>NC_133677.1:13255399-23255399 GCF_048934315.1 Petromyzon marinus
GTGTGTGTCGGAGTCTTTGTGTGTGTGGGAGTCTCTGTGTGTGTGTGGGAGTCTCTGTGTGTATGGGAGTCTCTGTGTGTGTGAGAGTCTCTGTGTGTGTGGGAGTCTGTGTGTGTGTGGAAGTGTCTGTGTGTGGGAGTCTCTGTGCGTGTGGGTCTGCGTGTGGGTCTGTGTGTGGGTCTGTGTGTGTGTGGATCTGTGTGTAGGAGTCTGTGTGTGTGAGTCTGTGTGGGAGTCTCTATGTGTACGAGTCTGTGTGTGAGTCTGTGTGTGGTAGCAGTAGCACAGTGGGGGGTACAGCTGGTGGTGGTGGTGGTGCATCTGCCGGTCATCTTAGTCAGCCAACCCACGGGCACCTGCTGGGTCTGTCCCGAGACCTGTCAGCAGCGAGCCTTCGACACTTCACGTGGCAGCCTCAAAGTGCACCTAGCCTGGCACAGGCGCCGTGGTGACGTTACCGTCATTGGCTGCTTTTGGTCATGGTGTTGGCGCTGCTTTTGGGGAGCGGTGGTGTAGTGGTTAGCGCTACGCTGCGCTACGAACCTGGCCTCCCGGGTTCGATTCCCGCTCACACCGGTGACGATGATCCGAACCGGTCCTGGGCCTCCCCTAGGTCGACTCAGCCTCATATGGGTATCTGGTGCGGTGTGTAGTAAACGTCGCCACTGGGGAGACAAAGGCGGCCGGCAGTGGTGCTGGCCACCCACAACCTCGTGTGCCGTGCCGGCCTCCATAGGTGCTCGCTAACAGCACTTGCCCCAACAGCCTGTCAAGGCTATACGGGGGATCTTTGTCTTTTGTGTGTGTGTGTGTGGGACCCAGGCGTGTGTGAGTCTGTGCGTGTCAGTGCCGGCGTGGGACGAGTCAAGAGTCTTTGACTGTGCCGTAACATTCTTCGCCTGCCGCCTCTCACAGGCAGCGACCATAATGCGATGTCTCTCTCTGTTCTCTTGCAGTCGGCGGCGGCGTCCGATGGAGGTAAGAACATCGCCGCAACACGCACTCGCACAAAGACAAAGGTGCCCCGGGTCGCATTCACAGACTGTTTGGGGCAAGTGCTGTTAGCGAGCAGCACCCGTGAAGGATGGCACGGTACACGGGGGGGGGGGGGGGGGGAGGGGGGTCAGCACACCGAGCAAAGTACTAATTCGAGGCTGAGTCGACCTAGGAGAGGCCCAGAACCGGTTAGAATAATAGTCATTAGTGTTGGCCGTGAGTGGGAATTTAACTCGGGTTCGTAGTGCAATGCGCTAACCGCTGCACTCACGCTTCCCGCAATGGATGACACACACAGACACACAGACACTACACACAGACAGACACACAGACACTACACACACAGACACTGCACACACAGACACTACACACAGACAGACACTACACACAGACAGACACACAGACACTGCACACACACACACTGCACACACAGACACTACACACAGACAGACACACAGACCAGACACAGATCAGCCAGTCATCTCAGTCACTAAGATGACTGAGATGACTGGCTGATGAACCACCTGTGCCCCCTACTGTGCCAACCTGCTGTGTTTTAGCCACCCGGCGCTCCGCACGTTGTTGTGAGCGTCGCTCCTCCGCCCTCCGTTGTTGTTGGAGGGCGACTGCCTCAAACTGCCCAGTAGCATCCTTCACGAGCCTCCTCCACAGAGGCCGATCTTGACACCACTGGTACCAGTCATCGGCAAGTCCACTCAGCTCCACGTCCTCCTGTACCACATCACTCCATCTCTTCTCTAGCCCGTACCGCGCCCGTTTAGCCCCCTCGATCCGGCCGAACAAAAGCTGTTTCGGCATGCGGTGGCAGGGCATGCGGGCTACATGACCCAGCCAACGCAGCCTTGCCTGCCGGAGGAACTCACCGATGGGACCTTGCCCAGATCTTTCAAGGATTTGTGAGCTCCTCACACAATCCAGTCTGGTTAAACCCAGGATGGATCGTAGGCAGGCCAGCCTAAATGTTTTTAACCGGCGAAGATGTTCCATTAGGGGGGTCCACGTTTCGCAAGCGTAGAGAAGGCATGGAATGACCGTGGCCGAGAAGACCTGCAGCTTAGTGCGGAGCGACAGACCAGGTAGCTTCCACACAGCGTTACGCAACCGATGAAAAGATATTGCCGCTCGACTGATTCGAAGTGAGACCTCTGCTGTTAAACTGGAGCCGGTCATAAGCACACTGCCCAGGTATGGGAAACTCTCCACTCTCTCCACAACTGCCCCATCACTGCTTGGGAGTTGTGGGGGTGGAGTGTCCGATGGTACAAAATACCCAGGCTGGTGCTTAGTTTTGGTGGGGCTGATAGTGGCACGCTCCAGTCTCAGCAGCAGCGTCTCCAACTCCTCCTCTGAATGAGCAGCTATTACCAAATCATTGGCATACATAACGTGGTTGAGCAATAGGGAGCCATCCCTTGACCGCACCCGGCCATCGATCAGCCTCCCATTATATCTGTACCAAATGGAGATTCCCCCGGTACAGCTATTGAAGGCTTCACGAACTACGTGGTCAAAATAGATGTTAAATAATGTGGGAGCCAGAGGACATCCCTGTCGCACCCCAAGGTGTACAGGGAATGGCTCTGACTCCCGGCCACGTAGTTTTACCCGGGCCCGCTCACCATCATGAAGGTCCTTAATGATCGCGAGCAGAGGGTCAGGGACTCCAAAAGCACGAAGAACAACCCAGAGCCGAGGCCTACTGACACTACACACACACACAGACACTACACACACAAACACTACACACAGACACACATACACTACACACACAGATACTACACACACAGACACTGCACACACAGACACTGCACACACAGACACTACACACACAAACACTACACACACAGACACTACACACACAGACACTACACACACAGACACACAGACACTACACACACAAACACTACACACACAGACACTACACACACAGACACTATACACAGACAGACACACAGACACTACACACACAGACACTACACACAGACAGACACACAGACACTACACACACAAACACTACACACACAGACACACAGACACTACACACACAAACACTACACACACAGACACTACACACACAGACACTACATACACACAGACATTAACACATAACGAGAACATCGCAGGCACAAAATACAGTCCTACAATATGCAAGACGTGCAAGACACAAATACACAGCGAGGCGTACCAAAAATGTGTCACGCAAACACACAAACGCGCCTACACAGAGATACAACTGAACACACACACTCAACAACAATCACACATCCTAGCAGTTGGGGAGCACATGGCTGGTTTACGCTTCTTCCTCCTGTTTATTCACAAACGTGTGACACTTCCCTCATCTGACGTCCATGTGGGGGAGACATCGCCACGGTCAGGTCCTCTTATCTGTGCTTAGCCGTGCTAATGACTGACTACTCCCATCCATCGTTCACTCACTCACGCATGCACCCATAAGCTCGAGCGCTCCGATGGAGTGGATTTTGCTGCCAGTTCCACGGCAGGTATTCTTCCTGCTGCAATGCGGGGGGGGGGGCTTGGGTCGTAGCGCGAAGTGCCATTGTTTCTCAGAGACTCGTTTCCTGTCGCTGTAATCTTGCGCAAAGACTCCTGCAATGGGGCACATTTTACGCTCTCGGAACGTAGGAAAGGTGACGCACCAGAGGGGGCCCCCCCCCCGTCTGGCATCTTTCCGTTGTGGGTAAGGGGCCGTCCATAAATGACGTCACGCACCTGGGGGAGAGGGGGGGGGGGGTCAGACATTTGTGACGATGTGTGACGAGAGGAGGAGGGGAGCGCGGGGGAGGTCAAAAATCGTCCAAAAAACGCGTGACGTCATTTATGGACGGCACCTAAGCGCGTCGGTTCCAGAATCTCACCGAGCATTTTCTCGAGCAGCAGCTTCCGCCACGCGTGTTGTCGTGTGGGCAAGCCGGTCGGCTCCACACTCACCAACCGCTTGCTTTCTCCATTCCTCGTTTGCCCCGAACTCTCCCACAGCAGCCTCAGGTTTTTCTTCTCCGAGTTGGGTTTGCAGCAGTCGGTCCCGGTCGACGTGGTCACCACTGTCGCGCATGGATTTCGATGGACCTGGATTAAGTGATCGCGGATTTCAGAGCTCTGTGGAAGATTCCGTATGTTGAGGCTATCTGCGTTGTGAGCTGTCTTTGAGTCCAGCAATAACTCTATGTCTGCTGGACTGCCTCCAGGCCAGGAATATCTTCCTACTATGTTTTAGTTTAACAGGTAGCGCTAACTGAGCTATACAGTACAGAAAGCTGTTTTTCAGAAGTGACCTGGCCACAAATGACACCTCAACGAAGTGGCTAATCACGTGGGAATTTAGGGCAGCCATATACTCTAAACCCTGGAGAAACATCCACGCGGCCACGAGGAGAGAGACACGCAAACTCTAAATATACAAGCCACGACCTCCTGTATACCAGGCGACGTAGTTAACATCTCTCCACCGCGACGCCCTGTACCGTGATGACCAGAACTGAACATCATGCTCCCTAGTAGCATCATGCGAGCGTGTTGTGTAGCCTTAGCATTGCATCCATACATTGATATTCACCACCACAACCAGTGATTTAAAGGGCGTTAAACCCCTCCGTATAAATCCACCCTGCAGTATGAATAGTGTAGAGTATTTGATAATCATGGATAGATTTCAGAATGCTATGTTGGCATTTGTAAATGTTTGGTGTGTAGGAGGATAGGCAGCCTAGATTCCATGACTTACACTGTAACTCGTACGGGCAGATGCATCACACTATCATCACGTCAGTTTTAATTACCCTGACAAAATACAGTGGGTGAAAAAAATGCCGTGGGTCATGGGAAAATCTCCCCAATTAGTGGTGGGACTGGGCTGTTATCGAATTAAGGGTCTCTATTTCCTGGGAAATCTACGGAATGTTTTGTAAAGTCTGCTCCTGAGAACTGGCTTTGATACTAATAAAGTAGTTGTCTTCACACACATTCCTCCTCCTACTCCCCGCGATTTTGAGATGGGTGGGCAGTTTTTTAATTACACTTGAGTGTTCAGTAGTCGTTTCGTTGTTTTACATCTGTAAGAGGATTTAACAACAATTATTTATGTAACATTTTTGTTTGCTGTATTTGTTATTTTTGCATTTTCTTTGTTGTTGTTGTTGCTGTTGTAAAACACGTTGCGTTCAGCTGCAGCAGCGGCGGCGGTCTCTCTAACGCGTCTAGATTGCTACGGTGTGACGTGCGGTGTTGTATGCCTAGAGCCTTGTGTTCGCGTATAGGGCTCCAGCTGTTGTGTCGTGTATCGTAAACTGTGGAGTGGAGTGCTGTCAGTGGGGTGAGGCGGTCTTCCTCGTGTCACCACGCCATCTGCGTGTCGGGTAGGGCATGGATTTTTGTGTGTGTCTCTCTCTCTCGCACGCGTGCTATCAAACAGGCATAGAACAAGAGTTTTGTTAAGCACGGCGATATGTTCGTACTGTGAGAATCCTCCCCCCCACACACGACGACAGCCTACGTGTTAAACTGACGTGCACCAAGCGTGTCCGTTCACTTCATCCGTCTGACAGAAAGGGGATAAAGCATAGGCGAGAGTTTGACTTCTCTATCCGGGGAGGGGCGCCGGGAGGCAGAGCTTCACTTTGTCCCCCACATTAGGAATCGCCGGTGCATCTCAGTAATGATTCTTAAGCTTCGTTATAAACAACTGAAAATCAATGTATAAAGGTGCCCCCCCCCCCCCGTGTGTCCCCCCCCCCCACCCTGCGAACTCCGCCCATGGGAGAAGCCCTCGTACAGAAACGGTTGAAAACAAAGTGGACAGTTTCGTGAACAATTACGTGGGGGAGCGTGCATTGTTGATGGTTTAAATGGGTGGCTGTGAAAGTGTAATTCTGTGGGGGGAAAGCCATGTTATTTGATTAAAGTGGTTTATACTTTCCTTCATTTTCAATATATTGTAAGGCTGTTTTGCTTTTGCCCGGTCAATGATTTTGTCGGCAGTGGTGCCTCGTCATTCTGCCTGGCTTGAGCGAGTTCTCTTTGGTGCTGGGCATCATTGAGACTTGGGTGGCTATCGGTATGGTGCGATTGAATGAGATTCAATACGAGGGAAGTTGAAGCCAGTGAGTAAACCTCTTCCAGTGACTGTCCCCTACCTCCTGGCATAGTGAAAGGGATTGGGAAGCCTTTGGCAAAGGAGTTACTCTATTCTTGTGCCAGAATCAAAGTATGAAAAATAAGAATATTTTTTTTATTTTACCATTTCTGGCAATAAAACTGGAGGTGTTAAGATGTTCAAACACCAAATAGAAACATTTTGCAAGGCATCAAGTCCTGCATTAACCACACGCAGTACTTGTGGCAAAAACATGCAAACGGACGTGCTATGATAATTGTCTATGGGCATTGCCTTTGAAACTGATTGGCCTACACTAGAGACGGCCTTCTTTATCGCCGTGTCTCACCACCAGCGCCAGAGCAGAGAACGCCTCAAGGCGAACAGCACAAAGACGATGCGCATATCAGAGCATCGATAGATTGGGTTGAGCAGTTATATGAGCAGTTATATCTATATATTTCACGGTCGTTTCCGAGTACTTATAGAACGCAGCTGTTTGCGAGCGGGTCAATTGAAACCACGTCCCGAGAGGTAAAACTAAAAAGAAACGTCCTCTGCCTTTTGAAGCAGCGGAGATCACAATTTTGATTGTGGCACGTGACCTCAACTGGGCTACATTAAGAGTCATGAAAGAGGGAAAAAAAGTGGTTACCTGATGGATATACTTCGCCTCATCCGTGCCCTTGGGGTAGAAAATCACTTATAGGCATATGAAGTCAAACCTTCAATTTTTACTTCAGTGTTTTTAACTTTGTATTCGGGGGGGGGTTTAAGATGTTGTCCGAATCCAAAAAAACATTAATTTCTAAAACTTTCACTTTTTACGATGCAATACAGGGCGACATGAACGAGAAAAATCACACGTTTTAAAAACATACTCGCACTGCCGAGACCATGGGTTCGAATCCACATTCATAGTTTAGTTTCAGAGTTTCATTTATTTGGTATAGCCCTGTGAGCCATTCGGCTCTTGAATCGGGTGCAACCGCAACAAACAAAAAAACAAAAAACATGAACAAGGAAACATCTTAAAGTGACTATGTGACTGTGCAAACAGAAAATCCAGAAAAAAACATAAAAATATTCCTGAAATAGCACCGTACACCAACGCTGTGTGCAAAAATCCCAGTGGGATGATGCAAGTCAAACAACAACAACAAGAAAACTTAGATTAAGGCCATCAGTCTTCTTCTTTGGTTCTTTCGGTAAAGTCACGTAGAATGAGAATAAAAGAATAAATTGATAAGTCTAACTCCGTACTACAATAAACAAAAACATGGCCAAACCAAAAACCTTTTAGAAATCACCAAAATAAAGCCATAAATGCAATGTAACTGTGATCATAGGAACTGTGACCGAATTTTTAACAATAAACTACATAAATAACATGTACCACCAAACCCTAGAGCCACAGGTTCTCCAGCTGCACCGAGTTGATGGTCTCAGTCCAGTCACCGATGACCACATAAAAACACTCCCATCACAGTCACTGTGGCTTTTACTCTTAATTGGTCTAAATTGCAGCATTGGGAATTAAAAACGACACTTGCTTTTAACTGCCACGCTACATTCAGTGTTCTCATTCATAGCGGAATTCTTGTAAAAATGAGCCCTCTATCTATTGGACCTTTTTGCAAATGTTAAAATGATGTAAAAATAATAAGAGGTTTTACCTATTGCTTTAAGTCTGCATTAACCACACACACGTGTGGAAAAATGTGCAAACAAATAAGCCCTGATAATGTCATGCATTGTCTTTGAAACTGATTGGCCTTCTTTATAGCTGCTCAACCCGAGCTAGTGATGTGCATTGTCTCTGTACTGTTGCATTGTCTTTGTAGTTGCATTGTCTTTGTACTGTTGCATTGTCTTTGTACTGTTGCATTGTCTCTGTACTGTTGCATTGTCTCTGTACTATTGCATTGTCTTTGTGCTGTTGCATTGTCTTTGTGCTGTTGCATTGTCTTTGTACTGTTGCATTGTCTTTGTACTGTTGCATTGTCTTTGTGCTGTTGCATTGTCTCTGTACTGTTGCATTGTCTCTGTGCTGTTGCATTGTCTCTGTACTGTTGCATTGTCTCTGTACTGTTGCATTGTCTTTGTGCTGTTGCATTGTCTTTGTACTGTTGCATTGTCTTTGTACTGTTGCGTTGTCTCTGTACTGCTGCATTGTCTTCGTGCTGTTGCATTGTCTCTGTACTGTTGCATTGTCTTTGTGCTGTTGCATTGTCTCTGTACTGTTGCATTGTCTTTGTACTGTTGCATTGTCTTTGTACTGTTGCATTGTCTTTGTACTGTTGCATTGTCTCTGTACTGTTGCATTGTCTTTGTACTGTTGCATTGTCTTTGTACTGTTGCATTGTCTCTGTACTGTTGCATTGTCTCTGTGCTGTTGCATTGTTTTTGTGCTGTTGCATTGTCTCTGTACTGTTGCATTGTCTCTGTACTGTTGCATTGTCTTTGTGTTGTTGCATTGTCTCTGTGCTGTTGCATTGTCTCTGTACTGTTGCATTGTCTTTGTACTGTTGCATTGTCTTTGTACTGTTGCATTGTCTTTGTAGTTGCATTGTCTTTGTACTGTTGCATTGTCTTTGTACTGTTGCATTGTCTTTGTACTGTTGCATTGTCTCTGTACTGTTGCATTGTCTTTGTACTGTTGCTTTGTCTTTGTGCTGTTGCATTGTCTTTGTACTGTTGCATTGTCTCTGTACTGTTGCATTGTCTCTGTACTGTTGCATTGTCTCCGTACTGTTGCATTGTCTTTGTACTGTTGCATTGTCTCTGTACTGTTGCATTGTCTCTGTACTGTTGCATTGTCTCTGTACTGTTGCATTGTCTTTGTACTGTTGCATTGTCTTTGTACTATTGCATTGTCTCTGTACTGTTGCATTGTCTGTGTACTGTTGCATTGTCTGTGTACTGTTGCATTGTCTTTGTAGTTGCATTGTCTTTGTACTGTTGCATTGTCTTTGTACTGTTGCATTGTCTTTGTAGTTGCATTGTCTTTGTACTGTTGCATTGTCTCTGTACTGTTGCATTGTCTTTGTACTGTTGCATTGTCTCTGTTCTGTTGCATTGTCTTTGTACTGTTGCTTTGTCTTTGTGCTCTTGCATTGTCTTTGTACTGTTGCATTGTCTCTGTACTGTTGCATTGTCTCTGCACTGTTGCATTGTCTTTGTACTGTTGCATTGTCTTTGTGCTGTTGCATTGTCTCTGTACTGTTGCATTGTCTTTGTACTGTTGCATTGTCTCTGTACTGTTGCATTGTCTTTGTACTGTTGCATTGTCTCTGTACTGTTGCATTGTATTTGTAGTTGCATTGTCTTTGTACTGTTGCATTGTCTTTGTGCTGTTGCATTGTCTCTGTACTGTTGCATTGTCTTTGTGCTGTTGCATTGTCTTTGTACTGTTGCATTGTCTCTGTACTGTTGCATTGTCTCTGTGCTGTTGCATTGTCTTTGTGCTGTTGCATTGTCTCTGTACTGTTGCATTGTCTCTGTACTGTTGCATTGTCTTTGTACTGTTGCATTGTCTTTGTACTGTTGCATTGTCTTTGTACTGTTGCATTGTCTCTGTACTGTTGCATTGTCTTTGTACTGTTGCATTGTCTCTGTACTGTTGCATTGTCTTTGTAGTTGCATTGTCTTTGTACTGTTGCATTGTCTTTGTGCTGTTGCATTGTCTCTGTACTTTTGCATTGTCTTTGTGCTGTTGCATTGTCTTTGTACTGTTGCATTGTCTCTGTACTGTTGCATTGTCTCTGTGCTGTTGCATTGTCTTTGTGCTGTTGCATTGTCTCTGTACTGTTGCATTGTCTCTGTACTGTTGCATTGTCTTTGTACTGTTGCATTGTCTTTGTACTGTTGCATTGTCGTTGTACTGTTGCATTGTCTTTGTACTGTTGCATTGTCTCTGTACTGTTGCATTGTCTCTGTACTGTTGCATTGTCTCTGTGCTGTTGCATTGTCTCTGTGCTGTTGCATTGTCTCTGTACTGTTGCATTGTCTCTGTACTGTTGCATTGTCTTTGTACTGTTGCATTGTCTTTGTACTGTTGCATTGCCTCTGTACTGTTGCATTGTCTGTGTACTGTTGCATTGTCTTTGTAGTTGCATTGTCTTTGTACTGTTGCATTGTCTTTGTAGTTGCATTGTCTTTGGACTGTTGCATTGTCTCTGTACTGTTGCATTGTCCTTGTACTGTTGCATTGTCTTTGTACTGTTGCATTGTCTTTGTACTGTTGCATTGTCTCTGTACTGTTGCATTGTCTCTGTACTGTTGCATTGTCTTTGTAGTTGCATTGTCTCTGTACTGTTGCATTGTCTCTGTGCTGTTGCATTGTCTCTGTGCTGTTGCATTGTCTCTGTACTGTTCTACTTTAGGCGTTCTCTGGTCTGACACTGATGGTGAGACAAGGCCCTAGAGAAGGATGTCTCTGGTGTAGGCCAATCAGTTTCAAAGACAATGCCCATATAGTATTGGAAGCGTGCTTGTTGTGCCGTGTTTTGCCACAAGTACTGCGCGTGGTTAATGCAGACTTGATGCCTTGCGCCCTCTCCTGTGTAAAGGACAAGCAAGCCACTTGAAGGAACTTTCAGAAGTCCCGTGCAAATTCACTTCCGCAGCTGTTGACTGACGCAGAGCGCTCTGCGCTGTGACATTCCGAATGGATTCTTGGGATAAGACCAAACCCCTCCTCCCCCCCCCCCATATCTAGATGACATCTTAATGTCGCAAATGCATTGTGCCACGTGCATTATTGAGGGGAATGTGCCTTATGTTTACCTCACAAAAGTAAAGCAAACGGAAATAGGGTGTGCGCTAAACGGGTTTTCGTAAATCTTAGGATTGGTTTAAGTGGCTCCTCAGTGGGGTTTTTTTTCTCCCATGGCCAAAAGTGCTGCGTGCCCTCCCAACTCTGCGTGAGCTGGGTGGGTGCGTCCGCTGCACAAAATGAGTTTTCTTTAGGTAATCATGTATGTACACTGAACTTCTCTCGCACCGTACGTAGCCAACCGCGCTAATCGGAGGCGCGGGGGAAGGACAACAAATTGAACACAAAAAGCAGTTTTAAAGCAACGAATTTTGTCAATCTAGGTGATAATTTAACAGGTCCCTGCAGGGTGGGCTGGTAGGAACATTGGAATTTTGCGCAATTTTATTTTTACACCCCAACAGCACGAGATTTCACTTCGTTAAAGTATTGAAAGGGGACGGACGGACGGACACATTAATCTATTGCAGGCTGGTACACTCAGTTTACAACTTCGTTCCTACCAGTAAAAGTGCACAGCTCCAACGGCTTCCTAATGCCGGAAGGAAGAGCGTTCCAGACGGCCGCAGAGCGTTCCAGACGACCGCCTCTGTTCGATGGCGACTCAAAAATCCGCCGCTGCGAGGATGAGCAGAGTCCGCGTGATGATGGTTTATGTTTCTTGACGAGGCTGGATCGGTGCCCCGCGTACTCGAACCACTGACACTCGCGCCAAGGGAGCTGCAGCCGTGTAATGATGACTAGCACACTGGGCAAGCAATCCTGGTTCAGTGCCATTTCCCGTTTTTGGGACGAGTTGGCGGAGCCGCAGAGGCAGCTCGTCTCCTTTGATGTTATCCTCGCCACGTCATTTCGGTTCCCAAAGTTCCCTGAGAATCCCCTCCCTTCGACTCGGCAAATCATCAGAGTCATCAGGCAGCAGCAGCAGCAGCGGCATCTGGCAAACAGCAGCAAACGACATTGTAAGCGATGCAAATTTTTGAAAGCGAGACGGTAAGTTACTTAGACGCTGTACCTACAAATTGGATTGCCTTCGTTACGGTAAAGGTGCAGCCCTGCAATTCCCCCTGGACATGTGCGACAAAGAGCTTCGTAGCTCATCGGATTCCTCCTCCAGGCCAAACAAAGATTCTGATTCTGGTAATCGAGCACGCTTGAGTGAGTGGAGCAGCAGGTCGCGTGATGACGAGCATGGTGTGGGTAACATCACCCCTTGCAGCTTGCCTAGTGGGAAGAATAGACCAAATACAGTCTGTTCTCCGATAACGCGGTAGTTGCGTTCCTGAAGAACACCCGCGTTATGGAACAATCGCAGTTATAATATATAATGTCTAATACAGGGGTAAAGCACAGTCCGCGGTAACGCGTGAGATGCGTACGCAGGCCGAACAAAGACTGAGGCACGTGGGTAGCATCTAGAAGCATCCAGCAGCATCCCGCCTTGTGCGATGATGATGCTGATGATGATGCTACGCAGAGGCAGCCCTACGATCGCTTCTTCCTACTGGCGCGACGTAGTCCCGTTCGCTCGATCGCGTTACATCCAAATAGAACTCCCTCGAGTGGAGATCCTTCCAGCAGCAGGGGGCATGAGCAAGCAATTGCAGGGCTGCACATTTACACGTTTCTCTACTCCGTATATTATTTACCCTTTGGCTTGCCTCCATGCAGTTTGTACTTCGTGCGTGTCAATGCGCATGATCACTTCAGTAGAATACTAAGATTCCACTCGAATCGTTTACCGATTACTGGCATTCGGAATGGGTAAGCGGTTCTGAAAACGGTTACTGGATTACCGGTTACCGTTTTAACAGCCCTATGCTGTGGTAATTACGGTATTGTCACGAAGGTAACCGTGCTTATGAGAGTGATGACCTTAAATGCGGTTATTATTTATTTTTATTCAAAGCATGTGACTCATGTTTTTCGTCACACACTAATCTTTTTTATTGTATTGTTTATTAACAAACAAAAAGTATCGTGAAACATTTAAATCACAAGAGGGAGCAGAGACGGATTCTAACGCAGGAGGGGGTTACTCAACAATGTCACCTGCTAAACTTGTTAAGTCACAAATTGTACCTGTCACGAATACAGTGCATGCACAATATTACAGTGGATTCCTTTGTTATGAGGTAAGATGCCTCTGGTGGTGTCACGTCTGGCGTCGCTGATTTTAATTCGTGAATTCTCCGTTCAGTTATTTTTTTTTATTTGAGGGGGAAAACAATATTCAGCTTAAACGGTGTAGGATTAAAAAGTGTAAAGGGATGATGCGTGACAGGAGTTGGGGAAGACGAGGGCACGATGGGGAGAGGGGTCAGCCATCCCTAAACTATTTTCCACTTTGCAGGGAAGGCCCACTGCGTCATGTAGCTCTCTATCAGAAGCGGCCTGGCCACAAATGTTAGTCCAACGAAGCAGCTTATCGCGTGGAAATGTATAGCAGCCAAATACTCTTAAACGCGTGACGTTGATTCTAAATGTGGAGGGATAAAAAAACGGAGGACCTGGAGACAGAGAGGAAGACGCAAACTCCAAATATACAGCAGGCCCCAGGGTCAGGATCTCCTGTACACCAGGCGAGGTAGTTAACATCTCATTGATGCCACGTGCGCACGGCCACTGCGAGGGCTGTGGTTGTTGAAAACAATTGGCAAATCTTCCTTCGTATGGATTGATAGCAGCAGATTAAAGATGTAACTTTAGATTTGCTATCCACTCAGTTGCCTGTTTAGACGCAGCGTGGATCTCGTCCGTTCCACCTTTAAAGGGGTGAAGGCAGCAGCGGCGGATTGTTTATGGTGCGGTCGACGCTTTGGGATCCGTGGTCGCACTCGCGGGCCGCCGAATCATTGATGCGCTATTCGTGCATCAGGCGGCTAAATGGCCCGGTCCCGATTCGTTTGATGGTCGACCAGTGGAGGCATGGAAGTTTGAAACCGGGAGCTTCAACAGTAGGCTCCTCCTGTACGAGATGTTGATTTTGTGCCACCGGACGCAGCCCAGAGTTGCTTCCATCGCACCGGCAACATTTCTAGACGTTCACTCTTCGCATTGGATAGCTTAACACGACCCAAGTGTACGCGTGTGTGTGTTTAAAAAAAAACACACACGCACGCACACTTTAAAAATGTTTTTTTTAAGTGCAGAGTGGGGAATGGAAGGGAGGGGGCTGGAGGGGGGGGGGAGGTGGGGGAGTGGCTGAGGCTATCGATCTGCGCAACTCCTTGATCTGTTGAGACCCAAGCACCGAAGTCGCACCGTGCCCACCTTGGCATGTTCCCGGCTCGTGGAACCCAGCGTGGGATTTGCCTGTCAAGGGGGGGGGGGGGACATTGGTGTGGGGCCGTGACCTTGCACGCGAGTGAGGCCGCAAGATAAGAATGGGTAAGTCGCTAATGGGCCATCTTTATTGTTGGAAAAGGGGGTTGGATGAGAATCAATACATCGTTTTTAAATTGTGCGGAATGCAATGGCTCGAACATCCATAATGTACAGTAGGTTATTGTTACATTTTGTCAGAGGGTTGGTAATATCTGGCAGTCTCTTAAGCGAGAGTTTGTATAATTTCCCTCCATCCAAATTGTGGATCTACCTATTATAAAAAGAATCAGAAGTTGTTAGACCCTTAGCAATTTGTTGCTGTTTTTGTTTTATATCATGTGAATTTAATATCGTTTGCTGGGATGAATTGGATTTTATTCTGGTGATCTGTTAAAAATATCACCATCAAGTGCTGGCAAATGCAACAACTCCTCTGACTCAATCCACAGCCCGCCGTCGACCTTTTCCCAGCCGGGCTTTGCGTAAAACGCTCACGCGCACGTTTATCTGCTTAATGGCATCTGGAATGCATCGATCCTTGGGGTTGTATTGGAAACTTGAGAGCTGTGTACACAACTGTAGCCCCCACCCCCTTCTGCTCCTCTCAAAGGGGGGAAGTCTGTGCCGACTTAAACCCATTCCGCCCGATGCCGCCTTATGATCTCCTTCCGGTAGTCGTCTGGTCTGGCTTGTGAAGTGAAATAAAAAAAAGCCTGGCGTGCCTCTCAGCTTATTGTCATCCCACAGAGATGGCTCTGGCAGTAATTCTCACCCTTCTCATAATCTGGGGCAGCTGAGTTTTACCAGTCACGATAGCTTCAAGTGGGCACCGTTTCACCGTAAATGCAATGTTATTTTTTGTAAACGTCAGCGCTTCATCCAGGCACCTTTTTCCCACGTCTGCTTATTGATTGACAGTTTTCTGTTTTTATTTTTCAGGAAGGCTATAAAAGTACCACATTTTGTAATTTATTGAAGGGGCATTCCGGCCAAATCCAGAATGCGTTCAACAACAACAACAACACAAATGAGCGATTATGTGTTCGCAGCAGCGCACACGCACGCATAATAACGAAAACTCAGAACATTCTTCAGTAGTACTGCCCTAAAAGGAAACAAATATAGCAGGTGACGTTTTGAGCAATGGCCCCTTTTCAGGAGGGTCTTGCCAAGCTTTCGTAGTCGCGGGCGATGATGCTGTGTTTGATCCCAATTGAGTAATTGGATGGTGATTGTTGGCCAATACCAGTTCGAGTGTATCGTTAATTATTATTTTTTTAGCTATGAGAGGCAACAGGGAAACCCAGAGGAAACTCATGCATAACCAGAGGGAGAACATGCAAACTCCACGCAGATAGGGCGCCCGAGTCGGGAATGGAAGAAGCCTCTCTTGCTGCGAGGTGCATATCACTGTGCCACCCTGCCACCCAATCTGTCATCAATAACAGGTTTGTTTTATATTCTTGGTTCTTTCGGTAAAGTCACGTAGAAGGGAAACAATAAAATAATATTTTTTTATTATTTTAATAATGTTTTAATAATATTTTTATTATTTTATTGTTTCCCTTCTACGTGGTGACTTTACCGAAAGAACCAAGAATATGAATCCCTGCAGTCACGAAAGCTTTAAATCAAGGTTTGTTTTATTTACACACAGCGTGGTGCAGTGTAAGTGAAAATTCCCAGCAGACGCTAAACTTCTGGCCAGGTGCGTGAGGGTCTGCACCTGAGCCGTGGAAGTCCTGCATAAAAGCGGCAGCCACATGTGGGGAAAACTCGGCCCTGTCCACATCTCTGCATGCAGAGCGCCGTAAAATAATCCGGCTTGTGTACAGATGGGCATGCACAGCCCAGAATGAGTGAATGCATACTTCTCTGTTGGCTGAATCTGATGATCTTGTCACGTATGACTCATTGACTGCAGAGAGCTCTGCTTGAGTGCCTCAGCATTGACATGTAAAAAAAACAGCCGTTGTGTTTGTGGCTTCCCAATATTGATGCAGCCAATTAGAGCACAATTTATGAGTGTGTGCAGGAAATATTGGAGCCCAGTTCAGAATCTTAAGCAGTTGAAAAACAACATGTCACGTGCATCTCCATAAGCAGTGGCTCTACGACACATTCGACCACTATTGAGTGGTGACGTAGCTAACATGGTGGCATGTAGCGTAGTATCGACAAAGCTCGATTATTCTAAGTCGATACCCGACGAGATGTGGACAAACACATTACCAAGCCGCAGCTTGTACTTGGCACGTGTAGTGACGGGTACTGCAAACTCCAACCATGTCCATACTCTTTGGTTCTTTCGGTTAAAGCCATGTAGGTAAAAATATAAAAATACAAAATACATAAAAGTAAATTAAATCACGACGTTTCGATTGCTTGTGTTGCAATCGAAACGTCGTGGTTAAATTTATTTTTTATTTATTAAAAAAAATTCACCTACGTGACTTTACCGAAAGAACCAAAGCGTATGGATTCCTGCAGTCACGAAAACTTCTAATCTAGAACGACCATGTCCGTCCAGTGCTTGCCAAGCTGCATTGGATTCCGGTTTGCCGAACGAATCAATTATGAGGCTGCACTCATTACACACGAAGTGCTTGCCATTAATGAACCACGATACCTCGCCGATCTCGTAAAGGAACATCAACCATCACGTGAACTCTGGTCATCCTCGCAGCAGCTTTTGGCTAACCATCGAACAAAGACGGTCACTGCATTGCGTGCCTTTCAGATCTGCTTCTGTGGCCGTCTTGAACACTCTTCCTTCCGATATTAGAAAGGCACTGGAGTTGTACATTTGTAAATTTAAATTGAAAACGAATTTCTTTAGAACTGCTTTTTGTGTTTAGTTTGTTGTCCTTCCCCTGCACCTCCGGTTAGCACGGTTGGCTACGTACATTGTGAAAGAAGTTCAACGTACGTGCATGCAAATATCTGCGTACAAAATCATCATTCGCCTTCAATTCGTGCAGGCGTCAGCAACCTTTCAAAGAAGAAGAGCGATTTATATTTATTCTTTGACCAAAATATTTCGAGAGCCGTATCGCACACAAAGCTACACAAACATAGCAAGTGTGCAGCAGATGACAAACAGATTCTGACGTGAACAAAATAGGCGATTGAATAAATTGCAAACGAGGGTATAAAGAAGAGAATAAAGTAAATTCAGATGTTTATTTATTTATTTTTAAAACAGCTGCCCACAAGGGGGCAGCCAAAGAGCCGCACGCGGCTTTAGGGCCGCAGGTTTTCCGACCCCTGACTGAGTGGGATGTCTCCTCTTATCCGCTGCTGCTGTTGCTGCTGCTGCTCCCAATGTCTGGAATTTCTGCCCCACCCTCGACTTCCACCACTGCTGACTCCCTCCACGTGGCCAAGTCCATGCTCAGCAACACAGCGTCTCTTTCTCTCTCTCGGTGAAGTGTGTCCGTCGGCTCCCGACCTTGCTGTTATCTGCAGTCCCCTGATTTGTCGTGTTGCCTTCATCTCTCACTCGCAGCCTTTTCACGAAATAAATTCCAAAGCAAAGTAGAAAATGCATTCGAGAAATCGCCGTACACACATGCCACTCTCGCGAGACGTTGTTCCGCAATGCGGCCCAGCGTGTCGAGGTGGTGCAGCCAAATTTCAGACGCTTTATGAACCCAAATTGCGGCGTAGTGTTGTGGTCAGACTCTTGCTGCTTTTGCTCCACTGTCAGTTGATAGTCGGTGAACTTTCCGATGCATACGCCTCATATCGCGAAGCCTCGTGCCAACAACATTCAGAGATGTGAATGGCGAGAAATATTCATCAAAGTAGAAAAATAGTGCAGGTTGGAAAACCATAACTTTGTCTCACTGCTGCCTGTCAGCCACTCACATTTGCTCATTTATATTCATGGTGACCTCAGACAAACTGGACCACAATGCAGTTCTTTTAGGGACTGCTCTTGGTTGTTGCATAATGCACAAAGGCTGAGTGCTTTTGTACACCTTTCTCAGTGTCGTTTGAGACTTGCCATGATGCCTTCAAGGCTTCAGTCTCGTGGAATTAAGGTGGGAAGCGAAAGTGCGCAGGATGAGACTGGACTAAATTATTGAACTATTTTTATTGTACCAGATAAGGTCCACTAAGCTACAAAGCTCTTTTTCAGCAGCAACCCAGCCATAAACGATAGCTCAATGAAGTGGCTTATTGCGTGGACATTTTTAGCAGCCAAATACTCGAAAATGCATGTTGATTTTATATGTAGAGGGAAAAACTGGAGGACCCCGAGAAAAATCCACGCGACCACGGGGAGGGAGAGAGTGAGAGACATGCAAACTCCAAATAAACAGGCGCGAGGGTTGAGATTGAACCCGTGACCTCCTGTATACCAGGCGAGGTAGTTAACATCTCGCAACAGTGTCGGGCATTCGCGTCCATGCGTCTGGTGGACACTGCTGCAGTGCATTGTTGTTGTTGTTCATTCAAGTCCGTGTACAGTCGCATTCACGCTCCACGTGCCGAAAGCTTCTTTAGTTCCTGAAGAAGCTTCCGTTCTTTTGAGCACGCAGAGCGAAACGATGTACTCGGCGCCGAGCAACAACACGCGGTACAACCCACAAACACGTCGGGAGAGCTACCCAGCTCTAGAAGGGCCTCTTCAGATGGTATTTGGCCTACTCTTTCCATGCTGGCCGGACGCCTTGGAGAAGGTGGGCGTACCCACTCGTAACCCCAGGACACGTGACCTGCTGATGAACTGTGTTTTAACACGCTTGTTTGTGTACGGTGCAAGAGTCATCGGCGTGGCGCATCGCTTATGGTCGCTTACTCAAAGCTGCCCACGTGCTACGATTCGTTCCCACGCTTTCATGTCATCTCAAATGCAGTCATCCCTCGATAAACGTTCCTGAAAAGTTGTCCGTGAAGCTGAATGCCGTAAGCCCGACCCTATGCTACCATTGAGTCCCGTCATCTCATTGGAGATGCGTTCCTGCAGAAAGTATTTCGTCCCCAAGACGCCTTAACGCAGCAAACCTTTTTTGAGAAAATATTTATTGGGAAATCATAAATTTAATGAAAACATTTGAATGACAGTACTTTACTCAAAATAAGTAACGTAAAACCAGTACAGTGTGAAAGGCGCGCCGCGCAAACTATCCAGAGCAGCATAAAATGCACAATTTAGAGGATGAAAATTAAGTCAATTCGAGAACGGAAGGCTTTTTTTTGGGTTCGATCGCTTTAATATAAATGTGTTGTTAAACACGCCACCACCCAACACAGCCAAATTAGTAAGGTTTGTCACTTAAACAAAACGTGCCAATTCGTTACTCGTGTAGCACCCTGGTGTGTTGGGAGAGAAAAACCCACAACATTTATAATTGTAGTACGACATTTTACCGGTCATTACAGCCAGCCTCATCAGGCGACAGCCAGACTTGTGGAGAAATCCTCCTGTTTTGGTCTTGAATAGTGCGGGTGAACGACACATTTATATTTATGCAACATAACCCAAACGACCTCTATTATGGATAGTGTTGGTTGCGAACGCCTGCGTGTTCCACTAAGTGAATTCGAATTTAGCGCACATCTATCGATTTTTTTGTTTTACATTTGAGCGATATTCCGTATATTGGGTTGCCGTGTAACGAGGGATGGATCGCGATCGACTGTGTCACGAGAAACATTGTTGTGCGTCTCTTTTGTTTCCATTTTTATTCAGATTGCACTCTTGCTTCAACTCATGAATTGTAAAGATGAAGGAGTTATCCACAAACTTGATTTGATTTAAGGCCATGACACAGAGGCATTGGGTCTTTGTGTGTCTCTCTCTGTGTGTCTCTGTGTTATCTCTCTCTGTGTCTCTCTGTGTGTCTATGTTGTGTGTCTCTCTCTGTCTCTGTGTGTCTCTCTGTGTGTGTGTCTGTCTGTGTGTCTCTGTGTGTCTCTCTGTTTGTGTGACTGTGTGTGTCTCTCTGTGTGGTCTCTCTCTGCTTGTGTGTCTGTCTGTGTGTCTCTGTGTGTCTCTCTCTGCTTATGTGTCTGTGTGTGTCTATCTGTGTAGCGGTTAGCATCGCTGCGCTACGAACCTGGCAACCCGGGTTCGATTCCCGCTCACGGCCAACACCAGTGACGATTACCTGAACCGGTCCTGGGCCTCCCCTAGGTCGACTCAGCCTCAAATGAGTACCTGGTGCGGTGTGTGAACATCGCCACTGGGGAGACAAAGGCAGTCGGGCGTGGTGCTGGCCACCCACCCCCTCGTGTACCATTTCGGCCTTCATAGGTCCTCGCTAACAGCACTTGCCCCTACAGTTTGTAGGCTATACAGGGGATCTTTGTCTTTGTGTGCTGTCTCTCTCTGCTCGTGTGTCTGTCTGTGTGTCTCCGTGTCTGTGTTTTGTCTCTCTCTCAAATTGAGTTCTGCCTGATGACGGTTGCCTGTGTTGCAATCGAAACGTCGTACTTTATTATTTTATTTATTTTATTTCTACGTGACTTTACCGAAAGAACCAAAGAGTGAGTTATCCACATTTCAGCACTGTCCCTAACAATCCAGGTAAAAATGCATGCAAGTATCATCGCTAAGCCAAGTTAAAGTGCCTCATTGCAAGCAGTCATAACCACGACTGCAAATTCAGACAAAGACTATTTTTCGTATAGTTTTTTTTGCATTCGCGTCCCGTGAGGGATTTATACGTTCATGCGTGCGGCTGCCGCGGCTGCTTGCGGCTGCCGATTTTGGGAAGTTGTGCTGCTTATCGGTACCGAAAAAGGACTCCTCCACCCCCCCCCCCTCGTGATTGCGCTTTGCGTGAGTTTTTCCTTTTCCGGGAACTACTTAATGCGTCTCTCGACGAAACATTTCACAGCCCGCGCCGCCCCTGCGTTTCTTCTCGCTGTCCTTTCTTCCCGAGACGGGGAGCACCGCTCTCGAGACCCGGTGGACTCCCCCACCACGCCTGCCCCCCCCCACGCCTGCCCCCGCCCCCACGCCTGCCCCCCCCCCCACGCCTGCCCCCCGTTTTCGTGACGCGGTCGACCGCTCGGGACAGAGCAATGGACAGTCAGCGGCGGAGTCGCAAGCGAAGTGTTTGTGGTATTGCCGAATTCTTTGTGCTACTGCCGAAGTGTTTGTGGTATTACCAAAGTGTTTGTGGTACTGCCGAAGTGTTTGTGGTATTGCCAAAGTGTTTGTGGTGTTGCCAAAGTGTTTGTGCTATTGCCGAGGTATTTGTGGTGTTGCCGAAGTGTTTGTGGTATTGCCGAAGTGTTTGTGGTACTGCTGAAGTGTTTGTGGTATTGCTGAAGTGTTTGTGGTATTGCCGAAGTGTCTGTGGTATTGCCAAAGTGTTTGTGGTATTGCCGAAGTGTTTGTGGTATTGCCGAAGTGTTTGTGCTATTGTCGAAGTGTTTGTGGTATTGCCGAAGTGTTTGTGGTACTGCTGAAGTGTTTGTGGTATTGCCGAAGTGTTTGTGGTATCACCGAAGTGTTTGTGCTATTGCCGAAGTGTTTGTGCTATTGTCGAAGTGTTTGTGCTATTACCGAAGTGTTTGTGCTATTGCCGAAGTGCGCCGGGAACCGCTGCCGACAGCATTGGCCTTTGCCAAGCAAGAAATTCATATCGGATTGCTTGCGTTTACGTTTACACGGCGGCAGCGAGGTGTTAACTACTCCGCTCGCTAGACAGGAGGTCGTGGGTTCGATCCTGACCCCGACACCTGCTGTATGTTTGGAGTTCGCGTGTTCGCTTTACCCGTGGTCGCGTGGATTTTTCACTGGGTCCTCCGGTTTTCTCCTCCACATTTAGAATCAACGTCGCGTGTTTGGAGTATTTGGCGGCTGTAAATTTCCACGTGGTAAGCAACTTCGTTGAGCTTTTATCTGTGATAGCCAGGTTACCTCTGAAAAAGAGCTCTATTGCTCAGTGCGCTTTACCTGGTAAAATAAAAAAAAATAGTTTAGTTTTTCATTTAACTATGACTCATTAGTCTACCAGCGATTATAGTCTACCAATGAGTATTCTGCTTTGGGCTAGTAGACTACTACGTGACGTTTAATACAGAACGCAACATTGTACAAACTGTGTGGGGATTTTGGAGTTAATGAACGTTGGGTTGAATTCGGGCAAAGTTATTGAGAGAGAGAGAACCGAGTGCTTTTGTGCTCTATGTTGACGGTGTGTTAACGTGTCTGTGTGCTCTATGTTGACGGTGTGTTAACGTGTGTCTGTGTGTTAACGTATGTCTGTGTTGTTAACGTGTGTCTGTGTGTTAACGTGTGTCTGTGTGTTAACGTGTGTCTGTGTGTTAACGTGTGTCTGTGTGTTAACGTGTGTATGTGTGTTAACGTGTGTCTGTGTGTTAACGTATGTCTGTGTTGTTAACGTGTGTCTGTGTGTTAACGTGTGTCTGTGTTGTTAACGTGTGTCTGTGTGTTAACGTATGTCTGTGTTGTTAACGTGTCTGTGTGTTAACGTGTGTCTGTGTTGTTAACGTGTGTCTGTGTGTTAACGTGTGTATGTGTGTTAACGTGTGTCTGTGTGTTAACGTGTGTCTGTGTTGTTAACGTGTGTCTGTGTTGTTAACGTGTGTCTGTGTTGTTAACGTGTGTCTGTGTGTTAACGTGTGTCTGTGTGTTAACGTATGTCTGTATTGTTAACGTGTGTCTGTGTGTTAACGTGTGTCTGTGTTGTTAACGTGTGTCTGTGTGCCCTGCACTCTAGCTGTTCTGCCTGTGCGTGTACCATGATCTCCTCCAGAGTATTTTTACCTGTGCGCTTTGTGTTGTACTGCATTGGTGTAGTGGGCTACGTGTAGTGATCGGTGCGCTGTGTCGTGATCACAGTCGATGCGTGTGTGTGTGTTTTCGATCGTCAAAAATACGATTTGTGGAGATGTAACGCGATTTTCTGTGAGCCTTTGAAGTGGCTTAACTCAACGCATTCTCTTCAGACATTTTTGTTACATCTGAATGGTTTAGATCAGTTAATTATTAGAATGATTCGAAGAGTAATCCTTCGTCTGGCTGTCTGAATTTAGGCCACAGATGTTGCATTCTAAGAATCCTAAGATTGGCTTTGGATGTCCCTCCGATTTGTGTTAATTAACCTTGATCCCAGATCATCTAAAGGATGTCACTCTGACTCTGAGCTTTGGGAAATAACAAATGGACATCATCATCATTGGTAGCTTTAGAGTAAGTTGTTGTGAACATGATACTTTATCACAATGTTCGTAACAAAAAAACATTGTATTTTTGTGATCAGTATATTCTTCAGTGGCTATTGCCTATCCACTGTTGGACGAATACCTCTCAGTACCGTCACCATCCGTTGTGGCCCGGCAATGCCACAATCCACCTCACTCCTGTCCGTGAACTGAAAATGTGACTCCATCTCCACAATTGGTTCGTCCTCTAGCACGTTTTTTTTTCCTTTGGCTGTGATCCCATCACTCGTCTTGTCATTAGCTGTTATCAGTTCTTGCGATGTGTCCAGGCCAAGCCTACTTTTATAAACATTCAGTATAATGCCACTCATCGTCCTGTGCTTCTCTTAGTCTCTCAGCATAATTCCGAGGATGCAACTCTCCCATGTGTCAGTTTTTGCTCCCTTGTTTTTGGCAGTCAGCATTTCTGTAAATATACAAGAATGTGAAACTTCCTCCACAATAGAGGTTTCCTTTCTACAGATGCATTGGTATTCCGCTTTTTGCCGTTGAGTTAAAATGTCCAATATTGCTCTGTCCTGCTTTGGTTCGCCCTCAGTCATTTCTTGCCATTCACGCTGGTCGTCATCGTGAACCTTGTCGTCTGCAAACCCTGATTTTGGCCAAATACCTTCTCCATTCGTGCGAAAGCTTTGATCTCCAATCCAAATTAAACGGAGCACTGCCTCGTTAGTATGGACCGTACGTTGAACTTCTTTCGCACCGTACATCGCCAACCGTGCTAATTGGTGGTGCCCATTGTGAAGTGCTTCACAATGGGCACACTCAAGGGCCTGATGAGTGAATTTTAGTGGATTGGACGCTCAGCGAGCGTAGAGACGTGCTACTTGCACCAGCCTGCACCAACCGGCATGGTGAAGTATGGATCAAACAGCACCCCCCCCCCGATTACTAGCATGTCTACACCATAGCCCCCCCCCCCCCCCCCAATTTCCCAACTACTGTAGATCTCGGTTTGTTAATGAACAGGAGTTGCTCTGAATCATCGGATTTCACCTGGCAGCTCTTGACGCTGACCATTGCTACATTGGAACACAGCGGCTCTGTTGCGCAAATAAAAAACACAATCAGAGACTGCCTGGAAACTGAAACCTCGATTTACACCGTCTGGAAATTGTGTAACCAGCCGTGGCTTTGCTGAGAGCAAAGTCGTTATCTCGCACGCTGCACATTTGCCAATGTGGTTTATTGGCTTTCTAGATGTAAAGGTTAGTTATTTTTTTATTTTAAAGAATTGTGCACAGGACTATACTCAAACATCTATTTCAAAAACTAAACTTTATTTTACCAGGTAAGGCCCACTGAGCTAGATACAGTAGCTCTTTTTCAGAAGCAACCTGGCCATAAATGTTAGCTCAACAAAGTGGCTTATCGTGTAGAACTTTATAGCAGTAGTCAAATACTCTCAACGCGTGTTTCTAAATGTGGAGGGAAAAACCGGAGGACCCGGAGAAAAATCCACGCGACCACGGGGAGAGAGAGACACACAAACTCCAAATATACAGCGGGCGTCAGGGTCGGGGTAGAACCCACGACCTCCTCTATACCAGGCGAGGGAATTAACATCTCGCCACCGCAGCGCACCGATATGTATATTTATATTTACATATATATACAATTTTTGTATGTTTATAGACGTCTAATTTTACTGCCAAGGTTTTTCCAATTACAATGTACAGCTCACTGAGCTGTTTTCGGGTCGTAACGCGTGTCGTTAGGCGTGCCAGCCACCATTTCTGTCCACGTGCTGGGAGCTTCTTCAATCGCTCTCAAGCTGATACCGTTCGAGCTAAACGTTCACGCCGACGTTCTGAATTCCCCGTGCGATGTCATGTCCCTCACAGAGCTGAGCGGACGGGACCTGCACCCGTGCAGCAGCGAGCAGAGCCTGAGCAGCAATGCGAGCCTTCCCAGCATGCCATGCGGGCCGGGCTACGAAGGCCGGGCGGCGAGCTGGGCCGTGTGCTTCGAGCGCCTGCTGCACGACCCCCTCGGCCTGCAGCTCTTCACGGTGCGCGTGGCACAGGGAGAGGCCCTCACCAGCAGTTGGCAACTTGTGGCTCTGGAGCCTCGTGCGGCTCTTTAAGGACCGGCTTCGTGATTCTCTCGTGTATTGCGGCTCTTAAAATATTGATATTTTTTTCTTTTACCGAATTCCCCCCAAAAAAAGTCTCTTATTTTGGTTGCCGACCCCTGGAGTTAGTCGTTCGGCAGGTCGTGCGTGCTGAGGCCGTTGATCCATTGTGGACCGTTTACGTGCCGAGCTTGGAGAGCCATCCGACGGTGTCTGGTGTTGCCGCAGGGATTCAAATTTGCGTTGGGCACTGAGAGCGATGGATTTTGCGCCGCGCCGCAGTCGCACTTTGGCGACTCCTGAAATCCCTACGCGTGGAGGAGGTGGCCGCACCTCCCATGAGAACATAAAAAAAGACATGCAATTGAGCGTTGTCGAGTGCCTTCGAGGCAAGTAAAAGCCAGGCAGTTCCTGTTTTGGGGTGCCGCCGTGGTCACGTGGATTTTTTTCCGGGTCCTCCGGTTTTTCCCGACACATTTCGAAACACGCCTTTAGAGTATTTGGCTGCTATAAATTCCCACGTGATAAGCCGCTTAGTTGAGCTATCACATGTGGCCAGGTCGCTTCTGAAAAAGAGCTCTATAGCTCAGTCGGCCTTACCCGGTGAAATACAAAAATCAAATAGAATAGATGGGTCTTCAATTACAGCGTGTCGTTACATCCTGTCATGTTACAGCACCATCTAGTGGATGATTCGTCACAAACCGGCTTACAGTAGAGCAAGTCTGGGAAGTTTCCTTTTTGTCTCTTTAAATAAAATTCGAGGGCAGCTCATCCTATGGATGGGGTCAATTTTCTCCGGTTGCCCCCCCCCCCCCGCCACAATCATGTTGGGCGGTCGGGGTGGGGGGGTGACCTACTGGTGCCAGTGTCGGTGCACATCGAGGATACGTGGAGTGTTGACGGCACACAGGAGGTCACAGTGCACGTGCAGGCTGGGGTGACTGGCAGCCGCGTTCGCACGGTGCCTTCCCTTGCCCCCCTGGCTTGGCAGTGCTCGGAGACAATGCCCTTAGAGGGTAACAGCTGGGAGACAACGATTTGAAGAACAGTATCCTTGTACAAACATAGCGGTATAATGGACATTTGCCTGAAAGACTAAAAGCTGGAGGAGGCTAACGGCTTTGTTGAGCGATGACCCCGAGGGACGATGACTTTGAAGGACAAACGGTGAAGGTGCTCCAGACATATATCGCAGTTAACCCTTTCCCGTTGCGAGCTGTCTGCAACTTGCAGGGTGGGTGTCCCCTTCACCGCTGAATCTCTGAACTGGCAAGCGGCGCAGAGTTAATATTATTTAGAGAGGCGTAGCGGCGTTGATTTTAAAGACACTGTACTCACGGCAGAGAACCGTAGCGACACGACCACACTCTACGATAGCCGGTGCCAAACTTTGCCACACACCCTCCCGCATGGCCTTGTGGGAGCCTCGGTACCAATGAAGTAATTTTATTTTTCCTTCTGGTTTCGTTCCGATGACGTACATGTCGAAAAACACGTACGTCATCGGAATGGTGAAAGGGTAAAGTATGTGTGTGCGCGTCGCTGTTGGTTTGCGCTGTGAGCTCACGATGTTCTGTCCCCTCCAGGCTTTTCTCAAGAAGGAGTTCAGTGAGGAGAATATCATGTTTTGGCAGGCGTGTGAAGACTTTCGACAGATCCCGTCGGACCAGGCTGCCCAGGTACCTGGAGCGCAAATTCAGCAAGGCTCAGAATCACAAGGCAGTGAGAGGCTCTGGAGCCGCACGCGACTCTTTAAAAGACCGCTTCGTCACGTCGTTTATTAAGGACCCACCGTCTCGTGTTCACCACACAGTGCATTGCGGCTCTTGAAATATTGATTTTTTTTACCGAATTCAAAAGAAATGGCTCTTATTGCTGTTTTGTTTGCTGACCCCTGTTCTTAACAGTGGCTGATTCATAATGTTATTATTTAAGAGAGCCCGTCACAAAACCATCAAAAAACGTGGCAAGGCAGTGTAGCTGAGCATGATGAATCAGTTTGGAATGGGAATGCAGTATTTACTTTGCAATGCGGTCTGTATTTTGGTCACTGAAGCTACATGCAGATGACAAACTCAAATCTGCAAACTAGTTACGATTTATTTTGTGTGCATCGTCATGAATTCTTGCAAATTTTTTTTAACCCTTGCAAGGAATGCGTGTACTTTTTTATCAAACACTTTTTTTTTACCGTCGACTGCCAAAATCCACGAGTGTCATATTGAACCGTGAAAAGCCGCCAGCACCTAAGACGAGCGGCCAATGCACTCGCGCTCACGCACCGCTTTTCTACTGTGGGGCCCCCCCCCCCAGCTCTTTCAGACGGCGCGTCAGATTTACGAGCGATTCCTGTCGGAGAAGGCTGCCATGCCCGTCAACATCGACAGCCAGGCGCACATTTCGGACGACAACCTGAACGCTCCGCACCCTGCGATGTTCCACCTGCAACAGCAACAGGTGCGTGCACGCGCTCACTCGTTGCCGTGAGGTCACCGCGCGCGTGCTGCCCGTGTAGAAAACGGCTCTCGTGGCGTGCGCATGCATTCCTTCGCGAGGTTTTTTTTTAAGTTTATTATTGGGTAGGCCGAACCAAGGCCTCAGTACTGCACGTAGGTTTTCAACGTTGTGTTGTAGAGCTCTCCAATGCGTCGTTGTTGTTGTTGGGTTGCACCGCGCGTTGTTCAGCACGATATCTGGCTAAGCTAGACGATGAAACTAAACTATTTTTATTTTACCAGGTAAGGCCGACTGAGCTATCTGGCTGTTTTTCAGAAGCTTTCACAAATGATAGCTCCACGAAGTGGCATGGAAGTTATAGCGGCCAAATACTTTAAACACATGTTGGTTCTAAATGTGGAGGGAAAATCGGAGGAGCTCGGGAAAAATCCATGCGATCACAGGGGGAACATTCACACTCCAAATATACAGCAGGCGTTAGGATCGGCATCGAACCGACGACCTCCTGCATACCCAGCGAGGTAGTTAACATCTCACCACTATGACACCCCTGACATGTTTCTGCAGGTGCTGTGAGATTTTACAAGAATGCAACACATTTGCGGCAGTTGGGGCCTAGATGGCATTGGGCCCTCTTAATATCAACTGAGGCTAAGCACGTAGTGTGGTGACGATTAATGTCCTCGTGCGGTCGATACAATAGCATTGGTTGAATGAACAGGTTGAGAATCGTGTTTGTTCCACCACCTCTTTTGCCATGTTCTGGCTTACACGGTAATACTATACTGGTGTTCAAGTAATAAGAAATGTTTGCGTACTTGTGGGTGCAAGTACACTCGCCCTTTGTCCCTGCTTGTGTTTGTGTGTGATTGTGCCCGTGTGCGTTTGTTGCGTTGCACGTCGTGTGTGTGTGGCGTGCGTGTGCGCGTCTTTGTCTTTGTCATGCCCCCCCCCCCCCCCCCGCGTGCCCCGGCAGATCTTTAACCTGATGAAGTTCGACAGCTATTCACGCTTTCTCAAGTCGCCCCCGTACCAGGAGTGCCTACTCGCCGAGGTGGAGGGCCGCCCTCTGTCGTCGGCGCTTGCCGACGCGGGCCACGCGGCCGCCACCGAAAAGCCCGGCGGCGCGTCCAGCACCGTGGTCACGCCCAAGAAGGTACGCCGCTATCGCTACTCGCTCATCTCCAAAAAGATCTGACACCTTTCCCGACGGGCGCTTTCAGAGCGGTGCTTCCTCGCATTGCCGCCTCTTGCAAGATGGCCGCCCATTTCAAGATGGCCGCTTCTTGGCCGTGGCGCTGTGTTGTCGCGCTACTGACTCCCTCCTTGGCAATTTATTGCTACACTCCTGCGCCGAGTCAAGATGAGGCCAAGATTGTTTTTACTTAACTTCTACGTCAGCGAATGAAGCGTTGGTCATTTCTTAATGTGTTCAAGATTTCACGGACTGTTTATTCGAAGCTAATGGAACATCGCTGGCATTAAAATGTCACATTTTGAGCAAAATATTATATATTACTTGCTTTATTCACAATAATTACTGTAAACACGAGTGTGGCTGCTTTAGAGTCTATCTATGTAAATTCAAGGCCTGCCCTCCAGCTTGTGTTGGTGAAGCATCATCCCACCTGAAAGTAAGGCCTAACATAGCTGAGCAATGACATATGTACAATTATAAATCAGATTCAATATAAGTGTCGGTGAGTAGCAGCCTTCACCAGCATACCCTAATTATAAGCTATGCATCTCCCACATGGAATATCTCTGTATTGGTAAGTATATTAATGAATAATCATGAGTGAATGAGTGAGTGGGTGACTCATGTGAATTCTAATCATTTTCTAGAATGGTTAGAAAATATAAAATATAAAATGTGGGCCTCTGAAAGGTGGGGGGGGATACATTTTAGTTTATTTTTGTTTGAATGTTAAACTTGCGCTTTTGACGTTTTGTATCCGCAAGCGTTTAAAAAAATATTTAATTTACCTCATTAACCAACAATTTGTGACAGGTTCTGAATTTAAATGTAACATCAGATTTAAAGATCTGAAATTGTTTTAAAAAATTGTTGTTTGTTTTATACTTGTGAAAGTACGGGATTGCGGGTGTTGCGGGGAGTGGCAGAATCCAAGATTGACATCGAATTTTCGATGTGCGTTTTTTTTGGGCTGAGTGGTGGAGTGTGATGACAATGATGAAGCCAGGAGAAAGTGGGAAGAGCCCGCTACTTGGCAATGAGTGCATTGTATAATGCTTTCTGGTCTTCTCTCCATCATACCAGGAACTCTTAAGTCCTCAGTCACACTCTTAGGCCGCTGCTTCTCAGGGCATTATTCCATATTTAAATCGGCCGTGAGGTACATATTAAAGTGTCGTCTGTGAATCATTTTGGCATTGAGTTATGGCCCGTAAGGAGCTATGAAGTATTACATTAACAGGTACACGAGCCCTCCACGCACATCCAGCGTTATGAAAATGATTATTTGGGTAGTAAAGTTATTGTGTGTAATTTACAGTTAATGTGCAGCGAAGCTAGCGTTTTGCTCACGTTTTTAAACACATTTCAGCTCACCACCAGTATGAAAGAAGGTGGAAGAACTGGTGCGTTGGCATTAATCATTTATTAAGCAGAATGTAGATTATATGTCTGGCATAACAGGTTACTGCCTTCCTATCAGTTATTTACTTTTAAAGTAGTTTTATTTTAAAACTCTAGTTTTGAGCTCAAGTGTCTTATACATCTCAAAAATACGAATCAATAATGTAAAAGAACTCAGTGATAAGAACAATACTTGAATGTTTAAACGTTCATGTCTCTTTGGAGTTTTGTACAGAGCAGGTGTAGCAGCTGTGCTGTATACCTCTCCGATGTGTGTCCATGTTGTGTACGGCGTTTGCAACCCAAGAGCGATGGAGCATTTACATTCCCGCATGGAATTCTTAACTAATTTTGAAAAACTTTGAGAACACCTCCGATGAGCACGGTTGGCTATGTACGGTTCGAAAACATTTTCAAACGTCATGCATACACTGGTGCAATTAAGATCAGAACTAAATATTGCGATTACTTTCCTCTGCGGGCAAATGTGATCCATGTGCTCGAGCGGACACACAGGAAGCTGCTTACATGGCCTGCTGGGTAACGAAGCTTTAACAGAAATGGCGTCCAGGGTTCGCGATCCGCCCCTGGGATCTTCGTCGTCTCTGCGCCGCGTGGTCAAGGACCAACGGAGGCCGTGCCGCTGTGGGGGCCATCTGCAGCGGTGGCCCTGAAACCCACGAGACGGGTTTTCAGCCTAAAGACTCTGCGGGATGTTTCATTTAAAGCTTTCGTGACTGCATTCATATTCTTGGTTCTTTCTTGCCGTTGGTTTTCACACCTGATGATGACCGTTTGTGTTACAGTCGAAACGTCGTGACGATTTGATTGTTTTACATTATTTGTTTAATTATTTTATTGTTTCCCTTCAACGTGACTTTACCGAAAGAACCAAGAATATACTCTGCGGGATGTTTTATCTTTTTTTTACGAAAGCGGTTGTGAGCGTGCACCGCGTTTCAGCGGCCCTTTATTTAACCCTCTGTTGTGCCGATCCCCTCGCTACTTGAATTCACCCCGCGCGGAACACGCGCGCACACACACACACACAGTAATCGTTGCTCACTATTCACCCCTTCGCCATGATGGTTGGGCACACGAAACGATTGTGGGATGCCACCGATCCTCGCGCTCCATCGACGGGGTCTCTTTCCCGGCGCATTGTGTCTGCAGAATGCATCCAATGGGACGCACTGTATTTTTCCTGCACTGAGGTAAATAAAATGTACCCGCAAGCCGTTTATTATTTTGTACATCGCAAACGCGCACGCCGCTTTGCCGCCCGGCAGAATGCCTCCTCATGGTTTCGCAGGAATAGGACTGTTCTTCACTCCAGAAATCTCTAGCATCAATGAATGTTGCATTTTAAACCCACGTAATTGAATTACATTCGAGTACAGAGAGAGAGAGATAATTTTACGAGAGATTTTAATTGGCTATTATAATTGTCAATCATTTGTAAAACCATGATTAGTCCATCAATAATGCATCGAGTCCGTAGAGCGTACACATTAACATAGTGGCAGTTTAATGGTTACGATAACGATGGTTATTTGTTGTGATCTTCATCACGAGCAGCTCTATTATTATGGCAATAGAGGACATGGTCATATAGAGAGGAAGATGGCAGAGGAAGATGACAGCACTGGTGATCAGCCGTCCACGATTATATCAACTGTCCACGGTCGCTCTTGCACGAGACCGTCCTTGATCTCTTGAATTCTCAAATGAATGAATGAACAATAACATTAAATAAATATTCACATGCACGACCATTTAAAACACGAGGGGGCGATCGGAAAACTTAATGACCTGACACAGACGACAATGACCGACCTGAGTAATATGTTGCTTCCTTGCCACGTGGTCCCAAGTCAAGTGCTATGCATTAGGCTCATCTAAATTTTTTAAGCCCTCAAATCAGTTCCTGGAATAAATCCACGTTTTTATTTCAACCCACGAGTGCAGAGGACGCGCCACTCGGCCTATCCAAAAGGTAGCGCATTTGACAACTTGTTGCACAGGTTCACAGTTTGTTACCGTCGGCCACCCTGGTTAATATTGCCGGCGTATTCAAACATTTTTGTTGAAACGTGTGCTTCACAGCGCACGTTAAGGATCCCATGACACATTTAGTTAAGGATCCCGTGACACATTTAGTTAAGGATCCCATGACACATTTAGTTAAGGATCCCATGACACATTTAGTTAAGGATCCGATGAAACATTTATTTAAGGATCCCATGACACATTTAGTTAAGGATCCCGTGACACATTTAGTTATAGATCCCGTGACACATTTAGTTAAGGATCCCGTGACACATTTAGTTAAGGATCCCGTGACACATTTAGTTAAGGATCCCGTGACACATTTAGTTAAGGATCCTGTGACACATTTAGTTAAGGATCCCGTGACAAATTTAGTTAAGGATCCCATGATACATTTAGTTAAGGATCCTGTGACACATTAGTTAAGGATCCCGTTACACATTTAGTTAAGGATCCCCATGACCAATTTAGTTAAGGATCCCGTGACACATTTAGTTAAGGATCCTGTGACACATTTAGTTAAGGATCCCGTGACACATTTAGTTAAGGATCCCGTGACACATTTAGTTAAGGATCCTGTGATACATTTAGTTAAGGATCCCGTGACACATTAAGTTAAGGATCCCATGACATATTAAGTTAAGGATCCCGTGACACATTTAGTTAAGGATCCCATGACCAATTTAGTTAAGGATCCCGTGACACATTTAGTTAAGGATCCCGTGACACATTTAGTTAAGGATCCCATGACATATTTAGTTAAGGATCCCATGACACATTTAGTTAAAGATCCCATGACACATTTAGTTAAGGATCCCATGACACATTTAGTTAAGGATCCCGTGACACATTTAGTTATAGATCCCGTGACACATTTAGTTAAGGATCCTGTGACACATTAGTTAAGGATCCCATGACACATTTAGTTAAGGATCCCGTGATACATTTAGTTAAGGATCCCATGACACATTTAGTTAAGGATCCTGTGACACATTAGTTAAGGATCCCGTGACACATTTAGTTAAGGATCCTGTGACACATTTAGTTAAGGATCCCATGACACATTTAGTTAAAGATCCCATGACACATTTAGTTAAGGATCCCATGACACATTTAGTTAAGGATCCCATGACACATTTAGTTAAGGATCCCGTGACACATTTAGTTATAGATCCCGTGACACATTTAGTTAAGGATCCCGTGACACATTTAGTTAAGGATTCCGTGACACATTTAGTTAGGGATCCCATGACACATTTAGTTAAGGATCCTGTGACACATTTAGTTAAGGATCCTGTGACACATTTAGTTAAGGATCCTGTGACACATTTAGTTAAGGATCCTGTGACACATTAAGTTAAGGATCCCATGACATTTAGTTAAGGATCCCCATGACAAATTTAGTTAAGGATCCTGTGACACATTTAGTTAAGGATCCCGTGACACATTTTGAAAAATATAGTTGGCAACTCTTGCCGACATGATGGTTCAACATTTTTCCAAGTTTGTAAAAGTCACCCCGCGCTTTGCTCGGCAAAATCACCGCCTTCTGGCAGCAAATAATAAACGGAACTATTTTTTTGATTTGACCAGGTAAGGCCTACTGAGCTATTATAGCTCTTTTTCAGAAGTGACCTTGCCACAAACGATAGCTCACCGGCGTGGGCTTACCACGTGGAAATTTATCGCAGCCAAATACTTTGAACGCGTAATGTTGATTCTAAATGTGGGGGGAAGAACACGCAAACTCCAAATATACAGCAGCAGGCGTCAGGGTCGGGATCCAAACCACGACCTCCTGCATACCAGGCGAGGTAGTTAACATCTCACCACCGTGTCGCCCATTCTATACTCGCCTGTGTTACCACAGAGCGCTTTCGCGAGAGCCTCGCGCGATGTGAACGGCGCGGCGCGAATATCGAATGCACCAAACTATTAATGCAAAAACATTTACTCCCTCGGGGAATGTGGAAGTCGCTGTTAGCCAAGTCTGGGGAGAATGGGGATGTGATTGACCCATTTGCTTCCTCTTTTGATGATATTCTATGACTGGTTTCGCATTAGTTTCCTCAAAATTCGTTTTGTCACCAGACAAACAAGATGACTTGCATCGCATGGACATTTGACGCGGTTCGTCTCCAGCTACGGGACTGAGCATTTCCCTGTCGTGGTGCCGCTTGCCCAAACGGGTCCAATGCAAGTCGGGATTACAAGGGATAGACTTAATCGATTGAACATTCTCTGCTGTGGTCCCGTTGCCCAAAGCAGACCTTAAACACGGTAGGACCAACACCTCGGCCGTGGCAGATCACTGTTATAATTCAGTAGGCTCACATGACATTGACTTTTCCAAGACAGAGGTTCTTTGTAAGCCATCTGGCTACCATGAGAGATTCGTTCATGAGGCTACCCACATATACAAGCACAGAGACAATTTCAACCGAGAAGATGGATTCTGGCTTAGCAATCATTGGAAAGATTTGATAAACCATTTCGGGTCTTAATTGATTGTTCACGCTTACAGTGGCTTTCAGACAGCATACATTAATTTTTCGTCTCCCCCCTCCTCTTTTCAGAACATAGATGTACTAGTCCTTCTAAATAAACTGCCAAATCGCTGCGCGTGGCGCTGACGTTTTTTATAAATAAATAAATACACCGTAAAAAATAAAATACATTTATGCAAACCGACACACCTGATGACGACCGTTTGTGTTATGGTCGAAACGTCGTGAGAATTTTTATTGTTTTATATATCATTATTTTATTGTTTCCCTTCAACGTGACTTTACCGAAAAAACTAATAATATGAATTACTGCAGTCACGAAAGCTTTAAATCAAAATTTAAATCAAAATTTAGGTTTTTACCCTTTTAGCTGGCACAAAAACTGACACCTTTATACAAGGGATTATGTTTGCAATAACCACAACACAAGCAGTCAAAAATGCAAACAAAGGAGGTCTCATAATGTAAAGGCTTACCCCGAGCTCTCAATAGTGTGCTGTTTTTGAGTTGTACGCCTTTTGGCGTTATCTGGTCCAACACTAGTGTAGACTAGGCCCTAAGAAAAGCCGTCTCGGGTGTGAACCAATCAAATTCAAGGACAGTACATATTATCAGAGTTGTCTCTTTTGTTTGCATTTTGACTGCTTGTGTTGTGGTTATTGCAAACATGATCCCTTGTATAAAGGTGTCAGTTTTTGTGCCAGATAAAAGGGTAAAAACCTATTACTATATCTTGTTACTGGCAAAGGAGGTCTCATAACGGTCCAAATAAGTCGATTCTTCCATTAAATCGTGACCCCTAATCATGACGATTCATAAAATCGCTGGGGGCGGGCGGGGGGGTTGATGAGGTTGTGAGAAGCTGAATGCCTATGGCATAGCAAGAAGGGACGATGTTCCAGTGAAAGAGATTGGCGATGGGAAGGCAGCCAAAGGAAATGAGAGAATGCACCTGTAGAAGACGACCATCTGGGTGAGACCAATACGGAGCTGTGAGATCTGCCGATGTGTAGGAGTGAAATTTGGCATCGCACGACCGCAAGGGATGGCGACAGCGTGGGGGGAGGTCTTCACCCAACGGTTGATGAATGGGGTGGTCTTTGATAAGCGGTGGATAGACCAAAGCTCTTAGAGATGATAACGAAGATAATGGATGAGTAGATGATGAAGAAGAAGATGATGACAAGATGATCACGAGATGATGACGATGACGACGTTGTCATAGTTTCCACCGTCACAGCCTCGTGGGACTGCTGCCTCAGTAACAGTCACGAGGCAGGCCACACCACACCGCAGCATTGGGCCACCTCACTACACCACTTACACATCTTCCTATCACTCTATTTGCAATGCTTTTTTTAGCGTTGCGGATAAGAGGACTGGATTGGCCAATTCATCCGATGCGTTTTTGGACGCGACGACTCCCAAGGGGCGTTAACATTTGTGGATGATATCGGTTAAAACCAAAAAGTCCCCCGCACGCAAATGCCGCTGACCCCCCCGCCCCCCGCCTCCCCCCCCCCGAAAGCGTCCCACCTGCGCATAGTAGATAAGGGGCGTTTATTATCTGGATACACTGGACATAAAAAATAACTTATCAGACAAATGTTTCTTATCGGTGGAGCGGGTCCCTCCAATCGCTGCGGATAAGTGTAATGGGTACGACAAACAGTTCCTATCGGTGACGGAACGCGACCCGCGCGCCGCTTGCCAACGTGCGGCCGCACGACGGAAAGGATGTGGAGAGAGATTGCGAGCCCAGCTCCTGTGCTTCCTGCCTACTCAAGGGGCCTGCAGCTTCCAGAGATCATTTATTTCTTGCATTCCGTTCGCTGTTGTAACTCGCTCAACCCGACCATACTGGACATCTGTGATGCCAAAAAAAAAAGAGCTTCAAGGCTCAGCGGATTCCTCCTTCCGCAAGTCCAGGTAACGATTCTGATAAAACCAGGTGCAGCCAACACTGGGCCCCACCGAGCGGAAAATAGGCGGACGGTGAATTATGAACTCAAAGCGAACGCAAGCTGAGGCAAGAGAGAAAATAGAGCCGTCCTGTCCGGTTGGGTCCAGAAGCTTCCTTTCCCCAGCAGCTTTCACAAGAGAGCCACTGTCGGTGCTCCTACCTTGTGGGGAAATCGGAGGAAGTCCTCGATGCGACTGTCGAGACCTCTGACCCATTTGCAAAGCACGCCGCGAACCGTGGCCCAATGTGGAAATTCATCCTGAGACGCCGGTAGCGGAGCAGCGGCAGCAGCAGTGATTCATTGAACCTCGCCCTGAAGCCTTTGCATAGTATGAAAAAGGAAGAATAGATTTTACCCTTTCTGGCAATAAAACAGGAGGCGTTAAGATGTTCAAACACCAAATAGAAACCTTTTGCAAGGCATCAAGTTTGCATTAACCACGCACACACAGTACTTGTGAACATACACGCAATCGCTTTGCAGAGCTTTGATATCTCGGAGATCTTTAAAAGTTGATATTCACGAAGCCAGGTGCAGTTGCAGGAAGAAGTGGCCCAAAATGTCGCTGTGGTTAATTTCAACATTGGCAACTTGTGGCCCCCGACACTGAAACGCGACCGACCGGTTGCGTAACTTTGCAACTGACGGCGTAGGGTTCCTGTTTGCGGCGTTCTCTCGTTATTCGCGACGAGGAGATGCGAATTACTGTAAATAAATACATAAATAAGCTATTAAATACAGTAAATGTATCTCATCACTTTCTCACATAAAATCTTGAATTAAAGCTTTCGTGACTGCAGGAATTCGTATTCTTGGGTTTTTCGGTAAAGTCACGTAGATAGGTTCAAAGAACGTAACATTTGTTATTTTTGTTATTTTATTTCAACCTATCTACCTGACTTTACCGAAAGACCCAAGAATATTTCTCACATCGCTTTATTTCATCACTTCCTCTCTCATCGCTTTCTTTCTCGCTCCCTCTCGGTGCAATAGTCGTGTAGAGTTCCAGATGCGATTCGTGGGTAGCGAACATCACGGAGAGCAAGTTGGTGAATAACGAGGTTGGGGATGCAGTAGCCCACCCTCGCGCGTGCTGCCAGGCTGTGCTTGGAGTTGCTGTTGGGCAGTAGCGTGAGAGGAAATGTGAGCGGTACCACGAGAGCTGTTGTTTGACTGTTGTTCTTTCCTTACCAAAAGTAACAGCACCCAAGTGATATTGAGTTGGTTATGTGACCAAGAATTAAGTCGCCTCCATGCATAGATTTTGTCAAAACTCCTGCAATTGCTAAAACAACACCATAAAATGTTTTTTTTGGGTTAGATCGCGTAAATATATAAATGTGTCGTTAAAACCCGCCACCACCCGACACAGCCAACTAGTAAGGGTTGTCACGTAAACAAAACGTGGCCAATTCGTCACTAGTACAGCACACCGGTGTGTTGGAGAGCCAAGCCACAACATTTACAATCTGAGTACGACGTTTCGCCAGTAATTATAACTAGCTTCATCAGGTGACAGCCAGATTTGTGGACAAGTCCACCTGTTTCATTCATTATATAGAGGCGTAGATGTGGTGACCACCCTTCTGCGCTCTTGTGGAAAGTGGGGGTGGCGGGGGGACTAATGAGTCGACGAACATTATGCATGTGCATTATGCGTGTGCATTATGCAAGCCCTTTGAACTTGTCCTTCCTGTCCACTGTGTGTATTAAAATAGCCGTACCAACGGTGATCCCTATTGAAGTATAGTGGCCTGTATAGGCATGCATTTAAATAATGTTTTGTTTGATGATTCGCTTACACGCAGCACTCAGTCGGTAGCTATCCGAACGGTAAACATTATTTTAATATGTTTCAATTTCGATAGACAACAACACCATGTAGCGAGTATTTACGTGGGAAAAAAAGTGTCCTTTTGGGGGGGAGTACACTTTGTGAAACTTTTGCTGTAACTAAATGATAAGATGGTGATGATGATTATGATGATGATGATAGTGATGATGATAGTGATGATGGTGATGATGATGGTGATGATGGTGATGATGATGGTGATGATAGTGATGATAGTGATGATGATGGTGATGATGATGGTGATGATGGTGATAATAGTGATGATGGTGATGATGATAGTGATGATGATGGTGATGATGATGATAGTGATGATGATGATGGTGATGATGATGGTGATGATGATGGTGATGATAGTGATGATGATGGTGATGATGATGGTGATGATGATAGTGATGATGATGGTGATGATGATGATGGTGATGATTATTATTATGATGATAATAGTGATGATGGTGATGATGATGATAGTGATGATGATGGTGATAGTGATGATGGTGATAGTGATGATGGTGATGATGATGGTGATGATGATAGTGATGATGATGATGGTGATGATGATGGTGATGATGATGGTGATGATGGTGATGATGATGATGGTGATGATGATAGTGATGATGATGGTGATGATGATGATGATTATTATGATAATAGTGATGATGGTGATGATGATGATGGTGGTGGTGATGATGATGGTGGTGATAATGATAGTGATGATGATGGTGATGATGATGGTGATAGTGACGATGGCCAGCAGGCGATGGTGGCTATGCACGTGGCCTGTAATCTATCCCCATAGTCGATTCTTGCCGGTGCGCACTCACGTTGTGAAACTCCACGTCAGCGGGCACCGAAGTGGCCCGCACTTGCTCGCCGAGGCGGACGGCGGTACGAGGACGCCGTGGACTTACCTCCATCCGTCCCAACTCGGCGGGATAGCGTCTTGCTACCTTCACCAGCGTGTCGGTTTTCTCTCGGTGCTCCGTTTTCCTCCCGCGTGCATGAAAACGAATGAAGCGGCTGATCGCACCTTGACCGGTGCGCCCCTCGGTGCTTTGCGGATTTGCGCAGCGTCGTGTGATGCCGTTGCATAAACGACGCCGTACGAAAACCAAAGCGATCGAAACGACGTTGATTCCTTGTGGGGGGGGGGGGGGTTTCTTCGTCCATTTAACAGTCGACCAAAAAGGCGAAGGCGACGAAAGCTGCCGGAGAGGATGAGGAGGAAGGCAGACGGAAAGCGGGGAGCTCTGTCGGTGGTGGCGGTGGCGGCACACACGGAGTTGGCGGCTTTCCCTGGATCATCGGCAGCAAGTCGAGCATCACCCGCACGGGCAGACGTGGAGACGAGCACGACTCCACCTCCGGTAGGGTTGTGAATACACCACCATGCTACACCACCATGCTACACCACCACACTACTACACCACCTTATACCACCACCATGCTACACCACCACACTACTACACCACCTTATACCACCACCACACTACACCACCACACTACTACACCACGCTACACCACCACACTACTACACCACACTACTACACCACACTACTACACCACCACACTACTACACCACCTTATACCACCACCACACTACACCACCACACTACTACACCACCACACTACTACACTACTACACCACCTTATACCACCACCACACTACACCACCACACTACTACACCACCTTATACCACCACGCTACACCACCACGCTACACCACCACACTACTACACCACCACACTACTACACCACCTTATACCACCACCACACTACACCACCACGCTACACCACCACGCTACTAGACCACACTACACCACCACACTACTACACCACCACACTACTACACCATGCTACACCACCACACTACTACACCACCACACTACTACACCACCTTATACCACCACCACACTACACCACCACGCTACACCACCACACTACTACACCGCCACACTACACCACCACACTACTACACCACCACGCTACTACACCACGCTACACCACCACACTACTACACCACCACACTACAAGACCACACTACACTGCCACACTACTACACCACCACGCTACTACACTACGCTACACCACCACACTACTACACCACCACACTACTACACCACCTTATACCACCACCACACTACACCACCACGCTACAACACCACACTACTACACCACCACACTACTACACCACCTTATACCACCACCACACTACACCACCACGCTACACCACCACGCTACTAGACCACACTACACCACCACACTACTACACCACCACGCTACACCACCATGCTACACCACCACACTACTACACCACCACCATGCTACTAGACCACACTATACCACCACACTACTACACCACCACACTACTACACCACCACGCTACTACACCACGCTACACCACCACACTACTACACCATACTACACCACACTACTACACAATACTACACCACACTACACCACCATGCTACTGCACGACGCTACACCACCACACTACTACAACACGCTACACCACCACCCTACACCACGCTACACTGCCACGCTACACCACCACGCTACACCACCACACTACTACACCACTTTATAGCACCACCATGCTACACCACCACGCTACACCACCACGCTACTACACCACACTACTACACCACACTACACCACCACGCTACACCACCACACTACACCACCATGCTACACCACCACGCTACACCACCACGCTACACCACTACGCTACACCACCACACTACACCACCACGCTACACCACCACACTGCTACACCACCACACTGCTACACCACCACACTACACCACCCCCGGTAGGGTTGTGACTCCATCACACTCTCCGTGTCACTCGACATGCGTGCTGATGACGATATCTTGAACTACACCAGGGGTCGGGAACCTTTTTGACTAAGAGAGCCATGAAAGCAAAAAATTTGGAAATTTATTTCAGTGAGAGCCATATAATATATTTTAAAAGTGAATTCAACTAAATGTCAGTATAATAAGCCTCTGAATTTATTCTTTTAAATAATGTTGTTATAACACTCACCATTAATGCGACTTCTGGTGCTGCATGGATTTGCTGATGTCTTTGTAGTCGGGTTGGTACTTTGTAGTCGGGTTGGTACTTGGTGAGGTTAAGCTTCATGCAAGCGTTGAGGCTTTCATCCGTTAAACGTGATCGTAGGTTGGACTTGATGTTTTTAAGATGTGAGAATGACTGCTCACATGCATACGTAGATCCAAACATGGTCAATACAGCAATACTCACACGCTGCAGTGTGTGGTATGTGACAGGAAGCGCGTTCCAAGTTTTGAGAATCAGCTGGTCTTCGGGTTGGAGTTTTTTCATTTCTGTCCACATGTGCTTGCTCGCCAACTCCGCTTTCTGTCGTGTGATTCTTTCCAAATCTTCATTCAGTGACTTGAACTTATTCACCCACATGTCTGAGGCCTTCAGGTCAGCCACTTCTGCTTCAAAATCTCTGACGGAGACACCAGGGATGTAATTCAGGTCGGCTGTGTTCAGTGAACACTCGTTTGGATGGGTGATGAACTTAAAAAGACGAGTGTGCTCACGAAATTCTCCAAAGCGTGCTTTGAAGGACTGTAGGAGACTGGATGTGCAGCCAGCTAGCTGGTGGAGATCAAGGTTTTGAATGGGCTCACTTGCTGTGCATGCATCTTTAAATTGGCTCAGTTTTTCAAAAGTAGTAAACGACCTGTTTCAAGATCCGTGATGAAAAGCTCCAGCTTGTTTTCAAAAGCAAATACAGCTTGTTGAAGGGATAACACTGTATTTCCAATGCCTTGCATTTTCACGTTGAGCTGGTTCAGATGTTCAGTCAGATCTACGAGATAGTAAAACTTGAGGAGCCACTCGGTGTCGGCTAGCTCAGGATGCCCGACGCCTTTCATTTCAAGGAAAGTCCGGATTTCGTTCAGGCAAGCCGCAAAACGGCTAAGCACCTTCCCTCTTGACAACCAACGCACATTGCTGTGCAAAAGCAGACCAGGATAGTTATTTACAACTTCATCCAGCAGTGTTTTAAACTGGCGATCATTTAAGGCTCGGGCAACAATAAAGTTGATCACACGAATGACCAGCGACATCACTTCGCCAAACTGCCTGTCACACATCTGAGCACAAAGTGCCTCCTGGTGTATAATGCAATGGAAACTTAGGATGGGTCTATTTTCATGTTCACGGAGAAGCGCCACAAATCCTTTGTTTTTCCCCACCATACACGGAGCACCATCAGTACACACTGAGAGAAGTTTATCCATAGGTAGACTTATTTCTTGAGCAAACTCCATGAAAGACTTGAATAAATCCTCACCTCTTGTGGACCCTTTTAATGGCAGAACAGCAAGACTTTCTTCGCACAGTGTGTCACCAACAGCATATCTTGCAATCACGCTGAACTGCGACAAATGGCTCACGTCTGTTGACTCATCCAAAGCCAGAGAAAAGAACGGCGCTGCATTTATGTCCTTCACTTGCGTTTCCTCCACTTTGTTTGCCATCACGATGGTACGATCATGAACAGTTCTTGCCGACAGAGGCATGTCTTGTATCCGTTTGATTATCTTGTCTTTGTTCGGAAGATCATCAAAAAGTTCATTGGCTACATCCAGCATGAACGTTTTAGCATACTCGCCATCTGTGAATGGTTTTCCGTTCCTCACTATTGCTAAAGAACCAGCAAAGCTAGCCGAATTATAGTCACCTTGCCGGGTCCATACGCGGAGTTGCTGCTGGCTAGCTTGCATCCTGCTCAGAAGCTCTTGGCACGCTTTCTTTCTGCTGTCTCCCGCAGGGTATTTTGATGCAAAGGTAGCGTGGCGCGTGTCGAAGTGCCGCTTTACATTCGACCGTTTCAACGATGTAATTTTGTCATTGCAAATTAGACACACCGCAGAACCCGCTCTCTCCACAAAGGCGAATTCTTCGGTCCATTCGTCCTGGAATGTACGATACTCGTCGTCTTTTTTTCTTTTCGCCATCTTCTTCGTCGAAGGGTTAGCTTTGAGCTAATGACCGAGCAGACGCAGTCTCAGACTGATTCAAAAGGGGGCGTTTACCTGTTTTACCCAGCAACGGCAAACGTAGGCCAGTATCATCCAATTAAAATAATGGACAATTGCTCCTGCAGCCCTGAACAAGACATGCGCAGTGAAAAATCGATGGATGGATTAAAACAAGTGAGAATATTTTGTTTTATCTGCGAGCCATATGCAATCATCAAAAGAGCCACATCTGGCTCGCGAGCCATAGGTTCCCGACCCCTGAACTACACAGTCGCGCACAAATGGCAGGCTTGTTAGCCAGTAGTTGTGCGGATTTAATAGAGTTACTTTATTTAAGTGCACGTTGCAGTGGGTTTTCCAGTACGTACCACATATATCATCGCAACAGTCATTGATGGTTGTCAAATGAACGGGTCACTGTGTATTTGTAATCTGACCAAGAACCATCGGTGAACTATTCACTCGTAGAACCACCCCAACGTTCAACACGTGGCTGTACGCACGTACGTACGTTGAACTTCTTTCGCGCCGTACATAGCCGACTGTGCTAGTCGGAGGTGCGGGTCGCCGGACGCGGCATCGGGTAGTGACGGTGAGACGGTCACCGCATTGCGCGGCGCTTTCAGATGCGCTTCTGTGGCCATCTGGAACTGCTCTTCCTTCCCACGTGCCCCCTGTCTTGCGGGAATCGTTTGATTCGTGGGAAGCTGCTGCCGATGGCGTGGGCGGGGATTTTTTTTTTACGCGTCGCCGTGCCGTGGGCGACGCTGCGCTGCGTTGATTTGTGCCGCAGACTCGAGCGTGGACATGGCGCGCTCCAACTCCGTCGGGTCCCTGACGACCACCAAGAGTGAATTCCATTCTCCGCCTTCGCTAGCGGCCTCGAGCGAGGTGAGGCGCTGGCACGGCGACGCTGGGAACCTGGGAAGAAGCGTAATGCCGTTTTAAAATGTTTCTAAAATATTTTGACGCATTTACTGTGAATGCATTTGGAGCTAATTTTTTGAGGGGGGGGGGGGGCACTTTGGCAAATAAAATATCAGTCATTGTGAGGGTCACCACGCCGCCTGTATGTGCTGTCGTCACGTGTTTGGTATTGTCGGAAGCTGCACGTCAGGGGCCGCACTCAAGGCCACCAGGGGCTGCCACTGGCCTACGGGCCTCGCAATGAGGAACACTGATTTCGAGTATTTGGCTGCTCTAAATTTCCACGTGATAAGCCATTTCGTCGAGCTAACATTTGCATGTGTGTATGGTAAACTTATTTGGAAAGCAGTTTTTGGGCGAAAGACGACAAAGTAAACACAGAAAGCAGCTCTAAAGAAATTAGTTGATCAATTTCCACGTGATACGCCACTTCGTTGAGTTACCATTTGTGGCAAGGTCGCTTCTCAAAAGAGCTACATAGCTCAGTGGACCTTACCTGGTAAAATAAAAATAAAAAAATTTGCAGTGTGATCCACCACTGCAGCTTCTGAGAACAGAAATGGCCGCTGTTTCTCTGCTCAAATGAGCACTGAGACCGCTCTCGATCGAGGGAGGACTCACAATTAAACGAGTACCTGGTGACCATGTGTCAACCTCAGCACTGGGGGGACTAAGGCGGCTGGGCCATGTCGGCCTTAATAGGTGATCGCTGACGGCACTTGAGCCAACAGTTTGTTACGGCCTACACGGGACACCTTCACCTCTGCAGGGCCTGCGAGGGCCGTGCGGGCTGACGAGATGACTCGTGGGCCCTTGCCCCGGCAGTCTGCTGAAAGGCTATCCAGGCAACCCTACGCCTTTGTCCTTGCAGGGCCAGATGGGCCCCGTGGAGGCCGGGGACGCGCAGGAGAAGGGCCGCGTGGGCCCCCTGTGCCGCGTGCTGCTGCCCGACGGCTCGTCGGCTGTGATCACCGTGAGCGCCGAGCTGTCGGTGCGCGAGGCGCTGCGCCCGCTGTGCGACAAGCGCGGCCTCACGGTCGTGGCCCTCGACGTCTTCCTGGTGAATGGCGACCGGGTGAGTCGCTCCGCCTCCTTGACACGCCACTCGCCATGTCACCGGAGGATTTTACGGTGAAGAGGAAGCATGGGGACAAAAAGCGCCGGCTAAGAGGAGCTCCGTGCACGGGACTCACCCCGGCGCGAGTTTACGAGAGCAACGGAGGTCAGGGCAGACTCTGCGTTGACGCGCTACGGGAGCATGTGGAGCTGAGTGGACTTGCCGAAGACCAGTAGGGTGGGCCATGAGCTTCGTGCGAGTGACTCCTGGCATTAGTCTGCCATTAGTGGGTGGTGATTGGGTAACCTGCGGGTGATCTGATCCGCAAGAGGGCGACCTGAGTGAGAGTAAGGTCAACTTCTTCTTTCGTATTGGCTGACGTAGATGCAGAGAAACAACTACACAAGGAGATCAATGATTGATGTTCGGTCGCCGCGGTGATGGCATTCGTTGTGATACAGTAAGGGAAAAAAGCATTTGATCCCCTGCTGATTTTTTTACGTTTACCCACTGACAAAGAAATGATCAGTCTATAATTTTAATGGTTAATTTGAACAGTGAGAGACAGAATAACAACAAAATCCAGAAAAACGCATGTCAAAAATGTTATAAATTGATTTGCATTTTAATGAGGGAAATAAGTATTTGACCCCCTCTCAATCAGAAAGATTTCTGGCTCCCAGGTGTCTTTTTTACAGGTAACGAGCTGAGATTAGGAGCACACTCTTAAAGGGAGTGCTCCTAATCGCAGCTTGTTACCTGTATAAAAGACAACTGTCCACAGAAGCAATCAATCAATCAGATTCCAAACTCTCCACCATGGCCAAGACCAAAGAGCTCTCCAAGGATGCCAGGGACAAGATTGTAGACCTACACAAGGCTGGAATGGGCTACAAGACCATTGCCAAGCAGCTTGGTGAGAAGGTGACACCAGTTGGTGCGATTATTCGCAAATGGAAGAAACACAAAAGAACTGTCAATCTCCCTCGGCCTGGGGCTCCATGCAAGATCTCACCTCATGGAGTTGCAATGATCATGAGAACGGTGAGGAATCAGCCCAGAACTACACGGGAGGATCTTGTCAATGATCTCAAGGCAGCTGGGACCATAGTCACCAAGAAAACAATTGGTAACACACTACGCCGTGAAGGACTGAAATCCAGCAGCGCCCGCAAGGTCCCCCTGCTCAAGAAAGCACATATACATGCCCGTCTGAAGTTTGTCAATGAACATCTGAATGATTCAGAGGACAACTGGATGAAAGTGTTGTGGTCAGATGAGAACAAAATGGAGCTCTTTGGCATCAACTCAACTCGCCGTGTTTGGAGGAGGAGGAATGCTGCCTATGACCCCAAGAACACCATCCCCACCTTCAAACATGGAGGTGGAAACATGTTTTGGGGGTGTTTTCTGCTAATGGGACAGGACAACTTCACTGCATCAAAGGGACGATGGATGGGGCCATGTACCGTAAAATCTTGGGTGAAAACCTCCTTCCCTCAGCCAGGGCATTGAAAATGGGTCGTAGATGGGTATTCCAGCATGACAATGACCCAAAACACACGGCCAAGGCAACAAAGGAGTGGCTCAAGAAGAAGCACATTAAGGTCCTGGAGTGGCCTAGCCAGTCTCAAGACCTTAATCCCATAGAAAATCTGTGGAGGGAGCTGAAGGTTCGAGTTGCCAAACGTCAGCCTCGAAACCTTAACGACTTGGAGAAGATCTGCAAAGAGAAGTGGGACAAAATCCCTCCTGAGATGTGTGCAAACCTGGTGGCCAACTACAAGAAACGTCTGACCTCTGTGATTGCCAACAAGGGTTTTGTCACCAAATACTAAGTCATGTTTTGCAGAGGGGTCAAATACTTATTTCCCTCATTAAAATGCAAATCAATTTATAACATTTTTGACATGCGTTTTTCTGGATTTTCTTGTTGTTATTCTGTCTCTCACTGTTCAAATAAACCTACCATTAAAATTATAGACTGATCATTTCTTCGTCAGTGGGCAAACGTACAAAATCAGCAGGGGATCAAATACTTTTTTTCCCTCACCGCATCTCACTCAACAGAGTGTTGTCCGCCTATTTATTTTGTCATTTACATGTAGTTGTTGTGAGATTTTCTTCTTCATCTTCTCAACTCCGACCGCGTCCGTTCGAACGCATGGCCGTCGTGCGCCACGCTGCCGGGGTGGGCCTCCGCGATCGTGCCGCCCGCGGTCGTGCCGCGTAGATCCTCCGGTGTTTTACTTCACTAAACTACAGTATATTTTTTATTTTACCAGGTAAGGTCTACGCAGCTATTTATAGCTCTTTTTCAGAGGCGACCTGCCCACAAATGATAGCTCAACGAAGTGGCTTATCGCGTGGAAATTTATAGCAGTTGCCAAATACTTTAAACGCGCGATGTTGATTCTAAATGTGGAGGGAAAAACCAGAGGACCCGGAGGTAAATCCACGTGACCACAGAGAGAGAGAGAGACAAAAACTCTAAATATACAGCAGCAGGTGTCAGGGTCGGGATCGAACCCACGACCTCCTGCATAGCAGGCGAGGTAGTTAACATCTCCTAGCCACCGTGATGATGAGAGAGAGAGACACAAACTCTAAATATACAGCAGCAGGTGTCAGGATCGGGATCGAACCCACGACCTCCTGCATAGCAGGCGAGGTAGTTAACATCTCCTAGCCACTGAGGCGCCCCTTTTGAGGGCTGTGCCGCACATTGTTCGGTGATTCTCTCCGCGTGTTGTGAACTTCTGCACACGGGGAGCTTGGAGAATCTCTCAGCGTGTGAGGACGTTCAGTTCTTGTTGAAGCTTCTGGCACGTGGAGAGAAATGTCAGAAAGCGGTGCCTAACAGCGCTTCTCAGTACTGCCTGGAAAAAAAACGAAAACGCTGTGGAGAGCCATGGGGGTAGTGCGTGCGCGCAACTACCAAGAGCTTGCAGGCTAACCGGACGAGGACACCAACTGGGGGTGGTTCAGCAGCTCAAACCCCACCTTTGTTACTCGACACGTGTCCACCGAAGGCTGGCGACGTAGTTTCGTCGTTGCTTAACAAGTTCGGTCTCCTCGGCTGAATCGTTGATTGACCTACAAGGCCGCCGCCCATCCTCAAATTGTTGTTTGCGCTTAAGATGCGCTCAGACCTGCAATGCGAGTGACAAGGAAATGGACGAAAGTGGAGTGGATCTGCAGCGTTGGTTTGGGTGGGTGGTGAAATCATCAGCGGTCGTAGCGGTGCTCTCTAGCGACGCCTTCTGCGGCCTCATTATTACTGCTCGGTGAACAAAATGTTGTGGCGTGGCTGTCCAACACACAACCGGTGTGCTGTACTCGTGACGAATTGGCCACGTTCTGTTTACGTGACAACCCTTACCAGTCGGCTGTGTCGGGTGGTGGTGGGTTTCACGACACGTTTGTATAGTTACGCGATCTAACCCCAAAAAGACCTCTGGCCATATGGAGCGGCCAAGAGGGCGACGGTCGGCACGCCGGACTTGCAAGCCAGAGGTCGCTCGCTCCATCTCCCGGCGTGGAATTTGAAACAATGGGAAGGTTTTATTTTGATTCCTCCCACCTCTCGTCCACCCGGCAGTGTAAATGGGTATCCCGCCACACTCAGTCGACGGGCAGGTCGCGTTTGGTGGGGTAAAGTGTGGGTACTTCCATTTCCCCCCCAAGACGTCTGGCCAGCAGTGGAAGATCTTCTTTGGTTCTTTCGGTAAAGTCACATACAATGAGAATAAAATAATAAAATGATCAAATAAAATAACACAATAATATTCTCACGACGTTTCGGCCACAACACAAGCGGCCTTCATCAGGTGAAGGGACGAGACTGTCTGGAGGACAGCGCTGGAGTGAAAAAGCCACGCTCAGATCGCGAAGAGTAGACCAAAATACACTCAGGTGGGTGGAGGCCCTTTTGCCGGCAGTGACGCCAGCAAGGGATTTTCACGTCCGCGGTGTTACTGCCACCTGAGGCTACAAAAGCTCCTTATAACCAAACTGAAACAATCCATAGGGCAGGTAGATATTGAAATGACAAAAAAATACGTGTTTATATTGGGCATTATATATAAAACACATTTTTTTTACGAGATACGGCTCACTGAGCTATGTAGCTTTTTTCCAAAAGCGACCTGGACACAAATTAAAGCACAACAAAGTGGCTTATCGTGTGGAAATGTATCGCAGCCAAATACTCTAAATGCTTGTTTCTAAATGTGGAGGGAAAAAACCGGAGGACCCGGAGAAAACTGCACACGACACGTAAACTCCAAATATACAGCAGCAGCAGCAGGCGTCAGGGTCGGGATCGAACCCACGACCTCCTCCATACCAGGCGAGGTAGTTAACATCTTGCCACCGCAGTGCCCCTTCATAAAGAGATGTAAGCAATTCTGATAAATCGTCAGACATCGTGAAACGTACGATGTGCCCTGGTATTTTAAAACTTAAATTTGCCTTCTTTATGTTTACAGCAGCTGGTGTTGGAACAAGAGAGCCTGACGCTCGCAAACAGGGAAATCCGGCTGGAGCGCAGGATCCTCTTTAGGTTGGAGATGCATTCACGGCACCACCGCCACCGCCATCGCCACCACCATCACCACGCACCTCCGACTAGCAGTTGGCTACGTACGGGTGCGAAAGAAGTTCAAATTAAAGTTAACTTAACTCGGAAACACCGCCGTTGCAACATCGCCCCCCACCCCCCTGCTGGAAGACTCGTGCACATTTGCAAGCCGGTACTGCGTATGCCTTGTGTGCCGCACAGGGACAGCTGCCACTACTGGAGGGCAGTGACGGACTGGGACAAAAAAAATCGGCCCAGGCATTTGTAAACACACCGGCCCCAAATTCGGGCTGTGGGCAATTTTTAAATGGGTTGCACGACAAACTTTGGAGTACTAGCAGCTGGATGTTGCGATGTGACGACGTGTGTGCGTGATTTTGCTGTGCGATCTATGGCCAGTCTGGGCCTGCTGGAGGGGACCACTAGGCTAGACCGTAGCAGGGTATTGAAATGTTTGAGATGTGATGGAAAGCACTTTGAATTCACACGGCATTTAAGCAAGCGCCCAATTAATCAAAATCCTTATCGCTTTGATGGCTAATTTAATTAAATCCCTGCAGTGTATACGGCAGCTGATTTTCTTTTCATGCATGTTAAATATTACACCGCGAAAGACAATTTCAGGAATTTAGTTAAGATGGAACGTTGGTGTTATGCACCGCTCTTGCGAGAGTTTCCCAATTCACATTTGTACTTCTCAAAACACTCCGTCAGTCGCACAGTTTTAATAAAATTGGGAAACGTGTCAAAACGTTACGCGTAACGAGCAATATCCTCGCGCTTCCGTGCCTCCGCCAGGCTTGATCTGCTGCCCATCACCAAGTCGGTGGGCGTCAAGGCCAAGCCCAACAAGGCGGTGGAGGACGTCCTGCACTCGGTGGTCCTCAAGTACGGCCTCAAGCTCAAGGACATGGTGGCCTACATGGTGAGCACGGCGTCGTGGTCGGCGGTGCGCCGGCCGCAGGGAGGCCACGCTCGGGTTAGTGCATTTGACGCGCAAACTCCGGCCATCCTCGCAGCAGCGGCTTTTGACCCGCCATCGAACGAAGACGGGTCGCCGCATCGCGCGCTTTCGGATGCGCTTCCGCGGCCCGTCTGGAACGCTCTTCCTTCTGATATTATGAAGCCGCTTGGAAGGTATGATGCACTTTTAAATCTAGAGTTAAAACTAATTTGTTTAGAAGTGCTTTTTGTGTATAGTTTGTTATCCCTCCTCACCTCCGATTCGCACGGTTGGCTACGCACGGTGCGAAAGAAGTTCAACATTACGTACACACGGTATCTCAAACCACGACAAAAGGTTGTTGTTGTTCACCTCCGCGTGATGGTGAACAGGCTAGCGGCTTCTGTGAGAGGTTGTAGGCCTGAACTGACACACCGCGTGGATCATTGCCTCTGCGCTGTTTCCAGGTCGCACCGCGTGTTGTACCGGACAGCGGCACTCGGTGCGACGTGAAACCAAACGAGATAGCGGGATCCGCATACTGCGCCTCCCACACAGACGATCACTGCTTCGCGCGCTTTCAGATGCGCTTCTGCGGCCGTCTGGAACGCTCTTCCTTCCGATATTAGGAAGCCACTGGAGCTTTGCACTTTTAAATAATCGAGATTGAAAACTAATTTCTTTAGAACTGCTTTTTGTGCTTAGTTTGTTGTCCTTCTCCCGCACCTCCGATTATCACGGTTGGCTACGTACGGTGCGAAAGACGTTCAACGTACATACACCTCACTGCGAATGAGAGGAATCCCACTGTCTATGCACCACACGTATAGTCGAGGCAAGTTATTTCTGCCTCCTCAATTGACTCAGACTCGAGAATAGCCGTCTCTCTTGGCAACAGTGACGTGTTTCAGCCCTGCAAAGTGTTTTCAGGCCGTTAGATGGCACGGTCCACACGTTGTGGTATTGCAATGTAATGTGAGTTCATCTCTCTCCTATTTAATCAGAATATACCTGCGATGTCGCTCACAGCTTCTGAATGCAGTGAATGTCTTGCTTATCGATCTCTCTCCCTGGTGTGTTGTGAATCTATAACATATTTCCCCTGTCACCTCTTCTGTCTCTGTAATTATCCCTAAACATGATTCCACTCGTCTGCACGGACGGGGATAAGGGAAGGGATTTTACACCACTTCTGGGGTTGTCTCCCTTTCCTTGACAATGTCAGCGGATGATCGGAAGATTTCGTGACTTTTTATCGAGTTGCAATCCTGTACATATGTTGTGGGCATAAACTTCGAGGGAGACTTCTCTCTTGGAGGCAACGCGTTTATTTCAGATAAACGATAACAGTAAAAATAGCCGTAACACTAAGGGTTATGGCCCATGTAACACTACGGGGTACGGCCCCTTCACCCGATAACCTAAGGGAGGTACAGCCTCCCTTCTAGCGCGCCCTACAGACTCCGGGCTACGCTCTCGCGGGTCCTCCGCTACGGGAGCTAGGGAAGGCTAGACTGACCCGACCTAGCCAGGGTACGGGTCCCACCACTGGTCTGCTGCAACCCGGCTCTGACAAGAGCCTCGGTTGAGGGTCCCAGGGTGCTGGTCTGGTCTTCAGGCGTCTTCGGGTCTTGAGTGGATGAACACTGCCGGTCCCGTTGAGAGGACCGGCTTTTATACACAAGTTGGGGCTTACCCCGCCCCTAGCCACACCTTCCCTCGAACCTTCCAGAAGGATCTGGAAGGGTCGGGGATGAACCGTTGGCCCCCAACCCCCACCCCTTGGGGGTCTGGGGTCTCGACCTCCGGTCACGGGGCACCCGGGGGGGGGGGGAGGTTACCCCAGGTTCACCACTCCACCTCCCGCTCACTCTCGCGGCTACCCCCTATCGGCCTGTGAGCGTGGTGACAGTAAGAAGACAGCGCCCTGGTATGGCGCAACACTTCGGAGTCTTCTTTATGTTTTGGGGGAGAAAATAAAATCACCATCTTCCCCACCGCCCTCTCACTTGCCAAACTTTCCACCCTTCGCCGTAACAAAAATAAATCCTTCCGCTTCCCCGTGGTCCAGCGATGCGCGTCTCTCGCGTTTTATACAGCGCCTTGAGATGTAGTCACATTTGTATGAATTCTGATTTCACATTTTGTTGTGATGTAGCACGTTGATTCTCGTGATCAGGGGCGGAGCCAGGATTTTCAGCCCGGGGTGACATTCAACAAATGTTAATTTCAAGAATGATTAGAGAGTCAGGCTGTTGAACTAGACGCCATCGGTTGGCGACACACTCTGACAATGCAGCTGCACGGAGTCCACCAGACCGAGTGTCGTACACTTATACGCAGAATGTTTCAGATTTTCGATTTTTTATTTTTTTTCGGGTGTGACAATTGTCTACCCTGTCACCCCCCTGGCTCCGCCCCTGCTCGTGATGAGTAATAATGTAGAGTCCTCAGTCAATCCACTTACTGGATGAATGGGTGTTTGTTTGAACGATACTTCACCACACTGGTCAGTGCCGGTCAGTGGAAGTGGACCCAGTGGCGAGATGTTAACTATCTCGCCCGGTATTCAGGAGGTCGTGGATTCGATGCCAACCCTGATGCCTGCCGCTGTATATTTGGAGTTCGTGTCTCTCTCTCTCTCTCCCCGTGGTCGCGTGGATTTTCTCGGGGTTCTCCGGTTTTTCCCTCCACATTTATAAACACGCCTTTAGAGTATTTGACTGCTATAAATTTACACGTGATAAACCACTTCGTTGAGCTATCATTTGTGGCCAGGTCGCTTCTGAAAAAGAGCTGTATAGCTCAGTGGGCCTGACGTGGGTAAAATAAAAAAACGTTTAAATAGTAATGGTTTACATGTCATGTTGCCGTTAGCCGTGGCTGGGAATGTTACTCTGGTCACCGTGTTCACACCGCAGAGCACAGGCCAGTCTACCTCGCCCAGGCACGTGGTTCAACAACAGCCGACCTCGTAGAATCCTGTACTCAATGAAACTCACAAAAGCCCGTTCGTACTTTGTTCCCCACGTGTCCCCCTTCCCCCGTGCCACGTGTACCGTCCCCGCTGCCCTCTAAGCATGGCAACACAGATACGCTGGACATGAGCGTGCCTGTGTCTCAGCTGGACGGCAAGCATGTGGTGCTAGAAGCTGCCAACCACAGCAAAGGTATCGGGCCTTTTTATTTGCATTTTTTTATCTATATATCTTTAATCTGTTTACATATTGGTACAATCATCGCCCTCTGTCTGTGTAATGTTTATCTGACTTCATTGTAACTGTGATCAGTATAAAAAATAATCTGCCCTAGCCGACTGACGTTACAGGGAATTTATAATTTAACATCGACTTAGGATTGTGCAATATTTCCGACAGATTTTGTTTTTGCTCCGATTGCTGTTTGCTTCATTGCTGTATTTGCTTTTATTTGTTTTTGCTTTCATTTGCGTGACCCGGGTAATTCTTTAAAATCGCCTCTTGAATTCTCACCTTGTTAAACGAAACCAACTTGAGCAAGTTGAAACGTTGAAAGCTCGCTCGCAGATGCACCAGAGGACCCACTGGAGCAAGGTTTCAACCTTTCTCACTGGAGATGCTCCAGGTGATCCACTTACAGATGGCAGATTGCCCTTGGGCCCTCAAAACCAACAAGACTCTCAAAAGTGTTTGTCACAATGTGCGTGTTCACCAGTTGTGGGGAGCGATTCCCGCTCACGGCCAACACCGGTGACCATTATCTGAACTTGTTCTGGGCCTCCTCCCCTAGGTCGACTCAGCGTCGATTGAGTACCTGGTGCGGTGTGTAGTAAACATCGCCACTAGAGAGACAAAGGCGGCCGGGCATGGTGCTGGCCACCCACCCCCTCGTGTGCCGTTCAGGCCTTCATAGGTGCTACTCGCTAACAGCACTTGCCCCTACAGTCTGTTCAGGCGATACGGAGAATCTTTGTCTTACACCATTGGAACCTCCTTTGGCAACAAAATTGACTACTTTTTTTACAAGGAGTCATGTTTGCATTGACCACAATACCTGCGGTCAAAATGCAAACAAAAAATATAACTGTGATAATGTATGTGGCACTGTCCCTGAAATTGATTGGTCCACACCCGAGACAGTGCATACATTATCAGAGTTATGCTTTTTGTTTGCATTTCGACGGCAGGTATTGTGGTCAATGCAAATATGACTCCTTGTAAAAAAAGGTGTCAGTTTTGTTGCCAGATAAAAGGGTAAAAAAACAACAATTATATCAGATCTTTGTCTTCTTTACCAGCTGCTGATGTTGAGATTGACAAATGTAACCGAGCATTCTGGTCATTCGCTTTGCCGGTAATGTCCGATACCGAGTGCAGTGTGTACCTCTTCTTCGTCTGTGAAGTCGTGGATACGAGGAAGGCGGAAATGGTGAAATTAAATTGGATGACAACCGGCACTTGTTCCCGTGCATGACGAGGAGTTACGCGATAAGTCGGAATTCAGTTCCTGCAGAAGCTCCCAGCACGTGGAGTGAAACGTCTGACCTCAATGTCGAACAATACACGGTGCAATCTTAGGACACATCGGAAGAGCGCTATCTTAAACGAGCTACGGTTAACGTACGCGACAAAACATCGCCGTTTCGGTAAACCAGAACGTTTTCACTGGCCCCGGACATTTATTATCGATGGAAGGCGGTGCTATTGTTTTATTTCCTTTCCTCATATCAATGTCGTGTGCGTTATGCCACAGAAAGAACCATCGACGGGAAATTCAAGCTGCGTGAGGTGAATTCTGCTCCGGCTTCCTCTGGACTCGCATCGAAGGTGATCCACCGGGAATGCCAGCTCTCGCCAGCGCCTCGGCGCTTGCGATTCGCTCTTACCGCCCGATCCTCGCGATTTGTCTCAAGTGTCTAAGCCTTGTAGGCTCGCCAGTTTCTTCAAGGTGGCGTCTACATAGCGGCGCGTGTTTCTACAGAGTAATGTACAGCAAAGGAATTACCACCGCTGTGCTAGACCTTAACTTTGGTGGACATTTTTATACCATACTGGGACCAAGGAAAACATTTGTAGGCTACCAAATAAGATAAATCCCAAGCAACGGAAGCACTTTCTTCGAATTGGATTGAAGGTCAAAGCATTCTTCATACGCGATCTAACCCAAAAACCTTTACTATGAATAATATTGGTCGCGAAAGCCTACGTGTGTGTTTAGCCCTGCCACTCTGGTTTCCGTACGGCTAATTAAACACTTATGAGGACAAGATTGCATTGCAAACCGTTACAAAACAAATGCGTGATTGTTGTTGTCTTGTTATCTCTGCATTATCCAACGTAAGTCCCTAATCTTATTCAATTCGGAATAATCGGTGAGTGACTAATTTGTTTTAATCACTTGCAGTGTGCCCGACCTCATCAGATCTAAGTAGCTAAGCAGGATTTTACATTTGGATTTATACTTGGGAGGGCGATTCCTTTATTGAGTAGTGGGGTTGTCAAAGGGCTGTACATGTACGAGGCTAAGTAGGGTTTTTTTTTTTTACAATCCTCACAATGTAACCGTTTGTAAATAAAATCAGCTTTGCCCACTCATTCTGCGACGGCGTCGTACACGGTAGCAATGTGCAGAGCGTGCAAGAATAACCCACACCGCTCGTTCTATAATGTCATAAGCCAAATAAAATGTAAGATTCAGGCCACAGTGGTGTGATTGTGGCAATGCAACCCAAGCTATGGACCACAGAGTCAACCTGTGGAGTCTGCCTGACTTTGACGGAGGGATTGAAAAACAAACTCTCTCCTGAGCCCTCTCGTGGCGAGCAGACCTCGAAATTGAAATTATAAAATAACTTAAACGTTTTTTTTATTTTACCAGGTAAGGCCCAGCTGAGCTATGTAGTTATTTTTTCAGAGCGACCTGGCCACAAACGGCAGCCCAACGAAGTGGCTGAAGATGACGGTGACTTTGACCACCAGCATGGATATACAATTTAAATAGTTATCATAGCCACACTCCTTATGCACCAATGAAAATCAATGACCGAACAACAGAAAAGTGACCTTTGCAATTGGTGGTCAACTCTCGCTTTTCAGACCAGTGGACAGTCACCCGCAGAGCAGGACGCTGCTGCCAAGGGCAAGAAAGCTTCACAGCCAAAAGTTAAAGATAGCGATGGTAAGTGTGGGGTTTCATTCGTGGATATTTACAATGTTCTGAAATGGCAACTTTTTTTTATATCATCGAGGGAGAGTCGTTATTTATTGCGGACGAGAATGGGATCCTTGGTCTCCAACATAGAATTTTATGGACCAAGTGTTTATCAGGTAAATGAGGCTGGTTGTTGTTGTATTCGAATTGTAAATGTTGCAGTGGGTTTACTCTCCAACACACCGGTGTGCTGAAGTGGTAACTACTTGTCACGTTTTGTTTACGTGACAAACTTTACTAATTGGCTGTGTCGGGTGGTGGCGGGCTTAACGACACATTTATATTTACGTGATCGAACCCAAAAAAACCTTTATTGTGGATAATATTGTGTTAAACATACGTGTTAAACTTATCAGGTAGAGTTCCCCATTGGACACAAAGGCTCTCAAATAATCATCACAAGTCAAAACCATTCAAATGATTCAACAGCAAGCCGCAGTAACAAAGAGGTAGCCCACATGTATGAAGAATTTTAGCTCACCCGTGTCACTTGTGTGTGTGTTTGCATTGAGAACTGTGGTCGTGCGTCCTCCGTGTGCGAACTCCACGTGGTATGCAGAGTGGCTGGAGCTGCTGTCCCGGGCACAGCGGCGGCGTGCCGATGACCAGCGCGGTCTGCTGCGCAAAGAAGACCTAGTGCTGCCCGACTTCCTGAGAGTCGCGATGGGTCCAGAGCCTCCCTCCTGCTCCTCATCCTCCTCCACGGCAGCTGACAGAACAGGCCAGGGCGCGCCTTCGGGGAGCTTGACGCCACAGAGCCAGACCTCGGGCGTGGAGAGCCAAGTGGGCCAACAGCCGTTCGCATCGGAATTGTCACCCAACGCACACCAGCCCGTGTCGCAGTCCTCCTCCTGTCCACACCTGGAGATGAAGCAGGGTGGTGGACCAAAGTTGCAGCCAAATGTGTTGCAGATATCAATAATGTTCGAATCCAGGGTCGTTCACACGCCGGCAGGCGCTCCGGGGCAGGCAGAGAAACCCCAGGACTTGCACGCGGTCGCAAAGCAAGCCTCTCACGGCCACGAAAACAAAGGTCTGGCTCGGCTGCAGGATGGAAGCAAGGCGATTGGCAAGGCCTCCTCCGAGGAGGTGATTGTGGAATTTCCACACCCTCCGAACTCCCACGCCTCGCCATCGGCGGCAGCACCGGGACAAGAGTTGGCCGAGAAAGAGCTTGTGAACTTTGTGTGTACAGTCACGGCGCCGGAGGTGGTGGAGATAGTGGACGCTACCCTCAACGAGAACGCAAACAATTCATCGGATGTAAAAAAAGCCAATGGACAGCAGGCACCAGAGTCGCAGAGGCCGACGGAACCCCCTCCAGAGGAAGGGGGCCCGCTGGAGAAAGCACTGTCGTCGCTGCCTGCCGACTCGGACAAATCTGACGGCACGGAGGGCTCGTCGACGGGGGACGCGGCGACTGCGGAGAGCACGGAGAACAACAGAGCTGCTCCTCCGGGCTTCGACGCGCAGAATGTGGAATCGCAGTCCTAACATGAGTCGTCCGCACGGTACAAAGAGAAAGGTGTAAGAGCCAGACGTCTTGGCCAGCGAGTGACATTTTTTTTAGTTATTTACAACAAAAAAAAAGAATTCACGCTCAAAAAATTAACACAAATATTAACCCACAGTGCAGTCAACATTGTATGTTTCCGAAAAGTATAAAAAATTAATTCCATAAATATCGCACTCGTGGATTGTCCACGCAACTGCTTCAACTTGGCTGCATAGGCCCTCAACTCTTCCACTGCATTCGCTAGACCAAACACCGCAGGGGGCACAACGTACGGACGTATCACGGCGTCTGGTTTAAAATTATTTAAAACATTTTCATCAATTAAAACTGCACCGTCTCTGTTTTTATACAACGCATGACCATCATTAGACCTCTTTTGCCAGTACCAAAATATAATAATAGGTTTTTCCCCTTTTTTCTGGCAACAAAACTGAAACCTTTTTACGAGGATTCATGTCTGCATTAACCACAATACCTGCAGTCAAAATGCAAAAAAACAAACATACTATGATTATATATGCATTGTCCTTGAAACTGATTGGTCCACACCAAGAAAGCCGTCCCTTGGTGTGGACCAATCAGTTTCAAGGACAATGCATCATTATCATAGTATGTTTTTGGTTTGCATTTTGACTGCAGGTATTGTGTTTAATGCAGACATGAATCCTTGTAAAAAGGTTTCAGTTTTGTTGCCAGAAAAAAGGGGAAAAACCTTATTATTACATTTTGGTACTGGTAAAGGAGGTCTAATGATGTAGATGCTCACCCCGAGCCCTCATTACTTTGATGGTGCATTGTCTTTGAGCTGTACGCCTTTTGGCGTCATCTGGTCGAGCACCAATTGGGTCGAGGCTCAAAAGAAAGCCGTCCCTTGGTGTGGACCAATCAGTTTCAAGGACAATGCATCATATTATCATAGTATGTTTTTTGTTTGCATTTTGACTGCAGGTATTGTGGTTAATGCAGCGACATGAATCCTTGTAAAAAAGGTTTCAGTTTTGTTGCTAGAAAAAATGGGAAAAACCCTATTATTATTATTATAATGCATGACCAGTTGCACTTGCTTTCTTCCAATCAGCTAATGTCTGAAACACAGTAGCACTCCTTTTTTCTTGGTACATCATGTGACAACATATTTGTTGTTTGTATTATTTACAAGTGCTTTATTACACTTTTGACACCACAGCGCAGCTGTTACCGATATAATCTTCATGACGAGCGTTAGTCTGAACCAATTACATTTTGGTCAGGCTGTGAACATACAAGGTACACATTCTTGTCTTGTGCCACCATATCTGGATCACGTTTAAAGCTGTTGGAGAAACATCTGGCCTTACATAGAAACCCTCTGGCCTTACATAGACTTGTAGAGTCTAAACCGAACATGGTCACCGGGGCAATAAAGGGTGTAGACTGTGATCTCAGCAGGGTTATGGGAGTTCTTGAGGAATCTGGTAGGTCAAAAGGTTTAAATTGTTTAATACGTAAACAATACTACACATGAATGTACGCATTGTTTGTGTGTTATTACTCTGTACGATTATGACCATTGAAACCATTTAGTCTCTTCTGACAAATGTTTATATTGATAATAAACAGCCCGTTGTCAATCCATTGCTGGAATAAGGCCTCCCCCCATACAGTGTCTGTCACGGAGATTGTTTGACCATACTTAACCGCGCTGGTCAGTTGTGGGTCGGTGAAAGGGGTGACCCAGAGACTCGGTCAGCTATCACTTGCCGCTCAACGTTAGCCATGACCCAAGAGTGGGACTCGAACTCGGTTGGCAAGACCTATCGCCTGTAATTTTAATGAAAAAATATCAATCGGGCAAAAAGTTAAACCTGAGTACAAAGTTCTATGAGTGGACGATGCTTGATCGTGTTGCCAAAAAGCGGACGCGTGCAGCAATTGCTGACTTAGTATGGCTATACTTGTGGGGGCTTCCGAGCTGCCAAAACATTCCGGTGGAGTGGTGGAATTCAAGTCGCCAAAAGGCCCTGGCCTATGCGCCTGCACGTCGAGGCGTTCCTTATCCACAAAGACGTAGCAAGCAACAAAATGGATAAGGTTTGCGAAATGAAGCAAGTTTGCAGGTGAAAGGGGTTTTATGTTGTCCTATGTAACAGGCATCGCCCGCGAACACCGATGGCACAATAACAGCAGCTGCAGAGAAGCTTTGGCGTCGAACTCCGCTCGCAAGAGGCAAACGACAACAACAACAAGACCACGCACGTGCGTGGTCTCTGCGATGCCTCGCGAGGTGCTCCGCTGGCGACAACAAATGTTTCACGTTGTGAGCCGCGCCGCGACATGATGTCCCACAGCGTGCGACGACGCCGCGAGACGTTACACGCGATGACGTCGTCTGCCATTAGGCCCAAAGCGGGAACCCTTTGGCGCTGGTTTTTTGCTTCGAAGAATTGCTCAATCCGACTGGTTTTCTCGCGCGTAAGCCTCCAATAGCAACACGACCTTATACTCAAGTTGTTGCATCATCTGTGGAAATGATCGTGACACCCTATTTTAATGCATTGGGAGTTTTCAACCCGAGTTGGAGGGCATGACACAAAGGCTTGGAAAGTGCTTGCTGCACATATTAGGGGTTTGGTTTTTTTTCTTCTTCTAACGAATTGCAACAACACGGAATGTATTCCAGGGCCACTGGGGACGTAAGACTTTAGATGGGTGCTGGCCCCGAATCTGACGCTGTAAACGCAACGTTGGGGGTGCTGTGCCGTTTTGTGACATTGTCACGTTACATTGTGAATGACTGCCCACAGTTTGCTCACCACGCACACCTCAATACGCAAGGCTTCACAGTCACACGAGCATGCTCCTCTTAATCAGCATTCTAGAGACAGTTTTGGTGGATTGTGCGGACACAGCGTGCACGAGACTCTTACCTGTGCGATGGCGAGGTGTGAGTGATTTGCCATGTAACCCCCAGATGAAGAATGATGAAGAATTGGTAGAATGTAGATTTATCCATTTTCAGCGTGGAGTTTTCTCCTGGCATTCCGATTTATGTTTGACATGTCACAATACCTGCATGTAATTTCAGTTAGTTCAGGACTTAAAAATAAAATAACGCTGTGTTCGCGAGAAATCCAACGAGAAAAAAGGCCCTTCAGGCTCGGCAAAAAGTATTTCCTGAGTAAATAATCTGAGATGATAAACACGAGACTCTGAATGTTCTCTGCTTCACCACAGACCGCTGCCACGTGTGAGAAATGCTGAATTGCGAGACGCATTGCTGCACGTCTTCTCGCACCCATAACAAAAGGAAGAGTTCGTTAAATAGAGAGCAGTGTACCCCGGTTTACGCCGTGGGGGTGCGTTGCTGAAAGGCGCGACGACGAATATCGAAACGACATCAATCAAATAAAAAATCCTCTCACGAGAGCCAAACAGAGACCCCGGGTCCGTGCGGTGACCCCGGGTCCGTGCGGTGACCCCGGGGTCGTGCGGTGACCCCGGGCTGGTGCGGTGACCCCGGGGTCGTGCGGTGACCCCGGGGTCGTGCGGTGACCCCGGGTCCGTGCGGTGACCCCGGGGTCGTGCGGTGACCCCGGGCTGGTGCGGTGACCCCGGGGTCGTGCGGTGACCCCGGGGTCGTGCGGTGACCCCGGGTCCGTGCGGTGACCCCGGGGTCGTGCGGTGACCCCGGGTTTGTGCGGTGACCCCGGGGTCGTGCGGTGACCCCGGGTACGTGCGGTGACCCCGGGGTCGTGCGGTGACCCCGGGTCCGTGCGGTGACCCCGGGGTCGTGCGGTGACCCCGGGTTCGTGTGCGCAGCTTCTGCTTCTTCAACACTCATGTACGGCGGTGCGCTTTATCACAAATTATACAGGGTACAATAAAACGCAGTGCACGAAAAAACAATCGCCAAGATACTGAATAATGTCATGTACTACTCTACAGTACATGTCTTTATGCGTGATTCAAAGTGGTTTGTGAACAGGGGAGGTGGAGGAGAAGGCTGAGAGGCGACGACGGATAACGAGAAAGGACAGACGACGATGCTGCCAGCGACGTAAGTGTGCGTTGAGGCGACGCAAATCAGTGGCGTTAATAATACCGATTAGCACAGTTGGTTAAGAAGTTCAACATACATAATAAAGTGACGACGTATTTGCGGGCTATTACTGCACTGGCTTCTATCCTGCTCCAGGCAACATGCAGCCCCGTTAACTACATTGCTCCTGTCAGTAAACACTACATCGGTGGTGGGAACCTACAATCCAAGGGCCAGACACGGCCCACGACTCCATGAGATGGGACCTTGGCCACACGAGACCTACGATATCAAAACAGCCCACAAATAATATACGGTATGTCTGTTGCTGCAAGCATCTTAGGGGCAAAAGGATAAATTGCAGAGCGCCGCAGGCACCATTTGACCATTGGGGCTGTAGATAAGAGGAGCTTCCGCTGTATATGAATTGTGGTTGTTAAGCGATTATCGCTCGACCAATAAATATAGTCTCTCTCGGCTTGCTCTGACCCCTAAGAGGCACCCAGCCACATTGGAGTGGTGACATGGCCGAGCAGTAGCGCATTCGCGATGTGTTGCAGAGGTTCGCAGTTCGAAACCAGCCGACCGCGCTCGTGTTATTCACCATAGATACACGCCGTTTGGCGTCACAGTGGACGTTGAAGATCCCGTGGCATCATGTCACAAGAGCAGGCCATTGTGTGCCGTCGTCATGGTCCACAGTAATCATCGCCCCCTACTGCGAACGCTCAGCAAGGACCCTCGCTTCAGTGAGGCTTCGCGGGGTCAGCCAGCATAACAACGATGATCGGTTCCCAAGTCTTAGAATTGATTATCTGATTCGGTGCAGTTTTAGGAATGCGCGAACCTTCAACTTGCACGGTGCTCGCCACGTGGTACGTTTCAACAGACAACACAAGGGCTGGATTTTTACAGTTAGACGATCTACGTGTCGATCATCGTCAGCCATGATCAATTCACTGCTGGGTGAAAGCCTCAACGAGTCGTCGCCATCTCTAAAGATGCACCTCCGAATAGCGCGGTTGGCTACGTACGGTGCAAAAGAAGTTCAACGTACACGCATACCTGTAACATTCATCCAGCACCTGCACAAGCGCTGATTGAATCTCCTTGGTAGAATACTCGCGGACAAGGTCCCTCCTTTGGCTACCACTCCATCAACGTTCTCGACCGCTGGCCATCATCCCACCTCGCGACTTGTCGAATTCCTGCCTGATAACTTTCGATAATTGTTTCGGTGTCGCTGCATTATTTGAACTGGTCCTGCGTGGTGAAATACACAACTATACAACGTAGTGGCGTAGTGACGGAATTGTCAGCTGGGGGTGGGGTGGGGGGGTGCGGCATCGGGTCAGGTGGGGCCCCAATAATTGATTTGTCTCGCACGGTCGCACCTGGGCTATGATATATCGTTACATACGTTTTTGTCCATTGTTGAAAAAATATCTCATGGTAGTTGTCAAGGGGGACCCAACTTGTATCTTTGAGGGCAAGGCACCCCCTGAAAAAACTAAATTAAATCACGACGTTTCAGAGGCAACACAAGCTTCCGTCTTCAGGTGGAACAGTCACAGCAAAATAGCTGTATCAGCTGTATCAGCTATAGCTACATCTGAAGACGTCTCATCATCACAGCTGAATAAATAATACCTTGTGCCCCCACCCGTCTCTCCACGTGATACATGAAGTGTGAGTGCCATCTCATCAGCAGCATTGGTTCAACACAAGCGTACATGTGGTGCCACGACCGTGGAGCAGCTCCGCAAGCGCCGCGATTTTCCACTACCCCCCACCCCGAGCACACGCAGCACACACGCAGCACTTGCACCCACGTTGTAGTGTCCTGGCGGGGGATTGCCTGGCACGTCGGGTTTTAATCCAAAGGGCCCCTAGAGGGAAAGTCTCACGGTTTCCCGGTGCCACGGAGATTGGCCGACCCTCGCAGGGCAGGTTACATTGCGATGCCCCTAAAATTGGTTTAAAATTGTATGGGCGCAGAAAGAAAAGGTTCCCTGGGCCAACCGCAATGAGCTACTCACAACATCGGGGGGAGGACGGAGGGCGGAATATTAGGCAAGAAAAGGCGCAAGCGCCCTTCCAGACAATGGGCAACGAGGGACAATGGGTGACCGGCGACCACTGTCGCGGACTAGGATTAGGCCACGTTAGGGACGGTCGAGAGGGGCGGTAACTACAGGTAAGCGCACGATTGGCCACGCGGTACAATACTTATCCACACAGGACCGGTTCAGATAGAACTGATGTTAGCTGTGGGCAATGCTGGTGATGTTGCAGCTGCGTTGGGAGTGATGCACACACACAACGAACACAACACTCAACACATTCGTCAGTAACATTGCTGTGGCATTAATAGGAAAATATATAATTGGCGACGTTTCGGGCAATGGCCCTGCTTTCATACCATATACAGTATTGTACATAACATCGCATAAATACAAATATATCCCGTGTAGCCTTTAACAGCCTGTTGGGGCAAGTGCTGTTAGCGAGCACTCATTAAGGCCTGTGGTGTGGCCAGAACCACGTTCGACCGACTGTGTCTCCTCTCTCCTGATACATATTTACACACCGCACCATGTGCTCATTTAGGGCCGAGTCCACCTAAATAAAGACATATCCCTAACTAACCTAGCCCGAGGCTGCCGAGTGGGGGTGATCCACCCAATGAGGAGTCCACTCCACTGAGCGTCGACTCTGAAGCGCAACAAACAGTGGCGTAGACAACATTATCAGCTCAGGGGGTCTGGGCCCCAATATTGTGATTTGTCTCGCACCTAGAGGCTATTCGATATCAGGGGTACCGATATCGGTCCGTGGCCTGTTAGGAACCAGGCCGCAAAGCAGGAGGTGAGCGATGAGTCCGCACGTGGCCCGCCCCCATTACTTTATTATTCACGACTTCCGTCCGTGCATCTTTCCCGCACTGCGCACTCAGTCTCAGTCACAGTGTTGGTAAGCCCACAAGCTCACCCCTAGTAGCCACAATGAGTAACAAGCAAATGTCGCTGGAGAGCTTCTTTTAAAAGGGGGAAAGACCCCCCCCCGGTCCATGAAAAAAATTGTCTTCCACGAAACCGGTCCCTGGTGCCTAAAGTGTTGGGGACCGCTGTCCGATATCACGGCCTCCTCACATCATCGTCGTTACGCTCACGGTCTCGAACATTTAGCGCTATAGGGGCCGCTCCATCTTCGATAAATGCAGCCGCTACAGCTCCGTAGTAGTGCCTCTTTGCAATATAACCTCACCGCTGTAATTACATTTAAATAGAACGCGGAACGCAAGTTAAGGCATTTCCATTAAACCGAGTTGTAAAACACATTCCTGCGGAGGGAGCTGGTAGTAGGAACGTTGAGTTGCTCGGTCAATGGCCAGGGTCAACGGCGGCACCACGTGGTGTATTCCGCAAATTTGCCCGACTGTGAGGGCGGGCACAAGCCGGCGTGAGTAGGTTAAACATTGAGATTTATAAGGGCACCACGGGGTGACCAGCCCCTCCCCACCCAGCCCCTCCCCCCACCCAGCCCCACCCCTCCCACCCTCCCCACCCAGCCCCTCCCTCCCCTCCCAGCCCCACCCTCCCCACCCTCCCCTCCCCTCCCCACCCAGCCCCGCCCCTCCCATGTTTGTATGCACGACGGACGGACACAACAATCCCCTGTGGGCTACTGGTGTCACCAGGAGGCTCCTCCCAGTCGTCGTCGTTGACAACGTGACACGTGGTGGCTGCCCAAGGGGGCCCCACCCCCAAGTGCGCCCACCAGAGGGCGCGCCGCGAGCACGCGCCGCCTACGGGTGCCGACTTGGCGACTCACCGCGGCAGCTTCGCGTTTCGTCGTCGTCGTCGTTGCGACACCTCCACCACCACCACCAGCACAGGGAGCCATGGCCGCGATGCTGGCAAGGTCACTCGCATCGCCGCTGCAGCTGCTGCGGCGTGGCGGAGCCGCGGTGAGTCGCCGCCACCACCGCCACCAGACGGTCCACAACAGCGCAATGAGCTGCGCTCGCTTGGAACCTGGAACCTCACTTGGCTCCGAGCGCTCGTCGCGTGTCCAGTTCGTTGTCCCCCCCCTCCTCCGCATCTGCCCCCGCCGCACCTCCGATTAGCACGGTTGGCTACGTACGGTGCGAAAGAAGTTCTACGTACAGCACGGCGTGCTGCTGCTGCTGACTGCTCGCTGCTGTGTTGCAGGCGAGGCTGGCGGTCACGCGGGGACTGCGGCCCGGTCCGAGCGGAGCGCCTTGGGCGGCCCGGGCCGCGATCAGCACGGGTGGGGGAGACACCACCACTACCACCCACCACCCACCCACCACCATCATCATCACCATCATCACCACTACCCACCATCACCACCACCCACCACCACCATCATCACCATCATCACCCACCCACCACTACCCACCACACCACCACCCACCCACCACTTCCACCACCACCCACCACCATCACCATCATACCACACCACCCACCACACCACCCACCCACCACTACCACCATCACCCACCACCCACCCACCACTACCACCCACCCACCACTACCACCATCACCCACCACTACCACCCACCACCATACCACCCACCATCACCATCACACCACACCACCACCCACCCACCATCATCACCATCATACCACACCACCACCCACCACTACCCACTACACCACCATCATACCACACCACCCACCCACCACTACCACCCACCACTACCCACCCACCACCATCATACCACACCACCACCCACCACTACCCACCACCACCATACCATCCACCCAACCACCATCACCATCATACCACACCACCCAACCACCATCACACCACCCACCACAACACCACCCACACCACCACGTGTCACAGCCAGGGGGGTTAATGTGCAATGTCGCTCAGTCAGAGGTTCAGCTCCGCTGTGCATTCCACCCGTCCAGTTGTGTTGCGCAGCAGTGGCGAGCTGCTTTGCGTCTTACGCAACTCCGTCACTTGACAACTTCAGCCGTCGGAGGTCGCTACCGTCTGTTGGATGTAGCGGCCTCTAGCGGCTGCGAGGGTCACGGCGAAATCCGTTTCAACACGCGAATCCCAAAAATTCCAAGCAACTCGCTGGTAAATGGAGGCGCCGTGAACTTGGACAATGAATATTAATCGATGCCTCGTTATGCACGAAGTTACAAGTCGGCCAGTTTAGTGTAACCGCTGTGCGCGCGTGTGCCGTGAGCAAACGTTTGCCAGGGGAACGTGGAATTTCCAGCAGCGACTGGAAATTCCTCGTGTGAGCAGGGAGACAAGTGGCCGGTCAAAGGTGTCTTCTCTACAGATGTGCATTCTCCTGGAGTGCAAGTCAATAATTCCTGAATGATGCCTCAGCATAAGCATGCAAAGTGTTATTGCAGAGTTATTTTATAAGTTCGTTTATCTTGCAATACATTGGCAGAACGTTTATTTTCAGAGGAGGCCACTTTCGACGTTAAGACATCATCAGTGTGAGGGCAGCCACACATTAGAAACCATTGGGGTTTGACAGCAGCACGATGATGATGATGGGGCGGGGGGGGTGTTTTGACATTCGTGTATTGTCGGCGGCCGCATTTCAGCGGCCGCACTAAAGGCCACCAGGGGCTGCCAGTGGCCCGCGGGCCTTGCCATGAAGAACACCGACCGACGTGGTTAATGAAACGTACACAGTAGTGCTGTGAATTACACGACCGAATTCATACTATTTTACACTTTGAAAGAAACATGTGCATCTCTCTGGGTGGCACTATTTAGTATCGCAACATACGCAGAACTTAAGGGTTGCGCGTTCAAATACCGGTTGGTTGTCAACCCGGCTAATTACACAATGTAACACGATTTTTGTCCCTGGGTAGTAAGTGTTATTTTCTAATTGCTTATGCGTCAAAAGTATAGAAAACGGCTATTATTATTCCCCACAAACTTTGCTTTTGTGACCAGGACTTTACGTGAAGGAATGACACAAACGCACACCACGTGTTCTCATTGAAAATCGGTACATTTCAAAATATCACTGTCCTGCTCACAAAAGCAAAGTTTGTGAGGAATAATAGCCATTTTCTGTACTTTTGAGGCATAAGCAATGGGAAAATAACATTTACTACCCAGGAACAATGTTTTGTTGTTGCACAGTGTTATCTCTCGGGGATCCATGAAACAGGGTTGTGGGACCTCAAGTGTGGTTCTATGTAGATAAAGGGGGCCACTCATGAGAATTCCCAAAGGCTGTCTCGGCGAACGGCCCACAGCGATGAGCGCGACTCCAAATGTCTCAGCTTTGCCTCGCTTTGTGCGGGTTCGGTTTGTGCGATTTTGCGTATATACACCTCAGATTAGCACGGTTGGCTACGCACGGTGTGAAAAAAAGCTGAACTTGCGTAACCTCTTTCTACCCATAATTTGAAACTGTGTATGCGGTTTGAATTCACTCGCATGCAGCTGTGCGATCGGACGTGGGACAACATTGTGCACTGTACGTGCTATTTGACAGGCACCTGTCTCGTGGGTTTTCGCTTTGGAACGCATCTACTACCGCGTGAAGCGCGGGAAACCCGTTGACCCTTTTTTTCTGGGCACCCCTCGCTTGACACATTCGCGCCCCCACGTGACGCGCCGCGGTTGAGCGGTGGAGGTCGTCGATTGGTAAATGCAAGCACGCTTTGTTGCGAAATGCTCTCGGTTACAGAAATTGTGGTTGGCTCGTAAGCAGCTGAAGCCGTGCAACACCGGGTTTAGCACAAGTGTAACACAGTCGTGAACTTATTCATGCTCATTAAACCTTGCTTACACTTTCACTTTTTGGAAATCCTAAACATTGTATTCTTAAAAGGAGCAAATTTCTGCAAAAAAAATCAAGACAGTAGACTTGTCCTCAAGTCAATTTAGTCACCAAATTTGTTTTTATTATAATTGATTTTTTTGGGTTAGGCCACGTAATTATCTGAACAAATTTGTGTCGTTAAGAACCCTCCACCACCCGACGCAGCCAAACAAACGAATTACCAGGTGGTGTACAAGCGTGTAATGCCCCAATTATTGTTTTACCTCACCCGTGAGTTGAAGAACAATCCCCTCAACCAATATTGCCAATCACAGAATATACAACATTTAGTTTTAAACAGATTTGGTCAGATCGTTACGTGGCCAAACCCAAAAATGTATTGAGAATCGTAACATTGGCTGCAAAACCTTACGTGTCTTTCATCTCATTATGTAAACACATTACCCACTTCAGCAATTGTTTCTTGCTGTGGTTGTCCCACCTGATGACGGACGCTTGTGTTGGGCCCGAAACGTCGTGATTTAATTTATTTTATGTTATAGCTACGTGACTTTACCGAAAGAACCAAAGAGTATGAACCCCCTCTCTTGTTTATCTTCCACAATGCCCCTCACCCCGACCACTGCAGCTTGCCACCTCAGGGCTGCTGCTGTGACAAAACCCGCACCCCACTTCAAGGCGACAGCTGTGGATGATGGGAAGTTCCGCGAGTTGTCGCTCGATGACTTCAAAGGGCAGTACCTGGTCCTCTTCTTTTACCCTCTCGATTTGTAAGTGCAGCAAGAGCACACAGACCCCAGACACTGCATGCGATGGAACTCCCACCTTCCCTCGGCCCTTGCACATCATTGTGACCCGCTCAATGAGTGAAGCTATGCCGCAAACCACACGACTATAACGTCGAGGGCTGTCTTAACATTTGCGTCAGTATCTCATAACTATTAGTCTTCTATGAATGGCAAGACTCTCATGTATGTTAAACTTCTTTCGCACCGTGCATAGCCAACCGTGCTAATCGGAGGTGCAGTGTTGAGTCTATGGGGAGACTGTATGTGTGCATTTTGAACTTCTTCCACACCGTACGTAGCCAACCGTGAGACAGATATTGTCTCACGAGCTGATTTTGCGTGTCTTCATTTCAATCGCTCCATCTATTTATTGGGTTGTCTTGTTAGAGTTCTTTGTTTTTATTTGGCTTGGATGTACCGTATGTCATGCATGGTTCTTAGTAATTTCTTATATTGACATTAATGGTGAATAACATATGTGAGAATTCCTAATTATTTCTATATGTATGAATGTTGAACTTCTTTCACACTACATATGTATATACGTGCATCATTTCCATTGTTTACAAGGGCTTACAGCACTTAATTTGGCGTGTGATTATACAGTCAATATTGAGGAGAAAAACGTCATCCCGGTTGTAGAAATAAAGAAAGTCCTGGGATATGTTTATATTTGTCGGGATTTAATTGAAAACTACAACCTGGGTGCAAAATGGAGAATTTCCAAAATGCCCATCATTGCATTATGTGCTCTCGGGAAACGTGCAAATCCAGAAATGTATTTCTGGAACCATTGCCGATGTAGGTGGAGTTTTACGTGTCCGTTAACGGGGTTGTTTCCCGGCAGCACGTTCGTATGCCCCACAGAGATAATCGCATTCAGCGAGAAGGCCAACGAATTTCACCAAATCAACTGCCAGGTGGTGGGCGTATCTGTCGACTCTCACTTCAGCCACTTGGCCTGGATCAACACCCCGCGCAAGGTGCCCAACTTCTGTATAAATAATAAAGAGACGTATCGGTCTTTCAAAGTGATGTTTTATCGCAGCATTTGCTTAAGCGGGAAAACTGTGTTACTTATTTGTGGGCGCCACGGTGGTGAGATGTTAACGACCTCGCCTGGTATTCAGGAGGTTGTGGGTTCGATCCCGACCCTGACGCCTGTATATTTGGAGTTTGCACGTCTCTTTCCCCGTGGTCGTGTGGATTTTTTTCTGGTTTTCCCACCGCATATAGAAAGTGCATTTAGCTGCTATAAATGTCCACATGATAAGCCACTTAGTTGAGCTATCATTTGTGGCCAGGTCGCTTCTGAAAAAGAGATATATAATTAAGTGGGTTGTACCTGGTAAAATGAAAATAGTGTTCTCGTTTATAGTTTAGTTTGTGTCTTTCTACGTCTCATGAGCAGATTGTGGCGTGTTAGCTGCTTCTGGGTTGCTAGATGTTATATGCAAGAACATTCCACTTTCACGACGCATCCTGTTTTTGAACAAACATGTGCAATCCTCTTGCGCATAAGATCTACCAACTTCGGGAGCAGTTGTGTGCTGATTAGACCCAAAATGTCCCATCTCCGTCCAGAGTTTGCCATCTTAAACAAATGCTGCTCAAAAAAGAGTTTGGAAGGCTTTTAGATTTAAGGGAAAAAAATATTTTCATGTGGTAAGATTCAATTCTTGTCTCGTATATTTGTTTAACGAGGAAACACCACGGGAGCCACATAATAAGTATTAGTTCTATGTGTACAGTACATCTTGGCGCAGAGTTGTTTATGCATTTCACACTGAAGCTTCACGTTTTGTGATCGCCTTGCACGACTTGTATAATAATATGCAGCTCTTTATTAATCCACTGCTGAATGGAGGCCTCCCCATGCCGTATCACGCATGAAAGCTGATTGACTACACATTTAGGAAATTGTATTTATTTCTGTCGAGTGGCTGGATCAACATAATTTGTGGATCACATTCGGTCAGATCAAATTAGATTTTGCTTGCGATTGGACTTGGCACATGATCGGATCCCATTAGATTCAAACTGTGCCCCCCCCCCCCATAGAAAACCTATTATTTGTAAACTCTCAGTGACAAGATGGACATCATGTTGCCTACAAGGATTTTAAGTCGTGATGTTTATGTTTTATGATGGCACTTTGTAGATTCATTAAATGAATCAATAAGCGATTGCACGAGTGTAACCCCCAATTGTGTGGTGGCTTTCTTACTTTGTGCCATCCTTCTGCCAGGCTGGTGGCTTAGGCCACATGAACATCCCTCTCCTTTCCGACTTCAGCAAGAATATCTCAAAGGACTACGGCGTGCTGCTCGAGGAAGCTGGCGTGGCTCTCCGGTACGAATGTCGCATACCCGCCTCCTGTGCCTGTCCACCTGCCGAACCAACAACACGTCTGTCTACCTTGGCATGTCTTCTCCTGCCCACAGAGTAGCCACTGCAGCACCATTTACTCTCGGCCACGGTATATCTGACCTTGCAAAATAAATATTGTCGGTATAAGTGCCAGCGCCACTTGTGTAGGCGAAGGTCGTGCCTATAAAATGCAGAACAATGCACTTTGGTTAATATTGCAATTGGTATTCAATGTCATGGTTTTCATATATGGCTGAAGCAGCCTTTGGTTAAAACATGAGTGCATCCTTAACCAACTTCCAAATGCAAAAGCACACCCCATCCGATTGGGATTTGAGCGCTCTGACCACGGTGTCATCCAACATCACAAATTATTAAAGTTGGCAATTATTACTGTCCAAAAAAAGGACAAGCCTGCTGCTCGTCAACGTTAAATGTCATACACGTAGCTGCAGGGAGCATTAGTTTATGCTCCACATCACTTCTACCAGTGACTTGCTTCGGTGGGCTAAATAAATGAGGCCCATCGCCTATAACGTTTCTTTTAGACTTCACGCTGGGATAATTTACCAGCCTCCTACCGGCAACGTCTTTTCAAGCTGGAGGAACATGTGGTCGGGCAGCGCACGCACGCTACCAAGGCAGAGCTCGTGGTTATGTGCACCGCTGGGCTCGGCCACTGAAAGGAAAATGGCTTGATGGCTTGTGGTGCCCAGTCCCTATAAGTACAGTGCTGCATCACATATCTGCCTTGTCCGATTATCCGCCCACACCCAGTGCCATAATTGTTGCGTGTAATGTAACCGACATTTTCTAATAGATGTTCTGAAATCCGACCTTTTCATATATCTGACTACAGATATATGAAAAGGTCAGTCCATAGCAAGTTGGATATGCGACATTATACTCTACGATCACAACAGCGTTGTCGTCTGAAATTGTGGTTTCAATTTATTTTGACTTGTGCAATTTCAAGTGCAATCGAACCCACCCAGGCCTGCTGCATTGACACACATGGTGGGGGTTGTGCGTCCCTGCGGTACACTGTTGACAGCCACTAATGGCCATGCACGATACAGTGAGGGAAAAAAGTATTTGATCCCCTGCTGATTTTGTACATTTGCCCACTGACAAAGAAATGATCAGTCTATAATTTTAATGGTAGGTTTATTTGAACAGTGAGAGACAGAATAACAACAACAAAAAATCCAGAAAAACGCATGTCAAAAATGTTATAAATTGATTTGCATTTTAATGAGGGAAATAAGTATTTGACTCCCTCTCAGAAAGATTTCTGGCTCCCAGGTGTCTTTTATACAGGTAACGAGCTGAGATTAGGAGCACACTTAAAGGGAGTACTCCTAATCTCAGCTTGTTACCTGTATAAAAGGCACCTGTCCACAGAAGCAATCAATCAATCAGATTCCAAACTCTCCACCATGGCCAAGACCAAAGAGCTCTCCAAGGATGTCAGGGACAAGATTGTAGACCTACACAAGGCTGGAATGGGCTACAAGACCATTGCCAAGCAGCTTGGTGACAACAGTTGGTGCGATTATTCGCAAATGGAAGAAACTAAAGAACTGTCTATCTCCCTCGGCCTGGGGCTCCATACAAGATCTCACCTCATGGAGTTGCATCAAAGGGACGATGGATGGGGCCATGTACCGTCAAATCTTGGGTGAGAACCTCCTTCCCTCAGCCAGGGCATTGAAAATGGGTCGTGGATGGGTATTCCAGCATGACAATCACCCAAAACACACGGCCAAGGCAACAAAGGAGTGGCTCAAGAAGAAGCACATTAATGTCCTGGAGTGGCCTAGCCAGTCTCCAGACCTTAATCCCATAGAAAATCTGTGGAGGGAGCTGAAGGTTCGAGTTGCCAAACGTCAGCCTCGAAACCTTAATGACTTGGAGAAGATCTGCAAAGAGAAGTGGGAAAAAATCCTTCCTGAGATGTGTGCAAACCTGGTGGCCAATTACAAGAAACGTCTGACCTCTGTGATTGCCAACAAGGGTTTTGCCACCAAGTACTAAGTCATGTTTTGCAGAGGGGTCAAATACTTATTTCCCTCATTAAAATGTAAATCAATTTATAACATTTTTGACATGCGTTTTTCTGGATTTTTTTGTTGTTATTCTGTCTCTCACTGTTCAAATAAACCTACCATTAAAATTATAGACTGATCATTTCTTTGTCAGTGGACAAACGTACAAAATCAGCAGGGGATCAAATACTTTTTTTCCCTCACTGTATATGTATGTGTGTTGAACTTCTTTCACACCATACGTAGCCAACCGTGATAATCAGAGGTGCGGGGTAAGGACAACAAACTAAATACAAAAAGCAGCTCTCCGGAAATTAGTTTTTATTTTAGATTTCAAAGTGCATAGCTCCAGTGGCTTCCTAATGCCGGAAGGAAGACTTAAATTAATTTCTTTAGAACTGCTTTTTTTAGTCTGTTGTCCTTCCGCACCTCCAGTTAGCACGGTTGGCTACGTAGGGTGTGAAAAAAGTTCAATATGCATACATAAGTTCCAGACGGCCGCAAAAGCGTATCTGAAAGCGCACGCTTGCCACAAATGCGAGGGTCGCCTCTGTGAGCGCGGCGCTACGGCGGCGCCGTGTTGACTGCCGTGGTCGCTTTGTCGCTGGTCACCGCGCGCAGGGGCCTGTTCCTCATCGACCCCAACGGCGTAGTGCGGCACGCGAGCGTCAATGACTTGCCCGTTGGCCGCTCCGTGGAGGAGACCTTGCGTCTCGTCAAGGCCTTCCAGTTTGTGGAGGAGCACGGGGAGGTGTGCCCGGCAAACTGGACTCCCGAAGCTCCAACGGTAAAAACGCACGCTCGCGGACGTTATCGCTGGAATACCAGAGGTCAATTTTGACAAATATGCAGTAAAAAGAGCTTTATAGCTCATCGGATTCCTCCAGTACAAATAAATATTCTGAATCTATTCTGGTGTAGCCTCCAAAACACAAATACAAAGTATTTGTTTGTCCATCAGGCAATTGACTTTCGAGACCAATATTATCCATGGCTTTTTTTTCCCAGACCAATTTTATCCAGCAACAAGCCTCACTCTGAGACCCAGAAGGGTGAAACCAGACCAGAGTTTGCTTGATTAAACAAATGCTGCTGGACATTGGTCTGGAAAGCCAATAGACTGACAGACTAAAGCACATTTGCATTCATGTGCAGATACAGAACGAAGCTCTGTTATTTGCTTATACTAATAATACTCCACAGCAACATAGAATGGAATTATGTAGCCTAAGAAGACTTCACTCATTGCATCAAATTAACTTTGGTGTAAGCGCATTCATGAGAAGGCTACATCTAAATGTATATTTTTCAGCGTTTTGTTACATTGGAAAGAAGGCCTTATGCATTTCACATATTAGGCACACAAATATTTACAGTAATGTATATATTGTGATGATTACCCTATCGATCACCATACTACTCAGGGGTAAGATAACATGCAATAATAATAAAAAAAACAAAAGCATATGTTTTACCAGATTCAGCTATATGATATACAGATAACTTTGGAAGGAAGTATTGCCGTAAAAATCCACGTGTGTGTGTGTGTGTGTTTCAGATCAAGCCAAACCCTCAAGACTCACTGGAGTACTTTGAAAAAGTGAACTGAAGAATTGAAACTGGAATGTAGAGGTTCTCATTGTCTATAGCAAGACGTTAATATTGTTACAGCTTGAACTGAACTACATTTGGTAGTCAGTCTTTAGCGCTTATCGACTCAAAGTGTCTTCGAATCCAAAAAATGTATTTTGATACAAATACGTGCTTTATTAAACACGACCTGAACATAGCAGTTGAATTCATCATGTCGACAACTTCGCAAATTACCAATCTCTGCAACTTAATATCAGCGTAATGTCTCTGTTTACCGATGTGTGCATCATTACAGTTGACAGAAAATTCTGCTTTAATTTGGTTGACGAGATGTGTGTGTGTGTGTGCAAACCTATAAAGCACACGATGAATGAATGATTGTGGGTTGTTATGTTGTCGATGGTATGTTGTGGTTAAAAGCCGTGGAACATTTGAAAGCAGAGTAGCCAATTGCAGGGGCATCAAAGCATCACTGAAAGTGCCTCATTGACCGCCATGCTACGGGCATGCCGAATAACTAACCTACTTTGCATGCGATAGATGTTCACTTGTAATGTTTATTACTGGCCTCAGAGGTGTAGTGAGGTGATAAAATCGAGATAGATGAGATTTGGGTGTGGTTAAATGAGAGGAAGACAGACGGGCTAGCAAGACGAGATAAAGTGATGTAAGATAAAGAATACATCTATGTATGCAACATGTATATGATCCATAGGGATCTAGAAGATTATTGATCCAGAAGAGAGATGAGCGACATAAACGAATCTACAGGTTTCCTTCACTTTATGCCACTTAATTGCAAGGCCCGCGAGCCACTGGTGGCCTTTAGTGCGGCACCTGACGATACGCAAATTGTGAAAACACCCCCCATCATCATCGTGCTGCTGTCAAATCCAATGGTTTCAAACGTGTGGCGGTCCACACACTCATGATGTCTTATCGGCAAAAGTGCCCCCCCCCCCCTCTGAAAATTAGTGAAGAACACTGATTTATGCGGTACTAGATGCGTTCCAAAAATAATGGCGCACTACACGAGGGAGACGGCTGCGTGCCGAGTAGCCCGCACAGCGCACACGAAAGGCCTCCTTTGCCAGTACCAAAATATAATAATAAAAGGGGAAAAAACCTATTATATTTTGGTACTGGCAAAGGAGGCCTCATGATGTAGATACATGTACTGTATGGAACAAGAGCAAGAGGAACGGGATACCGCCATGGAAGTCCCCATGACGGTCACGGAGGGCATGGCTAAAGATGAGCAGCAGGAAGGAAGAAGAAGCGCTTTGCAGAAGGGAAAGGAAGATTGACTGCGCCAAGATGTCAGGGATGCGAGGGCAGAGAAATAGCGGGCAGGAGTAGAGCTGCGTGGAGTCTGTTTTCAAAGGGGGTGGGGAGAGGGGAGGGATTTAGAGTGGGCGTAGCCACACCAATATTAAATAACTTACGCTTGGTTCTTTCGGTAAAGTCACGTAGAAGGGAAATAATACAAATAAAACAATTAAATGCTCACGACGTTTCGATTGCAACACAAGCAATCATCAGGTGTGAAAAACCACAGCAATACAATTTGAAAAAAGTGTGCTGTGGTTTTCACACCTGATGATGATTGCTTGTGTTGCAATCGAAACGTGAGGATTTTATTCTTTTATTTGCATTATTTTATTATTTCCCTTCTACGTGACTTTACCGAAAGAATCAAGAATATGAATCCCTGCAGTCACGAAAGCTTTAAATCGAAAATTAAATAACTTATCAAATTGAAATCCGATATAAGAGACCGTTCTAAACTCGTTGATCGTAAACAATGTGGTTTGCATTCAGAGCGTCCGGTGAATTGTTTTTATGTGCTTGCAGTTACCAGGTAGCTTGGATAACCTCACAAAAAGGACAATTGCTTAAAATATTGATGTTTATAATTCATACATTTCTCAGAATCATGTTGGGTTAGGCAAGGGGGGGGTATTATTCGGTTGGAACACAATTCAACAAGGGTTACTGTAGCCAAATAATGTTGAGAACACATTCAACAAGGGTTACTGTTGCCAAATAATGTTGAGAAAAAATTCAACAAGGGTTACTGTTGCCAAATAATGTTGAGAAAAAATTCAACAGGGTTACTGTAGCTAAATAATGTTGAGAACAAATTCAACAAGGGTTACAGTAGCCAAATAATGTTGAGAAAAAAATTTTCAACAAGGGTTACTGTATCTTCTTTGGTTCTTTCGGCAAAGTCACGTAGAATGAGAATAAAATAATAAATTGATAAAATAAAATAACACAATAATATTCTCACGACGTTTCGGCCACAACACAAGCGGCCTTCATCAGGTGAAGGGGGCGAGACTGTCTGGTAGGACAGTCTGGTAGGACAGTCTCGCCCTCTTCACCTGATGAAGGCCGCTTGTGTTGTGGCCGAAACGTCGTGAGAATATTATTGTGTTATTTTATTTTATCAATTTATTATTTTATTCTCATTCTACGTGACTTTACCGAAAGAACCAAAGAAGATGAATCATTGCAGTCACGAAAGCTTTAAATCGAAATTTAAGGGTTACTGTAGACAAATGTTGAGAACAAATTCAACAAGGGTTACTGCAGACAAATGTTGAGAACAAATTCAACAAGGGTTACAGTAGCCAAATAATGTTGAGAACAAATTCAACAAGGGTTACTGTAGCCAAATAATGTTGAGAACAAATTCAACAAGGGGTACAGTAGCCAAATAATGTTGAGAAAAAATTCAACAAGGGTAACTGTAGCCAAATAATGTTGAGAACCAATTCAACAAGGGTTACTGTAGACAAATGTTGAGAACAAATTCAACAAGGGTTACTGTAGACAAATGTTGAGAACAAATTCAACAAGGGTTACTGTAGCTAAATAATGTTGAGAACAAATTCAACAAGGGTTACTGTAGCCAAATAATGTTGAGAACAAATTCAACAAGGGTTACTGTAGACAAATGTTGAGAACAAATTCAACAAGGGTTACAGTAGCCAAATAATGTTGAGAACAAATTCAACAAGGGTTACTGTAGCTAATGTTGAGAGCAAATTCAACAAGGGTTACTGTAGCTAAATAATGTTGAGAAAAAATTCAACAAGGGTTACTGTAGCTTAATGTTGAGAAAAAAATCAAACAAGGGTTACTGTAGCCAAATAATGTTGAGAACAAATTCAACAAGGGTTACAGTAGCTAAATAATGTTGAGAAAAAATTCAACAAGGGTTACAGTAGCCAAATAATGTTGAGAACAAATTCAACAAGGGTTACTGTAGCCAAACGTGACTTTACCGAAAAAACTAAGAATATGAATTACTGCAGTCACGAAAGCTTTAAATCAAAATTTAAAAAAGGGTTACTGTAGCCAAATGATGTTGAGAACAAATTCAACAAGGGTTACTGTAGCTAAATAATGTTGAGAAAAAATTCAACAAGGGTTGCTGTAGCCAAATAATGTTGAGAACAAATTCAACAAGGGTTACTGTAGCTAAATAATGTTGAGAACCAATTCAACAAGGGTTACTGTAGCCAAATAATGTTGAGAACAAATTCAACAAGGGTTACTGTAGCCAAATAATGTTGAGAACAAATTCAACAAGGGTTACTGTAGACAAATGTTGAGAACAAATTCAACAAGGGTTACTGTAGACATGTTGAGAACACAATTCAACAAGGGTTACTGTAGCCAAATAATGTTGAGAACAAATTCAACAAGGGTTATAGTAGCCAAATAATGTTGAGAGCAAATTCAACAAGGGTTACTGTAGACAAATGTTGAGAACAAATTCAACAAGGGTTACTGTAGCCAAATAATGTTGAGAACAAATTCAACAAGGGTTACTGTAGCTAAATAATGTTGAGAACAAATTCAACAAGGGTTACTGTAGCTAAATAATGTTGAGAGCAAATTCAACAAGGGTTACTGTAGCCAAATAATGTTGATAACAAATTCAACAAGGGTAACTGTAGCCAAATAATGTTGAGAAAAAATTCAACAAGGGTTACTGTAGCTTAATGTTGAGAAAAAAATCAAACAAGGGTTACTGTAGCCAAATAATGTTGAGAACAAATTCAACAAGGGTTACAGTAGCTAAATAATGTTGAGAAAAAATTCAACAAGGGTTACAGTAGCCAAATAATGTTGAGAACAAATTCAACAAGGGTTACTGTAGCCAAATTATGTTGAGAACCAATTCAACAAGGGTTACTGTAGCCAAATGATGTTGAGAAAAAAAAATTCAACAAGGGTTACTGTAGCCAAATGATGTTGAGAACAAATTCAACAAGGGTTACTGTAGCTAAATAATGTTGAGAAAAAATTCAACAAGGGTTGCTGTAGCCAAATAATGTTGAGAACAAATTCAACAAGGGTTACTGTAGCTAAATAATGTTGAGAACCAATTCAACAAGGGTTACTGTAGCCAAATAATGTTGAGAACAAATTCAACAAGGGTTACTGTAGCCAAATAATGTTGAGAACAAATTCAACAAGGGTTACTGTAGACAAATGTTGAGAACAAATTCAACAAGGGTTACTGTAGACATGTTGAGAACACAATTCAACAAGGGTTACTGTAGCCAAATGATGTTGAGAACAAATTCAACAAGGGTTACTGTAGCTAAATAATGTTGAGAAAAAATTCAACAAGGGTTGCTGTAGCCAAATAATGTTGAGAACAAATTCAACAAGGGTTACTGTAGCTAAATAATGTTGAGAACCAATTCAACAAGGGTTACTGTAGCCAAATAATGTTGAGAACAAATTCAACAAGGGTTACTGTAGCCAAATAATGTTGAGAGCAAATTCAACAAGGGTTACTGTAGACAAATGTTGAGAACAAATTCAACAAGGGTTACTGTAGCCAAATAATGTTGAGAACAAATTCAACAAGGGTTACTGTAGCTAAATAATGTTGAGAACAAATTCAACAAGGGTTACTGTAGCTAAATAATGTTGAGAGCAAATTCAACAAGGGTTACTGTAGCTAAATAATGTTGAGAACAAATTCAACAAGGGTTACTGTAGCCAAATAATGTTGATAACAAATTCAACAAGGGTAACTGTAGCCAAATAATGTTGAGAAAAAATTCAACAAGGGTTACTGTAGCTTAATGTTGAGAAAAAAATCAAACAAGGGTTACTGTAGCCAAATAATGTTGAGAACAAATTCAACAAGGGTTACAGTAGCTAAATAATGTTGAGAAAAAATTCAACAAGGGTTACAGTAGCCAAATAATGTTGAGAACAAATTCAACAAGGGTTACTGTAGCCAAATTATGTTGAGAACCAATTCAACAAAGGTTACTGTAGCCAAATGATGTTGAGAAAAAAAAATTCAACAAGGGTTACTGTAGCCAAATGATGTTGAGAACAAATTCAACAAGGGTTACTGTAGCTAAATAATGTTGAGAAAAAATTCAACAAGGGTTGCTGTAGCCAAATAATGTTGAGAACAAATTCAACAAGAGTTACTGTAGCTAAATAATGTTGAGAACCAATTCAACAAGGGTTACTGTAGCCAAATAATGTTGAGAACAAATTCAACAAGGGTTACTGTAGCCAAATAATGTTGAGAACAAATTCAACAAGGGTTACTGTAGACAAATGTTGAGAACAAATTCAACAAGGGTTACTGTAGACATGTTGAGAACACAATTCAACAAGGGTTACTGTAGCCAAATAATGTTGAGAACAAATTCAACAAGGGTTATAGTAGCCAAATAATGTTGAGAGCAAATTCAACAAGGGTTACTGTAGACAAATGTTGAGAACAAATTCAACAAGGGTTACTGTAGCCAAATAATGTTGAGAACAAATTCAACAAGGGTTACTGTAGCTAAATAATGTTGAGAACAAATTCAACAAGGGTTACTGTAGCTAAATAATGTTGAGAACAAATTCAACAAGGGTTACTGTAGCCAAATAATGTTGATAACAAATTCAACAAGGGTAACTGTAGCCAAATAATGTTGAGAACAAATTCAACAAGGGTTACTGTAGCTAAATAATGTTGAGAGCAAATTCAACAAGGGTTACTGTGGCTAAATAATGTTGGGAACAAATTTCAACAAGGGTAACTGTAGCCAAATAATGTTGAGAAAAACTTCAACAAGGGTTACAGTAGCCAAATAATGTTGAGAACAAATTCAACAAGGGTTACAGGAGACAAATAATTTTTGATTTAAAGCTTTCGTGACTGCAGTAATTCATATTCTTAGTTCTTTCGGTAAAGTCACGTTGAACGGAAACAATAAAATAATAAAATATATATAAAACAATACAAATTATCACGACGTTTCGACCATAACACAAACGGTCGTCATCAGGTGTGTCGGTTTGCATAAATTTATTTATTTTAAACGGTGTATTTATTTATAACAAAAAACGTTTGTGTTATGGTCGAAACGTCGTGAGAATTTTTATTGTTTTATATATATATTGTATTATTTTATTGTTTCCCTTCAACGTGACTTTACCGAAAGAACTAAGTATATAGAGACAAATAATGTTGAGAACAAATTCAACAATGGGTACAGTAGCTAAATAATGTTGAGAACAAATTCAACAAGGGTTACTGTAGCTAAATAATGTTGAGAAAAAATTCAACAAGGGTTGCCGTAGCTAAATAATGTTGATAACAAATTCAACAAGGGTTACTGTAGCTAAATAATGTTGAGAAAAAATTCAACAAGGGTTGCCGTAGCTAAATAATGTTGATAACAAATTCAACAAGGGTTACAGTAGCCAAATAATGTTGAGAAAAAATTCAACAAGGGTTGCCGTAGCTAAATAATGTTGATAACAAATTCAACAAGGGTTACTGTAGCTAAATAATGTTGAGAACAAATTCAACAAGGGTTACTGTAGCCAAATAATGTTGAGAACAAATTCAACAAGGGTTACAGTAGCCAAATAATGTTGAGAAAAAATTTCAACAAGGGTTACTGTAGCCAAATAATGTTGAGAACAGATTTAAACAAGGGTAACTGTATATTCTTAGCTCTTTCGGTAAAGTCACGTTGAAGGGAAATAATAAAATATATATAAAACAATAAAAATTCTCACGACGTGACTTTACCGAAAGAGCTAAGAATATGAATTACTGCAGTCACGAAAGCTTTAAATCAAAATTTAAGGCTAACTGTAGCCAAATAATGTTGAGAAAAAAAATTCAACAAGGGTAACTATAGCCAAATAATATTTCTCTAGAGCTGCCTCGAGTTGAGTACCCTTCCGCCAACAGTGGCCAGGGAAGTAATTGCAGGGCTGCGCCTCTACCCCACAGTATTTGCCCGAGGAACGAGCAAGCCACGCCGAGGTTTCTTCATTGCGAGGCCACCAAGGGGGCCACTGACGGCCCCCACCGATAATAAACAACAAGCGAAAACAGCCACCACCATCATCACCATTGTGCTGCTACATATCTGGCAAGCCATGCCGTTTACCCAGTATTCTTCTTGTACAGGGAAATTGAGTTTGCAGGTCCACTTGGCCGTACAGCTCTTTCAATACGGGCAAACTAAATTATTGTCGTCGTGTTTCTCCCCTGTGATGGGACTTTGTAAGATGAATGTTGAGGTTTATAAGGGCACGGGGTGACCGCTAAGACCTGAATTGGTCTGTAATAAGGTAAGGGGTTGATAAGGAGTTGACTTGCTGGGGTATGCTGCTGTCAAACCCCCAATGGTTTAAAATGGTGATGTCTTGTCGGCTAAAGAGCCCCCTCCTCTAAAAACAATTAATCGGTGACTCACACTGCGGTAACCGATTCGAGACCGGTAACCGGTTCGCGGTCGAGGCGCTGGGCGTGGCCGCAACTCCGTGACCCCCGCGAGCCACGCCCCCCGGCGGGGTCACCGCGCACTGTACTCTGCGGGCTCTCTCGCTCAGTGCGCGCCCCGCTCGTCGCTCGGCACGGCAACAACCTCCCTGCACCCTGCTCACACCGCTCCGTCGTGCAGACGACTCCGTGGGGCTGCTCTTGTTTGCTTCGCCGTCGACAGAGATGTGTTTTTTTTTATTTTCCCCCCGAGAAAGAGGAGTCGCTGTGAAGATGTGAAGCGCGCGCGGTACGGGCGGCGTTCGCTCGCTCTCATCCACTCCTTCACTCCCATCCACTCCTCCACTCTCTCCCATCTACTCCTCCACTCTCTCTCATCCACTCCTCCACTCTCTCCCATCCACTCCTTCACTCTCTCCCATCCACTCTCTCCCATCCACTCCTCCACTCTCTCCCATCCACTCTCCTCTCCTCCACTCTCCTTCACTCTCTCCCATCCACTCTCCTTCACTCTCTCCCATCCACTCTCTCCCATCCACTCTCTCCCATCCACTCTCCTCCACTCTCTCCCATCCACTCTCCTTCACTCTCTACTCCCCTCCTTCACTCTCTCTACTCCTCCTTCACTCTCTCCCATCCACTCTCCTTCACTCTCTCCCATCCACTCCTTCACTCTCTCCCATCCACTCTCCTTCACTCTCTCCCATGCACTCCTCCACTCTCTCCCATCCACTCTCCTCCACTCTCCTCTCCTCCACTCTCCTCCACTCTCCTCTCCTCCACTCTCCTCCACTCTCTCCCATCCACTCTCCTCCACTCTCTCCCATCCACTCTCCTCCACTCTCTCCCATCCACTCCTTCACTCTCTCCCATCCACTCTCCTTCACTCTCTCTCATCCACTCCTCCACTCTCTCCACTCCTCTCCTTCACTCTCTCCCATCCACTCTCCTCCACTCTCTCCCATCCACTCTCCTCCACTCTCTCCCATCCACTCTCCTCCACTCTCTCCCATCCACTCCTCCACTCTCTCCCATCCACTCTCCCATCCACTCTCCTCCACTCTCTCCCATCCACTCTCCTCCACTCTCTCCCATCCACTATCCTCCACTCTCTCCCATCCACTCTCCTCCACTCTCTCCCACCCACTCTCCTCCACTCTCTCCCATCCACTCTCCTTCACTCTCTCCCATCCACTCTCCTCCACTCTCTCCCATCCACTCCTCCACTCTCTCCCATCCACTCTCCTCCACTCTCTCCCATCCACTCTCCTCCACTCTCTCCCATCCACTCTCCTTCACGCTCTCCACTCCTCTCCTTCACTCTCTCCCATCCACTCTCCTCCACTCTCTCCCATCCACTCTCCTCCACTCTCTCCCATCCACTCTCCTCCACTCTCTCCCATCCACTCTCCTCCACTCTCTCCCATCCACTCCTCCACTCTCCCATCCACTCCTCCACTCTCTCCCATCCACTCTCCTCCACTCTCTCCCATCCACTCTCCTCCACTCTCTCCCATCCACTCCTCCACTCTCTCCCATCCACTCTCCTCCACTCTCTCCCATCCACTCTCCTTCACGCTCTCCACTCCTCTCCTTCACTCTCTCCCATCCACTCTCCTCCACTCTCTCCCATCCACTCTCCTCCACTCTCTCCCATCCACTCTCCTCCACTCTCTCCCATCCACTCCTCCACTCTCTCCCATCCACTCCTCCACTCTCTCCCATCCACTCTCCTCCACTCTCTCCCATCCACTCTCCTCCACTCTCTCCCATCCACTATCCTCCACTCTCTCCCATCCACTCTCCTCCACTCTCTCCCATCCACTCTCCTCCACTCTCTCCCATCCACTCTCCTCCACTCTCTCCCATCCACTCTCCTCCACTCTCTCCCATCCACTCTCCTTCACTCTCTCCCATCCACTCTCCTCCACTCTCTCCCATCCACTCTCCTCTCCTCCACTCTCTCCCATCCACTCCCTCACTCTCTCCCATCCACTCCTCCACTCTCTCCCATCCACTCTCCTTCACTCTCTCCCATCCACTCTCCTTCACTCTCTCCCATCCACTCTCCTTCACTCTCTCCCATCCACTCCTTCACTCTCCCATCCACTCCTCCACTCTCTCCCATCCACTCTCCTTCACTCTCTCCCATCCACTCTCCTTCACTCTCTCCCATCCACTCTCCTCCACTCTCGTTCTATCTCTTCCACTATCTCGTCCTCTCCTCCACTTTCTCGTTCCTCTCTCCTCTCCTCCACTCTCTCCTCTCATCCACTTTCTCCTCTCTTTCACTCTCTCGTTCCTCTCTCCTCCTCTACTCTCTCCACTTTCTCTTCCTCTCTCCTGGCAACCGCCTCTCTCCTAATCTTACTCTCTGACTTCTCTCGTCTTCAGTTTATCCTCACTCCGTGTTCTATTGTCCTCTCCTCCCTGCTCCTCTCTCCCCATTGTTCTCTCATCAACTCCTTCTCCTCCTCGCCATGCTTCACGCTGGTCAGTGTGGGAGAGTGAAGGGAGTGGAGACCCAGGACCGTATCAGATATTACTCGCCACTAACGTTAGCCTTGATTGGGAATAGAACTCGGGTCACCAGGTTCACACCGCAGTCGACTAAACCACCGCTCCCAAATGTAATGCATCATCGTCAACCTGCACGGTTATGTGGTTGTTGCTGTTGGGTGTCTCGGGGATGTGTTCGATTCCGACCTTTTAATAACTCCTCACCAATAATAGGAACGCTGCTGAGTTTACACTCAACCGGCGCTTCGAATGTACATAACACGAACAGCGCAGAAACAACAATGTGGGATTCATATGCTTGGTTCTTTCGGTAAAGTCACGTAGAAGGGAAATACATTGTTTTATTTTGTATTAGAAGGGAAATACATTGTTTTATTTTGTATTATTTTATTATTTCCCTTCGACGTGACTTTACCGAAAGAACCAAGAATATGAATCCCTGCAGTCACGAAAGCTTTAAATCGAAACAATGTGGGAGTTCAGATGGCTGGCATGTCTTGCGAATAAATTTTTTAACAAGTGTAACGTTCTTACCCCGCCCCCGCCTACTGGACATCTCTGAACAAAGAGTTTTATAGCTCATCGGATTCCTCCAGTATTAATAAATATTCTGATTCGTATTAATTTGATGGCCATCTCAGGCCATCAACAACACGCATGAGCTGTAATCCTGTAGTTTAACCACTGGTGGATAGTGTCTCGGTCATAATTACACCAGGCTACGGGCACCTTGACGGGACGAATCCAATGATTGATTTATTTACAGCACTGCTGAGTGGGGGGATATTTGACGACACTTCACCACGCCTGGTCCGCTGCGTGTTGGTGGAAGTGGGGGGTAGCTTTTAGACGTGGGAGCCATGGAGGTTAAAGCACGTACGTGTACAGTACAAACATGTGTTCCTTGCACTGCTGTCCAAAACGTAGCCAGGATGCTGAAACTCACGTGATAATATATCCCATTGTGGACGAGATGGGGTTTTTGTAATAAACGTGGCAGATTTGCACCTTGATCCCGGCACTCAATGGCACCACTCTCGGGAAAGGCGTCACGGGATCCTGGACGTCCGCTGTAGTATCACTGCCAACATCGGTGGTGTATATCTGAACTGATCCTGGACCTCCTCGAGGTCAACTCGGCCAAGAAAATAAACGAGTACCTGGTGCAATGTGGAAGCGTCAGAATTGGGGAGACAAAGGTGGCCTGGCACGGCGTTGGCCACTCTCACCTCCTCGTGTGCCGTGCCGGCCTAGTACAGGGACTCCGGTACTTGCGAACATTACACTTACGAACTTTCAGAGAAACGAACAAATCTGTCCACATGTCCAGTTTCCTGTTTGGTCCGAGAGTCGAAAGTGCAACCGCCCCGCGAAATAGATGGCGGTGGTGGCAGCTACATCTGCAGAACGTGACGAACCAGTGGCATCTACAGGGATATTGTACCACTTTAAGGCCATTCTCCGTGTTTAGCGTACATGCCGTACAACATTTCAGGAATCGACCGGAGTAAAGTTGAATTTACGAACAGACCTCTGGAACCTATCTCGTTCGTAAGTAGAGAAGTCTGTACAGTATAATGGTAAGAGAATCCCTGTAAACCACAGATGTGTACAAATAACAATATCCCTGCAATTCATCACGAATAACTGGTTTTACTATCACTTAAAATTCATTTTTTTTGCATATGCAGTTTTGTGTAGGAATAAAATTGTGAAGATATATTTTGAATGGACATAATATACTGCTTCCCATGACCTTGGTTGTCTTCATATTAGTTTCAGTAACCTTAGAGTTTTAGCAAATTCAAAATGTGAAGGTGTCTCCCCTCTAAAGTATTCTGGTCTACTCGTCTCCAATCGACAGATATCTTGGTCGAGGTGGGAGTACCCATACCCCACTACACGACTAACTTTGGTGTACCCATGTATATACTATTGTATGGACAGAGGTGTGGAGATTCAAGAGACTTTGACTGTTGTTGCAACTCCCACGCTTGGAGATCAAACCTGGGCCCTCTGGATTGCAAGTCCAGTGTGCTAATTGGCACCTACACACAACATGCGTAAACAGGTAGGTGTAATATCTATTAATAATCTTTGTTTTTTTTTATTGTTGTAGGTAAAACACTTGCGGCTGGAACCTCTCGCTGCCAAAGCTGCGTCCTGTCACCGCTTGCCGTACAAATTGTAATTTTGAAAAGGTAAGTTAGCTTTACGTATTGTACATTGTTGTGTTATTTTTAGTTTTTCACATCTTACTGAACACTTAAGTAGAAATACTCTCATCCACACACAATGGTTGAGAAGATTTTCTGGGATTGTATGAAACTACGGGCCATATTTACCTGTGGCACGGCATCACCACGCCTCTGTGACATCTGCATCGTGTAATGTAGGATGTAATGCCTGCTGTTGCTGCGTGTAAAAAAATAAACTCGTCCAATGTTGACCAAACTTATTCAATGTTAATCAACCTCAGTTGCTTGCTCACCTGCGTACAGTCTGTTCTCCTATAATGCCACGTGTTTTCATGACACGAATTTGATATAACGCGATTAATGTATTAGGGAACACATTGTTTGTAACACGGATGTGAGTTGGATATAACGCGATTGAGTGAACAGAACTACGTCGCACGAGTAGGAATAAGCGGTTGTACGGCTGCCTCGGCGTAGCATCATCATTGCACAAGGCGGGATGCTGCTGGATGCTTCTAGATGCTACCCACGTGCCTCAGTCTTTGTTCAGACTGCGTACGCATCTCACGCGTTATTATGAATTGTGCTTTACATCTATATTATTTATTATAACGCGATTTTTCCATAAAGTGGTGTTCTTAAGGAACACAACTACCGCGTTATAGGAGAACAGACTGTACCTCCCTAGCAAAGCGGACGCACCAGCGCACAAGCTGATTTCATTGCTCCGCAGTGGAAGTCCAGTAAGGTGTATTCTCTTCTTTGGCTGTCGCTCAGACTTTAGTCTTGACCCCCGGCTATCACACCTCCTCACGGCGTGTCCTGCCCATGCCCACATAGTTTTCCTTACAGCAAATCCTTCTCCAATGGAAACTCCGCTCTAAAGTACATAACTATTTTAGCGCTCGTGTTAACCCAGTTAAATTTTGCCTCCATCATTAAACCTAGACGTTTCATAGTTTTCCATGAAAGCATTTCCATTACCCACAGCAGAATTAATATGATTGCGGATTCTATATGCTCAGTCAAACAATTTTATTTATATATGAGTATATGGCTCATAAACCGAATGCGTATTATACCTCGTACAAAAACCTATAAGGGACTGTGGGCCTCTTAAGCCAATCCCACAATGCCAGTGAGCAGCTATAAAAGTAATGCCATTTCCAGAAGCGGTCATGATCATATACAGCAGCAAGCAACTCAAAGTTGTGAACAAATGTATCAGCATAGCAGAGTGTGACATGTTTTGTGACAGCTGTAGCTACGGCCTACTTTAATAAAGCCTGCCCGTGTTCTGCTTTTCGAGTTGCTGGTATTCCAAAGGCACTCAACAGGGCTCATTACTACCAATGTTCGTTCGTTAGTTTCTCAATCCGCTTGTCCTGGTGAGGGTCACGGCGGCAGCATGTTGAGTAGGGCGGTCCAGACCTCTCTTTCCCTGGCGATGGACTCCAGCTCTTCCTGGGGAATTCCTGGGGAATTCCCAGGCATTCCAACGCCAGCCGAGCGACATAGCCCCGTCAGAGCGTCCTGAGCCGGCGCCGGGGTCTTCGGCCCAGTACCAATATTTCTTATTTAAATCATAGCATTTCCTCTTGTCAAAAGTTGGAAATCGACTGCTTGCCACAGATTGACTGGAATGACCCAATCCCTGAAGTGATCGAAACATCGTGATTTTGTTATTATTTTTATTATTATTTCTATTTACGTGGCTTTACCGAAAGACCCAAAGAATATGAATTCCTGCAGTCACGATAGCTTTAAGTAAAGATTTATACCAAACATTGTTTTAAGAGTAAAAAGACAAAAGTGAAGTTTGGAAAAATGGCACGATTACATTATAATGTCATGGTGATGGACTTGCCTCTTCTTGGTTGTCGGTGTACGAAAGGTCACATGAAGGTGTCAAGCACTGTGGCGATGTGGCAAGACTGGCTGCTGGTGGCGCTGTCACTGTTACTGACCGTCTCGTGTGTTGTTGCGTTCATGCTGTGCGGTACGTGATCATTCTTTACGAGGATTTTTTTTATATATATAAGTTATTTAGCATTTGTTGGGAATGTGTTTTCATGGCCAGGTAGATCGAGTGGCTCGCAGTCAGAGAGTTGAGAATTTAAATCCTGGTTGGCGGTGTACTCAGCCCATCATCCCTCTGGGGGTTGATAAAGTGGGTAGCACTTTGTGGCGAAGTTAACAGTGGTTGTCGCACGTGTTTAGTATGTTGTCCCTCCCTCATACCTCCGATTAGCACGGTTAGCTACGTATTTTTCGAAAAGTTCAACATAAATATGTATTAACTTTTGCCCTCCATAGGAATGTGGAATTTCTACGACTGCTTCAGGGCTGTAAACAGCAGATAAGCCTGCTACAATGCTCAAATCACTTTAGCTTTTTTGTTTGTGCATTATTGCCTATTGTGGCAACAACACTTTGCATGGCGACATCCCAAATATCTAAATAGACTCCAGCCTACAAGTAAATTATATTTTGATTGTACATCACTTAATATAGGTATTGTTATTGGAGCAACAAGATGACGTATACAAATCAAAGTAATGTTTTTGTAATTCTTTCACTACTAGCCTTTGCCCGTCCAAGGACAGGTGTATTGCAGTAAATCTGAACTCATGTGATGTGAGGGTTCTGCCTTTGTAGTGAGGGTTGGAAGTTGACGTCGAGGAAGGGGGAGGAGGCACCTCGGCCCCCCATGTAGAGTGCCGTCAGCTGTTAATTATTATGAACGGGGGGTGTCCATTTGGAGGCCGTCACCTGTTCATGATTATTCATGAGGGAGGCTGTTCGATGTGGAGTTGCGTCACATGCTCATGATTATTAATGAGGGGGGGTCCATGTGGAGGACAACCTGTTCATGAATATTAATGAGGGGGGCTGGTCGATGAGGAGTGACGTCACGAGCGTTAAGGACAGACATTCCTGGGTGATTATAGTCGGTATTTTAGACTCAATGAGGGGTTATCAAACTTTAGACTCGGAACCTTTTATGCACCCGAACATCGTGGTAAAGGGGCGAGGGAAGGGACATATTGTAGCCTTGGCACTTTTATTGATTATTGGCCAAAATTCGGACCCCAAAGTTTGAGAAACATGGTTATACGGGTATAAAGTGGCATCTAGACACGATTTATTACATTATCTCAGAATAACAGAATCAGAATATTTATTGATACTGGAGGAATCAGATGAGTTATAAAGTTCTTTTTCACAGATGTCCAGTAGAGGCGAGTAAGAACGTTAAAACAACAAACAATACAAAAACATGACAGTAGTCCACAGTCCAAGAAAGGTAAAATTACCCAAACACACATACAAATAAAACTAAATCATCCTTAACCTACCAGGCAAATCCCAAAGCCCCCCCTAAATTGGTTGAGAAGCACTCTATGAGACACTTCAGCACTCAGGCATTTACTAATGATGTGCTTCAATCGGATATTGACAAGGTCTGTGATATCTCCAACCTGACTACGGCTTGGGAGACCTTCAGGTACACGTTTCTCCAAATTCTTAACAAACATGCTCCGTTGGTTAGATTTAAAACTAAAGGCAACTGCCCACCATGGTTTTTGATCCTTTGATTACAAAGCTCATGAAAACTAGGGACAAGGCTTGGGCGTGTGCTCAGAAAAGTAATTTGGTCAATGACTGGCTAGAATACAGGATTTTAAGGAATAGATGCGTCAAAAAAATACGGCATGCAAAAAATGCCTACTTTTCCTCCACTCTCCTGGAATCACATGGAAATGCCAGGATTTTCTGGAAAACAATCAAATGTATCGAAAAGGCATCCAAAACAGACAATCTGCCTGTTGAGCTTAACCGAAATGGGGAATATTTTTCAGATCCCAAAAAAATAGTTGACAATTTTAACCTTCATTTTTCTGAAGCTGGTAATCTTTTTGATAATGTATTGGGAGTCACCCCTGCTCATGCAAATTCCTACACCCCTGTCCAAACATTAAACGAATTTAGTTTCCAGCCAATCCACAAAAGTAATGTTCTGAAACAACTGTCCTACCTCAAAGGGTCCTCTACCGGAGCAGATAGTATTCCCGTCTTTGCTCTACTAACTGTTGGTCACCTAATATACAAACCTATAGCCCATATTTTCAACCTGTCCATCAAAGAAGCAACAGTTCCTCTAGAATAGAAATATTCCTATGTCCGTCCACTTCACAAAGGGGGCACTAAAGATGATCCAAATAACTACCGACCTATCTCAATTTTGTCCCCGTTGATGAAAATTTTTGAAAAATTATTGAACTACCAAATTAACAGTTTCCTGTCCACCAAAAATCTACATCTAAAACAATCTGGGTTCCGAAAAAAAATACAGCACCACATCTGCTGCATTACACTCTCTGAATCACATATACAGTAGCCTTGATAATAAGTAGTACTGTGCCTGTCTTTTTCTTGACCTCTCCAAAGCTTTTGATACAGTAGACCAAAAACGTAGTAAAATGGTTACAAAATTACCTCTTTTCTCGCACCCAAATTGTATTCACAGATGGTTGGAGGTCAAACAGTGTTAAGATAACAAAAGGGGTTCCACAGGGTTCCATCCTCGGCCCCCTTTTGTTCTTTCTTTATGTCAATGACTTGGGCACTGACCTGGATCATTCCAGGGTAAATATTTTTGCAGATGACACGATACTGATTACTGCTGGCCGCTTGATTGCTAAGCTCCAGGGTGATTTCAGCAAACTACAACATCAGCTAGTTGCTCTTAAACTAGTCTTCAATACCTCCAAAACCAAGGTGATATGCTTCTCACCAGGACTAAAGCAGGAAGTTATTTTTCCCCAATTACATTCCTTAAATAATTATCAAATAGAGCAAGTCAAGATCTATAAGTATCTTGGGGTCATCCTGGATTCAAAACTGAATTTTGAAGATCACATTGATTATATTGGTAAAAAGACAAAAATATAAATTGGTTTTCCGTATCGACACAAGCACTGCTTCCCCCCTATGTTCCGATTGGAATTGATAAAAGCTACCATACTGCCTCTACTTGATTACTGTGACATCGTGTATAAATCAGCCCCAAGTACTGTACTGAAGAAGCTTGATTCCATCTATCACTCGGCCTTAAGATTTACATTGAACTGCCCATATAGGACTCACCACTGTGATCTCTACATTGGGTCAAATTTAACATCTCTTAATGTTTGACGGCTTGTGCACCAGATCTTATTTATTCACGATGTACTTACAAAAAAATCCGCAGACTGCCTGCTGGATCTCCTCTCTGTTTCAAAGAACAAATTTGACCTCAGGTCTTCGCTCATTTACCAGCTTCACATTCCCTATTGCTGTACAAAACCCGGAGGAAGGGTCTTTGCTATTGATGCCCCCAGGGTCTGGGGCAGCAAAATCTAAGTAATATCAATGCACGTTTCTAAATGTGGAGGGAAAAACCGGAGGACCCAGAGAAAAAAAATCCACGTGACCACGGGGAGAACACGGGTTCTGTACTTGGGTTCTGTACAGTTTTTAGTTGAAAGCTTTTGATGTAAATGTTTGGCTTCTTCCAAAGTTTACCTGAATGGTCCTTCATGTAAATGTAGTCGGGATATCATTGTCATGTGTATATTTGCAGAGTATCTGTATGCATCTGTGCTTTTTTCATTAGTATTGGAAATATTTATTGGCTACCATATCCGTGGTTTGGTGTTTAGTTTGTACTGTTGATGTTACGGTCTAACTAAACAAGTGCATGTACAGTGGTACCCCGGAGATCGAACTTAATTCGTTCCAGAAGGCCATTCGAACACCGATTTGCTCGAACACCGAATTCATTTTCCCCATAATTAATGTAAATGACATTAATTGGTTCCAGACACAAGTAATCTCTCATTATAAAGCATTTTTACACGAAGTTTACAGTAATTACATGCATAAAATCATACAAAAAAACAAGAAACACAATAAATAAATGGAATAAATGAATAAATATATGGAATAAATGAAATAAATGAACATTGAACTTCACTTTACCTGTAGTAAGGAGAGTTGATGGCTTGAGTGGAAGGTGGTGAGGAGGTGGTGTTATTGTTTGGAACGGGAGTCCCCTTTGTCTGGGCAAGCGTCATGCACGCTGCTGGCCATACGCGTCTCAGCCGTACAGGTTCTTTCAAGTCGTGATTGGCCGTTCGACCTCCGAATTTCGTTCGGTTTCCGGGGCAAAAAATGTTCGGAAATATCGTTCGAACACCGACTTGTTCGAGTTCTGGTGCGTTCGATCTCCAAGGTTCTACCGTACATTGTTGTTTGCGCGTGTGTTTTGGTGTAAATTCGTGCATGAATGCGTCAGTTAAACGTATCTTTCTGCGTCTCCATGTTGTCTCACTTAGGGTGGTATGTGGTGTGGAAACTTTTCCTCTCCAAGTTCAAGTTCCTGCGCGAGATTGTGGGAGAGACGCAGGCGCAGACGCAAGCCAAGCTGCGTGCGCCCGCCGAGGATAGCCCGACTGCACACGCGAAAGCTCGACACAGAGTCAGCTTCGAACACAGCGCTTCTCCTCCCGTGCACAGCACGTACAGCCAGGGCTATTAATAACGTCGGGGTCTTCACAGCACCACAGCATACCGTGCATATATCAAGCCGCTCAAGTACTGTAACAACGTGTGCAAAACCTTGAACACAATGTACAACAATCTGTTGCATATTATGCATATTCATGGTGCCTACCTTGCTTAAGTCAGCCACACATTGGGGGCAATAAGGCCCAAGTGGCTCCTGGGTGATGGAAGAGTCACTCGTTTTGTAAGCCACTCAAAATTTGCCTGCCATAAATCGCCTCTTTTGCGCAGTATTCACTTCATTATCAGACACCCTGACAGATATGACACTTATTTAATTTGGTGAATTACAAGCAGACTGCTTTTGTAAAAAAAATGTTTCCAGCTGCGATTGCACAGCGAGATATTTGAAAAAGATATATTTTTAATATTTAGCTATGTAATAATTATATTAAGGTTTCTTAATATATTTATTATACGTGCAAGCAAACTGTTAAAGGTTTTTAAAACGTGTTTCGGCAATCGTGTACTAATTTAGTCGGGCACGTGCAACATGCGACCCAGTTTTTTGTGCCCAGTTTCACTCCCAAGTTTTGGTGGAGCCTGAAGCCTAGGCAAAGTTCAACAATTAAACATGAGGGATTGAGGCGAGGACAGAATTCACACTTTGTTGCGAAGATGTGGGATAACTGCCAATTGGAGTCTTAAGCAATGAAAAGTGAACCAGGCAAAATGAACATTTACTCTCCTGTTTGCCTATCTTTATATAAAAAAAATATAATACCGAGGTGTCTCAATGTATGGCCAACGTTAGATCCAGAATAATCGTACGTTGCCGATATCCATGCCTTGATCCATTTGTATTTTCTTCCACTGTATTTGTGTTCAATGAAAATGCCTTAGTTATTTTTTAATCAGTGTTTTAAGTTATTGTCTTGAATCTATATAAAAAAAAGGACTTGGAAATTGAGCATAAATCTTAACAGGATTTTACCACAAGGTGATGTCCTTGTATCTAGATTCATCCTGAGCTAACGTGAACACAATTCATTGTACTGTGTTATGCAAATGTACTTGATATTTTCTTACCATAGCCTGTACTCCAGCTCATTGCACGGTCGTATCTGCGTGTTTAATCAAACCTCGCCGACACTTGGGTCACTGGGGGGCGCTCTGCGCATGTTGCCCATGTGGGGAAATCTCACTGAGCACAAAATAACGTCGGCCAAGTGTCGTGTGTCAAAACAGCCTGCCCAAATTGTCATCACGACTCAACTGTGATACACGTGTTTAACCTACTGTGGCTCTTAACAAATGCACAGGGTATACGGTACTGTATATTGCTCGCCACGCACACCCAATTGATACATTACCTATACTGTATTTGCATTTAGGTGGTTGGTTGAAACGGGGATATATAGTGATTTTTAGGTCCATAGGACTGGAGTTGAGAACCACTCACGGTTGATTAATCTACTTGGCAACCTATTTACACGGCTATAAACTTTGTCGGATTATTGGAGGATAATGTGCATCTACAGTAAAGGAAAAGCTGCAAACCTAGCGATTGATTAAACACTCAGGCTGTGATATAATTACCTCAAGTTGCACAATATTTATAGAAGGATTGATACTGTATTAACCCTACGTGTAATATGAACTACTTGGCTTACTGGTAGACTTAACATTGTTGCAGCTGTTAAGATACTTGTACAATGAGAATGAGTATTCCAAAGTTAAGAAACAGTACGTGATGTTGAGATGTGCATTTTCAAAGTCATGGATACGAATGTACATAGCTGTGGCTTTGACGAAACATTTGGCGTTCTCCTTATTTGTGCACAATGAATGGTTTGTCTGTACGTACCTTCGGCAGCAGGTTTAATTCATGGAGGGCCATCTCCTGACAGAGCCGTGCTGGTGTGTCCCTGGCACTTCAAAATCATGCTTGAGCGGAGCTGTAATCCTAAGAGCACAGCCTCGTGTCTCCATAAAATGTCTGGAGACAATACCCGGACCAAACGTACATAAGCGCACAGCAGTTTGTTTTTACGGCTGATGGCAAATGAAAAATCTGCGACGAGGAATTCTTACATTGAAAAAAATTACTTGCATTAATTTACTTAAAAATAACCAATATATGACGCTTGTAGTATATTCATCTGTAGGAACTATGATTTAATGTTTATCCAGTTTATAAAAGCATCCCCCGCGAAAGTTTTTAATATGCAGTACATTGTAGAAGAGCATGAGAAAACGTTGTACAAGAAACGGGCTCTAGTTACATAAAGTAGCTTATCTCATAAAAAAACAGAAACATGCTTAGCCATTCCAGGGTTAATTCCGGCTCATGTTGGCCAGGACTTTCTGGTGGATAGCGCAACCCATTGAGATCTACAAAAATGGATCCCACTGCTTGGTGTATCGGCCACCACTGGACTTTGGTGTTCCACAAGGTTTAAGTCTTGGGCCTCTTAATTTCTTAATATACAACTACTGCCATGCCGGTTGCAAACCAGTTCCATATCTCCATTGATTGTACATATTACCGCTCCGCTGTCCATTCTATCGTCATGCAATTATCGTATCCTCTTGGATTTTTGCTCAGATTTTCACCAGGTGAATTTTTCCAATAACTGAATCTCCTCTTGGAGGAAGAACAAAATGATTCAAAGTAATTGTTTGGCAGGTTTCTCTTTTGCCATGAGCCTTGACAATCACCACCAAGAGTGTGTGCCCCCACCTGCAGTGGAGCACAATTTATGATTATTGACGCAAGGCCAGCAATAGCATACATGGTATTAGAATGCAAAATATCCATGTCCAGATAAAAAATACCATGGCATGTGCAGCACTATGTAGTGCACCCCCCCCCCTTCCCCCGTGGCTAGCACGTTCACCGCTTGTTGCAGAGGTTCACGGTTCGAATCCAGCGAATGACACGATTTTACCGCGGCTGTAATATCCGCGATAAAATGACGTGCTGTCTGCTGAATGCCCTCGAGGCCCGGGGCCACCGCAGCACCACGTCCACGCCTGGGAGCCCTAAGGCCCCCCCAGAGCACGTGGGGTCACGGCGCTCTGGGCCTCGTGTGTGTGCGTGACGACGAGCGGCGGCCCCAGCAAGAGGCTGGATTCTCAAGCAAGTGGCATTCCGTGTTTGTTGATAAAAGAAGCTAATGGCAATATATACAGTCAACCGTGTATATGTATTGTAAGACAGTGTCATCCACGATTGTGTTGGCTTTAATGACTTTCGTGGTGATTTGTTTTCCTCTACTGAAAAACGGATTTCTTTACATCATCAACCATAATCCACTGCTAGATGAAGGCTTCCTCCAAGAGGCCGCTATCTTTCGTGATTCTAGGAAACGAGCCGAGTGGGAAGGCAGCCAGAACCGGCGCCATCAATTGCCCAAGCTCTGTGGCCCTATATTGTTGGGATATTTGACCAACTCCATGAATACTTTTTTTTATACATGGATCTTTACTTAGGGGCCTCGACGCCCACGGGAAGCAAGCGTCACGACGTTTGTGTGATCCATCAACCCTCGCTGCCCCCACAGTGCTGAGTTACAGGCGCCCATAGCCACCATGCCCCGGCATCACGAAGATAACGCAGCAAAAAGTTTGAGAAGCTTGGAGATGTGCATGCTGGGAATGATACTGAGAGAAAGGTTAACGCATGGAGGTATTGGCAACATACGCAGGTTAGAAACATCACTTGAAGAAAAGTGGTCATGGCCAGAAGCGATGGACCCCGACGGTTGTTGATTGTGACAGGGAATGGCAGCCAGAGGATAGAGGAGCGACTGGACGTATGTGAAAAAGCTTCAAAGCTCATCGGATTCCTCCAGTATAAATACATATTCTGATAGTACAATTCGTCCTGGAGGTGACATTCACGGTGGAGATGGAGCAATGAAATCAGCTTGTGTGCAGGTGAGTATCTTATATTTACGGAGTGCTGCGTGCTGAGTGGACTTTAGCAGCACATGGTCGTGGGAGATGGCGAAAAGTTTGAGAGCCTCATTTAACAGTGAAATGACCGTGGCTGATGAAGCAAAATCGGGCCAACGACACCACCCAGCATTCAGCACCAAGTTGCGGTGACGTCACCACGGCACCTGTGCCAGGCCAGTGCACTTTGAGGCCACGTGAAGTGTCGAAGGCTCGCTGGCAGGAGGTCACGGGATAGACTCAGCAGCTGCCACGGGTTGACTGCTGTGCCAGGCTAGGTGCAGGAGGTCACGGGACAGACCCAGGTCCCATGGGTGCCAGACTAGGTGCAGGAGGAGGCTACGCGACAGACCCAGGTGCCATGGGTTGACTGCTGTGCCAGGCTAGGTGTAGGAGGAGGTCACGGGACAGACCCAGCAGCTGCCACGGGTTGACTGCTGTGCCAGGCTAGGTGCAGGAGGAGGTGACGGGACAGACCCAGGTGCCATGGGTTGACTGCTGTGCCAGGCTAGGTGCAGGAGGAGGTCACGGGATAGACTCAGCAGGTGCCATGGGTTGACTGCTGTGCCAGGCTAGGTGTAGGAGGAGGTCACGGGACAGACTCAGGTGCCATGGGTTGGCTGCTATGCCAGGCTAGGTGCAGGAGGAGGTCACGGGACAGACCCAGGTGCCATGGGTTGACTGCTGTGCCAGGCTAGGTGCAGGAGGAGGTCACGAGACAGACCCAGGTGCCATGGGTTGACTGCTGTGCCAGGCTAGGTGCAGGAGGAGGTCACGGGACAGACCCAGGTGCCATGGGTTGGCTGCTGTGCCAGGCTAGGTGCAGGAGGAGGTCACGGGACAGACGCAGGTGCCATGGGTTGACTGCTGTGCCAGGCTAGGTGCAGGAGGAGGTCACGGGACAGACCCAGGTGCCATGGGTTGACTTGTGCCAGGCTAGGTGCAGGAGGTCACGGGACAGACCCAGCAGGTGCCATGGGTTGACTGTTGTGCCAGGCTAGGTGCAGGAGGTCACGGGACAGAGCCAGGTGCCACAGGTTGACTGAGATCACTGCCAGATGCAACTTGCTGCACTTTATCTGCCCAGCCTTCCGCTCGTTATTGTGAGCGTCGCTCCTCAGCCCTCCGTCGTTGCTGGAGGGCGACTGCCTCCAAACTGTCCGGTGGCAGTGTCCTTTACGAGCCTCCTCGTCCACGGACCGTGCACAAGTTGCGTGCTGCCGCAACAACAACAACAACACAGGTGGGGGCAGCTGTGGCACTCGACACGGTTTATCGAGATGCCGAGGAAGGTCGGCAGGCAGCCTTCACGCGGGCCCTCTCTGTTGAGTGACGAATTCCATGAACAGGGCGACTCGAACATCGACGATCATCGATCTCCGCAACAACATCATCATCAGGATGCGGTGACGTGCAGCAGCAGTTAGTGAACGAGAATTATCATGGGACCTTTTTTTTGCCAGTATCAATTTTTTTTAAAAAAAAGGTTCTTACCCTGTCTGGCAACAAAATAAAACAGGTGTTAAGAAATTCCACACCAAATCGATACCCTTTTGCAAGGAATCAAGTCTGCATCAACCACACACAGTTTGTGCTCGTGGTGAACGTGCAAACAAAAATATGCTGGTAACGATGGGCGTTGTCTTTGAAACGATTTGGCCACCAGCAGAGAGACAGCCGCATTCTTTAGGGCCCAGTCTCGCCACCAGTGTCAGCCCAGAGAACGCCTAAAGGCGAACAGTACAGAGGCATGCAAGGGGCCGTCCATATATGACGTCACGCGATTTTGGACGATTTTTGACCCCCTCCCCCCCTCCTATCGTCACACGGCGTCACAAAAAGTCAGACCCCCCCCCTCAAATATGACGTCACAAAGCTCTGCCCCCTCCCCCCCCCCAAAAAAAAATAAACCATGCTTCAAATCGTTTTAAACTATTGTCATTGTAGTGCGTATTTAATGTGGCGCTGCACTCTGATGTTGTAGGAGAATACATTTATTTAAACGTCTATTTAAATTTCGATTTAAAGCTTTCGTGACTGCAGGGATTCATATTATTGGTTCTTTCGGTAAAGTCACGTAGAAGGGAAATCATTAAATGATAAAAATACAACAAAAATTCTCACGACGTTTCGGCCACAACGCAAGCAGCCGTCCTCAGGTGAAGAAACGTCGTGAGAATTTAACTTTATTATGTTTTGTTTTTATTATTTCCCTTCTACGTGACTTTACCGAAAGAACCAATAATAAAGTCTATTTAATTAAGTAGAACGTGTTGTCTATATTTATTTAAAGTTGCGCATTTTGATGTGACGTCACATTTTGATGTGACGTCACATTTCTCAAACCCCCCCCACCCTCGTCACACATCGTCACAAATGTCTGACCCCGCCCCCCCCGCCTAGGTGCGTGACGTCATTTATGAACGTCCCCCAAGTATCAGAGTATGAATAGCTCGGGTTGAGCAGCTATAAAGAAGCTTGTCTAAGGTGTAGGCCAATCACTTTCAAAGACAATGCCAGATATCACCAGAGCATATTCACAGCATATTTGTTGGCATGTTTTGCCACAAGAAGCACGCGTGCTTCATGCAGACTTCACGCCTAGTATTGTTCTATAAGGTGTCTTTTGTGGTGTTTTGGACATCTTAACACCTTCCGGTTTATTTTGCCAGAAAGGCTAAAAGCCTATTCTTATTTTCCAGTCGGGGAGCTGCTGGTAAAAGGATTCCCCCGGTGTCCCATTAGGGCCTCAACAAGGCTGTCGTTGGCCAAGTGGAGTAACTCAAGCTGCCAGCTATGGCTGCGAAGTTTGGTCGAACATGTTAAGTATATCGTTTACTGTTAAATTGTAATCACAGCTCGTATGATCACTGCTACATTGTTTTGTATAGCTTTATTTTGGTGATATTCGAAAATGCGTGGTTAAGCCATGTTTGTTTTTGTTTGAAGGACGGAGTTCGCCTGATAATTGTATCTAAATTGTCTTACGGTTGTTATTGTTCGACTTGCATCCCATCGGGGATTTTTGCACACAGCGTTGATGATGTACGGTGATTTTTTTTGTCTGGAAGATTTTACCGGGTTTTTTTTCCCCCTGGATGTTTCTGTTGCGAAACGTCACTTTAAGATGTTTCTTTGTTCATGATTATGTTTGTTGCGGTTGAACCCGAGTCAAGAGCCTCAATGGCTCACAGGGCCCTACCTAATAAATGAAAACTGAAGAAGTGATGAGAGTGGCAAGTGGCAAAGCACCTCGTGAAGGGCCGGCACTGTGGCACACACGTGGTGGGGCGGGGTGGCCAGCACCACGCCCGGCCGCCTTTGTCTCCCCGATGCTGACTGCACACCACAAACAGATACTCATTCTTGAGGCCGAGTCGACCTAGGGGGGAAGGTCCCGGGGCCGCTTCGGATCATCGTCGCCGGTGTTGAGCGGACCGCGAGCGGGAATCGAACCCGGCTGGCCGGGTCGGTGGAGCGGCGCGCTAACCGCTGCACCACCGCTCCCCCCCCCCCACCGCTGCGTGTCATACAAAGCCAAAGATCCCCCGTGTAGCCTTTAACAGGATGTTGGGCCACGTGCTCCGAGCAAGCAGCACCCGAGCACTGCCGCCCTTGGGAGCCGGTGAAGGGCGGAGCTCTGCCGTGGTTGTTCGCATTGAAGACGATTCAGAAAATTGTTACATTAATAAAGTATAAAAGCTTTCGTGACTGCATAAAATTACTCATTGTTTTTTTTTCGGTAAAGTCACGTATGTAGAAATACAATCAAATTATATTAAAACAAAACACAATCACGACGTTTCGATCACAACGCAAGCGATCTTCGTCAGGTGTCAAGAACAAATCATGGAGGTAAATACAACAAAAAGATGAGAGACGAGAATTCAACAAACCTGAAAAACCTGAAAAACATGACGCTTCACGTAATGTTTTTTCAGGTTTGTTGAATTCTCGTCTCTCATCTTGTTGTTGTATTTACCTCCGTGATTTGTTCTTGACGCCTGATGAAGATCGCTTGCGTTGTGATCGAAACGTCGTGATTGTTTTTTTTTGTTTTAATATAATTTTATTGTATTTCTACATACGTGACTATACCGAAAAAAACAATGAGTCATTGTTACATTGTTACCAGGCCACCCCTGAGCGTTGCTCGCCATTTGACTTACCCCACAAGTGAGTTAAAGGTGCCGGGATAAGGGGCCGTCCATAAATGACGTCACGCGATTTTGGACCCCCCCCCCTCGTCACACGGCGTCACAAGAAGTCAGACCCCCCCCTCAAATATGACGTCACAAAGCTCTGCCCCCCCCCACCAAAACCATATTTCCATTTTGAAAATAAAACATGCTTCAAATCGCTTTAAACTATTGTCATTGTAGTGCGTATTTAATGTGGCGCTGCACTCTGATGTTGTAGGCGAAAACATTTATTAAAAAGTATATTTAATTAAGTAGAACGTGTTGTCTATATTTATCTAAAGTTGCGCATTTTGATGTGACGTCACAATTCCCAACCCCCCCCCCATCGTCACACATCGTCACAAATGTCTGACCCCGCCCCCCCCCTCTAGGTGCGTGACGTCATTTATGGACGGCCCCTTAGTAAAAGATGGACTTCCCCTCCGCCCGCCTCTCTCTCTCTGCACGACGTGGCCATGGACAGCGTGACCACAGCCGTCACGCGGCTCAACAGCGGCGTGGACATCCCCCTCCTCGGCCTCGGAACGTGGAAGGTACCGATGGACAAACAGAGAGACACTCTCTGCATGTGTGTCTGTCTGTGTGTGTCTCCGTGTCTGTGTTTTGTCTCTCTCTCAAATGTATCAATCTTTGTAAGAACGCAATCAACCAGGTGGGGTGTTGACTGTTGTGTTGGCCGACTCTCTGTGTTGTGTTGCATTGTGTTTATAAGTTTACTAGGTTTTCTCAGGCATTTTGACCTGATGATGGTTGCTTGTGTTGCAATCGAAACGTCGTATTCTATTATTATCTAATTCCATTTATTTCGTCGTGATTTTACCGAAAGAACCGAAGAGTAATTCCGGCAGTCACGAAAGCTTCCATTCCAGTATAAACGTATCGCTAAACCCGCCAATCGGTAAGGTTTGTCGCGTCGTACTCGAACGGTAAAGGTCGTGGCTTTTTCCCTCTCCAACACGCCGGTGTGCTGAACTTTCCCGCTTGTCTGCGGCGGGTTTTAACGACGGATTTATATTCATGCGATCTCACCTAAAATAAATGTGTTATGGAGAGAACATTGGTCGCGAAAGTCCACGTGCTAAGCCGTGCAAGGTTTTCTCGCCGTCGGGATGGAGCCCCATGCACGCGTGGTTGTCACAGCTTTTGAACGGAGCAAGGGATTGTGGAGGCAGAACGCTTGCAACTCTTTAACGCAGAAAGTTAGCTGGGTGCGAGTTTTGTCTTTTTTTTTACCCCGTTCCTTTTTTTGAGACCGCACTTTCCTGCGGCAGAGAGATGCCAGATCCCGAAATCGTAGCACGGCCAAGGTTTGAACCTGCCGTCTTGCCGTTGTTAAAGTAACGATTACATTATTATTATTTTTTTACAACTTATGCTTGCTATTCATCATTGCTAGTTTTTTTCTTCTGATAAATAAACTGGGATGTTTGCCCACGTGACAACTTGATTTGATTGACTCTGTGCGGTGGTGGAGGGATAACCTAAAATAAAACTGATTACGTACCGTAATGTTGGACGAGTAAAATATCTGTTTATTTAAATAAGATTTGCTGAGCACGGTGACTAAGATGCCCAGAGGCCAAGAACAAAAGAGCACGATGATCGTTGTGTTGTTCCCTACTTGATGAAGACTGAGCGTAGGTGTCCTTAGTGCCGTAGTTTCCCGCATATAACCCGCGGGGTATACCACTTTATACAAACAAAACAAGACCCTGCGGGGTATATGGAGGTGCGGGCTATGCCAAAAATATTTGACACTCGTTAAATGTTTTCATGGTAGGACTATCCACTATGCAACACTTACCTTTGACTAAAGCTCTGCTGAATAAACCACTCACACTAAAATTGGCCATGTCACGTTTTAAATGAATTGTTTGTACAATTAAACGACAATGTTTTAAGTGCCCCCACTGTTTACCGGCGACGGGAGAGCTGGGGCGAGAGAGGTGGGGGTGGGGGGTGGGGCAGCTGGGGGGAGGGAGAGGTGGGGGTTGGGGGTGGGGCAGCTGGGGGGAGAGAGAGGTGGGGGTGGGGGGTGGGGCAGCTGGGGGGAGAGAGGTGGGGGTTGGGGGGTGGGGCAGCTGGGGGGAGAGAGAGGTGGGGGTTGGGGGTGGGGCAGCTGGGGGGGGAGAGGTGGGGGTTGGGGGGTGGGGCAGCTGGGGGGGAGAGAGGTGGGGGTTGGGGGGTGGGGCAGCTGGGGGGGGAGAGAGGTGGGGGTTGGGGGTGGGGCAGCTGGGGGGGGAGAGGTGGGGGTTGGGGGGTGGGGCAGCTGGGGGGGGAGAGAGGTGGGGGTTGGGGGGTGGGGCAGCTGGGGGGGGAGAGAGGTGGGGGTTGGGGGTGGGGCAGCTGGGGGGAGAGAGGTGGGGGGATTGGGGGGTGGGGCAGCTGGGGAGAGAGAGGTGGGGGTTGGGGGGTGGGGCAGCTGGGGGGGGGAGAGAGGTGGGGGTTGGGGGGTGGGGCAGCTGGGGGGGGGAGAGAGGTGGGGGTTGGGGGGTGGGGCAGCTGGGGGGGAGAGAGGTGGGGGTTGGGGGGTGGGGCAGCTGGGGGGAGAGAGAGGTGGGGGGTGGGGCAGCTGGGGAGAGAGGTGGGGGTTAGGGGGTGGGGCAGTTGAGGGGAGAGAGAGGTGGGGGTTGGGGGGTGGGGCAGCTGGGGGGAGAGAGAGGTGGGGGTTGGGGGTGGGGCAGCTGGGGGGAGAGAGGTGGGGGTTGGGGGGTGGGGCAGCTGGGGGGAGAGAGAGGTGGGGGTTGGGGGCAGCTGGGGGAGAGAGAGGTGGGGGTTTGGGGGCGGGGCAGCTGGGGGGAGAGAGAGGTGGGGGTTGGGGGGTGGGGCAGCTGGGGGGAGAGAGAGGTGGGGGTTGGGGGTGGGGGCAGCTGGGGGGGAGAGAGAGGTGGGGGTGGGGGGTGGGGGCAGCTGGGGGGAGAGAGGTGGGGGTTGGGGGGTGGGGGCAGCTGGGGGGAGAGAGAGGTGGGGGTTGGGGGTGGGGCAGCTGGGGGGGGAGAGGTGGGGGTTGGGGGGTGGGGCAGCTGGGGGGGAGAGAGGTGGGGGTTGGGGGGTGGGGCAGCTGGGGGGGGAGAGAGGTGGGGGTTGGGGGTGGGGCAGCTGGGGGGGGAGAGGTGGGGGTTGGGGGGTGGGGCAGCTGGGGGGGGAGAGAGGTGGGGGTTGGGGGGTGGGGCAGCTGGGGGGGGAGAGAGGTGGGGGTTGGGGGTGGGGCAGCTGGGGGGAGAGAGGTGGGGGGATTGGGGGGTGGGGCAGCTGGGGAGAGAGAGGTGGGGGTTGGGGGGTGGGGCAGCTGGGGGGGGGAGAGAGGTGGGGGTTGGGGGGTGGGGCAGCTGGGGGGGGGAGAGAGGTGGGGGTTGGGGGGTGGGGCAGCTGGGGGGGAGAGAGGTGGGGGTTGGGGGGTGGGGCAGCTGGGGGGAGAGAGAGGTGGGGGGTGGGGCAGCTGGGGAGAGAGGTGGGGGTTAGGGGGTGGGGCAGTTGAGGGGAGAGAGAGGTGGGGGTTGGGGGGTGGGGCAGCTGGGGGGAGAGAGAGGTGGGGGTTGGGGGTGGGGCAGCTGGGGGGAGAGAGGTGGGGGTTGGGGGGTGGGGCAGCTGGGGGGAGAGAGAGGTGGGGGTTGGGGGCAGCTGGGGGAGAGAGAGGTGGGGGTTTGGGGGCGGGGCAGCTGGGGGGAGAGAGAGGTGGGGGTTGGGGGGTGGGGCAGCTGGGGGGAGAGAGAGGTGGGGGTTGGGGGTGGGGGCAGCTGGGGGGGAGAGAGAGGTGGGGGTTGGGGGTGGGGCAGCTGGGGGGAGAGAGAGGTGGGGGTTGGGGGGTGGGGGCAGCTGGGGGGAGAGAGAGGTGGGGGTTGGGGGTGGGGGCAGCTGGGGGGAGAGAGAGGTGGGGGTTGGGGGGCGGGGCAGCTGGGGGGAGAGAGAGGTGGGGGTTGGGGGTGGGGGCAGCTGGTGGGGAGAGAGAGGTGGGGGTTGGGGGGTGGGGCAGCTGGGGGGAGAGAGAGGTGGGGGTTGGGGGTGGGGGCAGCTGGGGGGGAGAGAGAGGTGGGGGTTGGGGGTGGGGCAGCTGGGGGGAGAGAGAGGTGGGGGTTGGGGGGTGGGGGCAGCTGGGGAGAGAGAGAGGTGGGGGTTGGGGGTGGGGGCAGCTGGGGGGAGAGAGAGGTGGGGGGTTGGGGGGTGGGGGCAGCTGGGGGGAGAGAGAGGTGGGGGTTGGGGGGTGGGGGCAGCTGGGGGGGAGAGAGATGTGGGGGGTTGGGGGGTGGGGGCAGCTGGGGGGAGAGAGAGGTGGGGGTTGGGGGTGGGGCAGCTGGGGGAGAGAGAGGTGGGGGGTTGGGGGGTGGGGGCAGCTGGGGGTAGAGAGAGGTGGGGGTTGGGGGGTGGGGGCAGCTGGGGGGGAGAGAGAGGTGGGGGGTGGGGCAGCTGGGGGGAGAGAGAGGTGGGGGGTTGGGGGGTGGGGGCAGCTGTGGGGAGAGAGAGGTGGGGGGTTGGGGGGTGGGGGCAGCTGGGGGGAGAGAGAGGTGGGGGTTGGAGGTGGGGCAGCTGGGGGGAGAGAGAGGTGGGGGGTTGGGGGGTGGGGGCAGCTGGGGGGAGAGAGAGGTGGGGGTTGGGGGCAGCTGGGGGGGAGAGAGAGGTGGGGGTTGGGGGGTGGGGCAGCTGGGGGGAGAGAGAGAGGTGGGGGTTGGGGGGTGGGGGCAGCTGGGGGGAGAGAGAGGTGGGGGGTTGGGGGGTGGGGGCAGCTGGGGGGAGAGAGAGGTGGGGGTTGGGGGTGGGGCAGCTGGGGGAGAGAGAGGTGGGGGGTTGGGGGGTGGGGGCAGCTGGGGGTAGAGAGAGGTGGGGGTTGGGGGGTGGGGGCAGCTGGGGGGAGAGAGAGGTGGGGTTGGGGGTGGGGCAGCTGGGGGGAGAGAGGTGGGGGGTGGGGCAGCTGGGGGGAGAGAGAGGTGGGGGTTGGGGGGTGGGGCAGCTGGGGGGGAGAGAGGTGGGGGTTGGGGGGGTGGGGCAGCTGGGGGGAGAGAGAGGTGGGGGGGGGTTGGGGGCGAGGCGACGGCGTCGCCGTAGTGCCGCTATTATCTGCGCAGTGCGCAATCTGCCAGTGCTAAAACTGTACTTACTTATCTACCAGTTATGTGTTACTTATTTTTTGGGTATTTACTTTTGTTACTTATTTACTGTTTTAAGTTTACTCGTTTCCGGTTAGTTTGTTTTCTTTGTGCACGTTATGTTTTAATGTTAACAGTTGATAGTGGAATGTATTACAGATGTAAACTTCGTATTAATATGATGGAATTAAGCTGCGGTAAGGACGTTAAGTATATGAATGCATGCGGGGTATATGGAGGTGCGGGCTATCTGAAATTTGTTTTACACAAAACGCTATTTTTGCGGGGTATATGCGTCTGCGGGTTATATGCGGGAAAATTCGCTAGTTGATGGATATAGATTCTACTGCCCGTACTGCATAATCAGGATTTAAAACTCATTCCTTTCAAACTAATTTTGTGCTTAGCTTGTTGCCCTTCCCCCGCAACTCCGATTAGCACGGTTGGCTAAGTACGGCGCAAAAGAAGTTCACCGTACGTACCACACAGTCCTTGTGTCCATCCACTTCTGGTTGAGGGTTTCTGGGGTCGTTGTTTGACCATACTTCACCATGGTGGGCAGGGCAGGTTGTTGAAGGTGGGGTGGGGAGCATAGAAACTGGAAGTTAGTACAACAGTTTGTTGCTGCACCTGCCCTCTGCGGGACAGGTAACCCCACGTCTATTAATTACCGTCACGTCGCACTGTACAAAGTCGCGTATCCCACTTGCAAGAGACTGTGTACGTCAGTGAGTCTTCAGCTCTGACATGACGCACAAATGCAAAGTATATGAAGTGGGGGGGGGGAGGGAGGGTGGGGGGCCATCGCCCAAAGCGTCGACTATTAAATATTTTGTCCCATTTTAAGGCTGCGGTGGCCTTGACGAATGTGTTCACTCTGGCGTTAAGCGTGCGCCGCCAACGCAGCAGCGAGGGCAGCATCGGCATCGCCCACCGCACAATTTAGTTTTGAGCGATCGGATGGCGAAATTCGGAGAGCCCCCCCCCGCCTCTCTCTCCCTCCCCTCCCCGTGTTGCTGTTGTTGTTGCTGTGCAGTCCAAGCCAGGGGAGGTGCGCGCTGCGGTGGAGGCGGCAATCTCCGCCGGCTACCGCCACGTGGACGGCGCCTTCGTTTACGGGAACGAGGCGGAGGTCGGGGCCGGCGTCGCCTCCTGCCTCGCCGAGAGGGTCGCGTCGAGGGAGCAGCTCTTCGTCGTCAGCAAGGTGACGGTGTGGCCCACGGGCAGGGGGCGCGAGCTGAGCCGAGACCATTTGGTTTCACGGCAGAGAGAAGCGGAGCCTGCCCATGTCACCGCATGTGTGTTTGTGTGTGCGTGTGCCTGGGTATTTTGTACCATCGGACACTCCACGCCCACAACTCCCAATCGGTGATGGGGCAGTTGTGGAGAGAGTGGAGAGTTTCCCATACCTGGGCAGTGTGCTTATGACCGGCTCCAGTTTAACAGCAGAGGTCTCACTCCGAATCAGTCGAGCGGCAATATCTTTTCATCGGTTGCGTAACGCTGTGTGGAAGCTACCTGGTCTGTCGCTCCGCACTAAGCTTCAGGTCTTCTCGGCCACGGTCATTCCCTCCCTTCTCTACGCTTGCAAAACGTGGACCCCCCTAATGGAACATCTTCGCCGGTTAGAAACATTTAGGCTGGCCTGCCTACGATCCATCCTGGATTTAACCAGACCGGATTGTGTGAGGTCCCATCGGTGAGCTCCTCCGGCGGGCAAGGCTGCGATGGCTGGGTCATGTAGCCCGCATGCCCAGCCACCGCATGCCGAAACAGCTTTTGTTCGGCCGGATTGAGGAGGCTAAACGGGCGCGGCATGGGCTAGAGAAGTGATGGAGTGATGTGGTACAGGAGGACGTGGAGCGAACTCGGGTCATCACCAGTGACGAAGGTCGACTCAGCCTTAAATGATTACCTGATGCGATGCGTAAACATCACCACTGGGGAGACAAAGGCGGCCGGGCGTGGTGCTGGCCACCCACACCTTCGTGTGCCGTGCCGGCCTTCATAGGTGCTAGCTAACAGCACTTGCCCCTACAGTCTGTTAAGGCTGTACGGGGGATCTTTGTTTTCATTTGGTGGGGTGGAGCGGTTGCCTGGTGGTTCACGCACTGCGCTACAAACCTGGTTGCCTGCATTCTAATCCCGGCCATGGCTAACATCGGTGGCGATTATCTGAACCAGTCCTTGGCCGGCCCTGCGTCGACTCATCCTTAAATGAGCACCCAGTGCGGTGTGTAAACATTGCACTGGGAAGACAAAGGTGGCTGAGTGTAGTGCTGGCAACACCACGCTTCGCTCTCATGCGCCATTCTGCCATTCATAGGTACTACTCGCTAGCAGCACTTGCCCAAATAGCCTGTATGGCCACATGTGAGATCTTAGCCTTTGTGTGTGCGCACGTGTACATGTGTTATGCAGCTCTGGGGCAAGTATCATGCCCCAGCAGACGTGAAGATTGGGTTCATGAAGACCCTGACGGACCTGAAGCTTGACTACCTGGACCTTTTTCTGATGCACTCCCCCATGGCATTTCAGGTGAGCACCTCCCTCTGAGCACCTCTCTCTGTCAGTGTGGTGTGGATCTATTGCGTCTCCTGTGCAGCAGCAGGGTAGAAATCGTTGTCGAGGTGCGGTCGCCTTCGCGACTGTGGAAATGATGTCTTGTTCTTCATTCGTAAAACGTTGCCTTCTCGAATCTGACCGCATCTCTCTCTCTCTCACTGTCTTCATGAATTAAAAAAAAATGTTTGAATTTCGTTATCTTCGTTGCGTTTTTGTTATTATTGTGACATACATTTTTATAGGTAAAAAAACAACCCAACAGGTGAGCTATTTGTCATTCACTGTGGCTTGCTCCGATACCCAGTAGCTTTCTCGGTATTGAGCCCAATAGTGGTGCTGCTGTGGTATAATGTGTATGTATGTTGAATCTCTTTCACACCGTACGTAGCCAACTGTGCTAATTGCAAGTGCGGGGGGAAGGACAACAAACTAAACACAAAAAGCAGTTTGAAAGAAATTAGTTTTCAGTCGAGATTTAAAAGTGCAAAGCTCCAGTGGTTTCCTAACATCAGAAGAGCGTTCCATGGGAAGGAAGAACATTCCAAATGGTCAGCACGCTGGACACGAGTAATCCAGTAGGCAGCCTGTTCAATTCAATCTCCTGGCACGGAAGTTGAAACAATTGGGGCAAGTTACATGAATCCCCCTGCCTCTGTCCACCCAGCAGTGTAAATGGATACATTGGAGTCAAATTGATTGGTATGTCGTGTGTGGTGGGGTAAAATGTGAGTCCTTCCACCTCTTTCAAGACGTCTGCCCAGCATAGAATAGACCCAAATCGCCTCTAGAGGAGCTTTTGCAGCTCCCTGTGGTGGAGGTCCTTTTGCCAGCAGTGGCTTGAGCAGGAAATTGCAGGGCTGCACCTTTTAACTTTTTACATTAAAAATTATGGCTAAATGAGATTTCTTTTCATAATTATATTGTAAAAAAAATTTTGACCCACACATAAAATTCTTGCGTTCAAAAGTTTGACTGTGTTTGTTATGTCTGACCGCTAAGTTATTGTTCAGTATTAACGCTGTCCTGAGTATTCGTGATGGCTTCTGTACAAAACTCGCTATGGTATTCAGCTGCCCCTGGCTGCCAAATGGGTGATATTTCCCAACCGTTTGATACATGTGTTTCAACGTAGGACCGTGTGATGCTTTACATGTGTGGAGTGGATGTTGCACGTTGGTTTCTGTGTCTGCAGAATGAAGGTGATGACCTCTGGCCAATTAAGGATGGAAAAATTCTGGCAGCAGATGTGGATTATGTGGACACTTGGAAGGTGAGGGTATATTTTCCCCTGCTTTAATTATCTGGACTCTTTACTTAAACTCTAATAACCAGAACAGAAACAGGCCAACATCCCTTGCAGGGCTTTCTTGATATAACCTGTGACGAGGATATGTTTTATATGTATGTTGGTGGATGGGTGCGGGTTAAGGATTGTGACTGGGTCGGCCTTTGCTAGGCTGTCTAGGCCTCATGGTGCCCTCCCTGCTTGCCTGAATGCCACGCAGGTATATGGGTGGAATGGAGGCAATTTCACACTCGAAGCATTGGCAATGCCTTGTAATGATGATTCTGGCCACGTGGTATCAACCTGACTTCCCATTCTTGCAAGCTAAATTTGCCAATGATTGGTTAAGCTAAGCATAGGCAAAGCTGAACGAAGCTGTATTTGCAATATAACTACAATAGAATCCAAAAGTCTTTCATGGCAAATCCCTGCCAGAATCCTGTTCATCTCAATGAAGATTGTAACATGGGAATCACGCATCGAAGAATCGCGATTCCTGCAGGAATTGTGCTGATGGAGTTCTATAGCTCCTTCTTGGTCGAGGCAGGTATGTGATAGTCGGATATGCAACATGTTGCTCTGCCAGAGATGTAGACTCACTGATATTTCGATTATTATTTGGCTGCAATAAATTGCCATGTGACAAGCCACTTCATTGAGCTACAATTTGTGGCCAGGTCGCTTCTGAAAATGAAGCCAATAGCTCAGTGGGCTTTACTTGGTAAAATAAAAATTGTTTAGTTTTATTTGTATTTCTTTTAGTGATTTGCTTACCTTATGTATACTTTGCACTCCTAACGTGCTTTTGTGTTATTTTGTTATTGTAACGTTTTGACCCGCCCCTACTGGACATCTGTGAAACAGAGCTTCATAGCTCATCAGATTCATCCAGTATCAACAAATATTCTGATTCCGATATCACACAATCTAGCAACCTGGCATCACGTCGGCTGTCGACAGCGCATGTGCTGAAGGAGGTGGTCATGGTGTGCGCAGGCAATGGAGGTGCTTGTGAAGGAAGGCCTCGTGAAGTCCATTGGCGTCTCCAACTTCAACATCGCGCAGCTGCAGCGGCTGCTCTCAGTGGCCACGATCAAGCCCGCGGTGAACCAGGTGAGGCTGAGGAGTCGTCAATACAACGCGAGTTACGACTCGCCACGTGATGAGCGGCGTTGCCGCCCCTGAAGTGTAAAACAACGGGGACGTACCGGGAGGGAGAAGAAAATCTCACAATTACAGAAGATGGGAGAACTACGTGTAAATGACAAAATAATTAGGCGGACAACACTTCTCCTTCACATATTCGTCTGTCCACGTGAAAAATACATCCCATCAGCCGCCTGTAAATGCATTGTCTTGATTGGTGTATTATTTACGCAGTTGACAAAAACCCGGACTTTTACTGTCCTGGGAATACGTACAGATTTCCCAGCGTAGCCACCTTCACGAAGAGGTTACGATCCTGGGAAAAGCAGGACAGGTGGCAACCCTAGATGGGGGGTGTGACATTTACATTGAGGGACCAACGGACCCTTCATTGCTTATTGAACATAGGGACCTGAGCCAATGTTCATGTGATATTTTTCTGGACTGGTCCTAGGCTGGCAGAGTCCAATTACGATGATTTCACGTGGCCGCCGATGCAGTGCAACAACAGCTCTGAGTGATGTAGCCATTGAAATGTTTTCTGGAGTCCAGTTACCGGTGGCCACATGAATACAGCATCACGTGGTCATAGCTGGAGCCCCAGAGGTACAAAAGTCAATTGGCTTTTTGAAGTCGTAAAGTGAAGTTGCGAAATCGAGCACAATATTCTGACTTTTTACAATGTAACGCACTGCACCTTTTCTCTCGAGGACAGACCCTTAATATTCTCATTGCTCAATGGGGTCAACGGTTTGTGTTTGAAGACTGCTCTGTTTTGTAATAATTTCCAACTCCCGGTTGAAAGCATTGATGCGTCAGCTCTCTATGTCCGTCTTTCCATCTGCAGCATGGGGCCACAAGGACTCTCATGACTTTAGCATAACGTTCCTCAGCTATGAGCTATTTATCCTTGAGGAGACTGGCCAAATTGTTCAAAGGGTGGCCCCTAAACTTGGAGACACAAATCAAAGCTTGTAAGTACTGTGCTGGTATTTGCAAATAATGCCAACGTGTTTTTCCCTGACAGCTGCCCTTTGGCTTCTGCACCGATCCATCGCTGCTGCCGAAGACAGGCGCACGGTGGAAAGCGTTGCAGAATCCATGCGTACGCGTGCTTTTTCCAAACTCGTGTGCGTTTTATTGCCCGCGCAGGTGGAGCTGCATCCGTATCTGCCGCAGCCGGAACTGATCGAGTTTTGCCAATCGAACAACGTCGTGCTGACAGCGTACAGTCCGTTTGGCTCTCCTGACAGGGAATTGTGAGTGCTGCCCTAATTGGTGTCTCTTAAGCTGCTCACATCTTCGCTTGTTCATTGTCTGGTTTCGAAATTGCAAGAGATCTTTTCCATGTGTAGTGAAACACTCAGAGACACTGGGAGTAGGAGGCACTCCATTTATTATAGCCTTCACAGGGTACAAGGGGTAACTACACTCTCAGTCAGGACAGCTCACAGACTGCCTGACTGAGCAGCCCGTCGGGATTCCACTCCAAGTAACAGCCCCGAACCTTCCCTCGGGGTCTCCTTTTATCCTCCTAGCGTGGCCTTGCTCCGCCCCGGCCACGCCCCCCTTCTAGAACCTACTCGCGGGTTCCCGGGCTTACCTCACGTGCCCCCTCTATCACATTTGCCCTACAACCCTCTCTGCTTATCATGTGACCTGCTGACAGACAGGGCTGCTGCAACTGCAGATCCCCTTCTCTGTCAGCAACCAGCACTATGCTCAATAGTGACTCATTCCATGTCACTACACATGTTTCGGATACTTTTTGCCAGCGTAATATCAGAGTTAGGAGGAGCACACTTAACTTGAATCTCTTTTCGCTGCAGACTTCTTGCCAACGAGGATGACTTTGGTTTTGGGAATGTCTCGAAGTTAATTTGGTTTTGGAAATGTCTAGCTGGAAGAGATTTGAACCGATCCGAGATGAGACCCCTTCAGGGCAGGATGCGAGAGTGGACAGTGAGGTTGAGTCTATGATCAATGAATGTGTGGATCCTAGTGGGCACGAGCATGAAACTAGGGTCGTTGGTAAAGGTGAAAATACTTTTTGTCAAGTGGAGGGAGACGGAATGAGAAACGAAACGGGCTGAGGATCATCCCTTGTGGCACAACGGAGCGGATGGGTTTGTGGGAAGATAACCACTTGCAGAGACATGCAGGCGTAGTAGTACTTTTAAAAGGGAAGAGTGGAATCAGGAGAGAATAGTGTCAGACATGCCTGCAGAGTTGTGCGGGCATTCCAGTAAGATGGAATGATCAGTGGAGTCGAAAGCGACAGGGAGGTCAAGGAGGAGTATGGAGGACAGAGATCCATAGCCATCTTTATCTGGTATCGAGTGCCTTTATGAAGAGATGTATTGGGCAGGTTGAGAGCAACATTCAGAGTCTTTATTTAGACTGGAGGAGGAATCTGATGAGCTATGAAGCTCTTTTTCACACGTCCAGTACGGGCAGGTCGGCAAGTTACAACAGTAAACGATACAACGATAGAAGTGCAAAATAAAGCAAATGGAAAGTTACTAAATATAAATAAGTAATGCATATATTTATTGTATAAGTTCGATTTATCAAAATTGGGCAAGGAAGCAAAATCAACAACAAACACAGTCCCAGACCACACCAAGACAACACACAGTCCCTGATGTAGATTGTCGTACTCTATATAAACATCACAGTTTACTCACCTGCTCTAGCAGCTCGGTTCACAAGGTGTATTTGGATACGAGCAGTGGTCGTGGCTCGTCATCGAGACAGGGCCCTACTCGTAGAAAAAGCACAAATAATGAAACACTCTCAACACATTCAACAGTAACACTGCTGCCTTAAAAGGACAATCTAACCTATAAAAGGCAACATTTCAGGCTGTGGCCTTTCTTCATAGCACGTCAATGCCTTAAAAGTAAAAAAAACGTAGGGCCATTTCCCAAAACGTCGCATCTTATAATGTATATTGTACTCGTTGACGAATGCGAGTTTTTGACTCATTGCAGGGACTCTTTTGCTTACGAACGAGTTAGGTTCCAGATGTCTGTTCGTAAGTCGATTTGTTCACAAGTCCAACTGTACTCCTGTCGATTCCAAACATGTTGTACGGCGTGTACACTCAAGAGGGGGAATGGCCTTGAAAGTTTTATAATCTCCTGTAGATGTAGATACCACCACCGACATCTATTGCGCAGAAGTTGAACTAATGATTCATCGATTGGGTTTGGTTGAACAGGCAACTGGACATATGGACAGGTTTGTTCGCATCTCTTAAAGTTCGTAAGTCGAATGTTCGTAAGTGTAGGAGTCCCTGTATAGAGATTTCAGAGTGCATACACCACCCTCCTTCTCCCACCCCCTTCCTTCCCCTCCTCCTCCTTACTTGCCCTGCTACCATGAGGTTTCATGCCCCACCAATATATTTACGCACCGGCCACCACTGAATGCCAGCCAAGCGTGTGCGTGACCCAGTGTGGGGAATGGGGTGCAGTGTTGTAGCGGTTAGCGCTACGCTGCACTACTAATCTGGCCACCCAGGTTCGATTCCCGTTCACAGCCAACACCAGTGACGATTATCTGAACCGGTCCTGGGCCTCCCCTAGGTCGACTCAGCCTCAAATGAGTACCTCGTGCAATGTGTAAACATCGCCACGAGGGAGACAAAGGGGGTGGTGTTGGCCACCCACCGCCTCGTGTGCCCTCCCAGCCTTCATAGGTGCTCACTAAAAGAAATTGCTTCAACAGTCTGTTAAGGTTATACGGGAGTCATTGTGTGTGTGTGTGTGTCACCGTGTCTGACCAGACACAATAGGGAGCACAGGTGGTGCACCTGCCAGTCATCTCAGTCGGTCAACCTATGGCACCTGGGCCTGTCCCGTGACCTCCTGCCATCGAGCCTTCGACGACAGTTCACGGGGTCTCAGGGGGGCCCTAGCCTGGCATAATCGCCGCGGTGACGTCACCGCCACTTGGTGGTGGACGGTGGTGGTTATTGCTGTGTGGACGTGTGGCGTGCTGCGTGCAGTAAGAATGAGAAGAATGACCCGTGCAACCTCCTGCAGGACCCAGTCGTGGAGGCCATCGGTAGCAAACATGGCAAGACCAGCGCCCAGGTACCCGGCCCACAGAAATACACGCACAAAATGAATAGCCTCGAATCAGATTTAGATCCCAAATTCAAGGCGATTTTTTAAATATATATACTAAAATTGTGGTATTTGCATCGTGAATTTTGAGATGAAGAATCGAAATCTCTCAGAAATATCCCGGCATTGTTTTGCCCTTGTGTCAGAGAACGCGCCGTGGAAAGTGATCGCTTTTGGCAGCAGTTGTAAAAACTTCTAATAGTGCCGCGTGTGTCAGTTACACGGTTGGGAACGCACTCTCCCACAAGCTGCGCCCCTTCGCGCGACAGCCAAACCAGTCTCAAGTGTAGTGGCCTACCTTCACGTCACGTTAAGCGTAGTGAGTTGATGGTCTCAGCTAGGCTACCAATGGCCACGTAGGAAAAAAAAAAACACGTTAAATGAGATGTTTCACAACATTTCAGCTAGTTTCTTTTATCCTCAAGAGCTAGATTACCAGATTCAACGAAACATAGAATTAACCCTTTCCTGTCCTGATGACGTTACAATTACATACGCTTACGCCATGGGAACGGAATCGATTCTGAATGGAATCAGAAGTCAAAGGCCGTGCGTGTGGCTCAGTTTGGCGCCAGCTGTCGTAGAGTGTGGTGGTCGTGTCCCTACAGTTCTCTGCGGTGAGTACAATGTCTTTAAAGACAACGGCGCTACACCTAGTTGTAGTAACTCTGCCCGGCTAGTTATAGGTACTCTGGCTAGTTGTAGTAACTCTGCCTGGCTAGTTATAGTTACTCTGGCTAGTTATAGTTACTCTGGCTAGTTGTAGTTACTCTGGCTAGTTGTAGTTACTCTGTCTGGCTAGTCGTAGTTACTCTGGCTAGTTGTAGTTACTCTGTCTGGCTAGTTATAGTTACTCTGGCTAGTTGTAGTTACTCTGCCTGGCTAGTCGTAGTTACTCTGGCTGGCTAGTTGTAGTTACTCTGGCTAGTTGTAGTTACTCTGCCTGGCTAGTTGTAGTTACTCTGGCTAGGTGTAGTTACTCTGGCTAGTTGTAGTTACTCTGGCTAGTTGTAGTTACTCTGTCTGGCTAGTTGTAGTTACTCTGGCTAGTTGTAGTTACTCTGTCTGGCTAGTTATAGTTACTCTGGCTAGTTGTAGTTACTCTGCCTGGCTAGTCGTAGTTACTCTGGCTGGCTAGTTGTAGCTACTCTGGCTAGTTGTAGTTACTCTGCCTGGCTAGTTGTAGTTACTCTGGCTAGTTGTAGTTACTCTGTCTGGCTAGTTATAGTTACTCTGGCTAGTTGTAGTTACTCTGTCTGGCTAGTTGTAGTTACTCTGGCTGGCTAGTTGTAGTTACTCTGGCTGGCTAGTTGTAGTTACTCTGCCTGGCTAGTTGTATTTACTCTGGCTAGTTGTAGTTACTCTGTCTGGCTAGTTATAGTTACTCTGGCTAGTTGTAGTTACTCTGCCTGGCTAGTCGTAGTTACTCTGGCTGGCTAGTTGTAGTTACTCTGGCTAGTTGTAGTTACTCTGCCTGGCTAGTTGTAGTTACTCTGGCTAGGTGTAGTTACTCTGGCTAGTTGTAGTTACTCTGGCTAGTTGTAGTTACTCTGTCTGGCTAGTTGTAGTTACTCTGGCTAGTTGTAGTTACTCTGTCTGGCTAGTTATAGTTACTCTGGCTAGTTGTAGTTACTCTGCCTGGCTAGTCGTAGTTACTCTGGCTGGCTAGTTGTAGCTACTCTGGCTAGTTGTAGTTACTCTGCCTGGCTAGTTGTAGTTACTCTGGCTAGTTGTAGTTACTCTGTCTGGCTAGTTATAGTTACTCTGGCTAGTTGTAGTTACTCTGTCTGGCTAGTTGTAGTTACTCTGGCTGGCTAGTTGTAGTTACTCTGGCTGGCTAGTTGTAGTTACTCTGCCTGGCTAGTTGTATTTACTCTGGCTAGTTGTAGTTACTCTGGCTGTCTAGTTGTAGTTACTCTGGCTGGCTAGTTATAGTTATTCTGGCTAGTTGTAGTTACTCTGGCTAGTTATAGTTACTCTGGCTAGTTGTAGTTACTCTGGCTGGCTAGTTGTAGTCACTCTGGTTAGTTAGTCACTCTGCCTGGCTAGTTGTAGTTACTCTGGCTAGTTATAGTTACTCTGGCTGGCTAGTTGTAGTTACTCTGGCTAGTTGTAGTTACTCTGCCTGGCTAGTTATAGTTACTCTGGCTAGTTGTAGTTACTCTGGCTGGCTAGTTGTAGTTACTCTGGCTAGTTGTAGTTACTCTGCCTGGCTAGTTGTAGTTACTCTGCCTGGCTAGTTATAGTTACTCTGGCTAGTTATAGTTACTCTGGCTAGTTGTAGTTACTCTGGCTGGCTAGTTGTAGTTACTCTGGCTAGTTGTAGTTACTCTGGGTAGTTGTAGTTACTCTGGCTAGTTGTAGTTACTCTGGCTAGTTGTAGTTACTCTGTCTAGTTGTAGTTACTCTGTCTGGCTAGTTGTAGTTACTCTGGCTAGTTGTAGTTACTCTGGCTAGTTGTAGTTACTCTGTCTGGCTAGTCGTAGTTACTCTGGCTAGTTGTAGTTACTCTGTCTGGCTAGTTATAGTTACTCTGGCTAGTTATAGTTACTCTGGCTAGTTGTAGTTACTCTGGCTAGTTGTAGTTACTCTGTCTGGCTAGTCGTAGTTACTCTGGCTAGTTGTAGTTACTCTGTCTGGCTAGTTATAGTTACTCTGACTAGTTGTAGTTACTCTGCCTGGCTAGTCGTAGTTACTCTGGCTGGCTAGTTGTAGTTACTCTGGCTAGTTGTAGTTACTCTGCCTGGCTAGTTGTAGTTACTCTGGCTAGGTGTAGTTACTCTGGCTAGTTGTAGTTACTCTGGCTAGTTGTAGTTACTCTGTCTGGCTAGTTGTAGTTACTCTGGCTAGTTGTAGTTACTCTGTCTGGCTAGTTATAGTTACTCTGGCTAGTTGTAGTTACTCTGCCTGGCTAGTCGTAGTTACTCTGGCTGGCTAGTTGTAGCTACTCTGGCTAGTTGTAGTTACTCTGCCTGGCTAGTTGTAGTTACTCTGGCTAGTTGTAGTTACTCTGTCTGGCTAGTTATAGTTACTCTGGCTAGTTGTAGTTACTCTGTCTGGCTAGTTGTAGTTACTCTGGCTGGCTAGTTGTAGTTACTCTGGCTGGCTAGTTGTAGTTACTCTGCCTGGCTAGTTGTATTTACTCTGGCTAGTTGTAGTTACTCTGGCTGTCTAGTTGTAGTTACTCTGGCTGGCTAGTTATAGTTATTATGGCTAGTTGTAGTTACTCTGGCTAGTTATAGTTACTCTGGCTAGTTGTAGTTACTCTGGCTGGCTAGTTGTAGTCACTCTGGTTAGTTAGTCACTCTGCCTGGCTAGTTGTAGTTACTCTGGCTAGTTATAGTTACTCTGGCTGGCTAGTTGTAGTTACTCTGGCTAGTTGTAGTTACTCTGCCTGGCTAGTTATAGTTACTCTGGCTAGTTGTAGTTACTCTGGCTGGCTAGTTGTAGTTACTCTGGCTAGTTGTAGTTACTCTGCCTGGCTAGTTGTAGTTACTCTGCCTGGCTAGTTATAGTTACTCTGGCTAGTTATAGTTACTCTGGCTAGTTGTAGTTACTCTGGCTGGCTAGTTGTAGTTACTCTGGCTAGTTGTAGTTACTCTGGGTAGTTGTAGTTACTCTGGCTAGTTGTAGTTACTCTGTCTAGTTGTAGTTACTCTGTCTGGCTAGTTGTAGTTACTCTGGCTAGTTGTAGTTACTCTGGCTAGTTGTAGTTACTCTGCCTGGCTAGTTGTAGTTACTCTGCCTGGCTAGGTGTAGTTACTCTGGCTAGTTGTAGTTACTCTGCCTGGCTAGTTGTAGTTATTCTGGCTAGTTGTAGTTACTCTGGCTAGTTGTAGTTACTCTGGCTAGTTGTAGTCATTCTGGCTAGTTATCGTTACTCTGGATACTAATTATTGTTCTTTCTCTTTCAGGTTCTGCTTCGTTACCACACTCAAAGAAACATCGTGGTGATCCCAAAGAGTATCACTCCATCGCGGATTGTGCAGAATGCCCAGGTGGGTTGACACCCTGGGTATGCACCCCCCACCATCTGTGATGGGATAACCCTCATTAAATACCCTTTACAAGCAACATAATCAGAAACAAGGTCCACAATATCCACATATACCCCTGTTCCAATTGAATCACGAGACCCAAACAGGCCCAATATACCATCGTGACGAATACTGTTCAAGCCACCACATCTCAACAATTCTTAAACGCATGCGCTGTTGCAACCTATAAAACTATTAACTTTATTTATTTTACTAGGCAAGGCCCCACTGAGCTATATAGCTCTTTTTCAGAAGTGATCCGGCAACAATTGAAAGCTCAACGAAGCTGGCTTATCACGTGGACATTTAGAGCAGCCAAATACTCTACATGAGGAGGAAAAAGACGGAAGACCCGGAGAAAAATCCACACGACCACGGGGAGAGAGACACGCAGACTCCAAATATACAGCAGCAGTCATCAGGGTCGGGATCAAACCCACAACCTCCTCTTGTATACCAGGCGAGGGAGACAACATCTCCTAGACACCGTGGCGCCCCATGAAGGGCCTCTTTTACAGTATGCTGCCATCTGTATTTATCTTTTATCAATTTTACCGACCTCTGCGTGCCCACCTGAGGGACTGTCCCTGTAACCTTCCCTCCATCTTCTGCACCTGACCCACCAATCACAACCTCCTCTTACCGATCACATTCTACAATGCATTCCTACCACATTCCATCTGCCTAACTTTAAAGTTATATTTCTCTCTCACCGTGAAATTATTTTCATCCTCTGCACGCAAAGGGAGCCTGAATTTTTTTTTCCCCACCGGTGAAAACTCTCATGTCATGCCACTCCACTTGCGAGCGTAGTTTGGCACCGATTGGCTGGGAGGAGTGGGCTGAACCCTATATCTGCTCCGCAAATAGTAGCCAATCAATGCATAACCGCTACACTACCTCTCCCCACAAAAGACAATGATCCCCCATATAGCCTTAACAGACTGTAGGGGCAAGTGCTGTTAGCGAGCACCTATGAAGGCCGGAACGGTACACGAGGGGGTGGGTGGCCAGCACCACACCCTACCGCCTTTGTCTCCATAGTGGCAATGTTTACACAACGCACAAGGTACTCATTTGAGGCTGAGTCGACCTAGGGGAGGCCCGGGACCGGTTCAGATAATCGTCACTGGTGTTGGCCGTGAGCGGGAATCGAACCCGGGTCGCCAGGTTCATAGCGCAGTGCGCTAACCGCTACACTATCGCTCCCCACACCACAAAAGACACATACACACAGACACACACACACACACACGAGTTCGCGTCACTGGAGGTGGCCTAAGATAAACTCTCACCATTCGTGTGTACGGAAAGAGATTTGAAACAACGAGGTGACCGGGCAGCTCAGCGATATAGAGGTCAGAGCGCTGAGCTGGCACTGCTCAGGTGTATGGATGCATCCTGTATGTTGAACTTCTTTCACACCGTACATAGCCAACCATGCCATGATCCTTGGTTTGAATCCATGTTTCAGTGACCTATACTCTTTGGTTCTATTGGGTAAAGTCACGTAGGTGAAAATTAAATAACAAAAAATCACGACGTTTCGGCCACAACACAAGCGGCCTTCATCAGGTGAAGGGACGAGACTGTCTGGAGGACAGCGTGACTTTACCCAATAGAACCAAAGAGTATGGATCCTAGCAGTCACGAAAGCTTTAAATCTTTCAGTCACCTGTGATGTATCGTGAATTGATGGTCACAGCCCAGCCACCATTGGCTGCATGAAAGTGTAATGACAGGGTGACACCTGCTGGTAGGCTAATCACGGGCATGGGCATGGTTATGTAACAACTCATCAGAAGGGAGGCGTATCTGGGTTAAAGGTGGGGTTAGTCGGGAAGCTTCGGGAACCTGCTGGAAGGTTCTGGAAGGGGGCGTGGCCAGAGGCGGAGCCCGGCCGTGCCTGGAGGGATACAAGGGGGAGCGGACCCTAGTGTCGGGGTTGTTACGATGGGGTCCCGGGTCCTGACTGCGTCGCTGCTCGCCGTCATCTCTCTCCGTCGTCCGGCCGCAAGGAAGTTCTTCTGCACGGCTCCCAGCGCCGTCATCGTCACACCAGCCATCCAGCGATGGGATTGTGTAGGAGGTCGGCTGTGTGTAGCTCAATAGAGATGTACTGTATATATATGACCCAGTGTTGTGCCCAGATGAGGAGACGTTTATATATCGGCCTGTGTTGTGCCCAGTGTGAGAAATAAATAAGAATAAGCCCTCTACACGACGTGTCTCGGAAGTCGCTCCATTACAAAACAAACAAAAAAAGCCACCAAATTAAATTTGGCTCGGCACATAATTTGGCAAAATTCTACATCTGAGAATTAAAATACCGTTTTTTGACTGCCATGCGACGAGCATTATGCGTGTATGTGGAACTTCTTTCACACCGTGCGTAGCCAACCGTGCTAATCGGAGGTGTGATTAGCACCTCCGATTAGTTACTCTCAATGGCAGAGTGGGTGAGGACCTCTCGCCTCCTACTTTGTTTCCCAGACATCACTGGAAACGACCTCAGAGATCGCTCTGTGATGTCCGCTTCCGTGGGTCATTCTCTAATATGATGGGTGGCAATGGTGTGCGAGAGATCCGATTGGATACTTGGTCTAACCACATGACTCCGATAGCGCAGTCGGGATGAACTGTGGGAATAAGATTTGAAGAGAAAAAAATAGATTGGAACGAGAATGGAGGCTCCTTGGCTATAGCACACGTAAATTGAAAATGTACGTCTTGAGAACTGATTTTTGTGTTTCGTTTGTTGTCCTTCCCCCATACCTCCGGTTAGCACGGTTGGCTACGTACAGTGCTAAAGAAGTTCAACATACATCCTCCACAGGGTCCAGGCGTCTTCGATCGGGGACCATCTAGCGTGAAGCCATTACAAAGAGGAGTAAATTGTTTAGCCCAATGCAATAATACTGCCTTGCTTTTAGATTAACATCTTGTGAATATATTTTTTTTATGTCTGAACTTGCTCACCATCAGCTGTGGTTAATCCACTGCTGGACGAATGCCTCCTCAAGCCATCACCATATTTCATGGCTCTGCAATGGAACAAGCCGCTTAGCACCCGCACATGTGCTGACTTCATCGGCCCCATCTCCTGGGTGGATGTCCTTTCAGACTCGCTCAATGGTTTTAATTATGACTTAAACCTACACACGTGTTCTCAGATCCACTCCTTCCTCTCTGCCATTGTAATTCCACGCATTGCACCTCTCCATGCTTCATTGCACACTTTCCATTCTTTGCACACTCCACGCGGCCTCCGTTCGTGCCCACGCTGCTGATCGATACGCCACGTAAGGTGGTCCAGAATACTGCAGGTGCTCTACAAAATACGTCCCAAGGACAATCGTACGTTGGAAAGCGTTACAGTACCATGCTTATGCATGATTTTCCACCGTGTATTTATTAACTTGGGGCTGGTTTTATTTTTGGTTCTCTGGAAATGGCTTTATTTTTCTACTTCTATATCTTGCTCTTTGGTTCTTTCGGTAAAGTCACGTAGGTAGAAATAAAATAAATCACGACGTTTCGATCGCAACACAAGCGACCGTCTTCAGGCGGACCCGATACAGCAGGACAACTGAAAGAACTAAAGAGAATGGATTCCTGCAGTGACGAAAGCTTCAAATCAAGATTCTATATCGTGAATCTATTTCTTTCTGACTGACTTTCTGCATCTCTCTTTGTCATCACACGGCAGCTTCTTCTTTCCAGGGGTGCATTTTCACATCTCCTCTGTTTATCGTGGAAAGTTTACCCAGAACAGGTTGGGATACACTGGTGGAGACGTTACCATGCTGGACTCTCAATCCAGATATAACCATGCTGACTGAAACTCTTAGAAGTTAATTGGGAGTTGCCTCTGTCTACCCAGCAATAGATATGCACAGGCTTAAGTCAACGATCGAAGCTCCCACTGCTGTTGCTATCATGCTCAACACAATGAGGGTGCAACCAGAAATCACGCGAGACAGATATTCCTTCCAGCGGCGAAAACCTACGCAACAGTGCGATATCGTAATTTGCATTTTCCATTAAAAACACAACAATGTCCCTTTGTACACAGAGTACGTCTCAAGTTCTGACCCGAATCATGGCTGACCTTCGTATTTCTGCTGCCATCTTGCTTTGTGCTGCAGAGCTTTGGCTTCACGCTGGACGGGGAGGACACGAAGAAGCTGCAAGGCCTGCGGAGGGACTGGCGAGCCTGTGACTGGGACGCTGCCACGTAAGGCAGCGCCTCGACAGCCACCTTTTAAAACCCAAAGCATTCGTGTGCCCCCTTTTTCAGCCAGGACGGTGGTGGCGGCGCCAGTCAGTAATCCAGCACTGTGGGGGGAGTGAGGGTTGATGGATCACACGCGCGTTTTCTTCTTCTTTCGTGTGGATTAATAGCAGCAGATTAAAGATGTCATTTTGGATGTTCTTATCCACTCAATTGCCTGTTCAGACGCAGAGTGGATCTCTTCCGTTCCTCCTTGAAAGGAGTGAAGACGGCAGCAGTGGCAAAGTGTTTACACGATGAGGTCGATGGTTTGGGATTCGTGGCCTCACACTCGCACGCCACCGAATCTTTGATGCGCAATTTGTGCACCATCAAGTGGCCCGGTCCTGATTCGGTTGATGGTCGACCATTGGCAGCGTGGAAGGTTGAAACCGTGAGCATCGATGGTAGGGTCACTGTATGTGATGTTTATTTTTGACGTCGGCCGTAGTCTAGACTTGCTTCCAAATGTTGTTAAAACGCCCTTCCCATGGAAGTCGAGGAGGCGCCATACTCTGGCTTTCCAGCTAGAAACTCGCCAGCAAATTTGGACTCCACCTGTTCCATCTGTAAGAGACGGTGTGCTGCACTTGCACCCGTGGTTTGTCTCCGGATTCCTTCCATATGTAAACACCCATTAATTGATCGATAAAGCTTTCATATATAGAGGACCGCAGATCTTGGGGTGGGGGGGAATTTGCCACCTGCTTACCACGTGGCTGCTGGTACCTTCACACTCGTCTGTGGTTACTCCTCGTACCTCCGAGTTGTTCTGTCTTCGAGAGAATACAGTGCACGGTACAACTCTGAAATAATTATGAATTATTCGTATTATTATTATTCTACCAGCCCATCTGACTGGTGCCAGTGACAAGAGATTTGATCAAATTTGATCCCAAGATTACTGAGAAAATCTTGCCCTCCTTTGATTGTCAGGCCTCAGAACTTGACTCTTTTGTTACTTTCACTCAAACGATACCACAATTGTGTGGTCAATGACAGTATACGGAATCCGAGTAATTGGACATAACTCGAATATTAGAGGTGTGGAAGATGCGTGAAAGTTGTGTTTATTATGAAGTGACTTTAGAATAAAATTGCGGTATACATAACATCAACATTATGTAATATTATTCATACATTCTACTGTGGTACAATAGTCACCCACAAGTGTCAAATTAGGTAATACATATGGACTGTTTGTTTGCAGCATACTGGTGTTATGAGACTAATGTTATTGTGCAAATTTGAATATTGTTTACACTGAACTCACTCACATTACATGTGCTTATGCCCATGTTGTACACAACCACGTAAGTTATGCAAACTATGTTGGCATGTAATAGCTGTAGAGTAAGTTGAGGAATACATCGCTTTACCGTGTGTCCGTTTCGGTCATTTTTACACAACTAGCTCACATTTTTTAAAGCCCCAAAACGTTTCACATCGCCAGAATTTAATTTTATTCTGCCCCAAGCAATCCCTCGGGACGTTTTCCCCACCATACAATGTGTTAACTCTTTCTTATGTTGCGAGGTTTTTTTTAGACCGCAATGCGCCCTTCCCTACTGTGGTGGCATTATCTCGCTCAACGGTTAGACGTCATTTGCACAGAGACGCGGCCATGGCTCCTCGCACCCCGTGCCTCTCCCGAACTACGTCTCTGCCTCTCTCACTCCACGGATCTCTTGCCTCTCGCTCGACAAATCTCCACGCCACGTCCATCTCCGTGGGCCGGCCTTTCACCAGCACCACGTCCCTCTGGCCGTGGCATTAGCGAGCGCTGCGTCGCTGCGACTGAGGTGGAGGCGGGTGCAGTGGGGAACGAGAGGAGCAGGGAATAATTTACATTCACGTCATTCTCATCGTGCAAGGCTATCACCAAGGTGCTATGTTTCACAGCCATAGTCTGCAGCAGTTTCATTAGAGGGGCTCACTTTAGTTGCGTGTATAATCAGTTGATTAACCTTTAAAAAAAATGTGACAAATTTGGACCGTGACGTCAGCATACGCATTTCAAATGACATCAGGGGATCTTGAACGCCGCCCACTGTGAAGCAGACTGCATATTTTGCGGTTAATACACCTGCAGTATTAACCGGAGGTTCTGTCAAGTTGGAACTGCGAATCTCTGGAACAAACGGTGATGGGTTGTGTCACAACCCCCAATGCAACGTGGGAGATGTGTTGAGTGGGGGGAGCTAAACTCCTAAACTATTTTTGATTTAAAGCTTTCGTGACTGCAGGGATTCATATTCTTGGTTCTTTCGGTAAACTCACGAAGGGAAACAATAAAATAATAAAAATATAAAAGAATACAATTCTCACGTTTCGACTGCAACACAAGCAATCATCATCAGGTGTGAAAACCACAGCAAAAAAATTGAAAAAAGTGGCGGTTTTCACACCTGATGATGATTGCTTGTGTTGCAGTCGAAACGCTGTGAGAATTTTATTGTTTTATATTTTTATTATTTTATAAATTATTTTTATTTTACCAGGCAACACTCACTGAGCTATATCTCTTTTTTCAGAAGCGACCTGGCCACAAATAATAGCTGAACGAAATGGCTTATCATGTGGAAATTTATAGCAGCCAAATAATTTAAACGAATGTTGATTATAAATGTGTCCGCTCGACAACGGGGAGAACACGCAAACTCCAAATATACAGCAGGCGTCATGGTTGGGATTGAACCCACAACCTCCTACATACCAGGCGAAGTGAAGAGGGGCACATCGTTTGAGACGTGGATTGAGAAGCCGGAGATATACGTGTTCAGAAAATTGGGCCTAAAATCCTAATATTATATCCCAAAAAATTTTAATTTGAAATTTATCCAGAATAAACACCTGAGGGGGTGGGTGGGGGGGCTGAAACACCGCGACCGTGTAAACTGAACGTTTCGGAGGAAGCTTTGTTGTTAGGCTGTCGTTAGGTTCAAGCCAATGCTAAATCGCCGAGAGGGAATTGCCACGTTTCAAAAGACGTCATTTTGTCCTTGCCGTAGCTAACGAGACAGATAACACGGAACATGGCGTGACCTTCCTTGTAATCAATTTTTGACAGACATGAGGAGTCACATGGAAACTGCTTGTCTGTGATTTTGCTTGTCTGCCATTGAGGTCCCCCCGTGCCCCGCTCCACCGATAGGATGTTCAGAGTGTTCAATGAACACACTAGAAACCTGATGTGAAGATCAAGCGCAGCTGTCCTTATATCTGAAGTAGTGTGCTTATATTAGAAGTTGCCCTTTGCCTTCCCACCGACCTGTGTAAATGCAAGGATCTGTTGCTTATATCACAACAAACACAAAAGTGACTGATATCTTTAATCAACCAGCTGAAACAATATATCGTATCTTTACATGTTATGCATATTTTATATTTAAATAATTTAAGCAACAGTGGCGTAAAGTATCGTAAAAATTACGTACACAGAGATAATTGATGCATACATCGATACGCTTTGTGTATTTGTTATCAGCGAGAAAGTATGGTTGCTTAAGAAAAATCTAATTTACCTGGTAAAATAAAAAAGTGTATTTTTCTCGTTTATATAAGCTTGAGGCGATATAATTCATGAAGCTGCCGCGGTAGAATGGTAATCACAGTGCAGTGCCATCCAGAGGTCGCCGGTTCAATCTCCCAGCTCCCGCTGTTTAAATCATCAGCAAGTTTCTTAAATCGCCCACCCCCCCCCCACCACAACGCTGTCCACCCACGATTTTAATTGGATACGCCACAATTTACATAACCATTGAGTAATCTTCCACTTTAAATAGTGTTATTATTTGACAGTGCAGCATGTACATCTTTAGGTGTGCAATTGCCCGAATTGCCTAACATTGCATATACTATTCATTTTCTTGCATATACTGCCACAATTGATGAGCAGATACTAGAAAAATCATCAAGCACCTGGCGCTGATTTGTTATCTGTCGTGTTGATGCAAGGCGCTCTCGCGGTGCTGCTATAACTGTTTGCTTACTATTATTTGCTCACTATTAGTTGCTCACTCTAAATGTGAGTGGCTGGGGTGTTCAGACCTGTTAATTAAAATTACTTCTCAAATGTAGCGAGTTGATCAGTCTCAGCGCAGTCGCCGATTACTCTGCAGACACAAGCAAACCCATTACATAAAATGTGGTTCAGCACTTAATACATTCCAGCTCTGTGTACAGTATGAAGCATACATCGTTGTGACTGTTATGCGACGGGCATTGCTAGTCAACACGCAGGCTTTCGTGACCAATATCGTCCATAATACAGGGGTTTTTTTGGGGGTTAGATCAAGCCAAATCTGGCTATCGCCTGATGATGCTAGTTGTAATTACTGGCGAAGCCTCGTTCTCAGCTTGTAAATGTCGTGGATTTGCTCTCCAACACACCGGTGTGCTGTACTAGTAACGGATTGGCACGCTCTGTTTTCGTGACAAACCTTACTAATTGGCTGTCGGGTGGTGGCGGGTTTAACGACACATTAATATTTACGCGATCTAACCCAAAAAAACCTGGATTATGGGAGCATTGCTACTCTTGGCGGCAGACCGAGTGGTCAAGTGCTGCCCCCTTCTGCGTGTAGACCAGAGGTTACATGAAGCGATCTCGGCGGGAGCTCTGTGGTATTCCCCTCCCCATGGACCGTTCTGTGACACCGGTCGAGTATTGCGCTGCAAGAGATCTGAATCGACGCTTCCGTCTCGCGGCACTACGCGGATGGGATGAAATTGTGGGAAAAGTCGAGCAAAATAAACAAAACGTACTCCTATTGTAAACACCAAAGTCAGAACTGCGATGCTATATCCATCTATGTATGGATATATGTTGAACGTCTTTCGCACCGTACGTTGCCAACCGTGCTCATCGGGGGTGCGGGGGAAAGATAACAAACTAAACACAACAACAATCAGTTCTAAAGAAATTAGTTTTCAATCTAGATCTTTGCATTGCCTTACAAATCTGCCGAACGTCCTGATGCCATTACACTATATTGTCCCAACCCTGCAAGCTGCCCCCAGCTCTGTGAAGGGATCATTGATCTGCCGCACAAAAAATGCTCTTCCACCCCGGCAGCTCGCCTTCACGTGGGGTGGGGATTAAAATCGGGTGGGAATGCCTTCGTGTGAAAATGTCCGTGCTTCGTGGTCATTGCCTCCAACATTAGAATCGATTCCTTAGACCAGCGGTGGACAACTGGCGTCTCCCGAGCAGAATGCGGCTCTTTAATCCACCCACACGTGGCTCTATTGAAGGGGCATAACGTGGAACGTACTAGCACAGCAGTGAAGAATGTCCCCCGTGCTGTGCCGAAAACTATCAATATATACACATATATACTTGGCTCTTTGCAGACATCATGGGCACTCTTTAGCACACGGTCTGTTATAGGTTGGCCCACCCCCACGTTACGCTCTCCAACGTGGTCTGCGTGCATTTAGTGATATTTCTCCACTTTGCCGAATGCTGATATGAATCCTCATGCACTAATACTGATACGATGTTTTTTGTGTTTTGTCTTGCAGGACTTCTGTCCACCCCAACTATCCGTTTGACAGTTGAACGAATTCATACGGCAACAGCAAAAAGATGTCTCATTTGTCGTGTCAATATGCTTCGTGTAAAGACTTACATTTACAAAGGAAATAGCATTACAAGGGTAACATAACGTTACATATTCACCCATGAAATAATTTATCTTGTTATAAATTATATAAACACCAACGTAGACAAAATCCTCTTCTGATAATGCTACTGTTTATTTTATTAATCAATTAAAGGTCGAGTCGTTTTGTTACCTAGGGAGGGCCCAGAAGTAGTTGTGATATCACTCGACTGCAGTTAGCCTCTGCTGAGAATCACACTGAGGTCGCTGAGATGATGACAGCATTAGCAACCTTGTTGCACAAATCCCACCTAAATGCGCACATTTGCACGCGTCTGCATATAAGACTACCGTTCGCAAACTGCACACGTTCGCACGCAGAAATATGCTCGCACCTCGAGACACACAGCCGCGCTGACCTGCACGCATGCACCCGCTTATTCGACTGAATGTGCACACACCTCCAGGTACAATTGCATAGGTCGCAGTGGAGCGTTTGCACCTATTGAACTGTGACTTTATGACTTGTGGAGACATTAAAGGGCTGATGGCCTCTTCTGTGTCGGTGCGCGGTTGTGAGTGACATCTGTGAAAGAGGGCTTTATAGCTCATCGGATTCCTCCGTTATACATATTCTGATTCTGAGTAAAAAGTGATCGTTCTAGTATTTCCAGGCGTAAGTTATTACAAGAGGCCCTGAATTAGAACGTGAACAGAGCCACCGAAGAGAAGATATAACCCTGCATAGCTTACACATCTCATGAAACCCATTAAATGCATTTATTAACCTTGACATACAACTGACAGTATTTCCAAAAGCAATTTTTTTAATAGCTGTAGGAATTTTGATTTAAAGCTTTCGTGACTGCAGTAATTCATATTAGTTTTTTCGGTAAAGTCACGTTGAAGAGAAACAACAAAATAACAAAATATATATAAAACGATAAAAAAATTCTCACGACGTTTCGACCATATTTTGTTATTTTGTTGTTTCTCTTCAACGTGACTTTACCGAAAAAACTAAGAAGCTGTAGGAATGTTCGGAATTGGTTTGAACAATTTTTCGCGGATATAATAACTCAACGATTACATGACCATAGCTGCCAATTCAACACCCCATAATTGGCTTCAATTAGTCACTTCGATATTGAGGATTTGGGAAGGGGAGGGGATGGTTAAAAACAAGGTTAAGATGACGCAATTACAATGATACACACGGGCTATAACTGTGCCTGAACCTGGCTTCCTGAGCTTTGCGCCTTAACACTAAACCTGAGAAATTCACCAATGCAGATGTGTCAATTTAGCTTCGTGAGGGTTCAGCATTAGAGCCGGGTGCACGGCTGTGCAAATCTGCTGCGAAACCGAATCGCTCTCAAAAGTCGCGCAAACTTAACCATCACCTGCAACTGCTTTGTCCACGTCTCTGGGCGAGTAGTTGTGCGGCGAGGTAATGCGTTCAGGATTGTTCCAACCAACCGCAGGGTTGTAAATGTGCGTGCTCAACAAATCACAGCGCGTATCGACACCTGCGTGTGGCTGTGAGCAGTTGCAAATGCTCGCAACCGGTGAGATACGTCCACGTGCGATTCAGTTGCATGCAATCAAGTTGCACAACGGATTGCTCGGTTGTGGAGCTGGTTGGACACGGTTCTGTAAGAAAACTGATTACATTTCTCCCCACAATTGTTTTAGTGTCAAACGTCCATGTACGGAACGATCCAGGTCATCGCAGGCAATATGTACTGATTGCAAACTGGATATTTATTTAGGCAAAAGGCTGCAATAATTGAGAAATGTTAGGTCAAGGACGTGTTAAGGGGCCGTCCATAAATGACGTCACGCACCTGCGGGGGGGGTCAGACATGTGACGATGTGTGACGAGGGGAGGGGGGGTTTGACAAATGTGACGTCACATCAAAATTCGCAACTTTAAATATAAAATTGTTATAACAACACTAATTGTTATAACGCTCCTACAACATCAGAGTGAAGCGCCACATAAAATACGCACTACAATGGCAATAGTTTAAAGCGATTTTAAGCATGTTTTATTTTAAAAATGGAAATATGGTTTTGGTGGGGGGGGGCAGAGCTTTGTGACGTCATATTTGGGGGGGGTCTGACTTTTTGTGACGCCGTGTGACGAGGAGAGGGGGTCAAAAATCGTCCAAAATCGCGTGACGTCATTTATGGACGGCCCCTAAGAGTAGCAATACACCCATAAAGTTAAACAACTGGCAGGCACAGCAGAGCGCGCATCCCTTGGGCAGGAAGTTATTGCAGTTGGCCCCCGGGATCACAAGCGAGGACATAAACAGGTGGACGAAATCAGATTGGAATGTGTTTGGACATTTGAACTGAAAGATAATTTAAGTCTTTAAAAAACACAACATATTTTAAGCGTGCAAAGTGTTGTTATTTATTGCAGTTTAACGGCGATTGTAATAGCCGCTGTGGCGTTATCAGTTACCGCCTCGTGCAAGTCTCGAGAGGGCTCTGTGTGTGCTAATTGTTTACGTAATTATGCAAATGACATGCGCATTGGTATACAAAGTAAAGGCGAAGCCCTGCAATCGCTTGCTCACGCCACTGCTGACGGTGAGTGGCGTGCTCAGAACTAATCGATAGTGGGTAATTGGCCTTCTCTTCCACCCTGGATAGACGCGTTGGAGGTAAGAGTACCCACACTTTACCCCACCACACTCGACCTGACATCAATATACTTGAGTGATTATAGTTTAGCAGATGGTGAATATACCTCAGTGAATATACTTGAAAGTGAACATACAGTCCTTCAGAATGAGAATATTTATGTATACTGGAGGAGTCCGATAAGCTATAAAACAATTTTGATTTAAAGCTTTCGTGACTGCAGTAATTCATATTCTTAGCTCTTTCGGTAAAGTCACGTTGAAGAGAAACAATAAAATATATATAAAACAATAAAAATCCTCACGTTTCGACCATAACGAGTGTATTCACTATTAATCACTCGTCTTATTCTTGGCTCTTTCGGTAAAGGTTACAGAAACATGATAGTCGTGCAAAGTACAAAGGTGAACAAATTACCCAGACACATACAATTAAACCATCTCCATCCTTGCAGGCAAAGCCAACTGAGGTTAATAAAGAATTAAAGCTTTCGTGACTGCATACATTACTCATTGTTTTTTTCGGTAAAGTCACGTATGTAGAAATATAAAATATTAAAATAAATCAATCACGACGTTTCGAGGTTCTTAACAGTTAATGCATTGTACTCGATAGCGAATGTACGTAAAAGTGAAAAAGATTTTGCATTAATGTAGAGTACTTGACAAGGGAATATTAGTCACAATGTACAGTACTTGATTGTGAACAGACGAGTAATTAATAGTGAATACCCTCGTTAAGACCGACACAGGAGGAGCATTACTCCAACAACACTGTTGCCTGATGAAGCTGCTGCTACTGCTGCTGGGAGTTGTACCTCGCGGGCTACTCGAATTGTAAATGTTGTAGTTGTGGGGTTTCGTCTCCAACGTGACGAACCCCTTCACTAATTGTCCGCGGCGACGGCGGTGTTTAAGGACGCCTTTATATTTCACGCGGCTACAGCCCAGCCAAGCGCCCCTCTCTCCTGTGGCGCTCACGCACGGTGCAGTGTACAGTGCTCAAGTGGCGCACACTGTACACCGCGACATGTCGTTTTGCAAGACCCCACCGCGGTGACGTCGTTTGTGGCGCGGCGACGTCACCGCGTCGTCTACGCGGTGACGTCGCAGCGCAATAACGAAGTCTCCCGCGTAATAAACAAAAAAAATGACGTCCCGCGTAAAAGAATGACGTCACCGCGCAAAAAAAACCCGACGTCGCCGCGTGCAAAACGACGTTGCCGCGCAAAATTCGACGTCACCGTGGTGGGCGGGGCCCCGAGAGGTGGGGGGGGGGGTCGGCCCGGGCCATTCACGCGGCGACCTCACGAGGCCGCAGTGGCGGCAGCGTGCGGTGAGTGAAGGGGGGCCACCACCACCACCATCATCATAAAGCCCTAGGGAGGAGCTCCAAGCGAAGCGAAACCGCCGCCCCCCCCCTCCCACCCACCCGCCACCTTCTCCTCATCCCCTTGCGGACATCGCGCGCCGGGGGGTTAAAAGAAAAAGTATCGAAGACGACCAAGTGTGGCGCAACTCGGCACCCTGATCACGAGCGCCTTTGTCTCACCACTCCCCACGAAGGCTCATTGTTGCGTTTCTTCTGTTCGTCACCGCTACCGCCGCCGCCGTCTCTGAGGACTTGGTGCTGCTGCCGCCACCACCACCACCAGTGTGGTACTCTCCTCGCTCGGGTCTTTTTTGTGTGTGTGGACGAGTGTGTCGCTGATTATTACATCGCGCCCAGAGAGAGATAGAGAGAGCGAACACAGAGAGAGAGGGAGAGAGAGACCTCTGGCGACGTTACACACCGATCTCTCTCAACGTTTCGGCTGCTGATCGTGTCGCTGCTGCTGCTGGTGGTTGTTGCTGCTGCTGCGCAGTAGCGATGCAGGCCTCGCTACCGTCGGCCGCGCCGCCTTCTCGCCGCTGAAGCCGCCCTCCTTGGCGCCTCGCTGCGTGCGTGGGGACCCCCCCCCCCCCCGCGGGTCGGTGGTCGTGGAGGCCACCAGGGCGCCCGCGGGTCGTCGTGGCAGGAGGAGTGGGCTGCCCCCCTAAGCTGCTCGGGTCGCGACTCCGAATGGCGAACGCCGCTCCAAGTAGAAGCGACTGCGGCAGCGGCACGATGGTGGCGGTGGCGGCACCACCAGCATCACCACCACCAGCATCACCACCAGCATCACCACCAGCATCACCACCAGCATCACCACCACCAGCAGCATCACCAGCATCACCACCACCAGCATCACCACCAGCAGCATCACCACCAGCAGCATCACCACCAGCAGCATCACCACCAGCAGCATCACCACCAGCATCACCACCAGCATCACCACCAGCATCACCATCACCACCAGCATCACCACCACCCCAGGAGATGGAGGATGCGTGCGGAGACTCCTCAACCATCTCCGCTTCCATCACCTCATCCATCTCATCCTCGACCGTCACCTCATCCATCCCATCTTCGACCGTCACCGCATCCATCCCATCTTCGACCATCACCTCATCCATCCCGTTGACCAGCTCATCCATCCCATCGACCATCACCTCATCAATCGCATCCTCGACCATCACCTCATCCATCCCATCGACCATCACCTCATCCATCCCATCGACCATCACCTCATCCATCCCATCGACCATCACCTCATCAATCTCATCCTCGACCATCACCTCATCCATCCCATCGACCATCACCTCATCCATCCCATCGACCATCACCTCATCAATCTCATCCTCGACCATCACCTCATCCATCCCATCGACTATCACCTCATCCATCCCATCGACCATCACCTCATCCATCCCATCGACCATCACCTCATCAATCTCATCCTCGACCATCACCTCATCCATCCCATCGACCATCACCTCATCCATTACAATAACCATATCATCCACATCCATCACCACATCTTCCAGTCCATCATGCATCCCTTCCATTTCCACATCTTCCATCCCATCCTCATCTGTCCCCTCATCCATCACTACTACTGACATTACATCCTCATCCATCACCACCTCATCCATCAACGCCTCTTCAAATCAGTCAAACATCACGTCTGTCCCATCATCCCTGACACCTTACATCCCATCCTCAAATGTCACCTCATCCATCACTTCCTCCGCTATCACCTCATCCATCCCAACAGACATCACCTCATCCATTGCTTTGTCATCCGTCCCGTCGTCTATCTCACCCATCCCGTCCTCATTCACTTCCTCATCCTGTACGTCACCATTCACCACCTCCTCCTCCTCCTCCTACTTCATGACGGAAGACAGCGAGGACCCACTGGCCATGGGCGGTGGTGACGCGCCGCGGGGCGCCGACCCGGCCTGGTGCATGACCAAGAGCGGCCACATCAAGCGTCCCATGAACGCCTTCATGGTGTGGGCGCAGATGGAGCGTCGCAAGATCATGCAGACGGTGCCCGCGGCGCACAACGCCGACATCTCCAAGCTGCTGGGCCAGCGCTGGAAGGAGCTCGGCGCCAACGACAAGGCCCCGTACGTGTGCGAGGCGGAGCGCCTGCGTCGCAAGCACAACGCGGACTACCCCGACTACAAGTACCAGCCGCGCAAGAAGATGCCGACCCTCATGCCTCCGCCGAGGAAGCCCGATAATGGACCTCCGTGCGTCTTCACCATCATCGCCACCGGGCCGCCACAGCCCAGCACCACCGTGGCTGCTGCCACTGCTGCTACCATCACCAGCGTGCAGCATCGGCAGCAGTTGTCTCTGGAACAGGAGGATAAGAAGTTCGACTTGAACCCGGGTGTCCTGAAGATGCCGGTGCCCACTTTCCAATTTTCGATGCAGAATATGTTTAAGGCAAAGGGACAATTCGATGGCAACGTCGCTATGGCCAACCCAACCAAACTTTGGTTCGGTTCACCCACAGAACTTGGGCTCGTCAAGGTCTCTGCCTCCGGCGGGGTGCAACACAAAGTCATTTCGCAGGTACCGACCAGAGCGATGATCCCAGAGATGATCTTCACCGAGGTCCCTACGTTCTCCCGAATTTCAGGCAGATTCCCGGAGACCTCGTGCGTCCGAATGCTGCCACAGAGGGCCCCAATTGAGCGCCAGCATGTAGTATATCTCCCAGATTTCACGCTATCTCACGGCATTTCTGGGAAAATAATTACCAAGGTTGCTTCGGCCACCCTCGACTTCAGCGGCCAAAAGAGGCCTTCCACCACCGTAATGATGCAGGGCCCCGCGTACCCCACGGTCTCGACCAGGTCTCTGGAAGCCCTTCTTCCTGGCCAACAGCAGCAGCATGAGGATGATGTTGATGTCACGGGGCCAGGTCACCCAGCCCTGTCTCCCACCGAGACACCGGTGCCGCCGCGGTCCGCATCCCCCTCGTGCCTGTCCTTCTGCTCGTCGTCGTCGGGCGACGAGTTGTACATTGACATCCCGGACGAGGAGGAAGAGGAGGAGATGGAGGAAGTAGAAGTGAACAGCGGCGGCGACAGCGCCGGCGAAGCGCCCGCCAAGGAGGAGGACGTCGACGATGCCCCACGCCAGGCGACGCCGCGGGGTTTCTCGTCCCTGGAAGAGCAGCCGGGCGGCTTCCCCGGCACCGCCGACTTTTACAGCTCCTCCTCGCCTCCCTCCATTAAGGTGGAGTTCCCGGACAAATCCGCGAAGGAGGGGGGGAGCCCCCCAGAAGGCCACCGGCTGCGCGTCCACAATCTCCTGGACGACTGCTTCATGCCGGAGGTGCACGTGAGTTGTGTGGTGCTTGTGTGGTGGCAGTGCCAAGCAGGTTCTTCGGTGCGAAGGATCGTTTGGCACCTCCTGATTAGGCCCCCTGTTTGGCTACGTACGGTGCGAAATAAGTTCTACATATTTCGATTTAAAGCTTTCGTGACTGCAATGATTCATCTTCTTTGGTTCTTTCGGTAAAGTCACGTAGAATGAGAATAAAATAATAAATTGATAAAATAAAATAACACAATAATATTCTCACGACGTTTCGGCCACAACACAAGCGGCCTTCATCAGGTGAAGGGACGAGACTGTCTGGTAGGACAGCGCTCCCTTCACCTGATGAAGGCCGCTTGTGTTGTGGCCGAAACGTCGTGAGAATATTATTGTGTTATTTTATTTTATCAATTTATTATTTTATTCTCATTCTACGTGACTTTACCGAAAGAACCAAAGAAGAAGTTCTACATACTGCACACGCGAAGCTGTGCACTTGCGTGATGTGCACATCCGTTGTCATTTCCATCGCGGTGCAGTGCACATTAACAAGTGCTGTATCTGTGGCCTTCTGATACGGATTAAGTGTTAATTATTTGGGTTGACCAATGCGCCAGATCGTGGAAGCCAAGCAGGGGTAACGCATGTGTATGGGTGATCGCCGTGCCGGAGAGACCAGACAGGTGTTGTATGCGTTGTGTGCAGTAGAGGGCAGAGCAACACAATCCATTGTTACAGTGAGGGAAAAAAAGTATTTGATCCCCTGCTGTTTTTGTACGTTTGCCCACTCACAAAGAAATGATCAGTCTGTAATTTTAATGGTAGGTTTATTTGAACAGTGATAGACAGAACAACAACAAAAATCCAGAAAAACGCATGTCAAAAATGTTATAAATTGATTTGCATTTTAATAAGGGAAATAAGTATTTGACTCCCTCTCAACCAGAGATTTCTGGCTCCCAGGTGTCTTTTATACAGGTAACGAGCTGAGATTAGGAGCACACTCTTAAAGGGAGTGCTCCTAATCTCATCTTGTTACCTGTATAAAAGAAACCTGTCCACAGAAGCAATCAATCAGATTCCAAACTCTCCACCATGGCCAAGACCAAAGAGCTCTCCAAGGATGTCAGGGACAACATTGTAGACCTACACAAGGCTGGAATGGGCTACAAGACCATTGCCAAGCAGCTTGGTGAGAAGATGACAACAGTTGGTGCGATTATTCACAAATGGAAGAAACACAAAAGAACTGTCAATCTCCCTCGGCCTGGGGCTCCATGCAAGATCTCACCTCGTGGAGTTGCAATGACCATGAGAACGGTGAGGAATCAGCCCAGAACTACACGGGAGGATCTTGTCAATGATCTCAAGGCAGCTGCGACCATAGTCACCAAGAAAACAATTGGTAACACACTACGCCGTGAAGGACTGAAATCCTGCAGCGCCCGCAAGGTCCCCCTGCTCAAGAAAGCACATATACATGCCCGTCTGAAGTTTGCCAATGAACATCTGAATGATTCAGAGGACAACTGGGTGAAAGTGTTGTGGTCAGATGAGACCAAAATGGAGCTCTTTGGCATCAACTCAACTCGCCGTGTTTGGAGGAGGAAGAATGCTGCCTATGACCCAACAACACCATCCCCACCGTCAAACATGGAGGTGGAAACATGCTTTGGGGGTGTTTTTCTGCTAAGGGGACAGGACAACTAAACCGCATCAAAGGGACGATGGACGGGGCCATGCACCGTCAAATCTTGGGTGAGAACCTCCTTCCCTCAGCCAGGGCATTGGAAATGGGTCGTGGATGGGTATTCCAGCATGACAATGACCCAAAACACACGGCCAAGGCAACAAAGGAGTGGCTCAAGAAGAAGCACATTAAGGTCCTGGAGTGGCCTAACCAGTCTCCAGACCTTAATCCCATAGAAAATCTGTGGAGGGAGCTGAATATTCGAGTTGCTAAACGTCAGCCTCGAAACCTTAATGACTTAGAGAAGATCTGCAAAGAGGAGTGGGACAAAATCCCTCCTGAGATGTGTGCAAACTACAAGAAACGTCTGACCTCTGTGATTGCCAACAAGGGTTTTGCCACCAAGTACTAAGTCATGTTTTGCAGAGGGGTCAAATACTTATATCCCTCATTAAAATGCAAATCAATTTATAATATTTTTGACATGCGTTTTTCTGGATTTTTTTGTTATTCTGTCTCTCACTGTTCAAATAAACCTACCATGCAAATTATAGACTGATAATTTCTTTGTCAGTGGGCAAACGTACAAAATCAGCAGGGGATCAAATACTTTTTTCCCTCACTGTATAGGCTGCCTTCACCAACCTGACCAGAGTGCAAGGGGCGGGGGGATCCGTCATGGGCCGCCACGGTGGCGAGATGTTAACTACTTCCCCCGGTATACAGGAAGTCGTGTGTTCAATGCCGACCCTGATGTTTGTTTTATCTTTGGAGTTTGCGGTGTTTCTTTCCCCGTGGTCACATTGATTTTTCTTTGGTTCGGTTTTCCCTCCAAATTTTGAATCAACATCACGTGTTTAGAGTATTCGGCTGCTTTCCATTTCCACGTGATAAGCCACTTCGTTGAGCTATAATTTGTGGCTGGGTCGCTTCTGAAAAAGAGCTGTGTAGCTCAGTGGGCCTTGCCTGGTAAAATGAAAAAAAATAGTTTAGTAATCTAGCAATCTAGCAGATTATTGACAAACGTGGTGTCCATGTACTGTGCGTGTGTGCAACAGGACCGTTCATACGCAAAGATTTGCACCTGTTATTTTGACTTGACACGTAGAATTATGGAGTGGTGTAAAGGTACATATGTGGACCTTGCGTGTGTATAAGAGAGATGAGAGGTGTTAGGGGGGAGAGAGCTCGATGGGTGATGGACTCCGAAGTAAGGGTCAGGAGGGAGGTGCCGGCATGGGCTCGTGGTGCAGACGTTTAATGAGAATGGACTTGTCAATCGAGGTGACTTCAGTTTTGGGCCACGTACTTGAAATGGAGAAACGCTACCGACACCACACGAGAATGGACAGTGAAGTCAGTTGTTTTTGGGGTCAATGGCAATGTTGGAGCTGGGCGTCATCGGCACAAACGTTCGCGGTCTGTTTCAGCTATAAATAATTTCGTTAGATGTAAGGAGTTTAACACGTAGTCGGAGGATTTCGCGACCAATGTTATTCATAAGAGGTTGTTTTTGGGTTAGATCGCGTAAATATTAATGTGTTGTTAGATCCGCCACCACCCGACACAGCCAATTAGTAAGATTTGTCACGTGAACAAAACGTGGTAATTACTACTTCAGCACGCCGGTTTGTTTGAGAGTAAACCAACAACATTTACAGTTTGAGTGCCGTGGCATTTCTCTGGTGATTACAACCGCCTTCATCAGGCGGTTTGCCAGAATTGTCTAGCGGTCTATCTTGTTCCGGCCTTAAATAAAGCAAATGTGATGGCATTTGGAAGGAGATGGAATGTAAATATCGGAACTGGTTATCGGTGAAGCACGGAGTTGATTTTGTCAGGGCTGAGGTGATAGATTGCCAACGTTCCAGCCTTGTGGCACACTGGAGCATAGGGGTTTCCTGGAGAGGAAATATCAGTTGTACGTAGGAATATTGAACTTCTTCCGCGCCGTACGTAGCCAACATTGCTAATAGAAACGTTGATGGAGAGCAGTTTGACCGAGAGGACGTGTGTTGGAGATACCTACATAGTTATGCAGACGTTCGAAAAGAATGGCATGTGGTTAATGGTGTCAATCAGGAGTCGGGGTGTACAGGAGTGACAGCATCGATGATCGTAGGGGAACAAGTGATTGACCAGCCTCGTTGACATCAATCTGTCTCGAACCAGTTGGGCACCAGAAAGCCATTCCTGATTGGACTAACCTCCAAAAAATAGGAAGCAAATAGTTGACACTGGGCAGCTGACGGTGAAGCAGAGAGAAAGCCAGGTTCTTGGAACTTTGGAGGGAGTTTACATCTATTCGTTGTACTAGCAGGTTCACATACCTGTTTAGAACCTTAAACTTTATGTACACACTCAATGTTTGATGTGCATTTGCTGGTTTAACAATTCGGTGATACAGTTTGATTACAATGCTCACTGAAAGAAATTATCATTTTCAGCACTGCAAACCGATGCTGGATTTGTGGTCTACCCTTGCTTTTAGGTAATGGGAGTTGTTTGACCATATTTCACCACACTAGGTCGTAATGGTTGGTGTGGTGGCCCCAGAACACATTTTAGATATATCACTTGCAATGTGCTAACCACTGCACCACCACTCCACCCATACTTGATAGACACTCAAACCTTCCATGCAGTGGCTTGTAAAGGCATAATTCAGGCAAAACATGCAGTAATTATTTCACAGGAATAGCAGAACTAGTTTATAAGCAGGATGCATGTAGGCATGAGGATCGATTCCAAGTCAAATGATAGACTTGGATCAAAATAATGTCTTTGGGGTTATTTGTCTGGTTTACGTGCGATGTGATGATTGCGGGCGCGTGCTGCGTTGTGTAATTTTTGCCGTGTGGGTTTTGCAGCGGGTGGTGAGCCTGGTGGACGTGAACAGCTTCATCACCTGTTACCTGTGCAAGGGATACCTAGTTGACGCAACCACCATAACCGAATGCCTCCACACCTGTGAGTATCTTTCGTTGAAAGTCTTCCAACTAAGGTTGAAAGCATTATTGCATCGGTTATGTCGTTCTGCTTGTCCGTCGCTATGCAGTGAGGTGTCGGTGTATGTATGTTGAACTTCTTTCGCACTGTATGTAATCGGAGGTGCGGGGGAAGGACTACAAACTGAAGTATTAAAAAAAATGTTTTACCAGGTAAGGCCTACTGAGCTATATGTTTTTTTTTCAGACGTGACCTGGCCACAAATGAGAGCTCAACGAAGTGGCTTATGTGGAAACTTATAGCGGCCAAATACTCTAACATCATGCATCTAAATGTGGAGGGAAAAACTGGTAGACCTGGAGAAAAATGCACTCGACCAGCCGGAGAACATGGAAACTTCAAATATACAGGCATCAGGGTCGGGATCGAACCCACAATCTCCTGGATATCCGGCGAGGTAGTTAACGTCTTGCCACCAACCTAAATACATAAAGCAGAGTTAACGTTCGTGAAGTTATCCAATATAAATAACAATTTAGTGTAAAGTTTTGGTGTTTTAGGGAATTACTTTGTAAGAAACCAGCAAAAGTGATCGAAGGGTTGCCCCAAATATGATAATGAAAATCGGAGATAAATAAGGCTTTTAAACCAAGCTGATGATGTCAGAGGCTTGTACGTGTGATGTCCTCGATGCTTCCAGATGGCTTGCTCGTATCAGAATGATCTCTACCTCATAAAGTAGATAATTAGTATCCCGAAGTTTTGGGTGAGTAATAGACGAAGCAAATGATTTTTGGGATAAATGAGGTGAAGCACACAAGACACGGGGTCAATAGTGTGAATGAGACAGAAGATGAAGGAAACACCGGGCAAATAAAACAAAGGTCAACAAAACATGAAGCGACCTGTGAACCAAAGTACAGAACTGGCATGAAAGAGGAGGCAATAGTGACAATGGTAAAGAGTTGTGATGATGATGGTGATGATGAAGAGTGGCGATGGGTGGTAATGATGTGACGACTCAGAAGAAAGGTCAGGAAAAGTAAGGTACTGTGGGGTTCGTCAAGGACTGATAGTCGAGTGAAGGTTACGGAAACTGTACAGTTATATTCTTGGTTCTTTCGGTAAAGTCACGTAGAAGGGAAACAATAAAATAATACAAATATAAAACAATATTGTTTAAAAAAATATATAAAAAATATTTTTTTTATATTGTTATTATTTTATTGTTTATTGTGACTTTACTGAAAGAACCAAGAATATGAATCCCTGCAGTCACGAAAGCTTTAAATCAAAATTTGTACAGTTTGTTGTTTTATAGCTTAATTTTTGCAAAAGTAACTTTTAAGAAATTCATTTACAGCGTCGTAGTTGTATTGGCAGATAGTTGTGTGAACAGGTGATATTTGCATGTATGTTTATTTTTCCCCATAGGTGCACTATAATGACATTAAGCTCCCAGAGTGTTGTATGTTAAAATGAGCCACCGCCAGGAAGCCAGAACCAGTGGTGATTCATACATTCGTTTCCACATTGCAGCTTTGTTCTTCAATAAATGTCACTTGCGTCTACACCCTCGGAAGACGACATTTTTATAACGTCTATCCAGTGTGTAGTTCTACATGCGTGCCATCGCACGATATGTCTGCGATCTAGTGGAAAGGCCGGCTCCATGGGCATTGCTTGCTTCATTGCAATATTTGCCAAAATTGCACTGATCGTGCTACTTGGTGGTTGTGCTGTCCAGCTCTCTGATGTGTTTTCTGGGGTTGTGCTCCGTGTTCACCATGATGTCCGACGTTTCGCTCTACGTGCTGGAAGCTTTTATGGGAACTGACGCTGCCGGCGAGATGTCGGACATCGTGTCGGACTACGCGCGGCACAACCATAAAATACAATGTGGATGGGGGCTGTGCTGACATGATCATTGAAAGTCTCTACTTTTTGAAATCTAATTGCAAGGTTTTAATTAATTTATTAAAATTTTAAACTGTTGCTTGTAACATTGGCCGACACTGACTTGGTTGCATACTCACTTTAGCACCTCGACTGTATTTCATCCTACTACTAAAGTAGATATTCATCCCATGAAATGTATTTTATGTTGAATATTCTTTGGTTCTTTCGGTAAAGTCACGTAGATAGAAAAATAATAAAAAAAGTGAATACAAATTATAAAAATCAAACAAAAACCACGACGTTTCGATCACAACACAAGCAACCGTCGCCCTCCTCCTGAAGACGATGTGTTTTTTGTTTAAATTTATTTTATTATTTTTATTCACTTTATTTTTTCTATCTACGTGACTTTACCGAAAGAACCAAAGAATATGAATTCCCGCAGTCACGAAAGTTTTAAGTCAAAATTTATGTTGAATGTGAATTCCCGCAGTCATGAAAGTTTTAAGTCAAAATTTATGTTGAATGTTTTTGGTACCAGTTTATAACAAGGCTACGTTAAAACAATAACTTGAGTATTTTTTGCCCGTTCTAATTAATACAAATTCTGTGTTTTTATGTACTTTACAAAATAATAGTTTGCAAGAGCTGCATCGTGAAGCATTTTGACTACAGCAATAGGTGCCCGCAGTGCAACGTGGTGGTGCATCAGACTCAGCCACTCTACAACATCAGGTGTGTATCTGGGGCGCCACGTTGGCTCGGAGATGTTAACTACCTCGATTGGTACACAGGAGGTCGTGGGTTCGATCGTGAACCTAACTGCTGTATATTTGCAGTCTTGTGTGACTATCCCTGTGGTCGTGTGGATTTTTCTCCCGGTCCTCCGGGTTTTGCCCTCCACATTTAGAAACGTGTGCGTAGTTGGACGTCTTTGTGCTACGAACACTTCCTTAAAATACACATTAAGACGGGCAATATCAATGTGAACACATGGAAGGATATTTTGTGCCAACAGTAAGCGGTGGGAGAAGTGCTTTAGCCGACTCGTTCAAGAGGTTTGAAGAAAAAAACGGAAAAAAACCTCTCGGCATCGACACCAGCAACGGCACAACACATCCCATTTGGCAGTCGAGCAACTCCTGCCCACAGTGCAGTCGATGCTTCCGCTCAAGAGCTGGCCTCTCAAGAGCTGGCCTCTCATCTCAACAGCACGCAGGAAAATGCTAGCTGTTCTCCGCAGTCGTCAACGTTCATGATGGACAGCCGGAGAAAGTAGGGTATTTGGCTGCTATAGATTTCCACATGACGTGCCATTTCGTTGAGCTGTCATTTGTGATAGGTCCGTCTCTGAAAAAGAGATTTCTAGCTCAGCGGGCCTTACCTGGTGAAATAAAATATTTTTAGTTTAATTTAATCTGTGCTGCTCAACAGAGTAGGCAATGAGAGGAACCCCCACTCAACACTTATTGGCTGGCCTCTTTTGGGTAATTTGTCAAAGCCTAATAAGATTACATTTCACACGTAAAGTTTAAATGTTATTCAGGCATTTTGGATAACTGTAAGCATTCGTGATACTGCAACGCGTTGTCGTGAGACTATCATCCTTGCGTCATTGTCAATCCGCCAGTTTTCATCCGAGTCCGTTTGGGCAACTTTTATAATCCAGATAACCCATTTCCTGTTGTTGGAGTTATTGTGGATTTTTTTTTCCAACTCACATTCCACCACAATAGAAGCACTGTGGCCCTTCAAGCTTTCACTTTGAGTCATGTTAAGTTTTTGTGAAGCTGCAGATATGAATTTGGATTATGCACACTGCAATGGGCTTATGAGCACTCGCACAACTCTACAGTGCATCTCTTGCGAATAGAAGTACGTCATATGTATGCTTGCTGTATATTATCTCATGTCCTCACCAGCTTTAACCTGTGCCCATTCCCTCTATTTACTTCTTACAACCTTTACCCTTCATATTTTCATTGTACTGTGTATAATTGCAGTACGGTGAGTCCTCGCTGGTTGTTGTTGTTGTTGGCTTGCACCACATTGTGATTTTTTGCACACAGCGTTTTAATAAGTTTTTTTGTGTGGAATACTTGCTGGTTGAATTCCAGGATGTTTCTGTTGCGCGTCGTCGCTTTGGGATGTTCTTTGTTCAAATTTAGTTTGTTGCGGTTGCACCCGACTTAAGAGCCGCATGGCTCACAGGGCTACACCTAATACATGAAAAAATGAAAATGTATGTTGAACTTCTTTTTCACCATACGTAGACAACCGTGCTAATCAGAGGTATGGGGAAAGGACAACAAACTAAACACAAAAATCAGTTAAAAAGAAATGAGTTTTTAATCTAAATTTAAAAGTGCATAGCTCCAGTGGCTTTCTAATATCGGACGGAAGAGCCTTCCAAACGGCTGCAGAAGCACATCTGAAAGCGCGCTATGCAGTGACCGGCTTTGTTCGATGGTTACCCAAAAGCTGCTGCAAGGATGGACCGGAGTTTGCATGATGGTTTATACTCCTTGACGAAATCTGCAAGGTATTGTGGTTCCATTTATGGATAAGCACTTTTTTGCTGCCAGTGCAGTTCAGCGAGCATCGGAGAGACATGGTCAGATCTTGCAGTACCCGTCAAGACACGTGCCAAATATTTTTGTACACGTTGCAGCTTGCAAATGTTTTTGCCAGACGTCCCGTAGAGTGGTGAGTTGCAATAATCGAGCCTTGTCGATACTATGCTGCACGCCACCGTGTTGGCTATGACTCAATAGTGGCCAAATGTGTCGTAGAGCTCTGATATGAAAATTGCAGGACCTGACTATATTTTGCACGTGGTGATCAAACGACATTCTGGTCAAGTATTGTGCGGAAGCTCTAGATGAGTTGAAAACTGAATCCTTGCAGTTTGCAACCGCCACACCTCATCCTCCCACAAATGTTTTTGCCTGAGCCCGAGTGCCGACCAGCAGAACCTCCGATTTTTCCTGGATTGAGCAGCATTCCGTTTTGTGCAAACCACACAAGCACAGCTCGCGTGCAACCTTCGAGGGTACCGAGGCTCACCATATCTAACTTTGATTAATGCGCTTTCACACAACAGCGTTTTCGCTATAAACACAGTTCTTCTAATTGGGAGCACTTTTCGCACAATGCGGAACGCGCCTATTATAAAGCGATTTCTCAGCGGTCTACGACGAACTACTACCTTGAGCTGCTTCATTATATAGTTCGCGGAATGATACAGTACGCGGCGTACCTATATCTCAGTTATTTGTTCTGCCATGGGATGACTGCAGGCTGATTTTACAATTCAAATGGGATTCCGTACAATAATTCCTTGGTGAACATATTTTTGCTTTACTTGGAGCTTTTCAACGACGCATCTACCACGTTAACTTGTGCAATTACTCTCCTGTAACATAATGTGATTGACCATACGGTTGTCATACTTATGACAAATTTCCATGGTCGTTAATCCCCTCCTGTTTCATCTCAATAAACACCAGAGGTACTGAACAATTACATTTGTGTTTTAGCCGGGATTAAACATTTCCAATCAATGTCTGGCACTCCATCAGTGTGTTCTTTCTAATATGCAAAACGCACTGGCCTTTATTTTGTGCCAGAGCCACAGTCCTCTGTCTCATAATGTGACCTTATGGGGGTTTCAAAAAGCAATGTGGCAGTGAAATGAGGTGGGGGGGGGACAAGACAACATCTTGACTGTCCTAGATCAAACAGAATAAAGACTCAAATACAGTGAAACGTTTATTTTGCGGATTTTGCTTTTGCGAAATTCGTTTATTCACGATTTTATATTGTATACCAGCTTAACTTCCATGCCTTTTTTCCCTGCCACTATTCGCGATGTGACAGCATCACATCATGGGGAGGCGTATTGGCGCAGTAGAATAGCGGTGTTTTTTTGTTTCGATCGTGGGGTCTAAGAGGCAAGTGAGTGGAGGAAGTGAAAGAGCAAAAGACAGAAAACAGTGATGAGTTTAGCTCAAAAGGTGGAGTGATTTGGATAGACTTGCTTGTGGTGATCGTGGGTCTGCTGACGATCATCATCACACCCCCATCATCCGAGGAAAATAACGTTTCCAAATTGACAGTATAATTTATTGATGCTTTATTTTACTCTATTTTGTTGTATATTTGTGTTCTCTTTGTAGTGTACAATTTTAAAGTATATGGATACTATTTATGTGTACAGTACAGGATTCATGTTATGAAACATTTACATTCTCTCCCGTATTTTCAGTCGGACACTGGAACGCAAGCCCCTTTTTCCCATTTAAACACACACTTGCACTTTATTTACATTCGCGAATGCTACTTTCGCGCAAGTTTTCAATCACCGAACCCTCGCGGATGTCGAGGCCTTAATGCGCAATTCATGTCGTGCGGGCATTCAAATGGGTTTAACCCTGTAATTAAATGCCAGTATGAAAATGCGTAGGCCCATCTTAGTGCTTTATAGGTTTTAAATATTTACGTGGTAATGAGAAGCTTCAAAATAACGTATTTGACATTTTAAGCGATTCCCCTCAAACCTGTGAGACAAGCTGTAGGCTTTCTGCTGTCTGAAGTTACCTGTACGCACAGTGTTTGACTGTTTCACTTTCGTATATAACGTAAACGCTATTGCCAGTCTCTCCTGAAGTGGGAGTCATCGTGTCTGACTTGGTGGGTGAGTATCTGTTGCTATTCCTATGAATAAACACTAGATATAAAGAACCGTATGGAAAACTCAATCCCTTTATTATTTTATTATTCACTCAAACGGTATTCCGATCGCTGTCGGCATATGTTTAAGAGACAATATCCAATCAGATATCTCACAGAGCAGTTCAACCCTTTGTGTGAGTAAAAAGTACCCATGGAAGTGGATATTTCCCCAGCTGCTGCTGAGACTTAAGTGACTTCTCGTCCAAACAGTAGAGGGGGCAGCGCTTTGCCGCCCAATCTGCGTGTGAGAGAAATATTTGGTGATCGTCCATACTGATAATTTCTTACAACGTAATTATGACAGCTGGAATTTAGACGCATTAAGTCCAGAACTTGATTTTATGTTACGCTTTACTTTTGTGCAGTTGTTGGTGAAACGCGTTGAGATCATAAACTCACTGCATTGGAGAAGCCGGTTTAATAACATGCAGCTGAAGTCTGACTTCAAATCCTGGATCTCGGTGGTGTCGGCTCACTGTTGTCACCTCTGAGCCACGTGGCCGCTTCCAATCCCCTCTGTTTAAAATGCTGTTCACAGCAAATATTTCTCGCAAATATACCAACGTTAAAAAAAACCAAGTTTATCTTTTCTGATTTTTCTATATATTTTTTTTAATAGAAATCAGAATTTATTTTAACAATTTGTCATTGGTCTACTCCTCCTACCTCATGGTTTGTGAAGAATTGCTGTTCGACACTTCCAAGCCACAATGGATTCCTTTTGTACCTATACAGAAGTCACTCATTGTAATTAAACGTGTATCCTAATATATATGTAGGCCTGCATTATTTTAGTTTTGACAAACATTTCATCTTGATTAAGTTTATATTTTACTGTGACTTTTATACATTTTAAAACTAGTTGGTTGACAGAGGACAGATGTCTCTTATAGGCCATACATTCTGTTTAAATGATTCATCTCTCTTAATGGGTACATTGAACAAAAAACATCGTCTGCATCTTTAAATTTTTTATGTCGTCGTTGAATATGCACGACCATCATTGCCTCTTGTCGCTCATCCTTGCCTTTAAAGTGAGTGTTTTTGCATCCGGCTTGGATTGTTCAGAAAGGTAAAGCATATCGAAAATGTTGAGTTATTTAGTGGGAAATGGCAGGAAAATAACTTGTACACAAACTCATTAAGCGTTGCCATGGAGTATTATCGGTGAAAGCAAATATAAGCAGAACTCCATTCTTTGTCCCAGCGAAAAGAGATTTTTAGTCGGTCAATTAGCTTTCCAGACAATTATTAAAAAAGAGCAAGCATATTCTTGTCTCATTGGCAGAGAGTGGGTGGGAGACAGTAGCCTTCTCACACCCCACCTTATCCTTGTTTTCATGTCATCTTAAACACAACTAATACCGTCATTGAGGAAAAATGGACATCGTTAATTTGAACGAAGATGTGATCAGTAGAGCTAGATGCCAAAAAAAATGCCCTGATTACGGGTCACAAACCAATGCGGACGAGGCTTTCTAGTATTCCAACTACATTTTGAAGGACTCTTCAAGACTTATATGTGACTTCCTGGCCAGAAACCTGAAGGAAATTAACACTGACGTCATCGCTTTAAAGGAAAAGTACATTGAGGACAACACTCGGACGGCGAGTTACAAAATAAATGGATATATCCTTGTTTGTTGCCGTCTACCACCCTAGACATTGCCTTGACACATTCATCAGGCAGGGCCTAAAGAGCTATGCTTTCAAATACACAAAGTACCCCCTTTAGAGCCTGAACAGACTGTTGGGGCAAGTGCTTTTAGCGGGCACCTATAAAGGCCGGCACAGTACGAGGGAGTGGGTGGCCAACACCATGCCCTGCCGCCTTTGTCTCTCTAGTGGCAATGTTTACATACCACACCAGGTACTCATTTGAGGCCAAGTCTACCTAGTACACCACAAGCAAGGTCACATTGATGAAAACCGAGGCAGTTGGTAATGTGACCATCATCAACTTATATAAACTCCTGAATAAGGAATGGCCATCACCACTTCTGCCAGCAGCCGCTCACCCGGCTATATTTATGGACGACTTAAGCAACCACCACCACACAGGTGGGACTGCTCAGAAAGTGGTGAAGCCGGAGAGAAACCCGGAGAATGGTCGTCGGCAACAAGACATGTTCCTTATACATGACCTTAAACAGCCGGACACATTTTCAATTGGCACGATGGAAAAAAATACTCCATCCCAAACTTTATGGCTCATCTCACAGGGCAAGAACGCACAGCCGCTAATTGCTCTGGGGAATTTTCTGAAGAGCCAAGAAAGACGAGCAGTCACGAACGTTGTATTACTGTTACCGGTCATAACCTCAAAACCACAGCCACTTTTGGGGACCTTCAGTACCCCAATTGGTCCAACTGGGAAAAATAAACCGAAACCCAAATGAAGAACCGGGAGCCAAAGCCTAAACATTTTTTACATTCAATCATTAAAATTGTCACATTTATTGAGCAAAAACTAACATCCCAAGTTGTATTGGAAAAGCTACACGCTATCTTAGCAACCAGAAACAGAACAACTCATGCAAAAGTTCACAATAACTAGTGCCCAAGAAGAGAGAACCTCACTGCTAGCGTCCCTGAATTATGCACAAAGAAAAACGTTGGGAAGATTGTCACGACAAAACCTGGCAGCTCCTCCAGAACCTAGATGCCTCAACTAACGGGGCACTGATCATCAAAAACCACAGCAATTGCTGTGGCCTCCCTTACGATTTCCTGCTCAACGGCACCCAGTGGACATAGCGCACCAAACAGGATGTCCAGAAACAACTTTCCATCACCTTTAGCCGATTCTCAAAAGTGACAGATCTATCTAGTCCATGCACTGTCACTAAAGGGCAAATGGCCCTCAAAGGCCACAAAATCCAAATAGGCACTAGAATATGATGACCTGCATCCCAGGTTCCTTAAGAACCTGGGACTGTATGGAAAATAATGGCTTGTAAATGTCTCTGCGCAGGTTAGGCAAAATCCCGAAAGCATGGAAACAAGCAAAGTCAAAGCCATGAAACTTGGAAAGACGCAAGACTCGCCCTCCAGCTACAGGCCAATGTCCCTCCAGCTGCAAACCAATATCACTCCAGCTACAGGCCAATTATCGCCATGCTACAGAAACGTGCAGGAACGACCTGAGGTGCCTCGACTGATTTTCTGTGAACTGCAGCCTTATCGCTATATCTACGTGGTAGCAGAGTACTGCGCTCCAGCCTGGTCTGGGAGCTTATACATGAAACTGCTAGATACATAATTGAATAATGAGATGTGCATTGTAACCAGAACACTGAAACCGGACACCAAACCCTTGGCGAGAACATTCTGCTGCCAAATATCCGCAGGTTACACATTTTCTTGCCATTGACAACCTACACATCAACGAAGACCACTCCACCGACTAAAGTCCCTATCCAGCTTCTGTGTTCGCGCTGCTGTCGCCATTCTAGAATTTCACCCAGATCTGGAAGTACGTTGGAAAACATTGAAGCAATGCGCACGTCCGGAATAGTCACCTAGTTTGAGACCCAAACATCGCACCACCTGGTTTTGATGCCTCTCGAAGACACCGGTGGTGGAACCATCAACCGCATCAAAACATCAGCAGGCTGATGACCACATCTCCTTCATACCTGGAAAATTAAATACACACAGCCACCATGCAAACCCAAACTATGGACCAGACACATTTATTTTCTCTTGCGTTTCTGTCTCTGTAGGGTTGTTTTCCTTTTGGTAAAGTCACGTAGGTATAAAATAAAATAAATCACGACGTTTCGATTGCAACACAAGCAATCATCATCAGGTGGGAAAACCACAGCAATAAATTTTTTTGCTGTGGTTTTCCCACCAGAATTTTTTTGCTGTGGTTTTCCCACCTGATGATGATTGCTTGTGTTGCAATCGAAACGTCGTGATTTTTTTCTACCTACGTGACTTTACGGAAAGAACCAAAGAGTATGGATTCCTGCAGTCGCGAAAGCTTCAAACCTAGGTTGTTTGTCTCTTCGTTTTAATGTTAAGGATATTTTTACTTGTGTTGTAAAGCGCTGTGACGCCTCGTATGGATGGCACTATATGAAACTGGGTTTTACTTACCTATAGTAAACCACTGTAGTCTTTGCTTCAATGGAGGAATAGAAAAGCTACACGGATTCACTCCTGAAGCCCGCTCATGATTATCAGACTGCAAAATTGGCATTTAACTTCTGGACATATTGCCACATGCCAGAATACAATCAGCAGTCCGGCGTGTTATATACAAAGTGCCGCTGAATTGCGAAATGCTATTGGCTACAGCAGTCTATGTAAAATATGAACCCCGGTTCAGCCCATTTTAAAAATGAATATACAACTTGAACATTGTGCACTTTTCAATTAATACAAATAAAATTATCAAGCTTGGTCTCACTAGTCTTGTAACTAGTGCATTGTAGTTATGGAAAGCAGGATAGGTAAACATAGGTAACATGGTTGTAATTTTTAAGTGCTATGTGACCTTAACTTTATGATTTATGTGTTGATTATACTTTGATAACCTCAATGGTGCACCTTTTATTGCTTTCTGTCACAGGTCGGATGGAACTATGCAGGATATCGTGTACAAGTTGGTGCCGAATCTGGAAGAAAGTAAGTGTGCGTGTGTTACAAGAAATTACTATGCAGAGTAGTTCTTTGGAAATTTGTTTTAATTTGCCCAAGACTCATTTTACATGTGGCTATAGGGTTACTTCGTAGAACAGTTGTTTTTTGATTTAAACTTTTTTCCATTTCAAAGTATTCCTCGTGAATCTTCACCTAAAGCTTTCGTTACTGCAGGAATTCATATTCTTTTGGGTCTTTCGGTAAAGTCACGTAGATAGGTTCAAGGAAAATAACAAAAAAAGAACCAAAAACTACGATGTTTCGATCACGACACAAGCGATCGAAACGTCGTAGTTGTTTTTTGTTTGTTATTTTCTTTCAACCTATCTCTGTGACTTTACCGTAAGACCCAAATAATATGTATTCCTAGTAAGTCTAATACTTTGTTTTGGCATAAAAATAATAATTGATATATAGTTACGTAATATAAATGTATTCTTTTGACAATCGGCTTGTTGCTGCTTAAGAAACCGCTGTGATTTGAATTTTGTCTTGGCATTTGAAGGCTGATAGCCACATTGCATAAAACACGTCCCGCTTTATATATTTCACCCATAAGCTGGGTGGCTCATAACTCAGAGGGCTGAGTTGGCACTACTAGGATCCTGGGTTTTCAAACCAAGGCACTGCCGGTGATTAAAAAGAGACGCCATTAAGACCTCCTTTGCCAGTACCAAAATGTAATAATAGGGTTTTTCCCCTTTTTTCTGGCAACAAAACTAAAACCTTTTTACAAGGATTTATGTCTGCATTAACCACAATACCTGCAGTCAAAATGCAAACCAAAAAATACTATGATAATATATGCATTGTCCTTGAAACTGATTGATCCACACCAAGGGACGGCTTTCTTTTGAGCCTCGACCCAATTGGTGCTCGACTAGATTAAAAGGCGGCGCTTAAGAATCTCGAGTTGATGGTCTCAGCCCGGTCACCCAAATGCTTGCACAAAAAAAATCACGGCGCTAAATTTTGTTGCGCTTTTAGTTCATTCATCAACGTGGCGAACATTACTCTCAGTGGCAGGCCGATTGAGCAAGCGTTGCCCCTCCTAACTTGTGGAGCAGTGGTCTGCTCAAAAGGAATTCGGTGACATTTGCTCCCGTGGGCCGTGCTGCGCGAGTGATCTGCACGGATAATTAATCTCTTCACGCGACATCGATAGCACAATTTGGATGAAATGATGGAAAAGGACAAAAAACATGACGGGAGGTTTACATTCTTTTTAGCCCTGCGGTTTCTCGAAAGGATGCGACAGTGGTCGCACATGTCCCTGGATGTGCTAAGAAGGACATGCTGTCTGCTTTTCAGATGAGAAACGGAGGATGAGAGATTTTTATCTTTCAAGGGGATTGGAGCTTCCAAAACCAGGTAACTGTCGTCTGCTCATTGCTTCCTGCTTAGTTTAGTTCAAGTGCTTACAAGAAAACAGCCATTGTTTGCAGGTAACGGTAATCAGTATTGTGTATACAGCGATCCTGTTCCAAGCTTTAATTGATGTATAGTTAGCATTGTACCTTTGTATGTTGAACTTCTTTCACACCTTATGTATCCAGCCGGAGGTGCATTGCAGGACAATTGGGAGCTAATTGCTTAATCATTTAATCTCACCATCTATGGACTGCATGTAGGACTAGATAAGATGGTGCATCTAACCTATAAAAGGCATTTTTTATCTGTCCGTCTGCGAGGGATTTTGTTCGCGAACCGTGGGGTTTACGTTTTTAAAAAGTACCCAGGTAGCACGGCATAAGCCCCGTGGTGAGCCAGTGCTATTCCGATTTAACGTCTATCACCTTTAAAGTACTTTTATTAGCGATTTAGTGCTGTTTTTTGTTATTTATCTATTACGTTGCATCTCCGAGCACGCGCCAAAGCAACCATCTGCGCATGCGCACCCTTAGCGGTGGAGGGGGGAGGGGGGTGGCATTTGCGTTAAAAATGCAACAAAAAATACACACAAGACTGAGGTATATTCTTCATTCTTCAAAGTGTGATGTCCTCTTCTCCCCCTCCACCCCAATGTGTGCAATTACTACTATATGGTCAGTAGATACTAATATTATAGAGCTTGCATACTATCACTGTAGAGCGGGTGGCAGTATGGTGGGGGGGGGGGGGTAGGGGCTCAGCCCCAGCCTGCCAAGGTGCCATCTTGGCTGGCTGGGCAATCTTGGCGAGGCCGGGGGCTCTGCACAGGACTAGGCCTCACCACGGCACTGTTAAGTACTATATTCGTGCTTCTTTCGCTAAAGTCACGTACAGAGAAAACTAATATTTAAAAATTAAGTTGGTAAATATTAAAATAATAATGTGTGTGTGTAGAAAACTAATATTTAAAAATTAGTGCGTGTGTAAAAGTCGGTGTGTGTGTGTGTGCTTGTGCGTGAGTCAATGTGTGAGAGTCTATGTGTGTGTGCAAGTCGATGTGTGTGTGAGTCGTATGTATGTGTGTGATTCGATGTATGTGTGTGTGTATGTCCATGTGTATATGTGTGAGAGTCAATGTGCGTGTTTAGGTCTGTGTGTGTGTACGTCGGTGTGTGTGGGTCGATGTATGTGTGTGTGTGGGTCGATGTATGTGTGTACGTCGATGTGCGTGTGAGTTTGTGTGTGTCAGTCTGTGTGTGTCCGTCGATGTGTGTGTGAGTCTATGTATGTGTTTAAGTCGATGTGTTTGTGCGAGTCTCTGTGTTTGTGCGAGTCTCTGTGTGTGTGTACGTCGATGTGTGTGTCTTTTTCGCCCGGGAAACGCCGGGTACTTCCCGCTAGTCCTCAATAAACGCTTCCCTTTACACAAACAACAGATTTGAAGCTTGGTAAGGTACCTATGAGATCCTCTGTATGCAGAGAGCTATCTATAGCAACATGTATGTAGTGGAGTAGAAAGGTGCATATTGCATGGAAACAGAGACAGTGCGGGTTATGTTGGGTCAGCCTGTAACGAAGGCAAATACAGTGCAGGTCATGTTAGGGCAGCCAGGTGCAAGGGCTGGGATGATGAGGTAATGGTTGGGCCAATTAAGCCAGAGGACCAGTGATGGCGGTGATTGGCTGGGGCTGTTGTCAAGGGCGAGGAGGCGTCGAGATGTCTGGAGAAAGACAGGTGCTGTGGGGAGGCACGCGGGCCAATTAATTATGGGTAATGAGAATGGAGATAAAATGGGGAGACACACAGAGAGTCGGGGAGTTGGAGTGGGGAGCTGGACGAGGCAAGACGTGGAGTTTGGAGGAGAGTTTGGAGACAGAATTGGAAACAGAATTTGGAGAAGGAATTGGAAACAGAGTTTGGAGACAGAGTTGGAGACGGAGTTTGGAAACAGAGTGTGGAGCGGAGCTGAAGAAGAGAAGTAGTTAGCAGTGGAGAGAGAGCGTAGCGATAGCGGAGCTGGAGACGAGAATAGCCAGCAGTGGAGAGAGCGTAGCGATAGCGAAGATGAAGACGCTGTGTGCGTAGTCGCTGAGTGCGGAGCAAGCGAAGTAATCGTGGGGAGTGGAGAGACAAAGGTGGCGAGCGAGTCGAGTGAAGCACGGCGACCTGGATATTGTGGAATGTGGAGGACATGCTGAGAGTTGTAAATAAATTAGTGTTCGAAGAAAGACAGAAGTTGTCCGAGTGCAATCGAACACTACATGTATATTAATAAACATGTATTACCAAACACGTATTTGCATATTGAAACAGCCTTGTAGTACACAAACCTACATTCATGTACACTCAAAACCACATAATAGTGCACATAAAAACACAAAGATCTGCCCGTGTAGCCTTTAACAGACTGTTGGGGCAAGTGCTGTTCGTGAGCACTTGTGAAGGCAGGCACGGCACACAAGGGGGTGGGTGGGTGTCGAGCACCACGCCTGGCCGCATTTGTCTTCCCAGTACTGATACGCTTCAAAAGGTACTAAATTTATGGCTAAGTCGAGCTAGGGGAGGCCCACGACCAGTTTAGATATTCGTCACCGATGTTGGGTGCGAGTGGGCGAATCTAGGTCCCGGGGTTTATAGCACAGTGCCACAGTGCGCACTAACCACTGCTCCCCAGAAACACACGTGCACACTCAAACACAAGCACACTCAAGAGGTTGCCATGGTGAAACAGCATTGCTCTTACCACACCTGGTCATTGCTTATCTTATTTACCCACACATTTCAGTGAGCGCGAGTCACCGGCTGCTGCTCTCTCCCTAATCACCCTTCCTGCCCCCCTCTGTATTGTTACTGTGCCAACCCCCGACACTTCACATCCTCTCCTGCCTTATCACGTGCACCCTCACACATTGCCTGGCTCCAGGGCTGGGGCGATCAATCGGTTAAGCCCATGAATTGACTACAAATTATAATAACTTTTTCATCCGTGGCCTCTGTACAAGACAAGGCCTCAGCTTGACGCGGCCGAAGGTGTCAATGGGGTCGTCGGGCCTCGCCCATCGCCCCCTTGTCCAGCGTCACACACAAAGTTTTTGCCGCAAGTGAACCCCACAACACCTTGCTGATCTCGTCAAGGAGCATAAACCATAATCACGCGAACTCCGGTCATCCTCGCAGCGGCTTTTGGCTAGACATCGGACAAAGATGGTCACTGCATTGCGCACTTTCAGATCTGCTTCTGAGGCCATTTGGAACATTCTTCCTTCCAATATTAGGAAGCCACTGGAGCTATGCATTTTAAAATCTAGATTAAAAACTCATTGCTTAAGAATTGCTTTTTGTGTTTAGTTCTTCTCCCGCACCTCCAATTAGCACATTTGGCTACGTACGGCGCATGACGTTCAACATGCATGCACATGGAAGAGGAGATGATACTTTAAATATCTCCTGATGTCTCGGTCTCTCTCATATGCTGCCTCTTTGTAACCGCAACGTCCCCCTGTGTCCCCCTGCAGCGGTTTACTACGTGGCGGCAGGACCCGGAGAACGAGGCAAGAAAGCGGACAAGCGCAAGGGCCTCAGCTTCACAGAGCCCAGCGCCACGCTCGCTTGCGTCTCGCTCGTGCTGGAGTGCGGACGGTGCGTTGTCCCAACGTCTGGTGGGCTTCGTTTGGTTAACTTTACATTCGAGCTGGGCCGTCTACCTTGCCTGGTATACAGGAGGAGGGCGTAGGTTCGATCCCGACCCTGATGCCTGCTGTATATTTGGAGTTTGCATGTTCTCTCCCTCTGTGGTCGTGTGGATTTTTCTCCGTGTCCTCCGGTTTTTCCCTCCACGATTAGGAACATGCCTTTAGATTGTTGTCCTTCCGATTAGTATGGTTGGCTACGTACGGTGTGAAAGAAGTTTAACATGCATACATACATGCATGCATACATATAGCTCAGTGGGCCTTACCTGGTAAAATAATATAGTAAATATTACTTGAATCGATGACGCTCAGTTCGATTACTCGATTTTTTGGACAAAAATTGCTTGACAAAAAAAAGTCACGGGTGTCACCATGCACGTGCCGCTGGACGCGAGATGATTGGCGGGCCTTGGTGATGTCACCGGCATCGTGAGCTATGTCGCGCTGGGTGTGGCTTATTGGGGGTTTCCTGCCTTTGGGGAGGTGGGGAAGGTAGTCAGGGCTGCCACATTTTTTTAAAGGGGCCCTGGTAATCGATCACAAAAAAGTAGTCAACTGCAATATTTAGTCCAGTGATCGAGTTCGGTGATAAACCGTCCCGGCTCTACTTTTCATTCCATCCGTGTAGTCTGTAAGACATTTTAAATTTTGAATTAAATTTTGATTTAAAGCTTTCGTGACTGCAGTGATTCATAGTCTTGGTTCTTTCGGTAAAGTCACGTTGAAGGGAAACAATAAAATAATAATAAAATATATAAAACAATAAAATTCTCACGACGTTTTGACTGCAATACAAGCAGTCATCATCAGGTGTGAAAACCAACGGCAAGAACATTTGAAAGAAGTGGCGGTTTGTATTTATTTATTTTTAAACGTTAGCACCACAGATAGCGATTTGACAGTTTGTTTAGATGGACGAGTCCATCTATGTTCGGAAAAGAGAAGGGGGGAGACGAAAAATTAATGTATGCTGTCTGAAAGCCACCGTAAGCATGAACAATCAATTAATACCCGAAATGGTTTATCAAATCCTCCAATGATTGCTAAGCCAGAATCCATCTTCTCGGTTGAAATTGTCTCTGTGTTTGTATATGTGGATAGCCTCATGAACGAATCTCTCATGGTAGCCAGATGGCTTGCAAAGAACTTCTGTAACACATTGTTGGAAAGTGTTTAATGTCTCGGCCGTATATGTTAATCTTGTACCATTATCTTAGCCTAGTCTCCTTACATCAGTGCCACATAGGTGCCTTTTATTCAATAGGTTAGAGCTTATTAACAAAACTTTGATTTTTAAGCTATTCATCTGTCCTAGCCCAAACTTAGCTATTCATCTATGGCAATATATAATGATAACTAAACAAGCAGAGGTTGCTGTAATGCCTCTGACTTGTTCTTCAGACACTTGATCTCTGCTTTTCTTTTATACAGGGTGGAGGCTGGGATCCTCAACTATCAGGTATGAAATGACTTTTTGCGCAGAATGTACCAGAAGCTTTTGGCACCACATGACGTATACAAATGCAGCAATGGGTCATTGTTACACCATATTGTTCCCCATTATCCAATGGTGCTTTATTTCTGATGCTGGTGTCATGTTATGAGATGAATTCGAATTTCGCCCTTCATATGATTATGCATGTAATTATTGTACAGTGTTGTGCGGATGCAATTAGCAAAACAAAATCTGCAATTATGATTATGAAGTTATATCGGATCTAGCACAGATAGCAGTGCATCACATTGTGTCAAAGAACATCCCTTGAATATGGCATCAGAATAGCTTCATAATTCCCTTGAACGTTATTCATACCCAGGGGTGCAATTAAAAAAAAGTGCCTGTCGCATGGTCATTTGCGACGAAGCCAATGTTTGTTTTAAACAGCAAAAATAATCTGAACTAAGCAACAAACCAAATGTAATATGATGGGTTTCCTGAGCATTCATTGGTGACTGGACTGATAACATTCACTCATTACACTTAAGATCCCAGTTTAAAATAATCACTGTTTGCTTAGATTTCAACACAGGATGTCATTGGTTGTGCTTTGGGGTGCTGAGGTGGTGAGATGTTTGCATTTTTTTCTCTGTGGTCATGTGGATTTTGGGTCCTCTAGTTTTCCCCTCCACATTTAGAAACATGCGTTTTACAGCATTTGGCTGCTATAAATTTCCACATGATAAGCCACTTTATTCAAGCTAACATGTATGGCTAAGTCACTTCTGAAAGAGATCTATATAGCTCAGTGGGCATTCTGGTAAAATACAAGGTTGAGCTTTAGTTTAGTAACAACACTCTGAGCCACCCATCATTTCAGACCCTAAAATAAGGAACTTGAAAACATAACTACCCATAAAGAAGTGGCTGAATTACTCATGGTCATAATCTGGTTATTTACAAAATAAAGCTGTTTGCGGAAGGGTGTTGCAGTGGTAGCACTAATGCCTCACAGCAAGAAGGCCCAAGGTTCGGGAACACTTTTGCCTGGAAGTCCACATGTTGTCGGACACCCTGTTCGTCAGGGTGTGTGTGGATGTGTGGAGAGCAGTAGTGTAGTGGTTAGCGCACTACGCTTCAAAATCAGCAACCGAGTTCCATTCCTGCTCACAACCAATAACCAATAACAGTGGCGAATACCTGAATAGGTACTGGGCCCTCCCATAGGTCGACTCAGCCTTAAATGAGTTTCCTGGTGTGGTGTGTAAACATCAGCACTCGGGAGACAAAGGTGACCGGGCGTGGTGTTGGCCTACCACCCTCTCGTGTGCCCGTGACGTTGGCTTTAATAGGCGCTCTGTTGAAAGCTATACGGGGGATCTTTATCCTTGTGAATGTGAGTAGGAAGGGCTTATGAGCAAGTAGGTGGGGCCAACAACATAGAGTGAGATTGTTTGCTGTATGGATGGTCCTCGTAACTGAGTAGGCGTGACTTTTTAAAAGTGCCAGCTTGCTCCGTGTCCTGCTTGAGTCTGCTATAAATGTTGGTAGCTTTGTGAAGAACACAAGCTGCATCCTCATGAAGTGGAAGTTTGTCAAAGTAAATACATTATTTTTACATAAACTATGTTCAGAAGGGACATGATCAGGAGTCCCATAATGTAACGAAAGCCTGTCAATTGGAAAAGCATTGTAGGCTTAAAATAAATCATAATATTGATGAGAAAACATTGCATTTAATAAAAATTACGTCTAATATGTAAATATGCTTATTGTTTCAAATGCGATCACTTTGTGTTCAGGTGATTCCTGAGTTCCGAAGGTCTAAAAGCCGGTATTTTGTCCCTTTCAGCCACTTCAGAAGAAGTATGTGCGGGTGTCTGGAGAGGCCACGATCCGACACGTGGAAGCCTTCCTAAGGAAGAAACTTGGGCTGGATGCCTTCTGCGAGGTGAGCGGCGCGCGCACGTCATTTCACATCAGTTCCGCAATGTTACTGTTGCAAATCCAAGATGGCATTGAAGATATTTTCGCAATGTCATTTTTTTTTTATTAGAAACAAACATGTAACATAACTGTTGGAATGTGCTGTATTCAAATAAACTTAAATGGTAACTATACATAATTTGTTAATCAATATTTAAACTTTTAAATACTTTACTCAAGAATTGCCACTACTCATTACACACCCTGTCACCACACACCCTGCCACCTCTCGTATGGTGCTGGTCACCATATGAGTGGTGGCTGTTTACTTATCACATCATTGTTTTTATTCACCCCAGTGAGATGATGGGCTGTATTGACTCAACTGCAATTTCAACTGATGACCTGATTTTAAGTCGAGAACCTCAAACCACAATGCCAACTATTACCAGACATTGCTACTAACCATTTCACAAAGTGCCACAGTGGCTTATTAAAACGTTTTCAGCAACGTTTGTACCGTTTTACAAGTTAACATGGTTTATAAATGGGGTTCACGTCGTAACAACACGAATACAAGATGCCCTCACCTGCAAAATAAGTGTTGGTAAAAACAATATTATACTTATGTGTTCATGTAATTGTAGTGTACGGTACTGAATAATATATGGGTTGTTTTTTGTGGTGCACTTTGAATATGCGTTTTTTGATAGGTTGCCCGTGTGGCCTTTGCTCTGTAAATCGGCTTCATTTGCGACGGTGTTGTCAGCTCACTGAGTCGTGGTCCTTGTCCACACCATGCAGGTCAAAATCACGTGCGGAGAGCGCGTTTTGGATCAGGATTGCACTTTAAGCGGCCTTCAGTATTCTGGAAACACCAGTGAGGTCAGTACTATGATATATATACACACCTTGACTTAAAGCTTTCGTGACTGGAGGAATTCATATTCTTTGGGTCTTTCGGTAAAGCCACGTAGATAGAAAAAAATAATAAAAAATATGACGTTTCGATCGCAACACAAGCAATCGTCCTCAGGTGAAAAAATAGCGAGAGAGCTGCTGAGGCAGGATGTTATAAAGGTTTGAGATGGGTGTAGCCCAGGGGTCATAAGCGAAGTGGGCAGGGCTAGTGAATAAATTTGCATGTAAATGTAAGATCGGAGAGCTGAGCTACCTCCACAATCACGAAGCTGTGAAGGTGGCCATTGTATTGTGGGAGATTAGCATGTCAATGTAAGATCGTAGAGCCACCGCCACATCAAGAAAAACGAGCAACGGTGGTTGTGTTAGACATTGAACCTGTTAATGTAACACTAGAGAGTCGAAAATAACTACTAAACATCACAGCCAGTTATGACTTCATAAAGTCCTTCCAATGATTGCTCAGTTGTACCCATCTTCTCGGTTGAAATTGTGTCTGTGTTTATATATCTGGCTTCATGAACACATCTTTTCTGATAGCCAGTGGGTTTGCAGAGTACCTTCGTCTTGGAAAAATAAATTTTGTGTGTGCCCACAGCATTAAAACAATGATCAGCCACGGTTGAGGTATTGGTCCTACCATGTTTCAGATCTGCCTTATGTTCACAAACACGGTCCGAGACATGTCGCTCCCACCACCATCCATCCCAGAAGAATTCCCTCATCAAAACTCTACACCATAGAGCTCGATGTATTTATGACCATCACCACCTAGCCAGTGAACTGGAACACGTACACCAAGCTCTCAAGATGAATGGATATTCAGACTACACAATCCGTAAAGCTATCACCCCAACCATTGGGAAAGAACCATCTAAGGAACCTATCAAAACCATCACCTTTACATAAATTGCAGAGGTCACCAAAAAGATTTCCAAAATCATGAGCAAACAAGATCCAGGTGCGATTCAACACAGTACATAAAATTCGTGATCTGATCTCATCTGTGATGGATGTGATTCCTGACATGTAATACCCCGGCGTCTACAAACTAAGCTGTGTCTGCGGCAGTAGTTACATTGGGGAAACTAAGCGACATGTCTCGGACCATGTTCGTGAACATAAGGCAGATCTTAAACACTGTAGGACCAATACCTCAGCCGTGGCTGATCATTGTTTTAATGCTGTGGGCACACATGAAATAGATTTTTCCAAGACGAAGGTACTCTGCAAACCCACTGGCTATCAGCAAAGATTCGTTCATGAAGCCATCCAGATATATAGACACAGACACAATTTCAACCGAGAAGATGGGTACAAACTGAGCAATAATTGGAAGGACGTTATTAACCAGGTTAATTCATAACTGGCTGTGATGTTTAGTAGTTATTTTCGACTCTCTGGTGTTACATTAACAGTTTAAATGTCTTTACATTAACAGGTTAAATGTCTCACTAACACAGCCACCGTTGCTCATTTTCCTTGATGTGGCAGTGGCTCGACGATCTTACATTGACATGCTAATCTCTCACAATACAATGGCCACCTCCGCAGCCTCGTCATCGTGGAGGTAGCTCAGCTCTCCGATCTTACATTTACATGCAAATTTCTTCACTAGCCCCGCCCACTTCGCTTATGACCCTTCATTACATTTGTAGTGGGTTGAATAACTAGAAGAGAGCTTCTCTGAAGCAACACAGTTTTTTTTTTAACACTTAACACAGAGGGGTAACGGCCCCTCACACCCGATACACTATGGAGGGTGCCCCTCCAGACTAATACGCCTCTCACTGGCTAATCTACGAGTCCTCCTTGAGTGAAGCTTGGATCTTCACTGGTATACAAGCTGGAGCCGACCCTTGCCAGGGGTACGGCTCTGCCCTTGGGCTCTTCCCTTCAGGAGAGGCTTCTTGTCTTCAGCTTGACGACGACTGATCCGGACCATTCGGGGGTCCGGCTTTTATGCACGGCCGTGGCTCGCCCCGCCCCGGCCACACCTTCCTTCCTGAACCTTCGAGAAGGATCTGGGGATGATGTCATCCCCCAGCCCCCCTCCTGGGGTCTGGGGTCTGTCGCTTTAACATACCGTCCCATAGGGTAACCGTTGGGCCCTATGGCCCATAGTCTCTCAGCACTGGGGCTCAGCCCCTCTGTTGCCCCCTATGGGCATGTGGCCGGTACTGCCGGCAACTGCATGGGAACGGCGCATCTTAGCCCAATAACACCGTTATACATTTATAAAACAACTAACTTTGCAGTAGATTGATGTCCAGCCTATTGTATCTTACATCTAACCACACGGATGTGTTCGGTGATGTGCGCACGTAACGCGCTTGGTGCTAAACGTGATTATTTTTCACAATGTCAAGTTTCCATGTTTGTTGGTTGTTCTGTCACTAACACAGCTGTTTCTCTTCTCCAGGATGACCTGTTGATTCTGCACTACTGTCTGGCTGCACCTCAGCAAGACAACTATTACTCCGATTAGAAAGATTACCCAGTTTGAAAGGTCTAGGCGCTGTAATATTAAGCGACTACACTTTGTTTTGAAAGGACCACGCAGTGTAATATATTGAATGGGACGTAATGGGACCTGGTTGGAAGCGATGCTTTCTATTTATGGCTTTTACAGCCTCCTGTGCTTTAGACGCAGAATATAATTGCGTGATGTTAATGCAGTGGTTGAAATGTCATTACATGCTCTGCTAAACAGTGGGAAACACCCAAGGCTTCCTACAAAATATTGTTTTTTATTGTGTTTGATATAGGTGCCTTCCCCAGATATTTCATTGGAGTTCACAGTGGTTTTTGCTAGTGATCATTCCCACAACTGTGCATATTAACATTTGCATTGGCGATGGCTCTTTTGCTGTTAAACAGTAGGTTTAAGTTATCCGTTACATAATGCCTGTGCCAAAATTGAAAATCCTTTCCACCCACTGTTTGTCAACATTTATGACAACATTACACTTTCTGGGTAACACTTTGTTTTTCTTTTGCCCTCCCCCCCTTGAAAATATTTTGTCTAAATATTCAGGTGATATTTTGGCATTTCTGCACGCAATGCTCGTTTGAAATGTGATTTTTTTAAATATACAGGGTGTCCATATATATGCATTATTAAAGCATTATAATTAGACAACTGTTTTATCCAAGTTGATGAAATTCTGTTCACGCAGTTGGTCGTTCGAATGTGTTATCATTAAAGCCGTTACTTCCATCTTAACCGTCACATCTCAACTCAAGCATTTGGTGAACTGGAATTGATATTTGAGAGCTCCTGGTGTTTAAGAACATCTCAGGTGTGATTGACACTACAATATAATCCTCTGTCTAATTGTAATGATTTAATCATGAAAGGAACCTTTATGGACACCCTGCAGGATAAATCACAACACATTGTTATACCGCTTACGGTCAGAAGAACGTGAACTTGTGTTTGCTTTTTCTTTGCAGAAGAGGCTTAAAAGTTACCCTTCGCTCCAATTAGTGCGTTAATCTCATGAAAATTATAATTCCTATCCGAATAAACCATAAGTCAACAATTCTGTTCTGGTACAAATGTATACATTTAAACTATTGTTTTAAAAGTAAAATACAGTAAATTGGAGAACTTGATATGCTGTAATATAATTTGTTGTACAATATCAACGTGTTTTTGCCTTTTTGTTAACGCAATTCGTGCACGGTTTGTGTTTACCGAGTAGCTGCTGCATGGCATGGATAGTGAATACATAGCCTCCGCAAGGCCAAGCACACTATCGGGGAAAAACACATTTCAAGAGTCGCAGCGGCATCTTTTGGCCCAACCATTGAACAAAGACGGTCACTGCATGGCGCGCTTTCAGATGTGCTTCTGCGGCCTTCCGTAATGCTCTTCCGATATTAGAAAGCCACTGGGGCTGTGCACTTTTCCAAAAGTATTTTACTGAACAAACTATTCAGGTCCATAGACGGCATGCATGGATGCACTCTTAAATCTAAATTGAAAACATGTATTTAGAACTGCTTGTTGTGTTTAGTTTGTTGTCCTTCCCCCGCACCTCCGATTAGCACTGTTGGCTACGCACTCGGTGCGAAAAAATCTCAACATACAAGAGTGGTTAAAAACAAAGTTTGTCTTGCAACTTTGCTTGGCACAACTTGTTTAAAATGTACACCTCAAATCGGTTCACACTCACGGTGACAAGCCACTCCAAGAGTGTGCAATCCCTGGAGCATGACTCTATTTAAATGGTGGGAGGTGGGGTCATACAAAAACTCACGACACATTAAATGTAAAACTTTAAACATGTTAAAATGCTTAACTGAATGAGAAGAAACTAAACTACCATTTTTATTTTACCAGGTAAGGCCAACTGAGCTACATAGCTCTTTTTCGTAGCGACCTGCCCACAATTATATCTCAACGAAATAGCTTATGTAGAAATTTCTAGAAGCCAAAGACTCTAAATGCATGTTCTTAAATGTGAAGGGGAAACTGGAGGGCCCGGAGAAAAATCCACGGGAAGAACATGCAAACTCCATATATACAGGCGTTCGGGTCGGGATCTAGCCCACGGACCTGTATACCAGGCGAGGTAGTTTACATCTCATCACCGTGGTGTCATAGAAGCAGATGTTGGTTTTGACAAAACAGCTGAAGGCAGAATCTTGACAAAGTATTTGGACTGTGTGGCTTTACTATATCGGTGTTTATCATGCATTCAGCTGGAGCTTTTGGCCCCCTGCGAAGCCCGTCGGTTAATTTAACTTGAATTTAAGCGTGAATTTGTGTTGTCTAACCCTGTCACGAATACTGCACTTCGTGTCTTAAATAGATTTGGCTACATTTAGGAGGGCCGATCCTTCGGCAAGCAGCGATTGGCTGGGCCAACCCCGGCGCCAATGGGTTTTCAATTTGCTGGACCTCTCGCTGAACTTTCGTTCCTGTACATTGCGAGTGGGATTCGTGGGGGGGGGGGGGCGGAAAAGCGACGAGGATCGCGAGGAAGCCGCCCCCTTAGTGGACGTGTTGTGGGAGCCGGCCTGATGGACGCGAGCCAGGGGCTGGGGTGGAGCAGGATCACGGGAGGGAAGTGGGGATTGGAATCCCATGTGCTATACCTAGGCTCCGGGTGCACCTCGACACCATGCAGTGGTCCATTATATAAATGTATTTATTTATTTTACCGCGTAAGGCCCCGCCGAGCTATATCGCTATTTTTGTCAGAAGCGACCTGGGCCACTAGCGATAGCTCAACAAAGTGGCTTATCGTGTGGAACTTTATAGCAGCCGAATACTCTAAATGCATGTCTAGAAATGTGGAAGGAAAAAACCGGAAGACCTGGAGAAAAATCCACGTGACCACTGGGAGAGAGAGACGTGCAAACTCAAAATATAGAGCAGCCATAACAGCGATTTAAAATCTCCTAGCCATCGCCGTACCAACTGCTGGGCTTTGCATGCTGCTTGGTACAGCATTGGGCAGCTGGGGATGCAGGTGCTGTGGCTCGATAGAGTTAGTCCATGATGTATGGGTGCCATTGTGCATGCATGCCAATGGGAAGCGTGGATTCCCCCTGATCGCTGCATTATTATCGTTGCATCGATTGCAAACAACCGCAACGCCTGAAACCCAATGCTCGACTTCGTGCTCAAACCCGCAGCACCTTGTACCCCATGGCTGAACCCACGAGTTCCTGGGTTCGTACTTAAGGCACGTACACACCCAGACAAAGATTCCTCCTATAGCCTTAAACTCTTTGGGTAAGTGCGTAACGAATGAAGCCGGCACGAGGAGGATGGGGGTGGCCAACACCACGCCCGGCTGCCGTTGTCTCCCCAGTGTTGATGTTTATGTGGTGCCACGACCGTGAAGCAACTCCGCAAGCGCCGTGACTCCCGGCCCCTGCACTAAGCACACACCCACACGCAGCGCACACACGTAGTGTCCTGGCCAGGGGGTTGCCTGGCACATTGGGTTTTAATCCGAAGGGCCCCTAGAGGGGAAGTCCCATGGTTTCCCGGTGCCAGGAGATTGGCCGACCCTCGCAGGACAGGTTACATTGCGGTGCCCATAAAATTGCCTCAAAATTGTATGGGTGCAGCCAGAAAAGGTTCACTGGGCTAACCGCCATGAGTTACAACATTGAGGGTGGAATATTAAGCAAGAAGAGCGTAAGGTCAGGAGAATCGCCGCACCACCGCCGCCCCCCCATCTCGGCCCCCATACTGAATACACTCTTGCGGGGTTTGTGTTCACCAGCCGGGACAATGGGTGACCGGCGCCGCGGCACTCGAGGAAGGACGCGGTAACAAGGGGACGGTAACCACAGGCAGGCGCACGATTGGTCGCATGGGACAAACGCCATCCCGGCCCTTTGAAGTCAGGGGATTAGGCCACGGGAGAAGACGCTACAAAGCCGCAACAGCGCAGGTAAGCGCACGATTGGCTGCGCGGTGAGACCGTCACCCTGGGCCTTTGAAGTTTAACGAATCAAAAGAGTGACCCAGGACGATTTTGAGTCTCTTGTCTTCAACCTCCGGGCCATCAAGACCCACTCCCTGCCGTCCTGCCTCCTCGAGCTGCTCGCAGCATCCGTGGGATGCCAGCGAGTGCTGCTTACGAGGCAGTGATAGGTGAAGATTTCTCTCGTCCTTCTCCCTCCGACTCTCACAGCGTCCGTGCGACGCCGTGAGTACAGCTTCGAGGTACATTGGTAGGACGTTTGAGTGCTTGGGTGCGGAGGGCAGAGTTAGGCTCGGCTCTTCTCGCGAAATATTTCCTCCGGGCAGTGCGGAGTTTTTGCGCCGCGAATAAAGACATTAGCACAGAGCATCGGTGCAGTGTGATTTGTGTGTGTGTGTGGAACAGCTGGCGTGGGCGGACGAGCGGCCGAGAGTGAGGGCAGAGCCGCAGCCTGAGGCGCTCGTTGGAAAAATCGCCTGCAGGTGCGCACGTGTTAACTGTGAGGCGTGTACATTTTAGAATCTGATCGCCGGCAGGGGCACGCGCATGCTCGCCGCCGCTGTAGCATTAGCGTGTGCGTGTGTGGAATAACCCCGCGCAGCGGTGAGCCAGCGATTTAGCGATGTCCCTCAAAGGGGGCGCTAACGCAGTGGGGTCCGATCACCCGGTCGGCGGGGGCCTGGCGGGGGCCGATCGACGCAGTGGAGGGAGTGGAGGAGGGAGTGGAAGGGGCGGACGTCGCGCCCCACCTGCCCGGCGTGGGCGGTGGGGTGGACGTCGGCCTCCACATTTACACACCAGGCACTTATTTTAAGGCCGATGCCCAGAAGCGGTTCAGATATTCGTCACCGATGTTGGCCGTGAGTGGGAATTCAACTCGGGTCGCCAGGTTCACAGCGTAGTGCTCTCACCACTGCACCACCACTCCCCACTGATGTACACACGGACAACGTACACGATGGCTCCCCATTCCCCACGAGTTGACGACGGTGGCATTGACTTTGCTGGCCACCCAACACCTTCGTATGCCGTGCCGGACTTCACAGGTGCTCGCTAACAGCACTTGCTCCACAAGTCTATGAAGGCTATATGGGGGATCTGTGCCCGGTGGTCGACCATCCAACCACTATCCAGGTTAGCTCCTGATCTGATGGTATAAGTGCATTCCTGGTGACTAATTCATGGGTAGTCACTTTAGAACATTTAAAAAAATGAAATTTGTTATATATTTCGTCACGCATCAATGTTACTTTTTAACGATTTATTTGCTACCAAATGTCTTAAAAGGTGTTCACATCATTTACAAACATTAAACAATCTTTATTATACACCACTCTTTACGTCAGTGGAGGAATATTTGAGCATATTACATAAAGTCTAATTTAGATAAATTCCCAACACTTGTAATATACAGAATACAAGCCATTTTGTTTAAAATATCATCAATGTAACTAAGGTAATATAACTTAAAAGTAATAAAGCTTAATATTATGAATAAGACAGATTACTACAATCGGGATAAAGAACCACTCGTGTACGGGTGAATTGCAGAGGCGTGGGTGGCATGTGCTCCTCTGACAGCCATCTTTAACATTGTAACGTTCTCAATGCTGCCACACTTGAAGTGTGATCTCCAACCACAAAATCGATTTGTCCCCCTCATCTGAAGAGGGGCTACCACCAAAACATCTGATATATAATTTCGTGAAGGAAAAGAATATACAATTTCAATCAAGAAACAACCAAATCAGATTCTGTGATTTGGCCATTTGTTTGTGAGCACAACAGGAACTTACTCCAACTCATCGATAATAATGCCCTTGATCTTGAAGATGACCCGCTGCTGCTTCGCCACCCCCCCCCCCAGCTCTGAATAGCACGTTTGGCTATGTACGGTGCAAAATAAGTTCTACATAAATTGCTTATGATCATCATCATCATCGGAAATAAAAAGTCGACGGAGACCGCAGCGTCCAACGAGACGCGTGGCCTCGGGCGATGGCGGCGGATTTCTCGCGCCCACGGGGGGCCCTGAGCAGGCCTGGACTGGGCCCAATTATAACAGCTCCTTCCGAGTACTCCAAGCGCACGTTCTGAAGAGATCCGCAGCAATGTTATAGATTTGAAGCTTTCGTGACTGCAGGAATTACTCTTTGGTTCTTTCGGTAAAGTCACGTAGATTTAATTGATTTTCTTTCCACGTGACTTTACCGAAAGAACCAAAGAGTAGTAATATAGATATTGCACAAACTAAAAAAAACACCCCAATTTGGATGCTTTTATCAAAATGCACAATGGTGTTTTGAGTACAGCTTTTCGCTCATTATTCACGACGAGGGATACGTTCCAGAGATGCTTGTGAATAGCAAATATCGCGGTAAACGATATTGGCCTATGGTTATCATACACGCAACATCTGCAGACGCTTCTAAAACTTTGAGAAGTTCTCTCTCGCTCTCTCATCACTTTATCTCATCACTTTATCTCTTTCTCTCGATGCAGTAGTCGTGTAGAGTTCGAGATGCAATTCACGGATAGTCAAAATCGCGGATAGCGAGTTCGCAAATAACGAGGGAATACTGTACACATCATAACATAAATTACAACGTGCAAAACAAGCATGAACTATATGCCAAGAGGAAAGTTAAAAGATTACTTTTTTTTACATTGAAGTTTGTAAAATCACTTAAATAAACATGTCTTTCAAACCATACATTTGATGATGCTTCTTTTTGAAAGAATATCTATTTCAATCCAAATTTGACAAAGGGGGTGATGGGGCACTGCGTCGGAGTTTAAGATCTGCCGATGAGTTCCCCTGGGGCTCCATTCCGCAACAAAGTCGAACTTGAGAGATTTTATACCCATATATAATTAGTGTCGTGCTTTTTAAACCTGAGCAAATGTAGGGATGAAATGCAATGCTACTATGTTTGCTGCTGGCCAAAGGACATGGTTGGCCTTCCGATACATGTCACACAATATATCTGAATAGTTTAGCATAATCTATATATATAAAAGGGAAATTTGTGAATGTGCGTCTGTTCGAAATGTTTAGCATACTTCCCAAAATGCTACAAACTTGAAAATTGGCATGTGGGTAGCTTCCAGACTGTACACAATGCAAAAAGTATAAAAATAGACATTTATATTTTGGCGGGGGGGGCGCAATAATGGATATATTTTGCACGGCAAGTGAGCGATGACGTCACATCTGTGATGTCACCCGCATGCGGAAGCGTCACGCATCACCCACCCTCCGCGGAGGCCGTGTATTAATCCAAGACAAGAATCCAAGTCTCGGGTGAAGCCGGGTAGTAAAGCTAGTGTATTATATAAACATTAAGTATTGTTTGTGTGTGCGGACGATACACTGCACTTCAGGAGTATATGTAACACGATGGACACTTGAGACTTTTCCCATCGCGGGTTTTCTCATTGCGGATTTAACCAGCACGTGGAGCAAAACCTGGACGTCTTCTTCGTTCGTACGGCTGATGTAGATACAGAACGACTACAATTTCACATTCAGATGGTCAATCCAGACAACCACGTCAGGAGTAGCAGAGTTGTATCGCTGTGATGTCTCCTTCATATTTGTGGATCGGGCATTTGCATCGTTATGCGTTGTACGGTCTGTTCTGGATGACCTCGGTCGCACGCTGCTGCCACGGTTTGTGCAGCAGATGCGGTTTAGGATGGACCACGAAGCTGTCCAACGACCCGAATGCCACTGGGAAGCTGGGAACCTGCAAACCTCGAACGCTCAAGACGGGCGGAACATGAACTCGCTCGCGCATCCTCACTCGCTGAGGCTGGGCCAACAGCTCAGCCTCAATACCTCCGGGCGCCCTGCCAGCCCAGCGCCTCATCTCTTGGTCTTGGCGTGGCGCCCTCGGGAGACGCCTGCCCAGCCACGCGCTCAGCCGGCTCGATGTCAAGGTTGAGCCTGTCCGATCGATGGGGTCCGCCGCCCTCCATAGCTCTGGGGCTCATCCTCTCGAAGCTCTTATGAGGCCACACGCACGCAAACACAAACGCACGCAAACACATCCATAGGCAGAGTGAAAACCTATTTGAAAAAAAAATATTTCACCAGGTAAGGTCCATTGAGCTATACAGCTCTTTTTCAGAAGCGACCTTGCCAAAAAACGATAGCTCAACGAAGTGGCTTAGCATCATGTGGAAATCTATAGCAGCCAAATACTCCGAATGCACGTTTCTAAATGTTGAGAGAAAAACCAACAACGCGGAGAAAAATCCACGAAACCACGGGGAGAGAGACTTGCAAACTCCAAATATGCAGGCATCAGGGTCGGGATCGAAAACATGATCTCCTGTATACCAGGCGAGGCAGTTAACATCTTGCCGCTGCAGAGCACACACACAAACATACAGTGTTACCTCGGTATACGGCCGCTTTGGAATACGTCGAATTTGGTATACTGTACGTCGTGTTTTGACGAGAAAAAAATGTCTTGGGATAGGACGTCTTGCTTGGGATACGACGCGCTTGCTAGAACTTGTATGGGTCGGGATGAGTCACCGCGTGGCCGCGTAGACCCCGTTCGTTCGCGACTGAAACAAAGCGCCGCTCCTCAGTCTGCCTGTACAGTAGATCTCGTTCAGTGCACAACCCTTGCTGTAACTCTGTGAATTTTCACGTGGTGTTTTTTTGTCGTTTTAACGTGAATTTTTTGCGAATTCATTCAAGATGGGTCCTAAGAAAGTCAGTGAGAAAAGCCAAGCTACAAAGAGAATGGTTAGGATCACTTCCTGAAATTTTAATGGAAGGGGACTCTCCTTCCAAAAAATAACATCTCCTCCTCCCCTTCCTCACCACCATCGTCCTCTCAGCAAGGCAAAGTGACGTTACATTTTATTTTTATTTTCTATTTATGCATTTTAGTAATAAGTAGTGATCTAAATGATTTTATCCAACCCCATGAATGTATAATGTGCCATATAAAATATAATTTATTATACTCTGGAACGGATTATTTAATTTCCCTCTATTTCTTATGGGAAAAATTCGTTTGGTAATCGTCATTTTCGTATAAGTCCTCCTACCTTCTGGAACAAATTAACGACGTATACCGAGGTACCACTGTACCTCGTTGCCATTCGCACACACTACCGCCTAAAACATTGACGTTCAGTAAAAGATGCAGCCCTGCAATGGCCTTGTCGTGCCACTGCTGGCAGAAGGGTATTTTGGCCCACTCTTCCACAGTGGCCAGTGAAGCCATCTATACTGCTGGGTGATTGCCGATTCACACTACATTTCACCAGGCGCAAAGTCACGATCACCGTGCAACTATAAAGCCATGAAGGTTAAATGTTTGGCAAATTATAATGCTTTAACGTTGGAAACGTCAGACAAGGACTGAAGGCCAGTAGGTCACAAAACTCCAAAATTTAGGACAGGTGATCAGGGGATAGTGATGGCAGGAACAGTGGAAGGTGCTGAGGGACGAGAATGTTAACTACCTCGCCTGCTGTACAGGAGGTCGTGGGTTCGATCCCAACCCTGATGCCTGTTGTATATTTGGAGTTTGCGTGTCTGTCTCTCTCATCATCATCACAATGGCTAGGAGATGTTAACTACCTCGCCTGCTGTACAGGAGGTCGTGGGTTCGATCCCAACCCTGATGCCTGTTGTATATTTGGAGTTTGCGTGTCTGTCTCTCTCATCATCATCACGATGGCTAGGAGATGTTAACTACCTCGCCTGCTGTACAGGAGGTCGTGGGTTCGATCCCAACCCTGATGCCTGTTGTATATTTGGAGTTTGCGTGTCTGTCTCTCTCATCATCACGATGGCTAGGAGATGTTAACTACCTCGCCTGCTGTACAGGAGGTCGTGGGTTCGATCCCAACCCTGATGCCTGTTGTATATTTGGAGTTTGCGTGTCTCTCTCCCCGTGGTTGTGTGAAATTTTCTCCGGGTCCTCCAGTTTTTCTCTCCACATTTAGAAAAATGCGTTTGGATTATTTGGCTGCGATACATTGCCCACGTGACAAGCCACTTCGTTGAGCTATAATTTGTGGCCAGGTCGCTTCTGAAAAAGATATATACATCTCAGTGAGCATTATCTGGTAAAATAATCAAACAATTTTTGTCTGAATGGACATCAGACATCAAATGCTGGACGGGATGGAAGCTCTTCTTTGGTTCTTTCGGTAAAGTCACGTAGAATGAGAATAAAATAATAAATTGATAAAATAAAATAACACAATAATATTCTCACGACGTTTCGGCCACAACACAAGCGGCCTTCATCAGGTGAAGGGACGAGACTGTCTGGTAGGACAGCGCTGGAGTGAAAGAGCCACGTTCAGATCACGGCCTTTAAGCCTCAGGCTTGTGGCCGAAACGTCGTGAGAATATTATTGTGTTATTTTATTTTATCAATTTATTATTTTATTCTCATTCTACGTGACTTTACCGAAAGAACCAAAGAAGATGAATCATTGCAGTCACGAAAGCTTTAAATCGGGATGGAAGCTGTCTGCGTTGAAAGACGCAGCAACACACAGAGGCCACTGGCTATTAGGAAGCTACTGGAGTTATGCACTTTTAAATCTAGTTTTAAAACTAATTTCTTTCGTACTGCTTTTTGCATTCAGTTTTTGTTGTCCTTCCCCTGCACCTTCGATTGGCGCGGCACGAAAGAAGTTCAACATGCATACGTACAAGTTAATGTCTTGACACTTTTTAAATCGAACTGGAACCTCAGACGGATTAAGCCAGAGTTGCGCATTATCGTCGAACAGACCAGTAAGTATGCGGACCTCTTGCATATGTAGTGAGTTCAACTGAGTCGCAGACGTTGTCTTGGGAGCAACACTATTTATCACACCAACTCAACACAACATAACGTAACCTACACTCGGGTGGTGACCACCCAACTAACCACGCTACGGCAGAGCTAGACACGGTCCCGCTATCCCGGTCCGGACCACGAGCTGGGTCCCGGACGGCGTGGCTAGAGGCTTCTTCAACCCGACGTGGATCTTCACTCACCAACAGTCAAGAACCCCGAGCCCCACACGGGGGCCCCCGTTATATCGGCCCGGGCTGGGGCTGGCTCCGCCTCTCGCCCCCCCCCCCCACCTTCTAGATCACTCGAGCTCTTTCCCGAAAGCTCCCCAGAGCTCCTCTATACCACGTGACCACCCAGCGGCCCACGTCCACCGGTGGCCCCCCTCCAATATCATCCAGTCACATGTCGGCAGGTCAACCAGCGTATCATGCCCCAACGTAACCCTGTCTGGCTGACGCTCCCTCTCGCTCCCTCACCGGGAGCCCGCACCGCACGCTGTACGCGGTGCCTCGGCGCTGACCAGCGCTCACCCAAGCCCCGCTAGGGCCGGTACTACGCCCAGCAAGCGGGCTACACATAATAACACATTATCTGCCGTGGCCTCGCAAGCCCGGCATCCACACAGTGACATTCACAGTCACTACACATACATTACTGTACATAGAGAGAAGCGGTGACGCAGCAAGGAGACATCAGTGAAGAACACGGCTCTGGTGGGTGTGGGGTGGCTTCTTACGAGGACCTGCTGGCGTAGCTTCGCGTTTTCCTCTTGCAGCTTCTGGATAGACGCCTGCGCCCTCTCGCGGTCGTTCCTCTCCGACCTGAAGTCCTCTTGGTATATGATCATCTGTTCTCACGGTCAGCACGCGGGGCAGGCAGAGGTGGTCGTCATCATCATCGTCATCCAGAAGGTTTTTTTTTTGTTGGGTTAAATCGCTTAAATATAGATGTGTCGTTAAACCTGCCACGAACTGACATGGTTAATTAGTAAGTTGCGGTGGTTCTCTTGCGTTGACGCGCTTGCCTCTCACAGCGCAGTTGGCGGCTTGTGTTACACATAGACATGACATTAACTTGCCAATCTCCCTAATCTCTCTGCCTAATCTCTGCCATTAACACTGCTGCTGTGCGCATATGCGGCGACGGTGCTCTTACGCGGCGACGGAAGCTCATTTACTTTGAAATGCTAATCTCTCTCCCTAATCTCCCCCATTAACACAACTGATGTGCTTGCGTGCGGGGATGGGACTCCTTTCCAGCTCGGACCCCGCCTGCTTGCCCTTGGCCAACATCTATAACCTCTTGTTGTAGCAGCTCTCTCGCCGTGTTCTTCCTGGTTCAGCAGTTCCACTGCTGGATTATTTTTTCCGCCCGAGGACGATCGCTTGTGTTGCGATCGAAACGTCGTGATAGTGTACACACTGCATTCCGTGTGGCCACTGTAACCCGGCTTGTTGCATCAAAACAGAGGAAATTACATGAGCCCTCCATTGTGCTTTTCCATTGTGCCGTGCGTTGTCCGGCGTTTCGCTCCACGTGTTGAAGCAGCCGCCGGCACGTGGAGCGAAACGTTGGACAACGTGCCAAACAGGCGGGACGACTTGAAAACACATCGGCGAGCTACGCAGCAGCAGCGCAACCACAGATAACCTACACAACCACGGATAACCTACACAACCACGGATAACCTACACAACCACGGATAACCTACACAACCACGGATAACCTACACAACCACGGATAACCTACACAACCACGGATAACCCTACACAACCACGGATAACCCTACACAACCACGGATAACCTACACAACCACGGATAACCTACACAACCACGGATAACCTACACAACCACGGATAACCTACACAACCACCGATAACCTACACAACCACCGATAACCTACACAAGCACAGATAACCCTACACAACCACAGATAACCCTACACAACCACGGATAACCTACACAACCACGGATAACCTACACAACCACGGAAAACCTACACAACCACGGAAAACCTACACAAGCACAGATAACCTACACAACCACGGATAACCTACACAACCACGGATAACCTACACAAGCACAGATAACCTACACAACCACGGATAACCCTACACAACCACGGATAACCCTACGCAACCACGGATAACCCTACACAACCACGGATAACCCTACGCAACCACGGATAACCCTACACAACCACGGATAACCCTACGCAACCACGGATAACCTACACAACCACGGATAACCTACACAAGCACAGATAACCTACACAACCACGGATAACCCTACACAACCACGGATAACCTACACAACCACGGATAACCTACACAACCACGGATAACCCTACGCAACCACGGATAACCCTACACAACCACGGATAACCCTACGCAACCACGGATAACCTACACAACCACGGATAACCTACACAACCACGGATAACCTACACAAGCACAGATAACCTACACAACCACGGAAAACCCTACACAACCACGGGTAACCCTACGCAACCACGGATAACCTACACAACCACGGATAACCTACGCAACCACGGATAACCTACACAACCACGGATAACCCTACGCAACCACGGAAAACCTACACAACCACGGATAACCTACACAACCACGGATAACCCTACACAAGCACAGATAACCTAAGCAATTACAGCACATTCATCAAAACGAGCACCACTATCATCGTTGATCGCGAATGCTCCAGCTACGAGGATCACTCACCTGCTGCTTCAGCAAGTCGATGTTTTCCTTGTAATCTTTTGAAGACTTGCGCTCATCCGCGCGCTCCACCTCGACTTGCCGCAATATTGCGTGCAGCTCCCTGTGAGCAGCCTCCTTCCTGTGCAGCTCCGCCTGCAGCCCGGCGATCTTATTCTCCTGGGATCCCACGAAGGCCCTCAGCGAGGCCAGCTCCTCCACATCCTGGCCTCCGAGAATCTCCTCCAGCATGCCCTTCAGTCTCGCCACCTCCGCCCGCAGAGCGTTCAGCTCCTCCACGTCGAAGTGCCGCTGCAGGGCGTCCCCGCAGCGCACGGACGTCGCCTCCCCGGGGTTTCGCCGCTGGCTCGAGTCCGGAGCCTCCACCGGCACGGCCCTGGCGTGATCCGGCCGGCGCCAAGACCGCGAGGCGGGCGAGCGTCCCGTCCCCCACACGGCTCCGGACGGCGCTGCGGAGGCCGCCGGTTCGCCGCCGTGCCGCGAGTCCGCGGGGTCGCTCGAGGCCGCCGCGCCGCCGCCCTCGCCGGACGCGGCGGCGAGTTGGCCGTGCAGCCCCAAGACCTGCGACTGGAGGCTCTGAATGCACTCCTGCAGCGAGGCTTCGTAATGTCTCCAGCGCACGTTCTCCTCCCGCTCCTGGCTCCGGGGCAGCGTGGGCCGTGTGGCGGTACAAAAAGACGCGTTGGCAAAAGTAACGAAGAACTTCTTAACGACAACGTGCCAAGCGTTGGCAGAGAGTATGCAGAGGAGTAAAATATTTAAATCGGACATGAATACAATGTTTTATCTTAAATGTGTACCTAAACTATTTTTATTTTACCAGGTAAGGCCCACTGAGCTATGAAGCTCTTTTTCAGAAGCGACCTGGCCACAAAGGATAGCTCAAGGAAGTGGCTGATCACGTGGAAATGTACAGCAGCCAAATACTCTAAACACGTGGCAATGTTGATTCTAAAATGCGGAGGGAAAAACCGGATGACCCAAGAAAAAAAACACGCAACCACGGGGAGAACACGCAAACTCCAAATATACAGCAGCAGGCGTCAGGGTCGGGACCGAACCCACGACCTCCTGCATACCAGGCGAGGTAGTGAACATCTCGCCACCTCAGCACCCCTGTAACGTAACAATCAATCTAGCGCATGCACGCGAGCCAATTTCATCGCTCCGTCATCTCCACGTCCTATTGGACGCGATCGCTCAATCTCAACCACCGGCCTTCGTCTCTCTCGGCGACAATGACCTGTAAAAGTCCCCGCTCGCACCTCGTCCGCAAGACCTGCGTCGTCAATCCCTGTGCGCGGAACATCTCCCGCGGAGCTGCACGCACACTGCAGTGTTCACCGAGGCCTCCTCACGTAGCCCTGTAAGGTTTTCAACTCGGCACCCCGGCAAGCTGAGGGTGGGCGTCATGCGCCGCGGCGTTTTGTGCTTACGTGACTCAGGTCGCTGCGCAGTTTTTCGTTCTCCTCTTCCAGTCGAGCCAATCGCTGCAACGCCTTTTGCTGACGGTCCGCTTCACCTGACCACTCCTGTCTCACGCAAGCACGCACACAGGGCTCCCGTTTAACCTTGATTTGACTAATGACAAACAGAGTATCAGCAAGGCCGCGGGTGGAAGTCAAGGCTGAAGGTGGGCAAGCCTTTTGCTGCCGGTCCACTTCCCTTGACAACTCCTGTCTCACGCACGCACAAGGCTCCGGTTTCACCCCCGATTAGACTCTTAATGACAAACACCATCAGCAAGGCCGCGGGTGGAAGTCAAGGCGAACGTGGGTATGCGAGTAACCGCTTTTGTTTTATTGCACTTGTGCAAAGACCGGTTTTCCACGCGAGGCCCCACCGCTCCTGTTGGTTTCTGCAAACCTGCGAACACAGTAGCAACGGCAAAATCTTGTTAAATATTTGATTCGAAATTGAAAGTACATTTTTACGCAAACTACTGTTGTTTCCATGCTAGGCCACGTTTAGAGAGTATCCTCTCACAATCTTTCACCACGCACTGCCGAATGAGATGAAGATGTCCGCAGCAGTGCGTGGTAAAAACTAAGCGTTAAATACTTGCTCATCGTTTCAACTGCCGTGCTGGGAGAACAAACTTAAACTTTTTTTTTCCAGGTAAAGCCCACGGAGCTATGCAGCTCTTTTTCAGAAGCGATCTGGCCACAAATGATAGCTCGTTCGAAGTGGCTTAGCATCACGTGGAAATAGCAGTGTTTCTTAAATGTGGAGGGAAAAACCGGAGGACCCGGGGAAAAATGCACACGACGACACGGAGAAAAGGCAAACTTCAAATATACAACAGGCGTCAGGGTCGGGATCGAACCCACAACCTCCTGCATACCAGGCGAGGGAGTTAACATCTCGTCCCCTAAACCTGCAACCTCTAGATTGCAAGTCCAGTGTGCTCACCAGTCCATCGTGAAATCTAACCAGCGACCCTATGAATTACAAGTCCAGTACAAGCAGAATCAAAATCTTTATTTATCCTGAGGAAATCCGATGAGCTATGAAGCTCTTTTTCCAAACATGTCTAGTAGGGGCGGGGTCAAAAAGTTACAAAAGCGCTCACCGTTGCACCATGGCAGGACCGTACATTACTGTAGAGTCGGGCAACCAAAATAACAAGGATTTTTTTGTTCAAATTCGGTATACATGTCAAGAATATTTCAAGGGCCGCAATGCAATGTACATATGAGACGGTGCTCCTTCTAAAATAACGTCACGAAGCAGCCGGTGAAGAGGCGGCACGCGGCATTCCGGAGCCGCAGGTCGCCAAAGCGCCGCATCGACGCAAGACAACTTACGGCAGGCATCGCGCGCTGACGATCGCCGCGTTGGGCACAACGGGGGGGGGGGGGGGCGGTTATTATACCTCCTTAACGGCGTCCCGAACTCTCGTGCTGCCCGGCCCGTCCTGCCGAAGCCTGCGGCTGAGCTGTTGGCACATCTCGGTGGCAGCAGCGAGACGCACGCGCAGCTCGTGAGCGGGCACGTCACCGCGCTCCCTGGTGGCCCCATCGCCCGGCGGGTCCTCGCCCGCCCCGTCCTTCAACGCCTCGGCCCGCTCGGCTTCCTTCTCCGACAGAGACCGCTCCAGCACCAGGATCACATCCAACAGCTGTACAGGTATAAGCACGCGCGCGCGCGCACACACGCACGTGAAAATGAAGACAAGGAGACCAAAAGAACACCAACACAATCACAAATAGATTTAGTATCATTTACAGCCCCTTGTCAATGCATGAACTGTAATGAAGGCCTCCCCCACGCCCTGTTGGTCATGGAGGCTGTTTGACCATACTTCACCACGCCGGTCAGCACGGGTTGGTGAAGGTGGGGGCCCCGAACCGATTCAGATAATCACTTGTTACCGATCATAATTATCATCCGGGCTCAGAAATCAAACTCTTAGTGCAATGTGGATACTTGCCCCCAAATCATAAACACACGGGTAACAATATACACTTCTATCTTTATTCATCTGGTTAGAATATTGCTGCAAATGTGCTCGTAAGCACCTGTGACGATCAGTAAAGCATATATTTTATCTCCTCGTAAAATAAATTATACTCATAATAAAGGTTTTTGGGTTAGATCGCGATCTAACCCAAAAACCTTTATTATGAATAATATTGGTCGCGAAAGCCTACATGATAAATTATACTACAACAACAATAATTGGTAGAGCCAGCAGTCAACATTGTCACACTATTTCGTTTTCCCAGCAACGGTGATATTGGCACCACCATGCCAAGCAGTCATTTCACACTTCAGTGACCCCACGGTACGCTGCCACAATGTGAACTCTCAGCTGGAATAAGCGATGGGGTGGCTGCCATGACCGATGAGGGGTAAACATAGAACATTCCCTTGGTGAGAGACATTCTCCCCAGAGAGTAATTGAGACTTTCCACAAAACGGGACTAATTTGGCATCCGATGGCTTGACCTCGTCACGAACGTCAACGTTGCATCTGCGACCGGTCCTCCTCGCGATCAAGAGCTTAGTCAGAGAGGGAGACAGCCGTCACTTTGTGGACACGTCGCCCCGCCTTGACGCGCAAGCTCCAGCAGATTGCGCACTTCAGTCGGCGGTCGACGTTCCAAGTGGACTGAGACCTTCAAAGGAGTGGTGCCACCCTCCCCATGGTCGCGACCCCCCCCCGCGGGTCAAACAAATCACTCGAGATACGCCGATACATGGCAGCCAAGAGCTGTTTATGCGAATGCTGTCACATTTGACGCAACGCGCTCCTTCGCCGACTGTGCATGACAAACGAGTGCCAATTTTACGAACCCTGGAGGGACAACAATGGCCTTCAGTCGTACCCCAGGTAGGATTTCAGCTCGCAACCATCTGACAAGAAACTTGGCCCATCATTGGAACAGCCACGCTTGGGAGATCGAGCAAACAACCGCTGGACTGCAAGTCCGACGCGCCAATCGCCATTACACGCTGGCAACTTCCCTTTACGTGCGTGCGGGATAAGTTTTGGCACAACGTGCTGTATATATGAAAGTCACGCAGACTGATGTGGTTTTCATCCCGTGAACACTTCATTTCTGGTGTCATATATGTGGCCCAGGTCACTCTTGCAAATGACTCATCCTGATCTCTCTTGAGTTCGCACCTTGGTTAAAAACAAACCAACTTGAAGCTGTCCTATCATAACACTCGTTAAACAAAACACTTTCTTGCTCCACAATTGAGTTGAAAATGGGAGCATTAATTCAAAAATGCAAGTTGTTGCTTGGGAGTAATCGCTCTGGGATCAATTGAACGATCCGTACGACACGCCGCTTTAAAATCGGCATCCCCAGAGGGAAGAATACTTGATTTGCACACACAATGCAGCGTAAATCGGCACTCACGATACACCAGGGTCCACGCATAACAAGTGGTACAGAGACCGCAAATTATTGAAATCACGTGACCGTGCGATGTCAGTTCAAGGTCGCAGCGAACGGGCGTGGACACGATGATGTGCGCTGTTGTTTTCTAGTTGTGTCCCTTCCACAGGTTCTAGTTCCCTTAGCAAACCTGTGCACGACTTTTGTTTTGTTCATGAATAACTCGGTTCAACTTTAGGGCTTCTTTATACAGTTCTTCAATCACTTACCGAAGCTTTCCATTGGATGCCACGACAACTATATCGTAAACATGTTAAATGCTCAAGCTTGCTACATCCATGTGTTTATTTCGACTAATATATTACACTGCTGTAAAATAAACCTCGGCACCAGTGCATCTCCCAGCTTGCAATTGCATTGTGTGGTAATGGTGGTTCCTGAGTTGCACATAAGTTGCGATACGAGTTTTTCAAATGAAGTCATCGATGTGTGACAGTTTAGATCTTCGATGTGTGACACACGCATCCATTTTTCAGTGAACTAAATATATTTACTCCGCTTTCAAGCAACGATCCGCTACTTACGTTCGTTAGCCAACATTGCCTTACGTTGCCCTTCCCCCCGCACCTGCGATTAGCACGTTTGGCTACATACGGTGCAATAGAAGTTCAGCACACGTACGTAACATATGCCCTAACGCAATCAGCTGTCGTAGTCAGCACGGGACCGTCAGGTCACTCACTGACCTCGTGACACCACACACCCGGCAGCACCACGTTTTGGACGCCGACTAGCTACCACCCACCATCCCAAATCCTGAACGTGCATCTGAATTGCTCACATGCGGACGCCTCTGCGACAAGTTGCGAGCGGTTGCCCAACCGGTTGCTCACAGCAGAGGCATACTCCACCTTCAAGCAACGATCCGCTCAGCGATTTCTCGTGATGGACTTCATCGCGTTGCGCATTTGTGAACTGTGATTGGTTGTTGCAATCCTGAACGCGCCGTTTAATTCGGCCGCTGAGCAACTACCCGCTCAGATGTGGTGGACAAAGCAGTCGCAGGTGGTCGAGTTGCGTGATTTCGAGAGCGATTTGGTTGTCCAACAGATTTCTCAGGTCACCCAGCTCTATGCTGACAGACAAGCCACACACCCACACACAATCACACACACAATCACACCCAGACACAATGACAACCACACACATCACACTCATATAACAGCCGCCATTCGGTAATAAGTGGCTAGGTGCACTTTGAGGCCAATGTGTCGAAGGACCTTGTCGCTGATAGGTCACGAGGCGGACCCAGCTGTTATGGGATGACTGACACCCAGGCATCACACACACATCACATCACACCCACAAACCAACACACAAACAAGACTGAACCTGCAAAACGGAACCAAAACTCCTCAAATGCATCCCATGCAGGCCGTTGTTTGCATGAAAGCCATTTAACACGCAGTAGTAGGTTTTCGCGACCAATATTATCCATAATAAAGGGGTTTTTGTTTGTTTGTTCGATCGCGTAAATATGTCATTAATGTAGTCATACGCGATGCTACAAAAACACTTTATTATGGATAAAAAACTATTATCACCACTTGATGACTGCAGTAATTACTCGTTGGTTCTTTCGGTAAAGTCAAGCAGAAAGAAAATAAATTAAATAATAGAATACGACGTTTCGATTGCAACACAAGCAACCATCATCAGGTAAGAACCAATGAGAAAACAAACCGAGTAAACCTAGAAATATAATGCAACACAACACAGAGAGTCGGTCAACACAACAGTCAACACCCCACCAGGTTGATTACGTTCTTACAAAGATTGCTAAATTTGAGAGAAAGACAAAACACAGACACGGAGACACACACAGACAGACACACATGCAGAGAGAGACAACACAGGGACAAACAAAGAGAGAGACACACAACATAGACACACAGACACGCATGCAGAGAGACACACAGAGACACAGAGAGAGAGAGAGACAACATAGACACACAGACACAAGCAGAGAGAGACACACAAGCAGAGAGAGACACACAACATAGACACACAGACACACAAGCAAAGAGAGACAACACAGAGACAAACAGAGAGAGACACACAACATAGACACACAGACAGACACACAAGCAGAGAGAGACAGAGAGAGAGAGACACACACAGAGAGATGCACAGAGAGACACACAGAGAGACGCACAGAGAGACACACAGACACAGATAGAGACACACACATAGACAAACAGAAAGACAACGCCTCTGTGTCGAGGCCTTAAATAGAGAGGGGGGGGGGGCAGAGAGTGAGGGGGGAGGTAGAGAACAATGAGAGATATTCTTAGTTCTTTCGGTAAAGTCACGTTGAAGGGAAACAACAAAATAATAAAATATATAATATATATTTTTAAATAAAATAATAAAATATATAATATATTTTTATTATTTAGTTGTTTCCCTTCAACGTGACTTTACCGAAAGAACTAAGAATATGAATTACTGCAGTCACGAAAGCTTTAAATCAACAATGAGAGAGTTGTGTGGAATTCCTGCCCATAGCGGCCGGAGGAGAGACAATGGACTTATAAACAAAGCATTGTTCCGTGCAATGTTTACACACCGCACCAGATACTCATTTGAGGCTGAGTCGACCTAGGGGAGGCCCAGGACCAGTTCAAATAATCGTCACTGTGGTGTTGGCCGTGAGTGGGAATCGAACTCGGGTAGCCGGATTCGTAGCACAGCGAAGCGCTAACCACTACACCACCGCTCCCTTAGGGGCAGATGCTCAAAGATATACATAAGAGAACCAGACTCAGAGATACATGAAAGGGGCCGTCCATAAATGACGTCACGCGATTTTGGACGATTTTTGACCCCCCCCCCTCGTCACATGGCGTCACAAAAAGTCAGACCCCCCCCCTTAAATATGACGTCACAAAGCTCTGCCCCCCCCCCCCCCCCCCCCAAATAAAACACGCTTCAAATCGCTTTAAACTATTGTCATTGTGGTGCGTATTTAATGTGGCGCTGCACTCTGATGTTGTAGGAGAACACATTTATTAAAAAGTCTATTTAATTAAGTAGAACGTGTTGTCTATATTTATTTAAAGTTGCTCATTTTGACGTGACGTCACATTTCTCAAACCCCCTCCTCCTCCTCCCTATCGTCACACATAGTAACGTCATTTATGGACGACCCCAAAGACAAGCCACAGTTGGGGCGATTGTGGCCACGCAAAACCCCAAACTATGTACCGTCATGTTCAGTACATCTAAGGATGCACAAACTGTACGTAGGTAAACACAGAGGCACAAACTCAAATGTAAAGAAGAGACAGGTGACGGTACAAGAATGGATCGTGAGATCGGATGGAGAGTCTTCATCCAGCAGTGGAGGGAGCGGTGGTGCAGCGGTTAGCGCTACGAAACCGGCGACCCGGGTTCGATTCCCGCTCACGGCCAACACCGCAGTGACGATTATCTGTACCGGTCCTGGGCCTCCCCTAGGTCGACTCAGCCTCAAATGAGTACCTGGTGCGGTGTGTAGTAAACATCGCCACTGGGGAGACAAAGGCGGTCGGGCGTGGTGCTGGCCACCCACCCCTCGTGTGCCGTGCCGGCCTTCATAGGTGCTGCTCGCTAACAGCACTTGCCCCAAGTCTGTTAAGGCTACACGGGGGATCTTTGTCTTTGTGTGACGAGGACACCACGCCGAGTGGTCGCCTTGAGTGAGGACCCCCGTCGTGATACCTGGGTTCATCAATAATGTCTGAATTGGTCTGTAATAAGGCACTGACCAGGGGGTGACAGGTATTCCCTACACACTCCTATATCCGACTGCACACGACATTATAATTGCCGTCAACCCATACGGTTTACCCCATAATCTTGTACAGAGAAATTTACTTGTCAGGTCCATACGGCAAAAAAAAAACCGCGTGTCTATTTGTTTGTGTTTCTCCCCTGTGATGGGACTTTGTAAGATGAATGTTGAGGTTTATAAGGGCACGGGGTGACCGCTAAGGCCTGAATTGGTCTGTAATAAGGTAAGGGGTTGATAAGGAGTTGACTTGCTGGGGTATGCTGCTGTCAAACCCCCAATGGTTTAAAATGTGTGGTGGGATCCTCGTCCCAGCGGTGATGTCTTGTCGGCGAAAGAGCCTCCCCCTCCTCCACCCCAACTCTCTCTTTCTGAACACGAGAGAGAGAGCACAAGGATACTGCACACTACACGTTTAAAATTCACAAAACACCGCACACACCACCATCACCACCAACACCATCATCATCACCAGCAATACCAACATCATCACCACCAGCACCACCATCGGTATAAACTCCCCAACCAACAGCTCGCCGGCCTCCCCAAGTGCGCTGGAACCTCTTGCGAGGCAAGCGACCAGCGTGGGGAAGAGGAGACCAAAGTAGCCCCCGCACTCGGGAACCCTCTGAGCGGGGACTCCCCCGCAGCCTCCCGCTGGCGGCTGCGCCCGTGCCTGGACGAACGAGGAGGAGGAAGAGGAGGAAGAGGGGGAGGAAGAGGAGGAGGAAGAGGTAGAGGAGGTGGAGGAAGACGAGGAAGAGGAGGAGGAAGAGGTGGAGGAGGAGGTGGAAGAGGAGGAGGAAGAGGAGGTGGAGGAAGAGGAGGAAGAGGAGGAGGAGGCCTCCCACCTCGTCAGCCCCGCGTGGTTTCCCCGCGGCTCACCTCGTCGGGGCCGAGGCCCGTGGACAGCTCCCGGTCCCAGCCCCCGCGCTCCCTCGGCGCGCCCAGGCGCGAACTCAGCCGCGCCACCTCCAGGGCGAGGCTCTCCACCAGGGGACGACCGCCCGGCACGGTGAACACCACCGGCGGGTCTCCTCCTGCCCACCGCCCACCGCCTGCGCCGTCACCGCCACCGCTGCCGCCGTCGGTGGTGGTGGTGACGGTGACGGCCTCTCCTCCTCCTCCTCCTCCTCCACCACCACCGCCGGCGGCTGCTGCTACCGCGGCGGGGGAGGCTGCGGCTGCGTCCAGGCTGAGCCGGCAGGGCTCGTAGCGAGCGAGCCGCGACTGGGCGGCCCGCAGCTCGAGCTGGGCCCGGGCGAGTCGCTCCTGCAGGAGGCCCGACTCGGTGCGGGCCTCGTGCAGCAGCACGTTGAGGGTCTCGTAGCCGCGCAGGCTCGCCGACAGCTTGCCGGCCTGCTGCTGCTGCCTCCTCCTCGGGGCAGACTCGGCCGCCACGTCGCCCATCGCACCCACCCACACACACACCCACAGCACGTAGGATGACGAGGATGTCGCTCCCTCCCGGCTACAGGACGGAGATATTATTCCCCGCGCAAGATTCTCGCTCCCCGCTGTCTATCGCCGCCGCCCCAACCCCGCAGCCTAAACTTTAAAACCGCCGCTTAAAAAGTCACACCGTCACCACCGCCACCAGCAACAACATCAGTAGTAGTAGTAGAAGACGTTGTAGTAGAAGCTGGTGTTCGTTGTCGCGGCGTGCCCATCGATCGGAGAGCCGAGGGCCCCCCACAGACGTTGATCTTCTTCGTCCGGCAAGTGTCCTGCGTGATGCGAGCGCAGCGCGATATCCACGAGAAGCCTCCTCCTTCCTCCCTTCCTTCGTCGACCACAAGAGCGAGAGGGGGCTGCTGGTGGCCTCAGAGCGACAGAGACGAGTGAGGCAAGGAGTCAAGGAGTCGCCACGTTCTGCAGCCGCTAGGTGTCGCTACATCAAACCTGGCCACCACGAATTGTGCGGCGCTTTAAAAAATTTTTTAACTGCCCCAACCACGCGCCCGGTCTGCCGCTGAAGTTGTTTGCGTGACAAATCTTACTAAGTGGCTGTCCAACGAAACTTTTGTATTTACGCGATCTAACCCAAACTACCTTTATTATGGATAAGCCTTCGTGTTATACTGCCAAGGGAGTCAGACCCCCCCCTTAAATATGACGTCACAAAGCTCTGCCCCCCCCCAAAAAATAAAAAAACGTTTCAAATCGCTTTAAACTATTGTCATTGTAGTGCGTATTTAATGTGGCGCTGGACTCTGATGTTGTAGGAGAAAACATTTATTAAAAAGTATATTTAATTAAGTAGAACGTGTTATCTATACAGTATTTATTTAAAGTTGCGCATTTTGATGTGACGTCACATTTCTCAAACCCCCCCACTCGTCACACATCGTCACAAATGTCTGACCCCCCCCCCCCCCCCCAGGTGCGTGACGTCATTTATGGACGGCCCCCAACACGACAGTTTACAATTGTTAACAATACTTTCATTATTGATTTAATGCTTTCGTGACTGCAGGGATTCATATTCTTGGTTCTTTCGGTAAAGTATTGTTTCCCTTCTACGTGACTTTACCGAAAGAACCAAGAATATGAATACTTTCATTGTATATTCATTCATGCCAACAGCATCCTACAACGCTGTACATTAATCATATATAAGGACAAAATCCCATATATGCGGTTGGCTACGTACGGCGTGAAAGAATTTCAACACACACCAAGCAAATGAAAAGCCTACTACCAAACAAAATATATTTTTTTATATAAATATAGAAATAGCACCAAAACAAAATAAGTTATCACAGAAAATGAGTTCATTCTAGATTACAATCCCAGCTTCCCAACCAATGGGAAATAAGAATATATCGTCAGCTGAGATTTCTTAATTGCACATCATGTCATTAAACAATAGTGACTGACTGTGACACGCCGTGAACTGATGATACGGGATGCTCGATACGCACCTGGAAATCGCTCCTAATTCTGAACGATGTCCCAGAGAATCGCTACAATTTGTGCCGAACCGTTACGGCGGATTAACAAAATGCTGTCGCCCGGGGAAAGCCCACAAAGGTCACAAAATCTAGGATGCAAATTCGCTCAGAATATCCATACTGCAGGGGAAAAATAGTGACATCACCAGAGGGAGAAACCCCAGAGAAGTCGTGCCCACAGCAGTCGAGTTACAGCAGTGGTCAAGACGGCGTGCGATTTGACGCCCACAAAAAAATCCCCATAAAAGTTCGAGTTTAATAGGCCACGTGACAGGGTCCCCCTGGCCTGAGCCAGGTATTTACAATCGCACGCAGTTGTGCACTAAATCGTGACTAACATTTTTTTTAACGCGTTCCTGTGCAGTGTTGAAAGTTTTTTTTCTCAAGTCCAGGATGCTTTTCTCGTATATTCAAATTCTCTCTTTTATATTCACTGTCTGGAGGTTTTGTGACCATGCTGATGATCGGTGCACATTTGCATGAAGAAAAATCTCAATCGTTTCTGGTATATCTACACAAGATTTGCATTCGTGTAAGGGCATATCAGACATAAAGGGTGCATTAAATTCGTGTAAAGGTATAGCTGAAATGAATTACAAAATTCAAGTACACCACCACAAACATCACCATTGTTTGTCAGACGAGGTGCCCTCGGAGACCACGTGAAGTGTTGAAGGCTTGCAGGCAGTTAATGGGCACAACGAAATGTGTTTCCCGACACACAATATGCTCCAGCAACCAAGGATTTGTAATCCCCTAGTTAACATTCGCTCATATGCTCCAATATTATTAAACTTATACCCGTCAAACCATACGGTTTACCCATATCCTTGTACATGGAAATTTAGTTTTCAGGTCCATACGGCGTACAGCCGTTTCAATACGGGCAAAAAAAGTTTTTGTCTGTGTTTCTCACGGATGAGACTTTGTTGAATGAAGGTCTGAATCGGTCTGTAATAAGTGAGGCACTGATAAGGGGTTGACAGGTATGGAAACTCTCCCCAACCATCCACTGTAAACTCCATGGCCCTGTTCGTGCCCAGGTACTAGATATTTTTTTTTATTTTGCCTATGGCTCCCCCGTCATAAGCCAGCAGTTTCTGTCCTGTGTCTTGAGATGCAGTTGTGTTTAGATGTTGTACAATATTATGAACGTGCGTATGTTTCATGATGCCGGGGCATAAATGTGGGAAGTCTCTTTTTTCCAGGGCATCTCATAACCTGGTTAAACCCAGGATGGGCATGACAGCCTGAATGTTTCAAACAGACAATATAAAAACCCGCACACAACTCGGAAACACATCTGGCCATAATTTAATGGACCAACCATGAACCCAAAGCCTGGAAGTTAGCCTTGGTGTTAAGATTATGGGTATTCAATGGGAGTCTGAAAGGGATTTTTGAAGCTAAAGGTGGAGCAATATAGTGGAGTGGCCATGGATATTGCACATACAGGTAGTGGTACATTCCCACGTGAGTTTAATTGTTCAATAATGGCTTTCTCACGGGCCCAGGTTTTTGGGAGGCAGCGCAGACGTTCGTTGAGGTTTTAGTAGGCAACCCAAGGGGCAATGGGATATTTGTAAAATAATAAAGATGCTTTTTAATTATATACGTCATCCAGTGTGAAGGATGGGTGGATAGCTGTGCATAGGCTCTGCGATATTTTCAGTCCAGTCCCCAGTTAAGCATTTCTATTCGTGAATGTAGTTGTATGGTGAACTTCTTTCGCACCATACATATTCAACCGCTTTAAGCTAAGGTGCGGGGGAAGGACAGCAAACTAAACACAAAAAGCAGTTCTATAGAAATTCGTTTTCAATCGAGATGATTTAAAAGTGCATAGCTCCAGTGGCTTCCTAATATCAGCGCGTTCCAGATAGCCGCAGAAGCACATCTGTGGTGTTTTCGTATATTAAATACAGTACGCATTGCAAAACAAAATCACCCTTCTTTAAAGGACAATACAAATCAATTACATAAAACAGTAATTGAAAAAAAACAAATGAAATACGCATATTTGTAAAAACTGCATTTCATTTTTGAATGCATTATCCTAATGTTCAGAATACTCATCAGCTCTTTTAAACACACACCTCCATGTGATTACATAATCCAATTTTACTACGAGGCTGTTTTTATACCATGACAGAACATTATTCATCTTGTGGTTGTAACACCCAGATGCTAAAGAGACAAAAGTGATCAAAGATTAATAAATCATTTATTCCAACTTGCCACAGTACAACCAATGTAAGGATTGTTATATATTCGTAAAAAGTTCACATTCAAACTTTATTTCAGGGGTAAAGTGGAGCGTACATCAAGGACATTTTTGGTTTGAATTTGGCACAAGACTGTTGCCACTTGGATTTATGACTCGATAACCATCTGAGTGTCAGGTTACATCCTTGAATGTCTGGATTGTAAGTTGGCTATCTGGCTTGATTTTTAATCGGTGAGCTGACAAGCTAGCTGGTTACGATGACTCACAGCCAGTCTGTAAAGGACTTTCCACTCATAACTTGCAGGTTTCCTGATGTTTATTTTCCTGGCCAAGACAGAGTGGTTTATTCTGCATGGCTGGCTGATTTATTGGCTTGGTCAGCGATATTTAAAAATCTGGTTGAAAAGATATTGGTTGGGATGACTCACTGCCTGCTGGATTAGACGATTGTCCAGACGGGTGTTTTTTTTGTATACGCCTCGAGTGAAATCTAAAAAGGCTTCGTCTCTTTAAGTAACCATTTTAAGGCATCCTCTCGGCCCTGCTTCTTCAGCTCAGCCCCCACCACCTCCTGGCAGTGTTCGTGGTACTTGTTCACCCAGGAGATCTGTGGACACAACGGTAGAAACGTCACCGTTTACAATAGAACACGAACCACGTAGAGTGGAGGCACAAATTGGCCAAAGCTACAAGCAGAACACTTCAGGGCGTAACAATCCTGAAGGGTGTTCATTCGAACCGGCACGATTGGTCATAGTGGATAAAACACTTGTTCCACTATGACCTATACCAGATTACTTTGTGGTCAATTACTTGAGTCTGATTCTGAGTCTTTTTTAAAAATGGCACCTGGACATTCTTCTTCCCGAAGGAAAGGAAACCACTCCCCCCCCCCCTCTGGAGAGCCCTGCCCAGCGTGATGTGGCTAATATTGCTATATCGGGGAGACGAAGCGACATGTCTCTGACCGAATTCGCGAGCACAAATCAGATTTGCAACACGGCAGAACGAATTCTTCTGCTGTAGCTGATCACTGTTACAACACTGTGGGTGATCACGATATAATTTTCTCCGATACCAAGGTTCTTTGCAAACCCACGTGTTTTTATCAGAGATTTGTTCACGAGGCAATTCAGATTTACAAACACAGACACAATTTCAACCGAGAAGATGGTTTCAAATTAAGCAACCATTGGAAAGATGTTCTAAATCGAACCAAACATTAAACTAATTTTCAATGGTACAGTATATTTTTTCAATTAGTGGTACCCCAAACTTTCGCAGCTCTTAAAATTCCCTTTTCACACCATCGAAGTGTATACCCAGTTGCTGTTAATAGCTCAACTTATTGAAGAATATATTGAGTACATTTATTATATTGATGTAATTTAGACTTAGTTTTTTCACATCGGTTTACTGTATTATAGTTGGGTCGTGCAGCCCCTTTGGCGTCCATGTACTAGGTGCCTCTGTGGGTTGTGTAGGCTTTGACTTTAACATAGCTATTTCTATGACCACTCACAAGCTAATCCTTCAGCTATTTCAATGCTAAATTATCCTGTTTGATATGTAAACTCCTTTGTCAAGGTGCCTCACTTCTCTCACCCAGCTTAAAAGACGCTACGAATCAATAGCAGCGTTCATTGAAGCGCTGTCGTCCCGACAGTTCTGTTCCTTCACCTGAAGAAGGCTACTTGTGTTGTGGCCGAAACGTCGTGATTTTTGTTGTTTTATTTTTTACCTACGTGACTTTACCGAATAGAACCAAAGAGTATGGATCCTTGCAGTCACAAAAGCTTCAAATCTAGTTATATATAATCATACATATTCAAAAGTATATCTGTGTCTCCACACAAATAGAAATATTAGTCCATCAGCCTATTGGCTTTCCAGTCTAATGTTATCAAGCAGAATTTATTTAAGCATGCAACATCTGAAACGGTTTCAACCTTCTGGTTCTCATCAGCAGAGTCAGGTTTGTTAAACAAAGGATGCTGGATTACCATATGTTATCGGCAAGGGCACTCCATAAAATTATGGGGCATTCTTCAGTGCATAAAGCATATATAAGCGGAAGTTCGTTTCTCTGTTTCCACATATACCCACATGAACACGTGTGCGATGAATGCTTCTGGTGCGCTGATTGACAGCGAGCGCCTCACCTCGCTCTCTGTAAGCAATGATCTCTCGATCATCTTGAGCTGAATCGGTACCAGGGTCAGTGGCTCAAAGGTCAGTGAGCCTCGGTCCTTGAAGTTGTACTGTGGAAAAAACACAGAGTTAAACTGCAATCCACTGTACAACAATGCCCATGATTAAATGTCTTATTTTTTGTGCCTTGTCAGAAATCGGGTATGCATAGGAACTAGGTTTACACAATGATACGGGACCATGCCAGATGTTCTGCAATCCATCAGTACAAGACAATGCTTGCTATTTTTCATACCTAGTCAGATCTTACACAAACTGTTGGAACAATTTAAGCTAAATTGAACTTGGGATGAAAAATCGGTACATGAAGGAAGGCTCAAACTTTGCACCTCCGATTAGCACGGTTGGCCACGTACAGTGTGAAAGAAGTTCAACATACACATGTACGTGCAGGCCCACATTAAGGTTTGTTGAGATACAAACTGTCTCGTGAGGAACACCCAGGATTATGATTCCAGAAAGAAACAGTAGTTTCTGATGTTTTATTACAGATCATTTTTGGGCCATGGCAAGGTCAAGAGGTCGTCATTCACGTCACCATGCCTTTTCATTGCTTCCTACTTCTGGAAGATCCCATCATTTCACAAATTATTTGGCGATGCTGTTTTAGCAGTGGTGCACAAGCACAAATAACAAAACTCCTCACACTTGTAAATAAAGAAAAACATTAAATAAGTGCTATAAAGAAGGGCCATTGTCCAAAATTCTGCCTGTTATATATGAAAACATTTCAGGCAGCGTTTTTACAAATGTGTTGGGGTTTATCTTCATAAAATAAATTAAATCTCTAAGAAGGAACCTTGAACATCAACGTCTGACTTTAAAAAGGTTCCCTCTTACAAGACCCTATACCATCCTATTTACAAAATGCCCTCATTTTCTTAAAATGTCTCCATAGAATAATTCTTGCCTACCTCTGCCCATTCACTTTGTTTTGCTCTCCTTTGTATTCTCTCTGCTTCAGCACCCAAGGTTTAACTATACAAATAACCACTCAGTGGAGGTAATTCCTTCTCTGCCACCACTTCGGTGGCCTGGAGTTTCCTCCCCAAACCTCGGCACTGTTCAGATCCTTCCCGTGGTTCAAGTCCAGGATCAAGACTCTCCTCTTGTCCACAGTTGATAAAACCGTCTCTTGAAATGCCTTTAACCTCTCCCGACCATACCACCATCTCACTTTCTTGCCACTGTCGTTTGCAATGCAACTGCATTTCGCTTTGCAGATTCCCGTCATGTGAATGTACACCTATTTTGTACAGCGTTTTAAGACGCAGTTAAAGTAGATACTCTACACCTGGGGTCGGCAACCAAAATAACAAGAAGAACAATATTTTTTTCGAATTCGGTAAAAAACTAAATACCTAAAGAGCCGCCATGCGCTGTGTGGGAATAAGAGACGGTGGTCCTTAATACATAACGTCATGAAACAATCCTTAAAGAGCCGCATGGGGCTCCGGAACCACAGGTTACAGACCCCTAGCACTATACAATCAATTTGTACCGTGTTACAATTGGGGCTGAAACTCATATTACTTAATGGCCAATAGGAACACCATATACGCACGCAAAAACCTTGAAGATAATGTAAAGCATATTCTTAGTTTTTTCGGTAAAGTCACGTTGAAGGGAAACAACAAAATAATAAAATATATATAAAACAATAAAAAATTCTCACGACGTTTTGACCATAACTCAAACGGTCGTCTTCAGGTGTGTTGGTTTGCATAAATTGATTTTTAAACGGCATATTTATTTATTTATAAAAACGTTAGCGCCACGCGCAACGATTTGGCAGTTTATTTAGGACTAGTCCATCTATATTCTGAAAAGAGGAGGGGGGAGACGAAATTTTATAATGTATGCTGTCTGAAAGCCACTGTAAGCGTGAACAATCAATTAAGACCTGAAATGGCTCACATGCCATTGACTTTTCCAAGACAGAGGTTCTTTGTAAGCCATCTGGCTTCCATGAGAGATTCGTTCATGAGGCTATCCACATATACAAGCACAGAGACAATTTCAACCGAGAAGATGGATTCTATCTTACCAATCATTGGAAAGATTTGATAAACCATTTCAGGTCTTAATTGATTGTTCACGCTTACAGTGGCTTTCAGACAGCATACATTATAAAATTTCGTCTCCCCCCTCCTCTTTGCAGAATATAGATGGACTAGTCCTAAATAAACTGCCAAATCGTTGCGCGTGGCGCTAACGTTTTTATAAATAAATAAATGCACCGTTTAAAAATAAATTTATGCAAACCAACACACCTGAAGACGACCGTTTGAGTTATGGTCGAAACGTCGTGAGAATTTTTTTATTGTTTTATATATATTTTATTATTTTGTTGTTTCCCTTCAACGTGACTTTACCGAAAAAACTAAGAATATGAATTACTGCAGTCACGAAAGCTTTAAATCAAAAGATAATGTAAAGCTTTCATTTATACATTTGCCATAAAATATACAATTACGGTCCTATCCATCATTAACTGAGAAATGTGTTTAAAAGCCACGTAAGATTGTGGGTGAATTTCACTTGTGTGTAGTAAAGATCTGCCTTGAATGACCCTGTTCACGATGCCCTCTCTTCTCCAAGCCAAGCAATGATGGAGTCAATATGAGAAAGTGTACGAGCTTGCTGTACCCGAGTCTTGGCTGGGATCACCAGGAGAACATTTTCAATGCGAATCCCAAAGGCACCCTCCTCATAGAAGCCTGGTTCTGTGGGGCACAGGAAGAGGGAGGCGGTGACCAACAGACTCCAAATGAATAACAATTTTCATCAACGCCATCAGACATTCGTATATGATAGAAATTTGTAGCCATGTAGATTGAACTCAGTTGATTGTTAATGTAAAAAAATGTGATTTACCTAAGGTTTAAAAATGGGATCAAAATTATAATTGAAAGCTTTGTCAGTGCACTGCTGGATCAAGGTCTCTCCATGCTGTGTCCATCATAGAAGTTATTTGACCAGGGCGCCAGTGGCAAAATGTTAACTACCTCGCCTGGTGTGCAGTAGGTCGTGGGTTCGATCCCAACCCCTGTATATTTGGAGTTTGCACGATGTCCCTGTGGTCACGTGGTTTTTCTCTGGGTCCTCTGGTTTTGTATCCCTCCACATTTATAAACAACATGCGTCGAGAGTATTTGGCTGCTGTCAATTTTCACGCGATAAGCCACTTCGTTGAGCTGTCATTTGTGACGGCCAGGTCGCTTCTGAAAAAGAGCTACACAGCTCAGTGGGCCTTACCTGGTAAAATAAAAAGTTTTAGTTTAGTACAGTTTTTACCACGCTGGTCAGTTGGGGATAATAAAGGGGAGGCCCAGGTCTGGTTCAGATGCTGCTCGCCATGAGTGTTATCCATCTCTTCTCAACCAAGCAAGGAAGTTGGGATTGTGGTCTGGGATGTGTAGGCCTAACTTTTGTTTGTGCTTTTAGTTTTGGTGCCATATCTTTATTTGCTTATTTTTGTAGTTTGCTTGGTAGTAGTAGGGTTTTCATTTGCTTGGTGTGTGTGCACTGTGCGTAGCCAACCGCGTATGTGGGATTTGGTCCTTGTATATGATTAATGTACAGTGTTGTGGGATGCTGTTGGCATGAATGACACTGCTATATAAAATGTAAGTCTTATTTTTATTATCTCTGGGAAGCAAACACAAGTTACCACCACTGCTCCGACCCTAGGTTGGTCATATTTAAAATTAAATCACGTACTTTATCATTTTTATAATGAGGTTGCATGCGCTTTAAAATAAGCAGAGTGCAATTATAAAAACAAATATGAGTGATGTTACGCGCCACAGACTTTCTTCGAGTGAACAACGGGCACGGAACCAATCCTGCGGGCGTGACCTCGTTCTAAAAGGAGGGCGCCCCATACAAAAACTCAGAGGGTGGTGGAGGCACGACCATCAATATTAAACAAACCTCAACCGTTAAACGTTAATCGCGACACAGCGCGAGTGAACAATGCGAGTTGCTTTTGTCTAGAGTGCATTCGGCTCCACATCATCCGCTGTGTGTACACGAGGAAAGGCTGCAGTGCAGCAGCACCTTGTTTAGCCTTCGCTAAGAAGTCAGAAGGGCCAGAGCCTTCAGCTCGTGGTGGCGGGGGGGGGGGGGGGCAGTTGGAGGGCGGTGGGGGGGGTCCTCGTAAGCCAGCAATGCTCTTGCTGCCGTCCCCGCACGCGGTGTCGTTACCGTCTGTGATGATCATGTTCGCTTCCAGGGGCTCGTCCGCAAAGGTCTTGTAGCTGATGCCGCACGGGCCCTCGTGCACGTTGAGGAAGGAGCCCACGCCGTGGCCTGTGCCGTGCAGGTACTCGAGGCCCACCTGCCACAGCGCCATCCGTGCCAGCGTGTCCAGCAGGTGCCCTGCGCAACGCGCAAGCGGAGGCAACGAAAACCTTGCACACCGTGGTGGAGACGACTGGGGGGGGGGGGGGGACAGCATGAGGGCCGCGATAATTGTTTGTATCGTCGGGGTTCTTTTGCAACATTACCAATCACATCCTGATTATCGTTGCTCTTTTTGTTTTGCTCAGAAGCCGTATTTCCCCGACTAATTGTCTACGAAATAACAAAATCGTTGAAGTTGTAAATAAATGGATATTACCCGTTAAATTATTGCTTTGCAAAACGTTTCCCGGAGTCATTTATGACACGGCAATTATACATTTATGTAATAACTTCATTGTTTTGTGTGTAACTGACAGAATGTGCATTCATTGCGTCATGGATTGTAAAAGTTATCACGATTAGAAGACGTTGTTTTCACTTACACAGATGTACAACAAAGCACGTGGACAGTGCAATAAAAATGTGGAAAAGCTATTAAAAAAGTTATATTGTGATAATCATTGTGCTGCAACATATGATATTGTATTGTTAACAGTGACGTTACAGCAACTCCAATGGGAACCATGTTGCACTTCTGTTTTATACATGCAAACAAAGACAAAGACCCCCCCCGTATAGCCTTAACACACTGTTGGGGCAAGTGCTGTCAGCGAGCACCTATGAAGGCCGGCATGACACACGAGGGGGTGGGTGGCCAGCACCACGCCCGGCCGCCTTTGTCTCCCTCGTGGAAATGTTTTACACACCGCACCAGGTACTAATTTGAGGCTGAGTCGATCTAGGGGAGGTCCAGGACCGGTTCAGATAATCGTCACCGGTGTTGGCCATGAGCGGGAATCGAAATCGGGTCGCCGGTTCGTAGAGCTAACCACGACACTACTGCTCCCCACATTATGCATGCAACACGCTGCACACATACAACATGAACAATGCTAAGCGTGCATGCACAGCAAATAGATTAAACATAGATGCGCGCACATACACACACTTTGTAAATATACACAAGAGGTACTTAACAACACGCACAGTAAAAGCATATGGAAAATGCATGCCAATTGCCCAGAGGTATTTAAGTTGAGTGAGACTTATTCTTAGCTCTTTCGGTAAAGTCACGTTGAAGGGAAACAATAAAATAATAAAATATATATAAAACAATAAAAATTCTCACGACGTTTCGACCATAACACAAACGATCGTCATCAGGTGTGTCGGTTTTTACCTGATGACGACCGTTTGTGTTATGGTCGAAACGTGAGAATTTTTATTGTTTTATATATATATTTTATTAATTTATTGTTTCCCTTCAACGTGACTTTACCGAAAGAGCTAAGAATATGAATTACTGCAGTCATGAAAGCTTTAAATAAAAATTTGAGTGAGACTGTTAAAAGACGGTACTTAACTGAAATTATCAGAAAAAACGAATGAATAACATAAAATTGACAACGATAAAATGTGCACGACCATGGCACTATCAGACATCGTCATGGTAATGTTATTTCACTTAACTCCATTAGAATCACCTGACCATGTTAATGTGGTAAATATGAGCAAGATATACATTCTTATCCCTTTCCCGTTCTGATGACGTAACGTGTACGCCATCAGCTGTGACGTTGAGCTTCCTGCAACATGTCGATGAGTTATAATTACTTGTGACGATTTACAGTGTGAATATTCTCACCCTCTTTAACCAGGGCAGAATTACATCTCAAATCTCCCTATGAACAAAGGGGAGTCACTCTTCTTGAGGCGGCAGAAGCATGCTATACGGCGGTGACCTGTATCGTTGTCTCTACCTTTGGTGCCAATGGGGAAGACTGCTGTGTTGACCGCGATGTAACCTTTTAACACCCGGGTAAAGCACTCCTGTAAAACACCATCGAAACACACGGCGCGCACAGTTCTTGAGCTACACACAGGCACACACTCGCGGTGGTCGCGATGCACGTGGCCTGTAATCCAGCAATTGGGGAGGCGGGGATTGGTGGATCGCACTAATGCTGCAAAACGCCCTTCCCATGCATGTCAAGGTGGTTCCACACCCTGGCTTGCCAGGAGAAGGCGGCACAGCAAAACGAATATCATCTTTCCCTTCTGTATGGGATTTTTGTTGCCTCCATGTACATTTTTCTCCGGGTGTATGTCTGTTTGTTGTATGTATGTTGAACTTATTTCGCACCGTACGTAGCCGACCGTGCTAATCGGCAGGTGCGGGTTGGAGGGACGACAAACTAAACGCAACAAAAAGCAGTTCTAAAGAAATTCGTTTTCAATCGAGATGATTTTAAAGTGCATAGCTCCAGTGGCTTTCTAATATCGGAAGGAAGAGCGTTCCAGACAGGCCGCAGAAGCGCATCTCAAAGCGCGCGATGCAGCGACCGTGTTTGTTCGATGGCGAGCCAAAAGCCGCTGTGAGGATGACCGGAGTTTGCGTGATGGTTTATGCTCCTTGACGAGATAAGCGAGGTATTGTGGGTGTTCCAGTTTCCACCCACATATATTAACGTTCATTCATTAGCTGAAAACATCTTGGTATATAGAAAGGACTGCAGAACTTTGGCAATTGTTGGTAGAGCTGGCTCACCGCCTGGCTGCCTTCCAGCTTGTCTGCGGTTCCTTAGCGATTGCGAGATGCAATTTGTATTTAACGACGCCGAATAAAACTAACATATATTTTTTATGCCCATTCATCGTCAGAAAAAACAATTTATTTCGTGACACATTCAAGTAAATTAAGATAACTGGTACCAGGATGACATGAAGACAACCGGGCTGTCTTCTCGTCCACTGCGGATGCCGCACTCACAGCAGAGGCATTGCCACAGGAGACCAGGGGTGGCACGGCCCTAATGATTTATGTAAAGTAGTACCCCCTCCCCTGCTGGAATGGGATCGCTAACTCATCCAATTTTGGATGGTTTCCTAATACGACTACATTTTAAAACGCTAAACAGTGGTGGGAGCCAAGGGGTGGTTTCTGCAGTGATAACCCATTCGGGACTTCTAACATTTACGTCTGCATTACACTTGGAATAGAAATATTAAAAACCGTTCAATGCTTAGATATAACTTCACAAGGCAAAGCACAACACGATGAAATATTTTTTTAGTTGGATGTGTTTTTGAGTTCAAATGAAACAAAATAATAAATGCAGCACTCCTTGGTCGTGTTTTTCTGTTTTAGCGTGTCACCACCTGTATTTCACAGTTTACAGTAAATAAAAGCAATAAAATTATCACACGTGCCATATTGTGCACCCTTGTTACGAACGTGTGCACGCAAGTGGTTTGGAAATCAGTTTATTTGCCACCCTTGAATGTTGCTCACATTTTACTTTCACCCGCTGTGAATGTGCTTTGCTCAAACTTGTTAAATGACTACGTCGCAACATTGGACACATGGCGCTGATTGGTAAACAAGAAAACGTAGCCCTAGTGGTGTTGAGCTTCAGAGTCAAGTGAAGCAGTAGGAGTGACAACTGGCACAATCACTTCTGCGGCATAACTGCCTCTGCAAGGCCACTCAACTATTCAAAACGCCAAGTTTGATTATAGCATAACTGGCACAGCTGCAGAATATCAGGATCAGAATCTTCTTGGTTCTTTCGGTAAAGTCACGTAGAAGGGAAATAATACAAATAAAACATAATAAAATTATCACGACGTTTCGGCCACAACACAAGCGGCCGTCGTCAGGTGAAGAAACAGAACTGTCGGAAAGAAAGCGCTCCATTTGGAGCGCTTTCTTTCCGATTTTATTATGTCTTATTATTATATTATTTCCCTTCTACGTGACTTTACAAAAAACCAAGAAGATGAATCCCTGCAGTCACGAAAGCTTTAAATCAGAATCAGAATGTTTATTTGTACTGGAGGAATTCGATGAGCTATAAAGCTCTTTTTCACAGATGTCCAGTAGGGACCGGGTCAGAACGTTACAAGTCATACAAAAACAAGATAGGAGTGCTAAGTATGGGAAAGGTAAACAAATCACTTTAAAAAATACGATTAAAAATAAACTTTTTATTTTACCCGGTAAGGCCCACTGAGCTCTTAGCTTCTTTTTCAGAAGCGACCTGGCCACAAATGATAGCTCAACGAAGTGGCCTATCACGTGAAAATGTATAGCAGCGAAATAATCTAGAGGCATGTTTCTAATCATGCGATACAAGCCTGCAAGCGGCTTGTGTACTCACCAGGTCGTTAACAAGGCTGAAGTACAATGTACGATCTCAGTGCCGATAGCAAAAGTATAAGAAGGTCTCGCCAAAAGAGCCGTCTATAATGCACGACCAACCAAGCCCCTTCCTGAACACCCGTGTTTACGCAAGCGCTGTTCTGCAATCCTAAGGGGTACACTGCGGCAATACGAAGAGTAACTGAGCCGCTCAGAGTTGGATGACCGCATAGATGGAGCGCTTACCTTTTCATATGCACTGGGGGTTCCAAAGTGCACAGTCCTGGTTACATCGGTTGTTCCGTCCCTGTAAAATAAGATTATTGTTTACGATTAATAATATACAGGGCGTGCAATTACATCCAAAAGGGGCATTATAAGTACACAAGAGCACCGACTCCGTTTTAAAGACGAGGGTAAGGGCCTCCTCCATGCTTCACCACGCCGGTCAGTGTGGGTTGGTGAAGGGGACGGTGCCCAGGACAAGTTCAGATATCACTTCCCACCGATGTTATCCCTGGATGTAAATCAAACCCACGTCTCATGGATTCACAGCATAGTGCGCCAACCACGGCGCCACTACTCAAACCCCGAGGCATATTATGTATAATTACTAAACTAAACTATGCAATATTTTTTTTAATTTACCAGCTAAGGCCCACTGAGCTATGTAGCTCTTTTTCAGAAGCGACCTGGCAATCACAAATGATAGCCCAACGAAGTGGCTTATCACGTGGAAATACATAGCAGCCAAATACTCTAAACGCGTGATGTCCATTCCCAATTGAGTCACAGCGTGGTATTCTCACCTGTACTGAGCACCCGAGTCACAAAGGAAGACTTCATTCGTGGAAAGGGGTCGGTCCGAGTCCTTGGATGGTCTGAAAAATGCACGAGTGGATACACAGGCACACGCTCACGGCAGCTGGTTGTACTGCCCAAGCTGTGGCAGAAGCATTGAACTCAGATCTGCGTGGGCAATGTGTGTACGATCGGAGGGTAGGTAACGAGGGTAGGTAACATAAGACTGAGGATTAATTACTAAGTTTCGTCAGGTGGTCGCACTTCTTTGATGATGTCCCGACGTTATTTCACCTGGTCCAATAGCTTTCCTTTTTTCACACTGCATGTGCAGCACCATAGATGGAACGGTACCTCGTACCGTCAGGGAAGGGGCTGCAGCACCAGCCCAAGAGGGGAGGGGCTGCTGGGGGGCTCAGGATCCCCAGACAGCTAAGCCCCTTGGCGCCCCCAACGGGGGGTGGGGGGGGGCTTGGGGGTTCTGGGATCCCACGCAGCCCCACCCCTCAATGGGCAAGGGGCATAAAAGGGGACCTCCCCAGCCGATCTGGGACCAGTTGAAGACCGAAACCGAAGACCAGCAGCTAGATAGGACCCTGGACCCCCTCGACCCGCTGTCCTTGTAAGGGCCGGGACGCTGTGCGGGCCAGTGGTGAGACTCTGGGCCAGTGGTGGGACTCTAGGCCAGTGGTGAGACTCTGGGCCAGTGGTGGGACTCTGGGCCAGTGGTGGGACTCTGGGCCAGTGGTGGGACTCTGGGCCAGTGTTGGGACTCTGGGCCAGTGGTGGGACTCTGGGCCAGTGGTGGGACTCTGGGCCAGTGGTGGGACTCTGGGCCGGTGGTGGGACCCTGGGCCAGTGGTGGGACTCTGAGCCAGTGGTGGGACTCTGGGCCAGTGGTGGGACTCTGGGCCAGTGGTGGGACTCTGGGCCAGTGGTGAGACTCTGGGCCAGTGGTGAGACTCTGGGCCAGTGGTGAGACTCTGGGCCAGTGGTGGGACTCTGGGCCAGTGGTGAGACTCTGGGCCAGTGGTGAGACTCTGGGCCGGTGGTGGGACTCTGGGCCGGTGGTGGGACTCTGGGCCGGTGGTGGGACTCTGGGCCTGTGGTGGGACTCTGGGCCAGTGGTGGAACTCTGGGCCAGTGGTGGGACTCTGGGCCAGTGGTGGGACTCTGGGCCAGTGGTGGGACTCTGGGCCAGTGGTGGGACTCTGGGCCAGTGGTGGGACTCTGGGCCAGTGGTGGGACTCTGGGCCAGTGGTGGGACTCTGGGCCAGTGGTGGGACTCTGGGCCGGTGGTGGGACTCTGGGCCGGTGGTGGGACCCTGGGCCAGTGGTGGGACCCTGGGCCAGTGGTGGGACTCTGGGCCAGTGGTGGGACTCTGGGCCGGTGGTGGGACTCTGGGCCAGTGGTGGGACTCTGGGCCAGTGGTGGGACTCTGGGACTCCCGGCCCCACGCCCTTATAAGGGCGAGGTCCGAGGACGCCAGAGTGTAGACCCGCACCTTGGCTGGGTGGGGTCAGGGTAGCCTCCCCTAGGGTGATCATAGCGGAGGAGCCGAGAGCGTAGCCAGTGTCACGGCACGCTAGGAGTAGGCCGTGTCCCTAGGCTGTAGCGGTGTATCAGGACTGTTGGAGTGCTGTATTGTAATAAAGAAGTTACCTATACGAAGTGTCTCCGGAACCCATTACACATGGGTAGTGTGTTACTTATGTGTGGAAGTTAGGATATTATCCTCGCCTGAGAATGTTTTTACTCTGTCGAATATACATACTTTGCTATACACGCCTGTATAAAATTCCTTCCACTCGTATAATTGTTTCTATCATGCGTCTTGGTTTTATTTTTCTCTCCTAGTAGCTAACACTTGTGATATATGACGTCAGTCAATTATGTTTTTGCTGCTCCCATTGTTTATTGGTATCCTAATTCACTTTGGTGCCGTGTTCTCTGATTAATGTTCTCATTGTGTTACAGAGGTATCAACGTTTTTTGTACGTTTTACATTTTTTAAGAAAACAAAGTATTAGATATACCATATATACCAGATTAGATATATCACATTAGAAAAAGTTATTGTCCACCTGGCTCATAACTTTTTGGCCACTCCACCACCCCTCCTGTGAAGGTTTGGCGAATGTTGGGATTGTGGTCTGGGGTATGGAGACCGAACGAATTTATTTATTTTCTCTGAGATTATATTTTTTGTTATTCTTGTCTTGGAATGTGTAATTTTTTCTCGTTATTTATGTATTCATTTTTTTTATTTGCTAAGTAGTGGGGTTTTGTTTTTGTATTATCCATATAAGGAACTGGCTAATTGATGTACAGTGTTTGGGATGCAATTTCATGAATGACGCTCTATAAAATGAAATGATTATACCAGACTGGGAAAAATATGTTCCTTAGTAAACTCAAGTCTATATCGGTAAAAATAAATAAAACCCTACAACACTATTCAGTCATTCGGAAGCAAACTCTCTTGGTGAACGTTCAGATCCAAACGCGGCTCAGGTCCCATCGGCTCCGAATCGGATTCAGGATTGGCCACACCCAACGTGACCCCAGTCTCACCAGACGTGAATGCAACAACTCTCGTATAGGCACTTATTTAATTAGAACACCTTTCCCATATTACAAACCCGACGGTCAATTGCATTTCTAAGCCTCGGAATATCATTCATTCATTCATCATGCACAGTCAGCGAGGACCGTAGTCGCCAAACGTGCGGCCTCTAGCGACAGCATTCGCATAAACTGCTCTTGGCTGCCATACACCGGCGTGTCTCGAGTGATTTGTTTGATTCATGGATCGCGGGGGGGGGGGGGGGCGGGGGCGGGGGGTGACCACATGGAGGGCGACGCCACTCCTTTGAGGGTCGCAATTCTCACTTCGAAAGTCAACCGGCCCACTGAAGTGCGCAATCTGCTTGAGCTTGCGCATCGAGACGGGTGGACGTGTACCAAAAAGTGATGGCCGTCTCCCCCTCTCGAACTGAGCTCTCGGGCGCTAGGTGACCGGTCGCAGATGCAACGCTGACATTTCTGACGAAGTCGAACCATCGCATGCCAAGAAGGCGTCTTTGGCATCGCATGCAGAAGGACTGCAGCCGATCCAAATCCTAGCTTGAAGCAATGTCCAACCTATGAATATCCCAGGACTTAATAACCATTGAAAAACATTTTGAAGCACAGCTCTGAGAAAGGACTGAACGAACGAGAGCACGAGAGCGTCGAGAGGACATACTTGTAGTGGATGATGGCCCCATTAGGTCCAGAGCCTGAAATGGTGGCAAAGCTGAGCTCCACAAAGTCCTCTTGCTGCCTTGGAAGAGACGCGAGAAGGACAAAGATTCATGTGTTTTTTTACTTTTAAAATACAAAAAACTGTGACCCTGTACACACTATTTAATCATGCCACTGCTGGAATGAGTAGCAATATTGACACTTAGCTCCCAATAAACCAAGAGACTTGCAGTCGTGAGTGAAGAAAGGCAATCATAAAACATGCCCAATACTTTACCAGCATTCGTTAAATATGTCACAGTTTTTTTTTACATGGATAAAATCTTATTCCTATTTTTGAGAGACAAAATGGGGAAAAAACAGGATAGGACCCCGTATTTTCAGAGACAGTTAAAACTAAAATTTAGAGAAGAGTCTTGCAATTAAAACTGAGCCTTACATTCATCAGCAGATGCAGAATGTTGACCACAAATCCTCACAATCTGCCACTTCACCGGCATCCACGAGACTCTGCGGCTGCTCTAAGCTCCGAATAAACCTCTAATTAATAGGAGTGTGTAGAAAACACAGCTTAACACTTTCCCATTCAGTTTCTCTTCCGATATGTATGTGTACATTATCTAAACAGAACCAGAAGAAAACTAAAATAAAATAACTCGGTTCCCAGGCTCCCATAAGGCCATGCGGCAGGACGTGTGCCACAGTTCAGCACCATCTACCATAGAGTGCGGTCGCCACAATTCTCTGCGGTGAGTTCAATGTCTTTAAAAACAACGGTGCTATGGCTCTAAATAAAATGAATGCTGAACAGCTTGCGTGTTCCGAGATTCAGCGATGAACGGGACACCCACCCTGCAACTTGTAGTCATCTCGGAATGGCAAAGGGTTAAAATTAAACACAAACTATGCCCTTACTTGCGGAAGAACTCTGCCTTGTCAGCAGCCGACACCTCGGTGACACCGCCATTTGGAACCTGCAAACAATATCAAAATTAATTCGTAACAATTTGTGGATTGTCAAGACAGATTTATTTGCCAATCAATATCAGAAAAATGGTCAAGTCACCGCTACGTTCTCTTGATTTTGGTCATTCCACACTGATAACTTGCAGCACATGAAAGTGGTCATCGGTCTTTTTCATTCATACGCGTTGTTATTATTATTATTATGTTACACCAAATTGTCCGCAAACGTCAAATCTAGGATGGCAGTTGATTCGACGATGCATTGGCAGCAGACACACTTGTGATGTCATTATATTGGTCGCGGTTGCAATTTACTTTGCCCAGTCGGTGTTAGCCGCTGAGGTCGTGACAGGTTTATTTTTTCATTCCTGTTGCTCCATGCCCCCTGTACCATTCCTGTTCCGTTGTGATGTGCACCGGTGCCTACTTTATTCAGGACAATATTGGCGCATTAAATGAAGATTGATTGATTGAGCATGGGCCATACGCAGAGTTTATTCACCTCTTTCTCCAGCCAACAGAAGAACTCGCACAAGGCCACGGCATCCTTCACCTGCAAAAACAGGGGACACAGCACATTATTTTTTTGGGGTGCCGTGGTGGCGAGATGTTAACTACCTCGCCTGGTATACAGGAGGTTGCGGGTTCAATCCCGACCCTGACGCTTGCTTTATATTTGGAGTTTGTCTCTCTCACCCCGTGCTTGTATGAATTTTTCTCTGGGTCTGGTTTTTACCTTCACATTTACAATCGAAGTGCGTTTTAGAGTATTTGGTTGCTATAAACGTCCACGTGATAAGCTACTTCATTGGCCTATCATTTGTGATGGCCAGGTCGCTTCTGAAAAAGAGCTGTGTGGCTCAGTGGGCCTTACCTGGTAAAATAAAAACAGTTCAAGTAGTAGTTCATTAACGTTGGTAACGATTAATCATATTAAATAATAACAATTGCAAACTGTAACGCGCTGCAGAGCGTTATTTCGAAGCGAGTTAACGACTCAGAGGAGCGAGGAGGAACCACGGACGAGCGGGGGGAGGTAGCAGCCACGCGCGTCAGCCGGTGCCAAATTCCCTCCCAAGCTCTGCGGTCCTCTACATACGAAGGTGTTATCGGCTCTTTAAGTAGCGTCTACAATATTGATATCATGATAAACGCCTTAAGCTGGGCTATGTATTCAGTGCAAATCGGGCTGGTTTTATTTACACAACACACCCAATGTTATTTTGCCAAAAAAACATCAAACGGCCCACACAACAAACAAATCATTCCCGAACTTAACAATTACAAAACTAAACAAAAGCAGACCTTTTTTTACAAATCGTACAACGACTTGATGCACGGAAGGGCATCAAGTCAAAGCATATACCTTCATTATGTACAGCAGGAACGTGTAAGCACATGTACCACCAATGCTGCACGGCTCGACATATTGCCAGCTGCTTTTATTTTACTCGCCGAGATTAAACCGTTACAATTCTATCCGACGCGCAAGTAGGCAATTATAGAATGGACAAATGCAAGCGCTGCCGCGAGTATGGCAGGCCCTATTGGTTCGTCCGCCGTGCGATGGTGCCGCGTGGCTGTGCAACATACGTGAGCTCGTCTCATGCCCTCCACCTCGGTCTTGTTCTTGACGGCCTTTGCCAGGCAGATTGGAGTGTAGGGCATCTGCATTCTCTGCGACTGAGACGCGCAGACGCGGCGCGTGAGTAGATGAACGGCACCCCAAATGCAAAGCGCCAAGCAGAGTTCAAAAATCGAATTTTCACGACGGGACTGGTTTTGTGTGCAGCCAGTTGCCGACCGCACTGTGACAATAAACTCGTTTCGGCGCCCTTGTAATGGGCTTGCCGCGTTAGGGCGATGTAGAAGTTGTCATCGTTATTCTTATAACACTTAAGAAAACAGCTTCAATAAAGGGAAGGCACCTCTATTCGACCCTAGGATGTCAACGGTGCCATGCTGGGCTTGGAAGACGTCCGGCCACGTGACATTTTTTTTGTTTTTGGGTTTAAGGAAGACCAGCTGGGGCAAGCTTTTTTCCCCTGTACCAGAACAAAACAATCCTCATAGAAATGTAAACTTTGTACAATTCGCCAAACCCGAAACTGTTCAACTAACCACAGCACGAACATACGGGTAGAATCGCAATTAATCGAGTTACCCAAATCGTCATTAAGCCGTTCCCGTTCCGAGACGTCTACAAGTTGCAAAGTGGGTGTCTCGTTCACTGCTGAATCCCAGAACGCGCAAGCGGTTAGCGTTAATTTTATTTAGAGAGGCGTGGCGCCATTATTTTTCAAGACAATGGAATCACGCAGAGAACCGAAATGACACGACGGCACTCTGTGATACTTGGCGCCAAACTGTGCCACACACCCTCCCGCATGGCCTTGTGGGAGCCTCGGTACCGATAAAGTTATTCTACACTCGTTTTTCTTCCGATTCCATTCCGACGACGTACGTATGCATAGCCTCGAATAAACGCGAAACCTTGGGAATGACGGCGGTGAGCGCGAAGCTGGACTTGTCGCTGATCCACACGCGCTGCCCCGTGGCCAGCTGAGTGCACGCCTCCTGCAGCGAGGCGAGCACGGCCGCGTAGGGCAGGACCTCCACCCGCATGCCCGCATGCGACGGCGCCGCCAAGTCCAGCTCTAGGTGCGCACGCACGGTAACATCCTGCAGCCGACACTCGTCCACAAACAGCCTGCGCGCAATCATGCGTGCGTTCGCGGACGTGCGCGCGCACACACACACACACACGGATACGCACGCATGTAAAGGTAGCTGTGAATGCGCGCACGAGAGTAGTTTTACGGGTCGCGTTGCACAGCTCTCCGACGTGTTTTTGGGTTTTGCCGCACGCTGCTTCGTGCTGACGGCTTCCTACGTATTGTACAGTGAGGGAAAAAAAGTATTTGATCCGCTGCTGATTTTGTACGTTTGCCCACTGACAAAGAAATGATCAGTCTATAATTTTAATAGTAGGTTTATTTGAACAGTGAGAGACAGAATAACAACAACAAAATCCAGAAAAACGCATGTCAAAAATGTTATAAATTGATTTGCATTTTAATGAGGGAAATAAGTATTTGACCCCCTCTCAATGAGAAAGATTTCTGGCTCCCAGGTGTCTTTTACACAGGTAACGAGCTGAGATTAGGAGCACACTCTTAAAGGGAGTGCTCCTAATCTCAGCTTTTTACCTGTATAAAAGACACCTGTCCACAGAAGCAATCAATCAATCCGATTCCAAACTCTCCACCATGGCCAAGACCAAAGAGCTCTCCAAGGATGTCAGGGACAAGATTGTAGACCTACACAAGGCTAGAATGGGCTACAAGACCATTGCCAAGTAGCTTGGTGAGAAGGTGACAACAGTTGGTGCGATTATTCGCAAATGGAAGAAACACAAAAGAACTGCCAATCTCCCTCGGCCTGAGGCTCTATGCAAGATCTCACCTCGTGGATTTGAATGGTCATGAGAACGGTGAGGAATCAGCCCAGAACTACACGGGAGGATCTTGTCAATGCTCTCAAGGCAGCTGGGACCATAGTCACCAAGAAAACAATTCGTAACACACTACGCCGTGAAGGACTCAAATCCTGCAGCACCCGCAAGGCCCCCCAGCTCAAGAAAGCACATATACATGCCCGTCTGAAGTTTGCCAATGAACATCTGAATGATTCAGAGGACAACTGGGTGAAAGTGTTGTGGTCAGATGAGACCAAAATGGAGCTCTTTGGCATCAACTCAACTCGCCGTGTTTGGAGGAGAAGGAATGCGGCCTATGACCCCAAGAACACCATCCCCACCATCAAACATGGCGGTGGAAACATTATGCTTTGGGGGTGTTTTTCTGCTAAGGGGACAGGACAACTTCACCGTATCAAAGAGACGTTGGACGGGGCCATGTACCGTCAAATCTTGGGTGAGAACCTCCTTCCCTCAGCCAGGGCATTGAAAATGGGTCGTGGATGGGTATTCCAGCATGACAATGACCCAAAACACATGGCCAAGGCAACAAAGGAGTGGCTCAAGAAGAAGCACATTAAGGTCCTGGAGTGGCCTAGCCAGTCTCCAGACCTTAATCCCATAGAAAATCTGTGGAGGGAGCTGAATGTTCGAGTTGCCAAACGTCAGCCTCGAAACCTTAATGACTTGGAGAAGATCTGCAAAGAGGAGTGGGACAAAATCCCTCCTGAGACGTGTGCAAACCTGGTGGCCAACCACAAGAAACGTCTGACCTCTGTGATTGCCAACAAGGGTTTTGCCACCAAGTACTAAGTCATGTTTTGCAGAGGGGTCAAATACTTATTTCCCTCATTAAAATGCAAATCCATTTATAACATTTTGACATGCGTTTTTCTGGATTTTTTTGTTGTTATTCTGTCTCTCACTGTTCAAATAAACCTACCATTAAAGTATAGACTGATAATTTCTTTGTCAGTGGGCAAACGTACAAAATCAGCAGGGGATCAAATATTTTTTTCCCTCACTGTACGTTTAACTTCTTTCACACCGTATGTAGCCAACCGTGCTAATCGGAGGTGCGGGGAAAGGACAATAACAACTAAACGCTAAAAGCAGTTCTAAAGAAATCAGTTTCCAATCTAGATTAAACATTTCTTCAGCAACTCGATTCAGTTCCTAAATTCCAAAAGCCAATTGCTTCTTTAAAAAGCTCTCCCCAGCAAGTGGGAAGTGGAACGTCAGACATCACCCCCGACAACACGCGGCACAACCAGACAGCACGGAGAGCATAGCCATTCACACAGAGAGAACATGACATTTCAGGTCAAGCTTAGGGAACGGGTTGCATGTTGATGCCAAGATGTGGAACCATATCATCAGTTAATAGTACACGCCGGGATGACGTTGAAAGGTCACGCAACATGTCAGTGGTCAGTTCTGGAAACAGAGCTATCGGTAGACAACCTCCGATTAGCACGGTTGGCTATGTACGGTGCGAATTAAGTTCAAAGTACACACATACTAAACCCTTCTTCGAGTAGCTTCGTGACCAAGTTGAGGGGTGGGCAATACAGAATTCGAAATGCACGCATGTACACATTGCGTACGTGTTTCCCCCCCCCCCCCCAGAGATCTGCGAGGAAACCAGCGGGCATTACCTGATGGTTTCGAGCCCCACCATTGCATAGGCGAAAAACACAGGGTTGTACTCGACGTCCCCACCACGCATGTTGAACAGCCCTGGAAGCGCAGACACAATGTGGAGGGGGTGTTTTGTGAACACGCGCGCGCGCGCGCGATTAAGGGGGCCACTGGAACAAGTGAATACAAAACACGGCCAGGCGAGAGAATTAAACGTGAAAACTTCTGACGAAGAAAATTAGACGGAGAGCGTTCCATTGTACAAGGGTGTTGCGAGAAGTAAAGAATTTTTTTTATTTTAAGCGAACGTTCATTTTCCGCAAAGCCACAAAGCAAACGTGGTGTCCTGCTCAAGTGAGCATTGAGGCTGTGCTCATATCGTGTTTATAACCCTTAGCCCGTGGTGGAAGTTCCGCATTTCTATGGCGGGGCGAGTGTATCCACAGGACAACCGCTGTTAAATTCCCCCACAAATTGGCACTTGTTTTATCGACCCCCCCCCAGGCCAGATGGATGATGGGCCGAGTCCACCCCCCAAATCAGGATTTGAACTCACGACCTTCTGAATTGTGAGCCGCTCACTCTACCGCTTGACAAAGCCACGTCCTACTCAACTTACAAACTCGTCCCTCCCAGCAGCCCATGCACTCCCTAATGCATGCGGCACACACGCGTCCCTACGCAAGCGTGTATTCTGAACTTCTTTCGCACCATAACGTAGCCAACTGCGCTAATCGGAGAGGTCCCTAGCCATGACTGCACCACTGCCTGCACACATTTAATACGTTCAAACCGTCGTGGATTACCGAGTGAAACATTCAGAATCTGGATTGCAAGTCCAGTGCAGACAAAATTAGAATATGTATTTATACTAGAGGAATCCGATGAGTTATAAAGATATTTTTCACAGATGATTAGTCAGGGCGGTTAAGAACTTTACAACAACAAACAATACAAAAATATTATAGGAGTCCAAAGTACAGATAAGGCAAACAAATCGCCCAAAAACATACAAATGAAACTAAACAATCCCCATCCTACCAGACAAAGCCCACTGTGGTATTAAATGCATTTTCAGAAGTAACCTGGCCACAAATGATAGCTCAACAAAGTGGTTTATCATGTGGAAATGTATAGCAGCTAAATTATCTGAATAACTTCCTTGATGGTGAAACTCAAAATGTCAAAAAGGATTCAGTGTGCTTGTTTAAACAAATACTGCTGCGTAATATTAGTCTGGAAAACCTTTACGCTATGGAACTAAAGCATCTGATTTTATGTGGTGAGATGGAGCTCTGTTAACTCACTGTATCAAAGTCTTCTACCACTCCATACCTATCCCGAACATTTCTCTCATCTCACGACACCTCTATCTCATGGCTTTCTACTGTCTTTCCACTACTTCTGCCTATTGCCTAGACATTTCTCAACTCCTGCCATCTACCACATCTTAATGTCTCTTATCCCAGGAAAGCTTAAGTGAATCTCAAGACTTTTTCAAGCAGATCCCGCATTGTGATGTTTGTAAAAAAAAAATGTTTACGTGGTTATCCCCTGCCATCTCGCATCGCTGTGTGTTAGTGTGTTTGCGAGTTTCACAATCCTGCATGACCCACTCACCCTTGCCTCCAAAGTGCTGGATTACAGGCGTGAGCCACTACGCCTGGCAGTGTTGCCCCCTGTGGATTTAATCAGTGGTGTAGATGTTATTTCTGTGTGGCTGAGCGGAGATGTGTCTCGTACAGGCTATTTCATCCAGGGCAGTGATGACGATCCAAGCCGCTTTCCTCTGTTGCATCTTGGCTCTCAGCATCTCCACCTTGCTCTGCCAGCTCAGTCCTACCAGGGCACGGCACAGCGACGCAGAGTGGACATACGGTTCACACACGAACAAGTGACGGGAACATCCTGCAAAACACTACCAAGGGGCAGTGACATAATTGCAGCAACTGTGCGAGGCTCGGTGAATGATTATTATGCAAAGAAGAGCGACCAAGGCTGGATGATAGTTTTTACAGGACAGATGGAGGTATAGGACACACGGTCTGCAAAAAAAACACCTGTAACATGATGTGTGCCAAGGATTGAAGTTCTCGTGTGAACTTGTGTTATTCATAGGTCACTGCTAGGAGTACACTTTGGACAAACAAAATATGGGCACTTTATATGAACGTGAATTTTTTTTTTTAATAATACGAAGCAGGAGAGTAATGTGCCTGAAAAAAACCAATGTTTTAATTGGGCGAATCCTGCAAGCAATGCCAGATCAGAAGCATAGACAATGACAAACAAAATGGAACAAGTAGAAAAATCGTGCAAAAAAAAAGATGCACATTTTTGTAAATACGCGGAGAGGACGCACACGCCCACACGCGTCCACACCTTATGGACACTGGCGAGCAATGCAGGCTACATGTGATGTTTCAAACAAGCACAACCCCTCTATGATCCAACTGTCAAACAATAGTCTTTCCATTTCCCGTAAACTGTGGCTCACATTAAAGTCTCGCATTAGAACGTCCCACTGCAGACGCAGTTACCTCTTGCACAAGTAAAGCATCAAATAACATCCTTTCTGCGACTTTCAAGCTGCCCAACTGCGGATCACATCATCAGTAAGTGTTGTCGCTCAACAATCTACTGACCTGATGATAAACTTGGGCCTTCATTTATAATAGCTATCACTTGAGTCACAGTAATACGGTTCTCAAACACCGCACACAAGCCCGAGTTCCATCATCCAAGTTCTTAAGCAGTCATCTTAACTTACCGGCGAATCGTCAGCAAAAACCTATGGCTCTCCTTTGCAAACAGAATCACAGAATTGCTTAAATTCTACAAAACAGTCTTCCCTGTATATCCTCGGATGTTTCCTACTCTTGGAAGGCTCTTCTGAAAGTGGCAGAATGCATTCAGATGACACAAGAAACAAAGCTGTCCCTCGAATTCTCGAGAAAATCATTCCTTTCGCAATCACCGCGTCATTTATTTTTATTCCATCTTATGTAGCGGTATGATGACGGCCGCTTGCATGTGGCGAAATAAATTCACCAAGTACAGATAGATCTTACGTATATCCCGTCGAGCACATTGGCAGCAGTGTGTACAGCACAGCGGGCTGTACGGTCAAGAGAGCTGTATTATAGCGTAGAGCAGACGTGGATATTGATGCATTTGATAAAACACTTTTCAGGAACAGACGCCAACTCGAATGCCAAAATACATCCGTGTGATAAGACAAAAGTAATACCTTTCACAGGAGACAGTGCCCTTGTATTGGATGGAATGACTTGCCATGTTACAGCGTATCAGAAATGTAATAGGTGTCTGTTTGGTGTTTGAACATCTTAACACCTGTATTTATGCAATAAAAAGGAATAGCATTTTTCTTATAACCTTAATAGAGTACTGGCAAAGATGGTCGCATAGGAGTAATACATGTCAAAGGACATATAGCCCTTGTACTGGCTGAAATGGTTTGCAATGTTACGGCGAACCAGAAATTGTCGCCCATATTATTTCCAGGCGAAGTAGAAATTAAGAGAAGAGTTTTCACATTATATTTCACAAATGTCGCCGTACATATGCGTGTTGAAGTTCTTTCGCACCGTACGTAGCCAACCGTGATAATCGGAGGCGCGTGCGGGGGGGGGGGGGGGGCACAAACTAAACGCAAAAAATCAGCTCTTAAATAAATGAGTTTTCAATCTCGATTTAAAAGCACACCGCTCCAGCTGCTTCACAATAGCTCCAGTGGCTACGCAGCTCACCTGTGTAACTCAGAGGCAGCACGAGAAGGGGGCTCTGTGGCTGGGCGGAGCGGTCGTCCCAGATGGCGTCCACCAAGTTGGTGTTTGTGGACACCAACTGGATTCCTCCTCGCTTCAGCTGCTTCGAACTGGACTTCCAGGTGCCTGCCAAGGTGTCAGGAGAGCCATCGGGGGTGTCACGGTGGCGTAGACGTTAACGACCTCGCCTGGTACGCAGGTCGTGGATTCGAGCCCTACCCGGACGATGCCGGTATATATGGAGTTTGCACGTCTCTCTCCCCGTGGTCGTGTGGATTTTCCTCCTGGTCCTCCGGTGATTCCTTCCACGTTTTGAACCATGCGTTTGGAGTATTTGGCTGCTATAAAGTTCCACACGTGACAAGCCACTTTGTTGAGCTATCGTTTGTGGCCAAGTTGCTTCTGAAAAAGAGCTATACAGCTCAGTGGGCCTGACCTGGTAAAATACTAAATAATTTAGCTTTTCAGTTTAGTATGAACCGTTGTTTGTTACATGTTCAACCTTGATTGTTTGTGGCTACTTAAGTGTTTGGAACCTTTAGACCTGTGCTCAGTAACTGTGATTTTTTTAAAGAAAATTGTATTACTTTTCCCTCATCTCCACACAAGTATGAAAACATTTACATGCAAAACTCTATTCTGTATCTCCATATGTACATGCAATATATTTTAGTCCATTAATCCATTGGCTTTCCAGAGCAATATTATTTAGCAGCAGCAGCAGCATTTGTGAAAGCAACTTTTATACTTACCTATGCATCGATAGTTACATTTTTATGTTGAGGGACTGTGGCGTGGTATTGGTGTGGAACTGTTTTTGCTGTTTTTTGCTGCCTTGCCCAAGCTTGGGAATTGGTGAACTTATGCAATTAGAACTTAAATATACTTGATCTATTGTATGTATTTATTTATAGTGATTTGCTTTCCTTTCCTATACTTTGCACTCCCATCGTGTTTTTGTTTTGTTTGCTGCTGTAACTCTCCGACCCGCCCCAACTGGACCTTCATAAGCTCATCGGATTTCTCCAGGATAAAAAAGAAACATTTTGACGATTCTAAAAGATTCCGATTCTGAAACGCTTCCCTCGCTGCGTCACCAGATGTCAGCGGCAGAGAGCACCCCGGGGGTTAAACGCCGCTGGAACTCCCAAGGCGAGCGCGAGGAGTGTGTCACGGGTGAGGAGTGTGTCACGGGTGAGGAGTGTGTCACGGGTGAGGAGTGTGTCACGGGTGAGGAGTGTGTCACAGGTGAGGAGTGTGTCACAGGTGAGGAGTGTGTCACAGGTGAGGAGTGCGTCACGGGCGAGGAGTGTGTCACGGGTGAGGAGTGTGTCACAGGTGAGGAGTGTGTCACAGGTGAGGAGTGTGTCACAGGTGAGGAGTGCGTCACGGGTGAGGAGTGCGTCACAGGCGAGGAGTGTGTCACAGGCTAGGAGTGTGTCACAGGTGAGGAGTGTGTCACAGGTGAGGAGTGTGTCACAGGCGAGGAGTGTGTCACAGGCGAGGAGTGTGTCACAGGTGAGGAGTGTGTCACAGGCGAGGAGTGTGTCACGGGCGAGGAGTGTGTCACGGGCGAGGAGTGTGTCACGGGCGAGGAGTGTGTCACGGGCGAGGAGTGTGTCACAGGCGAGGAGTGTGTCACGGGTGAGGAGTGTGTCACGGGTGAGGAGTGCGTCACGGGTGAGGAGTGTGTCACGGGCGAGGAGTGTGTCACAGGCGAGGAGTGTGTCACAGGCGAGGAGTGTGTCACAGGTGAGGAGTGTGTCACGGGCGAGGAGTGTGTCACAGGCGAGGAGTGTGTCACGGGTGAGGAGTGTGTCACAGGTGAGGAGTGTGTCACAGGCGAGGAGTGTGTCACAGGTGAGGAGTGTGTCACGGGCACGAGGAGTGTGTCACAGGCGAGGAGTGTGTCACGGGCGAGGAGTGTGTCACGGGTGAGGAGTGCGTCACAGGCGAGGAGTGTGTCACAGGTGAGGAGTGCGTCACGGGTGAGGAGTGTGTCACAGGCACGAGGAGTGCGTCACAGGCGAGGAGTGTGTCACGGGCACGAGGAGTGTGTCACGGGCGAGGAGTGTGTCACAGGTGAGGAGTGTGTCACGCGCGAGGAGTGTGTCACAGGTGAGGAGTGTGTCACAGGCGAGGAGTGTGTCACGGGCGAGGAGTGTGTCACAGGCGAGGAGTGTGTCACGGGTGAGGAGTGTGTCACAGGTGAGGAGTGTGTCACGGGCGAGGAGTGTGTCACGGGCGAGGAGTGTGTCACAGGTGAGGAGTGTGTCACAGGTGAGGAGTGTGTCACAGGTGAGGAGTGTGTCACAGGCGAGGAGTGTGTCACAGGCGAGGAGTGTGTCACAGGTGAGGAGTGTGTCACAGGCGAGGAGTGTGTCACGGGCGAGGAGTGTGTCACAGGTGAGGAGTGTGTCACAGGTGAGGAGTGTGTCACAGGCGAGGAGTGTGTCACAGGCGAGTAGTGTGTCACAGGTGAGGAGTGTGTCACGGGCGAGGAGTGTGTCACAGGCGAGGAGTGTGTCACGGGCGAGGAGTGTGTCACAGGTGAGGAGTGTGTCACGGGCGAGGAGTGTGTCACGGGCGAGGAGTGTGTCACAGGCGAGGAGTGTGTCACAGGTGAGGAGTGTGTCACAGGTGAGGAGTGTGTCACAGGCGAGGAGTGTGTCACAGGCTAGGAGTGTGTCACGGGTGAGGAGTGTGTCACAGGCGAGGAGTGTGTCACGGGTGAGGAGTGTGTCACAGGTGAGGAGTGTGTCACGGGTGAGGAGTGTGTCACGGGCGAGGAGTGTGTCACGGGCGAGGAGTGTGTCACGGGCGAGGAGTGTGTCACAGGTGAGGAGTGTGTCACAGGCTAGGAGTGCGTCACAGGCTAGGAGTGTGTCACAGGTGAGGAGTGTGTCACAGGTGAGGAGTGTGTCACAGGTGAGGAGTGTGTCACAGGTGAGGAGTGTGTCACAGGTGAGGAGTGTGTCACGGGTGAGGAGTGTGTCACGGGCGAGGAGTGTGTCACGGGTGAGGAGTGTGTCACAGGCGAGGAGTGTGTCACAGGCGAGGAGTGTGTCACGGGCGAGGAGTGTGTCACAGGCGAGGAGTGTGTCACGGGTGAGGAGTGTGTCACAGGCGAGGAGTGTGTCACAGGTGAGGAGTGTGTCACGGGTGAGGAGTGTGTCACGGGCGAGGAGTGTGTCACGGGCGAGGAGTGTGTCACGGGTGAGGAGTGTGTCACGGGCGAGGAGTGTGTCACGGGTGAGGAGTGTGTCACGGGCGAGGAGTGTGTCACGGGCGAGGAGTGTGTCACGGGTGAGGAGTGTGTCACGGGCGAGGAGTGTGTCACGGGCGAGGAGTGTGTCACGGGCGAGGAGTGTGTCACAGGTGAGGAGTGTGTCACAGGCTAGGAGTGCGTCACAGGCTAGGAGTGTGTCACGGGCGAGGAGTGTGTCACGGGTGAGGAGTGTGTCACAGGTGAGGAGTGTGTCACGGGTGAGGAGTGTGTCACGGGTGAGGAGTGTGTCACAGGCTAGGAGTGTGTCACAGGTGAGGAGTGTGTCACAGGTGAGGAGTGTGTCACGGGTGAGGAGTGTGTCACAGGTGAGGAGTGTGTCACGGGTGAGGAGTGTGTCACGGGTGAGGAGTGCGTCACAGGTGAGGAGTGTGTCACAGGTGAGGAGTGTGTCACGGGTGAGGAGTGTGTCACGGGTGAGGAGTGTGTCACGGGTGAGGAGTGTGTCACGGGCGAGGAGTGTGTCACGGGCGAGGAGTGTGTCACGGGCGAGGAGTGTGTCACAGGTGAGGAGTGTGTCACAGGCGAGGAGTGTGTCACGGGCGAGGAGTGTGTCACGGGTGAGGAGTGTGTCACAGGCGAGGAGTGTGTCACGGGTGAGGAGTGTGTCACGGGTGAGGAGTGTGTCACGGGCATGAGGAGTGTGTCACAGGCGAGGAGTGTGTCACGGGTGAGGAGTGTGTCACGGGTGAGGAGTGTGTCACGGGTGAGGAGTGCTTCACAGGTGAGGAGTGTGTCACGGGTGAGGAGTGTGTCACGGGTGAGGAGTGTGTCACAGGTGAGGAGTGTGTCACAGGCTAGGAGTGTGTCACGGGTGAGGAGTGTGTCACGGGTGAGGAGTGTGTCACGGGCGAGGAGTGTGTCACAGGCGAGGAGTGTGTCACAGGCGAGGAGTGTGTCACGGGCGAGGAGTGTGTCACAGGTGAGGAGTGTGTCACAGGTGAGGAGTGTGTCACGGGTGAGGAGTGTGTCACAGGTGAGGAGTGTGTCACGGGCGAGGAGTGTGTCACGGGTGAGGAGTGTGTCACGGGTGAGGATTGTGTCACAGGCTAGGAGTGTGTCACAGGCTAGGAGTGTGTCACAGGCATGAGGAGTGTGTCACAAGCTAGGAGTGTGTCACGGGTGAGGAGTGTGTCACGGGCGCGACACCCCACCACGAAGGAGACGGCGGACTCACTGGCAGGGACGAGGAAGGGGTCGACGCCCACGCGCGACCCATTGGGCAGAACGCTGAGCAGCCAGTCCTCCCACGTGAGCGTGTCCTGGATGCCTGCGGGCAGTGCCACGCAGCACACGCACACACACACACCCACGGGGGCAAAAGATTGGAGGGCGTCGCTCAAATACAAATCAACCCACGCTCACGGCAATTGTACACCCGTTCTCCAGGTGAACAGACGCTCCGGAAAGTAAGACGAAGCCCAAACTTGTGCCCGTTATCAATAAAGTCGTACACAACTCTGGTCACACGCATACATAGACGTACATACAAAGATCCCCTGTATAGCCTAAACAGCCTGCTGGGGCAAGTATTGTTTGCGAGTACAGTAAAACCTTGGATTGCGAGCATAATTCGTTCCGGAAACGTGTTTGTAATCCAAAGCACTCGTATATCAAAGCACTCGTATATCAGTTGTGATCACGTGACGCTCGGCAGTACAAAGCGTATACGTTGTTCGTGTTTTTGTTTTTTTGTTTGTTGTGGTTGCACCCGATTCAAGAGCCGAATGGCTCACAGGGCTATACCAAAATAAAAACCAATAAACTGAAAACTGTACTACTCGTATTGCAAGACCTCGCTCGTTTATCAAATTAATATTTACTTACATTTTTTGCTCGTCTTGCAAAACAATCGCAGACCGAGTTATTCGCAATCCAAGGTTTTACTGTATATGCAAAGGCCGGCACACAAGGAGGGGGGGGGGGGTTGTGGCCCGCACCACTCCCGGCCATCTCTTACTCCCCAGTGGCGAAGCTTGCACATTGCATCAGGTATTCATTTGAGGCCGAGTGGACCTAGGGGAGGCCCAGAACTGGTTCAGATAATCGTCACTGGTGTTAGCCAAGAGTGGGAATGAAACTCAGGTCACCGGGTTTGTAGCACAGCGTCCTAATCGTTACGCGACTGCTACCCATACACACACATACACATACAAAGACAAACACACACAAACACATACATTACACACCTACTCAATTGTAAGACACACCCTCCAACCTTTGATTTAAAATACAGGGGCAACAAAAGTGCATCTTATATTGTGAAGAATACGGTAATTGGTCTGGTTCATGAATACTTTTTCGAAATTAAAACTGACCAGTGATGCAAATGATGCATTTTTGTCATCTTGTTTGGCGAGTGTCCGCGTGTGTGTGCACGTATTTTGAGAACACAGTGTACATGGCGTAAAATTAAGCAGGGCTGGTGCACCAGCGATTTCTTGACCTTTCGGCCAATTTCTGTTGAGTTTTATCCCTTAAGGACCTTCGTCCATATTTTAGATTTCTCAGATTCTATTAAGCATGCGAGAGTAAGTAAACCACTGCCTAGGCTGGTATGTGAAGGAGAAGACGCTGCTCGGGATCACAAGATAGGGACAGGACACCTTGATATGACCACCGCTACATTACAGCTCTGTCAAACTTGAGACAGAGATAACCTCGTAAAAACGTGAACACATCACCCGGTGATATTGCATTGGCGGTGGTACACAAGCAAAAACAACAACACAAACTCAACAAATGTACGTTTAACACTGCCCCAAAAGGAAAAGTATATAATAATAGGTGAAATTTCGGGCCAGAGAGATACGGTCTATCTTCCACTCTATGTGCTGTGAAGTAGGGCTATTGCAAAAAAAAAACAATTATTAATGTTTTCCTTTTGGGCCAATGTTATTGATGCATGTGTTGACTTTTTAAAATTAATTAAGTGGTATCCTTATTTAATAGAGAACAGAATAGTGGTTATGCAGGTTTCATTACAAATCCCGGTATTAAACTCGGTGATCTAACATTCAAGTAGCCTTTGGATAAGTTTTCCAGCAAATGCTTAGCTGCCAGAATTGCTACAAAGGCAATACAGATGTAGAGTAGGAGTTAGTGACGTCATGTCATGCGTGCCCTCTGGCACGATGACGTAACGGATGGTGACATCATGGACAGGGGGCAGGACAGTGACGTCATGTCCCCCTGGGGGATTTAAGCTGGAACCCGTCACGGGTTCAGGGTCGTTGCGGGGAGCCAGGAACGGGTGAAGTTGGAAGTTGGGACCCAGGGTAGGGGGAAATTGGCACCAGGCTAGGGTAGCCTGTGGGTGCTAGGGACTTCCCCAGTACCCTTACCCTGGGGTGTGGAGCATAGGCAGTGAGGGGGCAGTACACGGAGTCGTATCCGAAGACAAGTCTTTAATAAAACAGCTGGCGCAAGCCCCTACATGAAGATCTGCCTCCGAGTCGTCATTTACACCTCAACACATATATATGCCCAAACACACTATAACGATGTAAAAGTAATTTAATAACAGGTCCCTGCAGGGTGGGCTGGTAGGACAAGTCTCTGCGCTGTATATTGCTGATTTTACACCCAACAGCACGAGATTTCACTTCGTTAAAGTATTGAAAGGGGACGGACGGACGGACACATTAATCTATTGCAGGCTGGTACACTCAGTTTACAACTTCGTTCCTACCAGTACAAATAAATTAACCATCTTATGAAAGAGGAAAAACACTCTACTCTTTATCATGTTAAACTGTAATTATGAAAGTAGGTAACTTCTTTCTGTCGTATTGATACGAGCCGAGTGGTCACGATGAATCGTGGTCTATGTTGCAAATCCAGCCGGTGGCTTTCAGGGCAAAGCGAGTGTGAACCACTCATGCCCTCGCACTGGACACGAGTTCAGGAGGTGCTCAAGGTGAGCAGAGGTGAGTGGACGACCGATGGATTCTATTTATCAGAGGGAAACAGGGGGAGCTTCTCCAAAACGTTACCTCCGGTTCACCATGGGAGTCCAGTTTACCATGGGAGTCCAGTTTACCATGGGAGTCCAGTTTACCATGGGAGTCCAGTTTACCATGAGAGTTAAGTTTACCATGGGAGTCCAGTTCACCATGGGAGTCCAGTTTACCATGGGAGTCCGGTTTACCATGGGAGTCCAGTTTACCATGGGAGTTCAGTTTACCATGGGAGTCCAGTTCACCATGAGAGTCCGGTTTACCATGGGAATCCGGTTTACCATGGGAGTCCAGTTTACCATGGGAGTCCAGTTTACCATGGAAGTCCAGTTTACCATGGAAGTCCAGTTCACCATGGGAGTCCGGTTTACCATGGGAGTCCGGTTTACCATGGGAGTCCGGTTTACCATGGGAGTCCGGTTCACCATGGGAGTCCAGTTTACCATGGGAGTCCGGTTTACCATGGGAGTCCGGTTTACTATGAGAGTCCGGTTTACTATGGGAGTCCGGTTTACCATGGGAGTCCGGTTTACTATGGGAGTCCAGTTTACCATGGGAGTCCAGTTTACCATGAGAGTTCAGTTTACCATGGGAGTCCAGTTCACCATGGGAGTCCGGTTTACCATGGGAGTCCGGTTTACCATGGGAGTCCAGTTTACAATGGGAGTTCAGTTTACCATGGGAGTCCAGTTCACCATGAGAGTCCGGTTTACCATGGGAGTCCAGTTTACCATGGGAGTCCAGTTTACCATGGGAGTCCAGTTTACCATGGAAGTCCAGTTCACCATGGGAGTCCGGTTTACCATGGGAGTCCGGTTTACCATGGGAGTCCGGTTTACCATGAGAGTCCGGTTTACTATGGGAGTCCGGTTTACCATAGAAGTCTGGTTTACCATGGGAGTCCGGTTTACTATGGGAGTCCAGTTTACCATGAGAGTTCAGTTTACCATGGAAGTCCGGTTTACCATGGGAGTCCAGTTTACCATGGGAGTCCGGTTTACTATGGGAGTCCAGTTTACTATGGGAGTCCGGTTTACCATAGAAGTCCGGTTTACCATGGGAGTTCAGTTTACCATGGGAGTCCAGTTTACCATGAGAGTTCAGTTTACCATGGGAGTCCAGTTCACCATGGGAGTCCGGTTTACAATGGGAGTTCAGTTTACCATGGGAGTCCAGTTCACCATGAGAGTCCGGTTTACCATGGGAGTCCGGTTTACCATGGGAGTCCAGTTTACCATGGAAGTCCAGTTTACCATGGAAGTCCAGTTTACCATGGGAGTCCATGGGAGTCCGGTTTACAATGGGAGTTCAGTTTACCATGGGAGTCCGGTTTACCATGGGAGTCCGGTTTACCATGACAGTCCGGTTTACCATGACAGTCCGGTTTACCATGGGAGTCCAGTTTACCATGACAGTCCGGTTTACCATGGGAGTCCAGTTTACCATGAGAGTCCGGTTTACCATGGGAGTCCGGTTTACTATGGGAGTCCGGTTTACCATGGGAGTCCGGTTTACCATGAGAGTTCAGTTTACCATGGGAGTTCAGTTTACCATGGGAGTCCAGTTCACCATGGGAGTCCAGTTTACCATGGGAGTCCAGTTTACCATGGGAGTCCAGTTCACCATGAGAGTCCAGTTTACCATGGGAGTCCAGTTTACCATGGGAGTCCAGTTTACCATGGGAGTCCAGTTCACCATGAGAGTCCGGTTTACCATGGGAGTCCAGTTTACCATGGGAGTCCAGTTTACCATGGAAGTCCAGTTTACCATGGAAGTCCAGTTCACCATGGGAGTCCGGTTTACCATGGGAGTCCGGTTTACCATGGGAGTCCAGTTTACCATGGGAGTCCGGTTTACCATGGGAGTCCGGTTCACCATGGGAGTCCAGTTTACCATGGGAGTCCAGTTTACCATGAGAGTTAAGTTTACCATGGGAGTCCAGTTCACCATGGGAGTCCAGTTTACCATGGGAGTCCGGTTTACCATGGGAGTCCAGTTTACCATGGGAGTTCAGTTTACCATGGGAGTCCAGTTCACCATGAGAGTCCGGTTTACCATGGGAATCCGGTTTACCATGGGAGTCCAGTTTACCATGGGAGTCCAGTTTACCATGGAAGTCCAGTTTACCATGGAAGTCCAGTTCACCATGGGAGTCCGGTTTACCATGGGAGTCCGGTTTACCATGGGAGTCCGGTTCACCATGGGAGTCCAGTTTACCATGGGAGTCCGGTTTACCATGGGAGTCCGGTTTACCATGGGAGTCCGGTTTACTATGAGAGTCCGGTTTACTATGGGAGTCCGGTTTACCATGGGAGTCCGGTTTACTATGGGAGTCCAGTTTACCATGGGAGTCCAGTTTACCATGAGAGTTCAGTTTACCATGGGAGTCCAGTTCACCATGGGAGTCCGGTTTACCATGGGAGTCCGGTTTACCATGGGAGTCCAGTTTACAATGGGAGTTCAGTTTACCATGGGAGTCCAGTTCACCATGAGAGTCCGGTTTACCATGGGAGTCCAGTTTACCATGGGAGTCCAGTTTACCATGGGAGTCCAGTTTACCATGGAAGTCCAGTTCACCATGGGAGTCCGGTTTACCATGGGAGTCCGGTTTACCATGGGAGTCCGGTTTACCATGAGAGTCCGGTTTACTATGGGAGTCCGGTTTACCATAGAAGTCTGGTTTACCATGGGAGTCCGGTTTACTATGGGAGTCCAGTTTACTATGAGAGTTCAGTTTACCATGGAAGTCCGGTTTACCATGGGAGTCCAGTTTACCATGGGAGTCCGGTTTACTATGGGAGTCCAGTTTACTATGGGAGTCCGGTTTACCATAGAAGTCCGGTTTACCATGGGAGTTCAGTTTACCATGGGAGTCCAGTTTACCATGAGAGTTCAGTTTACCATGGGAGTCCAGTTCACCATGGGAGTCTGGTTTACAATGGGAGTTCAGTTTACCATGGGAGTCCAGTTCACCATGAGAGTCCGGTTTACCATGGGAGTCCGGTTTACCATGGGAGTCCAGTTTACCATGGAAGTCCAGTTTACCATGGAAGTCCAGTTTACCATGGGAGTCCATGGGAGTCCGGTTTACCATGGGAGTCCGGTTTACCATGGGAGTCCGGTTTACCGTGGAGCAGGAGTTGGCACCCTGTGGTTCCAGAGCAGCATGCGGTTCTTCTAAGGACCGTTTCGTGCCGTTATTTATTAAGGACCCACCATCTCGTATTCATGTTCCATTGTCCCTCTTGAAATACTGAGGTGCTCAAGGTGAGCAGAGGTGCAGTGCAAAGTGGGTTTTACCCGCTCTCGTGCAGTGCACCACCCCCTCCCCCCGAACCCCCTGCAGTTTATCAAAAGGCTGCTTAGCCCAGCCCTCCCACCCACCCACGCCCCTTAATGACTCCTCCCCCCGCCCCTTAACCTGTATATAATCCCGGTCGTCTCTGAACTGTGCTCCTGACACAGATATTCTGCTGTGACTATTCCACCTGAAGACGGAAGCTTGTGTTGCCTCCGAAACGTCGTGATTTAAATGTTTTCTTTTATTTGATTTTACCTACGTGACTTTACTGAATACAACCAAAGAGTAGGACTGCAGAACTTTGGCAATTGTTGGTAGCGCCGGCTCACCGCCTGGCTGCCTTCCAGCTTGTCTGCGGTTCCTTAGCGATTGCGAGATGCAATTTGTATTTAACGACGCCGAATAAAACTAACATATATTTTTTATGCCCATTCATCGTCAGAAAAAACAATTTATTTCGTGACACATTCAAGTAAATTAAGATAACTGGTACCAGGATGACATGAAGACAACCGGGCTGTCTTCTCGTCCACTGCGGATGCCACACTCACAGCAGAGGCATTGCCACAGGGGACCAGGGGTGGCACGGCCCTAATGATTTATGTAAAGTAGTACCCCCTCCCCTGCTGGAATGGGATCGCCAACTCATCCAATTTTGGATGGTTTCCTAATACGACTACATTTTAAAACGCTAAACAGTGGTGGGAGCCAAGGGGTGGCTTCTGCAGTGATAACCCATTCGGGACTTCTCACAGAGATATTGCGGTTCATTTGTGGCAAGCACTTTGTGTGTAATGAGTGCGGCAGTAGAGATGTTCACCCAGTTGACAAAACAGAATGGTACCGAGTCAAACACCCCGAGTTGTCGTGGCGAGGAAAAAGGAGCGAGCGGAAACGCACCGACTTTCATGAGGGTCCAGTTGCTGTCCATCTGCTGGGCGGCCTGCAGGAAATAGCGGCCGTCTGTCCACATAGCCGCCTGTGCCTCTGTGACCACCGCCATACCTGCACGCAAACACAAAGATCCCCACCCCCCGGGCGAGTGCTGTTAGGGAGTAACACCTATGTACTCTGTGTGTATGTCGAACTTCTTTCGCACCGTACGTAGCCAACCGTGCTAATCAGAGGTGTGGGGGAAGGATAACAAACTAAACACAAAAATTCGTAATAAACTAAACACAAAAAGCAGTTCTAGAGAAATTAGTTTTCAAGGCACATGAGGGGGTGGGTGCCCAGCACCACACCCGCCCAGCCGCCTTTGTTTCCCAGGTGACGAAGCTTACACACCGCAACTAGCACTCTTCAGAGTAAATTTCGGGGAGGCCCAGGATTGGTTCAGATAATTGTCACCGACATTGGTTGTGCGCGGAGCCAATATCAGTGACGGGTTCATAGCACAGCGCGCTAATCGCTACGCTAGCGCTCCCCACACACAAACACGCATGCATGTACTGTAAGCGTATATACAGTACATATAAATAGCAGTATTCGCCTTGGGTGCCAACTTTATGGGCACAAAGGAGTCGTGACTTTTGCTCCCCAACATTTGTGCATACCGCAAGCCACCTGGAGGCACATCCACCTCCGGTAATAGTATAATATACGCTATACTAGCGAGTCCCACGCTATGGATGATAATACCATTTGCTATTACATTTTCATCTTTCGTACGGCTGATGCAGATGCAGGGCAACGACTACAATTTCACATTCAGGTGGTCAAGCGAGATAACCGAGTCAGGAGCAGCAGAGTAGTGTATCATCGCTGTGATGTCTCCTTCGTATTTGTGGATTGGGCATGGCGTCGTCACACGTTATATGGTCTGTTCTGGATGACCACAGTCGCACACTGGAGAGTTTTACATTTTTCATTTGTACATTGGGTATCCGCATGTGCTGCCAATGGTTTGTGGAGTGTATGTGGTTTAGGGTGGCTCATGAGCTTCATGGAAGATCAAAACCAGGAATCTTTTGCGTCGGGTGCTTCAAAATTAGGTGCTTGCTTGCGTGCGATTAAGTTATGAGCGGTAATAAAGAGAGATACGTGTCCATATCTAGGCGTGACGAGACAACAAAAGATAAATCCCACGATAAACGAGTCCACCTCTCTGCCCTTTTCGTAACTCTGAAGAGGGGGGGGGGCATTATCAAAGGCCTAATGTATTTTTACTTGTTAAAACAAATTGTGCTAAGTGAACGTGGCTAGCTTCTCATTATTTGTAATTGTACACAACTCTCAGCGGAACACTGCCACGATGTAATGGCCAGCAAACAGGACTTGCAACCCATCAGTCGCTGGTGCGATTACCCCTCTTGGCGGACGCGTGGCATCTGAAACAATGGCACAAGTTTCTCAAATCCCCACCGCCTGTCCACCCAGCGGTATAGATGGGTTCACCGCAGTCAGTCGATTGGCCGGGTTGCACGCGGTGGGATAAAGTGTGGGTCCCTGCCATCTCTTCCAAGATGTCTGGCCAACTCGGAAGAGTAGGCAAAATACCCTCTTACAGGGGGTTCTCAAGAGCTTCCCCCAAGTAGAGGCCCCTTCTGCCAGCAGCGGCACGAGCGAGCAATTCGAGGGCTGCGCCTCTACCAGCTCTTACCGCTGTCAGCACAGCTTTCGATTGTTATTTTTTCATTCTGATTAAAGTGAAAGACTCAACCCACCTGCAGAGCCGTCAAAACCAGAGATGAAGGCGCGACGGCAGTCACAGTCGGCCACGTACTCACTCTGCAAAAACAACGAGGAGAGCACAGCCATTACATAAGCAGTATGCAGTGGAGACTAGCACATTTACCGATGTACCACGCTTATTCTCGTTACATAAAAGACGTGTTCCTCTTGTACTCAATGTCCTGCTCCTGTACCGTCATCAACAATGTTTTCTGTGCCATAAAAATGTGGAGACAAAGCATCTCCCCAACCAGTGTCCAAATTGAACATTCTTAAACAAAAAAAAAATCAGAACAAGACCGTTTGTTATGTCGCAAGATCCATTTGTGGATTTTTTTATATTCTGGATGAATATTCTTTTATTCTAATTGAAGTCAAGGATGAGCAATCAGGGAACCATTTTTAATGAGCCTTTTGGGGTAGGTTTCCTTCCGCGTAATTATTTTTTTCCTCCAATACGGGCTTATGTCGTTTCTGAATGCAACAGAATGATAGTTTTGGTCGGCAATAATATTTGCATGCACCCCAAGAACTTAAACATTGTCAAATCACATGAGCTTCTGACATTTCATCGATACACTTCCGTTTTTGTTTCTTCATCTGATAGACGTATTCTAGAGTGACAATGGACACCCCTACAAAAATTGCGTTTGATGCAGGAGTCTATCTGAACCTAAGTAGACACTATAGGGAGGAGCCACGGGACAGCACTTAGCGCGCTGCGCTTTGAAACCACCGACCAAGTTTCAATACCCAGCCATGGGTAACATCAGTGGTGAGTGATGTCCGAACTTGTCCCTGGGCTTCCGTCCTTCACCAACCCACAGGGAAAAGTGCAAAGTACCGTCCCATAGCCAACACTGCACGGGAAGGCCTTCATCCAGCAATAGACTCACAAAGAGTTGTAAATATTAATCTGCTTTATTACACATCTACGGAACTGCTGCGTGTAGATCTGTGTCCCTCTGATATGCATTTTGTTTCAGTCCGCAAGTCCAGTGTTCACGTACAGCTGACACTTCGCTCAAGCTCGTCATGAGTACCCAGTGCAGACCCAACAATCTGTTAAAGGCTATATGCGGGATTTGTGTCTTTATATATGTGTATGTTTTTACGTGAATGAGTGTATTATGTAAATGCACAAAACCTGGAAACAAAGATGCAGCTATTACATTTTATATAATATCTAATTTTAAACAATAATTGTTTTTAAAACTTAGAATAAAAAATAAGAATGACTAAATGAACTCATTTTGATACTGGTAAAAAGGTCCCATAGATATAACTGCTCAACCTGAGCTAGTATACTTTGATACATTGCCCTTGTACGGTTCACCTTTTGGCATTCTCTGGTCTAACACGAGTGAGACTAGGACATAAGGCAATGCAAGCACCAGGGTATGAATGGCTTGGGTTGAGCAGCTATCAAGAAGGCTGTCTCTGGTGTAGGCCAATCAGTTTCAAAGACAATGCATATATTATCAGAGCGTGTTTGTTTGCATGTTTTGCCACAAGTACGTGTCGTTAATGCATACTTGATGCCTTGAAATAGGCATCAATTCGGTGTTTGAACATCTTAACGCCTTTTGTATTGCCAAGAAGGGTAAAGCCTATTCCTATTTTACATCATTTAAACTAAACTATTTTTATTTTACCAGGTAAGGTCCACTGAGCTATATAGCTCCTTTTTATAAGCGACCTGGCCACAAGTGATAGCTCAATTAAATGATTTATGTTTCTAAAATGTGGAGGGAAAAACCAAAGGACCTGAAGAAAAATCCACGTGACCACGGAGTGAACACGCAAACTCCAATTATACAGCAGGCGTCAGGGTCAGGATCGAACCCACAACTTCCTGTATACCAGGCGAGGTAGTTATAACATGTAGCCACCATGGTGTCCCTACTATACAAATCAAATTTGTAGAGTCACCACATAATGTGTATGCAAGCACTACCACGTGCCTATATGTAGGTACGAGGCATGATTAAAACGTTTCATATATTTTTTAATTTTATAGGTAATTTACTTTCCATAATAAAGTATCGTGTCTTTGTACTAAGATTAGTGGTGTCAGTTGATACCATGTGACGGCACTTTTGATGGAAAAAGCATGGAAGTGACGTAAAACATGTGACGATTTCCGGTGATGTTATACCTTCTGATAATTCCGAAAACAAAGATTTTTGGATCATCAAATATTACTTACCTAAGCCAGATTTTCAGATTGGTTGCATCGATTCAAAATGGGCAAAACAACCCTAGGAGGCACACACGTGTGTGCAAGCGTCAAATTTGCACTGGGTACCTGATGTGCATCTCCCGATGGCACGATGAGTGCTTGAAGAGGCTCCGCTGTCAGGTGGACGTCCTTCATGGCATTGCGCAAGCGCCTGAGAATCTCCGTTGTTACCTTGGCCTTCATACTAATCCCTTTCTGTCCAACAGAATGTGCACAGATGTTTGCACGTTGACCTTTTCTCGCTCGGTACGTAGCCAACCGTGCTAACCGGAGGTGCGGGGGAAGGACAACAAACTAAACACAAAATGCAGTTCTAAAGAAGTGAGTTTTAAATATAGATTTTTAAAGTGCATAGTTCCAGTGGTTTCCTAATATCGGAAAGTAGAGCGTTCCAGATGACAATAGAAGCGCATCTGAAAGCGCACGATGCAGTGACCGTATATATTTGATGACTATTCAAAAGCCGCTGTGATGATGAGCGTAGTTCGCGTGATGGGTTATGCTCCTTGACGAGATCAGCAAGGTGTTGTGTTTCATCCGTGGCAAGCACTTTGTGTGTAACGAGTGCAGCCTTATAATGTATTCGTTCGGCAACTGGAAGCCAATGCAGCTGGGAGAGCACCGATCAGGAACTGTTTATCAACACACCTTTTAGAACAGCGGTCAGCAACCAAAATAACAAGAGGAGGAATTATATTCGAATTCGGTAAAAAAACTGAATATTTCAAGAGTCGCAATGCACGACAAAACGAGACGGTCCTAAATAAACGTGACAAAGTAGTGCTTAAGCAGCCGCATGCGGCTCCAGAACCGCAAGTTGCCGACCTCTGCTTTAGAAGATGCATATTTACATCATTAGACCTCCTTTGCCAGTAGCAAAATATAATAATAGGGATTTTCCCCTTTTTTCTGGCAACAAAACTGAAACCTTTTTACGAGGAATTATGTCTGCATTAACCACAATACTTTTGGTAAAAATGCAAACAAAAAACACACTATGATAATATATGATGCATTGTCCTTGAAACTGATTGGTCCACACCAGAGACAGCTTTCTTTTGAGCCTAGTCTCAATTGGTGCTAGACCAGAGGACGCCAAAGGGCGTACAGCTCAAACACAATGCACTATCAAAGTAATGAGGGCTCGGGGTAAGCATCTACATCATTAGACCTCCTTTGCCACAAGTATTGTGGTTAATGCACAAATGATTCCTCGTAAAAAGGTTTCAGTTTTGTTGCCAGAAGAAAGGGGAAAAACCCTATTATTAAGATGCATATTGTTTTAAGCAATACGAACCTTCAATGTGCCTGCCAATAATGGTAATGAACATGTGAATGGAGCAGACTTTTTTTTTATCAGTTAATGACCAATTCAAATGGCTGGGCTTCCCTGCATCCACTGAAAGCATGGGGGTAATGTGATGCGCATATCCTCCACCAAAAAAAATAAAAATGTACAGTGTAATGGATTACACAAAAGTGCAACAGTCAGCATGCAATTAATTAGTTAAAGGATGCAGAAGCAGTAGCCGAGGCGTGGGGGAAATAATACAAATGGTAGAAGCAGAGAGATTTTAAGCTTTCGTGCAAACAGGAATTACTCTTTGGTTCTTTCGGCAAAGTCACGTGGGAATTAATTAAATAAATAATGGGGTACGCCGTTTCTCCCCCTACCGCTCGCATTGACATGCTACTTTCTATGCCCCCCCCCCCCCCCCAATATATAATGCCTCGTCACAAAGGCGTTGTTTCTCTGTGTGTCTCTGTGCTTCTCTGTGCGTGTCTCTCTCTGCGTGTGTGTCTCTGTATCTCTCCCCCATGTCTCTCTCTCTGTGTTTCACTCTCTCTGTGTCTCTCTGTGTGTGTCTCTCTGTATCTCTCCCCCATGTCTCTCTCTCTCTCTCTGTTTCACTCTCTGTGTGTGTCTCTCTGTATCTCTCCCCCATGTCTCTCTCTGTGTTTCACTCTGTGTGTGTGTCTCTCTGTGTGTTTGTCTCTCGATGTGTCTCTCCCCCATGTGTCTCTCTCTGTCTCTCTCTGTGTTTGTCTCTCTGTGTACGTGTCTCTCTCCGTGTCTGTGTTTGTCTCTCTATCTGTATGTATGTCTCTCTCCGAGCTTGCATTCATTCGCACCTGATGACGGTTGCTTGTGTTGCAATCGAAACGTCGTATTCCATTATTTATTTTATTTCCACGTGACTTTACCGAAAGACCCAAAGAGCAAGCAGAGAGATCTAAGAGAGACACAGCAAAGCCTGGCAAAGATACGCAGCTGGGGGCTGAGAGGAATGGTGGAAGGTGTGCGGAATGAAATAATCAGGATATTTTCTCAGAATAGTTTTATATATCCTGGAAAAATCCGATGAGCTATGAAGCCCTTATTTCACAGAAATCCAGCGTGGGCAGGAAAGACCAAATCACACAGGAAGAGGAAGGCAGAGATGATTAGTGATGCATTGGAGATGTATGGGAGATACCGTCGTGATGCACAAGGAAACGTGCAGGGAGATGGACTAGAAACATCACAGATTTGAGATGTGCAATGAAAACTTTGCCAGAACATTCATCCCGCACACCATGGCAGATGAGTGGAGTTGCATTGCATTTTAATCTTTACAGCCGTCGTTTACAACTAAACAAGTACTTTGCATGGCCGCTTAAGTCCCCATCTTCTTGAACTACGTTTCAAAGTGCGCATAAAGAATTGAACTTGAACTCTACATTTACGTAAGAAGAACATGCCACTTAACGACGCGACCTTTCATTCCAAAAGACAAGGTCCTGGCCCTGACTAACACACAAATAACACCCTCATCCAAAACCTATGAGAAGTGTAAAGTCTCTATGATTGATGCTAAAAAGGTACACAAGTCATGCTTGAAACATCCATTAGCCAAAGAACACAATCTTGGTACTTAAAAAAATATATATTTACCAGGTAAGGCCCACTGAGCTATATAGCTCTTTTTCAGAAGCGACCTGACCACAAATGATAGCACAACTTACTGGCTTATCACGTGTACATTTATAGCAGCCAAATACTGTAAAAGCATGTTTCTAAATGTGGAGGGGAAAACCGGAGGACCCGGAGAAAAGTCCACACCGACCACGGGGAGCACATGGAAACTCCAAATATACATCAGGCATCAGGATGGAACCCACAACCTCCGGTATACTAGGCGAGGGAGGCAACATCTCGCCACCACGGTGGGAGTTTGCGACTGGCGCCCCAAAGCCGACGCAAGTCTGCCGCTGTGCGATTCCACGGTGACAGGAGGTCGTGGGTTCGATCCACACCCTGACGCCTGCTGCTGCTGCTGTATATTTGGAGTCTGCGTGTTCTCCCCGTGGTCGTGTGGGTTTTTCTCCGCGTCCTCCGGTTTTTTCCCCCCCACATTTTAAAACACGCGTTTAAGAGTATTTGGCTGCTATAAATTTCGACGCGACAAGCCACTTCGTTAAGCACTCATTTGTGGCCCGGTCGCGCTTCTGAAAAAGAGTTACATAGCTCAGTGGGCCTAATCAGGTAAAATAAAAGTTTTCTTGAGCTGGGCCCGTCTGTCATCACGGCACCCACCTATACCACTGTGGACCATCGCGCCACGCCAGGACGAGTCAACAAGGAGGCACTGTGGCAAGGGGGGGAGCGGTTCTCATCGTCAACGAGCAACCTGCTGGAACATCGGTGAAAAATAGCTTCATAGCTCATCGGATTCCTCCAGTATGAATACATTTTCGGATTCTGATCAACCCGCCCGGGGTTTGTTTGATCTTTGGTCCCGTGGCATGCCCCCCCCCCCTGCTGAAACAGGTCCAGATCCGGCCAAGGCCTGCTGCTGATGATGCTGCTGATGCTGCTGATGCTGCTGCTGCCGTGTGCCAGCGAGCCTGCAAAGTGTCCCGGGCTTCTGAGCGATGACCTGAACCGTGTTTAGCGGTCGTGCACAAAGAGACGGGGATTGTTGAAGACCCAACTTCACATTCACTGCATTCTCTGCAGATGACGATAGCTGCTGCTGATGCTGCGTGTGGCTCGGTACACACACACCACACACGCACGTGCCAGAGATAAGTAAGTAAATCACCGATCAATCTACTGCTGGATGGAAATCTCGCCAACCCTCTGCCGTCGATCTCCCCCACGGTCCCGCAAGTACCATTTTTAGTCTCGACTATCGGGCAAACCAAGCCCTTGGGAGTCCAAGCCTACTACTGGTTATCATTTCGCGTGACTTGTCTTTAACAGGAGTCAGCAGAGGTCTCTGGTCCACTGCCGTTCTGCTCTCTCGCTGCAATTCAATACTCGACAATCGGGGATGCCAGCAAGCGCTTAAACATACCACAAGCATCTATAAACGAAGCTATAACGCTTAACCGCGTAGCATTCTACAGAACACAAATCGAAACCGTATCCTCAAACCGAAAACGCATCACCAAATGCAAAAGCCCTTTGTATGATAAGTCGCTTGCAGTGACATTACGACCAAGTCAACTCCATAACTAGAGCGTCAAAGCGTTACCAGAAAGACGTATTCATTCATGTAAACCCCTTATCAGTGTCCTTACCTTATTACAGATCAATTTTAGACATTATTGGTCACCCCCGTAACCTTTTAAATCTCAACGCTCATCCTACAAAGTCCCATCGCAAGAGGGAAACACAAATTGGCATTTGTTTTTTGCCCGTGTTGAAATGGCTGTACGGACCTGAACACTTTATTTCCCTGTACACGAATACGAGGTCAATCGTATGGGTTGACTGCCATGCTATACACTAACCCATAACTGTCAACCCCTTATCAGTGCCCTACCTTATTACAGAACAATTCAGACCTTACTGGTCACCCCGTGCCCCCTTCTACATCTCAAACGCTCACCCAACAAAGGCCTCATCGCAGGGGAGAAACACAAACACGCGTTTCGTTCGTCCGCATTGAAACGTCTGGAACATGAGAACTCACTTTTCCCCGTACAACAATAGCGGGGTTAAACCTTACGTCTTACGCCGGCTAGGAGCCAGCGTGCACCGACTTCGAGAGCCACAAAGGCACGAACCCGTCCATCATCCATGGACGTTGTCGCTTTGCCCCTTGAGGTTGTGGGTTCCTTCCTTAATAACGCAGCCCAAGACGGGATGGGGGAACGGCGAGTGGCAACGCAAACACAACGCACCTCGTTACTCTGTAGTACACAGTCTGTAGTACAGAGTATCGAGATAGAGATGCAGTGGTGTAGAGATAGAGACGTAGAGATAGTTAAGAGAGATGCAGTACACAGTCTGTAGTACTACGAAGCGTGGTCACATAGCCAGACACCGGAAGGGGGACTCATTAATTCAGCAATCCCCAGTTTGACTTGCATCACACACTGGGATTTTAGCACACAGAGTTGTAATACGGTGGTGTGGTGTGTGGTGTGGGGGTGTTTCTGGATGATTTGCCGGTTCATCCCAGGATATTTCTGTTGCGCGTCGTCGCTTTAAGAAGTTTCCCTGTTCATATTTTAGTTTGTTGCGGTTGCACCCGGCTCGAGAGCCGCGTGGCTCTCATGGCTCTCCATGCCTCATACATGGCAACTTGCCGAGACACGGATGGGTGGCCGCAATGACGGCTCGTTGCAGCACAGAGGCAGCGATGAGCCTCCCCCGTGGAGCCTGTGACAGGGGACTGTAGGGGTGGCGGTGCCGTGAGCGAGTGGCAGCGCCTGTGAAGGCTGCCGGCGCCGTGGCACACGAGGGGGTGGTGGTGGTGGGTGGCTACCAGCAACACGCCCGGCCGCCTTTGTCTCCCCGCCCCCCCCCCCCCCAGTGGCGATGTTGACACAGCGCGCCGGGTACTCGTTTGAGGCTGAGTCGACCTAGGGGAGGCCCAGAACCGGTTCAGACAATTGTCACTGCGTGGTGTCGGCCTTGAGCGGGAATCGAACTCGGGCGGCCGGGTTCGTAGAGATAGTTAGAGATAGAGACGTAGAGATAGTTAGAGATAGAGAGTTAGAGATAGTTAGAGATAGAGACGTACAGATAGAGATAGTTAGAGACGTAGAGATAGTTAGAGATAGAGATAGGTAGAGATAGAGATAGGTAGAGATAGTTAGAGATAGAGATAGGTAGAGATAGAGACGTAGAGATAGTTAGAGATAGTTGGAGATAGAGACGTAGAGATGGTTAGAGAGACGTAGAGATAGTTAGAGATAGTTAGAGATAGAGACGTAGAGATAGTTAGAGATAGAGACGTAGAGATAGTTAGAGATAGAGACGTAGAGATAGAGATAGAGACGTAGAGATAGTTAGAGATAGAGATAGTTAGAGATAGAGATAGGTAGAGATAGAGATAGGTAGAGATAGTTAGAGATAGAGATAGGTAGAGATAGAGACGTAGAGATAGTTAGAGATAGTTGGAGATAGAGACGTAGAGATGGTTAGAGAGACGTAGAGATAGTTAGAGATAGTTAGAGATAGAGACGTAGAGATAGTTAGAGAGAGACGTAGAGATAGTTAGAGATATAGACGTAGAGATAGTTAGAGATATAGACGTAGAGATAGTTAGAGAGAGACGTAGAGATAGAGATAGAGACGTAGAGATAGTTAGAGATAGAGAGTTAGAGATAGAGACGTAGAGATAGTTAGAGATAGAGAGTTAGAGATAGTTAGAGATAGAGAGTTAGAGATAGAGATAGAGACGTAGAGATAGTTAGAGATAGAGAGTTAGAGATAGTTAGAGATAGAGAGTTAGAGATAGAGATAGAGACGTAGAGATAGTTAGAGATAGAGACGTAGAGATAGTTAGAGATAGAGATAGGTAGAGATAGAGATAGGTAGAGATAGAGACGTAGAGATAGTTAGAGATAGTTGGAGATAGAGACGTAGAGATGGTTAGAGAGACGTAGAGATAGTTAGAGATAGAGACGTAGAGATAGTTAGAGAGAGACGTAGAGATAGAGACGTAGAGATAGTTAGAGATAGAGAGTTAGAGATAGAGACGTAGAGATAGTTAGAGATAGAGAGTTAGAGATAGAGACGTAGAGATAGTTAGAGATATAGAGTTAGAGATAGTTAGAGATAGAGAGTTAGAGATAGAGATAGAGACGTAGAGATAGTTAGAGATAGAGACGTAGAGATAGTTAGAGATAGTTAGAGATAGTTAAAGATAGAGATAGAGACGTAGAGATAGTTAGAGATAGAGATAGGTAGAGATAGTTAGAGATAGTTAGAGATAGAGACGTAGAGATAGTTAGAGATAGAGACGTAGAGATAGTTATAGATAGAGAGTTAGAGATAGTTAGAGATAGAGATGTAGAGATAGTTAGAGATAGTTAGAGATAGAGACGTAGAGATAGTTAGAGATAGAGACATAGAGATAGTTAGATAGAGAGTCAGAGATAGTTAGAGATAGAGATGTAGAGATAGTTATAGATAGTTAGAGATAGAGACGTAGATAGAGTGGTAGAGATAGAGATAGTTAGATATAGATATGTAGAGATAGTTAGAGATAGAGACGTAGAGAGAGTGGTAGAGATAGAGAGATGTAGTGATGTAGAGATAGAGACGTAGAGATAGAGAGAGATGTAGTGATGTAGAGAGAGATGGAGAGAGAGTGGTATACAGAGAGAGAGAGATGTAGAGATAGTGGTAGACAGAGAGATGTAGTGATGTAGGGAGAGATGGAGAGAGAGTGGTATACAGAGAGAGAGAGAGATGTAGAGATAGTGGTAGACAGAGAGATGTAGTGATGTAGGGAGAGATGGAGAGAGAGTGGTATACAGAGAGAGAGAGATGTAGAGATAGTGGTAGACAGAGATGTAGTGATGTAGAGAGAGATGTAGTGATGTAGAGAGAGAGATGTAGAGAGAGTGGTATACAGAGAGATGTAGTGATGTAGAGAGAAACGTAGATATAGAGATGTAGAGAGAGATGTAGAGAGAGTGGTATACAGAGAGAGATGTAGAGAGAGATGTAGTGATGTAGAGCGAGATGTAGAGAGAGTGGTAGACAGAGAGAGATGTAGAGAGAGATGTAATGATGTAGAGAGATGTAGAGAGAGTGGTAGACAGAGAGAGATGTAGAGAGAGGGATGTAGAGAGAGTGGTAGACAGAGAGATGTAGAGAGAGATGTAGAGAGAGTGGTAGACAGAGAGAGATGTAGTGATGTAGAGAGAGAGAAACGTAGAGATAGAGATGTAGAGAGAGATGTAGTGATGTAGAGATGTAGAGAGAGTGGTAGACAGAGAGAGATGTAGAGAGAGATGTAGTGATGTAGAGATGTAGAGAGTGGTAGACAGAGAGATGTAGAGAGAGATGTATAAAGAGATGTAGTGATGTAGAGAGTGGTAGACAGAGAGATGTAGGGAGAGAGATGTAGAAAGAGATGTAGTGATGTAGAGAGAGAGAGATGTAGAGAGAGATGTAGTGATGTAGAGAGAGTGGTAGACAGAGAGAGATGTAGTGATGTAGAGAGATGTAGAGAGAGATGTAGAGATGTAGTGATGTAGAGAGAGTGGTAGACAGAGAGATGTAGTGATGTAGAGAGATGTAGAGAGAGATGTAGAGATGTAGTGATGTAGAGAGAGTGGTAGACAGAGAGATGTAGTGATGTAGAGAGATGTAGAGAGAGATGTAGAGATGTAGTGATGTAGAGAGAGTGGTAGACAGAGAGAGAGAGTGAGGGGTGTCTGTGCCCGGCGCGTGTCCGAACCTTGAGAGCGAACAGCTGAATGCTGCACCGGCGTTGACCGCGGAGCGTGGCAATAGCAGAGTGGGGTTCCCGGTGTGACCGAGGCGGAGAGCACTGGCGGAGAGTGGGGAGATAGTGGGGAGAGAAAGCGTGGGGAGATAGTGGGGAGAGAGAGCGGAAAGTGGGGAGATAGTGGGGAGAGAGCGGAGAGAGAGAGTGGGGAGAGAGTGGGGAGATAGTGGGGAGAAAGCGGAGAGAGAGCGTGGGGAGATAGTGGGGAGATAGTGGGGAGAGAGCGTGGGGAGAGAGAGCGGCCAAGAGAGAGCGCGGACACCGCTCGAGCGAGCGATTTGCCACTGTCGTGAGGACGGAAGTCGGCGCCGGTCTCACTTCCCGGCACGTGGTCGCGTCGCCGCCTCGCCCACACGTCACGGCCATGGCCCCACCCCCACCACCCCCCACCAACCCCCCACCAGCCCCCCCCCACCAGCCCCCACCTCCCCCCACCACCCCCCACCATGCGACAGCCTCCTCCTCCAGCACGTGCATGGCAACAACAACCGGGGCTGAAGGGGGTCTGGTTGCCAAGCGGCCATCTTGTTGAGTTCAATTTTGTAGTTGACGCAACAGCTGCTCCCACAATGTAATGCAAATGATTTTGTTTGTTACGTTTGCACCCGACTCAAGAGTTATGTCGTGAGTGGGCGTCAGCCCCACGTAGCCACAGGAGCTATGAGACAGCCTGCTGCAGCACGTGCAGTGCAACAACCGAGGCCGAGTGTTGAAATGGCTAGCGGCCATCTTGTTAAGTTCAATTTTGGCGTTAACGGCAAAACAACTGCGCCCATAACCGAGCTGTCAGGCCACGCGGTGTACTCCATTTTCTCGTCCAGGAGAATTGAGTTGTCAGGTCCATAGGGCGTACAGCCGTTTCAACACGGGCAAAACAAAATGTGTCTATTTGTTTGTGTTTCTCCCTTATAATGGGAATTTTTGTAGGATGAACGTTGAGATTTATAAGGGGCACGGGGTTACCAATAAGGTCTGAATTGGTCTGTAATAAGGTAGGCACTGATAAGGGGTTGACATTCATGGTATACTCTTTGGTTCTTTCGGTAAAGTCACGTAGGTAGAAATAAAAGAAAATAAGTCGCGACAGCTGCTTGTGTTGCGTTCTAAACTTCGTGATTCATTTTATTTTATTTCTACCTACGTGACTTTACCGAAATAACCAAAGAGTATGGATTCCTGCAATCACGAAAGCTTCAAATCAAGATTATTCATGATATCGTGTAGTGTATAACGTAGTGTATAACGTAGTGTATAGTGGAGTGTATAGTAGTGTAGTGTATAGCATAACTGCCAACCCATAGAGTTTACCCCGTATTCTTGTACAGGGAAATTGAGTTTTCAGGTCCATACTGCGCAAAGCCGTTTCAAAGTGTGTCTATTTGTGTTTCTCTCTTGTGATGGGACTTTGTAGGATGCACGGGGTGATCAATAAGGTCTGAATTGGTCGAATAAGGGAGCCACTGATAAGGGGTTGACAGGTATGATAATGCAATGCAAATTATTTAGTGGAATGCTTTCACTCGTGACTTTTACACAGAGCACCGAAAACAAAATAACTAATTGATGAATTGCTTATGTCGTACGATAAAAGCTGACTTTTAATAATAAAAACGGCACCTAGCCAATCAATGAAAAAGGGGGTGAGTGCCACTTAACCACGACATGACCATCTCGATCCACGAATGATTCGTTGGGCATTGATGACATGTTGCTGTTGCTGTTTTATTATATTCCGCATAATGAAATCGCCCGCGGAATTGGAAAAATGTTAATGACATTTTTTGCTTAACTGAAATTGAAAGTTATTAATGACAATATTAATCTTTATTTGAAGCTTTCGTGACTGCAGGAATCCATACTCTTTGGTTCTTTCGGTAAAATCACGTAGGTAGAAAAATAAAATAAAACTGTTTCCATATTCATATTCTTAGCTCTTTCGGTAAAGTCACGTTGAAGGGAAACAATACAATAATAAAATATATAAAACAATAAAAATTCTCACGACGTTTCGACCATAACACAAACGGTCGTCATCAGGTGTGTCGGTTTGCATTAATTTATTAATTTTTAAACGGTGTATTCATTTATTTATTAAAAAACCGTCAGCGCCACGCGCAGCGATTTGGCAGTTTATTTAGAAGGACGAGTCCATCTATGTTCTGAAAAGAGGAGGGGGGAGACGAAAAATTAATGTATGCTGTCTGAAAGCCACTGTAAGCGTGAACAATCAATTAAGACCTGAAATGGTTTATCAAATCTTTCCAATGATTGCTAAGCCAGAAGCCATCTTCTCGGTTGAAATTGTCTCTGCGCTTGTATATGTGGATAGCCTCATGAACGAATCTCTCATGGTAGCCAGATGGCTTACAAAGAACCTCTGTCTTGGAAAAGTCAATGTCATGTGAGCCTACTGAATTATAACAATGATCTTCCACAGCCGAGGTGTTGGTCCTACCGTGTTTAAGGTCTGCTTTGTGTTCACGAATGCGGTCCGAGACATGGCGTTTGGTTTCTCCAATGTAACTACTACCACAGAGGCAACTTAGTTTGTAGACACCAGGGTACTGTATGTCCGGAATCACATCTTTTACAGGCGGAACCAGATCACGGATTTTATGTAATGTGTTGAAACGGACCGGGATCTTGTGTTTATTCAAGATTTTGGAGATATTTTTTGTGATCCCCGCAATGTAGGGTAAAGTGATGGTTTTGAAAGGCTCCAAAAGAGGGTCCTTCTTCATGGTTTGAGTGATAGCTTTGCGGATTGTATAGTCGGAGTAACCATTAGCCTTAAGAGCTTGGTGTACGTGCTTGAGTTAACTGCCTATGTGTTCCTGGTCGGATATGCATTGGGCTCTATGATACAGAGTCTTAATGAGATAATTCTTCTGAGATGGATGGTGGTGGGAATCCGGTTTCAGATAAGCATCCGTATGGGTAGCTTTCCTGTAGACAGAGTGGCTCATTGAACCATCAGGTCTCTTTTTAATTAGGACACCCAAAAAAGGTAGCCTGCCATCTTTTTCGACTTCCATGGTAAATCTGATGGCTGGGTGTATGGAATTAATGTGGTCGAAGAATTGGTCTAGAGCAGGCCGGCCATGTGGCCAGATGACAAAAGTGTCATCCACGTACCTCTTCCATAAGGTTGGGCGCAGAGTGGCAGTCTGGATGGCGTCAGTCTCAAATTTCTCCATGAAAATGTTAGCTATAACCGGAGATAGGGGGGAGCCCATTGGGGTGCCCTCAGTTTGTGTGTAGAAAGTTCCATTCCAAGTGAAGTATGCATTGGTTAAACAGTGTCTCACCAGGGGGGGGGGTACCTCAGTGTTTAGTCCTTGATGGACCAAGTCTTCAATGATTGCGATGGTGTCAGGTACAGGAACCTTGGTGAATAAGGAAACTACATCAAAACTGACAAGCAGGTCGTCTGGGGACAGGGAAATACCCTTGATTGTTGATACCAGATGAGTAGAATTTTGTACCGCAGAGGTGGTTTATCCAGTGAAAGGACGCAGGATTTCAGACAAAAAACGAGCCAGTTTGTAGGTAGGGGAGTTGATAGTAGAGACGATGGGACGAAGGGGTGTATCTACTTTACGTATTTTTGGTAAGCCGTATAATCTTGGTGGCCTGGCAGCAGAAGGTTTCAACGAAAACTGTTTAGATTGATCAATTAATGCGGTTGAATCAGAAATTATTTTGTTGGTTTGTGTGACGAGGCTGTTGGTGGGATCTCTTTTCATTTTTGTATAACTACCATCGTCGAGTAATTATTTAATTTTGTTGTTGTATTCTATTTTATCCATGATGACAGTAGCATTGCCCTTGTCAGCTGAGAGGACTACAATATCATCCCTCTTTTTTAATTTATATAATTCAAAACGCTCATCTTTGCTGAGGTTGCTAGCTGGCATCTTAGCGTTTTTGAGGGTTGAAGCGATTTCAGATCTTGCTACGTCTGCAGCGATGTGACCCAGGCCCCTGAGAGCAACGTCTACTTGTGATTCCGGACATACAGTACCCTGGTGTCTACAAACTAAGTTGCCTCTGTGGTAGTAGTTACATTGGAGAAACCAAACGCCATGTCTCGGACCGCATTCGTGAACACAAAGCAGACCTTAAACACGGTAGGACCAACACCTCGGCCGTGGAAGATCATTGTTATAATTCAGTAGGCTCACATGACATTGACTTTCCAAGACAGAGGTTCTTTGTAAGCCATCTGGCTACCATGAGAGATTCGTTCATGAGGCTATCCACATATACAAGCACAGAGACAATTTCAACCGAGAAGATGGATTCTGGCTTAGCAATCATTGGAAAGATTTGATAAACCATATCAGGTCTTAATTGATTGTTCACGCTTACAGTGGCCTTCAGACAGCATACATTAATTTTTCGTCTCCCCCTCCTCTTTTCAGAACATAGATGGACTCGTCCTTCTAAATAAACTGCCAAATCGCTGCGCGTGGCGCTGACGTGTTTTTTATTTATAAATAAATAAATAAATGCGCCGTTTAAAAATTAATACATTAATGCAAACCAACACACCTGATGACGACCGTTTGTGTTATGGTCGAAACGTCGTGAGAATTTTCATTGTTTTATATATATTATTATTTTATTGTTTCCCTTCAACGTGACTTTACCGAAAGAGCTAAGAATATGAATTACTGCAGTCACAAAAGCTTTAACTCAAAATGTCTCCAGATTATTTGTTCTCAACTTCGATGTAGTCTCACAGTTCACCAAGGTACCTGTACATGACACCATAGCAATCATTGAAGACTTGGTTCAACAGGGACTGAATCCTGATGTACCAACTTTAGCGAGAAACTGCCTGACCAAAACTTACTTCATCTGGAATAGCACATTTTCCAAACAAAATGAAGGTACCCCTATGGGTTCTCCCTTATCATCAGTTGTAGCCAATGTTTTCATGGAGAAATTTGAATCAGATGCCATCCTGACATCCACCCTATCTCCTTCCCTGAAGAGAAACGTAGATTACACTTTCGTCATCTGGCCACATGGCCAGCCAGCACTGAACCATTTTTTTAACCACATCAATTCCATACACCCATCCATCAAATTCACTATGGAAGTGGAAAATGATGGCAAGCTACCATTCCTTGATGTTTTGATCGAGAAGAGGCCTGATGGCTCGTTGGGACATTCCGTCTGCAGGAAAGCTACCCACACAGATTCCTCTCTAAAGCCTGATTCCCACCACCATCCGGCGCAGAAGAATTCCCTTATCAAAACACTACACCATAGGGCCCACTGCATCTCCGACCAGCGCCACCTAGCCAGGTAACTGGAGCACGTACACCAAGCCCTCAAGATGAATGGATACTCAGACCGCACAATCCGCAAAGCTGTAGCCCCAACCATGGGGAGACAACCATCTGAGGACCCAATCAAAACCATCACCTTGCCATACATAGCAGGGGTTACCAATTTTTTTTCCAAAATCTTAAACAAACACAAGATCCAGGTCCGATTCAATATAGTACACAAAATCTATTATTTGATCCCATCTGTGAAGGATGTTATTCCTGACATGCAATACCCTGGTGTCTACAAACTAAGTTGCGTCTGCGGCAGCAGTTACATTGGGGAAATGAAACGACATGTCTCGGACCGTGTTCGCGAACACAAGGCAGATTTGAAACACGGCAGAACCAATACCTCTGCCATGGCTGATCATTGTTATAACGCAGTGGGCTCACACGAAATTAATTTATCGAAGTGGGAGGTACTCTGCAAACCTACCGGCTACCTTCAGAGATTTGTTCATGAAGCCATCCAGATATATAAACACAGACACAACTTCAACCGAAACAAGATGGGTACAAACTGAGAAATCATTGGAAGGACATTATTAACCAGGTAAAGTCTTAACTTACTGTGATGTTTCCATCCTACGTGCCTATGTCGGCTGTTATTTCCGACTCTGTGTGTGTGTCTCTCTCTCTATGCCTCTCTCTTAGATATCTCACATGTCCTTTGGATTGCACTCACATGCTCACATGTCCTTTGGATTGCACTCTCATGCTCACATGTCCTTTGGATTGCACTCTCATGCTCACATGCCCTTTGGATTGCACTCTCATGTTCACGTCCTTTGGATTGCACTCTCATGGTGCTAATCTCTCATTAACACTGCTGTTGTGCGCATATGCGGGCATGATACTCTTATGCGGCGACGGAAGCTCATTCATGCTAATCTCCCTCCCTAATCCCTCTCTCCCGAATCTCCTCCATTAACACAATTGACGTACTTACGTCCGTGGATGGAATTCCTTTCCAGCTCAGACCCCGCTTGCTTGCTCATCGCCACGTATATAACCTCTTGTTGTAACAGCTCTCTCGCTAGTTCAGCAGTTCCACTTCTGGATTATATTTGTTCCGCCTGAGGATGACCGCTTGTGTTGCGATCGAAACGTCGTGATTTATTTTATTTGATACCTACGTAACTTTACCGAAAGAACCAAAGAGTATGACTATAAAAAGTTCACATCTGAATACAATGGTGTTGTATGCACTCACTGATTAAAAATAAAATGGAACACTCCAAGGATCAATTTGAAAGGAAATAACACCACAACACAATGGTCTTGCGTGCACTCAGTGAATTAAGGTTTGTACAAGATCGGACGAAAAAAGAAAGACATTTAAAATGAATTAAAAATGAACCTGGATTCGGAATACACTGATCCATGGCAAAGATCAATCGGACATCAGCATGCAGCCTTGCTTTAGTCACTGGATAAAGTATTACACAGAATCAAGTTGAAACGAAATAAGACATCAGAAAAATAATAGTCGTTTGTGTACTCACTGAATGGATTTTAATATAAGATCTGACACTTCACAGAATCAAATCTATTATGAAATACAGCATCAGAATACACTTAAATGCAGCTATGATATAATCAGACAACGTAAAAATGTTTTAAAGGCATAAACTGAATTGCATAGCGAATCAACATAGTCTAATCTAGTGTTAGAACACTTACATCAACAATCTCTTTGAGAACCCTTACTTTTGCTCCATTAACTGCAGATTTGAAGTTGAAATAACACATTCCTGTGGAGGGAGCTGATAGGAGCGTTGGGTTGCTCGCTCAATGGCCAGGGTCAACGGTGGCGTGGTGTATTCCGCAAATATGCCCGACTGTGAGGGCGGGCACAAGCCGGTGTGAGTAGGTTAAACGTTGAGTTTTATAAGGGCACCACGGGGTGACCAGCCCCTCCCCACCCAGCCCCACCCCTCCCACCCCCCACCCATCCCCACCCTCCCCACCCTCCCCTCCCCACCCAGCCCCTCCCTCCCCACCTAACCCCTCCCCACCCTCCCCTCCCCACCCAGCCCCACCCCTCCCATTTTTGGATGCACGACGGACGGACACAATCCCCTGTGGGCTGGTGTCACCAGGAGGTTCCTACCAGTAAAGCGGACACCAGAATACAGTTACACGCAGCTATGCAATGCGCCAGCAACATTTCATGAGTTTAGCTTTCAAAGGAAATTGAGTTTGTCTTGCAATATTTATTATTGATCATTGAATGGTGTGTCTGTTTCTCAACAACTACTAATATGTAACTATTAATACACCAATTTAAAAACTCTTCAATCAGGAAACAATTTTAAATGTAATTCTCATCAAGCCCCACGGTGTAAAGTACAGTGTTCAACTCGTATTACCTCTTTGGCCTCCCTATTTATGTACTTTGAAGGAGGGCCATTGCCTGAAACGTCGTATATTACAGTTTTCCTTATAAGGCAGTGTAATGGACGAATGTGTTGAACTTGGTAGTTGTATGTATATAGTACTGCATTTTTTTCCCGAATTTACTTGACTGTTAATTTCATACGCAGGCTGTCAGGACGAATCTGATTCATAATTAGTTGTTTGGGTTGTAATCTGCGAAACCTAGCGTGCAATTAATTGAAACTTTCGTGACTGCAGGAATTCATATTCTTTGGTTCTTTCGGTAACGTCACGTAGAAGGGAAATAATAAACTAAAAATAAAACATAATAAAATAAAATTATCACGACGTTTCGGCCACAACACAAGCAGCCGTCCTCAGATGAAGAAACAGAACTGTCGGAAGGACAGCGCTCCGATGAACACTGCTAAGCTTGGCAGCGTATTTTAAGCTGGGTGGGAGGAGCAGAGCGCCTTGACAAAGGAGTTTACATATCAACAGAATAATTTAGCATTGAAGTAGCTGTGTTAATATGAGAGATTAGCAGGATGTTAAAGTCAGAAATTAGCATGTAACTGGGAGATTAGCTTGATGTTAATGTGAGGAATTAGCATGTAACTGGTCACGGAAGTAGCTATGTTAAAGTCAGAGTTTACATATCAACAGAGGCATTAAGTATATTGCAGTTCTTATACTCAATGTACTCAATATGTTCTCCACTAAGCTGAGCTACTAACAATAAGTCATTATACATTACACTTGTATGTCGCAAAAAATATTATAATATACCTCCAACTAATCTTTATATTATAAACTGCCATAGACAGACCCCAACATTGAATTATACACTGCGTTACTATACACTACCCTATACCTTAGATGATAATAATATTAGACTTGTAATATTACACTATGTATTATTTTACCAACCCTACTGTATACCACACTGCTGTATATTCACTATACAATTACGATACTATATATTACCAAATAAATAATATTAAACATTACACTGAAAGGTACTCAGAGATTAGCAGGATGTTAAGGCGAGAAATTAGCATGTAACTGGGAGATTAGCATGATGTTAATGTGAGGAATTAGCATGTAACTGGTCACGGAAGTGGCTATGTTAAAGTCAGAGTTTACATATCAACAGAGGCATTTATTATATTAACGCTAAAGAACTGCAACTACCCAACTATCATACAATAAACCGATGTGAAAGAACTAAATATAAACTACATCAATATAATCAATGTACTCAATATATTCTCCAATAAGTTGAGCTATTAACATTAAGTAACTGGGTATACACTACACTATATAATGACTACCATATAGTGAACCGATACAAAATTAAAATATAAACTACATCAATATACTCAATATACTCTCCAATAAGCTGAGCTACAAACAATAAGTCATTATACATTACACTTCTATGTTGCAAAAATTATTATAATATGCCTCCAACTAATCTTTTTTCTTACATCTCACGACTATACCCCGTATTATAAACTGCCATAGACAGACCCCAACATTGAATTATACACTGCGTTACTATACACTACCCAATACTTTAGACTATAATAATATTTGTTTGTAGAAAGTTCCATTCCAGATGAAGTATGTGTTGGTTAAGCAGTGTCTCACCAGGGGGGGTACATCAGTATGCAGTCCTTGATTAACCAAGTCTTCAATGATTGGGATGGTGTCAGGTACAGTAACTTTGGTGAATAAGGAAACCACATCAAAACTGACAAGCAGGTCGTCTGGGGACAGGGAAATACCCTTGATTGTCGATACCAGGTGAGTAGAGTTTAGTACCGCAGAGATGGTTTTTCCAGTAAAAGGCTGCAGGATTTCAGACAAAAAACGAGCCAGTTTGTAGGTGGGGGAGTTGATAGTAGAGACAATGGGACGAACAGAGACAATTTCAACCGAGAAAATGGATTCTGGCTCAGTAATCATTGGAAGGACGTGATAAACCATTTCGGTTCTTGATTGATTTTTTACGGTGACTTTCAGACCGCAGTCCATTCGCTGGCATTGCCTCTTCATACCTTTCACGCGACGGTCAATGGTATGGTTTATAGCATATTGTATAATAATAAATAGTATAACAGTGTAATGTTTAATATTATTTATAAGGTAATATATAGTATCATAATTGTATAGTGAATATACAGCAGTGTGGTATACAGTAGGGTTGGTAGAATAATACGAAGTGTAATATTACAAGTCTAATGTTATTATAATCTAAGGTATAGGGTAGTGTATAGTACATGCTAATTTCTGACTGTAACATCCTGCTAATTTCTCACATTAACATAGCTACTTCAATGCTAGATTATTCTGTTTATATGTAAACTCCTTTGTCAAGGCGCTCTGCTCCTCCCAGCCAGCTTAAAATACACTGCCAAGCTTAGCAGTTTTTATTGGAGCGTTGTCTTCCCGACAGTTCTGTTTCTTCACCTGAGGACGGCTGCTTGTGTTGTGGCCGAAACGTCGTGAGAATTTTAATGTATTATGTTTTATTTTTATTATTTTATTATTTCCCTTCTACGTGACTTTACCGTAAGAACCAAGAAGATAGCATGTAATGATCAACTTTTGCTTCATTTTCAATGCACTGGTTTGCTAAAAAACAAACTCAGATGATACAGTTGTTCAAGTGAAAACGTCAGAATCTTTACTTATCCTGGACAAATTCGATAACCTATGAATCCCTTTTTCACAGATGTCCAGGACGAGTGGGTCAGAAAGTTTTAACAACAAAGAATACAAAAGAACCAAAGGAGTGTAAACTACTTTATCGGAACGATAAGCAAATCACTAAAAATAAATATCCTAATACTAAAGATATTTTATTTTAGCAGGTAAAGCCCACTGAGCTGTACAGCTCTTTTTCAGAAGCGACCTGGCCACAAATGATAGCTCAACAAAGCTTACGTGGAAATGTATAGCAGCAGAAATAATCTTAAACATCTAAACGCATGTTTCTAAATGTGGAGGGAAAAACCGGAGGACCCAAAGAAAAAGATCCACGCAACCACAGGGAGAGAGACGCCCAAACTCCAAATATACAGCAGGCATCATGGTCGGATTAGTAGCGGAACTAGCTGGTGGCCAACGCTACGAATTAGGCCCCCTTTGCAATTGCAATGGGTAAATAACTAGAGGAGAGTTCTCTGAGGCAACACGTTTTCACTTAACAATAACTGCGTAACACAAAGGGGTAACGGCCTCTTACACCCGATATGTTAGGGAGGTAGCCCCTCCGGACTAATGCGCCTCTCACTGGCTAACGTAAACCTCTCACGAGTGCAGCTTGGTCTTCACTGGTATAAGCTTGAGCCGACCCTAGCCAGGGGTACGGCTCTGCCCTTTGGGCTCTTCTCTTCAGGAGGCTTCTTCAATCTTCTGGCGAGCGACGACTGCCGGGACCGTTCAGAGGCCCGGCTTTCATACAGAGCCGTGGCTTACTCCGCCCCGGCCACACCTTCTATCTCGAACCTTCCAGCAGGACCTGGGGGTGATGTCATCCCCCAGCCCCCTCCTGGGGTCTGGGGTCTGCACCTCTGGTCATGCAGTTCCATAGGGGTTACCGTTGGGCCCTATGGGCCATAGTCCCTTAACACTGGGGTTCAGGCCCTCTTCTGCCCCCTATTGGCACGTGTCCGATACCACCGGCTAACAGCATGGGAGATGCACAATAATACCTCGAAACAACCACCATGAGATATGTTTTCAACAGTGAAACATAACACAAACTGATTTCAAACGCGGCTTTCATTTATTTTATGAAAATAGTTTCATTTACGTTACACGTTTTAATTAAATTAGAGCAGCAACGATTGGCTTCCACAATTTGCACAAATCAAATAGTGGGGACCCACCTGACAGATTACAGCACCCCCTGAGCTGCTAATATAGTTACACCACTAGTCGGGATAGAACCTCCTGGACACCAGGCGAGAAAGATACAATCACACCACCCTGGGACTCCTTAAACAAAACAAAAAATAAAGCATGTAAGTTCAAATTGCATTGGTGCAATACAGTACCTCAATTCCTAAGCTTGGGAAAGGCAGTAAAATAACAGCAAAACAGTCCCAAACCACACCAAGACAACACACAGTCCCTCAATAAAATGTTAGCATTTCAGCAGTGTTGGGCTAATTAATTAAATACGCAATGTAATTTCTTAAACATTTACTTTAACGGCTATTTGGACCCTAAACAAATTGCCTTTGTTAATGAAAAACTCAGCTCTCCCCCCGCCTCCCGGCATTTAATGAATGCCAAGTCATGTACCAATTATGAATTAACCTCTGAAATGGGCTTACATGCTTCTCAAAAATGTGACCTCTGGTTTACTTCTCTCTGAGCCGGGGGATTTATTTTTAAAGCGTGCAGTACTTTCGAAGAGTACAACGTCAATTTTACTCGTAATTTTGTTGTTGTGTGAATACAACCAATATTACTCACATGTTGTGTATGAATAACTGCTGGAAAAAGGGCCTCCTATAGAGGAGGCTCTAGAGATGCCCTTCTAGAGAGAATTTGGCCGCCCCCTCCCATGCAGACCAGTTGTCATTAACTGAGATGTACCCAGTTTTATGATGGCTGGACAGAGGCAGGGGGGATTTAAGATACTTGTTCAGCGTTTCAACTGTTGCGTTGAGAGATAAAACTGACGATCTCAGGATTTGCAAGTCCAGTTAGCTAACCACGGCAGAATCCCTTTTTATATACTGCACGTTTATGGCTAAAGGCTGTCTAGACAAATCCCTTTCAGGAACACTTTTTCTTAAGGCCAACAAAACACACATGAGTGGTGGCCAGAAACAAGCACAGCATGCTTCACATCCCAAATGCTGAGCAGAAGAATCAGACTGGAGGAATCCGATGAGCTATGAAGCTCTTTTTCACATATGTCCAGTAAGACGTCCAGTGTGGTGTGTGATGTTCACACACAACACTCCACTATCTCAGCTTCAGGTGCAGTGAAGGAGCTCTATACCCTGTTAAAATAATAATTGTCACCGATGATCATGGCCAGAGATCAAACCTGAGGCTCTGATAGAGTACCATGTACTAAACCTCTACATCACCAATCTAGGCATACAAGTACACGCACAAAGGTTATATCACACATCTTTTGGGGGGTATATATATCCTCTTTAATTCAGAAACAATATTATGAGATCTTTAAAATATATGTAAGAAATATGTAATATAATCAGATAAATAAAAGCAATTTTCCATACCTTCTTTACTATCAGGAGAATGGGGTGGGTGGGTAGGTAAGCCGTTGTCTAAATGAATGGAATTGTAGGATTAGGAAATCTGGGATGACACCAGATGACTGCCTCCTCCATGACAGATCTCTCCAGGCCACCGATGTGCATGCACACACGAAAGTTCACACTTCATACGCATATTCACTAATATGTAACTTTCACCGTTTATATTATTATTCTTGATTATTCTGAAATGTGACCTTCCCGCCCTGCATTCCTACCCCCCTGACGCCTCCGGCCTCCGCAGAGATTGTGCCCGCGTTAAAGAAACGTAGCACTACCGCTGGTTGAAGACACAATGTATAGTAGTACCTGCACGTATCTAACTGAGTCCTGGGTATTTTCCTGTCATGCCAAATGCACGACAACGTTATTTGCCAAATGCATGAGACTTGACATTTCTGCATTTACATTTTTGTGAAATCTTTAAAGTGTAAAACGCGTGGAATGAACACCCGAATGGTAGTTGTAGAGGTTGCCCTGTATACATACCACACACAGAGCTCAACACCTGGCCATGGCTTGAATAAATCATCCATCCCACACTCTACAGCACCGCAAACTCTCACCAAACAACGGATTGGTCACACTGCATCTCTATGCTTATTGGTGGCATTGGTCCCACACCTCCGATTAGCATGGTTGGCTACGCACGGTGCGAAATAAGTTAACCATACCTACTGCGTTGATAGTGATGCACAGGCAAACATTGCACGGTACTCGACACATTCACCAATAAACACTGTGGCCTTTAAAGGAAACATTATAAAACGTGTACTGTATCGTAAAACATATATTAGGCAACTTTGTGGGCAATGCCCCTTTTTCACATGCTATGAATTGCGATATCCCAAAAAAAACATCACCTATACGCTACGAAGAAGGGCCACTTGCCCGAAACGTCGCCTATGATATTGTTGTCCTCTTTAAGGCCACACACAAGGCTACTGACCAGCAAACAGCTACAATGTCACATTGAGGTGGCCAAACCAGCAGACTACCGGGGGCGTCTTCGTCTTCGTCGCTGCGACGTCTTCTTCTTCACTACTCGTGGATCGCGGCGTCTTCGTCTTCGTCGTTGTCCGTCGCAGCGCGGCCTCTGCCTCCGTATGACCGCAGTCGCACGCTGCCCCACTGGCACATCTCTCACACACACACAGAGACAGAGAGACGGAGAGCAGCGAGAGACGCGTGCATCTCACGGGTTAAGGCGAGCTGCACAGTGGCACGGGGCCGCCGTTACAGACGCACGGGCGGAGCTTAAAGCGGCGAGCCGAAGGGATTGCAGTGGGGGGGGGGGGGGGGCCCTGCGTTGCTCATCCACCGGCTCGGCCGGCCAGTGCCGTGGTGGTGGTGGTGGGGGGTTCCTGCACGCACCACCACACGCACCTCCACCACTGTGACATTTGACGCATGCTGCTCCTGCTGCTGCTGCATCATCATCGTTTTCATCACTCCACACAGACCCCACGGCGTTGCGCTGCTGCCGTGATCTGACCATCGAAGTGGGGTGGTGGTGGCGGTGGTGTTGGTGGTGCAATCGTCAGTTCGAGGTCGTTCAGCGCGGACCGCCGCCCCCCCCCCACCTCGCAACCCCCCAGGCTCGGCTTGCTCCGCCGCAACGCGAGGAAGAGACCAGAGGGGCCGGGGCGGAGGTGTTGGGGAGCTTTTCACTGGCGATGTCGATGTCGCGGCCGCCGATCATCCCGCCGCTGGTGCTGCTGCTGCTGGCGCTGGCGCTGGGGGTGCAGGCGGCGGGCAGCAGCAGCAGCAGCAGCAGCCCCCCCTCGGCAGGGGCGGCGGGAGGCGCAGCGCGCGGATGTCCGCGCGCCGCGTGCATCTACGGCCGCTGCGTGAACAGCGCGTGCGTCTGTGACCGCGGCTGGGTGGGAGACCAGTGCCAGCACTGCGCAGGGCGCTTCAAGTGAGAGAGAGCTCGTGTACACGTGTGTGTGTGTACACGTGTGTGTGTGTGTGTACACGTGTGTGTGTGTGTGTACACGTGTGTGTGTGTGTACGCGTGCGTCTGTGACCGCGGCTGGGTGGGAGACCAGTGCCAGCACTGCGCAGGGCGCTTCAAGTGAGAGCTCGTGTACACGTGTGTGTGTACACGTGTGTGTGTACACGTGTGTGTGTGTACACGTGTGTGTGTACACGTGTGTGTGTACACGTGTGTGTGTGTGTACACGTGTGTGTGTACACGTGTGTGTACACACACACGTGTACACATGTGTGTGTACACGTGTGTGTGTGTACACGTGTGTGTGTGTACACGTGTGTGTGTACACGTGTGTGTGTACACGTGTGTGTGTGTGTGTACACGTGTGTGTGTACACGTGTGTGTGTGTGTACACGTGTGTGTACACATGTGTGTGTGTACACGTGTGTGTGTACACGTGTGTGTGTGTGTACACGTGTGTGTGTGTACACGTGTACACGTGTGTGTGTGTGTGTACACGTGTGTGTGTACACGTGTGTGTGTGTACACGTGTGTGTGTGTACACGTGTGTGTGTACACGTGTGTGTGTGTGTACACGTGTGTGTACACATGTGTGTGTGTACACGTGTGTGTGTACACGTGTGTGTGTGTGTACACGTGTGTGTGTACACGTGTACACGTGTGTGTGTGTGTGTACACGTGTGTGTGTGTACACGTGTGTGTGTGTGTACACGTGTGTGTGTGTACACGTGTGTGTGTGTACACGCGTGTGTGTACATGTGTGTGTACGCGCGTGTGTGTAGGTGTATGTCTACGTGTGTGTGTACACGTGTGTGTACGTGTGTGTGTATACGTGTGTGTACGTGTGTATGTATGTGTGCGTGTGTACTTGTACGCGCTTGTGTGTGTGGGATCGCGTGTGTACGCGTGTGTGTGTCGTCCTTCATAGGTGCTCGCTAACAGCACTTGCCCAGACAGTCTGTTGAGGCTATAGTGGGCATCCTTGTCTTTTGTGTGTGTGGACGTGTGGCGGGGATCTCCTGTCAGCAGCGAGCCTTCGACACGTCACGTGGTAGCCTCAAAGTGCACCTAGCCTGGCACAGACGCCATGGTGACTCTTGGTTAATGTTAGTGGTGCTGCTTGTGGGGAGCGGTGGTGCAGTGGTTAGCGCTACGAACCCGGTGACCCAAATTCGATTCCCGCTCACGGCCAACACCGATGGCGATTATCTGAACCGGTTCTGGGCCTCCCCTAGGTCGACTCAGCCTCAAATGAGTACCTGGTGCGGTGTGTAGTAAACGTCGCCACTGGGGAGACAAAGGCGGCCGGGCGTGGTGTTGACCACCCATCGCGTGCCGTCCTGTACAGGTGCTTGCTTACAGAACTGGCCGCCTCAACAGTCTGTGCAAGGTTATATGGGGGGGAGGGTGGGATCTTGGTAAGTGCTGAGTCAGTTCATTAGGCGTGGGATTGTCCCGTGACCTGCCACAAGCGACAGCCTTCCAGGTGACGGCCTCAAGATGCACCTAGCCTGGCACGAACGCCGCGGGGACGTCGCACTGCGATTCCTTGAAGAAAGCACCAACTAACATGTTCAAGTAGGAGGTGCCACTCTTTCGCCTCGGTATGGCCACGCATGCAAGCAACGAGCCAGGCTCCAACCTGCTTAGCCACCGAGATCTGACGAGATCGGAGAGCGTAGGCAATAAGGCGGATAATATCGATAGGTATATTGATAAATGTAAGCGTGCATTTCAGAGGACATCCGCTTTGTTCCAGTTCACGCACCTCCGATTAGCACGTCTGGCTACGTACGGTGCGAAAGAACTTCAACACACGTGCATGATACAACGGTAGGCAATGTTGGGACTGTGCTGTGTGTCTTGTGGATATCCCAGACTGACGGAGCCTTCGGGGATGATCACAGACGGCCCCAACAAATACAAATACAAGACGAAGTGCACTTGGCTCATCGAGGGCTTGTGAGTGAGGGCCGCAGAGCCACGTCGCACGCTTCATGTCACATGTGATGTAGTGTGAGCATCTCTCGCAGATTATACATTAAAACCCGCTCAGTGGAGTCACGGATAAGCATAACTGCGTTGATGATCGGCACTCTGCGTTTTTCAAGTGGATGCGAGGAGTTCTCCTGTCAAAGGAAGCCACTGGAGCAATGCGCTTTGAAATCTAGATTGAAATCTCATTTTTTTTAGAACTGCTTTTTTGTGTTTGGTTTGCCCTTCTCCCGCATTATCATGGTTGGCTACGTACGGCGCGAAAGAAGTTCAACATACATACGTATAAACGGTGATTTTGTTACTGCGCCGTTCGGAGGAAATTGGCTGAGATATCAGAATTAGGCCACAATGTTCTGGCCATGTAGTAAGTATTTAATTATTGAGTCATGTTGTCTGTGGGGGCCTACATGATTCTTCCAGTTATCCACACAACCAGAAGCGCTGATTGCTCAGGGACACGATCGGGGCCGTTTCTTCGATTGTATAACGCCTGCAAGAGACATTAAACATGAGGCAGGACCTTTGAATTTACAGGGCCAGCGCTTAGTTGCAACTTCTTGCACCTGTGTAACGTTTGCGAAATATAAAGTCCAGTGAGGAAAGTCTAATTTATAAATACGTCGAAATAGCTGTCCCATGGGAAATGCTTGCCCTCTCTGTCAGATGAATTGGTATCCTGGCGCAGATGTGTGTTTGCACGGCGCAATACTGGTGATGTCATTTAAGAGGGCATGTAGATAATATCCACTTGTGTTGCCCAGTTCAGCCGTACTCTGTATGATTTGCAGGTGAATTGAAAACATTATCATGTTTGTTTTTCTCAAGTTAATAGAAAACCAGTTCAGTTACCAGGTGTGGTTGTCTTTTCATCTTCTCGTGTCCTGGTTTTAACGTGTTAATGATAATTGCTCAATCGAGTATGATAAAATTAGATTGTGCTTGAATTTCAACTGGTGATACTAATCCATCCAAAAGATATAATATTAATACCGTATTGCCATTTTTTATGTGCATTATAGGCAGTCAAAATGAGGGCAGGACTGATAAGCAGAGGCAGAACTTTTCACTCTGCGTTGGATCATCATCTGGAAAGATAGTGTGATGAGTGGAAGTTGCCACCAGCAGTAAAATAAATTAACTAAACTATGTTTTATTGCACCACGTAAGACTCAGTGGGCTATACAAGTAGTTTTTTTGTTATTTTCTTTGAACTTATCTACGTGACTTTACCGAAAGACCCAAAGAATATGAATTCCTGCAGTCACGAAAGCTTTAAGTCAAGAATGATATAGGTATTTTTCAGAAGCGACCTGGCCATGAATGATAGCTCAACGAAGTGGCTTGTCGCGTGAAAATTTAAAGCAGCCATACTCTAAACGCATTTTTACAAATGTGGAGGGAAAAAACCAGAGGACCCGGAGAAAAATCCTTGCGAGCACGGGGAGAACATGAAAACTCCAAATATACAGGCATTGAACCCACGACCTCATGTATACCAGGCGGGGTAGTTAAGATCTCGCCACCGTGGCATCCCCAGATGAAGTTCAGACACCATTGTTTTCCCCTCACAGTTTCAAAATGTATAAATATCAGCCATAACACTAAATATGATTTTGAAAGTATTTTATGGTAAATATCCACTTTGTATAGAACATTGCATTTCTGATTTGCTTTTTTAAGCAGAACCAATTATGTTAACCACTGAAATTTTCAGCCACTGCGATAGATCATGAAATAACTTAACCTACACACTCCACGAGGTTTATTTTCATTTGAAAATGTCATTTTGTACTCCATGTAATTATAAAATATCGTAACATATATTATGTAAAAGAGAAATGTCGAGTTATTTATGCGGTGTTTAGTCATGGGCACTCTAATTGTCCTGGGGACTAATCTTGTGTCGCAAAGGTTCTGCCACGTTATCTTGTAGAACTTCTCGGTGTGCGTGTGCGGGGTAGCGATTGGGGTCACTTGTGGTGTCGCACTGGTGGAGTGGAAGTGGAGTGGTCAGGGCGCAGCGCTACGAACCCGGCGACCCAAGTTCGATTCCCGCTCACTGCCAACACCGGTGACGGTTATCTGAACCGGTCCTGGGCCTCCCCTAGGTCGACTCAGCCTCAAATCAATACTCGGTGCGGTGCGTAAAACATCGCCACTAGGGTGAGAAATGCGACCAGGCGTGGTGCTGGCCACCCACCCCCTCGTGTGCCGTGCTGGCCTTCATAGGTGCTCGCTAACGGCGCATGTCCCTACGGTCTGTTAAAAGGCTTCGTGGGGGATTCTTTGTCTTTGGGGTCGTCGTGCAGCCCGAACGCCGTTCTGCGGCTTCGCTTCAACCACTTTGCAACCGAGTGCAGCTGGGACCACATGTACGTGTACGACGGGGACTCCATCTACTCCCCGCTGCTCGCTGCGTTCAGGTGCTGCCCACTGCCACGCATGCCCGTGCAAGAAGTACGAACGACCTCCATTTATTGCTGCAAGTTGAACTTTAAAAGGATATTCAGAGGCGCGGGAGAGTAAAGTTTTATATATATATAGAACAGGAGAGAGAGAGAGAGGAGTCTTCAGATTCTGGTAGAAGGATGACACGGACACCGATGTGCAGCGCAGTGAGAGAGGAGGGAGTGAATTTCAGATGGTTAAAGAGACGGGCTTGATGGGGAGGAGGCCACTTGAGGCATATAAATCAATTACCTCCTCCCCTTTTAATTGAAACGTATTTGTGCTGTGTCGTCTGAATAAATATTTTTTCGTTATTTTTTTTAATTGATGCTGCTGTGATGTGATGGTTGGCACACTGGACTTGCAATCCAGAGATTGTCGACCTCCAAGGCACGGCAGTCGAAACAATGGGGCACGTTACTGAACATGCCCCTGCCTCTGTCCATCCAGTAGTATAAACGGGTACACCATAGTCGATTGGAATGTCGTGTATGGTGGGGGTAAAGTGTGGATACCCCCACAGTTCTATGGCCAGTGTGGAAGAGGTCGAAAATACCCTCTAGAGCAGTGGTGGGCAACCTGCCGCCTGCAGGCCACATGCATCCCGTAGAGCCCCTTGTGGTGGCCTGGTCTAAGTGTAAAGTCACGTCGAAGGGAAACAAATTGTCTTGTTGTGGTTTTCACACCTGATGATGACTGCTTGTGTTGCAGTCGAAACGTCGTGAGAATTTTATTGTTTTATATTTTTATTATTTTATTGTTTCCCTTCTACGTGGTGACTTTACCGAAAGAACAAAGAATATTAATTCCTGCAGTCACGAAAGCTTTAAATCTAAATTTGGTCTAAGTGTGTCTAGAGCAGTGGTCGGCACCTGCGGCGCGTGCCGCTCTTTGGCCTCCTCCCTTGCTGCTCTTTGGCTGCCCTCTTGCGGGCAAGCTGTTTATTTCTTTTTTTAAAGCGTAAATCTTAAACATGATTTAACGCAAAGATCTACTGATTAAATATGACAGGGAATGGGTCACTGTGGAATGCCTTGGTGGCAACTGAATGTACAGTCAAACTGCATCGTTAAAGAATAACTAAGGGGGAAAACCAATTAAACGTAGTTTATTCCATCACCTATATTAGTTTATTTAAGTCATAATGTGTTTGTCGTCTGCTGTATACCCACTGCTGTGCGTGTGTGTACAAGTAGCTTTGCGTGTGATGCAGATCTCCAACTATTTTGGTCAGAGGCAAAAAAAACAAAAAAGTGGCTCTTCTTCTTTGAAAGTTTGCCGACCCCCGGTGAAGGAGGGCCGCCCACGTGGCCCACCGACTCGTCTGGGTTGCCCATCGCTGGTTCTAGAGGGACTCTCTACTGCTGCCCGCCGTGGAGGGCCTGGCTGCCAGCGGTAGATCGAGCGAGAGATAGCGGGGCTGCACGTGCCCGACACCATTGCTCGTCTGCTCCCCAAGGGTTGTGTCGAGAACAGCGGTCGGCAACCGGAATAACATGGAGAGACATTTATTTTGAATTCGGCCAGGAGCCGCAATGCATGTGAATACGAGACGGTGGTCCTTAATAATCAACGTCATGAAGCGGTGCTTAAGGGGCCGTCCATAAATGACGTCACGCACCTGGGGGGGGGGGGGGGGTCGTCAGACATTTGTGACGATTGTGACGTGGAGGGGGGGGGGGGAGTTTGAGAAATGTGACGTCGCATCAAAATGCGCAACTTTTAATTAAATAGACTTTTTTTATAAATGTTATCTCCTACAACATCAGAATGCAGCGCCACATTAAATACGCACTACAATGACAATCGTTTAAAGCGATTTGAAGCGTGTTTTATTTTGGGTGGGGGGGGCATAGCTTTGTGACGTCATAGCTGAGGGGGGTCTGACTTTTTGTGATGCCGTGTGACGTCAAAAATCGTCCAAAATCGCGTGACGTCATTTATGGACGGCCCCTAAAGAGCCGCAGGTTGCCGACCCCTGGACTCTAGAATAATGAGTCTTTGCTAATGTCACTTGTCCTGGTAATGTAACATTACGAAAAAGAGGATCACCCCTCGTGTGTGTGTGTACGAGTTATGTTTATGTCGTGGGGAGCGGTAGTGCAGTGGTTCGCGCACTGTAAAATGAATCCGACGACCCAGGTTTGATTCCTGCTCACGAACAAAATTGGTGAGGGGATATTTGAACCGGTCCTAGACCTCCGCTAGGTCGACTCAGCCTGAAACGAGCACCCGGGTTCGGTGTGCGTGCATCAGCACTGGGTTGACAAAGGTGGCCGGGCACGGTGCTGAACACCAACCCCCTTCGTGTGCCGTGCCAGACCTAATAGGTGCTCGCCAACAGCACTTGCCCTGACAGTCCATTGAGGCTATACGGGGGGTGGGGGGGGGGCTCTTTGTCTTTGTGTTTGCAGCGGACTAATTGTACCAGAGGCACGGCGCAATGAAACTGTCCCCGAGGTGGTGGCCACTTCGGGGTTCGTGTTCCTGCACTTCTTCAGTGACGCTGCCTACAACCTCACGGGCTTCAACATCTCCTACTCGTGAGCTCCCCGACACAGCAGCAGCAGCAGCAGCGCCGCGGCGTTTAAAACAACAGTGTTTCATTGCACGATCAGAATCAGAATATTTAGACTGCATGAGGAATCCGACGAGCTACAGTGAGGGAAAAAAAAAGTATTTGACCCCCTGCTGATTTTGTACTCCCTTTAAGAGTGTGCTCCTAATCTCAGCTCGTTACCTGTATAAAAGACACCTGGGAGCCAGAAATCTTTCTGATTGAGAGGGGGTCAAATACTTATTTCCCTCATTAAAATGAAATTCAATTTAGAACATTTTTGACATGCGTTTTTCTGGATTTTGTTGTTGTTAGTCTGTCTCTCACTGTTCAAATAAACCTACCATTAAAATTATAGACTGTTCATTTCTTTGTCAGTGGGCAAACGTACAAAATCAGCAGGGGATCAAATACTGTTTTCCCTCACTGTATAAAGCTCTGTTTTTTTCGGTAAAGTCACGTAGATAGAAAAAAATAAAACACGACACAAGCGGCCGTCTTCAGGTGATCGAAACGTCGGAGATTGATGTCGCTGTAGCTTCCAAACCTTATGATGCTCTTAGGATTCTTTGCCACTTCAGGGCGGTTAGGTAACCCTTCATTCATTGGGCCCTCGAAAATGGCTCTAAGAATTACTGTCGAGATAGTCCCTGGCTGTCACTGGGCCTTAGCTGGCAGTGTTATTTGAAATGTTCTGATGTGTTGACGGTGACCTTGATGTGTCTTGTCACAGGATGAACAGTTGCCCCAACAATTGTTCAGGCCATGGACGGTGCGTGGCATATGGGCCCCAGAGACGAGTGACTTGCCAGTGCGAGCGTGGCTGGAAGGGTGAGGCCTGTGACTTCCCCTACTGCAACAAGGACTGCGGAGCCCCGCACCGCGGCCATTGCGAGCGGCAGAACCAGCGAGGCTGCGTGTGCCAGCCTGGATGGCAAGGTACGCAGTACGCGCTCAGACATCTAATCGCCACTAAGTGGTGGTGATGTCACCGCAGGGCTCGTGTGCCAGGCTAGGTGCACATTGAGGCCACGTGAAGTATCGGAAGGCTTGCCGGCAGGAGGTCACGGAACAAACCCAGGTGCCATGGGTTGACTTACAGAGATGACTGGCTGATGCACCAGCTGTGCTCCCTGCTGTGCCAACTTGCTGCGTTTTAGCCACCCAGCCCTAAGCTCGTTGTTGTGAGCGTCGCTCCTCCGTCCTCCATTGTTGGAGGGCGACTGCCTCCAACTGCCCAGTAGCGTCCTTCACGAGCCTCCTCCACAGAGGCCGATCTTGACACGGCTGGTAACGGTCTTCGGCAAGTCCACTCAGTTCCACATCCTTGTACCACGCACACGTATTGCCCATAGCATTGATGTACACTGCTGGGAGTGGATTTTTTCAAATGGTCCAATACCGATGTATGGCTGTGACGTTTCTTACCAGGCCCAGACTGCTCCCTGGAAGACCCCTCGGAGGAGGCGTACTGGCTCATGCCGGACGTGACGCCACCTCGCCCACTGCCACGACGTGCCTCGCACAAGGCCGTGGTGCTGGGCGACTACATGTGGGTTGTGGGCGGTTACACCTTCAACTACACTGCCTTCCACATGGTGACCAGGTGAGACACGGCTGCATCGAGGTTCTTTTTTACGGATTGCACTGTAGAGCTTCGTGGCGACGGTTGATTGCTGCAATCCTAAATGCGCCATTCAGTTTCGCGGTCGCACGACCGCTCGCCGAGATGTGGACAAAGAAAGTTGCAGGCGATTTGAGTTGCGCGATTTGGTTGCCTTCAGGTGTGGACCAGCCTTAGCGAGGCCAGAAAGGGATTGTTTTGTTGTATTTGTGTGTTCCAAAGGTACAATCTTCGGAAGCACATGTGGGACCCTCTTCCTGACAGGAAGACAGGCCCTAGCCAACGCTATGGACACTCTCTTGCTTCCCATCAGGTGACCCATTAAAATATCATATTGCTTTGATTGAACAAAACGAAAACGGTTCCAAACCTTCGTAAAAGGAAGTTTATACGGCATTCAAATAAACAAAAATCGTGTCCAAAGATTCCTTGCATGGCCTACAGCCCCCTTCTCAGTTAATGCGCATGGGCCTTCAACAGCTTTGTAGCCACATATATACCGAACCAGTGACCAAGTTCTGTGCTCAACATAATGACCCCAGCTTGGTATATATACACCAGGCTCTTCTCAGCTTCAACAGAGGCCCATGTTTCAACTTTCCCACTATGCCTAAACATCATCATGCTGAGTAGTCGGTGGCAATGGGGATTAGAGATTCCTTGAATAAAAATTCTAAGAATTTGGCTCACTGGAGGGATAATTTATTTTCCCCGGTGTGAACATGCCTTGCAGGAGTCTTTGAGCTGCAGTGAACCAATGATTATGCCGATTAGATGTACTAATGTCTGATGTGGCTATTTTTCACAATTGCACCCAATAAAAAAATAATAAAACGGGTACTGACAGGTGGTGCGTCATGAAAGCCGATCCACTGCAATTTACGCACACACCGAATGAAAAGTCATGATGCTTGCTTACGTAGAGTGACTTCTGAAACTGTACGCTAGCTTCCTGCTCAACTCACACAACATGCACCTCAACCAGCCTCAAATTCACATTCAATTTAACACGGAAGACTTATTCATGATACTGGCAAATCGCCTGATGAATCACCAGCGAAACGCCGTACTCAAATTGTAAATGTCCTGGGCTTACTCGCCATTACACCGATGTGCTGAAGTAATCGCTAATTGGCAAATTTTGTTCACGGGGCAAGCCTTAATGGTGGTGGTGTGGTGGGTTAACGACACACATTCACAACAACAACAACCGCCATTCGCCACTAAGTGGTGGGGGGACTTCACCACGGCACTTGTGCCAGGCTACGCGCGCTTTAAGGCCACGTGAAGTGTCGGAGGTCATGGGACAGACCCAGGTGCCACGGGTTGACTGGCTGAGATGACATTTACGTGACCTAACCCAAAAACACCTTTATCACGAACAAATTCACGTCCGTGCAGAGCGGCATCTACATGTACGGGGGAAGAGTGGAAGCATCGAGCGGGAACGTGAGCAGCGAACTGTGGTGGCTGGACGTCGCCACGCTGGCGTGGACGCGGCTGGTGCCTCAGGTGGCGCCGGGGCCCCGCCGGCAGCAGTTTGCCGTGGTGGGGCACTCGGCACACATCGTGCCGCTGGGCGCCGGCACATCCGTGATGCTCGTCTTCTTCGGACACTGCCCCACCCACGGCTACGTCAACTTTGTGCAGGAGTACAACCTGAGTACGTTAGAGAGTACCCATGGGCGCGCGCGCGCGCGCGATGAGGGTGTCATTTGCTTGACTTGTGGCTACATCACCTTTGTGCAGGAGTGTAACCGGAGTACGTTTGATGGCGCCCATGGGCACTCACGCGATGAAAGCGTTGTTTGCTTGACTGTCGCAGCCGCTGTACTAGTAACCAGGAGTTCTAATTCACGAGTAAAGCTTTTCCTGTTTGCGGAAAAATGCCACTACACTCAAACGATGAACACATACTTGCACCAATTTTTGTGGGATGAATAGGTGTCTCGGGTTTTATTATTTCAGCTGGTAAGGCTCAGACTGTCAGTAGTGGCGGTAGTTACAGGACAATGCAGGGAGGGAATGTGCAAACTAACAAGAGCAAAAGTAGTATTTTACATGAAACGTGCGCCAGAACTTCGTGCAAACAGGAGAGACAATAACTAGCGTTTATAAAAAAAACGAATTAAAAGCAGTGTAAAAAAATCCTGTCACGTTTTGGGCACAGCTTTTCCATTCATGGGTGTCGTCTATATACTCCGGCTGTCCTGCGCACAGTACGTCATCAGCTTTTCTTCAGACTCCGTTCCGATGATGAAAAACTAAAATAAAATAACTTTTTTGGTACCGAGGCTCCCACAAGGCCATGCGGGAAGAGCGTGTGGTACACTTTGGCGCCAGCTATCGTAGAGCGCGGTCGTGTCGCTACACTTCTCTGCGGCGAGTGCAGTGCCTTTAAAAAACAACGGCGCTACGCCTCTCTAAATAAAGTGAACGCCGGGCCGCCTGCGCGTTCCGAGATTCAGCGGTGAATGGAAAGGGCTAGGGAACTTGCACCACTGTTTCAATGGCCGTGCCAGGAGATCGTACCGGCCACCTCTGGATTGCAAGTCCAGCGCACTAACCATGAGACCATGGCAGCGTCATTTGCCTGTCTGCGTGCACGTGCATTCGTACGCGCGCCCTCCTTCAGTAAACGTGCACTTGCCCCTTGTGTTCTCAGATAGCGGTAGCTGGCGTATTCTGGAGTGCAGTGGCGCACGGGTGCAGGGCATGTACGGGCACAGCAGTGCCTTTGACCCCAGCACGCACGCCATCTACATCCACGGGGGCTACAAGGCGTTCAGTCCCAACAAATACGGCCTGGTCGACGACCTCTACAAGTACAACGTCGACACGCGCACCTGGTGTGTGGGCAGAGGCAACGGCATCGGTGGGAGGGTATGGGATGTGGACGTGCACTTTGGGAGGGCACACATATCCCGCACCTCCGATTAGCACGGTTGGCTACGTACGGTGCGAGAGAAGTTCAACATACATATGAGTCAATGCAGTACAAAAACTAAACAGAATAAACATCTCCATTCTCAATTGTACCCTGCGGTTTAAGACAGTCTTTTAGTTATTTGTTTTTACCATATTTAATAACAAAATAAAACCTTGAGTAAAAGTCTCTGAGACACAGTATTGCAATGGAGTGGCATGAACTTCCCTTCAGCATTTTGCTGTATCTTTATCCACCAATGCATGAAGTGAATATGATGATGATTTTTTTTAAAGACCAACATAGCCAGCATTTACTTCTCATTGTCGGAGTTGAGTTTAGAATAATGAATGTGGAACTTCCAGTCAGTTATACAATTCTCTCTTGGGATTCACAGTATCCAAATGCAAATTGATTAAACATAATAAGAAAAATATTTAAGGCACATTAATCATACATCGTACATAACAGGGAGGCGCAGTGATACAGCGATGAACACACTGCACTCTGAACTCCTGATACCTGCGCTTGATTCCTGACCATGGCTAACATCAGTTGTGATCGATATCTGAACCACTTGTTTTGCTCACTAGCTTCCTTTCCTCAAAACTATTTTTTTCCCTCGCTCACCCCGCGACCCCTCAATCTCCCCCTTATAACCAACACCGTTCCTGCTCCCCCTCTATAATCTCTCTCCATGGCTTCCACTCATTCCCCAACCATCCAATCCATTCATCATCATTCGCTAACGTCCATTTTGTTTTTATTTAATTGACGCACCACAGGTTCGCCCATTACTGTCTCTTATCTATTTTATTCACCTCATCTTCACCATTACATTCATACGTACCATTGTTAATTCTCTGTAAAATGCCTTGGTCAAGGCTAGATGTTAACTCCCTTGCCTGGTATGCAGGAAGTCGTGGTTTGATCCCGACCTTGACGCCTGCTGTATATTTAGAGTTTGCATGCTGTTCCTGTTGTCGCGTGGATTTTTCTCCGAGTCCTCTGGTTTTCCCCTCCACATTTATAAACATGCATTTATAGTATTTGGCTATATACATTGCCACCTGATCATAAGCCACTTCGTTGAGCTTTCATTTGTGATAGCCAGGTCGCTTCTGAAAAACAGCTCTATAGCTCAGTGGGGCTTACCTGGTCAAATAAAAAAAATAGTTTAGCTTATACATTACGTTAAGGTGAGATGAGAAACAGTTCTGTGGCCCCCTTCACGAACCCGCACTGACCAGCGTGCTGCTAAGATGTCCTCTTTTTTACGACCGCAGGACGGTACTCAAGGACAGTGGCTTCTTCCGCTTTCTCCACTCGTCCGTGGTGATTGGAGGCACCGTGCTGCTGTTCGGAGGCAACGCTCACAACGACACGTCCATGAGTAACGGCGCGCGCTGCTTCTCCGCCGACTTCCTGGCCTACGACATTGGTGATGGATTAGTGGCGGCACCTGCAACCTGCTCTCACGTTATGGCAACCGGTCGTAGCAACAGGAATTCACGGTCATTTGTCGGTCCACTGAAGGACGAAAGGCCTCGCTACCTTGTCGGTTTTGGTCAATGCATTCACGTGGAGTTCTCTCTTCTTCCGCTGGTCGTGAGAGATTCCTCTTCCCATGAGACATCACAGATTTGTTTGTACTTAACTTTTGATATTTTACAAGATAAGGCCCCACTGACTTGGCTATCACACATGATAGTTCAACGAAGAGGCTTATCATGTGGACATTTATAGCAGCCAAATACTCTTAAAGGCATATTTCCAAATGTGGAGGGAAAAACTGGAGGACCTGGAGAAAAAATCCATACGACCACAGAGAGAATATACAGACTCCACTTATACAGACGTCAGGGTTGGGATCGAACCCACGACCTCCTTGTACATGGGGCGAGTTAGTTAACATCTCCAGAGAAGGTGACCCTAATTGTTGCTCATGAAGATTGTTCTTGCTGCTGTTTCCTAGTTGAACTGATGACTGATGTTGGCAGTGGTGCACAAGCACAAACAGCAACAGAAACTCTTCAACATTCTTCAATAACGCTGATGTTGCACTTCTTCTGTGGCTGCTTACCTTGGCGGTGACGGCGGTGGCGGTGCATGTGGCGCTCGGTGAAGCTTCTGACGAGTGGACCGTGCTTCCCAAGCCCAACCTGCATCGTGATGTCAACCGCTTCGGCCATTCTGCCGTCGTGAGCAACGGGTAAACTGCAGCATCGGTACACAGCGCCATGTCGCACGCGGAATATCGTGATGTGCATAAGGGTGCCACGATTGCGAGATGTTAATTGCCTCGCTTGGTATATGGGAGGTCATGGGTTTGATCCCAACCTTTTGGAGTTTGCATGTTCTCCCCTGGATTTTTCTCGGGGTTTCTCTGGTTTTTCCCTCCACATTTATAAACACGACTTTCGAGTATTTTGCTGCTATAAATGTTCACGTGATAAGCCACTTCGTTGAGCTATCATTTGTGGTCAGGTCGCTGCTGAAAAAGAGCTATGTAGCTCCGTGGGCCTTACCTGGTAAAATAAAAATAGTTTAGTTCATGTCAGTCATACTTGACTGCAATAGGAACGTTCTATCCATGACTTGTTAAACATAGAACTCATCAATCTGCCACGAGGATATGGAACAATAGGTGAAAAACATTCACGAACGGCACCCGAGAATTATAAGCAGCCCTGATGCCTATTGGCGATCCACCGCATCACCACCAATATATTGACTGTGACTTGCGGAGAGAAGACGCAGTGCAGACGCAGGCAGTGGGTAATTGATTCCACCTCGGAGAGACAGAAACACCGCATAGGGAGAGGAAGCGTGAAGATGCGAAGTGTGAAGTGCCAGAGAACCTCGAATACCTGTCGCCACCTCCTCCTCCTCATATTTCCCTGGGCCTCCCTCCTCTCGTACTCTCCACAGTCCGTTGAGTTTGAATCTCACCGGCCCACCTCAAATTTGAATCGCCGGCCAAATGGAGAGAGCCACTGGCCGGGTCTTTTCCTTAGACTTGATTGGCCGCACTCAACCAATCGAAGTAAGTCTGGGCTGCCGCTGAGCCAATTGAAGATTGGCTCTGTGGTGTACATCTGTGAATAAGGGTTTTATAGCTCATTGGATTCCTCCATTATTTATAAACATGCTGATTCTGAAGATTCTCTGTGGTCAGTTCGAGCATCAACGCTGGTGAGTTTAGACACTGAAGGATTGCATCATTCATACAATTCATAAGGAACGTCTTTCGACGTCCCTACACTTAAATTGGTGTTCACATATATTCACAATTGGTGTTCACAAAGAGCATTTTAAGTGTGTGCCTCTTCAGATGTGAAAAACATGTGTTGGTCATCGCAGGCCATCTATGCCTTGTGTCCTGTTCCCCAGTTCTTTGCATTCCGACATGCATTGTGATCCCAATGTCCTATGATCAGTTTTTACCACGGTGACTCATTTCCCTGTGTCCATGTGCCCTCTGCTTTTGGTGCCCAATGCTCCATGTATTCTTTGCCCATTATGGCCCATTCCTCTCACGTCCTGTGCACCAAAATTCCATCTACCCCGCTGTATTATCCCACGTGTAAAAGCCCCACGTACCCTGCTCTATTATCCCACGTGTTTTCCCTGGCAGGTCCATGTACATCTTTGGTGGATTCAACAGCCTGATGCTGGGCGATGTGCTGGAGTACCGTCCCCCTGGGTGTGGGGCGCGACGCAGCCAACACGCGTGCCTGTCCACTCACCCCGGCGTGCGCTGCCTCTGGCTGCAGGAGCGCTGCGTCTCCTGGGAGGAGGGATACGCAAGCGCACCGCCCGAGCAGCTGTACCGCATCAACCACACTCGGCCATGTACGACGCAGCGGCATATCGAGTTTCATTTCACTTCTCGGCCGTGTGGATATTGAAACGGATAAACTAAACTTTAAACTAAACTAAAGTATTTTGTATTTTACCGGGTAAGACCCACTGAGCGAAATATCTCTTTTTTTCAGAAGCGACCTGGCTATCGTCAATGATAGCTCAACGAAGTGGCTTATCATGCGGAAATGTATAGCAGCCACATACTCTAAATGCATGTTGGTTCTAAATGTGAATGGAAAAACCGGAGGACCCGGAGAAATATCCACGCAACCACGGGGGGAGAGACAACTCTAAATACACAGGCGTCGGGGTCGGGATAGAACCAACGACCTCCTGAATACCAGGCGAGGTAGTTAATATGAGTCCCCAGAGTACATTTTCAACGTGCAAGTTTAAGTATTGACATTGCCCGTTGGGGACTCTGACAGGTGGAAGTCTCAGACGTGTTTTACAGGTCCTATTCTTTTCATTGGTCTTTCAAAATGTTGAACAGGCGGTGCTGAATTCTCACTTGATACTTTTCTGGAAGACTGCTAGGGGCTTGGTTGGAGTCGGGATTATCGGCGTAAGGCACTGCCGTCAGAGTGTACAAGGCATGCCGAAAGCAAGGTGGATGTGGCCTGCCAAAAATAATTTGCCGGAACAGGTTACCAGACTCTTCTCGCTGAGATTAAGCACTGTGAACGGATCAATTGAATTTATAGAAGAATGTGAACAGTGCTGGGGGAAACTGAGGGAATCATCTCCGAAATCAGCGTGTGGTTCTATGGAGGCTGTAAACTGTTTGGTGCATTTTGGTGGATCCTTACTGAATTGCACAATTACCAAACTATGTAATCAATCGTATGAACTATGTCATCGAACAATGCAACCGATTGTACAAACTACGTGATCGAACTATCAACCGATTGTACGAACTACGTGATCGAACTATCAACCGATTGTACGAACTACGTGATCGAACTATCAACCGATTGTACGAACTACGTGATCGAACTATCAACCGATTGTACGAACTACGTGATGGAACTATCAGCCGATTGTACGAACTACGTGATCGAACTATCAACCGATTGTACGAACTATGTGATCGATTGTACGAACTATGTAGTCCAACTATGCAATCGATTGACCTGCCTTGGCCTCGTGCCACTTGCTGCGCTCCCCTCTACTCCAGCGCTGGACGACGAGCGGTGCGACAAATACACGGACTGCGCAAGCTGCACCTCCAACACCAACGGCTGCTTGTGGTGCGAGGACCAGTGCATCTCGGACAGCAGCAACTGCACAGAGGTTGTCCTTGTCCACGTTCACTCTCGCCCTTCTTAATTCCAGCGATTCCTTGGATTTTTTTAATAATCGATAATTGGCGATTGAAAGCATCGATAAATACAGGAGGTAGTAGTTAAGATATTGAAACAAGTATGTGCATTTGATGATCACCGTTAATACTCTTGGACATCTGTTAAAAAGAGCTTTCGGATTCCTCCAATATAAATAAATATTCTGATTCTGACTCCTTTGCGTTGCACCCTGGTGGCACGATCACTTTGCCAGTGAAAAATAACTTAATTGGAATCTGCATAGCAATCATTGCCCCCTACTTTGTATATATGTATGATGAACTTCTTTCGCACGGTACGTGGCAAACTGTGCTAAGCAGAGGTGCGGGGGAAGGACAACAAACTTAACGCAAAAAGCAGTTCTAAAGAAATAAGTATTCGATCTAAATGATTTAAAAGTGCACAGTTCCCAGTGTAAAGAAGAGCGTTCCAGACGGCCGCAGAAGTGCATCTGAAAGCGCCGCGCAATGCGATGACCACCGTCTTCGTTCGACGGCGAGCAGCCAAAAGCCGCCGCCGCTGCTGCGAGGGATGACCACGGGAGTTCGCGTGACAATGGTTTCCGCTCCTTGACCAGGCCAGCGAGGTATCGTGTGCTTGATTAGTGGCAAGCACTCGGCGTGTAATGAACTTTGAAAAAAATAATAATAATATTCCACTCAAATGCCTCTCATTCCTTTGTGCCGTGTGTCTCCTGACCCCGTGTGCCCGTCCAGGGTGAAGCGGTGATGAACCTCACAGAGTGCGTGCCCAGCACGGAGGAAGTGTGCAACAAGCTGACGAGCTGCACCACCTGCCTGCTCGAGTCCAACTGCCAGTGGGATGCCAAGGAACAGGAGTGCACCACCATTGCAGGTACTCGCGCGACAGGGACGGTGCATTCATATTTATCCACGTTACTAGACTCGGGTGATTAATCCGACGAATAGGATTCGTCATTGTGTAGAGAAGTCCCGGACACGGTGCAAGAGACTCACTCAGTCCACAGAACGACGTACGCTTTTAACTCAACTGAACGACGAATGATAACGAAGGAAGACCGACGGATTCCTGTGAATGACATATACTGTAATGGAGGATGGACTCCACTCATCGCTCGCACTGCAAGGAGGACTCTAACGGATTCCACTAATCACTCACACTGCAGGGAGGACTCTAATGGACTCCACTCACACTGCAGGGAAGACTTTAACAGACTCCACTCACACTGCAGAGAGGACTCTAACGGACTCCACTCATCACTCACACTGCAGGGAGGACTCTAACGGACTCCACTCACACTGCAGGGAGGACTCTAACGGACTCCACTCACACTCCAGGGAGGACTGTAACAGACTCCACTAATCACTCACACTGCAGGGAGGACTCTAACGGACTCCACTCACACTGCAGGGAGGACTCTAACGGACTCCACTCACACTGCAGGGAGGACTCTAACGGACTCCACTCACACTGCAGGGAGGACTCTAACGGACTCCACTCACACTGCAGGGAGGACTCTAACGGACTCCACTAATCACTCACACTGCAGGGAGGACTCTAATGGACTACACTAATCACTCACACTGCAGGGAGGACTCTAACGGACTCCACTCACACTGCAGGGAGGACTCTAATGGATTCCACTCATCACTAAGAAAACTCCCAAAGTATTTTCTCCGATAAATATAATTATTTAAATAAATACTAATTTTGGTGGGGTCTCGCCCAGCTCCTGGATGGGCAGCATAGTGGCACAGTAACACTTGTGCCTCACAGCAACAAGTTCCTGGGTTCGATTCCTGCCTCGGGCACCTTTATGTGTGAAGCTTCTACATTCTCTCTCTCCTTCTGTTCTTTCACGGGCTTACTCTGGTTTCTCCTGCTTCTTCCCCATAGCTAAGACAACACACAATGTCACTGGCATTGTCCTAAACATGCCAGCGCCGAAAATAATACGCCGCAAATTACTCAATTCGGATTCTACAAAACAATGTTGCCCCCATAGGTGCTCGCTAACAGCACCAACAGCCTGCTAAGCTTAACTTGTTCTCTTGGTGTTCTGTGTCAAAAGCAGGTCCTTGGCTGTCATCTTCTCCATCCTGTTCTCTGGCCTCCTCTCCGTTTCCACAAACGCCCCCTCACTTCATCTCCCACGACCTCCCAATCCTCGTAGAATGTGCCATGGTGGTGAGATGTTAAGTACCTCGTCTGGTATACAGGAGGTTGTGGGTAGTTTGCAGTGTCTATCTCCCGTGGTTGTGTGGATTTTTCTTCGGGTCCTCCGTTTTTTTCCTACGCGTTTAGAATCAACATCTGTCTAGAGAATTTGGCTGCTATAGATGTCCACGTAATAAGCCACTTCGTTGGGCTACGTATCTCAGTGGGCCTTGCCTGGTAACTTAAAAACAGTTTAATAGTTTAGTTTAAATATCCAATCCAGTTCTTCTTTCTCCTTCATGATGACCATCATATTCGTCGTAAGCAGTGGGGAGTGGGGGTGGATATCTCTCCGTCTTGTTCCCTGCACGTTAATGTGCGCGCGTGCCGCAGCGCACCTGTGTGGCGAGCGCTGGATGCGCGTGGGCGGCCAGTGCCTCCGCGTGCTGCCCGAGGCGGTGAGCAACGACAACGCCAAGCTGCAGTGCTACAACGAGCACGCGGCGCTCGCGTCGCTCACCTCGCAGCGTCACGTCGACTTCCTGCTCGCGTCCCTACGCCGGGACCATCCGCAGGTATTACCCGCGGGCAGCGTCCTACGGCTAGAGGTGGCAAGCTTCCCGTGAGGCGAAAGTTCCTGCGTTGACGTTGTGCACATTTTTCCGTGCGTCTTGAGAATTTTCGTGCAAAAACGACTTGACCCTCTTTTCGTAATGCTTTTTTGGAGTTTGCGTGTTCTCACCGTGGTCGCGTGGATTTTTCTCCGGGTCCTCCGGTTTTTCGCTCCACATTTAGAAACATGTGTTTAGAGTGTTTAGAGTTAGAGGGCGAGGCTCAACCAATGCTGGCGGGCACGCGGGAGCAAAGGAGGTTCGGTTCGACCGTTGGGAGTGAGGGGAAGCTGGGCTGGGAGGAAGTTGACTTTGAATGTCAGAGGTAGAGGGGATACGTTTACTTTGTTTAGCTAGGCGAGAATTCAAAAGATCGCCATCGTCTCAATTGCAAGAGCGACCTTGGGTCACCAAAACTTACAAAAGCAAAGCAAATAAAATGCAGCAATAAAACAAATAAAAATTATAACTAAAACAACTGTGTCTCGTGATGCGTCTTATGCGTGGAATGGCAAGTGGTAGGGCCTCGCCTGGCCTTGGCCATCAGATCTTGGAGAAGCACCGGCTTCACCACGCCCTATGCAAGTAGCGTAATTGTCTGAGAACTGATAAGTAAGTTGCCAATTTTTCGCTGGCACTCAACTCTGCAATATCGCCTATGAATTAATTTAGAATGCCATTTCCCCTTCATTGTGTCCCCCACTCCGTATTTACACCAATGCGGATACCCTTGAATGTTCCTCTCACCACCTTACCGCTCCGCACTGGTCCTCTTGTTGTGTTTCCACAGCTGACTCCTTGGGTGGGGCTGCGGAAGATTAACGTCTCCTACTGGTCTTGGGACGACATGTCACCTTTTGCCAACTCCAGTCTGCAGTGGCTCCCGAGGGAACCGAGCGACTCTGGATTCTGTGCCTATTTGGACCAATCGACCATCGCTGGGCTCCGCGCCCACCCCTGCACTAGCAAGGTGTTTGGCGCTGTGTGCCAGAAGACCCTTGGTACGGTTCCGCATGTATGTGTAGAGGAATGAAATACGCGGTGCGCACAGTTAGCCGAGGGCAACTGAGGGCAAATGGGTGCGCGGGTGCAAACGTTAGGTTTGCACGGACAAACTGCCAGTTGTTAAGGGGCAAAGCAGGTGCAAACGGGGTCGACTGGTAGTGCAAGTCAAAACCGGAGGTGTTGCCAGGGAGACGGGAGATAAGGGTTTATTTATTGGCAAACAGGCGCCAGCCTGGCGAGAGCTTAAAGAGACGCACGAGGGGTCTCGGATAATTGGCAGGGGGATGTCAGGGCGTGTGCGTGAGCGGAGCGGGGAGTTGTTGCTGGGGACAAGAGTGAAGACATCTCGTTGCTGCCGCTCGAGCCGTCATCGAACCTCAACCCTCACGGGTGAGCGGGTCTGAGGGAGCGTAGGTGAGGGCAGCGGTGGAGTTATAGAGCTGCTGTGTGTGAAGCTGCTGAGTGCGGAGACGCTGTGTGCGACTACGCTTTGTGCAGAGACGCTGTGTGCAGAGACGCTGTGTGCGAAGACGCTGTGTGCAGAGACGCTGTGTGTGAAGACGCTGTGTGCAGAGACGCTGTGTGCGAAGACACTGTGTGCAGAGACGCTGTGTGCGAAGTCGCTGTGTGCAGAGACGCTGTGTGCGAAGACGCTGTGTGCAGAGACGCTGTGTGCGAAGACGCTGTGTGCAGAGACGCTGTGTGTGAAGACGCTGTGTGTGGAGACGCTGTGTGAAGACGCTGTGTGCAGAGACGCTGTGTGTGAAGACGCTGTGTGCAAAGACGCTGTATGCGGAGTCGCTGTGTGTGAAGACGCTGTATGCGGAGTCGCTGTGTGTGAAGACGCTGTGTGCAGAGATGCTGTGTGCGACTACGCTGTGTGCGGAGTCGCTGAGAGCAGAGCTGCCGAGTGCAGGATAAGTGAGGTGTAAAGTAGATACGAGGGGAGGAGTTAAACCTAAGTGACCATACAGATAGTTATAGGAGTGCCTACAACTGGTGCAAGAACAGGTGAATAAAGTGTAAGCAGGTGACTTGTTAAAACGTGTCAGTGTGAGTAATTTTTAAAGACACACATATAGTTGTATATATTTATTTTAATTCATGCTACAAATGTTATTTGTAATGTGTATTTATGTGCGTTGAAGTTCCTTCGCACCGTACGTAGCAAACTGTGCTAATCGGAGGTGGCGGGCGAAGGACAAATCCGCGGTGCATTTCTCCCGGCCCAATCCTCCCCCACTCCACGCCCCCCCCCCCCCCCCCGGCAGTGCATCCAACTCTCTCGTCGCTGCGCTGCCGCCCTCCGTGCGCGCTGCGTCGCACCTGCGGGGAGTGCACCAGCAGTGGCTCCGAGTGCATGTGGTGCAGCAACGCCAAGCGCTGCGTCGAGTCGCACGCCTACGTGCCGTCCTTCCCCTACGGCCAGTGCATGGAGTGGAACACCGCCAACACGTGCCCACGTGAGCTGCAGGCTCCGGGGGGTGGGGGTTGGGGGGGGGCGTGTGGGAGGGGCTTGGCGGAGGGGCGGGTGTTCTGTGCCAGCCAGCCATTTAAAGGAGAAATATTAATTTCCACAGGCCACTTGCAAAATGTAGAAAGCTTTTCGGGATACTGCATTGGCGGTGGTGCACAAGCATAAATACGCAACACATTCATGAATAAATATATAATGGGCATAGCATAGAAATCATATTTACTATGAGGTCATCTCTGCTCCAATGGGAGAGCCTTTGCCCAAACTGTCATCTAACATGGTTCACATTTTGTCCCTATTTAAGGCGAACGCATTATATACACTTTTACAGCCATTATCTAAACACTCAGCCCGAGTCAGACCTTGCTGATTGTTGGTACCAGCGGTTTTCCAGGTTGGCCACAGTGAAGGAAGACTGAGGTACTCCTGGGTAGCTGGCAGCTGCTGGGCTCAAAGTGAGGCAGAGGAGTGGCGCTCATGGTGTGCAACATTTTGCTGCCGCTGTTGCCTCCTGGCCGAAACGCATTCGGAAATAAAAGCGCTGTAGCTCATTGAGCTTCACTCCGCAAATAAACTTCGGAATTCTGCGTATGAGAGTTGAGTGGTTCACACATGATATCCGGATCTGTCCCGTGACCGAGCGAGCCTCCGCTACTACACATGACCTCAATATGCACCTAACTCAGCACAAGTGCCGTGGCGCGGTGGCAAGATGTTAACTCCCTCGCCTGGTATGCAAGAGGTCGTGGCTTCGATCCCGACCCTGACGCCTGTATATTTGGAGTTTGCATGTCTCTCTCCCCGTGGTCGCGTGGACTTTTTCTCCGGGTCCACCTAAAATATGGAGGGAAACCTCCACATTCAGAAACATTACGTTTAGAGTATTTGGCTACTGCTCTAAATTTCCACGTGATAAGCCACTTCGTTGAGCTATGATTTGTGATAGCCAGGTCGCTTCTGAAAAAGAGCGTTATAGCTCAGCGGGCCTTACCCGGTAAAATAAAAAAAAATATTAAAAGTTTAAACTACCACTGAACGGCAAATAGTGTTTGTTGGTGATCGTTGTCGTTTTTTCGTTGATTGCACAAAAAAAAAAGCGCTTCAGCCCTGTGCCCTCGCGTAAACCGCCGATCGGCGCGTCTGTGCAGCGGAGAGCTGCGCAGGCCACCGCACGTGCAGCCGCTGCCTCGACGAGCCGGGGTGCGGCTGGTGCAACGACGCGAGCCGCACGGGCCGCGGCCTGTGCCTGGAGGGCTCGTCGCGAGGCCCGCTGCGCCTGGGCAGCGCCCCGGGCGCCGACTCCGCCGTGGACCCGGCGCTGTGCCGCGCCGACCACGGCCACGAGTGGGCCTTCATACAGTGCCCACGTGAGTCTTCGCTTGCATTCCCCACGGCAGGGAGGGTTTCCGTGAGAGCAGTGTGGTTCTTAATCTAGGGGCGCATCACGCACCCCCTGGCGGTGCGAGATTGCCCTCTCTGGGGGTGCGAGACGTGGCCGGATTTTTTTAGAAGGTAAATCATCGAAAACACAAATTAAGCACGGGCACGTAATAACTTTGTTTCATGAACCCTACGTATTTATTTATTAACATTCTACATTTTTTTTTACGATTGAGAACCCAAGGGGTGCAAGGCTGCAGTGAAGGTTAAGAACCACTTTGCCTCAGGGCAGTGCGAGTCTTTAACCGTGAGGTGATTTAAGAACCACTTTGCCTCAGGGCAGTGTGAGTCTTTAACCGTGAGGTGATTTAAGAACCACTTTGCCTCAGGGCAGTGTGAGTCTTTAACCGTGAGGTGATTTATACATGTGTGAGATTATATCGTGCATGAGAGTCATTGGTGAATAATCACGTACGAATCTGCCAATGTAAAATAACTACGATAACATTTAAATCCATATGGTGGCCTCGAACGATGTAAAAGGCCCTTCTAAACTCATTGATAGTAAACAAAGCGGTTTCCAAGAGTAACCGGCGAGTGCGAACAAATTTCCTCACGCGTGCAGAGCGTCCGGTGCATTTTTTTATTCTCTTGCAGTTACCAGCTAGTTAGGATAACCTCACAAAATGGGCAATTCGCTCAAATATTGACGTTCATTATTCATACACGGGCGACACATGTATTTCTCAGAACCACGTTGGGTCAGGTAAGGAGGGGTAATTCGGTTGAAACAACATTCAACATGGGAAAAAGTTGGGGTAACACATAGCCAAAAAAAAGTTGAGAACCATTAGCTTAGAGAGCCTGTTCTGACAGGCTGCCCAATAGCGGGACTTTGGCGTTGAGTAATGTAAGCAGAGACACCAAAATCTGTACACGTACACACGGCTAGCACAGTTGGCTACGTACGGCGCAAAATAAGTTCAACATACATACAATACATTAGTACAGGTATGCGTGCACAGGTTTTGATTCAGCTACATTGCACATACACTACGATAATAGAAATGGTGTGGCTGAACCTCACTGCCTCACTGGATGCTGGAAGCACACGTGAATCGCGATGGGCTTCGTGGGAGACAATGTTGCGTGCGTATTCTCGTGTGCCAGCATCATCGCGAGCAGCGCAGTTAAGAGTACGGTCATTAAATTTAGATTTAAAGCTTTCGTGACTGCAGCGATTCATATTCTTGGTTCACGCGGTAAAGTCACCAAGTAGAAGGGAAGCGACGAAATAATTAAATACGTATGAAACAATAAAATTCTCACGACGTTTCGACTGCAACGCCAAGCAATCGTCATCAGGTGTGTGAAAACCACAGCAAGAAAATTTGAAAAAAAAGTGGCGCTTTTCACACACCTGATGACGATTGCTTGGTGTTGCAGTCGAAACGTCGTGAGAATTTAATTGTTTATATATACTTAATTATTTTATTGTTTTCCCTTTCTACGTGACTTTACCGAAAGAACCAGGAATATAGTTATACGGTCCTTGTTTACGATGTGTACGGGAATCTCGCGGTCAGCCGCGAATGTCCGAGCTTCAGGGGCGCGGAGCGGCAAACTACCTCACTAGATTTGCCGCGAATGGCCAAACATCTGCAATGGGAAAACCAGCGGTTGGCAAAGTTTTGTTGTACAACGTCGCATGTGTAGTGGGTTCCAGGACACGGAGACGGCAGAATAGAAGCAGCACTATTTATTTAAACCTTAACAAGGGTTACACTAGAAGGGGTAGCGGCCCCTCCACCCGTATAACTCAGGAACACACCCCAGGCTCTCTGGCCTAAGCTCTAGGCTCCCAGTTCCTCCTGGTAGGGCTCTAAGGGAGGCTATCAGATCCGGCCCTGGTTAGGCACAGATCTCGGCACCCCGCCGACCAGACCGGCCCTTAGAAGGACTCTGACTCTGGGGCTCTGGGGCCGCACCACTGGCTTGCTGTGCCGGCCCTGAAAAGGGCAGCGGTCACAGGAGTTCCAGGGTCTCACCTAGCTGGCCTTCTTTCTTCACTGGTTGCTTCAGCCTCGGGCCCCACACTCTGCCCCGAGCTCCCTGGCTCCCCGCACTTTATACCCACTGGAGCCTTAGCGGACGTTGTTGTAGCCACCAAGGTGTGGGTGAACCACACCTTCCCGTGTCATGTGTTTATTCCCCATAGCACCCCTACACATGTATAGAATGCATCTTAGGTTGCGTTAAAAACATAAACACTAAATAGATTGAGCATCAGCGTGGTTCAGCGGGAATACTTTGTGCGTCACGGCAAGGAACTGAGTCTTAATTCTATGCAGTTCCTGAAGAACAGAGCAACGACTACAATTTAACACTCAGGTGGGCAAGCCAGACAACCGCGTCAGGAGCAGCGGAGTTTGTGCATCATCGCTGTGGTGATGTCTCCTTCGTAATTGTGGATCGGGCATTGCGTCATTATGCGTTGTACGTTCTGTTCAGGATGACCACATTCGCACTCTCCTGGAGAGTTTTTAATTTTCCATTTGTGCAGATGCCATACGCGTGTGTGCCGCGTGTCTGATTAACACGGTTGTGTGTAAAAGAAGTTCACCATACATACGTGTGTGTGTGTGTGCAGCCTGGGGGAGCGGAAAGTGCAGCCGTTCGTGCACTGCGCGAACAAAAACCAAATTCGATTCCCGCTCACAGCGGTCGGGTGTGGTGCCAACCACCCAGCCCCTCGTGTGCCACGGTGCCGACCTTCATCGGTGCTACTCGCTAACAGAACTTGCCCCAACAGTCTGTTGAGGCTACATGAAGGGGGGGGGGGGGGTGGTCTTTGTCTTCGTGTGCAGCCTGCCAGTGCAATGGACACAGCGACTGTGTCAACGGGAGCCTGTGTGAGAGCTGCCAGGAGCTGACGACGGGCAAGCACTGCGAGACCTGCATCGTCGGCTACTACGGAGACGCCACCAACGGGGGTAAATGTCAGGGTGAGAAACGCACGCACGCACGCACCAAACTGAACGATGCTTTATGTTACCAGGTGTAAGGCCCACTGAGCTATGTAGCTCTTTTTCAGAAGCGTCCTGGCGATGACAATCGATATCTGTTCAACAAAAGTGGCGCATCACGTGGACATTTATAGCCGCCAAATACTCCGAATGCATGTTGATCCTAAATGTGGAGGGAAAAACCGGAGTTACCCGGAGCAAAAAAAATCCACGTGACCACGGGGAGAGAGACGTGCAAACTCCAAATATACAGCAGGCATCAGGGTCGAGATCGAACCCACGACCTCCTGCATACCAGGCGAGGTCGTTAACATCTCGTCACCGTGGCATGTGCTCAGTGGGCCTTGCCTGGTAGAATAAAATAAAATAATTGTTTAGTTTACTGGTAAGTGTGGAGAGCAGGGTGACTCCACGAATACGTGATGAGAGCTGCCCCTCACGGTACACACTCCACCCTCGGGTCATGTTCGTTTTGCGTTGGCACAGAGTACGGCTGCTGTACGATCACTGGGGTTCATGCGTGTGGCAGTTATCCACCGATTGCATGCACACAAAATAGATGGGCGACTGTGATTATTGGCATGTTAGTACTACTGCTACAGACAAGGATAATGATAATTAATTGACCCTTTCCCGTTTCGAGACGTTTGCAAGTTGCAGGGAGGGTCTCGTTCATCGTTGAATCTCTGAACGCGCAAGCGGTTATTAGCGTTCATTTTATTTAGAGAGGCCTAGTAGCGCCGCTGTTTTTAAAGACACTGTGCTCATCGCAGAGAACCGTAGCGACACAACCACACTCTACGATAGCTAACACCAAACTGTGCCATACACCCTCACGCATGGCCTTCTGGAAGCCTCGGTACCGATAAAGTTATTTTATTTTAGTTTTTCTTCTGATTCTATGTACTCCACGCTTGTGGAGTGAATGGCGTGGAATATTGTGGTCATGACGATGGCGATGCTGACGATGCCGATATTGCTCTTGCAGAGTGTTTTTGCAACGGGCATGCGACCAACTGCAACCCACTGACGGGGAAGTGCTTTTGTACTACCAAAGGCATCCGTGGAGACCAGTGTGAAGTGTACGTCTATTCACACAATCGCACTCATGCACCTTCACGCACAAATTAACTCAAATTCGTGGTTTGTTTAATCACCTGAAAAAGACCACATTGTGCCTCTACCATTTATTCACTGGCTTGCCACACACCTGCTCAGCTTCACCCAAGTGTCGATCATTGCCTGCAAACGCCTTTAATGTGTTTATCATATATAGCTTTCATGTAATAATCTTATTCTCTTCGAACAAACATCCCTCTCCAACAGTGTGCATTCTCAACCGACTGCCCAACAACTACCACACGATGTCCCCTTTTCTCCTCTGGCGCTTGGATAGTCTCACCACGTGCATCGTCGCACTATCAACATCTAAGAGTTGTTCAAATTTAAAAGCACCTCAGAGTGATGGCGACTTGTTGTTTGGTGTACTCAGGTGTGAGACCGAGAACCGCTACCTGGGCAATTCCCTGAAGGGAACCTGCTACTGTGAGTACTTGCTCCGTGACCTGCTGTCAAACCCAGTGATGTGTGTAGATTACATCCCTGTCAACCCATTATCAGTGCCCTGCCTTATTACAGACCAATTCAGACCTTATTCATCACCCCGTGCCCTTATACATCTCAACGTTCATCCTACAAAGTCTCATCACAAGGGAGAAACACAAACAAATAGACAAATAATGTTTTTGCCCATATTGAAATAGCTGTACGCTGTATGGACTTGAAAACCCAATTTCCCTGTACAAGAATACAGGTAAACCATGTGGGTTGACAGCTATGAGAATACTTACAAGGACATGGAAAACAAAAATAGGGCACTGTAAATTTGTGAACTCTTAAACAATCATTATATTAGCTCACGATACAATTTTAGTGCATTTACTATTCGCACCGTTCTCATAATGGCGCAGGGCTATTTACGAAGGCGTTACATTTCACAGACGGGTATCGTCTGCCAATACGGAGCGATCCTGCTACGATGTGTAATCCCATTTAAGTGATCTGCAGCGTCATTTGGCCAATTTGGACTATGACGCCAGCACACGATGGCCTGATTTTTTTTATGACGACAGGGGACCTTGAACGTCCACTGTGAATACATGCATGTGGAACTTCTTTTGCACCGTACATAGCCAAACCGCACTAATCGTAGGTGAAGCAGACGGGACTACATTTGTATGGGTAATTCACCCGCAGTATTAACCAGGGCGGCTCGCCAGCTAATGCGCTACAGCTGAGCCCCAAAAAATATTTTTTTACTTAAATGGTGTCACGTGACCTGTGGGGTGAGTGAATGGACAGCCTCAAGTTAGTTTTGCCCTTTGTTGTAACGGGAGAATAAACGGATATAAGTTCTGTATTTAAATTGGAGCCCAGGGAAAAAATAAGAGATGGCTGTTTAATGCACAACAGTTGCAGGATATCACTGAAGGGAGGAAGCAATAGTGAGGTGAGGTGATAATAAATAATTAAAGCTTTCGTGACTGCATAAATTACTCATTGTTTTTTTCGGTAAAGTCACGTATGTAGAAATACCATAAAATTATATTAAAATAAAATAAATCAATCACGACGTTTCGACCATAACACAAGCGATCTTCATCAGGTGTAAAACACAAATAGCACATAGGGTGACATCAATGCAACACATAGAGAGCGTTAAACTGCACGGAGGTAAATACAACAAGAAGATGAGAGATGAGAATTCAACAAACCTAAGAAAAATTTACGTGATGCAAAACCAGTCGGCCAACGACACAGTTAGAGGTGATGTTGGTGACATTGGGCTTAGTGAGCGAATGCCGTTGATATAGTATACATGTACATTCTGGCTTTACGTTTGTGTTATGAATAAACTTATTTAAACGTGAACAGTATTTCGTGCAAGGAGACATCAAGGAGGCACCATTTACCACGTGAGGCTCCTTAATAACCCTTTCCCGTTCCGAGATTTCTGCAAGTTGCAGGGTTGTTCCCGTTCACCGCTGAATCTCGGAACGCGCAAGCGGTTATTAGCGTTCATTTTATTTAGAAAGGCGTAGCGTCGTTGTTTTGAAAGACACTATACACGCCGCAGAGAACCGTAGCGACACGACCGCACTACTATAGCCGGTGCCAAACTGTGCCATAGGCTGTCCCGCATGGCCTTATGGGAGCCTCGGCACCGATAAAGTGAGTTTTTCTTCCGGTTTTGTAGAACGGATCGGAACAAAAACCGATGACGTGTTCGTCATCGGAACGGGAAAAGGTAAAATGTCATCTGGGCGCGTGGCATGAATTAATCCGTTCTGCCCTGTAAATGTAGACCGTCATTAATGGACGTTGAGATCATCGGTGGTTTTCTGTGTGGTTCAGGCCTTCGCATGCTTCGGCGCTTCATAAACTCTCTTCGTTAACGTACGGCGGTCTGCCTGCAAGCACACGTGCATGCACTGTGCGTTACACCTGCGTGTCTGTGCCCCATGTTACAGACAATCTAATGGTCGACTATCAGTTCACATTCAGCCTCTCTCTGGAGGAAGACAGCCATTACACCGCTATCAACTTCAAGGCTAACCCCGATGAGGTGCGTCCACAGCTCTGCTGCCGCGAGAGAGCTCGCCACACAATACGCATTGCCGTTTGTAATAATGCTTTTAAACTCCATGGCTTTACTGAAACTCTGGGATTTCTTTCAAGGAACATTTTGCTAAAATGGGTTTCCTCAAACAATGTTTTAGACGTGTAAAGATTACCCGAAAAACTGGGCTTAAATTCCCACGGAATATGTTGCTGGTCGTGAGCAAGACTGGAGGTGGCAATGAGACGGGCGGCAAGGGGAGTCGTGAGACGTGTGGGTGGATGTCGGTGTCCCACCGGGTGGGGAGCGGTGGCGCGGCGGTAAGCGCTACGCCGCACTTCGAACCCGGCGACGCGAGCTCGATTCCCGCTCATGGCCACCAACACCGGTGACGATTATCTGAACCGGTCCTGGGCCACCCCTAGGTCGACTCGGCCTCAAATGCGTATCTGGTGCGATGTGTAAACATTGTCGCTGGGGAAACAAAGGCGGCTGGGCGTGGTGCTGACCACCCACTCACTCGAGTGCCGTGCCGGCTTTCGTAGGTGCTCGCGAACAGCACTTGCCCCAACAGTCTGTGAAGGCTATACGGGGGATCTTTGTCTTTGTGCCACTGGGCATACAAATATATTATGGGTTTCTGACTCGGACATACCCGACTTGAACTTAAGCCCTGCGAATAAGATTGTAGCAAACTTTAAATAATGATAAAATTTCATGTAGACGCGTTTGAGAGTATTTGTTAATGTCTAAGCATACGTGGATTTTTGGGTATGAAGGAAACACTGTGCTATGGTTATGATCTCATCTCATTGCTGGGCAGAACCGAGACATGGACATGTTTATCAATGCATCGAAGAGCTTCAACCTCAACATCACGTGGTCCTCGCGTTCCTCCGGTAAGGTCGCCGTGCCCTGTTCGTACGTTTGTGTGAACCTCAGAAGGGATTACTCTACAGGAGGGGTGAGCAGCGGCGAGTAGAATGAACCCCACGTAATGCCGTCTTCCTCAGAGGTTTCAAAGAATAGTTTTTGTTTACAAAGTACGTACCCCCGTGTCTGTTCGCAAATCATGCAGATTGTTCGCGACCTCGTCATACCGCCCCTCCCCCAACACCATCGCCTCCATCCACCCAGCAGTCTAAATGGATTCAGCAAGTCAATCAATTGGCAGGTCACGTGTGTGGAGGGGTAAAATATTGGTAGGCCTCGCCTTTTAATGGATCCATTCAAATACGTCTGGTCAATGTGGAAGAGAAGCCCCAATGCCTAGGAAAATTTGCTCTATAGCAGTTGTGTGAGCAGAGCAATTGCAGGGCTGAACCTTTACAATTCTTTTTGTTCTACCCTTTGAGGGTTCTGCATCACGCACGCTCTCCCTTGTTACGCGTTTCCCACTGAGTGTTGTTATATATTATAGTTGTGTGTCTACGGTAACACCCTGGTTTACGTGAAAGATGTGCCGATGAATATTGAAACGACCTAAATCAAAGGGATTTACAGGGTAGGTGGTGGAGACGAAGGCCGAGTGGCGACGGATAACGAGATAAGGACGGACGATGATCCTGTGTGGGTTGAGGCAACGCAAATCGGGTAGCGGTGTTAATAAAGTGACGACGTATTTGCGAAACGGCGTAAAAGGGGGAGACGTAAATTGGGGTACTGCTTTATTTAAAACTATTTCTTGAAAACTCTTTTTTTATTTTGCCAGGTAAGGCCTGGTAGTTATAGAGTTTTTTTTCAGAAGCAACTTGGACAAAAAAATGATGGCTCAACAACAAAGGTGCTCATTGTGTAAACATGGATTGCAGCCAAATACTCTAAAGGCACGTTTCTAAATGTGGAGGGGAAAACCGGAGGACGTGGAGAAAGGTCCACGTGACTAGTGGGAGAGAGACACGCAAACTCCAAATATACAGGCATCAGTGTCGGGATCGAATCCGCGACCTTCCTACCAGGCGAGGCAGTTAATATCTCATCACCGCCGCGTTTGTAAACCGATTTCGACGTTCAAGAACCTGCGCTACCCACATGGAAACTCGTGCGCGTGCGTGCGTGTTCGTGAACGTTGTTGTCCGACAGAGAGCGGAGAGGAGGTGGTGGTGGTCTCTCTCTTCAACATCAAGGAGTACGAGGACAGTTTCTCGGACGAGCAGTACGACTTCGAGGATAACCCCAACATCACCTTCTACGTCTACGTCAGCAACTTCACAGCCCCCATCTCCATCCAGGTGCCACGCGCGTTTGTGCCCGCAGTGAAAAACATCGGTTTTTAACACCGTTATCTTAGGTTGAGGCGCAAATAAATGAATATGACAGCTGTCTGTCAAAAATAATCCTCAAAATTGTTGGGAGACAAAAGAGTGGTCGGACTTTTGGATAACTATTTTCGGCACGTGCCGTGATGGGGTACTGCGAGATCCGACCGTGCCCCTCCAGCGCTCGCCAAGCTGCATTGGCTTCCAGTTGCCCAACGAATTCATTGTAAGGTGTTTTACTCGGGGTGTTTTGCTCACACTCATTCCACGCAAAGTGCTTGCCACAAATGAACCACAAAATCTCGCTGATCTAGTCAAGGAGCATAAACCATCACGCTAACTCCGGTCATCCTCCCAGCGGCTCTTGGCTAGCCATCGAACAAAGATGGTCACTACATCGCGCGCTTTCAAATACGCTTTTGCGGCTATCTGGAATGCTCTTCCTTCTGATATTAGGAAGCCACTGGAGCTATGCACTTTAAATCATCTAGATTGAAAGCTACTTTTTTTTAGAACTGCTTTTTGTGTTCAGTTCGTTGTCCATCCCCTGCACCTCTGATTAGCACAGTTGGCTACGTACAGTTCGAAAGAAGTTCAACATTCATACATACTGTACATGTGATTGACAAACTAATGTTATTTCATTGATTAATTCAGCACACTTCCATTCTCTCAGATTTCCTTCTCCCAGCGGAGTAACTTCATGGATCTGGTTCAGTTCTTCGTCACTTTCTTCAGGTATGGTGCCAGACGAAGACGCGACCCAGCATCGCATCCTCGCACGCAGCCAAGGCCACGCCAGCGCCTGCAGTCGTAATAATATAAATCACAATTGGTGCCCGCTCCGTTATCAAAGCACGAGGCCCAAACGAAAGCGCTACGTTTCACAGACGAGTGGAACCTGCCAGTTTGGGGCCGACGTTGCAAAGTGGGAGGGCAGAGTGAGGCGCCACGTGGCCACCAACCCTCTGGAAAGTGGACGGCACCAGACGGTGGCTCGGGAAAGACATTGTGTTGCCTTGGCTGAGACAGAGTGTGCGCTTCGTGATTGTAAATCACACACTCTGGCGGCTAGGTTATTCTGGCCGCACGAGAGAATCGTTTGAACTTTGTCAGAACTTTGCGAGGAGGCATCCAGCTGGTGTTTCTAATGAGAAACTACAAAAATGTACGACCATCGTAAGCATAAACATGGATAGAGTGAATAGGCATGCGTTGTCAATGCCGTTATTGGCCACTACTGCTTTAATTCGTGGCATTGCCAACACGGTGGCATGTAGCATGGGTATTGACAAGGCTCAGATATTGCAACTCACCATTCTCTGGGACATTTGGTAAAACATTAGCAAGCTGCAGCGTGTACAAAATTATTTGGCACGTGTCGTGACGGGTACTGCAAGATCCATGCCCATCCAGTGCTCGCCGAGCTGCATTGGATTCCGGTTACCGAATGAATTACATTGTAAGGTCGCACTCATTGCACACAAGGAGCATCAACCATCGTCACGTGAACTCCAGTCATCCTCGCAGCTGCTTTTGGTGACCCATCGAACAAGGACGGTCACTGCATCGTGCGCTTTAAATTCTAGGAAGCCACTGGAAGCTATGCACTTTCAAATAATCTCGATTGAAAACTCATTTATTGAGAACTACTTTGTGTTTAGTTTGTTGTCCTTCCCCCGCACCTCAAATGAGCACGGTTGACGATGTGAGGTGCGGAAATGGCAACATATGTACTTAAGGATATTGATGATTGTTGGCCACATATAGCCACGTGTTTATTTTGTAACCGCTGTTAGCTGCTCTTGGTCCCAGTATGTTCATGCTGTTATTCCACTGGGGCTGACATTGTTTTTGTTTTGATTGCCTTACTTCACTGCTGTGCTTTGTTTTGTAAAATGTTCACATTGTCATTTTGGTGATCCAGGTCACCTGCAAGTGAGACTCCTGTGGTCTCTTTTGAGTTCTCACTTGGTAAAAAAAACAAAACAAACTTGACCTTAACCCCACCTGTGCGCACAATGAAACCGCACGGAGTATTCTGATTCTAGTTCCGGAGTGCGCTTGTGGTGCTCCCCTCCCCGGGGTTCCTAAGTTCAGCTTTTCCGGGTTCTGCTTTCCACCCCAAAAATGAAACTTAACACCATCGGTGGACGAGCTTTCTCACGCGCAGCCCATGCCGTCTGGAATACCCTCCCGACTCCACATCCGACAAATCAACTCCATCTTATTATTATTGTAGTGTGATCTATGGAGGCATACACTGTTTATTTAACGACCCGAACAGGCTAGAACGTAGCTAACTAGACCCCAACAGGGTCACTACATAACGCACACTTTATCCACTTTAACGGAGTAACTAGATAACCGGGTCAGGCCAGCAACATGACGACAACCGAAGACCGGACCGACGCCGGAAGACCGAAGAGCGAGGGCTGTCGAGTTGATTCCACAATACAGCCGCGATTGCTCTCTGGCCACGCCCTCTTATCCTGCTGGGCGTGGCTTTGCCGCGTCTCCGGCCACGCCCCCCTCGGGATCTTTCCCGAAGGATCTGGGGTCAGTGTCACGTGTCTCTCAAGCCCCCTTTTGGGCCCCCTTGCTACCCTGTGCCGGTCACGTGCCCTCTCGGGATCACCCCAAGGTCACGTCTTCACGTGTCCTCTCTCTACCCATCAACGGGGCCATGTCCTCTAGGGCTCGCTTCTTTGCCCTACCTACGCCAGTGCCAGAGAGAGACCGGCTTGTGACCCTAGATGGCGCACACGCCACAGTGACCCTATGACCGTCTCTACATCATTATTCACATCTGAACTAAAGGCCTTTTTTATTCTTCATCGAGGCATACGGTGAAAAATAGGAAATCGCTTTTTGGACAGTGGACCGATTGGTATTATCGAGTCGTAACTTTTTGGCCACTCCACCGCCGCTCCTCCTGTGAATGTTTCCTGGCGAGGTTGGCAGGTTGGGACTGTGATTTTATCACTTTTTTGTTGTTTGTGCTTTTTGTTTTGGTGCCATTTCTGAATTTTTTATTCATTTTTGATTTTTCTTGGTAATAGTGTTTTCATTTGCTTGGTGTGTGTGTGTGTTGGGCTTATTTTACGCCGTGTGTAGCCAACCGCGTGTGGGATTTGGTCTTTATATATGATCAATGTACAGCGTTGTGGGATGCTGTTGTCATGAATGATGCCGTGCTATAAAATAAAAAGTCGTATTAATATTATTATTAACGATGCTGTGCTTCACACACCGTTCTGTTGCAGCTGCTTCCTTTCCCTGCTGCTGCTAGCAGCCGTTGTGTGGAAGATCAAGCACAGCTGCTGGGCATCCCACAGAAGAGAGGTACCCATTGGGGAACTTGAGAACAGAGAGGGGGATTAGAGGTGCCACGATGGGAATGATGGGTACACAGCGAAAGGGTTAAATGTGTGCTGGCGTGCCGAGTTACATTGGTAAGGAGTGTAACGTAAGTTTGACGAGTATTTGGCTGCTATAATAATTGGAAGGATGTTATTAACTAAGTTAAACCTTAAATGCTTTATGGTGTTGCCTTCATTTCCGCATCTCCAGCTACTTCAGCTTCCCACTCCCAGCCCCGCCCACTCCCCCCCCACCCCCCGGCATTTTGTTCTTGCTCGTTTCCTAATCCCTCTAGCAACGTCTTCACTGCCCCTACCCCACACCCCCCTCTCTGTCTGTCCTCCCTGGCTCCTCCCCCCCTCTTACCTATAAAGCCTCTTGTCACGGCAGCCCTTTTGCCACTTCAGCAATTGTTTCTTGCTGTGGTTGTCCCACCTGATGACGGACGCTTGTGTTGCGCCCAAAATGTCGTGAGTTAATTTATTTTATTTTCTACCTACGTGACTTTACCGAAAGAACCAAAGAGTATGCTATAAATTTCCACGTGATGTGCCACTTCGTTGAGCTATTATTTGTGATAGCCAGGTTGGTTCTGAAAAAGAGCTATATTGCTCAATGGGCCTTACCTGGTAACATAATTTATCTTTTAAATGGTAGTAACAGTACAAGAACATTTAGAAATGATCCATATTTGTTGGGTTAACCCATGTGGTTAATTTATGCCGAAATTATTGTCATGAATCCATGATCCGACAACATTGTCCCTTTTATAAAGACATTTTTACGTCCCAAAGTACTAATCAAACTAAAACCAATCCAGCTCGTCACCTGTGACTTAAGAATCGTGGGATGGAATCGTAGCATGTAGGATGCATGCAACACGAAAAACCAACAACTTGTCGCTGACCTAACATCAGAGTTCCCTGGCTTTGACCTCCCTCCAAGACAACAGACAAACACTTAACAGACTCCACACGGAGGGACAGGACCCGATAGGGGAGGGGGGGGGGCATGACGCAGTGGGCCCCCCGGCTTCACGAGCGGACGACGAGGGATGTGACCTCCAAGTGCGACTGTGGCCCCCGAGTATCGGAGCGTGGAACTTATCATATCGACCGGCCCTGCACTGAGACAGGTTGCGGGAGGAGCTTAATTTGCCCACTCGGCATCTCGGGAAGCCACCGAGCACGGATCGCCAAAACTCGACGCGTCCCATTGTCCTCCCGTCATATGAAAGAAGCAGACCGGCGACGAGATTTGTCACGACTTGAATTCATCAACAACATCATCGTCGTCGTCACGTGGCGATGTTTGGCTTAACCCGTGTGTGAGCTCTTATTAGGTAGTGAACACGTAGCAGTGATGCACTGGTGGTTTAATGACAAGGATTTTGGCATAAAATGATTGTCATTAATACTGAAAATAAATACGAATCTTTGTATTGACTTTGAAAAATTATGTTTCAAGTTCATATTCAGTGCCTACTCATATCCCTCTCTCTACTGTCTACTCAGTTTACAATCCATTGCATTCATAGCATATTGATCGCTAATATGCCTTGTATCCTGATCAGCTTCAAATTGCGTTCTAGAGACAGATTTGAAAATAAAGCATCGGAGGGTATGAGGCCGCCCCCGGGGGATGTCAACAGAAGGAATTCATTCTGGAGTGGATGGCACAACATGAGATGGGAAAGACAGGTGGAGGAAAGTCCGTGTATTTTGTCGCAATGCTGAGGGCGACCGCTTGTAATTTATGAAAGTTGATTTGACGCCAGTGGGAGGGAGATGTCATGAGTGATGATTTTTTTTTCCAAGCGAGGGCAAGATCGAGATGATTCGATGGCCATACAATCCTGTATACCCTTGCAGAAAATTACAGCTCATGGGTTTCCCAAGAGCACCATGGGGGATATACAGGTTGACAGGAATGCAGAGCAGGCAAGAAGTGTGCTAGAGCTACCTACGGTACACAGCCTAGAAAACATTCGAAAGCGGCATGAGTCATCACAGGTGACAGTGAGATCCAGCGTGTGAGCGCGTATGTGTGTGCTGGTCCAGATGCTGGTGCGTGAAAAGCAGCAGATGGGAAGCCGCCCTGTTGCCTCTGTCAGCCTGGTGCTGCCCCTGCGGGAAGAGCCATTCCTCACCTTCACGGAGCCATTCCCGGTTCGTCTCTCACAACCCTATAACACCCCTGCGACGTCCAGGGTGTGGAATGAGTTGATCAGTTGCTCCTGGAAAAAAGTCTTCCACCACAGATTTTAGCGTCGGTGCTTAATTCTGAGGTCAAATTAATGGTAATAAGCATTGTCATGCTAGACACTTGGATGTGAATTGCTTGACTGCTCCCACAATACATTTATAATGCTGAATGTATGCAGAACTTCTTTGGCACCGTATATGTAGCCTACCGTGCTAATCGGACAGACACAATGCCACACAGGTGCGTTCGAACGCATGCGCCACTGCTGCTGTTGCACCAACAGATGCTGCCAAAGCCCATCGCCCTGCAGCCATGTACCGACAACCGCGCCACCATCGTCTCCATCGCTATAATGCTGCCACACGGACTCAACAATGCACCTCCCCCTGGACAGTCGGGTCTGTGGAGCGTGCACACACACACACACAATGTTTTTGGCTCGCCATCGAACAAAGACGGTCACTGCATCACGCGTTTTCAGATGTGCCGTCTGGAATGCTCGTTCATTAGGAAGCCACTATGCACCTTCATCTAGATTGGAAACTCATTTCTTTAGAACTGCTCTTTGTGTTTAGTTTGTTGTCCTTCCCCCGCACCTCCAATTCGAACGGATTGCTACGTACGGTGCGGAAGTTCAACGTACATACGGACATGTTGCATATTCAACTCACTGGGGACTGAGAAATGGGAATATTTGTGAAAAGGTGGGACTTGTGAACACCTCTAGAAAATGCACAAACACTTCACTCGTTTCAGCAGGTTAACTGGTCTGGGCCGACTTGCGAAGGTTGGATAAGCGACACTGTACCATGCATGAACTTACAGCAATTAATGCACATGTGCACAAGCATGTAAGAACTGGGTCAAGTATTCATCAGAAAATCCTGCAGCAGCTGTCAACAGTTGTGGCTGCTAGAGCTCCAAATGATCCTTTTGGTCATGTTCTCAGCAATTTTGCATGCCAACGTTCATCTGAACTGTTCAACTGAAGTTAAGGCTCAGTGATCGGCACTTGCCAGTGCCAGATGCCTTATTTCACCTTTTCCCCAGATGTTTGCAAGTTGCAGTGTGGCTCCCGTTCACCGCTGAATATCGAAACATGCAAGAGAGGCATAGCGTCGTTGTTTTTAAAGACATTGTACTCACCGCAGAGAACTGTAGCGACACGACCGCAATCTTCGATAGCTGGCACCAAACTGTGCCGTACGCCCTCCCGCATGGCCTTGTGGGAGCCTTGGTACAAATAAATTTATATTAGAGTTTTATTCCGATTTAGTTTTGATGGTTCCAACGCTTGTGTGTGATTTCTCTGTCCGTGTGCGCGCGCAGGGTTGGCGGTGGGCAGTGCCTTGATTGATCTGTTGCATCAGCGCGCAGCTGAAGGCAGGGAAAAGGCGACGGCCGCGCGAAGCCGCAAGCACCAAGTGTTGTGAACCACGCTCTGCACTCGTCGGCAAAGATGAAAACCACGATAGTACACCTTTGCATATTTAAACCGCGGTGACGTGAGCGCTCAAATCGATACGAAGCTGCATCAATTCGTTCACGGACCCATTTGAAAGCAATGTGATCTGCCCTGCTTGATTCACATGTAACCTCCGATTAGCACGGTTGGCTACATGCGGTGCGAAAGAAGTTCAACACACATACGCACGTACACACGCGAGGATAAGGAACTGCTGAGGCACAGTACGCAACGCTGCATTAGACCACGCAGGTTTTGAATTGTGATTCTGACTGCCACCACGCGGAGCTGTAAGAGTTTGTGCTCATGCCGAGAGTAAATTGAGTGTGAAGATGTGAGAGCTCACGGAGCCTTGCAGGAAGCCTCGGGCCTAGTTGCATTCATTTGCTCATATGCGACGTGCACATAACCGTCATGAAACGTACTTGTCAGCTATGCCCGTTCACGTGGTAGGCTGCGGATGTGTTAAACCTCTATGCTCTACCGCACACCGATATTCAAAGCAGAAAATTGCTGACGAAGTTTTTTGTTCCCACCAAAAATATCCCACGTGATACGATGAGCTTTGAAAGTCGATTTAGGGGTGAAAAGCTATTTTTTTCTAAAACAGTCCCCCTTTTACTATTATTTTTAGTAGGCACGTGTGATTCATACAGGCAGCATCTTTAAAGAGAATGGCAAGCGTTCATGTCCTATCAGAAATAGTCGTCAAATAAATGCCAGGTAAGCAGCCAACCGTAAAAGGGCAGGTGAAAAGAAAGACGTGTTCCTGCAATGTAATTCATGCCACAGGCAGCGGCACAGGAGGAGGAGGACACAAGGAGCTCTTGTCCCTTCCTCCACCTGGCAAGACGTGCGTGGTTAACAAGAGACTACTGCCTTTCAAGAAAACATTTTTTTTAAATAGTTTTTTTCCCACACTACAAATCCCTCTGGGCAGGGGAACTACGAGGCAATTGACTTGCATTTTTCGAGTACAATTATATGAATGCATACTTGGTACTGTTAAATAGATATGCGTTAAAAATATCATTAAAACCCTTCGTAAATCCACAATAGCATGAAGGTCACCCGAGACACCTCGTTGGCCGTGGTGGTTTTTGACCCAAACTTCCCGCCAGACCATTCCTGCGACTTTTAACTCTGGTTCATCGAGTACACTGCTCCACCCTAAATATCTATAGCACGTTAAAACATATATAGCACATTGCAAAAGTAAAACATGGCAAGGGTGGAGATGGCAGCAGTTGGTAGAGAGACTATGGCTAAGGGAGCGGTGGTGTAGTGGTTAGCGAATTGCGCTACGAATCCGACGACCCGAATTCGATTCCTGCTCATGGCCAACATCAGTGGTGATTATCTGAACCGGTCCTGGGCCTCCCCTAGGTCGGCTCAGCCTCAAATGAGTACCTGGTGCGGTGTGTAAACATCGCCACTCGGAAGACAGACGGCCAGGCGTGGTGCTGGCCACCCACCCCCTCGTGTGCCATGCTGGCCTTCATAGATGCTCGCTAAGAGCACTTGCCCCAGCAGTCTGTTACACCTATCCGGGGGATTGTTGTGTTTGCGTAAAACATCCTAAATTTGAGACGGGGTAGAACTTGGCTACGCAGGTCGGACCTTTTCACCCAAACGTTTCTGACATTCACACTCCAAATTGTTCCTGCCACTTGGAAATCTTAGCCAATTATAAAACGCCATTTTTACTTATATCGCGTTTATTTAGTTAAACCAGGCGTGACCCAAGAAACCAGGGTAGGGTCAGTTACAGAGAGTGACCTGGGTCGGTTGTTCAATCAGAACAAAGCAGGGTCCAGGCTGGTCGTACCAATAGCAGCATCGGTTATTTTGGCGACTCAGGTTACTCTGTTAAACGACTCGCTCCTGGTCTTTTTAGTTCTCAACTAGTTACTCAAAATAAACTTGACATTTGAAGGTGTCATGTCTATAAGATAGGGTAGTGTGTGAAGAGTTAATTGGATTAACACCGACTTCCTTTTATGTTGTCTTTTAATGTTACGTATGATCGACACCATGATGTAACGCTGCAATGAACAAAAACGTATATTCACAGCACTTGAAAATATTTTAAATAAAACACAACTGATAAACCACAGCACTGAGATTTATTTTAATCATGATTTGCTCTATCGTTTGGCTGCGAGTAGTTGCACTGGGTGTGTGACGTGTACAGTATCTCTTTGGCCACAGCAGAACTTAAGCACCAACGCTGCGGCAAGTGCGTACGTACACACACCAGATCAGCAGCACATTTGGCATTCGTACCATTCTCATAGTGCAAAGCCACCACAAAGTGAGGGTGAGGATTCAGTCTTGTCGGATGAACGGTATTCGGTATGAGAGGCAGCCTTCTGTTCATTTTTTTGGTCTCAAAATGTTTTATTATCGAGTTCTCGACAAATCTTGTACTTCTAGATTTAAAGCTTTCGTGACTGCTAGGATCCATACTCTTTGGTTCTATTGGGTAAAGTCACGTAGGTGAAAATAATAATAAATGTTATGTTTTGTTATTTTATTTTCACCTACGTGACTTTACCCAATAGAACCAAAGAGTATAAAGCTTGTACTGTATGAGGTTCTTAAACTAAACTATATTTTTTATTCTGCCAGGTAAGGCCCACTGAACTATGCAGATTTTTTTTCAGAAGCTACCTGGCCACAAATGACAGCTCAACGAAGTGGCTTATGTGGAAATTTAAAGCAGCCAAATACTCTAAATGCGTGATGTTGATTCTAAATATGGAGGGGTAAACCGGAGGATCTAGGGAAAAATCCACACAACCATGGGGAGAGAGACACGCAAAGTCAAAATATACAGCAGGCGTCGGGGGTCGGGATCGAACAAATGTCCTCCTGTATACCAGGCAAGGTAGTTAACATCTCACCACCGTGGCACACATTTGTTTACAAAACTAAATAAACTATAATTTGTATTTTATTTTACCAGGTAAGGCTCAATGAGCTATATAGCTCTTTTTCAGAAGCGACCTGGCAACACATCGGATTTCAAAGTAAAATGGCACGAGACCTATTAAAAAGACAATCCTTACAAGTCACGTAGAAGGGGAACAATAAAATAAAAATATAAAACAATAAAATTCTCACTATTATTTCATTGTTTCCCTTCTACGTGACTTTACCGAAAGAACCAAGAACATGAATTCCTGCAGTCACGAAAGCTTTAAATCAAAATTTAATCCTTACAAGACTAAGGAATGTAAACCAATTGAAAGCCCCCTTTGATCCACACATTTCTTGAGCCTCTTTAATCTTAATCTGATTGAAACAATAAATGCTGCCAGAAATGAATCACTAAGTGGATTATGCTTTTTGAAATTGTGTTAAGTACATAATGAGACCACATTGCAATAACGTTACCCATAATGCACTGCCAGCAACATTTGACAATATTACTTTTAATAAAAATGCGTTTATGTATTGATACATTTTTTTTATTATCGAAACGTTTGTCGGTTACTCATGATCTAATACGTAATTATCCATATGCCAATTTAACTGTTCAACAGGAAACATTAAAACAATTCTCATCAGGCCCCATGGTGTACGGTGCAGTCTTCAACTCGAATTCACGGTCCCTCAGGCCTCTGTGACATGAAGAAGCATTGCCCAAAACGTCGCCTATTATATATAAGCACACTTGGCGAGAGGCGACGGAAAATGTCTGGGTTAGCGCGTGCGACAATATACTGAGGAAACGGGAAGCGTGACATCCTCCTGGCATCCTTGTGTAGTGTTGACAAGGGAAGCAGAGACTTCTTCGTAGGCAACGCTGTTTATTTACTCTAACGTCAGAGAACGCCCCTAACACAGAGAGGCCACGGCCTCTCCCACCCGATAGCCTAGATGATGATACGTCCTCACACTCAAGTGTGCCCTCCTCACACTATACTCTGCCTAACGGGCACCGCGCCACTGGGCACGTTCGGACCTGGCACCGACAAGGGCCGGAGGTCGGAAGTCCCAGGGGGCAACTATCTCGATGTCTTGAGTCTTGAGGTGAGTGCGGACTGACCCACGCTGGGAGAGCTGCTGCTGCTGCTGCCCTTTAAATCCTTCCTCTCCCAAGCGTCCTGTCTCTCGAGAGGGCCTGGGTCCAACCGTTGGCCCCCGCCAGCTCCCTCCCTCAGTGGGCTGTGGCCCCCTCACCCCGGTTATTGTAGTCGTGACTCACGCAATACTGCTACGCAGGTAAGTATACGTGTTGCGCGTAACAATGCCGCTGCATCTGCATCGACCCCGCTACTCATTCCGCAGCCATTTCCAGTGTAGGTTTCCGATGCAACACAAACGTCATCTAGGCAGGGATCATTATTAAGTGTTGTGAATGGTTGAGCCCAAATTGTAATGTTAACGTTAAAATAACACTCGTTTTGTAATTCCCTTGAACATTATTATTATTTGAAAATCTGACCACGTAACCATGGTTTATGTTGCTATGGGGCCGTCCATAAATGACGTCACGCGATTTTGGACGATTTTTGACCCCCCCCCCCTCTCGTCACACGGCGTCACAAAAATTCAGACCCCCCCCCTCAAATATGACGTCACAAAGCTCTGCCTCCCCCCCCCCAAAAATATATAAAACATGCTTCAAATCGCTTTAAACTATTGTTATTGTAGTGCGTATTTAATGTGGCACTGCACTGTTGTAGGAAAAAAACATTTATTAAAAAGTCTATTTAATTAAGTATAACGTATTGTCTATCTATTTAAAGTTGCCCATTTTGATGTGACGTCACATTTCTCAACCTCCCCCCCTCGTCACATCGTCACTAATGTCTGACCCCCCCCCCCCCCCGAGGTGCGTGACGTCATTTATGGACGGCCCCAATGCACTTCAATCGATTCCTCCACCCATGTCCAGGACTGTTTCATGTCATGCATGCTTTTTAACCATCATACTGCAACTCACCCACTCACCACACTGCAGGTCAAACTCTCTTCTCTTTCAGCTGGGTGCAAGGCGATAACAAGGTTAGGTCCAGATTTCGATTTAAAGCTTTCGTGACTGCAGGGATTAATATTCTTGGTTCTTTCGGTAAAGTCACGTATTTCCCTTCTACGTGACTTTACCGAAAGAACCAATAATTAAGTCCAGATGTTATCTCCCTCGCATGGTATGCAGGTGATCGTGGGTTTGTTCAATCCGCACCTTGGCGATGTCTGTATATTTGGAGTTTACAAATTCTCCTCAAGGTCGTGTGGATTTTAGTCCAGGTCCTCCGGGTTGTACCCTCCACATTTATAAAACCGCGTCTAGATTATTTGGCTGATACTACTATACATTCCCACATATAAAGGTATAAGCCACTTTGATGAGCTATCAACACGTGTGGCCAGGTTGCTTCTGAACAATAGCTCATAGCTCTAAGTGAGCTTAACCTGATAAATTTTAGTTTAGTTTTTTGGCACTGCTCGACTTGTGAATTCCCTCCCATGGTTTATTTTCCCAAGTTCTCACAACCTTGCTCAATCCACGAAAAAGTACTTTAAAAAATTGCTGACACATTCAGTAGTATGCATGTTGAACTTCCTTCGCACCGTACTTAGCCAACCGTGCGAATCGGTGTTTGTAATTTTTGGCCTTTGAGCCCTGTACTCAGCGACCATAATACAAAAATAAATAAATCCGTATTTTATGTTAATAAATAATGGTCTAATTCCCCATTGTACAATGTCATGTGGGGGAGGGGAAGGTGGCATTTCTCAGGTAACTTTTTTATTTATTTAATCTAGGATTGAAGCATTCGTGACTGCAGGAATTACTATACTCATTGGTTCTTTCGGTAAAGTCACGTATGTAGAAATAAAATAAAAATGATCACGACGTTTCGAACGCAACACAAGCGCTCGTCTTCAGGTGAAAATGTCGTAAACCACACAGCGAGGGACACACACAGAGGGACATCACACACAGAGGGACATCACACACAGAGAGACATCACACACAGAGGGACATCACACACAGAGGGACATCACACACAGAGGGACATCACACACAGAGGGACATCACACACAGAGGGATATCACACACAGAGGGACATCACACACAGAGGGACATCAGACACAGAGGGACATCACACACAGAGGGACATCACACAGAGAGGGACATCACACACAGAGGGACATCACACACAGAGAGACATCACACACAGAGGGACATCACACACAGAGGGACATCACACACAGAGGGACATCACACACAGAGCACACAGAGGGACATCACACACAGAGGGACATCACACACAGGGACATCACACAGAGAGGGACATCACACACAGAGGGACATCACACACAGAGAGACATCACACACAGAGGGATATCACACACAGAGGGACATCACACACAGAGGGACATCCCACACAGAGGGACATCACACACAGAGCACACAGAGGGACATCACACACAGAGAGACATCACACACAGAGGGACATCACACACAGAGGGACATCACACACAGAGAGGGACATCACACACAGAGCACACAGCGAGGGAACACACAGAGGGACATCACACACAGAGACATCACACACAGAGGGACATCACACACAGAGGGACATCACACAGAGAGGGACATCACACACAGAGGGACATCACACACAGAGGGACATCACACAGAGAGGGACATCACACAGAGAGGGACATCACACACAGAGGGACATCAGACACAGAGGGACATCAGACACAGAGGGACATCACACACAGAGGGACATCACACAGAGAGGGACATCACACACAGAGGGACATCACACACAGAGGGACATCACACAGAGAGGGACATCACACACAGAGGGACATCACACACAGAGGGACATCACACACAGAGGGACATCACACACAGAGCACACCGAGAACGGCAAACTGCACGGAGGCAAATACAGCAAGAAGATGGGAGACGCGAAGTCAGCAAACCTTAGAAATATAAAACTAGATTCATCCACCTCTACAAAGAGGTTGTCCTTACAATTCTGTCCAAAACATCATTGCCTGTGTTGTGTTCTGTGTATCTCTACTTGTTGTAATTTTGCTTCGTCTCCGTTTTCGTTTGTTTCCCATGTGTTTCCCCCGATTTGTTGCCTGCATTGGTATTTGCATGTCCATGCACGGTTACCCTTCCCTTACCTCTACAGCCTATATAAGTCCCTGGACGTTATCCCTCTGGGCGTCTTTCTGTGCCTGCCTCTCCGTGTGTGTATGTCTCTTGGTGTGGTGTTGTTCGTTGTGTCCCTGTGTCTTCTCTGTGTATCTCTGCTACCTTGTAGCTCGTGTCTGTTCACGAGTCCTTATCCTCCTTTTACATTGGTGTGTTCAACCTAGAAGATGAACACAAGATTTAGCAGTCTTTTGAAATACGTGTTCAACCAGGTTTAGTGTCTAACTGTGTTGTTGGCCGACTGGGTTGCATCGCATTGTTTCTAAGGTTTGCTGACTTCGCGTCTCCCATCTTGCTGTATTTGCCTCCGTGCAGTTTGCCATTCTCGGTGTGCTGTGTGTGATGTCCCTCTGTGTGTGATGTCCCTCTGTGTGATGTCCCTCTGTGTGTGATGTCCCTCTGTGTGTGATGTCCCTCTGTGTGTGATGTTCCTCTGTATGTTCCCTCGCTGTGTGTGATGTCCCTCTGTGTGTGATGTCCCTCTGTGTGTGATGTCCCTCTGTGCGTGATGTCCCTCTGTGCGTGATGTCCCTCTGTGCGTGATGTCCCTCTGTGCGTGATGTCCCTCTGTGTGTGATGTCCCTCTGTGTGTGATGTCCCTCTGTGTGTGATGTCCCTCTGTGCGTGATGTCCCTCTGTGCGTGATGTCCCTCTGTGTGTGATGTCCCTCTGTGTGTGATGTCCCTCTGTGAGTGATGTCCCTCTGTGCGTGATGTCCCTCTGTGCGTGATGTCCCTCTGTGCGTGATGTCCCTCTGTGTGTGATGTCCCTGTGTGTGATGTCCCTCTGTGTGTGATGTCCCTCTGTGTGATGTCCATCTGTGTGTGATGTCCATCTGTGTGTGATGTCCCTCTGTGTGTGATGCCCATCTGTGTGTGATGTCTCTCTGTGTGTGATGTCCCTCTGTGTGATGTCCCTCTGTGTGTGATGTCCCTCTGTGTGTGATGTCCCTCTGTGTGTGATGTCCCTCTGTGTGTGATGTCCCTCTGTGTGTGATGTCCCTCTGTGTGTGATGTCTCTCTGTGTGTGATGTCCCTCTGTGTGTGATGTCTCTCTGTGTGTGATGTCCCTCTGTGTGTGATGTCCCTCTGTGTGTGATGTCCCTCTGTGTGATGTCCCTCTGTGTGATGTCCCTCTGTGTGTGATGTCCCTCTGTGTGTGATGTCCCTCTGTGTGTGATGTCCATCTGTGTGTGATGTCCATCTGTGTGTGATGTCCCTCTGTGTGTGATGTCCATCTGTGTGTGATGTCCCTCTGTGTGTGATGTCCCTCTGTGTGTGATGTCCCTCTGTGTCTGATGTCCCTCTGTGTGTGATGTCCCTCTGTGTGTGATGTCCCTCTGTGTGTGATGTCCCTCTGTGTGTGATGTCCCTCTGTGTGATGTCCCTCTGTGTGTGATGTCCCTCTGTGTGTGATGTCTCTCTGTGTGTGATGTCCCTCTGTGTGTGATGTCTCTCTGTGTGTGATGTCCCTCTGTGTGTGATGTCCCTCTGTGTGTGATGTCCCTCTGTGTGTGATGTCCCTCTGTGTGATGTCCCTCTGTGTGTGATGTCCCTCTGTGTGTGATGTCCCTCTGTGTGTGATGTCCCTCTGTGTGTGATGTCCCTCTGTGTGTGTTCCCTCGCTGTGTGGTTTACGACATTTTCACCTGAGGACGAGCGCTTGTGTTGCGTTCGAAATGTCGTGATTAATTTAAATTTATTTCTACATACGTGACTTTACCGAAAGAACCAATGAGTATACGTTTTTAATTTCTGTATAAAAGCTCGCACACATTCAAGCAATTGCCATCAATATACACGTACGGGGGCTGGCTGGCATATTTTAGGCAGTAACTACGCAAACATGGAATAATAACGCACTTTAGCTTTATTTAATGTTATTATTATAATCAGTTATACTTAAAATGATACTTAATATTACATTCAACATCCTCCAGAAAACACGATCATCCAACCGCATATTTAAAAAATGAACGTGCCAGTGAAAATGTATTTCACCTTTGGATGGCATTTAATGTCTTCGACCCGCTGAGTGCACAGTCAATGTTCCTGTATTATGCAGTAAATGCAATAAAAACCAAAATACATGTGGATCACTTATGATGCATCCCATGATATATAAATCAGGGCACTGCAACAACAAAGCCGAATCTAGGCAATCGTCAGATTAAAGTTATCAGAAGGCAAAGTGACAACTTCAGTCGCCTTTGACACTTTCAATAGGGTCAATTTAATCAAGCTGTAGACGGCACAGATAATAGTCTCCATCCATTTGAATTGACGACAACCTGCCCCTACCAATATCTACAAAGCGAACGCACGATGTTCCATTTCGTCAGGAGGATGTCAAACGCGACAACAATCGCTCCTCTTCGTGTTACCCCCGAGATCCCTTCGCATCTCCTGGCGAGTTTCCCCTGTGGCCCGGTTTGTCACCGTCGCCATCGTCGCCCTCAGCGTTGCCCCGCGATTTCTTGTCGCGCGCGAGCTCTCTCCGCAGCTGGTTCAGCATCTGCTGTGTCAGAAGACCCTGCTGCAGCAGCTGCTCGGACAGAGAGCCGCCCTTGACCGCCTTCAAGGTGGTGTTCCCAATCCGCATGTCTGCTGCTCCCCCCGGGCCCTGGTTCTTGGTTCCTTGGCCCTTCCTCCTGTACCCAGTGCCACTGGTGCGGTCGGGCCCCTGTGTCTGGGTTGGCCTGTTTGGGCTGTCGGCGGAACTGCTGTCGTCCTCGCCGCTGCCTTGCTTGTGCGGCACGCCGCCCCTGCTCTCCTCCGTAGCACGAATGAGGCGCGTGATGTTGCGTACCCCCTCCTGGATCGCGCTGTCCAACTGTCGCTGGAGGTCGCGCACCAGTAGGGCGTCCGGAAACATGTCCATGAAGCGGTAGCTGTGGCGTGAACATTGCGGCCCGCGGGAACGTCAAAGCAAAGCAATGGCTGGCACCAATGTAATAATAATAGTATTATGGCCTGCCGAGGCGAGAATGTTCATAAATGGCCGAGCAGTGTGGCTCTAACAAGCATTCAACAAAGATACAATGCAGGAATTTGTTTAGGTGGTTATGCCTCTCAGAATGGGTTACCACCAACAAATAAGTCATGCATTTGATATTATAAATGATAAATGGAGAAGTAAAATTATCGACCTTTCATATGTTACAAAGCTCATGCCGCAGTTACGATAACGGGGACATCAAAACATAAGGCGATTCATTTTCAACAGCTTATATCATCAGATTGGTAATGCTGATTGCAAACGATGATGCAGGGCACGAAGTGGCTCAGCAGTCTTATAGTGCAGCGATGCAGGGCCACGTGGGCTGCACACCTGAGCCACGGGTACAGTGGCTCAGCTGCCTTTTTGTGGAGTGACGCAGGGCCATGGAGGCTGCACACCTGAGCCACAGGTAGAGGTCGAAGACGTCGTGGACGGCTTCCAGGTGCACGAGGTCACGGATGTTGCGCGGCTCAGCCAGGGGCCAGCTCACGTGGCGGCACAGCCAGCCGACCGTCAGTGGCTCGTTGCGGCTGTACTGACGCGCAAACTGCAGCGCACGAGGAACAGTTCACACGTACACGCGCGCAATCGTAATCACCCTCTCGCAGAATGGGACACATGCACACAGGCATTCCTCCAGGAAAACACCTAGCCACGAACACACAAGGGTAAATATCCCCTGTCTTGCCTTAACAGGCTGTTGGGGCAAGTGCTGTTAGCAAGCACCAATGAAGGTCGGCACGGCACACGAGGGGGTGGGTGGCAAGCAATACGCCCGGCCGCCTTCGTCTCCCTAGTGGCAATTTTGACACACCGCACCAGGTACCCATTTGAGGCTGAGTCGACCTAGGGGAGGCCCAGGACCGGTTCACATATTAGTCACTGGTGTTGGCCGTGGTCGGGAATCGAACTCAGGTCGCCGGGTTCGTAGCGCAGCACGCAAACCGCTACACTCCCGCTCCTCCCATCAATCGCTCAGCCAATGACAGCGACGTACGCTGTGAGCCAACTTAATGTTCTAACATCCATCTACGAGTGCACGTGTGCCAAGTTACCGTGTGCATGTTGAACTTCATTCGCACCGGACGTAGCCAACTGTGCTAACCTGAGGTGCGTTCTTTTGTTGCGGTTGTGCCTGTGGGGCTGTGGTTATGTTCGTGGGGCTGTGGCTGTGTTTGTGGGACTGTGGTTGTGTTTGTTGGGCTGTGGTTGTGATCGTGGAGCTGTGGTTGTGTTTGTGGGACTGTGGTTGTGTTTGTTGGGCTGTGGTTGTGTTTGTGGGGCTGTGGTTGTGTTGGTGATGCTGTGGTTGTGTTCGTGGGGCTGTGGTTGTGTTCGTGGGGCTGTGGTTGTGTTCGTGGGGCTGTGGTTGTGTTTGTTGGGCCGTGGTTGTGTTTGTGGGACTGTGGTTGTGTTCGTGGGGCTGTGGTTGTGTTCGTGGGGCTGTGGTTGTGTTCGTGGGGCTGTGGTTGTGTTCGTGGGGCTGTGGTTGTGTTCGTGGAGCTGTAGAAGCTTTGCGGCTTTGTCCGTGATTGCATCCAAGGGTCATGCCAGTTACTGCTCCTGCACGTGTCCTTGCACGACACCGAACGCGCCGCGCATGGACGTGCCTTGAGGAAGGACGTGCACACGAAGGGCTGCTTGCGGTTGATCGGCGCCGTGCAGAAGACGTAACGCACGCGTAGGTTGAGTGGGATGTGCTGGATCATGTCAGCCAGGAATTTGAAGTCGTCCACGTTGCAGACAAAGTAGAGGCCGTCCACCTGAGACAAGCTCACAAAGATGTCCTGCAACCAGGCGGGGTGGTCAACAAAAACACACAAAATCAAACTTTTTTTATTTTACTATTTTTATATTTCACCAGGAGGCCCACTGAGCTGTATAGATCTTTTTTTAGAAGGGACACTGGCTGTCACACAATATACATGTGGATCAAGTGGCTTATCACGTGGAAATTTATAGCAGCCACAAACTCGAAGCGCATGTTTCTATATATGGAGGGAAAAATTGGAGGACTCGGAGAAAAATGCAATCAACATAGGGGAGAACATGTAAACTCCAAATATACAGCAGGCATCAGGGTCAGGATCGCACCCATAACCTCCTGTATACCAGGCGAGGTAGTTATCAGCGGCCATATTGCAGATAGCCACACGGACGTGAGTGCAAGATGACTCTGATTAATTATCGGAGCACACGCATAAATAAGAGCAGCGGGGCGACCTAACGTGGTAGGGTAGCCAACTCGTGACGGGCTGCCCACATTCACACTATCAGCAGATTGCACGTCCGGACACAGAACTCTACGTTTGTCGATGTTCTTTGGTTTCCTACGCATTACACACACGGCTTCCATCGTCTCTTTCCTCGTGTATCGTGCCAGCGCGCGGTATCCACAGCTTCAGCTGGGTGCTGCAGGAGAATCCGCGTCGCGTAGCAAGGAGAGAAAGCTGCGTGCGACCCAGCCAGCACGTCCCGTGTTACACAATGCGCTACCTACGATAATATTGGAGAGGGTGGCTTGAGGTAGGTTGTACGTAAACAGCTCCACTTGCTCCGCTGTGGGATGCAGCCCAGCCTCCTAAACCCAGGGGGGGCACAAAAGCAGCAACAGTTGTCACAGATGAACACGAAGAAATGTAACAGCAGTGATCGTCATGCTGTGGGCTCTTCTCCAGATCAATGATGCGTATACTATCCAGCAATGTAGTCGCCAGTAATGTACAATGCGTTGCTTTACAATGAATGACGGAACAGGAATTAACCAGTTCCTCTGTGAGAACTTGCATCACCAGGGTGTGAAAGCGAGAATACGGCATCACCAAACCTTTGAGTTGACCAAGCACCGTATACAAAACAACCACCTACCACCATAAGCAGTGTTGTAGCTCCCTCTTTTCAATCCAACTAGTAGATCCCTCTATAATACAGGTTTTTTGGGTTAGATCACGTAAATATAAATGTGTTAAACCCACCACCACCCGACACAGCTAATTAGTAAGGTTTGTCACGTAAACAAAACATGCCAATTCGTTACGAGTACAGCACACCGGTGTGTTGGAGAGTAAACCCACAACATATACAATTCGAGTACGCCGTTTCGCCAGGAATTACAACCAGTTTCATCAGGCGACAGCCAGATTTGTGGAGAAATCCTCCTGCTTCGGTCTTAAATTCGAGGGATACGTGCGATGTCGTCACTTGCGAGTCAATACGGGGCTTCGAAGGCCAGAGGGGAGGGGGTGGGTTATTATCCAATGGCTTTAAAAGACAAACGCTTGCTTGTGTAAATTATGTTACATCTATGCAACTGTTATGACAGCATGGCAACATGGTCCACATTGCCAAAATTCGAAAATGGATCCGCAAATTACTCAATTGGGACCACGCGTTGCATCATCGGCGGGCCCCTACTGTCAGCAGTAGGGGCCGGTGATGCCGAGTTACCTTGTGCCCACAAGGGACAGTTGCCACTGGGGTGGCACCCTTTCAAATGCGTTGACGAGATCAGATGTAGGTCGTTCGTCGCGTGGAACGCGCTCCGAGACGTGTAAAGGGCGCTCTGCCAAAAACAAACTTTCATCGCTGATACTTCCGCTTCTTCTTTCACACGGCTGCTGACGTAGGTGTAGAGCAACGACTACAATTTCACATTTAAGTGGTCAAGCCAGATAACCGCGTCAGGAGCAGCGGAGTAGTGTATCATCGTTGTGATGTCTCCTTCATATTTGTGGATTGGGCATTTGCGTCGTTGTACATTGTACGGTTTCTATTCGGGATAACCACAGTCGCAGCCTTCTGCAGAGTTTTACATTTTCCATTTGTGCATCAGGTTTCCGCAGCCACTGCCACGGTTTGTGCGGTGGATGCGGTTGAGGGTGGAGCATGAGCTTCGTGGAAGATCAAACCCAGGGATCTTACCGCGTTGGGTCACTTGCTACTGTTTGTTACCTGAATTGGCTCCAGTGGGCGCGCCATGATGGCCTTCAGCACCGGTAGGTCGTCGCGGTGCATGGTCGTCACCAGGCCCTGGCTAAAGGCCGAGCCGAATCGGCCGGCGCGGCCGCCGATCTGCAGCGCCTGCGACGTGCTGATGCGCTCCATCGACTTCTCCCCCTTCTCGTTCATCGTGGGCTTGGTCAGCGAGTTGAATATCACCCGACGGATGCTCCTGAAAGTGCACGGGAGGAAACATCAGGAAGGACCTGAATAGCGTGTCTCTCTCTCCGTGGTCACGTGGATTTTTCTCCGAGTCCTCCAGTTTTTCCCTCCACGTTTAGAAACATGCGTTTTAGAGTATTTAGCTGCTATAGATTTCCACACGATAAGCGACTTAATTGAGCTATCATTTGTGATGGCCAGGTCGCTTCTGAACAAGAGCTATATAGCGCAGTGGGCCTTACATGGTAAAATAAAAAGTTTAGTTAGTTTAGTTCAGGTCATGCCAGTGCACATAATAAGGTATGTCCCCAACACAATATCGCAAAGTAATATCTACGGGACCCTTTTTGCCAGTATCAAGATGGTGAAATAAGAATAGGCTTTACCCAAACTGCTCAATTCATGCTTTAATATTTGCATTGCTTTTGTGCTGTTTGCCTTTTGGCATTCTCTGGTCTAACACCGGTGAGACAAGACTATAAAAGAAGCTCTCTCTGGTGTAGGCCAATCAGCTTCAAGGATTTGCATATATTACCACAATCATCTGTGGTTAATGCAGAATGTATGCCTTGCTATAGGTGTCTATTTGGCGTTTGAACATCTTAACACCTCCTGTGTGATTGCCGGAAAGGTTAAAGCATTTTCATCATCACAATTTAAATGTGAATATGGAAATTTATGTCGGGTATAACACGTAGGTTTTCGCGGCCAATATGAATGATTAATAATACATTTTACAGTTAGGGCATGCAATTATTTAGCCAAATGTGTCATTAAGACCTTTCACCACTTGACAAAGCCAAATAAATGTAATTGTCGAGTGTACAAGCATTTCTAACACACCGGTTGTTATTGTTTAAGCTCACCGATAAGTTGAAGAGTAACCCATACAACCAAATTGAGCAGTTAAGATATAATTATTTAAATGCATCTCCAGGAATGGCACTTGTGTTGATGATACGCCATCGAGAACATTTCCAGTGTAAGGTCTCCAGTGTGACGTGCATCGTGAACGGCCGACGGATGAACAGAGTGACACGGTTCGTGAGGGATTGGCCCGCTGTTATTCCCCCCAGAACACTCACAGGTTAAGGCCCATGCCAATGGCGTCGGTGGCGACCAGAATTTTGCACGGGTCGCTGGGATCATTGAATTTCTTCGCTTGCGCCAGCTTAGTGCCTGAGAAGACGGGGCAAGCACGTGAGAAACGACCGCGCTCATCTGCAAGTTAACATTTGACCTAGATATAACTGGACATATTTCTAAATACAATCATCCTTTATCAGCATGTCCTGGCTACTCGTACAATAATACTCAACATGGACAAGTCATTCAACACAATGAAGAGCATTGCAAAGGACGATACACAAAAAATGGGAGGCAAGACAAAAAACATGTTATCTGAAACTACAAATTGTATTTGAGGGGCCAGTTTTCACTCGTCAATTATATTAGCCGTGGCCAGGAATTTAGCTCAAATAGCCAGCTTCTTAGCGCAAAATGCTAATCACCACTTCCACCACACCTTAAAAAACATATGTGAAATTTAAATATATTATAAACCTTGCTTGTTTCAAAACGGGAAGTTAGCCATTGTTAGAATCCGAATATTTATTTATACTTGGAGAATTCCGATGAGCCCCTACTAGACATTTTTCACAAATGTCTAGTAGGGGCGGGTCAGAACGTTACAACAAACAATACAAAAACACGATAGGAGTGTAGGAAAGGTAGACAAATAAAAAACGAAACTATTTTTATTTTACCAGGTAATTCAGAAGCAACCTGGTCAGAAATGATAGCTCAGCGAAGTGGCTTTCCATTTCGAAATTCATAGCAGCAAAATAATCTAAATAATCTCAACGCAATGCACAGGTCCACTACAAAGCTGCGAAGCCCACGGTAGAGACACGGCTAATGTATGCGTATGTTAAACTTCTTTCGCACCGTACGTAGTCAACCGTGCGAATTAATTACGGCAATGACTCTACGCGGGGAAGCCTCACCTGGGGGCAGGCTGCCGTAGATGACAGCGCACTCTTGGCCGCTGGCCTCAATCTGCCGACTGATGGAGTAGATGTCGTTCTTGTTGAAGCAGACGACGCAGTCGCCCGATTGCAGCTTGTCCAGTGACTCCAGCGCATGGTCCTCGATGCTGATGGGAGTCAGCCGCTCGTACGTGTGCACCTGTCATGCCACGCGAAATGCGCGCACGGCCTTCAGCGTAACCGCAGCATGGTGGGACGGTCTCCGGCACCTCCAATTAGCACAGTTGGCTATGTACGGTGCGAAAGAAGTTCAACGTACATACATACGTCTCGTGTTGCAGCGTATCTGTAGCCGGTAAAACATGTGAATTTTGATTTCATTTCATTCTTGCCAGACATACTGCTTGACAACACAGCTAAACCGGTAACATTAAGTGTTTCAGCCAATCTGGGTTTTAAGGTCAATTATTATCATCAGCAGCCATGATCAATCCACTGCTGGATGAAGGCCTCCCCAATTTGTGACCATCTATCATGGTTTTGTGACCTAACAATCCCCCTCGCCTGCACCCGAGATAATTTCATGGCTCCATCTCCCATCATGGATGTCCTCTCAGAGCGCATTCCATTTCTTACCTCAATATAAAAATTATTGAAGGAATTACATGCAGCCCCTCTATCACAAAAAAAAACATATTTATCCACGAACGAGACCGGCTGTCAGATTATAGAGGAGGTTTCACACTTGAAGAATATTACTTATTATTCAAGGAAGATCGTGAAATCCACAGATGAACATGAGTGTTTATGGAAATCTCTCTGCGTAGCCTAGTGAAATTCACTTTGCTCTCATTACAGCCGCCCTGCTTCCCGCTGTGCTGCCACTGAAGCAGCGGAGCGTGGTTTGTGATTGAGTTTTATTTGATGTCACGCGGATGATCCCCTTTGGCCAGTTGCCCTGGCTATTTTACAAGGGAGATCCATGCTGCATGAGCACAGCAGCAACAAAACAAAGCCTAACAACATCAATGTTGCAAGAGAACCAGTACAGGGTCATTAAGCAAGATTGCACAACTAACAAAAGAGGTATTTAATGGATGTAAACGAAACACAAAAAATCGGAGCATATATGAGAGCAAGTGGTGCCAGAAAAAAGTTAGGTACAGGTGTGAGTAAGTAAAAAAAATAAACATTGTCCAACAGTTTCATAAAAACACCAATTGAAAAAGACAGTGCAAACGTGGGAGCACAAGGCACCAGGAAAAGAGTTATGTTAAAGTCACAGTTTACATATCAAATGCCTCTGTTGATATGTAAACTCTGACTTTAACATAGCCACTTCCGTGACCAGTTACATGCTAATGCCTCACATTAACATCATGCTAATCGCCCAGTTACATGCCAATCTCTCACAATAACATAGCTACTTCTAAATTATTCTGTTGATATATAAACTCCTTTGTCAAGGCACTCTGCTCCTCCCACCCAGCTTAAAATACGTTGCCAAGCTTAGCAGTGTTCATTGGAGCGCTGTCTTTCCGACAGTTCTGTTTCTTCACCTGAAGACGGCTGCTTGTGTTGTGGCCGAAACGTCGTGAGAATTTTATTTTATTATGTTTATTTTTATTATTTCCCTTCTACGTGACTTTACCGAAAGAACCAAGAAGACGAATCCCTGCAGTCACGAAAGCTCTAAGTCGAAATTTAAACCCTGTTTATTCCCCCTTATTCATGACAATAAAACCATTAATTACAATAAAACCATTTATTTTAATGAATAACTCTGTCCTAAATACATTGGTAGCTCAGTGGTAAAAAAGAGTTCACGTGAATGTTTAAATAATCTATCATTGTCCATTCATGATTAACGTCATCTTTTTTTCCTTAAGATTTCTCCGAAAAAAACCCAGTCAGTCAATCCCTTCTTCTACAGTAAAGGTGATCTAAGGTCCAAAGGCATTACGCTTCCCTCTACGCTTCATGTTAACGAAACTCGGGGGAGACGATGGGATGAGGGAGCATTATAACAGCCCGACCGGCGCGAGACTTGTTCTTATTCACTGGCCATTGCTTCTCACCTCCACCTCCTCGCCCGTGGTGAACATGAGGTCCCTGACCAGCGCGATGGCAGCTGGCTCCCCGCACACATGCACCTCTTCGGCACACAGCCCTGAGGGTGCGGGGTAAGAAGCGGTACGACAAGGCACGTGTACAGAGGCGGCGCAAGCAACATGACGCGTACGTTACGTTGTTGGAAAAAGCCACAGACAAAAAGCGTGAGAAGGCAAAGTTGCGAGTGCGAGGAACAACAAACCAAAGCGCATCAAACTAAAGGTTTGACGGGCCAAGTAATGCGACGCGTGTTTTTTGTGAGAACAGAATGTTGAGGGCACAGACACTTGAAAACAAAACAAAGACGGCCTCTCTGGGTTCATAATGAAACTGAAATTTCATCTAACAGGGGAGTTGCTCTTGAGATTGTTGATCGTATTGCTCAGTGAAACCCAGATCGGTGTCAACATCTACAAAAAGCCATTCCTCCCCCGGATACCTGAGTCACCTTCACTTTAAACTGACGATTCAGCTCATGGGAATTCGAATCATGCGATGGCTCCTGGCTATCTTAACCCTTTCCCATTCCGATGACTAACACGTATGATGACGCAATAAAAAATGATGACGTATTGCGTCATCATACGTGTTAGTCATCGGAATGGGAAAAGGTTAAGATAGCCAGGAGCCATCGCATGATTCGAATTGCCATGAGCTGAATCGTCAGTTTGAAGTGATAGTGGAATTAAATGAAAAGCTAAAATAACTTGATCGGTCCCGAGGCTCCCACAAGGCCATGCGGGAAGGCGTGTGCCAGTTAGTTTGGCGCTAGCTGTCAGAGTGCGGTCGTGTCGCTACAGTTTTCTGCCTCTCTAAATAAAGAGAACGCTAATTGCACGTTCCAAGCTTCAGTGGTGAATGGGACTCACCGTGAAATTTGCAGATGTCTCGGAACAGAAAGGGTTAAGAACTGAGCCACCTAGTTCGATAGTGTATATGGCCTTCTTTGCACGTGCATACTTGATGTAATGTCCTGCTTCACATCTACAGTGAGGGAAAAAAAGTATTTGATCCCCTGCTGATTTTGTACGTTTGCACACTGACAAAGAAATTATCAGTCTATAATTTTAATGGTAGGTTTATTTGAACAGTGAGAGACAGAATAACAACAAAAAAATCCAGAAAAACGCATGTCAAAAATGTTATAAATTGATTTGCATTTTAATGAGGGAAATAAGTATTTGACCCCTCTGCAAAACATTACTTAGTACTTGGTGGCAAAACTCTTGTTGGCAATCACAGAGGTCAGACGTTTCTTGTAGTTGGCCACCAGGTTTGCACATCTCAGGAGGGATTTTGTCCCACTCCTCTTTGCAGATCTTCTCAAGTCATTAAGGTTTCGAGGCTGACGTTTGGCAAATCGAACCTTCAGCTAACTCCACAGATTTTCTATGGGATTAAGGTCTGGAGACTGGCTAGGCCACTCCAGGACCTTAATGTGCTTCTTCTTGAGCCACTCCTTTGTTGCCTTGGCCGTGTGTTTTGGGTCATTGTCATGCTGGAATACCCATCCACGACCCATTTTCAATGCCCTGGCTGAGGGAAGGAGGTTCTCACCCAAAAATTTTACGGTACATGGCCCCGTCCATTCTCCCTTTGATGCGATGAAGTTGTCCTGTCTCCTTAGCAGAAAAACACCCCCAAAGCATAATGTTTTCACCTCCATGTTTGACGGTGGGGATGGTGTTCTTGGGGTCAAAGGCAGCATTCCTCCTCCTCCAAACACGGCAAGTTGAGTTGATGCCAAAGAGCTCCATTTTGGTCTCATCTGACCACAACACTTTCACCCAGTTGTCCTCTGAATCATTCAGATGTTCATTGGCAAACTTCAGACGGGCATGTATATGTGCTTTCTTGAGCAGGGGGACCTTGCGGGCGCTGCAGGATTTCAGTCCTTCACGGCGTAGTGTGTTACCAATTGTTTTCTTGGTGACTATGGTCCCAGCTGCCTTGAGATCATTGACAAGATCCTCCTGTGTAGTTCTGGGTTGATTCCTCACCGTTCTCATGATCATTGCAACTCCACGAGGTGAGATCTTGCATGCAGCCCCAGGCCGAGGGAGATTGACAGTTCTTTTGTGTTTCTCCCATTTGCGAATAATCGCACCAAATGTTGTCACCTTCTCACCAAGCTGCTTGGCAATGGTCTTGTAGCCCATTCCAGCCTTGTGTAGGTCTACAATCTTGTCCCTGACATCCTTGGAGAGCTCTTTGGTCTTGGCCATGGTGGAGAGTTTGGAATCTGATTGATTGATTGCTTCTGTGGACAGGTGTCTTTAATACAAGTAACAAGCTGAGATTAGGAGCACTCCCTTTAAGAGTGTGCTCCTAATCTCAGCTCGTTACCTGCATATAAGACACCTGGAAGCCAGAAATCTTTCTGATTGAGAGGGGGTCAAATACTTATTTCCCTCGTTAAAATGCAAATCAATTTATAAAAATTTCCACATGCGTTTTTCTGGATTTTGTTGTTGTTCTTCTGTCTCTCACTGTTCAAATAAACCATTAAAATTATAGACTGATCAACTCTTTGTCAGTGGGCAAACATACAACATCAGCAGGGGATCAAATACTTTTTTCCCCTCACTGCACATTCTGCTTCATAATTCCGACGCTAAGGAGGCGCACGTGCATCTTACCCAGCAATGCCCTGGTCCACGCCCATCCTCGTCCGGGGTCCCTTATCATCTGGATCTCATCCACAACGGCCACCTCATCTAGCGGGCACATTACACACAGTCGTCGCTCGGGCCCAACAATTCACAGCCGTCGATGCCAAATACGTGAAAAAAAACCCACCACTCGCAGCACATTTGCATTTCTGAGATCTATTATTAAATATATGGCACTGTTCTATTCACATCTGGCTGATGGTCTCGCAATGCTTTGTCAGTCGTGAGGGTTGATTACTGATGACAAAGGAAATGATGATGAAAATGGAGATGATGTTGGTGATGGTGAAGGGATGGTGAGGTATGGTGGGCATCAAAGTTACCGCTGTCTCTGTCACCAATGGCACGTGCTATTGTTGCCACGGTTGATGGATGACGATGGATAACCATGATGGTGGATAACGGTCACTGCCCTCTGCAGTACACGTTATAATACCAGAGCTCCCACTTATATCAAAGTTAATGGATATGATGCTCATTTTGTGCAAATAGTGATGAATAATTAACATCATAAGACTTTCTCATATCTATAAGTAACCTGAGAATGGACGATAATCATGCATGTATGTTGAACCTTTTTTCGCACCGTACGTAGCCAACCGTGCTAATTGGAGGTGTGGGAGGAAGGACAACAAACTTCACGCAAAAAGTTCGAAAGAAATTAAGTTTTAAATCTATATTTAAAAGTGCATAGCTCCAATTGGCTTCCTAATAATGACGCAAACCACGGAAATCTTGAGCGTCTCAACGCTGCCAATGTTTTCACTGGGACTTCTTACGCACGCACGTATTGGGCCTACACCAGCGGTGGCCAACTGGTGTCTCCCGAGCTGAGTGCGGCTCTTCAATCCACCCACACGTGGCTCTATCGAAGGGGCATAACGTGGAACGTACTATCACAGTAGTGAAGAATGTCTCCCGTGCTGTGCCGAAAACTGTTTATCTACACACACACTTATACAATATACACTTGGCTCTTTGCAGAACTCATGGGTACACTCTTTGGCCCTTGGGCTGTTACAGGTTGGCTACCCCTGCCTTACACATTATGTTGGTGCTGCACATTTCGATGGTGCAGGCCACGTGGGAGGACGGCCGACCCTCCTCAGAGGCGAATAGCCGCTCCTCACCCGTCACCAGGTCACATGGTACGCCCTGCCGCCCAGAGACAGGTCAAAGCCACACACACACAAGACCATGTGAGTACAGCTTCTGTTTTGAGCTTATAATCTGGTGATGTTGCTTTGGCAGTGGTACACAAGCACACAGAATAACAAAAAACAAACCACAACATATTCATCAATATCACTGCTTTAAAAGCAAACATATCATAGACGATGTTTTGGATAATGGCCCTACTTCATAGCAATTATGTGCTTCATGCTCCGAACCCGGCTATCCGAGTTCGATTCCTATTCGCTCAGAATAAATATCTGAACCAGTTCTGGGTCGCCACGAGGTCGAATCAGCGTTACACGAGTACCCGGTGCGATGTGTGAACATCAGCAGTGGCGTGGTGTTAACCACCATCCACTCGCCAACACTTGCCCCAGCAGACTGTAAAAAGGCTACACGGGAGATCTTTGTTTGTGTGGCGGTGCGCACACCGACCGCTCCTTTGCTGCGCTCGTAGATCTCGTGAGCGAGCAGCCTCAACGGGCCACAGTAGACGGCCGAGCGTGCCGCCAGGAAACGCTGAATGGCGTGGTGAGTCTTGCCACTGTTGGTGGGGCCCGCGTGGAACACGATCTTGCGCTGCATGCTCCGTGCCTCTGGGTACCTGCAAAAAACACGGGAGCGCTCGTGTATGTACAATGTTGAACTTCTTGGCACCGTACGTAGCCAACCGTGCTAATCGGAGGTGCGGGGGAAGGACACCAAACTAAAAGACGATAAGCAGTTCGAAAGAAATTAGTTTTCAATCCAGACTGAAAAGTGTATAGCCATTAGATACGCGACATTAAATACGTAAAGCATAGTCAGAACAAAATACAGAGAGTCAGAATAAAAATCGAGGAAATTTTAATTAAAAATTGCATTCTATTTCTGAGCTCACAACAAATGTTGATGTTGAATTAATTCATGAAGAGGCTTAAGCCACAAAAAGCAGTTCTAGAGAAATGAGTTTTCAATCTAGACGGAATAGTGCATAGCTCTCGTGGCTTCCCAATATCGTATGGAAGAGCGTTCCAGACGGACGAAGAAGCGCATCTAAAAGCACGCAAATGTAAATTGCTTATGGTGTGACCCTGGATACTGCTGCTCTTGAGTATTCATTTGAGCCAAGTGATATATTGCTTCTTTCATTTTAACATTCACTGCGGCAATTTAATATTTGAAAGCTGTGGTTGTTTATGCTAAGGACAGTTATGAGCAGGGGCGGAGCCAGGATTTCAGGCCGGGGTGACATTCAACAAATTTTAATTTCAAGAATGATTAGAGAGTCAGGCTGTTGAACTAGACGCCATCGGTTGGCGACACACTGACAATTCACTTGCACGGAGTCCGCCAGACCGAGTGTCGTACACTTATACGCAGAATGTCACCCCTGTCACCCCCCCCTGGCTCCGCCCCTGGTTGAGTAATGTAGAACAATGTAGAACAATTTGATGTCGCAGCATATTTTGTGTTGAGTATATTATTATATAAGCAAATTCCATTTTTGTTCTGGAGGATTATAGGTTGGTGGCATAATTTGAACTTAGCCACACTTAGTGGCTTGGCAATAACGACAAATTCTAGATTTAAAGCTTTCGTGACTGCTAGGATCCATACTCTTTGGTTCTATTGGGTAAAGTCATGTAGGTGAAAATAAAATAACAAAAAATCACGACGTTTCGGCCACAACACAAGCGGCCTTCATCAGGTGAAGGGACGAGACTGTCTGGAGGACAGCGCTGGAGTGGGAGAAGCCACGCTTAGATCACGACCTTTAAGCTGTGTGAGAAGAAAAACACAAAGCGCCTTGACAAAGGAATTAGCATATAATTTAGCATTGAAATGGCTCATTGAAATAGCTAAGTTAAAGTGTACACATCCGCAGAGGTACCCCTTGACAAAGGAATTAGCATAGAATTTATCATTGAAATAGCTGAGTGATTAGCTTGTAACTGGTCACAGAAATAGCTATGTTAAAGTCAGAGCATATATATTCACCGAGGCACCTAGTACTCATCAAACAGGAGAATTTAGTGAAACACAACCACGCTCAGACAGCGGACCTTTAAACTGTGTGCGAGCAAACAAGGTGTCCTGACAAAGAAATTAGCATAAAAATTATCATTTGATTGGTGGATTTTAGGAAAGAGGTGGTGTACGTGCCGGTGGACTTGCCGTTTGGCGCGGGGGGAAGGGGGGGAGGGGGAGTTTACCTATTGATGGTGTGAAAAGGGAATTTATAAGAGCTGCAAAAGTTTGGGGTACCACTACTTGAAAAAATATACTGTACCATTGAAATTAGTTAAATGTTTAGTTTGATTTAGAACATCTTTCCAATGGTTGCTTAATTTGAAACCATCTTCTCGGTTGAAATTGTGTCTGTGTTTGTAGATCTGAATTGCTTCATGAACAAATCTCTGATAAAAGCCCATGGGTTTGCAAAGAACCTTGGTATTGGAGAAAATTATATCGTGATCCCCCACAGTGATCAGCCACGGCAGAAGAATTCGTTTTGCCGTGTTTCAAATCTGATTTGTGCTCGCGAATTCGGTCAGAGACATGTCGCTTTGTCGCCCCGATATAGCAATCACCGCAGGTACAACTCAATTTGTGAACCCCGGGGTACTGTAAATCAGGAATGACATCCTTCACGGATGGGATCAGATCACGAATTTTGTGTACTGTATTGAATCGGACCTGGATCTTGTGTTTGTTTAGAATTTTGGAAATCTTTTTAGTAACGCCTGCTATATATGGAAGTGTGATGGTTTTGACCGGAGTATCAAGTGGTTGTTTCTGTATGGAGGGAGAAACAGCTTGGCGGATGGTACGGTCAGAGTAACCATTCCTTTTGAGGGCCAGGTGTACATGTTCTAATTCACTGGTCAGGTGGTGTTGGTCCGAAATGCAATGAGCCCTATGGTATAAAGTTTTGATGAGAGAATTATTTTGGGCTGGGTGGTGGTGGGAATCAGGTTTCAAGTAGGAATCTGTGTGGGTGGGTTTCCTGTAGACAGAATGCCCCAATGAGCCATCAGGTCTCCTCTCAAACAGAACATCTAAGAATGGTAGCTTGCCATCTTTCTCCACTTCCATGGTGAATTTGATGGCGGGATGTCTGGAATTGATGTGGTGTAGGAAAAGGTTCAGAGCTGGGAGGCCATGTGGCCAAATGACAAAAGTGTCATCCACATATCTTCCACAGGGAAGGTCTGAGGGTGGAAGTCTGGATGGCGTCTGATTCAAATTTCTCCATGAAAATATTGGCTATCACTGGTGATAAGGGGGATCCCATGGGGGTACCCTCATTTTGTTTGTAGAAGGAGCCATTCCAAGTAAAGTAGGTATTGTTGAGGCAGTGCCTAACCAATGCAGGTGTGTCGGGGTCTAGTCCATGTTGGACCAAATTTTCAATTATTTCAATGGTATCAGGTACTGGGACCTTGGTGAACAAAGAGACCACATCGAAGCTGACAAGGATATCGTCAGGGGACAGTACAACGTCTTTGACCATAGAGACCAATTGGGCTGAGTTAAGTACTGCTGAGGCGGTCTTGCCAGTGAAAGGCAGCAATGTTTCTGACAGAAAACGGGCTAGTCTATAGGTAGGGGAGTTGATCGTGGATATGATGGGTCGAAGTGGGGTGCCTTCTTTATGAATCTTGGGAAGACCATAGAATCTAGGGGGTCTTGCAGCAGAAGGTTTTAGGGAGGGACGTTTAGTTGGGTCGATTAGGAAGGTCGAACTTGTGATGATCTTGTTGGTTTTTATCGCTAGGCTATTGGTAGGGTCATTTTTTTTATTTTTGAGTAACTTCCATCGTTGAGCAGATTCTGGATTTTGTTGTTGTATGAATCGTTATCCATAATAACAGTAGCGTTGCCTTTATCGGCTGAGAGGATGACTATATCACGTCTGTTTTAAAAATTCGCGAGTTCAGAGCGTTCATTTTTGCTGATGTTACTAATGGGTTTCTTAGCATTCTTAAGAATAGTGGCTATTTCAGCTCTCGCAACGTCTGCTTGGATGTGTCCTACGCCTTTGAGGGCTGCATCGACCTGAGAGATGATATCATCTATTGGTATGTGTTTTGGGGTGACAGCAAAATTTAGTCCCCTAGCCAGTTCTGTTTTCAAGTAGTGGTACCCCAAACTTTCGCAGCTCTTATAAATTCCCTTTTCACACCATCAATAGGTAAACTCCCCCTCCCCCCCTTCCCCCCCCCCCCCCGCGCCAAACGGCAAGTCCACCGGCACGTACACCACCTCTTTCCTAAAATCCGCCAATCAAATGCTAATTTTTATGCTAATTTCTTCGTCAGAACACCTTGTTTGCTCGCACACAGTTTAAAGGTCCGCTGTCTGAGCGTGGTTGTGTTTCACTAAATTCTCCTGTTTGATGAGTACTAGGTGCCTCGGTGAATGTATATGCTCTGACTTTAACATAGCTATTTCTGTGACCAGTTACAAGCTAATCACTCAGCTATTTCAATGCTAAATTCTATGCTAATTCCTTTGTCAAGGGGTACCTCTGCGGATGTGTATACTTTAACTTAGCTATTTCAATGAGCCATTTCAATGCTAAATTATATGCTAATTCCTTTGTCAAGGCGGTTTGTGTTTTTCTTCTCACACAGCATAAAGGTCGTGATCTGAGCGTGGCTTCTCTCACTCCAGCGCTGTCCTCCAGACAGTCTCGTCCCTTCACCTGATGAAGGCCGCTTGTGTTGTGGCCGAAACGTCGTGATTTTTTGTTATTTTATTTTCACCTACGTGACTTTACCCAATAGAACCAAAGAGTATGGATCCTAGCAGTCACGAAAGCTTTAAATCTAGAATTGATAACCTCTATGGGGAGGGCTTTCACCTATCTGTTAGAGCTTTTAACAGACAACGGGACAAGAAGTCGCAGCTCATCGAGACGCTGACCTTCCTCAAAAGATGCCGCGATCACAAGTTAATACCGATCGCTTTCACACTCACTTCTGCTGCTGTATCTTCTCCGAATTCTAAACAGATTCTGCTTAAGGCCAGCCTATCTTTAATCTCAGAGAGGATAAGGCTACTCCGATTTGAACTCGATACTTTAGACAGGACTCTCCTACAAGCTCATTTAATGTTAACACAAAAAATGTCACCTTCTGATTGGAATCACGTAGACAACATGACTGCTTCTTCTGCTGAGTCACTGTCAGTCAAATGTAAAGCTAACCTGATTTCTAAATTCAACCACCTATCAAAGAAGAACCCAGTTCCACATATAACAAAACTAGATGTTAACAAAATCGTCATTAATCAGAGTAGCACCCCGATTTCGGACAATCTGAAAACAGTACTGGCTAGGGGACTAAATTTTGCTGTCACCCCAAAACACATACCAATAGATGATATCATCTCTCAGGTCGATGTAGCCCTCAAAGGCGCAGGACACATCCAAGCAGACGTTGCAAGAGCTGAAATAGCCACTATTCTTAAGAATGCTAAGAAACCCATTAGTAACATCAGCAAAAATGAACGCTCTGAACTCCGAATTAAAAAAACAGAAGTGATATAGGCAACGCTACTGTTATTATGGATAAAGATTCATACAACAACAAAATCCAGAATCTGCTTAACGATGGAAGTTACTCAAAAATAAAAAAATGACCCTACTAATAGCCTAGCGATAAAAACCAACAAGATCATCACAAGTTCGACCTCCCTAATCGACCCAACTAAAAGTCCCTCCCTAAAACCTTCTGCTGCAAGACCCCCTAGATTCTATGTCTTCCCAAGATTCATAAAGAAGGCACCCCACTTCGACCCATCATATCCACGATCAACTCCCCTACCTATAGACTAGCCCGTTTTCTGTCAGATACCTTGCTGCCTTTCACTGGCAAGACCGCCTCAGCAGTACTTAACTCAGCCCAATTGGTCTCTATGGTCAAAGACGTTGTACTGTCCCCTGACGATATCCTTGTCAGCTTCGATGTGGTCTCTTTGTTCACCAAGGTCCCAGTACCTGATACCATTGAAATAATTGAAAATTTGGTCCAACATGGACTAGACCCCGACACACCTGCACTGGTTAGGCACTGCCTCAACAATACCTACTTTACTTGGAATGGCTCCTTCTACAAACAAAATGAGGGTACCCCCATGGGATCCCCCTTATCACCAGTGATAGCCAATATTTTCATGGAGAAATTTGAATCAGACGCCATCCAGACTTCCACCCTCAGACCTTCCCTGTGGAAGATATGTGGATGACACTTTTGTCATTTGGCCACATGGCCTCCCAGCTCTGAACCTTTTCCTACACCACATCAATTCCAGACATCCCGCCATCAAATTCACCATGGAAGTGGAGAAAGATGGCAAGCCACCATTCTTAGATGTTCTGTTTGAGAGGAGACCTGATGGCTCATTGGGGCATTCTGTCTACAGGAAACCCACCCACACAGATTCCTACTTGAAACCTGATTCCCACCACCACCCAGCCCAAAATAATTATCTCATCAAAACTTTATACCATAGGGCTCATTGCATTTTGGACCAACACCACCTGACCAGTGAATTAAAACATGTACACCTGGCCCTCAAAAGGAATGGTTACTCTGACCATACCATCCGCCAAGCTGTTTCTCCCTCCATACAGAAACAACCACTTGATACTCCGGTCAAAACCATCACACTTCCATATATAGCAGGCGTTACTAAAAATATTTCCAAAATTCTAAACAAACACAAGTTCCAGGTCCGGTTCAATACAGTACATAAAATTCGTGATCTGATCCCATCCGTGAAGGAAGTCATTCCTGATTTACAGTACCCCGGGGTTTACAAATTGAGTTGTACCTGCGGTGATTGCTATATCGGGGAGACAAAGCGACATGTCTCTGACCGAATTCGCGAGCACAAATCAGATGTGAAACATGGCAAAACGAATTCTTCTGCCGTGGCTGATCACTGTTACAACGCTGTGGGGGATCACGATATAATTTTCTCCAATACCAAGGTTCTTTGCAAACCCACGGGCTTTTATCAGAGATTTGTTCATGAAGCAATTCAGATCTACAAACACAGACACAATTTCTACCGAGAAGATGGTTTCAAATTAAGCAACCATTGGAAAGATGTTCTAAATCGAACTAAACATTAAACTAATTTCAATGGTACAGTATATTTTTTCAAGTAGTGGTACCCCAAACTTTCGCAGATCTTATAAATTCCCTTTTCACACCATCAATAGCTAAACTCCCCCTCCCCCCCTTCCCCCCCCCCGCGCCAAACGGCAAGTCCACCGGCACGTACACCACCTCTTTCCTAAAATCCGCCAATGAAATGCTAATTTTTATGCTAATTTCTTTGTCAGAACACCTTGTTTGCTTGCACACAGTTTAAAGGTCCGCTGTCTGAGCATGGTTGTGTTTCGCTAAATTCTCCTGTTTGATGAGTACTAGGTGCCTCGGTGAATGTATATGCTCTGACTTTAACATAGCTATTTCTGTGACCAGTTACAAGCTAATCACTCAGCTATTTCAATGCTAAATTCTATGCTAATTCCTTTGTGAAGGGGTACCTCTGCGGATGTGTATACTTTAACTTAGCTATTTCAATGAGCCATTTCAATGCTAAATTATATGCTAATTCCTTTGTCAAGGCGGTTTGTGTTTTTCTTCTCACACAGCTTAAAGGTCGTGATCTGAGCGTGGCTTCTCTCACTCCAGCGCTGTCCTCCAGACAGTCTCGTCCCTTCACCTGATGAAGGCCGCTTGTGTTGTGGCCGAAATGTCGTGATTTTTTGTTATTTTATTTTCACCTACGTGACTTTACCCAATAGAACCAAAGAGTAATAACGACAAATATCTGTGTGCTCCAGTCATGCGAAGCAGCGGTGTGTTAGTCGTACAATTTAGAAGTATGCCGACAACTAACATTGACATTCACAGCACGAATACATCAATAGGCATCGATTTGTTTAAGGGAAAAAAACATACTTTAAATAAAGAGAATGCACACAGGGGGATTGGATTTAAAAGTACAAACCAGTTACTGGGGAACCGAAGGTCACTGATCTTGCGCAGCTCCTCCATGCACTCCAGCATGGGGAAGATCTGCCGGGAGTGCTGCAAGAAGTAGGGGAAGATGTCGTCCACGTGTCCTGCGATCAGACAACAGCCCCAGAGTCACGAATGTGCTGGGTAACTCAATCTGGTAACACCCTGCTGTCACACCTGTGGTGGGTAACTCAATCTGGTAACACCCAGCAGTCACACCTGTGGTGGGTAACTCAATCTGGTAACACCCTGCAGTAACACCTGTGGTGGGTAACTTAATCTGGTACCACCCTGCAGTCACACCTGTACTGGGTAATTCAATCTGGTAACACCCTGCAGTAACACCTGTACTGGGTAACTCAATCTGGTAACACCCTGCAGTCACACCTGTGCTGGGTAACTTAATCTGGCAACACCCTGCAGTCACACCTGTACTGAGTAACTCAATCTGGTAACACCCTGCAGTAACACCTGTGCTGGGAAACTCAATCTGGTAACACCCTGCAGTCACACCTGTGCTGGGTAACTTAATCTGGCAACACCCTGCAGTCACACCTGTGGTGGGTAACTCAATCTGGTAACACCCTGCAGTCACACCTGTGGTGGGTAACTTAATCTGGTAACACCCTGCAGTAACACCTGTGTTGGGTAATTCAATCTGGTAACACTTTAATCAAAGTGGGTACAATTCATTAGGGTTATTAAACCGGTAAACTGGTAACCATTTTTCATAAGTGATTACCACTTGTCAAAGTCAGGAACCAGTAACAATTTACAAATTAATCGTAGTCATGACTGCACTGAATGGCACAAAAGAAGGCACAAATGGTACGGTGGTCTAAGTTTCCTGCTAGATATTTCCATACGTGCGGCGAACCGGTCACTTTTCTTTTAGCTGTTTTTTTTCCAATTGGTTACCGGTAATGCAAAAAAACCGATTTGAACCATTTTACAAGACAGCCCAACTGCGTCAACGGACCGATGCATGATGCCAATAAATTTAAAACTAATTTCTACAGAACTGCTTTTTGCGTTCAGTTTGTCGTCCTTCCCCCGCACCTCCGATGAGCATGGTTGGCTACATATGGTACGGTGCGAAAGAAATTCAACACACATACAAAACAAGTAAACCAACATTTTACTATTCAAGAGTAATTTTTTGCCTCTATCATACAAGTGCCACCGATACCGATGTGCGGCAGAGTGGGAGAGGAGGGAGTGAATATCAGACGGCCGCAGCCACGACAGAGAAGCGACGTTCGCCTTGTCTGGTTCACGAGATGGTGGGCTTGCCAAGGAGAAGGGCACTGGTGGCAGACTGGAAGTTGCAAGATGGCACCTACGATGAGACCATTTGTGACCCAGGGTGTGAGTGTGTGTGCTTTGTAACAGACGGCAGCAACTTTGGACAGGTGCATTGTTGAACTATGAAATTATTTGTATTTTACCAGGTAAAGCCCACTGAGCTATGTTGCTCTTTTTCAGAAGCGACCTGGCCACAAATGATAGCTCAATGAAGTTGCTTATCACGTGGAAATTTATAGCAGCCAAATACTCTAAAAGCCTGTTTCTAAATATGGAGGGAAAAACCGGAGAACCTGGAGAAAAATGCAATCAACAATGGGGAGAACATGCAAACTCCAAATATAAAGCAGGCATCAGGGTCAGGATCGCACCCAAAACCTCCTGCATACCAGGCGAGGGAGTTAACATCTTGTCATCGCGGCGCCCTGGATGCCAGTGGAGTTAAGTCTGAGGAATGGATGGAGGAATCACGTCTAGTGCCGAGTAGTGTGCGGGCAAGGCACTTGTGAATGTGCTGGAGATGCTTGCCATATTTTGTAGATGTGCTGGAGAAGATGGCGTTGCAGTTGGAGTCCAGTCTAGATCAGACGGTAGGTAGAGTAGGAGGCAATGGCGTTTGGCAACTAAGTGTTCAGAGGAGAGGGATAATATTACGAAGCCTGGAGAGATGGTGATTGTAAATGTGGACAATGGATGAAATGTTAAAGTCTAAACTCAGGTTGTGAGCTAATAGGACACCAAACATCTTGGGATGGGTGGTTGGTGTGGTGAGGCACCCAGCTATGGCCAGGTCACAGGTAGATGGCATTCGGGAAAGCCTCTCGACTGCCTATGATCTTGACCTCATATGTTATCGGATTTAACAGGAGACAGTTTTCCCAGAGGCAACGCTGAACTGACAGAGAGAGCAGTTGGTAAGATCAGGAATAACTGACCAGGAGCTTTAAGGGGGGGTTGTATAAACGTATGGAGTAATGAACAAAGCATTGCGATGAATGACAATGAAATACAGCATTCCCTCGTTATTCGCAAGGGAGACGTTCCAGATATTTTCGTAAAAAAATACATAAATAAGCTATTAAATACATGAAAAATATAAAAACACAAAAATTGGTGATAATAAACTAAGTATTTTTTTAAAGTATTAAATAAAAGTTTATAAAATAACTTACCTTATATTATCATGCAGTGCATCACCAATTTATGTCATTACTTTATCTCTCATCACTTTCTCTCTCATCAAATCGCAGAGTGATGAGGCAATACTGTGCCGAGCAATGCAAAGACGTTGTCACCAGGCTAAGAGCGTAGCTGTGTACCTGCCCCATAGGAGATGTCACTCAGTGCGATGTGGAACTCGACGGGAAGTGCATTTGACTCCATCACCCACTTGCGGAAACTGATGAACGCTTGGTGAAAGAGTCGTGCTGTGCCGCCAAACAAGCACACACACACACACCAAGCAGTAATTAGCAACTGTTGTCATCGGCTGCCATAATCGATCCGCTGCTGGATGATGTTGATCGTAAAATATTTTTTATGTCACGTTACGCAATTCCCATTTAGCGACCTTGACAAGCATGCTGAGCGAAATATTTTAAGATGCTGAACACTTTGTTTGCTGAACTAGTAACAGTGTGTTGAACTAGTAACGAATTGGTATGTTCTGTTTACGTGACAAACCTTACTATTCGGCTGTGTCGGGTGGTGGCGAGTTTAACGAGAAATTTATAATTTATATTAACGTGATCTAACCCAAAAACATGTTATGGACTTTGTTTGTAGTAAGACGGAACATTGATCATAAAATAAAGGACAACCATTTGTTGATTAGAGTATTGAGTTGTTTATCAAGATCCTTATCAAAAGATAAATAGCACATAGATGTTGTGTAATATTCCTTATATGAAAACCAATAGAATTCAGAAATATGCATGTGAGATGTAGAATAATCTCAATTGTAGTCATCTCTTGATTTAAAGCAAATGTTTTTTGGCAAACTTTAGAGATTGCCTGCTGTAAAATAAAAATTTTGAAGCTATATTATAATGAGTCACTGTAATATTTATGTTTAAAAGGATACTTTTTGGGTCTTTCAGTAAAAGGATAATCAAGAACCCAATCATCTATGTAAAATTATTTTCGCTTAGAGTGAAATTAAATTAAAAAAGGCTCCCTCTGTGTTTATAAAGCAATGTGAAAGACACATATTATAAAAGAACATGACTCAAAAAACAAGTGCTCTTTATTTAATCCTATTGCTGCTTCAGTGAGCATATCAGGTTCATGTTTGGTGAATACATTTTATAAATGTGAAAAAGGCAAAATAATTACCATCTAAGCCATTGTCCACTCCCAGTTTCTGCATCTCCTTCCGCTTGTAGAATTTGTTCAATATTTTCAAAACCTCATCTAGGAGCAGAAACAATAAAACACAAGTTAGGAAATGCAGCAAAAACATTCTGAGAGGTGTGCATTAAAACCATCTACATATTACCAAATATTACATTTTATATCTAGAAAATAAGCTCTAAAACCCTCCAATTTCACCGACACATTATTTATAGTAACATATCGGTTATATATTTCTCACACACATTTGAAATAAATACAGAGAATCAATTTTTACCAGTACCTGAAAACTGTGGTGGGGAATTCGTAAGGACAGGTCACTGAGTGGCAGTGTCATCAACCAAATACCGAGGTAGAAATAATACCAGCAACATTGACAAAGGAGACATAACAGCAAGTCATTCTCGTTTCTCTTCGACCAGATTTAGGTACGAATTCACAACTGTTGAACTGATGGACAATGACATTCCATCCTTGCCTCGGTGAAACTCGGCTCCTCAGTCCATGTGAAATATTGCAAAACGTCCATCACATTCTGTAATTCTTTGGTTCTTTCGGTAAAGTCACGTAGGTAGAAAAATAAAATAAAAAATAATATATTACGACGTTTCGATCGCAACACAAGTGGTCGTCCTCAGGCGAAAAAAATAATCCAGCAGTGGAACTGCTGTAATTTTTTTTTTTTCAAACGGGGTACAGGGGTATGCAACAACAAAATTACAAATTAACATTTACAATACCCAGTCGCCATCTTCACAGTTGTTACGTTGAGCGATTTTCCTGCTTCGGCTGCCATTATAATCTGTGTATTGTCCATCCCTTCCGGCGACAAGTTTACTTTTCTTGAGTCAACTACGCTGTTTCAAACTTGTATGCATTTCGCTTCCTGTATCTCAAAAGTAATGAAAACTTCAGAGCGTTAACTCCTCTCTCTATGTGCTTGTCTTTGTGACCATATTTATCATCCATATTCCGTGAGCAGATAATATGTACTGATTGAAACCGTGTGTTCTGTAGGTTACACTACAGGTATCGTTACTTTACATGATCAAGTTCAGCTTCCAAAAGCATTTTAATTCTGTCCCCACTTCACTACCTGGCCAAGTTACACATTCGGATGCATTTCCCAGCGTCACTCGCACAGATTATAGTCATATGTTTAGAAAAATATTCCTGAGGTTTTTTGTTCAGGTTATATCGCGTAAATATGTCGTTAAACCTGCCACCACCTGACACAGCCAATTAGTAATAAACAAAACATGCCAATTAGTTAATAGTTCAGCACCCCGGTGTGTTGGAGAGTAAACTCACAACATTAGCAATTCGAGCACGTTTCGCGGGTAATATTTGCTCATATTTTTTACGACTTGCTTCGCACCTTCTCTATTTAGTTATTATGCAACTTCAGTTGATTGCTATACCGCTGAAAGCAAAAGCATTTGAAATGACGTGGGCAAGACAAAAACACCGTAAGCCGGGCGACATCGGTGAGCATCAGCTGGGTCGAACGAGCGATCCTGAGCGTGAAATGTGAACTTGTTTGTTTTGCCGTGTGTGAGCAAAGCGTCACTGTGACAATGCTGTTCCGTCGAGGCCGTGAAGTGACTCGAAAACAGAATTTACTTCATACCTCACACTCAGCCCATATTGTTACGGCGAACCGGGCGAAATAGTCAAGTGCAATATCCGTGTACGCCAGCGGTAACAGCAGCTGCCTGGCCCACGTTTATCACCTGTACTCGTATCTGAAGCCACATCATCTACTGCTGTTACAGGTGACAGCCTATCCAGTACCTATTCTTCTTCTGTCGTATGGCGGTTGATGTAGATAATGCAGAGCAACAACTACAATTTCACGTTCAGGTGGCCAAGCCCAGACAACCGCGTCAGGAGCAGCGGAGTGTATCATCGCTGCGATGTTTCTCCTTCGTAATTGTCGATTGGGCATTGCGTCGTTATAGGTTGTCTGTTCTGGATGACCACAGTCGCACACTGGTGTACTTACTGAGTACTTACAGTATTTAAGCCTGGGAACGTGTACGATTTTGGTTTTCTCCATCACACTGACCCTAATAACGAATGAACCAGTGCCCGCATGTCTGTGTCAGCATTCCTTTTTTTCTCAGTCGGTCTCGCTATTGTCTCCACGTTGCTCTCTCTCCACTCGTGTCTGTGTCCCAAATGTCAACTTATTTTATCTTTGTACGTTTGACTCCACGTCGTGTGTCTCTGAATTTCTCTCCCTCTCTGAGTTGCCTTCCTGTCATCTGCGTGACCATTTCTGTGCCAGTATCGATGTCTGTCTTGTCTCTCTGTATGCGTCTCCATGTGCCTGGTACCAGTTGCATGCATGTTGAACTTCTTTCGCACCGTACGTAGCCAACCGTGCTAATCCCATCTCTCATGTCTCTCGTCTCCGTGTCTCTTTACGTCTGAATATCTGCACCTTAATTTGCTCAGCGTCCATATCAATTCTTGTGTCTCTTGCCACGTTTCTCTCTTAAATCTCCCGCTGTATCTGCTTCCCTTAATCTGTTTAACACGTAGGCTTTTGCGACCAATATCATCCATAAAAGAGGTGTTTTGGGTTAGATCGCATACATGTGTCGATAAACCCGCCACCACGTAAACAGAGAATGCCAATTCCTTACTCGTACATCACACCGGTGTGTTGGAGAGCAAATCGATGACATTTACAATCCGAGTTCGACGTTGCGCCAGTAATCACAACCGGCCGGTTGTGATGTTTTGGATTTGCTCTCCAATATACCGGCGTGCTGTACAAGTAACGAATTGACCACGTTCTGTTTACGTGACAAACCCTACTACTACTAATTGGCTGCGTCGGGTGGTGGTGGGTTGAACGACACATTTATACATTTACGCGATCTAGCCCAAATAACCTGTGCTATGGTGGCCTTAATCTGCCTGTAGGATTTCCAATGCGCTGCGTGTGCAGTCTCCACGTATGGCTTTATTTTGGTGATTTCTAAAACGTTTTTTGGTTTGGCCCTGTTTGTTTGTTGTAGTACGGAGTTAAACTGATGGCTTTAAACTAAGTTGTCTTGTGGTTGTTGTTGTTGACTTGCATCCCACTGGGATTTTTGCACACAGCGTTGGTGTACGGTGCTTTTTTTATGGAAGATTTTGATGTTTTTTTCCTGGATTTTTCTGTTTGTGCTTAGTCACTTTAAGATGTTTTTGTTTGTTGCGGTTGCCCCCGATTCAAGAGCCGAATGGCTCACAGGGCTATACCACATAAATGAAACTGAAACGTACAGACTCCAGCCGACCCGGCACGGTGTTTTCCTATTACTTCTCCCGCACCCCCCCCCCCACACAGCCAACCCCTCAAGACGATATACTCCGCCGCCCAAATTGTTGTCGTGATGTTTAGGCCAAGCCACGAAACACACTTCCAGATCTCGCGAGTGATTTAATGAGAATGTACGCGTTTAAAATTCCCGATTTGCCTCGCGCTCACTCTTGTCGAGCGACTGGGTGAGCTCGGCTCCGATGTCCTCCTCGCTGCCCACCGCCGGCTGCACGACCAGCGGCACGAAGAGCGACGTGTCGGCCGGCCTAGGCCCCGACGAGAAGGCAGAGGGAAGGCAGCGACCCCAGGCCACGGCCGACGGGACCAGCCACGCCGGGCCACGCGGGGAAGCTGAGGAGGCGACGACTCGACGACTCCAGACGCCGGCGCGAAGCAGCAGGAGCCCGGCCGAGCCGCGCCGCACCACGCTCATGTTGGACCCGCACGGTGGAGCCCGGAGAGCGGCGACGCTCAGTGAACGCGGAGGAGCCTGGTGACACACGCGGAGGAGCCTGGTGACACACGCGGAGGAGCCTGGTGACACACGCGGAGGAGCCTGGTGACACACGCGGAGGAGCCTGGTGACACACGCGGAGGAGCCTGGTGACACGCGCGGAGGAGCCTGGTGACACGCGCGGAGGAGCCTGGTGACACGCGCGGAGGAGCCTGGTGACACGCGCGGAGGAGCCTGGTGACACGCGCGGAGGAGCCTGGTGACACACGCGGAGGAGCCTGGTGACACGCGCGGAGGAGCCTGGTGACACGCGCGGAGGAGCCTGGTGACACGCGCGGAGGAGCCTGGTGACACGCGCGGAGGAGCCTGGTGACACGCGCGGAGGAGCCTGGTGACACGCGCGGAGGAGCCTGGTGACACACGCGGAGGAGCCTGGTGACACACGCGGAGGAGCCTGGTGACACACGCGGAGGAGCCTGGTGACACACGCGGAGGAGCCTGGTGACACACCCGGAGGAGCCTGGTGACACACGCGGAGCTCAGTGATCGTGTGTCCCCCGTAAGTGTTCTGCGGCTCTTCGGGAGCGTGGAGTTCAGTGAACACGCAGGGGTTAGGGAAATCACCGGAGCGCCAAACGGAATGCGGCACCTGAGGGCGGTGACTCTCGGTGAACGGGGGTGGGTTAGCGAGTGTGCTGGGGTGTGGTGAGTCTCGTGAATGCGGTGTCTAACCAGCCTGGTGAGTGTGGTGAGGAGCGAGTCTGGCGAGCCTGGTGAGTGCGGCGATCAACGAGCCTGGTGAGTGCGGCGAGTAACGAGCCTGGTGAGTGTGGTGAGTACCGAGCCTGGTGAGTGTGGTGAGTAACGAGTGTGGTGAGTAACGAGCCTGGTGAGTGAGGTGAGGAGCGAGCCTGGTGAGTGTGGTGAGTAACGAGTGTGGTGAGTAACGAGCCTGGTGAGTGAGGTGAGGAGCGAGCCTGGTGAGTGTGGTGAGTACCGAGCCTGGTGAGTGTGGTGAGTAACGAGTGAGGTGAGTACCAAGCCTGGTGAGTGAGGGGAGGAGCGAGCCTGGTGAGTGAGGTGAGGAGCGAGCCTGGTGAGTGTGGTGAGTACCGAGCCTGGTGAGTGTGGTGAGTACCGAGCCTGGTGAGTGAGGTGAGTACCGAGCCTGGTGAGTGAGGTGAGGAGCGAGCCTGGTGAGCGGCACGCTGCGCACGTGTGACACTCTTGACATCCCAGCCCGGGCCAAGCCAGCTAGGACCCCCTCCCCCCATCCACAACCGGGGTGTCCGAAGACCGCCTGATACGCGTACATTCAAGCACTCGTAATTTACGCACGACATTTCGCAAACTTAAATTGTTTACAAACCCCATCAAATTTCCATTGTTATAAAATGCTCGTTTTATAACCACCTCAAAATTACAAAATTGCAGTTCGCTTTGCCGCTAAGCCCAATGGCGCTATGGGACAGGCAACAACTGAGGACGCCCAATACCGGGCTGCAAGAGTCGATAGCCGACGCAATCGATCGCAGACTGAGCGAAGCGACGCGAGATCGGCACTGGCGACGTCGTGACGTCGCTGTGCTCGCAAGTGACATCCTCTACGTCACCACGCTCGAGCGTGGTGATGTCATCGCGTCCACCGCTCGCCCGGGCCGTGATGTCACCGTGGTTAGGACGCCCAAGCTGGGCCGTGATGATGTCATCGAATCTCCTCGCATGGGCCGTGGTGACGTTAAACGAAGTTACGTCCCCATGCTACGCTGTGATGATGTCATCGTATCCCATCGCCCTGCCCGTGGTGACGTATTCGCGGTTACGTCACAAGAGCTCACGGCTGTAGTGGACGTCATTAAGTCAGCCTCGCCCGGGCCGCGGGGACTTTGAACGCGGTTGCGTTTAACCGATATGACGTCATCACGTCACCCTCGCCCGGGCCGCGGGGACGTGCTGCTGTGAACGCGGTTGCGCTGGGGCGTGATGACACCATCACGTCACCCTCGCCCGGGCCGCGGGGACGTGCTTGCTGTGAACGCGGTTGCGCTGGGGCGTGATGACGTCATCACGTCACCCTCGCCCGGGCCGCGGGGACGTTGCTGCTGTGAACGCGGTTGCGTTGGGGCGTGATGACGTCATCGCGACACCGCGTCCCTGCAATGGAGAACCTCGATGGAGGAGACGGTGGTGGAGGCGGCTGCGGCGGCGGCGGCGTTGTCGGCGGCGAGGAGTTCGCGCAGTGGTGCGTCAAGTACGCGGAGGCGCGCCGCCTCTCCGAGGTCGAGGCGAAGCGCGACCCGCACGGGGAGCCCTTCAAGTCGAAGTACGCGGCGCGGGAGCTGCTCTACGAGCTCAAGCGGGCGCTGAGCGGGCGCGGTGAGGGGGGAGGAGGAGGAGGAGGCGGCGACGAGGAGGAGCGGCGGCAGCAGCAGGATCAGCAGCGGGAGGAGGGCGAAGGGTGGGAGGCCACCGGGGCTGCCGCTCCGGGAGGTCGCGGGGAGCGCCTGCTGAGCGCCGCGCTGGAGCTGCAGATCGGGGTGAACCTCATGGAGACGGAGGAGCTGGCGGGCGCCGAGGAGCACCTGGAGGCGTGCCTGAGCGGCCTGCGGGCCGAGGGGCTGGCGCCGGATGCCGTCTCCGTGCTCATGCACGCGCAGGTAGCGGCTCTAGTGGGGGGGTGAAGGGGGTGGTCGCTCGCCATGTCGCGCACATTCACCGCTCTCTCAGCGATGGGGAGCACACGCCCGGTGCGAGGGTTTTGTTTGCGGATTGCCGTTTCCGATAGACCTCCTCTCGCGTGTGCGCGCCCCCTTACGTCTGATATCTGAATCGCAATCATTCAGTCATCCGTGCAGAAATCCGATGAGCTATGAAGTCGGGGCGGGTCAGAGCGTTCCAACAAAGAGTACAAAAACACGATAGGATAAAAGCAAAATAATCTTCATAATCTCAATGCATGTTTGTAAATGTGGAGAGGAAAACCGGAGGACCCGGAGAAAAAAATTTCATACGACCACGGGGAGAGAGAGACATGCAAACTCCAAATATACAGATGTCAGGGTTGGAATCAAACCCCCGACCTCCTGCATACCAGGCGAGGAAAATAACATCAAGCCATATGGGTCGAATATGCGACGTTCTTCTGAATCTATTCGTTTGCCCCATCATGCATAACACAGGTGTTATAGGTTGTTGCGTTATCAGCAGACCGTCCAGCAACATTTTATTTTTGGACAAACTCTATGCTCCGATAGCTATGGTCCCACTGACCAGAGTGGTGAATTATTTGTCAGAACAGATGTCCAGTATGGGTTGGTCAGCAAGTTGGTCATTCAACCCAACATATAGATCAACCAAAGCCTGAACTAGTCCTTCAAAGTACAGTATTTGGCCTTAATTTTATAAAGCACCATTTAGACCGTGATATTACTTTACCTTCTACATATTTGCTTTTGAGGGAAAAAGACATTGCCACCCTTAAATAAACACTTTTTAATGTCCATTCCACAGAATCAGCTGGGAATTTTGTGGGCAAACCGGGACGACATGAGCAAGGCACGAGTCCTTCTTGAGAATTCCGAGGCCCTTTACAAGACCTTCATGAAAGAGGTGAGCACAGACAACCTGCGTAAAAATAGGGCTTACTACAAGTTAACAAATTGGTTCCGTTTTTCTCAGTTAAGGTGTTGAAAAACACTTTTTTTTATTTTGGGTATTGCTTTGCCTTTTTATTGAAAGTGTTTTTTTACTTTATTGCAGGTTGGAACTCCTCCGTTAGACATCCACGACTTGTTTACAAGAGATGATGACAAATGCTCGGAGCAACAACGAAGATTAAGGTAAATTGTCCCAATGCCAGGTACTGTTGTATATGTCGTAAACGTCCTACCATGGGACTCTATAGTTCAGGGGTCGGCAACTTGTGGCTTCGGAACCGCATGCGGTTCTTTAAGGACCCCTTCGTGACGTTACTTATTAAGGACCCACCGTCTCGTATTCACACGCATTGTGGCTCTTGAAATATTGAATTTTTTACAGAATCCGAAAAGAATAGACTTTTCTTGTTATTTTGGTTGCCGACCCCTGGTATAATTCATACCGCTGGTTCAGGGTCAACCAAAAAAAATTAATGCCATCTTATTAATAATCCAAGCAGGGAAACTTGATATGTGCAGAGACCACACAAGGGATTTACCATTGCCTAGGAACCGTTTTGGCTGACAGCTGGTTCTCTGATGAACCCCTTTGAAGGTAAAATGCATCCATGTTTCCCCTGCTGCGGACTGCCATTAATGTCTTTCTACAAGGCGTGTGACGTGCAGGATTGAGTGGCGTCTGTCAACATAAAAACATTAAATTGTGAAATTATTTTAATTACATTTGCGGAAAATGTGTTTTAAAAAAATGGTATGCATATATGGGGTGCATATTTTGATCATTTACCCTGATTATGGCCTTCTGCCCCTGTCCTTAAATTTCATATGACCAACATGATGAGTAGAAAACCAGGTGAAAGTGGGACCCTGGTCTAGGCATGTCATCTCTATAGTGCAACACTCACTACCACTGGCAGACAAGTTTCCAGTAGGTCAATGGAAATCACTATAGTGTGGTGGTATTTGGGTGGTCGTACATTCATTGAAGGCAGATGAGCTTCCATGAGACTAATTCTCACCCACAAACACTGGGAGGAGAGTGGCTCCCTGCCACTAACTACCACACCATGATGTAAGCTATTTTAGATATTCTCCTAGTTTGAGAATTGTGTTCAGTACAGTCAGGTAACCATTGTTGTTGTGGGTAGTGGATTAATTGACCCATGTTCACCACTGTGCACGAGTAAGCAATATTAAGACAATGAGTGGAGACATGCTGGGCAGCATGGAATGGGAGTGAAAGGTGGTGGACACTTTCCCATGGCAGTGCAGGTGAAGATTTCTCACGTGGGACGTGATATCTCAGAACCAACGCTTCTCTACAACATGTAGCTTTAATCAACGTAGAGTTTCTCCAGCATTTTTCTGCCACTCTTTTAACATCATGGTAAGTATTACGGCGCACATTGCTGCCTTATATGTAAGAGTATTGCAGAAACCAAGTTAAGTTTTTTTTTTAAGTGTCGTATGTATGTAGAACTTCTTGCGCACCGTACTTAGCCAACCGTGCTGATCGAAGGTTACATGTTTGATGAACGATAGATGATGAAGTGGCCGTGACAAACCCAAACCTGTGTGTGTTGCTGGTCCAGGTTTGAGCTTGCGCACACCCACACCCTCTACTACCTGGCTCAAGCGTACAAGAGCGGCGAGGAGAACGAGAGGGCTGCACGCTACTGCCATTTGACACTGCAGCGTCAACTCCAGTGGCAGCACTACGACCCTGTTGAGTGGGCGACCAATGCCGCCACTCTCTCCCAGTACTACGTGGCCCACGTGCGTACATTTATGTTTTCAGTAATACTCCCGCATGTCCCTTGATATAATCTACAATCTCCCTCTTTTTTTTCCCTTCAAAACCTCTGATCCATATTTGTTTTTGGATTCGGTCAAGTGGTACCTGCCTGCTTTGAAAAATCTATTGTTTATACAGTTTTGCCTTAAATGTAAGCTAAATATTTTTTCGGTGAATTAATCCAAAGAAAATAACTAGATTGAATGTTATGTCTGTTACTTAATGCGGGGTGGAGCAGATGTAAATCACTTATATATATTTGAAAGAATACATTTACAAAATAATACGGAATATTTTTCTATTGTAGGTGGACTACACTTCATGTTAATTTTGATGTTACCAGGTGACTTATAGGTCTACACGCTCACCTGGCACTGATAACGCCACTGAACTTGGGTTTTAATCTAGGCGGCCACGGTGATTAGAGAGGGTTCTCAAGTACTGTATAGTGAGAGTTTGAGGGTCTTAGCCCAGTCACCAATGGCTGCACACAAAATTTAGATCTGCCATTAATTTGGATGAATTGCACCACCTCTCCAATAATATTTACCATACATATTCTATTTTTAGTGATTACAACTCTTTGCATGTTCAAATCTCAATCTCGTATGCATGAAATCAACTGAACCACAAGAGGGAATATAATGAAATACACCTCTATTAATCTTTCCACATACATTTTTTTTAATCCACCAGCATATTGGCTTTTCAGACCAATATTATTCAGCTGCATTTGTTTAAAGAAACTCTGAAATGGTTATTTGCTCTTGATTATAAGCTTTCGCAATTGCAGGAATTCATACTCTTTGGCTCTTTCGGTAAAGTCAGGTAGATAGGAACATAAGTAATAGATCACGACATTACGATCGCAACAACAAGCAATCGTCTTCAGGTGAGAGAGAGAGAGAAGCATGCCGTTGTGACGAGGCATTATATCGATCCGAGAAGGGGGGAGGGGAGGCCGTAACGGGCGAGAGGGTGAGGGTGAAATTCACCTAAGCCCTCTTTGAATTTCACCCCCACCCTCTCGCCCGTTACGGCCTCCCCTTCTCGGATCGATATAATGCCTCTTAACAAAGGAATGCTTCTCTCTCTCTCTCACCTGAAGACGATTTCTCGTTGCGATCAAAACGTCGTGATCTATTATTTTACTATCTACGTGACTTTACCGAAAAAAAACAAAAAGTATAGTTATTTGCTGTTACGGTTTCATCAACAAAATCTAGCTTCTTGACTTAATGCTTTCGTGACTGCAGGAATTAATATTCCTTGGGTCTTTCGGTAAAGTCACGTAGATAGGTTCCAAAAACTATGACGGTTCGATCACAACACAAGTGATCGTCATCAGGAGGAAAACAGAGGGTGAAAGCTGCTAAAAGCAGACTGTTTTAAAGGTTTTAAATGGGTGTAGCCCAAGGGTCATAAACTAAGTGGGCGGGACTAGTGATGTTAATGTGATAAATTAGCATGCTAATTTTCGATTTAAAGCTTTCGTGACTGCAATGATTCATCTTTGGTTCTTTCGGTAAAGTCACGTAGAATGAGAATAAAATAATAAATTGATAAAATAAAATAACACAATAATATTGTCACGACGTTTCGGCCACAACGCAAGCGGCCTTCATCAGGTGAAGGGACGAGCCTGTCTGGTAGGACAGCGCTGGAGTGAAAAAAGCCACGTTCAGATCACGACCTTTAAGCTTTATGCTAATTCCTTTGTCAAGGCGCTTTGTTTCCTCTCACACAGCTTAAAGGTCGTGATCTGAACGTGACTTTTTTCACTCCAGCGCTGTCCTACCAGACAGTCTCGTCCCTTCACCTGATGAAGGCCGCTTGCGTTGTGGCCGAAACGTCGTGAGAATATTATTATGTTATTTTATTTTATCAATTTATTATTTTATTCTCATTCTACGTGACTTTACCGAAAGAACCAAAGAAGATAGCATGCTAATGTAAGATCTACGTGACTTGACCGAAAGACCCAAAGGCTATAAAAATCGAGTTTGTTTTTTAAAAATAGGTTGTGAAACAAAAATAAAACACTTTTTAAAAATATTATATTCATTGAACCCATTTTAACAATCACAACAGGAGCATTGAGCCCTCAAATTTGTTGTATGTTTAATGTGGAGAGACGACTGGAAGTCTATATTTTTTTTGTAAAGACGAACTCACGCTGGTCAGCGTTGCAGGAATTGAATGCACACATGGTTTTCTTGGTGGTTGTTACAGCAACGGTACCGCGTGGGCCGGCACTGTTTGGCAGCCGCAGAGGTGGTGTTGAGTCAGGCCAAGACTCCTGTGGACACCGAGGGTAAGTGTGCCAAATGTTCTCCACTTTGTATTCCATTCAGGTTCTTAATTCATTTTTATCCAAAATAACAAACATAGTTTTGATTTAAAGCTTTCGTGACTGCAGTAATTCATATCCTTAGCTCTTTCGGTAAAGTCACGTTGAAGGGAAACAATAAAATAATAAAATATATATAAAACTATAAAAATTCTCACGACGTTTCGACCATAACACAAACGGTCATCATCAGGTGTGAAAAACCAACGGCAAGAAACATTTGAAACATTTCAAATGTTTCTGGCCGTCAAGTGTTTCTGGTCGTTGGTTTTTCACACCTGATGATGACCGTTTGTGTTATGGTCGAAACGTCGTGAGAATTTTTATTGTTTTATATATATTTTATTATTTCCCTTCAACGTGACTTTACCGAAAGAGCTAAGAATATGAATAACAAACATAGTGTTTTTTTGGGGTTAGATTGCGTAAATATATAAATGTGCCGTTAAAACCCGCCACCACCCGACACAGGCAACTAGTAAGGGTTGTCACGTAAACAGAACGTGGCCAATTCGTCACTACTACAGCACACCGGTGTGTTGGAGAGCCAAGCCACAACGTTTGCAATCTGAGTACAACGTTTTGCCACTTATTACAACTAGTTTCATCAGGCGACAGCCAGATTTGTGGACAAGTCCACCTGTTTCGTTCCTTATATAGAGGCGTAGATGTGGTGACCACCCTTCTGTGCTCTTGCGCAGAGGCGGGGTGGATTAATGAGTCAACGTACATTATGCGTGTGCATTATGTGAGCCCTTTGAACTTGTCCTTCCTGCCTATTGTGTGTATTAAAATATCCGTGCCAACGGTGATCCCTATTGAAGTATAGTGCCCTTTATAGATAGGCATGCATTAAAATAATGTATTATTTGATTATTTGCTTCCACGCAGCACGAAGGCGGTAGCTGTCCGAATGGTTAAAATTATTTTGTATTCCTTTCAATTTCGATAGATTCTCTAATTAGTCTTGGCCAGTAGTAGCTAGTTTTGCACAGAACTTCAACATTATCAAAATAATTTGAGTGTCCTTGTTGGCACGTGTGTTCTGCTACTGCTGACCGTTGTATTTGGATTGAAAGTGTTTGTCAACCACAATTGTGATAACATCCTTTGCCAGTCATGTTTACTGTCCATTAATTGTTTCAATGTGATACAAACATTTCTACAAAATTATGATTTGCACTTTGATAATTGCGATATTAACTTGATTCTAACCACAAACCTCTGATAATCTGAGGCATCGCTGTCCTCATTAAACATTCTCTGATGTTTTAACCCAAATAAACCTCTTATGGATGATATTGGTCGCGAAAGCCTACGTGTTAAACCAAAATAACAAAACTTGTGCAATCCTCCCAATACTCCTTCCGCTCTGGCTTTCTCCCACTATTTGTAAGATTGAGCTCATTCGTTCGACCCTTGTGTTTACCCCTCTCCTCAAAGCTCAATTTCCTGCACTTTCCTCTCCTCCATGCTCCACTGTCCCTCCTCTCTCCGTCTTCATGACTTCTCGAGCTGAACTCCATGGTTATTTTCAAAACTCACCCTGCCTCTTCCCTCCTTGACCTCATTACTGCCTCCCTTCTTCCTTTCCCTCTCCCCTTGATCCTTCCCTACCTTTTGTCTCTTTTCAACTCCCCTCTCTGCATTGGTGTCTTCCCTCCACCTTCAAATCCCTTGTCCCCATCATTCCAGGCAATTACCGCCCTATATCAGAATCAGAAAGGGTTTTATTCGCCATGAAAGTTCACACCGACACAGAATTTACTTTGGCACGATGGTGCATACATTCAACACATAGGAATCTAAAATCTTAAATAAGTTTTAAACAAGTCTTACTATAATATCTATTTTGCCTTGCTTTTATACAATTCTGGAATGTCTTGTTCATTACCGGCTCTCACTCTACATTTCTTCTCATTCCCTCTATCCACAATTACAATTTGGGTTTTGTCCTCTCCATTCCACCGAAACAGCCCTTTTCAATGTCGAGGACCATCTTGCAAACTCATTCCATGCTGGTGTTACTTCAATTCTCATTCTTCTCGACCTTTCCTCCGCTATTGAGACTGTTGATCACCCCACTCTTCTTTCCTCTCTCTCCGACCCTCTTTGACCCCTGATCTTTCCTCTCGGATTTCCTCCAGCCTGGCTGCTATCCAGTTCGGGATGTCACTTCACTTTCTCTCTCTTAATCCGTCCAACACATTCAATTTCTTTGCAGCCTCTTTCTCTCCCACCATCTCCTTACATAATTTCTCTCATGCCTGCTTCTACTGTTCTGAAGCCTGGTGTCACCCTCAACTCTTACCTTTCTATTTTCACCCACATTGCCTTGACTACTCACATCTGTCACTTTCACATTCTATATCATGAAAATCTGCCCTCTCCTTTCACTTTCTGCTGCAAAACTCCTGGTTCAAGCTCTGATCTTTAACCGTCTATACTACTGCAATTCTCTTCTTCTTGGTCTCTCTGACTACGCACTCCCCTCCAAACAATTAAAAAATGCTTTTGTGCGGGTTATTTCCAACCTCCCAGTTAATTCGCCTATTCTCCATCAACTTCACTGGCTTCCCGTTTTCTATACTGCTGTATTTTCAGATACAGTGAGGGAAAAAAGTATTTCATCCCCTGCTGATATTGTACGTATGCCCACTGACAAATAAATTATCAGTCTATAATTTTAATGGTAGGTTTATTTGAACAGTGAGAGACAGAATAACAACAACAAAATCCAGAAAAACGCATATCAAAAATGTTATAAATTGGTTTGCATTTTAATGAGGGAAATAAGTATTTGACCCCTCTGCAAAACATGACTTAGTACTTGGTGGCGAAACACTTGTGGGCAATCACAGAAGTCAGACGTTTCTTGTAGTTGGCCACCAGGTTTGCACACATCTCAGGAGGGATTTTGTCCCACTCCTCTTTGCAGATCTTCTCCAAGTCATTAAGGTTTCGAGGCTGACGTTTGGCAACTCGAACCTTCAGCTCCCTCCACAGATTTTCTATGGGATTAAGGTCTGGAGACTGGCTAGGCCACTCCAGGACCTTATTGTGCTTCTTCTTGAGCCACTCCTTTGTTGCCTTGGCCGTGTGTTTTGGGTCATTGTCATGATGGAATACCCATCCACGACCCATTTTCAATGCCCTGGCTGAGGGAAGGAGGTTCTCACCCAAGATTTGACGGTACATGGCCCTGTCTATCGTCCCTTTGATGCGGTGAAGTTGTCCTGTCCCCTTAGCAGAAAAACACCTCCAAAGCATAATGTTTCCACCTCCATGTTTGACGGTGGGGATGGTGTTCCTGGGGTCATAGGCAGCATTCCTCCTCCTTCAAACACGGCGAGTTGAGTTGATGCCAAAGAGCTCCATTTTGGTCTCATCTGACCACAACACTTTCACCCAGTTGTCCTCTGAATCATTCAGATGTTCATTGGCAAACTTCAGGCGGGCATGTATATGTGCTTTCTTGAGCAGGGGGACCTTGCAGGCGCTGCAGGATTTCAGTCCTTCACAGCATAGTGTGTTACCAATTGTTTCTTGGTGACTATGGTCCCAGCTGCCTTGAGATCATTGACAAAATCCTCCCGTGTAGTTCTGGGCTGATTCCTCACCGTTCTCATGATCATTGCAACTCCACGAGGTGAGATCTTGCATGGAGCCCCAGGCCGAGGGAGATTGACAGTTCTTTTGTGTTTCTTCCATTTGCGAATAATCGCACCAACTGTTGTCACCTTCTCACCAAGCTGCTTGGCAATGGTCTTGTAGCCCATTCCAGCCTTGTGTCGGCCTACAATCTTGTCCCTGACATCCTTGGAGAGCTCTTTGGTCTTGACCATGGTGGAGAGTTTGGAATCTGATTGATTGATTGATTGCTTCTGTGGACAGGTGTCTTTTATACAGGTAACAAGCTGAGATTAGGAGCACTCCCTTTAAGAGTGTGCTCCTAATCTCAGCTCGTTACCTATATAAAAGACACCTGGGAGCCAGAAATCTTTCTGATTGAGAGGGGGTCAAATACTTATTTCCCTCATTAAAATGCAAATCAATTTATAACATTTTTGACATGCGTTTTTCTGTATTTTGTTGTTATTCTGTCTCTCACTGTTCAAATAAACCTACTATTCAAATTATAGACTGATCATTTCTTTGTCAGTGGGCAAATGTACAAAATAAGCAGGGGATCAAATACTTTTTTCCTTCACTGTACCTTACACGAGTCTTCAAATCTCTCCATGGCCTTTCCCCACCTTATCTTGCTGCTCTCAGTGCTTTTTACATCCCCCCTCATGCTCTTTGTTCCCAGTCCTCTCCGTCTCAGTCCCTCCCTCTTCCCTGCTCCCAATCTCGTTTTCGATCCTCCTCCCTCTTTGCACCCTTCCCCTGTACATTAAGCAGTCCCCCTCAACCTCCTTTCATTCCTCTCCGAAAGCTCCACCTCTTATGCATTGCCCATTCCCTTCCTCTTCCCTCTCCTCGCCCATTCCCTCCATCCTGTCCCTCCCTCCTCCCTCTGTTAACGGCCACTCATTCCTCGGCCCTTGCTCTCCCTTGCCATCTAAATCACTTCTAAACTTTGAAAAGCGCCTTAAGATAAGGTGCTCTATAACTATACAATAAAATAAGTTAACTGAATATTGGAGTACAGTAAACCCTCTCTATCCGTGAGGGTTACGTTTTTGAAAACACTCGCGAATACAGAATTTGCGAATGCAGAAACCTTGTTCCAATGGGAAAATGGGGTTACGTTCCTAGTAAGAGTGAACATGGGTGGGGGGGGGGGGGAATGGTTAATGTTTAATAACAATCACTACAATTCATAAATAATACATTATAAAGAACAATTGATGACGATCGAGGTGGTGTTGATGGTGAGGAATTCAGAAGGATGACTTCTTGAGAGATGCAGGTGTTTGATAACGCACAGTTGTTATCATTTTAGTACAACTGTGGAGTGCTCGCCACAACAATTTCCCTGATTTCATTCGTGTCCTTTTTAATGGACCTCACAGTCGACCCGTTTATACCAAAAAAAAACCGGGCAGTCAAGGGGTCGTGCCTAATCTTCGCAGACAGTTTCAAATGTAACAACATTCTGCGCACACCTCCCCGGTGTCGGTGGTCTGTGCACGTCGTACACTCGTGAATACTGGAGTCCAAGGAGTTGCGAATAGGGAATTAGTATACATTTAGTAACTCGTGAATATGCGAACCGCACAAATTCATAACTCGCGCATAGCGAGGGTTCACTGTATGTTTATAGTGGCCATCCTGTGGAAAGGCTTGTCCATACCATTGGAATGTGGGCTTTCAAATGTTGGCTCTGCCACCAATGGAATTGTGCTACACAATGCATATTACTTAAAGGGCAATTTTGTTGCCTGAATGGGATTTTAGTTTTAAATTAAGGATGTGCATGATTTTTGTATATACACTGCTATGTGACATTATTGCAGAGGCGGAAGATATGGACTGCGCGCAGAGGATTGCCCAACGACAGGCGGAAGTGGCGCGCTGCTGGATCAAGTACTGCCTGAACCTGCTGGAGGACTCGCGCAAGCAGCTAGAGGTGGGCCCTTAACTAAAACACACGCACACAATTAACTTGGCCACATCGCTCATATACATGATGACTATATCATCATTGACCTCTGTAACAGAGTCTACAATGACCCGGGTCGCTTGGGGAGAGTGGCAATGGAGTCACCAGGAATCGTACCTTGGTAGTGCTCGTCGGCCTGTTTGTGTGAGTCATGGAACATGCTGTGTGTGTGCCACGGGAGGGACGAGCAGTGTGAGCACATGGAATTTGGTCTCCGGGGTCCGAATATTTTATTCGGACGTCGGTGTACAAGTATTATCATAGCAATTATACGGTTTTTGGTAATAGTCAAGGTTTGGATAAAGATTGGTGTCAGGATTAGAGACAGGGTCAAGTCTATAGGATTAAGGTTCGCGTTGGGGGTAATTACGTCAGCAACGACGAATGATGTAAACTGCCGGGATGGTTAAACTGCCACAGGGTGCTGCGGTGGCGAGATGTTAACTACCTCACGTGGTATACAGGCGGTCATGGGCTCGATCCCAACCCTGACGCATGCTGTATGTTTGGAGTTTGCATGTTCTCCCCATGGTCACATGGATTTTTCTCCAGGTCCTCTAGTTTTCCCCTCCACATTTAGAAACGTGTGTAAGAATTTGGCTGCTATACATTTGCACATGATAAGCCACTTTGTTGAGCTAACATTTGTGGCCCGATCGCTGTACCCCAGCGTCAGAATCATATGGAATGTCAAATAGTGTTTTACACTGACATCAGGTGCTTGCCAACAGCACTTTCCACAGATACTGTAATATGAATAAACAAGGGCGATACAGTAATTGGTTTTGTACAAGTGCTGCTTTGCGCTTCATTTAGGAGAGGGAGGTTCACGAATGCATCAGTAGGTGGCGTTAGGGTGGTGTGAAATTAATGTTCGGTTGTGCTAAAGTGAACCAGCATCTTTGTTACTCAATACGCCCATAGAGGTCACAATGGTAATATAAAGGCTGCTTGGGATAGCTTTTCAGATATGGAGTAGTCCCTACTATCTGCAAAAGTAATCCTGACAAAACTTCGGTTTTGCACACTTGCCATTTTCCCCTGGCCTTGGTTTAGACTTTAAAGTCTGAAGATCAATGTGGAGCTCTCATGGCCTACTATCATCACTCAAACCAAAGCTGCCACTCCACTCAACACCCACTTGTCATCATGAAGATTACCTCACGCACCACCTCCACAATCCACCAGATGGCACCGCACACCAACTACCTCATCTCACAATTCAGCACGCATTGCCAGTTGCCACGACAACTCCACACCATCGAGCACCGCGCTTTGCAATCTCCAGTTCACCAATGCTTCATCCCCCCCAGTTCACAGAGAAGAAAAGGGGTTCCACAATCCTAGTCGGGTAACGCCGCATCTTCTTTGTCACCGGCTGATGTTCGGTGGCAGCCTTCTGCTGCTTCCGATTAGCCCCGCCCTGTTCCTGCCCTGCCTTAGACTTGATCTGTGGCCTTCGCCTTCATTTTGGGAATCCCTATTACTTCAAGGACGCTGCTGTGCAGCACAGTAACCTTTTCCCCATTCCGAGACGACTGCAAGTTGCAGGGTGGGTGTCCCGTTCACTGCCGAATCTCGGAACACGCAAGCGGTCCAGCGTTAATTTTATTTAGAGAGGCGTAGCGGCGCTGTTTTTAAAGACTCGCCGCTGAGAACCGTAGCGACACGACCACACTCTATGATACCTGGTGTCAAACTGTGCCACACGCCCTCCCGCATGGCCTTGTGGGAGCATTGGTACCGATAAAGTTATTTTATTTTAGCTTTGATTCTGAATCGGAAGAAAAACTGATGACATATTTGTACGTACTTGTACATCATCGGAATGGGAAAGGGTTAAACTATACCATAAAACTACTGCATAGTGCAGGATCGTAAGCTGTGATTACAGTTTCGAGTGGGTGTTGAGTTTGATTCACCTCTCTTTCAATCCCCACTCGTGCTGTGAATACTGTTGGTGGTGGAACTCACCTCCACTGTAGCTTGGTGTCTCCAAGTTATCTGTGCTGTGAGGTCTCCTTTTAGACACATCCCCTGGTCATCCCTACCCAATGAGTGAGCATCTCCACCTAATACCGTTACACCTGGCTGAGTACCAAATTGTTCTAAATCATAACTCTGCACACAGTTCTAAACAATCTGCTGCTTGGTCTAAAATGCATGCCAAATCAATCAGTGGTGTGCAAGCAATGAATCACCTGCTGGGCAGATGTCATTCCCCCTCCATGTGTGCAAGTCCCACCAATCTTAAGGTGGCAATTCTGCCACTCCATGAGTGATACTGCACTTCCCCAAATGTGCACGTTAAGCCTATCGCAGCTCAGTCACTCTCAATTGATTGTCGCGCATGCACCGTGACTGAATGCTCGATTTTCGCAGTCATCTCAGGATCTGCATGGTCGACAATCTGCCCACCTGCGTAGGTACTGCACCACTTCACAGAGAAAATGCTCGAAATGGCACCACTCAAACAGCTCACAGTTCTCATCAGCCACTCCAGCATCCACTTATTACAATAATAATTACAGTGAAACCTTGGATTGCGAGTAACTTGGTCTGTGAGTGTTTTGCAAGACGAGCAAAATTTTAAATAAATAATAATTTGATAAACGAGCGATGTCTTGCAATACGAGCAGTACGTACAGTATACGCTTTGTCTTCCGAGTGTCACGTGATCACAACTGAGCCAATGTTTCTTCTCTCTCGCTGCGGGATTGTGGATAATCATCTCCCATGCTCGGTCTCAGTCGGCGTGCCTCACTCGTATAGTCAACATCCGTGCGAGCGTATACTGTTTACTACAGTATAGTGTTGTGACCACGTGTATGCTGTTTACTACAGTATAGTGTTGTGACCACGTGTGTGTGCGTAAAGCATTTTTTTTTATTTTGTGTCCAAGTGTAGTGACGGTTCTTTAGTAACTGTACTGCAAGTGAAAGTCGTCCTACACAATAACCCTCCTCCTCTCCTCTCTCTCGTCTCTCTCACACCAGCCACGACTAAATGTAATTAATCAATTTAATTACTTTATATTAAATTTAAATAATAAAAATATAAAAAGGTATTTTGTATTAATAATTTTTATATGAAAATAGTATTTTTTGGGTTGTGGAACGAATCATCTGAGTTTCCATTATTTCTTATGGGAAAATTCGCTTTGATATACGAGTGCTTTGGATTACGAGCACGTTTTCCGGAACGAATTATGCTCGCAATCCAAGGTTTCACTGTACATTCAGTAACATTTTATATAGATATACCTTTAGCTGTAATGCTCCATTTGACTTAATGAGGTAGGCATAGCGATTTGGGGGATACTTTATTACCAGGCCTGCATGCCAGCATCTCTCATCTCTGTAAACCAGCAAGGAAAGCAAGGCAAGCAAGCTAAAAGCTAAGCGAGAGTAATTCATTGCTCGGTGTTTCACATGTTTTGAAGATTAATTCTATCGTTTTATTAAGCTATGCCATTCTTGATTAGCAAGTATATGTCATATAGTTTACCATTATTATCCATAATAAAGGTTTTTTGGGTTATATGGCATAAGTATAAACGTGTCATTAACCCACCACCACCCGACAAAGCCAACTAGTATGGTTTGTCACGTAAACAAAACGTGCCAATATGTGACAAACCTTAATAATTGGCTGTGTTGGGTCGTGGTGGGTTTACGTCACATTTATATTTACGCGATCGAACCCAAAAACACATCTATTATGTATATGTCGTATATTTAGGTTAGTGTGTGATTTTATTAAATAAATTAAATTATTCTTAATGAATGTATGTGATTTAGCAAGAATAATGGATGTGATTTAGCAATATCATCATTAGGTAGCAATAAAAATGAATATTCCTTTAAAATCTGGAAATTGTTCATGATCTGGTTACAGTCATCACCGACAGCCATGAAATATCCACTACAGGATGAAGGCCTCCTCAAGCCAGCGCCAATCTTTCACAGTCTCGCGACGTAACTATCTTGCTCTGACACATGAGCTGATTCCATTGCTCCATCTCTTCACAATTCCTGCCCTCTTGGGCACGTTTCTTCCTTTGGCTGTCTTCATCCCTTCTAGCAACGTGTCCTACCTAACCTCACTTTTCTTAACAGCCAGATTCTGAAATCCATGTGTTCCTCTTCCCGTGTCAGTGTTATTCCAAGCGTGCGCCTGCCTCTTCATGCTTCTTTGCAAACTTTTTAGATGTACATGTCGGGAGATGTAAATTGTTTCGGGAAAGAGTTAATTCATTTCTTTAGTATGAGGAAAGCAAACCCTTTCACGTTTGCTGAAATGCAAAATTTGGGTCAACTTGATTTGAAGTAACATAGTTTAAAACATTGAGTCGAATTTTTTAAAATGTAATTATAGTGCAGGGAAAATATGTACTTAAACGTTATGGCAGATAGCAGGTGATGTAGTTCTTGAACTTATTGTTATAAAAAGTAAACATTAAATGTGACCTTTTCTACATGTATCTGCAGGATGACATCAGTGAGCTGGACACTGAGCGGCAGTTAGAACTGCACGCAGAGCGTCAGCGCCAGCACGAGCAGGGTAATGGTGACATGGACGGGGACTGGAATGGAAACAATGAAGGTAGCGACGGTGCAGATATAAAGTTCAGCAGCCTGGTGAGTGCTGCCGATATGTTGGAGGCCTTGGCTGGAGCAGAAGAGCGTGTTCCGTGCCGCAAAGCACTCAGTTTCCAGGAGGCGCGAGAAATATTCCTATTTGGGCAGGCACGTGTGACACAAGCCAAGGAATTCTTCGTGCTGGACGGCCATGCTAGCGACTACGTGCAGATAGTGCGCGATCAGAGTGCTCTGTTCAAAGCACTCGCCTTCTTCGAGGAAGATCTGGAGAGGCGCTGCCGCATGCAGAAGCGACGTGTGGACATGCTGGAGGGCCTCTACACGCAGCTCAACCCCCAGTTCTACCTGACGGCGTGCCGCCAGTTGTGCTTTGAGGTGGCCGACACGTACTACGACATGATGGATCTCAAGGTGGCGTTGGCGAACCACGCGGAGCAGTTGCAGCCACAGACCGTCAAGAAGATCAACCTGCTGGCGCGCGCGGCCCTTACGCACTACCAGAAGTTCCTGGACTCGCTCTGCAACTCGCGGGGCGAAACGCCAGCGACGTTGGACATCGACGTGGTCCGCCCGGCGCTTGTGGCAAAGTTCCGCATGGGTCGGCTGCACAGCAAATTGATGGTGTCCGACACGGCGAGCAGGCTTGCCAACGCGCGCCTGTCGCTCGAGTGTTACCGTTATGTGGTGGATTACTGCGACCAGAATCCAGATGTCGAAGAATTGGCACAGCCGGAGCTGGAGCTCAGCAGGGAAATGGTCACTCTGCTGCCTGCCAAGATACAGCACATGGCGGCTGGCAGCCAGGCCTTCAACTAGAGCAGTCACATATGTGTGCTTCCTGTACATGACGACAATAGCACTATTTCCAATGTTCCATCATGGGAAACTACATCTAAGTGTTTGACGTTCTGTAATTGGAGCGATAAAATCTAGTTATTTATTTATTTTAAAGTTAGAGTTTAGTTTTTTTTGCATGCCAATTTGTTAATTTAAACGGGTCAAAATCATCCCTGATGTTCTCATTCTTTTGACTGCTATTATTTCCAATAAGTTCTCCAATACAATGTAATTTTGTGTTTCATCATTTGCAGAATGCAGGGTCCTCAGACCACCTTAAGCTTGGTTGGTGGATAGTTTTCAACAATGTGCTTCATTGTCTGTATTGTGCCGCTGTTACAGTTCTGGTTGTCGTGAAAGCCCCTCCAGTGCAGGCTTACTACAAACAGGCCTTGGCCAGTTGGGAACTTGGGATGAGCAGAGTTAAGGCACGGCGCCGAAGTTCAAACCCAGCTGGGCAGATCGTGGGGTCGTCCACGAGGATTCGGTTCCTGTTGACGATGCAAGCCACTCGTGCTACGAAGACCTTGCCGGTACATCCTGGCGGGGCACGTTGGTCCACGGTGGGTGCTGTGATGACAGGCAGCAGTAGGTGGGCTAAAGAGAGCAACGTCCAGCGCAGACTTTGGTTGTCGCGAATCCTGTCCCGGTAGCGTGCCATTCGCAGCCTTCCGACGGATATGTGGAACTGGTGGCTAAGGGATGGGAGTCGGTTGATGAGCTCCTGAGATGACACGCATTGCCGAATGTGCGGATCGTGTCTCACCCTCTTGTCTTTTGAGGCAAATGTTCAGTTCGTGGCAGCACTAGCATTGTGACGGTGTAACACACACGACGCCATCTTGGTAACACTCGGCAGAAGACGCTGCATCTTCCATCGTTTAGTGGGTGTGTGGGAGGTTGTTGGTGTCGTGGTTAAACAAGGTAGCCACAAGAATGTGACTAAGGAAGACTTGATTTACCTCCTTAGAGCATTTGTTTTTTTTCCCATGTATACTCTGAACCACCTGTCATGCAGAAGTAGTTTGATGATATAAACCATGCATCTCAGCAGGATTCTGAACATCTTAAGCAGGCCACTGTTCCCGACTGTCATAGGCAGTTGTTAGGTTCAGTAAAACTGCCAATGTCTTGAAGTAAAAAAAAAAGTTCTCGATTAATGTTGTAGGCATCAGCACTTGTTCATATGTGCTATAGCCTCGTCAGAAGCCAGCTTTGTTTGACACTCAGGATGTCTTCCACTTCTGGTGATCTACGTTGGAGGATTGGACATTGCAAGACTTTGAAGCACGCAGAGGGCAGTGATGTCGGCCACTTGCTCGCAGCAAGGGTTAAGTCTTTGCCCGGTTTCGGAAAGGGCGACGACTTTGAACTTGTGGTAGATCTTGGTTTGGCGTGAACGTTGCGCACCTTTGTACCGGTGGCTGCCGGGCCGCTTCCAGGTCGACGAATTAAGACTCCCCGTTTCTGACTAAATCTGGTGAAGCCAAGCTCCTCTGTTGCCTCAGGTTTGGTTTATCCAATAAATAAATATCGTGCCCATTATTAATAGTATTTTGTCATAGAAATGCCTGACGATGCATGGGACATCATATGGCAGTTGATATAATGTGGTGGTGGTTGGTGGCTGAAAGGATAGTAGTTGTAACTTGTTCAAGTGTCTGTTAATGTCATGTGTTTGTGTTGTCATAAAGAAGGAACAAATGGAAAGGTGTGGTGGTATCAATTGCATTGGCGATGATCTCATAAATTGACCTTCAACGGACTGTTGGAGTTTGTCAAGGCTGAATTGGAGATTTGGTATACAGACAAGCTCAGGGGCGGAGCCAGGATTTCAGGCCGGGGTGACATTCAACAAATTTTAATTTCAAGAATGATTAGAGAGTCAGGCTTTTGAACTGGACACCATCGGTTGGCGACACACTCCGACAATGCAGTTGCACGGAGTCCGCCAGACCGAGTGTCGTACACTTGTACGCAGAATGTCACCCCTGTCACCCCCCCTGGCTCCGCCCCTGGACAAGCTCATTCGCTCGCCTATAGAATGTGGAGTCTCAATCAAAATAAACAATTTTGGCAGTAGCTCTGTGGACCAGCAAATTCTCAATCTTGACGTTCCACGTATAAATAACAATATTGTTATATTTTAATACTGGCAAGAAAGGTCCCGTATTAATTACTGGATAAGTCTGTTCATCCGTCCTTCTCTTCGAGGTCAATGCAATTAATACCTCGAGGTGAGCACCATTTTGTGGAAAGTTCAAAGTTGGTTCATGGATAGAGTTGTCCAGCATGTAAGTAATTGGAATGTACACCACTGGCTTAAGACCATCAAAGGAAATTGATACTGCTTGGTGTTCTTCAAGGCATGGGAGGCACTGATTGGACGATGCTATGCTCACGAATAAGCTAAATAGTGTTGATCCTGGAGAGTGCTTGTGTCGGTGACCACCATGCATGAACAGGCGATGTGGGCGATCGAGGGCAGTGCAGCAAAAACCACGTTCTCTACTGCGCACACCTTTACCAAACCACACTGACCAGCGCGGTGAAGTCTGGCCAAATAACCCTCGCTGCCTGCACGGCATGGGGAGCCCTCATCCAGCAGCGGATTGACAAATGGGTTGTTCGTAAAGGTGGAATTAGCATAAAGTAGAATCGATGCTTTACTGAACTTTAATGTTTAACAACGTAATCTGTAAAATGTCAAATATATTGTCTAGATTGAGCTGCTATGTATATACTGTAAATACTTTCTGTCAGGCTACCCTGTGAGTACATGTTTTCCCATAATGCTGTGAAACGTTAATATTTATATATTTTTCATCTTGGCACGTATTATTTAGAGGTTGCCTGGTGGCTTAAGAGTGCCTAGCCAGCACTACCGAGGGCCTGGCTTTATCAGAATGAGAGATCCAGGGCAGTGGATGACGTCACCCTTGGTTACCACTGACTGCACCCAATTTTGTTTTATTTGGTCTTGCACTGGATTTATATCGGGTTGACTGTCACGCAATGAACATTTATTCCCTGTAGTAGACTGGGTGGAAAGGTGCCCCCTCCAAAGATATTTGAGAAGTCGTTCTGTGACGGCTCCTTCTGCAGGCCACTCTAACATGGGTGAAGGATTCATCCAGGAGATTTCTCAACGAATCCTTTGTATATTGACATGAAGTTGAAAGTGTCATTGAGATACAAATATAATTGTGTCATCAATGTTTTTTTCTCATTGTGCTCGTGTTTTCAGATGGTAGGAATTCTATCGTTGATGTTTTTGTTGCAAACTGTACGTTCTTTCTTGTGCACCTGATTATCATTGATTTTTAAGTAGCATCACTTCATCATGAACAGACATTGTCCAAGCATCATAATTGTTTCTCATATTTGATTAGTCTATTTTTCAAACGCTGCTTAGCAGCCAGTATTAACCTATTATATAAATGTGTAACGTCAAGGGAATTTAATATAAAAAATATTGCAAGTGCATTTAAAAGTAACACAAGTACTGTTGCAATGTCCTATTTAATTACATATTGGAAAACGTGTACGTGGGTTTTAGTGTTGTGGCTTTGTGTCTCTGTGCTCGGCTTGTACAATATTACACTCAAGGAAGATGCAAACCCATAAAACAAATAGCTATTATATAACAGATACTTGCCAAGGCTGTGTGCTGGGCTGTCCAAAATGACCTTGAAGTCATGTTAGTTAGGAAAACAGACTTCAGAATTATAGTGACATTCCTTCAGTGAGAATGCTTAGTTTAAATAAAATAACATTTTCGTGTTGCTTCTTCCTATAATCTCCACAGGAAATAATATTTGTGACTGCTTGAATGCAGCCTTTTTTGTTTTTTGTTAAACGAATAAAGAAGTCGCATGGCACAGTCATCGTGTTGTCTGTGATTGTCACTGCAACTATCAAGAGTCCAGCTATGAATGTTATTGAATTATTTGTAGGTTTCGAGTGAGTTGATAGGGGTGGTAATATTTACAAGTTATTTTTCTGTACCGTTTTCGGGTTCTTCATTACGCATTTAGTTGTAATGAGCTATTCTAAAGTGTTACAAAATAAGATATGGTTGACCAACAATTAAAGGCAATCGGGGACATTGTGTTTGGACCAAACATAGCACAGCACATTATCTGCATGGCATACCTGTCAAAACTAATAACAGTTCATACTTACAACTAAACTTCTGACTGTTTTCGCGTTCCATGACAAAACCTATAAGCAGCAAGACAAGAATACATTAAAAAAAATCCCATCTTGAGCAAAACATTTTATAAACACTATGTAAAAAAGATGTGGTCTAGCTTCCAGTAAGTTACGTCAGGTGGGTCCACCATTGTTACTCCATTGTGGTCAGTTCCAAGATTGGTCATTGCCTACAAAGGAATGCGTACTTGTGATAAGCTATGAAAACCAGCTTGTTAAAAAAAAACTCGGGTCGAAGTTAGGTGTCATCAAGAAAAACTAAGGCATTGAGGACTGTCTATACCAGCAGTTATTTTATGTTCTGTTTTATTCACAAGGACTTGAGGTGCAGTCGTTGCACAGTGAGAATTACGTTTCTCAGGGGTGACGGTTGTCGGGGAGGCTGACCCCTGGCTCCTCGCTCACGTGGCATCTGTTGCTCCCCTCTTCCGTGTCCTGGGGAGGGTTACTGCTCACCGACTCCCCCCTCCCCTTCGCCGCGGCCCCTCGGGGCATGATTCGCGGCTGGCGTTTAGCCACCTGGGGTCAATTCACACAATCTCTGCGCACACACACTCACCCACTCGAAATCCGACGTCGCTCCTCTCCCGTGCCGTGCACCAATCGCGCGCGCGGGACTGGGGGTTGGGGGTCAGAGGGCAGGGACGTCACTCGCACACGCGCAGCTGATGGGGGGGTTGTCTCGGAGATTTATTTAAAGGGCTGTATGAACAATCTCACGGGTACGCTGCCCGTTTGCCTCATGCACACGCTAAACAAAGGCCGCACGAATAATCTCGCGTGTACGCCGCCCGTTTGCCTCACGCACACGTTAAATACAAGGGCGTATGAGTAATCTCACGTGCCCCTGTACGAGTCCGCCGCCGCTCACCACACGCACACGCTAACCATGAGCTACACGCATGGGCGAGCGCAAACACGTGGGTAAATACTCACGCACAAACACAGGGTACAACAACGCACACCACCATGCATCCGTTCCACCCTCGCAGAAACCACACGACAAGGTTTATTGATCACCAACAGTTTATTCTCAGCGAGTCCAAGGCTAAATTACCTGAGTCAGTTTGAGTCAGCAGGGCAGGTCTAACCTATCTCCCGATGGTCTAAGAGCCGATCTGTCCCGCCTCTTTCGAATCACTCTCCTAAGACAATCTCACAATGGCCTCAATATCTCACTCTCGGGTACTCACGGTTCGACTCGTACGGAGCTGCTGGGTCGGATCCTCGCTGCACTTGGACTCGTCACACGGACGTTCGAGTGGCTGGGAAGTCGACGGCCCCGAGCGCTGGCTTGAGTAGAATCCGAACTAACTCTATCCCTACCTTCTCTCCTCTTTTTATTGTCCTCTACATCAAAGATAAATCGGCGCTGATCCGCTGGCCTCCCGTCCAATCAGGTGGCTCGGATTTCCCGCCACTCTCCCCGGGCCAGTGCTCTCTCAGATGTCCGCTTTTTACTCTCTAAACAAGGGCATTTGTCCTTCCAATCAGAGGACCGGCCTTGTTTTGCCCGCTGTTCGTGACTGTCCCCCCCCAGCTGCCTGCCGACCCGTGTGTGTTGTGGTGGTTTCTACCCACGGTGGCTCAACAGCCCCGACATGACCATGTAATTACAACCCAAGTCACTGCGCCGCGGTGCGAGTTAGCCTCGGGGGAGATCGTCCAATTCCCTGGTCGCAGGAAACCGTGAAGTTTGGTCCCATGAGAGGGCTTCGGGGTGAAAACCTGTCGGCCAGGTGACCTCCCCTCTGGGTTCCATGTGGGGGTGTGTGTGTGTTCATGTGGGGGGTGGTGAGGGAAGAGCAGCGTCGGCCCCATCCCTCGGAGGTGGCGGCGTCGCAGTTGCAGGCACGGCTCCGACGGAGCGGCTTCGCTGCTGTGGCACCACATAGCCCCCCGAGGTGCCAGTCCCTGTCCCGGGTTGACTGGAGCACCTCGCCTGGGTTGCCCCCACGAGGTAGTGCCGTGGGGTCCACGGGACTCGCCCGTCCTTCGTGGCCGGCCTTGGGGGTGGTGGTTCCGTCTCCTGGGGTTCCGGCGGCGGTCTCCTCCACTCCAACGGCTCTTCTCGTCCCTCGGCACCTGCTGGCTGGGGAACAAACTCAGAGGCAGCAGGGTTTAAGGGCCATCGTCCTCGCCCCCTCCGGTCCGGGCCGTGACCCCTCAGGGCCCGGGGCCCTGTGGGGCCCATATACCGTGCGAGGCCCCCGAGCATGGGCGGTGTGGGGACCCCGGAATTTCTTGGTACCCGAACGGTGGGGTTCTCCCTCGCGGGGCTGCCCTCCATGGTTTCAATCGGCGGACGTTGACCACCATCTCTCGGCCCCTCTCTCCGCCCTGAATCAGCACCGTCCAGGGGGAGATCTGTCGCCCCACGGTCCAGGGTCTGTGCCAGTAGGTGGTCCCCACCTGTCCGGCCCTGATGCCAGGGGTGTGTAGCCACACCTTAGAGCCCGCCGAGTATAAGGGAGGCTCCATACGAGGTCGGGCGCCCTGCTCTTGCCGCTGATGCGCGGCCTCTCCTTGCGGGTAGGCCTGGCCCCGGGCCCCTCGCAGAGTCTCCATCAAGTGCTCCACGGGGCGGCTCCCCTCCTCCCGTTGCGGAGGGGGAACGCCGAACAGCAGATCTGCGGGTAGACGAGACTCACGGCCAAACATCATTAGGAACGGGGTCTGTCCCATAGACGTGTGTACCGTGGTGGCGTAGGCGAACAGGGCATAGGGGAAGTGTTCATCCCAGTCCTGCTGATTTGTGGCCGCCATGTGTTTGAGCTTTCCGGCTAGGGTCTGGTTCATACGCTCCACCATACCGTTCGCCTGGGGGTGGTACGCCGTGGTTCGGTCCTTCTGGATTCCGAACTCGCGGCACGGCGCCTGAAACAGCTCTGCCTCGAACTCACTACCTTGGTCGGTAATGACTCGTTCGGGGATTCCGTGCTTAAGTACGTAGTGCTCCACGAATGACCGGGCCACCACGAGGGCCGTCTTATCGGGGATGGCCACCGCCACGGGATAGCGAGTGAAATACTCCACCGCTACGAGAATATATCGGTTGCCCTGGTGGGATCGCGGTAATGGCCCCTGTAGGTCGATCCCAACCAGCTGGTTCGTCCGACTGACGCGGAACGGTCTCAGGGGTACCTGATATCGCGCCGGTTTCGGCCCACATTGATGACACGCGCGGCAGCTCTGTACCCAGGCGGCCACGTCTTGTGCCAATTTGGGCCAGAGATACTGGCGATGCAGGGTCTACCGAGTGCACCGTTCCATGTCATGGCCCCCGAGCGGGTGGTCGTGCACCAGCCTTAGCAGCTGGGGTCGCACCTGGGCGGGAACACAGATGCACCCTGACCGGCCGGCTTCGGTTAGCTCTCGTACCACCCTGTTCTGCACACACAACCGGGCACACAAACCACTCCAGGGTCCTGGTCGGGCGCTGTTCTTCTCCCGCAGGGCCGCTTCCACCGCTGCCAGATCCGGATCCTGCTGCTGGGTCCGTCTCAGTTGCTCGTCGTCCAAGCCCGGGAAGGCGCAGCCGATGTCCTCTTGGATCCGCCCGGTCAGGGTGGGGCGGTTCTTCGGGTCCCTGGCTCCTTCTGCAGGGGTCTCTGCGGCGCATACTGCACTCTCTCTCGCGAGAGGGGGTTTAGTCTCAGCGCGCTCCCGGGGGCCCGTTGCCTGTCGGCAGCGTCCCCCCGTGAAGCAACGGGCAGGCCTCCTCTGCCCTCGTTTCGGCGCACACCGCGGGCCGCCTCGACAAGGCGTCCGCGTTTGCGTGCGTCCGCCCAGCCCGGTACTTGATCTGCAGGTTGTATTCCTGCAACTGCGCCAGCCATCGGGCCATCTGTCCCTGTGGTTCCTTGAATGTGAGGAGGAACTGCAGGGCATAGTGGTCAATGTGCACGCGGCACCTCCTGCAGTACAAATACGGTCGGAACTGTTTACACACGAAAATCACGGCGTACAGCTCCTGACGGGTCACGCAATAGTTCAGTTCGGCCCCGCTCAGGGTCCGGCTAGCATATGCAATGACCCGCTCCATCCCGTCCTGCACCTGTGACAGCACCGCGCCCAACCCACAGCTGCAGGCGTCGGTGTCCAAAATAAAATCGGTGGTGAAATCGGGGAACGCCAGGGTGGGGGTGTGGGTGAGGTGGTCTTTGAGGGTGGTGAAGGCCGTCTGGCAGGCCTCCATCCACTGATAGATGTTCTTAGGGGAAGTGAGTTGGGTGAGGGGGCGTGCAATCTCGCTGAATCCCTTTACAAATCGACGGTAATAGGTGGCGAGCCCTAAAAATGACCTGATCTCTATCAGGTTCCTTGGCCGTGGCCAATCCACTACGGCGCGTACCTTCTCCGGATCGGTGCTTACTCCTGCCTCGCTGATGCGGTGCCCGAGGACCCCACCTTGCGCTGTGCAATGTAACACTTACGTGGCTTGAGCTTGAGATGGCCGCTCGCAGTCGCTGGAACACCTCCCGTAACCTGGACCAGTACTCAGACAGAGATCTACTGAACACTATCACATCATCCAGGTAAATTAGGCACTGTTCCCACTGCAAACCCCGCATCACCAACTCCATCAGCCGCTGGAACGTCGCGGGCGTGTTGGTGAGCCCGAACGGGAGTACACGAAACTCGAATAGTCCCATCGGGGTGGTGAATGCGGTTTTGGGCCGTTCCTCCTCCGCCATATCCACCTGCAAGTACCCGGATGCGAGATCGAGGGTGGAGAAATACCACGCCCCCGCGAGGCTGTCAAAGGTGTCATCGATGCGGGGTATGAGGAAGGCGTCGCCGAGGGTGACCGCGTTCAATTTGCGGTGATCAACGCAAAACCAGGTTGACCCATCCTTTTTTGTCACTAGTACCACCGGGGCGGACCAGGGGCTCGCCGAGGGCTGGATTATGTTATCTCGGAGCATGTCCCCGACTGCCTCTTTGATCTGGGCTCGTTCAGGTGCGCCCACTCGGTACGCGGGGAGTTTGATTGGTCGGGCTGCACCGGTGTCAATTTGGTGCTTAACGGGGTCTGTCTGACCCATGTCGGAGTCGTGCTCACTGAACACGTCGGCGTACTCCCGCAGTAACCCGCGCAGCTGATCGGCCTCCCCCTTAGGTAAATCTGCCCAAGGTATGTGTAACTCGTCAAGCAGGGGGACGCCCTCGATGCGGGGAGTCTGGCCGACTCGCCAGGCCAGGTCCTGGTTGTCCTCGGGGCGACCGGAGTCCTCAGCCCAGAATGCAAACACCGAGTCGTTAGAGTGGCACGCGTGTAGGGGGTGTACTGTGGCTACCGTGGTGTGCTGTCGTAGTATTGCCGGGGTACTGTGGAGGTTAACCACCCGCATAAACAATTGGTCCCCATCTGCGTTTACCAGCGTGGCTGACCCCACAATCCCGTACCGTTTCGCCAACTCCGGGTGAGGAGTTAGCATTACCTCGCCCGATGGTCGGTGTGTGGGGCCGGTGGAGGAGGTTGCCACTGGCACCAGCATCTCGGCGAGCGGCCCGATGGTGATGGCCGACACCAGGGTAGTGGCCACGGGTGTGAAGTGAGGGAGATTCGGCTCGTCCCAGGAACGGAATCCGCTCCCAGCTGCCTTCCACGGTGGCGCATCGCTGGCGGGGCTGCACGTTGAGCCCCAGCTTTTCCATGAGGTCTGTACCTGCGATACACTCATGGCACAACACACTCGAGACATAGAATTCCTGGGTGCACACCTGGTGTCCGAGACGGACCTCGAGGGTGACCCTTCCCAGCAGGCCCATCCCGGCTCCGCTTGCAATGTGCAGCGCGCGATTCTGGGCCTGCAGGTGGCCCACGTCAACACCGAGTACGCTGCAGTGTGTGGCGCTCATGAGTGAGGCCACTGCCCCATGTCCAACAGAATCCGGGTACGCCACCTGTTTACCTGTCCTTCCACCAGCAACGTTGCTCCCGTGATTCCAGCCACTAACTCCCATAGCCAGTCGCCAGGAGTCACCGCGTTCTTAGGTGCTGTTGTCGGAATCTGTGTGGAGGTCACTCGCTCACCATTATTAGTATCGTCATTTTGTGTTGGGACCACGTCGATTGCACTCCCAGTTGGTCCACTCTCTAGGCGGCGTTGGCATTTAACCCTGGCGCGTTTCTAGCTCGGGCGATCTGAGGACAGTCTCTCATGAGATGCCCTCGACGGTCGCACAGGTAACATGCCCGGGGGGCGGCCCCATAGGAAGCCCCCTGCCCGTCCCTTCTCCTCTCCCCGATACGTGTCTGCCCAAGCTCTGCCTCCAATCGTGACACTCGTCCATTTAGCCCCCCTACCATGGAGTGCAGCTCTCCCATTTCGGTCTGAATGGTCTCAACTGTAGACTGTAGTTTGGTCATGTTCCGGTTCGCTTCCTCACGTATATCCCTTATGCCCATCTGTATCCCGTTACCCATCCCGTGGTTGTCTCGTGGGGTCCCGGGGGCTTCCTTGTCTGCCCCCTTACCATCCTAGAGAGCTCCTCCTCCTCTGGGAGCAGGCTCGCGATGGCATACTCTCGTCCCAACCCTCGAAGTTGTGTACGCTTGCTGGAAAGCTCCTCGCACTCAAGCGCGCGCTCGACAAGGGTATCAAAGGGGAGGCTTGCACTACCCACTTTGGGCTGCCACCACGCGGTGCGGGCTTAATACCGGAGGATTTTGTCAGTGGCCAGCTCGTCAATTACCTCTGTCGCGAACTCTGGACGGGCGATCCGTGTCAGCGATCGCACGTCTTCGGCTTTAATCGCGAAAGTCCTCGCCGGGTTGGCGGCGGCGCGCCTCTAAGGCTGTCTTTGCCCGTCTTACATTATGCGTGCTGAAGCGTAGGTCGAATCGGCGCATCAGCTCTTCTAACTGGGTTTACGCGCTTGCGGGTAGAGCCTCCACAAAGTCAGCTGCCCGCCCATCTAGATTAATGGTAAGTTGCCGTAACGCCTGCGCGTCCGTCCAGCCATTAAGCTCTTTAGCCCCTATGATGTTGCAGGCAAACACTTTCCATGAAGGGGTCCCCTGGCCGGTAAACACATACCTTATTTTCGCGTGGAGCAACGCGCCTCTCTCCCGTGGGGATGTGGGGGTTCGTACCGCTTCTGATGCCAAGTTGTCGGGGAGGCTGACCCCCGGCCCTTCGCTCACGTGGGATCCGCTGCTCCCCTCTTCCGTGTCCTGGGGAGGGTTATTGCTCACCGACTCCCCCCCCTTCGCCGTGGCCCCTCGGGGCATGATTCGCGGCTGATGCTTAGCCACCTGGGATCAATTTACACAAATCCCTGCGCACACTCACTCACACCCACTCACTCGAAATCCGACGTCGCTCCTTTCCCGTGCCACGCACCAATCGCGCGCGTCGGACTGGGGGTCGGGAGTCAGAGGGCAGGAACGTCACTCGCACACGCGCAGCCGATTGGGCGGTTGTCTCAGAGATTTATTTAAAGGGCTGTATGAACAATCTCATGGGTACACCGCCCGTTTGCCTCACGCACATTCTAAACAAAGGCTGCACGAATAATCTCGCATGTACGCCGCCCATTTGCCTCATGCACACGTTAAACACAAGGGGATATGAGTAATCTCACGTGCCCCTGTACGAGTCCGCCGCCGCTCACCACACGCACACGCTAACCACGAGCTACACGCATGGGCGAGCGCAAACACATGGGTAAATACACACTCGCGCACAAACGCAAGGTACAACAACGCACACCACCATGCATCCGTTCCACCCTCGCAGAAACCACACGACAAGGTTTATTGATCACCAACAGTTTATTCTCAGCGAGTCCGAGGCTAAATTACCCGAGTCAGTTTGAATCAGCAGGGCAGGTCTAACCTATCTCCCGATGGTCTAAGACCCGATCTGTCCCGCCTCTTTCAAATCACTCTCCTAAGACAATCTCACAATGGCCTCAATATCTCACTCTCGGGTACTCACGGTTCGACTCGTACGGAGCTGCTGGGTCGGATCCTCGCTGCACTTCGACTCATCACACGGACGTTCGAGTGGCTGGGAAGTCGACGGCCCCGAGTGCTGGCTTGAGTAGAATCCGAACTAACTCTATCCCTACTTTCTCTCCTCTTTTTATTGTCCTCTACATCAAAGATAAATCGGTGCTGCTCCGCTGGCCTCCCGTCCAATCAGGTGGCTCGGATTTCCCACCACTCTCCCCGGGCCAGTGCTCTCTCAGACGTCCGCTTTTTACCCTCTAAATAAGCGCATTTGTCCTACCAATCAGAGGACCGGCCCTGTTTTTCCTGCCGTTCGTGACTCTGTCCCCCTCCTACCTGCCTGCCGACCCGTGTGTGTTGTATGTGTTTTCTACCCGCGGTTGCTCAGCAGCCCCGCCGTGACCATATAATTACAACCCAAGTTACGGCGCCGCGGTGCACGTTAGCCTTGGGGGAGATCGGCCAATTCCCTGGCCACAGGAAACCGTGAAGTTTGGTCCCATGAGAGGGCTTCTGGGTGAAAACCTGTCGGCCAGGTGACCTCCCCTCGGGGCTCCATGTGGGGGTGTGTGTGTGTTCATGTGGGGGGTGGTGAGGGAAGAGCAGCGTCGGCCCCGTCGCTTGGAGGTGGCGGCGTTGCGGCCACGGCGTCGGCAGGACGGCTTCCCTGCTGCGGCATCACAGTTGCAGGCACAGCTCCGACGGAGCGGCTTCGCTGCTGTTGCACCACACGGTCATGTGGATCTTTGAAATATCGCGTGCATTATAAATTGCATTACTGTATGATTATTATTTATTCAAATATGTGCCTCAACAACAATTGGTGAAGCTGTACAAGAAGACCACATTCTTTATATTGGAGAACTAAAAACACATGTTTAAACATTCTGTACTCCCCGCACATTTTATTGTAAGTGATACACATTAGGCCAATACTCTGAAATTCAATAGTACTGTAATATTTATGTAATATTATTACGACGTAAAATACAACTTACAAAGGAAATCAATGTACAGAAGTATGTGTGCCACGTGTAAGTTCTTGGAACATGGTTTTGTGGTACTCATTGCAGCATGGGTAGATGGCTATCGTTTGGGTACACCTTTAACCCTGCTATTTGTAGTTTCCACCATGTACATGTCTGGGTGTATGGTTGTGCGTGTGGATAAGGAGTGATGTGCGCGATACGTGCGCCCATTTGGTGACATGATCTGGGGAAGCGTTAAAATTCAAGACTTGAGTCGAACGACAGTCGGTGTCCAATCTGTAGCCACTTTGGACGAACAATTCGTTTGGTTCAAGTTTTGAGTGCTCGGATTGAATTCTCATTTTAATCGGCTGGAAACCATTGAACAACAAAGGCAACCGAAGCGGTCTGACACGCCACACGTTTCGCCCCGATCAAATTACCCCATAAACCATCGTCACGTGAAGTCCGGTCATCCTCGCAGCAGCAGCAGCAGCAGCCGCGGATTTTGGCTCGGTCATCGAACAAAGATGGTCACCGCATCACCGCGCGCTTTCGGAGGCGTTTCCGCGGCCGTCTGGAACGCTCTTCCTGAACGTACTTAGTTTTGGAACGTAGCTTGGGCGACTCAAGTCAGAGGTCACAGAGCACTGAGCTGGCAATCCTGTGCTCGAATCCAGGTCAGCCAGCCAGCCGCCTGTGCTTCCATTGGGTTCTCAAGTGCGGTGGTGAGTTCCATGGTCTCGGACCAAGTCAACAAATTACCAGGACAAAAATAAAATGGTCACTGTCAACGCACTTTGCCACTGCTCTGCGAGAGTTCCACGTATGAAAGATTTGTCTCGCCGAGAGCAAAGCGCAATGTGGATATAATCAGGTTGGGGTTGGGGGGGGGGAAAGATTTAAAATGACAAAAAACTACATTGCAGCGCGAATCGCGTCCATGTCATTGGGAATTAATGTCAACTGCATTGCCACTTCTCTCTCCCTTGCCACTGCCCCTGCCAGCTCGCTCAACCCGTTTGGACGTCTGTGAAAAATATCTTTATAGCTCATCGTATTCCTCCAGGATAAATGCATACAGTATTCTGATTATTTCTGGATGAGGGATACACCGCAATATTGCTGCATCTCCAAACTTTTTAAAATTAATATAAACGAAATGTGCTGACCCTGCACACAGAACACATGCAAAAAATGTGTACACATAACACGAGTACAGAAACAATGGAATGTTGGCTACATAAAATGTTCAACATACATATGCACTACCTTAGTCTCACACACACATTCATTTACATATACTGTACTATTTAACCAAAACTATTTAATCTATAAACTGTTATTATTGTGCCAGATTAAGGGCCACTGAGCTATTCGCTCTTTTTCAGAAGCGACTTGGCCACAAGTGATAGTTCAACGAAGTAGCTTATCACGTGGAAATGTATAGCAGCAGCTAAATACTGTAAACGGGTGATGTTGTTTCTGAATGTGGAAGAAAAAAACCGGAGGACCCGGAGAAAAATCTGCACGACCACGGGACAGATATACGCAAACTCCAAATATAGGCGTCAGGGTCGGGAGTGAACTCACGACCTCCTGCATACTCAGCGAGGTGGTTCACATCTCGCCTGTAAACACATTGAGACTTCTCGTATTCGCAAATATTGCTACAATCGGCGGGGTTGACTTTTTCTCTCATTCAAGAAAGATGATGACTACTAAGGCGAGTCTTGTGGTAACGCTGCTGTTACCCGCAGGGAGAAGGGTTAAAACATGGGACCTTTTTTCCAGTATCAAAGTGTAGTGACTAACTCGGAGACGATCAGACTTGGAGGCACTTCTTTATTTAACGAGCACCATCGGGGTTCACATTTTTAATATTTAGTCCGTCTATTATCGACGACGCCACTTAGTTGGTAGGCTGTCTGACTGGCGGTGCCCCGAGATGGTAAAGACGGAGACGACGAGAAGAACAGTGACGATGGAAATCAGCAGCACGACAGGTATCCCACTCCGAACAACAGCCCCGAGGTCCCCCACAGGGGGACCCCTCTTATACTGTCAGCGTGGCCTCGCTCCGCCCCGGCCACGCCCCCTTTATGGAACATATGTAGTGGGTTCGAATTAGGTGCACACACGACTCCTTGGGAGGCAACGCTGATTTATTAGAACGGTAAGTAATATAACACTGCACATAAGGTGGTGACCACCAACCTACTCTAGCTAACACATACTTCTCACATACTCTAGCGTGACCCAGCGAGGTGGGCTACTGCCAGGTCCGCTGACTGGAGGCTTGACTCTTCTTGGCGTCTTCACGATGCATCTTCGTTCTTGATACGGGCAGCCTCGAACCTCGTGAGGAGGCTGCTTATATGGGCCTCGGCGTGCCCGGGCCCCACCCCGGCCACGCCTCCCTTCGAGAACCCTCTCGAAGCCCCCCTGCTGTCCACATGCCCTCCGAGGTGCCCCCTAGGCCCCCCAGTCACGTGTCCAGCCGGGGTCACAGAGAGTGCCACGGCCTCACACCACCCTCGTGGCCTCCCGGAGCCCAGAACCGGCCCTGACGTCATTCCCGCCTCCAGCCGGGATGACGTCATGCGTGTGTGTAGACCCGCGTGGTCATGACGCTCCACCGCATAGTGACGTCACGCTTGTGCGTGTGTACACAGTAGTGATTCTACAATCACTACATCACCCTCTTCCATGTAAAAAAACCAGCCGTCTCGGCTGTGACAATACAGGAAAAAAAAACAGTGTGCCTCCAACAACAACAACGTCAACAAACAACCGGCGACCGACAATAATCACCCCGAGAAACATATGTACACACACCGAGAGGGGAAGGGAAGAATGTATGGAATGAGGGGAACCAACAACAACATGTACACCAAAAGAACTGGTCAACCCACTTATCCCTTAGCACAGCCCATCCGTGTGAATTTGTACGCATGCACCGACATATGAATGTGGCTGCTTTACAACGGTGTAGGCAATCAACAAGGTGTGAGAGTCATGGACAGCGGCCAGTCTTCAAACGAATTCGCGTGGCCGAGCCTCCAGGGGAGGCGAGCACGCTCTCCCTGGAGGTCCTGGGGGAACTTGAAAAAGGCCCAAAAAGGGCACGGCCCCTCCCCAGGAGTTGGGCAACAGGATGAGCAGGAGTGACGTACGGGCGCTCCACTCCTCCCTTCAAGTCCACATCCGGTCAGCACAACCGGCGACTCCAAGGGCGGCAGGTGCAGGAATCCTGTGACAAGGAGAAACCACCTCCTGAGGCACAGCACCACAAGCCCACGCCTCAGCTCATCGGACACGACAGCCACCCGGCCCAGGGAAGTGGAGATGATCGTATTCCGCCCGGCGGAAGAAATAAAAACAAAAATACATAGATTCCGACGCGTTGTATGCACAACCAACACCGGTAAATCAAACCAAAACCACACAACCACCCCATAGATGGCAGGGTCTCACACCGCCCTGTTACCGTTCCACCACACAGGTGGCAATAGGGCGAAGACCGAAAGTCTAACACCCACCTACAAACACCACTTAACATTCCGGACGTCTCCCTACGTCCCAGGTCAAGAAGTCGCACTTCAGGGTCGACCCATGTACTGGCTCAAGGAAGTCACTCTTCCAAGGTCGAGCCAGTATGCTGCAACCAAAGGTACAACCGTTGGATGTTGTACAACATCCCGGGTCAAGGAAGTGATGCTTCCAGGTTGACCCATGTACTGGGCAAAGAAGTCGCACTTCAGCGTTGCCTCAGTATCTACATTTTTTGTAAAAAAAAAAATGTTAAATCGACGTGACAAAAAAATGCCTGCTCTTGCCCAGAAATGGTTCACACAAATACCCATGCACGTACAAAATGGCGGCCGCATGCACGAGCCGCATCCCCTGCGGTTTCCCGCGCTCACACAAAATGGCGGCCCCACGCGCGTTTTCCGCGCTCGCACAACTCAGAAGCCCTCCCTTGAAGGCCAACCCAGACATCTCATGCCACTCGGTAGCACCCCCCGCCTTTCCGACGCGCACGTGTCGGCCGTATCGGGGGAATTATAACCCAGTCTCTCTCCAAGACTCGCATCGCAGCATGTAGCTGTTCCGACCGAGCTGAGAAGCCAAGAACACCTCTCTCCAGGACTCGCATTGCAGCAATCAGCTGTCCCAACCGGGTTGAGAGGACACACCAACCCCTCTCTCCAAGCCTCGCATTGCAGCATTTAGCTGTACCAACCGAGCTGAGAGAGCAACTCACCACAAGCTCCCTGAGCCTCTGGTTCACTGTCTCAGACGCGCCTCGGAGTGTCTCGATCTCCGGGCCGCCAGGTCAAGCCATCAGCCACAGCATGACGGGACCACACTCTCCGAGCCATGTGAGCGAACTGCCCACTAGGATAGACACGCCACGGAGTGTCTCAATCTCCGGGCTGTCAGGTCAAGCCGTCAGCCACACCATGACGGGACCACACTCGTGTCAACACGCAACAATGACAGGGGCATTCTGGTCAGGATCTTTGGCCCAGATTAGCCACAGCCAGCACACAATCCAAATCACTGGCACCATGTCATCATCACAATTTAACGATCCGTACCAAGGATCACAACAATGTACGTCACAACCCGTATCAGTGCAGAGAGAGTCTATGCAGTACATACAGTCCACACATCGCGATCTCGAGAAAAATCCCATACAAACACTTCTTTAACAAATGTGGCACAAGCTATATATTAACAATCACGAACAAAGCTCCATACAAATCATACATTGTTAACACTCACAAGCAAAGTTTCGCACAGTCACACATTGACAACATTCATGAGCGAAGCTCCATACTGTATATCCAAAAACAATCGCGACTCCGCAACGGCAATCAAACAAAGTGTCAACAAATCATTAATCCGGCAATTCACTGGACCTTAACGGAGCCCGAGACCCCCCACATAGCCGAATTAATAATGAACTGGCTCCTTAAGATAACAATCCCGACGCAGTACTTAACACTGTTACAAAGCAGACACATGCACGGGCGCCGCGTCAATCTGCTACGCACCCAACCAAACTAACACGCTTCGCAACCCAGCGAGTAAAAAAAACACCTAATCGCAACCCGGCGCACGCAAGATGGGTGAAGTGTGTTTTTAGGGCCGGGTGCATTGTGTCACGACTCGCCTGAGAGGCTGTGAGGAACGGAGGCTGCACTGTGGGACTTGAAGACTCTTGGATGGTGAGCACAGGATGCCACCAAGACGGCCCAAGATCTCCCTCCACAGGCGTTGAGAATGGCGGGAGCGGCGTTTTGGCGGGAACCGCGTCCCGACCGCCCGCCAAGATGGCGGCCGCGCGTGCACCATGCACGCGCGAATTTCCCGCCCAGGCACCCGCAGCAGCGGCGGCGGCGGCGTCCTCTCTCCTCCAGCTCCGTCACTCTCTCTCCTCTCTCTCGATGGCGGCGAAGCAGCGACGTGATGTGCGTGCTGCTGCCCCGCCTGCAGCGCCATCTCCCTCCTTCACCGAGGCTGCAGAACCCCGGGGCTGCCCCGAAGATGATCGTCTCGCCTCCTCGTCGTGTGAAAGCGAGCAGATAAGTTATAGTAATCGTGCACATATTATACTGATTAGGATAACACCTAACGTTATTTATTTTTCCGCAACTTCTGACACCAAATGTAGTGGGTTCGAATTAGGTGCACACACGACTCCTTGGGAGGCAACGCTGATTTATTAGAACGGTAAGTAATATAACACTGCACATAAGGTGGTGACCACCAACCTACTCTAGCTAACACATACTTCTCAAATACTCTAGCGTGACCCAGCGAGGTGGGCTACTGCCAGGTCCGCTGACTGGAGGCTTGACTCTTCTTGGCGTCTTCACGATGCATCTTCGTTCTTGATACGGGCAGCTTCGAACCTCGTGAGGAGGCTGCTTATATGGGCCTCGGCGTGCCCGGGCCCCACCCCGGCCACGCCTCCCTTCGAGAACCCTCTCGAAGCCCCCCTGCTGTCCACGTGCCCTCCGAGGTGCCCCCTAGGCCCCCCAGTCACGTGTCCAGCCGGGGTCACAGAGAGTGCCACGGCCTCACACCACCCTCGTGGCCTCCCGGAGCCCAGAACCGGCCCTGACGTCATTCCCGCCTCCAGCCGGGATGACGTCATGCGTGTGTGTAGACCCGCGTGGTCATGACGCTCCACCGCATAGTGACGTCACGCTTGTGCGTGTGTACACAGTAGTGATTCTACAATCACTACACATACGAGCGGGTTCCTGGTGGGCCCCTTCTGTGACCTTTCCCCTAGTTCCCCCTCTTGTGTATATCCTGGCCTGCTGATGTCAGAACTGCCGTACGCCGCAGATCCCTTTTCTGCCAGCGGCCATCACTGTGCCACTACAAAAGTATGAAAAAAATAAGAATAGGTTTTACCCTTTCTGGCAATCAAACAGGTGTTAGGATATTCAAGCACCAAACAGAAACCCTTTGCAAGGAATCAAGTTCGCATTAACCACACGTACTTGTGGTGAACATGCAAACAAAACATGCTCTGATAATTATGTATGTATTGTCTTTTAAACTGATTGGTCTACATCACCAGTGTTATGTCCATCTCCAGCTGTGGAGGGAAGGCACAGCTGCAACGTCTCTGCGACGTTGCGGACACTGTCCGAGAAGTAAGTGGCATCCAACTTGTACCTACTCACGGATGATTGTCGGCAAGAAACTGTACATTTTTATGGTTAATATGTAATGACAATAGAGCCTGCATGCGGTGTGAGGGGACTAGTGGCCACGGGAGGTAATGACAGGGAACTCACAGACAGTACAAATGCACTAGTGGCCACGGGAGGTAATGACAGGGAACTCACAGACAGTACAAATGCACTAGTGGCCACGGGAGGTAATGACGGGTGTCAGTTGTGAATGCGAAGGGACTGGTGGCTACGGGAATGTTCGAGAAGGGAGCGTGGTCAGGTGATGGAAGAGAACGGTAGAGTCTGCTGGTGGAGCGAGCGTCCAGAGTCCGTCAGAATTATCGAGAAAGGGGGCGTGGCCTCGGTTGATATATAAGAGAGATGCGCGGGAGACTCCAGGCAGTTGCAGTGGGGTCCCCGCCTGATGTCAAGTGAACGTGTCTTCAATAAAGTGCCATCTCAAGATAAGTGTGTCGTCATTACAAATGTATACGATTAATGATTTCCCATGGATAAGGCAAACCTGTCAACCGCTAATCAGTGCCAACCTTATTACAGACCAATTCAGACCTTATTGGTCACCCCGTGCCCCTATAAATCTCAACGTTCATCCTACAAAGTCCCATCACAAGGGAGAAACACAAACAAATAGACAAACATTTTTTGCCCGTATTGAAATGGCTGTACGCCAAATGGACCTGAAAGCTCAATTTCCCTGTACAAGAATATGACATAAACCATATGGGTTGACAGCTATGATGAGGGGATATAATCAACTCCACCTCAACTCGCCTCTCTCATCTCCTTCGATGTTCCTTCTCGTCTCATCCACTTGGTTCCCCATCCTGTCTCTCTTTACCCCTCCTCCCCATGGCCTACCTCGTGCTCGGTCCTTCTCCCTCCTTGCACCCCACCACTGGAATCAACTTCCCCTGCACATGAAGCAATCCCCCTCCTTAACCTCCTTCCGTTCATCTCTTAACGCGTCACCTCTCTTCAATTGTCCATTCTCTTCCTCATCCCTCCCTTCGCCCCTCCACTTCTTTCCATCCCTCCCCTACCCTGTCGTGACCCCTCTATCGCTGCCACTCATTCATCAGCCCTTGCACACGCCCCTGCCATCTAAATCATTAAAGTACCTTTCGATTTAAAGCTTTCGTGACTGCAAGGATTCATCTTCTTGGTTCTTTCGGTAAAGTCCGTACAGACCTGTCTCTTCACCTGAAGAAGGCTGCTTGTGTTGTGGCCGAAACGTCGTGAGAATTTTTATTGTCTTAATTTGTTTTATTGTTTTATTCTCATTCTACGTGACTTTACTGAAAGAACCAAGAAGAATAAAAAAACATTAAAGTACCGTTTTATTTTAAAAACCAATGTTAGTTAAGCGCCTTGAGTAAAGGCGCTCTTTACATATAAATTAAGATTAGATCGTAATATGGATACTAGCTATGTGGATCGGGTTCACGTCCCCAGCATTTCCACCTGGTGAAGAGACGATGCCGTTGGTGGGACATGTCCGTCTGCCAGTCGTTGCTAACGATCGTGGAACACCCCCTTGAACAGACTGGGAGCACAACAACATCGATTTCCACCCACCACCGAACCCCTCAGATGAGCATGTTTGGTACGTACGGTGCAAACGAAGTTCAAATATACACACGGAAGGTACGTACACCATGACACTGCGCCAAACACAAGCGAGGAGCTCACCGTATAATTATCAAAATGCACGTCTCAGGAATAGAGGGGACAGCCTGGGGTTGGTGTTAGTTGGGATTGATAGGGAAGTTGCAAAAAGGAGTGCTCTGCCGCGTGCGGAGCACGTATCTGTATTCTGGCGCTGCTGTGCAAGCAGAGAGGATTGTTACAATCGCTCGATCGCCCCTCCGAGGTGCTCAGATGCGGTTCCAGGCAATGTCTACTCCACGTCTATTTTTGAGGTTTCAAATCTTGACACAGGGACGCTGGCCTCCCCCCTCGGTGTCACATAGTGGTTCCTTTTGGGTACCTGGGACAGTGGCATGAATATTTATATTTGGATCCTTCGGCGAATTAACACGGCTACTTTCACCATGACCAACTTCAAAATAATTTCCTTTGTCCTTCGGGGAATGGGGAGTAAGGATACTGAACGATTTGAACGGGATATTTATTTAGTGCAAATGAACTGTCGCCCTGGCAAGATGTGAAGTTGAGGGACAAGGTAGCCAAAGTTTGTACATGGCTTCATGAACATGGGGCGGCAGGCGAGCACGGTGGTAACACTCGTGCCCAACAGCAAGAAGGTCCTGAGGTCGATTCCCGAATCGGGCTCCTTTCTGTGTGGAGTTTGTACGTTCTCCCTCCTATTCTGCATGGGTTTCCTCCGGATTCTCCAGTTTCCTCTCATAGCTAAAAAAAACCCCATAATGTAACTTACATTGACCAAACATTGGCAAATGACTTAATTGGAATGACACCATTGCAATATGGAAATCTACTTTGAAAACGTGGCAAGGACCCTTTTGAAAGAGAGTCTTGAGACTCGGTAATCCTTTCCTGGGTAAACATGCGTAATCAAATAAAATAATGAGTACGATGTACTCATGATAACGTGTATTGGGTTAGATTGTGTAAACGTAAATGTGTCACACACCCACGTCCACCGAACATCGCCAATTTGTAAGATTTGTCAATTGGATAGGCTTCTATCTAGTTATGTAGAACTTCTTTCGCACTGTACGTGGCCAGTCGTGTTAATTGGAGTCACTTGATAACCCTTACTAATTGGCTGTGTTGGCTGGACGTCGGTGTACGAGACATTCACATTTACGCAATCTAACCCAAAACATTTACTTGATGGAAGGGGTTGTGAGGATGTCGAGACAAGTACAATCTGCTTTCCTATGACGCGGTAGTTGCGTTCCTGAAGAACACCACATTATGGAAAAATCGCGTTATAATAAATAATATCTAATACAGGGTAAAGCACAGTCTGTGCTAACGCGTGAGATGCGTACGCAGGCCGAACAAAGATTGAGGAGCGTGGGTAGCATCTAGAAGAATCCAGCAGCATCCCGCCTTGTGTGATGATGATGATGCTACGCCGAGGCAGCCGTGCGACCGCTTCTTCCTACTCGAGCGACTTAGTCCCGTTCACTCGATCGCGTTACAGTAGAACTCGGAGATCGAACGCACCAGAACTCGAACAAATCGGTGTTCGAACGATATTTCTGAACATTTTTTGCCCCGGAAACCGAACGAAATTAGGAGGTCGAATGGGCAATTGCGACTTGAAAGAACCTGTACGGCTGAGACGCGTATGGCCAGCAGCGTGCATGACGCTTGCCCAGACAAAGGGGACTCCCGTTCCAAACAATAACACCACCACCTCAAGCCATCAACTCTCCTTACTACAGGTAAAGTGAAGTTCAATGTTCATTTATTTCATTTATTCCATATATTTATTCATTTATTCCATTCATCTATTGTTTCTTGTTTTTTTGTACGATTTTATGCATGTAATTACTGTAAACTTCGTGTAAAAATGCTTTATAATGAGATATTTCTTGTGCCTGGAACCAATTCATGTCATATACATTAATTCTTATGGGAAAAAATAATTAGGTGTTGGAACAAATCTGTGTTCGAATGGCCTTCTGGAACGAATTAAGTTCGATCTCCGGGGTACCACTGTATATCCAATTCGCGTTATGAAAACAACGCAGCGTTATGGGACAATAGACTGTATTGCATTTCAAGGGTACGTTGTTTATCGCTGGCTACATAAACCACAGTGGGGTTTACCCTGAAAAGAAACAGCAATACGTGGATTGGAAAAAACACCAAAACTATGCCGTTTAAAGACAAATTGGCTTAAGCCGCAAGTCGAGCCTGGGCAGGCCACAGCGTGAGACGGGGATGGTGGGCTGGTCGTGAAAGTAACAACCGAGTTGCAGCCAAAGGAGGAAACGTGCCCAAGAGGGCATCTGCCGCGGAAATGAAAAGTGATCATATCGGCTTGTGTTGTGCAGCTGCCGGGCGTGGATTGTTACATTACAAAGCTGTCCAATGATTGAAAAGGTTTTGGTGGGTTGTGAGGGTTGGGGGCCATCCATTTAGTAGGTACGCAAAAATCTGTCAAAGCCTGGCCCCTGCCCCCCTTCCTGTACGCACGCGGACATTTTACACCCCCCCTCCCCAACCTGCGTACGTTCGCCTGACGCACCCCCCCCCCCGAATCTTATTTAACGGCCGATATTTAATCCACGCAGAAATGATCAAGGATTAATAATATCAACGTGTTTAAGCAAACAGATAGTCCACCGCCGGCAGCATTAAATAATTAAGTTGCGTACCTTGGCCACTTATTTTGCTGAGCTGCGTGATAGCTGCAGTCAGGGGTACGGTGGCACACGAGTGACACCTCTCCCGGCAGTACTTGTTGTCTGACAGCTGGAGACACTGAACTGTGGCTCATTTGAAGGCCAATGTAGACAAATTATTATCGAGGCTTCACCCCCCCCCCCCCCGTTTCCTATGCGTACATTGTCAGTAGACCCCCCCCCCCCCATACGCAAGCGAACGCATTTGGGTTAACGCGCCTCCCCCTCCATGCATACGGACTCAATGGATGGCCTCTTGCTCATTTTTAATATGGGAGAGTGAGGAGTTGAGACCCATTTTCCCTCCCATGCAATTGCCTCAATATTTTTAAAGGGCAGCGATGCGGATTTTTAAAAAAACGTGCTTTCAAGGCGACAGAACGAAGGACAATAACTCGATCCATAATACAATGAATCTTAACAATATTTGGAATGTACTATCTATGCTTTGATTCGTTATGCACTATTGACACGCTATGCACAAGGACGCGAACCGACTGCGGCGGATAACAATTTCTTGACAACGCAGCACCACCAACTCTTCAAAGCTCTAGGGCGATCGATGGCAAGGAGTGGTGGTAGTAGCATCAACATTACCACCCATCGTGACCTCTGCGCCCTGAGCCGTCCGACGTTACCTCCTCTGCTTACGATTCCAGCATCAATTTCCGCTGGCTATTTAATGAGACCTCCTTTGCCAGAAACAAGATATAGGAATAGGTTTTACCCTTTTAACTGGCACAAAAACTGACACCTTTATTCAAGGCATCATGTTTGCAATGACCACAACACAAGCAGTCAAAATGCAAACAAAAAAGACAACTCTGATAATAATATGCACTGTCCTTGAATTTGATTGGTCCACACCCGAGACAGCTTTTCTTAGAGCCTAGTCTCCATTGGTGTTGGACCAGAAGACGCCAAAAGGCGTACAACTCAAAAACAGCGCACTATCAGAGTATTGAGGGCTCGGGGTGAGAGTTGTACGCCTTTTGGCGTCTTCTGGTCCAACACCAATGGAGACTAGGCTCTAAGAAAATCTGTCTCGGGTGTGGACCAATGAAATTCAAGGACAGTGCATATTATCATCAGAGTTGTCTTTTTTGTTTGCATTTTGACTGCTTGTATTGTGGTCATTGCAAACATGATGCCTTGAATAAAGGTGTCAGTTTTTGTGCCAGTTAAAAGGGTAAAACCTATTCCTATATCTTGTTTCTGGCAAAGGAGGTCTCATAATGTTAATGCTCACCCCGAGTCCTCAATACTCTGATAGTGCGCTGTTTTTGAGTTGAACGCCTTTTGGCGTCTTCTGGTCCAACACCAATGGAGACTAGGCTCTAAGAAAAGCTGTCTCGGGTGTGGACCAATCAAATTCAAGGACAGTGCATATTATTATCAGAGTTGTCTTTTTTTGTATGCATTTTGACTGCTTGTGTTGTGGTCATTGCAAACATGATGCCTTGAATAAAGGTGTCAGTTTTTGTGCCAGTTAAAAAGGTAAAACCTATTCCTATATCTTGTTTCTGGCAAAGGAGGTCTCATAATGTTAATGCTCACCCCGAGCCCTCAATACTCTGATAGTGCGCTGTTTTTGAGTTGAATGCCTTTTGGCGTCTTCTGGTCCAACACCAATGGAGACTAGGCTCTAAGAAAAGCTGTCTCGGGTGTGGACCAATCAAATTCAAGGACAGTGCATATTGTTATCAGAGTTGTCTTTTTTGTTTGCATTTTGACTGCTTGTGTTGTGGTCATTGCAAACATGATGCCTTGAATAAAGGTGTCAGTTTTTGTGCCAGTTAAAAAAGGTAAAACCTATTCCTATATTCCGCTGGCTAATAACGTAAATGGCTTCATTAGTTGTTTGTAGCACCTGTTTTTTTCTTCTGAAGCATATGTGGTGGGTATAAATGGAGACTCTGGCGTCACGTTGGAGGCAACACGTTTATTCCACGCTCACACTAAGGGGTAGCTGCCCCTTTACCAGTTACGCCAAGGTGGTAACCCACGGGGCTCGCTACCCTAACACACACAGCCCGCTCGCTACCCCTCCTCGGGACCCACTCGGGTCCGGGGTCCCGGGACAGCTCCTCTTCAGACGCGGCTTCTTCAGCAGCAACAACTCCCCCCGTCCCAACAGGGGACCCCCTTTATATCCCCCGTGCTCGGCTTGCTCCGCTCTCAGCCCCGCCCCCCTTCCGGGCCCCCCAGTAGGGATCCCCATTTGGGCACGTGGTCCCCTCGGGGGGGGGGGTAGGACCCCCTTGCCCCCTTGGCAGGACGTTCCGTGACGTGCCTTGGGCAAGAAGGCTCCGCATCCATGGACATGCGACGATGTCGCTACACATACATTTCCTCTCAGTTACTTAGTGTTTAAGTATTTATAGACAAAGCGCCCGGAAAGCAGCTGACCCTGTCATACCTCAAGCAAAGAGGGGTTGAGCCACGGTGGCTATGAGATGTTAACTACCTCGCTCGGCATACAGGAGGTCGTGGGTTCTACCCCGACCCTGACGCCCGCTGTATATTTGGAGTTTGTGTCTCTCTCTCTCTCTCTCCGTGGTCGCGTGCATTTTTCTCCTGGTCCTCCGGTTTTCCACTCCACATTTAGAATCACGCGTTTAGAGTATTCGGCTGCGATACATTTCCACACGATAAGCCAATTCTCTGAGCTATCAATTGTGGCCAGTTCGCGTCTGAAAAAGAGTTATATAGCTCAATGGGTCTTACCTGGTAAAATAAAAATAAAAATTAGGATAAGTGCTCGTGTGGGTGACTATTTATGAAACAGGTGCAGTCGGTGAAATGGGTAGTCGAGGGCGGTGAAGTCAAATCCATGTTGTCTTGTACTCTCTGGACCTACACCAGCCCAGTGACCAGCGCGGTGAAGTATGGTCAATTAACTCTCACTGCCTGCACAGTAAGAGGAGGTCCTCATCCAGCAGTAGATCGACGACACATGGCCTGTACATATTCGCGTACGGGTTACAACAATTACAAATACAATTAGAATGAAGGATTACGTTTTCCCGTTTTAGTCAAGTCGACACCAATGCTCATATCGTGCCATGACAGAAGCAGTGGAGTAAACTTTGCCAACGGAGCGGCGATAGGATTTGGCTAAAAAAAAGATTGTTTCATGGTTTAAGCCATTAGCTGAGTGTTGGCTGCAAATACTGTACGAGGTTGAATCCAGCTCAAATTGCGTGGCCAATGTGAACGAGATTCGGTCGTGAAAAGCCACTTCCGCCTCTGTGCAGACCAGTTGCCGTTATCTCAATGTTACTGCATTTCCGTCTGCAGGTCACAAAAAAAACACCACCCACCACCACCACCCTTCTAAGAACCACCCAGTGGCATTGCGTTGTGAGGACGCAGAGAGTCTGCTGGCCAGCCCAGAGCTTACGGGCTTGCCAATTCCATGCCGCAACCTCTGCGCGTTCTCGTTTAATGGGAAATATCAGCAGCGTGTTGGGAAGTGGACTTCGTTGAGGCCCGAACTAAATGACATTCGTCAAAGCCCAAAGCAGGTCGGTGATGTTCGTGACGTTGGCGAGAATGAATGGGATCGTTTATTGTGAAAGTGCTGTAAATTCGTACGTAATTGTGAATTCGTAATTATGTATATGGGACTGTATATTCAATTAAGAAATATATATATTTAGTAATGTCAATGTCGCGGATGGATTTAGAGTGCGGTTTGTGTTCAAAAGAGAGTTGTTATTTTGACCAGTGGCGTTTTACATGGATTGTCTGAGAAAAATCTAAATTATGAAAATATGGTTCCCTTCGATACGGTACTTATAATAGGGCAGTCATGCAAAACAGTTGGATGTACAATTGCTACTCTCTGGCTCTTCAAGCATACATAAATGACATAAATAATAGTCATACCCATTTAGTTGTGTTACCATAGTACTTTTCATATGGGACTCATCTCATGCAGCTGACAACGTTCAGAAAATAAAATCGGAAAGCAGCCAGGACCTGATCTGATGGTCCAACTCATCCCCACTTGAAACACAAAATGCAATCTCCGGTATCATGTGTTGAAGATGCTTAAGTCGTAAATCGTAGAATGTTTTTGTATAGTTTAATGGCCGTACAGTAGGTTGTGTTTTACTCTGAATGGCCACGTGTATCTCCCTCATCATGGGCTTTATTTTCTATTCGGCCATTGGGCTAATGTTTAAAAATATTAAACAGTCTGTGCTTTTCTTTTGTGGCTGTTGAGCACTTTTTGGTTGATTTATATCAAATTTCCACAGTAACATTACTTTAAAATGTAGGTATGTATGTTGAACTCCTTTCGCACCGTACGTAGCCAACCATGCTAATCGGAGTTGCGGATATAAATCATACCAGAACAAAGACATTCAAAACAGTTATGTAACGAACAAGCAGACATTAACACAGTTTACACGTGATATACAATATACACAATATACGGCAGTATATAAAGTTGTGTGTCGAGTAGGCCCCTGGTTACTCAGGGTAATAGGTACACATAATTATTGTGTTGGGAAACTTGGTTTATACAACTACATTTACAGTGACTGGGGTGCTGCTACAAGATCATGGTGCATACATTCTATAGATAACACAGACATCTTCATGTTCTATTCCTCCCGTTTGCCCTATCTTTTTCTCAAATATTTATTGTCGTGGGATTTGCGCGGTTAAGTCACACGCGAAGGTAAAATGGAAGTGTCACGTTTATATTTTAAAGCGTGATCATTAAATTGTATGTGCAAAAGATGGAGGTCAGCTATGGGAGATTAAAAAAAAACAGTCGTGTAACATTCAAGTTCAGTAATTTTGAGAGAGAGTGACATTTGGATTATGTAAAGAGCTGATGACATCAACTTTTGGTGCAGCAGCATTTCTATTTCGCAAGTGAAACATTTGGACTTCTTCAAGGAAATCGTCGTCATCAATCTGAAATTTCCCCACCTTGCTGCTTAAGGCTATTCAGACACCGTGGGGAAATCTACGTTTTCCCAGCTGCAGAAAAAAAACACCGCACATTTTAAATAGAAGTTTGGTGTGCCCCAGCTTGTCGCGCTCATTCTTATTCCTGGCCACCCCCTGTGTGTGTTTGTGTGTTCATCGGGGAGATTCTGAGATGCAGCAGTCGTAGTGGTAGATTTGGAAGCATGACCAATGAACATTTAGTTTGATGGGAGGTTGAGTAAGAAGGTCGTGTTTTTCTGGAATGCAGTCAGCGACACGGGTGGCGTGGCATTGAATAGTCGTTTCAACAATGTGAGTAAAAGCAACGGCAAAATGGATTTAGAAGTCGGTGATATAAAAAAAAACATTAATATTTTCCGAAATGCGAATGGAAGGCAAGAGAAGAGCCTGAGGATAGGCATGATGCTGTATATCCGTGTCAGGGGTTTGATTGAGGAGAGTATCTCGCTGCGTCGTATGACGTTTGACCATTGCGTTTGCAACAATTGTCAAATATCGAGATGAAAAATATGGAAGAGTTTCAATGGAGGGGGAATATAAATATTGACAGATGAAGACATTGCCAAATCTCAATATTTCTCATTTGTTCACAAATGGATTTTTTAAAATTATGCACGGGGCAAACTTCTGCAGCAGTTTATCACTAATGTCCCGCACCTCCGACTAGCACGGTTGGCTACGTACGGTGCGAAAGAAGTGCAACATATATACACAGTGCAGAACTTCTCCCGGCTGTGGTCGGTTCGTTCGGGGGAGGGGGGGCAAGCGATCACGTTTCAGAACACTAAGCGTACACTATTGAGGTCCTGGGTTAGAGTCCAGAGGTTTGTTATTTGACCAGTCTCTCAAGTGTAACGAGTTGACGGTCTCACCTCAGACCCCCCCACCCCCCTAACCGTGTGAAACAGCAGATAGCATTTTGGATGTCACTTCAACATTTGGTGGCACACGGCTGTAATCCGGCGTGGGTGGATCACACAGACGTTGAGGAACGTCCGTGGGCGACGAGGTGCCATAGCTTGCCAAGAGAAGGCGGTGCAGAAAATTGAGCACTTATATCATATGTTCCTTCTGCATGGGATACAGTGTTGCCCCCTCACACCTGTGGGGCTTTTCTCTTGAGTGCTCCGGTTTCCTCCCACACGTATATATTCATAAATTGTCTGAAGATATCATAACATATATGGAGGACTGCGGAGCTTGGGGAATTGTTGGCGCCAGCTCACCGCTTAGCTGTATTCCAGCAAGTCCGTGGATCATCAGCAGTTGTGAAGTAGAATTTGCATGAATGATGCTAAATAAAACGTAATAATTATTTTTCCAGCGGGGAGGAGCTAAATTAGATTTTATCGCGGTAAGATGAACATTCGTTACGGGGCAAGAGGAGCTTACCATCGCTGCAGTTTGGAATTTACCCGATTAATTCTTTGTTACCAAAAAGCAGATTGGTTTCTATGATCAGATGGCCATAAACTCATTCAATCATGTGATCCGAATTGAAATTGGATTAGTCAGTAATTCAAATACATGTAGTAATATCTGGATTGGATTTTGACTTAAAGCTTTCGTGACTGCAGGAATCCATACTCTTTGGGTCTTTCGGTAAAGTCACGTAGGTAGAAAAATAGTAATAAAAATCACGACGTTTCGATGTGTTACGGTCGAAACGTCGTGATTTTTATTTATTATTTTTCTATCTACGTGACTTTACCGAAAGACCCAAAGAGTATGGATTGGATTTTGTTTCATAATATTGTTAACGTGTTTATATAGCATAGGGAGGATTTGACACATTATTCACTATGCCTGATAGCTTAATGCGTAAAGTTATGGTATCATAATTAATATAAATGTATAAAATGAATATTCCAAGTATTCCAGTTGGCTTTAGCAGATACATAAATACTGCCATAAATTACGTGCCTTATTGAAGCGTAATGCCCAATGGTATAATAAGGCAAAATTACATTGCAAAATGTTTGTTAGGAAGGATACTAGGAAATGTAATTTAGCAAAACGGGGTAATAAGTGAGGGAAATTTAAAGTAAAAAAGATAATTTTAGATGTGTATCACCTTTACGATGTCGATATTATGTGTAAGCTTTTTTTATAACTGCTTTTTGCGTTTAGTTTGTTGTCCTTCCCCCACACCTCCGATTAGCACAGTTGGCTACGTACGGTGCGAAAGAAGTTCAACATACTGTATATACTACATACGTGCGGACTCATACGCTTATTGTAGTCTTCCAGATGCCACGGCAAGTTTCATGTTTTCCTGAAGATTAATGCCGTACATGTCGAAACTAATTATTATGAAGAGTTTTTATTATAATTTATTTTGTATTGGAATCAATGGAGGCTGGAGAAACCACGATTTGATTTGCAAATAAACTACGTTTTTCTATTAAGTATTTGCATCTATTAAGTTGCAGGAGTCAGCGTTTACTTCACAAATCTATTCTTTAAAAAAGATGTATTACCTCCCAAATATTAATCTCAATTGTGCTCGTGAAAAATTATATCGCTCGACAAATAATCGATTCAGCATTATCGGAGCTGTTCATCTCCCGTTTGTAAGAGAACGGCCCACGGAAATAGATATCCTGTAACTATATCTGAAAACCCGAGTGACCTCTTATCCACACGTTCGACGCATGGCAGTAAAACACATATTTGGAAATCCTTAGCCTGAATTTAGTCAAATGAAGTCCAGGACCAATTGTAAAATCATGTTACGTGCAGTCGTTGGTGACCAAATTTGAGGCCATCATCGCCTCGCTAAAACTTGAGAACCTGCTTTAACCATGGACAGTTTTACAAATTCGAACCCAGGTGCTCGGCAGTGTTAGCTCAGCGCTCTGCCACGTGAGTCACCTGGCCGCCCCAAATCAATGGTATCGTTCATGGAACATTGTTTAGTATTAGTCGTTACAGAGACTAAAGGACGCACAAACCCCCACCACTCAATATTCTATCACAATACTGTCTAGTTCTTTGGTGACGCATGCCTGTGATCCAGCACTTTGGAGTGAGGGTTTCGTTGGGATCGTGTCGATATTTTTGAAGCTCTCAACTTCCACTGTTGGGCTGTGGCTGGGAGATGGCTCGCAAGTGGTGTTCACGAACCCGTCTGGACAGAGCGTTGCTTATTATTTCCTGTGGTCCAGTTTCCTCACACGTGACAACCCAATACTGGAATTGACCAACCTTCCCGTTGCAGAACCCTCCTAAGGAAAGAGTCTGGAGACTCCGTGAAGCATAACGCTTAAATGGCTCTTTCACTCCGTTGTGTGGACTTTATACACATGCTGCAGATGATGGTCGCCCCGACTTTAATTTAAGAGCATGTAGAATGTACAATGCCTGCAGTTTTTTTTATGAAGCAAGCACCTATGGAGCAATGCAACAATTGAATCAATAAATTTTTTTGCAAAACGTGTAATTGTAACAGTGACGTACCATGGTGCATCACAACCGCACATGGCAGGCCAATGCGCTCATCTTGTCTGCAGTGAGGAGTTTAAAACGTAGCTCCACCTGCATCTGTGGAGCAATCCAAATTAAAAAGTGTTTTTAGATCATCCACAGTGTTGAATGTCAGCACGTTCAAAGTGCTGCTGCCCGGGATATGTCGGTGTGTATGTATCATCCCGACCCAAGTTCAGAGTGCTGCTGCGAGATTGTTCAGCACGAGGTTGAAACTTCGTTCATGAAAACATCGCTAAAAGAAATCAAGTTCGTCTTCAGTGATGTCGTCATGAGGATGAATCGTGACGGTCACGGCACAGCTCAAGTTTATTTTGGAAACGCGCGCGCGTGTGCGTGCGTGTGTGTGCGTGCGTGTGTGTGCGCGTGTGTGCGTGTGTGTGCGTGCGTGCTGAACACCGCGCGTGGGGAGCGGTGAGTCATGCAGCTGTCAGCGCGCTGTGCTTCGAACTTTCCTGGTCACGGCCAACACCGGTGACGATTATAATCGTCATAATTAAATATAATTATCTGAACCGGTCCTGGGTCTCCCCTAGGTCGACTCAGCCCCAATCGAGTTCCTTGTGTGGTGCGTCAACATCGCCACTGGGGAGATAAAGGCGGTCGGGCGTGGTGCTGCCCAAACACCCTCTCGTGTACTGTGCCGGCCGTCATAGGTGTTCACTAACAGCACTTGCCCCAACAGTCTACAAAGTACGGGTGGTGGGCTGGTGTCTCTGAACATTGTGTCGGCATTGGGATGTGTGGGTGTAAATGTGTCTCTGAATATTGTCGGCATCGGGATGTGTGGGTGTAAATGTGTCTCGGAATATTGTGTAGGTATTGAGATGTGTGGATGTAAATGTGTCTCTGAATATTGTGTCGGCACCGGGATGTGTGGGTGTAAATGTGTCTCTGAATATTGTGTCGGCATTGGGATGTGTGGATGTAAATGTGTCTCTGAATATTGTGTAGGCATCGGGCTGTGTGGGTGTAAATGTGTCTCTGCATACTGTGTAGGCATCGGGCTGTGTGGGTGTAAATGTGTCTCTGAATATTGTGTAGGCATCGGGATGTGTGGGTGTAAATGTGTCTCTGCATATTGTGTAGGCATTGGGATGTCTGGGTGTAAATGTGTCTCTGAATATTGTGTCGGCATCGGGATGTGTGGGTGTAAATGTGTCTCTGCATACTGTGTAGACATTGGGATGTGTGGGTGTAAATGTGTCATCCCTAACCACGGGCATTGTCGGTGGGCACAACATCGTGGCACCACGACCCTGGCAGACTTCCCACGACTCATCTCTGCCATGGGACTGGCTGCTGTTGCAGCAGAGGCAGCATGGGCTCTAAGCATTGTCAGAATAATGGGGGTTGTGTAAAGTTTCCATTTTGGAAATCTTATGCCACAATACATTCCACCCAGGGTTGGGGTTGAATCATTGATGATTATCAAGTAAACAAATATGACTGTACCAGATTTTACAGTTCTTTACATTTGTAGTGTTGCAAGGACGAGCAGACTTCTTAGGAGGCACACTCTGTTTAATGTATTATTTCCTTATACAATGCTTAACACACACAGAGGGATATACGGTCCCCTCACCCGATACCCTAGGGAGGCACAGCCTACGGACTTGGCGGGACTCACACGTCTACCGCTAACCTTCTTGATACCTAAGGAGGTACAGCCTCCGGACTTGGCGGGACTCACACGTCTACCGCTATCCTAGTCCTCCGGCTAGGACCTAGGGGAGGCTATCTGACCCACCGCTGGCCCGGTGGGTCCTGACCACTGGGTATGGCGAGCCTTAGCCCTTAGAAGGGCTGGAAGGCTGGTCCAGGGTCCTAGCTATGCTCCAGCCCAGTCTTCTGTCTTCTTGTAGGGAGAGAACTCCCCGAGGTCCGTTGGGTCATCCGTCTTATACTCCTTCGTGGCCAGGTAGAACCAATCATACATTCTAACGTGGAACCGTCTGATTGGTTCGTACCAAACCCTGGCTACGATCCGTTTCACCTCGACTGACCCCAACCGTTGTACCCAGGGGTAATTCTGCACTGCCCTGGTGGCATTGCAGGTTACGCAACAGCGCGTAGTTAACGCCTCTACACATTGAATCTGTCTGCAATGCTTCTGTTCGGTATTTGTTGCTTTAATAATGAGAGTACGATCGAACAGGCTGTCATTGCATGTGTAGTGTTTTTATTTCATGCGGACAACTTATTCTTCTCCTGTGTCACTTTTATTGAACATAACTCCGTCGTGATTTTCCCGCTTACGCTGCTTGTTCCGCTCTCTCACTCTCCTAGCCTCTCTACTGCTAGCCTGCTCTCACTCTCACTCTCCTAGCCTCTCTACTGCTAGCCTGCTCTCTCTCTCCTAGCCTCTCTATTGCTAGCCTGCTCTCTCTCTCCTCTAGCCTCTCTACTGCTAGCCTGCTTTCTCACTCACTCTCCTAGCCTCTCTACTGCTAGCCTGCTCTTACTCTCCCTCTCCTAGCCTCTCTACTGCTAACTTGCCTGCCACGCTCCTCTCGCCCCGCTGCTGGCCTACCATTACACACTGATAGCTTCCCACCGTAAACTCTACTAGCTTCTCTACTGCTAGCCTTCCGCTATACTCTCTGCTAGCTTCTCTACTGCTAGCTTCGCACATTCACGCTTAGGATCCCGCTAGCTTCTCTACTGCTAGCTTCTCTACTGCTAGACTCTCTACTGCTAGCTTCTCTACTGCTAGCTTCTCTACCCTCGTCTCTCCAACCTCGCCCTTGCCTCTAGTGGGGGTTCAGCCATCACCGCTGGAGAGGGCGAGCTGTGGAGAGCAGGGCCTTGGACTTCTCTCGTCTTTCCTCTTGTCATCACTCTGACAAACTCAACTCTCTCTCCCATGCTCTCGTTTATATCCCCCTCCTTATTAACTCCTTATTAACTCCTCATCGCCTCACACCCCGTGGTTTTCGCCGCTATCGCCTCAATCTCCCGTCAGCCGGGCGCCTGTTCCGCGCCTGCATTTGCAGCCAGCCAATCACCGCGATGAATCTTAATTGGCCGCCTGCATTTGCAGCCAGCCAATCACTGCTATGCATCTTAATTGGCCACCTGCATTTGCAGCCAGCCAATCACTGCTATGCATCTTAATTGGCCGTCCCCTTTCCGTTGCTCTCTCTCGCCGCACCTGTTCGCCCCGATGCGACCTCACTGTCCGTTACTCGCACATGCGTGCACACCGCTTGCAAACCCCCACGCGTGTTACTCCACTACACGTGTGTAGTGAGTTGAACTCTACACATGTGTAGTGAGTTTAACTGAGTCGCAGACGTACTTCTTGGAGGCAACACATTTATTAAAACCAGCACACGGGGTACAACCCCTTAACAAGATAACAACCTTATTGTGGTGGACCACCAGGCTAACTGCACTAATTACACTGGGAGTAGCTAGGCCTCGGCAAGGTAAGGTACAAGGTAGTAACAACGAGCCTACCTTTACCCTACCTTTTACCCTTACCCCATACAAATTACCCGATTACAGGGTAATTACTGGGGTACTACACATGAAAAAGTTTATAACGGTAAATGCTAGGTAGAGCACTTTATTCATATAGAATACTCTCGATTATTCCAATTTTACACGCTTGTTGTCGTTGTATCCTCAAATCTTGTAACTACATTTTAACCCACTTCCCAATGTGGTATCGACTGCAAACTTGGTATACTTATGTCATACTGATGACAATACTATATTCTATCATAAAAACATATATTTTTAAACATTCTTTTTTATATGTTATATTTCAGCTTGGGTCTAATTGTCCACGGTCAACTGACGTTGGCTGTAAATCACCACAGTCCCTTACGTACTGGCAAGCTTTCGGGCCACTTCTTGGAGTCGTGGAGTTCTGCCATTACTCGTACAGTACATTTCATAAAAGCGTGTTTTTACACGCTTTTATTTAACTCACTCTGTTGTATCCTCAACTCTGTCTGCTGTCGTATCCTCAAATCTTGTAACTAAATTTTAACCCACTTCCCAATGTCGTATTGACTGCAAACTTGGTATATGTATGTCATACTGATGACAATACTATATTCTATCATTAAAAATAAAAAATATATTTTTAAGCAATCTTTTTTATATGTTATCTTTCGGCTTGGGTCTAATTGTCCACGGTCAACTGATATTGGCTGTAAATCACCACAGTCCCTTACGTTATGGCAAGCTTCGGGGCCACTTCCTGGAGTCGTGGAGTTCTGCCATTACTCGTACGGTACATTTGATTAAAGCGTGTTTTAAAAAAAGTATTTTTTAAATATTACCTATTAAAAAAGTTTTAAAAAAAATATTACTTATTAAATGGAGGCCACGGACTGCGCCACGGAGCTTTTAGCGGTAAACAAGGTACCATATTTACCGGGTAATACTTTGTGCTACCTTTACCCTACTGGGTAATTCTTCCGAGCTACCTTTACCCTACCCTTTACCTTACCCCTTGGCATGTCGACACCTTTAGCTTTTACCCTTTTACCGGGTAAAAAGGGTAAATTACCTTACCTTGCCGAGGCCTAGGAGTAGCTTCGACGGACCGGACCCTGGCCCGGGTCCAGGTCCACGTGTTGGTGACTATTGTAGGACGTAGAATGTAGATTCTTCAGGATGAACAATAGCAGCCGGCTTATATCCTCTGTGGCGGGGCTGGCGCCGCCCTTAGCCACGACCACCTTCTCGAACCCTTGAGCAGGATCTCGGCCCTGACACGTGACCACCCCTAGCCCCCACCTGGGGCCCCTGTGTAGACTTTACCGGTCACGTGTCCTCTAGGGTCAACCAGAGTGCCATGGCCTATAGTAACCCCATTCCCTTGGCCAGCACCCTGACACCCCATCCTGTAGGGGTCGGCACTGCACGCAGAGCGTGGTGCCATCCAGCACTGTCAGTCAGCGCTCACCGAGCTCCTCTAGGGCCGGTACTGCACTCACATACACGTGGTGCCCGCAATGTCAATACATCGCACACCGTGCCTCTCTAGAGCCGGCATTGCACAGTGACATCCGCAATGTCACTACACATGTATAGACACTGCGCCTCCTCGTGTGACGCATTTGAGCAGAGCCATCTACACAGGCAGACAATCAAGGCTAGTATCGCTGCAATCATCAAAATCCCCAGATAAAGAAGAATTTCGGCGGGGGAGTTAATGTGGTGGTGCCGAGTGTGATGGGTAAGATGGTTACAGGGCCTGACTCAAACACGAATGGCCATGAGTTCACATCGCGTGGTTCGTAGCCAACCGTGCTCATCGGAGGTGCGATACCATTGGTTGTTCTACGCGTTAAATACCCCCGGCCAGAGGCACGATAAAAATCCACCGCTGGGAGCAGAGCCACTGTTTTTGTGTCATCCACTAACCGTATGTATGTGTATGTTTGTTTAACTTCTTTCACACCGTATGTAGTCAACCTTGCTGGCTTGGTTGAACAAGGAAGCATTTTCACGCTTCAATTTTTGTGAGGGAGAATGAGGCTTTGGAGGACCAATAAAGGCCCATAATATAAGGTTTTTGGTTAGATCGCATAAATATACAGGTTTTTTTGGGGTTAGATCACGTAAATATATTATGGATGATATTGGTCGTGAACGCCTACGTGTTAAACTGACTAATAAGGGTGTCACTTCATGAGGTGGCTAATTGTGGAAAGCCGGGAAGAGTCGTAAACTTAGAATTTGTAACTCAACAGTTTTTGTTTACGCTCAAGAGAGTGATTCAGAGGTGAGGTAAACCGCAGACAAGTGGGAAGGCAGCCACACCCGGTCTACAGTCAGATGTCAGTTCAACTCCATCAATGAGTATTTATACACGTGGGACGAAACCAGAGTACCTGTGGAAACCTACGCGTGTGAAGGGAGTGACGCTCATTCCACTTACGGATGGAAATGTAATCGACTTGTTGTTCGGTCATACAGTGCCTGACAAGCCCAGAGTGGAGCTTCACAAATTTGTGTCATCCACCAACCATCGCCTTCAATGGTTCTGGATTCCAGCTGTGCGTGACCAGTTCCCGGGTTTTGGAAGGCCTCATTTGGAAGCGAGGGAAGAGGATGTTGGGAAGAGGATACTGATGAAGTGTGTGCCGGAAGTGTGATAGCTGTGGAGGAATAAACCATGGCCGCCATTTCACAGTATGGAGATGGTGAGGTGCAAGGGGATTATCTGCAAAAAGGAATGAGTCCCTACTTCAGTGTTCTTCATTGCAAGGCCCACGGGCCACTGGTGGCCCCTGGTGGCCTTTAGTGTGGCCCCCGACAATACACAAAGAGTGAAAACACCCCCAAAAGTAGCATCTAAGTCTACATTAAAATGCAATGCGCCGTTGAGTAGTGTTGCCCCTTGGAGCTCCAACACTGCCAGGGTAGGCTTCACTTGACACAAGAAGGATAGACTCTGCCATAACAAGCTAGGTTTTATATGATTCCATAAAAAAGTGACGTGACCTCGAGCACAGAACTTGTGTTGTGCACATGTTAAATGCAGCTGCCCGTTCTGCTCCTTCCACGCAATGCCTCTGTGTATAGGTACCATTCAACATACGGTACATACTTGTAGAAGATGCGTTTTCCCTACTGAACAGCACTGAGGAGAATTACGTCACCAATTGCCGGCCCTCTGGCTGCCCGCATTCCCTCTCCCCTCCCCCGAGGAGCCAGTTTAGCTCCAATATTTACAAAATGATGGTGCCACCCACAGTTCTAACCTCATTTCCAACCTTTACCTCCCATTTAGCTCAACCGTCGTTGTGATTCCAACCACAGCTCACTCACTGCCTACCCGCTCAACCTGCGTCGATTCTGTCTCAACCCGTATTAACAGCTATTTTATCCAACTGATTGTCCCTAAAGACAGTCCTCTTCATTGGCAGAACCAAATCCCTTGGTATTGATTCCCCCCACACATTTCCTGACAAACGCAGCCAAAATACAATTTTTTTTGAAACCTTAATTTTGTCACTGATCCCGCACTCTCTTTCCCCACATCTCTTGACTGCAGGTTTTCCTCACTTCGCCTTAACATCTCTGGCATCTGCTAATACTTGGCTCCCTAAACCCGTGGCTGTTTTGCCTCTGTGATTTTCTCAAACCTCCCAACTACTAAACTTCAGGTCATCCGGAACACCAAACATCTCACTAACAACATGCACCAACGAGAAGGGACAGTCAGTCACATGCAGACCACAAGACATAGGTATAGAGCTTAGACTTGAGCAGGGGCAGTGAATCGACAGCAGGTGAAAGGAATTCCAGACCATTCCCTGAACGAAGGTTGACTGGGGGCTTTCTATTATAAAAGACTGTCGTTCCATTTGTCCGTTTATCAACTAAATGGTAAGACCCTGTCAGAATGCTTTAATCACAGAGTTATAGAGGACCTCCCCCCCAGTTGTGCGGGTAAAAAGTTGATCCAAAAGGTCTCCAAAAATTGTTGACCCCCCTCCCAAAATATATAAAATGTCACACCCCCCCCCCAAATTAATTGTATTTATTTTGTAGGCATATATATCTACACACCCTATACACAATAGAGTCAGTAGTATCTGCACTCATTTTGGAGGAGGAGAAGAAGAGGACATCAGTGGGGGTCACGGGCGAGGTGTGAAGCGTTGAGAAGCCCTCCACAGGAGCTAGATTAAGGCGACTGTAGGCCGCCGAAATTATTGTCGACCAAGAGGCCTTGGCTTGTTGGGGTGAGTCTATGGGGCCGATCTTGAAAACAGTGAAAATGATCTGAAAGTTGGTGCAGGATTGGTTTGGGAGCCAGTGATGGGATTCGAGTCATGGGATGATGTGGTCACATTTAGGGATGAGGGTGAGTAAAATAAGCTAACTGTGATTTTTTTCTAATTTCGAGCTTCAAAGAGAGTAATTTGGGAAAACCATGACGTGGACAGCTATATTAATGAGCATGTATGTATGTTGAAGTTATTTCGCACCGTATGTAGCCGCTCGTGCTAATTGGAAGTGCGGGACCGTGCTAATCGGAGGTGCATACGTATGTACTCACACGTGGAGTGATGGGAAATACAGTACTTGTTGCACTATATTATAGGAACCCTCCGGTGGAGGTTTATGAGCCAAATCGTAACAATAGGCGATGCGGTCCTTAAGGCAAATGTAGGGCCACATTATATCTCACGTGCCTCTTCCTTAATGTAAAAACATTTTATTCGATTTTGTTATTTGGAGATCCTTGGTGACCCTGTCTGTTGGTTGAGCACACCATTGGCCATTTTTATTTGCACTTCATTTGTATCCAAAATTAATTAATTTAATCTAAACATTCAGTATCGAGAAGAGATGGGCAGGTAAACATAGGCAAAACATATCAATATATGTGCATGTGCATTACCATTATATTTACTGGGGTGCCACGTTGGCGAGATGTTAACTCCCTCACCTGGTATGCAGGAGGTCATCGGTTTGATCCCGTCCCTGATACCTGTATATTTGGAGTTTGCATGTCTCCCCATGGTGTGTGGATTTTTCTCCACGTCTTCTGGTTTTTCCTTCCACATTTAGAAACACGCGTTTAGAGTATTTGGCTGCTATACATTTCCACACGATAAGCCACTTCGTTGAGATATCATTGGTGACCAGGTCGCTTCTAAAAAAGAGCTGTATACCTCAGTGGGCCTTATCTTGTAAAATAAAAATATAGTTTTTAGGTATTTCAAGTCCGTATGCCAAAAATATAGGCGGGCTAAATAAACGTTCATTAATTGGCTGAAAACATCTTAAAATTAAATCCCAAAGCAGGACCCATCTTAAAATTTCTGGATAGATAAAGATTTATATTGTTATTATTTATATTAAGTAAATGTGGTCTGTTTGTGTCTGTGTAGTGTAGCGGTTAGCGCGCTGCACTACAAACCCAGGCACCAGAGTTCGATTCCCGCTCACGGTCAACACCAGTGACGATTATCTGAACCGTTCTTGGGCTTTTCCTAGGTCGACGCAGCCTCAAATGAGTAGCCAGTACGGTGTGTAAACATTGCCACTAGGGAGACAAAGGCGGCCGGGCGTGGTGCTAGCCACCCACTCTGCTCGTGTGTCGTACCGGCCTTCATAGGTGGCTCGCTAACAGCACTTGTCCCCAACAGTCTTGTTAAAGCGTCTATACCGGTGACGTTTGTCTTTTGTGTATTTCCAACAGCATGGCTTCCAATCGGGCTGAGTGGCCCATCCCGCTGCGCCACATCAGCGCGCAGCACCTGCTCACGATGCCGGGGGACGCCACCACGTTCGGATACCTTCACAAGAAGGCCGAATCTTCTCTCACCCTCAACCGATGTACGCCGCATCCCTGACCCCCACCCCCCCATATACGCCCGCCCATCACTATTCCTCGTTACGCCGTGGTCACTTCAGAGTGAAATTTCCTGTTCCGCAATTTTTTTTCCACGCTCGCTTCGTCTCCCCGTAGGCGCACGTTACAAGCAAGCGGCAGCGTTTTGCTGGATTAGAACATGCAAAGGGGATGTGTATATCTTTTGCAGAAGCTGCAGGAATATAATAAACATGTTAAGTGAAAAACAATTTTTGTAGTAAGGCATTCAAAGCTTGAATGAAAATATCTCTCGTTTTATTTTTTGACTTTCCAAACAAATGCATTTGTTTGTTCTTATTAAAACTATACCTTATAATCTGGAACTGTATGTGAAATTATGCGTGGAAGACAGTATTGCAAATTGAATGCAATAAAATCCCTCGTTACATAGCGAGGGTCGTGCCATATCTCTACCGACTCCACCAGAAGTACTTTCGTAATCACCTGGGCCATAGGTTTAAAGGATGGGACGGGTAGGAACACTGCACTGAGTAGGATGTTGTGTGCTTTGAATGCCACTGAAGATACAATTTTTAATATATGCATTGCTTTTTTCAATTGTGCATCGTTTTGTCTTGGGTAAAGCAGAGGCACTCAGACTGGTCATCTTCACCACCACACCTCACCCTTTCTCTACTTACAGGAAGCATAACCCACATTCATCTTCTCCAGTATTAGTCAGACTCGCTCGAATTCACTCTACACCACTGCCAAAATGAGACAATTTCCTAAACAAATTTTGAGATCTGAGTTCCTTCTGTGACACACAAAGCCAATTGAGCTCACAGATGCAGAAAACACTTTTCACCACAAGACGTTTGTTAACGCCATATAAGAGCCATCAATATAACCGAGGTGGAATCAAATTAACCAGCATGATCTTTTCCCCCTAATGCAGGGCAACTGAGATTCACGGTTCTGTACCGTGGCTGCATTTACTACTACAAGTCTTGCTCGTCCGTCTACCCGCAGGGTGCCTTCTCCCTGCGAGGGTACAACAGGTACGTGTTTCTCTGCATCATACCTAACCATATCACCCTCACCTTGGTTGTGTTGTATTTTAGAACTTAAGCGGGGTTGGAGCTCGTTGGAACATGGATGAATGGCCTACCATGGCCGAGCCTTAATTTCGTTGGCAGTATCAGAACGGTTTTGTGCATGTGTATGTTGAACTTCTTTTGCACCATATTTAGTCAACCGTGCTAATCGGAGGTGCGGGGGAAGAAAAACAAACTAAACACCAAAATCAGTTTTAAAGAAATTAGTTTTCAATCTAGATGATTTAAAAGTGCATAGTCCCAGTGGCTTCCTAATATCGGAAGGAAGAGTGTTCCAGACGGCCGCAGAAGTGCACCTGAAAACGCGCGATGCAGTGACCGTCTTTGTTCGATGCCTAGCCAAAAGCCGCTGTGAGGATGACCGCAGTGTGTGGTTCATTTGTGGCAAGCACTTTGTGTGTAATGAGTGCGACCTTATAATGTGTTCGTTCAATAACCGGAAGCCAATGTAGCTTAGCGAGCACTAGACGGGCACGGTCGGATCTTGCAGTACTCATCATGACATGTGACACAAGAGTTGATGCCATGGTTTTCTAGACTTGAGGATCAGAATCTGATGATCTACCATGGCAAAGGTTTTCTTTCATAAATCAAATTAGACGGCTCAAAATATCTTGTCTTTACGACTCTATGTTTTCGGCTAGTTGCTGTACGGCTGTCTAAACTGAAGCAGACACACATATGAGAGAGCTATATTAGCTTTGCATATAAAAAGCCAGAGCGATGATTGATAATTTCCATAGTGGTCGATATTTTGTATTGTGTCTCCGCCCCAAAACTGGTTGTTTTGAGTATACGTTTAATATTGCCCCCATATGAGGAACAAATTGTTTTTTCTTAGATTTTCCAGCAGTTTTAACAAAATGCACATGACTGATGCTGGTCTCATCATTTGGTTTGTTTACAGCCTTCATGTAGAAGACACATTAGCAACTTTACAATAATTTGGCACATTATTTGGTGTAATTGACACATTTAGAAGAACTGTGATGGAAGCTCTTCTTTGGTTCTTTCGGTAAAGTCACGTAGAATGAGAATAAAATAATAAATTGATAAAATAAAATAACACAATAATATTCTCACGACGTTTCGGCCACAACACAAGCGGCCTTCATCAGGTGAAGGGACGAGACTGTCTGGTAGGACAGCAGGACAGCGCTGTCCTACCAGACAGTCTCGTCCCTTCACCTGATGAAGGCCGCTTGTGTTGTGGCCGAAACGTCGTGAGAATATTATTGTGTTATTTTATTTTATCAATTTATTATTTTATTCTCATTCTACGTGACTTTACCGAAAGAACCAAAGAAGATGAATCATTGCAGTCACGAAAGCTTTAAATCGAAATTTAACTGTGATGGAACTCAATGTAGATGTCGACACCGTTGGCGCGTTGCGTTTAGGAACCCGCTGAGTAATTCATTTTCACTATCCATGGAACACAAAGGTCTGAAATCAAAGGAGACGTGGTTGGGAAAAATGGGGGGTCTGGGGAGAAGGGACAGACTCTGGATACCTACTCCATCTTCGTTTACACGTGGTAACCGTTGCTCTTTGGAGAAAACAAGAAAGACATGGACATCGCATTTATGTTATTTTATTTCTGGTTTTGTTTGTTTACATTGTTCCTCCTCCGCCCCCACCTGCCCCTTCTTCCATCTTCGTCCCCCTGAAATGCACCACTCCCGATCGTCACCCCTATCACGGTCGGGCAGCGAGCCCAGACGCCCCTGTTTGATCGCTAATCTTGAGGGTGCATTGTTCCTGTCTCGTTACATATCATCTGCTGTCTTTTTTCTCCCCTTATTTTTGAAATCCACACTGTCTTCTGGGATCTTTAATGGCAATAAAACATTTCGATTTAAAGCTTTCGTGACTGCAATGATTAATCTTCTTTGGTTCTTTCGGTAAAGTCAATTTATTATTTTATTCTCATTCTACGTGACTTTACCGAAAGAACCAAAGAAGGGGCAATAAAACATGTTAATAAAAATAAATGTTCCCCCTTGCAACGAGGCGGAGGAGACTGAGAAGGGCCCAGGCGCGTCACCGTGCAAACCGAGTTGCCCCATATTGAAACACTAAAATTATATTATTGGTTTGTGGCTCTTTATATTGCTATTTACATTTTTTGGTAGATATATGAGTAAATATAAATTTAAATGTAAACACCACGAATGTGGTGTTGGAGCATTGATCCAGACATGGTATTAGGAATTCTTAAATAATATTGCATTACACTGTACATTTCTTGACCGCATCGGGTGGTTGGGTTTCAGGCTTAACAATCCGCAATCTGATAACCTTTTCCAAAACCCGTCCAGCTCAGCTTTCTCACAGCTTCTTGTGCAGTGGCCACCCACACGGCATCAGAGCCCCCGGATGCACCCCACCCTCCCACAATTCTGTCCGATTATAAACCCAGGCCCTGTAGTCCACTTCTATCGGGCTACACTCTTTAACGTTATTTTGTGCCACTGCCTCAACTATTTAGGATTCCCATCACGTGTTGTTAGTCGGTTTAAATCAGCTGATTCGAGCGTGGGGTTCATCTTATAACATTACAATGTTTTTGCGTGTGTTTTCTGAATTAACCTAGGTATTGCCCTGGATCTCACTCTTATCCCACCTGCCTGTTGCACAGGCAGCAAATTACTGTATTATTTTTCCGTCAATAGTGTTCGAATGCAACTTTTCCACTGGCACATTAGTGCCGAACCACCACATGGACCTTAAGGTGCGGGTGTTTTTTTGTCTGCTGGCAAGTTACCGTGACAAGTCGGAGCCATACCTGGATATTGGTAGCCTTACGAGAATATATATAAATCTGGCAAGGCAGGGTCAGAGGTAGGGCAAATGCCATTGCCCATTGCCCCCGCCTCTCCTGTTCCCTTTATCCCCTTACTTTTATTATCCCCTCCCCATTTTTCCCTCCCATATAAACTCTCATGCTGCTGCTCACGGTGGCCACCTGGGTGGGGCAGTGAGCCCAATTTTTCCTCCTTACTTTAAACCCTAGGAGCACTGAGCCCTGGGGACTTGTGCTTTGTGCCGGGCTCATGTTAGTTACAATAAAAAAATTACATGGCCCATTGCATGAGACATCAGAGGGCTATGACAGTCTTAATGATTGCTGCACATTGCCACAAACGACCCTTCTCCCTCCCACGTGCTGGCCGCCACTTGGGGTGCAGCCAATCAGAATGCATCTTGTAGGATGGGGGGGGGGGCCTTGGGGGCTGTGCAGTTTGGGGGTGCAGGGCGTGGGTGGGTGGGGGGGAATGTGCGTGGGAGGGTGGAGGTACTGAGTGGTAGATTTTCTGTAATAGGTAAGATTGGTAAGATCCACCGCGTCACAGACACGCGTCTTCTGCTCCATTCATTGTGAGTGACGCCAGCGGCACGGCTCTCCTTCTGCAGTGGAAAACCAACCTGGGCACCTCCTGAGCCAGCCGTTCCGGGTTGGCACAGTACGGCCTCAACAATGGCTCAAGTTGTGCAGCGGAGAGGCAGAGGAATTCGTGCGGCGTCTACAAACAACGAATACACATTTGTTGCAATTGTGTCTGTGAATTGTGTCTCATTTTTTGGTCCGGTGCGTGCGCATGTGGCAGAGTCCTCCGCGCTCCAGAGGAGTTTGGCTCCCACGCCATCTATCCTTTCAAGTTGATGCACATGTGCAAGAATCGACGCAAGTGGTACTTCTCGGCAGCGAATGAAGAGGAACGCAAGGTGGGGGACGGCCTTACCCTGTCTTCCCTCGTCCGTCTCTCTCTCTCTCACCGGTGTTGCACAATAAGCACTTGCAATTATGTGGAGAATATAAATAAAATAGATAAGTGGACTATATCCATCCATAATATATATCTGTATTTCCCTGTAAATTGAAAATTATCTAAGTATTTTTACGCAACTCATCAGCCCAGTCGAGAGTTTGCTCGTATTGAATCACTGCCGCTGAGATTATTGCGCTTCTGGAAGACCCTGAGGCTGATGCACTGTGAAATTTTTTATTTTTATTTTATTTTACGTGGAGAGACATTTATGGGAAGTAGACGTATCGTCAGCTCATCTGTTTTCTCACTCGTGGAGTTCAGTTCTGATTATGTAACAGGATAAGAAGGCAGACGAGAGTTTATTTTGCAAAGGCTGAGCTGGGTCAGCAAAGTGACAGCAAAGCACAGCATCACATTGGGGACAGCGTCTCGAGAGCTCCCTTCTCGTGCGTGAGTCCCTTCTTGCCAGCAGTGGTGTCATCAAGCAATTGCAGGACTGCACCTTTAACCATTGCTACAGGGACACGCAAAACATCCCAGAGATAATATTAAATATGGACATACATTTACAAAATTAGGTAATGGGATGGGTTGTGTTCAGTTTTAATCAACTGATGCAGCTGCTTATATGCTTATGTTATGAAATCATGTTTGTTAATTGTGATTTATTCGTGTATGTTCATTGCGTGATTTTTTTTGGGAAATGTTTTTTTTACCGTGATGGTAGGGATATCAGGTAGAAATATGAGGTATAATATTTACATATTTGAAGTCGTTTAAGATCACTGTCATTTGTCCACTTATGGACAAAGGCCTCCACCAAGGTGACGAAATCGTAACTACGTCACCTGGTGTACAGGAGATCGTTAGTTCGATCCCAACCCTGAATACTGTATACTTAGAGTTTGCATGTCTCTCTCTCTCCCCGTGGTCGCGTGCATATTTCTCCAGGTCCTCTACTTCCCTCGACATTTATAAACCACGTGCGTTTAGAGTATTTGGCTGCGATAAAGGTCCACGAAATAATAAGCCACTTCGTTTACCTATCATTTGTGGCCAGGTCGCTTCAGACAATTTGCTATTAAAACTCATTGGGCCTTACCTGGTAAAATAAAAATAGTTTGGTTTCGTTTGATAAAATAAAATAGTTAATCTCATGATTCTGCGATGATGGAATCCATCTAACTTCTGCGTACGATCCCAACCAGCAGAGGTCATTCGACCTCTGCTGTTATCTTCTCGGGCTTCCAGTCGTATCACCAGTTTAATCCATCGGCAATCACCCCCCTCTCGCGATGAGTCCTGCCCAAGCCCTCTTACTCTTTCATAACACCCAATAAGATGTCTCCTCCAATGTGTGTGTTCGCTCTCCGATGCACGTGTCCCTCTTTCTGCCTCCTCAATGTAATTCTTAGCATGCGATGTCTCCACGTTTTTTTCTGCGTACTTCTCAGCTTTGTTCCGTGTTTGAGTTCACGTTACTGATCCGTTCCACGACAAGGAACAGGCACTGTTCAAGTGTACACACGTTTGCGTAAGTTTTGACACGTTACTTAACTTATTGCCAGACGGTCACGAGTCTTTTTTTTAAATACACAGTTGTGCCAATTGGTCAACCACGAGGAGAACAACACTCGTTAAGTTATACGACTGCGCCGGTGTTCACGGCCGTGCTGCTGCGTAGCTCTCCACTGTATCTTCATGTTATGCCGCGTGCCGTGCGGCACGACCTCCGAACGGTTCACTCCTCGTACCCGGGAGCTTCTTCACTTCCCAGAAGAAGCTGCCCGCACAGAGCGTGACCCATCGGACAACATTCCAGACGGCACGCGGTACAAACGGCGAAAACACATCGGAGTGCGACGTCGAAGCTGTTTCTGTCCAGGGCTGATGACCGCTGCTGTGCATTATCTCCACTGTATGTACAGTGTGTACGTTGAACTTCTTTCTCGCCGTACGTAGCCATCCGTGCTCGTCGGAGGTGCGGGGAAGGACAACCAAGCACAAAAATCAATTCCCACAATCATCACGCGTCTCGTGCACATACTCTCACTCCTTCACCTCATCGATCCTCTCTCTTTCTGCAGAAGTGGATGGGAGCCATCAGGAATGAAATTAAGGAGCAGTGTATCATCACCGAGTTCTATAAGAGCAGCAGGTATACCACACAGACACGTAAGAGATACATTTACAGTTACACACAGACCATCGCTGAGACGACAAATAGAAAATATCTATAATGTTGCATTTCCTTGATCAACTCGCATTATTTTTGGAGACATCTGTAAAAAAAAAAGTACGTGAAACATATATTCCTATGTGTTTTATATGTGCGTGGAAGGGTGGCAGACGAGATTTCACATCCTATTGTATAACCCACTGTGGACGTGGTAGAGGACTGGCAGAGCAAGGGCATGAAATGGGCCGAGGTGGCGAGGTGCGACTGAGGAGTACACTGAGGGGCATAGTTAGTCTCAGTGCGATGAAGAGAAAAGAAGTCCATACATTTATAGAGTGCCAACCTTTTTTTTGTACCACAGATGGAATGCTGTTGGTATGGATTACGGAGAAGCTGTACTCTTGGTCCACAATGTTTTTAGGGTTCAAGAGTGTTTCCCATCACGTTACCCAGCTAACATCAACGCTCAAAAAGCACGACAAGTGGAAGACGATGCAAAAATACATGCCTCATCCATTTCACTGGCGATCCCCGCATCTTCATTCAAAATACCGGGATTCTCGTGGGGATTCCAGGAGTCATCACTGGGTGGCACGCGGCATTGATTGGCTGCCCCCAAGAACAACATTCGCCATGCAATGACAACGGATAGATTCTGTCATAAAAATCTAATCTGATGCTCGCCTATGAACACGTTAAATTGTGCAAGTGAGAATCAATCAATTACGATTAATTCAAATCGTATTTCGAAATGTTCCTATTTAGGCTAATTGGATGAACAAAACTCTGCACATGAGATAGAACAGATGAGGAAAAAAACAGTTAAGGTTTAAAAATTGAAAGAAAAAAATAATTGCTGCTTGAATCACAGGCCGACACTGAATTGTGCCAATTTGTGGATATTTACAAGCCAAGAAACGATGTCTGGTTCCATCATCTCAACAATCGCACGAACCTGTTGGGAACCAGATTCAGTCTTCACTACTGATCGAATCGTAATTCCTTAAAAGGTTATCGTCAAGAGCTGCCCGCCGCTTAGCGGACAGGTGCACTTACAGGACGAATTAAAAATGAAAATATTCCGTCGCGATTTATTGTGAAATAGAGGAGACCAGAACGACTCTGACGGTCGCCCATTGTGTTCTTCGTGTTGTGTAGCAGTCGGCCTGACAGCCCGAGTGAGGTGGACAGTTTCTACGGGTCTGTGGAGCGGCCTGTTGCCATCAGCCTGAGCAGGGACGGTGGCCTGCAGCTCCTTGGCACCAGTCAGTCAAGCACACATTTACACTCCCACACTCACGCACCAGTCAGTCAAGCACACATTTACACTCCCACACTCACTCAACACACTTGCTGACATTTATATTTGTTTTTCTGTTGCTTTGATATATATATTTGGTCAATAGACCCTTACCTGTTCCAATAACGTACACGTAACGCTGAACCGCTTGCACGTATGCACATATACGTCATACGTTTTTCTTCCGATTCTGTTCCGATGACATACGTTTGCATCATCGAAATGGAACCGAAAGAAAAAAATAAAATAACTTTATCGATACGAAGGCTCCCACAAGGCCATACGGGAGGGCGTGTGGCAGTTTGGCACCAGCTATTATAGATTGAGGTCGTGTCGCTACGGTTATCTGCGGTGAGTACAGTGTCTTTAAAAACAGCGGTGCTCTCTAAATTAAATTAACGCTGAGCGCTTGTGCGTTCCAAGAAAACAAGCAGCTATACGCTTTTGCCATTTTGGTGACTCTGGTCACTCTTGCGAATGAGAATCAAATCCCGAGTCGCCACCTTGGTTTTTAACAAAGTGAACCGACTAAACTGCACAGGGGCAGCCCTGTGGTTACAGTTAATGCTCACGCCACTGCTGGTGGAAGGGTCTCCACTACAGGAAGCGCCAGAGAGCTCACGACGACAAGCATAATTATAATAACGATCCAGAATATTGGTCTTTGGGTTAGATCCTGTAAATATAAATGTGTTGTTAAGCCCGTTGCCACCCGACAGCCAATTAGTAAGGTTTGTTACGTAAACAATACATGCCAATTATATATTCTTGGTTCTTTCGGTAAAGTCACGTAGAAGGGAAACAATAAAATAATAAAAATATAAAACAATAAAATTCTCACGACGTTTCGACTGCAACACAAGCAATCATCATCAGGTATGAAAACCACAAGAAAAATTTGACAAAAAGTGGCTGTGTTTTTTAACGTTAGCACCACGGAGAGCGATTTGACAGTTTGTTCAGATGGACGAGTCCATCTATGTTCGGAAAAGAGGAGGGGGGGGAGACGAAAAATATTGGATGCAGTCTGAAAACCACCTTAAGCGTGATCAATCAATTAAGACCCGAAATGGTTTATAAAATCCTTCCAATGATTGCTAAGCTAGAATCCATCTTCTCGGTTGAAATTGTATCTGTGTTTGTTAGTTAGTTACTAGTTCAGCACACCGGTGTGTTGGAGAGTAAACCCACAACATTTACAATTATAACGATGATGGCGATGAATCCTTGATTCGAGGGTCATGAGAGCTGCTCAATGTTGGGTGGTAACTGTGCATTGCGGAGAAGAGAGCATTAATCGTTTGTAAACTAAACGAGGAGCTATTTTTATTTGTTTCATGAGCTAAGGCCCACTGTTCTATACAGCTCTTTTTCAGAAGCGACCTAGCCACAAATGATAAGCTCAACGAAGTGGCTTATCACGTGGAAATTTATAGCAGCCAAATACTCTAAATGCATGTTGACTCTAAATGTGGAGGGAAAAATCGGAGGACCTGGAGAAAAAGCCACTTGACCATAGGGAAAACCATGCCATCTCCAAATATAAGCAGGCGTCAGGGTCGGGATCGAACCCACAACCTCCTGTATACCAGGCAAGGGAGCTAACATCTTGTCAACATGGCGCGCTAATCATTTACAAACACTTCTCACTTACAAACTACGTGTAACTTGTACCTCAACTCTCGTTAACATTATAGAAGGAGAACATGGACATGTGATCTTTGATTCCCAGTACCAGGTTTGCGTATTTGTTGAGCATAACCTCCTGTGAATGGAGAGAGTCTCCCAAACCACAACCAGGGATGAGCTGCCCCAGGAGTGGTTGTGCAGCCATCGACCCGTAGAATAATTAACCACATTCGGTTAAATGCACTGAGAGTGTTGAGGATAATTAGTAGATCGAGAATCGGAAAAGCAAAGATAAAGATTGCCTTGCCATTGAATTTCGGAGACAGCATAGAAGGTTCCTCCAAGCTGTCCTCCATGGCATAAAAACAAAGACTCGATGATGAAAACTACTGCCGCATCTACGTGCTCAACTTTGCCGCCAGGAAACGTCACAGAGAGAGTTTTTTTTTCCAGGAATGGAAATAGGATGACGTCGCTAGGGGACCGCGTGTGTGAATCGTAGTGAGTAAACACATTCCTTTATAGCAGGGGTCGAGTTACCTCAAAATAATGTTATTTTATAGGGTATATATAGACAAAATTAATGGTTTAGATGTGATTCCTTTGTCATGGCCATGGTGGCGAGATGTTAACTACCTCGCCTGGTATGCAGGAGGTCATGGATTTGATCCTGACCCTTGGCGCCTCTATATTTGGAGTTTGCTTGTCCCTCTCTCCCCATGGTGGCGTGGATTTTTCTCCGGGTCCTCTGGTTTTTCCCTCCACATTTAGAATCAACATAACGCGTTTAGAGTATTTTGCTGCTATACATTTCTTTGTGATAAGCCACTTTTTGAGCTATCATTTGTGGCCAGGTCGCTTCTGAAAAAGAGTTCTATAGCTCAGTGGGCTTTACCTGGTTAAGAAAAAAATAGTTAATAGTTAAATAGTATATTCTTAAGTCTTTTGGTAAAGTCACGTTGAAGGGAAGCAATAAAATATATATAAAACAATAAAATTCTCACGACGTTTCGACCATAACACAAACGGTCATCATCAGGTGTGAAAACCAACGGCAAGAAAATGTGAAAGAAATGGCGGTCCGCATTTATTGATTTATTTTTAAACGGTGTTCGTACTTATTTATTTTTAAAACGTTAGCACCGCGGAAAGCGATTTGGCAGTTTGTTTATAAGGAAGAGTCCATCTATGTTCGTAAAAGAGGAGGGGGGAGACGAAAATATTAATGTATGCTGTCTAAAAGCCACCGTAAGCTTGAACAATCAATTCAGGTCTTAATTCAGGTCTTAATTCTTGAACAATCAATTCAGGTCTTAATTCAGGTCTTAATTGATTGTTCAAGCTTACGGTGGCTTTCAGACAGCATACATTAATTTTTTCGTCTCCCCCCTCCTCTTTTACGAACATAGATGGACTCTTCCTTATAAACAAACTGCCAAATCGCTTTCCGCGGTGCTAACGTTTTAAAAATGAATAAATACGAACACCGTTTAAAAATAAATCAATAAATGCGAACCGCCACTTCTTTCAAATTTTCTTGCCGTTGGTTTTCACACCTGATGATGACCGTTTGTGTTATGGTCGAAACGTCGTGAGAATTTTATTGTTTTATATATATTTTATTGCTTCCCTTCAACGTGACTTTACCGAAAGAGCTAAGAATATGAATTACTGTAGTCACGAAAGCTTTAAATCAAAAAGTTAAATAGTGGTTAATAATTAACACAAAGAATATGTAACTATTGAGTATATATACTGTGTAGTGATGAAACCAATGTCTTGGTCTTCTATTGGCTGGCCGATACAGAGACGTGGCTAGATCAGTTCAGTCAGAACACAAGAGAGAGATTCACATGTCGGCTTTCGCGACCATTATTATCCATAGAGGTTTTTTTTTGGTTAGATCGCGTAAATATAAATGTGACGTGTAAACAAAGCATGTCAATTTGTTACGAGTTCGGCATACCGGTGTGTTGGAGAGTAAACCCACAACATTTACAATTCGAGTAATTGTGATGTTGCGCTGGTTATTACAACCAGCATCATTAGGCGACAGCCAGGGTTGTGGAGAATTCCTCCCGTTTCGGTCTTAAATAGAGGGATAAATGTGATTTCGTCACTGTGAACCAATTAGGTTACGAAGACCAGTGGGAGGATTCACGTATTCATATAAATTACAACGAATATCTATTATTATTTGGGTTATTCACAGTTTCAGGATATTTTTTGAAGGAAGATTTACGATCTGATCAAGGGCCTTACGTACGTATGTACAGTGTTGTACGTTGAACTTCTTTCGCACCGTACGTAGCCAACCGTGCTAATCGGAGGTGCGGGCAAAGGACAACAAACCTAAGCGAACAAGAAGCCAAGGCTGTACGTAGATTGTGCTTGGTGCCTTTGCAGTCACAGACGCGCTGACCAGGGCCCAATACACACTTGAAAGGACTCGCACACTCATATTTAAACACAATAGTGTACGTGACGCTCGCCCTCGGATGCTATCCCTTGTATCTGGAATGTAGATAATGGGGATTTTGAAGAACCGGATGATGATTCTGAAGGTGAGAGATATGCAAGTGTTCACTGAAATGCAAATCATTTCCGCGGGGCATTTTCTAGATAACTAGCTGTACTACCCGGCTTCGCCCAGGACTTGGAGCAACCACGCCCGGCCGCCTTTGTCTCCCCAGTGGCGATGTTCACACACCACAGCAGTTACTCGTTTGAGGCTGAGTCGACCAAGGGGAGGCCCAGGACCGGTTAAAATAATCGTCACCGGTGGTGGCCGTGAGCGGGAATCGAACTCGGGTCGCCGGGTTCGTAGCGCGGCGCGCTAACCACTACACTACAATGCGTTACGCTTCCACATGCGCGGGTCACGTGACAGATTTGACGTCAGCTCACTTGCCGTGCAGAAAATATATGCATTATTGAGCTCCCCCCCTAAAAAAACCCTGTATTTTTATAATTTTTGCATGGTGTACACTCAGGAAAGTACCCACATGGCAAATTTCGAGTTGCATGTCGGGAAGTACGCTAAACATTTTGAACAGACACATTCACAACTTTGCCTTTTATATATGGAGATAAATGTGTTGGTTATCATACACAGGACATGCATCACTTTATTTTTAGCATTCCTAGTAACGACTGTGTTATTTTCATCATTGTACTAACGTGCAAGGAAATTCAACGCTTAATAGAAACACTACTTTGTGATAAAGAGGCATTGCATGGAGGAGCTCGCCTTACATAGTTTGATGGTTGTACAAAGGTTAATCAATCATTAATTACTGTGGTCATACAAATATAAACGAAAATCAATTCATATATTTTTCAGACGTGGCACACGACGCAAGCCATGCCTCCAATGGCACATGCTGGTGCTGCTGCTGCTCAGCTCAAGGTACCAGCTCCAGGAGTGGACTCGTTCGCATTGTCTGTGACAGGGGTTCTCAACACCTTTGGTTTTCGTGAACTCTTTGGGGAGCCTTCTGGTATGTTTGTACGTGCGGTGTATTTCTTTCGCACCGTACGTAGCCAACCGTGCTAATCAGAGGTGCGGTGGAATGACTCATCCCCTCTACATCCCTCTCGAGTGAACATCCAGGGCCCGATTCGTGCAGCCGTTTTGGCGACCGTTGCACCAAAAAGTGGCGGATTGCGCGTAGAATCGGTAACATCTCGCAATTTTAGTATTCACCTGTGGCTGATGTCGTACAAAAAAAAACAACGGAAGCATTTCCCTCACAACTGCCCACTGCGTAATTGAACCCAGTGACCTGAGTTTGATTCCCAGTCATGGCGAAAGTCAGTCAGTGGCGAGTGGCATCTGAAACGGTCCTGGGTCCCCACCTTCACAAACCCACGCTATGCAGTGCGGTGAAGTATGGCTGAACAACCCCACGATTGACGCAACATGAGGACGACTTCATCCAGCAGTGGTTTGGCAAATGGGCTGTACAGAACGTGACTTGGGCCCACGGATTACCACCATACCACGGTCTCTTAAGCCACGTACTGTATTGTGACTTTAACAAAGTCTCACAAATATATTCGGTGAAAACCATTTGTTGTAGCATTCAGCAAAAGATTTAGTTTTTATTGAGATTTGCACGTGTAAGAAAAAATACACAACAGAAATGTCCCATTTGGTTTTTTCACCATGGTTTCAGAACCACGTGTGTGACTTCACACAGTCCAGCAATCGGCACATACGTGTACCGGGTGTGACTGTCAAGTGAGCCGTTTCAACGGGAGACAAGGCATGAACAGAGCAGCATTTGTATGTAATAGTGTTGATACTGTTTATGTCGACTACAAATATTTGTTTCCATTGCAGCTTTAATGTTGTGAAGCACAATGAGCGCAGAAAGTAGCAAAGATGTGCTTTGTTTGTATAGGGGCAAACTGATTTACCACGGGTGCCATGGTGGCGATATGTTAACTACCTCGCCTGGTATACAGGAGGTCGTAGGTTCGATCCCGAACCTCAAAGTTTTCTCTTCTGAAAAAGAGTTATAAAGCTCAGTGGTCCTTACCTGGTAAAATGAACGAAAAATAGTTTTAATAGCTTAATAGTTTATTTACTCAGGGAATACATTCGGCTTGACAGCGTGCCAATCATAGCTTTCCTTCCCAAAATGGCTTGTGGGCAGTGGGACCTTGAATGTCATGAAAATGTCAAAATAGCGAGACAAATATGGACCTTATTTAACCTAAATCTGTCATGAATTCCAACTTTTATAATCAGCAGTAGGTCAATTGAGTCGTTCACGATGAACATGCGTTTCATTTGTTTTCCGGCTCTCTTCCTTCCATAGACATTAGAACGTGATTGAAGTCAAATGAGCGGAGATGGACATCATAATCACTCTGAACACTGTGTTACTTCTCTCCGTCTGCCTGCAGCAGCGCTGCCAGAGAGCGAATACCCCACACCGCCCAGACGCTACGAGTCTCTCAAGAACTCCCTGTCTCCCGGCTACCCGTTCGAGGTGTGTGGCCAGGTGAGGGAGGAGCTCCCCACGAGCAGCTCCAAGCAGAGGACATCAATCCAACAGCAGCACTCGCCCCGTCCAGTCAGGTTGGTCCTCGAGCACGTCATGTAATTATACATACATATATGGTATAACCCCTCTGAACGAATACCCCGATTAATGACTAATCGCTAAATGATGGGCCTCCATAGAGCCCAATGTGTTCGCTTACCGACCATTCCCATTTTAACGACGGGCTCACGACGAGCATGGGACCGCCAATTTCGGCCAGTCGGCAAGCTCCAAAGTGGTCTGAGCAGGCCTCGGCCAATCGGCGATGTCCATTTATGAGCGCTGGGGCATTGTTTACATTCAGTGTCTGCTGCGCTTTGAAGTGTAAACATCTCTTTTGATTTCTTGGTGTACTGTATTTCCTATACTCGCTTAACGACCAAATCACTTAACGACTGGTTTCGTGGAACCAATGACTGTCATTAAGAGGGGTTCTACTATACAGTAGAATCTCAATTATCTACGTGCGGTTTATCCAATTTGCGGATTAACCATGCACCTGAGATTTTAACATGAATTAATAACTCATGGATTTTCCTTTAAGCCCAAATTAATAATCTAAAAATAGTTATACATTGTTATTCATGGAATTGTTTATATTAAAGCCACGTGCTTAAACTAGCCAATATGTGCTCCGGTTAACCCCAAATCCACGTGGTTGCCCCTATAACACAGTAGTTGCATATCTTTACAACAGTGGGCGGAATTTGATTGATTTTAAGTGGCGTGGCTCCACTGCTGTCCATTTAGTGGGCGGACTCTTCTGTACGGGAGCAGGAAAGTGTTATCGATCGTTAGTATTCGTTCTAAATCGAAAGAGTAACAATTAAAATTGTCAGTTTAATTTTGAGTGATTTATCTGCTCATTTATTTTGTGAGTTTTAATTGATACCTATATTAGTGGTTTTTGGCATATAGATCCGCGGAAACTGGATATTTGTGGATTATCCGCTTCTGTCCTCCCCATCATTAGCGTGGATAATTGAGAGTCTACTGTGTACTGTTTATACAAAAGCAGAAATTCCCATTAGAATATGGAAATGATGATAAAATGGCAACTTAACAGAAACAATGGTTTCCGTCATTTACAGGTTTGAATTATGTTGGCATTCAGCCATGCTCATGGGCTCCATAGGCAGACATTGCAGCAGGGAGCATTGGTGGCTATATCGTACTGATGAGTCCTAACAATGACGAAACCTGTCAACGGTTGCCTATCACTGCATCACCACTGTTGTCAGTCACTAATTTTTATTTTTTATTTGACGGTGACCCCAGACAAGAGGATTACAATTCAATTCTTCAGGAACTGCTAATGGTTTTATACATAACGCACAGACGCTGAGTTCTGTGTACACGTGTCTGCGTGTTGTTTGGTATTCCAGACTGTGCTCGTTTTGTGTTGATGATCGAGCTTGCTTGTAATTTACAGATTAGATTATGCAAATCTTGTTTATTGCCACCAACATACAATTTCGATTAATGTTAAGAGGTCGTTTTTAATAAAACGACAGTAAAATATACACTTTTCGCTTTATCCTTCAGAGAGACACATGCTGTATGGTTGCAGTATGTATACAATATACTGCATATAGGTTTATCTCGAGAGAAGGCATACAGTCAGTCTACCACTGCGATGTTTGCCTCAAACCAACAGCTGAACACTTATTATTGGAACGAGGAAATTTCCAAATTATGTTTGTAGCTTTTGTCATGAAATATATTTTTATTACGCCTGCTCGTATCTCTCGGGCAGTCTGGGCAGCGTGGCACGCATGGAATTATTGTCGGTCATTCATCTGCGCACGTAGTGATTTGTTTGCAGAAGCAAAAGTAGGTGCAGGGAGAGGAGGGGGGAGATGGTGGCAGTGGGGGGGGATCGTGCCCAGAAGCACCGCTTAAAAACCACAAGTTTTTATTATTATAAAGTGTTAACTTATCGACATGCACGTCTCTTTTCAGGTCTGCTGCAACGACATCGAAATGGGCGATGGAGGTAAAACACACACCACACGCGCGACCACCTAGGATGTACAGACGTGCACACAGGATTCACAGATACACATTTTAACAACAGCAGCAGTTTTGATTCTCGCCGAGTGATGGTGACATTACTGTGGTGCATGTGCAAGCAACTGCACAGGCTCAGGCCTGCTTAGCTTCTGAGTTCTGGCAACATTGTATGCATGTATGTTGAGCTTCTTTTGTACCGAGCCAACCGTGCTAATCAGAGATTGGGTAGATTGCAGGTGACTTGGTCACGAGGCATATATTTGTCAGAATCAGAATGTGTATTTAGACTGAAGAAATCCGATGAGCTATGAAAGTCTTTTTCACAGATGTCCAGAATGGGTGGGTTAGCAAGTTACAAAAGCAAACATATCATATCCTTTCAAATAAAGGACGATATTGTGAACCTGCTCATGGAATCATGGCGTGTCATTCTCAAGTGACGTGTGCCACCCTTTGAATGCACACCCCAACCGCAGTCCGTGCGACGTCTCGTTTCAGATGAGGGACATCATGCCTGAAGACATGTTCTTTTTGACGTGTGATGGCGCCATGGTCGAAAGGTGCGACATCGGGTTGCACAGCTCATAAGTCACGACCGCCTATACACGAAGTCCCTGACTTACGAACGCACGCCTTACGGACATTTGCACTTACGATCGAGCGTCCAAGAGATATTAATTTTTTTAGCCATCCGACTTTCTAACGTGAATTCGCACTTACGAACCGAACTGCGGAACCATTTGCAGTGTTACACGCAAATGTGCAATATTTCTTATTTATGAGTTTAACACTGCTTCCCTTTTTTGCTGAATCGTAACACATTTCATAACACTGACCGTATGTGCATTTAAATTCAGTGCATCACTGTGTTACGACTTACGAACTATTCAACTTATGAACGGCTCTCAGGAACGGAACCCGTTTGTAAGTCGAGGACTGCCCGTATACCTCTCCGATGTATGACATTGTGCCGAACAACACGCGGTGGATCCTGTAGACTAGTGGTTCTCGTTCCCTGGGGGTACATGGCAATGTCCCAGGGGGTACGTGAGGTGATTCATAAATGTCTGAAATTATATCATCCATGATAGTCATTGGTGAATGATCATGTATAAATATGCCAATATACAATAACTACGATAAAATGTAAATCCATATGGTAACCTCAAACAATATCGAATACCCTTCTAAAATTATCGATTCTAAACAAAGCCGTTTCCAAGAGTAACCAGCGAGCGTGAACAAATTACCTCGCGCATGCGTTGCGTCCGTTCAATTTGTTTTTATCTGCTTGCAGTTTATAGCTTGTTAGGATACCTCACAAAATGGACAATTCACTAAAATATTGACGTTCATTATTCATACATTTATTTATCAGTACCACGTTGGGTCAGGCAAGGTGCAGGGGGTACTACTCGGTTGAAAGAACATTCAACAAGGGGGCACAGTGGCCAACACAAAGGTTGAGAACCACTGCTGTGGATACCACGGAGCTGTACACCACAGCTGCGATCACCTGAGCAGGAGCAGCAGGAGCATACAGTGACTTTATTTTTAGTTTATTTTTTCCCCCATTATGCAATTTTGCAATTAGAATGTGTTTTATATATATTGAAAAATCCACTGCACACGTAGTTGCCTGAAGTACGGTACGCTTCGCAAAATTCGGAAATGGTATGGTCAAGCTGGAAGGAAGTCAGTGATATCAATATGGCAATGGGATTCCTAAATTGTTAGATTCCGTGTTTATTTGTTGCGGGAGTTCAGTTATGGAGAAGTAAGCGATGCTTCATTATGTACATACAGGGTGGCACAAAAGTTAGGACGCGTAGGGATATGAAATAAGAAGAACAGGCATTTACCCTTTCCGGCAATGACAGAGAGGTGTATGAGGGTTGATCAAAGGGGCGTGAATTCATGCGACTGTTCACAGCTTTGTGCCATGGCCTTTTTTTGGGCAATAAATAAATAAATAGAAATCCCTCTCTGCAGGACAGCTACGTGGTGACAGAAGTCCTTGGTCAAAGAGCCAACACCACCAAACTTTATGCGTGGCAACGACTATCGTACGGAAATGCCATCGAACATTTGGTCCAACATTTGTCACAATAAATATAATAATCCTATGTGACCTGATTTTTGGGCTGTCCTGTACTGTGATTGATTTTTTTTAAAGTATGATAAAATCTTGCCATGGTTTCTGTTTTAAATAAACTTGTTCCTGAACTGCAGCACTTAAAATCGCATTAGTGAGCTAATTTGACTGGAACGCAGGGAGCTGGTGATGCTTGTTCATTTTTCTGGCCTGCATCATAAGAACGTAACAATTTTACTTTTGGGAACAAAAATCTGCTTGCTGAGGACTTGTCATAGCTGGATGTCTAATTTGTTACTCAGTATTTGGTCATTAATCATGACTACTTTACATGAACAGTTCATTGTACAATGAAAACGTGATGATTATGAGAAACAATGTGATTTACATCTCAAATTCATTTGGAACCCGCCCCCCGACCAAATACGTGTCAAGATTGTGTGACTGTGCGTTGTTGTTGTTGTTGTTTGGATACCCCCTGGCAGTAAAATCAAGTTCAGTTCTCCCAGGGATGGACTCTACTGTGTGCGGGAATCTTCTCATGCTGGACAGGTGAGACCAAAAAAAAATCGCATCGCTTAATTTACACGTGGAATACCTTTTTCGTTTACAGAAAATATGTAAACAATGAAAACAAGATGCGAACAGTAATTATGCAAACATGCGCGTTGAACTTCTTTGCGTACTGTATATAGCCTTCTGCGCTTATCGGAGGTGCGGTGGAAAGGGCAACAAGCTAAACACAAACAGCAGTTCTAAAACAAAATGAGTTTTCAATCTAGATTTAATAGTGCATAGCTCCCGGTGGCTTCTTCGTCAATGCCGTCAATGAGCCCACGGGGTTGCTGGGTGGTGCCCTCTGCCCCACCACTCGTCCCTTTGGCCCGCCCACGCTCACCCACCTCCGCGGTGAACCATTGCGATTGTGGCCCCACCACACAACAGTTCTACTGGCCCCCCAATCCGAGAGGAGCTGGAGCCACACCCTGCTTAGACATCAAAAGACACAAAGTGTTTCTGCTCCTGGCTGCAACACAAAGCTGATGCGGCCTTCTTCAGGCGTTTTTAGGCTTGCCGCATGTGATGATGGTTTACATCGAGTCTTTACTGGGTGGCTAATCATGCCGCATCTCGACGGTTGGTGCAGTTTTTTGCGCAAAAAAATTGAGAACAAAACTCAACACATTTGTCAGTAACACTGCCCTGCAAAGGAAAATATTATACAGTAAGTGAAAATTGGGGCATTGGTCAAAATGAAATGTCGCTTATTCATGAACATTTTCTGATACAGAATGAGAATCGCAAATAAGATAGAGTAGCATTATGGGCGCTGTGAGAGAGGGTTGAGAGGTAAGAAAAGGTTCTATAATAGGACAGTGTCACATCAGCACCTGCAGAAAATACGAGCCTTTGCTGGTTGAAGGAGGCACATGGTATAATGACGTTAGAAAAATAATAGGATTGAGAGATAAAGTCATAGAGCAATGATGGTAGATTATGGATTACTGTAACTGATGAGGCAATGGCGGAGCCAGGATTTTCAGGTAGGGGGGGCAACCCCTCCAGCAATGAAAAATGATAGGAGTTGTTAGTAAGTAAAGAGCTGTTAGTAAGTAAGGAGTTGTTAGTAAGTAAGGACTTGTCCCTTGCTTTTTATTCGACGCGTGTGCGGCGGTCGGCATTGCGCTCGCTGAAGGTGAATGCCTTCAGGGAAGTCGTGTACTGTATACGCAACTGCGCACAATTATGTGAATCACTTATAACTGCTTTGCCGTTACTTATTGTCAATTATAGACTCGGACTATTGTCCTATCATCTCATAGAGTCCCTGACACATAATAAAATGCCAAATTATTACTAATAAAACCCAATGATCCGATCGAAATTAGGGATTTCGATCGGATCATTGGGGGGGCACGTGCCACCTCACCCCCCCACTGGCTCCGCCAGTGTGATGAGGAATGATGTTGATGAACTTGAAGACAATGGTGAACTTGATTGTCATATCGATAGAGATGATGACAATGGTGGATGGTGACGGATAATGATGGCGGTAGTGCTACTGGCGGTGGCTACTGGCAAGGCAGTAATGACCATCATCATCACGATCCACCATGAACAGCTGCAGCAGTGGTTAATCTGGATGATGACTTGCAATGGACAGTGACGACCATTATCACTGTCATCGTGCATCATCGATGGCAGCAGCAATGATGATTGTCAAGTTTCATCATCATCATCTATCACATAATTCATAACGCATCGTTATAATTTGTCATTGACAGTGGCCGAGTGGGGGGGGCGTTGGCAGTAACAATCATTATCGATGTCCATCATAATCATCTTGGTCCATTGGTCCAACATAATCCTCCTCGTTATCATTCGCCATTGATGGTGGTGGCAGTGGTCATGATGCCCGGTAGCAGCAAATATAATCGAGAGGTTGCAGAGGAGCTATTTTAATCACATCTGTGGCGAATGTGACCCACAGAGATGAAAGTAAAAATGGGCAAGCTCTATAATGTTCATCTGCAGCCCATTTTTCTCCCTTCCTCATGTGCATGATTTTTAGATAACAGCAGTTACTGGTCTCACAAAACGGGGAATATTGCAGATCTACCCAACTCCATGGAGAATTAAGAGTTGTAGATAAGGCCGTGAAATAGAAGCTGTTTTATCATGTTAAATAATATTGCCAATTGTGAACATTGGAAAGCCCCACTGATTCCCAAAACTCATTGTCGGGAGTACCCTGCATTGAGACGTGTGCTCAATTCTGTGAATGTGGGGGGAAGAACATAGCACTCACAAACCCCCACGCGTACGAGAGGGTGACGCTCGGCACTGGCCAATGCAGTGTTCCTTCGTTATTCACGAACTTGCTATCCGCCACGTTGGCTATCCGCGAATCGCATCTGGAACTCTACACGATTACTGCATCGAGAGAGAGAGAGAAAAAGCTATGAGATAGAGTGATGAGAGGGAATGTGATGCGTGAAAGTGATGAGATAATTTGTATGTATTTAATCGCTTATGTATTTATTTAAAGGAATGTCATTTTACGCGAAGTATGCTATTCACAAGCATCCCGAGAATGTATCCCTTAGGAATAATGAAGGAATACTCTACGTGCAATGCATTCCCATAGTTACAGAAAGCCCAATCATTACTTCTCCCCCTTGTATTCCTCCATCAGCCCCATTGTGCCTTCTGAATTAAATCACATCCTCTTTAATGGCTACGGTTGCAGAACTGGAGATTATATTTTTGTCTTTTCTGCAGTAGAGTATTATGACTGAAACAATTCTTCCACAGGTCCTCATGGTGTGGGATGAAAATTCCCAGAAGATAAGAAACTTCAAGATATATCAAGAGGTTTGATAATTACACTCGTACGCGTTGATTTACTCCACGAATACTATTTGGACGACAGGCACAGCCCTCATTTGAACAAGCAAAGCCAGTTGTGAGTAACGGCTGTGTGAGTCGGCTATAAGCTCGCTAGTATCAGAGAAGAATAAATGTGCTTTATTATACACTGCAGTTTATTGTCGCAGCACATTTAAAAACCGCACCTGGTTTTTGCAACAAATCCCAGTGGATTTAAATATAACAGCAATTCTCTCATTCAATGTAGACTACTTTTTTTTTTTTTTACAAGTGGGACCAGAACTATGTATACTCTTTGGTTATATTCGGTAAAGTCACATAGGTAAAAAATAAAACAACAAAAATCACGACGTTTCGGCCACAACACAAGCGGCCTTCATCAGGTGAAGGGACCAGGCTGTCTCGAGGACAGCGCTGGAGTGAAACACAGCCACGCTCAGACCGCGACCTTTAAGCTGTGTGCGAGCAAACAAGGTGCCTTGACAAAAGAATTAGCATAAAAATGAGCATTTGATTGGCCGACTTAGCATGATGAACGGTGTAGAGGTGGTGTACATGCGGGTGAACATGCCGGTTGGCGATGGGGGGAGGGGGAGTTTACCTATTGATGGTATGAAAAGGGAATTTTTAAGAGCTGCGAAAGTTTGGGGTACCACTACTTGAAAAATATACTGTACCATTGAAAATTAGTTTAATGTTTGGTTCCATTTAGAACATCTTTCCGATGGTTGCTTAATTTGAAACCATCTTCTCGGTTGAAATTGTGTCTGTGTTTGTAGATCTGAATTGCCTCGTGAACAAATCTTTGATAAAAACCCGTGGGTTTGCAAAGAACCTTGGTATCAGAGAAAATTATATCGTGATCACCCATCGTGATCACCCACAGCGTTGTACAGTGATCAGTACCCCGGGGTTTACAAATTGAGTTGTACCTGCGGTGATTGCTATATCGGGGAGACAAAGCGACATGTCTTTGACCGAATTCGCGAGCACAAATCAGATTTGAAACACGGCAGAACGAATTCTTCTGCCGTAGCTGATCACTGTTACAATGCTGTGGGTGATCACGATATAATTTTCTCTGATACCAAGGTTCTTTGCAAACCCACGGGTTTTTTTAACAGAGATTTGTTCACGAGGCAATTCAGATCTGTTCTAAATCGAACCAAACATTAAACTAATTTTCAATGGTACAGTATATTTTTCAAGTAGTGGTACCCCAAACTTTCGCAGCTCTTAAAAATTCCCTTTTCACACCATCAATAGGTAAACTCCCCCTCCCCCCCTCGCCAACCGGCATGTTCACCCGCATGTACACCACCTCTACACCGTTCATCATGCTAAGTCGGCCAATCAAATGCTAATTTTTATGCTAATTCCTTTGTCAAGGCACCTTGTTTGCTCGCACACAGCTTAAAGGTCGCGGTCTGAGCGTGGCTGTGTTTCACTCCAGCGCTGTCCTCGAGACAGCCTGGTCCCTTCACCTGATGAAGGCCGCTTGTGTTGTGGCCGAAACGTCGTGATTTTTGTTTTATTTTTTACTTACGTGACTTTACCGAATAGAACCAAAGAGTATGGATCCTTGCAGTCACGAAAGCTTTAAATCTGGAACAGAACTATGTAACCTTGTCACCTACCATAGGGTGGAGTTTTTCTGGGCACTAAAGTTTCCTCCCATGCGTAACACACATTAGAGACTCGACCAAAATATTTCGATAGTGAAAAACGAGCCTTTACGACCCTAATGAAATTAGCCGGCCATTTCCTGCAGTAGGAATGGCCGGTGATTCCCACTGTAGAGGCGTCTTGAAGTGCCATTGTCATCATGTTTTCTCCGCCGCTTCCTAAACCGTTGTCTCATCTTGACGATCGGTGAGGATTTCCTGGATGAATGCAGCCTTTTATAACAATAAGTATTATTATTTCAATTTCAAGGTGAATGTTCACGCCTGGATGTTGTTGTCTTGCAGGGTCCGAAGATATGGCTGGATAATAAGTTGCGCTTGCACTTCAAGACCTTGCAGGAGCTCATCTTCTACTACATGGAGCACGTGCTGCCCAACCAGCCAGAGCTCAGGCTGCAGTACCCCTACCAAGCTCATGGAGGCAACGCTCTGGGACAGCTTGCATGCTACTGTGCAGAATGTACCGACGGTAACTCCCTGTGACCTGGCTGGAGTAGAGCTGTCCACACCCTGGTGTAATACGGCGGCGGCGGTACAAGCTCCATCCAACCCGGCCAGCGGCGGCGTCATTCAATGAAGAACTTATTCAGAAAACTTACCACTCAAACTAACTCTTCAAAATTCCCGTTCCAGCTGACTAATCAAACGTGTCATGTAAACTTGCTATCCAAACTTACTCTTCAAGCTTACCAATCAAACTTGCTATTGAAACGCACTATCCAAAGCTTACTATTCAAACTTAACATTAAAACTTAGCCTTTAAACGTAATATTAAAAATAACCGTCGGAGAATATTAATTTGGATTGGGATCCAGCTGTTATCTGGCCATGAGTTTCACTTTACGGAAAGTCTGTTAACTTAAAGTGGATTAATTCCACTTGTTTTTTATATCAAATGAATTGTTTTACAAGGCTTCGTGATACCATTAAGTGCTTGTAGCCTTTGTAGGCATGTGGTGGTTGTATATTTGTGTTAATGATGTATGACTAAAATATTTTAGTCCCGAGTCAAGCCTTCAAATAGCAGGACATTTGATGAGTACTGTAACACATTTTATTTTCATAGACCTGCTATCTACATTCTACATATTCTGAATAAACATCTCTCTCATTTCATCTCTATACACCTTATCTCTATTCCTGGCCATGAGCAAATTGACCTGGAATGTGCCAGATCTTGTCAATCTCAGAAACGCTAAGCAGAGTTATCCTGTAAAGTGCTTGGACAGGTGACCACCATGAAAAACAGACGTTTTAGGTTGTGGAGCGACACAGTGAGCAGCAGCAGTGCAAATAACATCCACTCTTGTACTGTTAGTAAGTACTATACTTCTTTGCTCCCCATATACATGCCCCCTACCTTAACTTTCAAAACTATTCGGTGATGCTGCTGCGTTGGGAGTGGAACACACGCACAAATGATAACAAACTCACCTTCTTCCTTGGTTCTTTCGGTAAAGTCACGTAGAATGAGAATAAAATAATACATTGATAAAATAAAATAACACAATAAAATTCTCACGACGTTTCGGCCACAACACAAGCGGCCTTCATCAGGTGAAGGGACGAGACTGTCTGAGCGCTGTCCACCTTCATCAATGACACTGTCTTTTGAAGGGCCACTGCCCGAAACGCCACTTATTATATATATTTTTTTCTCTCGAACCAGTATTGTAAAGTATAGTTAAATAGTAGTGCACAAGTATAACAATTATGAATGCAGTACATCCTATAGTTTTTCTTCCCATCTCTGCCCCTATACCTCTCTTCTCTATGCGTTATGAAGAGCTCTCCTATCTCGTATCAATGCAGTGCAAATATCGCCTAGAATTTACCTTCTTATTTGAATACATTTCAATCGTCATCATTTTCTCTAAATTAAATGCATATCTTCTCTTTCCTGTGAATACATCTATCTCGCATGTCTTCTGAATGCATCTCTTAATAATATTTTAAACAAATATATATCTCTCCTCCTGGCTCAGGAAGTTTTCTAAACTAAAGCAAAACTAATTGTATTTTTTCTTTTACCAGGTAAGGCCCCACTGAGCTTTAAAGCTCTTTTTCCGAAGCGACCTAGCTATCACAAATAATAGCTCAACAAAGTGGTTTATCACGTGAATATTTATAGCAGCCAAATACTCAACACGCACGTTCATTTTAAATGTGGAAGGAAAAATCCACCGGACTACGGGAAGAACATGCAAACTCCAAATTTACAAGCATCAGGGTCGAGATCGAACCCACGACCTCCTGTATACCATGCGAGGTAGTTAACATCTCGCCAAAGCAGCACCCTCAATTTTTAAGATATATCCTCGTTGAGTTTTTTCAGTAGGAGGTTATGACATTTGTTATAAAGAACGAACCTTACTCTGCAATCCTTGAAATTTAGAACTTCTGCATTTTCAAACTGACTGTTGCACACACGCAATTTAGTTGCGGGTGCCGCTCGAAATTGACGTTCGTTATTTTCAAGGTTACGCCTCCTGGTTATAGTCGCTTGTTAAACTGAAACACTGCAAGTTTAAAGACAATCCCTCAGTATCTACCTGTTTGTTCAACGAAGCTGAACATCTATAACAGTAGATACAACAGGGCCCAGATAAAATTTCACCGTTTGCAAATGCCTTGGACAATGGTGGACTCTTTTGGGTTTGGTTATTCCCCCTCAATGCTTAAATTTATTAATACAACAAAGAATTACATATATATTGATACATTACAGTCAGACATAGTCATCGTAGAGTGGGGCAGTTCTCAAAATTGTTTGGCCACTCAGCTAATGTGAACATTTCCACGGACTACACAGCCTCCCACCCCTGGTGACAAGACGCATTCACTTATCTCTAAATACCATAAATAAGAAACATTTAATATTACCGGAACATTTTTTTTAGGGGGGCAGGGCATTTAGATCTTAGAGTTAGGGTAGTTTAATCAGCGTAGTTTACCTAATTTAATTTCTTAAATTAAATATGAGTAAAATATAAATTCATGTCCGAAACTAAATAATATTATCCGGATCAACCTCTGCGTTTGCATCACAGCCCCGTGGACCACGTGGAGGACTGTTGCGGACCACTCACCGGTGGTACCGGGGACTGCACTCTGAGAACAGCTGCTGTCGTAGAGGCCTAGATGCAGAGAAGGATCGGAGGGGATCCTGAGCAAAGCTGTAAATATGAACCGATGCTAAAGTGATTCTCAGCAGGTGACTTTTACACCAAAAGTGATCAATTGATGGGCACGATCCCAGAAAACGGAGACTTCACTTCTCCATGCACAGATTGAGCGGCAACATAACACACACACACACAATTTGACGCGTAGGTATTCGCGACCAATATTATTCATAAAGGTGAATGGGTTAGATCGCGTAAGTATAAAGTGTAATTAATCCGCCACCACTCGACACACAATTAGTAAGGTTTGTCACGTAAACAAAACGTGCCATTTAGTTACGACTTGAGCCCACCGGTGTGTTGGGAGAGTGAATGTACATTTCCAATTTGAGTGCTGTGACGTTTCCCTGGTAAGTACATGCAGCATCTCATCGGGCGACAATGCAGGAACACAACACACAACATGGACACATTCGGTGAACATTTCAGTCCGGAGTCTTGTTGCATAGGCAGAGAGGGAGGGCAGTGAGACCAAGTGAATTATAGCAGGAGAATGCACTTTACAATCAATGGGTTGGGTTGGAGAAATAAGCAAACCTATTTGAATGAAAATTTCCTAACAAACTGTCGTTGAATGAGTCAAGTAGCTTATCATTTTCCAACATGTAATTGTTCAGGGTTTGTTGCAATAAGGTAATGCTGCGAAGTATATTACTATATATCGTATATTACTATATATTAAGATTAACGATCATCGTATTGCCAATTATTGTATCTGAATATTACCGTTGCTCATTTTATTTTTCGAAGGCATCCTATTTTCTGACAAATATTTATTAAATAACAAACGCAAATATTAAAGCTGTAAATAAGTTGCGGTATTATCGGGTAAATTATGACTTAGCAATTTTTTTCAGAGTTATCGACGTAATGCCAATTCTATGATGTCGTCGTTGCTGAAGTACATTTATATATTGTTTAATTCGTTTTGGTGCAACTAACAGCATAACATTCCCGCGTCAGCCGTTTTGGCTGGGTAGCTGTTGAAAAAAGTAGCTTATTAGCTCAGTGTGCCTTACTCGAGATAAATCGAATGCCTGACTGATGTGCTTCATAAGCTTTCCAGATTGTGGCGTCACAACGACTATAATATATATGGCAGGCTTGGGTTGAGTGAACTGCAGTTGAAGAACATTTTCGTAATCTTTATTAGTGCTGGAAGCATACAAGCAGAGCCACCTCTGATTAGCACGGCTGGCTACGTACGGTGCAAACGAAGCTCAATGCACATACGTACAGCGACGTGAAACATAGCCGAGGGGAAACTGATATTGCGATAATCGCCTATCGTGACATGTGATACTGTATCGCTCTGTGAATTGTTTTATTGTATTTCTTGCAACAACTCTAGTTTTGTACTTAAGTGTGCCGGCATTCTGACGTTACACGGCAGTGGAATTATGCCTCGCGGTCATTATTGGTAGAGGTCGTTGAAGACGAATGTGTCTTGGAAAGAGAAAGGTGTGCCGTCATTTTTTTTCTATTTGAAATTTACGAAAACTACACCCGATTCAAGCAACCAATAGTCATAGGGCTGACGCCTGGAGGTGTTCAGAACCTCAATTTGTCCTATATTTAATACATAGATGAATAACAGAACTGAATACTTCCACGTCTTTTAATGCAATGTGATATATGAGCATTTGTATGTTTTTATCATCTCCACTGGGTTTAATACAGCACATTAAACAGGATATAGCACACGCTCATTCTGGTTGTGCCGAGAAAAGATGACTGTGATGTCCTGAAGCACTCCGGCACCAATAGGCAACGCGCCGATGGCTGAATTTTGTCGATGCACAGTCAGCCGATCACAAAGCAACCTCGCGGATTTTTTTCAAATACGATATAGTGAGATGGGATGCTGCTGTGGTGTAAAGGTTAGCGCACTGGACTTGCAATTCAGGAATCGCCATCTCACTGTGCTCGCGTGGGAGTTTAAACGAATGTCGAAGTTTCTTAAATCCCCCGTGCCTTCGTCCACCCAGCAATATAAAGGGGTACAGCCAGTTAGTCGATCAGGAGCTCACCTATGGTGGGAGTAAAGTGTGTGGGTTCTCCCACGTCTATCCAGGACGAACATATCAAGTTTTCATTTATTAGGTATATCCCTGTGAGCCATGCGGCTCTTGAGTCGGGTGCAACCGCAACAAACAAAATATATTAAAGCGACGACGCATAACAGAAACATCCTGGATAAACCAGCAAATCTTCCAAAAGCCCCCCCACCGTATTACAATATCCCTCAAAGGGGCTCTCTGGAGCTGTCTCTGATGGAGGCCCTTCTGCCAGAAGTGGCGTGAGCATGGAACTGCAGGGCTTCGCCTTTACCTTTTGTACTCCATTGTGGCCGATCAAGTTCGCACACTTGGGGAGGGAAAACAATATTCCTGCTCATGTTCACAACAACGGAAACCATTGTAACCAAACTCAGATTCATCCAAACTCAACGTAATCTGCAGCTCTTCATTTCAAACTCAAGTCTGCACTGGTGTCTACTTTTTTGAGGGCGACGTTGGCAAGTAAAATGCAGATTGATTGAAGTCCCCTGATTTTATCAAATCGTGGGTTGGCAAGGTGGCATTGGTGTTTGGAATAGACAGGATAGAGACACGCATATGCCTTTTATGCAGCTCCAATGAAGCATTTTTATGATCTCAGCGATACACGATGCAGTATATATACATCTCCATCTTTAAGGTATCAAAACATAACATCAACGTATGCGTTTTGGTTATCTTCACGACCAAATATCCGCAAACTAAACACTGTCAATGTACAGTATTACCCGTCTTGAAATGCGGCGTTCCTTTTGAGGCAACGCAATGGTGAAGTTATTTTCTCTATCTCAATGTTGCCGCCCTCCGTTCTGAACAAGTGTACGTGTCCAGCACCCAATCTATACCTTTCTAAGGCACCATAAATGACCAAAAGGTGCCCCGTTTTGCTTCGAAGCAGCAGTGTGGCACGGCTGCGTTCTGACCTATTGACCCTTGCGTTCAGTTGGGCCTTCGTCCAGCAGTGGATCGACAAAAGGGCGTGATTGTATAGTTGTGCATGTATTGTGTATACAAAGGGATGTATTGGTAACATGAAAATTAAAACGCGTGTGTGTGCATAAACAGATACGTGAATATAATGTTTAACTGAAAACGTCTCAAACAGCTCAATAAGTGATGTAATGATGTAAATATTTTGTTTAAAATGTATTTATTTGCCTTTTATGTAACACAAAAAAGGTGTACACACGTGCTATTTTGCCTTAACAGCTTTATAGGAATAATAAAAAAAAAGTCATGCTTATTTGAGGTGAGGTGAGTTATTTCAGTGTGAACGCTAAGAGGGCTGGTTTAATGCGCGATGTTACGCAGTACGCGTGCACATTCTAGTGTGCAATGTATATTCTCTCATCAAGACGTCGTCGCCGGCCAAAGCCGTCGACTCCGCCGATGCCGCCGCTCCTCGTCAACGCTTTCCGCCATCCGCCAGCCCTCTGCAGCGGCTGCACAGTCTCCCACCATCTCGTCTTAGGGTCTTCCCACCCCCGATCGCTGGACTCGTGGAGACCGCTCCAACGCCCGCCTCAACAGATGGCCCTCCCCCAGTGCCACACACATGACCCACGACTGGATATCTGTGAAAGAAGGAAGGGCTTGAGAGCTCAGCGGATTGCTCCGGTGTAAATAAATACAGTTTGGCACGTAGGCTTTTTGCGATGAATATTATTAAAATAATTTCCCCGATTAAGCTGGATGTAATTACCAGCGAATCGTATTCAAAATGTAAATGTTGTGGATTTACACTCCAGCACACCGGTGGGCTGAAGTAACTCATTGGCGCGTTGTTTACGTGACAAATCTTACTGGCTGTGTCGGGTGGTGGAGGGTTACGACACACCTGTGCGATCTAACCTAAAACCCTTTATTATGAATACATAAATACAGTCTGTTTTCCTATAACGGTAGTTGCGTTCCAAGAACACCCTTTATGGAACAATCGCGTTATAATATCTAATACAGGGTAAAGCACAGTCTGCGATAACGCGTGAGACGCGTACGCAGGTCGAACAAAGACTGAGGAGCGTGGGTAGCATCTAGAAGCATCCAGCAGCATCCCGCCTTGTGCGATGATGATGCTACGCCGAGGCAGCCGTACGACTGCTTATTCCTACTTGCGCGACGTAGTTCCATTCACTCAATCGCGTTATATCCAATTCGCATTCCCGAAAACATTAATCACGTTATACACAATTCGCGTTATGAATAACACGCGGTACAGGAGAAGACATTAGATTCTGATTCCGCTTGCCTACCCAGTGCTATTGTTTTAGCCTAATCAATTCCAAGAAACACCTGTCACGTTCTCTTCCAAATTTATGCTTTGATGATCTTTCTCTTGCCACACCATTCCCAGAATTCATCTCGGACGCTGGTGCTCAAATTCCAAACAAACTTAAATTTCGATTTAAAGCTTTTGTGACTGCAGGGATTCATCTTCTTGGTTCTTTCGGTAAAGTCACCACGTAGAATGGAAATAAAATAATACAACTTATTTTCTAGTTTTTTTAAACTTTGAGTCACCTTTTCGTCAGCTTTTTGACTTTTAATTCTTGTAAAATGTTGTACATCATGTAAGAGTTTGCATGACAAAAGATTTTGAAACCTCATAATACGGACTTTGGAAAATTAAAAACCATGGCCGCCATTTTACAAATCCCGTATAACATAAATTACTTAAAAGTACAGTGAGGTAATTACTAATGTTTCAACACAATCAAAGGAAGAGACACACACACACAAACAACAAGAAGCAATCTTCGCAGCTAGACGCGAGTCTCACCGCGGTGAGCACGCTGTTGCTTAGCACCCTTTGCCGGTGCTGTGTACCTTACAGACTGTACACATCCTTCGTGCCTTGTCACTGAGATTATTCCAAGGACGTTGCTGCTACTCTCTAATGTTTCGCACTCATCGATGCAAGCGGTTCGAGGCTATTACGTAGCACCGGGTTGTAGAGATGGCATTGGAAAGCCACTCGTCTGTGAATGTGTGTGTGTACAGTATGTTGAATCTATTTCGCACCGTACATTGCCAACCGTGCTCATCAGAGGTGCGAATGATTGTCAGGGTCAAAGGCCACCGAGTATTGAGGATGGGCAGGTGTCAACAACATGGCAACTGTGCATCTCACATTCGTGAAGATAAATCGAACTACACTATTTCATTCTTGAAAACAGGAATATTTGCGAATACATGCATTTTTGGGAGCACTCAATTTGACATGAATCAGCAAGCCACGATGATGATAATGTTAGAGTAGATAAAATGCATGAATAAATTAACCGAGTCTTGAACAAGGGCAAGACACTCCACCATCGTCATGGAAGACTTCAATGCCAGCTAAAGGAGAAGAGATGAGAGAACGATTGGTCTGGCATCAGAGAAATGAGATCTCATAGAGTTCTCGGCCAGCAGAGATATTAAGGTAATGAACACAAAATAATTAGGATAGAAAATGAACACGGAAAAGCCCAATGAAGGATTGTAAAATGTACTTAATGAAAAAAATAAAAAATGTTTTACCACGAGCACGTGCAGACTTGATGCCTTGTGATAGGTGTCTATTTGGTGTTTGAACATCTTCACACCTAGATTCTTGTCGGAAGGGGTAAAGTTTATTCATTCTTCCATCATCTTGATACTGGCGAAAAGGGTCCCATAGAAATAAAAATTTACTTGATTTTCAAGCACCAACTCAAGAATGTCAGAAAAATTATAAAAAAATGGACACTGACATAATAAAAAAAAACATCTGAAGCGCATAAACACATATACAGAGAGTTGCATACTGGGAATGACACCTCCAATTTCCTTCGCCCGCACCTCCGATTAGCACGGTTGGCTATGTACGGTGCGAAATAAGTTCAACACATATACATGAATCATACAACATAAGCAACAAGTAAATGGGCTTGGGCAGGACACACTGCACGAATTTAAAATAGCAGAAGAGACAGGTGATGGAATGGGAGTATGAAGGAGGTAAAACACATCCAAGAGTGTGACGAACTGTGGAGATGCGGCAATGAGATTTTCTCATGTACGGGAGCGAGATGGATTGTGGCATCACAAGTCTGCGTGGGATGGAGATGACGTGGAGAGGTAGTGTATGGATTATGGCTCGATGATGATATTGCAGCCTGCAGCATTTCAAAAAATGTTTGCTAGAGACAAGATACTAAAAGGGGTGAATAAAACAATCTAACTTCATACTTTGTAAGTTATGACATTGCTTATAAATTTGAGCACTTATACTTTCACGTTTAACATTGGATTTATCTATGAGAGAGCGAAACAATTCCACCCAGACAACAGCAGAGGAGAGCACCGCGAGTAGCAATGACAACATTAGAATGGTCCCCGCATTGTGTACAGCTTTGACAACCGGTTGTCTGGTTACGCATGGCCCTGGCCTTTGCTTTTAGAGAGGTCATTCTAAATGATGCGCTAGCGATGGACACTAATCAGTCATCTTCACAAAACAAATGCCAGACTTAGAAGAAATAAAACGTCTCACAGCTTGTTTGCGACGCGATCTCTTACATAACCGCATAAACATGCCTGGTACAGTGAGGGAAAAAAAGTATTTGATCCCCTGCTGATTTTGTACGTTTGCCCACTGACAAAGAAATGACCAGTCTATAATTTTAATGGTAGGTTTATTTTAACAGCTAGAGACAGAATAACAACAAAATCCAGAAAAACGCATGTCAAAAATGTTATAAATTGATTTGCATTTTAATTAGGGAAATACGTATTTGACCCCTATGCAAAACATTACTTAGTACTTGGTGGCAAAACCCTTGTTGGCAATCACAGAGGTCAGACATTTCTTGTAGTTGGCCACCAGGTTTGCACACATCTCAGGAGGGATTTTGTCCCACTCCTCTTTGCAGATCTTCTCCAAGTCATTAAGGTTTCGAGGCTGACGTTTGGCAACTCGAACCTTCAGCTCCCTCCACAGATTTTCTATGGGATTAAGGTCTGAAGACTGGCTAGGCCACTACAGGACCTTAATGTGCTTCTTCTTGAGCCACTCCTTTGTTGCCTTGGCCGTGTGTTTTTGGTCATTGTCATGCTGGAATACCCATCCACGACCCATTTTCAATGCCCTGGCTGAGGGAAGGAGGTTCTCACCCAAGATTTGACGGCACATGGCCCCGTCCATCGTCCCTTTGATGCGGTGAAGTTGTCCTGTCCCCTTAGCAGAAAAACACCCCCAAAGCATAATGTTTCCACCTCCATGTTTGACGGTGGGGATGGTGTTCTTGGGGTCATAGGCAGCATTCCTCCTCCTCCAAACACGGCGAGTTGAGTTGATGCCAAAGAGCTCCATTTTGGTCTCATCTGACCACAACACTTTCACCCAGTTGTCCTCTGAATCATTCAGATGTTCATTGGCAAACTTCAGAGGGGCATGTATATGTGCTTTCTTGAGCAGGGGGACCTTGCGGGAGCTGCAGGATTTCAGTCCTTCACGGCGTAGTATGTTACCAATTGTTTTCTTGGTGACTATGGTCCCAGCTGCCTTGAGATCATTGACAAGATCCTCCCGTGTAGTTCTGGGCTGATTCCTCACCGTTCTCATGATCATTGCAACTCCACGAGGTGAGTTCTTGCATGGAGCCCCAGGCCGAGGGAGATTGACAGTTCTTTTGTGTTTCTTCCATTTGCGAATAATTGCACCAATTGTTGTCACCTTCTCACCAAGCTGCTTGGCAATGGTCTTGTAGCCCATTCCAGCCTTGTGTAGGTCTACAATCTTGTCCCTGACATCCTTGGAGAGCTCTTTGGTCTTGGCCATGGTGGAGAGCTTGGAATCTGATTGATTGATTGCTTCTGTGGACAGGTGTCTTTTATACAGGTAACAAGCTGAGATTAGGAGCACTCCCTTTAAGAGTGTGCTCCTAATCTCAGCTCGTTACCTGTATAAAAGACACCTGGGAGCCAGAAATCTTTCTGATTGAGAGGGGGTCAAATACTTATTTCCCTCATTAAAATGCAAATCAATTTTTTACATTTTTGACATGCGTTGTTCTGGATTTTCTTGTTCTTATTCTGTCTCTCACTGTTCAAATAAACCTACCATTAAAATTATAGACTGATCATTTCTTTGTCAGTGGGCAAACGTACAAAATTAGCAGGGGATCAAATACTTTTTTCCCTCACTGTATTTGTTCAGGAGATGACGCCAGATGTGACATCAAAAGACAAAGCGTGGGCAACGTGAGTAAGCGCACGTGCTTACTTGCATTATTTTTTTGTGCTGAGCATCGCGAGTTGGAGACGGTGGCTACAAACCGGGCACACCGGGGCGCAAGTGATGACTCGATGATTCTCGCCCGGGGCACGCGTGCGCTCGCGGAGTTTGTTTGCCTAGTGTGGAATTATTTTAAATGCGCTGCAAAGTGGACAATGACTGTTGTGTTAACCCCAGCATTCAATTAAAATATATTTTATAAAATAGGAAGTGCCGTCCGTGTCGAAGCCGCGCAGAAGGTGTGATGACCGCAGAAAGCGCGGCCATGGGGAATAATAATTGATCAAAGGTAATGTTCGGTGCGTATATCACATGACATTTTTAAATGTTTTTTTTTTATAGAGATTTACATTATACATTTTTTTTGCTTCGAATGATGGCGTTGAAATAAACTGGAATGGCTTGGTGGCTGAGGGATATACTTTTTTATGGCAGGCTTATCAATCAGCACCTGCAGTATCTAGAATTCATGCAAAAGTTGGTTTTTAATTTTGAATTAAATGGCTCGCCATTCAGTAAGATTGTTAATCTTAGCAGTTGCCGATGATTGCATAAAGATTCTATGGGCTTACAGAGGTTTTACAAGATTGTTGAATATTTAACTTGGCAAATCTTATACAGTATTAGCTTCTTGTTTTAATGCTCAACTTAGCTAAACACTATTTGCAGTCTAGATGGTATATACTGGAGCAATATTTAGTCCAATATTGCACGTAATTGTTTTGATAATATACGTTTAATTTAATCCACAAAAGAACTGACCGAATCTGGCTCCAGGGAATGGAGTAAAAGATGTATAATTATTTTAAAAAACGTGTTTATATGACTTTGCCATTTCTATTTGTGGGGCAAGTCTTTAATTTGTTTTACATTCACACCAGAAATGTTTATCAAGAAGGAAATCAGACGGTAGAAGACGACAGATGATTGATTTGTTTGAATGAATGATAGCCGTTACTTAGCAGGTGAGTAGCCATCAGGACTCCAAGTCTCTTCTCTCTCCGGTGTGCTTTCAGGTTGTACCGCACGTTGCTCGACATGAAGTCTCTGACATTTCACTGCACGTGCTTCAGCAATTAAAACTCTCATCGGCAATCAATTCAGTTCCGACCACATGAACTACCAACTAAACAATTTCTCTCTCAAAATCAAACAAAGGTGATACTCCATTGTATACAGGCACAAATACACAAACACTAAACATTTATTGTACTATGTAGAGGGGCCAGTCACCGAAACGTCACCAATCATATGTTTTCCTTTCAGGAATGGCATCCTGATGTCTGACTCTACTCATATATGCCTATCCTCCTTATGCCTCCTTATACCCTGTGTTCTTAATATCTCCCAGCCTGTCACCAAGAATGGCATCACTAGAATCATGTGGAATGTAAAGAGACCTTCTTATAGCGTTGATTATCCAAGTTCAAAGACTAAAGAGGTTTTGTCTCTAGAAACTTGAAACGCCGCTATTTAGGACACCAGCAATGTACGTGTTACTTTATAGGTCAAAGAGCTGTTAGGAAGCTTCTGGCGCATACAGAGGGAACTGTGGTTATCGACTGGAAAGTTCAGACGAGAAAATGGCAGGAAATAATGACTAATGTAAGTGGTGACGTTAGGCTCTGCAGTACAATGGACTTGTGCAGGAGGGAGTCAGGCCTGATGCCATGCATTGGAGAGGAGCACACCCAGAGGGCAGGATCACGAAGCCAAAAGCCTCAGTTAATATGGTGAGATTAAGCCAGAGTTTGTTGTAGATGACTTATGGGCACCACGGTGGTGAGATGTTAACTACCTCGCCTGGTATACAAGAGGTCATGGGTTCCATATTGACCCTGACACCTGTATGTTTGGAGTTTGTGTGTCTCCCCGTGGTCGCGTGGATTTTTCTCCGGGTCCCTCGTTTTTTCCCTCCACATTTCGAAACATGCGTTTAGAGTATTTGGCTGTGATACATTTCCACGCAATAAGTCACTTTGTTGAGCTATAGTTTGTGGCTAAGCCGCTTCTGAAAAAGAGCTATGTAGCTCATTGAGCCTTACCTGGTGAAATAAACTAAAAAAATAGAAAGACTTTTGTTTTGCTGATATTTATCTTGTGCCCAACGTTGCAGCATTATTTTCGAAGTTCTTCAACAAACCCTCGTAGTAAAATGTCACGCCTGTTGAAATAATCGCATCTTCGGAAAATTTGAGAGGGCAAAACCCCCCTCTGTTGCACGTTCACGCTTTCATTTCTACAAAATCGGTTCAGAAGATATATCCAGATTTTGAGCTTGGTGACAGCGAATCAGGCAATCGCAGTGCCCGCTTCCACTTCTGATGTGTCATTTACCGCCCTCGTCGCCCCAATCTCATTGCGACAGTTGCTTCTTTGGAGAAAGAAGGTGCTTCTAACATTTCCCGCAGTGCAGTCCCATTGGTAGCCGTGTACAGTACAACAGGCTTCCTAAACCATTGGGGAAATTTCTCAGTGGGACACAGCTGGACAACACTGCAAGGATATTTACAAGTTAATGAAGGCAGACAAACGACGATGGAATCGAGAGGCCGATGAGATTATGGTTGTGTTGTTCGGGAAACTGGAGTTCATTATGGAGAGTAATGAACCAACTAATGCGCCTCAAGAAGAAAATGTTTCACTGGAGCCGTTTACCTTTTGACAGATGGATCAGAAACGTGAATCCTGCAAATAAAATGTAACAAAAGCTCAAAAGAGGCATTACATGCATATTATTATTGGCACTTTCCTGTGGGTGATAGTGTAGTTCAACGTTTGACCATCACCGGAAGTTCTACTATGTGGAAAAATAATCTGAGGAAGATTATGTTGTATATGATGATTGTGATCATAATGCTGCGTCCACTTATAATAGTCATTGCTTCTTCTAATGATGCTGTTGCCATTGCTGTTTCTAATGATGCTGCTTCTTGTATTATCAAGGACAGCTTAACTGAATCTAAAGACTGGTATTAATCATTTTTATTACTTTGCATACAGGAAGAAAATACGAGTACCTGGATTAAATTGCACGCACACGAGGAGATAACATTCACGCAAACGAGCGGATAACAAGTGGGTGAGTGAACAGACACAATGGCACGATTTTCCACATTTTTAATATGACCCGCAGGTACAGTCCATTGGAATACGCGGAGCAACATTACCGTCCACTACAACTGTGACATCTTGGTAGGACCCTCTTGAAAAAGAGCAATTAGACTCAGTGAGGCTTTCCTGGGTGCACACGCGTAATTATAATGCAGCGTAAACTTGTTGGCCGCTTGGAGGTCATCTCACAGCCTCACTTTCCAATTCTGAGCATTAAAAAGATCGCTTTGATTTCTACGATTGTGATTGCCCTCCGCAGCGGTGCGAAGTGGGAAAGTGTCGCCCTCTACTGGGTGTGAATCAGAGCTCACTCAGAGGCAGTGGCGGATTTATCTGTAGCAAAAGTAGCTACATAAGTAGCTACGGGCCCCGCACTTTCAAGGGCGCCGCGCTACATACTTTCAAGCCATCAATTCCCGTTCAGTGATTCTGCACTTGCTCTATTACTATACTGGCAATCAACTTTTATGAACGACTGGGTGTTTAAGGTTAGCGATTTGTCGTATTATCTGTTGCTGTATAGCAAATGGAAAAAAAATACAATAACTTTGCTATGCAAGTAAAACAAATTTGTGTTTTAATATTTACGTGGGTTTTTATTTATTTTATTTAGGGCCCCTTTATAACATATGCTACAGGCCCCGCGTTAGCTTAATCCGGAAATGCTCAGAGGGATCTAGGAGGTAGCTCCGTGGTGTCTGCTTCCGTGAGACATGATCTCGAACGTTGAAGGGTTAACACGGCTGTGTAAGAGATCCGAATGGATGTTCTTTGTCTCGTAGCCCACTATATAAGTGTATTCTTAGGGTTTAATGGCAGCATTAATCCTCTGGTGAAACTTTTTTTAATTCCCTGCTTGCGCATCATATTTGGTTGATTAAGGACTATTTTGGTCAATGGAAAGTGACGAAAATGTTGCTTTATGAGTATCTCACAGCTTAAATTTGAATTCCTTTCGTCCGCTTGCTTTATCGGTGTAAGTTTCATCCACATCCTGCCAGGTTTTGTCTCATCGTCGTTCTGTTTTTTTTTCCAGCAATATAAAAAAAAATCACACTTCAACAGAAAAAATGGATAACTATTTTTACCAGTACCGGATGATTCCAGCAATCTACACAATAATAGTGGCGCTGGGGGCACCCCTGAACGGATTGGCAGTCGTCATGCTGAGCCGAAAGAAGAAGACCTCAACGTCAATCTACCTGCTGACGCTCGCCTTGGTGGATCTCTTCTACCTGCTCTTCTTGCCATTCAAAATCTACTACAACATCCAAATGAATAACTGGACCCTTCCCACCATCCTGTGCCGTATGTACGTCATCTTCTTCTTCACCAACACCTACTTCACGCTCATCATGCTGGCCGTCATCAGCGTCGACCGCTACCTGGCCATCGTGCACCCGCTGTGGATTTCGCGCTGGCGCGAGCCGCGAACTGCGTGGCGCGTGTCCCTCGTGGTGATGGTCGTCACGTCAATCCACAACGTGCCCGTAAACTCTGTCACCGTTCTCAACTACGACAATAGCACCTATGTGGGCGGAGCGCCAGTCCTTCGGTGCTACGAGATCTTCAGCAAAGAAGAGTACGACTTGTTAATCCCTTACAGGCTGTACATCTTTTTTTCCCTCTATCTTCTATCGCTCCTCACGGTGTTATTCGCCTACGGAAATGTGCTCAAAGTTCTCATTAACAGTAAGGGGAAAACCGAGCTCGTGAGCCGCGAGAAAAAAATGAGGGCGGCTAAGGTCACCGCTGTGAATTTATTCATTTACGTGGTGTGTCTCACTCCGTTCAACTCCACCCACGTCGTGGGATTCTTGCAGAGCAAATCGACGACGTTTTCCGGACACACCATCGCTCTGCTGCGAGACATCACGCTCTGTCTCAACGCCCTCAACAGCCTCTTCGACGTGCTCATCATTTACATCGCCACGCCTTCTCTTCGCAAGTGGCTGATTAACGTTTTAAAGTGCAAATTTAAGGAAAATCAGGTTGCAGCCCTCAACATATCGGGGTGAATGTCACGGGCTTCATTTGCTCAACCGAAAGTTTGCAAAGTTGCACCCCTACCATAATGAGATAAAGGCATTTCATTTACTTTGGGTGCTGGCTCGTTTGTATGTATGTAAGCATGTTGAACTTATTTTGCATCGTACGTTAGCCAACCGAGCTAGTTGGAGGTGCGGGGGAAAGGACAACAAACTAAACTCTAAAGCAATCTCACGGTTAAGCTCGGCACACACACAGTCTGTTCTCCTGTAACGCGGTAGTTGCGTTCCTGAAGAACACCACGTTATGGAAAAATCGCGTTAAATCATATGTTAATATAGGGGTAAAGCACAGTTCGCGATAACGCGTGAGATGCATACGCAGGTCGAACAAAGACTGAGGAGCGTGGGTAGCATCTAGAAGCATCCAGCAGCATCCCGCCTTGTGCGATGATGATGATGCTACGCCGATCGCGTCGTATATATATAAAAAAAGTGTGCCCGAATACATTAATCGCGTTATATCCAATTCGCGTTATGAAAACAACACGCAGCATTTTCGGAGAACAGACTGTATCTGGTGATCCAAGGTAAACCTAGACGTCATGTTAAAAATGCATGTCTAGATATTATGTATACATGGTTGTGTTGCTGCCATCATCGTCAATATGACTTGCAGGTGGCAGTATTTCCATTCAAGTCGTAAGGTGTGAGAGGCAATTTGTATGAGCTGATGCATGCACACCGTGGCGTGGTAACTGCATTATCAGCTCAGGGGGTTCGGCAAAAATAAAATGTGAAACATAAATGAAGGCATTTTCATAAAAAATAAATTTAAACTGCGTTTTAAATACGTTTCTTGTTCTTTTACACTGTTGTCGAAAACATATCTCATGGTTGGTTGTCAAATGGGCACCCAAGTCATAGCTTTGGCCACCAGGGGGTGCCAAGGCAGCCCCCTGCCTGCCCCACGCGAGGCACGGTGCGGCTGGACACGACTGAGCTCGCACTCCCTGTCACTGTTGCCTTACAACAGATGTTACGGTGAGCGATATTTAAATAAAATTGAGGAAAGTACCCGAGTTAATGGTCTTTACTCTTGTAGATATTAAGAAGGTATGCAAAGACGTCCTGTTTCATCCCTCTTTTGATGACAATGCGTGTGTCCAGTTAACAAAATTGTTTAAAATAATTAGTGTAAGGCACTGATGGCAAAAATTCCCATTCCAAACAAATAACTTAAGAAATATAGACGAAAAAGGCTTAATAATTTCTGGCAATAATTACAAGCTATCAAGTCTGTATTTACTACACATGCTTGTGGTAAAACATGCAAATAAAATGCTTTGATAATTACGTATGCTTTGTCCTTGAAACTGATTAGCCTACACCAGAGACAGCCTCTTTTATGGCTTCGTCTCACTGCCAGTGTTAGACCAGAGAATGCCAAAAGGCAAAACAGCACAAGGACAATGCAAACATTTTTCCCAGTATTTATACTGGGACAAAGTGATCCTATAGATAAAACAGCTTAACCCGGGTTATTAATGCGTTGACGTTTGCGTCGTCCTTGTGATGGTCACCTTTTCGCGTTCTCTGGTCTCGCACCGGCGAGACAAAGCCATAAAGGAGCCTGTCTGGTATAGGCCAGTCAGTTTTAAAGACCATGAATACGTTATGAAAGCATATTTAGTTTGCATATTTTACCACAAGTATGTGTGGTTAATTCAGCCTTCATGCTTTGCAATAGGTGCGTCTATTTGGTGTTTGGACATCTTAACACCTGAAATATTATTTACAGAAAGGGTAAATCATTTTCATTCTATCATCTTAATACTAGCACAAAGGGTTCCACAGATAAGGAAATAACTTAAATACACATAAAACAAATAATGCAAGCCCAAAAGAACAGACATTTGGCTCCATTTGTAAATTGGATGGAAGTTTCTGTGGTGGAAAATTCCAGAAGTAGAAACCTCCCACAGACCAACTTCCCCTAATGTTTATTTTTAAATCTTTTTTTTGTGCTGTAAAATTGGTAAATCCCATATTTGTACCACAGCTGAGAGTCATTGTAGACAGGGGCTGGGCACAGAACTCCATCACAGAGTCACGGCGCCAGGCCCAATTTACTGCCCCTGGACAGGGCTGACTAAACCGGTTCACATCTGTCACTCACACACACGATGAAAGCCGAGTCATCACTGGGGGAGACTCAGGAAAGGTTCAGACTTGGCCTGCCAAGGCTCAGGATAGGTTGGGAATTGACATCGGATTCCCAGGTTCGGAGTGCAGAATGCAACCCACCACTGTGCCACCATTACCCAGTGTTGTTTTGCACACGTGAACAAGTGTGTTCATGAGAACCATTTAACCATTTCACAATGTGCAGATTGGTCCCACGAATAGCTCCACAACTGTGGAATTGTCCCGCACATTTCAGAACCCCCACTGCAACTTTTGTGTGCAATGGTATCAGAGGAGTGCACTAATGTCAGTCAACCCATAGCACCTCGGTCTGTCCCGTGACCTCTTTCCAGCGGGGGTTCGACACTTAACGTGGCCTTAAAGTGCACCTGGCCTGGCACATGCGCCTTGTTGACGTCACCGCCACTTAGTGGCTAATTCCTGTTGTTATATAGGCAGGCGTGATGATGCTGTTGTTGAGTGTTGAAATTCCAATTGCAATGTTTTAAGTTCAAGCTTTGCTATGGAACGGATTCAACCCATCATTCCGCTGGGGTATATGAAGGGTAGTTTGTGGAGAGTTAATATTTTCTGTCCGATGGAAAGGCTGACTCCACCACACGACTGTGACATTTTCTTCTCTTTTGCTCAGCAAACCAACAGGATAAGGCCCTGCCACATTTATATTTGAGCAGGAAATCATTGATATTGTATATTCTCAACACACATATGAATACAATTATACATGCATATATATTGTGCATAGGTGTTCAAGTATACAACATTGTTACAGCATACATGTGTACATGTTCATATATAACATGTAGGCTTTCACGACCAATATTATTCGTAATAAACGTTTTTGGGTTAGATCCACAACATTTACAATTTTTGAGTACGACGTTTCGCTGGTAATTACATTACATGTAAATGTTGTGGGATTCACTCTTCAACACACCGGTGGGCTAAAGTAGTGAACTATTTGTTTTTTGTCAACGTGACACTTTTTTACTGATTGGCCGTGTCGGGTGGTGGAGGGTTGCGACACATTTATAAATAACGCGATCTAACCCAAAAACGTTTATGAATGTTCATATTTGTTCACAATTACAGGCGTGTGTGCGCGTGTGTTTTGAAAGCTGTATGGACATACAGGAATCGACTCCAGACTGGGTTAAAATATTTTTTTTTAATGTTTTCAGCAACAAATGGAATTAGGGAAATGCTTTCTTTGCAGGTCTCATTCTAAGAGGCAAATTTAACGGAATATATGTCCAATTTGCACAGATTGTACCACTTTGCATTAGAATGGCTCGGTTTGGATAAAATAGAATTAGTTTGGGTAAAGAGCAGGGAATGTTTTAGTGTTTTCTAAAACACCCATTTTATATTCTGATTCCGAGTGGAATAATGACTACCACTTGAATCATGGCTCTATAATCTCTAGCGCATCTTCACTTAACCACTCTAAAGCATGTTCTATGTAAAAAAAAAACCCCTCCATCTTAGGACTACTTATATGCAGTTGTGCCGTGAAAATCAACTTTGCATCGATAATATTAGAGCACTAACATATTTGTCCGTGACTCACGCTTATAGATGTATATGCGATGCATTAAATAGATGCAAATCGATGTGTATATATCTATCTATGTGGACCTACCTTTATTAAAGTAGTTATACTGTGTACTAATGATTGATTAATTGGCTGTAGAGATGAGCCCCTCATTGAGTTACGTCATTATTATCGATACTTTGTTGGGCGGCAATCGTCTGAACATTATTTTAAGGGAATGGCGGAATGTGGACGATGCAATATAGACGATTAGCGGATCAAAGAGAGTGTTCAGTGCGCTGAGGCAAAAAGCGATATCACGCATCAGCACAAGGCTTTGCCAGTAGAACCCATTAGTTCTGCTTTGTATGAACCCTATAATGTGTGTGGAGTTGTACGGAGTGAGGCACACGATGTAAATTACGAGGCCCACAAGAGTCATTTTCGCAGCCCGGTTCTTTTTCATCCGGTTTGCCGATGACCTCTGCTCTCTGCCTGCAATCAGAGCCTTCAGGACGTTTGCGTAGGAGAACAACGTTATGGCCAGTGAAGTGACGAAGAGCGAGAAGAACAAATAGAGCCGGTACGTCGTCAGGTACTGAAGGTCGCCCTCCGAGAACTTCTCGTAGCACATCGCCCGCATCTGCTGGCTGCCATTCGTCTCGTTGACGTAATTGAGCATGGTCACAGCGTTTAGCGGCATAATGTGAATGGTGGTCAGAATCCACACCAGCACACAGGCGCGCGATGCGGTCTTTGCCTTCCGCCATGCCGAGTCCTTGAGTGGGTGCACGATCGCCATGTAGCGGTCGACGCTGATGGCCGCGAGCAGCATGGGGGTCGTGTAAATGTTGGTGAAGAACAGAATGACGTACAGGTGGCACATGAACTCGGGCAGTGTCCAGCGCTTATTATTGAAATGGTATCCGATTTTCATGGGGAGACAGAAGAGAAAGAGCAACTCTGCAGTCGTGAGGTTTATCATGTAGATGGACATGGAGTTCTTCCTCTTTTTGCTGAGAATCCACATGGACAGGAGGTTCAGGGGAAGGCCTAGAATGACCACAATGGTGTATAGTGTCGGAATAACCAAATACTCAAGCAAGTCAGTGGTTTCCATTGTTTACTGTAGGGGATACAAAAAAAATGCAGGTGTAAATATGTGGCAACAACAATTACCAATAATTTATGATTTTTTCCTACTACTTTAAATCATAATTCAATACATTACAAATGAGACCTTTATGTTTTTTTTAATGACAGCCAGGTAATTAGTTTGCCTAACTCAACATCATTTTATTGTACTCCCCACTATTTAATAATTATAATAACAACACAAATATGCAGCTCTTTGTCAATCTACTGCTGGATCAAGGTCTCCTCAATGTGTGTCAGTTGTGGAGGCCGTTTTTGTCATGTGCTTTGCTACATCAGTGAAGGTGGGGCCCAGGGCCGGTTCTGATATCAACTTTTGGCACTCGTGTTTAGCCTTGCCCGAGAATCAAAACCCAAGATGGCGGAATAAAAGTAGGGGTAGTGCAATGAACCACTGCACCACCATTCCACCATACACTCTTTAACATGCTTAAAAAAAACACAACCACAGAAGCTAGTGTCCATCGCCGCTGGGCGAAGACCCCGGGGGCCGGCCCAGGACACGCTGGTGGGACTATGTCGCTCAGCTGGCCTGGGAACGCCTGGGAATTCCCCAGGAAGAGCTACAGTCTCTGTATAGTCGTGTATAGTGTAGTTGTGTATAGTAGTGCATAGTGTAGTGTAGAGTAGTGTATAGTGTTGTAATGTATAGTGTAGTGTATAGTAGTGGAAAGTGTAGTGTATAGTAAAGCAGTGCTAGAGTCTGTCGCCAGGGAAAGGGAGGTCTGGATCGCCCTACTCAACACGCTGCCGTCGCGACCCTCACTAGACCAAGCAGACTGAGAAACGAAGGAACAACCGCAGAAACCAATTCACGCACTATTTCTGATTGAGTTAAATAACTTCAGAAAACTAACAAAAACCTCGCCTATGTTCTTTAATCCACGCGTTACTCTTTACGCCTCTCAACGTAATACCCCAATAGTCTGAGTGCGATCGGTGATTAGAAAGTAAATTGTACGTTATATTCTTCGTTGTGTCTCCTGTCCACCTATGTAGTTTTTCTCCCCAATATTATCCAAAGGCCACCGCTTGGTGTTGGCATTGCCACATCTTGAGGAGTGCATTGTGGAGCTGAAGGGCATCTCAGAAGATGGTCCATGGTTTGCTTCTCCTGACCAAGCACATTAGTAGGTTGTGCAGAAGCAACCCCCCCCCCCCACCGTGATTTCATGAGAGAGTTGCATCTGCTGAGACCCACTCTCAGTCTGTTTAGGCTCCACCATGTGAGCCATTTGGATTTGGAGCCAGAAGCGAGCTCCTCACTGGGGGTAATTGTACATTATGTCTCAGCACCAAAGATATATATAGGGGAGGATGGAGGGAGGGATGCTTGACATGGATGTGGTGGGTAGCAGGCGGTATTATTGTTCAGTGTCAACGGGTGGTCTTACCTTATTTGGGCTTACCTAGGGTAGACAAACCAAAGTCAATGAATGTAGATTCGGATAGTCATTTACATTTATTTTGTCATTTGGATAGTTATTTTGTAATTAAATTATCATTCCTCCACGACAAGTTGAAGAGAATCTGGTTTTCTCTTACTCCATCGCATCTTAGTTCTTCCATTTTCATTTTCCAATCCAAACATTGAAGGGAGGGTACAAAGATGAGGTTAGTTACTCACAGTCTCTCAGGGTGGCTTCTGTGGTTCAAAGATACAGGCATGTCTGAGGAAGGAGCATGTGTGTTGTGAGATATTGGCATTATTTTGTAAGGTAAATGGTAAAATGTTGTAACATTTGGTTGTAAAATGTCACATATAGCGGACTCAACTTATCACGGTACTCTCAAGATTGAATAAAATTTGATTATAGTATTAATAGATGCTATTTTCAAACATCAATAAATGAAAGCCATACGTATACTGTACAATACTTACCCAATGTTATGAAATATGCTTCCAAAATGCTCTTCTGATATTAAATCGTTCCAGAATCTGATTAATAGCACATGCATGCAAGTGGCCAATAATAGTGGAGCCTTTTCTGAACCTGACTTCCTCATGTAATTTGTTGGGATGTGGCTTTATTTTGATCTTCAAATACCTTCGTGAACAATGTACACATACGTGATATGAGATAAACGGGTCTATAATTCTCCAATAGGTTTTTATCACTGTTTCGAATGGAACAATTATTGAGGAATCAATTCAAATTGTGAAGGGCATCTGGAACTTCCTAATCTTTTACTGAAAAACAATTGGATTCATCCTCTAACATTAGGATTCTATTACGTGTTATGGATCCATCTTTTTCTCAAAGAGCGCCTCCCATTTGTGAATCGCAAATCATCCTACTATCCGCTGCTTTCATGCAATCCACTGTTTGCCCTGATATTTTAAATCACATCTGTGTCGGATTCTCTGATTTCTTATCTAATAATTTTCATAACCGTTTTACAGTTCTATTGCACAGCAATCTCTCGCAAATCGCTGGGGTTAGGTTCCTGGAAAAAGGCAAATCCGTAGTTGGTAAAGTCCTGGGGCCTATGGGAAATGGGGGGGTTAGGGGAACCACGGCCACGGTCAGACTCTTCATAACTTAACTGAGTTGCCTATTTCTTCACTAAACACAAATAAAATGCAGTACATTGTGCAATAATACGTAAATAAACATTTAATTACCTTTCTATACCTTTAACATTGAGGGTAGAAGTCTATGATTAGGACAATGATGTTGATGAGATGAAGCAGCACTAGCAACACTGTACGTAATCACATCATCTTTTTTTAATGGTTTAATGGTAGACTCATTAAACCCCAAAACTCACCCCCACACTCGCAACACTCTCACCACGTACCAACCTCTCTCAACACCTCCACTTTACTCTGCAAACCCATCACTTGTCTGGCTCCTCTTTGCCCTTTTCTCACCTTCACCACTCGATTGCACCCTTCGGGTCTACGATCAAGGACAAAATGAACGCGAATGACCAAAACAGAGAAGAAAAATCCATGGCGGTTGCAATGCAACGCGGTCTACGTACTGTGAGAATCGCAACAGAGCAAGACGGAGAGCTGGTACGCGACGACACAGTGCTACGGGTGGTGCACGGATGGCGTGGAGGCCCCGCAACATTTGTAAATGCGTGGTTGCAGCACCCGTGCTTAACCTGCAGATTATATTCCAGGCCTGCGTTCCGTTAAGTTGGTTTGCGGATAATAAACCGTGTGTACGTGAATTCCACGGTTGGCAATTCTGCGGTTGGCGAGGGATAGCGGTATTCAACATTGTGTTGAGTTAGCATCCACCTCTTTTTATATCACTGAATTAATTCTGTTTTTTTGTTCAACATTCCCCCCTACTGTTAATCTTACTATCCATTACTATGCCAGTTGTCACATTTGTTTTTGCGACGGTGGTGGTGGTAACCATTTTATAATTTTACACTTCTGCACAGTCCCAGAGAGGACAAAAGATAAGGGAGGAAAAATAAAACTAAACAGTGAACATCAAACATCTCGTCCAATTTCAAACTAACTCGAAGAAACCGATTCAAACATTTGAGAGTAAAGTCTGTTCTCCAATAACGCAATGTGTTTTCATAACCAACGTGATGAGTGTATTAGAGAAGATTTTTTTTATAACGCGTAGGCAAATTGGATATAACGTGATTGAGCGAACGGAACTACGTCGCACGAGTAGGAATAAGCAGTTGTATGGCTTCTTCGGCGTAACATCACACAAACTATATATATAAAAACTTTCCTATTTTATCAGGTAAGGCCCACTGAGCTATACAGCTCTTTTTCAGAAGCGACCTGGTCACAAATGATAGCTCAACGAGTTGACTTAGTAGAAATGTATATCAGCCAAATACTCAAAAGTGCACGTTGATTCTAAATGTGGAGGGAAAAACCGAAGGACTCGGAGAAAAATTCACGCGATTGCAGGGGGAGAAACATGCTAAACTCCAAATACACATGCAACGAACACACGACCTCCTGGATCCTAGGCGAGGTAGTTAACATCTTGCCACCGAAGGCACCCCAACCCAAAGCGGGATGTTGATGGATGCTTCTAGATGCTATACACGCACCTCAGTGTTTGTTCGGCCTGCTTACACATCTCACGTGTTATCGTGAACTGTGCTTTACCCTGTATTATATATTATTTATTATTCCGCGATTTTCCATATAAACAGACTGTAACTGTCTCTTAAATATCACGGTTCACGAGATAGCATGCAGTCATTACACTGTTCACCAAGGTGCAGCGTTTGCACTGCTCAGCTTTGGTTACATCAGCCCCATCAGCACTGAACAGGACATCACTGGAAATAACCACCCGCAAGATCTTACAATTGTAGTGTTTATAATGACGAATAAACTTCTTATGAGGCACACTCTGTTTATTGTCTTTCTTCTCTTACACAGTCCTTAACACACAGAGGGGTATACGGTCCCCTCACCCGATGCCCTAAGACGGTACAGCCTCCGGACTTAGTGGGACCTACACACAGGTCTCTTGCTAACCTAAGGAGGTACAGCCTCCTGTCTTGGCCGGACTTACTCTCGAGTCTACCGCTATCCTAGAGTCCTCCGGCTGTGATCTAGGGGAGGCTATCTGACCCACCGCTGGCCCGGTGGGTCTTGACCATTGGATACGCCGAGCCCTAGCCCTCAGAAGGGCTGGTTCCAGGGTCCTGTCTATCTTCAGCCCGGGCTTCGGTCTTCGTGTAGGGAGAGAACTCTCTGCGCTCTGCGCGCTCACCCTTCTTATACCCGCTTGTGGCCAGGTCTAACCAATCCCACATCCACACGTGGAATTGTCTGATTGTTTCTTACCAAACCGTGGCTAAGATTCACTTCACCTCGTCTGACCCCAACCGTTATTCACACAGAGGTAACGCGGCACTGCCCCTTTGATACCTAGTGGCAATGCAGGTTACCGAACAGTGAGTAGTTAGCACCTCTACATCACCCCCTCCTTCGGAAGCTCCAGCCGTCCCAGCTGCAACAATGTGGAACCCCGAAAACCCCAACAACGCAAGAAATGTGAGTGTGCCTCGCGAACAAAACAGAACAAGAGAAACCCATATAAATACCCCCCCTAATAACACAACGTATGTACAAGGCAAAATAGGCATGACACAGAACACACAAATGACGCGACAGAGCAGGCAGCGTGTGTTGCAAACCGATTTGGAACCGGGAACGTGTCAGCAAGCAAGGTGAACATCACAAATGACGCGACAGAGCAGGCAGCGAGTGTTGCAAACCGATTTGGAACCGGGAACGTGTCAGCAAGCAAGGTGAACATCACAAAAACCGGCGAGATTTAGCGCGCGTGTGTTTCGCAGGGCCATCTTCGGGGACGGCCAGCTTCTTCGGCGGCACAGGAGGTTCAGGAAGATTAACAAGAACATCAGGTGGGTCCGGAGGCATCTCCGTGGGGACTCCTGACGGCCCATGGTCCATCGAGGCCGAACGTTGCCTGCACGGCTCTGTAAATCCCGTGTCATCTGCAGGAGGAATGACACGTCTGCGCTGTGGGTTAGGCACCAACGGGGCAACATCTGGCTCGTCGGACGCGTCGCACACTCGGCCCCCGTGTTGTGTGTGTGTCGCAGGGTCGCGCGGCGCGACGAAGGGTTTTAACAGAGAAGGGTGGACGAACCAGCGACGCCATCCCCAGCGAATTTTAACACATTGGGGACGCAGGACCTCAACCACCTCCACCGGAACCCGCCATGGCCTAAGGAGTTTTGCCGATGTGGACACCGGCACCTGGAGGCAGTGAAGCCATGCCCTGTCTCCCGGTGCCCACCGATGTGTGGACGTCTGAGGATCATGCAGTCTCAAATTCGCTCGCTGGCGGGAAGCCGAATTGTCAATGGCAACCTCTCGTGCCTCGGCCAACTTACGATGGTTAAATCGCAAGTGGTCAACGAGCTTGGATTTCTGTGGTGGCTGTTCTATCTCCAGCCGAACGTCGACGGGAGGAAAGGCATCCCTGCCGTACATTAAAAAGGATGGGGAAAATCCTGTCGCCGCGTGAGGTGCCATGCGGTATGCGGCGAAGACCCCCAGAACCTGCAAGTCCCAGTCGAGGTGGGATTCATCGACCTGATGTTATAACATAGCGGTGAGAGTTCTATGCAAGCGCTCCACCATGCCGTCGGTTTGGGGATGGTAGGGCAAAGTGCGCACTTTCTTTGTGCCCAATAGGCGGCACACATCGTTCAACAGGACTCCTGAAAAATGTCTTCCCTGATCGGTCAGCAACCGTTCTGGTGCGCCCTTGTCCAGGACGTAGCCCGACCCTTTCAATGATGATGACGTCGTCAAGATAAACGAGACATGAGTGCCACTGGAGCCCAGCGAAGACCAGCTCCATGAGCCTCTGGAACGTAGTTGGGGCCGAGTGGAGACCCATGGGCAATCTATTAAACTAAAAAAGGCCCTGTGGTGTCCGAAAAGCAGTCTTAGGTTTTGACGCCTCGTCGAGGGGAAGTTGCCAAAACCCCGACAGAAGGTCCAAAGTGGAAAAATAGTGTGCCCCTGCCAGGGCATCTAATGACTCGTCCATACGAGGGAGAGGGTAGGCGTCAGCTACCGAGATTTTATTTAGGCGTCGAAAATCAACGCAAAAACGAAGACTGCCATCGTGCTTTTTGACCAGCACTATTGGAGCACCCCAGGGACTAGTGGAAGGAGAAATGATATCGGCCTCCAGCATGTCATCCACTGCCAATTTAACATGCTGCTTTCTCCGCTGGGCTAAGCCGAAACGGGTTTTGTCGAATAGGGGCAGCGTCACCAGTATCAATGTGATGACGCAGCAGCTTGGTGCAGCCAATATCGAATTTAGATTGACTGAATATATCAGAAAATTCTCGCAGAAGAGCACGCAATTTAATTCGCTGCGAACCAGACAGAACACCCGTGTCTGCGCAGAGCGCGTCCAACCATTCCTCATCTGATTTGGAAGGAGGTGAAACCTGTGGTCCCCAGGGGCGCCGCGGTCGCGTGAGCGAGCACAGTTCCTTGCGGAATGACGGTTGTGGACAATCCGAAATTCAAAACCTGCAAGAACGGCTCCCTGTCAGCTGCTATGAGGGTCTGTGCAGCCACTAAATCCAACCCTTTAACAGCTGTGTTCGAAGGTCCCAGCAAAACGCTATGTGCTGAGGCGTCCGGGGCTAGCACTTTCTTTAGTCGCAAGGGCACGAGCATTTGTGTCCCTGGCGGAATACGTACTGTGCTGGCGATGAACACCGTGCATCACACGCCGAATCACGAGCATTTCCTATGGTGCGTTGCGGTGTGTATGGTGTGAATGAGGGCCGAGCGTGAGAGGCATCGCGACTTGCCTGATTGTGCCGCGATGCCGTGGGCGTCCTGTAGTCCTGGCCTCGAGATCCGGAGGAGCGTCGTCGAGGCGCACGGCAATCGGAGGAGATGTGGCCTCGTCGACCACAGTTGAAGCACGTTATGTCGCTGTGTGGAGAAGGCTGTCCCCGTTGCTGGTCGTCGCGGTGACCGGCGTGGTCGGACGATCGCCGGCCCATTGACCTGGTCGCCATGAAGGCCCGGTCGGGGGAGAATCCGTTGTCCCTGCTGGCAGGCTCCAATGTCGAAGCCGAGGTGGCGATGGTCGAATCCGTGTGGAGCAATAGATGCGCGTGGATGCTCCAAGTGGCTCGTAGCGAGCACATACTCTCCTCGTCCACCGCTTGAATGAAGATGTGCAGCTTGCACGCCAGTTCCAGCATCTTCTGGAGGACGATAGCATCGATGGCTTCATCATCCATGTGGAGGTAAGCCGCTCTTGCCATCGCGAGTAGAGTGGTCCGGAACGCTAGTGGATATTCTTTAGGGTGGCGTCGCCTGTCATAAAACCGGCTGCGGACGTCGGACGGAGGCCCGTAGATGTCAGACATCCGTTGAAGGGCCGATTGTAGAGTCGCCCTTTGTTGCCTGGGGACGGTGATGAACGCCGCCCAGTCACCCCCTGTAGACGCGAATTCATGAAAGATGGGCAGGCGCTGTTGAAGGGTGGACGTCTTTTCTTAATCAGCCTGCACAGTCTCGAGCTGTAAATCGGCGATCGCCTGGCCGATAGCATCTACTGTACTCTGTCGGTACTGTGATGACACGGCATCGGCTGAGTAGCGTGAGTTGACAGCAACGCGCACTGATGACGCTGCGAGGTGTGATTGGCCCCCAGCATTCCCAGAATTGCCCTTGGCTTCTGCTTCCGGCAGAACCACGTGATCCCTCGGCGGGAAATTCAACTGCGTCGCTGCTCGCCGTAATCTCTCTCCGTCGTTCGGCTACGTGGCGGATCTCCTGCGGAGCTCCACCGCCCTCCCCGGCACGCCGTCAGTCAGCAACGAGACCGGGAGCGGACGGGCGGAACCCGCCGTGTGATCAACCATGTGTGTAGTCTCTAGAAAATAATAGCCAAGTGTGTACTTGGAGAGGAAGCTGATACCGTTGGCCTGTGCTGTGCTCATACGTGGAATAAAGAAGAGTACCCTCTACAAGACGTGTCGCAGAAGTCGCTTATTACACATGTGAAGAGTGTTGTGTGTGCTTACATGTGTGGGTATGTTGTAATGCACTGCACGTGAATTGTACGTGTGTATTGCAGTAGTATTTAAGTATTGTGTAGAAAATAAGTGTGTATTTTAGTTTATGTGTGAGTGTGCTGTGAGTCAAGCATGCTTACCCAATCTTATGAATCATAATGAATTGGTCGTACGTGTGCAGTACATGTTGTGTGTGTGTGTGTGGTGAGTGGTCACCTCTACTCATTATTTGTATATTTTAGATTTGATATAAAACGTATGGATAAGGTAATAAATAGGGTTAGTTGTCAGTAGGTAAATCAGGTGCAGAACATATATGACAAGTAAAAGCAAGTGAGGTGCCTGTGCTACACGTGACACAGCATAAGAGCACATTCATGCTCAGTCGCTTTTTGTGTTCAGTTTGTTGTCCTTCCCTGGCACCTCCGATTAGCACGGTTGGCTACGTATGGTGCTAAAAAAGTTCAACATATCATGGGACCTCCTTTGCCAGTACCAAAATATGAGAATATGTTTTTTTCCTTTTTTCTGGCAACAAAATAGGTGTTAAGGTGTTAAAACACCAAACTGAAACCTTTAACAAGGAATCACGTCTGCATTAACCACAATGCTTGTGGTCAGAATGCAAACAGCTGGGATTCCGTTGGGGACATGATAGTCTGGCTGACCTGGGGACATGTGACCGGATGATACTGGAGGGGGCTAATGGGTGGTCACGTGGTCCTGGAAGAACTCTCGAGAGCCTTCGGGCAAGGGCGAGAAAGATTGAGAAGGTGGGCGGGGCGAGAGGCGGAGCCAGTTCCAGCCCGGCCCAATATAAGGGGGGGGGGGGCCTGTGAGGGGCTCGTGGTTCTTACTGTTGGAGAGGCAGGAGATCCACGTCAAGCTTGAAGAAGCCTCCAGCCACGTGGTCCGGGACCCAGCTTGTGGTCCGGACAGGGATAGCGGAACCGTGTATAGTTCCGCCGTAACGTGGTTAGTTGATGAGAATGTTAGGTGTGTGTTAAGAGGCGTGCGAGTGTGCACTTCTCTGCTGCTCGAGTACAAATGTGTTTGCGATAGTGTGCAAGTGTCTTTGTGTGTGCTACAGTAAGTGTGCGTCCCAGGTTCCTCTTAGAAGTTCTAGATTTGTAGCTTTCGTGACTGCAAGGATCCATACTCTTTGGTTCTATTCGGTAAAGTCACGCAAAAGTATAAAACAAAAAATAAAATAAAAAAATAACAAAAACAATTCACGACGTTTCGGCCACAACACAAGTGGCCTTCATCAGGTGAAGGGACCAGACTGTCTCGAGGACAGCGCTGGAGTGAACACAGCCAAGCTCAGACCGCGCCCTTTAAGCTTGTGTGAAAGTAATTAAGGTGCTTGACAAAGGAATTAGCATAAAAATTAGCATTTAATTGGCGGACTTAGAATGATGAACGGTGTAGAGGGGGTGAACATGTGCAGACCGGCGAGGGGGGGAGGGGAAGTTTACATATTGATGGTGTGAAAAGGGAATTTAAGCAGCTGCGAAAGTTTGGGATACCACTACTTGAAAAAATATACTGTACCATTGAAAATTAGTTTAATGTTTGATTCGATTTAGAACATCTTTCCAATGGTTGCTTAATTTGAAACCATCTTCTCGATTGAAATTGTGTCTGTGTTTGTAAATCTGAATTGCCTCGTGAACAAATCTCTGATAAAAACCCGTGGGTTTGCAAAGAACCTTGGTATCGGAGAACGCTACTGTAACTATGGATAAAGATTCATACAACAACAAAATCCAGAATCTGCTCAACGATGGAAGTTACTAAAAAATAAAAAAAATGACCCTACTAATAGCTTAGCGATAAAAACCAACAAGATCATCACAAGTTCGACCTCCCTAATCGACCCAACTAAACGTCCCTCCCTAAAACCTTCTGCTGCAAGACCCCTTAGAATCTATGGTCTTCCCAAGATTCATAAAGAAGGCACCCCACTATGACCCATCGTATCCACGATCAACTCCCCTACCTATAGACTAGCCTGTTTTCTGTCAGATACCTTGCTGCCTTTCACTGGCAAGACCGCCTTCAGTAGTACTTAACTCAGCCCAATTGGTCTCTATGGTCAAAAACGTTCTACTGTCCCCTGACGATATCCTTGTCAGCTTCGATGTGGTCTCTTTGTTCACCAAGGTCCCGGTACCTGATACCATTGAAATAATTGAAAATTTGGTCCAACATGGACTAGACCCCGACACACCTGCACTGGTTAGGCACTGCCTCAACAATACCTACTCTACTTGGAATGGCTTCTTCTACAAACAAAATGAGGGTAGCCCCATGGGATCCCCCTTGTCACCAGTGATAACCAATATTTTCATGGAGAAATTTGAATCAGACGCCATCGAGACTTCCACCCTCAGACCTTCCTTGTGGAAGAGATATGTAGACGACACTTTCGTCATTTGGCCACATGGCCTCCCGGCTTTGAACCTTTTCCTAGACCACATTAATTCCAGAAACCCCGCCATCAAATTCACCATGGAAGTGGAGAAAGATGGCAAGCTGCCATTCTTGGATGTTCTGTTTGAGAGGTGACCTGATGGCTCATTGGGACATTCTGTCTACAGGAAACCCACCCACACAGATTCCTACTTGAAACCTGATTCCCACCACCACCCGACGAAAAATAATTCTCTCATCAAAACGTTATACCACAGGGCTCATTGCATTTCGGACCAACACCACCTGACCAGTGAATTAAAACATGTGCATCTGGCCCTCAAAAAGGAATGGATACTCTGACCGTACCATCCGCCAAGCTGTTTCTCCCTCCATACAGAAACAACCACTTGATACTCCGATCAAAACCATCACACTGCCATATACAGCAGGCGTTACTAAAAAGATCTCCAAAATTCTAAACAAACCCAAGATCCTGGTCCGGTTCAATACAGTACACAAAATCCGTGAACTGATCCCTTCCGTGAAGGATGTCATTCCTGACTTACAGTACCCCGGAGTTTACAGATTGAGTTGTACCTGTGGTGATTGCTATATCGGGGCGATGAACCAAAATGTCTCTGACCGAATTCGCGAGCACAAATCAGATTTGAAACACGGCAGAACGAATTCTTCTGCCGTAGCTGATCACTGTTACAACGCTGTGGGTGATCACGATATAATTTTCTCCGATACCAAAGTTCTTTGCAAACCCACGGGTTTTTATCAGAAATTTGTTCACGAGGCAATTCAGATTTACAAACACAGACAATTTCAACCGAGAAGATGGTTTCAAATTAAGCAACCATTGGAAAAATGTTCTAAATCGAACCAAACATTAAACTAATTTTCAATGGTACAGTATATTTTTTCAAGTCGTGATATCCCAAACTTTTGCAGCTGCTTAAATTCCCTTTTCACGCCATCAATATGTAAACTCCCCCTCCCCCTCTTGCCGGTCTGCACATGTTCACCCCCTCTACACCGTTCATCATGCTAAGTCCGCCAATCAAATGTTAATTTTTATGCTAATTCCTTTGTCAAGGCACCCTAATTCCTCTCACACAAGCTTAAAGGTCGCGGTCTGAGCTTGGCTGTATTCACTCCAGCGCTGTCTGGTCCCTTCACCTGATGAAGGCCACTTGTGTTGTGGCCGAAACGTCGTGATTTTTTTTTTTCCTTTTACGTGACTTTACTGAATAGAACCAAAGAGTATCCTCTTAGAAGTGTTTATTACTCGGCGACTCTGTGTTAAGTGTGCATTGCGAGTGCTTTGGCATGTCCATTCACATGAGTGTGTTAAGTGTGCACGTGTATGCTCAGTGTGTACACTTTTGATTTAGTAGGAGCGTAACACGTGTGAAAGTTGATGCACGACAGAAGTGCGTGCATGTAGTGTATGTGTAGTGAGCGACTTCCCAGACACGTCGTGCAGAAGGCTTCTTATTTATTTTCACACTTTAAGCACAAGACTGGGCGATACATCTATATAACGTTTCTACGTGGCCACACATAGCCGACCCTTCTACACAACCCCATCGTTGGCGTCCAACTACACAGCTGTCTGACTAGCGCAGCAACAATGAGAGCCCTGCAGAAGATCGGCCATGTGGCCGGACGACGAAGAGGGATGACGGCGAGCAGCGACACAGCCAGGACCCGCAACAGCACCGAACCTCTATATAAGGGGGACCGAACCAGAGGTTCCAGAGGTTCGGTCCCCCTTATATGATGAGGTGTCAGTTCGAGGAGAACCAGAGGTTCGGTCCCCCTGGCGCGGCCAAGCCCCGCCTCTGGCCACGCCCCCTTCCAGAACCTTCAAGCAGGTTCCTGGAGCTTCCAGACTGACTCCGCCTTTCACCTTTACCCCAGATACGCCCCCCTCATATTTATACATTACGTAACTTGCCCATAACCGTGATTACCCCTTCAGGCCGACAGGTGGCACCCTGTCATTTCATAACCCCCCCCCCCACATTTAAAAAATAGCCATCCCAGTTAACAATAATAACGAAAACACACGTGAGGCAGAAACACTTCTGCCATAAACTGAAACAAACCCAACAAAATTGTTTTTGAATAAGATGGAATGATCCGCATTGAAAAGGGAAGGACCCAAGCAGCAACTTAGGAAGGTAAGAGAAGAGGCAAAGAGAGGAACAGTGAGTAAGAGGAAAAAACAATTCCCTTCCATATAACACGCAAACGCAATCCCCCAACCCCCCTCATACACACACATAGGAATGTTCTTATCATTGGAATCTAGAACATTTAGACTGAGTCCTCAACGCCGGTCCATCCATGGGGACAATCTTCGTCTTCACAGAAGATGTGGGCTCCAGCTGAAGACCCAAAGAAGGTGGTTCCACTCCCGGCTTTGCAAGTGTCGTGGGCCCGGTCACAGCCAGCGACTCCTCGCGTTCAGCGAGATTATGGGCCCCGCCAAGTTTCAGGGGTTCAGAAGCTGTGGGCGGCACAATACAATCCTCCTGACGCACGCTCTCCATCGGCATTTCCCCTGGCTCGTCGGACACAACAGACACTGGACATACAAAATTTGGGGATGAGGTGTCAGTTCGAGGAGAAATATAAGACTTCAACTGCGACGGATGAACAAACCAACGGCAACGGCCCACTTGTATACGCACGCACTGCGGTCGCTTGACCTCAACCACTTCCACTGGACCTTTCCATGGCCAATGCAGTTTAGGGGATGTTCCCAATGGCACCTGTGGGCAATGCAACTACGTCCGATCCCCCACAACCCACTGCAACACATGGTCCCGCCGCCCCGCATTTTGTTCGTTAGGCACCTGTGCTTTGGTGGTGTTTGATTTTGTCGCTTCATGAGCTGCCAAAACACGTTCTAGAGTAATTTGCAAGGGCGCAGGCAAATTAGGCTTTCCCTTTTTTTCAGACAAACCCAATTGATCTTCCATTGAAGGTTTATTCTCCCTCCCGTACATGAGAAAAAAAGGCGAAACTCACGTGTGGGGAGCCATCCTGTATGTGGCCAACACTCCCGGAACATGCAGATCCCAATCAGTTTTGGGCCATGCTGACTGCCTGACTGAGCATAGATGTCAGGGTTCTATGCCGTCGTTCCACCATCCCACCCGTCTGGGGATGGTATGGAGACGTTCTAATCTTCCTAGTTCCAAGTGCATCACAAACTTCTCGCAGCAGCTTTGAAGATAAATTTTGATCCATGAGAAGCTGATCGGGGGCTCCTTTATCCATTACGTATCCGTGCAAAAATGCCTCAGCAATAGAGGCTGCCGACTGGTCGGGTAGCGGCCAGGCCATAGGTCATTGTGAAAAATACTCAACACCTACGGAGAAAAAATTATTCCCCCTCTGTGTGGCCAGAAAGGGCTCAAGGATGTCGAGCACGACCAACTCATTAATTCGCAAAACCGAGACAAACTGCAGCGGAGGCTGGGACTTCCTCAGTGGTGGTTTCCTATGCATGCATTCGTGCAACCTTGAACTAAGTGGTACACTTTTGATTTAAAGCTTTCGTGACTGCAGGGATTCATATTCTTGGTTCTTTCGGTAAAATCACGTAGAAGGGAAACAATAAAAAAAACAATAAAATTCTCACGACGTTTCGACTGCAACACAAGCAATCATCATCAGGTGTGAAAACCACAGAAATAAAATTTGAAAAAAGTGGCGTTTTTTTTAACGTTAGCACCACGGAGAGCGATTTGGAAGTTATTCAGATGGACAAGTCCATCTATGTTCGGAAAAGAGGAGGGGGGAGACGAAAATAATGGATGCGGTCTGAAAGCCACCATAAGCGAGAACAATCAATTAAGACCCGACATGGTTTATCAAATCCTTCCAATGATTGCTAAGCCAGAATCCATCTTCTCGGTTGAAATTGTCTCTGTGTTTGTATATGTGGATAACCTCATGAACGAATCTCTCATGGTAGCCAGATGGCTAGCAGAGAACCTCTGTCTTGGAGAAGTCAATGTCATGTGAGTCTACTGAATTATAACAGTGATCTGCCACGGCCGAGGTGTTGGTCCTACCATGTTTTAGGTCTGCTTTGTGTTCACGGATGCGGTCCGAGACATGTCGTTTGGTTTCTCCAATGTAACTACTACCACAGAGGCAACTTAGTTTGTAGACGCCAGCGTACTGTACGTCCGGAATCACATCTTTTACAGACTGAACCAGATCACGGATTTATATAATGTGTTGAATTGGACCTGGATCTTGTGTTTATTCAAGATTTTGGAGATCTTTTTTGTGATCCCTGTAATGTACGGTAAAGTGATGGTTTTGAATGACTCCTCAAGAGGGTCCTTCTTCATGGTTGGAGTGATAGCTTTGGTGATTGTGTAGTCGGAGTAACCATAAGCCTTAAGAGCTTGGTGTACGTGCTTGAGTTCACTGGCTATGTGTTCCTGGTCGGATATGCATTGGGAAATCATTGAAGACTTGGTTCATCAAGACTAAACACTGAGGTACCCCCCCTGGTGAGACACTGCTTAACCAATACATACTTCACTTGGAATGGAACTTTCTACAAACAAACCGAGGGCACCCCAATGGGCTCCCCCCTATCTCCAGTTGTAGCCAACATTTCCATGGAGAAATTTGAGACTGACGCCATCCAGACTGCCACTCTGCGCCCAACCTTATGGAAGAGGTACGTGGATGACACTTTTGTCATCTGGCCACATGGCCGGCCTGCTCTAGACCAATTCCTCGACCACATCAATTCCATACACCCAGCCATCATATTTACCATGGAAGTCGAAAAAGATGGCAAGCTACCTTTTATGGATGTCCTAATAAAAAAAGAGACCTGATGGTTCAATGAGCCACTCTGTCTGCAGGAAAGCTACCCATACGGATGCTTACCTGAAACCGGATTCCAACCACCATCAATCCCAGAAGAATTCCCTCATCAAGACTCTGCACCATAGAGCCCAATGCATATCCGACCAGGAACACATAGCCAGTGAACTCAAGCACGTACACCAAGCTCTTAAGGCTAATGGTTACTCCGACTACACAATCCCCAAAGCTATCACTCCAACCATGAAGAAGGACCCTCTTGAGCAGCCATTCAAAACCATCACTTTACCGTACATTGCGGGGATCACAATAAAGATCTCGAATAAACACAAGATCCAGGTTCGATTCAACACATTACATAAATCCGTGATCTGGTTCAGTCTGTAAAAGATGTGATTCCAGACATACGGTACTCTGGCGTCTACAAACTAAGTTGCCTCTGTGGTAGTAGTTACATTGGAGAAACCAAACGGCATGTCTTGGACATCATCCGTGAACACAAAGCAGACCTAAAACACGGTAGGACCAACACCTCGGCCGTGGCAGATCACTGTTATAATTCAGTAGGCTCACATGACATTGACTTCTCCAAGACAGAGGTTCTCTGCAAGCCATCTGGTTACCATGAGAGATTCATTCATGAGGCTATCCACATATACAAACACAGAGACAATTTCAACCGAGAAGCAATTTCGGGTCTTAATTGATTGTTCATGCTTGAGGTGGCTTTCAGAACGCATCCATTATTTTTGTCTCCCCCCTCCTCTTTTCCGAACATCGATGGACTTGTCCATCTGAATAACGACCAAATCGCTCTCCGTGGTTCTAACGTTGAAAAAACCGCCACTTATTAAAAAAAATATTGCTGTGGTTTTCACACCTGATGATGATTGCTTGTGTTGCAGTCGAAACGTCGTAAGAATTTATTGTTTTATATATATTTTTATCTTTTTTATTTTATTGTTTCCCTTCTACGTGACTTTACCCAAAGAACCAAGACTATAAGTGGTACATGTCGATTGACATCCCTGGCCAATAATAATTGCGTTGCAATGCTATCAACGTTTTCCGCACCCCGAGGTGTAACAAATTATCCTCGTGCACCACTCGAGTCAGCTTGCCTCTGAAGGCAGTAGGAACCACCACGCAATGACGGTGCAACCCATCCTCATCCAACATCAAAATACCCTCCTGTAGGCCCGGTTGCGGGCCGTCAGAGGGAGCAGACTCCTTGTGTCCTGCTTCCGCTTTATGCCGCAAGGTCATAAGGGACACGTCTTCCATTTGCAATTTTGCCTACTTGGCACGCGTAAGGTGCAAAACACTCTCCCCGGTGCGACCTCCTCGGTGGGCTCTCCTCCCTCGAGCGCCGCCATGATGGCCGTAGGTCTCGCTGCCGGAGGTTTACAATGACCTGCGCTGGACAAACATGTACACCCAGTCTCTTGGGCAAGTGGAATAACGCGTCAGCATTGCAATGCCGTGCCCCTTTATGGTATATCACTCGGAACGAGTACTCCTGGAAAATCTACAGCCAACGCGAGAGCTGCCCAGAGGGCTGGTCCACTCTGAGGGAGTGCTGAAGGGCTGCATGATCCGTGTGAATGACAAATTCTCTGCCGATACTGTTGTATAAAGTATACCATGGCCAACAGTTCCCTACGGGTGACACAGTAACGCTGTTCAGCAGTGAACAAGATGCGGCTACCATATGCGACACTCTCTCCACTCCGTTCTTAACCTGGGACAGGACAGCTCCTATATCCATGTCGCTAGCATTTGTGTCAAGTACAATCGGGAGGGAGAAATCTGGGCAATCGAGTGGGGACGCATCAGCCAGGCATTCACGAAGGGCTATACACGCAGTCTCTTCTTCCGCCCCCGACTTGAATCTCTGGTTCTTAGCCGTCAAAGCGTGTAGTGGCTTAGCCACCATAGCAACCTGTGGCACAAATCTGCAATAGTACGATGCAAACCCAACAAAACAGTGGACCTCCCCCACGGATTTGGGAGTTGGCCAGTCCCGTACGCACGCCGTTTTTTCAGTGTCTGTGGCCACACTGTTTACCCTAACAATGTGGCCCAAGTAACGCACAGAGTTCTCCACTGTGTCCCCGAGCTAGGCCACCCCTCTGTAACTAGCCCCTGCCGCCCAGCAGCAATATTAGTGCAATACGGGGTGGAGATGACTCTCGGAAGCCTAGATGCCTGAGTTTGCAAAATGGGCTGGGTGTCTGTTGTGTTGCGACTTGCCTGTTGGGGTTGGGATGCATCCGTCGACAGAGCTTGGGGCACCGGAGATGTCGACGGGGCCCGAGGCAAGCTTTGGCATCCCTGAGCATTGTGCTCCGGCTGGCCGCAGCAGAAGCAGGTCAGCGTGGCCCTCCACAGCAGGCGATCCTCCTCCCCGCGCGGCCTCCAGTCCCTTGGCCACCGTGGGATCTCTCCACATCTGCAACTCCACGCCGGGAATGTGGCTGCAACGTCCCCATCCGGCAGCAGGTCCACAGCCGGCTGCACTCCAACACCCCGTGGCGACCACCCATCCGGCTCGCCATCGCGGCTGGGTTCTCCCATCCACGCCACGATCTGGGACCACTGGTGCAAGTTCTTGTGGGCCTGCAGACATCTGGCGGCCCATTGGGATGTCTGTTCATCTTCGTCAATCACCGGCAAGACAACCTCCATCTCCCGTGCCAGTCCCAACATCCTTTTCATTACCAGAGAGTCAAGGGCCTTCGGGTCCACCATAGGGTACACCACCTCTCCCAATGCCAACAGTGCGCTGCGGTAGGTGAGGGACGTCTCGGCCTCCCCTCACTTACACTGCAGAAAATTATTACGCATATCGGAAGGTGGCTCGTACACCTCGACCATTTCAGTGTATGCCCCATGGAGTGTAGTTTTCTTCCCAGCGGGTATGGCCCAGAAAACAGCGAGGGCGTTGTCGTCTAATACCGTCGGCAGAGCTCTCAGCATCTCCTCCTCAGTCCAATTCAAAGACGGTAGGCTGCTTCAAAACGCCAGGTGAAGGCGCTCCAATCTCCCCCTGCCGCGACAAATTCCCTGACAGGAGGCAATCGGCGGGTTCGTTCAGTTCCTCTTCCCCCGTCAGCAGCAGCAGGCGTCGCTTCCGGCGAATCACGCCCGAGTCCTAAAATGGTGGCCTCTGATCGCGCTTCTCCCGCACCGCGTGTAATGGCAGCCTCTGGCTGTGTGGTCTCTGCACGCGCACAATGGCGGCCGCCCCACCCGCAGGCGTTCCCTCTGGCGCGTCGTTCTCCGGCGCCTGATCTCGTCTCTCCAGCGAGGTCTGTGTGGTCTGCCCCGCCATCGTAGTCGCCGTCATGAGCTTCATCAATTGTGAGACCGTGGCCTGCAGGAGCTCAAGTTGTGCCATTACCATGCGCCAGCCCTCTTCAGGCTGTTGCTGCAGAGAGGCTGTCCCCGGTCCAACCATCTCTGGCGCAGCCATCTCTCCCACGGCGGCTTCAATAAACAAGACCGCGGTTCCCGGGGCTATCAAGAGGTCCTGTGTCTCGTTTTCATCGTCATCGGAAGACGCCACAGGTGGGTTACACTCCTTTTGATACTTCGACATTCTTCCATTTAATACAATTTTCTTCTCAACCACTTCTGACTTCAAATATAGTGAGCGACTTCCGAGACACATCGTCTGGAAGGCTTCGTATTTATTCTAACACTTTAATTACAACACTGAGCGATACATCTATGTAACGTTTCTATGTAGCTACACATAGCCGATCCCTCTACACAACCCCATCATCGGCGTCCAACTACACAGCTGTCTGATTAGCGCAGCGACGGCGACGATGAGAGCCCTGCAGAAGATCGGGCATGTGGCCGGATGATGGAGAGAGATGACGGCGAGCAACGACGCAGCCAGGACCGAAAGACCCACAACAGCACCGAACTTCTGGTTCAGTCCCCCTCATATACACCCCAGCGTGGCCAAGGTTATGGGCGAGTTACGTAATGTCTAATTATGAGTGGGGTGTATCTGGGGTAAAAGATGAAAGGCGGAGTCAGTCGGGAAGCTCCGGGAACATCCCCTTCCAGAACCTTTGAGCAGGTTCCCCGAGCTTCCTGACTGACTCCGCCTTTCACCTTTACCCCAAATACGCCCCCCTCACAATTAAACATTAAGTTACTCGCCCATAACCGTGATTACCCCCTTAGGCCGACAGGTGGCACCCTGTCATTACATACGTACACACATTCATGTTAATGTTTACAGTAGAACCCCTCTTAACGACCACCCCTGTTAACGACTAATCGCTTAACGACGGGCCTCCATAGAGCCCAATGTGTAGTGTATAGTGTATTGTAGTGTATTGTATAGTAGTATAGTGCCTCCATGGAGCCCAATGTGTTCCCTTACCGATCATTCCCCTGTTAACGATGGCCTTTTGTAGGTACAATAAAAAATCGAATTAATTCATTCATTAACCATATTTCTTTTAATATGTTTATAATGTTGTTGGTATCTTCATCCATAATAGAGGTTTTTGGGTTAGATCGCGTAAATATATAAATGTGTCGTTAAAACCTGCCACCACCCGACACAGCCAACTGGTAAGGGTTGTCACGTAAACAGAACATGCCAATTCGTCACTAGTACAGCACACCGGTGTGTTGGAGAGCCAAGCCACAACATTTACAAACTGAGTAAGACGTTTCGCCAGTAATTACAACTAGCTTTATCATATTTTACGCGATCTAATCCAAACACCTCTATTATGGATGATATTGGTCGCGAAAGCCGATGTGTTAAACTGGTATCTTTATATTTAAATATCCAATGTTTAAGTATTATAAAGTAGATTTTGAGGAAAAAAGGGTAACTTTCTATGCTATCGGAACAAATTAAGTCTTTAACATGCATTTCCTATACTCTTTGGTTCTTTCGGTAACGTCACGTTAATATACTCGCTTAATTACCAAATCACGTAATGACCGGTTTCGTGGAACCAATTACCGTCGTTAAGAGGGCATCTACTGTACATAGAAGCAACGCAACTTGCATACATATACACAATAAATGCGCACATTTCCATAGGTTTTATGTTTTTGCTGTTGCCTAAAATGGTGCAGCGGCATTACATTTTGAATTGTACAATAATTGATAGCGTGGCGAGGGCCTCATCCAGCAGTGGACTAACAGGGATGAAAACACATAAACACGTTTAAGACACCTTCTACCATTTGTTTTATATTACGGTAAATATCTGTGGGAAATATGCTAAATACTGTATGCTAAAGAATAATAAGTCCTTCTCTGGGTGATGGCATTGATGTAGAACAAAGTGTGTATGTAAATAAGCGCACGTAGACACTGAGTACAAACAATTTCAATATACATGACATGCATGCATATACATCGTGTATGCCCAGTAAATATGCAATGTTGAGCCAACATTCCATGTTTACTGTGTGCATATTGCATATAACTATGCACACATACGCTGTGTATATATGCAGTCCAGGTATCCCTCGATTTACGAAAGGTCAGTTTACGAAATTTTGCGTTCATGCAAACTTACAAATTATGGACACTCTTCGATTAACGAAATTTAATTTATGGGTGAACGAAATTTCGAATGGCACGTGCCATGAGATAATCAAACAAGAAGCACACGGGAGGATGGGTCATCCGTCCATGATAGCGTCACGGTGTCGCTGCAGTGCAGATGGGACCACTCTGATTGCAGATAACGCTGATACTTTTTTAGAGATGGGGTGGAGCACTTCGTCAGTCAACGCAGAGGCAATTGGCCGCATTCCCCAGGGTGAGGTCAACGTGTCACTTACTGAAACCATGAAGGGCTATCAGCATTCTGGCAAGTGGGAAAGCACAATGGTCAGATGCGATTCCATCCGACATATACAATGCTAGTTGGGTTGTGCTTGGTTGAGAAGTTGACCGAACTTTTTCAAACAATGTGGAGCCTGGGTGTTATTTCTCACCAGCTTAAGGATGCTTCCAATTGTCCACCTCTATACAAGGAAAGGAAATCGTCTAGCTTGTGACAGCCACCGAGGAATCTCCCTACCCTCAATTGCAAGAGTCCTGTTCAATCGTCTGATTGTGCATCATGACCAGGAGCTTCTCAAAGAGAGCCAGTGTGGATTCATAGCAGGCCGGGGAACTGTAGGTGTGATATTTCACTGCTCGTGAATTACAGGGAAAATACCAGGGGACAACTAAGACTTATATTCCAATTGTGTCAACCTGACCAAGGCCTTCAACACAATATGTCTATGAGGTCTTGATGGAAATTACTGCTAAAGTTGGCTGTCCAGAAAAGTTCATCAAAATGGTGTGGCAATTTCATGATGGCATGCTTTGCCAGAGTTCTGAATGATGGACAACTTTCAGGCCCCCCTTCCCAGTCACGCGATGGAGTTAAGCAAGGCTGTGTGCTGGCGCCGACCCTCTTCAGCACGATGTTCGATGCCGTACTCTCCAATGCCTCCAGTCATAATCGAAAGGATTCAGCTCACGCCACGTTCAGCGAAGGTGTCTTCATTAGGTGACCCACCGATAACATCCCCGGTCATACGGCAGCTAACATGCCACGCTTCAGCACCCCACATCCAGAACTCCCTTCTCCTCCCTTGCTCTCCTCTGTTATACCCTGGTCCGCATTCGTTGCCAGTTACTCATTATCCAGGGCATTGTCTCATTATTATTTATTCACTGGATATGCATATTTGAGTCCCATACTTAGTCGCTGCCCAGAGCTTTTCCACGAGGTTATGATTAATGGGCCCGGTGCCTCCGAGTCTCAAACGTAATGAAGCCGGCATCAGCCTCAGGTTCGATATCGGTGACAAACTCTTCAACTTGAGGAGACTCCGAGTCAGAACCAAAGTGCAGGAGGTAGCGGGTTCGAGACTTTCCCTTTGCCGATGACTATGCTAAATCCATAAGAGTTTTTTTTTATCTAACCCAAAAAACCTCCCTCTAGTATGGATGCTATTGGTCGCGAAAGTCTACGTGTTAAACTGCGCTAAATGCAGCTTCTGAATTAGAAACGCACTCACAGGGCGGTTCGTTTCTCCAATGCATGCAATTATGTCGGTGTCGCCGTCAACACCAATAAGCCCGAGGCCAAGCACCAGCCTGCCCCAGGGAAGCAGCACGTGGAAGCACTGTGTGGAACCAACCATCACTGTCAAGGGACAGAAGCGCTTTGCTTTTGAAAGGTTCACTTGTTTAGGCAGCACCCTCTCTAGAGCAATTCACATTGATGACGAGGTCAAGACCAGAATTTCCAATGCCACTGTAGCCTTCGGCAGACTTTTGCCTACATTGTCAGAGTGAAGAGGTATAATTGTCCTTGGAAAACCAGCTGAAAGTCTACAGAGCTGTCATCATACCCAACCTGCTGTAAACTAGAAACATTTTATTTTATTTTACCAGGTAAGGCCCAATTAGCTATATAGCTCATTTCTAGAAGCGACCTGGCCACGAATGATAGCTCAACGAAGTGGCTTATCATGTGGAAATGTATAGCAGCCAAATATTATAAACGCGTGTTTCTTAATGTGGAGGGAAAGACTGGATGATCTGGAGAAAAATCCACGCGACCATGAGGAGAGAGATATGCAAACTCCAAATATACAGGTGTGGGACACAGAGGACTTGGTGTGGGACACAGAGGACATAGTGTGGGACACGTGAGACATGGTGTGGGAGACAGATGACATGGTGTGGGACGCATGGGGCATGGTGTGGGACACAGAAGACATGGTGTGGGACACATGGGACATAGTGTGGGACACAGAGGTCCTCATCCTTGCACACTTGCCAAGCATTCAGTCTGATGAGGAAAGCACAGATTAGGAGGGCTGGACATGTAGTCAGGATCCCCGACAATCACCTCCCAAAGAAGCTTCTCTACGTTGAGCTGTGGGATGGAAAAGTGCTCCTATGGTGGCCAAAGTAAACGCTTTAAGGACACCCTCAAAGGCTCCCTCAAGTGGTTCAACATAGACCCCGAGACACGGAAGATCCTCGGTACCAGGCTGTTTGTACCTGGCACAGAGTCACACACAAAGGCGCTGCCACATGTGAGCGAGAGCAGAAACAACAGATGCTGAGAGGAGGAGAGACATATTGACTTAAAGCTTTCGTGACTGCAGGAATCTATACTCTTTGGTTATTTCGGTAAAGTCACGTAGGTATAAAAAATAATAGATCACTACGTTTCAATCGCAACACAAGCAGCCGTCATCAGGTGTGAAATAAACAAAGCAGGAGGACTGCTGACGTTTTTTTATACCTACGTGACTTTACCGAAAGACCCCAAGAATAGGAGGAAAGTCCACAAAGCGAATAAAGAATTACAAACTCCTTCTCCCGAGACCTCAGATTACGTGAGTCCTATGTGCGGCCGGTCCTGTGTAGTGACATCGCTGGATGTCAACATGCTGGTTGCAGTGCCGGCCCGAGAGGGGCATGGCGTGCGGTGTAGCGACATCGCAGATACCACAGTGGTGTGGGTGTAGTACCGGTCCTAGAGGGGCCCGGTGAGCGCTGATTGATAGCGGTAGATGGCACCACGCTTTGCGTGCAGTGCTGACCCTACAGGACAGGGTGTGTGGGTGCCGGCCGAGGGATGAGGTTACTCTAGGCCATGGCACTCTGGTTGACCCGGAAGGACACGTGACCAGTTAAGTCTACAAAGGGGCCCCAGAAGAGGGCTAGGGGTGGTTTTGTAATCGGGACCCAGATCCTTCCCGAGGATTCTGGAAGGTGGACGTGGCCAAGAGGAGAGCCGGCTAGGCCACAGAGAAAATAAGTCGGGTCCCGAGAGGGACCTGGGTTGTGGTTCATCCTGGAAGAAACCTTCGTCTACGTTCTCCGTTCAACGAGTCTCCAACACGTGGACCTGGGCCGAAGCTGTTGGTCCCGGTCTGTATTAGCAGTTACGTTGTAACTAGTGTAGTTAGCCTGGTGGTCACCACCATAGGTTGTTATTTTGTTAAGGGGAAGTTACACCGTGGGTTGGAACTAAATAAATGTGTTGCTCAAAGTCTACGTCTGCGACTCAGTTGAACCCATGACACTTGTATTGGACTCATCAGCTATATCTGGACTCGATGCGAGACAACCCCTAAGGCTGATCTGATGCCATGGTCCTCATCAATTACGGTGGATGAAAAACAAATAAACTGAACAAGAACAGCTGCTCAAACAGAATCTGCACACAAACGCATGCATATCCACACGTACACACTCATTCATACACACCCATCAATACATGTGTAGTGGAGTAGGAAGGTGCGTAGTGCAAACAGCGTGATTACATGGTAACAAAGACAGTACGGGTTATGTTGGGTCAGCCTGTAGCGAAGGCAAATACAGTGCAGGTTATGTTAGGGCAATTAAGCTGGGAGAGCCAAGGACGGCTGTGATTGGCTGGAGCTGTTGTCAACGCTAGAGTGGCGCCTAAAGGTCTGGGTGAGAAATAGGTGCGAACGACGCGGAGCGTCGCTGGGGCACGGACGAATTAATTGGGGAGTAATGAGAGCGGGGATAAATTGGGGAGTCGGGAATTGGAGCGAGGTTGTTGAAGTTGGAGATCTTGGAGTCAGCAGCGGGGAATGGAAGTGTAGAGAGCTTGGATTGGCTGGAGCTGTTGTCAACGGAGCTGTTGTCAACGCTAGAGTGGCGCCTAAAGGTCTGGGTGAGAAATAGGTGCGAACGACGCGGAGCGTCGTTGGGGCACGGACGAATTAATTGGGGAGTAATGAGAGCGGGGATAAATTGGGGAGTCGGGAATTGGAGCGAGGTTGTTGAAGTTGGAGATCTTGGAGTCAGCAGCGGGGAATGGAAGTGTAGAGAGCTTGGAGACAGAGTTGGAGGGACAGAGTTGGAGAGACAGAGCTGGAGACAGAGCTTGGAAACAGCGTAGCGATAGCGGAGCTGAAGAAGAGAAGCAGCCAGCAGTGGAGAGAGCATAGCGATAGCGGAGCTGAAGAAGAGAAGCAGCCAGCAGTGGAGAGAGCGTAGCGGTAGCGGAGCTGAAAAAGAGAAGCAGCCAGCAGTGGAGAGAGTGTAGCGATAGCGGAGCTGAAGAAGAGAAGCAGCCAGCAGTGGAGAGAGCGTAGCGATAGCGGAGCTGAACAGAGACGAAGCAGTTAGCAGTGGGGAGAGCATAGTGACGGTGATAGCGGGGAATGGAGACGAAGCAGTTAGCAGTGGAGAGAGCGTAGTGAAGGTGATAGCGGAGAGCAGAGGCAAAGTAGTTAGCAGTGGAGAGAGCATAGCGACGGTGATAGCGGAGTGGAGAGACAAAGGTGGCGAGCGAGTTGAGTGAAGCACGGTGAGCAAGCCGTGGCGATATGGATACTGTGAAATATTGAGGACAAGCGGAGAGTTGTAAATAAAGCGGTGTTCGAAGAAAGACAAAAGTTGTCCGAGTGAAATCGAACACTACATTTAGCGTCAGAGTGACTACGAACCACGCCGAGATGTCAAAGAAGGCGGCCAAAAAGAAGAACGTGCCGGTGGACTCGTCCGACGACAGCAACGACGAGGACGTGCTGCCCGTGTCCGGTCATGTGGCTGATACTCCTCCAGAGGGCCTGGTCAAACGAGAGTCTGCAGAACGAGACGGCGGTTCGAGCGGGGCCGAGACCCCGGGACCGCCGGGTGATTGGAGAGTCCTCATGGCCCAGTGGGAGGCTAGGATGGCGACATTGACGGAGGCGTTTAACCGCTTTGTGACATCGGACCAGGTACAACCGACGGTGTCAAGTCGACCAGCAGATGTTGCTGCTGGGTCAGAGCGATTGAAGAAATCCGACGATGATGAAGCGCCGCCGTCGGGAACAGCACGGCGACTTCATGTGCAGCGGTTCGAGGAGAAAGTTGGTAATTGGACGGCATTTACAAGACGGTTCCGAGCGGCTTATCAATCTCTGGAGTGGACTGAGGGTGCCGCGCTGCGGGCACTGCCGACGGCCCTCGATGATGATTCTTTGGTGACATTTAATGGATTCCCTGCCGCCGTCAGGTCAACGCTGGACGGGGCATTCGAGGCAATGAGAAAGGTGTACGAGCCGCAGTCGGTCGCCAAACGTAGATTCCAGCAAAGGAAGCGGGAGGGCACGGAATCCCCTCTTGCGTTCCGCAGCGCGCTGTTGGCCCTCGCTCAAGTAGCATACCCGGCTAGGAGGCCCTGGATTCCTTGCTGCAGGAGAAGCTTTTGCAGTTGGTGAAGGAGCTACGAGTCGTCCTTTCGCTTCCTGACAGCAACAACGACGACGACATGTCGTCTCTACAGATCGCCAGCAACATCCAAATCAACCTGGACCTTTGCGATGAGCCAGCGGTGGAGGGTGCGCAGCCACTGCTGCTGAGCGCTGCCGCGTCCGGGAGCGCGGTGGCGGTGGACGAGGCGCCGCCGATTGCAGCGGCGGCTGGGGTGCCACCCGCGGGCATGCTGCGTCGCCCCGCGGCGTATGGAGGTGGCATGCAGCGGACGTGCTACAAGTGCGGACGGAGAGGACATCTCGCCCGCGACTGCTGGCGGCGCAGGGGCGGCCTTCCAAGGGCGCCGACCAGCTACAACCGAGGATTCCCCCAGGACCGAGGATTCCGGGTGAGTCGCGATACATTAAATACACGGCCGCTCTTTCCACATCACCCATCTGCGTCATCTCACCCATTCACATCTCATTCGTATGTTGCGCACGGTCACGACGTGTGGGGCGCGTTGGTGCATCGTGTTTTGGGAGCTGCGCCGGGGTCGTCGGATGTGATGGCACGTATTCAAGGGGTAATAGTCAGGGTTATTGTTGATACGGGGGCTTCTGCGACCCTTATCTCGTTACAAACTTTTCGCTCATTGCCAACTTCGCCCCAGGCCCTAGAACCGGTTGACGGGCCGTGCATAGCAGCAAATGGTGGCAGCCTCGGTATTATGGGTTGTATGGTCGCAATGATTCAAATTGGGGAAGTGAGCGTTACAGGGAATGTTTTGGTTTCCAAGGCCTTGGCGGTACCGTGTTTGTTGGGGACGGATTTTTTGCAAAGGATGCCGCTTAAAATTTCTATAGAGAAGGGGTGTTTGGAATTGCCATCGGGAAAATGTCTAAAATTTTTGTAAACGCCTTCTATGTTCGCGGTTGCGAACGCCGTGGTGCAGGCCGTGGTGAGCCGCACCGTTCGTGTTCCGCCTGCCACGCAGATACTTGTGCCACTGCGCTTTAAAAAACAGTTGCCTTTCGATGAGCAATAGGAGGTTACATTGCTGACACCCTCAAATGTTGTATCACGGATGCCCACTTTGGTAGGGGCTTTGACTATTGTACCGGCAAATTGCGACCCTTTCATACAAATTGTAAACGCGGGACACGAACCGGTCGTCATTCAGGAGGGTACCACATTAGCGTATGCAACGGCAGCGCCGGGCCCGGAAGGAGAGGCGTGTTCGGCAACGGGACAGAGTGATATGTTGCCGGGTGATGGAGATGATCCGGACTGGTTGCGAGATCTATATATGCAAAACCCCGAACTAACGCCTGTGCAGCGGTCGCGTCTCCATGGGTTGCTCGTGGAATTCAAAGATGTGTTCAGTTCAGGTAAATATGACGTGGGTCGTACGTCATTGTTGCGGCTTCACATCGACACTGGGAATGCACCCCCAATCAGATTGAATACCCATCGTGTGAGTCCGCTGGAGAAAGATTGTATTCGGCGAGCTGTTGATGAGATGTTAGAACAGGAGATCATTTCTCCTTCGTGCAGCCCGTGGGGAGCTCCTATTGTACTCGTTAAAAAGCGCGACGGGGCCATGCGATTTTGTGTTGACTACCGGACACTAAATAAGGTTTCTGTTGCGGAAGCGTATCCGCTCCCACGTATTGATGATTCACTAGACACCCTGTCCGGCATGAAAAATGTTTCGACCCTCGATCTGTTGTCGGGCTTTTGGCAATTGCCCCTGGATAAGGAGTCTAAACCCAAGACCGCTTTTCGAACAACACAAGGGTTCCAATTCAATGTACTCCCGATTGGGCTCCACTCCGCGCCGGCCACCTTCCAACGATTAATGGTACTCGTGTTGTCAGGACTGCAATGGGAGTCGTGTTTAATATATCTGAACGACTTCATTGTTTTCAGTAAGGATTTTGACGAACATTTGCAACGGTTGCGTGCCGTTTTTGGCCAAGTGCGGCGCGCTGGTTTGAAATTTAAACCACAAAAGTGCCATTTGTTAAAGACATCGGTTAAATATTTGGGCACGTTGTTAGCGCGTCTGGGGTGGCCACCGATCCAGAGCAGACGAGTTGCGTGCGAACGTGGCCGGTACCGAAAACGGTAGCGGAGGTGCGTAGCTTCGTGGGCTTCGCGTCGTATTACTGACGATTTGTTAAGGATTTTGCCACGATTGCGAGGCCGTTGCAGACGCTCACTGGTAAGGGTATGAAATTTCAGTGGGGAGACGTAGAACAACGATCGTTCGAGGCGCTGCGGGCCCCATTGGCGGACGCACCGCCGCTTGGATACCCTGATTTTAAGAAAACCTTTATTCTTGACACGGATGCCAGTGATACGGGCATAGGCACGGTTTTGTCGCAAATGGTGGATGGTGTTGAAAAAGTTGTGGCGTATGGCAGCCGGGTGTTGTCTCCGGCTGAACAGAAGTATTGTGTAACGCACAGGGAGTTGCTGGCCAATGTGCACTTTGTTTGAGTGTACCGACCGTATTTGTATGGCAGAAATTTTTTGATCCGCACTGATCACGCGGCACTACAGTACTCGTTGCGAGTTGACCAGCCGCCGGGACAGATGGCCCGTTGGCTCGAGACCCAGCAGGAGTACTCTTTCACGACCCAGCATAGGAAGGGGATGCGTCATGTCAACGCTGACGCCTTGTCGCGATTGCCGCAACCGACTGGCTCGTGTCGGTGTGCGGAGGGCTCGCTGCGTTGCGGTCCGCCGCTGCAGGACGTTCCGGCAATGGTCGCTGCAGCAGATTCAATTCGGCCAGAAGCGATTCCCGCTGTGGGATCGGGGTTGTTGGGGTTGACGTTGGGTCAGTGGAAACGCTTACAGGTGGATGACTCCTTCGTGCCTCTCGCTCAAGGGGATCGGAAGATCGCCCCTTTCTAAAACTCGTCGATGGTCTCATCGTTCGCTGGGATGTTGAAGCACAAAAGTTCTGTATTGTTGTTCCGATTGTGTTGTGCAGGAAGCTCATTAGTGATACCCATGACAAATTGATGCATTTAGGGGAGAAAAAGATTGCGCTGACATTGGGGAAAGAATTCTACTGGCCGGGGGTGTATAACGATGTTCAGCGAGTTGTAAAAGCATGCCATGAATGCGTGCGGCGGACGGCGCCGGCGTGACCCTATCGTGTACCGTTGCAATCGATACGGGTTTTGCGTGTCAACGAAATTGTCGCCCTAGATATATTGGGTCCGTTTCCCGTCACCCCCCGGGGGCATAAGTATCTGCTCGCCGGGGTGGAGTACCTTACTCGCTGGCCTATGGCACGGCCACTGGTGGACCAATCTGCGGGTCAATCGCAGAGGCTTTCTTGCAGGGATATGTTTTCGATAAGGGCGCCCCGGAGTACTTGCTCACTGATCAAGGCAGAAATTTTTCGTCACGATTGCTTAAGGAGGTGTGTGATTCATTAGGGACCAAAAAGATTCGAATGTCCCCGTACCACCCGCAAACCGACGGGATGGTCGAACGCCTGCATAGGATGCTGACGTCTATGCTTTGCCACCAGGTTAATGCCTCACAGGATGATTGGGACCTGCATGTTTCGGCGACTCTGGCCGCTTATAGACTGGCCCCGCATCCCTCGACGGGGTACTCGCCATTTTATTTGATGTATGGGCGCGAACCAGAAGCGCTGGCTTTGGTCAAACTGGGTGTGAAAAAACAAGGAAAGTCATTGACGGTGCCTGCTCCTATGCAGGTGGCATTGGACCGTCTGAGAGAGGCTCGGGAAGCCTCGTTGGGTAACACGGCGCGACGACAAGCCGCCAACGAACATTTGCATGGAATGCAGCGGCCTCGAGAGCCGTGGTGTGTTGGGGACAAAGCTTGGTTGCATTGCCCCATGGTACCGGTGGAAATGTCTCCAAAGTTCCATCGGCCCTGGCAGGGGCCCGTTGAGGTCGTTGAGGTTCTCCGGGACCAAAGTGTACGGATTCAATTCGGTCGTCGGATATGGTATGTCGCGCCTTAAGAAATTTGTATTGCCATATGACGTGTCATCTCCCATCCCAGAGTGGCCTGTATTGGATGTGTCCGATGAGCCTGTGAGGCGGTCGCATGTGTACGCGCCTCAGAAATCTGCCTCCCGTGTGCCTGCAGGACCATCCCTATTGACTCGACGAGGGGGTTCTGGCAGGTTTACTGGCCGGACACCGGTTGACCGGCCGCAACCTTGAGATACTGTCCGGCCCGCGCAGGGACGAGGGACAATCCCTCCGGCAGATGGTCGCTGTGACAGGGACGGGTGTGCATCGAGGACCAGACGCAGTCCTGACTTAACTGAGGAGCGTGCCCCACCCTTGCCCCACGGTGTCCCGTTTAGGGGAAATGGGCCGGCAGCTGGAACTCGCTCCCGAGGACGGATCTTTCATTGACTCTACGTGTCGCGGTTCTTGTACAAAGTTGCCATGTTGTTGTTCATTGTTATGTCCTAGGTACTCCACTACCCAGAGGTCGAAGTGTCGTCGTAGCCGGGACGGCTAGATTTTTTCATCAGGGGGGGGGGGGGGGGTGATGTAGTGGAGTAGGAAGGTGCGTAGTGCAAACAGCGTGATTACATGGTAACAAAGACAGTACGGGTTATGTTGGGTCAGCCTGTAGCGAAGGCAAATACAGTGCAGGTTATGTTAGGGCAATTAAGCTGGGAGAGCCAAGGACGGCTGTGATTGGCTGGAGCTGTTGTCAAGGCTAGAGTGGCGCCTAAAGGTCTGGGTGAGAAACAGGTGCGAACGACGCGGAGCGTCGTTGGGGCACGGACTAATTAATTGGGGAGTAATGAGAGCGGGGATAAATTGGGGAGTCGGGAATTGGAGCGAGGTTGTTGAAGTTGGAGAGCTTGGAGTCATCAGCGGGGAATGGAAGTGTGGAGAGCTTGGAGACAGAGTTGGAGGGACAGAGTTGGAGAGACAGAGTTGGAGACGGAGCTTGGAAACAGCGTAGCGAAAGCGGAGCTGAAAAAGAGAAGCAGCTAGCAGTGGAGAGAGCGTAGCGTTAGCGGAGCTGAAGAAGAGAAGCAGCCAGCAGTGGAGAGAGCGTAGCGATAGCGGAGCTGAACAGAGACGAAGCAGTTAGCAGTGGGGAGAGCATAGTGACGGTGATAGCGGAGAGCGGAGACAAAGAAGTTAGCGGTGGAGTAAGCGCAGTAATCGTTAGGAATTGGAGAGACAAAGGTGGCGAGCGAGTCGAGTGAAGCACGGCGAGCGAGCCGTGGCGACATGGATACTGTGAAATATTGAGGACATGCGGAGAGTTCTAAATAAAGCGGTGTTCGAAGAAAGACAAAAGGTGTCCGAGTGAAATCGAACACTACACATGCTCAAAGACAAAGAACCCTCCACATAGCCTTAACAGACTGTTGAGGTAAGCGCTGTTAGCGAGGACCTACGAAGACCGCCACTGCACACGAGGGGTGGGTGGCCAGCACCATGCCCGGCCGCCTTTGTCTCCCTAGTGGCGATGTTTGGACACCGCACAATGCACTAATTTGGAGCTGAGTCGACCTAGGAGAGGCCCGGAACTGGCTCAAATAATCGTCACTGTGATGTTGGCTGTGAGCGGGATATCGAACTCATGTTGTCGGGCTTTCTGCGCAGCGCGCTCACTGTTGCGCCACCAATACATGCACACACACCCATCAATACATGCACACACCCACCAATATATGCACACACCCACCAATATATGCACACACCCATCAATACATGTACACACACCCACCAACACATGCACACACCCATTAATACATGCACACACCAATCAATACATGCACACCCACCCACCCATCCAATACGTACACGCACCCATCAATACAGGTACACACACGCGCACATAGACACGCGCAGTCGCCCACCTGGGCGGCCCACGACCGGTTTAGATATCACTCACCACTGACGTTGCCATGGCACGGATCCGAACTCAGGTCAGAGTCCAGTGCGCTTACGACTGCACCATAGCTCTACGCCTCCACCCGTCTAGCCACACTCGTTGTTCGTATGATAATGACACTATGAAAACAAGCGAGGGACGACTGTCAAAGCAGAGGTAGGAATATAGATGGGGTCTCTGGCACTGCCAGCTCGGTGCATTTTCTTTATCCAGAGACCAGATTTTTTTGTTCAATCACCCTTCCCTACACTATGTTTTAGTTTTCTTTAATCGAGTGCCAATTTGCACAAAATAAGGGCACCATCATTGACCATGATCTATCCACTGCTGCATTGAAGGCCTCCCCAAGCCCTCACCATCTCGAACCATCTCACAATGCAAGAATCCACCCCTAGCGCCTGCATGAGCTGAAGCGATATCGAACACAAATTATCTGAAAACATTCCTTTAATTTGTTTTAAATAGGGCTCATTATAACCAGACATTATGGAACAATAACAATCATGCAAAAATAAAAGGACACCAGAAAAAGGTATATTCGCTTATCTGGTCTGACACAAATATATATTTCCAATCTTTTGGTCGATAGAACACAATGTAACTAGATATAATATGGACGATTTATATATGACACTTGGTGATGAATAATAATAAAAAAATAGTTCTATCATTATATCGTAGAACTCTTATCTGCAATGTAGACTTTTTGTGGGATTTTTCTACACCAAATAAATGATTTCGGCACCGAATTTTAAAGATCACGGATAACCCGTAGATAATAGGATAAATATTCTGCATAATTCCTCTTATTTGCAAACAAATATTGCGAATTTGAAGCCAATTCTGCACAGCAGGATGGATAAACCCATAGATAATCGCGGATAATAATAGGAAGGATATGGCCACAGATAATACACGAGTTTTCACAGACCCTGCAGCTCTTTCGGATAAAAGGATGAAACGCAGACTTTATCATGTATTGTATGCTCAGGAACAGGCGTGTCTAAGACCACTTTTCTTACCCCGTATCTGTGGGAACAGTGGTCTCAGTCACAGATTCATTTACTTAAACGTCAATGTCATGCACCAGCAAAATGTCACAATTAACAACAGGGCAACGATTTAGTGAAAGTTACTTATCATACTAAAATAACGATAACTACTTCTATGTTTAAGAATAAAATAGTGATACACAACAAAACAGTCATAATACCACAATATTGCAATGTATGATAATGTAACGAGCAAGCATTGTACCCGTGAGCACTGCACCAACACGGAGATTAGAGACTGCACGTGCTGCGACTCTTGATGTCACAGATTCGAGTGCCAGTGAAAATCTCAGTTTGGTGGACACTGCATCTTCATTACAATTCCATTTAGACGTTCATTCATTGTTTCCCTTGCATTGTTTAGATGCCGAGTTAGTCACATTTAATTGTTTGCATGGCTTTTATTTATTTAAAATGAAACATGCCAGTCACGATTTTACGTTATAAGTGGAGTATTGCTATTTCACATTATTTAATATAGAGAGGTTTTTTATTTACATAAACGCAGCTTTTTCAAATCCCATTTTCTACATGGTTTAGTACATGTATCTGATATCATGCATGAGACGAGTCAACTGCACCGACATGCCGCAGAACACACCGCAAGCTGAATTAATTGACAGTGTACTTACCAGGCACGAATGTGGTTCCAACTCCGACTTCTCTCCTCTCATGAAAACCTCGCCGAAGTTATAGGCGAGGTTTGTGGTGTCATAACATTTATAAGGGAATATTGGGGAAACAACAACAACACGCATCATCACCGGCACTATATTTGCACTCTAGTATTTAGTCAAACAAAGGTAAGAATGCATATGTACATGTCTGTAATCACTTGCACCAAAGCAGGTTTCAGCTAGCTGTAAAAGGCAGAGATCAGGTAAGGACACTTTTTTGTGCCATAATGATGTCGTTATCAAGGGTGGATGCTATTCTATTGCAATATATACACAATCTGCACTTTGTCAATAAAATAGACTTTATTTAGCCAAACATTAGCAGACTTTTATATGTACATTTGTACAAGGCACACAGTTACAAAGTATACTTGCAGATAAAATACCGCATAAATAAAAAAAACAAGTAGTACACACACCAACAGGAAATGAATATCTTGATTTGAAGCTTTCGTGACTGCAGAAATCCGGTTCAGCAGTTCCACTGCTGGATTATATTTTTTCCGCCTGAGGACGGCCGCTTGTGTTGCGATCGAAACGTCGTGATTTTTTTTATTTTATACCTACGTGACTTTACCGAAAGAACCAAAGCGTATAGGAAATGAATAGCCTATGCTTATAAGAATATTGAATACAAAATGTGTGCTTGTTTCTTGCAAGCAAAGATTAAGCGTCTAAAGGTTAGCTTTACAACTCAGACAAAGCTTTAGCCCACTGCTTATGCTACAGTGATAGACTATCTTTAAAACGTAGTGGACGGCTCAGACAGCGAGTGTTCCCTTTGCGATACGGTGGCCCTATTCAGTGCAAAAACAAAAGTGTAAGAAAAGTCATTATGCGTCGTTATGTATCATTGTGACAATTAAACGGGTCTCCGTCTCTTCACGGAACATTTTCTTTAGCCCATGATATTAATATTGGTTTGGTCTCCAAACCAATATTATCCAGGATGATTTTTTTTATAAAAATTCTGGACCAGTTTAAAATACAGTAATTGCGAATGAAATAGATTTCAATATTTGTTTTTGCCCAAAAAATGTGTGTTCTGTCCAAAGGCAACCCATCAGCATTCGTTAAACAAGCCTGATCGGGGACCTGGATTGCTGAGACGCTGAGGTCAAAACCGGTCCGGAGTTTGCTTGTTTAAACGCATTTCATTGGAATATTGATGGACCGAAATTGTTTGTAATGTAGAGAGACGACGAATGGGGGTCTATTTGTTGAATTCTTCAATGTTCAACAACAACAATGCATAGCACATTTTTTATATCTTAAAACAATAGCCTTACAGTACTTGTGATGTGAAAGGCAGCTGGATGTCTAACTAACATATGAGTAAATATATTATTTTTCGTGACAATGATTCCAGTTAAATAAAACAAGCTGAATGACCAATGGTAAACTGTGTTAAAGGCTATCACTTAAGGCTTGCTGTTATATTTAAGGGGTTAACAACAGGCTGATATTACGTTTGATAATTCAAAGTATTTTACTCTCTACATAGCTGGATGTAAACAAACTTTGTTTTGATTCTATGGTTCTTTCGGTAAAGTCACGTAGATAGAAAAAATAATAACAATAAAATAATAAAAATGAAAATAAAGTGAATAAAAAATAATAAAAAAATATCACGACGTTTCGATCGCAACACAAGCGATGACGACCGCTTGTTTTGCCATCGAAACGTCGTGATATTTTCATTATTTTTTTATTCACTTTATTTTTATAATTTTATTGTTATTATTTTTTCTATCTACGTGACTTTACCGAAAGAACCATAGAATATGAATTCCTGCAATCGCGAAAGTTTAAAGTAAAAATGTAAACTTTGTTTTACTCAGGTATTCACGTTTTTATATTTGTTTGTTTGCCCACGTTGAGTGTGCATGCAATTGCACACTCGCAACAGAGACGTGTCACACGCGATGAATGATTAATACGCACGTCGTGTTCAGGTAGGATGCATCCACAAGGGCCCATCAACGGACAAGGGGTCACAGCTTGTACTCTGGGGGGAGTAAGGGCGCAGAGGAGGGGAAGCTGAATGGAAGGACATGAGGATGGGATGGGATGTCAGTGCGTAGCACACAGGTACTCCCTCGTTATCCACGAATGTAGCTATCCGCGATATTGGCTCTCCGCAAATCGTACCTGGAAGTCCACGTCTATGTCGGAGCAGTAACGACATCGCAAAGATCATCGTTATTGTCAACAACGTTGCCACAATCGTCATTATAATCATCATCATCGTCATCATCATCATCACCATCATCATTATTGTCATAGTCATCGTCGACAGCATCGCTACTGCATCCTTCTACTCCGCATCGTCATCATCATAATAATTTAAGGTAGTATTTATAAACAATTTTTATTATACTTTTAATAATACATTTTATTTATTTTATTTATTACAACCAACTTGAATTGTTCGCGTTATTATGATAATTTGCATGTATTTAATAGCTTATATATATTTATTTGAGGTAATTCATTAAAAGGATAGGTTTCCGTTGGCCTATATCATTAACCGCGAAAATTCGCTATTCACAAGCACCTCCAAAGCTTGTGAATAGCGAATAACGAGAGAACGCCGTATTCGCCTCCTCGAGGGACTTTGATTTTGGGGCTCGCCATCTCCGGTGCGTGAAAGGGGCACGGGCGTGACGTGCAACACGCGGGGCACCTGAAAACGCGCACGTCCCTTCAGCCAGGGTTAGACGACAGCGAATGAGGACAGGGACAAGTCAGTCCCCAGATCTGGCAGGACAGGCTGAAAGGGCCGCACCCATCCGTGTGCACTCACGCTAAACAAAAATAAAACACGCTCTCATGCTCCACGTGCTTACAATACATTCTGTAAGCGTATTGTTTTTTTACACTTGTGTGGACGTCACACAATTATATTGTGTGTTGATGCTGTGTGTAATATGCTGCTATATGCAGAGCGCTGAGTAAAGCACTGATAACCTGTGGCCTTGGAATGTCTGCGCATGTTGTATTATGAAATTGGTCTACAAATCCGCACACTCAGAATCTTTCTCTAACCGTCTATAACATTTAACGGACAACACAAACCATGAACTTACAACGAACTAAAACAAATGATGTGCACTACTATTATATCAGAATGAGAATATTTATTCGTCCTGGAGGAATCCGATGAGCTATGAAGCTCTATTTCACAAATGTCCAGTGGGGGCGGGTCAGAACGTTATAACAAGAAAATAAGAAAAACACGATATGACTGCGAAATATAGGAAAAGTAAGGAAATCACAAAAAATAAAGTAAAACGAAACATTTTTGTTTAACCAGCTAAGGGCCATTGAGCTATCTAGCTCTTTTTCAGAAGCGACCTGGCCACACATGATTGCTCAGCGAAGTGGCTTATCATGTGGAACTCTTTTTCAGCAAAATAATCCAAATCATCTACATAAGCCTGCCCATGGGGGGACGAAAGACAAAATAATTTTGGAAACCCCCTTTCAATAATACAAATGCTAGTTAGATGACAGAAGAGATAGGAAAGATGTAGTGAGATTAGAGATGCAGACACAATTTTTCGGCGGTCTCTACCTGCACATGTTGGAGATACATGCTTTGAGGAAGGCGACCTGCTCACGCTAGAAAAGGCCATCAGCAAAGGTGAACATTTTTTGAAGCGTCTAGAGAAAGCATGAATATGATCACACGTGAGGAGGATTGGAGTTTCAACGTACTACGGCGGGAAGGTAAACCACATGTCAATATGTAATGTGCACAATCGTATACACAGGCAATGCGTCTGGAAAGAAGGGCCCGGTTCAATCATGGACGACGTGCGACAGATGCAGTTACCATTCGTCACATGACAGGTGTCCAGCCAAGGATGGCAAATGCAATTACTGCCACAAGCCAGGCCACTTAGCCTGTATTTGTCTGCAGAAAGTCAGGAGTCAGTGGTCAGGGTGCATGCGCCACAAGAGAGGGGTGTAGACATTTGGGCGACATCGGTGGCAAGATGTAAACTCCCTCTACTGGTATACAGGAGGTCGTGGGTTCAATCCCGACCATGACGCCTGCTGTATATTTGGAGTTTGCATGTTCTCGACGTGGTCGCGTGGATTTTATTTTGGGTCCTCTGGTCTTTCCGTCAACATTGAGCATCAACTGCACGTGTTAAGAGTATTTGGCTGCTATCAATTTCCACGTAAGAAGCCACTTCGTTGAGTGGTTATCATTTGTGATAGCCAGGTCGCTTCTGAAAAAGAACAATACAGCTCAGTGGGCCTTACTTGCTAAAATACAAATTAGTTTAGTTTTTAGTTTATCTCGTGAGAGGAAACCCTGATTGAGGGAAGACCAGTAAGCAGATCGACACAGGAGCAACACTGTCCATTAATCCGCTTAAAGTGTATAAATAGTTTGGTCTGATGAAGCCACGAAGCAAGTTGACGAGTAAACTAATGTTGTACGCCAACCACCCTATCGCAGTGGCAGAAAATATCACTCTGGCAACTGAATAAAAAAGAAGGAAGTCCACATCAAGTACCAGGTGCTGGGGGTATACCAGAGGCCCCTCTTATCAATAAATGCCAATCGCTTGGTGGTTTTTTGTGAAGAGAGTCTAATCACGGAAGTGGTATGGACGAATACCTCTAACGAAAGAAAGCCACAAGCACGTTTCTGGGAATGTACTTCCCATCAAAATAGATCTGACAGTGCCCCCTGTTGTCCACGGGCCACGCCAACAGCCATACACCTTCGTGTGCAAGAATAGTAGCCAAGCTGAGCGAGATGGAGGCGGAAGGTCACGTCGCTAAAGTGACTGAGCTAAACGATTGGGTCTGCTCCATGATAACAATGGCAAAGAAGAACAAAGTAGGCATCTGCATTGACTCGAAAGACCTAAACAAGGTCACCAGAAGGGAGAAATATCCTATCGCCACAGTGAAAGAAGTGGTGACGTCAATGCAGCCGAACGGCAAAGTGTTTTCAGTGATGGATGCCAAGTCCAGTTTTTAATAGATCAAGAATAGGATTTACCCTTTCTGGCAATAAAACAGGTGTTAAGATCTTGATTTGAAGCTTTCGTGACTGCAGGAATACATACTCTTTGGTTCTTTCGGTAAAAATAAATCACGACATTTCGGGCGCAACACAAGCGTCCGTCATCAGCACTTTCCCACCTGATGACGGACGCTTGTGTTGCGCCCGAAACGTCGTGATTTATTTTATTTTATACCTACGTGGCTTTACCGAATAAACCAAAGAGTATGGATCCCTGCCGTCACGAAAACATCAGATCCAGAATGTGTAGTGGTGTTATTTCACACGGACAACTTCTTTTTCTTCTCTTGTGTCACTTTATTCGAACAGAACTCCTTGCGTTCAACACCACGTCTCTCCATAGCAACTCTCCCGCTTGCGCTGCTCGCCTGCTATGCTCCGCTCGCTCCACTAGCCTGCTCTCTCTCACTCTGCTAGCCTCTCGCTGCCAGCCTATCACTACACACTCTGGTAGCTTCTCCACTGCTATCCTATTACTACACACTCTGATAGCTTCTCTACTGCTAGCCTATTACTATACACTCTGATAGCTTCCCTACTGCTAGCCGTATCACACTCACACTTAGGATTCCGCTAGCCTCTCTACTGCTAGCCTGTCTACCCTCACTCCTCCATCCACGCCCTTGCCTCCAACGGGGGATCAGCCAACACCGCTGGAGAGGACGAGGTGTGGAGAGCGGGGTCCTGGACTCCTCTTTAATTCTCTCTTGTCTTCACTCCAACCAACTCAACCTCTCTGCCTTACACGTTCCTCTTTTATCCCCCTCCTCATTAAGTGCCCCCAGATGGTCCTTATAAAGCTGGCGTCCTCCCCACACCTCACCTACGTGTTCTCCCACTTATCGCCACTATCTCTCGCCTCCGTGGCGCCTACTCTGAATATGCATTTGCAGCCAGCCAACCACTGCCTCTTTCCCTAATTGCTGGCGTCACTCTGTCTGCTGTCACCCAGGCTAACGGCTTGCACTTGGTTTGTCCATCCGTCTCAGTTGAAGCCGTTTGTTCCTCCGCGGATTGCCTTTCCATCTACAGCAATTGGCCTGCCGGTGTCTGGTGTGTCTGACGCGCCGGGGATAGTGCTGTCGGAGGGCGTGCATCAGAAGGGTTGTGTTGTGCCGCCCACAGCATCCGAGCCTGTGACCACGGACTAACTTCAAAGCCTCGCCGGGAGCGGGGAGGTGCCTGTCACTGCCGAGCCTGCTGCACCTGTGCCTCCTGTGTTGCAACCCGCATCTCCGGCTGTTCCGGGGGTGTGCACACCATCTGAGCAGGAGCGGAAGACCGTCCCCATCGACGGACTGGCGTCGTGAACTCGGTCTAAATGCTTGCGGTTCCGTAGATTCATTATTATGAGTATTGCTCGGGAATGGTGGTGGGATCATGGTTGAATGTTGAGTTGTGTTCTGTTCCCTCCATCGTGTTCCCTTTGCACAGTTCCTTCCCCTTGTTTCCTTATATTAGGTGTTTTAATTGTTCCTGGGGATTGTTCCGCCTTTTAAACAACATTACTGGAGTCCTGCTTGATAACTCTTTTATTGTTGTGCTTAAACAGTACATGAGTGCGCTTACCTATTATCTTAGTATTTGCCGGGACTGCTATTTTTTATTACGGGGGGGGGGGGGGGGGGGTGTCATGATGACATCTGGAAAAGAAAGCATGAGTTAAGACAACATACAATCTGAAAGGGAGAGGTGGGGCAAAGGTAATGGGCGGGGTTGGCCGAGACGCTTCGGGAACCTGCTCGAAGATTCCACGATAGGGTGTGGCCGGAGGCGGAGCCTAGCCGCACCTGGGATGATATAAGCAGGGCCGGACCAGGGCTCGGGGTTCGTGTGTGGAGTCACTAATCGCCGTCATTTCTCTCCGTCATCCGGCCACGTGGAAGATGCCCTGCAGGTTTCCACCACCCTCCTCGGCACGCCGCCAGCCAGCGACGTAGCCGAGTGTGGACGGTGGAACCACGCCGAGTGATCGGCCGTGTGTGTGTAGCCAGTAGAGACGCTAACATCCAAGTGTTGTACTCAGGGTGAGAAGATAAGGTCGGGCTGTGTCGTGCCCGTATATGAATAAAAGTACCCTCTACATGACGTGTCGCGGAAGTCGCTCATTACAAATACATGAGCTACGATGGTGTTCCCTCGTGTGAATGAGTTGCTTAGGGGTGCAATGTTTAAAATTGTTCGTATTCAACTTTGTTATTAATTACAACTAAGTTGTCTTGTAAAAAAAGAGAGATGTAATGTACAGCCATGCGACGAAGTCACGACAACGAGGGGGCGAAGCCATGGGGGAGGGAGGAGCGGGAGAGCGGAATGCGGGAGAGTTGTCAATGCAAGTTTGGAGGCAACGACACGGAGTGGTGTGCCTTCATCCTTGAGGCTACAGCACCGTATATTACATCATCTAATTGAAGTTCGCCCTCTCGCTCTAAATGCGTCTGCAGGGGCATTGAAACTAAAATTGGTCTCTACTTCGAGAAATGCATCGTGAAGGTCATTCAACTGAGAGTGTCGAAAATTTCCAATTCAGTTTAAACTCTTCTGCAGACTTCGGTTAAAAAAATGGCCCTTTAAATGAGGGCTGCCAAATGTTGCATGTGGTCGGATGTGATTCAGGAAATAGGAAAAAATAAAATTGTACTTTTGGAAACCATTTTGCGAAAGAAGTCCAACATACATACATTCCAATCAAATGCATTACATAACGGCGTATAAAATATGATATTTTACACCGAAATAAATAATCGAAGGTGATATAAGTTTGCCAATCGTACACTGGCTACTTGCAAGCACCCATGAATAATTGCACCTGCTTTTGAGCACTCAATCACAAGGCGTGTTCAAATGACGTTATCGTGTACAAAGGGACAGCTATTGGATGTGCCTCGGTGTTTTTGTGGAAAGTTGAGAATGTCCTTCTTAGCAAGAGGAACATTTTGTTTTTTTTAAATATTTTTTTTCCCTCCGATGTAGCATTGTGGAGATACAGAGCGGAACAGATGTATGGACATTCAAAACAGAGAAAAATAATAACGTTACAATACAATAAACCAAAATCAATAATTACGTATTGCATTAAACTTAGCTTATATCAAAAAATAAAGTAATAAAGTGGTAAAACCCCATATTTATTTAATATGAACATGTTCCGTGTTAATGTCAACAACCAGAACGCCGCCATACATTGCTAACCAAACACCAAAATAATGGTAAACACAAATATAATGAAAATTAAACCAACAACAGCATTAAATAAACTTCAAATACAATAACATACACACGTATTTTGATAAGTTACTACCTTTTGTGCAATGCATTCTAGTGTACGTGAGAAACGTTATGATATGCATTATTTACCTAAGCCTCTCAATATTAATATTGGCGTTCTGAAGGGGGATACACAATGTTCTTGTGAACACATCATGATCCAGAATTGTTTTCCCACCATAACAGAGTTTACTGCGATTAAAATGTATTGTGCTATGAATCATTCTGCGTCCATTCACCCTGCGAATTACTTTGTTTAGAAAAGCGAGCATCATGAAGTGCAGTGTGTGCATTTATACATAACACCATGGGTAAGAATTTGCAGCATAACCGTGTAGAATTCTGACTTGGAAATTGGTGTCAATCACAGTTCTTCAGAAATCTTCATTCTTTTCGAGTCAAGCAGAAGTGAATTCTGAAGAATCACATTGATTTATGGAGCATGATTGACGAGCGCCAAACCCAAGCCTGGACTCCTCTACTTACGAAAATTCGACTTACGAACTTTCAGAGATAAGAACAAACCTGTCCGTATGTCCAGTTGCCTGTTCGGACCGAGAGTCGTAAGTTGAACCGCCGCGCAATAGATGGCGGTGGTGGCATCTGCAGAACATGAAGAACCAGTGGCATCTATATCTACAGGAGATTATACAACTTTTAAAGTCATTCCCCCTCTTTAGTGTACATGTCGTACAACATGTTTGGAATCGACAGTAGTAAAGTTGGACTTACGATCCAATCGACTTATGATCAGACCCCTGGAACCTAACTCGTTCGTAACTAGAGAAATCCCTGTATTGGGTCAACCAAGAGTGGAAATTATGGCATAGACACCCAGTTCTGCCATTTGCTATTGATGAACGGGTGTTTCCACCGCTGAAGAGCCATGTGCCCACCACGCCACAGTTCCCACGTGAGAGCGGGTGTACTGCAGCTCGGGGATGCTGCTCACACAGCAGTGGGAGAGAGAGAGCGCATGGCAGCGGGTCGGAGCTATTCACGAACTGTTAGTGCTGCCTCCAGCCTGGGAAAGGAACTACATTTTTCCGCCCGCTTTAATCAAGCCGGAGGGGAAAGGGTAGTGACACACAGCCTTCCAACACCACACACTCAACACCGCAGTGGAATATCATAACATTAAGCACAGGAGAATGCACGGTTTCAAAGTCACGAAATCCATGACAGCTCACAGACTTTTAGAGTTTCGCTCTTCTGGATTATGGGAATGGCTGTGAACCGCAGGAGTGCCGTGAATTACGGAAATCAACAATTGAAGCATGAGTTTCGTATATAGTATACATTGTATGTGCTGGATACCAGGGTCTTCAACTGGCGGTCCATAAAGGTCCGCGCTGTGGCCAACCGAGGCACGAAAAGGTCATATGGCACTCCTCCACAAGCTGATAATATAGTGTTATGTGACCTGCCGGAAAATGCAAGAATTGAAGAATGAGTTTCGTATATAGTATACATTGTATGTGCTGGATACCAGGGTCTTCAACTGGCGGTCCATAAAGGTCCGCGCTGTGGCCAACCGAGGCACGAAAAGGTCATATGGCACTACTCCACTAGCTAATAATATAGTGTTATGTGACCTGCCGGAAAATGCAGTGGAACATCCCTGCTGCGTACGAATTCAAGGGCAAAATGTCATCCGGGAGTTCATGAACTTACGAAGCTCGGAGCGGTTTCATCAAAACATCGTTGCGTTTTATTCGGTCGTGAAAAGTCTTAAGCCATATGTGAGGAGGAGCTTTGTCGGTCAGAATTTGATCAACACATTGGCACGTGTGAATAATTTATTTGTAAACCTTACAATCTTATCAGATGTTGGAGGGTGAATGACAATAATTTTGGAATAAAACTACTGTGGTCTAGCCCGAAATGAATATGGATTATTAGCTACTTGTATTTAGTAACGAGCTTGTTGGGGAAGACATTAAAGCGAAACTTATCTAATTCCAGCCGCCTTGCTGTTTATTGTAAAGTATTTGTGAAAACATGTATGGGGTTTGACTTAGTTTAACACGTAGGCTTTCGCGACCAACATCATCCATAATAGAGTTTTTTTTGGTTAGATCACGTAAATGCGATCTAACCCAAAAAAAAGCTCCATTATGGTTTGACTTAAGTTGGGTTTCGACATAACAGATTGGGTTCAACATAAAAAAACAACAATCTTTCCATAAGCGATCAATATAAAATACATTCAAGTAAAGCGGACTGAACATAACTTTATTTTATTTTATTCCCATGTCTTAAATTTCATCATTATTCTGGGATTCTTAAAAATATATATACTATTTTCGCCTATTGTAATGAAATAAAAAACGTGTTTTAGCAGCTGCTGCGCTTTGTAAAAACATCCCCAGTGCTTTTGAAAAAAAAAAGAACCTCGTGGTAGCACGGTGGGGTGCGATTTCCTACACGAGAGGGGGCAGGGGAGGGGGAGGCTGAAATAGCGGCGTTAATTGCACATAGGGTTAGCATGACGTGTGTGTGTGTGAACAGAGTGCAGCGTCGGCAGAATTGTGCTTCCCTCTAGTGGACAAAATAGACAAGCAGACCATACGTTAATATATCTCTCCACATAAAAACAAATACAGAGGGAAAAAAGTATTTGATCCCGTCCTTATTTTGTACGTTTGCCCACTGACAAAGAAATGATCAGTCTATAATTTGAATGGTAGGTTTATTTGAACAGCGAGAGACAGAATAACAACAAACAAATCCAGGAAAACGCTAAGTCAAAAATGTTATAAATTGATTTGCATTTTAATGAGGGAAATAATTATTTGACCCCCTCTCAATCAGAAAGATTTCTGGCTCCCAGGTGTCTTTTATACAGGTAACAAGCTGATATTAAGAGCACTCCCTTTAAGAGTGTGCTCCTAATCTCAGCTCGTTACCTGTATAAAAGACACCTGTCCACAGAAGCAATCAATCATTCAGATTCCAAACTCTCCACCATGGCCAAGACCAAAGAGCTCTCCAAGAATGTCAGGGACAATATTGTAGACCTACACAAGGCTGGAATGGGCTACAAGACTATTGCCAAGCAGCTTGGTGAGAAGGTGACAACAGTTGGTGCGATTATTCGCAAATGGAAGAAACACAAAAGATCTGTCAATCTTGTGGTGCCACGCCAGTGAAGCCACTCTGTGGGAGCCGTACCTGCGGCGGGGGGGCTGCAGCAATGAAGCCATCCGGCTTCCATCACAGCGCTTCCCCCACCACCCCCCACATGAACACACACACACACCCCCACATAGAGCCCCGAGGGGAGGTCACCTGGCCAGCAGGTTTTCACCCAGAAGCCCCCTTATGGGACGAAAACTTCACGGTTTCCTGCGACCAGGGAATTGAGCGACCTCCCCCGAGGCTGGCGTGCACCGCGGCACCATGACCTGAGTAGTAATTACATGGTCACGACGGGGGCTGCTGAAGCCACCACGGGTAGAAAGCATCCACACTCGACACGGGTCAGCAGGTGGGTAGAGGGGTGGGGCAGAGTAGCGAGCGACAGGAAGGCAAGGGGGGGCCCTCGTCTCCACACCACATGTACAGGGACATCGCCTTGGCACCACGTGTGTTGGGGTGGTAGTGGTGGAGGATCCCTCGGCCGTGCACTTAGTTAAACAATGGAGGGCGGGCGTCGGAGAGGGGACTAATCCGATTGGCCAAGAGCAGGAAATCCGAGACTCCGGGTTGGACGAGAGGCCAGCGGGTTAGCGGTGCGTTGGCTTTGATGTAGGGGGATAAAATGAGGATAGAGATCAGGGAAAGCTCTCTTTTGCTCGGGGTCTTCTGGAGTGAGGAGCTGAGGAGTCATCGTCCCCTGCTACTCGAACGTCCGTGAGACGGGTCGCAGAGCAGCCAGGTCCAGTTCCCAGCAAAAGCCACGTGCAGCCTCGCCTTTCCTACACCTCGAGATCAGATTGTAAGTACGGAGGAGAGAGGTAAGGCCAAGGGGGAATATCCGTTAAGGAAAGTGAGTAGGGAGAGACCAGGCGAATTGGGTACTAGACCGCCAGGAGATAGGTTCAACCTGCCCTGCTGACCCACACTGATACGGTTAGATTAACTTCATTAAGCGTAGAACAAATCGCCAGTAGACATTAAACCTTGTCGTGTTGTCTCTGCGAATACGGAGAGGGGTGCATGGTGTTGAACCTGCGCGTTGTGGTGTCTGGTGTTTTCGCACGAGCGTGTATTCTACCCACGTGGGTGCTCTCGCCACTGCGCATCTCATGGTTAGCGTGTACGAGAGGGGCACAGCGGCGTATTCACAAGGTGGTTTGTACAGCCATTTAAATCATGCCACGAGGGGCAGCAGCGAGGGGGGGGGGAGAGTCGGAGAGCGGTGGGTCACAGGTGAATGGGGAGACGGGGGTCAGCCTCCCCAAAAATTTGGCGTCAGAAGCGGGACGAACCCCCACATCCCCACGGGAGAGAGACGCAGTACTCCACGCGAAAATAAGGTATGTGTTTACAGGCACGGGGACCCCTTTATGGAAAGCGTTTGCCCGCAACATCATAGGGGCTAAAGAGCTTAATGGTTGGACGGACGCGCAGGCGTTATGACAACTTACTATTAATCTAAACAGGCGGGCAGATGATTTTGTAGAGGCACTACCCGCAAGCACCCAAACCCAGCAAGAAGAGTTTATGCACCAACTCGACCTACCCTTCGGCACGCGTAATGTGAGACAGGCAAAGACGGCCTTAGAGGCGCGCCGCCGCCAACCCGGCGATAACTTTGGTGATTACGCCGAACACGTGCGATCGCTCACACTGATCGCCCGTCCAGAGTTCGCGACAGAGGTAATTGATGAGCTGGCCGCCGACAAAATCCTCCGTTATTTACCCCGCACCGCGTGGTGGCAGCCCAATGTGGGAGTGCAAGCCTCCATTTAATACCCTCGTCGAGCGCGCGCTTGAGTGCGAGGAGCTTGCCAGTGAACACGTGCAGCTTCGGGGGCTGGGATGGGAGCGCGCCGTCGCGAGCCTGCTCCCAGAGGAGGAGGAGAAGGAGGGGCTCGCCAATACGGTAAGGGGTCAGGCACGGGAGCCTCCGGGACCCCGCAAGACAACCCTGGGATGGGTAGCGGGGATATAGACGGGCATAAGGAATATACGTGAGGAAGTGAACCGGAACATGACCAAACTGCAGTCTACAGTGGAGACCATTCAGTCCGAAATTGGAGAACTGTGCTCCATGGTAGGGGGGCTAACTGGACGAGTGTCCAGATTGGAGGCAGAGCTTGGGCAGACACGTATAGGGGAGAGGAGAAGGAACGGGTAGGGGACCTCCTACTGGGCTGCCCCCCAGGCATGTTACCTGTGCAACCGCCGAGGGCACCTCATGAGGGACTGTCCTCAGGTCGCCCGCGCTAGACATGTGTCGGGGTTAAACTCCAATGCCCCCTAGAGAGTGGACCAACTAGGGGTGCAATCAACGCGGTCCCAATACAGAAAGATGATAATAATGGTGAGCGAGTGACTTCCACACGGATTCCGGCAACAGCGCCTAAGAACGTGGTGACTCCGGGCGACTGGCTATGGAAGTTAGTGGCGGGAATGACGGGAGCAACGTCGCTGGTGGAGGGACAGGTAAACGGACGGCGTACCCGGATTATACTGGACACGGGGGCGGTGGCCTCACTCGTGAGCGCCACACAATGCAGCGTGCTCGAGGTTGACGTGGGCCGCCTGCAGGCCCCGGATTGCGCGCTGTACATGGCAAGTGGAGCCGGGATGGGGTTGCTGGGAAGAGTCTCCCTCGAGGTCCGTCTCGGACACCAGGTGTGCACCCAGGAATTCTATGTCTCGAGTGTGTTGTGCCATGAGTGTATCGCAGGTACAGACCTCCTGGAGAAGCTGGGGCTCAATGTGCAGCCCCGTCAGCGATGCGCCACGGTGGAAGGCAGTGGGGAGCGGATTCCGTTCCTGGGATAGGAGCCGAATCGCCCTCGCTTCACACCTGTGGCCGCTACCCTGGTGTCGGCCGTCAGCATCGGATTGCTCGCCGAGATGCTGGTGCCAGTGGCAACACCCTCCACCGACCCCACACACCGACCATCGGGCGAGGTAATGCTAACGCCTCACCCGGAATTGGCGGCGCGGTACGGGGTTGTGGGATCAGCCACGCTGGTCAACGCAGACGGGGACCGACTGTTTATGCGGGTATTTAACCCACACATTACCCCGGCAATGCTGCGACGACGCACCCGGGTAGCCACCATACACCCCCTGCACATGCACCGCTCTAACGACTCGGTGTTTGCACTCTGGGCTGAGGACAACCAGGACCTAGCCTGGCGAGTCGGCCCGACTCCCCGAGCCGAGGCCGTCCCCCTGCTTGACGCGTTACACGTACCCTGGGCAGATTTACCTAAGAGGGAGGCCGATCAGCTGCGCGGGTTACTGCGGGAGTACGCCGACGTGTTCAGTGAACACGACTCGGACGTGGGTCGGACAGACGTTGTGAAGCACCAAATTGACACCGATGTCGCCCGACCCATTAAAATCCCCGCATACCGAGTGGGCGCACCTGAACGGGGCCAGATTAAAGAGGCAGTCGTGGATATGCTCCGCGATAACATAATCCAGCCCTCAGCGAGCCCCTGGTCTACCCCGGTGGTACTAGTGACGAAAAAGGATGGGTCGACCCAATTTTGTGTTGATTACCGAAAGTTGAACGCAGTCACCCTCGGCGACGCCTTCCCCATCCCACGCATCGATGACACCTTTGACAGCCTCGCAGGAGCGCGGTATTTTTCCACCCTCGATCTGGCATCCGGGTACTGGCAGGTGGAGATGGCGGAGGAGGATCGGGCAAAAACCGCATTTACCACCCCGATTGGACTGTTTGAGTTTCGGGTGCTTCCGTTCGGACTCACTAACGCACCCGCGACGTTCCAGTGGTTGATAGAGTTGGTGACGCGGGGCTTGCAGTGGGAACAGTGCCTAATTTACCTGGATGACGTGATAGTGTTCAGTAGGTCTCTGTCTGAGCACTGGCCCAGGCTACGGGAGATATTCCAGCGACTGCGGGCAGCCCATCTCAAGCTCAAACCGCGTAAGTGTCACATTGCACAGCGCGAGGTGGGGTAGCTCAGACACCGAGTCAGCGAGGCAGGGATGCGCAACGATCCGGAGAAGGTACGCGCCGTAGTGGATTGGCCACGGCCAAGGAACCTGACGAAGATCAGGTCATTCTTGGGGCTTGCCACCTATTTTCGTCGATTTGTAAAGGGATTCAGCTAGATTGCACGCCCCCTCACCCAACTCACATTTCCCTAAGAACCCCTATCAGTGGGCGGAGGCCTGCCAAACGGCCTTCACCACCCTCAAAGACCACCTCACCCACACCCCCACCCTGGCTTTCCCCGATTTCACCACTGATTTTATTTTGGATACCGACGCCTGCAGCAGTGGGCTGGGCGCGGTGCTGTCACAGGTGCAGGGTGGGACGGAGCGGGTCATAGCATACACCAGTCAGACCCTGAGCGGGGCTGAGCTGAACTATTGCGTTACCCGTCAAGAACTGTATGTCATGATCTTCGCATGTAAACAGTTCCGGCCGTATTTGTATGGCAGGAAATGTTGGGTATGCACTGACCATTATGCCCTGCAGTTCCTCCTTACATTCAAGGAACTGTGGGGGCAGATGGCCCGATGGCTGGCGCAGTTGCAGGAGTACAACCTGCAGATCGAGTACCGAGCGGGGCGGACGCACGCAAACGCAGACGACTTGTCGAGGCGGCCCGAGGTGTGCGCCGAGACAAGGGCGGAAGATGCCTGCCCGTGCTTCATGGGGGGACGTTGCCGACAGGCAGCGACCCCTGGGAGCGCGCTGAAACTAAAACCCCCTCCCCCGAGAGAGAGTGCGGTATGCGCCGCCTAGACCACTGCAGAAGGATCAGGGGACCCGACGGACCACCCCACCCTTACTGGGCGGATCCAAGGGGACGTCGGCTGTGCCTTCCCGGGCCTGGACGACGAGCAGCTGAGAAAGACCCAGCAGCGGGACCCGGACCTGGCGGCGGTGGCAGCGGCCCTAAGAGAGAAGACGAGCGCACTACCAGGACCCTGGAGTGGTTTGTATACCCGGTTGTGCGTGCGGAACGGAGTAGTACGAGAGCTAACTGAAGCCGGCCAGCCGGGGTGCATCTGTGTTCCCGCCCAGGTGCGACCCCAGCTGCTGAGGCTGGTGCACGACCACCCGCTCGGGGGCCATTACGGGGAACGGCGCACTCGGCAGACCCTGCGTCGCTAGTATCTCTGGCCCAAATTAGCACAAGATGTGGCCGCCTGGGTAAAGGGCTGCTGCGCGTGTCAGCAATGCGGGCCGAAACTGGCACAATATCAGGTACCCCTGAGACCGTTCCGCGTCAGTCGAACGAACCAGCTGGTTGGGATCGACCTGCAAGGGCCATTCCCGCGATCCCACCGGGGCAACCGATATATTCTCGTATCGGTAGAGTACTTCACACGCTATCCCGTGGCGGTGGCCATCCCCGATAAAACGGCCCTCGTGGTATCCCGAGCGTTCGTGGAGCACTATGTACTTAAACACGGGATCCCCAAACGGGTCATTACCGACCAAGGTAGTGAGTTCGAGGCTCAGCTGTTTCAGGCACTGTGCCACGAGTTCGGAATCCAGAAGGACCGAACCACGGCATACCACCCCCAGGCGAACGGTATGGTGGAGCGGATGAACCAGACCCTAGCCGGGAAGCTCAAATGCATGGTGGCCGCAAATCAGCAAGACTGGGACGAACACCTCCCCTACACCCTGTTCGCCTACACCACCACGGTACACACGTCTACGGGACAGACCCTGTTCCTAATGATGTTTGGCCATGAGTTTCGTCTACCCGCAGATTTGCTGTTCGGTGTCCCCCCACCGCAACGGGAGGACGGGAGCCACCTGATGGAGACTCTGCGAGGGGCCCGGGCCGGGCCTACCCGCAAGGAGAGGCGCGCACAGGCGGCAAGAGCAGGGCGCCCGACCCCGTATGGAGCCCCCGTTCTACTCGGTGGGCTCTATGGTGTGGCTTCACACTCCTCGCGTCGGGGCCGGACAGGTAGGGAAACTGACCACCTACTGGCGGGGACCCTGGACCGTGGGACGGCAGATCTCCCCCTGGATGGTGCTGATTCAGGGAGGAGAGAAGGGCCGGGAGATGGTGGTAAACGTCCGCCGACTTAAACCATGGAAGACAGCTCCAGCGAGGGGGAACCCCGCCGTTCGAGTACCCCCGAAATCCCGGGATCCCCACACCCCTCATACTCGGGGGCCTCACACGGTATATGGACCCCACGGGGCCCCGGGCCCCGAAGGGTAACGGCCCGGGCCGGGGGGGGACGGGGACGACAGCCCTTAAACCCTGCTGCCTCTGAGTTCGTCCCCCAGCCCGCAGGTGCCGAGGGCCGAGGAGAACCGTTGGAGTGGAGGAGGAGACTGCCGCCGGAATCCCAAGAGACGGAGCCACCACCGCCGAGGCCGGCCACGAGGGCCGGGCGAGTCCCGCGGACCCCGCGGCGCTACCTCATGGGGGCAACCCAGGCGAGGTGCTCCAGTCAACCCGGGACGGGGACTGGCACCTCGGGGGGCTATGTGGTGCCACGGCAGCGAAGCCACTCCGTGGGAGCCGTACCTGCGGCGGGGGGCTGCAGCAACGAAGCCACCCGGCTTCCGTCACAGCGCTTCCCCCACCACCCACCACATGAACACACACACACACACCCACATAGAGCCCCGAGGGGAGGTCACCCGGTCAGCAGGTTTTCACCCAGAAGCCCCCTTATGGGACGAAAACTTCACGGTTTCCTGCGACCAGGGAATTGAGCGACCTCCCCCGAGGCTGGCGTGCACCGCGGCACCATGACCTGAGTAGTAATTACATGGTCACGACGGGGGCTGCTGAAGCCACCACGGGTAGAAAGCATCCACACTCGACACGGGTCAGCAGGTGGGTAGGGGGGTGGGGCAGAGTAGCGAGCGACATGAAGACAAGGGGGGGCCCTCGTCTCCGCACCATGTGTACAGGGACCTCGCCCTGGCACCACGTGTGTTGGGGCGATAGTGGTGGAGGTTCCCTCGGCCGTGCACTTGGTTAAACTATGGAGGGTGGGCGTCGGAGAGGGGACTAATCCGATTGGCCAAGAGCAGGAAATCCGAGACTCCGGGTTGGACGAGAGGCCAGTGGGTTAGCGGCGCGTTGGCTTTGATGTAGGTGGATAAAAAGGGATAGAGATCAGGGAGCAAGCTCTCTTTTGCCCGGGGTCTTCTGGAGTGAGGGGCCGAGGAGTCATCGTCCCTTGCTACTCGAACGTCCGTGAGACGGGTCGCAGAGCAGCCAGGTCCAGTTCCCAGCAAAAGCCACGTGCAGCCTCACCTTTCCGCGACTTCCTACACCTCGAGATCGGATCGTAAGTACGGAGGAGAGAGGTAAGGCCAAGGGGGAATATCCGTTAAGGAGAGTGAGTAGGGAGAGACCAGGCAAATTGGATCCTAGACCGCTGGGAGATAGGTTAGACCTGCCCTGCTGACCCACACTGATACGGGTAGATTATCTTCATTAAACGGAGAATAAATCACCAGTAGACATTAAACCTTGTCGTGTTGTCTCTGCGAATACGGAGAGGGGTGCATGGTGTTGAACCTGCGCGTTGTGGTGTCTGGTGTTTTCGCACGAGCGTGTATTCTACCCACGTGGGTGCTCTCGCCACTGCGCAGCTCGTGGTTAGCGTGCACGAGAGGGGCACAGCGGCGTTTTCACAAGGTGGTTCGTACAGCCATTTAAATCATGCCACGAGGGGCAGCAGCGAGGGGGGGAGAGTCGGAAAGCGGTGGGTCACAGGTGAATGGGGAGACGGGGGGCAGCCTTCCCGACAATCTCCCTCGGCCTGGGGCTCCATGCAAGATCTCACCTCGTGGAGTTGCAATGATCATGAGAACGGTGAGGAATCAGCCCAGAACTACACGAGAGGATCTTGTCAATGATCTCAAGGCAGCTGGGACCAATAAAACAATTGGTAACACACTACGCCGTGAAGGACTGAAATCCTGCAGCGCCCGCAAGGTCCCCCTGCTCAAGAAAGCACATATACATGCCCGTCTGAAGTTTGCCAATTAACATCTGAATGATTCAGAGGACAACTGGGTGAAAGTGTTGTGGTCAGATGAGGCCAAAATGGAGCTCTTTGGCATCAACTTAACTCGCCGTGTTTGGAGGAGGAGGAATGCTGCCTATGACCCCAAGAACACAATCCCCACCGTCAAACATGGAGGTGGAAACATTATGCTTTGGGGGTGTTTTTCTGCTAAGGGGACAGGACAACTTCACCGCATCAAAGGGACGATGGATGGGGCCATGTACCGTCAAATCTTGGGTGAGAACCTCCTTCCCTCAGCCAGGGCATTGAAAATGGGTCGTGGATGGGTATTCCAGCATGACAATGACCCAAAACACATGGCCAAGGCAACAAAGGTCCTGGAGTGGCCTAGCCAGTCTCCAGACCTTAATACCATAGAAAATCTGTGGAGGGAGCTGAAGGTTCGAGTTGCCAAACGTCAGCCTCGAAACCTTAATGACTTCGAGAAGATCTGCAAAGAGGAGTGGGACAAAGTCCCTCCTGAGATGTGTGCAAACCTGCTGGCCAACTAAAAGAAACGTCTGACCTCTGTGATTGCCAACAAGGGTTTTTGCCACCATGTATTAAGTCATGTTTTGCAGAGGGGTCAAAGACTTATTTCTCTCATTAAAATGCAAATCAATTTATAACATTTTTGACATGCGTTTTTCTGGATTTTTGTTGTTGTCATTCTGTCTCTCACTGTTCATATATACCTACCATTAAAATTATAGACTGATCATTTATTTGTCAGTGGGCAAACGTACACAATCAGCAGGGGATCAAATATTTTTTCCCTCACTGTACATATTTCTTACACAACTCAAAAGGTACAACGGCCTTCTGGGAAGGCATAATTGTAGCAGCACTGATTCAGTGGAAGAAAACTCTGGACCGGTTTCGACATACTTCGTCATACTTACTTGAACAATGCTTGTTTACTGCCATACGTTTTCGACAAAGGACCCCCCTCTTCAAGATATGGGTCATAGTTCAACGCAGAATGATAGAAACATAACACAAAATAACCTCGAGTGGACAGCAGTTGTAAGCAGGTTCGCTGGCTGCTTTCGCTGAGTGGCACAAGCGAGATGTCAACACGACCTGCTACATTTGAAAGGTTCTTCTTACATATGTAGGCCTCGGAAAGGTAAGGTAATTTACCCTTTTAAGCGGGTAAAAGGGTAAAAGTAAAGGGTAAAAGTGTCGACTATGCCAAGGAGTAAGGTAAAGGGTAGGATAAAGGTAGCGTGGAAGAATTACCCCGTACGGTAAAGGTTGTGCGAAGTATTACCCGGTAAATACCCTGTTTACCGCTCCCTAATAGCTCCGTGGCGCAGTCTGTGGCCTCCATTTGAAATTGGAATCATTGATGTCGGATCAGATGGAGACAGACCACGTTTTTGAGGTAGAGGATGAGGTCGAGGATGCCAGCAATGGCATTTCCGGGGTCACTGCGAACAGCAATCGAAAGAGGCAGTCATGCGTTCCCGTGGGAGCACATGCACGATTGGATGGAGGGTGATCTCCGTGTGCAGCAAGGAAAGCGGCAGTGCGTGCACTGCCACAAGTGGTTTTCCTCCCACACTAACGTGTCGGGGTGGAAAGCCCACCTCAAGAAGCACAACATGCTTGCCCCAGGCAGCGAGGTCGGGACGTCGGCTTCAGCGAGCCTCCTAATACAGCAAACGCTAAGCCGGCCAGCAATCCCGGATCGCCTCCTGGCAAAATTTGAGAACACAGTGGTTGATTTTGTTATCCAAGGTGCAATCTCTTTGCAAGCCGCTGGCAGCGACAAGTTCAAGACATCGGTCCACACATTGACACAGGGATACGAGGGCCTGTCGGCCCGCACCGTCATTCGCAGGATTGTCGAGCTTCACGCCATCATGCTGCCCATCGTTCGGCCGTTCTTCTCCAACCTGGACGTTACCATCTCGTTCACCATCGATGGGTGGTCGAATCACAACCTGAAGGTATTTTGGATGGTTACGGTGCACTGGGTCGACATCAAATCTGGTGCGTCAAAATCCATGCTGCTGACGGTCCTCGGTCTGCAGTCCGGAAGGGGTGTCAGCAAGCGCATTGGCACCGCTCTGTTTGAGCACCTCCAAAGCCTCGGGCACAATGTCTCGACCAAGCTGCTTGCTGTCACCAGCGACAAATGATGTCACCCGCATGCGGAAGCATTACGCAGTGTGCCTGCTGATGTCACGCATCCCCCCTCCCCCAACCCTCCGCGAGTAAAGTGCCATACAAATGCGTTGCAGGTCTAAGGCGTTCTTTGCGTAGCATTGGTTTATTATTTGAGTCGTTTACTGCCGTACGCACCTTGAAAGTTGCGTGTGTGTGCAGCAAGCGCGTGTATGTGTACCTATGGATGCGCGCGCGTTTGTGGGTGTGGGGGAGCGGTAGTGTAGTGGTTAGCGCGCTGCGCTACGTACCCGGCGACCCGAGTTCGATTCCCACTCACGGCCACCACCGGTGACGATTATTTGAACAGATCCTGGGCCTCCCCTAGGTGGACTCAGCCTCAAACGAGTAACGGGTGTGGTGTGTGAACATCGCCACTGGGGAGACAAAGGCGGCCGGGCGTGGTGAATCCAAGTGACGAGGGCGAAGCCCGGTAATAAAGCTAGTTCATAATTAAGGCTTTTGGGTTAGATCGCGTAAATATAAATGTATTGTAACCCTCCACCACCGGACATGGCCAGTAAGGTTTGTCTCTTAAACAAAGCGCCAATTAGCTATTACTTCAGCCCACCTATGTGTTGGAGAGTAAATTCACAACATTTCCAATTTGGAATACGTTCCGCTGATAATTACATAAAGCATCATCGGGCGATTTGCGAGATGTAATTACCAGTGAAACGTCGTTCTCATATTGTAAATGTAGATATACTCTCCAACACACCCGTGGGCTGAAGTAATTACAAATTGGAGCGTTTTGTTTACGTGACAAACCTTACTGGCTGTGTCGGGTAGTGGAGAGGTACGACACATTTATACTTCCGCGATCTAACCCCCCAAAAATCATTATTATGAATACGATTGGTCGCGAAAGCCTACGTGTTAAACGAATTATTATTATCATATTGCATGTGTGGATATTGCAAGCAATTGTGGATTGTGTACTGAACCGGCCAAATCGGAAATTGTCAAAGCTACCCAACAAAACATTGTTTATTCTTGTTCGTGTTTTTGGAGGGGACTGCTGTGTGGAGGGAAATTATGAATGCATGTTATTTTAGGATAATATGTCTTATTAAATCGGCCTCTCTCGAGGCACTACAAAAAGCCTTGAACGCGTCTGAGCGGCAGTGCTTCTGTACTATTTTACACCTCCTCCGTTTCGCTACCCGTTGAATCTTTTAGACACGAAAATGGAGAATCTCGCAATAGTTAGCGTGCTAATTATTTTAATATTACTTGGCACCATTGGAAACACGTGCGTTTTGACCGTATTTCTTCACATCGCAGTGAAGAATGGGGAACTGCTCCCATCCGACAGGAGCGTCATCAACATGTCTATCGTTCACTTGCTCGCCTCTGTATTTAAAAACATTCTGTACGTTTTCGACTTCTTCAAGATGCATCTTTTGAACAACATCGGATGCCGGTTGCTCTTGTATAGCATAAACCTCTTCCGAACTCTGAGCATCAGCTTTACTTTGTTACTGAGCCTCTTTCAATTTAATAAGTTGCAAAACTCAACGTATCCAGGTATCAATGTTATTAGCCTCAAGTTTGAAAAAAGTATATGTCTCGTCAGCGTGTTGTTATGGATAATAAGCTCTGCAATTTTCACTCCGTTACTTTTTTTCGATGACATATTAACCTTGAATAATAGCTCCGGATTGCTGCAGTTTTCCTCCTGTTCTATTAGTCCATCAGGAGGTTACCACTTATACTTCGGCATAGGAACAATAATATTGGTGGATGGCTTTGGCGCATTTGCCATCGTGACCATGAACGTGCTTATTTTGAAGATACTTTGGAAACACCATGAAATGGTTGCAGCCAGAGGGTGGGTTCACAACGCCAACCACATGGCCACCCTTAACGCTGTGAAAATTGTCGCATGCTTGCTCATCACTTACATAATTTGCTGGAGTATCAATATTATTATACGAATATTGCTCATGCGTTTCGGTGCATCTCTATCAGCCATCCCGATGGCAGACATCGCATCAGTATTTTCTTCACTATACTACTCATTCAGTCCGTTTATAATTATCTTCGGTCGTTCCTCAATACAGAAGAAGATTCACAACATACTTATTCGATGTCCTTTTATCAGAAAGTATACCTCTGAAGTAAGTGAAGTAAGTATAAAAGGACACGATCAAAGAAACCAAAACCTCACCAAAGCAACTGAAATTCAGCTTGAGTAGACTTATTTGTAAATAACATGTTGCGTGAATCATAACAAAACGCGGTGTATAATTTGTGAGTGTAGTGGATAACAACAAAGGGTGAACCACAAATATATTTTTTTCTACTTCAGTATATTTTGTTAATGCATTATGGAAAGCCTGAAGAACGTGCGTGGGGATCTACAAACCTTGCTCCAAAAAACGTAATCCACTGTGGACCTTTTTAGACTTAACGTCACTGCCAGATATCACGCAAGTCGAAGAACATTGTTATTCTTGAAGGAATATATTACGATAACAACTCACGAAGATTACTGAGATAATTAGGAACTGGATTGAGTAATAGACAATTTAGAGGTCAACCAATCGTGAGCCCAGGATTGATTGACAAAAGTGTGTCTATTATTGTACTCTCAATCAGATGATAAAAACTAAAATTTAAATACAATTTTCCCTGCTTTTTAGAATGTGGAGGGGCATTTGATTCAGTGAAAATTGGTGCATTCATCCAAGGCTCTCAAAGCCAATGCCTTAAAGGAATTTTATATAAATCACCAAAACCATTAATAAAGTCGAACTGCGACTTTCAAAATCTTTATTAACAGCGACAGATTGCATAAAGGCCTTTTCAAAATACAATTCAGAAGAGGAGTCAGACAAGATCATCATCATCATCTACTATCAATACACTGCTGGATACAGGCCTCCCCAAGCACAAATCCATACAGCTGATGTCATCTCTCCATCTCCATTGTGGGCATCTTCACCAGGGTGTATTCACTCATCGGGCTGCCACTCCATCATTAGTCTCGAGCACTGGACATGGTCACTTGATGAAACTGCGGGGATATGTTAGAAGGCCTTAATAGAGAGGCTGCACATGTAGGTTTAGGATAAAGTTCACGAAACACTTGAAAATATCTGTCAGAGGGACACTATTAGAAAAAAATAACAGCATATGCATAACTAGGACAGATATTAAAATCAGATCAGAATAAAAATGATGCAAGGACACAAACAAGAGGGGACGGGAGTGCTTTTGGCAAGCTGAACTTGATCGTGAAAAGCAACATAAAAAATTAAACTAATCAGTGCATAGTACCTGCTGGATCGGAAACACGAACATTAGCAAAGGAAATGGAACAACGACTGTCAGTGCAAAGAAACATGAATAGAAGAATGCTTGGAATTACACTGAGAGGGAAAGAGGAACACATGGATTAGAGAACACAAGCAAGTTAAAAAGAGAACTCAACCGAGGAGATGGAGTGATGAAATCAGATCATGTGCAGGTGTTGGGCGAAATGTTACATCACCGGATTGCGGGAGATGGAAGTGGCTTGGTGCAGCCTTCATTCATTAACGGATTGATCATGACGAATGATGATGATGAGGATTGGTTAAGATTGTTTTCAGGTTTAAAAATTTTACTTTGAGGTATACTCCTTTTTATGTGTTCAGGCTTATGATCTTCAGTGTTTATTTAAAAAAATCCTTCATGTGTTTCCTTTCATCACTAGTTTTTTTTTATTCCCACTTTCTTTGTGTTTTGGGAACACCACCCAAAGATGATTGCACACTCAGCTCTCATCCTGAAAACTCGGGACACTATAGCATTGCTCAACCTCGAAACACGGCCATCAGACACCATGACGCTACAGGTGACCACGGACAGCTTGCAGAATTCCAATGAGACTCATGGCCCGAGACCTTCTGCTGTGCAAGAGGCATAACGCAGGCCAGAAGCCAACACCAATAAGCTTTACGGTTTTTCCAGAAGGGCAATGGATTGGTGCCCACACCATCCTTGAAGTGAGCTAAAATACCTAACCCAAAATATGATCATCATGGAAATATTGCCCTTTCACGTTGCATCCTTACAGCTTTTCTCGTGGAACAACGTGGACACCCAGAACATACGCCTCACTCAAGACTCAAATTTCGCACTCCTCCTGGCTTTGACATTCCTCCTTGAAGACACTGGTGTAACGATCAACCGCATCAGCACGTCAGTAGACCGATGTGCACATCTCCTCCATGAATGGGAAATGAAAGACAAGCAAGCAACAGGAGTGCAGATTGTGGGTATGCTACCAAAACCATGGACCGTATTGAGAACCACTGTAGTCTTGCATACCTTCAACAGAGGAGTAGAAAAACGACCCAAACTCTCTCGCTCTCTCCTGAAGCCTTCTTGCGGTGGCTATCAGAACATTGGACATTTTAGCTCCTGGACATGGTGCTGCCATCATGCGCAAGAATAGACTAAAGTAGGCAAGCAAGAAACGGCGGCAAGACTGGAGACGAAATAAACCCTCCACGAACAGAGATGGTCACTGTATCGCGCGTATTCAGATGCACTTCTGCGGTCCGTCTGGAACGCTCTTTCTTCCGATATTAGGAAGTAACTGGAGCTACGCACTTTTAAATCATCTTGACTGAAAACTCATTTCTTTAGAACCGCTTTTTGTGTTTTAGGTTGTTGTCCTTCCCTCCACACCTCGTCGCGAAAGAAGTTCAACATACATACAGGATGGCAACTTTGCTCAATTCACCAGTCTGCGAGGATCACCTGACAGAAACGGATAATAAACAGGTGTTGATCATGTTGGGGCAGGGGGGGTGAGCTCACCCACCCACCGACTGCTCCAAAGACGTTGTCCATTCGCCGCATCTTCTCGGCTCCACCATCTCTGCTTCATCCGAGTTGGCAGTGGACCTTTGCTTCACTCATCCCAAGAGGTCAGTCACCCAACACGCCCCTTGATAATTGATTGGCCAATCACAAGGCGTCGTCCCAAAGTAAATTTGCGCAGGACCACGGCACCACGGCTCTGCCAGGGCCCTCGGGTCAATGTGACACAAAGACAAAGGTCCCCCATGTAGCCTTAACATACTTGTTGGGGCAAGTGCTGTTCATTAGCACCTCTGAAGGCTGGCACGGCACACGAGGATTTGGGTGGCCAGCACCACGCTAAACCGCATTTGTTTCCCCAGTGCTGATGTTTACATACCGCACCAGGTAAGAATTTAAGGATAATTCGACCTAGAGCTTATTTATTTGCCACTGTTACTGGTCGTGAGCGGGAATCGAACTAGGGTCGCCGTGTTCGTAGTCCAGTGCGCTAACCACTGCACCACTGCTCTCCCACTGTCACACATACTGTATGCTCTGAATCATATGCTGGCACATAGACTGTGACATGTGCAATACAGTACTGTGATAAATAAATGATATCAGATCCTGGTAATCTAGCGCATTGTGCAAAATGTCATCATATCGTAATTTTCGTTGTTGGTAACATTTTTCTTAAAGTTCACAACAATGATAACTGGAGTTATACCAATTAAATAATTATCTTTGGTTCTTTCAGTAAAGTCACGTAGGTAGAAAAATACAAACAAATATATATCACGACGTTTCGATTGCAACACAAGCGGACGTCCTCAGGCGGAAAAAATAATCCAGCAGTGGAACTGCTGAACCAGGAAGAATACAGCGAGAGAGCTGTTACAAAAGAGGTTATATATGTGGCGAAGGGCAAGCAGGCGGGGTCTGAGCTGAAAAGGAATTCCATCCCCGCACGCAAGTACGTCAGTTGTGTTAATGGGGGAGATTAGGGAGAGAAAGATTAGGGAGAGAGATTAGCATGAAATGAGCTTCCGTCGCCACATAAGAGAATCATCCCGCATATGCGCACAACAGCAGTGTTAATGGAAGATTAGCACTATCTTGGTGGGAGAGATTGGGAAGAGAGATTAGGGGGATTAGAAAGTTAATGTCATGTCTATGTGTAACACAAGCTGCGGCGCTGCCAACTGCGCTGTGAGAGGCAAACGCGTCAGCGCAAAAGAAAACCACCACAACGATGGTTTCGCCAGTGAGACACACAGCCCATCACACAGCCAGAACCATCGATACATCGAGGCTAAGGGAGCAGAGGTGGCCATGCTAGTGAGTCCCCAGCCCGTGAATGCAGAGGCACCCAACAGGGCAATGCAACTCAGAGAGTCGGAGATAACAGCCAAACGGCAGGAAAGAATGGAAGCACCACAGCAAGTTACGACTTTGCTTGGTTAATAACGTCATTCCAATGATTGCTCAGCTTATACCCATCTTCTCGGTTGAAATTGTCTCTGTTTTATATATCTGGATGGCTTTATGGACAAATCTTTTATGGTCACCTGAAGGTTTGCAGAGTACCTTGGTATCGGAAAAAAACTATCGTGTGAGCCCACTGCATTATAACAATGATCATCCACGGCAGAGGTATTGGTTCTGCCGTGTTTCAAATCTGCCTTGTGTTCGCAAACACGGTCCGAGACATGTCGTTTCATTTTCCCAATGTAACTGCTGCTGCAGACACAACTTATTTTGTAGACATCAGGGTATTGCATGTCAGGAATGACATCCTTCACAAATGGGATCAGATCACGGATTTTGTATACTGTATTGAATCGGACCTGGATCTTGTGTTTGTTTAAGATTTTGGAAATATTTTGGTAACACCTGCTATGTATGGCAAGGTGATGGTTTTGATTGGTTCCTCAGATGGTTGTCTCCCCATGGTTGGGGATAAAGCTTTGTGGATTGTGCGGTCTGAGTAGCCATTCATCTTGAGGGCTTGGTGTACGTGGTCCAGTTCACTGGCTAAGTGGTGCTGGTCGGAGATGCATTGGGTGCTTTGTTGTAGTGTTTTGATGAGGGAGTTCTTCTGGGCCGGATGGTGGTGGGAATCAGGATTTAGATAGGAATCTGTGTGGGTGGCTTTCCTGTAGACTAAATGTCCAAACGAGCCATCAGGCCTCTTCTCGATCAAAACATCCACGAATGGTTGCTTGCCATCATTTTCCACTTCCATGGTGAATTTAATGGATGGGTGTATGGAATTGATGTGGTTGAAAAATTGGTTCAGTGCTAGCTGGCCATGTGGCCAGATGACGAAAGTGTCATCTACATATCTCTTCCACAGGGAAGGACGGTGGATGTCAGGATGGCATCTGTTTCAAATTTCTGCATAAAAACATTCGCTACCACTGGTGATTAGGGAGAACCCATAGGGGTACCTTCATTTTATTTGTAGAATGTACCATTCCAGATGAAGTAAGTGTTGGTAAGGCAGTGCCTCACCAAAGTTGGTACATCAGGATTCAGTCCCTGTTGGACCAAGTCTTCAATGATTGCTATGGTGTCAGGTACAGGTACCTGAGGACGACCGCTTGTGTTGCGATCGAAACATCGTGATATATTTTTTGTATTTTTCTACCTACGTGACCTTACCGAAAGAACCAAGGAGTATGGATTCCTGCAGTCACGAAAGCGTCAAATCCAAATTAAATAATGCTTTGTAAAAAAAACGAATTCTGGATAGATTTGAAAGCAAGGCCACACAAGGCGTCCCGGTAAGTGAACTTTATTGTCCCAACGACACCAACACGAGGAAGTTCGACCGCTGTTGTTGACAACCACAACATTTCTATCCCTGGAACACCTCACTTTGTCTCCCACCCCAATTTTTTCAGGTTTTTCCCCCAATCCCCCACGCCCCCTTTTCCCACATTCCTTGCCAGCAAGCCTTCTTGCATTATTTCTGTGACCGTGGTCCCTTGCCCCTTTCATTCAGTTCATTTCAGTTTAGTTCATTTAGTAGGTATAGCCCTGTGAGCCATGCAGCTCTTGAATCGGGTGCAACCGCAACAAACAAAAACATGAACAAGAAACATGTTAAAGTGACTAGGTGCAACAGAAAATTTTATGAAAAAATAGCAAAGTCTTCCAGAAAAAGCACCGTATATCAACGCTGTGTGCAAAAATCTCAGTGGGATGCAAGTCAAACAATAACAACCATTAGACAATTTAGATTAAAGTCATCAGTCTAACTCTGTACTATAACAAACAAATATGGCTAAATAAAATAGTTTTCGAAATAACCAAAATAAAGCTATAAAACAATGTAACAGGTATCATAGGAACTTTGATTCAAATTTAACAATAAACGATATACATAACATGTACGACCAAACTTTGCAATCATCGCTGGCAGCATGAGTCACTCCATAACAGCCGGAGTATCAGTAGGATTATTTAAAAAAATTCAATGCACCTTTAAAGATCAGCACACTATAATAAAAACTCAAGATCATACTTTGCAGCGGTCATCTGGAGCGATACATTTGATTTCAGGCCACTGAAGAGCAGTCGCAGCTAGGGGTGTACAACTCCTCTAGAGCAGTTTTGAGTGAAGATCTCAGTTAGTTTATTGGCACTAGCATTCCAGACCCTCGGGGCATCAATAGCAAAGGCCCTTCCTCCATTATTTGTACGGCAATAAGGAATGTGATGCTGGTAAATGAGCGAAGACCTTAGGTCACATTTGTTCTTCGAAACGGTGAGGAGATCCAGCAGGTAGTCTGCTGATTTTTTTGTAAGTACATCGTGAATAAATAAGATCTGATGCACAAGCCCCCACCTCCAATTTTTACCTTACCAGGCAGTGCCCCACTGAGCTACGTAGCTCTTTTTCAGAAGTGACTTAGCTATCACAAACGATAGCCCAACGAAGTGGCTTATCGTGTGGAAATGTACAGCAGCCAAATACTCTAAATGCATGTTGATTATAAATGTGGAGGGAAAACCGGAGGACCCGGAGAAAAATCCACGTGACCACGGAGAGAACATGCCAACTCGGAATCATTCTCTTCTCGTAGGATAAGAAATTGTGACGTTAAAACAAATATTCTCAAGGATTAAACAAAATACTCTAAAAGGAGCACACATTTAAAAGTGAGAGCAATTGTAAATGATCCGTGTCGGTCTTCTATACTCGTTACTGCCACCTCGTGTCAGTCTTCTGTGTTAGTGACATACACCTTGTCTATGGCATAAGTGCTGTTGCTGTTCGTCCCTTTACATACGTTTGATTTTCGACAACTTCTAGATTTGAAGCTTTCGTGACTGCAAGGATCCATACTCTTTGGTTCTATTCGGTAAAGTCACGTAAAAGTATAAAACAACAAAAATAAAAATAAAAAATTCACGACGTTTCGGCCACAACACAAGTGGCCTTCATCAGGTGAAGGAACCAGACTGTCTCGAGGACAGCGCTGGAGTGAACACAGCCAAGCTCAGACCGCGACCTTTAAGCTGTGTGAGAGGAAACAAGGCGCCTTGATAAAGGAATTAGGATATAATTTAGCATTTAATTGGCGGACTTAGCATGATGAACGATGTAGAGAGGGAGAAACATGTGCAGACTGGCGAGGGGGGGGGGGAGTTTACATATTGATGCTGTGAAAAGGGAATTTAAGCAGCTGCGAAAGTTTGGGATACCACTACTTGAAAAAATATACTATACCATTGAAAATTAGTTTAATGTTTGGTTCGATTTAGAACATCTTTCCAATGGTTGCTTAATTTGAAACCATCTTCTCGGTTGAAATTGTCTGTGTTTGTTCACAAGGCAATTCAGATTTACAAACACAGATACAATTTCAACCGAGAAGATGGATTCAAATTAAGCAACCATTGGAAAGATGTTCTAAATCGAACCAAACATTAAACTAATTTTCAATGGTACAGTATATTTTTTCAAGTAGTGGTATCCCAAACTTTCGCAGCTGCTTAAATTCCCTTTTCACACCATCAATATGTAAACTCCCCCTCCCCCCCTCGCCGGTCTGCACATGTTCACCCCCTCTACACCATTCATCATGCTAAGTCCGCCAATTAAATGCTATTTTTTTTAAATCTAATTCCTTTGTCAAGGCGCCTTGTTTCCTCTCACACAGCTTAAAGGTCGCGGTCTGAGCTTGGCTGTGTTCACTCCAGCGCTGTCCTCTAGACAGTCTGGTCCCTTTACCTGATGAAGGCCACTTGTGTTGTGGCCGAAACGTCGTGAAATTTTTATTTTTTATTTTTGTTGTTTTATACTTTTACGTGACTTTACCGAATAGAACCTAAGAGTTTCGACAACTTATTTAACATATCCTGAATTATCGATAATATTAAATTCTCTTCTGTTCTTGTGTATGATCATATATTCAGCGGCTACACTTCAATGTCGAGTTCTGCTTGCCACGAGAGGGCTTCAGGGAAGTGTCTGTGTAGTTTGCGATTACCCCATTGAAGGAGCGCAGACTACAGTGGTTTACTCGATGGTCCAGAGTTTGTGCTGCATGGTTACAGTCACACTGTGGCTGTCTTTCATTTTCCTTTCATGAAGGAGATGTATGCATTGGCCTGTTGATGTTCTGATGCAGTTGATGGTTACACCGCCAATGTCTTCGAGGAATGTCAAAGCCAGGAGGTGCGATGCGTGGGTCTCGAATGAGGAGTTTATTCTGGACATCCGCCTTGTTCGACTTTGTTCACAAGCGTTCTGCCAGATCTAAATGAAATTCTACAACATGGACTGCTTCACGAATTTGCGAAGTGGAAGTCGTTAATTCGGACATGTTAAATTCATCATGTTTAATTATTGGCAATAGAGTCATACCTCGATATGCGAATGCTCGATATAAGACGTTTCAGGATAGCAAACTTAATGTTATATTAACGGGAAAAAATAGGTAAAATAAACAAATACACGGACAAAAATGATCCTATTATACATCTACAGTGGCATATTCATAAGAAAATTATATTGTAATATCCGGTATTTTGTTTGGCGGGCAATGCAACCATATGACTGCACCGAAGACGACTGCTGAATGTAAATCTTTTACAGTACATTTTATTTTATTTACGTCAGTTTTTAATTTTAATACTGTAAAGTATAAGATGCAATAATATTTTCAATATAAAATGTCTTTGTTTACAATATGAATGGGAATGTATGAAGTGTTTACAGTGTGAACACAAGTTACGAAGGCTGGGGACGCTTCCTCATAGTATTAAAGTTATGAGTTAATCAATATACGAAGCTCCAGGAACTAATTTACTTCGTATATAGAGGTATTACTGTATAAGATAATGTACTCTGATAATCGAGGACATATCTAATCAAGAGGTATTAAACACGTACATTTCTCCAACATATGTAAATATCCTGCGTTTAAATGTTGGGGAAGTTGCCACTGCATGTGCCTGCTTGAATCGACAATACTGTATCTAAAATACACTGCTATTTAATATATGTTGAATTTTGCTTAAGATTGTGTGTGAGATGCATTGCTCCGGTCTGGCGGGGACAGGCCACGTGCAGTGAGCCATGCCCAGAGTCAGAGGGGAAGGCAGGAGATTGCAGTAAGCCCAGCCGGACACTCCAATCGCGGGGAAAAATGCAGGAAAACAGGCCTGTGGACAGGGCCGGATTATCCTAGGAGCAAAAGTAGCTACATATGCTACGAGCCCCGAACTTTCAAGGGCCCTGCGCTAAATGCTTTCAAGCTATCAATTCCAGTTCAGTGATTCTGCACTTGCTCTATTACTATAGGTAGGACGTGCGGTCAGGGGAAGGCAGAGCCACACCTGTCATACTCCAATGAAAATAGCTGTTACGAAAAATAAAACAAAAACAAATTAAATAAATATTAAGATTTTTCCACTGATCTGTGTTATAAATGTAATTTCTGAAACGCTTCCAATATTTTTTCATAGTCAAAATCGCCAAATTTGCGGAGGTCCGCTGCAAATACAGGAAGAGACGAGAGGTGAGGCAGTGACGAGCTCAGCCTCCCCTCTGATTGCGCAACCCCTCAGTAACTGTATGGAGCGTGGACAATAAGCGCGTGCCTGTTACTATCTCAGTATGTCACCAATGTAATGTTTGTAGACCGCTTCATTTCATGTCCTCGCCTTCCATACTCCAGGTAATTTATTTCACGTATGTGTATAAAGATATTTAGGCTCGCTGGTCTCGTCATGAAACTGCAATGAAAAAGCACCAGGGGAGGCAGCTATCACATCTGCCTAACATATGTTACAGGCCCCGCACTAGCTTCATCCGGCACTGCTTGTGGAGGTGGGTTTAAATAACAACCACTAGCATTAAATAATGCAACCATATAACGCAAATAACAGTTGTTACATTCTGTACAAATTGAAGATTTTTTGACCATTAACACGGCCGAATGCGTGTTCGTTTAAGGATTTCATATCTTATACTCACACACTTGCCTTTACCCAGATGGTATTCTCATTCGTGGAGGGAAAATGGACCTGTAGCCGTAGCTACTAACAATAATTATCGGGTTGGTGAGAAGCCCAGCAATGATTGTATCGTTACCACCTTACTGGACCCACGATATCATTTACGATGGTGATGGTGAGTATATAAGCGATGATGGCAATTATGATGATGGGCATTTCCACAGCTGAAAAACACCTCTCAAGCTTGGCTGTCGAGCAAGAAGCAGGCACCGTATTCCTCTTACACGATTCATTTGTCCCTGCCCCCACCACATTGGGTCTTCTCATCATCAGTTTAAAGATATTAACCACCCTTATTATTCCACTACCGTCCCTCCGTAGCCACACACTTTCGAATAATGGTCCCTCTAATCCCAAAAAGCATCAGAGACAGCTTGTGACGGTGGCTTTTGTTATTGTTCTCAGATTGGCCACTACCTTTACCCTCATGCATTATACCCACCAGCAAGTTCTGTAACTTAGGTAAGTAAATAATATGTATCATTACAGATGGTGTACGCGATAATACAATTCCTCCCCATTAACTATTCTGCATTTCTCCATTTTCTTCCCGCAGCCGGTGAACAGCCGTTGATGACTGGTCCAAGGGCTTCAGCCCTCGGGGCTTTGTACTCTCATTTCACCCTGGGAGAACACACTTTGTGGAACAATGATGAATGAACGTCATGGAAACCCTCGCCTGGCTGACATAAGAGAATCATGATCCAGGAGAGAAGGGTTCTTGGAGGGATTAGCAGTTTTCTTCATTGCGAGGCCCGCGGGGCCACTGGCGGCCGCTGGTGGCCTTTAGTGCGGCCGCTAATGTGCGGCCCCCGACAATACACAAATGTCAAAACACCCAACCACCCCCATCATCATCATTGTGCTGCTGGCAAACCCCCAATGGTTTCATATGTGTGGCAGCCCTCGGACTGATGATATCTTATCGGCGAAAGTGGCGCCCCCCTCTGAAAATGCGAGAAGAAGAACACTGATTAGCACCTTCCTCCCACCTCCACGCTCCGTCCCATCAAGTATTGACAATTCCACAAGGGCCGGTGTCGGGTCTGCAGATGCATGTGTATGTATGTTGAACTTCTTTTGCACCGTATGTAGCCAACTCTGCGAATAGGAGATGCGGGGATGGACAACAAACTGAACGCAAAAAGTTGCATCTACTGCCTCTATAGTAATGTATAGTAGTATCTGTAGGGTGTGTAGGCATATATAGGTATATATGCCTAAACACCCTACATACAAGAGAGAAGATACTACTAGGCATATATGCCTAAACTCCCTATATACAATAGTCAGTAGATACTGCAAGGCATATATACCGACACAGCAGTAACAAGGACTTCGCTTAATGCTCACGGTACTGTAGTTGTTTTCCCCAGAGGTGATGGCAGGAGATAAATGTGATACAATCAACTCATTATCCCCTTTCTGGAAGTTGACCAGTCCCTCTCATCACACACACATCATACATACACACAGAGCAGTGATAGGGTTTGGCCTCGCTGTATGCAATGGTCATGTAGGTGAACGCTTCATGTGTTTTATACTTTGTTCTTTTTTGTAATGGAGTATTTGTTGTTACGTTAAGTCAGTGTAACCTATTACCTGCAGCCTCATACATATATAGGGTTATGTAAGGGGCACGTAACAATGAAGGACGGATGGTGCACAGCCAGGTACGGGAAAGCATGGGGCTGGCTGAGAATTTGGAGAGAGATTTGGCGCGAAAGATAAAATTGGGACAGGGGAGAGTGAGAGGCGGAAAAATAAACCAAGGGACTGGCGGGGTTTGTGGGAAGAAGAAGAGAGGGAGGAGGTTCGAGGGACCTTCTGGAAGGTTCCAGGAGGAATGAGGTTATATAAAGGGTATGTGACTTGTGCTTGGGACTTTTTTGCTGGGGAGTGTTGTGGGTTTACTTACCAGTACTCAAATTGTAAATGTGAATTTACTCTCCAACACGCCGGTGTGCTCAAGTAACTAATTGGCACGTTTTGTTTACGTGACAACCCTTACTGATTGGCTGTGGTTGGTGGGTAAAGGCCACATTTATAGTTTTGCGATCTAACGCCAAAAAACCTTTATTATGAAGGAGTTTTGAATGGTTTGTAAATTAACGTTGTGTATCTTGATTAATTATATTGTTGTTTGGTTATGGTTAGTGTTGAACATTGGTGTTAATATTATTTCTGTATCACATTTATTTGTTCCTCATATTACCACCCTTGACAACAGAGGATTATATGGGCTTAGAGACCAAAGGTAATTGCTGTTGGTCTTGCTTTTATGTACTCTTATTGAGTCCCTTCCCTTTGAAGAGTTCCTGTATGACATTGTTCCTGATTGAAAGCATTGCTTTGGTTTTGACGTTTAGAGTATATTTTGTTTAACCATGTGAAAAGGCAAGAAACTGAGTGTACTTTGCAAGGGTGACTTTAGAGTCGAACATCTCATTGTGTGAATGGCCTCAACCATTCATGTAAAAGATATATTTATAACTTGAACGCCAATTGATTATTCCTCTTTAATTTGTCGTTAAGTGTATCGATTGTAGAACATGTAGGGATAGTTAGAACGGATATGTTTACCGTGCCCCCTTAAGCATCCAAATATATAATGTGTTGCTTAACAGTACTTATTCACAAGTAGATTATCTTCTCCCTTAATTGCCAGCATACTGATTGACAAAGTGGATTTGTAGCACTTGATGGAACTCTGGATCAGGACTAAACTCACGTTGATTAATTTATTGAAAACATCCTATAAAACGTGTTCTTTTCAGAACCCTCTCAAAGTTACTTCTGTCAAAGATGAGCCCAGAATTATAATGGTAGCAGAATGGAACCTAACGCAGTTGCCATCCCTCCTTCATGCGTCGAAATCACAATCATTTTCCATTGGGGACCATCCTACAGAGGATGAGTCTTCTGATTTTGGCAAAATATGGACCTTTTAACATCATTGTTAATATAAACAATGTTTCAGTAATGATCTTGTTCATTCTTTATTACAAACTAGCATTACTACCCGGCTTCGTCTGAGACTTGGATTCTTGTTTTGGATTAATACACGGCCTACGCGGAGGGTAGGGGGGATGCGTGACGTCAGCAGGCACACTGCGTAACGCTTCCTTGTGCGGGTGACATCAAAGATGTGACGTCACCGCTCACTTGCCGTGCAAAATATATCCATTATTACGCCCCCCCCCCCAAAAAAAAATACAAAAGTCTATTTTTATACTTTTTGCATTGTGTACAGTCTGGAAGCTACCAACATGCCAAATTTCAAGTTAGTTGCATGTTGGGAAGTATGCTAAACATTTCGAACAGACACACATTCACAAATTTACCTTATATATAGATAACAACATTCATACTTTCTTGTACAATCTTCAAATGTTTCATATCCCCAATCATATTCCCTTGTCAGTCTTACTACCCACATACGCGAAAAGCATAATGTGATGTAAAATGTGATGTGTAACGTAAAATCTTGTTCAGATTAATTGTATTAATATTTCTGCTACAGTACTATGAATGTGTTCTCATTTGCGTGATTGCTCTTTTCTCTGCAATAAAATGTACGTCTATCTGGTGGAGTACAACATTGTCATCTAAATAGTTTATTATAAAATCACGAGTGATCTAAATACTTTATTTTATGATGGATTATATAATAATAGGTACTTTGGATCAATACTCGGTATCACGTTGGTTACAAGACAAATGTTAATAACCCGAGTGGACCAATGTGACGCGAGGCAAACGTTCATGTGAGCGTTCGCTTGAAATGGGGCTCTGCGGAGCTTGATTGCGAGTGTCTCTTTGTACGGTGAGTTATTTCACTTTTGGACAGCCTTTGTTTGAAGCTCATCACCAGGAGTCGAGGTGATATTGTCACGAGCACGCAGTTTGCTCACAGTTTCGCCCGATTCCTCGCAGATGTCTTGCAGATCTTGTTGCCGGCACAGGTGTGCAGTAAGACCGCATGTTGCGGGGGTTTTCTCTCTCTCGCTCTGTCGTTGTCCCTCTGGCGCGCTCGCCTGGTTCTCTGCGGAGACTCGGGAGCACGATCGAGAGGACCCCCTTGTCCTTACCGGTGGGCGTTGCGTCGCAAATCTCCCCAGCCTCGGATGCTCGCCATCGTCCTTACCTGTACGTTGAACTTATTTCGCATTACCGTACGTAGTCGACCGTGCTAATGGTAGGTGCGGGGGAACGGCAACAAACTAACACAAAAACATTGGGTTGCTCTCGGTGTCGAACACAAAGATTTTCCTTGACCTCCGATTAACACGGTTGGCTATGTACAGTGCAAAAGAAGTTCAACATGTGTAGTGATTTGACTCAGAGACACTAAGAGTAGGAGGGACTCTGTTTATTAACAGCCTTAACACTTTAGCAACTACGGTTCCCAGTCAGGACAGCTGGCAGACTGCCTGACTGGCGACGCCGAGATGGTGAAGACGGTGATGGTGATGAAGACTCCAGCAGCACGACGGGATCCCACCCGGGGCCCCTCTTATACTGTCAGCGTGGCCTGGCTCCGCCCCGGCCATGCTCCCCTTTCTGGAACCTATTAGCAGGTTCTCGATGTGCCCCTTCTGTGACCTTTCCCCTACATCCCTCTCTCTGGTCTATCACGTGACCTGCTGTCAGTCAGGGCTGCTATAGCTGCAGATCCCCTTCCCTGCCAGCAACCAGCGCTATGCTGCTAAGTGACCGATTCTATGTCACTACATATGTATATATTTCTCGACTACACTTGAAACCTTTGGGGGTTGTGAGTTGTGTTTCTTCATGGTAATACGCTAGTGTCAATTCGGATTAGACTTGTTTGCCAAAAGCCACTTGTGAACTTTAAAATTACCCCAGCAAAGAGGCACTCCGTGGTGATTCACGTAATGACACAATGTTCGATAATGAGACGAGGCAGTGTTAATATGATTTAGAACATCTTTACAATGATTGCTTAATTTTAAACCATCCTCTCGGTTGAAATTGTGTCTGTGTTTATCAGAGATTTGTCCACGAGGCAATAAAGATTTACAAAATTAAGCAATCATTGGAAAGATGTTCTAAATCAAACCAAACATTAAACTAATTTTCAATGGTACAGTATTTTTTTTTCAAGTAGTGGTATCCCAAACTTTCACAGCTGCTTATTTCACTCCACTCACTCACTCCACTCACTCACTCCACTCACTCCACTCACTCACTCCACTCAATCACTCACTCACTCACTCCACTCACTCACTCCACTCACTCCACTCACTCCACTCACTCCACTCACTCACTCTACACCCCCCCCCCCTCCGCTGCTGGTCCGTCATGGTCCCCACCCGCTCCTGGTCCATCATGGCCCATGCACCTCCTACGTACATCGTGCTCATTTTTATGCTAATTCCATTGTCAAGCGTTTTGCTTCCTCCCACACAGCTTAAAGGACGCGACCTGGGCTTGGCTGTTTTCACTCCAACGCTGTCCTCATGACAGCACGGTCCCTTCACCTGATTAAGGCCACTTGTGTTGTGGCTGAAACGTCGTGATTTTTGTTATTTTATTTTTTACCTACGTGACTTTACCGAATAGAACCAAAGAGTATGAATAGACTAGTACCCGGCAGATATGATAGACAACAACCATAAAGCAGTTTGGGTTTTAACTGGTTAATATCATCCTTCCAATGATTGCTCAATTTGTATTAATCTTCTCGGTTGAAGTTAAGTCTATGTTTATATATCTGGGTGGCTTCATGAACAAACCTTTGATAGTAGCTCGAGGGTTTGCAGAGTACCTTGGTCTCGGAAAAAAATAATATCAGGCGAGCCCACAGCGTTAAAATAATGGTCAGCAACGGCAAAGGTATTGGTTCTGCCATGTTTCAGATCTGCCTTGTGTTCGCGGACACGGTCCGAGACATGTCGTTTCGGTTCCCCAATGTAACTGCTGCCGCAGGTACAACTCAGTTTGTAAACTCCAGGATATTGCATGTCAGGAATGACATCCTTCACAGATGGGATTAGATCACGGATTTTGTGTACTGTATTGAATTCAACCTGGATCTTCTGTTTGTTTAAGATTTTGGAAATATTTTTGGTAACACCTGCAATGTATGGTAACATGATGGTTTTGATCAGCTTTTCAGGGGGTTGTTTCTCCATGGTTGGAGAAACAGCTTTGTGAATAATGCAGTCTGAGTACCCATTCATCTTGAGGGCCTGGTATACGTGTTCCAGTTCACTGGCTAGGTGGTGTTGGTCGGAAATGCAGTGGGCCCTATGGTGTAGTGTTTTGATGAGGGAATTCTTCTGTGCCAGATGGTGGTGGAAATCAGACAGAGTGTCCCAACGAGCCGTCAGGTCTCTTCTCAAACAAAACATCCAGGAAAGGTAGCTTACCATCCTTCTCCGCTTCCATGGTGAATTTGATGGATGGGTGTATAGAATTGATGTGGTTTAGAAATTGGTTCAAAGCTGGTTGGCCATTTGGCCAAATGGCGAAAGTGTCATCTACATATCTCTTCCACAAGGAAAGATGTAAGGTGGATGTCTGGATGGCATCTGTTTCAAATTTCTCCATGAAAAAAATTGCTATCACTGGTGATAAGGGGGGACCCATGGGGATACTTTCATTTTGTTTGTAGAAAGTACCATTCCAGGTGAAGTAAGTGTTGGTAAGGCAGTGCCTAACCAGAGTCGGCACATCAAGATTCAGTCCATGTTAGACTAAGTCTTCAATATTTGCTAAGGTGTCAGGTACAGGAACCTTGGTGAACAGAGAAACCACATCAAAGCTGACAAGCAAATCATCTGGGGACAGTGAAATGCCCTTGATTAGAGAGACCAAGTTAGCTGAATTACGTACTGCTGAGGTAGTCTTGCCCGTGAATGGAAGCAAGGTGTCAGATAGAAAACGGGCCAGTTTTTAGGTAGGTGTGTTGATAGTGGAAACGATGGGCCGAAGTGGAGTACCTTCTTTATGGATTTTTGGAAGACCATATTATCTGGGTGGCCTAGTAGGAGAAGGTTTTAGGGAGAGCCGTTTGAATGGTTAAATTAGAGAAGTCGAACTGGTAATGATGTTGTTTTTTGTAGCCAGGCAGTTGGTAGGATCTTTGTTGATTTTGGTGTAACTGCCATCATTAAGAAGGTCCTGGATTTTTTTTGTTTTTGTCGGCCGAGATGATGACGATGTCTTCTCTCTTTTTCAATTTGGCGAGTTCAGAGCGCTCGTCTTTGCTGATGTTACTAATGGGTTTCTTAGCATTTTTAAGGATGGTGGAAATTTCAGATCTAGCAACGTCTGCCGGGATGTGTCCCAAGCCTTTGAGCGCTACGTCGACCTGGGAGATTATATTATCCACTGGGATATGTTTGGGGTGACTGCGAAATTCAACCCTTTAGCTAGTACCGATCAGTCTGTCAGAAATTGGGATGTTACTCTGAATGATGACAATCTTGTTAACATCTAACTTTTTAATGTGTGGCTCTGACTTATTTTTGAACAGGAGGTTGAATTTAGCGATCAAGTTAACTTTACATTTGGTTGACATTGAAGTAGCAGAAGAGACTGTCATGCTATCTACATGGTTCCAATCAGAAGTGGACATTTTATGTTAATTTTAAGTGTGATTGTAAGAGAGTATTGTCTATATTATCAAGTTCAAATCGGAGAAATCTTATTCTCTATGAGATTAGCGATAGGCTAGCTTTAAACAAGATCCGTTTAGCGTTAGGATAAGTGACAGCAGCAGATGTGAGTGCAAATGCGATCGGTATTACCTTGTTATTGCGGCATCTCTTGAGAAAGGTTATCGACTCGCTTAGGTGAGCCTTCTTGTCTCGCAGTCTGTTAAAAGCTCTAACAGATGTGTGAAAACCCTCCCTGTAGAGGCGGTTCAATCTTGATTTTAATATGATCTCTGACATGAAATTTATATATATTTTAATATATTGTTTCACATAGAGTGGTTTGCACATCGCACCTACATAATTATTTAGTGATATATATGTCCTCAACGAACTCTGCCACGTAATATTTTTCACGATTAAAATTCATCCTTGAGGGCGTTAAGAATGTCCTGAGTCTCATCCCTGTGTCTCTCCAAATGGAAAGGTTCGCAGTCAACACCTTACAGCGGTGTTCTTCACTCATTTTTCTTAGTTCTTTCGGTAAAGTCACGTTGAAGGGAAACAATAAAATAATAAAATATATATAAAACAATAAAAATTCTCACGACGTTTCGACCATAACACAAACGGTCGTCATCAGGTGTGTCGGTTTGCATAAATTTATTTTTAAAGGTGTATTTATTTATTTATAAAAAACGTTAGCGCCACGCGCAGCGATTTGGCAGTTTATTTAGAAGGACTAGTCCATCTATGTTCTGAAAAGAGGAGGGGGGAGACGGAAAATTTAATGTATGCTGTCTGAAAGCCACTGTAAGCGTGAACAATCAATTAAGACCTGAAATGGTTTATCAAATCTTTCCAATGATTGCCAGTGAAAGGACCCAGGATTTCAGACAAAAAAAGATGTGATTCCGGACATACAATACCCTGGTGTCTACAAACTAAGTTGCCTCTGTGGTAGTAGTTACATTGGAGAAACCAAACGCCATGTCTCGGACCGCATTCGTGAACACAAAGCAGACCTTAAACACGGTAGGACCAACGCCTCGGCCGTGGCAGATCATTGTTATCATTCAGTAGGCTCACAAGACATTGACTTTTCCAAGACAGAGGTTCTTTGTAAGCCATCTGGCTACCATGAGAGATTCGTTCATGAGGCTATCCACATATACAAGCACAGAGACAATTTCAACCGAGAAGATGGATTCTGGCTTAGCAATCATTGGAAAGATTTGATAAACCATTTCAGGTCTTAATTGATTGTTGACGCTTACAGTGGCTTTCAGACAGCATACATTAAATTTTTCGTCTCCCCCCTCCTCTTTTCAGAACATAGATGGACTAGTCCTTCTAAATAAACTGCCAAATCGCTGCGCGTGGCGCTAACGTTTTTTTACATAAATAAATACACCGTTTAAAAATAAATAAATTTATGCAAACCGACACACCCGATGACGACCGTTTGTGTTATGGTCGAAACGTCGTGAGAATTTTTATTGTTTTATATATATTTTATTATTTTATTGTTTCCCTTCAACGTGACTTTACCGAAAGAACTAAGAATATGAATTACTGCAGTCACGAAAGCTTTAAATCAACATTTTCTTCACTCATTGTCAGAGGGCGGTGCCACTTTAGCCGATATGACATCATCAGTGGGAGGGCCACCACACATTTGGAACCATTGGGGTTTGACAGCAACACGATGATGGTGTGAGGTGTTTTCAATATTTGTGTACTGTCGGGAACCGCACGGCAGGGGCCGCACTAAGGGCCAATAGGGGCCACCAGTGGTCCGCGGTCCTGGCAATGAAGACCACTGCCTTACAACCTCACTAACAGATATAAATCTGAAGCAGGAGCCAAACTCACGTTGCATGAAATTGTAATTATCCACTGTGGGTGCTCCCCTGCTAAGGTGAATAATTAATTTGACAAAAAACCTTTTTCGAGAAATCACTTATTCAATTGTAATCTTAATACACCATCATAACGTATATATGGGAAATAAAATAATTGAACTACAATTAAAGTATAACTTTAAAGTTGATCAAAGTCACTCATACCACATACCAATGACCTACTTGATGTAAGGGAGGCCTTCATCCAGCAGTGTCAAGTACAGCACTTACACGCTAAAATTGCACATGGCAACGTTTGTATACACTCGGGAAAGCATTCAACTATGGCTTGACATTTGAATTCCTTGTGTAGTCTTTCAGGCTGCAGCTGCGGGGAAACGGCCCCCGTCTCCTCCGCCTCTGGTGCTGTCCGTCCTGTGGCCGTGGGGTCAGTAACCAGGACTGCGGTTTCCGGAGCTGCCGGGGGGCTCTGTGTGTCATCCTCGCCGGAAGACACCACAGGTGGGTTCCATTTCTTCTGGTATTTCGACATTTTTCCTTTTAACCAATTATGACTCTAAATGTAGTGAGTGACTTCCGAGACACGACTTATAGAGGGCTTCTTGTTTATTCTCACACTTCACGGGCAGTCACTAAATAACATCTACACTGGGCTACGTATAGCTGACTCACTCATACAGCCACATCGCCGATGCCTAACTATATAGCTAGCTGACTATACAGCGACGACGATGATGGGGACCATACAGAGGATTGGCTATACGGCCGGACGACGATGAAGAGATGACGGTGAAGACAGCGACGGCAGCCAGCATCCGAACTCCCACGACAGCCCCGAACCTCCGGTTACCTCCCTCTTATATACTCCTCAGCGTGGCCAAGCCCCGCCTCTGGCCACGCCCCCCATCTAGAACTCTCATGCAGGTTCCAGGAGCTTCCCGACTGATCCCTGCCTCTGACACTTGGCCCAGTTACACCTCCCTTATGGTTGGCTGGAATATAGCATGCCCATACCCATAGTTATCCTTCATGGTCAACAGATGGCACCCTGTCACTACACTTGCATTGATGGTTGATGTATGAAAGGGCGCCGAGTGAACAAATTGTCGAGTTTTTTTTTTACGCACAGATGTACAACGAAAAACGTTAACGAACGGACTGAGCAAATAGAATCTTGAGAGAATAAGAATGCTATGTTTCTCAACCCACCTGGTATTACCTCGCATAATAACGTTGACTCCCCAAGAAAAGTGTGTAACTGATGAACATGCACACCGTGACTCTAAGTGCATTGAGAGTGGGCCATGTGGCGAAAGGTATGGGGACCCATCCTGCCCACCAGTTGTCGGTGTTTCCAGAGAACCTTTAAACGGAGTACATTCATTGTCACAATGGCACACGTGCCAAAGACGTCCACAATGACCACGGTTATTAGCATACTCAACTGCACTTGAGTTGACGTGATATTTAGAGAGTATTACATATATTGGATGAACCCTTTGTTTTCTGCCGGGTTTACATTTTGGTCTGCTGTCAAAAATAAAAAAAATGGAATATAAAAAACTGCATTTACGATCCAAGCAGCACACACTTGAAAACGCATTGGGTTTTCTTAATCTTAAGGGAGATAACAGTAGATAAGTGATATCTGGATATGTTCAGCTTGTAAGTCAGAATTTGTATTTATACCAGAGGGATCCGATGAGCTATAAAGCTCTTTATTACAGATGTCCAGTCGGACAAGCAAAAATGCCTGTAAGTAGAACAAAAATAATGCTTTCTGAATGCAGCAGATATAGCAAGTGCACAAGCAGTCTGCATCCAGTGTTACTTTTTTTAAACAGAAGCCAGTACATTGGCGACAGTCATGTGAACAACACGCTGATCTGATGAAGATTTCCATTTATCACCATTCTATAAACAAATATAATCAAAACACAAATGATTCCACTGATCCCTAGCACTATAAAAAAAACCCTAAAATAATTACAATGCACTCCATTGATGATGATTAAAGACGTATTCATTGAACATTATACTTTTAGTCATAGGTAGCTCTTCACAAGATATAAACAAGAGCTGTTTATATACCAGCCATTCTGATCCAATTTATGATCACATGTGACGTTGCCAATTGGAGTGGATATGTCACACGCTTGAAAACGTTCAGATTATTTAGCAATTGTATTGCTATCTAAAAACATTAGTTTACTGTTTAACACTGTTGTTTTTTATGCCTTTTCCAAAAATTGATATTAATGATTCTGCCTATATATTTTTTCAATAAGTTTGATCTGGATGTAGCGCTGGGGCACGGAATAGGTAAGTCCCCCCCCCCTCCCTACTGCCTCATGCCTCGCCACACAAAAGGCTACTTGGAGGTCATAAATGTAATAAAAAAACGGTGCCAAGGGGGGGATAATGAGATTCTGTGGGAAATCCCAAAATTGACATTAAGAGGAAAATGCCATAAAAACAACACGTACATCGGACAAACAGCAGGGGTCACACACCTCCCCGGACAGTGAGAACCAGCCAGGGACAAGAGGTCATTGCGGGCTGGGGTTTTAAAATACAAAAATAAGTTCGAAGTAACTATATTTTCAACCTCAGGATATCAAAATATAACTTGAGAATACGAAGCACGGATCCCTTGTGATACAGACGGGGAACAAAGGTTAATAAAACCCTCGGAATACCCTTGGTAACAACTATGGTATACCACAAATCTTGGTTAAGCATAAACCAAATAATAATTATTAAACCTAGGGTCATTCAGAAGAGATACAATGCGAAATAGGTCAATCACACACGACAAAGATAATATGTATTCCATAGGATCAGAGCCTCACCAACCACCTTTGTCTTCTGAGCAGCTAACACAGCACATGGTAGCAGTAAATTATATACGCAGCGGGGCGCCTCCCCTTAATATATCAAATACCACGCAAGGATCCCAAACCGCGACATGAGTGCTGTAAAAACTGCTCAAAACTTACTTTGAGTCACTTGCAGAGTGACTCAAAATGAGCGGGTGGGGCGCGACGGCCACCCCCTCCACTCCCCCCTCCTCCTCGTCGGCTGCCTCTCGCCGGGCCCCCGATCTGGTGGTCGCCCCCCCCAACCCCCGCGCCAGCGCCCTATCTGAGGGACATGGCTGATTGACTGGCTCACCACCACCCGAGGTTATCCCGCCCACGTACACCACCACAAAAGCGAACGCGGAGGCGTGCACGCGCGCGCCCCTGCAGGCGTGTATTTCGCGCATACGCGCGTGATCATGCGCGCCCCTACAGGTGCTTATTCAACGCAAAGGTTAGCGCTAAAGAAAACGGCGGTATTAATATGCGCATGAAGCCCCCGGGTGGTTAAGCCCTAATCCGAGGCACACAAAGGCTAATGCTAAAGGACTGTATGAATATGCACGCGCACCTCTGGGTGGCTAAGCCCTAATCCGCTTGCACACAAAGGCTAGCGCTAAAGGGCTGCGCGAATTTGCGTGCGCGCCCCGCACATACACTCGAATTACCACCCCCCCACCGACGCTGCAGCCCTGCGCTCGCTCCCCCGCATGCACGTCACTCACCCTAATGCGGCGCCCCACGGCATGACTGCACCCACGCCTGCAATGATCTCCTCTCAGAACGTGCACGCATGCTTCAGCTCTACGCTCCCTCTCATGCGCACACCGTCTCCTCGTGCAGTCGCACCACACACAAATCGCAGACACCACGCCGAGGTTCTACCCTCACACAGAAATCACGCTGCACCGATCCTCTGAACTAAAGTTTTATTAACGGCGCAAATACACACTACCTGGAGGTAGAATACTTCACAAGAAGGGTTGAGCCTGACTCTGCCTACGAACCCAGTCACTGAAGCATTCTACCATGTACCTCGAAGCTGGACTCACGGCGTCACACGGACGCTGTGAGAGTCGGAGTGAGAAGGACGAGCGAAAACCTCACCTATCACTGCCTCGTAGCAGCACTCACTGGCACCACACGGATGATGCGAGCGGCTCGAGGAGGCAGGACGGCAGGGAGTGGGTCTTGACGGCCCAGAGGTTGAAGGCAACTGACCAAAATTGTCCCGGGCTACTCCCTTTATATTCTTACTTCAAAGGCCCGGGGTGCCATTGTACCACGCAGCCAATCATGCACCCACCCGCACCGCTGTCCCTCTCCCTGTGACCAGCGGGCGGCAGCGGCCACCCATTGTCCCTTTGTCTTGCGCCCTTCTTGCTCAGGGTTCCGTCCTCCCTTCTCCCCCCCGAGTTGTACCTCATTGCGGTTGGCCCAGGGAACCTTTTCTTTCTGTGCCCATACAATTTTAAACCAATTTTAGGGGCATCGCAATGTAACCTGCCCTGCGAGGGTCAGGCAATTTCCTGGCACTGGGAAACCGTGGGACTTTCCCTCTAGGGGCCCTTCGGATTAAAACCCAATGTGCCAGGCAATCCCCTGCCAGGACACTACGTGGGTGCGCTGTGTACGGGTGTGTGTTTAGTGCAGGGGCTGGGAGGGAATCCCGGCGCTTGCGGAGTTGCTCCCCGGTCGTGGCACCACAAGTGAATGGAAAACATGACGGAAATTTAGACAGCCGGGCAAAAAGGTATCCCCCTTCCAGATTATTGATTGCAGAAAGTTGAAAAACTAGTGAAACACACTTAGGGGCAATTGAAAGCATCTGTTTTCCACAGATGGCTGGATGGCTGGAGAAAGAGAGAGAGGTGCCAGACCTTGATGTGATCTAGGAAATTACTTCAATAAATTAGAACAGACACGTACACTGGACAAACAGCTGTTCCCAAAGGTTGAGAGCAAAATCAAAAGGAATTCCGGTCCTGTGTGAGAAGACGCGCCGAGGTGGGAGAATTTCAGATACACGTAAGAACACATAACACGCAAATCAGTTCTGCGAGTGGCAGACTCCGGGAATTGCCCCCGTGACAGGCAAATTGATAGGGAGCTCTGCATCGGCAGAAGCCAAGCATTACAGGGAGTTTTTCTGTTAACAATTTTTTTCCTCGTCATTGAGAGAGGCTGCAGCCAAGGCTGGTGCTCGCAGTATTACAATGCAACGTGAGCCAGAGTGCTGTAGCATTACAATTCCCGGTGGCAAGGTCGCGGTGTACGGCCAACACTTACGATTGTAGAGTGATAATCGTTCCGATTGTGCTCCGATCAAAGTCAAGCCTTCGAGGGAAAACTGGTACAACCACTATTTCGTGAGAGTACTTTTAAATCACAACCCACAGGTGAAGGATAGTTGAGGGACGGATCAAGAGACTTACACAGAACGATATACCTTGATCTATATCGTGTCCTCTGAGCAGCACGAGTCGTGCAGACAACTGAGAGAGGAATCTCTTGGAAAAGGGGGGGACGACTGGCGCCGTCTCTCCAAGCCGTCTCACAGTCTACAAGGATCAACCGTGCCTGGTGTAAAGGAGGGTCACGAGCGGCATCAGCGGACGAGCTGCAAGCGGTGTCTGACGACGGGATCATCGCGCACTTTGACGCAGACGGAGCCGGACCCATCATCATCCTGCCAGCACGAGCACCGCCGATGGCATAAGCATCGTGCCGACTCAACAACCACCCCAGCAGTGGACAGAACCTGTTGTAACAGCCAAGAGAGTGGGTGTCAGTGCAGGTGGGAGCGCCGTGTGTATGACAGGCCCACACACCGGCTCATCGCCCCCAGCTGGGAACCGAGGTATTTTCGGTACAAGGAACACTTCACCTCGAAGCCCGTTAACTCACAGAGTTAAGCAAGAAGACAACACACCCACATACACATAACGCGCATATCGGGACGAATTAGATTGCTCCAAAAGTTATCTTTGTGTTTCGAAAAGGGTGGCCATCCCAAGGTGGTGCGTTAACTTTTTGCTGATCGTGAAAACATTGTTCGGTCCATTGAGTTGCATGAATAAGGACGTTTAGAAGTATTTTAGTCATTCGTTTTCGTTAATTGCATAACTTTACCAATGAATTCATTGATCACACACTAAACATTTATAAGCATCTATGTTACGAATCTACACAATCACAGGAATACTATTGTGTTGAGATTTTTCTTTTGATCACAGATTGTTTTTCCCGCGAATTCATTGAAGCTCCATTAGCCAATTGATAAGCATTTGTTAGGCAAATGGGCACACTGCCACACTAGTGTTCCAGGACATTTCGTTAATTGCATAATCTTACCAATGAACCCATTGATGACACACGAGACAATTATACGTATCCTCTCGTAGTGTATGGTCGCGCTACTCTGAGGGGTAGCCTATTGTTCTCATTGAAGCCCCATTAGCCAATTGATCAGCATCTGTTAGCTAAACATACACTCGCACATATACCATTATTGCTGGACATTTCTTAATTACGTAATCTTACCAATGAAATCATTGATGTCTACTTTTGTCTTGTTTCTTTATCACTGTTCGTAGGAATATTGTCACGTTATTTTTTTTAAAGGACTTTCCCTGTCACCGTGTATGGTCGCCCTACTCTGAGAAACTACCCGATCATTCTGTTGCTCAGTTTTAACAAACGTAACCATTGAGGGTTAATTGTACGGATCATTGAGTAGGACATCTCTAGGAGTACTGTGTTGACAATTCCGAGCATAAGTGTTCGCATATTAGAGTGTTTTTCGATATTAAAGTTGCTTAACACAGAAGAGTCTGAGTGGTTCCTTCCTACGTTAATGCATAATAATCTTAATTGTAAGAACTGTATCCTGGGGTGAGATCTGGATTCTGAGACCTGAGATAATTACATCTATAACATATCAGTAAAAGTTAAAGCGAGAATCATTATATTATCACAATTGGTAATACACCCTAGACAATGAAGCCGAGCCTAATTATCATAATTTGCATACATTAGCATAATTCATTAATTACATTTTTTTGCATTATCACGATTGTTAATACAACCCTAGACAACGAAGCCGAGCCTAAATAGCCAAATTACATACACTTGCTTAACTTCATACAATAACACATTCTTATTGTATTATCACGATTGGTAATACCCCCAGACAACGAAGCCGAGCCTAATTAGTATAATTGCATAATTTTATAAATTAGCATAATTTCGTAAAATTACACATCCTATTCTTAGCTCTTTCGGTCAAGTCACGTGACTTTACCGAAAGAGCTAAGAATATGAATTACTGCAGTCACGAAAGCTTTAAATCAAAATTACACATCCTTTTCATTTTCATTTAATTATTTTTTTCAAGACAATATATACAATAACACGTAGGCTTTAGCTATCAATATTATCCATAATAGAGGTTTGTTGGGGTTAGATCGCATAAATATAAATGTATCATTAAACTCGCCACCACCCGACACAGACAATTATTAAGGTTTTTCACGTAAACAAAACATGCCATATTGTTACGAGTACAGCACACCGGTGTATTGGAGAGTAAACCCACAACATTTACAATTAGTAGTTTACTGTATGTTATGATGATATTGTGTTCGGGGTAACATTAAAATAAGCTAGTAACTGCCTCACTGCTCTCAACAAAACTGCCTGACAACAAACATTTATATCTCAGGCTCACATTTTGACCATAGTTGGAATGCGGTATTTACAAGACAATTTTCAGTACGTGTTAACAATTTTAGATGAGTAATTTGTGGTTTTAAACAAGCAATTAAAGTGTAATCAAGTACAATTGTCAATCTCAACAATGTTGCATCAATCGACAAACTGCTGAACAATCGCAGTCGCGGCGTGCAGTGGTCGTTCAGAGTCAGCGCTTAGTTACAGAGCGTCAGAGACAAGCGTTCCGCAATGAAGCCATACATTTCGACGACACTCGAGTAGAGGCGCACAATTTCAGTCCAATGAACATCATCTGCCAGTTCTGCGGCTCGATGAACTTCATCTCACAACGCCCTGTTGATCGGAAATTCACTTTGTGCTGCCGTAAGTGCAAATGAAAGTTACCAAAGCAAAATGACATCAATGGAGTTGAGCTGGAATATCCTGAGTTTCTCCACGCATTGCTGACTGACCCAACTCATCCGTATCACGCTCACTTCCGCGATCACATACGATCTTACAACAGTGCGGTCTCCTTCGCGTCGATGGGAGCGAAGATCGTCGATTTGCCAGGACGAGGCCCATATGTCTTCAAGGTCCACGGCCAGATATATTACCGCACATCTCACCTGCAGCCACTTGACAATCAAGCACCACAGTATGCGCAGCTGTACGTGCTTGACAGCATGCAAGCAAAGGAGATCCGTCAACAGCACACCGCAAATGCTCAGTGTCGTCAACCTATCCTGGACGAAATTGATCGCTTTTTCTGCCGGCACAACAGATTCGCCAACAGCTACCAGGTTATACACGAAGTCGAAGCATGAGAAGTTGACCATGCACTTCAAGCGGGAGAAGAAATTCCGTTGGTCAGCATGGTGCTGAGACGTGATCGTCAGTCGGATCAACGACGATACAACGAACCAACATAAAACGAGGTTACGATGGTCTTCGTCAACGAAGATGGCGAGCCGCCGTTCGATCGTGACATTTTCATCTACCCGAGGAATCCACAGAATCCCAATCAGCAGTTCATCAACCTCAATATTTTGAGTCCCAACATAGATCCCATGAAGTACGCGATTCTGTATCTGTGCGGCGAGATGCTTTTGTGAGGGGGCGCCACAGGCGCCCCCGAATAACTAGTATATAATAACAGCATTTTCAGTATCAATGCACAGGTTCTGAGTATATCTCTCAAAAGCACTCCACATATATCCACGTCTTGAAAACACAGGAGAAAAAGTATAGTACATGTGGCACATTAGGAAGGGACCCCTCTTTTAATTATATCCTTGTGCAGCAAGGGAGTAAAAGTGTGGTTCTATGAACGTCCTGATGTGCTGTGCGGTGCATTAGTGCGTGTGTACAGCAGCATGTGATGACTGAGTTGGGCCTGTAGGTGGCTGGCAGGGTTAATGATTAACCGCGCTTGTAAACCCGCCACGTGGTTAATGGCGACTCGGAAGAAATGCTGTGTGTGACACACGTGTTGGTGCATTTTACAGGTAAAGGACCCAAAGGTTGTTTTTGATCGTTATATAAATGTTCTAGACTTGTTCTAGACGTTAAGCTTGGCTTTGAATTGTTCGTTCGTGATATATGCAATTAGAGGGGTTTTAGCACTGTGCATCGTAAAGGGATGATGCACTGTAATTACCTACTGTCATTGTAATTCTTTAACTCTAATACTGTTTAGTCTATAACCATGCCCATGTACCCAGAGTATGACTACTTGCAATGCTATTGAGAATAGAACACATGTAAATAGTAAGCTGTACAATGGTGATATACAGTACGTATACTGTACACATACAGTACATATAATGGGTGTAAGACACCGAGATAAGTGGATGGTATAGATAGACATACAGCTTAGGATTAAAGTAATATTCGAATAGTGATGTGCAAATGTGATTGGCAAAGACAAAGATGGTTTATCAGTAGTAGAATTGGGTGTAAGAGAAAACTGTGAATGATTAACCGCGCTGGTAAACCCGCCACATGGTTAATGGCAACTCGGAAGAAATGCTGTGTGTGTGACACACGTGTTGGTGCATTTTACAGAGTGACGGTGCCGTTCTTCACAAGATTACAGATTAACCACAATAAATGTGCTTGCCCTCGATTTGGAGCACTTGCCCATGTCCTTCCATTTCGAGTGTGCAACATACACAAACCATAAGCTCACACCATCATTTAGAAACCAGCAGAGTCCAAGGGTATTCTTGCTGAGGGTGAATGCACACGGATAAGGGATGGGTGTGCTTATTCGCGCTGCGGGGTTAGGTTTGGAGCGCGTTAAGCCCGGGCTGTCTCAATGCCAGCTGAGGGGTGGGTAGGGGGGCATGTCAGCCGGGAGATCCCATCACGGACTACGACATAGGTTGGATATCAGCTCTGGGCTGGGATCCCAAGGAGTCATCACTCCCTCTTGGGGACGAGCCCTGGCTGCCTCCTGCGGGCCTCTGCTGACCCTGACAATCTTCCCTCTTATCCTCCAACTCACGGGATTAGCTCCTTGCACGATACAACTTATATCACGTACTTTTGGAAAATGTACCGCGTGGCTGGGTGTGATAGCATCTCTAATACCCCGTGGGTGATGCGGACGTGCTTGTAGCAACGTTGTAAGTAGGCTTAAACATAACAAAAACAAACGTATTTTACACAGTTTGATCTTACCTCTGATGTTTTTTTTACCCCCCCCAACACAGTTTCCGCGTGAAAACTATCAAAAATAAATTTAAAATACAATGCTATTTAGATGAAACCACATCTGAAGCTGACCATCACAGGGAACAAGGGGGCATATATATCATGAATGTACAGTACAGCAGTGGCGTCACTAGGGTTGGTGTCACCCAGTGCGGTAACTCATAGTATCACCCCTTATGGACCTCTGCCCATACCATACCGTACAGAATCCTTTGTAATGTTTTTTGTACTAATATTACTCGTAAATCGTAATTCCCATATTACTCAATGTAATGGAAATAGTAGTGACATAAACAACTAGCAAAATTAAAATTACACCTTTAAATTACAATATTTCCTTTAATTACTACTTCATTCTCAAAAAAGTTCACAAATACTAATTACCACAATATTGTAGTTAAAACACCAGAAAATTTGACAAAACCAGCGACTATAGAAACACCTACAGCGACGAATACAACAGTGCGTGCTTGTGGCGCGTGCAGACGAAACCACGTGACTAGAAGCGTCATTGTAATTGGGTAATGACAGCTCTGACCGGAGCGCATTAGAAGGTTCAAAAAGTAAAATCGCATCGAGTTTTAGCCTTATAGGTATATTGATGCAGTACGTGTAAGCTGGGCTTACGAAAAATGCTTTCGTTATAACTATTTGTTTTATATAAAAAAAAGAATACATTTCTGCTGAAACACTGCACAAAAATTGTATAGACAGTCATTTGGGTGTCACCCCCTCTGATGGTGTCACCAGGTGCGGTCCGCACCCGCCTATTGATGCCACTGCAGTACAGTATTTATATTTTTCAAGAGACGAATCCGTTGTCACAGGCAATGGAGAAGATTTACTCAAGGCCATGGTCGGGCGTTGCGGTGGTGAGATGTTAACTCCCTTGCCTGGTATACAGGAGGTTGTGGGTTTGAGTCCGACCCTGACGCCTGCTGTATATTTGGAGTTTGCGTGTTTCTCTCCCCATGGTCGCGTTTAGAGTATTTTTTTACATTTTCACATGAAAAGCCACTTCGTTGGGCTATCATTTGTGGCCAGATCGCTTCTGAAAAAGAGCTATATAGCTCAGTGGGCTTAACCTCGTGAAATGATAAATAGTTTATAGTTTAGTTTAATATGGGCAGGGTGGCGAGTGCAAAGTTGATTGGAGGGAAGAATATTCTTGGTTCTTTCGGTAAAGTAACGTAGGTAGAAAAAAAATGAAAATAATAAAAGCAAAAAATCCACGACGTTTCGATCGCAACACAAGTGGTCTTCATCAGGCGGAGAGAAAAGAGGGGGCAAGCCTCCAAATGCAACCGCTTATAAGGGCTTTCAAAGTGAAACAGCATGGGCGGGGCAGGCAGTGCAAATGTAGGAGACAATGGGGGAGGAAGGGGGCACAGACAGGGGGAGAGAGGGGGGTAGAGATAGAGGTGGAGCTCAAGGCGTGGGTGCAGTCCAAGTGTGTTAGACAATGGGGGGAGGAAGAGGGTAGAGATAGGGGAGAGAGCGGCGGGGGGGGGGGGTAAAGATAGGGGAGAGAGAGGGGGTACAAGTAGTGCAGGGGTCGGGAACCTATGGTTCGCGAGCCAGATGTGGCTCTTTTGATGATTGCATATGGCTCGCAGATAAAACAAAATATTCTCACTTGTTTTAATCCATCCATCGATTTTTCACTGCGCATGTCCTGTTCAGGGCTGCAGGAGCAATTGTCCATTATTTTAATTGGATGATACTGGCCTACGTTTGCCGTTGCTGGGTAAAACAGGTAAACGCCCCCTTTTGAATCAGTCTGAGACTGCGTCTGCTCGGTCATTAGCTCAAAGCTAACCCTTCGACGAAGAAGATGGCGAAAAGAAAAAAAGACGACGAGTATCGTACATTTCAGGACGAATGGACCGAAGAATTCGCCTTTGGGGAGAGAGCGGGTTCTGCGGTGTGTCTAATTTGCAATGACAAAATTACATCGTTGAAATGGTCGAATGTAAAGCGGCACTTCGACACGCGCCACGCTACCTTTGCATCAAAATACCCTGCGGGAGACAGCAGAAAGAAAGCGTGCCAAGAGCTTCTGAGCAGGGTGCAAGATAGCCAGCAGCAACTCCGCGTATGGACCCGGCAAGGTGACTATAATTCGGCTAGCTTTGCTGGTTCTTTAGCAATAGTGAGGAACGGAAAACCATTCACAGATGGCGAGTATGCTAAAACGTTCATGCTGGATGTAGGCAATGAACTTTTTGATGATCTTCCGAACAAAGACAAGATAATCAAACGGATACAAGACATGCCTCTGTCGGCAAGAACTGTTCATGATCGTACCATCGTGATGGCAAACAAAGTGGAGGAAACGCAAGTGAAGGACATAAATGCAGCGCCGTTCTTTTCTCTGGCTTTGGATGAGTCAACAGACGTGAGCCATTTGTCGCAGTTCAGCGTGATTGCAAGATATGCTGTTGGTGACACACTGCGCGAAGAAAGTCTTGCTGTTCTGCCATTAAAAGGGTCCACAAGAGGTGAGGATTTATTCAAGTCTTTCATGGAGTTTGCTCAAGAAAAAAGTCTACCTATGGATAAACTTCTCTCAGTGTGTACTGATGGTGCTCCGTGTATGGTGGGGAAAAACAAAGGATTTGTGGCGCTTCTCCGTGAACATGAAAATAGACCCATCCTAAGTTTCCATTGCATTATACACCAGGAGGCACTTTGTGCTCAGATGTGTGACAGGCAGTTTGGCGAAGTGATGTCGCTGGTCATTCGTGTGATCAACTTTATTGTTGCCCGAGCCTTAAATGATCGCCAGTTTAAAACACTGCTGGATGAAGTTGTAAATAACTATCCTGGTCTGCTTTTGCACAGCAATGTGCGTTGGTTGTCAAGAGGGAAGGTGCTTAGCCGTTTTGCGGCTTGCCTGAACGAAATCCGGACTTTCCTTGAAATGAAAGGCGTCGGGCATCCTGAGCTAGCCGACACCGAGTGGCTCCTCAAGTTTTACTATCTCGTAGATCTGACTGAACATCTGAACCAGCTCAACGTGAAAATGCAAGGCATTGGAAATACAGTGTTATCCCTTCAACAAGCTGTATTTGCTTTTGAAAACAAGCTGGAGCTTTTCATCACGGATCTTGAAACAGGTCGTTTACTACATTTTGAAAAACTGAGCCAATTTAAAGATGCATGCACAGCAAGTGAGCCCATTCAAAACCTTGATCTCCACCAGCTAGCTGGCTGCACATCCAGTCTCCTACAGTCCTTCAAAGCACGCTTTGGAGAATTTCGTGAGCACACTCGTCTTTTTAAGTTCATCACCCATCCAAACGAGTGTTCACTGAACACAGCCGACCTGAATTACATCCCTGGTGTCTCCGTCAGAGATTTTGAAGCAGAAGTGGCTGACCTGAAGGCCTCAGACATGTGGGTGAATAAGTTCAAGTCACTGAATGAAGATTTGGAAAGAATCACACGACAGAAAGCGGAGTTGGCGAGCAAGCACATGTGGACAGAAATGAAAAAACTCCAACCCGAAGACCAGCTGATTCTCAAAACTTGGAACGCGCTTCCTGTCACATACCACACACTGCAGCGTGTGAGTATTGCTGTATTGACCATGTTTGGATCTATGTATGCATGTGAGCAGTCATTCTCACATCTTAAAAACATCAAGTCCAACCTACGATCACGTTTAACGGATGAAAGCCTCAACGCTTGCATGAAGCTTAACCTCACCAAGTACCAACCCGACTACAAAGACATCAGCAAATCCATGCAGCACCAGAAGTCGCATTAATGGTGAGTGTTATAACAACATTATTTAAAAGAATAAATTCAGAGGCTTATTATACTGACATTTAGTTGAATTCACTTTTAAAATATATTATATGGTTCTCACTGAAATAAATTTCCAAATTTTTTGCTTTCATGGCTCTCTTAGTCAAAAAGGTTCCCGACCCCTGAAGTAGTGCGTTAGACAATGGAGGGAGGGAGCAGAGACAGGGGGAGAGAGAGGGGGGTAGAGATAGAGGTGGAGCTCAAGGCGTGGGTGCAGTCCAAGTGTGTTAGACAATGGGGGGAGGAAGAGTTTAGAGATAGGGGAGAGAGGGGGGTATAGATAGGAGAGAGGGGAGGGGGTAGAGATGGGGGGGGGGGCATTGCTCCTCGCTACACCCATCCACATATGGTCGCTTATCAAGACGCTTATAATTTACGATGCAGATTTATATAGCAGCATGTAAACACACCTGCATATCAAGCATGTAAACACACCTGCATATCAAGCATGTAAACACACCTGCATATCAAGCATGTAAACACACCTGCATATCAAGCATGTAAACACACCTGCATATCAAGCATGTAAACACACCTGCATATCAAGCATGTAAACACACCTGCATATCAAGACGCTTACATTTGTTTACGTGCGAATCCAGTCCAGGATCGGGACCTTCCTCTTTTGTTCTGCCTATGGCTCACGATCCCTTCGATAACATACAGGATATAGACGACTACATGTGAACAAATAATTTGGTGATGCTGCATTGACAGTCGTGTGCAAGCAAAGATAACTCAACACATTCATAAAACAGCACTCCCTTCCAAGGAAATATTTAGAACTAGCTTTACTACCCGGCTTTGCCCGGGACTTGGATTCACCACGCCCTGCCGCCGTTCTCTCCCCAGTGGCGATGTTCACACACCACACCAGTTACTCGTTTGAGGTTGAGTCGACCTAGGGGAGGCCAAGGACCGGTTCAAATAATCGTCACCGGTGGTGGCCGTGAGCGGGAATCGAACTTGGGTCGCCGGGTTCGTAGCGCAGCACGCTAACCACTACACTACCGCTCCCCCCCACACACACGCGCGCGCGCGTCGATAGGTACACATACACGCGCTTGCTGCAGACACACGCAACTTTCAGGGTGCGTACGGCAGTCAACCACTCAAATAATAAACCCATGCTGCGCGAAGAACGCCTTAGACCTGCAACACATTTGTTTTTCACTTTACCCGCGGAGGGTTGGGGGTGGGTGCGTGACATCAGCAAGCACACTCCGTTATGCTTCCGCATACGGGTCATATGACAGATGTGACGTCACAGCTCACTTGTGCAAAATATATGCATTATTGAGCCCCCTCCCCCCCCAAAAAAGACAAAAGTCTATTTTTATAATTTTTGCATGGTGTACAGTTTGTTGCATGTCGGGAAGTATGCTAAACATTTTGAACAGACACATATTCACACATTTCCCTTTTATACATGTAGATAGGCGGCGTATTGATTTGCCATGAAGAAGGCGCACTGCCTGAAACGTCACCTATTCTGTATTTTTCCTTTTAAGGCAGGGTTGTTGATAAATGTGTTGACTTATTTGTGCTCGTGCGCCACCGCTAATGCAGCATCAACAAATAATTGGAATAAATAGTATATATGTGCACTATATTAGTTATCGACAGAATGCAGTCAGGAGCAGGGAGTCACAGCACGGACGGCTGGGCGGGAGGGAGTTCCATATTGCGGAGGCAGCAGAGGCGAAGGATAGATGTCTCTCATTTGAATATTCGCATGTATTTAAATAGGGTTAATATCCATTCTATGGAAGTGAGTTCTGGTATCACACTCACATTATCGCAAGGCTAGTGTGCAAAAGTGCTCTCAACGAAAATTCAACCACCACTAAAAGTAAATGCATCTCATTGTGTATTTTTAAATCGGATGATTATAAAATATGACACGTACACGATTTAACTTTATCACATATTTTGAGATTAATTAGAGTTTAATATGCTAAATGCAGTGTATCTGGTGATGGCAAAAACTTGAGGCAAACTCAGAGAGAAAGACGGTCAATAACGTACGGGTCATAAATTAAGCTCTTGCCAGCAGAGAGCTATGATTAATACCGTTCATTTATAATTGTGAGTCACGGTTAAGATGGATGGCTTGAATACATAATTTCCTTTTTCATGGTCACTGAACACTTAAACCTAAACACGGTAACACAGCAATTGGGTCAGACAGGTAAGGTTGGTAATTATTAATTGGGAAAGTGGGTGAGACAACTAATAGGGTTCATGCCCCAAAGCAGAGGGCACTTACATTTTTTATTATTATTTCGTTGTCAGGATACCAGAATGTGTGCTGCTAAACGTGATTTAGCTCAGAGGGTCCAGTTAGCAGTGCTCTGAAAAATAATTTTACTCCTCTTTGTGAGTGGTCCGTCTAGTTTGTTTTTACTTGCTATGCATTCATCATCGCTCTATGTTGTATTGCATATTAATTTACCGTTGCATTCAAGGCACATGCATACACTGTATATATTTCTCAACTGTGCTGTATGCTTTCTAGTCGTTTAATAATGTTAACCATCACCACTTAATATCACCATCATAACCTACCATCCCTCAATCAATAATGTCCATCACAACTACCACAACATACCATAACCAACACCATCAACTACTACATCCACCATCAGCATTAATTACCACCACTGATCATCCACACGACCATCCATGCCACACTCCTGCTTTAGATATCATTCAGCACGGATGTTAATTGGGGCTGGAAAAAAAACTCGGGTCACGAGGTGTGTCGTGCAGTGCTGCCCGCTTCCCTCGCCCCACCTCCACTACCCCTTGCAGCCTACACCGCTATATGAAGGGTCATTTTCCTTCGCACGTATCTATATGCATTCGTGCATATATATGTGGTAAATCGTTATAACAAGGTATGATTTACTGAAAAACACGATTGAAAACATACATTAACATTTGGTTTTCCCCAGCATCTCCCTGTGCAAGTTATTAAAATTTGTAAAGAATCGCGATGTTTAATTTAAAACGAAATTACAAAATTATGCACACAGCCCTATGCCTCCTGGCCTCGACAGGCTACGCTGACTCCCAATGAAGATTTGAACCCTTAACGTTTGTATTGTGGATCTTCTTCTGTCGTATGTCAGGAGGGAAAACCAACAGTTCATTGTTGAATGCATACAGGAGGCGGTAGGCCCTGCATGGATTGCAGTGACACCGCCAGGATGTTGCATCGGTGGCACATTCTTCGGTGATCCGTTTGATGGTTTGGACTTCGCCATAGTCGCAGGTTTGGCGACTCTTTGATGTTCCATTTAGCCCCTTGTCCAAAAATGCATTTGAGCGCTGTTTAGCTAGGTCCATAGTTGTCGTGGGAGAGAAAAGCCCTTTCTACTTCGGATCCTCAATGAGGTTTTTGTTTTTCAGCCAGACTGAAATCCAGGATGCCTCTCTGGATGCGCGCCTCCGCTCGAGCAGTTGAAAATAAAGACATCAGGCACTCGCTGGATGGAATCGTGGGCGGCGATGGATGTGGCAAACAAAAACCTCATTAAGGATCCAACTGTGGCAGTACCGTGTTTATCTTTAGGTCTTGTTGGAGCGGCGGAGTGATTTTTCCCATAACCCAGTGGTTACTCCTGGGTCATCATGGCACCGCGTCCAGATGTTGGCTGGGGCAATGTCTGCCAGTACAGGAAGCCATGGGAGTGGAGTAGATTTCAGGGTGGTGATGATGATATGCCGTGGTGATTTCGGTATCGATGAAGTCTCTGGTGAGAGCTGGCACTCACAACTGGAGCGAAGTACGACTGGGGTGAAATGGACCAGAGCTTGTGTCGATATCTTCAATGTACAGGTGTCCTTTTCCTCACATTGTACCCGTGTATTTTGAATATGGTTCACTGTGGTTTTGTTTTCATTTTGGCTCGTTCGTGGTAGTGGTATTAGTGGTGTGTTCAGCCGAAGTTGACACTTCATGCTTTTGTGGCTTTACCGTTGTTCAGGTGGAAGACGGAGACGAGGCTCTTAGAGGCGTTTGTCTAAAAGCGCCAATTATTTAAATGTAGAGGGAAAACCCGGTGGACCAGGAGAAAAATCCATGCGACCATGAGGAGAACGTGCAAACTCCAAATATACAGGCGTCAGGGTCGGATTTGAACCCACGAACTCCTGTATATCAGGCGAGGTAGTTAACATCTTGCCACCGTGACACATTTAGAAACATGCGTTTAGAGTATTTGGCTGCTTAGTTGAGCTATCATTTGTGACCAGGTCGCTTCTCAAGAATAGCTACTGTACATAGCTCAGTGGGCCTTACCTGGTGAAATAAAAATAGTTAAGTTTGTTACCAATCGAAAGAGGTTTCCTGGAAAGAATGAACAGGTATTAACAAATGTGTGCATCACGCCAAAGAATCGCCCACCAAGGGGCAGCGTCTTCACTGCTGCAGTCAGAACAACTTTTCTCCAGCTCTTGGCTCAGTCAACGTCGACCTGCGCCTGTGGCTGAACCGAGGGGCGTGCATCCTGTGAGCTCCCAGGTGGGCCGACTTGGGCGTGCAATGTATTTGATCACGAGTCAAGCGAGGGGATCCAGTGAGGTCAAAGGTCACAGTCAGGGGTGTGGAGAGCGTGTGGGTGGGGAACAGGACCTTGTGAGTTGGACACAATTCATATCTATCGGCCGCAGCATCATAGTGTGGAAGCTCCGGTGAATGCATACACACATTGGAACTCGAGAATGGATTTCACGTGGTGTGGACCTTCTTCACACCAAGCTAAAATAGGTGGTTCAACTACAATAGGCGAAATGACATGAGGGAAAAGACAGTCAGACATTTCTCGTGGAATTTACACAATTTTGTAGTGGAGTGACTCCGTAGGGTTGGCATGGATAAGTCTGGAATCATCAACGCTCATCGCTCATGCCCACATCCACTGTTCATTCCCCCATTCTCAGAACACTGTATTATTGCACGCAGATTCAATAGCGGAGACGTTTCCAATCTCCCAGTCCACGTTTCAGCTCTGTCCTTATTTCACCCACAGTGAACTATTCTTACTGCATCTAAGCTGGACCCAAAGAGTAACCAACGTAGAAGTAAGAAAACGGCTGCATATAGAATACCTGATGATAAAGGCAGTGATGAGAAGTAAACTGGCACTATTTGCACACATATGTGTAGTGAGTCCAACTGAGTCACAGACGTTCTTCTTTAGAGGCAACATTATATCAACACGTAAAACACAAAGGGGTAACGACCCCTTTACCAGACACAGCCTAGGGTGGTGACCACCCAGCTAACTACACGATACGGAGGAGTTACAGCTACGAAGGGTCGGACCCTCACTCGGGTCCCAGCCACGTGTTGATGCCTTGTGGGACGTGGAGCTTCCGGCATGTAGAACGAAGCGACCCCAGTCCCTCTCAGGGACCCACCTTATATCCTCCCGGTTCGGGGCTGGATCCGCCCAGGCCCCGCCCGCCTTGAGCGTTCTAGCTCTCTCTCGATCCCTCTCGAGAGCTCTACCCGGACACGTGATCACCCCCTAGCCCCCCCACCTAGGGCCCTCTCTGTGGACACTCCAGATCACGTGTCTACAGGGTCAACTAGAGTGCCATGGCCTGGGGCAACCCACTCCCTGGGCTGACACTCTCCCGCTCCCCCTTGTGGGAGCCCGCATTATATGCTATGCGTGGTGTCCGCGCTATCCCGGAGCTCACCAAGCCCCGCTAGGGATGGTACTACACCCATCTACGGGTTGTACGCGATGACGGTGCATCGCACGCCGTGCTATAGTAAAGCTGGCATCACACAGCAACCCACCCAGTGCTGTCCGCGATGTAGGAACATCGCACGCCACGACCCTCCCAACCAGGCCGGCACCATACAGCAACATCCCCAATGTCACTACATATGTAGGATGGACAACAACAGGAAAATAAAAGTGTGTTATTGTTCGGAAAAATTGAAAGGAACCGGAAAGAGAGGAAAAGCTAACGGAGAATGGCTTGACGATATCACAAGAGATTGGTGCCAGAAAGATGTGGCCACTACTTGAGCATATTGGCACAAGACAAAGAGGAAAGTGGAAACAAATGACGAAATGTGCAGTGGACACCTACGGGGCTATCTGCCCATGGATCGTGATGATGATAATGGCGATGAACTATTCTACTGTGTGGAATATACGTGCTGCGCAATGTATTCCACACATGGTGGAGTGCATTTGGCAGTAATTTTCCCCAAACACGGTCAATATTCCACCAAATAATACATGTGAAATTATCAGCTTTATTGGCTGTGACAACCTCTTGATACTAATTCATGAATCAACTGTACAACCCATTTATAATACTTGTGTTGTGGATGCAAGTGTAATGACAGAATTTCAATGATCTTGCACGAAGGTTGCCTACGCTCTTTATTGTGTTTTGGTTTTTCTTTACATCTCAACAAGAACAGGCAAACAACATCTGGAAAAAGCATATCGATAAAAGACAACCATCCACCAAAGCATTAAAATACTCATAAGACACGGACAAGTTACCCACACTGCCATCTCCCTATTAGCGACCACCTCTGTTGATCAAACCTGTTAAAGGTTGAGATCATTCTGTCATTTGGTACTCCACACTGTATATGCCATGCAATATAAAGTATATGGTCGGCCTATTTATACGGAATAATAACTAGTCAGCCTTCTGCCGACAGCGAGCTTTCATATGTGCTAAAGTTGCAACTATCACCACCGTATACAAAGCCAAACAATCATATAAAATAAACTCTTGGCATTTACTGTATGATGATTCCTTCATATCCTATTGTTAGCTGCACAATTTTTCATAAACCGCTGATTTTGGATAATGCAGATAAGTTTCGTAAAAAGTGATGTTGTGCTCTTCTCCCCTATGTGATGCAAACGTGCTTTTGTAAAAATTTGAAAGTGGCATGAACAACGCACTGCAGCACAAGTCCATCTGAGTCTCCCGTCAGGGTGAATTGGGTGGTGTTATGAGAACATTTTGAAAATAATAATAGAGTATTGTGTTGACTTGGGCATGTGTCTACAAAGGCAACTTTCCTAACACGTCAAAGTCGATCGATCTTACATCCACAAAAAGTGCTCAACTAAAATACCAATGGATGTATATCAAGATGCAAGAAATTATCTAAAAAGTTTTTGATTGACTTTATCACTACACGTTGATGCATTTAATTTGAATGCTTGAACTTATAATGGGTTTGATGTACAATCTAAAATTTGCTAACGTCGCCCCTTTCAAATACAAAATCCATCAGATATTTGGGCTTTAGTCTTTAAGAGCGTATATAATGTGATTAATACATATACAGAGTAACTTCATTACACTTATTGTTTTATGGACATTTGAAATGTAAAACTATTCCATTTCCCATGGAGGATTTTTTTTTAAATTTCATTTGAGTTGCAATTGTTGGAAAATATCAAACTGTCTTCAACTGAATAATGCTACCCTTTATCAAAATAATGAGGAGAAAGGTTGAAGCTAAGCTATCTGCTTTAAATAATGAAAAATGTTACATTGCATGCAGCAGAAAAATATCTTTCAGCTCACTGCCGCCGGTACTTTTTTTTCAATATCTGGCTTCATGGGGGGGGGGGGGGGGATCCAGTAGAGAGTGAGGGAGTAATCCAGTCAATCAAACAGACAGTCGGCCGGCCCAAAGCCATGAGTTTCACTATGCGAGGCTCGTTAACAATAAAAACAATACATGTGCGTACACAGCATCACGACAGGTTATAAAACTGAACGTAGTGCAGCGATACATAATGGGTGAGATGCAACAAAGTGTTAAGATGAGATATACAGTCCTGTTGTGTTTTATTGACGTCTCTGTGGCCCAATTTGGATGGTGGTTTGCGCGAGTGGAGCAAGTAGGAAGGGCACGAACGAGTGGAAGCGTGCAGTGGAGGTGGAGAGAAGCAAGTTAATAATAAAGGTTTTTGGGTTAGATCGCGTTATTTATAAATGTGTCGTAACCCACCACCACCCGACACGGCCAATCAGCAAAAAAGTGTCACGTTGACAAAAGACAAATAGTTCACTACTTTAGCCCACCGGTGTGTTGAAGAGTGAATCCACATCATTTACAGTTTGAGCACAACGTTTCGCTGGTAATTACGATTTTTAAAATTTTATTCAGTTTCTCAGCAAAGAACATAAACAAAGAATGAGGAGCCGCTCCCTCCCGCATGCCACAAAGGCCCCACCCGGCCACCGACACATCCGAGAGACCGGAATCACCTGAGCCCGACACAGCACTGGGGCGCATCTGTGCATGGAGGGCCACCTCACCTCCAGCCACACGCGACCTCGCCCCCGGGCGGCCATAAAGCCCCCCCCCCCCATCCCAGGCACCGTCCGTTCCCGCGCCGCTCCCCCCTGTCCCCCCCGACCTGAAACGCCAGGTGCTCCGCGTCCCGCCCCTCAGCCGGCCGGCGCCGGTACACTCGTGTACTTCCCACCATCCTCTCCTCCTGACACCTGGCCCCATCCTATCCCATCCTGGGCAGCAGCCACTTCCACTTTTCCCGTGCGGCTTCATGTCCCAGCCTCACCCGATCCACCTCCACCACCCTCTCCAACAACCTTGCCATGTAGCACGTTTCCAAAGGGGACATCTGGGACCCATCCAGTTCCTTCTTGCGCGCTTTCCATAAGGCCTCCTTTGTTGCGCCTATCATGGCCCATGCCCGGTCCCTGTACTCCCCTCCCACTCCCCGCAATTCCCCCCACATAATGTCCCACGTTGTCACCGTCGTCGGGGCGAACCGGGCCAACAGTGGTTCGCTCCGCCTCCACACCTCCTGTGCAAAGGGGCATGCCACCATTACATGTATAGCACTCTCGTCCACGTTGCAGCCCCTCAGGCACTTGGGGGTGCGTGCCATTTGGCGGGCGTCCATGAAGCCCCTCATCCCCAGTTTGTCCCGGACCGCCAGCCAGGATAGGTCCCTCTGCTCTTTTGTGAGGGCAGTCGACGACGTGTTCCTCCAAATTTGCCGGTGTACCTCCCTCCTCGCACCTGGCACCTCCTCACAGGTCTCCCCTTCCTCCGCCTCGGCCCGCACCTCTCTGGGGTTCCACTGGCCCCCTCACCGGTTCAGGCCATGCTGCTCTATATAGTCCCCCACCACTTCACTCAACCAGCCCCCCGGCGAGTCCAAGGGTGTGCTCCTCTCCGCTTGGGTCATCCCGAGGCCCCGCAGGCGCCACATGAGGCGGTACCTCATGTAGCATGCTGCCTTGCCTCGCGGTTCTGCAGAGGAGAACAGTCTCATGGCATTACACACAAGGATCGAGATCAGGGTGTACGCCACATTTGGGGCGCCCCTCCCCCCGTTCACAACCCGTTTGCACAGTATCGCTCTCCTTACCCTCTCCATCCCTCCCCCCCAGATAAATTCGAATAGCGTCGATGTCAAGGCCCTGACCTCCCTCCTACCTGGTGGGAATACGTGCGCCAGGTGGTTTAGCGTGGGCAGAATCTCCACCTTCACCACCATGATCCTCCCAGCCATCGTGAGCTGTCTCCCTGCCCACTTACCCAAACGTCCCTTCACCTTCGTTATCCTTTTCTCCCAGTTATACTCCGCCGATCTATCCCTACAGAAGGTCACCCCAACACTGTGAACTCGTCTGTAGTCTCAACTCCGGTGGCTGACCCTCGAACAAATTCGAGTTCCCAAAGGCCACCAGTTCGCTCTTCCTCGTGTTAATCTTCAAGCCGGAGGCCACGCAAAACTGCCCTGTCTCCTCCATCGCTCTCCACACTGACGCAACATCCCTGCACAGCACGGCCACGTCGTCCATATACAATGTCACTTTCCCTTGCTCCTTGTTGCCCGGGATTGTCACTCCCCTTATCCTTTGGTTATCCCTTATTGTCTGCGCAAGAGGTTCCATGCTCATGACGAACAATACCGGGGACATCGGGCACCCCTGCCTCACCCCGGACTCTACTGGGATCGCCCCCGAGCGTTCCCCGTTTATCAAAAGTCTTGCCCTGTGTCCACCGTAGAGCCGTGCCACCTACTCCACCAGATGCCCATTCACTCTCATTCCCTCCATCACCGCCAGCATATACTCATGCGACAGGCAGTCAAAGACTTTGTCCAGGTCCAAACTCAAAATCCCCAGTGGACACCCCCTCTCTCTTTCCCCTTCTATAGCCTCCCTCAGCACCACCAGGGAGTCCGTGATCCTCCTCCCCGGGACCGCGCACATCTGATCTGGCTCCACCACCCCCCCCCCCCCACCACCTTCCCTAATCGCGTCGCAACTATCCTCGCTAAAATCTTATAGTCCGTTTTTAGGAGTGTAATTGGGCGTCAGCTCCCCAAGTCCATGCGATCCCCCTTCCCTTAATAAATCAGCGTAACTAACCCCTCCCCCATATCGTCCGGCACCCGGCCCTCCTCTAAGGTTTCCCTACAGATTTACAACATGTCCTCCTTCAGGTGCTCCCAGAACTTGACGTAGAACTCCGCTGGGATACCATCCGGGCCCGGGGTTCTATTCCTATTCAGCCCCTTCACCGCCTCCTCCACCTCTCCCGGCCGAATCTTCTCCCCCAGCGCCTCTGGGTTCCCAATCCTCCTCCCCAGTGCCCCCAACAGCGCCTCCCGCTTCCCCTCATCTGTCCCTTTTCTCCCATACAGCTCCCTATAGTAGTCCTTTGCTATTCTCGTCATCCCTGCCGTCGTCGTCTGCCTGCCCCTGGTAGGGCTTACCAACTCCCTGACTACGTTATCCCCCTCCCTACCTGCTTTGAAGAAGAATCTCGTGCATTTCTCCCCCTCCTCCGTTGCCCTAACCCTCGCCTTGTACACTAGCTGTCTAGCTCTCCTTTCTAACACCGAGGCTATCCTCCCCTTCAATTTCTCTATTCTTTCCCCCATTGGGAAACCTAGTTCGAGCAATCTGTACACCCTCTCCAACCTGGCGTTCCACTGCCTCAACTTCCTGTTCACAATCCTCCTCCTACTATGGTACTGGAATAGCGTTTTCACCCTGCCCTTCACCAGGCCCCACCATTCCATCCTCGTGGGAAAACAGTCCTGTAAGGTCCTCCAGTCGTTGTATTTTTGCACAAAGTCCCCCACCACTTTTTCGTCCTCTAACAGGCTCACGTTCAGTTTCCAAATCCCTTTTTCTCTCCTCGCCCCCCCTGGGATCGCGAGCCCTGCCACGACCATTTTGTGGTCTGAGAAGCGGAAGGGCTCCACCCCCGCACTTTCCCCGTCTACTTTGGCAGAGGTAAAAACAAAATCTATCCGCGACTGCACTCCCCCGCTTTTGTCCAACCATGTGTATCCAGGTCTTGCATCATGCACCCTCCTAAAAGCGTCTATCATGCCGAGGTCTTCTATCAGTTCTCTCAGCTTACTAGAGGAAGAGTCCAGTTTCCTCCTCCCCTTTGCCGACACCAGGTCCGTCAAGTATAGCGGGCAGTTGAAGTCTCCCCCTGCAATGACTTGTCACCTAGTAACCAGCAGGGTCGCCAGGCTCTCCCACAAGTCTACCCTTTCCGTGCATCGTACAGGGGCGTACATATTCACCAGCCTCAGCTACACGCCCCGGTAGGACACGTCCACACAAGAAGTCGGCCCGGGATCATCTCTTGGGTTCCCTCCACCCGCATTCCCCTCCTGCCCAAGAGGGTAACTACCCCAGTGCACCGATTCCCGTTACTACCCGACCATAAGTAGTGGCCGTCCCAGTCTTCAAGCAGTTCTTCCGAGCCCAGGGTGTACGGCAGGTGGCACTCTTGAAGGAAGGTCACGTCCCTTCTGGTGGCATTTAACAGCTGCATAATTGCTCCCCTCCTTCCCTTCCCCTTCATTCTTTTCACGTTTATGGACGCCACCGAGAGGTCCATGTCGGAGTGCACTTTAGTCCGACTCCGACTCCGTTGCACGCTCTCTGTAACTGTCCTTGTCCACCTCCCGCAATTTCTTCCTACCTCCCAACCTCCCGGGCTTCCCCCGTTCCACCACCCCCCTTCTTCTGTCCTCCTCCACCCAGACACCTTCGTGTCCAGTGAGGAGTCTGAAGGTTCTGTGTCGTGCTGGGGACCGACTCCCTTTGGGGCCCTGTTCAGTTTCCTCTTTCTCTCCTTCCTCCGCCCTTCGCTCCCTCTCGCCCTCCCCCTCGCCCACTGCCTCCGCGCAGTCCACCACGGGGATTCCTGGGGCGTCTCCCTCGTCTTCGCTCCCCTCCTCCCCCTGCTCCTCCCGGTCCGGTGATGTTGTTGCTTCCCCCCCCCCCCCCCCGCAGGTCTCCTTCCCTCACCCCCCCCCGAGGGGTCGTGGTTCTGCCGCCTCTCCTTCCTCCTCCCCCACAAGTTCCCGGTCCGATCCCCATCCGGTCGCCTCCTCCACCACCTCTCCTTCACATCCACCCCGGTACGCCCGCACCCTGTTGGCATATGATTCCGGGCAGTTCCTATACAGGTGCCCTCCGCTACCGCAGAGGTTACATTGGACCGGCTCTCTACACTCCTCCACCATGTGGTCCAGCGCCTTACACCTGTAGCAGAGTTTTGCCTCACATGCTGCCGCCAGGTGCCCCCTTCCCCCCACCTCCTACACAGCTTAGGCTGGCCCGCGTATACCACATACCCCCTGTTCCCCCCGATATTTAAGGCGCTCGGGATATGTTTCAGAGTCCCCCCCCCCGCTCCGTCTTCAGGCGCACCCTCCATTGCCTGGCCCCGGTCCATATCCCCACAGAGTCTTGCACCCTCTTGCAGTTGGATAATAGCACGCAATGCTGTCTCAACCTTACCTCCACGTCCTGGTCATGCAGTGCCTCATTATACCAGAAGACAGTCAAAACTTTTGTTTCTAGATCCGACAGCAGCTGCATCCTCATGGATGCCAGAGGCTTCTCCCCCGCCCTCTCCTCGAAGCGAGTGAGGACGTTCTGCAGCAGGAGGCTCGAAGTAAAGCTCACATCAAAGCCCCTCCCCCCCCTGCAGAGCAATCAAACAGTACAGGTCCGCCACCTCCACCTTTAACATCCCGAGCACCACCGATCTCACAAAGGTCGCTCTATCAATCGTCATCTCCTCCTCCACGTCGTCCTTCAACTCCACCCTGACGCAGTTGTGCCTCCTGGTGTGCGTTGGTGTCAAGCCTGCCCCTGCTCCACTGCGCCACCTCCCCGCTCTTTCACTAGGTCTCCCCGCCCCCACCGGACCAGCGTCCGCTGTCATCTTCCTCCTCTGTTCCTCCCGTGGCCCCTGGCTTGCTGGCCTCCCTCCTGCTTCGTCCCCTGTGCTCTGTTCAGGGTCGCTCATTCCCCAGCCTCCCGGCGCCTCCCCTCGTCCTCTTCGGTCCTCCCCCCCCCGCCCCCTCCGGTCCATCCACCATCCTCACACCCTTTCCTCGCTGCACCTCCCCCGTCACCTCCCCCGCCCCAGGCGGGTCCGCGCTGTCCCTCCGGTCTCTCTCGGCCCCGTGGGCGTCCTCCTTGGTCCTCGGCGCATGCCACATCCCCGTCTCCTTCCTTGCAGCCTCCATTCGCTCGTTCCGGTTGATATCACCGCCCCCGCAGCTCGGGTGGTGTCCTCACCCTTTGGCAGCAAGGCCACCCCGGGCCGTCCGGCCTGGGGCCCTCGCAAACCTCGGGATGGCTGGGAAACCCACGGGACGTCGACGCGTACAGCTGTGGCACGTCAGGAAGGACGAGAACGAGTTTCGCTGGTATTTACGATTTTTAAGAATTTATTCAGTGTCACAGCTGAGAAACACAACCAAGCAAAGATCGAGGGGCTGCCCCCCTCCGTCGCGCCGCGAATGCCCCACTCGGCCACTGACCCATCCGCAGGACCGGAGTCACCCCCGACACAGCACTTGCCACATCTGTGCATGGAGGGGCTACCTCCCCTCGAGCCACGCACGCCCTCGCCCCCCGGGTGCCAGTAAAGGCCCCCCCCCCATCCCCGGCCGCCCTAACCCACCCTGGGCAGCGGCCACTTCCACTTTTCCCTTGCGGCTTCGTGTCCCAGCCTCACCCGGTCCACCTCCACCACCCTCTCCAACAACCTCCTTGCCACGTAGCATGCTTCAAAAGGGGACATCTGGGACCCCTCCAGTTCCTTCTTGCGTGCCTTCCACAAGGCCTCCTTTGTTGCTCCTATTATGGCCCACGCCCGGTCCCTGTCCTCCCTTCCCACTCCCCGCAGTTCCCCCCACATAACGTCCCATGTTGTCACCTTCGACAGTGCGAACCGGGCCAACAATGGTTTGCTCCGCCTCCACACCTCCTGGGAAAAGGGGCATGCCACCATCACGTGTACTGCATTTTCGTACCCGTTGCAGCCCCTCGGGCACTTGGGGGTTTGTGCCATTTGGCGGGCGTACATAAAACCCCTCGTCTCCAGTTTGTCCCGGACCGCCAGCCATGACAAATCCCTCTGTTCCTTTGTGAGTGCCGCCGACGACATGTTTCTCCAAATTTGCCGGTGCACTTCCCTCCTCGCACCTGGCACCTCATCACAGGCCTCCCCTTTCTCCGCCTCGGCCCGCACCTCTCTGGGGTTCCACCGGCCCCCCCACCGGTTCAGGCCGTGCTGCCCAATGTAGTCCCCTATCACGTCACTGATCCAGCCCCCGGCCAGTCCAAGGGTATGCTCCTCTCTGCCTGGGTCATCCCAAGGCCCCGCAGGCGCCACGTCAGGCGATACCTCATGTAACACACCACCTTTTCCCGTGGCTCTGCGGAGAAGAACAGTCTCATTATGTTACACACAAAGGTCGAATTCAGGGTGTACTCCACATTTGGGGCGCCCCTCCCCCCGTTCCCAACCTGCATACACAGTATGGCCCTCCTCACCCTCTCCATCCCTCCCCCCCAGATAAACCCGAAAAGCGCCGATGTCAAGGCCTTGACCTACCTCTTACCAGGTGGGAATACCTGCGCCAGGTAGCTTAAAGTTGGCAGTATCTCCACCTTCACCACTATGATCCTGCCAGCCATCGTGAGCTGCCTCCCTGCCCACTTACCGACCCTTCGGCTTCCTTATCCTCTTCTCCCAGTTATGTTCCCCCGACCTATCCTTACAGAAGGTCACCCCTAGCACCCTTATCTCTTCCGACTGCAGCCTCAGCTCCGGCGGCCAACCCTCGAACAACCTCGAGTCCCCAAAGGCCATTAGCTCGCTCTTTCTCGCGTTGACCTTCAAGCCGGAGGCCGCACAGAACCGCCCTGTCCCCTCCATTGCTCTCCACACTGATGCAACGTCCCTGCACAGCACGGCCACATCGTCCATATACAAGGTCACTTTCCCTTGTTCCTTGTTTCCCGGTATTGTCACCCCCCTAATCCTTTGGTCATCTCTTATTACCTGCGCTAGAGGCTCCATACTCATAACGAACAAGACCAGGGACATCGGGCACCCCTGCCGCACCCCAGACCCTACTTGAATCACCCCCGAGTGTTCCCCGTTTATCAAAAGTCTAGCCCTCTGTCCACAGTAGAGCCGTGCCACCCACTCCACCAGGGGCCCACTCATTCCCATCCTCGCAATCACCGCCAGCGTATATTGTTGTATATGCCCCCCTTTCCATCTTAATATTAACAAGTAATTTTTCAATACATATAGATACATATTTCTATAGTTTTATTTATTTATTTTAATTATGAATAAAAACACCAAACCAGGCCTCAGCATGGCATGTGGAGGTCATATTTACCTTGACCCACTAATACGATTTTGACGTTCAGAGCCCTCCCAGGGTCAGAGGGAGCAGATCGAGAGCAGAGCGCAGTGGATTGCAAGGGGCTGACGTAAACACAAAGCTAGGGTCACTGGGAGGTTGCGTTAGCTTAGATCTAGTTAAGTCAAAAAAGCTAATTGGTTCTGCATTACTATTATAGTAACTCAAAGTCGGAATTTAACGACAGGGTAGGCTAAAGTTATTGATCTTCACACCCACTTCAATTGAACCCTGCCACAAGCTACGTCAATGTAACCATCACCCGTCTATTAATTTCATATAAAATGTATTTACATATTTTAATAATTTCTATACGACTTGACCCGAAGCCTAACAATCAGGTTTTCCTAAGTCAACATTAATGCTCTAATCCACCCATACGCAAACAATAAGCCGGGTTAAAGTAAGAGTAGAGAGGAAAAGAAATGCAAGCGCACAGCAAAACTGCAACGTAAGCAAAGGGCGATGTTAAACCCAGGGTCGGAGAGAAAGGGAGATCCCGGCCGTCTTTGTATCTCCGCAGCGCGGGGTAGGAGTGTGTATACACTTGGGGAAACACGAGTCAAACACCACAACGGGAAGCTGAACCAGAGCTTGGATTAATACAGAATCATAACTGTGGAACTCTGATGAAATGAAATGTTAACTTAGAACTTTTTAACCATTTCTTTGTGCGTCGGTGAAAGTCGGAGGAAATATCGCCCCTCCCTCCAGGTTGTGCACCCAGACAGAGAGGCGCCTTCGAGACAATTTATAACATTTGATTGTTTTACTTGTGGGTTTTATGGTAGGAGTATGACAACGGAATATACCGTGGGTGATGCACACAATGACACACACTGACACACGTACGGACACACACACGGACGCAGATACATACGGACAAATCCTGACACAACAAAAATCGAAAGAAACCCCGCCTTGTGGGCAGGATCCGAGTGAAGGGATTTTTGGGCATAAAAAGAGGATCCTGAGCATTGAAACCTCAGTTCGACCGGGGGGTCGTGGTTCCGCCGCCTCTCCTTCCTCCTCCCCACTAAGCTCCTGGCCAGATCCCCGTCCGGCCGCCTCCTCCACCACCTCCCCTACCTGTCCATTCCGATACGCCCGCACCCTGTTGGCATATGATTCCGGGCAGGACCTATACAGGTGCCCTTAGCTACCGCAGAGGTTGCATTGGACCGGCTCCCCGCACTCCTCCACTGTGTGATCCGGCGCCTTGCACCTGTAACAGATCCATGCCTCGTATGCTGCCGCCAGGTGCCCCCTTCCCCCACACCTCCTACACAGTTTAGGCTGGCCCGCGTATACCACGTACCCCTTGTTCCCCCCGATGTTCAAGGCGCTCGGGATATGCTTCAGAGCCCCCCCCCCCCCCTCCGTCTTTAGGTGCACCCTCCATTGCCTGGCCCCCGTCCATATCCCCGCCGAGTCATGCACCCTCCTGCAGTTGGATGACCACACCTCCACGTCCTGGTCATGCAGTGCCTCGTTGTATAGGAAGACGGTCACAACCTTCGTTTCCAGGTCCGACAGCAGCTGCATCCTCATGGATGCCAGGGGCTTCTCCCCCGCCCTCTCCTCGAAGCGAGTGAGGAAATACTGCAGCAGGAGGTTCGAATTAAAGCTCACGTCAAAAGCTCTCCCCCCCGGCAGAGCAATCAAGCAGTAAAGTTCCGCCACCTCCACCCGCAGCATCCCGAGCATCACCGACCTCACAAAGGTCGTTCTATCCAGTGTCACCTCCTCCTCCACGTCGTCTTTGAACTCCACCCTGACGCAGTTGTGCCTTCTGCCGTGCGATGGTGTCAAGCCCGCCCCGGCTCCACTGCGCCACCTCCCCGCTCCTTCTCTGGGTCTCCCCTCTCCCACCGGGCCAGCGTCCGCTGTCCTCTCCCTCCACTGTCCCTCCCGTGGCCCCTGGCTTGCTGGCACCCCTCCTGCTTCTTCCCCTGTGCTCTGCTCGGGGGCACTTCTTCCCCAGTCTCCCGGCGCTTCCCCTCATCCTCTTCGCTCCTCCTCCCCCGTCCCCTCCGGCCCATCCACCATCCCCACACCCTTCCCTCGCTGCACCTCTCCCATCACCTCCCCTGCTCCAGATGGGGCCGTACTGTCCCTCTGGTCACTCTCAGCCCCGCGGGCACCCTCCATGGTCCGTGGCGAACGCCGCGTCCCCGTCTCCTTCCCTGCCATCTCCATTCGCTCGTTGCGGTGAAATCACCTTCCCCGCAGCGCCTGTGGCACCCCCACCCTCCGGCAGCAAGGCCACCCCAGGCCGCCCGGCCTGGGGCCCTCGCACACCCCGGGGTGGCTGGAGAATCCACGGGACGTCAACGTGTGCCGCTGTGGCACTTCAGGAAGAACGGGAACGGGTGCCGCTGGTGATTACCTCCAGCCTCATCGGGCAATTCGCCAGAATGGTAAAGCCCTCACTTGCTCCCGGTCTTAAATAGAGCAGCAGGGTGACGTCATCGTTTAACTCATTCAGGTGCAGTGCTTTATAAAGGCGGGGGGGGGGGGTATTGTAATTATATAATCGATTGGTAATCAGTCAATGGCTGTGATTAGTAATGAGTTGTAGATTAGTAATTAGTTGTAATGTGTGTAATTGTGATTATATGCTACGTTAGTAATCCGTTAATTAGTATGTGTTTCCCCTATAAGGAATTGTAATATGTATTATTTAATAATACGTTTCCAAGCCACACTAAGCCTGTAGCTGTCAGAGCGATTAAGGTTTTTTCTATTTCTCTAAAATTCAATGGATTCTCTAATTAGTATTTGCCAGTAATAATTAGTTTTACACAACACTTCAACGTTATCAAAATCAATTGAGTGTCCTTGTTGACAAGCATGTTCTGCCACTGCCGACAGTTGCGTTTGAGATAATTTAATATTTCTTTGGTGTTCTTTTAGTCTTATGCTGATGTTACGTCCCGTCTGTCCAATATAGCATCTGCCATATTGGACAGAAGCAAATTGTGCTTTTTTTGTTGTTTTTAGTTTATCCTTGCCCTGCACCTCCGATTAGCACGGTCGGCTACGTATGGCACAAAAAAAGTTCAACATACATAGATACATACGAGGTGGACAGCAGTCAATGATAAGTGAGCGATTTAGTTTAGAGAACGTGTTTTATGAGATGACTATTCGTCCATTATCATAAATACCAACCTATACTGGTGTATAGTCATAAGCAAAACCAATAATGCCCACCACATTGAATTGATTGTGCTACTCTTCATTGTATTTTTTTTTAAATATCAAACGTACATTAAAAAACACATTACATATTCCAAAACTGTCATAATTGAAGTCTGCAATAATGCTGCCTTCTAAACAGAATGACAGCTTCATTACATGAAATCCAATTGCTTCACTGCAGTACAATTTTTGGTGAGGAGTAGTTATGAGCGGTCGTGTTAACATGATGTAAAGGGCAGCAATGTGTACGCGAGAGATTGCTAATAAAAGCAGCGTGTATTGGGTTGCGGTAATTAGCTAGAGACAATCAGGCAGTTAATTTGAACTTTGCGGGTGATTTAGACACCCAAAATAGGAGCTGCAAAAACAGAAGAAACCTACTGTTGAACGTTATTTTTCAGCAAACATGACTAATCTTCTAAGCTGTACAACCACATGCTATTCAACGAAGTATTATCTTTTTGGTAATCCTCTAAGACGTGCCATTTAAAAAAAGCTCACCCCAAAGGAATCTTTGTGGTGAAGCAATATAAGAAGTTCACAACCAAGTTGGGAGTATTTTGCAGTGAAGATTACATCTTGGAAAAGTAATGTTATTTCATGTCATTTTCCATCTCGATTATTTCAAGTAAAAAAGTGGCATTGGTTTGGAAATAAAATAATAAAAGAACCAAGAAAATGGCATTGGTTTGTTACGATGTACTCCCTGAGAATTGGGTTTTCCAACAACAAAACAGGTGTTAAGTTGTTAAAACATCAAACTGAAACCTTTTACAAAGAATAATGTCTGCATTAACCACAATACTTGTGGTCAGAATGCAAACAAAAAACATGCTCTGATAATATATGCATGTCTTTGAAACTGATTGGTCCACACCAGAGACAGCTTTCTTTTGAGCCTCGTCTCAAATGGTGTTAGACCAGAGGACGCCAAAAGGCGTACAGCACAAAGACAATGCACTATCAAAGTAATGAGAGCTCGGGGTGAGCATCTATTTCATGGGACCTCCTTTGCCAGTACCAAAATATGAGAATAGGGTTTCCCCTTTGATCTGGCAACAAAACGGGTGTTAAGTTGTTAAAACACCAAACTGAAACCTTTAACAAGGAATCATGTCTGCATTAACCACAATACTTGTGGTCAAAATGCTAACAAAAAACATACTCTGATAAGATATGCATTGTCTTTTAAACTGATTGGTCCACACCAGAGACAGCTTTCTTTTGAGCCTCGTCTCAAACGGTGTTAGACCATAGGACGCAAAAGGCGTACAGCACCAAGACAATGCACTATCAGAGTAAGGAGAGCTCGGGGTGAGCATCTACATTATGGGACCTCCTTTACCAGTACCAAAATATGTAGTAGCTAGAGAGGTTAGTGTAGTTAGCCTGGTGGTCACCACCATAGGTTGTTATTTGTTAAGGGGAAGTTTACCCCATGTGTTGGAGTTAAATAAATGTGTTGCCTCCATGTATACTACAACGTGTGTCGGAAGTGGCCAAACGTACTTTTGTTAGTAAGACGAGTTAGGTGATGCTTTCGCGACACAGACTACATACCAGGACGTCGGATGTCGAGGACGACGAAGGTGTTATTCTTCAAACAGCCCCAGGGATGGCGACCCCGGAGAAGGGAGTGAGGCGCCATTGGTGGAGCATCGCGACGACCATCCCAGCGACAGCTCACTGCCGTCGGGGAGAGAGTGCTGCACATTCAGCTCCCGCCTAGTGGAACTCCTCAAGGCCATGGCTTCGATCGTCGCGGAGCTCGACAGTGAAGAGCCAGCGGTGGAGGAGAGAGCACCGGAGCCGCGTGTGGTCGAGCATCCTGTCGCCGTTTCGCGCCAGCGGGAAACCTCCGTGGCGAAGCACGCGCAAGCGGCCGCCATTTTGCTTGCGGAGCGGGGTGGAGAGAGATTGTGCACAGCCAACACTACTGTGCAAGTGCTTGCGAGTAAGACCGTGAAGATTCTCCCTGGCGCGCAAATGCTGGTTCCTTTACGATTGCGCAAGCTGCTAAATCAGGAGGCGACTGTGGGAGGAATTCTACTAGGACCCCCAATGACCAAGAACCGTTCATTCAAGTCCTGAATGCAGGGTTATAGACGTCTGCCATTCAGGAGGGCACCGTGCAAGCCCATGCGTCACCCATGCTTCGCAAGGGAAACATCGTTGGTGGTGTGGGGGTCACATCAAATACGAAGCCACAAAAGGCTTCGGATGAAAAGTGGATGGATACGCTTTGTTCTGAAAATTCGGAATTGTCCGAGTCCCAGAGGGGGAGTTGAGGGCGCTTTGCATGAATTCTCCGATGTGTTTAGCACATCAATACGGGCGATACCGCTCCCATCCAGCAGAACCTCTACCGGCTGAGCTCTGGAAAAAGAACACGTATGGCTGGCGGTTGATGAAATGTTGGCTGCCGATATTATCTCGCCATCCACCAGCCCGTGGGGAGCCTCGATTGTTCTTGTTTAAAGCAGAATGGTAGTTTGTGCTTCTGTGTTGACTTCCGTAAGCTTAATAAGATCTCTGTTGCTGACGTGTACCCTCTTCCTCGGATGGACGATTCCCTGGATGCTCTAGCAGGAGCACATTATTTTTTGACTCTTGACCTCCTATCCAGATTTTGGCAGTTGCCCTTAGATGAATCTTCTAAGCCCAAGACAGCCTTTCATGCACCACAAAGCTTGTTTGAATTTAATCGGCTTCCGATGGGTCTTCACTCCACTCTGGCTACATTCCAGTGATTTACGGAACTAGTTCTAGCAGGCCTCCAGTGGGACTCATGCCTGATATATCTGGACGATGTTATAATTTTCAGCCGTACGTTTAAAGAACATCTGGAATGGTTTACGTGCTGTCTTTCTTAAGATGCATTTGGCGAATCTCAAATTTAAACCGCAGATGTGTCACCGGCTCCAAAAATCGGTTTGGTATCTTGGCCACATTGTCAATAAATCAGGGAAAGCGACGGACCCGGACAAAACTGCGTGTGTTCATACTTGGCCGACCCCCACGTAAGTGGGGGAGGTGCGGAGTTTCATTGGATTTGCATCCTATTACCGCCGTTTTGTCGCCAGGTTCGCCACTATCGCTAAACTTCTCCACGGCCTGAAGGCAAAGGGTCAGAAGTTCCATTGGGGGGAGGAGGAGGCCGCATTTGATGCCCTTCGGGCAACCCTGACTTTTCCTTGCCGTTCATCCTTGATACAAACGCTAGCAATACCGGAATAGGCGCTGCTCTGTCTCAAGTCGTTAATGGCATCGAGAGTGTTGTGGCATACGGCAGCAGAGTGCTGTCTCCGGCCGAATAACGGTACTGTGTCACACACCGGGAACTTTTGGCTATTGTTTTTTTTGTGCAACAGTATCTCCCTTATCTTTATGGCAGACGCTTTGAGGTGTGCTCTGACCATGCAACGCTATAGTACGCGCTGCGTATTGAGCAGCCGTCTGGCCAACTTTCACGTTGGTTGAAAGTCCTCCAGGACTATTCCTTTACTGTTTCCTATCGCAAAGGTACCCATCACATGAAAGCGAATGCCCTGTCGCGATTACCAACGAGTGATGGGTGCGTGTGTTTCTCGTGCTTGGGGCACTGCAAGGCGGCTGCTGAGGATACACCACCTTCCCTTTCGGCGTCGGCCGAGGTTGACACCTCTGAGGAAGCCGACGGTCCTGTGGTGCGTGACGCCATTATTGGCTTGGACCATGTGGAGTGGGGGCGCCTCCAGGTTGAGGACGCTTCCCTGTTTAAGTTACGACGTCATGTCAGGGAGGCGGACGGGGGTGGGGATCGACGGGGTGTAGCCTCTGTCATCCTCAGAGTTGGATTGCTGATGCATTGGGACGGAGGATTGCGCTGTTACAACATTGTCGTGCTCACTGCCCTACGGGGTAAAGTCATCTTAGCTGTGCACAAGCGACTTTTGCACCTGGGTGTTTATAAAACGCTAGCGACACTTCAGCTCGACTTCTTCTGGCCAGGCATAGTGGACGATGTCGCAAATGTTTTGAAGGGGTGTGTGCAGTGCGCGTGGCAGAAACCCCCGTCCAAACCCTGTTGTCCACCATTGCAATTCATTTAGGTTTCCCGCATAAATGAGCTGGTCGCTCTTGATATCCTTGGTCCATTTCCTACCATCTCTCGTGGCAATAAGTATTTACTGGTGGACGTTGAATATTTCTCGCGGTGGCCGATGGCCTGGCTGTTCCCCAACCAGTCGGCTACGGCCATCACCGAGGCATTCCTCGATGACTATGTGATGGACAAGGGGGCCCCTGAGCATCTTTTGACTGATCAGGGCAAACATTTGTCTTCGAAATTGCTGCGGGAGGTGTGCGACTTTTTGGGAACAAAGAAAGTACGTACGTCGCCATACCACCCCCAGATGGATGGAATGGTTGAGCGGTTGCACATGACTCCCATGTTGAGCCATCAGATCAGCGAGTCCCAGCTTGAGTGGGACTTGCTTGTTACCAGAGTCCTGGCTGCCTACAGAATGGCCCCTCACGCGTCCACCGGCTACTCACCATTTTTTTTATGTACGGAAGAGAACACGACCCCCCGATTGATGTCCAATTATGAGCCAAGCCAAACAAGGCTAAATAATTTTTTTGGGAGTTCATGTGCTTTACCCTTCAGGGGCTTTCGGAAGCACATGCGGCTTCCAGAGAAAATTCTAATTCGCGCCAATTGCAAATGAGCGGCTGAAGGGTCTCCGTCCTTCTGGACATGAGTGGGCTCCGGGTGACAGAACCTGGCTGCACTGTTTCCAGGTATCTGTGGGTACGTCACCCAAATTGTTTAAACCCTGGAGGGGGCCGGTTGATGTGATTCGGGTCGTTCGGCCCCAGTATGTTCAAATTCGCTGTGGCCTGCCCCCCATACACACGCGCTCCCACACCGTCAGTTGGTTGTCGCACTCGGCAGGTTGTATTGGTTATTGACTGAACCTGCCCTTTATTGTGCTTGCAGGTGTTGTTACACAGTAAGGGTTGGAGATGATGGTGCTGGAGGGGGTCCCGAGGTTTCGCGTGTTCCCGCGGTTTTTTTTCTCCCTCTCTGTTTTGCCTATTGTTGTTCTGTACTTCCGTCCCCTTCCCCCGTTAGTTACTGTATATTCTGTATATAGTGTAAATATTGTATAGATTGGTTGGGGTTTTTATTTGTTGAGGCACACTAGGGGTTGTTCGTTTGTTTGTTTTGTTGAAGGGGAGTTGACAGCCGGGACGGCTGAGTGCTACGAAGGGGGGGGGGGGGGTGGTGATGTAATGTCATCGCGGGATGTTACTGTGCAGTGCCGGCCCTAGAGAGGCACGGCATGCGGTGTAACTACATTGCTGATACAACAAAGGTGTGCGTGTAGTACCTGCCCTAGAGGGGCCCGGTGATCGCTAATTTATAGCGCTAGATGGCACCACGCTTGGCGTGCAGTGCCAACCCTACACGATAAGGTGTGCGAGTGCCAGCCGTAGGATTGAGGTTACTAAAGGCCATGGCACTCTGGTTGACTCGAGAGGACACGTGACCAGTTAAGTCTACAAAGGGGCCCCAAGTAGGGGTTAGGGGTGGTCACGTGGTAGGGGTCCAGATCCTGTTTGAAGATTCTGGAAGGTGGTCGTGGCCAAGGGCGGAGCCAGCCACACCGTAGAGAATTGCAGCCGGGTCCCCAGAGGGACCGGCGTTGTTGTTCATCCTGAAGAAACCTTTGTCTATGTTCTACAAGTCTCCAACACGTGGACCTGGACCTGAGCTGTGGTCCCGGTCCGTAGTACCTAGTTACATTATAATTAGCATCGTTAGCCTGGTGGTCACCTCCATAGGTTGTTATTCTGTTAAGGGGAAGTTTACCCCGTGGGTTGGAGTTAAATAAAAGTGTTGCCTCCAAGTATACGTCTGTGACTCAGTTGAATTCACTACAAATGTGTTGATTTTTTAATATGAAAATGACTTACACACTTTACAAATAACAAGCTATGTAGTTATGGAGCTTAATTATAGCCATTTTGTAAGGTTTTAACAAAATTACATTATCCTTGGAAAACTCTAAATCAACTGTGTGACATTTAAATACATAATGCTATTCGGGTATGTTAATTAAAATTAATTGTTCGTTAAATTAGAATTTGTTTTAATTGTTATATTATTAAATTGGAATGCAAATTGGAACCCAATCTTGTGGCATATTAATTAATGTACGAAACTTTAAATCAAATGATGTAAAACGAAAATAAACATTAAACAGTCTCGAAACAAAATAAATATGAACCATTCTTTAGAAGCTCGTGCGAGAAATTAGTTTGAAGATTTTTTTTCAATATAGTAAAACTCAAGGACTTCTTGATATGCAAAGTGAAGTACATTCCAAACGCTCAATGCATTGCGGGGAGATACAAATACTGCACAACCCAATTTGCTTGCATTGTAATCCTCTGATTTGGAAAACTGGACGAACATATCGCTAAAACCATTTTAAAATGTTACATAGCTGAAAAACAAGCTTCTTCTAACTGTACTTACATGTTTACATTGAATAAAGGCTACTATTGAAATAGGAATCTGAAATCCCGCCAGGTACCACTTTTCAAAGTTTAAACGACGTTTCAAATTTAGGGCCAAACATTAAACAAAGGATATTATCTATATTTACGTTCAAGTTTTCATTAAGCAAATTGCGTATTATTTTAAAATGTGTAGAGATGTTATTCTGCACTCCCCATATTGTCAGCAGGTAGCGTCACTATTGGGTCAACAGGGGGCGGAAGAGTGACTACGCCAATGTTTAAGGACTATGGCCATAGGGGCCAACGGTGATCCCTGGGATGAAAGATCCTGGGACACAATCCCCAAACCCCGGGAGGGGGGACTGGGGGATGACGTCACCCTTCCAGGACCTGGTGGAAGGTTCTGGAAGGAAGGCGTGGCCGGGACGGAGCAAGCCCTGGACCTGTATATAAGTTGGACCTCTGAATGATCGAGGCAGCCACCTACAAGCTGAAGACCGAAGACCTGGGCTGAGGATAGGACCCTGGACCCCAAGCTCTGTCGTCCTTCTAAGGGCCAGAGCTGAGTGAGGCCAGTGGTCAGGACCCGAAGACCCTGGCACGGTCGGGTCAGCATAGCCTCCCCTAGGGCCCCTAGCCAGAGGACTTGGGAATTAGCGTGGTCCCAGTATTAGGGCCTGTGTAGTCTAGAGGCCATACCTCCCCAGGTATCGGGTAAAGGGGCCGCTACCCCTTTGTGTTAGGGACCCTGTAAGAAGTAGAGTGTTAAATAAATATCATGTTGCATCAACTGGTGTCACCTCTGGTTTCTCACCCACTACATATGCTATATGAGGACTTCATTATGGTTTTACCAAAATAGTATCATCCCGGCTCCTAGTCGTACTTAATAAACTTGTTCCTCTGCGTCAGCACAGACTTCAGACACTTGAACTAATATAAGGTAATATTGAACACTAGTGGGAAGTACCCGGCATTGCCCGGGGGAAAACTATATTTGAAAACTTCTCTATCTGGGGAGGTATGACATACAGAAATACTAAGCTATTGTGAAAGCCCGCCGTGCCGTTTGTCCAAAAGTCCATCAACAACATTATAAGAGGCTTTCAGAAGTCCAAAAAGTTATAGAAAGCGGGGAGTAAATAGTTAATATAAAAGGTTTGCGAAAATTGTCAACCCCCACCCCCCGCCTCAAAATTTGTTTTTACCCCGTGTAAGCATATATACCTGAACACCCTACATACAATAGAGTGAGTAGTATCTAGTGACTCTATAGTAGTATTTGACTCTACAGTAGTATTTGGTTCTACAGTAGTATCTATTGACTCTATAGCAGTATCTTATGACTCTGTAGTTGTGTCTACTGACTGTACAGTAGTATCTACTGAGCTCAGTAGTAACTACTGACTGTAGTAGTAACTACTGACCATAGTAGTATCTACTGAACCTACAGTAGTATCTACCGACACTATAGTAGTAACTAAGAACTCTATAGTAGTATCTGCTGACTCTATAGTAGTATCCATGGACTATAGTAGTAACTAATAACTCTATAGCAGTATCTACTGACTCTATAGTAGTAATCTTGATTTGAAGCTTTCGTGACTGCAGGAATCCATACTCTTCGGTTTTTTCGGTAAAGTCACGTAGATAGAAAATTAATAGATCACGACGTTTCGATCGCAACACAAGCGACCGTCTTCAGGTAAGAGAGAGAAAACTCCTGAAACAAGGTCTTATATAGGCCTGAGATGGGTGCAGCCTCAGGGTAAGAGGGCGGGGCTAGAGATGGTCTGCCTGAGGCTGTGGAAGTGGCTAGTGTATTGTGAGAGATTAGCATGTCAATGCACGAGCTTAGTATGCCGCAGCATCGGTGACTTGCCTAGTATGTCGCAGCATCGATGACCAAGCGAGAAGGACATCCAGCCCGTCAATACAAAGATATCCTATTCTTTGGTTTTATTCGGTAAAGTCACATAGGTAAATCAAAACAAAATAAAAGAAAATCACGACGTTTCGGAGGCAACACAAGCTTCTGTCTTCAGGTGGAAAAGTCAATGCAGAATATCTGTGTCAGGAACACAATTCAGAGACTGGGTTTATATACAGGTTAAGGGAGGGGGGAGGAGTCAGTAAGGGGGTGTGAGTGGGTGGGAGGGCCGGGCTACGCATCCTGTTGATAGAACGCTGCGGGTAACACCCACTTCACAAAGCTCACATCAAAGAGACCCCGATGTGAGCTCACGCACAGGTTAAGGGAAGGGGGAAGAGTCAGTAAGGAGGAGTGAGTGGGTGGGAGGGCCGGGCTACGCATCCTGTTGAAAGAATTAAAGAATGCTGTGGGTAACACCCACTTCTCAAAGCTCACATCATTGATGTGAGCTCTTTGATGTGAGCTCGCATCGGGGAGCCCTTTGATGTGAGCTTTGAGAAGTGGGTGTTACCCACAGCATTCTTTCAACAGGATGCGTAGCCCGGCCCTCTAACCCACTCACGCCCCCTTACTGACTCCTCCCCCCTCCCTTAACCTGTGCGTGAGCTCGCATCGGGGGCTCTTTGATGTGAGCTTTGAGAAGTGGGTGTTACCCACAGCATTCTTTCAACAGGATGCGTAGCCCGGCCCTACCACCCACTTACGCCCCCTTACTGACTCCTCCCCCCTCCCTTAACCTGTACATAATCCCGGTCTCTGAATTGTGCTCCTGACACAGATATTCTGCGTTGACTTTATCATCCCTCTTTTTTAATTGAGATAATTCAAAACGTTCGTCTTTGCTGATGTTGCTGGGTGGCAACTTAGCGTTTTTGAGGGTTGCAGCGATTTCAGATCTTGCTACGTCTGCAGAGATGTGACTCAAGCCCTTGAGTGCAACGTCGCCATGGGCAATGATATCATTAACTGGTAAGTGTCTTGGTGTGACAGCAAAGTTTAGACCTTTAGCTAAAACGGATTTCAGACCATCAGAGATGGAACTGTTACTGCGATTAATTACGACTTTGTTGACGTCTATCTTTTCGGTGTGTGGATCCGATTTTTTGTTGGAGAGGTGATTGAATTTGGAAATCAAATTGTCCCTACATTTGGTGGACATAGTGGCAGCCGAAGAGGTAGTCATATTGTCTACATGTTCCCAATCCGATGTAGACATTGTTGCTGTCAATGTTAAGTGTAATTTGTAGAGTGTCTTGTCTAACTGATCGAGTTCGGTGCGTGTAAGTCTGATTTTTTTCATGGAAAATTTTGAAACTGACGCCATCCAGACTGCCACTCTACGCCCGACCTTATGGAAGAGGTACGTGGATGACACCTTTGTCATCTGGTCACATGGCCAGCCTGCTCTAGACCAATTCCGCGACCACATCAATTCCATACACCGAGCCATCAGATTTACCATGGAGGTCGAAAAAGATGGCAAACTACCTTTTTTGGATGTCTTAATTAAAAGGAGACATGATGGTTCAATGAGCCACTCTGTCTACAGGAAAGCTACCCATACAGATGCTTACTTGAAACCGGATTCCCACCACCATCCATCCCAGAAGAACTCCCTCATCAAGACTCTATACCATAGAGCCCAATGCATTTCCGACCAGGAACACATTACCAATGAACTCAAGCACGTACACCAGGCTCTCAGGGCTAATGGTTACTCCGACTACACAATCCGCAAAGCCATCACTCCAGTCATGAAGAAGGATCCTCTTGTGAAGCCACTCAAAACCATCACCTTACCCTACATTGCAGGGGTCACTGAAAAGATCTCCAAAATCCTGAATAAACACAAGATCCAGGTCCGATTCAACACAGTACATAAAATCCGTGATCTAGTACCATCTGTAAAAGATGCTGTTCCAGACATACAGTCCCCTGGCGTTTACAAACTAAAGTGCCTCTGTGGTAGTAGCTACATTGGAGAAACCAAACGACATATCTCGGACCGCATCCGCGAACATAAAGCAGACTTGAAACACGGTAGAACGAACTCCTCTGCCGTGGCAGATCACTGTTATAATTCAGTGGGCTCACATGACATTGACTTCTCCAAGACGGAGGTTCTTTGCAAACCAAGCGGCTACCATGAGAGATTCGTTCATGAGGCCAATCACATATACAAGCACAGAGACAATTTCAACCGAGAAGATGGATTCTGGCTTAGTAACCATTGGAAGGATGTTTTAAACCATTTCCGTTCTTAATTAATTGTATTTTACGATGACCTTCAGACCGCAGCTCTTTCGTTGGCATTGACTCTTAATACCTCTCACACCACGGTTAATGGTATGGTTTACAACATGGAGTATAAAAGCGCCTTGCAGCTGTCTCTCTCCCCCTCCTCTGTTCCGACCATGGATGAACTCGTCCGTCTGAACGGGGCCCGTAGTTTTTTTATTGGTCCACTATATAGTATTCATTATATATTGTAGTGTATACCCAGTTACTGTGAATAGCTCAGATGTGTAGGCTTTGCCAGATAGCATTGTGATATATAACGACTTATTGTTGGTAGCTTAGCTGATTGGAGAATATATAGAGTGTATTGATAACATTGAGGTAATTTATATTTTAGTTTTTTATTGGTCCACTATATAGTATTCATTATATATTGTAGTGTATACCCAGTTACTGTGAATAGCTCAGATGTGTAGGCTTTGACTTCAACATAGCCATTTCTGTGACCAGTCACAAGCTAATCACTCAGTTATTTCAATGCTAAATTCTCCTAGTTATTTCAATGCTAAATTCTCCTGTTTGATTTGTACTAGGTGCCTCTGTGAATGTGTATGCTCTGACTTTAACATAGCTATTTCTGCGACCAGTCACAAGCTATTCACTCAGCTATTTCAATGCTAAATTCTATGCTAATTCCTTTTTCAAGGGGTGCCTCTGCAGATGTGTATGCTTTAACTTTAACATAGCCATTTATGTGACCAGTCACAAGCTAATCACTCAGCTATTTCAATGCTAAATTCTATGCTAATTCCTTTGTCAAGGCGCTTTGTTTCTTCTCACACAGCTTAAAGGTCGCGATCTGAGCGTGGCTTTTCGCTCCAGCGCTGTCCTCCAGACACTCTCGTCCCTTCACCTGATGAAAGCCGCTTGTGTTGTGGCCGAAACGTCGTGAGAATGTTATTGTGTTATTTTATTTTATCAATTTATTATTTTATTCTCATTCTACGTGACTGTTCTGCCTCACGGCAAGTGTCTTGCCTCACGGCAGATGTGGCGCGTGTGTACACAGAAATTTCCTGTTTTTGAAATAGGGGTGGTCACGTGACCAGGAAGTTGCGATTTTAGATTTCCGCTGAACCACGCGGGCGTCGGCCATTAAAAACATAATTCAAGATGGCGGCACACATCGCAGCTCCGTGAAGACAGCTGTAGCCACCGTTGTGGGACTTTGGGAAGCATTGTCTGTAAGTTCGTTTGTGTTCTTATGATACTGGCAATGTTGCTATAATATTAGAAGGACCTTTATAATGCTGTTATAACGCTAGAACCTTTATAATGCTGTTAAATTGTTACGATGTATGTGGGGCCTAGTGGACAATAAAGCCTACAGCTTGCCTTGTTGTGATTTACCCGTAATCGAGTAAGTAGATTCAAACTTGAAATAACAAAATGTCTCATTCATAAGACAACGTTATGATGCTGTGGTGTTTATTCATTGTGTTGGTTTTTCGGGGTATTAACAGATGCTGTATATGTGCTGTTTTCTTACCAGTTTTACCTCTCTCTACCGTTCAATTTCAATAAATGACGTTCGGAGGCAGGTGTTCACCCAGGCTCTGAGGGTTTATTGGAAACGCGAGGTTATCTACTCAGCTAGTTCTGCAACGCAACGCAGAGCGAGGCCGAGATAGTAAAAAGACATTCTTATTGAAGCAGTCATCCTGCACCAAGCAAAAGAGCTCTCAAGCAGTCAGCCTGCAGCAAGAAAGGAGCTCTCAAGCAGTCAGCCTGCAGCAAGCAAAAGAGCTCTCAAGCAGTCAGCCTGCAGCAAGCAAGGAGCTCTGCAACGAGTCTACATTAAAAATTGTGTTGCAAGCATCTCAGCATGGAAAGCCACAGTTCAGCAGGGAGAGATGGTGAAGAAGGTGATTTAGGCAATCCAGGACCTCCCATCCAGCCACAAGAGGACCAAGGAAGTTCAAGGCCCCAAAGAGAGGTCAGGCTGACACAACGGGCCTTGGAAAGCTATGATGCTGAGAAGCAAGACCTTGATGCCAGGATACAAAGGGCATGGGACCGGGTTGAAGCTGATATATCTGAAGCTGCAAATGCCTCAGACACAGTGGCCTCAATTCAGCGGGCCATCCAGCGAGTGAAGGTGAGCAGCTCAAGCTACAAGCTCCTGGCAAATAAATACATCTCCCTCCTGATGAAGATGAAAGCAGATGAGGGCCTTGAAGGAGTGCACACGCAAGAGAACTTCCTCGAACTGCTCGATGATAATGTACAGGCAGTGATACAAGATGCAATCGACCGTGTGGAGGGCTTAAGAGAGACCCGATCTCAGCACTCTGTCTCATCCAGGTCCACCACAAGATCTAAAGGCTCAGCACACTCAAAGACATTATCTACTAGTATGGCAGCAGCTCAGGCACGCGCAGCAGCAGAAGCAGCAAATGCCCGTATTGCCTACATGGCTGAAGAGGAAGCCATGCTAATTGAAAAGGCCCGCATACAAGAAGAAGCAAGCATAGCAACTGCTGCCGCACGGAGGAAAGCAGAGCACGCAGAGCAAGAAAGTATATTAGCAACTGCTGCCGCACGAGAGCAAGAGAGTATATTAGTGGCTACTGCCACACGGAAGAAAATTGAGCTGGATGCTAAGTTAAGTACCCTACAGCTCAAAAAAGAAGCAGCTGCTGCAAGGGCCCAAGCAGAGGTGCTCCAAGCAGCAGCCAATCTGGATAAGGAAGAGAATTGGAGTGAGTTTGGCACTCAGATACGTGTCAAGGACCGTGATCAACTCACCAGAAAAAAATATTTTAGACTGGTCTGAACAATGCATCAATGCTCCTCCACCAAACGATACTGAACAAATGGTGGACGTTCAGGCATCGCCATCTCCACACCGAATGAACATGAATGCTGTCTACGGGAATGGTGGAAATCCATATCCTGCCCTGGCAGCTAGTGGTCGACTCAGCGTCGCACATGTGGGATCAGAAATGGATGCATCACGTCAGACCCACATTCCAGACAGTCACATAAGGGGATCAAACCAACGTGATCGAAACCTTTTGGGCCCACAATCCAACACCATCGCGAATGACGGCATGCAAGGCAATGCAGCCAATAATGGCACCTCACAAGCGCCAGTATGGACACACCCTGGATCAGCAGGATTAGGGGACTTTGCTAGATACCTGGCTCACCGCGAACTAATCAACACAGGACTCGTTAAGTTTGATGACCACTCTGAGAACTATCGAGCCTGGAGATCTACCTTCAGGAATGCAATCCGAAATGCAGACATCTCTGCAAGTGAAGAACTCGACCTGTTGGTGAAATGGTTAGGAAACGAATCTACAGAGTACGCAAAGAGGATCCGGGCAGCAAACATTGACGACCCCACCTCAAGCCTGCATGCGGTGTGGGAGAGGCTCGAGGAGTGTTACGGTAGCCCAGAAACTATTGAGAAGGCTCTCTTCAAGAAGTTGCAGAACTTTCCAAAAATCTCTGGTAGGGACAATAAAAGGTTACGAGAGCTTGGAGATCTTTTGATGGAGCTTGAATCAGCCCAGGCTGACCCCTATTTACCAGGTCTCATTTTCTTGAATACCTACCATGGCGTGAACCCCATAGTAGAGAAATTGCCATTCGACGTGCAGGAAAAATGGAGAACAGCAGGTTCAAGATACAAGTCAGAGCATCAGGTTGCATTCCCCCCATTCTCTTTTTTCTCAAAGTTATCCGCAACCTGGCTAAGACCAGAAATGACCCGAGTTTCATGTTTGGCACCACGAGGATTTCCAGTCCAGATCTCCCAAAAATGGAAAGAGCAATGGCGAAACGAGGAACAGCGAGAGTGCCAATTTCTGTACACAAGACTGAGGTCTCTCCTACGACATTCGCAAACTCCGTCCAGACAACCACCACAAAGAAAAAGATAGAGGATCCAGAGAAGCAATGCCCATTGCATGATAAACCTCACTCCCTCCAGAAATGCCGTGAGTTCAGGAGGAAGCCATTGGAAGAGCGGAAGAACATTCTGAAAGAATTTGGAGTGTGCCTCAAATGCTGTGCTTCTACAAACCACCTTGCAAGGAATTGCAAGACAGATATCAAGTGCGAGGAATGTGGCAGTGACAAACACGCAACTGTTCTGCACACATTTTACTACAAACCCAGTGGCACTAAGGCTTCCGATCCCGAAGCAGAGCACGGCGGGGAGCAAGGCGAGACCGCCGCACTCACTTCGTCAATCACAACCAAATGCACAGAAGTCTGTGGAGAAGGCTTCAAAGGAAGATCTTGCTCAAAGATATGCCTCGTCCGAGTGTATCCCAGAGGACATCCTGAAAGGGCAGTAAGGATGTACGCAATAATGGACGACCAGAGCAACAAGTCTTTGGCAAGGTCAGAGTTCTTTGATCAGTTAAGCGTAGGTGGGAATTCCTTTCCATACACGCTCAGAACATGCTCAAGACTGATGGAGACAGCGGGAAGAAGAGCATACGGCCTCATGGTGGAAACCATGGATAGCACCATGAAGCTAGCCCTTCCTACGGTGACAGAGTGCAATGAGATACCGGACGACAGGAGTGAGATTCCCATGCCCGAAGTCGCACGTCACCACCCACACCTGAAACCCATAGCAGAGTTCATCCCGCCATTGGATCACGCGGCACAGATTCTACTTCTGCTTGGCAGGGACATGCTGAGAGTCCACAAGGTTCGTGATCAACGCAACGGACCTCACGACGCTCCCTACGCCCAGAGACTCGACCTAGGATGGGTCATTGTAGGTGATGTCTGTCTCGATGGAACACACAAACCAGACCACATAAGCACATTCAGAACGAGTGTGCTCACGAATGGATGCACGTCGCTCTTCAAACCGTGCCCCAACCACTTCATGCTGAAAGAGAAATCGACGATAGAAGTCAAGGCTGTACCATGCAGGCCGACGAAGAAACCTCTATGCTGAAAGATGATGTTGGACATACGGTGTTCGTGACAACGAAGGACGACAACAAACCTGCTCCATCGGTAGAGGATAAAGAATTCTTGAAAATAATGGACAGAGAGTTCTTCCAAGATGAGTCAAACAGTTGGGTTGCCCCTCTGCCATTTCGTAATCCCAGATGCCGGCTACCCAACAATAGAGAGCAAGCCCTCTCACGGCTCAACTCATTGCGCCGCACCTTGGACAAGAGACCAGAGATGAAGAATCATTTTGTGTCCTTCATGAAAAACATATTTGACAGTGGTCACGCTGAAGCGGCCCCTCCTCTAGAAGGACAGGAATGCTGGTACTTACCAATCTTTGGCGTGTATCACCCAAAGAAGCCGGATCAGATCAGAGTGGTGTTCGATTCCAGTGCTCAATTTAAGGGCATTTCCTTGAACAACGTAATGCTCACCGGACCAGACTTGACCAACAGTCTCCTAGGGTTACTCACCTGTTTCAGAAAGGAGTCAATCGCTGTAACAGCCGACATTCAACAAATGTTCCACTGCTTCATTGTCCGAGAAGATGACAGAAATTACCTCAGGTTTCTGTGGTACCGCAATAACAATGTCGATGATCGAATTGTTGAATACAGAATGAAGGTGTATGTCTTCGGCAACAGCCCATCCCCAGCGGTAGCCACCTATGGACTTAGGACGACCGCGCAGGCAGGAGAAGGGGAGTTTGGGGAAGACGCCAAGCGATTTGTAGAGCGAGATTTCTACGTTGACGACGCACTTAAATCAATGCCCACGGCCTCAGAAGCCATCGACCTGCTCTAAAGGACGCAAGGAATGTTAGCAACTGCTAACCTGAGACTTCACAAGATAGCATCCAGCAGCGCAGAAGTAATAAAAGCGTTCCCTTCAGACGATCGTTCAAAAGACTTGAAAGACTTGGACCTTAACGTTGACACACCACCAATCCAACGCAGCCTCGGACTAAGTTGGGACCTGAAAGTGGATACGTTCACATTCCGAGTATCAATTGGAGAGAAACCTTACACGCGACATGGCATCTTGTTGATGGTAAACAGCCTGTACGATCCACTAGGATTTGTAGCGCCGGTCACCATTCAAGGCCGTTGGATACTCAGAGACCTTTGTGCTGATACACAAGACTGGGATAGCCCGTTGCCGGAGGAACGGCGACAAGAATGGGAAACTTGGAGAAATTCCTTACAGGCACTTGAGCAGCTGCAGATTCCACGTTCCTACACGCCCACATCCCTTTCCGTAACCCAACGGAAGGAGTTACATGTGTTTGCAGATGCTTCTATGATGGCCGTAGCAGCCGTAGCTTACCTAAAGACCACAAGCGCAGAAGGGATCCAGCATGTTGGGTTCATATTGGGCAAGGCCAAATTGGCCCCACAACCGGAACATACCATCCCAAGGCTCGAGCTGTGTGGAGCCGTTCTAGCTACGGAAGTGGCGGAACTGATCTTAGACAAATTGGACGTCAAACTGGACGCAGTCAAGTTCTACACGGACAGTAAGGTCGTACTAGGCTACATATACAACCAAACCAGAAGGTTCTACACCTACATCAGCAATAGAGTGGAACGCATCAGGAGATTGACGCAGCCGGAGCAATGGAATTATGTTCCAACTGACCAGAATCCAGCAGATCTCGCAACTAGGTCCGTCCCTGCATCTCTGCTGAAGCAAACCATCTGGCTGACGGGTCCAGCATTCCTCTTACGACGTGACAGTGGCCCATGTACTACGAAAGAGACCTTTGGACTCATAGAGCCCGAGTCCGACAAGGAGATTCATCCTCAAGTGACAACTTTCGTAACAGATGTGCGACCGAGAAGTCCACTGAGTCCGCACCATTTTGAACATTTCTAGAAATGGACGACGCTCGTGCGAGCGATAGCACGTCTAACGCATATCGCAGACTGCTTCCATCACCCGATGAGAGGCACCACTGGTAGCTGCAATGGATGGCATCACTGCACAGTGCCACGCACTGAAGATGAGCTTTCTAGAGCAAGGAAATCAATCTTCCGCTGTGTGCAACAGGCAGCTTATGCAAGTGAGATCAGATCCATCAACAAGGGAGAAGACCTTCCTAGGGTCAGCACCCTCAGGAAGCTAAACTCTAGGATGGACGAAGACGGCTTGCTCAGGATTGGTGGTCGGCTAGGGAATGCAAAATTAGATGAGAATGAACGGAACCCCCTCATAATCCCAAGTCAGAGCCACATTGCAATTTTACTTGTGCACCACTATCACGAGAAGGTCAAGCACCAAGGTCGGCACTTCACAGAAGGAGCAATCCAATCTGCAGGGCTGTGGATCGTTGGAGCAAAGAGGTGCGTCGCCAGCATAATCAACAAGTGTATCAGGTGTCGCAAGCTACGTGGAAAACAGGAAGAACAGAAAATGGCAGACCTCCCAGCCGATCGACTCAGTGTAGAACCTCCCTTCACCTCTGTAGCGATCGACGTGTTCGGACCATGGACAGTCATCTCCCGCCGCACCAGAGGAGGGCTCGCGAACAGCAAACGTTGGGCAGTGCTGTTCACCTGCATGAGTACACGAGCAGTGCACATCGAAGTCATCGAGTCCATGGACTCTTCGAGCTTTATAAATGCACTCCGGAAATTCTTCGCCATCAGAGGGCCAGCCAAGCAACTCCGTTCTGATTGTGGAACCAATTTCACTGGAGCATGTAAAGAGCTTAAGATCAGTACAGAGAATGTCGAAGATGATTCTGTCAGGAAATACCTTAGTGACCAAGGCTGCATATGGATCTTCAATCCTCCTCACTCTTCGCATATGGGTGGAGCCTGGGAACGCATGATCGGGGTTGCTCGACGCATTCTCGACTCCATGCTGTGTGATGTCGGGTCCACACGGCTCTCTCACGAGGTCTTGACCACTCTCATGGCCGAGGTCTCAGCCATAATTAATTCAAGACCCCTGATCCCCGTCTCAACTGACCCGGAGTCACCATTCATCTTGACTCCTGCTACACTTCTTACCCAGAAGACAGACGTGCTCACAGCACCTACCGAGGAGGCCAGCACTGCAGACCTCTACAGACGTTAATGGAGACAAGTGCAGAGCTTCGCGAACACGTTCTGGCGTCGCTGGAAAAACGAGTACCTTGCGACACTCCAAGTGCGCAACAAGTGGTAGTCTAACAGACCAGACATCCAAGAAGGCGACCTCGTCCTACTGAAGGACAACCAAGCCAAACGGAATGAGTGGCCAATGGGCCGCATCCTCAAGTTGATTCCAAGTGCCGATGGAAAAGTTTGAAAAGTCGAGGTTATGATTGCGAAGCAAGGTGTCGCAAGAACTTTCTTCAGGCCCATAGTCGAGACAGTACTACTTCTCTCTCGCAAAGATATGGACAAATAAGTTGACCCGTTGAAGTTGTTATACACTTGTTTATGAGATAGGAAATAAATGGTGGTATCTCCTAGATACCAGACGGGGAGTGTTCTGCCTCACGGCAAGTGTCTTGCCTCACGGCAGATGTGGGGTGTGTGAACACAGGAATTTCCTGTTTTTGAAATAGGGGGTGGTCACGTGACCAGGAAGTTGCGATTTTAGATTTCCGCTGAACCACGCGGGCGTCGGCCATTAAAAACATAATTCAAGATGGTGGCACACATCGCAGCTCCGTGAAGACAGCTGCAGCCACCGTTGTGGGACTTTGGGAAGCATTGTCTGTAAGTTCGTTTGTGTTCTTATGATACTGGCAATGTTGCTATAATATTAGAAGGACCTTTATAATGCTGTTATAACGCTAGAACCTTTATAATGCTGTTAAATTGTTACGATGTATGTGGGGCCTAGTGGACAATAAAGCCTGCAGCTTGCCTTGTGATTTACCCGTAATCGAGTAAGTAGATTCAAACTTGAAATAACAAAATGTCTCATTCATAAGACAACGTTAAGATGCTGTGGTGTTTATTCATTGTGATGGTTTTTCTGGGTATTAACAGATACGGTATCTGTGCTGTTTTCTTAACAGTTTTACCTCTCTACCATTCAATTTCAATAAATGACGTTCGGAGGCAGATGTTCACCCTGGCTCTGAGGGTTTATTGGAAACGCGAGGTTATCTACTCAGCTAGCTCTGCAACGCAACGCAGAGCGAGGCCGAGATAGTGACTTTACCGAAAGAACCAAAGAAGATATCTGGATGGCTTCATGAACAAATCTCTGATGATAGCCAGTGGGTTTGCAGAGTACCTTCGTGTTGGAAAAATCAATTTCGTGTGTGCCCACAGCGTTTAAACAATGATCCGCAATGGCAGAGGTATTGGTCCTACCGTGCTTCAGATCTGCCTTGTGTTTGCGAACACAGTCCGAGACATGTCGTTTCGTTCCCCCAATGTAACTGCTGCAGCAGCCACAACTTAGTTTGTAGACACCAGGATATTGCATGTCAGGAATCACATCCTTTACAGATGGGATCACATTACAGATTTTGTGCACTGTGTTGAAACGAACCTGTATCTTGTGTTTGTTTAACATTTTGAAAATCTTTTTGGTAACCCCTCCTATGTATGGCAAGGTGATGGTTTTGATTGGGTCCTCAGATGGTTGTCTCCATATGGCTGGGGAGACAGCTTTGCGGATTGTACGGTCAGAATATCCATTCATCCTGAGGGCTTGGTGCTCCAGTTCTCTGGCTAGGTGCTGCTGGTCGGAGATGCAGTGGGCCCTATGGTGTAGTGTCTTGATGAGGGAATTCTTCTGTGCCAGATGGTGGTAAGAATCAGGCTTTAGATAGGCATCCGTGTGGGTGGCTTTCCTGTAGACATAATATCCCAACGAGCCATCAAGTCTCTTCTCGATAAAAAAAATTCAGGAATGGTAACTTGCCATCCAATCACATCAATTCCATACACCCAGCCATCAAATTCACCATGGAAGTGGAAAAGGATGGAAAGTTACCATTCCTGGATGTTTTGATCGAGAAGAGACCTGATGGCTCGTTGTTTCAGTAGCTTTCTCTCTCCCACCTGAAGACGGTCGCTTGTGTTGCGATCGAAACGTCGTGATCTATTAATCTTCTATCTACGTGTCTATTGTAGTAGTATCTGCTAACTCTATAGCAGTATCTGCTGACTCTATAGCAGTATCTACTGACTCTATAGTTGTTACTACTGACTCTGCAGCAGTATATACTGACTGTAGTGGAATCTAGTGACTGTAGTATCTACTGACTATAGTAGTATCTACCGACTTTACGGTAGTATCTACCGACTCTATAGCAGTAACTACTGACTCTGTAGTAGTATCTAATGACTATAGTAGTGTAGTGACTGTGCTTGTCACTGTATGGTGCCGGGGCTTGTGAAGCCACAGCTGGAAATATGTCATTATGGGCAGCACCGGTTATGGGATGTAGTACCAGCCCTAGCGGGGCTTGGGTGAGCGCTGGTTAGCACGGAGGCACCGCGACCAGTGTGCGGTGCGGGTTCCCGGTGAGGAAGTGAGAGAGAGCGTCAGCCAGCCAGGGTTACCTTGGCGCATGATACGCTGGTTGACCTGCTGTCACGTGACCGGACGATATTGGAGGGGGCAACCGGTGGTAGGGGCCCGTGGGGTGGTCACGTGGTCCAAAGGAGCTCTCGGGAACCTTCGAGAAGGAGCTCGAGAGACCTGGAAGGTGGGCGGGGTGAAGGGCGGAGCCAGCCTCAGCCTGGGGGCATATAACGAGGGCCCCGTGAGGAGCTCGAGGTTCTTCGTGTGCTGGTGTTACGAAGATCCACGTCAGGGAGAAGAAGCCTCTAGCTACGTGGTCCGGGACCCCATTTGTGGTCCGGACCAGGATAGTGGACCGTGTCTAGTTCTGCCATAGCGTGGTTAGATGGGTATTTGAGACCCGAGTGTAGATCGTGTTGTGTTGCGTGTTAATGTGGAATAAATAGTGTTGCTCCCAAGATAACGTCTGCGACTCAGTTGGACTCACTACAACTGGTGTCGGAAGTGGCCAACTTGCTAGGCTGTAGCGAGCAGCAGACGAGTTATGTCTACACATCGCAGAGTTCGTGTACGTGCGTGGGACGACGAAGATGACGAAGAGCTGATTCCGCCCATGGCCGCCGAGGACGGAGCGGAGATGCTGCTCGAGGAGCAGGGCGCAGTCGGGGCGTGGGGCGCCTCACCTTCTGTGGAAGAGCTCATCAGGGATGCGCATGGCCGTCTCGCTGACCTCCTCCAAGCGGCGTCCTCCATCCTTTTCGAGATGCGGTTCCTACGCTCGATGGCGAAGGAGGGGGCGGCGGAGCTGTTCGGACGGGGCGACTCGGCCACCATTTCACAAAGGGCGGGAATGCCATCGCCGCTGCCTGCGCTCGCGGACGCTATTTTTCCGCCGGCGGGAAGCGCGGAGCCCGCCAAGCTTGAAGTGGGGATGTCCTCATCATTGGACGTCTAGTCGCTTCGCCGTCGGCTGCCCTTCATTAAAGAATTTGTTGCCGCCAGCGGCGATTGGGTGGCATTTCAGAGGCGATTTCTAATGAATGCTGGAGTGGCGGGGTGGTCAGAGGTGGACGCGCTGAAGGCGCTCCCCGCCAACCTTGATGATGATGCTTTAGTGGCGTTCCTCGCCATCCCACTGTCCGATAAGGTCTACCCTCATGCAGACGTTTGACCAGATGGCCGCCACTTGAGCCTCCGCTGAACACCAATCAGAAGTTCACCGTGAGGCGGAGAGGGGATGGTGAATTGGCCCTTGCCTACAGGAGTGCGCTTTTAGCGCTGGCGAAGGCCGTATTTCCGCGAATGGATCACGATGGCCTTGATGCCTTGGTCCTCGAGAAAATGTTGGAGCTCGCCAAGGATCTCCGTACTGTGCTTCCTGCCGAGGATGGGGAGGTGTCTTTGCTCAAGATCGCCATGTGTATACAGGCGCAGCAGACCTTGCAGCATGACAGGGTGTTGGTGGCGTGTTCCGCGTCTCCCGAGGAGCCCAAGGCCCACGCGGATGGAGAGCCTGCATACGCGTGCTCACTGCATAAGCGGAGTGCCAATCGTCGGAGTGATGGAAATCGGTGGTGGTACGACCAGCAGCGGGCGAGGTCTGCTTCATCCCGATCCATTGACGGACGGGTCACCTGCTACAACTTCAGCCTGCCGGGGCACGTCCAGTCGGGCTGCCGGGTTCCTCGACAGTGGGCCCTGGGACGTCCGCCTTCCTACAACTTCATGCCCCCTAAGGCGAGTCGCGGCGCACCTCACACTCGGCCCCGGGGTTCACTTCACTCATCGGTGGGGTGTGATTTGCGGCGGGGTCGTGCGCGGGTTTCGGGGGAGTCGGGGCGTGTTCGCGATGCACGGCCACTCCGACCAGATCAGTGGTCGGAGCTGGCAGGTTGCGTGGTTGCGTCGACTGCGGGATCGTCGGCCGTGCTTGGGTTTCTTGAAGGGGTTGAGGTGCGCATGCTTGTGAATACCGGCACGTCTTCAACCATTATCTCCGAGCTAATTTACAACATTTTTGCCCCCCCCCGGTGTCGGATTTTGGAGCCGGTGGATGCTGCGTGTTTCGCTGCCAATGGCGGATCATTGAGGATTATCGGTTTCCACGGTCCTGGCTGTCCTGTGCTTGCTATGGACTGATTTTCTCGGCAAGATGCCCCTGAAAATTGCCGTTGGGATGGCGTATGGATTTTCTTCCGTCCCCGACTCGCATGTATTCTGCTAACGCTACGGTACAGGCACTTGCGTGCTGCACGGTGCAGATCCCGCACGGCGCGCAAATGCTGGTGCCTCTTCGATTGCGTAAACCGCTCGATGCGTGCTCGGTCCATCGGATAAACTCAGTCGGGGGATGTTACTCGTTGCGGTGCAGATGCTGGTCTCCCGGGACCAAGTCCTTAATGACATGTCCCAACACTATGGTTATTCAGGAGGGTTCCGTGATCGCTCACGCATCTCCGGCGTATCCGAAAGCGGATGTTGTGGGCAATGTCGGGGTCGGCGTTCGATCTCACGGACCTCCGGTTGTTGATGAGACATAGATTGATAAACTGTGGTTGGAATATGGCCATTTGTCTGCTGGGCAAATGGGGAAGCTGAGAGCGCTCCTATGGGAGTTTTCTGATATCTTTAGTAAGTTTAAATTTGATATCGGTCAGACGTCTCTGTTGAGCCACCCATTAAGCAGAATCCTTACCGCCTGAGTCCGGCTGAAAAGGAACATGTTCATGCAGCGGTGAATTAAATGTTGGCCGTGGACATCATTTTGCTGTCGACCTGTCCATGGTGTGCTCCATTCGTCCTTGTTAAGCACGACGGCAGTTTGCGTTTCTGTGTCGATTTCTGAAAACCTAAGAAAGTTTGCGTCGTGGATGCCTACCCCTGCCTCACATGGACGATTCATTAGACGCTCTGGCAGGCGCACGCTTCTTTTAAACCCTCGACCTTTTTTCGGTTTTTGGCAGTATCTGCTTGACGAGGCCTCAATGCCCAAGACGGCTTTTCGGACACCCCAAGGGCTGTTTGAGTTTAACTGGCTTCTGATGGGGCTCCATTCCACGCCGGTCACTTTTCAGAGGCTGATGGAATTGGTTTTGGCGGGCCTCCAGTGGGATTTGTGCCTAATCTACTTGGATGACGTCATCGTTTTTGGCCGCACATTTGATGAGCATTTGGATCGCCTGAGGGCTATTTTCGTTAAGATGCGTGCGGCCGACTTGAAGTTTAAGCCCCAAAAATGTCATCTGCTCCAAAAATCTGTTCGATACTTGGGCCACATAGTCAGCGAATCGGGTATCGCGACAGACCCCGAGAAAACTGCTTGCATTCAGACGTGGCAGACCCCCACCTTGGCCAGTTTTATCGGCTTCGCCTATTATTATCGCCGATTTGTTGCGGGGTTTGCGTCCATTCCTAAACCTCTCCACGCCCTGACGGCTAAGGGCCAAAATTTTAATTGGGGGGAGGTGAAGGAGGCTGTGTTCCGCTCTATTCGCAATGGGCTTGTTAACTCCTCACCCCTGTGTTATCCCGACTTTTCGTTGCCATTCATTTTGGGCACAGACGCCAGTAATATCGTCAGGTACAGGAACCTTGGTGAACAGAGAGACTACATCAAAGCTGACAAGCAAATTTTCGTGGGACATTCTGTCTAAAGGAAAGCCACCCACACGGATCCCTATCTAAAGCCTGATTCTCACCACCATCTGGCGCAGAAGAATTCCCTCATAAAAACACTACACCATAGGGCCCACTGCATCTCCAACCAACAGCACCTAGCCAGTGAACTGGAACACGTAAACCAAGCCCTCAAGATGAATGGAAACTCGGACAGCTCTATTCGCAAAGCTGTTTCTCCAACCATGGAGAGACAACCGCCAGAGAATCCAAACAAAACCATCAGTCTACCATACATAGCAGGTGTTACCAAAAAGATTTCCAAAATCTAAACAAACACAAGATCCAGGTCCAATTCAATACAGTATACGAAATCCGTGATCTAATCCCATCTGTGAAGGAGGTCATTCCTGACATGCAATACCCTGGAGTCTACAAACTGAGTTGTACCTGTGGCAGCAGTTACATTGGGGAAATGAAACGACATGTCTCGGACGGTGTACGTGAACACAAGGCAGATTTAAAACACGGAAGAACCAATACAACTACCGTAGCTGACCATTGTTATAACGCTGTGGGCTCACACGATATTGTTTTTTTTCCGAGACCAAGGTGCTCTGCAAACCGCCGGTCTACCTTCAAAGATTTGTGCATGAAGCCATCCAGATATATAAACACAGATAATTTCAACCGGGAAGATGGGTACAAGCTGAGCAACCATTGAAAGGACGTTATTAACCAGGTTGGTTGGAATTCGCTGTAATACTTCCATCCTGCCTGCCGTTTTGTAATTTCTCACATTAACAGGGCGACCTTCCCCATTCTCATCCTGTTTACATGCTCATTTACATTTACATGCTAATGCCTCACTTTGGCCCCACAGGCAGAGCTTTTCTCTGCCTTCCACAGGCACAGCTTCTCTCTGACTTCCACAGGCACAGCTTCTCTCTGCCTACCACAGGCACAGCTTCTCTCTGCCTTCCACAGGCACAGCTTCTCTCTGCCTACCACAGGCACAGCTTCTCTCTGCCTCCCACAGGCACAGCTTCCCTCTGCCTTCCACAGGCACAGCTTCTCTCTGCCGTCCACAGGCACAGCTTCTCTCTGTCTTCCACAGGCACAGCTTCTCTCTGCCTTCCACAGGCACAGCGTCTCTCTGCCTTCCACAGGTACAGCGTCTCTCTGCCTTCCACAGGCACAGCTGCTCTCTGCCTTCCACAGGCACAGCTTATCTCTGCCTTCCACCGATCACCTGCACCCACCCCCCTCTCACCCTCCCCCCCTTGCCCCCCCCCTTATTCCTTCTCTAGCTTTGCCCACTTACCCTTGGGTTGGGCCCACCACAACCCTTTATAAACTCTTGTTGTCAGCAGCGCTTTCTCCTATGTCAGCGGTTGTCCTGCTGTATCGGTGCCACCTGATGAATATCGCTTGTGTTGTGATCGAAACATCGTGATTTGTTTAATTTCAATTCTGACTATGTGACTTTACCGAAAGAACCAAAGAGTATTGCTTAAGAGTATTACTTAACATTGCCATGGTGAGGCCTAGTCCCGCGCAGAGCCCCAGGCCTCGCCTAGATTGCCCAGCTGGCCAAGGTGGCACCTTGGCAGGCTGGGGCTGGGCTATTACCCACCGCCCACTCTGCAGTAATAAGTACAACCTATAGTAGTAGCATCTACCGATAGTAGTAACTGCACACATTGGAGTGGGGGGGGGGAGAAGAAGACATAACACTGTGAAGAATTTACCTCAGCGTTTTGTGTTTTTTTAAAGCATTTCGAACGCGAATGAGAATCCCCCTCCTCCACCGATGGCATGTGTGCGTTGCTAGGGGCAACCCCCGGTCAGCGTTTTGCACATGCACAAATGCGTGTTGTGTCGCTCGCGGAGTGGTGCGAAGAAGTAATTAGATAATAATAAATAGCACTAAATTGTTTATTTAACTTATTTAAAGTTGACGGATGGGAAAACAGAAATGCGCTGGCTCACCACGGGGCTTACGGCATGGTACCTGGCTACTTTTGTTTAAACATAAACCCCAAGTTTTTCGAGCCAAATCCTTCGCAAGTTGCTTCACAAACAGAGAGACAGACGGACAGACAGACAAAAAATGACATTTATAGGTAAGACTAGTGGGAAGTACCCGGCGTTGCCCAGGCAAAAAATACACACACACATCGACACACACACACAAACACATCGAGCCACACACACACACATCGACACACACACACATACATAGACTCTACAACAACAACAACCGCCATTCGCCAATAAGTGGTGGTGACGTCACCACGACGCTTGGCCTGGCACATAGACTCACACACATATCGACCTACACGCACACACATATGGACTTACACATATTGACTAACACACACGTGGACTTACACAAACAGACATCGACTTACACAGACATATTGTAACTTTTAGAGCAGGTTGGCAGCAAATGGGTAACTTTTGCCACAAAACAAAGAATGCCATCAGGGTGGTATCTTGTGGAGCCAGGGCCCGTTGTTAGTAATGTCCTTCAGTGAAGTAGATGCGTTGACCATTTTGGAGTTGAATTGGCAAATGGATGACTGTGGGAGAACAGCCATGGATTGGGGAGGCAAGAATTATCCAAATGGCCTAATTGCTGCTGATGTATCTTCCTTGGACAAAAAGTTCAACCTCATCCAAACTTTGCCCCTGATGTTGTTGATGTATTTGCAAAGATTTGATGGCTTGCACAAAATTGCAGAATTCCACCATGCTCAGTATTTATGCGACGATATGGAGGATAGCCATCAGGGCCTGACTGAGTATCTTTCAAGAAGTTGCGTGGATACTTCTTGTTATAACCGGCGGTCTTGCATAAATGAAGAAATAGGATTTAACTGCCCACATGGGCCATGGACCATTTGCTTGCAGCCCACATCAAATAGGGCAGGGTCTTGATGGGGGTCAGGTAGCTCAGCACTGACAAATGTGTGAATGTCAGTTTCATTATTTATTTCCATTTTCCATAGCAAAATGTGAGCATGAGGAAGACCACGTTTTTTGCCACTTCAATTTTGTGCAAGTTGCATCTTGTCTTTCCAAAGACACCACCTTCTTTAGTCGTAATAAGCCTCATGAGTTAATCAACTTTGATTTTCAAGATCTTTGCAATGATGTCATGTGTGTCTGTTGCCTTTTGGTTTGGAGAAAGCTCAACCTGGATCTCCTTCCATTTAGGATTGCAAGTGAAGGTGATAAAGAGATGGGGCCTGCCATATTGTCTGAGGTGCGTCATGGCATCCTGAGTCTTCTCATGCATTTATCTTGGTCCACCTGTGAAGGATGAAGGCAAAATAACTAATCTGCCCACATTGTGAGGGTTTGCATGTATGTCAGCATTGATAGTGTCCCTGAGATGAGCATACTGTTCTATACGCAGGCGTGTTTGATTAAGTGGAATGTAAAGAAGGTGCTCACTCTCAATTTTGGCATATTCATCGACAACATACTTAGTTTAAGTGGATGGCGCACTGTAATATGTGGTTTCCTCCTTCTGTGTCCATGATCATGAAGGAAAATAAGACTTTAGAGGAGACAGATTTGTGAGGATGTCTTTGTCGTGGAGCTTTGATAATTTGAGGAATCTGGACTTGGTACCCATCTTGGACTTGCCACAGTATAATGGGGTATTGTAGGGCATAATTCGCTCTGCTTGTGTCAGGAAATCGTTGATGGTGTTGTCTTGGAATCGAAGCACAATGTCTCATACTCAATGTGGTGCGACCGGCTTTCACTACAGCAGTGCATACCGACTGAGGTGGTACCTGCTTTCACTACAGCAGTGCATACTGACTGGTGGTACTTACTTTAACTACAGCAGTGCATACTCACTGTGGTAGTACCTGCGATGATTAAAGAAGTGCATACTGCTGTGGTGGTACCTGCTATGATTACAGCAGTGCATACTGACTGTGGTGGTACCTGCTATGATAACAGCAGGGCATACTGACTGTGGTGGTACCTGCTATGATTACACCAGTGCATACTGTAGTGGTACCTGCTTTTACTACAGCAGTACATACTGACTGTAGTGGTACCTGCTATGATTACACCAGTGCATACTATGGTGGTACCTGCTTTTACTACAGCAGTGCATACTGACTGTTGTGGTACCTGCTTTCAGGACAGCAGTGCACACTGACTGTGGTGGCTAACTGCTATGATTACAAGAGTGCATACTGTGATGGTACGGGCTATGATTACAGCAGTCCATACTGTGGTGGCACCTGCTTTCACTACAGCAGTGCATACTGACTGCGGTAGTACCTGCTATGATTACAGCAGTGCATAATGACTGTAGTGGTACCTGCTAAGATTACAGCAGTGCATACTGCAGTGGGAACTGCTATGATTACAGCAGTGCATACTGACTGGGGTGGTAGCCTGCTTTCACTAGAAAAGTGTACACCCACTGTGGTACCTGCTTTCACTACAGCAGTGCATACTGGCTGTGGTGGTACCTGCTTTCACTACAGCAGCGCAGACTGACTGTGGTGGTAGCTGCAATGATCACAGCAGTGCATACTGCTGTGGTGGTACCTGATATGGTTACAGGAGTGCATACTGACTGTGGTGGGAACTGCTTTGATTACAGCAGTGCATACTGACTGTGGTGGATCCTGCTATGATTACAGCAGTGCATACTGACTGGAGTGGTACCTGTTATGATTACTACAGTGCATACTGACTGTGCAGGTATGTGCTATGATTACAGCAGTGCATATTGACTGTGGTAGTACCTGCTATGATTACAGCAGTGCATACAGTGGTGGGACCTGCTTTCACTACAGCAGTGCACACTGACTATGGTGGTACCTGCTATGATTACAGCAGTGCATACTGACTGTGGTGGTTCCTGCTATGATTACAGCAGTGCATACTGACTGGTGGTTCCTGCTATGATTACAGCAGTGCATACTGACTGTAGTGGTACCTGCTAAGATTACAGCAGTGCATATTGACTGTGGTGGTACCTTATTTCACTAATGCAGTGCACACGGACTGTGGTGGCTACTTGTTATGATTACAGTAGCGCATGCTGTGGTGGTACGGGCTATGATAACAGCAGTGCATACTGGCTGTGGAGGTACCTGCTAAGATTACAGCAGTGCATACTGTGGTGGGAACTGCTATGATTACAGCAGTGCATACTGTGCTGGCACCTGCTTTCACTACGGCAGTGCATACTGACTGTGGTGGGAACTGCTATGATTACAGCAGTGCATACTGACTGTGGTGGTTCCTGCTATGATTACAGCAGTGCATACTGACTGTAGTGGTACCTGCTAAGATTACAGCAGTGCATATTGACTGTGGTGGTACCTTATTTCACGAATGCAGTGCACACGGACTGTGGTGGCTACCTGTTATGATTACAGTAGCGCATGCTGTGGTGGTACGGGCTATGATAACAGCAGTGCATACTGGCTGTGGAGGTACCTGCTAAGATTACAGCAGTGCATACTGTGGTGGGAACTGCTATGATTACAGCAGTGCATACTGACTGTGGTGGTTCCTGCTATGATTACAGCAGTGCATACTGACTGTAGTGGTACCTGCTATGATTGCTACAGTGCATACTGACTGTGGTGTTACCTGCTATGATTACAGCAGTGCATATTGACTGTGGTAGTGCCTGCTATGATTACAGCAGTGCATACTGTGGTGGTACGGTCTATTAAACAGCAGTGCATACTGACTGTGGTGGTACCTGCTATGATTCCAGCAGTGCATACTGACTGTGGTGGTACCTGCTAATATTACAGCAGTGCATACTGTGGTGGTACCTCATTTCAATACAGAAGTGCATAGTGACTCTGGTGGTACCTGCTTTCACTACAGCAGTGCATACCCACTGTGGTACCTGCTTTCACTACAGCAGTGCATACTGTCTGTGGTCGTATCCTGCTATTGCTACAGCAGTACATACTGACTGTGGTGGTACCTGCTATCACTACAGCAGTGCATACCGACTGTGGTGGTACCTGCTTTCACTACAGCAATGCATACCGACTTTTGCGGTGCCTTCTTTCAGTATAGCAGCGCATACTGACTGTGGTGGTATCCTGCTTTGACTACAGCAGTGCATACTGACTGTAGTGGTACCTGCTACGATTCCTAAAGTGCATACTGACTGTGGTGTTACCTGCTATGATTACAGCAGTGCATACTGACTGTGGTGGTACCTGCTTTCATGACAGCAGTGCACACTGACTGTGGTGACTAGCTGCTATGATTATAGCAGTGCATACTGTGGTGGTACGGGCGATGATAACACCAGTGCATACTGACTGTGGTGGTACCTGCTATGATTACAGCAGTGCATACTGACTGTGGTATTACCTGCTATGATTCCAGCAGTGCATACTGACTGTGGTGGTATTTGCTAAAATTGTAGCAGTGCAAACTGTGGTGGTACCTGCTTTCACTACAGCAGTGCATACCCACTGTGGTACCTGCTTTCACTACAGCAGTGCACACTGGCTGTGGTGGTATCCTGCTATTGCTAAAGCAGTGCATACTGACTGTGGAGGTACCTGCATTCATTACAGCAGTGCATACCGACTGTGGTAGTACCTGCTTTCACTATACTAATGCATACCGACTGTGGCGGTGCCTGCTTTCACTATAGCAGCGCATACTGACTGTTGTGATATCCTGCTATGACTACAGCAGTGCATACTGACTGTGGTGGTAGCAGCTGATTACAGCAGTGCATATTGACTGTAGTCGTACCTGATATGATTGCTACAGTGCATACGGACTGTGGTGTTACCTGCTATGATTACAGCAGCGCATAATTACTGTGGTAGTACCTGCTATGATTACAGCAGTGAATACTGTGGTGGCACCTGCTTTCACTACGGCAGTGCATACTGACTGTGGTGTTACCTGCTATGATTACAACAGTGCATACTGACTGTGGTGTTACCTGCTATGATTACAACAGTGCATACTGACTGCGGTGGTACCAGCTATGATTACAGCAGCGTATACTGACTGTGGTGTTACCTGCTATGATTACAGCAGTGCATACCGACTGTGGTGGGATCTGCTATCATTTCAGCAGTGCATACTGACTTTGGTGGTACCTGCTATGGTCACAACAGTACATATTGACTGTGGTGGTACCTGATATGATTACAGCAGTGCATACTGACTGTGGTGGTACCTGCTAAAATTATAGCAGTGCATACTGTGGTGGTACCTGCTTTCACTACAGAAGTGCATAGTGAATGTGGTGGTACCTGCTTTCACCACAGCAGTGCATACCCACTGGGGCACCTGCTTTCACAACCGCAGTACACAATGGCTGTGGTGGTATCCTGCTATTGCTACAGCAGTGCATACTGACTGTAGTGGTACCTGCTTTCATTACAGCAGTGCATACCGACTGTGGTGGTACCTGCTTTCAATATAGCAATGCATACCGACTGTGGCGGTGCCTGCTTTCACTATAACAGTGCATACTGACTGTTGTGATATCCTGCTATGACTACAGCAGTGCATACTGACTGTGGTGGTAGCTGCTGATTACAGCAGTGCATACTGTGGTGGTACCTGCTTTCACGACAGCAGTGCACACTGACTGTGGTGACTACCTGCTATGATTATAGCAGTGCATACTGTGGTGGTACGGGCGATGATAACACCAGTGCATACTGACTGTGGTGGTACCTGCTAAAATTATAGCAGTGCATACTGTGGTGGTACCTGCTTTCACTACAGAAGTTCATAGTGACTGTGGTGGTACCTGCTATGATTACAACAGTGCATACTGACTGCGGTGGTACCAGCTATGATTACAGCAGCGTATACTGACTGTGGTGTTACCTGCTATGATTACAGCAGTGCATACCGACTGTGGTGTTATCTGCTATCATTTCAGCAGTGCATACTGACGTTGGTGGTACCTGCTATGGTCATAACAGTACATATTGACTGTGGTGGTACCTGATATGATTACAGCAGTGCATACTGACTGTGGTGGTACCTGCTAAAATTATAGCAGTGCATACTGTGGTGGTACCTGCTTTCACTACAGAAGTGCATAGTGAATGTGGTGGTACCTGCTTTCACCACAGCAGTGCATACCCACTGGGGCACCTGCTTTCACAACAGCAGTACACAATGGCTGTGGTGGTATCCTGCTATTGCTACAGCAGTGCATACTGACTGTGGTGGTACCTGCTTTCATTACAGCAGTGCATACCGACTGTGGTGGTACCTGCTTTCAATATAGCAATGCATACCGACTGTGGCGGTGCCTGCTTTCACTATAACAGTGCATACTGACTGTTGTGATATCCTGCTATGACTACAGCAGTGCATACTGACTGTGGTGGTAGCTGCTGATTACAGCAGTGCATACTGTGGTGGTACCTGCTTTCACGACAGCAGTGCACACTGACTGTGGTGACTACCTGCTATGATTATAGCAGTGCATACTGTGGTGGTACGGGCGATGATAACACCAGTGCATACTGACTGTGGTGGTACCTGCTAAAATTATAGCAGTGCATACTGTGGTGGTACCTGCTTTCACTACAGAAGTTCATAGTGACTGTGGTGGTACCTGCTTTCACTACAGCAGTGCATACCCACTGTGGTACCTGCTTTCACTACAGCAGTGCATACTGGCAGTGGTGGTATCCTGCTATTGCTACAGCAGTGCATACTGACTGTGGTGGTACCTGCTTTCACTACTGCAATTCATACCGACTGTGGCGGTGCCTGTTTTCACTATAGCAGCGCATACTGACTGTGGTGGTATCCTGCTATGACTACAGCAGTGCATACTGACTGTAGTGGTACCTGCAATGATTGCTACAGTGCATACTGACTGTGGTGTTAACTGCTATGATTACAGCAGTGCATATTGACTGTGGTAGTACCTGCTATGATTACAGCAGTGCATACTGTGGTGGCACCTGCTTTCACTACGGCAATGCATACTGACTGTGGTGGTACCTGCTATAATTACAACAGTGCATACTGGCTGTGGTGGTACCTGCATGGATTACAGCAGTGCATACGGACTGTGGTGTTACCTGCTATGATTACAGCAGTGCATACTGTGGTGGTACGGGCTATGACAGCAGCAGTGCATACTGATTGCGGTGGTACCTGCTATGATTACAGCAGTTCATAATGACTGTGGTGGTACCTGCTATGATTCCAGCAGTGCACACTGACTGTGGTGGTACCTGCTAAAATTATAGTAGTGCATACCGTGGTGGTACCTGCTTTCACTACAGAAGTGCATAGTGACTGTGGTGGTACCTGCTTTCACTACAGCAGTGCATACCCACTGTGGCACCTGCTTTCACTAGAGCAGTACATACTGGCTGTGGTGGTATCCTGCTATTGCTACAGCAGTGCATATTGACTGTGGTGGTACCTGCTATCACTACAGCAGTGCAAACCGACTGTGGTGCTACCTGCTTTCACTACAGCAATGCACACCGACTGTGGCCGTGCCTGCTTTCACTATAGCAGCACATAGTGACTGTGGTGGTATCCTGCCATGACTACAGCAGAGCATACTGACTGTAGTGGTACCTGCTATGATTGCTACAGTGCATACTGACTGTGGTGTTACCTGCTATGATTACAGCGTTGCATATTGACTGTGGTAGTACCTGCTATGATTACAGCAGTGCATACTGTGGTGGCACCTGCTTTCACTACGGTAGTGCATACTGACTGTGGTGGTACCTGCTATGATTACAACTGTGCATACTGACTGCGGTGGTACCTCCTATGATTACAGCAGCGCATACTGACTGTGGTGTTACCTGCTATGATTACAGCAGTGCATACTGTCTGTGGCGGGATCTGCTTTCAAGACAGCATTGCACACTGACTGTGTTGGCTACTTGCTATGATTATAGCATTGCATACTGTGGTGGTACGGGATATGATAACAGCAGTGCATACTGACTGCGGTGGTATCTGCTATGATTACAGCAGTGCATACTGACTGTGGTGGTACCTGCTATGATTCCAGCAGTGCATACTGACTGTGGTGGTACCTGCTAAAATTCTAGCAGTGCACACTGTGGTGGTACCTGCTTTCACTACAGAAGTGCATACTGACTGTGGTGGTACCTGCTATGATTACAACTGTGCATACTGACTGCGGTGGTACCTCCTATGATTACAGCAGCGCATACTGACTGTGGTGTTACCTGATATGATTACAGCAGTGCATACTGACTGTGGTGGTACCTGCTATGATTCCAGCAGTGCATACTGACTGTGGTGGTACCTGCTTAAATTATAGCTGTGCATACTGTGGTGGTACCTGCTTTCACTACAGAAGTGCATAGTGACTGTGGTGGTACCTGCTTTCACTACAGCAGTGATTACCCACTGTGGCACCTGCTTTCACTACAGCAGTACACAATGGCTGTGGTGGTATCCTGCTATTGCTACAGCAGTGCATACTGACTGTGGTGGCACCTGCTTTCATTACGGCAGTGCATACTGACTGCGGTGGTACCTGATATGATTCCAGCAGCGCATACTGACTGTGGTGTTACGTGCTATGATTACAGCAGTGCATACTGTCTGTGGTGGTACCTGCTATGGTTACAACAGTGCATACTGACTGTGGTGGTACCTGATATGATTACAGCAGCGCATACTGACTGTGGTGGTACCTGCTATGATTGCTACAGTGCATACTGACCGTGGTGGTACCTGCTAAAATTATAGCAGTACATACTGTGGTGGTACCTGCTTTCACTACAGAAGTGCATAGTGACTGTGGTGGTACCTGCTTTCACTACAGCAGTGCATACCCACTGTGGTACCTGCTTTCACTACAGCAGTGCATACTGGCTGTGGTGGTATCCTGCTATTGCTACAGCAGTGCATACTGACTGTGGTGGTACCTGCTTTCACTACAGCAGTGCATACCGACTGTGGTGGTACCTGCTTTCACTACTGCAATGCATACCGGCTGTGGCGGTGCCTGCTTTCACTATAGCAGCGCATACTGACTGTGGTGGTATCCTGCTATGACTACAGCAGTGCATAGTGACTGTGGTGCTAGCTGCTGATTACAGCAGTGCATACTGCTGTGGTGGTACCCGTCATGATTACAGCAGTGCATACTGTGTTGGCTGTCGTCTGATGAAGCTACTTGTATTTACTGGCGAAACGTCGTACTCAGATTGTGAATGTTGTGGCTTGGCTCTCCAACACAGCGGTGTGCTGTGCTAGTGACGAATTGGCATTTTCTGTTGATGTGACAACCCTTACTAGTTGGCTGTGTCGGGTGGTGGTGGGTTTAAACGACACATTTATATATTTATGCAATCTAACCCAAAAAAAATCCCCCTATATTATGGAGGCCCTTGCCTGTCACAAGCGAACGAATAACAACACCTGGGCGATCGACAGCACAATGCTTATAAATAAGCGGGGTAGGTGGATGATACAACTTGGTAAAACCAGGATTAACTTAAGACTTCACTGAAATCCCAGTTTATTACATAAGTTGTATCATCCCAGCTCCGAGTCGGTCATTAGCGAACCGGTACTGGAGTCCTCCAACACTGGAAGTGGGTAAGTTCAAGACCGCTAACCCTTTTTTTCAGTTTTCATTTATTATGTATAGCCCTATGAGCCATGCGGCTCGGGTGCAACCGCAACAAAATAAACATGAACAAAGAACATCTTAAAGTGACTGTGCGCAACAGAAAAATCCAGGAAAAAACAGCAAAATCTTCCAGAAAAAACACCGTATATCAACGTTGTGTGCAAAAAATCCCAGTGGGATGCAAGTCAAACAATAACAACCATAAGACATTTTTTTATTTAAAGCTTTCATGACTGCAGGGATTCATATTCTTGGTTCTTTCGGTAAAGTCACGTAGAAGGGAAACAATAAAATAATAAAAATATAAAACAATAAAATTATCACGACGTTTCGACTGGAACACAAGCAATCATCATCAGGTGTGAAAACCACAGCAATGAAGTTTGAAAAAAGTGGCGTTTTTTTACGTTAGCACCATGGAGAGCGCTTTGGCAGTTATTCAGATGGACGAGTCCATCTATTTTCGGAAAAGAGGAGAGGGGAGACGAAAAGAATGAATGCGGTCTGAAAGCCACCGTAAGCGTGAACAATCAATTAAGACCCGAAATGGTTCATCAAATCCTTCCAATGATTGCTAAGCCAACATCCATCTTCTCGGTTGAAATTGTCTCTGTGTTTATATATGTGGATAGCCTCATGAACGAATACCTCATGGTAGCCAGATGGCTTGCAGAGAACCTCTGTCTTGGAGAAGTCAATGTCATGTGAGCCTACTGAATTATAACAGTGATCTGCCACGGCCGAAGTGTTGGTCCTAACGTGTTTTAGGTCTGCTTTGTGTTCACAGATGCGGTCCGAGACATGTCGTTTCGTTTCTCCAATGTAACTACTACCACAGAGGCAACTTAGTTTGTAGACGCCAGGGTACTGTATGTCTGGAATCACATATTTTACAGACGGAACCAGATCACGGATTTTATGTGATGTGTTGAATCGGACCTGGATCTTGTGTTTATTAAAGATTTTGGAGATCTTTTTTGTGATCCTCGCAATGTAGGGTAAAGTGATGGTTTGAATGGCTCCTCAAAAGGGTCCTTCTTCATGGTTGGAGTGATAGCTTAGTGGATTGTGTAGTCGGAGTAAGGCAAACTTTGCAGCCATTACTGGACCGCAGCTGACAGCAGTGCTCTACCAAAACGTCCGTCCTGAGAAGACAGCGTCAAGGCGGTAATGGTGTGCTTCGCACTGTTGCTCCACAGACCTCATCCAGAGACACGCCGGCCCTGCTGACCAAGGACCTGCCACAGCTCTGGTCAAGAGTGGTTTAACAGCATTTGCTAAAAGCTGCCCCTTACACCTGTATGCCTCTTTAATGCGCTATTTAATCCAGGCAGCTATACGCTGCTTGGAAGCTGGCTGGCCCCTCTTTTAAAGGCCCATACAAGAAGAACAGCAGTCCAGGTCTACTTTAGATAAATCCTCAACACCGGGACCGGATCCAGCAAGTGCAGTCTAACCTTTTTTGCCAACCGACAAGGATGCAGGCAGAAAGATGGTAAGCAACTATCCATCCCCTGAGCCATATGGAAAGGAGACAACACCTTGGGGATAAATTTCAGAGGTTCGCAAAAACGCCTTCTGCTTTGTTATGCCTATGAAAGGTTGGTGAGCGCCAAGGGCGTGGACCTCACATACCCTACGCAGAGTTCTAATAGCGGCCAGGAACACCGTCTTCCAGGTAACGAACTTTTCCACGCACGATATGACCAGTTAAAAAGGTGAGTCACACAGGTCCGAGAACCACAACCTCCTCAGCCCAGCCGGTGCTACAAGAACCACCGTGGCTGCACTCCCCACTACCTTCGCCAGGACATATGGAAGCTGGGGAAACAGTGGGAAGGCATACCCCAGGAGTCCTTCCCACCGGCACGTAAGGGCATCCATCATCCAAAGTCCCTGCGGTTGGAATCGGGATACAAAGCGCGGAAGCTTGTTCTTCAAGTTCGACATGAATCAGTCTACGTTTGGTGTTCTGAACCGGTGCACAATCTCGTTGAACACCTCCACATGAAGCGAACATTTCCCTGGGGTCAAGCTTCCCGCAACTAAGCCAGTCAGCGACCATGTTGTGTGCCTGCTAGGTAACAGGGCCACCGGATACACCTAGTGCGCTTCTGCCCCAATGCAGCAAGAGACCCGATTCTCTCATTAACCTGTTTAGGGGAGCCTTGTCTTGTTCACCATCGTGACCACAGTGGCATTGCAAAGCACCAGCACCATGCACCCTGCGATGACATTGACTTGTTGTAGGAGGGCCGGGCATATCACCCTTAACTTGAGGAGATTGATGCTAAACCTCGATTCCTCGGGCAACCACACACCCTGGATTACCCGGTAAAAGTGCTCCAGAGTGCCCTTCAGGTTGGTATCAGTTTCATTGGTCACCTGTTCCCGAAAATACCCTTGGGGAGACCCTAACTGTAAAATCTCCTTCTTCCAACCACCACCGGCAATCTGTCCCTGCTGAATGGGAGAGGGGCATGAATTGGTCCATGTTTCCCCATGGGGCGAGGGGGGTTCCCAGTTGTTCCAGGAGGCACCACTGCAACACTCCCATGTGCAGGCGAGTTTATGGGATCATGGTGACTTCAGCTGCCGCGTGTCCCAGCACCATGAGAAACGCGTTGGCAGTGCCTCTGCCCCTGAACATAGTTTCCTTATCTTGTGCACTACCCATTCGCACTTTGCATCTGGCCAAAAAAAAACATGGCGCTCTGCTTCATATCGCACACGTCTCCCAGGTGTAGAATGCACTGGGGGCGGGCTGATGGTTGCACTTTGGTTTGTTTGGCATCAACCCACCTGTCATATCAATCTCTGAAGTGCCTATGCTGACAGCGCCTGGACGAGACTCTCAGCTTCCATAGACCTCAACGATGCATACCTTCACCGTTGAAGTCTATGGAAGCTCGCCAATCATTGCGGCCTATTGCCTGAGCAATGGATGCCACTGACTCCATCTTGAAATGAAAGCTCTTCAATAATTTGTTGAAACTTCATAAGTCAATTATATTTCGATTTAAAGCTTTCGTGACTGCAATGATTCATCTTCTTTGGTTCTTTCGGTAAAGTCACGTAGAATTCTACGTGACTTCACCGAAAGAACCAAAGAAGAAGTCAATTATAGTCTGGAAGCCACCTGAGGACTTCGGGACCACAATGAATCATGACATGGCGCAACTGTGTTAACATGAAAAATGAACTGAACACAACGAATTTGAAGCGAGTCTGCATGGCAAAGAAATCTCCATCAGCTGTTGTTGCTAAAAGCTCACGTGCATGCTCGAGTCATGGGTCCCTGGGCGTTGAGTTGCTTTGGGCAAGCTAGCATGGGGGAAGTCACCGCTGAGCCTTGGTTCCACCCGCAGAAGTAGTTAACCATCGTCCGCGGGGGGGATGACCCAGGTGGATTTTGATCAACCCGACACCCAATGGCGATGTGGCCTCCTAGGCCACAGTGGGGGCAGCTCACTGGACCCCGGGTCCGGCCTGGGGTCCCTCAGTCCTTTAGTGGCCATTGTCACGAGCATTGTGTCGGCTCCCTCTGTGCTGCAGACAGATCTCAGATGGTGGTGGCCACCACTTGTTCTAGCTTCTCTGAGGATTTCCCTATTGTCTCTGGAGCTGCAGCCTCTGCTGTGTCTTATCTCTCCCAACCCCTGTGGAGATGCTCACTGTTCCTGCACTTGTCACCTCCCAAACGTGGGCTAGGATCTCAACCCGGACCCCTTCGGTCTTCGTCCTCTCATATATTCTGAGCGACCCATAGTGACGGGCAGAAGGATATCAGCCCTTCTGGTGTAACTAACGAGATGCTGGGCTACCATGCAGTTGTGTCTTTGTTGGCATTTTGGGAAAGCTTTCCTGGTGAACATGAGGAAGATTCCCTGAGGAGCCAGTGCTGACTCGGAAGGCGTCCTAACTTTGGAATCGGTTCAGGGCACCTGAAGGGGAATCGTCAACGCGAGCCAACTCTTCCAAACCTCCCTTCAAAGTGGTCTTCTTCGCCGAGGAGATTCCTTTCCAGATGCTGAGAGCTTCGTTGTTGATAACATTGGGAAGTGATTTAAAAGCATCTTCCCCCCAGTCCTGGGCATGATACAGTGAGGGAAAAAAGTATTTGATCCCCTGCTGATTTTGTACGTTTGCCCACTGACAAAGAAATGATCAGTCTATAATCTTAATGGTAGGTTTATTTGAACAGTGAGAGACAGAATAACAACAAAAAAAATCCAGAAAAACGCATGTCAAAAATGTTATAAATTGATTTGCATTTTAATGAGGGAAATAAGTATTTGACCCCTCTGCAAAACATGACTTAGTACTTGGTGGCAAAATGCTTGTGGGCAATCACAGAGGTCAGACGTTTCTTGTAGTTGGCCACCAGGTTTGCACACATCTCAGGAGGGATTTTGTCCCGTTCCTCTTTGCAGATCTTCTCCAAGTCATTAAGGTTTCGAGGCTGACGTTTGGCAACTCGAACCTTCAGCTCTCTCCACAGATTTTCTGTGGGATTAAGGTCTGGAGACTGGCTAGGCCACTCCAGGACCTTAATGTGCTTCTTCTTGAGCCACTCCTTTGTTGCCTTGACCGTGTGTTTTGGGTCATTGTCATGCTGGAATACCCATCCACGACCCATTTTCAATCCCCTGGCTGAGGGAAGGAGGTTCTCACCCAAGAATTTGATGGTACATGGCCCCGTCCATCGTCCCTTTGGTGCGGTGAAGTTCCTGTCCCCTTAGCAGAGAAACACCCCCAAAGCATAATGTTTCCACCTCCATGTTTGAAGGTGGGGATGGTGTTCTTGGGGTCATAGGCAGCATTCCTCCTCCTCCAAACACGGCGAGTTGAGTTGATGCCAAAGAGCTCCATTTTGGTCTCATCTGACCACAACACTTTCACCCAGTTGTCCTCTGAATCATTCAGATGTTCATTGGAAAACTTCAGACGGGCATGTATATTTGCTTCTGTGGACAGGTGTCTTTTATACAGGTAACAAGCTGAGATTAGGAGCACTCACTTTAAGAGTGTGCTCCTAATCTCAGCTCGTTACCTGTATAAAAGACACGTAGGAGCCAGAAATCTTTCTGATTGAGAGGGGGTCAAATACTTATTTCCCTCATTAAAATGCAAATCAATTTATAACATTTTTGACATGCGTTTTTATGGATTTTGTTGTTGTTATTCTGTCTCTCACTGTTCAAATAAACCTACCATTAAAATTATAGACTGATAATTTCTTTGTCAGTGGGCAAACGTACAAAATCAGCAGGGGATCAAATACTTTTTTCCCTCACTGTACACGGCTCTGAAACGCCTAATAAACGCCATCGAATTCTACCCACACTTCCTGGAGTTTAATTTCTTAAAGTTTTCCCAGTCGTCGGTGTCGTCTTGGCCCCGAATCTTGCCTCTCTAGTGCACTGGAGGTAGCCCCGTCCCCCCGGTTCGACTGCAGCTGCACGAGTTCCCTCTGACCCCTGACCCCTAACTTCACACCCCGTTGACCCGGCAGTGATCTTTGCGCCGGCCTGGCCTCTACTGGTCGCCATGAGGATGGCGGTGTCACCAGCAGCAGCGTTGGTCCCGCTTGCTCATGCGCTAGCGGTGAAGAATAGGCACCTGCCCTGGGCTGATCTCCGGCACCGCTGGCCCCTGGGCGGTTGCGCGCCACTCCCCGACGGCAGTTGAAGAGGTGACCATTGAGACGCCGCTTCCGCCGCTCCAGCCTACCGAGCCTTGGGGACTAATCATGGCAGTAACTCTCCTGTTGCGTGCCATCCTGGTGAATGGAAGTCGTATGTCGGCCTCGCCCACCCGACCTCTAGTCCCAGGTGTCCTCCGTCTGCTCCCACATGCAGCTAGCAGCGCCAGCGACAATGCGGGATGGGCGAGCCCCGGCTGTGGAACCGATGGCCCTTTTGTCAGTGGCGGCGGTGGGAGCGACGGTGGTGGGTTCCATCCTTGTGGGCCAGCGGCGACCTCTGGCTGTGGTTGCGTGGCCCAATACTGGTTGAACTCGGCGGCCCCTTCCCACTGCCCGAGAGGTCCTGCTGAGGGATTGCAACCTCTGCCTGCAGTGGTGGGTGGCAGCTGGTCCTCCGCAGTCTCCTACCATGCCCCGGCTCCCAGTGTTTGCAGCGCGCCTCCTGGCAAGGACCGCCGCAGATGGAGACATGGCAAACTTGATGGATTGGCCTTTCTGGAGATTCCTGGGGTGACATGTCGAACAGGCCACTTCTTGCCAGCTGTCTCACAATGATCGCCATCATATTGGCCAACCAGTTGTCCCTGTCGTCGATGCAGGGCCGTCTTCCTTTGTTCTTCGGTGGCGTGTATTTTCCAGGAAGCTGTGTCGGCTTCTGGGGCTTCAGAGTCCTGTTGAGCGCCCTCTCAAGTGCATGGGAAGAGCTACGCTGTCATTCGTCCTCTGCCCTGCAGTCTCCTGCTGAACCATCTGTGCGGTGTCCTTGAGCCTTTATCCCACCGCTTCCACCAGATGAAAGGATTCAAATCACGTCGTGTTCAGCAAAGGTGTCTTTATTTGATTACCTACAGGTAACGTCCCCGGTCATATGGCAGATAACACAATGCTTTAGCACTCCCTTCTCCTTTCTTGCTCTCCTCCTTTATCCCATGGTCTGCATTCCTTGCCAGTCAATCATTTCTCTGGGCTTTGTCCCAGAAGATTACTCACTGACCAAGCATTTCTGAGTCTCCTATCTAATTTCTCCCATAGGGCTTTGCCCCAGGTGATGATTAACTGGCCAGCCCCTGCCTAGTATCCAACTTATATTTTCAAATATATATAATTGATAATGGTCTAAGTGCAGGAAGAGGAATCATTTATCTTGCGGAAGTCAATCTACAAGTACACCTTTACCGCTACATTCTCCACATTGCACCATTACAAGATATTCAATTTAATTTCATGGTATTTCACTTTTGTTCCAGGGTTAAAAAAGTGCTGTCAGACCACAGTGTACTAGTTAGACATGGGCTGTCGTTAAATGCCTGCACATGTCATTATTTGTGACAGTAGCCAAAAGGGTGGAGTGATTTAAAGTAGGCTACAATGTAATTGAAAACGGCAGTCAGAATGATACAGTGCTTGCAGCTAAGGATGAATTGGTCGACCTGAGTAAATATTCACGTTGACAGATAATTAACTCGAAAAAATAAAATATTACATAAACCTGTGAAATATTTATTGATTCGTTAACTCTCCTTAAACATTTAAATTGGAAAATGTAATTCAAAGACCTCGAGAATGTAACACTTTTGGACAGAAGTATTATTTATATTTTAAACACATGTAGTTTGTTGATATATGTATACCATGCAGCATTTTGTTGACATGTTATGCTCGTTTTAGCGATTTTTATTTCGATTTGGTTTTGTGATGGCTTTTATTTATTTTGTATATGGTATGTGTTTTTATGATATATTTGACATTTAAATTTGTTTTAATCACTAATTTACTCGTATAATATATCTGTTGACAACTTTCACAAGTTTGAATATTTAATCTGGATTCTCCCGTCATTTTGGCGGATTATGTGTTAAGCTTTCGCCGGCTTGAAAGTGTGGGTATTTTTTACTTTTACAGCTATCTCGCACGGGAGTCTGATCCTAGACGCACACGCCTGGTTACAGATCTTTCGAGTGCAGTCATTGTCGGGGAAAGGGTTTTCAGCACCAGCCTTATGCTCTAGTCCAGTGGTTCTTAAGCTGGGTTCGATCGAACCCCAGGGGTTCGTTGAGTCACTCTTCGGGGTTCGGCAGGGGTCAAGACACACACAGTGTAGCCCGGTTCGCACTAGCAATGTCGGGCCGTTTTTGTCGGCCGTCAAAAAATTGGCACCACACAATTTTTCTTCGCCGTGTTAGATTACAAATATTTAATTGCTTAGTAAAAATGTGTTACGCAAAATATCTTCAGCCCACTTGTATTATTCGTGACGTCACGCTCCGCTTGGCCATCATTGGCTGCAGCTGATCACGCCACATGGCGTGATCAGGAACTTGGTGCGCTCATTAGTCGACTTGTGGCTGTTGTGATTGTACGTAATTTGTGATTTTCTTTTAATCTTTCAATCCCTTCATACTATGTCGAGCAAAAAAAGAAAGTGGTTGGACGAATACGTACAATATGGATTCACTTGTATAAAGGAACGTGATGGGAGTCAGCGTCCTCAATGCATGGTTTGCAATGCCAAGTTGAGCAATTATAGTCTAGCACCGGCAAAACTAAAGGAACACTTCCTAAAAATGCATGGAGATGGGAAATACAAGAACACACAACGCTCGCTAAATTCAAGGTGAAGAGAGCCAGATTCGATGAAAAGGCTAATCTGCCTGTTCTCGGCTTTGTACCCATCGACAAACCGATCCTCACAGCATCGTACGAAGTTGCGTACCTGATCGCAAAGCAGGGCAAACCACACACCATTGGTGAAACACTTGTAAAACCAGCTGCATTGAAGATGGCGAATATCATGCTGGGAAAAGCTGCTGAAGATAAGTTATCCCAAATTCCTCTTTAAAATGACACTATCAGCAGCAGAATAGACGACATGAGCGATGACATCTTGGCTCAAGTAGTTGCAGATCTGATTTCAAGCCCAGCAAAATTCAGCCTCCAACTCGACGAGACCACCGACGTTTCCAATCTAAGCCAGCTTGTTATATTCGTGCGCTATATGAAAGACGACGTGATAAAGGAAGATTTTATTTATTTTGTAAGCCTCTTACAACAACAACCAAGGTAGTCGATTCTAGATTTGAAGCTTTCGTGACTGCAAGGATTCATACTCTGATTTTATTCGGTAAAGTCACGTAGATAAAATAAAACAAAATAAAAGAAAATAATTAAATCACTAATTATTAAATTAAATAATTAAATCACTAATTATTTTGCTTTATTTTATCTACGTGACTTTACCGAATAAAACCAAAGAGTATAAGGCAGTCGATGTGAATAAACTCGTGGATGACTTCTTCAGAGACAACGATCTTTCGTGGAATATGGTTTCTGCAGTTTGTTCGGACGGAGCTCCAGCCATGCTGGGACGACACTCTAGTTTTGGAGCGCTGGTGAAATCCGATGTACCACACATCATTGTTATGCACTGTGTTCTGCACAGGCATGCGTTGGCAACAAAAACCTTGCCTCCAAAACTGGCAGAAATATAAAAAAATGTAGTTGAAAATGTGAACTACGTGCAAAATAGTGTTATGAAGCACCGCGTCTTCAAAGAGCTGTGTAAGGAAATGGGTCTGAATTCGAGGTACTTCTGTACCATTCTAACGTTCGGTGGTTATCCCGGGGAAAGGTGCTGAATCGTGTTTTTGCCATGCGTGTGGAATTAGCCCTGTTTTTGCGAGAGTACCAACATTGTGACGCAGATTGCTTCGAAAATTCTGAGTTCATTTTCATTTTGGCGTACATGGCCGATATTTTCGATGGTCTCAATCATCTAAATTGACAGATGCAGGGCGGTGGGGTCAACATCATCGAAGCGGAAGAAAACCTGAAGGCATTTATAAAAAAGCTACCTTATGGAAACGACGAACAGAGAAAGATAACTTCGCAAACTTTCCCCTGCTGGACGACTGTGTAAGTAAGATCGAAGGCGTGTCTGGAATTGGAGACATTTCTGTACCTGGGGAGCTGAAGCAAGCAATTGCCATGCACTTAGATGAGCTCGCAAAGTCTCTCGACGGATACTTCCCCACCAGAGAGTCATATCCATCATGGGTGAGACAGCCGTTCACGTTTAGTGTTGCAACAGCAGATGTCAACGATGAATACCTCGAAGAAATCATTGAACTTCAGCAGAGCCAGCTTCAACAGCAACTCTTGAGAACAACAACGCTCTCAACGTTTTGGTGTCACAAAATCGTACCATACCCTCTTATTGCTAAGAAAACCCTTGAGATACTCACACCGTTTGTTACAACGTATCTTTGCGAGCAATATTTTTCGAGGATGGTAGACATAAAAACTAAGAAAAGGAACAGACTTTGTTGCGAAAATTATATGAGAGTGGCACTTGCCAAGGTGAAGCCGCGCATTTCTGAACTTGTATCTGAAAGGCAACAGCAAAAGTCACGTTGATTTGCAGTAAATGTTCATTGAGTTATATTTTTGCGTGAAATTCATGTTTTGTTGGTTTTGTTCTTTGAACACAGTGATTTTGTGTGCAACTGATGCATGGTTCATTTTGTGCACTAATGAAATATATACCTATGTTTTGAAGAAATCATATTTTAATTTTCCAATTACGAAGGTTTCGGTGAATGCACTGATGAAGCTTGCAGGGTTCAACCTCCAATAACGTTAAGAACCACTGCTCTAGTCTTTCTCACAGAGAGCTCAAACGAGCCACTCCTCAACAGCGGGCACAACGTTCAGAGTCATTCGCTGTCATAATTAATCCCTTCTTTCTCGCTTAAGGCTGCCACTTATCAAATGCCAACAATAAACACTGTTTTGCTTATTTCACGCTACTATCGTTTGTTCAAATATTATTCATCACGTTTCTGTTGTGTTAAGAGATGACATCTGAAAATTAGCAGAACAAGTAGCTAAACTATTAATATAGCCAATGAATATATACGTTTCTCAGATGAAGAGGAGGACGTTCCAGATATTACCCTTGGAAGATGTAAACTCTGGCTTTCAAAGTGTAAAAGAGAGGGAATGCATTTATAAAAAATATCAGGCCTATTCACCATTCCACGTTTGAATACATCAATAATGGAATGGTGCCTCCACAATTGTCATTTTCAAAAATGGTGGTTAAACTGACATGAAGAACTACAGACCAATTGGCCTCATATCACTCTGAATATAAACCTCTCACGAAGATCATTGGGTGTAGAACTGTGCCACTTCTGGTGGCACAATTGCAGAAATGCCCAAATGTCTACACAGATAAATTCAAGAACCCTTTTCCTATACTGTCTTTTTGTTGGCCATCTCAGAACACTGGTGTGTGGAATATCCTTATATTGTGAAGCCCCACGACCAAATAGAGTCACAGTCAGGGTCATTCATAAAACAAGGAATGGTTGTTTTAATTACAATCTTTTCATTATAGACCACTATCCGTAGTTAAATAAAAGTCACAAAAAGACACCTATTTTAATGTTTTTTTTACAATTTCCTATTTTTTGTTCCAGGTAAAGCCCACTGAGCTATATAGCTTTTTTTAAAAAAGCGACGTGGTCACAAATGATAGCTCCACGAAGTGGCTTATCATGTGCAAATTTAGAGCAGCCAAATTCTATAAACGCATGTTTATAAATGTGGAGCGAAAAACTGGAGGACCCGGATAATAATCCACACGACCATGGGGAGACAGACACGCAGACTCCAAATATGCAGCAAGCGTCAGGGTCGGGATCGAACACACGCCCTCCTGAATACCAGGCGAGGTAGTTAACATCTCACCACAATTTACCTATACAATATTGTGACCAGTGTCCAGTTGAGTGTGTGGCAGCAACTGACCGTCACACTGCCCAGCAACCCCTTGGTTGAGCTGGAACCCTGGGGAGCAACTGCACGAGAAGGAGCCGCGCGTGTTGACGCATCCCTGGCTGCAGCTGTGGGGGCTGACGCCCACCTCCCCGCTCCCCGTGAGCGGGCGGGGCGCGACGTACACCCCCTCCACTCCCCCCTCCTCCTCGGCCGCTTCTCGCCGGGCCTCCCGGGCCCCAGCCGATCGGGTGATCGCCCCCCCCCGCACCAGTGCCCTCTCTGAGGGACATCGCTCACTGGCTGGCTCACCATCGCCTAGGGATTATTACGCGTGCGCCCCTATGGGCCCCCTTCACCCCACAACACGCACATCCGCTCTCGTGGCATTCCACCTGCCCGCGCTGATTGCGCAATATACCTGTGTGTGGGTTCGCACTCTCCCTGCGGGCTGGAAGCTAAGCCGTCGTGTCAACACGGTGAACGGCCATGGGTGGTTACAGAAGTTCGGATATTAATTAATTAATCTGCGCTCGCGCGGTACCCACCCACTGATTTTCTCTGCGCCGATACCCGCGCGTCTCGCCGTTAATACTGCGGTTCTCGCATGTACACGCGCTGGCGCGGGCGACCGTTTATATTTTAATATGCGTGCGCGTCATACACACACTTATTTATATGACCCACACACGGCAGTGCGCCAATCGCTGTTCCACCACTCTTCACGCGTGCAACGCGTCAATCATCAATCTGTACTAAGGTTTTATTCCCGGCGCTAATAGTGAACCTCTGTTTATGGCCCCCAGCGAACAGCCTAGCCTCTTATTTCCCACCCTTCGCAATGTGCGACTATCTCGGGCTAGGTCTAACGGGCAAACTGGGCTGAATTGACCAACTGAACGATCGCTCACCTCGCAGACACACGGCGTCACACGGACACGGTGGGAGTTGGGGAGGACGCTGGACAGCGAAGACTCTGCCTGGGCGACGGTTCGCAGCTACACCCAGCAGGCATCACGCGGACGCTGAGGGCGGCTGGGATTCACCACGGATCGCAGGAGAACTATGATCTAAATTTGCGCTCTCCCTCCCCTCTTATCCGCTCAGAGCCCGTTAATCCCCGGGTGACATGATATCATCCTGCGCGACCAATCAAGCGCTTTACCTGCCGAGTTTTGAACGTTCTGGCCGTTAGGGGGGGGGGCATCACATCATCCTCCCCCCCTCTTCCCCCCCTTTCCATTGTCCCCGTATCTACGTTCCTTATCTCTCTCTGAAATCGCTCCTCCTAGGGCGTCCAGGGATTTTCCCCCCACCCCACTGTTTGCACTGCCCGTAGAGTGTTTGCCTTCGAGGCCCCACCTCCCGTGTTGTGTATGCTTCATCACGGCCAGCCTGTAAAGCACAATGCGCCTCTACGATTTTTTAAGTTGATTTTAGGGGGGCCGCCATGTAATCCAGCATGGCAACGGGAAGCCGGGGGACTTCCTTGCTAGGGGCCCTTTGGATGAAAACCCGTGGTGCCAGGCACCCCCCTCCCCCCCCCCCCCCCCATCCAGACCCTACCTGGGTGCATGTGGGTGTTTAGTAGGGATGTGCGTGCGTTTGTGTGGATGGTGGCGTTGGTGGAGTTGCTCTGCGGCCGTGGCAACACACAGCCACTAAGGCCCTGTACACACTCGTCGAGATCTGCAAAGTGAAGCGGAAACAAAGAACGTCAATGCAAGCTGTTCGGTGTAGGTTCGTGAAGGTTGGTGCGAGAGCGGCAAGCCCAGAACCGATTCAGGTATCACTCGTCACTGATGTTAGCCGTGACCTAGATCGAACGCAGGTCGCCGGGGTTTACAGCGCAATATGCTGCCACTAGCGCTAACGTTACACCACAATTGAAACTCCACATACGTATTCTGCATAAATGTCATGGTCAATTTGTTGTGAAGTGGAGATTTCACCGTTGTATCATACAGAGGTTAAGCACTAATCATGCCTCTGTTAGCAGCCTTCACCTTGGGGGGTTGTAATGGTCAGCACAGTGGACTTACCATCCAAAGGTTGCCAGTTTGATCTCCTGGTATGGCATTTTAAAACAATGGTGTGAGTTTCTTAGATTCCCCCGCCCCTGTTCACTCAGCAGTATAGATGGGTGTGCTAGTCGTTTGGGAGGTCGCTTGTGGTGGGGTAAAGTGTGGGTACTCCTACCTCCTCCAAGAGGTCAAACAGCTCTCTCTAGTGGGGGCCCTTGCACCAGCAGTGGCGTGAGCAAGGAACTGCAGGAGCTGCACTTTTACCCCTCTTACCTTAAACACTGAAGAGATCGACACGGGGTCACAGTTGAGGTCGATGTGTGTGCATTCACTCAAAGGTCAAATAAAACACCTATTTGCTAGCCATCGAACAAAGATGGTCACTGTATCGCGCGCTGTCATATGCCCTACTGCGGAGGTCTGGAATGCTCTTCGATATTAGGAAGACACTGGAATGATGCACTTTAAAATATAGATTGAAAACTCACTGCTTTTTAGTTTGTTGTCCTTCACCCAAACCTCCGATTAGCGCGGTCGGCTACGTATGGTGTGAAAAAAGTTCAGCATTCATGCATATGTAGTGTCGTAGGTCTCTTCTTCCTTCTCGAGGCTTGTGTTTGTGTGTGCGGGTGGCGTGTGGCGCACACACTCAGTCGGAGACGAGGTAGTCGCAGGGGGCACCATACTAGTTATTTTCTCTCTCGTTCATGCCACCAACTCCGGCCCCTTCGCTCTCTCTCTCACAACCACGCTGCCATACGACCCGGCCCAGACACGACCCTGTCTGCGTTGCACCGACAGCATCGACCGAGACAGCCCACTACCGTCCGGCTGCACAATGATCGGGTAAAGGCGGCAGTAACGAAGGCGGCGATGACGACAGCGACGACGAAACGAGTCCACTCTCAGAACCGGGAGCCCGGAAACTCTTGCTCTCCGCTGCTTATATTCCCCTCGGCGTGGCTTGGCTCCGCCCTAGCCGCGCCTCCCTTCTCAAACCCACCAGAGGGTTCCAAAATGAAGAGGTTTGTCGATTGCGGGGGCCTACCGTGACCCTTGCCCCAGTTCCTCTGCCCTGCCGGCACACACACACATCGTGTATATGCTCAACGGCGTGTACGCGAAGCGTCTACCCGAAGTTTCAGCTGCTGTACAGCAGTCAGCGCTGTGTCACTACATCACCCCCCTCCCCCTGTTAAAAAAACAGCCGTCCTGGCTGTCAATACAGTAGCCGCAACTGGTAGGCAGGCAGGGCAACTCCCTTACCTTGAGGAACACCCTTAACATCAACAAAAAAAAACTTTCCCACAATCCCGTTACAACCGCGGCGTCCCCCGCAAATCAACAAAACACATATCGCGATGCCCCCGATCTCGCGAATTGGCAAACTCCCCGCAGCACGGTGCCCCCATCCGTAAATCGGCAACAACACCCACAGAGTCCCCCATCCGCGAATCGGCGACACCTCACACACAGCCCCCCATCCGCAAATAGGCAACAGCTCACACACAGCGCGGCGCCCCCCCGCAATCGACACACCTCTTCATTTACCCTTAACCCAGGTGCTTAGGCCCAACACCCCCTCTCCCTCGGATCCCTTCCCAGTGCAAGGGAGAGTTCCCCCATACTGGGACATAGCTCGCATGATCCAGTCCATGGGGCCGGTCACCCCCGTCTCAGCGGGGTCTTGCACCTCCGGAACCCCAAGAGCCAAGAGACAATGGAGGCAAAGTCCTCGGCTCAAAGGGCGTGGCCCCTCACCGCTCGGCAGCACCTTGGCAGTCTCGGTAGGCCTCAGAGCCCTAGGTCTGGCGGGGCTTGAGTCGACTTTGCCGGCGGGCCAGACAGCACGGATGATTTCGCTGGTGGTCTCTCGTCACCCTGACACTCCGCAGCGATGTGGCCCGATCGACCACACATGAAGCACTTGGGCGTGGGTCCCCAGCGCAGAGGGAGCTGCTCCCGACGCTGGTCTTCCTGCGGGTATGATCTTGCTTGCGTCCCCTGGCCTCCCACCACCGCCATCCTTTCTTCCATGCTCCATATCACTGCCTTCCACCTTGTCCACTGCTGCTTCTCCTCGAAGACCTGTATCTTCCGGGCCACTGTTGAGGATGCAATTTCTGTGCCAACGGCGGAGGGCAGGGCAACCCTCAGCTTTCTTGCCAGCTCCTGCAGCCTTTCTGCCACGTGAAGGTCGAGCGCCCCCTCACCCAGAAGTGGGTATGTCTCCCGTGCCAGCGCAGCAGCGCTGCCCGGAAGGCATAAGGCGTTCGTCATCGTCCATCTGCTCCCACTGCAGGAATCTTGTGCGAGCCTCCCGTGCCAGCTCAGGAGCAGCTTCTTGCAGCTCCATCACTCTTCGCACCTCCTCCGCGCGCTCCTGCGCTCGACTCTCACTGTCGGCGCTCAACTGCTCTCACCATCGACGCACAGCCACTCCCGCCTCCTTGTGTAGCTGCTCCTGCCATCAACGCCCAGCCGCTCCCCCCCCCCCTCCCACCGTGGATGCGTAGCTGCTCTCGCCGCAATTTGCGTAGCAGCTGTCCCACCAATCCGCAGTGGCTCATCCACTGCCCAGCAGCCCACGGGCTTCGTAACTGGGATCCTGGGTCCTGGGGCTGTCGGAGAGATGACCGTCTCGCCGTCCTCGTCCCGACACTACAGGTGGGTTTCTAATACCCCACTTCTGACAATAAATGTAGTGTCAGGGGGTACCGTCTCGTTCACACCACCAACTCCGACCCCTCTCTCTCTCTCACGACCACGCTGCCGTACAACCCAGCCCAGACACGACCCTGTCCACATTGCACTGATGGCATTGACCGAGACAGCCACCTACTGTACGGCCATGCATTGATTGGGTGAAGGCGGCAGCGATGAAGGCGGCAGCGATGAAGGCGGTGACGATGACAGCGATGACGAGACGAGTCCACTCCCAGAACCGGCAGCTCGGAGCGCTCACTCTCCGTTGCTTATATGCCCCTTGGTGCGGATTGGCTCCGCCCTAGCCACGCCTCCCTTCTCAAACCCACCAGAGGGTTCCAGGGGTCTCCCCATGGGGTCTATCGTGACCTTTGCCCCAGTTCCTCCGCCCTGCCGGCACACCCGTGTATATACTCAACGGCGTGTGCGCTAAGTGTCTACCTGCAGTTGCAGCTGCTGTATAGCAGTCAGCGCTGTGTCACTACACATACATATGTAATGACAGAGCGCCATCTATTGGTTGCTAAAGGGTAACTCGGTACCGGCACCATCATGTAACACCACCCAATCTTAAGAGGGGACAGTATCTGGGCCAAAGGTGATGGGCGGAGTCGGGAGAGATGCTTCGGAAACCATCGAGAAGATTCCATGAGAGGGCGTGGCCAGAGGCGGAACCTAGCTGCGCCCGGGGAAATATAAGCAGGGATGGAGGAGGACTCAGGGTCGTTGTGGGGAGCCTTGGGTCCGAGCTACGTCACTGCTTGTCGTCTTCTCTCTTCGCCGCCCGACCACATGGCGGATCCTTAGCGGAGCTCGCCTCTCCCATCCGGCACGCCGCCAGCCAGCGGCGAGGCCGAGAGAGCAGGGCGGACTCAGCCAGCGGATCGGAGATACACGTCATCTAAGGGCATTGCAATCTGGGAGAGAATATTCAGAAAGGGAAGGAGTGGGGTTTGTGCTGTACTGCAGTTGGGAACAAGAAGGAAAGCACCATCTATACGAATCGTCTTGGAAGGCGTTTATTACATTGGCGTCAGAAGTGGTTCTTCAAACGAAGAAAACATTTCCAGTTACAGACGATGTCTAAACATCTCAAGAAGCGGAACCCACCTGTAGCATCTTCCGACGACGATGCGGGGACCCAGGACCTGCAAACCACGGGATCCATGGTCCCGGTTACAGGATACACAGTGGGTGAGGTCGCTGCGCCGGAGGCAGCCAGCGCGGATGCAACATCTCCACCCCAGTGGACCGAAGACGGCTGGAAGAGGGTGGGTGAGCAGCTAGAATCATTGCGGGCAGTGCTCCTTAAGTTGGTTACGCTTGTCACGATGTCTACGGTGGCGGAGCGTTCACCTGATGCATCGCCGGGAGGTAGCGACCAAAGTTTCAAGGCCGGAGTTGCGGCGGGTTCTCCTGCAGCTGCGACGACCACTATTCCACGTGCTGAGGAGGGCGCGTAGCTGGACGCTGCCATTCAAACGGCGCGGCAAGGGCGCGGTCGGAGCCTGCTATTTTGGACGAGTCGCGTGGTGTGCAAGGTGGGGGGGCCACCACCGAAGTCGGACGAAGCGGAGCTGATTGCACCCGACGACTCCCGCGACTGGAGCGCCTTCACTTGGAGATTCGAGGCGGCATTCCCTTCGGTACACTGGACAGAGGATGAGGCGCTGGTTGCTCTGCTGACTGTTCTTGACGACGATGCTCTGGCTGTTTTCAGGTCCATCCCTCTGGAGAAGAAGTCTATGCTACAGGGTACGTATGCCGAGATGGCCGAGGTGTACGAGTCACCTTCCGACACACGACGAAAGTTTCTGTAATGTAGGTGAGGGAGTTCTAAGACATCTCTCGCATACCGTAGTGCGCTGATGGCATTGGCTGCGGCCGCTTACCCTGACGTGAATCTGGAGGCCCTCGCCTCACTTGTAATGGAACGCATGCTGACTTTGGCTAGAGACATGGGGGTGGTCTTACCTGCGTGTGGCCATGACATGCAAACATCCCGATGGGCCGTCCGATGTGTTCACGCTCACGAAAGCCTGCAGCGATGGTCGCAGATGGCGGCATTGACGGGAGATCCCAGTCAGGACAGGGACCCAAAGGGATGGTTGCAAAGTAAAGTCGTCGTGATTCTGCCTGGTGATGCATCTCTGATGGTGATTTCGCTGCTGCGGTTCCTCAATGGAATCTAAGACGGGGCGACATTGCACATCGCCGATGGAACGAGGGACCACGTCAGCGCGAGGTCCGATGGGCACAGAGACCGCCCTTGGCCTGCTACCGTTGTGGCCGACTGGGACACTTCACGCGGGAATGCCAAAGTCGCCCTCCATCTCCTACTTCAGGTTGCTGCTCCGGCACCTGCTGCCCCTCTGACAGCTCAACCACTACCCCCACCATGCGACCGGGTCTGGTTGCACGGGGATGGCCTAGTTCGATAACACAATGGAAGAAATTGGCACGTCGCGTGGTTGCGGCTGCTGCGGGGTCCTCGGCGGTGTCGGCTTCAGTACAAGGGGTGGAGGTGCGCATCCTGGTGGACACGGGGGCTTCCGCTACCATTATTTTGGACGTTCTTTTTAAATTGCTATCGATCCCTGCTACTCTAATTCGTCCGGTCATTGACGCCTGTGTCGCGGCGAATGGGAGTAGCATGGGCATCATTGGGCAGGTGGATGCCCGCATTGAAATTGGTGAGGTAGCCGTATTGGGCCCTGCTCTAATTTCGAGGTCTTTGGCTGTACCCTGCTTATTGGGTACTGATTTTCTCAGAAGGAAGCCCGTTAAAATCCTGGTGGATCAGGGTTGCTTGGAAATGCCCTCGGGACGCAAGTTATTCTTCTTGCGTAACATCGTTATTGTGTCACCCGGAGGGAACTTTTGTCCATTGTTTATTTCATTCGGTAATACAGGCCTTACCCCTATGGCAGAGAATTTGTTGTCCGTACTGATCATGCGGCCCTCCAATTTTCCTTGAAAGTTGAACAGCCAGCTGGCTAACTTTCTCGTTGGCTTGAAATCTTGCAGGAGTTCTCGTTCCACGTGGTGTATCGTAAGGGTACTCGACATTGCAACGCGGATGCTTTGTCGTCATTACCACAGTCGCCTCGTTTTCCATGTTTGTCTGGGATGAACCGTTGTGGGGCCTCTGTGTCACAGACGCGTACCATCATGTCTGCGATAGCCGTTTTGGGACCTGCTGGCATGGTCGCGTCAGTTGACAGTGTATTAGAGCTTCCGCGCTCTGTATGGGTGCGCGAGCAGCTGCTGGATGATTCCTTAGGAAGTTTGTGGCGTCATGCGGAGCACGCGCAGGCAGCTTCCGCCTCGAGTGAAGGGGGCTGATTGATTTTCCACGACGGCCTTTTGGTATGGAGGGAGGAGATGCTAAATTGCTGGCGGATTGCTGTTCCCGTTGCCCTCCGTAATAACTTGGTTCGTATGCTGCACAAGGAGAAGTTGTTGCACCTCGGATTTCAAAAATCCTTGTTGACATTGCAGCGTAATTATTATTGGATGGGGATGACAGCCGATGTTTACAAATGGGTCCAAGGATGTACGTAATATGCGTACATCCTTGGACCCATTACTAACGCATTTTTAAATGGTTACATAATGGACAAAGGTGCTCCCGAACAGCTGCTTACGGACCAAGGTCGGAACTTCTCCTCTAAGTTGTTACGTGAGGTCTGTGACACAATGGGCACTGACAAAATCAGAACGTCACTGTACCATCCACAGATGGATGGGATGGTCGAACATCTGAACAGGACTTTGTCCGCCATGCTCTGTCAGACGGTGGATGCCAAAAAAGCTGATTGGGATTTGCATGTGCCAAGCATGCTTGCCGCGTACAGGATATCCCCGCACGCTTCCACGGGATTTTCGCCATTTTCCTTATGTATGGGAGGGAAAATGTGCCTCCTATAGATACCCAATTGGGGTCGCCGCTGGATAACGTTAAATCTAAACTCGTGTTTCCTTGCAATGTATTTCTGAGGCTTGGGAGATGGCCAGCATCAACACCGCTAAACCGCAGGCGCGCAATGAATGTAATGCGCGCAGCTTGGACCATGACATGCCGTGGTCCGTCGGTGACAGGGCTTGGCTACATTGCCCTCAGGTGCCCATTGGCACCTCCTCTAAGCTACATAAGCCCTGGCAAGGACCTGTGGAGGTGGTCGAGATTAATCATCTGCAATGTGTGCGTATCCGGGGGGGTGGGGGCGCCGACGTTGGTTCGTCCACCCCTCTGGGTTCAAGCCATTTATCCCTCCGCGGGTTGCTCCTTCATCCCCAACGATTGGACTGCCGGGGTCTGACGTGTCCGGCGGACCGGAGATAGTGCAGTTACAGGGTGGACGCCCGAAAGATTTTGTTTTGCCGTCCACAGCATCCGAGCCTGTGACCACCAATGCAGCCTGTGACCTCGCCCGGACCGGCCCTGCTGCGGTGGAGCCTTCCACTCCTCCGCCACCTGCCTGTTCTGCTGCCCGGCGTGCTGACCGGGTTGGAGCAGGATGCCGCTCCCATCGACGGTCCAGCGTCATGGACTCGTTCCGTGTTGTTGTTCTTGCCTTATTCACATTGTTGGAATCGTCCCTTTACCCCATGTTCTCTTGTTATTGGTTGCGAATTATTGTGGGATTCTCATTCTTCCTGGAGCTCATTCCTCCGAACGCACACCATGAGTTATCCCCTGTTCGCGTCTCTTATTGTGTACATGTGTTGTTATCTTTAGTCGGGGCGGCTAGTCTTTTTATTCCGAGAGGTGGGGGGGGGGGGGGGGAGGGGGGGTGATGTAATCAGAGAGCGCCATCTATTGTTTGCTAAAGGGTAACTCGGTACAGGCACCATTATGTAACACCATCCGACCTTAAGAGGGGACAGAATCTGGGCCAAAAGAGTAGGGAGAAATGCTTTGGGAATCATCAAGAAGATTCCTTGAGAGGCCGTGGCCAGAGGCGGAGCCTAGCTGCGCCCGGGGAAATATAAGCAGGGGCGGAGGAGGACTCGGGGTCGGTGTGGGGAGCCTTGGGTCCGAACTACGTCGCTGCTCATCATCTTCTCTCTTTTGCCGCCCGACCACATGGCGGATTCCCTAGCGGAGCTTGCCTCTCGGCCTCGCCGCTGACTGGCGGAGAGCAGGCCGGACTCTGCCAGCGGATCGGAGATACGCGTCGTCTGAGGGCGTTGCCATCCGGGAGAATATTCGGAGAGGGAAGGAGCGGGGTTTATGCTGTACTGCAGTTGGGAAATAAAGAAAGCACCCTCTACACGAATCGTCTTGAAAGGCGTTTATTACACATATGTAATGAGAGAGCACACCAACATACGGAGGGCTGCATAGGCATTGCCGCATCGGTCATAGCCAATCAAGGCTACGGGTTCGATCTGGTCCAAAGTTCATGGGCGGAGCTCAGGGGTAGATGCGGGAACCATCGAGAAGGTTCTGAAGGGCGTGGTTAGAGGCGGGGCTTTGCTCCGCCAAGGAGGATATAAGGAGAGGCAGGAGGAGGACTCGGGGTTCGGTGTGGAAGCCTGGGTCCAGACTGCATCTCCGCCATCTCGTCAGCCACCGACCATGTGGCAGCCGCGAGCGAAGCTCTCCCGATTCCTAGTGCGCTGTCGACCAGCGGTGCACGGGGAAGCGAGAGCGAGGGAAGCCACGCGGGAACAGAGGAGCAGAGAGCGCGCACATGCGGCGAGAGAGAGGGTGACCATCTAAAGAGAGTGTGGAGTCAAGCAATCATAACTAATAAAGAAAGGACGCAAGTCTCAACGTGTCGTGGAAGTCGTTTATTACAACTGGAGTCAGAAGCAGTTCTTTTTGAGACAAGACAACACTACAGAGTGAAGAACCCACCGGTCCGTCTTCCGACGACGATGACTAGGTCACCCAGGACCTGCCGACCCCGGGTGCCGCAGACCCAGTTAATGTAACCATGGCTGGTGCGGTCATCATGCCAGGAACGGTCGGCGTGGGGGCGCCATCATCGTCTCCGCATGCGGACGACGGCTGGCAGCGCATTGGGGAGCAGCTGGACTCGCTCCGCACCGTGCTTCTCCAGCTGGAAACGCTGGTGGCATCGTCTGCGGGGACGGGACGGCCACAAGACGTGTTGCCGATGGGCGATGAGCAGAGGCCTCTTCAGGGAACCTCGGAGGGTCCACATTGGGAATCGACTGCCGCCATTACACACACGGTGGACGCCATGCGGCAGGAGGCCGCCATCTTGGGCGAGGCTGGGGAGACGCGGTTGGAGCCCGCCATTTCCTTAGAGCCGCGTGCCGAGCCGTCATGCAGGGCTGCCGCTGCCGATTGTGGCGGAGTGGGGCGCAGCCACCGCATTCCTCATATTAAAGAATTGGTCGCGGTGGGCGGCAATTGGAGCGCTTTTATGCGGCGGTTTGAGTCGGCATTCCGTTCAGTGCGGTGGACAGAAGAGGAGGCCCTAGGTGCGTTGCCTACTGTGCTCGATAACCAGGTGCTGACGGTGTTCCGCTCGATCCCACCAGACAAAAAGAAGACCTTGAACGACGTGTATGGCGAGATGGCCGAGGTTTATGAGCCGCCTTCGAATACCCAGCGGAAGTTCACGCATCGTAAGCGTGGGTGTAACGAGTCTCCCCTGGCCTACGGCGGCACCTTGCTGGCGCTGGCGGTGGCTGCTTATCCCGCCGCCAAGCCTGAAATGCTCGATCCTCTCATCTTGGGTAAGATGCTGGAGTTGGCAAAGGACATGGGGGTTTCACTGCCTGTGTGTGGTCACGAGCCGCTGACGTCCCGGTGGGCCGCCAGATGCCTCAACGCGCAAGACAACTTAAAGCATTGGGCCGAGATGGATGCTTGGACGGGAGACCCGGCTCATGACGGTGAGCCAAAGTGATGGTCGCCATCGAAGGTCGTCCACATCCCGGACGACACGGGGGAACGGGGATCTGGCAGCCGCCGTTCCTCATTGGGACCCGCGGCAGGGGGCTGAGTCACGTCGCAGGGGGTCCTACGGTTCACGCGGAGGCGATGAAGGGGCTGCTCGGCGGCCTGTGGTTACGTGCTTCAGGTGCGGGCACTTGGGCAACTTCGCCAGGATTGTCGGAATCGTCCTCATCCTCCGACACCTCCCGCGGCTCCAGCTCCAGCTCCTCCGTCGGCGGATCACAACTCCGGGCAGGCAAGTCGGTACGCATCAGAAACCCGGCCTAAATCGTCACCTCAGGCATCTCTTGACGCGCGTATGACTTCACCGCATCGCGAATCCCATACTGTTGTTGGGGATTGGTCGCTCTCGATGACGCAATGGAGGAAGCTAGCGCATCGCGTCGTAGCCGCAGCGGCGGGATCTTCGACAGTGCCCGGTTCCATACAGGGGGTAGATGTTCGAGTTTTGGTGGACACTGGTGCATCCACCACTATTATCTCCGATGTGATTTTCCAGCTGCTATCTATCCCAGGTTCACGAATCTGGCTGGCTTTTGACGCGTGCGTGGCGGCAAACGGGGGAAGTATGGGCATCATCGGTCAAGTGGATGCCCATATTGCCATTGGGTCTGTCGCTGCGTCAGGGCCGGTCTTGATCTCCAGATCCTTGGTGGTGCCCTGTTTGTTGGGCACTGATTTTCTTAGGAGAATGCCTGTTAAAATCCTCGTCGATCAGAGATGTATTGAATTACCCGCAGGACGTAAAAAAAAATTCTGCCATCCCCGCTCTGTCATTCGATGCCGTGCGCTGCCGTTCAGGCGCTGGCGGATGTCACAGTCAAAATCCCTCCGGGATCCCAGATGCTCGTTCCCTTGTGGTATTGGAAAGGGTTCTGCGGCGCCAATACGGTGGTGGGAATACTTTTGACCCCTCCAACACCGCTACCAAAGGTCTCTCTCTTGTCGGTGCTCAAACGATCATCCTTTCCGGGCAAGCCCCATTTTTACAAGTTTTAAACGGTGGTCCAGAAGGGGTTTTGGTCCCTGCTGGTTTGGTACTGGCTCACACCACTACCGCCTTTACGGACCACAACGAGGACGTATCCTGTCGGTGGGTGCGACTCGCCTGGCCCCGTTGTCGGATGATCGTTGGATTGCCGAGCTATGCCTAGATAATTTATCGTTGGCTGCTGGTCAACGTGGGGAGCTGCGTGCGCTGCTGATCGAGTTTGCTGACGTTTTTAGCAAAGATGATTTCGACTTAGGTCGTACATCGCTTTTGTCCCACCACATTGATACTGGGGACGCCAGCCCTATTCGGCAGAATTCCCACTGGTTGAGGCCCATGGAAAAAGGGCAGGTGCAGAGCGCGGTGGATGAGATGCTGGCTGCTGACATAATCTCCCCGTCTAACAGCCCATGGGGGGCGCCGATTGTTCTTGTAAAAAAAAAAGACGGCAATCTCAGATTCTGTGTTGATTTAGTAGACTTAATAAGGTGTCCGAGACTGACGCGTACCCTCTGCCATGGATGGATGACTCCCTGGATGCACTGTCGGGAGCGCTGTATTTTTTGACTCTCGACTTGTCTTCTGGGTTTTAGTAGTTGCCCCTGGACGACTCGTCGAAGCCAAAAACTGCATTCCGCACGCCTCACGGACTGTCTTCCCATTGGATTGAATTCCGCTCCCGCCACATTCCAACACATGATGGAGCTCGTTTTGGCGGGATTGCAATGGGACACGTGCCCTTTTATTTGAATGATATTATTGTGTTCAGTCGCACGTTCGAGGAACACCTTCAGCGGTTGTGGGCCGTTTATGACAGGATGCACTCCGCTAACTTGAAATATAAACCAAAAAAACGATAATCTTTTGCAACGTTCCATGCTTTACTTAGGACACATGAGCTCCGACGGTATCGCTACGGACAAAACAGCTTGTGTTCGTGACTGGCCGTCCCCCTCTTGTGTTGGGGATGTACGCAGTTTTGTTGGGTTCGCGTCATACTACCGCCGGTTCGTTCCACATTTTGTTATGATCGCCAAATCTCTGCACGTACTCACTGCAGAGATTGAAATGGGGAACCGAGGAGGAGGCTGCGTTCGTGGCCCTTCGCGATCATTTGGCGGCTACGCCGACGCTCGATTACCCCGATTTTTCCTTGCCGTTTAGATTGGACACTGACGCCAGCGATACGGGAATTGGCACCATCTTGTCCCAATATAAGGATGGTGTCGAAAAAGTTGTTGCGTATGGCAGCCGTGTCCTGTCGCTGGCTGAGAGCGCTACTGTGTAACGAGAAGGGAGCTGTTGGAAATCGTCCACATTGTGCGTCAATATCGGCCTTACCTGTATGGCAGGAAATTTGTTGTGCGTACTGACCATGCAGCTCTCCAATACTCCTTGAAAATTGAGCAACCATCTGGCCAGCTGTCTCGCTGGCTTGAGACCTTACAGGAGTTCTCCTTCGACGTCATTTACCGTAAGGGCTCTCGGCACAGTAATGCGGACGCACTCTCTAGATTGTTACACAGTTCCCCATGCGCATGTTCGTCAGGCACCAATCGGTGCACATGGGTCCCTCCGCCTCCTCGTCTTGTCATGTCCGTGGTGGCAGAGCCCATAGCGCATGCCAATCTGGGGCCGGCTGACGGCGTCTTGCATCTTCTGGGCTCTGTATGGGTGCGCAAGCAACTGCTGGACGATTCCTTGGTTTCCTTGCGGCGTCGTACTGATCGCTCACTTGACTCCTCTGCGGCGGACGACGCAGGATGAGTGGCATTGCAGGACGGCTGATGGCGTGTGGTAGTTCCCGTTGCACTCTGGTACGAATTCGTTCGAGTGTTGCATGCCGAGAAGTTGTTGCACCTGGGCGTAATGAAAACCTTGCTCACGCTGCAAAGGGACTACTTTTGGCCTGGCATGACGGCCGAGATCGCTAACATTATCCGCGGCTGCCCCGACTGCGCTCGACGGAAACCGCCGTGGCAAAAATATATTAGGCCCTTAATATATATTTCTGTTACACTAATTAACGAATTGGTGGCCCTTGACATTCTGGGGCCATTCCCACCCACCCCCCGGGGCAATAAATTCCTTTTGGTGGGAGTGGAATACTTTTCCCGATGGCCAATGGCATGGCCACTGCCAGCTCAATCGGCGTTCTCCATTACCAACACATTTTTTAATAGCTACGTTATGGACAAGGGTGCCCCGGAACAATTGCTCATGGATCAAGGTCGTAATTTTTCTTCCAAACTACTGCGCGATGTTTGCGACGCATTGGGCACTAAAAGATCAGGAGTTCGCCCTACCATCCACAAACGGATGGGTCGAGCGTCTAAATCGTACCTTGACCGCTATGCTCTGCCAAACTGTCAGTGAAAAACAGGCCGATTGGGATTTGCACATGCCCGGCGTGCTCTTCGCCTACCAGATGGCCCCACACGCTTCTACCGGATACTCGCCTTTTTTTCTTATATATGGGCGGGAGAACGTGCCGCCCATTGGGGTGCAATTGGGGACGGCCATTAAAGGGCCCAAACAGATCCTCCCCGAACATGTTCGCGACTCCATACGTCGTGTTACTGAGGCGCGGGAAGCAGCGAGAATTAGCATGGCTAAGACTCAAGCTCGGAACAAGTGTTGTATGCGACGGTGTGAACTCGAGATGTCGTGGTCTGTGGGTGATCGGGCCTGGCTTCATTGCCCTCAGGTGCCTGTGGGCACCTCTCCCAAATTGCACAGGCCGTGGCAGGGGCCTGTGGAGTTGGTGGAAATTTGGCATCCTCAGTGTGTGCGCATCCGGGCGGGATCCCGTCATTAGTTCATCCACATGTCCCGGTTGAAACCATCCTTCTCCCCGCGCATCAGTTCGTCATCGCCAAAGATTGGCATGCCGGGATCTGATGTGTCCAACGCGCCAACCCAGTTGCCGGTTGATCTCCCGAAGGACTCTGTTTTGCCGCCCACAGCCGCCCAGGGCCTGAAGACTTCTACTGCTGACGACTCCGCTCGAGCCGGCCCTACGTCGGCCGCATACGCCGCTGCACAAGCGGCACTTCCACCTCCCGCTGCGTCAGGGCCAGCAAGGCCGCACATCGATTTTGGGGACAGTCCGGCGTCACGGACCCATTCCAAGTCCGGCCGATTTCGTTAATTCCTCTTATTCATGCTCGTTCCTGTGTTGCGTTCGTCGTGTTCAATTTTATGCATTCTGTTAGTTGTTGTTCTTATGCTCGTCAGAATATCGGTATTGCTCTCCCATTATCTGGTTTTACCTTCTTCCTAGCCGGGTCGGCTAGTTTTTTTCTCCCGGTGGTGGGTGATGTAATGAGAGAGCACACCAACATACAGAGGGCTGCATAGGCATTGCCGCATTGGTCATAGCCAATCAGGGCTACTGGTTCGATCTGGGCCAAAGTTCATGGGCGGAGCTCAGGGGTAGATGCGGGAACCATCGAGAAGGTTCTGAAGGGCGTGGTTAGAGGCGGGGCTTCGCTCCGCCAAGGAGGATATAAGGAGAGGCAGGAGGAGGACTCGGGGTTCGGTGTGGAAGCCTGGGTCCAGACTGCATCTCCGCCATCTCGTCAGCCACCGACCACGTGGCAGCCGCGAGCGAAGCTCTCCCGATTCCCAGTGCGCCGTCGACCAGCGGTGCGTGGGGAAGCGAGAGCGAGGGAAGCCGCGCGGGAACAGAGGAGCAGAAAGCACGCGCATGCAGCAAGAGAGAGCAGTTATAACTAATAAAGAAAGGAAGCAAGTCTCAACATGTCGTGGAAGTCTTTTATTACACATACAAAGTGGTCACCGGTCAATGATGAGCAAGCGATTTTGTTTAGAAAAGGTTATATGAGTTTACTATTCGTGAATTATCATATATACCAACCTGTGACTCATTAATCGTGGCCCACAATCTTCAAAATCTCCCAATAGCCATTATTTGGCTCTTCCGCACGGTTCTCATCTCCATATTATCCATAACTTTTTTTGTGAATGTAAGTTGTCGTTTGGCAAATTTATCCCATTACCTGTATTTATGGATGATTTATTTAACCAATAGGAGGTATGATAATTGGTTTTTACCCTTTTATCTGGCAACAAAACTGACACCTTTTTTTACAAGGAGTCAGGTTTGCATTGACCACAATACCTGTGGTCGGAATGCAAACAAAAAACACAACTCTGATAATGTATGCACTGTCCTTGAAATTAATTGGTCCACACCCGAGACAGCTTTCCTTAGAGCCTAATCTCATCTGGTGTTGGACCAGATGACGCCAAAAGGCGCAATCATGACTCCTTGTAAAAAAGGTGTCAGTTTTGTTGCCAGATAAAAGGGTAAAAACCAATTATCATATTTTGCTACTGGCAAAGGAGGTTCCAATGGTAGAATAGGAGGTATATTTGCAGATAACATAACTGCTTTTATCTGCAAACATGCTTATCTGATAAAAATGCCAAAAACCGAAATGAGGATAAGACAATTATTCACATTTCTGGACACTGGCATCAAATATCTATTTTGCAACCACGATATAATGAGCAGTTGTGTGCTATAAAATGTTTCAACTCTTGCTACGTACTTGTTCTTACGTCACTACTTAAGCAATGCTTGAAGCTTCATATTACAAACATACACTGGAATTTCTGAATTCAAATAGAAAGATTCAAAATGTAGATTGTAGGGCTGCTTAACATAAATGCACTTGTCATTTTAAGCACGGCTGCTGCTGCTGCTGCCTACTCCTGCGAGATTATTGCTGGATCTTTCAGGTGTGATTTGGCGGCAGCATTTTCACACATGCCAAGTGATTGGATGCAAGTTTCCTGCACACTTCTACAGTGGTTCATGGTTTTATGCTCTAGCAGCCTATTTCCCTTGCATCTTCCATTTGTTACACCTCTCTCATTTCTCTACATGTTTAGCGCTTCTGTATCTGTCCGGATGAGATGGGATGGCTGCATCCCATCTCAGGATTAGCCCAGGCCACATTTAACCATCCACCGTGCAACATGCAGAGATGCTGGAATGTATTCTGTAAGTGGTGTAGAGAATGAGTACATTGCTCATTTATGAAAAAGGCCATAAATACACCAAATGGGTAAACCCTTTTATATTTTGATTTAAAGCTTTCGTGACTGCAGTAATTCATATTCTTAGTTTTTTCGGTAAAGTCACGTTGAAGAGAAACAACAAAATAATAAAATATATATAAAACAATAAAAAATTCTCACGACGTTTCGACCATAACTCAAACGGTCATCTTCAGGTGTGTTGGTTTTAAATTTTTTATGTAAACCAACACACCTGAAGATGACCGTTTGAGTTATGGTCGAAACGTCGTGAGAATTTTTTATTGTTTTATATATATTTTATTATTTTGTTGTTTCTCTTCAACGTGACTTTACCGAAAAAACTAAGAATATAAACCCTTTTATGTTGTAAAATGTAATACTGCCGTTGTTCATCAAGCGCGAATAGGCCAAAACACACGGGCGGCTGCCGCCATCTCATTTTGTGCAAGGCGGACAAAAAAGAAAACAAAGACAGTCGAACTTGCAGTAACACAATGGAGTTCAAACTTCGATAAGGATAAATCCAGAAGTTATCAAGCCACGCGACGTGCCCCCTACCCCTCCCCCCTGGAGTCATTCTGGGTGGACACAGGCTGCGACATGGATACCGTGCAGGAGAAATCTCAGGTGTGTGCTGGGGGAATGGCGCCAGATTGCAGTGACAAAACAGACTAATGCCTTATTAAAGAAAAAAGCACACGAGTATGAAACACGAAATAAATACATTGCGAACACAGTGATGACTCGAGCGGTGGGCTTGTGATCTCTAACTTTCTCTCTGTGTTTTGTAACTTTAGAAACCTGGCTGGAGCTGGGAGGTTGGGTGCATGGGAACCAGTGGTCTAGATTGGGGGTGGGGGGGGGGCTGTCATACGAAAACGGTTGAGAACCACTGTAATCTTTGGTGAGCACGGTTGGCTCGGTACGGTGTGAACAACGTTCAACATACTTTAATGAGTAGTGCGTTTTTTTTTACTTTGTCTATTAGCTGTAAATACGGATATACTTCAGGACCACGGACAGGAGGTAAACACTCATGACAGGTGTCTAGGAGCTTCGCTTATTCAGAGGCACCACAATTTTGGCAGGCACATCTTTGCATTAACCCAATGGCTGTAGAACATTGAAGGGCGTGATTAAATGAATGCTCAGTGGTACGTCCTTAGTATTGATTCTGGAGCATATTCTGAGGACCACAATGCACTTCTTCAGGAAATGATGTTGGTTTTGCATGATGCACAAAGGCCGTGTGGTTGTCCCAACAGCATTTATTTTTACCTCATACATTAGCAGCATGATCGTTGTTTTTTTAAAAAAAGGACAATTTCCCAATTGCAAGTGAATGGGATCAATGTTTATTTTTAATAGAATGCCAAAGTGCACATAGTATCATCATTAAATAAGAATTAAAGTTATTCAAATTAACATTAATGTACAAAACACGGATTGAGTGTATTGTTGCTTGGTTATTCGTGAACTCTTCGTATCGCCACTGCCTGTAAAACTTGTGCATTCATGCAATCATTCATTTGCATCGTTATTAAAGTCAGAGATGCAAAGCTGCGTATATACGCGTCTGTGATATCACTCGGTCGAGGGGGGCCGTTAGTCTCAGGGGTTGACAGGATTGCTCAACATCGCTCGGTGACAACGGAAGCTCACGATGTGCCGTGGCATCACCACCGATGTTGGTGCCGAGGCACTCCTGAATTTCAGTGGGAGTGGTAAACGGAGAGGCGCTGACAGGTGAGAGGAAGGGCTGAGGGTTGAAATTAGGGGGTAACGTGAGTCAAATTGGGATGTGTGAAAATAATGGGAGAGAGAGCAGCTAAAGTTCGTGGGGAATCATAGAGCAGGAGGAGTAATACTGGACCACACGAGTGAGGGCACGGGTTGCTTGGAAGGGCTGTAATGGGTTGGGGAGTGTGATAAGCCCCATGATAAGGCTAATATGATTATAATGTGCGTAAGTATAAAATTATGTTTGTAAGTTAGAGTAATATTGGGTGTTACGATTGTCGTTTATTAATCAATAGTTACCATCATCTTTATCGCCACCATTATCTTCATCATTATATTTTTTTTCAACATCGTTTTTAAGGAGCGCAAAAGCTGTCTTTGGGTTATTGCGACTACAATTGTGCGCTCCGGTAAAAGACACAGAGCAACTATTACACGGACACGTGAGCGTGGGTGTGTGTCCACGTGTGCGAGTCGGAACAGAGCCTGACTGATCAGCTCGGTCTTGTTGGTAGGGCGTGCGTGATGATGTCATGATGATGTCTTGGTGATGTCATGAGGCTCGGCTCTGTTTTTACTCAGGCCCTCCGCCTGGCTACTGATTGGCTGCGGTAAAATGGGGCTCCAACACACTGCACGTGGTGATTCGAACCAAAACACTGCCACGTGAAAAAAGCGGGAATACATTTTGTGGAATTACATGTGGCAAAAAATTACGTAAATCAGGCCTGCTGTCTTTAACTTACATAATTTATATACATTATTACATTAATGAGTGCACTATTGATCTGCTAACATTCATATTATGTATTCACAATAATGACCTATTACAGGTCTCCTTTGCATTACGCGGGTTCGGTTTGTGTAATTTTGCGTTTATGCGGCGAATCTATTTCTACCCAAAATTTGCTATGCAGCATAGTATGCGGTTTTAATTAACTCGTATGCAGCTATGTGGTCGGACGTGGGACAAAATTGTGCGTGTACCGTGTGCGCTACTGGGCAGGCAGCTGTCTTCTCGTGCGGTTTCGCTTTGTGCGACCTTTGTTTGGAATGCATCTACTACCGCATAAAAGGTGGGAAACCTGCACTATTGAACTTAATAAGATTGTCTCCGACCGAGAAAATTATTGCATCGTTGATCTGATTCTGCATCGAACCAATATTTCACCTCCAGTGACTTTGTATTGTTTTTGGCAGACAATTGTCTTTCACCAAATATCTTTTAAAAAACATTCTAGTTCTGAGTTTACAATTATGTTTTAATACAAATGTAACATCTTTTTCCTGCTAACATCACATATTAGGCTATATAATGTTGGCACAATACTGCAAGAGATAAGTCATAAGTTAGACATACAGCAAGCTGAACTGACATTAAACTTTAAGTCAGTCACGTGGTTCATGGTTTTAAAGGGCTTACCGATTGGGATAAATAAGGTTGGTTTTGTTCCATCTAAAAACCAGAAAGGCAATTGTAGTTAATGTTAAACGTTTATTTTAATTAAAAACACAATCACTATACAGAAGAAAAAACAACATTAACAGCTGTCAGAGGTCTTCCCCAACATCATGCAGCAAAGAGAAAGGTCCATTTATGATGAAACTCAAAATGCCCCTTTGTCTTTGTTAATTAGTATGGCTATGGTTTGTATAACTGTACAACTAGACTTTAAATTTGCAGCTGAGTGAAACTAAATTGTCTTATACTCTTTATTTGTGTAAAACTGTCTCCATATTTGCAAAAAAAATAGTTGATGTTATCTTCATATACGTTAATGCCAAAGAACTGATTGTAAAACTATGATAGTGAATTTCAGGTCTTAAATTACGACATCATCCCTCTTTATATGCGTAATTATTCACGAGTGTATTAATATAGATAGTTAATGCTCAATACAAGAGTCTATTTTAACATGATACACTAATTTAATGCCAGTTTTGCTTGCTGTAATAATATAATTTTAATCACTGCCACTTCATGTCACCACTTTAAATTTTAATCCAAAATGTAGGTATCATATACGTTTAAGGTTCCTTTCAAAAGTTTCACATTTAAGGTTTACATTGTAATTGGTTTATACATTACACCGCATTGTTTACAACTGCTTTGCAGGAAAAGGGAATACACATGCACACAAAACATAATTTAGTGTGTTCAACTATCAAGGCTTCACAATGCAGTACAAAGAGTGGGCTCCAAACAGGAAATGAGACGTTATGTGTTTCAGCTTATAAAAAAAATATTCTCGTTTACAGAAGCATGCTTTGAATACAGAATTTGCAGGGCACGATAACAAACAAAAACTTAGCTGATACATTAAATCAGAGTTTATTTATTTATTAATACAACATCTGGGGATCTCTGCAACAGGAGCGTGCGCACATATGGGGGAATCGTCACCACATTCACGGTAACGTCACTTGGTTCCCATTTTGACTCGCCTTGTCATAAAAAAAGTTGAACAACAAATAAACAAAACCCATTTGAAACCCAATGCATGAACAGCGGCATGCCACCGGGAGAGTGGTTCATCGAGAGCCGGCAGCTGAACGTTTGTCAAACATGGGGTGAATGTGACCAATTGGGGGTGGGTAGCTCGAGGCAGAGGGAGGTTGCCATAGCTAGTTGTAGGATACAAATGGATAAGTAATTAAAAGAAAATACACAAATCACTATTTTGCATGTCCAAATGTTTTGCCCATTCGGCAGATATGTGTTACTAAACATACATGCAAGTGTTGATGTCACTATCATAAGCGTTGCTATCTGTTCACGTGGAATCACAAAATGTAAAACGTGACCAAGAAGTTACTGAAATGTTCCCATGATAGGGGAATTCAAAGCACATTCTCTCAACACCTTGGGACAATGAAATGTTAATCAGTGCCTCCCAGTACTATGTGTGTGCACGTGAAAGATTGGAATTTTGTTGGGCAAAGCTTATACATTTCTGCTCTGTTCAAAATCACCGTAGCCCATCCTGTCCACATTTCATACATTGCCACCTTAGTTTAGGATTGTAATATGTTTTCCACCACACTCTGTGGTTTGAGCAAAGATGTATCAATCAGTGAACAGCGGTGCATCAACAAGTGGGCTTTGCAGTAGATTAATAGACGTCATCCGGTAACGTGTAGAGACATGCACCCACAGTGATATCCTTGACCAGCATCAGGGAATAAAGTGTCATTGAGAAAACGACAACCAAAGTTGCAAAAGGAGGAACTGGGTGAAAATAACATTTGTAGAAAATTAATTAACTTCTCTTTGTCGTGCACTGCTTTGTTCTAATATGTTCCCTTTTTCAATAAAAAGATTTTAATCTGCATGCAAAAGCTCCTATGGGATATGATACAATACTGCTTGGCTTTTGTGAAACTTATTTTCTTTTTTGAATGCAATCACCTGTTTGGAGTCACAGAATATATAGCGGAATAGCATTACCAAGTTGTATTTTAATAAAAGCCCTATGAAGGATTTATAAGATTGGGATGTCAATGTGGCTGTCATTGGTCGGCAAGAAGAAACTACTAAATTATTCCCGCTCCCTCAACCTCCAACTCCCTGCTTCATACACCCATGTGCACTCCCAAAGGGGTGTGGGGAATCTGTGCTCTGGAGTTCCCGAGCTACAGTGAGGGAACAAAAGTATTTGATCCCATGCTGATTTTGTACGTTTGCCCACTGACAAAGAAATGATCAGTCTATAATTTTAATGGTAGGTTTATTTGAACAGTGAGAGACAGAATAACAACAAGAAAATACAGAAAAACGCATGTCAAAAATGTTATAAATTGGTCTGCATTTAATGAGGGAAATAAGTATTTGACCTCCTCTCAATCGGAAAGATTTCTGGCTCCCAGGTGTCTTTAATACAGGTAATGAGCTGAGATTAGGAGCACACTCTTAAAGGGAGTGCTCCTAATATCAGCTTGTTACCTGTATAAGAGACACGTGTCCACAGAAGCAATCACTCAATCAGATTCCAAACTCTCCACCATGGCCAAGACCAAAGAGCTTTCCAAGGATGTTAGGGACAATATTATAGACCTACACAAGGCTGGGATGGGCTACAAGACCATTGCCAAGCAGCTTGGTGAGAAGGTGACAACAGTTAGTGCGATTATTCGCAAATTGAAGAAACACAAAAGAACTGTCAATCTCCCTCGGCCTGGGGCTCCATGCAATATCTCACCTCGTGGAGTTGCAATGATCATGAGAACGGTGAGGAATCAGCCCAGAACTACACGGGAGGATCTTATCAATGATCTCAAGGCAGCTGGGACCATAATCACAAAGAAAACAATTGGTAACACACTACGCCGTGAAGTACTGAAATCCTGCAGCGCCCGCAAGGTCCCCCTGCTCAAGAAAGCACATATACATGCCCGTCTGAAGTTTGCCAATGAACATCTGAATGTTTCAGTGGGCAACTAGGTGAGAATGTTGCGGTCAGATGAGACAAAAATTGAGCTCTTTGGCATCAACTCAACTCGCCATGTTTGGAGGAGGAGGAATGCTGCCTGTGACCCCAAGAACACCATCCCCACCGTCAAATATGCTAAGGGGACATAACAACTTCACCGCATCAAAGGGACGATGGACGGGGCCATGTACCGTCAAATATTGGGTGAGAACCTCCTTCCCTCAGCCAGGGCATTGAAAATGGGTTGTGGATGGGTATTTCAGCATGACAATGACCCAAAACACACGGCCAAGGCAACAAAGGAGTGGCTCAAGAAGAAGCACATTAAGGTCCTGGAGTGGCCTAGCCAGTCTCCAGACCTTAATCCCATAGAAAATCTGTGGAGGGAGCTGAAGGTTCGAGTTGCCAAACGTCAACCTCGAAACCTTAATGACTTGGAGAAGATCTGCAAAGAGGAGTGGGACAGAATCCCTCCTGAGATGTGTGCAAACCTGGTGGCCAACTACAAGAAACGTCTGACCTCTGTGATTGCCAACAAGGGTTTTGCCACCAAGTACTAAGTCATGTTTTGCAGAGGGGTCAAATACTTATTTCCCTCATTAAAATGCAAATCAATTTATAAAATGTTTGACATGCGTTTTTCTGGATGTTGTTGTTGTTATTCTGTCTCTCATTATTCAAATAAACCTACCATCAAAATTATAGATGGTTCATTTCTTTGTCAGTGGGCAAACGTACACAATCAGCAGGGGATCAAATACTTTTTTCCCTCACTGTAACACCCGACTCCAGGGTACACCACCGGCCTGCTATGTGCTGAGTGTCAGGAGAAAGCCAAGGATTAGCAGGAGGCATTGGCAGGACAGAAAGAGAGCCCGGTTGCCGGGGAGGTCCTCCAGTGCAGCTGTCCACAGCAGAAACAAGGGGGCAAGCAGGGAAGGAAGAAGAAAAGGACAGAAATATGGAGGGAGGGCAGAGGTGGAAGGACAGGGTAGGTGAATAGGGAAGACAAAATTTGGACACAATTAATCACCATCATGTGAAATGCAACAGTGAGCTACACAGAGCCAACTGATAAACATGGGTATTCAATAAAAATCCCGCGCGGTCACCGCCAAGCTGGCGACCATGCAACTTCTTAATAAGGCCACCAAGCGGCCATTTTGCCGAGAGTTCTTGTGCAAAATAGTTTGTCAGGCTCATATTTGTCTGGGACAGTAATGAATGGCCAGTGCTGTAGGATGCACTCCCGCTAAGGTAGACTAGACAAGGACAGTCGGGGGGTGTGCCCAATGAGAGTCTGCACCCACAATAAGATTCACATGCACAGCCCACGCCTCGCCCTGCCAATACGGTAAGTTCTGACAGCCCCGAGTGGGAAGAAAAATTAGTTGTGAGTGTCGGCGAGACGTGTACGGGCTATGTGCACAACACGAGTACCTCATGAACTTAACTAAACCCCCGTGGCACTGCACAAACCGTGCAAACACAATGCAGCCAAGGGGTCAGAGAGGTCAAACACCTGCAGGTTTTGTCTTTTTTACCACGTCACCCGCGTAAGGAGTGTCCATCTTGCCCACTGCGTGATTAGCAGGCACTGATAAGTGGCACTGACAAAGGAGTCGTCGGACGGATTTCTCGGCAGAGATGTGACTGTGACTGCCCTCTGTGGTAGCACTACAGCAAAAGTCATTCGCCTAAGTTACAGTATGGGATGATTTATATTGGCGTAAACATTTTATTTTGCCTTGTCATTGCAGATTATATCAAAGTATTATATATATACGTGGATAACTTTGGAATTGATCGCAAATATCTATTTAGGATAACTCAGGGTTTGGCTACACATTGTAATCTTAATTTGATATCATTCACACCTGGGCATGGACTGAGTTCTGAAAGAAAGAGTCTCTTTTGAATTCTAATTCTACACAGACCATACAGTAAGGGAAAAAAGTATTTGATCCCCTGCTGATTTTGTACATTTGCCCACTGACAAAGAAATTATCAGTCTATGATTTTAATGGTAGGTTTATTTTAACAGTAAGAGACAGAATAACAACAAAAAAATCCAGAAAAACGCATGTCAAAGATGTTATAAATTGATTTGCATTTTAATGAGGGAAATAAGTATTTGACCCCCTCTCAATCAGAAAGATGTCTGGCTCCCAGGTGTCTTTTATACACGTAACGAGCTGAGATTAGGAGCACACTCTTAAATGGAGTGCTCCTAATCTCAGCTTCTTACCTGTATAAAAGGCACCTGTCCACAGAAGCAATCAATCAATCAGATTCCAAACTCTCCACCATGGCCAAGATCAAAGAGCTCTCCAAGGATGTCAGGGACAAGATTGTAGACCTACACAAGGCTGGAATGGGCTACAAGACCATTGCCAAGCAGCTTGGTGAGAAGGTGATAACAGTTGGTGCGATTATTCGCAAATGGAAGAAACACAAAAGAACTGTCAATCTCCCTCGGCCTGGGGCTCCATGCAAGATCTCACCTCGTGGAGTTACAATGATCATGAGAGCGGTGAGGAATCAGCCCAGAACTACACGGGAGGATCTTGCCAATGATCTCAAGGCAGCTGGGACCATAGTCACCAAGAAAACAATTGGTAACACACTACGCCGTGAAGGACTGAAATCCTGCAGTGCCTGCAAGGTCCACCTGCTCAAGAAAGCACATATACATGCCCGTCTGAAGTTTGCCAATGAACATCTGAATGATTCAGATGACAACTGGGTGAAAGTGTTGTGGTCAGATGAGACCAAAATGGAGCTCTTTGGCATCAACTCAACTCGCCGTGTTTGGAGGAGGAAGAATGCTGCCTATGACCCCAAGAACACCATCCCCACCGTCAAACATGGAGGTGGAAACATTATGCTTTGGGGGTGTTTTTATGCTAAGGGGACAGGACAACTTCACCGCATCAAAGGGACGATGGACGGGGCCATGTACCGTCAAATCTTGGGTGAGAACCTCCTTCCCTCAGCGAGGGCATTGAAAATGGGTCGTGGATGGGTATTCCGGCATGACAATGACCCAAAACACACGGCCAAGGCAACAAAGGAGTAGCTCAAGAAGAAGCACATTAAGGTCCTGGAGTGGCCTAGCCAGTCTCCAGACCTTAATCCCATAGAAAATCTGTGGAGGGAGCTGAAGGTTCGAGTTCCCAAATGTCAGCCTCGAAACCTTAATGACTTGGAGAAGATCTGCAAAGAGGAGTGGGACAAAATCCCTCCTGAGATGTGTGCAAACCTGGTGGCCAACTACAAGAAACGTCTGACCTCTGTGATTGCCAACAAGGGTTTCTCCACCAAGTCCTAAGTCATGTTTTGCAGACGGGTGAAATACTTATTTCCCTCATTAAAATGCAAATCAATTTATAACATTTTTGACATGCGTTTTTCTGGATTTTTGTTGTTGTTACTCTGTCTCTCACTGTTCAAATAAACCTACCATTAAAATTATAGACTGATCATTTCTTTGTCAGTGGGCAAACGTACAAAATCAGCAGGGGATAAAATACTTTTATCCCTCACTGTAGCTGGAGAATCAACCTTCAACTACTTGAGCTGCAAAAACCATCAATCAGCATATCAGATTACATTTGCAACACTAAAACCTAGAGACATTTCAATCGTCACCAGCATCATGACCTTCATAACCAGGTGGGAATTCATAAGACAATAAGCCTCTTGGGCAAGTGAAGTAAAATATATTTCAGTGCACTAAAAACAAACTGCAAGCATTAAACTAGTTATGCATTATGAAGCAGGAAAACTTCCCCGTGCTGTGCTCGCTATGATGATTGTTTGACCATACTTCACCACTCTGGTCACAGGGGGTTCAGATATCACCACTGATATTAGCCGTGCCCTGGCATTGAACACAGGCCACCTTGTTCGTAGTGGAGTACACTAACCACTGTGCCACCCCTCTCACCTTTTCATACCGTATGCAAACATAAAGATGCAGTATTTAAACAAATATACACAGGATATCAACAAAGACAAGCCCATGCATATTGCTCATGCTACCCCAGAAAATTTCCAACACATGACATGTTATGCTAGCAAGCATGAGAAGCAATCAAGCTAGGTTGTTTGTATAATAATCACCCCGAGCCAGTATTATTAAATTCACGATTTAATGCTTGCAACCACCTCGTAACTTCAGCAAAGAAATAGAAAAAGAAATAGTAAATCCTAATATCTGCTGTTCAAAATATACTGCGCAGGCATCATTTTCAGAATAATTTCCAGGTTGTGGTTTGCTGATATGATAACCGAGAGTCATCAGTTTGAAAATTACCCGCAAATAGACCGAATGAAAAATAATAATATAACTCTCCATTGTAACTATAGATCCAAGTTTCCATTGCAAAGGAGGTCATGCGTCTTCATGAGCTTTCACCTGATTAAAGGACATTACACATAATGTATATTGTGGTGCAGTGGTTTTAGCAATGCGTTATGAATTCAGTGACAATAGTTCCATTTCCAGCCAAGACGAACATAATCGTGGTGATCAGCGTGGTGAAGTATGGTCAAACGACTCCAATAATCAACACAAGTGTGATGGGGTCTTCAAACAACAGTGGATTGACAAAGGGCTGCACATTATTATTTGTACAATGAGAGATCGCTTGCAATCAATTGTTTATGGATTATGCCATATGTAGCTATTTAAATATAATCTTTGTGCGTACAAAAATATCTTAGCTATATATCACTCGACATTTTACAAATGATGAGCCGGGCCGTTGGGACATTAGGCACTCCAAACCCCAAGAGAGGGGTTGGGGGAGATATTCCAGAGCCCCCTAGAGAGTTCCAGAAGGGGGGCGTGGCCAGGGGCGGAGAGACCCGCCCACGGGTATAAAAGCCGGACCTCTGGACGAGTCCGGCAGTCTTCATCAAGCTGAAGAAAGAAGACCAGCTAGGCTATGACACTGGGACAGCCCAGACCCGCCATCCTTCTAAGGGCCGGGACCGAGTGGGTCAGTGGTCGGGACCCGAGAACCTTGGCTGTGTCGGGTCATATAGTCTTCCCCTAGGTCCCCTTAGCCGGAGGAACGTGAGTGTAGTCCGAGTGGTTAGGACATGCTAGCCCGGAGGCTGTACCTCCTTGGGTATCGGGTAGAGGGGCCGCTACCCCTCTGTGTTAGGGACCTGTGTATCCCGCAGTTGTATTGAATAAACGTGTGCCTCAAGTGCTACGTCTCCGGTGTCCCTGGAACCCACTACATATGTGTAGAGGAGTAGTGTGCTGGCGTCATGTCATGGGTGCTGTAAGGGGACACCTTCGGGAACAGGAGCGGGTCCGAGTGAAGGGAAGGAGCCGCCCAAGGGGTAATAAAGGGGGACCCTATGACGAAGTTGGGGTCGTTGTGGGGGCCCGAAGTGTGGATTGGCTGCAGGAGGTCTCTACCGCTCATAACCAAATGGTGTTGGCTGAACCCCCATCCGGGGTCGACGAGTGGGAGAGCCGAAGAGATAGCCGAGAGTAGGGCTCCAAGAAGTCTGTGAGAATCGGCTGAGAGTGAATGGGGTTCTTCTCTCCTCGGCCGGCCGGTGTTGGATGAACCCCCGTCCCGGCCCGAGTGAGAGAGCCAAGGGATAGCCGAGGTTAGGACGAGTCGAGCTCGGGGGCCCATGGGAAGGACTGAGAATAGAGAACACCTACCCCTGGTGTGAACCTGAGTGTTTAAATAGTATTAATAAACGCCGAAAGCCCTTACAAGAAGTTCCGTCTCCGCCTGGTTCTACGACGCAACATATGCAAACATGTAATATATATAGTATTACTATGCCACTCCTCATTTTTATTGTTGCTATGTCAGAAAATAAAAAAATGACAGCATATTCTGAAAAAAAAATATTACAATAAAAGATCAGTACAGTGACATAAATGTCCTTTTTTTGGGTCTGCTGCATATTACGCTTTAATTAAGTGCTGCTGCAAATGGGAATTCAATTACCCATACCCTACCACACGCTGTAAATGTGTACTTGTTCCTGACATGTTTTCTGCAACGGAGAGCTACAATATTTCGTGAAGGCTGCTCAGCGTAAGTGTAGGTCAGGAAACGTGCCAGCACAATGACAGTGAAAGGTACAAATCTACAAGATAAGCAAATGCTATAATTAAATTCCATAAAACGTCGGAATTTTCAAACATGTGATAAACAATTCTACTTGCATCAGATCAAGTATTTCTGGGGTAAAGCAAAATGTGTCCTTTCAGCTTCCTAAAAAAATAATACCATGTCTGTATTTAAAAAAAAATTATATAGCATTCTTGGAAGTAATGCAAACGCTTTGTGTTTCATGTTTTTACAAGCTCAAAATGTCAGGAGTGATTGAAAAGGTTGTGACCTACCATAAAAAAGTGGTACTACAGCAAAATGTATGTTCCATTAAGAATGTCAGTTTAAACATTTCCAAATATTAAAGCCATTGATCAGCTGTCAATTTTACAGGTATTTAATGTCACCTTGTGCATTAACTTGAACTAGCAGTGAGAAAAATCGAACAAACCGATACAATCCAAAAATGTATCATCAACATTTTGATCCAGAAGCCAAAGTATAGAGGATTCCATTGAACGACAATGAGGATCACCAGGACAACTTTGTAAGTCTATAAGTTGTACAATATTTAAAATGTTAATACATTATCCAACAATAAAGTAAATGTGATCTCTTATTCTTGTGATGCCATCTTTACAATACAGAATGAAAACTGACATCTAAAGTGCATTAAAGATGTAGATACTCACTGTCACTAGCGTTACATCTGCTAAATTATGTAAAATAAATCTGAAAAGGATACAACTTCCATGTAAGCTGAGTGTTATTCCAAACACCAGTTCCCACACCCTCCTCCAAGGCTCTTACACGTGGGGAATGTAAATGTGAATTTGAAATGAACTAAAACGACAACTCTGACCCCATGGGCGGTATTGTTCCCATGATAAGTTCTTCTTGCACCCTGAGCCATGGCACCCTCGTGTGAGAGTGCTTCTATGTCCATTCTGTTTCTATTCTGTTTTTATTTTCCGAGGCTAAGGCCCGCTGAGCTATGTAGCTCTTTTTCAGAAGCAATCTGGCCACAAATGAAAGCTGAACAAAGTGGCTTTATCACGTGGAAATTCATAGCAGCAGCCTAAATACTCTACACGCACGTTTCTAAAAGTGGAGAGAAAACCCGGAGGACCCGCATATTCCCATGAGTTCATCAGTGAGCTAACGAGGCATGATTAAAAACCAAACAAAATCTGCCTCTCCATAACTTCACAGCTGGACAATAGGTTCTCACCTCCTGGTGTGATGTCACACCATAAGTACTCGGAAACCGATCACCCCTTGTGAGACGGCACGCTCGGATTGACTGGAAGATGACCGCTGACCAAACCGAGCGTGGCGGCACCGCTCACCCTCATTATGGTGATGATGCCGAGATGAGTTTAAAACTTATTAACGCAAGCCTGTTATCAGTATGTATCACAATTGGTATTCGTAACGGTTTACACGAATGCAGTTTGTGTCTACGGCATGCGGGGTTGGTGGTTTACTGGTTGTGTTTGTATTTTTGCGCGAATTTTCACTTCTGTGACCTCACAGTCGCAGATATAAACTTTTTACTGGATTGTCCCACTAGATTTAGAACGACGGGAAATGTTTCATAGTTTCCTTAGGCCACGGTTCCATGTCTCTACTGCACCAATTCAAATCTGTAAATGACAAACGAGAAAACTCATCACTATAGAATAGTGAGTGCAGGCTCAAAACTAAAAAAAATGCTATAATAACACATAGAGGTGTGCATTGCATGTTCACCAATTTTATCTTTGAGTTGGTGGTCTAAACGATAAAAAATGGCCACACATTAAGTTATTTTGAGCTGGTAGTCTGGACAATGCTGAGAGCCATTGCACATGCAATGCACACTATACTTGATAGAACAATACGAGGACTTCTTAACGTGTAATCTTATTCTTGGTTCTTTCGGTAAAGTCACGTAGAAGGGAAACAATAAAATAATCAAATGAAACATAATATAATACAATTCTCACGACGTTTCAGCCACAACGCAAGCAGCCGTCCTCAGGTGAAGAGACAGAGCTGTCAGAAAGACAGCATCTTAATGAACATTGCTAAGCTTGGCAGCGTATTTTAAGCTGGGTGGGAGGAGGAGAGAGCCTTGACAAAGGAGTTTACATATCAACAGAGGAAATTAGCATATTGATGACAAATGCAGATATGGGGTTAGTCACTCCTTACGGAATGTGTAGGTGGTGGGTTGTCCCAAAGTCATATTATGCTAGTGTATTATGTAGGATTAGCATTAATAAAGGGAGGGAAATTTAAATAATAAAGAACTGCAACTGCCAAACCACCGCGTATCAAGCTGGTGTATTATGTGGAAAACGAAAACGGAGTTTCTAAAGAATATATTGAGTTTATTGATAATATTGATGTAGTTTATATTTTAGTTATTTTTTATCAGCTTACTATATGGTATTCATTATATAGTGTAGTATACAGTGAGGGAAAAAAAAGTATTTGATCCCCTGCTGATTTTGTACGTTTGCCCACTGACAAAGAAATGATCAGTCTATAATTTTAATGGTAGGTTTATTTGAACAGTGAGAGACAGAATAACAACAAAAAAATCCAGAAAAATGCATTTAAAAAATGTTATAAATTGATTGGCATTTTAATGAGGGAAATAAGTATTTGACCCCTCTGCAAAACATGACTTAGTACTTGGTGGCAAAACCCTTGTTGGCAATCACAGAGGTCAGACGTTTCTTGTAGTTGGCCACCAGGTTTGCACGCATCTCAGGAGGGATTCTGTCCCACTCCTCTTTGTAGATCTTCTCCAAGTCATTAAGGTTTCGAGGCTGACGCTTGGCAACTCGAACCTTCAGCTCCCTCCACAGATTTTCTATGGGATTAAGGTCTTGAGACTGGCTAGGCCACTTCAGGACCTTAATTTACTTCTTCTTGAGCCACTCCTTTGTTGCCGTGGCCGTGTGTTTTTGGTCATTGTCATGCTGGAATACCCATTCACGACCCATTTTCAATGCCCTGGCTGAGGGAAGGAGGCTCTCACTCAAGATTTAATGGTACATGGTCCGTCCATCGTCCCTTTGATGCGATGAAGTTGCCCTGTCCCTTTAGTAGAAAAACACCCCCAAAGCATAATGTTTCCACCTCCATGTTTGACGGTGGGGATGGTGTTATTGGGGTCATAGGCAGCATTTCTCCTCCTCCAAATACGCGAGTTGAGTTGATGCCAAAGAGCTCCATTTCGGTCTCATCTGACCACAACACTTTCACCCAGTTGTCCTCTGAATCATTCAGATGTTCATTGGCAAACTTCAGACGGGCATGTATATGTGCTTTCTTGAGCAGGGGGACCTTGCGGGCGCTGCAGGATTTCAGTCCTTTACGGCGTAGTGTGTTACTAATTGTTTTCTTGGTGACTATGGTCCCAGCTGCCTTGAGATCATTGACAAGATCCTCCCATGTAGTTCTGGGCTGATTCCTCACCGTTCTCATGATCATTGCAACTCCACGAGGTGAGATCTTGCATGGAGCCCCAGGCCGAGGGAGATTGACAGTTCTTTTGTGTTTCTTCCATTTGCGAATAATAGCACCAATTGTTGTCACCTTCTCACCAAGCTGCTTGACAATGGTCTTGTAGCCCATTCCAGCCTTGTGTAGGTCTAAAATCTTGTCCCTGACATCCTTGGAGAGCTCTTTGGTCTTAGCCATGGTGGAGCATTTGGAATCTGATTGATTGATTGATTGCTTCTGTGGACAGGTGTCTTTTATACAGGTAACAAGCTGAGATTAGGAGAACTGCCTTTAAGAGTGTGCTCCTAATCTCAGCTCGTTACCTGTATAAAAAACACCTGGGAGCCAGAAATCTTTCTGATTGAGAGGGGGTCAAATACTTATTTCCCTCATTAAAATCAAGTCAATTAATAACATTTTTGACATGCGTTTTTCTGGATTTTCTTGTTGTTATTCTGTCTCTCACTGTTCAAATAAACCTAACATTAAAATTATAGACTGATCATTTCTTTGTCAGTGGGCAAACGTACAAAATCAGCAGGGGATTAAATACTTTTTTCCCTCACTATATACCCAGTTACTTATTGTGAATAGCTCAGCTTATTGGAGAGTACATTGAGTACATTGATTATATTGATGTAGTGTATATTTAGGTTTTTCACATCGGTTTATTGTATCATAGTAGGGTATTTGTAGTTCTTTTTTGTTTTCCACATAATACACTAGCTTGATACGCGGTGGTTTGGCTGCTGCAGTTCTTTATTATTAAACGGATCCTGGGCCTAACCCTTCACCACTGAAGCCTGTTCATACCCCCCCCAACCCCCGATGACCTCCGGCACACCGTGGGGAGCTCTCTGTGCAGCAGTAGATTGACAAAGGGCCAGGAATAATAATATAATTTGCCTTGTACCATATTGGAGTAGAAACTGCAGTACGTCTGTTAATCAGGTCATCAAGGTTGCATGTTAACATCCGTGTATTGTTCTCTTTGTGCATTCAAGGTAAAGTTCATACCTGTCACACGATTATATGAATTATCTGCGTGAACCAGGCTCACGGTGGTTTGTGTAATTGTGTTTATCTATACGGACAGCAGGTGTGGCCAGGTAAGGATAACTAATACTGGATTCTAGTAAATGAACCAAACGGACTGGCTGTGTGTAATGGGATTCTAGTATTTATCACGGTGGGTGAAGAAACAACACACCTTATGTCTGCTATTCATATGGCATTTCACTTCACATTAAGCTGAAAAAATGTATGTGAAAATATACGCTTATGTCAATGTAGCTTAAGCATTGAGATGCTCCAAGTTGTTAAATAAAGAGTACATTACATTCACTAACACAGCCACCATTAGCTGTGTTAGTAAATGGCGGCTTGCCATCCTTTTCCACCTCCATGTGGCGATGGCTCTTTCCTAGTTCTCTCCGAGCTTACATTTACAAGGATCTCTAAACCTTTCTAAACAGCTCTTTGATTGGAGTAGACCTATTGCCGGGTACGGATACCTCTCCTACATTAACAGTAAATGCCCCGCCCATCTTTAAACCTTCATAAACAGCACTTTAATTGGTGTAGACCTACTGCAGGTTACGGAGACCTCTCCTACATTAACATTAGCTGCCCCGCCCATCTCTAAACCTTTAAAACAGCCTGCCTCAACAGCTTTCCCCCTCTTTTTTCACCTGATGACGATTGCTTGTGTTGCGATCGAAACGTCGTGATATTATATTCTTGGTTCTTTCGGTAAAGTCACGTAGAAAGAACCAATAATATGAATTCCTGCAGTCACGAAAGCTTTAAATCAAAATTCGTCGTGATATTGTTATTATTCATATTTTTCTTATTTTTTCTATCTACGTGGCTTTACCGAAATACCCAAAGATTAGTACATTATCTGTTATATAAAACCTTCATAAATTGGCAAGAGTCACGTAGTACACAATCTGAATATTTAGCAAGTCGATACTCAACCGATAAAACAGGATTGCCCTGTTTAGTGAAGACCATTGAGTATGCACAGCCAACATGGGTACCAATTTTAAACGTTCATAGCTAAAACCTTGCAATTTAACGAAAGGCTTTTGCATGAATAAAAAAAATACACTGCAAGTCTGTGGGAACTGGTGATGTAATAAAACATTTGTATACTTAAGAGTTTCGGATTATCTGGAGCTGATGGTATTCATGACACAATCTGCCACTCATTACAGAGTAATTGGATGTATCAGCCGGCGTTAGAATGGAATAAATACCACCCAAGGGATCTCATTTATTTGAAAACATATGAAAGAATTTTGTTTTATTTTTCATTGTTCTCATTTGCGATGCAGCGTTGTCCTTCAACTGAGATTTGTATGAAAAATTAAGCAGGTGCACCCGCAGAGATAGACAATGCTGTGTACGGGGTTATGTTGTGTCATTTGACCACCGGCGATTTGTATTTATTATATACTTTGTGCTGCACTTTTCTAGACAGCATACTCAAGTCTGCTTTTGATGTGGTTATTTAAAACAAATTCTAAACAACCGGGCTCCTTAATTTCATGTTTGACCAATATGATACAGGTTAAGCAAAATATATTAATAATGTATGTAACATTGCATCAGCGTATTCCACTGAATATACATGTTACATTACATCAATGTAACTGTGGTCCCAGGCTGATCTGTGCATTTTATTTTTTATTTATGGGCCATTTATTCCTAATTTTCACTGGCGGAGACAGAGGGGGGGAGGGGGGTCGGAGTTCACGTGCCTCCCCCAATGATCCGATCGAAATGCCTAATTTCGATCGGATCATTGGGGTTTATTAGTAATAAATCGGCATTTTGCGACCCCCACTCCCACTGTGTAGCATATTATTACGTGCCAGGGACACTATGAGATGATAGGACAATAGTCTGAGTCCATAATTAGCAATAAGTAACGGCAAAGCAGTTGTAAGTGACTGACAGAATTGTGCACAGTTGTGTAAACAGTACACGACTTCCCTAAAGGCAAACACCTTCAGCAAGCGCGATGCCGATCGCACACGGTTCGAATTAGATCCTCGATCGATGGCTGCGCCATCGCCGCACACGCGTCAAATAAAAAGCAAGGGACAAGTCCTTACTTACTAACAACTCCTTACTTACTAACAACTCCTATCATTTTTAATTGCTGGAGGGATTGCCCTCCTACCTGAAAATCCTGGCTCCGCCATTGCTAATTGTCATGGATAAGAACTGGTCATAGAAGGTGTGAAATGTTTCCTATTTATATCTGTGGAGTCCACGGCCAATGTAATTTTGATCAATCATTGGGGGCTAATAATAAATAATCAAATTAATACCGGACACTATTTTCTGCAGTTTGTATGTTTTTCCCCTGATCTGCATGGGTTTCCCACGGGTTCTGTGGATTCCTCCCATAGCTAAAGCGATATAATAATAACAATGCAACTTGTATTGGTCACCTGCGGATCACTCAATTGGAATTACACGCAGTAATGTCGCCCCCCCCCCCCCCCTCCTGTGAAAACTTTGCAGGGTCCTCCTGCAAGAGAGAACCTTGAGCGAGGCCTTTGTGGGTAAAGAAGCGAAAAAGAGTTGCCACACAGTACCCGACAAGACCGTTCCAATGCATACACGATTCTGTGGACAAACCAGAGAGGATGAGAGGCGCCATAGTGTTCATCTGCACTCGTGGAGACTTACGATTGAGATTTGAAACAGTTGGCATAAAAATTATTATATTGTCTGCGCTTTCCCGTGGACTTTCAGAGTTTCACACACCAGCATTTGCGTGGCACTATACAAATAACTTTTACAAAAAATGGTGGTGGGGGGTTAACGACACATTATATATACGAGATCTAACCAAAACATATTTATTATGAAAAAGGAGCAGTCAAGTATGGATGTGAAAGGAAAAAAATATATTTTAGTGTCCAATACCAAGCATCATTGGTCAATGTACGCGTTTACATTGCTCATTGGATCCAAAACCACAGTAATCTTGTTCTCTAATATTTAATAAAGAGTTCAACTGTGCACGAGTGATGCTGCCACGATGCAATGGTCAGCACACCAGATGTGCGATTCACTGGTCGCCGAATCGATCTCCCGGCGTGGAGGTTAAAACTAACGGTGCGAGTTTCTTTATGCACCCCCCCTCCCCCACCGCTTCCGTACACCCGACAGCATAAATGGGTATGCCGTGGTCAATCAATCGGCAGGTCACATCACATATGTCCAGTATGGGCGGGTGAGAACGGTTCAACAAACAATACAAAAACACGACAGGAGGGCAAAGCATAGTAAAGATAAGCAAATCACGTAAAGAATATCCCATTTAAACTCAGCCATTTTATTTTACCAGGTAAAGCCCACTGAGCTATATAGCTCTTTTTCAGAAGCGATCTGACCACAAATGATAGCTCAACGAAGTGGCTTATGAAGTGCAAATTTATAGCAGTCAAATGATCTAAATGCATGTTTATAATTGTGGAGAGAAAATCCAGAGGAACCGGAGAAAAAAACCCACGCGACCACGAGGAGAAAGATACACAAACTTAAAATATACAGCACGCGTCAGGGTCGGGATCGAACCCCCGACCACTTGCATACCAGGCGAGGAAGATAACATCCCGCCACCAAAGAGCAGAGCGTGGGTACTCTAACCTCTTCCAATACGTCCGGCCAGTCTGGAGGCGAAGGTCAATCTATCCTCTGGAGGTGCTCTCCAGAGCTCCCTGCAGTGGAGGCCCGCTTCCACCAGCAGTGCCACGAGAAAGCAATCTCGGTTGCTGCGCATTTAGCCATTACTCCACGGCACACTACTGAAGCGTCAATATCGAGCTCGGTGCTTTCACCAATGCAGGCGGACGGCGAAAGTTAAGGCACCAATTCTGCGCAGATCCGACGCAAGAGGCAGGCCTCGTGACGTCACCCAACGACAATGGGGGAGCTAATAACTCGGGCTGCGCGTTCACCTCCGCGTGAGAGTCAAGCCGCATCCAATTTTGCGTGACAAAAAATATCGAATTAGATGTTGTGATTAGACCAGCCACAGAATGAGATACAATTTGTATTTGTTCAACTGCAGAACATCTGATCGGACCGCATTTAATTAAATGATTACATTCGGGTCACGTTCGCTTATTTTCAATCGTTAAATACTTGTTAACTTAATAAAAAAAGAAAACTTTCTAATCTCTACATCCTATGAAAATATCACCGTTCAGCTAGGACCACTATAGTTGAGTGAGCTAGGACTATTCATAGTATCTACCCACTGCTGGATGAAGGCCTCTCAATGCCACGCATCATACCAAACAGATCTGTGATGCCACTATCCATCTCACTCTTGCACATGAGCTGATCCCATTGCTCCATCTCCATTGTGTTCATTCTCTCGGGCACGTTCCTTCTTGTTTTGTGATTCTGCCATCAGTCTTTGTCCATCGACCATCATCCTCCTCCTCTTCCCTCTCGATGTGGACTGCCCATGCCCACCTACAATCATCAACAGTCACAACTTGACGTCTCTCGTTTGCATTGTCACCTAATCAGTACGTTCCCTCTTCCTGTCGCTCAGCCTGAAACCAAGCATTCAATATTCCATGCCACTTTGCACAGTTTTCAGTTTTGGTTTCCAATTTCTTTGTCAGTGTCCAATGTTTCTGACCCGTATTTCTTGATGCATATTATGTGTTTATTGTAAACGTTCTTATTCTGGCAAAGCGGTATATTTTGTTTATCAAAACCATTTTTTCTTCCAAAATCACTTCAATCTGGCTCTTATTTACCTCTTTATTTCAGGATATTTATCTCAATATACCTTCAATAGATGCCTTAGGTATACATATCCTTTTGTAAACTTGTTGTCCATAGATTGTTTATGCTGACATTTATCTTGGGGCCGGGTTAGAGAGGGGGCAGTTACACTTAAATATTTTCAGAGAGAGATGGTGAAACTAATTTAATGCGAAAGCAAGGCAAGTTGACATAAAAAAATCGAGTTCAAGAGGTCGTAGAATACAGACTTAGGATAAGCAACAGATTCAAATCCCTAGAGAAACCAAATTAACGAATGGATGTCACCACGAAAAATAATACAATAACTCGCATTGTTAAGGACAGTGCACTGAGTTGGGAGCAGAGTAAATACGCAAATAGAAGATAAGCTATCTGCACAAAGTATCATGAAAACAATATTGAAAAGTACAAGGATAAAAATGGCAACTAAAAGACAGAACACAGAGAACTCGGTCAAAAACACTTACAATAAGCATGAAAATATGTTCAAGGAACACAACAGAAAGGTGAAATTTAACACTCTTCTGAAATTCGTGGTCCGCCAGGAAGTGTCTAACTGTGTTGTTGACCTGACTGGATGTGCTTCACATAATGTTTTTTCAGGTTCGTTGAATTCTCATCTCTCATCTTTTTGTTGTATTTACCTCCGTGATTTGTTCTTGACACCTGATGAAGATCGATTGCGTTGTGATCGAAACGTCGTGATTGTCTTTTGTTTTAATATAATTTTATTGTATTTCTACATACGTGACTTTACCGAAAAAAACAATGAGTAATTTTATGCAGTCACGTTAAACAATGGGAGCCTGAACACATAATAAAGGGCACTGATTGGTGAGTCAAAAGTCAAATGGTAGCTCTTAGAAAGCAAGATGGAATCATAATGCGTGGTGGAGACAGACTCATAAAACTAGCGTAGGAATATTATGCAGAACTCAAGCACGATATAACAAAATCATACCCCAGGAGAAAAATCACCTCTTTGATGAGGGTGATCGTGTAGCAAATATTACGATGCCTTTTGAAGTATGAAAATGGTAAGCATCTGCAGCAGATGGAATGACTAGAGACATCATTAAAGAAGTGGGACCAGCTGCTGGAAGACCAAACTAGCAAATCAATTTACTGAATATGTATGCATACATTGTACATCTAAATTATGGAATGATGCTTCAATCATTCTTATGCTCAAAGAGGGAGAACACATACTTGAAGTAAGACAAACAAATGATACTCCTTATAACTCGTGTATAACTCATGACTTGTCTACGAGTATCATAGGGAGCCAAATAATCGACATGTTAGAGGCCAATCAGCCATATGGGCAAGCTAGATTTAGGAAATATTTTTGCTACCTTTGACCACTTGAAAACTCTCACTCAGGTTCAAAGACCATAAAATGAAATTCATACGAAATGCCATTGTGCCTGGCTATTATAGATGATGAAAAGGCATTTGAATCATTATAAATCGTTTACAAAAGCCAAGGCCTAAATAAAATAGAGAAACAATGAACATCCATTTCTAATGAAGGAACTTCTCCAATGGGTTTGCACGAAGACCACAAAAGTATACAAATGAGGAAGATTTTAAAATATATACTTAAGAAGCAACAAAAGTAAATGATTATTGTTGAACACTGCAGTATTGCCTGATATGCTATGAATAATACGTTAAATATCGTATTGCCTTATCCTAGTTGATTCAACTGCCCACCAGACCCCAATCTAATTTCTTTAGGATCATATTTGGGTTTGAAAAGAACCGATATGATTGAGTCCAACAGACTGGAACTCTACATCCCCACTAATTCACATTTTAAAAGCATACCCATTGAACTGCTGAGTGCCTGGGTAGCAACGCTGGATTATGGACCGGGCCAGTGGGGCCAGTGCCCCGGGACCTCAGACTGCCAAGGGACCTCCAAGCCCCAGGCCGCATGTGGTGCGTGGCCTAAGACTTCCGAAGGAAGTTGAACACCAGGGTCCTTAGTGCGCACAGCGCAAGCTGACCACTAGGACCCAGGGTGCTTATAACGTGAGCTAACCACTAGGGCCCCCCAGACCCCTCAGCGCTTACAATGTGAGGGCCCCGGGCCCCTTGGTATTTAAAATGTGAGCTGACCACTAAGGCCCCTGGGCCCCTCAGCGCTTACAATGTGAGGGCCCCCAGACCCCTTGGTATTTAAAATGTAAACTGACCACTAGGGCCCCTGGGCCCCTCAGCGCTTACAGTGTGCGGGCCCCCAGGCCGCTTGGCGTTTAAAGAGTGAGCTGACCACTAGGGCCTCTGGGCTCCTCGGCACCTACAGTACGAGGATCCATGGGCCCCTCTACGCATAAAGCATGAGCTGACCACTAGGGCTCCCGGGCACCACAGCACTTACAATGTGATGCCCCTCAGTGCTTAAAGTGTGAGCTGACCACTAAGGCCGCAGGGCCCCTGGGTACCTACAGTGTGAGTTGAACACTAGGACCCCCAGGACCCTCGGTGCATACATCGAGCGTAACACCTACAGTGCATGCTTACAGTGAGGGAAAAAAGTATTTGATCCCCTGCTGATTTTGTACATTTGCCCATGGACAAAGAAATTATCAGTCTATAATTTTAATGGTAGATTTATTTGAACAGTGAGAGACAGAATAATAACAACAAAATCCAGAAAAACGCATGTCAAAAATGTTATAAATTGATTTGCATTTTAATGGGGGAAATAAGTATTTGACCCCTCTGCAAAACATGACTTAGTACTTGGTGGCAAAACCCTTGTTGGCAATCACAGAGGTCAGATGTTTCTTGTAGTTGGCCACCAGGTTTGCACACATCTCAGGAGGGATTTTGTCCCACTCCTCTTTGTAGATCTTCTCCAAGTCATTAAGGAGCCCCATTGGCAACTCGAACGTTCAGCTCCCTCCACAGATTTTCTATGGGATTAAGGTCTGAAGACTGGTTAGGCCACTCCAGGACCTTAATGTGCTTCTTCTTGAGCCACTCCTTTGTTGCCTTGGCCGTGTGTTTTGGGTCATTGTCATGCTGGAATACCCATCCACGACCCATTTTCAATGCCCTGGCTGAGGGAAGGAGGTTCTCACCCAATATTTGACGGTACATGGCCCCGTCCATCGTCCCTTTGATGCGGTGAAGTTGTCCTGTCCCCTTAGCAGAAAAACACCCCCAAAGCATAATGTTTCCACCTCCATGTTTGACGGTGGGGATGGTGTTCTTGGGGTCATAGGCAGCATTCCTCCTCCTCCAAACATGGCGAGTTGAGTTGATGCCAAAGAGCTCAATTTTGGTCTCATCTGACCACGACATTTTCACCTAGTTGTCCTCTGAAACATTCAGATGTTCATTGGCAAACTTCAGACGGGCATGTATATGTGCTTTCTTGAGCAGGGGGACCTTGCAGGCGCTACAGGATTTCAGTACTTCACGGCATAGTGTGTTACCAATTGTTTCTTTGTGACTATGGTCCCAGCTGCCTTGATATCATTGACAAGATCTTCCCGTGTAGTTATGGGCTGATTCCTCACCGTTCTCATGATCATTGCAACTCCACGAGGTGAGATCTTGCACGGAGCCCCAGGCCGAGGGAGATTGACAGTTCTTTTGTGTTTCTTCCATTTGCGAATAATCGCACTAACTGTTGTCACCTTCTCACCAAGCTGCCTGGCAATGGCCTTGTAGCCCATTCCAGCCTTGTGTAGGTCTACAATCTTGTCCCTGACATCCTTGGAGAGCTCTTTGGTCTTGGCTATGGTGGAAAGTTTGGAATCTGATTGATTGATTGCTTCTGTGGACACGTGTCTTTTGTACAGGTAACAAGCTGAGATTAGGAGCACTCCCTTTAGTGGGCAAACGTACAAAATCAGCAGGGGATCAAATACTTTTTTTCCCTCACTGTACACGAGAGCCTCTCGTAGAGTAAAGTGCTTCTATACAACTGAGTCACTAGCTGGCACGCTACAATATGCTGTGACATGATACAATATTCACCAACAAGTCAGTTCATTGTGCATAACAGGACAGTTTGAAGGGCGTCATATTAGGGCAAGCCGTTCGTTATTTGACTTACCGTAACTTGCTATCCATTTATTTTAGCTAGATGCACATTTTCCCTAGCTAGCTGCCCATATGATTCAGCTTGTTAACAAATTAGTTAGCTAGCTGCCATTTTTGCCAACTAGCTGCCCTTACAACCAAATTAGCTGCACTAAAAAGTCAGCTAGTGAGATGGAGGGCTCGTCGTTTGTTGAGAGCTGAGTTAGTCGTTGACAAATAAATGATTATAAATACACTGCGGTTTTGTGAAACATTAAAAAAATATGCCAAAAGCTATATTTTTTCATACACTAACGCATATATAAGAGACCCAACCCATACTTAAAGATTAAGGAAAACCTCATTAATTTTTTTCAATAGAACGTCTGTTTTTAGATCCACATAAGTATATAATGCTAACGTTGACATGCAAATTGTCAATAGATCTTACGAGGTCTTTTTTACCCTCCCCATCGATGGCGTGTGGCCTATGTGCATAGTCTCCACCAAGTAATTTCACTGACTTATCAGAAACCTTTGTTGGTTGTTCGGCCAAGAAAAAAAGTTATCTTTTGAATTTCAAGCAACATAATTATCTCTGTGTCAGGCAGGTATATAATACATTTCTTGATAGGAAAAGCCACAGATTCCTGTTTTCTTGCTTGGTACGCCACAGTTATATAGATACTTTTTAATCTTTTTATAAAACAACAGCCTTTTAAAATATTCTTTGTGTCTTTTGGTAAAGCCACGTAGATAGAAAAAATAAAGGCTATTTCAACAATCCCTCCTAAGGGCTATTTTATAACAGCCTTTTGAAAAGGTTAGGGTTATTTTATTGTATGTGCTTATCTATTTTTTTCCTTTATCTACTCAAAGCTGCCTTTAGGTACAAGTAGACTATAAAAGACTACCACTTGATTGTATTTTCCAACAACAGTACTTGAATGGTGTTGTCATTATTAATATATTAATGCAATAATTATTGAGATATGCTATAAATATATTTATATAAATAGCATACTAGTTCTAAAACATGGACCACAAACTTTGGAATAGTGGTGCTTCCAAAAGGAAAGCCAAAAGAGAAAAGGAGGCAAAAGAGGCACTTTTGCTTCAAAGTGTTCCACTCATTGCCAACTTCTTTCAAAAACCCTCTGATAGTAATAATGATGACAGCAGCACTATTGTCATTTGTGAGGAAGGAACTAACACTAGTTCAGTTTCCAGTAATGTTCTCACTCCTAGATTTAATTCTAGATTTAAAGCTTTCGTGACTGCTAGGATCCATACTCTTTGGTTCTATTGGGTAAAGTCACGTAGGTGAAAATAAAATAACAATATAACCAAAGAGTAATGTTCTCACTTCCCCAGAGCCATCCTTTGTAGGCGAACCCTCAACAGCTAATGGTATACAAGAACCATCATTTCCACCTCAGGAGCAGTTGGGCAGTTCACAAGAATCAAATCAGCAACCAAGCCATTCCTGGAGCTATGAGGTCACTGACCCTGCATTATGGCAAAGCACTTCCAGTGACATTGTTAAGTCAGTGCTTATTGAAAGAGGAGCAGTCCCCTTCCAAAACCACAGTGAAAAATACCCAGCTTCAGTCCGAGATAGAGTGCTTGGTGGAAAGACTAGAGGTTTCAACAATGAACTTCAGAACTGTATATTTGCCAAATGGGCAGAATGTTTCTAGACAGTGGCTACTGTACTCACCTTCAACAGGTTATGTGTACTGTTTTGCATGCAAATTGTTCTCCAGCAAGCTCGGTGGCTTTAGTCAGGGGTTTAGTGACTAGACACTCTGAAAGAATATGGGAACACGAAAAGAGTGCAGAACACAGATCATGCGTGCTTGCCTTGCACCAACGGACAAAGAACAGTGCTATAGATGCAGATCTCATGCAGCTACTTGATGGGAAACTAAATACTGGAGGGACATTTTGAAAAGAGTTGTAGCAGTGATCAAGTTCTTGGGTGAAAGGGGACTTGGTGTTTAGGGGAGATGATGAACGGTTTGGGTCAACCCATGATAGTTATTTCCTTTGAATCCTAGAATTGCTATCACAATTTGACCCATTCTTAGCTAAATATTTTAAAAAGTTTGGAGGAAAAAGAAGAGGCATAGTGTTCTATTTGTCATCGACAATATGTAAATAACTCATTGAGCTCATGGGTCAGAAAACTCACCAAACAATAGCAGATGAGATTCGAGATGCCAAATAATTCTCAATAATTGTTGACTCCACCTCAGATCTGTCACACCTGGACTTATTGACGTTCACATTCCGGTTTGTTAACAGCAGCAGAAATGTGGTGGAGTGATTCCTGGGCTTTGAGCCAATTGAGAGGCACATTGGTAAAAGTTTAGCAGACTGTGTGACTTTGATGGTGGAGGACCTTGGGTTGGACCTCTCAAACTGTAGAGGTCAGTCCTATGACAATACAAGCAACATGTCAGGAAAATACAATGGGCTACAAGCTCACCTGAAACAAAAAAAAACTCTGAGTGAGTATATGCTTTGCGCAGCGCATTCACTTAACTTAGTTTGTGTTAACAGCTTAGACGGCAGTAGCCCAAAGGCTGACGAGTCTTTTAACATGTTGCAGTCACTGTACACATTTTGCTCTTCATCCATACACAGAAGGGGGAAAGTATTTCAGGAGATAGATGTCAGACTGACATTAAAATCGCTGTCCAGTACTCAGTAGAGTGCTCGTGCAGAGTCAACCAAGGCACTGTGGAGAAATTACACCCACATTAGAGAGGCCTTTGGTGGTATGTGCAATGATGATAATGAGAAAAGAGATACTCTTATTGAGGCCGCTGGACTATGTCTCAAATTGTACACCTTAGAGATGGTGTTCATGGCACATTGCTGGGACGTCATACTTGACCGGTTTCACGCTACAAGCATGCACCTACAGAAAAGTGACATTGACATCTCTGTAGCAGCACAGGTTTTGTCTTCGTTGAGGGATTTTGTGGCGGGACAGCGAGACCAGTTTGAGGCTTTTGAAAAAGCAGCCTTAAATGTGACAGGTGTCTCTCAGTCATATAAGCACGATCTTCAGCGAAAGAGGAAATGCAAAACATTTGCAGATGAGAGCTGAGAGCCAGGTGTGACACTTGAGGGGAGGGAGAAGTTCAAAATAGAAACGTTTTATGTGGTCATTAATAAGCTAGTGGCATGCCTTGAACATCTCTTGGATGCTTACAAGCATTTGACCAGTTTCTTTGAAGTTCTGTTTAGTCAGATTAGGTGTCTAAACAGTGATGTCATAGTGAAAAAGGTAAATGCACTCTGCGCTGCATATCCATCAGACCTGGACATGAACTTTGCCAAGGAACTCATCCAATTGAAGTCTTTCATGTCTGACTCTGAGGGTGAGAAGTGCCCAACTAAATTGCTTGAGACCTTGCAGGCACTTAATCTGTAGTCAGTGTTCCCCAATGTTTTTGTGGCACTTCGAATTTTTCTAACTTTGCCGTGACAAACTGCCAGGGTGAGCGGACATTTTCCCTTTTAGGCAAAATAAAAAATGAGCTGCGGAGTAGCATGTGCCAAGCACGTCTCAGCTCATCACGTAAACTCCAGCCATCCTCGCAGCAGAGGCTTTTGGCTCACCATCGAACAAACACGGTTACTCCATCACGCTCTTTCAGATGTGCTTCTACGGCCGTCTGGAACGCTCTTCCGTCTGATATTAGGAAGCCACTGGAGCTATGCACTTGTAAATGTAAATTGAACGCTACAGTTTTAAGCTTATTGTGTTCAATTTGTTGTCCTTTTCCCGCACCTCCGATTAGCACGGTTGGCTACGTACGGTGCGAGAGAAATTAAACACACGTACATACGTATGTCATCCTATGCACACAAGTACCTACTTCGGCTTATGTTATCGTAATTATAGATCATTCACACTTACATTCACACTCATACTTGAGGCTTTAAAACTTCAAAGGATAAATATGCAGGTCAAGTAGGCAGGGAAAGGCAGCACATAAGGCTCCCCAAAGCCCAAAGTCTGGAAAATTGCTTAATTGCCCATTGAATTAACTCAATTAAGATGCATAAAAGTTATGCACTGCAATAATCAACATCCAGCATGCATTAACGATTAATGTGATACGTGAATTTCAAAAATTTACACTTAGTCTTTTAATTGTAGTTTCATTTATACATCACTATTTCTCAATTTTATATATACACGGCATATATATATAAAGGTGTTGTTCTATGCCCCCAGCAGCTATTAGCTAAAACAAATGGTATGCTGTAAATTGGATGCCTTGTTATGCATAATATAATATTCTTCTTATAACACATATTTGAGAATTGTGTTATTTAATATTTAGCGTAAACATTTTTTTTAATTTTAGGATATCTCTTATTTACCTTTTTGCATGAAGCACACAGACACGTTTGTCCTTCACAACACAAGACATGCCTGACACAGACATGTTTCAGCACATTGGAAAAAAGTGTGTCACATATCTGAGATGAATAATAAACTGTTACAATCTGGATTGCCCCTTCGAATGTGTGGAGATGAAACACACACACACGACAATATTAAACAACCCACGTACCCTGTGTATTTTGTATGCACTGAGGTGCAATCCCTGTGGCGTTGCTGAAATGTCTAGCCCTGCTGCCTGCTGCCAATTGGTATCTGAACCTGACCATGGCCTCCCATAGGTCATCTTTGCCTAAAATGAGTACGTGGAATTGTGTGTCAACATCAGTGCCGGGGAAGACAAGGTTTCCACTTCCCTCGAGTGTCACATCAGACTTAATAGGCTTAAACTAGAAGCAGCCACCTCGACATTCTAGGCATAAAATGATGTTTATGTGACAAACCTTACTAATTGGTTGTGTGGGGTGGTGGTGGGCTTAACAACACATTTATATTTACGCGATCTAACCCAAAAAAATCTCTAGTATGCGTAAATTCCTATTGGTGCCTGGGAAATACCACGTAAATTAGGTCGTACATTATGAAATATACATTAAAACAATCTTTATATGGCGTTAAATGCAGTCAACATATGCAATAGTGTAGCTATATGTATCTACAACTCTGTTGTCTGTGAATCCTATTTACCACAGGAGGAGTTAGTAGGTAAATAAATGTACCCTTACTTTTATTCCAGAGTATACCGGGACTAGGCTGATGTATCCCAGGCCATTAGCCCTCGCACCTGAGAACCTAATGAGGGTCCCCTCCAGCTCAAACCCTCCCACCCCCAGGCTCCTCCACCTCCACAAGCCTAATTTCTCCTTCCCCTATCCCCCATCACTTCAGAATCAGAATATGTATTCATGCTGGAGGAATTCAGTGAGCTATGAAGCTATTTTTCACCGATGTCCAGTATATACATGATCGAACTTAGTGTCTCATCCCACAGAACCCAGGCGAGGTAACGGAGTAGGAGTTTAGAAGCAAGATAAAAAAAATACTTTGTTTTCAAAAATAGTTTATGGAAGGCAAACGTTAGATGATGTATAGTAAAATAAATCTATTTATGTAAATATTAGCTGTGTTCTCTTCACTAAAATGGCTGGGTGGTTGGGCGAGGTGAGTATGGAAGTGGACAACCTGCCTGTTCTGCCCCACGGCAGATATGGGGGTGTGCTTACACAGGAACTTTCTGATATGGTGTTGAGTTTGGTCACATGACCAGAAAGTTACGATTTAAGGTTCTCTAAGCCACGAGGCAGGGGTGTCAATCATTACAAAGAGGACAAAATGGAGACACGATTAGGATCTCAGTGAAGACGGGTGCATCTGTTCATTGTGGGACTTTAACAAGCATTGTCTGTAAGTTCATTTGTGTTCTTATAATACTGGGAATGATGTTATAATGTTAGGATTGCCTTTATAATGCTGTTATATTGTTATGATAAATATGAGGCCTAGTAAACAACAAAGCCTGCCTGAGTACGGAAGTGGACAACCTGCCTGTTCTGCCCCACGGCAGATATGGGGGTGTGCTTACACAGGAACTTTCTGATATGGTGTTGAGTTTGGTCACATGACCAGAAAGTTACGATTTAAGGTTCTCTAAGCCACGAGGCAGGGGTGTCAATCATTACAAAGAGGACAAAATGGAGACACGATTAGGATCTCAGTGAAGACGGGTGCCTTTATAATGCTGTTATATTGTTATGATAAATATGAGGCCTAGTAAACAACAAAGCCTGCCACTTGCATTATTGTGAATGTTATTTGTAGTTGGATAAGTCAAGCCAGACTTATGTAACTTTAATGCGTTCTTCAGAGCAAGGATGAAGAAGTATCGCATCCACAGTTCAGTGTTATATGCAGCACTGTACATTTAGGCTGCATATATGGTGATTACACAAAGTGACCTTATTAAACACGGTAGCTTATTCTATTGTATATCTATTCAGTGCTAATGTAGGTGCCTGGTCCATCCAGGACCTATTGTTGAGATTAATGTTATCTAAGACAATATTATGATGCTGCAGTGTTCATTCATTGCATTGATATTGCAAGTATTAACAGATGCTGTATTTTGTGCTGTGTTTTTCCATCAGTTTTACTTCATTCTATTGAATGCGAGGTTAACTACTCAGATAGTGGTGCAACGCAGCACACAGCGAGGCCGAAACACTCCCTGTGGTGTGCTATCGGTCAGGGCAGTGAGCACAGATGTGGCAAAGCAGCCTGCTATATGGGCAGATTGAGGCATCGTTCTGTGAGGTGGCATTTAATTTCCGTGTAACCTCTAGTCCTTAAGTTCGCTCATTCTGTTCTAAACACTGGACCCATTTTATTATTAAATGGTGTCCAGAGTTACATTAATTAGGTACAGGGGTGTTCCCCTTTTTTCATACTCGGAAGGGCAGTTTCCTCTTTCAAGTGTGCCATCTAGAACTTCCCCCTATAAGAATTCAAGGGTGATGCAAGGGGACTTGAAGAAACACAGACCCTATAGCCCCCTATCGTACGTAAATACATTGTTGTCATGAGGATTGCTTGGAAGAGAATAATGACACATTTAGGGGCCAACCATAGGCCGAAATTGACTTCTAGATTTGGGAGGGCAGGTACATATAATTTATGTATTTTTAATCTTAATTGCAAACTACTGAAAATAAATTAATAGAGGTGTCCAGTTTGGGTGGGGCATTGCCCCCCGGTGCCCCCCCCCCCACAAACTCCACCTATGGGGCCAACCAACCAAGCGCAAACTATTTTAGTTTACCAGGTAAGGCCCACTGAGCTACATAGCTCTTTTTCAGAAGCGACCTGGCCACAAATGATTGCCCAATGAAGTGGCCTCAACATGTGGAAATGTATAGCAGCCAAGTACTCTTAAAAGCATGTTTCTGAATGCGGAGGGAAAACCAAAGGACCTAGAGAAAAATCCACACGACCACGGAGAAGATGCAAACTCCAAATATAGAGGCGTTAGCGTCGGGATGAAACCCACAGTGTCCTGTATTTTTTGTATAACAAGTAGGCAAATTCGATACATTTGTGAACAAGTGAGCGGCGACCTAATGCCCTCTACATTGTTGACATCACGGTCAGCTCCTTCCAATTACGTTTCATAATTTATATTCAACGCTATTTGTATCATTGTCATACGACACAATGTAATATGCCACGAACATTTCCACGAAGCATAAAACTTTAAAGTGTATTTTGTTTTTGTACGTCGTCGAGCCGTCCCTCATGCGTGACAAGCTGCGTGCGCGCACTTTCGCTTGCATTAAGGAAAGGAACTCACGCTTATGAGTGCGCTCACGTACTGTAGCAAAGATGCATCGTGCAGAGTCATTATTTATCATTATTATTGTCTCTTGTTGATTACAAAACGTTGGGTGACAAATTAACCCGATTTTTCACAAGATGTCACCTCTGACATCTCATCTAGACACTACTCCCACCTGTATTAGTTCAAATGTAATCCGTACATTGCAATTTTCTTATCAGCGATGACTATGGACCATTCAATGTCCACGTCCGAAATTAGAATTTTGACAAGAGCACTATCCTCTATTTCATTCTCATTATATATTTTATAACATCATGCTTTGAACATGACTCTGCAATGGCGAGTTACCATCAGAAGCTACGCTTCATTTTAAATACTGACACCTACGCACACTATTGCAGACACGCGTGCTGACACATGCACTCACACGATACCACATCCAGATAAGACAAAGCCAAAGACGAAGATCCCCTACATAGCTTGTAACAAACTGTTGTGGCAAGTGCTGTTGACAAGCAACTATGAAGGCTGACACGGGACACGAGGGCGTGGCTGGCCAACACCATGCCCGGCCGCCTTTTTCTCCCTGGTGGTGATGTTTACACACTCCACCAGGTACTCATTTGAGGCTGGGTCGACCTAGGGGAGGCACAGGACTGGTTTAGATATTATTCACTGGTGTTGGCCGTAAGCAGGAATCGAAGTCGGGTCGCTGGGTTCGTAGTGCAGCACGCTAACCGCTACGCTAACCCTCCCCATATTCGCACACACACTTCATCACAGATGCACTGATGCACAGGAATACTTTATCACCAATGAAGCAATGTAGTAATCATAACGGATAGGTGATTTAGTGAAAATGATTTGATGTGAATCAAAGCAAATGACATACATTTCTAAAGCCATTCACCTTGATATAATTTTCCTCCCTTTATTTTTGTTTTGCATTGGCGGCTAGATTTATTGTTTTCACAGCCCGAGCTGGTCTAATTCGGGTGCAATTAGATCTCATGCCTAGGTTCAGTGACATTTTTGTGATTTACATTTTTAAGGCAGAATCAGGATGGTGGGCGAATTATTGCTTTTGCATCTCACACGCAGACCTGGAGGGTTTGTTGTGGGTAGATAGGCTAGTTTGGTGGTGGAGGTTGAACTGTGAGATATCAGAGCAACATCCAATTTGATAGGCATACATTTGGGGGAGCTCTCATGTGATACTGTCAGATGCTTTACACTGTTTATGGTGTATTGGTGCGCATGTATGGCGCGTATCTAAATTTAATTGCATACAATACAAATAACAAACAATTATTAGCGTCTCGTCAATCCACTGCTGGATGAAGGGCTTGTCGCCCACTATGCCAGTTATGGGGGTTGTTCAACTATACTTCACCACACTGGATACCTTGGGTTGGTGAAGGTGGGTGCCTCCAGCTTTGGTTCAGAAATCAATTGCCGATGACAGTCACGGCCAGGAATCAAAAACAGGTCACTGGATTCACTGTGCAATGAGCTAACCACTGCACCACCACTCCACTTCCGTCTCTCGGCTAGCAATGAATTATGGCGCGATATTAATTTCACATTGATGGATTATACATATGTCTATGTACAGCTCTTTTTATTCATTGACTGCTGAATGAGGTTAACTGCACGTACTTAAGCATGCTGGTAAGTGCCGGTGGGTGAAGGTGGGAAGGATGCATGTGGGAGCATATAAGCATACACAAGCAGAATAATGAATTTGTCTGTGGTTTGCTGCCCACAATGTAGCCCCGAAATCTATAACCCCAGTTATGCACAGTGGCTGCCCACGCAAGCACCGTCCAAGCTCAACCTGCTTAGCTTCTCAGGTCTCAAAGGTTTGTGCTCTTTCGGGGGATGTTTTCTTTCCTCTCGTATGTGCCCTTTGAAATTCAGTTCCTTTTCATCTGCTTAGCATTCACACTGATGCAGTGGTTCTTGATGGCTTTAATTTCAAACAGAACAAAGGACCCAGCCAACAATAGCCTTGTTTCGTGCTACCCACACGTTCTGGCCGGCCAGCAGCTTTCAGAGATGAAGTGAGGATGGCTTCACTGTCGGAAACCACTCGGCGCCTCATAAATTGCCAGAATGAACAGGCGTGAGGTCAGCATGCCCATCGTTTAAAATGACGACACTGCCGTGAGCACGTCCTTGATGATCTCAGCGCCATGGACAGAGTTTGCTTTTTTGGGCACCAAATCAATTTCGTTAGCAAACTGTGTACGTGTGTAATTAACACGAAAACTCAACACATTTGTCAATAACGCTGCCTTCAAAAGAGAAAGTATGTAATGGGAAACATTTCCGGAAATGGCCGTTCTGCATAGCACATAGAAGAGGCCGAGTCGTTATAATCAACATTTTCTATATACATTCAGTACATGCGTTTAATTAGTTGGTGATAATGCTGCTGCGTTGTCAGTAGTGCACAAGTGTAAAAAAAAAACTCAACACATTGGTCAATAATGCTGTGGGCCTTAAAAGTAAAACTACATAATAGGCGACGTTTCGAGTGATGGCCCTTCTTCTTCTACTGTGAGCACGTCCTTGATGATCTCAGCGCCATGGCCAGAGTTTGCTTTTTTGGGCACCAAATCAATTTCGTTAGCAAACTGTGTACGTGTGTAATTAACACGAAAACTCAACACATTTGTCAATAATGCTGCCTTCAAAAGAGAAAGTATGTAATGGGAAACATTTCTGGAAATGGCCGTTCTACTGTGAAGAAGGGCCATCAGGGCTCACCTTATGTCTTTAGTTTGTTGCCCTTCCCCTGCACCTCCGATTAGCATGGTTGGCTAAGTACGGTGCGAAAGAAGTTGAACATACATACGTCTGGTCTCGGGGGGGAAGCCTTAGTCCAAAACACCATGGGACAAGGGGGAACCTGACAGCAGGGGTGGCCAATCCTCATACGTCGCAGGAGCAGCTTTCAGCCTGTAAGCGCAAGACTGAGATCCCCTTCTGCTGTGCTGTGAATGGCAATCGGGTGCCTGTAACCGCGTAAAGCATCGAGCACAGATGACCTCCCCAGTGAACTGCCAAGAGAGGATGGAGATTTTGTGCAGGCTCTTTGCAAGGCTTTGGGCCATAATTCGTCCCTGTCCGTACATACACACACAAAGGTATATAGTACACATATATCTATATATTGTATGCAAACATTTACAGGTACGTGGAAATAAACGTGAAGAAATGCTAAGAGAAAGAGTGATACGCAAAAACAAAAATAAAGACACGGAATGTGACATCAAAAGATGAATGAAGAGCGACACATATAGAGAGGCGTTAAGACAGAGCTGGAGATGGAGGGAGCCAGATACAGAGACATGGCCAGAGACTTGGAGAGACACAGAGAGGGAGAGAGAGAGAAACATGGAGACTAAGGCACGGCAAGACAGCACAGACCATAAACAAAATGGGTGCAATAGACACTTTTCAGGTGGAAAGCTAGGATCGCATATCTAGTGAAGGAGAATGTTGAGGCTGCTGTGATTTATGGCAGAATGTGGTGTGCTGTGTATGGGAACACCAGCACGTGGGAAATAAATGTCAGAAAGTGGGTCGAGTAACTCAAGGTTGTCGAAACAAACGATGCCAATAAGCCAAGAAGTGACAGAACAAGAATGACAGTGGGAACTTGAGATGTGCTGGGTTAGAACGTCCAGAACCTGGACTTCTACAGCGATAGGATGTAAAACTGGTGCCATGACTGCAGTAGCATATTGATGGGTTATGAGGGTTACAATGTCATGCACCTAACGATCGTACACTGATCAGAAGTGAAGCAGAATTGTCTGCAGGAGGCCTTGATTACTCCGTATAGCGGTGAAAGTTCTTTCCGAGACTTCCTGTCCTTCACTTATGAATGTTCCCACATCCCACGTGCTTCATGCCACTTGCATGGCAGTACTCACCTCACTACTGTCACTTTCTTTCTTTCTTGCTTCTTTCTTTTCGAAATGCTTTTTTGTTGTCCTTCCTCTGCACCTCAGATTAGCACGGTTGGCTATGCACTGGTGCCAAAGAAATTCAATATACATGGATACCTCCCCCTCCCCTCATCCCTGTCCATTCATTTCACAAGACGATATGCTACTTCTGCTCTGCATTTTGGATGCTGTGTAAATTGACGCACATGACGTTCATGAGAGAACACAACTAAATGTATAAACAATTATGTTTCATTTAGGATTTTTTTTTCCTCTAAAAAGAAGGAAATAACTAGATTCTACACTTGGTTCACTTGTGGCAGAACCCAAAGAGTATTCTTGGGCTTAGCAACACTCTTCCACATTAAATTTCGATTTCAAGCTTTCGCGACTGCAGAGATTCATCTTCTTGGTTCTTTCGGTAAAGTCACGTAGAAGGGGAATAATAAAATAATAAAATAAAACATACAAAATACAATTCTCACGACGTTTCGGCCACAACACAAGCAGCCGTCCTCAGGTGAAGAAACAAATGTCGGAAAGACAATATAATACATGGATACCTCCCCCTCCCCTCATCCCTGTCCATTCATTTCACAAGACGTTATGCTACTTCTGTATTGCTCCTCAAGATGTTACTGCATTTTGGATCAGAGGCGGAGCCAGGGGGGATGACAGGGGTGACATTCTGCGTATAAGTGTACGACACTCGGTCTGGCGGACTCCGTGCAACTGCATTGTCACAGTGTGTCGCCAACCGATGGCGTCTATTTCAACAGCCTGACTCTCTAATCATTCTTGAAATTAAAATTTGTTGAATGTCACCCCGGCCTGAAATCCTGGCTCCGCCCCTGTTTTGGATGCTGTGTAAATTGACGTATAGTAACCCAGGTAATTACCGAATGCTGAGCGCGGAACAAAATGACGAAATAAAGAATTTTATCGAGAGCACGGTGGAAAGCGTTTGTAAAACTGAACCCAAAGAGCATTCAATTATTGCGTCTCACTTGCCATGAGATGTGGATCAGAAGCATGGGCACTGACAAAGAAAGTGGAAACAAAAGCTGAAGAGCATGTACCCGATAAAGCATGCATAGCTGCATGCTCAGAATTACACCGAGAGACCGAGAGACTATTACTTAGATCAGAAAACATGCAAATCCGAGACATATCGAGCATTGAGGAAAGTAAAGTGGGCTTGGGCGGTGCTCACTACTCAGAGAGAAGATGGCCAATGAACGAGACTGGTGACAGAAGGGCGGACAAACAAGTAAACACTCCAGAGAGGACGCCCACCGTGGACATGGAGCAATGATATCAGCTCGTGTGCGCAGGAGTGAGATGGTCTGCAGCATTGTGGACCATGTTGGATGGCAAAAGCATGGGGAGGCCTTCATCCAGCAGTTGATTGACCACAGCCGATGATGATGGCGAATTGATGTTGAATTGTATTGCATGTGTGGTACGTGCATGCATACGAAAACAAATACTGCACATAGGACACAGATAGTCTTAAATACCACACGCAACTACATATTCAGTTCAGCTACAGTATGTACATTCCAAACAAACTCACGCACACTATAATAAACACATTCCGCACGCAATACATGGGATGCTTAACGCAATACGGTACACATAGAGTATTCCCTCCTTATTCACAAAGTTGCTGGCCGCAATTTTGGCTATCCGCGAATCGCATTTGGAACTCTACACGACTGCATCCAGAGAGAGAGAAAAATAGTGATGAGATAAAGTGATGAAAGAAAATAGTGAGGAGATAAAGAGATGAGAGAGATAGAGATAACTTCTCAAAGCTTTAGAAGCATTTTTTGAGTTATGATAATTCCCATGTATTTAATCGTTTATTTGAGTATTTAAGGTAATTCATTACTGTCCGCGAAATGTGCGATTCACGAGCAGCTCCAGAACGTATCCCTCGCGAATAACGATGGAATACCGTCCACAGATATTTCCCATACATTCACACTCCCACGTAAAGTAAATGCCACCGCACTGTCACTGTTTCCCCTTTCCTGGATCTTCCTCTGCTACGCTCTTCCCCTCCTCCCATAGAATTTACACGAAGGCTCAAGTAGCCACTATGTAAACGCACAAACCTAAGCTTGTAAAGTGCCCTTCGGCATTTACTGCTGCTGCTGAACCCCTTCCTCCTCCTCCTCTTCCCTCACCCTGTAACCCTCCCCCCTCCTTTACACAGTGGCTCATGCAGCTTCAAGCAACACACTGAAAAATGGACACTAAAAAAAGCACACGGCCTTTGTGGATTATGCAAAAAAATTATTAACAGTTCCTGAAGAATTACATTGTGGTACTCTTGTATTAGGCGATCAGCAAATTAATTTTGAGTAAATTTGACACACTGACATCAGCAGCAGTGAGACATAGACAACTGTAGACGTTTCATTCGTATTTGCACTCATCAATACAATATGCTCACTGCTGGAAGTATGCCTCTGGAAACCATATGTAGCTCACTCAGTTGCCATGCACAACACTTTAATGGGTCGGGCGACTCAAGTTGTACAATACGAGGATCCAGCAGGCCATAACGAAGGTCACCACCTGTCCAATCCATGGATCACTCATTGATTTTGTGTCCATCGAACCAACTTAGATCAATGACGACCGTTTGTGGGGGGTACTGGCCCCTCGTGCACGGTCATAAAGGGTGCTTAAATCATCAACAGCTGTGCACGGCTCCTCTAACAGACGACGCCGGAGAAGACGAGAGAGGCATCGTCTGCTCTTCACCGCGCACACAGTATGTATGGTGGCGAGATGTTTAACTGCTTCGCCTGGTATGCAGGAGGTCGTGGAATCGATCCCAACTCTGACGCCTGTATATTTGGAGTTTGCATGTCCCTATGGTTGCGTGGATATTTCTCTGGGTCCTCCGGTTTTTCCTTCCACATTTAGAAACACGCGTTAAGAGTATTTGGCTGCTTTAAATTTCCACATGATAAGCCACTTCGTTGAGCTATCATTTGTGGCCAGGTCGCTTCTGAAAAAGAGCTACATAGCTCTGTGGGCCTTACCTGGTAAAATAAAATATAGTTCAATAGTTTAGCTTCAGTATAGTGTTGTAGCTTGCAGTATGAAGGCACATGGCATGTGTTGTTGGCTACAAACTTATATTCACGCCTCTCCCATTCCCTGCTCCCCTGTCTGGCTCCGCTTCCTCGGCAGCATCACGTCATCAAATCACATTCCGTCATCATATGGCATTACACGGCATCCATGTCATCACACGGTACAGATTGAATTCGAAAGATGATCCCAAACTTTTCTGGAAGGAGGCAAAGATCCTTGAAGATAAAACGTCTGGGTATGGAGTACCTCCGAGGTTTTTGCTCAATGGCAGTTGCCTGTCTGATTCCAACTGCAATTATAAATGGGTTAAGCTCACACTGCATCTGCAGGCCACATCTTTAACACTGACATCCAGCCTTGTGACACCACCGATTAACTCACCTCTTGACCCACCCTCCTCAATCTCCCCTAATCAGCAAATCCTCCCAATCTAAGAATTTGGAGTCATCCTCGCTTGTTCTCCACGCTCAAAACTTTCTCTGGTTGTCACCAATGGCTTGCTTTGCCTTTGCATTCCACGTTGTGGTGAATTTCACAGCAAAATCAACATACCATATTCAACCTTTCCACTCTTGCTCCTGAATGGGAAACTGCTCTCACGCATCCCCATCATAAATGTGGCGCTACAGTCAACCCTAACAATTACTGCCTTATCTCAATCCTCTCCCGTCATAAAAAAAAGCTCTTGAGGTCTTAAAATCGAAAATTACAGATTTAATCTCAAAACATGCCCTCTTCCATCCTAAGCTATCCAACTTTCGAGGAAATTATGGCACAGCCTCTGAGATACTCAATACTCTTGACTTCATCTTCAACAGTCTTGAATGTCGTCATCACTGCGCTATCCTATTTCTCGACTTTTCTAAAGCTTTTGACGTCGTGGATCATGCTGTAATGTTGCAAAATTTCCGACATTTTTCAGATTGTGCAATTAATTGGATTTATAACTACTTATCTGACCTTTATCAAATTGTCTAAGTAAATAATACATTACCTGACAGGACGTCTATTGCTAAGGGAGTTACTCAGGGCTCTGTGCTTGGCCTGACCCTCTTTTCTCTGTACATCAACAATCGAGGCATCTCTAATCCTCACTGACATGAACATTTTTGCTGATGACACAGCCCTGATGGCCTACGAAAATTATATTGAGGAGCTACAACAGCGTCTACAACAGGACTTCGATATTCTTCAACTTCAACGTAATGCCATAAAACTGATTTTCAATGCCAAACCCTGTCTTGCCACCTATGCACATTGTGCCTTTGACATTAAAGAGTCCAATTAATCTCTCTCATGCCTATCTTGCCTGGATATCGCTTATTCTTAGCTCTTTCGGTAAAGTCACGTTGAAGGGAAACAATAAAATAATAAAATATATATAAAACAATAAAAATTCTCACGACGTTTCGACCATAACACAAACGGTCGTCATCAGGATATAGCTTCTCTAATTATATTCTACTTATGTCTCTTATCTACATATTTCTCATTTCACCATGTCTCTGCCTCATCTGTATCTCTCTTCTGTATGCATGTTGAACTTCTTTCGCGCTGTACGTAGCCAACCGTGCTAATCGGAGGTGCGATTGGCTACATATCTATATGTTGTCTATATCACTTCTCTCATCCCACTAAGAGTTTATAAATCAAAGGGGGCTCCCAAGAAATATTTCTGCTTCGGGCCCCAATTTGGCCAACACATGACGTTCATAAGAGAACACAACTAAATGTATGAACAATTATGTTTCATTTAGGATTTTTTTTCCTCTAAAAAGAAGGAAATAACTAGATTCTACACTTGGTTCACTTGTGGCAGAACCCAAAGAGTATTCTTGGGCTTAGCAACACTCTTCCACATTAAATTTCGATTTAAAGCTTTCGCGACTGCAGGGATTCATCTTCTTGGTTCTTTCGGTAAAGTCACATAGAAGGGAAATAATAAAATAATAAAAATAAAACATTATAAAATAAAATTCTCATGACGTTTCGGTCACAACACAAGCAGCCGTCCTCAGGTGAAGAAACAGAACTGTCGGAAAGACAACGCTCCAATAAAAACTTCTAAGCTTGGCAGCGTCTTTTAAGCTGAGTGGGAGGAGCAGAGCACCTTAACTAAGGAGTTTACATACAGTATCAACAGAAGAATTTAGCATTGAAGTAGCTATGTTAACGTGAGAGATTAGCAGGATGTTAAAGTCAGAAATTAGCATGTAACTGGGAGAGTAGCATGATGTTAATGTGAGGAACGCGCTATGTTAAAGCCAGAGTTTACATATCAACAGGGGCATTTAGTATATTGACGCTAAAGAACTGCAACTACCCAACTATCATACAATAAACCGATGTGAAATAAGTAAATATAAACTACATCAATATAATCAATGTACTCAATATTTTCTCCATTAAGCTGAGCTACTAACAATAAGTCATTATACATTACACTTCTATGTCGAAAAAAAATATTATGTCTAATAATCATTGATTTTATTACAAGTCTAATGATCATTGATTATATTGATGTAGTTTATATTTAGTTCTTTCACGTCTGTTTATTGTATGATAGTTGGGTAGTTGCAGTTCTTTAGCATTAATATAATAAATGCCTCTGTTGATATGTAAACTCTGACTTTAACATAGCTACTTCCGTGACCAGTTACATGCTAATTCCTCACATTAACATCATGCTAATCTCCCAGTTACATGCTAATTTCTGATTTCATGCTAATCTCTCACATAAACATAGCTACTTCAATGCTAAATTCTTCTGTTGATATGTAAACTCCTTTGTCAAGGCGCTCTGCTCCTCCCACCCAGCTTAAAATACGCTGCCAAGCTTAGCAGTGTTCATTGGAGCGCTGTCTTTCCGACAGTTCTGTTTCTTCACCTGAGGAAGGCTGTTTGTGTTGTGGCCAAAACGTCGTGATAATTGTATTAAATGTTTATTATTTATTATTTTATTATTTCCCTTCTACGTGACTTTACCGAAAGAACCAAGAAGACTCTTCCACATTTCCAATGCATAGAGAAAACTTATTTGAAAATCATACAATTAAATAACGCAGTGACAAGCAATGGCATTTCAATATTTACTCAATGTGCAAGGCTTTGTAACATTCTGCTCTTTTTGTTATTTGATTCCATATATTGGTCATCCAGTTTTACACACTTTTTAGTTAAAGGTTTCATTGATTATGAACCCAAACTATTAAATGTTATATTTAGTTACACCTGTACACTTGTTAATCATTATTTTCAAGAGTTTTCCTCCATTATAGTGTCTCCATGCGTAGGACTTAAATATCCACGTGTTGTTATGTCTAATACAGTAAACTCTCGATTATCCGCGTGCGGTTTATCAAATTTGCAGATTAACCTCGCATCTCAGATTTTGACACAAATTAATACCTCTTGGATTTTAACTTAAGCCCAAATTTATAATCTAAAAACAGTTATCCATTGTTATTCTTGGAAATTTTATTACAAGTCATGCACTTAAACCGAACAAAATCCACATAATTAGCTCTACAGTACAGTAGTTGCATATCTTTACAACAGTGGGCGGAGTTTGATTGATTTTGATTGGCGTGGCTCTGCTGCTGTTCACTTAGTGGGCAGACTCTTCTGCGCGGGAGCAGGAAAGTGTTATCACTGAGCACGTGCATCGATCGGTAGTATTTATTCTAAATAGAAAGAGTAATAATTAAGATCGTCAGTTGTGGTTCATTTTGAGCGATTTATCCGCTTATTTATTTTGTGAGTTGAATGTATCCCCATATTAGTGGTTTTTGGCAAAGAAATCTGCAGAAAATGTATTTTTTGGATGATCCGAAATTTTGAATTATCTGCAGACGTCCTCCCCGTAATTTGCATGGATAATCGAAAGTCTACTGTAACTGTATAAGTGTGTGTGTAGTTGTCAGGCTTGCACATTATTTGTGCAAATAAGTCATGCACATCTGTGTTTCAATGTCTGCGTGTTGTTAACCATGCACGTGTCAGCACATAAACCACACGATGTTAGTCCTGGCCATGTCACCTATTTTCATGTGGAAAACAATACCAAAGCGAGCTCACATATAACAAATTAATTGACAAAATGTTGTGACTATGATCATTCAAGGCCTCATAATTAGTCACGATGCCTAATTGGGTAGGTAATTGTTCTGCCATAATTATAACAATAATCTCACTTGCAACAAATTGCAACACATTCCCATGTCTACATTTGAGAACATTATGAATTTAATTGATTCATGAGTGTGTATTGTGAGCATTGGAATGTTAATGAATAGAGCTGCTAATTGCAACTTCATCTCAAGACACCAAAAATGTGATTGCAACACGAAAGAGGGAGGGAGACATTTGTTTGGTAAGGTGGAATTATAAACTATTTTAAAAAAATAGAAGACATCCCTAGGCGGAGGAATGGCTTGCGCCTGGCCTTGAACGTTGTCAGGGAATCAGCAGCACAGATGGCTGTGGGGTGTGTGTGGGGGGGAATTCAGCAGAGAAGGAACATCTTGCCATTGATCGGAGGGTGACGAAGGATTGTGACCAAAGGCGTTCGCGTGCAAGAGTGAAAGGGATGAGAGGAAGATGCGTGGGGAAAGGTAGACATGGACGAGTTCTTGGGAGGATCTTGAAGATGGTAAAGGGAATCCCGTAGTCCACCTGGGACTGAATTGAGAGCCAGTAGAGGTATCCGAGGATTGGGGTTACATGGTCACGTGTATGGGAGGGTGGGCACGATGGCAATATCATGGATAATTTGGAGTTTTGAGATGAGAGATTTGGGGCATGGATAATGGTTTTGAATAGCAGGCAGGACAAAGAAGTGGCAGATGTGGGAAACTTATCCAGGAGATGCTAGGATGTCATATTAAATTGAGAGATGTGGGATGAACCAAGAGCTCAGGATCAATAACAATATTATGGACATTGTCTGCTTGTGCAAAGTTGGAGTTTAGGCGATGTGTGCAAAAACTAGAGGCTTCGATCAGAGTGAAGGTTTTGATTTCGAAACATTAAGACGTTAACTGCCTTGCCTGGTATATAGGAGGTCGTGAGCTCGATCCCGACTCTGAAGCCTGTATATCTGGAGTTTGCATGTTCCTTCCTGTGGTGGCATGGATTTTTTATCTGGGTCCTCCGGTTTTTCCTTCCACATTTAGAAACATGCATTTAAAGTATTCTTGGTTCTTTCGGTAAAGTCACGTAGAAGGGAAACAATAAAATATTAAAAATAAAAAACAATAAAATTAACACGACGTTTCGACTGCAACGCAAGCAATCATCATCAGGTGTGAAAACCACAGCAAGAAAATTTGAAAAAAAGTGGCGATTATTTGTAATGTTAGCACCATGGAGAGCGATTTGACAGTTTGTTTAGATGGACGAGTCCATCTATGTTCGGAAAAGAGGAGGGGGGAGACGAAAATAATGGATGCGGTCTGAAAGCCACCGTAAGCGTGAACAATCATTTAAGACCCGAAATGGTTTATCAAATCCTTCCAATGATTACTCAGCCAGAATCCATCTTCTCGATTAAAATTGTCTCTGTGTTTGTATATGTGGATAGCCTCATGAACGAATCTCTCATGGTAGCCAGATGGTTTGCAAAGAACCTCTGTCTTGGAGAAGTCAATGTCATGTGAGCCTACTGAATTATAACATTGATCTGCCACGGCCGAGGTGTTGGTCCTACCGTGTTTAAGGTCTGCTTTGTGTTCACGAATGCGGTCCGAGACATGTCGTTTGGTTTCTCCAATGTAACTACTACCACAGAGGCAACTTAGTTTGTAGACGCCAGGGTACTGTATGTTCGGAATCACATCTTTTACAGATGGAACCAGATCACGGATTTTATGTAATGTGTTAAATCGGACCTGGATCTTGTGTTTATTGAAGATTTTGGAGATATTTTTTGTGATCCCCGTAATGTAGGGTAAAGTGATGGTTTTGAAAGGCTACTCAAGAGGGTCCTTCTTCATGGTTGGAGTGATAGCTTTGTGGATTGTGTAGTCGGAGTAACCATTAGCCTTAAGAGCGTGGTGTACGTGCTTGAGTTCACCGTCTTGATGAGGGAATTCTTCTGGGATGGATGGTGGTGGGAATCCGGTTTCAGGTAAGCATCCGTATGGGTAGCTTTCCTGTAGACAGAGTGGCTCATTGAACCATCAGGTCTCTTTTTTATTAGGACATCCAAAAAAGGTAGCTTGCCATCTTTTTCGACTTCCATGGTAAATCTGATAGCTGGGTGTATGGAATTGATGTGGTCGAAGAATTGGTCTAGAGCAGGCCGGCCATGTGGCCAGATGACAAAAGTGGCATCCACGTACCTCTTCCATAAGGTTGGGCGCAGAGTGGCAGTCTGGATGGCGTCAGTCTCAAATTTCTCCATGAAAATGTTGGCTATAACCGGAGATAGGGGGGAGCCCATTGGGGTGCCCTCAGTTTGTTTGTAGAAAGTTCCATTCCAAGTGAAGTATGTATTGGTTAAGCAGTGTCTCACCAGAGGGGGCACCTCAGTGTTTAGTCCTTGACGAACCAAGTCTTCAATGACTGTGATTGCGATGGTGTCAGGTACAGGAACTTTGGTGAATAACGAAACTACATCAAAACTGACAAGCAGGTCGTCTGGGGACAGGGAAATACCCTTGATTGTCGATACCAGGTGAGTAGAATTTTGTACCGCAGAGGTGTTTTTTTCCAGTGAAAGGCCGCAGGATTTCAGACAGAAAACGAGCCAATTTGTAGGTGGGGGAGTTGATAGTAGAGACGATGGGACGAAGGGGTGTACCTACTTTATGTATTTTTGGTAAGCCGTATAATCTTGGTGGCCTGGCAGCAGAAGGTTTCAACGAAAACTGTTTGGTTTGATCAATTAATGCGGTTGAATCAGAAATGATTTTGTTGGTTTGTATGACGAGGCTGTTGGTGGGATCTCTTTTTATTTTTGTTTAGCTGCCATCGTTGAGTAATTCTTGAATTTTGTTGTTATATTCTATTTTATCCATGATGACAGTGGCATTGCCCTTGTCGGCTGAGAGGATGACAATGGCATCCCTCTTTTTTAATTTATATAATTCAAAACGCTAATATTTGCTGAGGTTGCTAGCTGGCATCTTAGCGTTTTTGAGGGTTGCAGCGATTTCAGATCTTGCTGCGTCTGCAGCGATGTGATCCAGGCCCTTGAGAGCCACGTCTACTTGGGCAATGATATCATTAACTGGTATGTGTTTAGGTGTGACTGCAAAGTTTAGCCCTTTAGCTAAAACGGATTTCAGACCATCGGAAAGTGTTACTGCGATTAATTACGACTTTGTTAACGTCTAGCTTTTTGGTGTGTGGGTCCGGTCTTTTATTGGAGAGGAGGTTAAATTTGGAAATCAGGTTGTCCTTACATTTGGTCGACATAGTGGCAGCTGAAGAGGAAGTCATATTGTCTACATGTTCCCAATCCGATGTGGACATTGTTGCCATCATGATAAGTGTGATTTGTAGAGTGTCTTGTCTAACTGATATAGTTCGGTGCGTATAAGTCTGATTTTCTCTGAAAAAAGAGCTAAGCTAGTTCTGGAAAGAATTCGTTTCGCATTAGAAGAAGTTACAGCAGCAGAGGTCAGTGTAAATGTGATTGGTATTACCCCAGAGTCGCGGCATCTCTTCAGAAAGTTGAGAGACTCGATCAGCTGAGCCTTCTTATCCCGGAGTTTGTTGAAGGATCTCAAAAGTTACGTGGAAACCCTCCCCGTACAGGCGGTTAATTTTTTTTACATTTTCTTATTGTTTCCCTTCTACGTGACTTTACCTAAAGAGCCAAGAATATGAATCCTTGCAGTCACGAAAGCTTTAAATAAAAATTGTATGCATTTAAAGTATTTGGCTGCTATAAATTTCCACACGATAAGCAACTTCGTTATCATTTGTGGCCAGGTAGTTTCTGAAAAAGAGCTACATAGCTCAGTGGGCCTGACCTGGTATTTTTTTTTTAGAATAGAAAGTTGGAGCCAATCCAAGATGAGACCATGTAAAGGCAGGTTATGAGAACGGATAATGTGGTTGAGTTTTCAGAGCCTGCAATGCATAGTGCAAAGATCGGTGTCATTATCTTCAAAATGGAGGTCGATGGTAGAGGTGGAAGCGATTTTTAAAAAAGTAAGATTAAATATATTTGCACTGTACGTTAATCGGAGGTGCAGGGAAAGGACCACAAACTAAACACAAAAAGCAGTTCTAAAGAAATTAGCTTTCAATATAGATAATTTAAAAGTGCATAGCTCCAGTGGCTTCCTAATACCGGAAAGAAGGGCATTCTAGACGGCTGCAGAAGAGCATCTGAAATGGCTCCACGATCAGGGGAGGGAATTCACAGGCTACACTTAGAAAGGCAGCAATGCTCCCCACTGCCCAAAATCTGCCCTCATCCCCCAACCTGCGTGCATTGAGCCATTCTTCTGATGCAGAATATGCACAAGTGAAAATGGTTCTATAATATTGGCCCTGGCTGAATTGCAAAATATGGATAGGGGCCAATTTTCTTTTAAAAGGCCATCATTACACAGAAAAATGTGCAGAATAAAATCCAAACTATCTACACAAATTGGGACCCTCTGTAGTTAAAAAAAATCTTTTGTAATTGTTTAAAATATGTAGTATTTCCACTGCCGTTTAAAATAAATGGTTTGAAGCCAAAATAAAAGGAAATTATGAGAATCAATCAATCAAATTCAATGTAATCGTAAAATTGTCACAGAGCACTTCAAAAGTAAAAGTAACATGACACCAATAAAACTTGAGTGACACAAAACAATAATAGCTCCAAATTTATGAAATAGATTATAAAACACGTCTTTAGCGTGATATAAAAAAACCCGCAAGACCTTCCTTATGAGATGGCATTCACGGTAGACTCAACACAATGTCGAAAAACACGCCACACCGTAAACACCCTACATGCAGAAACAGTAACCCACAAAACCACCATACTGAGAATCCTCACACTCGGGCTATGAACCCATAAACCTGGACTATAAACCCACGAACCTGAGCTATCAACCCAAAAAACCCAGACCACAAAACCACAAATGCAGTCTATGAACCCACAAACCCGGATGAAATATGTACAAACCCGGACTATAAACTTACAAACCCGGACAATTTTTTTTACAAACGCGGACTAGAAACTCACAAACGCGGACTAAAAATTTACAAACCCGGACTAGAAACTCACAAACCCGGACTAGGAACCCACGAACCCGGACTAAAAACTTACAAACCCGGACTAGGAATCCACAAACTCTGACTAAAAAAACTTATAAACCCGGACTAGAAACTCATACACCGGGACTAAAAACTTACAATCCGGACTTGGTGCCCACAAACCCGCACGAAGAACTTAAAAATCTGGACTAAAATCTCACAAACCCGGATTAAAAACTTACAACCCGGACTTGGAACCCACAAACCTGCACTAAGAACTTAACATCCAGACTAAAAAATTACAAACCAGGACTAAAAACTTACAAACCCGGACAAAGAACTTAAAAATACGGACTAAAAACTTACAAACCCGGACTAAGAACCCACAAGCCGGGACTAAAAACCTGCAAACCCAGACAAGAAACTCACAAACCCATACTAAAAACTTACAAACCCGGACTAGGAACTCATGAATCCAGACTAGGAACCCACAAAGCCGGAACAAGAACCAACACATCTGGATTATGAATCCCCACAGATTATCAACAAGCAGTATCAAGCTGACAGACATGAGTCTGCAGCAACCTATAAATATCTACATAAACCACGAGCTTTTCTGATGTCAATGGGGAGAATACATATGTAGTGGCATAACGCTGGCTGCTGGCAGAAAAGGGGATCTGTGGCATACGGCAGTCCTGACGTCAGCAGGCCAGGATATACATGAGAGGGGATCTAGGGGAAAGTTCACAGAAGGGGCCCACCATGAACCCGCTAGTAGGTTCCAGAAAGGAGGCGTGGCCGGGGAAGTATTAGAGGGGGGGACCTCGGGGCTGTTGTTGGAGTGGGATCCCCGTCGTGCTGCTGAAGTCCATCGTCGCCATTGTTCTCGTCGCCATTCTTCTCATCGTCTTCACCATTATTCTCGTCGTCATCTCTGTATCTACCACCTCGGGGCGCTACTAGTCATACAGGCTACCAACTGTCCTGGCAGAGTAGCATCGCCGATAATAGATGGACTAAATATTAAGTGTGCTCGCTATTAAAGGAGTGCCTCCAAGTCTTATTGTCTCTGAGTTAGTCACTACACATACACACAGCGCCCTCCTAAACTGAATGCCCTCCAAACTAACACATCACCCTCCTGAACTAACACATCTAAATCGAGGAGGCTGTGTGTCCCAGATCTGAGATTTCTGGAAGGAACATACCTCTCTAAAAGTTCAGATAAGGAAACAGGACCCATGCCATCCAAGGCCTTATATGTTAGGAAGAGGATTTTAAATGTGATTCCTGAGTGGACCGGCAACAAATATAGATCTATCAGTGCTAGGGAGATGTGTTGCCACTGATGATGATTATTCAGGACTATGTCAGCTGCATTCTGTTGTAGTTGGAGGTGATTAATTAGTTTGTGTGGCTGGCCAACATACACTGAGTTACAACAATCAAGCCGAGAAGTTATGAATGCACGATATGGAGTTTCTGCGTCTTTTTTTACTTAAAAGGGAGCGTGCACGGCGCAGGTTTCTGAGCCGATAGCAGGCAGTCCTCGTCATACAGAAGATATGCCCCTCAAGTACTAGATGACAATCTAGGATAACCCTGGGTTTGCCAATTGCTTCTTTGTGCCAAGAAGAAGAAGCTCTGTATTTTTGGCACTGAGATGGAGAAAATTATAGTTCACCCAAAGTTTGATGGTGCTAAGGCAAAGCAGTTGAAGCACCGACATTGTCACCGATCTCTTTGTCAACTCGAGTGTACAACTGAGCATCACCGGCATGTGCGTGATAAGACGTCCCCAAGCGCACATGTCAAAGCTCCAAGTGGTAGCATGGGGATGGCAGTCCAGCAAGTATATTGCTTAATGGGTTTGGAGTGTTACCCTTTCGTGAATTATTTAATTTGTCCATTTACTCTCATGTATCCACACGGAACACTCATTCAAGAATTGGCCAAACATCAGATAGCAGGAGAGTGCTGGAACAGTATTTTGAGGTGCATTTTTGGCTTTCCTGGATAAAGAATATCAAATGTTAAATATAAATTTTGAAGCGTAATAAACATTAATTGTACTTTTTTTAACCTTTGAAATGAATTATATATTATTCATTCACAACTCAGCATTAAAGATATAGACATATATAGAGATAGAATGTAGGGTATGTGTGCACATGTCTTGTAAAATTTCATAATTAAATCTGGCAAAGTAATTACGTAAACGCTGCTTTAGATGTTGTTCAATTATATGGCCTCAATTTGGGTTTTACAGGCCGTTAAAGCGAATATTTCAGAGCAATTGGCCAACAAGTGAAGTTATTAAAATCAGTTAAAACATCATTGGAGGAACAGATGAGAGAGACATGAATCCTCTGAGGTCATTAAGCTGGGTCACAAATAAATTGTTGGAAGCCATCTGTTCAACCTCGCCATAGCCTGGCTCCAAAACAAGCAGTGGGTAGGTTGAATTTCAATTAATTTGGCAAGTAGGCATAATTTGTGCATTAAAATGCAAATGGTAAAGCTTCCAAGACGCTGGCAGAGTAGGAGAGAAAGCCATTGGCTGTTAACGTCGTTCACCTTGCCATGATTGGCTGACCGATGTTGTTGGCACATGACTTTAATCCCATTTCTCGTGCATAAAGCGGGAGAGCACGACTAATCCCAGGTGTACAAGAAATTCGTTACATTGTTGTCATGCAGTGCAAACATTCAATGACCCCCATTGGTCACAACCCATGTCGACTGTTTCATAAAAGCTGTTGCTGTAAGCTGTTTCCTCCCCGCCCACCGCGCGCCCCCCGCCCGCCCCCCTAACCCTGTATAGACCGAATGTAGGAAATAAACACATATGTAATTTGAAAAATGTCAGTCATGTGGGTAAAAGAGATGGAAAATTTTACAGAAAAGTCAAAATATTCATGTTTTTTCGAGTGAACAAAAATGCTGCTGTAAAAGATGCGCAGTTAGCAATGAGGTGTTGTAGTCTGTGATACCGGCACTGGCAGGTATGTGTGGTGGGCAGCTTGGAGACCGCGAGCTATAACACCAAAGATACGATGAGAAATGTACTTATAAGTGTTGGTAATCGAGCTCAAAACATGCACACCGAATGCAATTTCATTATATGCACGATAATTACATCTGTTTAAAAGTCTCGATGCGCAAAGCAGACTACGACGTTAGTTTTTTTGCATGTCCCCCAAAGGCCTATCTGCACAGAGATTTCCACATTGGATTACCATTATGAAATAAATGTACTGCACATGTTTAAATAATTATAATGACTTAAAACTTTTGTGACTGCAGGTATTCATATTCTTTGGTTCTTTCAGTAAAGTCACGTAGATAGAAAAAATAATAAAAATGAAAACCACAAAAATAAAAACCACGACGTTTCGATCGCAACAGAAGCGGTCGTCATCAGGAAAAAGGAGTTAGCCTCTAAAGGCAAACTGTTCATGAAGGTTTAAAATGGGCATAGCCCAAGTGTCAGCAGCATGGGCGGGGCAGCTAATGTGATGGTCAACGACGGCGCTGGTGGTGGGTTTCCACCAGTTAAAGGGCTGCCAGGTAAAAATTTGCATGTTCATTTAAGATGGGAGAGTGGCCTCCATGGCGAGCATGCTGAGGTGGCTATGTTAATGTGAGAGCCGCCGACCTCGACGTGGCGGTAGCACTGCAATCTTACATTTACATGCTAATCACTCACATTAACATAGCCACCTCAATGCGCTCGCACACCTTGCGCCCAGTTACCGTTCCATACTTTTCCGCTAACGGGGGTACGTTAGGCATTATAGTCCAGATTTCGATATTAAATTGACGGGGCTTGTCCTGGTCTCCACCTCTCTGGCCGTGCCTTGTCTGTTGGGGACCGATTTCTTGAGTATAATGCCCTTGAGGATCTTGATAGATCAGGGATGTTTGGAGTTGCCCTCGGGCTGTCGCATTGCGTTCTTGTCTTCCCCCACTCGAGTACGCATGGCTAACGTGACAGTCCAGGCGCTGGCTAGCGTCACACTTGTCCTCCTGCGACTGCGGAAACCCCTCGATTGGGAGGCCACCGTGGGAGGGGTCGTGTTGGGATCCTCTAACAGGGCGATCTGGGGTATAATGCTCATGGGGGCTCAGACGGTGGTCTCTAGGGACCAAGAGCCGTTAATATAGATTCTCAATGTTGGGCCGGACACGTCGGTTATTCAGGCGGGCACGGTGCTCGCCCATGCGTCGACCGCGAAAGGGGACGGTAACGTGGTGGAGGGAATGGGGGCCGCGTCGACCTCGGAACAAGGGCAGGCTGGTGGGGACAGCTGGGTGGATGCCCTTTGCTCTGAAAATGTGGACTTGTCTGATGCCCAGAGGTACGTGCTGCGTGCTCTGCTGCTTTAGTTTGAGGATGTTTTCAGCAAAGGTAAATTTGACATTGGTCACACGACCCTCCTGAGCCACCATATTGACAAGAGTGACTCTGGTCCCATTTGGCAAAACCCTTACTGCTTGAGCTCGACTGAGAAGGAGCACGTGCGGCAGGCAGTTGATGAGATGTTGGCTGCCGACGTCATTTCCCCGTCCACCAGCCCATGGGGTGCTCCCATCGTTCTGCGTCGACTTCTGCAAACTTAATAAAATATCCGTGGCGGATGCGTACCCCCTACTCCGCATGGATGACTCATTGGATGCGTTGGCGGGGGCGCGTTTTGTCTCGACGCTCGATCTGCTCTCAGGATTCTGGCAGTTACTTCCAGGCCTAAGACTGTGTTTCGCACACAACAGGGCCTGTTGGAATTTAACCGGCTCCCGAAGGGCCTCCACTCAGCCTCGGCAACGTTCCAGAGGCTCATGGAGCTGGTCCTGGCAGGACTCCAATGGGACTCCTGCCTGATACACGTGGACTGATGTTATCATGTTTAGCCGAACATTCGATGGGCATTTGCTACAGCTCCTCGCATTTTTTCTTGAAATGTGCGCAGCGAACCTCAAATTTAAGCCCCAAAAATGCCACCTGCTGCAGATGTCTGTTCATTACCTTGGCCATATCGTCAGCGAGTCGGGTATCACGACAAATCCAGATAAAACTGCATGCGTGCGCACGTGGCCAACCTCCAAGTCGGTGGGTGAGGTACGCAGTTTTATCGGATTTGCATCGTACTACCGCCGCTTCGTGGCCGGGTTTGCCACTATTGCCAAGCCCCTCCATGCCCAGATGGCAAAGGGCCAAAATTTTTCGATTGGGAGTGGAGGAGGAGGCTACATTTGTTGCGCTTCAGGATGGCCTAGTGGACGCCCCTCCCCTCCGTTACCCGGATTTCTCACTGCACTTCATCCTGGACACTGACGCCAGCAACACCGGTATTGGTGCAGTGTTATCCCAGGTTGTGGACGGGGTGGAGAGGGTTGTGGCATATGGCAGCAGAGTATTGTCCCCGGCTGAGCAATGCTACTTCGTTACGCGTCAGGAATTGCTTGCCATAGTTTTTTTTGTACAGCAGTATCGGCCTTACCTCTGTGGCAGGCGGTTCGAGGTGCATTCCAACCACGCTGCTCTCCAATACGCTTTATGCATCTGCCGGCCCCGTCATCTCCTATGGAAGGACTGCAGGCGTCGGCCCATGGTAAGTCCTCCCCGAGCCTCCCAGGGAGCTCAGGCCTGCCTCGCCTGAGGGTCTGGCCTCGCGAACTCGTTCTAAGACTGGATGTTTTACGCGACTCGCACACACCACCGTCATTCAATTGTCGCACTCACATGTCAAGGAGGTAATCGGCTGAACCTGGCCTTTTATTGCACTGTACGTGCGTCACATTGGGTGGGCCATGCTATGGGGTAAGCGGGTTAGCCAGTATCGTGTACATTTGTGTTGTTGTTAAGTCCCCTCTTTTCATGCATTCTCCTTTCCTTTTTCTTCCCCCCCTCTCGGAATGTGTGCATATTTTATATATGGTATTTATTATCGGTTGCCGGTTATTTATTGATCTTGCTTGTTGGGAGGCACACCTTTCAATTTTATTTTCACAGTTGCGTTACAGCCGAGACGGCTGTGTGTTACACGGGGGGGGGGGGGGGGGGGGTGATGTAGTGACATACGACACCTGCCCTGGTCATGCTGTGTAGTATTCTCCGAGTATTAGTGAGATTAGGAACTGTGGTCACCACCCTGTGTATCATGTTCCAGTTGGTTGTTATGCGTTAATAAATAGTGTTGCCTCCAAGTTGAGTGTGTGCCTCAATTGAACCCATTACACCTTTATAAACAGTTTGCCTTTAGAGGCTAACCCCCTTTTCCTGATGACGACTGCTTGTGTTGCGATCGAAACGTCGTGGTTTTTATTTTCGTGGTTTATATTTTTATTATTTTATTCTATCTCCGTGACGTTACCAAAAGAACCAAAGTATATGTTTTAATTAATCGGAAAATGTGAGCAACAAACACTTTGTGGGAATAATTTTAGTGCAAAGCCACGTCTCTGATGTGGTGCACATAGAGACAACTGCGGTGCACGCATGACATTTATGCTCTTTTACAGCTAATCAAATGGCAAATGCAAATTCAAATATGCTATTAATATTAAATAAAACGCTTAAACTACGCAAACTACGTTATGCATTATAGGTAGATTAATACCGCCATTTTGTCATGAAAGCAGAAGGTGTGAATGCATCAACATCTGGTCTTTAACTAATCTTACTGCTCCATCATCAGCCATATGTTGCTAAACATTAAAGTGCATAATTCCAAGATAATGTGACATACACTAAAATAATTATCGATATATACATGGCAATATTACTCTCATTGTCTCTAAATTGGATTATAAAAGATGTATATTACACTTATAGTAATATACTGTACTTGTGATGACTCGGGGCATAGGACAAAGATCTTCTGTATAGCCGTAACAGACTGTTGGGGCAAGTGTTGTAAGAAAGCACCTATGAAGGCCGGCACCGCACACAAGGGGGCGGATGGCCAGCACCACGCCCGACCACCTTTGTCTCCCGAGTGGCGATGTTTGCACACAACACCAGGTACTCATTTGAGGCTGGGTCGACCTAGCAAATATGCACATTCTTACATACACGTTAAAACTAATATACATTCACAGAATGGCACACTCATTTACCAATCTCAGAGGTGCAAAATTAGATTATTATTTTTTCTAAATAACTAAGATATTTTTTTTAGCAATGACATTGAATAACACGATCATACTACGGATCAATGGGAATTAGTTCAATCATTATTTAAAGATTCCACGAGATTTCAAATATTAACAAAGTGAAGAAAGAAAGAAAAATCATGCACTGGCATGCTTTCTGCAATGCCTTGCTACACTAATTTGTTCTTGGAAGTATTTAATTAGCGGCAATAACGTTCCATTTCAAGCCACACAAGATAACGTCAAGACATGAGATGTCATCTCGTGACGTCACATACGGTGACGCAATCGCCTTCGCCAACGAGGACTATAATTAAATTTTTGTTATTGCAAAAATTTGAGCACCAATATGGCTGTTCTATTTAATCGGGTTAATCCCGCAATAGCAACAACTTTATAATATCTTCTTGGTTATTTCGGTAAAGTCACGTAGAAGGGAAATAATAAAATAATAAAAATAAAACATAATAAAATAATATTAAATTCTCACGACGTTTCCGCCACAACACAAGTAGCCTTCCTCAGGTGAAGAAACAGAACTGTCAGAAAGACAGCGCTCCAATGAACACTGCTAAGCTTGACAGCGTATTTTAAGCTGGGTGGGAGGAGCAGAGCGCCTTGACAAAGGAGTTTACATATCAACAGAATAATTTAGCATTGAAGGAGCTATGTTAATGTGAGAGATTAGCAGAATGTTAAAGTCAGAAAATGGTAAAGTCAGAAATTAATTTCTGCACAGTCAATATGGTGTCTCCAATTTGTTTTGATTTCTTGATCCATGGGTCCCTCCTCTTTCGGTCTCAAGTGTTACTCTGAGCATGCTTCTCTTTCTACGCTTACTTGTGCACTTTTCCCCCCCAGCAGTTTCTTTGCCAGCATCCACATTTCTAATCCATATATTGTTGTATATGTACATATATATAATAAAAACAACTTTAATTCCTGTCTCTTGGCAGATAGGACTTCGGTATACATTCTACCGGCATTGTTTAACACGACACATTTCCGGTTTTAACAAGACCCTGACTGGAAATTTACAAGGCGCTATGCTATGAATATATATCTTAAGACCCACAGTGTTACTGACAAATGTGTTGAGTTATTTTGGTTTGCTGTAAATTTATATATGCGCAAGTTGGGTGTCAAATATGCAGCTGCAGTTTGCAAGTTTATGGTAGAAGTAAGAACGCGATTGCGAGTTGTGGTGGAATCAACGGCAGTTGCTGCGATGTCTTAAACCCAGTGGGAATGAGGCCAACATGAGCACAACGGTGGCATGGTCACTTGGAAGCCATAGTGGCGAGATGTTAACTACCCGCCTGGTATACAGGAGGTCGTGGCTTTGGCCCCGACTCTGATGCCTGTTGTATCATTGGAGTTTATATGTTCTCCCCGTGGTCGAGTGAATTTTTCTCCGGGTCCTCCGATTTTTCTCTGCACATTTAGAAACATGCGTTTAAGAGTATTTGGCTGCTATAAATTTCCACGTGATAAGCTACTTCGTTGATCTATAATTTGTGGTCAGGAAACTTCTGAAAAAGAGATAATACAGCTTTACCTTGTAAAATAAAAAAAAGTTTAATTTTAGTTTTTAAGCACGTGTGATATTGGGCGTTCATGTAAACAAAGGTAGAGCAGTAAATTTATTCAAAACCTTTTCAAAAGGAAATGTTACCCTTGTTTATGAATTACAAAGATCGCAGATTCTGAAATCTATTTCTAAATGAATTCATCATTATTAGCGTTCAGCCATGTAGTTTAGAGAATACGCCATGGTGATGTTGTTTATTTATGGGAGGCTGAGAGCAAAAACCCAATATATGCCCATACTCTGCAGGAAATATCTATCGTGCTTTTAATATTGATTGTGAAGTCCGGTTTGCGAAAATTACGAATATTAATGGTTTTAAATAAATGTTAGTCTTATTCTTGGGTCGTTTAGTAAAGTCACGTATATAGGTTCAAATAAAATAATAAAAAATAACAGAAAACTACGACGTTTCGACCGCAACGCAAGTGGTCGTCTTCAGGAAAAAAGGGGGTTAGCTTCCAAGGGAAACTGTTTATAATGGTTTGAAATGGGCATAGCCCAAATGTCAGCAGGCAATGTTAATGTAAGTGGTGGTTCGCGACTGCGGCGGTGGTGAGTTTTCCACCAATCAAAGGGCTGCCAGGTGAAAATTAGCATGTTGAAGAGAGATGAGCATGTTAATGGAAGATCGCAGAGCCGCAACCAAGGGGTCGGCGCGCGAAGTGACTGTGAAAGCGCAAGTTTGAAATGGGCGTAAAGCACAACTAACATCGGAAGGTGGTAGGATGGGAACATTATAGACAATTATGACTTAAACTGGTTGATAAGGTCCTTCCAATTATTGCTCAGTTTGAACCCATCTTCTTGGTTGAAATTGTGTCTGTCTATATATATGGATGGCTTCATAACCGAATCATTGTTGATAGCCAGTGGGCTTGCAAAGTACCTTCGTCTTAGAGAAATCAATTTAGTGTGAGGCCACCGCATTAAAACAATGAGCAGCCACGGCCGAGGTATTGGTCCTACCGTGTTTCAGATCTGCCTTATGTTCATGAACACGGTCCGAGACATGTCGCTTAGTTTCCCCAATGTAACTACTGCCGCAGACACAGCTTAGTTTGTAGACGCCGGGGTATTGCATGTCAGGGATCACATCCTTCACAGATGGGATCAGATCACGAATTTTATGTACAGTGTTAAATTGAACCTGGATCTTGTGTTTGCTCATGATTTTGGAAATCTTTTTAGTGAGCCCTGCTATGTGTAGTGGCATCGTTGAGCGCTGCTTGCAGTTGCCACTACTTACAGCCTGTAATAACGGCCTCGAATCAACAGGGGGAAGAAGGAAGGCTGATGGAGAAGAGTGAGGCCGTTGGGCCAAGGTAACCCCCAGGATAGCTCGGGACCAGAGGTACAGACCCCAGACCCCCAAGAGGGGGGCTGGGGGATAACGTCACACTCCAGGCCCCTCTAGACAGTTCCAGAAGGGAGAAGTGGCTAGGGGCGGAGTGAGCCAGGAACCGGTATAAAAGCCAGATCCCTGAACGGGACCGGGAGTTGTCGGCCACTCGAAGATGAAGAGGCTGCCCTGAAGACTGCCCTGAAGACGGCCCTGAAGACCTAGCAGCCACTGCCAGACCCGAGGACCTTGGCTGGGTCGGGTCAGATAGCCTCCCTATACCCCAATAACGGAGAACCCTATAGACATTAGTCCCGAATGTATAGGGCACGCCAGTGAGGAGGATATACCTCCCTAGTGTAGCGGGTGGAAGGGGCCGTACCCCTCTGTGTTCTGTATCGATATTGAAAAATAAACGTGTTGCCTCCAAGAGAGAAGTCTCCCTCTAAGTTGTACCCACTACATATGTATGGCAAGGTGATGGTTTTGATTGGGTTCTCAGATGGTTCTTTCCCAAAGGTTGGGGTTATAGCTTTACGGATTGTGTAGTCTGAATATTCATTCATCTTGAGAGCTTGGTGTACGTGTTCCAGTTCACTGGCGAGGTGATGACGGTCGGAAATACATCGAGCTCTAACTGCCTCTACGGGGAGGGTTTCCACACAACTATTAGATATTTTAACAAACTTCGAGACAAGAGGGCTCACCTGATGGAGTCAGGTGCCGTGACTTCTAAGGTAATACCGATTGCCTTTACACTGACATCTGCTGCTGTGACTTCTCCCAATGCTAAACGGATCTTGTTCAGAGCTGACCTAGCCCTGATCTCAGAGAGAATAAGATTACATCCAATTTGAATGAGACAATTTAGACAAGACTCCCCTGAAATCACACTACATATGATTGGGAACATGTAGACAGCATGACAGCCTGTTCAGCTGCCTCAAAGTCAGCTAAATGCAAAGATAACCTGATTTCCAAGTTCAACCTCCTTTCCAAGAAGAAGCCAGATCCACACATCGAAAAGTTAGACGTTGACAAGATTTTTTTTATCAATCAGAGTAACAGTCTAATTTCAGACAGCCTAAAATCGGTTCTAGCCAAAGGGTTTCATTTCGCAGTCACCCCTAAACACATCCCAGTTGATGATATCATTGCCCAGGTCGACATAGCCCTTAAGGGTTTGGGACACATTACTGCAGACGTGGCAAGATCGGAAATCGCTGCAATCCTCAAACAGGCTAAGACACATATTAGCAACATCAGTAAAGATGAGCGCTTTGAGCTTTCTCAATTAAAAAAGATGGATGATATCGTCATCCTCTCAGCCAACAAGGGCAATGCCACAGTTATCATGGACAAAACCACATACAATAAGACAATTCAGAACCTACTTAATGATGGTAGCTATACCAAAATTAAAAGAGATTCCACCAACCGCCTCGTTAAGAAAACCAACAATATCATCACTGATTCGACATATTTGATCGAACCAACCAAGAGGTTTTCCTTAAAACCCTCTTCTGCAAGACCACCCAGATTGTATGGCTTACCAAAAATCTGTAAAGAAGGTACACCGCTTCGTCCTATCGTCTCCATCATTGACTCACCTACCTACAAACTGCCCCTTACAACCATTCACTGGTAAGACCACCTCAGCTGTACTCAACTCAGCTCACTTGGTATCGTTAATTAAGGACATCTTACTATCTCGAGGTAATTTGCTCGCTAGTTTCGATGTAGTCTATTTGTTTACTAAAGTTCCTGTGCTTGACACCATTGCAATCATTGAAGATTTGGTCGAACAAGGACTGAATGCTGATGTGTCGGCCCTGGTGAGACACTGCCTCACCAACTTACTTTACCTGGAATGGAACATTCTACAAACAAGTTGAATGCACCCCAATGGGTTCTCCCTTATCTCCAGTTGAAGGCAATCTTTTCACGAAATTTTTTGAGACAGATGCCATCTAGGCATCCACCCTACATCCGTCCTTGTGGAAGAGGTATATAGATGACACGTTCGTCATCTGGCCACATGGCCGACCAGCTCTGAACCAACTCGTCAACCACACCAATTCCATACACCCAGCCATCGGATTCACCATGGAGGTGGAAAAAGATTACAAGTTACCATTCTTGGATGTTTTAATCGAAAAGAGACCAGATGGCTAAATGGGACACCCTGTCTACAGGAAAGCCACCCATATGGATGCCTACCTAAAACCTGACTCCCACCACCATCCATTCCAGAAGAATTCCCTCTACACCATAGAGCTCGATGTATTTCCGATCATCATCACCTAGCCAGCGAACTGGAACACGTACACCAAGCTCTCAAGATGAATGGATATTCAGACAACACAATCCGTAAAGCTATCACCCCAACTGTTGGGAAAGAACCATCTAAGGACCCAATCAAAACCATTACCTTGCCATACATAGCAGGGGTCACTAAAAATAATTCCAAAATCATGAGCAAACGCAAGATCCAAGTTCAATTTAACACAGTACATAAAATTCGTGATCTGATCCCATCTTTGAAGGATGTGATCCATGACATGCAATGCCCCAGCGTCTACAAACTAAACTGTGTCTGCAGCAGTAGTTACATTGGGGAAACTAAGCGACATGTCTCAGACCGTGTTCGTAAACATAAGGCAGATCTGATAAACGGTAGGATCAATACCGCAATTTCGTGTGAGTGGTGTGCTTGTCTCTGTGCTGGTTCGCTCTACTTGGATGTCTGTGTGTGTGCGGTCTGTATTTTGAGTTTAACTCGTGGAAGGATGCCCTGGTGGTCCCCCTTTTTTAAGAAGGGGGACCGCACAGACTGTAAGAACTACAGGGGCATCTCACTCCTTAGTGTTCCGGGAAAGATCCTGGCAAGGATTATTCAACATCGCCTTGCCAGGCACGCTGAGGAGAGGCTTGCGGAGCCCCAATGCGGTTTCAGGAAAGGGTGGTCCTGCACAGATGCCATATTTTCTGTCCGTCTGCTACAGCAGAGGTGTAGGGAATTCCAACAAGACCTACATCTCTGCTTTATTGACCTGGTCAAGGCCTATGATAAAATCAGTAGGCCTGGGCTCTGGGTTGTTCTTCGTGCTTTTGGAGTACCTGACCCTCTGCTCACGATCATTAAGGACCTTCATGATGGTGAGCGGGCCCGGGTAAAACTACGTGGCCGGGAGTCAGAGCCATTCCCTGTACACCTTGGGGTACGACAGGGATGTCCTCTGGCTCCCACACTATTTAACATCTATTTTGACCACGTAGTTCGTGATGCCTTCAATAGCTGTACCGGGGGAATCTCCATATGGTACAGATATAATGGGAGGCTGATCGATGCCCGGGTGCAGTCAAGGGATGGCTCTCTATTGCTCAACCACGTTATGTATGCTGATGATTTGGTAATAGCTGCTCATTCAGAGGAGGAGTTGGAGACACTGCTGCTGAGACTGGAGCGTGCCACTAAGAGGTGGGGCCTTACCATCAGCCCCACCAAAACCAAGCACCTGCCTGAGTATTTTGTACCATCGGACACTCCATCCCCACAACTCCCAATCGGTGATGGGGCAGTTGTGGAGAGAGTGGAGAGTTTCCCATACCTGGGCAGTGTGCTTATGAGTGGCTCCAGTTTAACAGCAGAGGTCTCACTCCGAATCAGTCGAGCGGCAATATCTTTTCATCGGTTGCGTAACGCTGTGTGGAAGCTACCTGGTCTGTCGCTCCGCACTAAGCTTCAGGTCTTCTCGGCCACGGTCATTCCCTCCCTTCTCTACGCTTGCGAAACGTGGACCCCCCTAATGGAACATCTTCGCTGGTTAGAAACATTTAGGCTGGCCTGCCTACGATCCATCCTGGGTTTAACCAGACTGGATTGTGTGAGGAGCTCACAAATCCTTGAAAGATCTGGGCAAGGTCCCATCGGTGAGCTCCTCCGGCAGGGAAGGCTGCGATGGCTGGGTCCTGTAGCCCGCATGCCCAGCCACCGCATGCCGAAACAGCTTTTGTTCGGCCGGATCGAGGGGGCTAAGCGGGCGCGGCACGGGCTAGAGAAGAGATGGAGTGATGTGGTACAGGAGGACGTGGAGCTGAGTGGACTTGCCGATGACTGGTACCAGCGGTGTCAAGATCGGCGTCTGTGGAGGAGGCTCGTGAAGGACGCTACTGGGCAGTTGGAGGTAGTCGCCCTCCAACAACAACGGAGGGCGGAGGAGCGACGCTCAGAAAAACGAGCGGAGCGCCGGGTGGCTAAAGCACAGCAGGTTGGCACAGTAGGGGGCACAGGTGGTGCATCAGCCAGTCATCTCAGTCAGTCGACCCGTGGCACCTGGGTCTGCCCCGTGACCTCCTGCCAGCGGGCGTTCGACACTTCACGTGGCCTCAGAGTGCACATAGCCTGGCACAAGCGTCGTGGTGACGTCACCACCACTTAGTGGCGAATGGCGGTTGTTGTTGTATTTTGAGTTTCATACTAAACTTGCAATTTAGCAATCTTTGAAATAGTGTGATCAACTGGACTATGCATTAATTGTGTTTTGACCGACCGTCTGTGTTGCTTTATATGGTTTCCAAATTTTGATAAACCCTGTCTGTTTGGTATGCTTCTCTCTCTGTGTCCCCTGTTGTATCTGTATTAGTTCCCCCTACTTGGGTGTCTGTATATACATCTGAGGTTATGTGTTTCCTATCTCTCGTAAATTTAGCTCTTCTGTACCTGATGATAGCTGCTTGTGTTGCAACCGAAATGTCGTACGCTATTATGTTATTTTATTATTTCTTATTTATACGTGACTTTACCGAAAAAACCAAAGAGTACTCCACAGAAACAGCACTCACCACAGTGATCGATGACATTTGAATGATTATTGACTCCGACTCCATTGTTGCACTTGTAAGTCTGGACATTTCATCAGCCATTGACACTTTCAACCACTCACTCCTTACTTCCCTCCTGAAATCCGACTTCGGTATATGTGGCTCAGCACTCAAGTGGATACTGTCGTATCTTTCTGATCGGCAATCCTCAGTCACGGTGGGCTCGTCCACATCTCCTCAAACAAAATCATTATGTGGCATCCCCCAGGGCTCCGTCCTCGGTCCCCTGCTGTTCACAGCCTACACTTCCCCGATCGGCCGCCACCACTCATATGCGGACGACACTATTCTGTTCACCGCCATCAATTCTACCAATGCGTCTGGATTTGAGAGGCTCTCAGAATGCACCACTGCATTGCAACAGTGGTTCTCCGCAGTCAATGGCCGTCATGTTAGGTACCAGCAACGTCTCAACTCTTCTGCGCTCCCAACACATATACACATCTTTGGTCACAGCATCAGGTTCACCGATCACTTCAGCTACCTCAGTGCCATTCTAGAATCAACTTTATCCTTCGACCGTCAACCCAATCATATCATCAGTTCATGTAACTTTCACCTGAAGGCTCTCAGACACCTACGTCCTCTCATCTCCACTAAAACTGCCAACACATTGGCATGTTGCATAGTTGGGTCTCACCTCTACTATTGCAACTCCGTCCTAGCCCAGTCCTCCTCTGGCAACCTAAAGAAACCTCAAAGACTACAAAACAACCTGGCACGCGTCGTCATTGGCCGCACTCATCCCCGTCTCGACTCACTTGCCTGTCTCCATGCCCTCCACTGGCTACCCATTGCCAGCAGGGTCACATACAAGATCGCCAGCCTCTGCCACCATGCCTTCACATAATCTGCCTTCCCCTCATACCTCTCTTCATTATTGACGACTTGCAGCACAGCACACGGCAGATGCTTTTGCAGTGCGACTCACGCCCTCCTCTTGATACCAAGATCCAGGATGGTCACGTTGATGCGCCACTTCTCGGTGGCTGCCCAAACAGTCTGGAACGCAATCCCTCTGCACATTCACAGCATTACCTCAATCGTCTCCTTCAAGAAACACTTAAAAACTCACCTCTACAACCACGCTTTCGAGTGACTCTGAGCTTGGCTCCGCGCCTCTGAGTTGCGGCCGTTACGTCTGCAAATTTGCGTGCGTTATAAATTGCATTATTATTAAAAAGTATACAAATTGGCACTTCTATGTGTTTAAAACGAATTTATTTTTAAGCCAAAAAATGCATGTTATTATGCAGTATTTAATTTAGGCAGGCACAATTATTGCTCTAAGCTATAGCTAAAATATGTGTTATTAAATAAGTCGGTGCCTCTTCAACACTTTAAACGTTTCTATTTCTCGGCGTATCACACACGTTAAAACTCGGCCTGCTTGCTCTCAGTGATTTTTGCTCTCAGGGTGCCACAGTGGCGAGATGTTAACTACCTCGCCTGATATACAGGTGGTCGTGGGTTCGATTCTGACCCTGACGCCTGCTGTATATTTGGAGTGAGCACACTGTCTTTCCCCTGGCTGCGTGGATGTTTCTCTGGGTCTTCCGGTTTTTCCCTCTACATTTAGAATCAACATCATGCATTTAGAGAATTTGGCTGCTTTCAATTTCCACATGATAAGCCACTTCGTTGAGCTATCATTTGTGATGGCCAGGTCGCTTCTGAAAAAGAGCTATATAACTCAGTGGGCCTCACCTGGAAAAATAAAATTTGTTTAGTTTTAGGTTCGCAGCACGGTTGAGGCTAGGCGTTTCCAACAGCTTTGGGATGACGACGACACGCGTCGTTGGTTGACCCTGCTTAACAGTTTGAACGAACGACTCCCACAGCAGCTCCAGTGCATTCAATCCATCTCACACGCCAAAACACCCTGCGCTGCCCCCGTCGCGGGTACCCCTGCGCCATGAATACTAAACTCTTCAACGAACTCTGGCACCGACTCCTTGCGGCCTTCCGCGTCTGAAAGGGCCACATCACGAGCCAGAGCCATCGCGATCACCATTCGGAAAAGGTTACACTATGATAATGAAATTACTGTTTCATTTAGTTCACAAAGTCATAATTCAATCTTCAAAGGGCATAGATTGATATAGGCCTTTAGATTAAAAATATAAATTGTAAATGGTAATGCCAGCACGATGCATTTGACGTTTAAAAGCCGTGTACAATTCCGGCTTAAAGAACACAGTGAAATTAACCCTTTCTATTTTCGTTCTGTATATCTACTGTGCTGTGTTGTTTGGCAGTGGAACAGCACGTGGCACAACCCAAAAATCCATCAAGGAGCTGCTACACAGCACAACTGCGAAAGCCTATTCAGGAATGTGACTGTGAAAAGCTCCTCCGGAATGGCATATGTGCATGTATGTTTAACTTCTTACGCACCATATTCAACTGTGCTAATCGATGGTGCGCGGGAAGGACAACAAAATAAATACAAAAATAAGTTCTAAAGAAATTACTTTTCAAACTAGATTTAAATTGCATAGCTCCAGTGGCTTCCTAACATAGCGAAGGAAGAGCGTTCCAGAGGGCCACAGAAGTGTAAATGAAAGCGCGTGATGGAGTACCTGTCTTTGTTCGATGCCTACCCAAAAGCTGCTGTGAGGATGACCAGAGTTCACATGATACATGCTCGTTGACGAGATCAGCAAGGTATTATGGTTCATTTCTGGCAAGCACGATGAGCCCTGATATGAAATTTGCAGGACCTGACTCTATGAACAGTAGAGGGACCCCACAAATGATGGTGTAAAACTTTCTGTCCTATACAGTCATGGTACCAAATTTGACCTCACGCATGCAATGCAATGTGTGTGCAAAAATGCTTCCTCAGTTTCGCTTCTTTGTGGACAAGAAGAGATATAAAAGGAAAAATGCATCCAGGTGACTTTTAATTGGTAAAATCATATGCAATCCTGTTTATTAAAAAAGAATCATAACAATTTCGATTGCCACAATATGCACATCCGATTGGACCATTACCGAGCATGTCATGTCAGAAACCGTACGACAGATCACGTACGGTTTTTCTTACACATTTGTGGATTTAAAAAAATGATGATCCCAGCAGACGTAGATCTGCACAGGCACTCATAATGCAAGTGTGGCCTTCTGAGTTTAGACCGCAGTTGTGCGTGGCAAAGGCTTGAGAGAAGAAAAAAAAATGAAGTGGCCTAACCCAGAAGATGACACTTGGAAACGTTCTTAAATTTGTTAATCTCCGCGCTCAAAGTATGTATAAAGGGAATGCTACTGTAAAATATTTTTTTCATATGTAAATTTGAATATTAAGTTGTCTCAATCTATGGTAAATGTTTGACTGCAGCATCTTGTGGTAATCACATATTCATAGGGGCCAGAGCAAAACCTAATTTCTTGTCTACACCTTTGCCAACAAGGAATTAGTTCCACTATACCACATGCAGTTGTTACAGCTCACGAAACAGGAAGAAACCCCTTATGCCGAATGTGCCAGAAATTGCATTGGGTGATGGCCTCATTTATCCCACACAAAATTAATGCAGCATACGAACCAACAAAAACACAAAAGTCCCCGACATCTCCGTCACTCAGAACTCACACAAGCTGGAAGATGGGCATTGTGCGAGAGCTCCGTGTGAAATTGGCTATTAGACGTGTAATGAATCATTTGGTTAGAGTTGATTTTTATGCTCATGATACTTGCATCAAATCGTGCATTGAGAATAAATTATTTAGGACTCGTGAAAATAATATGCAAATGCTACCTTTAGGCGAATGGGACAGAGAGTGCGTATTTTTCGTAGAGCTGCGAGACCTGCAGGGCTATGAGAAGAAGCTTAGAGGGAGGGTGAATGAGGTGTGGGGGCAGAATCGCTGCTGTGTTTGTTTAAAACGTGACATTGCATCAGCCAAGCGCAGCCATAGAGGGGATGATGCAGCACCGCTGTTTGAATCCGAATAGTGGCAGCATCGTGAGCCCAGCGGGAGCGGGGGTTGGATTTTCCTACGTTGAGAAGTGCATATTTTGAAACCTGTGAATTATGTAAGAATCCGAGTTGCCACCATGCATGTGCGAACCAGTGACGCGCGGTGAGGTCAATGGCGGAAGAGGCACTGGCTGTTGTCAGAGCCAGATTCACACACTGAGGGGGGCGTGGCCTCACTGAGGGGGGCGTGGCCTCACTGAGGGGGGTGTGTTAGACACGTCCCCCTCAGTGAGGCAGATGTGATAGCTGCCTCCCTTGGTGCTTTTTCATTTCAGTTTCATGATGAGACCAGCGAGCCCAAATATCTTTATACACATACGTGTAATAAGTTACCTGGAGAATGCAAGGCGAGGACATGAAATGAAGGGGTCTACAAACATTACATTGGTGGCATACTGAGATAGTAACAGGCACGCGCTTATTGCCCGCGCTCCATACAGTTACTGAGGGGTTGCGCAATCAGAAGAGATGCTGAGCTCGTTGCTGCCTCACCTCTCGTCTCTTACTGTATTTGCAGCGGAGCTCCGCAAATTTGGCAATTTGTGACTATAAAAATGATTGGAATCGTACAGAAATGAAATTTATAACACAGATCAGTGGAAAAATCTTAATATTTATTTTATTATTCTTTTTTTTTTCCTTTACGTAACAGCCATTTTCATTGGAGTATGACAGGTGAGGCTCTGCCTCCCCTGCCTCCCCTGACCGCACGAACTTCTTTTGCATCGTACGTAGCCAACCGTGCTAATCGGAGGTGCAGAGGGTGCGACGCACACATACCCCTCAGTTGTGCCCGTTGCACACTCGCAGCAGAGCCCCTTGAGTTGCAAGGCGGGGCTATGGCTGAGTGGACACAGTGAGAGGCTTGAGATTGAGCAATGGTAAGAAATGTGACCAGCAGAAAATGTGGATTCAACTAAGTTCGCCATGCGTACAAATCCAATTGTCACATTATCACATACCTGAAGAACGCGATAACCGGTGAGGCCACCAATGACAGAAATAACCGTGAAATATGCCAGACAGCTGAAACTGTATAATGTGCCGGATGATTGAAGAAAATAGTTCGTACATATTGAAGAAACTGTATGAGATATGAAGTGTAGTGTAATTCGTGCAAACCGCATCTTACAACACCACACAATGCAGCATGTGGAGGTGCATGTATAGCTTAAGATGTTTTCAGCCAATTAGCGGGCGTTTATACATGTGGTAGGAAACAAAGACGTGCAATGGAGCCATACTCTATCCGATACAGTTGGTACAGATCATAGAGTTACACATTTGCTACACCGCCTTGTCCTGGCTAGCCAGGGTATGGTGCCACGATGCACACGGCAAGGGAGTTCGCAACATGTGTGTGCGATGCACCGCCTCTGCAATGCTGGATTACAGGCCACGTGCATGTCAACCACCACCGCCTTAGTCAAAAGAGACAATAAGTAAATTAGTAACGTTTGCAAAGAGACTACATTCATACCCTTCGTATGGTATTTCAGGGAAGTGTTCACTAAAGTTTTGGTTCATTTGGCAATACAGCAAATAGAAGTATAATTGATGGGGAAAAAAGGTGTAGGGTTTAAAGAGATAGAGGTTGCAGTGACATTATTTGCATTAATAAGTATACATTTAGTTGGCTACCATTTCATTTCGGGTAATGGTCCTTCTTTAAAGTAGATTAAGGGCAGAGAGATCTATGAACTTAAAGCTGCAGGCTACACTTGCAATGTGGCGGTTTAATAAAATGATGTTAATATATTTGTTTTGATTGACATATGAATATTATTCTATTAGCGGATATTATGAAACAAACAAAACCATCACTAGATGACTGCTAAAACTGATGCAAGTTAAAAAGAGAGGCCGCTGAACTACATCACGGGGACTTCACGATCACATTAACAGGCAGCGGCAGAGGAATTCCGATGCTCCGCCACCACGAAGCAAGAGCGTTCCTATGGGCAATAAATATTTTTTTCTCGACGTGAAAACCACTGAAACGAAAAGCGACTGTTCTGCAACAGCTACAGAGCAGCGGCAAACTTCCGGGGGTCAAGCCGTGCGCACGTTTCTCTTCAAAATATGTACACATCGAACTTGTATCGGCCAGGGAAAAAGTAAAACAGCAATGGAACACAAGCACGTTTTAAATGTTCGCTTTACCTTCACTTGGTCGAGCATCTAATGTGTAGGTTCTCTTTTCAATACTGTATACACTTGTACATACAACACATTGATCCCCAGTATAGCCTTCAACAGACTGTTGGGGCAAGTACTGTTAGCAAGTGCCTATGAAGGCCGGCGCGATTCGCGAGGGGGTGGGTGGTCAACACTAAGACGGTCTGCCTTTGTTTCCTGAGTGGCAATGCTTACAGGTACGCATTTCAGGCTAAGTCGACATAGGAGAGGCCCAGGATCTGGTACAGATAATTGTAACTGGTGTTGGCCATGAGAAGGAATTGAACTTGGGTCGTTGGGTTTGTAGCGCAGTGCACCACCACTCCCCACTTATACACACAGTCATACATTTGCACATACTGGGTATGATGCAACAACTGAGAGTCTCTTGAAATATTAATTGACTAAACATCCAAATGCAAGACATGAAAAATAGAGGTAAAAAATTGTACACAAGTCATCATCATTACCAGAGGACTCTGGTTCCTTCTGGTCAATAATCGATGCATTCGTCAATATTACTGTGATCTTAAAATGAAATAAATATATAATAGGTGATGTTTCAGACAAAGGTGGTGAAATGTTGACTACGTCACCTGGTGTGCAGGAGGTTATGGGTTGGATCCTGACCCTGACGCCTGTATATTTGGAGGCTGCGTATCTCTTTGGGCCGTCCATAAATGACGTTACGCGATTTTGGCCGATCTTTGACCCCCACTCCCCCCACGTCACACAGCGTCACAAAAAGTCAGACCCCCCTCAAATATGACGTCACAAAGCTCTGCCCCCCCCCCCCAAACCATATTTCCATTTTTAAAATAAAACATGCTTCAAATCACTTGTAACTATTGTCATTGCAGCGCGTATTTAATGTGGTGCTGCACTATGATGTTGTAGGAGAAAACACGTATTAAAAAGGAGTCGTGTAATGAGAGCGCCATCTCCTGTATTATGTGGGGTGTTGTTTGCTATGCAGCTATGGGTTATCTGGAGTAAGGGTTACATCTCGGGCAAAGGTGAAAAGGCGGAGCCAACCGGGAAGCCTCTGGAACGTTCCCGAAGGTTCCATGAGGGGCGGGGCCAGAGGTGGGGTTTAGTCGCCAAGGAGCGAATATAAGCGGGGGCCGATGAAAGGTGCGAGGTCGGTTTGTGAAGACTCAAGAGGAGCTCCCCGTCGCTGCTGCCACCACCATCGGCCATGTGGCGGCTCGACCTCCAGCCGCTCAACCGCTTCCTAGCGCGCCGTCAGCCAGCGGCGTGTTAGAGAGTGGGTGAGCGCCACGTGGCGCGGGGCAGCGAAGCCGCTTGGACGGCAATCATCCGTAGTGAGAGAGAGACAAGAGACAACCAAGCTGTACCGAAGATTTATTAATAAACGACTCAAGTTCTTATCGTGTCAGAGCCACTTATTACAGTGGTGTCAAGAAGTGGACTTTTTCTGATAAAATTCTACGCAAGACACAATGTCTAAACATCAGAAAAAGAAGAATCCACCTGCAGTGTCCTCCGATGATGACGAGACGGAGACTCAGCTCCTGCCGACACCGGGGGCCGTGGCCCCGGTGATTGAGGCCCCGGTGATGGAGCCCACGACGGGTGCCAATGTCGCACTTGTGGCGGACGGCGGGGCTGAGACAATTCAACAGCTTTGCCCTGACGAGCCGTGGCAGAGGGTGGAGACCCAGTTGGGCACGCTAATAACTGCGCTTCTCCACCTTGTCGCTCTCGTCACGCCGATCGCCGCTGGAGTAAGTCCAGTGGTGGACTTGCAGAGGACTGGTGATGGTGCCTCGGAGGGTCCCCCCTTGGTGGAGACGGCCGCCATTTCACAGTTCCCGCCAAGTTCGCGTGTCACGACCGCCATTTTGTCCTTCGCTGCAGAGAGCGGTGCGTCGGCCACTGGTTCATCGCTGCCGCGCGAGGTGTCGCCGTCCATCGCGACGCCCACTGTGAAGAAGAGCGCCGACCGGGGTCGACGCCTGCCTCACGTTCGCGAGTTCGTGGCAGCAGGGGGCGACTAGAGCGCTTTTCGCTGGTGCTTCGAGGCCGCCTACAAATGCATCCGATGGTCTGAGGAGGAGGCGCTCATTGTCTTGCCCACCATGCTGGACGATGATGCGTTGGCCGTGTTTCACTCCATTCCCGCCGACAAGAAGAAGACGCTGACACAAGCCTTCAAGAGATGGTGGAGGTATATGAGCCACCAGACGACAGAACGAGGAAATTTCAGCACCGTAAACGGGGGAGCTCAGAGTCGCCCCTCGCCTACAGAAGCGCCTTGATGCCCTTGGCAGTTGATGCATACCCCAATGTAACACAGGAACTGTTAGACCCACTGGTGATAAAACGCATGTTGGCGTTGGCTAGGGAAATGGATGTTGTCCTTCCTACGTGCGGCCACGAAATGAAGACGTCCTTGTGGGCCGTGCGTTGCCTCAACGCACCTGAAAATTTGAAGCGCTGGGCACAGATGGCGGCATGGACGGGGGACCCAGCTAAGAATGGTCAGCCCATCGGCTAGTCTCCATCTAAAGTGGTCGTCATTCCCGAGGAGGCACCGTCGACGGGCGACGTTGCAGCGACTGTCCCTCGCTGGAATCGGCGCCCTAGAGATGGTCGACATTGCCAGAACATCTACCGGCCGCGTCAGAACGACAATCTGCTCCAACAGCAGCCTCCCGTCACGTGCTACAGATGTGGCCGGGTGGGCCATTACTCACGGGAGTGCCACAATTGTCCTGCCGCATTCGTCCTGTGTCGCCGTCCGGATCGCCGACCACGTCTCCTGCAGCCAACCGTCCGCCGTCACGTCCCTCCATACAGGCGAGTTGGCACACGTCGGGCACCCAGGCATGTTCGCCATCTCAGTCATCCCATGCCGCCGGGACGGGTGCATCACATCGGGACGATTCGTTAAGTTGGCTGGTTTCACAGACACAGTGGAAGAAATTGGCTCGACGTGTGGTTGCCGCGGCAGTTGGATCGTCGACCGTGGCAGCCACTGTCCAGGGGGTCGATATCCGTGTTTTGGTTGATACGGGGGCGTCTGCCACTATCATTTCAGATGTCATTTTCCAGCTGTTGTTGATCCCTGCTTTTTGTGTTCGGCCGGTGTACGATGTGTGTGTTGCTGCTAAAGGGGGTAGTATGGGCATCATTGGACAGGTTGACGCGTGTATCGCCATTGGGGATGTTCGTGCGACGAGGCCCGTGCTGATTTCGCGTACGTTAGCCGTGCCATGCTTGCTAGGCACAGACTTTTTGTCGAGAATGCTGCTTAAGATTCTTGTTGATCAGGGATGTCTGGAATTGCCATCGGGCCGTAAATTGCGCTTTTTGTCATCGCCGCTTCCACGGCCGACCTCCTCAGTTATGGTTCAGGCTTTGGTTAATGCCACCGTAACTGTTTCGTCAGGCTCCCAAATGTTGATTCCGCTCTGATATCACAAAAAAATCGCTTGCAACGTCGCGGTGAATGGGATTCTTTTGATGCCTTCAAATACCGCTACACGAGGGTTGACGTTGGTTTGTGCTCAAACCATTTTCAGAACGGGTCAGGCCCCATTTTTGCAAGTTTTGAATGGGGGCCTGGGAGATGTTATTGTGCACGCCGGTATGGTTCTCGCTCACGCGACCACCGCATTTACTTACCGAGCTGAACACACGCCTGCGCAGGCTGTCTGCACTATCAGAAATGAATGTCCGGCGGATGATCGATGGATCGCCGGATTGTGCGGCAAATATGCTTCCCTGTCTCCGGTTCAGCGTCAAGGGTTGCGTATGTTGTTGGCCGAGTTTTCCGATGTGTTCAGCAAGGACGACTTCGACTTGGGTCGGACGTCCTTGCTGTCCCATCACATTGAGATGAGCGATGCTAGCCCCATTCGGTTGAACACGCATCGTATGGGGCCATCAGAAAAAGAGAGTATGCGGCACACCGTTGATGACATGTTGGCCGCTGATATAATTTCCCCATTCACGAGCCCATGGGGCGCCCCGGTAGTATTGGTTAAGAAGAAGGATGGCAACCTATGGTTCTGCGTTGATTTTTGTTGCCTTAATAAGGTCTCCGTGGCAGACGCGTATCCTTTGCCGCGGATGGATGAATCCTTGGAGGTGTTGTCCGGGGCGCGGTTTTTCTCTACCCTGGATCTCTCTTCTGGCTTTTGGCAGCTGCCCCTTGATGAGTCTTCGAGGCAGAAGACCGCGTTCTGTACCCCGCAGGGTCTTTTTGAGTTTAACTGTTTGCCTATGGGATTGAATGCCACTCCTGCCACGTTCCAGAGACTCATGGAACTTGTCCTGGCCGGCCTTCAATGGGACACTTGTCTCATTTATCTGGACGACGTCATCGTCTTCAGTCGGACATTTGATGACTACCTCCTCCGACTTCGCGCTGTCTTTGAGCGCATGCATTCTGATAATCTCAAATTTAAACCAAAAAAATATCGATTTAAAGCTTTCGTGACTGCAGGGATTAATCTTCTTGGTTCTTTCTGTAAAGTCACGTAGAAGGGAAATAATCAAATAATAAAAATAAAACATAATAAAATACAATTCTCACGACGTTTTGGCCACAACACAAGTAGCCTTCCTCAGGTGAAAAAACAGAACTGTCGGAAAGACAGCGCTCCAATGAACACTGCTAAGCTTGGCAGCGTATTTTAAGCTCGGTGGAAGGAGCAGAGCGCCTTGACAAAGGAGTTTACCATATAAATAAGGCCGAAAAAGTTTAACAAAATGAATGACCGCGAGCAGCTCACGACGAGAGATACAATAACGGGTCTCTGCCGGCGAAAACACCCGACTACCATATGCAACAACACGCTCGACGCTCCCCTTCACCTGCGACAGGACAGCCCCGATAGCTGTATCACTGGTGTCAGTGTCGAGGATAAAGGGGGACGAGAAGTCAAGGTAATCAAGAGTAGGTTCTTCGGACAGGCAATTACGCAAGGCATTGAATGCAGCCTCCTCTGCCGGACCCCAATGGAACCTCTGATTTTTGCCCGTAAGGGCATGCAACACACTAGCAATAGACGCAAATCCAGGAATGAACCGCCGATAATAGGAGGTGAAGCCAAAGAAGCTCCGAACATCCCCTACACTCGCAGGAACCGGCCAATCGCAGACACATTCCGTTTTGTCAGAATCGGTCGAAATCCCGTCGGCGCTCACAACATGACCCAAAGAAGTCTGCAAATGATGATATTTTTTTGTCTTATTGGTTCTTTTGGTAAAGTCACGTAGAAGGGAAATAATAAAATAACAAAAATAAAACATAATAAAATACAATTCTCACGACGTTTCGGCCACAACACAAGTAGCCTTCCTCAGGTGAAGAAACGGAACTGTCGGAAAGACAGCGGTCCAATGAACACTGCTAAGCTTGGCAGCGTATTTTAAGCTGGGTGGGAGGAGCAGAGCGCCTTGACAAAGGAGTTTACATATCAACAGAAGAATTTAGCATTGCAGTAGCTGTGTTAATGTGAGAGATTAGCAGGATGTTAAAGTCAGAAATTAGCATGTAACTAGGAGATTAGAATGATGTTAGTGTGAGGAATTAGCATGTAACTGGTAACGGAAGTAGCTATGTTAAAGTCAGAGTTTACATATCAACAGAGGCATTTAGTATATTGACGCTAAAGAACTGCAACTACCCAACTATCATACAATAAACCGATGTGAAAGAACTAAATATAAACTACAACAATATAATCAATGTACTCAATAAGCTGCGCTATCAACACCATCAAACATGGAGGTGGAAACATTATGCTTTGGGGGTGTTTTTCTGCTAAGGGGTCAGGACAACTTCACTGCATCAAAGGGACGATGGACGGGGTCATGTACCGTCAAATCTTGGGTGAGAACCTCCTTCCCTCAGCCAGGGCATTGCAAATTGGTCATGGATGGGTATCCAGCATGACAATGACCCAAAACACACGGTCAAGGCAACAAAGGAGTGGCTCAAGAAGAAGCACATTAAAGTCCTGGAGTGGCCTAGCCAGTCTCCAGACCAAATATATATTCCCACAAGTTTCTCAACAAAGGTCGTTTTTGTAAATATACAGGGTGTCCATTAAATAATTACAATTAGAGACCAGTTTGAACTGCACGGTCGAAATTCTGGCAACACATATTTTTTTAAGTTGAAAATCTTGAGCGATCTTGAGTAGCGCAGAACAGAGGCATTCAAAACACTCAGAGCAGAGACGCCGGGCAACGGCTGGGCCTGGGCATCTCTAAAAACATTGATGCAATGTGTGTCGTCCACGTCACGGCGAACACGCGGAGGTTTTAGAGAGATGACGCTTGTGCCATAAAATCTTCAACTTCTCAATTGTGTGCGCGTGTGTAGGTTTATCAACCAAGGCTCGAACTTCTACTTATTAATAATTGATAATGTCTGACACCTACGTAGGCCCTCTCAATATCGTATTTAGCACAATACATTGCCAAGTCCCCTTGCATTTCAGGAAATGGGGTAGATTGCATAAACGGTGGTGGCTTGGGCAGATGATGCTACAGTGTCAATGCATCATCTGTCGGTCATGCTTACATCATTTGTATGAAGAGTTCTGTCACAGCGTTTCTTCAGGCATACTTAGTTTGGACTACTCAATTTTCAACAGTTGCAAATAACCCAAAGCCAAACAAATGTCACTTCAGTCAGTTGATTAGTTATATTAAATGTAACTAATTAACAAATTTTAATTGGGATAACTACAGTACTTTGTTCATACAACGACCTATACAATTAAACAAATTATACATTCATGACACGTTTGTTATTTGTGCAGTTAATAAACATGTAATCTTATTCTTTGGGTCTTTCGGAAAAGTCACGTAGATAGGTTCAAATTAATAAAAAATAAAATAAACAAAAAAGCTTTGTTTTCCTCCTGATGACGATCGCTTGTGTTGTGATCGAAACGTCGCAGTTTTTTTGTTGATTTTATTATTATTAATTTGAACCTATCTACATGACTTTACCGAAAGACCCAAAGAATATGAATTCCCATAGTCACGAAAGCTTTAAGTCAAGATTTAACATTGAATCTCATTTGCAATTTCATAATTTGAATAAAAAGTTAATGTTAATAAAAAAAATATTCGAAAAACTTACCAACACATGCAGAGCCCTGCTGGTCTGGCTCAAAGCCACCTTGACACGACAAGTCAGGCTTGCAGCTGAAGCTGCCAAAAGTGTTGGCACAAAGGGGCCTGGTGCTGGGGCATGGCTGCTGGGCGCTGCTGCACTCGTCCACATCTGTCAAAACACAAACACGCACGTGCGCAAGTGTACACACAGCGCTCCCACAGCATCACCGCTTTTATATTGAAATATGGTCTCCGGGGCACAATATACAAAGGTTATAAGCCGATGTTCTGCTGGGATGGTACCCCTTTGCGAGTTCATTGGTTAAATAACTCGTTCCAGGTTTAAAAAAAATGCTTTAGGTGGTTAAACAAATGTACCACAATGAAAACAATGTTTGAGAATCTGGGTCAAATTGCTATCTTTGTATTGGTTAGTTTTGTATCATCAGTCGGGGGCTGGTTTCTGCCTGAAATATTTGCATGCAGATGTTTGGAGCGTATGGGCAATGGGGGAATCATGACAATGCCTTTACGGGGCATTCAAAACCTCCCGTTTTAACGAAATAACGTCAAGACTTAAGAGTGTATCTGTTGTTTTATATCAGAAGTTCTGCTTATTGGTATACTTGGTGATAAAAAGGGCTTGTCGTGTGCTTGTCAGCCCCCTACTAAGCCAAGCTGGCTTCACGCTGTCCTCCAGGAAGCCTACAGGCAGCAGGACTTTTCGGCTGTGGGAAATCAAGGCCCTGGTGTTTGCTGTCCACTAGTTTCTGATCCCCCCTTGGCAGCCTCGTCTTAAACTGGGGGTAAGCAATGAAGGCAACAGAGCCACATATCAAGAATAATGGGCACTCAATACCTAACGACAACAAGAATATATTACAAGAGGTGTATAAAACGGTTTACAATCATACAGAAATGTAAACATATAGAATTTTAAGATGCTTGTCCAAGCAGACACATATATGCACTGATTGTAACACCAATCGATGTATCTACCTCCTCAGTGTGCCAGGAAAAAGTACCGGCAATAATTATTTAACCTTGCCTTACCATGCACGACGAGGAGATGCTTGCAGAGACCCAATATGGTTTCAGGCCATGCTGTCCTGCATGGATGCCATATTCTATATATGTATTCCAAAGCCACCTCATATCTCTGCTTTATTGACTTGTTAAATACCTACAATACCATCAAGAGGCCAGGGCTTTTGAGTTGTTATTCATTCTTGCAGGGTCCATGACCTCATGCTCATGATCATTAAAGTCCTTCATGATGGTGGTTAATTATACGTAAAGGCATGGTGATCAGAGAGTAACAGCCATTAATTCCCTGTACACCTTGTGTTGCAACAAGGATGTCCTTGTGCCATCTTCCATATGAAAATTTTAGACCACGTAGTTACAAAAGACTTTCAGAATTGGACCAGTGGAATTTCTATCTGGTACAGATACACATGGAAGCTTGATCAATGCCCAGGTGCTGTCAAGGAATGGATCCATACTTCTTAACCATGTTGATTACTGCTGGGTCCGAGGAATCATAAATGTTGAGAGCTGAACCAAGAGATTGCCATTAAAAGGTGGGGCCTTACCATTAGCCCCACCAAAACAAACGTCTTCCTCAGTACTTTGTGCAATCAAACATTGTCCTTCCCTTTCCATAAGCGACTGTGTGGCTGTGGAGAGAGTGGGGCAGTGCCTGTACTCCGATAGTATGCTCACAACGGGTTTGGTTTTGTATCAGATTTTTCATTGGCATCAGAGGTCCCCTCTGACTATTTCCACCTCACCCACACTTTTTGACCTCTGTACGCTTTGAAGAAGGGCCATTGCTTGAAACATCACCTGTTATAATACCTTCTCTTTTGAAGGCCACATCATTATTGACGGATTTGAGTGTTTTGGTTATTTGTGATTGTGTAATGCTCCTAATGCAGCATCACCAATTAATGTATCGATGGTTGGGAAAAGTGTGGAGGAGTTCGCATACCTAGAGTGTGTTTATGGCCAGTTCTGGTAGTGTCAGAGGTATCAATCTAGCATGAAGCAAATAGCGTTATCTTTGTGCTGGCTATATAATGTGGTATGGTAGCTGGACTGTTGTTGCAAATAAAGATCGTGACCTTCGACATATGCCCTCTCTATTTTGTGCAAGCAACATGGTCCTGCTTCAAATATTAAGGCTTGCCTGCCTTTCATCCATCATGGGCATAACCGGGCTGGATTATATAAGTGCACAGGCACTTGAAGTATCAGGATATCATCCCTTTCTTGATTTTATCCAGCAGCTGAGGTCGCGTTGGCTGATCATGTGGTGTGCATGCCAGATAGAGGCAGATACACGGATGTGGCGTGGTCTACAGAAAACGTGGGGAGATGTGGGAATTAGCTTTTGGCAGTTGTGGAGGCAGCAACCCTCCAGAAACGATTTCATGGGGAATGTATCGTGGTGGTAGTGATGATGATGGTGGCTGGAAATGGTATCTACATATTGTAGGTATTTCTGATGTACAATGTCAATCAAAAAACAATAACAGCTTAATTATACATAACTCAGTTTTTACTTTCACCAAAAAGAATAATCTTGATTTGAAGCGTTCGTGACTCCAGGAATCCATACTCTTTGGTTCTTTCGGTAAAGTCACGTAGGTAGAAAAATAATAATAGACCACGACGTTTCGATCACCACACAAGCAACCGTCTTCAGGTGGTAGTGAGAAACAGGCTTCTGAAACAAGTCCTTATATATAGAGCCCGGAGGGTGGGAGGGGGTTGCCGCATAGGGCAAGAGAGTGGGGGCTGGGGTCCTGCGGAGGTGGCCATTGTATTGTGAGAGATTAGCATGTCAATATGTATAGACGGTATATCAGCCACTAGGGGGAAATAGCGCTGAACAGGGTGAAGGAAAGGCAGCGCTGAACAGGGTGAAGGAAAGGTAGTGCTGAACAGGGTGAAGGAAAGGCAGCGCTGAACAGGGTGAAGAAAAGGCGCGGAGATGATTGCCTTTCCTTCAACCTGTTCAGCGCTCCCCCTAGTGGCTGATATACCGTAAATACACATTGACATGCTAATCTCTCACAATACAATGGCCACCTCCGCAGGACAAGCTCCAGCCCCCACTCTCGTGCCCTATGCGACAACTCCCCCCCACCCCCCCCTACCGGCTCTATATATAAGGACTTGTTTCAGCAGCCTGTTTCTCACTCCTACCTGAAGACGGTTGCTTGTGTGGCGATCGAAACGTTGCGATCTATTATTATTTTTCTACCTACGTGACTTTACCGAAAGAACCAAAGAGTACCAAGAAGAATGTTTTACGTTTTTGGTCCAACGGCAGTCAGAAAATATTGATATTTAGAATGGGTATTTACATTTGATTGGCAAATATCGATGTGGTTGGTTTGATGCTGTTGATATAGCATCAAGCAGCAAGAGGGAGGTTGGTGTTGTTATGTTGGGTGGCTATGAGAGTCTTGCAATAAGTCTTTAGAATTTTAAGAATTCTAAAGTCATATCAAAACCAATAATATGCAGACAGTTTCACGGGAGTGTAATGAGTTTTCTCTGTGTGTGGAATTCCAAAATACATTGCAGGTTAGCGACGTGACACTTTAATTAAACCTATTGAGTACGGCTGTAAATGTGAATAGAGACTTTGAAATCACATGTGTGGGCCAGTACAGTATGTATATTTCCTGAATTCACACACTAGGAAATATTTTGTTTCAACTCGATGCCAAGGAAATGTGTATATAATGTTTTTATCATGTTACATGCTTAAAAACACATGCATTGGTAATTCAACGATTCATTCATCAACCAATATCCCCCCCCCCCCCACATTCTAGCATGTCTGTAATTTACACGTATGTATGTTGAACTTCTTTCGCACCGTACGTAGCCAACCATGCTTATCGGAGGAGCGGGAGAACGACAACAAACTAAACACAAAAATAAGTTAAATTTCGATTTAAAGCTTTGGTGACTGCAAGGATTCATCTTCTTGGTTATTTCAGTAAAGTCACGTAGAATGAGAATAAAATAATAAAATAAAATAAGACAATACAATTCTCACGACGTTTCGGCCACAACACAAATAGCCTTCTTCAGGTGAAGGAACAAAACTGTCGGGACGACAGAGCTTCAATGAACGCTGCTAAGATTCGTAGCGTCTTTAAAGCTGGTTAAGAGAAGTGAGGCACCTTGACAAAGAGGTTTACATATCAAACAGGATAATTTAGCATTGAAATAGCTGAGGGATTAGATTGTGACTGGTCACAGAAATAGCTTTGTTAAAGTCAAAGCCTACACATCCACAGAGGCACCTAGTCCAAATCAAACAGGATAATTTAGCATTGAAATAGCTGAGGGATTAGCTTGTGACTGGTCACAGAAATAGCAATGTTAAAGTCAAAGCCTACACATCCACAGAGGCACCTCGTACATGGACGCCAAAGGGGCTGCAACAACTCAACTATCATACAGTAAACCGATGTGAAAAACCTAAGTCTAAAAAATTACATCAATATAATAAATGTACTCAATATACTCTTCAATAAGCTGAGTTATTAACAGCAACTGGGTATACACTACACTATATAATGAATACCATATAGTAAACAGAAAAAATTCGAAAATATAAACTACCTCAATGTTATCAATACTTTATATATTCTCCAATCAGCTGAGCTACCAAGAATAAGTCGTTATATATCACAATGCTATATGGTGAAAAAATGGGTGAATTCTTACCGTCAACGTCAGCACCACGGACAGCTACGAGCCCCGTTCAGATGGACGGGTCCATCCATGGTCGGAACGGGGAGGGAGGAGAGAAACAGCTGCGAGGCGCTGTTATACTCCATGTTATAAACCATACCATTAACCGTGGTGTGAGAGGTATTAAGAGTCAATGCCAGCGAAAGAGCTGCGGTCTGAAGGTCACCGTAAAATACAATCAATTAAGACCCGAAACGGTGTATCAAATCCTTCCAATGATTGCTAAGCCAGAATCCATCTTCTCGGTTGAAATTGTCTCTGTGCTTGTATATGTGGATGGCCTCATGAACGAATCTCTCATGGTAGCCGGTTGGCTTGCAAAGAACCTCCATCTTGGAGAAGTCAATGTTATGTGAGCCCACTGAATTATAACAGTGATCTGCCACGGCAGAGGAGTTCATTCTACCATGTTTCAAGTCTGTTTTATGTTCGCGGATGCGGTCCGAGATATGTCGTTTGGTTTCTCCAATGTAGCTACTACCACAGAGGCACTTTAGTTTGTAAATGCCCGGGTACTGTATGTCTGGAACAGCATCTTTTACAGATGGAACCAGATCACGGATTTTATGTACTGTGTTGAATTGGACCTGGATCTTGTGTTTATTCAGGATTTTGGAGATATTTTTAGTGACCCCTGCAATGTAGGGTAAGGTGATGGTTTAGAGTGGCTCCACAAAGAGGATCCTTCTTCATGACTGGAGTGATGGCTTTGCGTATTGTGTAGTCGGAGTAACCATTAGCCCTGAGAGCCTGGTGTATGTGCTTGAGTTCACTGGTAATGTGTTCCTGGTCAGAAATGCATTGGGCTCTATGGTATAGAGTCTTAATGAGGGAGTTCTTCTGGGGTGGATGGTGGTGGGAATCCGGTTTCAAGTAAGCATCTGTATGCGTAGACAGAGTGGCTCATTGAACCATCAGGTCTCCTTTTAATTAAGACATCCAAAAAGGGTAGCTTGCCATCTTTTTCGACCTCCATGGTAAATCTGATGGCTGGGTGTATGGAATTGATGTGGTCACGGAATTGGTCTAGAGCAGGCTGGCCATGTGGCCAGATGACAAAAGTGTCATCCACGTACCTCTTCCATAAGGTCGGGCGTAGAGTGGTAGTCTGGATGGCGTCAGTTTCAAATTTTTCAATGAATACGTTGGCTACAACCGGAGACAGGGGGGAGCCCATTAGGGTGCCCTCAGTCTGTTTGTAGAAAGTTCCATTCCAGGTGAAGTATGTGTTGGTTAAGCAATGTCTCACCAGGGGGGGTACATCAGTATGCAGTCCTTGATGAACCAGGTCTTCAATGATAGCGATGGTGTCAGGTACCGGAACTTTGGTGAACAAGGACACCACATCAAAATTGACAAGCAGGTATTCTGGGGACAGGGAAATGCCTTTGATTGTCGATACCAGGTGAGTAGAATTTAGTACCGCAGAGGTGGTTTTTCCAGTGAAAGGTCGCCATATAGCATTGTGATATATAACGACTTATTGCTGGTAGCTCAGCTGACTGGAGAATATATAGAGTTTATTGATGACATTGAGGTAAATTTTGACTTAAAGCTTTCGTGACTGCAGTAATTCATATTCTTAGTTTTTTCGGTAAAGTCACGTTGAAGAGAAACAACAAAATAACAAAATATATATATAACAAAATATATATATTTTGTTATTTTGTTGTTTCTCTTCAACGTGACTTTACCGAAAAACTAAGAATATGACATTGAGGTAGTTTATATTTTAGGTTTTTTTTAATCTGTTTACTATATGGTATTCATTATATAGTGTAGTGTATACCCAGTTGCTGTTAATAGCTCAGCTTATTGAAGTACATTTATTATATTGATGTAATTTAGACTTAGGTTTTTCACATCGGTTTACTGTATGATAGTTGAGTTGTTGCAGCCCCTTTGGCGTCCATGTACGAGGTACCTCTGTGGATGTGTAGGCTTTGACTTTAACATAGCTATTTCTGTGACCAGTCACAAGCTAATCCCTCAGCTATTTCAATGCTAAATTATCCTGTTTGATATGTAAACCCCTTTGTAAAGGTGCCTCACTTCTCTCAACCAGCGTAAAAGACGCTACGAATCTTAGCAGCGTTCAGTGAAGCTCTGTCGTCCCGACAGTTTTGTTCCTTCACCTGCAGAAGGCTACTTGTGTTGTGGCCGAAACGTCGTGAAAATTTCGTCTAATTTTATTTTATTATTTTATTCTCATTCTACGTGACTTTACCAAAAGAACCAAAGAAGATAAAAATACATTCTAAAGAAATTTGTTTTAACACAAAAAAGATATGAGCACAGGTCAGAGGCTCGTCTTAAATCTGCTTGGACATATCTGTAAATATTTATGTGCTTTGAAGAGGTGCCCCATTGCCATAAATGTCACCTATTGCGGATGATTCCTTTTTAAGGCCACAGTGATAGTGACGAATGTTGAGTTTTTCTTGCTAAAGCATGGTTAGCGACGGCCAGAACTTGCAACAAGGCCAGGATCCACGTCGATCCAAAGCCTCAAGGCGAGTCTTGCCTCTGCTTGATTGCACGAGAACAAATTGGTGTGTTGGACAAGAGACCGTGGTTACGTCGCATGGGCCCTGTCCTATGGATGTGACTTCCCCAGTAACCCGTTTGGACATCTGTGAAAAAGAGCTTTATAGCTCATCGGATTCCTCCTCCAGTATAAATATTCTGATTTTCTGGCTGTTGCCTGATGAGGCTGGTTGTAATTACCGGAAAAACGTCGAACTCGAATTGTAAATGTTCTAGGTTTACCCTTCAACACACCGGTGTGCTAATTGGCATGTGTCGAGTAGTGGCAAGTTTAATGACACATTTATATTTAAGCGATCTCACCCAAAAAACCCATATTATGGATTCTGATTCTGTTTAATAAAGTCGACAAGGGTGAAACTTCTCCAGTGTTCACCGGACCTGACTGCAAGCCTCCACAATGTTTTATTGCATCTGAATCAGGTACAGTATCTTGTCCTATAATGCGGTAATTATGTTCCTGCAGAAAACTGCATTATGGAAAAATTGCGTTACAATAAATCATATATAATATAGGGTAAAGCACAGTCCGCATTAACACATGAGATGCGTATGCAGGCTGAACAAAGACTGAGGTGCGTGGGTAGCATCTAGAAGCATCCAGCAGCATCCCGCCTTGTGTGATGCGAGGCCGAGGCAGCCGCATAACCGGTTATTCCTACTCGCGCGACCTAGTTCTGTTCGCTCAATCGCGTTATATTCAAATCGTATCCGCCTTATAAACAATGTATTCCCTAATACATTCATCGTGTTATATGCAATTCATGTTATGAAAACATGCGGCGTTATAGGAGAAAAGACTGTATGGCTCTGCAATTCCGTGCCCATGTCACTGCTGGCAGATGGGCCTCCATTGGAGAGTATTTGGCCTATTCTTCTATGACCGGCCAGACGCCATGGAAGAGTTGGGAGTACCCACACTTTACCCCACCACACATGACCAGTCCATCGACTAACTGTGGTGGCCCCGTTTACACCATTGGGTGAACAGAGGTATGGGGGGGGGGGTGAAGAAAATTTGCCCATTGCTCCCTGTGCTGCACTAGGTGCTCCACTAGGTACTGCACCAGGTGAACCAGCAACCTCTGGATTGCAAGTCCACTGTGCCAGCTACTTATGAGTAATCTTTATTATATTTGTTACTAGCTTTACTACCCGGTTTCGCACGGGACTTGGATTCTTGTCTTGGATTAATACACGGCCTACGCGGAGGAGGGTTGTGGGGGGATGCGTGACGTCAGCAGGCACACTGAGTAACGCTTCCGCATGCGGGTGACATCACAGATGTGACGTCACCGCTCTCTTGCCATGCAAAATATATCCATTATTGCCCCACCTCCCCACCAAAAAAAATACAAAAGTCTATTTTTTATACATTTTACATTGTCTACCGTCGGGAAGCTACCCACATTCCAAATTTAAAGTTTGTTGCATGTTGAGAAGTATGCTAAACATTTCGAATAGACACACATTCACAAATTTCCCTTTCAAACAGTGAGGGAAAAAAGTATTTGATCCCCTGCTGATTTTGTACATTTGCCCATTGAGAAAGTAATGCTCAGCCTATAATTTGAATGGTAGGTTTATTTGAACAGTGAGAGACAGAATAACAACAACAAAATCCAGAAGAACGCATGTCAAAAATTGTATAACTTGATTTGTATTTTAATAAGGGAAATAAGTATTTTACCGCCTCTAAATCAGAAAGATTTCTGGCTCCCAGGTGTCTTTTATAGAGGTAACGAGCTGAGATGAGGAGCACACTTAAAGGGAGTGCTCCTAACCTCAGCTTGTTACCTGTATAAAAGACACCTGTCCACAGAAGCAATCAATAAATCAGATTCCAAACTCTCCGCCATGGCCAAGACCAAAGAGCTCTCCAAGGATGTCAGGGACAAGATTGTAGACCTACACAAGGCTGGAATTGGCTACAAGAGCATTGCCAAGCAGCTTGGTGAGAAGGTGACAACAGTTGGTGCGATTATTCGCAAATGGAAGAAACACAAAATAACTGTCAATCTCCTTCGGCCTGGGGCTCCATGCAAGATCTCACCTCGTGGAGTTGCAATGATCATGAGAACGGTGAGGAATCAACCCAGAACTACACGGGAGGATATTGTCAATGATCTCAAGGCAGCTGGGACCATAGTCACCAAGAAAACAATTGGTAACACACTACACCATGAAGGACTGAAATCCTGCAGCGCCCGCAAGGTCCCCCTGCTCAAGAAAGCACATATACATGCCCGTATGAAGTTTGCCAATGAACATCTGAATGATTCAGAGGACAACTGGGTGAAAGTGTTGTGGTCAGATGAGACCAAAATGGAGCTCTTTGGCATCAACTCAACTCGCCGTGTTTGGAGGAGGAGGAATGCTGCCTATGACCCCAAGAACACCATCCCCACCGTCAAACATGGAGGTGGAAACATTATGCTTTGGGGGTGTTTTTCTGCTAAGGGGACAGGACAACTTCACCGCATCAAAGGGACGATGGACGGGGCCATGTACCGTCAAATCTTGGGTGAGAACCTCCTTCCCTCAGCCAGGGCATTGAAAATGGGTCGTGGATGGGTATTACAGCATAATGACCCAAAACACACAGCCAAGGCAACAAAGGAGTGGCTCAAGAAGAAGCACATTAAGGTCCTGGAGTGGCCTAGCCAGTCTCCAGACCTTAATCCCATAGAAAATCTGTGGAGGGAGCTGAAGGTTCGAGTTGCCAAACGTCAGCCTCGAAACCTTAATGACTTGGAGAAGATCTGCAAAGAGGAGTGGGACAAAATCCCTCTTGAGATGTGTGCAAACCTGGTGGCCAACTACAAGAAACGTCTGACCTCTGTGATTGCCAACAAGGGTTTTGCCACCAAGTACTAAGTCATGTTTTGCAGAGGGGTCAAATACTTATTTCCCTCATTAAAATGCAAATCAATTTTTAACATTTTTGACATGCGTTTTTCTGGATTTTTTGTTGTTATTCTGTCTCTCACTGTTCAAATAAACCTACCATTAAAATTATAGACTGATCATTTCTTTACTCATTGGTTTTTTCGGTAAAGTGACGTATGTAGAAAAACAATACAATTATATTAAAACAAAAAACAATCACGACGTTTCGATCACAACGCAAGCGATCTTCATCAGGTGTCAAGAACAAATCATGGAGGTAAATACAACAAAAAGATGAGAGACGAGAATTCAACAAACCTGAAAAAACATTATGTGAAGCACATCCAGTCAGGCCAACAACACAGTTAGACACTTCCTGGCGGACCACGAATTTCAGAAGCGTGTTAAATTTCGTGTTCAACCTTTGGATTGCACATACCAGCATAAATAGAATGAAAAATACGAGGTACACAGTCAGTAGAAATACATATACAAGTCCACCAAGATGTAATGAGGGAGGAAAGATGGACAGGGAGGCAGAGAGAGAGAGAGAGAGGTGGGGGGGTGCGGAGGGATGAACAGAAGCTTAAATAGGAAATACGGTTGGAGGGGGGGAGGGGCCAGAGCGAGAGCGGCAGCTCAAACACGCATATCTTACACATACAAAACGGCAGCTCAAAAAAGGACCACCTCTTGTAAATACAAAACGGCAGCTCTACGTACGTGACTTTACCGAAAAAACCAATGAGTAATTTTATGCAGTCACGAAAGCTTTATTGCTTTATTATCACACTTCTACGGGGAAGTTACCGTTGTAATTATGTGTAAGATGTGCCCTTTTTGAGCTGCCATTTTGTATTCACAAGAGGTGGTCATTTTTTGAGCTGCCGTTTTGTATTTACAAGAGGTGGTCCTTTTTTGAGCATTTTGATGTGACGTCACATTTCTCAAACCCCCCCTCCCCCCCTCGTCACATCGTCACAAATGTCTGACCACCCCCCCCCCCCCCCCAGGTGCGTGACGGCATTTATGGACGGCCCCTAACCTGTAATTCTATAGGCTCACAAAAAGCAGAAGCTTTACACAATAATACTTTACTATAGTTTTTAAATTAATGTGCATACCTACAATCATGGAGCAATCGTACCACATACCTCCACGGTGCAACGTAAGTATGTTTCTTGGTGTTATTTTGGGCGTTTTTCTTGCTGCTCTACTAGACAAGTCATATATTATCACAAAATGTAAATTATGCATTAACTGTTCATGATGTTGTACGAGTTATACCACTGTGTAGTGTTAATGGCTATAAAATCCACGTTAATGGTCATAAAATATGAAATATATTACGCAATTTATCATTTCCGTGTCATCGTGTTTGATGAGCGGCACATTATTATTTATGATAAGTGCATAACTATGGACGTCTTGGCACAGGTATCTAAATCAGTGGAAGCTTCTTTATCAGATTGTTGATCTAATGGAAGTAACAATGGCTGGGCTGCGTAAAATGTGCCAGGTGTTTGCACATGCATCTTTCTTTTGGTTGGGGATGCGTCCTTTCGCAAAAAGTAACCACCAACCTCCACATTAAGAGGTCTGATATAATCGTTAATGATATCTTCGGCGCCGAAGTTGGTCCGGTCCACTCAGGTCACATGGCGACCTTCAAAAGTTGGTTCTGAGATCATGTCTATCGAGAAGCAGAATTAAGGCTGGGTCACAGAAAAATAATAATAAACAAATACATTTAAATAGGAAGGATTTTGTTAAAGGCTCACAGATGAACATAACTTTAGAAGAATAGGACACTGGAAAGTATGAATAGGCGACCTCATGACTAAATATTCCAGCAAGTGAGCGTACACCTCATAGACTATTCCTCCCAGTGAATAGGTTTTTAATGTTTACAATCCATAGTTCTGGATTACTTAATTATTTACAATACTGTATAACAATTTTACAATTGAAAATGTACTACATTTATTTAGTTAACACTTAATAATGTACTTTCATCATCATCACCACGATCCAGGGGCAGATAGCCCATACTGTAGGTGTCCACTTTTCTCTGTCTTGTGCCAATATCCTCAAGTCGTGCACATCTTTACTTACTTTCCACGTACAGCAAATATAAACGCAATATTTTCAGTGTTACACGTACACTTGAATAATAACGGATAGAAATATCACGGACTCTATGGGGCAGTGACACAGCCCAGTGGTAGTGCGCTCGCTGCTTGTTGCAGAAATCCACGGTTCCAATCCAGCGGTCACTCTGGTTAACAATGCGGTGTGTATTAACCACAACAATGCTACGCGCCATTTGTTTCACTGTGGACATTAAAGCTCGAGTGGCATCTGTCGCAAAAGTTTGCCATCTTATGTCCCACGTTAGGTCAATATTTTCGAAATTTTAAAGAGTACCGAAATACATAGTAATCATCACACCCTCCTGCAAAAATCGAGCAGGTCTCCATGGGTAAAAAAAAAAAACGCATAATAAAAATATATATTTTTATAAAAATAATAATATTCTGAGCCACTTATCATCCCCATGATGCAATGGGGGGATGATGAGATTTAAGAAGCAAGAGAGAGCAGGCTGGACAGCTTTTAACAACTGAATTTGACAATGAAAGTAACACATTAATGTTTTTTTTCCAGGAACGTTTTTCCATTCATGCTACGAGATATAGATCAGAAACATGGACAGTGACAAATAAAACGTATGCAAAGAAGCACGGAGAGATGCACGCTGGGAATTGCATCGAGATACATGTATATGGAGAGAAACACGGATCAGAGGACAAAGTGCAAATTAGAGACACCGTATTTAGTGTAAAGAAAAGAGTAAGTGAGCTTGGGCAGGACACATCGATGGAAGAAATGGTGGCCCTGGCGACACAATGTGAGGCTATGGAGAGAACACAATACAAGAGCACGACCACCACAGCAATGAAATTGGCGAGATTGGCTGGTGTCCACGAGCAAGATGGAACATGACCATGAGGGATGGCAATAACGTCGGGAGGCCTTTGTCTGGCAGTGGAGAGATCATGGCTGATGATAATTTAAATTGCGAAGTGTTATAATATTATATTGCCTGTCTTGCAGGACACACTGCCATTGTCTGCCTTTGCAACTTATGTTGGAATGTTTTCACTCTTCTCTAAAGTAAGAGAGACGTTTTGAGAGTTTACAAAGTTTGAATTTGTATGCCTCCACTGGACCTTTGCAGACGAGCAAACCACCATCGGCACTTTATTGGATGCTGTCAATCCCTACCTCCATGAGCTTTTTTGCCTTCCAACCGCATCAACTTGAAAAAAGCTACACGAATCTACTGTAAGTGAGATTTGACAAAAAGGCCCAATTGTGTTTTGAACTCCCCTGTAATAAAACAATGACGGTAACTTGTGTGACGGCATTAGCGGGCATCGTCACCACGTAAGCTGGTTTGCCTCAGCGAGTTCATCTCGCCGTGTCAAGTGGGCCATGTCATTTCAAAGTGACCTTGGTGCGCTCGGGCTCAATGTGGACGGTGTAAAATTGAGACGAGGGCTGCTGCGGTCTGCGATGGGTTTTTACAACCGAGATTGGCTGCACTGTGTGTGTATGAGTATATACACACAGTGATTCACAAAAAATAATCCAACATTTTAAGTACTGTAATTTTGTTTATTTTTAAGCCTTGTTCATTGCCTTGAAAGGCCAGACTTAAGGTGACTAGGCATGAGCCGTTTTTACTTGTGAAACCATTGTATAGAGCGAGTTATGAGGCTAAAATAAATCAATGCTAATCTATAGCAATACAATGGCCGAGGTATAGCTAGCTCTGCGATCTTACACTTACTTGCAAATTCCATCTCTAGCCTCGCCCACTTACCCTTGGGTTGTACCCATCTCAAACCTTTATAACCGATGGCTGCAAAAGCTCTCTCGCTATATTTCTTCCTGCCTCAGCAGTCCGCCTGCTGTATTTCTTCACCTGAAGACGATTTCTCGTGTTGCGATAGAAACATCGTAATTTTTTTATTTTAATTTATTTTATTTTATAAATTTTCTATCTACATGACTTTACCGAAAGACCCAAAGAGTATGAATCCCTGCAGTCACGAAAGCTTTAAGTCAAGATTTAAATCAATGCTGTTCAGTTTATTTGAAAATATTCATAAACGCATGTGTACTTTGTTTCACCTGAATGAGAGTGCAAAATTCTCACATTTTGCAGATTGTAAGGGATGCTAATTCCTTCTTATAATTTTTTTTAATGAGTTTGCATAATTTACATGTCAAACTATGCAAAAAAGAATTAACCAAGATTAACACTGTCGATACATATTTTATACATTTAGTAATAATTTACATTGCCTTTTTTCATTCCAGTGCTTTTAAAAACAAACATGTTTTTGTCGGTAAGCATTTTTAACAAATCAGTTTTGGCAGAAAGCATCACTGAAACTCAGCACCTCTTCTCCTTGTTTCATTCAGTTATTCTGGATCAGTAAATGTTAGGTTTCACAACAGCAATACAATAAAACTGATGGTCGAAATAAAAATGCAACTGCATAAAAAAATAAACAACCTCTATAACGTAATGCAGTTATGTAATTAATTACCTGTGCTGAACCATGTCACATTACATCGGGATGCTATTTTTCAAATGACAGAAGAAAGGACAAATTCAATTGGATGGCACTCTTTTAAGTAATTCACCTGGTTGTCATGTTGATTATATATATTTAGGTTAATATATATTCTGAAATATAAGTTTTGAGATAAATTAACGCAGGTCATAGTGAATTCATATTCGCGAGTTGTTCTCGAATGAGCGTGTCAATGTACAATCTGTTTGTTGCAGAGCAATGGCAGCCAGAGAGTAGCACGAGGTTTGTGATTGGGAATTCACAATGGCAGCACTCATGAGAGACACAGAATATTAACATTAGTGGAGATAATGTTTACAGATCTCTGGCGCAAGCAAATCAAAATCCCAGGAGCCTAACTGCCGGTCAAATGAAGGAGAGGAAGTGCCACATGTGTGACTTGAAGGAGACCTGCAAACTCTGCCCTTTGCAGTCACGAAAAAGGGGGAAACTCCTGGAGCAAATGGCATACCAGACTACCGCACACATATAAATTGTTTACGAAGATCATCAGGAACAGCGTAACAAAACAATGTCGAGGCCATGCAGCCATGGAAGTGGGATGGGTTCATTATGACCAAATACAAATCACCAGAGCAAAAATAGAAGAGATATGGGAGAAACAGGAAAACAATGAGACACGTCATAGCATAACGAGTGAAGGACATTACAGATCCAGGGATAACAATGGCTTAGGGCATAATACAGCCAGCAAGATCTCAGCATCAGCAGAGTTCAAGGGATACGCCCAGCAACACAATGGGCCAAATGTGCCACTGTTCTGGCAGCCCAACCTAAACCTGATCTGAGTCCCTTTGGCTTGTTGACCAGTGAGCCTTTACCACTCCATATGGACTCAGGGTAAACCTAGTCTAGCACATAAACCACAGTGTTTTCTCCACCATTCAGTATCGTTGTCACACGATTGTTGCCAGCCGGTCAACCCTTGCGACATTAACCACGCGGCACTTGCCCAAAACCATTCCCAAGGACGACCACCAGGGGGTGTCATGAGCTTTCCTCCCTTCGGGTGGTGGTCAGCACGCATTCGTCCCCCCTGCTGTCCAGATCACCCGTGTTTGTGTGTCGGGGAGCCGGGGAGGCGTGGCGCAGTGGTTAGCGTGCTGCGCTATGAACCACAGCTACCCGAGTTCGGATTCCCGCTCACGGCCAACACCAGTCATGATTATATGAACCGATCGTGGGCCTCTCTTCGGTCGACTCGGCCTCAAAATGAGTACCTGATGCGGTGCGTAATCATCGCTTACTCGGGAGACAAAGACGACCGGGCGTGGTATTGGCCACCCACCCCTTACCGTGCGACGTTCCGGCCTTCATAGGTGCTGCTAGTTAACAGCACTTGCCCCAACAGTCTGTTAAGGCGTACGTGGGGAGGGGGAATATTTGTCATGTCACTGTCAACCAAAAGATGGCGCACTAGACCACCGATCGGAGCCGCGTTCATTTGCAGATCGGTCCCAGTAGGTGCCACCGGCGTTGGGTGGTGGAGTGCAGGTTCCTGGCTGAGGCTACGGTGGGCTCAATCCCACACTGCTTGGTGAACTCCGCTGTCCATTTACTAAGGGTTTTGAGATACCCCACCTATCGCGAGGATTCAACGCAGTGGTCCAACAAGCCCTCCCCACTCAATGTGGCAGATTGGGCGGCTCGTGGTGGACCGTGTAATGATCAGCGAGGACAAATGTCTTGAGTTATGAAACGCAGGGGGTTGGTTTTGTTTACAAGATGGATAGCACAGTTGAGGAGTTTCACTCACCGCAAAATTTATTTTGAAGTGACAAAAATCCAATTCAATCTCAAAGTAATGAGATTACTGAGCTACAAAATTAACAAAGTATGCCCGACCTTTTTACACCACTCGGACTTGTTTACACAACATCAAACGGAATATATCTTTAAGCTTCACACTTGGCTTTATCACTATTAACTCAAGTCACTGTCATAATTCTTCCGCACCGTAATCTCATCTCTCCGAGGCTTTTTCCGAGCCTGCTCATATATCCTTTTAAGCCCTCCAATTCGGAGATCTGAAAAATTTCCATAATCGTTATGGGTGGTGGCCTTTATCACCCTGAAATATAAAACAGTTTGCAAAACTTATTTCAAATTTGTCAACTCGGGACCGTCAGCCCTGCCTGCTCTGGAGCTGTAAAATGGCCACCACGCTGAGCTGCGCGCTCCGGCCATGCGCTGGGTTCAGAACCCCCTTTGTCTATCAACATGCTCAGACACCTTCACAACAGTAATAAACTCGTGTATGCATGTACGTATGTTGAACTTCTTTCGCACCATATGTAGCTGATCGGAGCACCGGGGGGGGAAGGACAGGGAACTAAACACAAAAGGCAGTTCTAAAAAAAATAGCTTATTAATTTAGATGATTTTAAAATGCATATTCCCCAGTGGCTTCCTCATACCGGAAGAGCGTTCCAGACGGCCGCAGAAGCACACCTGAGAGCGCGCGATGCCAGCAATATGCTGACAGTGCTTCTCACACCTGATCAACTCTCGCGAATCCCCACCGGCGCCCACCGACACAATGAGGGTCGCTAACCTTCTACCACGTGTCGCCCGTGTTTTTCCTACATACTGCACATGACAAGTAGCGAGGGGCCGCTGAAAGTGATTCGCGTAAATATCCATGTGCACGGGGAACGACGACGTAATATAGTGGAGGCTTTTAGTGTGCGGTTTTGAAAAGCTTGAGAGTGGACGTGCGAGAAAGCAAGTCGCCCGTATCGTGTGTACGGCATAAAGCCAGTGGTGGAAGTGGGCCGGAATGCGTCGGAAACTCCGGGGCGGGAGTGAAAATGTGAACCCTGTGACTGCGTTCCAAAAGGATTTAAGGATTCGTCTTTTTATTTATTTGTTCTTCGCCCCTCGCTTTCCGCTAATGAATAAGGTTTCCATACACGACTATTACGGTGACTCTCCTGTGTTCTCACTGATCTGGCCTGGCCATGCCTCTGTATCAGCCAGCCAGTAGAAGACCCAGACATTGGTGTCATCACTACACAGTACATATATACTCAATATACACTTCTCATTTTGTTAATTATTAAAGGGCTATGACAAAGGAATCACATCTCCAGCACGGCTTTTCTCTGTATTTGCCTGATAAAAGAATATTTGGGGTTCACTCGGCCCCTGGTATAAAAAAAAATGTTTTCGCCTCGCTACGATCGACACATATACGTTTAACTTTGTGATGTCATCCCACTTCCACCCCCTGTATGAAGTGCATCCGCACACCTGCTCCACAGCGGCGTATGATCCACTGAACACACCACGCAAATACCAGTCACCTGCTGATGGTCTGATTTGAGGGCCAACGGTCAGAGGTTACAGGGTAAGAAGTAGCAAGCGCCTCTAACTCCCCTAACTCTTCTTCAATTTATCTCAAAATCTGTCCACCACCCGTCGCAGCTGAGTTACCTCATTGATGTTCACTTCAACTGAAAGGCCCTCCAACTCACGCAGGCTGCTAATCCTGCTCTTCGCGGTGAGCCAATGGGTCCTGCTGCTCAGCTCTGTTCATAGAGTAGGAGGCAGGCCAGTGGCTAACTTTAGTCCAGCTGCCATTCTCCATCTTCTTGAGTGTGTAAATACTGTGTGCTTCACACGTTTAAATATTAATACGACCAAAGCCACTGCATCACGCGCTTTCAGATGCGCTTCTGCAGCCGTCTGGAATGCTCTTCCTTCTGAATAGTAGGAATCCACTTGAGCTGTGCACTTTTAATTCATCTAAATTGAAAACTCATTTCTCTAGAACTGCTTTTTGCGTTTAGTTTGTTGTCCTTCCCTCGCACCTTCGATGATCACAGTTGGCTATGTAGGGTGCAAAATAAGTGCAATGTATATACGTACAAAGTGGACCTCTTATTCATCACGGTGGGCCTTTTGCCCATCGTAGCGAGTCAGTGGGCCCTTCCACTCCTCATGGGGGACTGTTGAGCGAGCCCTCGTGTGTACCTCAACTCGTCTCCTGCTCATTTTATCGCCATCAAGCTCACCGCCATGGGCCAGTGGACTCGCGGGCTCTGCCATTCACAAAGGGGATTCCATGAAGTTGTTGCTGTAGCCTGGTAGGCCACAATGCCCGCCACACATAGTGGTGGTCGACAGAGCCTCGCCATGAAAATTGACATGCCGATGGCTTCTGCCTTCTACCGCACGGATGAGGACCCACATGGCAACCCATTGGGCCCTTCCACCTGTACCTGTGGTTTCTGCGGAACACATGGGCTCATCATACCGCTCATAGCAGCCAATTGGACATGGCCACCCACCGTCAGGCTTACCAATGTCTAAGTGCTTGTCAGAACAGCCCTGTGGCTTGCGATGGCACGGGAGATGCCCACTATTGCAACTGGGCACGTGCATCCTCAACGCTAGGCATTGGGTGAGAGATTATAAAGGATAGTAGTTAGGGTCCGGACGAGTACTTGCGGCACATCTTGTAGCACTCTCCGGCCCTTTTGCTCGACTCCTTTTTGTTCTTTAGTAAAAAAGAGCTCAGCGGGCCGTGCAGGCAGCCAAGCACGTTGTGTTCCACCGCAAAGTCATGCAATACATATATAACAAAGGATATACCTAAATAACAAATACTATCTGCATCACCTGGCATGTTGCCTAACTAGAACGGCACATCTTATTCATCTTCGTAAAGAAAAGGAGAATAAAATATAAATGAATGCAAAAGAAAAACAAAGAATGGGAAAGAGATAGTGAGCTTATGCCCACTCCTGTGCACAGCAGTGCAGAGAAAAATAAATTGACGTGTCATTAAGTCCTGCCCTCGTTGTAGCTGGCAAGATGAATGCTTCTCTGTATAGCTTGGACACACCCAGTGGGGGGGGGGGGATACTTAATGTGGATGTCTGTGGGTGTTACAAGATCTACCTCTACGTAAAGTACTAAACCAAACAATGTGTGCAATACAGTGAGGGAAAAAAGTATTTGATCCCCTGCTGATTTTGTACGTTTGCCCACTGACAAAGAAATGATCAATCTATAATTTTAATGGTAGGTTTATTTGAACAGTGAGAGACAGAATAACAACAACAAAATCCAGAAAAACGCATGTCAAAAATGTTATAAATTGATTTGCATTTTAATGAGGGAAATAAGTATTTGACCCCTCTGCAAAACATGACTTAGTACTTGGTGGCAAAACCCTTGTTGGCAATCACAGAGGTCAGACGTTTCTTGTAGTTGGCCACCAGGTTTGCACACATCTCAGGAGGGATTTCGTCCTACTCCTCTTTGCAGATCTTCTCCAAGTCATTAAGGTTTCGAGGCTGACGTTTGGCAACTCGAACCTTCAGTTACCTCCACAGATTTTGTATGGGATTAAGGTCTGGAGACTGGCTAGGCCACTCCAGGACGTTAATGTGATTCTTCTTGAGCCACTCCTTTGTTGCTTTGGCCGTGTGTTTTGGGTCATTGTCATGCTGGAATACCCATCCACGACCCATTTTCAATGCCCTGGCTGAGGGAAAGAGGTTCTCACCCAAGATTTGACGGTACATGGCCCCGTCCATCGTCCCTTTGATGCGGTGAAGTTGTCCTTTCCCCTTAGCAGAAAAACACCACCAAAGCATAATGTTTCCACCTCCATGTTTGACGGTGGGGATGGTGTTCTTGGGGTCATAGGCAGCATTCCTCCTCCTCCAAACACGGCGAGTTGAGTTGATGCCAAAGAGCTCCATTTTGGTCTCATCTGACCACAATACTTTCACCCAGTTGTCCTATGAATCATTCAGATGTTCATTAGCAATATTCAGACCGGCATGTATATGTGCTTTCTGGAGCAGGGGGACCTTGCGGGCGCTGCATGATTTCAGTCCTTCACGGCGTAGTGTGTTACCAATTGTTTTCTTGGTGACTATGGTCCCAGCTGCCTTGAGATCATTGACAAGGTCCTCCCGTGTAGTTATGGGCTGATTCCAAACCGTTCTCATGATCATTGCAACTCCACGAGGTGAAATCTTGCATGGAGCCCCAGGCCGAGGGAGATTGACAGTTATTTTGTGTTTATTCCATTTGCGAATAATCGCACCAACTGTTGTCACCTTCTCACCAAGCTGCTTGGCAATGCTCTTGTAGCCCATTCCAGCCTTGTGTAGGTCTACAATCTTGTCCCTGACATCCTTGGAGAGCTCTTTGGTCTTGACCATGGTGGAGAGTTTGGAATCTGATTGATTGATTGCTTCTGTAGACAGGTGTCTTTTATACAGGTAACAAGCTGAGATTAGGAGCACTCCCTTTAAGAGTGTGCTCCTAATCTCAGCTCGTTACCTGTATAAAAGACACCTGGGAGCCAGAAATCTTTCTGATTGAGAGGGGTTCAAATACTTATTTCCCTCATTAAAATGCAAATCAATTTTTAACGTTTTTCTGGAGTTTTTCTTGTTATTCTGCCTCTCACTGTTCAAATAAACCTACCATTAAAATTATAGACTGATCATTTCTTTGTCAGTGGGAAAACGTACAAACTCAGCAGGGGATCAAATACGTTTTTACCTCACTGTAGCTTCGTAGCGTACATAGACCTGGAATACGGAAGAGTAGCACATCCCGTGTCACAGTGTTTTTTTCCAGTTACACAGAATATGAAATGTTTAATTTAATCTGTAAACGTCAAAGGTCATGTTACCAATTGAGACATTTCTTAAACAAGGCAGTGGCCAATGTGCAGTGCACCTGCAATATACCTGAATAGCTCCTTACAAGTCAGCCCAAATCATTTCCTCCACTCTATCCATTAGTTGTTACAGGTGCCTTCCTTGGTCTGCCACTCTAGGATGATCAGTAATGTCTGACTTATCATTCATGAATCGCTTGACCCACTAACTGACTTTGCTTTCACACAAGCAGGTGTCCCCTCTACAAAGCACGCAATCTGCCAAAAACCTCAGGAGGCCTGACACCACCTAGCTTTGTGGTATGACATCAAATACAAAGGTGCATAATAGTGGACGCACCCTGTATACGTTTTCGGCATACAGTAATAGGCTTGGATTCAAAACTTTCTGTGGCCGAGCAATGGCAACCTTCATGAGGATCACCTGTTAAGTGTTCTTAACCTGAACACCTCTGAGTAGCACGGCTGGCTACGTACGGTGCAACATAAGTTCAACATACGTATGTACATACAAACTGTTATCCAATTGGCCGAAGAGCAATTCCAAAAAAATATCTTTTCACGGACATTCCACTCGATGTATTGGACCGAGCAGACTTATCCCATGTAGAGTGCGACTAGGTACGAAGGATCACATTGATATCCTGGCCTTAAGAGAAACACGCATTCAACACACAACGCACGCCACTCGATACAACAATAGTTATGAGTCATGGTTGACCATCACCTACAACTATTGTATTGTCACCTTTATTTGGACTTGATGATGCTTCAAGCTACCAGCCTATAGCACTCCTTTGTAATAGCGTATACATCGGTGAAGTGGCTCCTGCTGGCTTGGATTAAACAAACAGCAAATTTAATTCTGCCAAAAGTACAAGTCGACTCCTGACCTGGCAGAAATTGTATTGACCAAGTAGCCTCACTTACCACACACAAAGAGGAGAACTTCGAGTGTGCCCTTAAAACTAATATAATGCTTGCAGACCTCTCATCAGCGTACAATGTGTTAGCAACTTGCTGAACGAATTTTGTGTGCTTTATAAACCGAACTATTTTTATGATATAAACTGTATTTTACAATGCATCCACACTCGTCTGATGCCATGTCACGATGCCGGCTACTGGCATTTATGTTGAGTTACCACGGGTTCCAATTATGTTTTGGAATCCAAGGAAGCTTCCAAATATATTTTAATGATGACCTATCGCAAGACTCTGTGCTCGCTCCATCATTAATCAAATGTTTGCAAGCGACATGACACGTACATTGTGGAAATTCGTCTATGCAGATATTTAACTTTGGCAAATTCCATCAAAATCCATCCAAGACTCTGACGACTGCGTTCCGTTTGAACAACCAGCTAGCAAATGCTGAACCAAACGTGTCTGTTTGCAGTAGGAATGAGCCGTGCCAAAAATGTGAGCGCTACTCTGGACCGAAGCCTGACCTACTAAAAACATTTGAGGAAGATCTGCAAAAAGACAACGACCCGGACAAACCCAAACTAAATTATAAATTAAACTTTTTTTTTCCTGGAATCGTCCACTGAGCTACTATATAGCTTTTTTCAGAAGCGACCTGGCCACAAATGATAGGCCAATTAAGTGGCATATAATACGTAAATTAATAGCAGCCAAATATTCTAAACCTAATCTGATCATTAATAATTATATTCATTTGAAGCTTTCGTGACTGCAGGAATCCATACTCTTTGGTTCTACATTAGCAATTTTCCAGCTGTGTTTGTTTCACCTGTTGAAGGTTGCTTGTGTTGCGATCGAAATGTCGTGCTCTATTAATTTTCTATCTACGTGACTTTACCGAAAAAAAACAAAAAGTAATATTTATATTACTTGGTCCTCAACCAGGGCCCATGGATTATAATCCAGATGCACACACACTCCAAACAGCAATCTTGGCCTTAGAGTACTCCACAGCAGAGTGCAGTACTACACTCCTGTGCCAAATGTGAGTTTCCACAACAAACTGGACACTATCTATGAGGATTGTCACAGCACACTGACATCAACTCCTTTTCTCTGGCTCTCTGTGCTATCCAACATCCCTCCCCTCCCCTCCTGAGATCCAGAGACAGCAAAACATGTTCTATAAATACAGCTGCATCAAAACCAATCCAAATCTCCCCCTCTACAACGATCTATTAAATCTACCAAACCACCGCCCAAAATTATTCACGCTCACAGCCGGAGCGCTTGTACACTCAGGCTTTAGCGTCCTGAAGAAATGTTGACAGAAGTGGGCGAACACCGATATCGCTAACGAGCCCTGATCGCTGATCCAAATAAAGAACCTCCGGGATTTAATAAAAAAACAACGGTCCACAATAAATCAAGCCTGCCCGTCTCACGGCAGATTTGGCCCGCGACCTTCGCAAGTAAAATTTTCAAGTAAGGTCCCACGTGCGATTGTGGAAACTTCGACTGGCCTATCCACCACGCAAACAAATGCTGTGAATAATGAACATTCAAAACGGAGTCATTCAAGGCAATCCTCCACGACTTCAAATAAAACCATTTCTTGACCTGCTCATCTGGACATGGTCTTGTACTTTGTTATATTTTTTATCTAGCCATATGTAAGAAGAATAAAACAAGTAGTAATTCTTTCCCGGAAATGCTTAAATTAAAAAAAATATATTTAGCACGAAAGTTTACCAATCTAAAAAGAAAGTATAATTCCTTTTTTGATCTTGACTACTCTCTGTACTCGAGCCACAGTTTTGGTCTCGACTAAAAACGTAATTCTCTCCCCCCTCACCCCCCCCCCCCAAATACAAAGATCCCCCGTATAGTCTGAACAGATTATTTGGGCAAGTGCTGTTGGCGAGCGCCTATGAAACCCAGCATGGCACACAAGGCGGTAGTGGCCAACACCACGCCCGGCCACCTTTGTCTCCCCAGTGGTGATGTTTACACACCGCACCAGGTACTCATTTGAGGCTGAGTCGACATAGGGGAGGCCCAGGACCGGTTAAAATTATCATCACTGGTGTTAGCCGTGAGTGGCAATCGAACTTGGCTTGCCAGGTTCAGGTTCGTAGCGCAGCGTGCTAACCGCTACACTACCGCTCCCCATACACAATTAGATCAGCACACTGTACACACTACAAGTGGTCACAAACGTGCTCACTTCCTCACCTGCCTTCATTACTCACGGTTAGAGGAGTTTCACTGCAAGTGCAACATTGCTCTTCAACTTTGAAAGTTTCGGGATCGTAGAGTCAGACATATGACAGTATTCACGATTTGGTGTTTTCAAATTCCAAAAAGCCAGAATAAATCACGCCATGAGACTCCTTAAACACTCGTTTACGTATTTAATTATTTACGCAGGAACGCCACTGTTTCGCCTGCAACACAAGCAATCATCATCAGGTGTGAAAACCACAGCAAGAAAATTTAAAAAAGTGGCTTTTTTTTACGTTAGCACCACGGAGAGCGATTTGACAGTTTGTCCAGATGGACGAGTTCATCAATGTTCGGAAAAGAGGAGGGGGGAGACGAAAAATAATGGATGCGGTCTGAAAGCCACCTTAAGCATGATCAATCAATTAAGACCCTAAATGGTATATCAAATCCTTCCAATGATTGCTAAGCCAGAATCCATCTTCTCGGTTGAAATTGTCTCCGTGTTTCTATATGTGGATAGCCTCACGAAACGAATCTCTCATGGCGTCTATAAACTAAGTTGCCTCTGTGGTAGTAGTTACATTGGAGACACCAAACGACATGTCTCGGACCGCATTCGTGAACACAAAGCAGACCTGAAACACGGTAGAACGAACTTCTCTGCCGTGGCAGATCACTGTTATAATTCAGTAGGCTCACATGACATAGACTTCTCCAAGACAGAGGTTCTTTGCAAGCCATCTGGCTACCATGAGAGATTCGTTCATGAGGCTATCCACATATACAAACACAGAGACAATTTCAACCGAGAAGATGGATTCTGGCTTAGCAATCATTGTAAAGATTTGATAAACCGTTTCGGGTCTTAATTGATTGATCACGCTTAAGGTGGCTTTCAGACCGCATCCATTATTTTTTGTCTCCCCCCTCCTCTTTTCCGAACATAGATGGACTCGCCCATCTGAACAAACTGTCAAATCGCTCTCCGTGGTGCTAACATTAAAAAAACGCCACTTTTTTAAAATTTTCTTGCTGTGGTTTTCACACCTGATGATGATTGCTTGTGTTGCAGGCGAAAGGTAGTGAGAATTTTATTGTTTTATATTTTTATTATTTTATTGTTTCCCTTCTACGTGACTTTACCGAAAGAACCAAGAATATGAATCCCTGCAGTCACGAAAGCTTTAAATAAAAAAAAATACTGGGTATTAATAAATTACATGCATCACTCATAATCACCTTCCTTCTGCCATTGTCTGCTATGGAAAGTGTTAATTTGTCTTCTTGTTTTAAGCTTTGTCCAGGCTATATTAAGGCAGCCACCTTCAAGATGTTTCTGCAACAAAGAATGACAGTACGATACACATGCAAACGTTCAATTTGTCAGCTGAGACCCCCCCCCCCACCCCCCACAAAGCAATAACTCCCAACACTTGATTTCCTCGAGGGATTCAAAGCATCACCCTTACAAAGCCCAAAATTAGAAAGTGGCATCTCGTGAGTGATGTCAACTATAACGTGGCTAAAAGCTAGGAAGAACTTTAATTTCACCCTCCCCCCCCCCCAAAAATGTGCCATGAATAGCTGTGGAGAATTATGTGCAAGAGGGTAAATGGCACGTTATAATTCTTTAATGTAGCCAGTGTCTAAAGTCTAACATTTTTCTCTCTGTCTCGTTGCTCTTGTACATTATTCATGTTCTGGGGCCTGAAGGCTTCTTGTTCAGTGCACTTAAGTGCCCAGGGCACATTGCGTTATGCGCTTCGCAGTTGATCAAAACAAGCACTTTAAATATTTAAAATTGCCTAATGCAACACATTACAAAAAAGTATCGGGACTCGGGCCTTAGATTACAGATTCTACGGTCCATGTTCTTTTGGCGCAAAGTGTAATGCATTCTATCTTTTTTGCTCGAATGAATAGGTGATGATGTCAAGTTTCTTCATTTCATTTAAAACGGCGCATGCATTCCATAGTTTAGAAAAGACTACACTATAAGCGCTTCTAGATTTAAAGCTTTCGTGACTGCTAGGATCCATACTCTTTGGTTCTATTGGGTAAAGTCACGTAGGTGAAAATAAAATAACAAAAAATCACGACGTTTCGGCCACAACACAAGCGGCCTTCATCAGGTGAAGGGACGAGACTGTCTGGAGGACAGCGCTGGAGTGTCTCGTCCCTTCACCTGATGAAGGCCGCTTGTGTTGTGGCCGAAACGTCGTGATTTTTTGTTATTTTATTTTCACCTACGTGACTTTACCCAATAGAACCAAAGAGTACTATAAGCGCTCTTGGTTCAAATGTCAAATATAAAATTACCTTTGTGCACTTTTAACAACGTTGTTTAGATGGCACCTGTACATGTCACATGTCTCAAGGAACATTCTAAATCAGGCGATAAATGATGATGCAACTTCTCTGCAATCATGTTTCAGACAGAAACGTGACTGCCTTTGTTTAGCATGTGCTACAACAATGTGAACGAATCCAAGCAAAACAATTTTCATGTGAGTCTTCAATCGTGTTGCTGCGACATACTGATGACTACGATATATTTTGTGATGTAAAAGCCACCATAATCGTATCGTTATAGCATAATTGTTGCTAGGTTATATTCTTGGTTCTTTCGGTAAAGTCACGTAGAAGGGAAACAATACAATTATAAAAATATAAAACAATAAAATTCTCACGACGTTTCGACTGCAACACAAGCAATCATCATCAGGTGTGAAAACCACAACAAGAACATTTGAAAAAAGTGGCGGTTTTTTAACGTTAGCACCACGGATAGCGATTTGATAGTTTGTTCAGATGGACGAGTCCATCTATGTTCGGAAAAGAGGAGGGGGGAGACGAAAAATAATGGATGCGGTCTGAAAGCCACCTGCTCTAGACCAATTCTTCGATCACACCAACTCCACACACCCAGCCATCAGACCCACCATGGAAGTCGAAAAAGATGCTAGCTTACTTTTTTTCTCAAATACATCAGATCTGAACGAAATATTTGTGAAATAACAATCATTCAAGTTTACAATCATAATTTGCATATTTTTTCCAAGGCTATTACCCATTTAGTTACTGACTAAAATGTTTACCTTAATAACTGACGAAATGTCTCGTGCATTATAAACATTAGAAATCCTAAAGTTACAACAATTAGAGCGGGGACAACTCACGTTCATCAATGCAATTGTGGCCTTAAAATAGAAAACAAGGAATCAGTGACAGTTCCGACAATGCCCCCTCTTCATAGCACACAAACAAAGAGGTGAGAGAAAGAGAGAGGATAGTAATAAGAGCTGTAGATTGCATATTACACTGTGGGACCTGATGAGAATGCAATTCTGAAAATGTTTCCTGCTGAACAGTTTTTTTTTTACCACGTGATTAGAAAAAAACTTATGTTGTGTGCAATGCAGTGAAGAACTTTAAAGTATTCTTCATGCGTACCAGGAATACTTCGGAGCAGAAAAACAAGACGGTAAACGTGAAATACAATTACAACGTTGAGGGAAACTGATGGCGTGATAATATTCATATCGTTAAAATATGATTTTTTTTCAGATCGTAAAAAAATTCTATCTCGGCAACACTCGTCTCGAAAATGCAACTTTGTGCAAAGCCCTTTTGAATAATCTTGATTTGAAGCTTTCGTGACTGCAGGAATCCATACTCTTTGGTAATGTCTCGTAGGTAGAAATAAAATAAAATAAAACAAATCACGACGTTTCGATCGCAACACAAGCAAACTTCATCAGTTGTTTCCATCGTACCTGCCCACGCCCCCCCCCCAGCCTCACGTCCTCTTTCTGGTCTTCCACCACCTTCCAACTTCTAGCCCCGCTCACTTCCACCCCCCAACCTCACGTCCTCTTCCCCTAGCGCTCACGCCCCCCCCTACCCCACCCCCTCTCTCTCTCCCCCCTTGCCTCCTCCCCCCTCTCTTACCTATATAACCTCTTGCCACGGCAGCTCTCCCGCCGACTTCAGCATTTTCTTGCTGTGGTTGTCCCACCTGATGAAGTTCGCTTGTGTGGCGATCGAAACGTCGTGATTTGTTTTATTTTATTTCTACCTACGTGACTCTTTTGAATAGTTTACCCGCTGTACTCGCAGGTACAACAGGTGAACTACTGGCTGAATAGTCTATCCGTTGTGCTCACAGGTACATCAGGTGAACTACTGGCTGAATAGTTAATCCGTTGTGCTCACAGGTACATCAGGTGAACTACTGGCTGAATAGTCTATCCGTTATGCTCACAGGTACATCAGGTGAACTACTGGTTGAATAGTTTACCCGTTGTGCTCACAGGTACATCAGGTGAACTACTGGCTGATAGTTAATCCGTTGTGTTCACAGGTACACCAGGTGAACTGCTGGTTGAATAGTTTACCCGTTGTGCTCACAGGTACACCAGGTGAACTACTGGCTGAATAGTTTTTCATTTGAAAATGAATCGCGTAGGGAAAGCGTTGTCTCCTCGTCTTGTCATATGCCACCAATTTGAATATAACTGCCAGAGAGACGTACCTGGAAAGCAGATCATAGTAAGTATAAGTAGGGCAGTTATTGAAGGTGAACCTGTTCAACAATGATGAATTTTGATTTAAAGCTTTCTTGCTGTGGTTTTCACACCTGATGATGATTGCTTGTGTTGCAGTCGAAACGTCGTGAGAATTTTATTGTTTTATATTGTTATTATTTTATTGTTTCCCTTATACGTGACTTTACCGAAAGAACCAAGAATTTTAAAAATGATGAAGTAAAGACGCAGACGAGACAAGGCTGGAGTGCTTTAGGAAAAAAAAAAACTGAATTTGACGATGGAAATAAATATACAAATGTGCCTGAAGAATACAGTTTTTAATAATTGTATATAACCTGCTCTGACGTATGGATCAAAACCTGGACACTGACAAAGAAAATGAAACAATCCTGAAAAGCGTGCGCAGAGGAGCATGGAGAGGCACATGCTTGGAATTACAGTGCTTTTAAAGACGCTGACAGGGACGTATGGATTAGACAGCCTATGCCGGGTTAGAGATATCATATTGACTGTTAAGAAAAGCGGCCTTGGGCAGGACATGTTGCTGGGAGGGATGATGGCTAAGACTACCGGACAGGGAGGGGGCCAAGGGAGGGAATACACCCAAGAGGATTCCTCCCGTGGAAACGGAGCGATGAAATCAGCTCGCGGGCAAGCAGACGTTCACATGACTGTAATGATGGCTGATTAGACCGTGTTTACCCGTCGAAAATGAGTATGAACAATGATACGTTATATACAATATAGTAATTCATTGTATATGTTTCATTCTTTGACATTACGATTTTTTACGCTAAATTTTTTAAAAATAATAGAGAAGTCTTGGTATAATTATATGTATTAATACTATGCTCTCTAATTATATCAATGCTCTATATTACATTACTGTTCCAATGCTAGACTTATGTAACTTCTGCTCCTTATGAAAAATAATCACTTCAACCTATTACATATTTTCACTTGTTATTGTTAATGATTATAAATGTCGAATGTTCAAGAAAGGTCACCCAATGAATTTCTAATATTGATTGTAACCGCAGAATGTTCTAAATATCTATTGACAATAGAGGCATAAAAGTAAAGTTGATTAATAAAGAAACAACATTAATATCGATTTACTCTTTATTTCTCTGGATATTAATTTCATTATATCATTTCACGATTGAAAATGGTACACAAGATAATTACGACATCAGTCAGGTATTATGGTTACCACGAATAGAGTAATGCTGTAATAATCACAATACTAAGTTGTACCATAACAAGAAATAAAACACAATATAAAACATAATACATTTGCTTACTGGCAATGCAAGATACAGTTGTAAGGGATGCCGAAATATGCTGGAATTAAACCAGCCGAAGGGCCAAGAGAAGAGTTACCGACGCTGGAAACACGCCTGCAGAACGCAAGACCTCGAGCCTCTGATTGGCCGCTCCGACAGCCACTCAGGGAAGCGCGGGGATGAGTAAGAAAAAAAGCAGGAAAAGGAATAATGGGAAAACTAGCATATAGGTGGAGAAATATGTGAAGAGAGGGTTGGTGAAAGGGGGAACTTGGGCAGGGGTCGAGGGAGATTCTAGGAGGTTTGGGAGGAGAGAAGATATAAGGGTGGCGTGACTTGAGCCCAGGGCTCTTACGAGGGATACCCAAAGAGAGACGTGCGACAGAACGGAGTGTGGGAGAGTGCATGTGTGGGGTGAAGACTGCCGGACAATAACGTATCTCTCAAGGACAAGACACGTGGTCCTTCTTTATATTGAAGGCAGCGGTGGGATACTCGTTGAAGAGACGCCCCACCTTGGCTGACCCAGTCACGTATGACAGTCCCGAAGGTGGAGATATTGCTTGGCTGGGGGGGAGGCGGAGGCTACGTCAGCCGGCAGAGGCTACAGCGGAGGAACCAACGTGTGCTCACCGAGTTTCTGCAGCGAGTGATGACCCAGGAAGTTCAACCGCCACCACTGACACTGTCTGTGAGCGAGACCGAGCCACCGGGGCTGCAGTCTGCCACCGCCGGGCAGAGTGAGGCGAGCTCGCCCATAAGCAGCCGACTACACGGCCGCCGAGCTCACATTGATGCAGGAGATGCCCCCCCCCCCTCTTCGTCTAAACTTGCATAGGATGAGTCCAGTGGAAAAGATGCAGGTGCATCAGGTGCTTCAGGAGATATTGCGTGCAAAGATGATTTCATTATTTACCAGCCCACAGGGGCGGGTACTGGTTATTGTTCGTCAAGAAATTTCACGATTCGATGCAGCTTTGCGTTGATTTCTGGAGGCTTTACAAAGTCACGATGGCCGACGCGTACCTCTTACAACGCATTGTACGTTGAACTTTTTTTGCACCACACGTAGTCAACTGTGCTAATCGGAGATGCTTTGGTGGGACCCACATTTCTTGAGTACTCTGGAACTTTTTGGAGATTTTTGCAGGTACCAATCGATGGAGAATCTAGGCCCCAAGCCACGTTCAGGACACACAACTTAACAGCCTTCCCTATGGGTCTCCAGATGGTGTTGGCCACTAATTCAAAGCCTCATAGAAATAGTGCTCACAGGCCTTTAGCGGGAGACCTGTTTGATTTATCTGGATAATGTAATCGTTTTTGACTGAACTTTAAAAAGAGCATTTGGGTAGCTTGTGCTGTCGCAGTTCCGGGAGGTAAATTTATAACTGAAGCCCACAAACTTCCATCTGCTGCAGTCCTCAGTGCGTTATCTGCGGCACTGTGGTCTCTGATATAGGGGTAGCCATAGGGGTTGGCCATGTACGAACGTGGCCGACCCCTACGGAGTTGTCCAAGGTCTGCGGATTTTGGGTTTTTTTGTTTTTTTATGACCGCTGATTTATTAAAAAAGTTGTGTCCATTGCTAACCATTACATCTTCTACAGCACATGGGGGGGGGGGGGGGGGGTGGGGATAATCATAGATTCTACTGAGGTCCGCAGAAGAAGCTGTTTTCCTGCAGCTGCATTCGCGATCTCATAGACACTCCACCCCTGGCACACCCTGAATTCAAGTTGCCCTTTACGCTCGATACAGCTGCTAGCGACATGTGAATTGGAGGCGCGCTATCATAAGATCAGTAGGGATGAGAGGTGGGCATCGCCTATGGCAGTCGTGTGCTGTTCTCGACAGAACAGCGCTCCTGTATGACCCATAGAGAGCTATTGGCCGCAGTTCACTTTGTGCAACAGTTTGGGTCCTATCTGTATTGACGGCAATTCACAATGCGCACAGACCACGCTGCCTTGCAGTGCTCACTCCGTATCGACCAGCCGTCAGGCGAGCTGGCCAGATGGATGGAGCGATAGCAGGAATACTTGTACCAAGTTGTGCAAAGCAAAGGGCTTGCAGCATGCAAATGCCGATGCGTTGTTAAGACTGCCACCATTGCTTCCTTGCGTGTGCATTGTGGGCGTGGCTCCTTGCAGACCTGCAGACTCTGACGAGCAGGTGGCGGTTGCTTCAGCCGATGACCCTTTTGGGTGTGCCCAAGGACCCGATTACTGACTACCGCTTGTGGCGGAACCTCGCCGACTGGCAGCGAAAGCAGGCTGAAGACGTGTCCTTATGGCCTCCTATTTGTGACCTCATCAGATTGAGGAGGCGTGGGTCAGCTGGCCACACAGTTCCGGCTGTGTGGAATGAAAGGGTCTCCTCGTGCGCTGGGATGGGGCCGCCCAGCGTCGTCAACCGGTAGCTCCGACACACCTGCTACGTCAGGTGGTTGTGGACACCCAGCTCCTCCACCCTGCTGGTTGGAATCCCCTGCCAACCCTGTGGGCTCGATATCTTTGGCCTGACACGACGCCCGATGTAGATCGATGGGTGGCTTCCTGCCAGGAGCGCACACGCAGGGAGCCACCACCGTACACACCCCAGGCAGCCCTTGCAATCCATCATTGGTGTCCAGGGTCAATGAATTGGACGCGTTGGACATGCTAGGGCCATCCTCAAAAAGACACCCAGGGGAAATAATGTTTTACTTGCAAAGGGTTGAGTACTGCACCTACTGGCGGATGGCATGGCAAGACAGCTGATTCCATCGCTGACGCTTTTATTAATGGCTATGTGCTCGGCAAAGGTCCTCCAGAGTGTTGGTTAACGGACCAAGGTAGACATTTCTCATCCCAAACTGCTTAAAGATGTCCGCAATATTACGGAGACTAAGAAAGTGCACACATTTCCCGACCACGCTCAGGCTGACGGGATGGTGGAGCGGCAGCTGCCATGGCAGTAGCGTCCAGGGAGACCTCTGTCGAAGGGAGCCAGATATCATTGTCCTGTGTGTCGAGTCCATGAGTTCAACAGCCTATGGGGTGGCCTTCAGCTATTCCACACCACGTGTATTCATGAGTGCACCTATTCTGGGTGTCCCAGAAATGTACTCATGCCACAATTTTCGTGGCGTTGTATTATTGTCATGTAGTGTTTTGTTGATGTTCTCTTTTCATGTTTTTTGCCACTATTGATGTCACAACCGCCATCGAGTTGCATCCTAGTTGTGTGGGGTTTCACTTCTACAGCATACATCGATTAAGCCGAGGATGGATACTCCTAAAAAAAAGGGAGGGGAAGGGTGATGTGAGGGATACCGTGATGCACTCCCCACTAATTAAAAATAAACCGGCCGGCCGGCCAAAATAGGAGTTTCCGAATACGGGAAACTCTAGGAAAATCAGGGTGCGTGGCTGGGAGCATGTAAGGACGAGAGCCCTGATTGGCCGCTTTAACAGCCACTCTGGGAAGCGTGAGAAAGAGAACAGGGCCAGGCGACGAGCTTGGTAATTCTAAGGGAAATGAGCGGGAAAAGAAATTATGAGAGATAGTTAAAGGTGGATAAAGAGGTGAAGAGAAGAATGGTAAAAGAGAGAACGTGGGCAGAGGTGAAGGGAGATTGTAGAAGGTTCGGGAGGATACGAGATATTAGGGTGCGTGATGTAAACACGGGGCTGTTACTGGGATTGCAAAAGGGGAGATGTGCGGTGGAATGGAGTGTGGAAGAGTGCACATTTGGGGTGAAGACTCCTCAAAGATAAGACGTGTGGACCTCCTTTAAACAGTTTTGCAAGGTCAGCGAGATGAGGTCATGCCAACCCTTTCGGGCATTGCACAGGGGGCAGGCATCTCGTGAAGGCACTTTAAAAGTGGCACTTAAAATATAACGGGACTACAATTAAATTACCAAATTGAAATTCACTCTTTCAAAAAACCCTATACAAATGAGTAAAATTATCTAAAGCTGCCTTAAATACGTAATTATACAGCGGACAGAGCAGACAGATTTGGCGACACGTCTAAGCGGCGAGGCCACATCACCCGCTCACTTGCTGCCCAAGAGACCCATGTTAATATCAGACAACTCCTTGCGTTCTAGTCTATGGTGCCTCCAGCGCAGGCTAAGTGGGAACTTGCCCTCTGATTCACTTGGCCACAGCAGCAAATAAATAAATAGATATGCCACAAACGTCCCCGCTGCATTATTGGGTAAATGTTCTTCCGGAGTGCCCAAACCTTCACTAGCTTTATTATTATTGGCTGACACACTTAGCACCTCATCGTCAATGTGTCTCCATGCTCAACCAAGAATTGGGCAGTAGCCATTTTGCAGAATTGTCGCCTCTCCCCCCATTCGTCTCTTGCAAATGGGGCAAGAAGGGGCTTTAGCTTGGGCCCAAGACAGACATTAGAGAGAGGCATGGAGAGAAAGAAACAGAGCGAGAGACATGTAAATACAGACACATCGAGAGAGACAAACACATAGAGAGATACATATGAAGCCAAAGTGATATGAGAGAGATGCATGGTAGAGACATCAACATTGAGAAAAACACAGTGAGGGATATTGACAGCCATGAAGAGAGCTATAGAAAATGGACATATACACAACATAGATAATACAAAGATACATGGAGACATATACAAAGGCAGAGGGAAAGATATCAAGACATAAATATAAAAACAGACATGTAGAGAGACACATGGAGAAAAAAATAGAGAAAACCCCACTGAGACACAGACCACGACAGGCATAGAGAGAGGCATGCATAAGTACAGAAATCCAACAAAATTACAGCGAGACATAGAGAGACACACACAGAGAAATACACGAGAGATGCATGACGAGAAGCATGTAGAGAAAGACAATGACAGAAACAGACATACACATGGAAAGGGGTGCACACAAAATAGATTGCTACAGACGTGGAGACAGACAGTGAGAAACATTGAGAATTTTAAACACCCTTAAAAAAGTGTGGGCCTTGCGAACGTCTACTTATTTAATTATAAGACGGCACTGAATGCAGTATTTCACTGGCAACACTGAGCCGGTGGTAAACATTCCACTTTCCTCAGGTGGAGGCCAGTATCTCCAATGAACGATTATTTATGTTTCACAAAATTATGTTCATTTTATTGATAACTCAGGGATGATGGGCCAAGTCAAACCATGAGCAGTTTTAATCTTGTGACTCTCAGAATCTGGGTTGAGGGTTCCATCATCAGCACCACTTGGCCGGGCTCATTGATTCCTATACTACCTACGCCTTTGGTAAAATAAACACAAAAATCAACATTGTGCTTCAAATTTATCATGCTCATATTATATTCGAAGAAAGGTTTGCTGGCTGGATTACTGCCTGGCTGGTGCATGTATGCTCGCTGGCTGTCTGTCTGGCGGGAGGGTCACAGCCAAAGGAAGTGCAGGCGAACAGTTTTTATGGCATGAGAGCAAGGTGGCTGGTGGCCGATGGGATTAAGCCTAGAGCAAGGAGAGGATGATGATATGTGGATCATCCTTGCTGCTTTATCACCCTTGGTATGTATGTATGTTCAACTTTTTTTGCACTGCACTTAGCCAACCGTGGTAATCGGAGGTGCGGGGGAAGGACAGCATTCCGTTGCTCCAAAACAGGCTACACGAGACCGTAAAATGCATTTCAAATTAAGGAAGGAACTAAAATAATAATTTGCTGGAATAGTTCTAGGGTGAAGGTGCAGCCCTGCAATTGCCTTTTCACGCCACTGCTGCAGGAAGGGGGTCCACTCGAAGGAGCTCTCTGGAGTGCTCTTTCGTGGGTGTTTGACTGAGTCTTTAATTTTAAGTTTAACACGTAGGCATTCGCGACCAATATTATCTATAATAGAGGTTTATTTGGATAGGATCACATAAATGTATCGTTAAATCCACCACTACCCGACACAGCCAATTATGGTTAATTTTTATTGCTGGTCAAATATCTTGGAAGGGGTCGGAGGACCCACAATTTTCCACACCCTACAAGCGACTTGCCAATTGACTATTTATGCGTGTACATTCAGCTTCTTTTGTCACGATTTATACTGCTGGATGGACAAAGGCCAGAGGATGAAGGAAACCTGGCCATCTGTTTCAACCGCCACGCTGAGAGATCAAACAGCGAGACTTCTGGATTGTAAATTTGCAGCACTGCTATCCAAAACGCCACGGCAGAAAGTGTAGCAACGTATTACGGTAAAATCTATTAAATTCCCGTCTCTGGACATGGTGCAGCATCTGAGTTGTTGCAGGGAGATGTACTTACCAACGCATCTTCCATTATCATTCAGGGTGAATCCTTCTCCACACTGTGGGGAGAGGGAAAAAAAACGATGTGTAGTTGACTCCATGTCACTGCATTTAAAATTGCTATGGTTATCTTTCTTTCAGTCAAGACCATTTATTTTCATTGATACTATAATACAGCATGTCAGATATAGTATTTGTAACAAAGGAATAACATTTACTTGGCTGAATGTGATAGGTCAAGCCAGCTTAGATAACAAAAGTATCAAAGAATGAAGAAGCCCGATGTGTTTGTTCCTTACAGTTTGGTTAGAGGGCAAAAATTGTGTTCATTATAAAGCAATTGCACTTCTCAGCAGCATTTCAGTAAAATAATATGATTTCATTTTTGGAATTTGTGCTGCTCTTGTGCACATAAGGAATGGTGGTGAATGCCTTTAATCACTCATCGTACCAGGCAACCGCAGAGGCATTCAGCCCACTCGCCTTACTCGGTTATTGTTGAAACTATTTTATGTGTCGGTTAGATATATTGGTAATTTCTCATTGGCCACACACATTCCTTAACGGATAAGCATAGGCAGCTTTAAATCAAAAGGGGACTCACCAGACAAATACAAACATTGCATAAAAAAACCTCAGGCTTGTGTAGGTGTCAGTGAAAGTAACCATTCTTCTTATAAAATTACAATTTCGCTGTTGAAATATTTATACAATTCTTAAAAGTGCTGACGCTGTCTCCTACTGATCTTTTCAAAATGAGATGTCATATCCCATGGGGCTCTTCTCTCCTCATTAATATTTTAAAAACAAATAATAAATCAATACGTAAAGATGACATCATGTGTATCTTGTGCCTAAAAGTGTGATCACCCCCCCCCTCCTCTGCAATTGTTTTATATGCAGTGTTCAGCCGTAACGCACTGTGTTTTATGTAACCGCACGATAAAGGGGATTATATTTGGCACTCAGATGGCCACAAGAGTTTTCAGCAAAGTGAAGAAAGATTACCCACAGTCTGCATTGCAGATGCCTCGTGTACTTCAGCGGACTTGTTTTTAATTTACAGCGAGACGGTTTAAAGTCTATCACACTCCAATGTGCAGTTGAACATTGCAAAGCCATCACCGAGCGGTGTCCATCGCTGGTGCATCGTAACATTCTTGATATTTTTTTTCATTTGAATGGGGGCATTAAATTATTGAGTTCAATGACCTTTCAATTTTATAGCCAAAAAAATTCAGTATCCCGGCTGAAAGACTGGGAAGTGCCTATGTGTCCTGAGCTAGTAGTGGACATTCTACATTGCCATGGCGGGAGCCAGTCTTGCCAACAGCATGGCGACTGCTGGCTTCCCACAGAGTGGTACTTCAGAAATTTTGTCCATTGCAGATTGACGAAAGTCTTCCCGGAACAGAATGTGAACTATACATGTTTAAGTTTAATAACCCTATCTAAATATTCTTCAGATTAAACATTTACCCATTGCATACTTACTTTTCAATTTTGATTTAGCAACTCCCACGACTGTTTTTTAACCACAGCCGCTTTATGCCAGTGTTCTTCACTGCAAGGCCCGCGGGCCACTGACGGTCCCTGGTAGCCTTTGGTGCGGCCCCTGAAATGCGGCCCCCGACAATACACAAATGTGAATTAATTTATCTTGCAGGCGGTGTGGCGGCCCTCACACTGATGTCTTATCAGCGAAAGTGGGCCCCCTCTGAATATTTGTGAAGAACACTGGCTTAGGGTCTTGTCCACTCTGTGTTTGTTTCGCTTTCATCTTCTTCAGTGAGGTTAGTGAGGGCTGCCCCCAATGCCAAGGTGACATTTCTCGGTGATCAGATGAAGGAATTTTAAGGTTGTTCTTAGGGTGGCATAGTAATAATGAACATCATGATTCAAGAAGACATGCTTCACAGCATGGGGATTTCACGGTGGCTCTGATGTCAGTCATGATTACACCTTCTTTTCCATCACTGGCTCCCACAATTAACTGAGCTGCCACTTCCTGACAGCCCGGTGGGTTTTCGAGCTTCACCAATCTACGTGATGTATGCAGGTATGTTGAACTTCTTTTGCACCATATGTTGCCAACTGTACTAATCGGAGGTGCGGGCATGCACCAACTGCCTTGCCTCCAATGCACTGCATTACAACACTTGGATACTCAACATGATCCTATCACGTGTTCAAATACCTACTTTAACATAGGTCCATCCGATCATTAAGGCACCAACTACTTAGTAGCTCACAACCTACTTGGCTCAACCCTTCACCATCTTGCCATTTGCTTCATTTCCTGTCAAGGTTTTTGCACCTATTCTTTGCACCCTGTGCCTTTGAACAAATATCCATTGTGGCATATCACCCACCCAACTTCCGTCCAATTTGTTACCCATTGCGACCTTACTGCTTACTCAGCCACTCATGTGCTGCTATCTGCCGAGTCCGGTCCAATGCCTGGCCACTCGATACACCAGCGGGAGCAACACAACTTCCCGCTTGACTGCCAATTGTGGGCCTATGGCCCAGTATATTTCGGGTTGTTTCCCCCTGCTGTATACAATGAAATCACATTTTTAGATCATCACATGCAAAACAATACATTGAAAATCTACTCACAGAGCCATACCACAAACATAAATGTTCAGTTAAAATATAACATTTTTTGCCGCACTCGAAATTTCCATTTCCATTACTTAAATTTAATAAGTGTTTAACTTTTAAACAAATGCAGTTCTGGAACAAACAAAAAAGATATAATATTTTTGGACACACGTATTAAATTGCAAAGGGGTGGTGGAGCAGTGGTTTAGCACAACACAATGTGAACACAACGACCTCGGTTGGATTTCTGGCCAGGGCCAACACCAACGTTGGTTGAAAGCTGATATTTGAACCTGTCCTGGGCACCCCCCTCGACCAACCCTTCACACAACCTACACTGACCAGTGTGGTGAAGTATGAACAGACAATCGACGTTTTGACGTGACATAAAAAGCCCTTCATTCAAATTTGAAAAAAATACTTGGAAATTACCTTATGGTGTGAAGCTACATGTAGCAACATCACCCACTACTGTAAAACTACTCCATACTTTGCTAGTGTACCACAATGCTTTGTTGATTATATCCTTGCACTATAAGAATGGTAACAATACCAAATGTGGCAATTAATTTATTTAGCATTTCTGCTCAGCTTACGATAGCTGCTTGATTCAATGTGTGCGCAAGGGAAGGGGGGCACCAATGGTGACCAGACAAACGGTGACCACCTTTCACATACAATGACACCTAAGGTGTTATCATACTTGGCACAATAAACCCCAGTTGCATTCCACAAAGAGAAGTGTAAATAATCTCTAGAAATATAGACAGTTAATAAAATCATCCTTTAACAGCTGCTAGGATTATTTTCACCAGTGGGAGTTTGGTCACCTCGCTGTGAATGCTGGCAAAACCAACCTGATAGGAATACATTCCTCACGTTCAGTCTCAGGTGGGTGACATGACGCGACAGTGTTCCTGTTGTCTGCATGTTTGACGTGTGTATTTATTTCTAAGTAAAAATTTCAAATAACGTAAATGTTTTTAAGTCTTTACCGAACACTACGCAACGTCACTTGCAACTGATTTTGCATCATATATGCAACATCGGTTGCAGCATCAGTTGCATAGTTTTGCAGATTGGAAAAAAAAGGTATAACCATGAGCATGTTGGTGTTGAAACTCAGATGTAAAAATTTAATGAACACTCACAATTATATTAATATATGCACAGACCCAACGTACCAGGTACATCATTGATAATGCTTGGAAACATTAATTTTTGAAAAGGCTTGTATACCAATGAGCGTCATTTTGGTGCCTATCACTTGTCCACGAATCAATATCAGTTTGCGCCATGTGATTGCTATTATGAATAAAACATGATCATCAATATATATTTAATTTATCATATTTGAAAAATAAGTTTTGCGCACACAACAGCGTTAATACACCGCACGTGTGTGCATGCACCCTGGCGCTTGGCTTCATGTGGACACAGAAGCCTCTGCAGATTAGTTCAAAGCTACTAACATAGGCAAACAATTTACGTTTGTGTGGATACCCTAATCCAGCCCTAGTGTGGTGATATAGTGGTGTCCTGGAGCAGTATCGAACGTTAGTTTATGTATGAACTGTGGTGAGAATGCATGTGAAAATTTATCTTTATGAATCCCATGAATAAAAGCAAAGAGTGTTTTATATGCATATATGAAACAAATCCTCGTAGTGCTCTTGTCACTGAGCTTAAATGTAACCATCTGCTAGACTCTGTGGGAATCACAGGAGTGCATTGTGTGCTATAAAAGCAACAGTTTGCCATTCTGTATTATTGTCGTAGGCAGGAGGCAACATTTTACTATTACCTGCGACTAAAAATATCCTGGCTACGTTTAGTTGCCTGGGTGTCTTTGAAAAAAATATAGATTTCATAATTAAATTTGTATCTGATTCCGAACTATGGCGTGTTGGGTGCTCACATTCAAGTTCCAAAACGTTCTGGTTGAAGTGAAAAGACACAATACGGACATTATTGTACTTGTATTACAAGATTTTGTTATGCCTTTATAGTGTTTCAAAAAGTGTAAAAACACATCTCTTGAATTGAAACCAGCGTGCACCAACCCACTGAGCTATTGTAAACATAAAGGCTATAGTTGAGGCATAACAGAGGGTTTGGTCTCTATTGAGCTATGTTTAGCTTTTCACAAGAACGTTAACCATAAAACCCAACATTCCATCGCAAATTGCCCCACTCCACAAATATTTCAGAATAAAACAATCACTGCTCGACTGCATTGGTTTTGCTGGACAGACAATGCAAGTATTCCATGCCGCTAAATAATTTAAAGCGGGCTACGTCAACATCTATGATTTATTTTATTTGTTTAGCGGCCACAAATGAAGCATCTGTGCCATAGCATGGCTCCCGATATGAGTAATTGGATTTACAATCCACGGAGGAGTGTCCTTAACCAGGAGTGCGGTGAATGTAATAAAAACTAAAAATGGTTACATTTGACTGCTTTTAATTTAATTGCACGAGCACAACTCGTTCCACTCTCTGCAGCCAAGCAGACTCTTAATTGTTGTAATTAATGATCAACAATCATGATTAATATACCTGTCACACGGCAAACAGGAGCGGTGTTACCCAAGTATGGGTTCGCCTCTCTCGCTCACATCAATCGTCCGTGATGGAGAGAAGACATAACGAGAAACAATCACAGGAAATGCAAAGTAAGCCAGTGCCTCCTCGTGCTCTTCCATTCTCGCACTGTGAGGGGATGGGCTGCACCTGAGTATGGGAGCTGCGGTGGCTAGATTTTAACTACCTCGCCTGGTATACATGAGGTCGTGGGTTCGATCCCAACCCTGACGCCTGCTGTATATTTGGAATTTGCATGTTTTCCAGGTCCTCCGGTTTTGCTGTCCACATTTAGAAACGTGCATTCAGAGTATTTGGCTGCTATACATTTCCACATGTTAAGCCACTTTTTGGAGTGGCTATCATTTGTGGCCAGGTCACTTCCGAAAAAGAGCTATAAAGCTCAGTGGGCCTTACGTGGAAAATAAATAAATAAAATGAAATAGAATATAAATGTGGGCTTCAATGGACCACGGGAAATATGAGACTGCCACACAGGGCCGCAATTTTATTCCTGGCGACGAAGGGAAGATTCCCACTCTTTGGTTCTATTCGGTAAAGTCACGTAGGTAAAAAATAAAACAACAAAACTCACGACGTTTCGGCCACAACACAAGCGGCCTTCATCAGGTGAAAGGATCAGGCTGTCTCGAGGACAGCGCTGGAGTGAAACACAGCCACGCTCAGACCGTGGCTGTGTTTCACTCCAGTGCTGTCCTCGAGACTGCATGATCCCTTCACCTGATGAAGGCCGCTTGTGTTGTGGCCGAAACGTCGTGATTTTTGTTGTTTTATTTTTTACCTACGTGACTTTACCAAATAGAACCAAAGAGTATGGATCCTTGCAGTCAGGAAAGCTTCAAATCTAGAAGATTCCCACTCATGTATTAACTACATCAGTAACTGGTAATGCAGTAAAACTTATATTAGGCATTGTGTTATCAATAACTTGTTATCTGTGACTCCTAATCGATCTGCTAAAACACAGATAACAGAAGTCATGTTAGAAATACATTTTACTATTTGTGTTCATCAGTGAGTAAGAGGCTCACCCAGTGGTGGTCACCGCAAGTAATACATTCATCCTATTTGAACTTCCCGTGACTGGAAGTGGTCGCAGCGGGTGTCAATCCGTCCCATTAACCACACCGTTTTCAGATAAGAGTAAATGTAGAATAAATGCATCCCTATTATGTATGTTTATCTGCGGTGAATTTTGCTGGAAAAGGGAGTTAATTTTCTTGAATAGGTGTGTAAAATCGGATCTGCCAAAAGTATCTCAAACATTAACGCGTTTACGAGGCATTTCACTGGAATAATATTTAAAATATATATTTTCTGTCCACAGATCATTTTAGTTGATCTGAGGGAAACAATATTTGTATGCGTTACATGACCTCCCAACTTGAACTATACTATCAATACACACACATGGATCCTGGTTCATCAGCCCCATAAACGGATTCAACTCATATGCTAGCTTCATGATGCTCAGGGAAATAAAAACTTCGCGCTCTGTCCCTGCCTCAGGACTGGATGCGAGACAAGATGGAATCGCAGTTTATATTTCTTTCGCCCCATGGAACGCCCTGATTATCTTTGGATTAATCCAGCAAACCCCAATTTAGTGAAAAGTTTCTAAGAAATTATATTAAAACAAAACAATCACGACGTTTCGATCACAACACAAGCGATCTTCATCAGGTGTCAAGAACAAATCATGGAGGTAAATACAACAAGAAGATGAGAGACGAGAATTCAACAAACCTAAGAAAAAATATGTAAAGCACAACCAGTCAGGCCAACAACACAGTTAGACACTTCCTGGCGGACCACGAATTTCAGAAGAGTGTTAAATTTCGTGTTCAACCTCTGGATTGCACATACCAGCATAGACAGAGTGAACAAATACGAGGTACAAAGTCAGCAGAAATACATATACAGGCCCACCAAGAGGCATATACAAAGCAGAGGTAAACCAGAGAAGCATACTCCCATGACCCCTCAAATATATGTGAGAGGGAAAAGAGCTGGTCCATTGTGCCACGACCCTGCCAGAATCTGCACTGTTCCTCCTGAACCTGAGGCTCGACCACCGGGTGGAGCCTCCTCTCCAGCACTCTGGCATAGGATTTACCTGGGACGCTGAGGAGTTTGATTCCTCTGTAGTTCGAGTACACCCTCTGGTCCCCTTTCTTAAAAATGGGGACCACAACCCCAGTTTGCCAATCCAGACGTACTGTACCTGCCTTCCATGCAACATTTAAGAGACGTGTTAACCACGACACTCCTACACTGTCCAGCACTTTTAACAACACTGGGCAAATCTCGTCCACCCCAGCAGCTTTGCCGCTATGAAGGCCCTGGACCCAGCAGCTGCAATGGATCCGACCCCCCCATCTGTTTCTAGGACTGCCTCCTGAGAGGATGGCATGTCCACCGGGTTGAGGAGCTCCTCAAAGTGTTCCTTCCGCCTCTCAACTATCTCCTTAGTTAATGTCCCGTTGACCTCTCCTAAGGCGTCGGATAGTTTGCCGGAACATCTTTGAGGCTGCTTGGTAGTCCCTCTCCATGGCCTCTTCAAACCCCTCCCACGCCTGGGCTTTCACTTCGGCAACTGCTACCGCTACCGCCCTCTTAGCAAGCCAGTACCTCTCAATCGAGTTGGGAGACCTTTTTCTGAGCATAGCTCAAAAAGCCTACTTCAACTTTACAGCTTCCCTCACCACTGGTGTCCACCACTAGGGTTGTCGCAAATGACAGGCACCAACTGCCTTCAAGCCACAGCTTTTTGCAGCTGCATCGACAATCGAGGTCCTAAACATCGTCCACTCGGACTCAATATCTATGACCTCCCCTGGAGTGTAGGAGAAGTTTTCCTGGAGGTGGCAGTTGAAATCTTTCTGTACTGGGTCTTCCGCCAGACGTTCCCAGAAAACCCGCACTATTCATTTGGGCCTTCCACATCTATCTGGTCGGTGCTCCAAGTGTCGAATCCAACTCACCACCAGGTGGTGAACAGTTGACAGCTCTGCCCCTCTCCTCACGTGAGTGTCCAGAACATATGGCCTTAGGTCTGATGACACAACTATAAAGTAAATCAATGAACTTTGGCCCATGGTGCTCTGGTATCAAGTACACTTATTAGCATCCTTGTGTTATTGACATTCTGTGACTAGCGCAGAATTCCAATAACATCTCACCATTTGGGTTCAGATCAGGGGGGGCATTCCTCCCAATCACGCCTCTCCAGATAGCTCCATCGTTTTCCACGTGAGCATTGAAGTCGCCCAGTAAGACTATGAAGTCAGTAGGCGGAACTCTATTGAGCACTGCACCCACAGTCTCCAAGAAGGCCGAAAACTATAAACTGCTGTTTGGTGCATACTGTAAGCACAGACAACAGTCAAAGTTTTCCTTTCTGAGAGCCGAAGTCTCATTGAGACGACTCTCTCATCCACTGGGATAAACTCCAACTTAACGGCACCCAGGCGGGGGCTTGTGAGTTTCCCCACACCTGCATGGGGCCTCTCACCAGGGGTTACTCTGGAAGAGAGACTGAGAAGTTTCGTTCCAGTGCCAATGCTGTGTGTGGAGGTGAGACCGACTATATCTAGTCGATACCTTTCCACTTCCTACACCAGATTCAGCTCCTTCCCCCCCAGTGACATGACATTCCACATCCCAATAGCTCGTGTCCATTGCCAAGGTCCATCCAATACCTTCCCTCTACCTGCCATGCTGGCATCACACCCACCCCTCACCCTTCGTCCTGCGGATGCTAGGCCCACAGGACGGTGCCATGTAGCTAATTCGGGCTGGGCCTGACCGGGTTACATGGGGTCACCCGGCCACCAGGCGCTTGCCGGTGAACACCTCCCCCAAGCCTGGCTCCAGGGGGGTGTCCAAGCGAGGTTCTCTGATTTTTATATTTCAGAACCATTAATAAGGGGCTTTGTTTTGTTTTGGACTGTTATTTGTCTGGAACCTCCCCCCAGACCTGTTCACCAAGGGAGACATTACCAGGAGTACAAGACTACAGGCAACATAGCTGTGGGGGTCATTTGAACACACAAACCCCACCACCATAATAAGGTTATGATCCTTGTTTTCACCTAAGAAGTTGATGATTCCTTGTGGCCTATGAAAAGCAACTATTAGAGATTAAATTCTAAGTGATTTAAATTCTAAGTTATCTAAGTAATGTAAGCCATTATTTTGCTTTCAGAGTTGGTGAATCACAGATGCACCACCTTCACATTGATATCTGGGGCAGTGCGACGCTACACAGTCATTTGGGCGGAAGATGACAGCCATTTCGCAGGCCACTCCTCTTCCGTGGAACACCACAGTGAGTGTCATGAACATGGTGACCAAATGTTGATCATTGGCTTAGCAAACCGAACATATATGTGTTGGTTAATTATATCGAGGTCACGGCAAGTGTGTTGCTATTTCAGAGTAAATACTAACACCCACCAATGTTTTTAAGTGATGCAACACATTTAATTTCCCCCTCATCCCCACCTGGGTCTCCTGCCAGCTTTAAGTGCTCTGCGTCTCAATGTAATCTTGGCCACTGCAACTCCATTAAGTGGATTGTGGCTTCAATTTACATCTGCGTTACATTTCTTCCAAAAAAAATATTTTAATACAACACGGGAAAATGTTTACAAAAGCACAGATGGATATGTAGACTGTGAACAGAGCCAAAAGAAGTGGGGGTAAGGTAGTAGAGGATGGAAAGAAAATTTGGCTACATTTATAATTCATTCAGAGATTAAGTGCATTTCAGTGAAGGACTCACTCAGTAGCAGCCTGCACGTGGTCATTAGTCTGCCAGAAAGGGGCGATGAATACTGATACTGTAAGTGTAATCCCAATTGCATAATTTGTCATGGGTGAGAAAGTACATTCATTCAAAAGAAAGATATGAGAGAACGATGTAATCAGGAGAAAATGTGGAGAGATGAAAGCACGAGGATGCTGTGTCCATGATGCTGAAGATCTGACCCAGAAGCCTGCGCAGCCACCGACCCACACAACAGCCCCCCCTTGCCCCTCCCGTATCACATGACTACAAAGCGTACACATTTGACAAGACAGTTAATTTCATTTCAGAGTCATGGAGGGAAGGCTTTGTAATTAAATTTGAGTGATGCCACGGGCCGGGTTAAATGACTTGGCGAGTCAGATTTGGCCCTGCGGCTGTAGTTTAGATAGCCCTCGTCTAAGATTTTTTCAATTAACAAGCCAAAGTTTTGCACTGAAAGACACAACAACATATATATGGATGTCAGTATTAATTTGTTTGTGTAACTTTAAACCATAATACATGTACAGTATGTCTTATATTGCACTTGTAGCTTATAAAGGACATATTGCAGGTGATATTTTCTGTCGAGTTTGAGGTGTTCTTTAAACAATGAGAGTACTTTTTAAAATAATATCATACTTCAATTCACACTAAATTGTGCAGCTTCATATCTATTGACTGTTTCAACAAAACTTTCCAAGGATAGTTTAATTACAGTTATGTCATGGCCTCACGTTATCGCTATAGACAGACTGGTGATGGTTGATGCTTTCGTGCTGTGACTCCTGTCTGATGTTTCCAAGTTACAACTCTGCATTAAAGTTTTGTGAAGAAAAGTAAAGCAGTTAGAAACTCAGCATATGAGGTCTGCCATTGGTATTGAAGCTGCCTTCCGAGACAAAGCTACATTAACTTGATATTTTGCTGCACAGTTTCTTGGTGGGTGGTGAACTGCGGTGGTAGACATAATAAAGTTGTGAAGTTTAACTCTTTGGTTCTTTCGGTAAAGTCACGTAGGTAGACAAAATAATGGATCACGACGTTTCGATCGCAACGCAAGCAATCGTCATCAGGTGAGAGAGAAAGCCGGCTGCGAGACACGGCACGATATATATACCCGGGAGGGGGGGAGGGCTGCCGGATCGGCAAGAGGGCGGGGCCAGAGAACGAGCGGGAGAGGGAGATGTGCCTCGAGGTGCTGCACAGACCCGGGAGGGGGGGGGGGCTACCGTACCGGGCAAGAGGGTGGGGGCCAGAAACCCGCACAAACGCGTGGAAGAGAGAGAAGTGCACCGACCGCAACACAAGTGATAATGAGAGACACACACAGAAACACCGCAGAAAGTCACAGTCCGCTACAACACGAGCATCACTGCCACATCGAGGAAAAGGAGCAGCGGTGGCAGTGCCAGTGAGACATCCAGCCCGCCAATGCAAAGACATCCAACCTGGCTATGCAACTCAGAGAGTTGCATAGCCAGGTTGGTAAGAAGGAAACATTACAGCCAGTTAAGACTTTACCTGGTTAATAACGTCCTTCCAATCATTACTCAATCTGTACCCGTCTTCTCGGTTGAAATTGTGTCTGTGTCTATATATCTGGATGGCTTCATGGACAAATCTTTGATGGTAACCCGAAGGTTTACAGAATACTTTGGTATCGGAAAAAAACAATATCGTTAGCCTACTGCGTTAAAACAGTGATCATCTACGGCAGAGGTATTGTCGTTTCATTTCCCCAATGTAACTGCTGCCGCAGACACAACTTAGTGTGTAGATACCAGGATATTGCATGTCAGGAATCACATCCTTCACAGATGGGATCAAATCACGGATTTTGTGTACTGTGTTGAACCAAGCCCGGACCGTGTGCATGCTCAAGATTTTGGAAATATTTTTGGTAACCCCTGCTATGTATGGCAAGGTGATGGTCTTGATTGGGTCCTCAGATGGTTCTCTCCCCATGGTTGGGGATACAGCTTTGCGGATTGTGCGGTCTGACTATCCATTCATCTTGAGGGCTTGGTGTACGTGTTCCAGCTCACTGGCTAGGTAGTCCTGGTCGGAGATGCAACGGGCTCTATGATGTAGTGTTTTGATGAGGGTGGAGGGAATCAGTGTGGGTGGCTTTCCTGTAGACAGAATGTCCCAAAGAGCCATCAGGTCTATTCTCGATCAAAACATCCAGGAATGGTAGTTTGCCATCATTTTCCACTTCCATGGTGAATTTGATGGATGGGTGTATGGAATTGATGTGGTTGAAAAATTGGTTCAGTGCTGGCTGGCCATGTGGCCAGATGACAAACGTGTCATCTACGTATCTCTTCCACAAGGAAGGACGTAGGGTGGATGTCTGGATGGCATCTGTCTAAAATGTATCCATGAAAACATTCGCTATCACTGGTGATAAGGGAGAACCCATATGGGTACCTTCATTTTATTTGTAGAATGTACCATTACAGGTGAAGTAAGTGTTGATAAGGCAGTGCCTCACCAAAGTTGGTACATCAGGATTCAGTCCCTGTTGGACCAAGTTTCAATGATTGCAATGGTGTCAGGCACATGTACCTTGGTGAACAGAGAGACTACTCTTACAATCTCACTTAGCATTAACAGACAAAATGTCCACATCTGATTAGGGCCATGTAGATAACATGACTGTTTCTTCAGCCGCTAAAATGTCAACTAAATGCAAAGTTAACCTGATTACCAAATTCAACATCCTGTCAAAAAAGAAGCCAGATCCACACATTAAAAAGCTAGATGTTAACAAGATTGTTATCAATCAGAGTAACAGCCCAATTTCCAACAAGCCTAAAATCGGTACTAGCTAAAGGGTTGAATTTCGCAGTCACCCCGAAACACATCCCAGTGGATGATATCATTGCCCAGGTCGATATAGTCCTCAAAGGTGTCGGACACATCCCGACTGATGTGGCTAGATCTGAAATCGCTGCTATCCTCAAAACGCTAAGAAACCCATTAGTAACATCAGCAAGGACGAACGTTTTGAACTCGCTCAATTGAAAACGAGATATTGTCATCCTCTCAGCCGACAAGGGCAATGTCACTGTCATCATGGATAAAACCACATACAACAACAAAATTTCAGGACCTTCTTAATGATGGCAATTATACCAAAATTAACAGAGATCCTACCAAACGCCTGGCTACAAAAAACAACAATATATCGGCTTCTCTAATCGAACCGACCAAGCAGCTCTCTCTAAAACCTTCGGCTGCCAGACCACCCAGATTTTATGGCCTTCCAAAAATCCATAAAGAAGGTACTCCACTCCGTCCTATCGTATCTACCATTAACTCACCCACCTACAAACTGGCCCGATTTCTGTCTGAGTCCCTACTCCCATTCACGGGCAAGACCACCTCAGCTGTACTTAACTCAACTCACCTGGTTTCTCTAATCAAGGACATCTCGCTATCTCCAGATGATTTGCTTGTCAGTTTCAATGTAGTCTCTCTGTTCAACAAGGTACCTGTGCCTGACACCATTGCAATCATTGAAGACTTGGTCCAACAGGGACTGAATCCTGATGTACCAACCCTAACCCTAACCCTTGTAAATGTTGCTCTTTCCATGCGGCAGAAGAAGAAGACTAAACTTGAGGATGTCATTTAATGGGTGGCTACCCTGACTCGAACTCTCAGTGCCGGTGGAAGAGGATATTAGTTTCTCCTGAATATTTGTTCGACCAATATTCAGGAATACTGAATACTCAGGAAAATATTTTGCATAAAAAATATTTGTCCATCCTTATTTTTTTCATAACAAAGTGATCCGATTTTGGATTTAAGTCATTATCCACGTATTTTCAACTTAAGTCCCGTCACCACATCCCAAACTAATTTGTTAAACTTTTAACTCGGATGACATGGCATGAAACTTCTGAGCCATCCGCTCACTCGTCATCACTTATCGCAATTGAATTTTAAATAACTTTAAAAATATATATTTTAAAAACGACGAATTAAACATGCAATCACAAAACACATCTTTGAAGGTCATTGGTGCTAGGTATTTCAATCAAAATAGACACGCATTTAATCTAACCTCAGCCAGCTGTGCTCAAAAACATTTAGCGGACCAACATTCTTGAGTGGCGGACCAACAGTTACTACTGGACATCTGCCAAGAGCTTCATAGCCGATCGGTTTCCTCCAGTACAAATAAAGCATCTGATTATAACAGTTTGAAGTGGTTACACCTGTTGGTCTGCCACTTCACCAACACCTCCGGTTATTTTATAGCAACAACTATTGGACTGCAGTTAGTTCATAGGTTAACCCCCTAAGATTGTGTGAGGTGCGGCCACAAGCGCGACGTCCAACTCATAATTATGAAAGCAGAGAGCCATCATCTCCAGTGGCATGAGCAATATGTTGAGGGCATAACAATTATTTCTTTATATAAAGACCGAACATATGTCATCCCCTCAGCTAGACAGACAAATTCTTGTTGGCCATAGCTGCCTGTCTGGGAGTACTTTAAATATAAATCAATGTTCTGACTGGTAAGAAAAATGGAATTACAAAGTGCCCGTGCTGTCTTTCAGCCAGGCTGCTGCCTGCAACCATTATATATTGATAATGCTTGCGATGCACGTAAGCATGAGTTGCAGGTGTAAATGGGGCACTTTTGTGAAAATCCAAACATCACTGAAAAGAAAAATGTGCATGTTATTTGTGCGCATTTTTATTATATACATTGAAGCCTGTGAATTCAAACAACAACCTAGACAGCAGATAAATGGAAGCAAACATGTTCTTTGCGTAAGTAAATAGAGCTCCGTTCATATGTCTCCACGTAAAAATAGTTTTTTAATGTTTTAGTCCATCAAGCCTCTAGGTTTTACAGACTAATATAATCTAACAGTATTTGTTCAAACAAGCAAAACATGCACTAAGGCAATGTATGTGCCTGGATAATAATATTGGTAGAGAAAAGCCATGCATAGGCTGATGGACTAAAATATATTATTTCTATGGGTAGAGAAGAACAGAAGTCTATTTTATTACCATAATGTTCAACAACAAAGCAAAATCAGCTTTATATTTAACATGGATGTCTTCAGAAACTTTATAATTGGCTTCAACTCTCCATCTATGCTAGAAAAGATGCATCCACCAGTAGATTGACCATGGCTAAAGATCATGTGTGAAATGCATATTTCAACTTATTTTTCAAATGTAACCATTTTAATTGAACGATTTTGAATCTTCTACAGAAAAACGCGAGAGCAGTGTTCTTATTGTGCCCAAAGGCCTTCCATTAAGCAATTAAGTTAGTGTGTGTCATTACACGTGCTTATTTAGACACTAATATAACTGCACAATTGACAGCTGCGTAGCTTTTGTAGAGTTGTAAAACCTTTAATTGTTGAAAGATACTTAAATGGGCAATGAAAACTGCAGCACTGTGATCGCTTCATATAAATCAAAATGGGTCTGTAATTCAAGTGGTTTTTAGCTCTTTTCATGGTGAACACAACTACAATTAAATCTTCATTCCATGATCGAGGAATTTGTGTTCAGTTAGTTATCCTTCCCCGCTCCCCCGATAAGCACGGTTGGCTACGAAAGAAGTCCAACATTCCATTTCCATGTAGGCATTTAGAGAATAGGTCAGCTGAACCTGTTCCAACAATTCATCCTGCTTCATAGATGATGGTGCACTTAAATTTGGTCCAAGAGATTTACAATAATAACAGTACAAAATCTACACACGTTAGAACACAGAGATTCCCCCACGCAGTGTTAATGATCCCCCCAAGAAGTGTTAATGGAATACCACAGGAGTGTGAGAGAGTGCTTTGGACAGTGTCAAACACCGCCCCCCTTTGACTTGCCAATGCCTATGCATCATGCCAGCTCAATGTATTGCCAATTCTACGAAGGGGAGGGCTAAGATTCAATCAAAACTCTCCGGATTTATTATGCGGGGAGTGTAACTCACTAAGAACCGCCATTCACCACTAAGTGGCGATGACGTCACCACGACGCTTGTGCCAGGCTATGTGCACGTTGAGGCCACGTGAAGTGTCAAACGCCTGCTGGAAGGAGGTAACGGAGCAGACCCAGGTGCCACGGGTCGACTGAGATGACTGGCTGATGCACCACCTGTGCCCCCTATTGTGCCAACTTGCTGTGCTTTAGCCACCTGGCGCTCCACTCGTTGAAGTGAGCGTCACTCCTCCGTTGTTGTTGGAGGGCGACTGCCTCCAACTGCCCAGTAGCGTCCTTCACGAGCCTCCTCCACAGAGGCCGATCTTGACACCGCTGGTACCAGTCATTAGCAAGTCCACTCAGCTCCACATCCTCCTGTGCCACATCACTCCATCTCTTCTCTAGCCCATGCCACGCCCGTTTATCCCCCTCTATCCGGCCGAACAAAAGGTGTTTAGGCATCTGGTGGCTGGGCATGCGGGCTACATGACCCAGCCAATGCAGCCTTGCCTGCCGGAGGAGCTCACCGATGGGACTTTGTCCAGATCTTTCAAGGACGTGTGAGCTCCACACACAATCCAGCCTGGTTAAACCCAGGATGGATCTTCGGCAGACCAACCTAAATGTTTCTAGCTGGCGAAGATGTTCCATTAGGGGGGTTCACGTTTTGCAAGCGTAAAGAAGGGAGGGAAGGACCGTGGCCAAGAAGACCTGAAGCTTCGTGCAGAGCGACAGACAAGGTAGCTTCCACACAGCGTTACGCATCCGATGAAAAGATAATGCCGCTCGACTGATTGGGAGTGAGACCTCTGCTGTCAAACCGGAGCCGGTCATGAGCACACTGCCCAGGCATGGGAAACTCTCCACTCTCTCCACAACTGCCCCATCACCAATTGGGAGTTGTGGGGGTGGAGTGTCCGATGGTATAAAATATCCAGGCAGGTGCTTAGTTTTGGTGGGGGTGATGGTAAGGACCCACCTCTTCGCGGCAAGCTCCAGGTTCAGCAGCAGCGCTTCCAACTTCACTTCTGAGTGAGTAGCAATTACCAATAATCGGCATACATATCGTGGTTGACCAAAAGGGAGCCATCCCTTGACTGCACCCGGTCATCAATCAGCCTCCCACTGTATCTGTACCAAATGGAACTTCCTCCGGTACAGCCATCGAAGGCTTCACGAACTATGTGGTCGAAAAATATGTTAAATGATGTGGGAGCCAGAAGACATCCCTGTCGCACCCCAAGGTGAACAGGGAATGGCTCCGACTCCCGGCTACTTAGTTTTACCCGGGCCCACTCACCATCAGGAAGGTCCTTAATAATCTTGAGCAGAGGATCAGGAACTCCGAAAGCATGCAGAATAACCCACAGCCCAAGCCTACTGATGGTATTATAGGCCTTGACCAGGTCAATAAAGCAGACAGACAGAAAATATGGCATCTCTGCAGGACCGTCCTTTCCTGAAACCGCATTGGGGCTCCGCAAGCCTCTCCTCAGCGTGCCAGGCAAGGCTATGTTGAATAATCCTTGCCAGAACCTTTCCTGGCACACTGAGGAGTGAGATGCCCCTGTAGTTCTTACAGTCTGTGCCATCCCCCTTCTTAAAGAGGGGTACCACCAGGGCATCCTTCCAATCCTGCGGAACCCATCCAGTGGTCCAGACTGTGGTTATGATGTCATGTAGGGGAGTCTGTGCACAAACGCCACCCCCCCTCAGCATTTTGCTTGGAAGATAATCTCTGCCTGGTGTCTTTCTTGGTTTCAGACTCTGGATCGCCTTCAGTACTTCCTCAATAGATGGCACCTCAGCCAGCCATTCACAGGGGGTAACTTCTTCCAATATTTGAGACACCGCAGCCTCAACACGGTCATCCCCACTTTGTCTCACAATGTTTTCCAGGTTGAGGGATTTCCCCTCCCCCAGGACCTCACAGAAATACTCAGCAAATCTGCAAACCTGTTCCCATTAATTTGAACCTATCTACCTGAATTTACCGAAAGACCCAAATAATATGAATTCCTGCAGTCACGAAAGCTTTGAGTCAAGATTTAACTGCCTGTGCACGGAGGGTTTCCACTTAACTATAAGATCTTTCAACAAACTTCTAGACAGGAAGTCTGATCTGATCGAGACACATTTCTGAAAAGATGCCACAACTCTCAGGTAATACCGATCTCCTTTACACTGACATCTGCTGCTGTCACATAACATCGAAACGTCGTAGTTTGTTGTTTATTTAATTTGTATTCATTTGAACCTATCTACGTGACTTTGCCGAAAGACTCAAAGAATACTGTTCCTGAGGGTCGGAGATTAGATCACCGTTCTTTCCCCTAATGATGGAAAAAGGTGTCGCGCTGCAGGTTACTTTTTTGATGGAGTTAAATAGCGAAATGTGATCGCGGGCCATTGAGGCAGACTCCATCTCCTCAGAAACCCGCGACCACCACCCATCCCTGCAGTGCCTCACGGCTCTCCGAACCTCCGAGCGAAGGCTGCGGTAAGCCTCCTCATTCTCTGACATGGAATGCTGTAGACGATGAGAGTGGGCCTGTCGCTTTTTCTCAGCCAGCCTGAACACCTCCTCTGTCAGCCAGGGTCTCTGGGGAGGTCTGGACCGTGTACCAAAAGCAGCCATTGTAGCTGCATGAGCCACAGTCCTAAACCTCGCCCATTTCTCCATCTGTAACTCACTGCACGCGTATATTCAAACAAAGATAAAAAAACCCAACGAGAGTCTTGCACGCGGTGGTAATTGGTGTTAATATTTTGAGAAAACTTTGGACAATGTTCAGCACTTAGAACATGGTGGCCTGAGATGAATTCCTAGCTAGTGTTAACATCGAGGGCAAGAAGTGTCTGAACCAGTCTTGGGCCTCTGCTAGATCATCAGAGCCTTAAATGAGGACCTGATGTCATCTGCAAACAACTAGTGTACAGTTAAATAAAGGTACAAATCCTCCAACATAAGGCTTGACAGGTCACCAACATCTCTCAGAACTCTCTTCACTGGCCACATCCACAAACATCAATTGATGCGATTTCACCAGTGGCAGAATGTTTTCAGAATTGCTCAGCTCCGCAGAGCTCCACCTGAAATTCACCCACTTAAGAGTCCTTTCCAAGTGCTTAACGAGGTGCAGTGAAATACATTCCACCAGTGGCAGAATGGCCCCTTCAGGACTTGAAAAATACAGAATGGGGCTAAGTTCACACACACGCGGGTGCCATTCCACTCAAAACCAAGACGAAATGGCATGGATTTGGTCCAGCACAAATATACTGGCGCATACTGAAGAAGCATGCTCACCTTAAACAGTCCCACCTGTTCTCCTGTCACCATAACTACACCACTATCAATAACCCCACTCTTCATTTTAACTACTATTATCTCATATTCTTAGTTCTTTCGGTAAAGTCACGTGACTTTACCGAAAGAACTAAGAATATGAATTACTGCAGTCACGAAAGCTTTAAATCAAAAATACTATTATCTCGTACAATTTTAGAATTGTTGTCGAACGCATGTAGAATAAGGCACAAAAAAAATATATTTTTTATTTTACCAGGTAAGGCCCACTGAGCTACATTAGAGGCCGACCAAAATTCGGTTTTGGCGCCGAAAGTTGGCAAATGGCCTCTTTCGGCATACTTTCGGTTTCGGCCGAAAGTTAATTTTTTACTTTCGGTTTACTTTCGATTTCGGCCGAAAGTTAATTTTTCACTTTCGGTCTGGTATCGGTTTTGGCCGAAACTGATATTGACTTTCGGTCGTCAACCGCAGATCTATTTTTAGAATATAACGCTAGTGCTACGTCTTTCACTCTGCCTATCGGCCGGTCAGTCGGCGCTAGGCAATTCTATGCGATAGGCTGCAAACACACACACACGTCAGCAGCAGCAGCTTGGGAGCGAGGTTACAGCCGCAACCATGGTCTGCTAATGTTTATACGACTGGTCAACAGATGGCAGCCTGCATTTCCATCCATGGGTGGAGTCTCTTTGGCGAGACAACAAAGTGCCTCTGTTGTCTGTTCCCAGCCGCCTGCCCGCCTTGGCTTATGTGTTGCATTCGCTTTAGTCTACACGCGTGTTGATACCGAGATTCGAAGTCTGACAATATTGATATTCAGTTAGCTAATAGTTCCGTAGCGAATTAGTGACAACGGAATTATGAATCTGAGTGAAGTAGAAAATTAAAGTTAATAAACGGAGCAGTTAATCACCGTGAAGAATGTCGAAACATGTGGTGTGGGATTACTTCACTCAAGTCTATTCTGATGCAAGCAAGGTGCAGCAACCTGCTGGGCGAGAATGTGGAAAAAACTGTTGTTTCTTAACTACAACATTCGTTTGTTTGGATATAATTACTAAGTAACACCTAAATATTAGATATTTAGCGACTCTTACTGCAAGCTCTGAATGCTTAGTTCTAGATTTATTTTAATTAAAGTAGCATTGCATCATGATATATTTAATAAATCTTGTGTTCGGTAACTTCGGTTATATACCTTTCTGTTTCGGTCTCGGTCGCAAGTATAGTTAAACTTTCGGTCTCGGCTTCGGTTTCGGCCGAAAGTCAATGTTTAACTTTCGGTCTGGTTTCGGTTTCGGCCGAAACCAGAAATTCAGTTTGGGTCGGCCTCTAAGCTACATAACTCTTTTTCAGAAGCGACCTGGACACAAATGATAGCCCAACAAACTGGCTTACCATGTGGAAATGTATAGCAACCAAATACTCGAAGCGCATGTTTCTAAATGTGGAGGGAAAAACCGGAAATATCCACATGACCACGGGGAGAACATGCAAACTCCAAATATACAGTCATCGGGGTCGGGGTCGAACTCACGAGCTCCTGCAAACCAGGCGAGGTAGTTAACACATAGGATACATCTATATAAGATAAGAAGAGGAGCAGAGAGTATCAGAAAGGAGCAGGGGTAGCAACATGGAACACTGCACCCACTGATATGCACGGCCCGGTGTCATCATTGATATGAAGCAAAGGCCAGATGGAACGCCACGACAAAGCTAAACTCAGGGAACATTAACGGGAGGAGCAACATGCGTGCCACCCTACTTGGCTGCATCGTTATTGATTGTGTTTTTTAATGTAATTATGAGAGCGGTTTTTTTTCTCCGAGAATTTGCTACAATAAGCAATTTGAATCGATCGAATGTGTTCCGTGGCGGCAAGGGGCGCATCGCGTTCCGTAGCTGTTTGTTTACCAGCTGTGCTGCATGCTTGATTCGCTGTGTAGAGGGGTCTCCTCTAATGGGTGGCTGGGGGAGCGGTGGGGGGGGGGGCTGGGTGGGTGGGGGATGGCTGGGTTGGTGGGGGGAGAGTGGTGGGTGGGTAGTGTTGGGGGGTGGAGGGGGCTGGGTGGGTAAGGGGAGCGGTGGGGGGGGAGTCGTGGTTGGGTGGGGAGGGAGCGATGGGCGGGGGGGCTGGGTGGGGGGGTCGGGGAGTGGTGGGTGGGGGTGACGCTGAGGACAGGCACCTATAAGCACTGTGGTTCTTCATGTGTGGTGTTAAGTTGTATGTTTAATTTCTTTATTTAAAAATTATAATTCGCATTTCTCACGTTAAAAAAAAGTTTTTCGAGAGTGTATAATGTTGGGGCTGAAACGTAGCTCGGCTTCTAACATGGAGAGAATCAATGGTAACACGATGATCGTTTGACGAGTTTTTGCCAAACAAGCAATTTCCGCGGAACGTATCTCGCTCGTTAAGCGACACACGCTTACAATTTAAAAACATTTTTGCAGGTTTTTATAAATGCTCATTAAATTTGTTGATAAATATTACGTTGACTAAATCTTACAACCGTTTGAGAGGGAGAATGTATTTGCGCAATAATTTCACTGCAGTCAGCAAAACAACCTTCAAATGTAAAATCCTTTTATAAGAACGCATTTAAATTTGTTTGGCTGGATGTATGCATATCCTCCATATGTTTGCAGTCAAGTAATATTCACCAACGTATTGGCTATTGTTAAAATGTCATATGACTACACTTCATGACCTGCCTGTGAAGCCCAATGCTAAATTGACTCAAATGTAATTTAATTTGGGTGATGAAACAGATAAAGTCCATGTTATTTATCCATTATTTAATGAATTCAAGCTTTACCTTGTTCCCCACAATCTGCCAAGACAGAATATAATGATTTTGTACTTTTTTCTTGAGCTGTGTATAACACATAATCCCCTCACTAAGCCACTGCAAAACTCAAGCGGCTTGATTTAATTATTACTTTATTACCCTAACTCTAAACCATTATATACGACCACATAACCCATCACATGTAAAGTTTGCTTTTGCAACAAAAAGGCGCATTATTATTTGATTATTCATCTAAGATACATGGCACTTAGCATCAATTGTTTATGTTAGACTTGAACAAGCATATCATCATAATTCCTAAATCGTATCCTAACTAAATCGATCCACTTACTGTGTGCAATCTAAGCACTAATGTAAATTCCTACACCTCTTTGACTCTACCCATATTTGCCCCCCCCCCCCATACCAAGAGGTTATATCCTTCCTAATGACTAGGGTCTATCCATCATGTTTCATTGGCACCACAAATCACGGTCCTATACAGGTTACGTTCACTAAGTAGCACCCTTTACTTTCCTCCATCACAGAGCAGCCACACGTTGCCCTCCACCGTCCTTGTTCTGACGTTAACGTTAATCTGCTAACTTATTTTAAACCGTTTGTTTTTCTCTGTCTCTTTTACATTGAAGTACAGAATGTGGAGATTCATTATATATATAAACAGCAGATCTCCTCGTATCCATGATCATATTGGGAAAGGTTTTCACAATTTAGTTTGTGTTGAAGGGGAGTTGTGCCTATAAGTTTGTGGTAGCTGCTCTGCAGACAAGAATTATACTCAGCGTGATGGTTGTGATGTGTGTTGCAGCACCCATGCGATGTTCTTGTCTCACAGCACAATGCACAGGATCAGCTCAGCTGCAGTTTCCTGCAGAATGTCATTAACTGCATGGCCGTGCATATTTGTGCAAATGTATACATTCTCATTGGGATATGTTCTCAATTTGAAAAAAAGCTATGAACCTGCACAAAGCCAAATACTGCAGGAAAGCATATTAATACTGTATTTGCTGCCGATCTGCAGGCTCTGCAGGGCATCGCTGTGTCACGCACAGGGTATTTTACACAACATACCCAAGAAAGTTTTAGTTTTCAGTTCATCACTGCCGTGCGTGGCATGTCAGTTAGAAAGATAAAGTACACAAAGCCCTCCTTCTACACGTGGGTGTGGCCGCTCTTATTTGTTTTACATCCATGGAATGAATTCCACGTTCCATATCGTACGTGGCATGCATGTAAATACACGTGACGAAAACATTCAAAACACAGGGACTCCTTTCCACAGCATATGATATTTCACCATCCTTGCTAAACCGCGATTGATATTTGACTCCACGTAGTATATTTTGGGAATAACTTAGGATTGTATGGCCATTGGGGATAATTGGGTTTGCGATAAAAAAATATATTGTGAACGAGAGTTGTTGCAGTCTCTTTAAAGACAGCTCACTGTTGCCACATGCACATTAAAACAACATCTCCGTTTAACAATGAGACGACATTATTATTAAATTATATATTGTTTTACCAATTAAGTGCGACCATACAGCATTCAGCTCATTAGTTTTGCGAAGATCACAAAGACTTTGTTTTTTTTTTCTAAAAACCATTAGAAGGCATCCATGCACATTCAAGATAATGCGCCGTTGCAAAGGACCAGAAAAAAAACAATGTTACAAATGAAATCTTGGATGAACACTGCACGTAAGCTAATTTTACCGGGCACTATTCATTAAAAAAGAGCAGATGACTGTGCTTAAAACATATATTTATTTCCATTGTTATTTATAAAGGGATTTTTTAAATATATATAAGTATAAATATTTAAATTATTTCTTTGTATTTTAAAGGTTTGTTCATCAGAATCTGGAAATGGTAAACTATTCAATTGCTTAATTATTTAACATATTGTGAAGAGTGAACTCACAGTTCAGCATTATCTTTGAATGTACAGGGTGGTCCAGATATCTTGTGGCCCCCATTTAATTCTATAAATCTTAATATATATTTAAAGTAAGGTGTATTTAAAACAGAAACGAATATGCAAAGGAATAAAAACATGTGAGAGGTTAATTAATTGGGGGTTCACAAAGACTTCTGGACCACCATCCTGTACATATGATCACATTACGTGGAATGTCATCAAGGCACATGCACAAGTAGTTACCAGACAATAACTACCATGACAAAATTAATGCGTCTGCCTTGATTTAAAAATGTAAAAAATAATTTAACTGCTATGTTACTGCACGGGTCTCGAATACGTTGAACTAAATAGAGATGTATTGTTTTTGCCATGGTTTTACATTTCAATAATATAGTAAGTGATTTTTATATATCTGAAAATGAAGGCATTGTATTTTATCTCAATCACTGCAGTCTCTATAATGGCAAAGAAGTCTGGTAGGTTACCATTATCTTTGCATAAGTCATTGGATTATGTGGGACAATGTGCATGAATGGAGGTTTTAATCAATACGATTTAATCCATCTATGTTGATCACTGATAATGGAGTGGTGCATATGCCATCCTTATGGCTTTAAGCATTAAACTGGATTATCTAACACATGGTAAAATTATTGGACACTCGCCACAATAAATGCAGATATAGTAATTTGGCATATAACGTATGGTTCATATAGAGTTTGTTTAAAAAAAAATCTCCATTTGCGGAGTTGTGGCACGAGCCATCGTTGCCTAACTGTTACTGATGATGATCTCTATTTACGAATTCGAAAAAAAAGTCTATCTTGCTATTTGGATTGCTGAACCCCTGTTCTAGGGGATCTTGACAGGGGTAGACATAAGTGATTGGAAACCGTAGATTTTGACCTGGTCAAACGAAGACTGAACCTGGTTGTTTTTTTACAGTTTGCGCTGTGCACCATCTGAGGCCAGCATTTGTGTTTCCATAACGCTTGCAACACCTTAATGTTCATGGTCTTTGATGCTACGCTTGAATCTGTTTGCACGTGTATATATGCAAATACAAATATATATGAGCATTGGATCAAAATATAAATATAATCAAATAATGATTACATATGAAGTGTTTTTCTTCCTAAGACAGGAGAGGAATGCTAGGACATATTGACCTTCATGAATAATTGGTGTTATAATGAGATTATTACCGACATATTGATGCAGGGATTGTGTAAATATGTGCTCTACATGTGCTCATGTCACGAATTTGCTGGAATACTCCTGTGTTTGTTACGTGGGGTTTACACGTAAGATATACATAGATGATCTATGACTTAATTGTGTATTCTCTGCATTGTTGATATATACAGAATGGTACATTTTATGCACCACATACAGTTTTGTATACACCCACGCATGGAATGTTTTGTGTTAAAACGTTTCCGGGCATTGGACAGGTCTATGCAGTAATTTAAGCAAATGTCTCGGGTGGCAGTTATTGGCTGCAACAGTCTTAAACCTTCACAATATAACCCCGCTGCTAACGTTCACAATTCTTAACACTTTAAGGGCACCAAAATTATCACCCAAAGTAGCTCCCCTGCACCACCTATACCACCACCACCTCCTCCACCACCACCTCTTCCATTACCACCACCACACATCACCCTCTACCAACAGTTACAGCCGTATCAGCAGTCTCACAGTAACATGTTCTCTGTTGATTTAAAGCTTTCGTGACTGCAGTAATTCATATTCTTAGTTTTTTCGGTAAAGTCACGTTGAAGAGAAACAACAAAATAACAAAATATATATAAAACAATAAAAAATTCTCACGACGTTTCGACCATAACTCAAACGGTCATCATCAGGTGTGTCGGTTTGCATAAATTTATTTTGAAAACGGCATATTTATTTATATATATATAAAAAATAACGTTTGCGTCACGTGCAACGATTGGCAGTTTGCCCAGGACTAGTCCATCTATTTTTTGAAAAGAGGAGGGGGGAGACGAAATTTGTTTTTATGTATGCTGTCTGAAAGCCACTGTAAGCGTGAACAATCAATCAAGAACTGAAATGATTTATCAAATCTTTCCAATGATTGCTAAGATAGAATCCATCTTCTCGGTTGAAATTGTCTCTGTGCTTGTATATGTGGATAGCCTCATGAACGAATCTCTCATGGAAGCCAGATGGCTTACAAAGAACCTCCGTCTTGGAAAAGTCAATGGCATGTGAGCCTACTGAATTAGAACAATGATCTGCTACGGCCGAGGTGTTGGTCCTACCGTGTTTAAGGTCTGCTTTATGTTCACGAATGCGGTCCGAGATATGGCGTTTGGTTTCTCCAATGTAACTACTACCACAGAAGCAACTTAGTTTGTAGACACCAGGGTATTGTATGTCCGGAATCACATCTTTTACAGACGGAACCAGATCACGGATTTTATGTAATGTGTTGAAACGGACCTGGATCTTGTGTTTATTCAAGATTTTGGAGATCTTTTTTGTGATCCCAGCAATGTAGGGTAAAGTGATGGTTTTGAAAGGCTCCTCAAGAGGGTTCTTCTTCATGGTTTGAGTGAAAGCTTTGCGGATTGTATAGTCGGAGTAACCATTAGCCCTAAGAGCTTGGTGTACGTGCTTGAGTTCACTGCTTATGTGTTCCTGGTCGGATATGCATTGGGCTCTATGATACAGAGTCTTGATGAGAGAATTCTTCTGTGATGGATGGTGGTGGGAATCCGGTTTCAGATAAGCATCCGTATGGGTAGCTTTCCTGTAGACAGAGTGGCTCATTGAACCATCAGGTCTCTTTTTAATTAGGACATCCAAAAAAGGTATCTTGCCATCTATTTCGACTTCCATGGTAAATCTGATGGCTGGGTGTATGGAATTGATGTGGTCGAAGAATTGGTCTAGAGCAGGCCGGCCATGTGGCCAGATGACAAAAGTGTCATCCACGTACCTCTTCCATAAGGTTGGGCGCAGAGTGGCAGTCTGGATGGCGTCAGTCTCAAATTTCTCCATGAAAATGTTAGCTATAACTGGAGAAAGGGGGGAGCCCATTGGGGTGCCCTCAGTTTGTTTGTAGAAAGTTCCATTCCAAGTGAAGTATGTATTGGTTAAACAGTGTCTCACCAGGGGGGGTACCTCAGTGTTTAGTCCTTGATGAACCAAGTCTTCAATGATTGCAATGGTGTCAGGTACAGGAACCTTGGTGAATAAGGAAACTACATCAAAACTGACAAGCAGGTCGTCTGGGGACAGGGAAATACCCTTGATTGTTGATACCAGGTGAGTAGAATTTTGTACCGCAGAGGTGGTCTTTCCAGTGAAAGGACGCAGGATTTCAGACAAAAAACGAGCTAGTTTGTAGGTGGGGGAGCTGATAGTAGAGACTATGGGACGAAGAGGTGTATCAACTTTATGTATTTTTGGTAAGCCGTATAATCTTGGTGGCCTGGCAGCAGAAGGTTTCAACGAAAACTGTTTAGATTGATCAATTAATGCGGTTGAATCAGAAATTATTTTGTTGGTTTGTGTGACGAGGCTGTTGGTGGGATCTCTTTTTATTTTTGTATAACTACCATCGTCGAGTAATTCTTTAATTTTGTTGTTGTATTCTATTTTATCCATGATGACAGTAGCATTGCCTTTGTCAGCTGAGAGAACTACAATATCATTCCTCTTTTTTAATTTATATAATTCAAAACGCTCATCTTTGCTGAGGTTGCTAGCTGGCATCTTAGCGTTTTTGAGGGTTGCAGCGATTTCAGATCTTGCTACGTCTGCAGCGATGTGACCCAGGCCCCTGAGAGCAACGTCTACTTGGGCAATTATATCATTAACTGGTATGTGTTTAGGTGTGACTGCAAAGTTTAGACCTTTAGCTAAAACGGATTTCAGACCATCGGAAATAGAACTGTTACTGCGATTAATTACGACTTTATTAACGTCTAACTTTTTGGTGTGTGGGTCCGGTCTTTTGTTGAAGAGGAGGTTAAATTTGGAAATCAGGTTTTCCTTACATTTGGTCGACATAGTAGCAGCTGAAGAGGCAGTCATAATTAAAAAGAGACCTGATGGTTCAATGAGCCACTCTGTCTACAGGAAAGCTACCCATACGGATGCTTATCTGAAACCGGATTCCCACCACCATCCATCACAGAAGAATTCTCTCATCAAGACTCTGTATCATAGAGCCCAATGCATATCCGACCAGGAACACATAAGCAGTGAACTCAAGCACGTACACCAAGCTCTTAGGGCTAATGGTTACTCCGACTATACAATCCGCAAAGCTATCACTCAAACCATGAAGAAGAACCCTCTTGAGGAGCCTTTCAAAACCATCACTTTACCCTACATTGCTGGGATCACAAAAAAGATCTCCAAAATCTTGAATAAACACAAGATCCAGGTCCGTTTCAACACATTACATAAAATCCGTGATCTGGTTCCGTCTGTAAAAGATGTGATTCCGGACATACAATACCCTGGTGTCTACAAACTAAGTTGCCTCTGTGGTAGTAGTTACATTGGAGAAACCAAACGCCATATCTCGAACCGCATTCGTGAACATAAAGCAGACCTTAAACACGGTAGGACCAACACCTCGGCCGTAGCAGATCATTGTTCTAATTCAGTAGGCTCACATGCCATTGACTTTTCCAAGACGGAGGTTCTTTGTAAGCCATCTGGCTTCCATGAGAGATTCGTTCATGAGGCTATCCACATATACAAGCACAGAGACAATTTCAACCGAGAAGATGGATTCTATCTTAGCAATCATTGGAAAGATTTGATAAATCATTTCAGTTCTTGATTGATTGTTCACGCTTACAGTGGCTTTCAGACAGCATACATAAAAACAAATTTCGTCTCCCCCCTCCTCTTTTCAAAAAATAGATGGACTAGTCCTGGGCAAACTGCCAATCGTTGCGCGTGACGCAAACGTTATTTTTTATATATATATAAATAAATATGCCATTTTCAAAATAAATTTATGCAAACCGACACACCTGATGATGACCGTTTGAGTTATGGTCGAAACGTCGTGAGAATTTTTTATTGTTTTATATTTATTTTGTTGTTTCTCTTCAACGTGACTTTACCGAAAAAACTAAGAATATGAATTACTGCAGTCACGAAAGCTTTAAATCAAAATTTAATCGCCTCTACGGGGAGGGTTTTCACATAACTTTAAGATCCTTCAACAAACTCCGGGATAAGAAAGCTCAGCTGATCGAGTCTCTCACCTTCCTGAAGAGATGCCGCGACTCTGGGGTAATACCAATCGCATTTACACTCACCTCTGCTACTGTAACTTCTTCTAATGCGAAACGAATTCTTTTCAAAACTAGCTTAGCTCTTATCTCAGAAAAAATCAGACTTATACGCACAGAACTAGATCAGTTAGACAAGACACTCTACAAATCACACTTATCATTGACAGCAATAATGTCCACATCGGATTGGGAACATGTAGACAATATGACTGCCTCTTCAGCTGCTACTATGTCGACCAAATGTAAGGAAAACCTGATTTCCAAATTTAACCTCCTCTTCAACAAAAGACCGGACCCACACACCAAAAAGTTAGACGTTAATAAAGTCGTAATTAATCGCAGTAACAGTTCTATTTCCGATGGTCTGAAATCCGTTTTAGCTAAAGGTCTAAACTTTGCAGTCACACCTAAACACATACCAGTTAATGATATAATTGCCCAAGTAGACGTTGCTCTCAGGGGCCTGGGTCACATCGCTGCAGACGTAGCAAGATCTGAAATCGCTGCAACCCTCAAAAACGCTAAGATGCCAGCTAGCAACCTCAGCAAAGATGAGCGTTTTGAATTATATAAATTAAAAAAGAGGAATGATATTGTAGTTCTCTCAGCTGACAAAGGCAATGCTACTGTCATCATGGATAAAATAGAATACAACAACAAAATTAAAGAATTACTCGACGATGGTAGTTATACAAAAATAAAAAGAGATCCCACCAACAGCCTCGTCACACAAACCAACAAAATAATTTCTGATTCAACCGCATTAATTGATCAATCTAAACAGTTTTCGTTGAAACCTTCTGCTGCCAGGCCACCAAGATTATACGGCTTACCAAAAATACATAAAGTTGATACACCTCTTCGTCCCATAGTCTCTACTATCAGCTCCCCCACCTACAAACTAGCTCGTTTTTTGTCTGAAATCCTGCGTCCTTTCACTGGAAAGACCACCTCTGCGGTACAAAATTCTACTCACCTGGTATCAACAATCAAGGGTATTTCCCTGTCCCCAGACGACCTGCTTGTCAGTTTTGATGTAGTTTCCTTATTCACCAAGGTTCCTGTACCTGACACCATTGCAATCATTGAAGACTTGGTTCATCAAGGACTAAACACTGAGGTACCCCCCCTGGTGAGACACTGTTTAACCAATACATACTTCACTTGGAATGGAACTTTCTACAAACAAACTGAGGGCACCCCAATGGTCTCCCCCCTTTCTCCAGTTATAGCTAACATTTTCATGGAGAAATTTGAGACTGACGCCATCCAGACTGCCACTCTGCGCCCAACCTTATGGAAGAGGTACGTGGATGACACTTTTGTCATCTGGCCACATGGCCGGCCTGCTCTAGACCAATTCTTCGACCACATCAATTCCATACACCCAGCCATCAGATTTACCATGGAAGTCGAAATAGATGGCAAGATACCTTTTTTGGATGTCCTAATTAAAAAGAGACCTGATGGTTCAATGAGCCACTCTGTCTACAGGAAAGCTACCCATACGGATGCTTATCTGAAACCGGATTCCCACCACCATCCATCGCAGAAGAATTCTCTCATCAAGACTCTGTATCATAGAGCCCAATGCATATCCGACCAGGAACACATAAGCAGTGAACTCAAGCACGTACACCAAGCTCTTAGGGCTAATGGTTACTCCGACTATACAATCCGCAAAGCTATCACTCAAACCATGAAGAAGAACCCTCTTGAGGAGCCTTTCAAAACCATCACTTTACCCTACATTGCTGGGATCACAAAAAAGATCTCCAAAATCTTGAATAAACACAAGATCCAGGTCCGTTTCAACACATTACATAAAATCCGTGATCTGGTTCCGTCTGTAAAAGATGTGATTCCGGACATACAATACCCTGGTGTCTACAAACTAAGTTGCCTCTGTGGTAGTAGTTACATTGGAGAAACCAAACGCCATATCTCGGACCGCATTCGTGAACATAAAGCAGACCTTAAACACGGTAGGACCAACACCTCGGCCGTAGCAGATCATTGTTCTAATTCAGTAGGCTCACATGCCATTGACTTTTCCAAGACGGAGGTTCTTTGTAAGCCATCTGGCTTCCATGAGAGATTCGTTCATGAGGCTATCCACATATACAAGCACAGAGACAATTTCAACCGAGAAGATGGATTCTATCTTAGCAATCATTGGAAAGATTTGATAAATCATTTCAGTTCTTGATTGATTGTTCACGCTTACAGTGGCTTTCAGACAGCATACATAAAAACAAATTTCGTCTCCCCCCTCCTCTTTTCAAAAAATAGATGGACTAGTCCTGGGCAAACTGCCAATCGTTGCGCGTGACGCAAACGTTATTTTTTATATATATATAAATAAATATGCCGTTTTCAAAATAAATTTATGCAAACCGACACACCTGATGATGACCGTTTGAGTTATGGTCGAAACGTCGTGAGAATTTTTTATTGTTTTATATATATTTTGTTATTTTGTTGTTTCTCTTCAACGTGACTTTACCGAAAAAACTAAGAATATGTTCTCTGTTCTTGGTTATTTCGGTAAAGTCACGTAGAAGGGAAACAATAAAATAATAAAAATATAAACAAAAAATATGAAACAATTTTTTTTATTGTTTCCCTTCTACGTGACTTTACCAAGAGAACCAAGAATATGAATCCCTGCAGTCACGAAAGCTTTAAATCAAAATGTTCTCTGTTGTATTATTGTGCGTGAAAATATTGATGACTGATTTGTTTAGAACTATCTCAATTAAAACTTTATAATTTATGCAGAAGGCCGCTTATCTATTTTTCCTCTAAATGGGAAAAAAACACATGCACATGTAGAATTTAACTTGTTGTTTACTGGGTTCACTAAACAGGAACATGTTTAATGCACAAACACAAATGCACACAAGCAACATCGTGTGTGTTAAGCACTGATAAACATTGTATTTGAGAAAAAAAAACTATAATCCAGGTAATTGCACAAGCACCAATAACATGTGCATTGCATTTGCAAAAAAAATCGGCACTGATTTGTTATCAAACCTACACAAATGGAATCAGTAATGCCCATCACGATGTGATTAAAATTTTAAGAGTGGACTCATACCCATTTACCTACAATAATTGAAAAACGAGAAAAATATCCACAAACAGGGCAAACAGCCATCACCACCTGTAGCTGTAACATACATCAGCCTCGAATCTTTTGCATAAATGGGTTAGATGCTCCCGAGGGGCCACGGCATATTGATGCTGTTTCACATCACACGAATCACTACTGCCATTTGTTGCAGGTTTGCTGCAAGGCAATAGAAAACAATCACAATAATAACCTGTTAAAATAAAACAACAATAATGCAGCGATATAATATATAAGTATTAACAAAAAAACACACGTAACTATAATATAGCTCCGTTCCAAATAAATTGAGTGGATGGAAATGGAAATTGCATGAAATACGTTTACAAAAATTCCTTTATCTTTACAAAACATTATCAATGTGGCACCACGCAGATAGCGGAGCGTGTGTGTGTGTGTCTGCGGATTCATGCCGATTCGCAGTGGTTAAAGGCTGCTTAGTATTCATGTGAGCATGGAGATTATTTTGTGAGTGAGCCGCGCTTTCCACGAGAACTGAGCAATGCATGGGTCAGTGGTTTGGATTTAAACGCCACACCAAGCAATAAGTTGTAGAATTTCATATAATTGTGTATATTAAGAAATTAGTTTGCATTTATATTTTAGCCATGATTTAATAAGGTTGTAACAGACGTGTTGCTTGGTCATAGTAGAATATGGACTATTATCACTCTTTTGTATTGATAAATGTTTTGTAGTGTCAAAATTGTAATGGAGATATACGTGTGCATGCGTGTGCACACACGTGTACCAGTGACGTGGTCGTCAAAGTGCACTGTGATAAAATTCCCAAGAATAGCTAATTAACTGAAGATGTACTGTTCATTGTGCACTAAATGCAAGTGATTGGGTATAACTATATGGCCACAAGGAACACTGCAGGCTAATATACACGCTGTATGTGTGTGTGTACTTGAGCAAGATAGGGGAGAAGGTTATAGTTGAAGGCAGTGGAGTTTTGGTGAGTTTTGGATTTGAAATATGGGCGTGAGTATGGAGTTGGCAGTGGACACGCTCCTAGAAAATATGCAGCTGAGAGATCACGGGTGATCTTCCATCGGATTGTAACAGGAAGGTTTGTAAAGCAGCCACCTGCTGGAGTGCATCGTAAATAATGGGTGTCAAGAGAGGCATTTGGATTTTATGTGTTTAATTAAAGGGTAGGTGAAGATTCTGAAGCTATATAATAATGGTATAATTGATATGGACGGACTTAAATAATACAAGAGCGGAAAGACTAAAATGCATACTAACTGCATTGTCTCATTATTTGCACTTTGCAAAAACATCACGAGCTATAAACTATGGTTGATATTAGATCCATCATGCCGTCATATTCCAGAGTGTTATTAATGAGCACTTGCCGCAGCGCTACACTGCCAGTCACAGTAAATAACGCACTCATGTAAAGTGTTGCTTTAAACAAGATGTTAGCCTTCCAGGAAAAAAAAAACATTATTTCTCGAAATGCTTAAAATGTTTACATAACACCTTCTGATAAATCCCTTAAAAGACGATTAATATAATCTTGTGTGAGTGGTTTGGCTCTTACACAAAAGCTCGGGAGCTTTACTGCAAACATCTCTCAGAAAACGGTGTGTACACTCCGGTTTTACAACGGCGACCCGCTTCAAATCTCAATTATGCTTTCCTGCGCAGGAGCGCTTGAAATTAGTGCTGGAGTGCGTACCAAGGGTCATGTAAAATTTAGGCCAATTTAAGTGGTACTCCATATGGATTGCCTCTCTTTCTTTGAGTCATTGGTCACAAACACGCACTGATTATCAAGGGCAGTGCATGCAGAGAAATACAGCGGTTACTCACCATTAAGCAACACAATTATTCTCCAATGAAAGGAATTTGGCCGCTGAACCTGCTTTTTATGGTTGTGTTACCTTCCTTATTTTCTAAACATAAAACAAATTATGTACGTGTCTTGTACACTTTTCAGAGTGAATAACAGCAGTTGGGCAGTGTATGAGGCAAAATTTAGCTAAATATTGCCAATGCCAAAAGGAACCTAAGGCATAGCATCTGCGACCAGAGGTGAACCCAGGATTAAACTCAGTATTGTATATCTATACCAGGGAAATGCATTTCAATCCAATGCAGTACCTGTGTATTTGTACATAGAATTTGCCCTTTACAAAAAAAGGATACATCATTAAACATACTACCACATTTTTTACATGGTTAAGTATGTTTAAAATTATACGTCATTACGCACATGTAGTTTGATATAGACAAATACTAAAATTATATTTGACCACATTGTATATATGTATGTGCTGGCCTGCATATAGAGTAGAGCCTTCTTTTGTATAGCTACCATTAATTGGAAAAATTAACGATCAACTGGAAATGCAATAACATCATGGGGACTTTTATTGAGTTTTTTCTCGTGCAATATGTTGAGCATCGGTGACTTAAAAAAAAAATCGTCAATTTCCATCCTTGCTGCTCGCGGTCGCGTGCAGTGTGCCGGCAAGTGTTAAGCCGGAGCAGCTCGACGCGTATGAATTGCTCCATTACCCTGCACGTCCGATAATCTGAGAGCAGGCGGGAGGATTTGGCCCCGCTCTTGGTGCCTTCCTTAGGTGCACTCGAACAAATTATTGGGGTACCCAGATGAAAAAGTCAAGATTGGTGCCTGCAAATCTTAATAATCTGATGTGCGCTTAGCAACGGCACACAATATGCAATGCATTTCTGCAATGTTTCTATGCTTGGCATATTGCACACGAAAATATAAACTTTAAAATAGAATCCGGTTACAAAACAGTTGCCAGAATTATCCATATAAGGTGATATGTCTGATTCGCCAAAAGTAATTTAAATAATGATGCTAACTAAGCCATAGGCAAATGTCGTTACTGTCACCTCCTTTGTAATACTATTACAAAACTTCCCAAAGATAAAAGCCGCGGAAGCCCATGCAGTCATGATTATACACGTATCAACGATTGGCATCAGTGTGATTTCACAGTTAAGGGATGTTCTGGTAAACAGTGGTGAAAGTGCAAGTCATAAGGCCTTATCACACCAAGATGTGCAGTATCTGTTTTTTTCAGCTGGAGCATTAAAAACAGTGTTTGGCCCACCCGGCTTTTCTATTTAAACACTGCAGCTCGCTCGCTGTTCCGGGGATACATATGGGCTGCACAATTTATTAGCTAAAATGAAACATCCTCAAAATCTAACACAAAAGCTGCAAAATAAAATTTACAAAGGTAAATACTTAAATGTAAACTATAGTGATCTTAAATATTTGGGTGCACCTTTCAAAATTCCACTTTGCGTTTCAGTTCCGCTAAACTGACCACCGCCTCCATTTCCTCCGAGCCAGAGGCAATGCTAAACGGCGACAGACACGAGTTATGGTGGTGCACATTTATAGTGGCTGGACAGTCACGTGACCAATGTTCTCCAGTGTGACACTCAACGGTCGAGCACATGCATGCCCGTACACTGCCAGTGATGGAGAGCATGAAGTGCTTAGAAAGATACGGTAGAAAAAAGGACGTACGTGGCGCTGAATTTAACATAAAGTTGAATATCATGCAGCTTTGCCTCTATTCAGATGAAAGTTTAAATCGGCGTTTTTACTTCGCAAGAGAGCAGTATTTACTTCAACCCGCAATATTCAATGTGTGATGTGCTATAGGCTTTACAAACATAAAAAGTATATAAATAACATAATAATTAAACAAGAGCTATGCTTTTAATTAGCACAGGAAGAGAAAGTTCTCAGAGTTTTGACTGATCTTCAAGAAATATATACATAGAAATGTGAATTAGCAGGAATGACGAACATATAGCGATAGCCGGATTTTAATTTTCAGAGCTGTGAGTGGCGTTCTTACGGAGCCTACGTGATTGATGGCTGCAAATATGTCAAACGGATGTAAGGTGCAAAGTCTCTGTTCACACTATGAATATGTCCCATCAACCATTTTCCATGCATTGGGGGCAAGAATGCTTCCGTCGAACGGGCTTTTTGTTGTAAAACACGAGGACAAAGTGTGAGCATAAACAAAAAAACTAAAAGAATTACACGTTGAAAGTGGTGAATATTGGATGGTGCGTGCTTTGCAAGAGTCTGATTAACTCACCCCAAGAGGGAACAAGTGTCAGCTAAAATACAACTGCAATAAGTATGAAATTACCAATGATAACGAGAGTTAGAGCTTGGCATTATAAACTCTGGCTTATTGTAATCTTTAGAAAAATGATGACAGAATACAGCGCAGGCGACAGCAGTATAATTTGCTCAGTCGCACATAAAGTACAGTCTTGGCTTCCACATGTGAATTAACTATTGATTGAATTGACAGGAAGACAAAAATCCAAAACTGAAACCCAGCAGTGCCTTTCAACTCAAAATATCTCACTGGGAAGCATCTACGATACTGTATATAAATGAAAGGTTGAAATTACTTACAGTAGAACCCCTCTTAAAGACCACCCCTGTTAGCGACTAATTGTTTAACGCCGGGCCACCAAAGAGCCCAATGTGTCCGCTTACCGACCATTCCCCTGTTAGCGACGGGCTGTTGTAGGTACAGTAAATATGAATTAATGCATTGATTAACCACGTGAATTTAAATATTGTGTTTATAATGTTGTTCGTATCTTTATGCATTAATATCCATTGTTTAAATATTATCACATACGTCTTTTGAGTGAAAAAGGGTAACTTTCGATGCTATCGGAACAAATTAAGCCTTTGACATGTATTTCCTATCCCCACGTAGCGACCAAATCACTTAACCACCGGTTTCCTGGAACCAATTACCGTCGTTAAGATGTTATACTGTATATTAATGAAAGTTTTAAAATTTCCAGTACATGATGTTTAAAATGTAAAAAAAACTAGGCTCTCTTATAAGTGTGAGTTGTCAATCAATATTCACGCGATCGGCTCCTTTCACATAATGTAACTTTCTGTCAAGAAGCTAGCATTTCATGAACATTAAACATATCAGATGTCCATAATAAAGTTTGTTTTTAGGTTAGATTGCGTAAATATGAATGCGTCATCAACCCGCCACCACCCGACATAGACAATTATGAAGGTTTAAATTTTAACTTAAACTTTCGTGACTGCCCACTCACTTTGCAGTTGCATTTGGAGGCTTGCCCCCTCTTTTCTCTCCGCCTGATGAAGACCGCTTGTGTTGCAATCGAAACGTCGTGGGTTTTTTCTTGTATTACTTTCAATTTATTATTTGTAATTATTATTTGTAATTTTTATTTTATTTTTAATTTTTATTTTCTATCTACGTGACTTTACCGAAAGAACCAAGAATACAATTAAGGTTTGTCACGTGAACAAAATGTGCCAATTAGTTACTAGTTCAGTGTGTTGGCACAGTAAACCCAGAGCATTTACAAATCGACTATGACGTTTTACTGGTGATTACAACTAGCTTCATCAGGCGAACAACAAGAATTGTGAAGAATTCCTCCTATTTCTGTCTTAAATAGAGGGAGTACCCCCACCTGCTCAAAATGGGGGATATCAGATATCCCCCACATTGAACAGCTAGCTTTCATAATCAAACGGTGTTATATGAAATGAACATAGGTACATCGTCAAACATCATAAGAGATCGTCATTCGATACGGATTCAGAATAATGGCAGAGTTTATTTCGATGGAGAATGTCAACGGTCCCTGACTGCAATAGATCTACGATAAGGACTGATTTAGAATTGAGGGAGCAGAAATTGAGGGTGAATTGTAATGTCTGGGGTGTCAGGAGTGAGCCTTATGAAGACAAGCTTATTGAGGCATACACAGTGGGCTTGCTGTGTGTTGGCTGGGGGGAATAACTTGGAGTTAGGGGTGGATAGATGGAGTAGATAACCCCAAAGGTGGTCACATACATTATAGCATGCATTATAATGTATGTATGTTGAACTTAAATTTTGATTTAAAGCTTTCGTGACTGCAGTATTCATGTTCTTAGTTCTTTCGGTAAAGTCACGTTGAAGGGAAACAACAAAATAATAAAATATATATAACAAAAAAAATTCTCACGACGTTTCGACCATAACACAAACGGTCGTCTTCAGGTGTGTCGGTTTGCGTAAATTTATTTATTTTTAAACGGTGTATTTATTTATTTAGAATAAAAAAAACGTTAGCGCCACGCGCAGCAATTTGGCAGTTTATTTAGACAGACTAGTCCATCTATGTTCTGAAAAGAGGAGGGGGGAGACGAATTTTTTTTAATGTATGCTGTCTGAAAGCCACTGTAAGCGTGAACAATCAATTAAGACCTGAAATGGTTTATCAAATCTTTCCAATGATTGCTAAGCCAGAATCCATCTTCTCGGTTGAAATTGTCTCTGTGCTTGTATATGTGGATAGCCTCATGAACAAGAAGATGGATTCTGGCTTAGCAATCATTGGAAAGATTTGATAAACCATTTCAGGTCTTAATTGATTGTTCATGCTTACAGTGGCTTTCAGACAGCATACATAAAAAAAAATTCGTCTCCCCCCTCTTCTTTTCAGAACATAGATGGACTAGTCCGTCTAAATAAACTGCCAAATCGCTGCACGTGGTGCTAACGTTTTTTTATTATAAATAAATAAATACACCGTTTAAAAATAAATAAATTTATGCAAATCGACACACCTGAAGACGACCGTTTGTGTTATGGTCGAAACGCCGTGAGAATTTTTTTATATATATTTTATTATTTTGTCGTTTCCCTTCAACGTGACTTTACCGAAAGAACTAAGAATATAAATTTTGATTTAAAGCTTTCGTGACTGCAGTAATTCATATTCTTAGTTTTTTCGGTAAAGTCACGTTGAAGAGAAACAACAAAATAACAAAATATATATAAAACAATAAAAAATTCTCACGACGTTTCGACCATAACTCAAACGGTCATCATCAGGTGTGACGGACGCGTGACTGAAGAGAGATGGCAACAGAGACACAGAGAGAGACACACACAAAGGCACGCAGAGAAACAACGCCTCTGCGTCGAGGCACAGACGCGTTGTTTCTCTCTGTTGTTATCTCTCTCTACTTGTGTGTCTGTCTGTGTGTCTCCGGTTCTGTGTTTTGTCTCTCTCTTGGATTTAGCAACCTTTGGAGGGGCGTGGTCAACCAGGTGGGGTGTTGGCTGTTGTGTTAGCCGACTATCTGTGTTGTATTCTTGGTTCTTTCGGTAAAGTCACCACGTAGAAGTGAAACAATAAAATAATAAAAATCTAAAACAATGAAAGATATTTTTATTTATTATTTTATTGTTTCCCTTCTACGTGGTGACTTTACCGAAAGAACCAAGAATATGAATCCCTGCAGTCACGAAAGCTTTAAATGAAAATTTATCTGCGTTGTATTGTATTATATTTCTAAGTTTGCTAGGTTGGTTTTCTCTTTCATTTGTACCTGATGATGATTGCTTGCGTTGCAATCGAAACGTCGTGAGAATTTTTTTGTTTTATATATATTTTATTGTTTCCCTTCAACGTGACTTTACCGAAAGAGCTAAGAATATGAATTACTGCAGTCACGAAAGCTTTACATCAAAAGATATATCTTATCTACTAAATATATTATTATTAGTTGTTTGCCATATAAAAAATAGTTTACACTCGCATAAAAATTAGTCGCCATCAATACAGCATACGGGGGGGAAATATGAATATAGTAGACCATGAAAGAGACTGTAGCCAGTCAGGGATGCCTCAGGAAATCTGGCTCCCAAATGTTTGTCGTGGAACGTAAACAATTTAGGGCTTAATGGTTATGTACACATTGCGTTTAACTTCTTTCACCAACCGTGCTAATCGGAGGTGGAGGGGAAGGACAACTAAACACAAAAAGCAGTTCTAAAGAAATCAGTTTTAAAGTTCGTAAATCTCGAGTACTTTATGGCGAGGTACACAGTACGTCAAACGGGATTGGGTATAAATATGTTGAGTACGTTATAACGAAAGTACGTAAAGCGGGAGGGTGTAATTCCGGGTGTTACTGTGTCCCCTGGAGTCAACGATTTTCTCAAATGAAGAGGAGGAAGTTCCAGATGTAACACTTGAAGAAGTAAGCTCTGCACTGTGGACATCAGATGGTATAACTGTGGACATCATAAAAGTAGGACAAGTTATTAAAACTAAATTAGCAGACCAATTCACTAACTATTTAAACAGAAATCAAATGCCTCAATCAGGGAATTATGCTGTCAATTATTATTCAAATAAGAAAGAATGTGTAAACTACACGGAGAAAAGTGTCCAGGTGAGGGGTCAAACCCAGGTCCTTCTTGCTGCAAGGTCACTACTGCTGCATGAAGATGGATAAAGATATGAAGATGGTGATGGATGAAGATGATAATTGATATCGATGCTGCTGCTGCCACCTCCAGTCACTGCTGATGCAGCCGCAAGCCAGCCCACACAATCCCACTCCACTGCATCACAACACAATGTCCATGTCTCACTATCATTGTGATTTGCATGACGATGAGGAATCGTGTTGAAAATTCATCCCAATATCTGTTTTTGTTAAAAAATCGGGTTACATATTTTCTTGGATAATAGGATGACCAAACTCCCCTTATCCACAAATGTTATTCTCTATCAATAGTGTGTCCACTTCAACATAGATTCTAGGAGTTGTATTGTATAATGAGTGCTCAGTGATGGAGTTACAATGAGTTTAACAAATACTAGCGGGAAGTACCCGGCATTGCCCGGTGAAAAATATACTTCAAAACTTATCTTAAAAATATAACATATATACACAAATACAAAGCTGTTATGAAAGCCCGGTGTGCCGTTGGTGTTACTGTGTCCCCAGGAGTCCATCAACAAAATTATGAGGCTTGCAAAAGTAAAAAAAAGTTATAGAAAGTGGGGGGTAAATAGTTGATCTAAAAGGTTTCTGAAAAGTGTGGATCCTCCCCTCAAAAATATGCTTACCCCCACGTAGACATATATACTTACACACACTACATACAATAGAGTGAGCAGTATCTAGTGACTATAGTAGTGTCTCACTCTACAGTAGTATCTGGCTCTACAGTAGTATCTACTAACTGTATAGTAGCATCAACTGAGCCCAGTAGTAGCTACTGACTATATAGTAGTATCTACTGACCCTACAGTAGTATCAACCAACTCTATAGTAGTAACTACTAACTCTATAGTAGTATCTTCTGACTCTAAAGTTGTATCTACTGACTCTGTAGCAGTATATACTGACTGTAGTGGAATCTACTGACTGGAGTATTATCTACTGACTCTATAGTAGTATCTACCGACTCTAAGGTAGTATCTACCAACTCTATAGTAGTATCTACATACACTATAGTAGTAACTGCTGACTGTATAGTAGTTGGCTGTGTCGGGTGGTGGCAGGTTTTAACGACACATTTCTATATTTACGCGATCTAAACCAAAAAAACTCTTATGGATGATATTGGTCGCGAAAGACTACGTGTTAAAGTAACTACTGACTCTGCAGTAGTATCTAAAGACTATAGTAGTACCTACTGAATCAATAGTCATTATTGACTCTATAGTAGTATCTACTGACTATAGTAGTAACTAACTCCATCGCAGAATCTGCTGACTCTATAGTAGTATCTGCAAACTCTATAGCAGTATCTGCAGACTATAGCAGTATCTGCTGACTCTATAGTTGTATCTACCGACTCTGCAGCAGCATATACTGACTGCAGTGGTATCTACTGACTATACGTAGTATTAACTACTGACTATAGTAGTATATAACGACTCTTCGGTAGTATCTACCGACTCTATAGTAGTATCTACCCACTCTATAGTAGTAACTACGGGCTATAGTAGTATCCACTAACTATAGTAGTAACTACTAACTCTACAGTAGTTTCTACTGACTCTATAGTAGCATCTACTGACTATAGCAGTATCTACTGACCATAGTAGTATCAACTGACTGTATAGTAGTATTGATTGACTGTAGCAGTATTTACTGACCGTAGTAATATCTAATGAGTGTAGTAGTATCTACTGACTCTATAGTAGTATCTGCCAACTCTATAGTAGTTTCAACCAACTCTATAGTAGTAAATACTGACTCTACAGTAATATCTAATGACTATAGTAGTATCTACTGAATCTATCGTCATATATATGGACTTTATAGTAGTATTCACTGACTATAGTGGTAACTACTAATTCTATTGCAGTATCTCCTGACTCTATAGTAGTATCTACTGACTCTGCAGCAGTATATATTGACTATAGTAGAATCTACTGACTGTAGTATTATCTACTGACTATAGTAGTATCTATCGACTCTATAGTAATATTTACCGACTCTATAGTAGTAACTACTGACTATAGTAGTATCCACTGACTATAGTAGTAACTACTAAATATACAGTGGTATCTACTGACTCTATAGTAGTATCTACTGACCGTAGTAGTATCGACTGACTGTATAGTAGTATCGATTGACTATAGTAGTATTTACTGACCGTAGTATGTATACTGAGTTTAGAAGTATCTACTGACTCTATAGTAGTACCTGCCAACTCTATAGTAGTATCAAGCAACTCTATAGTAGTAAATACTGACTACAGTAATATCTAATGACTATAGTAGTATATACTGAATCTATAGTCATATCTATTGACTCTATAGTAGTATTCACTGACTATAGTGGTAACTACTAACTCAATAGAAGTATCTACTGACTCTATAGTAGTATTTGCAGACTCTATATCAGTATATGCTGACTTTATAGCAGTATCTACTGAATCTACAGTTGTGTTTACCGACTCTGCAGCAGTATATAATTACTATAGTAGTATCTACTGACTAGTATTATCTACTGACTCTATAGTAGTATCTACCGACTCTACGGTAATATCTACAGACTCTATTGTAGTATCTACTGAATCTATAGTAGTAACTACTCACTATAGTAGTATCCACTGACTATAGCAGCAACTACTAACTGTAAAGTAGTATCTACTGACTCTATAGTAGTATCTACTGACTGTAGTAGTATTCACGAACCGTAGTAGTATCTACTGACAGTAGTTGTATCTACTGACTATAGTAGTATCTACTGACCGTGGTAGTATCTACTGACTGTATAATAGTATCTATTGGCTGTAGCAGTATTTACTGACCATAGTGGTATCTACTGAATGTAGTAGTATCTAATGCCTCTATAATAGTGCAGTGACATTGTGGATGTCACTGTGTGGTGCCGGCCCTAGAGAGGCACGGCGTGCGATGTACTTACATTGCAGACATCACGTATGTAGCGACATTGTGGATGTCACTGGGTAATGCCGGCTCTAGCGAGGTATGGCGAGAAGGTGTTCGTGGCCAAGGGCGGGGCTAGCCACGACCAGTGAGGATATAAACCAGGTCTCCAGAGCGACCCGGGTTCAGTGTTGCTGTTGTTATCCTGAAGATCTACATTCTATGTTCTACGTCCGAGAAGAGTCACCAACACGTGGACCTGGACCCAAGCCAGGGTCCTGTCTGTTGTAGCTATTCCCAGTGTGATTAGTGTAGTTAGAATGGTGGTCCACCACCATAGGTTTTTATTTGGTAAGGGGGCAGTTACCACTTTGTGTTGGTGTTAATAAATGTGTTGCCTCCAAAGAGTACGTCTGCGACTTGATTGAATCCACTTGTATATATCGACTCTATAGCAGTATCTAGTGACTCTACAGTAGTTTCTACTGACTGCAGTAGTATCTATCGACTCTATAACAGTATATATCGACTCTATAGCAGTATCTACCTACTTTATAGTCGTAACTACTAACTCTATAGTAGTATCTACTGATTCTATAGCAGTATCTGCTTACTCTATAGCAGTATCTACTGACCCTACAGTAGCATCTACCGACTCTGCAGTAGTATCTACCGACTCTATAGTCATATATACCGACTCTATAATAGTATCTATCGATTCTATAACACCATTGGAACCTCCTTTGCCAGTAGCAAAATATGATAATTGTTTTTTTACCCTTTTATCTGGCAACAAAACTGACACCTTTTTTACAAGGAGTCATGTTTGCATTGACCACAATACCTGCGGTCGGAATGGGAAAAAAAAAACATAACTTTGATAATGTAAGCACTGTCCTTGAAGTTGATTGGTCCACACCCGAGACAGCTTTCCTTAGAGCCTATCTCACATGGTGTTGGACCAGATGACGCCAAAAGGCGCATGACTCTAGTCCCGTGCAGAGCCCCCGGCCTCGCCTAGATTGCTCAGCTGGCTGAGGTGGCACCTTGGCAGGCTGGGACTGGGCTGCTACACCCCCACCACCGCCCGCTCTACAGTAGCAGTAACTATTAACTCTGCAGTAGTATCCACCCACTCTACAGCAGTATCTACCTACTCTATAGTCATATATACCGACTCTATAATAGTATTTATCGACTATATAGCAGTTAACTGCTAACTTAACAGAGTGCCATGGTGAGGCCTAGTCCCATGCAGAGCCCACGGCCTTGTCTAGATTGCCTAGCCGGCCGAGGTGGCGCCTTGGCTGGCTGGGGCTGGGCTGCTACCCCGCTCCATCACCTTCCCCCCGCCTGCTCTACAGTCGTAATATCTATGGACTATAGTAGTAGCATCTACCGACTCTATAATTAGTAAGTGCACACATTCGGGTGGAGGGGGGGGGGGAAGAGGACATCACACTGTATATAATTTACCTCAGCGTTGTGTTTTTTGCATTTTGAACGAGAACCCCCCACCCCGTCCCCACCGATTGCATCGTGTGTATTGCTAGGGCAACTATGGGTCAGCATTTTGGCGCATGCACAGATGCGTGCTTTGGCACGCGAGCGTAGGAATATCATAATAAATAGTGATACATTGTTAATTTAACTACTTTACATTTGAACCTCATGGCGGTACCCCTTTGGTACTATAGTACCCTGCCTCTTGCATAATGTCCGTGATGCAGCCATTTTTAGTCCGTTGATGGTTGGCGATGTGGCAATCGACTAATCTCTACGAGCTGTACATAATGCACTATTCAAAGTTGCATTTTTCGATAACCGATTTTTATGCTAATGTTTGGTGTTTAGACATCATGGAGTAGCACTGATTTCAGATTGATTGGTACCACAGTCGCGGAGTTAAGTACACCCCTGGAAAAAATAGTGTCGCAGAAATAAAATATTTAATTGCCTCAGCCATTTTATATTATTTAGAACCCTGGGGTACCGCCATAAGGATCATTTGACGGATGGGAAAAAGAAATCGCGATTTGTCGGTCGGTGGCTTATGCGTCGTACGTGTGTAGTTTGTTGAAACATAAAACCAGCAGTTTTTGAGTTAAATGCATCACAAGGGTGTGTATACAGACAGGCACACAGACAGACAAAAAATTACTTATATAGGTAAGATTACATAAACAACATATAATTCTGATTTAAAGCTTTCGTGACTGCAGTGATTCATATTCTTGGTTCTTTCGGTAAAGTCATGTAGAAGGGAAACAATAAAATAATAAAATATATCTAAAACAATAAAATTATCACGACATTTCGACTGTAACACAAACAGTCATCATCAGGTGTGAAAACCAACGGCAAGAAACATTTGAAAGAAGTGGCGGTTTGTATTTATTTATTTTTAAACGTTAGCACCACGGATAGCGATTTGACAGTTTGTTTAGAAGGACGAGTCCATCTATGTTTGGAAAAGAGGAGGGGGGAGACGAAAAATTAATGTATGCAAGCCATCGGGCTACCATGAGAGATTCGTTCATGAGGCTATCCACATATAAAAACACAGAGACAATTTCAACTGAGAAGATGGATTCTGGCTTAGCAATCATTGGAAGGATTTGATAAAATATTTCGGGTCTTAATTGATTGTTTACGCTTACGGTGGCTTTCAGACCGCATACGTTAATTTTTACGTCTCCCCCCTCCTCTTTTCTGAACATAGATGGACTCGTCCTTCTAAACAAACTGTCAAATCGCTATCCGTGGTGGTAGCACTTTAAAATAAATAAATATATACAAACCGCCACTTCTTTCAAATGTTTCTTGCCGTTGGTGTTCACACCTGATGATGACTGTTTGTGTTACAGTCGAAACGTCGTGAGAATTTTATTGCTTTATATATATTTTATTATTTTATTGTTTCCCTTCAACGTGACTTTACCGAAAGAACCAAGAATACATATAATTCTGTTAAAAGTTCACTGGGACTATTTGTTTATTTAATTAAGACAGTTTCATCAAACTGCTAATTTTATTTGTTTGAAAATAACATTAATATAATTTAACCTTTAGATTTCTTCATAGCCGACAGCACATTTAGCTGGCAATTGTTAATGAGCCACACATATGTAATGAATTCGTTTTAAGTTATATCAAACTACGAATTTAATCAGCAAAAACTAAAATAATTCCCGTGATTTAACCATCAGTTTTTTCTTGTTCACGACCAAAAGGCAAATTTTGTGGTACGCTGAACTATTTCATGCCATGTGAACGTGGCTGCAAAATCACGAACAGCCAGGGGGCAAACAAGAATCCGTTACATCCACTTTGAGGAGCACTTTTCTGACGAAGACCCCCCCCCCCCCCCCGCCGGGGAGCGATGTATAAAGGTAGAACGCAGAATGTTTTGATATCACCAACAGCGACTGTTCCATACAGACGGAGGCTGTCTGACGCTGTCCAAACTCACTAACTCACACCTGTGCTCGCACACAGCTCATGCGGAATACATTCACAGCCTCGGCCAGAGCACATATGCCTCGCCATTGTCGAACACAATTTACACTGCTTACATCGCGGGGGTGGGGTGGGGGTAGAGAGGGCAATCATGTCATGCAAACAGATGGTGACGAAGAAAAGTGACTTCGACATTTCCTTAACAAATATTCTTGTTTTATTTTTTTATTTAAATATTTCGCGACTGCAGGGATTCATATTCTTGGTTCTTTCGGTAAAGTCACGTAGAGGGGAAACAATAAAATAATAAAAATATAAAACAATAAAATTATCACGACGTTTCGACTGCAACACAAGCAAACATCATCAGGTGTGAAAACCACAACAAGAAAATTAGAAAAAAGTGGCGGTTATTTTTAACGTTACCACCACGGATAGCGATTTGACAGTTTGTTCTGATGGACGAGTCCATCTATGTTCGGAAAAGAGGAGGGGGGAGACGAAAAATTAATGTATGCTGTCTGTAAGCCACCGTAAGCATGATCAATCAATTAAGACCCGAAATGGTTTATCAAATCCTTCCAATGATTGCTCAGCCAGAATCCATCTTCTCGGTTGAAATTGTCTCTGTGTTTGTATATGTGGATACCCTGGCGTCTACAAACTAAGTTGCCTCTGCGGTAGTAGTTACATTGGAGAAACCAAACGACATGTCTCGGACCGCATTCGTGAACACAAAGCAGACCTGAAACACGGTAGGACCAACACCTCGGCCGTGGCAGATCACTGTTATAATTCAGTAGGTTCACATGACATTGACTTCTCCAAGACAGAGGTTCTTTGCAAGCCATCTGGCTACCATGAGAGATTCGTTCATGGGGCTATCCACATATACAAACAAGAGAGAAGATGGATTCTGGCTTAGTAATCATTGGAAGGATTTGATAAACCATTTCGGGTCTTAATTGATTGATCACGCTTAAGGTGGCTTTCAGACCGCATCCATTATTTTTCGTCTCCCCCCTCCTATTTTCCGAACATAGATGGACTCGTCCATCTGAACAAACTGTCCAATCTCTCTCTTTGGTGCTAACGTTAAAGATAACCGCCACTTTTTTCAAATTTTCTTGTTGTGGTTTTCACACCTGATGATGATTGCTTGTGTTACAGCCAAAACGTCGTGATAATTGTATTGTTTTATATTTTTATTATTTTATTGTTTCCCTTCTACATGACTTTACCGAAAGAACCAAGAATATAAATATTCGTGTGTTTATATATATAAAATAAGCATGCTCTAACATCAGATTTTCTAAAGTGACCAACCCTCTTGGCAGGCTGTTCGGTAAGGGATATATCTCCTCTTGGAAATGGATAAATCGCCTCTCTGTAAGCATAGTCTCATTTGTACATATTAGAGAGCACTTGCACACATATGAATTACAAACCTGCAGCTATAAATTGTGGATGCATGGTGAATAATGCATGCGGTCTTCAATTGGGACAATAATCGTGCATGCATCCACACTCCCGAATTTTTTTTTCCAATTAAAAACCAACACACAAAGGACCAATGTGGAATCTAAATAAAAGGCAGTAAATATCAGTGGGACCTCTTACAAGCGCATAAATGACATGTACCATGACAGTTTACATACATTTGGCTCATCCTCCTGATACAGGGAATCTGAGGAAAATCTTTAAAGCAATTAGCCAAGTAATTGAAACTAATATGCATGTTTCCCAAGTCAGCCTTGCCGAGTGAAAAAAAATGCGTGAAAGTGACCATTATTCAAGAAAGGGACTTTGGATGGCTCTCACATGGTTAATTGCTGACACTGTGGGACTCAGTTTGTAAATGTTGTGGCTTGGCTCTCCAACACACTCGTGTGCTGTACTAGTGACGAATTGGCATGTTCTGCTTACCTGACAACGTTTACTAGTTGGCTGTGTCGGGTGGTGGCGGGTTTTAACGACATTAATATATTCACGTGATCTAACCCAAAAACCTCTTATGGATGATATTGGTCGCGAAAGCCTACGTGTTAAACTGTGGGACTATTTACAAAAAACACTCCGGTCGCAAGATTTCATGTCCCTTGAGGATGCTGCAAATGGTGCAGCATTCCTCCTGCGCATGTGTTTAAGGGAGTCCCGTGTGGCTCTACGAATTGTTTTCGGGGGGTTTTTTACGAGCATTGGTTTTGAGCATTGGTTTTTGCAAGATTGTTCTGACGTTTCGCTCCACGTGTTGGGAGATTTCTCCTGAAGAAACTCCCGGCACATGGAGCAACATGTCAAGACACGGCATGGAACAATGCATGGTACGATTCTAAAGTGCAGCAATCATATTGTCAAAATAAGCACCTGTAAGAAATGAATAACAATTTCGCCAAGAAATACACTGCTCTGTGAACAGCAAAGGTCACGTTTAAAGATGTCATACATATGTATATATAAAAATAAGAATAATAAAGAGGGAAAATTTGTTCTTATGCATTTGTACGAGTTAGGGGCTCACACAATATTTATTTTGTGAAATAATAAGCAATGTTCTATAATCTGTGCCTTCCAACTCAACATAAAAGGTATAGATGGGTGATGTAGCCTCAAGTGAATGTGTGGAATTTACTATCTATATTGTTAAAAGCATTTATTCTAAAGTATTTCAATAACAAGAATTAAGAATGAACAAGGAAGGAAAACTACCAAAAACATGTCGTACAGGGCACATTTTACTTTCAGTGATGTCGAGGGCCCCAATTTGTGAGTAAACGTTCACTTTGCTATTTCCCAATTTTAAGTTATGTTTTTCTTAGCTGTATGTAGGTATGTTGAACTTATTTCGCACCGTACGTAGCTGTATTGTCGTGAGGCATAATATAAGAGAGGTATTACGACACAAATGAGTTTGTACCCATCACCATCAAGGGCAACACCCGGAACAATGTACATCACAATGCTCCTAGGATTGCACACAAGGCGCAGAGCAGCCAATACACATGCAAGTATTACAAGTTACATTCTTTATTTATTTCGGTAAAGTCACGTAGATATAAAAATAAAAATAAAGGCATCCACTTTACACCCGTCCTTGTGGAAGAGGTACGTAGATGACACGTTTTTTCATCTGGCCACATGGCCGACCGGCTCTGAACCAATTCATCAACCACATAAATTCCATACACCCAGCCATGAAATTCACCATGGAAGTGGAAAAGGATGGCAAGCTTACCATTCCTGGATGTTTTGATCGAGAAGAGACCTGATGGCTCGTTGGGACACTGTCTACAGGAAAGCCACCCACACAGATACCTATCTAAAGCCTGACTCCCACCACCATCCATCCCAGAAGAATTCCCTCATCAAAACTCTACACCATAGAGCTCAATGTATCTCCGACCATGAACACCTAACCAGTGAACTCAAACATGTACACAAAGCTCTCAAGGCGAATGGATACTCTGACTACACAATCCGCAAAGCCATCACCCCAACCATGAGGAAGGAGCCATCTGAGGATCCAATAAAAACCATCACCTTGCTATACATAGCAGGGGTAACAAAAAAGATTGCCAAAATCATGAACAAACACAAGATCCAGGTCCGATTGAACAAATATACATAAAATTCGTGATCTGATCCCATCTGTAAAGGACAAGATCCCTGACATGCAATATCCCGGTGTCTACAACCTAAGCTGTATCTGCGGCAGCAGTTATTATGGGGTAACTAAGCAACATGTCTCAGACCGTGTTCGTGAGCATAAGGCAGATTTGAAACACGGTAGGACCATTACTTCTACCGTTGCTGATCATTGTTTTAATGCGGCTGGCTCACACGAAATTGATTTCTCTAAGACGAAGGTACTTTGCAAAGCCACTGGCTATCAGCAAAAATTCGTTCATGCAGCCATCGATATATACATAGACACGATTTCAACCGAGAAGATGGGTACAAACTCAGCAATCACTGTAAGGACGTTATCAACCAGTTCAAGTCATAACTGGCTGTAATGTTTCCAATATAGACCTGGCAGCCCTTTAATTGGTGGAAGCCCACCACCAGGACCATTGCTGCCCACTACTTCCATCACCACTAGCAGTAGCCCTTTATTGGTGGAAGCCCACCACCTGTACCATCATTACCCACTACTACCTTCACCTCTAGCAGCAACCTCCACTGTCAACAGTGTGAGTGCGTAAAGCAAGGTGCAATGATTACCTGGCAGCCCTTTAATTGGTGGAAACCCACCACCAGTGCCGTCGTTGCCCACTACTACCATCACTTACATTAACATTAGCTGCCCTGCCCCATGCTGCTGACACTTGGGCTACGCCCATTTTAAACCTTTATAAACAGTTTGCCTTTAGAGGCTAACCGCCTTTTTCTGATGACGACTGCTTGTGTTGTGATTGAAACTTGTATATATTATATTATTGTTGTATTCACTTTATTAATATATTTCTATCTACGTGACTTTACCGAAAGAATCAAATAATATGAATTCCTGCAGTCACGAAAGTTTTAAGTCAAAATTTATTACAAGTTAATTTGAGAAGTGCTTTTAGTTATCACAGGTGGCCCAAGAAACAAGTGATCTGGTTCAGGATTTGAAAATTGCTCCCAGAAAAGTGGCTTTTACATGTGTAGTGATGGTAGCATGATGGTAGCATCATTACTGTGTACACACGCACACGTGTGACGTCACTATGCGGGGGAGCGTCACGACCACGCGGGTCTACACACACATGACGTCATCCCGGCTGGCGGCGGGAATGACGTCAGGGCCGGTTCTGGACTCGGGAGGCCACGAGGGTGGTGTGAGGTCGTGGCACTCTCTGTGACCTCGACTGGACACGTGACTGGACCCCAGTGGGGGCCGGGGGCCTAGGGAGCACCTCGGGGGGCACGTGGACAGCAGGGGGGGGGGCTTCAAGAGGGCTCTCGAAGGGAGGCGTGGCCGGGGCGGGGCCCGGGCACGCCGAGGCCCATTAATCAGCCTCCTCACGAGGTTCGAGGCTGCCCGTATCAAGAACGAAGATGTATCGTGAAGATGCCAAGAAGAGATCCGTGTGTAGGTCAAAGCCGGAAGACTCTAGGATAGCGGTAGACGTGTAAGTCCCACCAAGACAGGAGGCTGTACCTCCCTAGAGTATCTAAGAAGTGTGTGTTATCTAGAGTAAGTCGGTGGTCACCACCCTATGCGTAATGTAATAGATAACTGTTGTGATAATTAAATAAATAAGTGTTGCCTCCCAAGAAGTTGTGTGTGCACCTAATTCGAATCCACTACACATGTACGAAATTGCAAAGCACGTGATTACACCTATGATTGCGCATTGCAAAATAATGTGCTCAGGCATTACGGATCACAAGACAATGCGATCGTTGACCCTGAACGATGGGACCTGTTGATGTAAATCTTTGTTCAAGATGACAAAACTCAAACCTTGTCCTTCCTCAGTGCTTTTCTTTTCATTTGCTATTCGTGCATACTTATTATGATGCAATGAATATTCAACCAAATAAAATATTAATTATCACAAATAAGGTGTGAGTGCATGGATGGGAAACTACGATTGACTGTCCTATGGTTGAGCGAGTTAGAACATAAAGTTTGGCCAGGTATAAGCCCATTACAGGGGCCTATTTTATTGGTCATTATTGGTGAAATGTGCTAATGTATAGTCAGACCCATTCCAAAATTTGACAATCTACATATGGCCCAAGCATACGGCAATTATGGAGTGGCCCAGGTTCGGGTGGGCATGAGAAGAAAAAAGTGTCTACAAATGTGCTGAAACTTTCTGCCGGTGTATTACTGACAATTTGCATTGCATCCCTCTGAACGCTCCAGAAATCTCCAACATTTCGATACCAGAAAAATTCAGAAAAATTGCCTGAAAATGACATGCAGAGATTAAATTTTATACTAATGGGTGCTCGCACGCTCTCTTCACGTCTCCATATCTGCATACGTCCTACTCCATGCGTGTGTGCACAGCTCTTACTGCAGTCTCATGAAGTCACACACCGCATACGATATAGTGTTGAAAAACCCCTGTGTTTCAAAACACTCAAAAATAGTAAATGCAAGTACACAATTGCAGCTAAAAAGTGTCTATTTTTCTAATTGTTTCAAAATGAGCTGACATCTTTTTCCAAGATAATTTATCTTAATTTTTGAACAGCTAATAGGCATACACGTGCCTGAAACAAATCATGGAGTACTTGTTGCTGATGTTTTGTATCTTCCATGTAAGTGTTTAACTGTATCTGCTGTGAGTCAATCCTTGCAGTTCACTCGAAATATAAATCATTATTCAAGAGTCAAGGCGAGATTGTTCGCTACAATCCCTCGCCGAATTCTGCCCACAACACCGTGCATTACAGCCTCGTAGAAGCAGAAGCAATGTGCGGCAGTGGGCACACATCGCATGTACTCAGCTTGAGCTGAAAACTAAACTAAAACTGTTATTTATTTCATCAGGTAACACGAACTGAGCTAAAAAGCTTTTTTTTCAGAAGCGACCTGGCTACAAATGAAAGCTCAACGAAGTGGTTTATCATGTGGAAATTTACAGCAGACAAATACTCTAAACACGTGTTGATTCTAAATGTGGAGGGAAAAACCGGAGGACCCGGAGAAAAGTCCACACAACCATAGAGAGAGAAAGACGTGCAAACTCCAAATATACAGCAGGCGTCCACGTGGCCCAGTTAAAGATCACAGCTGGTGCCAACTTCGGTCCGGTGAGGCTGCCATGGAATTCTAAGCCAAGCCAAGCCTGCTTAGCTCAGTTCATGACCTGAGTCAGCAACGCTTCCTGATGGCCGTAGAAACGTCACATCGGGCGATCGCCACTCTGATGGGCAACATCCGGCAGCAGCGTCAGGGTCAGGATTGAACCCACGACCTCCTGTATACCAGGTGAGGTAATTAACATCTCGCCAATCTGGTAGAGAGGCCTCTTACTGCTAACGAGTCCCTTAGTCGCAATGAGCAGACCAAACACGACGTTGGTGATGTAATCATTAATTCCATGCAAGATGGTTCAGCACTATCAGTAAGTATTCTCCAATCCATTGCCAGTATTACACTATATCCAATTGCGCTATGAAGTGATTGTTAAAATTATGCCAATTATTTCTTAATGTGAGACAAATGTAATGGAGCAAAGGAATACATTTTATTTCAGGTTGTAAAACTATTATAACAGGTCATACCACCTTATCCGGAGTGCTACTCTAGATGAGAAACACAATTTCCCTAAACACATCTTCTATTCAAGCGTATTCACAATTGCACCACATTTTAGATAATAACAATAATTTGCACTTACAAAGTGCCTTTTACAAAAAAGTTTCAAGGCACATGAGCTTTCAAATACCGTCATATATAGAGATAATGACAGAAGCGGTATGATCAGTTTTATCCTGCATTTTTTTTATCTATTTAGAATCGGGAAGAGTCAAATAGTACAGCCTCGGTAATGTCTTCATTCCATGTTTACAACTTTATTTCTGGAATTATCGAGATAGGACAATTAATGGTCAACTCCTATTAATTGCGAAAATATAATAAATTCAAAATTTTAAAAACGTGGCTCCACTCTTCTACAGCTCAAGGTATTGAAAAAACGTCAATTGGGCTCGCATCCCTGAGCGTTGTTTGTCCATTTGAATCGAGAGTAAAAAAAAATCTAAAACATTTCAACAGACCAAATGTAGAAGAATAAAAAAAAACTCTGCAATTTTCTTCTTGCACCCTGGTGACGTGCCTGGTTTGGCGCAGGCATATTTTGAACAGTGCGTGAGTTATAGACAAAAAAGGGGCTCTCGTTTCACCTCCAACCACATCGCTCTGAGCACAAGCGGTCTTAAGTAACTTGACAAGCTAAAGACGGCTATTCCTGCATACTCCCTGGTCGGCAGGCCTAAGAGCGTGGAGGGTATTTGAATCCTCGATGTAGTGAATGAAAATGTGCGTGGGAAAACGCTCCGGCATCAAATGTGATTTGCCCTCAAACACACTTTTGTTCGGGAAACAAAGTGGAAGGTACATTGTGAATTTAAACTCAGTCATTAATTCAAATGTGTGTTACGCCTCCCAAATCCAGCACCTCGTGCCATTTTAGTGCTTGAATGTTGTTTTCCTGGAATGTGTTTGCTTCTCAGCATCTGCAATCTTATCATTTATTCGCTGCTGTAACTTCATTTTGTTTAACCAAGGTCCTCTGCGGGTCATTCTTAAAAAAAAAAAATTTAAGGCTGAATGTTTCTAACCCGGCAAAAAACAAATAAAATCAGCGGATCAATCAAACCAATCGTGTCGTTTACCTGTGGTTTGCTCTCGCTGTCCTGCTGGCTCTCTCCATCGGGGTAGGGGATCTCAATCAGTGAGTTCATTTCATCTCTGCGCAGGTTTCTCGAGAAGAAGTACCCGTCAGGCCACGTCACCTCCACGCGTAGGCCCACGTCATTCTCTGTGTGAAAAAAAAACAGACAACAGTCACTCTGGATGTGGCTCATTTTAACATATTTACGGGGAAGGTTTTCAACAAAAGGTTTTTATGGGTTAGGTCGCGTAAGTACAAATGTGCTGTTAAACCTGCCACCACCCGATACAGCCAATTAGTAAGGTTTGTCAAGTAAAAACGCATGACAATTAGTTCCTAGTTCAGCACTCCTGTGTGTTGGAGAGTTTTATGGGGATGGTTTTATGAAAAGGTCCAATTAAATTTACTAAATAATAATTTGGTAAATAATAATTCACAGTCCGTTTGTTTGACCATAACTTGCCACACGGGTCAGTGCGGGTTTGTGAAGAGAGGGCCCAGGAATGGCTCAGAACTAATTCACCACTGATGTTAGTTGTAGCTGGAAATACCAGGGCCACAAGGTTTATAGTGGAGTGCTCTAAACACTATGCCACTGCTGGAACATTTGGAGATATACCTAAATAATATGAACATTGTCACACATAGCACTTAAAAGCATGTATTTAAGGTGCTTTGCTTTTTGTCTGTATATTTATATTTTATGTTATATGTTTATATTGTTACAAAAACGCTCTATCAATAATTATAAGGCAACAATGCTGTTTCTGAGCTTTGCATAATAAAATGGGATTCATACAGTATCAAAACATGACTTTCTGAAGACACTATGCATATGATTTCCATTGCCAACATGTACTTGGAAATGAACATCTGGTAATACTGCACAGTGAGTCAGGTCACTCTCCAAATTTGACCATGAATACAATTTCACCGGCTCAAACCTGGTAACAACGTGACTGGTTCTTTAACGTTCAGCCAAGTTAGTCAATCATGTATCTATGTGATGTTCCTACATTTCCTTTTCAAGGGGCTGATATTGGATTTGAACCGTGGAATGCTTAAACTACAAAGAGAAGCCATTATCATGGCTATAAGCTGTATTATATATTTTAAAATAGAAGATTCTGTGGACATAATAAATGGTAATGGCGGTGATTACTTGGATCGCTATAAAGGATGAAAACTTATTGCTGAAACTGGTGGTGAAATTGGGTAATGATCGGAGGAAATCGATGGAGGAGTGACCAAAATGGATGTGTAGTGATGTAATCAATGAACAGACAGGAAAACAAACATGAATGGCTGTAAGAAGTAGAACGGGAACATGGCCCTTCATTCCTCTGTGAATTTCCAAAAATGAATGATTAAAACAAGCTTTATACACAACAGCAGCATTTATATAGCCGTAACGATTGAAGTCCGACATTAGACCAGCAGTGGGATTCCAGTATTCCCTTGACGTGCATTGTGTATGTGTTAAATATATTTAGATAAAATATTTTTTTTCCCAAGAAAATACAAGACAAAAAACACAAGGCACAAGAACGCATTATTTAAATCAACGGAAATCAATGGATGTGGGAGTGGATTATGGATGAGAGTGAGTTTTTTTTTTTAAGGGCAGCAGCCCCCTCATCCGATGTTATTGGAAACGGTGCAACACAAAGCGCGATAACCCGGACTGCTCCCTATTATGTACTGACCAATCATTTAACAAAATTAAAACTTACTGGAAATGTTCTTTTTTTCACAGTCACAAAGGGCAATCACCGGTGAACATTGTGCACGCCTGTAGTATTGCGTACAGTAGTATACACAGGGTCTGTCCAAACGGTGTTTAAAATTCCAACAATGGAGCTAAATGTACGAGTACTACAGTGGTATCAATGATTACAATCAATTTAAAAAAATGCGTTTGTTTGAATTCAAGGTCAAGAGCGTCAAGAATTAATCTTGGCCCAATGTCACGAATGCTACTTCAATTCGCCATCCCTTCTGTCTGTCTGCTAGGTCATACAGTTGTTGCGCAGTAAATCTGACCTCCAAGGCCTGCTCTTATTGTTCACCAACATTGGGATGTAGGTCTTCCTCTTGATCCCTGACCAAGGGGAATACCTGAATCCTGTCTCATTTCATCCTGCGCATGTGGCCTATCCATCACAACCTCCTCGTTCCGATTACATTTCCAACACTGTCCTTCCATATTCTATTCCGAATTTATAAGCTTACTTTTGCTTATTCCTCTGTGCGATCTTGCAAAGCACTTCCCGAAATTAAGTTTAACAATTAACCGCTCATCACTGCATGCAAACACATAAAGGGATTGTGAATGGTTAAACTGCCTGCTTCACAAGCGGTTGTTGGAAACGCACGCTGATTACATAATCTGGAACAAGCACCAGTCCAGTGGTCGCCGATATACACCTCCCCTTCCTCCCCGCTCCCCTTCTCATGCGAACGGCAGGAGGGGTGGGAAGCGATTGGCTATGAGGGCTGAAGGGGAATGGCAAGGGTGAAGGGACAGGCGGCAGCGGCGATGGTGGATCGGGGCATTTGCCAGGCGACTCTGCGCACGTGTCGGTCCGTTCAACAAACACCAAAAAATGAACAAGCACGCATCTGGAACTTCTCTACACTTCCATAACATCCGTAGCATCATCTACACCTGTAATCAAATGTCATAAAGTTATATTTAAAACGCTTTGTTAAAGTCCGGCCATTTAGTAAAACATCACTCTTGCCGAAACCATCACGGGCAACTTAGCTGTAGGAAACTCATCTCAATGCCCCAATGGTCAGCCTCACCACCGCTAATTAAAAACATGATGCCATGCTCAAGGTAAAGTCTGAGTTATCACTCCATTATCATACACATAAGTCCAAGGGCCCAAGACATCCATCATTCGTTTTCCACATTTTCCCAACCGTTTCGCTGGTGGAAACGTTTTTGGGGAAAAAAAAAACATTCCACCGCACTTCAAAAGAAATGTGTATCTTCAATGAGCCAAGAGGAATGGATAGGGCACTGTGCTGGACAAAAATCCCTGCAACCAGTGGTGAACTAGAGGTGGGCCAGGGCATTCCGGTGTGGACGTCATGGCCTCATTGTATTGTCCGTGGCCCATTACACTACAACGCATGTAGAAAACCGTGCGCGCATACATGTAAATGTGTACATGCATATTAGTCACTCTGTCCGCTGCATGGATAAGAACTTAAAATAGCTGAAGGGGTGACACCATACGAGGAGGGCAGAGTTTGTGGTTTGTGGGGGGGGGCACGAGGAGGCCACCTTTACTAATTTAGAATTAAGATTAAGAATAAATATTTGTATGCACCCACAATTCCTAATGTGAGGGAAAAAGCGAACCCGCGCCCCCCTGCCCTCCGAATATAGAAGTCAAACTCCACCTATGAGTGACAAAAAACATTAAGAATGTGACATCTCAATAGGTAGACTGTGCAACCAAAAGAAAACCGTTGGATGTTTTGTCCTCATTTGGACTCATCAGTAAAGTGATCAATTGTTACTGCTGCTGTATGCCTCTGGGAAGCCCACATATCGAAAGGGCATGTACCTTTACACCAGGGGGACCCCTATCAGCACTTGCCAAAAGGCAAAACAATAATTCATAACGTGTTGGCTTGGAAGTATTGTTGCCTGACTGTGCAAATATGATCTATTAAACTCCACCCTAGTTTAATGCAACACTGACTTTAATTCTAGATTTGAAGCTTTCGTGACTGCAAGGATTCATACTCTTTGGTTTTTTCGGTAAAGTCACGTAGGTAAAATAAAATAAAAACAACTAAGCTAGCCTATCACTAATCTCAGAGAGAATAAGGTTACTCCGATTTGAACTCGATAGTTTAGACAGGACTCTCCTATAATCACATTTAATGTTAACACAAAAAATGTCCCCTTCTGATTGGAACCACGTTGACAACATGACTGCTGCCTCTGCTGATTCACTGTCGGTCAAATGCGAAGCTAACCTGATCGCTAAATTCAACCTCCTATCAAAGAAGAATCCAGGACCACACATCACAAAACTAGACGTTAACAAAATCGTTATTAATCAGAGTAACATCCTGATTTCGGACAATCTGAAAACTGTACTGGCTAAAGGACTAAATTTCGCTGTCACCCCTAAACATATACCAGTAGAGGATATCATCTCTCAGGTCAATGTAGCCCTCAAAGGCATAGGACACATCCAAGCAGACGTTGCGAGAGCTGAAATAGCCACTATTCTTAAGAATGCTAAGAAACCCATTAGCAACATTATCAAAAACGAATGCTCTGAACTCGCGAATTTAAAAAAGAGGGATGATATAGCCAACTTCTCGGTCGACAAGGGCAATGCCACTGTCATTATGGATAAAAACTCATACAACAACAAAATCCAGGACCTACTCGATGATGGGAGTTACTCAAAAATTAAAAGTGATCCTACTAACAGCCTAACGATACAGACCAACAGGATCATCACGAATTCGACTTCCCTAATCGAACCAACTAAATGTCCCTCCCTAAAACCCACAGCTGCAAGACCTCCCAGATTCTATGGTTTTCCCAAGATCCATAAAGAAGGTACCCCACTACGACCCATCGTGTCCACGATCAACTCCCCTACCTACAAACTAGCCCACTTTTTTTCGGACACTCTGCTTCCCTTTACTGGCAAGACCACCTCAGCGGTACTTAACTCAACCCAATTGGTTTCTATGGTCAAGGACGCTGTACTATATCCTGACGATATCCTCGCCAGCTTTGATGTGGTCTCGCTGTTCACCAAGGTCCCAGTGCCTGACACCTTAACAATAATTGAAAATCTGGTCCAACATGGACTGAACCCTGATGTACAGTGAGGGAAAAAAGTATTTGATCCCCTGCTGATTTTGTACGTTTGCCCACTGATAAAGATATGATCAGTCTATAATTTTAATGGTAGGTTTATTTGAACAGTGAGAGACAGAATAACAAGAACAAAAATCCAGAAAAAAAGCATGTCAAAAATGTTATAAATTGATTTGCATTTTAGTGAGGGAAATAAGTATTTGACCCCCCTGCAAAACATGACTTAGTACTTGGTGGCAAAACCCTTGTTGGCAATCACAGAGGTCAGACGTTTCTTGTAGTTGGCCACCAGGTTTGCACACATCTCAGGAGGGATTTTATCCAACTCCTCTTTGCAGATCTTCTCCAAGTCATTAAGGTTTCGAGGCTGACCTACGCTGGTTAGGCACTGCCTCACCAACACTTACTTTACCTGGAATGGTACCTTCTAGAAACAAAATGAGGGTACCCCGATGGGTTCTCCCTTGTCACCAGTGATAGCCAATGTTTTCATGGAGAAATTTGAATCAGACGCCATCCATCCCTGTGGAAGAGATATGTAGATGACACTTTCGTCATTTGGCCACATTTCCTAGACCACATAAATTCCAGACACCCATCCATCAAATTCACCATGGAAGTGGAGAAAGATGGCAAGCTGCCATTCTTGGATGTTCTGTTTGAGAGGAGGACGGATGGCTCTTTGGGTCATTCTGTTTACAGAAAGTCCACCCACACAGATTCATACTTGAAGCCTGATTCCCACCACCACCCGGCTCAAAAATTCTCTCATCAAAACATTATACCATAGGGCTCATTACATTTCTGACCAACACCACCTGACCAGTGAATTAAAACATGTGCATCTGGCCCTCAAGAGGAACGGATACTGTGACCGTACCATCCGCCAAGCTGTTTCTCCCACCATACAGAAACAACCACCTGATACTCCGATCAAAACCATCACACTGCCATACATAGCAGGAATTACCAAAAAGATTTCCAAAATTCTAAACAAACACAAGATCCAGGTCCAGTTCAATACAGTACACAAAATCCGTGATCTGATCCCATCCATAAAGGATGTCATTCCTTACTTACAGTACCCCGGTGTTTACAAATTGAGTTGTACCTGTGGTGACTGCTATATCGGGGAGACGAAACGACATATTTCTGACTGAATTCGCGAGCACAAATCAGATTTGAAACATGGCAGAACGGATTCTTCGGCCGTGGCTGATCATTGTTTCAACACAGCAGGTTATCATGACATTATTTTCTCTGATACCAACGTACGATGCAAACCAACCAGTTATTACCAAAGATTTGTCCATGAAGCCATCCAAATATACAAACATAGACACAACTTCAACCGAGAGAATGGTTTCAAATTAAGCAACTTTTGGAAAGATGTCATTAACCAAGTTAAGCGTTAGCTGGGTTATAATTGTACATCCGTTTCCGTTTATACCAGGATGGTGCCTGCGCTCGTGCAGCACGCCATCGCCCTCCCCCCGAACCCCCTGCAGAAAAAAGGGTGTTCTACTCGCTTTCTTGCAGTGCACCACCGCTCCCCCCGAACCCCCTGCAGCATAACAAAAGGTGGGTTTTACCCGCTTTCTTGCAGTGCACCACCGCTCCCCCCGAACCCCCTGCAGCATAACAAAAGGTGGGTTTTACCCGCTTTCTTGCAGTGCACCACCGCTCCCCCCGAACCCCATGCAGCATTACAAAATGTGGGTTTTACCCGCTTTCTTGCAGTGCACCACCGCTCCCTCCGAACCCCCTGCAGCATAACAAAAGGTGGCTTAACTTAGCCCTCCCCTCCCCACCCACGTCCCTTCCTGGCCCCTCCCCCCTTAACCTGTATATAATCTCGGGTATTCCAGAGCTGCTCATTTGTGGATACAGCGAATTTTGCTGTCTGTTCCACCTGAAGACGGAAGCTTGTGTTGCCTCCGAAACGTCGTGATTTAATTTAGTTGTTTTATTTTATTTTACCTACGTGACTTTACCGAAAAAAACAAAGAGTATCAACACTGACTTGCTCTTAAGCACAACTACCACTTGTTCTTCCAATACATCAAAACCTTCCCTGAAATGCTCAATAAACTTATGAAACAATAACTTACCATAGTTTTCTACAATAAGCATAAAACACAAAAAACAACAATCAATCTTTTTTCCAGTCATGTTGTATCTGTTCCCGATACCATACAACTTTTAAAATGACATGCAGTTCTCCCAATATCTCTAAGGAACACACAGCAGATTATAAATGTAAACTTAAATAAAGGTTTTCTTTAAATGAAAAATATATATTTTCCTTTTTGAACTCTAGCAGCAAGGTTTGTCTCCACAATTTGCCTTTCACTTTTTTAATATTTAGATAAAAACCTATGGATTTGCTCCCTTTTATGCCCTTTGTGGCATGGAGGGAAGTTTTCATTTGTGTGCTTCTGCAGCAGTTTCTCTGTAAATTACTGCTTTCTATGATCATTGTCGACATATTATCTTTGTCCAGTTGTAAAGTTTTATCAACTCAGGGACAAATCATTTGCAGACAAAGAAAATCAATATTTCCTCTCTACATTATCCCTCCCAAAAATGTAAAATATGAATTCACACGTTGTGAGTATTATACTCAACTTCAGGTGAAATTGCATGGGACTTTTCCTTCAATTGTATTATCATTCATTTTTCAGAATCAGTTACAGTTGCAAATCTGTTTTGTACATTTGTATGTCAAGTCAAATGTAATTTTTACAGACTTTTCTGCTGAGAAACGCCGTTCTATATATTTCCTTATTTTGTGTTTATATAAATATAAAATGTTCTTCTTATGCCCTTGCGTGTGCTACCATTTGTATTCCCCTAGCTTTCTCTTACAAAATAAACATCTCAATGGCGTATTGGTCAAATGGTAATTCGCAATCAGATAATGAAAGAAAGCAAATGTTAGCATTCCAAAGTCTATTACGAATCCCCAATGCGATATATGGAAATAAGGCTACGATGCTGAGGCCACAAACCTGCAATATCAGAAAGGAAAAGTGTTACGTCATGCAAAGCACAGTGGATGCTCGTTATTGGACTATAGATTCCCATGCAGAATCTAAAGCGGAATAATGAACATATACACATGCCTATAACATGCCTATTGCCTCAAAACCTGTGCTTGCTCATTCATGAGCCAGTTCTAATGTACAGCCGAGTGGAAGATAAGCAGACACATGCCTGCCTATCATACGAGTTGGTTCTACCGATTACATTTCAAACGAACGTCTCACGATTGAACCTATACGTCATTTTGGACATGCTTAATATTCCTTCAGTCCAATAATGCAGTGTGTGATTTTAATTGTGGCCAATTTCAGTGAGTCCCTCACATGAGAATAAACTGTCCTGAAACGAGACAGTGTACATGTGGCAAGTAACATACAGCCACTGAGAGCACGCTCTCTGCCCTGCTTTGATGCCAGTAAAATGAACTCCCGGAAATTTCCCGCGTAATTTAGGCACCTCTGTTTTATTTGTAATTTGAGATTGATGTATTTTGTTTAATATTTCCATGTTTGAATATATCTACATTACAAATGTGTTTTTTTACTTATTCATCCTCTACTGCCTCACCATGACTAGTTACCCTAACACAATAAAATAAAAACATCTTTTAAATGTACTGTATATACAGTATATGTATTCTGTATTTATTTTGCAAAGAAAAACAACAAAAATAATCTGCGTTTACCCTTGCGGTCGCGTGAGGGAGTAAGCAGAAGGGAGGGGTGGCAGAGTGCAGTGATCAGTGGGTTGCGAGAGAATATGAGCAGTGGTGTCATGGGGAGCGTAATGTGTTCTCCGTGTGGGTGTGGTGGTGTGAACACAGAGAGGAGGTTGGGTGGTGAGTGGTTTCACGTACATTTACTTGAGTGGTGAAGGGGCTATGTTAGGGCGGAGAGATCTAAAAGCATCGCGGTAGCCTGTCTTGTATAAAGGAGCTCAAGGGATTCCGTGGAGGCCGAGTTAAAGATTTGTTTTTCGTCCAAAACTGCGGAGTATTTTTTTCTTTGCGTCTGTTGTTTACAGTTCCGTAGTATTTTGAATTAGGTGGCTGTGCAATAGATGTTCAATAGGGTGTGCGGCACGAGGGGGTAGTGAGTCCAATATGAGCTCTTAGCCCAAGGAGGCATGCTCCGAGGGTGAGAGAGTAAGAAGGATGAGCAGGGCTTTGATGAAGTGCTCTAGGATGTTACCGTTAAATGTTTGGACATATCAGGGCATTCCAGAAGGCATGCATATATGTTGTGGTCACACCAAGGAGACATCTGGGGAGAGCGAATTGCGTATTAGTTCTAAACTTGGGACCACATTGGCTTGTGCTGGAGGTACCGTGTGTCATTTTTATTGTTTGAGTTATGGCGGCTGATCGGATATTATAGATTTCCAGATTTCAGCCACAGTTGGTTGGTCTGCGATGGTTTTAAATGTTATTTTCTTTCCTAAAGCATGCAAATGTGTGACTTTTTAGAATTGTGTTGGGATAGCAGCATTGTGGGATGATGCTTATTTTGAGCCATGTGCAATTTGAGTGCAGGCAGATGCAATGCAAGTGGTAAAACGATTGAAGTGCACTCATAACCTACATGTACTCAAGGAAGCGGTATTGAGGTGGGGGGGACCCTAACCTTGGTATGTGTGAAGTCAATTATTTTAGTTGGGGAAGCTACTAATGTTATTGATGCCTGCATATTGCCAGGGATTCTAATCGATTGTGGGGTACGGATGGAGATGTAGGGTGGTGGTCATGGTCTTGTGTCTTTCACCAAATATTTAGAAGATTTGTATATGGTAGTGAGTGTGTGTGAGGATTCAGGGACCTCTTTAGCTTATGTCTATTAGAATTGGTTTGATCTATTAAAATCTTTGACAAGTTCTGTACTCTCTACAGCAGTTTCCATTACAGTATAGGATTATGATAATGTGTTAGCTACATATGATTGAAGCGAGCACCCACAGCTACACAATTTTTGTGGAAACCAGGAGAGTTAATGGCTTCATTTTTGGGAATGTTAGAATAAAATTTAGTTCAAGTTCATGTGACAGGAGATGGGACATGGGAGAAGGTAGTAGGGTATTTGTTTTCAAGTGGAGGCAGATAATTGATGGTTTAATGCATTTGACTAGTATCTATATGAGAGTCGTTCCAAGTGAAAAGGCAAATGTTAGTCACATTTCACCCTGTGTGAAAAGCACAGGAAAGGTTTCTGCCTTGGCAAGGTGTAATTTGTAGAGTGAAGCCTGGCTAAATAAACTCCAACAATGTAGGCGCTGCGTTAGATATTGTGAGTCCAATTATGAGGTCGTCATCTACAGTACTTGTAGGTTACTTTAGTTGTGCAACAAAGAGAAGACTGAAGTCTCGGTTAGTTGGGTTGTTACAATATGACTGTGCAAAGTGGTTCAGTGGAGATAGCGAAAAGGGGAGGAGAGAAAGGGCACCCTCTGATTGAATTGTATCTTCGGGAGGTGTGACAATTTGTGAAAACTGAGATAGCATCGGTGCATGAACTGATGACCAAATCCCAAGCGATACATGGGTTGATGTATGGCCTTTGTAGGCTCAATACCTTCCTCTTCTCTCCTGCATATGACTGACTGTCTCCCATCTATGAAGTATATCATACATGACACTGCAAACACATTTCCCTCTTTTCCGGTGTTTCCCGGCAATGTCCATGTCCCACTTGTTTGCACAGCATCTTGAGATACAGCTGCACGTGGAAGCTATGTGAATCCTAATTGTATTGCATTGCAGGGAGAAAAGGGCATTCTGCTCGATCAAACGCCCTTTCCTTATGCAAAGTGATCGCGTACACCTCAGTGTTTGCCCGATGTGCAATTGTTATTGTGCTCACGATTATGCCTATCATTATTGTTCGTGCGCCTTACTGCAGATTAAACAAGTAGCTTTTTTTTCTTCCTGTGCATAACGAACAACAGAACCTTTCCCCAGCTGGATTGTGAGGGCTTCTACACGTGGAAATGGGATGGTAATGTGAGCATTGGTCTGACACCGCGTTGGTTTTGTGGATTAGTAAGACCGTGAATTATTGCATGAGGGAGGGGGGTGGAGGGCACTGGCCATTATCAAATGTCCCAGAGTCTCGGAGAGTGGCCTGCACGTCTAGCTGCATGGTGTGGCTCTCATGCGAGGCCACAAGCTCCCGAGGTGTATCTGACAGTTGAAAGATGGTGGCTGGCGAGTACAATTAGACATGTGTGTTGCGCAACGATAGAGGAGCTCTATGACAGGGTCTGTTATTTGGGATCGTGTCTTAAGAAAAGACAAATTAGACCATGCAAGTGGGTGCAGGATGATAAATTCAATGGGTTTTTGATAGAATATACATAAAATACTTCTAGTTAATGAACCATTTGATGTGTAGCCTTTGTTATAATTGTTTTTTTTATCAGAATCAGAAAATGTATTCATACTGGAGGACTACGATGAGCTATAAAAACTATTTTTCACAGATGTTCAGTCGAGGTGGGTAAGAACGTTACAACAGTACAAAACACGATAGGGGTGCAAAGTACAATAAATGTAAACAAATCGCCCAAAAACACACAAATTAAACTAAACCATCCCTATCTGACCAGGCAAAGCCCACTGAGGTATTCACTTATTTTTCAGAAACGACCTGACCACAAATGATATGCCAACAAAGTGGCTCATCCTGTGGATATTTATAGCAACCCTCCAATCTCTTGCTTACCATGCGACAAAGATAAAATCACGTATAATTGCAATATGGGATTTAAGTTTATGGGACTTGGTGTAGCAGCTGGGCTCTTTGCTAGATTGGGAAGAGTCATTGTAGACTCTTGGTTATTTGTACTTAATAGCAGTCAGAGCACTTTCAATGAGCTGGCACAGTTGATTGGGTTTAGGATTGTCGTGTGCACTTTGATTTTCTAGTGTTCTTTGTGGTAAGGTTTTACCTTTCTTGTGGACAAGTTGATGCTTACTGTACAGGTGTGAGTTCTTTGTTTTTAAGATATTTGAGCTGTCTGCCTCATAAAGAGAAATTTACCTCTGAAGGCTTGGAGGGAGGAATATTGTTTATTCAGAGAGAAGGATGTGAGAATTGGAATTAAAGTTTGTTAAGATGAATTTTGAAATGGCATCTTTCAGTTGGATATGTAATTATGGATTACTGAGGAAATTGACAAGTGTATGGTCATAAAAATTATATTTGTGGATTAAATAATTTTAAAGGAATAGATGTTGATGCACTGCCTGAGGCCAGATGCATGGACAAGGTACATTTCAGGTACAAAACACTCCCAATATTTGAACAATATTTTTACCGAATGTCTTCATTTAACACGTAGGTTTTAACGACCAATATTATGATTCGTAATTGTTTTTTTGGGCTAGACCACATAAGTATAAAGACAAATGTTGTCACACACCTTCATCTGCCTGACACAGCCAAACAAACCAAGAGAGAAATTCATCTTTTCCAAATATTCTCCTCTCGGCATGTGATTAACTTCAAATCCATGTGGCAAAGAGGAATTCCATGCTATTCTCAAGAAATGCCCACATGCCTACATTTCCATAACTGGATATATCTAAACTAAACTATGTTTTATTTTACCAGTTAAGGCCTACTGAGCAAAACAGCTCTTTTTCAGAAGCGACCTGGCCGCAAAGGGTAGCTCAATGAAGTGGCTTATCATGTGTAGATTTATAGCAGCCAAATAGTCTCAAGGCACGTTTATAAATGTGTAGGGAAAAACCAGAGAACCCATATAAAAATCCAAGCGACCACGGGGAGAGAGACATGCAAACTCTAAATATACAGGCGTCAGGGTCGGGATCGAACTCACGACCTCCTGCATACCAGGCGAGATAGACAACATTTCGTCACCACCGCGCCCATTTCCGGTGGAGAAAGTGGTCAGGAGGCTGGTCAATCACCACATGGAACTGACCCAGGCCGAAGTGGGCAACGGGCTCCATCTGGCACAGATATCCAGAGCCGCCGTCGATGACGCGCAGCTGAGGGCCGCTCTGCGCTGTGTACAGCACCACCTTGGCGCCACGGGCGAATGCACCGAAGCGCGTGCGTGGCACCACGCGCAGCCAGCCATTGCCTGTGCTCTGCAAAAGACAACCACAACAGTCGTAATAATAATAATGTAGACTTGTAACATGCACACCTGTTGTACCGTGGCAAGAGAAGGCCTATTTATACAGCATTGTATTATTGCGCACGTCAATATGTTCAGGAACTAATTCAAATTTCTAAATCTGCTCGCTACGACGAGAGGGCTTCAGGAGAGAGTTCGTGTAATTTTGCCATTCCTCCTCCGTTGAAGGGAGCGCAGACTACAGTGGTTTACGGTCCATAGTTTTGGTTGCATGGCCACAATTTTACTGTGGTTTATCTTAATATTCCATTCATGGAGGAGATGTGCATCGGCCTGTTGTTGTTCTTATGCAGTTGATGGTTTCACCACTGGTGTCTTTGAGGAGGAAGAGGAATGTCAAAGGTAGGGGTTGCGACGATTGGGTCTCAAATGCGGTATACATTTCTAAAACAAAATATTTTGTGATAATGCATTGGTAGGGGTGGCACAAGCACAAATAACGAAACACTTTTCGTCAATAACGCTGCGTGTGGCTTTAATAGGGAAAATATATAATAGGAGACATTTTGATCAATGTTCCATACGTGTTATGAAGGGCGATTGCCTGAAACATCACCTTTTATAGATTTGTTTTCCTTTTAAGGCCACAGTGTTGATGGAGATGTCGAATGTTACGTATTAACATTTACAGCAGAGCAGCTGAGAATATTATTCAGATTTTTCCTATATCCAAATCAAAGTTTAATTTACAGTACCATGATTCTGTAAGATAAGATAAATGACAGAGTCATCAAATGGGCTTTATACGCTAGTGTCCGAATAGTCCCCAACAGGCTGCGCGAATTTTGGTGCAGTGTATTTGCCTGTAATAACAGCATGCCCGGCAGTATTTGGTTAACATATCCGACTACTGATGAGAACCAGAAGGTAGAAACAACCAGAGTATGCTTGCCGAAACAAATGCTGCTGGATAACATTAATCTGGGCGTGCCAGAGGCATATGGAATTGAGGTATTTAATTTTGCATGTGGAGAGATGGATGTTTATCTGGTTACTGAAGAGTTTTATTTCAGTACGGTTTTAAAAATACACATCAGATGTTGACATTGTCCGTGATATATCCAGATTGTCTTGCATTTGAACGTACAGGGACAATGTTTTCAGTGGAAAATTTAGACCTTGCGTAAAAATTACTTTATTGGCCATTTTATTTTATGTACCTCCTCTAGTGTTGCCACGCGAGGTACACAAAACTGGGTTAAACATGGGAAGAACTATATCTGACAATAGAACAAGAGGGGAGAACGACTTGTATGTGCTTTGTCTGAAGTGGTGTAATATCACACAACTGACAAAAAACTGAGACTTTTATTTTCCCTGGGAAGATTTAGAGATTTCCCAGGACAACTACTTCAAAAAGAAGACGATGCTGGGAAAACCAGGACAAGGTAAAACCCTAAACTCGTCGCCAGGAGGGGCTGCTGCAAGTGGGGGGCTCAACCTGCTCAGGGCCCCCCTGGAGATGTTAGTCAGCGAACTCCAAAGGGTGTCCCGGTGGCGAGATGTGAACTACCTCGCCTGGTATTCAGGAGGTCGTGGATTCAATCCCACCCTGACATCTGTATATTTGGAATTTGCTCTCTCTCTCCCTGTGGCCACGTGGATTTTTCTCCGGATTGAGACAGTGGCAGTAGCAAAGTGATGTACGGGCAACCATCTGGCCGCTGTGGTGTACACACTCGCCAACCAGCCAAGCAGGGCCACCTAATCTGGGCGTTTGTCTCATTCATGCCCACACTAAGACAGTGGAAGTATTATTATTGTTTTTATAAACACAAAGGCAATTTTCGCTTCTCTCTCTTGGCTAAGGTCCACCCCACAGCTGCAACATAGGAAGCCCGGGGGTCTTGCTATTTGGCACCGAACTTGGATTTGGTGCCAGCATTTTCACAGCAGGAGTGAGGACGGACTTCCTTGCCAATGTGGCGGTTGCCGCAGGTGCGCAGGCCGGTCTTAAAAAAAAAACTATTTTTATTTTACCAGGTAAGGCCCACTGAACCATATAGCTCTTTTTCAGAAGTGCCCTGGCCATAAATGATAGCTCAACGAAGTAGCTTATCGTGTGGAAATGTATAGCAGCCAAATACTCTAGATGCATGTTTCTAAATGTGGAGGGAAAAACCGGAGGATCCGGAGAAAAATCCACGCGGCCACGGGGAGAATGTACAAACTCCAAATATACAGGCATCAGGGTTTAAATTGTGATCATACCCATAAACTCCTGTATACAAGGAGAGGTAGTTTACATCTCACCACCGCGGCGCATTTTCCCAGGCACCTCAAGCAGCGACAGAGGAGATGCTCACTACCTCCTGCCCCAAGTGAAAAAAAAATCATTGTCACCATGCTGCTGCTCCTCCTTCTTTGGGAGAAAAGTTTTAAACGGTAAAGTTATATTTTAACGAGACGCTTAGCCTAAACACTGACAGACGCAATCCAGCTAGGCAGCTGCTTGGACTGTTTTTCCAATCCCAGGATACAGAAGCTGGGCTACAGGATGCACTGCATTACAGAGACCGCAACGTTTTTGGCGATTGGCTGTTCAGTCTGGTTAGGATGGAACACGGGCGGCGAGGGAGCAGAGGGGAGATTCTGGAGGCTATAGACTGTACGACTTAGTAAAAGACTGCACCACAAATGCAGAGCCCACATATCGAGTTGTATTTGATTACAATGTTATATATTTTACGAGATCTGGCTAGCAGTGTATCTTAGTGGAAACTTCTATTTATGGAATTGGTAAGTTCGGCTTTGACACGTGACCCAGTGAGGAATGAGGGGTTTTACAAAGACCGTGCATTAGAGAGTTTAAATTGTCAAGGTGAGCGGCGGCAAAGGCATGCATAAGGCTTTCAGCAGCAGATGGAGTCAAACATTGTTGGTTGTGGGAAATATTGTGCAGAGAGAGAGGTGATGGGTTATATGGCCCTATAAATGTGAGGTGTAATGGAGAGCCAAGGATAAAAGTTGATACCAAATATTATGTACTGATAAGATAAATAACATTTATAATTATACAGGGTGTCCTATACAGTCCTTATCTATTTTATTGAAATCAAAGCAATGTATGGTAAATAATTAGCAGAGGTATATTTGATTTGAAGCTTTTGTGACTGCAGGAATCCATACTCTTTGGTTCTTTCAGTAAAGTCACGTAGGTAGAAAAATAAAATAAACAAAAAATAATATATTACGACTTTTTGATCGCAACACAAGCGGTCGTCCTCAGGTGGAAAAAATAATCCAGCAGTGGAACTACTGAACCAGCGAGAGAGCTGTTACAACAAGAGGTTATTTATGTGGCGATGGGCAAGCAAGCGGGGTCTGAGCTGGAGAGGAATTCCATCCCCGGACGCAAGCACGTCATTTGTGTTAATGGGGGAGATTAGGGAGAGAGATTAGGGAGAGAGATTAGCATGAAATGAGCTTCCGTCGCCGCTTAAGAGTATCATCCCCGCATATGCGCACAACAGCAGTGTTAATGAGAGATTAGCACCATGAGAGTGCAATCCAAAGGACAGAGAAGGGGGAGGGAGAGAGGGGATGGGGAAGGGGGGAGAAAGTGGGACTCTGCAGCAGCACTTGAGTCACTGGGGGAGAGATCTAAGAGAGAGGCACAGAGAGAGAGAGCCACAGAGAGTCGGAAATAACAGCTGACATAGGCAGGTAGGATGGAAACATCAGTCAGTTAAGACTTTACCTGGTTAATAACGTCCTTCCAATGATTGCTCAACTCACCTACCTACAAACTGGCCCTGCTTCCATTCACGGGAAAGACCACCTCAGCAGTACTTAATTCAGCTCATATGGTTTCTCTAATCAAGGATATTTCACTGTCTCCAGATGATTTGCTTGTCAGCTTCGATGTAGTATCTCTGTTCACCAAGGTACCTGTACCTGACACCATAGCAACCATTGGAGACTTAGTCCAAAAGGGACTGAATCCTGATGTACTAACTTTTGTGAGGCACTGCCTTACCAACACTTAATTCATCTGGAATGGAACATTCTACAAACTAAATTAAGGTACCCCTATGGGTTCTCCCTTATCACCAGTGGTAGCGAATGTTTTCATGGAGAAATTTGAGACGGATGCCATCCAGACATCCACGCTAGGTCCTTCCTTGTGGAAGAGATACGTAGAGACACGTTCGTCATCTGGCCACATGGCCAGCATGCACTGAACCAATTTTTCAACCACATCAATTCTATACACCCATCCATCAAATTCACCATGGAAGTGGAAAAAGATGGCAAACTACCATTCCTGGATGTTTTGATCGAGAAGAGACCTGATAGCTCGTCTGGACACTGTCTACAGGAAAGCTACCCACACGGATGCCTATCTAAAGCCTGACTCCCACCACCATCCAGCCCAGAATAATTCCCTCATCAAAAGACTACACCATAGGGACCGTTGCATCTCTGACCAGCACCACCTAGCCAGTGAGTTGGAGTACGTACATCAAGCCCTCAGGATGAATGGATACTCTGACTGTACAATCCGCAAAGCTGTCTCCCCAGCCACGGGAAGACAACCGTCTGACGATTCAACCAAAACCATCACTTTACCATACATAGCAGGGGTTACCAAAAAGATTTTCAAAATCTTAAACAAACACAAGATCCAGGTTCGTTTCAACACAGTACACAAAATCCGTGATTTGATCCCATCTGTAAAGGATGTGATTCCTGACATGCAATACCCTGGTGTCTACAAACTAACTTGTGGTTGCAGCAGCAGTTACATTGGGGAAACAAAACGACATGTCTCGGACCGCATTCGTGAACACAATGCAGATCTGAAACACGGTAGGACTAATACCTCTGCCATTACTTATCATTGTTTTAACGCTGTGGGCTCACACGAAATAGATTTATTTCAAGACGAAGGTACTCTGCAAACCCACCGGCTACCTTCAGAGATTTGTTCATGAAGCCATCCAGATATATAAACACAGATACAACTTCAGACCCCTTTTGCTTGCCCATCGCCACATACAGTGAGGGAAAAAAGTATTTGATCCCCTGCTGATTTTGTACGTTTGCCCACTGACAAAGAAATGATCAGTCTATAATTTTATTGGTAGGTTTATTTGAACAGTGAGAGACAGAATAACAACAAAAAATACCAGAAAAACGCATGTCAAAAATGTTATAAGTTGATTTGCATTTTAATGAAGTATTTGACCCACTCTCAATCAGAAAGCTTTCTGGCTCCCAGGTGTCTTTTATACAGGTAACGAGCTGAGATTAGGAGCACACTCTTAAAGGGAGTGCTCCTAATCTCAGCTTGTTACCTGTATAAAAGACACCTGTCCACAGAAGCAATCAATCAGATTCCAAACTCTCCACCATGGCCAAGACCAAAGAGCTCTCCAAGGATGTCAGGGACAAGATTGTAGACCTACACAAGCCTGGAATGGGCTACAAGATCGTTGCCAAGCAGCTTGGTGAGAAGGTGACAACAGTTGATGCGATTATTCGCAAATGGAAGAAACACAAAAGAACTGCCAATCTCCCTCGGCCTGGGACCCCATGCAAGATCTCACCTTGTGGAGTTGCAATGATCATGAGAACGGTGAGGAATTAGCCCAGAACTACACGGGAGGATCTTGTCAATGATCTCAAGGCAGCTGGGACCATAGTCACCAAGAAAACAATTGGTAACACACTACGCGTTGAAGGACTGAAATCCTGCAGCGCCCGCAAGGTCCCCCTGCTCAAGAAAGCACATATACATGCCCGTCTGAAGTTTGCCAATGAACATCTGAATGATTCAGAGGACAACTGGGTGAAAGTGTTGTGGTCAGATGAGACCAAAATGGAGCTCTTTGGCATCAACTCAAATTGCCGTGTTTGGAGGAGGAGGAATGCTGCCTATGACCCCAAGAATACCATCCCCACCGTCAAACATGGAGGTGGAAACATTATGCTTTGGGGGTGTTTTTCTGCTAAGGGGACAGGACAACTTCACCGCATCAAAGGGACGATGGACGGGGCCATGTACCGTCAAATCTTGGGTGAGAACCTCCTTCTCTCAGCCAGGGCATTGAAAATGGGTCGTGGATGGGTATTCCAGCATGACAATGACTCAAAACACACGGCCAAGGCAACAAAGGAGTGCCTCAAGAAGAAACACATTAAGGCCTAGCCAGTCTCCAGACCTTAATCCCATAGAAAATCTGTGGAGGGAGCTGAAGGTTCGAGTTGCCAAACGTCAGCCTCGAAACCTTAATGACTTGGAGAAAATCTGCAAAGAGGAGTGGGACAAAATCCCTCCTGAAATGTGTGCAAACCTGGTGGCCAACTACAAGAAACGTCTGACCTCTGTGATTGCCAATAAGGGTTTTGCCACCAAGTACTAAGTCATGTTTTGCAGAGGGGTCAAATACTTATTTCCCTCATTAAAATGCAAATCAATTTATAACATTTTTGACATGCGTTTTTCTGGATGTTTTGTTGTTATTCTGTCTCTCACTGTTCAAATAAACCTACCATTAAAATTATATAGTGATCATTTCTTTGTCAGTGGGCAAACGTACAAAATCAGCGGGGGATCAAATACTTTTTTCCCTCAATGTATATAACTTCCTTGTTGTAACAGTTCTCTCGCTGGTTCAGTAGTTCCACTGCTGGATTCTTTTTTCCACCTGAGGACGACCGCTTGTGTTGCGATCGAAACGTCGTGATATGTTATTTTTTGTTTTATTTATTTTTTCTATCTACATGACTTTACCGAAAGAACCAAAGAGTATAGAGGTATATTTATTTAAAGCACTTAAGCATCTATTCTACATGAGCTTCTCTGCACATTTCAAATCTGTCTGCTGCATTGCGTAACACATTTTGCAGCATCTGTGGGGTTCTTTATGTAACTGTCGCCCCTATACACGATCTCGTAAATTTTGCATATCTGTAACTCTCCGTTTGATAATACCTCTGACTTGATAAAGCCCAATGGAAAGTAATCCAAAGAACGTTAAATCCGGAGATGGAGCCGGCCAATGGCCTCTTGCCGCCGTGTCCAATCCAGTGATTTGTAAAACTTTCATTATTGAGGTACTCTCTACACGATGTTTGCGTACTGACAAGAAGCCCCCATCTTATTGAAAGGGTTACGACGATCACACGTTCTTGTACATTCATATTCATAGGGTCCTGTAAAGAACCATATATATACCACAAGTTTTACTACTCGGCTTCGCCCGGGACTTGGATTATTGTCTTGGATGAATCCACGGCCTACATGGAGGGTTGATGGGGGGGTGCGTGACGTCAGCAGGCACACTGCGCAATGCTGCCGCATGCGGGTGACATGACAGATGTGACGTCACCGCTCACTTGTGCAATATATTATATCCATCATCCCCCCCCCCAATTAAAGAAGTATATTGTAATACTTTTTGCATTGTGTGCAGTCTGGAAGCTACCCACATGCCAAAATTTAAGTTTGTTGCATGTCGGGAAGTATGCTAAACATTTAGAACAGACACACATAGTCACAGATTTCCCTTCTCTATATATAGATTAGTTCAATAAAATAGGGAGTTTATGGCCACCCTGTAGATCTCAATTTAGTAATTGAATACCAAAAAAGGGTTATACATTTTTCCAAGATAAGATTTTGTCTTTCTCCAAATGAAAAGAACTTCGATTTGGGATCGTGCAGTTAGACAAAATTAGAAATTATCGAGCTTTGTACAGAAACAAGACAGAAATAAGACTATGTTGGAGTCAGACAAATCAAATTATATGTAATGCTATAACTCAGAAGCTTTGGGAAGCGCTTAAGGGGAGGTGAATGTGGCCAGAATTGGGTGATCTGCAGCACAATTTTATGTACAAGCCAGAAAATAGTGACGAGTATTATTTATTCCATCCCTCTCTCTGTGCTGGTTGGGCAAGTATCAAGTCTACAGATTTTACCATTTGAGCCTTTTTTATTTGACAAGAGCCTGGTAAAAGGCAGGAACCATAAAAAAACTAAAACTACAAACTATGTCATCATGGGGCCTCCTTTGCCAGCACCAAAATATGAGAATATGTTTTCCCCTTTTTTCTGCCAACAAAACAGGTCTTAAGATGTTAAAACACAAAACTAAAACCTTTCACAAGGAATCACGTCTGTATTAACCACAATACTTGTGGTTAGAACAGAACTCCTCGCGTTCGACGCCCCGCAACTCCGTCATGATTTCCCACCTGCGCTGCTCGCCCGCCTCGCTCCGCTCTCCCTCTCAGCTTCTCCACTGCTAGCCTTCTCTCTCACTCTCCTAGCCTCTCCACTGCTAGCCTGTTCTCTCTCACTCACTCTCCTAGCCTCTCCACTGCTTGCCTGTTATCTCTCTCACTCTCCTGTACATATCCCCCTCCTCATTAACTCCTCATTCATTAAGCTGGCGACCTCCCGTCGCCTCACGCCTGTGGCTTCCGCCGCTATCGCCTCATTCTCCCGTCAAACTGGCGCCTGTTCCGCGCTTGCATTTGCAGCCAGCCAATCACCGCTATGCAACTTAATTGGCCGCCTGCATTTGCAGCCAGCCAATCACCGCTATGCATCTTAATTAGCCGTCCCCTTTCCATTGCTCTCTCGCTCTCCGCACCTGTCCGTCCTTATGCGACCTCACTGTCCGTAACTTGCACATGTGTGCACACCGCTTGCACCCCCCCCCCGCGCGCGTTATTCCACTACATATGCATTGTCTTTGAAACTGATTGGTCCACACCAGAGACAGCTTTCTTTTGAGCCTAGTCTCAAACGGTGTTAGACCAGAGGACGCCAAAAGGCCTTTTGGTGTCCTCTGGTCTAACACCGTTTCAAAGACAATGCATATATTATCAGAGTATGTTTTTTTGTTTGCATTCTGACCACAAGTATTGTGGTTAATGCAGACATGATTCCTTGTAAAAGGTTTCAGTTTGGTGTTTTAACATCTTAACACCTGATTTAAAGCTTTCGTGACTGTAGTAATTCATATTCTTGGTTCTTTCGGTAAAGTCACGTTGAAGGGAAACAATAAAAGAATAAAATATATATAAAACAATAAAATTCTCACGACGTTTCGACTGTAACACAGTCATCATCACCTGATGATCATCACCTGATGATGACTCTTTGTGTTACAGTCGAAACGTCGTGAGAATTTTATTGTTTTATATATTTAATTATTTTATTGCTTCCCTTCAACGTGACTTTACCGAAAGAACCAAGAATATCTTAACACCTGTTTTGTTGCCAGAAAAAATGGGAAAACCTATTCTCTTATAAACTATTTTTTATTTTTCCAGGTAAAGTCCACTGAACTATATAGCTTTTTCCGAAGAAACCTGGCCATAAATAAAAGCTCAACGAAGTGGCTTATCATATGGACATGTATAGCAGCTAAATACTCTAAATTATAATTTCTAAATGTGGAGGGAAAAACCGGAGGACCCGGAGAAAAATCCATGCAACCACGGGGAGAACATACAAACTGCAAATATACAGGCGTGAGGGTCGGGATCGAACCCACGACCTCCTGCATACGAGGCGAGGGAGTTAACATCTCGCCACCACTGCGCCGATGGAACAAAATTTGAACTCAGTCCTCCTCGATTCTGGGAAGGAGAGAAGATTGGGCTCACTACCCCACTCACGTAGGGACTTTGAGCAGGAGCGTAGGTTTTATATGGAGATGGGAACAATTAGAGCCTTCTTAACATTAGCTGTTAAGTGTTTAGAGCCCGGTGAAGGTCAAGTGTCAAGGACCCTGTCACCCCTTAATCAAGCACTGTGAACATCAGCAACTTTTCAAAATGTTATGATGCTTCAGCGGAAATGTAAAACGATTACTTAAAGGACTCAAATTATGTCATAATTGAATGCATTTAAATATTTTAACAGGTTTATTAAATGTTCCAGAGTATTTGTGGTAAATATTCCAATGTTTCATCTGTTATTTTATCCACATTTGTTTTTTTAATGTTACTTTGCACAGTTACATGCTGCATCCCATGTAGCAAGGCTATACATTGTAATTCCACTCGGGTCTGTTTCAAAAGAGACACCTGGTCTCAATCGCCTCTCCACCGTTCCGTGATTTATGATGCAATTGCTATTGCAAAGCGTGGCTCAGTATGTTTAACAGAATGGTGGAATTGTTTGACATCTCCCATTTCTCAGCCAGTGTGCCTTCCTATAGCTTTCATAACGTTTCCTCTATGGAGTCACCTCGTCAGCTATTAAAATTTATTTGCAAATTGTCAACATCACAATCGCAGGGTAGTCTTGTGCAGTAAACTAATGTCCATAGGCAGTAAAGCAGAAGCCATCAAGTGTATTTCACACGGGAACCATCTGTAGCCACCGGAGAGGAATACATTTTAATTGTTCCTTGCTAGAGTGTGGAATTGAAACAGACCCACCTACACAGGTGCCAAGCACACCACTATTACATTGTGCTTACATTTTCTTTCCCACTGAGCTTCCCATCTGCCCGGCTCTCTCTCTCACAGACACAAGCACACATGTACCCTTACAGGGGGCACCAACACCCAAGCTCTGTGCATTCAGATCAAAATGTCACCACTGTTTTATTCATTGTATATACGTTTGTTCAATCGGAGGGACGCAGGTGTTTTGGGCAACTGTGCATCTGCTCACCCTTTCAAATCCAAGCCCATATTGAGATTTTTTTAAAGCATTGGCAGTCCTTTATTTTGATTGTGTGTTTGAGCTCGTACGCAGTCATGCAAGTGCTTAATCCTTCTCAAGGGCATGGGAAAAGACATTTTATGTTTTGCATCTAGTTGCAGCAGACAACCGATTGCACGTAATAGCTGTCTGCAGGCCATGCAGGTTTGATTTTCTCAAGTGGCCAAACTGATGTGAATGTGCCAAGCTTACAACAAAGCACATCCACACAGATATCGTGAAAAAAAAACCTCACCAGTGTAAAATGGGATATCGCCAACGATGGTATCTTTAATTCTTGCTGAGAGATCAGCTGCAAAACAGCCTTTCCCTGCAAGGACGTCCAACATGTGAGGCGTTCACACTCCTCACAAACACCAATACCAGCTGCTTCTGCTAACATCCACCGCAATTAATTGCACCCCTCCCCCCTTTTAGGGAGTGTTTTGGCTGTGAGATGATCGTGTTGGTTATCCACAAGGAAGGCAGCCCACAATGCAATGGGCTAATTAATGAAGGGAAAGTGTAAATGGGCGGCTACACGCCTTCATTCGACTCCTGCTGCATTGCGCTGGATTATTGGCAAAAGCGCCGAGCGTTGGTGTTTGCGAGGTGTCTGGACATCTCACATGCTGTAAGCCCTTGCAGCGAGAGCCAGTTTTGCAGGCGACGTCACCAAGCAGCTTTTGCTGTGATTATGGATGGGGTTGATCTTATAACTTGAAAGCAACTGAAGGAAATTTTACATGGAGAGGTGGCTGATTGATTTCGGGTTCAGAGCACAGGGCCAGCGCTGCTAACATTCTGAGTTCAAATCCAGGCAGCCACCCCCGATTAAACTATGGTCTCAAGCGCAGCGAGTTGATCGTCTCACCCTGTTCACCTGACCACGTAAAAAAAAAGAAAATCCCAAAGCAATCAAAAACAAAAACTCAATTTGGCAAACTTCCAGGCACGAGACAAAAATATTGATTCTATTGCCAAATGGCAAATATGTCTCCAGCAGGACATATGGGGTAGTGCAGCACCCCTCGTGTGGATAACAGGACCCTTGAAGTGAGCTGTGAAATTCCCTTCCGCGGACCATTCTAAGGTCGCGTGATGCACTGCTTCACGAGAGTTTCGATAATTATAAACGCGTCTCGTGAGATCGATAGCACAACTGGAATAACGCTGGGATAACGACAACAGTCTGGTAAAGCAGGAGGATACAAAGAAAACGTAATAAACGAGAATAATGAACGTACCGTTATACACACCACCAACGAGAACATGCACGGGTTAGCTCCATGCTCAGTACCAAAAACACTCCTGTTGCATTGCCTTAACATGCGTTACATTTACTCAAATAGAATAAAGCATGAACACCTTTGATCTATTCAGTACAATACCATATGAGAACGATGCAATGGTATTTGGATTCAGAGTGTCCGCGTGCCTGTATGACAGAGTACAAACAGAGGAGAGATATTTTGTTTGTGCTACAAGGACAAATGCTTTATTTGGGGAGTGAGGTGATTGACACCATGAGAAAGCGAGAAAACCACATTGCAGCTTGGATTCGTGAAGTGTTTAAATGCGAGTGCATCTCAAGACACCGTGCACAGACGGGAGACATATGCACATTATGGCATCATGAGGAAGAATATAAATTTGCTTTGAGGTAAAGGAGGAGGTCAGAAACAGGAGGATGTGAGGGGAAGAAGATAATGCAAATTGCAAATGAAGACACTGGATAGAGGGAGAGGAGGAGGAGAAGATGAAGGCCAGGCGCACATCTAAGGCTTCTGGATGACAGTTACGTCTGCCAGGGTATCCTTTTTGATGCTGTCGGAGCAAAAAGAGTCACGCGCTGCAAGATGGACAATGAGAGATGTAAAATGATTATCACCTTCTACACTCCACACATTACTTCAGGCCAGAGTGTGGAATTCAAAAACAGGCATATAAACAATACGAGTGTCCAAGTGTTCCCTTCACAGCAACACATTCGTTTGGCATCAATAAAACAAAAACCCATCCGCGCGCAAGAATCTCAGTAATCGGCACAACTGCACATCGCCGCGTTGCAATATCCTCCGTCTTCATTGAACACAAACGATGTGCAAAATTCGCAAACACTTTGAGAGCACGTACGAAACATCACGAGGGGTGTAGATTTTGAGCTCGTGATCTATACCGAGTGATTATTTGCTGGCAATGATATATTAAATATGAATGCGATGATAGAGTGCATGGCCAACGAGGCACAATGGGGACCACCCCCAGGTGATGTTCGAAATTATTTTAATGAGGAAACGGGCTGACAGGTATAGGGAGTCGTGTTTAGTTCTCGACGCGTGGCGTTTTAGCAAACAGCAAAAGAAAACTGTGGCTTGAGCGGCAGGAGCGAGCCACTGATCGGCTCACCCACCACAGCCGCCCAGTTGCGAGCCTCATTTTTATAACGTGCGGCAAATCATAACGATCAAAAGACAAAAAGAGTTACGGTAGTGGGTATCATTTGGAAGTTGCAGCCATTATACAGTAGGACTGTATAATAATTTTTGCCATGTTTTATGTGAAAAACCTCAAGAATTGGTGGCGGGTTTAATGATATTTATATTTACGTGATCTAACCCAAAACCTCCATTATGGATATTGGTTGCGAAAGCCTACGTGTTAAATTGTATAAGAATATAATTTCTTATTTGTACTTGAAGTGAAGTGTGCATTTAGTAATGTAAGGCCGCAGTAATGTATGTGAATGGAGATGTGAATCATTACTCTTAGTAGCGTGGCAGGGTTGCACACACTTTGATTTAACAATCCTATCTGAAATGTATAAGAATTTATACATATTATGTACTGAGTGCAGTAATGAAATTGGCTTAAGTGCTCGATAAAATATGAACGTGAGGAAGATTTAAGTGACGAGTATCAATGCATTCTCCACGATAAGTGAAACGCGCTTGCGATACGCATACAGTTATAAGCGTCAACGCTAAGCCTGCGCAGCATGAAAGGGGGAGTCGAGGCAGGGCCAAAATCCATGCCCGATTGCGGCAACTCCGTTTACAACAAAGTGCGCTGCTGTCCACCAAGGTGGCGGCGGTGTGTGTGCGTGTGGGCGTTCGGAGCACACGTTGCGCTGCCCACGCTGCGACTCTGTCGCGCTGGAGAACACGTAACACAAACACGTGCGTCGGGATATGGCTCGGAAAGGAGCAACCTCGTGGAGCTGCCGAATAAGCCCATGCGAGCACTGGGATGTTTGTGCGAACACATCTGAAGAATAATTGTTCCTCTGAGAAGTTGCGGAGAGTTTATTCGGTTGGCTCTGCAGTTTCATGCGCTCGCTTTGAAAATGCGCATGGATGGATATTTCGCTACAGGTCAGAAGGACGCCAGTAGGCTCGGTGCTCGGAATGCTGGGCTCTGTTGGATTTGACAATAACCTTTAGTCAAGGACAGTAGGGTAGTGAGGCAATTGGTGGCTCTTCTACAAATTAGAGTCAGGTTATGACATTAGCAAATGATTGCATTAAGGCAGGGTTTTACGGGAGCAAAGAAACCCATATATCAAGTGTTGACCAATTTTTATTGGCTGGAAGTGAATGAGGAAGGTCCAGACATACTGTCAATCACGTGATCCATGTCAAGAGATGGTTGCAAAGGGGAAAGTGGCAAAAGGCCCATGGGGGAGGGCCCATAAATGACCCATCATTCCGATATGTAGCAATAAACACTGTGAGACCTTTTACCAATGACCATTCAAAAACGCCGCTATATTACGACAGTGACAGACTATGCCGCACGGTATCCCAAGGCAGTGGCTCTCTTGACTATAGCAACAGTGCAGGTCACCGAAGCACTTGTGGGAAATTTGCTCCACTTGGTGGACGTCAGGAGATATTGTCTCCAATTTTCATCTCAGCGGACAGTTAAGGTCAGCTGTTTCATATCCAAACAGCAAATACATACATCTTATCACCCAAATGTAATAGATTATTCAAGGTTTAATGAGCATCAGCCGTTGCCTATCTCCAGCTGCATGAAGACTCCCGACTAAGTCACCACCCTACACGGCCCTGTGATGCCAAATTAATCTTGCCCCAGCACTTGAAGTTATCTCAAAATCCCATCTTCGTGGTGGCCATACTTTCAGGTATGTTCTCTCCTTACAGAGGAAAAATGTGTGTGCGTTCCCGTATGAATGTAGATATGCACGTGTTAATGTGTGTCTGTGTGTTAGGGGAGCAGCCGTGTAGTGGTTAGCATGCTGCGCTACGAACCTGGCGACCCGAGTTCGATTCCTGCTCACAGCCAACCCTCGTGATAATTATCTGACCCAGATCTGGGCCTCCCAGAGGTCGACACAGCCTCAAATGAGAACCTGTTGCAATGGGTAAACACTGCCTCTAGGGAAACAAAGGCGGCCGGGCGTGGTGCTGGCCACCCACCTCTTCGTGTGCTGCTCCGGCCTTCAGAGGTGCTCGCTAACAGCATTTGTTCCAACAGTCTATTACAGGCTACACGGGGGATCTTTGTATTTTTGTCTGTGTATGTGTAAATGTGGGGAGCGGTATTGTAGTGGTTAGTGCGCTGTACTATGAACCCGGTGACCTGAGTTCGATTCCCACTCATGGCCAACACCAGTGACGATTATCTGAACCAATCCTGAGGCTCCCCTAGATCGACTCAGCTTTAAATGAGGACCGAGTGTGATGTTTAAACATCAGCACTGGGGAGACAAAGATGGCCGACCATGGTGCTGACCACACAACCCCTCGTGTACCGTCTTGGCATTCATCCATGCTCACTAACAGCACTTGCCCCAAAAGTCTGTTGAAGCTATCTGGGACATTTAAATTTTTTCGAGTGTGTACGTCTGGATTTGGCAGTGCAATGGTTCAAGCACAGCTCTTTGAACCCCGTGAATTAATATTCGTAATCGGGTATGGTGGCTGTTTGTGAAAGTGTGGCCTAAATTGTAATTTAGACCATTGGCTTAAAGAGTTGAGAAAAACATGTGTGGCCAGAAAATGTGTGATGACCACATTTTCTTAACTCCCTGAGTTGATGGTCTCAATGACAAAATAGGTTACACATTCAGTTTTGTTGAGCTGGTGGTCTGGATAAGCCCAATAGGTGCTGTAAAAGCAATGCTGTGCACCTTTGCGTGTTGTTAAATATATGTTGCCATACTGCATGCATACACGAATTAAGGTATAACAGAAGCGTATTAAAGGAAATGTAATGAAGCACCTGAGTGACTTTGTAGATGGACAGGGCCTGGGCCATGGATTCGCCATGAGACAGGATGAGCTCCAGCGTGCCATCTCCATCAAAATCCGTCGCCACTCCACCTGGCCCACAGCAAAATAACTGTTACCTTAGCAATCATCACTGTTAACATCATCAACAACAGTGGTATATTTTACAAAAAAATGAATTGCCATTTGAACGCATTTATTTACTGATGAATGAAAGTCCATTAATGTTGATATGAGCGCTTACCAGCGTGGCGTTGTAGTTAATCTCACTGCAATGTGTGCCGTGATTTAATTAGAGTAGATTCCATCTGCCATTTAATGACCCCCTCAAATATGTTTTAACAAGAGAGGCAAACATCTTTGGCTGTACCAGTACCTGCCAAAAACACGCATGTTCAAGTACTGGGGGTGGGGGGGGAAGTTTTCTTCTCACATTATAAGTATTTAACAACACGAGTGCGGTTTCATGGGTTGCGCTGCGTGTTAAGCATTTCTTCTCTCAAGCTCTTCACCACGCACCACCTCTTCATCTACTTCAACTCCTGCAAGCTGCCTGGCGCTCACCACAGTCTGCTGGATGGATGCGCTCGGCTAGCAAAGTCTCACAAGGGAGGGAACATCGTGGGAGTCTTTGGCGGTACCAAGCTTGTGATCATCTGCAAAGACCGGTCTCGCTATGGCCGGCATTGAAACTAAACTTTGGTTTTGTTTTACCAGGTAAGGCCCACTGCAGAAGTGACCTGGCTATCACAAATGATAGTTCAACGAAGTGGCTTATCATGTGGACATTTTTCGCAGCCAAATGCTCTAAAGTTTAAATGCACGTTTCTAAATGTGAAGGGAAAACCGGAGGACACAGATAAACAATCCATGCGACCAATATGCAGGCGTCGGTCAGGATCGAACCCACGACCTCCTGTATATCAGGCGAGGTAGTTAACATCTCGCCACCATGGCGCCCCATGCGGAGCTCCACCTTACTACCCTGATGTCCCCAAGCTCTGTGGCTGCAGTTGTCACCAGGAGGGGGGTTAACTGCGATATTGGGATCTTTGCAGATTCTCCAGTAAGCGAGCCATATCCTCCCTCTAAGCGCTCAATCCCAGACAGCTTGGGTACGGCTAAAGCATACTTGATTGTAATGCACTGGATCCCAGATAGGCGAAGCATTTAGAGCGATTGTCAGTTTTGCCCTGATCAGCCTTGAAGCTGCATATTTTCACAGGCATTTGGTCGGATGCCTTTTGAAAGACCAAAACAACCCTTTCCCCACAACCACCATAAAATGTCGAAAAAAATCGACAACAAATAACCTCCCGCAGCTAACGCAGCTGGACAGATAACTGGTGTCCTCCTCTGATGGTCAGTTTTAGAATTGATATTCTCTGGATATGGCTGTACATACCATATAGACTAGTGGTAACCTCATTAATCAGCATTTATGTGGGCACTGACATTCACAAAAAAACATTTACCATCTTCGGATCATGAAAAGGAATATTGCTAAAGGTGTCGAGAATAAGATGCATTCCTGTTCGGAGAATGCATCTTGTTTACGATGCTGTGGACACACGACCAATTAAGGGTACCCATATTTAATCTCAGCAGAAATTGGAAGATGAAATACACAAGAGTTCTGCGAAATCCATCATGTAACTATGATTTCATGCGCATCAAAAATGGGGGCCTGTTTAAGTACTATTCTGGTTACATTTGAAAGAAAATTATACCTCCAAGTTAGGTATTGTTATATGTCAGTGTCATTACATTTTACAATGTCCTAGATTGCAAGGATGCCTTTATTATGCGAGACAGTTATATAACTACTCTGCCATAAAAGTCACAAAAAGATGGTATCATTATTGGACAAAAGAGTTTGAATGCGCACCCTTTCAAAATGAAATTTCCTCATTTCTGAGGATTTCTCATATTCAAGTGACAATAATTTAGATTATATACCACACATGAACATACCATCAATTAAAATTGCTGTAATAATTAATTTGTTTATGCCATCCCTGAAAGCATTATTATTTCATCCTCTGGCCATCATCCCTTCTCACAATGTGGGCTGCCCAAGCTTACTTTTCCTAACTGCCAATAAGAGGTCTCGAACCTGTGTTCCTCTTCATGTCAGATTGTATTCAATGCTTTCATGAGTTCATGTATTCGATGCATTTGTCCAGCTAAGAAGAAATGCACTGATTGAAAAAAAAAATCTTCTTGAGGCACAATGTTACTTTGATTTTCTATATCAAATGTTATTTTCCTAATGTAATGTTCAATCTTATCACAAACCGCTTTCGACAACTGAAATCATTGCCCCTTATTTGTGTTTTCTAGTTGCGTCCCTCCAAAAATTATTTACTTTTTGCTTCATCTAGAAATTAGCAAGACACACACGGTTTGCATTTAATTACGCAGCATTCATTCCATTAAAAAAATTAACCTACGTATTTAAAAATGAATCAGGGGGTCTAAAATTAAATATTTTTATAAGATAATATACATATATAAAATTAAGCAGTCACATATGAAGCATGAGCTCCTCTCATTGCGCTGTTAAATCTAGGGGCATGCACCACTGTTAATCACTGTTTAATGCATGCGCAGCATTTCCCTAACACTTGCCGAGCCATTTGCCTATTAATTTATATGAGACATTATATGAGACATTAGGGGGGGGGGGGGTGTTATATTTTAGAGTACTGTTAAGCAACTGTAAGCATTATGAAGCACACGCTCCTTAGATCAAGGACAAGCAGTGTATATGTTCTTTTGCTGCTGCAATTCCTATATTATATCTCATTACTGGGTGGCACAATTGTACGAAAAATGAGGACGTGTGTGTATCTGGGGCAACAGCTCAGGATGGTAAATGATCACAACAATTACATCGGATGGCCAGATTAGTTAGTGTGTTGCTAAAAGACTGAATCTGATTTTAAAAATGCCTTTGTGAATAACTACTTACATATTAAATTTAAGGTACACCACTCACTAAGGCTTGGAAATAATAAAGATTTTCCTGAATTACACCGAAAATGTCAATGCAAACACAGTTGTTTACCATTACTATTTGCACTGTATGACAATCCCTTTGCAAAATCCAACAATTTTAGGCGAACTTTTTTACGTGTCAAGAATCTCTAAAATACTTCCCTCGTAAGAGTAATTTGTGAGAGGATCGGCAAAAAGAGAGGCCACAGGCGCAAGCCACGGTGAGCTGCATTCCCTCGAGCTGCATTCCCCAGCTATAAATGCTCCGATACGTGTATTGTCTTTGTACTGTTCGCCTTTTGGCGTTCTCGGGTCTGACACTGATAGTGAGACTAGGCCATCAAGAAGGCCGTCTCTGGTGTAGGCCGTTTCAAAGACAATGCATATGTAGTGACATCAGGGATGTCAATGTATGGTGCCGGCCCGGGAAGGCCGTGGCGTATGATGTAATTACGTCGCAGACAGCACCGTGTGGGTTGCTGTGTGAGGCCGGCTCTAGCATAGCACGGCGTGCGATGCACCGTCATCGCAGACACCCCGTAGGTGGGTGCAGTACCAGCCCTAGCGGGGCTTGGTGAGCGCTGAGATAACGCGGGCACCACGCTATGAGTGCGGGCTCCCACAAGGAGGAGCAGGAGAGTGTCAGCCCATGGACAGGGTTGCCCCGGGCCATGACACTCTGGTTCACCCCATAGACACGTTATCTGGAGTGTCCACAGAGAAGGCCCCAGGTGGGGGGGCTAGGGGGTGATCACGTGTCCGGGGAGAGCTCCCAAGAAGGATCGAGAGGGAGCTAGACCGCTTGCGAAGGTGGGCGGGGCCGAGGGCGGAGCCGGCCCCGACCCGGGAGGATATAACGGACTGGGGTCGCTTTGTTCTACAAGCTGGAAGCTCTACGTTCTACGTCCTACGTCTGAAAAGGCATCAACACGTAGCCGGGGACCCGAGTGAGGGTCCGACCCTTCGTAGCATAGTGTAGTTAGCTGGGTGGTCACCACCCCAGGCTGTATCTGGTAAAGGGGCAGTTACCCCTTGTATATACGTTCTACGAATAAATGTGTTGCCTCTGAAGAATAACGTCTGCCACTCAGTTGGACTCACTACAACTGGTGTCGGAAGTGGCCAACACGCCAGTCTATACAGCTAGCGGTAGACTATGTCTATGCGTCACAGACCACGTACCAGGACGTCGGACAGCGAGGAAGAGGACCTTGTGCCACCTACAGCTCAAGAGGATGCGGGGGAGATGCTGCCAGTGGAGCAGAGCGCCATCCGGGCGCGCGATGCTTCGCCGTCAGGGGAGGTGATCCTCCGGGAGGCGCACGGTCGCCTCATGGAGCTCCTTAATGCTGCGGCTTCGCTCCTCGCGGAAATTAGTCCCACGGTCTCGCCGGTGAAGGAGGGAGCAGCGATGCCACTCGTGGACGACACCTCTGCCGCCATTTCACAGCAGGCCAGAAATTTGGCGAAGCAGCCCACGTATTTGGCCGTCATTTTGTCGCCGGAGCGCTCAGCCCGCCAAACATGAAGACGCGCCGTCGCCGCCGATGGACATCCCGGCTCTCCGCCATCGGCTTCCTTTTATTAAAGAGTTTGCGGCTACCAGTGGCGACTGGTTGGCCTTCAAGCGGCGGTTCCTCACGAATGCCGACTTGGCGGGATGGACGGAGGCAGAGGCGCTGCGGGCATTACCTGCCGCCCTCGACGACGACGCCCTTGCGGCGTTTCTTGCCATCCCGTCACTGGAGAGGTCCACCCTTACGCAGGCTTTCGACCAGATGGCATCTATCTACGAGCCTCTGGCGAATACGCGCCACAAGTTTGCCACGCGACGGAAGGGGGAAACTGAGTCAGCTCTCAACCTTCCGTAGCGTGCTTTTGGCGCTAGCGAAAGCCACCTTCCCGAAAATGGACCACGATGGTATCGACGCGTTGGTCCTCGAGAGACTACTGGCCTTGGCAAAAACCCTCCACACCATTCTTCCAGCTGAAGATGATGCCGTCTTGTCTCTCAAGGTCGCTAAGTGCATCCAAGCCCAGCAACTTCTACAGCGGGACAGGGCGCAGGTGACGTGTGCCGCGTCCCGCACAGAGCCGGGGCCACCTGATGGAGTGGAGCCCGTTTTGGTATGCGCGTCGACTCGGGGTGGAGGCGACCGGCGTGACGGTGGCACGCGACGAACGGATGAACAGTGGCGGCCAAGGTCGTCGTCTCATTCCGGAAGCGGCCGTGTTACGTGTTACAATTGCGGCCTGCCGGGGCACGTGTCATCGGGCTGCCGCGTACCACGACGGCGCCTCCCAGCATTGCCGCCATCCTACGCTTCCCTACACCCTAAGGCGAGATGCGACGCACTCCACACTCGACCCCTGGTTCACCTCGCCCATCTAGGTGTTTCAGTTCGCGTCCCGGTCGCGCGTCGGTACAGGGAGGTCCTATGCGTGATCGTGAGTTTCGTCCGCTCCAACTGGATCAGTGGTCGGAGCTGGCCCATCGAGTGGTGGCTGCGACCACGGGTTCATTTTCCGTGCTGGGTTTATTGAGGGTGTATAAAGAAGGATGCTAGTCGACACGGGTGCGTCGGCAACTATCATCTCCGCATTAATCTACAATATTTTGCCCCCTAAGTGTCGGGTTCTAGACCCTGTTGATGCACCGTGTTTCGCTGCTAACGGCGGTAAATTAGGTATAATTTGTCGGATAACGGTCGAAGTGCGCATCGCTGATGTTAAATTGTTGGGACATATTCTCGTCTCCACGTTCATGGCTGTTTTATGTTTACTTGGAACCGATTTCCTTGGAAGGATGCCATTGCATTGACCGTGGATGTTTGGAATTGCCATCCGGCCGTCTAATGGAATTCTTGCCTTCCCCCACTCGTTTGTGTACGGCTAACACTACAGTGCAGGCGCTCGCGTGCCGAACAGTGATAATCTCTCCCGGCGCACAAATGTTATTACCCCTCCGCTTGAGGAAGCCGCTCAATTTGGGGGCTATGGAGGACGGAATTGTTTTGAGACCTTCTAACAAGGTCAGTTGCGGACTGACATTGGTGGCTGCTCAGACGTTAGTTTCCAACAACCAGGAACCTTTTATTCAGGTTCGTAATGCTGGGTTGAACACCAGGGTCATCCAGGAGGGTACTGTGTTGGCTCATGCATGGCCGGCGCATCCGGAAGGGGGCATCATCGGGAATGTGGGCGCTGAGTCTTACACGCGACAATCCCGGGACGTGGATGAGGGTTGGATAGACAAATTTTGTGCTGAGAGTGGCACTTTGTCCGTGGACCAGATAGGGAAGCTGCGGGTGCTCTTGCGTGAATTTTTGGATATTTTTAGGAAGGGAAAATTTGATATTGGATGCATGTTGCTCCTGAGTCACCACATTGATACGGGCGACGCGGCCCCTATCCGGCAGAATCCCTACCGGCTGAGCCTGGCGGAGAAGAAACATGTCAGGCTTGCGGTTGATGAGATGTTGGCCGCAGATATCATCTCACCATCCACCAGTCCCTGGGGAGCTCCGATTGTGCTTGTGAAGAAGCACAATGGTAGCTTACGATTTTGCGTTGATTTTCAAAAGCTTAATAAGGTTTCTGTTGCAGATGCGTATACCTTGCCTCGCATGGATGACTCGCTTGACGCGTTGGCTGGGGCACGATTCTTTTCTACCCTCGATCTCCTATTTGGGTTCTGGCAGTTGCCGCTTGACAATGCCTCGAAACCTAAAACAGCCTTTCGTACGCCTCAGGGATTGTTAGAATTTAATTGGCTTCCTATGGGGCTCCATTCCGCACCAGCCATGTTCCAAAGTTTGATGGAACTGGTCCTGGCAGGTCTCCAGTGGGACTCGTGTTTGATATATCTCGACGATGTAATCGTCTTCAGGCGCACTTTCGATGACCATTTAGTCCGCCTGCATGCTGTCTTCCTCAAAATGCGTGCGGCTAACCATAAATTTAAACCTCAGAAATGTCACCTCCAGAAATCAGTTTGGTATCTTGGCCACATTGTTAACAAATCGGGTATTGCGAACGACCCGGAGAAAACTGTGTGTGTCCGAACTTGGCCGACCCCCATCTCGGTGAGTGAGGTGCACAGTTTCATCAGCTTTGCATCCTACTATCGCCGTTTCATTTCCGGGTTCGCATCAATTGCAAAACCTCTCCACGCATTAACGGCTAAGGGTCATAAGTTTCATTGGGGGGAGGAGGAGGCTGCATTTCGTGCCATCCGTGATTAATTGGTGAATGCCCCTCCCCTGCGTTATCCGGATTTTTCATTGCCATTCATCCTTGATACAGACGCTAGCAATATGGGAATTGATGCCGTCTTGTCGTAGGTTGTCAACGGGGTGGAGAGCGTTGTCACGTACGGCAGTAGGGTGCTGTCTCTGGCCAAGCAGCGGTATTGTGTTACGCGCCGTGAATTGCTGACCATTGTGGTTTTTGTGCAGCTATATCACCCCTACTTGTATGGCAGGCGATTTGAAGTGCGCTCCGATCATGCAGCGCTCTGATATGCGCTGCGTGTGGACCAGCCGTCAGGCCAATTATCACGCTGGTTGGAGATCCTGCAGGACTTCTCGTTCCATGTTACGTACCGCAAGGGCTCTCGCCATACGAATGCCAATGCCCTGTCGCGATTGCCAAGGACTGGAGGGTGTGCATGTTTTTCGGGTTCCGAGCGCTGTAAACCGACCGATGTGACCTCGCTCCCTCCTCTCGCGGCATCTGCCGATGCGGCGACAGACGGGACAGGCACCGGTCCGGTCGCACGGGATGCGGTCATTGGCCTGGATTACGAGGAATGGGGACACCTTCAGGCGGAAGACGCTTTGTTCCTCAAATTGCGGAGTCGTGTGAGGGAAGCCGATAGGGGCGCGGATCGACGCGGCGTCGCCTCGGTCGTTCTGCGGGGCGGCTTACTCATGCATTGGGGCTGTGGGCTGCGCCGTTATACCATTGTCGTCCCCACTCCCCTGTGAGGCGAGGTTGTTTGGGCTGTGCATGAGTGTCTCTTGCACCTGGGTGTGCCGAAGACACTGGCCACACTCAAACTGTATTTCTATTGGCCGGCCATGTCTGCGGATGTGGACAATTTGTTTAAAGGGTGTGTGCAGTGTGCTCAGCGGAAGCCGCCGGCGAAACCCTGCCGCCCCCCCTTGCAGTCAATTCAGGTGTCGCGCATCAATTAACTTGTTGCTCTGGACATGCTTGGTCCGTTCCCCACTCCAGCTCAGGGGAACAAATACCTGCTTGTGGGGGTCGAGTATTTTTCACAATGGCCTGTCGCCTGGCCGCTCCCTAATCAATCGGCTGTGATTATTACTGAGGCATTTCTTAATGGTTATGTTATGGACAAGGGCACTCCTGAATGCCTTTTGACCGATCAGGGCAAGAATTTATCTTCTAAATTGTTGCATGAGGTCTACGATTTGTTGGGAACGAAAGTGCGCAAGTCGCCGTACCACCCGCAGATGGATGGCATGATCGAATGGCTACACAGGACTCTGACCTCCATGTTGAGCCACCAGGTCAGTGAGTCACAACTCGATTGGAACTTACACATTCCTACGGCCCTCGCCGCTTACAGGATGGTCCCGCACACATCCACTGGCTACTCCCCGTTTTTTTATGTATGGAAGGGAATACCCCCCCCCCCCCCCATCAATGTGCAGTTACAGGCCACGCCCAAAATGTTTAAATCCAAGATTTCTGACTCCGTTCGTTTCACGCTTCAAAAGCTTTCCGAGGCACGGGAAGCTTCCAGGGTTAATTCCGAGTCGCGACAATTGGCCAACGAATGGCTTAAGGGAGTGCGTGCTTCTCTGTATGAATGGACACCTAGGGACAAGGCCTGGTTGCAACTGTCTGCAGGTGCCGGTGGGTACGTCACTTAAGTTACTCCAGCCCTGGCGGGGGCTGGTCGAGGTTGTTCGGGTTGTTCGATCAGTGTGTCCAGATCCGCTTGGGTCGGCAGTGTTGGTTCGTGCTTCCCTCTCGCCTGAAACCATTTATCGCACCGTGCGAGTTCGTTTCATCTCCATATCGCAGGGGCCGAGTGTCAAGTGTGTCCGACGAGCAGGGGTGTGTGCCTGCTGAGGTTGGTCCTCGGCAGAGCGATTATGTTCCGCCCCCAAGTGCTGCATGACTGACGTCTTCCGAACGGCCGCGCATGCCGGCTTCGCAGCCTTCGAGCGCGGAGGACCCGTCGACCCGGCCTACTGCTCTCCGTGAGGAGCCGGGTTCAGTGGAACATTTGCACATTCCCCCCGGGACCTCCAGGGCGAGCGAGCCCACCTCCCCTGGGGGCTCGGCATCACGGACTCGCTCAAAGACTCGTTTTTCGTGATTCCCTTACACACACGCTCCCACACTGTCAGTTGCTTGTCGCGCTCGTTGAGTCATGGCAGTTGTTGCCTGATCCTGACTGCTATTGAGCTCACAAGCGTCATTACATGGTGAAGGTGGGAGGTGTGGTGGTGGAGAGGATCCCGAGGATTACGCATTTTCTTTGTTGTGTGCTTTTGTTTGGATTCATTGATTTACACCCTTCTCCATGCGGGTTTTGTACATTTGTGGATAGTGTTAATTTTGTACAGATGGGTTTTTTTTCTCTTGCATTTCACTAATTTGTTCGTTTGGAGGGGGAGTTGACAGCTGGGACGACTGAATGCTATGAAGGGGGGGGGGGGGGTGATGTAGTGATATCGGGGATGTCACTGTATGGTGCCGGCCCGGGAGGGACGTGGAGTGCGATGTACTTACGTCGTGGACAGCACCGTGTGGGTTGCTGTGTGAGGCCGGCTCTAGCACAGTACGGCGTACAATGCACCGTCATCGCGTACACCCCGTAGGTGGGTGTAGTACCAGCCCTAGCGGGGCTTGGTGAGCGCTGGGATAGCACGGGCACCACGCTATGAGTGCGGGCTCCCACAAGGAGGAGCGGGAGAGTGTCAGCCCATGGACAGGGTTGCCCTGGGCCATGGCACTCTGGTTCACCCCGTAGACACGTTATCTGGAGTGTCCACAGAGAAGGCCCCAGGTGGGGGGGCTAGGGGGTGATCACGTGTCCGGAGAGAGCTCTCAAGAGGGATTGAGAGAGAGCTAGAATGCTCGCGAAGGTGGGCGGGTCCGAGGGTGACCCCGGTCCCTGAGAGGGACCGGGGTCGCTTCGTTCTACAAGCTGAAAGCTCTACGTTCAACGTCCTACGTCTGAAGAGGCATCAACACGTGGCCGGGGACCCGATTGAGGATCAGACCCTTCGTAGCTGTAAATCCTATGTATAGTGTAGTTAGCTGGGTGGTCAACACCCCAGGCTGTATCTGATAAAGGGCAGTTACCCCTTTGTATATACGTGTTACGAATAAATGTGTTTCCTCTGAAGAATAACATCTGCGACTCAGTTGGACTCACTAGATATATATTGTTAAAGCATGTGTGTTTGCATGTTCACCACAAGTATGTGTGGTTAATGCAGACTTGATTCCTTCATGCAATAGGTACTGTATATATTTGGTGTTTGACACATGTTTTATTGCCAGAAAGGGTAAAAACGTATTCTTATTTTGTCATGCATTTCCTCTGTTAGCATTCACCACAGAGAGGCTGGGCAATCACATACAGCCTTGACAATGCTGAAAGGTTTTTTTTTCCTTTTCTTTTTAAGCGTGAACCATTGAAAATAGATATTGTTTTCCTGCCACAGAATAAAAAAAACTACGCTGTTACAAATGTCGATCTGGGACTCACATGCTACTCTCAATGTCCCACATGACGCTCTGCTGTTTAATATTGTGTGCTTTACTTGAGAGGAGAATAGTTCCAAAATGCAGGCTTAGCTGTGTACATGTTGATGAAAAAAGAAGAAGAGAATGAGAATATCTCTGCAGCGAATCAGGTTGTGCAAGTTTATTAAAATGGGAAATAAATGGATATGCCGCATATGTCTAAGAAGCAAAGTAAACATAGTCCACAAGCACTCCCCAAGTGTAATATAATTAGTATATATTGGAATTTGCTTAACAAATAACATTCCACCTCATATTTATAAACACGGGTGTTATTGCATGAGCGTGTCGCGCTTCTGTGCAACATGTAAGCTGTGCATGCGAGCTGCAGGTTCTGAGAGGCTTGAGGAAGCGTATTATTATTATTATGCCTGTCATTCACAACGTACATGCTACAGCCAGAAGCACCAGCGCTTCTTCTGGCCATAACGCTAGACGTTTCCCCTTCACCATTTCTTTCGCATGCGCCTCTTCAAAATGACTGCTGGAATCTCCTGTTGCATTATTGAGGTATAGCGTGTGTTTTTCTACTTATTTATTTAGAAATAACGGTATACAATAAAGTACAGCTTTTTGAGGTAGTCAGCAGTCGTTTGTCCTATGGATATTCGCCCCTTGCCATAGGAATGTGGAATTTACACCACTGGCCCGAGGCTGGAAATGGTAAATGAGTGTCTCCTCAATGCTCATTTCAGCAGTAAATCTCTTGGACTTTTTAATTCGACCTGACCTTACGTGAACTTTGTATGAAATAAAGTTTAAAGCGTCAATCACTTCCCGACTACCATACGGACCGGCTAGATCCCTGACGAGCAAAGCTGTTCTCTCCCCCCGAGTCACGCACTAGGCCATCACGATATGGAGAGGGAGAACGGGCGGGCATATGGAGAGCGAGGGCCATGCACTTTAAGGAAACGATGCTCCATTGGTGGGGGTTGTGGCTTATTCAAGCCACTGTTGCAGGCTTGAATATGGCTCTCGCCCACTAATAGCTGCTCATAAAAATGTAACACGAGTTGCTCGCATTACAGCCAAAGCACAAATCAGAAAATTTGCTTCAAATTACAATGAAGGGGGGGGGTAACAATCGGCAACTGCAGCCGTACCACCCGCTTTACAAAATACATGACGCATCTCACTGGGTTATAATCTAATGTACTGATAACACACTTACTGTGTTTCAATATGTAAGGTAACATTTGTAGTCCTAAATTTTGATTTAAAGCTTTCGTGACTGCAGTAATTCATATTCATCAGGTGACGACCGTTTGTGTTATGGTCGAAACGTCGTGAGAATTTTTATTGTTTTATATATATTTTATTATTTTATTGTTTTCCTTTCAACGTGACTTTACCGAAAGAGCTAAGAATATGAATATTTGTAGTCCTGTCTGGCAGAAGCATTACAAAAACACCGTATTGCTAGATTTTACAATGTCTGAAAATATTCCCAGCAGATGTAACCGAAACATTAAATTTTCAGCAGTGCAAATGTAAACGTTTAATGGTGACCACAATGCAAACAAAATACGTGTGAAACTGTGCTATGTGACTTAAAAATGCACGATTGAATAATCAATACAGATTTAAAAAAACAATCCTATTATTTTCTTCTCGTTCCTCTTCTTCTTCCTCAATTCACTCATAAACCCCCCTTCTGCATTTGCTTGAAATCACGCCCCGACATTGGGTTGTTTGAAGTTGATGGCAGCAACACTTAGCGCCAGAGCAGAGAGCATGAATTTCTTGGAAACAGAGCAGGCGTTGTGCATTTGAGATTCGACAGCCGCGATAACACAGACATGCGAACATGGCACGGGGATTAACAACGACAATAACAAAAAAAATGACTTGTGTTTATATTTGATGGAGCTGCGTCTTAAATGTTGCCAAAAGTTGATGAAGGATGAGCAATTACATTTAAATGATCTGCCTGTAATTAAATGCACAAGATAGCCGTTAAATATTATTTAATTGATATTTGCTGTATGCGATGAACTTTGTATAGCAGTTAATATTCAAGTGCATGTTACATAAACGCTATTCATTTGTAAAAAATTGAATGCTACTACCTTTCTCATCAATGGTACAGTCATTATTTGAATTTGGGATCACAAAAGTCTAAAATGATAGTTGCTGCTATTTTCTTGATAAAGAACACCATTATTTATAGCTGAACATACAACAATAAACAGGCTAATAGCATCAATTAACACTTTGGGGATTTCAATTCCCATACCCTTAAATACCCAGCTATGTTACAGTGGCCATAACAAAATACACTTTTTTTTCTTCAAAAATTGCCAAAATCCACGAACGTGTTCCAATCAGCACACAATGAAGGCGACAGCATTGACATTTTGTGGCATGCATTGCACTTCGTGTACACGCACCACCATATTGCAGCACAGACATTGTTTTCCCTGATGAGCTTGAAGCTGCGAGTGAGCAGGCTTTGTTTAGGAAGGTGCAAATAACACGAATTTTGCTGCAAACCCCCATGCAAGCCTCGCTGCGTGATCGGAGATGAGACGGCGCGCACGGCAGCCCAGGGACCGCGAATAATCTGCACTAGGCGTCAACTGTCAGACATTGGCAGATCGCTATATCGTAAATCAGTCCTCAACTTACGAACACCCGCACTTACCAACTAGCCTCCATTATATTTTTTTATATTGACTTAAAACTCGCACTTGCAAACTGAACCGCGGAACGATTTTGTCCAGGTGAGCGATCCTCCGCGAGATATAATGACTCAGCCTCGTGCTGGGAGTGATTGTGTGTGTGCATTTAAATGCAGTACATTATTCGTGTTTTGACATATGATTGAATGGCAGAGGGTGAAGATTCGTGATGGAGTGGCATCACACTCAGCTCAGGCTGGCTGCCCTCAAGACTTAATTTTTTCAGATCAATTAATTTTGTTCGAGATAATATGTTCATGGAACACTGTGAAGCGATTCTATATTCGTGCGTATTGAAAAAAGGGGCAACAAAATTAATTTGATTCTAGAATAGACGAGTGAAGGTTGCTGAACTTGCTAATTGAGAAGAGACCTGATGGCTTGTTGGGACATTCTGTCTACAGGAAAGCCACCCACACGGATTCCTATCTAAAGCCTGATTCCCACCACCATCCAACCCAGAATAACTCCCTCATCAAAACACTACACCATCAGGCACGTTGCCAGTGAGCTGGAGCACGTACACCAAACCCTCAAGATGAATGGATATTCAAACCACACAATCCGCAAAGCTGTATCTCCAACGATGGGGAGAGAACCATCTGAGGAACCAATCAAAACCATCACCTTGCCATACATAGCAGGTATTACCAAAATATTTCCAAAATCTTGAACAAACACAAGATCCAGGTTCGATTCAACACAGTACACAAAATCCGTGATTTGATCCCATCCGTGAAGGATGTGATTCCTGACATGCAATGCCCAGTGTCTACAGACTAACTTCTGTCTGCAGTAGCAGTTACATCGGGGAAACGAAACTACATGTCTCGGTCCGCGTTCGCGAACACAAGGCAGATTTTAAACACGGCAGAACCAATACCTCTGCCGTGGCTGATCACTGTTTTAACGTGGTGGGTTCACACGATATTGTTTTTTTCCGAGACCAAGGTACTCTACAAACCTTCGGGCTACCATCAAAGATTTGTCCATGAAGCCATCCAGATATATAAATACAGACACAATTTCAACCGAAAAGATGGGTACAAACTGAGCAATCATTGGAAGGATGTTATTAACCAGGTAAAGTCATAACTTGCTGTGATGTTTCCATCCATCCTGCAGTTGTTTAGCAGTTATTTCCGATTCTCTGAATTCCATCACATTGTTAAATGCCTTTACATTAACAGACTAAGGTCTCACTAACATAGCCACCGCTGCTCCCTTTTGCCTCGATGTAATGGTAGCTCTCGCTGTTTAATAGGCTGTATGTCTCACTGGCACGGCCACTGTTACGGTGGTTCTCTTGCGTTGATACGCTGGCCTCTCACTGTGCAGCAGCCAATGCCGCAGCTTGTGTTTGCCACGAGGTGGCGCTATACCCGGTCCTCTGACACAGACATGCTATCTTCCCATTAAACTCGTTTACATTGACATGCCAATCTCTCCCTTTAACGCAGCTGTTGTGCATGCATGCGGCGACGGGACTCCTTTCCATCTCTGACCCCGCCTACTTATCCTTGGGTGACACCCACCTCAAACCTATATATAACCACTTGTTGCAGCACCATATTCTTGTTCAGCAGTTCTACTTCTGTATCTTTCAACCTTATGATGATTGCTTGTGTTGCGATCGAAACGTCTTGATTCATTATTCATTTTTCTACCTACGTGACTTTACCGAAATAACTTAAGAGTATGGATTCCTGCAGTCACGAAGACTTCAAATCAAGATTGATCATTGAGTTTTAAAGCTACGGAGGCCTTGTCTATTTGCGCCATGCCTAAAGCCCTCGGCTGTTTGCATTGTCTCTTGTTTATGTTCATTTGCGTAAATTTCTGCACTTGCAAATATAAATGTACGTGTCTGTATTTATTACACTACAAATGCACGTTTATTTATTCAAATGTAAGGTTTATTTACTTGGTTTATTACCAAGGTCTAGTCCGTCAGCACCTCATCTAAAGCCCTGGGCCTCAGGCTTTTCGTATTTGTTTATTTATTGTCCTTTAAGGTTCATGAATGAATATGAGGAAGTCACTGGAGCAGATTGAAAACTACTTTCTTTAGAACAGTTTTTTGTGTGTGTTTAGTTTGTTGTCCTTCACCCGCACCTCCGATTATCGCGGTCGGTTGTGTACGGTACGAAAGAAGTTCAACGTAGGTCTGTGAGCTGCTCACATGAGGCAGTCTGGTGACACCCAGGACGGGTCGTAGGTAGGCTGCCCTGGACATTTAAAACCGGCGAAGATACTCAACTCAACACTCACAAACACCCACATACAAATACAAAAAAAAAGATCCCCCATATAGCCTTAACAGACTGTAGGGGCAAGTGCTGTTAGCGAGCACCTATGAAGGCCGGAACGGTACACTAGGGGATGGGTGGCCAGCACCACGCCCGACCGCCTTTGTCTCCCTAGTGGCAATGTTTACACACCGCACCAGGTACTCATTTGAGGCTGAGTCGACCTAGGGGAGGCCCGGGACCGGTTCAGATAATCGTCACTGGTGTTGGCCGTGAGCGGGAATCGAACCCGGGTCGCCAGGTTCATAGCGCAGCGCGCTAACCGCTACACTATCGCTCCCCACCACAAATACACACACACAAACACACACACAAACAACAACAACCGCCATTCGCCACTAAGTGGCGGTGACGTCACCACAACGCTTGTGCCAGGTTATGTGCACCTTGAGGCCACGTGAAGTGTCGAACGCCCGCTGGCAAGAGGTCACAGGCAGACCCAGATGCCACAGGTCGACTGACTAAGATGACTGGCTGATGCACCACCTACGTCCCCTACTGTGCCAACTTGCTGTGCTATAGCCACCCGGCGCTCCGCTCATTGTTGTGAGCGTCGCTCCTCCGCCCTCCGTTGTTGTTGGAGGGCGACGACCTCCAACTGCCCAGTAGTGGCCTTCACGAGCCTCCACAGAGGCCGATCTTGACACCGCTGGTACCAGTCATCGGCAAGTCCACTCAGCTCCACATCCTCCTGTACCACATCACTCCATCTCTTTTGAGTCCGTACCTTGCCCGTTTAGCCCCCTCGATCCGGCCAAACAAAAGCTGTTTAGGAATGCGGTGGCTGGGCATGCGGGCTACATGACACAGCCAACGCAGCCTTGCCTGCCGGAGGAGCTCACCGATGGGACTTTGTCCACATCTTTCAAGGATTTGTGAGCGCCTCACACAATCCAGCCTGGTTAAACCCAGGATGGATCGTAGGCAGGCCAGCCTAAATATTTCTAACTGGCGTAGATGTTCCATTACACACACACACACAAACACCCACACACACAAACACCCACACACACACAAACAGTGACAACAACTGCAATTTGCCACTAAGTGACATCACCACGACGATTGTGTCAGGCTATGTGCACGACTAGGTGCCACAGGTCGACTGAGACACAAACACACTCAGACGAAGACCCCCAGACAGCCTTAACGTACTTTTGGGGCAAGTGCTGTTCCCGAGCAAAATCAATGAGGGCCAGAATGGCACAGAAGGAGGTGTGTGGGTAACACCAAGCCCAGCCGCCTTTGTCTCCCGAGTAGCGATGTTGACACACAAGTCGTGGGTACGACTTAATCGCTCTATTCCAGCGTCAACATGAAACATTTGGGCCAATGGTTGCCATACCTGTCAACCCATACGGCTTACCCCATATTCTTGTATAGGGAAATTGAATTTTCAGGTCACTTCTTAGCGGCACGCGCGCTTGCCAAGGGCCAACCCCAACCCCGACCCCGTCACGGCCTTCGGGCGCGACGGATCGACGCCTCGGCCACCGGCCAAGCAAGAGAGGGTTTACGCGGCGTTCGCTTCTCGAGTTGGGCAGTACTATCAACCTCGTCGTCCTCAATCTCGCTGGCGAGACCTCCCGAAGCCACAGGGAGCAGCAACCCAGGGCCCTGCGGACCGCCGTGGTCGTGGCGACGAGGAGTGACGCGTCGCTCATGTTTGTGTGAGGTGCACAGAGAGCCTTGGCGGAGTGCTTAGAGCAGGCCGAGAGAGCCACGGCAGGAGGACTACGATGCCATGGCGAAGGTGGCGGTGGTGGAGGGCTGGCCTCTACAAGCGCGCTGCAAGGATATGACTCGGACGATCAGAAGTCAGGCGCATAGGCCGACAGGACAAAACTGCAGACCACGCTCCGCTCGCTGTCCTCCAAGCTCGAAGATCTGAGCACATGCAACGACCTGATCGGCAAGCACGGGGCCGCCCTCTAGCGCTCGCTTAACGGCCCGGAAACCCTTAAGCTGCCGCCCGAGGGCAGCGAGATGCTCAAGGCCATTAATTAGCACACCGCCCTCTTCTGCATCACCTCCAATAGTGATTTCTTGCTCCGATGACGCATTGTGGGCGGTGCTCATCTCCAAAAATCAAGCACACGGGGGAGAAGCCGTGCATGTGCGATGAGTGCGGCAAAACGTTTCTCACGCTCGGCCTACATGTACTTTTTCACTTGTGTGTTTAACGGTGTATACCCTTGTTATTTTAAAGATGGCAGTTCTCCTGCTGTGTATCCTACTGCTTTCCCTCCTTGCCACATCTAGTGCCACACTCAAATCTACCACCAGCAACCCTCGTTATTTCTCGTCCATACTTGTTGCTCCATTTGTCATTACACCTGCTATTGAAACAGCTTATAGCCACTTCTACACTCCATCATTGTATCCTTTTAAACCCTATCTCTGTCCCATTACTTCACCAGCACTCCTTCCAAACTTCATTCTGCTCTTTAAAATGTTGCCATTTGCAAGCTGGTGCTATTCGAACAAGGTTTGCCGCTCCTCATACTTTCACAGAAAATAACTGTGCAAACTATTAATTCTACTTTTCTTATTTCTGGGAGGTATTGAGCTTCAACCTGTAGATTTTTCTGGCAGAAAAGGTGTTGGTGTTCTACACGTCAACATCAGCGGGCTTGTGATTAAATTAAGTCAACTAAAACTAGAAGTGGCAAATCTGGACCGGGACATGTTTTGCCTTACAGAAACATTTCCAACTCCTTCCGTCAATGACTTTCAGATTACAATTGACAACTACAACCTTTTTCGGCTTGACCGAGGGTCTTAAGAAGGTGGAATTGCCATCTATGTTCGTAGTACTATTGCATGTTCACCAGCTCACTCCTTGTTAAAAAAAATGTTGCTTGGAAGGTCTGGCTCTCAGAATAACTCTCCCAAATAATCAACAGATATTGGTAGTGTGCTGCAATAGACCGCCTCGTGGTAAGGATGTTGAAGCTGCTTCTTGGGGGCCTCCCTAAAGGTGGGTGATCATAATTGGCATGGGCTAAACCCGCCGGCCGTGGCCACAATTTTTTCAATTGAATTTAACCTATTTCAATTAATAAATGTCCCCACGAGACCCAACCAAACAAATCAAGTACAGTCATCTCTGCTTGATATCCTGTTGACTAATGCCCCTCACAATTTTCCACTTACTGGTGTTCTGGGTAATAACCTTAGTGATCACTCCTTCATATTTGGGGTGAGATCGTCAGCCAGACCCAAGAGCCCCCCCTAAATTGGTTGATAAGCACTCCATGAGACACTTCGGCATACAGGCATTTACTAATGATGTGCTTCACTCTGATATTTACAAGGTCTGCGATATCCCCAACTTGACTACGGCTTGGGAGACCTTAAGGTACACGTTTCTCCAAAATTTTGACAAACATGGTTTGATCCTTTGATTAATAATATCATGAAAACTAGGGACAAGGCTTGGGCATGTGCTCATGAAAGTAATTTGGTCAGTCACTGGCTAGAGTACAGGATTTAAGGAATAGATGTTTAAAAAACATATGACATGCAAAAAATGCTTACTTTTCCTCCACTCTCCTGGAATCACATGGCAATGCCAAGGTCGTCTGGAAAACAGTAAAATCTATCGAAAAGGCATCTAACACAGATAAGATTTCCATTGTGTTTAACCGAAATGGGGACTATTTTTCAGAGCCCCAAAAAATTAGTCGACAATTTTAACCTTCATTTTTATGAAGCTGGTGACCTTTCTGATAATGTATTGGGAGTCACCCCTGCTCATGCAATTTAGTACACCCCTGTTCATGCATTAAACGAATTTACTTTCCAGCCTATCCACGAAAGTAATGTTCTGAAACAACTGTCCTACCTCAAAGGGTCCTCCACTACTGGAGCAGATATTATTCCCGTATTTGTTCTGCTAACTGTTGGTCACCTAATATACAAATTTATAGCCCATATTTTAAACCTGTCCATCAAAGAAGCATCGGTACCTCTAGAATGGAAACATTCCTATGTTCGTCCACTTCACAAAGGGGGCCCTAAAGATGATCCAAATAACTCCCGACCTATCTCAATTTTGTCCCCGTTAATGAAAAATTTTGAAAAATTATTGAACTACCAAATTAGCAGTTTCCTGTCCAACAACAATCTCTTACATCTAAACCAATCTGGGTTAAGAAAAAAATACAACACCACATCTGCTGCATTAGACTCTCTAAATCACATTTACAGTAGCATTTATAATAAGCACTACTGCGCCAATCTTTTTCTTGACTTGTCCAAAGCCTTCGATACAGTCGACCACAACACCCTGCTGAGTAAACTAAGATGCCTCCGTTTCGCCAAACATGCAGTGGAATGGTTAAAAAATTACCTCTCTTCTCGCACCCAAACTGTATTCATAATTGGTTGGAGGTCAAACAGTGTTAAGAACAAAAGGGGTTCCATGCTTGGCCCCCTCTTGTTCTCTCTTCATGTCAATGACTTGGGCACTGACCTGGATCATTCCAGGGTAAATCTGTTTGCAGATGACACGATACTGATTACTGCTCGCTGCTCTCCGGATAACGTGATTGCTAAGCTCCAGGGTGATTTCAACAAACTACAACATCAGCTAGTTGTTCTTAAAATAGTCCTGACTACCTCCAAAACCAAGGTGCTATGCTTCTCACCAGGACTAAAGCAGGAAGTTATTTTCCCCAAATACATTCCTTAAATAATGATAAAATAGAGCAAGTCAAGATCCATAAGTATATTGGAGTCATCTTTGATTCAAAACTGAATTTTCAAGATCACATTGATTATATTGGTAAAAAGACAAAATTCTAAATTGGTTTTCTGTATCGACACACGCATTGCTTCCCCCCTATGTTCCGTTTGGAATTGATAAAAGCTACCATACTTCCTTTACTTGATTACTGTGACATCGAATATAAATCAGTCCTCAGTACTGTACTGAAGAAGCTTGACCCAATTTATCACTCGGCCTTAAGATTTGCATTGAACTGCCCATATCAGACCCACCACTGCGATCTCTACATTGGGTCAAACTTAACATATCTTAATGATCGACGGCTTGTGCATCAGATATTATTTATTCACGATGTACTTACTAAAAAAATCAGCAGACTACCTGCTGGATCTCCTCACTGTTTTGAAGAACAAATGTGACCTGTCTTCGCTCATTTACCAGCTTCACATTCCTTATTGCCGTACAAATACTGGAGGAAGGTTATTTGCTGTTGATTCCCCCATGGTATGGAATGCTATCACCAGTAAACTGCAACTTGTATCGCTACCTGTGAGATCTGCACTCAAAACTGCTACACCCGCCGCTGCCACTGCTATGCAGAGTGGCCTGAAGTCAAATGCACCGCTCCGGATGTCCGCTGCAAAGTATGATCTTGAGTTTTGATTATAGTGTGCTGATCTTTAAAGGTGCATTGAAAATGTTGATACTCCTGCTGATACTCCTCCTGTTATGAAGTGACTCATGCTGCCAGCTATGACTGCAAAGTTTGGTCGTACATGTTATGGATATTGTTTATTGTTACATTTTAATCACAGCTCCTATGATCACTGTTACATTGTTTTTATAGCTTTATTTTGGTGATATTTGAAAACGTATGGTTAAGCCATGTTTGTTTGTTGAAGTACGAAGCTAGCCTGATAACTTTATCTAAATTGTCTAATGGTTGTTATTGTTCGACTTGCATCCCATTGGGATTTTTGCACACAGCGTTGATATACAGTGCTTTTTTCTGTAATATTTTACTGTTTTTTCTTGGATGTTTCTGTTGCGCATCGTCACTTTAAGATGTTCTTTGTTCATGTTTTGTTTGTTGCGGTTGCGCCCGAGTCAAGAGCCTCATGGCTCACGGGGCTATACCTAATAAATTAAATGAAAATCAAAAATTAACGGATCTTAGGAACTAATTATGTCCGTACGTCGAGAACTGTTAGTGTTAGGTTACGTTGCCTGGTATTTACAGAAACACTACAATCGATTCACTGCTGGATGAAGGCTTCCTTAAGTCGTCGCCAAAACACTTGAACAACAAAAGCCATCATGTAAAAAATGGGCAGCCACACTTGACCAGTTCATGTACGTCGGTCGTATCTCCATCAGGCCCAAATGTGCGGGATACCCTATCATGCTATATAACATGCTCTGTGACATCAATACTATATTCGAAAAAAAATAAAGTTTTCCGGCTGGATGACATGGGTGGATTCCCGTCTGGCTGGCTGCCAAGCTCCCAAGCGCATGTGTGCTGTGGTGACATCACCGGGCACATCTGTACGATGACGTCACCCACATCCCACAGTGGTGAGCCAGGTTCGTTCATCGCGATGATGGTACGCCTGTCCCCCCCACCCACCCTCCACCCAGGATGTGTATCAATCGCAAATGTGTGGGATACTCTATCATGTGATCACATTATCTAACGCTCACTATCATTTCCCGCACTTTACGGTTAGCACGGTTGGCTATGTACGGTGCGAAAGAACATACACTACATAATACTACCATACTATATTACAATACGTGAGGTGATGGAGAGAGAGGTGGAGAGCAGAGCGTGAAATCTTTTGCGAAATATTTCATTTAAAAAAGGGGGGGGGGGGCATATAAAGCAAAGCATTAAAAAAATGAAATGATGAACGAAGCAAAGTGCCGACCACACCGAGCATCTTCTTGTTTCCTCTGATCGTAAAAAAAAGAGAGAGGTGGAAGGCGACGGTGGGAGAAAGAGGAAGAGACGAAGAGAAAGAGGGGTGGGGAGAGAGTGAACAGGCATTAAACGGAGATGAAAGAAAGAGCAAAACGAAAAGAGGACAGCGAGATGATGTGGCAAACAGTGGGAGAGAAAGTTCAGGAGAAGCTGGAGGGATTGAGACGGGAAAGGGAGAGGTGGGAATAAAGAGAGCGAGGGTGAGAGATGAGAGAAACGGAGAGAGATAGGAGGGATGCGGATAAGATAAAGTGGAGGGAGGATAGGGGACAGACGAATTCAGAAAAAAGACAGCTAGAAACCGAGATAAATTGTGATATGCATTACAGAGAAGGCAAGAGAAATGTGCAGACAGGGCTCTAAGTAGGAATAAACGTTTTGCTGGCTGGTTTGGAAGAACGCACGAACGGCTACGTTCAAAGGACATGCGGGTTGCTAGTTAGATATTAAACTAAGATTTGAAGTAGCAAGTACAGTATTCCAGAAACAGACACCAATATGGAATTCAGACATCTTCGTTACAAGCACACAAATCTAAACCTTCAAAAAAGTGCTGTCTGTACCTAAGTATAGCACTGAATCGTGGCCTTTTAAATAAGTCAACAGAGCAGGAACTGTACAACTTTGTCAACCAATGAGCCACACAAATCCCACAAGTTAAATCGTCACACCTGATTGCAAGCGAGATGTCCACCTTCTCAGTTGGTCACATTCCAGCATCAGAGATGTGTTTTGTTTTAAAAAGTGTGCTACACACATACCTTGCTCATGTGCTCCGGGTGCTCAACACAAGCCTACAAAAGCAGGCCTCTGCTTCGATTGGCAACCAGAAGGCCAAGATAGAAGGGGATGGCCAAGGGGAACGCTACACCGTTCAACAGAGGCAGATGTGAGAAATTATAAATGTTATGGATTTACCCTCCAACACACCAGCGTGCTGAAATAGTAACGAATTGCCACAATTTTGTTTACGTGACAAACCGTGACAATTGGGTGTGTTGGATGGCGGTGGGTTAATGACACATTTATATTTACGCGATCTAACTCAACAAAAAACCCATTTATTATGAGATGCGGGAAAGCTCAACTTAAACAACAACACGTTAGTGGAACAAGCACCAAGGCTGCACCGAGGGTGACATCTGTCTTATGCTTTCTGTGACTGTCGCGGGAAGGCAACTAATGAAAATACAGATGAAACACAGCAACTCAAGTCTCGGAGGAAGTCTCTATAACATACAGCAGATATATCATTATATCAACGACATGAATATTGACAGCATAACACAAAGAACTGGAGAATCAATAAATACACATCAGCCATCAGCCAATACAAATGTTAAATGAAGTTATTACATGACCTTATTAAAAAGTCCTCCCTCCTCTTCCACTGGGCAAATCAATGATCTCAATTGTATCAGAATCCTGATGCTCATTTAAAACACGTTTTATTGGCCCTGCCGTGACTAACTCTGCTGAGGATGACCCTGTCGTGGATGACCCTGTTGACGATGACCATGCCATGGATGACCCTGCTGTGGATGACCCTGTTGAGGATGACCCTGCCGTGAATGACTCTGCCATGGATGACCCTGCCGTGGATGACCCTGTTGAGGATGACCCTGCTGTGGATGACCCTGGTGAAGATGACCCTGCTGTGGATGACTCTGTTGAAGATGACCCTGCTGTGGTTGACCCTGTTGATGATGACCCTGTTGATGATGACCCTGTTGAGGATGACACTGCCGTGAATGACCCTGTTGAGGATGACCCTGCCGTGGATGACCCTGTTGAGGATGACCCTGCCGTGGATGATCCTGTTGAAGATGACCCTGCCGTGGTTGACCCTGTTGATGATGACCCTGTTGAGGATGACACTGCCATGGATGACCCTGCCGTGGATGACCGTGCCGTGGTTGACCCTGCCATGGATGACCCTGCTGTGAATGACCTTGTTGACGATGACCCTGTTGTGGATAACCCTGCCGTGGATGACTCTGCCATGGATGACCTGACAGAGCCAATTGTTGTTCACCCCAACAATCCTTTGAAACGAGTGTCTCGTCTTCAAATTAAAATTGTAAAAAAAATACGGCATTCTTTTTTTGTAATTCCCATGGTGCCACTAATCGGAGCAAAGCAATTTTGTCCTGGAAAGGTTGTAAAAATGTTTAAGCAAATAATGATAAGAGTCATCTTCAAACACAGAATCAATACACAGGTCGTGTCCTACATGCATTAACGGCCCTTTACCATCTCCCTCTACAGTCAGTTTATTTACTGACATCTTAATGTGCGCTTAATGTATACGTGCAGTTCGTGCAAGTGTGTATGTTACATGTTATTTCACATATTCTGGAATGATGCTGCGTTTGGTTGTGTGCAGTACGTATGTGACAAATAATGCATACGCGGTTTCGCATCAACTCAAGGTGTCTCCTGTTCAAATGACCAATGGCAAACAAACTCATCTCTGTGGGTGGCCCTGGACCATTGGTATAAATTACACATTGCCATGGTGGGGTCATCCAAAGGACATACACTTTTGACTTCCCAAAAAGTGGTACTTATTTTATCCCAGAGGGATTATCAGCCAAATACACGGATTTAATTAACCGCGTTTAACATATATATTCTAAGTCTATTTATATGTTTGCTATGCATATGACATGTAAACTAATACATGAGGTACTGTATATTCACTCAGGGCATTAATGGTGAGAATTTCCTGCAAAAAACTGCATTTGAATTCCACCTTGGGTGATCCCTGCGAGAATCGCGATTGTTCTATGAATGTTCCCATGTTACATTCTCCATTGACTTGAATGGAACATGAAGAGGGTTAACATTCCATTAATCTGTTGATCGTGGAGTTGCCATTTGCATCGCAATTGTCATTGAAACCAATTTACATTCTGTAGACGGACCCTAGGCCGTTTAAGAATCTCCATGAATTTCACTGGCAGAATTAAGTCACTCTCATATTATTCCATTGATTTGAATTGAAAATTGCAATTGAATAGAGCTCCATGATACGTGTTCTACTGACACAGCTGAACACAGCAGAAGTGGTTCTGACATGTTTGGATCATAACGAGAGCTTCTCTGTGACATGACAAACCGCAGCATTGGCAACAAAGCAACAGAACCAACAACAATAGAGAGCCAAAAAGGTGAAACAAAAGGAAAAATAGAAAAGACATAGGCAAACTAATAACCAACAAGGACTCATCTATTGCCACTTCTATAATTTCCATTAGATTGCAGGATTTGAAGATAAGCAAATGCAAACTCCAAAATTTTACAACACCACCATAATATCCTGTAAGGAATCATATTTGATTTCATGAATCAAATCATGATTCTGGATTGTGAAAATTGTCCAGCACCGATATAAAAATATGGAATAGTAACACTGAGATTTAATAAAGACATTAACAAAATACAAATCAGAAGAGGGGTCTGGCAAGGAGATGTACCCTTATACAAGGCAATGCACAGTCATAGTCGGGAAATAAATCCATCAGCATACATTGACAAAATATGAACACCCATATCTGCTGATGACGCAGCCATGATAACAACCAAAAGGAAAATGAACTACAGGAAACTATTGAAAATGTTATCAATGAATGTTGCAATGCTGGAGAACAGATGAATAAAACATAATGCTCAACTAGTTTACTTACCAAAAGAGAATAACTGTTCGAGGGACACAACAAGTTATTATGTTGAGGCATTTATTGAAGGTGGACACGGATTATAGTAATAAAATAACGAGGCAAGGGAGAGTAGGTAGGAGAGCTTTTGGAACACTGAATTTTGATAATGAAAGCAACATCCCAAAGTGTCGAAATTTGTTTTCATTCAGTGCCAATTACCTGCTATGAGATGGATTTAAAAACATGTTCACTGACAAAAAAATGTTGAATGAAATCTGAAAAGTACATAAAGCATAATAATAGGGTTTTTCCCCTTTTTTTCTGGCAACAAAACTTAAACCTTTCTACAAGGATTCATGTCTGCATTAACCACAATACCTGCAGTCAAAATGCAAACAAAACATACTATGATAATATATACATTGTCCTTGAAACTGATTGGTCCACACCAAGGGACGGATTTCTTTTGAGCCTCGACCCAATTGGTCGACCCAATTGGTCGAGGCTCAAAAGAAAGCCGTCCCTCAGTTTCAAGGACAATGCATATATTATCATAGTATATTTTTTGTTTGCATTTTGACTGCAGGTATTGTGGTTAATGCAGACATGAATCCTTGTAGAAAGGTTTCAGTTTTGTTGCCAGAAAAAAGGGGAAAAACCCTATTATTACATTTTGGTATTGGCAAAGGAGGTCTAATGATACATAAAGCATGTCTGTATGTATGTTGAACTTCTTTCGCACCGTACTTAGCCAACCGTGCTCATTGGAGGTGCCAGCATGGAGTCATATATTTTGGGAATTGCACAAAAGAACAAAACCTGGAACACATGGATCAGAGAACAATTGCAATATCGTGTAAATCGCATTAATTGCTAAGAAAAAAACAAAGTATATTTGGACACGATTAGTGACGGAATGGCAACCAAAGAAGGGAACATGCAAGGGAGGTCAACCATGGCAGAGATGGAGCAAAGAGATTAGATCATGTGGAGTGGTGAGATGGATTGTGGCATCGTAAGACCTTCAGGGATAGCGACGATGTGCTAAGGCTTTCATCCAGCTGTGAATAGACCATGACATGATGATGATGGTGGTGTGTTCACATCTTTTATGGCATTGACACAGCCAATAACTACAAATTCAAGTGTATAGATCAATTTAACACGTAGGCTTTTGCGACCAATATTATTCATAATAAAGGTTTTTGGGTTAGATCGCGTTTATTTATAAATGTGTCATAACCCTCCACCACCCGACACGGCCAATCAGAAAAAAAGTGTCACGTTGACAAAAAGACAAATAGTTCACTACTTTAGCCCACCGGTGTGTTGAAGAGTGAATCCACATTTACAGTTTGAGTACGACGTTTCGCTGGTAAATACATCCAGCATCATCGGGCAATTCTGGCGAATTCTGGCGAATTGCCCGATGATGCTGGATGTATTTACCAGCGAAACGTCGTACTCAAACTGTAAATGTGGATTCACTCTTCAACACACCGGTGGGCTAAAGTAGTGAGCTATTTGTCTTTTTGTCAACGTGACACTTTTTTTTTGCTGATTGGCCGTATCGGGTGGCGGAGGGTTACGACACATTTATAAATAAACGCGATCTAACCCAAAAACCTTTATTATGAATGTATAGATCAAGATGTCATGAAATTAATGCAAATTATGTTATCACAAAACATTGTGTCCAACTGCCAGTTACTGAAACTGTATTACATCGATGCAATAGCCAAGGTCTGCTGTTGCAGTGTCCTTCCATCTGGCTCTACGTCTTCCCCTTGGTTGTCAGCATCTGAGTGCCCGCTCTACTATCGAAGTAACATGCCCTCCTCTATTCCGCATATGCATCCCACCCATCGCAATGTCCCCTTCCTGATTATTCTCCAATGTGTTCCTGCTCCATGTTATTTTTAACTGCCAAGCTGCCAACCATTTTCTGCCACTACATTCTGAACATCATCTGCACTCCTATGCTCAAAGGCCAGCAGCTACTCCCTAGTTGTTTCATTAAAATCCAGCTCTCTGAATCACACACTCACAGTTATCACTCCTGCCTCAAACACCCCTGCTGAACGTTGATTCCTCTAATCTTTAAAAGCGGATTTTGGAGCACATCACAATCCCAACCTTCTAATAAAACATTTTTAATCGCTTTTTTTCCACTGCCAACTGCTCCAAACTCCGTGTAGCCTTTATCTTATGCAGTTCTTCCAACATTTACCAGCAACAGTCTTACATACTCTAATCAATATTGTACCCCTGCTGTTTTAGCAGATTTTACTCTTTGTGTTTCTGTTTAAAACTCTTCTCGGGATAGTTATTTCTCTAGCCATTCATAATTCTACAATTAATTATTCCCCTACTGCTTAATATTTTCAGATTTAGCAAAAGTCTTGTGGTTGCACCCACCTCACTTAACCAGCTATGCTACAGTGAGGGAAAAAGTATTTGATCCCCTGCTGATTTTGTACGTTTGCCCACTGACAAAGAAATTATCAGTCTATAATTTTAATGGTAGGTTTATTTGAACAGTGAGAGACAGAATAACAACAAAAAATCCAGAAAAACGCATGTCAAAAATGTTATAAATTGATTTGCATTTTAATGAGGGAAATAAGTATTTGACCCCCTCTCAATCAGAAAGATTTCTGGCTCCCAGGTGTCTTTTATACAGGTAACGAGCTGAGATTAGGAGCACACTCTTAAAGCGAGTGCTCCTAATCTAAGCTTGTTACCTGTATAAAAGACACCTATCCACAGAAGCAATCAATCAATCAGATTCCAAACTCTTCACCATGGCCAAGACCAAAGAGCTCTCCAAGGATGTCAGGGACAAGATTCATACTCTTTGGTTTTATTCGGTAAAGTCACGTAAAAAAAAAAATTCACGACGTTTTGGCCACAACACAAGTGGCCTTCATCAGGTGAAGGGACCGTGCTGTCATGAGGACAGCGTTGGAGTGAAAACAGCCAAGCCTAGTTTGCGTCCTTTAAGCTGTGTGGGAGGAAGCAAAACGCTTGACATAGGAATTAGTATAGAAATGAGCACGATGTACGTAGGAGGTGTATGGGCCATGATGGACCAGGAGCGGGTGGGGATCATGACAGACCAGCAGCGGGGGGGGGGAGTAGAGTGAGTGAGTGGAGTGAGTGGAGTGAGTGAGTAGAGTGAGTGAGTGGAGTGAGTGGAGTGAGTGAGTGGAGTGAGTGAGTGGAGTGAGTGAGTGTGGTGAGTGAGTGGAGTGAGTGGAGTGAGTGGAGTGAGTGAGTGGAGTGAGTGAGTGAGTGGAGTGAGTGGGTGGGTGGAGTGAGTGAGTGAGTGGAGTAAGTGAGTGGAGTGAGTGAGTGGAGTGAGTGGAGTGAGTGAAGGGACCAGACTGTCCAGAGGACAGCGCTGGAGTGAACACAGTCAAGCTCAGACCGCGACCTCTAAGCTGTGTGAGAGGAAGCAGAGCGCCCTGACAAAGGAATTAGCATAAACATTAGCATTTCATTGGCGGACTTAGAATGAAGGACGATGTACCGGGGGGGAGCATGTGCAGACCGGTGAGGGGGAGAGGGGGGAGCCCACATATTGATGGTGTGAAAAGGGAATTTAAGCAGCTGCAAAATTTTGGGATACCACTACTTAAAAATATACTGTACCATTGAAAATTAGTTTAATGTTTGGTTTGATTCAGAACATCTTTCCAATGGTTGCTTAATTGATGGACCAGGAGCGGGTGGGGACCATGACGGACCAGCAGCGGGGGTGGGGGGGGGGTAGTAGAGTGAGTGGAGTGAGTGAGTGGAGTGAGTAGAGTGAGTGAGTGGAGTGAGTGAGTGGAGTGAGTGAGTGGAGTGAGTGGAGTGAGTGAGTGAGTGGAGTGAGTGGAGTGAGTGAGTGGAGTGAGTGGAGTGAGTGAGTGGAGTGAGTGGAGTGAGTGAGTGGAGTGAGTGAGTGAGTGGAGTAAGTGAGTGGAGTGAGTTTAACACGTAGGCTTTCGCGATACACTTAATGATTTTCTAAATCATCTCAATGCACAAAACCCGGCCATCCAGTTCACCATGGAAATGGAGGTGAATAACACACTCCCATTCCTAGATATTTTGCTTGGACATGGCCTAAACGGTAAAATAACACACAGCGTTTACAGAAAGCAAACGCACACTGATGCCTATCTGAATGCAGAATCACATCATCATCCAGCTCAAAAATCCTCTCTTATCAAGACGCTCGTACATCGGGCGAAAACAGTGTCAGATGGTGAGAGTCTAGTGAGAGAGATTAAACACGTTAAAGACGCACTACGACAGAATGGCTACAATAATGCTCAAATTAACAGAGCACTGAATGCCAAATGACGATCGCAAAGCAATACTACTGAAAGCGACCAGATTGTTAAAACAATAAAAATTCCATATATCTCAGGAGTAACTGACAAATTAGCCCGTGTTCTGCAAAAGCAAAACATTACAGTAAGATTTGGTACAGTACACAAAATTCAAAAACTAGTATCTTGCACTAAAGATGCATTACCTGAACTATCAACAGAAGGTGTATATCGGATTAATTGTTCATGTGGCAGCTGCTACATTGGGCAGACGGGACGTAACATCAGCGTAAGACTAAAAGAACATCAGAGAAATATTAAATTATCTCAAACACAACTGTCGGCAGTGGCAGAACATGCTGGTCAACAAGGACACTCAATTGATTTTGACAATGTTGCAGTGGTGTGTAAAACGAATTATTACTGGCAAAGACTAATTAGAGAATCCATTGAAATTGAGAGGAACAAGAATAACTTTAATCGCTCTGACAGCTACCGGCTTAGTGCAGCCTGGAAGCGTATTATTAAATAATACACATTACATTTAAAGAATTACTAATCTACAACTCATTACTAATCATAACCAATGACTGATTACTAATCGATTATATAATTACAATACCCCCCCTCCGCCTCTAATCAATGCACCTGATATGAGTTAAGTGATGACGTCACCCTGCTGCTCTATATAAAAACCGGGAGCAAGCGAGGGCTTTACCATTCTGGCGAATTGCTTGATGATGCTGGATGTATTTACCAGCGAAACGTCGTACTCAAACTGTAAATGTGGATTAACTCTTCAACACACCGGTGGGCTGAAGTAGTGAATTATTTGTCTTTTGTCAACGTGACACTTTTTTTTGCTGATTGGCCGTGTCGGGTGGTGGAGGGTTACGACACATTTATAAATAAACGCGATCTAACCCAAAAACCTTTATTATGAATGAGTGGAGTGAGTGAGTGGAGTGAGTGAGTGGAGTGAGTGGAGTGAGTGGAGTGAGTGAGTGGAGTGAGTGGAGTGAGTGAAGGGACCAGACTGTCCAGAGGACAGCGCTGGAGTGAACACAGTCAAGCTCAGACCGCTACCTCTAAGCTGTGTGAGAGGAAGCAGAGCACCCTGACTTTACCGAATAGAACCAAAGAGTATGGATCCTTGCAGTCACGAAAGCTTTAAATCTAGAAGGGACAAGATTGTAGACCTACACAAGGCTGGAATGGGCTACAAGACCATTGCCAAGCAGCTTGGTGACAAGGTGACAACAGTTGGTGCGATTATTCGCAAATGGAAGAAACACAAAAGAACTGTCAATCTCCCTCGGCCTGGGGGTCCATGCAAGATCTCACCTTGTGGAGTTGCAATGATCATGAGAACGGTGAGGAATCAGCCCAGAACTACACGGGAGGATCTTGTCAATGATCTCAAGGCAGCTGGGACCATAGTCACCAAGAAAACAATTGGCAACACACTACGCCGTGAAGGACTGAAATCCTGCAGCGCCCGCAAGGTCCCCCTGCTCAAGAAAGCAAATATACATGCCCGTCTGAAGTTTTCCAATGAACATCTGAATGATTCAGAGGACAACTGGATGAAAGTGTTGTGGTCAGATGAGACCAAAATGGAGCTCTTTGGCATCAACTCAACTCGCCGTGTTTGGAGGAGGAATGCTGCCTATGACCCCAAGAACACCATCCCCACCGTCAAACATGGAGGTGGAAACATTATGCTTTGGGGGTGTTTGTCTGCTAAGGGGACAGGACAACTTCACCGCATCAAAGGGACGATGGACGGGGCCATGTATCGTCAAATCTTGGGCGAGAACCTCCTTCCCTCAGCCAGGGCATTGAAAATGGGTCGTGGATGGGTATTCCAGCATGACAATGACCCAAAACACACGGCCAAGGCAACAAAGGAGTGGCTCAAGAAGAAGCACATTAAGGTCCTGGAGTGGCCTAGCCAGTCTCCAGACCTTAATCCCATAGAAAATCTGTGGAGGGAGCTGAAGGTTCGAGTTGCCAAACGTCAGCCTCGAAACCTTAATGACTTGGAGAAGATCTGCAAAGAGGAGTGGGACAAAATCCCTCCTGAGATGTGTGCAAACCTGGTGGCCAACTACAAGAAACGTCTGACCTCTGTGATTGCCAACAAGGGTTTTGCCACCAAGTACTAAGTCATGTTTTGCAGAGGGGTCAAATACTTATTTCCCACATTAAAATGCAAATCAATGTATAACATTTTTGACATGCGTTTTTCTGGATTTTTTTGTTGTTATTCTGTCTCTCATTGTTCAAATAAACTTACCATGAAAATTATAGACTGATCATTTCTTTGTCAGTGGGCAAACGTACAAAATCAGCAGGGGATCAAATACTTTTTTTCCCTCACTGTATACCTCATTGCCTTTAAAATAAATTCAAAATTATTTCTGTACTGCATTCACGCTATTCCTTACTGGTTTTAAGCCCACGTTCTAAAATCTTCTGTTAATTGGAGAGAATAATTTACATGCCCCCCTTAGTCTCTTTAAATCATTCCATTTGCTGTCATCATGGCAGAAGGACAAAAGCAAGAGCAGGAGTCATCTGAATCTGCTGGCTAAAGGGGCTGTGTTCGACGGCTGCGGGACAGCTCAACTAGTACAAGGCAGAATGAGCCTCGGCAGCCCTATGCAATGCGCACGCGCCTAATGGGATTCTGGGTAATCACTGCATTATCAGAGGCAGATGAGCCTTTGACGTATTCACTGCAAGAGGAGTGTCTGCTGCTCAGTGTCCTATCGGCTACCTACCCACAAACTGTGACATGAGCCGAATTACATTGACTAAAACAGCTCCAAATTGTCACAATCAGCCATGCGATTTTTTTTTTATATTTAACCTCTCCAATTACCTTTACAATTCTTCATATTTTGAATTACCATTTCATGGCAGATGGCGCAATAACATCCACCCAAATTGTCCCTACATGTTTCGCACCATTACGTCTCACTCTTTCATCTAATCATTGCTGGAGTGCCAACAGCATATAAATAAAAAACACCCCTTTTTCCCACAGTGTATTATCACATCCCTTGAATCCATTACCTATTTTCCCAATCTGCTTCTGAAATCCCTCTATGTGACATGGTCGCCAGTGTGGATGCCTGACTGCACCGCCCCCCGTTTTTCTCCGTGGAGCCGGGTCTCAGGCATTCCCACCCGCCTATCCACCTCCCTCCGCCTAAGTCGAGGCCCCCCACCTCATCGGGTGCCCCCTCCAGTACCATGACATGGTTCGTGGTAACGAGGTCCTGTTGGGGCCTAGTGCAGTGTTTTTCACAAATTTTCGAAGGGGGGGCACTTTCGCCGATAAGACATCATCAGTATGAGCACCACCACCACACATTTGAAACCTTTGGGGTTTGACAGCAGCATGATGATGTTTTTTTCACTATTTGCGTATTAAATTTTGATTTAAAGCTTTCGTGACTGCAGTAATTCATATTCTTAGTTTTTTCGGTAAAGTCACGTTGAAGAGAAACAACAAAATAACAAAATATATATAAAACAATAAAAAATTCTCACGACGTTTCGACCATAACTCAAACGGTCATCATCAGGTGTGTCGGTTTGCATAAATTTATTTTGAAAACGGCATATTTATTTATATATATAGAAATAACGTTTGCGTCACGCGCAACGATGGCAGTTTGCCAGGACTAGTCCATCTATTTTTTGAAAAGAGGAGGGGGGAGACGAAATTTGTTTTTATGTATGCTGTCTGAAAGGCACTGTAAGCGTGAACAATGAATCAAGAACTGAAATGATTTATCAAATCTTTCCAATGATTGCTAAGATAGAATCCATCTTCTCGGTTGAAATTGTCTCTGTGTTTGTATATGTGGATAGCCTCATGAACGAATCTCTCATGGAAGCCAGATGGCTTACAAAGAACCTCCGTCTTGGAAAAGTCAATGGCATGTGAGCCTACTGAATTAGAACAATGATCTGCTACGGCCGAGGTGTTGGTCCTACCGTGTTTAAGGTCTGCTTTATGTTCACGAATGCGGTCCGAGATATGGCGTTTGGTTTCTCCAATGTAACTACTACCACAGAGGCAACTTAGTTTGTAGACACCAGGGTATTGTATGTCCGGAATCACATCTTTTACAGACGGAACCAGATCACGGATTTTATGTAATGTGTTGAAACGGACCTGGATCTTGTGTTTATTCAAGATTTTGGAGATCTTTTTTGTGATCCCAGCAATGTAGGGTAAAGTGATGGTTTTGAAAGGCTCCTCAAGAGGGTTCTTCTTCATGGTTTGAGTGATAGCTTTGCGGATTGTATAGTCGGAGTAACCATTAGCCCTAAGAGCTTGGTGTACGTGCTTGAGTTCACTGCTTATGTGTTCCTGGTCGGATATGCATTGGGCTCTATGATACAGAGTCTTGATGAGAGAATTCTTCTGTGATGGATGGTGGTGGGAATCCGGTTTCAGATAAGCATCCGTATGGGTAGCTTTCCTGTAGACAGAGTGGCTCATTGAACCATCAGGTCTCTTTTTAATTAGGACATCCAAAAAAGGTATCTTGCCATCTATTTCGACTTCCATGGTAAATCTGATGGCTGGGTGTATGGAATTGATGTGGTCGAAGAATTTGTCTAGAGCAGGCCGGCCATGTGGCCAGATGACAAAAGTGTCATCCACGTACCTCTTCCATAAGGTTGGGCGCAGAGTGGCAGTCTGGATGGCGTCAGTCTCAAATTTCTCCATGAAAATGTTAGCTATAACTGGAGAAAGGGGGGAGCCCATTGGGGTGCCCTCAGTTTGTTTGTAGAAAGTTCCATTCCAAGTGAAGTATGTATTGGTTAAACAGTGTCTCACCAGGGGGGGTACCTCAGTGTTTAGTCCTTGATGAACCAAGTCTTCAATGATTGCAATGGTGTCAGGTACAGGAACCTTGGTGAATAAGGAAACTACATCAAAACTGACAAGCAGGTCGTCTGGGGACAGGGAAATACCCTTGATTGTTGATACCAGGTGAGTAGAATTTTGTACCGCAGAGGTGGTCTTTCCAGTGAAAGGACGCAGGATTTCAGACAAAAAACGAGCTAGTTTGTAGGTGGGGGAGCTGATAGTAGAGACTATGGGACGAAGGGGTGTATCTACTTTATGTATTTTTGGTAAGCCGTATAATCTTGGTGGCCTGGCAGCAGAAGGTTTCAACGAAAACTGTTTAGATTGATCAATTAATGCGGTTGAATCAGAAATTATTTTGTTGGTTTGTGTGACGAGGCTGTTGGTGGGATCTCTTTTTTTCGTCACACAAACCAACAAAATAATTTCTGATTCAACCGCATTAATTGATCAATCTAAACAGTTTTCGTTGAAACCTTCTGCTGCCAGGCCACCAAGATTATACGGCTTACCAAAAATACATAAAGTAGATACACCCCTTCGTCCCATAGTCTCTACTATCAGCTCCCCCACCTACAAACTAGCTCGTTTTTTGTCTGAAATCCTGCGTCCTTTCACTGGAAAGACCACCTCTGCGGTACAAAATTCTACTCACCTGGTATCAACAATCAAGGGTATTTCCCTGTCCCCAGACGACCTGCTTGTCAGTTTTGATGTAGTTTCCTTATTCACCAAGGTTCCTGTACCTGACACCATTGCAATCATTGAAGACTTGGTTCATCAAGGACTAAACACTGAGGTACCCCCCCTGGTGAGACACTGTTTAACCAATACATACTTCACTTGGAATGGAACTTTCTACAAACAAACTGAGGGCACCCCAATGGGCTCCCCCCTTTCTCCAGTTATAGCTAACATTTTCATGGAGAAATTTGAGACTGACGCCATCCAGACTGCCACTCTGCGCCCAACCTTATGGAAGAGGTACGTGGATGACACTTTTGTCATCTGGCCACATGGCCGGCCTGCTCTAGACAAATTCTTCGACCACATCAATTCCATACACCCAGCCATCAGATTTACCATGGAAGTCGAAATAGATGGCAAGATACCTTTTTTGGATGTCCTAATTAAAAAAAGAGACCTGATGGTTCAATGAGCCACTCTGTCTACAGGAAAGCTACCCATACGGATGCTTATCTGAAACCGGATTCCCACCACCATCCATCACAGAAGAATTCTCTCATCAAGACTCTGTATCATAGAGCCCAATGCATATCCGACCAGGAACACATAAGCAGTGAACTCAAGCACGTACACCAAGCTCTTAGGGCTAATGGTTACTCCGACTATACAATCCGCAAAGCTATCACTCAAACCATGAAGAAGAACCCTCTTGAGGAGCCTTTCAAAACCATCACTTTACCCTACATTGCTGGGATCACAAAAAAGATCTCCAAAATCTTGAATAAACACAAGATCCAGGTCCGTTTCAACACATTACATAAAATCCGTGATCTGGTTCCGTCTGTAAAAGATGTGATTCCGGACATACAATACCCTGGTGTCTACAAACTAAGTTGCCTCTGTGGTAGTAGTTACATTGGAGAAACCAAACGCCATATCTCGGACCGCATTCGTGAACATAAAGCAGACCTTAAACACGGTAGGACCAACACCTCGGCCGTAGCAGATCATTGTTCTAATTCAGTAGGCTCACATGCCATTGACTTTTCCAAGACGGAGGTTCTTTGTAAGCCATCTGGCTTCCATGAGAGATTCGTTCATGAGGCTATCCACATATACAAACACAGAGACAATTTCAACCGAGAAGATGGATTCTATCTTAGCAATCATTGGAAAGATTTGATAAATCATTTCAGTTCTTGATTCATTGTTCACGCTTACAGTGCCTTTCAGACAGCATACATAAAAACAAATTTCGTCTCCCCCCTCCTCTTTTCAAAAAATAGATGGACTAGTCCTGGCAAACTGCCATCGTTGCGCGTGACGCAAACGTTATTTCTATATATATAAATAAATATGCCGTTTTCAAAATAAATTTATGCAAACCGACACACCTGATGATGACCGTTTGAGTTATGGTCGAAACGTCGTGAGAATTTTTTATTGTTTTATATATATTTTGTTATTTTGTTGTTTCTCTTCAACGTGACTTTACCGAAAAAACTAAGAATATTTGCGTATTGTCGGGGGCCTCACGTCAGGGTCGCATTACAGGGGCCGCACTAAAGGCCACAATGCGTCGCCAGTGGCCCCCGGGCTTTGCAATGAAGAACACTGGCCTAGTCTCACCCCTCCTTCTACTGGCCGTTGGCAGGGTTGCGATCGCGTGCGGCCTGCTGATGGTGTCCAGGTAAGGTCACGGCCTCTTCCGGGGCCCCCTGACCCGTGGGGAAAGCACGCTGAAGGAGACCCCTGAACAACGAGCCATCTATTTAACACGTAATAGGCTTTCGCGATTAATATCTATAATAGATGTTTTTGGGTTAAATCACGTAAATATAAATGTGTCGTTAAACCCACCACCACTCAACACAGCCCATTAATAAGGTTTGTCACACAAATAAATCATGCCAATGTATTACTTGTTCAGCACACTGGTGCATTGGACAGTAAACCCACAACATTTACAATTCAAGCACGTGTAATTACAACTAGCACCATCAGGTGACAGAGTTGTGGAGAAATCCTCCTGTTTCTACTGACAAGGTGGCCAAGTCCTGCTCGGAAGCCAACAGCTGAAGGACCCTTCCTGTGAGCGCTGGCACATTTGGCTGCTGCTTCTGCAGGTTTCCTGAATGCCCGTGAGGCTTACACATGTGTGAAACCTGCAAGCATTGCCTGGCAGGGTTCACCTTGTTTGGTGGAGTGCTAGGCGAGGCTTTTGCCAGGGTCGTGGGGCTTAATTCTTTCCTGGAGTCCCGTCTAGGGAAACAAACACTACGTCGACTTCTACAACGACTACAACAACATATACTACTAATACAAAAACTGTAACATCTCAACTTCCACTACCACTTTAACAATTAAAACTATTACAATCAAAAACACAACTAATTCAACAATTACTAAAAGTAACTATTACGACCACTTCAATAACTACTACTGCTACCACAATAACTCGTACAACTACTACAACTATTTATAGTATAGCAACAACAAATATTTTTCGATTTAAAGCTTTCGTGACTGCAGGGATTAATCTTCTGGGTTCTTTCGGTAAAGTCACGTAGAATGGAGATAAAATAATAAAATAATAACAGAATACAATTATCACGACGTTTCGGCCACAACACAAGTAGCCTTCCTCAGGTGAAGAAACAGGACTGTCCGAAAGACAGCGCTGTCTTCCGGAAGGTAGCGCAAGAGATGACTGGAACAATTGCCTCCCTATCTCAATCATCTCTCCTTTCATCAAGGTCTTTTAGATTTTAAAATCGCAAATTTAATCTCAGAACATGCCCTATTCCGTCCTAAACTATCCAGTTTTCGAGAAAAATATGGCAGTCTGAGAGGTACTCGATACTCTTGACTTCATTTTCAACAGTCTTGAATCTTGTTGTCATGGTGACATCATATCCATCGATTTGTCTAGAGCTTTTGACGCTGTGGATCATGCTGTATTGTTGTAAAGGCTAAAATTTCTAAACATTTTGGATTGTGCAATTAACTGGATTTGCAACTACTTACCTGACCAATTTCAAATTGTCTCCGTCAATAATACATCAACTGACAAGACCTCCAAGACTAAAGGAGTTCCTTATGGCTCTGTGATTGGCCCTATTCTGTTTTCTCTGTACATCAACAATCTGAGGATCTCCAATCTGCACTCTATACATTAACCTTTTTGATGATGACAAAGCCCCGATCGCCTCCGGATATTTTATGGAGGAGCTATAACAGGACTTCGATAATATTCAACTTAAACTCAATGCCATCAAACCCTCAATGGCAAGAAGACCAAAGTTATGTTTTTCTCCGGCTACCCTAAACCTGTCTCACCAATGACGCGCATATTGTGGCTTTAGACTCACATGTTATTGAGCAGGCTGACGGTTTTAAATATCTAGGCATGAATGGACTCAAAACTATTTTTCAAGACCCACAATGATTACATGGCCATAAAAGGCACCATGGTGGCAAGATGTTAATAACTTCACCAGGTATACAGCAGGTTGTGGGTTCGATCCCAACCCTGACACCTGTATATTTGGAGTTTGCATGTTCCCCCCGTGGTCGCATGGATTTTTCTCCAGGTCTTCTGGCTTTTCTCTCTACATTTAGAAACATGTGTTTAGAGTATTTGGCTGCTATACATTTCTAGATGATAGGCCACTTCCATGAGCTATCATTTGTGGCCGGTCGCTATATAGCTCAGTAGACCTTACCAGGTAAAATAAAATGAGGTAAATAGGTTTAACAAGGTAAAAAAACTAAATTGGACTGTGACTCCATCTGAATATATCTAAAGCCACCATCCTGCCCAAATGTTATTCTTGTGAAACCATCTACCACCTACCTTCTGAATCTACCTTAAAATGTAGATTCACTTAAAGCCATTCCTCCCCTTGGACATCCGGAGAGGCGACCACTGGGCTGTCTTCACCCTAACGGTTCTCTTAAACAAATCTTACCGAAAGGACCACTTTGTTCCTCCTGTAGCCTCAGAAGTGCCTCCTTATTCCGACAAAAATTCCATTTGCAAAAACGTTATTTGGTAAAAGTCTTTCAGGGTCGCTGCTCTACATTTCCGGAATACTCTTGCCACTCATCAGTGGCTTGGTTCCCTTCCTTCACTTTATTTCCCTATTAGGCCAAAAACACATAGCTTATTTGTGTAGAGGAAATACGCGGTGCGCACAGTTAAGCAGGTGCAACGGAGGGCAAACAGGTGTGAGCATTGCAACATGAGTTTTGCACCGACAAACCGAAGCGGGTGCAACCGAGGTCGAACAGGTGCTACGCTGTGACCGGAGGTTGACGCCTCGGAGACGGGAGATGGGGGGTGATAAGAGATTAATGGGACAACTGGCGCCGGCCTGGGGGCAGCTTAAGTGGAAGCACGTGAGGACTCGGGATGAGCAGGGGGATATAAGCGGGAGTGTATATGAGCGAGGGGAATTGTTGCCGGGAACCAAGAGTGAAGACATCTCACCGCTGCCGCTCCAGCCTTCAACGGGACCTCAACACTCACGCCATCGCCAGGCGGGTGTTGGCTGAACCCCTCGCCCTGGACAGATGGGTGAGTGGGTCTGAGGGAGCATAGGTGAGGGCAGCAGTGGAGATGTGAAGTTGCTGTGTGCAGAGTCGCTGAGTGCGGAGTCGCTGAGTGCGAAGACGCTGTGTGCAGAGTCTCTGAATGCGAATACACTGTGTGCGGAGTTGCTGAGTGCGAAGACGCTGTGCGGAGACGCTGAGTGCGAAGACGCTGTGTGTGGAGTCGCTGAGTGCGAAAACGCTGTGTGGAGTTGCTGAGTGTGAAGACGCTGTGTGCGGAGTCGCTGAGTGTGAAGATGCTGTGTGCGGAGACGCTGAGTGCGAAAACGCTGTTTGTGGAGTTGCTGAGTGCGAAGACGCTGTGTGCGGCGTCACTGGGTGCGAAGCTGCTGTGTGCAGAGTAGCTGAGAGCAGAGCTGCTGAGTGCAGGATAAGTGAGGTGCAGAATAGATAGGAGCGGGGAGAAGTTAAGTATATGTGACCATACAGATAGTTATAGGAGTGCCTATAACTGGCGCAAGAACAGGTGAATAAAGTGTCAGCAGTTGACTTGTTACAACGTGTAGGTGTGAGTCATTTTTGAAGACACAACTTGCGCATGCTCCTACCTCTTTTTTTATCTTGCCCTTTGCTCCCACATGAAATATAGAGCTGACTTATTTTCTCTGGCGCCTCTTTTGATTATATTATATTTGTACTGTTTTTTATTTATCGTGTTTCGTTTACGACCGTTAAATACCTCGTTTGTTAGTTTTGCAATATTTCTGAAAATACCCTATACTCATGCTAATTAGTCTTGAAGTTATATGCAAAACTAGCTACTGCTGGCCAAGACTAATTAGATAATCTATCGAAATTGAAAGTAAAAATGTTTTTACCGTTCGAATAGCTACCGACTTAGTGCTGCGTGGAAGCGAATCACCAAATAACACATTGTTTAAATGCATGCCTAAACAGGGCACCATACTTCAATAGGGATTACCGTTGGTACGGCTATTTTAATACACACAATGGACAGGAAGGACACGATCAAAGGGCTCACATAATGCGCATGCAAAATGTACGTTGGCTCATTAATCCCCCCCCCCCCACTTAGCGCAAGAGCGCAGAAGTGTGGTCACCACATCTACGCCTCTATATAAGGGACGAAACAGACTTCTCCACAAATGTGGATGTCGCCTGATGAAGCTAGTTGTAATTACTGGCGAAACGTCGTACATAGATTGTAAATGTTGTGGCTTGGTTCTCCAACACACCGGTGTGCTGTCCTAGTGACGAATTGGCATCTTCTGTTTACGTGGCAACCCTTACTAGTTAGCTGTGTCGGGTGGTGGCAGGTTTTAACGACACATTTATATATTTACGCGATCTAACCCAAAACAACTTATATTACAACTACACCATGTCCCTCATTATGTTCAACACCTCAGTGCACTCACCATCACACCTAATATCTATTTTAGATAAAATCACTTTAATGTTCCTTCTGCTCCACCAACAAAGGGCTTTTCCTTGTTAACCTTTGGTAAATGGGAGGTTACCCACCTCTGTTGCTGCTCCCTTTGTGAAGAACTCGTTCCTCCATACTACAATCCCAAGAACCTTCAACTTCTCCAATCCCAAGCTTAAGTCGTTCCTTTTCTCCTTGATTGTTCCTTTTATTATGAGGAGTCTTATTTTGAACATTTACTTTGTCCTTGCCTCTCTGATCTGGAGCATTATACCCTCCCTCACTCCACGGCAAAATGATGCTGTAAATACTTTCATCGTCGTTTTCAATTACTTATATAGTGCTAACAGCAGTCCATCACAAAGCAAAATTGTAAATAGAGACTTGTGGGTGATGTGAGGAAGTCAAATGTGCAGAGATAGAACACATCTTTTAAACATTCACAACCATTGCACTGTTAATGTGCACGAGTCGACAGCAAACATTACACAGTTGTCTTAGGTTACACAAGTGATCAAATTCACTATCTCCCATTTTATTTGATAAAAGGTATCAACTGTCAAGTGGTGTGCAGTAGGCACAGGTGAATAAACATGTTTTTTATTTACTCTTGAATGTAACAACACTATATAAAAGCTTATTATACTCATAAATTGAATAAATATTCCCAATGCTTGTTGATGCACAGACCCATTACGTGTACTGTACCCTTGAGCTGTGGTTGCATTTAGAAGCCTGAAATAAAATCCCACTTGTGTGTTCCTACAGAATACCACTTGGTCACAACATTCATAACGTGTTTACTAATGGTTCAAATGAAGATGATTGACATTAACTAAATAAAACTCATCTAAAAAAAATTCGAGCTGGGCAACATGATTATATATATCTCGCAGTGGCGAGATGTTAACTACCTCGCCTGGTGTACAGGAGGACGTGAGTTCGATTCCGACCCTGACGCCTGCAGTATATTTGGAGTTTGCATGTTCTTTACATGGTCGCGTGGATTTTTCTCCGGGTCCTCCGGTTTTTCCCTCCACATTTAGAAACGTGCGCTTAGAGTATTTGGCTGCTATAAATTTCCACATGATAAGCTACTTCGTTAAGCTATCATTTGTGCCCAGGTCGCTTTGAAAAATAGCTTTACAACTCTGTGGGCCTTACCTGGTAAAATAAAACGTTGAAAAATGCATAATTTTCTATCCAAAGGGGAAAAAAACACAATTAAAAATAAACCAGGTACAAAACCAAAAACGATAGTGTTTACTATTTTTTTAGCAATGCATTGTTTGAGGTGACCCTCTCACTGGGGTTTTGCTTTATTTTCACCTCAAAGGTGGCTGTAAAAGATGTACATTTGCAAGTGATGGGCACAGCAGCTGCCAGCCCTCCTGACAACAAGCCGGAAGAAACGTTGACGCAAAACGTCTGTCCAGGAGGCGTTCACTCTGACATGCAATTTATATGAAAGCTATAAATGGAATGAAACAAACTAAATGAAGGTGACGTTCGAATTGCGCTCTGCGCCTGTCTAAACAACGTCGATCTGGGGGGGGGGGGTGGGCGAAAACATTTCGACCTACATATTTTTCTACAGCGATGGTAACATTTTTTCTTTAAAATGTACACACTACTACTAAGTAAGCTTTGGTGATTGACTCAAACAATGAAAATACTCGCAATGAGTTATCGTAGATCCCACAATTCTACTTCATTAAGTAATTTAAAGACAATCAAAAATGATTGTCGCTCTTGCCACTGCCTCCATCACCAGTCACTACATCACCACTGCCAATGACGGATGATATTGACAAAATTGATTATGGATGTCGATAATAGTTATGGGTATGATGATAATGGCACTGAATAAGATTGCAATGATGGCTGTCTTTGCAACGTCAACCACTCGCCATTCACTTCTGCCATCACCGTTCACTGCTGCCATGGATTAAAATGCTGATACGTTTTAAAATATTATCACGCTTGTTTATCCCAGGAAAGCTGTCTGCCAAGTGTTCATAGGAGAGGATGCTACTGCTGTGTGTAATCCCAATTGAAAAATTTGCAGGTAATGTTTAAGCTTTGGAATGTTTGGCCATTTCCAGTTACGTTGTGTTGTTTCTAGAACTAATAATGGCTGGTGACTGTGATTATCATGATGAATACTATAGTGATAATGATGGGTTGATGATGCCTCTGTTTACAGCCGCCTCTAGTTAGAATGTGCTGTCGGATTTATTTTCTCGCACTTCTGCCGATTATGATGTTATTTGCCTAGAAATGCCTCACTCCTTGTAATTAGTGTGCATGTTGGAAGAAATGAGAATCATCATTGTAGTGATAATCTTTAGCAGATACAAACATACGTGTCCATCATTTTCGTCACGGGAATTATCATCATCATCATCATCTCTCCAATGTACCAAGCTAGGAGCTGTTTCATGTACTGAAATCAGTTGTGGAATTGACTGCACGGAATGTCCTGAAAGAAAAGCTATCCAGCACAGTCGCAAATAACAACGCGGTAGTACCCTCATCACCATCTTCAAAATCACCACTCGAGATGTGACACTTTCTGTTATCTTTAGAGGTAATGGTTGTTGCCAATGTCCTTCGGTGACTCGTACAAACCTGCTCAGCAGTGAGATTTGAGATGGTTGTAAAGCAAGTGGGTATGGGAGTTCGTGTGTGCGGACCTTTGCATGTTATTATCCCATACGTGTGTGCTTTCTCGGGGTGCTCCTGTTTTCTCTCAAATGCAAAAAAAACCTCATAAAAAAGTCGTTATAAACTCTTAAAGGCTTTTTTGGATAAATAACATCAGCAAAATACAGCGGCCATTATCATAATCTCAATTACCATCAGTAGCAATAGCATTGTGGTCCTCTCATTCACCCTCGTTTTCATTATTTTCTCAAATTGAAAACTCTTTTCTTTAGAACTGTTTTTTTGCGTTTGGTTTGTTGTCCTTTCCCCACACCTCCGATTACACTGTTCTCCAGCCAAAATTCTTCCGAAATAAATGTCGTCCAACTTTACTAATTCTGGGTCACTGAGAGTGAAATGATGCTTAAAATTGTTGATTGGCTCTAGTTTTCAAGATATGCTACTGGGTTATTATATACGACCCTTGACTTGGGAATGGCGGAGGATAAGTGAGTTATAAAGGGAAGGGATCTCAATTTAAAACCAGAAATTACTAAAATACATATTTGACTGGATCTATGCATACATATATGACTGGATTTGGACAATACTTGCTTTTTGAGCAAAACAATGAATGATGCAATCTGAACCTGGTATTGTGCCATACATGATATGAATTGCATCATATTATTCCTAGAATTCATGGATCATGCAATAATAACTAGGCTTACATCCATCTGCTGAACAAATTGCCCTATATCAGCTCTAGAAATCATAGAGTGTCGTGCTCTATTTGCCAATGTCTGATTTTGCAAAGGGACACATTTCAGGACAAGATGTGGGCCCCACACATGCTGCAACACTTGTGCAACAAATCTTCGCCAGTGGTTGAACAGGAAAAGGAAATCTATGCCTTTTGCAGTGCCAATGATTTAGAGAGAGCCAACAGATCACATAAGCAATTGTTACTTCTGCATGGCACCTCCAGTTGGGAAAGGTGTGTCCAAGAAGAAAAAGTGGACTGTGCATTACCCAAACATTCCATCAGTTATACGCCCAGTACTCCAAGGAGAATGACTGCCGGTTCCTGAAGCACCAGAATAATTTTCACTTGAGTCAGATGAGGAAGAGGATGAAACTTCTGGTCCTGAACCATCAAGGTCACATGACCCAGATTTTCTCCCATTCTCTTCCTCTGAACCACACCTCATAACACAAGGTGAAATGAAAGATCTTGTCAGGGATTTGGAACTACCCAAGAATAAGGCAGAGGTGTTGGGCTCCAGACTGGTGATGTTTGGGTTTCCATGTTCCGTGACCATCAAAAGGATCTTGTCCCATTCTTATTCATGGAAGGTGATCCTGTAGCCTGCAACAATATCCATGGTGTGATGGCAGCCCTCAACATCGTTCATGATCCAGATGAGTGTAGTCTGTTCATTGATTCATCGAAAATAAGTCGTAAAGCTGTTTTGCTGTATAATGGCAATGTTTTGCCATCAATTCCAGTTGGTCGTGCAGTCCATATGAAGGAAACCTATGAAAACATGAAACAACTTTGGAGGTGCATAAACTATGACCAACATCAGTGGCAGCTTTGTGTCGATTTGAAGGTTGTTACTCTCTTGCTTGGTCTGCAGATTCGATACACAAAGTACTGCTGTTTTATCTGTGAATGGGATATTCGTGCGAGAGATTCCCACTACATCAAGATAGATTAGCCACTTCGATACAGGGAGTTGGTGGAAAACCTCAAGGCATATAAAAGCCTTGGTTGCAACATGTCACTAAAGATACATTTTTTGCACTCTCATCTAGATTTCTTCCCACCGAACTGTTGAGTAGTGAGCGACGAGCATGGCGAGCGATTTCACCAGAGCATTGCAACAATGCAGAAACACCATCAGGGCAAATGGAGCCCATCAACGCTGGCAGACTATTGCTGGACAGTGACAAGAGATGCTCCATTTAATGAATACAAGATCCAAGCCAAGAAGCGCCGAGTAGACACTGAATAAGGAATAAACTATGTAGTTATATATGTGTAGTAGCATGTTTAGGCATTGTGTATATTCCCATTCATCCTTACCTGTAGTAGCGGACATGTGTCAACAGGTGGTGGTAGACAAGCTAGGTAGGATGAGCCGGGCCATTGGGCCACTAGGGTCCCCAGACCCCAAGAGGGGGGCTGGGGGATATTCCAGGGCCCCCTAGAGAGTTCCAGAAGGGAGGCGTGGCTAGGGGCGGAGAAACCCTGGAACGGGTATAAAAGCCGGACCCCTGAATGGGTTCGGCAGTCCTCATCCACCTGAAGACCCAAAGAGCTACCCTGAAGACCTGAAGCGACGAGCCCAGTGGGTAGACCCCGGACCCCTGGCTAGAGTCGGGTTCAGATATAACCAGCGCTGTAACCAAAGTAAGGGCACGTTAGTCCGGAGGGGCTACCTCCTCTGTGTTATGTTCCCTAGTTTGTAATAAACGTGTTGCCTCTAGCGAACCGTCTCCCTTGTCTTGGACCCACTACATATGCATAATCGTTTTTGGAACCTTTGTTTCATAATACATTTTATTTATACAACCCTTTTGCTGATTTTTAAAGTGTTACATGAACAGGACAGGTGATATGTTATCATGTAAAGCAACCATAAACTAATGAAAAGACCTAGGTATACAATTTATGGGTAAAACTCTATTTCCACAATATACATAGACGTAAAATGTAAAAACTAAAATATCTTGGGAACAGTAGCCAATCAGTTGTAATTGTCATATTTGAATTCAGAACATCAAAATCCATAATAAACAGCACAATTCATCTCTGCAGCAGACGAAGTCTAAAAAATTGTAGACCAGTGTTATCAAGATTTGTTACATATGGTGCAAAAGAAGTTCAACATACATACGTACGTACAAACAACAGAAACAGGATTAATTTCCTTCCACTTCCTGATCAATTCATTAATCCATGAAAATCTGCGGATAAGAGGAAGACACGTTGAGCAGATAAGAACAAGTCTTGCAGATAGATTTGAGGGAAGAATAAGAGGAGTGGCTTTAAGGAGGTTCACTCTCATTAATTTGAGATTGTAGCAATAATTTAGTGAGAGCATAACAACAATGTCTGCATATTTCAATAAAATATTAAGCAATAAATAGTTTCAGAAGGTGTTTGCTATTTTTCTTTTGAAATTGCTCATAAAGCAGCAGGCATCCAGCTTGCATGGTAATTCTAAAACACAAGATAAGCGATAGAGCAATAAGTAACACATGCTTTGTTTAGATGATCAGTGAAGGGATGCATGGATGTTTGTTCATGGAAACACATTCGTGTTCCTTTGAAATTCATTGTGACAAAACGAGATGCTGAAAATATTTAAGTAGGAGAATTAAAACATCAATATAAACACATATTTACATGTGTCGCCATCATCATTAGTCTAGATCTATCCACGGCTGTATGAAAGACCCTCAATGTTATGTTCATCCCTTATGGTCTTGCAATGTCATTCCAATCACTCCGCTGGCTACTGATTTGCTGAGGGATTGTTTGCCCAATGGGGGCTCAACCGATTCCACGTGGAGAATCAGACAAAAAACGTGTCACGGATTAGGCAGCATCGCATTCAAGGAATTATTCAGCCCACATTGCAACCCAGCTAAAAATATTAAAATTATTGGAAGGATTTGTATACAAATCTCTATAGCAAATATAAATCAATAAATCACCCATTATAAATGATGAACAGAAGGCAGTGCCAGATGTCACACTTGAAAATAGTTAAACCCTGGCCTTCACAATGTACAAAAAAGGGAAAGCTCCTTGGCCAAATGAAACAACGGTGATTGTTTTCTGGACCACGTGCTCATCTTTATGTCTCTCAGTGTAATTCCCAGCATGGATCTCTCTGCGTTGTTTTTACTGTGTACTCAGATTTATTGTTACATTCTCTTTGTTCAATGTTTTCCCGGCTGCCTGGCTGCATAATGACTTTCTTCAAGGGCCTCTTGACTAAGCTTGCTCGCATTTGTTTGTGAGTGCATCTCGCCATTGTACAACTTATGCTGATTTAATTTTGTTTATAAAGTTTGTTGAAGCAGGACTACATTATCATGGTTTCGCGTGTTTTCCCAGGAAAGCCTCACTGAGCCCCAAGTTTTAATAAAAGGGGGTGGCGATGATCGCTTGCTAAGTAAATTCCAATTCAGTAATTTGAAAGTAGATATGAACCAGGATGCTGGCACACGATGGCCAACTCTTGTGAACGATCTCAAGGGATCTGAAACATCCACTGTATTATGGTAGTTGAACACATTATGGATGACAGCAAACATTCGTCGTAGTTGAACGAGTCCTTGATCCTGGTGGAGGTCGTAGCTCGATGGTAGCTGGCTGACAAGTGCCGCATGATGCCAGAAGCGATCAACTGACTTAAACATATAAAGAGCAATGATCAAGGACTCTCCAAAATACCCAAAACTTGAGACTCCATATGTATCTTGTGCTTACAAGTCACCTGAAGAACGCGCGCGACCAAAGCAATGCTTACATAGCGACAGTGACTCTGAATACATGGAATAATTATGTAACTCCAGGTGAGAGAGTGTCAACGACAGATTCCACCACTCTGTACGGTGACTCAATTCTGGTCCCTCACAGACCACCTCAGTAACATGAATTCAACATTTTACATGCAGATGGAATTATCATGCACCTGGCCTAAAATATCTGTTCACCAGCACATGTGAAAAAAGTACAATTTTGTCGCAGGGGTTTCTAAAAAATTTGCATCAGTTTCAACCATCTTATTTGTACACTTCGTGACAAAACAGTGCTGGCTTCCTTTGAACCTACTTTATATGTAAAATAAAATAATTATACTACAAACACATTAATTAAGGAGGTCCAAATTCTGAAAAAGAATGAGATATCCCAACAGTATTTTTTATCCTCTCACTCCTCTTAATATCGCGCCAGTAAAAGAAAAATGCATGTGGGACTTGAGTTATATGTTTGCAAAAGCCACTTTCTTCTTTGACAAAACAAAGTCGGATCAGCAGGAAGCAGTGATATAAATGTCCTCCCCTAAGCAACCAAAATGCCGTTTTGGGAAGGAAAGAGGTTTTTTCTGGGACCATTTTCCAAAAATGGAAACTTTGGGTAGTCTTAGGCCAAGGTTAAGCTGAATTTCTACAGATAGAAACAGACTTATACCTGTGGAGGCAGGCATGGCGTAGTGGGTTTGGTTAAGGTGTGAAGAAGATTTTCTGTGGAATTCATGACACCAGCTGACAAACTCTTTCCATTATCACCCAAAATTATGTATGCTTCCCAGATTCCTCAATACCTGGGATGTGCAGCGTCGCCATGGTATTCATCTCTATTGTGAAATCTTGTGCTGCTGCGAGCTACATACGCACTCTTTGCGGCATGTAACTCTCATGAGCATACTTGGCTATTTATGAGCATATGTACACGCTGCAATCGAGGCTATTTACAATGTGGTACACAGGAAAAATACAACAATCACAACCCAGAAGCATCGGGACTTCCTTTTTGCAATATTGCAAGCCGTAGGAAATGTTCAGCATTTCTTTCGTTCGTGAAGAAGCAGCGCCCTACATGACTAGGCAATATCATTTAAGCACAGGAGAAAATTGTACATGTCTACTTGAATTATTTTAGTGCAGTTCAAACACAACTGCTAAATCCCGAAGGGTAACTCCTCTTATCTCTACATGATCATATTCGTGACACCGCTGCCAACAAGAATCGTTTTGCTGCAAGCAGACATTACGATGATGATGTATTAATTAACATACAATTAACTTAGGTTGCAATCCAATATTTATTTCACAAGTTTAATACTTATTCCAACTTGCAATGTTTGATACTTTCAAATAGTTTAAATTATGCAGTGTACTCTTGATTATCCACGCTAAAGACGGGGAGGATGCCAGCGAATAATAAAAAATCGTGGAAAATCTATACATATCCATTTTTCGCAGATTTCTATACCAAATAAGTAATATTTTAAAATACTTTTTTTAAAAACACGCTTTAATGAAATGTACCGTACGAGTAATGGCAGAACTCCACGACTCAAGGAATGAGATATCCCAACAGTACTTGCCAGTACGTAAGGGATCGTGGTGATTTACAGCCAACGTCAGTTGAGCGTGGACAATTAGACACAAGCCGAAACATAACATATAACAAAAATGGTTTAAAAATATTTTTTGTATGTTCAATTATAGAATATAGTATTGTCATCAGTATGACATAAGTCCACCAAGTTTGCAGTCGATACCACATTGGGGAAGGGGGTTAAAATAGAGTTACAAGAAATGAGGATATAAGAACAGACATAGTGAGTTAAATCTAATCGTGTAATAATAATAAAAACACATTTTTTCCGTGCAGAAGAGTCCGCTCACTAAGTGGATAGCAGAGCCACGCCAATCAACATCAGTCCAACTACACTCACTGTCCTTTCGAGCCAATCGCGTGGATTTCGGATTAACCGGAGCACAAATTTGTTTGGTTTCAGCACGTGACTTGTAATAAACATTTCCAAAAAGAACATTGTATAAGGGTTGTTGGATTATTAATTTGGGCTTAAGGGAACATCCATGAGGTATTAATTCATGTCAAAATCTTAGGTGTGTGGTTAATCCGCAAATCAGATACATTGCATGAGAATAATCGAGTCTACTGTACGTATAAAAAAGTTAGGTTTTGTAGATATCCATTACCCGTATTAATCAGCAATGCCTAGGTTTGAATGTGCACCTCAATGCAATGCAAAGACACACTCCTTCCTGACTACGTGATTATCACAAAAATGAAAGCGTCTGAAAAAATAAAAAAATAACCCAGGTTATTGTAAAAAAAGGGGCAGGTGCTCGACTGGTAAAGCACGCATAAGTGGTAGCCAAAGGGACATTGCCATTAATGTGCATTCTACACGATATTCAGAACATCGTTTCTTATTAAAGTGAATTTTTTTTTAATCAGAAACCCTTTCAGAGCCTGAAGTAAGACGTGTTGTTTCATTAGAACTTGACATCTGCATTATCTGGCATTATTGTCCGCGATCATAAATCACACGATGCAATGTAATTGACTCATCACCTTGACTTCAAAAAAATCAAAATGGTTTTCTGCTGAAGCTTGCATGGGGAGATGCTCATATCGTGTTTACAGCTCCGAGCCAACGGTGAAAATTCCACATTACAATGACGTGTGTTTGTAAAACCATTAATGAAGGATGAAGGGCTAAGTTGGCCCACAACCAAGAGTCAAATTGCAAATAGTTTTACAACAGAGCATGGGCTTTCTGCTCCAGTTTAGTCACAGCTTCTGCCAGCTCATCACTCGAGTGAACTGAATGAAACAGAAGCAAACACGCAACAAACACATAAATACAACTACCAATCATCACTCATAGAAGATGTTATCATAATGGCGCTTGTGCCAGACTAGGTGCACTTTAAGACCATTTAAAGTATCCAAGGCTGGAAGACTGGTCATGAGAAAGGCTCAGGTGTTACGGGTTGACTGACTGAAATGACCTGCAGATACACCTATGTTCCCTCCTGTGCCATCTTGCTGTGTTTTAGCCGCCTGGCGCTCTGCTCATTGTTTTGAGAATCGCTCCTCTGCTTATTGTCAGAGGGAAACTGCCTCAAATGCCCAGTCGTGTCTAACATGAGCCCATCCACAAACCTTGACACCGCTGGTACCAACTGTCAGCAATTCCACTCAGCTTCCGTTCCATATCTGTCCATCTCTTCTCTAGCCTGTGGTAGCCCAATTAGTACCTTCTATCCATAAAAACAGAAGCTGCTTGGGCACGTGGGCTACATAACTCAGCCAATGTATCCTCACATGTTGGTGGAGCTCACTGATGGGACAATGTCCAGACCTAATCAGGGATCTTTGAGCTCCTCACACATTTCAACCTAGTGAATCCCAGTGTAGATCGTAGGCACTTCAAGGAAAACAAATAATAACTTGTGCATCAATTTGTTAGGATATATTTTGCATTATTTCCATCTTCCACTGAAATTAAATGAAAGCACAGAACTAAACTGTTGAAGAACCACACTCCTGTGTAGTGAAACTTACAGCTGCATAGATTTAGGAGGTGCCTCATTGCAACTGATTTGGTTCTCTATAAAGAATGCCAGCAGTTCCCTTTTAACATTTTTCTATCAAGGATCTACGGTTCCTCTCAGCAACTAATATCCTTGATGATGTGTCGGCTATGTTTTTTTTGTTTTTCATTGATAGCAGGTCAAAACTATATTACACTTTTTAAGGTAATAAATCAGATAACAAGAAGCGGGACCATTCGGCAGTTCAAGCAAGTGCGACTGCTGATGAGACACTGCATGCCAAAACCGGTCGGGAGTTATTGTTTGTGGTGAACCAATGCTGCTGAAATTACGCACTCCCAGAAGGCCATGTCTGCTGATGGGATGTGCGAAACAATAAAAAATATATGTTGAGGGGCAGATATATGCAGGAGGCATATTGTCTTTCTTTTTGCTACATGGACGTTGTTGGAATCAGGGTAGTCTTTCCCCCGTGCAGGGAACGATGCCTTATGCGTGCTTAAAAACCTGGGCAGGTCATCTGCACAGTGTGCAATGTCAGCAAAAACATGCGGACACATTTTTTTTCTTCCATGTAATTCTGATGAATTTGGGGCTGTCATTAGTGTTAGCTTTCAGCTGTTGAAGAGATGATTACACATTTCAAACAGCCAGCAAAATGGCGGGGCTTTTCGTAAGTGAATTCCACAATTTGTGTGAATTGCAATTGCATAGTATCTGCATCGAAGCCAATTATGAATTATACGGTGTGAACACAAACAGAAAAACAGAAGTAGATTGTTGCTTTCTTTGCGTGATTTTTAGCATTCCAGAGAGGGCACAATTGCAATATGCAGTTGGCGGTGTCTCATCATAACAACGGTCCACTGCACATGCACAGTTTTGCAGCTGAGTTCTAAAATGTGGCAAGGGGGCGGAGAGTTAATTGTGAATTGAGTGGCAACACCGCACTCAGAGGTCAGAATGAAAAAAATATATGCCTGAGAGTGAAGACCTGCATCAGAAAGATCACATTCCAGTGGACATTGCCTAGGCATACCCAATCTCCAGACATAAAAGGAAGATTGATGAGCAAGAGAGAACACAGGTCTGGTGAGATAAAAGAGAAATGCACGAAGGAGTAAAAGTTAAATAAATCACACTCGGGGACATCAGCTAGCAATGAACAGAGACTGACTGGAGGCCATTTCCTCACTAAACGAGTGAAAAAACAAGGTGGAGGAATACGTGTATGAAACTACAAAAAACTTTGCACTGGTGCTTGAACACAGCAATGCAAGGGGTGAAAGTTTAACCTCAAATGTTGCCTCCAGGCTTCATCCTCAACAGTACATAGAGGGAAGAGATCATCCCGTTTTAACTGCATTGCCTGTTATTTGTCTGCTTATTTCATTAGTATACACTAATATTACAAAGTGCTTCTTCTAGTGCATTAATACGACAAATACCGCATCCGCTGTTTTTCTACTTTAATCTGGGTTACTGTACTTTGTTAATAGAGGCCTTTTATAAATGCCTATTAGCGCCCTGATCAGGCTTTACCTGCCATTCTGCTTAAAGCACATCAGCAAAATGGTTCAGCTCATTTGTAAGGCATTGCGAACCACCATTAGGCGCGCAGAAATAGCACCGTTAAATGTCTCGAGAGTTTAACATGAATTGCATGATCATTATTTCGGATATTGGAAAATACCGTATTCCGCTGTGAAACTTCTAAGGCAACGTTTTTCAAAGATAAATAACATTTAAATCTGTAATGCAAGCTAATTGCAAGCATATAACGACAGTAATCTCAATATTATTCGACTATTTCCTCCAACATCCAGACGCATGCTTTCTTAATTACATACAGTATCCAGCTCGTCTTTGCGGATAACTTCTGAGAGTGCAAAACTCAAGTCTGTTGGGCTGCATAATAGTATCAGGGAAAAAGGCACTCAAAACCTATCAAGGGGATAACATTTTACTTTCAGCGGTACTATTTCCTTTTATTTTACCAACATTCATATTTTGACCCATTCAGGAAATGTACACATCTTACTCTATCTGTAAAAAAATGATGGCTAATCACGGACAACAGAATTAATTTTCACCACAACTCCACCTATCAGCAATGCCAAGCGTGTGCATCGCGTGCATCGCACGGACACCGTATGGGCAGCGCGCACATGCTTTGCACTCAACGCGTTGAGAGACAGAAAAAGGACCATACGATTTGGAGAGCTCACGTAAAGTAGGTTTTAAGGCATAACTATAGAAGTGTTCATGAAAGTGAGTGGGGCTTGGGCAGCGCCTGTTGCAAGAAGTGATGGTGAAGAATAAAAACGGAATGGCAGCCAAGGGATGGTACACGTCCTAGAGTACGTCACCAATGAGAGGGAGCAATTACATTGGCTTGTGTGGAGGTGCTAGGTAGATTATTACATCGGAGGATCGCGAGAGATGGCGACGGCTTGGTAGAGACCTTCATCATTGATTGATCATGGCTGATAATGTGGATGTGTTTCCATGTGTCTGTGTGTGTGTGTGTACAACCCATGGTGGCCTGGTCTCAGCTAGCTGATGAAAGTTGCAAGCGAAATTTTAATCATCGCTTACGGCTGGGGTTGGTATCGTCCCCCACTCCTCCAGATGTCGAGGGGAAATGGGCGAGGTTTCGGACTGTGGCTCATGCAGCTGCAATGGCTGCTTTGAGTACGCGGTCCAGACCTCCCCAGAGACCCTGGCTGACAGGAGGTGTTCAGGCTGGCTGAGAAAAAGCGACAGGCTCACTCTCAACGTCGACAGCATCCCACGTCAGAGAATGAGAAGGCTTACGCAGCCTTCGCTCAGAGGTTCAGAGAGCCGTGAGGCGCTGCAAGTATGGGTGGTGGTCATGGGTTGCTGAGGAGATGGAGTCTGCCTCAATGGCCCGCGATAACAAATCGCTATTTAACGCCATCAAAAAAGTAACCCGCAGTGCCACACCTATTACGATCATTAGGGGAAAAAAACAGTGATCCAATCTCCGACCCCTAGGAACAGGTTTGCAGATTTGCTGAGCATTTCTGTGAAGTCCTGGGGGGAGGGGAAATCCCTCGGCATGGAAAACATCGTGGGACAAAGTGGGGATGACCCTGCTGAGGGTGCGGTCTCTCAAATATTGGAAGAAGAAGTCACCCCCTGTAAGTGGCTGGCTGAGGTGCCATCTGTTGAGGAAGTACTAAAGGCGATCCAGAGTCTGAGACCAGGAAAGGCACCAGGCAGAGATGATCTCCCAAGCAAAATGCTAAGGGAGGGTGGCGTTTGTGCACAGACTGCCCTACATGACATCATAACAACAGTCTGGACCACTGGACCGGTTCCGCAGGATTGGAAGGACGCCTTGGTGGTCCCCCTCTTTAAGAAGGGGGACCGCACAGACTGTAACAACTACAGGGGCATCTCACGCCTCAGTGTGACGGGAAAGGTCCTGGCAAGGATTATTCAACATCGCCTTGACAGGCACGCTGAGGAGAGGCTTGCGGAGCCCCAATGCGGTTTCAGGAAAGGGCGGTCCTGCACAGATGCCATATTTTCTGTCCATCTGCTACAGCAGAGGTGTAGGGAATTCCAACAAAACCTACATCTCTGCTTTATTGACCTGGTCAAGGCCTATGATACCATCAGTAGGCCTGGGCTTTGGGTTGTTCTTCGTGCTTTCGGAGTCCTTGACCCCCTGCTCACGATCATTAAGGACCTTAATGATGGTGAGCGAGCCCGGGTAAACTACGTGGCCGAGAGTCGGAGCCATTCCCTGTTCACCTTGGGGTGCGACAGGGATGTTCTCTGGCTCCCACATTATTTAACATCTTTTTCGACCAAGTAGTTCTTGAAGCCTTCGATTGCTGTACCGGAGGAATTTACATCTGGTACAGATATAATGGGAGGCTGATCGATGCCCGGGTGCGGTCAAGGGATGGCTCCCTATTGCTCAACCACGTTATGTATGCCGATGATTTGGTAATAGCTGCTCATTCAGAGGAGGAATTGGAGACGCTGCTGCTGAGACTGGAGCGTGCCACTAAGAGATGGGGCCTTACCATCAGCCCCACCAAAACTAAGCACCTGTCTGGGTATTTTGTACCATCGGACACTCCACCCCCACAACTCCCAATTGGTTATGAGGCAGTTGTGGAGAGAGTGGAAAGTTTCCCATACATAGGCAGTGTGCTCATGACTGGCTCCGGTTTGTCAGCAGAGATCTCACTCCGAATCATTCGAGCGACATTATCTTTTCATTGGTTGCGTAACGCTGTGTAGAAGCTATCTGGTCTGTCGCTCCGCACGAAGCTTCAGGTCTTCTCAGCCACGGTCATTCCCTCCCTTCTCTACGCTTGCGAAACGTGGACCCCCCTAATGGAACATCTTCGCTGGTTAGAATTAGACTGGCCTGCCTATGATCCATCCTGGCTTTAACCAGGATGGATTGTGTGAGGAGCTCACAAATCCTTGAAAGATCTGGACAAAGTCCCATCGGTGAGCTCCAGCAGGCAAGTCTGCGTTGGCTGGGTCATGTAGCCCGCATGCCCAGTCACCGCATGCCTAAACAGCTTTTGTTCGGCCGGATAGAGGGGGCTAAACGGGCACGGCACAGACTCGAGAAGAGATGGAGTGATGTGGTACAAGAGGATGTGGAGCTGAGTGGACTTGCCGATGACTGGTACCAGCGGTGTCAAGATCGGCCTCTGTGGAGGAGGCTCGTTAAGGATGCTCCTGGGCAGTTGGAGGCAGTTGCCCTCCAACACCAACGGATGGCAGAGGAGCGACGCTCACAACAACGAACGGAGCGCCGGGTGGCTAAAGCACAGCAAGTTGGCACAGTAGGGGGTACAGATGGTGCATTAGTCAGTCATCTCAGTCAGTCGACCAGTGGCACCTGGGTCTGCCCCGTGACCTCCTGCCAGCGGGCGTTCGACACTTCACATGGCCTCAACGTGCACACAGCCTGGTACAAACGTCGTGGTGACATCACCGCCACTTAGTGGTGAATGGCGGTTGTTGTGTGTATCTGTGGAGGAACATGCGGGGAGCGGTAGTGTAGCGTTTAGCGTGCTGCATTATGAACCCGGCGACCCGAGTTCGATTCCCGCTCATGGCCAACACCAGTGACAATTATCTGAACCGGTCCTGGGCCTCCCCTAGGTCGACTCAACCTCAAACGAGTACCTGGTGCTCGCTAACAGCAGTTGCCCCTACAGTCTGCCTGATACCATCAATGGGCCTGGGCTCTGGGTTATTCGTTGTGCTTTCGGAGTCCCTGTCTCTCTGGTCACAATCATTAAGGGCCTTCATGATAGTGGGCAGGCCCGGGTAAAGTTACGTGGCCAGGAGTCGGAGCCATTCCCTGTTCACCTTGGGGTGCGATAAGGATGTCATCTGGTTCCCACTTTATTTAAAATCTTTTTCGACCACCTAGTTCAAGAAGTCTTCCATGGCTTATTGGAAGAATATCCATCTGGTACAGATACAATGGGAGGATGATTGATGCCCGGGTGTGGTCAAGGGATGGCTCCCTATTGATCAACCATGTTATGTATGCTAACAATCTGGTGATTGCTGCTCACTCAGAGGAGTTGGAGGCGATGCTGCTAGACCTGGAGCGTGCTACTAAGAGGTGGGGCCTTACCATCAGCCCTACCAAACCTAAGCACCTGCCTGGGTGTTTTGTGCCATCAAACAATCCACCCCCTCATCTCCCCATTGGTGATGGGGCAGTTGTGGAGAGAGTGGAGAGTTTTCCATATTGGGAAGTGTGCTTATGACCACCTCCAGTTTTACAGCAGAGGTATCACTCTGAATCAGTCTCATGACAATATATTTTCATCGGCTGCGTAATGCTGTGTGGAAGCTACCTGGGTGTGTCGCTCCACACAAAGCTTCGGGTCTTCTCGGCCACGGTCATGCCATCTGTTCTCTATGCTTGCGAAACGTGAACGCCCCTAATGGAACATCTTCACCGGTTAGAAACATTCAGGCTGGCCTGTCTACAATCCATCCTGGCTGGATTGTGTGAGAAGCTCACAAATCCTCAAAAGATCTGGACAAAGAACCATTGATGAACTCTTCCGGCAGGCAAAGCTGCGTTGGCTGGGTCATGTAGCCCGCATGCCGAGCCACTGCATGCCGGATAAAGGGGGCTAAACGCGCAGGGCACAGGCTGGAGAAGAGATGGAATGGTGATGACTGGTACCAGCAGTGTCAAGATCGGCCTCTGTGGAGGAGGCTCATGAAGGATGCTAGAGGGCAATTGGAGGCAGTCGCCCTCTAGCAACAACAGAGGGCAGAGGAGTGACGCTCGCAACAACGAGCAGAGCGCTTGTCAGCTAAAGCACAGTAAGTTCGCACAGGAGGGGGCACAGGTGGTGCATCGGCAAATCATCTCAGTCAGTCAACCCATGGCACCTGCGTCTATCCCATAACCTCCAGACAGCAGGTGTTCGACACTTCACATGGCCTTAAAGTGCACATAGCCTGGCATAAGCGCTGTGGTGGTGTCACCACCACTTAATGGCAAATGACGGTTGATGTTGTATATGTGCTCTGTAGGTCGCAGGAGTGTAGTGGTTAGCGCGCTGCGCTACGAACCCGGCGACCTGATTTCGATTCCTTCTCACAGCCAACACTAGTGAGATTTATCGATATGTCCTGGGTCGACTCAGCCTCAAAATGTGTAAAAACATCAAAACTAGAGAAACAAAGGCGGCCGGGCGTGATGCTGGCCACCCACCCCCTCGTGTGCTGTTCAAGCCTTCATATGTGCTTTCTAACAACACTTGCCCCAACAGTCTATTGAGGCTATACAGGGAATCACTGTGTAGGTATGCATCACGTGTGAGTATCCAAGGCTTGTGGGGAGCGGCAGTGTAATGTTTAGCAGGGCGCTATGAACTTGGTGACTAGGTAGATTATTACATCCCAGAATCACGAGAGAAGGCGACGGCTTGGAGAGGCTTTCATTAAGCAGTGGCTTGATCATTGGTCATGATAATTAATCGGAGGTGCTAATTGCACCTTCGATTAGCACACTTGGCTATGTACGGTGTGAGAGAAGTTCAACATAGCTAGATACATAACTTTTGGAAGATGCTTGTGGAGAGTCAAGTTTATTTGTGTAACCTAGTAAGAACTCAAGAGACTAGGATAGTCTCATTTACAAGAGTGACCTTGAGGGAAAGTGTAATATTGTATGAGTGGGGAAGTTTTGGGACCTAAAAATAATGTGGGGATAACACTGGAGGTGAGAGGATTATCAGAAGTTTTCACTGTGGATGGTATTAAAATTATTTAGGTTAAGCGTTTTTTTGGAATCGGCTCAGGTTGTAATAACATACGTGTGATTTGCTGCAGAATGACCTTGGTCCATGACAAACTATTTTCCATCATCTGAGAGAAACGCCTCTACAGCTAAAGTTAAACAAGCTCAACTTCTCTGCAATGTAACTTTGTTGAATGCTTCAAATGTCGCACATCGTTCCATGTTAATCTGTGGCATCTTTGCGGATGTCTTGCAACACGGTCTCTAAGGAGTACCAGAAGGGAATGATATATATGCACACACATATTTCAAAAAGTTTGTGGAGTTAGGTGGTGGCCTTGGTGATGGTGGCGGTTAGCGGATAGGTGATTGAGAACTGCAGCCTAACAACGGTGCACATTCAAAAGCAAAGATTCAACAGTCTCCTGTTCAGCTGCTCACAATACCCAGTTTTCAATGCTGTCTGCAAACACAACAATATCAATGTCTCAATGTTACAGGACAATGCAGCAATCCAAGGACACATTTCTAATCAAGCCCCACGTAACAAAACCAAACTATGTTTTATTATACCAGGTAAGGCCCACTGAGCTACTATATAGCTATTATTCCGAAGCAACCAGGCCACAAATTATAGCTCGATGAAGTGGCTTATCACGTGGACATTTATAGTATCCAAATACTCAAAACGCATGTTGATTCTAAATGTGGAAGGTAAAACCAAAGGACCTTGAAAAAAATCCACGTGACCACGAGAACACGCAAACTCCAAATATAGAAGAGTCAGGGTTGGAACCGAACCCACGACATCCTATATACCAGGAGAGGCAGTAAACATCTTGCCACCGTGGTGCCCCTCCCTAACGCCTGTATGTTTCGAGTTTGCGTGTTCTCCTGGTGGTCACGTGGATTTGTCTCCATTGCCTAACCCATGCAGACAATTGACTCACATAATTCTCTGCAGGGTCACATAACCCGGAATAAAACATAACCACTGCAGTTTCCGGCAAACTTTGCACAGATATCATCAGTGCACGAAACAGGCATGTTGTTAAGTCGTTCAAGTACGAGGTGTTTTTAAGGACCTATGCACGCGTCCACACATTGTGCATGACAAGTTGTCAAAGGTGACATGGTGAAAAATTGCAGTGACATCACAAGTCGTGCCTCACAAAGCCCTCATTCAAATGCATGAATGCAAGAAAATACACCGATGCATATCTTAAATATTCCACATTCAATGTCTACGTGAATTTGGCTGTGCGCGCTCCAGTGGACTGCACTCCAAAATCACCCGACCACAAAACCCCACCATCACCCCACCCACCAACCGCCAAAATCTCACCCGCCATCTCCGATACACCGATTCCATTCCTGTACACCTCAGTTGTTCACGTAAGGTATCAGCGTGAAGGCCTTTGGCTGATGAAACATGTGGCTGTCTGATTCCTCTCAATGACAGTAAATAAAACCGTGTTCTTGTTACGCAATTTTTACATTTGTAGTGTCCAGCTCAGAGACACTCAGAGACGGCGTGGAGGCAACACGTTTATTACAACTTTCCCTAATACATACGAAAGGGTATAGCTGCCCCTTTGTCAGTCTACCCTAGGGAGGTATCTCCTCCGGGCTAATCCTCCCGAGCTGCACGGGGTCTTCTCCCAGCATGACGGCTTCCGGCTTCCTCGTCGGCAGCCCCCCGAACCTGTTCGGGGGTCCGGTTTATATTCCCGGCCAAGAGAGCTCCGTCCATACCTTTCCACGCCTCCCTTCTCGGGCTTTTTAGAGGGGTCTCGTCTCACACAGGCCGGCTTAATGTATCCTGCAGTGGCATCCACCGATGCATATGATACATATACTGCATTTACATTCATAAAAAGCACAAAAAAATACAGCCTTGCGTATTCACACATGGTACATACCTACACAATACATATAACAAAGATGAAGACGAAGGTTTCCCGTATAACCTTTGGGGAAAGTGCTGTTAGCGAGGAGCACCTATGAAGTCCGGCATGGCGCACGAGGGGGTGGGTGGCCAGCACCACGCCCGACGGCCTTTGTCTCCCAAGTAGAAGTGTTTGCATGTCACACCAGGTACTTATTTGCAGGTGAGTCGACCTAGGGGAGGCCCAGGACCGGTTCAGATAACACTCTGTAACAAAAAAAATTGTTCCTGGGTAGTGTTATTTCCTAATTGCTTATGCCTCAATAATACAGAAAATGGCTATTATTCCCCACAAATTTAGCTTTTGTGACCAGTCCTCCAGCTAGGTGTGGCTATCTGTCGCTATGTGCGTGTAAGTTAAACTGTACGAATAGGTCAGTAGCACACATGCTGCCTGACCCACGAATCCCAGCTAAGACTACACGACGAATGATGAGCGAAGAACAAAGAGCGAAGAGCAAAGCCGTCTCAAGTTGATCCCCACAAACAAGTCCCGAATCCCCTCGGCGCTCCCCCTTTATTTCCCTATCTGTGGCCTTGCTCCACCCTCGGCCACGCCTCCTGCTGTATCAAGCAAGGGCTCCCGGCCTCCGGTCACGTGTCCCTCAAGCCTCCCAGGGAGGTTCCCGGTGCTCAGCAGCACTCTGAATAGTGGCTGGCACTAACAGCACACTGACCGTATTTACGTCACTAAACATGTGTAGTGACATCGCGAGATGTCACTGTGTAGTGCCGGCCCTAGAGAGGCACGGCGTGCGGTGTAACTACATCGTGGATACCACTATGGTGTGGGTGTAGTATTGGCCCTAGAGGGGTTCAGTGAGAACTGATTGATAGCGCTAGTTGGCACCACCCTTGGTGTGCAGTGCCGGCCCTAGAGGATAGGGTGTGGGAGTTGTCGGACGTAGGAATGAGGTTACTAAAGGCCATGGCACTCTGGTTGACCCAAGAGGACACGTGACCAGTTAAGTCTACAAAGAGGCCCCAAGTGGGGGCTACAGGTCATCAAGTGGTCAGGGTCCAGATCCTGCTGGAGGATTCTGGAAGGTGGTCATGGCCAAGGGCAGAGCCAGCCATGCCACAGAGAATATAAGCTGGGTCTCCCAGAGGGACCAGCATTGTTGTTCATCCTGAAGAAACCTTCGTCTACGTTCTACTTTCTACCGAGTCTCCAACACATGGACCTGGACCCGAGCTGTGGTCCGGTCCATAGTAGCTAGTTAAATTGTAATTAGTGTAGTTAGCCTGGTGGTCACCACCATAGGTTGGTATTCTGTTAAGGGGCAGTTACCCCATGTGTTGGAGTTAAATAAATGTGTTGCCTCCAAGAGTGCGTCTGCGACTCAGTTGAACTCACTACACATGTACACACACTCATATACACACAAACAAACACATTAAAACACATACACATCATCAGCCATTATCAATCCACTGCTGGATGAAGGCCTCTCCTAGCTGTCACCATTTCCCACATTCCTGCGTTGTAACAATCCATACAGAGCCTCCACAAGTGCTGATTTCACCGGTCATTGTTCATTTGAACAGGCGGCCACTTATGTGGCAAATCGAAATGAGAGAAATTTAGATTTTTAACAAAAGCTTTAATTTGGTAGGACACGTCGCTTGAAGGAATGATGACCAGTGGATGAGACTGGTGACAGAATGGGAGCCAAAGGAAGGAACTAGCCCAGGAGGATGACCATCATTCAAATGGAGGAGCGAGATCAGCTCATACAAAGGATTGAGACAGATCCTATTATTATGGGACCATAAGGCAAGGAAACATGGGGAAACCTTCATCCAACAGTGGACAGAACATGGCTGATGATTACGACCAACAACCTCAAGAGCATGGAACATATTCTTAGTTCTTTCGGTAAAGTCACGTTGAAGGGAAACAACAAAATAAAGAAAGAACTAAGAATATGAATTACTGCAGTCACGAAAGCTTTAAAGCATGGAACCTGTTTATTTATGTCCGTAATCACACCGTTGGAAAGAAAAGCAGATACATTTCAAAAAGGGCCCCCATCTTGCTTGAAGTGGGGCTGCTAGGCCGGTAGTGTAATCTTCTTACCTATATAAGTATTTTCTGTCTGTCCATCTGTGTACGCAACTTACGATGGATATAACTCTCAAAACGTGGAGTTTACGTTTAAAAAAGTGCCCAGTTACCACGTGATAACCCCAGTGGTAAGCCAGCACTATTCATATTTCACATTCATCAACGTTAAAGTAGTTACATTTACAATTTAGTACTGTTCATTATTATATTACTATGCTGAGCACGTGCCAGACCATGCATCTGTGCATTATATTACTACACTGAGCGCGTGCCAGACCACGCATCTGCGCATGTGCGAAACGCTGACCGGTGGTTGCCCCTAGCAACGCACACACGCGATCGGTGGGGGGAGGGGGGAATTCTCATTCGAGTTAAAAATGCAAAAAAATGCACACAACGCTGAGATAAATTCTTCACAGTGTGATGTCCTCTTCCCCCCCCCACCGCAATTTTGCAGTTACTACTATAGAGTCGGTAGATGCTACTACTATAGTCCGTAGATACTACTTTAGAGCAGACGGGGGGATGGTGGGGGGGTAGCGGCCCAGCCCCAGCCTGCAGAGGTGCCACCTCGGCCGGCTGGGCAATATAGGCGAGGCAGGGGGCTCTGCACAGGACTAGGCCTCACCACTACACTCTGTGAAGTTAGTACTATTATAGAGTCGATAGATACCATTATAGAGTCGGTATATACGACTATAGAGTAGGTAAATACTGCAGTAGAGTAGGTAGATACAACTGTAGCGTTTGTATTTACTGCTCCTGTAGAGCGGGCGGTGGGGGGGGGGGCATAGCAGTCTAGCCTCAGCCTACCAAGGTGCCACCTCGGCCGGCTGGGAAATCTAGTTGAGGCCGGGAGCTCTGCACAAGACTAGGCCTCACCATGGCACTATGTTAAGTTAGCTCTATTATAGAGTAGATAGATACTATCATCGAGTCGGTAGATACGACTATAGAGTTGGTAGATGCTACTGTAGAGTCAGATACTGCTACAGAGTAAAAATATACTGCTATAGAGTCAGCAGATACTACTATAGTGTCAGTAGATACTGATATAGAGTTAATAGTTATGATTATATTCAGTAGATACTAATAGAGTCAATAGATATGACTATAGATTCAGTAGATACTACTGTAGAGGTCTGTAGTTACTATCGTCGGTAGATACTACTATAGAGTAAATAGATACTACTATAGATTCAGTAGATACTCCTGTAGAGTCAGTAGTTACTACTATAGTCGGTAGATGCTGCTATAATCAGCAGATATTGCTATAGAGTCTGCAGATATTGTAATAGAGTCAGCAGATACTGATATAGAGTTACTACTACAGTCAGTGGATACTACTATAGAGTCAGTAGGTACTATATAGTCAGTAGATACTACTACAGTCAGTATATACTGCTGTAGAGTCGGTAGATAAGACAAAAGAGTCAGTAGATAATACTATAGTCATTAGAAACTGTAGAGTAAGTATATACTACTATACAGTTGGTTGATACTACTATAGAGTCAACAGATACGACTATTGAGTCAGTAGATACTACTGCAGTCAGGAGGTACCACTATGGTCAATAAATACTGTTACAGTCAGTAGATATCACTACGTTCAGTAGATACTACTACGGTCAGTAAATACTACTACAGTCAGTAGATACTACTATCGAGTCAGTAGAGACTACTGTAGAGTTAGTAGTTACTACTATAGTCAGTGGATACTACTATCGTCAGCAGTTAATACTGTAGAGGAGTACTGTGAGTAACCATGAGGGGGAGAACAGAAGGAGGTACGAGCGGGTTGACAGTCAAGGATGGCGTCATGTCACGGGTGGTGTAAGAGCTACCTTCGGGAACAAAGGCGGGTTCGAGCTAGGGGAAGGAGCCGCCAAAGGGGTTCTTAAGGGGGACCCAATGACGAAGGTGGGGTCGTTGTGGGGAGCCAGGGCAAGGATCAGCTGCAAGGTGTCTCTCCCTCCTCGACGCGGGGCGGTGTTGGCTGAACCCCCGCTCCGGGCAGACGAGTGGGAGAGCCAAGGGGATAGCCGAGGGTAGGGTCCCGAGTATTCAGTAAGGGTCGGCTGGGAGAGAGGTTTCTCTCTCTTTGTCGCGGAAGCGGTGTTGGCTGAACCCCTGCTCCGGGCGAGTGAGAGAGCCTCAAAGGTTAGCCGAGAGCAGGACCCAGATAGCATTCAGTGTCTGGCGTAAAGGACCGAGATAGAGAGAACCTACCCCTGGTGTGAGCATAGAGCAGACATGGGCAAAGTACGGCCCCCGGGCCGTATATGGCCCATTGGGCTCTTTAATCCGGCCCGCCGAACTTGTCCAAATATGAATATTAAATTAAATTTACCTTTCTCCTGTAATGCCTCCATTTCCCCATTAGATGGCGCACTTTGACTAGGAGTGTGGTGTATAGGGTTCGAAAGGGCACATGATCTCGCAATGCATTGTGGGCCGTCACAGATCAAAGTTAACGGATCAGCACCTCAGATATATCCTGAGAATTGCCACAACCAAAATAACTCCAGACTTGGATGCACTGGCAAAAATGAGAGATCAACAACACTGTTCCCACTGAAACTGAAAGTGATGATGTGTTGCTGCAGCGAGGTTGGAGCCAAATCTCTGACACACAGCCTGCGTGGCTGCTCTAACCTGTTAATGTAGATAATAAAGAAGTTCAAGTGAGGTAATTGGTTTGGGCGCAGGCCTCAGATGTTTTCATGATGTTTGATCAGTCACGTTACGACATGTTTTGTATTGTTCATGTTCGTGCAATTTGTTAAATTGCCTTGCAAATAAATGCTTTGCTACCTGTTAAAGGCCAAATCCTTTGATGTAATGATTTTTACATGTCATTTATAATAGTTCACACAAACACTCCATCTATCTGTTCCTGGCCCGGCCCCTCTGTCAAATTTTAGAACCCATTGTGGCCCGCGAGTGAAAAAATGTGCCCACCCCAGGCATACAGTGTTGAGTGTAACAGTTTTAATAACAGCCCTTATAGCATTCCTCGTCTCCACGTGGTTCTACGGCATGACAACTGGTGTCAAAAGTGGACGGAAAACTTCGCCGCCATGTCCAAGTCGGCTGTGAACCAAAAGAACCCACCCATTGTGCGGTCGGAGAACAAAGACAGCACGGAGGAGGTCCCCACAACGTCCCCGAAGTCTGGGGCCCCGGAGATGCACCCCGCCGAACTTCGGCAGCCGGTGCAGGAGGAGGAGGCTCCTGCTCCCGGCCGCCCACCATCACCGGAGAGCTGGTAGTCCCTCACCAGCCAACTCGGCCGACTGCTGGAGTCCGCTGCGCACCTGGCATTTCGGAGGCGGGAGCCCAGCCACGCGCGCCCATCGCAGAGTTGGAGCAGGCGCTTCCCATCACTTTTTCTGCCACCATGTTTGAAATTGGCGCCAATTTCTCAACGGGTGCGATGCAGCAACCGGGCGCCATTTTCTCTGATAGTGCGATGCAGTAACCGGGCGCCATTATCTCACTGGGTGCGACGCAGCAACCGGGCACCATTTTCTCACTGGGTGCGACGTAGCAACCGGGCGCCATTGACTCTGCCGCAGCGATGCCGCCAAGTGCAGCTTGTAGAACGCCCGCACCGGACTTCAACTCCGGTCCTTTCAAGCTTCGGCGTCTGCCCCCCGTTCTCCCATTTACTGCAGCTGGGGGCGATTGGATGTCTTTTCAACGCCAGTTTGAAGCGGCTTACGCCTCGGTGGGATGGCCTATGGACGAAGCACTCAAGGTACTTCTGAGGGCGTTGGACAATGATTCCTTGGCCGCCTTCATTTCCATTCAGGCTGCCGATTGGGCGACGCTCCCCCTGGCGTGCGCTCGCATGACCGCAATTTTCGAGCCGCCTTCGAGCGCTCGCCGGAAGTTCCTGCTGCGGGAGGCGAGGGGAGGCCGAGACGCCTCTTGCCTTTTGCAGCGCCTTGTTGGTGCTTGGATGGGTGGCCCACCGCAACATAGATGAGGTGGCGCTCGACTCCCTGACATTGGAGCGGCTGCTCTCACTGGCACGGGAACTCGGTGTCATCTTAGTCATTGTGGAGGAACCAGACATATCTTCACTCAAGGTGGCTCAAGAGATCCAGGCCCACCTTGGGCTGCGCCAGTGGCGCAGTGTGGCGGCGTGCGCTGGGAACCTGGGTCCAGTGGAGGTCATCACGCCACACGACGGTGAACGTCTCGCCATAGGAGGGGCGCTGGTGGACGTCAGCCGGAGCAGCGGTGGCGAGCGAGGGCTTCTCTCTCGCATGGGCTGGCACTCACCGCGTGTTTCCGCTGTGCCCAGCCCGGCAACATCACCAGAGGCTGCCGCAACGTCCCTGAAGCCTTCGGTGGGACCCCATCGCCCTCCAACTCCACATCGGCGTCGTCAGCAAGGCCACAGGAAAGTCGCAACGGATCAGCCACTCAGCCGCTCCCCTCACCTCACACATCTAGCGGGGATCGGGTTCATGATCACAGGGGCACTGCTAACGTTATTCAACCTCACGATGTGAGTTCGCGGTCGGTCGCCGGGTGGCCAAAGGTGGTATACCAATGGGATGCGCTTGCACATCGGGTTGTGGCAGCCGCGGCAGGTTCCTCCATGGTCGTTTGATATATTCAAGGGGTAGAAGTCCGTATTTTGGTGGATACGGGTGCGTCAGCCACCATTATATCCAAAATGATTTTCGGTATTTTTCCACAGCGTTGGTCGGTTGCGTTGCCGCAAACGGAGGTAGTATGGGTATCTTGGGACACATTATCACCACCATTAGAATTGGTGAGATCGAATTGGAGGGCCCTGTCTTGTTCTCGAAGACATTGGCCGTGCCAAGCCTCTTGGGCACAGATTTTTTAGCCAGAATGCCCCTTAAAATCTTGATCAACCAAGGTTGTATGGAGATGCTGTCGGGCTGTCGATTGAAATTTTTTAACTCTCCTACTTTGCTGACTCCTGTTGCCGCCAGTGTATGGGCTTTGGTTAGAGATTCCATAAAGGTTCCACCGGGTTCCCAAATGCTGGTACCTCTGAGGTTGCGCAAACCCCTGCGATTGCAAATTCCTGAGGCGGGAGACCTCTTAACTCCCTCAAACTACTTCTCACAGACCTCCTGCTTGTTGGGTGCCCTAATGGTCGTGTTGAAGGACCAGGAACCCTTTTTGCAGATTTTGAACGTGGGTCCTTCGCACGTAGTTATCCAGACTGGTACCGTTTTGGCGCACGCGACCCCTACTCATTCAGCAGAAGACGCCACGCCGGTTGATAGTTGACACTGGCAAAGGAGGTCCCATGATATAGCTGCTCACCCCGAGCTCTCATTAATCTGATAGTGCTTGTCTTTGTGCTGTACGCCTTTTGGCATCCTCTGGTCTAACACCATTTGAGACTCGGCTCGAAAGAAAGCTGTCTATGGTGTGGACCAATCATTTTCAAAGACAATGCATATTTTATCAGAGTATGTTTTTTTCTGCATTCTGACCACAAGTATTGTGGTTAATCCAGACATGATACCTTGTAAAAGGTCTCAGTTTGGTGTTTTAACATCTCAACACTTGTTTTTTTTTGCCAGAAAAAATGGGAAAGCCTATTCTCCTATTTTGCTACTGGCAAAGGAAGTCCCATGATGACTTGACGACGTTTTTAGCTAAAGTAAATTCGATATCGGGCGCATGTCCCCACTATCCCATCACATAGACACCGGGGAATCACCCCCATTCGGTTGAACTATCATCGCCTTAGCCCTAGAGAGAAGGATCATGTCCGCTTGGCTGTCGATAAGATGTTGGCGGTGGACATCATCTCTCCTTCTAATAGCCCTTGGGGGACCCCCATAGTATTGGTTAAGAAATGGGATGGGGGTCTCCGATTTTGCATTGATTTTCGTAAATTAAAAACATTTCAGTGGCAGATGCCTCCTTGCTTCCCCGCATGGATAATTCACTTGACGCCCTCTCGGGTGCGTGGTTATTTTCAACCCTGGATTTGCTGTCAGACTTCTGGCAGTGGCCATTGAATGAGGACTCCAAACCAAAAACTGCGTTCCGTACACCCCAGGGGCTGTTTCAATTCAATCGGCTTTCTATGGGCCTCCACTCGGCCCCGGCCACTTTTCAACGCCTCTTGGGGATGTTCTTGGCGGGACTACAGTGGGACTCCTGTCTAATATATTTGGACAACGTTATTGTTTTCAGTCACACGTCTGACGAGCATTTGCAGCGTCTGGAATTGGTCTTCCTCAAAGTGTGTGTTGCTAACCTCAAATTCAAACCACAAAAGTGCCATTTGCTGCAGTCTTCCGTAAAGTATTTGGGGCATGTGGTCAGCGCGTCAGGAGTCGCTACAGACCCAGAGAAAACTGCTTGTGTCCATGCTTGGCCGACCCCCAAATCTGTCGCAGAGGTTCGCAGTTTTGTAGGCTTTACCTCATATTACTGTCGTTTTGTGCGGGATTTTGCGACTATCGCAAAGCCACTCCACGCGCTGTCCGCTAAGGGCCAAAAATTCCATTGGGGCAAAGAGGAGGAGAAACTGTTCGTCGCGCTTCGGGATTCCCTGGCTGATGCACCCCCCCCTGGGTTACCCCGACTTCTCCCTGCCCTTTGTGTTAGACAGTGATGCCAGCGACACGGGCATAGGGGCTGTACTTTCCCAGGTGGTTGATGGCGCCAAAAGGGTTGTAACATACGGCAGTCGTGTGTTGTCCTCCGTGGAGCAACGTTATTGTGTGACCCGAGGGAGCTGCTTGCCATTGTGTACTTCATTCAGCTGTATAGGACATACTTGTATGGTAGGCAGTTCACCGTTCAGACGGAACATGCCTCCTTACAATACTCCTTGCGCATAGATCAACGTTCAGGTCAGCTGTCCCGCTGGCTTGAGGTGTTGCAGGAGTACGCGTTCGATGTTATTCACAGTAAGGGGGTACAGCACGGAAATGCGGACGCTTTGTCTAGGTTGGCACCGGACAGTGGGTGTGCATGCACGACTGCCTCTAGTCATTGCAGGCCTTCAGTTGAATCCGTGCCTCAGTTGGTGGCGTCGGCCGACGCGGCTCCTCTTCGAGGTGCGCCGCTGCCCAGGGATTGCAGACTAGGTCTCCCTCGCGATAAATGGTCTCGCCTACAGATCGAGGATAACTCTCTGTTAAAATTGTGACGCCGTGTTAAATCTGGCAACAATAACGCCACTCCGGTAACCGTCACAGCCGTTGCCCTGCATGATGGCCTCCTTATGCGATGGGACACGGAGTTGCATAGATATTGTATTGTGGTACCCACAGTCCTCCGGGGGAAACTGACTCGCGTAATTCATGAGAAATTGATGCATCTGGGGACTCAGAAAACCTTGTTGACAGTCAAACGGGACTATTACTGGCCGGGCATGGAAAGCGACGTGGTGCTATTCGTCAAAGGCTGCCAGGATTGCGCACGTCGGAAACCTCCAGTTTTGCGCGATCGGTCCCGCTGTAATCAATAAAGGTATCTCGCGTAAACGAACTTGTGGCCCTTAACATTTTAGGCCCATTTCCAACTTCTCAGCGGGGCCACAAGTATCTTTTGGTCGGGGTCGAGTACCTCACATGCTGGTCCATGGTGTGGCCCTTACAGGATCAGTCAGCCTCGTCTATCACTGGTGCCTTTTTGCATGGCTACGTTTTCAATAAGGGTGCCCCTGAGCAGCTTCAAACTGCCCAGGGTCGAAATTTTTCTTCCAGACTGCTCAAGGAGGTCTGTGAACCTCCTGGGTACAAAGAAAATTCGAATTTCGCCCTACCACCCTCAAACCGATGGAATGGTAGAGCTCTTAACACACACCCTCAAGTCCATGCTCCCACCAGGGTCCGCGACCCAGTCGGACTGGGATCTGTTTATTCCGAGCGTCCTCGCCGCGTATAGGTTGGCCCCTCATGACTCAACAGGTTTTTCACCCTTTTATTTGATGTACGGGAGGGAACCCGAACCCCCGATGCACGTACTAATGGGCTTGGGCTCGTCTAAAAAGGGGATCCGCCGTGCCCGCTTTGATGGCAGTCACGCTTGACAGGTTGCAGGAAGCACGGGAAGCTGCTGTGGATAATTCAGCCGACCGACAAGCGGCTATCAAGCGCTTGCAGAAACACCAGGGATCCGGGCTTCCGTGGAGGAAGGGGGACAAAGCATGGCTGCATTGCCCCCAGGTGCCCATAGGGATATCCCCTAAATTACATCGCCCTTGGCAGGGTCCCATTGAGGTCGTGGAGGTCCGCCGGCCACAGTGCATGCGCATCCGATTCGGTTGCCGTCACTGGATTGTTCACCCATCCAGGTTGAAGAGATATGTGTTGCCTTGTCCCAATGATTCATCCCCAAATCCGGAGCAGTCAGTGCCAGATGCGTCCAACAAGCCGGGCCATCCTGGCCGAGATGCAGTGCAACATAATCTCTCTGTCTGTCCGCCCACAGAACCCCTCCAAGTAGTTCCCGAGGAGCGGCCTGCTTCCCCGTCGGGGGAGAAGCCGACATCAGCGGACGCACTGCCCGCTCACAAGTCGGATGCTGCCTGTGGCAGCGGACCGGCGTCACGTATACGGTCCAGAGGCGTTCTGTTCCGCTGAGCACCTCCTTTGGGGCCCGTTATCGTCAGACGTCCGTCGTCGCCGACAGTGAGGCTGGCACCTTGGACTGAGAGATGGAGGCCTTCCTTGCACTTGCCGTTCTGCCTTAACACCATTGTTATTCCCCCGCAGACGGCTCTTCCTCCTCACCTCCATTGATATTGCTGTTATTGTTGCAATTGTTCTTGTTGGTGGCTTTCTGGCTGGTTGCTGGTTGCCATAACATAAACGGCAACAGCCCTTATAGTATTCCTCGTCTCCGCGTGGTTCTAAGGCACAACACGACTAGAGTCGTAGATGCTACTATAGAGTCGGTAGATGCTACCGTAGAGTCGGTAGATAATACTATAGTCAGCAGATAATGCTACAGTCAGTAGATACCACTACAGTCAGTATATACTGCTGCAGAGTCGGTAGATACGACTATAGAGTGAGTAGATACTGCTATAGTCAGCAGATACTGCTAGAGAGTCTGCAGACACTGCTACAGAGTCTGCAGATACTGCTATAGATTCTGCAGATACTACTATAGAGTCAGCAGATACTATAGAGTTAGTAGTTACTACTATAGTCAGTGGATACTACTATAGAGTCAATAGATACTAATAAAGATTTAGAAGGGACTACGATATTCATTAGATACTACTGCAGAATCAGTAGTTACTACTATAGAGTCGGTAGATACTACTGTAGTTGGTAGATACTACCGTAGAGTCGGTAGATACTTCTAGATTTGAAGCTTTCGTGACTGCAAGGATCCATACTCTTTGGTTCTATTCGGTAAAGTCACATAGGTAAAAATAAAATAACAAAAAATCACGACGTTTCTGCCACAACACAAGTGGCCTTCATCAGGTGAAGGGACTGGACTGTCCAGAGGACAGTGTTGGAGTGAAGACAGCAAGCCCAGGTTGCGTCCTTTAAGCTCTGTGTGAGGAAACAAAAAAACGCCTTGACAAAGGAATTAGCATAAAATATGTACTGTACCGGCACGGTGGGGGGGGGGGGGGGGGGGAGTTTACATAATGTTGGTGTGAAGGGAAATAAGCTGCTGTGAAAGTTTGTAAAACCACTACTTGAATAAATATAGTGTACCATTGAAAATTAGTTTAATGTTTGGTTTGATATAGAACATCTTTCCAATGATTGCTTAATTTGAAACCATCCTCTTGGTTGAAATTGTGTCTGTGTTTGTAAATCTGAATTGCCTCGTGGACAAATCTCTGATAAAAACCCGTGGGTTTGCAGAGAACCTTGGTATCGGAGAAAACTATATTGTGATCACCCACAGCATTGTAACAGTGATCAGCTACGGCAGAATAATTCGTTCTGCCGTGTTTCAAATCTGATTTGTGCTCGCGAATTCGGCCAGAGACATGTCGTTTCCTCTCCCCGATATAGCAGTCACCACAGGTACAACTCAATTTGTAAACCCCGGGGTACTGTAAGTCAGGAACGACATCCTTCACGGATGGGATCAGATACTACTATAGAGTCAGTTAATACTGCTATAGAGTTAGTAGTTACTACTATAGACAGTGGATACTAATATAGAGTCAGCAGATACTAATACAGAGTTAGTAGTTACTACTATTGAGTCGGTAGATACTACTGTAGGGTCAGTAGATACTACTACAGTCAGTAGCTACGACCGGGCTCAGTAGATACTACTGTACAGTCAGTAGCTACAACTACAGAGTCAGCAGATACTACTATAGAGTCAGTAGATACCTCATGGGACCTCCTTTGCCAATACCAAAACATGAGCATAGGTTGTCCCCTTTTTTCTGGCAACAAAACAGGTGTTGAGATGTTAAAACAACAAACTGAAACCTTTTACAAGGAATCATGTCTGCATTAACCACAATACTTGTGGTCAGAATGCAAAAAAAAAACACTCTGATAATATATGCATTGTCCTTGTAACTGATTGGTCCCCAGCAGAGACAGCTTTCTTTTGAGCCTCGTCTCTAAACGGTGTTAGACCAGAGGACGCCAAAAGGCGTACAACACAAAGACAATGCACGATCATAGACATGAGAGCTCGGGGTGAGCAGCTATATCATGGGACCTCCTTTGCCAGTACCAAAATATCAAAGTTTTTTTTGTGTCCTCTGGTCTAACACCGTTTTGAGACTTACTGTAGAGTTACTCGACACTATTCATTCTATTGTATGTAGGGTGTGTTGGTATATATGCCTACGCAGAGGTAGAAATATTTTTTGTGGGGGGTCGACAATTTTCGGAAAACTTTTAGATCAACTATTTACCCCCCACTTTCTATAACTTTTTGGACTTCTACAAGCCTCCTATAACTTTGTTGACGAACAAATGAACACACGGAACGCCGGGCTTTCACAATAGCTTCGTATTTGTGTATGTATGTTATGTTTTTAAGAGAAGTTTTGAAATATATTTTTCCCCCGGGCAACGATGGGGACTTCCCGCTAGTACTCGATATTGCAATTCTTGGGGGAAGGGGGTAGTGGTGAGTGCATCGGTCCTCACCCCACCTCTACAGCCCACAATGACCAGCATGATGAAGTAGGGTCACAAAAAACTATCAATAACAGCAGGGTGCTGTCGGGAGGCCTTCGATTAAGTGGTAGATTGACAAAAGGGGCTGGTGCTACTTCTGTACCAAGGTTCAATATGAAAATGGAGCCGAAGGGTTCACCACAGAGTTGCTGCCACGATTGGTTTGAGTTTGCTCACTGTGTGCTCTATGCTCATTGTGTACTGGATTGATCCAGTGGAGAGGTGTATTCGTCTCACGTGCCACAGGAAACATACGTGTAAATAACAGGCACTGTGCATAAATAAAACCGACGCCTACATTTTCATAAATACACGCGCTCAATTAAATTTTCCCTAAATTAAATCTGTCGAAACATTATGGCACGCGACCACCGAGTTTTATTTATTCATCATTATATTGTAAAGATTTACGATGAATGAAACGGTAACGTGCAGTATTCACAGTACAGACGTTCAATATCAATGTACAGTATTGGCCTATGAGTTGAAGCCCCGATCTCGAGAACAACCCCTTTCCCTTGTAACAGCCAGATTCAGGGATGGGTCGGGCTACGGAAGGGGAAACGCAAGTGAACATGCAGGTAGAAGACCCAGTCTAGATTAATGTATCTCATTACAAGGTATTACTTATTTAGGGGCTGACGCTAAACAAAATCTGTGATAACAGTCACTGTAAATGATAAATGAGCACATGCCATTGATACACTCTCCAGCTCGGTCTCGCACAAATCGTGGGAATTTTTGCGATTAAACGGTACATTGCAAAGGGTCGGCGAAAACCGCAGCACAATAAACACACGCTCACCGTTAGCAGAACGAGCGAGACGTTACACAACGCTAGAACACGTATGGAGCTATACGAGTTTTCCCCTTTTTTTCTGGCAACAAAACAGGTGTTAAGATGTTAAAACGCCAAACTGAAACCTCTTGCAAGGAATGATGTCTACATTAACCATATATACTTGTGGTGAAAATACAAACAAAAACATGCTCTGACAGTTTTTGCATTGTCTTTGAAACTGATTGGTTCGCACCAGAGACAGCTTTCTTTAGAGCCTAGTCTCAAACAGTGTTAGACCAGAAAACGCCAAAAGGCGAACAGCACAAAGACAATGCACTCTCAGGACAATGAGAGCTCGGGGTGAGCAACTACATTTTAACATCTAAACACATGATTTGTTGCCAGAAAAAAGGGGAAAACCAATTCTTATATTTTGACACTGGCAAAGGAGGCCCCATGATGTTTTATACATGTTTTGATCAAATTATACATTTGCTCTGAAATGTATATAAAGCAGGTGCTGCGATTGTGTAGGACTGCTTAAAAAAACATTTTAAAGGCATACATGATGTGCAGTAGATGCAAGCAAATTTGCATAACATTGACTTTAAATAAATACTCACATTTCTGTGTACAAAGCCTTGTGCATTATATATTTTCTGCACTGGGGTGCCTTACTTTGGCCCTACAAAACTGGAGCTTCAAATAATCCCAAGATGCTTTCTGAGGACCATGTGCTTTTGCAATTAATCATAATATATGTATGCAGAATACGTTGCCTTTGGCACCAATCAAAATGCTGCAGAACAAAACGCGAGATCACAAACCATGTGCAATTGAGACAAATCCTCAATGGCAATGGCGAGAGTGGTGTTTTCAGCTTGCGTCTAAAAAAAGTCGAGTCACAACCACGCGTGGACATGAATGCATAGCACGGGGCCGCACCTCCTATAACTCACCTCGATTTAGCTATGTATCAGCATACATCACACTTGCATGTCTATAAACACCGGTGACACGGAGTGAGGAAAGTTTGACGGTTAAAACATTTATAACGGTCCACAGATAGGGAGCCATGAGGAAAGGTGTTTTATAGTGTTTTCAATAAATAACGGAGGGGGGGTGGAGACAGAAATGCACGAAGGTCATCGACACAAAGTTCCCAAAGGAAGACGCGAGGCTGTCTTTGGAGAGACGCGGCTGGGAGGAGGCCGTGGCGGCATGTGAGAGACGGGATTTTTTTTCGTGTGCAGGCAAACAACGTGGCCACTGGCAACGTGTTTTACGGCTCGTCTCTTTTCAACGCATACATTTTCAAATGGAGGTGCCAACCTTCTTAACACCTTGGAAACGATATGCCCCGTCTGTGTTCTCACTTTTTAAATGTTATTTAAGTTATTTCAAAGGCAACTCTATTTTAGCCATAAACCTCCACTTTATCTGTACTCTCCAGCCTGGTTTGTCATTTGTATTGCAGCATTTTCTTCTCGTGCAAAACTGCCCGAATATTTCGCTGCATTTTATTTACGTGTTGAAGACATAGGTGTAGTTCCCCCCCCCCTCCCCCCACATCCTATCAACAGTATTCACGAGTACCGCTTCTCATCAGAGCTTAGAAGCATGGCATTAATTGTTTACATGAAAAAGAGTTCTTGCTTGCTGCAGTCCTCGTTTGCTCAGTTGTGAAGCCGGGCTATTGTGTGAACACCTTGCAGTGCCCGTTGTCACAATCTGTAAATCTAAGCGGCAGTTTATGTCTGCACTTGGTGTGTACGTTGCACCTGGTTGGCCAGCAAAAAGACATCCTTCTCTGTCTCCATGCATGCACTTACACACTCCGCGTCCACTCCGCAATAAAATGTGGACCTGCCCCAAAGATGGTAGATATTTTACCGTCTCGCAGAGAGAACGTGCCTGGCATGGTTATACCAAGGGGCAGGGGAAATCCACGGGAGCAATTATGTCATTTAACAATCCTCATTTCAATTGTGAAGCCTAACGTTGCCTTGGAAAATGGCAATTGCCACGCATTTAATCAATTACTTCATCGCTGAAAACATTTAAAATTAATTAATCATGTTATAATATATTTACATTGGGGTTCGTCATTAGGTTTAATTCTGATTTAATTAATGATGAATTAAGTAATTTATCCAAGTGAGAACACAATTATATATTCTCCCCATTGTTCAAGTTATTTTAAAATACAAGATGTATTTAAATAAATATGACTTGGGGTTACTATAGCAACATACCACAATAGGTCTGATCGTTGACATTTCTGCGACACGAGTATCAGAAGTATAGTTTTCTGCATGCAAAAAATATATAATGTCCTGCCATTATTTAAATAACATAATATATTGGCAGTGGTGTAATAGCCCCGGACAAAAAAAATCATCACCGCTATCGTGCTGACTCTGCCTTATGACGTCGGTGGAGCAGTGGCTCAGTAGTTAGCACATCGCACTACGAACCCGGCGACCTCCGTTCAATTTCCCACGGAGGTATTAACTTATTTTTCAGAAGCGACCTGGCCACAAATGACAGCTCAACAAAGTGGCTTATCATGTGGAAATTTCAGCAGCAAAATAATCTAAATAATCTCAATGCATGTTTCTAAATGTGGAGGGAAAAACCATCAAAGGACCCGGAGAAAAAAATCCATGCGACCACGGGGGGAACATGCAAACTCCAAATATTCCAGCGTCAGGGTCGGGATCGAACCCCGGACCCCCTGCATTACCAGGCAAAGAATATAACATCACACGACCGTGGCGCCCCTGAAATAAATAAAGTATACTGTGTAAGTTCAAAGTGCATCATTAATTCCCAAGCACCCATAAGCCCGGCGACCTGGATTTAATGCCTGGCCACGGCGAACATCAGTGATCGTGTGATATCAAAACCGGTCATGAGTCCGGTCCGCCCCCCCCCCCCCCCCCACTTACCAATCCATGCCGACAAGCATGAAGAAGCACTGTCAACACAACCCTCACGACAAAACATAACCGTGCGCAGGCCTTCATCCAGCAATGGATTGACAATGCGCTGTATGGCATCGTGACAGAATAAGGTAGCCGTGCTGGATATTTCTCTTGCTTGGGATATTTCTCTTGCTGCTTGAAAAATACTGGACAGAGCTTACAGACTTATTCGAGCCCATCATGAAATCTCTTTAGTCGTCCATGGTAATGGTAAGTGACACAGATTAAACTGCAGTGATGTTTCAGGTGTTATCAAATTGTAAAATTTAGCTAATAGCTACTTGTTAATAGCTCTAATTATTTGTTAATAGCTATTTCGTGTTGATTAAATTTAAGTGTCAAGTGTTAATTACACGTTTGGTTAATTTAAAAGAAGTAATTATGTAATTATTAAATGATCCAACTGAGCTGGACATCACCCATCACACGCGACGCTCTGATTACTCTGGCTCTGAGAGGTCTCCCTGCATGACAAAGGTAAACTTGTATCATCCCGGAGGAGAGAAGTAAATTGGTCTGAGCTTGGTTTCAACTTGGCTACTTTGGTATGTTTGAAAGCATTTATTTCTAATCGTGTTAAACACCTCATTTGAAATTAATATGCACTTGGGTTTCATGATACATTTTGTTTCCATTTTGCAAGTACATACTATCTGATTACATGTTTTAAAATGTATAAGTTTACATGCTTTGAAAGTTGAGTTGAACTGCATTGTGTAGTTGTATTCTTTAGGTTTGTTAGGCCTGCGTTGTTCATTAAGCCTGTGTTGCACTGCACTGCTGTTACTTGTTGACCCACTTATCTCTTGCGAGAGAGTGTTTAAGTCTCGACAGGTAAAATCAAGTATTTCCACTGCCATGAGGAGCTCTACTTCATTTTAACAAGAACTGAGAAATACAAATGATAAAAAATACGTAATATTATTCGAAAAAGTGCTACATATTACAACCAATCATAATTACTACACATACTTAAAAGCACCATTTTGAGGCATAAAGGTATGTGGGGAACACATTTTTTTTAAAATGGACTACTAAGCGAACGTACTTAATATCCCATCAACAGATTGACTGCTTGGGGGAGAGACGCACGAATATTGGCGATGTCCCCCATCCCCTGCAGTCATCCACAGATTTAACTGGAATACAGCCCAAGGGGGATTCGTGGTTTATTTTATTTTATTATACTCATCACAACCCCACCCCACAATCTGGCCTTCCACGTTTACAACTGACAGAGTCTGAGAGAACCACCGCGTTCTGGCAAACGTAAAATTTACGCGGCTTAATGCACCGCTCCTCTTGCTCATCCAATTCATGGGTGCGCACCTTGTAATCTTATTTACTAATCCAGCTAGGCCTCGCGTGTTTGTCAAATTTGTCTCTTAGCATATCAAAGCTGGATGATTGGTGATCATACGTGGCATATGTTTAGACCTTGGTTCTGGGAAAAAATGTGCCTCGCCTGTGCCTTTTACCAGCTCCGTTTGTGAATTTTGGATTGGTTATTATGGAGTATAGGATACTGCCGTGGTGTAAAGGTTAACACACTGGACTTGAAATCCAGAGGTCTTTGGTTCAATCCTGCAGCATGGTAGTTGAAACAATTGACAAGTTTCTTAAATCCTCCCATGTGTCCACCCAGCCTCTGATTAGCACGGTTGGCTATGTACGGTGCGAAAGGTCTTCAACATACAAACGGCCATATTAATGGGTTCACCAATGTTAGTCAATCGGCAGGCGAAAATATCTTCAAAGTGGGGCTCGATAGTGCCCCTTCCAGTGGAGGCCCTTCCACCAGCAGTGGCGTGAGCAAGGAATTGCAGGGCTCTGCACCATTACCTTTGCCATACAGAGTGTGTGTTGGAGCTTTGTTCTGACCAATATGGTAAACCGTCCCTTACCTGTACCTCTGCCCCAGCTCTCCTTGGCTTCTCCCACGTCCAGTTCTTCGATGAAGGGGTCCTTGCCTGCCCGGCCTGATACCCTGTACACACACACACAAGAGAGGACGTCCTGCAATTACTTTACGTATCGTTACAGCAACAAAAAAATGTTCTTCTTTGATCGCCCGGTGAAGCAAAAACCTTGGACTGCAACTAGAATGCATAATGACCACTGGGTACCAAGTATAGGGATTATATACCCACCTAATCCTTCAAGTTATTAGGAAATTGCTCGTTTTATTACACCATGATGGGCATGCACAACACCGATACGACGATGGAGCAGTAGTACAGCATCACATTTGCTGTGATGTTAAATTAATTCGCATACGTAGAAAGCAACGTTGGGTAGCACTGATATAATTATGGTATTTGGCTACTCGTTTGTGATGAATAAAAATAAAGAATTACTTAAGCAGAATGAGTAACCAGAAGATAGGTCAATAAAAACAGATTCCTTGAGGATCGGAGAAATGCAGGGCCTATATAAATATAAAAATACATTTTAAATAACCAAACTCTTAACAGACAACAAACAACTCTATCAGCTCATGAATGTTCGAATTGTTTTAAGAGCAAAATAGCACTCTTGGGGGATAAACTTTTCCAGTGTTTGTCCCAAGAACATTGGTAAATCCGCTATCATTACCGCGATGTCAGCTTATTGGCCTTTGATCATCACTGGTTTCTATCTAAAAATAATACTAAAAATATTAATTCCAAAAAGCGTGGCTTTGATCCGATTCCCTCAAATTATATTTTAACAAGTTGTATAATACCTGACTCGAAAGTGGAAATTTGGCACAATGTCGAAAGTTGTCACGTGTCATACTAGTACAAAAAAAATGCTTCAGGTGACCTCAACCATGCCTTTAACTACAGAACAATTTACACCCTTCCATTGCACGTACAATTGCACATATATTTATTTAAAATATCCTTGTTCGGCATGAGCAGTATTACATACATATACGTGCATAAATATTCATTAGAATTCTGCCAATCAAACTCAACCAAGACTGCCCTGGTTAAAAATTACTCATGATATACTGCAAAACAGATTTCAGGTAAGTTATGCTGTTGCTTGACATATCAGCTGCTTATAAGATGATTAAATCACGAAATTACATTCAATACCTTAAAAAACAAAGATGGCATTGTAAAGCATGTTCTTCATTTGTTGAAAAAATGACCCTCCTGGTGGTGAACATTACAGTTGTAGTGACATGGAATTGGTCACTACGTAGCATAGCGCTGGTTGCTGGCAGAGAAGAGGAATTGCAGTTGCAGCAGCCCTGTCTCTTAGCAGGTCACGTGATAAACCAAAGAGAGGGATGTAGGGCAACGGTGATAGCGGGGGCACGTGAGGGAGTAGGTTCTAGAAGGGGGGCGTGGCCGGGGCAGAGCGAGGCCACGCTGGGAGGATAAAAGGGGACCCCGAGCTAAGGCTCGGGGCTGTTGCCTGAAGTGGAATCCCGTCGTGCTGCTGGAGTCTTCGTCGCCGTCTTCACCATCTCGGCGTCGTCAGTCAGGCAGTCTGCCAGCTGTCCTAACTGGGAGCTGTAGTTACCTTTTGTGTGAAGGCTGTTAATAAATAGAGTGCCTCCTACTCCTAGTGTCTCTGAGTCAGTCACTACACAGTTGTTGGAATGAAAACAAATTACCTAAGCAGAGGTCTCTAGCATGTATGCAAAATGATTCAAACTAGGACCCATTTACTTCCCGACTTTGTGGCTTTGTTTAACACATTTGCCAAGCACCAGACCAAAGGCAGCAACAAACACTATCAAAGTTGTAAATGTAAATTTACCAACTCTAGTGTGGTTTTACTGTCACCCACTTTCACGTCTGTGTTGGCATTTATTTCTTTAAACAGATAACATCAATAATAAACACAGCGAGGTGTGGTAAATTAGAGGTTAATTGTAAAAGGGTTGCACTAAAAATATGTATTAAATTAGAAGTGTACCATAAATCAGCATCAATCCGATATTTATGGCAAAATAAGATTCAAATCCGATCGTAGAATTGGCTGCTTTGATTGGCTGATCCGATGTTGTCCTATGAAGCGGATTAGACATATGCAAAAATGTTTTTACAACAAAATAAACAGTATTTTAACTCTTAAAATCGAAGCCCCAACGTGCTATACATGTCGTGACCTGATTTTGATTCCCAGTCACAGCTCGTATCAACCGCAAGTGATTTCTGAACCGGTTCCTGCTGTTTCTCCCTCTGCACCAACATGCGCTGAACATCGTGGTGAATTATGGCCAACCTCAATGACCAATACTGCATGGGGAGGCCTTCATCCAGGAGTGGATTGACTAAGGTCTGTATGTTATATTAGATTAAAAAAGTAACACCGTACAATCGGCGCAATACAACTCCTCATGTGAGTGATTGTTTGGATCAAACGCAAATAGATCCCATCAGCACCAAAACTGCCTACCCCTGTCTGGTAGAATAATGGCTTCCTCTACTGTTAATGTTCAAGAAGGTAAGATATATTTCAACATCCTAACAGCTAAAATAATTTCACATGGTAATGAAGAACACCGGTGAGCCTAAGCAAGCCTCAGGCATTTAGTTTCAGCTCTGCAGAGGTGCAATACCTGGGGGGGGGGGGGGGGGAATCACCCACTAATAAAATACTAAATAAGCACCCTACATCATTCCTTAACAGTGTACGATATATTTTTGATTTAAAGATTTCATGACTGCAGGGATTCATATTCTTGGTTCTTTCGGTAAAGTCACGTAGAAGGGAAACAATAAAATAATAAAAATATAAACAATACAATTCTCACGACCTTTCGACTGCAACACAAGCAATCATCATCAGGTGTGAAAACCACAGCAAGAAATTTAAAAAAGGTGGCGTTTTTTTAACGTTAGCACCACGGAGAGTGATTTGGCAGTTATTCAGATGGACGAGTCCATCTATGTTCGGAAGAGAGGAGGGGGGAGACGAAAATAATGGATGCGGTCTGAAAGCCACCGTAAGCGTGAACAATCAATTAATACCCGAAATGGTTTATCAAATCCTTCCAATGATTGCTAAGCCAGAATCCATCTTCTCGGTTGAAATTGTCTCTGTGTTTGTATATGTGGATAGCCTCATGAACGAATCTCTCATGGTAGCCAGATGGCTTGCAAAAAACCTCTGTCTTGGAGAAGTCAATATCATGTGAGCCTACTGAATTATAGCAGTGATCTGCCACGGCCGAGGTGTTGGTCTGCTTTGTGTTCACGAATGTGGTCCGAGACATGTCGTTTGGTTTATCCAATGTCCTAATAAGAAAGAGACCTGATGGTTCAATGAACCACTCTGTCTACAGGAAAGCTACCCATACGGATGCTTACCTGAAACCGGATTACCACCACCATCCATCCTAGAAGAATTCCCTCATCAAGACTCTGCACCATAGAGCCCAATGCATATCCGACTAGGAACACATAGCCAGTGAACTCAAGCACGTACACCAAGCGCTCAAGACAAATGGTTACTCCGACTACACAATCCGCAAAGCTATCACTCCAACCATGAAGAAAGACCCTCTTGAGGAGCCTTTCAAAACCATCACTTTACCCTACATTGCGGGGATCACAAAAACGATCTCCAAAATCTTGAATAAACACAAGATCCAGGTCCGATTCAACACATTACATAAATCCGTGATCTGGTTCCGTCTGTAAAAGATGTGATTCCGGACATACAGTACCCTGGTGTCTACAAACTAAGTTGCCTTTGTGGTAGTAGTTACATTGGAGAAACCAAACGACATGTCTCGGACCGCATTTGTGAACACAAAGCAGACCTAAAACATGGTAGGACCAACACCTCGGCCGTGGCAGATTACTGTTATAATTCAGTAGGCTCACATGACATTGACTTCTCCAAAACAGAGGTTCTTTGCAAGCCATCTGGCTACCATGAGAGATTCGTTCATGAGGCTATCCACATATACAAACACAGAGACAATTTCAACCGAGTGGATTCTGGCTTAGCAATCATTGGAAGGATTTGATTAACCATTTCGGGTCTTAATTGATTGTTCACGCTTACGGTGGCTTTCAGACCGCATCCATTATTTTCGTCTCCCCCTCCTCTTTTCCGAACATAGATGGACTCGTCAATTTGAATAACTACCAAATTGCTCTCCGTGGTGCTAACGTAAAAAACACGCCACGTTTTTCAAATTTTCTTGCTGTGGTTTTCACACCTGGTGATGATTGCTTGTGTTGCAGTCGAAACGACATGATAACTTTATTGTTTTATATTTGTATTATTTATTATTTCCCTTCTACGTGACTTTACCGAAAGAACCAAGAATAGTGTACAATATTGCAAAAAAAAACCACAATGAGGAAATAATGCACAATCCATGTCTAAATTTCACAATACAAATACACTCAAGGTTACTGCCAAGAAGGTAATAACCACATTGCAGAATGTATAAGGTTTATACGGACAGCGGAATTATGTTTTGGTACAGGACACACGCGAGGTGCTGGTAATGCATATTAATCATGTTATGTAAATCATCGTGTGCCTGACGTATTCATAACAGTATAAATGTATATTTGACCTGCTGTAAGAGTTACTGCATTGTATATCAAATAATATAAATATATCGATTATAACAAAACACGATAAATAATTTTAAATTATGTTAAATATTTTGCATTTATATTTTCTCGCTCTAGTTACAGTCGTCATATTAGAGATAGCATTTACATGTGTTCAGTCATAATAAGCTCTGCTACAGCATCACAGAAGAATGATCTGCTCACTGACACCTCTTGCAGTAGAGAAGAGGGGAGCAATCATACCCTTGCGACAGTTAAAAATGAAGTAGGTGATGCTGTCCACTTTTATTTTAGATGTTTTTAGTGCACTTCCCCACCGGTCGTAAAGGACCTTGTAAACGCGGGGCGGCCATCTCACGTGTTCGCAGTCTTCACGTCCCTCCACTATGTGCAGTTGAAAATTAATATTTTGCCATTTCCTAATTTCTGGACTTTCCATGTCGACTTTCAATATGCAAAGAAGATAACAAGGTGTATTCATACGGAACACCCTATTAAGCGTTTTGCCTATTGTCCCATCATTATACCGCATATTGGCAAAAAAACGTGACTTGGATGAGTTAAAAATAGGGCATAGTTTCACTCGAAAATGAAGGAGAAATGAAGTGATCACATTCTGATTCCACTAGGCCCCGTATCTTACATAAAAGGTCCTTGCCTGTAACATCTGGCAGTTCACCAGCATTAATTCAAGCGAGATAAACTCTGCTCACTATGTCAAAACCGATCCAGAATTTGCTTGTAAAAAATCAATGCTGATGAAATGATATGCCTCCAGACGGCCGTTCGGCTGATTGGTTGTGTAATATATACAGTACCTTTTATATGTTCTTTGGAAATACAAATATACAGTATAAATGTATTGCCTGCTTATTTATTTAGATCTTGATTGGATAACTACCTCAGGAGAAGTCCAACTCATGTCCTCCCGCTAAGGCTACATCACTTGAATATCCACTCAAGCTGCCACCAATGTTTTTATGTGTTGATAGTATAAAGTCTCCCGGACCAAATGTCAACAGCAGAATTTGTTTAAGTTGGCAAAATTATTCCTAGCTTTAACATTTGGAAAACCATCAGCACAGCCTATGAAACAAATGCTGCTGTATTGCCAGATGTTAATGGTAAGAACAACCCACATATTCTATGGAGACTATTCAGCATAAAATATATAAATTGTAAAAAAAAAAAACTAATTATATATGCGCTGTTGTGGAATATCCTGTGTACGATATAAATAAACATATCCAGAAGGTCGACACTGGTCCAGATTTGGCCTGCTTCCGATGAATGCTGCTGTTAAACATTGATCCAGCATGGAGGAAAAGATGGAGTTTTGTCAGACTGAGGGAGTAAGTGGTAATACTGAATACAATTTGACAAGGAGAGAAAGTAGGTCAATAACATGCAATACAATTCTCCCTGCCTAACAAAGTAGAAAATTTCCCACTTTCTCATTTTCAAAAACCAACCAACTTGCTGGTTCAGAAGCTTGGGGCTCTCGCGGTTATGCAGTTCAGTGTTGGACTGCTTCCCTGCTCAACGGAGCACAGGACGGGAGCTCACTCTACGCTTGTGACATGTCCACTCTTTCCCAAGGAAAGCCACTATTATGCAGTAGATTTTTTTTTACATAAAAGCCTTATCCTTTACAACCAGTGGTACGTTTCTCAAGCCACTCACAAACGTAATCCTGCTATCGCTCTGCTTTTTTTGCTGATGCTATAATATGAATTACTGTATACCAACAGCTCATTTTAGCACATGACATCGAGCATTCCTTATTCTCATTCTTCAGTCTCCATCACTTGTCCTCCGGTCTGTCAAATCATCTCAAAACATGTGAAATATAGTCCTCCATGTCATCATAATGCTGCAGCATAACATTACAGCCGAAGGCCATTGCCATCACTCGAAAATCATACGTTGGTTTTAAGCTGTATGCTAAATTACCTTTAGAACAGTTTAAGACCCATAAGGGCTTACTTTCAATCTAAATATTAGGAGCTCATGAATGACCAAGTTTTTAATCAAGCATGCCAAAAAATAATGGGTGTATGTTCAAGAAGTTATCATGGCCAGTGCTGTGGGTTCCACCACACCTAGTCTTCCATCTTCCTTCTACCAGATCACACAACTGTTACTTAGTTGACGCATGACATGCAAGGAATGCCCTTCCAATATCTCACCATCCGGCTCTAGTTCTTCTTCTTCGGTCACCATCCCACACGGGTGCCATTGCAAAAATTCCAGCTCAGTAACCTGCCCTGCTCTACCCTGTACCTCATTCCCACCCATTACAATTTGCATTGCTGCTTGTACAGAGAACAGTGCCATGATTTATAAACCTGGAAGATTCCCCACAAGGGCGTACTTGTAATATTCATAAACGTTCCCCCCAGCCTGCAGGATGAAAGGGGCTAGTCGTCTCACTGTCATGTCACTGGCCAATCATATTTTAGGGGTGGGGCATGGCGAGGAAGCCACAACCGCATCAATACGTCATAACACAAGCTCCAACCACACCTGGAATACACCAATCAGTCAGCGACATCTTACGAAGACAAAGATCCCCTCTGTATAGTCTTAACAGACAAGGGCTGTTTACGAGTACTGATGAAGGCCAGCACGCCACATAAAGGCGTGGGTAGAAAGCACCACGCCCAGCCGCCCTTGTCTCCCGAGTGGAGATGTTAACACATTGAACCAGGTACTCATTTGAGGCTGAGTCAACCTAGGGGAGGCCAAGGACCGGTTCTGACAATTGTTACCAGTGTTGGCCGTGAGCGACATTCAAAACTGGGTCGCCGGATTTGTACCACAGCACACTCACCACCACCCTACCGCTCCCCACATACACACCTACAACTGTGTATGTGTGCATGCTCTGAGCATGGTGGGACGACCAACAAGCGGCAAACCACCTGACCCGCAGTACTGGGAACCCCTAGCACGCGTCTCCATGAACAGCCCTGAGTCAGCAATGGAAATAACACACTCAGGGTCGGGATCGAACCCATGTCCTCCTATATAATAGGCGAGCTCGTAAACATCTCGCCACAATTCTGGTGTCATAGCCTCAATTTTTTGAAGTGATATTTTTTTTATATTTGAAAGCAGCACCTTCAAAACCTCCAGATGCACACTGTCTTATGCCTGGATCGAAAAAAAAGTAAAATTTTCTTAGCCCTAACTCTGTGGCAGATACTTTCCAATAATAAGCATGGACTAGACGATGTGTGTACCACATTCGAACAATTAAAACATATATACAGTAACCTCGGTTTAAAACTTTTCATTCCAACATTGCATTTATCTTAGTGGTTGAGTGCACAAGTTCCTTAATGCCAACTCCAAGCACTGCATCGAAGCACCAGCAAATTATTCTGCCTCTGTATTCTCGACGGGGCTGTCATGCAAAAGATAGAACAGAGCTCTGGGTTGAGGATGGTGCAGATGCATCTCAAATATGAGGTAGTAAGAGGGGCAGGTAAGTCAGTAGTCCTACCAATGTATGTGCAATGACAGGGTGACACCTGCCAGCCTGTGAGGGTAAATACGGTTATAGCTGCATTACATAATGCCTTATTATGAAGGGGCGTATCTGGGGAAAAGATTAAGGGCGGTGTCAATCGAGAAGCTCCGGGAACCATCTCGAAGGGTCTAGTAGGTTTTATAAGGGGGTGTGGCCAGAGGAGGAGCTTGGCCACCCCAGGCAGATATAAGAAGCACCGAACCAGAGCTTCGGGGCTGTTAGTGTGGGGTCTGGGTCCTGGTTGTGTCGCTGCTGTCGTATTCTCTTCGTCTTCGACCACGTGGCTGTTCTTCTGCAAGACCAGCTCTGTCACCGCTGCTACGCTCATCAACCAGCCAGCGTAGCGCAGGACAGAGATGGGCTGCGTGTTTGGACAGCCTAGTTGTAGCCACGTTACGAAGTGGATCGCCCTGTGTGCTCTTAATAAATAAGAAGCCTTCTACTAGACGTGTGTCTGAAGTCACTCACTACATATGTAATATTGATGTATAGCCCTTTGTCAATCCACTGCTGGATGATGAAGGCCTCCCCACATAGTGTCGGTCATGAGTAGGTCGGGGTGGGGGAGTTAACCATATTTCACCTTGACCGTCAATATTGGTAGGGGAAGTGTGGGGGCCCAGTACTGGTTTAGATATCACTCCCCACTGATGTTGGCTGTGGGAATTGATGATGCAATATGAACTTATATACTCCTTTTATTTGAGGGGTACCACAGCAGTGTGATGTTATCTTCCTCGCCTGGCATGCACGAGGTTGGGGGCTTGATCCTGACCCTGACACCTGTAAGTTTTAAGTTTGCATGGCTCTCTCTCCCGTGGTCGTGTGGATTTTTTCTCCAGGCACTCCGGTGGGGTTTTCCTCCACATTTAGAAACATGCATTGAGATAATTTTGATTGATTTCCTGCTGTAAATTTACAAACGATAAGCCACTTTGTTGAGTTGTCATTTGTGGCCAGGTCGCTGCTGAAAGATAAGTTAAGTCCTCAGTGGGATTTACCTAGTAACATAAAAACTAATTTCGTTTAATTTGCATATTTTAAGTGATTTGTTTACCATTCCTATACCCCAATGTACATTCCTATCGCATTTTTGTATTATTTGTTGTTGCAACGTTCTGACCTGCCCCTACTGGACATCTGTGAAAAAGAGCTTCATAGCTTATTGGATTCCTCCAGCGTAAATACAAATTTTGATTCTGATACCACCACTCCCACACACCCATCCGAATGTAGACAGTAAACCACGTGGCCACACATTCAGAGCTTTGCACGCGTGGCCATGCACCTGCATGGGAACTGTGCCCCAGGCAACGCTGTTGAGAGTCTCCCCCGTGTCTTCGTGTCCTCACTACAGCTACCCTGTGACTCTCCACATCACTGAGCTTCCCAACCCCTTTACCCAGTCTCATTGAGTGTCTAGAATCCCATAGCTCCCCTCATCAAGTCTCCTGATAATCCACATTAAAAGCCAGAACCTAGACCGAGTTGCCACATCCTCCAATAACATCTCCAGAAGTTGGATGCAGAGTTATCTCCCACTGCTCTTGAGTCTCCACATCTCTGGTGCCCTGACAGAGTCTCCAGAATCCCTCATCAAATATACATGGTCTCTTATTTAGTCTCAATTCGAACTGTATTAAAATCACTCTGACATTCATCGCTCACTTATGCAAGAGGAATTTTGCAAATCTCACGACTGATAAGAAGGCTCATTCTCTACCACCCTACCCCTTCAACATTCACAAAACCAATAGCAATTTGCTGCCATGCCCCTTCTGAGGAGGCCAAAGGGCTACAGAGCAACAAGACTTGAAACACGGCATCTCATTATCAGGCATTACCGAATCAATTGGAACAATTAGTTTGTGTGCCTTGACCAAAACACAAAATGAGTATGAGTTTTGTTTTAAATAGCAAACATGTTTTCGTTACTGGCTACGGCAATATTTATCTAAATTAAGGGGTTAATAAGTAGCAAACATTGATAATGAGAAGTGGCCATGCATATGATGATCCTTTAATGGCCGTAACTGTATCTGCATAAATGTCGATTTAAAGCATTCGTGACTGCAAGGATTCATCTTCTTTGGTTCTTTCGGTAAAGTCACATAGAATGAGAATAAAAAAATAAATTGATAAAATAAAATAACACAATAAAATTCTCACGATGTTTCGGCCACACCACAAGCGGCTTTCATCAGGTGAAGGGACGAGACTGTCTGGAGGACAGCACTGGAGCGAACAAAGCCACGCTCAGATCGCGACCTTTAAGCTGTGTGAGAAGAAACAAAGCGCCTTGACAAAGGAATTAGTATAGAATTTAGCATTGAAATAGCTGAGTGATTAGCTTGTGACTGGTCACAAAAATGGCTATGTTAAAGTCAAAGCATACACATCCACAGAGGCACCCCTTGACAAAGGAATTAGCATAGAATTTAGCATTGAAATAGCTGAGTGATTAGCTTGTGACTGATCACAGAAATGGATATGTTAAAGTCAAAGCATACACATTCAGAGAGGCACCTAGTACAAATCAAACAGGAGAATTTAGCATTGAAATAACTAGGATAATTTAGCATTGAAATAACTGAGTGATTAGCTTGTGACTTTTCACAGAAATGGCTATGTTAAAGTCAAAGCCTACACATCTGAGCTATTCACAGTAACTGGGTATACACTACACTATATAATGAATACTATATAGTAAACCAATACAAAAAAAGTAAAATATAAATTACCTCAATGTTATCAATAAACTCTATATATTCTCCAATCAGCTAAGCTACCAACAATAAGTCGTTATATATCACAATGCTATATGGCGAAAAAATGGGTGGATTCTTACCCTCAACTTTAGCACCACGGATAGCTACGAGCCCCGTTCAGACGGACGAGTTCATCCATGGTCGGAACGGAGGAGGGGGAGAGAGACAGCTGCGAGGCACTGTTATACTCCATGTTGTAAACCATACCATCAACCGTGGTGTGAGAGGTATTAAGAGTCAATGCCAGCGAAAGAGCTGCGGTCTGAAGGTCATCGTAAAATACAATTAAGAACGAAAATGGTTTAAAACATCTTTCCAATGATTACTAAGCCAGAATCCATCTTCTCGGTTGAAATTGTCTCTGTGCTTGTATATGTGAATGGCCTCATGAACGAATCTCTCATGGTAGCCGGTTGGTTTGCAAAGAACCTCCGTCTTGGAGAAGTCAATGTCATGTGAGCCCACTGAATTATAACAGTGATCTGCCACGGCAGAGGAGTTCGTTCTACCGTGTTTCAAGTCTGCTTTATGTTCGCGGATGCGGTCCGAGATATGTCGTTTGGTTTCTCCAATGTAGCTACTACCACAGAGGCACTTTAGTTTGTAAACGCCCGGGTACTGTATGTCTGGAACAGCATCTTTTACAGATAGAACCAGATCACGGATTTTATGTACTGTGTTGATCTTTTTAGTGACCCCTGCAATGTAGGGTAAGGTGATGGTTTTGAGTGGCTCCACAAGAGGATCCTTCTTCATGACTGGAGTGATGGCTTTGCGGATTGTGTAGTCGGAGTAACCATTAGCCCTGAGAGCCTGGTGTACGTGCTTGAGTTCACTGGTAATGTGTTCCTGGTCGGATATTCATTGGGCTCTATGGTATAGAGTCTTAATGAGGGAGTTCTTCTGAGATGGATGGTGGTGGGAATCCGGTTTCAAGTAAGCATCTGTATGGGTAGCTTTTCTGTACACAGAGTGGCTCATTGAACCATCATGTCTCCTTTTAATTAAGACATCCAAAAAGGGTAGTTTGCCATCTTTTTCGACCTCCATGGTAAATCTGATGGCTGGGTGTATGGAATTGATGTGGTCGCGGAATTGGTCTAGAGCAGGCTGGCCATGTGGCCAGATGACAAAGGTGTCATCCACGTACCTCTTCCATAAGGTCGGGCGTAGAGTGGCAGTCTGGATGGCGTCAGTTTAAAATTGTTCCATGAATACGTTGGCTACAACCGGAGATAGGGGGGAGCCCATTGGGGTGCCCTCAGTTTGTTTGTAGAAAGTTCCATTCCAGGTGAAGTATGTGTTGGTTAAGCAATGTCTCACCAGGGGGGGGAGTACATCAGTATGCAGTCCTTGATGAACCAGGTCTTCAATGATGGTGTCAGGTACCAGGACTTTGGTGAACAAGGAAACCACATCAAAACTGACAAGCAAGTCATCTGGGGACAGGGAAATGCCTTTGATTGTCGATACCAGGTGAGTAGAATTTAGTACCGCAGAGGTGGTTTTTCCAGTGAAAGGTCGCAGTATATCAGCAAGAAAACGTGCCAGTTTATAGATGGGGGAGTTGAAAGTAGAGACGATGGGACGAAGGGGTGTATCTTCTTTGTGTATCTTTGTAAGGCCATATAATCTTGGTGGTCTGGCAGCAGAAGGTTTCAATGATAACTGTTTGGTCTGATCAATTTAATGCTGTTGAATCAGAGATGATTTTGTTCGTTTTGGTAACCAGGCTGTTGGTGGGATCTCTTTTTATTTTTGTATAGCTGCCATCGTTGAGTGTTTCTTGAATTTTGCTGTTATATTCTGTTTTGTCCATGATGACAGTGGCATTGCCCTTGTTGGCTGAGAGGTCGACAATATCATCTTTAGCCCAATGCATTTCCGACCAGGAACACATTACCAGTGAACTCAAGCACGGACACCAGGCTCTCAGGGCTAATGGTTACTCCGACTACACAATCCGCAAAGCCATCACTCCAGTCATGAAGAAGGATCCTCTTGTGGAGCCACTCAAAACCATCACCTTACCCTACATTGCAGGGGTCACTAAAAAGATCTCCAAAATCCTGAATAAACACAAGATTCAGGTCCGATTCAACACAGTACATAAAATCCGTGATCTGGTTCCAGCTGTAAAAGATGCTGTTCCAGACATATAGTACCCGGGCGTTTACAAACTAAAGTGCCTCTGTGGTAGTAGCTACATTGGAGAAACCAAACGACATATCTCGGACCGCATCCGCGAACGTAAAGCAGACTTGAAACAAGGTAGAACGAACTCCTCTGTCTTGGCAGATCACTGTTATAATTCAGTGGGCTCACATGACATTGACTTCTCCAAGACGGAGGTTCTTTGCAAACCAACCGGCTACCATGAGAGATTCGTTCATGAGGCCATTCACATATACAAGCACAGAGACACTTTCAACCGAGAAGATGGATTCTGGCTTAGTAACCATTGGAAAGATGTTTTAAACCATTTCCGTTCTTAATTAATTGTATTTTACGATGACCTTCAGACCGCAGCTCTTTCGCTGGCATTGACTCTTAATACCTCTCACACCACGGTTAATGGTAGTGTTTACAACATGGAGTATAACAGCGCCTCGCAGCTGTCTCTCTCCCCCTCCTCCGTTCCGACCATGAATGAACTCGTCCGTCTGAACAGGGCTCGTAGCTATTCGTGGTGCTAAAGTTGAGGGTAAGAATCCACCCATTTTTTCGCCATATAGCATTGTGATATATAACGACTTATTGTTGGTAGCTTAGCTGATTGGAGAATATATAGAGTTTATTGATAACATTGAGGTAAATTTTGATTTAAAGCTTTCGTGACTGCAGTAATTCATATTCTTAGTTTTTTCGGTAAAGTCACGTTGAAGAGAAACAACAAAATAACAAAATATATATAAAACAATAAAAAATTCTCACGACGTTTCGACCATAACTCAAACGGTCATCATCAGGTGTGTCGGTTTGCATAAATGTATTTTTAAACGGCACATTTATTTATTTATAAAAAACGTTGGCGTCACGCTGCCAATCGCTGCGCGTGACGCCAACGTTTTTTATAAATAAATAAATGTGCCGTTTAAAAATAAATTTATGCAAACCGACACACCTGATGATGACCGTTTGAGTTATGGTCGAAACGTCGTGAGAATTTTTTATTGTTTTATATATATTTTGTTATTTTGTTGTTTCTCTTCAACGTGACTTTACCGAAAAAACTAAGAATATAACATTGAGGTAATTTATATTTTAGTTTTTTTATTGGTTCACTATATAGTATTCATTATATATTGTAGTGTATACCCAGTTACTGTGAATAGCTCAGATGTGTAGGCTTTGACTTTAACATAGCCATTTCTGTGACAAGTCACAAGCTAATCACTCAGTTATTTCAATGCTAAATTCTCCTAGTTATTTCAATGCTAAATTCTCCTGTTTGATTTGTACTAGGTGCCTCTCTGAATGTGTATGCTTTGACTTTAACATATCCATTTCTGTGATCAGTCACAAGCTAATCACTCAGCTATTTCAATGCTAAATTCTATGCTAATTCCTTTGTCAAGGGGTGCCTCTGTGGATGTGTATGCTTTGACTTTAACATAGCCATTTCTGTGACCAGTCACAAGCTAATCACTCAGCTAATTCAATGCTAAATTCTATGCAAATTCCTTTGTCAAGGCGCTTTGTTTCTTCTCACACAGCTTAAAGGTCGCAATCTGAGCGTGGCTTTGTTCGCTCCAGCACTGTCCTCCAGACAGTCTCGTCCCTTCACCTGATGAAGGCCGCTTGTGTTGTGGCCCAAACCTCGTGAGAATTTTATCGTGTTATTTTATTTTATCAATTTATTATTTTATTCTCATTCTATGTGACTTTACCGAAAGAACCAAAGAAGATGTATCTGCATAGTTTTGGATACAACACACTACCTGACGGTGTCATAATAATACGAGTGTAAATATATAGATTATAAAATAATCATGAAACATTCCCTTTAAAAAAATGTGGCTATTATTAATGTTGTTCCATGACTCATTTGTTACCAGCTGTCCAACAGCTTAATATCACACACATGGGATGTAGGATCATAGCTGCTTGGCTAATAGCTCATTGCAAGCTCGTCACGTAAATCATAGACACTGCAAGTGCACATGGTCTAAACACGTGAGTTAAGATCAATGACCATGCAAACAATAACATTTTATCAATTTATTTTGTCAATTAAACATCTCTAAAATATGGCTACATGTTGCCTCAAACTAAACTACTTTTATTTTACCAGTTCACGCCCACTGAGCTATATAGTTCTCTTTCAGAAGTGGCCTGGCCAGAAATGATAGCCCAGTGAAGTGGTTTATAATGTCCAAATTTATAGCAACCAAATATTCTAAAGGAATGTTTCTAAATGTGGGAGGAAAAACCAAAGAACCCGGAGAAAAATCCATGGGACCACGGGGAAAACATACAAACTCGAAATATACAGGAATTAGGGTCGAGATCAAATCCACGACCTGCTGTATACCAGGTGAGGTAGATAACATCTCGCCACCATGGCGCCCCTAAAACCCCCATGAGTGGTTCAGTTCAGTTCATTTATTAGGTAAAGACCTGTGAGCCATTCGGCTCTTGAATCGGGTGCAGAGTCGGCAGCTCCATGTTCCTATGGCAGAGAAAAGTATATCCATAGGGAAACCCAATGTTAATTTCTAACCAAACGGCACACATCTGATCCTGCATGGGATGTGAACTCACTCCCCTCACGATTGGGAGCCAACCACTCTATAAATTATATTCAGCGGGTTATCTGCGTTCAGCTGTTCAAACAAAACATTGAAAACCGAATGCAAAGTGGAACGTTTTTTGAACGCTATATGAATATTACGCTAGTTGCCAAACATACTTTTCAGTATTTAGCATCTGCTGTAATGAGATAAGTTTGTGGCAGACTGGTACCTTCTTCATGCAAGTGTTTTATTCTGTAATCAGGCACTCGCACATTACTGTGCTGCACACATTGCATAATGCATGTGCTGCAAGAATCAATGCTCCAATTAGTGATAAACTGATATCACCAAAGCCAAATTCTTCAAGTAACAAATACAAAAAGGTTGATAAAAAACCTCCTTTTAATTTATTTATTGATGCGAGTCCTTACTGTTACATTTAAAAGCATTTAATTGTTGATGATGATTAACCGTACAATAGTTTCATTACAAAGAACTTTAGTTCTGTGTTTCGACAGTTTCCACATAATACTTCAAGAGACATTCCATTAAATATGTATACCGTATATTCTGTAGTAAGATAACGTTCTTTGTATGTTATATCACATTATAGCATCGTCGTGATTTCTCATAGTATTTGCACGCTTTTAATTAAAACTATATATTGCCACTGATAGTGGCAAGCTTTCATCTGCAATCAATTCGGTGGTAGATCCATGGAGCATCTAACCTGAAGGAGTTGAGACTCCTTAATCATGTCTTCAATCCGCCCAGCTATACTTATAATCTCTTGTGTACACTAATTCTTAGGTATATATCAATCTACTGAATGCTAAATCTGATTTTCTAGTTCCCAAACCCTGTATATGACAAATCCTCACATCTGTTTGGCATCTGGTTAATGACCAAATCGCTTCTACCAGCATTCAATCATCCACTTTTGTTTGCACCATGCATAATGCAAACATTGACTGTTCCAGGTCAATAAATGCAGCACATTAAGGTAACATCCATTAAATCTCAAATGTCAAGCTCAACTATGGAGTCCTATTGTGTGTCCTGTATTAAACCAAGCTTGAGAAGTGTATGGTACTATTGATGACGCACTATGTCCTTACCATCTAAATATTCGGTGCCTTTATCTGGCAATGTAATCCCAATGCAAAGGTGGACACGAGATTAAACTCGGGGAATTCACGAGCCTCTCAACTCGGTCATGAAGTGTGACATCCTGGCAGTAATACAGTGAAATCTTCTCCTGCATCATGATGTAGCTGTATCAGAAAAAAAGTGTAAATTCCTGGAACCAAACTTAAATACTGTGATGTTAAATTTAACCAGATCTAAAATAGACCCTTGAAAGTAGGTTACGTCTTAGTACCACCCACAATGCAGCTTCGTGTACCTAATATACAGCAGCGACATAAATCACTGCTGTTGTCCACTCCGTGTAAATAATTATTATAGGAAATAAGGGGCTATAAGTTGACCTGTGCACGTTTGGAAATGATACTGCATGTATATTTCAAAACGGTGTTGTCCTACATTTTGAACAGGGGACCATAACATACATTCTGTCTACATTAAACTATTGGGATTAAAAATCAACGCTGCATGCATTTCCATAAGGTGAAGGAATGTATTAACTAATTAAGTCATTTTCAGAGTCTTTTATAACATTCTACTATATCCTCTTATAATGAAACATAGCATTTATAAACACAAATGTGCATCAAACTGAATAATTATACACTGAGCATAGACATTGTGATCTGTAGGCAATGCATTCAATAAACATTATCGACAATGTAAATCACATTGCCATTCTAATAATCATCATTATCGTTATATTTAACAATTGTAATAATTATTAAAGTGATCATCATAATCTTTGAATTAATCTTATTACCACCATCACCACCATCATAATCATTGTTAACATCAGCTCGACAATCATTTTCGTAATCATATTTACCATTATTGTCATCATTGTGACATCCCCATAAATCACTGTTGAGTAATTATCATCACCTATACCCAGTAATAATAATTTACATCTTACCATCATCATAGCCATCAGCGTCCTTATTAGGTCTTGATCTGTTTATTCTTTGTTATTATCATAATCTAAATCACAAATCTCATTACCACTGTTACGATCATCCAAAATAACCATCTCAATACATGAGGACACGTGGGTTGGGCCCACCGGGTTGGGCTCACCTTTGGGCCCACCCTCCCATGGTCGTTTTGTTATTGGCTAATGGGACACTTGGATCACAAAAATCCGTGATTGATAGCTCCATCGAGTGACAAACCATCAGTCTCAAGGCACGCAACACTGTTGAAAAGTCCGATTGGTTGTAGAGTCTGATCTAAATCTTACCTCGCCAGTTTTTCTAGTCTCTGCCTCAAGACAATTTATTTATTTCTATGCATTTATACCATCCACTGCTATAACGTCAAATCTGAAAAAAGTTACGTAATTTATTTGTAGGGTTATTTTGCAGAATGGTGCTCCATCCATTCTGCATCGCCTATCAGGCCAAAACCTGACTCGTGCTTTAGGTGGAAACAAAGAGCACTTGAACTAAGCCCCATTGTTAACTTCCCCACTAAGTGGGCACGATAAACCACAATGAGCAGCAATGGAAGAGGAACAATTGAGAATCAGCATTCCTCGTAGAGAACCCATTGCTTTGGAACGGAAAATAATAGACGGTTGTGATGTTCACGCTTTTCTCGCAATCCTGTACTCGAAGGTCTGAAGGTAATCTGCCATTCTTACATAACTAGCCTTTTGTCCGTCCTAGGACGGAAGCTGAATAACTTTCAATAAAGAAACGTTAAAAAATATATATTGCTCATGATAGTAATGACGGGGTGAGGGTGTGTGGTGCCGCTGCAGCGGAGCCGCTCCGTCGGGGCCGTACCCACCGCTGTGACGCCGCCACCGGGGAGTAACGACGCCGCCGCTGCGCTCCCTCGCCGCCCCCCCCCCCCCCCCGCATGAATACACGCACACCCCGCACACGCATGCCCCACATAGGGCCCGCGGGGTGGGTCACCTGGCCAACAGGTTTTCGTCAAGAAGCCCCTAATGGGATCGAGCCTCATGGTTTCCTGCGGCCGGGGAATTGGGCGACCTACCTCCGAGGCTGACCAGCACCGCGGCGCCGTGGCCTGATATCATAATTACATAGTCACGGCAGGGGGCTGTAAAGCCACCGCGGATGAGATCACACACACACGGCACGGGGTGTGGGAGCAGCGGTACGCCTTTGTGATAGGTAGAATTAGGGACCCCAATAACAACGGGACAGGAGCATTCCGACCAATGAATGGACAAGGCAGCACAGGGTGTGGGAACAGCGGAACGCTTTTGTTAAAGGTGAGATTATGAATCCGAATGTGAAGGGGACGAGAATAACTCAGCCTCCGATTGGACAGGGCAGCACGGGTACGGAAGCATCTGAATACCTTTTTGTTATAGGTAAAATTATAGACCCAAATGTGAAAGGGACGAGAATAACTCGGCCTCTGATTGGGCAAAGAGCACGGGTGGACGAACGAGAGCACCACGGATAGGGTGGATAAAATGCGGAGGCTTAGGGTAGCACCAGAGTTCTTATTCCAGTAATCGAGGTCCACGGAGCCGGCCGTTCGAATCGTCCGTGTGACGAGCTTCAGCGCAGCCAGGCACCATCCTCCGCGGAGACGACCCACAACATCGCCATTCTACAGCTTCCAGCGTAGCAGAGTGGACGTAAGCGTAAGTGAGAGAGAGGTGAGTTTGAGCTATTTAATCGAGGGTAGAGAGCGGAGCGATAGGCAGGATAAATTTAGCCTAGGAGCCCAGGGGGAATAGGCTGGCATCCACTGACCCACACGATCACGTGTAGTTTAACGGGTTACTTGCGGTAAATAAAATAGCTAGTAGGGGGATAAACTGTGTTGTATGGTCTTTGTGAGTGTGAAGAGGAGGGTAGAGCGTGCTTGGTGTTCGCGTGCATGCGCGGTTGTTTACCACGGGGTGGAGTGTTCAGCGCGTGCATGCCTACGCAACTGTATTCGGTGGTGTTTAGCGCTCGCGTACCTGTGCGATTGTTTACAGTGGTGCTAAGCGCTCGCGTGCCTGCGCAACTGTTTTTGGTGGTGTTTAGCGCTCGTGTGCCTGTGCGATTGTTTACAGTAGTGCTTAGCGCTCGCGTGCCTGCGCGACTGTTTTCAGTGGCGCTTAGCGCTCGCGTGCCTACGCGACTGTTTTCGGTGGTGTTTAGCGCTCGCGTGCCTACGCGGTTGTTTACGGTAGTGCTTAACGCTCGCGTACCTGTGTGACTGTTGCGGTCGCGTGCCTGCACGATTGTCTATAGCGAGGTAGCGAGCTAAGCGGCTGTTTAAACGGCCCTTTAAATCGGAGCAAAGTGACCCCCTCCAATCAGCAGCACGCGCACGGCAGACGCCCCTGGCCTCCCACCCCCGACTCCCCACTCCCTCGCGTGTGATTGGTGCACGGGGCTCGGCAGGTAGCAGCGTTGTGTTTGTTATTGCCTGAGCGCGTAGAGCGTGTGTGTGAGGGAATCATGCGTCGGCGCGCCGTACCTGTTTGTTCACATGTGGGACGGGGTTTTACTTTGCGAGCACGCTAACCGCCGCGCGCTGCCACCGAACCCGAGTAGCGCACCGCCAGCGTAAAGCATCCAAGCCCACTAATTGAGCCATGCTTACGCGTTAAACAACACAGTCAGGGGTACAGGGGGGCGAGGAGTCGGGGGTCGATAACCCGAACCCCACAGAACAGCCAGGGGGTAGAAGTATGAATGTAACGGGGGAGTCGGGGGGCAACGGCCCTGACAATTTGGTGATGGCGGGGGACGGTAGCCCCCACAGGGGCTCTTTTGCGGTGACGTCACGTACGGATGTAGCACTGTGCTGCGTAGATTTATTTTTGACCGTCACTTTCTGTAAATTAACGTCATATTTGAAGCGACTTTGCGAAAAAAAATATCTTTCCACTCGACCTTCCGCGTGAGTTTAAAAATCCACCCGCTCATGATTATTTTATTAATGATGGGGGGTGCGGTATGTGGAGTGACGTCACGCGCGTTACACACATTTCTGGGCTATTATAGTCGTAATAAAATGGCAAGATAATGTGAGAATAGGTTTTCCCCTTTTTTCTGGGGGAAAACCTATTCTCATATTTTGGTACTGGCAAAGGAGGTCCCATGATGAAGATAATATGTATTGTGAGGGTTTTTTTTATTCTCTAGTAAAGTACGTAAAGTAAATTCTGACAAAGTAATGGCATTAATCGGAAGCACAAATCGGGTGCCTCGGTGGCGAAATGTTAACGCCCTCGAATGGTATATAGGAGGTAGTGGGTTCGATCCCAACTCTGATTCCTGTATATTTGGAGTTTGCGTGTTCTCCTCGTGGTCGTGTGGATTTTTCTCCGGGTTCACCGGTTTTTCCCTCCACATTTAGAATCATGCGTTTAAAGTTTTTGACTGTAATACATTTCCACACAATAAGCCACTTTGTTGAGCTATCATGTGGCCAGGTCGCTTCTGACAAAAATATCTATATAGCTTAGTGGGGCCTTACCTGGTAAAATAAAAATAATAGAGAATTGAAAAGTTGGAGACATTTTAAGTGAACCGTGCTAGTCTTCTGTATCCGTTTCGCAATCTATTATGTCTGCTCAACATCTTCCGCCGTTTCAGTTCAATGCAATGTTTATTTGATACACGGACAGTTCCGTTTAGCCAGTTACCCAGATAGCTTCAGTGGCAAAGGGTGGCTCGAAGTCTAGCCAGCAACCAGCCAGGAAAAGGAAGGCGTACATTATTTGTAATAGTAGCATGATGAGGGGTACAACTATATCATTGTGGATGAGGGACGGTAGTCAAGACAAGTGGCTCTATGGAGACAAATTATGATGGGGTGGCTGATAAAGTAGAGGAACCATTTTTGTAAGAATATATTAAAACATTAATGGCCAATGTGTAGTAGAGTATATGTTTAAAGTGTAATACAAACAGTTGGCTTTGTCATTTATTGCAAGATTCATGTACGTATGGACTTGATTTGAAGAAGTTGAAATGTTATGCGAAGTACACTGAGCACTCCAGCACTGAAAAGCGGTTTTAAGTGGATTCACAGCGTCCATGCAGCCCCAATTCAATATCCAGACATATTCCGTGGCAACTGTGAAACTAAATATGGCTCATCAATGTGTGACAAACATTGAAACCATTAAGCTCTGTTACGGCATTTCCAATACGATAAATGTTTAAATAAACTGCAAACTGAAGTATGTTTTTTACTTTAATGCAATGAATTTGCCTATATAGGTATGTTTTATTATCATCCCATCTAAGAAAGACATTTCCATAATCATATTCATGGGCATGTATGTTACAAGCAGTTAAGATTCATCCTGATGGACACACGTTGCAATGGAAACAGAATAGTTCCACGGCTATAGCCAATATTATCTTTATAATTTACAAGCGCAGCTCATGCAAAGTAATTGATATCCAATTAGTAACTGCTAAGTGTAACACGATTTCCCTGCTACATCTTAGCACTGAATTAAGGGTTATGCTGTAGTACACAGATAAATGTCATATCAAATTCTACAACATTACTGTATTACACAAATACAAAACCAACTACCACTATCATTTAAATATATCCACAATAGCAAACAAGATATAATACTATACATTTGCCATGCTGATCCTGAGCATCCCTGCACAAAATATAAAGTGAATTTACATATTGTGCTGTATTTTTGTACAGACTATGGATGTCTCCAGAATTTTAAAATGTGGTATCATACACAACAGCAGATGCAAGCCAATCCTCTCCATGTGAGAACAGGTAAGACAGAACTTCAGTGCGATGTAAAATATAACCAGATTAACATCTCGGCTTGGCGATTTGCCCCATTGCCAATGATGGAGATATCGACTCTTTTTATTAAAGACATAATTGTGGAGTCTTGCAATTGTCCTGCTCATGTCAGGGCTGTGTAAAGAGGCCTCCACAAGACGGAGCTCAAGGCAGCCCCCATAGAGGGCATTTGGGTTCACTCTTCCTGGCTGACGTCTTTGGAAACGGTGGGAGGACCCACACTTTATTCCCACCGCACGCAACCTGCCAATCGGCGAAATGTGGTGGACCGATATGTACTGCTGGGTGGATAGAAACGGTGGGGGATGAATACCAAAAAACTTGCGCAATTGTTTCAAACACTGGATATAAATATACATTTTGAAAGAAGTGAATCAGCCATTAGTAAATAACATAATTTTAAACCGTATTTAGACATTGACTCAATTACATGTATAAAAATAGACTACATAAAGGTCCAATATATTTGTATAAAATGCTCATGAAATCAGATGTACTTCTGTAAACAGCTCCAACACTTCCATGCACAAATCTAGAATAATATGATTACATATTTATGCAGGAAAGCCACACTGAATCGTAGAACTCTTATCAGGAGGGTCCTGCATTGGTTTTTATTTTAAGATGTTTTCAGGCAATTTAATGATTAGTGTTTATACTACATGTGGGAGTGTGCAGAGGACATGCACGTGTGTGACGGAACAACACTCTATGTCTTACAGATGGAAACAGGAGGTGATTAGTTCCCTCGGTGTACTGCCTTTTCCTGGTAAGCCAGGATATGGCACCTCCTCGATACCCACGGAAAGGCGATTTCACAACACCTGTGTGCGATCCACCAACCCTCGCTGCTCCCTCCACAATATTGGATTACAGGCCACGTGCATAGCCACCTCCGCTTGGCTAAACCTGTCACAGTAGTGCAGCTCGCATTACCACGTTGTATTATTAATTTGTCATCATACTTCAAATGCAAATGAACATTTTCAATTTTAGTTATGCCAAAGGCCGGTAATAACGAGCGCAGGACCCATTGCTTGGTTTTGCCTAAAGTAAAAAAAAATGACCAAAACCTGCATACAAATAAAATTGTCCACTCTGTCATCAAGATTTTAATATCATGAAACCTAGAAAAGGCATCATGATACAGCACATACATCACGAATAGTGGCAGATGAAATCTCTTCCAATATTATGGTTGCAATAAGCACTATAAAGGATCAGTGGTATTTGTAGATGAAGGATTGGGGGTTATTGTGGGGTAGGATAAACTATATATTTGTTTCCCTCCATTGCCTCACAAATCAATCCACCCTGGTATCTGGGTGGCCTAAGAGAAAATAAAAACTTGCCTCTTTTTTACGAGTCCATTGGTTTAAAACAAATTCAACACTAAAATCGGGAGAATTTTCTAACTGGGAGCATTTGGGAAAGTTGTCAAATTTACTGCAGATTAATTTTGCGTGCCTGATAAAGCATAATCCGTGGTATAGTATTGTTCACATGAGGAGGCTCTTGTGCGCTGAAGATGATGACGTACGCTCACGTAAAAAAATATATATTACGCAATTATCACTTCATGACGGGGCTGCCAGCTCACGTCCTGCTGATTTGAACCACACGAGTGAGACAACGTCGTGAAGATCTCACAGCCACGGTTACGGGTGGGAGCTGAGGTGGCCCGACATTTTTTGCGAGGCCCCGCGGATGACTGCGAGTGTGAATAACAACGACAATGATAACTTCTGAAGGCCCTCCGTTAACACGGCAAGACGTAAGAAGGGGGGCCCGCTGAAAGACGGGAGAGGCAGGCATGTATCCTTGAAGAGAAACAACTGCCTCCGCCTAAAAACAATAAGAGCATCACGAAGTTCGAACAATGGAAGGGGCACTTGGCATCACACCTTGGCTCACGTAATTTTTCTTACAGTCAGAATTCATGTATGTGTGTGTGAGGGCACTGTTCAGTACTGCTATAATAAATTAGTTCAAGTTGAGCCAGGTCTTCATCGTATGACCATTACTTAAAGTGACTATATCTGTTTTTTGTTGTCTAAATCTGTGTTTTTTACTCATTGGTTTTTTCGGTAAAGTCACGTATGTAGAAATACAATAAAATTATATTAAAACAAAAAAATCACGACGTTTCGATCACAACGAAACGTCGTGTGTGTTTGTGTGCAATTCGTGTGTTATTTTAAGGGGAGCGGTAGCATAACGATTAGCGCGTTGCACGACTAACCTGGCAACACGAGTTCATTTCCTGCTCACGGCCAACACCAGCGATGATTATTTGAACTGGTCCTGGACCTCCCCTAGGTAGACTCAGCCTCAAATGAGTACCTGGTGCGGTGTGTAAACATCGCCACTGGGGAGACAAAGGCGGCTGGGCGTGGTGCTGGCCGCCCACCCCCTCGTGTGCCGTGCCGGCCTTCATAGGTGCTGCTCGCTAACAGCACTTGTCCCAATAGTCTGTGAAGGCTACACGGGGGATCTTTGTCTTTCTGTCATTTAATTCAGAGTATTGTACACTGCTGTACTGTACAGTGGTATGCTGTTGGGTAAAGTATAATGTGTCGTATAGTACAGTGTACAGTAGTGTTTGATAAATATTTCAGTCTGCAATTTGGTGTGTGGTGCATTGTATAGTGTACTGTGTGATCTATTGTGCAGTGCCCCTTGGTATCACTGGGGAGCGCTTGGTGTGGTATTCGTCAACAGAGTGGCGCTCCTTACCAAGTCCCACCAGGGGTGCCACCGCGTAAAGGGGAGAACGGAACCGAGTTCTGCACCGTGCGTCTCCATTACCTCTCCTTTACCATCTTTGGGTGGGCCGACAACCCCCAGCTGCTCGGCTGCCTCAGCGACTACTTTGGGAGTTTGTTCTGTGAAGACCCGTACAGTGGCCATGACCTTGAAAATGGGTTCCTGCTCAAGAGAGGTCATCTCCTGGTTGGTGCTACGACCGGGTTGTCTGGAACCTGTAGAGCCGACTCGTGCTCGTCTCCCACCCGGCAACTCTGTTCCGTGTTTTTACCCCATTGTCACTCAACCCATCAAATTCACTGTCAACTCATTCATCAAACACAATACAATAGTACCCCCCCCTCCCCCATATCCTGTTCCTGCTTTTCCTCTAATCTACAATTTTCTACAATTTCATGATTATTGTTCGTTTCATAGTTCTCCACCGGCAGCCGCAGCTGAAAGACGACTCTATTACAAAATACATTGTAAAACTATTCATATTTATATTGTTGATCAGGTCAGGTGTTGAAACCAATCCTGGTCCTATTATTGCCACATTCTCCATCACAAACGTTTAACTCAATAGATGTAAAAAAATAAACAGTCTTGGCATTAAATTTTGATTTAAAGCTTTCGTGACTGCAGTAATTCATATTCTTAGTTTTTTCGGTAAAGTCACGTTGAAGAGAAACAACAAAATAACAAAATATATATAAAACAATAAAAAATTCTCACGACGTTTCGGCCATAACTCAAACGGTCATCATCAGGTGTGTTGGTTTGCATAAATGTATTTTTAAACGGCACATTTATTTATTTATAAAAAAACGTTGGCGTCACGCGCAGCGATTTGGCAGTTAAATAAATAAATGTGCCGTTTAAAAATACATTTATGCAAACCAACACACCTGATGATGACCGTTTGAGTTATGGTCGAAACGTCGTGAGAATTTTTTATTGTTTTATATATATTTTGTTAGTCTTGGCATTGTCCATATCAATATTAGGGGCCTCATAGCTAAATTTCAACAATTCAAAATTTAATTCAATAATCTTTGTCCAGACATCTTTTGTCTGTCTGAAAAATGGCTTATCTCACATATAACTCCTAGCCTTATTGAAATTGAAGGATATAATATATTCCGATTAGAAAGACAATCAAGAGGAGGAGGTGTGGCAGTATATGTGAAAAATAACCAACCTTGCATTCAACTTACTGTATTTGACCCAGGCTCTTTTGAATGTATCACACTCATCATTTCTTCTCCAGGTAACCAACATTTTACTCTGATGTGTTGCTGTACACCAAATAGTCAAATATAAGATGAATACCAGGATAAAAATATATCACCCATTCCAAAATGTGAACTACTGATCATAGGGGACCTACATTGGAATTGACTGAACTTACCACATGATGCATTAGACTTTACAAACCAGTACAATCTAAATCAATTGATTATTTCAACCACTAGACCCAATATGATATCCTACTCACAAATTCACCCAGTACATTTTCAAAAGTGGGAGTCTTAAGTAACCATCTAAATGACCATGCCATTATCTTTGGCATTCATTATACAAAAATAATCAAAACACTTCATGAAATCTTTATAAAACGATCTTTAAAATATTTGAAACATGACACTCCATTCTGACTGGGATACGGTATGAACAATTCCAGTTTTTGAAAATGCTTGGACATATTTTAAGAACCAATTCCTAAAAAGAATTGACAAACATGCCCCCTTATAAAAGTTCAAAATAAAGGGTGATCGTCCACCTTGGTTTGCTCCAAACATTTCTGAATTCATGAAAACTGTCGATATAGCCTGGAACAATGCAAAATATCAAATAACCTCCCTAATTGGATGAACTATAGAACAATAAAGAAAAATGTACTTGCCAATAAATAAACACTACATTTTCTTACGACTGCCAAACTATTCTAAATTCATAAAAAAAATATTTTCTGGCAGACGTTCAACTCAGTTAAAAACAAAGTAAAGCGACATTTTCTTTAAGAAAATACAACTATTATTGTATGGCAAAGAACTGTTCACAAAACAAGACATTGTTAATGAATTCAAATCTCATCCTGGATCAGCAGGGAATATCTTTTACACCAATATTTACATCACTCATTTCTTCCTCTTCACACATGAACCATAACAATGTTAGTGAAAGTAATCATGACAGACGCTTGTGTTGCGCCCGAAACGTCGTGATTTATTTGTATTTTATTTGATACCTACGTGACTTTACCGAAAGAACCAAAGAGTATAATTATCCATACTTCTCGTTTAGTCCCATATCTGAACTGGATGTATTGCATACGCTAGCTTCAATTAAAACATCATCATCCACGGGAGAAGATGAGTTGCCTGCATTTGCACTTGTGGCTGTGGCAGATCTCATTTATAAATCTCCACACACATTTTTAACCTCTCACTTACCGAAGGTGCATTATCACTGGAGTGGAAATCCGCTCTTATTCATCCAGCATATACAAATGGCTCCAAAGAAGACCCTAATAATTATAGGCCAATCTCTCTTCTTCACCAGTTACTAAAAATATTCTAAAACATACTTAAATCACAAATAAACTGCGTCCTAAAAAGTCAATCTCATTCACAATAAAAAGTCTGGTTTTAGAAAGGATTACTGCACTACCACAGCAATGATGGATGTATAAAAAGTCTCTTCAGTAACCTGGATAAAAGCCACGACTGCTGTGCACTGTTCCTTGACTTGTCAAAATTCTTTCATACTGTTAACCATGGTATTCTACTCACAAGACTTGGTCAACTAAAATGTTCAGAGACTACAATAAAATGGTTCAAAAGAGTTGCCACTCAGACCGTTCTCAAAAAGTACATAGTGATAATATCTCACCCACAAATATTTAAATAACAAAGGATGTTCCACAAGCTTTTAGGCCCTCGATCAAATTCTGTTCTCATTATATTTAAACAATATTGGACTTAACTTAAATCACTCAATAATTAAATCTCTTTGCCGATGACACTGTCATGCTAGTATCAGGTAAATCTCGAAACGAAGTCAAACAGAATCTCCAACACCATTTCGATTTAATTCAACAATTGTCATCACCAACATTACCCATACATTAAAAAAATCAATTTCATCCTCGTCACCTATTACAGATATCAGAAACAACATAATTGAACAAATACTTGGGTTTACTAATTGATTCAAAACTTTAATTCCAACCCCATATTAATCACATCTCAAAGAAAAAATAAAGAAAAATGTTACATAGAAACAAACATTGTTTTCCCATTTGATTTCACCTGCAAATCAATAAAGTTATCATTCTGCCACTGTTTAATACTGCTTACAGATCAGTATGATGCTACTTACAGATCAGCTACGAATGAATCACTCAACAGACTAAACCCGCTTTATCATTCTGTTCTTCGATTTGCACTGGATGTACCATACAGGACTCACCATTGTGAGCTCTACTTAAAATACAATCTCACATCACTTGATGCAAGAAAAAATCTACATTGGGCCCTGTTCATCCATAAAATCCATATTGGCAAATCTGCGCTATATTTAGCTAATTCATTAACCCTATTGTCAAATCCAAGAAACCCAAGACGTCCATCTAATTGCCTTTTAACTATCCTAAGAATAAAAATTGGAATATGTGACAAAGCCTTTAACGTTGCAGCACCAACGTTTTGGGACAACCTTGTTTCCTCCCTGAACATCACAAATCTTCCTTCAACAAATATTCTGAAGCAGAAGATTAGTGCTGGATACAGCCAGATTGTAAATGTGATTTGCAAATGTGATTCTTAACAATGTAACGATAGTAAAATTTTAATGTACAATTTGATTGATGGACTGCGTGTTGTCTTGGTGTGACGTTGGACTCTTTTTGCTGTTGTTTTATTGACTTTGCCAAGCTTGGGAATTGATGTACAAATGCAATTTAAACTTATGTTTTATTTATTGCAGTGGTGCCACGATGGTGTGATGATATCTTCCTCGCCTGGTATGCAGGTGGTCAGGGGTTCGATGCCGACCCTGACCCATATTTGGAGTTTGCATATTCTCCACGTGGTCGCGTGGATTTTTTCTCCGGGTCCTCTGGTTTTTCCCTCCATATTTAGAAACATGCATTTAAATTATATAGATTATTTTTCTGCTATAAATGTTAACATATTAGCCACTTTGTTGAGCTATTACTTGTGGCCAGGTCACTTCAGAAAATAATTTAATAACTCAGTGGGGTTTACTTGCTATGATAAAAAAAATGTAGGTGATTTGTTTACCCATCCCATACTTTGCACTCCTATCATGTTGTTGTATTGTTGTTGTGATGTTCTGACCCATCCCTGCTGGACATCTGTGAAAAAGAGCTTCATAGCTCATCTGATTCCTCCAGTATAAATACATATTGTGATTCTGATAAAACATGGTAGTCCATGTGTGGTGAATGAATCCAGTGAATATGTCGTCGTTACATACAGCAAAAGGTGTTGCTCGCCCAGCACCTTTCTCCTGTACTCTCCATATTCATTCACACGCAAGTGTTCTCTCTCATGACAAACCCTAACCCTCATATGTTTACACATATGTAATGAGAAAGTGACATCTACTGGTTGGAAAAGGGCAGCACGGGTACAGACACCACTATAAACATTATTCAATCCCCAAAGGGAGAGGTATCTGGGCCAAAGGTGAAGGGTGGGGCCGGCCGAGAAACTCCGAGAACCGGCTAGAAAGTTCCACGAGAGGGCGTGGCTGGAGGCGGGGCCTAGCCGCGCCTGTGGCCATAAAAGCGGAGGCGGAGGAGGACTCGGGGTCGGTGTGGGGAGTCTTGGGTTTGGGCTGCGTCGCTGCTCGCCGTCATCTCTCTCCGTCATTCGGTCACGTGGCGGATCTCCTGCTGAGTTCCACCGCCCTCCCCGGGACGCCGTCAGCCAGCGGCGAGACCAGGAGCGGACGGGCGGAACCCGCCGTGTGATCAACCATGTGTGTAGTCTGTAGAACGTAATAGCTAAATGTGTACTTGGAGAGGAAGCTGATACCGTTGGCCTGTGCTGTGCCCGTACGTGGAATAAAGAGTACTCTCTACACAACGTGTCACGGAAGTTGCTCATTACATGTGTAGAGGACTAGTTGCGGACATGATGTCACGCTCGCTTCCAGGGGCCATGACGTCATGGGAGGTGGCGTAATGCGCACCTGCTGGCGGGATGACGTCATGTCCCGCAGGGGTACCTGAACGGGAGCGCGTGACGTAAGCGGGGTCGTTGAGAGCTGGGAACGTGAAGGGTGGGTGTTAGGACCAGGGGTGAGGATAAGGGTCTGTAGAAGGGCCAGCATAAGCTGGCCCTTCTACGGAGGAGGCAGCCCAGACAGCTAGCTGAGCCAAGGAACAGACCGTGGGGAAGGTCCGAGCAGAGGACGCAGCCTAGGACCCCTAAACCCTGGGAAAGTGTTACACGCTTAGTGTTAAGTTGGCGTAAGCCCTTAATAAAACACCGGCGTAAGCCCTTACCTGGAAACTTGCCTCCGAGTTATCCGACACTCAACACACGTGTGGAACTTTTGGCTACATTGAGGCATTGGGTATTTAAACAGCTCGTTAAATGACACCTCATTCCTTTTATAAATGCTGTAAGACATGTATTCTGTGTCAATGTACCAGTGACTGGTGATCCCGCTGCAGTTGAAATGTGTCTGAATACAGTACGGACAGTCCTCGACTTATGAACACAATTCGTACCTGAGACAGGTTCGTAAGTCGAATGGTTCGTAAGTAGGAATACAGTAATCTACTGTATTTAAATGCCCGCACACACAAACGCTCACTCCCAGCACGAGGCTGACTCATTACATCTAGCGGAGGATCGCTCAGCTGGACAAATTAGTGCCTCGGTTCAATTTAAAAGTGTGAGTTCGCATTTTAATTCGATGTAAAAAAATAGTGCATGCTGCTCGTAAGTTGGGTGTTCGTCGATCGAGGACTATGTTTTGACTGTTGAGCCTCCACAATATTGGAATGAGAACAATGTGTTGAGGTTATATGTGCATTTGCATGTATGTATGTGTGGGTGTTTTCGGACATGTGCGTGATTATATTCATGATGTGTGTGGATTGTTCTAGGTATGGTCAGTGGCTTCCTGCTCGTGATTCTTATCAAAGTGCACCTAGCTTGGCACACCCCCTGTGGTGACATTGTTGATGAATGTTGAATGGTAGCTGTTCGTGTCTGTGTGTGGAGGTAATTGTGATCTCCTCACACAATCCAATCTGATCACACTCGTGATGGATCGCAGGTAGGCTATCCTGAATGCTTCAAGTTGACACGGGCCTCTGTGGCCCTCCATGCTTCCCAGTTGAGATGTGATTGTGGCTGAAGACGTGGAACTTTGTGCAGAGTGACAGGCTGGGCAGCTTCAACACATCATTACACTACCAATTAAGTGATAACGCCACTCATCTGACTTGGCATAGAACTTCTGCTGGCAAACCAAAAATAGCTAAAAACACAATGTCCGAGAACTCCTCCACTCTCTCCAAAAAAATGCCCTATTATTGGTTGATTATTTTCGTAACAATAATGATATAAAATTTTGATTTAAAGCTTTCGTGACTGCAGGGATTCATATTCTTGGTTCTTTCGGTAAAGTCACGTAGAAGGGAAACAATTAAATAATACAAATATAAAACAAAATTCTCACCACGTGTCGACTGCAACACAAGCAATCATCATCAGGTGTGAAAACCACAGCAAGAAAATTTGAAAAAAGTGGCGGTTTTTTTTTACGTTAGCACCACGGAGAGCGATTTGGCAGTTATTCAGATGGACGAGTCCATCTATGTTCGGAAAAGAGGAGGGGGGAGACGAAAATAATGGATGCGGTCTGAAAGCCACCGTAAGCGTGAACAATCAATTAAGACCTGAAATGGTTTAACAAATCCTTCCAATGATTGCTAAGCCAGAATCCATCTTCTCGGTTGAAATTGTCTCTGTGTTTGTATATGTGGATAGCCTCATGAACGAATCTCTCATGGTAGCCAGATGGCTTGCAAAAAACCTCTGTCTTGGAGAAGTCAATGTCATGTGAGCCTACTGAATTATAACAGTGATCTGCCACGGCCGAGGTGTTGGTCCTACCATGTTTTAGGTCTGCTTTGTGTTCACGAATGCGATCCGAAACATGTCGTTTGGTTTCTCCAATGTAACTGCTACCACAGAGGCAACTTAGTTTGTAGACACCAGGGTACTGTATGTCCGGAATCAAATCTTTCACAGACGGAACAAGATCACGGATTTTATGTAATGTGTTGAATCGGACCTGGATCTTGTGTTTATTCAAGATTTTGGAGATCTTTTTTGTGATCCCCGCAATGTAGGGTAAAGTGGTGGTTTTGAAAGGCTCCTCAAGAGGGTCCTTTGTCATGGTTGGAGTGATAGCTTTGCGGATTGTGTAGTCGGAGTAACCATTAGCCCTGAGAGCCTGGTGTACGTGCTTGAGTTCACTGGTAACGTGTTCCTGGTCAGAAATGCATTGGGCTCTATGGTGCAGAGTCTTGATGAGGGAGTTCTTCTGGGATGGATGGTGGTGGAAATCCGGTTTCAGGTAAGCATCTGTATGGGTAGCTTTCCTGTAGACAGAGTGGCTCATTGAACCATCAGGTCTCTTTCTATTAAGACATTGGATAAACCAAACGACATGTCTCGGACCGCATTTGTGAACACAAAGCAGCCCAACATCTCGGCCGTGGCAGATCACTGTTATAATTCAGTAGGCTCACATGACATTGACTTCTCCAAGACAGAGGTTCTTTGCAAGCCATCTGGCTACCATGAGAGATTCGTTCATGAGGCTATCCACATATACAAACACAGACAATTTCAACCGAGAAGATGGATTCTGGCTTAGCAATCATTGGAAAGATTTGATAAACCATTTCGGGTCTTAATTGATTGTTCACGCTTACGGTGGCTTTCAGACTGCATCCATTATTTTCGTCTCCCCCCTCCTCTTTTCCGAACATAGATGGACTCGTCCATCTGAATAACTGCCAAATCGCTCTCCATGGTACTAACGTTAAAAATAACCACCACTTTTTTCAAATTTTCTTGCTGTGGTTTTCACACCTGATGATGATTGCTTGTGTTACAGTCAAAACGTCGTGAGAATTTTATTGTTTTATATTTTTATTATTTTATTGTTTCCCTTCTACGTGACTTTACCGAAAGAACCAAGAATATAATAATGATATAATACATAAAAAAAACTATTAATACAGAAATTATCATACGAGCACCTCGTGTTCGTGCAAGAACAGCAGCAGGCGGATGATATGACACACTGGCAAAAATAACTATTCAGAGGAAAAATGTATATGCAATAGACATTATACTGCAAAACGGGGATGAATTCGTCTCCATTTACAGTCAATCAGTTCGATCACGTTCGGGTTTGTTCAATCAGAATCCCTCGGTGAAATTTTGTGGGGTCAGCGTTTTCTGGAGGCGCGGAGGCTGCGAGAGGCACCTCCCGCTGAAGTGAAGACAAAACGTCCCGCGGGCCATCGGCCGAGGCGAGCACTGTCCGTGTTAAAAATACGGGTCAACAATTGGAGCAAAACACGCATATATCCAACGCACTTGAAGACTGCTATGTGGTATGTGAGTCGATGTGCAGGCCTCTTGTAAATCCCATGCTGGACGAGGGTTACCGCATGCCATGCAGGGATCGGGGGTTGTTTAGAGTGCACTTTCCTCAGGTCAGGTTGGTGAAGGCGGGGAGAGCAAGGACGTTGTTGGAGCAGAGAAATACACTTTGACAACATAGTTCGCTGCACTGCTCTCTTTGCTGATGAGTAGATATCTCGAGCTTGCTTCTTAATTTTCCTTCCTTTGAATGTGAAAAGAGGCCCCTTTGTCACACCACTCTAGCCTCTACCCCTTTCCTTCGCCAACACGCACTGACCAGCACGGTGAAATATGGTGAAACAACCCCCATGACTGATATGGCCTTTATCCAGTAGTGGATTGACAAATGCCTGTTAGTTATTAATTATTAAGTTATGCAATTTGAAAGAAATGCAGCAACGGTAAAAGACTTACTGTACTGTATTTGCATTTATTCAAACAAAAACACATGTAGAATTATGTAATATCACTTCTAAAACATTTAATCAATAAGCAAAGCCTCATTATTACTCTAAGGAAATCCTCACAATTATTACACCACGTACAGTGAGTGAAAAAAGTATTTGATCCCCTGCTAATTTTGTACGTTTGCCCACTGACAAAGAAATTATCTGTGTATAATTTTAATGGTATGTTTATTTGAACAGTGGGAGACAGAATAACAACTAAAATCCAGAAAAACGCATGTCAAAAAATGTTATAAATTGATTTGCTTTTTAATGAGGGAAATAAGTATTTGACCCCTCTGCAAAACATGACTTAGTACTTGGTGGCAAAACCTTTGTTGGCAATCACAGAGGTCAGACGTTTCTTGTAGTTGGCCACCAGGTTTGCACACATCTCAGGAGGGATTTTGTCCCACTCCTCTTTGCAGATCTTCTCCAAGTCATTAAGGTTTCGAGGCTGACGTTTGGCAACTCGAACCTTCAACTCCCTCCACAGATTTTCTATGGGATTAAGGTCTGGAGACTGGCTAGGCCACTCCAGGACCTGAAAGTGCTTCTACTTGAGCCACTCCTTTGTTGTCTTGGCCGTGTGTTTTGGGTCATTGTCATGCTGGAATACCCATCCACGACCCATTTTCAATGCTCTGGCTGAGGGAAGGAGGTTCTCACCCAAAATTTGACGGTACATGGCCCCGTCCATCGTCCCTTTGATGCGGTGAAGTTGTCCTGTCCCCTTAGCAGAAAAACATCCCAAAAGCATGTTTCCACCTCCATGTTTGATGTTGGGGATGGTGTTCTTGGGGTCATAGCATTCCTCCTCCTCCAAACACGGCGAGTTGAGTTGATGCCAAAGAGCTCAATTTTGGTCTCATCTGACCACAACACTTTCACCCAGTTGTCCTCTAAATCATTCAGATGTTCATTAGCAAACTTCAGACGGCATGTATATGTGCTTTCTTGAGCAGGGGGACCTTGCGGGCGCTGCAGGATTTTAGTCCTTCATGGCGTAGTGTGTTACCAATTGTTTTCTTGGTGACTATGGTCCCAACTGCCTTGAGATCATTGACAAGATCCTCCCGTGTAGTTCTGGGCTGATTCCTCACCGTTCTCATGATCATTGCAACTCCATGAGGTGAGATCTTGCATTGAGCCCCAGGCCGAGGGAGATTGACAGTTCTTTTGTGTTTCTTCCATTTGCGAATAATCGCACCAACTGTTGTCACCTTCTCACCAAGCTGCTTGGCAATGGTCTTGTAGCCCATTCCAGCCTTGTGTAGGTCTACAATCTTGTCCCTGACATCCTTGGAGAGCTCTTTGGTCTTGGCCATAGTGGAGAGTTTGGAATCAGATTGATTGATTGCTTCTGTGGACAGGTGTCTTTTATACAGGTAACAAGCTGATATTAAGAGCACTCCCTTTAAGAGTATGCTCCTAATCTCAGCTCGTTACCTGTATAAAAGACACCTGGGAGCCAGAAATCTTTCTGATTGAGAGGGGGTCAAATACTTATTTCCTTCATTCAAATGCAAATCAATTTATAACATTTTTGACATGCGTTTTTCTGGATTTTTGTTGTTGTTATTCTGTCTCTCACTGTTCAAATAAACCTACCATTAAAATTATAGACTGATCATTTCTTTGTCAGTGGGCAAACGTAGAAAATCAGCAGGGGATCAAATACTTTTTTCCCTCACTGTATGTGAATGTGTAGATCTCTATGTGTAATGAATCATCAACGGAAGTGCCACTATATACACCACCAACAATATTTAGAAGATGTGACATTCCCAGAGTTGAACATTTACAACCTACATTCAGACAGCCAGGGTGATGCCACATTAAGATTTTCACAATTATCCAATAACGATCATGAGAAGGTGCTTAGGGACAGAAGATTTTTAGGAACGTTACAGACGTACTGTTAAGAATGGATAAATGAGACTCAAGAGACCAAAACGAATGGATTATTAGCATTTTGAGTTAATTACTGAGGCTCAAAGGCCCTGAACACATTACAATTCGATTCAATTCAGCAATATATAGCACCAAAACACAACCTGCATGTGGAGACTAGAGCCGCCATTCTGTCCGCATACCTCCGAACGAATCCAATACCACTTCTAGCCAGGTTCTGTACATCTCCAAGCCCCGTCAAGTCTTCCGAGCCCCACACTGAATGAATCCACTCTTTCCATCTCGTTATCTCTCCTCTAATCTTCCATGCAGTCATCAAAGCTTCCAATCGAGTTCCCGGAGCCCCCTTTGAGTTTTGTGAGAGACAACCTACCGGCAAGAGCCCCCCTCCCCCTCCCAATGCCTGCTCTGCCCCCTACAACTGCGGTTACGGCTGCATGGCTAATTAGACAACGGGGCTAGCAAGTGAGAGTTACTGTGGGTGGTTCACTCGCAGACGATTACAGAAAATATCGAACGCACATTATTAGTGGTAATAGGGTGCCCTCCCAGCTTGCCCTACAAATATAAATTGCTTCCGGCGCGCGCATGCAACTTGCACGCCAACACATCCCCGTCTACCGGTGCCAGGCATGCGGCCACTATGGATCTGCTCTGCACACAGACTTTGCAGCTAACCTAAGATGTCACGTGATAAGGCCCACAGGATTGCTTTTAGCACCGACAATAGATATAGAGTATATTGGAAAATAATTCATTTTTTCTATAATATGGAGTCTATGCAGCGATTTCTGAGGGGGAAGGATGGCGTCTGGATTATTTGAGATGTGCTTTCCCATGGTAACCAAATAGAGGAAAGGACCACAAATGCACATCTCCTGTATTGCGTGCACAGGTGCATACTGTACTGCGGAAACATTACGGCGAGCACTTCTCATGGAATGATAAAGTCAAGCTCAAAAGTGTCTTGAGTTATAATTGATTGACATAAGAATACAAGTCACACAAAAAGGCTCCACGGTGGCAAGATGTTAACTACCTCACCTGGTATGCATGAGGTCGTGGCTTCGATCCTAACCCTGCTGCCTGTATATTTGGAGTTTGCATGTTCTCCCTGTGGTCGCGTGGATTTTTCTCCGGGTCATCCGGTTTTTAAAAATGCGGTTTAGAGTATTTGGCTGCTATCAATTTCCATGTGAGCTATCATTTGTGGCCAGGTCGCTTCAGAAAAAGAGCTACGTAGCTCAGTGGACCTTACCTGGTAAAATAAAATGTTTAAAATAAAGCTTACAACTCCTGGAAAATTCATCCTGCATAAAGAGAGATACTGAGATCAACTACAGGTAGGCAGGTTACTTTCATTTAAAACAGGTGATAGCCTATTTTTATAGAACATCTCTTTTTCAAAGGAGACCTAGGATTGCGTGGGTAAATTAAATGCGAGTGTAAAGGACACACATTTGATGTGCATGCATCAAATATTTTTACAGGCGAAAACATTCTTATGAAAGTAAAAATCTAAATATATTATTTATTACGCCTGTTTACCCTCAAGACTAATTTTTAGGATTCTGCCAGGTTGCTGCAGTAGGGTGGCGATGTTGCTGCTGTGTGCAACTGAGTAATGAGCAGGAAATGTTTCATCATTTGGAAGGTTTGGCCAGTCAATACCAGTTACATTGTATTTTTTTGTTATCTATTTGGAGGAAACAGGAAAACGAGGAGGAAACAGGGTGGAGAACATACAAACTTTAGGAAGAAAAGCCCTAGGCGGGAATCTAACTCAGGGCGGTTGTGTTGTGAGGCACCAACTTTATCACCACACGACCTCACAGCCTCTGCCCTCAGAAGTAAAACACTGCCTTTTGCTAAATGCCAACAGGGAAAGCTCTTGAACCAGAAGGTATAACCAGGGACATCAAATAAGTGGGTGAGACTGGTTGGTGTAATTTAAAAAGTTTATGCATTTACTAAATGCTTAAAAATAATAGAAATACACAATAAAACGATACTCAATCATAATTGGGGTTATATGAGTTTCGCACAAAAACATTAAATGATTTTGGTGTCTCCAGGACATCTGAACACACAAAATACGCAATGACAAAGTATACAAATATTTACAGGTACTAAATACATATTCTTTGGGTCTTTCGGTAAAGCCACGTAGATAGAAAAATAATGAAAAAATTAAAATATCACGTTTCGATCGCAACACAAGCAATCATCATCAGGTGAAAAAATATAGCGGGAGAGCTGCTGAGGCAGGAAAAAATATAGCGGGAGAGCTGCTGAAGCAGGATGTTACGTAGGTTTGAGATGGGTGTAGCCCAAGGGTAAGTGGGCGGGGCTAGAGATGGAATTTGCATGTCAATGTAAGACCGGAGAGCTGCTGAAGCAGGACGTTATATAGGTTTGAGATGGGTTTAGCCCAAGGGTAAGTGGGCGGGGCTAGAGATGGAATTTGCATGTCAATGTAAGATCGGAGAGCTGCTGAAGCAGGATGTTATATTGGTTTGTGATGGTCAGAAATACATTGAGCTCTATGGTGTAGAGTTTTGATGAGGGAATTCTTCTGGGCTGGATGGTGGTGGGAGTCAGGTTTTAGGTAGGCATCCGTATGGGTGGCTTTCCTGTAGACAGTGTCCCATTGAGCCATCTGGTTTCTTATCGATTAAAACATCCAAGAATGGTAACTTGCCATCCTTTTCCACCTCCATGGTGAAGTTGATGGCTGGATGTATGGAATTAATGTGGTTGAAGAATTGGCCCAGCGCTGGTAGGGCATGTGGCCAGATGACAAACGTGTCATCTACGTATCTCTTCCACAAGGAAGGACGTAGAGTGGATGCCTGGATGGCATCTGTCTCAAAATCTTCCAATAAAACATTGGCTACAACTGAAGATAAGGGAGAACCTATTGGGGTACCTTCAACTTGTTTGTAGAATGTTCCATTCCAGGTGAAGTAAGTGTTGGTGAGGCAGTGTCTAACCAGGGCCGGTACATCAGCATTCAGTCCTTGTTGGACCAAATCTTCAATTTTTGCAAAGGTATCAGGCAGGCCACATTGCTTGGAGCGATCGAGAATAATGATCGAGTGGCAGGTGCAGGAGTGAATAGGCCCGAGAGGACACCCACTGTGGATATAGAGCAATGAAATCAGCTCATTTTCAGGAACTAGATGGATTGTTACATTGCAAAACCATGATATAACCGCTTTTTGTGTTTAGGTTGTGGTCATTGCCCCACACCTCCGATTATCACAGTTGGCTACGTACGGTATGAAAAAAGTACAACATACATTCACAGACAGCGATGGTTTCGGGAGCCATTCAGTATGTAATGACATGTAACATGACTGCTTTAAAAATAATAAAATTCACATTTTCATGGAAATAAAATAATAGTTACTGCAAGGACACGATATATGATTAATTCGCCACTGTCTAACATAGTTTTATCTCTATATTAGGTGAAAATTAAGTTTGGGATTTAAAAGACAAAAACATAGCTACATTGCATAAATTCAACTAAAATGAAACACAATATTATACTCGTAGAAACAGCTTTGATTTAATCTCAGTACACATCAATTTCTCAAACAATACAATTCATATTAATAGCACTGCATACGTAATCAATCAAATATTAACAATGTCCTGAAGTCTGTGACGGACGATACAACAGTACCATGCTTGGCTATTACACAGTAGCATGCGTGCTGTCATTCTATTTGAACGAGGTCACACTGCCACTCTGAGCCTGTTAAATCGGGTCAGCCAACACACACACACATATATATGCACACACACGTACATTTCATATATAACAGGACTGTACTTGCTTTCTATGCATGGCCATCACTAGACTCCATTAAAAGCAGGTCAAGTGATCTGCCAAAAGTCATTAAAATATCCCACAGTAGGTATGTTGGCAAGAGTAATGCAAAGCCATTAGTATGCAGACATTCTGCAGTTTCCTCCACTGGGCGGCACACCAAAGTTAAAATCAACTCTGCCGCTGGCCATGGATACCTGCGTCATATCCATGCAGGGGAAAAATACAAAATAGCCAATGCCAGGATGTTCACAGGGTGAATAGAGATGTACCTCACTCTGCATTGTCACATGGAAAGTCACAGCCGTTAACAAGCCGAGCAAAGGTTTGACTGCACAAAAGCAACTTTCGGCCTCATCCAGACCACTGGCTCAAATTAACGTGTGGCGCTGTTCTGCCGAAATCGGTAGCAAGAGCTGATATTTAAAGTTTAGCCTGGAGCAACCCTGGCTTGAGAGCAAATGCTGTCCATGTAGTTGAATTTTTTTTATTGTGCATGCATGCATGGAGTTTTCCCCTTTTTTCTGGCAACAAAACTGAAACCTTTTTACTAGGATTCATGTCTGCATTAACCACAATACCTGAAGTCAAAATGCAAACAAAAACATACTATGATAATATATGCATTGTCCTTGAAACTGATTGGGAATGAGTAACGGTGGATAGTCCTTCACTCGACATTCCATTGGTAATGAGTAATGGTGGATAGTCCTTCACTCGACATTCCATTGGGAATTAATAACGGTGGATAGTCCTTCACTAGACATTCCATTGGGAATGAGTAATGGTGGATAGTCCTTCAATCGACATTCCATTGGGAATGAGTAATGGTGGATAGTCCTTCACTCGACATTCCATTGGGAATGAGTAATGGTGGATAGTCCTTCACTCGACATTCCATTGGGAATGAGTAATGGTGGATAGTCCTTCACTCGACATTCCATTGGGAATGAATAACGGTGGATAGTCCTTCACTCGACATTCCATTGGGAATGAGTAATGGTGGATAGTCCTTCACTCGACATTCCATTGGGAATGAGTAATGGTGGATAGTCCTTCACTCGACATTCCATTGGGAATGAGAAATGGTGGATAGTCCTTCACTCGACATTCCATTGGGAATGAGTAATGGTGGATAGTCCTTCACTCGACATTCCATTGGGAATGAGTAATGATGGATAGTCGTTCACTCGACATTCCATTGGGAATGAGTAATGGTGGATAGTCCTTCACTCGACATTCCATTGGGAATGAGTAATGGTGGATAGTCCTTCACTTGACATTCCATTGGGAATGAGTAATGGTGGATAGTCCTTCACTCGACATTCCATTGGGAATGAGTAATGGTGGATAGTCCTTCACTCGACATTCCATTGGGAATGAGAAATGGTGGATAGTCCTTCACTCGACATTCCATTGGGAATGAGTAATGGTGGATAGTCCTTCACTCGACATTCCATTGGGAATGAATAATGGTGGATAGTCCTTCACTCGACATTCCATTGGGAATGAGTAATGGTGGATAGTCCTTCACTCGACATTCCATTGGGAATGAATACAGGTGGATAGTCCTTCACTCGACATTCCATTGGGAATGAATAATGGTGGACAGTCCTTCACTCGACATTCCATTGGGAATGAGTAATGGTGGATAGTCCTTCATTCGACATTCCATTGGGAATGAATAAAGGTGGATAGTCCTTAACTCGATGTTCCATTGGGAATGAGTAATGGTGGACAGTTCTTCACTCGACATTCCATTGGGAATGAGTAATGGTGGACAGTTCTTCACTCGACATTCCATTGGGAATGAGTAATGGTGGACAGTCCTTCACTCGACATTCCATTGGGAATGAATAAAGGTGGATAGTCCTTCACTCGACATTCCATTGGGAATGAGTAATGGTAGACAGTCCTTCACTCGATGTTCCATTGGATATAAGTTACGCGATCTAACCCAAAAAAAACCCTAAATTATGTTATGGATAGAAGATATTCACGACACTTACACTGTGACGAGTCCCTGAGTAATCAAGGGCACTGGTTCATTGGGTAGAAAATATATGCCCATACTTCACCACACTGGTCAGTGCGGGTCGGTGAAGAAAAGCAACCATGGGAGCACACCGCTGACACTAAGGTAACCTCCCAACCACCACTGCCTAGCATTATAAGTATTGTTACGTTCATAAAAGGTACTTTTTCGTGTTTTTTTTTATTATTCTGAGGTCAAAACCAAAAGTCAAATAGATTTCCTTCTCGAATGAGCATTGAAGCAGTGCTCATCCCCTGTTTACAGGCCCTGTAGCAGTCGTGGAAAGCTCCACAGTGGTAATGTGTTAATCAACGCTGGAGGGATGACATGCTGAGCGAACCCTGAAGCAAAGTTTTGTCAATACTGTAGGCTGCAATGTAAAATTATATGCAGAAATAATTAATAACCCAACATGATCTGGCTAGTGCGGTGCATCGCTTCCTTCCTGTTGTGATGCTACACAGCTATTGTGAAACGGTGGACTGTCATAAGACCACAGGACCGAGGAGACTGGTCATGCAGATCTCACCTCCTCACGAGTAAGAGATCAAGCGAGTCCACATTAATTATAGTTACCAAAATTGACGAGTGAACAATTGTACATTTTTGTGTGTACAATACGATAAGCATGGGATTGTATCATGGTCATTATTTAATAATTTAAGAGCAATGTTATTTAGGAAGCACTTCGCAATACAACTTAAAATGAGTTTGCAAATCTAAAAACAACAATGGATGAAAAGTCACGCATACATTTTACAACAAGCGTTAGCTTGTTGTAAAAGGTTGATGACTACGTACGGTGCGAAAGATATTCAACATAAATACACATGACTGTTAGATTAATACAATTTAATGGGCCTGGGCAGGACACGTAACTGGATGGTATAATGACCAAAAGTCAAGAAAAGATGGAGTGGCAGCCAAGGAATGGAATGTGTCTGAGAGGCCATCAATAAGGAGATGAAGCAATAAAATCAGCTCGTATCTAGGTGCTGGGTAGATTGTTACATCGCAGAGGGCGTTGGGAAGGCCTTGATCCAGCAGTTGACTGATAATGGCTGATTAGAACGAATAAGGTGAGCGTTCGTGTTGGATAAAGAGATACTTCACGTGGCACGTTATGCTTGTGTATGATGTAACACGCTCACAACATATTCTCACAACACTTAAATACGAACTTCTATCAGTCCACAGTACAAGTCCCTGTTGGCAACACAGCTTTACAAAGCATTTTGCTCATGTTGCATATTTATGAGAAATATAGTGTGCCCCTCTTTTTAAACAGACGGATGAACAGACAAATATAATGCATTAAAGCTTTCAAACTCATTGTTCAAGGATTAAAAATAGACAAGCACACAGAGGAGGATACTGCCAGGAGGTTCCCACTCTAAAGAGCTCACATGCTAAGCAGAGAAAGGAAAGCGAAGTGAGGAGAAGAGACGTCACGCGAGAGACGACGAGGTGATGTGGGAAGGTTCAGGAAAAGGAAGACGGGTTTTGGGGAGGAATATGAATGCACAAAGAGAGAGGGGGGAGGGCTAGGGGAGTTCCGTGGGTAGGGCACGGATAGCGAGAAGCCGGCCCGAGGTGGGAGTTGGCAGTGCGAGTGAAGGGGGCAAGACAGGCGGCATGGCCAGAGAATACAGGGTGGGAGGGAGTGAAGCAGGAGATGAGAGAGGGGCGAGGGAGGCGAGGGAGAGCGATGGAGAAACCCTGTGTGCCAGTTCAACTATTCTTAAGTGACCGAAGAATTGTATGGGTGGCCAGTGAAGAGCAAAAAGGAATGGGGAGAGGGAGGCAGGAGTGAAGTGGGTGGGTGAGGCGGGGGGCTGGTTAAACAAATAGATGCATTTGTATCGTTTTGAAATTCCTGGTTAAACATGCGTATTTATAATAATAATTAAATATTGCCCGATTCACCTCTGAGAAAGTGTCTTCACTCACACCTCGCCGCACCATCTTTGCCCGCTTCTAAGCACCGTCCCATTTACTATGCCCCCAACCGCACCCTCTAAAAAGAGGATTATTCATATGCTGCTCCCCCGACATGTGTGTCCCCCTCTTTTGAACACCAAACGGAGATTGGAATCACATTTTCAACGCGTAAAAAAATAGTAAAGATCTCCCATTGCTACTGTGCACAGGCTAGAGAATACCAGCAGTCCTCTCTGCATCGTTTCATTATGCAAGCTGCTCAGTGCCACTTTGATCACCTAATATGACTCTGTAACTTTTAAAGAGCCCCATAAGACGAAATAATCTGAACCTAAATTCGATAACGATACGCTGATTGTAACTTTATACAGCATTTTTTTCATGTTATACGTATATAATAAACCTTCAGAATTAAATGTAAATTATAAAAAATATGGTAATTCATATCATGTACTTAATGCACTAACACTTGCAATAACACTGTGACTGTGACATTAAACATTAAAATTTTGCCATCAAGGGACAATTTCAGGGTAACAAATTACAAATCTCTGCTTTATATGTGACTTTATCCCCGAATAATTGAAAACGCACAATTTAAATATGTATAAAAAAGTAGAGGATTATTTAGGAATTTTTTTTAAACATTCAAACATATTGGATGCAAGTTTAATATCATTTTGAAGCCAAGCTCAAAATTCCATAATGGTTTTGTATAGAGGGATGATAGAATCGCAGCCTCGAGCAATTTAAACCATTAGTCATATAGGGTTGAGGAATAGTAAAGGAACATGCTTCATTTAAATTGCCACAATTACACCTTATGGTTAAAGCAAGAGGACAGATCAGATGAGAGATGCATGCAAATAGTGACTAGGAAATGAAAGAGATGCTTTCACACGTCCCCAGAAATATTCTGCAGGAGTCAATTTCTCATCTTGTAATTGGATCATTAATGCAATCACGGGAAGAGGAAAGCTGTATTTGAGACCAGTGCTCTTTGTGGCATTACACTTTGTTGCATTAACATCACCGACATAATTACATGTAATACGCACTTAAACTAACCAGTTTGTCCGAAAGTAAAGTTACAAAAAATTCGCACTTGCAGTACGAATTTTAGGGGTAGCATTCATTCATTTTGTGACTTAAACCAAGACTGAAGGTGTGACCGATGTGAGGGTTTGAAGTGCCACTCCAAAGTCACTCGAGACAACGTCAGATATACTTATGAATGATCGAGTAGAGGACAATTATTGAGGGATGTTTGTAACCATATGAAACGTTCAAGAAACGATGTACTCTCAATATTTTGAAATGATACAAGCGGGAAGTACCCGGCATTCCCCGGGTCTTATTATTTTTCAAAACTACAGTAGAACCTCGGAGATCGAACGCACCAAAACTCGAACAAATCGGTGTTCGAACGATATTTACGAACATTTCTTTCCCTGGAAACCGAACGAAATTCGGAGGTCGAACGGGCAATCGCGACTTGAAAGAACCTGTACACGGCTGAGACGCGTATGGCCAGCGTGCATTATGCTTGCCCAGACAAAGGTTTTACCGTATGAGAGGCTCAGTTAAAAATATCACCCAGATAAGGCAGTCGCCAACCGAGTGAGCAATCTTTTTAATGATAATGCAATGTGTCATTTTCGAAACATCATAAAACGGAGGCAGAAACAAACCTCTTTAGATAAGTTTCTAGTCAGAAAGAGTTCAAGTGACCCACAGTTAGTGGCACAAAAGAGAAAGAACACCAGAAGGGCAGTTACCCGACGTTATTATTTGGAAGGGGACTCCCCTTCCAAACAATAACACCACCACCTCCTCCTCACCACCTTCCACTCACGCCATCAACTCTCCTTACTACAGGTAAAGTGAAGTTCAATGTTCATTTATTTCATTTATTCCATATATTTATTTATTCCATTTATTTATTGTGTTTCTTGTTTTTTTATGATTTTATGCATGTAATTACTGTAAACTTCGTGTAAAAATGCTTTATAATGAGAGATTTCTTGTGTCTGGAACCAATTAATGTCATTTACATTGAATCTTATGGGGAAAATTAATTCGGTGTTCGAACAAATCGGTGTTCGAATGGCCTTCTGGAACGAATTAAGTTCGATCTCCGGGGTACCACTGTACTCTTAAAAATTTAACAGCAGTGCATACTGACTGTGGTGGTACCTGCTATGATTACAGTAGTGCATACTGTGGTGATACCTGCTATGATTACAGCAGTGCATACCGACTGTGGTGGTACCTGCTATGATTACAGCAGTGCATACTGACTGTGGTGGTACCTGATATGATTACAGCAGTGCATACCGACTGTGGTGGCACCTGCTATCACTACAGTAGTACATGCTGACTCTATAACAGTATTTATCGACTCTATAGCACAAAGTACTCACCTGACAGAGTGGCATGGTGGGGCCTAGGCCCGTGCAGAGCCTCTGGCCTCGCCTAAATTGTCCAGCCAGCCGAGGTGGCACCTTGGCAGGCTGGGGCTGGACTGCTACAACTGACAACCCCCGCCACCCCAGCCACGATCTCCCTGGATGCTCTGCAGTAATATCTACGGCCTATAGTGGTAGCATCTACCGACTGTATAGTAGTAACTGCAGTGAAGAATTCACCTGAGCGTTTAGTGTATTTTTTATAGCATTTTTGACGCAAAAGAAAATGTCCCCTTCACTCCCAAGGAAGGCGTGCAACTTGGCATGGGCCGTCCCCCCAACCAAAGGCGCGTGAGTTGGTATGGCGATGCACGAGTCATAAATAAATAAATAAATGCCAAGCGCTACATTTTTTCACTAAATCGCTAATTAAACTAATTAAAAGTTGGCGGATGTGAAAAAGGAATAGCGCTTGCTCACGACGGTGCTTACGGCATGGTACCTGGCTATTTTTATTATACGTAAACCCCACCGTTGAAGAGCCAAGCGCGTGACTACAGACAAACCCACACACAAACCCACAAAGCCACACACAATTTTTGACTTTTATATATATAGAAGATAGTGTAAGAGCCATAAGACAGAAAGTGAGTGCATTATTTCTGTATATACATTTGATGTACATCCGTCATACATTTGTTGACGGACTGGTTATATTTGTTTTGGAATATCCCAACTGTGTAGTAGAAACCCCCCTGTGGTTAGACGCTCCGTTGGTTGAACCCATGACGTCACTTCCGGTTTTCACAGTATAAATGGGGGGCTACGAGAATAGCCGACGGGGAGCGAGTGGATACAATCTTTTGACCGTGCGACGGGGTGACAGTACGTGCGACGAGGCGATACAGTACGTGCGACGGGGTGACACAGTACGTGCGACGAGGTGATACAGTACGTGAACAGGCAATGATATAACTTTAGAAAATGCTCGTTTTTGTGCAACTAAGAAATAAAGAAACAGTTTGATTTAAGACACCTCAAACACACGTCAGGCTTTTTGCTCCCACAAGTTAAGGCGTAGCTTATTTTTTGGTTCAGGAAAACTGCGCCTACAGATAGCAATGTTTTAGAAGTTGATCAGTACCACTTAAAGAGAGTGAAATATTACACTATGTAAAACAATTTTTGTTCCTGGGTAGTAAGTGTTATTTCCTAATTGTTTATGCCTAAGAAGTATAGAAAATGGCTATTATTCCCAATAAACTTTGCTTTTGTGAACAGGACAGTATCTTTTGAAATGTACATATTGTCAAGGAGAAAATGGGCGAATTTGTGTCTTTTCGTTCACGTGAAGTCAGGAAAAAAAACATATGAATAAAAATTTACGTGTATTTATATTAAAGTAATACAAAAATTACTAGAAAAGATTTAGAAGTGAGTAGTTTTTCGAGATTTACAATTATACTGTAAATCACTTTCACGAATCAGCCCCCAAATGTAGTCTCCCATCATGTTCTCCTTAAACTGTCCTTGGTAGCGGCGTTCAAAGTCCAGTATATCCTGGTGGAAGCGCTCGCCTTACTCCTCCAAGTACGCTGCCATGTTTTACTTGAATTTATCAAGATTAGCATCAAGGAAATGGACTTTGAGGGACATCCTACAGCCCATTGTGCCATAGTTCTTCACCAGAGTCTCAATCAGCTCCACATAGTTTTCGATCTTGTGATTGCCTAGGAAGCCATGAGCTACTGCGACAAAGCTGTCCCAAGCCGCTTTCTCTTTACCAGTGAACTTCTTGGGGAATTCATTGCACTCCAGGATCTTCTTCATCTGTGCTCCGACGAAGACACCGGCTTTGACCTTTGCCTCAGACAGCTTAGGGAAGCAGTCTTGACGGTACTTTAAGGCTGCCGACTCGTTATCTACAGCTCTGACAAATTGTGTCATCAGCACCCTCCGGGGGTCCACCAGTGGCTCCCACTTGGCGTTTTTCCTCCCCACAGAGAACTCAGGCTGCTGTGGCCAGTCCTGCCTGTGGTAGTGCGCATTGGTGACCCTGCTGTCCCAAAGGTGAAGATAGCAGGGAAACTTGGTAAAACCGCTTTGGAGACCCATCAGGAATGCCACCATTTTGAAGTCTCCGATGACATCCCAGCCGTACTCATCATACTTCAAGGCGTCCACCAATGTCTTGATGCTGTTGTAATCCTCTTTGAGGTGTACCGAGTGAGCCAGGGGAAGAGATGGATACTAGTTACCATTATGGAGCAGCACTGCTTTGAGGCTCCTGGATGAGCTGTCATTGAAGAGGCGCCAATAATTCTGGTTACAGGCAATTCCGATTGCCTTGAACAGACTGGTCACATTGTGGCAGAAGCAGAGCCCATCATGAAAGGTGAAGAAACTTCAAAAAGGCTGGTGACGCATCCTCTGATCTGCGACTTGCACACTTTCATCCAACAAGTTCCACTGCTTGAGCCTAGACGTCAAAAGCTCGGCATTGGACTTGGTGAGACCAAGATATATGATCAAGTCGTTGAGGCATTTTTGGTTGGGGTAGTATGGGTTTCTCTCCTCAGCTTCACCTCTGAAATTGTAATCTGGATCTACAACATCTTCCTCGCTCTCTGACTGGCTGCTCTCTTATAAAGACGGCTGCTCTCTCTCCGGAGGAGTGGGTACAGGGAGCTCATGGCAGTGTGGCGCTGGGGCGATGGATGAAGGTCTAGATACGTGATCGCAGGTGCATTCTTGGCAGTCCGACGTTTGGAAGGGTCCACCATGCAGAAGTAGCAGTTGCTTGAGTGGTCAGTGGGTTAAACTTGATTTGGAGCTTTCGTGACTGCGGGAATTACTTTTTGCTTCTTTCGGTAAAGTAATGTAGAAAGAAAATAAATTAAATAATATAATACGACGTTTCGATTGCAACACAAGAAATCGTCATTAGGTACAAATGCATGAGAAAAAACAAACCGAGTAAACATAAATATAATGCAATACAACACAGAGAGTCGGCTAATATAACAGTCAACACTCTATCTGGTTGATTACGTTCTTCCAAAGAGTGCTAAATTTGAGAGAGAGACAAAACACAGACACGGAGACACATAGCCAGACACATAAGCAGAGAGAGACGCACACATAGGCACACAGAGAAACAACGCCTCTGTGTCGAAGCATTAAATAAAGAAAGATGGGGGCAGAGAAAGAGGGGGGGGGGTAGAAAAATTAGCATGTCAATGATAGATTTGGAGCTTTCGTGACTGCAAGAATTATTAGAGAGAGAGAGACATACAGAGAGAGACACACACATAAGCACACAGAGGAAGTGGGTTCCCGCGAAATTCTTGGGATCGCGAACTTCATGGCTATCTTTTCCCCTCTATACCATCCTACAAAAATAAATTTATTTAACCTATGACTAATTTGTAAGAGATTCTCGCAACATTTTTCATATATGATATGTTTTCAATAACATTGAAAATTGTGAAACATTTAAAAATTAAAAACATTTTTACAAATTTTATAACATAAAATTCCGAGCAAAAATTGTCCATCTTACCTGCCAGAGTTTTTTTTTCATTGCTCGCAGGTGAAATGAGGTGCCCAGGGTTTGTCTTGATCCCCGACAGGCAAGCCAAAATATGCCTTATAGGCCTCACACATCTTTGCAGATGCTTCCACAGAGTATTTTTTCGCTCTTGTCTTGATAAATTGGCCGCAGACATAGCAAAATGCGTCTGCTGGATGCTTGCAGCCTCTTGATGCCATCTCAGAAAAATGCAAATATGTATCCACTTAGGCAGCTGGAACTAAACTGAACTGGTGGGCTTAAGGCCCCTGTATTTATACTATTTATATTACTGGAAAGTTGGGGAATGTTCTAGAAGTTACTACAAGTTTACTCAGCATTGAATCTATCTGGAATGTTCTGGACAATAGGTAAATTTCAAAATATCACTGTCCTGGTCACAAAAGAAAAGTTTGTGGGGAATAATAGCCATTTTCTGTACTTTTGAGGCATAAGCAATTAGGAAATAACACTTACTACCCAGGAACAAAAAAAATAGTTTACACTGTTATTATAGTTATGTATGTGTTACCCAAGAAAGCCTCACCGAATCTCAAGACTCGTTTTTAGGAGGGTCCTGCCAAGTTTTGGCAGCATGTTCCTGTGTCCACATTGAGTAATATGCAGGTACTTTTTTACCATTGGATATAATTGACCAATACCAATACAAGTTATTTGTACGTTGTTTTTAACTATGAGAGGAAAGATGAGAACCTACAGAAAACAAATGCATAACAGGGGTAGAGGACATAAAAACTCCACGCAGAAAAGTGCCCGAGTCGGGAATCAAAGCAAGGATCTTTTTGCTGTGAGACAAGAGTGTTACTACTCCATCTTAGCAGAAGTGCAGTGAGGACTCTTTGTAGCCATGTGTGTCATCTCATGGATATACTTTCAATAATATATATGCCTGACACCTGTCTACAATCTTAAAGATTATTATTCACTGGACATAATGCTTGGCTCAGGGGGTCATTTAAGTGTTGTCATTTCATTAAAACTTTAGAGGTAAAATTTTCCATTAAAATGCATGGTCATGGCATCGTAATTTCTCTCACCTATAATATTTCCAATGTTTTAATCAAGGGCGCAAAAGCTGATATACAATCTCAAATCCAAACTTTTCTATTCAATAGTGCATACATAAAATCGTGAGGTGTCCATCATTGGTTGATGAGTCACATGAGCAGCCCGCATGTCCGCATCTCAGCCAAAAACAAATCTGCACCGCACTTGCCAAGGCAGAAATTTGATTAATACTTTGGGGAGAATTCCACAAAAATGATGCCTCCAAATTCGTTTCCAAGTTTTGGGCATAGTCGACTGCTCGCAGCAGGCAGAGCCACATGCCACACAAAACCTCACAGCCAATCAGCAGCAGAGGGAGTGCCGGCGTCAGCAGTTCCACTTTGACCACAGAGCAAAAGTGGCAGGTCAAGGTTCTGGCCACATATGCAGGTGTGCTGTGCCAGTCTTCATTGATATTTGCGAACAGCACTTGCCGCAACAGCCTACAACAGTCTATTAAGGATATAAGAGGGATGTTTGTCTTTGTTCGTGATACATCGTGCATATACAGGGGCACCACAGTGGCGAGATGTTAACTACCTTGCCTGGTATGCAGGAGGTCGTGGGTTCGATCCCGACCCTAATACCTGCATATTTGGAGTTTTGCATGTCTCTCTCCTCGTGGCCATGTGGATTTTTGTCCAGTTTTTCCCTCCACATTTAAAAACATGTGTTTTGAGTATTTGGCTGATATAGATTTCCATGCGATAAGCCACTTCGTTGAGCTATCATTTGTGATGGCCAGGTCGCTTCTGAAAAAGAGCTATGTACCGTATTTTCCCGCATATAGCCCGCATACGCATATAACCCGCAGACGCATTTAACCCGCAAAATAGCATTTTGTGTAAAAAAGATTCAGATAGCCCGCACCTACATATACCCCGCATGCATTCATATCTTTAATGTCGTTACCGCAGCTTAATTCTATCATATTAATACAAAGTTTACATTTGTAATACATTCCACTATCAATTGTTAACATTAAAATCATAACGTGCACAAAGAAAACAAACTAACCGGAAACGAGTGAACTTAAATCAGTAAATAAGTAACAAAAGTAAATACCCAATAAATAAGTAACACATAACTGGTAGATAAGTAAGTAAGCATACTATTAGGCTTACCAGCATTCGACCTCATCATATTACAGCTACTGGACCGGTAGTTACCCCTGTACAATAGCGGCACTACGGTAACGCCATTGCCTCCTGGCAACAAAGCCATTGGAAGTTCGAAACAAAGCTCATGGTCGACAATAGCAGCGGCCTAAGGGACTCAGCAATTACCAGTATGATTCCGCGTCTGGTAGACGCTTGTTAAGGCCCTTCCCATTGTGCAATCCATAGCCTCAGCTGAAACTTTCGCACCCCCCTACAGCCACTGAAAGTATTACGGTAAACAAAGTGCGCCCACTTCAAACATTGTCGTCTCATTGTACAAACAATTCGAATCATTTAAAACGTGATAACACGTGCAATTTTAGTGTGAGCAGTTTATTCAGCAGTGCTTTAGTCCTACCATGAAAAAATTTAATGAGTCACACGTTCAAAATATTTTTGGGATAGCCCGCACCTCCGTATACCCCGCAGGGTCTTGTTTTGTTATTAAAAAGTGGTATACCCCGCGGGTTATATGCGGGAAAATACGGTAGCTCAGTGGGCCTTAAATGGTGAAATAAAACAGAGTTATTTTTTCAAAGTTCATAGTTTAATTGCGCTTGCAGGAACTGCATGGCAGAAGTAAACAGCGTGATAAGACTGCAGTGTCTGCCATACTAGGGTCCTGCCCTAAGCCCGTCCACTCTGAGCCATTCTGCAAACACAGCGCGAGCAAGTATACGGTGCAGTGTACTCTGCTGACGCGGAATGGGATCTTGTTATTGAGGAACCTACCCCTTGATAGTGTTCTGGCTAGTTTAAAGTAAGAGGCAGGCCCTCTTCCACTGTCTGCAATATCCCCACATCCAAGAAAAAGGAGGCTTATCACAGCCTTCGCTCGGAGGTTCGGAGAGCTGTGCGGTGCTGCAAGGATGAGTGGTGGTTGTGAGTTGCTAAGGAAATGGAAACTGCCTCGGTAGCACATGATAACAAATACATTTAAACACCATCAGCAGCACCAAACCTATCACTATCCGAATCTCCAACCCCCAAAAACAGGTTTTCTGAGCATTTCTGTGAGGTCTTGAGGGATGGAAAACCCCTGAGCTCAATCAACATCACAGAGCATGATGGGGTTGGCCCTGCTGGTGCTGCCATGCCTCAAATATTGGAGTAAGTAGCTGATGCTTGTGAGTGGTTGGCTAATGTGCCATCTGTTAAGGAAGTGCGAAGGGCAATTCGGAGCTTGAAACCAGGTAAAGCACCAGGGAGAGTTGACCTCTCAAGTGAACTGCTGGGGAAGGGTGAAGTTTACGTGTAGAGTGCCCTATATGACATCATTACAACTGCCTGGTCCACAGTATGGGTTCTGCAGGATTGGAAGTATGCCCTGGTGGTCCCATTTTTAAAAGGGGGAACTGCACTGATTGCAACAACTCGCAACTGCCGCAAAAGGTCTTGGCAAGAATTATTCAACATCGCCTTTCAGGACATGCTGAGGAAAAGCTTGCAGAGCCCCAATGTAGTTTCAGACCGGAGCAGTCCTGCATGGATGCCATTTTCTCTGTCCGTATGCTACAGCAGAGGTGTGGAACATTTCAACAGGACCTACATCCCTGCTTTATTGATTAGGTAGAGGTCTACGATACCATCAATAGGCCAGGGCTATGGGTTATTCTTCATGCTTTCAGAGTCGCAGACCATTTGCTTACAATAATTAAGGACCTCCATGATGGTGTGCAGGCTCAGGTAAAGTTGCGTGGCCATGTCAGAGCCATTTTCTGTTCACCTTGGGGTGCAACAGGGGTGTCATCTGGCCCTTAAACTACGTAACATCTTCTTTGACCACGTAGCTCAAGAAGCTTTCCATGGATATCCTGGTGGAATTTCCATCTGGTATTGATACAATAGGAGGCTGATCGATGTCCAGGTGTGGTCAAGGGATGGTTCCCTATTGGTCAACTATATTACGTGTGCAGATAATATGGTAATTGCTGCCGACTCTGATAAAGAGTTGGAGGCACTCCTGGTGAACCTGGAGCATGCTACTAAGAGATGGGGCCTTACCATAAGCTCCATAACAACAAAGCACCTGCCTGGGTATTTGATGTCATCAAATGCTCCCCTCCCTCAACTCACTATGAGTGATGAAGTTTACATTCTTGGGCAGTGTACTTACAAATCAGTTGAGCGCCATTATCTTTACATTATCTGTGTAACGCTGTGTGGAAGCTACCTGGCCTGTCTCTCTATACAAATCTCTGGCTTTAATCGGCCACAGTTTTACCCTCCCTTCTCTATGCTTGTGAGAGATGGTGCCCTCTAAAGGAACATCTGCACCAGTTTGAAACATTCAGGCTAGCCTGCCTACGATCCATTCTGGGTTCACCCAGACTGGATTGTGCAAGGAACACACAGATACTTGAAAGATCTAGCCACAGTCTCATCAGTGAGCTCCTCCAGCAAGCGAGGCTGAGTTGACTGGGTCATGTAGTGCGCATGCCCAATAACTGCATGCCCAAGCAGCTTCTCTTTGACTGAATATATGGGGCTAAATAGGTCCGGCATAGGCGAGAGAAGAGATGGACTTATGTGGTACAGAAGGATATAGAGCTGATTTGACTTGCCAATGACTGGTATTAGCAGTGTTCAAATCGGCCACTGTGGAGGAGGTTCGTCAAGGATGCTGCTGGGGAGTTGGAGGTAGTCACCCACCAGCAACAATAGAGAGCAGAGGAGTAATGCTCAAAAAAACGAGTAGAGCAACGGACGGCTAAAACACAGAAAGTTGGCACAGTGGGGAGCACAGTAGCTGCATATACAAGTCATCTTAGTCAATAAACGGCACCTGGGTCTGTTCTGTGACCTCCTGTCAGCAAGCCTACAATACTTCAAGTGGCCTCAAAGTGAACATAGCCTGGCGCAAGCGCCATCATGACGGCACTGTCACTTAGTGGCAAATTGGCGGTTGTTGTTGTGTCCATCTCTATGTGTGAATGAAATATGGAGGGCGGTAGACATCATACGTCGATTTGAGTTCAATGTGGGGATGGCACTGTCACTTAGTGTCAAATGACGGTTGTTTTTGTGTCCATCTCTATGTGTGTATGAAATATGGAGGGTGGTAGACATCAGACGTCAATTTGAGTTCAATGTGAGGAAACTGGAGATCTGTAATTCCCCCCAAAGTCTCCTTCTGGGATAGGGGGTGGTGGGGGGCACTATTCCATGTCACCAAAAGTTTCATTGAAATAATAAAAAAGTGCTACTATCAGACAGCATCAGCTGTACGTTTAGAGGTCAGGCTCCATATCCCTCTCCAATTATCACTCTATCCCACTAGCCACACTCTATCCCAAGACAATAGCTTGACCTGGTGTTGCATAACGCAGTTGTGGTGGGCTGTGCTAACGGCCTGCGTGTCCACGGAGCCGGCAGGCCACACTGGCCGTGATGCCCTCGTTTGCCGCGCCAAGAGTTCCCGAGGCGCCCGCGGGGGGTACGCACTCCCGTGACGGGTGCTGTGCATCCGCGAGGATGCTTTGTTAACACACAGGAGACCACGGCTTCCTGCCTCCATCCCATCTCTCGCACTCTAGATTACAGCTGGGAATGACAAACATGTCGCGCTCTGGATCGTCTTGTCACCTGAAAGTTGTGGACCCTGGTTCTATTTATCCATACTAGTGTAAAGTCTGTATCAGCAAGTCTCGATGTGAAGACAGGGTGTCAGCGAGGCTGGATACAAAGACAAGACGCCAGAAAGTCTGGAGGATCTTGGTTGGGAAATTCCCCAGAGGTCCTTGGTTGGAAAATTCCCCAGAATGTGGCTGGATAAAAACACAAGGCGCCAGCAAGTCTGGAGGATCTTGGTTGGGAAATTTTCAGAGGCCCTTGGTTGGAAAATTCCCCCAGTGTCCAAAATAGACAGCTGGGAAAATTCCCCCAGAGAATCCACGAGGATAAAAGCAGGGCAAGAAGGGATGTTCAGGGCTGTCGAGAGGGACTCGGGCCATCGTCACTGTCTTCCCGTCGTCGCTGTCTTCATGCCATCACTGTCTTCACGTCGTGACTGTCTGCTCAGTAATACGATCTCCACGTCGGCATTATTTCATGACGACATGATCCTAAACTACATTACGTGCAATAAAAGAAACATCTACAGCTCGAGTCCAGAGTCGTCCCATTAGTGTTAAAACTTATAATAAAATAAGTTAATGGCGACTGCTCGTTCACAGTTGACAAGCTCAGGGCTTGGCCCTCTGGCTCTCAATAATGATCCGTGCACCATTTGTGGTCTCGTTAGTTTGGTGTAATGGACGTTAATATGTACTTCAATGGTGTTTACAATTTTCAAATGTATGACCTTGTCTGACCATAATCACGCTGTAAGTTTGACAGGAGGTGGCAGTACAGTAAATGTGTGTGCATAATTATCATGTTGTTCCACTGTATGTGTGGATTTTGAACATAAACTCTGTTTTCCTCCAACATGACAAAATCAATTGTCCAAACTCTGAGCACTCAAGTTTTCTTCAATCAAAACGCATGACATGTGTCATCTGTATTCTATGGTTATTTTAGTAAAGTCACGTAGATATGAAAAATAATAACAATAAAATAATAAAATTTAAAATAAAGTAACTAAAAAATAATAAAAATATCACTATGTTTCGATTGCAACACAAGCAGTCCTGATGACGACTGCTTGTGTTGCGATCGAAACGTCGTGATATTTGTATTATTTTTTATACAATTTATTTAAAATTTTATTATTATTTATTCTATCTACGTGACCTTACCGAAAGAACCATAGAATATGAATTCCTGGAGTTCCATGATGTAGCTGCTCACCCCGAGCTCTCATTGTCCTGATTTTGTATTGTCTTTGTGCTGTTCGCCTTTTGGCGTCCTCTGGTCTAACACTGTTTGAGACTAGGCTCTAAAGAAAGCTGTCTCTAGTGTGTACCAATCAGTTTCAAAGACAATGCATATACCAACTTGATTTGAAGCTTTCATGACTGCAGGAATTACTGTTTGGTTCTTTCAGTAAAATCATGTAGAAATAAAATAAAATAAATAATAGAATACGACGTTTCGATTGCAACACAAGCAACCGTCATCAGGTGTGAATGCAAGCTCGGAGAGAGACAAAAAACAGAGAGAGAGAGAGACAAACACAGATATGGAGAGAGAGACACACATAGAGGATAGACATATTACATATAGAGAGAGAGGGGGGGGGCAGAGAAATTAGCATGTCAATGAGAGCGGCAGGGGGAGAGAAATTGGAAGTTTGAGAAAACAAACCTCGTAAACTTAGAAATGTAATGCAATGCAACACAGACAGTCGGCTAACAACACAAGTCAACGCTATACCTGGTTGATTACATTCTTCCAAAGATTGCAAAATTTGAAGTTAAGTATGAGTTGTGTGAAAATCATCCCCGTAGAGGTGGTTCAAGCTTGATTTGAAGCTTTCGTGACTGCAGAAATTACTCTTTGGTTCTTCGGTAAAGTCACATAGAAAGGAAATAAAGTAAATAATAGAATACGACGTTTCGATTGCAACACAAGCAACCGTCATCAGGTGTGAATGCAAGCTCGGAGAGAGACATACAGAGAGACAAACACAGACACGGAGAGAGACACATACACAGATAGAGAGACAGAGCGAGAGAGAGACAAACGCACAGAGAGAGACACACAGAGAGAGACACACATAGAGGAGAGATACATTATATCTAGAGAGAGAGGGGGACAGCAAAATGAGCATGTCAATGAGAGCGGGAGGGGGAGAGAAATTAAAGTTTGAACCACCTCTCCGGGGAGGATTTCCACACAACTCATACTTAACTTAAAATTGAGCAATCTTTGGAAAAACGTAATCAACCAGGTAAAGTGTTAACTGTTGTATTAGCCGACTCTCTATTGCATTGCATTACATTTCTAAGTTTACTGGGTTTGTTTGCTCAAACCTCCAATTTCTATCCACCTGCTGCTCTCATTGACATGCTAATTTCTCCCCCCCCCCTCTCTATTTTTTATTCTTCTTTCTTTCTTACATATAAAAGCCTCCGCGCGCGCTTGCGAGGGATTTGCCTCTCGAACGGTGGGTTTTACGACGAAAAAAATTTGCCAGCCAGCACGCCCTAAGCCCCGCGGTGGGAATAGGCTATCCCTTTTTTCACGTCCGTTACCTTTAAATTAGTTAAATTAGCGATTTGGTGGGATTTAGCTATATTTATTTATTTAATGCGCGTCATCGGCCGTACCAACTCACGCCAATTGCGTGGGGTGGGGGGTGCGGACCCTGCCAAGTGATGCGCGTTCAGTCGACCTCACGGGGGACATTTCATTTTACGCGTTGAACATGCAATAAATATACACATCACGCTGCGGCTTTTGCTTCACAGTGTGATGTCCTCTTCGCCCCCCGCCCCCAACACGATGCGTGCAGTTACTGCTATAAAGTCAGTAGATATTCATATTATTACAGCACTTAGCATTATTGTAGTATTATTGCTTACTATTATTAAACAAATACGTTGGCAGATATTACAATAATAATGTTTGTGTGCACAAAACTAATTTTTCGTAATTATGTTGCTAAATATTCCCTTTTTTAGCTGTGCTTTTATGACACTGCGACGGTCTACTGCCAGTCTGTGATGTGGCCTGCTGCCTGCTGGTTAATTAAACGTCAGTGCACTGGCATTCTATTATCTACACTGCTAATTTTCCTTTTGACCATTATGTGTATGGCAGTCTATAATCTGTTGCCTGCTTCTTTACCTCACTCAGTGTACTGCCAGCCTTTCATGTCCACTGTATTCTGCTTTTTCAGCTGCTGCCCATATTGCCAGCTTTTTATGTCGACTGTTACAATGCTTATATCATTGAGTCGGCGTACAGGCAGTCTATCATTTAGACTGTATCCTGCTTCTCAACTTACCTGTGCGTACTGCTGCTCTTTCAATGCATTTCTATTGTTTTGATTGCTCACGTCACGCTATTTACTCATACGTAGTACTGCGATACTGATAGCTGTGCCATCATTTGCTGTGCACGTCGATGTGTGTGTGTTTGAGTCCATATGTGTGTGCGTGTTGGTCCATGCGTGTGTTTAAGTCCATGTGTGTGTCTGTCTTTTTCGAACGGACAATGCCCGATTTGTGTGTGTTCGTCGATGTGCAATGCTCCATCTGAGTGTGTAAGTCAATGTGCGTTTGTGTGTCTATGTGTGTCAGTAGATGTGTGTGCACGTCGATGTGTATGTGTGTGTCAGTCCATATGTGTGTTAGTCCACATGTGTAAGTCCATACATGTGTGTGTAAGTCCATACATGTGTGTGTGTCACTCGATGTGTGTGTAAGTCAATGCGTGTGTGTGAGTCGATATGTGTGTTCATCCATGTGTGTGTATCTAAAGTAGATGTCTGTGTGTCACAGTCCATATGTGTATGTGTGTGTAGGGAAATGTGTGTATCAGTCTATGTACGTGTGTGTAAATACATGTGTGTTTACGTCAATGTGTGAGTACACGTATGTCTGTGTGAGTCGATGTGTGTGTGTATGTCGATATATGTGTGTGTAACTCCATGTGTGTGTATCTAAAGTGGATGTCTATGCGTGTGTGAGTCCATGTGTGTGTGTGTGTAAGTCCTTGTGTTTGTGTGTGAGTCGATATGTCTGTGTGTGTCAGTCCATGGGCGTGTGTGTTAGTCGCTTTGTGTGCGTGGCTCCATGTGAGTCAATGTAAGTCCATTTCTTTGCATGTCTGTAGGTCCATGTGTGCGTGTGACTGAATGTATGTGCTTTATTGACCTCGTCAAGGCCTATGATACCATCAGTAGGCCTGGTCTCTCGGTTGTTCTTTATGTTTTCGGAGTCCCTCACCTTTTGCTCACGATCTTTAAGGACCTTCATGATGGTGAGCGGCCCCGTGTCAAACTACGTGGCCGTCAGTCAGAGCCATTCCCTCGACACCTTGGGGTGTGACAGGGATGTCCTCTGGCTCCCACATTATTTAACATATCTTTTGACCATGTAGTCCGTGAAGCCTTCAATGGCTGTACCGGAGGAATTACCATATGGTACAGATACAATGGGAGGCTGATCGATGCCCGGGTGATGTCAAGAGATGGCTCTCTATTGGTCAACCACATTATGTATGCCGATGATTTGGTAATTGCTGCTCATTCAGAGGAGTTGGAGATGCTGCTGCTGAAACTGGAGCGTGCCACTAAGAGGTGGGGCCTTACCATCAGCCCCACCAAAACTAAGCACCTGCCTGGGTATTTTGTACCATTGGACAATCCACCCCCACAACCCACAATTGGTGATGCGGCAGTTGTGGAGAGATTGGAGAGATTCCCATACCTGGCCAGTGTGCTCATGACTGGCTCCGGTTTAACAGCAGAGGTCTCACTCCAAATCAGTCGAGCATCATTATCTTTTCATCGGCTGCATTATGCTGTGTGGAAGCTACCTGGTCTCTCGCTCCGCATGAAACTCCAGGTCTTCTCGGCCACGGTAATTCCCTCCCTTCTCTACGCTTGCGAAACGTGCACCCCCCTAATGGAACATCTTCACCGGTTAGAAACATTAGGCTGGCCTGCTAACGATCCATCCTGGGTTTAACCATATGTGTGTATGTGCATCTAAGTCGATGTGTTTCTATGTGTGTGGGTCGATGTCTGTGTGTAAGTCCATGTGTGTCTGCCTTTTTCGCCCAGGCATTGGGGCCCAGGGGTACTTACCGCTAGTATATAATGTGTTTCTCCTCTATGTGTGTCTCTCTGTGTCTCTCTGTGTTTCTCTCTCTCTCTGTGTCTCTATCTGTGTATGTCTCTCTCCGTGTCTGTGTTTGTCTCTCTCTCTGTGATTGTGTCTCTCTCCAAGCTTGCATTCACACCTGATGACGTTTGCTTGTGTTGCAATCGAAACGTCGTATTATATTCTTTATTTCATTTTCGTTCTACGCGACTTTACCGAAAGAACCAAAGAGTAATTCTTGCAGTCACGAAATCTTCAAATCAAGTTTGAACCACCTCTACGGGGAGGATCTCCACACAACTCACACTTTACTTCAAATTTAGCAATCTCTGGAAGAACGTAATCAACCAGGTAAAATGTTAACTGTTGTGTTAGCCGACTGTCTGTGTTGCATTGCATTACATTTCTAAGTTTACGAGGTTTGTTTTCACAAACTTCCAATTTCTCTCCCCCTGCCGCTATCATTGACATGCTAATTTGTCTGCCCCCCCCCCTCTCTATATATAATATGTCTTTCCTCTATGTGTGTGTGTCTCTCTCTATATGTGTCTCTCTCCGTATCTGTGTTTGTCTCTCTCCGTATCTGTGTTTGTCTCTCTCCGTATCTGTGTTTGTCTCTCTCTCTGTGATTGTGTCTCTCTCCAAGCTTGCATTCACACCTGATGACGGTTGCTTATGTTGCAATCGAAACATCGTATTCTATTATTTATTTTATTTTATTTCTACGTGACTTTACCAAAAGAACCAAAGAGTAATGCATATACTATCAAAGCATGTTTTTTGCTTGTATTTTCACCACAAGTATCTGTGGTTAATGCAGACATGATTCCTTGCAAAAGTTTTAATTTTGGTGTTTTAACATCTTAACACCTGTTTTGTTGCCAGAAAAAAGAGGAAAACCTATTCTTATGGTACACAGGTCTTGGGTTCGATCCAGACCCTGACGCCTTCTGTATATTTGGAGTTTGCATGTTCTGTCTCCCCGTGGTCACGTAGAAAGTTTCTCTGGGTCCTCCGGTTTTTCCCTTCACGTTTATAAACGTGCGTTTAGAGTATTTGGCTGCTGTAAATTTACACGTGAAAAGCCATTGAATTGGGCTATCATTTGTGGCCAGATCGCTTCTGAAAAATAGCTATATATCTCAGTGGGCTTTACCTGGTAAAAAAACATTTTTATTGTACAATTTTTATTTATAATTAATTTACATGGATATAACTGATTATAAATAAATATTCATCATTAAGGAGCAAAGGAAATGCAGATCACTTGAATATCTACATGCAACTCATTATATTTAGAATGACCTTCCAGAACGTTCCACAACATGAGCATATCTATTTATTGCGCAACCTTCCAGAACATTACACAGTGTGCATTGATTCAATTATCATTGCAAACATTCGCAGTACTTTACACAGCACGTGATTATTTTAGCCATTTTCTCGGGGTCTTCAATGGGCGTACATTTTATTTCATATCTTAACATTCATTTATGACCCTGTTAACTGACATAGTTGTGTAGCACGCAAGTTGCTTATCACAATTCGCATTACTTGCTTCTATTCATTCAATCGTGCATTGTGCGCAGGCCCTGCAAAAGTGTACTTGGGCTGGCGTCTTCGCCCACTCACCCTTGGACAGGCACGCGAAGCGCTGCATTGTTTGGGGCTTTGTTACACGCGTTTGTTCAGCACGATGCCCCAACGATTCTCCCAGCACGTGGAACAAAACGTCGGGGCAATCGTGCCGACCAATACGCGCTCGGTGCCACAACCCACAAACGCAGTGGAGAGAGCTACATTGGGGCCATAGTTGGACTCAAGTGTGCTGAGGATTGCATATTTACAAATCGAGTAACTTGTTTTGTACAATGATAATTATTTTATGATAATGCATTTAATTCATCGTATCCTTCCCTAATCAATTACCAATAATTAATTTGCCATCGTTTAATGTTATACAGACACGCGATATACAAAGGTATAAGCACACAATTTCGAGGACCAACAATGAAGGCAAAGAACAGAGGCTCCGATTTAACCCACGTAGACAACTGGGGTGAGCGCTGTTGGTAGGAATTTACATTCAGAGGTATGATGGAGTGGTGGGGTCAGCACTTTGCTAAACTGGTGTTCATCGCTCCATTGTTCAGGTCATCGCTCCATCATTCAGGCTTGACGACCAATGTACAATGTACATAGCCAGCATTCAGTACGTGGGCTGCTGATATCCTACTCTACTATCACATGACCTTTCCCCTATAGACTTCAAATAATTATATTCACATACATGTATGTGCAATCTGCATGCAAATCCAGTTAACGCACTCCAAGTGATTTAGGAGAGTCATTAAAATTTCACACACTAGGTATTGTGAAGAGTTAAAATGTGGGAACATTAGTATTCATACACTTTCAATTACGATATTGTCCACACCACTGACTCAAAACGAAATATCACACATTTGCTGTATGCATACCATGTGCCCATAAACGGTTCCTATACAAACATGTCCCTATTCCCGTGATGTCCCATTTGATAAAGAATATGATATTGTCATTCCAAATATTAAGCATATTTTGAAGCTCGTAATGTTACAAAACAGGCACACTGATGTTACACTAACAAATAAAGTTAATATGTCTTGAATCTGTGTACTTGTAATATTCGCTTGTTAAAAAGCTTGACCTTCACTCACAATTATATACACGTACAATATGTAAATACATACATGGTGCACAAACCTTCATGGACCAAACACGCTTCAGGCAAAGAAGCCAGTTGCCTGCTCTGCCACTTTCTAGAATATCACCTGGGGATACGACTGGCAAACTTTCAAGCAAAGCCTGAACTTGCAAAAGCAATTATGAAATGGTTTGCAATTACATCATGTAAACAGGCAGCTCAGGCCTCGATAAAACGGATTGAAGTCTAGTACATACTCCGGTGCTTCCACTGAACACACTGCGTAACTCAACTAAATAAATGACCACATATAATGTATGCATAATCATGCATAATCAGCTCCTTGCAATTAATTCCTCATAAGTGTGTGGCAAGGGATGCTGTATTTCTAGCGCATCACAGACACTTCTTATCAGCAGGAAAACTAAATGAGGTTTTAGTTTTTCTCTGCAAACCTAAGCCAAGACACTGGCACATCATCGTGTTTAAATCATCAATACCGCTGCTCACGCTTTAGCATTTCCTCTCTCGGGCAATTGAAAACTGTCATACTAATAAGGCCATGCAGACTCACACGTGTGTATCCAGACATTGCAGATTGCACGGCACGTATATATTGATTCTTGTATTCTCATAATGACCACAAGTATTACATCAGCAAGTGTGTCAAATTGTGGTGAAAGAATGATGCAGTAATGTTTCATTTTCCTTGGTACCAGAAAGGTCTTTAAAATATGTATCATATAAACTCAACATACAACTTATAATCTCCATAGATGTGCGTCTACATACAGATGTCTACTTCATTAATGAAAATAACCTGACCATAGGAATAATTACCAGAGAAAGGTTGATGGCAACGAACTAAATAACAAGCTAAAAAATATCACATGCTGAATAATTGTCACTGACAGGAAATTGATATTGACATTTTGGCTGACTGGCCCTCAGATTTCGAGTCTTAAAATATGTAAATAGATGGGTGGGGTAGGGCTGATGCTATTAATACAGTACCAGTCAGCAGCAGAGGGTTAAGAGTATTGCTCGATCAAGCAGATATTATACACTCACTGAAGCGCAGTGATTCCTCATGGGTTGAAGAATGTCGAAGGTATTCTACAAAATCCATAAAGAAAGGACACCCCTTCGTCCTATCGTCTCCACCATTGACTCACCCACCTACAAACTGGCTCGATTTCTGTCTAAGACCTTACAACCATTCACTGGTAAGACCACCTCACCTGTACTCAACTCAGCTCACTTGGTATCGTTAATTAAGAACATCTCACTATCTCCAGGTGATTTGCTCGTTAGTTTCGATGTGGTCTCTTTGTTCGCCAAAGTTCCTGTGATTGACACCATTGTAATCATTGCAGATTTGGACCAACAAGGACTGAATTCTGATGTACCGGCCCTGGTGAGACACTGCCTCACCAATACTTACATCAACTGGAATGTAACATTCTATAAACAAGTTCAAGGGACCCCAATGGGTTCTCCCTATCTCCAGTTGTAGCCAATGTTTTCATGGAAACATTTGAGATAAATGCCATCCAGGCATCCACTCTACTACGTCCGTCCTTGTGGAAGAGGTAAATAGATGGATGACACGTTCGTCATCTGGCCACATGGCCGACCAGCTCTGAACCAATTCCTCAACCACATCAATTCCATACACCCAGCCATCACATTCACCATGGAGGTGGAAAGGGATGGCAAGTTACCATTCTTGGATGTTTTAATTGAAAAGAGACCAGATGGCTCAATGGGACAGGAAAGCCACCCATACGGATGCCTACCTAAAACCTGACTCCCACCACCATCCATCCCAGAAGAATTCCCTCATCAAAACTCTACACTATACGGCTCAATGTATTTCCGACCATCATCACTTAGTCAGTGAACTGGAATACATACACCAAGCTCTCAAGATGAATGGATATTCAGACCACACAATCTGTAAAGCTATCACCCCAACCGTTGGAAAATAACCATCTGAGGACCCAATAAAAACCATCACCTCACCATACATAGCAGGGTTCACTAAAAATATTTCCAAAATCATGAGCAAACACAAAATCCAGGTTCGATTTAACACAGTACATAAAATTCGTGATCTGATCCCATCTGTGGAGGATGCGATCCCTGAAATGCAATACCCCGCATCTACAAATTAAGCTGTGTCTGCAGCAGTAGTTACATTGGGGAAACTAAGCGACATGTCTCGGACCGTGTTTGTAAACATAAGGCAGATCTGAAACACGGTAGGACCAATACCTCGGCCGTGGATGATCATTGTTTTAATGCGGTGGGCTCACACGAAATTGATTTCTCTAAGACGAAGGTACTTTGCAACCCCACTGGCTATCAATAAAGATTCGTTCATGAAGCCATCCATATATATAGACACAGACACAACTTCAACCGAGGAGATGGGTACAAACTGAGCAATCATTGGAAGGACGTTATTAACCAGTTTAAGTCATAACTGGCTGTGATGTTTAAATCCTACCTTCCGATGTTAGTAGTTATTTTCGACTCTGGTTTTACATTAACAGGTTAAATGTCTTTACATTAACAGGTTAAATGTCTCACTAACACAGCCACCGTTGCTCGTTTTCCTCGACGTGGCGGTGGCTCTGCGATCTTACATTGACATGCTAATCTCTCACAATACAATGGCCACCTCCGCAGCTTCGTCGTCGTGGAGGTAGCTCTCCGGTCTTACATTGACATGCAAATTTCTCACTTTAACATCACTAGTCCTGCCCACTTCGCTTATAACCCTTGGGCTACACCCATTTCAAACCTTTAAAACATCCTGCCTTAGCAGCTTTCCCGCATTTTTTTCTCCTGATGACAATTGCTTGTGTTGCGATCAAAACGTCGTAGTTTTTGTTATTTTCTTTGAACCTATCTACGTGACTTTACCGAAAGACCCAAAAATATAGGTATTCTACAATTTAATATGGCAAATTACTCAGCAAAGTGTAATTAGCTTTCAGACTGCATCACATAGAAGTGTGAATTTTATTTTTTACATTTGGCGCTGTGTAGAAAACCAGAAGATATTACAGCACATAATGCAAATTTTAAAACTATCATGCAGTATGTGTAAAAACATGCATCAGTCATTAGGCTAAAGCGTACGAAGCCATACACACATGTTCCTACATTTGTGTGCCTGCAAAAATATCAACGAATGCTACAGTGAGGGAAAAAAGCATTTGATCCCCTACTGATTTTGTACGTTTGCCCACTGACAAAGAAATGATCAGTCTATAATTTTAATGGTAGGTTTATTTGAACAGTGACAGACAGAATAACATCAAAAAATCCAGAAAAACGCATGTCAAAAATGTTATAAATTGATTTGCATTTTAATGAGGGAAATAAGTATTGGACCCCTCTGCAAAACATGACTTAGAACTTGGTGGCAAAACCCTTGTTGGCAATCACAGAGGTCAGACGTTGCTTGTAGTTGGCCACCAGGTTTGCACACATCTCAGGAGGGATTCTGTCCCACTCCTCTTTGTAGATCGTCTCCAAGTCATTAAGGTTTCGAGGCTGACGTTTGGCAACTCGAACCTTCAGCTTCAGCCACAGATTTTCTATGGGATTAAGGTCTGGAGACTGGCTAGGCCACTCCAGGACCTTAATGTGCTTCTTCTTGAGCCACTCCTTTATTGCCTTGGCCATGTGTTTTGGGTCATTGTCATGCTGGAATATCCATCCACGACCCATTTTCAATGCCCTGGCTGAGGGAAGGAGGTTCTCACCCAAGATTTGACGGTACATGGCCCCGTCCATCGTCCCTTTGATGCGGTGAAGTTGTCCTGTCCCCTTAGCAGAAAAACACCCCCAAAGCATAATGTTTCCACTTCCATGTTTGACGGTGGGGATGGTGTTCTTGGGGTCATAGGCAGCATTCCTCCTCCAAATATGGCGAGTTGAGTTGATGCCAAAGAGCTCCATTTTGGTCTCATCTGACCACAATACTTTCACCCAGTTGTCCTCTGAATCATTCAGACGTTCATTGGCAAACTTCAGACGGGCATGTATATGTGCTTTCTTGAGCAGGGGGACCTTGCGGGCACTGCAGGATTTCAGTCCTTCACGGTGTAGTGTGTTACCAATTGTTTTCTTGGTGACTATGGTCCCAGCTGCCTTGAGATCATTGACAAGATCCTCCCATGTAGTTCTGGCCTGATTCCTCACCGTTCTCATGATCATTGCAACTCCACTAGGTGAGATCTTGCATGGATCCCCAGGCCGAGGGAGATTGACAGTTCTTTTTTGTTTCTTCAATTTGCGAATAATCGCACCAACTGTTGTCACCTTCTCACCAAGCTGCTTGGCAATGGTCTTGTAGCCCATTCCAGCCTTGTGTAGGTCTACAATCTTGTCCCTGACATCCTTGGAGAGCTCTTTGGTCTTGGCCATGGTGAAGAGTTTGTAATCTGATTGATTGCTTCTGTGGACAGGTGTCTTTTATACAGGTAACAAGCTGAGATTAGGATCACTCCCTTTAAGAGTGTGCTCCTAATCTCAGCTCGTTACCTGTATAAAAGACACCTGGGAGCCAGGTGTCTGAGAGGGGGTCAAATACTTATTTCCCTCATTAAAATGCAAATCAATTTATAACATTTTTGACATGCATTTTTTCTGGATTTTGTTGTTGTTATTCTGTCTCTCACTGTTCAAATAAACCTACCATTAGAATTATAGACTGATCATTTCTTTATCAGTGGGCAAACGTACAAAATCAGCAGGGGATCAAATACTTTTTTCCCTCACTGTATATTTGACCACTATCTTAACGATAATCACAACGCTTATGAACTAACACTCAAAACCATACACTGTACACCAATGATCCAATCTCTCATGCAGCGTGGCCAGCCAGGGGCTGGTACAAAAACAAGTTTCTACTTTTACCATTGTTTTCTTTAAAAGTCTGATAGATCATGAAGATTCAACATTGTCCAGCAGTGAATTATATTTTTGTACAGCACAATATTTGTGACATTAATTCGTCAATTTCCAATCATTAGCCTCAAGGTGGAGAGCAATTTACAGATTTAGCAATATGCCATACTAGGATAAAAAAAAATATCATGTTAAATCTAATAATAGTGTTTGGAAACCATCAGGGTCAACCGAATTAGAGGGATTTAGGGATGCTTTAGCCAATTATACTTCCGAAAGACTGAAAATACAAAATAGTGTTGAACCTGAATGATTATAGCTCGGTAAACTAAGAATAGAGAAATACAGACTACTATTAGGAAAACCATTTCCCACTTCAGCAAAGTGGCAATTTGAGGCATGTAGAATGTATTTTTCACCAACAGTCGTCATTACTGAAAAGACCAGCTAAAAGAGACATTTTGAAAATGGCATCAAGGACAAAAGCACCGTCATTGACAACCTCTTGACCTTGACATTATTAATTATTTACGAGTCCCATTATTTGAACATAGAATAACATTTCCCCTCGAACGCAGCTGACACACGTGCAGCTGATTCTATCCCACAAAGTCTGTGCAGTATAAACATTGCCACGAAATGCGATGGAGGGGAAAACGAGCCAGTTTGTGATCGCAGCACCCCTCAATGGACTTACCCAGCGACATTCCTAACCTTACGTCCGCGAATTCTTTTTCACATTCACAAACAATTTTACTCTCTTTTGCTCTAATATAGAGCATGAACCAAAAATAATAAAGAGCATTTATTCAAAACAAAGAATGCTGTGTTAGATCAGGATATTTGGCAGTCACGAAAAAATCATAAGTCATGAAAAATGTTGCCAAAGTATGGTGTTACTTTTGTGGAGAGATCCAGCTGCAGGAACGAAAATTAACATAATTTATGTGAGCCAATTAATGTGAATTATTATTACACTGATTAATGAATGGGGTGGGAGATATATCACTCAATACAACTACATTGCAATCAGGGTAAAATAAGCTACTTGTTTAAACTGCTTTTGTATTTAGTTTGTTGTCCTTTCCCCGCACCTCCGATTTGCACGGTTGGCTACGTACGGTGCAAAATAAGTTTAACATACAAAGAAACAAAATTCCGGCCCAAATATATCATCACAAAGCATCGCAATCAACTAAAAAAAATACTGAAAGTGGAAAACATGTCCAAACGCATGGGAAGATACAAGTATTTAGAATAATTAGGATGGACGAAGAGATGCACACAATGATTACAGTAAAGCAAGTCCACAATATCGCAAGTATTAACAATGGGAAATTTACTCCGGAATGGCATGTTACTGAAAGGGTGCATTTTTTGGAAACGGTAGCAAAACTGATAATTATGTGGGATTAGATTTCAGAGCACTGGATTTCCTCAACCAATGGATTGATAATTACTCACGAAATTGCCTACATATAGCATGTACCAAGATATGAACAGCTGACATTTGAATGTGAATTAATGATATCTTTTTCTGTCATGCCTGTAAATATCAAAGTCGGATTTTTTTTTAACAGGAAGAAATAATAAAAATTTTGAATATACTTTTTTCCATGGTGATGACTTTAATTAAAGACGAGTGTTCATCCAAGGGAAACCATCCAAGGTATATTTCTTGGAGGCATGAGGCTGAAAATAGCATGACACTACTGATTCAAGTGCCTGAGTAGAGCCACAATGCTAGGACACAACAGAACCCTCCTTTCACTTTATAGAACTGTAATGGTAATAAGATACGTTCAAAATTATGACTATTTTCAATCAAACCAAACACACTTTTAATGCAGTTGGCAAAATATAACATAAATATACGTATAGATCCATAATAAGAGGTTTTTTGGGTTAGATCTCGTTAAACCCACCACGGCTAATAAGTAAGTTTTGTCACGTAAACAAAACATGCCCATTCGTTGGTCGCGAAAGCCTGTGTGTTAAACTACATGTATAGAAGCAATAATGAAGGGAATATAATGGCTACATCAAAAGGGTGCAACCGATTATGCAAGCGTTATTGTGATTTAGTTCGCTGCAATGATGTTTGGCTACAGGTTCGGAGAAGAGTGTTGTGCTGATACAACACATATTTTTGTCTGTTTTACGTAATTCTCAACGAAATTATGTCCTGCTGGTGAAGTATGCATAGATCAGTACCATTTTTCAAGCCAAGTGGGCTCGTTGGCAATGTTAAACTGTGTATATATCCTGTATGTACAAATGTGCGAACTTTGTTTTGTAATCTTAAATGCAATTGGTTTTCGCGATCATAATAGGAAGCAAGCGTTTTGCTAACGCCGAGAGGCACGGAATAAATACTTTAACGGCACAAGCTATGGTGACACGCAACATCACCAAATATGAAGACTTGTGTGGTGTAATAACCCCCTGTAATGGGTAATTCAGGAAATGTTGAAAATTGTCAACACCAACTCCTGACATAAGCTACTGTAATGGGTTCCAGTCTGGAAGAGGTTTCAATATCGAAAGTATGTGGACAAAACAAAACTTATATATGTTGAGGGGAAAAAAACGAGGCTTTAGTACATACGTCATGGCGCCGATGATGGCAGCCTCGGCCGGTTAGTGCGCCCTGTTTTGTCCAGTTTTGTCTTGAGAGGGGCCTGCTGTTCAACACACCCGTGCTGGTGAGAGGGGCCTGCTGTTCAACACACCCGTGCTGGTGAGAGAGGCCTGCTGTTCATCATACCCGTGCTGGTGAGAGGGGCCTGCTGTTCATCACACCCGTGCTGGTGAGAGGGGCCTGCTGTTCAACACACCCGTGCTGGTGAGAGAGGCCTACTGTTCATCACACCCGTGCTGGTGAGAGGGGCCTACTGTTCATCACACCCGTGTTGGTGAGAGAGTCCTGCTGTTCAGCACACCCGTGCTGGTGCGAAGATGGCACCGATGATGGTAGCCTCAGCCGGTCGGTGCGCCCTGTTTTGTCTTGTTTTGTCTGTCAAATCAGTGTTTTGCCAAGATTTTCGGAGTTCTCTAACAAGAGACGAACTTTTATATATCAGGGAAACAACTCCTGTGGATTTAATTCCTACTTTTCTGCTTCCAGTGGCAGAATTAGTAGGCATTCTAGTCAATTCTAGTCAGGCTTTGCTCAAGCAGCGAAACGCCGCCCAAGGGGTAAACGGTCGGGGGCTCTAGTACGGCTACGCAGACGCGGGATCCGAACAGTGCTTCTGAGCTTTTTCCTCTCCAACGTACGTTCACTGTACAACAAAATGGATGAACTTCAGCTACTGATGGTAAAAAACAAAGACTTTCTTTCATCTTCTGTTTTGTGCTTCACGGAGACATGGCTGTGTGATTTGATTCCGGACACTTCGCTACAACTAGCAGGATTCCATCTTGTAAGATTGGATCATGACATAGCACTCTCCGGCAAGACGAAAGGTGGTGGTATTTGTTTTTACATTAACAGTGGCTGGTGTGTAGATGTCACAGTGATTCTGCAACATTGTTCTCCACTTCTTGAATACATTTTAATAACCTGTAAACCGTTTTACTGACCTCGCGAGTTCACGTCGCTCATTTTGGTCAGAGTTTATTTGCCGCCTTGTCCTCAGGTTAAAGAGGCCCAACGCATGCTCGCCGATCAGATTCTGAGTGTGGAGCGAGCAAATCCAGATTTGTTGGTTATCGTACTTGGCGACATTAACAAAGGTAATCTCAGCCACGAACTCCCCAAATACATACAATTCATTAAATGCCCAACCAGAGAAGGGAACACTCTGGATCACTGCTACACTACAGTCAGTAGAGCCTACCACGCCATCCCCCGAGCAGCACTAGGACACTCTGACCATGCCATGGTCCACCTGATTCCTGCATACAGGCAGAAACTACAACTCTGTAAACCTGCTGTGAGGACATCTAAACAGTGGACCAGTGAGGCTGTGGAAGATTTGCGGGCATGCTTAGACTGTACTGACTGGGATATGTTCACGACTGCTACCAATAGTCTGGATGAACTCACAGAGGCTGTGACGTCCTACATCAGCTTCTGTGAGGACTGCTGTATCCCAACACGTACCAGGGTGAACTTAACAACAACAAGCCCTGGTTCACCAAAGCTCAGAAGGTTGAGGTTGGAGAAGGAGGAAGCGTTTAGGAGTGGGGATAGAGACAGATTCAAGGAGTCGAAGAACAGGTTTAGCAAAGCGGTGAGAGAGGCTAAACGACTGTACTCAGAGAGACTAAAACACCAGTTCTCTACTAACGACGCTGCTTCTGTCTGGAGGGGGCTCAGGCAGATCACCAACTACAAACCCAGAGCCCCCCACACCACTAACGACTCCCGCCTAGCCAACGACCTGAACGAGTTCTACTGTAGATTTGAAAGACAATTGGACCGTCCTGAACCACCCCTTCCCACCCAGGAGGCCCCATCCCCCACCCATACTACAGAGACGACTCTCTCCTTTCAGGAGGGAGAAATTAATAGACTTTTCAAGAGGCAGAATCTACGCAAAGCAGCCGGGCCGGACTCTGTCTCTCCAGCCACCCTCAGGCACTGCGCTGACCAGCTGTCTCCGGTGTTCACCAACATCTTTAACACCTCCCTGGAGACATGCCATGTACCAGCCTGTCTCAAGTCCTCCACCATCATCCCTGTGCCCAAAAAGCTAAGGCCAACAGGACTAAATGATTACAGACCGGTCGCCCTTACATCTGTGGTAATGAAGTATTTTGAGCGCCTGGTCCTGGCACACCTCTAAGCCATCACAGACCCTCTCCTGGACCCCCTTCAGTTTGCCTACAGAGCCAACAGGTCTGTGGACGACGCAGTTAACATGGCCCTCCACTTCACCCTACAGCATCTGGACGCCCCAGCATCCTACGCCAGGATCCTGTTTGTGGACTTCAGCTCTGCCTTCAACACCATCATCCCTGCCCTGCTTCAGGACAAGCTCTTCCAGCTGAACGTGCCCTACTCCACCTGCAGGTGGATCACAGACTTCCTGTCTGACAGGAAGCAGTGCGTTAAGCTGGGAACACAAGTCTCTGACTCCAGGTCCATCAGCACCGGAACTCCTCAGGGCTGCGTCATTTCCCCACTGCTCTTCTCCCTGTATACCAACAGCTGCACCTCCAATCATCTGTCCGTCAAACTCTTGAAGTTTGCGGACAACACCACCCTCATTGGGCTGATCTCTGGTGGGGATGAGTCTGACTATAGGTGGGAAGCTGACAACCTGGTGACCTGGTGTAGCCAGAACAACTTAGAGCTAAATGCTCTAAAGACAGTTGAGATTGTTGTGGACTTCAGAAAGAATACAGCCCCACTCACCCCCATCACCCTGTTAGACTCCCCAGTCAAAATTGTAGAGTCCTTCCACTTCCTGGGCACTATTCTCTCCCGGGACCTCAAGTGGGAACTGAACATCAGCTCCCTCACCAAGAGAGCTCAACAGAGGATGTACTTTCTACGGCAGCTGAAGAAATTCAACCTGCCAAAGACAATGATGGTGCAATTCTATACAGCGATCATTGAATCCATCCTCACCTCCTCCATAACCGTCTGGTACGCTGCTGCCACTGCCAAGGACAAGAGCGGACTGCAGCGTATCATCCACACTGCTGAGAAGGTAATTGCCTGCAATCTACCAACCCTCGAGGACCTGCACACGACAAGGACCATGAGGCGAGCGAGGAAGATTGTGGCCGATTCCTCCCACCCTGGACACTCTCTGTTTCAGCTACTCCCCTCCGGCAGAAGGCTTCGGTCCATCAGGACCAAAACCTCACGCCATAAAAACAGTTTCTTCCCATCTGCTGCTGGCCTGTTAAACAAGGCCAAGGGCTTACACTGATTTTAACATTTTATCTACATAATGACACCTTGCCGATATTAACTATGTTAACCTATTTGTATTTTTTATTTTTAAATTATATCTTAAAGCTATTTTATATTCGATATTTATTCAATTTTATATACTTCAGCCCCTTGGTGTTAGTTAGACTTTTAACCCTTATTATTATAGTAAGACTTGTTTAAAACATTTTTAAGATTTTAGATTCTTATATGTTGAATGTATGCACCATCCTGCCAAAGTAAATTCCGTGTCGGTGGACGATGCCAGGGCCCACTCTCAATAACAGTGGAGTCTGATGGTGGCCACTAGGTGAACAAATACTTGAAGGTACAGCAAACCAAATGTGTTGTAAACACTTAGCCAATATGAGATTTGTTTGATGGAATTAATATAAACAAACATGAATGTGACATGGGGCAGCGTGACGTGGCCCAGTAGGTAGGAAGGGCATTCAAAGCTTGCTGCAGAGGTTCGCGGTTCGATACCCGGTGGCCTCCATGGTTAATACTGCGGCTGTATTCACCACTTTTCAAAAAACATACCTGAAAGTTTCTTAAGCGGTATGATGCACAGGAACATCGCCCACCTACTATGAAACAGCCAAAGGCTGTGAAACAAATGGGCTTCGTGATAGCCTTGCACTCTTAAGAATTGTGTGAATATCCAAATGTACCAAATTATTACACTATGTAACGTAACACAATTTTTGTTACTGGGTAGTAAGTGTTATTTCCGAATTTGTTATGCTTCAAAAGTATAGAAAATGGCTATTCCCAACAAACTTTGCTTTTGTGACCAGGACAATGAGAAAACTGGCGAATTTGTGTCTTTTCATTCACGTGAATTCATAAAAAAAAACATTAATCAAAATTAACATGTATTTATACTAAAGTAATACAAAAATTACTACAAAGGATTTAGAAGTGAGTAGTTTTTCGAGATTTACGATTATACTGTAAATCACTTTCACGAATCAGCCCCCAAATGTAGTCTCCCATCATGTTCTCTTTATAATGTCCTTGGTAGCGGCGTTCAAAGTCCATTATATCCTGGTGGAAGGGCTCGCCTTGCTCCTCCGAGTACGCTCCCATGTTCTCCTTGAATTTATCAAGATGAGCATCAAGGATATGGACTTTGAGGGACATCCTACAGCCCATTGTGCCATAGTTCTTCACCAGTCTCAACCAGCTCTACATAGTTTTCGACCTTGTGATTGCCCAGGAAGCCACGAACAATTTGCGACAAAGCTGTTCCAAGCCGCAATCTCTTTACCAGTGAACTTCTTGTGGAATTCATTGCACTCCAGGATCTTCTTTATCTGTAGTCCGACGAAGACACCGGCTTTGACCTTTGCCTCAGACAGCTTAGGGAAGCAGTCTTGACGGTACTTTAAGGCTGCCAACTCCTTATCTACAGCTTTGACAAATTGTTTCATAAGGCCATATTTGATGTGCAGTGGTGGCATCAGCACCTTCCGGGAGTCCACCAGTGGCTCCCACTTGACATTGTTCCTCCCCACAGAGAACTCGGGCGAGTCCCACCTGTGGTAGTGCACCTTGGTGTCCCTGCTGTCCCAAAGGCAAAGATAGCAGGGAAACGTGGTAAAACCGCTTTGGAGACCCATCAGGAATGCCATCATTTTGAAGTCTCCGATGAACTCCCAGCCGTACTCATCATACTTCAAGGCGTCCAGCAAGGTCTTGATGGTGTTGTAATCCTCTTTGAGGTGCACCGAGTGAGCCAGGGGAAGAGATGGGTACTTTTGATTTAAAGCTTTCGTGACTGCAGGGATTCATATTCTTGGTTCTTTCAGTAAAGTCACGTAGAAGGGAAACAATCAAATAATAAAACAATAAAATTCTCACAACGTTTCGACTGCAACACAAGCAATCATCATCAGGTGTGAAAACCACAGCTTTATATTATTTTATTGTTTCCCTTCTACGTGACTTTACCGAAAGAACCAAAAATATAGACGGGTACTTGTTACCATTATGGAGCAGCACGGCTTTGAGGCTCCTGGATGAGCTGTCAATGAAGAGGCGCCACTCATTCTAGACACAGGCGATTCTGATTGCCTCGAACATACTGGTCACATTGTGGCAGAAGCAGAGTCCATCTTGACAGGTGAAGAAGCTGCAAAAAGGTTGGTGACGCTTCCTCTGATCTGCGACTTGCACACTTTCATCCAACAAGTTCCACTGCTTGTGGTTAGATGTCAAAACCTCGGCATTGGACTTGGTGAGACCAAGATCTCTGATCAAGTCGTTGAGGTATTTTTGGTTGGGGTAGTATGGGTTTCTCTCCTCAGCTCCACCTCTGAAATTTTTATCTGGATCTACAACGTCTTCCTCGCTCTCTGACTTGCTGCTCTTCTAAAGATGGCTGCTGTCTCTCCGGAGGAGTGGGTACAGGGAGCTCATGGCAGTGTGGAACTGGGGCAATGGATGAAGGAAGGTTCAGATACGTGATAGCAGGTGCATTCTTGCTAGTCTGACGTTTGGAAGGGATAGCGAACTTCATGGCTTTCTTTTCCCCTCTATACTATCCTACAAAAATAACATTTATTTCACCCATGACAAATGTGTAAGAGATTCTCGCAACATTTTTAAGATATGAATTTTTTTCAATAACATTGAAAATTGTAAAACATTTTTAAATTGAAAACTTTTACAATTTCAATTTTTTTTGTAAATTTTATAACATAAAATTCCGAGCAACAATTGTCCATCTTACCTTCCAGAGTGTTTTTGCATTGCTCGCAGGTGAAATGAGGTGCTCAGGGTTTGTCATGATCCCCGACAGGCATGCCGAAATATGCCTTGTATGCCTCACACATCTAAGCAGATGCTTCCACAGAGTATTTTTTCGCTCTTGTCTTGATAAATTGGCCGCAGACATAGCAAAATGTGTCTGCCGGATGCTTGCAGCCTCTTGATGCCATCTCAGAAAAATGCAGATATGTATCCACTTAGGCAGCTGGATCTAAACTGAACTGGTGAGCTTAAGGCCCCTGTATTTATACTAATATTACTGGAAAGTTCTAGATTGTTCTAGAAGTTACTCCAAATTTACTCAGCACTGAATCTATCTGGAATGTTCTGGAAAATAGGTAAATTTCAAAATATCAATGTCCTGGTCACCAAAGCAAAGTTTGTGAGGAATAATAGCCATTTTCTGTACTTTCAGGCATAAGCAATTAGGAAATAACACTTACTACCCAGGAACAAAAAAATATATAACATTTGTTACAAAGTGTTATTATGGAATTCATTACAAAAACAAAACAACAAAACTACAAAGATGGACTCGAAAGATAAACACAAGCCAAACAAAAAATATGTCCAGCAAGATGGCAAAGCCAATCACAAATGCTATTGGAGGGCCAGTGCTAGGGGGGAAGAAAATAATAAATCTAAGAAGCCTGCAGTAGATAATGATTATAAAGAGAAGTAATTTCTATCAAACAGCAACACATATTGTGCGAGAATTGTTTCTTTTTATCCACAATATGCAAGCTATTTTGGATGGATCAAAACGCAGTCAATCTTAATAAATGTTACAAAAGACTAAGAAGCTATCAGACGGATACGTAAATACTCATCGTTGACATGAATTCCATTGGACATGAGATGAAACACGTAGGTCGGAGATTAAACAACAGTCCGTGACAGGAATGTTGTTAAGAAACAAATGTCCTTTGGTGGAATGGTTACTAAAAGGAATATCGACAGATGTACAAAATTAATCTTATATCTTATATTATATAATAACTAGCAGAAAGTACCTGGCATTTCCCGGAAAAAAATATATTTAAAAACTTATCTAAAAAACATAACATCTGCATACACAATACTAAGCTATTGTGAAAGCCCGACGTGCCATTTATCTGTCCATTTGTCCGTCAATAAAATTATAAGATGCTTGCAGAAGTCCAAAAATGTATAGAAAGTGGGCAGTAAATAGTTGATCTAAAAGATTTCCGAAAATTGTCGGCCCCCCCTCTCAAAAAATATTTTTACCCCCCCGTAGGCATATATACCTACACACCCTACATACAATAGAGTGAGTAGTATCTAGTGATGCTATCGTAGTATTTGACTCTACAGTAGGATCTGGCTCTACAGTACTATCTACTGACTCTATAGTAGTATCTACAGACTCTACAGTAGTATCTACTGAGCCCAGTCGTAGCTACTGACAGTATAGTAGTATATACTGACTGTAGTAGTAAATACTGATCGTAGTAGTACCTACTGACCCTACAGTCGTATCTATCGACTCTATAGAAGTGTCTACCGACTCTGCAGCAGTATATACTCACTATAGTGGTATCTACTGACTGTAGTATTATCTACTGACTATAGTAGTATCTACCGACCCTACGGTAGTATCTACCGACTCAATAGTAGCATCTACCGACTCTACAGTAGCATCTACCGACTCTGTAGTAGTAACTACTGACGATAGTATCCACTGACTATAGTAGTCACTACTAACTCTACAGAAGTATCTATTGACTCTATAGTAGTATCTACTGCCTGTAGTAGTATCTACTGACAATCATAGTAACTACTGACTATAATAGTAGCCACTGACTATAGTAGTAACTACTAACTCTACAGTAGTATCTACTGACTGTAGAAGTATTTACTGACTGTAGTAGTATCTTCTGACGCAACAGTAGTATCTGCCGACTCAATAGTAGTATCAACCAACTCTATAGTAGAAATACTGACTCTACAATAGTATCTAATGACTATAGTATCTATGGAATTTATAGTCGTATCTATTGACTCAATAGTAGTATCCACTGACTATATTAGTATCTACTAACTCTATAGCAGTGTAGAGGAGTAGTGTGAGCAACCATGAGGGAGTGAACAGAGGGAGGTGCGAGCGAGTTGACAGCCGAGGATGATGTCATGGCACGGGTGCTGTAAGGGGGTACCTTCGGGAACAAAGGCGGGTCCGAGCAAGGGGGGGGAGTCACGAAAGAGGTATTTAAGGGGGACCCCGTGACGAAAGCGAGGTGGTTGTGGGGAGCCAGGGCAAGAATTGGCTGGAAGAGGTCTCTTCCTCGTCGCCGGGTGGTGTTAGATGAACCCCCGTCCCGTGCAGACGAGTGGGAGAGCCAAGGGATTTCCAAGAGCAAGGCCCCGAGTAATCAGTAAGAATCGGCTGAGAGAGAGGTTTATCTCTCCTCGTCAGTGGCCCAATGTGGCTGCATGTGTGGGGGACCTGGGTCCAATGAAGGCCGGCACGCCAAGCGAGGAGGATCATCTCGCCGTCTTCACTGCACACGACCAGCGCTGAAAGGGTGCTGGTGGAGGAGAGACTTGCGGAGCCCCAATGCGGTTTCAGGAAAGGGCAGTCCTACACAGATACCATATTTTCTGTTCGTCTGCTACAGTAGAGGTGTAGGGAATTCCAACAAGACCTACATCTCTGCTTTATTGATCTGGTCAAGGCCTATGATACCATCAGTAGGCCTGGGCTCTGGGTTGTTCTTCGTGCTTTCAGAGTCCCTGACCCTCTGCTCACCATCATTAAGGACCTTCATGATGGTGAGCGGGCCCGAGTAAAACTACGTGGCCGGGAGTCAGAACCATTCCCTTTGGGGTGCGACAGGGATGTCCTCTGGCTCCCACATTATTTAACATCTATTTTGACCACGTGGTTCGTGAAGCCTTCAATAGCTGTACCGGGGGAATTTCCATTTGGTACAGATATAATGGGAGGCTGATCGATGCCCGGGTGCGGTCAAGAGATGGCTCCCTATTGGTCAACCACATTATGTATGCCGATGATTTGGTAATTGCTGCTCATTCAGAGGAGTTGGAGACGCTGCTGCTGAAACTGGAACGTGCCACTAACAGGTGGGGCCTTACCATCAGCCCCACCAAAACTAAGCACCTGCCTAGGTATTTTTTACCATCGGACACTCCACCCCCACAACTCCCAATCGGTGATGGGGCAGTTGTGGAGAGAGGGAAGAGTTTCCCATACCTGGGCAGCGTGCTCATGACCGGCTCAGGTTTAACAGCAGAGGTCTCACTTCGAATCAGTCGAGCGGCAATATATTTTCATCGGTTGCGTAATGCTGTGTGGAAGCTACCTGGTCTGTCACTCCGCACGAAGCTTCAGGTCTTCTCGGCCATGGTCATTCCCTCCCTTCTCTATGCTTGCAAAACGTGGACCCCCTTAATGGAGCATCTTTGCCGGTTAGAAACATTTAGGCTGGCCTGCCTACGATCCATCCTGGGTTTAACCAGGCTGGGTTGTGTGAGGGGCTCACAAATCCTTGAAAAATCTGGGCAAAGTCCAATCGGTGAGCTACTCCGGCAGGCAAGGCTGCATTGGCTGGGTCATGTAGCCCGCATGCCCAGCCACCACATGCCTAAACAGCTTTTGTTCAGCCGGATAGAGGGGGTTAAACGGTCGCGGCACGGGCTAAAGAAGAGATGGAGTGATGTGGTACAGGAGGATGTGGAGCTGAGTGGACAAGCCAATGACTGGTACCAGCGATGTCAAGATTGGCCTCAATGGAGGAGGCTCGGGAAGGACGCTACTGGGCAGTTGGAGGCAGTTGGAGGCAGTCGCCCTTCAACAACAACGGAAGGCGGAGGAGCGACGCTCACAACAACGAGCGGAGCGCCGGGTGGCTAAAGCACAGCAAGTTGGCACAGTAGGGGGTACAGGTGGTGCATCAGCCAGTCATCTCGATCATCTCAGTCAGTCGACCTGTGGCATCTGGGTCTGCCCTGTGACCTCCTGCCAGTGGGCGTTCGACATTTCACGTGGCCTCAAGGTGCACATGGACTGGCACAAGCGTCGTGGTGACGTCACTACCACTTAGTGGCGAATGGCGGTTGTTGTTGTTGTTGTTGTGTGTGTATGAGTCATATGTAGCCCACATGTATAGCTACCACATGCCCAAGCAGCTTCTATTTGGCCGCATAGAGGGGGTTAAACGGGCACGACATGGGATGGAGAAGAGGTGGACTGATAGGGTACACGAAGATCTGGAGCTGAGTGGACTTGCCAATGACTGGTACCAGCGGTGTCAAGACCGGCCTCTATGGAGGAGGCTCGTGAGAAGGACGCTGCTACTGGGCAGTTGGAGGCAGTCATTCTCCACCAACAACGGAGGGCAGAGGAGCGAAGCTCACAACAACGAGCGGAGTGCTGGGCAGCAAAATAAAGCAAGTTGGCACGGTTGGGGGTATAGCTGGTGCATCTACCAGTAGTCATCCCAGTCAGTAAACCCATGGCACCTGGGTCTGTCTCAAGACCTCCTGTCAGCGAGCCTTCGACACTTCACGTGGCCTCAAAGAACACCTGGTCTGGCACAGGCGCTGTGTTGACGTCACCGTCACTTAGTGGAGAATCCTGGCGGAATGTTCCGCGGGTTCCTGCTCGTTATTAAATGACAACCCAAAGGGAGAAAAAAACTGATGAACATAATGCACCTCAGCCAAGCGTGAATGAGAAAATTGCGCTTGTTAAAGCCTACAAGCATTGGCCCAAGTGCACAGATCTCATATCGAGTAGTAAATGAAACGCGTCTCATACTAGACGGGTTGCTGCCATAGGTCTACATCAATTTTTTCTCCAGGGGCACTGCTGGGGATCCTCAGCTGTCAGTGCAAATGACATTCAGTATTTCATACAAAAGCTGACCACAACAATCACTGACTTGTCAGCGATCGTGCAACAGCAGCAGTGAGCGAGATGATGCATCGATGCTTTAAGTACAAAAGATAGAAAATGTAAGGAAAAACTATATTTGTGTAAATACGCAATGTACTGCAATGATATTTGATACTCCTTCATCAATATACTGCTGGGTGGAATCCTCCTCACACTTTGCCAGTCATGGTGTTATTTTACCATACTTCACCACGTTGGTCAGTATGACTCGGTGAAAGGAAGAGGCTCAGAGCCAGTGCAGACACCACATAGCTGTGGCCAGGAATTGAACTCAGGATTTTGGATTAACAGTGCAATATACTAATCACTGTGCCACCGTTCCAATTCAGGCATAAATTTAAACTAGTTTTATTCTTAAACACCTTTCTACCATCAGACGTGTTGAAAAAATACAGCAATGTTAGATTTAGCATTACCAGGACGACCATGTGACCTCACCAAGCCAATGAAATGCACGTTGCAAGCGGAATGAAGCTGAATTTGTGACTTAATAAAAATTGCTTGCTCCAGAGCCCAGTGAAACGTTAATTGGCCCATGTGTGAGCACTAGTTGAAGGGAACGTGTACTACAACGTTATTTTCAGTTGCAATATTACATGCAAATTGCACCGTTTATCTTCAGATTGTGGTATTCCAGCTTGAGAGACTAAAGTGCCATCTGTCACGTGTGCCCCGCATGACACCAACTCGCCCCGTTCTCAATTATTTAGACTCTGCTCATTGCAATCGTCTTTGTTCTTCCACCTTACTTATACAGTACTTGTCCAAGGGGTAATGTTCCATGCAAGATGCCATAATGGGATACACAATCGGTGGCTAAGTACCAAGTAGCCATTAATTCCTTGACAACATCTGGGTATCAATTGTGCATATAGAAAACTGTGGAGAATTCATGGGTACCACCTTATGCGATCTCTCCAACCATATGTTTACAAAAGCACATTAAATATTGTTTATGCCAGGAGACAACACTATCACTTCTTATGGGCAGCTTTATGGGCAGGGAATGTCTTCAAATTATGAAGACACTTTTACCCACACTTGCCCACAATTATGGAAATGTTCAATGGCATTGAACATCCGGTCTGAAGCACGTAACATATGACAGATAGTTCAGAGGCAGCCCTGATCAATGCTAGCACATGCCTCATACAAGTGAAACAAGAGCACAAACACATATGTGACATCCCTGGTAATAGTGTATTGGACGAAAAAAACACAATTCACATTGGCATGCATTTGTGCACATAAACACACATTTATACACAACCAAAATCAGTTACGCAAGTACATACACACCTACATACAGCTGCCCCATAACGTTGCGGGGCTGGAGGAGGAAAAACCTCCCCTCCTCCTACTGAAGGATCATCTCCCCCTTCCACATCATTACAGCCATGTCAACAAAAATGTTGGTTGGATAGGGCAGGACAAAATACAGTCATTAGTGCAAATAAGTGATGGACGTCGCAGCCTATCCCGCATTTCAAAATCTTTATTTTTATCCTGGAGGAATCCAATGAGCTGTATGAAGCTCATGTTCACAGATGTACAGTAGGGGCGTGTCACCAAGGTACAACAACAACAACACACAAACAATACAACAATACACAAACACGATAGGAGTGAGATGGCCCCCTTCTTTTAAATATGGGCAAGCTGCAGGGTTCACATATTTTACGTCACAGTAAATATACATGTTCCATATCGTGGGACCTTTTTTGCCAGTATCAACGTGTGAAAAATAATAATAGGTTTTTACCCTATCTGGCAATAAAATAGGTGTTAAGATACCTTTTCCCCAAAGGTATCTAGTTGGTGTTTGAACATCTTGAAAAAAGGTATCGATTTGGTGTTAGAACATCTTAAAACTTGTTTTATTGCTGGAAAGGATGACATTTTTACTTTTCATACGTTGATACTGGCAAAAAAAGGTCCCATGATATAGCTGTTAAACACAATCTATGAATGCTCTGATACGTGTGGCATTGTCTTTGTACTGTTCACCTTTTGGCGTTCTCTGGTCTGACAATGGCGAGACTAGGCCATAAAGAAGGCTGTCTCTGGTGTAGTTCAATCAGTTTCAAAGACAATGCATATATTATCAGAGCATGTTTGTTTGCATGTTCACCACAAGTACTTGCAGTCACGAAAGCTTTAAATCGAAATTTAAAATATATGTTTGAGTGGAATCTGGTGGACTCTATTCTCGATAGTAGAGCACACGTGCCTCAAGAGTGTGGACACAAATGTCACTTGAAGGTATTTCAGAAGCAGTTCTGAGGGGGGGGGGGGGGCTATGTCTGCGGGGCTTTCACCGACACACAAATGTGCATCACTCTGTGCGAGCTGCAGTGGGGCATTTCATCTCGCGGCGCGATGTCGAGAGCACAATTAGAATAACGTTATAGGGAAAAAGAGAGAAATATTAATGCACTTGCAATACGAATGTAAAACTGGAGTGTATTAAAAATATCTATATACGAAATACAATTTGCATATTTGCCACAATTAATGGTTAGACATTTTAAGCCATAATGCAGATAAACTCTCAATATTCTCTTGCTTGTAATCGCCCGTGTTGGTACATTTCTTAGTTGTTGGAAAGATGTTTGCTTAGTCATCTCTGGGTTATTTGATTGTGCTTGATTACCCTTGCCAGTGCAAGGTTTATTTGTAATCCTGCACAAATGATATATAATCTAATTTATTATTTGGTATTGAAACAAAAATGTACGTCCTCGATTGCTGTGTTGTACACGTAATGCTGATGTACAATGTAAAAGCCAAAGAGCAACATAAACAGTATTACCTGATCACTGGGTTTGGTTTAATGTGGTCACGTAAATTGGAATTTTGAAAGCAAGCAAGTGCACGTTACAACACAATAACGGATAGGCGCAAGATTGAGAGTGCAAGTTTTATTATACTGTTTCATCTATATTTTCTAACTTTCTTTTTTTCTCATTTGGGTGAAAACATTTCTATATTTTGCTGGGAATTTTGAGAGATGTTTAACATATTCTTGGTTCTTTCGGTAAAGTCACGAAAGCTTTAAATCAAAAGATGTTTAACATTTCCCCCGAAGTCATGCAAAATATGCTGAAGTCGGAAATGCGAAGGGAAACATTTAGAAAGTGTTTTTCACCACATTCATTCAGAACACTTTTTGTAAATAATGCATTGTACACAATGCACATGCATCTTATTTATATTGATGTGCACACAAGGATGCAAATATGTAGTGGTAACTATTTCTGTTTTCAACTTTACCAATTGACATTTAAAAAAACTATGTCGGAATGCATTTTCCCTGCAAAAACACCGATCGCCGGGATCATGCTGTAATGTGCCCAGCGCCGACCATTCCTATGACCTCTATGTCTCTGAAGCTGTCAGAAAAACATTCATTAGTCATGTGTTGGCAATTTAAACATTTTTCTTTTTAAATTCAAATGGCATCAAATCTCGACACTTCCACGAACACAGAAGTTTGTACTCGACTCTTCAGTTAAACTTGTACAATTAAACAATTACCTGTGCATTAATTACAATCTATAAATGTCTGCACTAGCATTATATCCCTTATGTTAATTCGTATGCTTCCAGAATCAATTACTCATTCCCTCCATTCCAAAATGCATCATATTTCCTACAAAATATGGAAGCTCATATTTTCTTTATTCAATGAGGATCTTCATCACCTGGAAAAATGTTTACAGCCCAAAACAAAACGCTGTATCAAATAATACAATTCAACAACATCTACAATGCTTCAGATAAAAATGTGCATTATCCTTTCAAATGTGCAGCAAAGCTGGCAAGCGTGCCATCAATCAGAGTGTGGTTGGAAGACATAAATAGAGAAAGGTTGTCCACAAGATAGTTTAAGGTCATTTAATCCTCTCAGCTACCTGGAAACCATGACAATTAGCATTGCAGAATTTAAAGGACTCGTGTGTACCACATTTACTGCATATTCCATCTGTTGCTCTCAGCATTATCTTTCCTAGAGTGGTGTGACACTAACGACAACAATTTTATTACGATTAAAATGTCAAATTCCGAATGGCATCCTTTACACGCTAACATTTATTCAGGGAATATATCTTCTTGTGTGGATTTTGGCATTCAATAAACAAGGAAGAGAAGGCATGCATATGCATGGTTTCTGTAATGGTTGGCAACATGTTTATCCTCAAACGTACTCTTGTGTTTAATGAATCGTATTACCTGCTATGACATAGGGCTAATAAACATGGACATTAAAGGGATAATGTGGAGAGTGAGCACGTAATGAAAGTGTTCAAAACTAAAAATTGTTCAAAGAAGCTTGGAGAGAAGCACGACGGGAATTAGACCGAGACAGAAAGAGGAACATGCGGATTAGAGAACATACACAGTATTATTTTATTATATTTTCATGCTTTGTTCTATGATATTTTGCTCATTCTTTTCCAATCGTTTAATTACTCAAGAGGTTGATGAAATGAGTACATATCTGAAGAAAGAGAAGAGCAGTTGTCATATACAAGAACGGACTCTTTCCAGTGGAATGTGGAATTCCCACCAATGACAAAAACAAGCCAATCCCATGCTTGTTTGAAGTTAACTTTGCTACCCACAGGCAGCCTGCTCAGAAGGCTTCATCTTGCTAAAAGAGGCCTAGAACAGGTAACAAGGTAAAAGTGCAGCCCTGTAATCGATTTCTAATGCCACTCCTGGCAGAAGGGCTCATACACTTACAATTTACCCGACTGCACGTATGAATGGGCCGATCGACCCATTCATACTGCTGAGTAGACAGAGGCGGGGAGATTTAATAGAAGAGATAACGAATTAACTAAAGGCATTGCGTGAAACAGATGACACTGAGAAACATTAATCTTGTAAGCCCTTAATAAGTGGCTGACACAATAGAGCCCACAACACAAAGACCCAGGGTAGTTATTTTGATAGCTTCTTTACTGTAAAACTGACTTATTCCCATATCGTGGGAGGTGGAATGGATCGCCACTCTCGGTGAGAGCCCCAAGAGCTTCCCATACAAGCCATGCTCTCACGGCATGCTCAACGGGATTCTGCTGCCGTTAGCACCACCGTAACCCAGCCTAAATCCTGCTCAACTTGGGCCAATTCTGGAAGTGTGGAATGAGCACTGCAGTGGTGGAATTGGCTCTGAAGTGCCAAATAGTCCCTATATGATTTCGAAATTACAAGATTTGGGCTGTACTTTATCACGTAAAAAACAGCCGTCATTTCACTAGAACATGTGCAAATGATGGCCAACATGGCTACATGAGTCTGACCTTCCCTCTTGAAGGTAATTTTACACTTTTCTGTGGCTGGCCATATAGGTTGCATAAGAAGAAATTTGCTCGTTGTTCCAGCCGAGATGACATTCCAACTAATTTACGGCAGCGTATTCATTTTCACATGCGGCAGGAAATTAACGTGTCTGTGAATATTTTAACCGGTTTGATCAAGTGCCATATGACAGTCCCCTAACCAGTCTTCAACCGAAGAAGAAATGCCCCCCCCCTCCGTTCACAAGGGTTTTGGTCTCTCATATTTACACATGGCCCCTCGTTTGCACAACGAGTCTGCGGTACCTGAAGACGCGGTTCGGAGCATTGTCGTTGTACGCAATGTTGTTGAAGAAGACCTCCAGCTCTTGATCATTGTCAAAATCGGCAGCGATGACGGTGCGGATCGCAGAGGGGGTGGCAAAGTCTTTGGTGGCCACGTTCTGAAAGAGGGCAGGAACAGGAAAAAGTGTGGACATTACACACACCGTTGATATACTCATTATGTGTTGCTTCGCTATAGCAGTATGCCTAATCATATAACACATCTATTACACTGGCTTATACATACTGCAAGCTCTAAAGTGAGGTACCCACACCTTTTGCCTGCAAAGGGCAAAATAAATTGACGTGTAATTCACAGGCCAATCTCATTCACAGCCAAGGATGGGGAATATTTGGTAAGTTCTACTGCCTATTATCTCTTTAAATAAATGTTCTGTTGTGTTATTTTTTGTCCCAGCTCTCTTTGCATTTTGTTTAATTCCCTTCAAGTGTCAAATGAACTAAAATAGTTCCCTTAATGTTTGGTAAAAAGTCTCTGGAATAAAGGAAATAGGACAAATAGTAATATTCCATAACGCGCCATCAGTAAACATTACTTACATTTATTGACTGCACAATGCAGACAATATTACTCAAAAATGCAACACGAGGGTAATTTTTCAAACAATACTGCTGTGTTAGCCGTGGGGTACGGTACTATAATATGAAATGAAATAAACATGTGTGTTCTATATTTCTTACACTCACAGAGCAATACCATGAATTAACTAGAATTCCAAGTTACTTTTCCTCATACAACCAGAATAAAGGACTCTTATGAATGAAAGACCTAAAGGTTGAATGGAATAACAGACCCTTCCCGAGTCTCAGGATGCAAGATATCTTAAGTTTCTGAGTTATTGTCTCAATTTCATGGAATCAGAATGCAGCAACAACTAACACTTTACAAATCATCTGTCTACCCCATGAGAGAGTACTGCTTCCACATTTGGAACAATGGAACAGTCCATACCAACAGCACTTGACAGAATCAAATAAAAAAGCAGTTCTACGTATAAATAATCTTGACTTGTCTGCCTCCTTTAATGCTTCACCTCTTTTCTACTCTGATGCCTCTCCGCATCTTCTGCTGGTACGTTTACGATCGGTGTTCTTCTGAAATCTCTCAAAATAGTTCCCTCATCCGTCAATCTACTCACGCCAATGTTCTATTAATTGCCACGGAAACGGCAATTGCTTGCCAATTTGCTGCACCGATCCTACTAACCACTGGAACTCGTTATCTACCTGTCTTCCCACCTGATTACACTTTTGCGGCAGTATTTATATCTGCTATCAATTGTCAACAGAAATTCCAAAAACAGGGATTGTGCTCGGAACTTTTTGTCAGAAAACTTTGAATAAAAGTGACACTCCTGTGGGTTGTTGAGAATCAGAGCTATGAAATGTAATCTAATTTATACATTTGTAGAAGACAAAAACAAAATTTATAATTAAAAAAGGTTTCCCTTAAGGAGTGACGAGGCAGCTTGATGTTTTTGTGCAATTGCTCAGTAAGATGAGCGAGTGTGTGATCACTAGGGCTTCCAGTGATCAAGCACCACGAACATGGGTATTTTAAAATGGCGTGAATGGTATGAGGATATTCCAACAATTACATTTTCCATACACTTTAAATATCACCTTAATGTCATTAAACTGTGTTCTGATGCATCTTTCAGAAAAATATAAAATTCTCAAAATGCATAATGATTGTATCTGCTTTTAATGCAAAACTCTATATATTTTTATTTAATACATTCCACAAACAACTCTAGAAGTGCCAATCATCCTGGTACATTTAGGATGCGTAATCCATCCGCACTTCCCATTGATAAATAATTCGAAATCATAATTTTACAACATGAGATGTTCTGAAATGAAAATGTATTTCTGTATTTGATATGACTCTTGAATACATCCTTATTTACATGAATGTGAAAGATATTATCTGTATTTAAAGGCTAACGTGGTATTTTTTATGATTGTGCCTGGCTTTACCATATCTGCCTTATATGTAAAAAGTAAAGGTAAAGGGAGTACCCACACTTTACCCCACCACACACAACCTGCTGATTCACTAACTGTTGGTGAACCCATTTATATAAAACTGAGCAATTTTTTATTTTACTAGGTTAGGCCCACTGAGCTATATCGTTATTTTTCATAAGCAAACTGGCCACAAATGATAGTCCAACGAAGTTGCTTATCACGTGGAAACTTAGAACAGCTGCATACTCTAAATAAATGTTTTTAAATGTGGAGGGAAATACCGGAGGACCCGGAGAAAAATACACACGACCACGTGGACAGAGACGTGCAAACTCCAAATATACAGCAGGCATTAGGGTCGAGATAGAACCCACAGCCTCCTGTAAACCAGGTGAGTTAGTTAACATCTCGCCATTGTGTCCATAGAGGGTTGGGTGGACAGAGGCAGTAGAAGAGGATTCAGAGACTTTGTTCCAAGTGCCACGCCACGAAACCGAAGGGAATCGGCGACCTCTGGATTGCAAGTCAAGTGTGCTCATCGAGGCACCGCGGCAGCGTCCCAACACGTATAAATCAACGCATAAACAAGAAGTTAGCAATTTTTAAATGACTGCAATAAATTATAGTATCAGGACATTCCATAGATTGGTGCCTTGCATAATGTATTTTCGGTGACCTAGAAGAATACCATTGCACACTGTCATATTTACATTTTCCTAAGCCATAAATTTAAATCAAGCCCTCTATACTGGTACGTGAGCAGTATGAATTTGAACTCGATCTTCACCTAGACTATTGCCTGTCGCCTGGCTTTAGCTCCTGTGCCATTCGCCCCCCCCCCCCCCGCCACCAGAACATGATTATGCATGATGCTGCATGGGAACGAGTAAAACCCTCCATCTCATACTGATCTAATAGAAAGGTAAAGGTTCCGCCGATAGGACCTTTACAGCTTTCCCATCCGACCGTTAGGCTGAGTGAAAAAGTGCTAAATCCTAACCTTTGATTTAGATCCATCAGGCCAAAACATTGAAGTGGGTCAGGAGTTAGGGTTGGGGGTGGTTAGGTAGGTGAGAGTTGAGAACAGGGAAATCTTGGGGAGAGAGAGTGTGTGGGCGCAGTGCACAATGAGTATGGCTGCTTCACCACATCACAGTAGTCCTGGAAAAATTTTAAGTTTGGTGAAAATGAGGACTGAGTTGACTCTTTGGAGGCTGTCTCTTGGCACATAAGCCAATTAGTTGTTAATTTACATATAGTAGTTATGCATAATTATACATTGTTCCAATTTATCTGCTTATATTCATGACTATATAACAAAGAGCAAAGGTTAATGATGATAATGAAATATGTAATTATATAAATATAACATGGTATACATTCAATAATTAAAAGATTAACAGTTTCATATTTGGACATTTTGTGTCATGGATTAATGTTCTCGTGCACAGGCTACAGCATAAGTGGTCAAATAAGCAAATCAGAAACACATTGCATTTAAAAATATGGTGGATTAATGATGCAATTCATGTCTACGGTTTAATAGCTTATATTAAAGCATTTTTTGTAAACGTTATTACTCTTGTCGTTTAGGACTGCAGGCCAAGAATGTGCTTATATTGTTATTCTTTCTTCAGGGACACCTGCACGTGACTTAACCATACATGCGGCAATGAGATGAATTCTACATTGCCAGCAGTGCCGTAAACTACAACCCTCAGAATGTGATATCCACATTGCACTGACTCTCATTATCAGTGATTTTAAATATACAAGTTCTGTGACATACTTTGTAAATATTGTATATGGTCATGTTCGCGTATGTATCTGTTTCTTTATATCTGATTGTGTGCCCAATCTATATTTGTCTTGCTTATAGGTAATCGGCCAAGAGGCAGCTAAAACAGAACATATGTTCATACTAAAAGTGTGGGAAATGTTTTCCTTTCTTCTGTGCATCGCACTTTTTCATGCCCTTGTATTTTTTGCAATTACATCAAAATTGTAATTTCACAGCAACATTACAAAGTTTAAATTAGATATTGGCATTGATTTCACCGTTTGCCACATTTTCTTTACTATAACCAGTAGTAAACCATTATCACCAGATAATAGCCTATTTAGACAAGGAATGTATTTTTCAATACAGCTCTGGATTTAAATAAGCAAAAAAACATTAAATTGTAGATTTCTCTTTCTTCCACCACGAAGCATTTTTCTTCCAAAGTTCATCACACCTTGTATGATTCAAGAAATGTGTTTTCAATCTGCTATTTTATCAATAGGGCTCTCTGTTGTTGACCACTTTGCATCATAGGCTTTTCACACTGTGCTTCGAAACTTGATTTAGTTCAAACATTATCCAGCAGGGCATTCTCAAAACTGAAGTCTTCCTCATTGGGAAAGAATGAGTTGAAGTGTGCACCCTCGCAAACTCTACTACCATGCTAGCCAAAGAGAGTACATGGTGTTAGGGCTGCCGTTGATCCAAAGCTCTCATTCTCCGCCAAAATCTCTGAACATTTGTTGGACTTTCTGCCTTCACTGCTGGCAACATCACCCACGTCTGCCATTTGCTTACCCCATCTGCTGATGAGACCCTCGCCTGTCTCTTCTACATCTTTTTCCTCCTGAAATTGTCTCATCTGCAGCCTTCTCAAATTCCTCACCTTTAAACTACAAATTATCCAGAATGTTTTAGTCACAAGACCCCTCACCCACACCCATAGATGAGATCACATCACTGCAATCCTCAAATCACGTTCCACTGCCTCAACCAAATTGCAAGTCAACCGAATGCCTTTACTGTCTTCAATCTCTACCAAGGACTTGTCCTGACTATGTTTCCCATCTAATATTATTCTACCCCCTTCAAGTGTTCTCTGTTCCAGTATCCAAGGCATTCCTCTCAATCAACTTTCCTACCCCTGTTCAAGCCTAGGCTCATGACCTACCTCTTCTTTTATGCCTGTGACCGTCTCATGTCTGAATTTTCAAAACTAAAACAATCAAGCCGCTTGTTATCATCATCATTCTCCTGTACCTTATTCTCCTTATGACTCCCAACAGTATTTGATTCACTAAGCCTTGATTCGTTTGGGGATTTTCTTTGAACCTATCTACGTGATTTTACCGAAAAACCCAAAGAATATGAATTCCTGCAGTCACAAAAGCTTTAAGTCAAGATTTATATAGCTTGAATTTTGATCCAAACTTACAAAACATTACAAGTTAATACAAATCAAAGTATTTTAAAAAGACATGTTATATTTTTAATTACTCCATAACTTACAATGTTGTTTCCTCCTTTGTGTCTGTGATTGATTATGGTAAAATGATTTACACAGCTCAAATAACAGCTCTCAGAGAAGTGTGGACCCAATTTTCTATTTGACCTTGCACTTTATTCAATGTTGTCTCTCAACCAAGACTGACTACTTTTCACCAGATACATAAGAGAGGCTTGTATTAGTCCAAGTTGTACGTGCTTAAAGTGGTTACTAAAGACATCAGTACAAAATGTATCTGGTTCATTGGTGTTGAATTGTAACCCTTGCAATTTGAGACATCTCATACGTCGTATACGTTATATGGCAAGAGTAAATGCTAGCTCTCGATGCCCCTCACACGTGGAGCAATCTCTCCTCCATTGCATTCACAACCCTTCCCTCTCAGCTCTTGATGGGTGATTAGATTAATTTATCAGACAAATTAAGCTTGCTTTTTTGATCATTACCTCCTGCCTGATTTTAAAACGTATTGTTGATATTTTTAGGTCGTTTAATAAATTACATTTTTACATTGGTTTGTTGCTTCATCCATAATGGTGGTTTTTGGGTTAGATCGGATAAATATAAATGTGTCGTTAAACCCGCCATCACCCGCCACAGCCAATTAGTAAAGTTTGTTACGTAAACAAAACATGCTAATTCGTTACTAGTTCACCGGTATGTTGTTATTTATGCGATCTAACCCAACAACCTCTATAATGGGAAATATTGTTCGCGAAATCCTACGTGTTAAATGTTTGCTTCATGTTAGCTATAATCCAAAGTTTTTCCATTTTTCAAACATTTAATTTCTACCTTTCGTTCTTAAAGTTGTATTGCAAGTAGTCTGTGCTGTTCCGTTTACACCGAAGTATTTTCTTATTTTACCCAAGCTTCCTGTGACAGAGACTTTCATCTAAATCATTACAAATAGATAGATAAATATACTTCATTGTGATTCATAATTAGTTACTTTTGGGTTTGACCACCGTGTAGGTACAATGGCAATGGTCAGCTGGACCATCCGCCACCCGACAGAGCCAATTAAATCAAGTCGTCAAATGGGAAAATATGCTGACTGAATTGTTTTTTCTGCAAACAAAATACGTTTGTCTCCCGATTTTCAGTGGTTCCCCACAATAATCGTGACCTGCTTTTCGATCAACATCTTGAGATGTAGCTGCATTCAGATGCAATATGTATTGTATTTTTTGTTTTATATGCGACAAACTAACGCTTACATTATGAGACCTCCTTTGCCAGTAACAAGATATAGAAATAGGTTTTACCCTTTTAACTGGCACAAAAAACTGACACCTTTATTCAAGGCATCATGTTTGCAATAACCACAACACAAGCAGTCAAAATGCAAACAAAAGAGACAACTCTGATAATAATATGCACTGTCCTTGAATTTGATTGGTCCACACCCGAGACGGCTTATCTTAGAGCCTAGTCTCCACTGGTGTTGGACCAGAAGAAGCCAAAAGGCGTACAACTCAAAAACAGCGCACTATCAGAGTTGTCTCTTTTGTTTGCATTTTGACTGCTTGTGTTGTGGTTATTGCAAACATGATGCCTTGAATAAAGGTGTCAGTTTTTGTGCCAGTTAACTTTCGTCAGGTTGAAAGACTTCAAAACATGTTTTTTTTTCTCCCCTTGGTGTGCTCCATTGACCAAAATACACTACATCTCTGCCAGGCCCACCACGATGCACAAGCCTTGGGAGGCAATTGGCAGCATGGCACGTACATCAGGAGAATGATGGGCCCCTTTCCAACCACAGCCGACCTCTGCCCTAACCCTGCCCACCTGTTCAGTTGCTGCCGTGTGCAAATCAGGTGACGCGAAACGTGATTTCCCCATTGTGTAAACGTATGCATGCTTTTCATGAAACCTTTGAAAATTAATTCCTACCTGTACATTGTTTTTTACAATTAAATTTAGTTAAATATATGATGGCCAATGGTTAAATTGGCCACATTATCCAACAAGGCAAAGAAAAAACTACATCCAGGAAACAAAATGGATCCAAGTTTTCACAAATACCTGGTGAGCATATGCAATGACTCAACTACTGTACTTGAAGAATAATAATAATGTTATTTATAAAACTTAGCTGTTCCCCTTTAATCGTAAATGTCACTGTAACTTTACACAACATTAGCAATTTAAATTTGGATAATCTCTTAAGGGATTTTGTAATTTGTGTAAAATTATACTTTAAATGTAACGCTTCAGAATTCATAACTGGATGAAGACAAATTCACTAGGGGGAAAGAGACACCAACGATTTCGGTGTGCGTGTGTGGAACTGCTTGGTTGCTTTAATTATGTAATATGTGCTCGTGGTCAAGCGCTCTCACCTTCACTTAAACGTAACTTTATAACCGAGCACTAGACATACTTATTGCCTCTTTTAGTTTCATTTGAATAATTTTTGTTTTATACTCTATGGTTCTATTGGGTAAAGTCACGTAGGTAAAAAATAAAATAAAAAAAATCACGACGTTTCGGCCACAACATAAGCGGCCTTCATCAGGTGAAGGGACGAGACTGTCTGGAGGACAGCGCTGGAGTGAAAAAAGTCACGCTCAGATCACGACCTTTAAGCTGTGTGAGAAGAAACAAAGCGCCTTGACAAAGGAATTAGCATATACTTTAGCATTGAAATGGCTCATTGAAATAGCTAAGTTAAAGTATACACATCCGCAGAGGCACCCCTTGACAAAGGAATTAGCATAGAATTTAGCATTGAAATAGCTGAGTGATTAGCTTGTGACTGGTCACAGAAATAGCTATGTTAAAGTCAGAGCATATACATTCACCGAGGCACCTAGTACAAATCAAACAGGAGAATTTAGCGAAACACAACCACGCTCAGACCGCGGACCTTTAAACTATGTGCGAGCAAACAAGGTGTCCTGACAAAGAAATTAGCATAAAAATTAGCATTTGATTGGCCGATTTTAGAAAAGAGGTGGTGTACGTGCCGGTGGACTTGCCGTTTGGCGCGGGGGGGGGGGAGTTTACCTATTGATGGTGTGAAAAGGGAATTTATAAGAGACGCGAAAGTTTGGGGTACCACTACTTGAAAAATATACTGTACCATTGAAATTAGTTTATTGTTTAGTTCGATTTAGAACATCTTTCCAATGCTTGCTTAATTTGAAACCATCTTCTCGGTTGAAATTGTGTTTGTGTTTGTAGATCTGAATTGCCTCGTGAACAAATCTCTGATAAAAACCCGTGGGTTTGCAAAGAACCTTGGTATCGGAGAAAATTATATCGTGATCACCCACAGCGTTGTAACAGTGATCAGCCACGGCAGAAGAATTCGTTTTGCCGTGTTTAAAATCTGATTTGTGCTCGCGAATTCGGTCAGAGACATGTCGCTTTGTCTCCCCGATATAGCAATCACCGCAGGTACAACTCAATTTGTAAACCCCGGGGTACTGTAAGTCAGGAATGACATCCTTCACGGATGGGATCAGATCACGAATTTTGTGTACTGTATTGAACCGGACCTGGATCTTGTGTTTGTTTAGAATTTTGGAAATATTTTTAGTAATGCCTGCTATATATGGTAGTGTGATGGTTTTGACCGGAGTATCAAGTGGTTGTTTCTGTATGGAGGGAGAAACAGCTTGGCGGATGGTACGGTCAGAGTAACCATTCCTTTTGAGGGCCAGGTGTACATGTTTTAATTCACTGGCCAGGTGGTGTTGGTCCGAAATGCAATGAGCCCTATGGTATAAAGTTTTGATGAGAGAATTATTTTGGGCTGGGTGGTGGGAATCAGGTTTCAAGTAGGAATCTGTGTGGTTGGGTTTCCTGTAGACAGAATGCCCCAATGAGCCATCAGGTCTCCTCTCAAACAGAACATCTAAGAATGGTAGCTTGCCATCTTTCTCCACTTCCATGGTGAATTTGATGGCGGGATGTCTGGAATTGATGTGGTGTAGGAAAAGGTTCAGAGCTGGGAGGCCATGTGGCCAAATGACAAAAGTGTCATCCACATATCTCTTCCACAGGGAAGGTCTGAGGGTGGAAGTCTGGATGGCGTCCGATTCAAATTTCTCCATGAAAATATTGCCTATCACTGGTGATAAGGGGGATCCCATGGGGGTACCCTTAAAACATGTACACCTGGCCCTCAAAAGGAATGGTTACTCTGACCGTACCATCCGCCAAGCTGTCTCTCCCTCCATACAGAAACAACCACTTGATACTCCGGTCAAAACCATCACACTTCCATATATAGCAGGCGTTACTAAAAATATTTCCAAAATTCTAAACAAACACAAGATCCAGGTCCGGTTCAATACAGTACACAAAATTCGTGATCTGATCCCATCCGTGAAGGATGTCATTCCTGACTTACAGTACCCCGGGGTTTACAAATTGAGTTGTACCTGCGGTGATTGCTATATCGGGGAGACAAAGCGACATGTCTCTGACCGAATTCGCGAGCATAAATCAGATTTGAAACACGGCAAAACGAATTCTTCTGCCGTGGCTGATCACTGTTACAACGCTGTGGGTGATCACGATATAATTTCTCCGATACCAAGGTTCTTTGCAAACCCACGGGTTTTTTTTATCAGAGATTTGTTCACGAGGCAATTCAGATCTACAAACACAGACACAATTTCAACCGAGAAGATGGTTTCAAATTAAGCAACCATTGGAAAGATGATTAAACTAATTTCAATGGTACAGTATATTTTTCAAGTAGTGGTACCCCAAACTTTCGCAGCTCTTATAAATTCCCTTTTCACACCATCAATAGGTAAACTCCCTCCCCCACCCCCCCCCCCCCCCCCCCGGCGCCAAACGGCAAGTCCACCGGCACGTACACCACCTCTTTTCTAAAATCGGCCAATCAAACGCTAATTTTTATGCTAATTTCGTTGTCAGGACACCTTGTTTGCTTGCACACAGTTTAAAGGTCCCCGGTCTGAGTGTGGTTGTGTTTCGCTAAATTCTCCTGTTTGATTTGTACTAGGTGCCTCGGTGAATGTATATGCTCTGACTTTAACATAGCTATTTCTGTGACCAGTTACAAGCTAATCACTCAGCTATTTCAATGCTAAATTCTATGCTAATTCCTTTGTCAAGGCACTTTGTTTCTTCTCACACAGCTTAAAGGTCGTGATCTGAGCATGGCTTTTTTCACTCCAGCGCTGTCCTCCAGACAGTCTCGTCCCTTCACCTGATGAAGGCCGCTTGTGTTGTGGCCGAAACGTCGTGATTTTTGTTATTTTATTTTTTACCTACGTGACTTCACCCAATAGAACCATAGAGTATGGATCTTAGCAGTCACGAAAGCTTTAAATCTAGAATTTTTGTTTTATAATGCGACTCCGTATTTGATTTCTCAGACCTGTAGGCCTAAAAATGTAGGGCAGTTAAATGCCTTTCTTTGAGATGGTTATTCGTCCCAGGAATGCTATGCCAGGAGAATTCCTCCTTGTTTGTTTTTTCCCATAATGGAGTGTACCTGCAACCTTTTCATGTTTTACTTTTAATATATATGATTTTTACTATTCATATGCCCATTTAAAAAACTGGGTCATCCGAAAACAATCTAGATTTGAAGTTTTCGTGACTACAGGGATCCATACTCTTTGGTTCTTTCGGTAAAGTCACGTAGGTATATCTCTCTTCCCTTGCAGCATCACCAAATTATTTGAAGAGTAAAGCACGTGTTTATTGCCATTTTGTCTAAAATTTTGGGGAAGCAAAGGTATCATCTAATGCAGCTGGAAATACCTTCCCATGATACAATATTAGGAATGCTGCCACAGTGGTGTAATGGTGAGCACGCTGGACTTGCATTCCAGAGGTCATCAGTTCAATTCAATCTCCGAGCGCTGCAGTTGAAATTGGCAAGTTCCCTGCCGCTGTCCACTCAGCAGGATTAATGGCTACACCACAGTTAGTCAATCTGCAGGTCTTGTGTGGTGGGGTAAAGTGTGGGTACTCCCACCTTTTTCAAGGCCTCTGGCCAGCATGTAAAGGGTGCTGCAGTGGCAAGATGTGAACTCCCTCGCCTGGTATGCAGGAGGTCGTCGGTTTGATCCCGACCCTGACGCCTTTATATTTAGAGTTTGCATGTCTCTCTCTCCTGTAATTGTGTGGATTTTCCTCTGGGTCCTCCAGTTTTTCCCTACACATTTAGAAACATGCTTTTAGATCATTTGGCTGCGATATATTTCCACATGATAAGCCACTTCGCTTCGCTATCATTTGTGGTCAGGTTGCTTCTGCTAAAAAAAATGGTTTAGTTTAAGAAAGGCTCTTTGGAGCTCCCTCTAGTAGAGGCTCTTCCACCAGCAGTGACATGTGTAAAAGCAACTGCAGGGCTGCGCCTGTACCTTTGACATACCTTTTTCACCCTGGGCAGCTGCCCAGATCACTCGCTGCAAAGCGGTGAGTTTAGAAGCCTCGCAGCACATTACAAGCATCTGCCTTCTAAGTACAGGCACATGCCACAACGTATGAATAACAAAACGGAGGCAATGTAGATGCAGAGAACCTCTAAATGTAACATTGTGAGCAAGCTGTCAGCCCATCTGTCCAACCCTCCCCAGGATCTGTCAGCTCTTTTCCAATAATTGCAACCCTTTTCTGTGGCTATACCTAGAACATTATCTCAGGTGAATGTAGATATTTCTGCGTTAATTTAGCTTTTTTTTCATTGTTAATATTAATTATATTTATTTGAGAAGCTTCACTGAGGCAGCAGGATTGTTTAAAGTTCAATGTGTGTTGAACTCTACCCACGGCAGGACCCCAAGCGATCTCATTACGGTCAATTACGCGTTAAAACAGCCTCAGTTGCAGAAGCTTTTTGGGGATTTATTGTTGAAAAAATCCTCCACTTAAACCTAGCAAACACACATTTTCATGTTTACACTCATCTTTTTTACATTTTGATTATTTATTCTTTCCCCATCAACAGTACTTCCCTGGTCTTGTTTATTGTCCTGCCCAGTTAAGTTGACATTTTTTTTTGGCCTTGGTAGATTGGTAGGCATCTGGAGGTTGGATCTTTGTAAATCCATGAGATTTAATGGACATGAGGCTAAATCTCTAAAACTCTCTACAAAGATACCACAACCCTGCCCCCTCTATGGTAGCTTTGCTCAAACCACCACATCGAGGTGGGGATTGAGGCGGTCAAAGGGAGACGTTGGCAGGTGACGTATTTCATGGGAATTTAAAACGATAGAATTTAGGCGGCCCACGGCTGCCTTATTCTAACTCCTACGGAGGGCATCTTGGCGCCTCGCCCGTCACCCCCACTCTTCTTTCCCCCCCCCCACCCAATGTGTGCAGATACTACTGACTACTGTATGTAGGGTGTGTAGGCATATGCCTACAAAATACATTTCTTTTTTTTTTGGGGGGGGGGGAGTGAACAAAATTTAGTTTTGGGGGGGTCCGACAATTTTTTGGAAACCTATTGGATCAACCTTTTACCCCCACATCTTCTGGAGGGGGGTGGGGGGGTCTGCTTTCTATCACGTTTTGATTGAGGCCTTCTGAAAAGTTCTTATAACTTAGTTGACGGACAAACGAACAAACGGAACGGTGGGCTTTTATAATAGAAGATAGATTTTGGCGGCCTATGGCTACCTTATTCAGGCTCCTGCCTACAAAAGAAATCTGGGCTCTATTGTGTGTAGGGTGTATAGGCATATATGCCTACAAAATAAAATTCTCCTTTTTTACCCCAACATCTGGGGGAGATCCACTTTGTGTAACTTTTTGATTGAGACCTTCTGAAAGGCTCTCAGAATTTAGTTGACAAACGGACACACGGAATGCCAGGCTTTTATAATAAATGAAATATTTCCATCAGCTTCTAATATATAAAGGTCTGGCCTTAGCAGTTGGGCAGGAACAGTCGTAAAACAAATGGGTTTATGACCCAACTGTGCAGATCTTGTTGTTATCTCCTTGCATGCATGGGTTTTCTACGGACATGCCTGTTTCTCTCCACATGTAAAACATTCATTAAATATTTTGGGAGGGAAACAAATTCCTGTTAGTCCCTAGTAAGGCTAAGGTGACTTGTAATAGATATTTGGGTAAGGCCATGTAATGATTTGACCAAATCTATGTCATCAAGAGCCCTCCACCACCCAACACTGCCAATCAAATTGTCACACCTGCAAGCATTTAGCATGCCAATTATTATTTCAGCAAACTGGTGAGTCGAAGAACAATCCTCATGACCAAATTTTAACAACTAGATATATACGAGGGTTCAAATGAGAGGATGTTTACAGCTTCAGAACAAGAGATAGAAAGAGTACCAATCGAAGCAGTCAGAAAGCTTGTGTCACGTGACCTTTCTTCCTTGAATAGGTGTCATGACAATGATTTGGCCAAATCATTACATGCTCTCACCCAAAAATCTATTATGAATAACAATATTGTCTGCAAAAACCTGCAAATTAAGCTAAGGCTTTTGTGTATAAACTAATATCCATTTAGTTTGAATGTACATGTTGTGATTTAACACCAGTTTAAATGAATAATTTCCTCTTCATTTCGCAGAATAAAACACACCGAATTTAAATCAAATTGTTATTGCATTAAAGTAATAAGTTAGTGATCATTTTTCAGACACCTGCAGCTTATACACTGTTTGAGTCTGTACTCTTCTTGTGCAAGATATAAATTGTGCATGCTATCGTCATGACTTTGTTTTGGATCTGGAATCTTCCCGCACAGGTGATATATTTCAACAGGGTTGTACACGCATTTTTATCGGTAGCGACTGATTATTAACACGGCGGCTGCATCTGGCAGGCACGTGCCGGACCCTCCGCCTTCCTTTTCCGTTAGTTTTGGTTGCTGATACTGAAACCCAAATAAATAAGTAAATACACGTAATTAGCCATATATCTCAATTTAATTAACAATCAGGATGAAGTGCACGGTGTCACGCGTGGGAGACTTCATGCGTGTGCCGCATCATGAATGTAAATGAACGATTAAGCCGAGTCTGATGATGAATACTTGGCACGTGGATGCCGCTTCACGCCTATCGCCCCCCTTCTCGCACGATACAAGTGAATGGCACGCGACACCCGGTGGCGTCTTTTATTTCAAGCAGACAAGCAGACCATTGAGACTAGAAGTGTCTTTTTTATCAAGGGGAGACGCGAGCTACGGAGGCAAATACACAAATAAAAATCAATTGCACAACATAAAAATGAGGTGTAAGATCTTCTGGGTTCTTTCGGTAAAGTCACGTAGAATGGGAATAAAATAAAAATAATAATAATAACAGAATAAAATTCTCACGACGTTTCGGCCACAACACAAGTAGCCTTCCTCAGGTGAAGAAACATGACTGTCCTGAAGACAGCGCTTGAGTGAACACTGCCAAGCATGGACAGCGTCTTTTAAGTTGTGTGGGAGGAACAGAGCACCTTGACAAAGGAGTTAACATATAAATTAGCATGTAACTGGGGGATTAGCATGATGTTGGTGTGAGGGATTTGCACCACGGAGAGTGACGAGCTATGTTCAGACGGACGAGGGGAGGGGGGAGAGGAGTTTACATATAAATTAGCATGTAACTGGGGGATTAGCATGATGTTTGTATGAGGGACGAGCTTGTGTTCAGACGGACGAGTCCATCCATCTATGTTCGGAACAGAGGAGGGGGGGGGTGGGAAGAGGAGGAAACAGCCACGGTGCGCTGCTCTGTCCTGTGTTGCGTTATAACTATGCTATAAACTGGACTACTATACAATACAATATTATACCTTCCAATCTAAACTACATTGTATAATATCGTATCCATAGACAAATCCCACCCTTGAATTATACAATGCGTTACTATACACTACCCTATACTTTAGACTATAAAATATTAGACTTCTAGTATTACACTATGTATTATTCTATTAACCCTACTGTATACCACACTGCTGTGTATTCACTATACAATTACGGTACTATATATTGCCTGATGAATTATGTTAAACATTACACTGTTATACTATTTATTATTATACAAATGCTATAAACCAGTGGTTCTTAACCTGGGTTCGATCGAACCCCAGGGGTTCGGTGAGTCGATCTCAGGGGTTCGGCAGAGCCCCCGCCACGGAGGTCCGGACACACTTGAATTATTATGTAAATTTGTGATGACACACACGGCCCGCTTGGCCATCACTGGCTGCAGATGATCATGCTACACTGCTTGGCCAATCAGCGCTGCGGGGAATTTAGTGCGTACTCAGTAGTCAACGTGTGACTGTTGTTGTCGTACGTCGTGTGATTTCTTTAATATTTTATCCATACTAACTATGTCGGGCAAAAGAAGAAAGTGGTCGGACGAATATGTACAACATGGATTCTCATGTATCACGGAACGTGATGGGAGTGAGCGTCCTATCTGCATGATTTGCAACGCCAAGTTGAGCAACTCTAGTCTTGCACCAGCAAAACTAAAGGAACACTTCTTGAAGCTGCATGGAGACGGGGAATACAAGAACACAACACTTGCTGAATTTAGGGTGAAGAGAGCCAGATTCGATGAAAGGGCCACTCTGCCTGCTCTTGGATTTGTACCTGTTAACAAACCGATCCTGACAGCATCGTACGAAGTTGCTTACCTGATCGCAAAGCAGGGCAAGCCACACACCATTGGTGAAACACTTGTGAAACCAGCTGCATTAAAGATGGCGAATCTGATACTCGGAACAGCGGCCGAAGGTAAATTATCCCAAATTCCCCTTTCAAATGACACCGTCAGTGACAGAATAGAAGACATGAGTAAAGACATCTTGGCTCAAGTAGTCGCGGATCTGATTTCAAGCCCGGCAAAATTCAGCCTTCAACTCGACGAAACCACAGACGTTTCTGATCTAAGCCAGCTTGCTGTTTTTGTACGCTATGTGAAAGACGACATGATAAAAGAAGAGTTTTTATTTTGTAAGCCTCTTACAACAACAATGAAGGCAGCCGATGTGAAGAAGCTTGTGGATGACTTCTTCAGAGACAACAATCTTTCATGGGATATGGTTTCTGCAGTTTGTACGGACGGAGCTCCAGTCATGCTGGGAAGAAAGTCTGGTTTTGGTGCGCTAGTAAAGGCCGATGCACCACACATCATTGTGACGCATGCGTTGGCAACAAAAACCTTACCTCCAAAAATGGTAGAAGTATTAAAAACTGTGGTGGAATGTGTGAACTATGTGCGAAAAAGTGCTCTGAGGCACCGCATCTTCAGTGAGCTGTGTAAAGAAATGGGCTCTGAATTTGAGGTACTTCTGCTCCATTCTAATATTCGGTGGTTATCCCGGGGACAGGTGCTGAATCGTGTTTTTGCCATGCGTGTGGAATTAGCCCTGTTTTTGCAAGAGCACCAACACTGCCATGCAGATTGCTTCAAAAATCCTGAGTTCATTCTCATTTTAGCGTACATGGCTGATATATTCGCAGCTCTCAATCATCTCAATCAGCAGATGCAGGGTGGTGGAGTCAATATCATGGAAGCGGAAGAACACCTGAAGGCTTTTCAAAAAAAGCTACCGTTATGGAAACGACGAACAGAGAACAATAACTTCGCAAACTTCCCGCTTCTGGACGACTGTGCAAGTAAGATCGAAGATGTGTCTGGAATCGGAGATATTTCTGTATCCACGGAACTGAAGCAAACAATTGCCACGCACTTAGATGAGCTTGCAAAGTCTCTCGACGGATATTTCCCTACAAGAGAGTCATATCCAGCATGGGTGAGACAGCCGTTCACGTTTGCTGTTGAAACAGCAGATGTCAATGATGAATTCCTCGACGAAATCATTGAAATTCAGCAGAGCCAGGTTCAACAGCAACTCTTCAGAACAACAACACTCTCAACGTTTTGGTGTCGACAAATGAACAAGTATCCAGTTATTGCTAAGAAAGCCCTGGATTTTTTATACCATTTGTTACAACATATCTTTGTGAGCAATCCTTTTCGAGGATGCTGGACATAAAAACGAAGAAAAGGAACAGACTTTGCTGTGAAAATGACATGAGAGTGGCACTTGCCAAGGTGAAGCCACGCATATCTGAACTGATCTCTCAAAGGCAACAGCAAAAGTCACATTGATTTCCAGGTATGTAATTTGTTGTGAGTTTATGCATTGTGTTGGTTTTATTCTTTGAACAAGGTAATGTTCATGCACGGCTCATTTTGTGTACCAGTAAAAAACATATCTATGTCTTGAATTTGAAAAAAATCACATTTTATTTTTCACTAAAGAGGGGTTCGGTGAATGCGCATATGAAACTGGTGGGGTTCGGTACCTCCAACAAGGTTAAGAACCACTGCTATAAACTATACTATTGACCGTCGTGTGATAGGTACTAATAGGCAGTGCCAGTGAATGGAATGCGGTCTGAAAGTTACCGTAAAATACAGTCAATCAAGAACCGAAATGGTTTATAACGTCTTCCCAATGGTTACTAAGCCAGAATCCATCTTCTCGGTTGAAATTGTCTCTGTGTTTGTATATGTGGATAGCCTCATGAACGAATCTCTCATGGTAGCCGGATGGCTTGCAGAGAACCTCCGTCTTGGAGAAGTCAATGTCATGTTGGCCCACTGAATGACATGACGCATTAACGATGACAGAGCATTCTCCACATCTCATGTCGATTCTTGGCATATGACTAAGGAATGTTTGTCCTGCGTCTCAGGCTGTGAGGGTTTCAAATCCACAATGAAACCAGCTGAACTTCCTGTAAGATCCTCAGTAAATGCTCTGAAGACAAATGTGACCAAACACAAGTACCTCCCCGTCTGGATAGAAGGCAGCCAGATTTGGAATACCCCCACATTCACTGCCCTACGTTTGAACAATGCAACACGTTTACCGATTCCTATTATCCACACATTTTATTTTAAAAAACATTACCAGTTTTTTTTTTCACGGATAACAAGGTATGGGGAAGGGATTTTTTTTAAAATTTGCAGATGGAAGATTTCCTCCCCACCTACTGCGCCCAAGATGTCCCACTGAGATAATCCACTGCATGAACTTCCCGAGGTAGAGAAAGCTCCTGCAAGTGAGCACAGTAGCTTCAACCCTGCTGAGAAACGAAAACAAATGTAAACACGTGATGCAAAGGCTCCCATCGGCCACCAACATCTCTGCTGTAATGGTGACAGTCTGTCAAGCCCTACATCGCAACAGAATGGCCATTCAATTTTGCATAGACATGGTCATGTATGTTATTTTGCTTCATTACACTATATATAATACAAAGTACAACCCTTTGTCAATCCGCTGCGAGATGAAGGCGTCTCCATGCCATTTCGGTCAATGGTGTTGTTTGACCATACTTCACCACGCTAGTCATTGCGGGTTAATGATGGGAAAGGCCCATCACCGGTTCAAATATTACTCGCCACTAATTTAAGCCAGAAATGAGCTCAGGCCACCAGATTTATAATGCAGTGCACTTATCACTTTGCCATCATTACATAATTTGACTATCAAAGTTGATTGATATGCTCTGAATGTTAAAAGGATTCGAGCACATGCATTTATGAACAAATAACTACGTTGATCAACAGAATTTGTAGCATTCGTCAATTGCCTTTCAAATGTGATACATAATGAAATTTGTCTTCATTGAATTACAATATTTTATTCCACATAATATCAAGCTATTATACATTTCAGATTGAAATTCCTTGTTTTTTTTAATTCCGCGCATAAGAAAATTACAGCATTAACTTAAATGGTATATAGCATTATTGATTTGAAGCTTTCGTGACTGCTGGAATCCATACTCTTTGGGTCTTTCAGTAAAGTCACGTGGGTAGAACAAATAATAGATCACGACGTTTCGATCGCCACACAAGCAATCGTCTTCAGGTGGAAGGATTCGAGCACATGCATTTATGAACAGAACACTACGTCGATCAACAGAAGCTCCCGCCTGAAGACGATTGCTTGTGTGGCGATCGAAACGTCGTGATCTATTATTATTATTTTTACCTACCGAAAGAACCAAAGGGTATATAGCATTTCATGCCTATATTACATTTAGGATTAGAAACTCTAATGTTTAATAAGATATCAGTGTTGAACACTCTGATCGTAGTGAAATATTTAGAATCCAAACTCCCAGTGGCCTCAAAATCTTTAAACTCATCTACACAGTCCCTGTGAATATCATTTAGCTTGGTTCGTCTAAAACGTTCAAACATCATAACAATAGCATCATAATCTCCCTGTCAAAAAAACAAATCCCATTAAATGAATACACAAATTTATAATACAAACTCCCTGGGCCCTATCCACACACATCTGTGTGCTATTCACAAAAGTACACGGAGTGCATGTGGCAAAGCAACAGCTCTGCACGTGGCCCATATGGCTGGGCCAAGTGAAGTCTGGAGAGTTGTTTTGCTGCTCATCTCAAAGCGGTGCATAGCGTTTGAATTGGTGTGCTCATTAGCAGTGAAGTGGGCCTGGGTGATCAACAGCATCTCATAAATAGCATTTAGATGCACAAAGATGTGCACATTTCCCCAGAGAATGACCGTATGAACTGCAAATATATAAGTCTTATTGCTTCGGGTTTTTTTATGCCTGTGCCATTGCATGTGCCTCAGTTGAAACCATCAAATGCATTGGGTGCGAGAACGTTGCTTGCCCTCGGCAGAGCTTTTCAATCGTCCACACAATGGCTTAATTTCAAGCCTTACAAATGTTGACAATAATAACTGCACGATCATCAGCTCCCTCAGTCACCCTTGTGGCATATTTCTATATTGTTACGTACGTGGATATGAGCGATGTGAATGCATTACGTAAGTATACCTTCCCTATACAGTACAAACTACATTATGTGCATGAGTGCTTATACCACGTACAAATATATATCTTGAAGATGATCCCAAGCTTAATTATTTTTTTATGTTTTCATACTAGAATTAATCTGCGTCAGTTTTCCTTGGAGTTAGCCACTCCGTATAATAGGCCTACGGCCTTTGTTTAACAACATCAACAACGCAGTGTGAAATTGTAACGTATGTTTACTTTGTTAGTTGCCAGTACTACATTGTGTTATATTGCTAGAAATTTCACTCTGTGAGGCTGAGGCTTATCCAATATATTGTGTAATGACCCAAAGTGTGCTCAAGTCTCTCTCCTATGCCTTGTGAATCCTGATAATGTTAATCACATCTAACCCTTTGAGCCTTGCAACCCCGTATCAAGGATGAATGGTTAAAAAAAAAACAGAGACTAAGCGACCACCACGGTCTCAGGCCACCTGTGTGGCTTGAACAGAAGTTTTAATTTCACTGATTCGACCTGCAGGCCCCAAAAGGTTCAGTCAGTGATATTCAAGAAATAAATGCCATGTTAGGTTGGTTAAGAATTACACCACTAAATGCAAAGTGCACATAAAGCCTCTGCTGGCATTTCTAAAATACAAATACAACCCGATTTTATTTAAACAAAGATCACCTTATTTGTGTTCCCTCTTTCGTGGATTATAAGCCTTGAAACGTAGTCTTGTTAAGCTAGTTTTAAATTGGAAAGTGGCTTAATCTTTAGTGTGACCAAATATTTTGCAACCTTATTGCTGTTTTGTTTTGTATATGCTGCTTTTCATACAACTTTTTCAACTCAGGCTGAAAAGTAGATTTTCCCGAGTTATTATGAGGCAGCAGTGCTAGTAATGGGAGACAGGCATATTATCATTATTATTTAAACGAATGGGAATGCAATACATCTCCGTTACTAATTAATTTGAAGATGTCACATACACTTAATGTATTTTTCATGCAACACATGTTCATTACCTGCTTATCCCATACATATGGTCTCTGTCACTGGAGAGGAATCACTGTGGGCCTGGTTAACAGTGTCTGTATACACACATTTGCGGAGATAAAATGAGTACAAATTCCACGAAATCGATTCTACTTAACTCATATGGGAATTCTTAGCTGCTCCATACACCCCACCCAGTAAAAATGACAAAATAGTTATATTTTTGCATGGAATAATTCATGCAGGAATGGAATTTTGTGGGATAATTCCGATTGCATGCAGAAATAGCAATCATACCGTAAAAAAGAGAAGACGTCCAAAATGGCTGCATCTCCACCCTTTAGTCAAGCACAGGTACATGAATTTTTTGCTTAGACTTTATCATTATTAACTTTATCCGCAATAGTTTTAAATGTCAGCAAAAACTATTATCTAATTTCTCGAATTAATCAAACATTTATCACACAATGGGCATGATTAACAGGATTAAACTATTGTCCAGCACGAATCACAAAGTTACACGTAAATACATATTAACATTTTAAAGGGCCATTGTCATATTGACTCAATTGGCACAAGGAACCTTTTTGGCACAAGTTTCTCTATTTACAATGCCAGTTCTGTGGGAGGCAATCACTCAAGCCCTCATCAGCCATGTAATTGAAAAAGCCACCGTGAACGACAACAATTGCTTGAGGGAGATTTCAGAGACGCCGGAGAATGAAACGTTCAAACATATTTCCAACATTGCAAAATGCATCATTAAATGGTGATTGTGATCGATATTGAAAGCATATTTACGTCATAATTTAAGTCATATTTATATCATATTATTGTCATTCCACATGTGCTTAAATTCCTCGTGATTAGCAAATCGTATCTATGCACCAAAAGCACACTTGATATATATTTGACGAAAAAAGGAAATAGCTGTAAAATATGCAAAAAAATCCTGACATGGCCTAAAAGGTCATGCTCATTAAGTGCTGCAAATGTAAGCATTTTAACATTAAGCTTTTCAAATGTAATTAGACAAGAACAGTAACACATTTTGGAATGTTTTGTATGAAAAACAGCTCCTCAATAATCTAAGGAAAATGAGAGCTGGATGGTGTGCTTAAAAAAAATGAAAACTCTATGTATGGTATTTTAATAATTATATTTGCAATGGAAACATGGTACAAAGTCATAATAAAAGACTGCAAGGTGGAACTCTTTAAACAAATCGTAAACATAAAGAGAACCACATGGCCTCATAGGTGTGTTGACGTTCTGTAATTTCGCCCAACTGAGATGAGTTCATGAAAATTATCAAAAATGCCTCAAAACACATGAATCAATCTTCCCCAGCAGCCTTCAATACTTGAATCAATCTACAGGATAATTTATATTGCTACGTTTCAATGAGTGCATTCATTTCGAATAGAGATGCGCCAAATATTCTGTAGACAGAAATCTTCATCGCACTATTAACATTTTGAGCAAATATTCAGTTCATATTTAGCAGGCGACCGACTTCTGAGTCATTGAGAAAGAAATAACTTGCATAATGAGAGTGGTGGAGAAGTGGGGATGCAAGCAGTGGAGTTGCACAGTGGCTTCATGGGCGGGAGAAGCGTGGGATGAGAGCAGCAACGTTGACAAAAACCTATTGTAGTGCATGGACGTGTGCATGCACTTGTGTTTGTTTGTTCAGCATGCATGTGTGTGTTATGTGTTTCTGAGTGTATGTATATTTGAGTGTATGTATATGCAGGGCAGTAGTAGTGTAGCAGTTAGCGTGCTGTGCTACAAACCCGACAACCCAAGTTTAAATCCTGTTCACGGCCTACACCAGACAATTATTTGAACCAGTCCTGGACCTCCCCTAGGTCAACTCAGCCTCAAATGAGTACCTGGTGTGGTGTGTAAACATCGCCACTGGGGAGACAAAGGCGGCCGGGCGTCGTGCTGTCCACCCACCCCTTCGTATGTTCTGGCCTTCATAGGTGCTCACTAACAGCACTTGTCCCAACAGTCTGTCAAGACTATAAGGGGGATATTTGTCTTTGTTGTATATACGTGTGTTGATAACAAGACACCCTTACCGCCTTCCATCCAGCGGCACACGTGGGAACTTCGGTCAGACCTTTTCACAAAAAATGTTGTGTTCACGGATCAGTCAAGCAACTCAACCAAAAATTGGTAGAGTAATCGATGACTGAAATACTTGGTTCACCCAGCTCTACTTCGCCGTGCCCTTTGGCTTGAACAGTTGATCTAAAGGCTCCTTTTCTGCATATAATTTTAAGACAAATTGCAAGCTAGTCTGCCAGGTCAAACTAAGGCAAAATGGAAGCACATCATAAGTGCCACTGATATATGTGTGGGCAGAGTCCGTATGGTAATTATGCCAAAGCTACATCTGTCACTTCTTCTTGATTACAATAACCGGACATGTCCATTTTAATCTCGCACTTGTTCACAACAGCAGTTCACTCAAAAAACAACATCGATACGCATATCCTTACATTATATCTTCTTCATTTAGCAAATCAATGCACTTGCAGAACTTATAGCAAACAATGTGTGAATGCAGCTACAGTGGTGGCAATGTAAACCTGAGTCAGCCACGTTAATAAAATAGATGGCAACTGCGAGACAAAAGTAGCGGGAGAATGCATGGGATGACAAAAGAGGAAATGGAACAATGAACTCATGGTGCATGTAGGAGTAAGATGGATTGTTCAACATTTTCAAGGCTTTCTTGCAATCGTGTGTTCAAGAATGTTCAATCGCAATCATATTATGTATGCAACACTGAAATGCATTTTTTTTTTAAATCTTCAATCAGAAAAAGGGCAACAGACAGAGCATCAGCCCGCTAGACATCTTAAAATCTGTGCGGTCGCCAAGAACAGCAATCGTTTCGCGTGCGTGTCGCCAACACCTTTGAAACCATAGTCTCTTGTAACATTTACAATGCCAAATAACGCACAGGGCTAATGTTGTTTTCGCACAGGACTAAAACATGAAACGTTTCCCTGTACACCGCTTCAACTGAGAAATATGCCAGCACTCAACTCGTTCCCCATCCCAATTATCGGGGGCCATCTCTCCAAAGGATGTCTCCTGTTAACGACCCACAGAGCGGGTGCTGATTTTATCATCACCAAAAATATATTACACGAAGTTGACCCCAACTAGGATCTTAACTTAAATATTTAACTCGCGAATCAAACACTGTAACTACGATGCCAGAGTTATCATGATACGTTGATATAATGTGCATGATAATCATATCGTCTGTTTTAAAAATTTCGTCACATTGTGAATATTTTTGCTAGTTTAAACTTTCTTCAATATTTCATTTCCTCACAAAATATTTAGGAAAAAAACCAATCATTTAAGTTTACAATAGTAATACAAGTTCTAAAAATATATTTTACCCATTACATTGATGCTGAGTAAAATGTCTTCCGGAGTAATAGACCATTCAGATATTAGGAATTACAGATTATATAGCTGCGGTTAAGATGTATTTAACTGTCATGATTTACTATGAACCTGGTTGGAGTGAATCGAAATAGAATTCCTATTTTCACTAAAACCCTATGTAGCCTAACCCAAATTAAAACATGGATTATTGTATTGGCTATGAATAATTTGAAAAATATATAGGGAAGTTATTTGTGGTTTGTGGAGTGCGTGCAGTGGAAAAGTTTCTTATACTGTGTTGCGGCCAGTACTTAAGCAATGTTCAATAAGGTGGATGAAGCCTGGTATGTGGACAAATACCTCTTTAAAAACTGGCTTGGAGGTTAAAAAATTAACAGACTAACTTAAACGGGAGGGGTGGTCTTATTTTATACTCTTAAAAGCAGCAGAATCCCTGCCATGCTGGAAAAAATGGGTCCAATTCCAAAGCTTTTAATGATGGATTAGATCATCAACAAGCATTGGATTCTATTAATTCCTGAATGAAACCTGTTACATATGTCGTGACATCGCCGTATGTCACTGTGTAGTGCCGGCCCTAGAGAGGCACGGCGTGCGGTGTAACGACATCGTGGATACCACGATGGTGTGGGTGTAGTACCGGCCCTAGAAGGGCTTGGTGAGCGCGGATTGATAGCGCTGGATGGCACCACGCTTGGTGTGCAGTGCCAGCCCTATATGATAGGGTGAGGGAGTGCCGGCCGTAGGAATGAGGTTACTAAAGGCCATGGCACTCTGGTTGACCCAAGAGGACACGTGACCAGTTAAGTCTACAAAGGGGCCCCAAGTGGGGGCAAGGGGTGGTCACGTGGTCGGGGTCCAGATGCTGCTCAAGGATTCTGGAAGGTGGTCGTGGCCAAAGGTGGAGCCAGCCAAGCCACAGAGACTATAAGCCGAGTCCCCCAGACGGACCTACATTGTTGTTCATCGTGAAGAAATCTTCGTCGACGTTCTACGTTCTACAGTCTCCAACACGTGGACCTGGACCCGAGCTGTGGTCCTGGTCCGTAGTAGCTACTTACGGTGTAACTAGTGTAGCTAGCCTGGTGGTCACCACCTGGCTAACTACACCAGTCACGTAGTAACTAGTGTAGTTAACCTGGTGGTCACCACCTGGCTAACTACACCAGTCACGTGGTAACTAGTGTAGTTAGCCTGGTGGTCACCACGATAGGTTGCTATTCTGTTAATGGGCAGTTATCCCATGTGTTGGTGTTAAATAAATGTGTTTCCTCCAAGTGTACGTCTGCGACTCAGTTGAACTCACTACACATACATCAGATTCATTTTTTACCACTAAATTTTGCCTTTCAAATTGTATTAAAAGATGTTTCAACATGTTAGAAATTAATCTACAATGCAGTTTAAACGTAAAACAGTAAAGGTTAAATATACGAGTTACACTCATCAAGAATACATGTTTCCCCCAACCCACAATTTCAAATATATTTTAGAAGGCGACTTTGGAGTCAGAGCACTGAGGTGGCACTGGTGCCCATGATCTAACTGGGTTCTCAAGTACAGTGAGATGAGAGCTTCAAGCCAGTCGCCAATGACTGCACAGACACTACCCCCCCCCCCCCCCCGCGAACATATTACCTTTGGTGTTTCATTTAACTTAAATAAGTTAAGCTCTTATAATTAAAACGTATTGGTATGTGTGTCATGTGATGGGCTTTTATCTGCTCACAAGATGTGTGGGAAGGTGTGCTCCATAGTGTGTGGATAAAGTGGTCAATTTAAGCGATTTCAGAAGTAGTTCTAGAACTATTTCTGCAGGCCATAATATAACACCAGATGGCACTGCGAGAGCTATGAATAGATACTTTGTCTCATGACATGATACCCATAATATTCTTAGAAAATTTTCTGAGAAAAAAAATGTTTAAAATACCTTTTAGAGACACCTTGAGCAATAAGAGGCAGGGAATCGTAGATGGCAATACTTATATAATCAGGTTTGACACAGGCAGGTGAGATTAGGCCCAGGAGCAGCGTCTGAGTAGAGATTTACCCACAATGTGCCGTGTATAACATGACAGTAATTTCACTCCGTGTTGAATCTTTCACGTGTCTGAGTCTCATTAGACATTAAAGTTCTGATTAAATAAAGTAATGCATCACAACAACGCAATGTACAAGCAAATAACATTTAAAAATTGCAACAATGTAGACACTGCATGTATGAAAATTATTTGTGAAAAGTATGCTTACAAAGTGAATAGGTGCCACGATGGCAAGATGTTAACTACCTCGCTTGGTATGCAGGAGGTCGTGGGTTCCATCCCGACTCTGAGACTTGTATATTTGAAGTTTGCATGTCAATCTCCCTGTGGTCATGTGGATTTTTCTCTGGGTCCTCCAGTTCTTCCCTCCACATTTAGAAGCCTGCGTTTAGAGTATTTGGCTGCTATACATTTCCACGTGAAAAGCCACTTCGTTGAGCAATAATTGCTGATAGCCAGGTCGCTTCTGAAAAATAGCTACATAGCTCAGTGGGCTTTACCTGGTAAAATAAATAGTTAGTTTTATAGATTAGAATACTCCACAGTTCACAATCACCCATGATTATGCAACATATCCAGGGAATAATAATATACAGATATCTACGATAATGGACGTTATCAATTTATCCACAACCAGAATTTTGCCAGCTTAGTGATGTTTGGAGAAGTTGCAAAAATAAAAGTTATTCAACAAATGGATTTGAACGTACCATAAAAACTCTCGAAGCAGGACTAAACAAGGGTAGTAGAACGTTTCCATTTATTGAGGATGTCTCTCAAAATGAAAGTAATGTATTCACGCATAATCATGCCAGCTAATTTACATTCACATGGAGTGAACACCAAAACACTTTAAATTAACACTTTAAAACACGAAGGAAATTGAATATTTACAATTTAATAACACTTAAAACAAACTACTTTCCAGTATAATTCAACTCTGTAAATTATGAGAAACCCCATCGCAATAAAAAAGTTAATATAGACTGGAGATAAATATAATTAACAACACACTAAGGTGTGCAGCATTGCATGTACAAAAGCTCTCGGCCTTATTCAAACCACCAGCTCACCAGAACTGAATGTGTGGCAATGTACCTACGCTGCCTTAATAGCACGGTTGGCTACGTAAAGGTGTGAAGGTTCAATAGATGTAGTTTAATAGCGCCGGCTGGTGCCCAGCAGTGGCAACTGTGGTGGACAAACAGTACACACGTTGGTGAGCATATACACGGGTGTGTCGTCAGGGCGGAGGATCTGGGACAAGGGTCATGGAAGACCCCATCTGGAAGCCCCTGGAACCCGCTAGTGGGTTTGAGAAGGGAGGCGCAGCCAGGGCGGAGCCAGGTAGCATAAAAGAGCTGAGAGTGGGAACTGCCAGTTCTGGGAGTGGACTCGTGTCGCTGTGGTCTTCACCAGATATTGCGCGGCCGGATAGTTGTTAGCTGTCTTGATCAGCGCTATCAGTGCTACACAGTCAGGGTTGTGTTTAGGCTAAGCTAGACGACTGGGGAGAGTGCGAGGGCTAATCTGTGAAGTGTGAAGGTGTTAATAAAAAAGGTGCCTCCTGGAAACCCTTGTCTCCGAATCGTTGACACTACACATACATACACGCATTACGATTGGCACCCTGCACTTGCAATGCAGAGATTCATGGCTGAATCTATAGGCACGGGAGTTAAACAAACTATAACAGTGCAGAGGTTTCTTAAATCCCTCTCAACGCCTCTGCCCATGCAGCACTAGATACGGGTACCACCACGATTAGTCAATTGACAGGTCACATGGTGAGGAAATGTGTGGGTATTCCCACCTCTGCCAAGACGCTGGGCCGGCATGGAAGAGTAGGCCATAATTCCCTAGAGAAGGGCTCTTCAGAGCTCCCTCCAGCGGTGGCGTGAGTATTACATTGCAGGGCTGCACCTTTAGGTTTACACGTGTAAAACATGCCCTTACACGCAGCTGCAAACACGCGATTGCTCACATACACACACACACTGCAGAGGGCATAACGTTGCATGGACATACAGTCTGCATAAATCAGCCTAAGCACGTCAGCATGTTGATTTTTGCAAGAGTGCAATTAAATTCAGGGTCAAGCACATTCACAAAAGGCTGTTAGGACAAGCAAGATTAGCGTGCACCCATTAAAGCCTGAACAGCACAGGAGGGGATGGTGGGGCAAGGGCCACACATGCCTGCTACATTTGTCTCGCCAGTGCTGACACCACACCAGGTACTGGGGAGAGATCTAAATAGCGACTGTCACTGGGGTGCGTGGCCACGCGTTGACCCAGGGTCGCCGGGATCGTGATGCATTGTGTTTACCCCCTTGTGCCACCTCTTCCCATGACGTGACCACAAACATTCTTGTTTTTTAGCTTAGCTATGCGGCTCAGCGAGGGGATGTTAAAGCACTTATTAAAAGTTGGCATGGATCGTGAAAAAGTGCACTGGTCAGTACAACCCCTAATTGGAACATCGTTTAAGTGATAATATTGGTGCACTGAGACGAGGGGAGGGGATAGTGGTGGTGGGGCACTTCATGAAATGATTTATGACCCCGAACACCCAAGTTCAATTCTTATGTTAGTGATGAGTGATATCTGAATTGCATCCGGTTGCGTATTCAAAAATTAAAGCACCCCCATGACCGACACATCATTGGGAGGGCTTTATCCAGCAGTGGATTGACAAAGGGTTGTACGTTACATACCATCATGGGCACATTGCACCAGGGGTTAGTTTTAAGATTGGTCAACCTATGGCACAACCAAGGCTAATATGCATAAGCACAAATTAACACCGGGCCTATCATAAGGTGTCCTCATGGATGTGCTCCCTCCTTTGGCTGCCATTCTATTTCAAGTCTCATCCATCGGCCATCATCCATTTGAGAGATGTGTCCTGCCCAAGACCACATACTTTTCTGAACATTCAATAGGATATATACGACTTGTGTTTGTCCCCTGATCCATATGTTCCAATGTCTGTCTCACAGAGAAATTGCAAGCATGCATCTTCTCAAAGCTTCTTTGCAAATCTGAAACTTTTTTGCATTGTCAGTGCCCACGTTTCTGATCCATAAGTCACAGCAGGTAATACACATTTCTTGAAAATTCCCTTCGTAAGGCAAACTGTTACTTTGCAAAAATGCTCCAACTTGCTCACATACACCTCTTTATTTCCTCACTTTAATATCGGTCCGCCTTCAACTTTAGGTAAGTACAAAGATCCCCCTTATAGCCTGTAACTGACTGCTGGGGTAAGTGCTGTTAGCGAGCACCTATGAAGGCCAACACGGCACACGAGGGGATGAGTAGCCAACACCATGCCTTTGGCTCCCCAGTGATGACGTTAATACACCAAACCGGGTACTAATTTGAGGCAGAGTCGACCTAGAGGAGGCCCATGACCGGTTCTGATAATCGTCACTGGTGTTGGGGAATCGAACTCAGGACGCCGGATAAGTATCGCAGTGTTCTAACCACTTCATAGGCTGGTTGCTTGTAAAGTATAGCTTGACAATGAACACACAAACTATTGTGTTTTCCAGTTGTGTCCCTGAAACAGATATCTTTAATTGCTTCACGTCACACAGAGCAATGAGCTCACCGATATTACACCACTTTTAGGACTGTCACCATATGGACAATATCATGCACACACATCCGCAGGCACTTCACACCTCCGATTAGCACGGTTGGCTACGTACAATGAAAAAGAAGTACAACATACATACTATACATACAAGTGCTGTTAACAAACACCCGTACAAACCCACATACGTAAAAAAAAGATAAAAGCTGCCTTCCCATAATCTGCCATGCTTAGAAATCTAAAAAGTATTTGTGAAGTATCGCTTTACAATTTTTGCACATAATACGATGATCAATCACAGGGACTTGGAACAGCTTTTAAAGAAATGCCCTAGAGCATGATGCTATCTTGGCTGATATGCTTTAATAATACAGTGCATTTTAATGACTCAATGTTCTGAAAAACTGATGTAAAATGTTCATTCCTATTACTTTTTCTGGCACTATTATATACACGTGCAGATCTCTTGACATTGTTTAATGAATTTTCAGTACATTTAGGGTACATGGAGATGGATTGGTCGCTGTACAAATTCCTCCCCAAGTTCAAGAGACAGGCATTATGGAAAGCGTGGTGTGGACCAAATAAAATGATGGAGAGTGCACTTTGGTTGATATTACTCATTCAAAGTCGAGCCATTACTGCTCACAAGGGAATGCTTCATTTAAATTCATTCCAATTAAATTCCAATTCTAATTAAATGCTTCAGCATCATTCCAGCTCATATCAAATGGTCCATTTATCTAATTAAACTGAATTCTGTCATATTTTTTGGATGACATTTTCCCAGACGTATTGCTGGACCCTTGTCTTGTTGCTGCCCTTCTAGACTGCTCACGAGAGAGAGAGAGCTCAGTGCTTACAAACACACACCTTCTGGGATTTACGCTTCGACTAGGACTCTGATAACAAGTAGCATGCATCACGCGCCTGCTTTAAAAGTCCCCTCAATTATCAATCAGTGTGTGTATTAGGCTTAGAGCGATTTACCCTCTTCATGAATCAAATCCACTGTCAGGGGTGTGGCATCATGATTTTGTAAAAGAATAATCTGTTGGCATTTTTTTTTTACATCGTGGTATAATTTAGCTCGTCTAGTGGCAGCAGAGTATCAAGTTAAATGCATGATTGCTTAAATACGCAGACGTAATGCCTCTTTCCGATATACATGCAGCCACAACCATCACCATCGAGAAACGAACGTTTGTTTTTGCACATCCCATCAGCCACGCGGCACTCCATGGGTGCATCATTTCAGCAGCATTGGTCCAACCTCAACTGAACTCTGGTTTCGACATCCATTTTCTCAGCACCAGAGTCAGGATGCTCGAACCAATGCTGGTGAACTGGTTATAGGCAAGAAACCTTGCATCTCCGTTAGAAATGAGTTCTAGATTGACGCAACCCCATAATACATGACGCAAAATAATCAGAGATCGACGCTCTGGAGAATATTTGCAACAAAAAAAAAGAACACGGAAAATGTATGCGCATTAAAATAATCCAGTTCTCGCATGCACGTTTTGATGCATGTATCTTAAGCGCAATAATCTATTTTAAGTGCTGGATCAATGCGTCGTTACACCCCTATTATGTATACTGTGATGAGATTCCATATTTTACCCCGTGACACAATGACCTTAAACGTGGCAGCTGGTATTGCTCATGGTTTGCACTCTGTAATGTTATTCCTTGAGCATGCGGTTTTTGTCCTCAAGCAGAATGCGATTCCAAAGGTGCATGTGGCCACACTGTGAGAAATCATTACTTATTAGTAAATGCCTTCCATTTGTAATGATTCCAGTTGAGCACCACTAAATGCATAGCATGTTATTCAGATCAAAGAGATTGATGTTCAAAAGAAAGTCACGATAACCATGAGTTCTCCTTTTCCACGAGAAAGCCAGAGCAAGGGGAGTGATCGCTGTGTCCACTCTGCTCTCACGTCACAGCAGTGAGGTGGTGTGCCTCTGTGTGAGACCAGCTCCAGATTTAGGTTCAGTTTCAGTTCAGTTCAGTTTTATTTTGGTATAGCCCTGTGAGCCATCCGGCTCTTGAATCGGGTGCAACCGCAACAAACAAAAAAACACGAACAAGAAAAACATCTTAAAGTGACTATGTGACTGTGCAAACAGAAAATCCATGGAAAAAACAGCAAAAATATTCCTGAAAAAAGCACCGTACACCAACGCTGTGTGCAAAAAATGCCAGTGGGATGCAAGTCAAACAACAACAACCACAAAAACTTAGATTAAGGCCATCAGTCTAACTCCATACTACAACAAAACAAACATGTACAAACCAAAAAACGTTTTCCAAATCACCAAAAAATAAAGCCATAATTGCAACGTAACAGTGATCACAAGGACTGTGACCGAATTTTTACAATAAACTACGTAAATAACATGTAACACCAAACCCTAGAGCCATAGCTGGCTGCATGAGTTACTCCACAACAACAGAAGCATCGGTGGGAGTATCAAATTTTTCAATACACCTTTAAGATCAGCACGCTAAATCAAAATACGGATAATACTTTGCAGCGTCATCCGGAGCGAAACATTTTATTTTATTTTACGCCAGTGAATAGCAGTGGCAGCTAGGTTATGAGGGGGCCGAAGACTAATATCAGGGAAGGGCCTAAGTATGAACAGCAATACCCCGGTTTACATCGGGGATAACATTCCTGAAAGGTGCGACGACGCAGATCGGAACGACGTAAATCAAGGCAATTTTTCCACGAGAGGCAAACAAAGACAACGGAGGGTACAGAGAAGCTGTACGTTCAAGTGCACATCTTCATTCTGAACATACCCACAACGTTACATTACATTATAAAAAAATACGAAAAATAACTTTACTCAACACTGGTGTACAGCAGTAAACTTAAATGTTTTTTATACAATATGCTATACAAAAAATCACCAAAATATTGTACGTAAAAAATATATTGTGCTCTACAGTATAGTAGATTTCTTTATTCACGACCCAAACCAGTTTGTGTCCAGGGTAGGTGGAGGTGACGGCTGAGAGATGACAGATACAAGAAAGCGATGTAAGTGTGGGTTGAGGCGATGCAAATCCGATAGTGGTGTTAATAACGTGCAAACGTATTTGTGAAAGGACATAAAAGGGAGACTATTAAAAATTGCAAAAAAACATGAAGCCAAACAAATACTTCATATTTATTTACCCATGTAAAATTAACAAATTCATTCTACTCAAGGAAAATTCATCAAGCATACATCACTCACTACACTCATTTTCTTCAAATATATTTTTCCGAGCTTTAGATGTGGCAAAGTCATGAATACTATCATCATTCAAAGACAAAATAATTCCGATGGCTGTGCGACCGTCACTTAGCTGTTACTTCAAAATGGAAGGGATGGACTACAAAATATGAAGGCCGAAAGCATACGAGTTAATTCCACCTCAGATGAGACCATCGGCAGAATTAGGTTTAGCAGCATTCCAATGCGGTTGATAGTGGCTGTTGCACTGCGAATAGAACCTGTGTTGCAGTTTATTTCTGTAGTCATGGGGAATGTCGAAAGGCCCCTTACACATGAGCTCACCTACCCATAATCGCTATGCCTCTTCTTCCTCCCCCGATTCTCAGTCGCCGGGATCAGGTTTCCTCATCAGCTTCCTTCATGCCTTGCTGTTTTTGTCAATCCTCTCTCTTTGTCACGATCTCACCCCTAGTTCTTCAGGTCCTCCCTGACACAGTCCAGCTATGTGTTCTGTCTCCCTGGCTCTCTCCCTCTCTTCTCTTTGATCAGACATGATGGTCTGTGCCCAATCTCACCATATCTGCATCATCTCAATCATGCTTCTATTATCTTGTTCACCTGTGATTCTTCCATTATCTTCTCATCTATGACACTGGTTTATTGAGTCTCGGGAAACTATCTCAGGATGGTCCTACCAAGTGTTTATCGTCGGGCACGATGTTGCTCTGTGTAATCCTAATTCAGCAACTCCGTTTTAACAAGGCTGACGTTCATTGTCAATGCTTCCACCTCCTTCTAGCACCTGTTTACCACATCCTCGAGACTCGGTTATCAGCAGCATATTATTGACAGAGATGGACGCACTTGGCAATCTCCTGCTGATCAGATATATTGTCCAATTAAAAATGACGCAGCTGAGCGCTTGGTCCCTGGTGCAGGTCAGGACTCACGTAACACCCCTCCGTTTGGTCAAAAACTGTTTTTTTTTTACTGGCTGCCTGTTACCATAACACCATGCGAGCCCGTTTGATCTTCAAATATTTAGGCATCTCCTGAATTAGCAAGTCAGATTTCACGGGTAACAGGAATTAAAATAGGTCATGGTGTGAATATGTGAACATTTTTGAATGAAACATGTCTCAATTGGTCGGATGTTTCCGTCAACATGAAAATAGGGTCTTAAGGGAACTCCCGGTGATGACAACCTATCATGAGCCTCACCCTCTCCTAGTGTCCCACCCATGGCTTTTCCATCCCAGACTTCATCGCAGCAGTTCCAACTCCTAAGCCCTCTCAACAACTTAGTGGCTCATTTGTAGTTGCTTTAACTATTTATTTAACCTTCCTTTCACTCGAAGTCAACAACCATCGCTGCTTCTCTCTGGCCTCCGCATCCCATGGAAATATGGTCATGAGGCACTTAAAAAACTCACTTCTACAACCACGCTTTCGAGTGACTCTGAGCTTGGCTTCACGCCTCTGAGTTGCGGCCGTTACGTCCGCAAATTTGCGTGCGTTATAAATTGCATTGATATTATTTTTAATTATTGCCATCTTAGAAATATGGTCATGAAGACCCTGGCAAAACGCAGCACTCACCCTATACACCCCACACCTATAGCAATGCCTCAGCATTAACATCCTCTCTCGCCTCAACCACAAACCGGGGCTTTCACATTAAAATTAATTACAATAATATGCAGAATTACGTCAATCCACTGCTGGATTAAGGTCTCCTCCATGCAGTGTTGGTTGTGCGGATTGTTTGACCATGCATCACCACGCTGGTCGCTGCAGGTGACGTGCAGGCCAAGGACCAGTTCAGAAATCGGTCGCCAGTTTCATAGCAATGGCGCACCACCCACTGCGCCACTATACTTGCTCCCCATCAAGATTGTCTATCCCAAAATACCAACGTGCTATGACGCAACGCCTGCAGCTCTGCAAGCCACCTCTCTCCCCTGGGAACGCACCTCCCTCCTCCCAGGCAGACGCGTGTTCCCAACACTTGGCTGCTGCCCGCGGGCCTCCTGCTGAGTGTGAAACCCCTGCGGGGGGCATGCAGTGCGAACGCAACACGCGCGGCTCGATTCTGGCACTGGGAGCCCCCGTGGGATCGCCCGCACGGCTCCCACCCAGCTTCCGTGATTACCCCATCCCCAGGCTCCCATACAACCACAAACCGGACTCAATTGTACAGCTCGTCCCCTCCCACGGACCACTAACGTACCCATGCTGGATCCATGCTGCTCCCCTGCTCCGCTTCAAAGCCACTGTGCTCGACTTGCCCAATGCCCATGCACATATCTGAGCCTCCGCAGATTGATACCCTCAGAACCACCACCTGGCAAATCGGTCCATAATATACTTAACCTTGAGCCCACCACCCCAAAACAGGAGCCTCCCCATACCAAGACTCTCCGAGCCACCAATCCAGCAACGACTCACACGACCTCGACGCCCCTCCCCCACGCCCCAACAGTCTCCCCAACAAACTTAAATTTTCCTACATCTCCATCACCACTGCCTTCCACCAAAGCCTTTTCAACTCCCCTGCCAACCACTCAACCTTGACTCTTGTGATTGCCAGCGACCCAATCCTACCCCAATCCTCCCAGAAACTCTTCACCAGTCAATAGCCTCCAACGCTGGCACTCCCCCCGAAAGCCACATTCCACTGAAACAGCATAGTTGTAGCTCGTATAGCTTGTTGCAGTGCTCTACTATGCCTTATTGTTGACTATTCAATGCGCACAGGACCGCACACAATCTTATTGTGTTTGCTGCACTGCTGGGTCGTGTGTTTCATTGTCATTGACCATCCACGCCCGACGACACTCGCCGCACTGTCTGCAAACCCACACAATAATTTTCACTGTCATCATTACTGTCGATCCCACCAATCCTCCCACCATGCACCACGAAATAACAATGCACAATATATATAAAACACAATAAGTATATTTTGTAAGGACGAAATAGAAAAAAAACACGAAGTTACAAATTGACGTTTAAGTAAGAATAGCAATAAAATGAAGACAAACAAATCAACACGCCACACAAATGCCAGTAAGCCGGAGTTTATTGTACAACCCGATGTGCAGAATCCTGGTTCCTTGCAACAAACCATGACCCCCCACCCCTTCTTCTTATCCCCCATTAGGGGCCACTCCTGAATGACTGGTCACCATGAAAACCCCAAGCACATTTTTTGCTGCTCAAAAAAAAGGTTACATTTTAAATGGATGAAACTGAACAATTTAAATCAACAAAAAAACAATCAAAAAAAGACGTATTCATAACGCCAACAAATATTCGTAATAACGTTCCTCCTGATGGTCTCTCACAGGCCCTGCTTGCCGCTCCCCCGTGTGGAGCTTAGGCCATTACCGCAATGTAAATTGCTCTGCCACCTAATACAATTTACTCAATTCCCATTCCTATTTTATACATGTGTGTTCATAATAAAAGTGTTTGGGTTAGATCGCGTTATTTATAAATGTGTCGTAACCCTCCACCACCCGACGCGGCCAATCAGCAAAATAAAGTGTCACGTTGACAAAAGACAATTAGTTCACTACTTTAGCCCACCGGTGTGTTGAAGAGTGAATCCACAACATTTACAGTTTGAATACGACGTTTCGCTGGTAATTACATCCAGCATCATCGGGCAATTCGCCAGAATGGTAAAGCCCTACATGTGCGTATTATTTCATCTTATTGCTATGTTTATTTCAAGCTATTTACCCTACATTTGGGCCTGTTTAGTCAGCCGTCTCCTGGGTTTGTCCTGGGGGGACCTCCCCTTTCTCTCTGGGACTCAGCGACTACAATGCAGCGGTGCAGGTTCATCGTTGGTGGCAACTCGGGTTGTTCCTCCCATTCATCCGTGTTGCCTTGGTGATATTTCACGTTTTTGCTTTGTGTAAGGTACTTTGAGATGCCACAGCTTTTAAGTACCTAATACGTACAAATCATGATGGGGGAAGGGACGATAGATACAAATCCTTGCCTTCAAACCACAAGCACTCCCATTTCTGGGTGCACTTCAAACCTCCCATATCACACAAACCCCACAAATAGGTTTGCAAAAGCTACATTCACTGGAAATATTTAAGTCTTTGGTTCAAACCTCTGTGGCATCACCTTGGCTAGGTACCTTGATCGACTCTCCCTCCCTCACCCCACCCAGCCCATTATGGAATTCGCAACACAGTCCCTACACGCTTCCTCTTCCAACAGCAACACGCAACCACCTTACCTCACAGAGCTTTCTCATCTGAGATCACTCTCAAACTGCCTCTCCCTCCAGTGCCCCAAGTCAGAGATGTGGACCTGCGGTCGCAGCAGCGGTCGGTGCTCGCAAAATGGCAGACCCATGACCTATGCCTGACCTGTGCTACACTACAACAATGCACCGGCCAGAATATCTCTACACTGCCACTGCGCCCTCGGCCACAAAGATTTTGATGTGCTCCGAACCCACCACTGTGCCAGCAAGCGCAGCTTATTATGACGCACCACGACTCGACACCCAACGTGAACATGCACCCTGCTCAATCCTCGTGCACTGTCAATAGACTCAAGCACCCCCATCGAGCAACACTGCACACTCGCCAAATGTGCAATGGGAAGCTATTCTACTTTTCCCTCTGCTCTATAGCATCGCCATATTCATCAACGAGTGAAGGCACTTTGCCGCAATGTTTGAGCACAGTACCTCCCATGGTAGATTGATTAATATTCCTATCAGGATCTCTCCTAGACTTAATATGCACTTACATCAACCTATATCACCCCTCTTCCCCTCAACACATTGCTCTCCAAAGAGATCACCCCTTCTCACACCCCCTCTGAGAGATATGAACAAAGCCCTACTCACCCCCCAAACCCCTCCACTATAAAAAGCACCCGCACTGAAGAGAACGCCTTTTTGCTCCCTCTGAGACCAACTAACCACTTTTATCCACCAAAGCCATTTAACTGATCCCTAGCGAGTGATGCACCCGATGGAAAAAGATTGCACCCATTACTTAAGAGTAAATCATCTCCAGAATCGATTTTTTTCCTCATCCCAAACAGCCGCCTAAGTGATATCCTCGGGACCCAAATATCTAACATATAAGCTGACAACCATAGACCCCAAAACTATCAAATCCCTTCCCTGCCCAGACGCACTCTCACACAGAAGCAAGGTGGAATATTAATCACAATCAGGGCATACAAATAGAAGCTCCAAGACCAGGACATCATTAGCAGCGAATACAAACGACCACAGTTATGCCAAAACTCAAGACTCTCCCCCATTCTAACAGAAGAATAAAACCTAACAAGCTTGGTCGGTTCCTGATTAGTTGGATCTTGACTGCAATCCAGTGAACTACACTGCAGTTGTACGAAAGGTTTTTTTGTTTTGTTTTACAAAAACGCATATCACACTTTAATTGCCAAATCACATCGGTATAAATATATCATATCAAAGCAAAATATATCATGAATTGCATACCTACGTTAAAGATGCCAATATACAGTGAGGGAAAAAAGTATTTGATCCCCTGCTGATTTTGTACGTTTGCCCACTGAAGAAAAAATGATCAGTCTATAATTTTAATGGTAGGTTTATTTGAACAGTGAGAGATAGAATAACAACAAGAAAATCCAGAAAAACGCATATCAAAAATATTATAAATTGATTTGCATTTTAATGAGGGAAATAAGTATTTGACCCCATCTCAATCAGAAAGATTTCTGGCTCCCAGGTGTCTTTTATACAGGTAACGAGCTGAGATTAGAAGCACACTCTTAAAGGGAGTGCTCCTAATCTCAGCTTGTTACCTGTATAAAAGACACCTGTCCACAGAAGCAATCAATCAATCAGATTTCAAACTCTCCACCATGGCCAAGACCAAAGAGCTCTCCAAGGATGTCAGGGACAAGATTGTAGACGTACACAAGGCTGGAATGGGCTACAAGACCATTGCCAAGCAGCTTGGTGAGAAGGTGACAACAGTTGGTGTGATTATTCGCAAATGGAAGAAACACAAAAGAACTGTCATTCTCCCTCGGCCTGGGGCTCCATGCAAGATCTCACCTCGTGGAGTTGCAATGATCATGAGAACGGTGAGGAATCAGCCCAGAACTACACGGGAGGATCTTGTCAATAATCTCAAGGCAGCAGGAACCATAGACACCAAGTAAACAATTGGTAACACACTACGCCGTTAAGGACTGAAATCCTGCAGCGCCCGCAAGGTCCCCCTGCTCAAGAAAGCGCATATACATGCCCGTCTGAAGTTTGCCAATGAACATCTGAATGATTCAGAGGACAACTGGGTGAAAGTGTTGTGGTCAGATGAGACCAAAGCTCTTTGGCATCAACTCAACTCGCCGTGTTCGGAGGAGGAGGAATTCTGCCTATGACCCCAAGAACACCATCCCCACCGTCAAACATGGAGGTGAAAACATTATGCTTTGGGGGAGTTTTTCTGCTAAGGGGACAGGACAACTTCACCGCATCAAAGGGACGATGGACGGGGCCATGTACCGTCAAATCTTGAGTGAGAACCTCCTTCCCTCAGCCAGGGCATTGAAAATGGGTCGTAGATGGGTATTCCAGCATGACAATGACCCAAAACACACGGCCAAGGCAACAAAGGAGTGGCTCAAGAAGAAGCACATTAAGGTCCTGGAGTGGCCTAGCCAGTCTCCAGACCTTAATCCCATAGAAAATCTGTAGAGGGAGCTGAAGGTTCAAGTTGCCAAACGTCAGCCTCGAAACCTTAATGACTTGGAGAAGATCTGCAAAGAGGAGTGGGACAAAATCCCTCCTGAGATGTGTGCAAACCTGGTGGCCAACTACAAGAAGCGTCTGACCTCTGTGATTGCCAACAAGGGTTTTGCCACCAAGTACTAAGTCATGTTTTGCAGAGGGATCAAATACTTATTTCCCTCATTAAAATGCCAATCCATTTATAACATTTTTGACATGCGTTTTTCTGGATTTTTTTTGTTATTCTGTCTCTCACTATTCAAATAAACCTACCATTAAAATTATAGACTGATTATTTCTTCGTCAGTGGGCAAACGTACAAAATCAGCAGGGGATCAAATACTTTTTTCCCTCACTGTAAGCTCCCAGTTCCTATATTAAAAAAAACAACTCCAAAAATCCATTGCATCCTACTCCGCTGCAATACAAAGCGCAGATATCAGATGTGAAAAGATAATTTGTCTCCTCCCCCCCAGGACTATCACCAAAAAAACAAGCAACAGCTGCAGCTTCCGTGTTGGGAGAACTCTTGGACTTGGCAGACTTCCACTCATAATATACCATTCACTTGCCCACCCCTCCGGAGAATTCTAACAGAAACCCTTACATCTGGCACCCCCCCCCCCCCTCTTCGATACAAAAAGCCAAAATCTCTCTGATACACAAAACAAGCACCCCGGCAGGCAAGTGCGCAAACTACTGCCACGTATCACTCTTCAACGCGGCACAATACAATGTTCGCAACAATCCTCACAATATTAGGTCAAATATGTTACACGAAAGGAAGATATCCATTTAACAACACCATTGTGATTGCTATTACACTTAATGTCTTTAATCAAAAGATAAACCTATAGACAGATGGCATCCTTGTCAGCCTTCATTCAATGCTAAATTTGCAGGCTACTCTCATCAACAAATAAAGGCCTCAGATTACCCTTCTACGTGACTTTACCGAAAGAACCAAGAATACAGACCCATGCAGTTCATAATTTTCCCCCTGCTATAAAACTTGCAAAAACCTTACCCAGGTGTGACCTTGCGCTCCTAAAAACCTTTAAACATGAAATCCCAAAACATGCAGATATCAAACAACCTCTCCCTCCCAGCTCTACCAAAAGAACGTTTATTCTCCTTAAAGTGCTGTTTGTAATATTGCTCCCACAATTACCCCCAGATACGTATTCATTCCGCTGATTTTCTACCTCCATTCAATCGTGTGCAAGTACAACTGTGTAGTTATCAAGCTATAACTCATCCAATTTCTCCGACCTCGGGATCACTCTCGACTCCACCTTATACTTCGACAACCACACCAACCACCTCATCAGATCTTGCGACTCCTGCCTCAGGGCCCTCAATTATTTGCGTCCACACTCACCGCCACCAAAATGGCCAATACCCTTGCACGTAGCATAGTCGGGCCACACCTCGATTCATGGCAACTCCATCCCTGTTCAATCTTTACTAAGTAACTTCCAGAAACTTCAACAGTTGCCAAAACCATATCGCCTGCAACGTCCTCAGCGCCTGTTATTCTCGGTTAGATTCCTTCACCTCCCTCTGCTCCATTCACTGGCTTCTTCATTGCCAGCAGGAACAACCGCGAGATCGCCTGCCTGTGCCACCACGTCTCTACTTTCGGTCATCTCGTATCTTTGCACTTCGGTCACCCTCCACTATCTATATATATAAAAGTCAAAATTGTCTGTTTGTGGGTTTGTTTGTGGGTTTGTGTGTGTTCGCGCGCTTGCGAACGATTTGCCTCCCGAACGGTGGGGTTTATGTGAAAAAAATAGCCAGGTACCACGCCATAAGCCCCGCGGTGAGCAAGCGCGATTCCTTTTTCACATCCGTCAACTTAAAATTAGTTTAATTAGCGATTTAGTGCGATTTTTGTGCGCTTTACTTTAATTTATTTATTACGCATGCACGCCCATACCAACTCACGCGCCTTTGGTGGGGGGGACAGCCCATGCCAAGTCGCACGCCTTCGGTGGGAGTGAGGGGGACATTTTCTTTCGCGTTAAAAATGATGTAAAAATACAGATAGTCCCCGAGTTATGATGGTCCGACTTACGATATTTTGATCTTACAATGGCGATAGCGATACGACAAAATTGTAAAATATTTTAAATTTCGCGCGGCAGGCAAACACAGCAGCGTACGAGGTATGATACTGTACGTTGGGATGCTTCCGGGATGTACGCATCTCCCGCCTTTCTATTAAATTGCAGTTCATATAGGTAGGCTAAGAATTTACCTTGTTTTTTTTTACTTTACATTTCACTGTGCAAAACAGTATTGTAATTAATAAATACCTACAGTATATAGTTTATACAGTACGGTACTGTAAATTGCTCTGTTTTGCTAAATTATCATCATTCTTTAAGACTCCTGGGTAGGCGAGGCCATCTTCGTCTTACGATATTTTTGACTTACGATGGGGTCGTCTTAACGCATCTCCATCGTAAGTAGAGGACTACCTGTACACTAAACACTGAGCTTAAATCTTCACTGTGTGATGTCCCCCCCACCCAGATGCGTGCAGTTACTACTATATACAGTCCCTAGATGCTACCACTATAGGCCGTAGATATTACTGCAGAGTGGCCGGGGAGATCGTGGCTGGGGGGGGTAGCAGCCCAGCCCCAGCCTGCAAAGGTGCCACCTCGGCCGGCTGAACAATCTAGGCAAGACCGGAGGCTCTACACGGGATTAGGCCTGACCACGCCACTCTGTCAGGTGACAGAGTAGATAAATACTGCTATAGAGTCAGCATGTACTACTGTAGTGATAGCAGGTACCACCACAGTCGGTATGCACTGCTCTAATCATAGCAGGTACCACCACAGTCAGTATGCAATGCTGTAATCATAGCAGGTACCACCACAGTATGCACTGCTGCAGTGAAAGCAGGTACCACCACAGTCAGTACGCACTACTATTAGATTTTTAAGAGTAGTTTTGAAATATTTTTAAGACCCGGACAACGCCGGGTACTTCCTGCTAGTAGCTCATAAAACTAGCCACAGCAGCACGTCTAAATACCTCCTCCTCACTATACCAAGGAGCAAGACCGACACTACCAGGTGCCATTCTAACAGTCTTTCTCATGTTGCTATTAGGGAACTTGATCCCTCAAAGCAACCCGACTTGGCACTAAAGTTTTGTTTATATTGGATCACCTTGGCAAGAATGATCATGTCTCCATGTTAGTGATGAAGACAGTGCTGATATATTTATGCTTTAAAAAACCCAAGACAGTTAACTATGGGCACCAGGCCCAGCATAATGTTCTAACTTAAACTCCTTGCAACGACCAGGCCTTCCTCACACAATAGATGCCACATGCATACAATGAAATCTGTCCCCCCTTCGTTTCTTTCCCACTCGCCCCCACCCCCACAACCAACTACGTATCATACTCTTTGGTTCTATTGGATAAAGTCACGTAGGTGAAAATAAAATAACAAAAAATCACGACGTTTCGGCCACAACACAAGCGGCCTTCATCAGGTGAAGGGACGAGACTGTCTGGTGGACAGCGCTGTCCTCCAGACAGTCTCGTCCCTTCACCTGATGAAGGCCGCTTGTGTTGTGGCCGAAACGTCGTGACTTTTTGTTATTTTATTTTCACCTACGTGATTTTACCCAATAGAACCAAAGACAGCGCTGTCCTCCAGACAGTCTCGTCCCTTCACCTGATGAAGGCCGCTTGTGTTGTGGCCGAAACGTCGTGATTTACTGTTATTTTATTTTCACCTACGTGACTTTACCCAATAGAACCAAAGAGTATGGATCCTAGCAGTCACGAAAGCTTTAAATCTAGAACTACGTATCACCCACGTGCCTTCCTAAGACACCAGTTATGCCCACAACCGATACATGGCAGACATCTCTCAGCTCCTCCATCACCAGTCTTTGCACAACCATGACCTACAGCTCCGAGCTGTGAGCACCCCCTCCCCTACCCTTTCCCTCACGTCTCACACAAAACACGGAATATTGAATTCCTCTTCCACTGATTGGTTCATATTGTTGTGTGTTACATTGAGCTTCTTACGTTTTAACAATAATTTTAAATATATATACAGTCTCAGGTTTGTAGGGATGACAAAGGAAAGTTAAAAGGGATGCATGCGTCCGCTTAAAACGCAAACGTCCAAACGCTTGGAAGAGAAATGTAACTAAAATACACGTGCCGACAGACTTGACCGAGGTGCCTCGGCTCTATCCAAAACAAATCATTATGGAAGGTAACATTAGGTTTCCAAACCTGCATTTACAGCTCCACTGTTGTCTCCAGACATTAATTTATAAAAGCTGCGATTTAAACCGAATTTACAAACATGATGAAAGTGTTATTATTTGAAACACTGCTGTAAAGGCTGGTGTTCAAAATGCAATGCAAGTGTTATTATTAACAGCTTAGGATACATTTAATTATTTACCATTATTTCCAAATGGTGTGCACTCTAATGTGAACCAATATGGCTCTACATGTTACACTGAATGTGACACAATAATTTGTTTGAATAGAAGAATCGTGTGGAAATGTAGCTCAGTAAATTATATTTAATTTGTTTTAATTATATGTGCCTTAATTTACCATTTAATTGCAAAGTATGTCATCAGCTTTCTAAAGTCAATTACAGCTGTGTACAGTCTATGTCCATTTTCGGCATCGCAAGATTTAGCCTAATGTTTTACACCACAGCAGAACGTGCAGCACCAAACAGTTTACTGGAATAGATTCGGAAGGGTCACCCTGCGATCAAAAATGTATATTATGAACATTGGCTAGCAGCTGAAATTGGTAGTTTTCATGTAAATAAATAGAGAAATAATGCTTGAAATTACTCAGGAATTTGAGTTTGAATGACTGAATGATCTCGTCTGGTATGGGTGAAGTTACATTTATTCTATGTGAAAACATTCACTTTGGTGGTACGTACATATCAACCAGGACAACGGAATAATTTTAAACACACAAAAGAAACCCGCTCGATCTTTTGTGCGGCATTTGGCAGTGGAGGCGGGCGAGGGGGTGCAAGGCCCCGGGGTTTAGGCTGCAGCAGTTGTAAAACTCAATCCTTATCGCACGTGGGGCCCTGCCGAACACCGCCGCTTGCTACGGCTGTCATCACACATCAACGGCAAAGCGCCGCCCGCATTGCAACAAAAAAAAGACCGCCGCGGAATAAAATTAAAATGCCTGTGCGCCTTTCTTCAACACATAAACATGCGTCTGAATTTAAGTGTCAATGTTCCCTGAGATAAGAAATATAAATAGCTCATGTTTAAAATGGCGATATTTAATTTATAAAGCCACCTTTACTTTCCAATTTCACGATAGGTGTCATGCCACAAATCAAACCCATTCACATAAACACTGTCTCATTTCGTGAATCCACTGATCTGTGCCTGTGAAAAGTTTGAAATCATTCATAACGTGTACTGGAGGTGATCTTCTTTGTTTTCTTCCATAAAGCATTGCATTATTTCTGCAGCATAATTCTGGCAAAACCTACACATGGTCCTTGTTCCTAACTTTATATTGGGATTATTTCGCAAGCTTGGTATGCTCTATAATTTCGATTTTTAAGATTATATGCATGGTAAAATGTATATTCAACAAAACCACTTTCACAAAAACCAATGAATGTTTAGTTGTTTAAAAAAAGATAACCCGTGAGAATTTGTCAAAACTAAGATAATTTAAAATTTGTGCCATGTTTGCCAATTCGAAAATGGCAATTTGCCAATTCAAAAATACTTGCCAATTTTGTACCATAAATGTTTGCCAACATTGGCCAAACTTTGCAAACAACCTTGAATTATATTGAACACGTAGGCTTTCACGACCACTATCATCCATAATGTAGGTTTATTTCGGTTAGATCGCGTAAATATGAATGTGTCATTAAACCCGCCACCACCCGACACAGCCACGTAGTAAAGTAATTGGTATTTTCTGTTTACGTGACAAACCTTACTACTTGGCTGTGTCGGGTGGTGGTGGGTTTAACGACGCATTTATATTTACACGATCTAACCAAAAAAACTATACTATGAACCTTTAATTCTGCAGGAATACACCGAATAGAGCAATACAGTGACCTATATATATTCATAAAAACATGGGTTTTTGCTACAGTACAGCTCTTCTATCCCTTTTTTGATATGTGCGCCCATTCACCCACTAAATGGCAGCAAACACAAATGTGGAATTTATGGCCTGGTTAAGGAAACCTGGCCACACGACCCTTGAGCATTTACAATATCTAACGCAGACAAACAGGTTTGAAGTTGATATCCAGATTGAGCGGCCCCTTGGTCACACGACCATGAAGAGGCAGGCCAGATGTTTGCAAATGCAGCCTGCACGTAGCTAAGCGTTAACTCAGCCAAGTTGCCATCCTGGAAAAACAACACTCGTTGGTAATTTATGTTAATACTGATGTAGATTACGTGCAGGTATTGATTCTATGTAACACGTTTTTGAAAGAGAGCTGCACAGCATTCCACATGTGCTCTGATATGAGGTCTACTCAGGTAAGCTTATTTTATTAAAGACTAAGATCGTCTGTTTTTGTATGTGTTACATTTTTATCCCATTATGGATCTGTCATCACTCAGCTATGGTTAAAGTCACAGTCATTAAACGTATCAATTTCAGAAGATCGGCTTGAGTTTCCACTTTGTTTATGAGCCAGGGTTCACAGTATGAATATATCTACGTAGAAGGGAAACAATAATATAAAATATATATATAAAACAATAATATTCTCACGGCCTTTCGACTGCAACACAAGCAATCATCATCAAGTGTGAAAATCACAACAAGAAAAATTGAAAAAAGTGGCGTTTTTTTAACGTTAGCACTACGGATAGCGATTTGACAGTTCGTTCAGATGGACGAGTCCATCTATGTTCGGAAAAGAGGAGGGGGGAGGCAAAAAATAATGGATGCGGTCTGAAAGCCACCTTAAGCGTGATCAATAAATTAAGACCCGAAATGGTTCATCAAATCCTTCCAATGATTGCTAAGCCAGAATCCATCTTCTCGGTTGAAATTGTCTCTGTGTTTGTATATGTGGATAGCCTCATGAACGAATCACTCATGGTAGCCAGATGGCTTGGAAAGAACCTCTGTCTTGGATAAGTCAATGTCATGTGAACCTACTGAATTATAACAGTGATCTGCCACGGCCGAGGTGTTGGTCCTACCGTGTTTCAGGTCTGCTTTGTGTTCACGAATGCGGTCCGAGACATGTCGTTTGGTTTCTCCAATGTAACTACTACCACAGAGGCAACTTAGTTTGTAGACGCCAGGGTACTGTATGTCCGGAATCACATCTTTTACAGACAGAACCAGATACCGGATTTATTGTAATGTGTTGAATCGGACCTGGATCTTGTGTTTATTCAAGATTTTGGAGATCTTTTTGTGATCCTCGCAATGTAGGGTAAAGTAATGGTTTTGAAAGGCTCCTCAAGAGGGTCCTTCTTCATGGTTGGAGTGATAGCTTTGCAGATTGTGTAGTCGGAATAACCATTAGCCTCAACAGCTTGGTGTATGTGCTTGAGTTCACTGGCTATGTGTTCCTGGTCGGATATGCATTGGGCTCTATGGTGCACAGTCTTGATGAGGGAATTCTTCTGGGCTGGGTGTATGGAATTGACCACATCAATTCCATACACCCAGCCATCAGATTTACCATGGAAGTCGAAAAACATGGCAAGCTACCTTTTTTGGATGTCCTAATAAAAAAGAGACCTGATGGTTCAATTAGCCACTCTGTCTACAGGAAAGCTACCCATATGGATGCTTACCTGAAACTGGATTCCCACCACCATCCATCCCAGAAGAATTCCCTCATCTGAACAAACTGTCAAATCGCTATCCGTGGTGCTAACGTTAAAAAACAGCCACTTTTTAAAAATTTTCTTGTTGTGGTTTTCAAACCTGATGATGATTGCTTGTGTTGCAGTCGAAGCGTCGTGCGAATTTTATTGTTTTATATATATTTTGTATTATTTTATTGTTTCCCTTCTACGTGACTTTACCGAAAGAACCAATAATATGAATCACTTCAGTCACGAAAGCTTTAAATCAAAAATGAATATATCTACTCAGTTTACATGCATTGAGATCAGAACAACAGTATTAACTCATTATTTTCTCAAGTGTGAATGGAAATTGCGACATTATTCTGAAAATCAAGTTCATTTAGAGATGTCCCAATTCACTATAATTAGTTAAAATTAGCCTTTAAAACACAAAACCGTATTCACACTCCACCCACCCTCGAACCACTCTGCCTGTGTTCCACTTTACTCTTAAATGCCCCACACACTCACCGTTTATCACCCCCCTTCCCATGCATACAGCTCCGTGTTATTTACTATGTGCAGCACTGTCGTGAGAAACGTGAACTACAGTTGTTCATGTCCATAAACAACTTTTTTTAAAAAAAATAACTAAACATTGCTAGACAAATGTCAGGGTGCAGTGCCCCCTCAAGAACCCAACCATCAGTATTATTACCCTTTGCCCCCTCCCAGATCCCCCAAAATCATCTTAGCCCCATAAACACACACACTCCAACATCTCCTGAATAAAGGAAAACTCACCATTAGATAAAACCAGGTCTGTTTCGTGTAGATATTGGTTTTAAGTTTTTTTGTGGAATTCCGCCAATGGGTGGAATTCTGTGTCAGCGGCTGTGCTAAATTCGTGTGCACATTTAGGCTCGATTCGCCAGGAGGAATTGGTGGAAACCTTGCTCTTCGTAAAATTGTGTAGTCAGTCAGTAGCTGATATGTCAGCGTGCTCACCCCACCAACAGACCGAGGCCAACCAATCAGGCTCTGTCTGTCTCATACACGCGAGTGAGTGCGTGTGCTGTCGCCCTTCACCTGACCATGGAATTGTTGCACTCAGCCAGATTACTTCGCACAAATTAAAACAATAATAATGATAGTGAAAGTAAAGAAGATGATTATCATGATGAAAACAATGTTCATGTTGATGAGGAAGATGACAAGGAAGAAAAAGATTATAGTGATGATAACGTTGATGCTCAGCTGATGATCTAACCTCCCATTCCACCAACCCACACCAACCACTGGCGCATGGTGATCCATGAGCCGTATGACAGATGTCCACTCATGGCTCCAGGTACAAATTTAAGGCTGAGTCTACTTGGGTGGCTCAATACAGATGCCAATTACGTGTTTGGTGGCCAGGAATTAAACTCAGGAGGCTGGGTTTGTAGTGCATTGCTGCAGACCACCTGACCCAACCCGTGAATTATGTAAAAAGCTCATCAGGCTGTCACCAGGCATGAATTGTGTGCGATTTTACACGATGGTGGAAATTGGGCGAAAGCCAATCGCCCTAACCCTGTGCTAACCCAACCCATTAAGGACCATTCTGGCTGCACAGAATGAGTAGCGGCGGAATGGGTGCATAATTGTACAGAATTAGCTATTGTCGTGGAATGAGGGCCAAAATAGCTCCATGAATTAGACCCCATATTTGATTTCCCCACATTCTTTCAAGCATCTCAGGACACACTTGTACTTTAATACATCACAAACCCAAATTGCATTGTACTTGGCCCTGCTTGCGATATTTTACAGATTCCGACCTCTTACTCGACCACGGTTGCCACCTCGCCCATCTGAAATCAGCATCCACAACACTCTCCACTGTCCCCACCTCCCCACCCCGACCTCACCCTCCTGCCACCCCTCATCAGCTATGGCATGAGCCCGAAATATGTGGGAATCAGAAATTTCGTCGGATCAAAAATGTCATGCCTCCCTTTCCCAAGACCCCCTCTCTCAGATTCGATCTGCTACGTTAGGACCATGACTATGACTCTCTGGCCCCTGCTCTCCCATCTCACTCATGGTATAGCAAGGGGTAGCATTCAACGTGCATCTTAAAATAAAAGGAGTCTAGAGCGCTTTGTTGTATTAATGTAATATTTAAAAAACGTTGTGCATAATTTACTCTCATGATGAAGCCTTTTTCTGTTTCATATTCAAGAAAGACAGGTGTCAGTCCCCTCTGTTACCCGTATTGGACACAGAGCAGGTATATTTAATATCAGTGCCTTCCTTTAAGCGATAGGTCTTCTGCGAATTAATGAAATTACCAACAGCATTCCTCCTTTACCCCTGGCTAGCCCAAGTCATTTGCTGAAATGTTATTGTTCAAATTAAATTGGGAAACATGTTTAAATAAATAATGATCAAACTCTATACAATTTAATAAACCAATTGTATATGAAAATTGAATTAAACTTACTTTGGGAAATGAGGTACTCAATAAAAACTCGGAAAGACAAATGGGTAGCTCCTGACTTTACCACTTTCGCAAACATTGGCATTTCTCAAACTGTCAGTTAGAACCCAAAGGGGCATCACAAAATACATCGAAGGGGATTGAGAAGTACCAAAACATTTAACAATTAACTCAACAGCTCCAGTGCCTTATCACTGCATTTCAGTTGTTCGCCTTAATACCCAGTTGCAGTGCAACGTCAAAGGGTTTATCCAGATTGCAGTAGATGACTCGTGTTGTCATGAGAAAGTCTTAGGCTCGCTGACCTGTGACATCGTTCAAAAGGCCCAATCAAAGCAGACCGGAGGACTGTGGGGTGGGATTTCAGACATTGGCTCTGAAAATAATTTACACGTTTTGGGACAACAAAAAATATCCAAACAAATTGGTCTCTGTTGGGCACACATGGTTTCAATCTAGCCAGGCCCCATCACATAAATCCAGTCAGACCTGATTTCAGTTCTGGTGCAATCAGATCTGAGCTGATAAAAAATACTGTAAACAAATAACCTGTTATGCAATGCCGCATAACGAAATAAGAGAAACATAAATCAAATGCAAAGCCTTGTGTTTAATTGCTATTCTGTTATTTAAGCTTTTCAAGCTTACATTCATGAGAAACAAAACTTTATATTCTTGGTTCTTTCGGTAAAGTCACGTAGAAGGGAAACAATAAAATAATACAAATATAAAACAATAAAATTCTCACGACGTTTCGACTGCAACACAAGCAATCATCATCAGGTGTTGTGGTTTTCACTGCAACACAAGCAATCATCATCAGGTGTTGTGGTTTTCACACCTGATGATGATTGCTTGTGTTGCAGTCGAAACGGCGTGAGAATTTTATTGCTTTATATTTTTATTATTTTATTGTTTCCCTTCTACGTGACTTACCGAAAGAACCAAGAATATGAATCCCTGCAGTCACGAAAGCTTTAAATCAAAAACAAAACTCTACAGATAAATCTTTATTTTGTATCTCAGTGCATGTAAGTGAGCAAAACACTGGTCCTCAGCCAGTGTCGTTACAGTGAAATGGGTCAGGCCCTCAGCATCTCAAGATACTTCATGGTCTCACCCTTGTCTACTTCATCCCACTAATCTCACTGTTCTCCTCCATGACAACAAGGGCCTCCTGTTAGCACACCTTTCAACTGCTGTCCTTGGCATACAGAAGTTCCTCGCTTTGGCCATCCGCACTGCTGACTCCGCCCCTAAATTACAATTTGCCATGCGTCTGTGCTGTCATATTTAAAGCTTTACCAAAGGGTAAAGGTGCAGCCCTGCAATGGCCACGCTCAATTCACTGCAAGTGGAAGGGCCTCCACTAGAGGGAACACTAGAGGCTATGTGGTCCACTCTTCCACATTGGCTCGACATTTTGTAAGAGATACCCATACCCACGCTTTACTCCACCACACGCGGCCTACCGATCGACTAACCGCAGTGAATCAATTTATACAGCTGAGTGGACAGAGGTGGTGCGGGATTTAAAGAAACCTCACCCAGTATTTCAACTGCCGCACGGATCGTTTGCCACCTCTGGATTACAAGTCCATTGCCACAGCAGCTCCGTGGTGTAAACACGCACCTAAATCCTTAAAATTACTTTACATCTTGCAAACACATTTTAATATGCTCTTATTTTACAAATATACTTACTTAGGCTGCATGAAAGCACAATATTTAATGTCATTACCATGTAATTATCAATACCTTGGAGAGGTTAAATACATCATTCTTATTACAAACAAAGCCTGCTGAGAACATAGAATTCCCTTTTATATACTGAAAAAAAATTACTACACACCAGAGATCAAGAAGCTATACACCACTGAACATTATGTACCTATAAAGCAATCACAAACAGCATTTATAGTTCCCGCCATTCGAATGCACATGCATAAACTTTATTTTCATGACACAAAGAGCAAACAGTCTTCTTTAATAATGCTGGGTAAGCTGCTAAAGCATTCCCACATTACCAATCTAAAGTGATTAATTCCTGTCATATCGACTGGCTTAAAGGTACTGCCAGTATTGAGACACTGGACAAGTGTGTGTGCAACACACGTCGACATACCGTGACATTAGCCAAGCTCACAGTTAATGCGGTATCAACTAAACATGAGCAGTGCAAGCAACATTTTAATTAATTTACGGAGGGAGGGAGGAATGTGCTCAAGGGATTGAGAAATGCGTGCAGCCTGGACGGCAGGCAGACAGGAGGTGACTCGATCACAGGAGAAATGGGACCCCTCCCACCCCCCCCCCCCGATGTGGCGCACAAAGAATGAGGGGCGTTTGTGATGGCTGATGTAGAGGAAGACCTTGTTTGATTTGCAGTTTTCTCTCGAGGCACCCTTTAATGTCAGATGGCCCTGCAGCCACGGGGTGAGGGGTACCTCTATCAGCCCTGAGACGATGCCTTGCGACACACTTTGGCTTTATATAGCATCTAAATGCAAACTGGAATGTTGCTTAATGGGTGTGTTAGCCAGCTTGTCATTTTGCTGGCATCTGTTCTCGGTTTTAATAACGTTCCCGTTAATGCGCATATTTTTTCATCCCTGTCTTACATTTTACGATAAGTACAGGAAGCGTGGAATTCAAAATAACCCTAAATCCACTGGCAAAGGTCTTTATAGAAACACAAAATTATTCATAAATTATCGGGAACTTTCCTAACAATTTTCTTATATCGTCAATTATGTTTCAATACAAGTGACATTTTTAGAGACATTTGTGTCTTTCCTGTATATGTCAAAAAACAAACCTAGCAATGATACCTCTTCACAAATGTGACAATAACCCCTAATTCTGAGCTTGCTGCAGAATTGAAAAACAGTGGCTTAAATTTGCCACTGGATCTGCAATGATGAAATGTTACTGAAAATTGCTTTTAAAGGTTAACACTCAAAATGAGTTTTTGTATTTTGAAGTTATTGATATTTTTGTAATCTTTATATATTTTCAGTTGTATTCTAAATCTGCTATTTGCATCATGCACTAAAGCAAATTCATTTCCTTTAGGACCTAACAGCGAACCACCACCTTGTGTCAGTGAGAAGCCCTGGAAGATGAAATCACAGAGCTTCTTAGGAAGTCAACTCAATAAGCCTCATCTCAACCTTTAATATGTACCGCAAATAGCGTTCATAAGCATCTCAATATCGCTGGAATGTTTCATTACCAGGCCTGGATTGAGTAAGTCAAATTAAATAAAAAAAAGTGTTGAACATTTTCTTTTTGTGCAGTTATTCATGATAAACCTTCAACTGAGAAGCCCGTGTAATGGATGGTAGCTGCCCGGATTGGAACCCAGGCTCTTGGCAGTTTCAGCTCAGTGCCCTGATTTATATAATCCTCTGAGCCATCCGATCACCTTAAATCCTTCTTTTGGATTCCCATTTCCACCCACAATATCTAGTATTCTCAACTACTCCATCTATTGCCAACAATGAAATAGCTAATGATTGAAAAGTGAAATGATGATTCAATTTAGATTCGTGTTCTTACCATTGGCGAATGAACTGTGGTTTATGATGTTTCAGAAAACACCCCATCAAACTGCATTGGCTTGCATGTGCCAGGACACATCGAGTGTAGCACACAGTCTAGTTTGCATGGTGCAATGTCCATCGCACGTGCAGAATGTTACATCACAAGCATGTGTGGGGACCACCTCCAGTTGACAATATCATAATCATCGAGAAGCATGTACTGTATTTATCATTCGTCTTTTGCCTTCAGTATTCTGGCTGACACCATGACGGCAATGGAGAGGAACTTTAAGGTTTTAATTTTGTATTTTGGAGGGAAATGTTATATCAAGGGGTACACAAATGATGAAAAACTTACATTTTATTAATAATTCACAGAACACAGCATCACGATGATAATTTCCCTACACGAGGAGTTCCCTTGGATTTTCTAAAACAATGTGCAGGCTGGAATTACCTGTGGCATAGCATCTCTGCTCAAGAGCAAGTCCGTAATGTCTAATATGCATGACGCAACAAACAGCATATTCCCACAGTCAAATAGAAACGGGCTCAGAGTGCGACAATGCCGACTGAGGGACTATCCAGTTCTCATGGAAGTGATGTTCGCACAATACGATACGCAATTTGGAGTGCGTAAAAACCAGTAAGAGTGAGGGAGCCATCAGGCCTGTGATGCTTCGAATCGCAGGGAGATGTCCGAAGTCACTTCGTCTCTCTTGCTGAGCAATGCAGAGGAGGTGTGAAGAGCAAAGCGCCACAGGACAGGGCAAACATCACTTATGCATGGGAAGCAGGTTCCACCATCAATTTTACTGGGTGTCCACGCCACATCGCAGCTCGCCAGCACTACATCACACGCCACCGACGGCATGCACACAAGGGAGGAACTATCTCCAACACAAGCTTTTAAAGACTAGGGTTTTACGTTCACATTTTGTCTTACTTACATAATTCATGATCTTGTAGAGCGCTGAGATGCATTCTTGGATGAACGATGATATATAAAAAAATAACTATTGTCATTAATCATTATTAATGAGTACATGTGGATACACGATGGTGTTGTTTTTTTTTAGAAAATCAGATAGGACCAAGTGATCAGCGTAAACCATGTAAGGCAATGTAACCCATTTAACATCGGCGAAATGAAGCTTGATTAGCTGGTCAGACATTTATTTTTTAGATATATGCTTTTTGAAAGTAAATATTATTTTCCTTTTCCAGTCAGAAATGTACTACACTGAAGGATTAGGGTACTGTGTACTGTATAAGTAATGTAAACACAGTAGGAGTTTCCGAGGCAGGATGCTCATTTACCAGGGTTCATATCGCAGCTTAAGACTTTCAAAATAATTATGTTGGTTTAATAACATGATAATTATATTTTTATTCATGTAATCGAAATATATTAGTTAAAATAATGTGATCCAAACATTGCATTGGATTAATAAATAAAGACATAAATTAATGTAGGAAGTAAATAGGCATGTCGGATTTGCTGACAACAACACGAAGTTGATTTTCCAAGGAAATGTATTTACAGAAAATGTTATATTTTACTTCACAATTAGCTTGAAAATAAAATAATTGGTAGAAGACAACTGAAACCATAGCTGAATATGAATACTTATGGCAATTATCAAAGGAAAATCTGAATCAAAGTGAAGACATAGAGGAAAAACAAGAGCAGGATGTAGTGATTCTGTAAAACTTACCTGGATCACGAAATTCTCACGACGTTTCGACCATGGTCGACCATGGTCGAAATGTCGTGAGAATTTTTATTGTTTTACACAAATTTTGTTGTTTTGTTGTTTCCCTTCAACGTGACTTTACCGAAAGAGCTAAGAATATGAATTACTGCAGTCACGAAAGCTTTAAATCAAAATTTTATCAGCATACCTATTTGCGTTTTCAATCAGTGCATATTTCCAGCTATGATGTATGGATAAAAAAAAAATGGAAAATGGCAAGGAAAATCGAACCAAAAGCTGAAAGTTATACCAAACAACAGAGGGATATATTATGTACTGGAAGTGAAATTGTATTACAGGACCATGTGGGATGATGATGATGTGGGAGGCCGTATTCCAGCAATAGATAAATACTAATAATAGATGATGATGACTGATGATGAGTTAGAGGAGGAAAAAAAACATTAAATGCTTAACATATATTCACATTTAGTTATACACCAAAGCTAACAATTGTACCCGGGACCAATATTGGGCAGCGAAAAATATTCAAGTTTAAAATTTTCAAGTTTCATTTATTAGGTATAGCCCTGTGAGCCATACGGCTTGTGAGTCGGGTGCAACCGCAACAAACAAAATATGAACAGAGAAACATCTTAAAGCGACGACGCGCAACAGAAACATCCAGGATAAACCAGCAAATCTTCCAGAAAAAAAACCACCGTATTACAACGCTATGTGCAAAAATCCCAGTGTGATGCAAGAAAAACAATAACAACCATAAGACAATTTAGATTCAAGTTATCAGGCCAACTCCGCACTTCCGCAAGAAACATGGCTGAACCATATGTTTTAGAAATCACCAAAATAAAGCTATAAAATACAATGTAACAACAGTAATCATGGGAACTTTGATTCAAATTTAACAATAAACGATATACATAACATGTACGAACAAACTTGCAGCCATATCTGTCAGCATGACACTCCCCGTGTATGATGTGTGAGTGAGTCAATGGTAGTGAGTGTATGATGTGTGAGTCAGCGTATGATAAGTGAGTCAGTGTATGATGTGTGAGTCAGTGGTAGTGTGGGTGAGTGTATCATGTGTGAGTCAGCGTATGATGAGTAAGTCAGTGTATGATGTGTACGTGAGTCAGTGTAAGATGAGTGAGTGTTCTAGATTTAAAGCTCTCGTGACTGCTAGGATCCATACTCTTTGGTTCTATTGGGTAAAGTCACGTAGGTGAAAATAACTTTACCCAATAGAACCAAAGAGTATGAGTGAGTGTATCACGGCATCCTCCCCGCCATCACGGCCTCCTCCCCGCCATCGCGGCCTCCTCCATGCCATCGCGGCCTCCTCCCCGCCATCGCGGCCTCCTCCATGCCATCGCGGCCTCCTCCCCGCCATCGCGGCCTCCTCCATGCCATCGCGGCCTCCTCCCCGCCATCGTGACACTGGTGACACTGGCATGTTTCCTAGTGAGTCAAGTACCTCGGTACACTCAAATTATATTTACCACACTTCAATAACAGACTCATTGTTTTACCCTTTATCTGCTGTTATGAAATAATTCGACTCCACCTTTAACGAGTTAATTTCACTCTGGCCCGTTTCGTCTGAAATAAATCGAACCGGATTCGTTTGGCTCGGAAATCGCCATGTCATCATCGTCCCCACATATTTTTTCTCCAGGAGGCCAGCAGAATCAACGCCCTGGATCCTTAAGGAGCACAGCATCACAGGCAAACAGCAGGCCTCCACACGGCCTCGTAATCCCTTGGTTTGGAAAGGGATATTTTTTTTTATTCACCTCATGACTGTAAAGGGATGATCACAAATGTCTTCTTATCCTCACAAACATATCTATAAATCCCAGGGGGAACTAGACAACTGAGAAGAACCCTGGATTTCAGGATGTATGGATTAGAGATGGGGACCACCAAGGAGAGATGTTAACTACTTTGCCTGGTAATCAGGAGGTCGTGGATTCCATCCCGACCCTGATGCCTGTATATTTGGAATTTGCATGTTCTCCACGTGGTCAGGTGGATTTTGCTCCACGTCCTCCGGTTGTTTCTTCCATATTTAGAAACATGCGTTTAGAGCAGTTGACTGCTATTAATTTCAACATGAGCCACTTCGTTGAGCTATCATTTGTGATAGCCAGGTCGGTTTTGAAAAATAGCTATAGTTTTCAGTGGTTCTTATCTAGTAAAACAAAAATAAATTTTGATTTAAAGCTTTCGTGACTGCAGGGATTCAAATTCTTTTTCAAATTTTCTTGTTGTGGTTTTCACACCTGATGATGATTGCTTGTGTTGCAGTCGAAACGTCGTGAGAATTTTATTGTTTTATATTATTATTAACAAAAAATCATCAGGTGAATGGACGAGACTGTCTGGAGGACAGCGCTGGAGTGGGACAGTCTCGTCCCTTCACCTGATGAAGGCCGCTTGTGTTGTGGCCGAAACGTCGTGATTTTTTGTTATTTTATTTTCACCTACGTGACTTTACCCAATAGAACCAAAGAGTATGGATCCTAGCAGTCACGAAAGCTTTAAATCTAGAATTATATTATTATTTTATTGTTTCCCTTCTACGTGACTTTACTGAAAGAACCAAGAAAACAAAAACAGTTTTAGTTTCGATTTTCTGGAACACAACGAAAGCATAGTCACTCTGGAGGATAGGAAATTTGGTGGGATCAAGTCAAGTTTATTTTGTGTAACCAGATGAGGCCTTAAGGGACCAGATGAGGCCTTAAGGGACCAGGTTGAATCTCATTTGCAAGAGTGGCCTGGGTCACCAAAAGGACAAAACCAAATAAAATGGAGACACAACAATGAGTAGAATCTAAATCAATGCAAGAAAACAACCGTGTTCCTTCTAATCGTCTCTTAAAAGGGTCAAGAGATGTTACTGGGAAAGGACACAAATAAAAGAGACGATCTAGGAGTCAGGCATGTTCTTGTACATACCCCCATGCCCACTCTCAACACTACGATGAACAATAAGCACATGCAGTTGCTGATGCACTCCACTAAATAAAGTGCAGCGAAACACAAGCCTGCCAATTTACCAGCTGTTATTCATGACAACATTTAAAATTGTACACGCAATTTTCCAAGTTAGTCCACGAAAATAGTAAAGTGTTGACCTCATGTTCCCTGAACAGACCCTTGTTTGGAAGACCACCTGCTATGCCCTTAAGCAAAGTACTATATGGTCAACATCCTCTCCTGTATAATAATTCAGAGTGGGGACTACTGCATGTAATGCCATGCAATCGTGTAAGTGTGTAAAAAAACTCATGCATGTAACAACCAAAAACAGGTCAGGAGCCTTGAAGACAATGGAAAGAGTGGAAAACAAATAGTAGGTAATTCAGTACCTCACGCGAACAAACAAAACTAAGGCATCCATGCTAAGCACAATTTGAGATGACAATACTCTAACTGCAAGGGCTGCCAGTGGGTGGTGAGTGGGGGGCAGGTGGGTCGTGACAATAGCAGGTGTCTGGGTCAAAGGTTGAAAAATACCAGGAGTCTACCCAGCCAATATGAGAACATAAACGTGTACAAATAGTGGAGGATGATTGTTATATGTCTGCATATATCGATGCATATTATAAAGTGAACGGGATGCAAATTGTGTCGGGATTGGCACCTGTTTAAAATACATCTAGATAGAAATGATTGGTGTCGTGTCAGCATTAGTGAAAATGCCGTTCATTTCCTGTTTCATTGTAGCACCAGAGCATAACCTTTGCTTTGTCTCTATCTGCCCCTAAACAACACGGACACTGCCATTCACACTGAAGCTCTTACTCCAGGCCTCGCAATTAAATTGGTCTTTTCTATGAAGACCTGCCCCCCCCCCCTCCCATGCTGTGTCAATCATGTGGAGGGCTTCATCTATAGCAGTGGGTTTCACAAAGGATTTTTTTTTAACAATATTTATTGATTTTTCCACGAGTCTCAAGGATATAAAGGGAAATACTTCGCCACGTTGGTCGGCATGGGTTGGTCAAGAGGATGGCCAGAACCGGGTCACATATCACTCGCCACTAATGTGAGTCATGGTCGTGACTCAAAGTCAGGTCGCTGGGTTCATACCACAGGGTGCTAGAAACGACACCACTGTTCCATACCCAAGGCATAGAGCAATTACACAATAATTATGTTCTTTGTAAGTATGACAAAGCAACTAAACCACCACAATATTTTAAACAGCCTGTGAGACTACTTTTCAATGTTATTTTTTCCGTATCGTATACTTTTGTAAAAGAGAGCATTATAAATGTCACCAGCAGGTCAAAGGTCGGCACACGGAGTGCTGGCAATATAAAGGGCTCCATGACGATGCACACAACCACTGTTGACAGGGACTTTTAAAAACACCTTCAAACACTCTCTTGAGAATGAACCAGAATAAATTGAAACAGCAGGCCTACGCTGTGACTCAACAAGGCTCAAATTCCACACAGAGCAGCAGGTGACAATATTAAATGCAGCACACAAATTATTTTTGGCTCGTATTCTATGAAGCCACATAGAGAGAAAACATTGTCAAAATATCACGCTCTGCAGAAGCCCAAAATTGCACAATATAGTGTTGCACTTCAACAAGGTAAAGCAAACGTTAAAGGCGCAGACGCCACGCTTGGTAGCGCTGGTGGATGGAATAGTCTCTCTTTTATGGGGACATTTAACAAGTCCTTGCTGTCAGGCAACTCTCGGTCCTTTGAGTTATTTCTTCAATACAACCTCTTTAAAAATCTAAATCTAGACAGATCTACATCCCTGCGATCTCTGTGTGGCCGGATAAGAGCTGCTTCTGCAGTGGAGGAATATCAGAAGGCCTAAAGCTTGGATATGATTATCATATCATCCCTGGGGCCAATACAAATTGGGTCTCTGGGGGAAGATTAATATAGCTTACGTTTGTGCATTTAGAAAACAGAACACGGAAAACTTAGTATCAGCTTATATTTCTGTTAGAATCCTATTATATAATGAGGTCACATTTTCACAGCACCTTTTCAATGAGTTACATTTTGTTTACCTGTACAGAGACCATAGCCAGGCTAGACAGCTTTCTGGTTAACATACCGTTGTGGTATCAGTAACATATGTGTAATACACATTCCATGTTGCTGCATCTATTAGGGGTGCCCTATATTGAAAACGTCAAAGAAGCATGACTGTAGAGGTCATCTCCATTAATTTTCCTGCGTCAGTAGTGCCAATTCCACATTCCTATTGCAAGACCAGTGTTTTCCACAGGTCGAGCATTATTGCTGACATCCCACAAAGTTTTACTCATTACTATTGTTTCGTAGTTTAGAAATGTTGTGTGGGCAATATTGCATACGAAGCTAACAGCCCAAGAGTAAATATATATGTGTACCAATATTTCAATTAATAACATGTCAATGTTCAACTGCAGTATTGTATTATGGGCTGTCAACAGACAACGTATTATATTGGAGTAAGTATGTTCTACCAATCTGGCTTCCCTTCCTGCTCTGAAAAAGAGTCATTGTCCAAAACAATACCTTGACAGCATATTATTTTTAGTGAAGGCAGTGCTAAAGACAAAGGTGGTGAGTTGTTTTGTTGTTCTTCTTAGATTGGGAAAGCGGAGTCAACCAACTGTGGTGTTTGCATGAGCGAGAAAACAAGTAAAATGCCGCCATAATTGACACCAAAAGAGCACGTTCAAGATTTTGGGGTCCACTTAAATTATGCTATCATCTCAACAACATAAATGTTTTCGTGAATTAATACAATGAAAGCAAGGCCTACATATCATGGCCTGGTGTGCATAATGTGGCCATCTGTATGTTGAATATCTGTGTTTTTTATATTGTTTAGTAATGAGTGCTATATAAATATTGTGAACAATGAGCCTGTTTTCACAAAACAAATAAATTGCATTAATGTACATACACACTTCATAAAGCAACATACCGTCAACATCAATAAAGTGCTTTAGACATTGTCAGGGTTAATTTGCACAAACTTTGGTGTATCCTGCATGTACCCTGTTTTTATGGTGTATATTGTTCTTCACTGAACACTTCATCACATGCCCCTGGTTTTGCTTGAAAATATGTGTTGTTGCAATGGGATCCCAACTGGTTATAAAGGATTTGACTTCCTGATCGATTACCTGTGTGGGCCATAACACTCAAACGGCGATTTTTTAACCACAACCTCATCACTGTCAAAGTCCATTATAACTCCCTGGCCAAATAAGCACCTGCACAACCCACAGGCCATTAATAACCAACACAGGATGGTTCTCATGCGGCACTCGTCTGCACTAGCATGTATAAAGAGCCAGGGAACTGAACCTTTGTTTCCTGGAAGCATTAATGTAGAATATACAGTGGGAGGTAACAGTATCTGTGCCCCTCCTCAAGTCTGATATGAGCGCATTCATCACCCATTATGAGCATACCGTGTGGCAAGTCACTGAAAAGATCACGAATCAAGCAGAAACGACCCCGGGGGAGCGTGGGAACACAGAGTGAATGGTATATGGAAGGAACATTGGGGAAAACTACAGGACATGGATCTGAGAAGGAGCAGCGAATATCAAGATTACTAAAAACAGTCACTTGACCGTAGATGTGCATGAAGAATGCTGCCACTCAGGATAGAACTTGTGTCCACACAACACAATGAGTTGCATATGCAACTGCTTCAGTCGTGGATAAACAAATACGTGTTTAATATATTGGCAGAGTCGGTTAAGTTTGCGTGTTCCAGGTTCAATATATTAGGAGGTATGTGCTTGTTATTTTCTCACCACAGACTGAAATACCCACAAGCAGAATTGGATTTGCATGCATTAGCCAGGATATTCTGTTTAGGATGCACCGCAAGCACAAGTTACAGCACCAAATTACCCCATGTAAAAAAAATCCCCATCAAATCTTCCCTCCACTCTTACCAGTCAACCACCCCTTTCTACAGCCCCTCTCTATAAAATTAACTAGATGGTAATGTAGGTCAAAAGACAAAAAAATACAAGCTCCGTATTAATGCTGATTATTGAAGCAGGACCAAAACTAATAGCACACCCATGGTGCAATTGGCAATTTATACCACCGTCTCACCCGGAATTGGATGATCCCATTTGTTTCTGATTGCAGAAACAGACGGTGGGGCCCATTCCAGTTGCCGTACACAATGTCCACACGGCCATCTTTGTTGAAGTCAGCAAGAGCCACTCCACGACCATGGCAATCGGCGTCGGCCACTCCTGCGTAGTGACACACACACACGCGCGTACGAGCACGGACGCGCACACAGAGCCAGGTTAGACTTGCTCGTGAAAGCAAAGTTACTTAGAAATGCGAGCAAAGCCGGTAGCGCATGTGAAGGGGGCTCTATCGTGGGTAGCACCATGCAGGTTTTTCTCACCTTCTGTCTGATGTTAAATAAAAGTGTCAGTCACTCATTTTAAGCAAATGTAACAACAATTATGGTGCTACATTGGCAGTGGTGTACACAGACTGAAAATATCTACAGCCATCATTGTTAACATTTCTTTGTAATAGAAATAGAAATTTATAGATAGCTAACATTCCAGGCTGTGGTGTGTCTGCAGAGCCGATATTAAAAGGCAAATAAAATATTTTGGCTGACATAGTGAGAGAACACATTTGACTTGTGTTGCCTTGAAAAACTAAGAAATATTGGATAGCTGAATTTTTTTTAATAGTTTATAGATGAATGGTTTCAAATAACAAATACTTGATTGCTAACAGACATTTAAATGGTCAAACATACACGCACACATACACAAATTGACTTAAGTAATAAAAATGAATCATGGTGAAAACGATTGTGTAAGTGTGGCTATGACAAGTCTATTGTCATGTTAAGTCAATTCTTTCAGAGTGTGTTCATTTGCAAATGCATTCCTAGGGGCTGCGGCAGTGTCTCTGAATAATGCGAAGGTTGAAAGAGCAGAATGTCTCATTATTGCCAACCTATACTCGGATCAGCTCGCAGTGTTAAATGTACATGTCATATTTTCTTAACAAACATATGAGCTAGATGTAATCGAACAAAGCTTTACAATTCAAGACTGGACGTACAATTTGCATTAACACCGAGCCGTGCAACGTTGGAATGCCCTCACTCTTGTTAAACATCTTAACGTGATGCATGCGTTGGTGGCCATGAGCAATGGGCCAGCATACGATGGTCTGCCATCGCGGCACTTCTCCGAACGCCTCCTATGGCTACCAGCGATGTTTCCGCAAAGGAGAAGCAGCAGTGAACACAGGCTGCAGGAGAAATAAGTTTCATCCTTCAACTTCTACATTTTTACATATCGGCCATTGGGTGTGCCTTTGACCAAAACACATGGAATGTGCCTTATCCCATCAGTTCTAAAAAGCTAAGCAGATTTGAGCCTGGATAGAACCAGGATGGGTGACCAACACCTATAACGCCGGGTGCGGTAATCTTTGTATGAGCAGCATAGGCATCACAGCAAACTCCATTGTTTTGCACTTCCCCTATTTTCTCCAACCCATGATGACCAGTGTGGTGAAGTATAGTCAAGTAGCACTCGAGACCTGCACAGCACGGGGGGTCGTCATCCAGCAGCGGATTTACAAAAGGGATGTATGAAGAAGTTTTTTCACACGGTACGTAGCTAACAAACTAAACACGAAAAGCAGTTCTAAAGAAATGCGTTTTCAATCTAGATTTTAAAGTGCATAGCTCCATTGGCTTCCTAGTATCGGAAGGCAGAGCAATCCAGATGGCCGCAGAAGCGGATCTTAAAGCGGGCGATGCAGTGACCGTCTTTGTTCGATGGTTAGCCAAAAGCTGTTGCGAGGATGACCGGAGTTTGCATGATGATTTATGCTCCTTGAAGAGATCAACAAGGTATTGTGGTTAATTTGTGCCAAGTACTTTGTATGTAATGAGTGCATGTACAACGTGATACAGGTACAGACAGTCCCCGGGTTACGCAAGGGTTAGATTCCTGAGAACGATCCGTAACCCAAATTTTCCGTATGTCGGAAACAACAATTTTCCCTCCAAAGTCAACGATAAAATCCCATAGCTGGAAATCGTTGTGCCTCCCCTACTGTTTTCTCTCAGTACTGCATCGTGCCGTCCCTTTTCTATCGCTACCTGTATCGTATCGCTGTACATATGCTCTGTGCTTCCTATGATTCTTTAATCGAATATCAACCCTAACACTACCCATAATTAATATCAATTGTTAACAAAAAGCAGTCACTTCCAAATGTTACCGTGCATTCGGCTAGGTCTAGACTGCTCTGATCGCTGTTGGCTGAGACCAATTGTGTAAAAAATAAGTAAATACAGTAAATAACTCATGAAATAAACTTAAAATAAAAAAACTAGCAACAGAAACATTGGAAAAATATATAGTTCTAAGAATTACGTAACGCTACAAAAAAAATTCCATTTACCTTAATCCTAGTGAAGCTCGGGCTCGGTGAAGGTGGCGTTTTGGTGGAGCGAGGCATGTCGCCTTACTCGCTCTGCAGTATTAATCCACAACCTCACAGAGCGGCATTATTTGCGCTTACGTAACTAAAACAAAATTTCCGCATATTGACTTTTTTTACATGATTCATGGAACATTTCCGTAAGGTTGGATTTCCGTAAGTCGGGTCTTCTGTAACCCATGAGACTTACTGTATCAATTAATACATACAGGTTGAATACTCAAGAGAACAGCAGCCCTTTATTTAAATGAGACATTTCAACTCCAGCAAGGAGATCATAGTCATCATCAGTGCGCAATACATCCATGACGGTGCTAGGCTTCCATGGGCCAGGGGAGTGGACAGTCACAGCTCACCTCACAATCTGCCATCTATAGGCCTGTCTACAGACAAGACAAATGAAATAGCATTTTTAAAACGGGGGTGATGATAGGGGGAAGAAAGAGATACATTATTTTTGAGCGGAGAGAGGCGTTGATATGTGGATGTGGATTGGGGATTAGAGTGTCTGTGTGCATGTGCGCGTGCTGTATGTGTATATATGTCTGTACGTGGGGAGGAGTAGTGTAGCGGTTAGCGCGCTGCGCTACGAACCCGGCGACCCGAGTTTGATTCCGGTTTACGGCCAACACCAGTGCCGATCATCTGAACCAGCCCTGGGCCTCCCTAGTGTAATTATAAATGTGTCGTTACCTGATAAAATTAAACGAGACCCAACCAACACCTTGGAACGTAAGACAATGGCAATCATTGCCAGGTTATCAATTCCAAAGGAAGAGCAATACCTGATCAAATCAAGGGCATCAAAACCACCAAGACTTTATGGGCTACGAAAGATTCACAAACCTGATGTCCCATTAAGACCCATAGTTAGTAAAATTGGCTCTGCCACATACAAATTAGCACAATACGTAACGAAACAAATACAGCCCTACAAGGATAGGACCTCTTCGTTTATTAAAAACTCAGAACATCTCGTAAATACAATTAAAGATATTAAGCTTAACCCTAATGATATTCTCGGAAGTTTTGATGTGACTTCTCTGTTCACAAGGGTTCCGGTCAACGAGTCTATTAAATTACTTGATACTGTGATAACGAACACAGGTTTAGCCAAAGATATTCAACGGCTAGCTGGACACTGTCTAAAGAACACCTACTTCTTTTGGAAAGGTGATTTCTATAAACAAAAGGAAGGAGCAGAAATGGGCTCTCCTTTGTCTCCTGTGATTGCGTATTTGTACATTGAAGATTTTTAAGCAAAAGCAATAGATTAAAGTGCACTAAAACCATTCAACACAGTACATAAAATCCGTGATCTGGTTCCATCTGTAAAAGATGCTGTTCCAGACATACAGTACCCGGGTGTTTACAAACTAAAGTGCCTCTGTGGTAGCAGCTACATTGGAGAAACCAAACGACATATCTCGGACCGCATCCGCGAACATAAAGCAGCCTTTAAACACGGTAGAACGAACTCCTCTGCCGTGGCAGATCACTGTTATAATTCAGTGGGCTCACATGACATTGACTTCTCCAAGACGGAGGTTATTTGCAAGCCAACCGGCTACCATGAGAGATTCGTTCATGAGGCCATCCACATATACAAGCACAGAGACAATTTCAACCGAGAAGATGGATTCTGGCTTAGTAACCATTGGAAAGATGTTTTAAACCATTCCGGTTCTTAATTAATTGTATTTTACGGTGACCTTCAGACCGCAGCTCTTTCGCTGGCGTTGCCTCTTAAAGCCTCTCACACCATGGTTAATGGTATAGTTTATAACATGGAGTATAACAGCGCATCGTGGCTGTTTCTCTCCCCCCTCCTCCGCTCCGAGCATGGATGGACTCGTCCATCTGAACGGGGCTCGTCGCTGCCCGTGGTGCTGGCGTTGAGGGGAAGAAACCGCCACCCATTTTTTCGCCATATGGCATTGTAATGTATAACGACTTATTGTTGGTGGCTCAGCTGCTTGGAAAGTATATAGAGTTTATTGATAACATTCATGTAAATTTTGATTTAAAGCTTTCGTGACTGCAGTAATTCATATTCTTAGTTTTTTCGGTAAAGTCACGTTGAAGGGAAACAACAAAATAATAAAATATATATAAAACAATAAAAAATTCTCACGACGTTTCGACCATAACTCAAACGGTCATCTTCAGGTGTGTTGGTTTGCATAAATTTATTTTTAAAAAACTAAAGTGCCTCTGTTGTTTTTGTTGTTTCCCTTCAACATTCATGTAGTTTATATTTTAGTTTTTTATTGGTTTACTATATGGTATTCATTATATAGCGTAGTGTATACCCAGTTGCTTTGTATTAATAGCTCAGCTTATTGAAGAATATATTGAGTACATTTATTATATTCATGTATATTCTTAGTTCTTTCGGTAAAGTCACGTTGAAGGGAAACAATAAAATAATAAAATATATATAAAACAATAACAATTCTCACGACGTTTCGACCATAACACAAACGGTCGTCATCAGGTGTGCCGACACACCTGATGAATTACTGCAGTCACGAAAGCTTCAAATCAAAATTTATATTGATGTAGTTTCCACTTAGTTTTTTTCACATCGGTTTACTGTATGATAGTTGGGTAGTTGCGGTCCTGCAGCGTCCATATACTAAATGCCTCTGTTGATATGTAAACTTTGACTTTAACATAGCTATTTCTGTGACCAGTCACAAGCCAATCCCTCAGGTATTTCAATGCTAAATTATCCTGTTTGATATGTAAACTCCTTTGTCAAGGCGCTTTACTTCTCCCACCTAGCTTAAAAGACGCTGCGAATCTTAGCAGCGTTCATTGAAGCGCTGTCGTCCCGACAGTTCTGTTCCTTCACCTGAAGAAGGTTACTTGTGTTGTGGCCGTAACGTCATGAGAATTTTATTGTCTTATTTTATTTTATACTCATTCTACGTGACTTTACCGAAAGAACCTAAGAAGATGAATCCTTGCAGTCACGAAGCTTTAACTCGAAATAAGACCATCTGCTTGGTTTAGATATGTGGATGACACTATGGTGGTCTGGCCACACGGCAAAGATATACTTAACGAATTTCTAAATCATCTCAACTTGCAAAATTCATCCATCCAGTTCACCATGGAAGTGGAAACTGACATTTCTGAGATATTCTGCTCGGGCGTGGCCGAAATGGTAAATTAACGCACAGCGTTTACCGAAAGAAAATGCACACTGACGCCTATCTGAATACAGAGTCTGTGTTATTGTCCAGATGCCATTATGGTTGTCTGGGTTTAGGCAGACCGGACTCTTTTTTTATCCTCAGGGTGTGGGTGATAGCAAGGTAGAGTGAAGATATTTCCCTGGTATTCTCAATCATATAGGCACTCCTCTTGCGGACATAACAGGCTTTCATGGAGCGTCGGTCCCATTTATTGAGGGGTGTTACCTGGCGTGCTCAAAATTAATTTCGAATCCTTTTTGCCGATGGAGAGAACGTCAAAATTGTGCCAATGTTTAGCTGAAACAAGCTTGACTAATCAAGGTGAGATCACGACAAATGAGGATGAACAGTGAACTTGGGTGTGCAGATGTAAGGACAGTACGGCTCCTCGTGGCCGTGGTTGCTAATTGGCGCGACGGGCACTGACAGGGTCGCGTAAGGATAAGCAAATGACCTAAGTGGTCGTAAATAATAATTGAGACAGGGACAGACAGGCCCAGATGAGGTGAGAGAGTGTTCGGGAAACGAGGCGTGGCCGAGTCGAGCGGATAAAAGCCGGCGTGGCGTGGAGCAGGGCTCTGGGCAGCTGCTGTGGGGGAACCAAGGAACTGTCCTCGCCGCCGCCGTCATCGTCTTGGAGCAGGTCGTCTTCATCATCTTGGATCGAGCACCTTGTAGTCTTGGAAGGCTAGAGTAAATATTGTCTCCGTGACTACTACGCGTCCGCTCCTGTGTAAGCCAGCCAACTACATAGGGAGCGTCGCGTAGAGCCACAGAAGTTACCCAACTGGATATAGTCAACTCGCGGTTACTCATTAAATTATCAGTCGGCAGACTTTATTCACAATAAATATACATATAACTGAACAAGACGGTGTCTCTGAGAGCTACATTACACATAAGTGTGGAAGTTATGGCCATGATTTTGGTGGTCATTGTTTTTTTTTCTGAAGATAATTTTGCAAGGGTATCACAATAGATAAATAGTAGTGGTGAGGTTTAGAAGAACTATACCTCACAGCCATGGTTTGTTTTGATCGTTAGAGTAATTTTTTGTGAGATACCGTGCATAACTCAGTGGAGTATGGGTTAATGGCTTCCGTGCCACCACATATGGGAAAATATATTTTTATGAGGTGACTGAGTGGCTCAGTGGTCAGATACAGCGAGCTGTCACCACTAAAATCCTGGGTGAGAAACCAGGCAGCCCCTTTTGATTAAACCGGTTCTCAAGTGCAGGATGTTGAAGGTTTGAGCCCAGTCATCAAAGGCTGTGTTAAAAAAAACATCATATTAAAATGTGGTGTTTGCCAAAAAAGTGGCTTCCTCCAAATATGAGAACAAATTTTCCTTCAGTGACATATGGACACTCTTTGTAGGGTGTATATATATATATAAAGTGTCCCTAGTTTGGATAAACGAAAAAAAACTATTGAAACAATTTTCAGAAGTAATTCTGTGATGTTATCTGCCGGGGTCATTCTTTAACATGAGGTGGACCAATGCTAGCTGCGAGAATTCCAAAAACGAAAGTGGAATGTCACTGGGTGAAAAAGGGGAGAGAAAAATCACGTACACGGCACAGCCCAGAGAAAATGATTCTTGGCTTGCCGTGTTGTCTCACCCACACACATACGCATGCTGGAAATATGCATTGTGCAGGCCTAATGGGGTCTGATTTCCATAGACCTATTCACATTTATAATACTACTCACTACAACAGGATTAATTAAACTGTCATTATTATCCCATTTTTTTACCAACTCAATACCGTTACAATTCCTCACACTGATACCTCCGAACACCTTGGTGAGACATTTTATTAATCTCTAGAATGAATTTCAAATTTATTCAAACTCTCAAGACTCATTGCACTTCAGTAAGACTGATATTTTCCAACAAATGACAAAATGTACTGCCCTCTGTTCATTGGTACTATAATATGAGCATCAATCCCATTTCTCACATTTTTTTCCAGAATATTTAGGGCTGTATACTCAAAATATATTCTGAATAAAACCAAAACATTCGTCAATAATACTACGTTTCAGCTAAAGGCTCTTCTTCATAGGGGCCAAAGAAACTGAGTGAAAATTATTTGGAGACTGCACTGAACTCATTTCTGCATGGCAAGCTGATAGAACATGTGAAGATAATCTGTCGTCCAGGCGCTAACCAGTCGACAGACTTGCCGAACATCTTCTATCAGCTAACCATGAAGACATATCCAATGCAGTTCGTCACGCTAACCGTGGGACTTATACCCCTAGTGACAGGCTTTGATTTCTGGTGGGAACGAGACCAGAAAGAGGACAGGAAGCCACCTAATTCAAATGGATATTGTTCAGCCAGCAAGAATGTATGAATGAATGCCTCACCACTTGAAATGTAAATTTAGTTCATTCATTAAGATGCCAAATTGCACCATTGGCCCAGGATGCAATGTGGCAGCAGCTTTTGATAATTATACTCAATACACGCTTGACTTTGGGAAGGATTCTTAATGATGTTAAATATCTACTCATGGGCATTTGTTCATATTCCAGTTAAAGACTTCATCGAGAAATATTCTTCAATTAAATATCTATCAAGTATCTGATGTATAGTGCCATCACCAACTATTATTCACTAAATCCTTGCTGTCTCTCGATTTCTTTGCTATGAAGCAGGGATATTGCCAAAACACTTGCCGATTACATACGTATGTTTTTCCTTTTAGGGCAGCGTTACTTAAAAACGTGTTGAGTTTTTTTTTGTTAAGTATGCACCACTACCAATACAGCATCACAGGGGAAAAATATAAATATGAAAAAGACCATATTTTGCCAAAACACTTGGATCATCCCTTCCTCTCAGTGAAAGTAATATAAATCATGGTTATTATTTTTAAATAACTTGTTTTTGCAGGTGATATAATCCCTGAAGAGTCAGCCGTACTCTATTATTGGTTGTCTAAACGAATGCAATGCTTTCATTCAAGGTTATCCATGAATGTGGGCCATGTCGACTTTTTCTCTCAGGAGAAAAAAAGTGATGTGGGTTTGTCTGGCATTGTTTTGTGTGGATTTAAAGTGGACCAACAACAAGTGTCAATTGAGGCCTTGGTGAAGGTAAAAAAAAAGAATGCCCATGTGAATAGTAAAATATATATTTTTTTACATGCTAGAACTAATCACCAAGTTCTGAGTGCATACCCAGATTTAACGTGTAGATATATAATTAATGCAAGATGGCTCGGGTCTGTTGAGGATTTTAACAATGCATGCTTGCTGACTGACAGCATGTGAAATAAATAAATAAAACGCGGACACATTGCCATTTGTTTCCATTGTAGGCTGCCATGTAACCTCAGTGTATCCAATGAAATAGCTTTCAAAATGCATAAAAATTATTTTACTTACAGCAGTAATAAGCTGAAATGGAACTTAATAAACCACAACCAATCACGGGGAGAAACTGATTTTTTTTTTACTTTACAAAGCAATATTAAACAAAGTGTCCATTGATTTAGTATTAGATGCCCGTTATTGCTTTTCCAGGAGCGCGGGCCGGATAAGACAGACGCTCACCCTGTTTGCATCACTGACTAAGCATCGATCAAGTGTGCAGTGCTAACGATGCAAATAATTGTACAAACCACATATATACGCTCACGAGTACATAAATAAATGAAGAAACATGCACGGGGAGGATCTCACATTAATAAATTCAGAATGACATCCAGAAGAAAACAAGTTTCTTTCTTTTTTTTCAAACCGAAGTCTACAACTAAGCGCATTAGTCCCAGAGCTACACGCAGCTCCACCGTTTAACCTGGCTGCCAATACGGTAATGGCGCGGCAAAACCCACGTGCGCGCTGGCCACACTTCTGCTTCGATCTTGGATTCCAATTCCCTGTTTGGTGGGAGGCCGACGTGGGGTGAAACCCACGTGGTGAATATTTCACGGGGGTGGGCAAGGATGTTTCAGGCTGAGATGAGACTCTCTTTAAATACCCAACCGTAAACTAGAAAATACCCCATGAAATTTGACAGCTGATGCCCCCTGCGCCCCCCCCCACCACAACGCCCAAAAAGACAAGTGTGTGGGGAGCGCTCTCAGACGTCACACACAGAGATACGCAAATACCACAAAGATCCCTTCCTATAGCCTGAACAGACTGTTGGGGCAAGTGCTGTTAGCGAGCACCTATGAAGGCCAGAACATACACACACCGGGTGGGTGGCCAGCATCATGCCCAGCAGCCTTTGTCTCCCACGTGGCAATGTTTAGACACTGCACCAGGTACTCATTTGAGGCTGAGTCAACCTAGCGGAGGCCCAAGACCGGTTCAAATAATCTTCACTGATGTTGGCCATGAGCGGGATTTAAACTCGGGCCACCCGGTTCGTAACGTAGCGTGCTAACCCTATACACATAGACCCGCACATACATTACAAAGATCCTTCAAACAGCATTATAGCCTGTTGGGACACGTGCTATTAGCGAGTACCGATTGATACTGCCATGGTTCACAAGGGGTTGGAAAATTAACACCTTTTGTCTCTCCATAGTTATGTATTGCACCAGGTATTCAGTCAATATTTTAAGGCTGAGTCGACCTAAAGGAGGCACAGGGTCGGTTCAAATATTCGCCGCCAAGATTAGCCGTAATCGGGAATCTATCAGAATCTTTATATATCCTGGAGAAATCCGATGAGCTATGAAGCTCTTTTTCACATGTCCATTAGGGACGGGTCAGCTAATTCGTAGAAAGTGTGCTAACCACTATGTTGCCACTTCCCACACATATATACAAACACACATGGATAATACAGGGCTACCTCTGAAATGCCCTCAAGTGAACTTTGGTCCACACAGTACAGGGAAGCACTTTAGCACCCACTTTGCCACTGAGAGCAATGTGATTTGCATGACAGTAACACCAATGTTTTCAATTCTCTGACCTAGAATGTAGAAAAAATTAAGAATCCAAGTTGAATGTGATGGGATTTTGTTCGTGCAGTCATTGGTGAGTAGCCACAAACGATACATTTGTTACACTGCGAAACATTATTTATTAATAAACAGCTACCTTTATTCAAACCCAGGATCTGGGTCCAGGCACTCTGACCTCTGTGCCACCCGGCCTCCTCCAAGCACTTATTTCTGAAGGCATTTCTAAAATGGCCAAATTCATATTCCATGGCAGATTTGTGAGACCTGATATCAATGAGGATGGTAAATCTATATGAGAATTAAATGGTACTTAGTTGTAATTGTGTTAGGGTAAAGGTCTATTGACCTGCATGTTAAAGTCCTCATGCCATAAAATGTATAAAAATTCAAGAGTTCAGCAAATATATTGTTGACGTGGTGTAAAAGGTTGCCAGATATGTTGTTTGGTATAATAAAATCCCATGATTCGTGTATGAAATTGGCTGCGACCTCTTTACAGCCACTTTGTCGCAAAGCACTCTTGATGTGCTCATGGGATTTCCAGAGACTTTTTTTTAAATGGCCCGTCACTTTTGGCGGCCTTTTTATGGGCGTGTTTGATAGGTGGCACATGGTCCTGTGGTTTTATAGCTAAATCTAGTTAATCCTGCGAGGTTGTCTACAAATCCTGTTTCATGGAAGAGTGGTCATGTTGGTGCTGGTATTAGCAGAATTTAACAATAGGTGACAACTCACATCATTGAAGCATAGCCACAGTACCCACCCTCCTTTTAATATATTTCCAATGTTAATACAAAACCCTGTACTCTAAAGCATTCCACCTTTAGTAAAAGTTCATTAATCATATTCAGACCCAGGCTTAACGCAGCTCAGCTTGATAGTTTGTACAAAAACAGCATTAAGCCCAACGTTAATCTCATTTCTATTGTTACACTACCTGATATAGAAAACGCCAACCCATACAGTGAGGGAAAAAAGTATTTGATCCACTGCTGATTTTGTACGTTTGCCCACTGACAAAGAAATAATCAGTCTATAATTTTAATGGTAGGTTTATTTGAATAGTGAGAGACAGAATAACAACAAGAAAATCCAGAAAAACGCATGTCAAAAATTTTAAAAATTGATTTGAATTTTAATGAGGGAAATAAGTATTTGACCCCCTCTCAATCAGAAAGATTTCTGGCTCCCAGGTGTCTTTTATACAGGTAACGAGCTGAGATTAGGAGCACACTCTTAAAGGGAGTGCTCCTAATCTCAGCTTGTTACCTGTATAAAAGACACCTGTCCACAGAAGCAATCAATCAATCAGATTCCAAACTCTCCACCATGGCCAATACCACAGAGCTCTCCAAGGATGTCAGGGACAAGATTGCAGACCTACACAAGGCTGGAATGGGCTACAAGACCATTGCCAAGCAGCTTGGTGAGAAGGTGACAACAGATTATTCGCAAATGGAAGAAACACAAAAGAACTGTCAATCTCCCTCGGCCTGGTGCTCCATGCAAGATCTCACCTCATGGAGTTGCAATGATCATGAGAACGGTGAGGAATCAGCCCAGAGCTACACGGGAGGATCTTGTCAATGATCTCAAGGCAGCTGGGACCATAGTCACCAGGGAAACAATTGGTAACACACTACACCGTGAAGGACTGAAATCCTGCAGCGCCCGCAGGGTCCCACTGCTCAAGAAAGCTCATATACATGCCTGTCTGAAGTTTGCCAATGAACATCTGAATGATTCAGAGGACAACTGGGTGAAGTGTTGTGGTCAGAAGAGACCAAAATGGAGCTCTTGGCATCAACTCAACTCGCCGTTTTTGGAGGAGGAAGAATGCTGCCTATGACCCCAGGAACACCATCCCCACCGTCAAACATGGAGGTGGAAACATTATGCTTTGGGGATGTTTTTCTGCTAAGGGGACAGGACAACTTCACCGCATCAAAGGGACGAGGGAGGGGACCATGTACCGTCAAATCTTGGGTGAGAACCTCCTTCCCTCAGCCAGGGCATTGAAAATGGGTCGTGGATGGGTATTCCAGCATGATATTGACTCAATACACACGGCCAAGGCAACAAAAGAGTGGCTCAAGAAGAAGCACATTAAGGTCCTGGAGTGGCCTAGCCAGTCTCCAGACCTTAATCCCATAGAAAATCTGTGGAGGGAGCTGAAGGTGTGAGTTGCCAAACGTCAGCCTCGAAACCTTAATGACTTGGAGAAGATCTGCAAAGAGGAGTGGGACAAAATCCCTCCTGAGATGTGTGCAAACCTGGTGGCCAACTACAAGAATCGTCTGACCTCTGTGATTGCCAACAAGGGTATTGCCACCAAGTACTAAGTCATGTTTTGCAGAGGGGTCAAATACTTATTTCCCTCATTAAAATGCAAATCAATTTATAACATTTTTGACATGCGTTTTTCCGGATTTTTTTGTTATTCTGTCTCTCACAGTTCAAATACACCTACCATTAAAATTATAGACTGATCATTTGTTTGTCAGTGGGCAAACGTACAAAATCAGCAGGGGATCAAATACTTCTTTCCCTCACTGTAGCTCCTCTTTGACATCTCTAGCAGTCTCTGTGGTAAGCAAACTAAGTACCGATCAGCATTGCTAACACAGAATCCTACATTTCTAGCTCATCGGCTCAACTAATATAACAGTTTTGTACAATGCATAGCATATATTGGTTACATTTAAGATCCCACGTATTGACTCGAACCCAGAAACCGTTAACAGAAGCCATTCCCCTGAAGTGAAAGTTTTCTGTGAGTGTTAACTGGTTACCACTTACGTGTATGTAAATAAAAATGACAAGCTTCCAGACTGTAGATAATGCAAATACTATAAAGATAGACTTTTGTATTTGGGGGGGGGGGGGGGAGGGGGCGCAATAATGCATATATTTTGCACGGCAAGTGAGTGGTGACGTCACATCTGTGATGTCACCCGCATGCAGAAGCGTTAAGCAGTGTGCCTGCTGACGTCACGCATCCCTCCCCCAACCTCCACGTAGGCCGTGTATTAATCCAAGACAAGAATCCAAGTCTCGAGAGAAGCCAGGTAGTAAAGCTAGTATGGTATAGAATACATCCTGGATTGTCAATCCACACAAAGTTGCAGGTCCTCTCAGTCAAAAAATCGCAGTATCTCTTGTCGATACTTGAAAAACATGAACTCTCTTACAACAACAGTCTATCTTGTGTTCAACCAAGTTGGATTATTTGAGAAGCTCACAGATGCCTGAAATATATAGAAACTGTTACAGCAGTAGGATTCTCTGGCAGGTGAAGATGTGTTGGCTGGGTCATATAGCGTGAATGCTCAAAATCAGCTACTGTTTGCTCAGATAGAGGGGCTGAAACGGTACTGTTAAGTTACATAGAAACTAAACTATTTTATTTTGCCAGGCAAGGCCCACGGAGCTATATAGCTTTTTTTCAGAAGCGACCTGACCACAATTGATAGTTCAACGAAGTGGCTTGTCATGTGGACATTTATAACAGCCAAATACTCTAAACGCACATTTCTAAATGCGAGGGAAAAGCCGGAAGACCCAGAGAAAAATCCACGAGACCACGAAATGAACATGCAAACTCCAAATAAAAAGGAATTAGGATCGGGATCGAACCCACAACCCTCCTGTATACCAGGTTGAATAGTAAACATCTTGTCACCAAGGCATCCTAACATAGACAAGAGAACAGATGGGGTAATGTGGTACAGGAAGATTTTTCAGCAGGTGATCTCCTCCGTAAAGGACGTCATGACATATATTACATGCAGTCGTACTATATGGAAAGAGGAAGTTTGTGTGTAGATAATATGGTCTACAAAACAGCACCTTCCTTATTGCCATGGATGCGTTTCACTGAAATGTCAAATTGGTTCATCCTAACGAGAGGTCAGTGGCTATTGATTGCTTCAATGTGCATCGGTAGCTGCAGTGTTTGATTTATAAACCTTTCGGCACCAGGAAACACCAATGTCTTGTATTCCCATTTTAGTTGCTATCTCTAATGGTAATTTCCTACATAGTCATTTCATAGATGTCATTAGGCAAAGCTGATTATAATTTGTATTTCTATAGCTTTTTAATGGCTAGGATTTTTCGCTTAAAGAGCGGCATGGCACATTGGTGAATAGTGCCTACATTCTAGACTTTGTTGTGGTCCAAGCTTTACCAGCCAAGCATTTTATCACCGTTTGTTTATCATCGTGGTATTTTGCATACATGGTAATAATGTCTTGTTGGGATTTGAGTATAATGAAGTGAAAATTAACTTTATTGTTGTTAAAACTATTATTCCTTTGTGTTATGAATGTCAAGTATATATTTACAGCATTCTGCATGTGATATGTGTGGGTTTTCACCCCTTTCGGCTACTGGCAGGTAAGATACATACATGCCTATACATTTGAAATATTCTTATGTTTAAGGGTGTTCCTGTGTACAGAAAAATAACTGCCAAAGATGATAAAGACCAAGAGTTTCATAAACATAGAGGTTGCAGGAGTCGCCAGTGTCTCGGTTGTCTCACTCTCAGGCGTGCAGCCATCTTTACATGAAATCAGGGACGGCTATGCAGAGTCCAAAGCATTTTATGCACCTCCGATTAGGACGGTTGGTAATGTACGGTGCGAAAGAAGTTCAACATACATATACCAAAAGCCTGGTGTTTTTCAGCACGGCAACTGTTGGAGGCTCTTCTCTTCCCCGCATTTTGCCGAGGCCCCCGCAGCACACCAGACGTCAAAGGGGCCAGCTGCTTCAAACATTAGAGCCAAGCCGACTCACCCCTAGTGAAGGCATCTTAACATACCCCAAGGAGTGCCGTCTTACTCACATCCATACAGCGTGCCAAGGAGTTTGAAATACCAACCGGTTTACTGCAATTGGTTTTGACAACTTCCGTGAACTGACCGAGGGACATGGGGGCATGTAAAACGTAAATTTGACAACTCCCTGTTATCTTTTACTTTACATCTGAGAGGAACCATGTAAAATAAAAGCACCCTTTGTGCGCAATTTGACATGGATAAAAGATGGATTAGAATTTGGCGCTAGATGAGCATATTAGCGCTTTCATAAAAAAAATACACCTGCTCCACATTTTTCCTTTGTCCTCGACACAGGATTTATCAATTTAGTTTGGAATTTTTGCAATACGCAAGAATGTAGAAGAGAGCAGCTGTTCTCACTGGCCGTCTGCTTGCCAAGATTTCTTCTCTCATTGCAATATGATTTATGACGCATGGCAGCTGAGTACAGACTATGAGGTACAAGAAATACAGACAATCCATAAGAAAAGCTATCTGATAAATGTACCCTTTTGTGAGCGATTTTCTGGGGGTGAGAGGATTCAGGGTTATGCGAGGGTTTCAGACAGGGAAAAAAAATGATTCCCTATGATTTGCACGCAAGTATGCACAATGTGGGGAGCTTATACGCACTGTGTGTGCAATGCCGCCAATACGAAGATGTGCAGTGTTTTTCAAAAGTTGTTTTTGCCGAGAAGATGTATCACTGGCGTTACATATGGGCTCTCTGTTAGCTTCGTGAAATTTCCACGTTTTTTTTTCACAAATGTTTTGAAAAAGCGAGCAGCAGCAAGCACTGTACTGTACTTGCATTGTTGCTCATGCATTTCACGAGCACCACTATTGACTTTTTAGCTAAATGCAGACAAGACGGCGTGAGCAGTGCAAACGAGAATGTGTTCGTGCAATGCTTTTAATGGCTGGAGAAGAAAGGTGATAACATTCGACCAGTTACACTTGACAGAAGATAAAAGGAGCTCGCATGAAATGCAATTAAGGGGACATCTTTTTTTTTGCAGTGAAAATTCTTCCAATGTGCAAATTATGCTATGAGCCTATAGCTACCACCCATATAAACTGCAAATTAGGAATTCCGCTGTGCTTATTTGTTTCTAAACGCAGCTGCTGGATACACAGTAATGCACAAGCACTGTGTACAATGCTAAACTTTTATGCCATTTTTGTATGTTAATCTTTTTGCTTGTCAAACAATTTATTGCGAATTGACAATATGGATGACTTTAAATCCGACTATTGATCCAACAATCTGAGTTTTACTTTAATCCGTTTCAAATTATTCCGCAACCCAACAACTCTAATGATGAAGATAAATAGGTGCCGAAAGGTGTGTCAAAGAAAGTAGGGTGTCCAGCAACATGGGTTAACAGGAGTCAGGTAGATTATTAAGCAAGTCAAACACAAGCACTGGCGCAGAGGTTAGTGCACTGTGCTATGAGCCCAGCAAACAGGTTTTTTTTTATTCTCCACCACAGGCATTGAGAGTTACCTGAACCACAATACAAGCCCCCCACACCTCCACGAAATAGCACTGACCAGTGGAGTGAAGTATGGTCAAAACAATATACGTGCCCAACACAGCATGGTGAGGTCTTCATCCAGCAGTGTATTGACAAAATGCTGTACATCTACATACATAATCGTAACGAGCTTGCACTGCTTCGGCATGCTACTATACCTAATGCATTTAAAGATTAGACAAGCATGTGAAACTTAATTCAATTCATTTGCATTTCAGTTGATTGAACATTGGTGTGTCTGGCAAATTAACTTATACACATGGGGGCACTTCAATCTTTCCCTTGTTTCGTTCCATGTCTGAGTCACTTTGGCAGCTCACTTGCTGTTTGTGCAGGGCTCTTCTGGTTTGTTGTCAAGAGCAGAATTGCCCTTAATCGCAATGCCCCCCTATCATAATAATGTCAACCACACACCCTAAGGTGCACCTGACACTAATAAAGTTGTACATTTTTACACTGATAGACAAAATGTTCTGGGTAATTTGAGCAAGTTGACAAAAAACAACATCCCTCAAGACTTTTGACAAATTTCATGAACGCCGCCAATTCGGTGCACAGTGCCGAGTTGCCATAATGCTGTCTGACAGCCATGAGCCCGCTGAAACAGCGGTACACACTTAATTAACATATTGCTTTTCATATAGTTTTATATCTACGATGCTCCATCGTCACAGTCATCCTCCTTTGTACGTCAAGAATTACCTTTTTGATCATTTTTACCCAAGACGTTATTTTTCAATTCAGAAAAGCCATTTTTTTCGGGTACAACAAAACGATTCGGAAGGGGCAATAGGGTACAGGAAACAAAGCTAAAGGTGTGGGCCTGAAATGTGTTGCTCTTGCCACTGCTGGTGGAAGGACCGCCACTAGAGGGAGCTCTAGAGAGGGCCTCTTAGAAAAAAAACGCCACTTCTCTTTTGTAGCATCACACTTGTGCAACGCTCCTCCCTCAAAGGTGAGACAAGCCGACTCCTCAGCTGCCTTCGAAACTAAGATGAACACGGATATATTTAGCAAGGTAAACGGCCAATCCCTTGTGCAATAACTATTTTTGCTTCTGTATTTAAGCCAACATAAGTGTTGACAGGTCTTCACTATTTTTGTATATGCAGTATATATTAATTTATAGTGTGTTTACACTAATTGCACCATATTAACTTTGAATGCTTTTATAACTAATGGGAGGATTTTTTTAATTTAAACTGGAAATGCTCCTGTCCTTTGGACGTGACTGTCCATGCTTCTCCAACCAGCCAGTAAAACGTGTTTTTAAATAGAGGCAGTACTCGACTTACGAACACCTAACTTACAAATATCTGCACTTATTAACCAGCTTCCATGAGATGTATTTTTTAAGAATTTTTTTTACATCGACTTAAAAACGCGAATGGCAGTCTATGCATAGGACAATCACTGTTAACTTCCAAAAGAGTGGTGCTCAATGTATACACTACAAAAGCTTGTGTAGGTATCTCACCAGGATGAATAATTTGCAATCTTCCACGTTCCAATCAGTACCACCTGGCGAAAAGGCAACTCAATAACTGGAGGTCGTTGCACAGATTGAATGATGACATGGACACAAACGCAGTGCCGCGGATATTTTACTCCATGCCATTTTGTAAATACAGGGACTCCTCTACTTACGAATGCGTTAGGCTCCAGAGGTTGTTCATAAGGCGATTTGTACCTAAGTCCAACTTTACTCCTGTCGATTCCAAACGTGTTGTATGGCATGTACACTAAACACAGGGAATGGCTTTAAAAGTTGTATAATCTCCTGTAGATGTAGATGCCACGGGTTCTTCACGTTCTGCAGTTGTAGATGCCACTGGTTCTTCATGTTCTGCAGATGTAGATGCCACTGGTTCTTCATGTGGCATCTACTTGACATACGGACAGGTGTGTTCGTATCTCTGAAAGTTAGTAAGTCGAATGTTCGTAAGGAGAGGAGTCACTATATTTTGATTATTTAATTAATGTAGTCACGAATTAACTATGGAATGATGAAGAAAAAAGAATCATGTCATAAGAGGAATGTTTCATATAAATGGCGACATTTTGGGCAATAATGGCCTTTCCTCGTAGCACGTAAATAGAGATGCCAGAGATATAGTGGATTATAAGAACTGCATATTGCACTTAACACCATGGGGCTTGATGATAATGAAACTGTTCAACAAGCTTTCTGATTACCAGTATTTAAATAGGCATATGGAATTACCTTAGAGAAGTTATTGTGTAACAGACAAACCATTCAATAAAGAAATAATATGAATAATCACATTCATATTAAAGTATAAATCTAAAATGTTGCTGGAATATTGCATTGTGGGAAAAATATGTTCTCGTGAGAACAAGGCATCCTCCACCTAACCGTGCATTCCAAGGCCCAATCAGTATCTCAATGTAATGGATTTACAATCAATTAAAACCCGAAATGGTTTATCAAATCCTTCCAATGATTGCTAAGCCAGAATCCAGTAGGCTCACATGACATTGACTTCTCCAAGACAGAGGTTCTTTGCAAGCCATCTGGCTACCATGAAAGATTCGTTCATGAGGCTATCCACATATACAAACACAGAGACAATTTCAACCGGGAAGATGTATTCTGGCTTAGCAATCATTGGAAGGATTTGATAAACCATTTCGGGTCTTAATTGATTGTTCCGCTTACGGTGGCTTTCAGACCGCATCCATTATTTTCGTCTCCCCCCTCCTCTTTTCTGAACATAGATGGACTCGTCCATCTGAATAACTGCCAAATCGCTCTCTGTGGTGCTAACGTTAAAAAAACGCCACTTTTTTCAAATTTTCTTACTATGGTTTTCACACCTGATGATGATTGCTTTGTGTTGCAGTCGAAACGTCGTGAGAATTTTATTGTTTTATATTTTTATTATTTTATTGTTTCCCTTCTACGTGACTTTACCGAAAGAATTTCGATTTAAAGCTTTCGTGACTGCAAGGATTCATCTTCTTTGGTTCTTTCGGTAAAGTCACGTAGAATGAGAATAAAATAATAAATTGATTAAATAAAATAACACAATAATATTCTCACGACGTTTCGGCCACAACACAAGCAGCCTTCATCAGGTGAATGGACGAGACTGTCTGGTAGGACAGCGAAAGAACCAAAGAAGATTTACCGAAAGAACCAAGAATATGAATCCCTGCAGTCACGAAAGCTTTAAATCAAAACTCTCCAGTGACGTTTGTTTTTTACTCATTTTAGCTACTAGGGGTTAGCTTGTGGGCTTACCAAAACTGTGACTGAGACAAGTGCGCAGTGCGGAAAAGAGGCGCGGACGGAAGTGGTAAATAAAACGATGGGTGGGCCACACACGGACTCACCGCTCACCTCCTCCTGCTGTGCGGCCCGGTTGCTAACAGGCCACGGACCGCTACCGGTCTGCGGCCCGGGGGTTGTGGACCCCTGACGTAAACGCTACGGTGTTATCCTATGACTGCAAATGCGTGATTGTTTTGACGTAAACACGTATAATTTATCACGTATGCATTATTCATTTATAAGTATATCAATTTGTGGACACAGCTGCAATTGAGGCATGTTGTGGCTCTCCAACAACTCGATGAAATGCACCTTAATGTAAACATATGAGTGCAATGAGTCTGCAAAGCATATTGCTCATTGACATTCAGAGCTCCTGAGATGTTTTTATTTTTTGTTATTTTATACCAGTTTAGCTTTCTAGCATGGCATGCATACAAGTGAAAAAATGCCTACCTTTGATATATTCCACTTTAAAATGTTTTTAGATACTCGTAAAAATGTAAATCACAGACGCTAGAGGGCTACACACGTTAGTAGATGTTTAATGTCACAGAGATACGTAATGGCAGCATTAAGGTGCGATGATTTCACTAATGAGGGGAGCTGTGAGGGACGGGTTAGACCTTTGTGGGCACTACAACCACAGCGAGCTCAGAGCAAGGTGTTAAAAGGAGAAAGAGAGAGAAGTTCAAATGAAAATTATTCAAGAGCATTATGGTGATCATGCAAATGATGATTAGACCACCACCTCTTCCAGAAAAGTGAGTGCACTCATAAAAGGTGTTAGCTAGACGACAGATGGGAAGCCAGGCAGATGGGAAGCCATAGCAGGAGTAAGTTGACTGTTTAACACAAAGAGTTGCTCCCCTCATCTATGGCGATTCAACTGACACATTTTAGTTGAAGGTGTCCTCAACAACCATCTCGCTCGTCAGGAGTGCGGATCTGCCAGAGGACGAGGTTGTCCTCACCGCTGCCTGTCCACACGTATCCAAACTGCTTCTTGAAATCACGAATCTAACAAATCGCGCCCATTGCGTAGCCTCTGCAGCTCCCGGCTGAGTGCTTGCGGGCTCCGCCATGCACGGAGATTCATATTCTTGGGTCTTTCGGTAAAGTCACGTAGATAGGTTAAAAGAAAACAACAAAAAAATACAAAAAAACTACGACGTTTCAATCACAACACAAGCGTTCGTCATCAGGAAGAAAAAAGAGGGGGACAGCTGCTGAGGCAAATTTTTTAAAGGTTTAAAATGGATGTAGCCCAAGGGTCATAAACTAAGTGGGTGGAGCTAGTAATGTTAATGTGAGAAATTAGCATGTAAAATTGGAGGGCGACCTCCACAACGAGGGCACGGAAGTGGCTATGTTAATGTGAGAGATTAGCATGGGCTACACCCATTTTAAACCGTTAAAACAGTCTGCCTCAGCAGCTGTCCCCCTCTTTTTTCTTCCTGATAATGAACGCTTATGTTGCAATCGAAACGTAGTAGTTTTTTTGTTATTTTTTGTTACTTTCTTTGAACCAATCCACGTGACTTTACCGAAAGACCCAAGAATATGAATTCCTGCAGTTATAAAAGCTTTAAGTCAAGAGGTAACGGAGATATTTTAATATTTTTGGGAAAAATTGGGAATCAGGCCCCTCAAATTTCTATACGAGGAATTTTGTAAATAAATTATCTCCTACGAGCCCTGGAGCATGTTCTCAAGAGAGGAAATTACAGAAATCTTCCAACCAATATGTTGACCCACTTGGCCAGTCTTCTCCAAAGGCCTAATGCTTTTAAGTTGAATGGACAATTGTACCAACAGATCAATTGAATCGTCATGGAAACAAAAATTGGTCCAATTTTCATCAACCTCTGTGTCTGTTGGGTGTAAAAACAATAAAAAAATACAATTATGTTTTAAGTATACAGTCCACAAGCTTGCAATGTACTGATTGGCTGCTGCACTAGAGTCACGTTTCTCATGCAGGAGGACCTCCAAATCTTCATTGTTGGAATCACCGTCACCCATTATTAGTGTTCCCAGTACACACCTCAGACACTTGCATTGCTTTTAGAATATAAAACTGTCCATCGTAGAGATCCAACGAAACAAAAAGGTTCATTACAAACCAGGAGAGTCAAAACAGCTGCATTATACATATCTAAAACATATGTAAAATGTATGTTGTAACAGTGATGAAGATTATAATGGTGATGATGTTGGTGATGGAGATGATGGATAATGAAGGATATCATAATGGTGATGATGGGTAAGATGATGTTTTTTTTATTAATAGGATGGTTAACTGATTATGAAGATAATGATGATGTGTTAGTTATAGACATGATGGATAACGGTGGAAGTGATGGAAGTGGCGATGGTGGAATGGGTGAAGATTATGTGGGTCATGGAGATGACATTTGATAATTATAATCTTGATGGCTAAGATGGCTTACAATAGAAAATAAATATGGTGTGATGATAGCAGTTGGGTACATGGCAGCATAGAGGGACATGGAGAGATAGGGAAATAGAAACACGAAGTAGCACGAAGAAATGGGAAGAAAGAGATAAGGATTCACACAGAGAGAATGAGAGAAACAGGAAGGAATGGAGAGAGACAAATCGATGAAGAGACACTGAGAGTGATGGAAAGATTAATGGAGAAATATATGGAGTATTAACACCACGGGTATCCCTACGCACTGCCTATCCCCGCCCGCTATTATTTTATTATTACTTTTGTCAATCATCCAAAAGTGGCCGTTTGGCAAGCTTCGTTCGACAGGCGAGCTCCGCTTTCTACAGCAATGGCGAAGGGTGTGGGGTTGTGTGCCCTCCCAGCACCCCCCCCCCCCAGTCCCCGAGGGCCGCGGCCTGCCCTGCTCTCTGGACCAAAAGCTGTCCACACAGCTTCTTGTTCAAGTGCAGACACACGACACGATGTGCCCATGCTTAATTTCTACACACAGTACTCCCAAATGTCTTCAGAATGTTTGCATACTTATTTACTTCCTCCTCTTCTGCGTATTTCCCATGTGTATACAACTGATGTCTCAAATGAAAGTCTTAATGATATTGGTTAACATAATTCCACACCTACCCGACGTAACCGCTGTAATGAGGCTAGGCATGGTGACACGTGCCTGTAATCCAGCGCTGTAAATGGGTTGCTGGGTTGCCAGGAGATGGAAGTACAGAAAGTAGTCTGGTGATTAAAAATTATGTAACCTTCTGTGGCCGTCTGTAATGCTCTTCCTATTAGGAAGCCACTGAAGCGATGCACTTTTAGATTTGGGTGGTTGGCGACATACGGTGTGAAAGAAGTTCAACATACATACATCCCTCAATTAAGCAATATCATTAAACCTATTTATATTTTGACCAAAATTCAAGGAGAAAGGTTCCTCTCCGGACTGAGCGACTCCCTTGACTAACGCAATTTAATTCCACACCTTCCCCTGGGTTTCTCTACGCCAAGTGGTGTGTACACGATTCACGATCAAAATATTGGTCCTCCAGGTCGTGTTGAGGGGTCGCCTCAGCCACATCATCCCTATAGGGTGAACTAAAAACGAATACCGCTGAGAGGGTAATCAACAGAGGTTGTAATTTGCAGAAACCATGCCCAGCATTTACGCTGTCACTGGCTCAGGGCAGCCAAAGCAGATGAGCACCAGCACCTGCTTTTTGATCTTGCTGACATTTGGACTTTGATGGTTGTATTATTAACTTAGTCCAATAATGAAACACCAAGAGATAGCTTTATCCCCCTGCATGCAGATGAAAAGTGAGCATTCTTACATGTCAGCCAATAGCACATCATCACAGGGACTTTCGTGAGCACAATGTATGCCTTGCCAGAAAACCACTTCGCTTCTCAGAGTGTTTACAGTGTATAATTAACAAAGGCAAACATTAAAGACAACTACAAATACATATCCATAATGCTGCTTTTAAATGTACATTTTTGGCAATAGTTTCCTTCATTAAATAAAAAAAAACCTAAAAAAACATCTTCTTAAATATACGGTGTGCGTGTGCAAACCCTATTAGCGATATTGATGTAGAATTTTTAATTGAGAAGTTTTTGTACAATTGTGCAATATATTTATCTGGGTGATGAAAAGTTCAATCGGTGCAAGCTTCAGTGTGTTTCGTGCTCGGCCTACTTACAACACAGCACCTCCGGCGACATTTATGTTTGACCCAGTGAGCTTTATACGAGGGGCTACCATGTTCGTATTTTGAACCTGCTAACCAGTTTTGTACTACATACCTCACGGTTATAGATTACAACAAAAACCACATAGAACATAACAACACTGTACAGTACTTTACTTGTAATATAGCTCTGCTTGTCTGTACCTAACACTGCGATAAATACACGACATTCTCTCAACACACCTATCATACATAGACAATACAATTTTGGATTTGCAAATTATATGAATGCAACGGCATCTCATGACGTGGTAAAATAACAAGCATTCATCATGGCGTTGTCAATACAGTAATGTGGCTTAAAGTAAACTAAACCATTTTTTTATTTTACTAGGTAGGGTCCACTGAGCTAAATAGCTCTTTTTCAGAAGCGACCTGGCCACAAGTAATAGCTCAACGAAGTGGCTTATCACATGGAAAATCATTGCAGCCGAAAACTCTAAATGCATGTTTCTAAATGTGGGGGGGGGGGGGGGGGGACCGTAGGACCCAGAGAAAAATCCACATGACGATGGGGAGAGAGATATGCAAACTCAAAATATACAGGAGTCAAGGTAGGGATCGAACCCATGAGCTCCTGTATACCAGGCGAGGTCATTAACATCTCGCCACCTTGGCTTAGTGGAGGGGGCACCTGAAAAGTGGTTCTGAAAAGAACGACTGGAATAGAAGCACACTACATGATAATTATGTTAATTATGAATCCCGTCATCTATTTGCTAACGACCAATTATAAGACACTGCCATGTAGTCAAACCTTGTGCCTCAAGACATGGCAAGTTCCCACGATGCATTTAGTACACAACGCTGTGAGAAAGTGAGGGGGGGGGGACACTTCCATGTTGTGCATTTTATAATTGCTGTTCTCGAAAAATGTTATTACAGTAATTGGAAACTATAATTTGCGGAATTTAAATTAAATGCAATTAAAATGAAACTGTTAGTTCATAATACTCTAAAATATCTCATGTTATACAATGGATACAACGACAGTGCATAGCTATTTCAAATTCACCATGGTCTCACAGTGCCTATAAGAAAAGACCCAATTATAACTTATTGGCATACTCTGCTGAAAACAACTAGAATGCTCAAGTGGGAGACGTGGAAACCTTAATGTTTAAAAACGCACATGTATTTCAGGAAGCAGTGGCTCATTGTTGGGCCAAAGCTGTGGACACACTCCAAATACAATTTATAAATCGTGGAAAACATGACAAAATCCATTTAATATCAGAGATAACAATTATTTTCAATGTCATGATTCACTATTTAGTGACAGTGGCTTTGTTGCGATTAGCTCGACCATCACTCGTACCTGTTGCAGTGGCCACATCGGTGAACGTTCCGTCTCCATTGTTCTTGAACAGGAAGTTGGGACCGTGCTCGTTGTCACAGAAGATGTCCGAGATGTTGGTGTTTATGATTGGACCAACAGTCACGCCACGGCCACCTGTCAGCAAAATAGAATTTTGTTTAAAAATAATGTTTCACGAAATATTCTCTATCCACTGCTGAATGAAGGCCCCCAAGGTTGTTGGTGCTTTTGCTTCCATTGTTGCATCGGTGCAATCCAATAATACTGTTCATACCCTGGCAAAATGCAATCAAATCTCAATAACATTAATTCAGTTTAATTCAACTCAGGACTGTTGAATATTTCAGACAGAGATTTATTTTACTACTACTACACAATAAGCTGAGCCTGCTGCATATTACACGTGCAGGGTACATTGGATTACGAGTGCACAGCAGGGTTCCCTGTCACCCACACCGCCGGTGCCTTCAGGAAAAGAATGCATCAGGACATGAGACCTTCAATGGCGAGTGCCGTTTTTTAATGTTTCACGTTTCTATTTTGAGCCACGAGGGTCACACTTACTCCCAAGAGGAATGTCCACCTCACCCCTGTGATAAATGCGTAAAACTTCTACTGTCTTGACTTAAAGCTTTCGTGACTGCAGGAATTCATATTCTTTGGGTCTTTCGGTAAAGTCACGTAGATAGGTTAAAAAAATATACAAAAAATAATAATTCAATGAAAATAACAGAAAACATATATTTTTAATTTTCTTTGAACCTATCAAAATATTTTTTTTGTTATTTTCTTTGAACCTATTTAAATGACTTTATCGAAAGAAACAAAGAATACTTGTACTGCCATTCTTAAAATGAAACCTATAAGTTGACGCCTAAAAAAGTGGAACGAATGCTTTCATTTACAAATGTCGGTACTGTCCACCCAGAGCCGTGACACAGGAGAGCATTGAGTCTAGGGTGCCACAGTGGTGAGATATGAACTACTTCGCCTGGTATACAAGGAGGTGGTGGGTTCGATCACAATTCTCATGCCTGTATATTTGGAGTTTGCATGTTTTCCCCATGGTCGCGTGGATTTTTCTCTGGGTCCTCCAGTTTTTCCCTTCACATTTAGAGACAAGCGTTTAGACTATTTGACCGCTGTAAATTTCCACATGATAAGTCACTTCGAGAACTATCATTCGTGGCCAAGTCCCTTCTGAAAAAAAGCTATATATATAAAACTCAGTGGGCCTCACCTGATTAAAAAAACATGTTTATAGTTTAAATGGTTTAGCTTGATTCCGGGCTGATTATCCACAAATATCCAACAATGAATACGAATGAACTGCATGCCTAGTGTGGACCACCAGGCATGTAGTGATGTATAAATTAATCAATTTAAATGGATTTCTAAATTGAAGGTACGCACATCGAATGGATGAAGGAAATTGTTATTCGGACTCGGTTATAATATTATTATGATTATTGCATGTTTACCCACAAAGACCCCCATTAGTGTCAAGATTCTGTTTCAGGACAGTACTGCTAAGTTTTCACGGTATGGAGTGATTATGTTATGTGCCATCTAAATTGGATAATTTGCTGGGAATATTTCATTATTTGGGTGTTTTTGGCCAATACCAGTTGCGTTGTTTGTTTTTCGCGACTGTTGAACTCCAGTGAAGAATATACAGTACTGCAATATATAACTGTATATACTTAATCAATAGATGTAAATACCTGATGCGAGTCTCGACCAGGGCTTTCCAGCCTGTGGTCTACATACCCCCGAGGGGGATTGTGTGCCATCTCTTGAGGGCAGGCGAGACACATTTTTTTTTGTACCAACGGTGGTCACGGGAGTCACTCAGCAATGCTGCCCTGCGTGTGCGCACTAGAAGAACATTCTAAAAGCTGCACACCTATCTGTGGATGACATTTGGTGAACTTGTGCCCTTGGGACTCATCCACATGCTCCATTATAGTATGTTCACATCTTGTTTATCACACCGATTTTACTTTTGCTTGACTAATGAGCAACAAAAACTAAGTGTTAAGCAGCTGTCTTAGGTGTTAATTAAGTGTATATGTGATTAAGAAGCACTGTAGTAATTTTACAAAGAATTAAATTAATAAAATCTATATGCTGGTAGCTGTACGTGGACAGTTGATACGTCTGGTAGAGGGTACACGACAGGCAATAAATAGGCCAGGAGTCACTGGTCTAGATGAATGACTTAATAATTTTAGTAGTTTAAAAAAATAAAGTGTGTAATCATTTGTGTGATGTTACTTGCACGGTTTGCATTGTAAAACTTGAACCCTACATTATAATTCAAGAACCAGCTACCATAAGCGCATATTTCATCTGCCGCGTGTCAGACACACGAACTCAAACGCACTGCATCTTCATAAATGGTCCAGTGTTACGATGTCACACTATATAAAAACACTTGCCGTTTTTGTCTGTTTGCAAACTTTACATTGTAGTAGGTAAACATATAATACAATGGGCGATTCTTTCATTCCTCACGTTTGGTCTCTCACTCATTTAACAAAAGAAAGTAATAATATCCATCATCGTGCAACCCAAAACACAATTGAGTTTTCATTAAATTTGAAAACAAAACCGCCACCGAGCTACGGAAAAATCGGCAGTCAATATCTAGTCCTGTGAATGAAAACATATCTCGGAAACACCACGTCACCATCTCCATACAAATCAACAAGCACACCCACCACAGTGTTCACGTTGCCCCGGCGTGCAAGAGCTCCATTTGCTCAACACATCCAATTCCCGCACGTATTGTGACAGCCTTTTACATTGTGATGAGGGAGGGATTCTGGTGAGGATGTGGGTTATTGTTGAGGTTGTGAGTAGCTGTCAAGGCCATGGGTTAGTGTCAAGGCTGTGGGTTATTGTCGAGGCTGTGAGTCATTGTCAAGGCCGTGTGTTATTGTGAAGGCTGTGAGTTATGGTAAAAGCTGTGTGTTATTGTCAAGGCTGTGAGTTATTGTCAAGGCTGTGAGTTATTGTAAAGGCTGTGAGTTATTGTAAAGGCTGTGAGTTATTGTCAAGGCTGTGAGTTATTGTCAGGATGTGTGTTATTGTGAAGGCTGTGAGTTATTGTAAGCCTGTGAGTTATGGTAAAGACTGTGAGTTATAGTCAAGGCTGTGAGTTATTGTTAGGCTTTGGGTTATTATAAGACTTTGGGTTATTGTCAAGACGGTGAGTTCGTGTTGACTCTGCATGGATGTCTAATTTTGCAGTCAGTTGTGAGGTCCAGTAACAGTGTGTTGATGTTAATGAGTTGGGGACAGTGTGATGTCCCCAGTCTCTGTTCAGAATCCTCAGGTACACACACTCACGAGTAAAACATGCTACACAAAGAGACAGGCGGCTCTAAGTAGGTAACGCTGGATAGCTGCGACAAATGTGACCAAACGGAGATGAGTTGGTGTACCTGTGAACTTGTTGACTCCGGCCTCCTTGGCCACTTCAGAAAGGATGACAATCCCTCGAGCGACGTCGCTGGCCGCCTCGTCCATCTCGATGACAGCGTGGGGGCCCACGCCGTCCTTCGCGTAGTTTGCCACGTAAACCGAGTAGCGGCCTGTTCCCTGGCAGAGGCACGCGACGCGGTTCGGTGAGTACGTACGTATGTTGAACTTCTTTCGTACAGTACGCAGCCAACCGAGCTAATCGAAATTTTCACTCTCCCAATACAGTATACACATGTTTTTTTTCATTGTTACTTTTTCATTAATAATATTATTCCACTTGTTTACCCAGGAAAGTATCCCTGAGTTTCAAGAGGGAGGGTCCTAATAAGCTTTTGCAGTAGGGGTCAATGATTGCTATGTTTCCCAATTAAGGCGTTTGAGGGGTAATTTTCCAAATTTGGCAAAGGTTGGAGATGAAAGATGGAATCCCTCGTATGGCCCTCTCTCCTGGTGAGTATTGTTTTTTAACAAGATATCGTTAATATGCTACTCGAATGAAAACATCAATTCAGTTCCATTTCCATTTATTTGGTATAACCCAGTGAGCCATTCAGCTCTTGAATCTGGTGCAACCGCAACAAACAAAAAACAAGAACAAGAAAACATCTTAAAGTGAGTATGTGACTGTGCAAACAGAAAATCCAGGCAAAAACATCAAAATATTCATGAAAAAGCACCGTGCACCAACGCTGTTTGCAAAAATCCCAGTGGGATGCAAGTCAAACAACAACAACAACCACAAGACAACTTAGATTAAGGCCAATTTTAGATTTATGCCAATTGGACTTATAAAGCATCTAAATGCGACCACACCTCAAGATGTTGTAAAAACACTGGGACTCGCATCACGAAGAGCAACGAGAGATGTATGAGGGGCAAAAGAAAAAATACGACTATTACCACTGAGTTATATAGCTCTTTTCAGAGGCGACCTGGCCATCACAAATTATAGCTCAATTAAGTCGCTTATCATTATGTGGAAATGTATAGCAGCCAAATCCTCTAAATGCACATTTCTAAATGTGCAGAAAAAAAACGGAGGACCTGGATAAAAAAATCGACACAACCACTCCAAACATACAGGCGTCGGGGTCGGGATCGAACCCACTACCTCCTACATACCAGGCTAGGGAGTTAATATTTCGCCACCGCTGCACCCATGTTATTTATCCGATTAAGGAGGAGTGGAGCTCGGCTTAGCATTGACAACACTAACAAACAGACAGCTAAATCTTGACTTAAAAGCTTTCGTGACTGCAGGAATTCATATTCTTTGGGTCTTTCGGTAAAGTCACGTAGATAGGTTCAAAGAAAATAACAAAAAACTACGACATTTTGATCGCAACACATCAGGAATGACCGCTTGTTTTTGCGATTGAAACATATTTTTTTTACATAATTGGTTCTTTCGATGAAGTCAAGTAAAAGGGAAACAATTAAATACAAAATATATAAAACAATAAAATGCTCACGACGTTTCGACTGTAACACAAGCAATCATCATCAGGTGTGAAAACCACAGCAAGAAAATTTGAAAAAAGCGGCGTTTTTTTTAACGTTAGCACCACGGAGAGCGATTTGGCAGTTATTCAAATGGACGAGTCCATCTATGTTCGGAAAAGAGGAGGGGGGAGACGAAAATAATGGATGCGGTCTGAAAGCCACCGTAAGTGTGAACAATCAATTAAGACCCGAAATGGTTTATCAAATCCTTCCAATGATTGCTAAGCCAGAATCCATCTTCTTGGTTAAAATTGTCTCTGTGTTTGTATATGTGCTTAGCCTCATGAACGAATCTCTCATGGTAGCCAAATGGCTTGCAAAGAACCTCTGCCTTGGAGAAGTCAATGTCATGTGAGCCTACTGAATTATAACAGTGATCTGCCACGGCCGAGTTGTTGGTGCTACCGTGTTTTAGATCTGCTTTGTGTTCACGAATGTGGTCCGAGACATGTCGGTTGGTTTCTCCAATGTAACTACTACCACAGAGACAACTTAGTTTGTAGACGCCAGGATACTGTATATCCAGAATCACATCTTTTACAGACAGAACCAGATCACGGATTTTATGTAATGTGTTGCATCGGACCTGGATCTTGTGTTTATTCAAGATTTTGGAGATCTTTTTGTGATCCCCGCAATGTAGGGTAAAGTGATGGTTTTGAAAGGATCCTCAATAGGGTCCTTCTTCATGGTTGGATGATAGCTTTCCGGATTGTGTAGTCGGAGTAACCATTAGCCTTAAGGGCTTAGTGTACGTGTTTGAGTTCACTGGCTATGTGTTCCTGGTCGGATTTGCATTGGGCTCTATGGTGCAGAGTCTTGATGAGGGAATTCTTCTGGGATGGATGGTGGTGGGAATCCGGTTTCAGGTAAGCATCCGTATGGGTAGCTTCCTGTAGACAGAGTGGCTCATTGAACCATCAGGTCTCTTTTTTATTAGGACATCCAAAAAAGGTAGCTTGCCATCTTTTTCGACTTCCATGGTAAATCTGATGGCTGGGTGTATGGAATTGATGTAGTCGAGGAATTGGTCTAGAGCAGGTCGGCCATGTGGCCAGATGACAAAAGTGTCATCCACGTACCTCTTCCATAAGGTTGGGCGCAGAGTGGCAGTCTGGATGGCGTCAGTCTCAAATTTCTCCATGAAAATGTTGGCCACAACCGGAGATAGGGGGGAGCCCATTGGGGTGCCCTCAGTTTGTTTGTAAAAAGTTCCATTCCAAGTGAAGTATGTATTGGTTAAGCAGTGTCTCACCAAGGGGGGTACCTCAGTATTTAGTCCTTGATGAACCAAGTTTTCAATGAAACCGCCACTTTTTTCCAATTTTCTTGCTGTGGTTTTTACACCTGATGATAACTGCTTGTGTTGCAGTCGAAACGTCGTGAGAATTTCATTGTTTTATATTTTATTGTTTCCCTTCTACGTGACTTTACCAAAAGAACCAAGAATATGAATCCCTGCAGTCAGGAAAGCTTTCAATCAAAATCATATGTTTTGTTATTTTCTTTGAACCTATCTACGTGACTTTACCAAAAGACCCAAAGAAAACAGAAAACTTTCCCAAAAACTGGAAAAAAGGTATCAAAAGAATCATAACATTACCCAAGAATACTGAAACTCAGCTGTCTACTTTGCACCCAGACAATTCAAAAGCAAAAGTCAAACTCAGTATAACCTTCTGCTCTCAGTTAGAAAAGACAAAAACCATGTTACCTTGGTGTCACTCTTGATCAAACCTCACGTTCATGGAATAACTAAAACAGTGAGCAAATAAACTAAATCCCACATCGATGTGATACAAATATTAGCTTGAACTTCCTGGGGATATCATACCAAACCCTTTAAACTGTACCACTGGCCTGTGTTTACTATATATCCCGGAACACGTTATTGACATCACGTCATCAGTGCTGCCAATTCCCGTTGGAGGAACGTCGCCAAACAAACGTCAAACCCCCCCAACCAGATGTCACAAGGTAGACCTTTTAAAGACGTGAATATCGTCACGAGACAATTTTCGAGTATTAAACAAAGTAAACTGACACAGGATCCTTAATAGATACCCTGGAATTGCCCCAATGTCTACATCTTGTATTCGTCCCCAAACAACATTTTGTCCCCAGGAAAACCGAGAAAGTTGCGAGATATAGCGACAGAATCGCCAAGTTGGCAACACTGCACAGGACCACTGTGGTAATACAATATTTTCAACTGCCAAAAACCAGCTGGCTGTCGTAGCTTAACAAATACAGGATGAAAAACTTCAAATTTAAACTAAACATAGGCTAACGTAGCTTATGGTTATGTAAGGGTCATGTGGGGACACCTTGGGGTAATGCAAGGGCCACGTAAGGACACCTCGGGTAAAATCATTCATGATCGAGAGCACGCGCACGGCACGGGGAATGCGTTGGGGATTGGCAGAGGATTCCGAAAAGAGGGAATTGGCAGGAGAGGGAAAGGAGGGAGAGAAGAGAGTTGGAGGCAGGCGACGTTTAGTTTAGGGTGTTTTGCTTTGTGACACAGATGGTCCCATTTAGCCAGTTTACCCGGCTATTTTACGCGGGAGGTCCGTGGTGCTGCATGAGCACAGCAGCAGCAACAAAAACAACAAAGACAAAAACATCAATGTTGCAGAGAAAGAGTACAGCAGGGTCCTTATGGAACATTGCACAACTAACAAACGAGGTATTTGAACAGTCGTAAACAAAACACATGCAAATCAAAACAGTGCAGATATAATATGAGAGCAAGAGGTGCCGGAAAAAGTTAGGTACAGGTAAAAGTAAGCTCTATTCAGTATTTTAATTTAAACAGTGACATAAAACACATGCAAGTCGAAAAAGACAGTGTAAACATGTGGGAGCAAGAGACGCCAGAAAAATGTTCTGTACAGGTTAAAGTAAACTCTGTGATTTGGTTTGACTAAGGAAATAAATAGGGGGAGTGAAGGGAGGGAATCAGGCTGTGGATGAGCGACAAGGGGTATTTTCCAGCAACATAGATCAGGGCTGTGAGAAGAGAACAAGGGACAGAATTTGTGAGATAGAGGATAGTGAAGAGCTTTAAGTAACCTTCCGGGAGGTTCCAGAAAGTTTGAGGCTATATAAAAGGGGTTGTGACAAATGCGGGACTTTTTGAGGAGGGACTGTAGGGTAATCTCCCACGAGTGGTATCCCGTGAGATGGAACAACAAAGTTCCCTTACCAAAGAAATATTTAAATGAAACATTTTTTTTATTTTACCAGGTAAGGCCCACTGAGCTATATAGCTCTTTTTCAAAAGCGACCTGACCACAAATGATAGAGCAATGAAGTGGCCTATCGTGTGGAAATTGATAGCAGCCAAATACCCTAAATGCGTGTTAATTATAAATGTGGAGGTAAAAACCGGAGGACCCACCCGGAGAAAAATCCACACGACCATGGAGAGAACATGTAAACTCAAAATATACAGGCGTCAGAATCGGGATCGAATCCACAACCTCCTGTATATCAGGCGAGGTAGTTAACATCTCGCCACCGCGGCACCCACTTGCAACTGTGGTGCCCAAAGTATCATCACTACTTAGCCATTCATAAGGTCGTGCTCATTACACACAAAGTGTTTGCCACAAATGAACCACAATACCTTGCTGATATCGTCAAGGAGCATAAACCATCATGTGCACTCCGGTCATCCTAGCAGCCGCGGTTTTTGGCTAACCATCGAACAAAGAAGATCACTGCATTGTGCGCTTTCAGAAGCACTTCTGCGGTCGTCTGGAACGCTCTTCCTTTTGATATCAGGAACCCACTGGAACTATGCACTTCTAAATCCAGATTGAAAAATAATTTATTTAGAACTGCTTATTGTGTTTAGTTTGTTGTCCTTCCCAGGCACCTCCGATTAGCACGGTTGGCTACATATGATGTGAAAGAAGCTTAACATACATAGCCTAGCTCCCTGCCGCCATTGAAAAGTGTGCAGACCAAGGGCTGCGAGTAGCATGTTGGTAGGGACACAAAGCAGCCTTGCTTGGCTCTGAGTACTGCATAGCTCTGGCTCACTCGAAACCATTAGTGAACATGTCAGATAAGGTACTGGGAGCACGGGGCTGTTGGCTCTAAATTAAGAACACTTAAGAACAACACTTAAACAAACACGCAAACGGGCGGTCAAATTTTATGCAATGCCACATTGTTTTTTGTTCAAACAACAGAAACATCTTGTAACAAAAACGATTGCAAAAAAATATGCACGCAGACATAATGTGTATTATTAAAGATATATACAGTATGTTCTCCTATAACGTAGGTAGTTGCGTTCCTGAAGAACACCGGATTATGGAAAAATCGCGTTATAGTAAATAATGTAATATAGGGTAAAGCACAGTCCGCAATAACACGTGAGATGCGTATGCAGGCCGAACAAAGACTGAGGGGTAGCAACTAGAAGCATCCAACCTTGTGTGATGCTACAGTGAGGAAAAAAGTATTTGATCCCTTGCTGATTTTGTACGTTTGCCCACTGACAAAGAAATGATCAGTCTATAATTTTAATGGTAGGTTTATTTGAACAGTGAGAGACATAATAACAACAAGAAAATCCGGAAAAACGCATGTCAAAAATGTTATAAATTGAATTGCATTTTAATGAGAGAAATAAGTATTTGACCCCTCTGCAAAACATGACTTAGTACTCGGTGGCAATACCCTTGTTGGCAATCACAGAGGTCAGACGTTTCTTGTAGTTAGCCACCAGGTTTGCACACATCTCAGGAGAGATTTTGTCCCACTCCTCTTTACAGATCTTCTCCAAGTCATTAAGGTTTCGAGGCTGGCGTTTGGCAACTCGAACCTTCAGCTCCTTCCACAGATTTCTATGGGATTAAGGTCTGAAGACTGGCTAGGCCACTCCAGGACCTTAATGTGCTTCTTCTTGAGCCACTCCTTTGTTGCCTTGACCGTGTGTTTTGGGTCATTGTCATGCTGGAATACCCATCCACGACCCATTTTCAATGCCCTAGCTGACGGAAGGAGGTTCTCACCCAAGATTTGATGGTACATGGCCCCGTCCATCATCCCTTTGATGCGGTGAAGTTGTCCTGTCCCCTTAGTAGAAAAACACCCCTAAAGCATAATGTTTCCACCTCCATGTTTGACGGTGGGGATGGTGTTCTTGGGGTCATAGGCAGCATTCCTCCTCCTCCAAAGACGGCGAGTTGAGTTGATGCCAAAGAGCTCCATTTTGGTCTCATCTGACCACAACACTTTCACCCAGTTGTCCTCTGAATCATTCAGATGTTCATTGGCAAACTTCAGACAGGCATGTATATGTGCTTTCTTGAGTAGGGGGACCTTGCGGGCGCTGCAGGATTTCAGTCCTTCACGGCGTAGTGTGTTACCAATTGTTTTCTTGGTGACTATGGTCCCAGCTGCCTTGAGATCATTGAAAAGATCCTCCCGTCTAGTTCTGGGCTGATTCCTAACCGTTTTCATGATCATTGCAACTCCACGAGGTGAGATCTTGCATGGAGCCCCAGGCCGAGGGAGATTGATAGTTATTTTGTGTTTGTTCCATTTGTGAATAATCGCACCAACTGTTGTCACCTTCTCACCAAGCTGCTTGGCAATGGTCTTGTAGCCCATTCCAGCCTTGTGTAGGTCTACAATCTTGTCCCTGACATCCTTGGAGAGCTCTTTGGTCTTGGCCATGGTGGAGAGTTTGGAATCTGATTGATTGATTGCTTCTGTGGACAGGTGTCTTTTATACAGGTAACACGCTGAGATTAGGAGCACTCCCTTTAAGAGTGTGCTACTAATCTCAGCTCGTTACCTGTATAAAAGACACCTGGGAGCCAGAAATCTTTCTGATTGAGAGGGGGTCAAATACTTATTTCACTCATTAAAATGCAAACAATTTATTACATTTTTGACATGCGTTTTTCTGGATTTTTTTGTTGTTATTCTGTCTCTCACTGTTCAAATAAACCTACCATTAAAATTATAGACTGATCATTTCTTTGTCAGTGGGCAAACGTACAAAATCAGCAGGGGATCAAATACTTTTTTCCCTCACTTTTTCGCTGAGGCAGTCGTACAACTGCTTATTCCTACCTGTGCGACGTAGTTCTGTTGACTCATTCGCATTGTATCCAATTCAAGTCACGAAACCAAGACCCGTTATATGAGGATCGACTGTATATATATACACTATATATACACTTGTTATGTTGTTACAGTGTATTCATCGATGCTTGGAAACGCGTGCAATACCTTCCTGTCGATGCAGGCAACTGAGCGGCCAGCAAAGCGGGAGGCGACGCCACGCTGCACATTCACCGGGTCGCTAAGGATGTCCTCCCAGCGCCCATTACGGAACTTGAACAGCTTATCCGAGTAAGTAGCCATTCCTGCCGGGCACAGATCAGGGGATAATATATATGTAACATCGGTGATGCGTACATTGTTCCACACAAAAACAGCACTGTGGGCGAGATACGCGTATGGCCCTTACAGGCGAATAATAATAATTACATTTGGTATTTGCGCCATTCTTTACAACCACAAGCTTATCAGGAAGGAGCTCTCTTGCACGGACGGTCATAGCCCGCCAGTAGGGTGACGATGTTGCTGTGTGGTAACAAATGGGGTCATTTGCAAGAGGAGTGCCGACCAATGGGTTCAGAACGGAAGGAAGGCTATGTGGAGCAAAGCCAGAGGCAGACAGATTCAGAATGTGGACATCAAAAAATTGGTGAACATCAGAGCAGTGTGAAGGGATTAAAATTAATGCAGAGAATAATGAAACTTTGGAGATCACGGGAGAAGAAGACACCCGATCAAGAGCTGTTCGTGCGTTTAAAACGGCATTGGGTCTAAGGCAGCCAAACGCAAGCATAAAAAAATATAAAGTCCACCACAAAGACGACAGTGTTTTTAGCTTCACATTAGATAATAAGATAAATCTATTAAAATAGATCGGTTTGTTTGATTGCATATTTAAAATTAATTGTACCAAGCTAACAGCTCACATTTACTTTATTTCAAACTAAGACATTTGCAATGTACAGTATGACGTAATTTGCATACAAATGAAGGACGCTGGCCGTCAATGAAAATTGAACGACTGTACGTTGTTTCCCAGAGGCTCCATGGTTGTCCACTTTTGTTTTCAAATGAGGCCTTGGGAGCCGTTTTAATTAATATTGGTTTTAGACCAGGTGACTTGAATACGATCATGCAATGATATCACTCAAGAGCAAACACAACTTAAAAGGTCAACCACAAGGGAAACCGAGCATCGCGAATAACCAGGGCACGTGTAGGGAGAGAGATAAAGGCTTTACAGAGGGGGACTTGAGAAAGCCAGAATAGGGAAACTTGGCATGCAGCAGTTAGCAACGTATGCAGAACGTGGATATGATTTCACAAAACATGAATATCACGTAAATTATTACTTTTATGAAACGCGTATGTACGGGATGCTGTAATACGTTGGTACGCGAGCACAGTGCAATAGATGCAATTCCAAGATTTTTGTGTTGTCAATTACCCACAGCTAAATTTATATACATTTCGGTCATTGTATTGATTTTGGCTTTCTCACGATTGCTAGGGGCACACACATCTGGTCCAAGTTCTTTTGGTGTCGCACAAACGTCCGTAGAAAATACATCCGAGATGTTTTTTCTTTCATTTCAGACAATATATTTATCTTCGTATTTATTTGATTTTCTAAAAAAAAAAGAAAAATCATAAAATGTGACCTTCTGTTTTTAATAAAACAGATGCTTTTTCCTTGTTGTTTATTTCTCATCAGCCTGAGTCGCAACCGAGCTCTAATGACACCGCGATCCCCCAGGATTTGCATCCTGCAGTGTGAGGAATGCTGATTTAATGTCCCATGCTTTAGCTACCCTGGCACATATGGAACTGGAAAAAAGCATATTATAAATGCATATGCAGTATACTATAAATCACAATGCACATTTCAAGCAATTACCTCTATTAAAATGTATATGGTATATAACAGCAGTTTGTCACTCGAACGAGCGTGGTGGAGTGCTCCTCTAAACATTCACGGTCAGGAGACTGTGGCGGGATTCCACGTTCCTATGGCGGGGAGTGTTTCGTGTATATATATTTTTTATAATGCATTGTCAGCAAAAAAAGGCGACTGTCATGTTTATGAATAAATTTCAAGTCCCTTGCATGAATTCCTTTGTTGGGGCTAAATACCCACTGTGTTCAAGGAGCGAGATCTAAACTGCAAGCATGATGATGAATGTATTAGACAAGCTAGATTAGCGATGAATTACCCACTTGTGCAGGTAGGCTCATTAAGCTACAGGGGTAAATGGAATCAACACAGTTGGCTAAAATGTTGGTGACTATATTGCAAGTAATCGAACCGATCAAGCATCCATGGCAGGTTTCCGTAATATACGGTTGAAAACAAACGTTTTAACAAGAATACCTCGTGGAGATTCTTTCTAATTACATCATTGGTAAGCATTCCCACACATCGAGGAAGTCACTACGAAATCTAGTTCAGCCACGTTCCAGCCATGTTCCGGCCAGTCAGGGTCGTTTCTACAAACGCGTGGTTCTGAGAAACGCTACGGTCATCTAATAGAGCTGCACGACATAATGCCGAAAAAGAGCAGTTGCCGAGCAGATAGATACATGACGGACGTGGCCCGCCTGTGCCCATCCTCGAGGGAAAGTGGTTCACCCTCTCTCTGGAAAGGAACCTAAATTGAACTTAACACTTGCAAGGTCTCCACATCAGCCTCCATCACAGGCAGCGTCAAGGCACACGAGATTTCGCATAGAAGCTGTTGTTGCTTCATGTGCCAGTGATGTGCCAAGAAAATAAACCAATGCACGTTCCCCATGTGTAGGCTATACCACAAAACATCAATACGTTTATGCAATCGTTTATCGTAAAACAGCACTCTTTGCGCGAAAATATATATTATACATACTGAAAATCAAATTGTTTTTAGATAATTTGAGAGAGCAAATAAACTGATCTCTCTCGGCACATGTTGCTGTTTTAACGGACCATACATGTAGATTTTTGTTCTTATTTAATGACAAAACATTGAAAAAGTTAATCATCTAAAAAGGTAATGTTTATTGTATTGCTTATTTTATGTAATCCAATTCAATTCAACAACGAAAGGCTATATTGTATTTCCATTTCATTCTCTTCAAACAAACCGACGCAAAACGTTTCTACCTTTTAAAAACTCTAAATTATAATTGGCACATTGTGATCGGTCAGTCCTACAATTAGAGGCTGCGGCATTCATCGATAGGATTTGATGAGGTCAACTTACAAATCAGCGTCCACTTGGTTTCAATACGTATGCAGTATTACATTTTATGATAGAGGGTTTTGTTTGGGTTAGATAACGTAAATAAATAAATAAATGTGCCGTTAAACCCGCCACCACCCGACACAGCCGATTAGTAAGGTTTGTCACGTAAACAAAATGTGCCAATTCGTATCTAGTTCAGCACACGACTGTGTTGGAGAGTGGGTTTAACGACACATTATATTTACGAGATCTAAACGATAAAAACCTCGATTTTTGATAATGATGCATTTTGTTTAGATTTTCTTACCTGATTACGGTACCTAATACTCAAGGCCAAGGGACGCTAACACTGTGGTGTACTTGGTTAGCAGTGCACTGGAGTTGTAATCCAGAGATCGCTGATTCGATCTCCTGGCTCGACAGTTGAAACAACATAAGTTTATTTTTTTAAATAAATATATATTTTATTTTCTCATTCTAGAACCCAGAATGGAAAGCAGATTTTTCAAAAAACGCATCAGGTCACGTGTACCAAACTCGGAGCAATGCACCCTCAAAATTGAGTGGTCGATCGGAGGCCCCCGGGCTCGCTGCCCTACCACGGTAGGGGTAACGATCGGGAGCAGTGTATTTAAGTGGGAAGGGAAGAAGATGGAGGAAGGGGTGAGGGGAGGAATAATGTAACTGCAATGTAAGTTTCTTAAATTCCCCCTCCACCACCTGCCCCACCAACTCTGTCCACCCAGCGGTATAAGTGGGTTCACCACAGTCAATCGGCAGGTCACGTGTGGTAGAAGACGTCTGGCCTGCATGGAAGGGTAGGACGAATGCCCTGCAGAGGGGGGCTCTCTAGAAATCCCTCTCGTTAAGACCCCTTTGCCAGCCGTGGCGTGAGCGAGCAATGCAGGGCAGCACCTTCAACTTTGAGTACTCAAGCCAGAATTGTTTACATTCCTTCAGAGACAAATACATATCATAATGCATATTCATAAAATAGGTGTTAAAAAGGTAATAGTGTTTTTATATCAAATAGGCTATATATGCCTATGCAGCCGATTAATTTCATGGTCATTGCAGATTACGTAAGCATGCGCATCAGGTGCAAGCCAAGGCACCCATTGTGAGCATTGTAGAAAAATGTAGATACCAACAGATCTGCCTGTGAATTAAACACAAACGCTGGCTGTCACGCAACATACACCATGCCACAAAGGTGAGGAGCAAAGCATTGCTCATGGGCGTCTGTCAACATTGCTGCCATTTAAGTGTGCGGAGTGCACATTCCGTCGGTGATTTATTTCACATCGAAACAATTGTGGTCTTGCAGTAAGCATAACCGGTAGGGCTGCTTGCTTTCATGTCTACGTTTATTTGACTTAAGTCCATAATTGTGATGTTTACACGTTCACACTTGTATTACTCTCTTCAGCATCACGCTTCTTTGCACACATGAAAGATGAGGGTAAACCCTGCTTACAATGTGGCTTCATAAGCACCTTTAAGAACCATAGCTTGGGAGTTTTTTTGGTGTGAATTTAGTTTCAAAGGCATATTACTGAAACATAGTAAGCCGATATTTTCACGATTATTCCGGGGAAGTTGATTCTGAAATTGCGACGGTGCAATAAGATATATAGCTCCATCGCTGATTTCATCTCCTCCTATTATGTTTCGTTCTATCCATCCAGTGAGACTTTTTTACATATTCACTAGCTTTAGAAAATCTCCTGCCCACCGTCAGACGATCGCCAGCAAGATTTGTGTCATCTGGCGGCCAACATTGGTTTCACGTGTTGCGACCGCTGTCTAGCTCAGGCAGGGAGCTCTCTATCCGCTCATTCACTTGGCTGAGCACAGTCCGCCTAGCAGCATATACACCGTACGGGTGATTTCACAGGGGCGCACTGGGGCAGCTGTGCGACCCGCTGTACAAATCTCCCTATCAAACAACCGTCTTGATAGCACCCCTGCAGCGAAGGTAATAGCGGGAACGCGTCCACAATCCAAACCGATTGTGCTTGTCCTGCGAGATGTACACCTGTACGGCCATACACCCACACCAAGAAGACCACATCCTCTGTATTTTGTAACCGTTATTATTACTTGCCATGTCTGTATATTGTTTGTTAAGAGTGCTCATGCTTAGAAGGAGGTTGTGCCAAATATCAGCAGCACATTAATTTTCTCCGAAGCACAGCTTGGGTCCCCCATTCTGCACTCCCCTAACTACCATTTCTGAGAGATGAATGCCATTTTGAAGCGTGTAATACGTTTGACTCGTATTCCCTGGGATATTGCTCATTATTTCGACCCCTAACTGCCACAATCTGTCACTGATAGACACAGCCAACTTTAACTTTGAGATTTGTGTCCAACAGAGAGCATGACATGCACAAAATTGACAGTGGACATCACTGATTAGAACAAAGAGTCCTGTCATTGATGCCATTTTTCTCCTGTATAAACGTTATTCTGTGCTCAAATTAATTCAAAATAAATAGAGTATCCAATTGTAAATAGCTGCCTCTCCGTTACATAAAGCTAGAAATTGTACGTGGATGACACTTTTGTCACCTGGCCACATGGCCGGCCTGCTCTAGACCAAATCTTCGACCACATCAATTCCATACACTCAGCCATCAGATTTACCATGGAAGTCGAAAAAGATGGCAAGCTACCTTTTTTGGATGTCCTAATAAAAAAGAGACCTGATGGTTCAATGAGCCACTACAGGAAAGCTACCCATACGGATGCTTTCCTGAAATCGGATTCCCACCACCATCCATCCCAGAAGAATTCCCTCATCAAGACTCTGCACCATAGAGCCCAATGCATATCCGACCAGGAACACATAGCCAGTGAACTCAAGCACGTACACCAAGCTCTTAAGGCAAATGGTTACTCCGACTACACAATCCGCAAAGCTATCACTCCAACCATGAAGAAGACCCCTCTTGAGGAACCTTTCAAAACCATCACTTTACCCTACATTGCGGGGATCATAAAAAAGATCTCCAAAATCTTGCGTAAACACAAAATCCAGGTCCGATTCAACACATTACATAAAATCCGTGATCTGGTATCGTCTGTAAAAGATGTGATTCCGGACATACAGTTCCCTGGCGTCTACAAACTAAGTTGCCTCTGTGGTAGTAGTTACATTGGAGAAACCAAACGACATGTATCGGACCGCATTCGTAAACACAAAGCAGACCTAAAACACGGTAGGACCAACACCTCGGCCGTGGCAGATCACTGTTATAATTCAGTAGGCTCACATGACATTGACTTCTCCAAGACAGAGGTTATCTGCAAGCCATCTGGCTACCATGAGAGATTCGTTCATGAGGGTATCCACATATACAAACACAGAGACAATTTCAACCGAGAAGATGGATTCTGGCTTAGCAATCATTGGAAGGATTTGATAAACCATTTCGGGTCTTAATTGATTGTTCACGCTTACGGTGGCTTTCAGACCGCATCCATTATTTTCGTCTCCCCCCTCCTCTTTTCCGAACATAGATGGACTCGTCTATCTGAATAACTGCCAAATCGCTCTCCGTGGTGCTAACGTACAAAAAACCTGCCACTTTATTCAAATTTTCTTGCTGTGGTTTTCACACCTGATGATAATTGCTTGTGTTGCAGTCGAAACATCGTGAGAATTTTATTGTTTTATATTTGTATTATTTTATATTTTTATTATTTTGTTTCCCTTCTACGTGACTTTACCGAAAGAACCAAAAATATGAATCCCTGCAGTCACAGTTGTACATTGTTTATTTATTATACTTGTGTCGTGACTGACTTGGAGACGTAACTTCTTGTAGGCAATTCTTTAATTAAACACCGAGCACACTTTGTACAATACACACCCTACACTGTTACGCACTGTCTCTCGCTTATATGCAACTCTACACTGGCTGCGAGCCTACACGCAACACTAGCCGTCTGACACTGACGGCACTGAACTAAGACAGCCAACTACGTCTAGCAGCACAATATATCAGATGAGACGACAGCGACAAAGGCACGAGACGACAGCGATGATGGTGACAATCTTCAGCAGCAACGACGACGATGGGGATCCCATTCCAAACGACAGCCCCGAGCTCCCGCACGGGGTCCCCTTTTATCCTACCAGCATGGCCTTGCTCCACCCTGGCCACATCCCCTTTCTAGAACCTACTAGCGGGTTCCCGGGCTTCCCTTACGTGCCCCTTCTGTCACCTTTCCCCTACATCCCTCTCGGGTCTATCCCGTGGCCTGCTGTCAGTCAGGGCTGCTACAAGCTGCAGATCCCCTTCCCTGCCAGCAGCCAGCGCTATGCTACTTAGTGACCAATTCTATGTCACTACACTTGCATACCCTGGAAAGGCTCACTGAGTCTCATGACTGTTCATAGCAATGATTGCTATGTATGGTAAGTTCTGGCTTAACGCGTGTTCGCACATCGCGCTTTCACTATAACGTATTTCTTCTATTAGGGAGGAACTTTTCGCACAACATGGAATCAGCACCATTTAACACGCTTTATGAGCGTTCGACAAACTACTTCTTGATCTGTGTGGTTGAACAATACGCGGGTTCTGGGTATACGTGTGGAATGATACAGTATGCAACATCATACCATAATCTGAGTTTTTTTTCATGTCATGGGATGACTGCAGGTTGATTTTATAGTGCAAATGCAATACAAATTTGCATTGTCTGTATTTATTTATACTCGTTGCTGAACTAGTAACGAATTGGCATGTTTTGTTTACGTGACAAACCTTACAAATCGGCTGTATTGGGTGATGGCGTGTTTAATGACAAATTATATTTACGCGTTCTAACCCAAAAATCTCTATTATGGATAATATTGGTTGCGAAAGCCTATGTGTTAATCTGCCCCATGTGTATACAGTCATTCTTCGCTTAACGCATTTTCACTTAACGCGGCACTTCTCATGAACACATCTACCGCTTTAAACGAGGAATTACTGTATAACCCCAAATGAGTAACTTGTGGGTAATATTTCAAATTTGGACCATGACACCAGCATACGATGGCCTATTCTTGCAAATTACATCACAGGATCTTCACCATCCACTGAGGCAGGTGGCGCGTACTTTTGCGGTGAGGACACCCGCAGTAATAATCAGGGAAGCTGTTGGATTGAACCGCGAAGCTCTGCAACAAGCAGCGAACGCGCTACCACTGGGCCACGTTACCATCAAATTCATATTCACGAATATGGCACTTTTGGAAATAAAAATGTCAGTACAATTTACTTTTTGTGCATGTAGATTCCAATTTGTACAACTTTACATGTACGTAACAATGATGATTTAGATCACTTAAGGCCGTAACCGCTAGACTACATTAAATTATTGCTTACGTTCAAAATCCTTTTGATGTGGTTTTACCATTGCCATGCTTGTAAATCAATGTGAAACTTTTAACTCAGAAGTCCATAGTCTGCACCTCATTAAACTTTCAGAGTTTTGTTTTAACCAGACAGGTATTCGTTGAATTGGCCACATTGTCTAAACAGTTAGCAGAGCTATCACGCGTTAAGCTCCCATCAGAATATTTATGTAATTTACCTTAAGCTCAAATTTCAAATTTCTAAAATTGTCCTGAACAATTTATTGAATAGATTGCTGCATGCATGTATGTGATGGTGATTCTATTTAGGAAAAAAAAAACATTCAATTCATCCAGCAAACTAACATGGCATCTTAGTTTTATAAAAAAACAATAAAGTAAAAAATGGTATTAAAATAATAACTCCAGTCATTGTGGATTTTGGATCTTCAAACAAAAATAACAAGCGTTACCCTGGTCGAATTCCATATTTATATGGCAGGAGCTGGTCTTTCCAAAATAATAATAATAAATAATTTATAAACACACATTTCCATGACAAGTCAAATTTCCATTCGCGACTTGGAGCCAAACTCCTCAAAGACCCACGAAACAGGATGAGTAGCCTCCAACTGTCTCTGAAAAGTGGTGGTGGATTTGATGCTGTTGCTGGTTATGTGTAGCGGTATGCAATTCCAAATGAGTAGGGCAGCCACAGAGCAATGGTGCTCCTGCCAGGACAGTCTTGGTTCGGGGGGCGGGGGACAGCGAGCAAGTTGAGGGAGGGCCCTGAATCGTGTCCGGGTGTTGACTGAGGCACGTGTTTTGAAGGGAACTATTCACTTCCCACTAATTGTCACGGATTGTGTTTTACCCTGGAGGGTTGATGCGCTGAAGTGGACGACAACCCTGATTTAACTCAACCTGTCAATTGTGAGTAAAGCATTCTAACCGCAAGACCACTTGCCAATAATTTACAGCTATTTGTCAATCCATGAATGGCAAAGTCATGTCCATGTAGTACAAAACGAATTCAGTACAAAACTCAATATTTAAAGAGCAGCAATGCATGTGAATACATACACACATACGAAGACAAAGATCCCCTATATAGCCTGTAACAGACTGTTGGGGCAAGTGCTGTTCGCGAGCACCTACGAAGGCCAGCAAGATACACGAAGGTGGCCAACACCATGCCCGGCCGCCTTTGTCTCCCTCGTGGCGATGTTTACACATTGCACCAGGTACTCATTTTGAGGCTGAGTCGACCTATGGGAGTTCCCAGGACCGGTTCAGATAATCGTCACTGGTGTTGCTCGTGAGCGGGAATCAAACCCGGGTCGCAAGTTTCGTAATGCAGCACAATAACTACGACACGACTGCTCCCCACACAACAACTACAAAACAGCCATTCGCCACTAAGTGGTGGTGACGTCACCACGACGCTTGGGCCAGGCTATGTGCACCTTGAGGCCACGTGAAGTGTAAAACGCCCGCTGGCAGGAGGTCACGGGGCAGATCCAGGTGCCACGGGTCAAATGGCTGAGATGTAGGCCTCAGCAAGGTAAGGTAAAATGTAAAAACAACGAGCCTACCTTTACCCTACCTTTTACCCTTACCTCATACAAATTACCCGATTACAGGGTAATTACTGGGGGTACTACACAAGAAAAAGGTTTATAATAGGTAAATGCTAGGTAGAGCGCTTTATTCATATAGAATACTCTCCATGATTCCAATTTTAAATGGAGGCCACGGACTGCGCCACGGAGCTTTTAGCGAGCAGTAAACAAGGTATTTACCAGGTAATACTTCGCGCTACCTTTACCCTACCGGGTAATTCTTCAGCGCTACCTTTACCCTACCCTTTACCTTACCCCTTGGCATGTCAACACCTTTACACTTTACCTTTACGCTTTTACCCAGTAAAAAGGGTAAATTACCTTACCTTGCCAAGGCCTACTGAGATGACTGGCCAACTTGCTGTGCTTTAGTCACCTGGCGCTCCACTCGTTGTTGTGAGCACCGCTCCTCCGCCCTCCGTTGTTGTTGGAGGGCGACTGCCTCCAACTGCCCAGCAGCGTCTTTCACGAGTCTCCTCTACAGAGGCCGATCTGGACACTCCTAGTACCAGTCATCGGCAAGTCCACTCAGCTCCACATCCTCCTGTACCACATCACTCCATCTCTTCTCTAGCACGTACCGCGCCCATTTATCCCCCTCTATCCGGCCAAACAAAAGCTGTTTAGGCATGCGATGACTGGGCATGCAGGCTGCATGACCCAGCCAACGCAGCCTTGCCTGCTGGAGGAGCTCACCGATGGGACTTTGCCCAGATCTTTCAAAGATTTATGAGCTCCTCAAACAATACAGCCTGGTTAAACCCAGGATGGATCGTAGGCAGGCCAGCCTAAATGTTTCCAATCGGCGAAGATGCTCCATTAGGGGGGTCCACGTTTCGCAAGCGTAGAGAAGGGAGGGAATGACCGTGGCCGAGAAGACTTGAAGCTCCGTGCAGAGCGACAGACCAGGTAGCTTCCACACAGCGTTACGCAACCGATGAAAAGATAATGCCGCTCGACTGATTCTGAGTGAGACCTCTGCTGTCAAACCAGAGCCGGTCATGAGCACACTGCCCAGGTATGGGAAAATCTCCATTCTCTCCACAACTGCCCCATCACCGATTGGGAGTTGTGGGGGTGGGGTGCCCGATGGTACAAAATACCCAGGCAGGTGCTTAGTTTTAGTGGGGCCGATGGTAAGGCCCCACCTCTTAGTGGTACATTCCAGGTTCAGCAGCAGCGCCTCCAACTCTTCCTCTGAGTGAGCGGGAATTACCAGATCATCGGCATACATAACGTAGTTGACCAATAGGGAGCCATCCCTTGACCGCACCCGGGCATCGATCAGCCTCCCATTGTATCTGTACCAGATGGAAATTCTTCAGTTGCAGCCATCAAAGGCTTCACGAACTACGTAGTCGAGAAATATGTTAAATAATGTTGGAGCCAGAGGACATCCCTGTCGCACCCCAAGGTGAACAGGGAATGGTTCCGACTCTCGGCCACGTAGTTTTACCCGGGCCCGCTCACTATCATGAAGGTCCTTAATGATCGTGAGCAGAGGGTCAGGGACTCCGAAAACACGAAGTAAAACCAAGAGCACAGGCCTACTGATGGTATAATAGGCCTTGACCAGGTCAATAAACCAGAGATGTAGGTCTTGTTGAATTTCCCTACACCTCTGCTGTAGCAAACGGACAGAGAATATGGCATCTGTGCAGGACTGCCCTTTCCTGAAACCACATTGGGGCTCCGCAAGCCTCTCCTCAGCGTGCCTGGCAAAACGATGTTGAATAATCCTTGCCAAGACCTTTCCCGGCACACTGAGGAGTGAGATGCCCCTGTAGTTGTTACAGTCTGTGCGATCCCCCTTCTTAAAGAGTGGGACCACAAGGGCATCCTTCCAATCCTGCAGAACCCGTCCAGTGGTCCAGACTGTTGTTATGCTGTCATGTAGGGCAGTCTGTGCACAGACACCACCCTCCCTCAGCATTTCGCTTGGGAGATCATCTCTACCCGGTGCCTTTCCTGGTCTCAGACTCTGGATCACCTTTAGTACTTCCTCAACAGATGGCACCTCAGCCAGCCACTCACAGGGGGTGACTTCTTCCAATATTTGAGGCACCACAGCCTCAGCAGGGTCATCCCCACTTTGTCCCACAATGTTTTCCATGTCGAGGGATTTTCCCTCCCCCAGGACTTCGCAGAAATGCTCAGCAAATCTGCAAACCTGTTCCTGGGGGTCAGAGATTGGATTACTCTTTTTTTCCCCCTAATGATGGTAATAGGTGTTGCGCTGCAGGTTACTTTTTTGATGTAGTTAAATAGGGAATTGTGATCGTGGGCCATTGAGGCAGGCTCCATCTCCTCAGCAACCTGCGACCACCACCCATCCTTGCAGCGCCTCACGGCTCTCCGAACCTCCAAGTGAAGGCTGCGGTAAGCCTCCTCATTCTCTGACATGGGATCCTGTAGACGATTAGAGTGGGCCTGTCACTTTTTCTCAGCCAGCTTGAACACCTCTTCTGTTAGCCAGGGCCTCTGGGGAGGTCTGGACCATGTACCCAAAGCAGCCATTGCAGCTGCCTGAGTCACAATCCTAAACCTCACCCATTTACCCTCGACATCTGGAGGATTGGGGGATGATGCCAACCCCAGCCACAAGCGATGATGAAATTCTCGCTTGCAACTTCCGTCAGCTAGCTTAGACCAGGCCACCTTAGGTTAGAATGGGGTCCTGGGTGTACACCCACCACCGGAGTGGAAGAATGGCAGGCGCATCTTACAGATGACAAGTCGATGGTCAGAGGGAAGATCAGCTCCACGGTAGGTCCTGGTGTCAAGGACATGGGCCCGCATCCGCTGTTCTGTCACTATGTAGTCCAGCAGATGTTCTTGCTTGGACCCGGCATGCATCCATGATGTTGTGTGGATGCGCCGATGCCGGAACAGCGTGTTGGTAATTACAAGCCCATGGGCTGCAAAAAAATCTAGCAGCCTCCTACCGTTGTTATTGAGCTGATCTGGCCCATGTCTTCCAATCACTCCAGATCAGGTGCCAGCAGCATGACCAACTCGAGCATTGAAGTCACCCAACAAAATGACTCTATCCCGAGGGGCCACTTTAGCTAGCACCTGTGACAGGAGGTCATAGAAGGCATCTGACTCATCGGCCTTGCCTGCATCGCTCCATGAATGTTCATCTTTGGTGGGGACATAAGTAACCACGACCACCACTCCACGCCTCCATCTGATGGGAAGGTGACCCAAAGTAGCCTGGGGCTTACAGCTTCCCACACCTCACCACCATGCTCCCACACCCCCTTCATTCGTTTGTTCATAAGAGCCACTCCCTGTTGTTTGGTAGTCTCCTGCCCTGAGTAGAGGACTGTCCACCCCTCATGGTGGCAGGAGCCAGAGCCGGTCCACCGGACCTCCTGAATGCCACAGAGATCCAGGCGGTACCGGTCCAGCTCCTGACAGAGGAGTGGCAGCCTCTCCTCCGCAGTGAGCCTTCGAACATTCCACGTGGCCATCCGTAGTGGCTTTTTGTTGTTTCTGGAAGAGCCCTGAGGGTAAAGATTCAATCTCCTGGCTCCACCAAATGGGGTTTGGCCAGGAGACGTCATAGACGCCTGTCCCCCCGGGGCCTCCGGCACAAGCTTATTAATTTTTCATTCGTGGTTTAGTGGTAATTGAAGGTGGAGGGATTACCAGCCCCTTGCACCTATACAGAGCCCCCATTTGGCTGCTGTCGTGGTTACAAACGCCATGAAAGGAAAGGCCCTCCCCCCCACAGCACTGTCCATGACAGCATTGCCCATCCAGCACCACATACATAAAGATTCCCCATATATCCTTTAACAGGCAGTTGAGGTAAGTGCTGTTAGCTAGCACCTGTTAAGGCTGGAATGGCACACGAGAGGGTGGGTGGCCAGCACCACGCGCGACCGCCTTTGTCTCCCCAGTGGCAATGTTTACACATCGCACCAGGTACTCGTTTAAGGTTGAGTCGACCTAGGGGAGGCCCATGACTGGTTCAGATAATATAATCATCACTGGTCTTGGCTGTGAGCAGCAATTGAACTCACCAGGTTCGTAGCGCAGCGCGCTAACCGCTGCACTACCACTTCCCACATACATACACACACTCATGCACACACGTACACACACACATGATGTCATGAAGCGGTCCGTAAAGAGCCGCCTGCGGCTCTGGAGCCGCAGGTTGCCAACTGCTGTTCATGGGGGTTATTTGACCATACTTCACATTACCCAGTGCAAGCTTGTTGAAGCGAGGGGTGGGGGGGGGGGGGGGTGCCCAGGACTCAAGGCAAGGTTCAGATATCACTCACCACTAACGTTAGCTGTGCACAGGAATCAATTTAGGTTGCCGGGTTCAACATGAAATGCCAGAACCACCTCCCTTAATACATGGCCTCTGATTAAAAAAAACAGAGTTAGGATTTTAAGTAGTAAAGATATGCATAACCCAAACTATGGCATGTTTTTCACAGTATTGGCTTATGTATGAAATGCAGGCGCTCCACGAGTTTTGTATCATGTTATATCTGCATTGAAACGTCATGCTCGAAAAATATTAGCCTTCCAAACCTATGCTATGTTAATACACTGGAGTGTATAATGCACCTCTTGAAATGGAAGAATCGGACACCCCTTAGAGGGGCTCTCTGGAGCGCTCTCTCTCTCTCGTGGAGGCCCTCTATTGCCAGCAGTGGCATGCAATTTGCAGGGCTGCACCTTTTCCTTTTACATCAATGGAGACGTCAACTGCCTTAACACGTTAACTAGCTTCCCGACAACTGCAGAAATGTTCTAGAATGCTCTTCCTATCTTTGTCTCCAGCCCTCCTGCCCGCACACATTTCCCTTTCTCTTGCATATGTGCGACTTTCAACGCGCGGAGCAAAAACGCTGTAAATATTATGCCGTCCACACCCGGTGTAGATCCACTGCCTGGCACCTACTCGGTGAAGTCATTTGATTCAATTTGCTCCACATGTGTCATCCTGTAGGTCATGCAGTGCTTGATAACACCCACAGTGGACAACTCGAGCTATAAGTGACATTGCCTAAATAGCGGTAGATACACTGAGTCTTTGTAAAAGGCAAATACAGTATTACCCCCCCCCCCCAACACACACCGTATCATCATGCTAGTTACGATACGGAGCGACCTGTGACCACTGTAGTTCAAGTAGCATCGTGGTTTGTGGTCCCAAGCAGGACTACTGAAAAAAAGAGCCTTGGGACTCAGTTGCGGTAAATACTAAAAGAGGTAAAGGTGCAGCCCTACTGGCAAAACGGCCTGATATGAATTTCCACGAGACTTTAATTACCTTGCTTGGTATGCAAGAGGTCGTGAGCTCAATTCCGCCCCTAATGCATGTATATTTGCAGTTTGCATGTTGTCCCCGTGGTCGCATGGAATTTTCTTCGGGTCCTCCGGTTTTTCCCTCTAGATTTATAAGCATGCTTTTAGAGTATTTGGATGCTATAAATTTCGACGTGATAAGCCACTTTGTTGCGCTATCATTTGTGGCCAGGTCGCTTCTTTAAAAAGCGCTATATAGCTCAGTGGGCCTTAACTGGTAAAGTAAAAATAGTATAGTAAAACATGTGGCCTATACTTCCATGCTGGCCAGACATCTGGCCAGACATCTGGCCAGGAAGAGGTGTCAATACCCACACTTTACCCCACCACACACAACCTGCCGATCGTCTCTGATGAACCCATTCGTACTGATAGGTGGGCAGAGATGGGCGAGGGGGTATTTAAGAAACGTTCCCCATTGTATCAACTGCTGCAAGGGAGATTGGATCGAACCGGCAACGTTTGGATTGTAAGCTCCGTGTGCTGGCTGTGACAATGCGGCAGCATCCTGCCGCGGTGAGTGGGTTATTATTTATGAAGGACGATATGAACAGCAAGCAATGAACACACTTTGTTTAATACTGTATAAACATGAATGAAAGATTATTACTGGGTTTTAAAATGTAGATCATAAAAAGGAGCTTTTTTATTCTCACTATTATGATTTTTGTTTCGAGATTATTATGTTTTATTCCAAATGTGTCATTATAGATGGATTCCCTTAGACACTGACTGTTTATCCATCTTTTTGTAATATATAAATGTCACGCATTAAAAATGGTTTAAAAACAAACGTACATCACTGTACCGTGAAATACATATTAATCTAGATATAATGTACTTGCATTGCTATAGGTGTCAATTTCATGTAATTAAAATACCACAATTTACATTAAAATGCGCTTTACCATTTCAAATGGCTCCTTTGAAGTCGGTATTGTCATTGAAGTGAGTTTTAAATAACATCACATTGGTCATAGTTTTTTTCATGTGGATAATTAAGATGCGTGTAAATCAATGTTCACCCATGTACAGTCTGTATTTGCAAATTATTGGTTTTCAGAAATGCTGATATCTCTGGTGAACTCATCATCATCATAATAATAATCATAAAATATGTTTTGGCCGTGATAATCCTTTATTACCTGTGTATATGGTGGTTCAAATTGATGTCAGGCCATGTGGTATAGGGTGAGCGCAGCACACAAAATATATCTGTCTATGACATTGCACAGGGATGTGCAGTGTGTTTGCTTGTGCCTGTATGTGAATTCTGTAATTGCTGCGAATGATAAGATCTCACTGGAAATACTTTTTTGTAGGTGTAACTGCGGTGTGGTACAAACTCATCGGGGTGGACAGGATTAGGCTGAAAAAATATCGCGACGTTTAACAAATGATGCCAGGAAATATATCAGCGGAACACTGTTCGCGTGCTAATCGAGCTGTGCACATGTGCACTCGGGATGCAGGTGCGCATGTGCACGAGCAATTCTCATCCTCAAATGAGTAGCTGGTGCCGTGTGTAAACATCGCCACTCGGGAGATAAAGGCGGCCAGGGCGTGCTGCTGGCCACCCACCCCCTCGTGTGCCGTGCCGGCCCTCATAGGCGCTCGATAACAGCACTAGCCCCAATAGTCTGCTATAAGGCTATACGGGAGATCTTTGCCTTTAACAATTCCAAAGCTGCCTATCTGTTTTATGGAATTCTGTGATTCCGTGCGCTTGGACGTAGCGCTCATCGCTCTCACTGTCGCCGTCAGTTTATGCTAAATACAAATACTAGTCTTGAAGGACCGTGAGAAACAGCATCTCTTTCTTTGGGGTTGAGATTCAGCCTGCTTCTTGAGTTTCAATCTCCAGCCTGTTTCTTGGATTGAGAATCGGCCTTCCTCCTCCACTTGATGGTGATGGCAAGTGACTCAGATTAAACTGTACAGTTATAATGTTGAGTTTTATTAAATTTTTTATATTAAATTGTAAATATGTAGATATTTGTCATTAAGTATTCATTAAACGTGTTGGGTATTTGGTATAAATGAAATTAAATATTCGTAATTATGTGTTCATTATTTGCAGTATGTCAGACGTCCTACATATTCACAAAGCTCTCTCATCCAATAAGCCTGGCTTGGAGTGGTTTCACTGCATATATACAATGGCGTTATCATGTGTATGGACATTCATGGTGATATCCTTAATAATCCACATAGTGTGGGTTGGTGTACAATGGTTAAATATACTTATGGAAGTGTGAAGATTATATCAGGAAAAAAAGCACGTGCTTTGATATAAGCAATCAGGAAACGTGGTGATGATAGCTGAACTTTTTTTAAAATATTCTTCTTGGTGTTACGTGACGTTATTCAGACAGAAAATCTCATGCTCTTTTGATTAAATTTAACAGCCTTTTTTTATTGAAGACAATGGAACATGTTCAAATAATGCACAGGTTGCCAGATTTAACCAGAGTGAACTGCCTTAGAGTTGAATATTTGGTGGCGGCTTTCAATTTACAACGCGAAGCCAATGTTAATCCAAGCCAATGGATGATCCAACACTGCAATGGAATCCGTGTTGACAAGATTAAATACTCATAATAAAGGTTTTTGGGTTAGATCGCGTTATTTATAAATGTGTCGTAACCCTCCTACACCCGACATGGCCAATCAGCAAAAAAAAGTGTCACGTTGACAAAAGACAAATAGTTTACTACTTCAGCCCACCGCTGTGTTGAAGAGTGAATCCACAACATTTACAGTTTGAGTACGACGCTTCGCTGGTAATTACATCCAGCATCATCGGGAAATTCGCCAGAATAGTAAAGCCCTCACTTGCTCCCGGTCCGGGAGCATTATAAATAACGCGATCTAACCGAAAAACCTTTATTATGAATAATATTGGTCGCAAAAGCCTACGTGTTAAAGATTAAATACATTTACGCATGTTTAAACCTGTCTGTTTTGCTCATTGCACTACCTAACACTATTCATTTGCAATAGGTCATTCTACTTTCATGGGCAAGTCAAGAGTAACCTAATCCAACGGATTATCGAACACCAAAGTGGAAAGTATGTCAAAAACACATTACCTACTTTCATGTGCTTAAAACCGCCCGCACAATGCTCACAAACAGAATTAGGTTCTCTTTTTTTCTCCTGGAAAAGTAAGTAATGTGCTCCACTTATTACACGTAAACAAGCGCGGTTTTCCAAGCTGGGACACGTGTTGAGCCTTTTTTCTCTACAGCTTTCGCCATCTCTGATTCAACTGCTGAAGATACCAGCAGTAGCACGTGGCGAAAACTTTACAGGAGAAATTCTCAACACACAGCCAAACCCCCACGGTGACTAGCTTAGCATAAGCACGACAAGCGGTTGTGAAAACCTAAGTGTCAAAAAATATGAATTCAGTGAAAAACACAATTATACAGTTTAAGTGTACGACTCCAATCATTGTAAAGATTGCCATCACTAGAATGGTCGAATCATGGGGGAAAGCGTGGCAGAAACTGATCAAAAGTTTCCCTGCTTGGTAATTACTTTGCTTTCAGCTATGTGATAAGCGGCTTTCACTTTGAGTGTTTTGTGTCACTGGAAAGTTGGCAAGGTATCAGCTACAGAGGAGGGGGAGGAGAACTTCCCACAATTCAGGAAGTGCATTTAGGCCAGGCAGGAAAACGGCTTTTCACATGTGGAGGAATGTTCAGTTAACCCTTTCTTGTCCTGAGACGTCTGCAAGTTGCAGGATGGGTTCCGTTCACCGATGGGTCTCGGAACGTGCAAGCGGTTAGTGTTAATTTTATTTAGAGAGGCATAGCGTCGTTATTTTCGAAGACATTGTACTCACTGCAGAGAACTGTAACGACACGACCGCACTCTATAATAGCTGGCGCCAAACTGTGCCACACGCCCTCCCGCCTGACGTACACGTACGTCACCGGAATGGGAAAGGCTTAAGTGGGTGTGGTGAAGGTGTTGTAAATGGTGTGATAAAGGTCATGGGGACAATGCAAAGGGGTGATCAATTTGTGGTGAAGGTGTGATATAGGAGTGGTGAAGCTGTCATGAAGTTGTGATGAAGTTGTGATGAAGTTGTGAAGGTGTGCAGAAGGTGAGCGGTACATATGAAGGTGTAGCTAATGTGAGCCCACTATCAACAACGGGGCCTTTTTTCCCCATTGTTGATAGTGGCAGACACCATTTAGCAGTATAAACTTGCAACTACATAGCCATAATAAACTAAAACTAAACATCGATTTAAAGCTTTCGTGACTGCAATGATTCATCTTCTTTGGTTCTTTCGGTAAAGTCACGTAGAATGAGAATAAAATAATAAATTGATAAAATAAAATAACACAATAATATTCTCACGACGTTTCGGCCACAACACAAGCGGCCTTCATCAGGTGAAGGGAGCGAGACTGTCTGGTAGGACAGCGCTGGAGTGAATCATTGCAGTCACGAAAGCTTTAAATCGATGTTTAGTTTTAGTCACTCCAGCGCTGTCCTACCAGACAGTCTCGCTCCCTTCACCTGATGAAGGCCGCTTGTGTTGTGGCCGAAACGTCGTGAGAATATTATTGTGTTATTTTATTTTATCAATTTATTATTTTATTCTCATTCTACGTGACTTTACCGAAAGAACCAAAGAAGATAAAACTAAACAATTCGAATTTTACCAGGTAATTCCCACCGAGCTACAAAGTTATTTTTGAGAAGCAACCTAGCCACAAATAATATCCCAATGAAGTGGATTATCATGTGGAAATTGATGGCAGCGAATCATTTTTTTAAATGTGGAGGGAAAACCCGGATAAAAATTCACGCGACCACAGACTGGACATGTAAACTCCAAATATACAAGAGGTGTCAGGATCGGGATTGAACCCACGCCCTCCTGTATACCAGGCGAAGTATTTAACATCTCGCCACCGTAGCACCCATGATGCCACCACAGTTATTAAACCAGACAAGTGAAGTATCGAGTGACAAGGACTCGCTGACACGAGGAGACGACAGCACTTGTACACACACACATATCCTTATGTATGCAGTTACACGTGAGGGACTGACACTACATCGAACCATAACTGGTGGGAATCACAAGGTTTGTACCCGAGGGTATTTTGGGGTCACAAATGGTCACACAAGTGATCACAGTACCCTCCTGGTCCATGACACATTCCCACGGTAGGAAGCAGGGTACTCATAAAATTCCCAAAAACTCAAAACATTCCTCATTAACACTCCCTAAAAACTAAAACAACTAGTAACGTTTCTGGCAGTGGCTGGTCTTCATATTGTAATGACAGTCGAGCCTACATGCCCTGTGAGTGGACTAGTGGCCACGGGAGGTAATGACAGGGGTATCATTTGTGAGTGGGAAGGGACTGGTGGCCACAGGAGGTAATGACAGAGGTATCAGTTGTGTGTGTGAAGCGACTGGTGGCTACGGGAATGTTCGAGAAGGGAGCGTGGTCAGGAGACGGAAGAGGACGGTAGAGTCTGCCGGTGGAGCGAGCGTCCAGAGTCCGCGAGAATGATGAATGATCGAGAAAGGGGCGTGGCCTCGATTGATATATAAGAGAGATGCGGGCGAGACTCGGGGCTGTTGCAGTGGGGTCTCCGCCTGATGTCAAGTGAATGTGTATTCAATAAAGTGTCATCTCAAGAGAAGTGTCAAGTCGTCATTACAACGGAAATATATTATTATACGTACTTTTCCTATTCATGGGAGTGTTGTTGACAAATGTATTGAGGTTTTGTTATTTGGCACCTCTGCCAATGCAGTATCACAATGTTTCATATGCTCTTTGCATGATCCCAGGAGGGGTAATAGTCACAGTTCAACCTAACTAGCATCAAATTGGGCAGCACTGCTGCTCGTGCCATCTCCTCGCCATTTGTTTTTAATTCGCGTAGATGCATTCCAATTAAAGTGGTTCCATGCTCAATCGTCGATGGGGCGGTATTCCTATCGAGTGGACGTTTTGAGTCAGTGGTGGAAATTCCGCGTTACTATGACAGGGGACATTCAATCGATATGATGATCGACCACTGTCGTCTTCCCACAAAGTGGTACTTATTTCATCAACCCGAGGAAGGAAATTCTGATGTATACAGGAACTGGTAGGTGATACTGTGATTAGAGCCCTTGACACACAATCAGAATGTTGCCAGGTCAAATCCATTTTCAGGGGTGTAACTCGTTTTGTCATCCCTACTGGTATGGAATTTTCACATTCGTGACCTTATATCAACTACTGTACCGTTTTTCATCTAAAAAGCAGCGCAGTCCTAATGATGACGATGATGACCATGTCTTAATTTACAAAGTAAAAGGGGAACCGATAACGCAGAAAAATGAGCCAAATGATGAACTGTAGTTTGATGAATACTGTACCGTTTTCAAGTTGTTATATTACAATCATGAAAAGCAACTGAAATCAACGCTTCCAGTTGCAGGCAGGTGATGGTGCGTTACGAAGATAAAGGCATGAGCTGCGCACGGCGCTGTATCTCTAAAATTGCATACACCAGACAAAAACGGAAAAAGAAATCTATTTGAGGTAATGAACAGAACTAACAATACATTATCAGCGGAGTTTAAATGCCATGGTATCTTTACAGATTATGCTATATATAACATACAATTTAGCTAATTATATACCTGAATTAACTAGAGGCTGCTGAGAAGCATTCAGAAACAGGAGGTGGTGATTCATGGTACCACACAAGTAGGTGTCATCATCCATAGATATTTAGATTCCAACTTAGTTTTACTGCTATGCACATTAGCTTTGTGAAATGTAAATATTATTGACACTCATGGAACTTGCAGAGTACAAATATTTAAAGTTACTGGTATCTATTATGAAAGCAACTACCCTTACTACAACATGGGGTAGATGGAGTCTGCCAAGGTGGCACAATTTTCGCCAAAGTTATTCTCAGCAACATTGGAAGGATATTGTCTGAAATTTGGATTGTACTAACAAATCCATGAATATTAACAGCAAAAAACTTTAAGCATCTCAAATGTTCTGACGCCACAGTCATGATAACGTCCATTGGGAATGCACCGCCGTACATGTGATAAGAACGTTAATAAATAGGCGAAGTTGGGCTCAGGATAAATATGAGCAAAACAGAGATCATGTGCAACAAGTCTACAAAACAACTAGATAAATCTGTCACAGGGAAATGTCTAGAAAACAGCAGAATGCCTGTAGCTGGAAATGCTCTTGAAGATTGCTTGGAACCATTAAGTCGAGGTTGCACAACAATATGATGGATTGATTTTCGAGAGCTAAAAGGTGATAAGGAAAAGTAAGATACTGATGTGCCTAACGAACAACGTTTTTAATCAGTGCACACTACCTGGCATATGGGTCATAATCATGGCCATCATCGAATTAAACGAAAACTGAAAAGTGACCACAGAAGTGTGGAGAGATGCATGCTTATAATTGCATTGAGAACATGAGCAGGTTAATGACATTGTTCAAACTGTGAAGTGGACTGGTACAGGACAAGTCTCTTATTAGAACACATGATAGCTGATGGTCAAGCATTATGATCCAGTGGCAGCCATGGGAGGGAACGCATCCTCAGAGGTCGGTCATCGAGGAGATGGAGCAATAAACTCAGCTTGTGTGGAGGTGCTGCGTAGATTGTTCATCATGAGAGAGGTTAGGGTCGGCTTGGAGAGGCCTTGAGTGGCTTAATCGTGGCTGAGGATGCTAAGGTGGCGGGATATCAACGACCTCGCCTGGTATGCAAGAGGTTAATTCCGCCCCTGATGCATGTATATTTGGAGTTTGCATATTCTCCCCGTGGTCGTGTGGCTTTTTCTCCGGGTCCTCCAGTTTTTCCCTCCACATTTAGAATTAACGTGCATTTAGAGCATTTGGCTGCTATAAATTTCCACGCGATAAGCCACTTCGTTGAGCTATCATTTGTGGCCAGGTTGTTTCAGAAAAAAGGGCTCTATACCTTGTAAAAAAATGTGTCAGTAGTTTTTATGATGATAACCACAGGATCGCCAATACACCCCCCCCCCCCCCATTATTGTCCATTGGTAGTGTTTCCATGTACATAATACTCAAATACTCACCATATTCAAAGATGGTAAATACACACGCAAATACAGTTACTCACAAACAAATACATTGGACTTTTTGCAGGCAAGTGAACAACACACAAACAATAAAGATAACATCATAAATCCATACTTAATACCGTATACACACTCATATATCCTGAGATTAGAGATGAAAAGCAAGAACTAAAAGGCCGGGTGGTGGCATCCTGTAGAAGCAGCCAGTGGAGGTCAAGGGGTTAACCACGATCGAGCAGAAGGAATGTGGTGGAGCATTTGGTGGCATTAGCAACACCGGTTGTGCTCACTTTTAACCATAACCTGAAATGAGGGCAATTAATTCTTACGGAATAAATTGATGTGTGTGTTGACGAATTATTTAATGGTATGTAAATTCATGTAATGTAGAGAATATAACATTCACGAAACACTTGGTGTTAATATTCAGTACGTCATTATCTAAAGCTCTGTGCACAATTATTCAACCCTGTTAGTGTTTTGTGTGCCCCACGCTTCACCCATGTTGTATATTGTTATCATGATTCAGCAGAACATTTTGGAATACTTTGTACTTTGAGACTGCAGTAAATAGGGAAAAAAATCACTGCAATCAGTGGCGGATCATTGGGGTTTATTAGTAATAAATAGGCATTTTGCGACCCCCACTGCCACTGTGTAGCATATTATTACGTGCCAGGGACTCTATGAGATGATAGGACAATAGTCTGATTCCATAATTGGCAATAAGTAACAGCAAAGCAGTTGTAAGTGACTCACAGAATTGTGCGCAGTTGCATAAACAGTACACGGCTTCCCTGAAGGCATTCACCTACAGCGAGCGCGATGCCGATCACACGTGTTGAATAAAAAGCAAGGAGCAAGTCCTTAATTACTAACAACTCCTTGCTTACTAACAACTCCTTACTCACTAACAACTCCTTACTTACTAACAACTCCTGTAATTTTTCATTGCTGGAGGGGTTGCCCCCCTACCTGAAAATCCTGGCTCCGCCACTGACTGCAATGTTCATCATTTTTTTTTCAATTTAACATGCTTTGAGGGAAATTAACTTACTATAAAATACTGCTTGGTACACGCAAATTTTAAAAAAAACATACGTTTCCATCCCTTATTATGCTGTTTATAAATCCCAATTTACAACGTTAAAGTCAGTTTTTGTTATTCATGGATTTGTTTTAATGAATGACACAAATAGTACAGTTTTAGATTTGAAGCTTTCGTGACTGCAAGGATCCATACTCTTTGGTTCTATTCGGTGAAGTCACGTAGGTAAAAAAATAAAACAACAAAAATCACGACGCTTCGGCCACAACACAAGCGGCCTTCATCAGGTGAAGGGACCAGACTGTCTCGAGGACAGCGCTGGAGTGAACACAGCTAAGCTCAGAATGCGACCTTTAAGCTGTGTGAGAGGAATCAAGGTGCCTTGACAAAGGAATTAGCATAAAAAATAGCATTTAATTGGCGGACTTAGCATGATGAAAGGTGAACATGTGCAGTGAATTAAAACATGTACACCTGGCCCTAAAAAAAAATGGATACTCTGACCGTACCATCCGCGAAGCTGTCTCTCCCTCCATACAGAAACAACCACTTGATACTCCGGTCAAAACCATCACACTACCACATATAGCAGGCGTCACTAAAAAGATCTCCAAAATTCTAAACAAACACAAGATCCAAGTCCGGTTCAATACAGTACACAAAATTCGTGATCTGATCCCATCCGTGAAGGATGTCATTCCTGACTTACAATACCCCGGGGGTTTACAAATTGAGTTGTACCTGCGGTGATTGCTATATCGGGGAGACGAAGCGACATGTCTCTGACCGAAATCGCGAGCACAAATCAGATTTGAAACACGGCAGAACGAATTCTTCTGCTGTAGCGGATCACTGTTACAACGCTGTGGGTGATCACGATATAATTTTCTCCGATACCAAGGTTCTTTGCAAACCCACGGGTTATTATCAGAGATTTGTTCACGAGGCAATTCAGATCTACAAACACAGACACATTTCAACCGAGAAGATGGTTTCAAATTAAGCAACTATTGGAAAGATGTTCTAAATCGAACCAAAACAAATTTTAAATGGTACAGTATATTTTTTCAAGTAGTGGTACCCCAAACTTTCGCAGCATCCCTTCTCTTCCCTTTTCACACCTCCACCCCTCGCCGACCTGCACATGTTCACCTTTCATCATGCTAAGTCCGCCAATTAAATGCTAATTTTTATGCTAATTCCTTTGTCAAGGCACCTTGATTCCTCTCACACAGCTTAAAGGTCGCGGTCTGAGCTTAGCTGTGTTCACTCCAGCGCTGTCCTCGAGACAGTCTGGTCCCTTCACCTGATGAAGGCCGCTTGTGTTGTGGTCGAAACGTCGTGATTTTTGTTGTTTTATTTTTTTGCCTACGTGACTTTACCGAATAGAACCAAAGAGTATAGTACAGTTTGTTGCATTTATATTAGGGGGGGGATGTTAATATTATTCCTAATGAAAGCAATCCCACACTTTATTAGATGAAAAAAATTAGATTCAGGAACAGGCGTGCTCTTGACATCCGCCAGTGAGTTTCACGATTCCTGTTCACGAGTTGAATTTAAGTACAGAATAAAAGCACCTCGGTGGTTCGGAGCCCTTTCAACAACGCCGCCTCCTCCTCTTCGCAGTCCCCACCGTGCCAAGCACAATTACAGGACTCTTCCAGAGAAATGCAATTCTGTGTTGGTGGAAATCATTTACGCAGCAGCATATGAATATGGAAATGAATTATTTTGACTTTTCAAAATGTAATGCTCGTTTTACGCACGTTTTACCCAGGAATGCCTCACTCGAGTCTCAAGACACATTTTCAGGAGTTTTCCTAGGAGGTGGTAATGTTCCTACTGTGTGTAATCCAAATTAATTTTCAAATTATTTTTCAGGATTGCGATATACCAATTAAATAGTTTTTTAGCGATAGTAAGGAACTGGCAAACCTGGAGGAAACCCATGTGGAACAAGGAAAGAACATACAAACTCGGCACAATGCACCCAATTTGGGAATTGAAACCAGGTCCTTCTTGCTGTATTGCCACTTTGCCTAAACACCATGGGGGAATATTTCCAGAAATGAAGTCTCAAGCCAAATTCCCACAAAACAAAAGTCACTTCACTTCATCTTGATAATAGGAGCGCTAAGCACACTCTGACAGTGACCATCGGTGGAAACACTGTGCAACACAACCTCACTCCAACCTATCTCGGAGTGAAGCTGGACCATATGCTAACCATCCATGACCACCTGAAACAGGTAGCTGCCACGACCAAAACAAGGGTCAAGCTGGTCCAGAAACTGGCAAGCAAAAGCTGGGGAGCCATCAGAACTCTCTGTGCTACAGACATCAACGATGGCCCTCGTATACTCTGTAGCTGAATACTGTGCACCAGTATGGACCAGAAGTAGCCACACTCAACTTGCTGATGTCCAACTGAACACTGCAAGGCCGTGTATATCACTAAAACCCTCAAATCGACCCCAACACCATGGCTGCCCATGCTGTCAACATTTGTCCCACCCATCAGCCGCTATGCTGCAACCCTCCGGGAATTCCTGCGAATCAAGAAAAAAACGTCGCCAGTGCGAAAGAGGTTCAACATACATACATCAGAACTTCAATAATATCCCTCGTCATCGCCTGAAGTCATGCAAGCCCGTTTGGACCCATGTGGTTAACCTTAAACAATGCGAATTCAACCCAGATGAAGCCTGGAGAGTTGAATGGAGTTCAACAGAACTCACAAACATCTTGTGAAAGACACAATACAGAAGATCCCTGGGTTTGATCTTCCATTAAGCTCATGGTCCACCCTAAATCACATCCACTGCACAAACCATGGCAGATGCAGATACCTGATGCACAAATAGAAAATTAAAAACTATTCAATAATGTGACTGTGGTCATCCAGAACAGACCATACAACATATAACAACACAATTCCCAATCCACAAATATGAAGGAGACATCACAGCAATAGACTCCGCTGCTTCTGACGTGGGTATCTGTCTTGACCACCTGAATGTGAAATTGTAGTTGTTGCTCTGCATTTGCATCAGCCATACGAAAGAAAACCACTGCGCCACCTTGAAGCCCAATTATTTGTGCATTTGTCATGCCTCATATTTTAACTGGCAAAAACAGCACTTGTAGAATTCGCCTCTATCTTACCAGCAAAGAGATGATTCAGACTCTTGTAAGAAGGATGTGAAAGTTAAATACAGAAAACAAGAGAAATACTAAATTGGAAAGTAAAATAATACAAATGCAAAAATAAATAAGGGTACACTGAGACCTCACCTAGTGCTCAAGATGCATTCCTGGAGAAGTGAGTGCTGATGGAATCAGTGCTAAAAGGGGTCATTATACCATTGTATAGATGGGGATACGTTCCTAACAGCATTATTTCTCATGTATGAGCAATATACAAGGACTTCATTTGGGTATCGATAATAGCGCTAATAATAACACAGATGGTAAACATAATTGTATAAATAAATTCATGAAAATTATTATACCATCAGTAAGAATTATGTACTGTGCTTACCATTGCATCCACTTGAGGCTCACTACCCACACCCACCTGATGCTCACCTGCCCCGACCTGTCTTATCGCTTGCATTTTAACATCCAAAGTGCTACTTTTCCTTGACATTTTGGTCACATTTCAAGCACTAACACTTGCAGCCCTTTTCCACATATTATGGGTCTAACATTTTTACAGAAACACACGAAAATAAGGCAGAAAGAGAGACCAACGCGGAGTAAAACCGGTCGGGGTACAGGTGTTTATGTGTTATAAACTGCTTGGCTCAGAGTGTCCGTCGCTCATTGCCTGAGCAAATGTAAACAAACATCGCTGCAGGTGCATTTCCTCCGCGGTGCGTATTCTCACTCGTGGGCGCTTTTAATATTTTTGGTTTTCTTCATTTTCGTAAGAAAATGTCTCCAGGAAAAAAGGCGCTAATACAAATGAGCATCCCACAGGGTAGCGCTAAGCTAGGGCTGCCTTGCAGCTATATAGCTATTTTTCATAAACGACCTGGCCACAAATGATAGTTCAACAAAGTGGCTTATCACGTGGAAATGTATTGCAATCAAATACTTTAAAAGCGTATTTCTAAATGTGGAGAAAAACAGGTTTGGGATGTCTTGTATACCATGCGAGGTGGTTAACATCGCAGACGATCCCCGCTTTGACAACAATGCGTTCCTGGAAACCCCGTCGCAAATCAGATAGTTGTAAATTGGACCCTATTTTCCCATAGACAACAGAGACAGAAGAAACATCACTTGCTGCTGTGTTTTTCCTTTTATCAGTCATATTTAACATGGTTTAATAGGTAAAAAAAATCCACAAAAACACTTATTGACATGCTAATTTCTCTGCCCCTCCCCCCCCCCTTTCTATATAATGCCCCGTCACAGAGTCGTTGTCTCTCTGTGTCTCTGTGTGTCTCTCTGTGTCTCTCTGTGTGTCTCTCTCTGCTTGTGTGTCTCTCTACGTGTTTCCGTGTCCGTGTTTTTCCTCTCTCTCTCAAATTTAGCAATCTTTGGAAGAACGCAATCAACTAGGTAAAGTGTGAATTGTTGTATTAGCCGACTCTCTGTGTTGTACTGCATTACATTTCTAAGTTTACAAGGTTTGTTTTCTCATTCATTCATACCTGATGGTTGCTTGTGTTGCAATCGAAACGTCGTATTCTAATATTTATTTTATTTTTCTTTCTACATGACTTTACCGAAAGAACCAAAGAGTACGATCTATCCTTGTTACTTCCTTTCACAATGCTTACATTATTCTTCACAAACTGAAAATTGTAAATTGTGCATTACGTTTTTAAATATATATATATTTTTGGAACTTTTGTAAAGCAGTGCATCATCCATCTTAGGTTAAAACACAACCCTCAGAAGCAGATGTCACAACTACTTCTGACATATCTCAAAGCGACCTCTTTTCCAAGTGAGGGCAAAACCACTTTCTCACCTGCCCTTTTACAGAGAGACAAGTGCATCGTATAACAGACGAGGCAATATTTAGTTTTTTTAATAACGAGATCTGAAAATTAGGCAAATTAAGTGCAAAACCAAGTCTAACATGATGGGTTTATTGTGCAATAATTGGCCACTCGGCTAAGACCATCACCAACTCACTACAATGGAGAACCTGGTTTAACTACAGATGGACTTCCCAAATTCACAAGACCTCAAGTGCTAGCTCTGTGCTCCCCTGTGCCATGCTGCCACCTCATTATTCACAAGTCGTGTGAATAATGAACTTGGAACATGTTCTGACCTTGGAACTCAATTTAATACTCCAGTGTCCATCATCAATACCTAAAACTGCCAAAAAGCTGCAATGCCCAGCCAAGGCGCTAGATAACAAGGCTTTATCATCCGCAGTCTCTCATGCACAAACAGCCCAAGCAGAATTATCTTCGTTATTTTTCGACACAAACCCGTGGTTTCAGTGAACAAATAGTCGAGGATGGCATTGTACAAGGTAGGCGACAAACACACCGCCTACCAAACACTGGTCTTACACCTCAAATCATTCAGGTATCTCTCCTAACTGCACAAAAGCGTGAGTCACATCATCCTGTTTCGTCAGCAGCTGTCATAATAACAAAGAGGTTCCCTCCCAATGCAAAGCCCTGCTTTCCAAAGAGAATTATGCTCGCCTAAAGTATAAAATAAATCCAAACATCGTCCTCATTTCCAGATATTCTATATTATCTGCGTGACGGTAAATTATAAATCTTACAGCCCCCTCGTTGTTCTTCACACACATTTTTTTCTCCAATTTATCCAATAAAAAATCAACTGTGCTGAGAGCAATTGGAAACCAAAACAAACTTCCCACACTCCATCACTGGATAAACCTCGTGCAAGTAATATCTGCATTGGAACACCTGGCAGTTCTCTCGCAGGGATCTCTGGCAGTCTAGATGAAGGCGCCACTGTGGTGAGACATTAACTACCTCGCCTGGTATACAGGAGGTTGTGGGTTCCATCCTGACCCTGACGCCTGATTATATGGAGTTTGCATGTTCTCCCCCGTGGTCGCGTGGATTTTTATCTGGGTCCTCCGGATGATCTCCTGCACATTTAGAATTGACATGCGTTTAGAGTATTTGGCTGCTATAAAATTTCACCTCATAGCCACTTAATTGGGCGATCATTTGTGGCCAGGTCGCTTCTGAAAAAGAGCTATATGGTTCATTGGGCCTTACCTGGTAAAATATTTTAAAAAATATTTGTTTCGTTTTAGTTTTAGCATGGCACCCCTTGACGATTTGTTCTCGTTGGAGCTGTTTACTCATTATCTGAATCTCTGCCGCACACCTTGTTCCTATCTATTCTCCTTCCCTATCATCTCCTATCTTTCCATCTAAGCCCCCTCCCTCTCTATCCCCTGCCCTAAATTGTGAGAGCGGGAACGTAGTGGAGCATGTTCGTTCATATGTCCACCAATTTGTTGTTGTCTGTGTATTCTTGTTCTGTAATGTTGGAAAGTGTAATAATATAACAAAATGTTTGCTTAGCATCTTTCAATGAATTTTAATACGGTGGTTTTTTTTTCTGGAAGATATGCCGGTTTATCCAGGATGTTTCTGTTTGCGCGTCGTCGCATTAAGATGTTTCTCTGTTCATATTTTGTTTGTTGCGGTTGCACCCGACTCAAGAGCCGCATGGCTCACAGGGCTCTACGTAATAAATGAAACTTGAATGCTTAATACACGCTTCTCTTTAGAGTTACCACATTGGCTATAACCTCATTATATGACCGTTTTGTCGAGTCCTGTGGCAGCTTCTCTCTACTGCACCTACTCCAAGGAAGCAGTAATGTGCATAATACAGAGAAGCCTGCAGAGATGGAGAATAATGAAGGAGGAGAGTGAAGCAGCTGAAACGTGGCAAGACAGCAGCAGGAGTGTGTCATATAGAAACGGCTTGGGAGACACTGGGAGAACTGGCATCAGATAACACAATCTGCGAGCTATGTGACAGAGATGGTAAATGCAGCGGGCACAATATATTTCATGTAAATGAGCCGTGTTATTCCAAATACTTTTGGATTAGATTTTGTATTTACTTATCACCCCTCCCCTTCTGTCCCCCCCTCCCCTCCAACTGCTGTCAGCTGACAGCCCTGAGGCTACAAGTTGAACTGGGTGATTGTTTATTCAAATGAGTGAACCACCCTATCAGCGTTCTTTTTATTTCATCTCCCTTATTTGGATGGCGCATGGTCCATATTTATTTGACCCAGCATAAACGTATATGACATTGAGTAATGTTTCATGTACCCAATGCAGACAACTATAGAGCACTAATAATTATTGCCCAGAGAACCCTATCATACTTTGATATAATTCGTCCTCCTTTATCCAATCAATTTCATTTGATAGTTTGTTTGGAGTACCTCAAAATACCTTCAAAACCCCAATCACTACCTTCACAACATCTATATTCACTGCTAAAACTCACCTTTCTGCATTGATTACTGCTTTTACTCATGCCACTCTATCCCACATAAACCATCATGCAAACTCCGGTCATCCTCACAGAGGCTTTTGGCTCACCATCGAAAAAAGACGGTCGCTGCATCGCGCTCTTTCAGATGCGTTCCTGGAACGCTCTTCCTTCCGGTGTGAGGAAGCCACTGGGAGCTATGCACTTGTAAATCTAGATTGAAAACTAATTTCTTTCCGCGCCTCTGATTAGCACGGTTGGTTATGTACGGTGTGAAAGAAGTTCAACACACATACATCTAAAATAATATTTCCTTTTGTAATCTACCCTCTAATTAATTGCCTCCTCATTCCCCTCTTCTCCTCACCCTACCTGCACCTTCAGGAATTTATATTCTTGGTTCTTTCGGTAAAGTCACGTAGAAGGGAAACAATAATATAAAATATATATATAAAACAATAAAATTCTCACGACGTTTCGACTGCAACACAAGCAATCATCATCATCAGGTGTGAAAACCACAGCAAGAAAAACGTGACTTTACCGAAAGAACCAAGAATACCCTTGTATAGTCACACTTCAGGATGCTAATAGAAAGTTATCTTCGATTCTTGGCTCTACACCCAATAATTTATGCCGGGTCTTTTGTTGAAACCCACTCCAACGTACCTAACAGTATGCACATTCTTCATCAGCCTTATCCATCACATTCCAACTGCCAGCTATGCAAATTTGCCCCTGCTCTGCGTTCAACAAGCTTCTCGTAATATGTAATGAGATAGAAAATTCCTTACGACTTCAAACTAAAACATTCAAGTGCACGACTTAAGTTATACAGAATATGAATCCATCAGAGTGGAGCCAATTTCATGGAAATGCTGTCACCAGTGCAAGCCAGGGTTTACAGGATTGGCTGGATTGCTAGGATAAAGGTTTCTCTTGATCACAGGTACTTGGGTGGATTAATATGATGTAAGTATGCATGTTGAACGTCTTTCGCACCGTATGTAGCTTACCGTGCAAATCGGAGGTGTCGGGGAAGGACAACAAACGAAACACAAAGCAGTTCTAAAGAAATTTGATTTTAATCGAGATTTAAAAGTGCATAGCTCCAATGGCGTCCTAATATCGGAAAGAAGAGCGTTCCAGACGGCCGCAGAAGCATATCTAAAAGCCCGCAATGCAGTGACTGTCTTTGTTCGATGGCGAGCCAAAAGCCTCTGTGAGGATAACCGGAGTTTATGTGATAAGTTTGGTACGACATGCAGGTGCAAAGTCAAGGACTGCTTTAAATGTTATCATTTTAAAATGAGGCACGCTTCCACTGGAGCCTGATGCATTTTCGATTTATCACAGGAGACATTGTATTCTTCAACTCTGCAATCCAATCAAGCAGTTGCCTTTTGAATCAGCTGCAACCTCCTGTGCATGGTCAAGTTTGGAAAGCCACAGTAAACGGCTTTGCAAAACTCAATGGGACGCAACAAATGCCTGTGTAGTGGATTCAACTGAGTCGCAGACGTACTCTTTGGAGGCAACACATTTATTTACACCAGCACATTTACACAAAGGGGCTACTGCCCCTTCACCAGATAACCTATTGTGGTGGACCACCAGGCTAACTACGCTAACACACTGGGAGTTAGCTTCGACGGACCGGACCCTGGCTTGTGTCCAGGTCCATGTGTTGGCGACTCTTCTCGGACGTAGAAAGTAGATCTTGATATGACGGTAGCAACGCTGAACCCCGGTGCCTGTGGGGACCTCGCTTATATGCTCCCGGGTCATGGCCGGCCCCGCCCTTGGCCATGCCCACCTTCGAGAGAGCTCTGGCTCTCTCTCGACCTTTCCCGTCGGATCTTACCCTGACACGTGACCACCCCCTAGCCCCCACTTGGGTCCCCTGTGTAGATATTACATGTCACGTGACTTCCAGGGTCAACCAGAGCGTCATGGCCTAGGGCAGGGGTCGGGAACCTATGGCTCGCGAGCCAGATGTGGCTCTTTTGATGATTGCATATGGCTCGCAGATAAAACAAAATATTCTCACTTGTTTTAATCCATCCATCGATTTTTCACTGCGCATGTCCTGTTCAGGGCTGCAGGAGCAATTGTCCATTATTTTAATTGGATGATACTGGCCTACGTTTGCCGTTGCTGGATAAAACAGGTAAACGCCCCCTTTTGAATCAGTCTGAGACTGCGTCTGCTCGGTCATTAGCTCAAAGCTAACCCTTCGACGAAGAAGATGGCGAAAAGAAAAAAAGACGACGAGTATCGTACATTTCAGGACGAATGGACCGAAGAATTCGCCTTTGTGGAGAGAGCGGGTTCTGCGGTGTGTCTAATTTGCAATGACAAAATTACATCGTTGAAACGGTCGAATGTAAAGCGGCACTTCGACACGCGCCACGCTACCTTTGCATCAAAATACCCTGCGGGAGACAGCAGAAAGAAAGCGTGCCAAGAGCTTCTGAGCAGGGTGCAAGCTAGCCAGCAGCAACTCCGCGTATGGACCCGGCAAGGTGACTATAATTCGGCTAGCTTTGCTGGTTCTTTAGCAATAGTGAGGAACGGAAAACCATTCACAGATGGCGAGTATGCTAAAACGTTCATGCTGGATGTAGCCAATGAACTTTTTGATGATCTTCCGAACAAAGACAAGATAATCAAACGGATACAAGACATGCCTCTGTCGGCAAGAACTGTTCATGATCGTACCATCGTGATGGCAAACAAAGTGGAGGAAACGCAAGTGAAGGACATAAATGCAGCGCCGTTCTTTTCTCTGGCTTTGGATGAGTCAACAGACGTGAGCCATTTGTCGCAGTTCAGCGTGATTGCAAGATATGCTGTTGGTGACACACTGCGCGAAGAAAGTCTTGCTGTTCTGCCATTAAAAGGGTCCACAAGAGGTGAGGATTTATTCAAGTCTTTCATGGAGTTTGCTCAAGAAAAAAGTCTACCTATGGATAAACTTCTCTCAGTGTGTACTGATGGTGCTCCGTGTATGGTGGGGAAAAACAAAGGATTTGTGGCGCTTCTCCGTGAACATGAAAATAGACCCATCCTAAGTTTCCATTGCATTATACACCAGGAGGCACTTTGTGCTCAGATGTGTGACAGGCAGTTTGGCGAAGTGATGTCGCTGGTCATTCGTGTGATCAACTTTATTGTTGCCCGAGCCTTAAATGATCGCCAGTTTAAAACACTGCTGGATGAAGTTGTAAATAACTATCCTGGTCTGCTTTTGCACAGCAATGTGCGTTGGTTGTCAAGAGGGAAGGTGCTTAGCCGTTTTGCGGCTTGCCTGAACGAAATCCGGACTTTCCTTGAAATGAAAGGCGTCGGGCATCCTGAGCTAGCCGACACCGAGTGGCTCCTCAAGTTTTACTATCTCGTAGATCTGACTGAACATCTGAACCAGCTCAACGTGAAAATGCAAGGCATTGGAAATACAGTGTTATCCCTTCAACAAGCTGTATTTGCTTTTGAAAACAAGCTGGAGCTTTTCATCACGGATCTTGAAACAGGTCGTTTACTACATTTTGAAAAACTGAGCCAATTTAAAGATGCATGCACAGCAAGTGAGCCCATTCAAAACCTTGATCTCCACCAGCTAGCTGGCTGCACATCCAGTCTCCTACAGTCCTTCAAAGCACGCTTTGGAGAATTTCGTGAGCACACTCGTCTTTTTAAGTTCATCACCCATCCAAACGAGTGTTCACTGAACACAGCCGACCTGAATTACATCCCTGGTGTCTCCGTCAGAGATTTTGAAGCAGAAGTGGCTGACCTGAAGGCCTCAGACATGTGGGTGAATAAGTTCAAGTCACTGAATGAAGATTTGGAAAGAATCACATGACAGAAAGCGGAGTTGGCGAGCAAGCACATGTGGACAGAAATGAAAAAACTCCAACCCGAAGACCAGCTGATTCTCAAAACTTGGAACGCGCTTCCTGTCACATACCACACACTGCAGCGTGTGAGTATTGCTGTATTGACCATGTTTGGATCTACGTATGCATGTGAGCAGTCATTCTCACATCTTAAAAACATCAAGTCCAACCTACGATCACGTTTAACGGATGAAAGCCTCAACGCTTGCATGAAGCTTAACCTCACCAAGTACCAACCCGACTACAAAGTACCAACCCGACTACAAAGACATCAGCAAATCCATGCAGCACCAGAAGTCGCATTAATGGTGAGTGTTATAACAACATTATTTAAAAGAATAAATTCAGAGGCTTATTATACTGACATTTAGTTGAATTCACTTATATTATATTATATGGCTCTCACTGAAATAAATTTCCAAATTTTTTGCTTTCATGGCTCTCTTAGTCAAAAAGGTTCCCGACCCCTGGCCTAGGGTAACCTCACCCCATGGCTGACACTCTCACACTCCCTCCAGTAGGAGTCAGCACTGCACGCGATGCGTGGTGCCCCTGTGCTATCCCAGCGCTCACCGAGCCGTCTCTAGGGCTGGTACTACACCCACCTACGGGGTGTCCGCGATGACAATGCATCGCACGCCGTGCCCCTCTAGGGCCGGCACCACACAGTGACATCCATGATGTCATTACACATGTACGAGCATCTTCGTGGTTGTTATCTACATAAGAAGTCATGGATATGGTTTTTGATTTATAGGACATGTTTTTAAAAATCTAATTTTGCAACCAAGCTGTGAAATATAAGGCTTTAGATAAGCTTCAGAATATCTGGCATGCGCAAACCCAATCTTTGAGGCTTTCATGGTATAATTGGGATACAAGATGACATCAGTTTCTGATGACTGAAATCCAAGAAAACCCAGTCATGGACATCAAATCTGCAAGCCTCCATGTTTGGGACAGAGGCAAGAGTTATTTTTTTCCCATTAAAGAGTAAACTTTTGAGTTATTTAAAAGTGAAATTCTATGTACCGAATGCGTTTTGATTAAGTTGTCCAGCACGAGAACAGATATAATGAAAAAAATAAAGGACCCAGGGTTAACATGATCAATATGAATAAATGACCCTCATCAATTTCCAATGCTTTGTTGATTAACCGCTACAAAATATAATATTGGAGCAGTTGCTGCCATCAGAGATAATAACCTGCAGGCCAGCAATGTTGAAAACTGTCTCACTCAGCGATTACACTCTTGTAATTGTTGAACAACATGCAGAAAGAATGACCAAAAAGAACCATACCCAACAACGTTATGCAATTTCTCTGCAACATTTGATCAACTATACAATCAATCGCACACCTGCTTTTTGTCTATATCCTTATGCGCCAAAGCTTCAGTTGCTAGATCACGTCAGTTGCTAGACCGCAAGGTGCAAAAAAGGCAGCAATAGTGTTGCAATGTTGACAGAAGTGGAGATACATTGTTGAGATGAAAAACACATCACAAATTACTCCTGGGCTCAACCTTTTTTTAAAGTAAGTTATCACAACTCAAATTCAATAAATAATTGGAAAGGTTTTATTCGAAATACAAGTGCAACGAGACCTGTCCCCTCAGTGTGCCTCACTACATTTGTGCGCCGAGAGCATAGGATGACATTTGATGTCAAGAATACCTACTATAATCACCCAGGAATGTCTGTCCTTAACGCTCGTGACGTCACTCCACATTGACCAGCCCCCCTCATTAATATTCATGAGCAGGCGACGTTCTCCAAATGGACACCCCTCCCCCCCCATTATTATTACCGACTGTAATGAGCCAAGAATGTCTGTGTGCAACGCTCGTGACGTCACTCCACGTCGACCAGCCCCCCTCATTAACAATCATGAACAGGTGACGTCCTCCACATGGAGCACCCTCCCCGCTCATTAATAAGCATGAACAGGTGACGTCACTCCACATCTTACAGCCCCCTCATTATAATCATAAGGTGGCGTCCTCCAAATGGACACCCCCCCATTAATAATAATTACCGGCTGACGTCACTCCACATGGGGGGCCGAGGCGCCTCCTCCCCCCTCCTCGGCGTCAACTGACAACCCTCCTCACCACAAAGGCAGAACCCTCACGTCACGTGATCTCCGTAACGCTATTGAGACATCAAAATAAAAAGGACGTCATCATGAACAAGGGATTATAACCTTAAAATGAAATAGGTCTGTGTCACCGCGCCCTTACAAATTGCACACGCATTGATGCAATGAATATCACGTCGCGGTCTGCTTTTCGCTTGCAAGTTTCAGATTTACTGCAATACACCCATCCTTGGATGGGCAAAAGGCTAGTTATAATTAACCCATGCAGAATATAACCACCATTTCTTCAAACAACATTGGTTCAAACTTAATAAACAGCATCGGTTCGAACTTTTTTAAATTCCAAAATAAACTTTCATGCAGATGTGATTTTAAATTTTGTGCAGAAATACTGTTCATAGGAGTTCAGACAGAAATATAATTTGACAAAAATACAATCCAATATGCATTCATATCTCCAGAGTTGTAACTGCATGCATGCATGCAAGACTAAATGCACAACTTTCTTGAATCCTTAACTCCCTCATCCCAATATTACTTCGTACAGTTCAGCATAGGCACGTGAAGTCTCTCTTCTATTTAACATGTTGGCTCAATTCTTATCTCAACTTCAGCATACACATTCAAGCCTTCATCAAAAGATTGAAATAAAATGTGGGCTTCCTATACAAATATATTGCAGCACTCATTATTTTCACGATTTTGTTTATCCCACTTCATGGCTTATTTCATCAACTAAACATACTTTTGATTTAAAGCTTTCGTGACTTACAGGGATTCATATTCTTAAACTTAAAATAATAATCTCATTTTAAAACTGTTCACCACTTAATTGTGATTACCTTTTCCACTTTCACACTCATTTGTCCATGTATTGTCTCAAAGTGGCTTCCGTGCAGCGGTCACAAGTTCTGTAATGCAATGCGATACAAATCAAAGGCCTCTAAGTTCGTGTGGTATGCATTCCTTCCAGAGACTCGTCCTCTTCGAATATTTGTGTCAACTCGAAACTGAAACTTGTCCAAAGAGTGTGGCTATTGTATTTCTTTGCGTGAACTGGAGCTCCGATCATCATCTCCATCAATTTTTGGCTCCTCCAATGCAGAGACATTCAAATGCATGTGTATATCTTCATTATTTCCTGAATGCAGTCATCTATACGAATTGGTTTCAAACACAAAGAGCCAAATATCTCGTTTCTAGTCAAAAGAGTGGTGAGACTTAAAACAAGTAATTTGTTCAATGTTTCTGTAACATAAATTTGTTATCGTATTATGATTACAGTAAAATATAATTCTCTGCCCGAGCCGACTTACAGGTAATTTATCATTTCACAACGATTTATATTTGCGCAATTTTTCGATGCCTCATGTGACATGGTAGTTTTTTGCACTCATTTATATTTACATAATTGCCGTCCTTTATTTTATTTGTATTATTGTTTGTCATCGTGGTGACCCAAGCTGCCTCAAGCAAAATGAGACTCATCCTGGTCTCTTGATGTTCTCACAATGTTAAACTATCTAACTTGACCTGATGTCATCTACAAAGGAGAGCAACACACACTGGACGACGAGAGGGTCGTGATATCAGCCAACATTGCTTCCTAGTAGGTAATATGGAGTGTGGCATCCCTGTTGATTTATTGTGTAAAACAGTGATGAGGCCATTTGCATGACAAATACCAAAAGCACAGGGGAAACGACAATGTATATTATAGGACTAGTTAAACAACTCTTACCTCTGGCTAATTTTTGGGAACTTTATTGTCCAATTACAACCATCTCCCCTGAACCATGATGCTCTGACATGACCCTCCAATCAGCAAAACGCCGTAGAATACCTGTCCATCTTTCAGAATAAGCTACTTCAACGAAACCATTTTTTTACTTTACCAGATAAGGCCCACTGAGCTATATAGCTGTTTTCAGAAGTGACCTGGCCACAAATGATAGCCCACCTAATTGGCTTATCATATGGAAATTTATAGCAGCCAAATACTTTCAGCGCATGTTTATAAATGTTGAGGAAAAAACCAGAGAACCCGGAGAAAAATCCACACGTCCATGGGGAGAAGATGCAAACTCCAAATATACAGGTGTCAGGATCAGGATCGAACCCACGACCTCCTGTATACCAGGCTAGGTAGTTAACATCTTGCCACCGTGGTGATCATGGTGGAAAAAGTCTAAATGTGAATCACTCATCAACATTTGTAGGGACCACTCGTCAACGTAGATATATATATGAGACCAAGTATCTTATGTTCTCGTATAGTTATGCGACAGCTACTTTGACTGCATACACGTGCATGATTAGGACAACTGCTACAACGGTCACCATCAGGCCTGCTGGGGTACAATGAAAGTAAAATGGGTGAGATGTTGAACAATTTGCTCATATGCATAATCTAATCCAATGTTATATTTATAGAGTATTTTCACTCAATACACTTGACATAGTAGAAAAAGACGGTGACAGAATAGAATGTTGATGGCAGGGGCGTATAAGGATTGAGGAATAAGCGAGCGCGATAGAGGGTACTTAGGTATCACGAAATGGTAGGGTAGGGGATGGGAAGGAGTGGGGGGGGGCGAGGGGAGGGAAGAGGAAGAGACTGGGCAATGGAGCAGAGGTGAGGCTTTAAGACAGTATCAGAAGGAGGTGAAGGAGGGGGGGACTGCTTAATGTACAGAGGAAGTTTATTCCAGTCGAGCGGTGCAAGGAAGGAGAGGGACCGAAAACGGGATGGGGAACAGGGAGGAGGGACAGAGAGAGACAGAGACAAGATGGGGAACAGAGAGGGTGAGAGGGGACAGAGGGAGATGAGATAGGCAAGATGAGGTGGAGCAAGGCCACGAAGAGATTTAAAGACTAGCGTCAGGTTTTTGAAAAGACAGCGGTAGTAAGCGGGAAGCCAGTAGAGTTGAAGGAGCACAGGCGAAGTGTGAGAATGAAAGATCATTATATTTTTATGGGTTTTGTGTGAGATTTTATGCCCATGACATAACTCGAGAATAACTTCAAATGGTCTGTGGTCTGGATGAGAGACAAATGCTACTTTGACTATCATCGATATGTTTCTGTGTAATATCACGTGGAATTGAGTGTGGGTGTTCAATTTTAACGAGTAAAGAAGTACCAAAATCTACGAAGACTTTGTGAGCTCACTCACCATATACCAGTTGTGCATCTCCATTGGAGAAAATTTTAATGCAAAAAAATCTGGATCATACCATCATGGTCCACGTATTTCCTCATGTGATACTGTAGCTATTCTACGTAACCCATTATAAATGAAGATTATACGATACAATTCACCTGAGAATCATGCCCCCGATACATATTTTGAATTAATGACCCATGGGTCTCCGATCTCATCAAGCCCACATATCTCTATGGGGAAGATGAAGAGAGACCTACATTCGTGTTATCTATGCAGATCACAAGGAGTGTCCATACTTCACGGTGTCTCATAAAGTGCGGCACCGATGTGACTCAGAAGGTCAGGGTTCTCTCTGGGCCTTGTCTCTCGCAAGGAGATGAGACGAGGAGGTCTCAGTACCCAAGACATCGTACGAATTGAGAAACCGTCCGGCTTTTCATTCACTTCAGCACAGCCAGCACTTCATCACACCGCGTGTCTGATTCAGACAAGATAACAGAGTAGGAAGCCTGAGGGGTTGCAATACCAATAATATTGACATCGTAAAGGATTCGAGAAGCACTTGTGTTATCCACATATTGATTGATCGATGATCCCAGATCTCAACATCATTGCAGATACATAACATTCTATCTAAATTCCAGTATTCCCTTATGGCAAACTCAAACTTAACAAAGTGTGAAAATATACCCAAAATTATCTTGTTGTAACAGATCCAGAAGATAGGCATCTTCCCTGCAATAACTCTGAATAGAAAAATTATGAGATGCCATGGCAGATATTCCAGTGTGTCTGGCTGGGGGATGGGAAATGACTGTTATGGTTGAATGGCGACGAGAACCGATGGACTTGCACAAGTTGACATATTTTTTCTGCGATTTGCAATGTTGGGAAGCACTTTCCCACCTGCCCCTGCACATGAGAGTAATGTTTATTATCATCATAATGAAACCAGTATTTTATTCTCCAGAGCTATAATTTCATCAAATGAAGTGCAAATCTAAATTTAACGTTGTAGTCTTCATTTTTTAGTAATTGGTAAACCGGTATTGCATGCAAGTGAGTGCCAGATTCCAACCCAGGCATCAGCAGTGCTATCTCGGTGCTCTGACCTCTAAACTTCCTGGCTGCCTCCGTGATTTTCAAGAATTCTCATTTTTTACATAAATGATTATTTTTTTTTTATTCGGTAAATTAATATATACTGTACTGTTTTTGTGACTTACAGAGCCAGATTTGCAATTCGAAATCGGTGAGCACGTTGTTTTTAGTTTCGTGGTCAGTTGTACCAGTACTACAACTGCAAGTTACTGGGATAACTAGAGATGCGTGGCCTCAACTTACAGAGTTCATGTTTGCTGCCTATGAAAGTGGATAAGCAACATCGAAAAAGGTAATAGAGAAAAGCCTTTGAGTAAGCCGGAATTCTAGGTAAACTGAAAAGACGACTAAAATAAATACATAATGAACCAAATAAAGTTCTACCAGAACATTTTTCACGTGATCATTAAGCCGTGGTAAGAGCCAACGTCAAACTCTATGCCAATCTTGCGTAGAATATTCTGAGATGTGTTTATCAACACTAGCATACGCAATGCACTATCCTCAACCATTGTAACAACATGTGGTTGTGCATGAGCAGGGGTCGACAACCAATACAACAAGAAGAGCCATTTTTTTGTTAGAATTCGATAAAAAAAACCTAAATATTTCAAGAGCCGCAATGCACGTGGTGAATACGAGACGGTGGGTCCTTAATAAACAACGTCACGAAGCGGTCCCTTAAAGAGCAGCCACATGCGTCTCCGCGGCCGCAGGTTGTCGACCCCTGTGAATGAGAAATTATAAATCTACCTGTATAAACTTATCTGATTAATCGAAATCAGTATCCCTGCTCCCTTAGATGCTACGTGCTCTATTCGTGCTTTCTCAGTTTTAACATCACATTTATTTCACAAAATAAACTCTTCAAGCTGATCACGGAAGCTGTTCATCATTCCACATCTTGTGAACATAATCATTCCACTTCTGCTTAATGGTGATGGTGACTGGCATTAAACTGTACCTTAAATTTTATATTTTAAGTGTTAGTACATTTTTAATTGTAAATATTTGGTGAAATGTATTAAGTGTTCATTACATAATTAGAGGTGTTTATTTTGTGTAAATGTAATTAAACGTTAGTAATCATGTATCATTCTGACTTTGAGGTGTTTTACTGGCAGCTGCATTGCTGAGGAAATCAGTGCTCTATACCTAATTAGACTGGTCAATCCCGTATTAATGTAATTCAGATGTTAACTGAAAGCCAGCTTGCATCAAATTTCATAGTAAAAGAGCCAACTTTAGAAAATAATGGAAAATTGACCAATTTTACCTAACGTATTTGTGGAAACTTATGTGCCACCAAACCAAGAGTTAGGCCACTATTACAGCATCGCTATGAAGTCAACTATGATTGTGGTGTCAAAATCAACAAGGTGTGTGTATAGCCAACCGATTAGCACGGTTGGCTAAGTACAGTGCGAAAGAAGTTCGACATACATACTCCATTTCGATTTATAACAACAATTAGAATTTCTGTTCCACAGCGAAGAAGGCCCGGTGGTTAACGGTCAGAGCATTGAGCCAGCATTTGTGAGATTTTATTTGAATCTAGGCAGCAGCTCACTATTCAACTGTGTTTACATGTTTAATTTGTTTTACACATCATTTGGTAATAATTCTAGGTCTGAGAATTAAAAATATCGATTTTACTGTCATGTGACGAACACCTCTCGAGCAGGGCACGTGGGAAAGGGTAGTGCTCCAAGAGTGGATAAGAGGTCACATATTTCAGAAGCGTTTCTATGGTAAGACCTTTCATGAGCTATTATTTAATACGAGGCAATGTCCTGCTCTTCAAGTCTTCTGAATATACATGACTTCAACTTAGGACAAAATATGAAATACTACTTGGGGGAGGGGGGTGGGGGTTTCCAAAATAGGAATTGTGTGATGTTATATGAACAATAAATTCAAAAACTAAGCTTTGGAGTAGAATACGTGGATGAGTTGAAATTAGCTTCAGTGTTTATTTTGCGAGTCAGGTGGATTACAGTCACAATGGAAATGGCCACATGTCGTAGAGAAGTAAGGCAAGTCAACAAGCCTATGGACTCGTGCTGTTTTTCTCCATGAAATACATTCACAACGGTAATCGTAAACTGGCAATAAAAGATCAGCATTTGTGGCGCTGCCAGCCCCTTATTGATCCCATTCTGTTCCCAAAATCAAAGAGTAAATGTGTCGCTTGGCTGAGACCACTACGCTGAGACCACAGAACAACCGGTCTGTGCGTCACATTGTTTCCGCAATGCAACAACGCTGCAAGGCTCTTCCACTCGGACTTCCATACTGCAAGCGGGCATAGTGAATTACTCATCTGTTAATTAATTACAATACCAATTTATCTACATTCAAATGTTCATGTAGCACTCAGCTGCATTTAAAGTGGTCATAAAACAGTTGAAGAGACCTAAGCTTTTGAAACCCTCTGGTATTAATTAAAAATACATCACGTTCATTTGTGCTGACCTCTGGTTAAAAAGTAGCTGGAGATTTCTTCCGTTACTATTTATACGAATGTTCAAAAGTTGTCCACAGGAAACCATAGCAAGACAATTCCCCCAATGTTATCTTGTGCACAGCATGCATTAAATAGGCTCTTGCACCAATTTGTATGAAGAAAACAGTGATAATCTCAACTTGACATTGACCAGTTTAAAATTAATAATTTTCAGTGTCATTCGTCACAACCAGATTTACAGTGGTGTTCTTTGCTGCAAAAAGAATAAAAACAAGTGTAGGCAATAGCAAATGGGAATATGTGGGTACATGTCCGTTTTAATATAATTTGTACTGACCATACATGTCTAGATTTGAAGCTTTCGTGACTGCAAGGATCCATACTCTTTGGTTCTGTATAGAACCAAAGAGTATTACCATACATGGTGTAGTTATTAATAAAATATCGCAGCACAGACGTGACCTTGACATTTTCTATTGCTGGCATACTTCTTTTAATGACTTTGGAGCCCTTCCACTGAATTCCAACACTCCAGCAGTACCTTTGAATTCGGTTGCACTAAACCACATAAGTGCCACGTAAAGGTCAGGTTCACTGCTTTTATATTGGCCCGACGCTGAACCCCTGTGGACGCTAAGGTCCAACAAGAGGCTTCTACCCCCGGTGATTTAACCCCCGGCTCACCTGAATAGGCATTGTTGGTGTTGAGAAAGTAGATTTCCTCTCGGCCGTCCCCATCAATGTCACAAGCGGCGACACCAATGGCGTTGCCCTGCCGATCTCGCAGGGCGTAAAACGGGGAGCTCTTGTCGTCCAGCGCCACATTCTCCAAACGCCCACTTGCGCGGTTGTACTTCAGCACCAGATTGGGCCCATTGTACCTGTGAATGAGACGGCCCTGCTCTATTACGTCTTCCAATGAACCGCCATAGTCCACAAAAACCCACATGTTTACATTAGCACTTGTTTGAAAATAGAATATCGTGCGTTTCAGATTACACAGCAATTACAGTTCATGATGCTTTAATTAGTGCTGTGGAAAGGGAAGCAAACATCACTGAAATCAACCCTAACCTCTACGTACAAGTTAAAGAGGCACCAACGCAGCACATTAATTAAGTGGCAATTTAGAGTGAGGAAATTTGTGAGATACGAATATTGTGGTAATACATTTTCACGAGAAGGTAAGATTTTCCATGTTATATTTGTTTCTGGCCAGACAGTGAGTGCAATGATTTAAATTAGGATTAAATAACGTTTTCACTTATATTTCTAGTTTTAGTTGTTACGTAATGTGTGAAAATTAACAGCACACGTGGGCTTTTGCAAAAATTACATGAACACTGCACTGTGTTACATTGAATGGTGCTCCATCGAGCCTGGCTGCACGCTTCCAGTGCTGGTGTCTGCCAAGCCACTCATCTCTCGTGATAACCTCAGTTGTAAGAGTTGCCTCGTTAGCTCTCGGGTGTCTCCACAACCTCCTTTCCCCATTTCCGCACGTCTCCGTGACTCTCCCTCTCCCTGGCTGTTAGCTCATCATATCGCCCCGAACCCTCTACTGGGTTTTCCGTTCCTTAAAATTGACCCCGCCAACCCCTCCGTCAGACCTCCTGACCCTGCTGTTGGGAATTTTGACCTCCTGCATGAGATATCTATAACTGCCATAAAGCCACACATCCCCATGGTTTGGCCTCCTGACTCCAGCATCAAGCCTCTTGACCTCGAGTTCACAGCTCTCCATCTCTCTTCCGATGTGGTCTACGCTCTTCTGCTTCACCTCGTATCCAATTAGATACTCGGAACTTGGTGTAAGCATGATAAATATTACTCTGTATTTCCCTAACACGGACAGATAAATCAGCACCCTGGCAAATGCAGGTTTTGTCGCGGATTTCACCGATGGGATGCCTTGATACACGGTAAAGTGATTCAGGGCTCTATATGACGTTAATAAATGCAATGCGGGGATATCAGGGAAAGCTATCGTCAACATAATCAGCTGCTGCGATCAATCCACTGCTGGATAATAGCCTCCTCAGTCGGTCACCATTTCTCACAGTCTTGCGATGTAACAAACCACCTAGAGCCTGCCAATTCAACATTCCCATCCACTGTAGATAACTTCCCGGGGTGCTTCACGTGTTGCATGGATTCCACCATGTGAACGACGGAAGGGATCCACAGTGAATGGGGGGGGGGGGGGGCAAGGTGGAGATGCCGGCGTTGTTTACGAAAGAAAAGGCAGTGTACAGCAGAGTGGGCATGGGGAAGGCAAAGGCGAGCCACTCCATGTTATTTATCACGTCGTCGGCTGTAAAGTGGAAGAAGTTCAGTGACAAATCTCTGCTTGTCTTTGTTATTCTGGGATTTGGCCAGCAAATGTTGGCAAGCAAATCCACTATGTATGAGGTTTCCACTTCAAGTGTAGGTCAAACCCTGTACATGATGCCAAATTCTAACAGCATCTTAGAAAAGAGACAGACATGTTTGATATACAAATTTCAAAAATATATATGGGTCTTATGATCTAAGTGTTAGAATGCACTGATCATTTATAAACTTACTTATTCCTCAAATGTTTAGAAGTCAGAGTGTGTGTCATCGGTTCAGTTGAAATTGAATTCAATCGTATTTTTACAAGAAAAAATCTGAGCAGATAATCAGGATGACTGAGCACGGGGCAGAATGTGACCCAATCAACATCAAATCACATCTTGATTGGATCTTTTTTTACCACGCGGATCGTGCGGAATCTCTCGGGGCTGCATTGGTCATGTTTCTATTCACAAATCAATTCCTTGTGTTTTACCATGTCGGGCATGTACAATCTTTAGTGGCTGTAGGGGTCACGATTTGATTAATGAATTTATTTAGTCGTTTTTTACCATTACAGTGCATTTTAACCTTTGGTGGCAGCAGTGTTTCAATGCAGCACATAGTATAAAAGGCAATGAACCCTTGTACAGTCTCAACAAACTGTTGAAGTACAGTTACCGAGCACCTATGAAGGCCCGCATGGCACACAAGGGTGTGGGTGACCAGCACCACGCTTGGCCGCTTGTCTCCCGAGTAGCGATGTTTACACATTGCACCAGGTCTTCATTTGAGGATGAATTCGACCTAGGGAAGGCCCAGGACTGCTTCAGATAATTGTCACTGGTGTTGGCCGTAAGCTGGAATTGAATTTAGATCGGTGGCTTTGTAGTGCAGCATGCTAACTGCTACACTACCACGCCCACAGCACGTACTAGATGTATACACACACCGAAGAAAAGCGAGTCTCAAACGCAGGATATTATTCATGCGCCATGATAAGAATTCAGTTTAAGAACTGTTACAGCCCGAGTATATGCACTAGAAGCTAGGGATGTCCGCGATAGTCCATCTTATATACACTTAAATGCTGCTGCATGGCATCAGCCCAGAAAGTGTATAGGTTGACAGATTATGTATTGAGAATAGAACTATGTTTATGTATTTATTCCTGTAAACATAAGCTTGTAGTACTTGAAGAACATTACAATTATCTGTTGATATCTGTCTTACAGTGCTATTACATGGGAAGTGCCATGACCGAATGGGAGCTTGTTGCAGAGGTTCAGTTAGGTTAACAAATGCACAGTGGCACCAACAGATGTGGAATATTCCTGGCTTGATCACATCATGGGAGGACAGAAATATATAAACAGTGGGGAAGTCTCTCGCAGTTTTTTTTGGTGTGGAAGGGACTCGAATAACAATCATGTGACAATGAAAATAAAATTCTGACTGAAGGTAATGTGGCGAGACAAGCGAATGAAAGGGTGATATTTTGGAATTTATAAAATGTGAACGTGGAGCAAAAGTTTAGAGTGGAGATTAAGAGAAGAGCGGCGGAGAACTCCATCAGTGAGGCAGGATGCTGCAGCACGCTGGTGCGACTGACACGGGCGATAACTCGCACGCCGAACCCAATTGGTGAAAGGGCAAAAGGATCAATGGGTGGCAGAGGCAATGACGGAGAAGACAAAAGAGCAAAGAAATCGTAAGGGTGTAAACACTAAAGGTGGACAAATGGACAGAAAGTTGAAGTGCAGATAATTTTTGGTGCATGTCTCTTTCCTCCCACTTCCTATGTATGTTGAACTTCTTTCCTACCGTACGTAACCAACCATGCCATTCGGAGGTGTGGTTTCTAGATTTGAAGCTTTCTTTGGGTCTATTCGGTAAAGTCACGTAGGTAAAAAATAAAACAACAAAAAATCACGACGTTTCGGCCACAACACAAGCGGCCTTCATCAGGTGAAGGGACCAGATTGTGACTGAAGGTAATGAGGGCCGCTTGTGTTGTGGCCGAAACGTCGTGATTTTTGTTGTTTTATTTTTTACCTACGTGACTTTACCGAATAGAACCAAAGAGTATGAGGTGTGGTTTATTTGGTCTAACCTCGGCGGTGCGCCACAGATTGATTACAGGATCTGCGATACGGTGGCTAATTCAACGCAGACCTATTGGCTTTCTGCGCTCCATACATGGGTAGAAATAATGAATTCAAGGCTTTCGTCAATCTGCTGCAGGATGACTGCCTCAACACCTTTCAATCACGTGGGCTGTTTTAACGGAGGCCCAGGATTGGTTTAGCTAACATTCGCCAATGACGGTAAGCCATAGCTAAAAATCAAACGTGTCACCAGGTTCTGTACAGCAGTGTGCTAACCACTGCTCCCCCTCCCCCAGTGTGTATATACTGTAATGTAATTAAAATTAACTGTAAAGTTATTAAGTCGCATAACCTTAATATATTTTTTTTGTTTTAAAATCATTCAATATACAAAAGCAGATTGAGTAACTGATATCAAAAACATGTCATTAAGTTCTCAAGTTACAAATAATAGCAAGAGTACTACATTTTAATTGGCATTTTAGGCTTGCTTGCTTTGCAGGATTAAAATTTCACTGATCAAGTGTGACTGACACATTTGGCGCTCTTAGTGAATTGTGGCAGAAAGCAACATACAGATTTTATTCTTAAGCAATATATCTTGTATGAATAGATGACCAGTAGCTAGGCCCATAACCGAAATCACGCCATTTTCTTCACATGGCTGGCACATTGATTATTTTGTAATTTATTGCAACAATCTATATTGACTGTTTTCTTGATTAACAAATTAATCATGTAAATGTATTTTTTTTCTGAGGCAGAAATTACTTTCCGTCATATCTACCGGGAGTGCTTCTGCTGACGCAAGTCAACGCCCGAAAACCCTGCGCAATTCTGCTTGACCCAATATTCTGCCCACGCTTTGCTCGATACCATTTTTGCATAAACGACATGCACAAGCAAGTCTGTAGAATTGTATTTTAGCCACCCTAAGCCAGATAATTTCAAAAAATTTGCTTACAGCTGTATTTTTAAAAAGCTGTTATGCAATTGCTTAACAATGTACTATTAGGGTGTCTCAATGAGAGTTTACATAATTCTGTACTCTTAAGTTAGTGCAACTTGAGTATACTGTACACGGTGTAGTCACTGCAGTGGATGGGATGTAACATAATCTATGTGCAATGGGCTCTTTCCTCCCTAGATTTTTTCCACGAGATGGCAGATGTATTACATGATTAAAGATCGCAGCACAGAGGTGGCTGGGTGGCTCAGAGGTAGTAATGATGGCAGAGCCAGCACCTGAGATCTTGGGTTGAAAGCCGGGCAGCCACTGGTAATGAAAATAGGTTTTCAATTGTCCCTCAGTCCCAATCCTATAAAAACAATGTTTTACTCAATGTTGGTATATTTTAGCTCAGAGAATGAAAATATTATTTGAATGTCATGCGATATAAGAATGTGTGGGAAAGTGCACCTTCCATTGAGTAAAGATAAACATTTCACTTTAATATTTTTGTTACAAGGTTGGTGAAAATATCTTGTCAAGTTGTCCAAGACCGCGAGACACTGACAGCACCGGTGGCCCTTAAACTATAGCATTGGAAAAAATCAGCAAGCTCTTACTATTTTTTTTCCTCCGAAGGAGTAAAGATAGGTGAAATTTATGATTTCCATGATTCAGTTGGGACCATGTTGCGTCTTAATTTTTAGATAAAATGTACCTATCTTTACACTCTCAAGATGGAATAAGGAATGGCTGGCTGCTGCTCTTCTAAAGTGCAGTTCTGCAAGGACATCACCTCTTTGACAATGTGAAACATCTGTCATGTAAATAGAAAAATATGGAAAGATAGTAATATTTCACACAAATACCTGGTCATGCCGCATTCACTTTGCAAAATGTCACTTACATGCTAATTACCCATCAGACATTCTGCAATCCAATAAGTCACTGCAATTATTTTACACTGCAAAAAAAATGCTACGTTTTCGTTTAGAGCGTAAAAAACATTATATCAAGATAAATCAGTGAATCATGTGTAGTGTGTTATACACTGAGTCTCACACACTGTAGTTGGAGGCAATCCTTTTAATAAACACAACCCTAACAAAAGATTCAAATCAACATAGATACAACCCTAACAACTCGGTGTGGCTATCTGTTCGCTATGTGCGTGCGCGTTAGTGTAGCGAACGGGCCAGTCAGCACACACGCTGTCTGACCCACGAACGACGAGCGAAGACGAAGAGGGCACGGGACTCCAGGCTGATCCCCACAACGGACCCCGATCCCTGTCGGGGCCTCCCGCTTTATTTCCCTGGGCGCGGGCTCGCCCCGCCCTCGGCCACGCCCTCGGTCACGCCCCCTGCTGGATCAAGTGAGGAGCCCCCGGCTCCCAGTCCACGTGTCCCTCCATTACCCGGCGCTCAGCAGCACATGTGAAATAGTGGCTGGCGCTAACCATAGTGACAACATTTCATATCACTACACATGCATGAAGCATCTGCTGCGCAACTTTCTTTTTTTGTAAAGTGACGAGATTCCGCCGACGAAATAACAAACTCACCAGGATATGTGAACGCAGCAAGTACAGAACCACTAAGCATGTCCTCTCTCTCTCTGTATAGACAAGCAGCTGTCTCTAAGAAATCACCCACGCCACTAAGCCAGTGGAAAAAAAAGGTGCCCCACACTCAACACACTCTTAACACACGCTCTCACACCACGTGTCTCTACATACCGACAACAATATCACGCTCTTCGTACGTTTAAAAATACTTTGATGAAATCTACGCATTGAATCCACGAGTTGACAATTCTGCTCATTATGCATTGGTTAAGTATTTGTACCTGATTTCGATTTAAAATTCTCACGACGAAACGTCGTGAGAATTTTATTGTGTTATTTTATTTTATCAATTTATTATTTTATTCTCATTCTACGTGACTTTACCGAAAGAACCAAAGAAGATATTTGTACCTGTATCTTCAACTTCTTTCGCATCGTACGTAGCCAACCGTGATAATACGTATACGGAGAGAGCCAGCAGGAGTTCGCATTACATTAAATGTTAAGGTTACAGTTACATTTTGAGTTATACATTGTGATTCGCAGGTTGGCATCTGAGCAATTTCCACCTGGTAGCAAAAGCTGCGTTGTGGAAATGAATAGAAATGTTCATTAATGTACCACACCAATTTTATTTGAAATGCTATTTCATGTCCTACCCTTAAATAATGATTTACCGGACAGGTCTATTTATAGTCTTCGGGGCCGTCCATAAGTGACGTCACGCACCTGGGGGGGGGGGGGGGGGTCAGACATTTGTGATGATAAGTGACGAGGGGGGGGGTTTGAGAAATGTGACGTCACATCAAAATGCGCAACTTTAAATACATATAGAATTGTTATAACAATAATTGTTATAACAACACTCTTACAATATCAGAGTGCAGTGCCACATTAAATACGCACTACAATGACAATAGTTTAAAGCGATCTGAAGCATGTTTTATTTTCAAAATGAATATGGTTGGGGGGGGGGAGGCAGAGCTTTGTGACGTCATATATGAGGGGGGGTCTGACTTTTTGTGACGCCGTGTGACGGTGGGGGGGGGTCAAAAATCGTCCAAAATCACGTGACGTCATTTATGGACGGCCCCTTACGTGTGCAGGACAGAAATGTGAATTAGAAAGGTATTTTTTTTTACTTTGTAGCGAATTTAACACAATTATTACATTCTTGTTCAACCCCCGCGTCAATGGACCATGCCGCATTATAAGTGAGGGTTATAAGTGAGGGTGCACGTACAGGAATGTCTCTCTCAAAGTCTGCCTCTCGATATCCGATCATCTGCGATGTTGCTTCTACGTGTGTCGGTGTTTGTATATCACGTGTTGATCCAGGAGCTCCGTCAGGAAACGCATACGTAAAGGGACCAGCAGCTTCATCAAAAACATCTCAAGTTTATCTTAAATAACTGCCTGCTATTGTTATCAAGTAAAACTACAGTAAACTGCTCATTAATTAACCTGTATCTCAACGTGTGTGTGTGTTTCATTACGTTTGTCTCGTCTTTCAAAAAATGCTTTCCTCATGATCTGCTTCGATATCTCTCGCTGTGTCTGGGGTTCACTGATTTTGCCCCGAGCATCACGCTCCGTGCCCCCAGGAAATGCTTTCACATCAGGGAAAATGTAAGGCCTATGTTTTTTCTGTCCAATTTGGATTTGAGAGAAATATGTGCGCTTTTGAGGTATTCGCATAAAGGAATTGGCGTTTTTCCATGTTTATTAATTTCAAATGGCATCCTTCCTGTCACGTGACCTGAACGCGACCTCCACAGTGGCATCATCATTCGACGGATCTCCAATGTGGGAAGAAGGCACTCACAGGCAGCCACCCATCTCCCCTCATGCTGCTGTGATGCAACAACCCATCTGCCACCTAGCACATTAAATATTTTTTTTGTTTTAGAAAAAAACGATGCCAAATGTCTGCTCCCAAAAACATTGGTGGAATAGGTAGAGATTTGAAAATGTTCCAAAATACACCGAGATTAGCATTGTGAAAAAAGTGTATTCATTTTGTTTCCATCCGGTTGAAATGCATAGGTCGGTCAGAGTTTGGCCTCAATGCTGCAGGCCTCTGGTTTCTTGCAGACAGAATGAGTTCTCACTTTTTCCTCATAAGTTCTGCGACAGACTCACTGACTACAAGACAAATGATCTATCTTACACCACCCGCCATTATCTACCCACTGCTGAATGAAGCTCTCTCCATGCCATCACTCATACCATCACAGTCCTGCGATGACACCTTCTGTCGTATACGCGAACACAAACTGATCTCATCGCTCCATCTCTGCGATGGTCGTCCTCTCGGGCATATCCTCTCCTTTGGCTGCTATTCCACCACCAGTTGTCCATCATTAATACAATCTTACAGCAATGGATCCTGCCTAGAGCCACTAATTTTCCTCAACAGTGAATGTCTGAATTACACTTGTGAATTACACATTTGTACTTATTGATGCACTCGATTTAGCTTTTATTTTACTTTGTTGTCATTATCCATGTTCCTGATGCAAATGGCATTACCGATAATATACACTGACTGTTCAAACACATTATTACGTTAATTTAGCAAATTGGAAGATACGATTATCATGGGCATTTTTCGTAACATATCTTAGTATTCGCTATACTGCGGGTAAGCACGGACTTGCCTGCAATTGATTATAAATTAATACCATCAGCCGTGTAAAAAATGCACGAACAAAACGCGGAAAACAGAATTTTGCCCGTGGCAGCGCACATATCATCGCGAGTACGAGGATTTTCGGTGTGTCAGGGTAAGTAGAGCACTGGGACCTGCCGCTCACAGCGCGGGACACACGTTGCACTCGGGCTTGTGTGGTGTGATGCGCCAGTGTGAACCTCGTGCCTCAAAGCTCATTCGCACGGGCCCTGGACATCAACGGTGGCTGTCACAGCCGAGAAAATCGCCTTCCACGAGGTTAATTTGTACGTCGAACTGAATGGATTACAACACGAATTTGCCGGTGAGTCGGCTGTGACGTGCTCAAACCAACCTAACACTCCCTCACGTGCAAAGTGTGTCGTGGTCTGTATATCTTCTTCAGTTATCTCCATATATGTCCCCCCTATGTCTCTCTCAGTGTCTGTATCGGTTTGCATGTTGTCTCCTCGTGTTCAGCATGTTTGTCAGATTGTCTTTGTATGTCTCGGTGTGTATCTGGCTCCCAGAGGCAGACTGCTACTACTGCTGTCAGTCCCATTTGTTCAAATTTTATTTAATAGGGACCCAAGACAAGAGGACCACAATGCAGTTGGTTGGGAACTGCTGATGGTTTTTAAATAGTACATAATGCCGAGTGCTGTTTGTACATTTTTGTGTTATTTAAAACTCTGTATTACTTATCTTGTTTTGTCCCTGTCTGTCACTGTCAATTGCCCACGCAATTTTCTGCCTTTAGTGTATATGTTGTCTCTCTGTGGCCCATTGTATATTTCTGTTTCATAATAAATATCTGTCTCTGTTCATATCACTGTCTCAATGCATTTCTCCGTATCCACAATGCATCTTTTTCAATGTTTATGAATAACGCTGTACATACATCCCCACATATCACTTTATCTTTGCGTTCCTTTGCTTATTTCCATGTCAAAGTGTCTTTCCCATTCTGCGTGTATGCTCATGTCTCTGCCCTGTCTTTTCTCCCTTCACATCCCATAACTTAATGACCTAACTCCTTGTCCAAACGTCGTGAGACCTGACCTTGGCTAAAGATTTTTAGAAGTTTTAACTGATGCATTTGGACGGAACGGTTTTCGTAATAATTGGATGTATTGAATACAATGAGCAGACGATGTAGACACTGTCGCGGAAACTAGAAAAAAACATTCACGGAACTTTAGTATTTTACCACTTTTTTAATAATTAACAAAATGTGCAACTTCATTAAATTATAAAGTCTCACCTGTACTAATTAGCCAGAGGCCGTTCATGCAACTTCTAAAGTATATAATTAAGGAGAGAGAAAGGAACTTTTGCACTTGTAATGTAGCTAAAACGCCAAGCCTATGACATCTGTGTTGACATTACAGGTCATAGTAGATATAACTGCGATAGCGGAGGGTTATTGTTAAACCTTCAAATCATACCGACACTATCGAACTCAAAATAAACCAATTATGAATCAGAATGTACCGTATGTTCTTTGCTTATAACTCAAGAGCCAAATGTAGTGCGACGATCGGGTAAAATATCTGGAGGGAAAAAATACCCTTTCCAAAATGCAAGTTGGATTGTTGAGATGTGTGACCTAGCATTCCAAGAAAATCGTTCCTGAAAAAAAAACGTTATACACACCTACATAAGGTATACCACTGATAAATATATACGTCATAGTTTTAACTGTCACAGCACGCTACTCATAATTGCATGCTTCTGTTTTCACACTTGCCAATTCACTTCCCATCAGGGGTGCTGGGAGTAGTGCTGCATTCTTGACTAATTGACTGGAAAAGTGCAGATTTTGTAGACAATTGATTTTATAGACCACTAGTCTCAACTAGGTGGATAAGTCCTGCAGCCAAATTCACATCGATGAAGCCCACTCATTTGTATGGTCTGCAAGTGAGGGTTCCACAAGTCCATTACAAGAGGAACCATCACTCGTAGCAAGCGACATTCCTGTAAAATGTTGCCATGTCTAAGCTGAACCACAATTGGTAGCTCGTACATTGTTAAGCCATTGCCACATACAGCGGTTGCAAGCAACCTAGTTGAGCGTCTGCGTTATTCTGTTCTCCGATCTCAGCCAGCTCAGGTGATAATAATTGCATCGAGCACTGAGTTTTGTGCAAGAGGTTCAGGGTTTGAGGCAAGTGGGAAGGACATACCAATACTTGACCCATAATTTAAAAGTAATGTATATTCTAAAGAAAAAATAACAATTATAATACATAACTTAGGCAAGTATATACTACTATTACAATTAATGCGTAGATTAAGTTGTTTAAAGAATAATTCATAACCATTCAAAAAAGTATTTAAAATACATCAGTAAAAATTCGGACCCAATAACTTTGCACCTGTTATATTACATTAAACAGGAATGTAGCGATGTCAGTGCTATGCCCCTGTGCGTGTGGCTTCTTTGTGCTCGAGGAGAGCCGCTCCTCTGGGCCACCATACGATCGCGTTACAGAGGCCCTGCTCGGCTTGTGTTCCTCACGGTGGTAAAACAACTTTCTTCATTTAAAAAATGTGTGTGTGTGTGAGTCGATATGTGTGTGTCAGTCGATGTATGTGTGTTAGTCAATGTGTGTGCATGGTGTGTATGTGTAGACAACTATTTTTAAAAATATTATTTGTTAATTTCAAAATAATGTGCCTAAGTCCAGGTGTGCGTGTGAGTCTATGTGTGTGTGTGTCTGCATCCATGTATGTGTGTAAGTCGACGTGTCTGTGCGAGTCGATGTGTGTGTGTAAGTCGATGTGTCTGTGTGTGTGAGTCGATGTGTGTGTGTGTGGGTCGATGTGTGTGTGTGCGAGTCGATGTGTGTGTGTGAGTCAATATGTGTGTTAGTGGACGTGTGTGTGTAGGTCCACATGTGTGTTTGTGTGTGTGAGTCTATGTGTGTGTGTGAGAGTCGATGTGTGTGTGCGAGTCAATATGTCTGTGTTAGTCGATGTGTGTGTGTAAGTCCACATGTGTGTGAGTTGATGTGTGTGTGGGTCGACATGTGTGTGTAAGTCCATGTGTGTGTGTGTGTCAGTCCATTAGTGTGTGTGTGTCAGTCCATTAGTGTGTGTATGTGCGTCAATGTGTGTCTGTGTGTGCAAGTCGATGTGTGTGTCTGTGTGGGTCGATGTATCTGTGTAAGTCGATGTGTGTGGGTCCATGTGTGTGTGTAAGTCGATGTGTGTGTGTGAGTCGCTGCATGTGTGTGCAAGTCGATGTGTGTGTGTGTGGGTCCATGTGTGTGTGTGTGTAAGTCCATGTGTGTGTGTCTACGTCGATGTGTAAGTCCATGTGTATGTGTCAGTCCATGTGTGTGTCTCAGTCTATGTGTGTGTGTGTGAGTCGCTGTGTGTGTAAGTCGATATGTCTGCGTGTAAGTCGATGTGTGTGTAGCTCTATGTGTGTGTGTGAGTCGATGTGTGTGTGTAATTCGATGTGTGTGCGTGGGTCCATGTGTGTGTGTAAGTCCAAGTGCGTGTGTGTTAGTCAATATGTGTGTGTGTAAGTGCATATGTGTGTGTGTAGGTTCATGTGTGTGTGAGCCTATGTGTATGTGTGTGAGTCCATGTGTGTGTGTGGGGGGTCGATGTGTTTGTGTGTGTGGGTCGATGTCTCTGTGTGTGTAAGTGCATGTGTGTGTGTGAGTCGATGTGTGTTTGTAAGTCCACGTGTGTATGTGTGTGTATGTCGCTGTGCTTGTGTGTGTACGTCGATGTGTGTGTGTAAGTGGACGTGTGTGTGAGTCGCTGTGTGTGTGGAAGTCGATATGTCTGTGTGTAAGTCAATGTGTGTGTGAGTCGATATATGTGTGTGTGAGTCGATGTATGTGTATGTGTGTGAGTCGCTCTGTGTGTGTATAAGTCGATATGTCTGTGTGTAAGTCGATGTGTGTGTAAGTCGATGTATGTGTGTTTGTGAGTCGATGTGTGTGTGTAGGTTCATGTATGTGTGTTAGTCGATATGTGTGTGAGTAGATGTGTGTGTGTAAGTCGATTTGTGTGCAGCGGTCCATGTGTGTGTAATTCCATTTGTTTGTATGTAAGTCCATGTGTGTGTGTGTAAGTCAATATCTGTGTGTGAGTCGATATGTGTGTGTATAAGTCGATGTGTGTGTGTGTAAGTCGAGGTGTGCGTGGGTCCATGTGTGTGTGTAAGTCCATGTGTGTGTGTCTTAGTCGATATGTGTGTGTTTATAAGTCCATATGTGTGTGTGTAGGTCGATGTGTGTGTGAATCAATGTATCTGTGTGTGTATGTGTGTAAGTCTATGCGTGTGTGTGAGTCGATGTGTGTGTGTGTACCTCCATGTGTGCTTGTGTCTAAAGTCGATGTCTGTGTGTTAGTCCATGGGTGTGTGTGTGTAAGTCGATGTGTTTCTATGTGTGTGGGTTGATGTCTGTGTGTAAGTAGATGTGTGTGTGTGTCTGTCTTTTTCGCCCGGGCAACGCCAGGTACTTCCCGCTAGTATTTAATATAATTTAACTTTCATGTCAGATCAAGTATTTAGCAAATTTAATATGAATGTCATTTCCGTTATCCACAGCAACGGCCTGGAAGTTTTCTGGCCCTGCTAGGAGTCTGCGATTAATGTGGCCACCAGGATCCATGTGCAATACTGTCAAAGGAGATCACACTGCACATTAGCACAGGTCCGCGGATGGAAAACAGTGTGCCAATACGCAATTACCATTTTGGCAGCTTTTCACTGCTGTCAGTTTTAAAATCAAATTTCTGGGAACATTATTATGCTGTAATGGCTCTTGCTCTTTCCACTACTTTACTATCATTACTTGCTTTTTACTTCCATTAGCCTTTCCTCCAATAAAATTATTTAATTTGCTTGATTGACATGGAATAAGAGTGCTTTTTTAACAATTCTCTTACATAGTTAAAAGGCAGCGTTTGCATCAAGGGTGCAAATGGAAAAATAAAATGGGTGCTAAAGCCCTATGTAAATTAAGCATCAGAGACAGCCACTTAGCCGGTAGAAGCTGAGGAGCAGATGTGAGAAGGTCCACTCCCATCATGTGGCACCATGCCATCTTACACGCCATTCCCGCTGACTCGGCCTCGTTAGTCTCTGCAACCCGTCTGCTTTTTTGTGAACCCCACTGGCAACGAGAAAGATATCCAATGGACATATCACACAAGTGCCGGTTGCATTCCAACCAGGGAAACCTATCGGCAAACTGATGGCGGCCAAAGCAAATGTACAACAACATTTAATAAAAGCCGCTGCAGCCGGTATTGCATCATTATATATTTAAAAAAGAAAACAAGTTAAAATAGGTTTCCGTGGAATTGAGGCTGGGCTCCCCAAGCGCCAAGCACAGTTTGGACACAGACCTCTAAGGTAACCCATTCCTGCTAAGTCACGCTCAAGAGGTTAGCACGGCAAAGGCCGTTGATGCCTCCACACATCACCAGCCCTTCCTCCTCCTGCTGATTCCTGCAGTTGTTGCAAAAAGTTGACACCTGACCTTCAAAGTATCCTCTCAGCCTCCCCCGCTGTCTGGCGCAAGATCTTCCCCTTAGTCACCAACCTCTGGGTGCCACCACTCCAACGATTGTTTATGTAACCCGCTCTCTTCCACCCTGTGCACGTGTCCCACCCATCACAACCTCCTGTTCCTGACTACATTCACAATACTTTTCTGCCTCGTTCTATTCCAAACTTACAAATTGCTTTACTTGACGTTTCCATGGAATACCCAGCATTTATCAGCTTGAAGGTCGTGTACTATATAATAAAATTCAAAAAGCCTTTTGCCATTTGCATTGTTAAAGCCTGGGCTTTATGACCCACACAGTGACAGACATCACTCGTGTCTCAAAAACCTATCTCAATGCAAAGGTTGACCTCTCTAATCTTGAAAAGTGGTTTATGTAGTTCATTAAAAACCTACCATGCTAATGCAATGTGTCTCCTGGCCTCCATCGTACAATCCCATGCATAATGCACAGTTCTAGGTAAATACGGCCCTCTGCTCCCTCCACATTCGCACTAGCTGCTGAAACCATTGACAAAGGTGAACATTCCCCCTAACTGCTACCACTGTTATCAACTTTATTTTTGGAAAGAACATTTCAGATCCGCTGTCCAGCCTCAGGTATAAATGACCCATTTTAATTCCTGGACATTCTGCTATCTCTACCCTATCCATTATTTCAGCGAACACAAAGTCCAGCACCACATTCAACCAAGCAGGAGGAAGGATACATTGAGGAGCCTCTTATCCACAACGATGTGGGCACAGCCAATCTCATGTATGCAAAATTGCAAATACAAAAGTGGAATATGCATTACATTGTCCGTAATGATAATCCTCTCATTTGAAACCCATTATTGCTAAGAGCATTGATTTGCCACTGCCCCTCATATACATGATTTTATATATATATAAAACAACAGACTTCTAAATTTTGATTTAAAGCTTTCGTGACTGCAGTAATTCATATTCTTAGTTTTTTCAAAAATAACAAAATATATATTTTGTTATTTTGTTGTTTCTCTTCAACGTGACTTTACCGAAAAAACTAAGAATATGAACAGACTTCTAGTTATTCCTTTGCATTCTCAGTTATCAGAAGCATAACACAATGCAATGGGTATCTTGAATGGGTTTACGCGAATTGCTAAACATTGATTTTTACTCTGCGCACTCAACAACTTAGCAATAGGTTGGCCTTAAACATCAACAGTTACACCAGGACTTACAAGTATGTGTGTGAAGCTGGGGCATTGCAAAGTTGGGCATGACCTCCCTAAAATGTACAAATTTTTGCGCACACTCCAGGGAGTAATGATGAATCCTAAAATCCGTAACCCTCACTCTTGCCGTTTGTATAGCACTATGGACTCTTTAACTTCCACGCACTATAACAAGGGTTAATGATCACAATGGATGTCACTCATCAGCAACATAGTGTTCATCTTCATTAACGCCATCATTCATCAATACTAGTACCAGATATAAAGATGGCAGTGGTGGCAATGACTGATAACGATCATCATCAGTTCAATATTTTACTCAGAGACATAGTGGACGTACACTATATACATGGATATCATTAGATTATGGAACGCATCAGGGTACAAACCATGAAATAAACCCTGCTTTAAATGCCAAGATTCTGAGCTCAATGAAAAAATAGGAATTGGCAACGAATCAAGAAAGACAGTAGGATACATGCTGTGTATAATGTCACACTCTCAGATGATGTGTGCGAGAGAGAGCTGTAGCGTAGAGTTAGCGTGCTGTGCTGCGCCACAAAACCAACCACCTGAGTTCGATTCCTGCTCACGGCCACCAACACCAGTGAAGATTTTCTGAAACGGTACTGGACCTCCCCTAGGTCGACTCAGCCTAAAATTGGTAACTGCTGCAGTGTGTAAACATTGCCACAAGGGAGATAAAGGTGGCTCGGCATGGTGCTGGATACCCACCCCCTCGTGTGGCGTGTTGGCCTTCATAGGATCTTGCTAACAGCACTTGCCCAAACAACCTTTTAAGGGGGATCTTTGTCTTTTTTGAGAGAGAAAGCACAAGCACACGCTCCTACCACTATGGTCTGTGAAACTCTTTCCACCAAGCTGGAACTCATTTTCCACCTGGTGGAAACTTTCAGTTGAGCTGTAGAGCATGAAATGTTTTGCGTTACTTCATTCACTGGGAAACCATTGTGACCAGCACATGGCTTCACAAAATAATCCCTGCTTCTGCCATTCATTCATGGCTGTCTTGACAATTGGTATGAAACAGGCATAGATAATTTACTCGGCAACAACATTTGCAACGAGACTATCAAATTATTTTTGCAACCAGGTGAAACCTCAACGACATTAAATATTTTGTCGGGAAATGTGGATAATTATTTTTGCGGTGAAGCATTGTGATTTTTAAATGTATAGGCCTCTTGTTAAAATGGCCTTTGGCACAAGCACACAAGAGGTCTAGGCTCATGTATGAGGTCACAAGCTTCTCAACGTCCATGTCAAAGGCGAATAGCTGCTTTAGTAATAATAAGCAGTGCATTTTCAACCCAAAAAACAACTTAGTGGCAAGCACATTACGAATCAATCAGAGAAATGTCCATGACTTGAAACGAAATCGATAAAGAAAAGCAACATTACATGTTTACGTTTTATCTACAATGACAGTTTAAAAACCACACGTTAAAAGGATCCAAAATGAGCAGGTTCGTGAAAGACCATATTTGGCAAAATATAGCCTCTGGAACATTTCCCAAACTATTTGTGCATCAGTCCAATATAATTCAAACAAATTTCATGTCTACACCTCACTTACTTTTACCATTAAAACATTAATCTGATTTCAAGTAACATGTATAAAAAAGTCCTAATAATGTGGAGAAAAAAATGAGATTGTATTAAAAAAATTATCTGGTCAACTCCAATTTAAATGAACCTGAAGATCAAGCATTATTGGTAGAGTCAATTCCTCAAGCTATGTTCGTGCACCTTAAAGCCCCTAAAATGTATTGTTAAATTTATTTTTCCATGTAATTATATTGCGGGTTTGTTTTACGCATTATTAGGTGGCTATGTAGCATATTCTGTGTGCTGGGGCTGTTGTTAGATCACTTTACTCGTAAATTGAAGTTTGCGTACAAATCCTGGCCAGCTGTCAACTTAGCCTGTGTTGTTCCCTAATGGAGCACCACATGGTACGTCAGCAGTGTTCATCCTGTGGATATACTGGTCTCCACACTGCGAATGTGGAGTTTTCATCACCGGGTCACGGCTGCGAAGAGAAAGGAGTAGGGAGACACCTGGATTCGTTTGCTTAACATAATGGCCAGAACATTCACCATTAAGCACTGTCAACTTCTTACAGGAAAGTGGATATTAAATTGCCTGCTGCATTATTTAGTTGACTTACGACTCTATGTGCCAGTGACCAAATGCATGTTTTTAATTTATTGAGAAAGAAAAAAAATCCCTCCTATTATTATGGCTACCCAAGCATATTTTCTCAGAGAAATGATGAACAGCAATAGACTATCGTAAGATATATTTCTTATAATGACCACTGAATTTATTTCAACACCAGGAATATGGCCAAATGTTCAAATGACCTATAACTGCACTGTATGAGACAAGAGCTGCAAACTACAGGGGATAATTCACTTGTTTTGCAGCTCTATTAGAGTCTTGCTACATTAAGCACTGTAATATATCATTCTTTTAGGACAATGCCTTTGTGTTATACAGCAGGCAATTTTTGTACTTTAAATTACATACACGAGAATGACAAAGGCCTCTTGGTTATAATTAATTAATCCATTAATTCTCAACAGCCAAAACCCCATGAATATTATAGAAAGACATAATGGGCATTTGGCCTCATCCCGTTTCTTCACTGCCTGGCACCGAGTGGGGGTTGGGGGGTGGGCAGGGGTGGATACCAAATTCTTACAGAAAACTCGCAGATCACCGACAGTGAAGATGAGACACTGTGATCTTTTGAATCCACCAATATACTGTACATGATTTGCTGTTTTTCACACGTCTGTCTTTTCCAAGCTCTTTTTCTACTTTTTACCCAAAGTAACTGGTGATCTCACATCCCCAGGTCAGGATATCTATGTTGAAAGAACTATACATTTCCCTGCCAGTCCATTTGAGTTTAGTGGGGTTTCGGCATCTGAACATTGCAAGCCACAAATGCAATAAATTAAAAATAAGGGATCGTGTCTATCTTCCCACCAAGGTCATGTGATGACCTTGGTGGGAAGATAGACATGACCTTCTTGCCTCCCTGATCTACCCATTCAGGCCCCGAATCCTGCCTAACCCCTCTTCATCCTGGGATCCCCTCATTGTCTCCACTCCCCTGTCCCTTCACTGCCACTAGGCCACACCCCCTCAGCCTGCACCACTGAAGCAATCCCCACCTCTGTTAATAAAGCCACCACTTGGGTCGTTAAATATACACATTCCGTGATAATGAAAGTTGGACATAAGCCATATGACCATTTATAATTACATTATAAAAGTAGAAGTGTCTAAATGATCAGGTTTTCTCAGAATCGAAATATTTTTGTTTATTCTCTCCAGCTAACTTTGACATCCCTGGGTCATGCTGTTCAGTTCAAGATATAAATGCCAGTGGTTTTTTGGCATATTTTAATAAAAACACGTTTCTTAGAGACATAAATACCACTCCCACCAGATCATTTCTTAGTCACAGAACAAAGAGTTGGATCTCACATCCTAGGATTAAATAAAAGGGATTCTTTTTTTTCATTTACCATTTCATCCAGCATTACAATGGCCATCTTCCTCACCAACTCATTTCACTTACAAGAGGTTGTCCAAGTTCATATCTCCACATCAGATCGTCCAGGTCCCCAGACCGGTCTCGAAATCCACTTTGCTATCATTTCATGTATCCTCCCATACCTATGAAGAGAGCCATTGCCCGATACATTGCCTGTTACATATTTTGTTTCCTTTTAAGGCAGCGCTATTGATGAATGTGTTGTGCAGTAGAACTACGCGGAGACGCGGAACACTATAAGGGTTACATATTCTTAGCTCTTTCGGTAAAGTCACGTTGAAGGGAAACAATAAAATAATATATATATAAAACAACGGCCGTTGGCTTTCACACCTGATGATGACCGTTTGTGTTATGGTCGAAACGTCGTGATAATTTTTATTGTTTTATATATATTTTGTTATTTTATTGTTTCCCTTCAACGTGACTTTACCGAAAGAGCTAAGAATATGAATTACTGCAGTCACGAAAGCTTTAAATCAAAACTATATGGGCTGTTGCCGTTTATTAAGCCACTCTCACACTCGACATCCTATACTCACACCAGTGTAGGTGCACTCTATCTCGGTCTTTCCCCGGATACTTATACTGTTTGGACCCTACCCTCGGCTGTCCCTTGGCTCTCTCACTCGTCTGCCCGGGACGGGGGATCAGCCAACAACGCCCCGCGATGAGGAGAGAGACCCTGGTCCTCTACCCTACTCTTGTACTCCGGCTATCCCTTAGGCTCTCTCACTCGTCTACCCGGAGCGAGGGTTCAACCAACACCGCTCCGTGATGGGGAGAGACACTCGTTCCAGCCGGTCTTTACCCTGGCTCCCCATGATGACTCCACCTTCGTTGTGGGGTCCCGCTTAAGAACCCCTTGGGTGGCTCCTCCCCCCAGCTCGGTCCCGCCCTTGTTTCCGAAGGTGCTCTCCGAAGCCCCTTACGTAACCTGTGACGTTACGTCATCCTTGACTGTCAACCCACTCGCACCTCCTTCTGTTCGCCCCCTCATTGGGTTACTCACAATACTCCTCTACAAATGTGTTGACTATGTCATTGTGTACACATATCACTGGCCTCAGCTTAGATGGCAGATGTTCAATTGCACGTTCCTTTGGGAGTATAATTGTGGGTGTTCCATTCACCGCTGAACCTCGCAACGTCACAGCGGTTCGCGTTAATTTCTTTAGAGCGGCATAGTGCCGCTGTTTTTAAAGACACTGTACTCAACTCAGAGAACTGTAGCGACACGACCGCGCTCTGTGATAGCTGGCGCCAAACTGTGCCACACGCCCTCCTGCACGGCCTTTTACTTCCGATCCGTTTTTTGGAAGAAAAAACTATGACGTACACATATGTGCACATACGTACGTGTACGTACGTCGTCGGAATGGGAAAGGGTTAAGTGTGGCTTAGAGCCAGAGCCAGAGCCAAGCCTGAAGGCTGTATTTCATTGTTTTATAGCCCGGGAGGAAGAAAACATTTCACATACTATTTACCATTTCCAAGGCTCATAAATACTGCATGTGGGATGAATTTTTCCTCATGTTACATGGGAAACTTTGGAAATGTGCGTGAATCTCACCGAATGCATGAGACTTGAGATCTGTGCAGGTGCCATACAGCCACTACACCCTGCAAAGACCATACCCATTGTGACAAAACTTTTACAGTTTAAACATATTTACAGTGACAGCTTGCCTTGCTGAAGACAAGGTCGGTTCTGTCAAAGAGCACTGAGCTACATATATAGGTCATGCCGAGTTGGGCGTAGGCTAATTATGCCCTTGTCTGATTCACATCTCCCTTCTAATTGGTTGTGCATTACACCTCCAAGGACCAGCCGACACTGGTTTAAGGGGCGCCACGGTGGCGAGATGTTAACTACCTCGCCTGGTGTACAGAACGTCGTGGGTTCGATCCTGACCCTGATTCCTGCTATATAATTAGAGTTTGCATGTTCTCCCGGTGATCCTGTGGATTTGTATTCAGGTCCTCCAGTTCGTTCAGCTATCATTTGTGGCCAGCGTCGCTTCTAAAAAATAGCTTTATAGCTCAGTGGGCCTTACCTGGTAAAATAAATATAGTTTATAGTTTTCGAGATTATAATTGCCAAAGCATGCACCTCTGGCCATTCAGGGTACCTGTGATGTACACCTACCCAAACTGTGCAGCATGTGGAGCCGTGCACATAATGCCAGGGAGAAGGGAAACTCCATCCTGTCAGAATCATTTTAGATGGCAGGTCCTAAATTTTACCTGCACAAGGAGAACAGATATTAATACAATTATTTCACAGCTGGAATGATTGAGCAAACTTGTATATATATTCCAGTGGGCTATGAGCACAGACACCCGGATCACTAGTGTACACGGGTACACCTTCCGCTACGGTTTGCTTGAGTCAATCTTATTTCATCTGGTCACCCGGTGAAACTATTATTCTTTATTTTAATATTTATTTTGCTTGTTTACCGAGGAAAGTTGCACTGAACCTCATGACCCTTTTCTCACGAGGGTCCTGCCAAGTTTTTGAAGGGGTTGAGCGATAATTGCTGTGTAGATTTTAATCGAGAAATGTAAGCATTTTAGGGTAATCTTCAAAGGTGCAAAAATTGGACTGCTATGCGGGCGCACGATAGCCTACTCTTGGGAATTACGTCACGGGGATCTTTAACGTCCGCTGTGAAGCAGAGAGTGCATTTTTTGTACAGTTAATTACATCCGCAGTATCAAGCAGGCTGACCACTGAACTCAAGCAAGTGAACCTCTGCAACAAACGTCAAACGCGCTACCGAATGTGCCCTGTAGTCTGGGTGCAGTGAGAACGTGGCTATGGGACCAGGTACGTGAAGGCCATGCACCTTTTGTTACGCATTATCCCACAGGCGAACTCTAAACGTGTCAGTGCATATGTAGATATATATTAAGAACAGCGTCATGCTTCTAGTGAATGGAATGGTCAAGTACGTGTGTGCTTTATTCATCTCCCTGTGAAAAGGAATTTACTTTTTAATTGGCAGATATAACGGTGATTCTTTTTCAGAGCTTATTTTCAGTCAGGCTGATTTAGTATGTTTTGTGTAAATGGAATTTTGGCATTGGTGTTAAATGTTTATTGTCGTTTTTTCTTCATAAATTGTTATTGGCTTATGTATTAAGCTATTTTATGTTTGGCACTTTAACTGTTTTTGGCACGGTTTTGCTTTCATGTTTACTCCCCTGTGCGTGTTGATGTGGACATGATGCAAACCTCATTGGGTACTTGCCTGGTTCAATTATATGTATCTGTCTCCTAACCACATTTCCTGTACACTCATTATGCACTCTTTTTTTTACAAATGTAACCTCTCGTTAAAAACACATGCTTTAAAGATGACGTCCAATATATTGTAGACCCTACTGTAATTGTGCTGAGGTATGACGGCTGAACTGCACTTGCGTTACACTGGGATTAACATCTGGTTGTTGGATAACGGTGTGATCAGGTCAAGGTGGGGACGAAGATCATAAGGATTTCCTTTTGTCAACATTGGCTTCATGTGAGCAGCAGCGAATGCTGCAACTGTCAAATTTATCTTAAATTCACCCCACAATGTAAAATCCAACAACAAGACAGTGTGGTATTTGCTCATGCACACACCCGTTTTTATATATTTTTAGAAATTTTAATTCAAAAGCAGCATTTATTGCCAATGTAGTTTTTTTAGCGGTTGAGTTGTACAGCAGTCTGATACGTTTCCAGGTTGTACAGTTTCCAGGTTGTACATTAGCAAGGACGGTTTTTCTTGCAATGCCCTCTCTCGAGTGTATGGCAAGTATGTGTGCAAATCACATGTCCAAGTTTAAGTCTGTGAGCCATGCGATAGCTTCGGGAGTTGCCCGACTAATACTGCTCAGTACGCCGGAGAGCGGGGTGCAGGATGCAGTTATTCGCGATAACGTGTTCCATTGTCTGGTTCGGGTGGCCGCAGTCACACTGTGTGGGTTGTCTTTAATTCTCCACTTGTGGAGGAGGTTGTAGCGCAGCAGCGACCAGTTGCTGCTCTGCAGTGGTTGGTGGAGCACCATATTTTTCTTGGCAAAAAATCAGCGCCGTGGATGTCAAAACGCCATTGCAGACTTACGGCACTTAATATGTTGTCAATGAAGGTATTACGTGCAATGCTGTCCAGCTTTGACCATGTCTATGAGGTCATTTTCCATTACTATACAATAGTGTGCGATGTCCACTCAGGCCATTTCACTCTCAGACATTTTCCGTTGTCGTTTGCATTTAATGCAACTTCCACCATGCAATTGCAGTATGTTCTATCGCGAGGTAGTAGGTGTGTTCCTGAAGAACACCGCGTTATGGGAAAAATCGCGTTATAATAAATATAATATAGGGTACGGACAGTCTGCGATAACACGTTAGATGTGTATACAAGCTGAACAAATAATCAGGCGCGTGGGTAGTGTCTAGAAGCATCCAGCAGCATCCCGGCTTGTGCGGTGCTACACTGCTTATTCCTACTTGCATGACGTAGTTCTGTTCACTCAATCGCGTTAAATCCAATTTGCATCCACGTTATAAAATATGTGTCCCCTCACATACTCTCTCATACATTCATCCCGTTATATACAATTCGGATCATAGGAGAACAGACAAGTTACAGTTCCAAAGTGATGATTCCTCCAATGTGAAATGTCGCATTGTCAGTATCACATTACACAGTCAAACATCACTGAAGCTAAATTTTGATTTAAAGCTTTCGTGACTGCAGTAATTCATATTCTTAGTTCTTTCGGTAAAGTCACGTTGAAGGGAAACAACAAAATAATAAAATATATATAAAACTTTTATATATATTATTTTGTTGTTTCCCTTCAACGTGACTTTACCGAAAGAACTAAGAATATCACTGAAGCTAATTTAGATACATGGGTATAATGAACATCTATTTACGCCCTGTATTCTGGCTCATGCATGGAGGTTTTTTTTCTGTACGAATTTTATTCCACTTGTTACACAGCTAATTACGTGGAAACTGGTAGCATGTGCGTCACAAAAGGCCTAAACGTATCTGATGTGCTACGAAATTACATAGGTGTTCATTACCGTTACATTGTGGATAATCCTCTAGATCGTTCACATATATGGAGGGGGTTGCGGCAAAATAGTTAAAGCACTCTGCGAATGTACCCAGCGACCTGAGTATGAATCCCCTAAAACGGTGAGTGATGTTTGAACTATTCCTGGGCCCTCAACTTTGCCAACTTGCACTGTACAGCATGGTGAAGGATGGCCAAACAACCACCGTGACTTAAAAGGTGAGCTTAACTAACGCATGCATCACTAACCACTACAGCAAGCTCAACTAGTAGCTACTAATTGACCAGTACTGTGACAAACAATCATAACAGTGCATGTAAACGGTGTATTAAGTAGTGTGTAACGCTCATAGTTCTATCACAGCAGTACACAAAGGCATTTGGATGACCATCCGAAAGGTTAGTCAGCATAGGGAACTTTCCAGTCTTTGCTTTTACTGGTTAATATGTGAAAAGACAGGAAGACGAGTGTTGGAAATGCACACTCCCCAACCTTTGCAATATATGAGTGTGTTTGTGTGACAATTGGCGAGGGAAGTGAGAATCTGCATTTGTAGACAGATATTTTGTGGTTGTGCTGCCTTGTCCTAGCTCACATTGTGGTAAAAAAATCGGCAGGAATTGATATACTTGTGCAATGTATACTTATATATGTTTCGATTTAAAGCTTTCGTGACTACAAGGATTCATCTTCTTGGTTCTTTCGGTAAAGTCACGTAGAATGAGAATAAAACAATAAAACAAAATAAGACAATAAAATTCTCACGACGTTTCGGCCACAACACAAGTAGCCTTCTTCAGATGAAGGAACAGAACTGTCAGGACGACAGCGCTTCAATGAACGCTGCTAAGATTCGCAGCATCGTTTAAGCTAGGTGGGAGAAGTAAAGCACCTAGACAAAGGAGTTTACATATCAAACAGGAGAATTTAGCATTGAAATAGCTGTGTTAAAGTGTTGGATCAGCAGGGTGTTAAAGTCATAAATTAGCATGTAACTGGGAGATTAGCATGATGTTAATGTGAGGGATTAGCATGTGACTGGTCATGGAAATAGCTATGTTAAAGTCAAAGTTTACATATTAACAGAGGCATTTAGTATATGGACGCTAAAGGACTGCAACTACCCAACTATCATACAATAAACCGATGTGAAAAAACTAAGTATAAACTACATCAATATAATAAATGTACTCAATAGACAATATGACTACCTCTTCGGCTGCCACTATGTCGACCAAATGTAAGGACAATTTGATTTCCAAATTCAATCGCATTTCCAACAAAAAATCGGATCCACACACCGAAAAGATAGACGTTAACAAAGTCGTAATTAATCACAGTAACAGTTCCATTTCTGATGGCCTGAAATCCGTTTTAGCTAAAGGTCTAAACTTTGCTGTCACACCGAGACATATACCAGTTAATAATATCATTGCCCATGTCGACGTTGCACTCAAGGTCCTATGTCACACCGCTGCAGACGTAGCAAGATCTGAAATCGCTGCAACCCTCAAAAACGCTAAGATGCCACCTAGCAACATCAGCAAAGATGAGCGCTTTGAATTATCTCAATTAAAAAAGAGAGAGGACATTGTCGTCCTCTCAGCCGACAAGGGCAATGCCACTGTCATCATGGACAAAATAGAATATAACAAAATTCAAGAACTACTCAACGATGTCAGCTATACAAAAATAAGAAGAGATCCCACCAACAGCCTGGTTACCAAAACGAACAAAATCATCTTTGATTCAACAGCATTAATTGATCAGAGCAAACAGTTCTCGTTGAAACCCTCTGCTGCCAGACCACCAAGATTATATGGCCTTCCAAAGATACACAAAGAAGATACACCCCTTCGTCCCATCGTCTCCACTATCAACTCCCCCACCTACAAATTGGCGCGTTTTCTGGCTGATATACCGCGACCTTTCACTGGAAAAACCACCTCTGCGGTACTAAATTCTACTCACCTGGTATCGACAATCAAGGGCATTTCCCTGTCCCCAGACGACCTGCTTGTCAGTTTTGATGTGGTGTCCTTATTCACCAAAGTTCCGGTACCTGACACAATGGCAATCATTGAAGACTTGGTTCATCAAGGACTACATATGGAGGTACCCCCCCTTGTGAGACATTGCTTAACCAACACATACTTCACCTGGAATGGAACTTTCTACAAACAGACTGATGGCACCCCAATGGGCTCCCCCGTATCTCCAGTTGTAGCCAACGTGTTCATGAAAAAAATAAATTGAAACCGACGCCATCCAGACTTCCACTCTACGCCCGACCTTATGGAAGAGGTACGTGGATGACACCTTTGTCATCTGGGCACATGGCTTACCTGCTCTAGACCAATTCCTCGACCACATCAACTTCATACGCCCAGCCATCAGATTTATCATGGAGGTCGAAAAAGGAGGCAAGCTACCCTTTTTGGATGTCTTAATTAAAAGGAGACCTGATGGTTCAATGAGCCACTCGGTCTACAGGAAAACGACCCATATGGATGCTTACTTAAAACCGGATTCCCACCACCATCCATCCCAGAAGAACTCCCTCATCAAGACTCTATACCATAGAGCCCAATGCATTTCCGACCAGGATCACATTGCCAGTAAACTCAAACATAATACACCAAGCTCTCAAGGCTAATGGTTACTCCGACTACACAATCCGCAAAGCCATCACTCCAGTCATGAAGAAGGATCCCCTTGAGGAACCATCCAAAACCATCACCTTGCCCTACATTGCGGGTGTCACAAAAAAGATCTCCAAAATCCTGAACAAACACAAGATCCAGGTCTGATTCAACACAGTACATAAAATCCGTGATCTGGTTCCATCTGTAAAAGATGCTGTTCCAGACATACAGTACCCGGGCGTTTACAAACTAAAGTGCCTATGTGGTAGCAGCTACATTGGAGAAATCAAACGACATATCTCGGACCGCATCCGCAAACATAAAGCAGACTTGAAACATGGTAGGACGAACTCCTCTGCAGTGGCAGATCACTGTTATAATTCAGTGGGCTCACATGACATTGACTTCTCCAAGACGGAGGTTCTTTGCAAGCCAACCGGCTACCATGAGAGATTCGTTCATGAGGCCATCCACATATACAAGGACAGAGACAATTTCAACCGAGAAGATGGATTCTGGCTTAGTAACCATTGGAAAGATGTTTTAAACCATTTCGGTTCTTAATTAATTGTATTTTACGGTGACCTTCAGACCGCAGCCCCTTTCGCTGGCATTGCCTCTTAATACCTCTCACACCACGGTTAATGGTATGGTTCATAACATGGAGTATAACAACGCATCGTGGCTGTTTCTCCCCTCTCCTCCGTTCCAAGCACAGATGGACTCGTCCGTCTGAACAAAGCTCATCGCTGTCCGTGGTGCTAACTTTGAAAAGAAAAAAACCGCCACCCATTTTTTCGCCATATGGCGTTGTAATGTATAACGACTTATTGTTAGTAGCTCAGCTGATTGGAGAGTATATAGAGTTTATTGATAACACTGATGTAGTTTATATTTTAGTTTTTTATTAGTTTACTATATGGTATTCAATATATAGTGTAGTGTATACCCAGTTACTTTATGTTAATAGCTCAACTTATTGAAGAATATATTGAGTACATTTATTATATTGATGTAGTTTATACTTAGTTTTTTCACATCGGTTTACTGTATGATAGTTGGGTAGTTGCAGTCCTTTAGCATCCATATACTAAATGCCTCTGTTGATATGTAAACTTTGACTTTAATATAGCTATTTCCGTGACCAGTCACATGCTAATACCTCACATTAACATCATGCTAATCTCCCAGTTACATGCTAATTTCTGACTTCAACACCCTGCTGATCCAACACTTTAACACAGCTATTTAAATGTTAAATTCTCCTTTTTGATATGTAAACTCCTTTGTCAAGGCGCTTTACCTCTCCCACCTAGCCTAAAAGACGCTGCGAATCTTAGCAGCGTTGATTGAAGCACTGTTGTCCCGACAGTTCTGTTCCTTCACCTGAAGAAGGCTACTTATGTTGTGGCCGAAACGTCATGAGAATTTTATTGTCTTATTTTGTTTTATTGTTTTATTCTCATTCTACGTGACTTTACCGAAAGAACCAAGCAGATATACTTATATACTTTTATTTTTTATTTATTTTTGTGACATGCTTAGATTTTCTCTATTTTGCACTCAAATAGTTTTTTGTTTGTTGTTGTAACTTGCTGACCCACCCCAACTGGATATCTGTGAAAAAGAGTTTCATAGATCATCTGATTCCTCCTGCAGTCTCAACAAAGATTATTATCTGAAGCTGGAAAAAGCCCAGTGAGCTACGAGCTCTCTTCCTCACAGCTGTCCAGCCCAAGTTGGGGTCTTGGCAATCGCGAAAAAGTACAGACTCTGAGCTCAGATACAGTACCCCCCAGAGTTAGAGACTATCAGTACTTTCAGGGGCGGAACTATGGTATGGGGGGTGGGGTACGTGGCAGCGTTGTGCAATGCATAGGCGCTCAGTCGCGCACAAGGGGGCCCCTGAATAAACACCATTTATTTTAATTCCAACAATTAACCATGAATGCCAAAAACATTGTTACAAACTAAAAAAAGAAAATATTTCTGAAAAAAATTCCATGCGGAAAATATAGTAACACGCTACTGGTGTTTGTTACTGAACACCATCAGACTTTTTTTGTTAAATGACATGCACATGAAAGCAAGACGAACGACAGCATAATTGTGAGTATTGTACCTTTAAATCTGTTTTCGTAATACTGCCACTGTGACACGGTCTTCCTCTAAACCCAATACATGGTGCAACTAAAATAATATATAGTTATAGCCTGACATATTGTTGTATACGGGTTAAAAACATCCGTAGCTATTTCAGTACGAGTCGGGAGAAAGGAGGGGGTGGCCCACAGTCGTATCTTGCGTAGCTCCCCCCTCCCCCCGTTGAAATAGGTAGTTGTGCCCATTTGTGCTTTGCATGCTCTAACATTCCCCACAATGCCTTATTTACAATCTAAATACAGGTGTGCTATTATTGGGGGTACCACGTGAGGGGAGTTTTTTGTTATATTAATTGTAATTGTTTACAACAAAAACCCCTACAAGCAGGTTGTGAGTTGATTATTAGAGGCGAGTGTGTTTATGCGAGGATGGTGGTGGCGGGGGAAGAGAGAAGGGATCAAAAGAACATGCAGGAAAGCTCCAGTTCTCTATTGTGCAGCATGAGGCGAAACCACAAAGTGGTGTCGGATTAAATTGCCAGGGACAGGATGTGGTGTGCGGAGGTCAAAACCATGTTTGGCCCTTGTACACCACACAGCACCTCATCTGCTGGTTCTGCTCTTACCCATAATATCGCTCTTTCTGTGTCACCCATCATCTCCGAGACCAAAATACAGTAGTTTGATATTCCTCAAGGTTCCATCAACACAGATTTAAATACCTACAGGATTAAAATTATTCAATGACTGTCACTATTTCAAATAATGCAATTATAGACGGTGCATTGGAAACTAACGGAATGGTTATGAAACAAACAAGGTGCAAGTTGCCTGAAACCACAACAAGCTCGGGGAAAATGAGACGTACAAAAAGAGATGGAGATGCGAGACTGAAGATTATATTATCAGAAGTCCTTTGAAAAGGTTACAAAAAGAAATCAGAGAACCCGACATAAATGTGATTGAAGACATAATCGCAAGCACTGGGTTGCATGAAAGCAGCAGAGAAGAGGATGATTGGCAATTCACAAATGTTCACCCTGAGGGACAAAGACAGAACCATAACATGTGAAAGAGATATAATCTTAAAATTACTGTAGTGATGGAAATATTTAAACTGTTTCTCAAACGATGATATTCAGCGACAATAACAGTTCACGAGCAGGTGCTATGTGGAATGACAGACACATCATCGTTGGACTGTGAGACATGGCAACGGCCTGGGGAGGCCTTCATCCAGCAGCAGATTTACAATTACTGATGTTAATGATGAAAAGCATTTTGAGATGTTACATGATTACACCATATATATTTTAAAAAAATTGCATGTTATTGTCTTGATACGTACAGGGGCCTTTCAAGGGTGTAGCCATTCCTAGGTCTGAAAGTGGTATCACATTTGCATCTTTAGTTGCACAATTAACCTTAATTTGGATCCATTTTAGCTCATTTGAACATTTATGGAAAGTGCTTCCACAAATTAATGGGGTCAAGTTTGTGTTTGTATGCACCCAGTGGAATAAAACTCTGTAACAAGAGGCCTGAGTCTCATCAATATAATCTCATATTTGGTCATGAACAATGGTTTGTGAGTAAACAGACCCACACACCCATCACTATAGATTCATTCAGAAACTTCTATACTCAAATCAGCATTCTAATACACTGCCATTTCTCACATTCTGCAAATCATCGACAATTTTCCTGATTTTTTGAGAATTGTGTGGTTCACTTGTAAAATTGTCCAAATGTTTAAGATTATCGCATTAGGCCGGATACCTTACAGATCGTGTACTTAAACAGTGCAAGACCTCCAGGAGCCACTACTATTTCAGCTAAATGGAACCAGTGTAGGCCAAATTATAATTTCCTTGTCTTACCTCAGTGGACCCAGGTCCATTTGCATATGACCTAAGCTGACCACAATTCTCCTGGGCCAAATGAGCGTGGGTTCCTGCCTGGTCTAATTGGATGTTCAGTCACCCTAATACGCACTCCAAGAATCCCACCACTCACCCCTCTGCCCCCATCTATCCCAAGTCATGCGTCGGCCACTGTGATAATCAACCCATCTTCCTCCAAATCTATGACCAATTTGATTCCCAAAACTTCGTTCTGTGACTGAGAGTGAAGCCCTTTAGACCAGGCAATGACAATGAATGATAACAAATTGCAAAGATGAGCAATTGTGGCTGTATCGTGAGTCTGCCAATAGGGATAGCTTGCATGGAGTCATCAGATCGTTTCTATGAGATTGTCCATCTTCATGTATTTCATTAATGACAGCTCATGTGGGACATATGCTGTGTATACTGCCATTTATAATGGAAGGTCACTGTGGGTTGAGAATATAATCCAAATCCCAAATGTGAAAATGTATCTTCAATTAATTTAGATAATTTAATTATTAAATTAATCTTCTGTGAGATAGTTAACAAATGCAGAATGTGCAAATCATCAGCTTATCCGAATCTTGCACAGTATGAAGGTGTCATATACTGTATATTAAATCTAAATTATGTACAGTACAGCCCTTAGGCAGCACACTGCTGGATGAAGGCCTCCCCCCATGCAACCTTGGTTGTGAGGGTCATCTGGCAAGAAGAAATCAGCATTGTTGGTCAGCGTGAAATGGTGAAACTGGGTCGGTGGGGGCTAGAGGACTGGTTCGAATATCCCTCGCCACTCACGTGAGCTGGGGGTGGTAATCCAACTGAGGTGACCGGACTCACCGTGCGGAGCGTGACCCACTGTGACGCTGCTCCGCGCCCCCGCTGCGCTGCATATTGCAGCGAATCAAATGGCAAAAGCGTTTTCCTGCTCAAACGAGCACGGGGCAGATGGTGGTGCTTATTTCAGCTTGCGTCCGTGATCCAAGTTGAAAATTGCACACTCCTATGGGGTTGATAAGTCGCTCCGTAGGACCACCACTGATGACTTCCCTCAACGCGGTACCAATTTTTATCAAGCCCAGCCGGGTGTCGGGCTGAGCCAAGCTGTAAAATGGATTGAAACTTGTACCCTTTTCATTGCAAGGCACGTGTACTCTGACCACAATGACACCACCAAGGTCTGCTGATTGGTGGCAGACAGTTTTTATGGAGCAAGACGGTGTGTTTTTGTAGCTAATTTGAAGTACTATAGATCCACTAACCACCACTTGATTTTAATGCCTTTAAAATATATCTATAATGTATAATTTTATTGCATTTTTTACATTTTTACTTGCAACCTCACAAGTTTGTTCTGAAATGGAAGTTGCAATGTACAACTCTGCAACAGAAACAATTCATTTCAGGTTTATGACCCCACCATGTGCATGCTTGGTCACGTAAATTACATTATTTCCACTTCAATTGACCAGCATAAACTCAAAGTGATTTGAATTTTATTTTATGGAACTGAGATAATAATCATAAACCCTTATTAGAGTTTTAGTTCGTAAAATCTTAATCGGTGCGTTAATCACTGATTGAACTTTTGGAAGCAATTCCACGTAATGCGAACTCCTTGAGCAATGAAAGTAAACATGAAAAAGAAACGCAAGCTAACTTTCAAACGCAATGACATTCCCGCGCCTCCGATTAGCACGGTTGGCTATGTACACACTGCAAAATAAACCCAAGATAGATACATGCAAATGGAGTAAACTTTCTCCATGAAAGGAACGATCATTCTAAAATGCTACACTGAGTTTATGGCGTCGTGAACGGCGTTTCTATTGGGACGGGTACAAAGTCAACGTACCCTGCTACGAGGATTTCAAGGTCTCCGTCTCCATCCACATCGGTCACTGCCACGCCGTAGTTCAGCTGAACAGGGTTGTGTGTGTAATCCTGGGGCAGGAAGCGTTCTCCCACTGAAGTGAAGAGCGGGGAAGGGCCAGGCTGAGCCCTGGTCAGTGCCCAGAGTGAGGCCAGCAGGCCGTAGAGCCACGCCGCACCTGCCATTCCTAAACACACACACACACAACAACACAAGCACCATTAGCCACAACCTCCTCGAGACGAGGATGACACCACATCCCGCTGGAATACAGTGAAGTAGGGTGGGGCTGAGGGGGAAGAAAAAACGTGAAGGGAAAAAAATCCCAGTAGGCACTCTTACTCAGCTGCACTGGCCACCCCGTGCGTGCAGTAGATCATTACAGGAAGTGTAAATCTCGGTTAGGATACATCCGTTAAGTGTTGTCATTTTCACGAGCGTATAAAAAAAGAGTGTGCTGAAAAGGACGGGGCATAGCTCCTTTAAGCTTTCAGAAAATAAATTATGAAATTATCATACAGGAGGAGGTCTCATTTTTACAGACAATTTTTGGAATTTTAATATAGGTGGTATAATCAGGCAGATTTTGTATAATCATGAAATTGCTAAATTTGATGGACAACCTCTTTTAAACAGCAGCCACCATTATAAACAAATATAACATTAACAATCACATCAATAAAATCTCATATGAAATATCATTCTTATTTGAAAATTTTCTTCTCAGTCTTGATTTTGAACAGGTTTGTAGCAGAATTCCTGCAAGGGCTTTAAAGTTATCGTAACATTTAATGCATGTGTCTTCACCGGAATTTCTAATTTATTAATATCTGTGCACGTTTGCAATTCTATACATACTTGCTCATATAATGCCAACCATCTCATCATGCATCTTAGAGCCTCTGAAAAAAAGTATTCATGCCATCCAACAATGTTTAAAAACTTAAAAATAGATTCGAGGTCACAATCCCTATATTACATGCACTGACACGATTGCATGCGTGCACACTGCCGAAAAATTTACAATTTCAATTTCTTGGGACTTAAGAAATAAGTAAACGAGATATGCTGCATCCGAGTGTAATTAAAATTGTTTATACTTCCTGAACATGTTTGAGATGGGATGATTAACTATACAGCACAAGTAGTACTGTCCCTGTAATTGGTCATAACCCATGGTTGGAAAACATATGTAAAGCCTGTATTCGGCATTGATATCAAATAGCTACAGGCGGCACACAGGTTTGAATGTAGCGTGCCTAGCAGTGGGCTGCTCCTGCGCTACTGCAAGGCTCTGTTGGTAGTGCACTGGACCATAAGGGCACCTTCACTTGCCTGAGCGCGGCACGGTTCACTGGGCGCCATTGTAAACTGATGCCATGGAAAAAAAAAAATCATTCAAAATAAGACGTGCATCCCTAACTCACGTAAGATGGCGCTCTGAAAACTCGAGCTGTCATCATGTTAGCCGCTCTTGCAGCAGCGTGCACAAACTTAATCGATTACGGCTGGACGCGTATATCACGTATACACCGTATGTACACAAAGGCACTCACTTATAATTCTTGATTCCCACAAGAAATAGGTGCACAAAATCAAATGTGGTTTTTATGTGGCCACATGGTTATACAGTGAGGGAAAAAAGTATTTGATCCCCTGCTGATGTTGTACGTTTGCCCACTGACAAAGAAATGATCAGTCTATAATTTTAATGGTAGGTTTATTTGAACAGTGAGAGACAGAATAACAACAACAAAATCCAGAAAAACGCATGTCGAAAATGTTATAAATTGATTTGCATTTTAATGAGGGAAATAAGTATTTGACCCCTCTGCAAAACATGACTTAGTACTTGGTGGCAAAACCCTTGTTGGCAATCACAGAGGTCAGACGTTTCTTGTAGTTGGCCACCAGGTTTGCACACATCTCAGGAGGGATTTTGTCCCACTCCTCATTGCAGATCTTCTCCAAGTCATTAACGTTTCAAGGCTGACGTTTGGCAACTCGAACCTTCAGCTCCCTCCACAGATTTTCTATGGGATTAAGGTCTGGAGACTGGCTAGGCTACTCCAGGACCTTAATGTGCTTCTTCTTGAGCCACTGCTTTGTTGACTTGGCCGTGTGTTTTGGGTCATTGTCATGCTGGAATACCCATCCACGACCCATTTTCAATGCCCTGGCTGAGGGAAGGAGGTTCTCACCCAAGATTTGACGGTATATGGCCCCGTCCATCGTCCCTTTGAGGCGGTGAAGTTGTCCTGTCCCCTTTGCAGAAAAAAACATCCCCAAAGAATAAAGTTTCCACCTCCATGTTTGACGGTGGGGATGGTGTTCTTGGGGTCATAGGCAGCATTCCTCCTCCTCCAAACACGGCGAGTTGAGTTGATGCCAAAGAGCTCCAATTTGGTCTCATCTGACCATAACACTTTCACCCAGTTGTCCTCTGAATCATTCAAATGTTAATTGGCAAACTTCAGACGGGCATGTATATGTGCTTTCTTGAGCAGGGGGACCTTGCGGGCGCTGCAGGATTTCAGTCCTTCACGGCGTAGTGTGTTACCAATTGTTTTCTTGGTGACTATGGTCCCAGCTGCCTTGAGATCATTGACAAGATCCTCCCGTGTAGTTCTGGGCTGATTCCTCACCGTTCTCATGATCATTGCAACTCCATGAGGTGAGATCTTGCATGGAGCCCCAGGCCGAGGGAGATTGACAGTTCTTTTGTGTTTCTTCCATTTACGAATAATTGCACCAACTGTTGTCACCTTCTCACCAAGCTGCTTGGCAATGGTCTTGTAGCCCATTCCAGCCTTGTGTAGGTCTACAATCTTGTCCCTGACATCCTTGGAGAGCTCTTTGGTCTTGGCCATGATCGAGAGTTTGGAATCTGATTGATTGCTTCTGTGGACAGGTGTCTTTTATACAGGTAACAAGCTGAGATTAGGAGCACTCCCTTTAAGAGTGTGCTCCTAATCTCAGCTCGTTACCTGTATAAAAGACACCTGGGAGTCATAAATCTTTCTGATTGAGAGGGGGTCAAATACTTATTTCCCTAATTAAAATGCATTCAATTTATAACATTTTTGACATGCGTTTTTCTGGATTTTTTTGTTGTTATTCTGTCTCTCACTGTTCAAATAAACCTACCATTAAAATCAAAGATTAATCATTTCTTTGTCAGTAGGCAAACGTACAAAATCAGCAGAGGATCAAATACTTTTTTCCCTCACTGTACATGAATTACAACTTTTAAAAAAATTACAAAATCACAAGTGCAGATTTTTTTTATCCACCTTTCATCAACCAAATGCTCGGAGGGAAAATGAATAAAACTGAGAGGAAATCGAAACTACATCTTTGGGCCTTTATACCCACTAAGGGTGGAGGCTGAAATGTGATCTGGATTGTGGTTGTCTACCCTTGTGCAGCTAAGACGTAGTTGTGGGCAATCTACCCCCAAGTTCCTTTATCACGCATACAGTGAGGGAAAAAAGTATTTGATCCCCTGCTAATTTTGTACGTTTGCCTACTGACGAAGAAATGATCAGTCTATAATTTTAATGGTAGGTTTATTTTGAACAGTGAGAGACAGAATAACAACAACAAAATCCAGAAAAATGCATGTCAAAAATGTTATGAATTGATTTGCATTTTAATGAGGGAGATAAGTATTTGACCCCCTCTCAATCAGAAAGATTTCTGGCTCCCAGGTGTATTCTATACAGGTAACGAGCTGAGATTAGGAGCACACTCTTAAAGGGAGTGCTCCTAATCTCAGCTTGTTACCTGTATAAAAGACACCTGTCCACAGAAGCAATCAATCAATCAGATTCCAAACTCTCCACCATGGCCAAGACCAAAGAGCTCTCCAAGGATGTCAGGGACAAGATTGTAGACCTACACAAGGCTGGAATGGGCTACAAGACCATTGCCAAGCAGCTTGGTGAGAAGGTGGCAACAGTATTCGCAAAAGGAAGAAACACAAAAGAACTGTCAATCTCGCTCGGCCTGGGGCTCCATGCAAGATCTCACCTCGTGGAGTTGCAATGATCATGAGAACGGTGAGGAATCAGCCCAGAACTACACGGGAGGATCTTGTCAATGATCTCAAGAAAGCTAGGACCATAGTCACCAAGAAAGCAATTGGTAACACACTACGCCGTGAAGGACTGAAATCCTGCAGCGCCCGCAAGGTCCCCCTGCTAAAGAAAGCACATATACATGCCCGTCTGAAGTTTGCCAATGACAAAGGAGTGGCTCAGGAAGAAGCACATTAAGGTCCTGGAGTGGCCTAGCCAGTCTCCAGACCTTAATCCCATAGAAAATCTGTGGGGGGAGCTGAAGGTTCGAGTTGCCAAACGTCAGCTTCGAAACCTTAATGACTTGGAGAAGATCTGCAAAGAGGAGTGGGACAAAATCCCTCCTGAGATGTGTGCAAACCTGGTGGCCAACTACAAGAAACGTCTCACCTCTGTGATTGCCAACAAGGGTTTTGCCACCAAGTACTAAGTCATGTTTTGCAGAGGGGTCAAATACTTATTTCCCTCATTAAAATGCAAATCAATTTATAACATTTTTGACATGCGTTTTTCTGCATTTTTTTGTTGTTATTCTGTTTCTCACTGTTCAAATAAACATACCATTAAAATTATAGACTGATCATTTCTTTGTCAGTGGGCAAACATACAAAATCAGCAGGGGATCAAATACTTTTTTCCCTCACTGTATGCTATTTAATGATGCTTAACTGATCAGCTTAACAATCATCCAAATAAAGCTGCAAAGGCTACGAGCTCGCATAATGTATTACCCAATTTATCCCTGACATTCACAGGCACTGGCAGATTACATGTTTTCAGATGAAGATTTGGAATACATTATTATTTATAAACCAGTCTCTCATTTACATATAACTAAAATGTCGACACACGCCAACAACACACATCGCGTAATCAACCGTAGGCTCTCTTTGAACTGACCAACGAAGCGATCCTCTTATTGACATAAAAACTGCCAATTAGGGTGCCATATCAAGAGTTTCGCGTCACAGACATAATGAATAAGTTCACCCTCTAAGGACATTTGTACTGCACCTGTCCAGGTAACTGCAGTTCTTCGTCAAGTGTGGGATTCTACAGGTTAGAAGCAGGTTTCCTCAACTTGCTCCTGCTGTGGTACTGACCGTGCAGAGGTCAAAACCGGAACTTCTAGACAAAACTCATGTATGGATGCACAGTATATTTTGCAGACAAATTGTCAATCCACTGATTGTTGTTTGACCATACTTCACTATGCTCAGTGTAGATAAGTGAAGAGAATCCCAGGGCCAGGTGAGACAGAGGTTGCCCCTGATTATATTATCTGTGGCCCGGAATTGAATTTGGTTTGCCGAGTTTGGAGCACAGTAAATCTGAGATTAGCATGATTGGCTATGTACGGTGCAAAAATTTTGTAACATACATACATATATATGAACCACTGAAGCCCTGTACGGTATTACCTGATATGAAATTCATTGTTTGCATATAAAGTACGATAGGAAATCAGTACAAAAAGTGTACTTTTTTGTTTATTTAGAACACGTGTGTATAAAAAAATTAAATACAAATCAAAATATATCCAATATTGACTTAAAGCTTTCGTGACTGCAAGAATTCATACTCTTTGGGTCTTTCAGTAAAGTCACGTAGATAGAAAAATAATAACATAAGAATAATTTATTTTATTAATATTATTTTTCGGTAAAATCACGTAGATAGAAACATAAAATAAATTATTATTTTTATTTTATTATTTTTCTATCTACGTGACTTTACCGAAAGACCCAAAGAGTACAAAATATATCCATTTACATTTTTAATGATTTTTCTTTTAAAGCACGGGTAATGTTTGGTATATCTAAATGTAAAAATAATATTCGAGTACGAAAAGTTTTCTTTGGGCAAAATGTCCCTCAGAAATTCCTTTTCCATTTCCAAGATCACAACAATTTAACTGAGTTGAGTAGCGACAGGACAAAGGCAGCTCCAATCTCAGCCAAACCAGAAATCAAATGGCGGCCTGCCAGAACACCACCACGTGTCCTCGTAACATTGCAGAAAATTGTGCCTCCAGGTAAAAAAACGTATTTAAATTAATTGCCTGCGACACATTACCCGATTCGTTAGAGCACCGCATCAGTTGATACAAGCAATACGATTGGATAATTTAAAAAGGACTACATTTAACCCCCACCCCCCCCCCCCCCCCCAAGTGAGAATATCATTCCACATCCAATCAGGAACCTGATTAAAAGTCTCGTTAGTCATGGATACATATATATACTTTATCAGTGAAGTATTTCTGTTCTCTATATCTAATTGGATGTACTATAATAGTTAATGTGTGTGGAGTGGTGGGGCAGTGGTTAGAACACTGCACTTTGAGCCTGGGACCTGAGTTCGATTCTGAGACGTTGCTACCATCAGTGGGGAGTGATTTCTAAACCAGTCCTGGACCTCCCCCCCCCCCCCCCACCTTAATTCCTCCACCAACCCATGCTGAACAGCGTGTTGAAGTATGGTCAATCCCCATGACAAACATGACATGGGCAGTCCTTCATCCAGCAGTGCATGAATTAGATTATTCATTTTCGTTTTTTCGGTAAAGTCACGTAGGTAAAATAAAATAGAACAATTAAATCACGACATTTCAGAGGCAACACAAGCTTCCGTCTTCAGGTGGAACAGTCACAGCAGAATATCTGTGTCAAGTGCACAGCTCCGAGACGACTTGGATGATATATAGGTCAGGGGGGGGGGAGGAGCCAGAAAGGGACGTGGGCGGGTGGGAGGGCTGAGTTAAGCCGCCTTTTGTTAAACTGCATAAAAGCGGGTAAACAACCCTTTTGGTTTTCTGGCGGTGGGGTTTTTCTGGGGGGAGGCGATGCAAGACATCAAGTACAGACCAATTTTTTAAACCTAAAATGGAAACTACGAAAATAGCTGCAAAATTATAAGGTAGCTAAAGTTTGACATACAACCACTGAGAAGTGGAAATGGCTGTACAATTAAAAGGCAGCTAACGTTTGACTTGATTTATAACATCTTTCCAGTGGTTGCTCAATTTGAAACCATCCTCTCGGTTGAAGTTGTGTCTATGTTTGTATATCTGGATGGCCTCATGGACAAATCTTTGGTGATAACCGGGAGAGGTTTGCAGAGAACTTTGGTATCAGAGAACACAATGTCATGAGAACCCGCTGTGTTGAAGCAATGATCAGCCACGGCCGAAGAATTCGTTCTGCCATGTTTCAAATCTGATTTGTGCTCGAAGATTCGGTCAGAAATGTCATTTCGTCTCCCCGATATAGCCGTCACCGCAGGTACAACTCAATTTGTAAACACCGGGGTACTGTAAGTCAGGGATGACATCATTCACGGATGGGATCAGATCCCGGATTTTGTGTACTGTATTGAACCGGACCTGGATCTTGTTCTGTTTGAGAGGAGGACTGATGGATCCTTGGGACATTCTGTTTACAGGAAGTCCACCCACACAGACTCCTACTTGAAGCCTGAGTCCCACCACCACTCGACTCAAAAGAACTCTCTCATCAAAACGTTATACCATAGGGCCCATTGCATTTCGGACCAATACCACCTGGCCAGGGAAATAAAACATGTACATCTGGCCCTCAAGAAGAACGGATACTCTGACCGTACCATCCGCCAAGCTGTTTCTCCCACCATACAGAAACAACCACTTGAGACCCCGATCAAAATCATCGCGTTACCATACATAGCAGGCGTTACTAAAAAGATTTCTAAAATACTTAACAAACACAAGATCCAGGTCCGGTTCAATACAGTACACAAAATCCGTGATCTGATCCCATCCGTGAAGGATGTCATCCCTGACTTACAGTACCCCGGTGTTTACAAATTGAGTTGTACCTGCGGTGACGGCTATATCGGGGAGACGAAATGACATATTTCTGACCGAATCCGCGAGCACAAATCAGATTTGAAACACGGCAGAACGAATTCTTTGGCCGTGGCAGATCATTGCTTCAACACAGCGAGTTCTCATGACATTGTGTTCTCTGATACCAAAGTTCTCTGCAAACCTCCCGGTTATCACCAAAGATTTGTCCATGAGGCCATCCAGATATACAAACATAGACACAACTTCAACCGAGATGGTTTCAAATTGAGCAACCACTGGAAAGGTGTTATAAATCAAGTCAAACGTTAGCTTACTTTTAATTGTACAGCCATTTCCACTTCTCAGTCGTTGTATGTCAAACTTTAGCTACCTTATAATTTTACAGCCATTTTCGTAGTTTCCATTTTAGGTTTCAAAAAATTGGTCTGTACTTAATGTCTTGCATCGCCTCCCCCTGGAAAAACCCCGCCGCCAGAAAACCAAATGGGTTGTTTACCCGCTTTTGTGCAGTTTAACAAAAGGCGGCTTAACTCAGCCCTCCCACCCACCCACATCCCTTTATGGCTCCTCCCCCCCCCCCCCCCCCCGACCTATATATAATCCAAGTCGTCTCGGAACTGTGCACTTGACACAGATATTCTGCTGTGACTGTTCCACCTGAAGACGGAAGCTTGTGGTGCCTCCGAAACGTCGTGATTTAATTGTTCTATTTCATTTTACCTAAGTATGAATCCTTGCAGTCACGAAAGCTTCAAATCTAGAATTAGATTATTGTTATGAAATAACGTTTATATGAAATGATATATTCCTTAAAATTGCATAATGCAGTAAACATCCATTAGAGTCCACGAAACACCTTCTGTCTGAGGCAAAAAACGAAAGCTGCATTTGCCACCTGTAAAAAGGGGTCTTTATGCCTGAATGAGCAGATTCTGGTTCTGAGGCACCAAAAAAATTTACGCAGAATTTCGAGTGCAAATTTTTGCCTGGCTCCACAAATAATGAGGAAATGGAAATCGTGTGTTGGCCTTGTGCACTACAGCGTGCATGTCGCTGCAGGCAAAACTTCCAAGCAGCATCACTCCCCACCTCCTCGCCGGAATTGCCCAGCACCATCATGCCCCACCGAGCCACCCACTTGTCACACGGGGAAGCAGCCAACGCGCATCCCGATTACCGCCTGATGGCACCCACTTAGATGAAAAGCAAGAGAACTCGACTGCCATTAATGTATATTCGAGAAAATGGGACCTTTCATCTAAAAATCAGAAGATACATTACTATTGCTGACACATTGGGTAAGACGCAACCGTGTGTACAGGGTAATTTGTAGCTAAATGTAGGTCCATCTAATGAGTTAAAATATGGCACAAGAAATTTGAACAACATCAATCATGCACATATATAAATCTCGTACTTTTAGATGATTGTGTATTGAAAGTAAATACAACAAGATTATTCCAGTTCTAAAAAATACTAAATGCCGCAAACCTCAATAATCAATCACTCTGATTTTGGAAATATGCATGAAGCATAAGAATTAAAGCTCGTGCAAATTGGCATGCATTCAATCACGTTTGAACGCAACAGCCTGTCAAAAACTTAACTTCAATCAAATTTACAGAAAAAAGCAGCAACGAGTTTGTTTTTTCTGTGTTTTGAAGATCATTATATTCAAGTTTAAATATTTAATAAACGTATTAATAATACACAGCAGACTGCAGCAGAAATAAGTCGAACCCCACATGGGTCACGACCTCGTCACTACAGATGACGTGTGTTACAAGTGACAACCCCAGCCATGGGAAGTAACCCATGGAAGAACAAGATATATCTTTAACATGGCTATTTATAAAACTAGATGAGAACGGAAATACATTTGGAACAAAAAGCAGCCACTTAAATTATAGTGATGCACACACGATCAAAAGTTTCATGCCTGCCGGCAGACAAATGACATTTATCTGGTGCACGTGTAGAGGTGTTATGGGAGGGGACACGCGGTTGTAGGGCGGTGGCCACAAACACGTCCGCTACGGCCACCGCCCTGGGGTGCTGTGGGGGATGCTGTGATCCCTCCCAGCCCCACCCCTCAGAGAGGGACTGTATAAAAGGTGGGACCCGGAGAGCTGAGGGGCAGTTCGACTCAAGCAAGATGAAAAGCCAGTGAAGAAAGAAGATCAACTAGCTAGACCCTGGAACTCCGTTGGCCCACTGTCCTTTTGAGGGCCGGGCAAAGCAAGCCAGGGTGCGACACCAGAGCCGCGAGGCCCGATGTCCTTCTGAGGGCCGGACTCGTGGGGCTGGTGATCAGGACCTGCGCCGAAGCTGGGCCAGGTCAGATAGCCTCCTGAGAGAGGACCAGGATAGAGGGAACCAGGGAGCAAGCGTGGGCTAAAGCTCGGGAAACATTCCCTCTATAGAGTATGTGTGAAGAGGCCGTTACCTCTTCAAGTATCAGATTCACCACTGTAATTGAAGTGTCTGTAATAAATACGTGTTGCCTCAAAAGAACAGCCTCCAATGTCAATAAGGCCACCACAACTGGGGTCAGAAGTGGTTTTTACCTGCACGAGATGGACACGAGGAACACAGTTCGCGCGCGCGAACAAGGCCAAGTTGACGACCCTGCAGAGGCGGGTCTGCATGAGTCAGAGACGGAGCCTGGGGCGATGCCGGCGCTTCAACAGCCATCGCAGCCGCCAGGCACGCCGCCACAGTTGGGGGGTGGGCTTCGGGATGCTCACTCCCGCCTCGCCGAATTACTGCTCGCCGCCGCCTCCATAATTGAAGAAATTACCCAAACGGGAGGAGCGGGGGCGGGAGAAAGGGGGGAGAATTGGCGGCAAATGACCGTTTCCACCATTAACACGGTGCCGCAAATTGAAATTGCAGCCATTTCCGGGGTGGACTCCGGGGGTGGCGGGAGCCGGGCGCACCACGTGGGAGGCGGCACTCAACCACCGCTCGCCACGTCATCCCCAAGCGACGGGCACAGCCGTAGCCAACCAGAAATCTCGCGCCAGAAGCGCTGCGACCTATGGAGGGGGCCGCCATTGCACTGTACGACAGTGCTGTACGGGACCATCATCGGCAAGCGACAGAGCAGACGTTCCAGCAGCGACTGCCCGTTTTAACCGCGTTCACAGCTGATGGAGGCGACGGGGGAGCTTTCCAACGACGCATCCTCGCCCACCAAGAGATGTCGGGCTGGTCCGACGATGAGGCGGTGCGCGTCCTCCCGGCGACTATGGACGATGAAGCTCTGGTCACCCTCGTGTCAGCCCCCAGATCGCGTTGCTCTACACTGCAGGCAGCGCTTCAGTTGATGGCCACTGTCTACGGGCCGCCATCCGTGAGTCGCCACCATTTCCACGACCGGCGGAAGGGCGCGAAGGAAATGCCTATCGCCTACCGCATAGCTCTTCTGGCCCTCGCTAAGGCAGCTTTTCCGCGGATGGCCTGCGAAGGCATCAATGCCATGGTGACGGAGAAGCTCCTAGCGTTGGCCAAGGAACTGGGCATCGTCGTCCTGGTGGCAGATGAGGCGGATATATGCTCGTTGCGAGTCGCCACAAACATTCATGCCCACGAGGTCCTGAAGCGGAACCGGCCTCTCATCGCCGCCGCCTCCACCTCGGAGCGCAGCGAGCCCCAAGACGCTTAGCCATCGGAGGAGGTCTTCGCTGCGACTCGTTCGGGGGATTGGAGGTCAGATGGCCGACCGCCTCAGCATCCGGCGCGCAAGCTGGAGCAACCAAGACCATCGTCAGCCCTCGTCACCTGCTACAACTGTGGCCTCCGAGGCCATGTTGCATTGGGGTGCCGGGCTCCACGGCAGCGCGCACCAGGACCTCGGCCGGACGACGCCCAGGCTCCCAGGTCATCCCAGCAATCTCCGGCAAGTCGTAACACCACACATGCTCGGCCCCCCCACACACTACACGCGACTCACTGCGCCGCACTTGACACTTCACGCACCATGGGCGCCAGTTCAGTGAGGGGTGGTGCATTTGGACGAGCGCTTGGACCAGTTTAGTGGTCCGAGTTGGCTCATAGGGTGGTTGCTGCGTCTGCCGGATCGTCTGTGGTTGTGGGTTCTATTGAGGGGGTCGAGGTTTGAGTACTGGTTGACACTGGGGCGTCGGCAACAATTATTTCCGACCTGATCTATAAATACTCCCTGTTCAATGTCGACCATTACTGCCTGTTGACGTTCCGTGCTATGCGGCAAACGGAGGATCCTTGGACATCATCGGTCAAATCTGGGCGAGAATTTGTATTGGCGATATTAAACTATCTGGGCCAGTTTTGGTTTCATCCTCTCTCACAGTCCCATGTTTGTTGGGAACGGATTTTTTGGCTAAAATGCCGATTAAGACCCTCATTGATCAGGGCTGTATTGAACTTCCTTCGGGCCGCCGCATTGCGTTTTTGGTTTCCCCCAGCAGAATACGTACAACCGCTGCGACTGTACAAGCAATGGCCACCCAGACAGTAGACGTACCGCCTGGGTCGCAAATGTTGGTTCCGCTGCGGCTGCGAAAACTTCTCGGCATAGGGGTAGCACCGCATGGGGTCCTCTTGGGTCCGTCGGAGCAGTGAAGGGGCTGGAGTTGTTGGTGGCTCAGACAATAGTGCGAGCAGATGGGGATCCCTTCGTCATGGTTCTAAATGCTGGTTCTCGGACGGCTGTGGTCCCACTGGGGACCGTGCTCGCTCACTCAACGTCGGCACCAATGGGAGAGCCGGTGATTGGGCATGTGCATACCGGTCCCGCTCCACATCCAGAACTAAGCCGGGATCAGGGGTGGTTGGATTCACTTTGTTCTGGATCCAGTGACCTGTCCGGTTTGCAACTTGCTGCACTACGCGCCCTGTTACTTGAATTTTCCGACGTTTTTAGCAACCACAAATATGACATCGGTTGCACCGACTTGCTACGTCACCATATTGACACGGGTGACGCCGCCCCACATCCGGCAAAATCCTTTCCAGCTAAGCCTCGCCGAGAAGGAGCATGTCAAATCCGCAGTTAATGACATGCGGTCGGCAGACATCATTTCCCCTTCCACCAGTCCATGGGGGGCCCCCATCGTGCTCATCAAAAAGCACGATGGGTCTCTGAGGTTTTGCATTGATTTTCGTCGCCTGAATAAGATCTCTGTGGCCAACGCATATCCACTCCCCAGAATGGACGAATCATTGGACGCCTTGGCGGGGGCACAATATTTCTCCACGTTAGACCTGCTATCGGGATTTTGGCAACTTCCCCTGGACGAGGAGTCAAAACCCAAGACCGCTTTTAGAAACACCCGTGGGCCTATTCCAGTTTAATCGGTTGCCCATGGGACTCCACTCAGCTCCCGCGGCATTCCAGCGCTTGATGGAATTGGTTTTGGCCAGTCTCCAATGGGATACCTGCTTAATTTACCTGGACGATGTCATTGTGTTCAGCCGGACGTTCAAGGAACACCTCCAATATCTACGGGCAGTATTCCTGAAAATGTGGTCCGCTAAATTAAAGTTTAAGCCACAGAAATGGCACTTCCTCCGGGAATCTGTGCGGTATTTGGGGCACATAGTGAGTCGTTCAGGCATCTCCACTGATCCCGCTAAAACTCAGTACGTCAGCTCCTGGCCCACGCCCACTTCGGTCAGTGAGGTCCGTAGCCTCATAGGGTTTGCCTCATACTATCGGTGGTTCGTCGCACACTTTGCCACCATAGCCAAGCCCCTCCACGCTCTGACGGCAAAGGGCGTAAAATTTTGCTGGGGTCCTGAGGCCGCTTTCCGCTCCCTCAGGGACGCCCTCATGAGTGCTCCGCCCCTGTGTTAGTCTGATTTCACTGCACCCTTTCTGCTCGACACGGATGCCAGTAACACCGGCATTGGCGGAGTGCTCTCGCAGGTCGTTGGAGGAGTCGAGCGCGTCGTCGCCTACGGTAGCAGGGTTTTATCGCCGGCAGAACAGCGATATTGCGTTACTCGTCGCGAACTATTGGCAATCGTTTTTTTATCCAACAGTATTGGCCGTATCTCTACGGGTGGCACTTCACTGTCCGTACGGCCCACGCGGCATTACAATACGCACTCCGTGTTGACCAGCCATCGGGACAACTGCCTCGATGGTTGGAAGTCCTGCAGGACTACCAATTCACGACCACTTACCAGAAGGGTGTTCGCCATACAAACGCTGATGCCCTGTCGCGACTGCCCGTCGGCGAGGATTGTGCATGTTTCCTTGGATCAGGACGTTGCAAACCGAAATGTGTTGTCCCATCCACTGTTTTGGCCGCCGCCACTGACGCGCCGGCTCTGGGTAGCTCTCTCTCTCAAACGGGTGGGGATTCATTGCTTAATTTCACCCTCGCTGACTGGGGTCGGCTCCAAATGGGGGACGCGTCCCTGCTCACACTACGTCGTAAGGCTGGCAGCTCCACGGACGGTCGGAGAGGGGTCGATTCTTGGATATGGGTCTCCTTATGAATTGGGACGGAAAAGCCCTCCGTTACAGAATCGTCGTGCCGTCCGCCTTATGGGGTAGGGTCATTCTGGCCGCTCACGAGCTCCGCCTTGACTTCTTCTGGCCGGCCATGGATAATGATGTGTCGATTGTTCTCAAATGCTGTGTGCAGTGCGCCCAGCGAAAACCGCCAGCCAAAGCGGCCTGTCCGCCATTACAATCCATTCGAGTCTCCCGCGTAAATGAGCTCGTCGCGCTCGACATTATGGGGCCATTCCCGGCAACGCCTAGGGGTAATAAGTACCTGCTGGTTGGCGTCGAATATTTCACTCGATGGCCCATGGCCTGGCCACTCGCTAACCAGTCGGCAGCGGCCGTCGCCGAGGCCTTTGTCCAGGGCTATGTCCTGGACAAAGGCACACCGGAACGGCTGCTGACCGATCAGGGAAAACATTTCTCAAGCTCCCTACTGCGTGAGGTGTGCAACCTGTTGGGTACAAAGAAAGTGCGTACCTCCCCGTACCACCCGCAGATGGACGGGATGGTGGAGCAGCTCCACAGGACGCTCACGTCCATGCTGTGCCATCAGGTGTGCGTGTCTCAGGTGGATTAGGACCTCATAATCCCAGGTGTTCTTGCCGCCTCTAGGATGGCTCCCCACGTGGCAACTGGGTATTCCCCCTTCTTCCTGATGTACGGCAGGGATGCTGATCCGCCGGTGGATGCCCAGTTGGGAATTTCGGTGCCCCACCCTAAATGCAAGTTGGCTGATCATGTCAAATTCAACCTTTTTAAATTGGCCCAGGCACGGGAGGCTGCGGCACAGCATTCAAGCTCTCGCCAAGTGGAAAACGAGCGGTTGCGTGCACACCGCACACACACTCACGAGTGGAAGCCTGACGATAAGGCCTGGCTACACTGTCCGCAGGTACCGCTGGCAACATCCCCTAAACTGCTGAAGCCATGGAGAGGGCCGGTTGAGGTTGTGCAGGTCGCACGACCACAATGTGTTCGGATTAAGTGGGGGAAATGGCTATGGTATGTTCACCCCTCACGACTGAAACCGTTCATTTCACCGCATACCTACCATGGATGTCCTAGGGGCCGAGCATGTGATGTGTCCGTCGACTCGGGGAATGTGGTACCGTCGCCTGATCCTCACATGCCACTGCCTGTTCCACTTCCAGGCACACCGGAATTGACGGCTGACAAAGCGCATCGGCCACCAGAGCCGGACAATGAACATGGAACCAGGCATCCCACACCGTGCCCTCAGGGGCTGCCTGCCTCAACCCCCAGACCACCATTCCCTGCCCCGTACGATGGGCCAGCCAGTCGGACTCGTGCTAAATCACGCCGGTTTTCGTGAGGGATGGTTGCTCACTGTCTGGGCGTTCTTCTCCTCACGAACTACGCGTCGGGTCGGTCGTGTTGCGTCACGGGCTCCGGTGCCGGGGGGAGGGGGGGGGTATATATATATTTTTTGTATATATTGTGCATAGTGTCTATTTGTACAGGTGGGTTTGGGTAATTTGTTGTTGTTGTTGTTCTGTTCTTGTTATTGAGGCACACGAAATTCGGGTTCTTGTTAAGCATTTAGTTTATTTTATTGTTGTGTGTTGTTGCAGGCGGGACAGCTGAGGTCTGTACAGGGGGGGGGGGGTTGATGTAGAGGTGTTACGGGAGGGGAACATGCGGTTGTAGGGCGGTGGCTACAAACACGTCTGCTACGGCCACCACCCTGGGGGGCTGTGGGGGATGCTGTGATCCCTCCCAGCCCCACCCCTCAGAGAGAGACAGTATAAAAGGTGGGACCCGGGGAGCTGAGAGGCAGTTCGACTCAAGCAAGATGAAGAGCCAGTGAAGAAAGAAGATCGACTAGCTAGACCCTGGAACGCCTTTGGCTCGCTGTCCTTTTGAGGGCCGGGCAAAGCAAGCCAGGGTGCGACACCAGAGCCGCGAGGCCCAATGTCCTTCTAAGGGCCGGACTCGTGTGGCTGGTGATCGGGACCTGCGCCGAAGCTGGGCCAGGTCAGATAGCCTCCTGAGAGAGGACCAGGATAGAGGGAACCAGGGAGCTAGCGTGGGCTAATGGTCGGGAAAAGTTCCCTCTATAGAGTACGGGTGAAGAGGCCATTACCTCTTCAAGTATCATATTCGCCACTGTAATTGAAGTGTCTGTAATAAATACGTGTTGCCTCAAAAGAACAGTCTCCAACGTCAATAAGGTCACTACAACGTATTGACTAGCACCTTGGTCAGCGAGTAAACAAAGAGGGATGGCTTTCACTTAAAGTGGTACCACCTCAAATTGGTTCCAATAAAATCACAGGAGCATGGTGCCAAGGCTAAGCATTGAACATATGAGCCTTCAATTGTCCCTTCTATACCATTAACTGAAGTCTCGTATGATAGTGTAACTGACAACTAGAATGTATGCATGGCCATATATGGAATTAAACTTCCAAGTTATGCAGCGTTTTCAGGAAAATATGTTTTTGGGTGTCAATCCTTATTTTGACAACAATAAATTAAAGTGTTTGCCTTATTTTTGTTAAATATGTTTATTCACAATTTATCTTACGTGTGAATCTCCAAACTCCATCACGCCGGTAAACATGCGCAAATTACAGCCATAGGGGCCGTCCATAAATGACGTCACGCACCGAGGGGGGGAGGTCAGACATTTGTGACAATGTGTGACGAGGGGAGGAGGGGTTTTTGAGAAATGGGACGTCACATAAAAATGTGCAACTTTAAATAAATATTAATTAAATAGAATTGTTATAACAACACTAATTTTTATAAAATTTTCATTATTAACTATTTGATTATTAAAATTTACTAAGGTCACCTTTTATTTATTCCATTAAGAAGCATTTTGCTTCTCCATGGGAGAATGGAGAAGCATACATTTTGTAAATTTTTTGAATGATTGTTATTAAACATTTTGATTCTAATGATTCTACCAGGGCTTTTCATTTTGTGAAATGAATGTGATTGTTATAATTGTACTCTCCATTTTGCTTCGTTCTACTACAAAGTTTCAAGTATTTTTAATAGTTATAATTACTTTTAATATTTTAGAATAAGAGAATTTAACTATAACATTCTGAACATATGCAGTTTTAGTTAGACGTTGAATATTTTCAAGTGAATTGTATGCTAAAGTTCAGCTTTCCAACGCCTCCTTTTTAATACATGTTTTCTCCTACAACATCAGAGTGCAGCGCCACATTAAATACGTACGACAATGACAATAGTTTTAGTTAAGTGATTTGAAGCATGTTTTATTTTCAAAATGTAAATATGGTTTTGGGGGGAGGGGCAGAGCTTTGTGACGTCATATTTGAGGGGGGTCTGACTTTTTGTGACGCCGTGTGACGAGGGGGGTAGGGGGGGATCAAAAAGCGACCAAAATCGCGTGACGTCATTTATGGACGGCCCAATATTCTCTCCATATGAAGCACTGCAATCGTCACAAACAAGATGGCCAATGCGGATGTGTCCTTTAAGCAGAGAGCTGTGATCAAAGTGTTCGTGAAAGAGTGTTTTGAGGCAACTGTCATTCACAGTAGACTGCGCTGTCCTGCAAGACACCTGACTGTGTGCACACCGTGTCTGGACGTCGTTCTAATGCTTCAAGGACAGTGACGGAGACGTCACCGATATGTTCAGGGGAGCAGTCCAAGAATGGGAGCGACTCAAACAACACATTCACGCAGAGTGGAGGAATTGTTATGCTGAGGCTGCATTGCAGATTGGCCTCCATATGCTGCGTAGGGAAAGTCTGAATTAAAATCCCATAACGTGTGTGCGCAATGGGTGCCCACGACCTCAACAGATGTCTGCAAGCTGATAATTCGCAGATGTATATGCAGTTGCTTCAACAGGGCGTACAAATTGTGTTTTTTCTACCTGTTATCATGATGGGAGACAAATCCTCATTGCATAATTATAAATCAGATATTTCAACAAATTTAACGGTCAAAGCAGATAATGTCAGAGAGCAACATGCCAAGCCAGATAATACTTTTAAATTGGTGTTATGATAACAAAAGTGCATCGATCAAGCTAGGGAGTACCTAGAGCCATGACAATAGCATGAGCTAAGGATACTTTTCTCGGTGCATAACCTCACCGAGTGCTGTCGTGGAGTATTCTGAGCAATACTTAATCTTCCATCCCATAGCTCCACAAAACCAACAAAATACTTGATAGTCTATCAGCATATTGGCATTCCAGAATTATGTTAACTGGCAAAATGTGTTTAAAGATTAACATTATGAATCAGATATAGCCTTCTGTAGCTCATAAGTCTGTAAATCTCATGCCCAAGTAAAGTGATCTTGTATTTACAGTGTCTTTGATCTAAATCTGGTTACAGATGACTTAACATTAAATTGATTCATCTTAAATGTGTAAGTGCACTTTGTTCTACAAAACCCAACAGAGGACAACTGTAGGGTTCTACGTGGATAAAAGGTCACTGAATATATTCTGAGATGGAAAACAGACAGGCCTTTTCAAACCATGTTCACCTAGGTGAATACACCATTCCGATTTGCCATACTAATCATCTGCACAATTTGGTTTACAGATTATTTTTGGCAGTACTGTTACTTGCGGAATGTAAATTCCAATGTACACAATTTTGCATCCACTGAGGTTTCTCTGCAGAGCAAGCAATGATCAGATGGTAGACTGACTTAGGTCAGGAATGGTGTTGCCTTTTCTACAGCCACTCATAAGGAATAAACATTAATTATGCTGCTGGCCTTACGCAGAATCTCTTTGGGGCACTTTAATATCCATAGGTGAGAAAGTCAAAATATTCCACATGGTCATAGCATTTTGCTTCTCCAATAGTAGCTGAATAAATCTTGGCTCCTCTCAGGTGCATACAGTCCCATTATTGGTATTTATTTTCTCCCTGGGTGTATACAGTGCTAGAATGCTGATGTGTGCCAACGTGAAAATAATCATGCAGCAAGCCTACAAAAAGAGATTTTGAATCTTACCAATATATAAAAATATCAGGTGTAATGCAGCACCGAATCCGTTTTCATGATGGACACTGCAAATTTGCTTCAAATGACATTACGTGCCATTATGTGCCAGAGCAGTTTGCAATAATGGGACCCAGTGTGATATGACAGATATTTTATAAGTGATGCTTCAAGCAAAAATTACTGAAATCAGTTTCACTCCACACTGGGACTTCTTGGAGGAAAAAAAACTATCACAAAATGCAAAGTAAGATTCTGAGTTCTTTTTTTTACGTGCATTACATTTTAATATGGTTTGTGAGGCAAGTAACTTTGGCTGAAATAAAAAATAATGTCTTAAAAGTATGAGGTCAGAAATGCATACGAACACCCTTGGGCTACACCCATTTCAAACCTTTAAAACATCCTGCCTCAGCAGCTTTCCCACTATTTTTTCTCCTGATGATTGCTTGTGTTGCGATCGAAACATCGTAGTTTTTTTATTTTTTGTTATTTTATTTGAACTTATCTACGCGACTTTACCAAAAGACCCATGAATATGACAGGAAGATGATAAGGGGAATGTTTTCTGAACAAGAAATATTAATGACAGCAAAATATCAAGGGGAATGTTTTCTGGCAAATGTCCTCAGCTAAATTAATGATCCAGAGGCCAGTTTTTCTTTGAATTATAAAAGAGTGTGTGTTCAAATTGGGAGGTAGTTAAAGTGATCCTGTTGGAGAGTCCGGCACTTGCTAAAATAGGAACATTCCACAATCAATGCATGAGAGCAGCTTGGTGTCTCTAACTCCAGGAGCTGCTTGCCACTCAAGCTCAGCTTCTGTGCCTCGAGCCTCTATCTCAGAGCCCCTATGATAATGCGTCACAGGTACATTATCAGCAAGCGTGCCTCTCTCAAGGGAAATGTTAGCCGTGTGGACCCATCTGTTTCCTTGCACATATAGCATACCAGGGCACAATTTGCAAGACGAAATCCTTTGTGTGTACCGCATAATTGTGTTAGAAATGTTCCAACAAAAAAATTACTTTTAGCAAGTTAAAGCAACGAATGCTAAATACTTCAAATGCTTAAAACAAGTTTCCTCGTTACAAATGCATGATGTTAGATGCTTGTCCCACACTGGCCTATATGAGTAAAGTTGGGATGGATTTTTTTTAATGCAAGTTAAATATACGACACAGTATTTTGTAATATAAGGTATCTCTAACTTTGGCTTAGAAATATGTATTTTAAATAACCAGCTGAATACGGATTTAGGTCGTAAGATTATAGCCATATAATGAACTCTAATACTTCAGGTGCAGGTATCTGATGATGACATTGTGGTATCTAAATGTATCTATAATATGAACATGCATACAAGGTTCATTTATCCATCGTGAATATCCCAACCATAATATAAATGCTAATGATTCCAGATTCAGCAAGTGATTATGGCACTTCCGGAATTCTTCATGTTTGCAGTGCCATTGCGTGCATCAGGTGCCCATACAAAACGTGAGTGGGGAAAAACAAACGTAAAGAAATTACCGCATAACCCATATCCCCACTCTTGAATGTACTTTGCATAAGTTATATATATATTTTCATTGGTGAAGATTTACATTTTGATTTGATTAGGCCTTTACCCAAGTTGCGCTGTAGTCGGAACAGGATGTGAGAGTGCAGGAAACAAATAGAGGTCACATGAATGCCACCCATTGTGTCACCATATACTACTCATTCTTGAAGCAATCATGTGGCATTAACAGCATTACATTGCTACCTTCTAAAATAAATTGGACATGTCAAATTATGGAGTAGGGAGTGGTAATACATTGTGTTGGCACAATGTGCTCTGCACCTGGAGTCCTGAGTTAAATTCCCAGCCATGGCTAACCTAACTTCAGTGGAGAGCAATATCTAAACAAGTCCTGGGCTTCCCTTTCACCAACCTGCACTGACCACTGTGGTGAAGTATAGTCAAGCAAACCCCTCAACTGACATGGCATGAGGAGGCCCTCATCCAACAGTGGATTAACCAAGGGTTGTAAAAAGTGCTGCAGGAGAGCATAGTACAACTAATACATCACGAAGGTTATCGTAATTATCAGATGCTCTTTTTATTATTATTATTAAACACGAGCCCTGTACGAGAGGAGGGGGTACAGAATCAGAATCTTGATTTAGACTGCAGGAGGAATCCGATGAGCTGAGAAGCTCTTTTTTCACAGATGTCCAGTATGGGCGGGTCAGCACAGATTTTCCGCGGACGTCAAGCCCGAGGCCAGGTGTCCACGGGGCAGGGGAAAGGAACGGTGGTTGGGCTCACTGCTCTACTTGCGTCAGGGCAATTTTTGGACAGATACTCTGAACGACACCCCCTTTTAGTTTGCTTATATTGGTGTTGCTTACACCCAAAATACATCGCCCCTGACTGTGAAAACATGGAAGGACGCTCTTGAAATTAAGTCATGAGACTCGGTGACTTTCCTGGACAAACCAGAATAGTAAAAAAAATTGCAGCTGTAAAGGCCATAATGATTGAATGGAAATATTTACAAGTACGACCCATAGATTTGACAGGATGGGTCTGCAAAAGATCCATCCTAAATATTGACAGCTTAGCCTCTGATATGATGTTCTTATGAGTAAATATCTACAAAAATCCATTAAAATATTTCTGAAGCATATATTTTTTTTATATCACGGTCTGGAAATGTAATTTTAATTCAAGCAACTGAAGCAAATAGACGATTTTACACAGTATTTGCTTATCTCAGCCTACAAATATCACAACAAAAGCATTTTTGCGTTTCTGATTAAATTCTTAGATACATTTATTTGGGAAAGATGTAACAAATGCAAACGCCATAGCTTCATCCCTCCTATGAACTGGATTTCAAAGAGAAGATGTGCATTTGTCTACCACTGCTAAAATGTAGTCTGGTGGGGGTAGTTTTTACCAACCTGACAGGGAGCTGGGCTTCTGTTGTCTTTGAAGCAGCAAAACATTATTCGCAATTCAACGCTCAAATATTTTTTTCACAAAACATAATCTCTGTTCCAAACACATTCTTCTAAGCATAGCGGTGCACTTCTTCCGTAGTATAAACATGCATCCCGACAAATGTAGCACAATAGTTTACGTGTACTTATACACTGTGGATAAACATCACAGATAAAGCTTCGATAGAGCAAGTTGATTCAATATAGCCAGCAAATGCTGTTGATCACTCACAGAAAACTTCAGCAGAAACTCAATAACACACAATCAGCTTAATCTCAAAACATGCAATACAGCCAGGTTTCGTGATGTCCCTACAGATTTCATAATTTTCAATGGCCTGCCACATATACTGCAATGCAGTAAGAGAAGCCCAAATGCTAAAAAGGCCACCCTCCATTGCGTTCAGATACCAGAGAAAGAGGAGCGCTTTGCTCTTTGCTTCACCTTACAATGTAGAAGACAACATGCCTGAACATTTACTTTAACAGGAGTTATTTTTGTTCACGCGTGTAAAGTGTATGGAACTCAAATTCATCCTCTGCAGCAGGGGTGGAGGGGTGCAGTATAAACCCAGTAACCTAAGGTTTGAATCCTGGCCATGGCTAACATCACGGGCAAATGACATATGGACCAGTGCTGCCCCCCCCCCACCAATCCGTACTGACAAACGTGGGGTGATGAATGGTCAAACATCCCCTTGACTGACGCGGCGTACAGGAAACCTTCACCAGGCAGTGGATTGCCAAGACGCTGGAGTAGGGCTGAACGATTAATCGATTTCAAATCTAAATCGCAATTTGAAACAATGCGATTAGCAAATCGCAAAGGCGATTTCCTATTACTTTCTTATTGAAATTTCTTATTATTTATTATAATAACTTTATTTAACTTAACAATTGTTCTATGTTTGATTGTTCTGTTTCAATTAAAACATTTTAATAAACACATGTTGGAAGAAATTCATATATTTTAAGTTCTCATTCTTGCATTAGAATATATAGAGCAGTTCATATTTTGATAGTATCACGTGGTAATGCTCCATCACATGTTTTTAATCAATTACACAGTGAATATTGAAGTGAAGCTTGACTTTAAAAAATATAATCGCAAATCAAATCGCAATGTCTGTCAGAAAAATCGCAATTAGATATTTCCCCAAATCGTTCAGCCCTAAGTTGGAGTGCCTTTTTGCTCTCATCCTTTTAAGCCGACGTGGTAATTAGCGAGCGATTCGATGAGCTCCAACAGCAGTAGAAACACTTTATCATCGCCATCGGAGGCAAACCTTAGCACCGCAGTAGACAGGTGTGTTTATTTATATTCGCGTACACATCGTACGTGTTTATCCTTAACACTACGCGGACTCAAATATGGCTTTGTGAAAACGTCACTCTCTATACGCACAACCTGCAGGCAAGCTCACACTTCTGCCATGCCTATAAGCGGTCTGTAATTAACAAAGCTAAATTAGCTCTCTCATTCTACATTCCAATATGCCCGAGAAACAATTGAAAATATGAGGTATCTCCCACCTGTACAAGAAAATTCATATTTCATATACCCAACTTTCATTCCTTCAACACATTTCACAATATTTTTTTACGTGGCTTTCACAAGAATCGTTTCACGCCATTTATGTATGTTTTATAAACGTGATTCCTCCTTAAGCGTGCACAGATGACCGATAGGACCAACATTATCTGAGTTTCACATTTCAGACATTCCAAAAAGTCTATCAGTGGAGTTGTACACGAATTTAAATTATAATCCAGTGCAATAGAACCGTCCTAACATACCTTAACACCTTAACCCAAGCAACATAACCACTGTGTTTGAAAATACATTATTTTAATCCGTGCATATTGCCTGCCATGACGTAAGGATTGGGAAATAGGGTAAATGCCAACTGGTAAGCCGGTAACCATTGCAGAATCGGTTACCAGTTTTGAATGTTAGGAACCGGTAACCGATTCTGGTAGATTTTTCGTAACGAATGCACCGATTGGCACGCGGGCAAGCACGTGACCGTACAAACCGCACAGCGGCCGAAGTAGCCACGTGGCAAATTTGGTCTCCTTTTTTTGCAAGCGAAAGGTGCAGCCAGTCATTTTCCTTGTGTCTTCGATAGAGAGGGAGCTCTACATGCTACAGTAAGGGAAAAAAAGTATTTGATCCCCTACTGATTTTGTACGTTTGCCCACTGACAAAGAAAGAATCAAGTCTATAAATTTAATGGTAGGTTTATTTGAACAGTGACAGACAGAATAACAACAAAATCCAGAAAAACTCATGTCAAAAATGTTATAAATTGATTTGCATTTTAATGAGGGAAATAATTATTTGACCCCTCTGCAAAATATGACTTAGTACTTGGTGGCAAAACCCTTGTTGGCAATCACAGAGGGCAGATGTTTCTTGTAGTTTGCCACCAGGTTTGCACACATCTCAGGAGCGATTTTCTATGGGATTAAGGTCTGGAGACTGGCTAGGCCACACCAGGACCTTAACGTGCTTCTTCTTGAGCCACTCCTTTATTGCCTTGACCGTGTGTTTTGGGTCATTGTCATGCTGGAATACCCATCCACGACCCATTTTCAATGCCCTGACTGAGGGAAGGAGATTCTTACCCAAGATTTGACGGTACATGGCCCCGTCCATCGTCCCTTTGATGCGGTGAAGTTGTCCTGTCCCCTTAGGAGAAAAACACCCCCAAAGCATGTTTCCACCTCCATGTTTGACGGTGGGTATGGTGTTCTTGGGGTCATAGGCAGCATTCCTCCTCCTCCAAACACAGCAAGTTGAGTTGATGCCAAAGAGCTCCATTTTGGTCTCATCTGACCACAACACTTTCACCCAGTTGTCCTCTGAATCATTCAGATGTTCATTGGCAAACTTCAGATGGGCATGTATATGTGCTTTCTTGAGCAGGGGGACCTTGCGGGCGCTGCAGGATTTCAGTCCTTCACGGCGTAGTGTGCTACCAATTGTTTTCTTGGTGACAATGATCCCAGCTACCTTGAGATCATTGACAAGATCCTCCCATGTAGTTCTGGGCTGATTCCTCACCGTTCTCATGATCATTGCAACTTCACGAGGTGAGATCTTGCATGGAGCCCCAGGCCGAGGGAGAATGACAGCTATTTTGTGTTTCTTCCATTTGCGAATAATTGCACCAACTGTTGTCACCTTCTCACCAAGCTGCTTGGCAATGGTCTTGTAGCCCATTCCAGCCTTGTGTAGGTCTACAATTATGTCCCTGACATCCTTGGAGAGCTCTTTGGTCTTGGCCATGGTGGAGAGTTTGGAATCTTATTGATTGATTGATTGCTTCTGTGGACAGGTGTCTTTTATACAGGTAACAAGCTGAGATTAGGAGCACTCCCTTTAAGAGTGTGCTGCTAATCTCAGCTCGTTAGCTGTATAAAAGACACCTGGGAGCCAGAAATCTTTCTGATTGAGAGGGGGTCAAATACTTATTTCCCTCATTAAAATGCAAATTAATTTATAACATTTTTGACATGCGTTTTTCTGGATATTGTTGTTATTCTGTCTCTCACCGTTCAAATAAACCTACCATTAAAATTATAGACTGATCATTTCTTTGTCAGTGGGCAAACGTACAATATCAGCAGAGGGTCAAATACTTTTTTCCCTCACTGTATTTGGCATATTTTTCCACGCTGGCCAGACTTGTTGAAGGAGGCGAGCATAGCCACACTTTAACCCGCCACATTCGACCTGCCGATCATCTGTGTGGTCAACCCATTTACACTGCTGGGGAAGGGGTAGTGGGAACTTGAATACCGCCCCCACCCATTACTAATCCCACCCACCACTACCAACTGGTGCGCGCACACTCCTCTCACACCCCCCCCCCCTCGCATGTCACCTTCCACAAGCCCCACCATTACACAGTACACAAACAAGCCAAGCCTTGTGTCCTGAGGAAGGGGGCGAAGCCTCAACATATGAGGCAGGTCCCGAAAGAAGAAGAGGCGAGGCTTAAAAAGACAGCTACTGTGGTTACACTTGAAAGCGGACTGCGACGGAATTACCGATCTTGCTGATATTAGCCCATCAAATGAAGGGGGTGTTGGCACATTACTACTCGATCCCAAGTATTGCTGGCACAATGAATAGATTGCCAAGAAATGGATTGCCAATGAATCGCAATAAATCTACATTTTCGAGAATCTAGATGGTTGCCCGCTCAACTTTGAACGACTTCCAGGATAGACTGAGCTGAATCGAAATTACAACTTCTATTAACTATCCACAAAGACCATATAGAGGCCATCCATTTAGTACGTACGCATGGAGGGGGGCGTTAACCCAAATGCGTACGCTTGCGTATGGGGGGGTGTCTACTGACAATGTACGTACGCATAGGAAACGGGGGGGGCGGGGGGGTGAAGCCTCGATAATAAATTGTCTTCATTTGCCTTCAAATGAGCCACAGTTCAGTTTCTTCAGCTGTCAGACAACAAGTACTACCGGGAGACGTAGGACTGTGGGAGAGGTGACTGCTCAGCAGTGACTCTGACAAAATCCTACAGCCTGCCCCATGGATTACCACATTCTCCAATCTGGCCTCACTGCAGACTGCCGCAGTGCTCTGTTCGTGCTGCTGCTGCTGCTGCCCGGACTTTAGTACTAATACTGGTCTGTACATCGGTCTACTGTTACAGCAGATGTTCAGTCGACGCACTTTATATAGAGACTGGTTCACCGAGTTTTAATTGTGATTTAGATCATAATAGACGTGTTTTTACTAACCAGTCAGGATGGATAACACGGTCAAGTATAACTGTTTGTACAAAGCTGTGTGTAAAGCAAGGCCGATATTTAATTTGCGTGGATTCAATATCGGCCGTTCTATAGGATTCGGGGGGGGGGGGGTGCGTCAGGCGTACGTATGCAGGTGGGGGGGGGGGTGTAAAAAGTGCGCGTGCGTACAGGGAGGGGTCAAGCCTTGACAGATTTTTGCGCACGTACTAAATGGATGGCCCCATATATGGGGCAAAGACATGCCCCTTCGGCCAACACCATGCCTACTTTCTTCCATACATGGGCAAATCTCCGATCAGTGTGATTTCATCGGGTGTCTGATTTCATCGCTCGATTACAAGCACCTATATCTTTCCCCCAACCCATGAGCTCTGTGTTCGGGCTTTTTCCCGCAAATTATCTGTGCCCCCCTCCTTTGTCGAATAAAAAAACGATTTCAAAAAGGTGCCTGGGCTGGCTGAAAGAAGAAGAGATGAAGGCATAATGGAGGGAGGGGGGGAATTCAAAAACATTTCCAATTGCTGCAACTGCCACGCTGGGAGATTGAATCTAACTGGCTGACCTGTATATTTTAAGTCCAATTTGCTAACCATGACACCACGGCAACACCCTTAGTTACGAAGGTAAACATGTAATATTCATTTCTCCGGACATTTTTAGATGTACGGCAAACCAGTAACCATTTTATTTTCCAAATGTTTTCATAAGGTTACTGGTTTGGAGAAAAAAATTCGATTTTAACTACTCGAAGGAAACATGGACATGGACAACAATAATGGAAAAAAGCGAAATATACTCTTTGGTTGTTTCGGTAAAGTCACGTAGAAAAATAATAATAGATCACGACGTTTCGATCGTCACACAAGCGGTCGTCCCCACGAAAGAACCAAAGAGTATGGATTCCTGTAGTCACGAAAGCTACAAATCAAAATTAAAAGTGAAAGAGTGAGCAAGAAGCAGGGAGAGGTGCAACCTTGAAATTACAGAGAGACAGAAAGGGGAAAACATGGATTGGAGAACAAACACAAATATGATTTTAAAAATTCCTGGCTCTCGTAAGGATTTGGGCTTCATATCTATGTTTCATAGAGCTCAAACAAGGCACGCTTGATTTATGAAGACCAAGGTTAAGTCCACAGTGTAACCTAGCTCGATTAAGGTACCATTACGATTCCTAGGAATGTGAATCAACACCAGGGCCTCATGTGGCCACCCTTAACATCTTATTAAGTCATATTCTTGTTTCTTTCGGTAAAGTCACGTAGAATGGAAACAATAAAATAATAAAAATATAAAACAATAAAAGTATCACGACGTTTCAACTGCAACACAAGTAATCATTATCAGGTGTGAAAACCACAGCAAGAAAATTTTCTCCGATGAAGAAAAGTCCATTGCCCAAAAGATCAGAAACGCGGATTCGACGAAGGCCACCATCACAACAAATCTCGGTGTCCATATTCCACCGTGTTGCAGAAGGAGGCCTCCTGCAAGGCTAGGCCGGTGTCACGACAGATTTGACTAAACCCACGAGCCCATCGGATGGCACCCTCAGAATCATCGCCTATTACTATTATTATATACATATGGTATACATCTGAACAATGTGAAGAGTATTTGCTATACGTGCTTATGCACCCCTGCCAATGCAAGATCACAAAATTACTTTTCTTTAAATTTCTAGGTTTCTGTGTTAATACCTAATTAAGGAACATTTAGAATTGTTTGTGTTTTACACAAATCAATCGCCAAGGCTCGGCGAGCCGCATTGCCAGACTTGTTTTGATTACACATCTGAGTTAATTACTAAGACTTGATAGTGTTTATTTCTGAGTTACTGAGGTTTTATTGGGTAAAAAACACTGATACTTTTTTCCCCCTGAAAGGATGGATATTGAATGCCTCAAATGGTTAGTTAACGCTATGGGCACAATTCCACCACCTTCTGGCAGAATAATGGATGCATTTGTTGCACTCTTTTGGAAACATCGATCTGGATGCATTATGTCTATGGTGGAATGCATTACATTATGCTGTATTTTACAGTGGAATCACCCATACAGGGACTCCACTACTTAAGAACATTTTACTTACGAACTTTCACAGACACAAACAAACCTGTCCGTATGTCCAGTTGCCTGTTCGGACCGAGAGTTGTAAGTTCAACCACCGCACAATAGATGGCGGTGGTGGCATCTACAGGAGATTATACAACTTTTAAAGCGATTCCCCGTGTTTAGTGTACATGCCGTACAACACGTTTGGAATCGACAGGTGTAAAGTTGGACATAAGAACAAATCGACTGATGAACAGACCTCTGGAACCTAACTCGCTCGTAAGCAGAGGAGTACCTGTATTGGGAGAGCCAGTTGTTGTGGACATGGGACATGGCCAAGGGGAGGCCAGATGTCCTTACATTTAGCAACACTGCAGTTCACAAGGTGGGGATTAGACAGCTGAGTGGACATCGAGAAGTTATTTAAAAGGCTTATCTACTACCTCTCCAATCACCTTGCCATTCATGGGTTTAATAACACCGTCCAAGCTGGTTTCTACCAAGCCCATTCGACTGAGACTGCACTTAGGCCTTGTCCTCCTCTCTTCTCTTCCATAGTTTGTTCTCTCTCCTGGTTGTTATAAACCTCACAGCTACCTCTGACACAATGGACTACTCCATCCTGCTTGAACGAATTCACGATTAAATTGTAGGCTTGAGCACATGCCTGTTTAACACGTATGTTTTCGCGACCAATATTATCCATAATATAGGTTTTTGTGTTTGTTTTCGAGTAAATATAAATGTGTCGTTAAACCCACCACCACCCAACACAACCAATTAGTAAGGGTTGTCACATAAACAAACATGCCAATTCGTTACTAGTTCAGCACACCGGTGTGTTGGAGAGTAAACCTATGACATGGACATGCCTCTCATCTTTCCGCTTATAGAGGGCCTGTATGATGGTTCCTTCTTTCTGAAACCACCTTGCTATGTTGTACAACAAAGCTCCATCTTTCGGTCCACTCCTCTATTTATCCCTCACCACTTTCCAAAATAATTTAAAATTAAAAGAAATTACGTGGATATCTATCTAAATCCTCCAATTGAGTCTGCTTGTCTTCACCTATCTTGTTTACTCTCTCTAATTGCCTCAATTCCTTCCCAACTTAAATCAGCTGGAACATTCTCCAAGAGAATATTCCTGAAACCGAAGCCCTTCATTCTTGGCAATAATTCAGCCCTCAGCCACGACCCATACCCCAATATCTGGACAAAATACTCCAGGCATCCAACTTATTAAGGTTGTGCATAAACTTGACGTGATCATTGGATCTAAGCTTTATATCTTGCCTCACATTTCTGAAATCTGCTGGTGCACCTTCCTCACGCTGCTCAACAAGGCGTGTATCCGCTAGTTTGTTTACCCCCTCCGCTGGTGAGACGCTGATCCATGTAAGAGTTTTGGAAGGAGCCCTGGTTTATATGTGGCTCTGTTATAAGCCAGTGTAAAACTGCCCACCTGATTGATGATTCCGTACTCAATAATTTGTTACTGCCACTCTTTTAACTGTTGATCCATTGCCTCATTGTCTTTCGTTCACTGCTATTAGGATCTGCACGCTTTGATTAAATTGCTCTGCTGTCTAGGACATGTCTGGCTAGCTCTGCTCCTCTGTTGTAGTGTATTACTGTCTCACTGTATTACTGTATCACTGTATTACTGTCTCACTGTATTACTGTCTCACTGTATTCGTCTTACTGTAATACTGTCTCACTGTATTAGTCTCACTGTATTACTGTCTCACTGTATTACTAACTGTATTACTGTCTCACTGTATTACTGTCTCACTGTATTACCGTCTCACTGTATTAATGTCTGTCTTACTGTCTCACTGTATTACTGTCTTACCGTCTCACTGTATTACCGTCTCACTGTATTACTGTCTCACTGCATTGTCTGTCTTACTGTATTACAGTCTTACTGTATTACAGTCTCACTGTATTAGTCTCACTGTATTACTGTCTCACTGTATTACTGTCTCACTGTATTACTGTCTCACTGTATTACCGTCTTACTGTATTACTGTATCACTGTATTACTGTCTCACTGTATTACCGTCTCACTGTCTCACTATCAGTCTCACTGTCTTACTGTCTCACTGTATTACCGTCTCACTGTATTACCGTCTGTCTTACTGTCTCACTGTATTACCGTTTCACTGTATTACTGTCTCACTGCATTACTGTCTGTCTTACTGTATTACCGTCTCACTGTCTTACCGTCTCACCGTATTACTCTCACTGTATTACTGTCTCATTGTATTACTGTCTGTCTTACTGGCTCACTGTATTACCGTCTCACTGTATTAGTGTCTCACTGTATTACTGTCTCACTGTCTCACTGCAGGGGAGGACTTGCTGTCCTCTTGCGTTCCTTGGACGACTTACTTTGGAATTTCCCTTCTTTCATCGGTCGCTCCAGGATATGACCACACTTAATATGAATCCGGTAAATAGATAAAATAGTCCCAGTTTATATAGAATGCATCTTATCTGTATTTAAGTTGGATTAACCTATAATTAACTGCAGTACATGACAGGATACAGAAGATGAGAGGATGTATGTGGCCACTGGTGGTGGCTCAGAGCAGTCATGCTGAATTGTCACCGCGACTCTGGTACACAAAATGATGGACATTCACCTTGTTACCTTCAACAAATTACGACGAGCATTAATTTATTAGGTACTGATTGTAACGTAAGTGGTCATTTCACAATGCAACATACTTGTAAGCTGCAACAATACCAGTAATGTGTATTCTAATGGTGTGGATTCAAACAATCCATTGTGCACATGTATGTTGAACTTATTTCACTGTACGTAGCCCTCCGTGCTAATTGGAGGGGTGCGGGGGAAGGACAACAACATAAACAAAAAAATCAGTTCTGAAGAAATGTTTTCAGGAAGCCTCTGTAATGATCTATTTGTGGGCAAACGTGCGTGATGAAATTGCAACATACATGAGGACGTGGAAGATGATTTGTCTCTCAAAGTGAGCTGCTGACCCACAAAGGTTCATCTTAAACAATTGGGGAAATATTCTAAGAAATACAATGTTTTCAACAACATCAAATAAAATGCCCCAATTGCCTAATGCAAGTTAATCATCGCCTTGAGTGTCACCAGAGTCCAGGACACAAGATGGAATAACCTAAAATATACAATGTTCCAATTTCACTGGCATTCCCAAGGCTTCTTCTGTCTGAGTAATGCACCACCACTGCTAAGGACCAACACTCCACAGCCCCTCAATTTTTTATATTCCAGGACTTCATCTGGGTTTTGGTAAAAACAAAATAGTTGGAAACTCTAGCCTCACAATCTATACAATCCAACGGCTGTATACTGAGCGTCTAATACAAAATGTAAACGGCTGCATGGGGAGGCGTCTAAACCACGGCTATTTATTATCATGATGGTTACAGGATTTGTGGATAGTATGTTAATACCGTATAATATGACTGTCAACTTTTAAACTAAATGTCTATTTCCTCTGAAGCCTAAAATTGTCCCAGCAAATTCCAACAAACCTCAGAGGTCATGATTTCAAAGCAGTTGCTGGCATTAATAGCTTTTCAAAAAAATGGACTTAAAAATGGACTTGAGGGGAAGGATACTCTATTGAATTGCATGCTTCACTAAATGCCCTGCTGCTTGGATTCTAAACAGCCGAGATGCAGCACCGCGCATGTTGGGTTTGATGTGAGCGATGAGAATCCTGGCAGAGCCAATGATAGCGTACAACAGTTTGATTTCTATTTTGAGCCCACTTAGCATATTTTATTTCATGCCTCATCAGGTTTTTTATTTGGTCGCTGTTAATTGCAGATTAGATAAATGTGAGGAGGAGAGCACTTTTAAAAATATATAAGTGAATGAGATCATCAGGAAGCTGAGACACCATGAACCCTTGGACATGAACAGTGATTTTTTTTTCGAAAGAAGACACCAGTGTGACTTCACTATCACATCAGATGCCATGGACCTAACAACCCCTTTGGTGTATTTTTTATTTGAAGAGACCCTTTCCGGTATGGATAGACATGCGTAGACTGCATAGCCTTTAGTTCAGTACGGTACGTACTGCGCTTCTGTGGCCGTCTGGAGGGCTCTTCCTTCCGGTGTTAGGAAGCCACTGGAGCTATGCACTTTTACATCATCTAGATTGAACACGAATTTATTTAGAAATAATTTGTGTTTAGTTTGTTGTCCTTCCCCCCTTACATCCGATTAGCACGGTTGGCTACGTACGGTGCGAAAGAAGTTCAACATACGGCCCGTCTATCATGCGCTATCCCAATTATCCACGTCACCAATTGATCTGTTGAAGTTCCTGTTATTCGTGCGATGATTATTCAAATTTTCCGAGTGTTTACGCGGATAAAAGGAGTCATATAAGAAGTGGCGGTCACGGACATTAATCAGATGAAGAGGTAATGGTGACGATGATGATGTGATCACACCATTAGTGTTGGTTCTGCTAAAGATGAGAAAGATGATGGATGCTGTTACTGATTATGAAGATGTTGGCGAAAGCGATGCATCACTGTGTCGCCAGGGTCCTCAGCAATCCATCCATCCATCTGTAATCGTATCATTTTAAATCACGAGGTGAAAATCTAACGAACATTAATTTACCTTTCACGCAAAAAATCAGTGATTGAAATCTTATAAAAGCGACTATTGCTAAGGTCACTTCCCCCAACACAGATATTATATATAAATAAAAAAAGGTTTTCATGAACCCAGTTGGTATGAAATTACAGACATTGTTAGATGTAAAACGGTACATTATATCGTAAGCTAATGGTGTTAGGAAAACCTTAGCGTATATACCGTTCCAGATGACTCGCTCAAGAACGGCATTGATGATTTAGAACCCACCGGCGACTGCAGCCGCTCTCTCATTCTCATTTTCGTTTGCCTCCTGGTCTCCCATATACCGCTACTCGCAAGGTCATTGTCTGGGATATGAGATTAAACAATTGTTGACTTTTCTTATCTGTACTGCATCTAACCTTCCCATTACGTACCATGACGGTTTACACACGAAAGTATATTCTTTCAAATAGCATTGCTTCATGTTGAAACTGTAATGCATTCCTTACACAGAGCACCTTTGGAATTCCATGTTTGAACCTGTGCCGAACCTCACATAATCCTACTCAATGGAAGACACGAGTCACTCATACTGTTCTTAATCTTGGATTATTTGTTGCTGGATGCTTTGGGTAAATGATCAGTTTGCTTGGGAAAAGTGATTACAAAAAAATGTCCCCAATTATGCTTTCTAAAAATCTCGGAATGCAATTGTATCATGGCCCAGAGTTAGCGATTTCACAGTTCGAGCCTAGCAACTGCCCTGGTTAACGCCGTGGTGTAATTTACATAAAAATACTACGCCCCATCTGCTTCACATTGGAAATAAAAGATCCCCTGGCATCATTATAAATGAGTAGGTCATTGTGTGCCAGCATCATAGTTTGAGATGAGATGTGAAGTAACGCGCTCTGAGACGCCCTGGCGAAAAGGGCGCTTTTTCGAAAACAAACCGTTATCATTACCCAAGCATATATGAAACTAAATTGCTTTGTACAGGATCTTCTGATATGGATGCAAACGTTTATGTTATTGGCACGTGGATAATGGCAGACTGCTGTGACTTCTGCAGTGGGAAGGGGTGCGGTTTGTATAATGAGTGATGCCAGCTTTGTTCTTGCATGTTTTCAGGCAAAAATGCAGGCAGGTTAATCTGCATATAAACATAAACAGCACATTCAGAGAAAATAAATAATAAAACGTTAAAACAAAAACACCAGTTGGGCAGATTAAGCAGCGGCTCAGCACACTGCACACAAGCTGTCTGAGCCACCGTAACGCCACGCAGATGGTGAATTGTACTGAAATGTGCGATGATTGAGGCAACAACACCTCTAATTTATGCAACCCGGGGAAGAACGAGAGGGGGTGATGATTTCGATGGAGGCGGAAGGGCAAACAGTAAAAATTAGAAAGAGCGTTATTTGGAAGACGGGAGGTCTTCAGTCAAAAATTAAAGCGGGAGGAGGAATCGGCAGAGAATGAGCGGCCTCCCACAGCTTCGAGGTTGATTTTGGGTTCAACGAAGAGTCAGAGGCTGCGAGAGCGAAGTGAACAAACGGGGCACGGGAGGAGAGTGAGATGGGAAGAGAGAGAGGTAGGCCCCCCTCCAGGACCACTTGGACTCTTTAGCACGGTGAGACGACCGTGAGGAATCTTGCAGTCAGGAAATCACGGAGCACTTCGGAGAAAGTACTATAATAGTCAATATAAGAAACGATGTGAAAGCATAAGAGTTTCCACAGCAAAATACATAAGAAATTGCAGATACCAGAGATGTTGATAATTACGAGATAATTTTGCACCTCCAATTTGCACGGTTGGCTACGTAATATGCGAAAGTTCAACATGCATACACATACTGCAAAGATTGGGAGATTCTTGATTAGATTATGCCGACAGGGCACGTGATGGGGCATATGATTAAAATACAAACTTTGGATAAAAAAAATACCAAGCTTACAGGCATTCTTAGTGACCATAATATCAGTTTACCAAGCATATACCGGAAGGCAGACCTTGATCAAGGGGATACCTTATTGTCTTTAAAAAGGACGTTTGATTCACCAAAAATGAGTTGAAGGATTGAAGAAATCCAGACCCAACAGAGTCAATGACAACATACAATTGGGTCTCATCACAATAGACATGATGGTGAATTCTGAAGGTAGTGACAGAATCTGTTTTGAGAACTGGAGGAAGAGTGGCAGAAAAGATATAAACATTGACATTTGACATTAAGAAATTAATGCTGGGGACTTGGGTGGGTAAGCATTGAGGGATAATCATCTTAGACAGAGGATTAGGAATGAAAGTTGTGGACATTTCATGTTGGAGGTGATGTGACGAACGTTCCCTTTGTTCACGCACACACTACTGGGAACTGAAAAGGACACAAACAGATGGAATGGACTAGATAAAGGCGATGACACTCTGGAATAACTCTGCTAAATAATAACTCAATGAAAAAAACGCACTTTTTATGTTTAAAATTATGAGCTGCCAAACATTGCTAAAGACAGTCAGGGGCATAATGTGTGTTTATGTCTTGGTTTGTGTGTGTCTGTATGTATCTGTGTTTTCCTGTATGCCAATGTCCATGTGTTAATGTGTGTGCATTCGTGCGTCTGTGCTTATGTATACGACCATACACTGGTGTTTAAGTGTCTGTCTGTTTGAATGTCTGTTTACGTGTGTGCATGCCAATCGGACACAACAGGTCATCTGAGACTGTCAGAGACAATTTTACAAATTAGTAGGAGTGGGACAGGCTTCAGTGGCTTTTACCATTATCCCAATACTTGTGAAAGTCAACTCAATTAAATTAACATAATAACTGTCCGTGGGTACTGTTGTATGCTAAACCCTTTAGATGCTTTGTCTTTTTCAAAATGTCAATTATTCCCTCCTGTGATTCATATTTATATAATTAACAGCATATATTGTTGCAATTTCCAGCAGCGTACGACTGGGGGCAGTTGACGAATGAGCGGAGGCTTTCCATCATTAGGAACTCCGCTGACAGCAGAGCATCCCCTCTGGCGTGTGTGCCGCTCTCTCCGCCAGACCGCAGGACCTCTCCCCATGCCTCCGTCAATTAGCAAGCATCCTTAGCGGAAGACACTCAAGATGCAAAAATAATTTGTTTGGTTTCATCTATTTTTGGAAATGTCTACTCGAGGTTTAAACACAGGTTGATCCGTTTACAGACACCCTACTGATTTATAACGACCCTCCGATTAGCACGGTCGGCTAAGAATGGTGCGACATAAGTTATACATATATACGACCCGCTTAGATTGTTCTCCACAGGTGATTGAATATTACTATTTGGTTCTTTCGGTAAAGTCACGTAGGCATAAAATAGAATAAATCACGACGTTTCGGGCGCAACACAAGCGTCCGTCATCAGCTGCGTGACTTTACCGAAAGAATCAAGTATGGATTCCTGCAGTCACGAAAGCTTCAAATCAAGATTGAGGTATCTATAAATTAATCACCCTGTACTTGATTAATTATAAAGCATCCCTCTTGTAAACAGTCAGCAGTTACACCCCACAACTATCAGCAGCTCGCTTGTAACGAACACACGTCACCCGAGCATGTGCGTTACACACTTTTAACAGCATTCAGAGCATATTTCTACATGTAACATGGGTGGCAGGCATTCGTTTTTAAATTGAACATTACTTTTGCGAAAATGTCATGGCACGTGGGTGAAGAATCGTGAACATACTACGCCATTGTTTGATTTATGTAATAAGCCACACATCTCTCTCATTGTTGAGTATGCCACTCTAAATTCCATTGCTCTTGGCATCCCATCTGACATAGCTGCCAATCGTATCTGCAGCTGGATAGACAGGTTCGGTCTAATTAATCACAAAAAAGTGTCTCCCTTAAAAAATGGTACATGGTTCATCCAGCAGTACATAAGCCAATGGTGTACATTCCACATACCTATGGTGGGATTGTGGACAACCATGATTTACTTCCCACAAAGCGAGTGTTGAGAGGCTGATTTGGCTGATTGGTCAACCCATATCCATCGTTTCAATTCAACATTCCTTGTAAGTCAAGTGCTCTCACCACCACTGCTACACAGTCTTCAGATTACTCTTACTATAATTTGTATACCAAATCAAAACTTACTGTCTTGGTCAGACCCATGACTAAATAGAGCACAAAGTTATCCACATGCAATACAATACATTATGGAGCTGTTACTAGTGCTGCGTCGTAGATCCACGCGGAGACGGAACTTCTTGTAAGGGTTTTCGCCGTGTATTAACACTGTTTAAACACTCGGCTCACACCAGGGGTAGGTGTTCTCTGTACTCGGTCCTTCCCGTGGACCCCCAAGCTCTATTCGTCCTAACCTCGGCTTTCCCTTGGGCTCTCTCACTCAGGGGTCAGAACGGGGGGTTCATCCAACACCGCCCGGTCACAAGCGGGAGGAGAGACCTCCTTCAGCCACTCCACACTCCGGGGCTCCCACAACGACCACGCCTTCGTCACGGGGTCGCCCTTAAGTACCCCTTGGGCGGCTCCTCCCCCTTCACTCGGACCCGCCCCTGTTCTCGAAGGTGTCTCCGTACAGCGCTTATGACATGACGTCATCACACTACTCCTCTACACTCGTTTAAGGCAGAGCCGAGGATGGTGGTGTAAATTTCCTGCAAAGTATACGTAAACTTTCCACCAGAGCGCGGAATTGCGTCCAATACGCTTTGGGTGGCATGGCTTGTGTGAGGAGCAATGATGGCGCCTGGTGACTCATGCCACTCTTAATCTGCGTGCACGTTCTTGTTGCCTGAAGCGCGAAATTTGGCGTTCTGGTCTCAACTGAAATATTAATTCAGTTCAAAATATTGAGCATCACGCGAGTTAAAATAAAACATGTGCTTTTCTTTCTGGAAAGGTATAATGTGGGATTGTTGAGGACTGATTTGGCATTGGCAGACATTACATGTGGGCCCAAATTAAATGTTTAACTTTTAACATTGAATTCGTTCTTTTTTTCCCACTGTCACACCACAGCAGACCACGAGCAGCAGTCACACCAACCGCGTTTGCATGAAATTGACGGATGCACTTTTGCTGCATGAATCATCACTCGTGCCGACATACACCGAGGACCTAATGTGCTCGTGTGAGTGCATCTTCAGTGTAATGCATATGCATGGAGCATTACTAAAATACCCCCAGTCTGATTCTATTACATAAAGTGGGCAACACTTACCAGCTAATGAGCGTTATTCTCCTCAAAGTGCTCTTGACAAAATGGTTGCACTTTACTTCCGAGCATTTCAGTACCTTTAAAGGTATCTTTGACGGCACTCTGTCAAGGAACTCTCGCAGAATCTGTTGTTTTCATTCGAATAATAATTAATTATTCCATCATCTATATGGCTTCGATTGAGGCCTCGTGAGGTTGGTGGTCGACAGCGTTAATGCTAAGCTTGGCCGAAACACCGGTGTACAGATGACAGAGTGCACAACTTTGAATTATCATGATGACCCATGTTTTGGACGCCCAATTTTGCTGGGTGAAGCCAGTGCATCGTGCCCCACAAATATTTAAAAGCATCGTTGTGCAACAACTGATTTACTGTTGTTGCACATTAATGCAACTGACTCGAGGAGTACTTGGGCCTAGTGGGCTAATGGTTGATCAGCAACATGCCAAAGACAATTCATCCGGGAACATTAGTTATCATTCATAAGCATCGTCATCACGATCCATGGGCAGATAGCCCATAGGTGTCAACTGCACATTTCGTCATTTGTTTCCACGTTCCTCTGTTTTCTGCCAATATGCTCAGGTTATGGCCACATTTATCTGGCACCAGTCTCTTGTGATGTCGTCATAATATGGGTGTCTCTATAAATTATCGACCACTGAAAAAGTTTTCACTTCAACGTTTGGACTGAGGACATCCGAATGTCTCCAGTTATTTTTTTACCCCCCCCCCCCGCCGGTTTATTCCAATGTTGCTATCAGCAGCATGTGAGGAGATTAACATTCCATTCGGACATCTCAGAAAAGACAGAATTGCTCAATAAAGTGCATTTTCACAGCGATTCTCCCAAACTATTGTACGTTAAACCACAGGGGGATGCACTTTTCGAATGTCCTTTCAAATGTAAAACTGTATTAGAATAAAACAACTGCTTAGACACAAAGGTCAGAATAAAATCTGAACAACCCTCCCGTTCACGTGTAGGCACGTCATTTTGCAGTGTAATGATTCCAATTCATTACCTCATCCCACATGCTACTACGACAAACACCGCAGCACCATCTCGCTGATAACTGACACCGATGACTTCACAATAAAATCAATGCGGAAATGTGTCGCTTCTATCCGACAAGCAATGTACAACAATGAAAGAAAGTGAATAATTGTACTCACGAGTTGTTCCAAACAGCTCTAACTCGTGTAGTTGTTATCCACCCTTTAAAACAAAATCCTACACACACACACTGAGCTTATTAAGCAAAGGTGTTCTCATTACGACGTTGCGGCTGTGGGCAGAAGCAGCCAAGGTGTTGAGGGCCCTGCATCGCAACCCAAACATTCACAAGTGGAGCTCCTGCGCACCACAGGTGGGGACGCAGCGTGTGTGTGCCAGTGTCTCCGTGTATGCTTGTGTCCACGTATGACTGTTGTTGTATCATACAGCACACATATTGTGCTGGACTCGGGTCACTCTTACAAAATGAGACTATGCTTCTCTCCTGAGCCTCTTGAGGCGCTGTAGCCGAGAAGATAGACCGCGAGGCTGTGTATTTTGACGCGATAATGATGCGCGCTCCGATATGTGCCTCGGGTCACTCACCCCCTCGGCTAAAGTGTCTCTTCACCGAGCAATGCTCTTTTTTGGTATCATGTTTACTTTACAGATTTCACAGTACGGTACTTTAGATATTGTTTAACAGTATAATATATGTATTTTTAAAAAATACATTATTTCCTCTGTAAAGATTAAGCCGACAAGCTCATGCCTCATGCCCCATCACGTTTCAACAGATGTCATAAGCTGAGCAGGCTTGATCCTGGATAGTGCTTGGATGGCCAAGCACCCTGCATAAAACAGGTGCTATAAAGCTGCTGCGGGGTTATATTTTCAGTTGAGTCCATTGCATTGTACCACTCTCTGACGTCTGTGCCTTCACCAACCCGCACTGACCAGTTTGGTGAAGTATGGTCAAATTTGCCCCACGGCCTGCACGACATGGCGAGGCTCTCATCCACCAGTGGATTGACAAAAGGGCTGTACATGTGTAGTCTAATAGCGCCGGCTGGTGGACAGCAGCGGCAACTGTGGTAGACATATACATGCCGGTGAGGGTGTACACGTTGGGTTAGCAGTGGAGAGGAACTTGGGCAAGGGTCACGGAGGACCTCGTCTGGAGGCCCCTGGAACCTGCTAGCAGGTTCGAGAAGGGAGGCGCGGTCAGGGCTGAGCCAGGCCCCGCTGGGAGCATAAAAGGAGCCCAGAGCGGGAACTCGAGGCTGCCGGTTCTGGGAATGGACTCGTCTCGTTCGTTGCTGTCATTTCGTCACCGTCGTCGCTAAACGTCTTCGCTAGATATTGCGCTACGAAGGATAGTCGTTGGCTATCTCAGTCAGCGCCATCAGTGTTAGATGGCTAGTGTTGTGTACAGACGAGGCTGAGCTACTGTGGAGAGTGTGTGGACAAGACCGTGAAAGTTGTTAATAAAGAAAGTGCCTCCTAGAAACTCTGTCTCTGAATCGTTGACACTACACATGTATGGTATGTGCTAGTTTTATGCGTGTTTTATGTGTGTACATACATACCTGCGCAAATGGTATGTTTACGCGTATAGCAAATACTATTTGTGCACGCGTATACGATGGTGCAATTTAAGTTAATGTTGCCTCGGCGAAGAATATAAACAAAATAATAAAAATTTAAGGCTCATTTGCTGAAGATTTCTGCATAATCTTTTGGCCGGCATGCCTTTAAAAAGGCATTATGGCCCTGCAGCATAGGAGGCAGGGATGCATTTTGCTCATTAGCGACTATACCCGGGCATAGACTATTATGACGCTCCACAGCACTGGCGTGTTACGAGGAAAGCATGGCTAAGCTGTGGGGCCACTGAAAGTTTCAACAGCCAAAAGGTAACATTTCGAGGTCAAGAGGTCATGTATGCCTTCACACCTCGCTATCACCTCCTCCTGCTCCACAGCCAACAAGGGCCGACTTGCCAACCGTGCGCTCACGGGTAGCCCATCGCCACGTCTTGGTTTCCTCCTGGTCATTCACCGCTGCGAGACACTATGTGTATATATAATGCACGTGTTATGCATGCCATTTATGCTGTATAAGTAGGTATGTTTGCGTATGTGCTTTAATGCACACGCTTGCAATGTCTATGCGCCCACGTTATATGTGCATGTAGGCGTGTGTTAGCGTTGCACATGTATTCTTCGTCCTAATATACTGTGCACGTACACGCTGAATTTGTTGCCAACATGTGAGGAATGTAATGTTGCAAATGTTTATATCTTTATGCCCTGGTATGTATGGTATGTGTGGATAATAGTTTGAAACAATCCATGCCGTAATGCATGGTGTTTTTCCTTCATGCAAAGACCTTGAAGAGGAAAAAGTAAAACAAATACATTATCATTATGAAGACACTGAAGACAGATATTGCACGCTGCACACGTAGGGCACAATCATGTCTTTTTAGAGAGTAGCTTTGTGTTTTATTATCCCAGGGTTGTCATTAATAAAAAAAACGGTTTGACTCAAAAAAAAATCCCAGTCCTGGAAATTGTGAGATTTGTAGGCCTCATTAAATCACCACGGCCTCCGAGATGGTGCTTCCCTGCTGCTCACAACATTTTGCATGCGTACTCTCCGGGGTGGCTCACCGCCACCGCCTCTCCAAACACCGTCGTGTAAACACAACAGAGAAACTAATGTTTTGAGCATAAACTAATGTTATGATCGTAACATTTCCAGGTTCGCGAGTTAATACACGGGTGCATATTTGGTTGTTTGTTCGTGAGGAAACGTAGACAATTAGAGCAACGAGCTGAACTTAAGCGCCAACTATTGCGCTGCTTTAAAGTTCTTTTTTTTCCACGTGAAAAGTGGTGGATATCATCTATGAAAGATTGCAGAAGACAGCTAGACAGATTCTTGGTTAAATGCTCCTCAGCCACATAGCATGCTGACCATAAAAAAGCAAATACCGGCCGGTGACCTACTCTCCATTCCACCTGCACAAGGACACCGGACTGGAGTGCACTCTGTCTGCCATCCTATTAGCGGTTAACAATGGAACCCCCGGTGTCACATATCCATTAGAGAGCCACATGGAAATTAGCTTCTCTGCCGACGGCACTCTCTCGCAATGTAAATTTCTAAACTGTGAGATCATAAGCCGCACAGACGAGCTGTTCGCATGACATCCTACGCTATGCTATGCTATTTTTTTTATTTTGCCAGGTAAGGCCCGCTGAGCTATATAGCTCTTTTTCAGAAGCGATCTGGCCACTAATGATAGCCCAACGAAGGGGCTCATCGTGTAGAAATTTATAGCGGCAGCCAAATACTTTAAACACGTGTTTCTAAATGTTGAAGGGAAAACTGGAGGACCCGGAAAAAGATCTACGTGATCACGGGGAGAATATGCAAACTCCAAATATGCCGGCGTCAGGGCCGAGATCAAACCCACAACTTCCTGTATAACAGACGAGGGTGTTAACATTTTGCCATCGTGGTACAACATCCAGTTGTGCCACAAAGTAGAACACGTTGGAGAAGTGCATTCTAATAAACCAAGTGCTCCATTCTGTGTTGATTTCCGAGCGTAAGCCTGAAAGCTTGTGTTAAAATAATACATCGAAGTCAAAAGTCGAAAGGCCCCGATTAATGAAGAATTTGATTTGACGCTTTGTGGAATTTCTGATTTTGCTGGAAATTACACAAAAGCGACTTGCCAAATTCATGTCACAGTTTTTAGCATGATTCACCAAGCAGGATTTGTGGAGAACCATTGGACAAAAAAACCTCAGCTAATCAGCAACTGGGGACGGACCATGGAAAATGTGGGCTGTGCGTGCTGACACCAGCACACTGGCCAAACTGATGCACCGAGCTGTACAATCACACGCAGCGAGACCGCAAATCGGGCTCCATCTCTCGCACATAAACAACCCACACATGCCCATTTTTACGTAAGCGTTTCTCCATAACGGAGTTTTGTTTAAGTTAGATCATGTGTCGTTAAGCCTGCCACCATCCGACACAGCCAATTAGTAAGGTTTGTCACGTAAACAAAACATGGTTATTAGTCACTAGTTCAGCACACCGGCATGTTTGAGAGTAAACCAAAAAAATGTAATTCGAGTATGACATTTCGCCAGTAATTACAACTAGTATCATCAATCGGACAGCCAGAGTTGTGTTCGCTCTTAAATAGAGGGATAAAAGTGATGTGTCCTTCTTCCAGGTGCAAAATTGTATTTTAGAGCAACTTAAATACAGTGATGATGATGACCGTAATAATGATACATACGATGCTGAAGGTGATGATGAAGATAATAACAATGACGATGATGTTAATGATATTGAATATCATCTTTTGGTAAATGATGATGCCGATAATGACAATGACGAAGATGATGATGATGATGATTATTAAATTAATCATGATACAGATGCTGCAGCCGATGATGATCAACCAACCCTCAACCCCCTATCTTGTGGCAACCCGCCAACACTTGCCTCTGCACCAAGCACCAATTTAGGGCTGAGTCCCCCTAGGGGAGTCTCAAAGTGGGTGCCGATGGTGATTGCCTTGACCGTGAATCTACCTCGGGTAATTTGATTCACAGCGCTGCACTGGTTGTTCTTCCCGATTCTGCTGAGCTGTGTGGTTTGCCTGTCGTCCAGGAGTTTGTGAAACCGACTCACTCCGCTTAAAATCGGTACGAGTAACTCCTATCCTTCACTGCATCTAAAGATTATAAACATGTACTGCTCGAGCTCCTTTTGTCATTACATACGTCAGTAAAAAAATTGCTGTCCATTCTTTGGCAGCATCTTCTCTCCCCTCAGTTACTTCTGACAGTAAACCCGTCCTGCTGAGTTAGCCTCTCCCTTCCTCGCTCTCCCTTTTGCTCTTTCAAGTTCACCGTTATCCTCTCCTCTTCCTCCGCAAGCAGCCCGAGGGTTGTAGAGGTTATTTAAGCTTGCGTCGGGGCCTTTTCTGTTTTAAACACGCTCCCTTTTTTAAATATATATATAATTTTCACTCTTGAACCTAGCACCTCTGCCGATGTACAGAAATAAATTCAACATACATACATACATGATAGTAAAATGTACAGCCCTATGTAAATGTATCACTGGACAATGGAGACCTCCCCACGCTGTGTCAGTCGTGGAGGTTGTTTAACCATATTTCACCATGCTGGTCAGTGTGGGTCAGTGAAGGGGAAGGTGTCCATGATTGGTTCCAATATCAATCACCAATGTCAGCCATGGTCCATAATCAAACTCAGATACTCAGCTTCTCAGCTAACCGGTGTACCCCCACCCCCCCCCCCCCCCCCGATGTCACATACCCTTGCCAACATGTTTGTACTGCCTGCTATTAGCCTTCTTACGTGAGGGTTTGCAATCTCCGCAAACCCACCTCCGCCGCTTATCTCAAATTGCTGGCATATTTATGAAATGTTCCATCTCCGCTGTTCCCACCTGTTCCTCTAGCTTGGTTTTCCTCGCAGATTAATTATTCTGCAAAAAAAAAAATTGCATTCTGAACCTATTTCTGTTGTTCCGCACATGCTAACTGTTAGTATCTCAGTTTTAGCATTTGGTGATATCCACGCTACTTTACACAGTTTCACGTTTTATGTCAGAATTGGGTATTACAGATAGCGAGCCTCCTGCCATGAACAAAAAAAACTCCAGCACAAATGCTTCATTATTCTGGGTGAGCACATGTCCCCACTCATCAGGCATTGTGCTCACCATTGTACCGAGTCTCTTAAACGCAGGCGAGCTGCTGCTTCTGTATTGCATCAAAGTGACGTGGCATGTTATCATGAAACAGCTTCATAGGCTTATCTTCCAAAGCCTCCAATTGGTGCACAAGCTTTAACCCGCATTGCATCGCCACACTAAAACAGCGCATTCATCTCCTGGTAGAAACTTAGCAACTCGCATTTCAATATAGATTCAAAGCTTTCGTGACTGCAGGAATTACTCTTTGGTTCTTTCGGTAAAGTCACGTAGAAAGAAATTAAATTAAATAATAATAGAATACAACGTTTCGATTGTAACACAAGCAACCATCATCAGGCACAAATTAGTGAGAAAAAAAACATAGTAAACTTGGAAAAAAATGCAATACAACACAGAGAGTCGGCCAACAAAACAGTCAACACCCCACCTGGGTCATTACGTTCTTCCAAAGATTGCTAAATTTGAGAGACAAAACATAGACACAGAGACACATAGACAGACACACAAGTAGAGATAGACTAACACAGAGACAAACAGAGAGAGACACACATATGTACACAGAAAGACAACGTCTCTGTGTCGATGCCTTAAATAGAGAGAGAGGGGGGGGGCAGAGGGGGGGTTGTGTGGAATTCCTGCCCATGGGGGACGGACGAGCTGGACACTGGACTTCTAAACAAACAAGCACGGAGCGTTGTGTGGAATTACTGCCCATAGCGGCCGGATGAGAGAATGGACTTATAAACAAGCACAGTAGAAAGCAAATTTAGTAAAATTAGGAAGTGTAATGCAACACAGAGAGTCGGTTAGCACACAGTTAACGCATAGCCTGGTTGACTACGTTCTTCCAAATATTGCTAAATTAGAAGTTAAGTGTTCAATATACTGTATATGATTACAAATCAGAACCTCTGAGCATGTGATGCTACCCACCGTTTGACGCACTAAAACATCACCTACAGTGAGGGGAAAAAGTATTTGATCCCCTGTTGATTTTGTACGTTTGCCCACTGACAAAGAAATGATCAGTCTATAATTTTAATGATAGGTTTATTTGAACAGTGAGAGACAGAATAACAACAACAAAATCCAGAAAAACGCATGTCAAAAATGTTATAAATGTATTTGCATTTTAATGATGGAAATATGTATTTGACGCCCTCTCAATCAGAAAGATTTCTGGCTCCCAGGTGTCTTTTATACAGGTAACGAGCTGAAATTAGGAGCACACTCCTAAAAGGGAGTGCTCCTAATCTCAGCTTGTTACCTGTATAAAAGACACCTGTCCACAGAAGCAATCAATCAATCAGATTCCAAACTCTCCACCATGGCCAAGACCAAAGAGCTCTCCAAGGATGTCAGGGACAAGATTGTAGACCTACACAAGGCTGGAATGGGCTACAAGACCATTGCCAAGCAGCTTGGTGAGAAGGTGACAACAGTTGGTGTGATTATTCGCAAATGGAAGAAACAAAAAAGAACTGTCAATCTCCCTCGGCCTGGGGCTCCATGCAAGATCTCACCTCGTGGAGTTGCAATGATCATGAGAACGGTGAGGAATCAGCCCAGAACTACACGGGAGGATCTTGGCAATAATCTCAAGGCAGCAGGGACCATAGTCACCAAGAAAACAATTGGTAACACACTACGCCGTGAAGGACTGAAATCCTGCAGCGCCCACAAGGTCCCCCTGCTCAAGAAAGCACATATACATACCCGTCTGAAGTTTGCCAATGAACATCTGAATGATTCAGACGACAACTGGGTGAAAGTGTTGTGGTCAAATGAGACCAAAATGGAGCTCTTTAGCATCAACTCAACTCACCGTGTTTAGAGGAGGAGGAATGCTGCCTATGACCCCAAGAATACCATCCCCACCGTCAAACATGGAGGTGGAAACATTATGCTTTGGGGGTGTTTTTCTGCTAAGGGGACAGGACAACTTCACCGCATCAAAGGGACGATGGACGGGGCCATGTACCGTCAAATCTTGAGTGAGAACCTCCTTCCCTCAGCCAGGGCATTGAAAATGGGTCGTGGATGGGTATTCCAGCATGACAATGACCCAAAACACACGGCCAAGGCAACAAAGGAGTGGCTCAAGAAGAAGCACATTAAGGTCCTGGAGTGGCCTAGCCAGTCTCCAGACCTTAATCCCATATAAAATATGTGGAAGGAGCTGAAGGTTCGAGTTGCCAAACGTCAGCCTCGAAACCTTAATGACTTGGAGAAGATCTGCAATGAGGAGTGGGACAAAATCCCTCCTGAGATGTGTGCAAACCTGGTGGCCAACTACAAGAAACGTCTGACCTCTGTGATTGCCGACAAGGGTTTTGCCACCAAGTACTAAGTCATGTTTTGCAGAGGGGTCAAATACTTATTTCCCTCATTAAAATGCAAATCAATTTATAACATTTTTGACATGCGTTTTTCAGTTTTGTTGTTGTTATTCTGTCTCTCACTGTTCAAATAAACCTACCATTAAAATTATAGACTGATCATTTGTCAGTCAGTGGGCAAACGTACAAAATCAGCAGGGGATCAAATACTTTTTTTCCCTCGCTGTATTGATGATAATACTAATGTTTAGTTTTATATTGCGTCATCGTTCATTGCAAATTGTATATCGTCATCGCTGAGGGACCTCACGCAAGCAGGCTGTGAGCCAACACCAACAATTAGCCAAGCTCTGCAGTCCTCTACATATTAAGTTGTTTTCAGCCAATTAATGAGTGTTGATACCTCCGATTAGCACGGTTGAGTACGTGTGGTGTCGAAATGAGTTCAACATACATACATACATACAGAAGGGACCTACAATATTTAGTCCGCACTTTGCTGTACTGCTTTCTTCCAGCAAGCCAGAGAATGGCACGTCCTCGACGTCCATGGGAATGGAGTTTCGCAAAACGTGTGCGATCCAGCCACCCTCACTGCCTCTACAGTGCTGGATTAGAGGCTACGTACAGCATAGCCACCACCGTCAAGCTATCTGTGATCAGCGAGATGTCTTTGTCCGTCTCCAAACTACATGCACTTGCCCGTCTTAATGCAATGACCCCCAAATATGGACGTCAAAATATTGAAACTTACGAATGAGAACACTTGCCTAGACTGCTTGGTAAAAGGTTAGCACATTCCATTGTTGCATTTTTGCTCTGACCTTGCCGTGAATGTAAGAAGTGTTTTTTTTATCTCTCTTCATTTAACCTGATTTCAATAATGGTAATGTTACGCAACAGCTAGGAAGACAGAGTGAGCAAACCCAGGTTCTACAGCCACCATGGTACCGACGTGGACTGCACCGACCGTATTACTCCAGGTGATGTGTGAGCAAGGGACAATCTTTCAGGAACCCATATAGTGTGGCCGTTGGCAGCTGGTAGCAAACGATGGGCAACATACATTCAATTTACAAACTGATGCAATGTAGATACAAATTACAGTGCCAGTTAACCGTGTCGCGAGTAATTCATAAACATATTCGCAATTGATTTTGGTTCTACATTTTCATTAACGGGGAACAAAAAACGGTTGCAGGGTTGATCTGCGTCGAAGCACCTGATGCACGTGTTTTTTTCACATCGGGAGTGCATCCTTGGCTCCCGATTCATAATGTCTATTGAGAGAGAGGCTGGAAGCTGGAGGCAATCTCTTCCCATTTGTTCCATGCACACTTGTGCAGTAGCCTAAAAAGCATGCATCGTGTGGTGTTACATGCGTTGGGCTTTTTGCAGGCCACGTTGAACAGGTGACCAGTCGTTATCTTGCCACATCTCGCTAATGCAGCGTAGGTGTTGAGGCAGGGGAGGGGGTAAGAGTTAACAATAAATTAGGTTTTTGCGTTAGATCGCATAAATATAAATGTGTCGTTAAACCCGCCACCACCCGACACAGCCGATTACTAGGGTTTGTAAGAGGCTGGTTGTAATTACCGGCGAAAAGTCGTACTCAAATGTTGTGTGTTTACTATCCAACGCACCGGTGTGCTGAACTAGTGACTAATTGGCACGTTTTGTTTAAGTGACCAACCTTGCTAATTGTCTGTCGGGTGGTGGCGGGTTTAAAGACACTTTTCTATTACCGCGATCCAACCCAAAATAACCTCTATTATAGATAATATTGGTCGCGAAAGCCTACGTATTAAACTGGAGTAAGAGTTGTCCCTGAAAAAAAAATTCGTCCCACGAAGGCTCAGGACGGAGGGGAAGTTGCCGAGTTTCACGACCGGGCTCAGGGTGATTAGCCGACGCCACTGTTGTCGTCAGGCACACTCTCGTTTGGCAAACCGTGCTCTGCACAATCGGTAGCAGAAACGATGACGAATTTTCGACTGCGCGATAAAGGCGAGATGTGACTCGAGCGGCAAACTTTCTGCTCTATGAACGTCGGTATTTATTGCCAAAGGGTGGAGCACATTTTTACGAAAGACCCCTTGCTGCCAAAATTTAAATCACAGCCCATAGTGTCATTGAACTCCATGAACTTGATTCTCAGAAAATAAAAAAATAGCGTTATGAAAACGCTATTTTCACAGCGATCATATTAGACATTTTGAGATGATCTCCTTTATATTTGACAAATATTCTAACTTGCTGATCGGGAAAGCCCTGCTACAGACAGCTGGCAGCCAGTCAAGGAGAAGGGCCCAGATTTCACAATGCGGATGCTCCAAGAATAATTCAGCATTTGTGACTTTTGGAATGACAACTTTACGCATGCATGTACAGTGAGGGAAAAAAGTATTTGATCCCCTGCTGATTTTGTACGTTTGCCCACTGACAAAGAAATGATCAGTCTATAATTTTTATGGTAGGTTTATTTGAAGAGTGAGAGACAGAATAACAACAAGAAAATCCAGAAAAACACATGTCAAAAATGGTATAAATTGATTTGCATTTTAATGAGGGAAATAAGTATTTGACCCCTCTGCAAAACATGACTTAGTACTTGGTGGCAAAACCCTTGTTGGCAATCACAGAGGTCAGACGTTTCTTGTAGTTGGCCACCAGGTTTGCACACATCTCAGGAGGGATTTTGTCCAACTCCTCTTGCAGACCTTCTCCAAGTCATTAAGGTTTCGAGGCTGACGTTTGGCAACTCGAACCTTCAGCTCCCTCCACATATTTTCTATGGGATTAAGGTCTGGAGACTGGCTAGGCCACTCCAGGACCTTAATGTGCTTCTTCTTGAGCCACTCCTTTGTTGCCTTGGCCGTGTGTTTTGGGTCATTGTCATGCTGGAATACCCATCCACGACCCATTTTCAATGCCCTGGCTGAGGCAAGGAGGACCTCACTCAAGATTTTACGGTACATGGCCCCATCCATCGTCCCTTTGATGCGGTGAAGTTGTCCTGTCACCTTAGCAGAAAAACACCCCCAAAGCATAATGTTTCCACCTCCATGTTTGACGGTGGGGATGGTGTTCTTGGGGTCATAGGCAGCATTCCTCCTCCTCCAAACACGGCGAGTTGAGTTGATGCTAAAGAGCTCCATTTTGGTCTCATCTGACCACAACACCTTCACCCAGTTGTCCTCTGAATAATTCAGATGTTTATTGGCAAACTTCAGATGGGCATGTATATGTGCTTTCTTGAGCAGGGGGACCTTGCAGGCACTGCAGGATTTCAGTTCCGTCACGGCGTAGTGTGTTACCAATTGTTTTCTTGGTGACTATGGTCCCAGCTGCCTTGAGATCATTGACAAGATCCTCCCGTGTAGTTCTGGGCTGATTCCTCACCGTTCTCATGATCATTGTAACTCCACGAGGTGAGATCTTGGATGGAGCGCCAGGCCAAGGGAGATTGACAGTTATTTCGTGGTTCTTCCATTTGCGAATAATTGCACCAACTGTTGTCACCTTCTCACCAAGCTGCTTGGCAATGGTCTTATAGCCCATTCCAGCCTTGTGTAGGTCTACAATCTTGTCCCTGACATCCTTGGAGAGCTCTTTGGTCTTGGCCATGGTGGAGAGTTTGGAATCTGATTGATTGATTGCTTCTGTGGACAGGTTTCTTTTATATAGGTAACAATCTGAGATTAGGAGCACTCCCTTTAAGAGTGTACTCCTAATCTCAGCTCGTTACCTGTATAAAAGAGGGGGTCAAATACGTATTTTCCTCATTAAAATGCAAATCAATTTATAACATTTTTAACATGCGTTTTTCTGGATTTTGTTGTTGTTATTCTGTCTCTCACTGTTCAAATAAACCTACCATTAAAATTATAGACTGATCAATTCTTTGTCAGTGGGCAAACGTACAAAATCAGCAGGGGATCAAATACTTTTTTCCCTCACTGTATGTATGTTGAATACCTTTCGCACCATACATTTACCATTTATATGTAAATAATAAAGAAATTATAGATGCAAATTGGTAGAAAAGTCAAATTGATAACATTTTACAAGTGACTGATATACAATTCAACGTTTTACTCTGAACCTTCCACCTCAGATGTAAAGTAATTATTTGGCAGAATGCAAAATATATAAATGATAACGCACAGCTCTTTGTCAATCTCCGACTGGATCAAGGCCTTTGTCAGTCGTGGAGGTTTTGTTTGACCTCTCTTCAGCAAGCTGGCGAGTATGAGTTTGTGAGTTGGTCCTCCACCACCTCACCAAGAGGGCAGCAGGACCCAGGTCAGATATTTCTCTGGACAGGAATCGACCTCAGGAGCCAAGTTCAAAGTCACACCCTGCTAACCACTGCAACCACCACTCCTTCCAAAATTACAATATCGTAGTTTATTGTTCAACTAAACTGACGTTACAGTTATGCAATGCAATAGAACTAAACTGCATCACATTGATGTAATTTTAGTTGCTCCATAAAGTCATCGTCAGCTGACTCGCAATTTCACATGAAGCGGCAAGTGCCAGAGGAGAGAGAGCGAATGTGAGTTGCAATGCCAGTGAGCTGTGAACAGCTCAAGCTGTGATAGTGTTCACTAGTAAAGTGTTTTTTTTCCTCCTCGTCAGTCATCCAGTTTAAACTGCAAATCCTTGGGGATCTGTGGGTAATGAGAAGATTCCCAAATCCCCTGCCGCTGTGGACTGTAGGGTTTGCACAAAAGACAACGCTACAAAAGAAGATAACGCTGTAACATCAAGTTTCACCAACAATTAAAAAATAACAACCACGCTCAGATTCGTATGCGGCCCTTTAAGTTTCCAGCAGCACAATGCCCATCTGCTGCCCAACAGATGCGTTAGGAGCCCCCTCTGGCTTGTCAAACAGTTAATGTTGTTCCGACTATGTGGACAATGACATGCTTCAACCGAGTCCACCTCCACGAATTGTGTTCAAGCAAAACAGGCAATGAAGCGCCCCCCCCCCTGCCCATCCCCCTCCCACGTGACTTGGTGAAATGAGCACCTACAGCCAGATAAGGTCACCAAACTGTTGATTATGTCCTTTATATAATGTTGTCTGGACATTAACACTTTCCACTGAGATTCAGGCATAAACATTATTTGTCCATCTTGACCATCAAGGCCCCGTATCTTATGTATAACACAGGAGAGAAAAACTATTCTTGATAATTTAGGAGCATCCTGGTTTTTCCCTGGAGCGTAAAGATTCTACGGTGAGATTAGCCAGATAATTGAAAGTTCTGTTTACCTGTCCCTTGGGCTTTGCACTGCTGATAAAATGGCTGAACTCACTTTCCATTAAAAAATAAAAAAACTAATACAGAATAGTTTACACGGATGTGCTCACTGTCAACATGTGATCTTGTCACCGTAGACGCTGAAATAATAAACTCATGTGGTGAATTACAAAGGTACTCGATAGGGTGAACAAGTGGAGATAAATGCACATGTTGGAGCCCAAGTTAAAAAATTCTGGCTGCCGCCTTGACACTCAACAACATCAATAAGCCAGCTGTCGTCAGAGAGGTCATGCCTGCCGTTCTTCCTCCTAAACCAACAGAAATAATAATGATGATTGATAACTCAATAAAAAATGTTACAATTATACAAGCCACTTAAAAAAGTGACATGTAAACTGCCACAATTATAAAAAAATGCTACTTGTAAAGTTGAAAAACCAAGGCAACCTAATCAGCATTGATGAACCCGATGAGAAACGTTGGAAATGTCAGACACCGTTGTGGACCACTGTTTAATTTACCGAGCGTCAGGGAAAGCTTCACGATAATCACGCAAGCTGTCTCCAGTTAACGGTTCTGCCGTAAATAAATATGCGGTAATTAAATAAAGTGCATAATAAATATCCTTCCATTGACCTTTTTTAAAAAATATGTGTCCTTTCCAAAATACATTAATTATTTCCCAAATGGACAATCGCAGTCGACGGAGGCACAGCGTGATGCTCCCTTCTCAATGAACGTTGTTAATCAGGAAAAAACACTGAATCTTGGACTGCAGACATCACTCATTTTCCTAGCAACCACTTCCCCAGCTCTGACAATCATTGGCACTGTGCAACAATCCTGCAGCCTACAACAGAGCAGAAGACAGTATCCCCTGTACAGGCCCTGTCAATCCACTGCTGGATGAAGGGCTCCCCAGGCCATTCGGGTAATTTGGGGGTTAATTGACAATACTTCACCATGCTGGTTAGTGCACCATGCGGGTTGAAGGTCGACAGCATAGATGAGGGAGTATACAATGTAACGTACACAAAAAAAAAACAACTTTAGGTATCAGGGCTGAATTAAGCAGAATACAAGTGCTGAATAAAAAAAACCGGTGGGGTTTTGGGCAGCAAACTTTTCTCAGGCTACACTTTGCTGGTCATTGTAAACATTTAAATAACGCAATGCTGAACAGCTGAATGAGCAGCATGAGCAATAAGCCACTTGTTTAAATTGTCCTCCTAAGTGCTTTCTTACACGAGACATACGCCGCTGTCTGTCCTACGCAGACCACTGCATGCACAGGGTGGAGGGGAGGACAAGCGAGGGGAGGGGGTAGTGGAGGGGAGGACGAGCGAGGGGAGTGGTGGTGGAGGGGAGGACGAGCGAGAGGAGTGGTGGTGGAGGGGAGGATGAGCGAGATGAGTGGTGGTGGAGGGGAGGACAAGCGAGGGGAGAATCTTCACAGTCCTTCAAGTGAAGTATTCTGGGAGCCCTATCCTAACTCTTGCACTCTGATTATCTATTTTGCAAAAAAAACTTTCCTAGGTTTTTTATCAAATATTAATTGTATTTCTCTCATCTTTTTCTATTTTTGTTGATGTTTATACCTCCCCATCTGTTTTGATCCTCTTCGTCTGAACGTTTTGTTAGTTTATTATTCATGAGTTGTTTTATTTCCATTAATAGCCCAACTCTGTTACGAGAGCCACATCCTGAATTGGAAAAAAAGATCCTTTTGGAACTCTCATATATCAGTTAACCACTTTAGAAAGATGACACCACTAAGGTGGCCAAAATGGCTCAGAGGTCAGAGCACTGGGCTGGCACTGCTGAGATCTTGGTTTCTAATCGGAGCAGCAGCTGGTAATTAAACCTGGTACTCAAGTGTCAACCATAGCCAACCGTTGCTAAGAGCACATACGATTAACCCAGTTGGCTACGTACGGAGCGAAAGAAGTTCAACGTACATAATTACATGCATGATGGTTTCAACTCGGTCACCAATGACAGCAAAAAAACCCCAATTATTTCAAAAATTATGTTTCACTTATTTTGGCTCAATTCCCAGCGCTGAGATTTTAAAATATTAAAAAGTTTGACCTTTGCTGGGTAAAGTATAAAATTCTACTTGAATTTTTGGGGGGAGAAATCCCGTGAAAAATCTCTTCCACAGCGGTTCCCTAAACCATGGGGTGCACGGCTCTGCGAGACTCACAAACAGATCGTTTGTCCCATGCCAAGGTGCTGATAGCACAATAGGAATTAGCTGGGTGAAAAGAGACCAACGAAAGATGTAAATATTGAACAAATTTGGCAGGTGTCTTAAATCGGTTCAGTTCCCAAAACAGCACTGCTTTGCTTTAAGCCTCTCGTAAATCGTCCAAGGTATTTATACAGCTTATGCATCAAAGCCGACCCGTGTTGCATTTATTTAATCAACCATGTTGGACAAGGACCAGGATGTAGTCGTAGGTGAATGAGCTGAAACAATCAACGAGCAACACTATAGCAACATGGTTGAATCGTGGATGGTAACCCACATTCTCTCAGTGGTGCCAGCCCAGTGTCTGTACAAAAGCGGGTGCTCATTTCTTCCTTGCTAGTCGCTGCTACTTTTCTTTCTAAATCTCTTTTTTATATTATTTGGTTCTTTCGGTAGTCACGTAGATATAAAAAATAATAGTAAAAAATAATAAAGTGAATGAATAAAAAAACACTACGTTTAAATTGCAACACAAGCGGTCGTCATCAGGAAAAGGGGGTTAGCCTCTAAAGGCAAACTGTTTATAAAGGTTTGAAATGGGCCTAGCCCAAGTGTCAGCAAGCATGGGCAGGGCAGCTAATGTTAATGCAAGTGATGGCTCGATGGCGTAGCGTTTTGATGAGGGAATTCTTCTGGGATGTTTGGTGGTGGGAATCAGGTTTTAGGTAGGAGTAAGTATGGGTTACTTTCCTATAGACAGAATGGCTCATCGAGCCATCTCGTCTCTTTGTGATGAGGACATCCAAGAAAGGTAGCATGCCATCCTTTTCCACCTCTATGGTGAATTTGATGGCTCAGTGTATGGAAGTGATGTGGTTGAGGAATTGGTTCAGAGCCGGTCGGCCATGTGGCCAGATGACAAACGTGTCATCCACATACCTCCTCCACAAGGACGGGCATAGAGTGGATGCCTGGATGGCGTCCATCTCGAAATTTTCCATGAAAATATTGGCGACAACCGGAGATAAGGGAGAACCCATTGGTGTGCCTTCAGTGCCTTCAGTGGATGACATCATTGCCCAGGTCGATGTAGCTCTTAAGGGTTTGGGACACATCGCTGCAGATGTGACAAGATCTGAAATCGCTGCAACCCTCAAAAGCGCTAAGATATCAGTCAGCAACATCAGTAAGGATGAGCGTTTTGCGTTATCTCAATTGAAAATGAGGGATGATATCGTCATCCTCTCAGCCGACAAGGGCAATGCCATGGTCATCATCGACAAAACCGTGTACAACAACAAAATTCAAGAGCTACATCGACCTGGGCAATAATCTCATCCACTGAAGGCACTGAAGGCACCCCAATTGGTTCTCCCTTATCTCCGGTTGTCGCCAATATTTTCATGGAAAAATTTGAGATGGACGCCATCCAGGCATCCACTCTATGCCCGTCTTTGTGGAAGAAGTACGTTGATGACACGTTTGTCATCTGGCCACATGGCCGACCGGCTCTTGGATGTCCTCAATGAGCTATTCTGTCTACAGGAAAGTAACCCATACTGACTCCTACCTAAAACCTGATTCCCACCACCATCCATCCCAGAAGAATTCCCTCATCAAAACGCTACACCATCGAGCTCAATGTATCTCCGACCATGAACACCGAACCAGTGAACTCAAACACAAACACCAAGCTCTCAAGGTGAATGGATATTCTAACTACACAATCTGCAAAGCCATCACCCCAACCATGAGGAAGGAGCCATCTGAGGATCCAATCAAAACCATTACCTTGCCATAGCAGGGGTAACGAAAAAGATTTCCAAAATCATGAACAAACACAAGATCCAGGTCCGAATTAAAACAGCACATAAAATTCGTGATCTGATCCCATCTTTGAAGGACAAGATCCCTGACATGCAATATCCCGGCGTCTATAAACTAAGCTGTGTCTGCGGCAGCAGTTACATTGGAGAAACTAAGCAACATGTCTCGGACCGTGTTCGTGAGCATGAGGCAGATTTGAAACATGGTAGGACCAATACTTCTGCCGTGGCCGATCATTGTTTGAATGCGGTGAGCTCACACGAAATTCATTTCTCTAAGACGAAGGTATTTTCAAACCCACTGGCTATCAACAAAGATTGGTTCATGAAGCCATCCATATATACAGACAGACACAATTTTAACCGAGATGATGGGTTCAAACCCATCAATCACTGGAAGGACATTATCAACCAGTTTAAGTCATAACTGGCTGTAATTTTGCAATTTTAGACCTGACAGTCGTTTAATTGGTGGAGCCCCACCACCGGGACCATCACTGCCCACTACGACCATCACCACTCGCAGTTGCCCTTTATTAGTGGAAGCTCACCACCAGTGCCGTTGTGACCCTATATGAGTACCATCACCTCTCACAGCAACCTCCACCGTCAACAGTGTGAGTGTGCAAAGCGAGGTGCAAATATTACTTGGGAGCCCTTTACTTGGTAGAAACCCACCACCAGAGCCGTCGTCGCCCTCTACGAGTACCGTCACTTGCATTAGCTGCCCCGCACATGCTGCTGACACTTGGGCTACACCCATTTTAAACCTTTAGAAACAGTTTGCCTTTAGAGGCTAACCCCCTTTTCCTGATGACGACCGCTTGTGTTGTGATCGAAACGTCGTGGTTTTTTGATGTTGTTATTTTTATTATTTTTATTCACTTTATTATTTTTATCATTTTTCTATCTACGTGACTTTACCAAAAGAACCAAAGAATATTAATTCCTGCAGTCACGAAAGTTTTGTCTCTTTTTTTATTTTTCTTCCATTGCTCCCAGTCTTATTTATCTGCATCCCTTATTTTAGTTTTTACTCTGTCGCTATTTTCTTAGTTAAAATAAACTGCACTCGTTGCGTTCATTCTAGGTCCAGCTTACAGTTCAATTAAGCAATGGGTATTTGAGTGGATAGGACACACACACATCTCATCACTGCACCTTTGTAAAAACGTGAGTGGATGCGCTGTGACCAACAACTCAGTAATGTGTGCATTCGTTTCTGCTTTCAGTGTACTGCAACCCAGTATTTCAGCAGTCCCGTGTCATAACTCTTAACACGGGCAAAGAATCGATGCCGTGATTCATCTTGTTGCCTCTTTTTGTAAATTATTTGTTTGAATGACTTACACCAAAGGGATTAATTCATGCAGACAGACGGGGCCGTTTGTTGAGATTTTTTATTCACACTGCTGCAAACACAGCAACGTGAGGTGCATGCACTGGGGCCCCCATAGGGGCCTCCGGGGTACCCATAGGGACCCATCGGCTCTCCTGAGGTTGCCCCATGGGGGCCCAACGGCTCGCCTGGGGTTGCCCCATGGGGGCCCAACGGCTCGCCTGGGGTTGCCCCACTATTGCACTCATCCTCCGTCGGGTGCCAAATTAACTCGAACATGGCGAGAGCCTCACGGATGCTACGGTTGCATTTTTATAGACACTGCACAGTCACACCACGGACACAAAGCAGAGATGGTGGTAAATTAGGTGAACTTGGTCACATTTTCAAAGGAAAATAAATTGATCACAAATATTATAGACAGCACAGCGATGTGATACAATTACTAGCATCCACTGGATACACCTATGTTCAAACGCATACACCCCATGCCTTAACATGAAAGTGTATCTTACCTATTTAAAATTGGGTTGAAGTGGTCGATAAAAAAAATCCTAAACAAAATATTTGGTGATACTGCATTGCCAGTGGTGCACAAGCACAATTCACATTTGAAATCAACGCATACATCAATAAAATTTCCTGAAATTTAAATTATATTATAGGTGACGTTTTGGGAAATGATTGCTAACATACATTGTTTTACGGACGATGAAAAAGAGCCACAATTTACGTGCTAGGAAGGGCCATGTATGTGTTATTAAGAATGGATATTGCCCGAAACGTCGTCTGTTACATACATGTTTTTTCTCTGAAGGTAGTGTTAATGATGAATGTGTTGAGTTTTTTTTCATTATAAAGCTGACTTGCTCACACCATGTGGCACTGGGCCATTTCTCTCAAGTGCGGAACCCCACGCCTGCACAATGTACAACAGCGTTCCCCTTCCATTGCGCACCCAAGGGGTCCTCCCCTTGCACAATCCTCTCAAGCCATCTTCCCTTGCCAATCCTCACTCTCAACAGCAACTGTCAACATGCTGCAGCCAGGAGGCCTGTGGCCATGCCCTTGACCTTTTCTACCCGTAAAGACAGCCTGGCGCAGGCAGGGTCAACAAAACAGAAACATGCCAATTGCCATAATGCCACCGTTGGAAGTCCAGTGTCATACGAGACAGCAAGTCTTGATTTACTATCCTGGAGTACAATCTGGTTAGAAGTCAATTCATCCCATCAGTACCCCAAGGTCATATGAAACACTTGGCAACAATAAAATGTATCTTGCGTCTTGAACAAGGGCCTCGGAAGTCTCCACTCCAAATAGTAGGATGGGAAGCGCAAGTCCCTTACAACATGTATCTCTGTCTTGCTGCTTAGGTAGCAGTGGCTCCATGCCGTCTGGTTGAGCGATTCCATTACACCGCAGGTCAGTTCCAGTCACCTAGATATGTCCCAGCCTGAACCTTCATTGCTCTGGAAAACACTGCCAAGTTAAGTGAATATCCACAATGCCTGCATTCCCACCACACACACACACGGTCCAGCATCATCCAAAGAGTCATTGAAAACCGGTGCCTGTAACCCCAGTGGCTTCACCTCCTCATTAATAACCTCGACACCCAGCACAAAAAACATCCCACGACTTGGCAAAAGCCACGGCAATGGCTGTGCCCGTCATCCCGCTGCGTTTTGCACTTTCCTTCATAAGTATTCAACGTCTTCTGCTTCCACCACATTTTCACTTTCAACCAATTGGAGCCCATTAAATTAACTAATTTTAAATGGTACGCACGAAGCAACATTAAGGAATGCTCACATTTCCAGAGAGATTGTTAAATTCTTGTGTTACCCCTTAGGAAATTCCATTACAATGTATCATTTAGCCATGGATCTAAGAATGTCCAAATTACAACCTTGAATTGAATGAATTCTATCGGAATGCAAGTAGCAATTATATATATTTTTATACCCACTTTTACCAATCCATGTACTTGGTCATACACGTTTTTAAAACCTATGGTGATGCAGTTAAACAATGGAGAAAAAAGAAAAAAACTATTAAAAAAGTAGATATTCACGTAAATTATTTTCTTCTATAACTAAATAAGTGTGAAGTTTTTGGAGGTGTGACATCCTGATATTTAAAGGAGGTAAGCAAAACAATAACCAATTGCAATAATCAAAATGAAAGGCACATGACACCAAGCCATGTTTTGATCCAAAATGAAGTGTACAATTTATCGGCGATTAAATATAGCTGACACGTGTGAATTCCACTTCCATTACGTGCCCTTCAACTCACTTTCTCCTCGTACATTGTGATGTTCTTGTGACACCTGGGAGCATCATGTGATATTTCTGTTGAGCAGTTATTTTAAATGCAGTACATATTAGGTCACTTTCTCTTGTGTTGGGGTTGAAAGGGTAGGCAGGGACAGATTGTAGGTGAAGACTGTGCGACTCAGGGGGGTGGAAGAGTTTGGTTGGTTGAGCGCTCGAGCAAATGAACAATAAATTATATTTTTATACTACCAGGTAAGGCCCACTGAGCTATATAGACCTTTTTCAGATGCGACCTGGCCACAAATTATAGTTCAATGAAGTGGCTTATCACGTGGAAATGTATCGCAGACAAATACTCTAAACACATGATGTTGATTCTAAATGTTGTGGGGAAACCCAGAGGAGCCGGAGAAAAATCCACACGACCACAGAGAGACATGCAAACTCCAAATATACAGGCGCCAGTATCAGGATCAAACCACAACCTCCTGTATACCAGACGAGGTAGTTGGTGTCATGTGCCTGAACAAAGATATGTATGGTACGAAATAATAGCTACAGTATCAGAGTAATACACATGCATAGTTTAGATAAGATACTCTGAAAGCGATGCATACAACTAAATTCATCTCTCGCATACAAAACATATACAGGATGCTCATGTGTGTCTCACCATCCACAAATAGTATGATAATTTTGATTTAAAGCTTTCGTGACTGCAGGAATTCATACTCTTTGGGTCTTTAGGTAAAGTCACGTAGATAGAAAAAAAACAGATCATGACGTTTTGATCACAACGCAGGCAATCGTCTTCAGGCGAGAGAGAGAAAGCTATTGAGACAAGGTCTTATATAGGCCTGAGATTGGAGTCCCCTCAGGGTAAGAGGGCAGGGCTAGAGATGGTCTCCCTGAGGCTGTGGAAGCGGCCATTGTGTTGTGAGAGATTAGCATGTCAATGATGCATCGGTGGCAGATCGAGTAGGGCATCCAGCCTTTCAATAAAAAGACATCCAACCTAGTGATGCAACTCAGAGAGTCAGCTAACATCGGCAGGAAGGATGGAGACATCACAGCAGGTTAAGACTTTACCTGGTTAATCACATCCTTCCAATGATTGATCAATTTGTACCCATCTTCTCGGTTGAAGTTTTGTCTGTGTTTATATATCTGGATGGCTTGATGGACAAATCTTTGATGATGTGTCACTCGAGAAGGTTGTGAAAACCTTCCTCATGAAACTAGGCGATATATAACTCTGCTGAGAATCATGGCAGATTGCAAGCTGTGCTATGAAGACCACCGTGCAGGTGTGATAGTAACATCGGGAAGTGGGTGGCCGTGGCTAAAGGGCCATGAAACATTACTGATAAGCCTCGGAGCTGAAGGCCATAACAGGCTCAGATGCGGACCGAGTGGAGAACGTGGTTTTTTTTGGATGACCGACGTGTTAGGAGCATTGTGGACGGATGGAAAATTGGCTTCCATACTGTGCAGGACTGTTGTCTGAATTGAAACACGAGATGTTGGGAAATGTCCATAAGATGTTCAATGACATAAGGCGTCAATGATTTTCTGCAGGGTGCTTTGACAGATAAATTATTTCTGATTCGCCAAAGGATAAAAAAGTGCAAGCAGAAACGGCAGCAGTTTAGTAAGTGACAGTCATGTTTAAATTATGAAATTACTCTTAATGTGGTGTTCACAATAAAGAGCACAAATAAAGCCTGAACACTGTTAACTGCAAACATATATTCTAAACGAATTTCATGTTCAATCAATTTAATCACATTGGCCTATACATTCCTAGAAATATTTCCTGGCCAAATACGTGTATTTTGATATAGCAGAGGCCCACCAGACAATGAAGTCTCTCCAAACACTGGACAGCAATATTGTATAGGGAAACTGTATCAGGAGTTCGGCAACACAGATTAAAAGAACATCTCCAAGGTAACACACGCATATACACTTGAGGGAAATAATTAATCAGCTGTTGATGCAATAGGCACACACACTGGCAGAAGCTGCACTCTCAGCATCACCATCGGTTGAGGCCTTCCGCTCATAATGGTGATAGGCTTGCCGCTCGTGTTGTGCAACACAATGGGCACATTTGTGACGTGGCCATTGAATGACCTGCACCATTTGTCTTACCCACTCTACTTTGAACAGACACGACGAGGGGGGGGGGATGCACACGTTTAAATTGAGACTTCGGGGGTTCAGCTTATAATTTGGGGATAAAAATGTGCATGTTGCGCACACTGAGCAGGGTCAATAAAACACGAATGCCCGACTGTGAGCCTCGACATATCGTGACACGATCATTGCTTGAGAATACTTTCATTCATGACCAAGACGTCGCCTACTGATGAGTAATTTCCCCATCTCTCCGAGGGGAAACTTGATTGAATGTGAAACGTTTGTTACGATATGGCTTTAAAAACTGTTTTTTTGTTTGTTTTAAACCTTCACGACTTTAAAAAGAGTGACCGGAAAAGTGCAAACAGTGTGGCTTGAGCCACACTGGGAAACAGTAAAAGAGTGTGCAGACAGTGAGCACGTCAGCTGTGAGGCCTGTGATGACTTCGTGTGCCTGTAATGAGGCAGCAGGACCGCTTTAACAGGCCACACGCCCTGCCGGTAAAGACTCCTGGCAACAGTGGCGGCTCGTGACATTTACAATAGGTGGGGCTGTTGTGAGTGGCCTCTGAAAAGATGGTTTTCATTAAGAATAACCTCATCATGTTATTGGCCTTCCCGTGAAAGTGATATAACTATCTTATCTCCCAACGGTAGGCATTTATAAACAATACAAAACAACAAAGCACTCAAATGTTGTCCCCATGACATTCAAGTCCACACTACACAACCCTTTTGACACTGCCAAAAGAAGTGAGCTGCTATATTTGCACAGTGCAACCCGGCGTTGTGACATCGTCTCTCATTACATCCACGGGCGCCTTTTTCACCGCCCTGGAATGAGTCTCAAACGGCGTGGCTAACATGCGAAGCTCTGCGAATTGCAATGACTGAAGGGACATCTCTAACTCGTACGACGCCTTCAAAGCCGCCCCGAGACCTCCCCGAGGTACAAATCAGACTGTGGTGTTGCAGCGGTTTCTAATATCAACAACTTCAATTGTTACCTTCATTAGGCAATTCACGTTGAAAGGATCATTACATTTAAAAAAATGTTTAACAAAAAATAATTGATAGAAATTTGTTTTTCTCATCTCCAGCTGCTTGGTGAGGCGGCGCCCCAACGCCCCTAGTGGACGAACCGCTACTGAAAAAAAAACTGGTGCTGAAAAACATCTGTCGGGAAGGTCCACCGACCTAAGATATTTCGTTTTAACCGATGAAACATGGGCCATGGTTTGAATTTAGTTTTCATTACATATAGTACAAAAAGGTTACGTAAAATTATTATTTTCAGATGTGGTGCCGCTTGATTTTTTTTTAGGAATTATTTGATCCAACACTAAACCTGTAAATTGTAGAAATAGGAACACATTGATCGGGGAACAAATGATAAGCATCATATTGACTGTTAAGGGCTGATGGGACAATGATCGATAGAGTCAACGATAGTAATGGAATGGCAGGCAAAGGAGGGAGGGGAACACGACTGAGAGGAGCACTGACGATGGGGCAATGAGATCAGCTCAGGTGCAGGTGCAAGGTGGAGCTGTGGCATCGTGTGACTCGAGGGATCGCGGGGGCTTTCATCTACCAGTGGATAAAACGTGTCCAATGATTATAAACATCATGCTCTACTAGATGGCAGGCTTAGAGATGCCATGGCATTTTAGGGCCCAGTAAATGCACTATCCTTATCTGAGTGGGGAGACTGGATGGAGGAAGGGGCGCCAAGCATGTGAACATGCATGCATTTTGAACACAACACCCAGAATATAGACAGTAATTTATGCAAAGTGACAGGAAATATGGATTGGGTTAGAGCCAAAGTGAAACAGAGTTGACGCTCACAACTCCACTTGTACTGAGCAATACATAAGCAGTGCAGATTGACCTTCGGCTTTGTTCCAGGTAGAGGCTTTTTGCTGGAGGTGGAAAGAGAGATTGAAACTCAAAAAGTAAAAAAACAACCCTGAATCGATCAAACGCAAGCCAAATTCCATCTATTCATCTATCCCACCTTGCTCTAGCTACGTGTTTTGTTGCAACGCAGCAGGTATGCGGCAAAATTAATCTTCAGTCTGGATGTTGGTTCCCCCTGCTCGGCTAATGCTAAAGAAAATGTCCAATAAGAATACATAAATACAATCTGATTGCTACGTTTTCATTCAGTGACAGAGGAGATGCAATAAAGCCAAATTGCTTGTGGTATAAGATATTGTACAACCGGTGCAAACCGACATTATAATAAATGGAGGTTGTTTTTTCTCACAAACCTCAGATAACATTGCGGCTGCTGAAAGAGAAACCCGTGGCAGACACTTTGTAACCATTCCAAGGTCGCCCAGAACTTATTTTGGTTTAATGATGAAATCATTAAATTTCTAGACGTGACTTTGCTGTACATATATTTAAAGTATTAGGCACGTTTAATCTATATATTGGAACTTATTGCATAAACGTACGTTTTATGGACAAAACCAGACATTATGCGTGAGATAATGTCCCACAACCGAAAGGGTAAACTGGTGGTGGATACTACGCTTCGCCAGAACTCTTTACTTTACAATTGTCAATGCGCAGTGCAAAGAAGAATCCGCATGTATTCCTTGGTGATCAATCAGACATTAAGTCGCATGTTGTGCTATAAATATAAGGACTTGAAAACAGGACGCAACATTGTATTCACCTGAACTTTATTGTAACACTTTTGTACTATTTACGAACAGGGAAAATGTGAAGTGATGCAACGCAAGGGAAATGCCATACTCCTGAACTGCACTCATCACGGGGACACTTCTCCAATGTAAATGCAACGGTCTCCACCCACCACTGCCCAACACGTTCAGAGACATCCTACAAGACGAACGCAGGACACGCGAACTATATTTTGCGCATTAGGAACACATTCATCAGAAACTTTCAACAGACCTTCATTCTGTGCAAGCTGAGGGCTTTCCCGAACGGGGTTGCCTTTCACAATCTCGATCAGTATGAGAGCAGTTGAAGTAGTTGAAACATTTGTGAAGAGGAAAGAACAATGTTTCTGGAAGCTTTTTTCAGCATGTCATGCATTTCTGAGGTCGTTTTTTTTCTTCCAAGTTGAAGCTAAATTTGATACGCGCAGTGGTTACTCGATTACACACCTGGACAGCTTTCTACTCAACATGTCCGCCGCCACACTGCATTCATAAGGGAAATGCTATTATGTGCATTGCATTAATAACAACCTGATACATCACAGCTCCATCTAGTGGATGATTGTTACACAAGTCTTACATTAAACTCAGGGACTTGAAAAAAATACGGTACTCATCTGAGCTAACATTGAAACATGTATGTTTGGTGGTGTCCACCTCCTTTGGTGGATCTGATCCGGTGATGTAGATATCACATTCCTCTTGCAGTGCCCAGTCTAGTCGCAAGATGACCACTGAGGACTTCCTACTAAGTAGAACTCAGTGCACGGACTGTGGAGGGACGGTGGACTGAGTCCCCTTCCGAGTGGGACCCTAACGTGGCCCCGCCTTACTGTGTAGCAAGGCCTTCCACCTCATGGCCACCTGTGAATCAAAGTGTGGATCATATGAAAGCCAGTGCAACTGCTCGCTGTTATTCACCACGGGTCACCAAGACAGACTCCTTTTTGCTACGAATCGCTTCCACCCTGTTTTTCAACCATCATTGTTCATGGATGCTCACGTCATTACACCAGGCCAATCTGTAGCGTTGGTTTTTCTCGTCATTGTCCTGATGGTGACACTCGATGAAGGGATTGGGATACAATGATCCAGTGGCTCAATGGTCAGTGGTGTATGTGCAATGTTATTGTTTTTATTAAATGTGTTAAATGTTTATAACTGTATATTGCATTACAACCGACACACATATGCCTCTGCTGACCAATCTAATTTCTTGAATGTGCATTGGTTATAAACATAACGTCTTGGATATTTAGCTTTGTAATTGTGAGACTGAATTACTGCTGTTCATTTGCACAAAGTATTTTTTTTCAAGCAACTCATTTGTATTGGCGAATTGCATCATTTGTTAAACCTTACACTTCTTATTCCCCCCACCAAGTCTCCCTTTAAAATGTGTATTGTATCCATCCAGTCACCTGGTAATAACAGCTAACTCTATTATACTGAATCAATTAATACAATATATCAACACTTTATCATAGTGCTCCTATATTACAGCGAAAATTACTTTATTACTGTTTATTTTATGTGTTTCATGGCACATGATTCACCCACACATCTCTCCTTTAATTTCGACATGATTATTATGAGCTTGCACCAATACATTTTATTTATTTATTGTTTTAAAATAATAATAATATGCGAGCTGTAGGTAGTTGATCATGCACACATGCCTTTTGATTGTTTTTATCCATTCAGACAAATGCAATATTAGTGCAGATATTAATGTAAAAAAACATCAATTAAGGATATCAACAGGTCTGAAGGTTTTTTCAGCATGATTCCATATTGGAATGCCTGGCCAAGTACGTAAAATTACATTTTAATGAGTATCTGGATGAAGCCCATATACGTAAGAGCACGTCATTTTATTTTTCTCAGTCGGTTTTAGCCACTGAGGTCGTGACAGGTTTATTTTTTCAATCCTGTTGCGCCGTGCTCCCTGTACCGTTCCAGTTTGCTGTAATGCGCATTGATGCCTCCTGTACTGAGGGAGATATCGGCACGTAAAACAAAAATGTATTGATTGATGATAATACTCAAACGTTCACACAAGACAGCTAAATCCACTTGCCACTGGCCTCATCGTGGCTCATCTGGTCTTATGTACACGACGATACCCGCGTGATCCACCAACCCCACGGCTAAAGTGTTCATATAAAAACAAGTGCCAACACAGGCCCTGAAGATATCCAGTTGCACAAAATATCCAGTTCTAAGAGGTCATCACATTTATTATCTGAATCGATAACCATTCAATAAACCACATGTTAGAGTTTTCATCTGTCTGGTGCCCATGCACAGCTTGAATGGAGAAGAGGATATAATCAGGTATGCTTGCTGATATAAGCAGGTGTGTGTGCTGAATTTTTAATGTGTTCCTTCACTAATCAGCAAAGTCTGCCAAACACGGGTCTTACAGCAAAGGTGGCAGGCAACCTTAACTCCAGCAAAGCTAAACACAAATGTATCAAAATCTTCAACCAGTATGCATTACAGAACTTCAATTCTCCTTCATATATAGTCATTAAAAAAATATTCAGTATTTTTGTGTGTGTGTTGGAGTCAATTTATTTTTAAGACTTTGGATTGCAGACACAACCCAACCATTAGTACACACATTTTGTATTCAACATACTCTGGATACACACTCCTTGTTGTTTTACCGTATATTTTATGCCATTTATTTAAGTGCACAAATGTTTACATTCGTACTTGAAAACATTATATTTCATAACACGAGTGCAGCAGACCATTGTTATTAAATAAAATAAACCTACATTTTAGGCCATGAACGGGGAATATTAGCCAACGAATGCTATGCACTGCATCATTGGAAATACATTTATTTTTCCCCCCAGTCCACCGCACTGTTTGAGGCTTTAATAATCCAGTGGTTGAATATATTCTGAGTTTGTCTTCTAAATTAATGCAAATATAATATTGAGGAGTTGATAGTTCCCTCCTAGGTTAATCCAAAGCTGCAAAAATGCTCTGATTAATGCGTGCACTGGTAAGTGGGAAGGAATAGACTAAAGTGTGAGATTTATAAGAGGCTGGTAAGCAAAAGCACCATGTGCTACTCACCAGGCAAGGTCACCTTATTTATTCCCTTCACACCAACAACATTTATCAGTGGCGGATCCAAGAAGGTGTCCACCCCAAGGAAAGACGGTACACCCCCATCACTCCACAATCAATATACGTTTTCACATGGTGTAATGATAAGTCGATTTAAGCACATCACACTCGACTTGCCGCAATATTTTCCCCATGCGAACGCACATTTCACTTGACTTAGTGCAAAATCCACCTTGGAGGGGCGGGATGTTAAAGAGCCGTGACGCCAGATTCGAGACGTCAGATTTGAGCACCACCGCAAGGTGCGGGTGGAGCCGCGCGCCTCACACCCCCCAATCCCTTCCGCCGGGGGGGGGGGGGGCGCTACTACCGTCCACCTGCGAGCGGACACTCACAACGCTCAAACACCCAAATGCTGCAATGATTTGTTCATTATTATTGTTATCAATAACACTTACTTAAAAAAAATTTGGCAACTCAACATTTTATTTACTGACAAGTTAAAAAGGGCGGATTCCAACACGGATTGAATAAATGGTATTCCACGTGTAATTACAATTCAGTGTACGATGTGTGAATGTTTACTGTTGAACAGTAATAATAATAATTTAGGAGATCGTCAAGCCATTGACAGATGAAGGCCTCCTACTTCTCCTCCTGCGTCAGCGATCGGGTGGAGCCAGCACCGGCTCAGAAATCACTCACCACTGATGTCAGCCGTGGCCGAGAATTGAACTCAGATAGCTGGGTTCACATAGTGCAGTGCGCAAGCCCCTGCACCTCCACTCTCCGCCCATTATAACTGTTTACCTTGATCTATTTTTTGAGATATTGTATCCATATTCTTGGTTCTTTCGGTAAAGTCACGTTGAAGGGAAACAATAAAATATATATTATTATTTTATTGTTTCCCTTCAACGTGACTTTACCGAAAGAACCAAGAATATGAATCACTGCAGTCACGAAAGCTTTAAATCAAAATATTGTATCCAGTCAGGTGGTACCTTTGAGCCAAAATCCTAGTTGGAGTGGGGTGGGAGATCAACTCGGCGTTTCACCTTTCTAGGATGAATACGATGAGTACAACTGAATATGAAGTCAGTCGTAGCTGCTGCATGGTGTGTAGGGCCCCTGCGATATGAATTTTTTATTTCAATCACTGGCTCAGAGCCGAGAGAGGAGTTGAGCATTAGCCCATGCTCATTAGAGTGGGGAACACTTTGATTATCGCACTTTGCTAACAAATGCCTGTATTGAGCATTGCCAAACTACTTTGTATTCAAACACCTGAATATTAAAACACACACTTCAAATACATTAATCAAAAACACCACTATTACTATAACTGTTTTTAAATATCGTGCGACATATATTAGAATAGCTAATATTATAGAAAATAGCTTATTATAATTCAAAAGGTAGCTTAATGTGAATATCCCCATTACCCTTTTTAGAGAAAGCTGCACAGAGACGATAGTATTCAGTTGATTGGTATATTACCATTAGTAGGCCACATGAAGCAAGTGCTGCAATATTCAAGATTAAACAACATCAAAGTATCTGTCCAGCAACAGCATCAAAACGTTCCATCTCACAAGGGAGGTCATGGGGTCGTGTTCAGATTCTGGTCGATGTACTATTCAGCTCATTATCTATGCTAAGTCAGCAGTGGTTGTTACCTCATGGAAACAATTGCCCCTACTGTAGGAATATGGAATTTCTACCACTGCCTCGGGGCTGCCAATAGAGATGACCATCAACCAATGATCCACTGCACGAGGATATGCCGAGACTCGATTTGTTTGGAGCTGAAACACTCGGTCACTATCAAGCTGAATAGGAAACACACACACACTTTCAAACATTGTAACAGACACGTTTTGGACTTTCAAGTGAACAAGAATCGCCATCTGAAGAATGTAATATATTGAACTAAAGAGTAATAAATATTGTGCAACGCTTATCAGTGAATGGTGGAGGGGGGGGGGCAGTGGCACAGTGGTTAGCGCGTACCGTGAAGAGTCTGGCGCCCTGAGTTTGATGCTTGGCCACTGCTAACATCAGTGGTCAAGCAATATATGACCTGGCGATGACCCTTCCTTAACCGACTCATGCCGGCTAGGCTAAGCATGGTCATTAACCCCTCATGATTGACATGGCATGGGATACCGTCATCCAACAGTGGATTGACAGAGGCCTGTAACTTTATGATTCATAATTATTATCACTGAATATTAAAATGTAATAATCAACACGTATATTTTATTTTATGTGCATATCTCATCATAATAAATTATTTTGCAAGTATCAACAGCATATGAATACCAAGTCAAAATATCAACAGGCGCATTCACTGGTCAGTGGTCATTCTTGTCGGAAGTCCTAAACAAGGGTTGTACATTTCACATTCCTATGCCAAAGATCCTTCTCTCCATAGGATAACCAGTGTTGATGTCCCACAAAGTGATATTTATCACAAAAGAGATTATGGGCCAAGTCGGGGTCGGCAACCTGCGGCTCTTTAAGGACTGCTTTGTGACGTCATTCATGTCAGAATAGGAATATGTATTTATACTGGAGGAATCCGATGAGCTAGAAAGATCTGTTTGACAGATGCCCAGTCGGGGTGGGTAAGAACGTTACAAAAAGGAACAATACAAAACCATGATTGGAGTCCATTGCAGCTCTTGAGATAGAGTTTTTTTTTACCGAATTAGAAAAAAAATGGATCATCTGTTAATTTTTGTTGCCAACCCCTGGGCTAAGTCAATCCACAACCAGGATTTGAACTTGGTTCCTTTTGGTAACAGATTGAAAATTCTGCCGTACCACCACCCCGCCAGATGCAATACTGTAGCATCAGCATCATGTCCTATAGCTGGGATTCTAATGACTTATATTACAGTGTTAAAGTGATCCAACACAACAGCTAAGCTCAAATCTACGCTCAAATCTACATCCTGACATCGCCAGGTCAAGTGATGATTCAATGAACGTCAATATGAAGGTTACTGCAAATTGACTTTTCAAAGGTCATAGAGCACTTTTGTCTGAAGCACTGACTTCCCCACAACCCTGCGACGGAAATAGTCAAGCCATTGCAGTCGGCGTACTGGAAGTTCTACAGTATTGAGATGGCTCTGCTAAGGATCATGGATGACCGGTGTGTCGCAATGTTGGTTGGTCTCGATTTTTCAGCGACCTTTGACAGCGACCATGAGATACTCAATGGGCGACGAAGGTCAAGGTTTGCAGTATAGGGTACGGCAATGGGGTGGATTGAGTCATACCGACATGGTCGATCACAATTCGTCAAGCTAGGTGACAGTCATCGCTTATGCAGTGCTTATTTGGCATACCACAGGGGTAAAAAAATCGGAGGTTCTGCTGGTTGGCACTCAGGCTCAGGCGAAAACATTTGTGGGAGGATCAGGTGTGGCGGTCACGGACCACAGGAATCAGTTTTCTACTCATCTAAAGAGCCTCAGCTCCCTACTCGACCAGATGAAGTCGTTTGATCACCACGTGCAAAATATAGTCAGGTCCTGCAATTTTCATATAAGGGCTCTACGACACATTTGACTACTATTGAGTCGTGACGTAGCCAACACAATGGCTTGTAGCATAGTATCGACAAGGAAGGCTCGATGACTGCAACTCACTATGGGATGTCTGGCAAAAATATTGTACAAAATGTTTTGGCATGTGTCGTGATGGGTACTGCAAGATCCGACCATGTCCGTCCAGTGGTCGCCAAGTTGCATTGGCTCCCGGTTGCTGAAGGAATTGAGATGGCTCAATAAGGTCGCACTCATTACACACAAAGTACTTGCCACAAATGAACCGCTATGCCTTGCTGATCTCACCAAGGAGTATAAACCATGATGCAAACTCCGGTCATCCTCGCAGCAGCTTTTGGCTACTCACCATCAAACAAAGATGGTCACTGCATCGCACGCTTTTAGATTGGCTTCTGCGGCCGTCTGGAACGATCTTTCTTCGGATATTAGGAAGGCGCTGGAGCTATGCACTTTTAAATCTAGATTTAAACTCATTTATTGAGGAATATTTTTTGTGTTTAATTTGTTGTCCTTCCTCCGCACCTCCGATTAGCACGGTTGGCTATGTACAGTGTGAAATGAGTACAACATACACACATACATGATGACATTTCTATAAAGGCTTTAAGTGCTCGCATATTTATGTTCTTTTTTACGTTAAAATAACCAGTCATGGTAGAGGTTGGGATAAGCTGCAATTACAACTGCTTTTGTACTCATTAAAATGTTTCTGTTTATATATTTGACGTAAACATCATGAAGGTTTTCAAAATAAATATACCGTGTGATATAAATCAATGTACTGTAATATAGTTGTCCATCATACGATTGTATTATGATTGGAAAACCATATAGACATCGTGGTTATTGATTAAATTTACCATAGACGGCTGTGAATGGCTGCGAACGTGGTGGGGGTGCGCGTGGCCGTGGGAGTCTGGTGCTGGACAGCAGACGTAGGACTGTGAGTCGCCGTGTGACTCACAACAGTCAACTCCTCTCATTGGCTATTGACGCTCACGTGACGGGCAAGTTCGATCAGCCGAGGTTTCTAACGCCCCGTGTCGACATTTGTGCAATATCGACATGTTTTCATCCCCGTCCTATCAGCTGAACTGCCCGCCTGGCACAAATCATTGCAGTGCAATACTGGTAGACTAGTTCCCGATCGACGCAGGATACCGCAGCATTGGAATTGCAAGGCAACTGGAAATATTATCACATATCAAGTTTACATTTTGCATTATGCAGTACAAATAATCACTGTTATATCGTCATTTTACGCACTTCGTCAATATACTTCTGGATGAAAGCCTCCCCAAAGTCGTGTCTGTCATGAAGGATATTTGACCATACTTCACCACGCTGGTCAGTGAGAGATGTTGAATTGGGGGGGTGGGGGACCCAGGACTGGTTCCAACATCTTTCATCGCAGATGTCACTTCATCAATTGTGTGGTGCACACTCATCACAGCACCACCGCTCCACATTTCAGGCAATGGCCCTGCTTCGGAGCAGACATTCATGGTGGATAGACTATTTTGACTGCAACATAATATACTTACTTACTTGGTTAATGTATATGATCACTGCATTTGTCAATGTGTAAATTCGCGTTATTGTTTGTTACCCAAAAATGTCCACACGACGACTGTGTGAAAACGTTCCGGTGTGTTTCAGGCAACTCCACTGTAAGACGCCGCTGCTACCATCCTGCGCCGTCTCGGTCAAAACCTTTTAGCCACCCTCGCCGTACGCCCTGAAGAGTCCAACGCCTGACACATCAGACGACTGTAATATATCGTTTTCCGTTGGAAGGCGGCGTTAATAAGCACAGTGGGCGAGGTGTTATTGGGCCGTGCTTGTGCACCACTGCTAATGCCAGTCTCTTAACGTTTTATGCGACGTTAAGCAGCTACCGGGATGACATTTAACTAATTTAATTACCTTGAAAAATGTGGTTATCCCTTTACATTTTTGTAGCGACTGCATTGCTCCTCGGATGACTGGACCGAGTAGACGGTTTCGTGCATGTACGATGCACAAGAAGCGGCCGGGCTGATCAATGCACGGTCATTCCTTCAGTGAATTACTCAATGTCATGTTCTGTAAAAAGGGCATTAGAAGATCCATGCATAGGCCACTGCGTCCCGGGCTCATATCCATAATCCTACGATCCCCCCCCCCCCTTTTAAATGTCTCACATATACCTTGCAAAAAAATGTTATGTAATACAGTCGTTAACATTAGTCTCCCTTGTAATATTACATGCAACTAATCGTATGTCATCATCACCTGGATGATTTAAGGGCATCGAATACAACAAAAATTCCGATAAATACAAATAGATGTGATGCTTGACTTTTAAAGGGAAGTCAGGTCTGCATGAGTGGACATGACCCCTACATAACCTTGGTCATGTGATTTAAAATGTGGGTATGTTGGGAGGGAAAAAAAGGGTTTTAAATGGGCAAATCAATCTCACAGACCGATTTGAATTCCCCTTTCCTCGTGTGAACACGAGATATTGCAGTAGAATTCAAATTATAAAATGTCGAAGTTGATCTGCCAGTAATGTGATAGTGGAAAGTCAGTGGACAAGGCAGAAAAATATAATTAATCCTTTCTTCGTGTGAACATCAAAAGGGTGAAATATATTTAAATACAGCATTTAAATGTAGCAAATTCAGTTTTTGCAGGTATATATAATTACGTATTATATGTATACCATATGTTATCTTGACCAACTATGTTTCATATTGGTAAATCTATAATAACGTTGCCTTCTCTGAGCACATGTAATGATTAACGCTTAACATTTTACCGACGCTGATGAAATAATTGCCGTACAAATTAAACGGCGATCGGCTGTTGAGCAGCCGTGCGTCTGTTCAGGGCGTTTGGGCATTGGATCACCCGACACGTCACCTCTCCGCAGCACCATGGGGTGCCGGTGCCACTGCACCTGCGCCTTTAGATGACTTCCCCCTTCGTCAATCCTCATTTCACACACGTTCATGTTGCGATGGATTAGCTATAGATCAGTGGCCAGGACCTTTATTAAATGGGATGTAATAGTCTCCAACGTGGACGATGTTTTGAACCAGAAATAATAAAATAGTAAATTGTTATAAAATGTAATTTTCTGCAAAAAAATATTGCATAGAGGAAGCCAGTCTCATTTTTATAATTACAAACTACAAAATCAAATCTAAAACCAGACTAAAATAAAATATAATCTTAAAATATTATATATTTGCATACCACTGCATGTGACGTCATTGAAGGGATGATAATTTCCATTCATGCATGGAGTGGAATGTCCACATTCTTAGGGCTGAGGGCAGTTTATCCATACGACAATGATTGCTGATCTCCAGCCAACAAAGTGATTGTTCATTTTAGTGGCCCCATAAAGATGACGGCCCGAGTAAATTTCTGGCTGGGATTTGAACACTCAACTTTTTAGACCGTGAGTTAAGAATTCCTACGGCTGAGTCACCGTGCCAGCAGTGGTAGTGCCATATTATGAGCGATATGTTCGTCGGTACAGCAATCATATTTCGATTACGCACTGTTCATAAGCGTTTGAGAATCTGTGTTGTGTACATTACACAACCCCACAAAAAAGTGGAATCGCATTTCAACCGCACCATTTTCCTTACAAAGGTCAATGCAAATCTACTCATGCGCTGGAATAAATAAGAATGAAGCAATAAAAACACAAACTAAGCACACCAATTGCAATACCACAAAGCGCTTATATGTATCAGGCTTTAGCACCAACTGTGTACGCTACTTGCTGGCAGCCTTCGCTGCATCACAAATGCAAACAACTGGAATTTCATGCATGACGTTTTGCAACAGTAAAAGGTAAAGGTGCAGCCCTGTGATCACGTGCTCACCCCACTACCAGAGAGCCCCTCCACGGGGAATGTGGCCAACTCTTCCACGCTCGCCCGACTTCTTTGTAGAGGTGGCACAACTCGCAATGTATCCCACCACACGTGACCGGCTGACGAACTGACTGGTGCACCCAACTATGCCGCTGGATGGGCAGATGCGCGGGGCCTTAATAAACCTGCGTCATTCTTTCAACTTCTGAGCCAGGAGCTCAAATTTAACCGGCGACCTCTGGTTATCGTTAAACCACAGCAGCAGTATCCGTTTGCAACATCACGACAAGTTTAAAGCCACAAAAAACAACCTCTCATTATAGCCATCAAAACATGATACCCGTATGGCACAGCACATGAGAAAAACAGGCGATACCGTTTACATAAAAAACTGATTAATGAAACAACAATCATCTAAGGAGGAATGTATTATATACATTTGTACAGGATTTACATATGTAATGCATAAACGCTGGGCCGAACACAGGGACAACTTAACACGGCATACACCATTGTCATGTTGTATGCAGTGGCTGGTGGGTAAATTGCTATTAACGCACAGAAAAAAAGGAACTTGTTTCATTTGAACCTGGTATCAACAAGAGTTGGATAGATGGCCATTTGAGGCCGTGTCGAGAGACGCCCAACCGGGAGGAATTCTCGACCTTACAAACGAACGCCGCACCGCAAGGGGCGCCGGATCTCACCGGCTACCAATCAACTCCTCTTTGCTGAATCTCTCGCGCTCCCACTTCTTGCTGAAGGGAGGCAGTGCTTACACTCGTGCCTCGCACCAAGAAGGGCCTCAGTTCCGTTGGCAATTTGAGTGTCTTTCTGTGTGGAGTTGGTATGTTCTCCATTTTTTCAGTATGGGGTTTTCTCCACGTTCTCCAGTTTCCTCCAGTAGCATAAAGAACACGTACAATGTTTCTGGTATTGGCCAAACATCCCAATATTTTCCTGGGTAAGCAAGCATATTAATTTTGATTTAAAGCTTTCGTGACCGCAGGGATTCATATTCTTGGTGCTTTCGGTAAAGTCACGTAGAAGGGAAACAATAAAATAATATTTTTATTAAGCATAATAATGTATTGAATCATTTTATATTAGTTCTGTATTTCCAATCTCTTTGCCGGCATTTCCATCTCTCTTAATTTTTCTCCTCTTCGTCAACATGTCTTTTGTCGTTTCAGATAATGAACTCATGCGAGATACAATTTACAAATTTTGATAACAAAAAATATCAATCAGACTCTTAAATAAACGCTGCCCTTCATATTATGAATGAAGGGAAAGCTAATGGACCAGATGGTATTACTAAACATCCACAAAGAAATGGGACAATTATTGGAATAAATTTACCTGACCTATTTACTACAATTGTACCTCAATCACAGAACGATGTTTCTATCATGTTTATAGTCACACAGGATAATGGACCTCTCATTGCATGTATAGGAATTTGTTCACAAAGATCATTTGGAACAACAAAATTGAACATCAATTTTGTTCTTTGCCAGTACCAAAATATGAGAATATGTTTTCCCCTTTCATCTGGCAACAAACAGGTGTTAAAATGTTACAACACCAAACTGAAACCTTTTACAAGTAATCGTGTCTACATTAGCCATAATACTTGTGGTCAGAATGCAAACTAAAAACATACTCTGATAATATATGGCATTGTCTTTGAAACTGATTTGTCCACACCAGAGACAGCTATCTTTTGAGCCTCGTCTCAAAACGGTGTTAGACCAGAGGACGCCAAAAGGCGTACAGCACAAAGAATAGGCTCAAAAGAAAGCTGTCTCTGGAGTGGACCAATCAGTTTCAAAGACGATGCATATGCTATCAGAGTATTTTTTTTGTTTGCATTCTGACCACAAGTATTATGGTTAATGTAGACACGATTACTTATAAAAGGTTTCAGTTTGGTGTTGTAACATCTTAACACCTATATTCTTTGGTTCTATTCGGTAAAGTCACGTAGGTAAAAAATAAAACAACAAAAATCACGACGTTTCGACCACAACACAAGTGGCCTTCATCAGGTGAAGGAACCAACCTGTCCAGAGGACAGCGTTGGAGTGAAAAAAGTCAAGCGCAGGTCGCCTCCTTTAAGCTGTGAGTGGGTAAACAGAAAAGACGCCTTGACAAAGGAATTAGCATAAAATGTAAAGCTGTGCAAGCTCGCAAATAGCATCAAAAATACATTTGTTGTTTTATTTTTTACCTACGTGACTTTACCGAATAGAACCAGAGTATGGATCCTTGCAGTCACGGAAGCTTTAAATCTAGAATCTTAGCACCTGTTTGTTGCCAGATAAAAGGGGAAAACCTAACAAAATTAAACGTGAAGAAGAAAGATTTCTCAACCATCAACCACATCGTACAATAACTCAGACTACTACAGCAAAGACGAATGAATATAAAATACCATGAAGCCTTTCCAGATGACGAAAAAGCATTTGATTCAGTGAAAGTTAATGCATTCATCCAAGCTGTCGTAAATGAAGGCCTTATTTATTTGGTTTTATAAATTATAAAAAAAAATTAATGATGAGACACCTATCCTGATATTGCATGAACTAAATGCGTGACAACACAGAAAGGGGAGTCAGGCAAGGAGATATACCGTCAATAAAGTTATTCAGCGTCACATTTGGAAGACGATTTATGAAAATTGGATTCGGGAATGAAGGCGTAAACTTAAGGGGATGATTAAAAACATCTCAGATGAGTGTATGACATCGTAATTATACAACCGCTGTGGAGATGGAACAACGAGATCAGCTCATGTGCACGAGCGAGATGGATTGTTGCTTCACATGACTGAGGGATTTGTGACAAATTGAGGAAGCCTTCATCCAGCAGTGGCTGATAAAAAATTACGATAACATGAGAAAGCTTTACGATGGCACTTTATGAAAATGTACTAGAGCTCAATGCATCTCCTTTAAGTAGACCAACTTCAAATAAGTGTAACGACTACGGACTCGAGCTTTAGCGGTTTATTTTATCGCACGTAATGTAGCTTAGGGCAACGCCATGAGATAATGCCGACGTGGAGATCGTATGACTGAGCAGACAGTGACGACGTGAAGACAGCGACGATGGCCCGAGTCCCTCTCAACAGCCCCGAACACCCCTTCTTGCCCTGCTTTTATCCTCATGGATTCTCGGGGGAATTTTCCGAGCTGTCTTTTTTGGACACTGGGGAATTTCCCAACCAAAGACTTCTGGGGAATTTCCCAAGATTCTCCAGACTTGCTGGCGCCTTGTCTTTGCATCCAGCCTCGCTGACACCCTGTCTACACATCAAGACTTGCTGACAGTCTTTAAAACCAGTACTCAATACCAATAATAATATAAATCCGGCATTCAGTCCAACATATTATATCAATTTACATAAACTTTCACCAGCCTGTAGTTTAAAAAAATACATACTGTGGTGGCATAAACAAACCAACTTTCCCCACATTTGTCCACACAGTGTGCTGAAAACAAAAATCGATTTGCTGACCACAAACCTTGGGAAGGCTGATGAATTGAAAGCAGTTCAGTTAGCAGTGCGCCAAAGCAATTGTCATACAGAATAGATCTTACCTCAAAATGTACAGAGTAAACAAGTGGCAGAAACAGCCTTAACGTTGTTTATTAACCACCCGAAACGCTCCACTCCAAGCGGAGCCCAGATTTCATCATCTTGTCAGTTAATGGGACAGGATTGAAAGAGACTAGAATGCGGGATACCCACCATGCAATTGGGCACAAACGTGGTCATACTCTGTTGCACCCGACCGATCCGAGTTCTATTTTCTTTTTTTCAATCCCACAATCCAACATTAAACGGCTCACATGACCATGTAGATTGTGTAAACTACGTTATTGTGTACATGTGTGTCGAAAGGCAAGTAACCCCCCCACCCCCATGATACAGGATCACATTTAAATGCAAGAATCAATTATTTTAAATCTTGCATGACTCAATTAATGTTCAACATTCAGGGCTGCAATTTAGTTCAACATTCAAATTTATTGTCCCCCCTATTCACTGTTTCACTTGTATTGTTTCTTTCTTTACCTCTCATTTAATTTTTGATTGTGAGAATCGTTTTTTTATCACACCAATTCATCATCACCTACCTATTGCCAATACCTGCATTGTAAAATCCCACTGAATGGAAATAAGATACATGAATTGCCATTCAATTAAATGGGAGACATTTTTTGCAGCCGAGGAAATCTCGACTTAAATCTTGACTTAAAGCTTTTGTGAATGGAGGAATTCATATTCTTTGTTTTTTCGGTAAAGTTACGTAGATATAGGATTGTCATCGCTTGTGTTGCGATCGAAACGTCGTAGTTTTAAAAAATATTTTTAGCCTAGAAAATATCCGTTTAATCCTTAATTCATTTCACCATTCTAATTAACGGGATTCTGCTAGATAAACGTTTGTCTATCAAATAATTCTACTAATTTGAATTCAATCCAGGAATTACCATTTAAAGTAGTGGGTATTATTTGACATCCACGGAATTTCCTTTTCAATGTCGATTCCTGAAATCCCCCATTCAAAATGACATCCAAGTGGTGATTCCAATGATCACCGCTAGGTGGCAAAGTCATCCTCTTGAGATTACACTCGAGTGAATGGGCATTTTTAACGCGGCAATCGCCCATAACAATACACTCCTGGAGCCAAAAAACTTTGGGAGTGCCAATTTATTTATATGGCGAATAAGAGTGAGTTATTTGATAACCCCACTTATTTGAAATGCCTCTCACACAATTCACCGTTATTGGCCACGTGAAGAAATTGGAACCACTGAAGTTATTATGCCACCCCAGGTGGCACCGACGAGTGAGTAATCTGTTCTGGGCTCACAGACGAACCGTCAGTGGTGGAACCGCCCAACCTCAGCGGCGAAATGAAAAGAAAAAAACACTCAAGGCCAGCCTAGATTGGGAAAATAGCACAGCGTAAGAGAGGCTACACGAAGGTGAACGAACTCTGTGGAAGCGAAATGCATGTTACAATATACATTGTGAATAAAGATACAGCTAGCGTGATGGCTAATGGATTAGCCGAATCTGAGCGTTTTAAATTGTTGTCCATACTTTACGCAGGTGCAGTGCAGCCAGCGGTGGAGATGTATTTCGAATTATTCCTCCCTTCTGTGCACGAGTTGTTTGTCGGCACGGCAGACAGCGACGGCGGAGAGCTATGTTTCCATGAGAGGTGGCGAGGACAGAAAGCCGCCAGGATACTGAGCGTCAATGCGCAGATTCCCGGGGAAATGCTTTCCACCGTTGCTCTCGCCACAACTCATGCACTGCCTAAGCACTGTGTGTTGAAATACGATCCGTGTCACAGCCAATCACATTTATAATTATGTCAAAACTGACAGGTGTCTGCCCGTTACTCAGAATGTTTTATATTTTAGGCACACAACTCGTACGTTATATTTCCTTATTAACCACGACTAATAGGAAATGTGGTCAAAAAACATCACTGTTAGGCGAGTCGGGATTTCTAATTTTCACGGTTTTTCCCCTGGCCAAACGCCTCAGATTCGTCAAACGGAAACGTTTTGTGCTTACAGTATCGGAGAGCAGAATTAGAAGGTGGTGATGTTAACGCAGTGCACTATGGACCCGACAACCCTAGTGCGAATCCCAGCCGCAGGTTGCGTCACCAGCGAGCAATATTTGCACGAGTCCTGGGTAAGTAACGCCACTTCACCAACTCGCACTGATCACAGTGGTGAAGTATGGTCAAAACAGCCTCCGCGATCGCCAGGGTGTGCGGACGCCTTCATTCAGCAGTGGAGCGGCAGGGGGCTGTAACTGTGGTAACTCTTCAGATCCAGGCCACTGATAACGCGGATAAAACACATCACGAGTTGCGCCCACTTGCCAAGTGATCGCAGCAAATAATATATTTAATAATTAATATATATTTTAGGCAAAGCTATCTGTGAACATACGCAGGTTAGACTAAATGACATTTAAACCGACTTCATACCCAGATGTAAGAGTGAAGGACCGAAATAATAAGAGTAGGATCTAAGGTCATCGTTCAAGGGCTCTCTAACGGGTGTCCTCAGACCCCCGGGGAGCTGCAGGTATCATTATGGGGTCCGTGACAGGCGAAGGGGTCCGCAGGGGGTCCCGCAGAGTGTCGGGGTCTTGCGCTGCATTCTACCTCTCCACTGGCCGCGTTTCAGCCTGACCAATGGTGCGCTGCCGTAGCCACGCGATTACATTCCATGTCGCTGCATCACGCGGGGATCCTGTCGCGTTGTAATGGTGAGCACCGCTGCACAAATAACAAAGAAACTCAACGGAATTCATCAGTAGCACTGCCTCAGAAGCAACACCAACACACTGTTCACCACTACCGGACTTGCGATGCAGAGGTCGCCGGTTCAATCTCCCGTGACAGCAGCAGCTGAAGTTGAAAACAATGGGGGCACGTTTCTTGGACCCCCCGCCCCGCCCCCACACCGTCTCTGTCCACCCGGCAGTGTAAATGGATTCACCAGAGTTTGTCCATCGGCGGGGTCACGTATGATTGGGTAAAGTGTGGGGCACCCCCACCTCTACAGAGAAATGTCTGGTGAGCGTGCAAGAGCAAGCCAAGTACTCTCTGGAGGGGTTCATCTCGAGCTCTCTCGACCGGAGGCCCTTCCACCAGCAGAGGCAAGAGCAAGCTTACTGCACAGCTGTGCCTTCACCCCCTGCTACACCGCACTGCTGAAGGTGACGGCGTTCCGAATGGCGACGAAGGGGTCCTCGGTCCAAAACTGGCTGCGAACTATCAATAGCATGCCTTGGTGAGTTGACTTAAATTTGCCCGGTAATCTACAAACACAAGTAACAGCTTTGCTTGTCGAGTCCACAGGCTGAAAAACAAACAGAACAGACTGCATAGGTCATAGATGATTTTGATCAAACACTGGTCAATGAAAAGCAGCCTCTTCCTCGAGTTAAATATCTAAGGCACTAAAATAAAATGTTATACACTGGTCATATCAATAAGAGTGCCGCTGTTGATTCTGAAGCCCAATTGGCTGAGTTAAAAATGCAATCCATAGTATGTGACACGAATATTTAATATACTTTTAGAGAGAATGACAGTCCATCACACGGTACGGCGCGTACTGCAAGAGAACGAGCAAAGTTAGAGTCGACCTAACCACCCTGTTCTGCTCCCCGTTTAAATGCTCCGCTGCGAGCGACTAAGCCGTCACTCTCTGCCGGACGACGGGTTTATGAATCACACGACGGGTGTCTTCGAGGGAGAGGACTAACGGCGGCCAAGTCATCCCCGGGCCCCCCGGCATGGCAAGCTCTGCGGCCTCTTCCTGTGGTTGCGCCGCGTGCACAGCAGCCACGGCGCTCTCAAGCCTTCGACCGGCGTTCATCGCAGCATTTTCAGTTTCAAACTTTAAACTATTCCAACATCCGTTGCTTTTCATTTAATGACTCCAACAGCTTCCATCCTTGATCGTTAATGAAAGCGTGTTTCGGTCGAATCCTGTTAAGAGACTGCTCTGCATCACTTCCATCGCGGGCAAACTGGTATCAGTGGGTAGTACCTGCGCAGACATAGAATGTGCTACTTGCATCTGCAGATCACTTGAATACCAGTTGCTGCTAATGAAAGGTGAAGGTGCGGCCTTGTAATTGTTTCTCACACCACTGCTAGCAGAAGGGCCTTCCCCAGCGCGAGCTCTACATGGTATTTTGTCTACTCGAACCACGTTGGCCGGACGTACTGGAAGAGGCTTGCTATTGCGCTCTGTGAAAAATCATTCAAGATTCAGGCACGCACATCCTGACCTCGTTGTACGCGATCCACACGCACAGACCCACAACAGGGGAACGGGAGGAACACCTGGAAAAAAAAATTGGACGTTTAAACTACTGTACGCAACAAATGCCCATCTCATCTGAAACCTCCCTTTCCTGGACAAGTCATGGAGAGGGTAAAAATCTTATCACACCTCTCCCCCATGTGTGCTCTCCATTCCAGCAGCCAATGCTTTCCTGCCAAAGCCCCGAGCCAAACTGCACGCCGTGGGAAATCGCTCCCTCTCCTCTGCGGTTTTCACAGTCGAGAACCCCTTACTCCAGCCATCTGCGCTGCCATCTCCCTGCTCCTGTTCAAGTCCAGGCTCAAGACACACCTCTCCCGCTATGCCCGAATAATCCTCCATTCCCGAAGATACCGATCCCCCTACGATGTTGTACGGTGTCTTGAGATGCGGTGGCATATGGGCGCTCTTTTAATCCAAATTGTATTGCATTTACCTCGGATTGTAATCGTTCACGTTGGAAGTGGATAAGGAGTATATTGAGATCAGTTTATTCTAGATTTGAGGTTTGTGTGACTGTAAGAACCAAAGAGTATGAGTTCAGTTTGGTGAGAAGATGATTTGGGTGTACAGACACCAGTTTTTTTATTATTCCCCTGACCTGCTGATGTGGCTCTTTCACCCTCTACATGGCCACGTAGCCCAGCGATGGTAATATCACCACCACTTAGCAAGTAAATGTGTTTGCTGTCGTGTGCACACATGTAGGAATTTGTTATTTGTACTTTGCAAGTGCCAGCACGTTCAGCGCGAGTGTTACCGTGGGTTCATTTGTATTGAACGAGGCCTGGTTGTTCCTTGGGCTGCTATTGAGACATCATTCAAACTAATAGTCACAATCATTATAATAGCGCTTTGCCAATCTACCACTGAATGAAAGCCACCCCATGTTGTGTTGGTCATACAGGTTGTTTGGCCATACTTCATCAAGCTGGTCAGTGTGGGTTGAGACGGGGAGGCTCAAAATGGGTTAAGATATTGCTCACCACTGATGTTAGCTGTGAATGGAAACCAACTCAGATCACTGGGTGCATAGTGCAACATGCTTACCAATGCGTCACCACTCCACCGGGTCACACAATTCGACCTTAAGGCCATGGAACGCGTTTGCTGCACTGCAACCTTCATACACGTACATTTTATCGAGTGCTTTTATGGCAATGCTATCTATTGGATTGTGAGAGTATCCGCGTGGGTGTGCACAATGACTGGCGTAGGTACCAATGAATCCTATCAAATTATCACAGTGCCTATAAATAACCGCAGCTGCAACTGCTCTCCCGGTTTTTTTGCCACCTCCTCACGCGTACGGTGACTCGGTGTCACATGCCCACGATCATCCATGCTCCAGCCGGAGAAGAGTGCACGGCTGTCAAGGAAGATGCACTCACCGTGCATGCTGGAAATCACCCTCACTCCCAATCCTGTCACTGTTTGCAGAAATGTATCAATGGCTTTTCTATTAACACACTGTCAAGTGTTTGAGGTTTCAAGTTATCATGCCAAGTAAGCCAGTTGCCACGCCAGTCAATGCGCGTCCGTTAAAGCAGACGGGGATTAGCGAATAATTAGGCATGCATAGGGCTGCATGTGCCAGCATGTACCCTCTAAAATGTAAAGTAGAAGAAACTTCGAGGCAGAATAGATCCAAGTTAAATACATATCATTACTTTTAAGTCAATATTTCAAGTACAGCAACACAACGTGTGGAAGTGGAAAGTCTGCATTTCATGTAAAACTAATTTATGTACAACCATCGTTCAAAATACAGTTTAGAATTCAAATGACGAATGTCATGGGAACACTCTCTTCATTCACCCTGTCATGCGTGTTTGACATTCTTGTGTGAATAGTCGGAACAATGTGTGTTTAAACACAACGTTCTGGAGAATGGTTTTTGTTTCAGTGGAATGAGAATCAGGTGGTCTAAGTGTGGAGGAGAGACAGGGCGAGAGCCCAGTACGCAGGTGTGCAGTACCAACGTGACTTTGTCAGCATGCAGCTCCCAGTACATCTCCGTCACCGAGATTAATACAATACTTTACTCGAGAACCTTCTGGTAAGAGCCAGAAGGGGCTGTGGTCGAAGGCGGAGCAAGGCCATGCTCGGCAGCATCAAAGGGAAGTCCCGAGAGTAATCGCGGTCTATCTGTTGGAATGGAACTCTCGTTGCTACGTCTCTTCGGTCTTCTGTCTTCGGTCGGTACGCTCGGCATCGTGGATCAGGCAGCGTCTTGCTGACCTGACCCGTTATGTAGTTACCCTGTTGGGGTCCAATTAACTAGTCTACGTTTATATAGGAACCCTGTTGGGGTATTGTAAACAGGTCCCTGCAGGGTGGGCTGGTAGAAGTTCGCAAATGAGATAATGTGACTTCCAAATGTTGGGTGCAATAAGACATATCAAGTCTCTGCGCTGTCTATTGCTGATTTTACACCCAACAGCACGAGATTTCACTTCGTTCAAGTATTGAAAGGGGACGGACGGACGGACACATTAATCTATTGCAGGCTGGTACACTCAGTTTACAACTTCGTTCCTACCAGTATAAACGTGTTGACTCCAACTTCTAGTGTGTATCTCCGTGAAGAACACTGCACAAGTAAGCCGGCGAATTGACACTCGCAAGTCATGGTAACCCATTATACATGTACAGGAAGCACCGCGTCTGAGCAGAACTTTTTGGTAAAAATGTAGACAAGTCGAGTTACGGTTGGAATCACAAGTATTGAAACTTAAAGAGATCACCCACAGTCTTAGTCGTATGCGTCTGTTGTTACTCAGCCTGCAAGTCATAATAAAACAAAGGCTAAGACCTGTCGGACCAGTCTCACAAATATAACACTGTTCTTTTTCTTTTACATTTCTGTGCCAACTATTTTAAGAAATGCACATATTTCATTTTATAACTTTTTATAACGGCTCTTTTAAAATGCAAAGCAAATTGGACATTGCTCAATGTGACCCGCGGGGTCCTTTAATGATGCAAAATGCTGCTGTCAGGCTTTTGCCTCGTGCCCTGAAACGAGACCACACACCACCCCGATTCTCAAATCCCCGTTCTGGAGCCAGTATCTGACAAGATGCGAAGCTCTTGCTGAGACAACATTCTGGAAGAACGATTCTTCGTCTCACGACATGACAAGAGGCACTCAATTACAAAGGCTGTCTTTGATTTGTCCAGCCAAAAGAGTGTGTGCTGTGATTTATAATAAACACATGCAAAAGCGTTGCATTTTGACATTCAGTGACTACGGTGGTATTCAACTAACACCGTGATGTTCAAGTATATACTGCAAATATACTATAGTATTTTATTAACCTTGCTCTAACCGATAAAAAAACACATTGTTATGTTGTCACTCAAGGTCTGTTTTTGTATTTGTTATATCATTGTAATTAAATAATAATCTGGACATTTCAAAGGCCTAGAGAACAAATTACATTGCAACTAGAGGTTTGCATAAATGCACAAATTGAAAGGCCATGACCCTATTTAAACAATATAATGTTAAATGTAACAAACATAACAATACAGGTCAAGACCTTAGTCACTATTCCAGATAGGCCAAATGTGTCTCCTTCACCAACCTCAACTGACAATTGTGAGGAAGTGTTGTCAAACAACCTCCATAACTAATCCACCGCCAGTCCCCAGCATTTCTAGATCCATTAGCAATGGCACTGGCTGGGATGGTGATAGCGTAGGGGATCCTAAGAACAGGACAGCTTCTGAATTTGACCTTTGCTACAATACCAGACTCGGGGTCTCAGTGGTTGCAGATGAGTGGGCTGAGACTCGCAAACCTGTACATTTGAGATAATGTTAAATGTAACGAACCCCGTTTAATTACAGGAGGCCGAAACCTGGAGTCGAACCCAGGATTTCAGTAGTACCAACTCAGTGGTCTGAACCTCTGAGCCACTGCACCACACTTTCATTATCACGCACATTAATTGTTCATGAAGATCTTAGGAACTGAACTATATAAATATTGGACTACACCATGAGCAAACTGGAGTTAGAAAAGTTTTTTTTTCCCATTAACCAAATATATGCAACCATTTCAGATGTTTCCTTGGATATATTTTTTTAAATACCATTATAAATAGTATAAAATAACACCATTTAAAAAAGGAAGTCATCCAAGCTCTTGCAAAACCAAGGCCTAATTCAAAAAATTTGTTTAAATTTTATATTCTTTGGGTTTTTCTGTAAAGCTACGTAGATATAACAAATAATAATATAATAAAAAATAATAACAATATCCCGACGTTTCGATCGCAACACAAGCAATCGTCATCAGGTGAAAAATATAGCGGGAGCAGATGAGAATATATACAACAGTTCTCCCGCTATATTTTTCACCTGATGACGATTGCTTATGTTGCGATAGAAATGTCCTGATATTATTATTTTATTATTTGTTATATCTACGTGGCTTTACCGAAAAACCCAAAGAATATGAATTCCTGCAGTCACGAAAGCTTTAAGTCAATTTATATTAGTTATTTTAAAATGTATTGCAAATAAGAAAAAGCTGCATTGAGACTGCATAAAGGAGAGCAGAAAATACAAATCATAAGAGAAGTCAGGCAAGTAGGTAAGCTCTCATCAAGGCAACATTATACAGCATTTTATGAAAATTGTACTGGAGAAATGAATGCATTAACATGAATGAGATAGTATTAATCACCATGGATTTGCATTCTAACAATGATTCAAGAATATCAGAAGGCATGATTAGAAGTTCAATTCAAGGTAAACCTGAAAAACCAAAGTCATGGACACCATGTTTTCGCAACAGTATTATAATCGTGACCAACATACAACTTTACAACAGATGCTGTATCTACAGCGATTATTGAACGTGGATTGCAACACAATTGACGGCGTACAGAGATGAACACGAGCAGAATGTGGCACTTCTCGAAAGCTCAACATGATCATGGCAAGCAACGTAACAATATGCACGAATACATTTTCAAAGAGCACACTTTGCCACCGATGACACATAGACCAATCCCGTGGACTCCACCCAGGGAATAAAACGACGGCTAAAAAGTATGCAAAAAGTATGGTGAGATGCATGCTCAAAGGACGAGAAAAATATTGATCAGGGAACAAATGCACATCAGACATCTTAGAACGTGTTGATAAATAAGTAGGCTTTAACGGTATACATCACTGCAAGGGATGAAGGCAATACGAGATGAGATTGGGGAAGGCATCTCAGGAAAAGGATAGAACTCACCCACAGCAGGATGGCCACTGCTGATGTGGAGAAATGCCATCAGTTCATGTGCAGCAGTGAGATGGAATGCAGCATTGTGGGACAATGATGAATGGCGTTGGCTTAGGGGAGGCTTCATCCAGCAGTGGATAGACAATGGCTAATGATACTGAGCAGTGACCGGTGTAACAGATTGACACCCCCAAACGCATTGCACATAAAAACATTAATTCACTTTGAGTGGATCCTGGGAAATCAAACCCAGGATCTCAGTGAGGCCGACTCATTACTGTGATATAAGTGTCTGCATTACCTTGGAGCGACCCGCCACCCAACCTGAAATTGAGTCACCAAGCTGCCCCAACCACAATTCTATTTAAAATGTAGCAGTGTCATACATATAAAATTAAAATTGTAAATGTTATGAAGTGCTAATTAACTCTATAGATTATCGGAGTCTTGGATGTAATTGCCATAATAACGAAGACCTTAATGTCCCAGCACTCAGCTTGTGTTCTCGGTGGGACCCTGCCCTGCCAGCATCAGTATTAATATACACTATTGTTAAGATTCCCGTGCATTCTACTCGAAAACAAGTCTCATTAACTGTTCAATATGACAATTACAATGTCTTGTCGTTTGTTACCTGCTATTAAACAATGCTATTTTAAATTGGTATGTAAATGTTTATATTTCATTCATTTAGATTGATATATATTGTCTCTATACTGAGACCAGGTCTCACTGTGTTTCCAGACCCTAAGTCCCATTCCTCCTGAATCTCAAGTCCGAAGATCCAGTCTTCCTGACTCTCAAGACCCTGAGTTTTGTTCTCCCTGCCTCAAGACCCAGAGTCCCAGCATCCCTGACTCTCAAATCCTCGTGACCTGGGTTGACCAATCTCAGTTCAAATGCAAATTAAGCCATTGCACGGTGTGCATACCAACATCACATTGAATCAGCGCTCTTGAAGTTTTATGGGACATGTTTTGGGACATGTCTATCGGGCATGTGCATCGTGCAACAACTGTATCCGTATATGAACGGAGCAGATTGGTGAATGTGGAAGGGTGGAACGTGTTGTGTCACCGGGGCCTTGCACCGGGGATGCCCCACCCCACTCTGCTGTGCGCCGTCATACATAGAGATAGCCACATCTGTGTTTCTCCAGCTGTCACGGACGATTATACATGCGGCGTGCAACGTTAAGACGTGTCGAGTATTTCACTGCGGTCTGCTCGGTTGCAAGTCGCATGTTCTGTCTTTTGTTTGATTTTGATCCACTACATACATCAACTCCAACTGCATCACCCATTTGCATGTGGTTCTCCAGCATTGGAAGAACATAATCTACGTGTACAGTAGGCTTCGTGTCAATCCAATGCTGATTAACGGCCTCCCCACTCCATGCAGGTCGTTGGGGATTCATTAATCATACTTCACCACGCTGGTCAGTTAAGGTAGAGAGCATAGACGTGAGAACATAGTACAACAATTTAACTTTGCTGCACTGCCCTGTTTGCTGCCTACAACCTAACAGCCCCCGGAGATGCCGATGAAAATCAGGCAAATATGTTTTTTTACCCATCTAAGCACTATCCTGGATCAGCCCTGCTTAGCTTCTGAGATTTGACGAGATCAGGCACATTGTGGCCGATTTGGTCATAAGCAACATCAATAATGTTGTTTATTGGAAAGACTGTGCTTCAGTATACCTAAAGAGGTTATATAACATATGTCCTAAATTATAACCATATGTAAAACACTGTCTAGACCTTATTTTTAATCACAATAATGTTGCCAAATACGCTGAAGAAAACTGAGCATCACAGTGTGGTGCTGAAATATAACGCATTACATTCCAACAGCGGTAACCAAAGTAAAATTCAATCCTGTGGACCAATGAGGATCTCCCCGAGTCATTTCCAACTGACACTGCAAGGACTGCTCAGGAAGAGGATTAAATGCGGTGTTGGCCACGTGCCCACTTGTGCCAGCCAGGTAATAAGTGGCCATGAGCAGCACGTGGCACTCTAATCCGTCAGCACTGACGGGAGACTTTTAGATCAGAGTACCCACGAGAAGTGTTCAATAAATGCAGAATCATTTCCTGATCTTGATCTGATTATTGTAACACTGAGATATTAGTGTATTATAATACATCGGCCATTATAGAAAGTCAGTAGGAGCTATTAAAAAATACAGTATTCATACTTCCTTCTAGATTAACATATGCTTTAGAATACGTCTAAACAAGACAACCTTACATTAAGAAAAGTAAAGCACTTGCAACGCTTGCATGTTTGCAAACTTTACAAAAGAAGGCGGCTGTACATGAGAACCAGAGTGCCACGGTGGTGAGATGTTAACTACCTCGACTGGTATACAGGAGGTTGTGGGATCGATCACGACCCTGACGCTAGTATATTTGGAGTTTGCATGTTCTCCTCATGGTCCCGTGGATTTTTCTCTGGGTCCTCCAGTTTTTCCCTCCACATTTAGAAACATGCGTTAAGAGTATTTGGCTGCTATAAGTTTCCAAAAGATACGCCACTTCATTGATCTGTCGTTTGTGGCTAGGTCACTTCTGCAAAAGAGCTATAGAGCTCGGTGGGCCTTACCTGGTAAGATAAAAAATAGTTTAGTTTTTAAAGTTTATATGCTGCCCTGAGTAATCCTGTCCTGGGCCTCAACTGTCCCAACCCTCCCAGTGCCCCTGGAACCTATTGAAATGAGGTTTCCCAGTGCCCCTGGACTCTTTGTATCATTTGGCCTTGGATTTCACCACAGCGTCATGTTTCCATCTCTCTACCTCTCTCTCTCGTGAGTTCTCTCCTCAAATTTCCCTGAGGCTGGGCTCCTTTCCCACCCCTCCTCACGTCACCTCTTTTCCCAGTCGTCCCTCTACCTCCCATGTTGTTTTGGGATAATGTTTGCATCCTCCGATATAAATTGCAATTTACCATCGTTGTACTTGTTTTCACATAGGTCCCCCCTTGTCATAGAAACTTACAGCCTTGATGGGTACACGATGGTGCAGTGGTATCACTTGTGCCTCACACAGCAAGAAGAGGTTAGATTCCCAATTCGGGCACCTTTCTGTGCAGAGTTTGTATGTTCTCTCTCTTTGTTCTGCATGGGTTTTCTCCAGGTTATATGGTTCCTCCCCATAGCTAAAATTTTAAAAATCTAAAGAATAAATAAAATGTTCATTTTGGCCAAGCGTCCAATTTTAAAGAAATTATCTGCAAATTACTCAATTGAGATTACACGTTGTAACATCGGCACCAATCGCGAAAACTCAGCAAAACCCTGCTGAAAAAGAGTCTTGAGGCTCAGTGAGGCTTTCCTGTATAAATACGTGCAACAATACAGTATTTAATATGTTAAAGTTATTTTTACGCTTTTATTTTGTTTAGAATACACGTCTTGGAGAACTGTACAAAGTATAACATGGAAGACTAAAAATAGTGGCGTGATTCTGAAGGAGAACATAGAATAGCTGTAATTTGTTTCTACAATTGCTAGACTGCAATTGAATGCAGAAGAAATTGTACTGAAGCCAACATGCCTCATCTGTTGTCATGTTGCTGGTCTTTATGAAACAACTTCAAAGGTAATGACTAAATTATGAAAAATTTACTTGTAAACACTTCATCCATAGCATGTAACAGTCAGGTCTTTTTAATTTATCAAAGCAGTTTCTTATATAATGTGAAAAAAATAAACCATTTAAATGATTTTATTCAGAAATTGGAAGTCAACCCAATATGAAACTTGAAAACATTTGGTAGCTTTGCCTGTACTGTAATTGCCTCTATGAATAAGTCACATATAGTATGTTTTATTTGTATTACTTTGTTTCCATTCTACGTGACTTTACCGAAAGAACCAAGAAGATGAATCCCTGCAGTCACGAAAGCTTGAAATCGAAAACTCACATACAGTTTTGTTTCCTGAACTGTTCGAAGAAAAGCTAAACTAAAAACGAAATTATTTATATTTTGAACAAACACAAGATCCAGGTCCGATTTAACACAGTGCATAAAATTCGTGACCTGATCCCATCTGTGAAGGATGTGATCCCTGACATGCAATACCCCGGCGTCTACAAACTAAGCTGTATCTGTGGCAGCAGTTACATTGGGGAAACCAAATGATATGTCTCGGACCGTGTTCGTGAACATAAGCACGGGCAGAGCCAGGATTTTGACTTTGGGGGGGCTAACTTCAATTCTGAGATATCCAGTGTATGTTTTCCAATGGGGGCCACAAATGTATAAAACAAATTTTATTGGTCGGAGCCGCTGATGTGGCTAATAAGTTCGATAAGTTCGAAAGGCTGCCGCTCAAGCAGCTTGCAGGGCAGCACGAGGTGGCAGCCTGCATTTTGTAGCAGCCGGATATCCGGTTATCCCGATTACCGACTTGACCAAAATTTCAGGGGGGACTCAGCCCCCCCCCCCCCGGCCTCCCTGTGGCTCTGCCCCTGAACATAAGGCAGATCTGAAACACGGCAGGACCAATACCTCTGCTGTAGCTGATCATAACTTTAATGCGGCTGGCTCACATGAAATTTATTTTTCGAAGACGATGGTACTTTGCAAACCGACTGGCTATCAACAAAGATTCGTTCACGAAGCCATCCATATATACAGACACAGACACAATTACAACCGAGACGACGGTTTTAAACTCAGCAATCATTGGAAAGATGTCATCCACCACTATGGGTCATGACTTGATTTGTGTTTTCTTGTCCACCTCTACCATCAGCAGTGTGGATGTGTGGAGCGAGGTGCAATGCTTTGATTGGTGTAGACCTACTGCCGGTGTTGGGGCCCTCTCGCACATTAATATTAGCTGCCCTGCCCACCTCTAAACCTTTATAAACAGCTTGCCCTCAGAGGTTAACCTCCCAGTTCCTGATGACGACCGCTTGTGTTGCGATTGAAACGTCGTCATATTTTATTATTTTTATTCACTTTATTTTTATGATTTTATTGTTTCTTTCTACGTGACTTTACCGAAAGAACCATAGAATATTTATATTTTAGCAGGTAAGGCCCACTGAGCGATATATATATTTTTCAGAAGCGACCTGGCCACAAATGATAGCTCGACATATCATGTGGAAATGTATAGCAGCCAAATACTCTAAATGCGTGATTTAATTCTAAATATTGAAGGGAAAAACCGGAGGACCCAGGGAAAAATTCACGCGGCCACGGGGAAAGAGACACACAAACTCCAAATATACAACAGGCGTTAAGGGTCGGGATTGAACCCACGGCCTCCTGCATCCCAGGTAAGGGAGTTAATATCTCGCCACCGTGATGCCCAAATAACGTGCGATATAGTCTAGACATATTGCAGAGAAGACACCGGATGCTCCGTTAAATAAATAGTTCAAGGTTTCCCAAATGTAGCAAGCTGCTATTTTTAGGAGTGCGCGCAATGCTAATTTTCTTTCTGTATCACTTGCGATGGTTGTGTGTGTAGAGAACTGTTCTTTGTTGATGTTAAATCACGAATGTTGCTGACTGCCTCACATGAAAGTTACAAAATTATATTGATTAGTTTCGCGTTTAAAAATGCATGTGCAGCAGGCTGTCTGCTGATACGAGCTAGCTTTCCAATGCAAATGCATTGTGTGACTTATTTTGCCATCACATAATCCATGATAGAAAAGTTAAATGTGTTCAGCCTTGTGAAATGCCCAGCTTCGGATACTGCTATTACACGAAAAAAAAACCTCCATCTCACAGAAGCGGTATTTGACTAAAGCGATTGTATAATAATAGATGCGAAGGATGCATGGTGGAGAAAAAAAACGGTTACCCCCTACACTAATGGTTACTGCAGCGTAGGCAATGCCACTACAATACATCTGAAAGCAAACTGCTGCGCTAACATCTCAATTACTTCCCTTGTATTGGCATTCATATATAAGGCTTTCATTGGATGGATTTCTGCAGACGAAAAACAAGAACTCTATTTCATTACTGCAGAGCTTCATTCCCCCGACCAAAACGCAGCATTACAATGCAGAGCAATGATCCAATCACTCCAAAAAACAATATTTCCCAGGAGGAGTGCCTCTACAAAAAGACAAAACACGTCATTCTGGAATACGAATCCTTCTTCTCTTAAAAAGGGTGACATTGCTTGACTCAATCAAACAACATGAAACCGGGTCTAATTCGGATAATTATATCACCATCACTAGTGATGTGTGTCCATACTTATGGAATAATTCTGCGGCTATGCGATTAACGGAAACGCCTATTTCTGAGATTAAGACTCCTATTCATATTCTTTGGGTCTTTCGGTAAAGCCACGTAGATAGAAAAAATAATACAAATAACACCATGGTTCCATCGCAACACAAGCAATCATCATCAGGTGAAAAAAGTGGGAGAGCTGCTGAGGCAGGGTGTTATAAAGGTTTGAGATGGGTGTAGCCCAAGGGTCATAAGCGAAGTGGGCGGGGCTAGTGATGAAATATGCATGTAAATGTAAGATCGGGTAAATCAGAGAGCTACCTCCACGACGACGAAGCTGCGGAGGTGGCCATTGTATTGTGAGAGATTAGCATGTCAATGTAAGATCGTAGAGCCACTGCCACATCGAGTAAAACAAGCAACTGTGGCTGTATTAGTGAGACATTTAACCAGTTAATGTAACACCAGAGAGTCGAAAATAACTACTCACATTGGCAGGTAGGATGGAAACATCACAGCAGGGGTCACAACAAAGATTTCCAAAATCATGAGCAACACAAGATCCAGGTTCGATTCAACATAGTACATACATATTCTTAGTTTTTTCGGTAAAGTCACGTTGAAGAGAAACAACAAAATAACAAAATATATATAAAACAATGTTATTTTGTTGTTTCTCTTCAACGTGACTTTACCGAAAAAACTAAGAATATGAATTACTGCAGTCACGAAAGCTTTAAATCAAAATTTATAGTACATACAATTTGTGATCTGATCCCATCTGTGAAGGATGTGATCCCTGACATGCAATACCCCGGCGCCTACAAACTAAGCTGTGTCTGCGGCAGTAGTTACATTGGGGAAACTAAGCGACATGTCTCGGACCGTGTTCGTGAACACAAGGCAGATCTGCAACACGGTAGGACCAATACCTCAGCCATGGCTGATCATTGTTTGAATGCTGTGGGCATGCACGAAATTGATTTTTCCAAGATGTAGGTAGTCTGCAAATCCACTATCAGCAAAGATTCGTTCATGAAGCCATCCAGATATATAAACACAGACAATTTCAACCGGGAAGATGGGTACAAACTGAGGAATCATTGGAAGGACGTTATTAACCAGTTTAAGTCATAACTGGCTGTGATGTTTCCATCCTACCTGCCAATGTTAGTAGTTATTTTCGACTCTCTGGTGTTACATTAACAGGTTAAATGTCTTTACATTAACAGGTTAAATTTCTCACTAACATAGCCACCATTGCTCGTTTTCCTCGATGTGGCGCTGGCTCTACGATCTTACATCGACATGCTAATCTCTCACAATACAATGGCCACCTCCACAGCTTCGTCGTCGTGGAGGTAGCTCTCCGATTTACCCAATCTTACATTTACATGCAAATTTCATCGCTCGCCCCGCCCACTTCGCTTATGACCCTTGGGCTACACCCATCTCAAACCTTTATAACACCCTGCCTCAGCAGCTCTCCCGCAATTTTTTCACCTAATGACAATTGCTTGTGTTGCGATCGAAACGTCGTGAAAATTTTTTTCTATCTACGTGGCCTTACCGAAAGACCCAAAGAATATTAATTCCTGCAGTCACGAAAGCTTTAAGTCAAGAATTAAGACTCCTCTTTGGCTACAAAAAATAAATCATTGGTAGCACAAACGCAGCAGTAAATCTTCAGTCAAGAAATATGAGCTGGAAATCACCAATCCTTCATGCAACCTTGAGGAGTAACTTTCAAGATTGCTTTAACATAAAAAAAACACACCCATGTGGGTGCGAATGCCCCTAATGAGCATCACAGATTCATTTGAAGGCATATCCGGATTCTCCAGCTCTGGTATAATATCCGGCTGGCAATTGTGGAGGATTGAAGTCGATCAAGTGCTGGATTCTAAGCAGGGATACAGTACTCCAGGCTCTGCTGGCACCGCACTGCTTTCACGGAATCCCATAATCTCACTCCGCGTGGCTAAAAGACATCGCAAATGTAACCCATGCACTGCTCACGGTAAGATTCATACGTATTCTGCAAGCAATTGCTCGACTCGGAAACGAAAGGTTACGAGTTCAAATCTCTGCCAGGGATTGACTGAGCTATTGTTGCCTCTGGAGTTGATGAGTGCCACTGTAAGGGCGTGTACAACGGTCATCTTAGGGAAAGATTAGTCAATGCCATGGGAATGTGGATTTTTCAACCATTTGTTCAAACTTACAACTTTCTTTATGTATACCTTATCTATAAATGCCTGCACAAACGCACGGAAAATTCACACACTTTCATACACATAAATAATTGTTTATGCAATTATATCCATATACAGTATATATAATAAACAGCTCTTTGTTAATCTACTGCTGGATGAAAGCCTCACCACAACACGTCATGGGGGCTGTTTGGCCATACTTCAGTGCGTTCCTTCGTGCAGGTTGGTGAAGGCGGAACCTAAGACACATCCTTGCCACGGCCAAGAATCAAATTGAGATCAGCGGTTTGCAGTAGGGTGCGCCAATCACCGCACCGCCACTCCAAGCCAAGTACGATAATACGCGCGTGTGCGATTCTTCCGAGCTCGTGTACGGCATTGCACTGGTGCACTCGGCATGTAGGACTGCAAGTGCGGTGCTGCAGAGCCGCCGTGCGACAACACTGTCATTACGGCCGAACGTCACACAATGACCAAACCCTCGTTGTCGTCGACGGCTCCACAGCTCTGTGCCGCAGTGAAGACGTATGAAAAATCCGATTGCACCGCGCGGGGGGGTGGGGGGGGGGGGTGGAAAGGCGGCAATCAAACATTGCGATTCATACCACACCACCGTGCGAGGAATCGTAATGGAAACTTAGTGAAGAAGCAGCCCGACGCAACGAGTGTGTCCACCCATCGCCTGCCAAGGGCAGCGAGGCACACCTGGCTAAGCTCAAACACCAAAACAAAGTGATGCAACCGCCCCCACGTAGTCCCACTTACATTATATGATTAACGGCATTTTTGCAAACTGCTGAAGTGTAAAATATTGCTTAATTAACCCTGAACCTCTCAGGGATTCCTTTGCAATGCTCCCACAGCTTGTTTTAAAATGGGAAGGGGAAAAAATGCAATTTATTTTACAAAGTGAAAGGGGTGGTTGGAAGGTTCGGATAAAATACAAGTCATTTGTGCGGTGGTCCCCAGTGTGTCTGCTGAGCCTATAAGCGCACACAGGCCACCGGAAAGGGTAATTGTTCCACCTGCAAGCAAAGACAATGCTTGGCAGACCTGATAACACAGTAAATGAATAAATAAAGCCGCTGCCCACACAATGCATGTCCACAACACAATAATTAAGACTGCAGGATTAAACTCTCCCGTCTATCACCTACATTTTATGTTGGAATGTTCATGAACGTATGGTCTGCTCAGAACAATCGCAGCATTTCAGAGTGTTTTGCCCTTCAGGTGTGATATTGAGTCCATTGTTACCATCTGCTTTCAGCTTATGAAAATGCTCAAAGTCTCTTTATGAGATCAGACCACAGAGGTTAGTTCATCGTTTCACGGTAGCTCGGCTGTGTGGCACACATTGTGTGAGATAATGAATAATGCTACACACACAAAAAACTAGAGATTATATTGAAAACGTGTACTCTACCACAAATACTGTTTTTTATTCTTAAAGTTTAGCTTGATATTTGTCAGGAGGGAATGGTAAAAATAAACATTTTATAAGTCAGAGAGCTGAGCCAGCACCTATAAGACTTTGGTTTCAAATCTAGGTTCCAGCTACCTATGATTAAACTGTATCCACAAGAATGGCAAGGTGATTGTCTTAACCCACTTACGAACAACTTTATATACACAAAAAATCCATCCCATAAAATGTGGTATTTCTACTTAATTTGGTTAAAATACTGCAAACAATCTCATAGCATAGTGTATGAGAGTTCACGCCCAACTGTGTAAAACGTGAACACATGATACTTGCAGCCTTTTTTTGCGGGAGAAGCCCTGTGGACAATCTCTAGCGCAAATATTTTCCGACATTTGGGACATAATTCTCTGCTGGATTTCCAAAGGTGTTTTTCATCTCGAGACGTGTCGTCACTGAGCACAACTGGAATAAATTGAGGGGGGGAGGGGGTGGGGAAAGACCAATGAAATCTTCACATGAAAAAAGATAATAAAATTGCTTAATTGGTTGAGAAGAAATCTATTCTCCAGGAGATGTAATGGCCTCAGCCCAGTTACCATTACAAGCACAGCATGCCTCAAAACATATTTAATTTTAACACCAAAATAATCAGTACAGACTAGATAACAACAACAAAGCAGTCTGGCATAGCTATGACATACATACTTTAAAGTAGGCGAAGAGCTGTGTTATCTACGTAATTCATAATATCTTGAAATTCGCATCTGTCACTGGCTCTGCAATTCTTTGGACGGAATATCTTGGTGCTCGCAAAGCTTATTTGTTTAATATAAAAGTCAAAAATTGTCTGTTTGTGTGTGTTCACGTGCTTGTGAATGATTTGCCTCTCCAACGGTGGGGTTTACGTAAAAAAATATCCAGGTACCACGCCGTAAGCCCCGCGATGAGCAAGCGCTATTCCTTTTTCACATCCGTCAACTTTAAATTAGTTAATTAGCGATTTAGTGCGATTTTTGTGCGCTTCCCTTGTCTTATTTATTCATGACGCGTGCAAGACCATACCAACTCACGCGCCTTTGGTCGGGGGGTAGGCCCATGCCAAGTCGCACACCTTCGGTGGGAGTGAGGGGGACATTTTCTTTCACGTTAAAAATGCTATAAAATACACTAAAGCTGACATTAATTCTTCACTGTATGATGTCCCCCCCACCCCGATGCGTGTAGTTATTACTACTATACAGTCGCTAGATGCTACCACTATAGGCCATAGATATTACTGCAGAGCGGCCAGGGAGATCGTGGCTGGGGGGGGGGGGGTAGCAGCTCAACCCCAGCCTGCCAAGGTGCCACCTCGGCCGGCTGGACAATCTAAGCAAGGCCGGAGGCTCTGCACGGGACTAGGCCTCACCACGCAACTCTGTCAGGTGAGTACTTTGTGTTATACAGTCGATAAATACTGCTATATAGTCAGCATGTACTACTGTAGTGATAGCAGGTACCACCAGCCGGTATGCATTGCACTAATCATATTAGGTACCACCACAGTATGCACTGCTGTAGTCATAGCAGGTACCACCACTGCTGTTAGATTTTTAAGAGTAGTTTTGACATATTTATTTGACTCGGGCAACGCCGGGTACTTCCCACTAGTTTGTTTATAAAGTGACAACCGTAGTATTTAGCAATAGTAAAAAAAGCATTAGTAATAATGGAACCACAACCGTGCATAAATACATTGTGAGGAGGGCATGGCGACCTACTCCCTGCCAGCCATAGATGTGGCATTCTGGCGCATGTGTGCACATTGCATACACGTGTCAGAAACTCCATCACTGAATGTTGTCTGCATGATCCACCCAGAGCAAAGAGGTCTCCCAGGACATACTACATCCACTATGTGTTGAAATCGCTCCCATTCTGACTATTTGTACTGAAGCTAGACATTGCGGTGTTAAGGAGAGATTTCAAATCTGTCCATCATGCAGGGAGTTTGTATGTATGTTGAACTTATTTCGCGCGGTACGTAGCCGACCTTGCTAATCGGAGGTGCGGGGGAAGGACAACAAACTAAACACACACAAGAAAATCTTGACTTTTAAAGCTTTCGTGACTGCAGGAATTAAAATTCTTGGGTCTTTTGGTAAAGTCACGTAGATAGGTTCAAAGAAAATAACAAAAAAAATTACGAAAAACTACGACATTTAGATCGCAACACAAGCGGTCGTCTTCAGGAAAAAGGGGGTAGGGGGGGGGAAGACGACCGCTTGTGTTGCGATCGAAACGTCGTAGTTTTTTGTTATTTTCTTTGAACCTATCTATGTAACTTTACCGAAAGACCCAAGAATACACACAATAAAGACTAGGAAAATAACTATTTAAGAATAAGGAGCTTTATTTTTTCGTGTTGCAAAACAAGTGCTTAAGACAGGAGCAGTGGCGGCATGAGGCATTCGCAAAGCAAGCAACGCTTTTGGCACCAAGTAACTGACGGGGACTTGGGTTTATGAAAAAATATTGGGCTTTATCAAATATCGGCTCAATTTTAAATCCTAATAACCATAATAAGCTAAATTATAGAGGAATTTAATTAATATCTATCTTGCCTGCATCTCTCTTCTCTCATCTCTCCTACATCTCTATTTGTCTACATGCATCTCATCTCACATCTGTATCTCTCTACTGTCATCGTACTGGGGTTTTAGAAATTGAAATAAGGGGCTCCCAAATAAATTCAACATAGAACCTCTGATGGGCTCGCCCCACAAAAGGTAAGTGCTCGCTTAATGCGTGTTCACACTATCAAGTGTTTTCGCTATAACGCGGTTCGTCCATTCGGGAAAACGTTTCGCACAACGCAGAACACGCATATCATTATAATGCGATTTATGAGCGGTCGATGCGGAGCTACTTTCTTGCGCTGCGTGGATGAGCGGTGTGGGGGTTCTGGGTATATGCACAGAACGATACAATATACTGAATTTGGCAGTGTACCCTCAAGTCAATTATTTGTCCTGCCATGGGATGACTGCTGACTGGTTTTATAGCGCAAATGTGATTCTACGATGCATTGTTTTTAATTACTTATGCCCCAAAATTTACATGTAGTAATTCCTCGCTTATCATGTTTTAGCTTTACGCAGCACTTTTGAGGAACACATTTCCCCGTCAAAGAAGAAATTAAAGTAATGGCTGTGTTTCTGTGCTCGAGAGACGACAACTATAAATGGCCTTTGAGCACAGGCACATCTCGAAGATGCTTAGGATTTAATGACAGAGAGGGAAAATGCCTCCAATTAGCATGGCTGGCTACGTACAGTGCGAAAGAAGTCCAACATAGGTATATACAAACATCGGGGAACGTCTGGATGGAAAAAAAATTACAAGAAATTTCTGTAGACGTCAGTCAAGGGAGGTTGTGATCTGTGGGGCGAATGTGCAAGATAGAAAAAGGAAGGTATAGAGACACTGGAGTGGGCGTGCTTTGGTCAGCGACAAATATAAGACCGAGCCAGATGGTGGGATACCGTAGAGAAGACCTGGGGCGGTCGGTTGTTGACTATGCAACATACACTGGAGACTGAGCGCCAACTGTTCAAGATGCGAGGCCTGGCCGAGGGAAGGCATAGGTGTGTGTGTGGTGGCATTTCCATCAACGGCCGTGAGTGATCTCCGGATCTTGAAATTCGCGTGTGTGTGTCTGTGCAAGTAAATGGGAATGCCTGGATAAAACAATACATATACGAAGGAACCACTCTAACGTGTTACTTGCTCTAGTGCCTTCTACAGCTACCTCGTTGTGCAACAGATGGCCATTTCGCACATCATGGCTCTTCTTTGAATGAACAATTCAAGACTGAGAGCCCAGCGTTATATACCAACACAACCTCCAGGCTGCCAAATTAAACGTGTGTAATGATACATCTGGTCTAACATTCCCACACACACTCCGAATTCCTTATGCATCCCCACCAACACAACAAACTGTAACAGATTCACACAAAATAGTATTCACCATGCAGTTGGTTGTCTCCAGGCTGCCAATCATAAGTGTGAGTGGCACCGTGGTTAGAGAAGTTGATCCACAGTCAGACGGTTACGAGTTCAAATCCTGGTAGGGGATTGCCTCAGCCCACTGTCCCTTTGCAGTCAATATCATAATAATACATTTGTGAAAATTCAACAGTGACCATTCCATAGATAGACTGGTTGCTACCTTTGGAAGATGGAATTTCACCACTGGATCAGGACTATCAATGGGGATGACCCATGCCTAATTGTTCAAGCAGAGGCAGACATTTTTACACGCTTTTATTTAACTCACTCTGTCTGTTGTCCTTGTTGTATCCTCAAATCTTGTAACTCTATTTTTACCCCCTTCCCAATGTGGTATCGACTGCAAACTTGGTATACGTGTGTCATACTGATGACAATACTATATTCTATCATAAAAAATACAAAACATATATTTTAAAACATTATTTTTTATATGTTATGTTTCGGCTTGCCTCTAATTGTCCACGGTAAACTGACGTTGGCTGTAATTGACCACGGTCTCTTATGTTGTGGCAAGCTTCGGGACCGCTTCCTGGAGTCGTGGAGTTCTTCCATTACTAGTACGGTACATTTCATTAAAGCGTGTTTTTAAAAAAGTGTTTTTTTAAATATTACTTACCAATAAAAACCAAATAAATACACATTGTATGTTTAACCAGTGACAATAGCAATAGGAAATTGTCAGACTAAATGTTTTCAAACTTTTGGAAACATCCACATTCAATTAGCACTCTTAACAACCCACACACAGGTGAAATTATGGAATACATCACATGATACAGGTACATCTTTGAATATAAAGCTTAACAAATATAACATTGAAAAGTAATTCAATGTTAACAGCTTTGAAGGCTGTTGTGGTGTGTTGGTTAAGACACTAGACTTGCAATGAAGAGGTCACGAGTAAGAACTCCCATTGTGGCAGTTGAAACAATGGTCAAGTTAATTACATGACACCGCCTCCGTCCAGGCAGCGGGTATAATAAATGGGTTCGCTACAGTCAGACGATCAGCAGGTCAGGTGTGGTGGGATAAAGTGTGGGTACTCTCACCTCTTCCAACATGTCCATTTCCCTTCTACGTGGTGACTTTACCGAAAGAACCAAGAAGATGAATCCCTGCAGTCACGAAAGCTTCAAATCGAAAAATGTCCAGCCAGTTTAGCCAAAAACCCTCGAGAGGGGCTTCTCCCTACCGTGTGCCTGTGCATCAAGCAGAGTCTGGACAACGTGGAAGAAAAGACCAAGGTACCCTCTAGAGCTCCCTCTAGTCGAGGCTCTTCCACGAGCAGCGCTGCAATCGAGCAATTACAGCGCTGCACCTTTACCTTTTCACGCCTGAAGGCCAACGTTTCGAGATCGTAGGCATAGCTCCCATCGAGGCAGCGGAGCTGCCCCCGCTGAGCCGTGGCTCAACGACGCCAAGTTCGCGTTTCCAAGAGGCTTAGCAGAGTTGGTCGAGTTTGTTCTTGGTTTCCAAGGTTTTTTTTTTAAACGCTTTAAGATATAAAAAAAATTGGCTGTGTGCACTCGCGTGTTGATTCGGGAGCCTGAAGCAACCATTCCAAGTGCATTGCCATGAGATTACCGGCCAAGGAAAACAACTGTGCACTCTCGTAGGAGATTTCCTCGGAGCATTCCCTCTTGTGCTTTTCAGTAAAAGGTGCAACTCATTTGCGTTATATTCAAATGTATTTGTTCAGCACGAATCCAGCGGAATACTGCTGAGGATGTTTTTAATTCTCGAGTATCATTTTTACAGTGCAGTACGCCGTAGCACAGACTCCTAATGTGAACGCTGTGCTGCTTTCTTATTGAAAATGATCATCAACATCGCAAACCGCTTTGTTCTTATTTTTTATCTGTGGAACAAGACTGTCACAACGCTGTGCTCGTAGACGTAAAACATCTAATAGAAGTAGTACTTAGGAATGTGATTTTGTTACTTTGCGCAGTCACACCCGCCCAATCCGTTGCCCCGCTACGGAGTGCCACGCACATATCCTGCTTTCTGCAACGTCCTCTTGCTGTCCACAGATCAACCATTCTCTCACTACCCACGAGACGACGTGCGAGAGAGAGAGGGAGCAGGAGAAGCCATGGTGGGAGGACTGCAGCTCAGAGGAATGGGGCTCTTGCCCTCATTTTAAGTAATACTATTGTTTTGTTAGACATTTTGATTGATACTTCTTTATGCTGCCTGTTATTGATTTTTTTTTCATGCATATTGTGTTCAGCGCTCTGTGATCTATGAATGAAGAGCGCAACATAAGTAAAACATTTTTTTGTTATTTATTATATGTTAATGCGCCACTTTGTAATACGAAAAGCAAAACTAAAATATCGGGGGGTTTCTACCACACTAGACAGGCGATAAGCTGCTCGAGAGGATGTGGAAGTTGTTTACCACCCAAACCGTGCTGGGACCTACTGTGGCTTTCATCCGGAAACTTGGAATGTGCATTTTGCCACAGATTGCCATGGCCAAAAAACTTAGCTTATCTTGCTGTCCTCAGACATCTCATAACAAAAATCAGATATGGCTTTGGTAGGCAATGCATCTTGCATAAGGGAGACAATGGTGATTGATAAATATCTAGCGTTCAAAAAAATGTGCCACATCATCTGGCAGCTTTCCTTGCAGTTCTAGAAACAGCTAAACTAATTTTCTAATGAAATACAAAATGTAGAAAACAGGAATCAACCAAACGTTGCAAATTAGGTCTACCAAAATAGGATAGAAAGCTAACAGGTCTGCACTATGAGAAAACATTATCTCTAATTGAAGAAACCCTACATTAACTTTAAATAATGCGCTGATAATACACAGCAATCTGACAAACACACAATCTTCATTGTAGCGTTATTATTGATATGCACAAGCGCAAATCTCGGGTCTTACCTTAATGCTACGGAACTTGCATCTTAATGACATTGTTTTGTATCACATGCTTTTTTTTAAGCCAGGTGAGACCAACTGGCACAACGGATCAATTATAATTATTACAACAAGAAGCCGAGAGACCGAATCACAGCATGACACATTGCACATGGGCGCTAACATTCACGCAGAAAAAACAATGCACACAATCAGTGACATCACGCACACAAACCTTAGAGCGTTGTAATGAGGGCCTGCCCATGTGCGTGCCCAGGTCGACCCTCCACCGCTCGATGGGTGACGGGGGCCTCTTACCGCGCCGCTCCCAGGCTGTGGAATTCGCTTCCACAAAATAGGTGGGCCACGCCGAGTCCCTCGACCGATTCACATCCTGCCACCTCGAGACACCGTCTGTCCTTAAAGGTTTAATATTTTTCAGCGGTGTGTGTTTTTTATTTGGTATTTATTTAGTTTGGGTGTTTTTTTATCACCAGCCTGTGTGCTTTTGTTAGGTTTTGAGTGTTTTTATTTATTTTAGAAAATCCTATTTCAGTGTTTAGATATGTTCAGTGCCCTGTGACCTTCGGGTGCAAAGGTGCTTTAAGAGTATAGATTGAAATTATTCCAGCCGTAATTATTATTAACGTAATTAGACATATTCTTAGTTTTTTCGGTAAAGTCACGTTGAAGAGAAACAACAAAATAATAAAATATATATAAAACAATAAAAATTCTCACGACGTTTCGACCATAACTCAAACGGTCATCTTCAGGTGTGTTGGCTTGCATAAATTTATTTTTAAATGGCGCATTTATTTAATTATAAAAAACGTTGGCGTCACGCGCAGCGATTTGGCAGTTTGCCCAGGACTAGTCCATCTATTTTTTTTTGAAAAGAGGAGGGGGGAGACGAAATTTTTTATAATGTATGCTGTCTGAAAGCTAAGATAGAATCCATCTTCTATCTTAGCAATCATTGGAAAGATTTGATAAACCATTTCAGTTCTTAATTGGTTGTTCACGCTTACAGTGGCTTTCAGACAGCATACATTATAAAAAATTTCGTCTCCCCCCTCCTCTTTTCAAAAAAAATAGATGGACTAGTCCTGGGCAAACTGCCAAATCGCTGCGCGTGACGCCAACGTTTTTTATAATTAAATAAATGCGCCATTTAAAAATAAATTTATGCAAACCAACACACCTGAAGATGACCGTTTGAGTTATGGTCGAAACGTCGTGAGAATTTTTATTGTTTTATATATATTTTATTATTTTGTTGTTTCTCTTCAACGTGACTTTACCGAAAAAACTAAGAATATGAATTACTGCAGTCACGAAAGCTTTAAATCAAAATGTAATTAGACATGTTCCACTGTTGCGAACAATGTCAGTTAATTATTTATCACACTTTATATGAGCGCAACACATTTTAAGAAAGTTGAAGAGGCGTTCTGTGAAGAAAATAAACTCTTGACTTAAAGCTTTCGTGACTGCAGGAATTCATGTTCTTTGGGTCTTTGGGTAAAGTCACATAGATAGGTTCAAAGAAAACAACAAAAAACTACGACGTTTCGATCGCAACAAGCGTTCATCATCAGGAGAGGGTGTTAGCTTCTAAAGGGAAATTATTTATAAAGGTTTGAAATGGGTGTAGCCCAAATGTCAGCAGCCAATGTTAATGTAAGTGGTGGGCAGCGACCGCGATGGTGGTGGGTTTTCCACCAATCAAAGGGCTGCCAAGTAAAAATGTGCATGTTAATGTAAAATCGTTGAGTGACCTCCATGGGCAGCGCCCTGAGGTGGCTATGTTAATGTGAGAGATTAGCATGGTAATGGGAGATCGCAGAGCAAAAACCTCGAGCTCGGTGAGCAAGGTGGCTGTGTTTGGGTGAGAAATGTAACCTGTTAACGTAAAATCAGAGAGCCGAAAATAACAACTAACATCAGAAGATGATAGGAACATCATAGACAGTTATGACTTAAACTGGTTGATCACGTGCTTCCAATGATTGCTCAGTTTATACCCATCTTCTCGATTGAAATTGTGTCTGTGTATATGGATAGCTTCATGAACGAATCTTTGTTGATAGCCAGTGGGTTTGCAAAGTGCCTTCATCTTCGATAAATACATTTCGCGTGAGCCCACCGCATTAAAACCATGATCAGCCACGGCCGAGGTATTGGTCCTACCGTGTTTCAGCTCTGCCTTATGTTCACGAACACGGTCCGAGACATGTTGCTTAGTTTCCCTAATGTACTACTTAGTTTGTAGATGCTGGGGTATTGCATCTCAGGGATCACATCCTTCACAGATGGGATCAGGTCACGAATTTTACGTACTGTGTTAAATAGAACCTGGACCTTGTGTTTGCTCATGATGTTGGATATCTTTTTGGATATCCCTGCTATGTATGGCAAGGTGATGGTTTTGATTGGGTCCTCAGATGGTTCCTTCTCAACGGTTGGGGTGATAGCTTTACGGATTGTGTAGTCTGAATATCCATTCATCTTGAGAGCTTGGTGTACGAGTTTCAGTTCACTGGCTAGGTGATGATGGTCAGAAATACATCGAGCTCTATGGTGTGCAATACAACACAGAGAGTCGGCTAACCTAACAGTCAACACCCTACCTGGTTGATTACCTTCTTCCAAAGATTGCTAAATTTGAGAGAGAGACAAAACACAGATACGGAGACACAGACAGACAACACAGAGACACACAGAGAGAGACACACACATAGGCACACAGAGAAACAACGCCTCTGTGTCGAGGCCTTAAATAGAGAGAGAGGGGGGCAGAGAGGGGGGGGGGTGGAGAAATTAGCATGTTAATGAGAGATTTGGAGCTTTCGTGACTGCAGGAATTACTCTTTAGTTATTTTGGTAAAGTAACGTAGAAAGACAATAAATTAAATAATAGAATACGACGTTTCGATTGCAACACAAGCAACCATCATCAGGTAAGCATTAATGAGAAAACAAACCTAGTAAACTTAGAAATATAATGCAATACAACACAGAGATTCGGCTAACAGTCAACACTCTACCTGGTTGATTACGTTCTTCCAAAGATTGCTAAATTTGAGGGACAAAACACAGACACGGAGACACATAGACATACACACCAGCAGATAGAGACACACACAGAGACCCAAAGAATATACAAGAAACTCTCTAAGTTCTTCACAAAAACTCGAAAATGAAATCGGATCCTATGCAGCAGTTGCAGGATCACAAAAACTCGAAAATGAAATCGGATCCTATGCAGCAGTTGCAGGATCAATGGCAACAATGCCCATTGTTGCATTTTGACTAACTTATTCTTCGTATAATTATTATTTCAGTGCAATTTTTTTCTATAATTATTAAAGTACTGTCTGTTGTTAGTTTTAACGTGCACATTTGGATGAAATGCTGTGATGTGTTGCTTCTTACAGCAGGGTACACTCTATACATTTCAAAAAGAGCAAATGCCCAGCTGAGCTTGCTCAGCTAATGGAATTGGCACGCACTCCTCCGAGCCCGTGTTGCTAAGCAATAGATGCTGTGCACGTCTACTTAACATGCTCTGGGCATGGGTGTAAATTGTATGGAAACGGATTGGTATTTAGCATTTACATTATGTAGCATGCACTGTTTTCCCTGCAGGTTGTAAAGAATAATGAAAAGTTAGCTCACAGTCTCCGGAATGGCACTGGTCATGACACGTGTAACCCGAGTTTCAATCGATGCGTAAATCCGACTGGAGTGGGCGATAAATGTGCGGTGGAAATGTCTGCAACTGAAACTTTCCACCGAGCCACAAATTCACCAAGCTCGCGACCTCTTCCCACGGTTGTGATTTATTTCACACGCATCTTCGCCACCGAGAGATTGAGGCTCGTGTAGATGGCCCTGCCGATGTCAAAAACTGTCAAAGTGTCTGCTTATGTTGCGCCTGCTCGTTCTACTGGTCCTCAAATATGTGACTGGTGAGAATACCCACGTGTGCTGCCCACGTGCTGATGCCACCAATTAATCATGATTAAATATATTCCACTGGCTACGTTGAAGAGAAGGAATATTATACGTCTGAAATTAATATTTTAGACAGTGTTGACTTCAAAATGGGTGTTTGGTTGATGTGATGTGTATGAAATGTTGTCTGTAATAAGCTGGGTAAAGGATATCTACTAATCTTAAGCCAATGCCGATATATAGAGATGGTGGAGGCTAGAGTTTTCCATGGGGATGTGAATGATTATTAACCCTTGTCAGCACTCTATCGCAGCTGTTATAACCAGAATAGCGAGCTATGTTATAACCCCTATGCGTCTTTGGCATTTACATTGTGGCCTTTTTATTGTAATTTTTAAAGCCGTCTAATTTTCATTCAAATACTTGCATAGGTATTGATTTTGTAACACACGTAAAAAAACAAAAAAAATACGTTTCGTTATAAAAAAAAATTGTGAGTAATTATCAAGCTGTAATGAGCAACTTGCCGGGCAACTTCAATGATAATTGTGAAGATATCATCGTATCCAGAGCCACCAACTACAGATGCCACTGATGCCACCCTAAGAACAAGCAAAACCACACTTCGTCACGTTACGCTATGCAGCGACTGGTACGATTCTATCGACGAAAAATGCTTGGCCACCTCCACATCCTCTTTGGTTCTATTCGGTAAAGTCACGTAGGTAAAAGAACAACAAAAATCACGACGTTTCGGCCACAACACAAGTGGCCTTCATCATCCTTCATCAGGTGAAGGGACCATGCTGTCACGAAGACATCCTGCCTCCCGAAGATGGGAAACCCCCGACAAAGTCACATAAAGCGTGACACAGCTGATGATGATGCCAATGATGTCAAAAAGGCCCCTCCATCACCTCCCGTCCATCAGCCAAGCGTGAAAACAGAGGAGATATTTTTTCCCAACTATATGTGTGTTTTTTTATTTAAAGCTTTTGTGACTGCAGGGATTCATATTCTTGGTTCTTTCGGTAAAGTCACGTAGAAGGGAAACAATAAAATAATAAAAATATAAAACACTTTTTTCAAATGTTCTTGCTGTGGCTTTCACACCTGATGATGATTGCTTGTGTTGCAGTCGAAACGTCGTGAGAATTTTATTGTTTTATATTTTTTTATTTTATTGTTTCCCTTCTACGTGACTTTACCGAAAGAACCAAGAATATTTGTGTGTTATCAGATTAGTCAAGTAATGGAACTGATACTCGGTAGAGTAATCGATTACTTAAATAATCAGATATCCCAGCTGTACACTATACTCATGACAGTACACTACACTGTACCTCTGTGAAATCAATGCCATTATTCACCATTATGGCAGATAGCAGTCACGGCTCTGAACCATGTGGTATATTTATCCCCATTATTGCGAATATAATTCACAGACAAGAGGAGGTTTTGCTATCCCATTGGGTAATATGAAGACACCGTCCTCTTACTTCTGCACAGATAATAATAATTTCAACTTATAATGCACCACTGCAAGGTATTAATTCACTCTCGTAGAGAGAGAACGACTCAGAAGCGCGAGGAACCACAAAACAGGTGGGAACAGCCAGGTGGTAGGCCGACACAAACGATTACCAAAGCTCTGCAGTCCCCTATTTCTAAATACGTCACCAGCCAATTAATGAGTGTTTCCATGTGGGACGAACCGTAGCATCCAGATAAAACCAACGCGTACGAGGGGCCAACACTCTGTCCCACACAGATATAACTGGTGGAGTCCACATTGTTGCTGTACTGCCTTCTCCTGACGATCAAGAGAATGGCCTCTCCTCCACACCCACGGGAAGGGCGTTTCACAACATTTGCGTGATCCACAAACCCTGGCCTCCAGTCCTGGACCTCAGGCTTGCATAGCCACGGCGGCCCGGCACCAATTATGAGAAGACATTTTATATGTAATAAACCCCTCGGTGTCATTCAAATCAGGGGTGTTCATTAATTTCTTAGATGGAGGCCCCATGCACGTGCACATGAGATGGGGGGGGGGGGCTTGAACCACAGTCAAATATCCACATCCAGTGTGGCAGCCCAGGACCCACTCCTACTCCCAGACCCCATCTGGCACAGTGGTCTGCTCATGTGAGCCATGCGATGGTCCCTGGGATCAAATCCCACTTGGGCCGTGCATGAAAATGAGTCCGCAGATCAAACAACTTCGACAGCCTCGTCCTAAAGGGCAGACGGTTATCACAACAAATAATTAAAAGTGCGGTCACAGTTTATAAACGGCTCTTCCCAATCTAAGCTTCATTCAGCGACGCGCACGATCATATTGTACAAGTGTAAAACAACCACCACGGCCAACGATGAATAGAGAAGGCCTCTGGTGAGTTTGTACAACGACAGCAAGAACCAAATGGTTCAGTGCGTCCGCTCTCAGCTCTTCCGTGTGAAAACCGCGGGCGTGCTTTGGAGAGAATTTTAGCGCTCGTGTCACTTGCTCGACTCCGTTGGCAGCCCCCATTAAAAATGGCCACGCGATGAGTAAGTGAGGCAGCGTGGGCAAGGCGATGGGCACAGGACTGTGTGCAGTCTCCAACACAACACACACAAAGACATGGCAGTCGCCACGCATGACTGTGATTGCGTGGTGATTCTCTGTAATTGCAAATGGAAATGTAATACATTGTGCTATAATACATTGTAATCTGCTCCTGCATTCCTATTTATCATTAGATTATCATACATCAACGATCATCTAGTTTGTAAGAACTGTGAGCTGTGTGCAATGCTTGAATATCAAGTTTTAAAGAATACACTACATCCCACCGATGCCCACTGCTGGATAAGCAGCACAATTCAAGTTAGTGGAACAGTGATGGCTAATAAAAGCGAGAGGGTTAAGAGAAAATACAACACAAGCGACAACCTGCAGTCATTATTTACAATAAATTGTATTCACATACGATAGTCAAAGTGTCCAGCCCCGTAAGAATTGGTCGATTGTATAAGAACTGCTGGGTGTGTTTTGTTTGCCTGGAAGCAGACAAGGTGGCAGATTTAACAATGTCCCCAAGGACGGCACGCTTAATTATGGTAGTGGCTTGCCACACATTACCCGGAGTCAAGATGGGCGCTCCAAACCTAACGAAAAAAAACCTCTCATGCGATAACTGCTGGACCCCCAACTACCATCCAGTCACCTATATTTCAAAATGACTATAATTAGACAATTATGTAAATTAATATTCCATGAATCAGCTTAACTACTCGACAGATTATCACCTTTAATCAACAGAATTAGAACCGTAATGGGAAAAATACAATACGCATGCCATCAAGTCCTACTTTCCAATTTTGTATTTGGTCATGCTCGCTAGAAATACACTAAGTATTACATTAGTGAATGACGTTAGCCTCTGTGTTTATTACTGCTATGCTGAAATGTTGCATTTCATCATTGTGCTACCCTAAATTAGACCTTAAAGATGAGAAACAATTTCAAAAGCAGTCATTTGACTCTGTATTCCCAAACTACACATCGAGAGCATGAAGTTATACTTGGTGTAGTTTTGCATACATTACTTTCGAGTATACTGGAAACATTAAAATAATGGACTTAATTTCTCACAAATGTGTTTGCATTAAAATAAAGCTATGCTGAAATTAATTACACTTCATAAATATGTCTGCACATTGGATCTCCTTTCATTCTCAGTGGCACGAGGGTGTAGGGTTGCAGATGAGTACAGTGGGCCTAATATGGTGCTGTATGAAAGTCCACTTTTCACGACGTCTGAATCAAATTATGTTCTTTTGTTGTGTCCCATTGAATCGCCCTCATATCACTATGTAGGTGCGAGTCAAATTCTATGAACCGTTATTTATGCCCATCACGAATGTCGAGCGGTAATAACGACCGCGGATGCGTGGACTCGCTCAACTCGTCCCCAACCGACGGTGGCGACCGGGCGAGAGATACTCTCCCGTGGTGTCCACGGCGTCGCCCGATCGGCCGTCGCTCATTGCCAAGGTGGCATCAAGGCAGGACACGCCGTCTGTGGCGAAGCCAACTATCCTCGTCACAAAACTGAAGCTCATCGCAGTGCCTGGGCTGCAGGGGCGAAACTACGCATCAACAATGAATCATTTGATATTGATTCACCCTTTACTAATACATGCATCATATACAGACACGCGTGTACAAATCTCTGATACCTTTGATTCTTCTGAGTCCTATGTAACGTGTGCCATGCGGTCAGCAATGCACGGTGAAAATAAATTGATTCTGAAATCGAATTGTGACCTCCAAATCGTGACCCCCAAATCGTGATGGGAGGTGGGGAGGGGAGGGGACTGGGGGAATCGTTACATGCCTAATTTGCAGCAGTGCACCAGCATGCACATCTCTCTCATGTGACAACTCGGATGATGATGATGATGACTTTTTGATCTGCGGTACATACTCCATTCCATGTCCCATGCAGATACGAAGAACTGTGGATAAGAGGATATCTTGTACATGACACGGTCGTACACCATTTGCGTGACAGGAGTGAAACATTGTGGCAAACAGCCCAAAGGTATGGACTGTATAGTAAACCCGCTTGAGTTTGCACTCCTTCAACAAATGAGGAATAACAAAACTACACAAATTCTTTGCAGAAGCCCTGAAGCCAGTAGATTTCGACATCGGCACATTGCCATAAGCAAGAACTGAAAAGAATATACTATTGTGCATATTTCCATTTTCCACATAGTATTCACTTACAGCCTTTGTCAATCCACTGCTGGATGAACGCCTTCGCGCGCCGTGTCAGTCACAGGTGTTGTTTGACGGCACTTCACCATGCTGGTAACTGCGGGTTGGTGACATGGAACGCTCAGGACTGGGTCAAATATCGTTAGCCATGACTGACAATGAAATACAGGTCACCAGGTTCATAGCGCAGTGCACTAACCACCATCACATTATATACTGTACATACATCGTTCACCCATTAAACACCACGACACAGATTTTCATGTTAATAGGGTTAGCAGAAATGCACATATAAACACAAACGCATATGTATTTAATATAATAGTTTAAATCATATATCTTTAACAAAGTAGGTAATACATTTTTAGATGATAACATTAATCATCATTGCTTAATATGTTCAGACATTATACGATCATCGTCATCAACCATGGTCTATCCACTGCTGGATAAAATCCTCCCCACGGCGTTGCCATCTCTTCACCATTCTGTGATGCCACAAATCATTTGACTCTTACACATGAGCTGATCCATTTTTTCTCTTAGGCACATTCTCTCTTTTGGCTCCCGCTCTGTCACCAGTCTTATCCGTCAATCATCATCCCTTCTAGTGATGCAGTCAACTCTCGATTAGCCGAGGTAATGGTGTGAGCCGAGGGGTGGCCCGGATGAAAAACAAAACAAGGGGAAATGCAAAACATAACCCAATGAGGCTACAAAACGTATTTATTGCTCACCTACGTAGAAAGGGGTGAAATTAAGAATGTGTCTTCCGTGTTTATTCCTTCTCAAAGTGATCAGTTTAGTTGCCAAAGCGGTTGTGGTCAGGTGGGCAGAGAGTCTCTGACCCTTGACGAGTGTGCACAGACACGGGAGAGTTAACCGAATGTCCAGGCCCACATTTGTCCCCTTAATTCGAGTTCATTCAAGATGAGAAGTTCAAGCTCCAGTAGGGGAGCTAAGTCAGCACTTTCCTCCCTGGGGTCAATAAACAGACTACAGCTTTGATCAAAGTCACCGGTGACTTTCCTATGGATCAACTGACCCCACGCTACTCAGGCCCTACCCCATGAGCTCTGCCTCACGCTCGCCTGAGCAAAGAAAGGCATTGACCTTGTAATGAGCTATTGGTCAGAGTGCCTTCTGCTGTCAGGGCAGGCGTCGTCAAAGCCAAACAAAATCTTTACAATCACCGATAATTTCTACACGTGGACATTTGGAGGAATCTGTGTGCATTGGTTGAAAGAAGTATATTTGCGTAAAAAAAATATGCGATGATAAAACTGAAATATCTCTGAGGAAAAAATGTAGACACGTTTGTTGATGGTGGAAACAACGAATCTATAAGGTTAAAGGATTACGAAACCATAACACATGTGGTCCTTAATTGAAAATGTCAATTCGCAGTGCCCATGTGTCTGACTCGCTGATTTACTTATTGATAAGTTGATACACTTATCGAGTTGCGGATGAATTAAGCACACACTTTGTCAGCTTGTTTATACTGCAGAAAAATTATACCTTGCTGGCAATTGCTATCTTATGAAGTTTTACTTTTATCCATTTCACCAGAGGATCAAAAGCATTATAGTTTTGCAATTACCATGCTGAATGTAAAATGTAAAAAGCACATGCCTCACAATGCATTGCAAAAAAAAATCCCAGTGAGAAATATGCATAAAAGAATATTAAACTATTTACCCTTTGCATATTTCTTGAACAAACATTTTTTTTCTGCCAATCCATGTGAGGATTTTCAATGTGATTTTGCATTTGTGTGATATATTATCTTCAAGAGTTCATATCTGAGCTGATGAGAGTGCCCGTGAAGCCCTTCCCATAGGTCAACAATCTACAAAGAAACCCACCTAGTCCCTGCACCTTAACGACAAGGCTCATCTTATTCTTAGTTTTTTCGGTAAAGTCACGTTGAAGAGAAACAACAAAATAACAAAATATATATAAAACAATAAAAAAAAATTCTCACGACGTTTCGACCATAACTCAAACGGTCATCATCAGGTGTGTCGGTTTGCATAAATTTATTTTGAAAACGGCATATTTATTTATATATATAAAAATAACGTTTGCGTCACGCGCAACGATTGGCTGTTTGCCAGGACTAGTCCATCTATTTTTTGAAAAGAGGAGGGGGGAGACGAAATTTGTTTTTATGTATGCTGTCTGAAAGCCACTGTAAGCGTGAACAATCAATCAAGAACTGAAATGATTTATCAAATCTTTCCAATGATTGCTAAGATAGAATCCATCTTCTCGGTTGAAATTGTCTCTGTGTTTGTATATGTGGATAGCCTCATGAACGAATCTCTCATGGAAGCCAGATGGCTTACAAAGAACCTCCGTCTTGGAAAAGTCAATGGCATGTGAGCCTACTGAATTAGAACAGTAGGCTCACATGCCATTGACTTTTCCAAGACGGAGGTTCTTTGTAAGCCATCTGGCTTCCATGAGAGATTCGTTCATGAGGCTATCCACATATACAAACACAGAGACAATTTCAACCGAGAAGATGGATTCTATCTTAGCAATCATTGGAAAGATTTGATAAATCATTTCAGTTCTTGATTGATTGTTCACGCTTACAGTGGCTTTCAGACAGCATACATAAAAACAAATTTCGTCTCCCCCCTCCTCTTTTCAAAAAATAGATGGACTAGTCCTGGCAAACAGCCAATCGTTGCGCGTGACGCAAACGTTATTTTTTATATAAATAAATAAATATGCCGTTTTCAAAATAAATTTATGCAAACCGACACACCTGATGATGACCGTTTGAGTTATGGTCGAAACGTCGTGAGAATTTTTTTTATTGTTTTATATATATTTTGTTATTTTGTTGTTTCTCTTCAACGTGACTTTACCGAAAAAACTAAGAATATTAATTACTGCAGTCACGAAAGCTTTAAATCAAAATTTAAGGCTCATCTTATTTGATTATTTAACATGGGACATGCTTAGAACGTTTGGGGACCGTGCCTGGGTGCAGCTTGCTATGGCCTCTACAGCAGTAAAACAGCAAGCCATACTGCAGCACAGAACAGACCATGGAACCCAGAACAGACGATGGAACATATAACAACCTCAATGCCTAATTCACAAACACAAAGGAGGCATCATCACAGCAGCGATACACTCCACTACTCTTGACACAATCATCCGGCTCAACCACCTCATCTAAAATTACAGCTGTTGCTCTACATCGACATCAACAATAGGCAGAAGACAGAGGCTTCACCACAGCCATTGATATGTGGTCACAAAAACAGTGTTCTCTCTGTTTTTGCTTTTTGGGTTTTGATATATTTTCTTTCAGGATAACTTAAAGAATGAAATAACATGCTTTGCTTACTCCTCCAATGTAAAATGAACCTGGATATTAAGTATTAAGTGTTTTGTTTTATACTTCCTACTATAAATACAAATTATGAACTACATTTTAGCAAACGTTGAACATAATGTATCCGCTGATATTTTCAGTGTAATATTATAGAAGAGGCATAAGTTACGGCACTCTTTGCTTTGTTAAAAATCACAGTTCACTGCAAACTTTGTGCGTCACTGTAGTAAAAGTGTCGGTCATACTAGTCAGCGTTCTGCCATAAATACAAAATACATTAACAAGCGAAACATCACCTAGACCACAGATATGCAACGTGGCTTCGGGTGATACCAGTGTGGGTGACAATAGCGCAAACATGTTACAACTGCAAACATTTGTAATGCGCAAGGTGTTGGATTATTACCCACATGCCCACAGGCTTTAAACGGACTAATCTGACACTCTCGGACGGCATTACATTACAAAATATAGTTGACTTTTTATTAAATGTGAAATAGATTTAAATTGTGTCATTAAAGTTATTGACATACAATGTATGCAATCCCGTACATGTTTACACATTCCATGTTTGCATTATATGGTTTCAGATTTGTTTTAAATTAATTGATTAGAGTACAATAATTATTTGTTTCTTGCAAAACCACTAATATCACAGGGTCAGCAGACATCCAGAACAGCCCTTGGCATTTGGCGACAAACAATGCTGATCTAAATACCTGCCATCTACTGAAACGTGATAATACATTTCAGTTTTGGATGTGCCTTTCAAACTGGGGGGTGGGCGTGTTGGGATGTTAAATATATAACCCTCCAGGCCATTTATCGTGCTTCTATCATTTTTCAGTGAAGACGGTACTGTGTTTCAGAATAATTGCTAACCAAAGAATCAGCAATATTTAACACCTTGTCCATTTAGCCAATGCCTATTGAGACCTCACAGCATTGTCTATGAGCAGCTTACAAACCCTTTGATCCTGCTTCTATTACATTATTCCTGCTTCTATTGCATTCATTCTTACATTTTACTTAAAACTTTCGTGACTGCAGGAATTCATATTCTTGGTTATTTCGGTAAAGTCACGAAAATAATTTAAACAAAATTGTCTATCTCCGTGACTTTACCGAAAAAAACAAGAATATCATTCTTACATCTTCTGTCATCCGATCTTGCCATCTTGTTGATGACCATCCTCCCTCCACACCTCTTTCCATTGTGTTTCCCAATTGAAATGCTCCTCTCTAGATTCACGCAGCTCTTTCTGTGATGTCAATTTACCCAAGTCTTAATTGACCTCTTCACTATGTGCCCTATGGCATTTTAGAAGTCTCCCACAGAAGACACCACTGTACATTAAGTCCTTAACACGTTAAATGCGTTCCTGAAAAGTGTCATGTGAAGTGATAAACGAGTTAAGCAAAAACTATTTCCCCGTAAGTAATGTAACAACAAATTTTGGCGAGATGTGATGTCCGCACACATAGTAAGATGGCGGGACATGGAACTGAGGGTACGCCGCCGCGTTACCGTTTCATTCCGCGTGCTATATCACACCGCTCAACCGCGCAGCTCAAGAAAGTAGTTGTCGATTGTTTAGAAAGCACGTTATAACGGGTGTGTTACGTGTTATAACGGGCATGTTCTGTATTAAAACGCATGTTCCGCATTGTGTAAAAAAGTGTTCCCAAATAGAAGAACCACGTTATAGCAAAAACGTGTTGTGTGAACACGCGTTAAGCAAGGACTTACCCTATTTGGTCGCGGGAGATATATGTTCCGTATGTTCACACACAGGCCATTACCAATTCTGCGTATTGGGTCATCACTTTATTACCACAAACCATAATAAAACTACGCTGCATGAGTCACATGATATCAAGCGGGAAAGCCTTATGCCATATTGTAGTGGTGGTCTTATATAGTAATTATTTTCGGTCGGTTGTTTAGCCGAGGTCAAAGGTCACATGTTATATATATAGTTTGTCATCAATCCCATTGGTCACTGGTTCATTGGAGTTAGAATGAGCCTTCCACAAAAATAACTCAAGTTGTTGTAGCTCATGCTCTGGAGACGGGGAGATCGTTGATCGATGTTCGGTCGCCGCGTTGATTGCATTCGTCGTGATTTTTCACTCGACAGAGAGGGCCGCGTGAAGGCTGCTGCCATCTTCCACGAACTGACTAATGGACAAATTAGGTTCCTTACCCACTTACAAGAGGGCAGCCCATCCTACAGGTGGGATGAATCTTCCTCATCAACCTCCCCTCCCCGTCCCCTAATCACCTAATGACCATGCACTTTCCATCAAAAAAAATTTGCAATACAGAATTTTCCATTTCTCCTTTAGGAGCGAGGCTAACATTCGCTCGTGAAAAAAACACAACCGCCGCAAAGGCTTGTTGCACTGTGGACACACCAGGGTTCACAGGGCCCCGGAATTAACAGCACAGCAGCCACGACGTCATGACGTCGATGCTTATTATCATACGTCGCTTCCTTTCTTTCCCCATTTATTGTGTCGTTAAATTAAGCAAAGGCACTTCCCATTAAGGTTGTTTCAGTTGCACTTGAGTTTACGGTGAATGTGTATGCTAATGAAGATGGTGTGAGAGCATTTCATTTCAGAATCTACTGCATGGGTAATGTATTTAAAATATATATTTGGCGATAATCTGTACTTTTAATATGAACTATGTTTCTATGAACCACATTGTGGAATCTAGTTATTACTACAAGCGTGTTCACGGTGTGTACCTACCCGCGCGTCTTCTAGTCGCAATCAATCTCGTCTTTGACGATCCAGTGATACAGAGAGTACCTGTCCATGAGACCATTTCGCCACTTATCTCCACAGTGGACATTCTCTTGGGCACGTTTTCTCCCTTGGCCACCATTCGTTCTATGTTCTTAAACGACGACTCATGTCCCTCGACATAATTCCGAGCATGCACCTCTCACTGCTTCTTTGCACACTTTTAGCTTTTTGTTCACTGCTGTCCACGTTTATTGACACATATGACACTCAATAAAAAACGTTTTCTTTAGGCGTAACGCTACTCTGCCTCTCGTGATTAGATTTCATTTTTTAAAGCACTCCAACACCTGCTCCCGTTCACCTACTTATTTCATCATCTTCTTTGGTTCTTTCGGTAAAGTCACGTAGAATGAGAATAAAATAATAAAATAACACAATAATATTCTCACGACGTTTCGGCCACAACACAAGCGGCCTTCATCAGGTGAAGGGACGAGACTGTCTGGTAGGACATTCATTCTACGTGACTTTACCGAAAGAACCAAAGAAGATGAATCCTTGCAGTCACGAAAGCTTTAAATCGAAATTTATTTCATCATGTTGGTACTGATCCATCTTCAATAACTGTCCGAGGCATAGGACCCCCTCATGTTTTCCCAGCCGTGTCCCTCCTACAAATACCTTCAATTGTTCAGTGAACTTGCCGTACGTGATTGTTTTTAATGATGCAAACGTTTACTGAATTTAAATTGCATGCATTCGTGCACACGGTGTCGGCTGCGTGCACACGGCAAGGTGTTGCTGCTCACGTGACGCACATGCAGCGCTGCTCAATTGCTCTTGATGTTACCGAGTTCGCCCTTGCATAAGAGGCGACGAAGATTCACGTGCCAAAATGGATTAATCTCATCTCCTGGTGAAATAAAGGGTAAAAACACGTGAAACAAACTACCGTAACCAGCGTCTGTCTCATAGCTGTAACTGCAATGCCGCGGAAATGTGTGGCTTTGTTCAATTTGACGACAACATTCGCTCCGTCAGGTGCTGGGCCATGCAGGCCTCAGATAAAGCATCACTTAAAGGTCACACGCCATCATTTATGGCAGCAGCTTATTTCGTGACTAGCAAAAGAAAAAAAAATGGGCCACTTATCCTTTGCAACATTGTCGACGTTCAATTTGTCAATTTCAAAAACTGTATTCCATTTCAAAGTACAGCAACGATCCTAATACTAACAGCACATCAATACTGTAACAAGCACACAATGAGAAATGGCATTAATTGTACAAGATCATTCGTACTACATGTAAAGTATGTGGTTATACTGGGAGATAACGTTGCTAATGATAATTGCCAGAGTGAAATAAAAAAAATATATTGAGTCGTTGCTTCATATTACATTTTACTTCATGGAAGAACAGATACGTGTTATTATTTTTTTACGAACCTTGAAATTTTATTTAAATTCGGTGGCTATTAACTCCAGTATTTTAGCCATACATTGTCCATATATATTGTACCTGTTATAAAGTAAATACGGTAACTTGTGCCATGGTGAGACCCAGTATCGCGACGTGAGACTCTGCAGCTACATAAACAGGTAGCTTCAGTTTCAGCACTAGCTGGTACTTTTGTAAAAAGAAAAAAAGGCACAATACAGTCCACAATTCATGAATCATTTTAGGTTGAGCAAAGTTATGATCTGACAAATGTTGTGTCGTTAATACCCTCCAACACCCGACACAGCAAAACTAATAAATTGTCAGGAGGTGTACAAGCGTTTAACAATGTTCTATCATTGTTTCAGGTCACTCACGATCACATACATTGCGTGGCCTAATGCATACATTAATTATGAATAATATCGGTTGCAGGAAGCTTGTGTTTAACCAAAAGTTTACGCTTGCCAATGCACTCGGTGGACGTTAACAATGCATCCCTCTCGTTTAAATTGTCTAAATAGCCACACAATGTCTGGAAGCTGTTTCCAAAATTCAAATGACTTTCAAGTCATATTCTTAGTTTTTTCGGTAAAGTCACGTTGAAGAGAAACAACAAAATAACAAAATATATATAAAACAATAAAAAATTCTCACGACGTTTCTCTTCAACGTGACTTTACCGAAAAAACTAAGAATATGAATTACTGCAGTCACGAAAGCTTTAAATCAAGACTTTCAAGTCGTTCATGATATGCATTTACAGATTAGGGATGCCAACCCCCTACAGAATGCGTATTGATTCGTAAATCATTCATCAGTAGCTTTTGTGAGGCAGCACGCTGCACAAGTTGGCCATTAGCTGTGAAACCGTCCATGTCTGTGGGGAAGGCGGTGCAAATATCAGAGAAGCCAACTGCACCGGCGCTGCTGCGGTTTGATTCTTTTGAACGGTTCAACTGACAAGTAAAGAATGCGAGTACTGTGAAGCACTCGGCTGCCTTTAACTATAAGAAACAACGAGTGTCCTCGTTAGTAAAAAACAACCACGGCTCACAACTCTTGCTGGACTTGCTGCATGTCTAGACGATGCTGAAGATCACGTCCAATAGACAATTGTACAACGTATGTAAGAGTAAACGGTGACTTTATTACACCTCCACATATACATTGCTTGCCACATATGTAAATATAAAGCTAGAACATATGTTAAATGTTCAGGCGCAATTCATGCACAAAATCAGTGTGTCATGGGTAGTGGAGTTTGAATCGGAAATAGTAATAAAACAAGTGTTAATGTTAAAACAACTGTTAATGAGATAAAACAAAAGTAATTGCATAAATCAAGTGAAATGATCATGATGAGTTCATTCACTTTATATGCGTAGTAAGATAAACACACTCGGATTAAAAGGGATGCGAATTGGAGAGACAATCAAGAACAATGTTAATAACATTTGGCTGTAACTCCGAAAAAAACATGTTTCTGTAATGACCCACTCAGCCAATGTATTTCAATGTTTTACTATCGTACAAATGATTTTTTCGTAAATACAAAGGCATTAACTTCAGTAAACGTTTTACGGTTAAGACTGAGGGAAGGTGCATCCTATTGACTGCTTGGGCAAGGTCCAATAAATAAGCTGATCGGGCAACTTGGCACTATGGGTATGATCCCATCTGATTTTTATTTCAGAAATGATCAGATCTGATTCCAAACCAATTGGGCATCCCTCATATCTAATGGCATATATTTCAAATATGAAACAAAATATCTTCTGGTAATTTTGATTGCAAACAATTTCACTTGAAGAAGTGAAGATTTATAGTGATTGGTTGTAAGACAATCACAAAAGGTGCAAAGGAGACAAACTGCTGTGTGTTTTGTAAGTCGTATTTGTGCGTGAGCTCTTTACAAGACAAATGTATGAAGAGATGTTTCTCACGCACACTGCTGCTAATGACTTGCTGTGTTTTCCTAAACACTAAAATATTTTTATAACTCAGTCTGCAAACAAAACATAATTTCAACTAATAACATTTCCAAACACTTTCCTGAATAAACTATTTTGGTGCTTAACAGAAAATATCGCAAGTAATTAAGAACTAGCAATGTGCATATATTTGTGCACACTAATTAAGAAAACGCAGTTCACGGTATGCGCCCATTAATTGTCCGTGCCGTTGCTCTGAGGTTAGTTGTGTCCTGCCAAGAAGCGAACTTCACGCACGGCCACACCAAACCGTTTCCAGACGGTCTCCCACTGTAGCAGCGACCCCAACCAGCCAGCAATACATGAAGTAATGGTGGGGGGGTTCATAAAAAAATGTCTGTACTCTAGCAAAGTAAAATATGCCCACTCAAACTAATTACATATGACAGAAATAGACACTGTCGTGGCGCTGCAGCACTTCTCTCCGCAGCAGCATAAAGAACATGAGCAACACAATTACAATTGGAGAGTGGAATACAGTGCAGCTGTATTGCTCTATGAACGAAAAACATTTTGACTTGAAAATGTTGCACACCTGGACCATGCTAAATAGCAAAATTCCTGGAATAATGATGATGATTATTAAGGGTTTCCTTCAAACAATATTTACTATAAAAGGTGCTCTCACTGGGTTAAAGTTCATTGTTAAATTATCGCTCTGTCAGAAAATAGATTTACACAAGTACTGGCCTATGCTCCCTAAAATATTAACTTGACAAAGACGGCAGCATAAAGAAGGTGACAGAACGTTGGAAGTTTTACATCACATTTCGCACCTGGCAGAGCAAGCGACTGGTCATACTTTATGGAATAAATATTCTGTGCGTCCTTCATAATCAAATAACCTTGGGCATGATGGCTCAGCAATGGTTCCCAACGAAGGCTATATTTTTGTGATTAAGGAATGTTCCTATTTTAGCCTTAGTGGCATAATGTGGTGTTAGCATATTACACAATCAAAAAATGGAAATATTACCATGTGGAACTCGTACACAATCTTGCAACATCTGAAAATACTTTGTGCAGTACAAATGCCATACAACTGCTCCTGTGTTTATTACTCACAGCAACGATTAATGAGCAGGTGTGGTGATGGACAAATATATCGCTGTGTCTTTGGTTTGTGGATCATAGAGATGGAGCTGACACGAGACTCCAACTTGCAGGAAAATAAGGTACCTGGTAGAGACAGTGCTGCAAGTAGGTAAATGGCTGCCTGTGTACATTATACCTGTTGTCCCATCACATGAAGGGGCATTCCCCAGTCGCCTCAGTTTCTATCCCGCACGTAAATGGAAACGCAGTGGCAACGGGAATCGGCCATACATCCCAAGGCAAGAAAACACCTCAAGAAGAATCTTGAGCCAGGCTTTCCTAACTCAACAAAATGAAAGCTCCTTCCAAGATGAGTGTCATGATTTAGTAGCATCTGTTTGGTTTATTATATACTTGCACGTAGCTTTGTAACAGCTAATACGAGAGCATATGATATGGTTTCAAACCTGCCATGTGTTTCATGCACATTACAACTAAAACTTAAAGTTCTTCTTGGTTCTTTCGGTAAAGTCACGTAGAATGGAAATTCTACGTGACTTTAATAGATTATTATGTTTTATTTTCATTATTTTATTTCCATTCTACGTGACTTTACCGAAAGAACCAAGAAGATGAATCCCTGCAGTCACGAAAGCTTTAAATCGAAATAAAACTTAGACTGTTAGAATAATGAATGATAAATTAACATCTTGGCTCTCGACTGCAATTGACAAAAACACATCCAGCGCAGCGGTGCCGTGGGCAGAAAGTTTGGAGCTTCAATCCCGGTAAACGTGCACCACTTCGTGGGCAGCCAGCAGTGGTCATCGTATGGACAGACTGACCCCGTCGCAGGAACAAGGAATTTCCACCACTTGCTAAGGGGCTGCTAATGGAGATATAAGCAATGCCATAGTACTGCATTTGAACATGTGATCGTTGATATATAGTCAGTTGTAAACATTATTATTAAAAGTAAACTCCGTTTAAATACTGTGACGATATTTGCACGTAAAAGACCGTTCATATTATCTTCTAGTTGACATGCCGCTCATATTGTTTAACAAAGATTATAATTGAAATACTGTACCAAACGTTATAAATAATAGATTAGTTATAAACCAATCAACACTAATCACGCTGAGCTGCTGATGGGGTGGAGTGGTGGTGCATTGTTTGTGACACTGCACGATGAACTCAGCAAACCAGAGTTTGAGTCCCAGTCATGAACAACATCAGTGGTGAGTGGTACACGAACCTGTCCTCGGTGTGTTCACCAACTGGCAGATCAAAGTGGTGAAGAACGGTCCCACAAACCCCACAATGACTCCTTCGGGATGCCTTCTTCCAGCTATGGATTGTACGAATGGATGTTGATCTTCTTTTGCACCACAGATAGCCAACCATGCTAATCGGAGCTGCGGATTGGCAAAGGACCTGTAATTTATTATTTGATATTAATTGCTGTTCTCCTGTCAAGTCTCTACTGACATATGCGTGAGAAAATACTTAAAATAAGTAACCATATGCAGTATAATTCTAATCAGCAAATGTGCTGCATGTACAATAATTCGTGATTCGGTATTTTAACTGGATTAACATGTTAATACGTTTTATACATTAATTCATACGTATTTATCCTTGTTGAATTATTGATATCAGTAAATTAACAATAATTCTTAATCGTAGATTATCAGCTGAGTTGAATTATTTATCTTAAATGGCTTTAGTAATTGGAAAAAAATATTCGTTATTTCCATAACTCAACGTTTCTTTTCCCATTCACAGCTGTAAAATAACCAAGTTGCATTCTTGACAGCAATACATGGTCAGTGATATTAAAAGGGCCCATATTAATTTTTTGTACTGCACTGTATACCAGGTAATAATGAGCCACATGTCGACATTTCCCTGCATGGATGTCAGGCACTTACATCCAATCATGATAATTGAACCATACTTCAATTGTGATATCACTCCTATCAAAACAATAACTGCATTTAAGTAGATATATTCATATGATGTTGAATGCTTACATTATATGCATTTCATCATGATATATATTGTATATATATATTTGTCACTGAATTAATTATTGATATATCATGGAATACATGTTTTAGTATGTTGTTATGGTGTCACATGAGTCTGTAATACGAGTAATTTAATGACATCACACATACCAAAGGTAATTCACTCAGCAAAACACACCCTAAATTCACGATTTCAGTCATTATTTGCCAGTTAATCTTGATATGAATTATTGTGACAAATTGTACAGCACATCATATTCAATAACAATTGTAAATTTTGACTCATACCAGATACATCTATAATGCAACAGACATGTGCTGTAGCCATAATCAAATTAACTGTTACAATGAAAGAAATGTATAAAATACAAATACTTATAGTTGTAAATAACTAACTTTGCACTTGGACGAATTGGTGAGAGTCGACAAGTTGACTAACGATTGACTACTTTTTGTTGTGGTCCAATACACGGGGCCCTTTATAAATGGCGACCAATCTCGCAGGGTGCCGTGGTGGTAAGATATTAACTACTGTATCTCGCCATGCTATGGCCATGATCGCTTGGCCGTGATCGCTTGGATTTTTCTCCAGGGCGTCCGGTTTTGCCCTCCACATTTAGAAACATGCGTTTAGAGTATTTGGCTGCTATAAATTTCCACATGATAAGTCACTTCGTTGAGCTATCATTTATGACAGCCACGTCGCTTCTGAAAAAGAGCTATATAGCTCAGTGGGCCTTACCTGGTAAAATAAAAAGTATTCAATAAGTTTGACATGCGTTCTCCCAAAGGTAGGAAACCCTCTCACATATCACCTCCCGTCCAGTGGCACACGTAGGAACAGAGGTGACATTTTTTTGACAACTATGTTTGTGTTATCCGATTAGTCGAGTAATCAAACCAATAATTGGTAACATAATTGAAATCGGACTAACTCTAGTCTATTTTATAGAAACGAAAATATTATAATACTTAAAGATACATAATAATTTGGCAAAGTAAATTGTACATAATTGTTTGATGCTCACGTTGGTACCAGTAATGCAAGCCATGTTTCGACCCTTAGCCCAATCATACAGATTTGTAATTTTGATTCTCAAAAATGTATCATGAAAAACATTATTTTTTTGCTGACAATAATATAAAACTGTTGTAGTTGTATTCTTTGTCAGTGGAGTATAACAATAACAGCCACCATTCACAACTAACGTCACCACAGCAATTTGACCAGGCTAGGTGCACTTCGAGGCGACATAGAGCGTGGAAGGCACCCTGTTGGCAGGATGTCACGGGACATAAGCAGGTGCCATGGGCTGACTGATTGCCTTGCTGCGTTTTAGCGACCCGGTGCCCTGCTCATTGTTGTGAGCGTCGGTCCTCTGCCCTCTGTTGTTGTTGGAGGACGACTGTATATCTATTCACATCCCAGACACACAGCCGCTTCAGTTTTACTGCCCATATAGCACCTTTACTCTTCAGTGCAGCGAGGAAGAAACCCACCGGCGCTCCGCTCGACATCCTTGATTAGGATGTCGGGTGGAGATTTACAAGCTCTCTAGAACACGGCGGTTGACTTTGCACACTAGAGGCGCAAGTCATGCATGGGGCAGATTTCACCACGGTGGACAGTTCCACTAGTTGTAAACTTTCCACCGTGGGACAATTCTGCCATTCATAAGCCACGTGGAGTGTTGTCCCACGCCAGAGAAATAGGCAGAGACCACACATCCAAGCAAATTCTAGACTGGTTTTGATATACACCGTCTCATCAGCAGTCAGGTTTACTTGAATCAATACTTAGTTCACCAGCAATGATTCAACGAAGCCTGACTGCTATGAGGCACTGCATTTCGAAAACGGTCCAGTTTTCTCCTGCTGAATCAACGCTGCTGGAATTATGCACTTCTGGAAGGCTGTGCAGTCGACCGCTTTTGTGTAAGAAATACTTGCATATTTTATATGCAACGGCAGATTTAATAAAGTAAACGTATTGTCTGTTATCCTTTTCCATTTGTATCACTTAAATAGGCTCGTTCGTGTACACCGTGACTGTGACCTTTCCCTGCCGGCGCATGTTCTAAGTGTGCTCCGCCCGAGGACGCAGGTCGCTGATGCTGCGAGTGGCATTGGGAAACTCACAAGTCCCCGATCAGTTACACGAGAACAAACCCGAGTATGCACGCCGGGGCCACCGAAGTAAAAACGGACAAGTGGTGGAACACGGACGGGGGAGCACGGCACGTGTGACCGCACAACGAGCGGTGCCCGGAACGTGGACACGTGCAATCAGGCACATTTCGCGTTGATTTGAGCCTCACGCATGTATGTTGTTTACAGATGTGTTAGGGCAGCCTCCCATTAACAGATCAACGTTCACAGGACCAAATTCCAGTAGCCTCTTTGCATTTGATTGCACTGCAATAACATTCACCCGCATATAGGTTAGTTGCTTTTGTGTTCTCGGCGAGCACCAGAATGCTCTGGAGGTCACGTTATAAAACGCTATTGCGATAGAATCCTACGGAGATCGCTTAGGCAGACATCAGCCAACGGCTGTCACTTGAATAGATTTCTATAAACTGAATGCCTGTCCTTGAGACACGTGATGAGCCCGATCGCAGGTAGAGATGTCATTTCACTTCGTGCAATTTTGCAACACATGAAATTCGGTGAGTTGGTGTGAACTCACCCCCTGGTGTAAACTCACCCCGCAGTGTAAACTCACTGGACGTGGTGTAAACGCACTCCGGCGGCTAAACGCACAACATGTGGCGTAAACTCACCCTGTTGTGTAAACTCACGCCGTGGTGTGAACTCACGCACGGCACGTGGTGTAAACTCAAACTCACCAAAAGTGATGTAAATTCATCACACGTGGAGCTGACTCACCCTGTGATGTAACCTCACCACGCAGGGTGAACACGGCGATCATATGCTCGCAATTCTCCAGAGCACCTCGGGGGCAGCGACCGCGGCACGAGACGGTCGCTTCGCGGCACGGCTCCGCGAGTAGTGAGCGCGGCTCCGTGGGTGAGCACGGCTCCGCGAGTGAACACGGCTCCGTGGAGGAGCACGGCTCCGCGAGTGAACACGGCTCCGTGCATGGAGCCGTGCTCACGCCGCGCGCACCACAAGAGGCTTCGCGTTGCATAACCGAGACGGCGGAAGCCACCACCAGCGCCTCCACCGAGTCGAGCCCTCGATCACCCACAAGCGGCGCAAACAAGTGGGCTCACTGCACGATGAGCAGTGGCGGCTGATGCGCTGTGGCGTTGCAACAGCACCGATAGCCTTAATAAATGGAACATCAAAGACAAGCCCAAGGCAGTCGTGCGATTGTGGCCACGCAACCCAAACTATGGGCCAAATGGTCAACTCACTGTGGTTTGTGCTCTTTTAACGGAGGAAGAACAACAGAACCGAACAAACTCTCTCCTGAAGCCCTCTCTCGTCGTGGGCCAGCAGCAGTGCTCGACATTGTTGGCATTTTGTTCCTGAATGTATTTCTGCCATTATACGAACGAAACGAATAGCGCAAAACAGCAATTGTTACAAGCGGTAAATAGCGAGTGGTATGTGTGGTGGCTGTCCCGCATGGCAAACGCATTGCCCCTTCTATCGCCCATCATTATCATCGGCTGCTGCAGTTGCTGCTACGAAGCGGCGATTGAATACAGAACACAAAAAGGATCAGCGTGCAGACGCTGCCGCCCAACGTGACGCGAGGCGACCACAGTAGCGAGACCGATTCCTCTCCGACACACACCGGCTCGTGTGGGACACCTTGAGCCGCGCTCTCTCGTGGGCGATGGGAAAACGGCTCGGGGAGGGACTTCTGGCTGTCATCCAGCAGTGGACTGATCGTGACTCCCCGCAGAGTGCTCGGGGTGCACGCGCGCCTTAAGAGCGCACCCCAAGGTGGGTGGCAAGACGCTGCTGCTTGCTGAAGGCAGTGATAAGGCCACGCGACAGGCTATAGACACCTGCCTTTCCTTTTACTGAGGTGCTCATCACAGCACAATCACTCCAGTACTCGACTACGGATACCGGAGAAACAGGCGTACACAGCAGGGATAGGTGGTGATGATGATGACGGTGATTTTGTGTTGAGTATTTTAATAAAAGTAGTCGTTTCTCTTACTGAATCAACGCTGCAATGTGCACGAAAAAATACGTTCATTTGTTATCTGGAGTTATAGATGTTTGAAGGAAATACGTCGCTTTGGCATCCGCGTGCAGCATTGTTAAGTACAACAACTTTTCATATGGTTTTCGTTACGCTTGCGTAACCCTCGCTCTTAATGACATTCGCAAGCCACCCAAACAGCCTCTGGGCGCTCGAGACCTGTGGTTTCCGTATAGAATATTTTGCAAGTTTACGCAATTGTAAAGTTGACGATTGTACAATCAATGCGAGCGGGTGCCGCCTAGTGGCAACTGTCGGCGACCCGGGGAGATGTTCGCGTTGCGCCACGCGGGTTCCTCGTTGCTGATAAAAAGAGCCGGGCAACTTTCAACTTACTGCGTGTGGCGTTCCGCGGCTCTCACGGTCAACACGCCGCACACGGCAGCGTTTGCGTTTCAGTAAATGCTGCCGGACGTGGCAAGTAAATGAAGGTTTACGCTTGGCAAATGAATCGTGCATTAAACATAGTCATGAATGCCTTGCTTGACAAGGCTAGTGTCCAACGCGGTATTCAGGCAGTCGACAGACGCCTTGGGATTGGAGTCAATTTTGGTCCCAAACGGCTCGCGTTAAGTATTTTAATGACACAGCAATGCCGAGAAGAGGGCTCTTTTATAACACAAACGATCAGGGGACTAATGTACAATTAATGTTGGAGACATCACAATTGCAATGATAATTAATTAATTACACAACAGATATTCCGAAAAGCAACTTCAGAGACGTCATCTTCGGACATTCTTTCTCGAATAAATATATTTTAATGCGGGTATTTTGTACGTCTTTTTTGTTGTTGTTGCTCAAATACAACCTATAATGCCATCACGCACACTTATATACGATTACCCAGGGCATACCTGTGCGTGTTCCATCGAGACACCGGACACAATTCCCACGCGTTGCCAGCAGCACGTGAAACACCGTCGCGTTGAACGGCGCGTTCAGCACAATGTGCAGCCGCGCAGTTAACACTGCTGACTGCGCGGGGCTGGCATCCGACGCGAGCCCGAGCGCACCGCTGGACGTTCGCAGCGGCAACATCGCCAGCTCACGCAGCGCACAACTTACCCGAGGAGCGTCCGTGTGCTCGGCACAAACGAAAGCAGGTGCCAGCAGCTTGCGCCGCCGCCGCCGCCACCAGGGAGGGAGCCGAGAGCCACGCCGCGGAGAGTTCGCTCCGGGGTGCCGGGCGTGCGTGCGTGGGGGTGAGTGGAGAGAGCGCGTGCAACTGTGGTGATCCAGGCGCAGTCACAATGAGTGAGTGCGTGTGCCCTCTTCCTTCTCCGACAGCAGCCACACGATGCTCCCCTACGTACACTGTACGGTGGTGTCTGGCGTGTGGGTGTTCACTTGCGGAGAGAGGGGGGGGTGGTATGATGATGATGATAACGCGAGCGGGATGGGGAGAGATATCGGGAGCGGGCTACCGTTCGCTCAGGCTGCCGGCCTCTGCCTCCGCTAATGACGCCGCGGCTGCTGCCGCTGCTGCTGAGTGAGGCGATGCGCTCCGCACAGCTGCCCGCTTGGCTGCGCCGTCTGGGCGAGGGGGGGGAGGGATGAGGACGGGGAGGAGGAGGCTCTCTGCGAGGAGCCGCGTCTGTCTGGGCGAGTGCGTCCCGCGGGCCGTCTCTCTCGCTCGCGGGCGCGGGCCAATCGCACGCGGCAGCGCCCGCGCTGGGCGGCGCCGCTCCCTCGGCCACTCGCGTGCAGCTGCGCGCGATTCAAACGCCGCGCGCCCATTCCCTCTCACGGGAAATAAGCGCGGTTGTAGGGCCCCCTCCAAGTGGCTCAAGAGCCGCCAGATTCACAGAAATAATTGTAGGGGTGTTGAACACCAAAAACAGCTCACATCCGGAGCCTAATAAGTATTTGAAAAATGATTAACAAATTCTTCAATAACAATATAGAACCTTGAAATAATTATTTAATAATAATTTCAACTTGATATGCGTCACGATTTATCTCACGATAACGACTCAGAGGTGTGAGCAGGAACCACAGATAATTGGGAACATGGCCAGGTGGTAATAGGCGATGTTTCGGTCAATAGCCCTTCTTCATGAATGTATAATAAAGCCACCTGTTGTATATATTGTTTTCATTTCAAGGCAGTGATAGTGACGGATGTGTTCGTTTTGATAACTGTGCTTGTGTACCACTGTCACTACAGCATCACCAAATGATTTCTTTAAAATTAAAAAATGATCATTCAAAAACACGATTCACATGTAAGGAAATCGTGCACATGCACGGTTTCTGCATAGCTTTCTTAACATGCCTTTTGTGATCTGAAGTATGTTGAAATATTACCTGCTCATGTTTCATATTTTTATAGAAGACTTCATGCAAATTGCATCTCACATCCGGTGAGGAAGCACAGACAAGCTGGCGGTGTGTGCGTGCCAGTAATAGCCCAAGCTCTACAGTTCTCTATATATTAAGATATTTTCGGCCAGTGAGTATTTATACATGTGAACACAGAAAAACCCACACGTGTGGAGAGGGGAGGGGGGCAACACTCTATCCCATATCCCATACAGATAGAACAGGTCGAGTCCATATTTCCTGTACGGCCTTCTCCTGGGAAGTCAGGGCATGGCTTCTATTCAACGTCCACGGGAAGGCAGTTTCACGAAATTTGTGTTTGAGCCACCAAGCCTCGCTGCCTCCACAGTGCTAACTGAATTACAGACCACGCGCGCCACCACCAACCGGCAACATGGATCAGAAACGTGGAACATCCACAAATAAATTGTCTGAAAATTATGAATTGTTCAAATAAGCGTGCAGACATACACCCCAAAATTCGTTTATAACCGCAACCAGTGATTTTGGCAATGTCATGGCTCTGACTATTACACTTATTATTGTTTTACAAGATAATATATGAAAGGTTATACTGAGAAATGTGAAATAACGCAATTAACAATAATAATTTGCATGTTTAATTCCCAGAACGAAGTGCACACTGTATTTCCGATTCATGGTCCAATGCGGTTGTGGAAAATTGGATGTTTTCTTTTTTCATCATATATAAACGACATCGTTTGTTTTCTAAATGCAGAGATATAGTTCAACAGATCATAAAACTCTTGGAAACAAAAATGACCAAGACCTATGTGACCTTGAAAATAACCTTAATGTCCCAAATGCAATTGGGCATCCACCAGCATCTTGTCATCATATAGAGAGTTGGTTAGGCAGAGGTGTCCACTGAAACTTGAGATCAACACACTCCACACATTCGTTAATAGCACTATTTTAAAATAAATATATAAGAGGTGTATTTATGTAGGGGTGTTGTGAGATGCAGAGGTACAGCCGATCCTTGGTGTGATCCTAGGTGGCTACAACCACGTCCGCTTCTACAGCCCCGCCCAGTGGTTTGTGGGTATAAAGGGCAGGGAGTGAGAGAGTGTGTTGGGGCCAAGAATGAAGTACCAGCGAAGAAGGAAGACCCGCTAAGTAGAACCCTGGGACTCCCTGACCGCTGTCCTTCTCAGGATCGGCAGGGCAAGCCTGTGGTACAGCCCCAGAAGCCACAGAGCCGACGTCCTTCTAAGGGCCGGTCTGGTTGGTGGGGTGCTGTGATCTGCGCTTAACCAGGGCCAGATCAGATAGCCTCCCCTAGAGCCCTTAGCTGGAGGATACGGGGAACATAGGCGTAGGCTAGATAGCCTAGGGGGAGATCCCTAAGTGTATTCGGGTGAAGGGGCCGCTACCCCTTCAGTGTGACCCCTTGTTATGAATAAATAAGTGCTGCCTTTACTCTACCGTCTCTGTGTCACTGGAACCCACTACATTTATATAAAACCCAAGGCCTCCTTGAAGAATATACTGCTGGTCTCGAAGCTCTCTACTTGCTGCGTTATACATACGGGTCACCATTCATCCATATTTTACGCAGTTAAAGTTGATGCATTATTTTTACTTTTTAACCGAAAGTTACTTTAGTGATTATGTAGCTACACTACCGAGTGAGGACGATTAAAAACATAGGAATCTCGTGATGAGAGGTATGTACTGCATGCACATAACCGGTTAACCATTGGAAAAATTAACTAGGAATAACGTCCCTTGCTTTCAATGTCAAACTGCTATGGTGGTGGTCATGGTTATTTATTGCGTAAATTATGTATCCAATTTAGCAATGGCAGTGCAGTAGTTGCATGTTTGTTATGTCTGTGTATTGACATACGACGTCACTACCGTGTCGGAACTGTACGAGCATAGGGACATACAGTGAGGGAAAAAAGTATTTGATCCCCTGCTGATTTTGTACGTTTGCCCACTGACAAAGAAATGATCAGTCTATAATTTTAATGGTAGGTTTATTTGAACAGTGAGAGACAGAATATCAACAACAAAATCCAGAAAAACGCATGTCAAAAATGTTATAAATGGATTTGCATTTTAATGAGGGAAATGAGTATTTGACCCCCTCTCAATCAAAAAGATTTCTGGCTCCCAGGTGTCTTTTATACAGGTAACGAGCTGAGATTAGGAGCACACTCTTAAAGGGAGCGCTTCTAATCTCAGATTGTTACCTGTATAAAAGACACCTGTCCACAGAAGCAATCAATCAATCAGATTCCAAACTCTCCACCATGGCCAAGACCAAAGAGCTCTCCAAAGATGTCAGGGACAAGATTGTAGACCTACACAAGGCTGGAATAGGCTACAAGACCAATGCCAAGCAGCTTGATGAGAAGGTGACAACAGTTGGTGCGATTATTCGCAAATGGAAGAAACACAAAAGAACTGTCAATCTCCCTCGGCCTGGGGCTCCATGCAAGATCTCACCTCTTGGAGTTGCAATGATCATGAGAATGGTGAGGAATCAGCCCAGAACTTCACGGGAGGATCTTGTCAATGATCTCAAGGCAGCTGGGACCATTGTCACCAAGAAAACAATTGGTAACACACTATGCCGTGAAGGACTAAAATCCTGCAGCGCCCGCAAGGGCCCCCTGCTCAAGAAAGCACATATACATGCCCGTCTGAAGTTTGCCAATGAACATCTGAATGATTCAGAGGACAACTGGGAGAAAGTGTTGTGGAGGTGGAAACATTATGCTTTGGGGATGTTTTGCTCGAGATTGTTGACGATGTACAGACTGTATGGGGCATTGCTCGTGAGTGTTGACGATGTACAGACTGTATGGGGCATTGCTTGAGATTGTTGACGATGTACAGACTGTATGGGGCATTGCTCGAGATGGTTGACGATGTACATACTGTATGGAGCATTGCTCGTGATTGTTGACGATGTACAGACTGTATGGGGCATTGCTTGAGATGGTTGACGATGTACATACTGTATGGGGCATTGCTCGAGATGGTTGACGATGTACAGACTGTATGGGGCATTGCTCGTGAGTATTGACGATGTACAGACTGTATGGGGCATTGCTCGTTAGTGTTGACGATGTACAGACTGTATGGGGCATTGCTCGTGAGTGTTGACGATGTACAGACTGTATGGGGCATTGCTCGTGAGTGTTGACGATGTACGGACTGTATGGGGCATTGCTCGAGATGGTTGACGATGTACGGACTGTATGGGGCATTGCTCGTGAGTGTTGACGATGTACAGACTGTATGGGGCATTGTTTGAGATTGTTGATGATGTACAGACTGTATGGGGCATTGTTTGAGATTGTTGATGATGTACAGACTGTATGGGGCATTGCTCGAGATGGTTGACGATGTACAGACTGTATGGGGCATTGCTTGAAAGTGTTGACGATGTGCGGACTGCATATACTGTATTGCTCGATATTGTCGATTATTGGGGGCATTGTGTATGGTGCTTTGCTCTTGAGTTCGGGTGCTCTGAACCCCGTGGAAATCGCGTGGTTGATGTTGAGGGGGATTTTGGAATGACAGGTTCGGTGTGTTTAAAACTCACTGGTTGTATCCTGTCCGTTGTTGCACAGCAAAAAAAAATTATGCGGGAATGCCCCTTATGATCTAAATAGATCGAGGGTGCGTTGGGCTGATAATTGCCGCCAAATAGCGTCGATTGGTACAGCTGAATGCTGCAATGTGAGTCTTGGAGAAGAGTAGTCAATGTGTCCTCTCAGCTCGGTTGGTACAGCCGCATGCTGCACTGCGAGCCTGAGAAGAGAGAGAGAGAGTTTAAAATTCCCCCCCCCCCCGATACGGCCGCCGCGTGCAACTGGTTGTGACGCCGCATGGGAAAGGCGTTGGGGTGGTAACGCTTCTTCTTTGGTTCTTTCGGTGAAATCACGTAGAATGAGAATAAAATAATAAATTGATAAAATAAAATAACACAATAATATTCTCACGACGTTTCGGCCACAACACAAGCGGCCTTCATCAGACAGTCTCGTCCCCTTCACCTGATGAAGGCCGCTTGTGTTGTGGCCGAAACGTCGTGAGAATATCATTGTGTTATTTTATTTTATCAATTTATTATTTTATTCTCATTCTACGTGACTTTACCGAAAGAACCAAAGAAGATGAACCCTTGCAGTCACGAAAGCTTTAAATCGAGTGGTAACGCTTGTTGCCGAGGTGCCGGTGGGGAAGTGTGCAGCTCACACAAGGGTGGCATCGATTATTGAACGTACCCCCACCCCCACCCGATACGGCCGATGCATGCGATTTTATGATTGAGACGCCGCATCGGCAAGGTGGGGGGGTGCTATGACATAAGATGTCCGTAGTGGTCCTCGAGGGAGGCCTGCTGAGGTTGCGAGCGCGGGAAACCACGGAGACGCGGTTCGCGCGTGCGGCCGCAATTTCTGTGCAAGAGCAGGCTGAATTTCACGCCAAACTCTTTGCTTCACCTAAAATACAGACGCTGGGGTGACCTTGAAGCGCGACTTCTTTGCCCCAGTGCATGGGTCGACTCTGAAGCATGATGTCGGAAGACGTCCAAAATATACATTGGGGTGTGTGAGTAGGTGGGCGCTAGACAATTCAGTCTTCACCCTACAATTCAGTCTTCACCCTACAATTCAGTCTTCACCCTACAATTCAGTCTTCACCCTATCACCACCTGCTAGATGGGACGGTAGCAGGGGGGCGTGGGACCCTGCCATCCATGTTATGTCGATGGATGTGTGCGGATTCAGTTCGATTGCCAGTGTTGGTTGTGCATCCAACGCGTCGGAATCCGTTTATTTTTTTTCTCTCCCGCCGGGTGGAATCCCCTGATCTCCACTACCCAGGGGTCAGGTGGCTGTCGTGTCCGACAAGCTTAGGCGCGTGTTCGCGGAGTTGTGCCTCAGGAGGTTTTGGGTTTTTTCTCGTCACAGGATCCCAGCACCTGGCACCCTTGGAGTTGCCGGTTGTGCCGACCGGATGTGGACTGGGGGGGGGGGGTAGGGGAGTGGAGCGCCCATCAGCCACTGCTCCTCCTGTTGTTCGACTCCTGGGGAGAGGCCTTTTTCAAGTTCTCCCCAGGACCTCCAGGGAGAGCGTGCTCACCTCCCCTGGGGGCCCGGCCACGCAAGCTCGTTCAAAGACTGGCCGCTTTACGTGACTCTCACACACCTTGTTTATTGCCTACACCATTGTTCAAACAGTCACACTCACACGTCTGTGCGTGCGCGATTCTCACACGGTTCACCCCTCCTTTCCCCCCTCTCGGAATGTGTATATATTTTATATGCTGTATTTATTATCGGTCGCCGGTTATTTATTGATGTTGCTTGTTGGGAGGCACACCTTTCAATTTTTCCACAGTTGCATTACAGCCAGGGCGCTTGTGTGTTACACGGGGGGGGGGGGGATGATGTAGTGACATACGACGTCACTACTGTGTCGGGACTGTACAAGCATAGGGACATATGACGACTACTGTGTTGGATCGATATGGGTGCTGTAGGCGAGTGTCACGGGGGTCGTGTCTGGCCGTGACACTTTGCGTGAACCCAACAGGACACGTGACCGGATAAAGGGGGGCTTGGGTCCCCAGGGGGGAGCTTGGGGGTCACGTGGTTGGGGGCCCGTACCTTCCCGAAGGATCGATAAGGGGGGCGTGGCCTGGGGCGGAGCCGGCCACGCCACGGGAGTTATAAGCGGGGTGTGAACAGAGAGCTGGGCTGTTTAACCCTGGGATGAAGACGCCATCAGCGGTCCTCGAGTCTCTGATCGTCGTTCGTGACCAGGCAACCCGTCACCTGCCCTGGTCACGCTGTGTAGTACTCCCCGAGTGTTAGTGAGATTAGGAACGGTGGTCACCACCCTATATATAATGTTCACGTTGGTTGTTATGCATTAAAAAACAGTGTTTGCCTCCAAGTTGAGTGTGCTCCTCAATTGAACCCACTAAACCTGTAAGACGCAGCAGCGAAATATGAAAATTGTAATAATCGTCAGCAGCAGCAATACTTTATTGAACGCAGGTGAGGAGTGCTCGTCGAGACTAAAAGGTTCATGTAAGTGTTGTAGGCATATGATCAGAGAATTGGAGCGAGAAAAGGTGGTGAGTATCTGGATGAGAGATTGAGTGGTTCGGTGCACCAGGACGGATGACGGGCGACAGGTAACGAGAAACAATCGGACAGGGAGAAATGGAGATCTGTGCAAAACTGTGCGCCCCCCGGATCGGGGATGATATGATGTTGATGACACAAGTGATAAGGCACCGACTAAACATCATCGCACAGGCAGGGTATACGAATAATTAAGTATAATGGTTAACGATTCATAAGTAGCTTTTCACGACCTATATGATTCGTCAGTATATGTTTGTGTAATAAAGTGAAAATAGGCTAGGTTGGTGAAAAATAGGCTATCCTTAATTATACTATAATGTATTGTTGGTAATAAAGCTAGGTTTTTAATGCTATTGTGAGTGCAGTTAAGCGTAAATTGGTTAATATGGTGAATTAAATTCGCATTATGGTGATTACACGATGAGGTATTCGTGAGACAGATTGATAATTATATTGTTGGTGTCACATTGTTATATAAAATATATTAATGTATTTAATCCGGTTCGACTTGTTTGCTGTAATTATGAGTGCAGTTGGGTGTTATTTAATACGTTGAGTCGAATTCACCGTTGAGTAGGTTCGTCGGCTCCCATTTGCTGGTCTTTCGAGCCCGGCGAACCCCGGAGCCATTGCTCCCCCTGGGGGTAACGATAACCCCAGCTCAGAGCAGGTTACTCGGTTATCCTCTTATCGGGCACTGTGGAAAGAGCATCTGAGTTAAGGGCGCAACTTTTGGGGGATAATGCAGCATAAGCGACGCATAGGGGCCCGGTCGGCCACAAGGGGGTCTCCGAATCAACAGATAAACGAGTACAACGTTTTCAGAAAATTGATTTTAAAAATGTATGATGAAAATTATATATAGTTATAGCCTACATATGATTGTATACGGGTTAAAAACATCCGTCGCTATTTCAGTGAAAGTGATTTCGGGAGCAAGGAGGCTGACATGCTTAACCTCCCCCCCTCCCTCGTTGAAATAGGAAGCTGTGCTCCTTTTCTGAGTAACTGACCTACACCGCCATGAGGGTTGCTTACGCCAACCACTCGATATACATTCATCCTATGTCACCCATCTAAGCTGTGAAGTCATAGTATAGTTAAGCCAATCCGGTATGAAGTATGGTTCCAAAGCACTTGCATTCTGATAATCTAACAATTAATATAACTGTCCATTACAGACTGATCGAAAAAGTAACGCTCTCGGGGTATGTATTATGTCAGAGAGGTGCAATCTGTACTAGCAGATTCGTGAAGTGAAGAAACATTGCCAAATTAAGTATGTAGTCTTGGGACATGGCATGGAGATTTTGAGACATTCAAAAATTGCGAGACATTAAGATGAATGTGCTGGTAAAGTCTTATTAAACGCCTAGTCGACAAATCTATACACTTGCACATATATCTTGACATCAGGAGGCAGCCAGTCTCGTTATTTATATCACAGTGATGGATAGAGTGGTGATCGTGGTGCAAGTGGTTCATGTGCACCAAGACACGATGCCGTCACCGCGATTGGTTCATTAAAAAACATTCATGCTCTGCGATTGTGAGCAGCAGGGGTCCAGTCGCACGTGTCACGTGCGCGCCAGGGCTCTCCAGATGGGGGACGGTGAGTGCATGAGGCTGTCCAGCGGGGACGTGAGTTTGGCCAGTCAATAGAGTAGAGAAACGATGGAGACATGGAGCAGTGGTGCTCTTACAGCATTGCGCTCCTTTCCACCCGTGGACATTGGAAACGGGAACGTGTATAAGGTGTTGCAGAGTGGATTTACCAGCCGGGCAGTAGTGGCTATGCACGTGGTAGCCTGTAATCCAACACTGTTGTGGTGGAGGAGGCGAAGGTTGGTGGATCACCGCACAGATGTTGTGAAACTCAATTTTCGCGGGAGGAGCCGTAAACTGACTCGCCAGGAGAAGGCAGTACAGCAAGTGGACTCATCGCCGTCTGTTTCTACCTGTACGGGGGTAGAGTGCTGCTCACAGGCACGCGTGGGATTTCACCCAGTGCTCTGCGTTCCTCCCACTTGTAGAAATACTCAGCATTATTTGACTGGAAACATCTTAAAATAAAATAGGTATAATGTACGCCAGAGAGTTTGCTATTTCAGAATAAAGCTCGAATAATTACTCAGATTCAGTCTCACGCGGAATGTAACAGTGTTTTGAGGTGCAATTGCATTTAGGCGCTATCATCAGCCATGATCAATCCACTGCTGGATAAAGGCCTTCCGTTGCCATCTCTGGCGGTCCTGCGATGTAGCGATCCATTTTTCACGAGCTGATTTCATTGCCCCATGTCCACAGTGGAAGTCCTCTTGGGCACGTCCTCTGCTTTGGTTGCCACTCCAACGATATCCTTGATCATTCTCCGTCGCACCCTTCTAGCAACGTGTCCAGCCACGCGCACTTACTTTCATACGGATCCGAATTGTTTTGCATAAGAAACGAGGTCCTTTTGACTCGACATGAATCACGACGTTGGAAGTCTGCCCTATCAATAGCCTGTCGATGAGGACGCGCGTCTACGCTTAACAGGCTGGCACTACAGTCCCCTGATAGCATCAATGACCGCTATGGTATGCCACCGGGAGCCTCATGCTGTGATGAGCCTTAGCGAAACGCGTGGCTACTGACAACCGCTTGCGACCATAGCGCAGGTTACGAGGCGTGGTGATGCCATCGTGCATGCTGCGTCGATAGCGTCTCCCTGCTCTTCATCACATCCTTCTCACTGAAGATGAAGACCCATGCCCGGTCAGGTCACCAGAGTTTGACAAGGGGGCTATACACTGCACACACACAGCGGAAGTATAGAGGTATTTTTACCCCCAGAACATTCTAGTGCCACGGTGGCATTGGGAAGGCAATACAGGTAGTCCTCTACTTACGATGTGTTACGACGACCCCATCGTAAGTCAAAAATATCGTAAGTCGAAGATGACCTAGCCTACCCAGGAGTCTTAAAGAATGGTGATAATTTAGCAAAACAGAGCAATTTACAGTACCGTACTGTATGAACTACATACTGTATGTATTAATTACAATACTGTATTGCACAGTAAAATGTAAAGTAAAAAACAAGGTAAATTCTTAGCCTACCTACATGAACTGCAATTTAATAGAAAGTTTTTTTCAGGAAACAATCCTATCTGCTATAAAAACTTTTAACATGCATTGAACGTATCGTATCGTGGTAACCCTAAAATGAAATCGCTAAAGCTACGTATCATACATGCATTGAACGTATCATAACGTATCATATAGTACTGGACTCACCAAGATTATGTCCGTCGTCTGCATACTTGAATAATGTTAGGTTGTTGATGGCTACATTAACGTACGCTGTTGCGTTTGCCTGCCGCGCGAAATTTAAAATATTTTACAATTTTGTCGTATCGCCATCGTAAGATCGAAATATCGTAAGTCGGAGCATCGTAACTCGGGGACTATCCGTATACACGCCACCACGTGGTGGTCACAACGAGCGTGAGGTCAGAGTAAAAGGCCTCGATCGCTTTAGACCCGAGCACTTGTGAAAATACACAATGCCAGTCGTTGCTGTCAACTTCACAGCAGCGAGTGCACTTTAGTTAATCGATTTTGACATGCCCAAGGAAGCTACGAGAATCAACCCCACGCACACCGGCCGATTGACCTTGCATTGTAATGGCTAAGCCATCCCGGCTACAACGCGTCTCTATGTGACTGTTTATTCAAAAGGTAATTGATGACAACCAACACATTCATGAATATCACAGCACCGTTCAGACGCACTGCACCAGACTGCTGTCTAATTTCCATAGTTCACCTTGGATATGATTTATTTCCAGTCGAATTCATACAGCGATCAATTTAACGTGTTTCTCATTAATATACAGTTTGCTTTGTTGTTGAATACCGTTCCCATTGTTAAATTAATCTAACTCGTGATTTACCTGTCTATATTATTCATGGTTAAGGTCATTCCTAATGAGCGTGGTGTGACACCGATACCCTCCGATTAGCACGGTTGGCTAAGTACGGTGCGAAAGAAGTTCTACATACATGCACCGAGGCTCGAGGAGCGCAGTGTCGTGTGTGTGGTATAGCTGTACAGTATAAGACAAAGATTCCCTGTATAGCCTTAACAGACTGTAGGAGCAAGTGCTGTTAGCGAGCACCTATGAAGGCTGGAACAGCACACGCGGTGGTGGGTGACCAGGATCACGTCGGGCCGCCGTTGTCTCCCCAGTGGCGATGTTTACACACCGCACCAAGTACGCATTTATGGCTGAGTCTACCTAGGGTACGGCTCAAGGACCAGTTCAGATACTCGTCACTATTGTTGGCCGAGATCACGTGCAGACAAAGCCTAAAGGTAAACAATGCTCAACCACTCCATAGAATCCGCAATGCAAGCCAACGTAGTATTGGTAACTGGGACGTATTGTTTACACGGGCCATATGGTCAAATTGTCCAAATGCTTATGCGGCACATATGTGTGTGCGGGTTCACTGAAAAACAAGTGGGGCAGACGTCAAATAAACACGTGCAGACGCGAGCAAGGTTCTGTTGCACGCATGCTTCACGGAAAGACGCGAGACGCTATTTGGGGCACATATCATGGGAAATAGGTAATTTCATGGCAGCTTAACACGGGCGTGTATAGAAGCCCGATGCTGCTATCAGGTTAAATTATGCAGAGGTGGAAAAAAAACATTATTTCAGAGGTCGCCCCTATGCGGTTCAAATCTGCAACACTCGCTCAACAATTGAGTGCTTCGCGGTATGAACCCTAACAGGATACAGAGCGAAGTTTAAAAAGCCGCACTTAGAGCTCTTTAAACATCTTTCGCCACCGCATGTATTATTAAACCGCACGTTGCATTGAATTACAGCGATAACTCAGTGCTTCAAACTGTTCACGTCGCAAGGCTTTTTGAAGACGCGACATAACTTTCTCCATGTGTTTAAAACAGAAGTATTACACTTGATGTAGTACTCGTGAAGCCTGCATTTTTAATACTATGTTTAAAACGTAAGTTAACAATGATAAGAGAAATGCCATGCACACAGCATGCAGAATGTACCCGCGATTGCTAGCAATGCTCGTTCAATTCTAAATGCGACGATACCCCCACGAATGTGCGCACTGCATCAATGTACAGCAGTCGTTTAAACTGCCCGCTACTGCCGCGGTGCGCACCTAGTTTAATCACGATACAGCGATAGATGATGGGGATCGATCCTCAGGTTGTATCAATCCGAGTCAAGTTCGAGAGCACCACCACCCCCTGGAGTGGGGGTAGTGAGCAGCAGAGCCACTCCAGTTGGCTTGCCCGCTTGGAAGCAAGCCAGCAGTGGGTGTCATTGTAGACGGATTAGCCAGCTGTGGGAGAGAAGGCGCTGCCCTTACGCACGGGAGTAGACTTTCTCTTTAAAGACGAACTTTAAACTGCCGACGTTCTTTCTCACCGATTGGCAGACTTGTTTCACGAGCACACATTCAACGTTTGTTCGAGGCTGAGATACTCTGCGAATGTTTAAACTTGTTTCACGAGCACACATTCAACGTTTGTTCGAGGCTGAGATACTCTGCGAATGTTTAAACTTGTTTCACGAGCACGCATTCAACGTTTGTTCGAGGCTGAGATACTCTGCGAATGTTTAAACTTGTTTCACGAGCACACATTCAACGTTTGTTCGAGGCTGAGATACTCTGCGTATGTTTAAACTTGTTTCACCAGCACACATTCAACGTGTGTTCGAGTCTGAGATACTCTGCGTATGTTTAAACTTGTTTCACCAGCACACATTCAACGTTTTGTTCGAGGCTGAGATACTCTGCGAATGTTTAAACTTGTTTCACGAGCACACATTCAACGTTTGTTCGAGTCTGAGATACTCTGCGTATGTTTAAACGGAGCTTTAAACTCCACGTGCCGCGAAAATACTCAAGGGGCTACACGAACGGGCATCTTTTTCTCTCTCCAATCTACCGGCCGCTTGAGAACTCCTTCCCTCACGCCGTGCGGGCTCGTCGGAGCTTATTTGACCATACTTCACCGCGCCGGTCAATGCAGGCTGGTGTAGGCGTGGAAGCGTAGTGCAGAACGACGACGATAGGACTTTGCGGCACTGCCATCTGCTGACACCGTGGGATTGCACAAACCTGTTTTGAACTTGGCGGTCACACATCCACGCAGTGTCCAGGCTCGGGTTCGCCTTCGCCTCGGAGATGTGGCGACATCGCGCGCATTCCGGGAGTCTTGTTGCGAGGCACATTCAACAAAATGAACGAGACCTATCACGCACCCACCGGGGCGATAGTTTGTCTTGCTCACACCATAGGCACCATCTGCACATATTCATATCCCGCAGCTCTAGGTGACACGATTGGCTACGTACGGTGCGAAATAAGTTCAACATAGGTACATGCGCAATGCGCGCCTCTGGGCTTACGCTCATCAATGAACGCGTCGCCTTGTAGCACGATTCACATCATGAAGATAAATTGGAGCTCCGACTGTGACACCGTCATTTATGTACTGAAAGAGTAATTCATTGCGTGCGTGTGCGTGCGCGCGTCTCATCCTGAAACGTAAGGAAGTTACAGCTTTCCCACTCGTTAAGCAAACCATCTGCTGCTGATGTCGACAGTGGTGCAAAAGCAGAGTTAACAAAACTAAATCTACACGCTCGTTTTCTTAGCTCTTTCGGTAAAGTCACGTTGAAGGGAAACAATAAAATAATAAAACAACACATATATTTTATTATTTTATTGTTTCCCTTCAACGTGACTTTACCGAAAGAGCTAAGAATATGAATTACTGCAGTCACGAAAGCTTTAAATAAAAATTTTACACGCTCGTTGTTGACAACAATGCGTTGACTAGTTTTAAGCGAATTAGTTAAATAAGAAACGCATGGACAGGTAAACCACATGGGCTTGTGAATGTAGCGATGTGCATTTTTAATTTTAAAACTGTAGATTTTAAGCATCGCATGGCAGCCCTTTGAATTTAATTTTCAATGTACAGCATATCTGATGAGGGTTGTAATCATCAATCATATCATCATTTGTGCAGCCAATGTGGGGTTAAATGGAAGAATGTAAGTACAAAAATTCAGCCTTTCGCAACCTTCGAGGAATATTGTCCCGCGAGGTGGGTAGGAAGGCACCAAACGAAATAACCAAGAGGCAGAGTGGCGTGACAATGGTGAGCTTGCTGTGGCGAACGACGCGAAGCCGTGGCGGAATTCAGGCGGCACGTCGCACGCTGCTGCTCTGCCGCCACCTGCTGCCACGCGGGTGTCGCTGCATTACAACAGCGATTCTCGCTCTGTTTGGTAACGCGCCGGGTTTCCGCGACCTTGGGATTGCAGATTTCTGTGCGGGGTGATGGTGTGACTGCATTCAGATAGGCGTTTTCTTTCGGTAAACAGTTAGACTTCTCCACAAATCTGTCTGTCGCCTGATGAAGCTAGTTGTAATTACTGGCGAAACGTTGTACCCACTGGCTATCAACAAAAGATTTGTTCATGAAGCCATCCAGATATATAAACACAGACACAATTTCAACCGAGAAGATGGGTACAAACTGAGCAATCATTGGAAGGACGTTATTAAATAGATAAAGTCATAACTGGCTATGATGCTTCCATCCTACCTGCCGATATTAGCAGCTATTTCCGAGTCTCTGAGTTACATTACTGAGTTAAATGTCTTTACATTAACAGGCTAAATGGCTCACTAACATAACCGCTGCTTCCTTTTCCTCGATGTGGCGGTGGCTCTCGTTGTTTAATAGGCTGAATGTCTCCCTGGCACGGCCACCGTTGCGGTGGTTCTCTTGCGTTGACATGCTGGTCTGTCACAGTACATTGACATGCTGGTCTCTCACAGTACATTGACATGCTGGTCTGTCACAGTACGTTGACATGCTGGTCTCTCACAGTACATTGACATGCTGGTCTGTCACAGTACATTGACGTGCTGGTCTCTTACAGTACATTGACGTGCTGGTCTGTCACAGTACATTGACATGCTGGTCTGTCACAGTACATTGACATGCTGGTCTGTCACAGTACGTTGACATGCTGGTCTGTCACAGTACATTGACATGCTGGTCTGTCACAGTACATTGACGTGCTGGTCTCTTACAGTACATTAACGTGCTGGTCTCTTACAGTACATTGACGTGCTGGTCTGTCACAGTACATTGACATGCTGGTCTATCACAGTACATTGACGTGCTGGTCTGTCACAGTACATTGACGTGCTGGTCTCTTACAGTACATTGACATGCTGGTCTCTTACAGTACATTGACATGCTGGTCTCTCACAGTACATTGACATGCTGGTCTGTCACAGTACGTTGACATGCTGGTCTCTTACAGTACATTGACATGCTGGTCTCTCACAGTACATTGACATGCTGGTCTGTCACAGTACGTTGACATGCTGGTCTCTCACAGTACATTGACATGCTGGTCTGTCACAGTACATTGACATGCTGGTGTCTCACAGTACATTGACATGCTGGTCTCTCACAGTACATGGACATGCTGGTCTGTCACAGTACATTGACGTGCTGGTCTCTTACAGTACATTGACGTGCTGGTCTGTCACAGTACATTGACATGCTGGTCTGTCACAGTACATTGACATGCTGGTCTGTCACAGTACATTGACATGCTGGTCTCTCACAGTACATTGACGTGCTGGTCTGTCACAGTACATTGACATGCTGGTCTGTCACAGTACGTTGACGTGCTGGTCTGTCACAGTACATTGACATGCTGGTCTGTCACAGTACATTGACATGCTGGTCTCTCACAGTACATTGACATGCTGGTCTCTCACAGTACATTGAAATGCTGGTCTGTCACAGTACATTGACATGCTGGTCTGTCACAGTACATTGACGTGCTGGTCTCTTACAGTACATTGACGTGCTGGTCTGTCACAGTACATTGACATGCTGGTCTGTCACAGTACATTGACATGCTGGTCTGTCACAGTACATTGACGTGCTGGTCTGTCACAGTACATTGACGTGCTGGTCTGTCACAGTACATTGACATGCTGGTCTGTCACAGTACATTGACATGCTGGTCTGTCACAGTACATTGACGTGCTGGTCTGTCACAGTGCATTGACATGCTGGTCTCTCACAGTACATTGACATGCTGGTCTGTCACAGTACATTGACATGCTGGTCTGTCACAGTACATTGACGTGCTGGTCTCTTACAGTGCAGCGGCCAACGCCGCAACTTTTGTTGCCCACGAGGTGGCGGTGTGCCCGGTTCTCTGACACTGACTTTGCCAATCTTCTCATTAACACAGCCGCTACTGCGGGAGCCGTCTCACATTGACATGCTAATCTGTAATCTCTAACAATACAATAGCCGCCTCTTCAGCACCGTAGTCGTGATGTATATCAGGCTCTCCAATCTTACATTTACATGCAAATTAAATCTCTACCCCCGCCCACTTACCCTTGGGTTGCACCCATCTCAAACCTAATAAACTCCTTAAAACATTTTTTTTTAAACAACGGTTTTATTTTGAAGTACACTAAAAAAGTAAATAACTCGAACGGACAACGGGAAGTGGACATCATCTTGATTACAAGATTTGACCACGACATACAGAGAAATTAAGTTTAATAACTTTTTTGTCACAACTTCTTTTAACTCGCCGTCGAGAAGCACGTCAACGATGCTGCGCCTTCTCCCACATCAACGCTTGCCTGATTTAATTACTTTAGTACTTTAGTGTGTTGAACTTATTTAATTACTTTAGTAATGAATCTGCCTGAGACACGTGGCGCCTGCTTCTTGGGCCAGGCGATTCCAGAGTTTGGGGACCGCGGCGTTTTCGACCTATCCAATACATATTTAATGAATAAGCTGTCCATACTAAATGTTTATTGCTTTAAAATAGGCAATTAATTGATTGATTGATGCCGATTTTGATACAGGCACGCATTGTCACCGGATCTGAGTACGTGTGCAAAATTTTGAATTCTTTAGGCACAGGAAGTAGACGAAATTTTGATTACAAGATTCGATCACGACAAACATAGGAGTCAAGTGAAGTAAAACCGTTGAAAAACCTCTTGCTGCAGCAGCTCTCCCGCTATATTTATCCTGCCTCAGCAGTTCTCCTACTATGTTTCACCTGAGGACGATTGCTTGTGTTGCGATCGATACGTCGTGATTTTTTATTACTTTTCTATCGACGTGACTTTACCGAAAGATCCAAAGAGTATGAATTCCAGCGGTCACAAAAGCTTTAAGGCAAGATTTAGAAATATGTCGTTAAACTCGCCACCACCCGACACAGTCAATTAGTAATGTTTGTCACGTAAACAAAACATGCCAATTGGTTACAATTACAGCACACCGGTGTGTTGGAGAGTAAACCCACAAGATTTATCATTCGAGTACGACGTCTCGCCGGTAATTACAACCAGCCTCATCAGGCGACAGCCAGAGTTGTGAAGAAATCAACATTTATGTTTACGCGATCTAACCCAAAAACGTCATGGATAATATTGGTCGAGAAAGCCTACATGTTAAACTATGTATATGTGTGTTGAACTTTTTTCGCAGTGTACGTAGCCAACCGTGCTCATCGGAGGTGCGGGGTAAAGACAACTAAACACAAAACGCAGTTCTAAAGAGACGAGTTTTCAATTTGGAAAATGTCAGAATCTGAATCGGAAGTTTATTTCCTGAATAAAAGCCATTGAGCTAAGAACCTCTTTTTCAAGGGTGACTCGGCCGGCAGACAACATAAACGCGTTCTACAACTATCGATTTAAAAAAATAACTTAATAACAGCAATTACAGTGTCGTAAAATTACATTCACAGTGAAACTTTAGTGATTATAAACTGTTTAAATGACAAAATGGGAGATGCCAAGAGACGTTTCCTATTCGCGTCATTCGATCGCGAAGGCGCTGCCGTGTTTTGCAGACACAGTCTGCGATATCTTCTTGTTTCTTTCGGTAAAGTCACGTAGAAGGGAAACAATAAAATAATAAAAATAGAACATAATTTATTTTATTATAAAAATTAAACAATTTATTTTATTTTGATTTAAAGCTTTCGTGACTGCAGTAATTCATATTCTTAGTTTTTTCGGTAAAGTCACGTTGAAGAGAAACAACAAAATAACAAAATATATATAAAACAATAAAAAAATATTGTTTTATATATATTTTGTTATTAAAAAAATATTGTTTTATATATATTTTGTTATTTTGTTGTTTCTCTTCAACGTGACTTTACCGAAAAAACTAAGAATATGAATTTATTTTATTGTTTTATTTTTCTTATTTTCGTATTTCCCTTCTACGTGACTTTACCGAAAGAACCAAGAATATGGATCCCTGCAGTCACGACAACTTTAAATCGAAATTTTACAGTCTGCGATAGTTTCACGGGAGAAGGCGATGTTGCTGCAAGAAATCGCAATTGAGTGATTGTAGATAAAGTAACCGGCACACAATGGCCTGTTACTACGGTACGCTCTCTTACAATGTGCATGAACTGTACGTAGCACGCTGTGCTCGCACATGAACATCAGGTGGCAGTCTCTCCATATTCCATTGCTGTCAACATAGCCTTGCCTCTCCAGACTCTTAACATCCCTGTCTCTCCATAGCCTACTCTCCTGACTTCACAGGCCTGTCTCTCCATAGCCCTGTCTCTCCATAGCCCTGTCTCTCCATAATCCATAGCCCTGTCTCGCATAGCCCTGTCTCTTCCGACTCCATAGCCGTCTCTCAATATCCCTCTACAGAATCCATAGCCCTGTCTCTACATAACACTGTCTCGATTTATTTTTGCAGCACTTTTGTATATTTTTAATAATGCTGCTGAAAAACAAGAGTTTAAATTCAGGTGGACGGAGAAATAGATACTGTATGTGATTTTTATGTGGAGAGATGGGCGTCTTTGTTATTTCCCAAAATCGTCTGCAATAGTGCAAACGTTATTAATTGTATACTACACGCAGAATCGTATGAAACACATTCAGCGGCTGTCTGCCATGCAAAAACCATCAGCAGTTCCTGGAGACGTGCACTGTGGTCATTTTGCCTTGGATCACCATCAAAATATGTTTTAGTAAATGTGACCGACTGACTGCAGGAGTGATTAAGTTATTTTTAATGAGTGAAGGACCATTTCCGAAAACGTCGCCTGTTCAATATAACAGAATTCATGTCAAGGGAGTGTTATTAAAAATGTGTTGCGTTTGTGCTTTGTGCTTCCCCACGTGGACTTATCTGTACCCCCACTGTTTGGGGGGTATCCCCCCCCCCAGCTACATCCCAGCCCCCTGAGCCAGTTTAGTCGCGTGCTTAATGAATACATGAAAACAAAATAAATCCTTGAACTTCCCCAGTTTGTCATTATCCCTCCCCAAAGTTTACATGCTAGCTGAGGCTCATAAACTAAAAAAAACATATTTGGAGATAATGAACATTTCTCTATTTTACATGACATATGTTGTGCAATACTGTAATGTCTTAACATTTAGCGTTAATTGCAAACATACGGGGGAGCTAGGCAGTGAAGTTCCATGGGAGCTACTGAATTGCCACACTTGCTGGAAGACCACGTGAGCTCGTGGAGTATCTGGATGGCCGAGAATAGGGGCCGGGACACCGAAGGCCAGAGTGGCGACAATTTCATGGGTGAAGGAAATGTTCGTGATATATGAATATATACTGCAACTTTCTAATGTTCTCAACATCAATTATCTAGTATTGTAGTGCTAGTTAAGTCACGCGGTTGCATTTCTAGTAACAGAAAGTACTCAAAATAACACATTCATTGCACTCCACATGAAATTTATTTTTTAAGTTTATCCGTACGAGATAATGCACAGGCATACAAGTTCAGAATACATATGGTTAGCAAAACAACAAAAGCAAAACTAATGAATCACAGCAACGAAACAAATAGAAATCAGCGCAAAAACATGTCACGTGAGAAATCAAAGATATTGCACAAACAAATCGGTGTTAAATTATATTCGATCGAGTGTAAATCGGCTTGGCAGATTATATTTCGACGGATCGTAGTAAAATTGCAAATTAAGTTACAGAAGTATACTACGGATAAGGTGACTGTTGAACTGATATGTAAACAATTATTTGTCTTATGCCTTTGATTATTAAATATAGATCAGCATATGCAGCCAGCCCAGTGCAATACTGTACTGTCCCTCACCATCTCATCAAAACTACTGCCTCTAAGACAGGATGGCTACTTGTAAACTGCATACGACTACATCACGTATATACTGTACTCGGGTTGTTCAACGATAACCGCAATTGATTACCGGTATTTGTTTAGAATGCCAGGAACAGGTAACCGATCCCACTGGAATTCTAAGTCATGAATGCACCGATTTGAACGTGCGAACGTGCCAAATGGCACTACGGCCAAAGCCACCGCGTGCCACGTTTGCCCTCGTTTCTCAGTTTATAAAGAGACAAAGGCGCAGCCCTGCGCTTGCTCGCTCACGCCACTGTTGGCAGTAGGGGCAATTTGGCCTACTCTTCAACGCTAGCCGGATGTGTTCGTAAGAGGTTGGACGTACCCACACTTTACCCCACCATACGCGACCTGCTTTGAGTTCAAATGGAATCGCACGTCCTGAAAGCCGCGTGAGCCGTCAACTCCACTGTCTCATTTAAAATGTAGTTTGTTCCGTTTCATTGATAGACATTTCTATCCTTGCGTAAAAGCGGTCACGTTACTTCATTTCATATTAATACCGGTAATGAACAAAAATAAGCGTTTAACAACCCGATAGGATATACAAGAACAGAAATACAGCGTGAAAATTAAATTTCGACATTTAGATGTATCCGTTTAATATAAGTAACGTGCGTTTAAAGTTACATTCAATTATTATCTAGTATACTACTGTACGAGTATAGTATATACATGTGTATCGCGAACAGCACTTGCCCCAATAGTCTGTTGAAGTCTGCAGGGGGTTCTTTGTCTTGTTGTGGAACCCACTCACAACATGCAGAGCACAGTACAATCGCCACATACAGAGTTGGTTATAAACACGTGCGGTGAGGGTTGCCACCTCTAAGGTACAAAAAACGGGGATAGATCTTGGGAAGAAGAATATCTAACAAGAGCAGCAGATAAGAATTGCATGCTCTTTGGTTCTATTCGGTAAAGTCACGTAGGTAAAAAATAAAAATAATAAAAATCACGACGTTTCGGCCACAACACAAGCGGCCTTCATCAGGTGAAGGGACCAGACTGTCTCGAGGACAACGCTGGAGTCCCTTCACCTGATGAAGGCCGCTTGTGTTGTGGCCGAAACGTCGTGATTTTTGTTTTATTTTTTACCTACGTGACTTCACCGAATAGAACCAAAGAGTATGGATCCTTGCAGTCACGAAAGCTTCAAATCTAGAAAAGAATTGCATGATAAATGCATTGTTCTGGCCGATGGGTTATTATTAAGTAACTGACAAAAACAGGGACTTTTAATGTTGCGGGAAGACCGACAGATTTCCCAGGACAGATACAGGTACTGGGAGCTCCGAGAAAGGTGGCAACCGTATGTGGGACGCAAGAGTGAGTCGTGTGAGATGTGGCTTGCCAATGATCACAGACAATTCGGCAAACGCAGCCCTCACTCACCCGCTGCGTTTACTGGCAGGCCATATGAATTACGTGAAATTTCTCAGAATAATGTACCAAATATAAATGAATGTCTTCATACCACCATGACTGCATAATAAACACATTATCTCGGTCGTCTAAGCTTGTTCAGAAGCTGATGTCGTCGAGCATTCATACATACTTTAAATATTAAAACAAGAATGAACAACAATAAATTACAGCTGCACTACTCTCATCCACAACTTTCATTTCCTTGATTTTTTTACGCGGGGTTGAGCCAGTTACATTTTAATCCTCTTATTTACTGTTCATGTTTTTAAAAATACGAGAAGCTGAGTCGAAATTGCATCCAATTTGTCTGAGTTTCCCACAAATAAAAGCATAGAGGTTAGTATCGAGACTCACTGTGAGTAAGGTGTGTGCACTGCCACAAGTACACACACACTGATCTTGTAAATGTTATGTTTGTGTAAGAGTTAACTTGATAAGGAGCCTAATCGGCATTTCATTGCGCAATATTTAATGGTTTGCAACTATTATGCGGATGTGTTGCATGCACTAGCATTTTATTAATTATTTGTGATGTATTCGACTGCCGATTTCAATGGATAAGAAACGCTGAGTGGCAAATTCAACCGATTATTCACAAATGTGTGGAAAATGAATCATGTACAACGAGAATTTTACTACAGATAACGGAATGGAAATTCCGCTGAGCTGAATGTACCCACAGTTAATCGAGCTTCACTGTAGATTAATTTTATTAGCTCTATATACATAATATAATTTCAGAATTTAAACTATTCTCCATTAAGAAGAATTATGTTTTTGACGTCATTCCACGTCATATGACAATATGTACTGATACGTCATAGATCTTGAGTTCAACATCGCCATTACTTTGACTGTTGATTTAGCACCTCCGGTAGTGATTTCTCCGTGCCACATTTCACTTTGTTCACTGGAGCCTTGTTCAAGGACTACCCGAGAGCTACCGCCTCCTGATGTCTCAACCACCACCTCGACAGCAGTCGGGACACTCACAGCAAACTGCACCTTGCGGTCTGGTGGCAGCACACCAGCCAGGGGCTCAATCAGCACACATCCCAGATCACTCCAATTACTGTAAGTTTGAGGAAATGGTGGCCAAGAAAATGCCTTCATTTGTGCGGAGCACACAATCACATAATCACAGAGAAATTTAAAGCTTTGGGCTTCGGGTGATGAATTTTCAAAAATCTGCAATTGGTAGTTGCCAGGCTCAGGGAGGCGAACGACTAGCGATATCTCATTTGGAGTGTTTCTGATAATTACATGATTATCGCACTTCTTTGCTGATTTATCGATTAGGCTGGCCGTGAAATTTACACACTGATTGGCAGACTTTTGAAAAGCAACTTCACATCTTCCATCAGGTGTGTAAATAATTGGAGACGGCTGACTGGGGGAATGCAGGCCCAATGCCTCAGTCTTTAACCCAGGCCCACAATGATGACTCAATTGCAGCATTTCTACAGGGTTAATGCCAGGCTTGTCACAGTGAATCTTAAAGGAACACACCCAGTCCAAACTGGATTCACCATTTTTGTTGGCCTCTGCTGCAAATATACTCAAGTTGTAATCACCTGGCTGAGGTGGGAAAATGTGCAGCTTCATGCTATCTCTCTGAATGCTCATAAGACCATGTGATTTACTAAGTTTAGTGCTTTCACTTTTTGTTTCTACTTTAGTTAGCGTGTAGGAGTATTCCAGTGGAGCCTTGCTGTTTTCAAGCATCACCTCAGCCACTCCATTCACTGCAAAGGAAAAACCCAAAAAAGCAATGTAAATACATTTATACTCAAGGTATAATATATTTTTGTCAAATTCATCAAGACATATATTACAACTACAATATAGGACGAACATATTTGCAACAGCAACAAAATATTGCAGTACATTTAAGGATAAACACTGTAACATAGAGGTTTGAATCTATGCATTGAATTATTAGGAAGCCACTGGAGCTATGCACTTTAAATCTAGATGAAAAACGAATTTCTTTAGAATGGATTATTGTAGGAATAGGTTTTACACTTTTAACTGGCACAAAAACTACACCTTTATTCAAGGCATCATGTTTGCAATAACCACAACACAAGCAGTCAAAATGCTCACCCCGAGCCCTCAATACTCTGATAGTGTGCTGTTTTTGAGTTGTACGCCTTTTGGCGTCTTCTGGTCCAACACCAATGGAGACTAGGCTCTAAGAAAAGCCGTCTCGGGTGTGGACCAATCAAATTAAAGGACAGTGCATATTATTATTATCAGAGTTTGGTTCTATTGGGTAAAGTCACGTAGGTAAAAAATAACATAACAAAATCACGACGTTTCGGCCACAACACAAGCAGCCTTCATCAGGTGAAGGGACGAGACTGTCTGGAGGACAGCGCTGGAGTGAAGGCTGCTTGTGTTGTGGCCGAAACGTCGTGATTTTTGTTATTTTATTTTTTACCTACGTGACTTCACCCAATAGAACCAAAGAGTATGGATCCTTGCAGTCACGAAAGCTTTAAATCTAGAATTATCAGAGTTGTCTTTTTTGTTTGCATTTTGACTGCTTGTGTTGTGGTTATTGCAAACATGATGCCTTGAATAAAGGTGTCAGTTTTTGTGCCAGTTAAAAGGGTAAAACCTATTCCTATATCTTGTTACTGGCAAAGGAGGTCTCATAATGGATTATTGTGTTTAGTTTTTTTTCCCCCCGCACCTCTGGTTAGCACGGTTGTCCACGCATGGTGCAAAAGTAGTTCAACATATATACATACAAAGTACTCATGGTAGCAATGGACAATATATGCATTATCCTAATCCACTGCCACTTCTAGAACTATTTTTTCACACATCAACTTTTAGATTAGATATTGAAAGATACCAATGAAATTGTGCCATTAGTTTGTGTCCAATGTAATTACACACCAGTGTACATTTTAAAACACTATCTAATTTAAAGACCATTCACGATGGATATGGCTCAATATCCAGTTGTGCAAATCACTGACCTGTATTGACAATCCAATGGTCTGTCATCGCCAGCTTGAGTTCCAAATTAAAAAATCTGAAGTCCTTCAGCACCCGATACTCAAAGTCTTCTCGAGTGACAAGGTGCTCCATTAGTTGCCATTTCGAAATTTTAGGCCAGTGCGATTCTACAAATTTCTTTGGGTCCGCAAGAAAGTAAAATTCATTGTACCTGCATACAGTTATAAGCATACAATCCATCAAGGAGAAAACAATCGAGTAGGTAAAATAATTATTACGTTTATATCAGGTTGCAAAATGATTTTCAATGTAAATATATGTTTGGGGAAATGGATAAAGAGGCAACCCGAGAGGAGGTTGAAACAGCAGTGAAGCCGATTAAATTAGGCAAGGGAACATGATTACGTGATGTTTGAGTATTCACTAATGCCATGAATCGAAATAGCACAATATAAAGCCAAGGAATCAATACAAGTTAAGATGAATTTGTGATACGGGGTGGGATATGCAGCCGCTCAGTCAGTATCCGTGCCTCAGGGTCGCTGCCTTCGGGCAAGTGAAAATTGTGGTGCGTTATAAATTATTTTCCTTTGTTTAGAAAATTAAATACACCCGGTGAGACTCATAAAACTTTCCTCATTTTCCAATGGTGACCTGGGTTACGTAAAGACAACTTTTTAAAAAGATGTGAATTAGGATAACAAACAAGGTGAATTTCACTCCAAAAGTGTAATTATATCGTTGTTGTGGTATGGATTCTTTCTTCATAGACACAATGCATTATCTATTATGTAAATTGTATGCAAATGTTCAATCAATATTATATATGTGAATGATATCTGAGCTCTTATACTCCACAGACATCAGGAAGCAATATAAAAGGTATTGTACAACAGTTTATAAACACGGTGCATTGAAATTACCATTATACATCTTCCTATGAACAAAGGACGTGTAATAGTCTTATTATCCACCAATCCCAAGATTCCAGAGACAAATTGGGTCATGGATCAGGAAAAACTGAATTAGCGGAGCCATACATTTTCAACAAATTCTTAAAAAAGGGAGTCAATTGTTCGTGTAAAGAGCACGTGGCCGCAGACCAAGACAATCGGTGATTTCCTTGTTAAAAACAAATAGAAGCATGATAAATAAACGTTTCGTTTAAGGGTATGGCTTGCTGTTCTTGAGCCGATGGAGGGATTTCACCACGGCCTGCGTTGGCAGTGCAATAATCATAGCGAACTGAAATGTTTATTTCATACACAATCCAGGGAACGCTACTTCAGCTCCCTTAACTATCTATGCCTGTAATCCAGCACTGGAGGCGACAGTTGGTGGATCACAGAAAGGTCGCAAAACTCATCTCGTGGGCATCGAGCAGGTGCCATACCCTGGCTTTCGGCAGGTGCCATACCCTGGCTTTCGGTAAAGTCACGTAGAGTATGGATTCCTGCAGTCACGAAAGCTTCAAATCAAGATTAGTACTCAAGTGTGGACTAATCTCCATCTGTCCATCGCTATGGGACAGTGTTGCCCCCTCGTCCATGTGGGGTTTCATTGGGTGGGCCAGGTTTCTCCCTACATATAAACACATTAATTAGCTGAAAACACCTTCATTATATGTACCTCCGTGATTGTGGATTGTGCAGCGTTGTGAGATGCAGTTTGCATGGAATGTTGTGATAGAAAATTACTTTAATCATTGTGTATATACAGATCATGTTTATTAATTGCCAATGTACTCCAATGAGATTTTGAATCAAGAAAACCAGGAGTGTTGCTTGTGGTGTAATACGGCACCTGCGATTAAAGCTTTGCGTTTCATTACTGACTGCACCAGCTCCCCAGCAGGCGTCCAGTAAATACCAGCGACCGCCAATGCGTACAGCGTTCCAGGCATGATTAGGGTCCTCAATTTGGAACGGTACGTGACCGAGGGTCTTGCCATATCCAACAACCTCTTCACACTCCACTCCTACATGCCTGTGTATAAACATGCGCATATGTCGACACAGAGAGAACATGCACTTATCAAGAACCGACTTGAAAACTATTTTTGATCCTGGTAAAAAAGTAGGGTCTTATTTAACTAAAAACACACATTCAATCTTCTTAAATATAAAAGTCTCCGCGCGCGCTAGCGAGGTATTTGGCTCCCGAACGGTGGGGTTTATGTCGAGAAAATTTTGACAGCCAGCACGCCCTAAGCCCCGCGGTGGGAATAAGCTATTCCCTTTTCACGTCCGTCACCTTTTAATTAGTTAAATTAGCGTTTTTTGGGGGATTTTTTAAATTAAATTATTACATTTGTTTATGCATTATTTATTTATTTCCCTTCGCCGCGCGCTGGGTCATAACGCAGCCAGCCGCACTTGCGCACAGCGCCCACGAGGTTAGCCCCAGCAGTCCACACGCGCCATCGCCCAAGGGAAGTCGCACACTTTTGCATTATATGCATTTCCATAAGACGTAAGTCCCACAAATGAGTCTTATAAGCATTTATCTCCTTACACTTTGCACTGCTCACATGGGATGCCCCTAGCAACGCACACACGATCGCCACACATTTTTATTCGCCTTACACATGCAGCAAAAACAAACAAAACACGTACATTCTTCACAGTGCGATGTCCTCTTCTCCCCACCCCGCCCCAATGATACCCCAATGTGTCCTGAAGCTACTATAGAGCCCCTACATATCATTTTTATAGCACTTACATCCCATTATTGTCGCGTGGCCGGGGGGACCAGCCCAGCCTGCCAAGGTGCCACCTCGGCGGCCTAGGAAATCTAGGCGAGCCCGGAGGCTCTGCACGGGACTAAGCCTCACCACTACACTGCTTACCACTTTGTGCTATAGATTCCATATATATGGCTATACAGACAGCATGTACTACTGTAGTGCTAGCAGGTACCACCACAGTCACTATGCACTGCTGTCATCATAGCAGGTACCACCACTGTCACTTGCCCTGCTGTAATCATAGCAGCTTACACACAGTATGCACTGCTGTAGGGAAAGCAGCTACGACCACAGTATGCTCTGCTGTAATCATAGCAGGTACAACCAGAGTCAGTATACACTGCTGTAGTGAAAGCAGGTACCACCACAGTATGATCTGCTGTAATCATAACAGGTACCACCAAAGTCAGTATACACTGCTGTAGTGAAAGCAGGTACCACCACTGTATGCACTGCTGTAATCAGCTACCACCACAGTCAATATGCACTGCTGTTATAGCAGCTACCACCACAGTCAGGTACCACCACAGTATGCACTGCTGTATTAATAGCAGGTACCATCACATTTAGTATGCACTGCTGTAGTGAAAGCACGTACCACCACAGTCAGTATGCACTGCCTTTGTGATAGCAGGTTACACCACAGTCACTAGGCACTGCTGTAGTGATACCACAAACCACCACAGTCGGTTTGCACTGCTGTAGTTCAAGCAGGTATCACCACAGTCCATGTGCACTGCTGTAGTTAAAGCAGGTACCACCACAGTCGGTATGCACTGCTGTAGTGATAGTGCATACCGTCGATGTGTGTGTGCGTAAGTCCACGTGTGTATGTTAGTCAATGTGTGTGCGTGTGTAGACAACTACTCTTTTTAATATTCTTAGTTCTTTCGGTAAAGTCACGTTGAAGGGAAACCATAACACAAACGGTCATCAGGTGTGTCGGTTTGCATAAATTTATTTTTAAACGGCGTATTTATTTATTTTAAAAACGTTGGCGCCACGCGCAGCGATTTGGCAGTTTATTTAGAAGGACTAGTCCATCTATGTTCTGAAAAGAGGAGGGGGGAGACGAAAAATTTAATGTATGCTGTCTGAAAGCCACTGTAAGCGTGAACAATCAATTAAGACCTGAAATGGTTTATCAAATCTTTCCAATGATTGCTAAGCCAGAATCCATCTTCTCGGTTGAAATTGTCTCTGTGCTTGTATATGTGGATAGCCTCATGAACGAATCTCTCATGGTAGCCAGATGGCTTACAAAGAACCTCTGTCTTAGAAAAGTCAATGTCATGTGAGCCTACTGAATTATAACAATGATCTGCCACGGCCGAGGTGTTGGTCCTACCGTGTTTAAGGTCTGCTTTGTGTTCACGAATGCGGTCCGAGACATGGCGTTTGGTTTCTCCAATGTAACTACTACCACAGAGGCAACTTAGTTTGTAGACACCAGGGTATTGTATGTCCAGAATCACATCTTTTACAGACGGAACCAGATCACGGATTTTATGTAATGTGTTGAAACTTGTGTTTATTCAAGATTTTGGAGATCTTTTTTGTGATCCCCGCAATGTAGGGTAAAGTGATGGTTTTGAAAGGCTCCTCAAGAGGGTCCTTCTTCATGGTTTGATTTGAAAAATTTTTCTAAGAAAAGCCATCTCGGGTGTGGACCAATCAAATTCAAGGACAGTGCATATTATTATCAGAGTTGTCTTTTTTGTTTGCATTTTGACTGCTTGTGTTGTGGTTATTGCAAACATGATGCTTTGAATAAAGGTGTCAGTTTTTGTGCCAGTTAAAAGGGTAAAACCTATTCCTATATCTTGTTACTGGCAAAGGAGGTATCATAATGTAAATGCTCACCCCGAGCCCTCAATACTCTGATAGTGTGCTGTTTTTGAGTTGTACGCCTTTTGGCGTCTTCTGGTCCAACACCAATGGAGACTAGGCTCTAAGAAAAGCCGTCTCGGGTGTGGACCAATCAAATTCAAGGACAGTGCATATTATTATCAGAGTTGTCTTTTTTGTTTGCATTTTGACTGCTTGTGTTGTGGTTATTGCAAACATGATGCTTTGAATAAAGGTGTCAGTTTTTGTGCCAGTTAAAAGGGTAAAACCTATTCCTATATCTTGTTACTGGCAAAGGAGGTCTCATAATGTAAATGCTCAACCCGAGCCCTCAATACTCTGATAGTGTGCTGTTTTTGAGTTGTACGCCTTTTGGCGTCTTCTGGTCCAACACCAATGGAGACTAGGCTCTAAGAAAAGCCGTCTCGGGTGTGGACCAATCAAATTCAAGGACAGTGCATATTATTATCAGAGTTGTCTTTTTTGTTTGCATTTTGACTGCTTGTGTTGTGGTTATAGCAAACATGATGCCTTGAATAAAGGTGTCAGTTTTTGTGCCAGTTAAAAGGGTAAAACCTATTCCTATATCTTGTTACTGGCAAAGGAGGTCTCATAATGTAGGGGTGGGTATGTTTTCTCAGCCAACGCTGCTGCTTGTTCTCAGCGCTACTACGAATCAGCGTTATACGTGGGGTCGCCCTAAGTGGGGCCTGTCGAGCATCGTGCATTGTCCATAAATGACGTCACGCACCTGGGGGGGGGGGGGTTCAGACATTTGTGACGATGTGGGACGAGGGGGGGGGGTTTAGAAATGTTACGTTACGTAAAAATGCGCAATTTTCAATAAATATAGAATTGTTATAACAACACATTTTGATTAATTTTCATTATTAACTATTTTATTATTTAAATTTACTAAGGTCACCTTTTATTTATTCCATGAAGGAGAATTTTGCTTCTCCATGAGAGAATGGAGAAGCATAGATTTTGAACATTTTTTTAATGATTGTTATTAAACATTTTGATTCTAATGATTCTACCAGGGCTTTTCATTCTGTGGAATGAATGTGATTGTTATAATTGTACTCTCCATTTTGCTTCGTTCTACTACAAAGTTTTAAGTGTTTTTTTGTAGTTATAATTGCTTTTAATATTTTATAATTATCAGATAATTTCAATATATTCTGAACATCTGCAGTTTTAGTTAGACGTTGAATATTTGCAAGTGAATTTTATGCTAAATTTAAGCTTTCCAACGCCTTTTTAATACGTGTTTTCTCCTACAACATCAGAGTGCAGCGCCACATTAAATGCGCACTACAATGACAATAGTTTAAACCGATTTGAAGCATGTTTTATTTTCAAAATGGAAATATGGTTTTGGGGGGAGGGGGGGCAGAGCTTTGTGACGTAATATTTTAGGGGGGGGTCTGACTTTTTGTGACGCCGTGTGACGAGGGGGGGGGTCAAAAATCGTCCAAAATCGCATGACGTCATTTATGGACGGCCCCTTATCTGTGTTTGTTAAGTACAGCAATAATGTTGTTTTACATGTAGTACAGTTTGAATTTTGTCATAATTGTTGTGCAGTTGAATTAATTATGAATGCAGTTGTGTAATTAAGTGATGTAATTATAACTGTAGTATAGCCATCACCGTCATCAGCCATGATCAATAGCTTTTGTGGCGTCTTTGTTTACATATGATGAACAACAGCCAGCACACTAGCTAACTCTAATTATTTTAATTATTATTGAACTCCCCCACCCCCCCAAACGCACCCTCCCCCCTTCAAGCTCCCCTCCCTCCCGCACACGCTCAACGATTAGTTACGCATGTTCTCTAATTCATGTGTTCCTCTTTCTGTCCCAGGTGCTAGGTCGATTGTTGTTACATAGCCGGACCGTCAATGGATGTTGGCAGCTTTTGAAGGCCTTCATGAAGCTGTGAATTGATCTTGGCTCGTAATCTTCTTCTTGCAAATGGCAAGTATATCTAAATTATACGTCCACGTTTAAGTGTGTGGGAGTGAAGCGACTAAAACCGTTTAGTCGCCGGAGAGTGGGCGTAGAATGTAGTTGTTTTACGATATGGTCCATTGTTTGCTTCGGGTGGCCAAAGTCTCAGTGGGTCATGTTTAATGTCCCACTTGGAAAAGAGGCGTGTGCAGCGACCAGCTGCTGTTCTCTAGTTGTTTGACGGAGCACCACAGTTTCATTGGAAGATCAAAGCCGTGCGGAACAGGGGTTGGGGTCCTTATTAATAATTGTGTTAGGAACCTCGGCAGAACTCCAGTGTTCGCCAGAATGTCTTCAGTTGATCATCGCTTCATCCAATTGTCTCACGCGATCTCAGATTGGTCTCTGGCATCATAGACGAGTTCGTGGAGGATCGAGCTGGTCTTGGTGTAATGGGAGATTTACGCTTCCTCGGAGTTTTCCCAGGTGGTTTGATGTCTCCTCATCCCGCCCGAGGTTTGCTGCCATAATATTGGCTGGAACGGAGAGCCACTCAGCCGGAGTGGATTTAGTTTTCCCGTTGTTTGAAAGACACTTTTTATCTGGGCGTCCAATTTATTTGATAGAAATTGAGCCAATTCTTTTGTAAAATGTCTTTGTGAAATTGGCTCAAAAATAGTTGTCATTTGGCCAAAAACAATACATAATCAGGCCCCTTCTTTCGTATTCCAAGAACAGTTCATATTTCACATGTTCATACAGTATTTACAACTACAATTAAATATTTTTCTGTGAACCTGATAGGGATGACAGCATCTCATTGTGTCATACCAACCTTTGTTAAAATCTTTATCTACTTTTTTTTATTGGGACAAAACGCGAGCCCGGTAGAATACGATGATCGACATTTGATGGGACTAGAAACTCTGCATTGATTACAAGTCGGCGCAACGGGACGGGACCCACGAGGTGGGGGGGGGGAGTTGGACTCGCTGCCCCAACCAAGCCACGCGTAGGGGAGCGGGGTGGGGGGTGTGACGATTTATATGGGGAGGGAGAAGGGGGGAGGGGAAAGGTAACTACCGTACGGGGAGGAGGAAGGGGGCTTTGTTAAAATCTCTAACCATGCGTTTGGATGTCTCCATGTGTCTGTGAAATTACACATCAGTAATTATAGTGGAGTGGCACATGTTTAGAATTATATTCTTGGTTCTTTCGGTAAAGTCACGTTGAAGGGAAACAATAAAATAATAAAATATCTATTTTACCGAAAGAACCAAGAATATGAATCACTGCAGTCACGAAAGCTTTAAATCAAAATTTAATGTTTAGAATTGTTTGTATCTGTGTTCGAAGATGATAGCTTCACTTACCTCTCATACCCTTGTGTGCAGGACTTGGATTACATAAGCATGATGCTCGCTACAAACTGTTCATTTGACATCACATGGTCATACACTTATTTTGCGATTGTATAACTGCATATAATTTTAACCAATGCCATTGCATAGTAATTTCCCTCGAGTTTTAAAACACATTTTAAAAAACAAATAAACATGATAGTTATGTAATGTGAACGAAAAACCTCATTCATAAATTACATGAATGATTATGCAATGTGAAATGCAGATTACAATAAATGCAATTATGAAAAATATGTAAAGTTGCTCTAAAATAACTATTGTTCACAAAATAAGTTGCATTTAGTTTTATATCAAACCTGCACATCTCATTGACGAGCCCAGCATATCCAGCACAGATAGCAGTCCGTGAGCTGAGGACGTCTTCCTTTTTGTAGTTAGACTTGTCTTTTCCAAACCAATATTTCACATCGTATTCTATGGAGACATTTATACATGACAAGCATTACTACCCGGCTTCGCCCGGGACTTGGATTCACCACGCCCGGCCGCCTTTGTCTCCCCAGTGGCGATGTTCGTATACCACACCGGTTACTTGTTCGAGGCTGAGTCGACCTAGGGGAGGCCCATGACTGGTTCAAATAATCGTCACCGGTGTTGGCCGTGAGCGGGGATCGAACTCGGGTCGCCGGGTTCGTAGCACAGCGTAGCGCTAACCACTACACCACCGCTCCCCCCACACACACGTGCGCGCGTCCATAGGTACACATACACGCGCTTACTGCAGACACACACAACTTTCAGGGTGCGTACGGCAGTAAACGACTGAAATAATAAAGCAATGGTGCGCGAAGAACGCCTTAGACCTGCAACACATTTGTATGGCACTTTACTCGCGTTGCGGAGAGTTGGGGGGTGGCGTGACATGAGCAGGCACACCGCGTTACGCTTCCACATGTGCGGGTCACATGACAGATGTGACGTCACAGCCCACTTGCCGTGCAAAAAAAATATATACAAAAGTTTATTTTTTATAATTTTTGCATGGTGTACAGTCTGGAAATTACCCACATGGCAAATTTCAAGTTTGTTGCATGTCGGGAAGTACGCTAAACATTTTGAACAGACGCACATAATCACAACTTTGCCTTTTATATATATGGAGATTATAGCATTGTGGTAATGACATTAATTTGTACTGACATAGCAAGTAAATACAACTGTTGCAAGTTAGAGTGTTATATCTCTATCTCAGTCCTGCACACATAGCATGAGAATAGCTTCATATAATTTGTATATTAAAAAATGTGTAAATGCGGTGTGTATGCTCACCGATGTTGTGGCACACCCATATCCAAATTGATCGGAGCTTCTCCAACTCAGTCTGAGTGTCTTGTGTAATCATCTCAACAATTTTTGTTGTGGAATATGATCGGGGAAAGTCCATCTGCAGGTTATAAGGGGACAAGGTTTCTTATATCGCAGAGAAGTGTGTGTTTCTTCACGAGGGAATAAAATTGGAGTAAACAGAAAATAAATTGATAGTCATAATCTTGGATCGGAATACTAACTAACCATATTGACTAATTAACAATTAACTGCTTCATTTCTAACAAAATACACCTGAATATAGTTAATAAAATCATATATAAAATAGATTCACCGCATTACACGAATCTAACATTCCAATCACAACCAATCAACCAGCAATCAACTTTAATCATTCAACTGGTTCACCTTCATGGCTGTCCTGATGATGTCAAGGCACCTACTTAAGGACCTGGACCAAGAAGCTCTTTCACACAATGCTTGATATCTCCAGTGAAACGTCGTACAAAAGTGTAAAAATGTAGCTTGGATTTCAACATTCTGGTTTCATTTCTAAACCAAATCATTAGGCACATTTTCCCACGTGATACTGATTTGATTGGCTACAAGATGTAAGTTAAAATATACTAGCCGTACCTCCAATTAGCACAGTTCAACATTTGATCATTGTGAATTGTGGATAAGTATCAATAACAATTGTGGAGCACCTGAAGCTTCCGCACAAACCCCAGGTGATGGATGGAGGAACGTCCACTTGTGAACTGCTCTGAATAGAGAAGAATGAGCCGTGGACCAACGGTTGTGCAGAAACATAAGATTTCTGTCCATAACCAACCAATTCAGGGACCAATGCCTCATTCGATATTATGATGAACACTAGCCAATCCCTTTGGGGTGCTTATGGTATTGAGAAACTCCCTAGTGAAGGCTAGAAACAGTCTTCGCATGGGTTTATGGAACATAATAGTTACGTTCCAGACAACAACACTCAGGTTTGTTTAAAATATGATCATTTATAACGTAGAAATCCTGGGAAGAAGTGAATACATATGGCCTGGAAGCGATTCATTGTCTCTAAATCTGAGCATAAAGCATGTTATTCTTTGGAACAATGACAAAACAGAAGGAATTGCTCGCAATCTCAGAAAACTATCTGGAGTAACAAGGTGTTCCTTCTGTTTTATGGTGTCAGCTGGCCAGCTTATAAAGTTATATTTTGCAAAGTGCGTGCTTCCAGGACACGTGCCATTTTACGCTGTAAAATGTAATTTCCCCAAAGATCTTCCCACACCTCCAGCACGAATCTTACTTCAATCACCCATGATGCCATCACGTCCTGCCTATAAAAGGCACCACCACACGGCACACCTAAGATGTTTTTTTTTGCCGGCAGCCTGCAAGCATCTTCTGAACATGGCTGTTCATTGAACGAGCAGCAGGTTCACAGTGTGTAGTTGTTTGATGATAATCTATGCATTCGCGCTTCCTATGCTTCACTTTGGAGGGTGAACACTTTCAGTTCAAAGTTGTTCCCTTGGGACTCACATCCTAGTGAACACGGTCACCTTTCTCTGCAAAGATGGCATGATCCTCTTTACCTACCTGAATGATAATTTGAGATAAACCAAGCAACTTGTTCAGGGTATACATATACTTAGGAGTGCATCGATCATGGCAGTAGCTTCACAATTCTTCATTATTTGGGCATTGTGATTACTTAAATTGCCACTATCCTTGTAGGCTACCGGCCTAATTTTAGGTATGACATTTCGCTGATAGTTACAAGTAGTATAATTAGGCAATAGCCAGAATGATAACGTCTTACCCATTTAAATGTTGCTCTCCAACACATTGGTGTGCCGAAGCAGTAATAAATTGCCATGTTTGTTCACGTGACAACTTTATTAATTGGCTGTGTCGGGTGGAGGATTTGACCCAAAAATATAAATTTAAGAATCCTAATATTGTTCGCAAAAGCCGAAGTACTAATATGTCCCAAACACGTGAATTCTCCGACACACTGGTGTGGTCATATTCTTGATCTCATAATGCATAATGCACCTATAGCTGACCTACAAGCTTCTGAACTGGCCATTTCAGACCATTTGACAATCGGACTCGACTTGCTACTTCCTGTGCCAACTCATACTACAAAAACCTTAAGGCTATGTATCCCCTAACAATCCATGAAGTTATTTCACAATTGCCTTTTGTAAAACGTGGTAGAACTTTACAATTCCATCCTATATGCTGTATTGAAATAATTGGCACTCCACAATGTCTCCTCTGTTGCCCCTTCCCGTTGTTCAATGGTGAATTATAGACAATGAAATCTTCAGTCAATTACGTCTGAGTGCCTCTGGATGGCAAATCTTTCAGTACATGTGCAGGCCTTCAAGCATCACCGACGGGTTATTTGAGAGTCACTGCAAACTGCCAAAATTACCTTTTATTTCTCGCTTATTGAGGCTGGTAGAAACAACCTCAGGATTCTCTTTTTACCCAAGAGCTCTATTTTGCCAATTATCTGCCTATTTGTTACAAACATCTTTTGCTTAAGTCCGACCTGTTATCACCTGCCTTCAAAATCGCAGCCATTACCCCCGTGCTTAAAAATAAACAATTCTGGACCAGGACAGTTCTGTTCACTAGAGGACAATCTCCAATCTTACATTTATATCTAAAATTCTTAAGCGGGCGGTAGTGTCGCAACTACAAAATCCCCTCGCTCGAAGTGACGTCATGGAACCTCTACAATCTGGTTTCAGGCTAATGCACATTACAGAAACATCCCTGGTCAAGGTGACTAATGATCTATTCATGGCTGAAGACCCCAGTTCTATCAGTATCCTCATCCTCCTTGACCTTAGTGCAGCATTTGACATGGTTGATCGCTTGATCCTTTTAAATTGCCTGTAAAGCAACTTTGGCATACTGGTGCTCCAATGGTTCAGGTCGTACCGCTATAACCGGCAACCATTTGTTACTCTGGGAAATTGTAATTGACTTTGGTGCTGTCTCATCTGGTGTCCCTCAAGGGTCCGTCCTGGGGCCCCTGCTATCCTGCATCTACATTATTCCACTTGGTCAAATCTTATGTCGATTCGGTATTGACTTATATCTATGCTGATAATATACAAATGTATTTACACACCAATTCCGACCCTTGTCATTCTCTCATCACCACTTGGTTGGCCGAAGTTAACTCCTGGTTGCAGTGTAATTTCCCGCAACTCAACGGCAACAAAATTGGGGTGAAGCTTCTCGGTTCCCCACGTCGACTGCACAGAGTTGGCCCGTCAAACCCATTTAACCTGCCGCTTGGTAATCATAACATTTTTGTTTCATCCCTGGTTAAAAAAAAAAAAAAACCTCTGTGTCATCTTGAACTCTGTTCTGTCTTTCAAAGTGCATGTCAAGAATGTTATACTTTTTTGCCTAACATTGTTCGGGTAGTATTCTACCTCTCCATCTGTGATGCAGAGAATTTGATCCATGCATTAATCCACTCTCGGGTTAACTATTGTAATGCTCCCCTGTTCGGCCTGGCGGAAAGGGTCCTTAACGGATCACAATGTGTTCAGAATGCAGCAGGTCGAGAAGTTCTCCTTCCGAACAAATATCCTCAGTCCTTTCTAGATGTAAAGCTTTCGTGACTGCTAGGATCCATACTCTTTGGTTCTATTGTGTAAAGTCACGTAGTTTATTTTCACCTACGTGACTTTACCCAATAGAACCAAAGAGTATCCTCAGTCCTGACCTCCTTGCACTAGCTTCCGGTAAGGCACCGAATGTATATGTAGATTATAATATTAATCGCTAAAGCGTTAAGAGGGCTTGCACAGACCTACAATCGTGACCTATTAAATCCTCAAGCACCATTTTTTAACGGCACTTTATAAAACGAATGTATTATTATGGCTGTCCCACAGCACATGACACTGTTTACCACCATCACATAAATATTCAGACTGCTATGTGCAGATATCACATCCCTTGGCACAGGAGTTGCCACAACTGAATCACACTTTCAGCAGCAAGCTGTAATTGTTTTGCAGTTGGATAGAATAAACAGTGTAGGTTAACCTTAAGGGATCCTTAAATAATGATACAAGACATTTTTCAAAAGCTATTTTATGCATTTGTTTTTAACTGAAATATTAGTTTTGATGTTAAATACACACATACAACTGAGTGCACAAGTACTTACTTTGATAACACGCTGGTCAAGATTTTTAAAAATGTCAAGGTTTGGAACAGGACTCTTCCACTGTTGAAACTCTGTGGCTTCTTTGCTAGGAACATCTTTAACATATTTGTGTTTCAGACCTGCTTCAGAATAACCCTTTACACTCTGTGCCTTGTCAATTTGGCGACCTTGGTTTACGTTATTGATGTCGCAAGCATGAAGTTCCAGCTCAGTCTGCGCAACCTCTTGACGCGTCAGTTTATTTGTTATGCTCACAGAGGGAATCTCCACGGACCTTTCATCAACTCTCTTATTACTTTTGCCTCCCTGGAAACCTGACTGCCGTCTTGTACTCTTCCCCCTGCTCTGAATGTCAACTTCACTAGACTTTGATACGTTTTCTTCAGATTGTTGAACTTCAAATGCAGTGTTGACCACGCCATCTTTTCGGTTGCTGGTAGGGAGCTTGGACTCGATCGAGTTTCTCTTGAGACAGGGGCAGCAGCAGCAATACCTGCTCCAGCAGCATCCCATGGCTGTGCTTTCAACAGCAAAACTGGCGTCACACTTCCTGGGCAACTGCTTTTGTATCAGTTCCCATGCAAATATATGGCTTAACCAACACCCCCTTGTCTCCGCTGTCAAAAGGAAGCAATCTGACAAACAAACTCCCACAGACACACACAAGTAGGGTGGGTACAATAAAGAGCCACGTAGGTAGCAGGTAATGTGTACAATGTGCATGGTATCTTTAAGGTGACATTGCGACATTCCTGTAAGTGCACACACATCCGTATTTGGCTGTGATTGTATCAGTGGTGTAATCTAGCCAGAATGGCTCGCGAAGCTTTTCTGGTTTGTTCTTGTGTCGAATAGTGTATTGCTGTACATACCATGACATTACATTTGCAAACGAGAAAATGTTACGTTCTCTAATATTTTACAAGACAGGATATCTATACGTATAAAAGGGAAATTTGTGAATATGTGTGTCTGTTTAAAATGTTTAGCATACTTCCCGACATTCAACAAACTTGAAATTTGCCATGTGGGTACTTTCCAGACTGTACACCATGCAAAAATTATAAAAATAGACTTTTGTATTTTCGGGGGGGGGGTGGGCGCAATAATGCATATATTTTGCACGGCAAGTGAGCTGTGACGTCACATCTGTCATGTCACCCGCACATGTGGAAGCATAACGGAGTGTGCATGCTCATGTCACGCACCCCCCCAACCCTCCGCGAGTAAAGTGCCTTACAAATGTGTTGCAGGTCTAAGGCGTTCTTCGCGCACCATTGCTTTATTATTTCAGTCGTTTACTACCGTACGCCCCCTGAAAGTTGTGTGTGTGTCTGCAGCAAGCGCCTGTATGTGTATCTATGGACGCGCACGTTTGTGTGTGGGGGGGAGCGGTAGTGTAATGGTTAGCGCGCTGCGCTACGAACCCGCCGACCCGATTTTGAGTCCCGCTCACGGCCAACACCGGTGACGATTATTTGAACCGGTCCTGGGCCTCCCCTAGGTCGACTCAGCCTCAAACGAGTAACTGGTGTGGTGTGTGAACATCGCCACTGGGGGGACAAAGGCGGCCGGGCGTGGTGAATCCAAGTCCCGGGCGAAGCTGGGTAGTAAAGCTAGTGAAATACTAAGCCATTCATGCATGCTTGTGTTTGTCTAAATGGGCTTAGATTAGCACCGTTGGCTACATACAGTGTAAAAAAGTCCAACATACCTACATACAACTAATCTTGACTGTAGCAAAGGAAACTATCACTCACCTTCAAAAAGTTTATATTTAAAGTTTACTGTAATTTGCTTATCTGGCTGAGACCTCAGGAGATCAGGTTATAGTCTCATTGCAAGAGTGGCAATATGGGGTGATAATCATCGTGTATAATCCCAATTGAGTAATTTTCAAATTTGGCACACGTTGGCCTACTCTTGTGAATGACATCAGGGGATCTTTGACATCCACTGTGAAGCAGATGGCGGAAAGTAATATTATTGTCATTAAAGTTGTTAAGCTTGGAGTAAATAGTTGCGATAGATAACCAAATCAGGTTTTCTGGATTTGGTTGTCTGTTAAGCAGTTCTTCTCACGCAGTCTAAAGCAGGAAACTGCACTTTGGATGACAAGCAGCTGTGGAACCTTACATGTTAAGCTGACATCTGAACGGGTTTTGGGTCTCCTTTCACCAAATTACACTGACCAGCGTGGTGAAGTACGGTCAAATAACTCCCATGACGGAAGAGTGTGGAGGCCTTCATTTAGAAGTGGATTCACAAATTGCTGTACATGTATTCGTATTATTAAAGATACAGGGGCTGGTGGGTGGGGGGGGAGGGGATCAATGCCCAGTTGTTACCAAGACTTGATTCGAAAGCCGCTGTCCCGGATCATCCTGCTACCACCTCTCATGAGAGACACTTGCATTGCAGCCCTGTGCTTATCGACCATTGGCCATGTCAGGACCAACGATGGAGAAACGGACTCAAAAGTGGGGATAAGGGACCAAGGTGATGCTGCGGGAGGAAGCACCACCACTGCCCACAACAACTGCACACTCACAGCATGAACGCAGACCACCGCGCAGAGAGACCCCGGGTCCCTGTGAGCTCCTCTTACAGAGCCATATACCACGGCTTTTCCTGGGGCACAGACAGCTGCTGGGAGCTCGCAGTATATGTACCACATGTCATTAGAATGGGTTGTAGATCCTGAGCTACCCAAGAGAGAGCAGTCAGGTCAGGGCAGGATGGAAAACTATATTTATTTTCAGGTGTAAACACATTCCTGCGGAGGGAGCTGGTAGGAACGTTGGGTTGCTCGGTCAATGGCCAGGGTCAACGGCGGCACCACGTGGTGCATTCCGCAAATATGCCCGACTGTGAGGGCGGGCACAAGCCGGCGTGAGTAGGTTAAACGTTGAGTTTTATAAGGACACTACGGGGTGACCAGCCCCACCCTCCTCACCCAGCTCCTCCCCACCCTCCCCACCCAGCCCCTCCCCACCCTCCCCACCCAGCCCCTCCCCACCCAGTCCCTCCCCTCCCCACCCAGCCCCTCCCCACCCAGTCCCTCCTCTCCTCACCCAGCCCCTTCCTCCCCACCCAGCCCCTCCCCACCCTCCCCTCTCCACCCAGCCCCACCCCTCCCATTTTTGGACGCACGACGGACGGACACAATAATCCCCTGTGGGCTGGTGTAACCAGAGGTTCCTACCAGTATTATTTATAATTTTATGCTGCCTGTTGCTGGCCTGGTCCTGGCTTTTCTCTTCTTTCCACATTGAAAGATATATAAAGCATTTTAAAAATGGTTTTGATACAGTGGCTTAAGACGGAGTTACACTTAGATGTAAATCTAAACTCTTATTGTCGCTCATATCCAACTTGTGGTTTGGTTGCAGAGCTTATTGTTTCATAGGCTTTGCAACATTTTGGGTAAGTTGTTTGGCCTTTCACTGTTCACAACGCTTCATTTTAGCCACGTTTATGCCTCGTCTCCTCGACGCTTCCAGAATATCTGTGTGGAAGCCTCCAGGCGTGCCTGCCTATGATCCAGACCGGGAGTCCTGTGCTTACATCAGAAGCTGACATATAATAAGATAATAGGTTTTCTCCCTTTATTCTGGCAACATAACAGGTCTTAAGATGTTAAAACACCAAACTGAAACCTTTTACAAGGAATCATGTCTGCATTAACCACAATGCTTGTGGTCAGAATGCAAACAAAAAACATACTCTAATAATATTTTGGTACTGGCAAAGGAGGTCCCATGATGTAGATGCTCACCCTGAGCTCTCATGACTCTGATAGTGGCATTGTCTTTGTGCTGTTCGCCTTTTGGCATCCTCTGGTCTAACGCCGTTTTGAGACGAGGCTCAAAAGAAAACATTTTAAACAGACACACATATTCACAAATTTCCCTTTTATATGTATAGATATCCTGTCTTGTAAAATATTAGAGAACGTAAAATGTTCTCGTTTGCCAAAGCTCTGGTGTGGACCAATCAGTTTCAAGGACAATGTATATATTATCAGAGTGTTTTTTTGCATTCTGACCACAAGTATTGTGGTTAATGCAGACATGATTCCTTGTAAAAGGTTTCAGTTTGGTGTTTTAACATTTTAACACCTGTTTTGTTGCCAGAAAAAAGGGGAAAAAACAATTATCATATTTTGGTGCTGGCAAAGGAGGTCCCATGATGTGTAACAGATATACTTATATGGGGGGGGGGGGGAATGAGGCTTACAGAAGGGGACATTTGGTATTTGTAGCGAAGATGACTCGACACTAGTTGGGACAAGCAATGTCAGGATCAGCCTCTCGAGGAGCCTCGTGAATGAGACGACTTGGGGTCCACCACCCCTCCTCATGACGTGTCCTGCCTAAGCCCCCCTGATTTTGACAGTTTTAATTCTAATTGCTGTACACGCGTTTATCTTCTCCGATACAAAGTTACATTACTAGAATTCATTATAAAATATTCTGATCGATATGAAAATACGTAACAGTCACTTTGCACTAAATTCGTGCTTTTAAATGAACATTTTTAAATGAATAACGCCCTGCACGGAAACATAATAAGACGTGTTACTTATTTATCACAAACTAAAGTTCATTTACATGAATATATGGAGGACAACTTGAGCGACCCGCCTATGCCATAAATCCCCTTTGTAATATATAACGTGGACTTTGTTCATGAAAGTGAAGTCAAGGTTTATTGCTCAATAGGGGTTTTCAAAGGTATATATACAGTGAGGGAAAAACGTATTTGATCCCCTGCTGATTTTGTACGTTTGCCCACTGACAAAGAAATGATCAGTCTATAATTTTAATGGTAGATTTATTTGAACAGTGAGAGACAGAATAACAACAAAAAATCCAGAAAAACGCATGTCAAAAATGTTATAAATTGATTTGCATTTTAATGAGGGAAATAAGTATTTGACCCCCTCTCAATTAGAAAGATTTCTGGCTCCCAGGTGTCTTTTATACAGGTAATGAGCTGAGATTAGGAGCACACTCTTCAAGGGAGTGCTCCTAATCTCAGCTTGTTACCTGTATAAAAGACACCTGTCCACAGAAGCAATCAATCAATCAGATTCCAAACTCTCCACCATGGCCAAGACCAAAGAGCTCTCCAAGGATGTCAGGACAAGATTGTAGACCTACACAAGGCTGGAATGGGCTACATGACCATTAATAAAGAATTACAATTCTGTCCTAAACGTATTGCACCCCTTGCTTTCTCCTACCGCTCCCCCCGCCTCTGCTGCTGTGCCCCCTTGCTCTCTTCGGCCCCTCCCCCTCCCTCCCACCTCTACTTCTTATTTAAGGCCTCTGTCTGTTCATCCCTCCGACCCTTTTTCTTTTTCCTTGCTTCTCTGTTCGTCTTTCCTCTCCTTGCCTCTTGGTGTCCCTGTATATGTATTTCTGCTGACTTTTACCTCGTATTTGTTCACTCTGTCTATGCTGGTATGTTCAATCCAGAGGATGAACACGAAATTTAGCACTCTTCTGAAATTCGTGGTCCGCCAGGCAAGTGTCTAACTTTGTTGTTGGCCTGACTGGTTTTGCATCACGTAATTTTTTCTTAGGTTTGTTGAATTCTCGTCTCTCATCTTCTTTTTGTATTTACCTCCGTGCAGTTTGACGCTCTCTATGTGTTGCGTTGGTGTGGCCCTATATGCTCCCTCGCTATTTGTTTTTTACACCTGATGAAGATCGCTTGTGTTGCGGTCGAAACGTCGTGATTGATTTATTTTAATCTAATTTTATGGTATTTCTACATACGTGACTTTACCGAAAAAAAACAATGAGTACAAGACCATTGCCAAGCAGTTTGGTGAGAAGGTGACAACAGTTTGGTGCGATTATTCGCAAATGGAAGAAACACAAAAGAACTGTAAATCTCCCTCGGCCTGAAGCTCCATGCAAGATCTCACCTCGTGGAGTTGCAATGATCATGAGAACGGTGAGGAATCAGCCCAGATCTTGTCAATGATCTCGAGGCAGCTGGGACCATAGTCACCAAGAAAACAATTTGTAACACACTACGCCGTGAAGGAGTGAAATTGTGCAGCGCCCGCAAGGTCCCCCTGCTCAAGAAAGCATATATACATGCCCGTCTAAAGTTTGCCAATGAACATCTGAATGATTCAGAGGACAACTGGGTGAAAGTGTTGTGGTCAGATGAGACCAAAATGGAGCTCTTTGGCATTAACTCAACTCGCCGTGTTTGGAGGAGGAGGAATGCTGCCTATGACCCCAAGAACACCATCCCGACCGTCAAACATGGAGGTGGAAACATTATGCTTTGGGGGTGTTTTTCTGCTAAGGGGACTGGACAACTTCACCGCATCAAAGGAACGATGGACGGGGCCATGTACCGTCAAATCTTGGGTGAGAACCTCCTTCCCTCAGCCAGGGCATTGAAAATGGGTCGTGGATGGGTATTCCAGCATGACAATGACCCAAAACACACAACAAAGGAGTGGCTCAAGAAGAAGCACATTAAAGTCCTGGAGTGGCCTAGCCAGTCTCCAGACCTTAATCCCATAGAAAATCTGTGGAGGGAGCTGAAGGTTCGAGTTTCCAAACGTCAGCCTCGAAACCTTAATCACTTGGAGAAGATCTGCAAAGAGGAGTGGGACAAAATCCCTCCTGAGATGTGTGCAAACCTGGTGGCCAACAACAAGAAACGTCTGACCCCTGTGATTGCCAACAAGGTTTTTGCCACCAAGTACTAAGTCATCTTTTGCAGAGGGGTCAAATACTTATTTCCCTAATTAAAATGTAAATAAATTTATAATATTTTTGATATGCGTTTTTCCGGATTTTGTTGTTATTCTGTCTCTCACTGTTCAAATAAACCTACCATTAAAATTATAGACTGGTCATTTCTTTGTCAGTGGGCAAACGTACAAAATCAGCAGGGGATCAAATACTTTTTTTCCCTCACTGTATTTTATGGCTTAGCAGGTGTCTTAACGGACAAATCAGTGTAAAATGTCACTCCAGTCCCAGTGCAATGCCCCAGAGCACCGCTCCTACCGATATTCGCTTTTAACTTTGTCTCATTGTTCCCATCTCGTTTGTGTCGTTTCACTTTTCTGTCTCGTTCGTAGTTTTAATTATATTAACCCATAAAAATGTATGCAAATGTTATGCTTATTTATAGTGGCCAATGATACACATTAAATGCATTATTCATTATAACTACTTTACTCCTTATAATTATTTCTTTTTTATATAGTACCTTTTACTCCAGGGCATGTCACAGTAAATATACTAGCCCTAGCATATGTCATATTATTTTCAATTGTTATATTTACTTGTAATGTTTAAAGAACTTATTTCAAATCGTAACATTATCTACTGATACACCTGAGAGTTCAACATCACTTTCACTGTTCATTTTGCACCTCGAGTAGTGATTTCTCCGTGCCACATTTCACTTTATTCACTGGAGCCTTGTTTACAAGCATCACCTCAGCCACTCCATTCAAGGCTCCAGTGAATCACAGCAAACTGTACCTTGCGGTCTGGTGGCAGCACGCCAGCCAGGGACTCAATGAGCACACATCCCAGATCACTCCAATTGCCGTAAGTTTGAGGAAATGTTGGCCAGGAAAATGCCTTCATTTGTGCAGAGCACACAATCACATAATCACAGAGAAAACTAGAGCTTTGGGTTTCGGGTGATGCATTTTTTCAAAAATCTGCAATTTGTAGTTACCAGTCTCAGGGAGACGAATAACTAACAAGATCTCATTCGGAGTGTTTCTGATAATGACATGATTAGCGCACATATTTCCTGATTTATCAATTAGGCTTCCCATGAAATTCACACTGATTACCAGGCTTTTAAAAGGCAACTTGAAATATTCCCTCAGGTGTGTAAATAATTGGACCAGGCTGACTGGGGAAATGTAGGCCCAATGCCTCAGTCTTTAAACCAGGCCCACAATGATCACTCAGTTGCACCATTTGTACAGAGTTAATCCCAGGCCTTTCACAGTGAATCTTAAAGGAACACATCCAGTCCAAACTGGATTCATTACTTTTGTCAGCCTCTGCTGCAAATATGCTCAAGTTGTACTCACCTGGCTGAGGTGGGAAAATGTGCAGCTTCATACTATATGAATGCTCATAAGACCATGTGATTTATTGAGTTTAGTGCTTTCACTTTTTGCTTCTACTTTAACTATCGTGTCGGAGTATTCCAGTGGACCCTTGCTGTTTACAAGCATCACCTCAGCCACTCCATTCACTACAGTGTAAAAGAAAATGTACCAATTTAAATACAATTCATTCAAAAGGTATACTACATTTTCGTCAAGAGCTTTATTACAACTATGGAACCAAAACCGAATTGTAATAGTCAACACAATATTACAATACATTAATAATAGTGTGAAACAGTTTATTGTGTTTTTTTGTATTTTCCACTGAAGTATAATTAATTATAAAGTATAGGTATTACTTTATGTATGTGTAATTGTCATATAAATGAGATGTGTATATATTTTTTTTAAATATGTAAATATAATGGTGATTTTGGTAGCAATGCAAAATGTATGCTTGGATTATGCATGCATGTTCATTGGGATTACATCAACTGACACATCTAGAAATATGTAAGCACGTTCAGATTGGTGTTATACACCATACCACAGTGCACACCAGTGAAATTGTGAGAAGTGTGAGACATCTCATGTGCACAAGTGCATATAGCTACGAGAAATATGCCTCCATGAAATTTATATTGTCCCATCACATTTATGGAACGTGTTTTATTTTGTAAAATATTTATTAATGCTTGCGGTTTTTGTTTGTTTAGCAAGTGCCATTAGCACGTATTCTCACAAACAATAACATATAAACAAGGACGTGGATTCTGTAACGCTTCCCAATATGTGCTGTGCTTGCAAGTACTCTCGATAATAACAGTAGCGCTCGTACCAAGCGCACAGAAAGCAGCAAATCCACAGCTGCTATCAGGAGCTCAGATAGCAGCTCTGCTCTGGGAAGGGTGTGGGCCATCCTTTGATCGATCAGTTTATATCAAATGTTGTTCATACTGGATCTTTAGGAGAGTTATTGTGCACTCCCTCCATCCCCCCCCCCACCCCACTGGAGGCAGGCAGACGAACGGACTGAGTGAGATAATACATCGTTAGTTGAAAAACATTAAATAAAATTAACCTCTGCTCAATTTTACTTTACAATTGGTGATAATTTTATGAGCATTATTAGATTGTTTTTGACGTTTATGTGCACAGGTATTCATGTGTACATTTGGCTGTTGAGTGTCAGATACAATCCTGTTGCTGGAATTTTGTGGTTCTGTAATGGTTCTACCAGATACACTTCATCTGACCGATTCATGTAAAGTAATGTAGCATATGGATTGACATATAACATCGATAACTGAGCTTTGGTTATGCATAAGTGCTGTGAAAAAGTATGGAAAGCCAGTGAAATCTTGCATTCATATTCACCCGTACTATTTCCATTTCCTAAGGAATTATTCTTTCACATTAAATTAATTATACCATGGTTATATTTAATAATCAGGAGTTCATTTAGTTTGTGGCCAATGTAAACACTCATTAGGGTACATATAAATATAATTATACTAAAAAGGCCATTCATAGTGAATCAAGGTTTAACTGCTAATAGTGCTAATCGCTGACTTGTATTGATAAAGAAATGGTCTGACATTTCCAGCTTGAGTCCTAACTGAAAATAAATGGGTCTCTTCAGAACCCAGTACTCAAACTCTTCGTGTCTGACTTGGTGCTCCATTAGGTGCCAGTTTTAATGTTTAGGCCAGTGCAATTCTACAAATGTATTTGCACCTGCGATTAGCATAGTTGGCTACGTATGGTGCGAAAGAAGTTCAACATACATACAAAGTAAACTTCAATGTACCTGCATGAAGTTATACATAGAAAAAAACATTAAATAACGACTTTAACTTTCATAAAATATGTGGGAAAAATCAGATATGAATGGCTTTATTCTCCTGTGCAGTGATTTAAATTTGACTTTTCAAATATTAATAATTTCATTGTGCAAATATGAAACTAGGAGTTCCAACTGATACTTCAAAGCAGCACTACTTCGATTTGCCAAAGACGTGTGAGGGTTCTTGTAGACCCAAGGAGATATACTTCATAGGGGCACACCTACCAGTTGTTTCACCTCACATTTCAGGTGTCTCGCCTCTCAGCGACACACCTGGAATGTGCTATGAAGGAGCATTGCTGGAAACGTTGCCTGTTAAATATTCTTCATTTTAAGGCAGTGTTATTCACGAATGTGTTGAGGGAGCGTTGTTAGACCACAATTGGCATGCTGGTGAGTACAGGTTGAAGGAATCACATTGTGCTATGCTTGTGTTGCATAAACAATAATTTCATTCAATTTACAACACACACAATTCAAATAACCTTAGTTATATTTTGATTTAAAGCTTTCGTGACTGCAGTAATTCATATTCTTAGTTTTTTCGGTAAAGTCACGTTGAAGGGAAACAACAAAATAATAAAATATATATAAAACAATAAAAAATTCTCACGACGTTTCGACCATAACTCAAACGGTCGTCTTCAGGTGTGTTGGTTTGCATAAATTTATTTTTAAACGGCGCATTTATTTATTTATAAAAACGTTAGCGCCACGCGCAACGATTTGGCAGTTTATTTAGGACTAGTCCATCTATATTCTGAAAAGAGGAGGGGGGAGACGAAATTTTTTATAATGTATGCTGTCTAAAAGCCACTGTAAGCGTGAACAATCAATTAAGACCTGAAATGGTTTATCAAATCTTTCCAATGATTGCTAAGATAGAATCCATCTTCTCGGTTGAAATTGTCTCTGTGCTTTTATATGTGGATAGCCTCATGAACGAATCTCTCATGGAAGCCAGATGGCTTACAAAGAACCTCTGTCTTGGAAAAGTCAATGGCATGTGAGCCTACTGAATTAGAACAATGATCTGCCACGGCCGAGGTGTTGGTCCTACCGTGTTTAAGGTCTGCTTTGTGTTCACGAATGCGGTCCGAGACATGGCGTTTGGTTTCGCCAATGTAACTACTACCACAGAGGCAACTTAGTTTGTAGACACCAGGGTATTGTATGTCCGGAATCACATCTTTTACAGACGGAACCAGATCACGGATTTTATGTAATGTGTTGAAACGGACCTGGATCTTGTGTTTATTCAAGATTTTGGAGATCTTTTTTGTGATCCTCGCAATGTAGGGTAAAGTGATGGTTTTGAAAGGCTCCTCAAGAGGGTTCTTCTTCATGGTTTGAGTGATAGCTTTGCGGATTGTATAGTCGGAGTAACCATTAGCCCTAAGAGCTTGGTGTACGTGCTTGAGTTCACTGCTTATGTGTTCCTGGTCGGATATGCATTGGGCTCTATGATACAGAGTCTTGATGAGAGAATTCTTCTGTGATGGATGGTGGTGGGAATCCGGTTTCAGATAAGCATCCGTATGGGTAGCTTTCCTGTAGACAGAGTGGCTCATTGAACCATCAGGTCTCTTTTTAATTAGGACATCCAAAAAAGGTATCTTGTCATCTATTTCGACTTCCATGGTAAATCTGATGGCTGGGTGTATGGAATTGATGTGGTCGAAGAATTGGTCTAGAGCAGGCCGGCCATGTGGCCAGATGACAAAAGTGTCATCCACGTACCTCTTCCATAAGGTTGGGCGCAGAGTGGCAGTCTGGATGGCGTCAGTCTCAATTTTCTCCATGAAAATGTTAGCTATAACTGGAGAAAGGGGGGAGCCCATTGGGGTGCCCTCAGTTTGTTTGTAGAAAGTTCCATTCCAAGTGAAGTATGTATTGGTTAAACAGTGTCTCACCAGGGGGGGTACCTCAGTGTTTAGTCCTTGACGAACCAAGTCTTCAATGATTGCAATGGTGTCAGGTACAGGAACCTTGGTGAATAAGGAAACTACATCAAAACTGACAAGCAGGTCGTCTGGGGACAGGGAAATACCCTTGATTGTCGATACCAGGTGAGTAGAATTTTGTACCGCAGAGGTGGTCTTTACAGTGAAAGGACGCAGGATTTCAGACAAAAAACGAGCTAGTTTGTAGGTGGGGGAGCCGATAGTAGAGACTATGGGACGAAGGGGTGTATCTACTTTATGTATTTTTGGTAAGCCGTACAATCTTGGTGGCCTGGCAGCAGAAGGTTTCAACGAAAACTGTTTAGATTGATCAATTAATGCGGTTGAATCAGAAATTATTTTGTTGGTTTGTGTGACGAGGCTGTTGGTGGGATCTCTTTTTATTTTTGTATAACTACCATCGTCGAGTAATTCTTTAATTTTGTTGTTGTATTCTATTTTATCCATAATGACAGTAGCATTGCCTTTGTCAGTAGAGAGGACTACAATATCATTCCTCTTTTTTAATTTATATAATTCAAAACGCTCATCTTTGCTGAGGTTGCTAGCTGGCATCTTAGCGTTTTTGAGGGTTGCAGCGATTTCAGATCTTGCTACGTCTGCAGCGATGTGACCCAGGCCCCTGAGAGCAACGTCTACTTGGGCAATTATATCATTAACTGGTATGTGTTTAGGTGTGACTGCAAAGTTTAGACCTTTAGCTAAAACGGATTTCAGACCATCGGAAACAGAACTGTTACTGCGATTAATTACGACTTTGTTAACGTCTAACTTTTTGGTGTGTGGGTCCGGTCTTTTGTTGAAGAGGAGGTTAAATTTGGAAATCAGGTTTTCCTTACATTTGGTCGACATAGTAGCAGCTGAAGAGGCAGTCATATTGTCTACATGTTCCCAATCCGATGTGGACATTGTTGCCGTCAATGATAAGTGTGATTTGTAGAGTGTCTTGTCTAACTGATCTAGTTCGGTGCGTATAAGTCTGATTTTTTCTGAGATAAGAGCTAAGCTAGTTTTGAAAATAATTCGTTTCGCATTAGAAGAAGTTACAGCAGCAGAGGTCAGTGTAAATGCGATTGGTATTACCCCAGAGTCGCGGCATCTCTTCAGGAAGGTGAGAGACTCGTTCAGCTGAGCTTTCTTATCCCGGAGTTTGTTGAAGGATCTTAAAGTTATGTGAAAACCCTCCCCGTAGAGGCGATTAAATTTTGATTTAAAGCTTTCGTGACTGCAGTAATTCATATTCTTAGTTTTTTCGGTAAAGTCACGTTGAAGGGAAACAACAAAATAATAAAATATATATAAAACAATAAAAAATTCTCACGACGTTTCGACCATAACTCAAACGGTCGTCTTCAGGTGTGTTGGTTTGCATACATTTTTTTTTAAACGGCGCATTTATTTATTTATAAAAACGTTAGCGCCACGCGCAACGATTTGGCAGTTTATTTAGGACTAGTCCATCTATATTCTGAAAAGAGGAGGGGGGAGACGAAATTTTTTATAATGTATGCTGTCTAAAAGCCACTGTAAGCGTGAACAATCAATTAAGACCTGAAATGGTTTATCAAATCTTTCCAATGATTGCTAAGATAGAATCCATCTTCTCAGTTGAAATTATCTCTGTGCTTGTATATGTGGATAGCCTCATGAACGAATCTCTCATGGAAGCCAGATGGCTTACAAAGAACCTCTGTCTTGGAAAAGTCAATGGCATGTGAGCCTACTGAATTAGAACAATGATCTGCCACGGCCGAGGTGTTGGTCCTACCGTGTTTAAGGTCTGCTTTGTGTTCACGAATTCGGTCCGAGACATGGCGTTTGGTTTCTCCAATGTAACTACTACCACAGAGGCAACTTAGTTTGTAGACACCAGGGTATTGTATGTCCGGAATCACATCTTTTACAGACGGAACCAGATCACGGATTTTATGTAATGTGTTGAAACGGACCTGGATCTTGTGTTTATTCAAGATTTTGGAGATCTTTTTTGTGATCCCCGCAATGTAGGGTAAAGTGATGGTTTTGAAAGGCTCCTCAAGAGGGTTCTTCTTCATGGTTTGAGTGATAGCTTTGCGGATTGTATAGTCGGAGTAACCATTAGCCCTAAGAGCTTGGTGTACGTGCTTGAGTTCACTGCTTATGTGTTCCTGGTCGGATATGCATTGGGCTCTATGATACAGAGTCTTGATGAGAGAATTCTTCTGTGATGGATGGTGGTGGGAATCCGGTTTCAGATAAGCATCCGTATGGGTAGCTTTCCTGTAGACAGAGTGGCTCATTGAACCATCAGGTCTCTTTTTAATTAGGACATCCAAAAAAGGTATCTTGCCATCTATTTCGACTTCCATGGTAAATCTGATGGCTGGGTGTATGGAATTGATGTGGTCGAAGAATTGATCTAGAGCAGGCCGGCCATGTGGCCAGATGACAAAAGTGTCATCCACGTACCTCTTCCATAAGGTTGGGCGCAGAGTGGCAGTCTGGATGGCGTCAGTCTCAAATTTCTCCATGAAAATGTTAGCTATAACTGGCGAAAGGGGGGAGCCCATTGGGGTGCCCTCAGTTTGTTTGTAGAAAGTTCCATTCCAAGTGAAGTATGTATTGGTTAAACAGTGTCTCACCAGGGGGGGTACCTCAGTGTTTAGTCCTTGATGAACCAAGTCTTCAATGATTGCAATGGTGTCAGGTACAGGAACCTTGGTGAATAAGGAAACTACATCAAAACTGACAAGCAAGTCGTCTGGGGACAGGGAAATACCCTTGATTGTCAATACCAGGTGAGTAGAATTTTGTACCGCAGAGGTGGTCTTTCCAGTGAAAGGACGCAGGATTTCAGACAAAAAACGAGCTAGTTTGTAGGTGGGGGAGCCGATAGTAGAGACTATGGGACGAAGGGGTGTATCTACTTTATGTATTTTTGGTAAGCCGTATAATCTTGGTGGCCTGGCAGCAGAAGGTTTCAACGAAAACTGTTTAGATTGATCAATTAATGCGGTTGAATCAGAAATTATTTTGTTGGTTTGTGTGACGAGGCTGTTGGTGGGATCTCTTTTTATTTTTGTATAACTACCATCGTCGAGTAATTCTTTAATTTTGTTGTTGTATTCTATTTTATCCATGATGACAGTAGCATTGCCTTTGTCAGCTGAGAGGACTACAATATCATTCCTCTTTTTTAATTTATATAATTCAAAACGCGCATCTTTGCTGAGGTTGCTAGCTGGCATCTTAGCGTTTTTGAGGGTTGCAGCGATTTCAGATCTTGCTACGTCTGCAGTGTGACCCAGGCCCCTGAGAGCAACGTCTACTTGGGCAATTATATCATTAACTGGTATGTGTTTAGGTGTGACTGCACCGAACTAGATCAGTTAGACAAGACACTCTACAAATCACACTTATCATTGACGGCAACAATGTCCACATCGGATTGGGAACATGTAGACAATATGACTGCCTCTTCAGCTGCTACTATGTCGACCAAATGTAAGGAAAACCTGATTTCCAAATTTAACCTCCTCTTCAACAAAAGACCGGACCCACACACCAAAAAGTTAGACGTTAACAAAGTCGTAATTAATCGCAGTAACAGTTCTATTTCCGATGGTCTGAAATCCGTTTTAGCTAAAGGTCTAAACTTTGCAGTCACACCTAAACACATACCAGTTAATGATCTGGTTCCGTCTGTAAAAGATGTGATTCCGGACATACAATACCCTGGTGTCTACAAACTAAGTTGCCTCTGTGGTAGTAGTTACATTGGAGAAACCAAACGCCATGTCTCGGACTGCATTCGTGAACACAAAGCAGACCTTAAACACAGTAGGACCAACACCTCAGCCGTGGCAGATCATTGTTCTAATTCAGTAGGCTCACATGCCATTGACTTTTCCAAGACAGAGGTTCTTTGTAAGCCATCTGGCTTCCATGAGAGATTCGTTCATGAGGCTATCCACATATACAAGCACAGAGACAATTTCAACCGAGAAGATGGATTCTATCTTAGCAGTCATTGGAAAGATTTGATAAACCATTTCAGGTCTTAATTGATTGTTCACGCTTACAGTGGCTTTTAGACAGCATACATTATAAAAAAATTCGTCTCCCCACTCCTCTTTTCAGAATATAGATGGACTAGTCCTAAATAAACTGCCAAATCGTTGCGCGTGGCGCTAACGTTTTTATAAATAAATAAATGCGCCGTTTAAAAATAAATTTATGCAAACCAACACACCTGAAGACAACCGTTTGAGTTATGGTCGAAATGTCGTGAGAATGTATTATAACCTTAGTTATGTAGTGGAGTAAACGATACGCATAGAAATTGGCCACATACAGTACATACAGACATACAAGGAGAGTGGGTCACATGAGGTCGAACAGGTGGTCGAGTCACGGGTGGCATAAACAACCCGAAGTAATTAAGGGAGTCGTGGCACGAGGGCTGTGATTGGTCGAGAGGCTGTTAGCGTTAAGTGGCGGCGTCTCGAAGTCTGACCGAGGGGACAGGTGCGAGCTGGCGGGAAAATGCCAGCGAGCCACGTGGCAATTAATTAAGGCTAATTGGAAAGGGGATAAAACGCTAGGTGATTTGAACGGAGAGGGAGTTGTTGCTGGGCAGTTGTTGGCGAGAGGTGGAGACATACGAAGAGGACAGCTGGCAATGTTGGGGAAGAATAGATAGAGAGCCGAACCCAAAAGACAGTAAATAGCAATATGGAGAGTTAGCGTGAGCGGAGATAGATAGAGTCACTGTGTGTGAATAGACAGGCAAGTCACTGTGTGTTCGGAGAGAGATAGAGTCACTGTGTGTGCGGAGATAGATAGATCACTGTGTGTGAATAGATAGATAGAGTCACTGTGTGTGAATAGACAGACAGGTCACTGTGTGTGCGGAGATAGAGGAAGTCACTGCGTGTGAAGAAATAGCGGCGACACTGTGTGTGTGGAGATAGAGGAAGAACCACTGTGTGTCGAAGAGGATGCACGGACGATGCTGAGGTGAATCGAAGTGTCCGAGTTGGCGGAGCGCGAAGAGGAGAATTACTGTGTGTACGGAACGATGGAATAAAAGTGACGGTGGAAGAAGACGGTTGTCGTCCGAGTGAATTCACGGCACTACATTTGGTGTCAGAAAAAGTACGGAACACGCCACGATGTCAAGGAAAGCGGCAAAGAAAAGAAATGTGCCAGTGGACTCGGGCGGCGACAACGACAATTTGCAGCCCGGCCAGATGGCCGGCAGTACTCCGGACGGTGACAGCGGTTCGGGTGGTGCTGAAGGCCCAGGATCGCCAGAGGATTGGCGAGTCCTCATGACCCAGTGGGAGGCCAGGATGGAGAAGTTGTCGGAGGAATTCCAGAACTTCTTGACGGAGAACCGCATTCAACTACCCGTACCGGGTCCACCGCTGGAGGTTGCCGCTCAGCCGGAGCGGTTGGAAGATTCTGACGACGAAGACGACCAGTCGGCGGGACCGCCACGACGGCTACACGTACAACGATTTGAGGCCAAAGTGGGAGATTGGACGGCGTTCATACGAAGATTCCGTGCGGCTTACGAGTTCCTGAATTGGACGGAGAGTGTCGCGTTACGAGCACTGCCGACGGCATTGGATGATGACTCCTTGGCGACTTTTAACAGACTCCCTGCCGCTGTCAGAAAAACATTGGACGGTGCTATTGCGGCAATGAGGAAGGTCTACGAGCCGTGGTCGGTCGCCAAACGTCGATTTCAACAGAGGAAACGGGAAGCCATGGAGTCCCCCCTGGCATTCCACAGCACCTTGCTGGCCCTCACCCAGGTTGCGTACCCGGCGATGGACGAGGAGGGCTGGGACTCCCTGCTGCAAGAGAAGATGTTAAAGCTGGCAAAGGAACTGAAAGTCGTTTTGTCGCTCCCGGACAAGGATGATGACGACGTGTCATCGTTGCTGATCGCCAGGAACATACAAGTCAACCTTTACATACGAGACGAACCAGTGGCGGTGGTGGCGCAGCCGTCGCTGATGACCCCTGCCGGTGCTGCGAGCACGGTGGCGGTGGTGGTGGACGAGACGCCGCCGATGGCAGCGGCGGCCGGGGTGTCGACCGGAGAACGACGGCGTCGTCCGGGGTATATGGAGACGGCGTGCATCGGACATGCTACGAGTGCGGGCGGAGGGGTCATCTCGCCCGCGACTGTTGGAGATGGAGAGGTGGTCCTCCGTGGGCGCCGAACAACTACAGCGAGTGGTTCCCCCAAGACAAAGGATCCCGGGTGAGTCGAGATGCATTCAATACACGGCCGCCCTATCCACATCACTCATCCGCGTCATCTCACCCGTATTCATCGGATTCGGATAGTACGCATGGCCGGGATACGTGGGACGCGTTGGTACATCATGTGTTGGGGGCCGCGCCGGGATTGTCGGATGTGATGGCATGTATTCAAGGTGTTATGGTACGGGTTATTACAGATACCGGGGCATCGGCAACTCTCATTTCGTTGCAAACTTTTCGGTCGCTGCCGACGTCACCTGGATCGATAGCGCCAGTGGAAGGGCCATGTGTAGCGGCAAACGGGCGTAGTTTGGGCATTATGGGCTGCGTGGTTGCGACAATTCAAATTGGGGAGGTTATTGTGACAGGAAGTGTTTTGGTTTCAACGGCCTTGGCGGTACCGTGTTTGTTGGGCACGGATTTCTTGCAAAAGATGCCAATTAAGATTTCAGTGGGAAAAGGTTGTTTGGAATTACCGTCGGGGAGATGTATGAAATTTTTAGGGACGCCTTCGAAATTTGTGGTGGCGAATGCTGTGGTGCAGGCCGTGGTGAGCCGCACCGTGCGCATTCCGCCTGCATCGCAAATATTGGTACCGCTACAGTTAAAGAAGGAATTGCCTTGGGATGAGCTACAGGAGGGAGTGCTGTTGACACCCTCAAATGCTGTATCGAGAATGCCCACCGTGGTAGGAGCTTTGACCATAATACCAACATATTGTGATCCCTTCATTCAAATTGTAAACGTGGGGCACGAAGAGGTTGTTAATTCAAGGGGGCACTACGTTGGCGCACGCAACGGGTGCGCCGGGTCCAGAAACAAAAACATGTTTTGCTACGGGACAGGATGAAATGTTGTCAAGGGAGGAGGACGATCTGGAATGGTTAAGGGATCTTTACAAACAAAACCCAGAGTTATCGCCTGTGCAACGGTCGAGTTTGCATGCGTTGCTAGTGGAATTTAAGGATGTGTTCAGTTCAGGGAAATACGACGTGGGTCGAACGACGTTGTTGCAGCATCGTATTGACACGGGGAACGCACCCCCGATCAGGTTAAATTCGCATCGTGTAGGTCCTCTTGAGAAAGAATGTATTCGGCGATCTGTTGATGAAATGCTAGAGCAAGATATTATCGCCCCATCGTCCAGCCCGTGGGGAGCCCCTATTGTCCTCGTTAAAAAAAACGTGATGGAACCATGCGATTTTGTGTTGACTATCGGAAATTGAATAAAGTTTTGGTGGCGGAAGCATACCCGCTTCCACGAATTGATGATTCACTGGACACCCTGTCCGGCGCCAGAATCTTTTCGACCCTCGATTTGTTGTCGGGCTTTTGGCAATTGCCCCTGGATAAGGAGTCAACACCGAAAACGGCATTTCAGACACCACAAGGATTGTATCAATTTAACGTGCTTCCGATGGGACTCCACTCAGCGCCGGCAACCTTCCAGCGATTAATGGAACTCGTATTGTCGGGCCTGCAGTGGGAGTCATGCTTGATATATTTAGATGATGTGATTGTTTTCAGTAGGAATTTCGATGAACATTTGCAACGGCTGCGCGCCGTTTTTGGCAGAGTGCGGCGCGCCGGATTGAAATTTAAACCACAGAAGTGCCAATTGTTAAGAACATCGGTGAAGTATTTGGAGCACGTCGTTAGCGCGTCAGGAGTGGCCACTGATCCGGAAAAGACGAGTTGTGTGCGAACATGGCCAGTGCCGAAAATAGCAGGGGAAGTGGGTAGCTTTGTGGGCTTTGCGTCGTATTATCGGCGGTTCGTTAAGGATTTTGCCACGATTGCTCGACCATTGCATACGCTGACCGGGAAAGGTGTGAAGTTTCAATGGGGGATTGCTGAACAAAAATCGTTTGAAGCATTGTGGGCCACACTGGCGGACGCACCGCCGTTGGGATACCCGGATTTTACGAAGCGATTTATACTTAACACGGATGCCTGTGATACGGGCATAGGCGCGGTTTTGTCTCAAATGGTTGATGGCGTCGAGAGAGTGGTGGCATATGGCAGCCGGGTGTTATCACCGGCGGAGCAAAAATACTGTGTGACGCGTAGGGAATTATTTTCGATTGTCCATTTTGTGCGCCAGTACCGACCGTATCTATACGGCAGGGAATTTTTGATCCGCACTGATCACGCGGCACTACAGTACTCGCTGCGCGTGGATCAGCCGTCGGGACAAATGGCTCGCTCGCTTGAGACCCTCCAGGAGTACTCTTTCATGATCCAGCATAGGAAAGGAACACACCATGTAAACGCGGATGCTTTGTCGAGGTTGCCGCGACTGGCTGAGACGTGTCAGTGCACAGAGGGCTCGTTGCGTTGCGGCCTGCCGCTGCAGGAGATTCCGCAAACGGTCGCTGCAGCGGGTTCGGGGGTGCCAGGGATAATCCCTGGAGCAGAAATTGGATTGTTGGGGTTGTCATTGAAGCAGTGGAAGCAACTGTAGGTGGAAGATTCCTCGCTGACCAGGATGAGGCTGTGTGCCTATCGTTCAAGGGGATCGGAGGATCGCCCATTTTTGATGTTGACGGAGGGATTGCTTGTTCGCTGGGATGTGGAAGCACAAAAAATTTGTATTGTTGTCCCGAGGGTGTTGCGGGGGAAACTGATTAACGAGATACATGAGAAATTGATGCATCTGGGGGAGAAGAAGACCGCGTTGACAGTGGGGAGTGTTTAACGATGTGAAACAGCATGTAAAAGCGTGCCAGGAATGTGCACGGAGGAAAGCACCGGCATGGCCATATCGTGTCCCTTTGCAATCGATTCAAGTTTCGAGAGTGAACGAAATTGTGGCACTAGATATTTTGGGTCCGTTCCCCGTCACCCCCCGAGGGCACAGATATTTGCTCGTCGGGGTGGAATACTTAACTCGTTGGCCGATGGCATGGCCGCTAGTAGACCAGTCAGCGACGTCGATCGCTGAGGCTGTCTTGCAAGGATACGTATTAGATAAGGGGGCCCCGGAACATTGCTTACTGACCAAGGCAGAAATTTTTCATCGAAATTGATTAAAGACGTGTGTGACTCGCTGGGGACCAAAAAGATCCGGACGTCCCCGTACCACCCGCAGACTGACGGGATGGTCGAGCGGCTGCATAGGACGCTGACGTCCATGCTTTGTCACCAAGTAAACACTGCTCAAGATGATTGGGACCTGCATGTTGCAGCGACGCTGGCCGCGTATAGATTGGCCCCGCATGCCTCAACGGGGTACTCGCCATTTTTTCTGATGTATGGACGGGAACCAGAAGCGCCGGCTATTGTTAAATTGGGGATTCGAAAATGGGAGAAAATCTACGACTGTGCCTGCTCCGATGCAGGTGGCTTTAGACCATCTAAGGGAAGCCCGGGAGGCTGCATTGAAAAATACGGCACGACGACAAGCCGCTAACGAAAGATTGTACGGCAGGCAGCGGCCACGAGAGCCGTGGAGTGTTGGAGATAAAGCCTGGTTGCACTGTCCCATGGTGCCGGTGGGAACGTCCCTGAAGTTTCACTGCCCCTGGCAGGGGCCCGTTGATATTGTGGAGGTTTTACGGGATCAGAGTGTGCGAATAAAATTCGGTCGTCGGACATGGTTTGTTCACCCGTCGCGCCTGAAGAAATTTGTGTTACCATATGATGCGTCATCCCCCATCCGAGAGCGGCCTGTATTGGATGTGTCCGACGAACCCGTGGGGAGGTCACAAGTGCGCGTGTCCCAGAGATCTGCCTCCCGTGTGCCTGCAGGATCGCCCTTTTTGGGTAGGGTTACTGACCGGACGCCGATTGAACGGCCACAGATCTGGACCAATGACCGTCCCGGTCATTGGTCCAGATGGGCATGGCACGGGCTACAGAAGAGATGGGCTAATGTGGAGCTGAGTGGACTTGCCAAATACTGGTACCAGCGGTATCAAGATCGGCCTCTTTGGAGAAGACACGTGATGAAAGCTAATGGGCAAGTTGGATGTAGTCACCCACCAACAACAATGGAGATGAGAGGAGAGACGCTCACAAGAATGAAGCAGAGCACTGATCAGCTAAAATGAAGTAAGTAACGCAGTAGGGAGCACAGGTGACGCATCTTCCAGTCCTCTTAGTCAGTCAACCCATGGCATCTAGCTCTGTCTTGTTCTGTCCTAATTTTTGGTGATAACTCAGCAAAAATAGTTGCTATCTGGCCAAAAATACATCATAAATCAATCCTTTTCTGTAGTTTGACATAAAGATTTCATATTGCACATGTTGATATTTACAACTACAATGAGATATTTTTTCTGTGAACCTGATAGGTATGACATCATCTCATTGTGTCACACCAACCTTCGTTAAAATATTTAACCATGCGTTTGAATGTCTCCATGTGTCTGGATAATTATACATCAGTAATTATAGTGGAGTGGGGCATTTTGAGAATTGTGTTGATGTCTGCGTTCGTAAAGGATAGCTTAATTTACCTCTCATTTGCAGGTCCAGGATAAAATATGCATGATGCTCACTACAAACTGTTAATCTGATTTGAAAAGGAAACGTGAATGCAGAATGCCACGAAAATATACTTTCAAACTCGTTATTTATAATGATAATAAAATAATAAATTGATAAAATAAAATAACACAATAATATTCTCACGACGTTTCGGCCACACCACAAGCGGCCTTCATCAGGTGAAGGGGGCGAGACTGTCTGGTAGGACAGCGCTGGAGTGAAAGAGCCACGTTCAGATACGGCCTTTAAGCTGTGTGAGAGGAACAAAGCGCCTTGACAAAGGAATTAGCATAGAATTTAGCATTGAAATGGCTGAATGATTAGCTTGTGACTGGTCACAGAAATAGCTATGTTAAAAGTTAAAGCATACACACCCGCAGAGGCACCCATTGTTAAAGGCATTAGCATAGAATTTAGCATTGAGATAGCTGAGTGGTTAGCTTGTACCTGCTGCAGAAATAGAGCTTGTACCTGCTGCAGAAATAGCTACGTTAAAGTCAGAGCATACACATTCACCGAGGCCTTTAGTACAAATCAAACAGGAGAATTTAGCATTGAAATAACTAGGCGAATCCAGCATTGAAACAACTGAGTGATTAGCTAGTGACTGGTCACAGAAATGACTACACATCTGAGCTATTCACAGTACTATATAGTGAACCAATAAAAACTAAAATATAAATTACCTTAATGTTATCAATAAACTCTATATTCTCCAATCAGCTAAGCTACCAACAATAAGTCGTTATATATCACAATGCTATATGGCGAAAAAATGGGTGGATTCTTACCCTCAAATTTAGCACCACGGATAGCTACGGGCCCCATTCAGACGGACGAGTTCGTCCATGGTCGGAACAGAGGAGGGGGAGAGAGACAGCTGTGAGGCCCTAGTATGCTCCATGTTATAAAACTATACCATTAACCGTGGTGTGAGAGGTATTAAGAGGCAATGCTGGCGAAAGAGCTGTGGTCTGAAGGTCATCGTAAAAATACAATTAATTAAGAACAGAAATGATTTAAAACATCTTTCCAGTGGTTACTAAGCCTGAATCCATCTTCTCGGTTGAAATTGTCTCTGTGCTTGTATATGTGAATGGCCTCATGAACGAATCTCTCATGGTAGCCGGTTGGTTTGCAAAGAACCTCCGTCTTGGACAAGTCAATGTCATGTGAGCCCACTGAATTATAACAGTGATCTGCCACGGCAGAGGAGTTCGTCCTACCGTGTTTCAAGTCTGCTTTGTGTTCGCGGATGCGGTCCGAGATATGTCTTTTGGTTTCTCCAATGTAGCTACTACCACAGAGGCACTTTAGTTTGTAAACGCCCGGGTACTGTATGTCTGGAACAGCATCTTTTACAGATGGAACTAAATCACGGATTTTATGTACTGTGTTGAATCGGACCTGGATCTTGTGTTTGTTCAGGATTTTAGAGATCTTTTTAGTGACCCCTGCAATGTAGGGTAAGGTGATGGTTTTGAGTGGCTCCACAAGAGGATCCTTCTTCATGACTGGAGTGATGGCTTTGCGGATTGTGTAGTCGGAGTAGCCATTAGCCCTGAGAGCCTGGTGTACGTGCTTGAGTTCACTGGTAATGTGTTCCTGGTCGGAAATGCATTGGGCTCTATGTATAGAGTCTTGATGAGGGAGTTCTTCTGGGATGGATGGTGGTGGGAATCCGGTTTCAAGTAAGCATCTGTATGGGTAGCTTTCCTGTAGACAGAGTGGCTCATTGAACCATCATGTCTTCTTTTAATTAAGACATCCAAAAAGGGTAGTTTGCCATCTTTTTCGATCTCCATGGTAAATCTGATGGCTGGGTGTATGGAATTGATGTGGTCGCGGAATTGGTCTAGAGCAGGTTGGCCATGTGGCCAGATGACAAAGGTGTCATCAACGTACCACTTCCATAAGGTCGGGCGTAGAGTGGCAGTCTGGATGGCGTCAGTTTCAAATTTTTCCATGAATACGTTGGCTACAACCGGAGATAGGGGGGAGCCCATTGGGGTGCCCTCAGTTTGTTTGTAGAAAGTTCCATTCCAGGTGAAGTAAGTGTTGGTTAAGCAATGTCTCACCAGGGGGGGTACATCAGTATGCAGTCCTTGATGAACCAGGTCTTCAATGATAGCGATGGTGTCAGGTACCGGGACTTTGGTGAACAAGGACACCACATCAAAACTGACAAGCAGGTCGTTTGGGGACAGGGAAATGCCTTTGATTGTCGAAACCAGGTGAGAAGAATTTAGTACCGCAGAGGTGGTTTTTCCAGTGAAAGGTCGCAGTATATCAGCAAGAAAACGTGCCAGTTTGTAGGTGGGGGAGCTGATAGTAGAGACGATGGGACGAAGGGGTGTATCTTCTTTGTGTATCTTTGGAAGGCCATATAATCTTGGTGGTCTGGCAGCAGAGGGCTTCAACGAGAACTGTTTGATCTCATCAATTAATGCTGTTGAATCAGAGATGATTTTGTTCGTTTTGGTGACCAGGCTGTTGGTGGGATCTCTTTTTATTTTTGTGTAGCTGCCATCGTTGAGTAGTTCTTGAATTTTGTTGTTATATTCTGTTTTGTCCATGATGACAGTGGCATTGCCTTTGTCGGCTGAGAGGACGACAATATCATCCCTATTTTTTAATTGACATAATTCAAAACGTTCGTCTTTGCTGATGTTGCTGGGTGGCAACTTAGCGTTTTTGAGGGTTGCAGCGATTTCAGATCTTGCTACGTCTGCAGAGATGTGACTCAAGCCCTTGAGTGCAACGTCGACATGGGCAATGATATCATTAACCGGTAAGTGTCTCGGTGTGACAGCAAAGTTTAGACCTTTAGCTAAAATGGATTTCAGACCATCAGAAATGGAACTGTTACTGCGATTAATTACGTCTATCTTTTCGGTGTGTGGATCCGATTTTTTGCTGGAGAGGTGATTGAATTTGGAAATCAAATTGTCCCTACATTTTTTCGACATAATGGCAGCCGAAGAGGTAGTCATATTGTCTACATGTTCCCAATCAGATGTAGACATTGTTGCTGTCAATTTTAAGTGTGATTTGTAGAGTGTCTTGTCTAACTGATCGAGTTCGGTGCGTGTAAGTCTGATTTTTTCTGAGATAAGAGCGAAGCTAGTTCTAGCTAGAATTCGTTTTGCATTGAGAGAAGTTGCAACAGCAGAGGTTAGTGTAAATGCGGTTGGTATTACCTTAGAGTCGCGGCATCTCTTCAGAAAGGTGAGAGACTCGATTAGTTGAGCCTTCTTATCCCGAAGTCTGTTGAATGATCTTAAGGATGTGTGGAATCCCTCCCCGTAGAGGCGGTTAAATTTCGATTTAAAGCTTTCGTGACTGCAATGATTCATCTTCTTTGGTTCTTTCGGTAAAGTCACGTAGAATGATAATAAAATAATAAATTGATAAAATAAAATAACACAATAATATTCTCACGACGTTTCGGCCACAACACAAGGGGCCTTCATCAGGTGAAGGGGGCGAGACTGTCTGGTAGGACAGCGCTGGAGTGAAAGAGCCACGTTCAGATACGGCCTTTAAGCTGTGTGAGAGGAACAAAGCGCCTTGACAAAGGAATTAGCATAGAATTTAGCATTGAAATGGCTGAATGATTAGCTTGTGACTGGTCACAGAAATAGCTATGTTAAAAGTTAAAGCATACACACCCGCAGAGGCACCCATTGTTAAAGGTATTAGCATAGAATTTAGCATTGAAATAGCTAAGTTAAGACATACACATCCGCAGAGGCACCCCTTGACAATGGAATTAGCATAGAATTTAGCATTGAGATAGCTGAGTGGTTAGCTTGTACCTGCTGCAGAAATAGAGCTTGTACCTGCTGCAGAAATAGCTTCGTTAAAGTCAGAGCATACACATTCACCGAGGCCCTTAGTACAAATCAAACAGGAGAATTTAGCATTGAAATAACTAGGCGAATCCAGCATTGAAACAACTGAGTGATTAGCTAGTGACTGGTCACAGAAATGACTACACATCTGAGCTATTCACAGTACTATATAGTGAACCAATAAAAACTAAAATATAAATTACCTTCATGTTATCAATACACTCTATATTCTCCAATCAGCTAAGCTACCAACAATAAGTCGTTATATATCACAATGCTATATGGCGAAAAAATGGGTGGATTCTTACCCTCAAATTTAGCACCACGGATAGCTACGGGCCCCGTTCAGACGGACGAGTTCGTCCATGGTCGGAACAGAGGAGGGGGAGAGAGACAGCTGCGAGGCCCTAGTATGCTCCATGTTATAAAACTATACCATTAACCGTGGTGTGAGAGGTATTAAGAGACAATGCTGGCGAAAGAGCTGCGGTCTGAAGGTCATCGTAAAAATACAATTAATTAAGAACAGAAATGATGACCAGTCACAAGCTAATCATTCAGCCATTTCAATGCTAAATTCTATGCTAATTCCTTTGTCAAGGCGCTTTGTTCCTCTCACACAGCTTAAAGGCCGTATCTGAACGTGGCTCTTTCACTCCAGCGCTGTCCTACCAGACAGTCTCGCCCCCTTCACCTGATGAAGGCCCCTTGTGTTGTGGCCGAAACGTCGTGAGAATATTATTGTGTTATTTTATTTTATCAATTTATTATTTTATTATCATTCTACGTGACTTTACCGAAAGAACCAAAGAAGATGAATCATTGCAGTCACGAAAGCTTTAAATCGAAATTTAACCGCCTCTACGGGGAGGGATTCCACACATCCTTAAGATCATTCAACAGACTTCGGGATAAGAAGGCTCAACTAATCGAGTCTCTCACCTTTCTGAAGAGATGCCGTGACTCTAAGGTAATACCAACCGCATTTACACTAACCTCTGCTGTTGCAACTTCTCTCAATGCAAAACGAATTCTAGCTAGAACTAGCTTCGCTCTTATCTCGGAAAAAATCAGACTTACACGCACCGAACTCGATCAGTTAGACAAGACACTCTACAAATCACACTTAAAATTGACAGCAACAATGTCTACATCGGATTGGGAACATGTAGACAATATGACTACCTCTTCGGCTGCCACTATGTCGAACAAATGTAGGGACAATTTGATTTCCAAATTCAATCACCTCTCCAGCAAAAAATCGGATCCACACACCGAAAAGATAGACGTCAACAAAGTCGTAATTAATCGCAGTAACAGTTCCATTTCTGATGGTCTGAAATCCGTTTTAGCTAAAGGTCTAAACTTTGCTGTCACACCGAGACACTTACCGGTTAATGATATCATTGCCCATGTCGACGTTGCACTCAAGGGCTTGAGTCACATCTCTGCAGACGTAGCAAGATCTGAAATCGCTGCAACCCTCAAAAACGCTAAGTTGCCACCCAGCAACATCAGCAAAGACGAACGTTTTGAATTATGTCAATTAAAAAATAGGGATGATATTGTCGTCCTCTCAGCCGACAAAGGCAATGCCACTGTCATCATGGACAAAACAGAATATAACAACAAAATTCAAGAACTACTCAACGATGGCAGCTACACAAAAATAAAAAGAGATCCCACCAACAGCCTGGTCACCAAAACGAACAAAATCATCTCTGATTCAACAGCATTAATTGATGAGATCAAACAGTTCTCGTTGAAGCCCTCTGCTGCCAGACCACCAAGATTATATGGCCTTCCAAAGATACACAAAGAAGATACACCCCTTCGTCCCATCGTCTCTACTATCAGCTCCCCCACCTACAAACTGGCACGTTTTCTTGCTGATATACTGCGACCTTTCACTGGAAAAACCACCTCTGCGGTACTAAATTCTTCTCACCTGGTTTCGACAATCAAAGGCATTTCCCTGTCCCCAAACGACCTGCTTGTCAGTTTTGATGTGGTGTCCTTGTTCACCAAAGTCCCGGTACCTGACACCATCGCTATCATTGAAGACCTGGTTCATCAAGGACTGCATACTGATGTACCCCCCCTGGTGAGACATTGCTTAACCAACACTTACTTCACCTGGAATGGAACTTTCTACAAACAAACTGAGGGCACCCCAATGGGCTCCCCCCTATCTCCGGTTGTAGCCAACGTATTCATGGAAAAATTTGAAACTGACGCCATCCAGACTGCCACTCTACGCCCGACCTTATGGAAGTGGTACGTTGATGACACCTTTGTCATCTGGCCACATGGCCAGCCTGCTCTAGACCAATTCCGCGACCACATCAATTCCATACACCCAGCCATCAGATTTACCATGGAGGTCGAAAAAGATGGCAAACTACCCTTTTTGGATGTCTTAATTAAAAGAAGACATGATGGTTCAATGAGCCACTCTGTCTACAGGAAAGCTACCCATACAGATGCTTACTTGAAACCGGATTCCCACCACCATCCATCCCAGAAGAACTCCCTCATCAAGACTCTATACCATAGAGCCCAATGCATTTCCGACCAGGAACACATTACCAGTGAACTCAAGCACGTACACCAGGCTCTCAGGGCTAATGGCTACTCCGACTACACAATCCGCAAAGCCATCACTCCAGTCATGAAGAAGGATCCTCTTGTGGAGCCACTCAAAACCATCACCTTACCCTACATTGCAGGGGTCACTAAAAAGATCTCCAAAATCCTGAACAAACACAAGATCCAGGTACGATTCAACACAGTACATAAAATCCGTGATTTAGTTCCATCTGTAAAAGATGCTGTTCCAGACATACAGTACCCGGGCGTTTACAAACTAAAGTGCCGCTGTGGTAGTAGCTACATTGGAGAAACCAAAAGACATATCTCGGACCGCATCCGCGAACACAAAGCAGACTTGAAACACGGTAGGACGAACTCCTCTACCGTGGCAGATCACTGTTATAATTCAGTGGGCTCACATGACATTGACTTCTCCAAGACGGAGGTTCTTTGCAAACCAACCGGCTACCATGAGAGATTCGTTCATGAGGCCATTCACATATACAAACACAGAGACAATTTCAACTGAGAAGATGGATTCAGGCTTAGTAACCACTGGAAAGATGTTTTAAATCATTTCTGTTCTTAATTAATTGTATTTTTACGATGACCTTCAGACCACAGCTCTTTCGCCAGCATTGCCTCTTAATACCTCTCACACCACGGTTAATGGTATAGTTTTATAACATGGAGCATACTAGGGCCTCACAGCTGTCTCTCTCCCCCTCCTCTGTTCCGACCATGGACGAACTCGTCCGTCTGAATGGGGCCCGTAGCTATCCGTGGTGCTAAATTTGAGGGTAAGAATCCACCCATTTTTTCGCCATATAGCATTGTGATATATAACGACTTATTGTTGGTAGCTTAGCTGATTGGAGAATATAAAGTTTATTGATAACATGAAGGTAATTTATATTTTAGTTTTTATTGGTTCACTATATAGTACTGTGAATAGCTCAGATGTGTAGTCATTTCTGTGACCAGTCACTAGCTAATCACTCAGTTGTTTCAATGCTGGATTCGCCTAGTTATTTCAATGCTAAATTCTCCTGTTTGATTTGTACTAAGGGCCTCGGTGAATGTGTATGCTCTGACTTTAACGTAGCTATTTCTGCAGCAGGTACAAGCTCTATTTCTGCAGCAGGTACAAGCTAACCACTCAGCTATCTCAATGCTAAATTCTATGCTAATTCCATTGTCAAGGGGTGCCTCTGCGGATGTGTATGTCTTAACTTAGCTATTTCAATGCTAAATTCTATGCTAATGCCTTTAACAATGGGTGCCTCTGCGGGTGTGTATGCTTTAACTTTTAACATAGCTATTTCTGTGACCAGTCACAAGCTAATCATTCAGCCATTTCAATGCTAAATTCTATGCTAATTCCTTTGTCAAGGCGCTTTGTTCCTCTCACACAGCTTAAAGGCCGTATCTGAACGTGGCTCTTTCACTCCAGCGCTGTCCTACCAGACAGTCTCGCCCCCTTCACCTGATGAAGGCCGCTTGTGTTGTGGCCGAAACGTCGTGAGAATATTATTGTGTTATTTTATTTTATCAATTTATTATTTTATTATCATTCTACGTGACTTTACCGAAAGAACCAAAGAAGATGAATCATTGCAGTCACGAAAGCTTTAAATCGAAATTTAACCGCCTCTACGGGGAGGGATTCCACACATCCTTAAGATCATTCAACAGACTTCGAGATAAGAAGGCTCAACTAATCGAGTCTCTCACCTTTCTGAAGAGATGCCGCGACTCTAAGGTAATACCAACCGCATTTACACTAACCTCTGCTGTTGCAACTTCTCTCAATGCAAAACGAATTCTAGCTAGAACTAGCTTCACTCTTATCTCGGAAAAAATCAGACTTACACGCACCGAACTCGATCAGTTAGACAAGACACTCTACAAATCACACTTAAAATTGACAGCAACAATGTCTACATCGGATTGGGAACATGTAGACAATATGACTACCTCTTCGGCTGCCACTATGTCGAACAAATGTAGGGACAATTTGATTTCCAAATTCAATCACCTCTCCAGCAAAAAATCGGATCCACACACCGAAAAGATAGACGTCAACAAAGTCGTAATTAATCGCAGTAACAGTTCCATTTCTGATGGTCTGAAATCCGTTTTAGCTAAAGGTCTAAACTTTGCTGTCACACCGAGACACTTACCGGTTAATGATATCATTGCCCATGTCGACGTTGCACTCAAGGGCTTGAGTCACATCTCTGCAGACGTAGCAAGATCTGAAATCGCTGCAACCCTCAAAAACGCTAAGTTGCCACCCAGCAACATCAGCAAAGACGAACGTTTTGAATTATGTCAATTAAAAAATAGGGATGATATTGTCGTCCTCTCAGCCGACAAAGGCAATGCCACTGTCATCATGGACAAAACAGAATATAACAACAAAATTCAAGAACTACTCAACGATGGCAGCTACACAAAAATAAAAAGAGATCCCACCAACAGCCTGGTCACCAAAACGAACAAAATCATCTCTGATTCAACAGCATTAATTGATGAGATCAAACAGTTCTCGTTGAAGCCCTCTGCTGCCAGACCACCAAGATTATATGGCCTTCCAAAGATACACAAAGAAGATACACCCCTTCGTCCCATCGTCTCTACTATCAGCTCCCCCACCTACAAACTGGCACGTTTTCTTGCTGATATACTGCGACCTTTCACTGGAAAAACCACCTCTGCGGTACTAAATTCTTCTCACCTGGTTTCGACAATCAAAGGCATTTCCCTGTCCCCAAACGACCTGCTTGTCAGTTTTGATGTGGTGTCCTTGTTCACCAAAGTCCCGGTACCTGACACCATCGCTATCATTGAAGACCTGGTTCATCAAGGACTGCATACTGATGTACCCCCCCTGGTGAGACATTGCTTAACCAACACTTACTTCACCTGGAATGGAACTTTCTACAAACAAACTGAGGGCACCCCAATGGGCTCCCCCCTATCTCCGGTTGTAGCCAACGTATTCATGGAAAAATTTGAAACTGACGCCATCCAGACTGCCACTCTACGCCCGACCTTATGGAAGTGGTACGTTGATGACACCTTTGTCATCTGGCCACATGGCCAGCCTGCTCTAGACCAATTCCGCGACCACATCAATTCCATACACCCAGCCATCAGATTTACCATGGAGGTCGAAAAAGATGGCAAACTACCCTTTTTGGATGTCTTAATTAAAAGAAGACATGATGGTTCAATGAGCCACTCTGTCTACAGGAAAGCTACCCATACAGATGCTTACTTGAAACCGGATTCCCACCACCATCCATCCCAGAAGAACTCCCTCATCAAGACTCTATACCATAGAGCCCAATGCATTTCCGACCAGGAACACATTACCAGTGAACTCAAGCACGTACACCAGGCTCTCAGGGCTAATGGCTACTCCGACTACACAATCCGCAAAGCCATCACTCCAGTCATGAAGAAGGATCCTCTTGTGGAGCCACTCAAAACCATCACCTTACCCTACATTGCAGGGGTCACTAAAAAGATCTCCAAAATCCTGAACAAACACAAGATCCAGGTACGATTCAACACAGTACATAAAATCCGTGATTTAGTTCCATCTGTAAAAGATGCTGTTCCAGACATACAGTACCCGGGCGTTTACAAACTAAAGTGCCGCTGTGGTAGTAGCTACATTGGAGAAACCAAAAGACATATCTCGGACCGCATCCGCGAACACAAAGCAGACTTGAAACACGGTAGGACGAACTCCTCTACCGTGGCAGATCACTGTTATAATTCAGTGGGCTCACATGACATTGACTTCTCCAAGACGGAGGTTCTTTGCAAACCAACCGGCTACCATGAGAGATTCGTTCATGAGGCCATTCACATATACAAACACAGAGACAATTTCAACTGAGAAGATGGATTCAGGCTTAGTAACCACTGGAAAGATGTTTTAAATCATTTCTGTTCTTAATTAATTGTATTTTTACGATGACCTTCAGACCACAGCTCTTTCGCCAGCATTGCCTCTTAATACCTCTCACACCACGGTTAATGGTATAGTTTTATAACATGGAGCATACTAGGGCCTCACAGCTGTCTCTCTCCCCCTCCTCTGTTCCGACCATGGACGAACTCGTCCGTCTGAATGGGGCCCGTAGCTATCCGTGGTGCTAAATTTGAGGGTAAGAATCCACCCATTTTTTCGCCATATAGCATTGTGATATATAACGACTTATTGTTGTTAGCTTAGCTGATTGGAGAATATAGAGTTTATTGATAACATGAAGGTAATTTATATTTTAGTTTTTATTGGTTCACTATATAGTACTGTGAATAGCTCAGATGTGTAGTCATTTCTGTGACCAGTCACTAGCTAATCACTCAGTTGTTTCAATGCTGGATTCGCCTAGTTATTTCAATGCTAAATTCTCCTGTTTGATTTGTACTAAGGGCCTCGGTGAATGTGTATGCTCTGACTTTAACGTAGCTATTTCTGCAGCAGGTACAAGCTCTATTTCTGCAGCAGGTACAAGCTAACCACTCAGCTATCTCAATGCTACATTCTATGCTAATTCCATTGTCAAGGGGTGCCTCTGCGGATGTGTATGTCTTAACTTAGCTATTTCAATGCTAAATTCTATGCTAATGCCTTTAACAATGGGTGCCTCTGCGGGTGTGTATGCTTTAACTTTTAACATAGCTATTTCTGTGACCAGTCACAAGCTAATCATTCAGCCATTTCAATGCTAAATTCTATGCTAATTCCTTTGTCAAGGCGCTTTGTTCCTCTCACACAGCTTAAAGGCCGTATCTGAACGTGGCTCTTTCACTCCAGCGCTGTCCTACCAGACAGTCTCGCCCCCTTCACCTGATGAAGGCCGCTTGTGTTGTGGCCGAAACGTCGTGAGAATATTATTGTGTTATTTTATTTTATCAATTTATTATTTTATTATCATTCTACGTGACTTTACCGAAAGAACCAAAGAAGATGAATCATTGCAGTCACGAAAGCTTTAAATCGAAATTTAAAATCGTTATTTATACATTATTAAAATTCAAACTATATAGTAATAAACAAAATAAAGCGAGTATTATGAAGAAAATTATGATTTTGTTCGGAAAAAATTATAATTGTTTCACGAAAGGCACTTCCACGATCTTGGGATATTGATTAATCTTACAGCGTTTCAAACTAAATTATGGTAACGTTTCGTATGAAATCTGCACATCTGGAGCAGAGAGTCGTCCGCTACACAAATACCAAGTTATTGTAGATAATACTTCCGCATTTAATGTAGAAAAGGTTTGTAATTAAATGGAAAACATGTCCTAACATGGCCCGCACTCAATAATATTACTCCTGCACACTTTCGATGCATGGAGCCAGCCAACAATCAGCAGTATAAATATTTATCATGGGCTTACAAAGGAAAATTGAAAGCTCGTCAAGTTGTTTAAAAATAAACATGTAAAATTAATATGAGAAAAATAACTGCTCCACAGCACCACAGCCAATAAATACAAGTGAAGACTAGCGAGATCTATGCAGCGCTGGTGTCTCACGGGCGCGCAACGTGCAGCTGAGTTGGCCCTTTTCGATGCATCGGTTGCCTTTTCAGAACTTGTGTGCTTTGCATGCAACTCTATAACCACGCTTGCCTTTTAACTTTGCTGATCTGTGTGCTTCACCTGTTCAGCTCAGGTGTAATTGACTTCATGATATTTCGACCTTTAAATAATGTTTGTTGACTTTGCATTTGGCGTTGTTTTTGTTTATAACCAGATGGTCTTTGTCGAAGGCTTAGCATATTGAAGAGTTGCTTTTAAAGGAACAGAGTGAAGAGTTAGACCAGCGTACTACCTGGTGAGCTCTGTAAAACGGTAAGGAAAAGACTACAGCTACTCTAGAAGCAGAATAAACTCTTGTTCACTTTTACTTAAGGATACATTTAAAACCAAAAGCCAGTGTAACATGTAAGAATGCATTACTGTTTTTGTTTTTAAATCGTAGCTGTGTTTAAGCTGTGCCATGTCTGCTCTAGCTGTGCCTCTGTCTCTGGTGAAGAATGGACATGATCGAGCTGTTCCAGGTTTGGATCGTTCCCTCCGTTTATGCCATCACGGTGGTTCTGGGCGTCCCACTGAATGCCCTCGCTCTGTGGGTGCTCAGCCGAAAGAAGAAGTCGTCCATGTCCGTCTACATGCTCAATCTGGCCGCGGGGGACTTGCTCTTCCTGCTCTTTCTACCACTGAAAATTGACTATCACTTCAATGGAAACAGATGGATCCTTTCAAGTTTCATGTGCATTTTACACATAATGTTATTCTTTTCCAACTTTTATGCGAACCTATTGTTGCTTTGCGCAATAAGCATGGACCGCTATGTTGCTGTCGTGTACCCGCTAAGAGTGTCTCGCTGGCGCAAACCCCAAACGGCGTGGCTCATTTGTCTCTTGTGCTGGGTCCTTAGCATTACCCACACCTTGCCCGCTAACCACATTAGCAGCTTTCTCAGCGAAGAGAACATTACAATTAATAGTACCACATTCGTGTTTGTGAGATGCTATGAAAAATTCACTCCAGAAGATCTGACATTCTTGGCAGCGTACAGGCTATACGTATTCTTTGCTCTCTATCTCATGTCCCTGACTATAGCGATGTTTTGTTATGGAAATGTCGTGAAAACCCTCATTGTGACGACAGGGCAGACAGAACTGATAAGTCAAGCAAAAAAGATACGTGCTGCCAAGACTACCGCAGTGAGCTTATTGATTTACGTCGTGTGCTTCATCCCGTATAACTCAACGCACGTTATAGGTTTCATACAGACAAGAACAAGCGCCTTTTCTTGGCACAGCATCGCAATACTGAGAGACGTCACCATGTGTCTAAGTGTGATCAACAGCCTCCTAGATCCACTGATCATCTACATCGGATCATCCACATTTCGCAACTCGCTCAAAAGAGTTTTAAAATGTGGACGCACCAACAGGCAAGTGTTTTCCATGGGCGAATAGTTTTTCTTTGCCGGCATGATGACGTCTCCATGCACGGGTGGATGTCTTTCTTGGCAGTTTAAATGAGTGCCCGTCTATCTATCTTGACGCTGCAGGCAAGGAACGCGAGGTTTAATTAAGTGCAGTAAATAATACGTGACCACTTGGCACTGGCAATAGGTTGTTGGCCCACTCAATCTATTCAGCATATAAATAGTTGGATACTTTCCTGGAATAGATCGACACATTTTTGCATGTCAAGCTCAGAGAGCTGATTGCATAAACCTCGCACTGCCTTCATGAGATTTCAGGAAATTACCTCTCTTTAAAGTGGACATAAACCGTAACCAGAACATTCTGATACATAGGCTGTATGTAAAGAAGTATCAGTGTTGTGATAATGTAAATGCTAACATTTGACAAAATTGTACAAATATGAATTGAACTCAATAATTAAACGATGAAATGTATTAACTTGATATCCATTTCAGGATTCCACGAAACCAATCCCCTTCTTACACGGAAATAGTTGATGCAGAGGAGTTGTACTCTGCAAGTGCACGGGATGTCAAATTAATGATGGGCATTTGTATGGAATAATATTTGTTTTTCTTCTTTGGTTCTTTCGGTAAAGTCACGTAGAATGAGAAGAAAATAATAAATTGACAAAAATAAATAAATAGATTATCCTGTTTGATTTGTACTAGGTGCCTCTGTGAATGTGTATGCTCTGACTTTAACATAGCTATTTCTGTGACCAGTCACAAGCTAATCACTCAGCTATTTCAATGCTAAATTCTATGTTAATTCCTTTGTCAAGGCGCTTTGTTTCTTCTCACACAGCTTAAAGGTCGCGATCTGAGCGTGGCTTTTTCGCTCCAGCGCTGTCCTCCAGACAGTCTCGTCCCTTCACCTGATAAAGGCCGCTTGTGTTGTGGCCGAAACGTCGTGAGAATTTTATTGTGTTATTTTATTTTATCAATGTATTATTTTATTCTCATTCTACATGACTTTACCGAAAGAACCAAAGAAGATGAATCCTTGCAGTCACGAAAGCTTTAAATCAAAATTTAATATTTGTTGCTGTTTGATTTTTTTTATACATGTGTAGAGGAGTAGTGTGATGACGTGCATCATGACGTCATGTCATGAGCTCCGTAGGCAGATATCGAGAAGAACGGGGGTGGGTCCGAGAAAGGGGGAGGAGCCACCAAAGGGGGGTACTTAAGGGGGACCTCGTGACGAAGGCGAGGTCGCCCCGGGTTTGACGAGTGGCAGAGCCGAAGGGAAAGCCGAGGGCCGGGCCTGGAAAAATCTGAGAGAGTCGGCTGAGAATAAGTGTGGTTCTCCTCTCCTCGGTCGGGCGGTGTTGGCTGAACTCCCGTCCCGTCTCGAGTGAGAGAACCCAAGGTAATAGCCGAGGTTAGGCAAGAATAGGGTCTGGGGTCCACGGGAAGGACCGAGTATAGTGGACACCTATCTCTGGTGTGAGTTTGTATCCCTGTTAATAAACCGGCGTGAGCCCATAGAATTAGTTGTCTTCGCGTCGTTCTACACTACACAACACATGTTTAAAAATCGGCAAAATTAGTATGGCATGAAACACATCATGCCATACATTTGAAAGAACATTTTAAGTTGTGTACATATAAGCCAGGTGTGAAAAGTGTTGTTTGAATGGTACAGTTGTTCCTCTTGAGATCAGAATATCGAAATTCGGTCGTCGTGTCGATGGCAATAGTCGTGATTTCTCACTTAAAGTGGGCCGTGTGAATGCTGCCATCATATCTACGTACACACATCAATCGTATGTCAATTGTCAGTCCACTTGGAATAATGATGCCTTCTCATGCTTGTTAGCAATTATGTCAAATAAAGTTGAAAAAAATTACGAGTCTGAAAGAAACAAGGAAGTATTTGTTTCAGAGGCAACACTGTAGTTGCACATAAATAACGTGCAATGCAGTAATGGTTTCTTACTATTCAATCTGCCTGCTTGTGAATTATACTTTGTAACAGTATTTTAGACACTCGTGTTCAAATATATTTAGCACAATATATGGACAATAGCGACAAGGCATTATTCTCAATGCTATAATATTTCTCTAAAAAAATATTCAATGTTATGAGAGAAGGTGGAAAACAAGTCTCGTTTGAAAATTGAAAACTGTAATTTGACACGTGTTGCGGTGTGCAGTGTACTGTATGCCCTGCATGTATGTACAGTAAAACTCATTTATCTTTTTTTTATTTTCCCAATGTATTCAAATTGTCCAATTAGCATCGTATATCATGGGACTGCGTGCACTTGAGTAACACAACATGCATACAATAACGTGGCGATATAGAAACCGAAATCAAATTTAAGAACCTGGAGTCAAAGCCTGAAAACTGAAACAAATATTTTAAAAATTCTGACATCTCACGCAAAAAAACCCGCCATTGCTAGGGAGTATCGGAACATATAAATGACGTCATGGCAACAGAACTCTTCACAGAGGTCATCAGGACTGGAGACCAAATTAAGGGCACCACACGACTGGAGTTCCCTGAACTCTACACGCAGAAAGCATTGGGAAGACGTCACTGCAAATTTGTATTTCACTCAGTTTTCAGTTTCATTTATATCATTTATTACACCCACGAAGCCTGACGGCTACTTTGCAACCAGGGTGCCTCAAAACCATCAGAGCACAGTCCTCCAAAAAGCACAGTGAATTTTGTACGTTGAGCTTCTTTTGCACCGTACATAGCCAACTGTGCTAATCGGATTTGCGGGGCTTCCCACATGCTGCTGTCGTCAAAAGCACGTATCGAAAATCTCACCAAACAAGCTGTCTGGTAACAACCCACAATCACCTTGCGTCAACTACCACAAGCGACAGATATAACAAGACCATCATACCCTGTCGCTGAAGTTGAAGCTGCCGACAAGGCCACAAAGTCCAACAAGGTTCTGGGATATGATGGCCTGTGTCCTGAGTTCCTACAGAATCTGGGACTAAATGGACAACAACGGCTTGAACGCCTCTTTACCATCATACACAGGGCAGGAAAAATTCTGAAGGTGTGGAAGAAAGCCATAGTCATCGACATTATGAAACCTGTAGAGCAGGGGTGTCCAAACTTTTTTCCCCGAGGGCCACATACAGAAAAATAAACGAAGGACTGGGCCACTCACTAGACGTGAGGTGTACTGCCTCACTTCTCATGCACTAATATTGGCAACATCAATCAAATGCAGGTAAATTACGTTTGATAATTGAACATGTTTGAAGAAAAAAAGCCTCCATCATAGCTCTCCATTAGTAGATTTTCATTTTATTTTTTTACAAAAAGGTTGGCAGGTCATTCTCTCAGTGACAGCCTCAGATTGGTTCTTAGGGTGCTGATCCCCCTTCATTGTCCTGTATGAAGGGAGAGACAAGAAGAGAAATAAGGGATGTGGATATTTCAAGCTTATTACACAAATTATTGGGCTTGTTAATACATCAACTAACCTTTGTTAAAAAAATTGTCATCAACTTTAATTGACTGAATTTATTAAGTAATTGGGCTTATTAACAAATGAAAACTGTGTGTATATTTTTAACTCGCCTATAATGGGAAGAATGTTGTGCTCTGTGGTAGCAATGATCTGAAGGATAGCTGGCAGGTCAGGAGTAAGTTTGGTGGTTGAGATGCGAAGGACGTCGGTCGTTCTGGTTCTCAGTCTGCTGTGGTTCAGCGTTAACAGAGAGAATGTCTGCTCACAGATGTATGTTGAGCCGAACAGACTCATCATTCGTTTTGCGTGGCGTCTCATCAGAGGAAACTTGGTCTTTTCCAAGCTCCGGTAGAAGTCAGGTAGGGAGAGAAGCTGATGCTGATTCTTCAGATAATCATCACACTGAATTTCGATCAGTTCCAATTGCAGACTCTCCTCCACTTCTTTTGCATCCATTGAAAACGGAGCCGCAAACAGTGTGATTTCCTTCTCAATGACAGAAAAATCTTGGAAGCGCTGACTGAATTCTGTCATGAGAGATGTGATCACAGACATTCTCAATTTTGCCGAGAGCTTGGCATTTGGAAATGCGCATTTGATTTCGGTCAGTGTGGGGAAGTGCGCTACATTTAAGTTGCGCAGTTGTGACTCGAAGAGACGGAGCTTCGCACGGAATGCTTTCATGTGCACATACAGCTGTGGTACCAGCTGCTCTTTGCCTTGTAGTCTATTGTTCAGGGTGTTGAGATGATCAGTGAGATCAACTAGAAAAAGCCAGGACTGCCAACCACAAAGGGTCACTGATCTCATGGAGAGGTCTGCCCTTTTCTTTCAACAACTTGTCGATATTTGATCTCGGGGAATAAAACCGCTGCAGCACGGAGCCGCGACTGAGCCAGCGCACTACAGAATGGTAGAGTAGGTCCCCGTATTCAGCATCGACATCAGACAGGAACATTGAAATTCTCTGTGGTAAAGCCCTCGTGCCCGAATTATGTTGACAGTTTTCACAACCGTGTTCATCACATCGCCAAGCTGGATTATCTTGGCACAGAGGGCTTCTTGGTGGATGATACAGTGCATTTTGACAGCCTCGCCTCCGCTCTCCCGCACCTTGGCACTCACCATAGAGGCCATTCCTTTGCGCTCGCCTGTCATTGCTGGAGCCCCATCCGTTGCAATTCCACACAGCTTGTCCCATTTAAGTCCAGCCTGGTCAATTGCATCTGACACAGCTTCAAACATGTCCTTCCCAGTTGGTGTCCCCTTTAGACTCCGAAGATCGAGCAGTTCCTCCGTAATGCAAAAATTATCGTCAACTCCCCGCAAAAAAAAATAACAGCTGTGCAGTGTCCGTGGTATCTGTGCTCTCATCACATGCAATCGAGTAAAAATCGAAAGCACAAGCTTTATCTGACACTTGCTGTTTTAAAGTTAGCCGACAAGTCTTCAATTCGCCGCACAAACGTATTTCCGGATTTTGAACTGGCCATGGCTGCTACGAACAGATTGTTGCCTTCACCATCCTTATAGAAGCCGATTCCTAGCATCAACATAAAATTGGCACAGAAATGATTAAGCTCTCTGCTGCCTATGAAACTGTTTGGTGTCATACCCTGCTGCTGAAGATGCCACTATAATATACACCTAATCGATGCGAAGCTCAGCAACCATATTTTCAGGGTACTCCTCGGTGGTAAACACATCCGCAAGATAATTATGAACAATGGTTTCCCTTAAGGCTCGGTACGAGCACTGTCACTATTTAACATTTTAACACAAGTGACCTCCCATGTACTGTACATCATATCGAAAATTTATATGCACATGACATTGCCTTTGCTGCATAGGGCACAAACCTAAAAAAACATTACAAATAACAGCTGATATAAATGAAGGCATAATTCCATCGCTGCAGACTCCTACAAAATCCTTTCTAAACCACAAAAATAGCTTTCCAAATTAACAATCATCAGGGGCGGAGCCAGGATTTTGTCTTTGGGGGGGCTGACTTCAATATTCTGAGATATCCAGTGTTAATGTTTTCCAATGGGCGCCACAAATGTATAAGGCCATGGCGGACGTGCGGAGTTTATTAATAGGTCGGAGCCGCTGATGTGGCTATTAAGTTCGAAAGGCTGCCGCTCAAGCAGCCTGCAGGGCAGCACAAGGTGGCAGCCTGCATTTCGCAACAGCTGGATATCCGTTTATCCCGATTACCAAATTTCCCAAAATTTCAGGGGGGACTAAACCCCCCCCCCCAGCTCCCCCTGTGGCTCCGCCCCTGACAATCATGCAGCATATGCCACCCTTGATGTGTTCGGTAGTAGCCCAGTACATTATGAACCAGCTCCAAGATATCTTGGGGTTATCAAGAATAGAAGCCTGATCTTCAAGGCTGACATAAAAAAAATCTGTGAAAAGACCAAATCAAGAACGACCTGGGGTGCTGTGAGCTGCCACCCTCTCACTGATCGACTCAGTGGCAGATTATTGTGCTCTGCCATGATTTGGGAGTTCATACACAAAACTGCTGGATGCACAATTAAATCAAGCAATGTGCATCATAACCGGAACACTGAATCTGACATCAGTGCTTTGGCTCCCTGTTCTGGCGAACATCCTGCCAAAAAAATATCTGCAGAGACATGCACACTGCAAAACAGTTTCAATGTTTTCTTGCCAACGGAAACCTACCCATAAATCAAGACCTCAACAATGTATCTCGCTGCCGATTCACTCATTCCTCGGCCCTTGCACACCCCTGCCATCTAAATAACTATGTATTACCACTTGTAAACTATGTAAAGCACTTTTGATTTAAAGCGTTCGTGACTGCAGGGATTCATATGCTTGGTTCTTTCGGTAAAGTCACGTAGAAGGGAAACAATAAAATAATAAAAATATCAAACAAAATTCCTCACGTTTCGACTGCAACACAAGCAGTCATCATCAGGTGTGATGACTGCTTGTGTATTACTTTATTGTTTCCTTTCTACGTGACTTTACCGAAAGAACCAAGAATATGTAAAGCACCTTGAGCTAAATAAAAATAAGACTCAAATCTCGTTTACATCCCTTCTGGGATCGCGCTGTCGCCGCCCGAGAATCCCACCCACATCCGGAAGAAAGTTGGTGAACAGTTGAACAACACGGACATCCAGGATAAACAATTTGACATTCCACTAAGACACTGCTATAACCATCAAATACATCAGAACATCAACAGGCTGATGTGCACATCTCCTTTTATAATTGAAAATATTAAATGCAAGCCAAAGTGCTATTGTGTCATTGAAACACAAACAATAGACCACATTAAACCAATGTAGTGTGCGCTCCCTCAACGGAAAAATAGCAAAATTTGCACAAACTCTCCCCTGAAGCCCTCTCGTGCCATTGTCATTTACTGTCTGAACATATTGTCATATGTAATATATTTTTTACTCGGACCCTTCTTACCTGAAATTTCACAAGGGCCAAAAGGGCGCTTGGCAGTGGAGAGTAAAATGTTTGGGTAAGAGGACGTTTCATCATACTATCAATGAAAAAATACGACAGGTAATCTGATATCACAGGTAAGCAGTCCGAAGACACTATTCAGCTTCTATGACCCATAGGAAAACAGAAGGCAGCAGGCGTTTGTGTTGATGTGTTCCACAGCAACAGCATGCAATGTAAACGCTCGGGGAGTTCATGCACATACGTGTCTGGTGTGCTTGGACATTACCAAACGGTTCAGCATGCAAATTCACACTCTATAACCAAAAAAGCTAAAATACTGTTTGTCAAACATTTTTTGTGCAATCTTGAAAATGTAAAAATGTACTGAAATGTTGCAACATTACAGCAAGTGTAGTGTTATGAGCACTACACTCGAAGACCAACGATGTACGACTCAGACACAACTGCAGCTCAGGCCCAGATGGACAAAACAATTTTTAGATAAATAACGATGAGCCCGCACGTCCACCCTTTGTCCGTGCAACCAATCAGCCAACACCCTTTGTCCGTGCAACCAATCAGCCAGCACCCTTTGTCCGTGCAACCAATCAGCCAGCGAGCAGAATTGTTTCCAATATCTCGATTTAAAGCTTTCGTGACTGCAATGATTCATCTTCTTTGGTTCTTTATTATTTTATTATCATTCTACGTGACTTTACCGAAAGAACCAAAGAAGATGTTTCCAATATCGTATGAAATATGACGTTACATGAGGTTAACAATAACATTCAAAATGTTCAAAATTACAAATAGCGTGAGATAAACATAGGTATTCAACATTAACTTGTATCTTTCCTTCGCTGAATTCCCTCTTTTCTGTCCAGATTTTAAGTTCTGTCACCTGTCAACACTGATAGCAAGCCTGTCACGTGAAAACGCTCACGTATATATGTTGAGCTTCTTTCACACCGTACATAACCAACCGTGATGGGGAAGGACAACACACTAAACATAAAAAGCAGTTCATATTATTTGGTTCTTTCGGTAAATTCACATAGATAGAAAAATAATTATAAAAATGTAAGTAAATAAAAAATAAACTAAAAATAACAAACAAAAAACGAATGTAGACAGTAGCCTAGTTATTAATTGGAGTTATTGTACTGGCAGACTATAATGTAGATTGTAGCCTGTTTATTAAGTTTGGTGAGTGTACTGGCAGTCTATAATTTAGACTGTAGTAATGGTTATTAAGCTGGGTGAGTGTACTGGCAGTCTATAATGTAGACTTATTCCTGGTTATTTCAGTAATTTAAATATACAAAAATAAAAGCAAAAACCACGACGTTTCAATCGCAACACAAGCGGTCATCAGGAAAAGGGAGGTTAGCCTCCAAAGGCAAACTGTTTATAAAGGTTTAGAGATGGGCGTAACCCAAGTGTGTCAGCTGCATGGGCGGGGCAGCTAATGTTAATGTAGGAGAAAGCAACGCCAACGCAGTGGGTCTACACCAATCAAAAGGGCTGCAAGTCAATTATTTGCACCTCGCTCCACATACCCACACTGCTGATGGTGGAGGTTGACAAGAAAACGTCGTGATATTATTTTTATTACTTTTCTATCTACGTGGCTTTACCGAAAGACCCAAAGAATACGAATCCCTGCAGTCACGAAAGTTTTAAGTCAGGATTTATTTTAATACACAATAGACAGGAAGGACAATATCAAAGGGCTTGCATAATGCGCATGCATAATGTACGTTGGCTCATTAATCCCCCTCACCCCCACTTTGCACAAGAGCGCAGAAGTGTGGTCACCACATCTACGCCTCTATATAAGGAACGAAACAGATGTATGATGATGATTGCTGCTCACTCAGAGGAGTTGGAGGCACTACTGCTGAACCTGGAGTGTGCTACTAAGGTAGGGTCTGACCATCAGTCCCACCAAAACTAAGCACTTGCCTGGGTATTTTGTGATTTATAACACTCCACCCCTTCAACTCCCGATTGTGATGGAGTATTTGTGGAGAGTTTTCCATGCCTAGGCAGTGTGCTTATGATCAGCACCGGTCTGACACCAGAGGTCTCACTTCGAATCAGTCGGGCAGCATCTTTTAATCGGCTGCAGAATGCTGTGTGGAAGCTCCTTGGTATGTCGCTCCACACACAACGTCTGGTCTTCTCGGCCACAGTCATGCCGTCCCTTCTCTATGCTCGTGAAACATGGACCCCTCAAATGGAACATATGTGTAGTGGGTTCCAGGACACGGAGATGGCAGAATAGAAGCAGCACTATTTATTTAAACCTTAACAAGGGTTACACTAGAAGGGGTAGCGGCCCCTCCACCCGTATAACTCAGGAACACACCCCAGGCTCTCTAGCCTAAGCTCTAGGCTCCCAGTTCCTCCTGGTAGGGCTCTAAGAGAGGCTATCAGATCCGGCCCTGGTTAGGCACAGATCTCGGCACCCCGCCGACCAGACCGGCCCTTAGAAGGACTCTGACTCTGGGGCTCTGGGGCCGCACCACTGGCTTGCTGTGCCGGCCCTGAAAAGGGCAGCGGTCACAGGAGTTCCAGGGTCTCACCTAGCTGGCCTTCTTTCTTCACTGGTTGCTTCAGCCTCGGACCCCACACTCTGCCCCGAGCTCCCTGGCTCCTCGCAATTTATACCCACTGGAGCCTTAGCGGACGTTGTTGTAGCCACCAAGGTGTGGGTGAACCACACCTTCCCGTGCCATGTGTGTATTCCCCATAGCACCCCTACATCACCCCCTCCCGTGTAACCTGCAGCCGTCCCGGCTGCAACAATACTCGAACAATAAACACAACAAACCCCCACCCGTGCGTGCCTCATAAGAACGAACACCCCAATAAATAACCCAACCCACCTATACAAAATTACACTATATACACATATACATTGTACCCCCCCCCCCCCCCCCCCATCAACGCAGCAAGAAAACTTAACAGTGAACAACAAGAGTAACAAGAACCATTATTACAACAAGCGGCGCGTTTTGGCGTGAGTCCGTTTTGCGGGTCCATCGTAGGGGGAGGGTCCGGTCGGCCCGGCAGTGGGCACCGGCTGTGCAGGTGCACCGTCTTCCGTCACCCCGGAAGGGCAAACTCCGCCCCCACCGGGTGGCGCAGGCGCGCTGGAAGCCGTCATTCTTGAGGCGCCTGAAGGTGGAACAGTTAGTGAAGCATCAAGGGCAGGTGACGAAGACGCCGTCCGGGAGTCAGCGGACACATCACATGCTCGGCCCGTGTAATGTGGTGGAGGGACGCGCGGCGCCACAAACGGCTTCAGACGCGAGGGGTGTACGTACCAGCGGCGTTTCCCCCACTGGATACGAACGCACTGCGGCCGCATAACCTTCACAATAACCACAGGGCCCCTCCAAGGCCGCAACAATTTCGCCGAGGTCGCCAACGGCACCTGAGGGCAGTGCAGCCAGGCTTGATCGCCTGGCTTCCACGCATGTGTGCGTGATTGGCGCGATCGCAACCTCTCGTTGGCCTTCTGCCGAGAGGAAGAGTTTTGGGCCGCTGCCTCCCGTGCCTCGGTCAACCTCAGGATATTAAATTTAACGTGGTCGGCCAATTTCGATTTTCTGTTGGTTTCCGAGACGCGGAGCTGAGTCGCAATTGGTGGGTCAACGTCGCGACCGTACATCAAAAAGAATGGTGAGAAGCCGGTTGCCGCGTGAGGAGCCATTCTATAGGCGGCCAAAACCCCCGGAATGTGAAGGTCCCAATCGGTCTGGGAGTCGCACACCTGGTGACACAACGTAGATGTGAGCGTCCTATGCAGCCGCTCCACCATGCCATCGGTTTGTGGGTGATAGGGGGAAGTGCGAATCTTTTTCGTACCAAGAAGCGCACACACATCGTGCAGAAGGACGCCAGAGAAGTTCTTCCCTTGGTCAGTCAGCAGCTGTTCGGGAGCACCCTTGTCGAGGACATAGCCCTGGACAAAGGCCTCGGCAATGGCTGCTGCTGACTGGTTAGCGAGAGGCCATGCCATAGGCCATCGGGTGAAATATTCCACGCCAACCAGCAGGTACTTGTTACCCCTAGGGGTCGCAGGGAAGGGCCCCAATATATCGAGTGCAACGAGTTCGTTAACCCGAGAGACCGTGATAGATTGTAGCGGTGGGCAGGCGCCTTTCGCTGGTGGTTTTCGTTGGGCGCACTGAGTGCATGCACCCAGGAGGTCATCCACATCCCTTGCCATACCCGGCCAGAAGAAATCCAGATGGAGCACAGCAAGGGTCTTGTGGGTCCCCAGGTGCAAAAGCCGCTCGTGTGTGGCCCAAACGGCCTTACCCCGCAAAGCGGATGGCACCACAAGCCTGTGACGGCGGGCCCTCCCATCCCAATGCATTAGGAGCCCCTGGAGCAGCCCATACGAATCAATCCCCGCGACTCCCCGCACGGAACCCCCTGCGCGACGACGCAACGCGAGGAGGGATGCGTCCTCCATCTGGAGGCGCCCCCATTCCGCAACGGACAACCCCAGCAAGGAGTCCGCACCTCCCTCCCCGACAGGACCCTCAGGCAAGGGGTCCTAAGTGGCAGCAGCGAGAACCGGGATATCTAAGGGGGGGCTATCCTCTGGCGGCTTACAACGCCCCGATCCCCTGAGACAAGCGCAATCTGAGGCGGGCGGCAGGCGAGACAGCGCATCCGCATTAGTGTGCCGAGCACCCTTCCGATATGTGGTCGTGAAATCATAATCCTGAAGGATTTCGAGCCATCGGGACAATTGCCCCGAAGGCTGCGTCACCCGCAAGGCATATTGTAATGCCGCATGGTCCGTACGGACAGTGAAATGCCGACCATACAGGTATGGGCGATACTGTTGCATAAAAAATACAATAGCCAAGAGTTCCCGACGCGTGACGCAGTATCTCTGTTCCGCCGGAGACAAAACCCTACTGCCATAAGCCACGACGCGTTCCACACCACAGATCACCTGTGAGAGCACACCCCCAATGCCCGTATTGCTGGCGTCTGTATCGAGCAGGAAGGGTTCCGAAAAATCGGGGTAGCTCAATGGAGGGGCCCGCACGAGAGCGTCGCGAAGGGAACAAAAAGCGACCTCCTCCTCCTGGCCCCAGTGAAATTTCACTCCCTTCGCCGTCAGAGCGTGTAAGGGCTTAGCAATGGTCGCGAAATCCGCAACGAACCTCCGGTAATAAGACGCAAATCCAATGAAACTCCTGACCTCAGCCACCGAGGTGGGGGCTGGCCAGGAGCTGACACACTGTGTCTTTGCGGGATCGGTGGATATGCCCGAGCGGCTGAAGATGTGCCCCAAATAGCGTACGGATTCCCGTAGCAGGTGGCACTTTTGCGGCTTAAATTTCAAATTCGCAGCACGCATTTTGAGGAACACGGCGTGCAAGCGCAAACGGTGTTCGTCAAATGTCTTACTGAACTCGATGACGTCATCCAGATAGATCAAACAGACGTTCCACTGTAAGCCAGCCAAAACCAGTTCCATAAGGCACTGAAATGTCGCCGGAGCGGAGTGTAATCCCATAGGTAACCGGTTAAATTGGAATAGGCCGTGTGGTGTGCGAAACGCAGTCTTTGGCTTGGACTCATCATCCAATGGGAGTTGCCAGAATCCGGATAACAAGTCCAACGTAGAAAAAAAACGTGCGCCAGCCAGAGCATCCAGAGATTCGTCCATCCGGGGAAGTGGATACGCGTCGGCCACGGAGATCTTATTAAGGCGGCGAAAATCCACACAGAATCGCAAGGACCCATCGTGCTTTTTGACAAGCACTATGGGTGCTCCCCATGGACTGGTGGAAGGGGCTATAATGTCTGCAGCCAGCATGTCATCCACTGCCGATTTGACATGATCTTTTTCGGCCGGACTTAACCGAAAAGGATTCTGGCGTACCGGGGCATTGTCACCCGTGTCAATGTGGTGACACAACAATTTCGTGCACCCAATGTCATATTTGTGTTTACTAAAGACATCGGAAAATTCCGTCAGAAGGGTGCGTAGGCCGGCACGCTGGGAGTCGGACAGATCACTCGTGCCCGAACATAGTGCGTCCATCCAACTATCGTCCCCCTCAGAATGCGGTTGAGCCAGAGGATCGGTTCCCACATTACCCATAACCGTGTCTACCACGGGGACCGGCGTCGCGTGCGCGAGCACAGTTCCCTGAGGAACGACGGCCGTCTGTACGCCAACGTTAAGGACGAGGATAAACGGGTCATCGCTCCCCTTAACGAGCGTTTGAGCGGCCACCAGATCCAGCCCGTTTTCCCCAGCCCTCGAGGGCCCTAACAGAATTTCCTGGTCCAGAACACCGGGCACGAAAGGCCGACGCAAGCGAAGGGGCACGAGCATTTGCGCCCCGGGAGGTACACGCACCGTCCGAGTGACGAACGCTTGTATCGACGCGCACGCTGCCCTTGAGGTGACAGGGGAAGGCAGGAATGTTACCCGTCGGCCCGAGGGAAGCTCGATGCAACCCTGATCAATTAGAATTTTAATCGGCATTTTGCCCAAAAAGTCCGTCCCCAACAAGCACGGAACCGCCAGCGAGGACGAGACTAATATCGGCCCGGAGAGTTTGATATCGCCAATGCAAATTTGTGCTCGAATTTGGCCTATGATACCCAGCAAACCCCCGTTCGCTGCGTAACACGGAACGGTGACTGGGAGCAAGGGGCGGCTTTGAACGGGAAGAATATTATAAATCAAGTCTGACACAATGGTTGCCGAAGCTCCCGTATCGACGAGGATACGCACCTCGACCCCGTCAATGCGACCCGCGACCACGGACGAGCCTGCCGACGCAGCAACAATGCGGTGGGCCAATTCCGTCCACTGCCCCGGCCCGAGCACCCTCTCGACCCCGCCGCCACCCAACAAACCAATGGGCGTACCCCGAGGCCCGTACACCGAAACGCGCGAGGTGGGGACAGGTGTGTGCACAGGCCGAGCATGTGGGGTGCCGCGACTTGCCCGGTTGCGATGTGGAGGCCTGTAGGCTGGAGCGCCGTCCGACCGTCCCGGCTGTCGTTGACGAGGCACCCGGCATTCCGCAGCCACGTGGCCCTTGCGGCCACAGTTGTAGCACGTGATGAGCACCTTGGGGTGCTCCTGGCGATCCAGTGTTGTCCGAGCCGGCCTCCGTCCGGATCTCCACTCCACTGGGCGACCCGCCGCGAAGACCTCCTCGGAGGGGGGGATGGTCGGCGTCCCAGCGCACACCGCAGCTGCGCCCTTGGGGACGAGAGGTGATCGACGCTGCGCTATCAGGTGTGCGTGGATGTGTCTTGCTGCCCGCAAGGAGCACATGTCCGCGTCGTCCTCTGCGACGATGACGATCTGTAGCTCCTGGGCCAACGCCAGGAGCTTCTCCTTCACCATCGCGTCCACCCCTTCGCCGTCCATCCGCGGGAAAGCCGCTTTTGCGAGGGCCAGGAGAGCCGTGCGATACGCCAGCGGTGGCTCCTTCTGGCCACTGCACCGCTCGTGGAAGAGTTTGCGGCAGTCCGACGATGGCCCGTAGACTATGGTGAGGACCTGGAGCGCCGACTGTAGCGTAGATCGCGTTGATCTGGGAGCTGTGATGAGCGTAGCAAAGGCGTCATCGTCCAGCGTGGCCGGTAGCGCACTCAACGCCTCGTTGTCCGTCCAGCCAGCCATCTCTTGATGAGCGAGAAAGCGGCATTGAAAGGCCCCCCAGTCGCCGCCGTCTGAAACGAACTCCTTCAACACCGGCAGGCGTTGTTGAAACGATGGTTTCGTCTCTGAGAGGTGCCGCGCGCCATCTCCGGCCTTTCCGCCAGTGATAGAGGGGCTGGGGACACCCTTCGGCGGTCGCGCAGGTGATGACGATGCGCCCGCCGATTGGTCCTGACAGCGGCCGTCCGTTGGTGATGACGTCACCACCGCTGATTGGCCCACAGCGTCCACGTGGGGCTGCGACCCTCCAATCGCCGTGGCGAACACTGTCATGGCGGAAAATCCGAAATCTGGTGACTGTGTTTCGGCGGGAATGGCCGTTGAACGGCGTTCGTCTCTCTGCCGCCTTTGTGCCCGCAGCCCCGCGCGGTTGATTTCCTCCAGCGTGGAAGCCGCGGCATACAGCAGCTCAGCCAGTCGAGAGTGAGCCGCCTGCAACCCGTCCTCCATCGGCGGCCACTCCTCCAGCGGCGGCTGCTGTTGGGGCGTCTGGGGCATCCCTGGATCGTCAGCCGCGGCCTCTGGCGCAATCCCAGGCGAGCCGTCCTCCTCCTGGGGTTCCTGTGATCGGTTTGTACTCCTTGTGTCCATTTTAAGACCACTTCTGACACCAGTTGTAGTGGGTTCCAGGACACGGAGACGGCAGAATAGAAGCAGCACTATTTATTTAAACCTTAACAAGGGTTACACTAGAAGGGGTAGCGGCCCCTCCACCCGTATAACTCAGGAACACACCCCAGGCTCTCTAGCCTAAGCTCTAGGCTCCCAGTTCCTCCTGGTAGGGCTCTAAGAGAGGCTATCAGATCCGGCCCTGGTTAGGCACAGATCTCGGCACCCCGCCGACCAGACCGGCCCTTAGAAGGACTCTGACTCTGGGGCTCTGGGGCCGCACCACTGGCTTGCTGTGCCGGCCCTGAAAAAGGCAGCGGTCACAGGAGTTCCAGGGTCTCACCTAGCTGGCCTTCTTTCTTCACTGGTTGCTTCAGCCTCGGACCCCATACTCTGCCCCGAGCTCCCTGGCTCCCCGCACTTTATACCCACTGGAGCCTTAGCGGACGTTGTTGTAGCCACCAAGGTGTGGGTGAACCACACCTTCCCGTGCCATGTGTTTATTCCCCATAGCACCCCTACATATGTACCAGTTAGAAACATTCAGGCTGGCCTGCCTATGATCCATCCTGAGTTTAACCAGGCTGCATGAGCTCTCAAAACCTTGAAATATTTGCACACATTCCCATCATTGAGTTCTTCCGGCAGGCAAAGCTGCATTGGCTGAGTCATGTAGCCTGTATGCCCAGCCAATGCATGCTCAAGCAGCTTCTGTGTGGCCGGATAGAGGGGGCTAAATAGGCATGACACAGGCTGGAGAGGAGATGGACTGATGCAGTATGAGAGGATGTGGAGCTGAGTGGACTTGCCGAAGACTGGTATCAGTGTGTCAAAATCAGCCATGGAGGAGGCTCATGAAGGACGCTACTTGTCAGTTGGAGACAGTCGCCCTCCAACAACAACAAAGAGTAGACAAGTGAAACTCACAACAATGAGCAGAGCTCCGGGTGGCGACAATGCAGCAAATTGGCACAGTAGAGGGCACAGCTAGTGCATCTGGCAGTCATCTCAACCAGTCAACCCATGGAACCAAGGTCTGTCCCGTGACCTGTCGGCGAGCCTTCGACACTTCACGTGGCCTCAAAGGGCACCTAGCTTGGAACAGGCGCCGTGGTGATGTCACCGTCATTTAGTGGTGAAAGATATGTATTGTATGTTGAACTTCTTTTGCATCGTACGTAGCCAATCAGAGGCGTGAATTTAAAATTCCGCACGCTCATAATCAGGAGATCGCTGGTCACATGTCCCCCACCCTCAATGAAAAGACCAGAGTTTTGGTTGCTTCAAGAAGAAATACATCTTTCTCTTGAGACGACAGTGATTGACCGTTTTGTTGTGGAGTCCAATTGCATTAATAATAATTATTAGAATTCACAGACGTTTTGTAAATTCAATGCTGGATGAGTCCTTCCAACAAAGAGTCGGTCAGGGGGGTGGTTTGAACATACTTCATCACACTGCTCACAGAGGGGGACCCTAAACCAAGTCAGATATCACCACTGTTGCTAGCTGTGATTTGAAATTGAACTCATATTACAGTTGACTAACCAATGTACCACCGTCCCCAATCCTATTTGGGTAAAGTATGAATCAGTAGTGTACCCGTACCTCAATACGTTGTCTGTGGGATAGAGATAAACCTTTCCATTGAATTTCGCCATAGACTCAATGTGCAAGGTGACATTTAACTGAGATAGAAGTCATGTTTGTACTACAAGCATTCATAGCCTGGGGCTAAGGGCATCGTCCATGTTGCAAAACGGGGCCAATATCTAAAGGTTTCTATTTTAAAGTGTATGACAAACACGCAATGTGGTCTGCCCCTTTATATGTTATGCACGACCCAATAATAGAGCAATAATGCCCTATTGACACGTTTATTCTCTTAACACTCTTCCAAAATCATAAACTATCTCAACCTTTATTTTCCATTGGTTGTGAATAGTAAACATTACAGTACATTGTGATTATTTTGTAAATAACGACTATTCGTACAAAATAGATCAAATGTTGCATTATGGAACTATTTTCATTTACACATGGTTTTAGATGTTATACCAGTGTCGTCTAGATTCACAGCTCTACAGATTCTACAGATTCATAAAACTACAGAGTTTTTAAAACTTCATTCAAATACAATACAGATTCTACAGATTGACACCAATCCAATTATCTATATTTACACCACTGAGGATCTATGGATTTAAACCATTTCAGCTTCATACGCACAAAGGACAAATTATGGCAATTTAGGAAATGGAGGAGTAGGTGAACCATTATATCCTTATCATCTATTGTAATAAATCAATAAAGCTAATCGATTGTAACGACTTGTGATTTGAAATGATGTCCTTACAATTCCCAATGGCAGTCTCTCACATGGGCAGCTGACATTGAGCGCACAATCTGCTTTGAGGGTGGTGACACTCAAATCAGATTGGCAGAGAGATTCATTTAGAAAATCCCGGGAAAAGATAAATGTAACTGAGGGGTTGGAGGATCGTTTGGGGGGGAATTCAGAAAATCTGGTTAAAAGACAGAGAAAGTTCGAGAATGGTGGCACAGCGGATAAAAGGAGCTGGTAAGGTCAGTTTGGGGTGCCTGAATAGAATAATTTCAGTAAGTTGGCATGTGTTGCAGGTTGTACGTGTTGAAGATAAATAAAGAACTGGAATTCCCAAGTAAAGCCCATTGAGCTAATATGTTTTCAAGGCTGACTTGACTGGAAACACAACACCAAAGCACTCCACGATTGCGGATAAAAAATACAGTGGAATACAATAATATTCTAGCCCAATTATTCTCTTTTGTCGCATATATTAGTAGCCAAGAATTTCGAGGAAGAGATTATCTGATCCTTGTATACTGGCTGCATCTGCTGTGGGGCCTTGCAAACAGACCGTATTGCTTCATTACCAGATGTCAGAGTGCTGTTTAAATCTCTGCCTTTCGTAATGTGTCCCTGAATGCCTCTTCCTTAAAATGCTGACTAGACTACTGATCGACATCACCTGCACCAAGTGTTATCAACAACTCCCACAATTCTGAGTTATTTTAACCTTTGTACGGCTTTAGCATTTGTTGATATTACATGTTCCAGTCCCACCATATTTGGTGAGATATTGATGCAAATTGTAGAACTCTTGCCATAAATAGCTGGGCCACATAGAAAGGGGCTATAGTGAAGGAGACCTCTTTAAAACCTGGTGAGTAGATCCCATACTCTATAATACTCTTGTTTGTATATACCATTGCTTAAAGACTTGCTGAGTTGAACGTACAAGTTACACTTCCAGATGGCCATCAGACTGGTATTTGTTTTGCAATAGCATCTTCATTGTGAACCTTATTGGATATGTTATTCGGGAGTTAAACATGATTCATATTATCTTATTGTTGCTCTTTCCCAATGATAACATAAAATGGCTGTTTTTAATCAGGAGCATCTCAAGTGTATACACTGTTATATACCGTATGTGCATAATGTGTTATAGAAACATAAAGCACTTTATTAAGTAAACTATAATCAAGCTTCTGGCGATCATATGGATATAATTGTTGTTTAAATTTTCTGTATATTTCTTTTGAGCCTTGTAGGACTGTGACCTTCACTGGCACAAAAATAACAAGTCACAACTGAGCGAAATTGTCCGTGTAAGATGCAAGTAGCACGAATCCGGTATGAAAAACTATCGGGGTCCCTTACATCACGAGCTCATGGAAGTCCAGAGGCTGCCTGGAGTGACAGTGGTGAAAGGTTAAATGTCATTTTTATGGGAATGCAACAGCAGCTTCCCAGGGCACATGGCTATCATATAAAACCACAGCAGTGCTGCGTGATTGGGATTGCTGAAGGTTTTGTACATTTTCTTTGGCAATGCAAACAGCTTAAATATAAGATTAACACAGGGACCTCTGCATGGTTTGAAGAGCAACGGTAAGAGCTTTTTGTTCCATTTGAGTCGATTTATTCGGGGATTAAAAGTATATATTTTACGTGTAATTGTGTATTGTATGATACGGTCAATTAGCGAAATAATGTAATCATTGTGGTACAGAAAGGGTTATTGTAAGTCACATCCCACACATGCTGATGCTGATTCCTGTTTAAACTACTTTTTGAAGTGGCGTGTTGCATCGTGCAGGATTGTAATATTGAAACTACTCTGCTGAAGAACTGCATTGTTGTCATCTATTAAACTAGACTTTGAACTATTTTTTTCATTTTACCAGGTAAGGCCCACTGAGCTAAATAGCTCATTTTCAGAAGCGACCTGGCCACAAATTATAGCTCAATGAAGTGGCTTATCACGTGGAAATATATAGCAGCCAATTATTCAAACGCATGTTGATTCTAAATGTGGAGGAAAAAACCGGAGGACCCGGAGAAAGATCCATGCGAACACGGGGAAAACATGCAAATTCCATATGTACAGGCGCCAGGATCGGGATTGAATCTACAACCTCCTGTATACCAGGTGAGGGAGTTAACATCTCGCCACAACGTCACCTGCATATATATAAAAGACTGAACATGTCTTGATCAAATGCAGTAACTTTTCCACATTCAATCAAGCCTACGAAACCAATGAAAATATTTCAATTTGGTAAGAACAAAACAAGAGTGGGAAATCATGTCCACAACAAAACGCTATGCAAACGATACATTCATTTACCCAACGATTTGTAGCCACATATTTTATCGCGTGCTGCACATTCGCGAACAATGATCGCCTGCAAAAATCCTGGATGTGCCGATTAATTATCTTGTTGTGCAACTACCCAGATGTGGACAAAGCAGTTCCAGGAAGTGATTAAGTTTCATGATTTTGAGAGCGACTTGCTTGTGTACTGATCGCTCACTGTGGAGTGCCGACTCAGCAGGCGCCGGGCCCTGTGGTCGTGTGAGCCTTGGCCAGGAGGAAACCGGGAATTTTCTGCATCCCAGTATTAATCATCCCATATGCGATGGGGCAGGTGTAAGAAGGCCCCCATCGCTATTACTGGGGTATGTCCAGTGACGGGGTTCAACCCCTGTGAAGTGACAGAGGGTTTCCTCTGAGAATTATGAAACACAAATATGGATGCTGTCACTTTCGGTCAAACGATGTTGCCCTGGAAAATGAGCTCACTTGTCTTTTTTTTTTCCTATTTCAACAGGAGAGCCTATAGGGGTGAATACAACTAATGTCAGACCACCGCATTGCACACAGAAACAAGTTTGAGTTCTGTGAGTGACAACATGGAGCACATCACTCGAGAAATCACAGTGTCATGGATTAAAGGGCGATTCTAAGCTTCACATTATCTCTATCATGATATTGCATGCACCTCCTTGTTTCTCATCGCGGATAACGGGATCATGAGTAATCTGATGTTAGTCAAAGGGGATTCTGTATAGATATTTTTTGCTTGCAAATACTGAAGAGCTAGAGAAAAATGTAACCCTGGAGTAGGTTGAAGTGGCAGAACACCTGAAGTCCAGTATAAGACAGCAGGAGTGGCTTGTACTACTTCCAGGAGGATATAACAGCAGTCGCCAGATGACATTGGAACTGCAAAAGATAAAGCTGCATGGTGCAGAGATGTTTTTTCAACGGAGTGGAAAACATTATATATTGCTGATACGGATAAACAAACAGTTGGAGAAGTAACAAGCAATAAGAAACAAAACGAAAATCCACAAAGTGAAATCACCAGATGTGATTAGCACAATTAGGACATGTGATCAGACACAGCACGCGTTAACGTGCAGCAAAACAAATATTAGCATGACAAAACACAATAGACAAGGAATCATTCAGCATCACCTTCATTATCAGTATCATACTTCACGACCATCATCATCTTCTTTGGTTGACAGACAGTCTCGTCCCTTCACCTGATGAAGGCCGCTTGTGTTGTGGCCGAAACGTCGTGAGAATATTATTGTGTTATTTTATTTGATCAATTTATTATTTTATTCTCATTCTACGTGACTTTACCGAAAGAACCAAAGAAGATGAATCCTTGCTGTCACGAAAGCTTTAAATCGAGACCATCATCATGTTCATCATCACCATCGTTGCTGTGTGATTTGACATGGCATGACTCTGCTGCTAACTCTTTTCTGTGGTACTTTGTAATGCACAAAGACAACATTTGCGTCTTCTTTTTTACAGCAGCTCGTGGTCTTTCTGGAAAAATGGACGTGATCGAGCTCTTTCAGTTTTGGATCATTCCCTCCTTTTATGCCATCACGGTGGTTCTGGGCATCCCACTGAATGCCCTCGCTCTGTGGGTGCTCATCCGAAAGAAGAAGTCGTCCATGTCCATCTACATGCTCAATCTGGCGGCGGGGGACTTGCTCTTCCTGCTCTTTCTACCAATAAAAATTGACTATCACTTTAGAAAAAAAATATGGATATTGTCAGGACATATATGCATTTTTCATATCATGTTATTCTTCATTAATTTCTATGCCAACCTCATACTGTTGGCCGTCATAAGCGTGGACAGGTATGTGGCAATTGTGCATCCCCTGCGGATCTCGCGCCTGCGTCAACCCAAGGTAGCGTGGCTCCTCTGCTTGCTGTGCTGGGTCTTCAGTATGATTAATATTCTGCCTGTGACCCAAGTCAAACATTTTCTTAGCTACGACAACGTCACTGCTAACAATGGCAGTTCATTAATTGTCCAGTGCTACGAAAAATTCACTGCCGAAGATGCAGCATTCGTGATGGCGTACAGGCTTTATTTGTTCTTTGCTATCTACCTCACATCCCTGGTCACAGCGTTGTTTTGCTATGGAAATGTCGTGAGAGTACTGGTCATGCAAAGAGGGCAAACAGAACTGTTATGCAGGAAAAAGAAGATTCATGCCGCTAAAATAACAGCGGTGAGCTTAATCACCTATATTGTGTGCTTCATTCCTTACAACTCAACACACATAACAGGCTTCATACAAAGTAAAATCAATGCTTTTTCTCCGAATAGTCTTCTAACATTCCGAGATGTAGCACTTTGCCTGAGCGTGTCAAACAGCCTCTTTGATCCACTTATCATCTATGTTGCCTCTTCTTCATTTCGTAATTCTATTTAAAAAATGTTAAAATGCAGGGAGCATGTCTCAAGGGTGGCAGCAACGACCGATTAGTACGAGTTCAAATATGTCTGTAAGAGGAACTTGAGTTATGGAACTCCGGTAGGAGTTTCTGACTAGGGTATTTTCCTTTTGGAAGGGAATCTGTTTGGTTTGAGAGGGAGTTTGTTAACCTTATATACTCGTGTCGTGTTAAGCTGTGTTTCTATTTGTGCATCATTTAATAATGAAAGCTCAATTTACAAAGGATTTCAAGCCAAAAGTCCACCCTGTTTGACATATTGATGGCCAGGCTTGTGAACATTTAACCCAAGCATTGACATGTCCACACCTCCCTCCATGAGCAGACTGCACCCCATACAGTACACCCAGCAGTATTTACCAAAGTGGGAGAAGCTACGGTGGGGTTCCTGAATTGCCGTTTCCCCATAATTTTGTCAGCCACTGTTCTACCTCTAAGATTCATGGCAATCCACACCTGGGTAGTGAGTGAGCACGCTAATCTATGCTATTCATAAAGCATTGCTCCATGTCCACTCTGCCACAATGTTGTAGAAACTCCACCTCAAAATATGCTTCCCTGATCCTCCCATAAATTAATGCACAGCGATTCCAATCTGGAAATTGATTTTTGTTTTTTAATTCTAACAGAAACCAGTGTAGTATGTGTATCAAAAGTTCTTTGCTGAAGAACTGCATTGTTGTCATCTTATAAACTAAACTTTTAACTATTCTTTTATTTTACGAAGTAAGGCCCATTGAGCTAAATAGCTCTTTTTCAGAAGCAACCTGCCCACAAGTGATAGCCCAATGAGGCGGCTTATCACGTGGATATTTATAGCAGCCATATACTCGAAACGCATGCTGATTCTAAATGTGGAGGGAAACACCGGAGGACCTGGAGAAAAATTACTTATTATAATAAATAAATGGCTCAATTGTTTGATGGTGATTTAAGATATGCAAAATGCAGTTCTTCAGGAATTGGTGGGTTTGCATCATCCATAAATCCGACAGATATTTGGATCCAGTGTCTGAATAAATAAATTAAACATGTTGAAGAGGCTTCTCTCGACATAGGAAAGTCACACACAGACACCCCGACATGATACATACAAGTATACTTAATACATACACACTCATGCACACACCACACAGATCCCCAATTACCATTTGTGAGTACCTATTAAGGCCAGCAAAAAACATGTGTTAATGCAGTATGGATGCCCTACACAACACGTGCATGGTCATTTTTGTCTCAAACCCATTGAAGCTAATGTCCATGACCCCATCACCACAACACTGGGTTCACAATCGCTGTGTTGGGTCACACAGTTGGTTAGCTACTAACTTTGCAAGAGTTAAGAGATCTGGCAGACAGAAGTGATTGCGAGGTGCGGTGACATCAGTGGCATTGGCCGTGATATCGTATTGTCTTTGAACTCGTATTGTCTCTGAGCTTGTTTACATGGCAGACTCACTGCCACACTCTGGAATATCTCTGCACTTTGCAAAATCACTCTGAGGAACAGTTCTATTATTACAGGACAATTATGTGATTCGGATGGAAGACAGCCTGTTTTATGGGCTCTACTCGTGGGTAGGAATTTATGTCGTGTCACTGTAGAATCTCCCTCGTCTTGCTCTTAACTTAGAATTGGCTGGTGCTTTCAGAAAGCAAAAAAGCCTTGTCCATTCTGCTGGACTTCAAAACCAAGATTGACCTTTCTAGAAATATCTCTGCGAGTACAACTTCCCATTATCCCTACAACCACCACGGCCATCTTATTGTGCCGCATATCTATTGTGAACTGCAATGATCTGGCCTAGTGTACTTTAGACTTGTGTTGACTACGGAAGGGAAAACATTGCCTGTTTACAAAGACACACACTATGATTCCTCGCCATAGTGGCGAGATGTTAACTACCTTGCCTCGAATGCAGGAGGGCATGGGTTCGATCCCAACTCTGACACCTGTATATATGGAGTTTGCATGTCCTCCCCGTGGTCACATTGATTTTTCTCCAGGTCCTCCGGTTTTTCCCTCCCCATTTAGAAACATGCGTTTAGAGTATTTTACCGGTATAGATTTACAAATAACACGCCATTAATTTGAGCTATCATTTGCTGCCAGGTCGCCACATGGCCGACCAGCTCTGAGCCAATTCCTCAACCACATCAATTCCATACACCCAGCCATCAAATTCACTATAGAGGTGGAAAAGGATGGCAGGTCAGTGGGCTTAACCTGGTAATATATACTGTAGAAATAAAATATGGCCAGGTGCTATTCGTGACCACCTATTACATCCAGAATGGAAAGTAATGGAGAGGTATGTCCTGCACTCCTCCATTGTTTCTTTGCCACTGCTGACAAATCATATTCAAGCCTAGGTTAGGCTACTAAATATTACTCCCATGAACACAATCTATTATATTCAATTCTTTGAAATTGCATTGCATATGTATTTAATTCATAGATGTTTTATCTTTTCATTTAAAGGTTTCATTGTTTTAAAATTGCCGATGACTTAGTTATGTACATGCATGCTTATTGTTGTTTTCTGCCAATATGCAACATTGGTGATGGGTTTTTGCATCTGCGGCCCAGCTCTCAGATTTTCCTTGCAATAAAAAACGATTACTTTCAATGCCTGCAGACTTTAATCATCAATTGTTCAATCGTACTATTAATATTAATTATTGTAGGCACGGTGCCCATACATTGTTCACATATGTAGTTTTGACCAAACAAAAATCGAAAATTGCAAAACAACCACTGAGAGGTGTGAAGAGGTACACGTGGATTACCAATCACAAGAATGGTGGGGACATAATTATGTTAACAAATGCGAGAGGGTTTGGCTTGGACACGTCGATATAAGAGATTACGGTGAGTGGTGAATACTACGTCCGTCCTTGTGGAAGAGGAACGTAGATGACACGTTCGTGATCTGGCCACATGGCCGACCAGCTCTGAACCGATTCCTCAACCACATAAATTCCATACACCCAGCCATCAAATTCACTATGGAGGTGGAAAAGGATGGCAGGTTAGCATTCTTGGATGTTTTACTTGAAAAGAGATCAGATGGCTCAATGGGACACTCTGTCTACAGGAAAACCTCCCATACGGATGCCAACCTAAAACCTGACTCCCACCACCATCCATCCCAGAAGAATTCCCTCATCAAAACTCTACACCATAGAGCTCGATGTATTTTCTTTGAACCTATCTACGTGACTTTACCGAAAGACCCAAGAATATAATACTAGTGTAGTGGTTTCAACTGAGTCGCCCACTTAGAATCGGAGGCAGCACATTTATTATTAATTCCAACACAACGGGGTAACTTCACCCCTTTCGTCTATCGTTTTGTTACATTCGTGGGAACATCACCCATTTAAATTTTGCCGTACCGCACCTTTACTTTCCACCAAAGCGGGGAGCATGCAGGGAGGTTCATTGCCCCAAATATTGTTGACTTTGCTTTTTTACGGTGGGTGAGGAACATTGTGAGAGAGACATTGTTCTTCCATACCAAGAAAACACCATCGCACGATTTCCTGATACTAACAGAGCATACGATTCCCTACAATAACATATTTTCCTGTCGCAAGGCCAAGATGGGTACCACGTCAACATTCCTCCAATTACAAAGCTGCAGGACAAAGACATCCTCACAAAACTGTCTCCTTTAAAAAATAACTTATATTCCTTCGTGATCATGGACCGAGGAGAAAACCACATTATGGTACGCCAACCTCTTTCACCAGTATGTTGTCGATGAGTATGCCAACATTGAGAGTGAGCGCCTTCTTTACATTCAACTGAAACAAAACCGCCTGCATGTGAACAGTATGCTCATCTCTGGGACGCCATCAATGCCGAAGGAGATGCAAACGCTCACAATGTGGGCTGATCAATTATTTTTCCTTCATCCTTCACAGCTCCACCAAGATACATGCATGAGAAGACTCAGGATGCCATGACGTACATCAGCCAATATGGCACGCCCCATCTCTTCATCACCTTCACTTGCAATCCCAAATGAAAGGAGATCCAGGTTTACCTTTATCCAAACCAAAAGCCACCAGACAGACATGACATCTTAGCGAGGCTCTTTAAACTCTCAGTTTATGACCTCATGATGCTTATTACGACCAATATAGGCGGCGTCTTTGGAAAGACAAGCAGTAACCTGCACACCATTGGGTGGCAAAAACGTCGTCTTCCTCATGCTCACATTTCGCTATGGATGAGGGAAACAATTCATGTAAGTCACATTGACACATTTATCAGTGCTGAGCTACCTCACCCCCATCAAGATCCTGCCCTTTGTCTATGTGGTCTGCAACCAAATGGTCCATGGCCCATGTGGCCAGTTCTATCCAAATGCGCCATGTATGCAAGACGACAGGTGTACCAAGAGGTATCCACCGAACTACTTGAAAGACACTCAGTCGGCCAATGATGGCTATCCTCTATATCGTCACAGAAATACCGAGCACTGTGGCTTTCAAACAATTCTCAGACCTGCCACTAACTCAGAAATTAAGGTTCCCTACTGCCCTCATCTGTGCAAGATCTTCCAGGCCCACTTTAATGTGAAATTCTGCTATTCTAAAAAAATACATCAAATATGTTTGCCAATACATTAACAAAGGCTAAGACATGGCTGTCTTTGCCTTACAAAACAGAGGGGCAAAGTGTGCATGAGCTAAAACTTTTTTTTTCCAAGGAAGATATATCAGCAAAAATGAGGCCATTTGCCAAATTCTTGGCTTCCCCATCCGTGACCGTTCTCCCACAGTCGTCCATTTGGCACTTTACCTCCAAAATGGTCAACGCATGTATGTCACCAAAGGAAATGCCCAACAACAGGCCCTGGCTCCACAAGATACCACCCTTGTGGCATTCTTTGTTTGGTGCCCAAGTGACCCATCTGCTGCCTCCCTGCTCTACCATTAAGTTCCCTCCTACTATACATGGACTGCTAAAAAAAATGTAAGCTACGTGCTGCTGACAGTGAATCTGATGCCTTAGGACGAGTCTACACAGTTCATCCCAACAATCAGCAATGCTACTTTCTCCTAATGCTTCTCCATGTTGCCAAAGGGCACAAATATTTCCAAGACCTCTAAACAGTGGAAGGAGTTGTCTGTCGAACATACAGGGAAGCTTGCAATCTTCGTGCAATTCTTGCGCATGATCACCATCTTCATAAAGCTATGACAGAAGCTTCTGTCGGTCAGTCCCCTTTCCAACTGACATTGATCTTGTGCATAAATCTTCAAGTTTGCAGCCCATCTAGCCCCATGGGATTCTGGCAAAAATACAAAGAGGGCATGAGTGAGGACATCCTTCACGGAGCTAAATGAGAAAATACAAACCTCGACGTCAACTTTTCTGATGTCATTTTCAAACAGGCCCTCATCCTCCTTCAGGACAAACTGCACTCCATTGGTGGAAAATACCTCACGTCTATGGAACTACCAACACCCTACAGGGACAACCTGCATGACTTTGCTAAAGAGATCCAACGTGAAATATGCTATTATGCTTTAGAGCTTCTTAAATTTCTTTAGGAAAATTAACCAAAGCTGATGGATGCACAAATAGAAGCCTACGCGAAAATCTTGGAAGTCATTGACACTACAAATCGAGTAATTGTTTCCTTGATGCACCCGCCATTACTGCTCTTCACTAAGGCTCGCCAGAGAGAGAATTGCTCTAGCTGTGGCATCATCGGGGATTGCTGTGTAAGTCGATGTGTGTGTGAGTCGATGTGTGTGTGTGTTTGAGTCCATATGTGTGTGCGTTTAGGTCCATGTGTGTAAGTCAATGTGTGTCTGTGTCTTTTTTGCCCGGGCAACGCCAGATGTGTGTGTGTAAGTCCAAGTGTGTGTGTCAGTCCATATGTGTGTGTGTGTGTCAGTCGCTGTGTGTGTGTTGGTCGATGTGTGTGTGTTGTAGTCGATGTGTGTGCATGGCTCCATGTGAGTGTGTAAGTCACTCTGTGTGTATCTATGTGTCAGTCGATGTATGTGTACATCGATGTGTATGTGTGTGTGTAAGGCCATATGTGTTTGGAAGTCGATGTGTGTGTGAGTCGATATGTGTGTGTAACTCCATGTGTGCATCTAAAGTCCATGTCTGTGTGTGTGAATCCATATGTGTATGTGTGTGTAGGCCAATGTGTGTCTGAGTCGATGTGTGTGTGTCTGAGTCGATGTGTGTGTAAGTGCATGTGTGTGCGTGGCTCCATGTGTGTGTGTAAGTTCATGTGTCTGTGTGTTAGTCGATATGTGTGTGTGTAAGTGCATATGTGTGCTTCGGTCGATGTGTATGTGAGAGTCTATGTATGTGTGTGTGTAAATCGCTGTATGTGTGTACGTCGATTTGTGTGTGTAACTCCATGTGTGTGTATCTAAAGTGGATGTCTGTGTGCGTGAGTCCATATGTGTGTGTGTAAGTCGATGTTTGTGTGTCTTTTTCGTCCGGGCAACGCCGGGTACTTCCCGCTAGCACACTATATACAGTGATGAACGGGGGAAGGGAACAGAGGGACAGAACACAACAATAAGGGCAATAACAACAATAAAAGAGATAGAAATAAAAATATCCGGCAACACGCAATCTAGGGAACCCCCCAGCACCAGCATCACCCACCCTCAATGTGTAACAACACCTGTGAGCACAATAAAGGCCAGGTTCAGCCAATGGCCAATACGACTGACGAGTGTGACAATCAACTGACGGTGTGGGAATGTGTGTGTGTGTGGGGGTTACGACAACCGGACAGTCTTGAAACAAGTCCTTGTAGCTGGGCGCCCAGGTGAAGTGGGCATAAGCTCCTTGGGGATTCCGGGGGGGAATTTGAAAATGTCCTAATGAGAGCGGCTCCTCACGAGGAGAACTCAGCGTCGGCGCAGTTGGCAGGGAATACGGGCGCTCTGCCCCCTGAGCGCCTGGAGCAGGCTGCGGCTTGGGGGGTGTTAAACACTCGGAACCTGTGGGCAGGATCACAGAACTCCCCTGAGGACCCACCTCAGTGGATGCACGCCCCAGCTTGCCCGAAACTCGGCCCCTGTGTACTGGAGATGAAGTGAATTCACAAGGCGCACTTAAAGGTTTGAGGCATGAGGAGTAAACGAACCAACTTTGTCGACCGAAGCGAATTTTAACACACTGAGGCCTATCGGCCCGAATCACGTCAACTGGCCCCCTCCAAGGTTTAAACAATTTGGCCGACGTTCCCACCGGTACTTGAGGACAGTGCAGCCAAGCCCTGTCACCCGGAGCCCATTTCTGTCCTGAAAGGCGGAGGCCCCTCAGCCGCTCATTTGCCAATTGGAGTCAATTATAATTTTCCCTGGAAACCTCACGCACTTCCAAAAGTCTCTGAAGGGTAAGGCGCATGGGCTCCGAATTTTTAGTCTTCGACTTGTTCTGCTCGGTTTGCAGTTGGACATCAATCAGGGGGTCATGCTCCCTCCTGTACATAAAAAATGGCAAGACGCCTGAGGGGGCATTCTATAGACAGCAAGGACTCCGGAACATGCAAGTCTTAGTCGCCCTGGGACTCGCTGACCTGATGGCTTAACATGGAGGTCAGAGTCCTATACAATCTCTCCACCATCCAGTCCGTCTGGGAGTGATAGGGCTACGTTCGTACTTTTTTTGTTCCCAACAAATCACACACCTCCCGTAATAATTTAGAAAAAAAGTTTTTACCCTGGTCAGTCAGAGATGCTACGGGGCCCCCTTGTTCAGCACATAACCATCGAGGAATGCCTCTGTGATAGCCACCACCGACTAGTTGAAAAGTGGGCCAGGCCATCGGTCATCGTGAAAAATATTCAACGCCCACTAGTAAATACTAATTCCCGCGGGGCGTGGTCGGAAATGAACCGAGGACATCAAGCGCTTCTAGCTCATTTATACGAGAGACCCGAATACATTGCAAAGGTGGACAACAAGTTCTAGATGGTGGTTTCTGCCTAGCGCACTGTACACACCCCTTTAACACGTTAGCGACATCCTACGCCATGCCGGGCCAGAAGAAGTCGAGTCTCAGGGTAGCAAGTGTTTTATGTACACCCAGGTGCATCAGTCACTCATGCACTGCCCAAATGCTTTTACCCCTCAGGGCAGTGGGCACAACAATGTTGTAACAGCATAACCCCCCATCCCAACGCATCAGCAAACCACCTTTGAGGATAACAGAGGCTGCGCCCCGTCGATCTTCTCCACCCTTCGCACCCCTGACACGGCGTCGCACTTTCAATAGGGAAGCGTCCTCCGCCTGGAGGCGTCCCCACTCCGCATGGTCCAGACCAATAGCGGCGTCACGTACATCAAGACCTTAGGGATTGTCGGGGGATTCAACCTCCACCGACACCACAATAGAAAGAGGCAAGGCCTTGGCAGCCGTCTTACAGCACCCCGAGCCCGAGAAACACGCGCACCCGTCACTCGTTGATAACCACGACAGGGCGTCTGCGTTCGTGTGTCGAGTACCCTTGTGGTAGGAAACAGTAAATGAATAGTCCTGGAGGACTTCCAACCAACGTGAAAGCTGACCAGATGGCTGTTCAATGTGCAGCACATACTCTAGGGCTGCATGGTCAGAGCACACCTCAAAGCACCTGCCATAAAGGTAGGGGCAATACTGCTGTACAAAAAAAACTATAGACAAAAGTTATCTGCGTGTAATGCAGTATCGCTGCTCGGCCGGAGACAGCACTCTGCTGCCGTATGCCACAATGCTCTCCACCCCATCTACAACTTGAGATAGAACAGCGCCAATTCAAGTATTACTAGCGTCCGTATCTAGGACGAATGGCAAGGAAAAATTGGGGCATCGGAGGGGAGGGGTGTTCACCAGGCCATCCCGGAGTGCAACAAATGTGGCCTCCTCCTCCCCCCAATGAAACTTCTGACCCTTGGCCGTCAGGGCATGGAGAGGTTTGGCAATAGTGGTGAACCCGGACACAAAACGGCGGTAGTAAGACGCAATTCCGATAAACTCCACACATCACCCACCGACTTGGGTTGGCCAAGAACACACACGCGCGGTTTTATCCAGGTCCATCGCTATCTCTGACTTACTCTGTGGCCAAGGTACTGAACTGAATTTTTTACAAATAACACTTCTGCAGTTTAAAAAGAAAGACAGTGCGTAACCGTTCTAGATGTTCCTTAAACATATGGCTGAAAACAATAACATCGTCAAGATATATCAGACACAAATCCCACTGGAGGCCAGCTAGAACCAGTTCCACTCCGCTCCAGCCACTGGAACGTAGCTGGAGCGGAGTGAAGACCCATCGGAAGTCGATTGAATTCAAATAAGCCTTGCGGTGTGCGAAAGGCGGTCTTGGGCTGAGAAGACTCATCCAGAAGCAATTGCCAAAATCCGGATAGGAGGTAAAGAGTAAAAAAAGAATGTGCCCCTGCCAGAGCATCCAGGGAATCATCCATTCGTGGGAGGGTGTTCGCGTCAGCCACTGAAATTTTAATAAGCTTGCAGAAGTCGACGCAAAAGCGCAAACTACCGTCATGCTTTTTAACAAGAACGATGGGGGCTCCCCATGGACTAGTGGATGGCGAGATAATATCGCCGGCCAACATCTCATCGACCGCTAACCTAACGTGGTCTTTCTCTTTGGGGCTCAGCAAATAGAGATTCAGGGGCAATTTCCCCAAGAAATCAGTCCCAAGAAAGCAGGGAACGGCAAGGGACGTCGAAACAAGAACGGGTCCCTTCAATTTGATATCTCCAATGCACACTTCTGGCGTTATCTGTCCAATAATGCCCAATGAACCACCATTCACGGCAAAGCACGGATTCCCGACCGGACACAGGGTATGACACTTTCGGGGCAAAATATCATAAATAAATTCGGAAATGATGGTCGCGAACGCACCGGTATCGACGAGCATCCTAATTTCTATCCCCTGTATCATACCGATAACAGCAGACAATCTCGCTGCCGTGGCAACTACCCAATGAGGCAACTCTGACCACTGACCCGGTCAGAGTGGTCAGCAATCCCCTGCAAAACCCGAACCCTCACACCCCATGACACGGCGGGAATGAAAAGTGTCCGAACACGATGAGTGAGGTGGATGCAAAGGCCAAGCGCGTGGTGTGTCGCGACTCACCTTGGGACCTAGCGGAGTTGAGGACGGTCGGGAGGATGATGGCGGCGGTCCGGGGAGGCGTCTTGAGTGCGGCACGGCAACCCGACTAAACGTGTCCCGGCAGGCCGCAGTTGAAGCACACGATGGAGCCGCTCCCTGGACAGGGAAAAGTCCCCCACCGTTGGTCATGTCCTTTCTGTCGCACCATGCCGCCTCCCCGCCAGCCTCCGCCATGGACCGAAGGGCAGGCTTGGACGGGCTCCGCATCTTCGGGTGTACCACGCATCTTAAGAGGCGCAGTACACGCCACCAACCACGTATGCTATTTCAAAAGGATGTGCGCCTGGATGCACCTTGCAACTTTGAGGGATGATAAATCGTCCTCCATGCCTGGCAGGACGATGTTTAGATCCTTCGCCAGTGTCAGCAACCTCTCAAGGACCAGCGAGTCGACTCCAGCGTGGTCCATCTTCGAAAAGGCTGCCTTTGCTAGCGCCAACAGTGCACTGCAGAAGGCGAAGGGCGTCTCGGCCTCCCCCCTCCTCCGTGCAGCGAACTTGTGGCAAACATTTGAAGGCGGGTCGTAAATTGCTGCCATCTGGGAAAAGGCCTGTGCTAGCGTGGCCCTCTCTGCCGATGGAATGGCACAGAACACTGCTAAGGCGTCGTTGTCAAGGGTGGTGGGAAGCGCTCTCAGCACCTCCGTCCATCCCGCACAGTCACAATTCAACGTGAAGCGACGCTTGAAGGCCACTCAGTCGCCTCCCACAGCCGTGAACTCCTTCACAAATGGTAGACAGCGCCTGAGAGATGGAATTTCAACAGGCGGACTTGGCGGGCATTCAGATTTGGCGGGCTCTACGTCGCATGACTTTCAAACCTACAATCCAAACACACACTAACATGGGCCTACACGTTTGCTGAATAATCTTTCAAATGTGTAATTTCCCATGAGGATGGACAAAATCATTGATAAACATGAATCTTCTCGGGTCATGTGAAATTAACAAGAGTTCATATTTACTTGTGGTATTGCTGTGCATCCTTATTGGAGGCATCTGTCATGTCACAGGCATGACACGTATTGTTAGCCTGGGTAACAACAGCACCGGTCTTAAGCCACATGAACGTCTCTGCAACCGGTTGTGAGGAGCAGTTAAGCTTCCAGTTGCTCACACTCGATACAGCAATTTACCCGGCGATTTGTAGCGACATTTTATTGCGTGCTGCACGTTAGCGAACAATGATCGGCTGTTACAATCCTGAATGTGCCGATTAGTTTCTTGTTGTGCAACTACTCGCTCAGATATAGTCAAAGCAGTTGCATGAAGTAATTAAGTTGCATGATTTCGAGAGCGATTTGGTTGTACACTGATCGCTCAGTGTGGAGTGCCGACTCAGCGGGGTGCACCGGGCCCTGTGGTCATGTGAGCCTGGGTCATAAGGAAACCAGGCATTTTCTGCATCCCAGCCTTAATCATCACATATACGATGTGGCAGGTGTAAGGAGGCCTCCATCGGAAATGTCCCTTAAAGGCCTCCATGAAAGACTTTTGATGAGGTGGGATGAGGAGCTGCAATGTTACTTCATTGTGGTGCCAACTGCTCTGCGGGGTAAACTCACACGGACTGTCCACGTGAAATTAATGCACCTTTGAGTGCGTAAAATCTTGCTGACACTGAAGCGTGACTGCTTTTGGCGCGGGATGACGGACGACGTTTACCACGTGGTCAGAGGGCGTACTGACTGCACACGCTGCAAGCCGCCACCGAGGCAGGTCCAGCCACCGTTACAATCCATCATGGTGTCTCGTATTAACGAGCTAGTTGCTCTGAACATTCTCGGGCCATTTCCTGCCACTCAGAGGGGAAACAAATTCCTCCTTAAATTTTGATTTAAAGCTTTCGTGACTGCAGTAATTCATATTCTTAGTTTTTTCGGTAAAGTCACGTTGAAGAGAAACAACAAAATAACAAAATATATATAAAACAATAAAAAATTCTCACGACGTTTCGACCATAACTCAAACGGTCATCATCAGGTGTGTCGGTTTGCATAAATTTATTTTGAAAACGGCATATTTATTTATTTATTTATATATAAAAATAACGTTTGCGTCACGCGCAACGATTGGCTGTTTGCCAGGACTAGTCCATCTATTTTTTGAAAAGAGGAGGGGGGAGACGAAATTTGTTTTTATGTATGCTGTCTGAAAGCCACTGTAAGCGTGAACAATCAATCAAGAACTGAAATGATTTATCAAATCTTTCCAATGATTGCTAAGATAGAATCCATCTTCTCGGTTGAAATTGTCTCTGTGTTTGTATATGTGGATAGCCTCATGAACGAATCTCTCATGGAAGCCAGATGGCTTACAAAGAACCTCCGTCTTGGAAAAGTCAATGGGATGTGAGCCTACTGAATTAGAACAATGATTTGCTACGGCCGAGGTGTTGGTCCTACCGTGTTTAAGGTCTGCTTTATGTTCACGAATGCGGTCCGAGATATGGCGTTTGGTTTCTCCAATGTAACTACTACCACAGAGGCAACTTAGTTTGTAGACACCAGGGTATTGTATGTCCGGAATCACATCTTTTACAGACGGAACCAGATCACGGATTTTATGTAATGTGTTGAAACGGACCTGGATCTTGTGTTTATTCAAGATTTTGGAGATCTTTTTTGTGATCCCAGCAATGTAGGGTAAAGTGATGGTTTTGAAAGGCTCCTCAAGAGGGTTCTTCTTCATGGTTTGAGTGATAGCTTTGCGGATTGTATAGTCGGAGTAACCATTAGCCCTAAGAGCTTGGTGTACGTGCTTGAGTTCACTGCTTATGTGTTCCTGGTCGGATATGCATTGGGCTCTATGATACAGAGTCTTGATGAGAGAATTCTTCTGTGATGGATGGTGGTGGGAATCCGGTTTCAGATAAACATCCGTATGGGTAGCTTTCCTGTAGACAGAGTGGCTCATTGAACCATCAGGTCTCTTTTTAATTAGGACATCCAAAAAAAGGTATCTTGCCATCTATTTCGACTTCCATGGTAAATCTGATGGCTGGGTGTATGGAATTGATGTGGTCGAAGAATTGGTCTAGAGCAGGCCGGCCATGTGGCCAGATGACAAAAGTGTCATCCACGTACCTCTTCCATAAGGTTGGGCGCAGAGTGGCAGTCTGGATGGCGTCAGTCTCAAATTTCTCCATGAAAATGTTAGCTATAACTGGAGAAAGGGGGGAGCCCATTGGGGTGCCCTCAGTTTGTTTGTAGAAAGTTCCATTCCAAGTGAAGTATGTATTGGTTAAACAGTGTCTCACCAGGGGGGGTACCTCAGTGTTTAGTCCTTGATGAACCAAGTCTTCAATGATTGCAATGGTGTCAGGTACAGGAACCTTGGTGAATAAGGAAACTACATCAAAACTGCTCTAGACCAATTCTTCGACCACATCAATTCCATACACCCAGCCATCAGATTTACCATGGAAGTCGAAATAGATGGCAAGATACCTTTTTTGGATGTCCTAATTAAAAAGAGACCTGATGGTTCAATGAGCCACTCTGTCTACAGGAAAGCTACCCATACGGATGCTTATCTGAAACCGGATTCCCACCACCATCCATCACAGAAGAATTCTCTCATCAAGACTCTGTATCATAGAGCCCAATGCATATCCGACCAGGAACACATAAGCAGTGAACTCAAGCACGTACACCAAGCTCTTAGGGCTAATGGTTACTCCGACTATACAATCCGCAAAGCTATCACTCAAACCATGAAGAAGAACCCTCTTGAGGAGCCTTTCAAAACCATCACTTTACCCTACATTGCTGGGATCACAAAAAAGATCTCCAAAATCTTGAATAAACACAAGATCCAGGTCCGTTTCAACACATTACATAAAATCCGTGATCTGGTTCCGTCTGTAAAAGATGTGATTCCGGACATACAATACCCTGGTGTCTACAAACTAAGTTGCCTCTGTGGTAGTAGTTACATTGGAGAAACCAAACGCCATATCTCGGACTGCATTCGTGAACATAAAGCAGACCTTAAACACGGTAGGACCAACACCTCGGCCGTAGCAGATCATTGTTCTAATTCAGTAGGCTCACATGCCATTGACTTTTCCAAGACGGAGGTTCTTTGTAAGCCATCTGGCTTCCATGAGAGATTCGTTCATGAGGCTATCCACATATACAAACACAGAGACAATTTCAACCGAGAAGATGGATTCTATCTTAGCAATCATTGGAAAGATTTGATAAATCATTTCAGTTATTGATTGATTGTTCACGCTTACAGTGGCTTTCAGACAGCATACATAAAAACAAATTTCGTCTCCCCCCTCCTCTTTTCAAAAAATAGATGGACTAGTCCTGGCAAACAGCCAATCGTTGCGCGTGACGCAAACGTTATTTTTATATATATAAATAAATAAATATGCCGTTTTCAAAATAAATTTATGCAAACCGACACACCTGATGATGACCGTTTGAGTTATGGTCGAAACGTCGTGAGAATTTTTTATTGTTTTATATATATTTTGTTATTTTGTTGTTTCTCTTCAACGTGACTTTACCGAAAAAACTAAGAATATAAATTCCTCCTTGTGGGGGTGGAATACCTGCCCGGTGGCCAGTGGTGTGGCCTCTGCCAGATCAGTCAGCCGCATCCATTGTGGATGCATTTCTACACGGGTACATTTGGGACAAAGGGGCTCCAGAACAAATTATTACGGACCATTGGCGAAATATTCATCAAAATTGTTAAGGGAGGTGTGCGATTCCCTTGGAACTAAAAAAATTCGGACATCGCTCTACCATCCCCATGCAGGCCATGATTAGGTGGCTGACGGAGGCATGGGAGGCGTCTCGAGGGAATTCGGCTAAACGACAGGCCATGAATGAAAAACTCGTAGGGAAATGGGAGTCTGGGACCCCATGTACGGGGGACAACACAACCATGTATTGTCCTCAGGTGCCCCTGGGTACATCCCCTAAATTGCACCGGCCGTGGCAGGGCCCTATTGAGGTGGTTGAGGTCAAGAGGCCGGAGTGCGTGCATATACAGGTCGGTCGCTGTTGCTGGTTTGTGCACCCGTCACGGTTGAAACCCTATATTCCACCCTATGTTGACAGTTCATCTCCACCTCCTGAGTGCCGGGTGTCTGACGTGTCCGATGAGCCGGGGTGGGCAAGCCCGGAGGTTATGCCTCAGAAGGATTCCATTGGGACTGGATGCCATCTTTTTCTTCCCGGAAGGGGGCACCCATTAGGCCATTTGTGTAGTGTCCCAGCACGCCAATTCCTGTCCCAGCTGGGGGTCTGGAGTGCTTCGTTTCGATGATCCACTCCCTTTTCCGTTGTCCAATTGAGTTCCGATGGCGTCTGGCGGGTGGCCGCAGATGCGAGCTGGGCTGTGACTACCAATTTATCTGGGTTCCTTCCCGACGCTCGCGGGCTGTGGAACGCCGATGGTCATTGGAAATTATTCACTTCCTTGCAGTTCAGATTCGGAGTTAAAAGTTATTGTCTGAAATTAATTATGCCTCCATGTTAGCTTAATTGTGTTAGCACATTCTTGTGAGTTCCCCCTCTCCATATGTGATTGGTGTCAGCCGGGGCGGCTGTTTTTTCACGGGGGGGGGGGGGGTGATGTAGTGGCATAGTGTAGTGACATAGCGCTGGCTGCCGGCAAGAAAGGGGATCTGCGGCATTCAGCAGTCCTGACGTCTGCAGTCCAGGAGATACACGAGAGGGGGATCTAAGGGAAAGGTCATAGAATGGGCACACCAGGAACCCGCTAGTAGGTTCCAGAAAGAGGGTGTGGCCGGGGACGGAGTGAGGTCACACTGACAGTATAAGAGGGGCACCTGTAGGGGACCTCGGGGCTCTTGTTGGAGTGGGATCCCCGTCGTACTGCTGAAGTCCTTTGTCACCATTCTTCTCGTCGTCTTCACCATTCTTCTCGTCGTCGTCTCCATCTTCACCGTCTCGGGGCGCTGCTAGATAGGCAGCCTACCAACTGTTCTGACTGAGTAGCATCGCCGACAATAGACGGACTAATTATTAAGAGTGTTAACCCCGATGGTGCTTGTTAATACAGAGTGCCTCCAAGTCTTATCGTCTCCCTATACTGGGGTATGTCCAGGTAATGGGGTTCAACCCCTGTGATGTGACAGAGGGTTTCCTCTGGGAATTATGAAACCCAAATATGGATGCTATCACTTAAGGTCAAACGATGTTGCCCTAGCAAATGCGTTCACTTTACTTTTTCCTTTCTTGTATCTACAGGAGAGTGTGGAGGGGTGAATACAACTCGTCCCAGACCACCGCATTGCACGCAGAAACATTTTTTTATTCTGTGACAACATGGAGCACATCGCTTCACATTATCTCTAGCATGATATTGCATGCACCTCCTTGTTTCTCATCACGGATGATGGGATCATCAGTATCGTGATGTTCGCCAAAGGGGATTCTGTATAGATTATTTTTTTTGCAAATACTGAAGAGCAAGAGAAAGAGGTAACCCTAGAGTAGGTTGAAGTGGCAGTAGAATACCTGTAGTCCAGTATAAGACAGCAAGAGTGGCTTGTACTAACTTCCAGGAGGATGTAACAGTAGTCGCCAGATAACATTGGAACTGCAAAAGATAAAGCTGCATGGTGCAGGGATGCTTTGTCAAAGGAGTGCAAAACATTATATATTGCTGAAAAGGATAAACAAACAGTTGGAAGAGTAACAAACAATAAGTAAAAACGAAAATCCACAAAGTGAAAACACTAGATGTGAATAGCACAATTAGCACATGTTGTGATCAGACACAACACGCGTTAAGATGCAGCAAAACAAATATTAGCATGACAAAACACAATAGACAAAGGATCATTCAGCATCACCTTCATTATCAATATCATAATACTTCACGACCATCATCATCTTCATCATCACCATCTTTGCTGTGTGATTTGGCATGGCATGACTCTGCTGCTAAATCTTTTCCGTGGTACTTTGTAATGCACAAAGACAAAATTTGCTTCTTCTTGTTTACAGAACCGTGTGGTCTGTCTGGAAGAATGGACGTGATCGAGCTCTTTCAGTGTTGGATCACTCTCCTTGTATGCCATCACGGTGGTTCTGGGCATCCCACTGAATGCGCTCGCTTTGTGGGTGCTCATCCGAAAGAAGAAGTCATCCATATCCATCTACATGCTCAATTTGGCGGCGGTGGACTTCCTCTTCCTGCTCTTTCTACCAATAAAAATGTACTTATCCTTCATTAATTTATATGCCAACCTCATACTGTTGGCCGTCATAAGCGTGGACAGGTATGTGGCAATTGTGTTTCCACTGCGGATCTCGCGCCTGCGTCAACCTAAGGTAGCGTGGCTCCTCTGCCTGCTGTGCTGGGTCTTCAGCATGATTTATATTCTGCCTGTGACCCAAGTCAAACATTTTCTTAGCTAGGACAACGTCACCGCTAACAATTGCAGTTTATTGATTGTCCAGTGCTACGAAAAATTAACTGCAGAAGATGCAGCATTCGTGATATCTTACAGGCTTTATGTGTTTTTTGCTATCTACCTCACATCCCTGGTCACAGCGTTGTTTTGCTATGGAAATGTCGTGAGAGTACTGATCATGCAAAGAAGGCAGACAGAACTGTTACGCAGGAAAAAGAAGATTCATGCTGCTAAAATAAAAGCGGTGATCTTAATAACCTATATTGTGTGCTTCATTCCTTACAACTCAACACACATAACAGGCTTCATACAAACTAAAATCAATGCTTTTTCTCCGAATAGTCTTCTAACAATCCGAGATGTAGCACTTTGCCTGAGCGTGTCAAACAGCCTCTTTCATTCACTTATCATTTATGTTGCCCCTTCTTCATCTCGTAATTCTATTTAAAAAAAAGAAATATTAAAATGCATGGAGCCTGTCTCAAGGGTGGCAGCTACAACCGATTAGTACGAGTTCAAATATGTCTGTACAAGGAACTTGAGTTATGGAACTCCGGTATGAATTTCTGACTGGGGTATTCTTCTTTTTGAAGGAAATCTGTTTGGTTTGAGAGGGAGTTGGCAACCTTATATATTCGTGTCGTGTTAAGTGTGGGGGCTACCGTCCCCCGCCATCACCGAATTGTCGGGGCCGTTGTCCCCCGACTCCCCCGTTACATTCGTCCCACTATCCCCCGGCTGTTCTGTGGGGTCCGGGCTACTGACCCCCAATTCTTCGCCCCCTTGCGCCCCCGACTTTGCGGCTGCCCGTGTAGGCATGTTTCAATTGGTGAGGCCGACGGCTTTGCGTTTACGATGCGCTATGCGGGTTCAGTGGCGGCGTGCTGCAGTGCTCGCACGTGAACAAACGGGTACGGTATGCCGACGCGTGACTCCCTCACACAGACGCTCTACGCTCCCAGGCAATAACAAACCCGACGCCGCTACCTGCGCAGCCCTGTACACCAATCACACGCGAGGGAGTTGGGGTCGGGGGTTAGAGGGCAGGGGCGTCTGCCGTGCGAATGCGGCTGATTGGAGGGAGTCACTCCGCTCTGATTTAAAGGGCCGTTTAAACAGCCGCGCGTATACGCGCACACCAGGCGCTTAGCTCTCTACCTCGCTATAGACAACTGCGCATGCACGCGACCGCAAAACAGTCGCACAGGTACGCGAGCGCTAAGCACTCCCGTAAACAGCCACGTAGACACGCGCACGCTAAGCGCTCCGCCTCGTTGTAAACAACCGCGCGTGCACGCGAACGCAAGACACTCCACCCTCTTCACACTCACAAAGACCACACGACACAGTTTATCCCCCTACTAGCTATTTTATTCACCGCGAGTAACCCGCTAAACTACGTGGGTTTGCGTGGGTCAGTAGACGCTAGCCTATCCTTCGAGGATCCTAGATTCAACTTATCCTGCCTATCGCTCCGCTTTCTACCCTCGATTAAATTGCCCAAACTTACCTCTCTCTCTTACGCTTACTTCCACTCTGATGCGCTGGAAGTTGTAGAATGGCGATGCTGTGGGTCGTCTCCGTAGAAGATCGTGCCTGGCTGTGCTGAAACTCGTCACAAGGACGATCCGAATGGCCGGCTTCAATGCTCCGTGGACTTCGATGACTGGAAGAACTCTCCCTTTACTGCCTCAATCCTCTTCATTTTATCCTCCCTATCACAAAGGCATTCCGCGGTGCACGCACCCGTGCACCCGTGCCCTTTGATCTTCGGATCTATAATCCTACCTATAACTAAAGGCATTCATTTACTCCTGCGCTCGTGCCCCCCGGTCCAATCAGAGACCGAGATATTCCTGTCCCTTTGACATTCGGATCCCTAATCCTACCTATAACAAAAGTTCAGTTGTTCCTGCACCCGTGCCCCCCTGTCCAATCAGAGGCTGGGATATTCCTGTCCCTTTATCATTTGGATCCCTAATCCTACCTATTACAAAGGCGTCCCGCTGTTCCCACACCCCGTGCTCCCCTGTCCAATCAGATGTCTGGGTTTTCCCACCCTCGGATCACCGCTCTGGTGACGTCACCGCAGTCGTTTCTTGGACGTCCGCTCTCTGGTTTCCCGCTACCAGTCCACTGACCCGTGCTGTGTGTGTGTGTGATCTCATCCGCGGTGGCTTTACCGCCCCTGCCGTAACCATGCCATTATAATATCAGGTCACGGCGCCGTGGTGCTGGTCAGCCTCGGGGGTAGGTCGCCCAATTCCCCGTCCGCAGGAAACCATGAAGCTTGATCCCATTAGGGGCTTCTAGACGAAAACCCGTCGGCCAGGTGACCCACCCCGCGGGCCCTATGTGGGGCATGCATGTGTGGGGTGTGCATGCATTCATGTAGGGGGGGGGGGGGGGAGGTGAGGGCGCGCAGCGTCGGCGTCGTCACTCCCCGGTGGCGGCATCACCGGGGAGTGACGGCGGCACCACAAGCGGATGTCTGAGAGAGCACCGGCCTCGGGAGAGTGGCGGGAAATCCGAGGCACGGGTGGCGGCGTCACGGCGGTGGGTACGGCCCCGACAGAGCGGCTCCGCTGCGGCGGCACCACATAAGCTGTGTTTATATCATTTAATAATGGAAACTCAATTTACAAATGATTTCTAGCCACAAGTCCACCCTGTTTGACATTTTGATGGTCAGGCTTGTGGACATTTAACCCAAGCATTGACATGTCCACACCTTCCTCCATGAGCAGACTGCACCCCATACAGTACACCCAGCAGTATTTACCAAAGTGGGAGAAGCTACGGTGGGGTTCCTGAATTGCCGTTTCCCCACAATTTGTCAGCCACTGTTCTACCTGTAAGATTCATGGCAATCCACACCTGGATAGTGAGTGAGCACGCTAATCTATGCGATTCATAAAGCATTGCTCCATGTCCACTCTGCCACAATGTAGTAGAAACTCCACCTCAAAACATGCTTCCCTGATCCTCCCAGAAATTAATGCACAGCGATTCCAATCTGGAAATTGATTAAAAAAAACAATTCTAACAGAACTGCATTGTTGTCATCTTATAAACTCAACTTTGAACAATTTTTTTTTTATTTTACGAGGTAAGGCCCACTGAGCTAAATAGCTCTTTTCAGAAGCAACCTGCTCACAAGTGATAGCCCAATGAGGCGGCTTATCACATGGATATTAATAGCAGCCAAATACTCTAAACGCATGTTGATTCTAAATGTGGAGGGAAACACCGGCGGACCTGGAGAAAAATGACAAGCAAAATGCAGTTCTTCAGGAACTGGTGGGTTTGCATCATGCATACAGCTGACAGATATTTTTGATCCAGTGTCTGAATAACTCAATTCTACATTTTTGAAGACGTTTCTCTCTTGATAGAGGTAAGTCACACACAGACACCCCAACATTATATGTATGTATTGAGTCCAACTGAGTCGCAGACGTTATCTTGGGAGCAACACTATTATAAAACAGCACGCAACATAGCACGATCTACCCTCGGGTCTCGAATGCCCATCTAACCACGCTACGACAGAACTAGACACGGTTCGCTATCCCGGTCCGGACCACAAGCTGGGTCCCGGACCGCGTGGCTAGAGGCTTCTTCTCCCTGACGTGGATCTTCGTAACACCAGCACACGAAGAAACTCGAGCTCCTCAAGGGGCCCTCGTTACATGGCCACAGGCTGGGGCTGGCTCCGCCCTTCGTCCCGCTCACCTTCCTGGTCTCTCGAGCTCTTTGGACCACATGACCGCCCCGTGGCCCCCCATCCACCGGTGGCCCCCCTACAATATCATCCGGTCACATGTTAGCAGGTCAACCAGAGTATCATGCCCCAACGTAACCCTTGCTGGCTGAAGCTCCCTCTTGCTCCCTCACCGGGAGCCCGCACCGCACACTGCTCGCGGTGCCTCCACGCTAACCAGCGCTCACCCAAGCCCCACCAGGGCTGGTACTACACCCCGTAACCCGGGCTGCCCATAATGACAACACATTATCCGCCGTGGCTTCGCAAGTCACTACAAATCTAGGGCCGAGATTCGAAACCCCCGATTCAGGTACAAATGGACCTGGGATCCTCGAAGAAGGGATCCGCAGTGCCCGCTCCAATGAAGGCCGTGCTCGAAAAGCTGCGTGAGGCACGGCAAGCAGCCGTTGATAATTCGGCCAGCTGGCAAGCGGCTAACCAGTGCTTGCTGAAGCACCATGCCTCCGGACTTCTGTGGGAAAAGGGGCAGAAAACGTGGCTTCATTGTCCCCAAGTACCTGTTGGCACTTCCCCAAAATTGCATCGCCCTTGGCAGGGCCCTGTTGAGGTCGTGGAGATCCGATGCCCACAATGTGTCCGCATTCGCTTGGTTACTGGCACTGGATCGTACACCCATCTAGGCTGAAGAGATATGTGCCACACAGCCCTGTCGATTCATCCCCACTTCCGGAGCGGCCAGAAATTGATGCATCCGCAAGATGAACGCTCTGTGTGTGCGCCTAGAGAACCTCCACGAGTATCTCCTGAGGCGACGCCTCTTCCTGTTGGTGCCCCGGCGACGGGCCTGTCGCCAGCTGATATACTGCCTGCCCCGACGACCGACGCCACACGTGGGAGCGGACCAGCAGCTCACACGCGCTCTTGGGACATTCAATTCTGCTGACCAACCCCCTGGGACCGTTTCCATTGGGTTCCGGCAGTCGCCATCGTAATCGGCACATTGCTCCAAGTGATGATGGCTTTCGTAACTGCCAATCTGCCTTAACATTCGCCTTTGATTCCCCCGCAGATGGCTACGCCTTCACACTCGCTTTGCATTGTTATTATTGATATTATTGCGTGATGTCTTGCTCTCTGGGTTGAACGGGGCTCCGCTTTCATATAGTTGACAGCCGGGACGGCTGATTTTTTTTTCACTGGGGGGGTAATGTAGAGGAGTAGTATGACGACGTGACGTCATGTGCGCTGAAGGCGGAATGACGTCACGTCGGAGGGGATACTTAAGGAGGACTCCTGACGAAAACGGGGTCATTGTGGGAGCCCGAGATGGTGAGTGTCTGAAGAAGGTCTCTCCTGCTCGTGACCGGACTGTGTTGGCTGATCCCCTGTCCAGGTTCTACGATTAGGAGAGCCGAAGATATAGCCAGGGGTAGGGCTCAAGGAAGTCTGCAAGAGCCGGCTAAGTTACGTGGGGTGCTGCTCTCCTCGGTCGGGCGGTGTTGACTGAACCCCCGTCCCGATTCGAGTGAGAGAGCCCAAGACATAGGCGAGGCTAGGGACAGACAGAGCCGGAAGTCTGAGTGAAGGACCGAGTGTAGGGACACCTACCTTTGGTGTATAGTGTTACCCCTTTGTGTTAAATAAACGGCATAAGCCCTTACCTGGAAATCTGCCTCCGAGTCGTCGTGCACCACACAACACTTGTTTAAAGAAAACTAGTTGTATTTTCCTTTTTTTGTACGGGAAATATAATCATAATATGCCTTTGGCCTTGTGGTGAATTGTTATTATGAGTGGAAATTTATTATTTTGGTCAATCCAACTCGAATCAAAAGATATAACGGAGTTAGTGTTTTGGTGATGAAAATCTAAGTTTTGTAATCGTTGATAACATTTGGTGTTAATTGTGTTGGTTGTGCTGTTTATTGGGAAGGCACAAAATGGCTGACTTAGAGCTTAATTTTAAGATTGAGCTCATGGGGTGAGTAGAATGTGTTTTTGCAGAGGTTACATTATATAAGAAAATATAGTTGTATATGTTTATTGTCAATAAAATATTACTTTCCTAATTTATATATTAATATAATTTGATATTAAATATAGCTTGATTATTTATTATATAAGTACGTATTTCTTTTACGCAGTATCAGGGACTGTAGGAAATTTAGGAGGTGCTACAGATGTTATTGTCACATCTTTCATGTGAGATATTAAAATCATTCTTGTTAATCGTTTGTTTAATAATATCTATGTTGAATGTTCTTAGATATCATAATTGAGATTTGTGCGGACTTCGTGCTGAGATTGAGCTGTGGTGTTGTGACGTGGAGGGTGTTTCTGACCATTATTGCAGATACGCAACTGCCCTTCAGAAAAACACTATTAAATCAAGTTTAGCCGTTACATAAAAATCTCTGGTGCTCAACTCTTGTGGAGTCACCCACCGCTCTGGAGGACAGAACACATTGCGGAGTACCTACTCATCAGGTTAACACATAGGCTTTCACGACCAATATCCATAATATAGGTTTATTTGGGTCGGATCGAGTAAATATTAATGTGTCGTTAAACCCGCCACCACCCAACAGCCAATTAGTAAGGTTTGTCACGTAAACAAACCATGCCAATTCGTTACTAGTACAGCACATCGGTGTGTTAGCAAATCCACAACATTTACAATCTGAGTACGACGTTTCGCCAGTAATTACAACTAGTATCATCAGGCAGACAGCCAGATTTGTGGAAAAAATTCTCCTGTTTCGTTCCTTATATAGAGGGATAAATGTGATTACGTCACTTGTGAGCCCTTCACATGCAAGGGGGGGGGGGGGCTAGGGGTGTTAATGAATGCATTTAAATTACAATGGGTATCCATTCCCGTTTGGTAATCAATGTACATTCAGCGTGAACATTGTTCTTGTACCTCCTGTCGTTTGTGTGCACTAAAATGGAAGTACCTGTTATTGTCTGCGTACAGGTAAACCCATTGACGTATGGTATTCTGTATAGGCATGCAATTAAACAATGTATTATTTAGTTTAACACGTAGGCTTTCACGACCAATATCATCCGTAACAGGTTTTTTGGAATTAGATCGCGCAAATATATAAATGTGTCGTTAAACCTGCCACCACCCGACACAGCCAACTAGTAAGGGTTGTCACGTAAACAGAACATGCCATTTCGTCACTAGCACAGCACTAGTGTATAATGTAGTGTATAGTAGTGTATAGTGTAGTATACTAGTACAGCACGCCGGTGTGTTGGAGAGCCAAGCCACAACATTTACAATCTGAGTACGACGTTTTGCCAGTAATTACAACTAGCTTCATCAGGTGACAGCACGATTTGTGGAGAAGTCCACCTGTTTCGTTCCTTATATAGAGGCGTAGATGTGGTGACCAAACTTCTGCACTCTTTGAGTCAATGTACGTTATGTTGCGCATTATGCGAACCCATTGATTTTGTCCTTCCTGTCCATTGTGTGTATTAAAATAGCCGTACCAACGGAAATCCCTATTGAAGTATGGTGGCCTGTAGAAGCATGCATTTAAACAATGTATTATTTGATTAGTTTAACACGTAGGCTTTCGCGACCAATATTATCATAATAAAGGTCTTTGGGTTAGATCGCGTTATTTATAAATGTGTCGCAACCCTCCACCACCCGACACGGCCACTCAGCAAAAAAGTGTCACGTTGACAAAAGACAAATAGTTCACTACTTTAGCCCACCGGTGTGTTGAAGAGTGAAGCCACAGCATTTACAGTTTGAGTACGACGTTTCGATGGTAATTACGATTTTTAAAATTTTATTCAGTGTCTCAGCGGAGAAACAAAAAAAAGCAAAAACCGAGGGGCCGCCCCCTCCCTCGCACCGCGAAGGCCCCGCTCGGCCACCGACCCATCCACAGGACCGGAGTCGCCCCTGACACTGCACTCGTCACATCTGTGCCTGGAGGGGCTGCCTCCCCTCCAGCCACGCACGCCCTCTCCCCCGGGCACCAGTAAAAGCCCCCCCCCCCCCCGCCCGGCCACCCTAACCCACCCTGGGTAGCGGCCACTTCCATATTTCCCTTGCGACTTGGTTTCCCAGTCTCACCCGGTCCACCTCCACCACCCTCTCCAACAACCTCCTTGCCACATAGCATGCCTCCAATGGGGACATCTGGGACCCCTCCAGCTCCTTCTTGCGTGCTTCCCACAAGGCCTCCTTCGTTGCTCCTATTATAGCCCACGGCTGGTCCCTGTCCTCCCTTCCCACACCCAGCAGTTCCCCCCACATAATGTCCCATGTTGTCATCCTCAACAGTGCGAACCGGGCCAACAACGGCTTGCTCCGCCTCCACACCTCCTGGGCAAAGGGGCATGTCACCATCACGTGCACTGCACTTTCGTCCCCGTTGCAGCCCCTCGGGCACTTGGGGGTGTGTGCCATTTGGCGGCCGTACATAAAACCCCTCGTCTCCAGTTTGTCCCGGACCGCCAGCCATGACAAATCCCTCTGTTCCTTCGTGAGTGCCGCCGACAACATGTTCCTCCAAATTTGCCAGTGCACCTCCCTCCTCGCACCTGGCACCTCATCACAGGCCTCCTCTTTCTCTGCCTCGGCCCGCACCTCTCTGGGGGTCCACCGGCCCCCCCACCGGTTCAGGCCATGCTGCCCAATGTAGTCCCCGACCACGTCGCTGATCCAGCCCCCCGGGCAGTCCAAGGGTATGCTCCTCTCTGCCTGGGTCATCCCGAGGCCCCGCAGGCACCACGTCAGGCGATACCGCATGTAACACGCCGCCTTGCCCCGTGGCTCTGCGGAGAAGAACAGTCTCAGCGCGTTACATACAAAGGTCAAGTTCAGGGTGTACTCCACATTTGGGGCACCCCTCTCCCTGTTCCCAACCTGCATACACAGCACGGCCCTCCTCACCCTCTCCATCCCACCCCCCAGATAAACCCGAAAAGCGCCGAGGTCAAAACCTTGACCTCCCTCTTACCAGGTGGGAATACCTGCGCCAAGTAGCTTAAAGTTGGCAGTGTCTCCGTCTTCACTACCATAATCCTGCCAGCCATCGTGAGCCGCCTCCCTGCCCACTTACCCAGGCGACCCTTTGTCTTCCTTACCCTCTTCTCCCAATTATGTTCCCCCAACCTATCCCTACAAAAGGTCACCCCTAGCACCGTTATCTCTTCTGTCTGCAAGCTCAGCTCCGGCGGCCGACCCTCGAACAGCCTCGAATCCCCAAAGGCCATTAACTCGCTCTTTCTCGCATTGACCTTCAAACCGGAGGTCACGCAGAACCTCCCTGTCCCCTCCATTGCTCTCCACACCGACGCAACGTCCCTGCATAGCACGGCCACATCGTCCATATACAAGGTTACCTTCCCTTCCTCCCTGTTCCCCGGTATTGTCACCCCCCTAATCCTTTGGTCGTCTCTCATTACCTGCGCTAGAGGCTCCATACTCATAATGAATAAGACCGGGGACATCGGGCATCCCTGCCGTACCTCGGACCCTACTTGAATGACCCCCGAACATTCCCCGTTTATCAAAAGTCTAGCTCTGAGCTCACCAAAGAGTCGTGCCACCCACTCCACTAGGGGCCCACTCATTCCCATCTTCGCCATCACCGCCAGCATGTATTTGTGTGAAAGGCAGTCGAAAGCCTTGTCCAAATCCAAGCTCAGAAGCCCCAGCGGGTACCCCCTCTCTCTCTCCCCTTCTATCACCTCCCTCAGTACCACCAAGGAGTCCGCGATCCTCCTCCCCGGGACCGCGCACGTCTGATCCGGGCCTACCACCTCCCCCACCACCTTCCCTAATCACGCTGCGACTACCCTTGCCAAGATCTTGTAATCCTCGTTTAGGAAAGTTATTGGCCGCCAGCTTCCTAAGTCCTTACGGTCCCCCTTCCCTTTATAAATCAACATAACCAGACCCTCCTGCATATCATCCGGCACCCGGCCCTCCTCTAAAGTTTCCCTACAAATTTGCAGCATATCCTCCTTCAGAAGTTCCCAGAATTTGACATAGAAATCCTCTGGGATCCCATCCGGGCCTGGGGTTCTGTTCCTGTTCAACCCCTTTACCGCCTCTTCCACTTCTCCCTGCCGAATCTTTTCCTCCAGCGTCTCCAGGTTCTCAATCCTCTTCCCCAATGCCCCCAGCAGCTCCTCCCGCTTCCCCCCATCTATCCCCTTCCTCCCATACAACTCCTTATAGAAATCCTCCGCTGCGCTCATCATCCCTACCGTCGTCTGCCTACCCCTGGTAGGACTTACCAATTCCCTCATTGCGTTATCTCCCTCTTTTGAGGAAAAACCTCGTGCACCTCTCCCCTTCCTCCGTTGCCCTGACCCTCGCCCTATACACTAAGCCCTTCTTTCCAATACTGAAGCTACCCTCCCTTTCAACTCCTCTATCCTTTCCCCCATCGGGAACCCTAGCTCTAGCAGCCTGTACATTTTCTCCAGCCTGGCATTCCACTGCCTCAATTCCCTACCCAGTCCCCTCCTCCTACTATGGTGCTGGAAGAGTGTTTTCACCCCGTCCTTTATCTGGCCCCACCATTCCACCCTCGTGGGGAACCAGTCCTGCAAGGTCCTCCAACTTTTGTATTTTTGTACGAAGTCCCCCACCACTTTCTGGTCCTCCAACAGACCCACATTCATTTTCCATACTCCTTTCCCCAACTGGTACCGCGAGCTCTGCTACGACCATTTTGTGGTCCGAGAGGGGAAATGGCTCCACCCCCGCACTTCCCACTTCTACTTTGGCAGAGGCAAAAATAAAGTCTATCCGCGACTGCGTTCCCCCGTTCTTATTCGACCACGTATACCCGGGCCGTGCACCCTCCTGTATGCGTCTACCATGCCAAGGTCCTCCATCAACTCTTTCAGCTTTCTGGAGGAGGAATCCAATTTCCTCCTCCCCTTTGCCGACACCAGGTCCGCCAAATATAGCGGGCAGTTGAAATCACCCCCTACGATGACTTGTCCCCTGGTGGCCAATAGAGTCGCCAAGCTCTCCCACACCTCCACCCTTTCCATGCATCGTACCGGGGCGTACACGTTCACCAGCCGCAACTCCATGCCTTGGTAGGATACATACACACAAAGGAGCCGGCCTGGTATCACCTCCTGGGTCCCTTCCACCCTCATTTCCCTCCTGCCTAGGAAGGTAACCACCCCTGTACACCGGTTCTCATTGCTACCCGACCATATGTAGTGGCCGTTCCAATCTTCCAGCAGGACTTCCGAACCCAGGGTGTATAGCAGGTGGCACTCTTGAAGGAAAGTCTCTAACAGGAGCATGATTGGCCCTCTCCTTCCCTTCCGCTTCATCCCTCTCACATTTATAGATGCCACGGAAAGGTCCATGCCGAAGTGTACTTTATTCCGTTTCCGATTCCGCTGCACGCTCCCCCTATCCGCCCTTGTCCGCCTTCTTTCTCACTTTCTTCCTCCCCTTTAACCTCCGGGGCTTTCCCCGGTTCAACCGTCCCCCCCCCCCCTTCTGCCCTCCTCCACCCGGACTCCTCCATGTCCGGCGAGGTGCCTGAAGGGCCCGTGTCATGCTGGGGGCCATCCCCTTTTATGGCTCTGTCCAATTTCCTCTTCCTCCCAACCGTTTCCTCCCATGCCCCGTCAGCTCCTTCCTCCACCCGTTGCTCCCCCTCGCCCTCCTCTTCGCCCATTGCCTCCGCCCAGTCCCCCACTGGGGTTCCTGGGTCTTCTCCCCCTGTCTTCCCTCCCCTCCTCCCTCCGCTCCCAGTCCAGTGGTCGTGTTGCTTCCTTCCCCACAGGTCCCCCTCCCTCACTTCCCCCGGGGGGTCGTGGTTCCACCGCCTCTCCTTCCTCCTCCCCACCAAGCTCCCGGCCCAATTCCCATCCGGCCGCCTCCTCCACCACCTCCCCTACCTGTCCACTCTGATACGCCCGCATCCTGTTGGCATATGATTCCGGGCAGGATCTATACAGGTGTCCTCCGCTACCGCAGAGGTTGCATCAGACCGGCTCGCCGCACTCCTCCACCGTGTGATCCGGCGCCTTGCACCTGTAACAGATCCATGCCTCGCATGTCGCCGCCAGGTGCCCCCTTCCCCCACACCTCCTCCACAATTTGGGCTGGCCCGCGTATACCACATACCCCCTGTTCCCCCCGATGTTCAAGGCGCTCGGGATGTGCTTCAGAGCCCCCCCCCTCCATCTTCAGGCGCACCCTCCACTGCCTGGCCCCCGTCCATATCCCCGCCGAGTCCTGCACCCTCTTGCAGCCAGATAACAGCACGCAGTGCTGCCTCAACCACACCTCCACATCCTGGTCATGTAGTGCCTCGTTGTACAGGAAGACGGTCACCAACCTTTGCTTCCAGGTCTGACAGCAGCCACGTCCTCATAGATGTCAGGGGCTTCTCCCCTGCCCTCTCCTCGAAGCGGGTGAGGAAATTCTGCAGCAGGAGATTTGAATTAAAGCTCACGTCAAAAGCTCTCCCCCCCGGCAGAGCAATCAGGCAGTAAAGATCCGCCACCTCCACCCGCAGCATCCCAAGCATTACCGACCTCACAAAGGTCATTCTATCCAGTGTCACCTCCTCCTCCACGTCGTCCTTGAATTCCACCCTGACGCAGTTGTGCCTCCTGGCATGCGTTGGCGTCAAGCCCGCCCCGGCTCCACTGCGCCACCTCCCCGCTACTTTGCAGGGTCTCCCCGCTCCCACCGGGCCAGCGTTCGCTGTCCTCTCCCTCCACTGCCCCTTCCGCGGCCCCTGGCTTGCTGGCACCCCTCCTGCCACTTCCCCTGTGCTCTGCCCGGGGGCACTCCTTCCCCAGTCTCCCGGTGCTTCCCCTCGTCCACTTCGCTCCTCCCTCCCCATCCCCTCCGGCCCATCTACCATCTCCACACCGTTCCCTCGTCGCACCTCCCCCATCACCTCCCCCGCTCCAGACCGGCCCGTGCCGTCCCTCCGGTCACTCTTGGCCCCGCGGGCACCCTCCATGGTCCGTGGCGTACGCCGCGGCTCCGTCTCCTTCCCTGCCGTCTCCATGCGCTCGTTGCGGTGAGATCACCTCCCCCACAGCGCATGTGGCACCCCCACCCTCCGGCAGCAAGGCCACCCCAGACCACCCGGCCTGGGGCCCTCGCAAACCCCGGGGTGGCCGGAGAGTCCACAGGATGCCGACGTGTGTCGCAGTGGCACCTCAGGCAGAACAGGAATGGGTTTTGCTGGTGATTACCTCCAGCATCATCGGGCAATTCGCCAGAATGGTAAAGCCCTCACTTGCTCCCGGTCTTAAATAGAGCAGCAGGGTGACGTCATGATTTAACTCATTCAGGTGCAGTGATTTGAGGCAGGGGGGGGGGGGGCGGTATTGTAATTATATAATCGATTGGTAATCAGTCAATGGTTATGATTAATGTAGTGGTTGATTTCACTCGGACACCGTTTGCCTTTCTTCGAACACCACTTTATTTGCAGTTCTCCACATGCCTTCAATGCTTCGCAGTTCCCTTGCTTGCCACGGCTCGCTCGCCGCGCCTTACTCGACTCACTCGCCGCCTTTGCCTCTCCAATCTCTGCTTCTCCGTCAGCTCCGCTGTCACTGCTTTCCCGTTATCTCCACAATCACTCTGCTTTCTCCACTGCTTGCTGCTTCATCTATGCTCTCCGCTCTCCGCTATCACTGCTCTCTCCACTGCTGGCTGCTTCGTCTCTGCTCTCTGCTATCACTGTGCTCTTTCCACTGCTGGCTGCTTCGTCTCTGCTCTCCGCTCTCCACTATCACTGTGCTCTCTCCACTGCTGGCTGCTTCGTCTCTGCTCTCCGCTATCACTGTGCTCTTTCCAATGCTGGCTGCTTCGTCTCTGCTCTCCGCTCTCCACTATCACTGTGCTCTCTCCACTGCTGGCTGCTTCGTCTCTGCTCTCCGCTCTCCGCTATCACTGTGCTCTCTCCACTGCTGGCTGTCTCCACTTCAGCTCCGCTTTCCTCTCTCCACTGCTGGCTGCCTTCACTTCAGCTCCGCTTCATGTCTTGCTTCGTCCTGTCCCCGAATCCAACTCCCCTCTCTCCTCGCGTCTCCCCAATTTATCCCCGCTCTCATTATTCCCCAATTAATTAGCCCACGTCCCACCAGCGCTCCGCGTCCTCGTGCACCTGTTCCTTGCCCAGACATTAAGACGCCACTTCAGCCCTGACAACAACACCAGCCAATCACAGCCGTCTCTGGCTCCCTAGCTTAATTGGCCTAATCATTACCTCATCGTCCCAACCATCGCACCTGGCTGTCCCAATATGACCCATACTGTCCTGCCCCCGCGCGATCTCACCATTTACCCCCATGCGCATATTTATTCCACTACATCACCCCCCCCCCCCCCCCCCGTGATGAAAAATCTAGCCGTCCCGGCTACGACAATAATGCGACTTCCGGGTAGTGGAGTACAACAATGACATAACAACAACGCATCACAGAAAAACATTGTACAACAGCTTTACGAGACGTAGAGTTCACGGAAGGTTCTTCCTTGGGAGTGAGTTCCAGCTGCCGGCCCATTTCCCCTGAATGGGACACTGTGGGGCAAGGGCGGAGAATGCTCCCATGTTAATTCAGGGCTGCGTCCGGTCCTTGACGCATGCCCGTCCCTGTCACGGCGACCACCCGCCGGCGGGACCGCCCCCCGCCCCTGTGCGTTCTGGAGAGTATCCCGAGGTTGCGGCCGGTCAGCCGGCTTCCGGCCAGTAAATCTGCCAGAACCCTCTCTCCGAGTCAATAGGGGTGGTCCTGCAGGCACACGGGAGGCAGACTGCTGAGGCGCGTACACATGCGACCGTACCACAGGTTCGTCGGACACATCCAATATAGGCCGCTCTGAGATGGGAGATGACGCGTCGTAGGGCGATATACATTTCTTAAGGCGCGACAGATGAACATACCATGTGCGACGACCAAACCGAATCCATACACTCTGGTCCCAGAGAGCCTCTACAATCTCGACGGGACCCTGCTAGGGCCGATGGAACTTCGGAGACGTTCCCACCAGTACCATTGGGCAGTGCAACCAAGCCCTGTCCCCCACACGCCAAGGCTCTCGAGGAGGCTTGCCGCCGTGCTGTGTTACCCAACGAGGCCTCCCGAGCCTCCTTCAGATGGTCCAATGCCACCTGCATGAGAGCAGGTACCGTCGACGACTTCCCTTGTGTTCACATACCCAATTTGACCAAGGCCGGCACCTCTGGTTCCGACCATACATCAAATAGAAAGGTGAGTACCCCAGCGAGGCATGCGGGGCCAGTCTATAAGCGGCCAGGGTCACTGGAACGTGTAGGTCCTATTCATCCTGCAAGGAGTTAACCTGGTGGCATAGCATAGACGTCAGCGTCCTATGCAGGCGTTCGACCATCCCGTCGGTTTGCGGGTGGTACGGGGACGTTCAAATCTTTTTAGTCCACAACGAATCACACACTTCAAGTAATCGGGACGAGAAATTCCTGCCTTGATCAGTGAGCAAGTGCTCTGGGGCGCCCTTATCGAGAACGTATCCTTGTAGGAAAGCTTCTGCGATCGACCCCGCAGATTGGTCCACTAGCGGCCATGCCATAGACCAGTGAGTAGGGTACTCTACACCCACGAGTAGATACTTGTGCCCCCGGGGGGTGACGGGAAATGGACCCAATATATCCAGGGCGACAATTTCGTTGACGCGTGAAACCCGTATCGATTGCAGCGGTACGCAATAGGGTTGCGCCAGCGTCTTCCGCCGTGCGCATTCGTGGCATGCCTTAACATCTCGTTGTACATCGTTATGCATTCCCGGCCAGTAAAACTCTTTCCCCAAGGTCAGCGCGGTCTTTTTCTCCCCTAAATGCATGAGTTTGTCATGGGTATCGTGAATGAGCTTCCCGCGCAATGCCAACGGAACAACAATACAGAATCTTTGGGCTTCAACATCCCAGCGAACGAGGAGACCGTCAACGAGTCGCAGAAAGGGGCGATTTTTTGATCCTCTTGAACGAGAGGCCCGAAGCCTCATTCTGGCCAGGGAGGAATCCTCCGCCTGTAAGCGTTTCCACTGGGCCAGAGTCAACCCCAATCAACCCGATCCCACAGTGGGAATCGCTTCCGCTCGAATTGAATCCGCTGCAGCGACCATAGCTGGAACGTCCTGCAGCGGCGGACCGCAACGCAGCGAGCCCTCCGCACACTGACACGAGCCTGTCGGTTGAGGCAATCGCGACAAAGCGTCGGCGTTGACATGACGTGTCCCCTTCCTATGCTGAATCGTGAGGAATACTCCTGCAGGATTTCGAGCCAATGGGCCATCTGGCCCGACGGCTGGTCAACCCGCAACGAGTATTGTAGTGCCGCGTGATCAGTGCGGATCAGAAATTCTCTGCCATACAAGTACGGTCGGTACAATCGAACAAAGTGCACGATGGCCAGCAGCTCCCTGCGCGTCACACAATATGTTTGCTCAGCCGGAGACAACACGCGGCTGCCGTACGCCACAACTTTCTCAATACCGTCAACATTTTGCGACAAGACTGCGCCTATGCCCGTGTCACTGGCATCCGTGTCAAGAATAAACATTTTTGTGAAATCAGGATATCCAAGCGGCGGCGCATCCGCAAAAGCGGCCCGCAGTGCCTCGAACGAACATTGTTCTTCGTCCCCCCACCGAAACTTCATGCCCTTACCGGTTAGCATGTGCAGCGGCCACGCAATCGTGGCAAAATCTTTAACGAACCATCAATAATACGACGCGAAGCCCACGAAGCTATACACTTCAGCTACTGTTTTTGGTACTGGCCATGTTCGCACGCAGCTCGTCTTTTCCGGATCGGTGGCAACCCCTGACGCGCTAACAACGTGACCCAAATATTTAACAGACGTCCTCAGCAAATGGCACTTTTGGGGCTTAAATTTTAAGTTAGCGCGCCACACTCGGCCAAAGATGGCCCGCAACCGCTGCAAATGTTCGTCAAAATCCTTACTGAAAACAATAATGTCATCAAGATATATTAAGCATGATTCCCACTGCAGTTCGGACAACATGAGTTCCATTAATCGTTGGAAGGTGGCCGGCGCGGAGTGGAGCCCCATCGGGAGCACGTTGAATTGGAACAAACCTTGTGGTGTTCGAAAAGCGGTCTTTGGCTTAGACTCCCCATCCAGGGGCAATTGCCAAAAGCCCGACAACAGATCGAGGGTTGAAAAAATGTTTGCGCCAGACAGGGTGTCTAGTGAATCATCGATGCGTGGGAGCGGGTACGCCTCCGCAACGGAAACTTTAGAGTTTCTGATAGTCAACACAAAATCGCATGGCCCCATCTTGCTTCTTCACGAGTACAATGGGAGCCCCCCACGGGCTGGAGGAAGGAGAAATGATCTCCTGTTCTAACATCTCCTCAACGGCTTGCCGAATACAATCCTTCTCCAGCGGACTCACGCGATGGGTATTTAAGCGAATCGGGGGTGCATCCCCAGTATCAATCTGATGCCGCAACAAGGACGTACGACCAACATCATATTTGCCGGAACTAAAAACATCCTTAAACTCCACGAGCAGCCCATGGAGACGCGACCGCTGCACAGGCGTCAGTTCGGGGTTTTGCATATATAGATCTCGCAACCAGTCCGGATCATCTCCACCCGACAGCAATGTATCATCTTGTCCCGTTGCCAAACACGCCTCCCCCTCCGGACCCAGCGCTGCCGTTGCATGCGCTAGCGTGGTACCCTCCTGAATGACGACGGGCTCGTGCCCCACATTTACAATTTGTATGAAGGGGTCGCAATTTGCCGGTACCATAGTTAAAGCCCCGACCAAAGCGGGCATGCGCGATACCGCGTTGGAGGGCATCAGCAATATGCCCCCTCTTTGATCGTCTAAAGGCAAGCGTTTTTTAAAGCACAACGGCACGAGCATCTACGTGGCAGGTGGAACGCGAACAGTGCGGCTAACCACGGCCTGCACCACGGCGTTCATCACAGCGAATTTAGACGGAGTACCCAAGAAATTAAGACATTTTCCAGATGGCAATTCCAAACACCCCTTTTCTATGGAGATCTTAAGCGGCATCCTCTGTAAAAAATCTGTTCCCAGCAAACACGGCACCGCCAAGGCCGTGGAAACCAAAACATTTCCCGTTACGCACACCTCTCCAATCTGAATTGTCGCGACCATACGGCCCAAAATCCCGAGGATACCCCCATTTGCTGCTATGCACGGCCCGTCAACCGGTTCTAGGGCCTGGGGCGAAGTTTGCAACGAGCGAAAAGTTTGTAAAGAGATAAGGATCGCAGAAGCCCCGGTATCGACAATGACCCTGACCATCACCCCTTGAATAAGCACCATCACGTCCGACGAGCCCGGCGCAGCGCCCAAAACACGATGTACCATGCATCGCGACTTACCCGGACACCTCGGTTCGGGGAAAATCCTCGGTTGTAGCTGGTCGGCGCCCTTAGAAGGCCACTCCTGCGCCGCCAGCAATCGCGGGCGAGGTGTCCTCTCCATCCGCACTCGTAGCACGTCCACTGCGTGCCACCTCCGTACACCTCCACCATGCTCCCGGACGCAGTGGCGCTCACCATCAGAGGCTGTGCACCCGCCACCGCTGGCTCGTCGTGGAGATCCAGGTTGACTTGGATGTTCCTGGTGATCTGTCGAGACGACATGTCGTCGTCGTTGTTGCTGTCGAGTAGCGAAAGGACGACACGTAGCTCCTTCGCCAACTGTAAGAGCTTCTCCTGTAGCAAGGAGTCCAGGGCCTCCTGGTCCATCGCCAGGTATGCTGCCTGTGCGAGGGCCAACAGCACACTGCGGAACGCGAGGGGGGATTCCATGCCCCCCTGCTTCCTTTGCTGGAATCTGCGTTTGGCGACCGACCACGGCTCGCACACCTTCCGCATCGCCGCGAACGCCCCGTCCAGCGTCGATCAGACGGCGGCCGGAATCCCATTAAACATCGCCAGTGAGTCGTCGTCGAGGGCAGTCGGCAGTGCCCGCAGCGCGTCGCTCTCAGTCCATTCGAGTGATTGATATGCCGCTCGGAACCGTCTCGTAAATGCCGTCCAATCGTCAACTTTGGCCTCGAAGCGCTGGACGTGAAGTCGCCGTCCCGCTCTCGATGGCGGTGCTCCATCGTCATCCGATTCTGCTGGCCGTTCCCCGGAGGGTGCGGGTCCGTCGTCGGCACAGTCCGATGCCGCGGGAACAGCTGCAGTACGACTTGACACCGTCGATAGCACTCGCTCCGACGTCATAAAGCGGTCAAACGCCTCCGTCAATGTCGCCAGCCTGGCCTCGCACTGGGCCATGAGGACTCTCCAATCACCCGTCGGTCCCGGGGTCTCGGCCCCGCTTGAGCCGACGTCCCGTTCTGCAGACACTTGCTCGACCAGGTCCTCCGGAGGAGTAACAGCCACTTGGCCGGACACGGGAATCACGTCCACGTGTTTGCTGTCGTCGGACGAGTCCGTCGGCACGTTCTTCCTCTTGACCGATTTCTTCGACATGTCGGCGTAGTTTTGTATTCATCTCTGACACCAAATGTAGTGGTTGATTTCACTCGGACAACTTTTGTTTTTCTTCCAACACCACTTTATTTACAGTTCTCCACATGTCCTCAATGCTTCACAGTTCTCCTGCTTGCCACGGCTCGCTCGCCGCGCCTTACTCGACTCACTCGCCGCCCTTGCCTTTCCAATCTCTGCTTCTCCGTCAGCTCCACTGTCACTGTGCTCTCTCCACTGCTGGCTGCTTCGTCTCTTCTCTCCGCTCTTCACTATCACTGTGCTCTCTCCACTGCTGGCTGCTTCGTCTCTGCTCTCCGCTCTCCACTATCACTGTGCTCTCTCCACTGCTGGCTGCTTTGTCTCTGCTCTCCGCTCTCTGCTATCACTGTGCTCTCTCCACTGCTGGCTGTCGCCACTTCAGCTCCGCTTTCCTCTCTCCACTGCTGGCTGCCTTCACTTCAGCTCCGCTCCACATCTTCCCTCGTCCAGTCCCCGAATCCAACTCCCCTCTCTCCTCGCGTCTCCCCAATTTATCCCCGCTCTCATTATTCCCCAATTAATTAGCCCGCGTCCCACTAACGCTCCGCGTCCTCGTGCACCTGTTCCTTGCCCAGACATTAAGACGCCACTTCAGCCCTGACAACAACACCAGCCAATCACAGCCGTCTCTGGCTCCCTAGCTTAATTGGCCTAATCATTACCTCATCGTCCCAACCATCGCACCTGGCTGTCCCAATATGACCCATACTGTCCTGCCCCCGCGCGATCTCACCATTTACCCCCATGCGCATATTTATTCCACTACATTAGTAATGAGTTGTAGATTAGTAATTAGTTGTAATGTGTGTTATTGTGATTATATGCTACGTTAGTAATCCGTTAATTAGTATGTATTTCCCCTATAAGGAATTGTGATGTATTATTTAATAATATGCTTCCAAGCCGCAGTAAGCCTGTAGCTGTCAGAGCGATTAAAGTTATTGGTGTTCTTTAAGTCTTATGCTGATGTTACGTCCCGTCTGTCCAATATAGCATCTGCCAGATAAACAATTAATCCAATATATACCTTCTGTTGACAATTTAGGTCATTCGTCTTTAGCGCAAGATACTAGTTTTTGAATTTTGTGTACTGTAGCAAATCTTACTATAATGTTTTGCTTTTGCAAGACACGGGCTAATTTGTCAGTTATTCCTGAGATATATGGAATTTTTATTGTTTTAACAATCTGATCGCTTCAGCAGTGTTGCTTTGCGATCGTGATTTGGCATTCAGTGCTCTGTTAATTTGAGTATTATTGTAGCCATTTTGTCGTAATGAAATAAGCACTTGCCTCGAGCACATTAAAACCATCTTTTTGGTTTAGATATGTGCATGACACTTTGGTTGTCTGGCCACATGGTAAAGATACACTTAATGATTTTCTAAATCATCTCAATGCACAAAACCCTGCCATCCAGTTCACCATGGAAATGGAGGTGAATAACACACTCCCGTTCCTAGATATTTTCCTTGGACATAACCTAAACGGTAAAATACAGTGAGGGAAAAAAGTATTTGATCCCCTGCTGATTTTGTATGCTTGCCCACTGACAAAGAAATGATCAGTCTATAATTTTAATGGTAGGTTTATTTAAACAGTGAGAGACAGAATAACAACAACAAAATCCAGAAAAAACGCATGTCAAAAATGTTATGAATTTATTTGCATTTTAATGAGGGAAATAAGTATTTGACCCCTCTGCAAAACATGACTTAGTACTTGGTGGCAAAACCCTTGTTGGCAATCACAGAGGTCAGACGTTTCTTGTAGTTGGCCACCAGGTTTGCACACATCTCAAGAGGGATTTTGTCCCACTCCTCTTTTCAGATCTTCTCCAAGTCATTAAGGTTTCGAGGCTGACGTTTGGCAACTCGAACCTTTAGCTCCCTCCATAGATTTTCTATGGGATTAAGGTCTGGAGACTGACTAGGCCACTCCAGGACCTTAATGTGCTTCTTCTTGAGCCACTCCTTTGTTGCCTTGGCCGTGTGTTTTGGGTCATTGTCATGCTGGCATTAGGAGCACTCCCTTTAAGAGTGTGCTCCTAATCTCAGCTCGTTACCCGTATAAAAGACACCTGGGAGCCAGAAATCTTTCTGATTGAGAGGGGGTCAAATGCTTATTTCCCTCATTAAAATGCAAATCAATTTATATACATTTTTGACATGCATTTTTCTGGATTTTGTTGTTATTCTGTCTCTCACTGTTCAAATAAACCTACCATTAAAATAATAGACTGATCATTTCTTTGTTAGTGGGCAAACGTACAAAATCAGCAGGGGATCAATAACTTTTTTCCCTCACTGTAACACACAGCGTTTACAGAAAGCAAACGCACACTGATGCCTATCTGAATGCAGATTCGCATCATCATCCAGCTCAGAAATCCTCTCTTATCAAGACGCTCATACATTGGGCTAAAACAGTGTCAGATGGTGAAAGTCTAGTTAGAGATCAAACACGTTAAAAGAGCATTACGACAGAATGGCTACAATAATACTCAAATTAACAGAGCACTGAATGCCAAATTACGATCGCAAAGCAACACTGCTGAAAGTGATAAGATTGTTAAAACAATAAAAATTCCATATATCTCAGGAGTAACTTACAAATTAGCCCGTGTTTTGCAAAAGCAAAACAATACAGTAAGATTTGGTACAGTACACAAAATTCAAAAACTATTTTCTTGCACTAAAGATGAATTACCTAAGTTATCAACAGAAGGTGTATATCGGATTAATTGTTTATGTACCACATACTATATTGGACAGACGGGACGTAACATCAGCATAAGACTAAAAGAACACCAAAGAAATATTAAATTATCTCAAACACAACTGTCGGCAGTGGCAGAACATGCTTGTCAACAAGGACACTCAATTTATTTTGATAACGTTGAAGTGTTGTGTAAAACTAATTATTACTGGCCAAGACTAATAAGAGAATCCATTGAATTGAGAGAAATAGAAATAACTTTAATCGCTCTGACAGCTACAGGCTTAGTGGGGCTTGGAAGCGTATTATTAAATAATACATTACAATTCCTTATAGGGGAAACACATACTAATTAACGGATTACTAACGTAGCATATAGTCACAATAACACACATTACAACGAATTACTAATCTACAACTCATTACTAATCATAACCATTGACTGATTACCAATCGATTATATAATTACAATACCCCCCCCCCCCCTCCGCCTCAAATCACTGCACCTGAATGAGTTAAATGATTACGTCACCCTGCTGTTCTATTTAAGACCGGGAGCAAGTGAGGGCTTTACCATTCTGGCGAATTGCCTGATGATGCTGGATGTAATTACCAACGAAACGTCGTTCTCAAACTGTAAATGTTGTGGATTTACTCTTCAACACACCGGTGGGCTAAAGTAGTAAACTATTTGTCTTTTGTCAACGTGACACTTTTTTGCTGATTGGCCGTGTCGGGTGGTGGAGGGTTATGACACATTTATAAATAACGCAATCTAAGCCAAAAACCTCTATTATGAGTATTATTTAATTATTCGCTTCCACGCAGCAGTAAGTCGGTAGCTATTCTAACGGTTACAATTATTTGTATTTCTTTCAATTTCGATAGATTCTCTAATTAGTCTTGGCCAGTAGAACTTCAATATAAAAATCAATTGACTATCCTTGTTGGCACGCGTGCTTTGCCACTGCCAACAGTTGTATTTGGGAGTATTTAATATTCCTTTGGTGTTATTTTAGTCTCGTGCTGAAGTTGATGTGAGTTGGAGGTTGTACGCATTGAAAATAAATAAAGAACGAGTTATAAGTTACCCAACTGGAGTTCAAAGTTTCAGAAGTTCAGAAGTTTATTTCCCAAGTCAAGCCCATTGAGCTAAGATGCTCTTTTTCAACGGCGACTCAATCGGCAAAAACAACATCAAAGCATTCCATAATTATGGATTCAAATCATGTATCTGTATTAAACAAAACAAAAAAATATAAAGTGGAACAAAATAATTATTTTTGCCAAATTCTATTTCGTTTCATGTATCGGAAGCAAATAATTTGGAGGAAGACATATCTGTTCATTGTATAATGCCTGCACCTGCTGTGAGGCCTTGCAAACAGGCCGTATCACTTAATTACCCGATGCCAGAGTGCTGTTTAAACCTCTGCCTTTAGTAATGTGTCCCTGAATGCCTCTTCCTTAAATTGCTGATGACTGGACTACTGGTCGACATCACCTGCACAAGTGGATGAAACAACTCCCACAATCATGAGTTATTTTAACCTTTGTATGGCTTTAGTATTTGTTTACATTGCATGTTCCAGTCCCACCAAATTTGGTTATAAATTGATGCAAATTGCAGAAATCTTGACATAAATAGCTGGTCCACATAGAAAACGGCTTTAGTGAAGGAGACCTCTTTAAAACCTGGTGAGTAGATTACATATTCTATAATACTCTTGTTTGTACGTACCATAGTTTAAAGCCTTGCTGAATGGATCATACAAGTTACCTCTGCTGCACTTCCGGATAACCTTCAGACTAGTATTTGTTTTGCAATGGCATCTCCATTGTGAACCTTATTGGATATGTTGTTCAAGAGTTAAACATTATTAATAGTACTCATTGTTGCTTTTTCCCAATGACAACATAACACGACTGTTTAAAATTAGTAGCCTCTGAAGGGTATGATATATACCGTCAATCTTGATTTGAAGCTATATACCGTATGTGCATAATTTGTTTTAGAAACATAAAGCATTTTATCAAGTAAATTCTAATCCAGCTTGTGGTGCTCATCTAGATATAACTGCTTACACTTTATTTCAATTCTTTTGGGTCTTGTAGGTCTGTTACAATGACACAACTGAGTGAAATTGTCCGTGTAAGATGCAAGTAGCACAAATCCGGTATGAAAAACTCTCGGGGTCTCTTACATCACGAGCTCATGGAAGTCCAGAAGCTGACTGGATTGACAGTGGTAAAGATGACATGTAAATTTTTATGGGAATACAACATCAGCTTCCCAGGTCACATGGCTATCATATAAAACCACAGCAGTGCATTGTGATTGGGATTGCTGAATGTTTTGTACAATTTCTTTCGCAATGTAAATAGCTTAAATATAGATGAAACACAGGAACTTCTGTTTTCAAGAGCAATATAAGAGCTTTCTGTGCCATTTGAGTCGATTTAGCACTGAATTAAAAGGCTATATTTTACGTGTTGTATATTGTATAATCCGTCAAAATAGGGAAACAATATAATCATTGTACAAAAAGGGTAATTGTAAGTCACACCCCATACATATTGTTGCTAATATGGCACAGCACGGGAGACATGTATTATTCTTTGGTATTGCGATAGTATGTTCTATGTTATGCCCCTTCGATAGAGCCACATGTGGTGGATTAAGCCGCTCCTATAAATGCATGTTTCTAAATGTGGAGGGAAAAACAGGACCTGGACAAAAATCCACGCAACCACAGGAAGAACATGCAAACTCCAAATATACAGGCGTCAGGGACAGAATTGAACCCACGGCCTCCTGTATACTAGGTGAGGTAGTTAACATCTCGCCACCACGGCACCCGAATATATTTAAGATTGAATAGGTCTTGATCAACTGTAGCAACGTTTTCCATCTTTTCTTAAGCTGACGAGAGCCAACGAAAATCTTTCAAATTTAGGAAGAACAAAAAAATTGCAGAAAATCGTGTCCGCAACAATGCGCTATGCAATGTGTGTGCTCCCTGGAGGTCATGTAATGTGGTGGATGTGCATACTGCCACCTAGTCCAACAAGGAGTGGTAATTAATTGCATGACTTCCAAATCTGCAATCCACACACACACCCACATGGGCATACACGTTGGGTAAAAAAAACTTTCATATTTTTTACTCATGATGTTGAATGAATGCTGAAAAGAGTCTTTAGTTTAGTTTTAGTTATTACAGTGCAATTTACCTTAAGCATGCACAACATCATCGATAAACATGCATCTCCTTGGGTCATGTGAAATTAAGAAGGCTTCATGATTAAGTTGCATGATTTCTAGAGCGATTTGGTTGAGCACTGATTGCTTGGTGTGAAGTGTCGACTCAGCGGAGTGCATTGGGCCCTGTGGTCGTGTGAGTCTGGGTCAGAAGGAAACCGGCCCTTTTCTGCATCCCAGCATTAATCATTCCATATGCGATGATGCAGGTGTAAAGAGGCCCCTATCGCTATTACTGGGGTATGTCCAGGTGACGGGGTTCAACACCTGTGACGTGGCAGAAGGTTTCCTCTGGAAATTATGAAACACAAATATGGATGCTGTCACTTAAGGTCAAACGATGTTGCCCTGGTAAATGAGCTCACTTATCTTGTTTCTTTCTTATTTGTACAGGAGAGACTGGAGGGGTGAATACAACTCATCCCAGACCACCGCGTTGCAGGCAGAAACAGCTTCGAGCTCTGTGAGTGACAACATGGAGCACATCACCCAAAAAAGCACAGCGTCACAGATTAAAAGGCTATTTTAAGATACACAATATCTCTATCATGCTATTGCATGCACCTTCTTGTCATCATCATGGACGATGAGATCATGAGTAATCTGATATTGGCCAAAGGGGATTCTGTATTTAAAAAATCAGCAAATACTGAAGAGCTAGAGAAAGAGGTAACCCTAGAGTAGGTTAAAGTTAGAGTATAATAGTTGCATTCCGGTATACGACAACAGGAGTGACTTTTACTACTTCCAGAAGGATATAACAGCAGTCGCCAGATGATGCTGGAACTGTAAAAGATAAAGCGGTAACTTACAACATACAAATGTTGCAAGCAACAAGAAACAAAACGCAAATCAACAAATCCGATTAGTATACTGTATGTTGTGAGCAGACACCGCATGCAGTTAAAGTGCAGCTAAACAAATATTTGCATGACAAAAACACCACAAGAGATCATACAGCATTATCTTCCATTATCAATATCACAATCCTTCACGACCATCATCTTCATCATCACCATCGTTGCTGTGTGATTTGGTATGGAATGACTCCGATGCTATTTATTTTCTGTGGTACTTTGTAATGCACAAACACGCCATTTTCTTCTTGTTTACAGCACCGTATGGTCTTTCCGGAAGAATGGACGTGATCGAGCTCTTTCAGTTTTGGATCATTCCCTCCTTTTACGCCATCACGGTGGTTCTCGGCGTCCCACTGAATGCACTCGCTCTGTGGGTGCTCAGCCGTGAGAAAAAGTCATCCATGTCCATCTACATGCTCAATCTGGCCGCGGGGGACTTGCTCTTCCTGCTCTTTCTACCGATAAAAATTGACTATCACTTCCGAAAAAAAATATGGATTTGGTCACGACTTACATGCATTTTTCATATCATGTTATTTTTCATTAATATCTATGCCAACCTCATACTGTTGGCCGTCATAAGCGTGGACAGGTATGTGGCAATTGTGCATCCACTGCGGATCTCGCGCCTGCGTCAACCAAAGGTAGCGTGGCTCCTCTGCCTGCTGTGCTGGGTCATCAGTATGATTAATATTCTGCCTGTGACCCACGTAAATGATTTTCTTAGCTACGACAATGTCACTGAGAACAATGGCAGTTTATTGATTGTCCAGTGCTATGAAAAATTAAGTGCAGAAGATTTAGCATTCGTGATAGCTTACAGGCTTTATGTGTTCTTTGCTATCTACCTCACATCCCTGGTCGCAGCGTTGTTTTGCTATGGAAATGTCGTGAGAGTACTGGTCATGCAAAGAGGGCAAACAGAACTGTTAAGTAGGAAAAAGAAGATTCATGCTGCTAAAATAACAGCGGTGAGCTTAATCACCTATATTGTGTGCTTCATTCCTTACAACTCAACACACATAACAGGCTTCATACAAACTAAAATCAATGCTTTTTCTCCGAATAGTCTTCTAACATTCCGAGATGTAGCACTTTGCCTGAGCGTGTCAAACAGCCTCTTTGATCCACTTATCATCTATGTTGCCTCTTCTTCATTTCGTAATTCTATAAAAAAGATTTTAAAATGCAGGGACCCTGTCTCAAGGGTGGCAGCCATGACCGAATAGTGCAAGTTCAGACATGTCTGCTAGAAACTTGAGCAACAGAACTCGGTGGGATATTACTTTTTGAAGAAAATCTGTCTTGTTTGAGAGCGACTTTGGCAACCTTGTACGCTCATGTTGTGATTCGTTGTGTTTATATATGGGCATTGTTTAATAATGGAAGCTCAATGTACAAATAATTCTGGCCACAATTCCACCCTGTTTAACATGATGGCCAGGCTTGTGGACATTCAACCCATGCACTGGCATGTCCACACCTCCCTCTATGAGCAGAATGCACCCCATACACTGCCATCATATACACAGCAGAATTCACCAAAGTGGGGTTCCTGAATTGCAGAGTTTCCCCCACAATTCATCAGCCATCATTCTACCTGCGAGATTCATGTCCACAATGGAATGGAAACTCCACCTCAAAACATGCTTCCCTGATCCTCCTAGAAACTAATGCACACAATGATTCCAATCAAGAAATTATGAGAAAATCAATCCCAACAGAAACAAAAACGAAAGGTGTGTGTTCAAAAATCTCTCTGCTGAAGAGCGGTATGGTCATCTTATAAACTAAACTATAATCTATTTTTTTCCAGGTAAGTCCCACTTAAATATATAGCGCTTTTGCAGAAGCGACCTGGCTATAAGTGATAGCCCAATGAAGTGGTTTATCATGTGGAAATTTATAGCAGCCGGTTATACTCTAAGATGATTTTTTTTAATTGCTTGATTCCTGGGGCTATGCAACCGATGAAACCTGTGGAGAATAAATTTTGACTTAAAACTTTTGTGACTGCAGAAATTCGTATTCTTTGGTTCTTTCGGTAAAGTCACGTAGATAGAAAAAAAAAGTGTCCCATTTATTCACTTTATTTTATTTTTTATATCTACGTGACTTTACCGAAAGAACCAAAGAATACTATGAAGAATAGGTCATCGGACTGGGCAACAACTGGTAACCTGTTCCTCCTATTCGACGCTAAATATTGAGGCACTTTCCATTCCACACGCTGGAGGAACGATTAAAACCCTGACAAGTGCTTTGTGTCGTGTGCCAATTCGAATGAACCACTGTGCACTTCCAGAATGGTTCTGGAAAATTTCCTGAACAGTCAGCACAGACGGGCCTTGGTGCATTTTGGGTCGAAATCCCAATGATCACACCCACCCCTGTGCTACGATACCACTTAAGAAAGGCCAACTAGGAACCTTTTACTGAAGACATTGAGCACACCATCTCCCGGATTCTACCAAAGCCAGAAAACTTCGAACATTTCACCAAGCTTGTGTTCAAAGCGGCGCACTCACACATCCCACGGGTTACAAGGTAGAATATACTCCATGCTGGAGTGGACAAAGCGAGTCACTACTCCAGGAATACACGAAGTCAGGAAACCCAGAATGTGGAAAAGCTCTCCTCGACTCGCTAAATTAATCCAGAAGACAAAGATGAACGGAAGCGATAGAGTTATTAGATTTAAAGCACTCAAGCCGTAAAGCCTGGTGCCTCATGAGACACCAAGGAGCGGCACCACAACCAACAAACAAAACCGCCAACACGCCGATCAATGCCATCACCGCACAAATGTAGCTGAATGAAAAGAGCCCTACAGACTGGCACACCAAGACAGCGAGCGAAGGAACAAATCTACCAATGCACTGACAATAGCCTTGTCATCCCCCTTCACTGAAGAAGATGTCATTGCTCATTGGTTTTTTCGGTAAAGTCACGTATGTAGAAATACAATAAAATTATATTAAAACAAAAAACAATCACGACGTTTCGATCACAATGCAAGCGATCTTCATCAGGTGTCAAGAACAAATCACGGAGGTAAATACAACAAAAAGATGAGAGACGAGAATTCAACAAACCTGAAAAAAACATTATGTGAAGCACATCCAGTCAGGCCAACAACACAGTTAGACACTTCCTGGCGGACCACGAATTTCAGAAGAGTGTTAAATTTCGTGTTCAACCTTTGGATTGCACATACCAGCATAGATAGAATGAAAAATACGAGGTACACGGTCAGTAGAAATACATAAACAAGTCCACCAAGAGGTAAGGAGGGAGGAAAGACGGACAGGGAGGCAGAGAGAGAGGGGGGGGGGCCGGAGGGATGAACAGAAGCTTAAATAGGATATACGGTTGGAGGGGGGGAGGGGCCAGAGCGAGAGCGGCAGCTCAAACACGCACATCTTACACATACAAAACGGCAGCTCAAAAAAGGACCACCTCTTGTAAATACAAAACGGCAGCTCAAAAAATGACCACCTCTTGTAAATACAAAACGGCAGCTCAAAAAGGGCACATCTTACACATAATTACAATGGTAACTTCCCCGTAGAAGTGTGATAATAAAGTATTAAAGCCAATGAGTAATTTTATGCAGTCACAAAAGCTTTAATACTTTATTAAGATGTCATTGATGCCATAACATCCACCAGATCAGGAAAGACCACAGAATTAAACCGGATTTTTCCCGAGTTCCTGAAACACTTTGCCCAAAAAGGATGCCGCTGGCTGGCCAGATTGTTTTCAGAAATAATGGCCTCAGGCAAAATTCCCAAAAAATGGTGACAAACGAAAGTAATTTCTAATGCATTTTACAGATTTACCACAATAAATGTGTTTGCCCTTAATTTGGAGCACCTGCCCACGTCCTTCATTTCGAGTGTGCAACACATTCCGAAGCCTGGAAAATTAACCACAAACCAAATAACTTCCGCCCCATATCCCTACTTCGTACGGTGTACAAACTCCTAAAGAGGATGCTATGGACCCATGTCACCGATTTTAGAGACTATACCAACTGAACAGCCTGGTTTCAGCTGCAGCACATGCGACCAAATGCTGGCTCTCACCACACAATGAAGCTGGCTACCAGCGCAAGGACATCAGAGGAGCTGCTTCCATCGACCTTTGACAGAGTATGGCAGGAGGGTCTCATGCTAAAGGTGTCGAAGGTCATCAGATGCCAGCAGACCCTCCGACTCCTATCATCGCTACTGTTCAACTGGCGATACCGTGCCCACCTAGGGAACACTATCAACAGAGCCTGCTTAACTCAATAACGGGCTCCCACAAGGATCAGCACTTGCTCCATCACTTTTCAACATATATATGTGATTTCCCTGTCACCATCAGCCAGAAATTTGTCTACGCCGGTGACCTGGCACTTGCCGTCCAAAGAAGGACCCAAACTGAAGTCCAAAACGACTTGTGCGAAGACCTCAATAAAGTAGAAGTATAATACTTCAAGTACTGTAGGCTCTGCCCAAACCCAAGGAAAACTGCCGTAATATCATTCCACCTGAACAATGCAAACGCCCAACCAGAAACTGGCCGTTTTTTTCTGTGGCGAAGAGGTCCTGCACAAGAAGTACCCGACATACCTCGGTGTAACTCTCGACAGGAGCCGCAGCTTCTCTGAACACCTGCAGAATATTGTTGTAAAAACAAAATCACGAGTTAATCTCGTGCATAAACTGGCCGGAACAACATGGGGAGCAACCGCAACGTCGCTCCGTTTGACCACCATAGCACTAGTGTTCTCTGCAGCAGAGTATTACGCCCCAACCGGTAAAAAAAAGCGTGCACACGAACCTGGTGGATACACAGCTAAATGCAGCCATGAGGATCATCTCAAGGACGCAAAAGAGCACACCACTACCGTGGCTTCCAGTCCTCGCAAACATCGCTTCTCCGCAGCTCCGCCACGGTGCCGCGTGTGTGAGGAAGTACTGCAAGGCCATCATAAATACAAACCGCCCAATGAACAAGTACATCTCCATTCCACCACTGCACAGGGTCATATCCAGAAAACCTTTCTGGCAATATGCAAAGAACCTCCATTATGAGAAGACCATTGAAGCACGATGGAGGGAAGCCTGGGAAAACAACCAGGATCTGGCTTTTCCGAGCAAGATCGACTACCCAATCAGGTCATTCAACGGCGATCTGAAACAAATCAACGCGGCTACTCCTGAAGCAGTCGAATCGATATCAAATCTCAACATCAATTTGTAATCTTTTGCAATCCCCAAAAATGTCATACGAAAGAATAAGAATTGCTGGTTTGATGGTAACTTAAGACAAGCAAAATGCAGTTCTTCAGGAACTGGTGGGTTTGCATAATGCATAAAGGTGAGAGATTTAATTTAGTATCTGAACAACTCAATTCTGCATTTGAAAGAGTTTTCTCTATTGATAGAGGTCATTCACACACAGATGGCCGACATGATATATACACAGTATATTCAATACATACACACTCATGCACAAACCACACAGATCCCCAATTACCATTCCTGAGCACCTATTAAAGCCAGGAAGGAACATGTGTTATTGCAGAATGGATGCCCTACATCACACATGCCTGGTCATTTTTGTCTCAAACCCAATTAAGCTAATGTTCATGACCCCACCATGACATTTGCTGTGTTGTGGCCACACAGTTGGTCAGCTACTAACTGTGCAAGAGGTAAGGGACCTGGCAGACAGAAGTGATTGCGAGGTGCGGTGGCATCAGTGGCATTGGCCGTGATATCGTATTGTCTTTGAACTTGAGAGGTAAAAACAGCCACACGCGTGTCCGTGTTTACATGGCAGAATCACTGTCACACTCTGGAATATCTCTACACTTTGCAAACTTACTCTGTCCGTTGAGGAACAGATATATTATTATAGGACAATTTTTCGTACACATGATACACCTATGTGGTTCGGATGGAAGACAGCCTGTTTTATGGGCTCTACTCGTGGGTGGGAATTGATGTCGTGCCACTGTGGAATCTCTCTCGCCTTGCTCCTAACTGGCTGGTGCCTTCAGAACGCAAAAATCCTTGTCAATTCTGCTGGACTTGAAAACCAAGATTTATATTTCCAGAAACGCCTCTGCTCGTGCAAATTCCCACCATGCCTACATCTACCATGGCCATGTATTGTGCCGCATATCTATTGTGAACTGCAGTGGTCTGTTACTATGTTAGGAAACATTGACTGCATATAAAGACACACCATGATTCCTCGCCACAATGGCTAGATGTTAACTACCTCGCCTGGTATACAGCTTTTCCCACCATTCAGAAACACATTTAAAGCATTTGGATGCTATAAGTTTCCACATAATACGCCACTTAATTGAGCTATCATTTGTGGCCATGTCCATTCTGAAAAAGACCTATACAGCTCAGTGGGCTTAACCTGGTAAAATATTTTTAAAAAATAACCAGGTGCTGTTAGCGAGCACCTATTATATTCAGAATGGAAAGTAATGGAGAGGTAGTATTATGTCTGACACTCCACCAGTCTGTCTTTACCGCTGCTGACAATATTTAAGGCTAGGTTAGGTTAGAGTATAGGTTAGGTTACTAAATATTATATCAACGAATACAATATATTTTTACAATATTTCATTTCATGAAATTGCAATGTAGATATATATACATCTGATAAACAGATATTTTGTCTTAATTTTTTTAGTTTTCATATGTTTTAACAAGTATTGTATTTTTTCGATTACCGATTACTTAGTTATGTACATGCATGTTGTTGTTGTCTGCAAATATGCAAAAACAAATTTTCATCTGCAGCTCAGCTCTCGTGGTTTGCCTGCAATAAAGACATTAGTTATACCATTAAATGCCTGTAGACTTAAAAAAGCAATTGATAAACCATGCTACCTACGTGACTTTACCGAAAGAACCAAAGAGTATGTATGTTACTGTTGTATGTTTACATGTTGTGTTAGCATGTTATTTTCATGTTTCATATATCAGCCATAATAAATCTACTGCTGGATGAAGGCCTGCCCAAGCTCTTGCCATTTCTCATGGTCTTGCCATGCAACAATCCATATAACTCCTGGACATGAGCTAATTTAATCACTTCATCTTTGCAGTGGACCTCATCCCAGGCGTATCTTGCCCTCCTTAGGTTGGCACTCCAACGCTAGTATTAACCACTCAGTGTAATGGCGTGTCCAAGCCAAGCCCTCTCGCATTTGTTAACAGAATGATGTCCCTAACATGCTTGTGTTCTCTAATCCACGTGTACCTCTTCACACCTATCAGTGAATTCCAAGCGTGATCTGTGCTTGTTTTTCACTTTTCAGCTTTTGTTTGATCAAGCAACACGTACAATCCCACGTGTGAATAGTGTATGGGCACCGTGCCTTCAACAATTCATATTAATTGCAACACAAGCAATCGTCATCAGGTGGAACAACCACAGCAATAAAAAAACTGTTGAAGTAGGCGAGAGATCTGCCGTGGCACGAGCTTATATAGGCCTCGGCAGTAGGGGGGGGGGGGGGGGGAGAGAAGGGTTGGAGGAAGGAAGCCGGGCAGAAAGTGGACCCCGCAGCAGCACCCGGGTCACTGGTAGAGATCGGAGCTGGATGCACAGAGAGAAAGAGAAAGACAGAGAGTCGGAAATAACAGCTGACATAGGCAGGTAGGATGGAAACATCACAGTCAAGACTTTACCTGGTTAATAACGTCCTTCCAATGATTGCTCAGTTTGTACCCATTTTCTCGATTGAAGTTGTGTCTATGTTTATATATCTGGATGGCTTCATGAACAAATCTCTGATAATAGCCGGTGGGTTTGCAGAGTACCTTCGTCTTGGAAAAGTAAATTTCTTGTGAGCCCACTGCGTTAAAACAATGATCAGCAACGGCAGAGGTATTGGTCCTGCCGTGTTTCAGATCTGCCTTGTGTTCGTGAACACGGTCCGAGACATGTCGTTTTGTTTCCCCAATGTAACTGCTGCCGCAGCCACAACTCAGTTTGTAGACACCCAGGTATTGCATATCAGGAATCACATCCTTTACAGATGGGATCAAATCACGAATTTTGTGTACTGTGTTGAAACGAACCTGGATCTTGTGTTTGTTTAAGATTTTGGAATTTTTGGTAACCCCTATGTATGGCAAAGTGATGGTATTGGTTGGATCCTCAGATGGTTGTCTCCCCATGGTTGGGGAGACATCTTTTCGGATTGTGCGGTTAGAATATCCGTGCATCCTGAGGGCCTGGTGTACGTGCTCCAACTCACTGGCTAGGTGTATACGTGTGTTTTTATATAACAACAGGTTAAATAAATGTATGCTGTAAACACACATGCATATGTAACACATGTACTCACATTACACACACTCAACATATCATCAGCTGTTGCCTATCCACTTTTGGATGAAGAAGGCCTCACAGTTGTGAGTCAAGCCTCACTGAGTTATCTCAGGCGAGTGATCTCAAGAACTGTTAAACTTATCTCAAGAGTGATGATTTACAAAAGAGCGTGGATAAAAAGCGGTGGCAGCAATCTCGAGCTGAAAGTCAAGTTTATTTTGTTTGATCAGGTGAAAACTGTCAGGTTAAGGGAGGCGAGAGCCAAGATCCTTCGTAAAGTGACCAAGATGGTACTCTACCCAGAAAAAACAGCAATTAAGAGCGTTTCCATTGCAAGGGCTTAACCAAAGTAGCGTCTTACTGGGAATGTGGAAGGCAGAATGGAGGCTTTATGGGATGTGCCTTACTGAACATCAATTCCGAAATACAGAACTGAAAACCGTGCCATATTGACTGCTGTTGGGTCTTTCGTTGTGACATGTCAGATCCAGACGCTGTGATCTCTACCCTATCAGAATGTTTATTTGAAGTCGCTGCTTGGATAGAGCAAAACTGACTGGAACTAAACTCGGGCAAGACAGAGTACATGATTTTCGGCTCAGAGTGGCGTTTGAGAGAGTGGCAGGGCCAGGTCAATCCTCCAGAGATTAACGGAGCTCGCACTATCCCTGTGTCCGAAGTACATCACCTCGGTGTGCTGTTCCATCAGAGCAGGTTTCTACCACCACCGAACACTTCGAGGATTGCACCCGCTCATCTCTGCCCCAGACCTGGATTCATTAGTTCATGCCTTTGTCTTAACATGTCTGGATCATGGAAACGCCCTCTACATACAGAGCTACCACTGGATTTTGTGCAGAGGCCCCAGTTAGTGCAGAATGCAGATGCTCAGGTGATCCGGCGAATTAGCCGTTTTGAATACGTGACGCCTACCCTCCACAGCTTGCACTGGCTACTGGTCCGCTTCAACATCCAATTGAAGGTTGCAATCCTAACCAACAAAGCATTGCATGGCTTCGCCCCGACCTACAAAACTGCATCTTCCTCCAATCCTCAGGCACATACACACTCCGTTCCACGGGAACAGCAAGATAAGCCCAGGCTTTTTCACCCGGCGCTAGGGGCACGAGCCTTCTAGAGCGCAGCCCCAAAAAAAATCTGGAACACCCTGCGACCGGACGTCTGAAATACGCTGAGTGTCTCTCAATTCCGTGGTCTGTGCAAGTCACATCTATTTAGACTTGACTTTCCATAATATAAGGTGTCTTTACTTTCTGGCCTTAATAGGTGCTTACTACTTACCTTTCTTATACTATTTGTTGTGCTTGGTTGCACTTTATATTGCTGTGGTCTTGACGGGTTTCTTTTTTTCATTCCTGTTGCTCCATGCCCCCTGTACAGTTCCCGTTCTGTTGTAATTTGCACCGATGCCTATTTTATTGAAGGAGATATTGGCACATAAAATGAATATTTATTGAATAAGGGTTGATAGTATATTTATACATTTGTAACGTGCATGGGCACAGAGGCACTTGGTTGACAAGATGCGAACGCAGATGAAAGGATAATCTCACAATGGGCCATTCAAGTTCAATGTATAAGCATATTCTATTAATAACTGCTTTTCCGGTGCAAAATGTAAGTAATCTAGTTTAATTAATACTCAGCATGTCGTTAATGTGATTGTCTTATGCTGCGTGTCATTCTTGCAGTCTGCAAATTGTGCTTTGTTGGAACAGTCGGTAGTATATCAGAATAAAAAAATTTAATTTAAACAAATCGTGCTTTTTATTTGTATATGGCATCGCTATTTCTTCATCAATGTCCAGCAGACAACAATCCATAATGGAAGGTGTATATTAACATCCGTTTGAATAACATTTGAACAATGCATATTAGTAGTTTTAAAACTGATGGGCATTGATAACAAATATACTTTCCCCAATATATCAAGACATGAAATGCTGCTAGAAAATAAAAATTAAAACATGTTATGGTCTATTCATGTTCTATCACAGTCTACTTGGAAACCTGCAAAAAATTGCACTCTCGAGTCATGTTTGGATAACTTGTATTAGCCACTCAATATAAATATTTCCGAATGTCTCCAGCGTATGCTCTAACTAAACAATTTTGCGGTTCAATTTAGGTCAGAGAAAATGAAATGTCAATGTTTGTTTTTTTTGTTGGGAAAGAAAAAAATTAAATCAGTGTTTTAATATATTTTGTACGATGTCATGTTGAAAGACAATCAGAGACCCTCCACGATAACTGTGTGCTCAGCACAATAGGCCGGTGAAATGACCAACTGGTTGCAGAGGTTCACAGCACGTATCCAGTGGTAACCTTAATTAATACTGCAGGTGTATCAACTGGTAGGATTTGTGCCATCTGCTTCACATTGAATGTTAGCGATCCCATGACATCATTCGTAAGAGTAGGCCATTGTGTGCTGACATATAGTCCATAATTGCCAAATTAAAAAAATATCCGCAAATTACTAATTTGGAATGTATATTTGGAATATACATGGCAATAATCGCCCCTACTACTTGGTAGGTCCCTCTTAAAGAGAATGAAGAGATGATAACCCTGCATGACTGTGCCCATTCAAGTGTATCGTGACTGTGATTGTCACTGTGTGGTGCCGGGCTTACGAAGCCACGGCGGATAATGTGTTGGCATTACGTGTAGCCCGCTTACTGGGTGAGTGCTGGTCAGCGCAAAGGCACCGTGGACAGTGTGCGGTGCGGGCTCCGGGTGAGGGAGCGAGAGGGAGTGTCAGCCAGCCAGGGTTACGTTGGGGCATGATACGCTGGTTGACCTGCCGACACGTGACCGGATGATATTGGAGGGGGGCCACTGGTGGACGGGGGCCACTGGGCGGTCACGTGGTCTAAAAGAACTATCGAGAGCCTTCGAGAAAGAGCTCGAGAGATCTAGAAGGTGGGCGGAGCCAGCCCCAGCCCAGGCCGATATAACGGGGGCACCGTGAGAGGCTCGGAGTTCTTCGTGTTGCTGGTGATGAAGATCCATGTTGGATAAAAGGAGCCTCTAGCCACGCGGTCCGGGACCCATCTTGTGGTCCTTGCCGGGATAGCGAACCGTGTCTAGTGCTGCCGTAGCGTGGCTAGATGAGCATTCAACACCCAAGTGTAAGATGTGTTGATTTATTGAATAAAGTGTTGCTCCCAAGATAAGGTCTGCGACTCAGTTGGACTCACTACACAAGCACAAACCGACCAAGTACTTGTACACAGGAAAATATGCAGAACCCAGGAACCAAGGGTTCTATATAATTTCATATTTCCCTAGTCTCTCCAAGTGCATTTAGCACCTGCTACATTGAACACCAGCCAGCATCTACTCACTCTCCAGCTGAGGGGGCTGTCTCAATCGATGGATCTGCTTCAGTGTTGCCACATGGTCTTCAATCTCATGTGCAAAGTCTGCAGTGTGGAATACCTTGGTCAGACCGAGGGGCAGCGCCAGGCCCGTTTCATGCGGTATGTGCCACTCCACTCTGCTGCTGAACACTCCACGGTGGCCAAACACAGCTTGGATATAGAATAAAATGTACCTCTCAAACGTGAGTTGGATAACCCCAACATCTTCATAGGATCCATGAGGAGCGTTTATATGGTTTACATCACCAGGGATGGCCTATCACCATACCTCACTGCTACCCACGACTTGAGCTTTTCCCAACCAAACCCCACAAAAACCACCAGTGGCATTCAGTTCATAACATTTGCATGTGTGCATGCATACACGGATTGATGATTCTCAGCCTCAATCCACATCTCCAATATTCCCTTTCCCCAAAATATATTCCCCGCCCTCACCGTTCCTCACCACCGAAGCTTTAGAAGAATTTTGATTTAAAGCTTTCGTGACTGCAGGGATTCATATTCTTGGTTCTTTCGGTAAAGTTACGTAGAAGGGAAACAATAAAATAATAACAATATAAAACAATAAAATTCTCACGTTTCGACTGCAACACAAGCAATCATCATCAGTCGAAACATCGTGAGATTTTATTTTATATTAGTATTATTTTGTTTCCCTTCTACGTGACTTCAGAAGAATGTTAATCCACGTTTATCTGTCCACATATGCATATAATTAAATGTCATTGCAGACTGAGCTGTACATGACCGTCCACCCTGTTTAGAGTCTCTAAACACTTGGCCTCAGTGTGCCTATTTAGGTTGAGATGTAATGCAAGGTACTTTGGGAGTTTCACACTTGGGATGAGTACGATCTCTGTACTGTACACTGAAAATCCTCATTGGTTAAAAAGGCTGCTTTGCCCCAAGTTTCTCTACGTGTATTCAAGAGCAAACCCTCAGTGGCACACATACTGCACGGGGACTGGAATAGACAGCTTAATAGGCTGCTCTAATACCTTGGGCTAAGGCACTCTATAAATATAAAATTACAGTACTGGTATTTATTGGGCTAGCTTGCAATCAGTTATGCACACACTAGCCTAAGAAGGCAGTTGAGTAGGGAAAACAAAGCCTTGACTATGTTTTCGACTGTCCAATATTGGGATTTTTTTCATAGGTATTTTGCATATGGCATAAAAAATCAAGCAGCCAAAAAAACCCCACACATACGAGGCACAAATGGGTTTATGAAGCCGTTTATTGTCCTGTCAAGTCCTGCTCAATGCACAGCCAAGCAGGTTTGGGAATCTCACACATAGACGATCCACAAACCTGTCTCCGCAGTGCTGGATTAAAGGGGCCTTCACTGTATTTTCGCAGTGTAAATCCACACTTTTGCTCGTCTGACTATAGGTTTGACATCTGACCTGGTGACTTGGTGTGGCTCCCATTTACTTTTGCCATAAGTAAAGCTGGTGGGCAAAGCTGATTTACACATGGCGAAATATATTTTGATGCAGTGTAAGCTATGGCCTTAAACCTAAGTTATTATTGATGCCCCCATTTCTATATATTAAGTTTCAAATTTTATTACATCAACACACATTTTGCCAATTGTACCAATCAAGGGCCTTAAATAAAGGGCCATGCTTTCTTCAACATTGCTAGAATTGACAGGCACCATGTCGAATATAAAAGACTAGCTTTTTTGCCTAACCAAGGACGGGTGTATATTGCAGTAAATCTGAAATATTCAATAGAAAAAATGTTCAGCTCATGATTATTGAGGGGGGAAGGTAGCCCCATGTGGAGTTACGTCACCCACGAATGGTTATTGGAGGGGTGCGGCATGTGGAGTGACGTCACCCACTCATGGTTATTGTGGAGGGGTGCGGATTGTGGAGTGACTTCGCCCGCTGATGAGCATTAATGAGGGGAGGGGTGCGGCATGTGGAGTGCGCAACCTTCTTGTGCGTTTGTGTAAATTTCCACGCGGGCATGAATATTAATGAGGGGGGGGGGGGCTCTTTTGCAGTGACATCACACACGGATGTAGCACTGTGCTGCGTAGATTTATTTTTTACCATCACTTTCTGTAAAGAAGCGTCATATTTGAAGCAACTTTGTGTAATAAATTATTTAATTCAGCTCGACCTTCTGCATTAGTGTAAAAATCCACCCACTCATTAATATTAATAAGGGGGGTGGGCCTCATATGGAGTGACGTCACATGGGGGGTGGGCCTCATGTAGAGTGACGTCACACATGGAACCGACAGACATTTCTGGGTAATTACAGTAGGTCATTCCAAAGACACTTTCAAGCCCCAAAAATATGAAACATTTACTTTATTTATTGCTGGGCATAGGCCGTGCCATTGCAAAGGTGCTCCAGTCACCGCAGCGCACTGCCACCACCTCAAGGCTGTGCTGGCAGAAGAATTCCACGTGCTGTGGCTCGTCCCAACTCCTCCGGGAGCCATGGCCCAGCTGGCCATGCTCCCCTGAAAGGTGATACAACAACCAAAGCGTGTCGGTTATTATGCCTAAAGCATTGCCACACCTTCGGTGTTCGCTGTGGATGTACGACTTAAACACATTCTACATTTGTAATATGTTGAAAGCAAATTAGCTTTGTCATAAATTACTTCCATAGATGGTTAGCGGAGAACTTAAAAAAGACAATGTGCTTTGCGGACAACTTAGAATACCATTTTACAACATATGTACGTGTACTGACAAAAGACCGTGTCAATCCACTGCGGAATGGAGGTCGTTCAATTCCATGCATGTCATGAGGGTTATTTAGCATACTTCTCACGCTAATCAGAGTGATGGGTATGGTGGGGGAACATGGAAGTACAGTACAAGATTGGATTTCATAGCACTGCCCAATGCTGCCCAGAATGTCCATAACAGCTAGAATGTATGTGATCTCATCAGATCACGGAATAAGCAGCCTTGAGCTTGGTTAGTGCTTGAAAGGGTGAACATAGCTAATGGCCTCTTTCTTAATTGGGAGTGCGAGAAGCTGCATCAGTGTGTAGTTACGCACACCTGAAATTTAAAAAAATAACTGTTCCTATTACGTTTTAAACAAAAACAAATTGCTAAAATCCCAACTACGTGAAACAAAGATTTATTACAGACCAAGATTTGGTCTGAGGTGTCTTACTTATCCCATTTGTGAACTAGGTAGTTATTCCTATCTTGAACATAGTCTGGCATGCATATATTTAACGCTGTAGATGCATACCTGAAAAGTGCCACGTTAAGCAAAAATGTGTTAAGCGAGTAATTATATGTACATTGCAGGGTATAAATAAACCCAATGCACATTTGCATTTAAAATCACCCTACAGCCATCCCATGATGGGATGAAGAACTGAGATGAGGGTACGCTGCGTACTGTATTACTCCACGCGTAGACCCAGAATTCCCACACTGCTGAGCGGCCCAGACCAACAAAACAGTTCGTCATCGACTGCTCATAAACCGCATTATGACGGCACGGGCGATGTCGTTCAAAAAGTGTTTCCCAATAGAGGAACCGTATGATAGTGAAAACACATTGTGAAAAAATGCGTTTAGCGAGGATTTTCCGTATAATTTAATATCCATATCGCTCTTTTTCAGAAGGCACAATATATCAGCCTCGCAGACAGATCTGCCCAACTATCACTTCCCAATGAGTCTGAATGTTGTCAATATTTTTTATTCCAGAGGCAAGGGCAAGACAATTTAGATTGCATTATATACCACAATGAGATGTATTTAGGTTTACACAGTGGGGCATCCAAAACAGACAAAGTAGTTATTTCTAACACGGTCGTTGTAAAAACTCATTTCCAATGTGAAGGCTGCTTGGAGCAGTGAGAACTTTGACAGCTCATTTTCAGCAAGGCTATCCACTCATTTGTTTATGCACTATGCAAGCTGAGTATGAGGTAGACAGGAAATTTAATTTATGCTGATCAGTTTGTACACACACTGTGCAGCAGGAAATCACCAACAAATAATTTTAAGGCTTAAGGGTACGAGAATACGAACACGTATAACAGATCACAGTGGCTTTATTACACACATCCAATCAGATGATAAATATAATTGTAAATAAGAGCACAGCTAAAAGAATACCTTTCCTATGGTGTCCCATGACATGCAACGTAGGTAGGAAGCTGTTGAAAATATACACACTTAAAAGTAATAATCTGGATGACATGGATTTCAAAAGCAGTACTGTGCACATGTAAGCAAGTACACACAATCACTTACCCCATCCCCATGTGTAGAGCTTGCCACACTCTGCAACCAAAATAAACAAAGTAGAAGTTAACACTGAGTAATTTGAAATTCACGTTACAATCAGCTAGCTTGAAATTAATGGCTGTTATGCACTCTTCTTGAATTCCCATATTTACACAGGTAATACTCCTGCAATTACTTGTTCATGCCACTGCTAGGGCCTCCACTAGTATGTTTTGGCTTCCATGCTGGCCAGATGTCTTAGAAAAGATTGGGAGTACTCACACTTTACCTCGCTACACATGCCCTGAAGATCTTTTGTGATGTACCCAAAATTGGCGACTACCCAAAGTTGGCGACTACCCAAAGTTGGCGTGTACCCACAACTGGCGTGCAACCACAGCTGACAGGTATCCACAGCTGGCGTGTACCCACAGCTACTGCTGCTGGGTGGACAGTGGGGGGGGGGGGGTTAAGAAATCTGGCCATTGTTTCAACTACCGTGCTGGGAGATCAATCATGAGACCTGTGTATTGCAAGTCCATGTTCTAACAATTATACCACGGCAGCATCCCTCAATATTCACATAACACATGGTAACTTTAATTTTGGTCCAATACCATAAGGTGTCAATACAGCATACCTAACTTGTGAATGACTTCAGAAGAGTACTGTAAAATTTCTCAATATCAAAAAAGGAAATAGGGAGAATGCTGAAATACCTAGCTGTACACACAACACTTTCACTATATGGCCAAATATTACATGAATTTCATGTGAACCAGAATAATAATTCCGTACTTTTTATTTCTCTGTCTCTGCATCTCTCATCTTCTTCTAATAAACATGCTTTCAGTATAAATTTTGATTTAAAGCTTTCGTGACTGCAGTAATTCACACCTGAAGACGACCGTTTGTGTTATGGTCGAAACGTCGTGAGAATTTTTTATTGTTTTATGTATATTTTATTATTTTATTGTTTCCCTTCAACGTGACTTTACCGAAAGAACTAAGAATATGCTTTCAGTATAGCAACGGTCTTCTCACACTATGTTTTGCGCATGGGAGTTGTTTGAATAAAATTCACCACGTTGGTCAGTTTGCGACATATTGGGGGCCAGGACCATGCCAGGCATTACTTGCAACAGCCGATCAGGAAACATATGCATATCGCCAGTTAAGAGGTGCACAAATCACCGCATCATTGCTCTTCCAAAAAGGTGAACTATATATTTTAAATTATTAAGATTTACAAAAATATTTAAAATTAACAAAACATAAAAATCCTACACGGATTAGTTTGATATTTTTGATATTTAGATACACAGGTAAGCTGCAAACAAGCTTTAGTTCTGAAAACAGAATTTATGTAAAGGAAATTTCCAACTAATTGACACATGAAGTTGAGATGAAAATTACTCGTGAGGGCGACTGTGTGCCTGGACCCAGTGGCGACGGCCGATATCTCATCATCGCCGGGGAAGTCCAGCAGTGCAGGGAAGGCTTGTATTGAGATGTATTGTGTTCCCGTCTTCTGTGATTCTCCCTTTTCTCCATGAGAGACGTCCTGTGGCTCTCGTTCTTCATCCGTTCCGCACCCATGTTGTTGTTTGTTTGCATCCGACGGTGGCACCAGTGAACAATCATTCTCCCGCCCTTGTCGAAAACAAATTAGTCATAAAATGTAGACCACATAAAACCTCCTGTACCTCCACAAATTACTCTTCCACATTGCTAGAACAATGGCAACAAAGAAAAAATTAATATCACAACCAAGTTGAGCAATATTGCTCCACCAATAATTTAAAAAAGGTGGCACCTGTCAATAAGCATATGAATCTTCCAGTTGTTCATAAGCACAAAACTTCAAATTATAATCCATTAGTCATAATAAATAAAAATTGCAGTAAATCTCGTAAAAATGTGTCGTGAACCCACCACCACCCGACTGCCAATTAGTAAGGTTTGTCACGTAAACAAAACGTGCCGATTAGTTACTACTTTAGTACACCGGTATATTGGAGAGTAAACCCATAACAAATACAATTTGAGTACGACATCTCATTGGCGATTACAAAACCAGCTACATCAAGCGATTAGCCAGAACTGTGAAGAAGTCTTCCTGTTTCGGTTTTAAATAGAGTAAAGGTGATGTCACCACTGTGAACCCATCTAGATGTGAAGACCAGAGGGGGGTTAATGTGGTCATATAAGTTACAATGGGTCATGTTAATCTGAGAAAATGCAGTATATATTCCTGGTTGGATTAGTCACAGTTAATAAGCATATGATAATGTGAATAGGCATGTAATAAAATGGTGTATTACCTAATAATATGCTCCAAGCAGCACAGCCTATAGCTATCAGAATGGTGCTGAAGTAATAACTCATTGCACGTTTTGTTTACGTGACAAACCTTACTAATTAGCTATGTCGGGTGGGGGTGGGTTCAAGACACATTTATATTTACGCGATCTAACCCCAAAAAAATTATTATGAATAATATTGTTTGTGAAAGCCTACATGTTATATAATCCATTCATTTTCTATAGGGAAATCGCTTGAAATTTGAGCAGTGTGATATCATTTTCAGGTTGTCAACCATGTTACAAATAATCAAATGACTATAATCTATTACTGTTTCGAAAACAATTGTCCAGTGTCATGAACATTTTAAAGAGTGCTTATACATTCATTTTAATTGGAGAGTATTTCACCACACATAAATCACTAATCCACCATTAAACAGCATAAATGTCATGTTCCATCCGGAACTCCAAAATTTCCTAGACTGTGCCTCTTTTGACCACAACTTTAAGTGGGCTGTATCAGCTCCACAGGTCTTTAAGTCTATTTTCTAAGTCTCTTTTCCAAAATAGACTTGTCTCAATGGTATCTCATTTGGCTATTAAGGTTATTGATGAAGAAGAAAAATTATATGCGCATCTGCCAACATAACAAACTGCTCTAAATGGATGGGCGGCAAGGTCAGAAATACTTCAATTAGCATGGTTAGCTACGTACGGTGCGAAAGAAGTTCAACATACATACTGTCCATTATGATGAATGTATTCTTAATTCCAACTCCCTATCCTAATCATGTGAGATGGGCAACATCGTAAGTGGAAGCCATATGCAAGCAGTGTCAAAAGCATCTCTGGTGTATGGTTGAGGCCCCTTCTGTATTACAATTACTTAAGGCAGCGGAGTCTGCAGTGGGAGAAAATCTACTACAACAGGGAAGTAGGGCCCTGGTAACCATAGCTTTACCAAAACAAGCTGATCCTCCACTTGGCCAATGGCATCCAGATAGCGGGACTGGAGGAAATACTGCTAAGTGTCTTACCAATCATTATTCATAATACCATGACATGAGCTCTGATAAATTTCTCCATGCCCGCCCAGGTGTCACCTGCATTAACAAAATCGGTGCAGCTCACGCAGGTATCGTGCTGGCTGTGAAAGTTAGTTTTGTCTCCCCAGCTGAGAAGTCAGGGTTGGGTGACAATGGGATTACTGCAACAGAGGAAGACGATATAAAATGAATCTATATATATATAAAATGGAAATTTGTGAATGTGTGTTTGTTAAAAATGTTTAGCATACTTCCCAACATGCAAACTTGAAATTTGGCATGTGGGTAGCTTCCAGGCTTTACACAATGCAAAAAGTATAAAAATAGACTTGTACTTTGGGGGTGGGGGGGGGGGGCGCAATAATATATATTTTGCACGGCAAGTAAGTGGTGACGTCACATCTGTAATGTCACCCGCATGCGGCAGCGTTACGCAGTGTGCCTGCTGACGTCACGCATCCCCCCCACCACCCTCCGCGTAGGCCGCCTATTAATCCAAGACAAGAATCCAAGTCCCGGGCGAAGCCGTGTAGTAAAGCTAATGATACATAGGAATAAGTGGGTCCAAAAAGCATGATGACACTGAAATCTGTGCTAAACACTGCACAGAGTTATATGCTTCTCACTTACCATGGAGATTGCATCGTTTTGGAGAGTTACTCCCCTCACCGAGACCACGTTTTGATGGCAGGCCCAGCTGTCCAGCTTCATTCCAGCCCCAAGTGTAAACATCCCCACCCCCTGCACGTAGCACCGTAAGAGAACAGTCTCAACGGACGCACTCAACAAATACACATATTCGTGAGAATGGGACTGTAGACAAAATAATTTCACAATTTAAGTTTCTCTATGAACATGGGACATCAGTGTTACTTGGGCATATGTCAGGTGTTAAAATGAAGAGCAACCCAAGGATTACATTTCTACTACAGTTTTAACACTAATAGCAATCATTGTGAAGAACAAATGTATTAATCCAACAAAATGCCTCATGTAATCTGCTTAGGTATTCCCATAATTTTCGTGGGACTGCGGCTCTGCAAACCTTCCCAGTAGTTAGAGTTCTCCAAGGATTTGTGAACCAATCATAAAAAGATGTTCAAGTGGGTGCTGCCATGATTCAGTATATTGACTCCTGTAGTTCCCAAGGGCCACTGGTCTCATGTGGATCTATCAAAACTGCAACAAACAATTAAGACATTGCTTATGTCTCATCTATCCTGTGAACACGTGATGGAGATAAGGACCTTTCCATGTCTGGAAACAAAGTTTAACAGGATGGGCAAATATCTATTCACCTCCTCCCTATGCCCCCTCATGTGATCTATTTTGTTTCATAATTTACTTTTGGGTTAGGACACATAACCTTAGGTCAGAAGGCCCAACCCTAAACTCAATTAAGAATCATAATTTCAGCTATAGTTTTTTTTAAGATACATTTTCAATGTCAGTTGCCAAATTGCCAAGTTATCATTTCATTTTCAGGAGAAAGGCAGTAACAAAAAATGGAGGAGAGGAGAAAGGATAAAGGACGCATAAGAAAATAGAACATCAGGTGACAATGAAGAACAGCATGAGGTAGCGGAGAGTGATGGGGAGTCATGAGAAATGAATAAGACAGCACAGGTTATCCCTTCAGTCAATAAAAGTCAATAACATTCGTACCACTTAGTGGGACTCAACAGTGGTCATCCTATAAAATAACAGACCTGGGGAACGTGGAATTTCAACCAATAACTCAGGAATCTCTTTAACCCTCCCCAGCGCACAGCTAATATGTACACGCAAGACAAGCAGTGCAAATATTAAATATATCAGATATAGCAGGATGATGACTCACTGCTGAGGGCCACCGAGTGCCACCCCCCTGCCGCTACGCCCACCATGGGAAGGCCCTGCAGTCCCTCGACGGGCCGGGGGGCCACCTCGGCCTCTGTTGTACCATGTCCTTGCTGTCCATGCCTAAGTTGGACAACACACCATCATCTCACTGTTCATTTCTAGTTTGTGATAATTGCCCAGAATCAAGCCCGGAATCCCAGCTATGCCAGCTCTGTGCTCCGACCTCTGAAATCACTTGTCCAGATCCACTCATATTATTTAAACTTTATGGGTGCGCAAAGTAGAATTTAACAACTGTATATTTATAAAACGCATTCGCTCAAGGCACTTAACACAGTTTAACAAGCAGTAACAAAACGTAGTAAATGCATTTTGGGGGGTTGCAACTTTTCTATTTTTCAATGGATTGAATGCTCAATTTCACTTATAAAAGATAAACTTAAAGAGGAACCAATATCAGCCGAGTCATTGTGCCCAATTGATTCGTTTCCTTATATTTAACAGAGAGGATTCGTGATTTAAACACATTATTGGCATATGAATGGGGAAACCTCGTAAATGCCAAACACAGAATGTTTACGCGGAAAAAAGTCTATAGAAACCACAACAGAACACAGTAGGCCACGTGAAGCACTGCACCTCACAAGAATTTGAGAATCCTCAAAAATAAACCTATCCAAAATGGTACGCATAAACATTATTTAGTTAATTACGATACCTTTATTCGCTTATATAATTATTTTCTCTTTCGTGTGTATGCATTTCTGTTTGCCACCTTAGTCCAATTCCATGTTTCTCTTGCTATGCCAATGTGTGTCCCTCTCTCCTCCTGTGTTCCCCAATGTCCTCTATGGTTGACCCACATTGTATTATTATTTAACGTTGGCAATGTGGCATCACTTTATTTTAAATGATTATTGTTAACAAAAGGATTGCTCCATGCAAGGCAATGTGCACGTCACCACCAGCAGTAAAATATAATTGCATTGCTACTCGGGGAGCGACGAAAACGCCCCCTGGCGATGATTTTATGAATCGTAGCGATTCAGCTTCACAATTCAATTTAAGAATCAATTCTTTCTTTTAAATTGCGTGAATGTAGCGACTCCTAGGGGCTGCAGTGATGAGGTAAACCCTCTAAAAAATCGATCCTTCTAATTTAATACTCAATTTAATACTCAACATTAATCACTGTCCAATGTATCATCAGAGAGCAGCCTGGATGCAGATAAAATAGTTCTAGATTGGACAGTCATAGTTCAATAATAACAGGCTTAACTCATGACCCACTGAACCAATAATACACGTGTAAATAAGAAATGTGCGTTACTGCTGTGAATTCTTTAGAGGACATACTTTCAGTTCAAGCTTAATTTCCATCCAATCGGCTACTCATTCCATTCTGTCTTGTAAGCTTATAAACGTATAAATACTTTTCTCTTCCATTCCCATAAGCCTCATTTGTGTTCCTACCCACTCCAATGAAACATTGATGAGTAACATAGTGTCACTATCTATTGTGCGCGAACATGTTTAATATGTGAAATGGAAAGGTAGCGTCTCAAACATATTTGAGTTTCACTTTACAGAAATCTTTACAACTGAAATTAGTGTAGACGTGTTCATATGTCCACAGTACCAGTTAATGATGTGTCTTTCCCTACATATCCGAATGCTATTGTCTACTGATGCTGCTAAAAAATTATATAAATCACTTGCGGCCACCTAGACCTGTTCTGTTCTTACCTGCCGGGGCCCCAACCCCAAACGGTTCCATCGTCTGTGAGAAGGAGCACATGCTCGCGCCCCAGGGCCAGTTGAAGAGCCCGCACCCCTCCCGCCAGCTCAGGCAGTGGATGGAAGAAAGGAGGTCGCAGGTCAACATAACCACCGGGCACGAGAGGGAGCACTGCTTTCACAGGAGAAGCAGAGTAACAAGCATTCTAAGAGAAGGTAGCAATTCACATGAAAAGGGTACACTCACATTCTATTGGTATTTTCAAAATATAAAAGTTTCACAAACATTAAGTATAATGCCTCATTCACGTGGAATGACACTGCATGTTCCTGAATTATTTAGAAAACTGACCAAAAACCCAAAAAGTCCTATTTTAAATTGCCAATGTATTGTTGTTAAATGCACTGGCGGAGCCAGGGGGGGGGGGGGGGAGTGGGGTGACACGTGGCCACCAAATGATCCGATCGAAATTCCTCATTTCGATCGGATCATTGGGGTTTATTAGTAATAAATCGGCATTTTGCGACCCCTACTGCCACTGTGTAGCATATTATTACGTGCCAATGAGGTGATAGGACAATAGTCTGAGTCCATAATTGGCAATAAGTAACGGCAAAGCAGTTATAAGTGACTCAGAATTGTGCGCAGTCGCGTACACAGTACACGACTTCCCTGAAGGCATTTACCTTCAGCGAGCACGATGCCGATCACAAATGGTTCGAATTCGACCCTCGATCGATGGCTGCGCCATCGCCACACACGTGTCGAATAAAAAGCAAGGGACAAGTCCATACTTACTATCTCCTATCATTTTTGATTGCTGGAGGGGTTGCCCCCCCTACCTGAAAATCCTGGCTCCGCCACTGGTTAAATGGTATACAGGTATCCCTCAATCTATGAAAGGGATGCGTTCTTCAAAAAACACGCGTAAAACTAAATTTCGTAAATCAGAATGGATTTTACAAATGTTTCAGATAGTCATTCAAACACTACTCCAAACCTATAAATATACTTTTCACAATACAAAAATAATAATAAAGAATATAAATATTGAAATGATTGAATAAAACATTTAAAACAAAAATAATTAATCTTTTCAGGGAACTCACCAAAATATCTGCATGTTGGAATGACTGGAAAGGTGATGCGGAGACAATACTATTGTACGGTAGGGATACCATGACACCGTCACGAATAGATGATGCAGCCTCCTGGGTGGTTCTTGTTTGATCACGTGGCATGTGCCATGTGAAATTTTGTTCATACGGAAATTCGATTATGGTAATCGAAAAATGTCCATAATTTGTCAATTGCATTCACGCAAAATTTCTTAAACCAAACGTTCGTAAATCAAGGGATACCTGTTATGCATACATACTTAAGTGCTGTTGTCTGTATGTATTTTTTTTTACCTGTTAAACATTTTTATTTCAATTAATAGTTAATCATTTTGATTTTATTAATGGGATTCGCAGTTACGTCACCTAGTATATTCTACATCATGGTCCTTAAACTTGTGGCACACATCTGACTCACAAAGGCCATTGGAGTGGCCTACTCAGAGATATGGCTAGCCAAGACAAATACAGTAAAACCGTGGATTGCGAGCATAATTCGTTCCGGAAACGTGTTTGTAATCCAAAGCACTCGTATACCAAAGTACTCGTATATCAGTTGTGGTCACGTGACGCTCGGCAGACAAAGCGTATACATACTACTCGTATTGCAAGACCTCGCTCGTTTATCAAATTAATATTTATTAAAAAAATTTGCTCGTCTTGCAAAACACTCGCAGACCAAGTTACTCGCAATCCAAGGTTTTACTGTATATACAGATTAGTCAGATAAGATACAAAAGTGAGACAATATAAGAGAGGAGTGATGTCCACAAGAGAACAATTAGTGAGATGAAAGTGAGATAAACAAAAGAGAGATTAATGTTCACGTTTACAGACTTCATGACTTCACGACTTGACTTAATGTGGCCTGCTAGCACACACATCCTGTGGCATGCAATGAAACACACCGACCCAAACATATATATGTATTTTGAAGGGTGTCTATAAAGTAGGATTTGGTCAAGAGTGGAGTATTAATTTAATTATGCTGCCACATCTTGAATTGTACTGCCACATCTTGAATTGTACTCAAAACTGTAAAATATTGTCTCAATCAGGCATGTTATTTAGAAAATGGAAATATGAGTTGTCTACGTGTTACGTCACCCCTCATCATCGAAGTCGTAATCCTGTAATAGGTAACAATAAGGATACAGAGGCTTATTCACTTTGTCTCCCTCACTGGCGATGTGGTGAGCGATGCCATGGTGTATCACAAATCATGACGTCCCTTTGGCTCTGTGGTCTGACACCTGTCATTTTAGAAAGCGCCAGCCTAATTTCTCTCACTGCAGCATGCAATGAAGAGGTGGGAAGCTCTACCAATGATCATGCACCTTGGTCCAAGCAGAAAAGTTAGTTACGTTTATTGAAACCTAGAGACACGATAAACATAACTCTCACGGAACTGCAGCGAATGACAGATTTCACAAGATAGCTGTAGGTGACAATATATAATGCAGCACGAACACAATAGATTACCAGGGGTGACTGCCAGCATCAATCAGAATTATTTTGCTTAAAACAGTTACAGTACTGTATTTTGAAAACTGACACCATCTTTAAACAATATTTTATCACCATTTGTGTGTTTATGTAAATGTTTACTACTATTTTTAGATACCCATAATATAAAGCAAAGTATAACAAAGAAATAATACAACACATTTTACTGGAGAGAGTAATGCAAAAATGAAAGCACGTATGAGAAGTGATGCTTTCCAGGAAAAGATTGTATTATTTGCAATGAAAAGCAGAAAAAAACAATGGTGGTTCGCAAAAATGTGTGTCAATTTTAAACTATACAATTTACCATTGCATATCTGACTCAATGGAAACTGATGTATAGGCCGACATAAGAAAAGGTTCGCTAGGTGAACATCAATAGAAAATCACAGTTATGCCATGCACGACTAGGTTACTGGACAAAAAACCCCACAAACTGCTTTAAATACAGTGGAAATGCTTTATTGGTACTTTAGAGTATATCAGAACTGGGCAGGGGTGGATATATGGTCAGGGCAGATACGTAATTGGTTGTGTCGCTGTACAATAAAAAAAATTGAGACGGATGCCATCCAGACATCCATCCAACGTCCTTCCTTGTGGAAGAGATACGTAGATGGCACGTTCATCATCTGGCCACATGGCCTGCCAGTTCTGAACTGATTCTTCAACCACATCAATACCATACACCCAGCCATCAAATTCTCCATGGAGATGGAAAAGGATGGCAAGTTACCATTCTTGGATGTTTTGATCGAGAAGGGACGAGATGTCTCTTTGGGACACTCTGTCTACAGAAAAGCTATCCACACGGATGTCTATCTAAAACCTGACTCCCACCACCATCCAGCCCAGAAGAATTCCTTAATCAAAACACTACACCATAGGGCCCATTGCATTTCCGACCATCACCGCCTAGCCAGTGAACTGGAGCACGTACACGAAGTCCTCAAGATGAATGGATATTTGAATTGCACAATCCGTAAAGCTGTCACACCAACCGTTGGGAGAGAACCACCTGAGGACCCAATCAAAACCATCACCTTGCCATACATAGCAGGGGTCACCAAAAATATTTCCAAAATCATGAGCAAACACAAGATCCATGTCCGATTCAACACAGTACGTAAAATTCGTGATCTGATCTCATCTGTGAAGGATGTGCTCCCTGACATGCAAGCTGTGCCTGCGGCAGTAGTTACATGGGGGAAACTAAGCGACATGTCTCAGACCGTGTTCGCGAACACAAGGTGGATCTGAAACACGGTAGGACCAACACCTCTGCTGTGGCTGATCATTGTTTTAACGCTGTGGGCACATATGAATTTGATTTCTCCAAGACGAAGGTACTATGCAAACCCACTGGCTATCAACAAAGATTTGTTCATGAAGCCATCCAGATATATAAACACAGACACAATTTCAACCGAGAAGATGGGTACGAATTGAGCAATCATTGGAAGGACATTATTAACCAGGTAAAGTCATAACTGGCTGTGATGCTTCCATCCTACCTGCCTATGTTAGCAGTTATTTCCGACTCTGAGTAACATTACCTTGTTAAATGTCTTTACATTAACAGGCTAAATGTCTCACTAACATAGCTGCTGCTCCCTTTTCCTCAATGTGGCAGTGTTGCTCGTTGTTTAATAGCTGAATGTCTCTCATTAACACAGCCGCTGCTGCGGGAGCCATCTCACATTGACATGCTAATCTGTAATCTCGAGCAATACAATGGCTTCTTCAGAACCGTAGCCGTGGGGTTACATTAACACATTGGCATGCTAATCTCTAATCTCTAGCGATACAATGGCTTCTTCAGCACCGTAGCCGTGGGGTCACATTAACACATTGACATGCTAATCTGTAATCTCGAGCAATACAATGGCTTCTTCAGCACTGTAGCCGTGGGGTTACATTAACACATTGACATGCTAATCTGTAATCTCGAGCAATACAATGGCTTCTTCAGCACTGTAGCCGTGGGGTTACATTAAGACATTGACATGCTAATCTGTAATCTCGAGCAATACAATGGCTTCTTCAGCACCGTAGCCGTGGGGTTACATTAACAGATTGATATAATCTCTAGCAACACAAGAGCCGAGGTGTACCTAGCTCTGCGATCTTACATTTACTTGCAAATTCCATCTCTAGCCCCGCCCACTTACCCTTGGGTTGTACCAATCTCAAACCTATATAACCTTTGGCTGCAGTAGCTCTCTCGCTATATTTCTTCCTGTCCCAGCAGCCCGCCTGCTGTATTTTTTCACCTGAAGACGATTGCTTGTGTTGCGATCGAAACGTCGTGATTTTTTATTATTTAATAATTTTTCTATCTACATGACTTTACCAAAAGACCCAACGAGTATGAATTCCTGCAGTCACGAAAGCTTTTAAGTCAAGATTTATAGCATAAACATAGAGCAATTCCTTAATATGGAACGTTTACAGATTACATATGTACCTGGTGCCTCCTTTGCTCCCGAGAGTAGGGGCATGTCCCAAAGGGGACGTGCATTCTCATGCAAGTCCTCTGGAGGCAGGAGAGCCAAGCTCCACTCCCACACCTGGGCACACGCGTGCGTCACGAGCACGAGACAACTATCATTGCATGCCAGCTGCTGCGCTCCGTCGGCCAGGGGAACGCGTGTGGGGCCCGCTCTCCCTCCCTGTGCAAACCCCTGGACGCACACATCTCGAGAACCTGCCAAGGAAGAGAAACACATTTGGATGAGCTAAACGTCTAAAAACCCAATTAATTAGGGCTCAATAAATTATTTTAAAAAATTGTCCCTCAATTAAACTATACAACGGATAAAATGATTTCATTTTGCAAAAATGTATTTTGTTATGGTGACATCCTTGCAAACATAAATGGGCTATAAACGTGTATCCTTGTAATACAGTACCTTTAACTGTGCAAGACACGTGTACACAGTGTGGCACTTGAACTGTGGTGGCACTTGTGCCAATTTAAAGATCGACTTCAAACCCCAGTTGGGGATGGATTCAGCCCATCACAATGGCATTAAAACGAATAGCTGTGTGAGAAGTCAACACTGAGTGACAGTGGCCTCTGTAATAAGGAATGAGAGGAATTCCCACCACCTCAAGTCACCAAGGGAGACGTGTAATTTTACATCTTTACTGGGCTTTACGGTTTGAATAACTTGGCTCTCCTTGCACATCTCACACCTTTTAGCGGAGGGTCCCTTTTTTAAACCTGGCCGTATATTTGAATTATTTGTGGCAGTTTATTTGAATTATTTGTAACGCGTATTTCTCATAAATACGAGGCGTAGACCTTGTTTGCAGGAATAGAGATGAACGTGGACTGTGGGCGCTTTGTGACCCAAGGCGATGGGAGGAATCGAGGCAGGCAAATGACGGAAGAGAGAAAAGCCCCAAAAGTGCGGGCGATGTGACCCAGGCAGATTTAGATGCCCCCACCACCACTACCACCCACAGTGGGCTCAGCAGACTGTTGGGTCAAGTGCTGTGAGCGGGAGGGGGGCCGGGACGGGGGTTGGGGTGGCTATCACCACGCCCGACCGCCTTTGTCTCCCTCTTGGCGATGTTTACACATCGTGCCGGGAACTCATTGAAGGCTGAGTGGAACTAGAGGAAAGCCCAGGTTCGGATCGCGACTGTTAACGGTTGTTGAGCGGGAACCGAACTCGGGTCGCCCGGTTTGTGGCGCAGCGCGTTAACCTCGCTCATCCACGCAGAAAACGATTACTTCACGCACAGCAGCGGAGCCAATCCGACCTTGATCCATTGCAACTGTCCCCATGACAGTGATTATTTTAAATGATAAATAAATCTCCTCAGAGCAGTGTCTACATAGACTCAGAGAGGCAACTTGCACCGACCCCACACTGCCCCCAACAGCGCCGCCACGAAGCCTCGGCGACAAGGCCGCAACATCGTTTATATAAACAAAAACTACTGTGCTATGTTGTTTATTAAAACAAAACACGGCAAGGGCGATCAAATAGCCAACGGTATAAACAAGTAGACTTCAGTTACGTTTACCGTCTGAAAATGAAATGTTTATTTCGCCGGCCTATAGAGGCTTTCCAGGCTGACGTCCAGCCAGGAGCGCTCCGGTAATGTTGGATCTGTTTTGCTGGTACTGTTTAATTCTAGATTTAAAGCTTTCGTGACTGCAAGGATCCATACTCTTTGGTTCTGTTTTATTATTTACCTACGTGACTTTACCGAATAGAACCAAAGAGTATGGTACTGTTTAAACCAGCAAACTGTGCCTTGGTCTCGAGAACCCGAGACGTTCAGCGGCAACGTGAGGCCCGAACAATAGCAAAATAATATTACAATACAATCAATAAAAAGCATCGTAAGTGCGGTGTCCGTGGCCGACAGTGGTGGGACAAGACTCCGCGGGACTCACCGCGCAGCGCCGCGCTGCCCCATGCCGGGGCCACGTCTACCACGGCTTGCTCATCCTCTCGCTCATCCTCTCCTCCTTCCTCCTCTCCTTCCTCCTCCTGCCGCTGCCGCTCCTCGTCGTCTCTTCTCTCCCCCGTCTCGTGGGCCCCGAGCGTGAGGAGTCTCGGACGGGTCACGCAAAGTTCCCGCGGGTCGCTCCCCGATGGGCCGAGCTGCCCGAACGCGTTGAATCCGAACGCGAACCAGCGCGGCTGTGCGGCGACTCCTGCTCCCTGGCGATTACAATCGTCATCCGTTTCCATCATCCACTACGGATAGCCGATTATTCACGAGCATCGACAAAACACGATGTTCTACATGCAGTGTATATGGTGTTAGTACACTCGCAAAAGAGCCGGTGAGACGAACGGGATAAGATCACACGATGCGTTGCAGACGAATCGAGTCGGGAGTGAGTTCGCCATGGAGGAATCGAGTTGCCAACTCTCGACACTCCGTATTTTTATTATTTTATTGTTTCCCCTTCTACGTGACTTTACCGAAATAACCAAGAATATATATTATAGATTTAAAGCTTTCGTGACTGCTAGGATCCATACTCTTTGGTTCTATTGGGTAAAGTCACGTAGGTGAAAATAAAATAACAAAAAAATTAACAAAAAATCACGACGTTTCGACCACAACACAAGCGGCCTTCATCAGGTGAAGGGACGAGACTGTCTGGAGGACAGCGCTGGAGTGGAAGAAGCCACGCTCAGATCACGACCTTTAAACTGTGTGAGAAGAAAAACACCAAGCGCCTTGACAAAGGAATTAGCATATAATTTAGCATTGAAATGGCTCATTGAAATAGCTAAGTTAAAGTATACACAACTTAGCTACACACAGCTTAAAGGTCGTGATCTGAGCGTGGCTTCTTCCACTCCAGCGCTGTCCTCCAGACAGTCTTGTCCCTTCACCTGATGAAGGCCGCTTGTGTTGTGGCCGAAACGTCGTGATTTTTTGATATTTTTTTTGTTATTTTATTTTCACCTACGTGACTTTACCCAATAGAACCAAAGAGTAAGAATATATGTACTCCATAGCTGTCAACCCCTTATCACAGTGCCCTATTACAGACCTATTCAGACCTTATTGGTCACCCCGTGCCCTTATACATCTCAACGTTCATCCTACAAAATCCCGTGTACGTATTGAAACGCCTGTACGCCGTATGAATCTGAAAACTAATTTTCCCATTAAAAGAATACGGGTAAACCTTATATGGGTTGACGGCTATGGCACTGTCGTTGAATCCAGCTACTTTGTTTTTTTGTTTGCCTCGCAACGAGATTCTGTCGAAGCAAATAGGAGCGACATCTCGGGGGACCGTGACATGATGCAGATCGAGGAGCGATTCCGCAGGGTTGTATTGAGGATCCTGCGTTCGTTAATTATGTTCAGTACGGTACGTGTCTCGTAACATTGTTTATTGTGTTGTGAAGAAGGGCCGTGGCCAGAAACGTCGCCTATTATAAATTTTCCATTTTGAGGGCGTGATTTTGACATGTTGAGCTTTTAGTAACATACTCTTTGGTTTTATTCGGTAAAGTCACGTAGGTAAAAAATAAAACAACAAAAATCACGACGTTTCGGCCACAACACAAGCGGCCTTCAGCAGGTGAAGGGACCAGGCTGTCTCGAGGACAGCGCTGGAGTGAAACACAGCCACGCTCAGACCGCGACCTTTAATCTGTGTGTGAGGAAACAAGGTGCCTTGATAAAGGAATTAGCATAAAATTAGCATTTGATTGGCCGACTTAGCATGACGAACGGTGCAGAGGTGGTGTACATGCGGGTGAACATGCCGGTTGGCGAGGGGGGAAGGGGGAGTTTACCTATTGATGGTGTGAAAATGGAATCCTTAAGAGCTGCGAAAGTTTGGGGTACCACTACTTGAAAAAATATACTGTAACATTGAAAATTAGTTTAATGTTTGGTTCGATTTAGAACATCTTTCCAATGGTTGCTTAATTTGAAACCATCTTCTCGGTTGAAATTGTGTCTGTGTTTGTAGATCTGAATTGCCTCGTGAACAAATCTCTGATAAAAACCCGTGGGTTTGCAAAGAACCTTGGTATCGGAGAAAATTATATCGTGATCACCCACAGCGTTGTAACAGTGATCAGCCACGGCAGAAGAATTCGTTCTGCCGTGTTTCAAATCTGATTTGTGCTCGCGAATTCGGTCAGAGACATGTCGCTTTGTCTCCCCGATATAGCAATCACCGCAGGTACAACTCAATTTGTAAACCCCGGGGTACTGTAAGTCAGGAATGACATCCTTCACGGATGGGATCAGATCACGAATTTTGTGTACTGTATTGAACCGGACCTGGATCTTGTGTTTGTTTAGAATTTTGGAAATCTTTTTAGTAACGCCTGCTATATTTGGTAGCGTGATGGTTTTGACCGGAGCATCAAGTGGTTGTTTCTGTATGGAGGGAGAAACAGCTTGGCGGATGGTACGGTCAGAGTATCCATTCCTTTTGAGGGCCAGGTGTACATGTTTTAATTCACTGGTCAGGTGGTGTTGGTCCGAAGTGCAATGAGCCCTATGGTATAAAGTTTTGATGAGAGAATTATTTTGGGCTGGGTGGTGGTGGGAATCAGGTTTCAAGTAGGAATCTGTGTGGGTTGGTTTCCTGTAGACAGAATGCCCCAATGAGCCATCAGGTCTCCACCAAATTCACCATGGAAGTGGAGAAAGATGGCAAGCTACCATTCTTAGATGTTTTGTTTGAGAGGAGACCTGATGGCTCATTGGGGCATGCTAAATTCGCCTAGTTATTTCAATGCTAAATTCTCCTGTTTGATTTGTACTAGGTGCCTCGGTGAATGTATATGCTCTGACTTTAACATAGCTATTTCTGTGACCAGTTACAAGCTAATTACTCAGCTATTTCAATGCTAAATTCTATGCTAATTCCTTTGTCAAGGAGTGCCTCTGCGGATGTGTATACTTTAGCTTAGCTATTTCAATGCTAAATTCTATGCTGATTCCTTTGTCAAGGGGTGCCTTTGCGGATGTGTATGCTTTAACTTTAACATAGCCTTTTCTGTGACCAGTCACAAGCTAATCACTCAGCCATTTCAATGCTAAATTATATGCGAATTCCTTTGTCAAGGCGTTTTGTTTCTTCTCACACAGCTTAAAGGTCGTGATCTCAGCGTGGCTTTCTCACTCCAGCGCTGTCCTCCAGACAGTCTCGTCCCCTTCACTTGATGAAGGCCGCTTGTGTTGTGGCCGAAACGTCGTGAGAATATTATTGTGTTATTTTATTTTATCAATTTATTATTTTATTCTCATTCTACGTGACTTTACCGAAAGAACCAAAGAAGATAAATCCTTGCAGTCACAAAAGCTTTAAATCGAAATTGTGAAGGGCTTGTTTGCCGACTGTGGGTAGGCTAATGGTGTGTCATCACATTGCCTCCGACACTCGATACGGTCATTCTATTATTATTTGGGTCTTTCGGTAAAGCCACGTAGATAGAAAAATAATAAAGCAATTAAAATATAACGACGTTTCGATCACAACACAAGCAATCGTCATCAGCTGAAAAAATATAGTGGGAGAGCTGCTGAGGCAGGAAAACACGTGCGTAATTATATTGGTGGTTTGTGAAGGGGGAGGCCTAGGACTGACTCAGATATCACTCATGGCTGGAATCCGTGGCTGTGAATCGAATATGGGTCGCCGGGTTCATAATGCAGTGTGTTAACCACGAATACCAATAACCTTAATTCGCCATTGAGTGACGTCAAACACACCACGGCCCCTGTACCAGGCTGAGTGCACTTTGAGGCCACGTGAAGTGTCGAAGGCTCGCTGACAGGTCACGGGACAGACCCAGCAGGTGCCATGGGTTGGCCGACTGAGATGACTGGCAGATGCACCACCTGTGCCCCTACTGTGCCAACCTGCTGTGCTTTAGCCACCCGGCGCTCCGCTCGTTGTTGTGAGCGTCGCTCCTCCGCCCTCCGTTGTTGTTGGAGGGCGACTGCCTCCAACTGACCTGAAACAAAAAAAATCCGCAGACTACCTGCTGGATCTCCTCTCTGTTTCAAAGAACAAATTTGACCTCAAGTCTTGGCTCATTTACCAGCTTCACATTCCCTATTGCCGTACAAAAACTGGAGGAAGGGCCTTTGCTATTGATGCCCCCAGGGTCTGGAATGCTATTGCCAATAAACTGCAACTTGAATCACTACCTATGAGATCTTCACTCAAAACTGCTCAAGAGGAGTTGTACACTCCTAGTTGCCACTGCTATTCAGTGGCCTAAAATAAAATAAAATGTTTCGTTCCGGATGACCGCTGCAAAGTATTATCTGTATTTTGATTTAGTGTGCTGATCTTAAAGGTGCATTGAAAATTTTGATACTCCGACTGCTGTTGTGGAGTGACTCATGCAGTCAGCTATGGCTACAGGGTTTGGTGTTACATGTTGTTTATGTCGTTTATTGTGAAAATTCGGTCACAGTTCCTATGATCACTGTTACATTGCTTTTATGGCTTTATTTTGGTGATTTCGAAAACTTTTTGGGGTTTGGCCATGTTTGTTTGTTGTAGTACGGAGTTAGACTGATGGCCTTAATCTAAGTTGTCTTGTGGTTGTTGTTGTTATTCTTAGCTCTTTCGGTAAAGTCACGTTGAAGGGAAACAATAAAATAATAAATATATATAAAACAATAAAAATTCTCACGACGTTTCGACCATAACACAAACGGTCGTCACCAGGTGTGTCGGTTTGCATTAATTTATTTATTTTAAAAACGGTGTATTTATTTATAAAAAAACGTCAGCGCCACGCGCAGCGATTTGGCAGTTTATTTAGAAGGACTGGTCCATCTATGTTCTGAAAAGAGGAGGGGGGAGACGAAAAATTAATGTATGCTGTCTGAAAGCCACTGTAAGCGTGAACAATCAATTAAGACCTGAAATGGTTAATCAAATCTTTCCAATGATTGCTAAGCCAGAATCCATCTTCTCGGTTGAAATTGTCTCTATGCTTGTATATGTGGATAGCCTCATGAACGAATCTCTCATGGTAGCCAGATGGCTTACAAAGAACCTCTGTCTTGGAAAATGCGTTAAATTGTTGTTGTTGTTTGACTTGCATCCCACTGGGATTTTTGCACACAGCGTTGGTGTATGGTGCTCTTTCAGGAATATTTTGCTGTTTTTTCCTGGACTTTCTGTTTGCACAGTCACATAGTCACTTTAAGATGTTTTCTTGTTCATGTTTTTGTGTTTTGTTTGTTGCGGTTGCACCCGATTAAAGAGCCGAATGGCTCACAGGGCTATACCAAATAAATGAAACTGAAAACTGAAAAAAAGCGTCCTTCACGAGCCTCCTCCATCGTCCTAACCACGACGCCCCCATTGACTGCATCCGACTCACAGCACAAGAAATACATATGAGGAATGCAAGTCACGTACAACAAGTTCAACAAGTTCACTGACATATCTGAGAGGAATACAACGGGAAAACAGCAGATTAAGTGCTGTATATTATACAGTCCGCTATTAGCTGTATCATTCTCCCGCGTCTATGCTCCTCGCCTTGAACCCGCGTTGTCCAGGGTGCTAAAATGTGAATAACAAAAACCTCAATAGAGTAGTCAATAACAATGCCTTGAAAAGAAAACACATATTTAATATTTTGGCGAATGCGTTAAAAAAATAATTTTGGGGGGGGGGGATAAATTTGTGGTTGTGCACCATTGCTGACACAGCACTCTCACTAAATAATTTGTTTAGTGCTGAATTCTGCGTTCCTTCAATGGAGGAATAGCAAAACCGCACGAACTCTCTTTTGAAGCCCTCTCCGTCATGGTAAGCACACCTCCACATTAACATCTATCTCCTGAACAACTTGCTCTTATCATGCGCAAGAATAGTATAGTGCTGAAGTGTACGGTTTTACAGTGAGGGAAAAAAGTATTTTATCCCCTGCTGATTTTGTACGTTTGCCCACTGACAAATGATCAGTCTATAATTTTAATGGTAGGTTTATTTGAACAGTGAGAGACAGAATAACAACAACAAATCCAGAAAAACGCATGTCAAAAATGTTATAAATTGATTTGCATTTTAATGAGGGAAATAAGTATTTGACCCCCCTGCAAAACATAACTTAGTACTTGGTTGTAAAACCCTTGTTGGCAATCACAGAGGTCAGACGTTTCTTGTAGTTGGCCACCAGGTTTGCACACATCTCAGGAGGGATTTTGTCCCACTCCTCTTTGCAGATCTTCTCCAAGTCATTAAGGTTTCGAGGCTGACGTTTGGCAACTCGAACCTTCAGCTCCCTCCACAGATTTTCTATGGGATTAAGGTCTGGAGACTGGCTAGGTCACTCCAGGACTTTAATGTGCTTCTTCTTGAGCCACTCCTTTGTTGCCTTGGCCGTGTGTTTTGGGTCATTGTCATGCTGGGATACCCACCCACGACCCATTTTCAATGCCCTGGCTGAGGGAAGGAGGTTCTCACCCAAGATTTGACGGTACATGGCCCCGTCCATCGTCCCTTTGATGCGGTGAAGTTGTCCTGTCCTCTTAGCATAAAAACACCCCCAAAGCATAATGTTTCCACCTCCATGTTTGACGGTAGGGATGGTGTTCTTGGGGTCATAGGCAGCATTCCTCCTCCTCCAAACACGGCGAGTTGAGTTGATGCCAAAGAGCTCCATTTTGGTCTCATCTGACCACAACACTTTCACCCAGTTGTCCTCTGAATTATTCAGATGTTCATTGGCAAACTTCAGACGGACATGTATATGTGCTTTCTTGAGCAGGGGGACCTTGCAGGCGCTGCAGGATTTCAGTCCTTCACGGCGTAGTGTGCTACCAATTGTTTTCTTGGTGACTATGGTCCCAGCTGCCTTGAGATCATTGACAAGATCCTCCCGTGTAGTTCTGGGCTGATTCCTCACCGTTCTCATGATCATTGCAACTCCACGAGGTGAGATCTTGCATGGAGCCCCAGGCCGAGGGAGATTGATAGTTATTTTGTGTTTCTTCCATTTGCGAAAAATCGCACCAACTGTTGTCACCTTCTCACCAAGCTGCTTGGCAATGGCCTTGTAGCCCATTCCAGCCTTGTGTAGGTCTACAATCTTGTCCCTGACATCCTTGGAGAGCTCTTTGGTCTTGGCCATGGTGGAGAGTTTGGAATCTGATTTATTGATTGCTTCTGTGGACAGGTGTCTTTTATACAGGTAAAAAGCTAAGATTATGAGCACTCCCTTTAAGAGTGTGCTCCTAATCTCAACTCGTTACCTGTATAAAAGACACGTGGGAGCCAGTAATCTTTCTGATTGAGAGGGGGTCAAATACTTATTTCCCTCATTAAAATACAAATCAATTAATACAAATTTTGACATGCGGTTTTTCTGGATTTTGTTGTTGTTATTCTGTCTCTCACTGTTCAAATAAACCTACCATTAAAATTATAATGCTGATCATTACATTTGTTAGTGGGCAAACGTACAATATCAGCAGGGGATCAAATACTTTTTTCCCTCACTGTAAATACCCCTAACCCGACTCGCATGGCGTGGCGAGGCACTTGTCCTCCAGTAGCAGCCTGGTATGTGCCTGGCATAAGGGTGGCCATCATCACTGGGGAGTGGGAGGGTGGTTAGTAGGTGGTGGTGTGCCCGGACTCGCGTGTGATGTCACGGTCAGTGAGCAGTGGAGCTCAGTGGCGGCTCAATTAGCGCCGGCGAGAGCGCGCCGCGCGGGGGAGCCCCGCCCAGCGAGGCTGCTGGGTCTTTGTGAGCCGCCACACGACGGCCCTGGAGCCCCCAGCAGTAGCAGCAGCAGCAGCAAGTGCTCGGGCACGCCAGATCGAGCTTCGTCCCCCCCGTTGTCTCGCGCGGAGACCTCTCGAGCAGCCGGCACGTCGAGGAGACATGTCCCGGCAGCGCGTCGTCCCGTCCGTCGTTGTCGTCATGCTGACGCTGCTTCTCGCCTGGACTGTAACAGCAGCAGCAGCAACAGCCGCCTCGGGTGCCGCGCAGGATGGCAGTGAGAGTACGTGAGCGGCGTACGTCTGCGACGTGGGTCGCTGCTGCGGGGATGTGCTGTGCTCCTGTGCAGAGGGGCTGTACGATGCATTGTCGTGGTGCTGTGTGTGTGGTGCTGCTGTGTGTGTGGTGCTGTGTGTGTGGTGTTGTGTGTGTGGTGCTGTGTGTGTGTGGTGCTGTGTGTGTGTGATGCTGTGTGTGTGTGTGGTGCTGTGTGTGTGTGGTGCTGTGTGTGTGTGGTGCTGTGTGTGTGTGGTGCAAGCGAGAATTTCATCATCGCTTGCGGCTGGGATTGGCATCGTCCCCGACTCCTCCTGATGTCGAGGGTAAATGGGCGAGGTTTATGACTGTGACTCATGCAGCTGCAATGGCTGCTTTGGGTACGCGGTCCAGACCTCCCCAGAGACCCTGGCTGACAGAGGAGGTGTTCAGGATGGTTGAGAAAAAGCGACAGGCCCACTGTCATCGGCTACAGAATCCCACGTCAGAGAATGAGGAGGCTTACCGCAGCCTTCGCTCGGAGGTTCGGAGAGCCGTGAGGCGCTGCAAGGATGGGTGGCGGTCACGGGTTGCTGAGGAGATGGAGTCTGCCTCAGTGGCCCGTGATCACAAATCTCTATTTAACTCCATCAAAAAAGTAACCTGCAGCGCCACACCTATTACCATCATTAGGGGAAAAAACGGTGATCCAATCTCCGACCCCCAGGAACAGGTTTGCAGATTTGCTGAGCATTTCTGTGAGGTCCTGGGGGAGGGAAAATCCCTCAGCCAGGAAAACATCGTGGCACAAAGTGAGGATGACCCTGCTGAGGCTGCGGTGCCTCAAATATTGGAAGAAGTCACCCCCTGTGAGTGGCTGGCTGAGGTGCCATCTGTTGAGGAAGTACTGAAGGCGATCCGGAGTCTGAGACCAGGAAAGGCAGCGGGCAGAGATGATCTCCCAAGCGAAATGCTGAGGGAGGGTGGCGTTTGTGCACAGACTGCCCTATATGACATCATAACAACGGTCTGGGCCACTGGACGGGTTCCGCAGGATTGGAAGGATGCCCTGGTGGTCCCCCTCTTTAAGAAGGGGGACCGCACAGACTGTAACAACTACAGGGGCATCTCACTCCTCAGTCTGCCGGGAAAGGTCCTGGCAAGGATTATTCAGCATCGCCTTGCCAGGCACGCTGAGGAGAGGCTTGCGGAGCCCCAATGCGGTTTCAGGAAAGGGCGGTCCTGCACAGATGCCATATTTTCTGTCCGTCTGCTACAGCAGAGGTGTAGGGAATTCCAACAAGACCTACATCTCTGCTTTATTGACCTGGTCAAGGCCTATGATACCATCAGTAGGCCTGGGCTCTGGGTCGTTCTTCGTGCTTTTGGAGTACCTGACCCTCTGCTCACGATCATTAAGGACCTTCATGATGGTGAGCGGGCCCGGGTAAAACTACGTGGCCGGGAGTCAGAGCCATTCCCTGTACACCTTGGGGTGCGACAGGGATGTCCTCTGGCTCCCACATTATTTAACATCTATTTTGACCACGTAGTTCGTGAAGCCTTCAATAGCTGTACCGGGGGAATCTCCATATGGTACAGATATAATGGGAGGCTGATCGATGCCCGGGTGCGGTCAAGGGATGGCTCCCTATTGGTCAACCACGTTATGTATGCTGATGATTTGGTAATAGCTGCTCAGTCAGAGGAGGAGTTGGAGACGCTGCTGCTGAGACTGGAGCGTGCCACTAAGAGGTGGGGCCTTACCATCAGCCCCACCAAAACTAAGCACCTGCCTGGGTATTTTGTACCATCGGACACTCCACCCCCACAACTCCCAATCGGTGATGGGGCAGTTGTGGAGAGAGTGGAGAGTTTCCCATACCTGGGCAGTGTGTTTATGACTGGCTCCAGTTTAACAGCAGAGGTCTCACTCCGAATCAGTCGAGCGGCAATATCTTTTCATCGGTTGCGTAACGCTGTGTGGAAGCTACCTGGTCTGTCGCTCCGCACTAAGCTTCAGGTCTTCTCGGCCACGGTCATTCCCTCCCTTCTCTACGCTTGCGAAACGTGGACCCCCCTAATGGAACATCTTCGCCGGTTAGAAACATTTAGGCTGGCCTGCCTACGATCCATCCTGGGTTTAACCAGACTGGATTGTGTGAGAAGCTCACAAATCCTTGAAAGATCTGGGCAAGGGACCATCGGTGAGCTCCTCCGGCGGGCAAGGCTGCGATGGCTGGGTCATGTAGCCCGCATGCCCAGCCAACGCATGCCGAAACAGCTTTTGTTCGGCCGGATTGAGGGGGCTAAGCGGGCGCGGCACGGGCTAGAGAAGAGATGGAGTGATGTGGTACAGGAGGACGTGGAGCTGAGTGGACTTGCCGATGACTGGTACCAGCGGTGTCAAGATCGGCCTCTGTGGAGGAGGTTCGTGAAGGATGCTACTGGGCAGTTGGAGGTAGTCGCCATCCAACAACAACGGAGGGCGGAGGAGCGACGCTCACAACAACGAGCGGAGCGCCGGGTGGCTAAAGCACAGCAGGTTGGCACAGTAGGGGGCACAGGTGGTGCATCAGCCAGTCATCTCAGTCAGTCGACCCGTGGCACCTGGGTCTGCCCCGTGACCTCCTGCCAGCGGGCGTTCGACACTTCACGTGGCCTCAGGGTGCACATAGCCTGGCACAAGCGTCGTGGTGACGTCACCGCCACTTAGTGGCGAATGGCGGTTGTTGTTGTGGTGCTGTGTGTGTGGTGCTGTGTGTGTGTGGTTCTGGGTGTGGTGCTGTGTGTGTGGTGCTGTGTGTGTGTGTGGTGCTGTGTGTGTGGTGCTCTGTGTGTGTGGTGCTGTGTGTGTGGTGCTGTGTGTGTGTGTGAGATCATCTCTGCAGCGGGCAGAGATGATCTCCCAAGCGAAATGCTGAGGGAGGGTGGCGTTTGTGCACAGACTGCCCTATATGACATCATAACAACAGTCTGGACCACTGGACGGGTTCCGCAGGATTGGAAGGATGCCCTGGTGGTCCCCCTTTTTAAGAAGGGGGACCGCACAGACTGTAACAACTACAGGGGCATCTCACTCCTCAGTGTGCCGGGAAAGGTCCTGGCAAGGATTATTCAGCATCGCCTTGCCAGGCACGCTGAGGAGAGGCTTGCGGAGCCCCAATGCGGTTTCAGGAAAGGGCGGTCCTGCACAGATGCCATATTTTCTGTCCGTCTGCTACAGCAGAGGTGTAGGGAATTCCAACAAGACCTACATCTCTGCTTTATTGACCTGGTCAAGGCCTATGATACCATCAGTAGGCCTGGGCTCTGGGTCGTTCTTCGTGCTTTTGGAGTACCTGACCCTCTGCTCACGATCATTAAGGACCTTCATGATGGTGAGCGGGCCCGGGTAAAACTACGTGGCCGGGAGTCAGAGCCATTCCCTGTACACCTTGGGGTGCGACAGGGATGTCCTTTGGCTCCCACATTATTTAACATCTATTTTGACCACGTAGTTCGTGAAGCCTTCAATAGCTGTACCGGGGGAATCTCCATATGGTACAGATATAATGGGAGGCTAATCGATGCCCGGGTGCGGTCAAGGGATGGCTCCCTATTGCTCAACCACGTTATGTATGCTGATGACTTGGTAATAGCTGCTCAGTCAGAGGAGGAGTTGGAGACGCTGCTGCTGAGACTGGAGCATGCCACTAAGAGGTGGGGCCTTACCATCAGCCCCACCAAAACTAAGCACCTGCCTGGGTATTTTGTACCATCGGACACTCCACCACCACAACTCCCAATCGGTGATGGGGCAGTTGTGGAGAGAGTGGAGAGTTTCCCATACCTGGGCAGTGTGCTTATGACTGGCTCCAGTTTAACAGCAGAGGTCTCACTCCGAATCAGTCGAGCGGCAATATCTTTTCATCGGTTGCGTAACGCTGTGTGGAAGCTACCTGGTCTGTCGCTCCGCACTAAGCTTCAGGTCTTCTCGGCCACGGTCATTCCCTCCCTTCTCTATGCTTGCGAAACGTGGACCCCCCTAATGGAACATCTTCGCCGGTTAGAAACATTTAGGCTGGCCTGCCTACGATCCATCCTGGGTTTTACCAGACTGGATTGTGTGAGGAGCTCACAAATCCTTGAAAGATCTGGGCAGGGTCCCATCGGTGAGCTCCTCCGGCAGGCAAGGCTGCGATGGCTGGGTCATGTAGCCCGCATGCCCAGCCACCGCATGCCGAAACAGCTTTTGTTTGGCCGGATTGAGGGGGCTAAGCGGGCGCGGCACGGGCTAGAGAAGAGATGGAGTGATGTGGTACAGGAGGACGTGGAGCTGAGTGGACTTGCCGATGACTGGTACCAGCGGTGTCAAGATCGGCCTCTGTGGAGGAGGCTCGTGAAGGATGCTACTGGGCAGTTGGAGGCAGTCGCCCTCCAACAACAACGGAGGGCGGAGGAGCGACGCTCACAACAGCGAGCGGAGCGCCGGGTGGCTAAAGCACAGCAGGTTGGCACAGTAGGGGGCACAGGTGGTGCATCAGCCAGTCATCTCAGTCAGTCGACCCGTGGCACCTGGGTCTGCCCCGTGACCTCCTGCCAGCGGGCGTTCGACACTTCACGTGGCCTCAGGGTGCACATAGCCTGGCACAAGCGTCGTGGTGACGTCACCGCCACTTAGTGGCGAATGGCGGTTGTTGTTGTTGTTGTTGTGTGGTGCTGTGTGTGGTGTTGCTGTGTGTGGTGGTGCTGTGTGTGTGATTCTGTGTGTGTGGTGCTGTGTGTGTGGTGTTGCTGCGTGTGGTGCTGTGTGTGTGGTGCTGTGTGTGTGGTGCTGTGTGTGTGGTGCTGTGTGTGGTTCTGTGTGTGGTGCTGTGTGGTGGTGCTGTGTGTGTGGTGCTGTGTGTGTGTGGGGAGCGGTCAGGGCATTGCGCTACGAACCCCGCGACCCGAGTTCGAGTCCTGCTCACGGCCAATACCGGTGACGATTGTCAAAACCGGTCATGGGCCTCCTCTAGGTCGACCCAGCCACAAATGAGTACCTGGTGCGGTGTGTAGTAAACATTGCCACTGGGGAGACAAAGGCGGCCGGGCGTGGTGCTGGCCACCCACCCCCTCGTGTGCCGTTCCGGCCTTCATAGGTGCTCGCTAACAGCACTTTGACTTACAGTCCGTTAAGGCTACACGGGGGATCTTTGTCTTTGGTGCAGTGTGTGATGATGAGGAACGCTGCGTTTGTGAACTGTGTGCTCTTGAGGTGTGCTGCCATTGTGTTATTATTGGGGGTGTTGTGCTGGTGAGGTGTGCTGTTCCGATGTGCTGTATGTGTATACTATATACGTTATTGTAAGGTGTGCTGTGGTTATGTACTGCATTTAATTGCTGTGCTGGTGCTGTATTTGTGTACTGTGTTGGTGTGACATGATGTTCTGTGTGTGCTGTTGGAGTGGTGTGGATGGTGAGTGTGCTGTGAGTGTGTCACGTGTTGTGTGTGTGTGTGACATGCTGTATGTATGACATCGTATGTGTGTGTTGTGTATGTGGGGGAGCGGTGGCGCAGCGGTCAGCGTGCTGTGTTACGAACACGGCAACCCGAGTACTATTCTCGCCCACGACCAATAACAGTGGCAGCGAATATTTGAACCAGTCTTGAGCCTTCCGTAGGTCGACTCAGCCTTAAACGAGCACCTTGTGCGGTGTGTAAACAGCAGCACTAGGGAGACAGGGGGCCAGTCGTGGTGCTGGCCGCCTCTGTCGCTCGCTTCAGTCTGATATTTGTCTTTGTGTGTGCCTTGTGTGTGCCTTGTGTGTGCGTGATCCTTCACAGTGCACCCGTGTGTAGACTGTCACGCTTTCCAGTTCATGCAACGCGCGCTCAGTGAGATGCAGCGAGCTGCCAACAACCTGAACACACAGGTACGCCCCAACCTCCTGCTGTACAATCGCATGGCTGGGTAAACGAGTTATTGTGAGGCTGTGTCCATTCAAATTTTAAACGACAGGAAAAACCCATGGCAACAGAAACATGAGTGCATGCCAGAAAACGAATACAGTGCATTTAATAGCACACGTATGTATAAAAGCTCTCGGGCTTCTATCAAATTTGTAAATGATTAGAAATGTCCATAATAACAGAGTAACAGTGCAGGCTGCTGTTAGTCACATTTGCTCAAATTTAGTTTGATTGTGATCGAAGACAAGAGGAGCGCAATACACTTCTTCAGTAAATGCTGATATTTTTTTTGCACAATTCATGAGTGCTTTTTAAACATTTTTGCACCAGCATGGGGGTGGTGATCTATAATGACATCATGGCCACACGTGCAGTTTTTTTGAGCTGGTGGTCTGCGTAAGGCTGAGAGCTCTTGCACATGTGATGCACATTTGTTATGCTGTGTGACTAGCAACTGTGCCTGTTAATCATGACGTACTTTATAATTTAGCAGGCCACGTTGGACATTGGTCCAACATGACCTGTTATTACTGGGAAAAGTGTATCACAAAATATGGAGAAACCATCATTTTAAACTCTTCGTGATGCCATTGAACAGTAATTGATTCATGTGAATGGGAAAAATCAACACTTTTCCTTAATTCTAACATGAACAATCTAACTCTGCAGTTCAAAATTAAGATATATCAGAAACTTTAATATTATCCACATTGACATTCATTAAAATTTTGATTTAAAGCTTTCGTGACTGCAGTGATTCATATTCTTGGTTCTTTCGGTAAAGTCACGTTGAAGGGATGACTGTGAGAATTTTATTGTTTTATATATATATATTATTAATTTATTGTTTCCCTTCAACGTGACTTTACCGAAAGAACCAAGAATATTCATTAAAATGTTTAGGCTGTCACTATCCTCATATACAATGTCCCATTGAGTAGAATATTATGGGTAACTTAATGCATTTGAAGCATTCCCAAAGCTGTCATGGTATCACACATGAAATCAAACTGGAGATGTCATTCTTGTTTCATATATTCATCATCATGAGCCATAATTCACTGCTGTATTTGGGCCTTCCCAAGTCACAGTCCTGTGGTGTAGATATCCATTTAGCACCTGCATTTTTTTAGCAGTTTTCATCCCTCCATCTTCATGAAGGGCATTCTCTAGGGCACGTTTCTTCCTTTGGCTGCCACTCCGTTAGTCTTGACCACCAGCCATCATCCCTTCTAGTGACCATGCCCTGCTAAAGCCCAGTTTTCTAAATTAAACATTTTTTAAACTAAGTTTAGTGATTTCCGCGTTAACTTGAAATAATTATAAATGTACAAACAGCCTTGCTTAATATCCGTGAAGGTAGGTTTGAATATGTTTTACTAACGTTTGAATTACTGTTATATGTACAGCAGAATAGTGATATTTATTCTACATACGCGATATAATGTTGAAATGCCCAGTGGTTCTTGCTCAGTTTAGTTTAGTCCTTGGGCCAGAGCAGAAATGGATACCATTTAACAAAACAACACTTTTATGGTACCAACTTATTTATGGCTAATAAGAGTTAATTATCTGTTATAACACCTCAGGTGGTCCAGTGGGCATTGATTCTTAAGAGCATTCATTCGGGCATTTAGCCCCCCTTCCCCCACCCTTCCCTTTTTTCACTTCTCCTACAGAAGTATAAGAGCTTAGAAAGACACCAGAGTTGTAGAGTTTATTCAATCAGTTTATTGAAACATGCGGTTTAGACAGGTTTCCATTGTACTGTAATCCAGAATGTGTTTGTGCTGGTGTAAATCCCCTTTCATCCTCTGTGTGCATCTGAATCGTCTTGTTAATAAAATACTCTTGAAAAATACATCTCAGTTGGTACAGACAAATGAAATATCTGGTCTGGTCTCATAGACTAATCCTGCCGATGGTGCCCTGCATGGTGTGTGTAGACGGAGGCGCTGCTCGCCGGCGTAGCAGCACGAGAGCGTTGCCGCTGTGATCTATCCCTCCCTGTGCTGGGAGAAGACACCAAGACCTGAGAGAACTCAGGACGACCCCTGTCCCACTGCTGTATACATTTGTAGTTACCATACGCCTTCTTCCGCTTCTTTCCCTCGGCCAAAATTATCCAATCATCACACTCACTTTCCACTCTCCAATTCCCTTTGAGCAACCTCTTACAGATGACATCTTGAGATACAGTAAAACCACTCTCATCCGTAATCATTCAACCATAGCTCCTGTTACCAGCAGAGGTTAGTGGATATTAAGTTTTACCCATTTATTCCACACGTTTATATGAAGGATGGCAGCTAAGAGCCTCTTGGTATGACGAGTTCATTGTGACTGTGATGCTGTGGCTGTGGTTAAATATCTAAACCACAGCCAGTGCCTCGTGCATAATACATGACATAGCATGGGGCATCCCCCGTGTGAATAAATAAACTCGACATCAGCAATATTTGAACCTTATGGCGGGACCCCAGGGTTCCTAATAAACATAAGTCAAAACCGCGTACATAAACGCCGCGACCCACCTGGCGCGGATCATTCTGTTGTCATGTCCTCCAAGCACAGCGAGGACGAATGCGCAGAAGAAACGAAACTTTGATTAGCGCATCGTGTAGAGCTCGTCGATGGGAATAGATTGCCGTATCGTTCGCCTTCAACAACGCAGTTTATGCGAGAGCCGGGGGCTTATGGGACCCCGGCGTCCCGCCATAAGGTTCATTTTATAAAATGTAGCTATGTCACCCAAAGGTGGTCCATGTTATTTATCACACTTTTCACTCCAGCAGATTAACCAAGCACTCCAATTTCCATGAGATCCATTTACATCTTAGAGCAGAGAAAGTCTTGACATCTTCATAGAATATCATTGATTCTGGGACGGGCCCTTAGTTGTCACAGCAAGCATCTATGTCATGCATGCCACTAAATTCACTGCATTTCAATGCTGGACCAATCCGAGCTAAATTGCCCACACGTGCTTTTGGAATATATATCAACAAAAATGTCTCCATATTTAAGGTGCTGAATTTATAAAGAAAATCTTGAGAATTGGTAAAAAAACATGAGCTTCATAAAATAGGATTATACTTGCTTTTCATTTTCCATATTTGATATAACTATATAAAAAAATAATGGAATTGCTAAAAAAATACTTTATCAAAATAAAGTTTGTCAAGCAATAACGAAACAATTGGAGGTGCATACTGGTTAAGTTGTACCATTATGGGGCTGCCTTCATTCAGCAGTGGATTTGCAAAGGTCCAAATTTATCACGAAATATACCTGTATTTCAAATGGTCTATAGCGTGATACTTTCAAAATTTTTGTCAGGTAATAATTCTGTCTGTTTTAAAGAAGGAGCATTTCCCACAAACAGACTTATAATTGTTGTAAGGCAGTGCTCCTTAAAGTGTGCCCCCATAAAAAATGCTTATAGCTGCATTTAAATTTTCTTCTATGTTCCGGTAAAATTACTCCTTTTGTATTCCTAGTATTTAGAGAGAGAAGTGATTGCGTTTTGTAACTAGGGGTGGAGGGCTGGGTGGTCCGTGGAAATATTTGCATCGGCTGATGAATCTCATCTTCCAACCGTCACACAGGAAGGCTCCAGTTTTTGCATGGAAGTCACGGAGTGGTCACAGAAATCATAAATTTAAAGTTTATGACATCTTAAACATAGCTGTGGAAACATTTCATGAGGTACTTACTTTTTTCTTCCAAAAATGCTGCACAGACAGACGTGTGTGGTGCGTCATGAGGAGGGAGAGGGCCATATGGTTATCCCCAAAAGAACTACGTCCCCATTATTTTTAAAACGGTTATATTCATAATTGACTTGAAATGTAAAAAAATACTCAAATTGGTAACTTTATGTATTTTAAAATGTTTACAAACTTCTTTTTAGGATTTTAACTTAAATATATGTTGACATTTATCATGCAAGACACGTTTTTAGATGGGGCACCATCCCATGTTATTCTGTGAACTTTCTGTGAATAGTTTTCTTCTCATACATGTCAGTCTTGAATTTTACTAAAATAACCGAACCAAAATTAGAGCCTTACTACTCCTGTCAACTCATCAGCACCACTTCTGTCATATACATATATATCTACTAATAATAGAGAATAATTGATATTTAGGCTCAGCTACGTGGCCTAACCCAAAACTCTTTCGAATCTCAATACAGGCTATGATAACAGCCGCGTTAAGTTTGAATGGAGCATGTTATGCTTTTAACGACGTGTCTAGAAATGTAAGTATGAAGTGTGGCAGTCTCAGTACCGTAGGTGTTTGCTTAAAACTTAGCTTATGTTCAGTCCCCTTAACAAAATATGATTTAAAGTGTAATTAGACTGTGGTAAATGTATTCCAATTGCTATGTTATTGAAATATGTAACCATAAGAAACTGTGCATATAGTTATATTTAAGTGATGAAACATTCCAAACATGAAAAATACGTTGCATGTTTAGTGTAGTTTATTGAATGCTAATACTGTTTTCAGACTTTTTAAAGAGTTGGGAAATATGTTGAGTTTATTTCATAGACAGCACACCATTTCAATCACTTTCTATGTAGGTGAACGGCAGTAGAGTGCCTCTCCTCCATCACCCCATATCCGAATGCCGTTACCTTTGGAGACCAGCAGATCCATAGTTCTATTTAAAAGATAGACAGAATATCTCTTATACATATCTGTCCCTGCACATCAAGAATTAAAGTATTTTTTTCCTGTCAACTGCAAGGCTTATTGGGAGTGCAACACAAGCAAATTCTGAGCTGGTTTGACGCAAGGTCTCATCAGCAAAGTCAGGCTTGAAACTATGCTAGTGAATTCTAGTGAAATCAGTTATCTTCAAACCTCAACAAGTCACATTAAATGGATAGCAGTTGAAATCCAATGATGATTGTGGTATTTTGACCCGAAAAAGTTCACGTGCTGCAAGACAGGCTAATCTCTCACAATACAAAGACCGCTGCCCCAGCCTCTGTGGTTGGACCATCTCTAGCTCCACCCACCTACCCTGATGCACACATTTCAGGCCAATATAAGACCTTGTCTCAGCAGCTTTCTCTCTCTCACCTGAAGACGATTGCTTGTGTTGCGATCGAAACGTGATGTTTTATTATTTTTCTATCTGCGTGGCTTTACCAAAAGACCCATATAGAATGGGAAGAAATTGGCTTTCCCAGAGAAAACCCACACAATTTTTGAAGATCCCACTCTTATTTCTGCAGAGATGGATTTAAGTGACATGTTTGCTATGTCGTATTATACATAGCACATTTGCCATAATATGGATTCTTACCACTCTTCAAATAATTATTAAATACAGATTTTGTCCACTATCATATACAACAGGAGAGAAAATACTCCCATGCGAGGCTCCTGCAGAAGAGACGTTTGCTCATAGAAATTATGGCATGCAATGGATACTCTAGTTGATTTGCAGATGTTGGTTTTCCTGTCCTTGATTTACCATTTTCACATGTCACTTTTTTTTTGCTTTATAGACTACTAGGGCAGGTGTTGTTAGCGAACATATTACGGACAACACAACACAAGAGGTGGTGTGGCCAAGACTACACACTTCCGCCTTCGTCCCTCCAATACGCTGCTGCCAAACATATCTGTGTTTTAGACTGAGGTGCCCAAGAGGATCCCAGGGCAGGCTCACATCTGAATTGCCGCAGGCGTTTGATATATTCAGAATTTGAATCCGGATTGTGGGGCTCTAGTGCTAAAGTTCCACATACACATGCAAATGTAGTAATTTGTAAACAATAATTGTATCTATATAAAATGGAAATTTGTGAATGTGTGTCAGTTTGAAATGTTTAGCATACTTCCCGATATGCAACAAACTTGAAATTTGGCATGTGGGTAGCTTCCTGACTCCACAATGCAAAAAGTATAAAAAATATATTGCACGGCAAGTGAGTGATGACGTCACATCTGTGATGTCACCCGCATGCGGCAGCGTTACACAGTGTGCCTGCTAACGTAACTCATCCCCCCCCCACCACCCTTCGCGTAGACCTATTAATCCAAGACAAGAATCCAAGTCTCGGGCGAAGCCGGCTAGTAAAGCTAGTCTACCATATACTGAATATGGCATTTTAAGAAAATGTGGCATCTTTACGATGTTTAAATGGGTCCATTATATCTATTTACATCAACAACGATTTGTTTCCCTGAGCATCTCTCCCCATCACATAGTGAAAATTGCTGAAGGTGATCACACATTGTGCTGTTTGTATTGGTGAGCTGTTGTTAATAAACCTAATGTAGCATTTGGTTATGTCTGCATGTTGTGATAAATATTGTTACTGTAATACCATCATAACAAGTGTAATTATCTCTGTTTTAATATTAAAATGTTAGTCTCAACCCACATAAGCACCGTGTGTACTGTGAATTATTGACAAAACATGCAAACCCATGAATCTGGAGCCAAGTTATAAAATATGCGCACGTCAAAACAACGTGAAATTAATTTTTGCTCAACACTAGGGTGTGATTAATTTCCCCATGTACATTTAATTAATCAGATATTGGATATTAAATTATGCCAACACCATGAACAAAATAACCTTGCTCCATGCCTCCATTCTCCAATATTTTTCCAAATCTCAGCACAAAATTGAGAGCATCTTATCATTGCTCTAAGCTCGCCCTAACATTTCATTATGGATGCATGCGTGGACAAGATGACAGTGATGCTGAAGATTGGGAAGATTGGGAAAATGTCCACAGCAATAATATTTAGTTTTCTGTCATGTCAATCATGCAAATTGCATCTCACAATCGCCGAGGAACTACACACGGGTTGTAAGCAGCAGCTAACAACCCGAAGCACCTGGAGATAATACCAATGTTGATTGTAATGATGATGGTAATAATTTCCGTGTTCATGTTAACAAGGGCTGTATAAACTCGGCACTGATGGCGCTGTAAATGCACCTGCAATGTACCTCTCGTAACGACGCGACTCAGAGTGTGGTTAACTTATGTGTTTGAGCCATTGCACATAGGTTAGTGAATAAAAGTGACAGTTTACACGAGTTTTACTATGCACGTTCATCCATTACATCTATGTATGTATGGTGAACTTATTTCGCACTGTATGTAGCCAACCGTGCTAGTCGAAGGTGCGGAGGAAGGACAAAAACTAAACAGAAAAACAGTTCTAAAGAATGTAGTTTTCAATCTAGATTTAAAAGTGCATAGCTCCAGTGGCTTCCTAATATCGAAAGAAAGAGCGTTACAAACGGCCGCAGAAGCATATCTGACAGCGGGCAATGCAGCGACCGTCTTTGTATGATGGCTAGCCAAAAGCCGCTGCTGTGAGGATGACCAGAGTTCGCATCATAGTGTATGCTCCTTGATGAGATCAGAAAGGTGTTGTGGTTCATATGTCGCAAGAACTTTGTGTGTAATGAGTGTGACCTGATGCATTAGTTGGACAACTGGACACCAATGCAGCTCAGCGAGCAGTGGATGGGCATGTAGTACCTGTCATGACACGTATCAAATAATTTTGTATACGCTGTATCTTGTTAATGTTTTTGCCAGACATCCCGTATAGTAGTGAGTTGCAATAATTGAGCCTTGTCGATACTATGCTACACGCTACCACATTGGCTATGCCACGCCTCAATAGTGGTCGAATGTGTCGTAGAGCCCTGATATAAAAATTGCAGGACCTGACTATTTTGCAGGTGGTGATCTAATGACATATTCCGGTTGAGTATGGTGCCGAGGTTCTTTAGATGAGTAGAAAACTGCATCCTGGAGTCTGTGACCGCCACACCTGATCCTCCCACAAATGTTTTCACCTGAGCCCTAGTGCCAACAAGCAGAACTTACGATTTTCCTGAATTAAGCAGCATTTCGTTCAATGCAAACCACACAAGCACCACTCGCGTGCAATCTTCGAGGTTACGGAGGCTCTCCATATCTAACTTTGACTTCACTGCAGTGTAAAATTGCATATCATCAGCATACTGATGGATTTTTTCTCCCAATGTATTTGATTAAAAAACGATTCAGGTATACATAGAGCATATGAAAGAGCTTTGGCACCAGCACAAACACATTACGAATTACGGTGCAATGGAAACCTATCTAAACCACATGTTTTAATAAACTGTTTCAATCAATTATAGAACCCTGGTGTCTTTCTAAGCTCTGATACCCCTGTAGGAAAAAAGGGAGGGGGGTGGGAAGGGGGTGGGAGTGTCTAAATGCCCTAATGACTGCTCTTAAGAATCAATGCCCACTGCAGGTGAGGTAGTGAAGGGGTTCCATGTGTAATAACAGAGTGACACCTGTCAGCCTGGAGTGGTAATTACGGACATGGCTGCATTACATAATGCCTTATTATAAGGGGGGCATATCTGGGGTAAAGGTGAAAGGCGGAGTCAGTCAAGAAGCTCCGGGAACTGGCTCGAAGGTTCTGGAAAGGGGGCGTGGCCAGAGGTGGAGCTTGGCTGTGCCAGGGCAGATATAAGGGGGACCAAACCAGAGGTTCGGTGCTGTTGCGGGTCCTGGGTCCTGGCTGCGTCGCTGCTTGTCATCATTTATTTGTCTCTGACCACGTGGCTGATTTTATGCAAGACCCTTGGCGTCGCTGCGCTAGTCGGACATCTAGCATAACGAAGCCAGAGATGGGGCTACATGTTAGGATCGCCTATGTGTAGCTGCGTTACACAATGTATCGTCCAGTGTGCTCTTAATAAATAAGAAGCCTTCGACTCGACGTGTTTCGGAAGTCACTTACTACACATGTTTGGTGGTAAGATTCTTCCCTGACTCTTAATTTGGCACTTAGATACTCTGGAGCGAAAATTTTTGTTACAATGTATTGGCGTATTCTACAACATTGGGGGCACATGCTCTTTCCAGTTGGCTATAATGGTGCGTTTTGCCATAACATTGACATTTTTGAAAAATGTATTTGCCTCCCTGAAAAGGCTTCGAGGTTTCAACCCCAACAGGGATATTTCTGGCGAGGGTGAGATGCTTGTTTTGTGAATGTGATTAAAGTAGCAAGAAATCATTTGAAAAAACGTGTTCATTTCTGGACATTCACAAAAGGCATGTGTGGTGCCACAGCAGCGAAGCCGCTCCGCCAGAGCCGGGCCCGCCACTGTGATGCCGCAGCAGCAAAGCCGTTTTACTGACCCAGTGGCCGCAACGCCACCACCTCCGAGTGACGGGGCTGACGCTGCTCTTCCCTCACCACCCCCCACCTGAACACACACACCCCCCCACATAGAGCCCCGAGGGGAGGTCACCTGGCCGGCAGGTTTTCACCCAGAAGCCCTCCCACGGGACGAAACTTCACGGTTTCCTGCGACCAGGAAATTGGGCGACCTCCCCCGAGGCTAACATGCACCGTGGCGCCGTGACCTGGGTTGAAATTGCAAGGTCACGACGGGGGCTGCTGAGCCACCGCAGATAAGAAACACCCAAGGCACACACGGATCAGCAGGCAGGTGGGGAGTGGGGCGGTACAGGAGGACCTCTCGGCCGTGCACTTAGTTAAAGAATAGAGGGCGGGCGTCGGAGAGGGGACTAATCCGAATGGCAAAGAGCGGGAAATCCGAGGCTCCGGATTGGACGAGAGGCCAACGGATTATCGGCACATTAGCTTTGATGTAGGGGGATAAAAAGGGAGGGAGGTCAGGGGCAAAGTCTCTTTTGTTCGGGTTCATCTGGAGTGAGGGAGCGGAGGAGTCACCGTGCCCCTGCTACTGGAACGTCCGTGAGACGAGTCGCAGAGCAGCCAGGCCGAGTTCCCAGCAAAAGCTACGTTCAGCCTCGCCTTTCCGCGGCTTCCTACACCTCGAGATCGGATCGTAAGTACAGAGGAGAGAGGTAAGAAAAAGGCGAGTATCCCTTAGGGAGAGTGAGTAGGGAGAGATCAGGCAAACTGAGTCCTAGACCGCCGGGAGACAGATTAGACCTGCCCTGCTGGCCCACACTGACACGGGTAGATTAACTTCAATTAATCGGAGAATAAATCGCCAGTAGACATTAAACCTTGTCGTGTTGTCTCTGCGAGTACAGAGAGGGTTGCATGGTGTTGTGAGCCTGCTCGCTGTGGTTTCCTGTGTTTTCGCACGAGCGTGTATTCTACCCGCGTGGGTGCGCTCACCACTGCGCGGCTCGTGGTTAGCGTGTGCGAGAAGAGCACAGCGGCGTATTCGCAAGGTGGTTCGTACAGCCTTTTAAAATCATGCCTCGAGGGACCGCAGCGAGGGGGGAGAGTCAGAGAGCAGTGGGTCGCAGATCAGCGGGGAGACGGGGGGCAGCCTCCCCGACACATGTTTGTATATTTGAGGGGTGTCTGGGGCGCATTGTGGGCAGTTAGATGATTTTTTTTGTCGAATTTGGCACTTCTTTGGTTAGTTAAGTAATAGCCATTGAGAAATTTTGATTGGGTTTCTCTGAAGAGGGCTGAGTGAAGATTTTGTAGCATACATGCCCAAATTTTGACTTTTTGGCACTTCCTACTTGAGCACCATTAAAAGAATACCAGGTTTTGTCGGTTTGTGGTCGTGGTATGGAGGCTTGTTTTGTTATCAGAGCGTAGCTGACTGAAAGCTTGTTTTTTTTGTTTGGGGTCCATGAGCCACTCTTTTGTTTGGGAGACAGTAAAATTTAGAGATGGTTCCCGCAATGTCGTTCTGAGTTGGGAATACCTAAAAAATTGGAAAGTGGGTAAAGAGTATTCTGTGCATCGGTCATGGAAGGGTGGTATTTTTCCTTGTGAGTCTACTATGTCTCGAATTAACCTTATGTTTTTATTTTGCCATTCCTACCTTATTATGGGCTTCTTATCTATTTTGAGAGATGGATTTCCCCATATAGGGGAATATAAAGCTAGGCCTCTTGGATATTCTCATTGTTTCTGGTTAAAGTCTTCAGGTCTATCCTAGGTGATCAGAGAGACATTTGTTGAAAATAGGAAGGATCCAAGAATGGACCGCTGTGGTATGCTAACAAGGGACAGCATATCGTTCGTCACCCAGCTTGATGAACTATGATCGACCGAGTAGGTATGACAATTCACCACAATGTCGTACCCAATACACCAAACCTTAGCCACCCGAAGAGCATATCATGGTCGATGGTGTCGAAGGTGGCTGAGAGATCGAGGCCAACCAACGCTGTGACACACCAGTCATCCATGATCTTGTACGGGTCATCAGTGATCTTTAGTAGAGCTGTCTCAGTGATGTGTAACTTCCGGTATGCCTACTACAGCGGGTTGACTCTGCCCATCAAAGTGACGTGGGGAAATAACCGCTTCAGAAAAAGACACGCTATGACCTTTGAAATTGTACTCAGGTTTGAGATTGGGCTATAGTTTGTGGGGTTACTATAGCTCAAGCAAACTCTTTTAGGTGCGGTGTTAGCTGCGCCATTTTAACTGGTCTGGGAAAAAACCCTTGCTGAATGAAAGATTTGCCAGGTGGACAATCAGCAGCGCAAGCACATCCAACCATGACGTGAGAATCGATGTGTGGATGTAGTCAAGCGGTGATGTATTATTTGACAGACATGCAATGAACATTGACATCTGCCCCCGATGTTGGTGTGAAGGTCTCGAATTTTGCGTTGGTTCCAGGTTGATCAAACTCAGGTGGCAAACCGCAAAAATGTGTTGACTTCAAGTTAGTAACTACCATCTTGACCTTCACTATTTTATTGGTTAGGAACGTCACAATTACTGTGCACATACCTGGTTGACAGGTGATGGGTGGTTGGAGTGCAGCAGACCCTTCATGATGCGCCACAGAGCATGCGCTCGCCTCTCATGACGGACAGTTACCACACACTTTCCCCGTTTTCTTTGGGCTTTTTCAGATGGGCACGAGTTTATGAAGAATAGTAATAATGTAATTTTCTAATTGAGCTGTAAATTAATCGACCGTCGATGCAGGATTTAGACACACCGATGATGACCGGATCTTCCGACAGAAAGCATTGTGGTCCAGTCGTTTCCAGTCTCGGTATGATATCTTTTTGACAAGTTGGCAAATAATCATAAATGCCACTTTGGACGTCACGAGACTGTAATCTGAAATACACATGTCTTCGATAATAATGTCGGTCATCATTACAGCATCGGCGAATGTGAAGATGTGATGCAGTATATTTCCTGAGCGACCTCTTGTGCTGCTAATGTGATGGGTTAAACTGTGACTGTCGATAATCTCGGCGAGATCACCGTTGTTTTTACCAAAGAGCTGGTCGGTCCGGAACAGTACATGTCACCACAGATGATGTAGCAAGTGCCAAGTGACCCATAGTCTAGCAGACCAGAAGCTTGGACGAGAATTCGAACGGCAATGAAGATGATAGTGATCGTAAGCCCCCACATGCTGTTCATTATTTTCACAAGCAGCAGCTTGAATGACGTATTGTTGATGAGTCACTCAGAATGTTCACGCAGATATCTTCACGATGAATTAGTGCCATCTGCCCACCATGCAGACTGCCGATGCCAAGCTTCCTGCGACAGTGTTGATGTGCCAATAAACTGCAACTTCAATCGCTACCAATGAGATCTTCTCTCAAAACTGCTCTAGAGGAGTTGTACACCCCTAGCTGCCACTGCTTTTCATTGGCGTAAAATAAAATAAAATGTTTCGCTCCAGATGACGCTGCAAAGTATTATCTGTTTTTTGATTTAGCGTGCTGATCTTAAAGGTGCATTGAAAATGTTGATACTCTGACTGATGCTTCTGTTGTTGTGGAGTAACTCATGCAGCCAGCTATGGCTCTAGGATTTGGTGTTACATGTTATTTATGTAGTTTATTGTAAAAATTCGGTCACAGTCCTTGTGATCACTGTTACGTTGCAATTACGGCTTTATTTTTTTGGTGATTTCGAAAACGTTTTTTGGTTTGGACATGTTTGTTTTGTTGTAGTACGGAGTTAGATTGATGGCCTTAATCTAGGTTTTCTTGTGGTTGTTGTTTGACTTGCATCCCACTGGAATTTTTTGCACACAGCGTTGGTGTACGGTGCTTTTTTCAGGAATATTTTGCTGGTTTTTTTCATGGATTTTCTGTTTGCACAGTCACATAGTCACTTTAAGATGTTTTTCTTGTTCGTGTTTTTGTTTTTTTTGTTTGTTGTGGTTGCACCCGATTCAAGAGCCAAATGGCTCACAGGGCTATACCAAAATAAATAAAACAAATAAAATAAACTACACTAGCGTATCTGTAAGGTCCAGTCTCACACTTAATTAAATCCAGTGAGTCGTCATATACCCAGGTTTCAGTAACGGCCAATATGTGGAGTCCACAATTGTTAATCAGATCATGGATCAGACCTGCCTTGTTGACTATGAAGTGTTCGTTGACTAATCCAAAGTTTAGGAGCCCGAGTCCAGGTTTTGACTCGATACCCGACACAGGTAACGAGCTGAGATTAGGAGCACACTCTTAAAGGGAGTGCTCCTAATCTCAGCTTGTTACCTGTGTAGTGGAGTAGGAAGGTGTGCTGGGGAAACTGCGCGAGTGTATTGATCACACGGACAGTGTGGGGTTTATCTGGGGTCAGCCTGAGGAGACGGCGGAAACAGTGGGGTCGTGTTAGGTCAGCCAGGTGAAGAGGCTGGCGTGATGAGGTAACGGTCGGGCCAATTAAGCCAGAAGGGCTGTGATTGGTTGGTGCTGTTGCTGGGGCCGAGGAGGCATCGAGGTGTCTGGAAAAAGGGAGGTGGTTGAAGACGCGAGGCGTGCGGAGGCACGCGGACCAATTAATTAGCGATAATGAGAATGGGGATAAATTGGGGGGAGACAGAGAGAGATAGGGAGATTGGAGTTGGGAGCTGTGCGGTGAAGACGTGGAGTTCGGAAACAGAGTTGAGAAGAGAGTTGGAGCATAGTGATAGCGAAGCTGAAGCAAGACGAAGCAGTTAGCAGTGGAGTGAGCATAGTGATACCGAAGCCAAAGCAAGACGAAGCAGTTAGCAGTGGAGTGAGCATAGTGATAGCGAAGCTGAAGAAGACAGAGCAGGAGACAGAGAAGTGAGATTGGGTTTTGCTGTGTGCGACGACGCTGTATAGCGGAGGAGCTGAGGAGGATAGCGAGCAGTGGAGAGAGCGTAGGAATAGAGTTGAAGACGTGTGTGCGGAGCAAAGCGACGTGATACTGGGTACCAAGGTGGGGAGCGAGACGGGCGAAGCACGGCGAGCGAGCCGCGGTGTCCAGGATACGGTGGAGTGTGGAGAACGTGTTAAACGATGAGAATAAAGAAGTGGTTGAAGAAAGACAAAAGTTGTTCGTGTAAAGTTCAACCACTACACCTGTATAAAAGACACCTGTCCACAGAAGCAATCAATCAGATTCCAAACTCTCCAACATGGCCAAGACCAAAGAGCTCTCCAAGGATGTCAGGGACAAGATTGTAGACCTACACAAGGCTGGAATGGGCTACAAGACCATTGCCAAGCAGCTTGGTGAGAAGGTGACAACAGTTTGTGCGATTATTCGCAAATGGAAGAAACACAAAATAACTATCAATCTCCCTCGGCCTGGGGCTCCATGCAAGGTCTCACCTCGTGGAGTTGCAATGATCATGAGAATGGTGAGGAATCAGCCCAGAACTACACGGGAGGATATTGTCAATGATCTCAAGGCAGCTGGGACCATAGTTGCCAATAAAGCAATTGGTAACACACTACACCGTGAAGGACTGAAATACTGCAGCGCCCGCAAGGTCCCCCTGCTCAAGAAAGCACATATACATGCCCGTCTGAAGTTTGCCAATGAACATCTGAATGATTCAGAGGACAACTGGGTGAAAGTGTTGTGGTCAGATGAGACCAAAATGGAGCTCTTTGACATCAACTCAACTTGCCGTGTTTGGAGGAGGAGGAATGTTGCCTATGACCCCAAGAACACCATCCCCACCATCAAACATGGAGGTGGAAACATTATGCTTTGGGGGTGTTTTTTCTGCTAAGGGGACAGGACAACTTCACCGCATCAAAGGAACGATGGACGGGGCCATGTACCGTCAAATCTTGGGTGAGAATCTCCTTCCCTCAGCCAGGGCATTGAAAATGGGTCGTGGATGGGTATTCCAGCATGACAATGACCCAAAACACACGGCCAAGGCAACAAAGGAGTGGCTCAAGAAGAAGTACATTAAGGTCCTGGAGTGGCCTAGCCAGTCTCCAGACCTTAATCCCATAGAAAATTTGTGGAGGGAGCTGAAGGTTCGAGTTGCCAAACGTCAGCCTCGAAACCTTAATGACTTGGAGAAGATCTGCAAAGAGGAGTGGGACAAAATCTCCTCCTGAGATGTGTGCACACCTGGTAGGCAACTACAAAAAAAGTCTGACCTCTGTTATTGCCAACAAGGGGTTTGCCACCAAGTACTATTTCATTTTTTGCAGAGGGGTCAAATACTTATTTCCCTCATTAAAATGCAAATCAATTTATAACATTTTGACATGCGTTTTTCTGGATTTTTGTCATTGTTATTCTGTCTCTCACTGTTCAAATAAACCTACCATTAAAATTATAGACTGATCAGTTCTTTGTCAGTGGGCAAACGTACAAAATCTGATGACGGAAACAATTGTGGGTTAAAGGGCTGCTGTAACAAGAGGCTATATAGGTAAGAGAAGGGGGAGGAGCAAGGGGGGGAGAGATAGAGAGGGGGGGGAGGAGGAGGGGAGTGCTGCGAAAACGTTTAGAGGACGAGCAGACAAAAAGCTGGGGGGGGGGAGGGAAGTGGGCGGGGCTGGGAGTGGGGAGCTGACGCAACAGGAGATGTGGAAATGAAGGCAACACCATAAAGCAGTTAAGGTTTTACCTGGTTAATAACATCCTTCCAATGTTTCGATTTAAAGCTTTCGTGACTGCAAGGATTCATCTTCTTGGTTCTTTCGGTAATCTCCCAGTTACATGCTAATTTATGACTTTAACACCCTGCTGATCCAACACTTTATCACAGCTATTTCAATGCTAAATTCTCCTGTTTGATATATAAACTCCTTTGTCAAGGCGCTTTACTTCTCCCACCTAGCTTAAAAGACGCTGCGAATCTTAGCAGCGTTCATTGAAGCGCTGTCGTCCCGACAGTTCTGTTCCTTCACCTTAAGGCTACTTGTGTTGTGGCCGAAACGTCGTGAGAATTTTATTGTCTTATTTTGTTTTATTCTCATTCCACGTGACTTTACCGAAAGAACCAAGAAGATGAATCCTTCCAATGATTGCTCAATTTGTATCCATCTTCTTGGTTGAAGTTATGTCTATGTTTATATATCTGGATGGCTTCATGAACAAACCTTTGATAGTAGCCCGAAGGTTTGCAGAGTACCTTGGTCTCGGAAAAAACAATTTCATGAGAGCCCACAACGTTATAGCAATGGTCAGCCACGGCGGAGGTATTAGTTCTGCCGTGTTTCAGATCCACCTTGTGTTCGCGAACACGGTCTGAGACGTCGTTTCGTTTCCCCAATGTAATACCCACCACAGGTGCAACTTAGTTTGTAGACTCCAGGATATTGCATGTCAGGAATGACATCCTTCACAGATGGGATTAGATCACGGATGTTGTGTACTGTACTGAATCCGACCTGGATCTTGTGTTTGTTTAAGATTTTGGAAATCTTTTTGGTAACGTCTGCTATGTATGGTAACGTGATGGTTTTGATCGGCATCTCAGGGGGTTGTTTCTCCAAAGTTGGAGAAACAGCTTTGCGAATAATGCGGGCCGAATACCCAATCATCTTGAGGGCCTGGTGTACATGTGTAGAGAAGTTCCCAGGACGCACTCAGAGACGACGTGAAGGGTTAAGGGCTTTCGCCGTAAGTTTATTATAGTGTTTCACAATACACACGGGGGAAACAACTTCCCAGGGGTCCCGGGCTAGGTCCCACTACTTCCCGACACAGCCGGCTACCCTGTGCTGCCTCCTCTGCGCCGGCCGTAGGTTCATCCAACACAGCCGACCGAGGAGCACAGCCACTTCCAGCCCTGGCGCTGTGCCTCTGGCTCCCCGTTCCACCCTACTATGACCCTTGACTCCAACTATGACCCCGTTTACGTCACGGGCTCTCCCTTATATATCCCTGTGGGACATGACGACATCTCGCCCCCAGGCGCGTATGACGTCACTTCCCGTGACGCTATCGCCCCCGGAGGCGAGCCTGACGTCATGTCCGCAACTACTCCTCTACACGTGTTTAAGTTCACTGGCTCGGTGGTGTTGGTCAGAAATGCAGTGGGCCCTATGGTGTAGTGTTTTGATGAGGGAATTCTTCTGTGCTGGATGGTGGTGGGAATCAGGTTTCAGATAGGAATCTGTGTGGGTGGCTTTCCTGTAGACAGAGTGTCCCAACGAGCCATCAGGTCTCTTCTCACTTCCATGATGAATTTGATGGATGGGTGTATGGAATTAATGTGGTTGAGAAATTGGTTCAATGCTGGCAGGCCATGTGGCCAAATGACAAAAGTGTAATCTACATCTTCTGGGTTCTTTCGGTAAAGTCACGTAGAATGGGAATGAAATAATAAAAATAATAACAATAAAATTATCATGACGTTTCGGCCACAACACAAGTAGCCTTCCTCAGGTGAAGAAACAGGACTGTCCGGAAGACAGCGCTTGAGTGAACACTGCCAAGCATGGACAGCGTCTTTTAAGCTGTGTGGGAGAAACAGAGCGCCTTGACAAAGGAGTTAACATATAAATTAGCATGTGATTAGCACCACGTAGAGCGACGAGCTATGTTCAGACGGACGAGGGGAGGGGGGAGAGGAGTTTACATATTAATTAGCATGTAACTGGGGGGCTAGCATAATGTTGGTGTGAGGGATTAGCAGCAGTTTACATATCAACAGTAAATTAGCATGTAACTGGGGGATTAGCATGATGTTAGTATGAGGGATTAACACCACAAGAGAACGACGAGCTTGTGTTCAGACGGACGAGTCCATCTATGTTTGGAACGGAGGAGGGGGGGGGGAAGTGGAGGAAGCAGCCATGGTGCCCTGCTCTGTCCTGGACCGCATCCGTGAACATAAAGCAGACTTGAAACACGGTAGGACGAACATCTTTATTTACTTTTGCCGCCCGGCGCGGGACAAAGCACGCTATTGCGCATGCGCGAAACGCTGACAGGAGTTGCCCCTGGCAATGCACACACGCCATCGCTGGAGGGTGGGGGGGATTTCTCATTCACGTTCAAAATGCTAAAAAAATTTACACGCAATGCTGAGGTAAATTCATCAAAGTGTCATGTCCTCTTCTCCCCCCCCCCCACCCCAATGTGTGCACTTACTATTATAGGGTCGGTAGATACTAAAATTATAGCGCTTAGACAGTATTATTGTAGCGCGAGGGGGGGGGGGTTAGCGGCCCAGCCTCCAGCCTCGGCCGCCTGGGCAATCTAGGCGAGGCCGGGGGCTCTGCACAGGACTAGGCCTCACCACGGCACTCTGTCAGGTGAGTACTTTGTGCTATAGAGTCGAGATATACTGCTACTAGCGGGAAATGCCCGGCGTTTCCCGGGGGAAAATATATTTAAAAACTCTTAAAAACTTAAAAACATAACATACAAATGAAAATAAAACCCAAGCGTGCTAAGATTAGATTTTTTAAATCGCGCAAAAGAATCAAAGGTTGTAGATTTCTTTAGAATTGGCCTATTCCCGTTTAATATAAGTTTGTTGCATGTCTGGAAGTATGCGAAACATTTAGAACAAACACACATTCACAAATTTCCATTTTATATATAAGATAGAGTCAGCATGTACTACTGTAGTGATAGCAGGTACCACCAAAGTCAGTATACTCTGTTGTTCTGAAAGCAGGTACCACCACAGTATGCATTGCTGTAATCATAGCAGGTACCACCACAGTATGCACTGCTGTTATCATAGGTACATGCACTGCTGTAGTGAAAGCAGGTACCACCAAAGTATGCACTGCTGTTAGCATAGCAGGGACCACCAGTCAGTATGCACTGCTGTAATCATAGTAGGTACCACCACAGTCAGTGTGCACTGCCGTAATCATAGCAGGTCCCACCACAGTCAGTATGCACTGCTGTTGTGAAAGCAAGCACCACCACAGTATGCACTGCTGTAATCATAGCAGGCACCATCACACCATCACAGTCAGTATGCACTGCTGTTATCATAGGTACCACCACAGTATGCACTGCTGTAATCATAGCAGGCACCATCACACCATCACAGTCAGTATGCACTGCTGTTACCATAGGTATCACCACAGTATGCACTGCTGTAATCATAGCAGGTACCACCACAGTCAGTATGCACTGCAGTTATCATAGGTACCACCACAGTATGCACTGCTGTAATCATAGCAGGTACCACCACAGTCAGTATGCACTGCTGTAATCATAGCAGGTACCACCACAGTCAGTATGCACTGCAGTTATCATAGGTACCACCACAGTATGTACTGCTGTAGTCAAAGCAGGTGCCACCACAATCGGTATGCACTGCTGGAGTAAAAGCAGGTACCACCACAGTATGCACTGCTGTAATCATACCAGGTACCACCACAGTCAGTATGCACTGCTGTTATCATAGCAGGTACCACCAGTCAGTACGCTCTACTGTTCTGAAAGCAGGTACCACCACAATATGCACTGCTGTTATCATAGCAGGTACCACCAGTCAGTATGCTCTACTGTTCTGAAAGCAGGTACCACCACAGTATGCACTGCTATAGTGAAAGCAGGTACCTCCACAGTCCGTATGCACTGCTGTAGTGATAGTGCATACCGTCGATGTGTGTGTGTGTTAGTCAATGTGTGTGTGTTAGTCAATGTGTGTGCGTGGTGTGCGTGTGTAGACAACTACTCTTTTTAAATTAAGTTACTTCTTTTCACAATAATCATGCCTGCGTCTAAGTCCATGTGTGCGTGTGGGTCGATGTGCGTGTCTGCGGCTATGTGTGTAAGTCGATGTGTCTGTGTGTCAGTCAATGTGTGTGTGTGTGAGTCTGTGTGTCAGTCTGTGTGTCAGAGTCGATGTGTATGTGTGTGTGACTCGATATGTCTGTGTTTGTGTCAGACGGTGTGCGTGTCTGTTAGTCGCTGTGTGTGCGTCGCTCCATGTGAGTCAGTGTAAGTACATTTCTTTTTGTGTGTTTTGGTCCATGTGTGCGTGTCTGTACGTACACGTGTGTGTGTGTGTGTGCGTACGTCCATGTGTGTGTGTCAGTCCATGTTGTGTGGCTCTATGTGCGTATGTGAGTCCATGTATGTTTGTGTGGGAGTCTATGTGTGTCAGTCAATGTGTGTATGGCAATGTGTGTCTGTGTGTGAGAGTCCATGCGTGTGTGTGCGCGTCGATGTGTGTGTAAGTTCATATGTCTGTGTGTGAGTCTATGTACCATCGCACCCTCCAGCCCCACAACTCCCCATTTGTAATGGGCCAGTTGTTGAGAGAGTGGAGAGTTTCCCATACCTGGGCAGTGTGTTTATGACTGGCTCCAGTTTAACAGCAGAGGTCTCACTCCGAATCAGTCGAGCGGCAATATCTTTTCATTGGTTGTGTAACGCTGTGTGGAAGCTACCTGGTCCGTCGCTCCGCACTAAGCTTCAGGTCTTCTCGGCCACGGTCATTCCCTCCCTTCTCTACGCTTGCGAAACGTGGACCCCCCTAACGGAACATCTTCGCCGGTTAGAAACATTTAGAATGGCCTGCATACGATCCATCCTGGGTTTAACCAGGCTGGATTGTGTGAGGAGCTCACAAATCCTTGAAAGATGTGGACAAAGTCCCATCAGTGAGCTCCTCCGGCAGGCAAGGCTGCGTTGGTTGGATCATGTAGCCCGCATGCCCAAACAGCTTTTGTTTGGCCGGATCGAGGGGGCAAAACGGGCGCGGCACGGGCTAGAGAAGAGATGGAGTGATGTGGTACAGGAGGATGTGGAGCTGAGTGGACTTGCCGATGACTGGTACCAGTGGTGTCAAGATCGGCCTCTGTGGAGGAGTCTCGTGAAGGACGCTACTGGGCAGTTGGAGGCAGTCGCCCTCCAACAACAACAGAGGGCGGAGGAGCGACGCGCACAACAACGAGCGGAGCGCCAGGTGGCTAAAGCACAGCAAGTTGCCACAGTAGGGGGCACAGGTGGTGCATCAGCCAGTCGTCTCAGTCAGTCGACCTGTGGCATCTGGGTCTGCCCCGTGACCTCCTGCCAGTGGGCATTCCACACTTCACGTGGCCTCAAGGTGCACATAGCCTGGCACAAGCGTTGTCGTGACGTCACCGCCACTTAGTGGCGAATGGCGGTTGTTGTTGTTGTTGAGTCTATGTATGTATGTGTGAGTCGATATGTGTAAGTTTACGTGTGTGTGTCAGTCAATTTGTGTCTGTAACTACATGTGTGTCTAAAGTCGATGTCTGTGTGTGTGAGTCCATATGTGTGTGTGTGTAAGTCGATGTGTTTCTATGTGTGCGAGTCGATGTCTGTGTGTAAGTCCATGTGTGTCTGCCTTTTTCGCCTGGGCAACGCCAGGCACTTACCGCTAGTCTATTATAAAAGCCCGCCGTTCCGTCTGTCCATTTGTCCATCAACGAAATTATAAGAAGGCCTGAATCAAAAAGTTATAGAAAGTGGACTCCCCCCACCAGATGTGAGGGTAAAAACTTGATCCAACAGGTTTCCAAAAATTGTCGACCCCCCACCCCAAAAAATACTTGTTTTGTTCTTTTGTAGTCATATATGCTCACGCACCCTACATACAATAGTCAGTAGTATCTGCACACACGGAGGGGGGGGGAGAAGAAGACATTAGTGGGGGCGAGGTGCGAAGCATTGACATGCCCTCCGCAGGAGCTAGAATAAGCCGGCCGCCAAAAGTATAGTAACATAAAATGCAAGTGACCTGGGGCATTAGTCGACTGCCGGTAGGGGGTGATGATTGCAATGTATAATAAAAAAAAAATTGAAAACAAATATGAAAGATTCCCCAATTACTTGCAAAGCAATGACACTGTGTAACAATTATTTTTTTGTTCCTGGGTAGCGTTATTTCCTAATTGCTGATGTCTCAAAAGTACAGAAAATGGCTATTATTCCTCACAAGCTTTGCTTTTGTGACCAGGACAGTGATATTTTGAAATTTACCTATTTTCCAGAACATTCCAGATAGATTCAGTGCGGAGTAAACTTGGAGTAACTTCTAGAACGTTCTACAATTGTCCAGTAATATAAATAGTAGAATAAATACAGGGGCCTTAAGCCCACCAGTTCAGTTTAGTTCCAGCTGCCTAAGTGGATACATATCTGCATTTTCCTGAAACGGCATCAAGAGGCTGCAAACATCCGGCAGACACATTTTGCTTGGCCTGCAGCCAATTTATCAAGACAAGAGTGGAAAAGAACTCTGTGGAAGCATCTGCTAAGATGTGTGAGGCCTACAAGGCATATTTCGGCATGCCTGTCAGGGATCAAGACAAACCCTGGGCACCTCATTTCACCTGCGAGCAATGCAAAAAACTTTGGAAGGTAAGATGGATAATTGTTGCTCGGAATTTTAAGTTATAAAAGTTGTTGCAATGTTTTTAATGGTAAAAGTTAATTTTAAAATGTTTTACAATTTTCAATGTTATTTTAAAAAGATATCATATATAAAAAATGTTGTGAGAATCTCTTACACATTAGTTATGGGTGGAATAAATGTATTTTTGTAGGATGGTACAGAGGGGAAAAGAGAGCCATGAAGTTCGCTATCCCAAGAATTTGGCGGGAACCCACTGACCACTCAAGCAGCTGCTACTTCTGCATGGTGGACCCTTCCAAACGTCGGACTGCCAAGAATGCACCTGCAATTACATATCCGGACCTTCTTCCATCCATCGCCCTGGTGCCACACTGCCATGAGCTCCCCATACCCACTCCTTTGGACGAGAGCAGCAAGTCAGAGAGCGAGGAAGACCTTGTAGATCCAGATGACAATTTCAGAGGTGGAGCTGAGGAGAGAAACCCATACTACCCCAACCAAAAAGACCTCAACGACTTTATCAGAGATCATGGTCTCACCAAGTCCAACGCCGAGCTTTTGACATCTAGGCTCAAGCAGTGGAACTTGTTGAATAAAAGTGTGCAAGTCGCAAATCAGAGGAAGCGTCACCAACCTTTTGCAGCTTCTTCACCCATTAAGATGGGCTCTGCTTCTGCCACAATGTGACCAGTCTGTTCGAGGCAATCGGAATCGCCTGTAACCAGAATGAGTGGCGCCTCTTCTTTGACAGCTCATCCAGAAGCCTCAAAGACGTGCTGATCCATAACGGTAACAAGTACCCTTCTCTTCCCCTGGCTCACTCGGTGCACCTCAAAGAGGATTACAACAGCATCAAGACCTTGCTGGACGCCTTGAAGTATGATGAGTACGGCTGGGAGGTCATCAGAAACTTCAAAATGGTGGCATTCCTGATGGGTCTCCAAGGCGGTTTTACCAAGTTTCCCTGCGATCTTTGCCTTGGGACAGCAGGGACACAGCAAGGTGCACTACCACAGGCGGGAGTGGCCAGAGCAGACCGAGTTCTGTGGGGAGGAACAACGTCAAGTGGGAGCCACTGGTGGACCCTCGGAAGGTGCTGATGCCACCACTGCACATCAAATTGGGCCTTATGAAACATTTTGTCAGAGCTGTAGATAAGGAGTCGGCAGCCTTTAAGTACCTTCAAGACTTCTTCCCTAAGCTGTCTGAGGCAAAGTTCAAAGCAGGTGTCTTCGTCGGACCACAATGAATTCCCCAAGAAGCTCACTAATAAGGAGAAAGCGGCTTGGAACAGCTTTGTCGCAGTGGTTCGTGGCTTCCTGGGCAATCACAAGGTCTAAAACTATGTGGAGCTCATATTCTTGGTTCTTTCATGACGTTTCGACTGCAACACAAGCAATCATCATCAGGTGTGAAAACCACCTGATGTGGTTTTCACACCGAAAGAACCAAGAATATGTATCCCTGCAGTCACGAAAGCTTTAAATCAAAATTTATGTGGAGCTCGTTGAGACTGGTGAAGAACGACGGTACAATGGGCTGTAGGATGTCCCTCAAAGTCCATATCCTTGATGCTCATCTTGATCAATTCAAGGAGAACATGGGAGCGTCCTCGGACGAGCAAGGCGAGCGCTTCCACTAGGATATACTGGACTTTGTACGCTTAAACCAAGGACAGTATAACGATAACATGATGGGAGACTATATTTGGGGGCTGATTCTTGAAAGTGATATACAGGAAAATCGTAAATCTTTATAAACTACTCACTTATAAATCTTTTGTAGTCATTTTTGTGTTACTTTAGTATAAATACATGTTCATTTTGATTAATATGTTGTTTTTTTCTGACTTTATTTGAACGAAAATACACAAATTCGCCTGTTTTATTATTTACAAAAATAGGTACATTTCAAAATATCACTGTCCTGGTCACAAAACCAAAGTTTGTGGAGAATAATAGCCATCTTCTATCATTTTTAGGCATAAGCAATTACGAAATAACACTTACTACCCAGGAACAAAAATTGTGTTACATAGTGTTATTGTTCCCTTACTGGTATGCTCATGCACATGGGCAGCTGTCACTGGTGGTGCCACATGCCAACATTTCCTTCTGGCCTCTCCTGAAAAAAAAATATTGAGACTCGGAGAGGCTTTGCTGGAGAAACAAGCAGAATCAGAATAGAAGCAGTGCATGCAAAATAAATGCATATCAGCGAAGTGAACCCATGTTTTCGATTGTCTTTGTTTGCTCACATGGTTTAATGTGAAACCACGATTAATCCACACCCTGATTATTGAGAGTCAATCATAACCATTGGTTGGCGATGACATTTCAAATTGATCCTGGCTTTTTCCCCTTGTTCACGAGTTCTTTACCTGTCAGTTGGAGGTGCAAGTGACCTGCAGGTCTGTCACTGCTTTGTGTCACTCTCTCTCACTATCATGTGCAGTTACCACATCAGCACATCCAGTTTCGATACAAGGTGCTTAGCAAGCTGGGGTCAGGATCCTATGGGGTCGTGCTGACATGCATGGACCAGGAAACTAAGGAGCTGATGGCAATGAAGATGTTAATGATTAGCTCCAAACACCCTCCACACTGCAACATCAATCTCCTCTTGCTGTTTTGGCTTCAACATACATTTATATTCTTAGTTTTTTCGGTAAAGTCACGTTGAAGAGAAACAACAAAATAACAAAATATATATAAAACAATAAAAAATTCTCACGACGTTTCGACCATAACTCAAACGGTCATCATCAGGTGTGTCGGTTTGCATAAATTTATTTTGAAAACGGCATATTTATTTATTTATTTATATAAAAATAACGTTTGCGTCACGCGCAACGATTGGCTGTTTGCCAGGACTAGTCCATCTATTTTTTGAAAAGAGGAGGGGGGAGACGAAATTTGTTTTTTTCGGTAAAGTCACGTTGAAGAGAAACAACAAAATAACAAAATATATATAAAACAATAAAAAATTCTCACGACGTTTCGACCATAACTCAAACGGTCATCATCAGGTGTGTCGGTTTGCATAAATTAATTTTGAAAACGGCATATTTATTTATTTATTTATATAAACATAACGTTTGCGTCACGCGCAACGATTGGCTGTTTGCCAGGACTAGTCCATCTATTTTTTGAAAAGAGGAGGGGGGAGACGAAATTTGTTTTTTTCGGTAAAGTCACGTTGAAGAGAAACAACAAAATAACAAAATATATATAAAACAATAAAAAATTCTCACGACGTTTCGACCATAACTCAAACGGTCATCATCAGGTGTGTCGGTTTGCATAAATTTATTTTGAAAACGGCATATTTATTTATTTATTTATATAAAAATAACGTTTGCGTCACGCGCAACGATTGGCTGTTTGCCAGGACTAGTCCTAGTTATATAAATAAATAAATATGCCGTTTTCAAAATAAATTTATGCAAACCGACACACCTGATGATGACCGTTTGAGTTATGGTCGAAACGTCGTGAGAATTTTTTATTGTTTTATATATATTTTGTTATTTTGTTGTTTCTCTTCAATGTGACTTTACCGAAAAAAACAAATTTCGTCTCCCCCCTCCTCTTTTCAAAAAATAGATGGACTAGTCCTGGCAAACAGCCAATCGTTGCGCGTGACGCAAACGTTATTTTTATATAAATAAATAAATAAATATGCCGTTTTCAAAATAAATTTATGCAAACCGACACACCTGATGATGACCGTTTGAGTTATGGTCGAAACGTCGTGAGAATTTTTTATTGTTTTATATATATTTTGTTATTTTGTTGTTTCTCTTCAACGTGACTTTACCGAAAAAACTAAGAATATGAATTACTGCAGTCACGAAAGCTTTAAATCATACATTTATAGTTATTCTTTTAGTCTTTAGCTAACGTCAAGTAGATAGGTTCAAAGAGTAAGGTTCAAAGAAAATAACAAAATAACAAAAAACTACGACGTTTCGATCGCAACACAAGCGTTCGTCATCAGGAAGAGGGGGTTAGCTTCTAAAGGTAAACTGTTTATAAAGGTTTGAAATGGGCGTAGCCCAAATGTCAGCAGCCAATGTTAATATTAGTGGTGGGCAGCGACCGTGACGGTGGTGGGTTTTCCCACAAATCAAAGGGCTGCCCAGTAAAAATTAGCATGATAATGTAAAATCATTGAGCGGCCTCCATGGCCAGCGCCCTGAGGTGGCGATGTTAATGTGAGAGATTAGCATGTTAATGTGAGAGATTAGCGTGTTAATGGAAGATCGCAAAGCAAAAACCTCGAGCTCGGTGCGCGAGGTGGCTGTGTAAGGGTGAGAAATTTTACCTGTTAATGTTAAATCAGAGAGCCGAAATTAACAACCAACATCGGAAGGTGGTATCATGGGAACATCACAGCCAATTATGACTGGTTGATAACGTCCTTTCAATGATTGCTCAGTTTATACCCATCTTCTCGATTGAAATTGTGTCTGTGTCTATATATATGGATGGCTTCATGAACAAATCTTTGATAGCCAGTAGGTTTGCCTTAGAGAAATAAATTTCGTGTGACCCCACCGCATTAAAACAATGATCAGCCACGGCCGAGTTACTGGTCCTACCATGTTTCAGATCTGCCTTATGTTCATGAACACGGTCCGAGACATGTCGCTTAGTTTCCCCAATGTAACTACTGCCACAGACACAGCTTAATTTGTAGACGCCGGGGTATTGCATGTCAGGGATCACATCCTTCACAGATGGGATCAGATCACGAATTTTACGTACTATGTTAAATCGAACCTGGATCTTGTTTGCTCATGCTTTTGGAAATATTTTTGGTGACCCCTGCTATGTATGGCAAGGTGATTGTTTTTTATTGGGTCCTCAGATGGTTCTTTCCCAACGGTTGGGGTGAAAGCTTTACGGATTGTGTAGTCTGAATATCCATTCATTTTGAGAGCTTGGTGTACGTGTTCCAGTTCACTGGCTAGGTGATGACGGTCGGAAATACATCGAGCTCTATAGTGTAGAGTTTTGATGAGGGAATTCTTCTGGGAAGGATGGTGGTGGGAGTCAGGTTTTAAGTGGGCATCCATATGGGTGGCTTTCCTGTAGACAGTGTCCCCTTGAGCCATCTGGTCTCCTTTCAATTATAACATCCCAGAATGGTAACTTGCCATTCTTTTCCACCTCCATGGTGAATTTGATGGCTGGGTGTATGGAGTTGATGTGGTTGAGGAATTGGTTCAGAGCTGGTCGGCCATGTGGCCAGATGACGAACATGTCATCTACGTACCTCTTCTAAAAGGATGGACGTAGAGTGGATGACTGGATGGCATCTGTCTCAAGTTTTTACTTGAAAACATTGGCTACAACTGGAGATAAGGGAGGTTCTACAAACAAGTTGAAGATACCCCAATGGGTTCTCCCTTATCTCCAGTTTTAGCCAATGTTATCATAGAAAAATTTGAGACAGATGTCGCTGCCCACCACTTACATTAATATTGGCTGCTGACATTTGGGCTATGCCCATTTCAAACCTTTATAAACAGTTTACCTTTAGAAGCGAACCCCTCTTCCTGATGACGAATGCTTGTGTTGCGATTGAAACGTCATAGTTTTATTTTTTGTTATTTTCTTTGAATCTATCTACGTTACTTCACCGAAAGACCCAAAGAATAAGAATTCCTGCAGTCACAAAAGCTTTAAGTCAAGATTTTACACATTTATTGATTAGGATCAATCTTTTTCCACCTCGTGACGTTGCTTTTCATTGTCGAGTGTTTTTGAAGATTTTCTTTTATATTAAAAGCTCCATACCAACGTGCCCATAGAATAAAGTTATCAATCATTTATGTTTTAACAGTTGCATACTAACTGCTGCTACGACATGGATAACTGAAATCAATCGTCGGTCGAGAATGAGCAAAAGCAGCAGTAGTAGTTATAATGTTCAAAGGTTAATTATTGAAAAAGGTCATAACTGAAATGTTTGAAAGTATCATCTCTCTCTGCAGAATCGATACCGACGCGAGCACGGAGGAGACAATCCTCAACCATCTACGTGGCAAGGACCCAACGACGGACACATCATCTGTGTCAGAGGCACGTTTGTCTTCCGCGGTCACCGGTGCAGTTGTTTCGATTTTGGAGAGTGAGTGGGACAGGAATTGTGCAACCCGGTATAGTAATAACAGTAGTAATAACAGTAGTATTACATAGGCCACTCTCGAATTCACCTGATGCTGGTTTTAAATCACCAGCAAAACGTTGTACTGAAATTGTAAATGTTGCGAATTTGCTTTCCAACACACCGGTGTGTTAAAGTAGTCACTAACAAGGCACGTTTTGTTTACGTGGCGACCCTAATTAGCTGTGCAGGTGGTATTGGCTTCACCGCACCCAAAAAACTGTACAATATTATGAATTTGAACAGATTGTTGGGCAAATGTTTTTAGCGAGCACCTATGAAGCCACCACGGCACATGAGGGGGCGGGTGGCCAACACCAAGCTCAGCCGCCTTTGTCTCCCCAATACTGATATTTACACACACCAGGTACTAAATTAAGGCTGAGTCGAACTAAGGGAGGCCTGGGACTTAAAAACACACACACACAGCAGGGGTAAGATTCACATAGAAACCCATCGACTCACATAGACACCCGTGTGCAGCAGGCACTACGTGAATTATTACACTGCAGGATCGTGAGATTGCTATTTATTTTGGAGTCCATCCGGCAGTGGATTAATCACGGCAAATAATAACAATGATGAATAATTACCAGTGGTATATGACGTTATAGGACACACACTCGTATTGAATTTTTGGGGGGGCTTTGCTGTACCTCCAGTCCGAGCAAATATTTATTGAACATTCTCTAACTGTGGTGAGTTCTCCAATCATTGCACGTTTACAATATGTAGGACACATGCTGACAGTTACACAAGAGGCGCCCGTAAACTCACACAGCGACCAACAGATCCACAATGTTGCACCTCACCAATTCTCCAATGACACCACGTGATGATCCATCGCCAACACCCCGCACATCGACAGTGACCTGTGGGGTCACGTCTGGCGATGTGCAGCAGCATTGGAGTCAGGTAGCTGACATCGCCGTCCTCGTAGTCCACCACTTTTCCGTTGTGGCAGTAGCTCAGCACAGCGAAGCCCACGATGCTTTCCAGCAGTGGCATCTTCATGCGAGCGTTGCCGATGTGGAGCCAGTCCGAGTGTGAGCTTCGCGTGCGAGCGCTGATTATTCAGCGCTTGGCCTGTTGCGACGTCGACCCTGCTGTGGCTCCCGTTATAGTGACGTCACGTCTAACAGCATTTACTGTTTAATAATTTAAACTACGTGACATCTGCGTATGCTTACCATTACAAACATGCGTTTATTTAACATTGGATTCTAATGCAATTAGTTCATTTAATTTTAGTGTCACAGGAAACGTGAATCAGTGTTTATTTTTGTTTCTATGTTTATAAATAATTTTTGCTGAGATTCCAAAATGGGCAGGAACCACGACTTCAATGCAACTAAAAGGCAAAGTCATTTCTCACTCATGAGCATTGAGGCATTAGAGGTCACCTGCTGTGTATAACCCTGAACCAGTAGTGGAAATTCCACATTCCTCTCGCAAGGGAGATTCTTCCCATAGGACAACCACTGTTTACTTCCCCATGAAGTCGTAGCCATTTTATTGGCACCGAATGGATGAATGCTTTTTTCGCTGTCAGGTGGATGAGAATATACGACAGACAGGGTGTACTCAAGCGATAGCGACTTGAGAGACGGTGACTCGGATTAAGATAGTTACGTTGCAAGTGTTATGAAATATTTAGTGAATACTTTTTAGTGACAGTAAACCAACATTTGGCAGAATTGGCAAATTTCCTAATGAAGTTGGTTGTAATCCCCAGCGAAACGTCGTACTCAAATTGAAAATGTTTGGTCTAATATAATATAATTCCGTGGGGTGACCTGGTCTGACAACTTGACATTAGTCATTGATGGTCATTTTGTGCATTGAACTCGGTTCATACTCCAGGTTTGCTGGTTTCTAGTCTCAAACTATAAACTAAACTATTCTTTATTTTACGAGGTAAGGAAGGCCCACCGAGCGATATAGCTCTTTGTAAGAGAAATCTATATCAGCCAAATACTCTAAACTCATGTTTCTAAATAAGGAGGGAAAAACTGGAAGACCCGAAGAAATATCCACGCAACCACAGGGAGAATATGCAAACTCCAAATATACAGGTGTCAGGATCTGGATTTAAACCACGACATCCTGTATACCAGGCAATGTAGTTAACATCTCGCCACCACATTTGTGGGCTCGTGGTCTGGGCTTATTGGGTTGCTAATTCAAGTTTGTGCTTCCGTAGTCCAGGTTATAGGTTCATAGTCCGAATATTAGGATTCTTAGTCCGGTATCTGCATGTATAGTGTTCATGGTGCAGTGTGCTAGTCAACATCACGTTCAAGTGGAGTGCACCATGAACACCATCGAATAAGATGTGATTTTTAATTAGACCAAATATGTATTTTATCATCTATTTTATATATATATATTTGAACTTTGTATACTTTTTACTATTTTGTGTATCTCAAATTTGTATTATGTAATGTTAAGTTTTCATGTAAGTGCTGTAACAATACTATTGTGAAGGGCGCTATTTTAAATATAGTTTGGTTGATTGATCCTAAACTCTTTGTGCCTTACAAAAACACACGTAAATAGTGTACTTTAAGACAGAAAGCGCTAGCCATCAATATACATCCACTTGAAAGACAACGGATTTGTAAAATGGCTTGGGTTTTATAAGAAATGTTAAATATATCACGTGATGAACCAATATCTCCCTGACTTTCACCGAGTGAAATTCCTCTAAACTGCACCTGATTGCTTGGACTCAAATCGACTCAGATTGTGTACCTGTACTGAGTACCAATTTTCCAGACTCTTGCCAAATTTAAGGATTGTTGAAAATTAGAGTTGGGTGTCTTTATACACCCATGCTGGTACTCGCTATTGAAACAAGTCAGTTTTTAATGCAACAGTTTGAGATATGCAGCGAAACACAGCTGTCACTTGCAAACTCGTGTTGCAATGGATTGTGGATAAAGATAAAGCCCAGCCATGTGTGACCATTAAGGGCCTGATTTAAGGCCATTTATTTGTTAAACTCATTTATATGCGAAATTATAATCATAATGGTTGAAATTACGGGCAATAATTAAACAAATACCTTATGTACACTTTTTTATTATGCCGAGATCATGTAAATGTGTCAATACGGCAAATGTTGCATTAGGCTACTGGACCGATATCTTTTGAGAACGTTTTCCAGCCCTGAGTTCACCGGGAGTAAAATTTATGAGCTGGAACGACATGCGCAGCACAGGGAACTATTTCTATGAAACACATTGTGCTCGAGGCTTGCTCAGATTTAAGAGCTGTGCTGCCGGACGGCAAACATGGCCCGAGATGTCCGCGTGCATTCATCGCTCAGCAGATGGGAGCCAGTCCTGGGGCAGGATTTCCATTGAGACATTGTCCCTACTCGAGGAAGGTCTCAGTCTGTACGCGCGTTGTGTGTGTGGATAACAGTGTGGAGCAATTTCGCAAACTGTCATCCTATTCATCAGCGTGGAATATATGTCTGTATATATATGCACACAGCATACACGTATGTATCATGCATATATGCACACTACATAAGTAGCAATACATAGAAATATGCATAAATACATAAAACATGGAAAGCATAACGCATATTTCTTGCAACAAACGGTTCGCCAGACGCCCCGATAACCCTGTCTGCAAAGTTCCGATGAACTCAAGGAGAGAAATTGATGTAGGGATCTGCCACCCACCCTGTATGTTGTACAAAATTAAAACTCCTAGCGTGCGAGTGACTGCTGGCATCTGCAAGCACACGTGCACACAACGGGTTCATCATTCCTTGGAACCTGGCCACAGCAGCAGGAAGCCTCAAGCCAATTTGCCCTGCGGGGCAGAAGACACGGTGGATATTGCTCGCTCTGCGCCCCGGTCACTGCGGAAGGGTGTGCTCTCAGCATGAAATTATTCCTCAATCAAAATGGAATCCTACACTCACATTAAAAGCATCAAATTTCACATGTAAGAACTATTTATGATATACATCGTGTATGCCTTGAAAGTAATGGAATGAACACGACGGAACAAGATAACAACCAAATGAAGCAGAAAGGCATTCCTGAATAGAATTGTGATCCAAAATTGTAACATTTAAATTAATCACGTCGTGAAGAGGGGTAGGGTGAAGCATGCTTCATGGACAATTCCACATCTCCCTGGACAGGCCCAGCCACTGCATAGCCCTCGGACTAAACCATTTATCAAAGCCGAGATGCTGGAATGGGTTCTACAATTGGCAGAATATGTTTAGATGATTCTTTGGGAATGTAATAACTCATTTCCACAAAAAAACAGCTGACATTCTGATGACATTATGGAATTCCCTAATGTGTTAAATGTTCCCAAAAAAATGTGTATACAGTTCTGTAATTTGGTATGGAAAAGCTTTAAAATGCCAAAGCTTTGAAGACGGAAAAGTGTGAGTTACATCCCAAGACAAGGCCATTCTCTGTGGGGCAGTTTTCTTTGACAATGAAGTGCTGCAAGGTAAGTTTGTTTGTCCATGTATCTACTTTTTGCTGGGGATGTGCATTTTTGCTAAACAGGGGTTCCAAATATGGAACAATTCTCAGTTCTTTAACCAATGCCACACGCACATTCATAAAAAAAATGACAAAACAAACCACTAATAGCAGATTGAAGTCAGTGTTTTGTAGCCAGGGTAGTAGATTTTTAAGTTAGAACATTGAAACAGAATAACTAATAGACGTAATAAATATTAACTTAAAAAAATTATTCCATTTTCCTTGATAGAAGTGATATCCCTAAAGCACGTTTCATGCCCGTGCGCGTGGCTTTTCCGATCGAACTTGCGATCGAGAGATTATCATCTCATCACGTGAGCGTTTACTTTCCACATGGTGGATTTTTTTAATAATAATCGGCGGTATTAATTAACAATGTGTGGCAACTACAAGTGTCCACCTCCTGCAAATATTTAAAGTCTCATGCATCTATCAATGACATGAATCCATTATAAGGCAAACTTCACTGAATTTCAGGAATCTTTTTACGAGGGACCCTGCTTGGGAAGGATGGTCAATATGTATGAGTTATCTTTTCAGACTGGCAAATACCAATACACAGATAAACCCCATGTATTCAATGGCATGACACTTCAAAGTCGTTTAGGCCAGCAGCCCACCTGATGTGCCTTCACCTAGTGACCACCGCTCTCCGCATGTTGGTTGGTTCCAGAGCACGCTGAAGTTTTCCTGATCCACCGACTCCAAATGTAAAGCGTTTGCCATGATGCCTGTCAATAACATTAGCTCAGTGGTCCTGGTGAACAACAAGATATTTTACACTAATGCAGTTCTAGAAAGTGATGATCTGCTGCAGGGGGCAGGTCATTGTGTTCGCCAACCACAATAATATGCTTCCTGAAGTTGTAATATCGTAGCTTTTTAAAAATATTTACAAATCTTCAAAGATTACACTTTTTAGGAAAGAAGATAACAACATTATACCCAAAACTGGAAGGCATTAGCTTGGTGGAGCAAGGAATAAGATTTATAGGATTTAAATAAAGAGTGCTGATGGTTGTACAATCACAAACTGTGCAAAATGCTTTTGAACAAACTTATTATTACTAAAGACACAATTTTTGGTGGACTCGCAGTAAAACACGACACAAATCTCACAGCGCGGTGGGAGTGGCAGAAGCAGCCGGTGCAAAAGAGTCTGGCAACGGCAAGGCCTGCGAGGCCGGCACATACGGAGCGGCACCGAGCTCACCGTCCGTGACCTCCATGCCGCCCACTCGTGCCACATGCCAAGGCAGGCTCTCGCGCAAGGCGCGGGCCTGCTGCTCGCGAAGACGCACACTCTCCTCCAGTCGCTTGTGAGCGATGAGCAGCGCCGGCTTGAGGCGCGTCAGATAACAGTAGTCGCTCATCTCCCGGTCGTCCAAGCGGCTCGCCAGCACGGCCGCCATGGAGCATTCTCGCCGCTTGAGCGCTTGCTGCAGATCCCGAGCGTCCTCGCGCTTCACGCGCAGATCTTGTGCTTTGCTCTCCAGCGACCGCTGCTCAGTGTAGATGAAGGATCACGTGAAACAAGACGGTTAAAAGACGAGGCCCAACATTTTACAAACAAACGTCAAGCATCACTTGATATTCATATGTGCAGCACCAAAATACCAGTGCTACTTTTAAATAAATCTACCAATGAAAACTTGAGCTGCACCTCAATAAATGTGGTGCAAAACAAGCATTGTTTACTTATAAAGCGTGGACTCATTGAGGGAGGCTCGCCACGATTTTCAAAAAGGAAACAAATATAAGAGGTAACGTCCTGGGCATTGTCCCTTACTCATGAATACAGATGCCAGGAGAGAGATGGGAGATAGATAAGAGACAGATCACTCTTGCCTCTATTTATGTGCTATGAAGAAGGGCCATTACTCAAAAAGTAGATTATTTTATACTTTCCTTTTCAGACCACACAGTGTTATTGACGAATGTGTTGAGCTCTTTGTTGTTTGTGCACCACTGTCAGCGCAGTGTCACCATATCATTAGGTCATACAACAGCTACACGCTCTCATGCAATAACAGGCATGCCCATCACGTATGGCACACCATGCGCATATACAGGAATTTGTTTTTAAATACTTCACAGCCAGACAATCTCCGATTGATAAAAGTGCAGCACATCTCCAAAGCCATAAGTAACATTCAAACATGACTTGCGAAGATCTCCAAACACCTAAAGGGTAATATTGCCTTGGTGTTGCTTCCATGTTTTGGAGTGCGTACGGCACTTACAAGCCCGTTAAATGTTGCTACGTAACACAAAGCAATTACAACAGTGTTTAACGCATTTCATTTCTGCCACGTTGTAACGGTCAACACACAATCTCGACGCTGCCTGTTCGATCTTACGGCTAGGCGTTTGAAACAATGATGCACATTTCTTCAATCCCCCCACTGCCTCTGTCCACCCAGAAGAATAAACGGGCTCAACCAGAGTCAGTCACCAGGACACGTGTGGTGTGGTCAAGTGTGGATAATCCCACTCTATCAAAGACATCTGGCCAGTGTGAAAGAGTAGGCCAAAATACCCTCTAGCGGGACTCGTCCTTCCAGTGGTGGCACGAGCCGATAATTGCGGAGCTGCGCCTTCAGCTGTTACCGCAAAGCGATGGCGACCAACCGTGGCAGATATCGTGATATGTTTCCTACTCACTCTGCTCTCAGGGTTCCCGTCAGACTCGAGTTCCTCCAGGGCGCTCTGGGTGCGCGCAAGTCTCCCGCATATGGACAGCAGCAGGGACACCAGCGTGTCCATGTCAGACATGAGCTGGGAGAACTTGTCCACTTCGCTCGGCCGGCAGCGCTGCTGGACGGCCGCCTCGACGGCACGGGTGAGGGAGCGCGCGCTGCCCACGCGCTCTGCCAGCTGCGCCCGCTCCATTTTCAGGCGCTCGAGCTGCCGCTCCACACAGCGCAGCAGCTCCTCCTGTCGCCACGCACACACGCACGCAGGCACGCAACCACACACACGCACGGGAGATTGTTTTCACTTCACAAGATGTTGGAGGGCACATACAGGTGCTTCATTTCAGCTGGAACAGTCCCGAGCAGTCCAATGCAGAAATTATTTTGGCACACTCCATCCATCTTGCCTTATTTTTAAAAATATTTCTGCAGTATCATATGATTACATTGAGGGAAAAAATAATTTAATCCCCTGCTGATTTTGAACGTTTCACCCACTGACAAAGAAATTATCAGTCTATAATTTTAATGGTAGGTTTATTTGAACAGTGAGAGACAGAATAAAACACTCTTAAAGGGAGTGCTCCTAATCTCAGCTTGTTACCTGTTTAAAAGATATATGTCCACAGAAGCAATCAATAAATCAGATTCCAAACTCTTCACCATGGCCAAGACCAAAGAGCTCTCCAAGGATGTCAGGGACAAGATTGTAGACCTACACAAGGCTGGAATGGGCTACAAGACCATTGCCAAGCAGCTTGGTGAGAAGGTGACAACAGTTGGTGCGATTATTCACAAATGGAAGAAACACAAAAGAACTGTCAATCTCCCTCGGCCTGGGGCTCCATGCAAGATCTCACCTCGTGGAGTTGCAATGATCATGAGAACGGTGAGGAATCAGCCCAGAACGACACGGGAGGATCTTGTCAATGATCTCAAGGCAGCTGGGACCATAGTCACCAAGAAAACAATTGGTAACACACTACGCCGTGAAGGACTGAAATCCTGCAGCGCCCGCAAGGTCCCCCTGCTCAAGAAAGCATATACACATGCCCGTCTGAAGTTTGCCAATGAACATCTGAATGATTCAGAGGACAACTGGGTGAAAGTGTTGTGGTCAGATGAGACCAAAATGGAGCTCTTTGGCATCAACTCAACTCGCCGTGTTTGGAGGAGGAGGAATGCTGCCTATGACCCCAAGAACACCATCCCCACCGTCAAACATGGAGGTGGAAACATTATGCTTTGGGCGTGTTTTCTGCTAAGGAGACAGGACAACTTCACCGCATCAAAGGGACAATGGACGGGGCCATGTACCGTCAAATCTTGGGTGAGAACCTCCTTCCCTCAGCCAGGGCATTGAAAATGGGTCGTGGATGGGTATTCCAGCATGACAATGACCCAAAACACACGGCCAAGGCAACAAAGGAGTGGCTCAAGAAGAAGCACATTAAGGTCCTGGAGTGGCCTAGCCAGTCTCCAGACCTTAATCCCATAGAAAATCTGTGGAGGGAGCTGAAGGTTCGAGTTGCCAAACGTCAGCCTCAAAACCTTAATGACCTGGAGGAGATCTGCAAAGAGGAGTGGAACAAATCCCTTCTGAGGTGTGTGCAAACCTGGTGGCCAACTACAAGAAACGTCTGACCTCTGTGATTGCCAACAAGGGTTTTGCCACCAAGTACTAAGTCATGTTTTGCAGAGGGGTGAAATACTTACAGTATTTCCCTCATTAAAATGCAAATCAATTTATAACATTTTTGACATGCGTTTTTCTGGATTTTTTTGTTGTTATTCTGTCTCTCACTTTTCAAATAAACCTACCATTAAAATTATAGACTGATCATTTCTTTTTCAGTGGGCAAACGTACAAAATCAGCAGGGAATCAAATACTTTTTTCCCTCACTGTATAGGAATATAGGCTACAGTAATATAGGCTACAAAAATATATTATTAATACAGATAGGCATACCTTGTACTCCAGTAGTAGTGCCTTTTGCCGATAACCATTACTTCAAGTCAGCCTAGCAGCCTGATCGAAAATATCGAGTGAGAAATGAAGCCTGAGGTATATCAACGTATTGTGCCGGCATGGTATAACTTGCAATCCAGGGGTTGCCGGTTTGATCTATCGGCATGGCATTTGAAACGATGGGCAAGTTTCCTAACTCACCCTGCATCTGTCTACCCAACAGTTAGTCGATTGGCAGGTTGCACGTCGTGGGGTAAAGTGTGGGTACTCACACCGGTTCCAAGACAGCCTCACTAACATGGAAGGGTCGGCCAAAAATACCCTCGAGAGGAGGCCCTTTCAGCAGTGGCGTGAGTGAGCAATTGCAGGGATGCACCTGTACCTTGTACACCCAAACATGGGCATGTAAAGGGCGTGCTGCAGACTAACCATACGATTCTTATTGGAGAGAAGGGCCACGGCATTTCAGCCCATGACCAAATCACACGGAATGCGCCCAATCAGATCAGACCTCAGAAGCAAAGTGGGATTGAGCCTGGAAAATTATCGTGTGGGTGACCACCATACATTAAACTGGTGCAGTAGGCAATGTGGACAGTAGAGGGCAGTGCAGAAGAAATCATATTCTTGGTTCTTTTGGTAAAGTCACGTAGAAGGGAAACAATAAACATTGAAAATGGGTCGTGGATGGTTATTCCAGCATGACAATGACCCAAAACACACGGCCAAGGCAACAAAGGAGTGGCTCAAGAAGAAGCACATTAAGGTCCTGGAGTGGCCTAGCCAGTCTCCAGACCTTAATCCCATAAAAAAATCTGTGGAGGGAGCTGAAGGTTCGAGTTGCCAAACGTCAGCCTCGAAACCTTAATGACTTGGAGAAGATCCGCAAAGAGGAGTGGGACAAAATCCCTCCTGAGATGTGTGCAAACCTGGTGGCCAACTACAAGAAACGTCTGACCTCTGTGATTGCCAACAAGGGTTTTGGCACCAAGTACTAAGTCATGTTTTGCAGAGGGGTCAAATACTTACAGTATTTCCCTCATTAAAATGCAAATCAATTTTTAAAATTTTTGACATGCGTTTTTCTGGATTTTTGTTGTTGTTATTATGTCTCTCACTGTTCAAAGAAACAATAAAATAATAAAAATATATTATTTTATTGTTTCCCTTCTACGTGACTTTACCAAAAGAACCAAGAATATGAATCCCTGTATGGCGTAGCGTTTCAGGTAAAATAATTAAATAATGCCCATTATTTTCCGACTTCAGCCTCGCTGAGTCTGAAAATTCTGTTTAACTAAAAACTAAACTATTTTATTTTACCAGGTAAGGCCCACTGATCTATATAGCTATTTTTCAAAAGTTACCTGGCCACAAATGCTAGCTCAACGACGTGGCTTATCACGTGGAAATGTATATCAGTCCCCAAATTCTCTTAAGTGTTGTCACTTTATTACCCAGGGCTCATGAGGCACCTTCATTGTGACACACTCGACCTTCATGTCGTGTTTAAGGACCCAATCATCAAGGAAAACATGTACATAATATAACATAGATAAAAGGGAAATTTGTGAATATGTGTGTCTGTTCGAAATGTTTAGCATACTTCCCAACATGCAACAAACTTGACATTTGGCATGTGGGTAGCTTCCAGAATGTACACAATGCAAAAAGTATAAAAATAGACTTTTGTATTTTAGGGGGGGCGCAATAATGTATATATTTTGCACGGCAAGTGAGCGGTGACGTCACATCTGTGATGTCACCCGCATGCGGAAGCGTTACGCAGTGTGCCTGCTGACGTCACGCATCCCTCCCCCCACCCTCCGCGTAGGCCGTGTATTAATCCAAGACAAGAATCCAAGTCTCGGGCGAAGCCGGGTCCGGGTAGTAAAGCTAGTATATAATATACAGGGTGTTTGAAATGATGGACCCGATTTTAAATCGCTATATCTGCAACCACGAATCGCCCATGAATGAAACTCTTACCACTTGAAAGGGCAGGGCATAGAGTTTCAAATGATTACCGCTAGATGCCTCTCCCAGCGCACAAACAGCCCTGAGCCTCAGTCATTCGCAAGACGGTGACCCCGCAACACAAGGGGCGTTTTGCGTTCTGCAGTTCAGCAAGACTGAATCTGTAATTGCGGTGCAGCATGCGTTTCAACGGCGTTTTTGCATTGATTCGCCAATGTCAAATAGCATGGTGGCACAAAAACACGGTCTTTTGTGCCACCATTAGCGACTAATCTGAATGACCTCAAAAACAGAATCACGGCAGCGTGAACTTCAGTGGAAGAAGACACTTTGAGAGGCGTTTGGGACGAATTCAACTATCATCTCGATGTTGTCCATACAGCAGGTAGAGGGCACATAGAGCATTTAGAATATGGTTAGTATAACGTGATAACTCATTAAACCGTTTGTAACTTTTTGTATAATTGTAACATGTTGCCAACGTGAAAATATACCGCTTTGAAATTGGGTCCCTCTTTTTAAAACACCCTGTACATTACATTTTCTTTAAAAAGTTCATTCAGCTTTTAAAACTCCAGAAGTTAAAAATAAATTATGGACTGACATGTAAATTGCTCAATGGTGACAACAGTACAGTAAACCCTTCATATTCGTGGGTTTTATAATCACGCATCTTTATGAGTGCTATTTGAAATTCTCAGGGTTGTATTTTAAATATTCGTGACTGCTGGGCGTGATTACCCGACAACAAGTTGTGGCGCATGGCAGCGTAGTAGATTGTGAGGCTGTGAAAGTTGCCCATGCGACGTCGCTTTCCCTGTCAGTCTGCCTTGGTCTGTTGCTCTATTTACACGCCACTGCTTTCCTATACTATTGATGCACCGTATAATATCCAGTTGTTTATTGATATAATTGCACTTTTTAATATGTTTATGTTCATCTCTGCTCCCTTAGCCTCGATGTATCGATGGTTCTGGCTGTTCGATGGGCTTTGTCTCACTGGCACGACCATCGTTGCGGTGGTTCCCTTGCGTGGACGCGCTTGCCTCACAGCGCCGTTGGCAGCGCCGCAGCTTGTGTTACACATAGACGTGACATTAACTTACTAATCCCCCTAATCTCCCTGCCTAATCTCTCCCATCAACATAGTGCTAATCTCCCATTAACACTGCTGTTGTGTGCATACACGGCGAGCGATACTCTTATGCGGCAACGGAAGCTCATTCCATGCTAATCTCTCTCCCTAATCTCCCCATTAACACAACTGACGTGCTTGCGTCTGCGGATGGAATTCCTTTCCAGCTCAGACCCCGCTTGCTTGACCATCGCCACATAAATAACATCTTGTTGTAACAGCTCTCTCGCTGGTTCAGCAGTTCCACTGCTGGATTATTTTTTCCACCTGAGGACGACCGCTTGTGTTGCGATCGAAACGTCGTGATATATTATTTCTTTTATTTTATTTTTCTACCTACGTGACTTTACCGAAAGAACCAAAGAGTATATTCTTAGTTTTTTCGGTAAAGTCACGTTGAAGAGAAACAACAAAATAATAAAATATATATAAAACAATACAAAATTCTCACGACGTTTCGACCATAACTCGAACGGTCATCTTCAGGTGTGTTGGTTTGCATACATTTATTTTTAAACGGCGCATTTATTTATTTATAAAAAAACGTTAGCGTCACGCGCAGCGATTTGGCAGTTTACCCAGGACTAGTCCATCTATATTTTGAAAAGAGGAGGGGGGAGACGAAATTGGCTTTCAGACAGCATACATTATAAAAAAAAAATTCGTCTCCCCCCTCCTCTTTTCAAAATATAGATGGACTAGTCCTGGGTAAACTGCCAAATCGCTGCGCGTGACGCTAACGTTTTTTATAAATAAATAAATGCGCCGTTTAAAAATAAATTTATGCAAACCAACACACCTGAAGATGACCGTTTGAGTTATGGTCGAAACGTCGTGAGAATTTTTTATTGTTTTATATATATTTTATTATTTTGTTGTTTCTCTTCAACGTGACTTTACCGAAAAAACTAAGAATATGAATTACTGCAGTCACGAAAGCTTTAAATCAAAACCAAAGAGTAATTATGTAATAGATAAGTAATCAGCCACTTAGCATGTGACTCACCTGTAAGGAATTGCAATGTGATGTGTATTACTTAATAAAACGCTTCCAGGTTACGCTGAGTCTTTAGCTATCACAGCGATTAAAATTATTTGAATTCTTCTCAATTTCAATTGATTCTCTAACTAATCTTGGCCAGTAATAATTAGCTCTGCATAACACTTCAACGTTATCAAAATCAATTGAATGTCCTTTCTGGCAAGCATGCTCTGCCACTGCTGACAGCTGTATTTGGGAGAATTTAATGTTCCTTTGGTGTTCTTTTAGTCTTACGCTAATGTTACGTCCCATCTGTCCAATATAACGAAACGTCGTACTCAAATTGTAAATGTTATGGATCCACTCTTCAACACACCGGTGGGCTAAAGTTGTGAAATATTTGTCTTTTGCCAATGTGACACATTTTTTTACTAATTAATAATGCGATCTAACCCAAAATCCTTCATTATGAATAATACTGGTCGCAAAAGCCTACATGTTAAATTGAATTTTCCTCATATGCTTTACGTATTCATATTAGCAGAATTAATATTCCTGCCATTCTATAGGAACTTATCTCCGTGAACATTAAAGGTTTAATGGAGTCAGAAAGAATGCTTTGCAATGTGGCACAACCTTCATGTTGGTGATGTCCACGTCTGCTGCCTGGCTGGGAGGGTTGTCATTGTCCCCAGCGCTGTTTTGGGGGCCCTCCTTGCAACACGTCTGCTCATCAGGGGCAGATTTTGGCGTGGAGGTGTCGCAGGGCTGTGGAGATGCGCTGGACGCTCTGCTCGGGCTTGCACGATCGTACACCAGTCTGCTGGGAGACGAGATGCTCAGAGTGCTCTCCACAGGTTGCAGCAGAAACCAAGAGATGGAGATGACACGTTGTGAAACCCGTGTACAATGCCGCTCCCTCCGCCTATCCCTCACTCCGATTTGTTGCAATCGCACACGTAGCGCAGACATCCAATTCCCACGTATGCTCCTCCTGAGAGAATGCCACCAGGTGTGCGAGGTGAAAGTCTAACTACACGTTACTCGGACTGCACTCATGTGACACCCGCCAATCGGTCGTATCCCAGCGACACCACGAGACAACGCTGCGGCGGCACACCTGGAACTCGTTTGTGATGTTGCCCCATGTGTTTACAGGGAGTGGAGTGACAGGTGAGACAATGAAAAGTCTCAGGACAACGACATCTCGAGCTGCGAGTCCTATACTCCCCGGTGTCACGCCCAGACCACGTAACGCGGGAGGAGAGGCACCACCACGGCAGTGTCCGACCTTACGATGCCAAGGAAGGCACGGAATGTTCGCGCACGCTTCGTCTCCTCTGCAGAGATGCGTGGGAGAGATAATGTGCTCAGGAGCCTGCCAGGCCAGAGCAAGGCTCCCCAAGTACAGGGAGAATGTCGGCCATTCTCATCGAGGCCAATGCTATGGTGAGGCCCTTTGCTCTACAATGTCATGGGAGTGGAGGCTTCAATGCCACTCCTACTCTCTCACAGAAATATGATATAGAGGACAGACACCTGTAACCGGCTTACAGTGGCAAAATCATTTTTAAAAATCTAAACTTTAAATTATCCTCTTCGTGCAATTAGCTGTCTTGCCTTCTCTCATCATGTATATATTACACCTTAAATCGCACTTTTTGTTGCTGGTCTGCTTGGCATCTTGGGTTTTTAAGGCCTGTTCTCAGCAACCCCGATTCAATCTAACAATAGGCCTGTGTGGTGAGCAATGATAAGTGTTCTAGCAAGAATCTCCGATAAGCATGGTTGTCTACATACAGTGCGAAATAAGTTCTACACATATAGAAATAATCACCTCACTGAGCCTCAAGACTTGCAAAAAGAAATTTGATTCATAAATGAGAAGTACATTTCACTTTCGGAAGGGTAGTGCAGTGGTTTGCACACTGCGCACCGAAACCTAGCTAAATCAGAAGTGAGTATTATCCAAACCGGTTCTCCCTCACCACCGTCACCAAGTGATCAACGTGGTGAAGTATGATCAAACAAATCCCACAACTGGCACGTCTTGTGTTAATATGTGAGCGCAACGTGAACGAGTGCTACACGTGTCTGAAGTGAGCAGTGCGCTTGATGGCAGTCCTACGTTTGTGAGGGGGGGCGGTGATTGTCCTCCTCCTCCTCCCACTCCTCCTCCTCCTCCAGTGCTTCCTCCATCTCTGGGAAGAACTCCTGCATCATGTGTGCAGCAGCGTGTGCCTGGTTCTCGGGCAGCAGGAGGTCGGGAAATCCAACCCCTGGCTCAACTTCGGCCATGGCTTTCATGACAGCCACCAGCAGCTCCCTGGCAAGTCGCTCATCCACATCCGGTACCGGCTTAGGTCTCCTCTTCCTGGGCCGCTGTTGTGGACGTCCGGCAATCGGAGTGAGCAGGGCAGACTGACCACGTTCTCCTGCAACAAAGCGGTAAGAGAAATCTGATTAGGACAGGCGGATATCGCCCCATGGCAATGGTAAAAAATGGCATCTATGAAATCGATCTTGTGTGTTTTTAGAGAAAGGGATTGTTATAGGATGGGTTCTGAGTTAAAAACCCGTGAAATAACATTCGGAATGAATGGGCCCGTTTGGTAACATGTGACTTTCTGATTACGAGCCCTTTACTCTTATCAGATTCCTTATTTACACTGGAGGAATTGGAAGGGCTATGAAGCTCTTTTTTACAGACGTCCAGTAGGGGTAGATCAAAAAGTTAGAACAAACAATATAAACACTGATACGAGTTCAAGTATAGTCTGTTCTGCTATAACGCTGCTGTGTTTTTATTACGCGAATTGGACATAATGCGATTAATGTATTAGGGAACACATTTTTTATAACGCGGATGTGAATTGGATATAACGCGACTGAGTGAACAGAACTAAGTCGCGCGAATAGGAATAGGCGGATGTATGGCTGCCTCGGCATAGCATCGCACAAGGCGCGATGCTCGTGAATGCTTCTAGATGCTACCCACGCTTCTTTGTTCGGCCTGCAAATGCATCTCACATATTATCGCAGACTGTGCTTTACCAAATATACTGTGTAAGACACTGTAATTATAAAAGAACACGTAAAAATCAACAATAATGTAACAAATTATCAAGATAAATGTCAGTCATGTTGGTGTTTTCGAAAATCTACTACCCGTAACTGCTTAATTCCAATTAACGCGATTTTTCGATAACGCGCTGTTCTTCAGGAATGTAACAACTGCGTTATTGGAGAAGAAACTGAATGAAAGGTCACGAAAACAAATAAAGTATATAAGTACAAGAGAATAAGTTTTCCCCTTTTTTCTGGCAAAAAACAGGTATTCAGACGTTAAAACACCAAACTGAAACCTTTTACAAGGAATCATTTCTGCATTAACCACAATACTTGTGGTCAGAATGCAAACAAAAAATATACTCTGATAATATATGCATTGTCCTTGAAACTGATTGGTCCACACCAGAGACAGCTTTCTTTCGAGCCTCGTCTCAAACGGTGTTAGACCAGAGGATGCCAAAAGGCCTTTTGGCGTCCTCTGGTCTAACACCGCAGACATGATTCCTTGTAAAAGGTTTCAGTTTGGTGTTTTAACATCTGAACACCTGTTTTTTGCCAGAAAAAAGGGGAAAACCTATTATCATATTTTGGTACTGGCTTAGGAGGTCGCATGCTGATATATAAGTACAAATTGCTAAAATATTTAAATTCCTGCTGATTTTTCAACGCTAAATGCAACCTTGCGCAAGGCCGAAAAACAATAATAGTCCTAGACTATCCACGTGGAATACAAGGTCTACACTATCATATTCATACACTCTACATATATATATCAGTGATAGAGGTTCTTAATGATTTCAATATGATTTAGTAGAATTAAAGTGCCTGGTTTTAACGCCTGTGTAGTGACATCAGGGATGTCACTGTATGGTGCCGGCCCGAGAAGGCCGTGGCGTGCGATGTCCCTACATCGCGGACAGCACCGTGTGTGTTGCTGTGTGAGGCTGGCTCTAGCACAGGACGGCGTGCGATGCACCATCATCGCGTACACCCCGTAGGCGGGTATAGTACCAGCCCTAGCGGGGCTTGGCGAGCGCTGGGATAGCGCGGGCACCAAGCATAGCGCGTAGTGCGGGCTCCCACAAGGGGAATTGGGAGAGTGTCAGCCCAGGGGCAGGGTTGCCCCGGGCCATGGCACTCTGGTTGACCCCGTAGACACGTGATCCGGAGTGTCCACAGAGAGGCCCCCAGGTGGGGGCGCTAGGGGGTGACCACGTGTCCGGGGAGAGCTCTCGAGATGGATCGAGAGGGAGCTAGAACGCTCAACAAGGCGGGCGGGGCCAAGGGCGGAGCGGCCCCGACCCGGGAGGATATAAGGTGGGTCCCTGAGAGGGACCGGGGTTCTTCGTTCTGTAGTGTTTATAATGACGAATAAACTTCTTAGGAGGCATACTCTGTTTATTGTAATACTTCCTTAACACACAGAGGTGTATACGGTCCCCTCACTTGATACCATAAGAAGGTACAGCCTCCGGACTTAGTGTGACCTACACACAGGTCTCTTCCTAACCTAAGGAGGTACAGCCTCCTGTCTTGCCAGGACTTACTCTCGAGTCTACCGCTATCCTAGAGTCCTCTGGCTGGGACCTAGGGGAGGCTATCTGACCCACCGCTGGCCCGGCGGGTCTTGACCACTGGATGCGCCGAGCCTTAGCCCTCAGAAGGGCTGGAAGGCTGGGTCCAGGGTCCTGGCTATCTTCAGCCCGGGCTTCGGTCTTCATGAGAACTCCCCGCGCTCTCCGCGCTCACCCTTCTTATACCCGTTTGTGGCCAGGTGTAACCATTCCCACATTCCCACGTGGAACTGTCTGATTGGTTCTTACAAAACTGTGGCTATGATCCACTTCACCTCGTCTGACCCCAACCGTTTTGTACACAGAGGTAACGCTGCACTGCCCCTTTGATACCTAGTGGCAATGCAGGTTACTGAACAGTGAGTAGTTAACACCTCTACAGTTCTACAAGCTGGAAGCTCCACGTCTACAAGCTGGAAGCTCTACGAGGCATCAACACGTGGTCGGGGACCCGAGTAAGGGTCTGACCCTTCGTCGCTGTAACTCCTACGTATAGAGTAGTTAGCTGGGTGGTCACCAACCTAGGCTGTACCTGGTGAAGGGGCAGTTACCCCTTTGTGTTAACGTGTTGATGTTAAAATAAAAGTGTTGCCTGTAAATAACAACGTCTGCGTCTCAGTTGGACTCACTACACCTGTGCCGAGGGCTGAACCCCTTGTGCACAGAGAGATGCACCTCCCCGAGCACCATCGAGCCACACTCTGTCCTTGTGCTCAATCACTTCTCAGCTGGGCCACATTGCGTAGGACGAGCGAGTGGTGCGCACGCCGTCTCTGTATAGATTTAAATGACAGAGCGACTCTCGTGCGGTTTTCGCGGCGGCCTGAGCTGCCTCGTTCAGATGAACAACGTTTCGCTTGTCTTTATTACACCCCAGCCAGTTCAACTGACATAACACATCTGGATTTTATCTTATTCTGCATGAATGCAAAGGTTAGCAAAATACAAACACCCATGACAAATCATTATAAATATATATGATGGGTTGGTAGAATGCAATCACACACTGGATATGGAACCCAGAAGGTCGCCATTCCTCCTCTGATGGTTTAATCCTCTGAGCCGCCCCTTTGAGCTTCTCCTGTGATTCGGTGACGTGGAGAAAGAACCCAGCATTGCCATAGCAGCATTGTCATATACGTCACCTATCACTTCGGCGCCAACAATTGCCTAAGCTCTATGGCACTATATAGGGATGTTTGGCCAACACAGTGAATTATTCAAATTTCTTGAATTATTCCTCTGACATCCTGGATCTTGTCCTGGTGATGTTCGGTACAGCACCACGAAACGCTGTATACCTAATTGATACATTTATTTGTGAAAATTGTTTCAACATACTGGTGTGAGCTGAACACTACAGGACAATACATGTATTTGGCTGTCAGGTTGTGGAGGGTACTTAATGACATACATTTGGTCAGATCACTATGTGGCCTCAACCAAAAATCAAGTATGAATCAATTCAATGAGTGTTTATACGATGTGGTAGAAAACCAAAAAAAAATCCGAAGAGAACCCACACGCCATCAGACAGAGAAAGGGGAGAAGATAAACACGCACCTGGCACCGCGTCGTGCGTGGCCTCGGGGACGGCTGGCTCCCCCTGCTTGGCTGCCCCTTGCGGCTCCTTCTTGGGGGTCCTAGTGCGGAGAGCGGAGTCGCCGATCCCCACGTCCACAGCTCCCTCACTGGGCGGCACGGAGGAGGCAGGGTGACTGGGCGCAGGGGAGCAGACGCCAGTTTGGGACCGGCTGGTTTGCTCCCCAAAGGAAGAGGCGTTCTCCCTGGAAGACAAAGCACATTGCACCGCATGTGAATGCTTTTGCTAAGGCGACGCTCGGTTTCAGAAGTACATGTTCAAACAACGTGCACGTGTACGCATATGAATGTACAGCTCGTTTGTCAATCCACTGCTGGATGAGGGCCTCTGTACACCACGTGGGCTGTGAGGGTTATCTGACCCTACTTCACCACAGGGTGGTGAAGGTGAGGGAGCTTTGGCTGCACTGCTCTCCACTCCACAATGGTTACTACCACCCATCCAAGCACTATTCAGGCCTAAACTTGCTTAGCTTCCAAGTCTCAAAGGACCAGGCACGTTCCAAGAGCTTTGGTCACGGGCCAAAAACAATGAAGTGAACAGAAATCGAATTTAAATCGTGAAAAATGTGGAAATTTACGGAACTCTGTAAAATGTGCATCGGCCTTCCTTGAATAAAAAAGTGACTTCCACGTATGAAGAGGCAGTCAGTGCTCCTGTCATGTTTACAGCCCGAAGCGAGTAGTGTAATTCCTCATTACTATGGCAGGGGACGACTATCCATAACACAACCATTTTGACTTCCCAACAAAGTTTTACTAATTTTATCGACCATGGAGGGATGATGGGCCGAGTCAACCCCAAACCTGGAATTAAATTTGTAAGCTTCTGACTGCAAGCCGCTCACTCAACCACTGAGCCACCAGGCCAGAGGAGGTGTTGAATGAGGTCTGCTCATTAACAGCCATCCTCATCATTTTACTTAAGAATGGTGTTTTTTACACCGATTCTCAAAGGAATTAACAGATTCATTAATTAAATATGCACGATTACAAATATAATTTAATACCAGTTTTAATTAACGGCATCTATAAGTGATATTGGTGAACCAATCGACACAACCAATGGTGAGAACTGCTGCCAAAACTGCTGCCCAAGCCTCCGGGTGTGTTACAGCTCTGGGCTCCACCAGGTACATTTCAGTTAGCAACTGAGGACCATTAGACAACGCGTAAGCATTCATTACCTCATGCAGTCCAGCGATTATCCATGTAGCGCAAAAACATGAGCTAAGCAATACTGCATATAACACAACTACTGCCTACATAGCAATATGAATTAGATTGTAAATGTGCCCACTGCTCATACATCCGAATAACAACTCTGCTGATATAGGTATTGGTGCACTCTGCATGTTGTCTTCCTGTGGCCCACACAGCCACAACAACAGAGTACGAGTGAGAAAATGACCCTGGAATCATTTTCTCAGCAGTGGAGTATCTGTGGCTTAAGTTATCTTATGTTAAATGCTGCAGCTGAAAACGATGAAGGCACTCGTGGGGCACATGGGCAGTGTTGTGGACAATGCAGCACTCACAGAGATATGTGCAGAGAACCGGGAGGCTGTGGTACGGGTGGATGGAATGCCCTCCCCACATCCATGAAAACATCATCGTCACCATCTTCATTCTGGGAAGATGGTGTAAATGGAGAGTCTGGATTTTGAGATAACAGAATGCGAGTCTGAGAACTCCCACCAGATGATGCAGAAGCGCTCGTGTGTTGAGATTTTAAGATATCCGACTGCACTTGACCATTTTTAACAGCTGGCCTCCAGCCTAGGCTTTCTGGATGAGGGAGTGGAGGCCGAGGTGGAGGTGAAGGGTTCATCAGCTCTGCTTCCTCCACGAGGCTGTCCATAGGACCTGCAGCTACTGCCGACTCCGTCAGTTCTAAATCTCTAGCATCTGGATGAGCAATGTGCCCCTCTGATCTTGCGTGGCTTTTATGGCCTTCGTGTTCTACCAGCAAAACCTTGGCTTCATTGTCTAAATCCCCACGGCTCGTTTCGTCTTCAAATGCTGATAGTGACCTCGCTGGGTTCTTCTGTCCGAGGGGGACAGCTTCTGCAACAGAAGCCGGTAAGTGATCCTGCTGAGTCTTGATTCTTGCCCTCTCTTTCGCTCTAGAAAGGACCTGGCTTGCTACTGAATTCCCGCCATCATTCCACAACGAATTACAGCTCTCCGAGCCTATGAAAGTCATGTCTGGAAATGTCCTCTCATCTCCGTGATGTTCTGGCAGCTGCTTGGACCATCGCGGGTTGTGAACTCCGAAGGATCGAGCATGATCCCCGACACCTCTCGGTTGTGAGCTCGATTCCCCCTTCTCAGTGCTGCTGCTGGTGCTGCTTTGCCTGGTCCCCGAAGGCACTGGATACACTCCGAATTCCTTTTCTCTGCGTTGTGTGAGAGGATGACATGTTTGGCAGAAACAGGTGAATAAGACAGCTTCGAAACACCCGAAAATATAACACGTGCAAGACACATTAAACCAAAAAGTTTTCGTGTAAGTTTAAATCGTATGTATGTATAACTTATTTTGCACGTTACATAGCCAACCGTGCTAATCAGAGGTGCAGGAGAAAGACAACAAAAAACGTCCACAGTGAATTACAATTTGAGGATGTATGCGTGTTCTGTGCTTTACATTTTAAGGTAAATTATGAAAGTGATTTAATTATTTATCATCCAATGTCAATTTACATAGGTCCAGTGACAAAACTAGCCTAAGCCACCAGTGATCCAAGGGAAAAGTTGCTCTGTGAGAGTCGAGATTCTGTGCCCAGCTCAATCATCATCTGGCTCCAGTTCACCAAATGTGCTATGTGGATCAGCATTCCTTCACTGCAGTCGAAATTACAGCCACTGACGGACGTTCCGACAGAGAGGCACAGAACATGGGGAGCGAGGTCGCTCCACGATCCCAGAGGAAGACAAATGTGTGTCGATGGTCATGCACACAGAGCAAGTGCTGTTTGGGGGTCCTCACTGGGACTCGTTCTACACAGGCACATTAACGTGCCACACTGGCTTGATATGGCTCTTGCACATTACGATTTTCATCGCAGATAAGAAAACAAAGGTAGTGGTGGTCACTCTATGAATTCACCACTTGGTGCTGGGGAGGGGGACACTGCACATTGGGGTCTAGAGATCCCCTCGCCAGGCTGCACCAATATAAAAAAAAAAATACTGCAACGACAACGCCAACGTACAACCAGTTGTGCGAGCGATGTATCAATTAGGGGCATTTTTGTGGAAGTGCAGTTTCCTTTTGCTTGAATATGAAAAAAAGGCACCACTGATGATCTACTCCGCGTCTCTACACGAGAGAGATGAGGCCAATGTTCTTCAAACTCCGAACTACGTGTTTAACATACGACGTCAAACAAGTGTGTGGCAGTACAGACATCATCAGAACACCCGAGCTAGCATAACACAGCAAGAAACGTCACTGTAGCCGTCATGGGGCGGTGACGTGGCCCAGTGTGCACAGCTTGCTGTAGAGGTTGGTGGTACGAGACGAGCGGCCGCCCTCGTTAGTATTACGGGTGGATTAACCATCAATCCCACGGACCGTATGCTTCACAGTGGACGTTTTCGATATTCCCAAATCACTTAAGCCACACAGCAACAACGCCCCCTACTGCCAGTCTGATTGCCCACTGGTTGGCCGGTGCTGTGTTTACCTTACGCCAAAGAGACGACAGCTGCTACTGGGGGTCTCATTGGCTATACTGCTGCAAGGCGGTCGAGAAGTCCTGCATGGGAGGCGCGGTGTTAAAAGGAACCAATGATGCTCATATATCACATGCCATCGTGAAACTGAAGCCCAACAGTCATTTATCAAAAAAGGGATTCCTTGAGGTTACCTAGCAGGGATGGGCCCATGTTGCGTTTCATGCCCTCGGGAGGCCGGCACGAGCATGCAGCTAAATTTGGTGACACCAAGTTCCCCATCCGTCGGCTCCTGCATGACAGACCCAGCATGAGACAAGAGCAGAAAAAATACATGGCAGGGGCACTCGGCGCAACACGGGTCTCAGCACGGAGCACGCGATTTTCTGCATCACAAGCAGCACAAAGCGTTCAACGCGCAACAGCACAAGGCCAGAAACACACATTGGCACGTCGAAAGGTTACACATATGAAATGTCTGCGTGGGCATGTGCGCTGTTGTGCGTAGCAGAGACACGGCCAAGCTAAAGACCACCGCAAGGCCTGTTCCCTAGGAAAACATTCCTAGTGACATTCCCTGCGCCTGCCGCTTGCACCTGCGCACACTTACTGCCGCTTGATGCAGGCCGGTGAGTGCTACGAGCAAGCGCTGCAGCTGTGCTATTGATTGGCTCGCCTGCTGAAGCCACTTGTGGACATTTGTTTTCCTCCAGCGTATATGTGTGCATTTTCATTAATTCACACTTGGTACCTGGTGAGGTGAGTAAACATCGCCACTCGGGAGACAAAGGCGGCCAGGCCTGGTGCTGGAAACCCACCGCCTTATGTGCCGTGCCAACCTTCATAGGTGCTCACTAACAGCACTTGCCCCAAAAGTCTGATAAGGCTATACGGGTGATATTTGTCTTCGTGTGTATGTCTGTGTGCGAGTGCCAGCATCCCTGTGTTTAGTATTTGTTTGTGTCTCATGCAATTTAGAGAAGTGCACTTATTATTAACGGTATAATGTTTACATATTTTGTAAAATAAATGTACTCATTCTGCAATTCACCGACACATGCCTTTTCACCACTGACATAATAATTTCAACTTATAATGCACGGCCGCACAGTAGAGAGAGGAGACGGCAGTCATAAGCCAGGGTAGGGATCCTCCTCGACGCCCACAGGAAGGGAGTTTCATAAAATTTGTGCGATCCACCATCCCTCGCTGCCTCCACAGGGCGGGAATACAGGCAATGTTGCACCACCATTGCCTGGCTGAAGTTGCCGAAATGCAAAAACCTCCTCATGATTTGGATTCTCTTTGGATTTTTTTTATTTGCAAGCAGTTCATGAGCATAAAGGTAGAGGAGAATGTTAAAATTCTAATGAAGGGAAATTGCAATAAAAAAATTGTGATATTAAAATGAATTTAAACAAAAATAATTGGTCAATGAAAACACCAAACTAAAACTACAAGACAACACCCAGACTTGCAGCAGCAGCAAAAGCCACCCCTGAGTCAGAGTTTAAAGCCAAATGTGCAACTATTCTCAAACTGTATGTATGTCTTGTTTACCTGAATGGCACCATAAGCTTTATGGCTACAAAAAAACTTGATAGCAATTGTGCGCCTTCAAATGAAATGGAAATGCACACTAAATTAAGTTCAAATGTTTATAACCGTTCAATAATGGTCAATGAGACTTGCATTACGCCTAATAAAGTGCTTATAATGTTTGCACAACGTTAGGTGGGGGGTGGGGGGGGGGAGGGGCAAGAGTCTGGGTGGGAGGCAACCAGGGTGGGCACTGGAAACAGAGCGGTGGCCCCGCGGAACTCCTCATACTCGCTGGGGGGGCGACGCGTCCACCCACACGAACGTCCACCCAGACGAGCGTCCACCTTGACGAGCGTCCACCTTGACGAGCGTCCACCTCTACGTGCTCACGCCCCGACTCACATCCGGCGATTACATCAGCCTCTTAGGAGCAGTGAGGCGGTGGTTTGAGTCCATTCGCCACTTGAGTAAAGGGAACCGTATCAATTGTCCCTTCACTTCATTTGGGCAAACCCAACAGAGTTAGTTTCAATACTGAGACAGGATAAGTGTAGACCACTCTCGGCCTGGCAAGAGGGAGCACTGGACGGTGCTGGGAAAGAGAAGCCAAATGTAGTCATAGCAGTTCTGTGCCCTGGGGCCACAACTTGCAGCACTCTATCTCACAACATCAGTCACCTAGTGCATGTGGAAAATCAGAGACTCTCTCCTGTGTTGCGACTGCAGCTACGAACACCAAACCATTGAGCATAGAACTGAGCACTCCCTTAACTATAACATTTGGGTGAGTAGGTGAGTTTAAATGGCTAAATCACTTCCAAGTGCATCTCAAATAGTTGTTCTTCTGATTTAAAGCTTTCGTGACTCCAGGGATTCATATTCTTGGTTCTTTCGGTAAAGTCACGTAGAAGGGAAACAATAAAATAATAAAAATATAAAACAATAACATTTTATTGTTTTATATTTTTATATAAAACCGAAAGAACCACGAATATAGTTGTTCTTCATTGACCAAGTGAAATAAGATTCCTCACAGCAGCACAATTGCGATAAAATGTAAAGCATGCGATCACAAGTGTACACATAATGTGTCGCTGTGATTGCTGTGGCCTCATCAAGCGGTCAGTGCAAGTCAAAAGTTCGCAAGTGGCGCCGTCACCGCATGACGACAGCTGGGGGGCTCTCCAATGGGGGGCTCTCGAAGGCCCCCCCACTTGAGGGCCCTCAAGAGACATTCCCATCTCTGTGAAGCCACCTGCCATGAAGTGCGTCTCGATGATTCTAAAGAGCCGATTGCTGCAATTGCGACGGAGTCAGCAGGCGGCATGAGAGACTCTTTCAAGTGAGCCGCAGCTGTCCCACACGCTGTGTGGAATCCCAGTCATGCCGCAGACCATCGCGGTGGCTTGCAATGAGCAAAGAAAATCAAACTGCGTTAAAAAAAAAAACACGCAGGTACTGTCTCACCATCCTGTCCCTGTTAATCTTTTCCCAAATGCCACGACCTATTTAAAGTTTGGGAGAAATGCCAGATTCATGCTGGAATGCAGCCTACCACATGGTTGACTCCTAAAACAAAACCAGTGGTGAACTCGAGCCTTGCTTGCGCTTCCCCAACTCACCAGATGCACGATGCGGTCGGATGGCGAGGACCGGGAGCGGACGTGCACGGGGTGGCTGGGTCGTTCCAGCAGATCTTCTGCCGAGGGAAACTTGTCAGCCTTCCTGTTGGAGTTGGACGCGGTCATCAATTCCCCACGAGGACGAGGATGATGAGCTTTATGCTGATAGAAATAAAGTGAATCGGATGGTTTGCTGGAAAGATTCTGCACTCCATCTTCCCTGCTATTGAGCTCCCTCAGGGCAGAGTGGTTCAAGTTCATTTCAGACATTGACATTTGCTGTGCAGTGGGTCTGTACAAGGGGCTGGGAGTGGAGTCACTTCCACTGTGGCTGCCCGACTCCAGATTGTTCGATGAATTCCTGTACTCATACGAGTTTGGCTGGTGCGTTAAGAACCTGCGAGTGGTTTCGCAAGGCGGTGCACTGAGAGGGTGAGTCTCCTTGGTAGTGGGCTTCCTCCCCGTCTTCCTCTCCATGAAGGCGGCCAGGGCGTTGTGCTGCTGTTCGCGGAGTGGCGGCCGGGAGAGCACAGGTCTGTGTTGAAGTGCGCTGCTGCCTCCCCCGTGCTCATGCTCCGGCCTCTTCCTGTGATCCACGCAGCTACTCCACTCATTGTCGGGATCCGTGCACGGTGCGTCGATTCTGCGTACGGGTGCCAGGGCGAGTCGGGCAATCTCGTGCAGCTTATCAGGCTCAGAGTATGAGCGTTTCTTCATCTCTGCACTCAGCTGCTTCTGGGCGTACGGATGGAACGCACGTGCACTTGTCTCCATGTCCAGTGTTTGTGGTGGTGCTGGCTTCTCCAGGCTCATTTGCTGAACCGGATGCTCCATCTTTTGGGGTTTTGGATGCGGAGTTTGTCCTGAGCTTGGAAGGTGATTCCATCTAGTGGTCTTATTACAACCAGAAAAATTGGACAGAAGCGGAGCCTGCACAGGTTTAAAGTTAAGGTCTTTGCGACTAAATGAGGTTGCTGATAATACCTTGGACTGTGCTGCCTTAATGCTCTGACTGTAAGAGCTCGTGAATGCCTCATCGCTGGCTGAAGGAATATTACTGTCTTCCCGATTGCCTTCTTTATCAATCAGCTCCACACTTCTGCTTCGGAGTCCAGACAGATTCGCCTTTTGTGCCATCTCCATCGCAGCACCACCAGCCACGGCACCATGAGAATTCCTGGAATGCATATGCAGCGGTGATGGATATTTAATCGGCGATGCAAGATTATCAATAACTGTATCACTGCCGGATGCGTTGCTGTAGCCCTTCGATAACAAGTGCAACATCGGGGTTTTTTCAGCACTGATGACATTTTCAGAAGAAAATGACCTCTGATTGAAAGAACCGGAACTACCAGAAAACGAGTCGTCGTGCTCTTTCCAGCTTGCATGCGCCCGCCTGTGGTCAGTCGCCAGATCTCTGCTGCTCGCAGAGCTGTTGAGCTCCGAGCTGCTTTTGCTCCTGGTCCTGTCGACAGTCTTGTGCCGAGGGTGTGGGGCAGCAGCAGAGTGCGGAGTGGACGGCTCCACCGAGCGCCGACAGTAGCTGCCGTCTTCTTGGCCCCTGAGCCTGTAGGCCCGGAACTGCTGCTCTGCGGGAGTGGCACATGGCCAGGCGTCTCCCGCTGGGTCCGTACGGGCCCTGCCAGCCGGCGTGCCAGGCTCGGGCACCTGCTGTGCCGTCATGCAGAAAAACCTCTCCGAATGCGCGGAGCCAAAAGCGGACTCCGCACAATTTGACCGATAGTTCACATCATTTACACTCGTCTCACTGGCCTCTCTAGAGTGCATCAAGTTATCATGATGGAAAGGAGAGTCCAGTCCCCAATTTTCAGTGCGTCGGAGCTGTGCAAAATCATTCGGTCCAATTCTGCTCATATCATTGGGTGAATGAACCCGGACGATGTTGTAAACGTTGCCTGTTAGTCCAAGCGTTCCGGCCACGTCGCCGCTTCCCAGAAAACTATCAGCCGGCAGTGGCGCTGCGTTGTTGCTGTGCGATGACTTGTAGTTGCCGTTATGATCTTCTTGATGCAAAAAGGCGGCTGAAACCCCACCACTTACGATGCCTTCATTTCCAACGCATGTCCCCCCATGTCCAGCCTGTTGCCTGTTTTCCTTGTAAATGCCATTCTGTGAAACTTGGGTCGCATTGTCCTCCGGTGCACACACATCCGCGCGCGGACTGTGGAAAGTTTTTCTGGAGGGTCTGGCCGGTACCGCAGGCTTCTGTTTGCCGCTTCCGAGTCGGTGATCCGCTGCGTGCGCCATCACCTTCTGCTGCGCATGCGCGGCCTTACTGTCCGTGCGCTGCACGCAGCGGCTCTCCCTGTCCGGCTCCCCGCCGTGGGTACCGACGGGACTCACGTCCACGTCGGCGAACAACGGCCTGTTGGGCTGCACGGGTCCCGAAACGACGCGGTGGATCTGGTGCGACCACACGGCTAGCGTGGCCGGCTGTGCCGTGCCGCACAATGGGGAGCCCCGGTCCAGGTGCCGCTTCAACCGGAGGCTGTCCCTTCGTGCCGGTGGCACCGGGGGCGACGACGCGGCCGCCTTCTGCCACCTGTTCGCTGCGGAGTGGCTCGCGAGGTCCGAGGTGGCGCTCACGCGTCGCAGGGTTCGCTCGCGGGCCGCCAGCTCGCCCGTGGGCGGCCCCTCCGGCTGGCGGGTGCCGTCCTCCCATGCGGGCGAGGGCTGCGAGGAGCCCAGGAGATTTTCCGCAGATGAAAAGTGGCGGCATCCCGCGACGGGACGTAGGCCGCCGGCACAGCCCCGGCACACCCGCGAGGCCGCCGGAGGTCCGTCGGCCCCGGCGTCCGCCCCCGGCTGCGGCGTGGAGAGGGAGCTGTAGGCCGAGTCGGTGCGGCTGCGGGGCGTCCACCGCGCGGGGGACGCAACGATTTGGTCGATGCTGCCCGTGGAATGCGCGAGCGGCAAGCGCTGGGCCAGGCCCTGGGGAGAGCCACCTTCGTTGCGCCAGCGCAAAGGGCTCCCTCTGTCGTTCTGTCGCTCGTACTGCTGGGTACTGGCCTCGCTGGAACATGACTCACTGCAGGGTGAGGGACAGCAGATCAATTACCACGACAAACATTACTCATTATAAGCACCTCATTATTACCTCCAGTGGGTTCATCTTGGATAAACTTATGACCACTGGGCTTATGACTGTTAACCGCTATATCACTGTCAAATCAAGCAACGCCACAAGTTAGTGTGGCACGGAAGGAATATAAGCATTGCCACAGTGGTATTATTTTTTCCTAAAGTCAATGAAATTTTATATTTCACTCTCTTATTTATATATCCTATTATTTGCAAGGGTTATGAAATATAAAGATAGCAAAGAGTGCCATCTGTACCACCGTCTGATACATTTAATAAAACGTGAGTTGAATTTACTCATAGATGTTCTTATAAATAGAACAAAGAATCTCATTTTTCCATAATTTGCTAAATTATTAAACTGGCTGTGAGATAAGATTTCAAGGTATTGCCTCGAAGTTTCTGGGTAAACGTTTCAGGTTTCCAAGAAGGCTAATGGCGAGCACAAAACATTTACTGAAATTGTGCAGAAGTGTTTGCCAAGTTTACAGTTTTAAATATGAATGCTAAAATTGCAAAATATTAAGGGACATTTGTCAATGGTTATTTTTTCTCACAAAACCATGTACAGAAAACACGCATGGGCAGCCTACATAGGTCTCGTCATGCCTACGAGGGCAGCGTGGACCGTGAGCCAGCTGACGGCGCTCTAAATATGACCTGGCTTCTCATCCAGGTGAGCGCACGGTTTCTCAAATCTCCCACCACGTCTGCCATCACTCTCGCATCTACCCACAGGCTTCCCAACCCATTCCCAACATTCCCCCATTATAGTCCCTTAGTTTACTCTGTGTTACTCCATGTTAGTTCACTCCGTGTTACTCCGTGCTGGTTTATCGTCCCTTAGTTTACTCTGTGTTACTCCATGTTAGTTCACTCCGTGTTACTCCGTGCTGGTTTGGCTATGGTGAATCCCTTCACTTAGAATTTTGGTCAGAGCAAGAGTGCATTTACGATTACCCGAACAAGCGGGTTTTGGTTTATGCTTGCAATGGTCTCAAATCTTGTCTGATGCAGAATAACATTTAATGTATAGAATAGCTCCAAAGCGACCAGCTGAATCCACGAGACTCATTAATTAGTGAACATCATAAATTAGTGAATAGGGGTATTTCGTTTCACATGTCACCCTACGCTGAGTTTTCCCATTGTCCACATGTGCTTACCAGGCTGTGGCTGCTGGAGCTCAGCGTTGATGACTTTACAGAATGGCACGTGGCGGAGATGTGGCGGAGATGTCTCCACAGAGGTCGCGCGCCCTCATGCACTCTCTCTATCGTTTACCATGGGCAACTGCCATTTCCAAAGCTGTGTTTTGCTTAGATATTAACAAACAGATGCTGATTAATTAAATATTAATGGATTACTTACACTTAATATCGTCCATTGACATATTACCCAAAAACCTGCAGTTAAACCGTAAATTTCTGCTGTGTTCAATGTGAGTTGTGGTCCCACACTGTTCACGTACGTCTTGCCTTTTACTTTAAGCCACCCAGTTGCATCTGTTTAATAGTATACATGTTTTGATTTAAAGCTTTCGTGACTGCAGTAATATATATTCTTAGTTTTTTCGGTAAAGTCACGTTGAAGAGAAACAACAAAATAATAAAATATATATAACAAAAAAATTCTCACGACGTTTCGACCATAACTCAAACGGTCATCTTCAGGTGTGTTGGTTTGCATAAATTAATTTTTAAACGGCGCATTTATTTATTTATAAAAAAAAACGTTAGCGCCACGCGCAGCGATTTGGCAGTTTACCCAGGACTAGTCCATCTATATTTTGAAAAGAGAAGGGGGGAAACGAAATTTTTTATAATGTATGCTGTCTGAAAGCCACTGTAAGCGTGAACAATCAATTAAGAACTGAAATGGTTTATCAAATCTTTCCAATGATTGCTAAGATAGAATCCATCTTCTCGGTTGAAATTGTCTCTGTGCTTGTATATGTGGATAGCCTCATGAACGAATCTCTCATGGAAGCCAGATGGCTTACAAAGAACCTCTGTCTTGGAAAAGTCAATGGCATGTGAGCCCACTGAATTAGAACAATGATCTGCTACGGCCGAGGTGTTGGTCCTACCGTGTTTAAGGTCTGCCTTGTGTTCACGAATGCGGTCCGAGACATGGCGTTTGGTTTCTCCAATGTAACTACTACCACAGAGGCAACTTAGTTTGTAGACACCAGGGTATTGTATGTCCGGAATCACATCTTTTACAGACGGAACCAGATCACGGATTTTATGTAATGTGTTGAAACGGACCTGGATCTTGTGTTTATTCAAGATTTTGGAGATCTTTTTTGTGATCCCAGCAATGTAGGGTAAAGTGATGGTTTTGAAAGGCTCCTCAAGAGGGTTCTTCTTCATGGTTTGAGTGATAGCTTTGCGGATTGTATAGTCGGAGTAACCATTAGCCCTAAGAGCTTGGTGTACGTGCTTGAGTTCACTGCTTATGTGTTCCTGGTCGGATATGCATTGGGCTCTATGATACAGAGTCTTGATGAGAGAATTCTTCTGTGATGGATGGTGGTGGGAATCCGGTTTCAGATAAGCATCCGTATGGGTAGCTTTCCTGTAGACAGAGTGGCTCATTGAACCATCAGGTCTCTTTTTAATTAGGACATCCAAAAAAGGTATCTTGCCATCTATTTCGACTTCCATGGTAAATCTGATGGCTGGGTGTATGGAATTGATGTGGTCGAAGAATTGGTCTAGAGCAGGCCGGCCATGTGGCCAGATGACAAAAGTGTCATCCACGTACCTCTTCCATAAGGTTGGGCGCAGAGTGGCAGTCTGGATGGCGTCAGTCTCAAATTTCTCCATGAAAATGTTAGCTATAACTGGAGAAAGGGGGGAGCCCATTGGGGTGCCCTCAGTTTGTTTGTAGAAAGTTCCATTCCAAGTGAAGTATGTATTGGTTAAACAGTGTCTCACCAGGGGGGGTACCTCAGTGTTTAGTCCTTGATGAACCAAGTCTTCAATGATTGCAATGGTGTCAGGTACAGGAACCTTGGTGAATAAGGAAACTACATCAAAACTGACAAGCAGGTCGTCTGGGGACAGGGAAATACCCTTGATTGTCGATACCAGGTGAGTAGAATTTTGTACCGCAGAGGTGGTCTTTCCAGTGAAAGGACGCAGGATTTCAGACAAAAAACGAGCTAGTTTGTAGGTGGGGGAGCTGATAGTAGAGACTATGGGACGAAGAGGTGTATCTACTTTATGTATTTTTGGTAAGCCGTATAATCTTGGTGGCCTGGCAGCAGAAGGTTTCAACGAAAACTGTTTAGGTTGATCAATTAATGCGGTTGAATCAGAAATTATTTTGTTGGTTTGTGTGACGAGATCCAGGTCCGTTTCAACACATTACATAAAATCCGTGATCTGGTTCCGTCTGTAAAAGATGTGATTCCGGACATACAATACCCTGGTGTCTACAAACTAAGTTGCCTCTGTGGTAGTAGTTACATTGGAGAAACCAAACGCCATGTCTCGGACCGCATTCGTGAACACAAGGCAGACCTTAAACACGGTAGGACCAACACCTCGGCCGTAGCAGATCATTGTTCTAATTCAGTGGGCTCACATGCCATTGACTTTTCCAAGACAGAGGTTCTTTGTAAGCCATCTGGCTTCCATGAGAGATGCGTTCATGAGGCTATCCACATATACAAGCACAGAGACAATTTCAACCGAGAAGATGGATTCTATCTTAGCAATCATTGGAAATATTTGATAAACCATTTCAGTTCTTAATTGATTGTTCACGCTTACAGTGGCTTTCAGACAGCATACATTATAAAAAAATTTGTCTCCCCCCTCCTCTTTTCAAAATATAGATGGACTAGTCCTGGGCAAACTGCCAAATCGCTGCGCGTGGCGCTAACGTTTTTTATAAATAAATAAATGCGCCGTTTTAAAATTAATTTATGCAAACCAACACACCTCAAGATGACCGTTTGAGTTATGGTCGAAACGTCGTGAGATTTTTTTTGTTTTATATATATTTTATTATTTTGTTGTTTCTCTTCAACGTGACTTTACCGAAAAAACTAAGAATATAGTATACATGTTGTTGATGAGAATGAAGTTGAAACCACTTCACGGTGTGCCTGTTTTAAAAACTGTGACTAGGAAACATTGGTCCAGAAAACCTGTTCATTGAGGGGCTTGACAAAGTTTCATCCCGCTCAAGAAACACAGTCCTAAAATCTGTATTCTTTGGGTCTTTCAGTAAAGTCACGTAGATAGGTTCAAAGAAAATAACAAAAAAACAACAAACACAAAACTTATCAACGTGACTTTACCGAAAGACCCAAAGAATATGAATTCCTGCAGTCACGAAATCTTTAAGTCAAGATTTAGTCCTAAAATCGTTTATAATTCATCTGTTTGCAATCTGCCAAAGCAGTTCCCAGTTCATGTTGAATGCCAACTGATTGAATGCTGTGTAAACTGTGGAGCAAAATATTGGAAATAAAATAATCTTTGATCAATGTTAGGTTATTTTTGAATTTTTATCAAATTTGGCAGACATTCCAAATACAAAAGAGGCTCCTACACTTCGACCCCTGCTTCAACAACATGGGGGCACAATCCAGGATCACATGCACCGTCTTTCACCAATGCCATTACGCGTATACCGGGGCCACTCTGTGGGCATCACACTGCACCACACGGTAAGAGCCACTGCTGGTACCACGAGGGACCGTCCCAGGTTCGTAGGTTCCATCCCAGGCTCAGAGGGATGTGCCTAGGGATGTGCCTCTAGGGGGACACTCTGGCCGAGAGCGGCACCTAGGGAGTAAAACAAAAAAATGTATTCTACCAAGTAAGGCCGACTGACCTATGTAGCTTTGTTTTATAAGCCACCTGGCCACAAATAATAGCTCAACAAAGTGGATTATCATGTGAAATTCATAGCAGCCAAATACTCTAAACACATGTTTCTAAATGTGGAGGAAAAAACCAGAGGACGTGGAGAAAAAGCCACACGACCCCGGAGAGAACATGCAAACTCCAAATATACAGACGCAAGTGTAGGGATCAAACGCATGACCTCCTACATACCAGGCGAGGGAGTAAACATCTTGCCACTGCACGACCCTGGGACTGGAGAAAAACTGTGTGTGAAGAGGGTTGGACCTGTGTGTTCCGTTCCTCAGGTTGGGCCTTGCTCTCAATCGACCAACTTAGATTTCTCTCTCCCTCTCGGTGTTTCATGTCTATGGGAGTGAGAGTGCCAGCTTGCCTGGAGTAGGAGTTGGAGTGCTGGTGGACGCGTAGAAGCCGAGATGTGGGGTGGCTGCTGCCTGCTTGCTCCGGCCATGGCCGGCCCACGTGCCACGAGACCGGCGTCGCCTCTGACTCGGTCCTCCTGTCAATAAACACGACGACGCTCCTTCCATCACCGGCCTGTTCTTCAAGGATCAAACCTCGCATCGTACAGCCACTTCTGATGCTGGAGCCACCTGGGCCGAGTGAAACATTCACACCCTGTGCATTGTCTTTGAATACTGCAGATCCATCGTAGAAAATGTTAAATTCTATAATTGTTTGAGTGTCTGGCTCAATTCTCACAATCTTACACCTGTCATACAAACCATTATGATTAAATACAAAATCAAGTTAGGTAAATTTTTCTGAAAGAAATTTTATTTATTGTTATACGAGGAATCATATTTCTGTTGTCAGCACAGATCACAGCTGTAAATCATATGCACCCATTCATGTTACAACTCTATTTGGGTGCGACTGCGTGTGTGTCACAGTAGAATAACGCTGAAAATGTATATTTTTTATAAAGGCTGCAGAAACCTCAAACAAATAGGCACAGTTTTACAGTCGGTCTGGCACTCTTAAATAAGAGGCATTCTGTTCAGGGTCACCTCGACAGCAAATCTGGCCACATTTCATTCTCAACACAAAAGACGTTTCTACTTAAAGTGATGGCTAATAAACTTTCCTCGAGTTTATCTGGTTGACTCGTACTGGACTAAAACCTTCACAACCTATGATGTACCACAAAATTCCAATATCTTGCGTCGAAAGCTACCATGGGACGAGAGCTACCGTGGGCTGAGAGCTACCGTGGACGGAGAGCTACCGTGGGCCGAGAGCTACCGTGGACTGAGAGCTACCGTGGGCCGAGAGCTACCGTGGGCCGAGAGCTACCGTGGGCCGAGAGCTACCGTGGACCGAGAGCTACCGTGGGCCGAGAGCTACCGTGGGACGAGAGCTACCGTGGGACGAGAGCTACCGTGGGACGAGAGCTACCGTGGATTGAGAGCTACCGTGGGCCGAGAGCTACCGTGGGACGAGAGCTACCGTGGGACGAGAGCTACCGTGGGACGAGAGCTACCGTGGGACGAGAGCTACCGTGGACTGAGAGCTACCGTGGGACGAGAGCTACCGTGGACTGAGAGCTACCGTGGGACGAGAGCTACCGTGGACTGAGAGCTACCGTGGGCCAAGAGCTACCGTGGGCCGAGAGCTACCGTGGGCTGAGAGCTACCGTGGGCCGAGAGCTACCGTGGGACGAGAGCTACCGTGGACTGAGAGCTACCGTGGACTGAGAGCTACCGTGGGACGAGAGCTACCGTGGACTAAGAGCTACCGTGGACTGAGAGCTACCGTGGGACGAGAGCTACCGTGGGACGAGAGCTACCGTGGGACGAGAGCTACCGTGGGACGAGAGCTACCGTGGGCTGAGAGCTACCGTGGACTGAGAGCTACCGTGGGACTAGAGCTACCGTGGGACGAGAGCTACCGTGGACTGAGAGCTACCATGGGACGAGAGCTACCGTGGGACGAGAGCTACCGTGGACTGAGAGCTACCGTGGGCCGAGAGCTACCGTGGGACGAGAACTACCATGGGACGAGAGCTACCGTGGACTGAGAGCTACCGTGGGGCGAGAGCTACCGTGGGACGAGAGCTACCCTAGGCTGAGAGCTACCATGGGCTGAGAACTACCATGGGACGAGAGCTACCGTGGACTGAGAGCTACCGTGGGGCGAGAGCTACCGTGGGACGAGAGCTACCCTAGGCTGAGAGCTACCATGGGCTGAGAACTACCATGGGACGAGAGCTACCGTGGACTGAGAGCTACCATGGGACGAGAGCTACCGTAGACTGAGAGCTACCATGGGCTGAGAGCTACCATGGGCTGAGAGTTACTGTGGGGCAGAGAGCTACCGTGGGGCAGAGAGCTACCGTGGGGCAGAGAGCTACCGTGGGACGAGAGCTACCGTGGACTGAGAGCTACCATGGGACGAGAGCTACCGTAGACTGAGAGCTACCATGGGCTGAGAGCTACCATGGGCTGAGAGTTACTGTGGGGCAGAGAGCTACCATGGGGCAGAGAGCTACCGTGGGGCAGAGAGCTACCGTGCTCCGCAGGCAGGATTCAAACTTGGGCCAAATCTGTGCTAGAGCAGCTGTTACAATTGTTCGGAGTCACAGGCTTCGGCACAGAAACTTCGAAACGGAGAATGCTTCTCCATTCAAGATGCCTCATGAACATGGAACAAAATAACATCTCTTCTCATTCAACGACAATCCCCTCTCAATTAGCTGTCAATAATAATCAGAAGCCATTATTTGGACAATCCGAGAGCAAATGTTGAAATCATCTTCTTCCTCACACTTGTGCGATATTGTTTACACGTGATTTGTGCAAGAAGTTTCACATTCAAGCGGCTTCAGCCGACAAAAGATTACATTTTCCCAAAAAATAAAGGCGTGAAGATATACGGTGAGAATGTTAACTATCTCAGATGTGCTCATAACATGGTCATTATAACGACAGGAAATTAAAGAGAATCATTATTGGAGGGACTCGACTGGACAGCGCAGCAGACGATGTGAACTTTGGACAGCTGTTGAAGGTGAATCGCGATCAAAATGATCAAATAGAGGCAAACGAGAGCAGGATTAAGGTGCTGTTGAAAAAAAGAATTAGAGCATGAAACGTAAAGCAGCAATTGTGCTTCAAGAAAAAGGCGTCCAATCATTTTTGTAATCCAGGTCTCCATTGACAGAGAGAATTTGAGTCTCTGCAAGTTCTCGCGCCTAATCATAAATGAAGCACTTTGACTACAGAAATTAATGTGATTGTTACACTGTGAGGAAAGGATATCAGCATCACCCATGCACATCTAAAATGTAGGCTCCGTGATTAATTTACACTGGTCACTGCACGAGTGAATTTCTAAATCATTCTACAAGATTGTCCATAAGAGGCCGTCCATAAATGACGTCACGCGATCTTGGACGATTTTTGACCCCCCCCCCCCCCATCGTCACAGGGCGTCACAAAAAGTCAGACCCCCCCCCCTCAAATATGACGTCACAAAGCTCTTCCCACCCCCACCCCCCCAAAAAAACATGCTTCAAATCACTTTGAACTATTGTCATTGTAGTGCGTATTTAATGTGCCGCTGCACTCTGATGTTGTAGGAGAAAACATTGATTTAAAAGCCTCTTTAATTAAGCAGAACGTGTTGTCTATATTTATTTAAAGTTGCGCATTTTGATGTGATGCCACATTTCTTAAACCCCCCCCCTCGTCACACATCGTCACAAATGTTTGACCCCCCCCCCCCCCCCCAGGTGCGAGGTCAGTTATGGATGGCCCCAAAGAGGTTTTCTTTGGGCTTTAGATCGCGTAAATATATAAATGTGTCGTTAAAACCCGCCACCACAGCCAAATAGTAAGGGTTATCACGTAAACAGAACGTGGCCAATTCGTCACTAGTACAGCACTAGTGTATAGTGTAGTGTATAGTAGTGTAGAGTGTAGTGTATAGTGTAGTATACTAGTACAGCACACCGGTGTGTTGGAGAGCCAAGCCACAACATTTACAATCTGACTACGACGTTTCGCCAGTAATTACAACTAGCTTCATCAGGCGACAGCCAGATTAGTAGAGAAGTCTGTTTCGTTCCTTATTTAGAGGCGTAGATGTGGTGATCACGCTTCTGCGCTCTTGCACAATGTGGGAGGGATTACTGAGCCAACGTACATGATGCATGTGCATTATGCGAGCCCTTTGAACTTGTCCTTCCTGTCTATTGTGTTTATTAAAATAGCTCGACCAACGGTAATCCCTATTAAAGCATGCTGCCCTTTATAGGCATGCATTTAAATAATGTATTATTTGAAGGTTCGCTTCCACGCAACACTAAGGCGATCTAACCCAAAATAAAAACCTCTATGGATGATATTGGTCGCGAAAGGCTATGTTAAACCGACTCTACAAGATTGGCCAAAACAATTACCACGCAACGTCTTACAGATACAGCAGCAGCTCCTTTCCGTAGAGATGCCGTTACGTTATGTAAACAAAATCGCTGAAGGGAAACTACCGAAACAATACCGCGCAAAGGAGACGCAAAGATCAGTGACGCCGCGCCTCGTTAATATTGCAGCGACGCAAGGAGTTGACACCACCACTCACTGCTGCTTCTTCTTCTTCTGCTGCTGCTCCTGCTGCTGCAGGTGAAGGCGAGCGCCCACCATTGTCGATAAAGCAACAGCCTCAACTTGGCTACATGCGGGGATTTTACTTGTGATAAAGATGTACTTTTTTTCACGGGCGACACATGCTCATTCATTACCTGCACTCTCCATGTGGATTGTAATTTAACCTGTTATTATAAATAGCAGGGGGCTGTAATTGTAGGCAGGTGGCCGAGGCAGCAGGGCAGCTGAAACAGGGCAGTCGCCTCCTTGAAGGGCGACGTTGAATCATGTTTATGCCCAGAGGCCGTGACACATGTGGGACATCTGAGGCAATCATCGGCTGCAATTGTCATCGGCTGCAATTGTCACCGACAACTTTGGGAACTTGCTATGGCAACGGCACAGTGATGGATCTGCGTTTAGCCAATTAAAATAGGTCGTTGAAAAGTGAATGTGTAATGACCAATGATGGGTCCGCAGAGCACACGACCCAAAACAGTCCCATGATCTGTAATCGGATTGGAAAAGCACTCAGCCTTTGGCTATTATGCAAAAAATGAGCATTTCCTAAAGAAGGGCATTGTGGTCCTCTTGTTCGAAGTCACCATCAAAATCAAAGAAGGCAGTCGTACAAAGATAGACAACTGCAGACTGGTTTCGCTCTGATATAGGACAGTGTGGAAGTGGGGACTCCACACACGTGTATTCCTAGAGGCAGACTTTGCAGCAGAGAGCATTGGTTACTGCTATACTCATGTGCTTAACTAAGTTTTCAAAAAAATGAAGGTTTTAATTCAAATGAAGTTCTGCACATTACAACATGTTTTGTACAGGATAATAACATCTCTTTTAAATATTAACCCCTTTGTCAACCCACTGCTGGATGAAAGCTTGTTTGACCATACTTCACCACGCAGCCACGTCAGGTTAGGTAAATCGGAGAGGGGGCCCAGCCTCTGACGTTTACAGAGGCTGGGAATCAAAGTCAAGTCTCCAGGTCCATTGCGCAGTTCGCTCACCATTGCACTCCTGTGAACTACCTTGCCAAGTATACACGAGGATGTGGGTTCGATTCCGACCAAGACACCTGTATATTTGGAGCTTGCTTGTTCTCCCCGTGGTCACGTAGATTTTTGGTTTTCCCCTCCACATTTAGAAACATGCGTTGGAGAGTATTTGGCTGCTGTACATTTCCACATGATAAGCCACTTTGTCGAGCTATCATTGATGGCCAGTGGCTTCTGAAAAAAAGCTGCTTCACTCAGTGAGCCTTTCCTGGTATAATAAAAATTGTTTTAAATTGTTTTTTTTTAAATAGGAGACAATGGCACCAAAAGCCAGGCAATGTATAAAATGGTGAAAATTTAGAAGGGCAACATTGAATCAGGACCACAGCAACACGATAAAATATAATTAGATAAGTGGTATATATCGCGAGCTAAGGCAACACACGTATCTGCGAGAGAAGTAATGCACAGATCACCAGGTATTCCACCGCCACTGTTTGACTACTGGCACTGGGACTGCGAACTCGTGCCCAGGTCAGAGCCTGTGAAGGGCGCTCGTGCCCTCGTCGGTGCTGGCATGCATACCTGGTGCGGTGTTGCTGCAGATATCGAATCAAACTGTGCGCGACTGTTTGCTTTTCAACAGGCAGGCAGGAGAAAAACGCGAACGTACACACCCTCATGCATGGCGGCCACCTAATCACAATGGTCAACACTGCTCAAGTCTCTCACGGCTTCCTGTTCAAGATGTTCTTTTAAGCATCCAGAACGGAAAAGTCCAACAGCGGACCTACAGTATTGTACATCCGCTGTACTGCTGCTCGCATCACACTGATGTACAATTCCCTTCACTGACCCCATCATTCAACAACTCTCACACGGTTCAAACCTACTGCAGGCATAACCAAATACCAAGCGAATTGTTAATAACTCCACAAGAACCCTTCAATCTAATACAGCAAATGAAGGCAGTTCTTGTAATAATAAGGCAAGTTATACAGAACAGCCCAGGGCTGAATCTCATTGGAACACGGTCGACTTTTCGTGGCTTTTAGGTTGCACAAGGGAAATCATGGACATCACTAACCTTTGGCACAACCTTGTAAAAAAAATTATCTGGGAAATCCGTTGAGATGGAAGAACTCGTTTGCAAGGGTGGTAACATCATTGGGTCACGTTTGAGAAAAAGATGTGATATTTAATACTTTCCTCTTCAACACGTTCATGAGTGAACACCCCACACCGCTTAGACAAATCTGGAGAGAATACCCAAGGGGTGCGATTACATCTCGATTAAGAGCGCATCACAACAACTTTATCGATGCCCCCACACCTCATCGTCGCTTCTGACTGCTTGATTCTCACGCTGGTCCCAAGTTGACACCCAACCTCTAAGTGCTGCGCTTCGGATCTCCACCATCTGGCTTGAGGCTTTCCCTTGGTCACCGACCTGTGGGTGCCACTCCGCACCTCCGGTAAGCGTGGTTGGCTACGTACAGTGTAAATTAAATGTAACATACATACAATGAAGTGCCCATCTCTATATCCTGCCCTCCTCCATGCTGCACACGCGTCCCACCCATCACAGCATCCACTTGCATTATCGGTGCTTTATTTTCATGTTCCATTCCAGACTTCCAAACGGCTTACCGCATCCTGCCATGACATACCTAGTATCCTGTACTTGCAGCATGTGTACTAAAATAAGCTATTTTGGAAAAAAATCTCATCCGAGACATTGTAGACCACAGCTCCAGGTCTTCCCGGTAGGACACGCGCAGACACATGCGCGCATGACGTGAACCGTGCGATCACAATGGAAAGCGCAGATACAACTTCCGGTCTGCAGTGTCTTGACAATTTGCAAGGTAATTAAATACATTTTCTCAAAAACGATTTGCAACTTCATTCAAATTGAAAGTGATTAAAAGGTGAAGAGATCTATGAAGCTCAGGCGACAGAAAATGTCCCCACCGGTGGTTATTTTCTCATGCAATTACGCTCACGGACATTGAACAGCAATTAGCTTTCAGGGGCAAGATGGCTGGCAAGCTCACAGGCATCTTGTTTACAACGTTGGCATGTGTAAATCTGATCCAACATCTGTTTTTTGGGCGAGGCCACGTAGTAGATTTATGCCAAATTTCTTGTCATTCACCCTCCACCACACGAAAATATGGTCACGTTTCCACAGATAGTATTTATACGTTCTACATTCTAATGTATTTATCAAATTCTGACCGATAAAGCTCCTCCTGCTCATCACCGTTGGCTTGAGACTTTTCATAACTCAATTCAACATCAACGCACAATAACGCTTCACTCAAAACGGATACAATCCAGGTGGTGGTAGCTATGAACGTGGCCTGTTAACCAGCTCTGTGAGGGAAGCAGCGAGGGTTGGTAGCTTGCACACAAATTGCAAAATGTCGCGAGACTTCTTTCCCCTGGGTATCGAGGTGCAATACCCTGGCTCGCCAACAGAATGCAGTACAGCAAAGTGTGTACTGATATCAGCCGTCCCCTTGTGTAATGGACAGAGTGAATGTCACATGCGTGGGTTTTCTACGGGTGCTCCTCCCACATAATAAACACTCACTAAGTGGCGGAAAACATCGTAATACATAGAGAACGAACTGCACATTCATTGATAGCGCTGGCTCACCGCCTGGCAGCCTTCCAGCTTGTCTGTGGTTCCTCAGTGATTGTGATATGAAATTCGCATGAATGTAATATAAAATAATTATTTAATTCGAGTATTTTACAGGCACACAAATCCGGTTCGACGCTGTGGGATGCGGCGTGCGGTGACATAACCGTCCAACACAAGCAATTGGCCACGCGACAGCCAGGAATCCAGGAGGCAAAACATGTTTCTCCTATAGTATGATGAGTATGGTTACACTTGTTTACCCAGGAAAGCCTCACCGAGTCGCATGAACCTTTGCCAGGAGGGTCCTGTCAAGTTGTCACAGGAGGAAATTATGATTCCGATGCACAATCCGAATTAAGTCATTTGCGGATATTTATTTATTCAGCAAATTTGGATCCTGACGTCGGCACACAATGACCTACTCTTTCGAATGACACCACGGGATTGTTGAAGTCCACTCTGAGGCATACGGCGCATAGTAAAATCCGATTCCAGATCAATACAAATATTAAACATAATTCCAGAGTCGGCCATGCGCGCGAAGGCCCTGTTAATGAGTCGACACGAGCTCCTGTTGCCTTTGCGGCCACCTTCTGCACAATTGTTGGGGCTACCCTGAGCGTAGCCAACGGGTTCACGTTTTGTGGAGCTACACAAAAGGTGGTGCTTTATTTTGTTCAAATGTTAAATTGATATTGGTAACAAACTCATGCACGCACCTGTTGAATTTCACCAGCCAGACGGACCTGTTCAATCGCCGAATGAAAAGCTATGCGAAACCCGAGCACCGATGTTTGTCCTTTTGCGCCGAGCGTTTTGTCCACCCAAGAAAAGACCAAAACAAAAGAAACCTCATCACATATTCTTGGTTCTTTCCGTAAAGTCACGTAGAAGGTTTTCACGCGTGATGATGATTGCTTGTGTTGCAGTCGAAACGTCGTGAGAATGTTATTGTTTTAAATTTTTATTATTTTACTATTTCCCTTCTACGTGGTGACTTTACCGAAAGAACCAAGAATATGAATCCCTGCAGTCACGAAAGCTTTAACATCCAAATGTAAACCTCATCGCGTTATAACGTTCGCCACCCATCACTTAAATAGCTAGAGCGCAGCTAAACACGACGCGTTATCATCTATTTTTTTTATTTTGGGCCGAGGAACCAGACGTGGCCAACGCTCGAACAGAGGGGCTCGTGAGACGAATCTCCTCTCAGGGACCACACACACGCATCTCCTGCCGAGCACCACGTGGACGTGCATGGCCATACTGCTCAGACTCTCTAGTTTCGACGTGGTTTTCTGCAACACATACACACGCACGGGTGTGTGTGTGCATGCAAGTGCATGAGTACACACACCAGCCTAGCCAGGGTATGAAACCACAACAGCAAGGGTGTGCTATGATCTCTTGTAAATGAGCCTCAATTTACCCCATGTGTACTCGAAGTACACCTAGCCTGGCACGGGAACCGGGCTGATCTCAAAACCGCTTCAAGGCAAAGGGCAGCGGTCCTAAGCATGTTTGTACACGCGCGTCCGTTTCGTCCTGTCCGTGCGTCACTCGAGAGACGCCGGTTCTCGCTGCTATGCAAACACACACAAAAACCACCCCAAACTGTACAAATCTCCACTCTTTTCCGTCTGCATTATGCAAGTTTCAATATATTTCCGTGGATAAAGTGCGCATGTGACAGCTCAAGGAGCGACTGTCCCCTGCTCCTCGTTGTATAATTTAAAGCTGTGGCGTTGGATTACTCTGCCGACGGTGATGGGGCAGGGATCTCGTGTGTCAGGCTCTGACTGACACGAGGAACCCGAGCCAGGCAGGGCTCACGGCAGGCGGCTGCTGTGCTCTGGGACACGCGTGCAGTGGCATTGTTGAACACGGCAAGACTCTAGAACCCAGCGACTGCCCTGTTGTGGGTTTTAGGAGCAGCACTTTCCACCCTTGACGTGAGGTAATCAGCTGTGCTGGGCACCAGAGGCCAGGCAGCATGAGTGCCTATTAGGGGCTGTGCTCATGGGGCAAGACCTGTGTCGATTTGGGCGACATCTGGTAAACAGCTCAAGATTCGTGGCCATTCACACCCCTTTTCGAAGACGGCTTTCATCCCATCGACCCCAATCCCAAACGCAGACCCACCCTACACCGCGTCAGCCAGCACTGCCTCAGGCCCATCCCGTCTCCACGAAGGTTCCTGGCTCTGAGCAAACACAAACGAGCCAACTCTGAGCCTCCCTCACTCAGCGAGGCACGGCCAAGCGCGCCGCGCCCGAGAGGAGGGAGACGTAAGGTCAATGGTGACATTTGCCCACAAATGTGAAAGTTTGATCGAAACGTCGTTATGTTGATTTCAGTCCTAATCAACCAGTGAAGAACGTTATCGGTCAGAATGTGCTCAAGGCATTGGCACATGCAAATAACAGACAATATTGTCAAGGCAGTGGAAAGTTAATGACAAGAATTTTGACAGAAAGCTACCGTCTGACAAACCTAATAACATATGGATCAGACGTTAAAGGTCTCACGGCTGTTTCTTATCACCATCAGGCTCAGTGTACTGCTGACAAAGCACAAATCGATCGCTTTAGATCATACACAGTGCACAGCCTGATAACAAGCGTGGCTTCTCCTCTCCGTCAACACATTGTATACATTACTGAGAGACGCCATCGTGTGCCGATTGTTATTCACGATCCGTAAACTGGGCCTGGGTGCGACTGGGCTATATGCAGCCCAGCGGCACGATCCTGCTAAATATTTAATTGCAAAAGACATTGCTGGCAGCGCCACGTGAACTTTGCGGCTTTGCCAGTAGCAAAACATAATGTGTCTAACTGAATAAGCTCAAGCGTATCAATGTGTATTTATACCAGTTTATTATTTTACGTAAACTAGCACTACCCACGACCTGGGAGGAGGGTGGTGGGTGGTCGGGCGGGCGGGCGGCGTGACGCCGGCACACACCAACACGTGACAACGGCGACACACACCAACACGTGACAACGGCGGCACACACCAACACGTGACAACGGCGGCACACACCAACACGTGACAACGGCGGCACACACCAACACGTGACAACGGCGGCACACACCAACACGTGACAACGGCGACACACACCAACACGTGACAACAGCGACACACACCAACACGTGACAACGGCGGCACACACCAACACGTGACAACGGCGGCACACACCAACACGTGACAACGCCGGCACACACCAACACGTGACAACGGCGGCACACACCAACACGTGACAACGGCGGCACACACCAACACGTGACAACGGCGACACACACCAACACGTGACAACGGCGGCACACACCAACACGTGACAACGGCGACACACACCAACACGTGACAACGCTCCGGGATGCGGTGACGTCACCGCCATGCATTTGCCCAGCCACGCGTCAGCCAGGAAAACTTTTTTTTTAAATATATTATAGTATACGACGAGCTTCTTTGCCCGTCCTAGGACGGAAGCTGTAATAATTTCGAATTAATTGAACAGAGTATAATTGTATCTTGTGTAAATTTAATGGCAGTGAATCTGCCACAAAACGAAGTCATAAAACACTTCACTGCAGTTCACTGTAGCACTGTATTAATGGCAGTGAATCTTGCACAAAACTACGTCATAAAACACCACACTTCATGTCACTGTTCAAATTCACTGCTCTGATACTTTATTCTCTTCTGCTTTCGGTCGCTGGGGTTGAAATAAATTTGAAATCGATACAATATCTGGAAAATCACCGAGAAATGTCTATTTTACGATAACGTAGAAGCATAAATTAGACTGACCTTTTGTATCAAGTGCTGAAGAAATAAAGACACCAAATCCACTTTGTTGCTGTGTAGAATTATTTATTCTATTCACTTTCATTAAAGAAACGTCAAACTTACAGCGAATTTGCAAAAAAAAATATTTCCGCTCGACCTTCTGCGTGAGTGTAAAAATAATCATTTCCACGCCCCCAAATCCATCTTCAGAAAATCCCGTTATCTGCTGGGTAATTCCTATTATCCACAGATAACTGAAGTGGTGGCACATGCTTCCTATCATCCACTCTTATCTACGGATCATGGGGAGTGGGGTCTCCTGGCAGCATAAATGAACTCATCCTATTAACTCCAGCTGCAGATAAGAGCAGCGAGCTGCGAGTGGTGGCAATGTCATCAGATTATCTGCTTCATCGGTGAATAGTTGGAGTAATTTTCCCATAACAGGAGTGATTTCCATGCATAAGCACAGATAATAAGATCCACCAATCGCTTCCCCACATCACCACAGTTAAGAGGGATCCATCTCCCTCCACTATACGTTGGGAAAAACAACATCTACATGCAGAATTATGCATCGAGTCCATCTCTCCTCCAAGAAACACCTATCTGAGAAAGGTCGCAACTCCTGCTCGATTAACCCAATAATGAAGACCGTCACCGCCGAACTCGCATTTATCTGTGGCACCAAGCGAATGTCGGGCCCGAGGTGAGACATGCCGCTCGCGAAGGCTGGTGCGTTAGAGCAAAGGCCATGACGGGGACCGTGGCCAGGGCCGTGACGGGGACCGTGGCCAGGGCCGTGAGGGGGACCGTGGCCGGGGCCGTGACGGGGACCGTGGCCAGGGCCGTGACGGGGACCGTGGCCAGGGCCGTGAGGGGGACCGTGGCCGGGGCCGTGATGGGGACCGTGGCCAGGGCCGTGGCAGGGACCGTGGCCGGGGCCGTGGCAGGGACGATGGGCCCCACCGCGGTGACAAGGGCTCCCCACCGACAGAAGCGGTGACGCGGCTCAGCGGTAGCGCATTTCGCCGCTTGTTGGAAAGGTTTGAATGTAGTGGCCACCCTGATTAATACTGCTGTGTGTATGAACCATAACAATACTCAGCGCCGTCTGCTTCACAATGTTAAAAATCCCGTGACGTCATTCCCAAGAGTAGGACAATTTTTGTGCAGGCGTTATGGTCCTGGTTCGCAAAAAAAATTGTTATCCGCAAATTACTCAATCGGAAGTTACAATCATCGCCTCCAACTGAGAAAACGTAGCAGGACCCTCCTGAAAAAGAGTCATGAGGCTCAGTGAAGCTTTCCTGAGGAAACAAGCAGAGTACTCACAACACTCACACGGAGCTCACTTTTTGGGGCCCTCAGCATCACCCCCCTCTCTGCCAAAGCCTCTCGCCTGCAAGGGGCAGTGTTTACAGTCATCACACTGTACACAAACACCCATGGGTCACGTGATGTCACCGGTGCGACGACGTTGCGTGGGGTCCCCTCGCCGGCCCCCCACCCCCGGTCCCCCCACCCTAATTCCCCCCACCTCGTTCCCCCACCACTGGTCCCACCACCCCGGTCACCCCCACCCCCTGATCTCCCCGATGATGACGCTACAGCGATCTGATCCCTTTCGAGAAGGTTTTCACGCCAAATAACCGAGGCAATTGTCACCATGTAAAGCTCACTTTGCGTCCGATATTCTTCGTGTATAATGCGTGTTAAAAATACCGCCACCATATGTCACTCTTCTACCATCAGCCGCAACAAACCGCCAGGACCTGTGCAGTAGCCATGGCCTCCTCGCCCATGCACCACACCGGGCATTCCTTGGCAGTCTGCGGCCGGGCACCACTCCCAAACGAGGGCAAAATTAAACTTCTACAAAACAACGAATGGGCGAAAGCTGAGAGACGGGGCAGTTTGCCGTCACGCTCCCTTGAGCGCCGTGAACTTCTCACCTGATGTCCCAGCGGCTCTCCTCATGCCAGCCCCGGAGGGTGGCATTCTTTTCCATTGCCGACATAGCCAGCGATGGGAATTCCACGTTTCCGTGGAGGTGGCGAGCTTACCCAATGGATTATGGCCGTTGAATTTTCACAAATGAATATTTTTTTGTTGACCTAAAAGAATTGATGGCTCTGACAGATTGCGCATTCTGCTCAGTCGCCTCTGCCGCCCCCAAATTTCCCTGCCATCTGTGCTGTCAACTCCCTGCCCTGATCAAGTCAAAGCTGAAAACAATGTTTCCTCTACCTGTCACAGGCCGCCTCTCTCTCTCTATAAAACAAACATGCCCACTATATAAATCCACATTGTAAATTTGTTATCCCATGTGGGTAGGTAACGCACGAGTTCATATGCCTGTGTGTCCGTGAGTCCATGCACCCGCACATATACAGTGAGGGAAAAAGTATCTGATCCCCCTGCTGATTTTGTACATTTGCCCACTGACAAATAAATGATCAGTCTATAATTTTAATGGTAGGTTTATTTGAACAGTGAGAGACAGAATAGCAACAACAAAATCCAGAAAAACTCGTCAAAATGTTATAAATTGATTTGCATTTTAATGAGGGAAATAAGTATAAAAGGTGTCTTTTATACAGGTAACGAGCTGAGATTAGGAGCACACTCTTAAAGGGAATGCTGCTAATCTCAGCTTGTTACCTGTATAAAAGACACCTGTCCACAGAAGCAATCAATCAATCAGTTTCCAAACTCTCCACCATGGCCAAGACCAAAGAGCTCTCCAAGGATGTCAGGGACAAGATTGTAGACCTACACAAGGCTGGAATGGGCTACAAGACCATTGCCAAGCAGCTTGGTGAGAAGGTGACAACAGTTGGTGCGATTATTCGCAAATGGAAGAAACACAAAAGAACTGTCAATCTCCCTCGGCGTGGGGCTCCATGCAAGATCTCACCTCGTGGAGTTGCAATGAGAACGGTGAGGAATCAGCCCAGAACTACACGGGAGGATCTTGTCAATGATCAAGGCAGCTGGGACCATAGTCACCAATAAAACAATTGGTAACACACTACACCGTGAAGGACTGAAATCCTGCAGCACCCGCAAGGTCCCCCTGCTCAAGAAAGCACATATACATGCCCGTCTGAAGTTTGCCAATGAACATCTGAATGATTCAGAGGACAACTGGGTGAAAGTGTTGTGGTCAGATGAGACCAAATTGGAGCTTTTTGGCATCAACTCAACTCGCCGTGTTTGGAGGAGGAGGAATGCTGCCTATGACCCCAAGAACACCATCCCCACCGTCAAACATGGAGGTGGAAACATTATGCTTTGGGGGTGTTTGTCTGCTAAGGGGACAGGACAACTTCACCACATCAAAGGGACGATGGACGGGGCCATGTACCGTCAAATATTGGGCGAGAACCTCCTTCCCTCAGCTAGGGCATTGAAAATGGGTCGTGGATGGGTATTCCAGCATGACAATGACCCAAAACACATGGCCAAGGCAACAAAGGAGTGGCTCAAGAAGAAGCACATTAAGGTCCTGGAGTGGCCTAGCCAGTCTCCGGACCTTAATCTCATAGAAAATCTGTGGAGGGAGCTGAAGGTTCGAGTTGCCAAACGTCAGCGTCGAAACCTTAATGACTTGGAGAAGATATGCAAAGAGGAGTGGGACAAAATCCCTCCTGAGATGTGTGCAAACCTGGTGGACAACTACAAGAAACGTCTGACCTCTGTGATTGCCAACAAGGGTTTTGCCACCAAGTACTAAGTCATGTTTTGCAAAATGCAAATCAATTTATAACATTTTCGACATGCGTTTTTCTGGATTTTGTTGTTGTTATTCTGTCTCTCACTGTTCAAATAAACCTACCATTAAAATTATAGACTGATCATTTCTTTGTCAGTGGGCAAACGTACAAAATCAGCAGGGAATCAAATACTTTTTTTCCCTCACTGTATTTAATACAATGTACATGGTTTTCAGGTGTATTTATGTTGAACTTCTTTCGCACCGTACATTGCCAACCATGCTAATCGGAGGTGCACGTCATTAACGCAGCGTGCACCTCTACATCCGTACAGCGTGCGGCATGGGGCTCATGATCATATCGCGGCGGCGACTCTGTGCGTGGCACCCAGCACCAACCAGCTGTGTAGGGGCAGGTGTATGCAAGGCAGTGTTTCCTGCTGTGGTTCAACACTGGTAACGAGGGTGCCGACTCCGAGGCTGCTGGGGACACATCTACGCCGCAAATCACATTATCCCAACCAGGCCGCTTCGAGGGCAGCCGAGTTGGCACGATATCCCCTGAATTATTTCAAATTTCAATATTTACCGCTGTAATCATCACTACGTTTGTCAAGGTGCTCCCCCATCCAACGCGAGCACGCAGCTGCCCTGGTGGTGATTACGGCCTGAAAAGGGAAGCTCACAGCTCTGAATACACTGCCACATTCCTCGAGCAGGACCCAGGCAGGGCAGCCGCTAGAGACGTCCCGCAGAGTGCTGCGACCAAGTCAACACCACAACTGGGATTTTAACTCTAATCTTTCGTACTGCAAGCCGGCGATCTTGCCGCAGCGCCAACTGCCACACGAGGACAAAACTAACCAAGGTTATGCACCACAGCGTGGCTGGCTGTGTGACGTTACAGCAGCTGCTTGTGCAGACTACAGAGCTCATGGACGAAGGCAGTTTTCACCTCCTGTTCTCTACTAATATTGTGCTCATCAGCAAATCGGGGCAAGTCATGTTTTCCCCAATATTTCAGAGAACACAGCAAATGCTCACAGGCACAGACAAGCGGATAGCAAGGCGTGTGGTGTAATCTGACCTGTGACTGGCCACGTGTGGATGCGTCCCATGCAACATACAAGCGCCTGATCCACGACGCAGCATTTTGTGCCCATTGTAAAAACACCGCAATTTATCTTGAGCCAAGAACAAGCCCAACGATGACTTTAACCCTAACCTGACCTGACTCAAATAATAACTCAGCACCAAATAAGTTGCAAACAACCCGTGAACTAAATTCTCTGTGCAAGGCACATGCTTTGAGTGTGCGTGGACCTTCATACACGGGTGCCAACCCCAACACTACCTCCACTGTTGGATGAAGGCCCTCCCCTTGCCACGTCAGTCATTGGGGATTTGACGATGCTTCACCACGCTGGTCAGTGCAGACTGGTAAAGTGGGGCCGCAGGTCTAGTTCAGACATGAATTGCCCAATATCATTGCAGCTAATAGGCATAAATCAAACTCGGGTCACCAGGATCATCACCACTGCACCACCACTCTCTTTATATTATTATTTTAATGCTCGTGTATCCAGGAAAGCCTCACTGAGTCATGAGACTATGTATAGTTATCCGATTATAGATATGCCACAAAATATGAAGAAATTATCGAGAGAACAACATTATAACTCAAAGCCTCTCACCGTGTCACATCAATCTCAATTCACTGTTAAATCCCTTAACACTCCTGGAACACTTTGCCCTGACAAGGAGCCATTGCCCTCTCAATATTTACTCACCTATTGAGAAGTACGAGGGCCATTAGAAACCCGTGGGGTGCCTAGAAATGAACCGTGCGGCATGATGGTGGAAAATCACGAAGTGGGTGAAAGACTTCCTCCATACCCTCAATACAGAGGACAAACACCATGGCATCGTGGAGTGAGGGATGGAAATGGCATGGGGAGGCCTTCACCCAGCAGTGATTAGACCACAGCTCAGGTTGATGATGACAGATGATGATGACAGACAATGATGACGATGAGGAATTATTTTTGATAGAGCCGCCTTTCTTTACACTGGGGCGTCTCCGAGTGCTTTACGTGCGATAAGCGACTTACATCGCAACTCAAATCCCTGTGGGCACAAGGTGGCTCAGTATCAAGCTTGTAACTGGGCATTAGCCTGCCGGTAGGAGGCGATGATTGCTATATGTAATCCTAATTGAGTTATTTGTGGCAATGCATACGAATTTGGCAACGCGCAGACAGCACGAGGCGACACCGCACACCCCGAATGCAGCACACTGGAGGGCGCACGGCCCAATTCACGGGGAAACTCATGGCAGCGACATGCAGGGCGACCGCATGGGGCAGGCAGCTGCCCGTGTCGGGGACAATGCGAGCACTCGTGTGCGCCCAATATCACCACCATAATTTTAAAAACGTCTCATTTCAGTCGTATCGACACATACAGTGATCGATAAGCAGGGGGCGGAGCAGCAGCGAGGTTTAGTGAGGTGAGGAGGAAGGAGAAGAGAGAGCGAGGTCCAACAGGTGCGACACGCAGCCAGGAAACCATGGGCGTGACGACCAACAAGAAGATTACTGTCGGGTCAGAGATTATGCAAATAATTATATATTATGCACCGTCAGGGTGGATTGTGGGTAATGCAATACTACAAAGAGGAAAAGTTGATACGATTCATCATCATCATCATATTCATCAATGCTATACACTGCTGGATGAATGCCTCCCCAAGCGATTGCCATCCCTCAGTCCTGCGATGTCTCAATCCACCTCATGCCTACATGAAATGAAGACTGTGCGATTGGTGAATGGAAACGTCTGGACCTCTAACAATTACTCTAATTACTTTCGAAAAATTCCCACAATGAGGCAAAAACTCCACTGTGGAGAAAAATCGACAATTTAAAAAAAAAAACAACGCTATGACGAACTGTAACTTTAACGCCTCTTCTGGTACCCATATCAAAACGATACGGGGACACGTGGGAAGGCATTGGTGATGCCGTGGCACCCGCGTGGCTCACAAGCAGCTCACAGGGCCTGCAGGGGACAGGCGCCTCTCGCTGGCCATCAGGTACTCGCTCACTCACTCGCTTGCCGGGTGGATGCAGTGAAGCGTGTGGGTTGCGAAACAACAGCGAGTCGGTTTTACGCACATCCCCTCCAGGTTCACTCGGCACTCATGCTGCAGACGAGAATTCATCCGCAACTATGAAGGAAACTGGGGGGGGCTGAGACAGCCACGTGGCTGGTAAGAGCAGAGTCGGTTTCGCTTGCCGCTGCTTCCCTTGCTCTGCTCCAATCTGGAATTCCCTCCCATCGTCTCCTTTCTCAAGCTCGTGCAATGATGATAATAACGCTAACCTAATGCAATATTGTACTTAGCAGCTGCGTTAAGTAAAGAAAGTCAGATGGACAGACGGCGATTGCGCAACAGCTGCTGGCGTGGAAAAGCGATGACAGATTATGAAGACGATAATGATGGATGATGACAATGTATTGTGATAATGGTTGATGATGTAGGAGCATAATGAAAATTTAAGACGGTAAATTATATCACAATAATGGTGTTTGATCATGAATGCGACGTTGATGACGATAATGATAACGCCCTCTCGCCAGTTGCCACCAATGTTGCTGATTCTATACCATTCAGGGCATCAAGCATCACAATTGTTGATCGCGCCTGTCTGTACGTGGCTTTTCCCGCGCCTCTGTGCGAAAACTGCATGCGTTCAGTTTTCTCGCACGTCCGGTTATCACGGTTAGCTACGTACGGTGCGAAAGAAGTTCAACATACGTACGTTATACATTATATTGCTTCTTGAGATACAAATTGCATGAATGATGCTTACACAATTACCAGGCCACCACAGAACGTATCTGCGGCAGAGCCGTCTGTGGATACCACGAACAGACAGCAGAGTGACCTTTTTTTATCTGTATAGTTTTTTTATATGCTTGGTTCTTTCGGTAAAGTCACGTAGAAGGGAAACAATAAAACAATAAAAATATAAATCAATAAAATTCTCACGACGTTTCGACTGAAACACAAGCAATCATCATCAGGTGTTGCAGTGTTGCAGTCGAAACGTCGTAAGAATTTTATTTTATATCTTTATTATTTTGTTTCCCTTCTACGTGACTTTACCGAAAGAACCAAGAATATGAATCCCTGCAGTCACGAAAGCTTTAAATCAAAATGTATGGTTTTTATCAAGCTCAAAAGCAGCTGTGTAATAAAACATATATTGTTACGACTGTGATTATCGCATAAGCCAATAGGTTTCGATTTAAAGCTTTCGTGACTGCAAGGATTCATCTTGTTTGGTTCTTTCGGTAAAGTCACGTAGAATGAGAATAAAATAATAAATTGATAAAATACAATGGATTAGCTAAAGGTCTAAACTTTGCTGTCACACCGAGACACTTACCGGTTAATGATATCATTGCCCATGTCGACGTTGCACTCAAGGGCTTGAGTCACATCTCTGCAGACGTAGCAAGATCTGAAATCGCTGCAACCCTCAAAAACGCTAAGTTGCCACCGAGCAACATCAGCAAAGATGAACGTTTTGAATTATCTCAATTAAAAAAGAGATATGATATTGTCGTCCTCTCAGCCGACAAGGGCAATGCCACTGTCATCATGGACAAAACAGAATATAACAACAAAATTCAAGAACTACTCAACGATGGCAGCTATACAAAAATAAAAAGAGATCCCACCAACAGCCTGGTTACCAAAACGAACAAAATCATCTCTGATTCAACAGCATTAATTGATGAGACCAAACAGTTCTGGTTGAAACCCTCTGCTGCCAGACCACCAAGATTATATGGCCTTCCAAAGATACACAAAGAAGATACACCCCTTCGTCCCATCGTCTCTACAATCAACTCCCCCACCTATAAACTGGCACGTTTTCTTGCTGATATACTGCGACCTTTCACTGGAAAAAACACCTCTGCGGTACTAAATTCTACTCACCTGGTATCGACAATCAAAGGCATTTCCCTGTCCCCAGACGACCTGCTTGTCAGTTTTGATGTGGTGTCATTGTTCACCAAAGTTCCTGTACCTGACACCATCGCTATCATTGAAGACCTGGTTCATCAAGGACTGCATACTGATGTACCACCCCTGGTGAGACATTGCTTAACCAACACATACTTCACCTGGAATGGAACTTTCTACAAACAAACTGAGGGCACCCCAATGGGCTCCCCCCTATCTCCGGTTGTAGCCAACGTATTCATGGAAAATTTGAAACTGACGCCATCCAGACTGCCACTCTACGCCCGACCTTATGGAAGAGGTACGTGGATGACACCTTTGTCATCTGGCCACATGGCCAGCCTGCTCTAGACCAATTCCGCGACCACATCAATTTCATACACCCAGCCATCAGATTTACCATGGAGGTCGAAAAAGATGGCAAACTACCCTTTTTGGATGTCTTAATTAAAAGGAGACATGATGGTTCAATGAGCCACTCTGTCTACAGGAAAGCTACCCATACAAATGCTTACTTGAAACCAGATTCCCACCACCATCCATCCCAGAAGAACTCCCTCATCAAGACTCTATACCATAGAGCCCAATGCATTTCCGACCAGGAACACATTACTCAAGCACGTACACCAGGCTCTCAGGGCTAATGGTTACTCCGACTACACAATCCGCAAAGCCATCACTCCAGTCATGGAGAAGGATCCTCTTGTGGAGCCACTCAAAACCATCACCTTACCCTACATTGCAGGGGTCACTAAAAAGATCTCTAAAATCCTGAATAAACACAAGATCCAGGTCCGATTCAACACAGTACATAAAATCCGTGATCTAGTTCAATCTGTAAAAGATGCTGTTCCAGACATACAGTACCCGGGCGTTTACAAACTAAAGTGCCTCTGTGGTAGTAGCTACATTGGAGAAACCAAACGACATATCTCGGACCGCATCCGCGAACATAAAGCAGACTTGAAACACAGTAGAACGAACTTCTCTGCCGTGGCAGATCACTGTTATAATTCAGTGGGCTCACATGACATTGACTTCTCCAAGACGGAGGTTCTTTGCAAACCAACCGGCTACCATGAGAGATTCGTTCATGAGGCCATTCACATATACAAGCACAGAGACAATTTCAACCGAGAAGATGGATTCTGGCTTAGTAACCATTGGAAAGATGTTTTAAACCATTTCCGTTCTTAATCAATTGTATTTTACGATGACCTTCAGACCGCAGCTCTTTCGCTGGCATTGACTCTTAATACCTCTCACACCACGGTTAATGGAATGGTTTACAACATGGAGTATAACAGCGCCTCGCAGCTGTCTCTCTCCCCCTCCTCTGTTCCGACCATGGATAAACTCGTCCATCTGAACGGGGCCCGTAGCTATCCGTGTTGCTAAAGTTGAGGGTAAGAATCCACCCATTTTTTTCGCCATATAGCATTGTGATATATAACGACTTATTGTTGGTAGCTTAGCTGATTGGAGAATATATAGAGTTTATTGATAACATTGAGGTAATTTATATTTTAGTTTTTTATTGGTTCACTATATAGTATTCATTATATATTGTAGTGTATACCCAGTTACTGTGAATAGCTCAGATGTGTAGGCCTTGACTTCAACATAGCCATTTCTGTGACCAGTCACAAGCTAATCATTCAGTTATTTCAATGCTAAATTCGCCTAGTTATTTCAATGCTAAATTCTCCTGTTTGATTTGTACTAGGTGCCTCTGTGAATGTATATGCTCTGACTTTAACATAGCTATTTCTGTGACCAGTTACAAGCTAATCACTCAGCTATTTCAATGCTAAATTCTATGCTAATTCCTTTGTCAAGGGGTGCCTCTGCGGATGTGTATGCGTTAAACTTAGCTATTTCAATGCTAAATTCTATGCCAATTCCTTTGTCAAGGGGTGCCTCTGCGGATGTGTATGCTTTAACTTTAACATAGCCATTTCTGCGACCAGTCACAAGCTAATCACTCAGCCATTTCAATGCTAAATTATATGCTCATTCCTTTGTCAAGGCACTTTGTTTCTTCTCACACAGCTTAAAGGTCGCGATCTGAGCGTGGCTTTTTCACTCCAGCGCTGTCCTCCAGACAGTCTCGTCCCTTCACCTGATGAAGGCCACTTGTGTTGTGGCCGAAACGTCGTGAGAATATTATTGTGTTATTTTATCAATTTATTATTTTATTCTCATTCTACGTGACTTTACCGAAAGAACCAAAGAAGATGAAGCCAATAGGTGTTTACTATGGACGTGTCAATCGACACCCTGGACACCCACGAATAAAAAAAAGGTTCCCCGTATTCATTAATTTGGTTATTAATTCCCACAGAATCCTCCCACTCTTCATGTGAGGAGTTCCCCCTGTTAATGAACTCGCATCCGCTACATCTTGTACTCATGCTGCGCCGCACGGACCAAACGTGTTCAGCAAACGGATGAAATAAAGGGACGAGCGTACGGCGCTCAGTGAAGCAAAGTGCCAACGTGCCGAAAGAGGAGAGCTTTCAATCAAACGCACAAAATGAAAATGCACACAAAGAAAACACGGAGAGATGCAACAAGGAATTACAATGAGATAGAAACACCTGGATCGGAGAACATCTCCTATTGACTGTTAAGAATGGTAAGTGACATTTGGCAGGACATCTCGCAAATGGTTGCTGTCCAATGGATGAGACTGGTGATGGAATGGCAGCCAAAATAGGTAACCCCACCACAGAGGAGAACCAGCAGGGAGATGGAGCGATACGAGGTCATAGGCAGGAGCGAGCGTGGATTTGCAAGACTGAGGGATGGCGATATCATGGGGATGCTTTCATCCAGCAGTGGACTGATCATGGCTATTGATACAAATCATGTATTAGGAGTTATGTAGGCAGAAAACCAACTCCCAATTACAAGGTGGGTGTCTGTAACAATATGCCGGTGTGTTGTGTAGTAACATAAACTGGATATCAATATTTTCCAGATTTCCAGTAATTTCAAGGCACTGCTTGTAAAAGTAATTATTCACATCTTAGTTTAATCGCCATATCTGAGCTTTACGTCCCTCAGTCTCCACACCGTGTGGGCTTCTTGTTATAAGGTGGCGATAGAGAGATGATCTGTACTCTCTAGAGGTTCAGCTTACGTGTGTACGACTGTATGTGGATATGACACACTCCCGAGCGGGAGAGGTGGGAGTAAACAAAGCACATCACTGCATGCTGTGTACACAGTACAGTGGTCATATGCTGGCCTGTATTGTCACGTGCAGTATACACACACGCACACTCTCTGCCTAACCTCTCCCCTGTGGGGGGTTTTAGAGAGACATGAAAGCAATGGAAAAAGTAATTGCAATTTTACAAAATTCGCGAAACAATATAGCCCACCACAAACAATGAGTCGCGCGGGTAAAGAGAGAGAGAGACCACAAGATCATGGACGGACACGATAAACTGCACAATGTTTTTGTTTACCAGCTCAGGCACACTTGGCTACACAGCTCTTTTTCAAAAGCAACCTGGTCACAAATGATACCTCGACGAGGGCTTGCAACGTGGAAATGTTTGGCAGCCAAATACTGCAAATGCATGTCGATTCCATATGTGGAGGGCAAAACTGGAGAAAATCCACACGACCACGGGGAGAACATACAAACATCAGGCTCAGGATCGAATACACGACCTCATGTATGCCGGACGAGGTAGTTGATGTCTCTCAACTGTGGCGCCTGACACACTTCAAGTGAGGGCCACGGATGACGGCCGAACTGCTGGTCAGGGCCACACTGGGCACGGGAGCCACTCTCTGCAGGCACCTTGGTGTAAGAATTTAAATTAACCAGGATAGGTGCTCAGACATCCACTGTCGAAGGCCATGTGTGTCTTCTCCACGTGCTGTTTAATCAGTGGATGCAGCCAGCCAGAAGTCTCTCAGGACAGATTGTGTTGTTCATTGTCCAGCTACAGTTTGCTTGTTATCATCCGCTGGAAAAACAGGTCGAAAACTACCAGCTTAGACACAGTCAAGTTAATCCACGCCTCGTTCAGGCAAACGTACACACAGGTCACGGGGTCAGGAACTGCCGTTTAACGGCACACACACACAGGTCACCCTCACAGCACACACACAGGTCACCCTCAGCACACACACACACTCCTCACCCTCACAGCACACACACTCACTCCACATCCTCACAGCACAGACACACACACACACTCCTCACCCTCACAGCACACACACACACACACAGGTCACCCTCACAGCACACACACACAGGTCACCCTCACAGCACACACACACAGGTCACCCTCACAGCACACACACACACTCCTCACCCTCACAGCACAAACACACTCCTCACCCTCACAGCACAAACACACTCCTCACCCTCACAGCACACACTCCTCACCCTCACAGCACACACGCACACACTCCTCACCCTCACAGCACACACACACACACACTGGTCACCCTCACAGGACACACACACACACACTGGTCACCCTCACAGCACACACACACACACACTGGTCACCCCCACAGGACACACACACACTGGTCACCCTCACAGCACACACACACAGGTCACCCTCACAGCACACACACACTGGTCACCCTCACAGCACACACACACACTGGTCACCCCCACAGGACACACACACTGGTCACCCTCAGCACACACACACTGGTCACCCCCACAGCACACACACTCACTCCTCACCCTCACAGCACACACACACTGGTCACCCTCACAGCACACACACACTGGTCACCCTCACAGCACACACACACACACACTGGTCACCCTCACAGCACACACACACTGGTCACCCCCACAGGACACACACACACACTGGTCACCCTCACAGCACACACACACACTAGTCACCCTCACAGCACACACACACACACACTGGTCACCCTCACAGCACACACACACTGGTCACCCCCACAGGACACACACACTCCTCACCCTCACAGCACACACACACACACACACTCCTCACCCTCACAGCACACACACACACACACTCCTCACCCTCACAGCACACACACACACTCCTTACCCTCACAGCACACACACACACTCCTCACCCTCACAGCACACACACTCCTCACCCCCACAGCACACACACACTCCTCACCCTCACAGCACACACACACACACTCCTCACCCTCACAGCACACACACACACTCCTTACCCTCACAGCACACACACACACTCCTCACCCTCACAGCACACACACTCCTCACCCCCACAGCACACACACACTGGTCACCCTCACAGCACACACACACACTCATCACCCTCGCAGCACACCTGGTCACCCTCACACCTGAGTGAAGCAACTGGACGCCGGGTGGATCTTGGCATTCAAACGCGAGATGTTGCAATGTATCGAGGACGGGTTATGGTCATTACTACGCTGGTTTTGCCAGGAAAGCCTCACCGAGTCTCATGGCATTCTTTCAAAAGGGTCCTGCCAAGTTTTTGTAGTAGGGGGCGATGATTGTTACGTAGATTCCAATGGAGTGATTTCAAATGTGTACCATGGTTCTGGCAGTCTTACGAATTGCTTCACATGATCGTTAACTAACATACACTGTGAAGCAGACGGCACTTATTTTTTGGATAATTCACCCGGAGTATTAATGAGGGCGGCCGATGGATACAAACTGCGTACCCCTGCAACAATCAATGAATGCTCTACCGCTGAGCTATGCCACCAACATAAGGTTGAGTAACTTGCACGAGAGGCAGTGGACTTTAAATCCACCTTCACGACCCCTGCAGTGTTGCTTCTTTACTCGGTTACTTTTCCTTATTCACGGCAAGTGGCCGCTTGCGAAATGTTGTGTTTCTCATAAGTCACGAGGATCCCGAGTTGAGATCCATCGCATTTAAAGGTCCACACGCTGGGAGCCATACAGCAGGGTACACTGTGAATGGGACAGGGTACACACAGTGTATGTGACAGCCATATGGGCTGGATGCACATCACCATCTCGTCATCCTATCAGGCAACACAACCAGACAAACAAATCCACCATAAACAACTTCCCCTCATCTAAACGTTGGCAGAGATCAACTTAGACACCCACCCATAATCCCACGAAGGGGCCCTGTAATCTGAAGTATGAAGTCATTGGCAGAGCAGGGCCATACGGGGCCACGCGGCCCTGCTCGCTCGGGCTCCCTGAAAGTCAATGGGCAGCAGGCCAAGGCACCAACCACTGTTGCCCGTTGAGTGCTGCTCCACTGCTCAAGCAAATGTGCAAATACATTCAGCTGCAGCGCCTTAAAAGTAATAGAAACTCCATTCTCAAAGTGATTATTTACCAGGGAGAGCACCCATGTCAGACAGGTCAAGACATGGAACATTTACAGCGGCGAGTTTTGCACAAAATCCACATTAAAACCCCCAGCCACACCAGGCACAGAGGGACTCCTTAGATCCCTGAACGTCTGCAACGCGGAAATTCTGCCAGTAACTGCAGTGTTGAACTGGTTCACAGTGTTTTCTGTCACTGGCCCTTCCTGCCATCCATCACGGCAACAGGTCACCTGAGGGATTCGAGGACGGCATGGTGTTAACACACCAAATTGCTCCTATGCATAATACGAGGAGGAAATAGACAAGGTCGCCCCCGCGTGCAGTCACCTGATCTCACCTGAAGCAGAGCACGAGAACATTACTGCTCAACTGCATTGTCCCAGCGCTGCAGGTGAAGGTGAATCATTGAGCCATCAGCAGTGCGAGTGACGACACAAAACTTTTTAGAGGGCGTCAAGTGCAAGTTTAGAACATATAAATGTTGAGCTCACTCAGTTGGGCTGGTTATTTTCCACCTTTGGCAAGTTTTCACCCATTGTTATTGAAACTTCTCCACTGATTTGAGATGTATATATGTACATTTAGTTGTAGTTACAATTATGTTTTTACAGAAGTTGGAGATAAGTGGAATCTTTTGGCAGGTTGATATATACGAGTTTAAAACAGCATGCGACTGCCTATGCTCAGTTTTAATGTATCGTTGGTGTTACTTGCTTCAAAATAATATGCGCCCCTTGTGAGTGGAATATCTTTGTTTGCTTTCCGTGTGTATGTCCAGACTCGGAATGAAACGTGCTGGCTTGTTGATGCATTCTTGCCTTCCCAAACTTGTGTTTAGTTTAGAGTTTAGGAGGTTATAAACCATAATAATATATTATTATGGTTTATGTATCCTCTCTTACCTTTCTGGGAGTTTTTTTTAATTATTTATGTTATGTTTTACACTTTAACGGCATCCCTAAATGAGGATTACGACTGCTGCAGAAGAGAAGCAAGGTGTGCGCATCGCCGTGGGGAGACGTTGTAAATCATACCACGATATCAGCCACAATCAAAATAAGAACACTGACATGAGTTGAGTACTAAGTTCATTCTCTTATCAGCATTGGGAGTTGCAAAAAATATTTTTTGGCAAAATGAGCCAATACAAAATTTTGTACGTGAGGTCATATATATTTGCATGGGCCACAGGCCCACATGCCATGTCACTGTGGATGAGATAATTAACCGACTATACTGCACGAGTCTTTTACTATTTTTATGTTACCAGGTAAGGCCCACTGAGCTATGTAGCTCTTCTTCAGAAGCGACCTGGCCACAATTGAAGGCTCAATTAAATGGCTTATCACGTGGAAATTTATAGCAGCCAAACATTCGACACACACGTTTCTAGATATGGAGGGAAAAACCGGAGGACCAAGAGAAAAATCCACGAGATCACAGGGAGAACATGCAAACTCCAAATATACAGCAGACGTCAGGGTCAGGATCGAACTCACGACCTCCTATATACCAGGTAGTTAACATCTCGCAATACAATTTCACGAAGGAACGGTGGCAATCAAGATTCAAACGGAGGTGTGCATACACACATTTGTGCATATAATCTCACTTTAGGAGTAATGGATTATGGGGTTAAGAATGGATCTGATGCGGGTGAGGAATTGCTGGCTCGAGTGTCCTCTCTGGCAGCCAACGCTGGCATATTATACCTCCACACAAATATAAAGATCCCCTCCTATAGCCTTAACAGACTGTTGGGGCAAGTGCTGTTTCCAAGCACTTTTTAAGACCGGCATGGCACACGAGGGGGTAGGTGGCCAGCACCATGTGATGTTTACATACCGAACCAGATCCACATTGGTGGTTGAGTTGACCTAAGGGAGGCCCAGAACCAGTTCAGAAAATCGTCACTGGTGTTGGCTGGAGGCAGGAATGGAAATCGGGTCCCCAGACTCGTAGCGCAGCGAGCTAACCACTCCACCACTACTCTCCACCTCCACACAGCACGCAAAGTTTATGTTCTTTGGGGTGTCGTTTCACATCTATTAAATCCGTTAACGCTAATGACTAGAACATTTTTCCAGGAATTGTCGTTTTTATTATTTATCACTCGGTGTCAAGTACAGTATTGCATGTATTGGTAAAAAAAATAAAAAAAACACCAGAGAAAGGCTCATCTAATTTCTCCCCAATTATGACACTCGATGAAAGTTCCGCACACCTGCACCTAGAGAATCCGCAGGTTACGGGGAGGCAATTTGGGTTTGCCAGGCGCTCCATGGGTTACACTGAGGTGCGTTTTCACGGACATTTCAGGGCCATAGGATGTTGATCGTACAATCATTGAAACCGCGCATGGCCAAGCGAAGATTGCATTCTTACAGATTCTGCCTTTTCCCTTTGTTTGCCGAGGCTCGTCTCAGAGAACTCCAGAATTTGTCCTCAGCCTGGACATCATTGGCAGTGCACAGTGCTCGTGTCCACCAGGGAATCCCGGTGCTTCTGGAAAAGGGCCAAGAGAGGAGGCCCCTGTGCGCTTATCAGCACGGTCCTGGGCGACATGACGGACACCGTTGACAGGTCGTGTCTGAACATCTAGAATACTCAATACCTTAACTGTGTCCGGTTGATATGCTCCACTGATTAAATATGTCCCTTTGTAGGCACAATGTGCATTCAGTCACAGCGTCACAGAGCCACTGGTGATTGCCTGGATGGAGTTTAATGTCTTGCGGTGACCAACAGCTCCCTCAGCCACTCTCACTGCGTGCCCCGGGGTGTATAAGAGACCCACACCGAAATGCACCTTGGGAGTGCGGTTGCCGCCACCTGTCCGGGTATGACCTGGGCAGTGTGGGAATTGCCATCTGTGTTTGGGTGGTGGCACAATTTGATTTGTATCGTGATTGGTGCTGCCCTGTTTCTGAGAACGAGCACCTAACTAACCCACACGAACTGGCACCAGTGTAGACAATACATTTAAAATTAACATCGGCATATGCCAAGCCGGGCATGGGTCAAATAAATTTTAAGTTTCTAACAAGTCACATGGCACGCACTACTTCTGATTAAGGGGTTCTTAGGGCAAGTGAGTTGGGTGAAGGAATGGGCAACTTCTGACAATCCCTGAACAAATCCTTTGTAAGAGGTTGCTATTCCCACAAAAATACCTCACCTCACTCACGTTGGCGAGTTGGCCAGTCAATTATTGTTTGCTGACGTGGTAACCCTAAGGGAGTGTGCCACTGGCCAGGCAGCGCCAAGAGGGTCAAAGCAGGAAGAGGTGCGACGATGGCAGGAGACAGACACGGCTACCTGCAGCACCAGCCACACTGTACCCTCCCCGCAGCTTCCTGCCGAGCCTCCGGAGCCAAAATTAGCAAAGTAATCGCCTTACAAAGGCTGCTGCTGCGGTGACAGCGAACAGCAGCGCAGGCAGGAGCCCCAACTCTTGTTGCCATCCAGCATCTCTGCCACCCACGTTCACTGTCCCCCACCGTTTCAACAACGTGCGGCTTGTCCCATGGAGGGAAGTTATTGCACTGCACACCGCAGCGCACACATGTGTTAGTTACACTGAATTCCAACTGGCAGCATGCAGGGCAATGTAATACGCACTGCAAATACGTCAACTCTGAATGATCCATATAACACCCAATTACCATACTCTTTGGTTCTTCGGTAAAGTCACCTAGGTAGAAAAAATAAATAAATATTATATCACGACGTTTCGATCGCAACACAAGTGGTCGTCTTCAGGCGGAAAAAATAATACAGCAGTGGAACTGCTGAACCAGGATGAACACCCAATTACCGTACAACTGGTTCTTAGGAAGTGTTTTTTTTAATCCATGAGATATTTAATTGCAAGATCTGTTACTGGTGATGGTGATGACAGGGAGAAAGAAGGTGCTGAGAGTCACGGTGGGTGAGGTTGGGGTGTGTAGAACTTCTTTCGCACCGTACGCAGCCAACAGCGCTAACACTGGTCTACAATTTTTTAGACGTTGTCTGCTTCAAAGATGAAATGTGCTGTTTATTATGGATTTTGACGTGCTGAATTCAAATATGCCAATGAAAACAAATGATTGGCTACTGTTCCCAAGATATTTAAGTTTTTTACATTATACGTCTATGTATATTGTGTAGAAAGTAGAGTTTTACTCATAAATTGGAAACCTAGGTTTTTCATGTGTTTATGGAAGTGCAGGGGAAGGACGACAAACTAAGACAAAAAGCAGTTCTAAATATATAGTTGGGGGTAGATGGAGTCATGTAGGGTGAGGTTGTATGAATGTCGAACTTCTTTCGCACCGTACATAACCAACCGTACGAATCGGAGGTTGGTATGACATGGGTGCTTGAGTGAATGAGTCGCCGCGGTCAGCGAGGTTGGGGTGCCGCTGTGCAGCGTGTGTTCAGGTGCATGCTGCATGCAGTCTATGAACAACACCAGTGTCGTAGAGACTCCTGCAAAGCTGAACGCTTGTTATGAACACGACGGTGGAGACCTGCGACAGTGACCAGTTGTGACTGCACAGGTCGCCTGTGCCATGTGAGAATGCATAAAACATTGGACAACCTCCAGCCATTCATGGCCACTGGCACGCAAGAGTGTGTAGGAACATTCAGCACTACACCGCTTCCTGACAGAGCCATGGGAATGAAAACTCAATTGTCTTTTGACGGTTTACGCCATGCGTCATTGGACACAATGTCAGACCCAAAACCTTATCTGGAGCGCTGGAGATAGGCAATGTCAAGTCCTATGAGCCACACTTGCTCTATCTCTACTGTCGCCCTAATCAACATTTATACACATGTTCACTTTGTGAGTCTACAGGGGAGTTGTGAAACGTGGTCAGCAGGGCAGACTTTGGCCCCCAAGTGCCGGAGGTGATTGCTGATCCTTTGTTTAGAGTCATCCCTCCTCTCTCTGCACGAATGACAGATGCAATGTACTCAAGAGCTTCTAACAAGGGTGTTATGATATAAACTAAGCAGTGTGTAATGGCAGAAATATCAAATGTCGGTGTGGTGATAACCACATGTATGGGGGAAAAAAAACGCTTATTTACAGACGCACTGGAGCAAGTGTGATTGAGCTTCATCATCTTCCTCTGAGAGCAGGTGTTGGCAACCTGCGTCTCCAGAGTCGCATGCGGCTATTCTTTAAGGACTCCTTCATGACGTCATTCACATGCATTTGGCTCTTGAAATAATGAGGGGTTTTTTTATACCGAATTCGAAAAAAATGTCTCTTCTTGTTATTTTGGTTGCCGACCCCTGTCTTAGAGGCATCGCCTTCCTTAACACTCGCCACTTCGTTGCCATTAATGCCGGCTGTTAATTAAGTGCAGGACAAAGCGCCAGATTCACGTCCTGACAAAACGGCTGAAACGCATCACCTTGGCAATTTGCCCCATTGTTGGTAATGGAGACATCGTCACGTTTTTGCCAAAAACTGGATGAAAAGGAACGCTGACCAACAAGCGAAGTGAATCCAAATGGGAGAAGCTGCCTTGCTTCGGCCTGATTGAACGAAGTGTCGTTCACTCCGTAAAGGTCGTCGATTCAAATCCAATTGCAGACATTGCCGAAGCTTCCCGCGCGCCATCATCAACGCCTTTGCCATTGACTGCGACACCCCAGAGGCTGTGGCGGCGAGGCCACGGCCGTGCCCCCGGCACAGTGCTCGTCGGGCCCACGTACTGACCAATAGAAGTGGCGGCAGTGCACCGGGGTCTGAGCAACAGGTGCAACACACAGGCTTTCGCGACCAATATTATTCAAAGTAAAAAATGTTGTGTTAGATTGCTTGAATGTGTCATAAACCTACCGCCACCCGACACAGCCATTTAGTAAGGTTTGTCACGTGAACAAATCGTGCCAATTAGTTACTACTTTCAGCACACCGGTGGGTTGGAGAGCAAACCCACATTACAATTTGAGCACAACCCTTCGCAGGCGATTACAAGCAGCAGCATCAGGTTATTACCCGATTGTACATCTTGTGGGTTTGCTCTCCAACACACCGGTGTGCTGAAGTAGTAACTGGCACGTTTTGTTCAAGTGACAATCCTTACTAATTGGTTGTGTCGGGTGGCGGTAGGTTGATGACACATTTACATTTACGCAATCTAACCCAAAATGCACGTGCAATCATAATTGTGAATTGGACAAAGATGGCACGATTATGTCCAAACGTCTGCATCATCAACATCATCGGCTCTTGCTGCTGCTCCATGAAAATAATAATGCAGTTACAGCGGAGAACAAACACCGCCCTGCTTCACGGCATAGCAGTGGTCTGGGTACGATGCGTGGTGTGTTGCACGCGAGACATGCAATGTGCGCCGCACCCCACACGCCTTGTAGTTGACGCACTCTCCTCTGCACATGCTCATGTGCTGCAAACCACTACACACACATGGACATGTTAGAGACAGAGATACAGAGACAAAGTTCCCCCGTGTAGCCTTTTACAGACTGTTGGGTCAAGTGCTGTTAGCGAGCACCTATGAAGGCCGGTATGGTACACGAGGGGTGGGTGGCCAGGACCACGCCCAGCCGCCTTTGTCTCCCCTGTGCTGATGTGTACACACCGCACCAGGTACTAATTTCAGGCTGAGTCGACCTAGGGGAGGCCCAAAACCGGTTAAAATAGTCACCAGTTATTGAATTTAACTCGGGGCGCTCAGTTTATAGCGCGGTGTACTAACAACTACACCACCGCTCCCCACTTGAGATACAGCATACAAACCTATACACACGTGCACACAACAATACACACAGTGGTCGCGATGGTAATGTAGAGGTGCTGCTATGACGTGTATTCGTCCAGCAGCAGGCCATGCTCACTGCCGCTTTCCCTCCATGGAAACATCGCAGGGCAGCAACAGGAACCGCTCTGGAAAGTGCCGGTATAATACATGTTGGTGTTCTGAGAAGTGCCGACATGACGTACTGCTGTAAATCGGCACATGACCACCACTGTGCATAACCCACCTGTACACACACACACGCCATGCAAGAGTGTGGAAAACATCTCCAAAAACACAGCAAATTTCACTGGTGGGATTCAGGCTCGTGCGTGCTGGCAGTGTAACACATGTGACGCAAGGGCAATAATGTCTTGGCATGAGCAGCGACGGGCATGGTATTCGCATGCCCGGCTTGGCCATCACACACATACCCGGCTTGGCCATCACACACATGCCCGGCTTGGCCATCACACACATGCCCGGCTTGGCCATCACACACATGCCCGGCTTGGCCATCACACACATGCCCGGCTTGGCCATCACACACATGCCCGGCTTGGCCATCACACACATGCCCGGCTTGGCCATCACACGCATGCGCTGGGTCACTCGTGAGAACCCAGGTGTAAGGGAGAGTTTCTCATCTCTGCGAGTGGGCAGCAGCGGTGTACAACTTGACAAGCGGCACCTGAACCCGTGCTGCACTTCCCCTCGGTTGACTCAGCCTTAAGTAAGTCTCTGGCATGGAGTGCAAACATAAGTGCCGGAGAGCGGGGAGGCGACATTGGGTGTCCTGCTGGCTACACCGCCCCATTGTGTGCAACGCTGCTGATGAGTCGCAAGGCCAACGAGACAGTGACCGACAAGGTCAGGCTGCCTAGTCCAGTTCAGCAGTTGCCGTGGTGACAGTGCATATTCTGTTATAACTAATAGCTAACAAAGTCGTACCTAGGCTACCATAACGATAGCACGCATGCAGATCATAAATTCACCCTTCCGCAGGTCGAGTGCACATGTGCAACTCCTCCGTACACTTCTCCAATAACCACTGTGCGTGCATCGTTTGGATCCCATAAGAGTGTAGTCTCAACGTACCGTACCATATTTTTAAAATAATGTAAAATGTTGTCTTAACAAACATTATGTTATTAATTTGTTCTTGATGTAACCCAGTTTGCCGTTGCAAGACATGTGACACTGTCTTGTGTATCTTAACGGGTTTCTCTCGTCTGCGGGTTTAATAAACGCTCTCCTAGTGACGCGTCGCCACACTCTTTGAAATTGCCGACATAAATATCCAATATCTATCATTAATCCAATCCCCATCATTGGCAACAGAGATTCACAAATTGTAAGTAGCTGGTAGGATAATAATTTAAAGATGTATGTTGGCAGTAACCAGGTGATAAGACTCATGCCAACAAATTCCAGACCTCAGCGTGCCCATCAACCTGCAATACAACAGCTGACCTCATTACACGACTTATTATTAGTCCTGCGCTTGTTCACCCAGGAAAGCCTCACTGAGAGTCTCAAGTCTCTTTTTCAGGAAGATCCTGCCAAGTTTTCTCAGTAGAGGGTGATGTTGCTGCTGTGCATGATCCCAATTGAGTGATTCGCAGGTACAGTACATGTTTTCTTTACTCAATAACATTCCTAGCGTTCCTCAGATGTAGAGGATGCCGCGGTTCCATGGATCTCGGGGAAGGGAGCAGCATGGTCACGTGAACGTTCTCACATGAGACAAGCGACCGTATCCAGGGAGGCAGGATTGTGTTATTTTATCTGAATTGTTCCAACTACGCGCTGTATCAAAGACTACCTTGCAAAGCAAATACGGCAGAGCACCCTTACCGGGTGCTCACCCAATCTTAAACACACAGAGAGATTAATTCAAGCACTGTATAACCAACGTGCATACATCTGCGACTTATGGGCATACTGCAGTAGTGGACTTCCCCCAGAGTGGAGAGAAAATAATAAATACATGGACCCCCTGTGTGAGATTACAACATCGCATATCAATGGCCACTGATAACACTGCATTTCTTTTGAGTTGCGTGCCTTTATTGACAGGCACAGAGTTCACGAGCACGACCATTCGGCCTTGTGCTGCCTGCCAGCAGAGCTCCCACGCTGCTCACCCACCAAGAGGCACACATCTTGCCTGGCACGCTCACCCACCAAGAGACACTCACCCTATCTGGCACGCTCACCCACCAAGAGACACTCACCCTGTCTGGCACCCTCACCCACCAAGAGACACTCACCCTGCCTGGCACGCTCACCCACCAAGAGACACTCACCCTGACTGGCACGCTCACCCACCAAGAGACACTCACCCTGCCTGGCACGCTCACCCACCAAGAGACACTCACCCTGCCTGGCACACTCACCCACCAAGAGACACTCACCCTGCCTGGCACGCTCACCCACTAAGAGACACTCACCCTGCCTGGCACGCTCACCCACCAAGAGACACTCACCCTGCCTGGCACGCTCACCCACCAAGAGACACTCACCCTGCCTGGCACCCTCACCCACCAAGAGACACTCACCCTGCCTGGCACCCTCACCCACCAAGAGACACTCACCCTGCCTGGCACCCTCACCCACCAAGAGACACTCACCCTGCCTGGCACGCTCAAAAACAATAACCGCCATTCACCACTAAGTGGCAGTGACCATCACCACGGCGCTTGGGCCATGCTCTGTGAACTTGGAGGCCATGTGCAGTGCCGAAGGCCCACTGGCAGGAGGTCACGGAACAGACCCAATTGCCATGGGTTGACTGACTAAGATAACTGGAAGGTGGACCAACTGTGCTCCCCACTGTGCCAACTCTGTATTTTAGCCAACCGGCACTCCACTCACTGTTGTTAGCGTCGCCTCTCAGCCGTCCGTTGTTGGAAGGGCGACTGCCTCCGATTCCCGAGCAGTGTCCTTCACGAACCTCCTCCACAGAGGCCGAAATTTCACTGCTGGTACCAGTCATCGGCAAGTCCAATCAACTCCACATCCTTCTGTACCACATCAGTCCACCTCTTGTCTTGAGCCTGTGTCACGCTCGTTCAGCCACAAAACAGAAGCTGCTTGGGCAAGCGGTGGCTGACCATGCAGGCTACATGACCCAGCCAACACAGCCTTGCTTGCCAGAGGAGCTCACTTATGGGACTGATCAGATCTTTCAAAGATATGTGAACTCCTCACACAAATCCAGTCTGGTTAAATCCAGGATGGCTCGTAGGCAGGCTAGCCTGAATGTTTCAAGCCGGCGCAGATGTTCCTTTAGAAGGCTGGACGTTTCGCAAGCAAAGAGAAGGGAGGGCATATCTGTGACGGAGAAGAACGGGAGTTTTGGATGGAGCAACAGGCCTGGTAGCTTCCACACAGCGTTACACAGCTGACGAAAAGATAACGCCGCGCGACTGATTCGAAGTGAGACCTCGGGTGCCAAACCGGAGCTGGTCATAAGCACATTGCCCAAGTACGGACACCTCTCCACTCTCTCCACAACAGCCCCATCACTCGTTGGGAGTTGAGGGAAGGCAACGTTTGATGACATAAAATACCCAGGCAGGTGCTTTGTTTTTGTGGGGCTGATGGTAAGTACATAGTATGCTCCAGGTTCAGCAGTAGCATCTCAACTCCTCAGAGTGGGCAGCAATCACCAGATCATCCGCAAACATAATAATTTTGACTAATAGGCAGCCATCCCTTGACTGCACCCGGGCATCGATCAGCCTCCCAATTGTATCCATACCAGATGGGAATTCCACCGGTACTTCCATGGACAGCTTCTCAAACTACATCGTCACAGACGTTGTTAAATAGTGTAGGGGGCCAGAGGACATCCCTGTTGTGCCCCAAGGTGAAGAGAAAATAGCTCCAGCACCCAGCCACGCAACTTTACCCAGTCCTACTCACCATCATGAAGGTCCTTAATGATTGTGAGCAAACAGTCTAGGACTCCAAAACCACGAAGAATAATCCAGAGCCCTGAACTTTTGTTGGTATCATAGCCTTGACCAGGTCAGTAAAGCACACACATCAAGAGACATACATCCTCCCTAGCACGCTCACCCACCAAGAGACACATCCTACCTGGTACGCTGACCCACCAGGAGACATGCACCCTACCTAGCAACACCACCTACAATCACAGTGGGACCCAGAGCCTGTGGATCCCTATGTGGTCCACTTGGCCAATAACATGCACATTCATTGAACAAAACAAATGTTATGGTCCCTGGAGCAACAACTTGTCATGTAAATCGGAGACATCTTTTCAACTGATGAGAATAGGTTTTCCCCTTTTTTCTGGCTACAAACAGGTGTTAAGATATTAGAACACCAAACTGAAACCTTTTACAAGGAATCACATCTTAACACCTGTTTGTTGCCAGAAAAAGGGGAAAACCTATTCTCATATTTGGTACTGGCAAAGGAGGTCCCATGATGGATATCTTCTCAACCATTACAGAAAAAACACGATGACCAAGATGCATCACGAGAAAGTAGGATGAACGACGGATGGGACTGGTGATGGAATGGCAGCCAATGGAGAGAAAACGCTGGAGAGAGTGAACGAGCGATTTGGGGAGTGATGAGATCAGCTCATGTGCAGGAGGGAGATGGATCTCGACTGCGAGGGGTGCCAATCGCGTGTAGGCGTTCAGACAGCAGTGGACAAATGATGACCGATGATGATGTTGAAGCAACTAATAATTGTAACAGGCTTAACTCAAATGTATGAGAAAGTGAAATGTGTCTTGATTTTTTGATAACATAAAGTGTTGCACTATGCATCAAACTTGACACCAAACAAGGTGTTTGCGAAGATGGCAAAAGGGATGAAGTAATGTCACTGCTTACAATTCCATATATGGTGGCAGTGCAATCAGCTCAAAGGTGGATGAGGCCATAAAAGCTCTAAGATCGTCCTTGGTACAAAGTGCAAGTGGAATGTTGCACGAGTAACAGCCCCAGATGCGGCAGGACTTAAGGGTCCTAGTTTCTCCCACCACCAGTTTCCTCTTTCTCGAGAGGGAGAGGCTCTTCCAACTGCTCCACAGGGATCCTCCCCTCATGGAACAATCTTGAGACCCACTGCCCCCTCTCCTGCGCTCATGCGAGGTGGGAATTCCCCACCAGGGGCGACTACGCCCAGTCAACAGCCACACCGTGCGTGAGAGCAGGTGCGCTGAATATTGTGAAATTGAATTTAAAAAAACGCCCACTGATAACAGCATTGTCACTTGTGAGTGCTCACAAGTGCAAATATTGCAGTTTGCTGATTCCCAGGGCTTGTGCCGTTAGTCAATGTGGAGGACTCCTCCACTATTCTCCACGTGGTTTATATCTCACTTGAGATGTTATCGCTTCAATTAATCAATTACATTTCCCTATCATGTGCACAATTTTAGTTTCTGACCTTAGCTTTCCTCTTGAACCCACGCGTCGTTTAATTCAACTCTATTGGATGTCTGGAGCCAGCGGTGGAAAGTCTACCCTGCCTTGGCACAGACCGTGACAGTACCTGCACGGGATGACCACTGCAAACTTCCCGCAATGCAATTGGCTCACTTTATTGGCCCACGAGGAGTGATGAGCTAAGTCAAGCTGAATTTGGATGAATTCTGATTGAGAGTTGAAGCCCCAACCCACAGAGGTGACACTAGACAACACCAAATATGCAGGAGTTACCTTCCCTTACCTAAATTCTGAGCTAGATCTCATCTGATAATGATGTAATTACTGTGCCGATGCTCTTTCCCGCTTTACGGAGGCATCTGCCTCAAACTTGGCTCTGAATACGTCTCTTTTCATTCACCTCAGTGCTGATTTCCCTACTTCCTGTCCCAGTGGCAGACTGCACAAAACACTTTAAAGGGAGCAGTCCAAGACTCGAGATCGCTTTTGCAGGCACCCAAGGGGAGCTGGGTGATATCTGGCAGCACGGCGACTGACACAAGGGGCCGGTGAGGGAGATGTTCTGGGGGATATAAGACTCTGCTTATCTCTAGCACCTTATACCCACGTTGGCTTGCTCTTCACAAGCAACCCCAAGCCATCAACGCCGATGCACGTGCACCACCACCATCACCGCCACCGCTAGAAATCCGTGCGGATGCGTGAATGTCCGTGTGACACGAACTGTCACGGCGTTAACCACAGCAGCCACTCACACCACGTACTCACACCATACAAAAGACAAAGATCCCCGTATAGCCTTTATATAATATTGAAGAAAGTGCTGTTTGCGAGCACCTAATTATAGGATACAAACACAGATATCACACAGCAATAGACATTCACACACCACAAATACACAAATCACACACACCAATATGCGTGCGCACTCACTATTCATACAAACTCACACCACACACTCACCATATCGAAACTACACCACACCACAACCATACATAGACAACGAACACATCATGAACACCAGCCATCCTCACCGTTAATCACACGACACACTCACCATACATCATGAACACCAGCCATCCTCACCGTAAATCACACCACACACTCACCATACATCATGAACACCACTCATCCTCACCGTTAATCACACCATACACTCACCATACATCATGAACATCAGCCATTCTCACCGTAAATCACACCACACACTCACCATACACCAAACAGATAAAGTTCTCCCCTTTAATCTGAACAGACCTATGAAGCTGTTAGCGAGCAGCACCTATGAAGCCCGGCACGGTACACGAGGGGGTGGGTGGCCAGCACCACGCCCAGCCGCCTTTGTCTCCCTAGTGGCCATGTTTACACCAGGTAATCATTTGAGGCCGAGTTGACCTGGGAGAAGCCCAGAACTGGTTCAGATAATCGTCACCGATGTTGGCCTTGAGCGGGAATCGAACTCAGGTGGCCGGGTTCATAGCGCAGCGCCACTAACCGCTACGCCACCGCTTCACACACTCATCGCTCACACACCACTCCCATCATACACACACTCAGCTTACATCACACACCCCACACCACTCCCATCATACACACACTCACCTTACATCACACACCCCACACCACTCTCATCATACACACACAGCTTACATCACACACCCCACACCACTCCCATCATACACACACAGCTTACATCACACACCCCACACCACTCCCATCATACACACACTCAGCTTACATCACACACCCCACACCACTCCCATCATACACACACTCAGCTTACATCACACCCCCCACACCACTCCCATCATACACACACTCACCTTACATCACACACCCCACACCACTCCCATCACACACACACTCAGCTTACATCACACACCCCACACCACTCCCATCATACACACACTCACCTTACATCACACACCCCACACCACTCTCATCATACACACACTCACCTTACATCACACACCCCACACCACTCCCATCATACACACACTCACCTTACATCACACACCCCACACCACTCCCATCATACACACACTCACCTTACATCACACACCCCACACCACTCCCATCATACACACACTCACCCTACACCACACACCACACACATTCACACACCACTCCCCATCATACACACACCTCACACGCCACTCCCAATCATACACACACTCAGCTTACATCACACACCACACACATTCACACACCACTCCCATCACACACACACACTCAGCTTACATCACGCGCCCCATACATTCACACACCCCACACATTCACAATACACTCACCATACACCACACATTCACCATACACCACACACTCACCACACACCACACATTCACCACACACCCACCACACACCACATTCACCACACATTCACCATACACCACACATTCACCATACACTCACCATACACCACACATTCACCATACACTCACCATACACCACACCACACACTCACCAGACACCACACCACACATCCACCACACACCACACCTTCACCACACATTCACCATACACCACACATTCACCACACTCACCACACATTCACCATACAGCACACATTCACCATACACCACACATTCACCATACACCACACATTCACCACACACCACACATTCACCACACACCCACCACACACCACATTCACCACACATTCACCATACACTCACCATACACCACACATTCACCATACACTCACCATAAACCACACATTCACCATACACTCACCATACACCACACCACACACTCACCAGACACCACACCACACATCCACCACACACCACACCTTCACCACACATTCACCATACACCACACACACCACACATTCACCACACTCACCACACATTCACCATACACCACACATTCACCATACACCACACATTCACCACACACCACACATTCACCATACACCACACATTCACCACACTCACCATACACCACAATTTCACCATACACCACAATTTCACCATACACCACACACACCACCACACACTCACCACACATTCACCAAACACCACACATTCACCACACACCACACATTCACCATACACCACACACGCACCACACATGCACCATACTCACCATACACCACACACACCACACACTCACCACACACTCACCACACATTCACCACACTCACCCCACAAACTCTCACCGCATGCCGTACAGTCTCACCCTGGCGCACTCGCAACAACACTCGGGGTAGTGAGAGACGACGCGAGACGAAGTTGCGAGTGACGAGGAGAGAGACGACGAGGAGGGTGGTGATGGTGGTGGTGATGGTAGTGGTGATGGTAGTGGTGATGGTGGTGGTGGTAGTGGTGGTGATGGTGGTGGTGATGATGGTAGTGGTGGTGGTAGTAGTGGTAGTGGTGGTAGTGGTGATGGTAGTGGTGGTGGTAGTAGTGGTAGTGGTGGTGGTAGTGGTGGTGGTAGTGGTGGTGGTGATGGTAGTGGTGATGGTGGTAGTGGTGGTGGTGGTAGTCGTGGTAGTGGTGGTGATGATGGTGGTAGTGGTGGTAGTGGTGATGGTGGTGGTAGTGGTAGTGGTGATGGTGGTGGTGGTAGTGGTGGTGGTGGTAGTGGTGGAGGTGGTAGTGGTAGTAGTGATGGTAGTGGTGGTAGTGGTAGTAGTGGTGGCAGTGGTAGTGGTGGTGATGGTGGTGGTAGTGGTGGTGGTGGTAGTGGTGGTGATGGTGGTAGTAGTGATGGTAGTGGTGGTGGTAGTGATGATGGTGGTGGTAGTGGCGGTGATGGTAGTGATGGTGGTAGTGATGGTAGTGGTGGTGATGGTAGTGGTGATGGTGTAGTCGCGTGTCTCGTCCCACCTGTGGCTGCTGCTGCTGCAGCTCGCGGTGGCTGAGGCCGCGTCCATGGCCCCGCCTCGCGCGGCGGAGTCGGCGTCTGGAGGAGCCCTGGAGCCGGCAGCGGGGAGGAGCAGGAGCAGGAGACTGCCGTGATGTTAAACCGAGAATGTGAGGAGGAGGAGGAAGAGAGGAGGAGGGGCCCTCGATGGGGGGAGGAGGAGACTTGCGATGGTGGACTGCGATGGAGGAGGAGGAGCGTTGGCACGAGAGGCGCCCTGGTGACAGACCCCGGGGGCTCGGAGGAGGAGCGAGCGGGGGACGGGAGGACGAGCAGAGCAGGGGGGGGCAGGGGGGGCAGGGGGGGCGGGGGGGGCAGGGGGGCAGGGGTGGCAGGAGGGGGGGCAGGGGGGGCGGGGGGGCAGGAGGGGCAGGGGGGGCAGGGGGGGCAGGAGGGGCAGGGGGGGCAGGGGGGGCAGGGGGGGCAGGAGGGGGGGGGCAGGGGGGGGCAGGGGGGGGCAGGAGGGGGGGCAGGGGGGGCAGGAGGGGGGGCAGGGGGGCAGGGGGGGCAGGAGGGGGGGGCAGGGGGGGCGGGGGGGCAGGAGGGGGCGGGGGGGGCGGGGGGGGCATGGGGGGCAGAGGGGGCGGGGGGGGCCAGGGGGGGGTAGGGGGGCAGGGGGGGTGGGGGGGCCAGGGGGGGTAGGGGGGGCAGGAGGGGGCGGGGGGGGCAGGAGGGGGCGGGGGGGGCAGGGGGGCAGGAGGGGCCAGGGGGAGGGGGCAGGGGGGGGCAGGGGGGGTGGGGTGCCAGGGGAGGGGGCAGGGAGCTCCTCTTAGCTGCAGTCAAGTTAGGGGGGCTGGGGGGCACACGCAAGAGGCTGTTGTAATCACTGCCATCACGCACTCCCGGCCGCCTTTGTCTTCCTGCCCCAGGGGCTGACCTCTCGTCACGCCGCCCAGCAGGGGGAGCGAGTGGCTGGCCGGGAGAGCGGCCCCCCTCCACCCTCACCGCGCGTCCGAGCAGTGACCGACGCCGCTCAGGTGAAGGAGGCCCTCCCGCGGCGTCAATGTATCGGGGCAGGCAGCCAGGCAGGGTTCGTCGAGGCCGTCAAGTTCTGGGTTCCAGATGTTTGGGACGCGGCGTCTCACACCAGTAGAGGTGGCGGCTGCGCGACATCGCGCACACAACGTAACATGGCACCTCTACGGCGGGAGAGAATGGACATTGCGGTGTCTGTCCTAGAAGCCGTGCCCACTTGTGGATTGTGTTTGGCAGACGCTATTGAGCTGGCTGTATGGGTGGTGAGCCTGCAGGCCGGGCCCATTGACGGCCCTGGCAGTGGTGGGCGGGCAGACGGCACGGGGCACCCACCCAGATCGTGGTCACGGCGGCCACCGCCCTCGTTCTGCCTTCCTCCGTCTTCATCCTTGACCCCGACTCAATTCCCGATCCCATCCCTTCTGGGATCGCGCTGTAGTGACCATCCGAGAACCTCACCGAGATTCGGAAGGACGCTGTTGCTGCTGCTGTGCCAACAGAGTGGACCAACGCGGACGTGCAGAATCGACGCCTCATTCGAGACCCACAAATCCATCCTCCAGGCCTTGACATTCCTCAATGACACTGAAACAACCATCAAGCCCATGCGCACTTGTTCATAGAGAATTAAGGACAAGTTACAGTGCTGTAATGCGATGGTGGCCATGCCACCCCAACTAATGACCATATTGAAAATCACTGTGGTCTGCGCTTCGATGAACCCCAAAACTACACGAACTCTAACCCTGAAGCGCTCTCGTGCCTGGCAGACATCGACATTGGCATGAAGCTCTTTAACACATTGCTGCTACCATACGCGAGAAGAGAAATCCCATCTCTCCACTCCAGTGACGTGCGGTGAGGTCAATGGCTGGGGAAGCACTGTGTCAGAGCCAGAGTCACACCCTGAGGGGCCGTGGCCTCACGGAGGGGGCGTGGCCTCACTGAGGGGGGCGTGTTAGACACGTCCCCCTCAGTGAGGCAGATGCCATAGCTGCCTCCCCTGGTGCTTTTTCATTGCAGTTTCATGACGAGACCAGCGAGCCTAAATATCTTTATACACATACGTGAAATAAATTACCTGGAGTATGGAAGGCGAGGACATGAAATGAAGGGGTCGACAAACATTACATTGGTGACATACTGAGATAGTAACAGGCACGCGCCTATTGCCCGCCCTCCATCCAGTTACTGAGGGGTTGCGCAATCAGAGGGGAGGCTGAGCTCGTCACTGCCTCACCTCTCGTCTCTTCCTGTATTTGCAGCGGAGCTCCGCAAATTTGGCGATTTTGACGATAAAAATGATTGTAATCGTACAGAAATGACATTTATAACACAGATCAGTGGAAACATCTTAATATTTATTTGATTTGATTATGCTTTAACTTTTCGTAACGGCTATTTTCATTGGAGCATGACAGGCGAGGCTCTGCCTCCCCTGCATCCCCTGCTCCACCCCTGCCTCGATCCTCCGTTCCCGCCTCGCACATCAATGGTCCCACCGCTCTCCCCATCCTTTCCACAACTCACCCAACCCCAACCCTGACCCCGCTGGATTAGTCATTCACTTCCTCCCTCACACCCTCCTTACTTATTACCCTGCTGCACTCACTTCCCCAACATCTTCCCTCATCCACATCATTTCCTTGAGCCCATCAGCCCCATTCGCTCCGCATATCCACGCTCCACATCCCCCCGTCTCCAGTCGCCACTCCGCCTCCATCAAAGCTTTCCCGCACACTTCCAGCACCTCGACTCATCACGCAGGAGGACATTCGACTGCTCTGCCCATCCTCCTCCACCAGGTGCTGTAGCAGCAGCAGCAGCAGCATCGCCATCACACGGTCACCTGAGACCCGACGGCCACACGCCATCATTTAGCCTCTCAAACACATGGAAGGATGCAGCAGAAGCCATTCTGGACACGTTGTTACGACTTATCGATCAATAATAATAATACTACGATCCACCTGGCATACATTCCTCCGGGGCTTTCTCAGAATGCGAGAAAAAGAATTCACAAATATCCAGGAAAATAATGAAACATTAAAACTAAGAATTATTGTGTGGATCTTAAACACGACCATGGCATGCTGTGAAGTGGTAAGTCATCTTTAGCATTGGGCAAAGACTAAGTTCAGGAAAAGAGTTTCAAGTCTATCTGTGAAACGTTTATATTATTTAACAATTTGCCCTGGTTGACCTGAAGCCTTTGCCCTGCGTTCTTGCTGCTTGGCGTTGATTTGTACAGCGAGTCCTCGTGTTAACTCGGCAGATTCGTTCCTGAAAAGTGCCGCGATAAGCGAAAACAATTTCCCCCGTAGGGGATCGTCCATAAATGACGTCACGCACCTAGGGGGGGGGGTCAGACATTTGTGACGATGTGTGACGAGTGGGGGGGGTGAGAAATGTGACGTCATATCAAAATGCGCAACTTTAAATAAATATAGACAACACGTTCTACTTAATTAAAGACGTTTTAATAAATGTTTCTCCTACAACATCAGAGTGCAGCGCAACATTAAATACGCACTACAATGACAATAGTTTAAAGCGATTTGAAGCATGTTTTATTTTAGGGGTGGAGGGGGGGGCAGAGCTTTGTGACGTCATATTTGAGGGGGGGGGGGTCTGACTTTTTGTGACGCCGCGTGACGAGGAGGGGGGGGCAAAAATCGTCCAAAATCGCGTGACGTCATTTATGGACGGCCCCTTACCAGGCAATGTGACGATGACTTCGGGGCGAGGCTGACGCACGCACAGCAAGGTGGTGTGGACAATCGACTGAGGGAACGCCGCCGCGTCACTACCGTTCCGCGTGCTGTATCACACCGCTCAACAGCGCAGCTCAAGAAAGTAGTTCGTCGTCGAGCGCTCTTGGAGCGTGTTCCCGAATGGAAGAATCGCGTTATAGCGAAAACGCGCGTGAACACCAAGCGTTAAGTGAGGATTGTCGTATTCTATATCAAAAAAGCAAACACCTGCAATGGAAAATGTATTCAATTGCTGGTAAGAAGAGTGATGCAGTTACCACATTGTTCAGGGGAAAATATTAGTTTAGCTATTCTTTCTACGAATACAAAAATTTTACCGTTTTTTTTATATATATTTGACAATGCATTTAGAATGTATATTTAATGTATAGATTTTGTTTGCTTCTTCGAGAATATTATTCAGAGCCGTCCCGAGGGGCGACCACGCCAGGCCACGCGTTTCACCGCCACGGTGTCAGATGGAACACTTCCCGTTTAAATTTTGATTTAAAGCTTTCGTGACTGCAGGGATTCATATTCTTGGTTCTTTCGGTAAAGTCACGTAGAAGGGAAACAATAAAATAATAAAAAAATATGTATTTTTATTATTGTAGAAGGGGAACAATAAAATAATTAAAAATATGTATTTTTATTATTGTATTGTTTCCCTTCTACGTGACTTTACCGAAAGAACCAAGAATATACTCCTAGTTTAGCTTGAAGGCGCCGAGAGAGGGGCCCCCCATCATGAACCCCCCTGGAGAAGTTGAATGGGTTAATGTTTATGGTGTCTTCAAAAGGCAGGTGGTCTAAAGCTAATCGTCACCTTAAGTTGCCTTTTGAATAAAGTCCAAATACGAAATACAGTGCCGTACCTTGAAACCGTAATAACCACATGCTATTGTATTCGGTGCACGTTGGACGAGTCGCAGCAGCAGTGTGTGCTTTGGGAGCTGGTGTCTGGAGTGCCGGTGAAGGAGTCTTTGCTGCGGCAGGCGGACACCTGTCCGCGGTTACGAACGGAGTTTTTTATCCAACAAAAGCCGAGAGAAGAATCTCTGCTGCTTCAACAGCGAGCGCATTCACCGCACTTTGAAAGACTGGCGTGCCAACGCGCGCGCACATCGCCACCGTATTTCTCAAGTCAACGTGACGGGAGGTGGGAGCGCTTTGTTTTGAAAGGTCTCCTTCTCCGCATGGGCCGCGGCTGTAAGCAAAGTGGAATGCGGCGCATGTCTCGTAGCCGTGTGCGTTTCACCGCCCAGCACTACTGAACTAAACGGTAGTGTTTGCACAGCACACACTCTGGTGCGCGCAAGGGCCATCAGTCACAGAGGGCCACGTTTGGATGGCACTTACAACTGCGTGCCACGCATGTTGTGGCCACTCCTTTCCATTGGCATGTACGTAGAGATTTTCATTTCAAGGGCTGCTACGACTGTCGAGGCAGGTCTAATTTTAAGCAGGCGGCACGAATGTAATTCTGCAGTCGGTTGCGTGGTGGAACGCACTGCCCATAAAACCAGCATGGTGTTAGCAGTCCTCTGCGACCAGGCCTCTTTGAAGGGATGCAGCTGTCTCCCCTTTTCCTCCTTGTCTGACACAGCCTGCCTGGCCGAGCCTTTACTCACACACACATCACCTTCCACAAGAACCTCTACATCCCAGCACCCTCACTGCCACCTCGGCTTCGTACGTGTGGTGGTTATTGCCCGACTACCCCCGGTATAAATTTACCTCCACGGAAAATTAATCAAGGCAACTTCTTCCCTTCCATCTGAATATTTTCAGGGATGCGTTGAAGACTAATTGCTAAATGCTTTCAAGTAAAAATAACCTTGACGCAGTATTCCAGTTCGCGCACGCCATCAACGCATGGTGTAACTTATTGGGATATTAACGTGCTAAAAGTACATTTCTATTGTTTCAAATGTCTCCTTATGCATCTTGTGATAAAAATCCAATATCTTATTGCAATAACGATGCTGAGCAGTGCAGAATAACTTTGATAAATATTTCCTTTCATTAAATTTTGATTTAAAGCTTTCGTGACTGCAGTAATTCATATTCTTAGTTTTTTCGGTAAAGTCACGTTGAAGGGAAACAACAAAATAATAAAATATATATAAAACAATAAAAAAAATTCTCACGACGTTTCGACCATAACTCAAAGGTCGTCTTCAGGTGTGTTGGTTTGCATAAAAAAAATTTTATGCACCGTTTAAAAATAAATTTATGCAAACCAACACACCTGATGACGACCGTTTGAGTTATGGTCGAAACGTCGTGAGAATTTTTTTTATTGTTTATATATTTTATTATTTTGTTGTTTCCCTTCAACGTGACTTTACCGAAAAAACTAAGAATATTTCCTTTCATTGTCAAACAATTGCACTTGTCAGGTTGCACGGAAATAATCTTCTGAGGCTCAGCCCCAGAGCTCCGGATAAAGCTATGCCCTGCATTTACCTATTTTCAATGGTATTGAGTTCACAACCCATTAGACATACTTGTCTGTCAACACATCCATGGAACTTGCCATGCTTTTGTATATACGCGATACATTGTGGATACACGGCTTAAAGAATGCGTAACAGCAAATTGACAGCTCATACCAATTGATATATCACAGGCACTGTGCATTGAAGCCAGCTTCCCTCGTTTTTATTCAGGTAACCCCAGGTTACCTTCCCTCCACTTTCATCCTATTGGGCCCTTTTGCCATTGCTTGCTGCTGGCCACTGCACCATCCTACACCATCCAACCCCACACCATCCCACCCCATGTCATGGGCAACGAAAGAAAATTTAAAGCAAATTGATATTTCCACAATAGGAAGATGGTATGAACTTTACAGGATAAATATTACACATGCAGGACATTTGTCTACACGTCAATTATACAAACCTCAAAAAGACCATTACAAAGGGTTATCAGTCATTCCTTATCCACTGCTGGATGAATGCCTCAAGTAATTGTCATATCTCACGGTCTCATTTATCTTCTGCACAACACACGCCGATTTCATGGCTCCAATGTCCACTGATTAAGCAACTTCTTAGAGACATTGGTATGTTGCTTTTATCAAGTCCAACGGTTCAAAGCACCTCAACCTGCTCTGGTCTGTCACCGTTTTCATTGGCTGCCCTATGTACACATACTCCGACATGTATTAGTTTTCTCCCTGACAGATATCTTAATTTGTTCCATTTATTGCACATCCAGCCCCACTTTACATGTTTCTAATTATCAAATCATTGCAGTGAGACTGAAACACGCGGGCGCGCGGTCGGAAGGCGTGGTGGAAGTAGATAAAAGACATTCCAGGTTTGTTTGGATTATTTTTAGAAGAGTTTTGCCGACTAGGATGGGCAGGCAGAAAGTGTGTTGGAAGAGAAGACCAGTTTAACTGACAGGTTTTATTATCAGACCACCGAGGGTCCGTATTTTGATGGATTCTTGATGAGAACTATTCTGTCCTTGGCCCTATAGCCTAAGTGTCTCCACTGTTGACACGAAACTTGAATTGTCGATGGCATTAATTAAAATATGACCACCACATTTAACATATGGTAACATTACCACGTTTTTGTTAAGTCAGCATTATTTCTCACTTGCTGGATTTAACTTGTCTAGATGTAATTGCTTCGGAATTTTAAATGTACAATCTTTTCTTGCCTCTTTATTTAAAAATGTGCAGGAATTCTGTTGGCCGAGGCTGATTAAAGCAAAACATTTTCTTTACAGCTTTCAAATGTAAGTTCACAATTTTCAATTAGGTGTTCTTGTTTTTGATTTCACAACCAAACGGAATAATTATCGAGAAGCCGTTTAAACGTTGTGTTCTTAAAACATTGTTCCATTCTTAAGTGTCACAAAAAAATCCCTAAATGAGAACATTTCATCCCAAATCGCGTTTACAATCGAAATCGGTGTCAAACGTGCAGCTGAAAATGCCTTGGCCAGCAATGTAAGTAACGTCGAGTTTATTGAGAACAGCACACAGCACATCATCACAGCAACAACAGCTCGAGTACAATTACGTTGGGCAGGAACACTTAAACATCGCTTCAGAAAGTGTTCAGCGTGTCCATACAGTATTGTACTCTCATCCCAAGCAAGGAAGAACAGCTGATCCACCTCGAGGTCGGCTGGTGCCAGTCGTTCACCTGTGCGTGCACATCGGTGGTCTGCATCGTGTGACTCAGGGCGCACGTAACGGCAGCGAATAACACAGCGGCTGCTCCCGGAGAGACAGCTGTTGTTGGCAAGAGCCCGCTACATGAAGTCCGATAAGAATTTGGTAGTAGTCCACATATTTAACGTTCCGCATCACGTGAAATGGAAAAACATTTTAACCACAAAAAAAACACCGTTAACCGATTTGAAAAGTGATCATATAGTTAACTTTATTTGCCATGTTATGTAATGTGTACCAATTGAATGTTGCCACCTCAAATACTACCAATGTCCGCTCTGGCCTGGACGACACAGGCATGAGTCTGATCATCAAGAGGTTGGCTGGTGCCATCACCTGTGTCTTGGCGCTGGATTGCATGGTCCACACAGCTTACCGCTCTAGAACAGATCTGTTCAGAGCGTGCTCATGTCAATACAAGCCAAGCTTTGCGCAAATAAATGTGTGCATTCGGAAATTTAAAAAGGAATGCTTTTGTCTCCTTTTCTTAAGATAATGATAACATCGGTAAATAAATCCCATGCTGTGGAGTCACGTGTTTGCACCGGACGATCCGACACATATCCAAGTACAGCAGAGCTCCTCTCGCACATAATCCTCACGTCGCGCCTCGCGATGTCACGCGTCCCCCGCGCCCAGGGCAGCGTGGCCCACAGACCCACCAGCAGCTCAAGGGGTCCCCCCCTCCTCTGACTTGCGGCGCCACCCCCACTCCTTTTGGTGGTATCAGAGACCGAGCGACATGACTTGGTGTGCGCTGTCCCTCAGCTGGGGTTTTACTCCTGCCGATGGAACCTTTCAACACGTGTCGGCTGTGTTCCCATTTCACAGTGGGGCCAAACATGTGACTCAAAACATAATGGACTCGATGCAATCGGTGAAAACTGCTCATGTTTCAGGCTTAATCCAAAAACGTGATTCTGCATTGCGCACCTAAACGCTACCATCAATCCTCTCCAATAGGCCTGTCCACAGCCACATTCCAGGGCCACTTTGACCAAAGCAATGTGTACATCAATTATATTGTACCTTGTGTTTGTATCAAATACATCGTCACATCAAATCATTTTAGGGTGTCGGCGTTTTAGATTTAAAGGGTTTTCAACCCTCACCCGTGCATCTGCACTTCCCCATCTCTACATTGCAAATGATAGCCTCAATGTTTCATGTGGTTTTTAACAAAGAGCACTCCCAACAAAGTGTCTGCTAACGGTCCACTCGTTACAGTCCGTTGTTCCTTTGCAACTCTTCGTGCCGCAAGCCCCCAAAGGAATGGATTCGTGCAAGGTGCTCCGACGCTGCCGTCGCTGCGCCTCTGGTGCAGCGTTGCGTGCCGCGTGCTGGCGCCATGGGGTCCGTCGTCCCCCCGCGCGCCGTCTTATCGAAGAGTCCTCCGCTTGCCGCGCTGGGTCCCGCGCGCGCTCTCTATCCTTCCCAAGCGCGCCACCACCCCCCCCCCCCCCGTCACCTGCGGTCGGCACCCCAAGGGGGCCCCCGGAGTCGGCAAGCCCTACGCTTCTACCATGCACGACGAGCCCAGCGTCCCCGGCACATGCGGCGCCGCTTTGTCGGGCTCTAGGCCGCTCGTCTTGTTGGAGTCCGGTGTCTCCGCCTCCCGAGACGGCGCGAGCTGGGCCAGGATCTCGACGCCGGCGGGGCCGCCACGTGCCGCGTACTCGGCGGCCGCGCTGCCCAGGCCCAGCGAGCGCAGGTAGCGGCCGTACTCCGCGCACACCGACTCCGTCAGGGGCCGTGCAGCGAGGCGCGCGGGTCAGGAAAAACACCACGGGCTGGCAAGAGGCAACTCGCAGCCACCCTCCCGAGCCATAACCATCGTGTTAATAAATGCTCATTCACGGACTTGGCCAAACATCCCAATATAATGCTACAGCTTTGGTAATTGTTGGCGCTGTTTCAGCCCACTTTCCCACGCCTCGGAGTCTTAGAAAACTGTGCAGAGTGCTATAGACACGTGTATCTATGTATCATAGATGCCCACTCCTACCGAGACACAACCTCACAGCCATCAGCTCAGCCGCGGCCGAACCTACCGCTCCTGACAGCCGGCATAAAAACACCATGGCCATAGACTCTGCAGGAGGTACAGGGAAAATACTATTACACTCATGCCTCGAGCAGAAGAACCTTGGTGACAGCAAAGTGCAAGTACACACTGCGTGTTTGTGCTCCGCTGTGTGTGGGTTTGTACAATTACACGCTCATGTAAGTGCATGTGTGTGCGCATGTCGTGTTGGCAATTCATCCTTCACCTCAGTTTAGCCCCCTGTTAGGCAAGTATGTGCTGTTTGTGTCGAGCAATGCCATAGAGGGAGAGGTTGTTTTTAGCCAGTTGGCCTGAAAGGTCCGACCAACGCAGTAAAATCATGATGGATAATGGAGGCTCAGGCCTCCTGGTTCTCTAGCGGAGTAATGATGGCAGGGGGTGTGACCTTTGCACGTAAAAATGCTTTTAACGACAATGCCTAAAAGTCAGCCACGGAATAACAGTACCAACTACTCCAGTGGGATGGCGGCATTGTGGCATATTGTAGCCAAACTCTAATTTATAGAAACCCTGAGGTGGAGCTGCTCACAGGAAACTCATCAGATCATTAATTAAATACGAGACCCATCCAAAGTCCTTGCAGAGGCAACTGCCCAACCCACATGTCCACGGGAAAGACTTTACAAGAGGACAAGGTGGTTCCACTCTGAAAGGGGACGGTGCAGATTGCTACGTGGGCAAACTCGAGCAGCAAAGTGGGCAGCCGCTACAGCTGAAATGAATTCCCAACGGAAGTCCTAAACTAAAAAAAAACGTTTTTTTTTATTTTACCAGGTAAGGCCCACTGAGCTAAAATCTCTTTTTCAGATGCGATCTGGCCATGAATGATACGTAGCTCAACGAAGTGGTTTATCATGTGGAAACTTATACCAGCCAAATACTCTAAACGCATGTTTTTAAATGTGGAGACAAAAAACGGAGGACCTGGAGAAAAATCCACACTACCACAAGGCGAACATGCAAACTCCAAATATACAGGCATCAGGGTTGGGATCGAACCCACGACCTGCTGTATACAAGGCGAGGGAGATTACAGAGCATCCCACGACACCAATAATCCAGGCTTTCAGTCTTCTGTGCTTGTGAATGCCCACTTCTAATACGGACCTTCAGGACCCATGGAAGCAAACCAGAGTCAAAGCCGGCTATTCGACATGTTTTGATCGTCTACAGGGCCATTCCGTAGGAATCTCCATCTGCTCTCTGTTCACTGGAAAGCCTGCAAATGTAAACATTTGCCTGCACATTTATTTCATTGAACCACATCACGTATTAACATAGGACCATATCCATAGTATTAAATCAACTCCACCTGTCCTCTCACGCACGTTTAAGACTATCTAAACCTCCCTAGGGGCCAGTTGGTTAAAACATCAAGATCTTCCTTTCTTCTCAGTGAAATGAAACACCCCATTATTATTATTTAATCCTGTTATTTAACCACACATTTATCAATGACCCGGTGAATGTGGTCCATTCCGAGGTGAGGTTTCTGAATTTGTTCTGTCCAGGGAATCGTGCTTTTGCATTTTTATGACGAGAAAAACCCCTTTCCTGCATCCGCATGCAGCACCATGGCATCCTCCGCTCCTTCTCCTCGAGTGACTTTGAGTTATTGGGTTGGAGGAAGAAGTTTTCGTACCCGAGTCGACTGCTCCTAGCTCAGGCCTCTGGCCGCACAAATCTCTGTTCTCTTTGAACGGGTCTGGAAGTTGAATTAGTCACCTGTGAAACACTGTGCGGTGGAAGCTGTCACTTCAAAGCATTGGCTCCCTTCGGCGACAATAATGCCAAGAAGGCGAAACATGGGACCCCCTGCAAGTTCGCCTACGCTGTTTTTTAACTCCTCGTGTTGACTTCTCGACGCTCGTCATCGGTTTGTCTGGGCTTGCCCACGTGATGATCTCAGAAGTATTTTGCTATATCCGTGGGCTGATCACGCAAGCAAGCCCAGAAATGTTGTTACATCTCCTTAGCCAGTTGAGACCGTATGGTACTTGCAGTGTGCACACCACACACCCAGTGGCTGTATGCAGCCTTTCTGCTGTCCGCTGTAAACGAGACCGTGCTACGTGAATTCAATGGAGGCAACAACGGCGATTCATTCAGCCTCAGCTGAAGCCGTCGCATGGCTCTGAAATACAAATAGAGACCCTTAAGATGCTATTCACTATGCCAGCCATTCCCAACATATGTGGACCACCATGCAGCACAAATTATTATTGTACTTTGTGAAAAGATGTTGCATCTGAACCAGTTCCATGGACCACTTTCCACAGCATTGTGGCCCACCAGCAGCCCGCGGCGCACGGGTTGAGAACTGCACTATGCCACATGCAAGAAGCCGTGTCGAGACCGGACTTGGTGGAGGAAAGGGGCCTCGACACCGCACCACTGTGCGGATGATGACAGTGGATGAGCGACGTTCGGATCGATCAACAGAATGTTGGACGTGCCGGCACGTTTCTGCTTTACTCACGAGCGTGAGTGTGCATGCGTCTGTGCCTGCGCGTCCACGGCCATGCGCTGGTGTGCATACCGTGCGTGCATATGCTTGTGGATGTGTGTGTACTTACAGGGTGTGTGTATTCAGTGCCCAGGGGGAGTAAGACTACCTTTTGAGCAGGTAAATATAAATTACAATGGATTTGTCAATCAAGTAAACCAGCAGTGACGGGTACTCAATTAGACCTTGTGACATCACAGCAAAACACGTAGTGCCTTGCAGGCCAAGGGAAGCACAAACACAGACCCACACGGAGCAGCAGGAGAAGCAGCAGCTGACCTAATGACGAAATAGCTGTTCACCTTCAAAGCTTAAATTTGCCCATTTCACAATTGTCAGCAGCACAACGCCAAGCAAATAGCTGAACCATTCCTGTGGATAATCAATATGGCGTTTCTGCTCACTGAGTGTCACATTTGTGTCCCGTTCTGTTTTTAACATAACAGTCTTCCATACACAACACAACACCTCCCAAACAACAGTCAATGGCACACTCTAGCAAGCGGGAACCCTTAAAACAAAATAGCACAATCTCGAGCCAAAGAGAAAGCGTGCGTCTGTAAAACAATGCAAGAGGCAGTGCAGGCTACTTGAGCGCGTGCTAGGGTGAGTCCAGCGTGTGGCACAGTGCTGATCTGAGATGCTGGCCCAGAGGGCCTGGCACGTTGACAGGTTCATTCTCTCCATTTCATCCTCCTATCATTCTACACTAACGGATGTAAATGCTCCGCATGCAAACGTTTTAGATCCAAACAGAGGACTGCCTCTGTGGAGATCGGTGGCGCAGCAGTTAGCGCACTGCACTACAAACCTGGCAACCCGAGTTTGATTACCCCTCACAGCCAACACCAGCGACAATTATCTTAACCGGTCCTGGGCTTCCCCTTAGGTGAATTCAGACTCAAAATAAGTACCTGGTACGGTGGGAAAACATCACCATTACGGAGACAGAGGCAGCTGAGCGTGGTGCTGATCACCCACTACCTCGTGTCCAATGTCAGCTTTTATAGGTGCTCTCTAACAGCACTTGCCCCAACAATCTGTTCAGGCTATACGGGGGGAGATTTTTGTATTTGCCCCTATAAAACTGCTGTACGCACGTCCCACCGACCCCTCGTTTAGTTTGGCTCTTGGTGCAGTCACGCCTTCCTGCACTGTGCAGCCCGTCCTCAACCACGACTGCGACCACAACCACGGCCGTGATCCCAGCTCTTGCCAGGACGCGCCAATTTCTACCGAGATGTGTACGATAACAGGGCACTGTGACAGAGCAGGGGTGGCGTAAATGCACGTGGCCCTCATCACCACTCTCAGGTGCAAGGGAGGAAATACCCCTCAACCTTTCATACACCACGTGCTGTTTAGGCGGTGCTGTTTCTTCTATTTACCATGTGGATCAACAATCCTCTCTCAACGCGATTAAGCTTCCAGAGGCCACATTTCCCCAGCCATTGGATGGTTACCTCTTCCGCACGAGGAAAAAAATTGTCCGGAAAGTATCAGATCGTGTTCTTGTGGATCATCTGGATGTCAATCTCTTCCAACGGGGGATAATATCTTGAAGCTCTGGTCCATCACACACAACCAAGTCTCTGCTCCTCCTAGGTTCAATAATTTTATAGTATCTATGTTCTTCTTTCACACCGTATATAGCCAACCGCACTAATCAGGTGCCGGGTGTGATGCAAATGGAATGTGATGCGTAATTCAAAGTGGGATACGTCAATCACAAGCATCTCACAGGTTCAATATAGTTTCAAAATGGAAGTCATCTTCGTCAAACACAACTGTCATGGAGTTGTGGAGGATGGTGTGGATGTGATGAGGCCACAATTCATCATCAGATGTGCTGCTGCTGCCACCCATCGTGAGCTGCATCTGTTTCTCTCACTTTTATATACATTTCCATTTTGTTACTCAAAATTGTAACATTTTAATAAATCAGCCCATGGCTCATGAGGCCACTGGAACGTCACCGATTCTGTTCTAGCACTGCATAACTGTTCATGTCCAGATTCTAGTTGGTACTGGAGTGCATCACACTCCGTGAATGTTCCTTTTGAGTGATACCTCACAATCAACCACATGCACCATCTGGGGTAAGGGGATGTTAACTACCGTGGGTTTGATCCCAACCCTGACAAATGCTGTATACTCTTTGGTTTTTTCAGTAAAGTCACGTAGGTAAAATAAATGAAAACAACTAAATTAAATCACGACGTTTCAGAGGCAACAACAAGCTTCCGTCTTCAGGTGGAAACCGTCACAGCAAAATTGCTGTATCAAGTGAAGACGGAAGCTTTGTTGCCTCTGAAACGTCGTGATTTAATTTAGTTGTTTTCATTTATTTTACCTACGTGACTTTACCGAAAAAACCAAAGAGTATGAATCCTTGCAGTCACGAAAGCTTCGAATCTATAAAAAATGTTGTATATTTGGAGTTTGTGTGTGTCTCTCCGGGTCCTCCGGTTGTCCCTCCACATTTAGAGCCATGTGTTTAGAGTATTTGCCTCCCATAGATTTACACATGATAAGCCACTTCGTTGAGCTATCATTTGTGGCCAGATCGCTTCTGAAAAAGAGCTACATAGCTCAGTGGGTCTGACCTGGCAAAGTAAAAATTAGATATAGTTTATTAGTTTATATCCATCAGTCCTGATTGACCCCAGACCACAGCCACTGGGCAACAGCTTCCATTCCCTCAGCCCCCGGCGCCAGCTCAGCTGGAGAAGGATATGAGTAGCGTCGGTTGGGTCCGCGAGCACCCCGGCTTGCACGCACGCCTCCAGGAAGAGCGCCGCCCGGTCGAAGTAGCGCATGCTGCGACGGGGCGAGTGGGGGATAGAGGCATGGTGGGGGGCACACGCATGAGATATGTTGGTATGCATGTCTGTGTGTGTGCGTGTGTGTACATATATGTGTGTATTGTTATGTTATGACCAGGAAAAGTGGCGGGTAGACATTATTTCCCAAGTGAACTCAAGAGAACTGCTGAAGGAGGGTTGCATTTTTGTGTGCAGACTGCCATAAATGACATTATAATAACAGTCTGGACCACTGGATGGGTTCCGCAGGATTGAAAGGATGCCCTGTAAAAACTACAGGAGCAACTCCTTACTCAGTGTGCCGAGAAAGGTCCTGGCAAGGATTAATTAACATCGACTTGCCAGGCACGCTGAGGAGAGGCTTGCAGAGCCCCAATGTGGTTTCAGGCCAGAACGTCCTGCAAAGATGCCATATTTTCTGTCCGTTTGCTGCAGCAGAGGTGGACGGAATTCCAACAGGAACAGGACCTACATCTCTGGTTTATCGACCTGGTCAAAGACTATGATACCATGAAGATGCCTGGGCTCTGAGTCCCTGACTCTCTGCTCACAATCATTAATGACATTCATGATGGTGGGTAGGCCCAGATAAAGCTACGTGGCCGGGAGTCAAAGCCATTCCCTGTTCACATTGGGGTACAACAGGGATGTACGCTGGCTCCCACATTATTTAACATCTTTTTTGACCACGCAGTTTGTGAAGCGTTCCATGGCTGTACCGAAGGAATCTCCATTTGGTACAGATACAATGGGAAGCTGATCGATGCCTGGGTGTGGTCGAGGGATAGATCCCTATTGGTTAACCATGTTATGTATGCTGATGATCTGGAGATTGCTGCTCACTCAGAGGAGGCGCTGCTGCTAGACACGGAGCATGCCACTAAGAGGTGGGGCCTTACCATCAGCCCCATCAAAACTAAGCACCTGCCTGGGTATGTTGTGCCATCAAAACACTCCACCCCCTCAACTCCCCATTTGTGATGGGGCAGTTGTGGAGAACGTAGGAGAGCTTTACATACCTGGGTAGTGTGCTTATGACCAGCTCCGGTTTGACAGTAGAGGTCTCACTCCAAATCAGTTGAGTGGCATTATCTTTTTATCACCTGCATAATGCTGTGTGGAAGCTGCCTGGTCTGTCGCTCCACACGAAGCTTTGGGTCTTCTGGGTCATGGTCATGCCCTCCCTTCTCAATACTTGCCAAACGTGGACCCCTCTAATGGGACATCTTTGTCGTTAAAAACATGGCCTGCCTACGATCCATCCAGGGTTTAACCAGGTAGGATTGTGTGGGGATCTCACAAATCCTTGAAACATCTAGATAACGTCCCATCGGTGAATTTCTCTGGCAGGCAAGACTGCGTTGGCTAGGTCATGTAGCCCACATGCCCAGCCACCGCATGCCGAAACTGCTTTTGTTCGGTAAAATAGAGGGGGCTAAATGGGCACGGCACAGGCTAGAAAGGAGATGGAGTGATATGGTACAAGAGTATGTGGAGCTGAGTGGATGACTGGTACCAGAAGTGTCAAGATCGGCCTCTGTGGAGGAGGCTCGTGAAGAACGCTACTGGGCATTTGGAAGCAGTTGCCCTCCAGCAACAATGGAGGGCAGAGAAGCGATGCTCACAACAACGAGTGGAGTGCCAGGCGGCTAAAACACAAAGTTGGCACAGTAGGAGGCACAGGTGGTGCATTGGCCAATCATCTCAGGTAGTCAGCCCATGGCACCTGGCACAAGCGCCGTGGTGATGTTAGCGCCACTTAATGGCAAATGGCGGTTGTTGTTGTGTACTTGGCGCTCGCACCTGTGCAGCATGTCCAGCACGCGCTGGAAGCAGCCAAGCGACAGCAGCACGAGGATCGCGCGTGACTTCTGGTTGACGTGCGGAGAGCAGAGGTGATCGGCCCAGCGCTTCAGCACCTCCCCACACTCCTCCTGGCCTAGCCGTACCTGCACTCACCCAAGATAAAGATCCCCCGTATAGCCTTAACTGTTTGGGCAGGTGTTGTTAGCGAGCACCTATGAAGGCCGACACGGCACACAAGGGGGTAGGTGGCCAGCACCACGCCTTTGTCTCCCTAGTGCCGATTTTTACACACCGCACCAGGTACTCATTTGAGGCTGAGTCGACCTAGGGGAGGCCTAGGACCGTGAGCGCAGTGCGTTAACCACTACACTAGCGCTCCCCACCTGCGCTCGCGCACACACGCAAGTGTTCAGTAAAAACATCGGTACACACACAGTAATGCATAAATTAACATGCACGTGAATGCATGCATGCATGCATGCATTCATGAGCACAGAAACATACCCGCACCCACGCATTCAACAGCGTATGGGCACTCACTGACCCAAGCATATGCACACATTCTCTAACACGTACACATGCAAACGTTCACAAGCACACAAGCAAATGGGTATACACACGCGTTCGCGAGCATGTACACACGTGCACACGCACGCACAGTTTCACATGTACACAATCATCTTCACGCACGCACGCGCACACATGTAATGTATTTTGTAGATGCATGCTTGTTTTGTCCACGTGAGCCCAGAAGCACTCGTGTGAGTGAGTATGCACAAGTGCAGCAAGTGAGGTGGACTAGTGGAGCGTGGCAGGTGGCACGTGGCGGGTGGAACATGGCGGGCACCTTTGCGAGCCAGGCCGCTTGGTTCCACTGGCCGTACGTCTGCAGGTATCGGCACGCGTCGGCCGCCTTGTCAATGAGACACAGCAGCTGCACACCTTCTGCACGTACACATAGGCACAGCGGCAACAGGCCGTGATACCACCAGTTGCAAGAGATACCACCGGTCCCAAAAGACGGTCCTTGTCGTGTGAGCGTGCGCAGTGCGTGCGGTACCCGAAAGCTTGCCGCTGGCGATCATGTTGGTGGCGACGAGCTTGATGGTGCTCTGCGCAGCTCCGCAGGCGGGCAGTGTGCTCACGAGGCAGGCCTTGAGCGAGTCGCTGTGGTAGGCCGCGTTCTCCGCACTCGTCTCCAGCAGCAGCTGCACCGCGCGCTCCGTCTGACGCGTGCACGGACATACGTGCACTCTCACGTACACGCACACGCGTGCTCGTACGCACCTGCACGTTCCCATGTGCAGTTACTGTACATCACGTGGCAAAGAGAGGGAACAGCCGGTAAAGGGTGCCGCTTAAGAGGAGTGGTTCTCAACTCCAGTCCTTGCTCTCTACGGATATGCAAGTTAGGCTACCACACACCGCACGCACCCGACGGTTGGTAATCACGCAAAGTTCTTCCGTGGTGGGTTACAAGGACTCAAGGTGAGGGAAGATGCACAGGGGGTTGGCGATGCGATCGATCGCGATGGATGGCAACGCGCATGGTAACGTGGTGGGCGCGGGCGTGCGACGCACCTGTCCCAGCAGCAGCAGTTTGTCGGCGCACTTGTTAGTGTGCACGTACGTCGCGCGCTTGGCTTCCTGCAAGCCAACCCTCTCCAGCTGCCACCTCTAAACCGTGCGCACGCACACACGCACGCACACACGCATGCACACACGCACGCACACACACACACAAACTTGCTGTAACCGTAACTCACGCCAGGAATCAGGCGGTCACCATGCGTAGGTGCGCGTAGGGGCGGAGAGACGCGCAGCGCCATGCTGCCTCCTCTGCGGGCACCTGGAAGTAGGCGTTGTCACAGAGCAGATCGTAGCAGACGTCGAGGCCGTCGCCGCTGGGCCCTGCCAGCCCCGCCGTGCGCTTGTGGTGCTGCAGGTAGAACCCGGCCACCGTCCAGAAGTGCAGCTCCGACTCGTCCCCAAACAGACTGGCGCCAGACACACAGATCCCCCCCCCGCCATATAGCATAAATACGGATGGGTAGGCACTTATAGCGAGCGGCACATATGTACGAGTGCACGCGTGCCACCGATCACATGCGTTTTATATTTATGTTAAACTTCTTTTGCACTGTACACAGCCAACCATGCTAATAGTTGCGGGGGAAGGACAACAGCGAACCATATGTGGATCTCCCGTAGGTTGAATCTGCCTAAAATGAGTACCAGGTGTGGTATGAGCATCAGAAAAATAGTCAAAGTGGTCAGGGTAAGCCTGTTGCTGGCCACATCACCTCCTCGTATGCCATCCCACCCTTACTAGGTGCTCACCAACAGCACTTGCCCCAGCAGTGTGGGGCTAAACGTAATCGCTAAATCGTTCGTGTCCCTAATCCCCGTTGTGTAGACACACAATTAACATGCCTGTCATTGAACGCTTTGCACAGCTGTACCAAAAATATGACGCAAACAGACAACGGCCAAATTCACATCTCGAGACACTGCCCTTTGTTTCAGTGTCTATGTGCGTGCACGCACTCGCATAGACGCTGAAACAAAGGGCAGTGTCTATGCGCGTGCACGCACTCGCACGCCCACTCACCGGGCCGTCAGGAGACACCTCTGCAGGAGGGAGAAGTTGGGGTTCAGCAGCAGACTCTTGTAGTCGCTGCAGACGCAGGAAGACACACACAGCAAAAGCGCGACGTGATGACTTTAAAAAACAAGTGCAGATCCGTCGCCCGTCCTCCCTCGACACGATCCACTCATGCCCCACGCCAACCCATCTGGCCACAACATTACCACTGCATCTGTGAGGCACTGCGCAACGAGCGCGACACGGGACGACACTGCATGATGGGCGCTACACGGCGCTACACGGCGCTAAATGGCGCTACACGGCGCTACACGGCGCTACACTGCGCGACGCTGCACAACGTGCGCTACACAGTGCGATGTGCGCGACATGGCGCGACACTACGTGACGTGACACTGCGTGACGTGTGTGACACTGTGTGACACTGCGTGACGTGTGTGACACTGCGTGACGTGTGACACCGCGTGACACTGCGTGACGTGTGTGACACTGTGTGACGTGTGTGACACTGTGTGACGTGTGTGACACTGTGTGACGTGTGTGACACTGTGTGACATGTGTGACACTGTGTGACGTGTGTGACGTGTGTGACACTGTGTGACATGTGTGACACTGTGTGACATGTGTGACACTGTGTGACGTGTGTGACACTGTGTGACGTGTGTGACACTGCATGACGTGTGTGACACTGTGTGACATGTGTGACACTGTGTGACGTGTGTGACACTGTGTGACATGGCACGACACTGCGCAACGTCCACGGCATGTGTGCGACATGGCGCGACTTGCAAAACCTCAGCTTCACCAGTAGCACATTGGTTTGATACGGGAGAGGCAAAACTCAAATTCATCTCTAGACGCTGGAGGTATTGTAGGGAGTGTATGGGGCTGTTGTGAGCGTAAATCACAAATGTCAGACACATTGTGCCTTTTAATGAGTTGGTTTCTATCCATAATTGCGTTAAATTAAAGTCGTGAACAACTCGGGATGAACAACACTCGGACGGTACAAACTTCTAATATTAGCACCGCATTAAATTAAAGTCGTGAACAACTCGGGATGAACAACACTCGGACGGTACAAACTTCTAATATTAGCACCGCGTTAAATTAAAGTCGTGAACAACTCGGGATGAACAACACTCGGACGGTACAAACTTCTAATATTAGCACCGCGTTAAATTAAAGTCGTGAACAACTCGGGATGAACAACACTCGGACGGTACAAACTTCTAATATGAGCACCGCGTTAAATTAAAGTCGTGAACAACTCGGGATGAACAACACTCGGACGGTACAAACTTCTAATATGAGCGCCTCCGATGAGCACGGTTGGCTACGTATGGTGCGCAAGAAGTTCAACATACATCCATGCAATGTTGGCTGCCCTCGATCGGAATCATTCTCGACCAATTCGGTCTGGAGAAGATTTTGGTTTTAAGCTGAGGTTTAGGTTCAATTTTGGTTAGGTTTGAGTTAAGCAGGTTTGATGTTGAGATAGGAGAAATGGGAAGTCAAGAGAATACTGATGAAGAATACATAATAATACTTATTCTGTAATTGAGTATATCCTGGCCTTGAGGTTTCATGGCCTTGAAGACTATTTTCCTAAGTACATTCACTTCCGATAATTCACCGTACATGTCATTTGACAAGATACATCAAAACCCGTCACCTGACGCATTTGCCCAGTCGTGTTACCTTGTAACAACAGATCAACTGAGGACAGACGGACATAAGTTTTCGGCAGCATATTGCTCAAGAAAATACCACGTTTCACCCTAGGACTGGAAACACGACTCATGTAACTCTATAGCCCGGGTTCATGCATTAGGAAGTACACTCAGCACTAATGCTACCAGCTGAGTAATTTCACACCTCGAACTTTACACCATGAGCCAGGCGGTTGTGGCTATCCAAGTCGTCTGTAATCCAACACTGTGGAGGCGAGGGTTGGTGGATTGCACAAATGTTGTGAAACTCCCTTCCCATGGAATCAAGGTGACATACCTTGGCTCGTCAGGAGAAGGCAGTACACCAAGTGGACTCATCAGCGTCTGTTTCCATCGGTATGGAGATAGAGTGTTGCCCCCGCGCACACATTGGTTTTATCCGGGCGCTCCAATTTTCCCCCAATAATTGCCTGAAAACATCTTAAAATAATAACCCAGTGCAGGACCCTCCAAAACAAGCGTCCTATGACACGTGGTTCTTTTAGATAAATAAGGAAATAATTATAATTATTATGACAGCAAAGTTAATTGCCTCTGAACTTGAGCAATTGATTGATGATTGCCCTGTAACCAGTAAGAAAAACCATCGAGATTCATGACACTGTTGTTACTTGGAAATAGCTTCCCAATGGCTTGTTTGTTGGCTCTTCCATCCAAGATGCCTCTATGGTTGTGCCTCATTGACCTCAAGCCACAAGGCAAAACCTCGTAGTACCAGATCAAAAGCAGTATCCTGACAGTGCTCCACTCACACCGCAAACACCACTCGCTCAGACAAACTCCTCCGCCCTCTCCGCAGTGCGCTCACAACGCTGCACCGATTGCTGCTGTAACTCATCCACAGCGCAGCAGCAGTAGCAGCTGCGCCATGCCACCAGGAGCCAAGCAACCGTCCTGCTGCACAGGGCCCGGTCGCTCCCGCACACCCTGCGCGGCACTCACTTGGACAAAGCGTCCAGCTGCTCCTGCAAGAGGCGCTTCACGTCCACATGCTCCTGGTAGTCTCTGCACACGGGCGCACGGCATGGACACCATCCTGTTCAGCTAACGTATCTATAACGCTAAACGGGGTAAGTTTTGCCTGTGCGTATGTGTACGTGGGTATGCATAGGGGGGAGCGGTAGTGTACACTGCACTACGAACCCAGTAACCCGAGTGCCATTCATGCTCACAGCCAACACCAGTGACAATTATCTGAAACGTTCCTGGGCCTCCCCTAGGGTCGACTCAGCCTCAAATAAGTACCGGGTGTGGTGAGTAAACATCGCCAAGGGGGAGACAAATGCGGCTGGGCGTGGTGCTGGCCACCCACCCCCTCGTGTACTGTGCCGGCCTTCATATGTGTTCAATAAGGGCAATTGCCCAAAAAAGTCTGATAAGGCTCTAAAGGGATCTTTGTCTTCGTGGATGCGTGTGTGTGTGTGTGTGTGCAGGTGTCCGTGCAAGAATGTGTGGTGTGAGCCGGGACAGACATGTCGTCAATCTGCAGCGTGTGCCGGCAGTCCCACGGCTGGTGCAGCAGGATGGCCTTCAGCGCCAGGCCGGCGCGCGGGGGCAGCAGATACGGACACCACAGCGCATCTGGAGACACGTCATTCCGCTGCTATAACAACGCTTACGACATCATTCATGTCCGCATTGCCCTGCTTACAATGGGTTGCAACGAGGAAACATAAGCATGTGTTTGGGTGTGGCACGTGCTCGCCACTTCATTCAAAACTACCGAGCATTTCCTCTTCATGCACAAGCAACATCGCTGTGATTGGCTGGAGTGAGGTCACATGGGGTTAGTGGCAGTCAAGGGCAGTGTCTTCGCAATGAGTTGAAGTGGCCGGTGTGTGTGGGGTGTGGGTAGGTGTATAAAGACAGTTTTGGTCTCAATCTTATTTTTGAAGCTTTCGTGACTGCAGGAATCCATACTCACGACGTTTCGGGCACAACACAAGCGTCCGTCATCAGGGCGGTTGTGTTGCGCCCGAAACGTCGTGATTTATATTATTTTATACCTACGTGACTTTACCAAAAGAACCAAAGAGTATAGTTTTTGTCTCCTTGACTAAGATAAAAATTATACTTAGATATTTTACATGAAATTATTATTATTTTGCAATGCCTCAATTTTAGCGTTTGTGTAAATGGCAGCGCCTCTCCACTTTGTATCTGGGTTGTGGGGCCCCGTTGAGCCGGCTGCCTAGGCAAGGGTAGGCACTGACAGTGACAAGGCCTCACACCCAGCCTATGCACCCTAATAGAGGTGGCAAAGATATTGTCAGCCCTTTGTCAAACTCCCAACACTCTGTCAGTCAAGGGGTTGTTTAACACAATTTCGCCACGCTGGGGACAGCGGTTAGGAGAAAGTGGAGGGGCCAGGACTGGTCAGTACTTGTCACCGATGTGAAAATCGCTTCATAATATTCAATTGTTCATCAAGCCACAAGCAAAAAGCTTAATCGCGTAACTTGGGCTATTCGGCAGTATTTGGAGGTCAAACAAAATTAGTGCGGCAAATATTTACCATGCATCTTAAAATTGAATTGTCACGATGTGCGACAGTGTATGGACTTTTGCCAGAAGTACATTTTAATGATCTGTCTCCTCAAATAGGAAGAGGTATCCCCATTAACACAGCCAGAGAGCTGTGGATCTCTCATTCAGACCCATGAGGATCTCAAGTGGGATACTTGACATTGGAACACGTGAGATTTGAATGCAGTATGGGAGGTGATCTGGTTTGTCCTTGGGCACGAATCAAGGGCCGAATATCAAGGGAGCCCTTTTTAACATTGGGAGCTGAATCGGCAGACGACACTAAATGCTTGGATAGATAGGAAAAGAAACATAATTTGTAAGACAAGTGTGTGCACGGGGTGCATGAGGACACACTACAAAGGGTTACATACGAAATTGCTTTTGGAACATCTGTAAATTTAAAGGTACAATCGGTGAAGAGAAAGGTGGGCCTTGTCGTCATTCCTTCAAAACAGACACACCGCCCAGGGGCAGTCCTGATTTGCTCTGTCTGGGTTCAAGTGAAGCCACTGTGGACTGTAATTGTGCCCTCAAGGTGCCCGGTTAATTCATGCAATCATTGGAAAGGGCTCGCCACCAGAATGCTGTTTTTCAGGAAAGACAGGATTTAATATATATAAACATCAAGGCATGAATTGTATTCCTATTTTGTAGTCATGTTGTTCCGTCACTCAGTTGGCGATTGAGTGACTCATGTCAACTATAATGATTTTCTAGAAGGGTTAGAAGTGAACTTCGGTGCAAATAGAGTCGGGCCTGTGCTTATAACTGGACAACATCTAATCTAAACGTTCGCATTTGAGACTCTTAACGTAATAAAAACGACTACAAAAAATGTCCAGGATAAAGGCCTCCCCCATGCTGGTCAGTGGGAGGACGGAGGTTCATAAAGGTTTTTGTTTTTGAACTTGGGAGAGTTTTTATCTGGAGATTTTGAAGGGCGCAGAATCCAAACAGATAACCAAGACATCTACCTGTTCCCTCTCCTCCTCCCACCCCTATTCCCAGGTACCGGTGAGCTCCTGCTCCTCCATGCGGAATGCGGAGCCCCGGAGCGCCGTGTCGCTGACGCGCACGCAGCCGTCCTCGCACGCGAGCACCGCCTTGTCCGAGGTGCACCAGTCCACGTCGAGCACGCGCCACGCCACGCTGCGCCCACTGCGCAGGCTGCTCACCATCTTCACCTGGACCACCACATGCACACAGTAAGCACACGCTCACACAGTGAACACACTCACACAGTGAGCACACACAGTGAGCACAAACACATTGCCAACACACACGGTGAATGCACACACAGTAAACAACAACAACAACAACCGCCATTCGCCACTAAGTGGCGGTGACGTCACCGCGACGCTTGTGCCAGGCCATGTGCACCTTGAGGCCACGTGAAGTGTCGAACGCCCGCTGGCAGGAGGTCACGGGGCAGACCCAAGTGCCACGGGTCGACTGACTAAGGTGACTGAGATGACTGGCTGATGCACCACCTGTGCCCCCTACTGTGCCAACCTGCTGTGCTTTAGCCACCCGGCGCTCCGCTCGTTGTTGTGAGCGTCGCTCCTCCGACCTCCGTTGTTGTTGGAGGGCGACTGCCTCCAACTGCCCAGTAGCATCCTTCACAAGCCTCCTCCAGAGGGCGATCTTGACACCGCTGGTACCAGTCATCGGCAAGTCCACTCATCTCCACGTCCTCCTGTACCACATTACTCCATCTCTTCTCTAGCCCGTGCCACGCCCGTTTAGCCCCCTTGATTCGGCCGAACAAAAGCTGTTTCGGCACGCGGTGGCTGGGCATTCGGGCTACATGACCCAGCCAACGCAGCCTTGCCTGCCGGAGGAGCAAACCGATGGGACCTTGCCTAGATCTTTCAAGGATTTGTGAGCTCCTCACACAATCCAGCCTGGTTAAACCCAGGATGGATTGTAGGCAGGCTAGCCTAAATGTTTCTAACCGGCGAAGATGTTCCATTAGGGGGGTCCACGTTTCGCAAGCGTAGAGAAGGGAGGGAATGACCGTGGCCGAGAAGACCTGAAGCTTAGTGCGGAGCGACAGACCAGGTAGCTTCCACACAGCGTTACGCAACCGATGAAAAGATATTGCCGCTAGACTGATTCGGAGTGAGACCTCTGCTGTTAAACTGGAGCCGGTCATAAGCACACTGCCCTGGTATTGGAAACTCTCCACTCTCTCTACAACTGCCCCATCACCGATTGGGAGGTGTGGGGGTGGAGTGTCCGCTGGTACAAAATACCCAGGCAGGTGCTTAGTTTTGGTGGGGCTGATGGTAAGGCCCCATCTCTTAGTGGCACGCTCCAGTCTCAGCAGCAGCGTCTCCAACTCCTCCTCTGAATGAGCAGCTATTACCAAATCATCGGCATACATAACGTGGTTGAGCAATAGGGAGCCATCCCTTGACCGCACCCGGGCATCGATCAGCCTCCCATTATATCTGTACCAAATGGAGATTCCCCCGGTACAGCTATTGAAGGCTTCACGAACTACGTGGCCAAAATAGATGTTAAATAATGTGGGAGCCAGAGGAAATCCCTGTCGCACCCCAAGGTGTACAGGGAATGGCTCTGACTCCCGGCCACGTAGTTTTACCCAGGCCCGCTCACCATAATGAAGGTCCTTAATGATCGTGAGCAGAGGGTCAGGGACTCCAAAAGCACAAAGAACAACCCAGAGCCCAGGTCTACTGATGGTATCATTGGCCTTGTACAGGTCAATAAAGCAGAGATGTAGGTCTTGCTGGAATTCCCTACATCTCTGCTGTAGCAGACGGACAGAAAATATGGCATCTGTGCATGACCGCCCTTTCCTGAAACCGCATTGGGGCTCCGCAAGCCTCTCCTCAGCGTGCCTGGCAAGGCAATGTTGAATAATCCTTGCCAGGACCTTTCCCAGCACACTGAGGAGTGAGATGCCCCTGTAGCTTTTACAGTCTGTGCGGTCCCCCTTCCTGCGGAACCCGTCCAGTGGTCCAGACTGTTGTTATGATGTCATATAGGACAGTCTGTGCACAAACGCCACCCTCCCTCAGTATTTCGCTTGGGAGATCATCTCTGCCCAGTGCCTTTCCTGGTCTCAGACTCCGGATCGCCTTCAGTACTTCCTCAACAGATGGCACCTCAGCCAGCCACTCACAGGGGGTGACTTCCTCCAATATTTGAGGCACCGCAGCCTCAGCAGGGTCATCCCCACTTTGTGCCACGATGTTTTCCTGGCTGAGGGATTTCCCCTCCCCCAGGACCTCACGGAAATGCTCAGCAAATCTGCAAACCTGTTCCTGGGGGTCGGAGATTGGATCATCGTTTTTTTCCCCTAATGATGGTAATAGGTGTGGCGCTGCAGGTTACTTTTTTGATGGAGTTAAATAGAGATTTGTGATGGCGGCCCACTGAGGCAGACTCCATCTCCTCAGCAACCCGCGACCACCACCCATCCTTGCAGCGCCTCACGGCTCTCCGAACCTCCGAGCGAAGGCTGCGGTAAGCCTTCTCATTCTCTGACGTGGGATTCTGTAGCCGATGACAGTGGGCCTGTCGCTTTTTCTCAACTATCCTGAACATCTCCTCTGTCAGCCAGGGTCTCTGGGGAGGTCTGGACCGCATACCCAAAGCAGCCATTGAAACTGCATGAGTCACAGTCCTAAACCTCGCCCATTTACCCTCGACATCAGCAGGAGTGGGGGACAATGGCAACCCCAGCCGCAAGCGATAATTAAATTCTCGCTTGCAACTTTCATCAGATAACTGAGACCAGGCTACTTTAGGTTGGAATGGGGTCCTGGGTGTACACCCACCACCCGAGTGGAAGAATGGCAGGGACATCTTACAGATGACTAGTCGATGGTCAGAGGGCTGATCAGCGCCACGATCAGTCCTGGTGTCAAGGACATGGGCTCGCATCCGCTGGTCCGTCACTATGTAGTCCAGCAGATGTTCTTGCTTGGACCCGGCATGCATCCATGATGTTGTGTTGATGCGCCGATGCCGGACCAGCGTGTTGGTAATTACAAGCCCATGGGCTGCACAAAAATCTAGCAGCCTCCTACCGTTGTTATTGAGCTAATCTGGCCCATGCCCTCCAATCACTCCAGACCAGGTGCCAACATCATGACCAACTCGGGCATTGAAGTCACCCAACAAGATGACTCTATCCCGAGGGGCCACTTTAGCCAGCACCTGTGACAGGAGGTCATCCCTCCACAGATGTTCGTCTTCGGTGGGGGCATAAGTAACCACGACCACCACTCCTCGCCTCTGGTTGATGGGAACGCGAGCCCAAAGTAGCCTGGGGCTTACAGCTTCCCACACCTCACCGCCACGCTCCTACGCCCCATTCATTCTTTTGTTCAAAAGAAGAGCCACACCCTGTTGTTTGGCAGTCTGCTGCCCCGAGTAGAGGACTGTCCACCCCTCATGGTGGCAGGAGCCAGAACCGGTCCACCGGACCTCCTGAATGCCACAGAGATCCAGGCGGTACCGGTCCAGCTCCCGACAGAGGAGTGGCAGCCTCTCCTCCGCAGTGAACGTTCGAACATTCCACGTGGCCACACGAAGTGGCTTTTTGTTGTTTCTGGAGGAGCCCCGAGGGTAGAGATTCAATCTCCTGACTCCGCCAATTGGGGTTTGGCCAGGAAACATCATAGACGCTTGTCCCCCCGGGGCCTCTGGCACAAGCTTATTAGTTACATTTTTATTCGTGGTTTCGTGGTAAAAATGTTGAAGGTGGAGGGGTTACCAGCCCCTCGCACCCATCCAGAGCCCCCGTTTAGCCACTGTGGTGGTCACAGACGCCATGAGAGGAGGGGCCAATCGGAATTGACCCTCCCCCCACAGCACTGTCCACGACAGAGTTTCCCGTCCGGCACCGCGAGGAGGTAGGGGGTTATTTTTCTGGACACAGTAAACACAAACAAACACACAGTGAGCTATGACCACCTTTCCTCCTTACCACGCTGTGGAGATTAATTCGCACCGTGATGGCCCCTGGGCAATGGGGCGGTAAGGCAGCAACTCCTTACAATTACCAGCCAAAGATCAGTAATATATTTATTGCCCTTGTTTACTCAGGAAAGCCTCAATAAGTCTCCAGACGCTCTTTCAGTAGGGGCCTGCCAAATGTTTGCAGTTGGGGGCCTTGTTGCTGCTGTGTGCGATCCCATTTTTGGCCAGCAGCAGTCACAGTGTACGATGTTGTTTTAGCTATCGGAGAAAACCACAGTAGACGGAAAGCAAACAAACTCCATGCAGAAAGGTGCCCGTGTCGGGAATTTAACCCAGGGACCTCTTTCTATGAGGCGCGAGCGTTTGCGAGGAGACATCTCGGTGTGCAATTGTCCCAGACACACGAGGGAGCATTTTAGAAACACACTTTGAGATTATTTAGATTAATTTGCTGCTATCAATTTCTACATGATAAGCCACTTTGTTGAGCGATCATTTGTGACCAGGTCGCTTCTGAAAATAAGTTAAAACCTCAGTGGGCTTTGCCTGGTAGGATAAGGATGGTTTAGTTGTATTTGTATGTGTTTGGGTGATTTGTTTGTCTTTCCTGTACTTTGCACTTCGATTGTGTTTTTGTACTGTTTGTTGTTGTAACGTCCTTACCCCCCACCCCCTACTGGATATCTGTGAAAAAGAGCTTTACAGCTCATTGGATTCTTCCAGTATAAATAAATATTCTGATTCTGAGCTGGATCTTGCTCCAGGTTCTCTGACCTGGTGCCGTGCTCGCGCGACTTGCGGGACCGAGCGCGTCAGAGGTGCGGGGGGAGGTGCGGGGGGAGTCCCCTACCTCCTTGGTGTCCCAAATCTCGATGCCGTCGTTGTACAGAACGAGGAGGCGCGAGTTCCCCTTCCCGGGAGCGAAGCGCAACCTCCGCACCCAGCCTCGGTGAGTGGGGATTCCCCTAGGAGACCACAGACACAAAGATCCCCCGCGTAGCCTTTGATAGACTGCTTGGGAAAGTGCAGTTAGCGAGCACCGATGAACGGCCGGCACTGTGCAGGAGGTGGTGGGTTTACTCACACCACACCAGGTACGCATTTTAAGGCTGAGTCAACCTATAACAGGCTCAGGACCAGTTCAGATATTTGTCACCCAATGTTCACTGAAAATCGGAATGGAACTTGGGTCGCTAGGTTCGTAGCTCAGTGGGCTCACCACTAAACTATTGCTCTCCATATTTACAAAGACACACACACGTAGACACAGACACACACACAGGAGAGTTCACGACACATATTCGGTCTGACCATTACATGACCTAACCCAAAACTCCATTATGAATCACGAAATTGGCTACGAAATCAGTCCTTGGCTTCACAAGGAGGGCAGCACCACCGGCCTGCCTGGAGTCTCGCACAAAGCCAGCACAGTGGAAGTGGGGGGAAGAGTAAGGGGAGAGAAGGGGAGAGTAGGGAGGAAAAGTGGGGGGGGAGAGTGGAGGGGAGAGTTGGGGGGGGTAGAGCAGGGAGAGAGCAGGAGGGAGAGTAGGAGGGGAAAGTAGGGGGGAGAGTAGGGAGGAAAGTAGGAGGGGAGAGTAGGAGGGGAGAGTAGGGGGGAAAAAGCGGGGGGGAGAGTGGAGGGGAGAGTGGGTGGGGGGGGGGGTAGAGCAGGGGGAGAGTAGGAGGGGAGAGTAGGAGGGGAGAGTAGGAGGGAGAGTAGGGGGAGAGAGTAGGGGGGAGTATAAGTGCCCACTACTGATCGCACCACTCACCTGGACAGCTTCGCCTTCAGGTCCCAGAAGTTGAGGTTTCCATCCGAGTCACCGAGCACCAGAACATCTCCCTTCCAGGCAATGCTGCTGATGCTGCCCATGCTGGCCTGGGTTGCAGTACAAGGAATCAGGGACAGGGAATTATGAAGGGTAGAGGCCAAGGTCAGGGTCATTGGTATCGTCCGTGCTTTTGTGAAGGTGAAATGTGTGACAGTGAGATGACTGGATGAGTTTTGCTGTGGTGCTATGCGAGTGTGATACTGTGAGAGTAACAGTGTATGTGGTAGGCATGATACTGTGTGTAAGTGGCACTGCGTATGTCATTGTGTGTCACCGTGTCTTTTTCACTGTGCTACGAACCTGGAAACCTGAGTTCGATTCCCGCTGTGTGGGTGAGTGTCACTGTGTGTGCCCTCACATCGGGGGGGATGCGTGCCCCCTCCTTGACGCTCGTGCCCTCCACGGTGAAGTGGTAGATGACTCCATTGGAGTCGGTGAACACAAAGTGTTCACGCGCGCACACAGTCGCCCCCTGTTCCGCCTTGCTCTCCGCGTCCTGCAGAAGACTACCCACACCACGAATACACACAACCCACATCACAACTACACGCCAACTGCACACACTACTACCCCCACCCACACCACGACTATACACGCCACTACTAAACACCACCCACCCCTCTGCTACACCCATACAACAATCCATGGCCAACCGCGGGGGTTACCTTTCTAAAAACCGCCATGGTTGGCAAAACCGCCGTGATTGGCAATACTCAGGCCTTATGGGGAATCGGGGGTTAGGGCAACCGCGGTCGTGATCACACTCGTCAAAGCCTAAGTTGCCTTCACTAAACACAAATAAAATAGACAATCACATAATAAAAACAATAAATGAACAAATAACATAATTAAAAACAATACATTTATGTTATTTACTTTTAATACTGAGGGTTGCCGTCCATGGTGATGACGATGACATTGATGAGGATGAGTTAATGGGGGCAGTGGTTGTTAGAAGGAAGAGGAAGGGCTTTGCCCACCCTAGACCTCCACCTGGTGGTGGGAAGAGAGCGGTGGTGGGTGCTGGGAGATGAGACGATGCACGGAGGGAGGGAGCTGGGAGATGAGCCGATGCATGGAGCTGGTAATGAGATGATGCACGGGATTTGTAATGACAACTGATGGTCTCTGTGCTCAACCGCGGACACACAAAACTCCATACCACAGTTAACAAATTGGTATACCGAAGGAAAACCATTGATACATAAATACCACGAATGAAAAAAAACGCGGTTGGTGAGGGACTGCTGTACAACAACAACAACCGCCATTCGCCACTAAGTGGCGGTGACGTCACCACGATGCTTGTGCCAGGCCATGTGCTCCCTGAGGCCACGTGAAGTGTCGAACACCCGCTGGCAGGAGGTCACAGGGCAGACCCAGGTGCCACGGATCGACTGACTGAGATGACTGGCTGATGCACCACCTTTGCCCCCTACTGTGCTCTGCTCGTTGTTGCGAGCGTCGCTTATCCGCCCTCTGTTGTTGTTGTAGGGCGACTACCTCCAACTGCCCAGTAGCGTCCTTCACGAGCCTCCTCCACAGAGGCTGATCTTGACACCGCTGGTACCAGTCATCGGCAAGTCCACTCAGCTCCACGTCCTCCTGTACCACATCACTCCATCTCTTCTCTAGCCCGTGCCGCGCCCGTTTAGCCCCCTAAATCCGGCCGAACAAAAGCTGTTTCGGCATGCGGTGGCTGGGCATGCGGGCTACATGACCCAGCCATCGTTGCCTTGCCCGCCGGAGGAGCTCACCGATGGGACCTTGCCCAGATCTTTCAAGGATTTGTGAGCTTCTCACACAATCCAGTCTGGTTAAACCCAGGATGGATCGTAGGCAGGCCAGCCTAAATGTTTCTAACCGGCAAAGATGTTCCATTAGGGGGGTCCACGTTTCGCAAGCTGTACAACACACACCACGACCTACACCCCACCCACCCCAATACAATACAACTATCATTCATAATAACCACAGTAGCCACAGCTCAAACACACCAATAGCATCGACCACATATATGTGACCGAGTGTATTGTTCTGGTTGTAGTGGTGTTGTGGTTGTGGGTATAGTGGTTGCCATGTATGCATGTTTGTGGTTGCTGTAGTGTGTGCTTGTGCTTGTACTGTGTATGGTTATGGTGATTGCTACAGTGTGTGGTTGTAGTGTGTATGGCTGTGGTGGTTGCTGTAGTGTGTGTTTGTAATGTGTATGGTTGTGGTGGTTGCTGCAGTGTGTGGTTGGAGTGTGTATGGTCATGACAGTGGTTGCTGTCGTGTATGATTGTGGTTGTAGCGTGTATAGTTGTGGCCATGGTTGTCGCTGTAGTGTGTGGCTGGAGCGTGTACGGTTATGGTGGTGGCTGTAGCGTGTGGTTGTGGTTGGAACATGTATGGTTGTGGTGGTGGTGGCGATTGCTCGCCTGATGAGCGAGGGTTGCAGGGAGCCGGTCTCCCCATCGGTCACGCTCGTTTGCCGCGCCATCGCCTCCCGCGCCGCCAGTTGCTTCTTGCGCAGGGTGCGCAGGTTGTGAGAGGGGGACCACTCCTGTGGAGGGCGGCACGGGCGGGGAGCGCAACCTGGAGTGGGTGACGAAATCACGCGAAGCCTGCGTGCAACAATCACCTCCCCACCGTGACTGTGCGATGCGTGCGGAAGGTTTTTCCACCAAATAGGGACGGCCTCAGTCCAGCACGCCTGAGCATGGGACACACGTTCATTGATGTCACCGTCGCTACGATGGATGGCCCATTACCCTTACAGAGTATGTGCGTGCGTGCGTGCGAGAGTGGCCCTGCTCACCAGGGCCGTGACGGCCGGGAAGGTCTTGGGCATCTCGCGCAGCAAGGCGCCCGTGCGCACGTCCCACAGCTCGACGGGCTTGTCGCGGAACGCCACAATCAGATACTGCCTACGGCACCACACACAGCCGCACACAGCCACACACAGCCATGAGCAGCCGCACACAGCCGCACACAGCCACACACAGCCGCGTCATGGCTCCACGTCAAGCGCTGACGATACGGACGCTTCCGGCATTATCGGAAAGTCAAATGCTTGAGACTGTGGGTGAACAATAGATTAACTTAAATTAACCCAGTAGTTTCTAAATCTAAGACTCGCTGGCCCAAGCGCTCCATTTGACAATATCCCGCGTGTAAGAGCCACACAGGAGGACAGAGGAAACCACCGGAGACTCCAACACGCGTTTAGAGTATTTGGCTGCTATAAAGTTCCACATGATAAGCCACTTCGTTCAGCTATCATCTGTGGCCAGGTTGCTTCTTTAAAAGAGCTATATAGCTCAGTGGGCCGTATCTGGGGAAATAAAAATAGTTTAGAAATTGGGACAGGTGATTCCACACTGCATTGGGGGGGCTACGGTGACGAAATGTAAACTACCTCGTCTGGTATACAGGAGGTCGTGGGTTCGAGACCAACCCTGACGGCTGCTGTATATTTGGAGTTTGCGTGTTTCTCTCCCCGTGGTTGTGTGGAATTTTCTCCGGGTCCTCCAGTTTTTCCCTCGACATTTAAAAACATGCCTTTAAGAGTATTTGGCTCATATAAATGCCCACGTGACAATAGGCCCATTGAGCTATCATCTGTGGCCAAGTCGCTTCTGAAAAAGACGGATGTAGCTCAGTGGGCCTTACCTGATAACATAAAAAAATAGTTTAGTTTTAGTTTAAACAACATTGTCTGGAGCAGAGCTCTCGTGACGTGATATGAAAGCACGAGCGGACGTGTTCATCGGCCTGTGCCGGGTGCGGGAGGCGGCGGCGGTGGTGCTGGGACTCACTTGAGGTGGGAGATCTTGATCATGTCGATGGGAGGCTCATCGTTCCCCCTCTCGCCGCGGAACGGCGTGCTCCGCCCTGCACACGACCACCACGCAGCGCCATCACAGAGCGGTCGCGAGCTGGCACTGCGTTCAAGTGCCGCCAGTGCCCTTGAACGCAAGCCACAATTCACCGCATAACCCCTCTTCTCTGGCGCGTACTGCGTCCGTTTATCCTCCGCTATTTGGCCTGCTTCATCACATGATGGCTTAGCGTTGGGGACGCGTGACCAAGCATCCTCACCTGCCAAAGTATTTCACGTGCCAGAGCAGCTCACACAATCCTATATGGGTAAACCCGGCACGGACCATATGAAGGTCAGCCTGGATTGTTTCCAGCGGGTGTAGGTGTAACTGGAATGGAATCCCATGATTTTGTAAGCATTTTTGTCAGAATGACAGATCAGGCAACCTAATACAGTGTTATGCAGCTAGTGAAATGTTGATTCTGCTAATGTGATTTGGACTTCTGCCACCAAACCAAAGCTGGCGATGGGCACTCCACAGGTGCAGGAACTCTTCTACCGTCGGACTGCATAAAGTCTTGGATGGCACAAAATACCCAGGCACGTGTTCCGTTTTAATGGGGGTAATGGTAAAGACCCCATCTCTTTGTGGCAAGCTTCAGGATCAATAACATGATCTCTGATGCCTTCTCAGAATGGAGAGCAATCACCCAGCCACTGACAAGGTAAATGACAATCATCGCGTGATTGTACCATATAGGGAGCCATGCCTTAATCACATTATGACATTAAGCAACCTCCAACTATAACTGCATGGAACAAAACAACCACCAACACAGCCATGAAGGCAGAGTACATGGTTAAACTAATTTGTAAAATCTATAGGAGCAGCAGCAGCAAACATCACTGCTGCTCCTATTGGCGTGACACACCCTGACCCCTGAGCCTGCCAAACCTGTCAGTGTCCCTCATGTTTGTGAGCGAGGGCTATGGAAACCTGAGGACCAAAAATAAAGATTCAGAGCCCCTGAAACGTGTTCTTCGTGGCTTTGAACGACTTGGCTAGATCAATGTGAGATAGATAGAGGATGGGCCGGTCCTGTGATCTTCTGCTAAGATTTTCCAGATCCACATGGCCTCGAAGTGCACCTAGCCCGGCATGTATGCATGTGCGTATCGGTGTGTTGCTTAATGTGTTGCAATCGTGTCGATGCAAGTACCCATGTGTGCATGTGTTTTTGTGTGTACCTGTAGACATGTCCACCAGTTGAAGTTCATTGCGAACCAAGCCCATGTTATTAGGGGTGGAGCTGGCGTGGGACAGGAATGACGTCAGGCTCACCCACTCAATACCCCTGCGCACACAGAGGCACACACAGGCACAGACACAAAGATAAAAGACAAAGATCCCCCATATAGCCTTAACAGACTGTAGGGGCAAGTGCTGTTAGCGAGCACCTATGAAGGCCGGAACGATACACGAGGGGGTGGGTGGCCAGCACCACGCCCGACCGCCTTTGTCTCCCTAGTGGCAATGTTTACACACCGCACCAGGTACTCATTTGAGGCTGAGTCGACCTAGGGGAGGCCTGTGACCGGTTCAGATAATCGTCACTGGTGTTGGCCGTGAGCGGGAATCGAACCCGGGTCGCCAGGTTCATAGCGCAGCGCGCTAACCGCTACACTATCGCTCCCCACACAGACACACACACAGAGGCACACACAGGCACAGACACACACACAGAGGCAATCACAGGCACAGACACACACAGAGGCACACACAGGCACAGACACACACACAGAGGCACACACAGGCACAGACACACACACAGAGGCACACACAGACACATACACACACAGAGGCACACACAGGCACAGACACACACACACAGAGGCACACACAGGCGCAGGCACACACACAGAGGCACACACAGGCGCAGGCAAACAAAGACACACACAGACAAACACACACATACACACAAAGGCAAAAAAGACAAAGATCCCCCGTATAGCCTTAACAGACTGTTGGATCAAGCGCTGTTAGCGAGCTCCTATGAAGGTCAGCACAGCACACGAGGGGGTGGGTGGCCAACACCACGCCTGGCTGCCTTTGTCTCCCCAGTGGCGATGTTTACACATCGCACCAGGTACTAATTTGAGGCTGTACAAAGACATACAGGCACACATACACACAATATATGAGTGCTGGCTTCTGTGATTAATGTTCTTTATCTGCCGAGTGTGCTGGACAATGTGCGTGTGTGAGTTGTCAGTTTACTCTCTGTGTGTGGGCTTACTTTGTGCTGCAGGTTCTGCCAACTGCGTGTTGAGTACATACCGAGTTTAGTTTTGATTGGCCTATTTGTGTGCTTCGTATGTTAAGTGTTTGGTGTTGTGTGTGCCATGTGATGATGTGTGTTGTGTAGGTACAGTGGACACTGTGTGTTTTGACTGTGCTGAATGTGTGTGGTGTGTTATGAATATGCGGAGAACAATGTGTGTTGGGTGTGACTGAAGTGCAATACACGACGAACTCGGCGACCCAAGTTCATTCCCGCCCCTGGCCAACGTCCGTCATGGGCCTTGCCTAGGTCAACTCAGCTTCAAACTAGTACTGTATGTGGCGTGGAAACATCACCATTGGGGAGACGTAAGTGGACGAACGTGACGACACCACCTTCACTTGTGTTATTCCGGCCTTAATAGGTGCTCCCTAACAGCACTTGCCCCAACATTCTGAGTCATTGTCTTGTCGTGACTCCCCGTGTGGCGCACAGGGTGACGCCACGTCCGACTCCGCGTGTTAGTCCGCGTGTTAGTCCACGTGCTCACGTACCGGACCTCACAGGTGTGCACACTGAACTCCTTGTAGAGCAGCCCGCTGGTGAGATGGTAAACCAGCACCGAGCCGCTACTCGTGCCTACAGCACACAGCAACCACAACACCGCATCACTACACCACATAGCCACCACTACACCTCACCACTACAGCACACAGCCACCACTACACCTCACCACTACAGCACACAGCCACCACTACACCTCACCACTACACCACATAGCCACCACAACACCGCATCACTACACCACATAGCCACCACAACACCGCATCACTACAGCACATAGCCACCACAACACCTCACCACTACAGCACACAGCCACCACAACACCTCACCACTACAGCACATAGCCACCACTACACCTCACCACTACAGCACACAGCCACCACTACAACAGCACACAGCCACCACAACACCTCATCACTACACCACATAGCCACCACAACACCGCATCACTACACCACATAGCCACCACAACACCGCATCACTACAGCACATAGCCACCACTACACCTCACCACTACAGCACACAGCCACCACAACACCTCACCACTACAGCACATAGCCACCACTACAACAGCACACAGCCACCACAACACCTCATCACTACACCACATAGCCACCACAACACCTCACCACTACAGCACACAGCCACCACAACACCTCACCACTACAGCACATAGCCACCACTACACCTCACCACTACAGCACACAGCCACCACTACAACAGCACACAGCCACCACAACACCTCATCACTACACCACATAGCCACCACAACACCGCATCACTACACCACATAGCCACCACAACACCGCATCACTACAGCACATAGCCACCACTACACCTCACCACTACAGCACACAGCCACCACAACACCTCACCACTACAGCACATAGCCACCACTACAACAGCACACAGCCACCACAACACCTCATCACTACACCACATAGCCACCACAACACCGCATCACTACAGCACATAGCCACCACAACACCTCACCACTACAGCACATAGCCACCACTACACCTCACCACTACAGCACACAGCCACCACAACACCTCACCACTACAGCACATAACCACCACTACACCTCACCACTACAGCACATAGCCACCACAACACCTCACCACTACAGCACATAACCACCACTACACCTCACCACTACACCACATAGCCACCACTACACCACATAGCCACCACAATACCTCACTACTACAGCACATAGCCACCACTACACCTCACCACTACAGCACATAGCCACCACTACAACAGCACACAGCCACCACAACACCTCATCACTACACCACATAGCCACCACTACACCTCACCACTACAGCACATAGCCACCACTACACCTCACCACTACAGCACACAGCCACCACTACAACAGCACATAGCCACCACTACACCTCACCACTACAGCACATAGCCACCACTACACCTCACCACTACAGCACACAGCCACCACAATACCTCACCACTACACCACACAGCCACCACAACACCTCACCACTACACCACATAGCCACCACAACACCTCACCACTACACCACACAGCCACCACAACACCTCACCACTACAGCACACAGCCACCACTACACCTCACCACTACAGCACATAGCCACCACTACACCTCACCACTACAGCACATAGCCACCACAACACCTCACCACTACACCACATAGCCACCACTACACCTCACCACTACACCACATAGCCACCACTACACCTCATCACTACACCACATAGCCACCACTACACCTCATCATTCCACCACATAGCCACCACAACACCTCACCACTACAGCACACAGCCACCACCACAATAGCACACAGCCACCACTACACCTCACCACTACACCACATAGCCACCACAACACCTCACCACTACAGCACATAGCCACCACAACACCTCACCACTACAGCACATAGCCACCACTACACCTCACCACTACAGCACATAGCCACCACTACACCTCACCACTACAGCACATAGCCACCACTACACCTCACCACTACAGCACACAGCCACCACAACACCTCACCACTACAGCACATAACCACCACTACACCTCACCACTACACCACATAGCCACCACAACACCTCACCACTACAGCACATAACCACCACTACACCTCACCACTACACCACATAGCCACCACAACACCACATAGCCACCACAACACCTCACCACTACAGCACATAGCCACCACTACACCTCACCACTACAGCACATAGCCACCACTACAACAGCACACAGCCACCACAACACCTCATCACTACACCACATAGCCACCACTACACCTCACCACTACAGCACATAGCCACCACTACACCTCACCACTACACCACACAGCCACCACAACACCTCACCACTACAGCACACAGCCACCACAACACCTCACCACTACAGCACACAGCCACCACAACACCTCACCACTACAGCACACAGCCACCACTACACCTCACCACTACAGCACATAGCCACCACTACACCTCACCACTACAGCACATAGCCACCACAACACCTCACCACTACACTACATAGCCACCACTACACCTCACCACTACACCACATAGCAACCACAACACCTCATCACTACACCACATAGCCACCACTACACCTCATCACTACACCACATAGCCACCACAACACCTCACCACTACAGCACACAGCCACCACCACAACAGCACACAGCCACCACTACACCTCACCACTACACCACATAGCCACCACAACACCTCACCACTACAGCACATAGCCACCACAACACCTCACCACTACAGCACATAGCCACCACTACACCTCACCACTACAGCACATAGCCACCACTACACCTCACCACTACAGCACATAGCCACCACAACACCTCACCACTACACCACATAGCCACCACTACACCTCACCACTACAGCACATAGCCACCACACCTCACCACTACAGCACATAGCCACCACTACACCTCACCACTACAGCACATAGCCACCACTACAACAGCACATAGCCACCACAACACCTCATCACTTCACCACATAGCCACCACTACACCTCACCACTACAGCACATAGCCACCACTACACCTCACCACTACAGCACACAGCCACCACTACAACAGCACATAGCCACCACTACACCTCACCACTACAACACATAGCCACCACTACACCTCACCACTACAGCACACAGCCACCACAACACCTCACCACTACACGACACAGCCACCACAACACCTCACCACTAAACCACATAGCCACCATAACACCTCACCACTACACCACACAGCCACCACAACACCTCATCACTTCACCACATAGCCACCACTACACCTCACCACTACAGCACATAGCCACCACTACACCTCACCACTACAGCACACAGCCACCACTACAACAGCACATAGCCACCACTACACCTCACCACTACAACACATAGCCACCACTACACCTCACCACTACAGCACACAGCCACCACAACACCTCACCACTACACCACACAGCCACCACAACACCTCACCACTACACCACATAGCCACCACAACACCTCACCACTACACCACACAGCCACCACAACACCTCACCACTACAGCACACAGCCACCACTACACCTCACCACTACAGCACATAGCCACCACTACACCTCACCACTACAGCACATAGCCACCACAACACCTCACCACTACACCACATAGCCACCACTACACCTCACCACTACACCACATAGCCACCACTACACCTCATCACTACACCACATAGCCACCACTACACCTCATCATTCCACCACATAGCCACCACAACACCTCACCCCTACAGCACACAGCCACCACCACAACAGCACACAGCCACCACTACACCTCACCACTACACCACATAGCCACCACAACACCTCACCACTACAGCACATAGCCACCACAACACCTCACCACTACAGCACATAGCCACCACTACACCTCACCACTACAGCACATAGCCACCACTACACCTCACCACTACAGCACACAGCCACCACAACACCTCACCACTACAGCACATAACCACCACTACACCTCACCACTACAGCACATAGCCACCACAACACCTCATCACTACAGCACATAACCACCACTACACCTCACCACTACACCACATAGCCACCACTACACCACATAGCAACCACAACACCTCACCACTACAGCACATAGCCACCACTACACCTCACCACTACAGCACATAGCCACCACTACAACAGCACACAGCCACCACAACACCTCATCACTACACCACATAGCCACCACTACACCTCACCACTACAGCACATAGCCACCACTACACCTCACCACTACACCACACAGCCACCACAACACCTCACCACTACAGCACATAGCCACCACTACACCTCACCACTACAGCACACAGCCACCACAACACCTCACCACTACAGCACACAGCCACCACAACACCTCACCACTACAGCACACAGCCACCACTACACCTCACCACTACAGCACATAGCCACCACTACACCGCACCACTACAGCACATAGCCACCACAACACCTCACCACTACACCACATAGCCACCACTACACCTCACCACTACACCACATAGCCACCACAACACCTCATCACTACACCACATAGCCACCACTACACCTCATCACTACACCACATAGCCACCACAACACCTCACCACTACAGCACACAGCCACCACCACAACAGCACACAGCCACCACTACACCTCACCACTACACCACATAGCCACCACAACACCTCACCACTACAGCACATAGCCACCACAACACCTCACCACTACAGCACATAGCCACCACTACACCTCACCACTACAGCACATAGCCACCACTACACCTCACCACTACAGCACATAGCCACCACACCTCACCACTACACCACATAGCCACCACTACACCTCACCACTACAGCACATAGCCACCACACCTCACCACTACAGCACATAGCCACCACTACACCTCACCACTACAGCACATAGCCACCACTACAACAGCACATAGCCACCACAACACCTCACCACTACAGCACATAGCCACCACTACAACAGCACATAGCCACCACAACACCTCATCACTACACCACATAGCCACCACTACACCTCACCACTACAGCACATAGCCACCACAACACCTCACCACTACACCACATAGCCACCACTACACCTCACCACTACAGCACATAGCCACCACACCTCACCACTACAGCACATAGCCACCACTACACCTCACCACTACAGCACATAGCCACCACTACAACAGCACATAGCCACCACAACACCTCATCACTACACCACATAGCCACCACTACACCTCACCACTACAGCACATAGCCACCACTACACCTCACCACTACAGCACACAGCCACCACTACAACAGCACATAGCCACCACTACACCTCACCACTACACCTCACCACTACAGCACATAGCCACCACTACACCTCACCACTACAGCACACAGCCACCACAACACCTCTCCACTACACCACACAGCCACCACAACACCTCACCACTACACCACATAGCCACCACAACACCTCACCACTACACCACACAGCCACCACAACACCTCACCACTACAGCACACAGCCACCACTACACCTCACCACTACAGCACATAGCCACCACTACACCTCACCACTACAGCACATAGCCACCACAACACCTCACCACTACACCACATAGCCACCACTACACCTCACCACTACACCACATAGCCACCACTACACCTCATCACTACACCACATAGCCACCACTACACCTCATCATTCCACCACATAGCCACCACAACACCTCACCACTACAGCACACAGCCACCACCACAACAGCACACAGCCACCACTACACCTCACCACTACACCACATAGCCACCACAACACCTCACCACTACAGCACATAGCCACCACAACACCTCACCACTACAGCACATAGCCACCACTACACCTCACCACTACAGCACATAGCCACCACTACACCTCACCACTACAGCACACAGCCACCACAACACCTCACCACTACAGCACATAACCACCACTACACCTCACCACTACACCACATAGCCACCACTACACCTCATCACTACACCACATAGCCACCACTACACCTCATCATTCCACCACATAGCCACCACTACACCACATAGCCACCACAACACCTCACCACTACAGCACATAGCCACCACTACACCTCACCACTACAGCACATAGCCACCACTACAACAGCACACAGCCACCACAACACCTCATCACTACACCACATAGCCACCACTACACCTCACCACTACACCACACAGCCACCACTACACCTCACCACTACAGCACATAGCCACCACTACACCTCACCACTACAGCACATAGCCACCACAACACCTCACCACTACACCACATAGCCACCACTACACCTCACCACTACAGCACATAGCCACCACACCTCACCACTACAGCACATAGCCACCACTACACCTCACCACTACAGCACACAGCCACCACAACACCTCACCACTACAGCACACAGCCACCACAACACCTCACCACTACAGCACACAGCCACCACTACACCTTACCACTACAGCACATAGCCACCACTACACCTCACCACTACAGCACATAGCCACCACAACACCTCACCACTACACCACATAGCCACCACTACACCTCACCACTACACCACATAGCCACCACAACACCTCATCACTACACCACATAGCCACCACTACACCTCATCACTACACCACATAGCCACCACAACACCTCACCACTACAGCACACAGCCACCACCACAACAGCACACAGCCACCACTACACCTCACCACTACACCACATAGCCACCACAACACCTCACCACTACAGCACATAGCCACCACAACACCTCACCACTACAGCACATAGCCACCACTACACCTCACCACTACAGCACATAGCCACCACTACACCTCACCACTACAGCACATAGCCACCACACCTCACCACTACACCACATAGCCACCACTACACCTCACCACTACAGCACATAGCCACCACACCTCACCACTACAGCACATAGCCACCACTACACCTCACCACTACAGCACATAGCCACCACTACACCTCATCACTACACCACATAGCCACCACAACAACAGCACACAGCCACCACAACACCTCATCACTACAGAACATAGCCACCACAACACCTCACCACTACACCACATAGCCACCACAACACCTCACCACTACACCACATAGCCACCACCACACCTCACCACTACACCACATAGCCACCACAACAACACACAGCCACCACAACACCTCACCACTACAGCACACAATACCACACTACTACTACAACACACAACATACTACAGCATTCACCATGGGGTGAGGGCAACACCAGCATGGCATCTGTGCCAGGCTAGGTGTATGCTGGTCATGTAGAATAGTTGGGCCCACAGGCAGCAGGTCAGTGGACCAACTCAGGTGCTGTCGGTTTGTGGACATCAGTGGCCAATGACCACATCAGCTCAGCCCCCCACTGCCTCACATGTAAGCAGCTGATTTGCTCAAACATTACTTTTGAGTACATGATACTTAAACTACAGCACTAAAGATACTCATTTGTAGCCTGCAGGCTTTCTGGTAATGAATCATATACTGGAAAAAATGTTTTCACGGGTGCTGGTTCCTCATTTCAACAGGTTAAGGGGGTGACCTGTCTGGACTCAAGCGTAGCCTCCACCACCTTTGGTGAAGGTAAGGGGTTCAGGGCGACAGTAAAGTTCCCGTGTGCGAATGGGTGGGGTGCAGTGATGGAATGGTCAGTGCACTGCGCTTTGAACCCGGCGAGCCGAGTTCGATTCCCGCTCACAGCCAACATCGGTGATAAAAATCCGAACCGGTCCTGGGCTTCATTGTAAATGAGCACCTCGTGCGGTGTGTAAAGATCGGCACTGGAAAGACAAAGGAGGCCGGGCGTGGTGCTGGCCACCCACCCCCTCGTGTGCCGTGCCAGCCCTCATAGGTGCTCACTAACAGCACTTGCCCCAAACAGTCTGTTAAAGGCTACACGGGGGATCTTTGTTTTTGGGCGGCGTGCACGTGTGCGAGCACGTGCACGTGTCCGTGTGTGCATCATACCGACGGCCAGCAGGGGCTGGTACTGCTCCAGGTTCTTGGTGGTGAGTGGGGGGCACATGCGCAGCACAAACGGCGGGGGCGGCAGGCCGGAGAGCAGCCCCGTGAGCAGGAAGCGCAGGGAAACTTCCTGCTGCGGACCCGGCGGCCTTGCGGAGCGCTCGTCCGCAAACACCAGGCACTGGCCTGCAGCGGCGGCACATGAAGCCACAGTGTGGCAGCCTCACACACGGCGCTTGGCAACACGAGAGGGTTGACTAAACTACAAAAGAAATGTTTTAACCAGGTAAGGTCCACTGAGCTGTATAGATTTTTTGCAGAAGTGTCCCTACTATCACAAATGATAGCTCAAAGAAGTGGCTTGTCATGTGGTCATTTATAGCAGCCAAATACTCGAAACGCATGTTTCTCAATGTGGAGTGAAAAAAGAGGACCTGGAGAAAAATCCACGAGGCCACGGGGAGAGAGACACGCAAACTCCAAATATAAAGGCATCAGGGTCAGGATCGAACCCAGAACCTCCTGTATACCAGGCGAGGTAGTTAACTCTCGCAGGCAGGATCGACACATAGGGTTGAACTACGAGCACCTCACGGTGCAAACATTAACATCACTATAATTTCAACTTGTCAAAGGGCTTCGCTCACTTGCGGAGCGAGAGAGAGACCGACTCAGAGGCGCGAGGAACCAGACAAGCAGGAGGGCAGCCTAGTGGTGAGCTGGTACCAAAAATTGTCCAAGCTCTGCAGCCCTCTATATATTGAGGTGTTATCGGCCAATTAATGAGTGTGTACATGTGGGAGGAAACCGGAGTGCCTGGAGACACCTCACACATGTGAGGGAAGAAACGCTCTATCCCATACAGACAGCACAGGTGGGGTCCGCACATTTGCTGTACTGCTGGTGGCGAGCCAGGGGAGGGCAACTTCTCGACATCCACGGGAAGGAAGTTTCACAAGATGTGTGCGATCCACAAATCCTCGCTGCCTCCGCACTGCTGGATTACAGGCCACGTGCGTCACCATCACCCGGCTTTCAAGCCTTTATTTTCGCAAGTTACATTTTAGAGGGCAAAGCATGGAGGATTCTCCAGCTTACAACAAGTTCAACATTTCATAAGAACCGCATGTGTAACCAAGCGCGGAAGCTGTGCTTCTCCAGTGAGGCAGCTGCACAGCAGCAGCTCACCGGCTCGCACTGCGCGCGTCTCCTGGCATGTTACAGAACGCGACACCACGTGGACGGCACTCAATGTGGAGGCAGCTTACAAAGCAAAATGTCACGAGCACCAAGATTGTAAAAAAGCTACAGGTACGAGGCGAATGGGTTTGTGCCGTGTGCTATGCCGTTGTGTGCTGCTGCTGTGTGCTATGCGGCTGTGTGGTATGCTGCTGTGTGCTGCCGCTGTGTGCTATGCTGCTGTGTGCTATGACACCGAGTGCTGCTTCTGTGTGCTATGCTGCTGTATGCTGCTGTACCAAAGGCGCTGTCGAGGGAAAGATCCGGCAGCGAGGGGGTGCATGGCCCAGCAAGTGCCCCGCAGAAGGAGAGCGGAGACAGCAGCTGAGAGGAGCCACCCTGACCACAGCTACACCAGCACACACACAAACACAAAGATACCCCGTGGAGCCTTAACGGACTGTTAGGGCAAGTGTTGTTAGCGAGCACCTGTGATGGCTGGCACGGCACATGAGGGGGTGGTTGGCCAACACCACGCCTGGCCACCTTTGTCTCCCCAGTGGTGATGTTTACACACCACACCAGGTACTCATTTGAGGCCGAGTCGATTTAGGGAAGGCCCAGGACCGGTTCAGATGACCGTCACCGGTCTTGGCTGTGAGCGGGAATCGAACTTGGATTACTGGGTTAGTAGCGCAGTGCGCTAACCGATACACCAACACACATACACGAGCACAGACACACAAGCACAGAGGTACACGAACACAAGGCTCAGTACAAATCTAGAATAATAGATAAGTACAGAAATAGCTAACCCCGCACTCAGCTACCCCAGAATAAAGTAAACTAGCGGAGCTGCTCCTGCGATAAGTGTCTCAATGTTCTGGCCACCCCACAGCGTGCACACCCTCAGCACGTCAGGCCACAAGAAACGACCACAGCTCCCAGGTCTATTGTTCAGAGCAGAGGCTTACGGTACGCTCGATGAGAGGGTAATGTTACCGAGCAAACCAGGTTCAATCTGACAAACTTGAATTCGCAAAACTGTATAGGTCCTTCTGTTCATACAACTGAAAACAATAAAAATGCGTCAACTGGATAACTTTATTGCCTATTGCACTTTTAGGGAGGGGATCCCCCGACTCCCACGTACACCTTAACCCCACGTACCATCACCCAGCATGTCCTCGCCCCCACGTACCATCACCCAGCGTACCCTCGCCCCCACGTACCATCACCCAGCGTGCCCTCGCCCCCACGTACCATCACCCAGCGTACCTTCGCCCCCACGTACCATCACCCAGCGTACCCTCGCCCCCACGTACCATCACCCCCACGTACCATCACCCCCACGTACCATCACCCAGCATACCCTCACCCCCACGTACCATCACCCCCACGTACCATCACCCAGCATACCCTCGCCCCCACGTACCATCACCCCCACGTACCCGCGTGTGGCGTGCAGCTCCCACACGAGAAGGCGTCCGTCGCTCACCAGCATTGCCGCCGCATTCTCCCCCACGGGGCAGCAGCCCAGCGCCATGGGGCGCACCGTCTTGGTGACGCGCACCGCGTCCGACTGACAGCGCAGCTCGTACACCACGTCCGCAGACACGCAGTCCACCTCTATGCACACAGCAACGCAAAACACATAGTGACACAACATACACAGTGACACAACACACACAGTGACACAACACACACAGTGACACAACACACACAGTGACACAACACACACACAGTGACACAACACACAGTGACACAACACACACACAGTGACACAACACACACACAGTGACACAACACACACAGTGACACAACACACACATAGTGACACAACACACACAGTGACACAACACACAGTGACACAACACACACAGTGACACAACACACACACAGTGATACAATACACACACACGGTGACACAACACACACATTGACAACACACAGCGAAGCACACACACAGCGAAGCACACATCACACAGCGACGCGCACACACACAGCACAACACACACAGCACAACACACACAGCGATGCAACACACAGCGACACACACACACAGCGAAGTACACAGCACACCACACACACAGCGATGCAACACACATAGTGACACAACACACACAGTGACACAACACACACAGTGACACAACACACACAGTGACACAACACACAGTGACACAACACACAGTGACACAACACACACAGTGACACAACACACAGTGACACAACACACACAGTGATACAACACACACAGTGATACAATACACACACACACGGTCACACAACACACACAGTGAAAATGCACAGTGACGCAACACACACACAGCGACGCACACAGTGACACCACACACACACAGCGACGCAACACACACAGCGACGCAACACACACACAGCGACGCACACAGTGACACCACACACACAGCGATGCAACACACACAGCGACGCAACACACAGCGACCCACACACGCACACAGTACACCACACACACACAAAGCGGCGCAAAACACACACAGTGACGCAACAACAACAACAACAACCGCCATTCGCCACTAAGTGGCGGTGACGTCACCACGACGCTTGTGCCAGGCTATGTGCACCCTGAGGCCACGTGAAGTGACGCAACACACACAGCGACACACACACACAGCGATGCACACACACAGTACACCATACACACACGGAGACGCAGCACACACAGTGACACACACACACAGTGACACACACAGTGACACAATACACACAGGGATGCACACACAAAGTGACACAACACAGCGACGCTACACACAGCGATGCAACACACACACAGTGATGCACACACAGTACACCACACAAAGCGACGCAACACACACACACAGTGATACAACGCACACACACACACGATGACACAACACACACGGTGAAAATGCAGTGACGCAACACACACACAGCGACGCACAAAGTGACACCACACACACACACAGCGACGCAACACACACACAGTGATACAACGCACACAGTGACAATGCACAGCGACGTAACACACACACACAGCGACGCGCACAGTACACCACGCACACACACACAGTACACCACACACACACACAGTACACCACACACACACACAGTACACCACACACACACACAGTACACCACACACACACACAGTACACCACACACACACACAGTACACCACACACACACACAGTACACCACACACACACACAGTACACCACACACACACAGTGGCGCAACACACACACAGCAATGCAACACACACAATGACGCGCACACACACAGTACACCACACACACAGCTACGCAACAACAACAACAACCGCCATTCGCCACTAAGTGGCGGTGACGTCACCACGACGCTTGTGCCAGGCTATGTGCACCGTGAGGCCACGTGAAGTGTCGAACGCCCGCTGGCAGGAGGTCACTGGGCAGACCCAGGTGCCACGGGTCGACTGACTGAGATGACTGGCTGATGCACCACCTGTGCCCCCTACTGTGCCAACCTGCTGTGCTTTAGCCACCCGGCGCTCCGCTCGTTGTTGTGAGCGTCGCTCCTCCGCCCTCCGTTGTTGTTGGAGGGCGACTGCCTCCAACTGCCCAGTAGCATCCTTCACGAGCCTCCTCCACAGAGGCCAATCTTGACACCGCTGGTACCAGTCATCGGCAAGTCCACTCAGCTCCACGTCCTCCTGTACCACGTCACTCCATCTCTTCTTTCGTACGTGCCGCGCCCGTTTAGCCCCCTCAATCTGGCCGAACAAAAGCTGTTTAGGCATGCGGTGGCTGGACATGCGGGCTACATGACCCAGCCAACGCAGCCTTGCCTGCCGGAGGAGCAAACCGATGGGACCCTGCCCAGATCTTTCAAGGATTTGTGAGCTCCTCACACAATCCAGTCTGGTTAAACCCAGGATGGATCGTAGGCAGGCCAGCCTAAATGTTTCTAACCGGCGAAGATGCTCCATTAGGGGGGTCCACGTTTCGCAAGCGTAGAGAAGGGAGGGAACGACCGTGGCCGAGAATACCTGAAGCTTCGTGCAGAGCGACAGACCAGGTAGTTTCCACACAGCGTTACGAAACCGATGAAAAGATATTGCCGCTCGACTTATTCGGAGTGAGACCTCTGCTGTTAAACCGGAGCCGGTCACAATACACACACACAGCGACGCAACACACACAGTGACACAATACACACAGTGACACAACACACACAGCGATGCACACACACAGTACACCATACACACACAGCGATGCAACACAAAGACAAAGATCCCCAGGAAAGCCTTAACAGACTATTGGGACAAGTGCTGTTAGCGAGCACCTATGCAGGCCAGCATGGCACACAAGGGGGTGGGTGGCCAGCACCACGCCCGGTCGTCTTTGTCTCGCTAGTGGTGATATTTACACACCTCACCAGGTACTCATTTGAGGCTGAGTCGACCTAGGGGAGGCCCATGACCGGTTCGGATAATTGCTACCAGTGTTTGCCATGAGCGGAAATTGAACTCGGGTCGCCGGGTTTGTAGTGCAGCGCGCTATACGCTACACCACCGCTCCCCACATGCAACACATACACAGTGACGCACACACACAATAACACAATACACAGTGACACAACACACACAGCGATGCAACACACACAGCGACGCAACACACACACACACAGCAACACAACATCCACACAGAAACAGAACACCCACACACAGTAACAGAACATACACACACAGTGACACAATACACACACAGTGACACAATACACACACACAGTGACATCAATAGTGACACCAACACACACACAACATCCAAACACACACACCAATAGGGTGTCACGAGCCAATCTCACTCATTGCCCATGTCCCAGCTGCTATCATACTGCACTGCAACACTATACTGCAATGGGCGGCAGGGTGGTGGCGCAGTGGAAACACCTGCGCATCGCAGCAAAGGGTTCTGGGTTCGATCTCTGTACCAGGTGCCGCCGTCTGTGTGAAGTTTGTACGTTCCCCCCCTGTTGTTCCGGGTTCTCTGGTTATCATAGCCAAAAGAAAAATTCAGTGTAACTCGTATTGGCTAAACACCCAAATGCTGAAAATAAACCTGTACACTACTCAACGTGGATCACACCGAGTCGCGACATCGCCCCCTACTCTGAAAATTGTGGCAGGATCCTCCTGAACAACAGCACTGAGACTCGGCGAGGCTGAACGAGCGCAACAACAACGACGACGACGACGACTGCGATATCAAAACTTCGCGATTTAGGAGACGAATGTAAACCCGACTGGTGATCCCGACGAACCACCGGCCTAAGAGTATAGAGGCGGGGAAATAAACGCGCAGCCTCGGTGCGCCGCCACTCCGAGCGCGACCCGTGCCCTTGTGCGTGTGGCTCACGCTGGGAGAGAGCGCGAGCGCGGGGTTTTGGATGCGGCGGCAGAGACGCACCGGCCTCGTCGGCGGGGGCCGGCACGGGCACGCTGGGGCGGTTGGGGCGCCGCACCCGCAGGGTGGTGCAGCCGTTCTCGTGCAGACAGAAGAGGGCATCGCGCTGGCGGCACGGGATTACCTGCACCGCGCGCACCGCAGGGGGCATGGGTACGTGCGACGCCACCGACACCGCCAACACTGCCAACGGGGATGCCGTGGCGGCTACGCTGCATTCTTTTTTTTATTTTGCCAGGTTAGGTCCACCGAGCTGTACGGATCTTTTTCACAAGCGACCTGGCCACAAATTATCGCTCAACAAAGTGTATTATCACGTAAAAATTTATTGCAGCCAGATACTCGAAATGCATGTTTCTGAATGTGGAGGGAAATACCGGAGGACCTGGCGAAAAATCCACATGACCACGGGGAGAACATGCAAACTCTGAATATACAGCAGGCATCACCAGGGTCGGGATCAAACCCACGGCCTGCTATATACCAGGCGAGGTAGTTAACCTCTTGCCATCCGTGGTATCGTCCTACTATCTACAAAAGTGGTCGTCATCCTATTCTGTACAAGTTACCATGCGGTTCCCCTTTCCTGTACATTGCATAAGAGATGAAACGGTGGAAGTGAAGCAGTCTGGTGTCTTGCAGTGGCCCAGCACAATACCATACACCTTTCAGCTATGGGGGCAGCAGCAGTGGACTATACTTAGCAACTTCGTAATGTACATCTCTAGATCATCCATATAGTCACCCAACACGAACATCTATCCTTCTTCATCCATTATCATCATCCATAGCATCAAAATATATCAACCTCCTTCTTGATCAATCACCTTCATCGATTTCATCGTCATCATTCACCACTGTCATGAATCATCAGGATCCTCATCCACCAACTCGTCCATGGCCGACCCCAGCGCTGCACTCCACGGTAGGCGCTCACGGTGCCCCCACCACAGGGCGCCAGCGGCTCCCTCGCGCTCGCTCTTACGGCCGCACTAGAGCCGCCCGCGTCATGCCAACTTGACCGCAGCGACCGGCATCGGCGACCATCGGACGACCACCGCTACCGTCAATATCACCGCCAGCAGTGGGCGAGGTCAACGAGGTCAACGAGGTCAACGACAAACGGCGGCAGTGGCCTCAACGCACGAGACGGCACCTGCAGGAAGGGCACGCCGCTGCGCTCGATGGCGACGATGCCAACTGTCTGGCTGATCTCCAGGTCGAGGATGACGATCTCGCGTGGGTACAGCAGCAGCATGTGGGAGCGGTGGGCAGGCAGGTATGACATCTGGATGCACTCTGTGAGCAGCACCCCCTCCACACTGCGAAGACAAAGATCCCCCAAATAGCCTGATCAGACAGTTGGGGCAAGTGCTGTTAGCGCGCACATATAAAGCCGGCACGGCACACGAGAGGGGTGGATGGCCGGCACCACACCCGGCTGCCTTTTTCTCCCTAGTAGCGATGTTTACACACCGTACCAGGTACTCATTTGAGGGTGAGTGAACCTAGGGGAGGCCCAGTTCAGATAATCGTCACTGGTGTTGGCCGTGAGCGGGATTTGAACCCGGGTCACCCGGGTTCGTCGCGCAGCGTAGCGCTAACCGCTACACTGCCGCTCCACACTGCACACACATACGGGGCACGCCCACACTACAACGACCATCATTTCCCGCGAAGTAGTGGTGATGTCACCACGATGCACTTTTGATTACAAGTGAAGAGTGGAAGGCTTGCGCACTTAACGTCCGCGCAGTTTATATACAACTCTGTTCACTCTCTCACACCGCCCGATGTTCAGATCTCTGGCACTGGTCTTTATCTTCGGTGCATCTGCATTTCTCTTTCTGCCCCACTAAATTCACTTGCCGTGTTTGAAAAATGCATACATGTAATCAGTTCCCTCATTAAATCGATTTGCATTTTTAATTCCACATTTCTTGATGTTCATCAAATACACTGCTAACACAGGATCGGCTAGGGTCCTAGGTGGATACTTGTGTATGACACAAGTCGTAGGGAGTGTCGGGACAATCTCAGAGCGAGGGTACAGCCGCAGTGCTGAATACCTAAAAGGCCCAGGTGTGTAATTATTGATTTCAGAGCAGGCCGGGTGACTCGGGAGGTTGCAGCGCTGAAGCTGGCATCGCTTAGATCCTGGGTTCAAATCGAAGCTGCTGCCTGTGATTGAACCGAGATCTGAAGCTTGGTGTGTTGGTATTCTCAGAAATATGGCCAACTTCCAGCTGTGATGGAGCAGAACTCTCACGCACTCGGTCGTGTCGCCATTGAGTGAGGTTGGGAAGTGAGCCACCTTGTGGGTGCACATTGGCGACATCACACCACCTAAGGCCAAGACTGGAGAACATTTTCACATTTCGAGCAACTGCCTGATAATGCTGGTTGTGACTATCAGCAAAACGTTAGACTACCCGGTTGTTAAATGTTGTGTGTGGATTGCTCTCCAACAACCACATCGGTGGTGCAGCCGAAGCAGTCATGAATTGGGACGCTTGATGGCGTCACAACTTTATTAACTGACTGTGTCGGGTGGAGGAGTGTTTACGGCAAGCATTTCACTTGCGCGATCTGACCCAAAAATCTATAACGAATAACAACACTGGTTGCGAAAGTACTCGCGTGTTAAATTCACACAGGAGAGGTTTGAGTCTAGGTTCATCCACGATAGGAATGAAGTATACATTTTTTTATATATTACGATTAAAACTAAAAAAATGTTTAGCAGGTAAGGCCCACTGATTGAAATATCTCTTTTTCAGAAGTGACCCCTTGCCACAAACGAAGTGGCTTATCACGTCAAAATGTATTGCAGCTAAATACTCTGAATGCGTGTTACTGAATGTAGAGGGTAAAACTGGACGACTCAGAGAAAAATCCAGACGACACGGGCAGAGAGAACACGCAAACTCCAAATATACAGGCGTCACGGTCGGGATCGAACCCACGACCTCCTGTATATTAGGGGCCGCTCACACCTCGGCTTCTCGTCGGTGATCAGCGTCTTGACGCGGTTGAGCGCTCGCCGGGCGCCCGTGGGGGCGCGCCCCGCTGCCGCGGCGGCACCGGCGGGGCTTGAGCTGGGGCTGGAGATGTAAACCTTCCTGCCTGCGCTCGGGGGCGGCCTCGACGGGGAGAAGTCGTGCACGAACACCATGCCCTCGCTCGTCAGCACTGCACACACACACACAGTGCCCTCACTCGTCAACACTGCGCACACACACCGTGCCCTCGCTCATCAACACTGCACACACAGTGCACTCGCTCATCAAAGACAAAGATCCCCCGTATAGCCTGTAAGACTGTTGGGGCAAGTGCTGTTAGCGAGCACATATGAAGGCCGGCACAGCACACTAGGGGGTGTGGCCAAAACCACGCCCGGCCGCCTTTGTCTCCCTAGTGGCAATGTTTACACAAAACGCCAGGAACTCATTTGAGGCTGAGTCGACCTAGTGGAGGCCCAGGACCGGTTCAGATAATCGTCACTGCTGTTGGCTGTGAGCGGGAATCGAACCCGGGTCGCCAGCTTCGTAGCGCAGCGCGCTGTTACACTACCGCTCACTGACGCTACACACACACACCGTGCCCTCGCTCGTGAACACTGCACACACACACACACCATGCCCTCGCTCGTCAGCACTACACACACACAGTGCCCTCGTTCATCAGCACTGTACGTGCACTCACACACACCCACCATGCCCCCGCTCGTCAGCACTGCATGCACACACACAGCTGCTGAGAGAATGTATCAGTTTCTGAGAGTCAGTTTTGGAAGGAATGGGTGAGTTCATAATAGTGGGTGGGTTTTTGAGAGTGTGGGTGAATATCTGAGTGTGGGGAAGTTTCTGAGAGCTTGGTGAGTTTCTGAGAGGGTGAGCTACTGATAAAGTGGGTATCTGAGAACGGGAATGCATGTGGGAGCAGCAGGTGGCACGGACGCGCGAGGCTGGAGGGATCAAAGGGGTCGCAGGAGAAGGAGATGATGTTCTCCGCGTAGCTCTTCTTCCACAGCTTGGTGCCCGTGTCTGCGTTCCACAGCACCAGCAAATTCGGGGGATGCACGGCGAGAAGCAGGTCCAGGCTGGCGTCCTGGCTCCACAGCCACTCCATGTCTGCAGGGAGGGCCCCGCGGCACCGCCACCCGACCGTGTGAGCATGACAAACGACAAGGCAATTCCTGTTCGGCCTCGAAAGCCGTACAAGCGACAGTTCTCAGCCCACAGTCTGTGGACCACTGGCCGTGAGAAGTTTTCTACGAAACTGCTGAAGACACTTTGATGTTTTTTTTTTCACAAAACGACGGGAGTTATGTTATCGGTGCATGGTGGAGGTCCACGAATATTTTTTCAAAGTTGACAGAAGGTCTGCGGGTACAGCAGGAAGGTTGGGAACCACTGCTCCAGAGGAAAATGTTTGGTGAGCACCTTTTAAAAGATGGGCGGGCCCAGCAGTATAGCCGGAACAATCTCCAGCCACCACTATCTTCCCAAAGACAGCGTTCACACGCCACACTGGTTACTAATTTCTTTAGAACCGATTTTTGTGTTTAGTTTGTCGTCCTTCCCCCGCACCTCTGATTAGCATAGTTGGCAACGAGCAGTGAAAAAGAAGTGTAACATACACGCATGCTCATTTAGTACCGAGTCAACCAAGTCATGCTCGGGATAGGTTCAGATACCACAGATGTTGTGCATGGTCAGGAATGGAATCCATGTCGCTTGAACTGTATGGTGGTACATGAATCAACACCGCATCACTCCCTACAAGACGCAAGCGTGTGTGTGTAGTGCAGAGCGGTGGAGAGGTGAGCTTGTGTTTGGTGCAGTGGCAGGTGGCATCTAATGTCAAACGATGTCCGCGTTGGTTTAGCCTTGGCCTACCCAGCCTAAACCGAGGACTTGGTATGGCGCTAGCACGCAAACATAGTAACGGCAGAGCCGGCCAGGTGTGGTGTGCGCCACATCGTTCTCATGTTCGTCTCACCAATCTTTACAGGTGCTTGCTCACAGCACTTTCCCCTGAGTTTACAAAGGTAAATAGAAGATATCTCCGTGTGAGCGGGCGTGCGTGCCTGTTTATGTGGCAGTGCAGATATTAGCCCACTGCGATACGAACCCGGAGACCCGAGTTCGATTCTCGCTCACGGTCAAAACCAGTGACGATTATTTTAACTGGTCCTGGACCTCCCCTAGTACTTGGTGCTTTCATAGGTGCTCGCGAACAGCACTTGCCCCAACAGTCTATTCAAGGATATATGGGAGATATCTGTCTGCGTATACATACCCTGCACGGGCTTCGTGTACTCCTGGATCTCGCAGCGTGCTCCGCCCGCGGCCACGTCCCACACCACGATTTTGCCGCTCGCATCCCCCGAGGCCAAGCGGGCGGAGTAGGGGGCGCACGCATCGTGGTGGTAGTTCTCCCGAGCCCATTTCACCTGCAGCGGGCACAGCGCCAGCCACTCACAGCGCCACAAGTACACTGCACTACGCGTATGCAGCGCCACACGTACGCAGCGCCCCAAGCACACAGTGCCAGCCACTCACCGGACCACTCGTACACAGCGCCACACGTACACAGTACCACACGCACAGCACCCGCCACGCGTACACAGTACCATCCACACAGCACCCGCCACGCGTACACAGTACCACACACACAGCACCCGCCACGCGTACACAGTGCTACACACAGCACCCACCACGCGTACACAGTACCACACACACAGCACCCGCCACGCGTACACAGTACCACACACACAGCACCCGCCACACGTACACAGTACCACACACACAGCACCCGCCACGCGTACACAGTACCACACACACAGCACCCGCCACACGTACACAGTACCACACACACAGCACCCGTCACACGTAGACAGTACCACACACACAGCACCCGCCACACGTACACAGTACCACACACACAGCACCCGCCACACGTACACAGTACCACACACACAGCACCCGCCACGCGTACACAGTACCACCCACACAGCACCCGCCACGCGTACACAGTACCACACACACAGCACCCGCCACACGTACAGTACCACACGCACAGCACCCGCCACACGTACACAGTATCACACACACAGCACCCGCCACGCGTACACAGTACCACACACACAGCACCCGCCACGCGTACACAGTACCACACACACAGCACCCGCCACACGTAGACAGTACCACACACACAGCACCCGCCACACGTACACAGTACCACACACACAGCACCCGCCACACGTACACAGTACCACACACACAGCACCCGCCACACGTACACAGTACCACACACACAGCACCCGCCACGCGTACACAGTACCACACACACAGCACCCGCCACGCGTACACAGTACCACACACACAGCACCCACCACGCGTACACAGTGCCAGCCACTCACAGCACCACTCGGGGTGACAGGGCAAGGCTGTGGGTTCGGATTGGGGCTGGGTTTGTTTCTGCGAGTGTGAGCTCCGTGGTAGAAGTTACCTTGACGACAGTTGCCTTGTGTTTGTCCAGGGCCTGGATTGTCTGGGCCGTGCGAGGATCCACCACCATAACCAGCGAATGGCATCCGTATGCCAGCAAGCCCTGCCATCCCCTACACACGCCAACGAGCACCACTCAGGTCACGCTCCACTGGTGCCAGAATCTTGCGTCCGCTCCAGCGAGTGGCCGCACATCAGGGACTCACAGGGGAAAAGATCAACACAAACACCCTCATCTCGATCCTGTATAGCCTACGGATGGACTGCTTCAAGTGTGCCCGGCGTGAGCACTCCCATTATTATCGCTAAAATACTTCCGAGAACAAATGCATATTGGAAAGCAATAAATAAGCCATACATATGAATTTTATTTTCTTCCTTGTAGATTTCTTGTTTTTTTATTGTGTAACTATTGTCTACATTTTGTCCCTACTCAGCTTGCTCATCTCCTGGCCTTTTCCTGACCAGCTGCCCTCGGCTCCCTCTCGGGGCCTTGCCGATACTACACTCTGGGGCCCTGCCACGACACAGTGAAGCAGTAGATGATTCCCCTGGGGTCGGGTCACCACAGCACTGCTGCTTTAGTGACCGTTTGGTTGGTGTAGTGATTTAGTTGGTGGGCTATGGATGGTGGTGCCTGTCAGTTGAACGGGGTGTCGACATGGTGTCAGTGCGCGCTGGTGGTTGCATGCATTTTAGTTGGTGTCGGTAGTTGAGTTTGATGTGGTTGGTGGTGGTGGGTTGAGTGGGGTGTTGAGATAATGGCAGTGCGTGGTGGTGGTGGTGGTGGAAAGTGTTGGAATGGTTGACCCGATCTGGCCGTCGTTTGTCCCCTGAGGTGGCCATCTGTTGCACCTCCTGTGCATGCGCGGGTTGCTGTGTCCCTGCGTCAGTCGTGCCCCTCTGCTATTGATCCTTGATGTCTCTTCTCTTTTTCTTCCCCAATGACTTTTCCCAATTGTGGCCCTGATCTGTTGTTGTGGATTTCCTCTGTATATGTAATTCGCTTTGAGATGCCGTGGCATTAAAGCGATCAATTCATGGAAATCCCTATCCTATCCTCATGAGCGCCTCCACCGCCATCATCATCACTCAAATTAACACGAACATCAACACTGTCATTACTGTCCTTACTGTCATGTTCTTCCATTGCTAACCAGTTTGTCCTATCACTGGACTCAGTTAAGGCAGCCAGGATTTCTCGACATTTCGCCGATGGCCACTGGAGGTGTCTTAAGTGCACAACACTGACCATGACTTTCCCGGGCTACAGTGGCAGATGGTGACGTGTGTCGCACCGCAGGGCAGAGGAAAGAGCCCCCCCCCCCTGACTCCATGGCCATTCATGAGACATTTTCGTCAACGAGGCGCTCCGGCTGTGCGCTCGCTCTTGCCTCCCCGCTCCCACGTGTCCATGGGGTATAAATAATCACCACAACTCCGAACGGAGACCCTCACCTCGGCCGTGGTGTGCACTCTTCGACACGAGCTTGACACTTTATCACTCAGATGTCTTTCATTAGTGTGCTCGTGACGTCACTGTTATAGACCGGCTATAATTATTTCTCAATAATGAAGCTTTAAACTCGTGCTGGGCAGCCCAGGCAGCAGCTGAGATGTGTGTTTATGATCGCACCATCTTGTAATATGATGGGGAGCTGTTTGCTTTATCTCCCCCAACCCCCTCCACCGCCTCTCATCCTTACCCCCACTCCACGTGCCCCCCCCCCCCCCTTCATGCTGAATGTAAAAATATATAATAGGTAATGAAACTTCTTCATAGTGTAACCGGGTCAATTAGGTCAATGAAAGCACTATTGACGAACATGTGTTTTTATTACTTGAGATTGTGCAACAACCGCCATTCTCCAGGAAGTGGCGGTGACGTCACCACAGGCCACGTGAAGTGTCGAAGGCTCGCTGGCAGGTCATGCGACAGACCCCTTTTGCCATGGGTTGACTGAGATGACTGGCAGATGCACCACCTGTACCCCCTACTGTGCCAACTTGCCGCACGGCGCTCCGCTTGTTGTTGTGAGCATCGCTCCTCTGCCCTCCGTTGCAGTTGGAGTGCGACTGCCTCCAACTTCCCAATAGCATCCTTCACGAGCCTACCTCCAGAGGCTGATTTTGACACCGCCGGTAGCGGTCATTGGCAAGGCCATTCAGCTCCACATCCTCCTGCACCACATCAGCCCATTTCTTTTCTAGCCGGTGCGTGCCCGTTGAGCTCCCTCTATCCGGCCAAACAAAAGCTGGCTACATGACCCAACGCAGCCTTAACTGCAAGAATAGCTCATTGATGGGACTGTGTCCAGATCTTCCAATCCAGCCTGGTTAAACCGTGGGTGAATCGTAGGCAGGCAAGCCTGAATGTTTCGAACTGGCGCAGATGTTCGCTTACAGGGGTCCACGTTTTGCAAGCATAGAAAAGGGAGAGCAGGACTGTGGGTGAGAAGAATCGAAGCTTCGTGTGGAGCGACAGACCAGGTTAGCTTCCACACAGCAGCGTTCGTTACAACGCTTAAGAAAAGATGCCGTCAGACTGATTGGGAGTGAGACCTCTGCTGTCAAACCGGAGCTTGTGCAAAGACAAAGATCCCCCGCGATGATTGTGAGCAGGGGGGGGGAGCCACGGGGGGGGGGGGGGGGCTGTGGCTCCGCCCCTGCTCACCGACTTTCCCCCTGAAATTGTGGGAAAGTCGGTAATCGGGATAACCGGATATCCGACTGCTACAAAATGCTGCAGGCTGTCACCTCGTGCTGCCCTACAGGCTGCCACCTTGTGCTGCCACCTTGTGCTGCCCTGCAGGCTGCTTGAGCGGCAGCCTTTCAAACTTATCGAACTTATGAGCCACATCAGCGGCTCCGATCTATTAATAAACTCCGCGTTCAAATCCAATAAAATTTGTTTTATACATTTGTGGCGCCCATTGGAAAACATTATACTGGATATCTCAGAATATTGAAGTCAGCAAAATGGTGGCTCCGCCCCTGATGTTGAGGCAAGTGCTGTTGCGAGCACCGATGAAGATGGGTACGGCACACGAGGGGGTGGGTGGCCAACACCACGCCCGGCCGCCTTTGTCCCCCCAGCGATGATGTGTACACACCGCACCAGCTACTCATTTGAGGCTCAGTCGACCTAGGAGCTTGTGCACCACAACCCCAGTGTCACCAAACTCGTTCGATATTGCTCGACGTGTCACCGCGTGGCGCAAACGAGTGCGACGTCACAATGGTGGCATGACGTCACGAGTTAAAGCGAAAAAGAGGCGACGAGACGTCATACGCCGCCGCTCCGTGCGTGCGGGAGAGCAAAGGCCGCCCGCCTCGCCGCGCTCGCTCGCTCGCTCACCAGTCCGCGGCGAGGCGGTTGTTGGCGTGCAGCGCCCCGGGTAGCGAGCGCGCGGGCAGCTTGATGTTCACGGTGACGGGCAGCATCTCTTCCCGCTCCTGCTGCTCCTCCTGCTGCTGCTTCTCCTGCTGCTGCTCCTCCTGATCCTCCTGCTGCTGCTCCTTCTGCTGCTGCTGATCCTCCTCCTGCTGCTCCTCCTGTTGCTGCTCCTCCTGCTGCTCCTCCTGTTGCTGCTCCTCCTGCTGCTGCTCCTCCTGATCCTCCTCCTGCTGCTTCTCCTGCTGCTGCTCTTCCTGCTCCTCCTCTTGCTGCTCCTCCTGCTGATCCTGCTGCTGATCCTGCTGCTGCTGATCCTGCTGCTCCTGCTCCTCCTGCTGCTCCTGCTCCTCCTGCTGCTGCTCCTGCTGCTGCTCCTCCTCCTCCTGCTGCTGCTGCTCAGCGATGGTGGCCGCGCTCCGCTGGTGCTGCTGCTCGGGGTTCCGCGCGCCGCTTCCTGCCCGCGATATCGCGAGATGACGTCACGGAACCGACGCGTGACGTCACGAAACCGGCCCAGCGCACGGAAGTTTCCGTTCCCGCCAATGTGCGGGCGGAGCGCCGCCATCTTGTTAAGCTCATGCTCAGTTTGACGCATTCGGCTCGTCCGCTCGCTCGCGATGTTCGCTCGCGATGTTTGACGAGACTGTTCACGTTCATGTCCGTTTTAGGTTGCAGCATTCACCACCCGAAGGTTCCTCAAATAACACGGCAGAGGGAAACCGAACTTCGGAGTTCCTCGAGCATTGATGGAAGTGTCGACGTACAGAGGATTAGTTCCGTGAGGTGCGTCGTTATTGGTGTTCTGCACGGCTTCAGTGACAATGCTCGTCCGTTGTTAATGGTCGGCGTTTGTTTTAAATTCCAATGGATATTCAATGTTCAGAAGCAGCACCAATATCCCGCGTTAAACGTCCATTCTCATGCTTGCACCCGTGTTTACTCGGGTCGTGTTTTTCAGCTATTTAGCTTAATGCCCGTGGCCAGCTTATTGTAATCGACCTGTACAAGTGCGTCTTTTCTACACCATTTTAAAGCTTATTTCATAAATCACGAGGGGCTAGATTATTAGGGCTGCGTTCCGGACGATCCAGAACACGGTTGTTGACTTACCAGGAAAGTCTCGGCGGGTCACGGATTCTCCGAGTGGGTCTCTGCTACATTAAAAATATTTGGCGAAGACCAATGACGGGCTGTGGTTTTTTTGTTTGTTTTAGCTATGGGAGAACAAGGAAGAAACGCGCAGATCCCGGGCAAAGAACCAACTCTGCACAGGGTAGTTGAACCCAGGTGTTGAGTGCTGTGAGCCACGAGTGCCGGTGGCCACCCTGGCGCCCGGCAATGCTAAGAGTAGCCCGTTCATTGTGAAGAGACTCCACTCCACCCGTCGAATCAATCCACGGCGCTCACAACGCGTTTCAGCCCGAAGTCGCAACTTAATAAAATAACTGGAGACTCAATTTTGCTGGCACCTGAATCCTGCTGCATGACCCAAAAATGTAATTACGTAGATCTGATGTGTAGTCGCAGCACCCAAACATTTCCATTAAGTGCTCCATCCATCACGCAACTCTTGACCCGTGGCAAAACTGAAATGTCATCAATCTGATAATAAATGCGTTGCGTTCATGTGGGAATGATGTCGGAATCTGATCATTCATGGCAAACACAAATACTCTTCTCTTTACAGCCTTCTCAACACTTTTTGTAACCTGTGGAGACACCTTTGAAAATGTTAAACTAGCCATGGGGATACATTATGACTTAAAACTTTCGTGACTGCAGGAATTCATATTCTTTGGTGCTTTCGGTAAAGTCACGTAGATAGAAAAATTATAATGAAGTGAATAAAAATCTTGACTTAAAGCTTTCGTGACTGCAGGAATTCATATTCTTGGGTCTTTCGGTAAAGTCACGTAGGTAGGTTCAAAGAAAACAAAACTACGACGTTTTGATCGCAACACAAGCGGTTGACCGCTTGTGTTGCGATCGAAACGTAGTTTCATTTTGCAATATTGCCACAATTCATATTTCCATGCAGCAGCTTTGAATTTACATCAGAAGACAAGTTTGCTGCTCTTCTCATGTGGAACTATGCCACCATATATTTGTTTAAAATCGTAAGGCATCAAACGAAAACCTGCAACATGTTTTACTTACATAGCACCGACACTGGATACATAGAAGCATCTTTACTTACTGAAACACCATCAGTTTTTTTCATAATTGACTTAAATTGTGAGGCGTGCATGCACCCCATTGTGCATGCTCTGCGTTCTGGATGTGGCAAAGTGTAAGCGACGACCTGTTTAATTCCAGCTCATTGTCCCTGTACATTTCAGGGTAACATGTCCTGCTGACTTTACATCTGTTTGCCCAATTTAAAAAAAAAAAACCTTCATTAGTTAGTGATCACCAGACATCCAGCGAGACGTCTCTCTCCTTTTGTAATTTAATATCGCAAGAAACCAAACCGTACTGCCGGCATCTGGACACATCACAGAAACCAAACAGCACCATCATGCACAGCAGGGGCAGTCTGGTACAACTCACGTAGTGTTGAGAGGTGCCCCAGCAGTCGTTACTCAAAACCATACATTTCACCGCATCTTAATATCTGTCTCTTCGCATTATACTGAAAAACCAAATTGTATAATACATCATAATACACCTTTAATAAGCTACATAAAACAAAATTATACTGTTATCTGTGCAAACATCATTATACGCTGATGTTACAGAACTTCCACTGGATTAGCCTCTATAGTGATGGAATTCAGCCTCCCATTAGCTGCTCCCTCAACGCACGCACAGGGCGCTGGAGGGGAGCGCACCATGGTGTGCAGGCCGCCCTCCACCCTCACATAAAACCCACAGTAGTGGTGGAGCAGCAGCTGCAGTGCCCTTACACGCGGTGGTGGCAGCCTCGTGGTTAAAAGTTGCAACGCAAGAGGAGATGGAATTCAAATTAATGTTAGAAAGGTTCATGCATCCATTATGCATTCCTAAAATCTATTAACAAAAAAATAAAGGTGCCCGTATGGGGTTTATAAATAACGACCCAAGGGGGTGCTATACCCATACGACGTAATGTGGTTAAGCTGAAGTGACGAACAGTTGGTGGAATTAAGAACACAATCGAATACTGAATATTATTCTACTCCAGTGGGGCTCTTCACTCCCAGCTCAGCATATCTGATGCAGCGTGTGGTGCAGCCAGTGGGCAGTGCCGTCAAGTCATCCGCTCAGCTGTGCCCACTCCTGTGAGAGCGGACGATTCCCCTCGTGGTCGATCACTGTGCAGAGCCGATGGCAGAATCACAATCCCCTCCCTCGAGGTTTTTCAAGCCTTGCTCCGGCTCTCCACTTGGCCCATTGCAGGGGGCTCCCATCTGGGTATGCACATTCCATTCTGCTGTGAACCATATTCCTCACTGAAATAATCATCATGGCCTGCAGGGTGGCACAATGAGAGTAGTGGCCAATGACTGAACTTTCTTATGTGCATTGGTCTTCAGGTGTGATGAAGACCTATGCCTCAGTGTGAGAACAGTAGGTGACACGACTTGCTTATCCTGCAATCCAGTATTGGTAGGAACATCTGCCTCTCACGAGAGCCTGTCCGCCCCTCCAGCGCAGCGAGTGCTCCACAACTGGAGCGACCACAGTAGCGGCATCACGGCTCTCAGAAATCGGACAGGAGGCACAATGAACCTGCCTCGACTGGACCCTAAAGAAATAGGGTTTCTTCCCAGAGTTCAGCTCAAGGTGAGCGTTTGTCTGGCGAGGGTCCACAGGTACTCATGCTTCACCGCAGCAAAAATTCCATCGCGCTTGGAGAGGGAATGCACCCAGGATAACTGCTGTGCCCCGCAGCTGTCTTTTCCACTTATGCACGGTGCTGAAAACCCGAGAACATGAAACAACGCAGTTTTACAGGAGCTCATCACTAACACTGATTGATGTGTCTGGAACGCTTAGAGGGATGGGAACTCAACGGCTGCCATGCTTGATTCGCCGACAACGCTGCCATGCCACCATCGCAGGGGTACACGCACCCCAGGCACCCACAGGGAAAGCAGCAGGAGTGTTTGAAGGGAAACAGGCAAGCGTCGGGAGTGAGAATGTACGTGAATACACGCCTGCTGCTCTACACAGGGACCACCCGTCCCCACAAAGCTGACCAAGAGTTTCTGCACGGTCGACTCCGGACAGGAAGCCAGGCCGTCCGGCTCTCCACACTCACCAGCTCAGGCAGTCTGTGCATGAGAGCCTGAGTGACATCAACAAAGTGCTTCACGTTGCACTCTGGAAGCGCTTTTTGTAAATGCGAGTGATTGGATCGGGAGGGAGTCGCAGGCTGCCGTAGGAATAAGGCTCGGGGAGAACCAGGCTCCGTCGCACCTCGAAGAGACATCCGAGGTCATTTCTGTGTCGCAAGTAGCGACACGCGACGCAGGCGTCCCTCCATGTGCCGCGCCCTGGGAAAAATCATCACTCGCAGGACACTCACCAAACCCGCAACAATGGTGCCAAAACAGTACAAGTGCCAGCCACTGGAAGTGGTTAAAGAGGTCCAACACCAGGACGTGAAGTCGGTTACAATGCAAAATGACACCGGCTGGGTTCCAACACCATTTCCTCAATTTCTTTACGTTTGTAATCATCCCCCTCGCCGATTTTTGTGTATTATCTTTACATGTAATACACACCTCTCACTGGCCCACACACAGCCACGAGCTCACAGCACACTCAACACCTTGCAGCTACAGCAACTTATGCTTAACTATAAAACACACTAGACCTCCATCGGAAGGCGTAAATATATATGTACGTTATAGACACTACTTTTTATCGGCTACGTAAGTAATGGGGTGTGGTATATACAGCAGCATTGGGTTCACTTTGGTGAGGTCTTGGCGTGAGAGCTGCCCCTCATCGGTCCCGATCACCTGTTCGGGGATCCTGGAGCCAGGGTGGTCTCCGGGCCGGGTGCTCAGCGAGGGGAAGCCTGGGCGACCAGGTCACGCGAGCACAAGTCCCAACGTCAATACCCATCACCGCGCGAGTCCAAAACACAACCTGACGCCGGCAATCCCTGACGCCCACACGCAGCAGGTCCCTTCCGCACGCCCAGCACATCCCCCCTGACGCCCGTTCGGAACGAAGCGCACACAGCGTGGTAGCCCCACGAGCGTCCAACGGCGACGTCGGCTGCCAAAGAGGCGTCCATAAGCCAGAATCCATGAGCTCGCATGCGCCTGCCCCTCCTGTTCAGGTAAGACGCACGCGGAGAGCTAGCGGTAATATGGCAGCGAGCTGGTGTGCGGCGCGTTGTGCTGGATGAGGCTGCTGAGGTGGGAGAAGCCGATGCCCGCGTACACCTCGCCCACCTGCTTGTCCACATGCTTGCGCTTGTGCTTTGAGAGGTGGCCCGACTGCGTGAATCCGCGGCCGCACACGTCGCACTTGAAGGGCTTTTCGCCCGTGTGCGTGCGGCGGTGGCGCGCCAGGTTGTAGGAGTGCGCGAACGTCTTTCCGCACTCCTCGCAGCCGTATGGCTTCTCGCCTGTGTGCGTTCTCTGGTGGATCAGCAGGTGCGACTTGTGTGCGAAGCCCTGGCCGCACTCCTGGCACTGCACAGGCCGGTACGGCTTCACCGAGGCCCCGGCCGCCGCCGCGCGCACCGACGCCAACAGGTGGGCGCTGCTGCCCCCGCCGGGCGACGCGCCAAACTCCTTGTCGCAAGAGGACTGCGCGCCGGCCTGCGCACCGCCGGGCTGCCCGTACACGCCCCCCGACTCCACCCCGCCCTCCGCGGCTCCGTGGCCCTCACGTTTCTCCAGGTGCCGGTTCTCCGAGAAATGCGGCGCCACCCCTGGGGTCTCCGCCGAGAAGTGGTTCCCGTCGAGTGGAAGAGAATCGCGCCCAGACTCCTCCGTGCGAGCACCTACACACACGATGGTGGTGGGGGGGGGGTACATACACGTGTATAAATGTATAACGCGGAATATTCACACAGGAATAAACGTGTACAATACATGAATATACCTCTGTAAATCTGAAGGAAGTAGTCCTCTCTACATCGTATTGGCCAAGTGACACATGGTAGCAGCAAACATTGATGACTGAACTGTACTGATACCAGTGTACAGCCGTGTCTGTTTTACTGCTGTCTGTTGAAATGGCCACCTTTTCTCAACTCTTTGAGTTGGTCTCAAAAAATGGCCATGCATTCAGTTATTTGAGTTGGTGGTTCGAATATGGCTGAGGGCTTTTGTGCATACAATGCTGCACACCTTCGTGCATTGTTAATTCTATAAACGTTTGTTTACCCAGGAAAGACTCACTGAATCCCACAGTCTCTTTTTCTCAGGAGAGTCCCTGCCAAGTGTGTAATCTCAATAGTCATTGGCAGGTTAGGATGCTTGTCCAATACCAGTTACACGATGTTTTTTTTAGCTATGGGAGGAAACTAGAGAAACTGGTACCAGTGCAGCACAGGGAGAGAGCATACCAACTCCGCACAGAAAGGTGCCTGAGTTAGGAACCGAGGTCCTTCCTGTTGTGAGGTGCAAGTGTTAGCACTGCGCCATCCTGCCACCCTTTGTTTCCAGCCTGCAATAATATTTCTGTTTCCATAGGTGTTCTCGTCATATACAGATGTACACATTACAGGCAGTCTACTTGTAAAACATGAGGTCACAGGGCACATCACTGCCTACACACATTGCTACGGTCCCCAATTTGTTTGCTCCTTGTGTGAGCGAGATGCTCCACATGGACGCTCATGTGGTAGAGCTGCACTGGATATTTCACGGGCACCGCGACGTGAGAAACCGGCATTGTGCGAGTTGCTGGTGCTGTGCGAGATGTGTGAGATGTTACTTTGAGACGCTGGTGCTGTGTGGGCGAACGGTGTTGACGCTGTGCTCCCTGGCGCCGCGTTACCCGTGTCCGCGTGCTGATGCCGCTGGCAGGGGCTGCTCTCTCCGGCGGGGCCGTCGGCCGAGGCTGCGGCAAGTGCGTTGGCATAGAGCGCGGGGTCGAGCGAGCAGAATCGCTGCGCCGACTGAAAGAGCTCCTGGCTCAGGCTGTTTAGCACCACCACAATGGTCTCCAGCAGCGAGCGACTCGTGCCCTCGGCGCCGGCGTCGCCGCCCTTGGGGCGCTTGATGGAGACGCCCTCGATGACGCGGCGAAGCACGGCGTAGAACGCAAACGGGAGGCGCGCCTTGGCCACGGCGAACAGCTCAATGCGCACGTGGGGGTGCTCGGCGCACGCCAGTAGCGTGTTGTAGTCACTGATACCCAGCTCTTTGCTCATGGCGCGCGCAATTTTGGCGCTCATGCCGTGAGCCGTGAGCCACGCGCCGAAGTTCATGCGCGGGTCAATCGCCGATGCCGATGCCATCGTGACAACGCTGCCTCCTCGCTCAATCTGCGGTATAGAGAGAGGGGGGGGGCATCGGTGAGAACAGCGTGACAGAATCGCACCAACGCCACAGGCACGGGGCACAGTGCTGCTGAGCCACACTCGCTCGGCTAAGTGAAATAATGTTCATTACTGATCACAGCAAATTCCACAAGGCAGTGCTGCCATTTTCAGAAGGCAAAATCAATGTGCACAAGCCTCTTGCTAACACACTCCATTTTATTACACAAAACCTGTCACAATGGGTGGCCCATTTGTAAGGCATACAGTAGAGGTGATAGGATTTGTTTTACTCTACTTTTGCTCATACTACCTCCAGCATCTTTTGTTTATGCTCTGGTTCACTCTGGCCCGAACTTCACTGAATATTTGGTTTGGTTAATGCAGAAAAATGTGATACGGTGCATCAATCGCATTAAAACATGAACAGGAACGAGTACGTTTGTTTAAATAAACACTTATGTAGCCGCCTGGGCTTGTGCTCTAACGCGCACGGCACAAGGCCTCTGGTGGCTCCTGAACGGCACCGAGCAAACACGAGCCTCGTCCGTGCACAGGTCCCTGTATGCAAACTCCCAATGCAGGGATTCTCCCGTCCACTGCAGGCAGCACCGCCTCGACAACATAACCAGCGCAACCCGAGCCGCTATTCCAACTTCCCTGGACTGATGCGGAACAGTGCCAAACTACGTTTTGAAAACTTATGTCAGCACATTTTGCAAACCAAAATCTAGAACTACTACAAATGAAAAATTAGCCCATGTTAATTTTATAAATAGCTATGCCTACTCCGTATAAACTTGCCATGAATCGCTGTCAAACAATGGCCAACGTTAGGACGGGATGAAGCATAAATGCCGAAAAAAAATGAATTGATGTTTATTTTACTGAATAACATAATTCAATTCAAGTGTAAACTCCCCTAGTCCCAGGCAGTGTTTAGGAGGCACATTGCGTTGACTCTCTGGGCAGGGTGGAAATGCCCCTCGTTCCACGCCGTCACAGACAATTGTACACTTACAGCGATCCGCTCATCTCCGTTAAGGATCTACACGTACGAGATCAGCCCCATCCTGCGACTAGGAAACCTCATTTGTCAGCATCTCTGAAATAAATATGCTAAAGGTTGGACTGCCTTGCCCCTGACTCTCCTGCGAGAAGAGACCGCGTACAGTGTGCGATGCCAGTATCAAGGTTTAGGACCTTTTCTGCCAATGCCACCGACGCACGGGGAGATCGCTGGGCGTCTCCACAGCTCCCCTCACCTTGGCCCTCACTCCACCAACGCAACAATCACACATCAATACAAAACTCAGAAAACAACACTCACCAACACAACACTTTCCGGCATCCCAATGCAGGACCTTCCCAAAACGCCCTGGGATTCAGTAAAAGTATTACTTCACACTAGAACCTGCCAACCATCACATATGGCAACACTCGGCAGATTTATGCTGATCGCGGCAAATACCGCGTAGACTTAGCGATAAGCCACAGAGAGCTGCACCTCCCCCTGTACTGAGTGCTGCGACTCCTCGCTACGGGTAAGTGTTGCCACAGCTGCCCCGATGGCACAGCTGCCCCGGTGGCACAGCTGCCCTGATGTGAGATGGTTGTGCTACCGTGAAGGCAAAGAGGAGTTTGCGTCCAGCGAACTCCTCTATAAGACAGGTCGGGAGACCATAGCGTTCACGGGAACCTCCAGCTGCTAAAGAGCCACCTACTGCCACACCACCCAAACCAGCCACAGGACTCAAACCCAACTTCTCCATGCCACTAAAACGAATCCCCATTACTCAAACCAAACCTATTAATACACCAGCTATGCACAAACTAATGCAGACACTTCATATACCCACGCCATCACACCTGCCAACATTACAGAGTGCTAATGCTCAGAAAACCTGACGCCAAAGTATGTTAAACATGTACTGTACAAAGACTCGCAAGACGCAGGAGAGATTATTGGATATGGGTGCGTGCCGTCAGTCGGGGCGAGTCGACCCAGCCGATCGTCATCCCTCTCACATCACTCGCGAGGGGAAGGGGTTGGGTTGCCACGGGTAGCAGCATCACGAGAAGTGGTGTGAAGGTACCGGGGTAGTGGTGGTAGCGGGGTCGTTGTAGTTGTGCGGTGGCAGCGATTTTGGATGTAGCGGAGTGATTGTAGTATTGTGGCGATAGTTGTAGCGGTGGCAGTCGTGTGGATGTCGCGGGGTTGGTGGTAGTGGGGTGGTTGGATTCGTGCGGCGGTAGGAGGGTGTCTGTAGCGATGTGCTTACAGCGGGATGGTTGTAGTCGTGTGGCGTAGCGGCCGTCGGGTGCGAGTGGCGGCGGGGTGGGTGGTTGAGGCTGCGAGTGGGGCTGGCGCCGCGTCGGCCCGCCGCGCAATGGCGCCTCTGCTGGAGACAAAGACCTGGGGGGCCTGTGGCTGCACTGCGAGGGGCGTCCAGAGCCCGCGCGGTGCTCGAGGCGCGCGGCGCGAGCAGAAGACGGGCGACGCGGTCCGGGGAGACGGCGCGATGAGGCGACGAGGAGGAGGGGGAGGAGGTGGACGGGGGACGGGCCGAGCGACGAGGAGATGGAGCGCGGAACGGGGGACGAGACGGGAGCGACCGCGTCCGGGTTAGCGTGACGTCACCGCGCGGCTTCCGGGTCGCCGTGAGAGCCCCGCGCAGAACATCGCGGATGATGTCACGGCACAACATCCGGGTCATTTGTCACGACGACAGGCTCCGGGTTGTCGCGGACGTCACTGCTGGGTCGCCTTGGTGTGACTTCACTTGCCTGCTATGTAAATGACGTCATGTACCGCCAAATGTAGGTGACGTGACGCCACGCTCTGCCAGGTGCAGAGCGGCACACGATTACAATACAACTAAAAGTTATTTTATTTTACCAGGATAAGACCCACTGAGCTATATATGTGTATATGACACGTAAATAAATCTTTAAAAAGCGAAATCAAATATATTTATGCTCTGAGATGCATATAAACGAAACTATTTTTTTTATTTTACCAGGTGAGGCAAACTGTCTGTATGACACTCCTCGACTTACGAACATAATTGATTCACAAAATTGTACTAAATTTAAATTCTTATAGGTCAGTGGTATGAGCTGTTACGGTTCAACAAAAAAGGGAAACATTGATAAACTCATGAATAAGAATAAATATTGGACGTGAGCATGTATAACTATAAACAATTCCTGTATAGTAAATAAAATATAGAATAAAGTAACAATAGAAACACATTTTCTCTTACCTTCAGTCCCGATGCTGGCTTGCTTCTCGGAAGAGGCGCAATGATTCACACTGTTGGGGCAAGTGCTGTTAGCGAGCAGCACCTATGAAGGGCAGTACGGGGGGGTGAGTGGCCAGCACCACGCCCGGCCGCCTTTGTCTCCCTAGTGACGATGTTCACACACCGCACCGGGTACCCATTTAAGGCTGAGTCGACCTAGGGGAGGCCCAAAACCGGTTCAAATAATCGTCACCGGTGTTGAGCGTGAATAGTTTATATCTTACACACAGCATTATGCAGCCGGGTTCGTAGCGCAGCGTAGCGCTAACCACTACACCACCGCTCCCCACAGTGGTACAACAACAACCGCCATTCGCCACTTAGTGGCGGTGACGTCACCACGGCGCTTGTGCCAGGGCATGTGCACCTTGAGGCCACGTGAAGTGTCCAACGCCCGCTGGCAGGTCACGGGGCAGACCCAGGTGCCACGGGTCGACTGAGACGACTGGCTGATGCACCACCTGTGCCCCCTACTGTGCCAACCTGCTGTGCTTTAGCCACCCGGCGCTCCGCTCGTTGTTGTGAGCATCGCTCCTCCTCCCTCCGTTGTTGTTGGAGGGCGACTACCTCCAACTGCCCAGTAGCGTCCTTCACGAGCCTCCTCCACAGAGGCCGATCTTGACACCGCTGGTACCAGTCATCGGCAAGTCCACTCAGCTCCACGTCCTCCTGTACCACATCACTCCATCTCTTCTCTAGCCCGTGCCGCGCCCGTTTAGCCCCCTCTACCCAGCCAAACAAAAGCTGGCTGGGCACGCGGTGGCTGGGCACGCGGTCTACATGACCAGCCAACGCAGCTTTGCCTGCCGGAGGGGCTCACCGATGGGAATGTCTAGATCTTTCTAGGATTTGTGAATTCATCACAGAACCCAGGGTGGATCGAAGGCAGGCCAGCCTGAATATTTCTAACCAACAATATTCCATTAGAGGGGTCCACGTTTCACACGCATAGAGAAGGGAGGGCATGACTGTGGCTGAGAAGATTTGAAGCTTCGTGTGGAGCGACAGACCAGGTAGCGCTGGCGAAATATTATCTCTCTCGCCTGGTACGCAGGAGGTTGTGGATTGGATCTCGACCCTGACGCCTGTATATTTGGAGTTTGCATGTCTCTCTCCACGTGGTCGTGTGGGTTTTTCTCCGGGTCCTCTGGTTTTTCCCTCCACATTTATAAACATGCGTTTAGAATATTTGGCTGCTATACATTTTCACACGATAAGCCACTTCGTTGCGCTATCATTTGTGGCCAGGTCACTTCTGAAATATAGCTATATGGTAAAATAAAAAAAGATTTGAATAGTTTATATCTTACACACAGCATTATGCAGCCAATGAAAATATGCCAGGCGACTGATTCGGAGTGACGCATCTACTGTCAAACCGGAGCTGGTCATAAGCACACTGCCCAGGTATGGAAAACTTTTCACAACTGATCTATCACAAATAGAGAGATGAGGGAGTGGAGTGTTTCATAGCACAAAATACCCTGACAGGTGCTTAGTTTTGGTAGGGCTGATGGTAAGACCACATCTTAGCGGCACACTCCAGTCGCAGCAGCAGCGCCTCCGACTCCAACTGAGTGAGCAGCAATCGCCAGCCATCCCTCGACCGCACCCGGGCATCGATCAGCCTTCCATTATATTTGTACCAGATGGAAATTCATCCAGTACAGCCATGGAAAGCTTCTGAAACCACGTGGTCAAAGATGTGACATAATCTGGGAGCCAGAGGACATCCTTGTCGTACCCCAAGGTGAACAGGCAATGTCTCCGACTCCTGGCCACGTAGCTTTACCCGGGCATGCCCACCATCATGAAGGCCCTTAATGATTGAGCCGTCAGGGCCACAGAAAGCACGCAAAACAGCCTGTTAATGGTATTATAGGCGTGTCGTAACCCTCCACCACCCGACAGCCAGGAAAGTTATTACGTAAACAAAACGTGGCAATTGGTTACTACTTCAGCTCGCCTATGTGTTGGGGAGTAAATTCACAACATTTACAACTTGAGTACGACGTTTCGCTGGTAATTACATCCAGCATCATCGGGCGATTTGCCAGAAGTGGCTGAATGTAATTATCGGCGAAACGTCGTACTCAAGTTGTAAATGTTGTGAATTTACTCCCCAACACATAGGCGATCTGAAGTAGTATCCACTTGGCACGTTTTGTTTATGTGACAAACCTTACTGGCCGTGTATGGTGATCTAACCCAAAAGCCTTGGTTTGCGAAAGCCTACGTGTTAAACTGGTATCATAGGCGTTTACCAGGTCAATAAAGTAGATATGCAAGTCGTTGGAATTCCTTACAGCATTACCGTAGCAGACGGACAGAATATGGCATCCGTGCAGGTCTGCCTGGTCTGAAACCACATTGGGGCTCCGAAAGCCTCTCCTCAACGTGCCTAGCAAGGCGATGTTGAATAATCCTTGCCAGGGCCTGACCTGGCACACTGAGGAGATGCCCATGTAGTTGTTACAATCTATGCGGTCCCCCTTCTAAAAAAGGGGGGCCACCTGGGAATCTTTCCAATTCTACAGAACCCATCCTGTGGTCCACAGTTGTGATGTCATGTCGGACAGTCTGTACGCAGACACCACCCTCTAAGCATTTCGGTTGGGAGACCATCTCTGCCCGGCGCTTTTCCTGGTCTCGGAAACACTCCCACACATGTGCGCGCACGCACAGACACCTCCCCCCCGCCCTGCGTGAGAATGAATCATTACAGCTCGCGGAGGATCGAACAAAATACTTCCACGGTTCAGTTTGCAAGTGCGAGTTCGTGTTCTAAGACAATGTAATAAAATATATTGCATGGAAGTTGGTTCGTAAGTAGAGGACTACCTTGTTGAACTTCCTTTTCACCGTACGTAGCAAACCGTGCTCGTTTTCAGCTCAACGAAGTGGCTTATCACGTGGCAATGTAAGCAGCCCATACTCTAAACGCAAGTTGATTTTAATTGTGGAGGATAAAACTGGACCGGGAGAAAAAAAAACCACGTGACCACGGGAAGAGAGACACGCAAACTCCAAATATACAGGCATCATCAGGGTCGGGATCGAACCCAGGGACTCCTGCGTGTCAGGCGAAAGTTAACATCTCGTCCCCGTTGCGCCCACACGTGTGGGGCGTGAGTGGTTGCGACCCAGGATCAACTTGGGGACGGAGTTCTCTCAAAAGTGGTCGTCGTTTCCCATTCCGGATTTTGGAATGGGGGGGAGGGGTGGAAAAAAGCACATCAAACTACTAAGAGGCGACGTGCGGAGGGATTTATTATTTAATTTGCACCAAAACTTAAGCCAAGCCCGTAAATTCCCCACATTGCATCTTTCCCAATGATTGACGTGGTATTTTCTAGAGATTGTTGTGAACAGATGCAGCACAGTTAAGTGTTTTGTTCCAGATGTCTCAGATACTAAACGGAAATTAGTCTCTCACTAAAGTAATATTTTCTCAAGGGGCATCCTTGCGGGTTAGAGGCATTGAATTGAAATTAGCCAAATAAACAAATGATGCATTTCTATAAGAAAACCAGAACTTAATTTGAAATTAAGGGCCTGGTTTGTGTTGGTGCAAACAGTTCCCATACCTCTTTGATAGGTATTGTTATTTTATACTGGTAGGAACGAAGTTGTAAACTGATTGTACCAGCCTGCAATAGATTAATGTGTCCGTCCGTCCCCTTTCAATACTTTAACGAAGTGAAATCTCGTGCTGTTGGGTGTAAAATCAGCAATAGACAGCGCAGAGACTTGTCCTACCAGCCCACCCTGTAGGGACCTGTTCATAAAAAAATCAGGAAATTATTTTTCGCCAACAAATACGTCTAAGGTGACGTGTTTTATATTTGAATTTAGTGTACCGTCTCCATATCAACTCGACTCATCGGATGACAGTGACGCACGAGAACAAGAAGAATAACAAGGACACGTGTATACAACTTAATATCAGAACGTACAGGATATTAAAACACAGAGTACAATGTTTTATTTGTCACTCTCAGTGTGGTCAGACTTCTCACAACGGGGGGCTAATGCAGGCTGAGCGAAACTGGGAACAAATGGCTGTAAACAAATGAACATTAACATTTGCAGCAATACCAGCGGACGGCACGGTGTACAGCAAGCGTTCACACCTGCCTGTTGCTGACCCATGTAACGCTAAACAGAGATGCTCTCACAATTCTCAAAATAAAGCAGAGATCTGGTAAACATTGATTCTTGATAAAAGTTGGTCACACGCAAACACGAAAGCACACGGCACCTATTCAAGCATGCACACAATTCACTGCTCATAAAGCATTGCGGCACAGTCATTCCAACACGTTTTAATCTGCAATGTAATTTTTATCTTTTAACTTTTTTTTTTACAAACGGTACTACATCTCTCATGTCACTACATGCAACAAGACTGGGATCTCTGAAACGGTACTGAGACTACAGTAGGTACAGTGAGGGAAAAAAGTATTTGATCCCCTGCTGATTTTGTACGTTTGCCCACTGACAAAGAAATGATCACTCTATAATTTTAATGGTAGGTTTATTTGAACAGTGAGAGACAGAATAATAACAAAAATCCAGAAAAACGCATGTCAAAAATGTTATAAATTGATTTGCATTTTAATGAGGGAAGTACTTATTTGACCCCCCCCCCCCCCTCTCAATCAGAAAGACATCTGGCTCCCAGGTGTCTTTTATACAGGTAACGAGCTGAGATTAGGAGCACACTCTTAAAGGGAGTGCTCCTAATCTCAGCTTGTTACCTGTATAAAAGACACCTGTCCACAGAAGCAATCAATCAATCAGATTCCAAACTCTCCACCATGGCCAAGACCACAGAGCTCTCCAAGGATGTCAGGGACAAGATTGTAGACCTACACAAGGCTGGAATGGGCTACAAGACCATTGCCAAGCAGCTTGGTGAGGTGACAACAGTTGGTGCGATTATTCGCAAATGTAAGAAACACAAAAGAACTGTCAATCTCCCTCGGCCTGGGGCTCCATGCAAGATCTCATCTCGTGGAGTTGCAATGATCATGAGAACAGTGAGGAATCAGCCCAGAACTACACGGGAGGATCTTGTCAATGATCTCAAGGCAGCTGGGACCATAGTCACCAAGAAAACAATTGGTAACACACTACGCCGTGAAGGACTGCAATCCTGCAGCGCCCGCAAGGTCCCCCTGCTCAAGAAAGCACATACACATGCCCGTCTGAAGTTTGCCAATGAGCATCTGAATGATTTAGAGGACAACTGGGTGAAAGTGTTGTGGTCAGATGAGACCAAAATGGAGCTCTTTGGCATCAACTCAACTCGCCGAGTTTGAAGGAGGAATGCTGCCTATGACCCCAAGAACACCATCCCCACCGTCAAACATGGAGGTGGAAACATTATGCTTTGGGGGTGTTTTTCTGCTAAGGGAACAGGACAACTTCACCGCATCAAAGGGACGATGGACGGGGCCATGTACCATCAAATTCTTGGGTGAGAACCTCCTTCCCTCAGCCAGGGGATTGAAAATGGGTCGTGGATGGGTATTCCAGCATGACAATGACCCAAAACACGGCCAAGGCAACAAAGGAGTGGCTCAAGAAGAAGCACATTAAGGTCCTGGAGTGGCCTAGCCAGTCTCCAGACCTTAATCCCATAGAAAATCTGTGGAGGGAGCTGAAGGTTCAATTTGCAAAACGTCAGCCTCGAAACCTTAATGACTTGGAGAAGATCTGCAAAGAGGAGTGGGACAAAATCCCTCCTGAGATGTGTGCAAACCTGGTGGCCAACTACAAGAAACGTCTGACCTCTGTGATTGCCAACAAGGGATTTGCCACCAAGTACTAAGTCATGTTTTGCAGAGGGGGTCAAATACCTATATCCCTGATTAAAATGCAAATCAATTTATAACATTTTTGACATGCGTTTTTCTGGATTTTGTTGTTGTTATTCTGTCTCTCACTCTTCAAATAAACCTACCATTAAAATTATAGACTGATAATTTCTTTGTCAGTGGGCAAACGTACAAAATCAGCAGGGGATCAAATACTTTTTTCCCTCACTGTAGGTGGTAATGTGGCTGGGGTTGCTGCAGCTGACAGGACACCGTGCCCCGAGCCCTGGCAGACAGACGCTGCTGGAACAGCCACATGCTGCCGCCACGTGGGTTAATGCTGTGGGGTTTTAACTGCAATCGCTGCAAAGCCGCCCCGCTAGGCATGAAGCAAAGCCCACCTGCCGTACTTCAAACACAATACTCAGAGGCTCAAGTATTTCCACTAATAACTACACTAAATGGATAAATTACACATACAGGATCACTACAGTATATGAAATGTTCACTAGTGACTAAAATACACAGCTTTGTCTTAATAAACACCAAAACGCACCCCCCCCCTCCCAGATCTAGAGAAATTCCCATATTCTACAAGAAGTGGCCCAAGGAACAACAAAATCTAAATACATTGAATGGGATTGTGTAGTTGTATTAATAGGCGCTACGGACGTAGACGATGAGCACTGAGGTAGGATATGGGAAAGGCCCCATCGCGATCTGGGAGGGCTGAATACAATTACCATCATTCAAGCTAACGCCAGCTAGGAGGGCTCCATCATCCCAACAGGATACCTGAAGCTGCGTAAGTGAGAAGGCCTTGCGCCCATTCATGTCTGGCGGATCCGTATTGTCTCGCGCTTTTCGTGAAAACGTCCATCCGCGCCATCATCGCTCGCCGAGCCTCGTGGAATATGGCACGCCAACGAGTCCGACGCAGTCACAGCTTGTCAAGTAACGAGCAACCGGAGACACCGCAGCGAGACGCAGTGCTGTTTTCTTTCAGATACTAGTACAAGCCGCGCCCCCAGACCTCGAGATACAGTGAAACACAGGAGCACCGCTTGCTATGGTTCCTTTCATCCAGTAGTTGTGCGTTGACAAGAGGTCGTTGACGGGAGAGTTGTATGATTTCAAGGGGCTGCTGCCTCTTGTTGCCGTGGCACGTCGGGCCTTCAAGGCCCCCACAGCGACTGCGTCTTCATGTTGACGTCGGACAGGCAGACGTCCTGGTCGCTCAATATCTCGCTCATGCTGAAGTCCGAGAGGCACACGGGCTCCTGGGCCGCCAGGTCCCTGAGCCCCACGTCCTGCAGACAGCCGTGCGGGCCCGGCCCGGGTAGCTCCCCCATCGAGAAGTCGGGCAAGCAGCGGCGGCCCATCATGGCCGCTGGGAAGAAGCCTCCGTCAGGCCCCAGCAGGTCGCTCATGTCGACGCGTTCGGTGCGAGCAATTCCCGCGCTCGTGACGCACACACGCTCCACGCTGGCGATCTCGCCCAGACCGGCACCGCCCACCACGCCCGGCACGCGCACGCGCTCGACTCCCGTCACCTCCCCCATGCGCACGCGCTCGACTCCCGTCACCTCCCCTGCCTCCCCCACACACACGCGCTCGATGCTGGCGATCTCGCTCAGCCCGTCTGCCAGGCAGAGCTCTGTACCGCCCCCGCGGCGCGTGCCGTGCAGCAGATCGGGGTAGAACGGCCCGCGGCGCGCGCTCACAATCTGCTGCAGGTGGTGGTTGTGGTGCTGCTCCAGCGTGAGCGGCTCCGGCAGGCACGCGCCCTGCTCCTCCTCTTCCTCCACGCCGCTGCCGCAGAGGTCCTGCGCCGTGCAGCCCGCACGCTTGGTGCTCGAGATCTCCACAATGCGCATGCCCGTGAGGGAGAGCGGGCCCCCACGTGACAGGCAGCCCCGGCCCTCCCCCAGCATCGCGTCCCGCAGGCAGTCCGCTCGCGCCCCCACGTCGCCCACGTCTGACAGGCACTCCGCGTCCTCGTCCGCCGCCGCCATGTCCTGCAGACACACGTCGCTCGAGATGTCCATGTCGGAGAAGCCCGCGGGAATGGAGACGTCCGGGAAGCCCAGGTAGGGCTGTGCCTCCTCAACAGGGGAGGGTCGTTTGGCCGCACGTGCCGCCCTCATCTCTCCCTTGCCCCGTGCCGCCTTAACCCCGGGAGGAAGGCGAGAGCCCGCGTATTGCTTCTGGCCGACGCAATCTTTTTCCGCTGCCGTCGTGGTCTCGGTCGGGACGGAGTTCCGGTGGCGCCGTTTCTCCGGCGCGGCGCTGGGTGGCTCCTCCGGAGGAGGAATGGCGGGGGCCGCCGTGACCTTGTCGAATTCGTGCTCGGCAAAGCAGCGGTGGTGTCCGTCGGAGCTGCGCCTAAGGGCCCCCAAACTATGCTGCTTGCAGAATGAACTGGGGCAGATCTGGCAGAACGCCACCGCCGTCTTCCCACACACATCGCACACGTGCCACGGGCACTCCCACTTGCCTGTACACAGACATATATACACACACAACACAAACATACACGGAGCATGCAGACCCACAGAGCTCACACACACAAGGCACACACACACAAACAGTAATTCGCTTAGGGTTCATGGACTCCTTGTCTGAAAGTCTTAGTTTGGAATCAGTCCATTTCGGTGTCTGATTTGCAGACATGCAGGATTAGCACTTCCTTTCCAAATTGTAGCGATGATCCTTACTTTCCTAAAACATTTTTTTATCAGACTTGGGACTTGAAACAGAGACACTTCACCTCCAAGACTGGTGGATCTTGTGGCTCTAAGACAAGTTTAATCTTTCTCAGTATAACACGTTCTTGTTGCGCAAACATTCATGGCGTGATACTCATCTCCACGTTACAGCCCTCAGCTAGTGTTGACAATTCCCCATTCTTATGGCTAGGACAAGTCTATTCCAAGGTTAACCACTGCTGACTTTGCACAAGGTACTACTACTAATTTTATCGACCCTGGAGGGATGAGGGATGAATCGATCCTCGCCACGGGATTTAAACTTGTCAGTCGTGCTGAACGTAATGCCCGCAGTGCAGTGGACGTGCAGTTGGCGCTAAATAACGCCACCTGCTGACGGCGAGGGAGGTCGTGCGAGTATTTAGAACCCAGCTAGCACTGGTCAAAGGCCCCTAGATTGATTGACGTTAATATGATTTCACTTTCTTGGTGTCAAAACACAAACAGCCCAAGAAACTGAAATGGCACAAATGGCATACAGTATTTCTGTGTAGTGTGGAACAGTCTGCAAAGCATTAGTGGAGAGCTGCTGCCTATAAAATATCACAAAACCCAGCAGCGATCGTTTAGAGATCACACACTGGTTGATGACACTCAAAACCGATGCTCACTGAAACGAATTCTGCGAGAAAAAAACATTGGCACACAAGGCCAACAGGCTGATGGGCCTGAATGATTTATTTTTTTTATTTTTGGGAGGATGAAGCAGACTCTCGTTTGCTAGGATTGTTTACTGCTGCACTACCAAAACTACCACCAGGAAGGTACACCGTGAGACCGTCAAGTGGGAATGTGGCGTCTCCTTCACCCGAGCGCCGGCATCGGGTGGCGTGCGGCAGTGGCAGCGTCCTGGGGGCCCACTTACCCTCGGGCAGCGTGCCGAGGTTGAGGCACGCCAGGTGGAAGGTTTTGGTGCAGTTGCGGTGGTCGCACATGACGAGCTCGCCTCCGTCCTTGCAGCGGTAGCATTCGCTGTCGTGCACCTTGTCCGCTCGCACTTTGCGCTTGCGATACTTTCTCTTGGGCTTCTTGTCCACAACCGCCGACTGTGCCCGCACACGAACACACACTGTCGCGGCGCTCGTGCACAGACGCCGGTGTATGTGCACATGTCACTCGGAGCCGACGTCCGTCGCCCCCAGAGCACGTCGCAAAACACGACCCCACAGGCGAGGCCGGCGCGCCGCGCACAGCGCCGCCATTACCTTGGGCCGCACGCCCAGGAAGCCGCTGCAGTTGGGGGCGCCGCACATGCACACGGTCTTCTCGTTGCCCAGGCAGTCCAGGTTGTAGTTGAACGTCAGCTCCGTGCCTGTACGTGCCCGCCAGCAGGGTTTATCATTGCATTAACGGCGCAGCCTTTGCGCACAACACAACTCCAAAATCCGCAGTCACATGCGACGCAAGGTACGACAAACGAAGCAACGTGGAGGCAAGACGACAAGAGTCATACTGGGTCACACTGGGCTGCTCACCATTAACAAAAATACACATGCCATAACTCCACAAAGGTAAAAAAATTGTTCTAATTTTAAATTACATGGGTGATCATAAACGTTCCCTTGCCTCAGTTATTTACTCCAGACTGAGACGCTCACAAATGCAGCACATACCGCACACTCGCCGTGTAAAATTATCAAGGCTATAGAGGTGATGAGGACCCTGGATGGGGGCTGTACATACATGCTCCCACACGTGTTCTTGTGTGTGCGAGTGTATGCAGAAGTGAGAAACAGTGATGTAGTGGTTAGCTCACGGTGCTACGAACCTAGATCCCATTCCCAGACACAGCTAACGTCTGTGGCAATTGATATCTGGTTAACTCGGCCTTAAATGAGTATTTGGTGCTGTGTGTAAACATCGCCACTGGCTCATGGCCATCCAACCCCTGGTGTGCCGTGCCAGCCTTCAAAAGGTCCTTGCTAACACTTGCCCCAACAGTCTGTTAAGTCAATACAGGGGCTCTTTGTCACCCAATATGCAGATGAAAAGTTAAGTTTCAGTTTTCTGGTATCACAATTTGTTACTTTAGGTGTAAAAGTCACCTGATAAGCATGTCATTCTAATCTCTTCAGGGTTACATGCTAATCAGGATCCCCTCTTCTTCTCTGCATCTACGGTTATACTACGACTCGACACAGCTAATGTAATTCATTTTTCAACTCTGTTGACCAACCAGTAAATATTTAGAAATTATCTTTAAACACACAGTGGCTTCGGTTTAACAGCAAACAAATAAAACCAAGAGGCTTGACCTTGAAAACAACAAACTTGAATATTGAGTGGTACCCTCGTGAGCATGCAGGGGCCTTACCGCATGGGATATCACTGACAGCGAAGAGCCCCACGCGGGTATCCCCATTCACTGTCCACTTCTGTGTCTCGCAGTTGGGCTGGCAGCTGTGGTTCATGAAGCGGGAGAAGTTCCCCTTGGGCCCCGCGTCGATGATTCGGTCCTGAGCTCATGGCGCAATCCGGGAGCAGCAGCGGCAGCAGCGGCAGCATCACCACCCACATGCCCAGCGCTCAGTGAGCAAAATTATTCAAATGTGCCCAGCACTCACTCATTTAGCCAGGCGAACAGATACTTGTTCCAAATCTAGTGTAAAGTCAAACGCATTTCATTAAAAAAATCAAAACATGTTAACATCTTAATGGTAAAATTTCAGTTTATATTTGATTAATAGGTGTTGCTATTGAAATTAGACTAAGTTTTGGGTGGGTCTTAAATCGGGCCTAACAGGCCGGTTACTGATATTTGACCGATGGCCACCCAAAACCCCAGAAACCAAGGGATGCCCAGCGGCTCCCTCCTCGTGAGTTTGTGGCACCACATCGGTGCTACGGCGCCAGAAAACCCACACATGGCTCTGCACTCATCGACTGCTCCTACTTGACATCCGCAGCCTCATGACGCACATTTACTTTCGATGCACCAACTAATTGTGCATTCACGCACGTGGCCTGCGAGCATGGGGGCACAGCTGCTCGCCGCTCACCTTGTCAATGGTGAGCATGTAGAAGTTGGTGAGGTGGTGTTCGTGCGCATGCTTGATGCGAGCGCGGCACTCCTCTTCGTCAATCAGCTCCCCCACGTACTCGTTCACAAACTCCCCCTGCCGTCGGCATCACGCAGAGCACAGCAGGGGCACGCCGCTTAGCCGGAGCCATGCCACATCAATACGGCTGCACTCACCTCCTCACGACCCCGCCCACCTCGCTCACGATCCTGTCCACCTCCTCATGGCCTCCATCATTACCTTACTCGCCTACCTCCTCGCAGCCACACACACTTCCTCACTCGCGGACACGCTCATTTGATCCCGCACTTCCTCACCCACGACCACGCGAACTTCGCATTGCCCAAGTACCCCGTGACACCTGTTCTTCCCCCTCTGTGATCTCTGCACGGCCCCCATGCCCACACGCACGCCGCGTGGCCCCACATGCCTTTTTGATGTTGGCCTTGGCGCGCAGGCCCCAGCCCTTATTTTCGCTGCGGAAGATCTCGGCGTCGGGGTAGATGCGTTTGTTGAAGCACTGGTTGTGGCAGCGGTGGCCCGCGGGGCACACCGTCGGATGGCACTCGTACAGAAGCATGCGGTTGAGGCACTCCGAGTCGAGGCCGCAGGGTGACTCGTCCGCGGGCTTGCAGTTGCAGCGCGGGATCTCGGACAGGTCGGCTGCATAGATCTGGACGCGGCCTACCGGTTTGTTCACCTGTGGCACGCGCAGCAGCACACGCTAGTATACATGGGGTACGCACTCCCTACACACGCTCGTATACGCAATTTGCTAGGGTGTATTTGAGTGGTAGGGTGTGTGCATGTGCGGTACATGTTGTTTGCGGTGTGGATATGAGTGAGTGTAAGGTACGGTGTGTATACGCATGTGTGTGTGTAGGGTGCGGTCTGTATATTCGTGTGTGTAGGGGGCAATGTGTATACGCATGTGCGTGTGTGTAGGGTGCGGTCTGTATATGCGTATGCGTGTAGGTGGCGGTCTGTATATGGGTGTGTGTAGGGTGTGGTGCGTGAGTGGTGTTCGTGGGGTAGTATGTGTGTAGGCTGTGGTGCGGGGCATTTGCGCACCTTAACATGCTTGTAGGGTGGAGGCTTGCGCTGGTTGCGCTCATTCTCCTGTGCCTCCTTCTGCGCCTTCACCATCTTCAAGTCCTGGAAGCGGCTGGCTGCCTCCTGAAGGGCTGCACACCACGGCATCACCAACATCACCATCGCCACCACAAAACCACAACACACCAACATCAGCACCCGACAACATCGTCACAATATAACACTACACCAGACCACATGACCTATTATCATACCATCACCGCTCCACACTACTGCCATAAGGGCACAGCAATGGGGTCATCAAAGCAGCCATATAAATCCTGCAGTTCCTGCCAAGTCAATCCCCAACTCCAAGTTCTGCTCCGAGTCTCCATCTGCCTGGCTTTAGGACACCCCCCCCCCTTGGTCGCCGACCTCTGGGTGCCATGCCAATGGCCATCCCTGTATCTCACCCTCCTCCACGCTGCACTCGTGCTCAACCCATCACGACCGCCTCTTCCCCGCTCACATATTTGCTCTCCTGCGATATTATATTCCAAACCTCTAAGTTGCTTAACTTATTCTTGGTTGAAGCCCCAAGGCATCTTATATCACGCTGGTAACTACCTTGCCTGGTATACAGGAGGTTGTGGGTTCGATCCCGACCTTGACACCTGTGTATTTGGAGTTTGCATGCTCTCTCAGTGGTCAAGTAGATTTTTCTCCAGGTCCTCCAGTTTTTCAATCCACATTTAAAAATCAACGTGCGTTTAGAGAATTTGGCTGTCATACATTTCCCCATGATAAGCCACTTCGTTGACGCATCATTTGAGGCCAGGTCACTTCTGAAAAAGAGCTGCATAGCTCGGTGGGCCTCGCCTAGTGAAATCAAAAGTTAGTTAAATATTCAACTGCATTAATAGGCCAAAAGCTTATTTTCTAGTCCGTGTCATGGTATTGTGGAGCTAGACTTACCAAAAAAATGGCTAAGTGTCAGAGACGGCAAACATCCTTACTCCACCTCCGTGAAAGAAATACGCAGAGGCACTCCCAGGGAGCCAACGCACACAAGCAATGACCTGATGATCTCCCCAGCGCAGGCACTCGGCCCTCACAGGCCCTCACAGGCACCCGTGTGAGGCGAGCTTGGGCCTAGGGTGGCCCACACTGAGCTAGGAAAGTGGTGCCCAACAACAGCAGCAGAGCCCAACCCGTCCCACAGATCACATCTCCACGAACCCTGCTTGAAGATTCGGTTGATGCCCTTGGTCCTGTTGGCCGTGCTGCCCTTGTCTCCCTCCAGGTAGGGAAAAACGCGTGCCTGGTACGTCCAGAAGAAGTCATGCGAGCCGAAGAAGCGCACGGGGAACTCGCCCAGGGAGTGCCGCAGGGTCAGAATGTTGGTGGGCAGAGAGCGGGGGTTGCAGACCTCCGCTGGCCACCACCTGCATTACACAGTGGCATCGATCCTTTCTTAGTTTGGCAGAAGACCGCCACCACCGGCAAGGTGCGATTGGCATTACGCGCCCGGCACGACGCAACCGGCGCAGCGCGACGCAGCATGGCACAATAAGCATAACACATAATAAGCAATGCACAAAAGCTTCAAGAGCACAACGAGCACAGCACCTTAAGAGAAATGCAATTATATGTGGTGTAAGGTAATGTATATTATAGCACACCACAACACCGCTTATCGCACACTTACTGGACTTTATGGTAGAGTTTATAAACAACACAATTGGGACAAGAGTAGAATCTAAAATCTGAATAATCTAAGCCTCTGTCCCTGGCAACCTCAAAAATGCCTCTCACAATCGGCGACTTAGAAAGAGCACGATCCGGCCATCCCCTCCCACAGTCCGTATGCCGAGGGCAGTGAGGCCACGCACAGAGCCAGGGCACCACAGGGCACACGCATGGCATGCACTTGTAAAGCAGTTTAAAGGGTCTTGACATTGCTTCACAGCATACTCTTGAGCCTCATTCACATGTTGGTTGTACATGTGGAGACAGGAAAGTGACGCAGGAATTTGACCACAACCACACACCACTTTTTAGCCCTCGTGTGAGCAGGCCTGGTTTCTCTCTTCCAGGCACCAACACCATTCTCATCTCCAATTTACAAAAACATTCACAATACCACACACACACCTCTTTACATGTCACAAAAAGTCCCCTTAATACATCCACAAAAACAAAAATTATTTAAAACTATAAACTTCTTATTTGACCAGGTAAAGCCCACTGAGCTATATAGCTCTTTTTCAGAAGCAACCTGGCCACAAATGATAGCTCAACAAAGTGGCTTATCATGTGGACATTTATAGCAGCTAAATACTCTACACGCATGTTTCTAAATGTGGAGGGGAAAAACCCGCGTTCCGGGCGAAAAATCCACGTGACCACGAGGAAAACACACAAACTCCAAATATACCAGGCGAGGTCGTTAACATCTCGCCACCAGAGACCCTCACGCTGAACACACCTGGCACTAAACCACACGTCTCCTCACAAGCTCACAGACCTGTAGCTGCCCACTTTGACCCAGACGACGTCGCGGTAGTGAGGCCGTCGTCCTGCCTTGCAGTCGTTGCAGTACCAGCTGCCCTCCGGCATGTCCATGCAGAGGCACTCGGGGTGGAAGGCGGCAGGACACGCCTCACAGCACAGCAGTTTCCCTCCTGCGGCAGCGCACGGGAGCATCAGACACGGTACATCCTCGCACGGTGCCTCACCTACGCACCCCGGCCTCATCACCAACAATCACTCCCAGGGTTCGTGGTGACACTTCTCAATCAAGGCCTGTAAAACCTTTATCAGAACCTCCGTTTACAGCAGCTAAAACACATACGTTGAACATTTTTATCAATAAACATCAGTTTCATCGTTCATTTTAAAAGTAGAACTGCACACCGTGTCATTTTCTAATCTCGTTCTGTCTCACACCATGCATTTTTATCCAGGTCTCCCCGAGCATAAAGAACTGCATAAAAATGGGCCCACACGATCATACAAAATAGATTCCTCCACTTAATTTTGAAATGACGAGTAAATCCAGAATCCACTCCCCGCTGCATTCAATAGCCCATCACTCCCTGCCTACATGCGTAAATAGGCCGCAAGACAACTTGTTGACTGCCCACTGTTACCGTGCTTCCAAGACAGTTATTTTTTTATATTTGAAAAGCATCATTATGCCAAGTTATTTGGAAAATATATAGGAAGGCTAAAAATGTGCATGTCCTTAATATTACTTCAATTCAGAAATGCCCTAACTAGCTGTTTTCACATTTAGCCTGACCGATGCCGGATAAACAATACAATAATTCGGCACTGCCTCCTGCGCCGACTGAAGCCCACGACGTGCGCACTGTGCATCACGTCACGTCATGGCGAGTGGCTTCCCGCGGGATTGTCTCGCTCAACCGCCGTCTCTCGCTTCATCTCCTCTCTTATTGTCTCATTCACTCTGGTTTTGTCCTCCTTGCGTTATTTTCCTCCGTTTGTGTGTCCTTTGTTTTGCTGCTCGGAGGGCATCGACTCTCAATAGTGAGCAGTATGGCAAACAATGGCGTTTACAGCAGTAATTTTTATTTTTATCATACACGTATTTAATAGTCTTTGGGAAAATGTTATTGTATTATATTCTCGTTGCATTTGCAGCCAGCCGGACTTTTTGGCGAGCCGGAGCAGGGTTTCCTCCTATTAGTTCCGCTGCCGGGGTTTGGCTGTGAATGCATTTTGGATGTCGTGAATATATTTTAACTTTAAATTGGCTTGCAGTGAGATTTAATCCAAAAGCAATTAAACACCAACAAGCAGCCGTAAAGAAAAATAATTCCGTATTAGGAAACGGGGAGTGATTCTGATTATGTGAATACACTCGACTTGAATAAGCCTAGTAATTTCTCCTCGTTCTTTTGTAAATTCAGTGTTTAAAATCAGAAAAATTAATCCAACTATAATTAATCGCAGAGTTTTATAATAACAATTAGGGATGCTACCCTGCCATTGACAGAAAAGCAAACACTCTGGCTCAAAGATGAGTTGCCCAGACTGAAATTGGCTGGGTGGCGCAGCGGCTAGAGGACTTGACAAGCTGCACATGGAAGTCAAGTCAGCTCATCGCTCTCGGGTCCCTCAGATAGACAAGTACTAATTTTTGAGAAGACATCAGTGCTCAATTAATGGAATAATCTCCAACAGGCATGTGGAGTTGCCATCTCTGACTCCAGGCTGGCAATGATTAAGATCGCCTATCTATAGGACCCTTTTTATGCTCATATTAAGTTGATGAAAATATAGCCGGCTTTACCTTTCCCGGTAAGAATAAAGGTGTTAAGATGTTCAAACGCCAAATACACCCATCACAAGGCAACAAAAGTCTGACTTACCACACATGCTGGTGGTAAAATATGTAAACAAACATGCTTTGATAATTATATGCCAAAAGGAGAACAGCATTTTTATGATCGCCGTCTCATTGCCCGTTTGACGAGCAGCAGGACACTTTGACTTTGAGCAGAATACAAAACCGCCAAGTTCTCCACCTCTTGAGCAGACGAAGCACCAGCTGACGTTAACATGTGAGTGGTGGTTGCAGCCCTTCTGGGCGGCAAAGTGTTTTGGGCACACGATGCTGTTAGAGGCCAGGATGGTGCTGCCTGCTGCGATGCAGTTGTCCCCTGTGTGGTACGCTACGGGGCACCGTACGCAGCGCATGAGGCGGCCACCTGCGCAAGGAGCATAAGCAACACGCACACGCGCACAAACATACGTTGCAGGTTACACACACACGTGTGTATGTTTAACTTCTTTCGCATCGTATATAGCCAACCGTGTTAATCGGAGGTGTGGGGTAAGACAACAAACTAAACACAAAAAGCTGTTCTAAATAAATTAGTTTCCAAGCTATATAATTTGAAAGTGCATCACTCCAGTGGCTTCCAAATATCGGAAGAACATTCCAGAAGGCCACAGAAGTGCATCTGAAAGCGTGCAATGTACACACACACGTTCACAACACGTTGTCGTTCCAGTATTGGGCCTACGTTTGAGAAAGATTATAAAATGGTTTTAACTCTTGAGAACCATGAATAAGAATGCACAACAGGATGTAAGTTCGCAACGTGGTTCAAATTTTGCATCTGTTGTGATGGACATATTTATGCTATACCATAGCATGTGGTGTGTAATGGTGTGGTGTGCGTATACAATGTGTATGTGCATTGTGCGATGGTATGGTGAGGGGGCAGTGTGTGGGTGTGCGAGATGGGATGGTGTTTGCATATGTGATGGTATTGTGTAGAGAGCGGCTAGCACATTGCGCTACGACACCGGCCAAAATCCGTGACAAATATTTGACCTGGTCCTGGGCCTCTTCTAGGTTGAATAACCCTTAAAGTATTAGTACCTCGTTCCGTATGAACATCAGCACTGGAAACACAAAGGCGGACAGGCGGGGTGCTGGCCACCCACTATCTCTTGTGCCATTCAGACCTTTATTAAGTGCTCACTAACAGCTCTTTCCCCAGCAGCGTGTTAAGGCTGCACAGGGGACCCGTGTCTTGGTTTAGTGAGCGATGGCGCAGTGTGGGAAGGCGCGCACCCCTGAATGCACGCGGGTTGTCGGGCTGTGAAATGTGACAGGCCAGGCACACGTGCAGCGAGCAGCGGAAGCCCTTGCCCTCCAGCACAGTCCCGCTCAGGCGCCGCACGCACTCCACGTGGTAGAATTTCCCGCAGAGCGGCGCGAGGCAGCGCTTCAAGTCGGCGCCAGGCTCCTTGCAGTCAAAGCACGTGTGCACACCTGCACCGCCGCCGTGCAACACGCGCAGGGCACGCCGCTCACCGATACCGCCCGACTCCAACACATTGCGAGCACAGGAACACATTGTGTAAAAAAAAGTGTATTTGTAACTTAAATTCTCCAAAATGATGCTGAATGATTATTTTGTGCTTTACATTCATTATATAGTTTTGTGTCAATCTAGGACCCACATCTAACAGAACGGGTTCTTGGCTATAAACATGTGGCAGTTCACCAGCATTAGTTCAAGCAAGCCTGGCTCTGCTGATGAGACACAATGTCGAAAGCAGCCCAGAATTTGGTTGTGTTATACCAACGCTGCTGCAAACATGCACTCCCAAAAGGCTACGTAGCTGATGGGATGTGTGAAAATACTTAGGATTTGATAATTGTTTTTTTTTTACCCTTTTATCTAGCAACAAAACTGACACCTTTTTTTACAAGGAGTCATGTTTGCATTGACTACAATACCTGCGGTCGGGAATGCAAACAAAAAAACATAACTCTGACAATGTATGCACTGTTCCTTGAAATTGATTGGTCCACACCCGAGACAGCTTTCCTTAGAGTCTAGTCTCACATGGTGTTGGACCAGATGACGCCAAAAGTCGCAGGGAGAGGTAACTCATGGAGAAGAGCTAGGAGTGATGGCCACAGGGAAGAGAAGGCCTCACCTGACTTGCATTCGCTGCACATGAACTTGCCGGAGGGCACTGTGTCAAGTTCCATGCAGGATAAGTGGAAGGCACTGCAGCATTGGCCCTCGCAGAGTATCAGCTCCCCCGTCTTCTCACAGATCTGGAGACACGATGACATTGAGAGAACATTTGCAGCAGCAGAGGGGAAATCTGAACGACCCACGGTGGATGTGCAGCTGGTACCGATACAGAATACTATGACATATTTGGAGACAAACGATGGCACGGTGGGTTAGTGCACCTTGCAACGAGCCTGTTTGATTCCCATCCATGTCTAGAGTGATATCTGAACTGGTACTTCACCAACCCGCAATGACAAGGGGGGGGGGGGGTAAAGTATGGTTAAGAGACCCACACTACTGACAGTGTGGGAATTCTTCATCCAGTGAACTGACAAGGTTCTGCATTTACGACCATTATAAAAAGCCCCTAATAATAAAATAATCATTAAAATGTATAATGCGCATTCCATCCTAGGATCCAATGCGCAATGCATGAAGAGCAGGAAAAAAACAGAGCCAGGACAACCAACTAAACAAAAGAGGGAAGGCCACTTTACAGAGATTGGTTTAGGCCTTGGCAAGGTAAGATAAATTACCCTTTTTACCGGGTAAAAGGGTAAAGGTGTTGACATGCCAAGGGGTAAGGTAAAGGGTCGGGTAAAGGTAGCGCGAAGTACTACCCGGTAAATACCTTGTTTACCGCTCGCTAAAAACTCCGTGGCGCAGACCGTGGCCTCCACTTAAAATTGGAATCATCGAGAGTATTCTATACTCGCTTTACTACCCGGCTTCGCCCGAGACTTGGAATCTTGTCTTGGATTAATACACGGCCTACGCGGAGGGTTTGGGGGGGGGGAGGATCAGCAAGCACACCGCGTGACGCTGCCGCATGCGGGCGACATCACAGATGTGACGTCACTGCTCACTTGCCGTGCAAAATATATGCATTATTGCACCCCCCACACATTTTTTTTACAAAAGTCTATTCTTATAATTATTGCATGGTGTACAGTCTGGGAAGTACCCACATGCTAAATTTCAAGTTTGTTGCATGTCGGGAAGTATGCTAAACATTTTGAACAGACATACATTCACAAATTTCCCTTTTATATATATAGATGAATAAAGCGCTCTACCGAGCATTTACCTGTTATAAACCTTTTTCATGTGTAGTACCCCAGTAATTACCCTGTAATCGGGTAATTTGTATGGGATAAGGGTAAAAGGTAGGGTAAAGGTAGGCTCGTTGCTTTTGACCTTTTACCTTTAACCTTACCTGCTAAAGGGTAAAAGGTAGGGTAGAGTGATTGTATTGTGGTAAAGTAAAAGGTAGGGTAAAGGTAGGCTCGTTGTTTTTACCTTTTACCTTACCTTGCCGAGGCCTAGATTGGATCTCCTGACTGATTGCCTGACGTCAAGTGGCAAGGCAACCCGTAGCTTGGGTGCCACGCTAACAAAAGCTCAATCGCCAAAAGAGTGCAACCTAGACCTGGGAATGCTGAGCAGCTGGAGATCAGAAGATCTGAAGGACCTTGATGGAAGATATAAATGTGTAATGACAGGGGACACCTGCTGGCCGGAAAGGGAATCACGGGTACGAGCACAGTTAAGTACCAACCAATCAGAGGAGGAGGTGTATCTGGGGCAAAGGTAACAGGAGGGGCTAGCCGAGATACTCCGGGAACCTGCTCGAAGGTTCCACGAGAGGGCGTGGCCGGAGGCGGGGCCTAGCCACGCCTGGGGGGATATAAGGGGGAGCGGACCAGGGGCTCGTGTGTGGGGTCCTGGGTCCTGGCTGCGTTGCTGCTCGCCGACATCTCTCGCCGCCGTCCGGCCACGTGGAAGATCTCCTGCGTAGTTTCCATCGCCGTCATCGTCACGCCGCCAACCAGCGGCGTAGCCAAGTGAGGGCAATGGGACCACCCTAAGTGATCGGCTGTGTGTGTAGCCATTAGAGGTGTTAATACCTAGAGTTATACTCGGTGTGAGGAAGAACAAGTGTTGGCCTGTGTTGTGCCCAGTGTGAGTAATAAAGAAGTACCCTCTCGCTCATTACAAATGTATTAGTTCGTGCAATTCATGTGGGGTGAGGTATTTTAAAGCCTTCTAGGTTAATATCTTAAAATCCACTAGGAATGTGACTGGTAGCCAATGAAGGGATACGAGGACTGGTGTAACGTTCTCATTGAAAGGTGTACGTGTAAGCACTCTAGCGGCTGCATTCTGAACAAGCTGGAGTCTCATCAGTAAGGCCTTGCAGTAGTTGAGTAGGGATAACAAAAGCATGGACCAGTCTCTCCAAGTCAGCAGGTGACAGGAAGCAATGCATTCTAGCAATATTTCTTTGACGAAAAAAGGAATTTTTAATCACCTTTGATATGTCCGTCAAATGACGACTGGTCAAATTGAACTCCGAGGTTTCTGACCTCCCATGTGGGACTGACATCGTGACCATCAACCAACAAACGAGGCAAACCAATTTTAGAAAGATGCAAAGGGGAGCCGATGAATATGGCTTCGGTCTTCGTCGGCATTAAGTAGCAAAAAGTTTTGGCGCAACCATGAATTCACTACTGTTAGTGATGCAGATAGCGCAGACGAAGTTGCTACATGGTCTGGTCCTAACAGGATATAAATGTAAGTATCATCTGAACAGCAATGGTAGGATAAGCCAAGATGTCAGAGCAAAATACCCAATGGTGCCATGTAGATGCTAAAAAGTGATGGGACAAACACAGATAACCGGTCTAATTGGTGACTTGCAGCCATCCATCGTGACAAAGTACCTACGTTTCTTTAAGTAAGAGTGGAACCAGAACAAAGCTATGGCAGAGATTCCCATTGAAACTTCCAGTCACTCAAGGAGAACCCCGTGATCAATGGAGTCAAATGCCTAGCTTAGATCTAGCAGAATGAGGAGACTGACAAAGCCTTTTTATGCTAACAAAAGATTGTCATTGATCTCCCTTACCAGAGCAGTCTCAGTGCTATGCTCTGGTCTGAACCCCGATTGAAAGCGGCCAATTTGATCATTTGAGGCCAGGTGCTGATGTAAACGAAAGACCACAACTTGTTCCAGAAATTTAGACAAATACAAAAGGTTAGAAAAAGTGAAACATTTTCAGTAGCTCAGGATCAAGACCCAGCTTTTTTTTAAAGTGAGGTGACTGCAGTCATCTTAAAAATTTCAGGAAATGTGCCGGTTTTGAGGGACCAGTCTTCTGACCAAGGATAAATGGCCTCAGTATAACTGAATGGTACCGTAACAGCCCCTGACATCGAAATCATGAGAAATGAACCTCTAGAGCATTGGTTCCCAATCCGTGGTCCGCAAGGACATGGAAAGTGGTCCATGGAACCATTGGAGATACAACCATTTAGAATTGTTAACATTATAAAATGTTATTGGTGCACAGTGGTCCACTAAAAATTACGAAGGTTGCTAGTGACAGTCCGCGGTTCAGATACGTTGGGAACCGCTGCTGTGGAGAAGTCACAGAAATATAAAATATCACCAGTAGGTGGCCCAAAAGCAGCCTCCATCACAGATCAAGCACGACCTGCATAACCCGCCGTGAAGATGCAGGCAGCCCAGACATCCACTAATTACTGAGACCCACCCTACCCAAGCACTGAGCATCATGCTGAAGTCCGAGCCCCCTGTCGCTTGGCTCCTGACCCAGCCGGCTCACCTGGCACACGCTCTCCTTCTTGGCGGCGCCCCCGCCCCCACGCTCGGAGCGCTTGTGAGAAGACACCGTGGCCAGGGACAGATCGGCGCTCTCCTCGTCCTCCGCAGGTCCCTCCACCTGGCCCTCCTCTGACACCTGACCAACCACGACCGTTGTAGTTAAACACTCACACGTGTAAGTACCCACCTGTGTGCATGTGTGCGAGCGTGGGTATGTGTGTCCACTAGCATTAGTGTAGTGTTTACTGCACTTCGCTAGGGACCCAGTGACAAAAATTTCATTTCCACTTACGGCCAACATCATTGACAACTATCTGAACCGGTCCTGCGTGAATTTGTGTACGTATGTACATGTGGGTGTTTGTACGCGCACCTGTATGAGTTTGCGTGAGTATAGTTGTGTGTGAGAGCCCAGTTTAGGTGTTCCAAGCTACGCGCACAGACACGGTTCTGTGTGGTCGAAACTTCACCTCCGACTCCTGAGCAGAGCCAGTATCACCAGAAGCCGCCTTCTCTTTCAGCGGCACAGGGCACGATGAAGCCTCGGGTGCCGACGCGCGGTTACGTTTCTTCAGAGGCTTGCACGCATCAGCCAGCTGGCTCACCTCTGAGGGGACACAGAGGGTCCAAGCATCAACACAGCACACATGGAGACACAAACTCAACACTGCACACACACACACAAGACACTCACTCAATATGCACAAGCACATGTGGTTCCCTTGAGCTCAGTGACAAATCACAACACAACGAAAAGGACAAGTACACAAAGCACGTGACACTGCACATTACACACTGCAACGCGTGTAACATTCTAGAAGGTTATCACAATAGAGGCGAGTCTGCATTTCAATGCACGTTGGGTCGAGGGCAGTGCGAAGGGTTAGCATGGCGCACGAGTGTGGAGCAGCTCTCCGGCAGATCGAGCCCTGTGGCCTCAGCCTGGCCGGCAGAACCGGCTAGGCCCTGCTCCCGACGCCAGATTCAGCAATGACAAAATAACTTCACCCCACTATGCCGGGGGACGTACGTATGCATGTTGAATTTCTTTCACACCATACATAGCCAAGCACGCTAATCGGGACATTGGGCCATATTGTTGCATGAAGCTTTTGGATTTCATGTTTTGGTCTCCAATGCAAATCTTGGATCAGGCAATGGCAATGCACTGAACTGCCCCGAAGAATGGAAGAGCGCCGTGTGCTGCCTGTGTACATGGCGGCAGTTGGGGATCATCCCATGGGCTAGATTCTGCTGTGCTCCCAGTGGAATTACCAACCTGCTTCTCAACTCCAGAATAAAGTTTCAGGTGAAAACAGTGAGAAAACCTAAGCCCAAAGGAGGCTTACATGGACATGTGGAATAACAGATGGTTCAGAAGAGCGAAAATAAATGGCCAATGCCCTTCTTCACTGCAGAGTGCCAGATGTAATGTTAGTCTTGTGAGATAGAGGGCCATTGTCCGGCATGTAGGGGGGGGGGGGGGGTTCTTGGCAGGCTACAGATGAGAACACATCCCACCTTTTATGCGTAGTATCAAAGTTCAGAAGTGAATTTGTATCAGAGTGGGCGAGGGGGACAGTGGTTCACTGGGCAGCCAGGCAAGCTGGGTGGGTGGTGTTAGCTGGGCTAAGGGGCCAGGTGCGGCTGGCTGGCTAGGAGGTTGGTGGGGTGAGGTTGGTCGTGCTGGCCGCTCCTCCCCGTGCTGTAGTCACCTGAGGGCCCGGTTGGCGGTGCCGGCGCGGAGTAGCTCTCGGGGGACGTGGTGTCTTCCGTGCCAGCCGACCTGCTCTTGTCAATGTGTGATGAGGGGTGGTACATGTCCTGACACGCACACATACAGCAAGTCGCTCGTGTGCATTTAAAGCTCATTTTGCTTCACATTAGACATGCACTCTTCTATTGAAATGCAGAGAAAAGTTCCAAAGTACAGTGAAACCTTGCACTGCGAGCATAATTCGTTCCAGAAACGTGCTCGTAATCCAAAGCACTCGTATATCAAAGAAATAATGGAAACTCAGATGATTCGTTCCACAACCCAAAAATACTGTATTCATATAAAAAATATTAATACAAAATACCTTTTTATATTTTTATTCTTTAATAGAAAGTAATCAAATTTATTAATTGCATTTATTCGTGGCTGGTGTGAGGGAGACGAGAGAAGAGAGGAGGGTTATTGTGTGGGACGACTTTCACTTGCTGTACAGTTACTAAAGAACAGTCACTACACTTGGACACAAAATAAAAAAAAAATTATTTACGCACACACACATGGTCACAACACTACTGTAGTAAACAGTATACACGTGGTCACAACACTATACTGTAGTAAACAGTATACACGTGGTCACAACACTATACTGTAGTAAACAGTATACGCTCGCACGGATGTTGACGATACGAGTGAGGCACGCCGACTGAGACCGAGCATGGGAGATGATTACCCACAATCCCGCAGCGAGAGAGAGAAGAACCATTGGCTCAGTTGTGATCACGTGACGCTCGGCAGACAAAGCGTATACTGTACGTACTGCTTGTATTGCAAGACATCGCTCGTTTACAAATTATTTTTTATTTAAAAATTTTGCTCGTCTTGCAAAACACTCGCAGACCAAGTTACTCGCAATCCAAGCTTTCACTGTACTATAATGAATTTTTTAGCTTCTTTTTCAAACTGCATTTTTACTGCACCGTCATTAACCTTGCCTTCATTTTCAAGTTTATTTTTACATGTAGTGTATTTGTTTTTTCATTCTATACGTTTACTGTACAATTTATAATTGACACAATAGAAAATATTAATAACATTTTACATTAAATACACTTCCTGTTTGGGTATATGTAAGGTAACATAAAACAAAAGGAGTGTTGTATTACGAACCGTGAACCAAACCCAATGTCTTCCACGTGACTGAGTTTGTGGATTTGCCGATTGCGGCTATTTTTAAGAACCCCGGCAACAATCAAGGTTTTGGTGTCTTCATTATAACAAAAAACCCATGCACAGGGGAGTTATTTCATTATTTTAGAACCCTGAAAATGTGTTTGGCTGTGTGGTGTGGTGGATGGTTTTTAAAGGCTCAGATTTGGTCAGATCAAAATTCAACTGCCAACCACACACAGATTCTATGCAATAGGCAGTAAAGCAGTATAGCGCTGCCGACGGTTGCGGATGTTTCCATGAGGCTGGTGTCAGCGTGTGGTCACGGGAAACAGCAGCACAGGGTGGCACCACGGCCAGCCAATGGGTTTCTCGGCATGAGTTTAATCAGCCGACTCCACTGCACCTTGAGGTCCTTCTTCGACTTCTTCCTGGGAGACTCCTCGGCAAAATCTCCAGTCGACTCAAGTAACTTCTTGGTGGGTCGCCTTTGACGCTTCGCGCTGTCGCCCGAGTCTGTGGCACAAGGTAAATGTTCTAAACGAGCCCTGCGGGAAATTGCTAAGGTTGTCAATGCAAACATTCTCCAATGGGTGGCGACACCGACGGTCAAAAAGATACGGACACAAAGCTTCCTTTTGTAAGGGGTATTAGGAAGGGGTAGACCTGCACTGGGATCATGTGGCACTGCAACAAGGGATGCCCTCAATACATGGGGCACAACTCGATTCAACCTCACGTTATTTACTAAGAAAAGCACAGAGATTCATTAACAGTCTTGCAAGGGAAACCTGCAAACCACATGGATTACAGATGCTCACCTGTAATGCGGCATTTTGAACGAGGCGCTAGTGGAACACAGATCACCATCGGACTTTACAACCCACTGGGCTGCAAATCTGGCCACGAAGTGCATGGTGGCCTTTGACGTGACCTGCCATCGGTGCTGATCACGAGAGCGTTATCCCTCAATTGGTGCATTTCCTATTGGTACTCCTACTCCATTACACGTGCAAAATAAACATTACAAGGGAACTAACCAAACAATCCAGTGCAAGATCCTCATTACAAAGAGTATTCTGATGCAATGAAGCATTGGGCATAAATTACGATCTTTAAATGTCTTTATTTACACAGGGGCACCTCTCATCATTTAGGCGCAGGTAAGGTTTAAACTCGGGATTGAAACTGGTCAACAAAGCCTCCATCACAGCGGGGAGGTCATCGTAGAGATGAGCACGCCAGCTGCAGGACGCAAGCCGTCAAGCTCAAGCCATGGAGCCGCCGCTCGGCATTCGAGACGCCAATTCCAATGCTCCCAGCGACATGAACCCCAGGATCCCACAAAACGCTGGAGGTAAAGGATTTCAGCTTCTGGTTAAATCAGCCATCAATGAGAGGAAATGAAATCTGCCATCAAGGTAGGACCTGCTGTGCAATGGTTCTGCGAGTGAAATTAAGCTGCTCTCTCACTTCCAACTCCATCGGGGCATTGCGAGTAGCACTGGAAACAAAGGCCCCCTGCTGTTCTGCTGTAGGGGCTGGATGGGGCATGAGCAGAGGGGGGCACCTTCGTCCCCAGTGGCGGTGGGCTTGGTGGGCGGCCGGTAGCGGTACTTCTGGCGCTCGCTCAGCGTGTCCCACTGCGCACGCAGGATCAGCTCCACTTCCTCTTCACTCGCGTCTGCATGGTCGTGCATAATCTACGCCCACGGCACGCACGACAGAGTGACCCTCACTGCGCCTACACCGTCGTTAATGCTGCCACACAAAAGTAACACAATTGATGGGGCATTTAGTTATCGCGTCTCCACCATTCTTTGACAAGCTGCATGCTCGCAATTGTGTGCGGTGTTACACAAATCATGTAAGATTAATGTCTGAGAGGAAATGAAAGATGGTCACAGTTGGTGGATTTTACTTCTGTTCGTCGTTCCTCGGCATAGCTGAAACAATCGCTCCAGACCGCCTTACCGCTGTCACCAGTGATACCTCAATGCCTTCTCTTACTGAGAAAGCAACTGGTCATGCATGTAACTGGTTTCGCGCAAACCATATTGGACCCACGTACTTAACTTTCAACAATCAAAACTTAAACCCCAATGTTTGGAAAGCCAAACGGAGTTCACAAATCACACACATACACATCACGCAAAAGATCCTTCGATCTTCTGTAATGATTATGGGCCACAATCCTAAACCACATTCACCGCACAAACCAGGGCAGATGCGGTCACTTGATGCACAAATAGAAAGTTAAAACCTCTCCTGTGTACAACTGTGGTCACCCAAAACAGACCATGGAATACATAAGGACTCAATGCCCAGTTCACAAATATGAAAGGGGCATCAAAGTAACACTCTCTCTTTCCACAATTATCTGGCTCTACTTTATTAGCCATACGAAGGAGAAGACTGGTCATGCTGGGATATCCACCTAAACATTTGTGCATCTGAAGCTCAAGCATTCGCACACAAAGTAGAATAAAATTATAAATTATCAATGTCACAGTGTAATACTACTCTTAAGTCTAAGTGACAAATGAACTCTGAAATACAAAACAAAAGCAGCATTATCATCCATCAGTGATTTCATTCAACTTAACCTGGCAATGATATCTCAATTGCTTTGTAATCGTATACAAATGCGGGAAATGGGGCGCATTGCCTCTGTCAACAGCACAGATGGACCAGACCAGAGTTTAAACAATCTGTGGTGCAGAGCCAGAATGTGAGTGGCACAGGTCTGCCTCCTACCTCACCCCATTGCCACACAACTGACCAATAACACTGACCACATGTCTCGTTTACGATTATGACCCATGTTAGTTTTCAAATACCATAATTGACACAATTCCGAATATGATTAAATAGAGAAAATTAGGACAACACAAACATGTTGTGCCTATAAAAAGCAGTTTTTTAGAGCCAGTGGATCCTGCACTGATGATCTTAACGAGTTACAACGTAGTTCCCTGCACACACGTAGCCTCTGCTTTGTGGAGAAGAGGACACGGAAATCTTCATGTCTCTGGCAACAGAAGTGCCCTGGGGATCACGTGACCTTTGTTCGGTGCTCCCTTATTGAATAACAGCTGAAATAAAGGAAACTTATTTCGTTGTGAGAAAAAACACATCGAGGAAAAAGAACAAAAGAGAAAAGCAATCAACCTACACAATGTAGGTTATAGAAAAGAGACAGCCAAGCAAGTATATAGTGTTTTTGGCAGACAAAGATTGCTCTATTTTTATACATGACCCCACTTTCCACAATGCGTGATAATATGAAAGTCAACACGTTGTTGATATGCAGAAAATGTGCACATTGAGCAATTCCTTACAAAGTCTTCACGTCCGCTTCGTGGTAAGAAAATGCATGGCATTGCCAACATTTAATTAGGTCCTACAATGGAAATTAATCAAGGAGTGTGGGCATGGTGAAGCGACCTACAGCTGTCCACACACCCCGTGTGAAAAGCGCCGACCATGGTGACACAGTACACCAACCCCCGTGATCCTGTGACCCCCGTGCCCTGTGCCTTGCCCGATGCGAGCGCCGGGTGCGGTTCCGTCTGTGGTCTCACCTGTGGTCGGTGCTTCTGGCAGAAGTAGTTGTAGCGTGCCAGGGCCATCTCACTCCGCTTGCTGCCCTGGGGGGGGGGGTTACTTTTCTTCTTCTTGCTCACGGCCGGGTCAGGGACCGCAGCAGCTGATGAAGCCTCCCCCGTAACCACGCACGCAGCAGAGGCTCCGGTGACGTCCATTCGTGCGGCTGCCTGCGCCCCATCTCCCTGCTTGGAGCCTTCAGGACGTACGGCCACCCGCCCTGCGCTCGTCTTTCTATCCCTCTTGCGAAGCGCCCTTTTGGGCACAGACGCGCCAGCAGCGCTCTTAACCGAAGCGGGGGCTCTCACGCGCCTCTGTCTCTTCTTGCCGTTCCTCATGGCTGCTCCGCCGGCTGCGCTCGAAACAATGCCCTCAGTGGCAGCTTCTGTACCTGTACAGCCAGAGCTTACAGGAGCACTACTGGTACCGGGCAACTTACAGGAACTACCCGCAGCCGACTGACGATTTCTAGATGTTGAGGTGCTTTTGCTGGCCGTCCCTGCAGAAGGACGTGACCTTTGGCGACCAGTAGTCGGCTGTACGACCAACTGCTTGCTGCCTTGGGCTATGATGGTGTCCACAGCAGCAGGTGGCGGCACTTTGTCTGCATCTATTTGGAGCTGTTGCTGCTGCTGACGGAGAGAGGCAGTGGGGCGTGAGGCATCACTGGCTCCCTGGCGCTTCCTGATGCGGGGTCGCGATGCGCCCCCACGTCTGCTCCCCGACTCCGAGTGGTTGTTAGAGGTGTTCGGGAAAAGCTGCTGACTGTTGACCAGCTGCTGAATGTTGGAGATGGACGAGGGGAACATGTGGCTGCTGAAGAAGTTCGGTAACGTTGGTCCAGTGCCGGACCCGGGCGAGTCGCTTGAGCGCGGCGACTGCCGGCCATTTCTCTCTGCTGCGTGGCCACTCTGCCCTCCCTTTTGCTCGGTATCTGCGCGTGCCTGGAGGTCCAGCTTGCTGCAGTTGGCGGGCGGTGCTGGGCTGGTGGGCGCAGTGGCACGTGGGGAGCCCGAGGCGCCGGGACCATCATACGTTGGGCGGCTGTAGGCATCGTGCCGCTCATCGCATGACAGTGGTTGGGCCTTCGCCACCTCCGCCATCCCCTCCTCCCACTGCGCACGCACCTTGGCCGAGAAGTGCTTCGAGAGCTGCGGAGAGGCAAGGGAGCATCACGTGGGGCTTGGCAGTCATGAATAGCACCAGCGGGGCATACGTTAAAGTGGCATCATCTGTTATGACTGCATCATGTTTGCACATAGACACATGGCTCAGGAACCCCAACAAACACCACAATCAACGCAAGTGCATTCCTTGCACGTCAATCTGACCATCGGCATGCAATACTGGTAAAAATCAGTATTGGTCACGTAAAATTACCTTGGCCATTAATATACTCACTATCGTGTTCTGTGCAATGTTTGTATGATTAGCTACTTCTGTTGAGCTACCATTTGTGGCCAGGTCGCTTCTGAAAAATAAACTACTAGCTCAGTGGACATTACCTGGTAAGATGAAACAATTGTTTAGTTTGATTTGTTTCGATAAAGTTTTTGTTTTACCTTTTCTATATTTTGCACTCCTTTTGTGTTTTTGTATTGTTCGTTGTTGCAACGTTCTGATCTGCCCCTACTGGAAGTCTGTGAAAATGAGGTTTATAGCTCATCGTATTCCGCCAGTATAAATATCCTGACTCTTGATTCTGTACCTGCTCTTGGTGCCCATCCTAGACAGTATGCAAATAAAAGACCTGTACTGGGCATGATGGCACACACCAAGGACCCAACACTGGAGGCAGGCTGGTGAATACCATAGAGAATGCCATAAAAGACTTTTGAGTGTTATCGCCTTTTTGTGTTGGTTTTCACTGCGTTTACTCCGAGATAAATTATTCTATTAATATATACAAAAAAGCATTAATTTGCATGGATTTTAAGATGTGTGCAGGTGCTAGGTGGATTGTTTGAACCATGAGAGATGGCACAGGCTTAGGAAGACCTTTGTCCAACAGCGGATGAATCACAGCTGCAAACGATTAATAACATACCCTTCCGTGCCTCACAATGCGATGACCTGAAATGGCGCATGATGTGTCATGAGATGTCATGCATAATGACATCTAGGCATGTGACATCATCACCGTGGCCGAAAAGGCTTACATAATCGGCTAGTTTTTGGCATCCCTTTTATTTCTATGGCATGCCGTCTATCGGGTAAATTTCTTATAGCAAGACAACTCTACACTAATATTTAATTTATATTTTATCATCTGTACAAGAGTTATTGTGACCCCTCACTACAGGTCTGAGCTTATGCATCAATGCCGTTGACCTTTGTTGAAAAGTGTAAAAAATAATATCGAATGTTATTAATTTTCCTATGCTTGATATTAGAATGCTAACCCGTACACTCACATATTAATGGAAGTTATGGATTTAGTTTGTTTAGTTTATCAACATCCTTAATAATGAAGACTGAACAGACAAAAACAAGGAAATGTAGCTTTAATTATATTCAAAACAGCCTTGACTGCAATGTTTTCAAAGTCTGCAAATATTACCTTCAGGTTCAGTTAATCTACTCTTATGCCAAGTATTTTCCAGCAATTCCATCTCATAGACAACATGCTTTATAAACTGCTATGGAATTGGCATTAGGTAAAACCGTTGATAGACATCTACGTTTGGATGTCGTGTGTGCATGCCCACACAATGTTATGACTGCATCAGGTTTGCACACACATGCAAGATAGAGTTGTAGCTTATCATATTGCTTTGTACATGTGCAGCCCTTGGGCTCTCCGTGCAGGAATGCAGGTAACAACGCCCACCGTGCAGGCCTAATAACCACATCCGTAAATAAAGTTATTGGAGAACACCGCCCCCTCTGAACTGACAGAATAACCTACAACCAAGACAACATTACACTTCATAACTCATCACAACTGCACACACACCTGCAACTCACCTCTCCCACTAATTGTGTTAACCCATCCCTGTTAACACAATTACTGCCAATTCAGGATTATAATATTAAATGCAAAAACCTACGTGTAAAGGTAACAATTACTGCTGTATTAACAAACTCTGATTAACAATTTTAATGTGACCGAAACTTTGCAACTCAAAGAATGTAATACAAATTTGGGGTTTCTAGACCCTCTAAATGCACCCGCATTAAGAGAGTCACGTGTCCATCTCATTACAATTGGCCCCTGAGGATGGTGACCCACATCTTGAGAAATGCTGCACAACACGAGGCCAGTTAGAAAAAATAAACCATGATATCGTCTCTTCTCAACACCATCCCGGCATATTTCTCACTTGACCCACCAACCACAATGCAAGCAGTGCCGTCGAGCAATAGCAGTTGTGTATGTAGGTAGAACTTCTTTCGCACCACGCGTAGTCAACCGTGCCAAACGGAAGGTGCAGGGAAGGACAACAAAACTAAACACTAAAGAAATGAGTTTGCAATCTAAATTTGTGGGTGGCACCCACCACCACTTTGGGGATTGTGGGGAGAGCACCTGGCCCCTTTGCGGTGCTCACCTTGGGGCCACTGGCTTCATTGACAGCAGAGCCGCCCCACGGCGCGTCACCCTGCAGCTGCTCGAACTGGTGTTGCCCCTCAAACGGCACGGTGCTCTTGTCGGCCACCCAGGTGCGCTGCACCACACCGCCGCCCAGCAGCACGATGTGGTAGTGGCGCACCGTCGATTTGGCGTATTCTGCAGCAACAGGACGCACCGAGGACAGGTGGGCAAAGAGCACCTCCGTGGCACCCTTCGAGTGGCTATCATCACGAGCAGAGGCTCCCCCTACTTCTGTGGCTTCCTTCCAACTCTGAAGATCACACCGAGTTTGGTTGCACAGTTCGAGGGCGACACACATGCCACAGCCGCAATTACACTTGCAGAGACGCACACAGCCAACGCAGCTCCCCTGCAGGCTTGATCAAGTTCTTCATGCGTAAATACTCAACATCTCACCAAGACAAGACCCCTCTGTGAGGTATAGCGGAGATAAAATAAAATCTCCAATTAAATTATTGTAGTTTAATAATATTATTCTTAAATAATCAGTTACTGTTTGTGGTGTTGTTTTTACTATTTTTTGTTGACATTTTGTCTTTGCAAACATTTTCAGGCTGTCTTTTTTACTTCACTTCCTGTGCTCACCCAGGACTCTTGAAAGTATGTCTCAGATTACAGGGTTGTATTTTGAAATTACTTGGTAGATATTCGGAGTAACATAAAAAACACAAGCAAACTTAGGTTCCATATAGCAAGAGGAAAAAGGTCCGTAAAGCCAGGATGACTAGCCACAACAAACATCTCCATCTGCTCACTTTCATACACACGTGTGTGCACACACACACACTCACTCCCAGCGCAACGCGAATCATTACATTTCGCTCCGCTGAACAAAATAGTTCCGGCAATTCAGTTTGCAAGTGCGAGTTCACTTTTTAAGTCGATGTAAAAAAAATATCATGGAACCTGGTTCGTGAGGATGTTCGTAAGTCAGGTGTTGTATGTCGAGGACTGCCTGTACACTCTGTGGAGGAGGTTCGTGAAGGACGCTACTGGGCAGTTGGAGGTAGTCGCCCTCCAACAACAACGGAGGGCGGAGGAGCGACGCTCACAACAACGAGTGGAGCGCCGGGTGGCTAAAGCACAGCAGGTTGGCACATTAGGGGGCACAGGTGGTGCATCAGCCAGTCATCTCAGTCATCTTAGTCAGTCGACCCGTGGCACCTGGGTCTGCCCCGTGACCTCCTGCCCGCGGGCGTTCGACACTTCAGGTGGGCTCAAGGTGCACATGGCCTGGCACAAGCGTCGTGGTGACGTCACCGCCACTTAGTGGCGAATGGCGGTTGTTGTTGTACACAGTTCACCACCAAACATAGCCACCACATCTCTGTAGTGGTGTCGGTGCTCACCTAGTTACTCACCGATGCACTCTAGTCACTCTCTGACCAGCAGTCCATCACCTCCTTATCACTCTTATACTGCTGCTGCGATGGTTACGGTTCCTGAGAACTTCCTCCACACGTCGAAGACTTGGTTGACAAAACTGACTTTTGTCTAATCCATACTTAGTTCAACAGCCACACTGCAGGTCACCTTACTTCTCTTTCTGCTTATTGACTCGCACTGCTTGCCTTTTTAAATTCCGTCCCAGTCTTTTTTCCAAGCTCTTGTAACAACCTTGCTCAATCAAAAAAGCATGTTACACTCCTATCTATGACAACTTCAATAGTGCTCGTTGTTGGTGGCCATTTGACATTTTGAGCCTAGGCTTAGCAATTGTGTAACATAACATACTCTCATGTACTGAGGTTCACATAGACTGAGGCAAGGCCTCAGGCGAGCAGCCATAGGCATGCCCTGAGAGCCACGGCCGGGCTGGGCTGCAGAGTACGCTGCAGGGAGAGAGATAGGGGTACCTTTCACGCGAGTGTGGCTGCCGACGTTTGGGTCAGAGGTCACCACGCAGGGCCACCAGGGGTGACCCGCCACCTTGCTCCACACGAGATCCCCTGGAATGTGGCGCATGGGGGCCCGGCACTGTTTGCCACGGCCTACCACACCCTGCACACAGCAGCGCAGGCAGTCACAGACACACGCAGTCAGTCACAGACACACGCTCCAATCACCTATCAGCCGTATGGAGCAATGTACAAGCAAAGGGGAGACTTTCACAACACAACGAACATTAAACGGCATTCAACTAAATATAAACTACATCATTATAATCAATGTACTCAATATATTCTCCAATAATTTGAGCTATTAACATTAAGTAACTGGGTATACACTACACTATATAATGAATACCATATAGTAAACTGATAAAAAACTAAAATATAAACTACACCAATATTTTCAATAAACTCAATATACTATCCAATCAGCTGAGCTACTAGCAATAAGTCACTATACATTACAATTCTATTTAGTTATGTCACATCGGTTTATTGTATGATAGGTGGGTAGTTGCAGTTATTTAGCGTTAATATACTAAATGCCTCTGTTGATATGTAAACTCTGACTTTAACATAGCCACTTCCGTGACCAGTTACATGCTAAATCCTCACATTAACATCATGGTAATCTCCCAGTTATACTAATTTCTCACTTTAACATCCTGCTAATCTCTTAGTACCTTTCAGTGTAATGTTTAATATAATTTCCCAGTTACATGCTAATTTCTGACTTTAACATCCTGCTAATCTATCACATTAACTTAGCTACTTCAATGCTAAATTCTTCTGTTGATATGTAAACTCCTTTGTCAAGGTGCTCTGCTCCTCCCACCCAGCTTAAAAGACGCTGCCAAGCTTAGCAGTGTTCATTGGAACGCCGTCTTCCCGACAGTTCTGTTTCTTCACCTGAAGACGGCTGCTCGTGTTGTGGCCGAAACGTCGTGAGAACTTTATTTTATTATGTTTTATTTTTATTATTTTATTTCCCTTCTACGTGACTTTACCGAAAGAACCAAGAAGATGAATCCATGCAGTCACGAAAGCTTTGAATCGGCATTCTCCTTCAGCATACATTTAACCCAGCAGTGTCTGTTTAAATGTTTTTTTGTCGCACACGGTCACATCGTGCATGTTACCCTTTCCCAGAAAACGTGGTTACCCAGTGGCATGGTCTAGAGAGGTCGCACACTCCTGCAGATGCACAGTTTGCATTGTTTAAAGAAATGCTCATTGATCCAGATGACCACCTTTTGGATTCAATTAATGTATTCACATTAGTGATAAAGCAAAGCGTGTTATTTATGTTTTAATTACCCTCAGTTCACCAGAGCAGCACAATTTCAGCATTTCACAAGTTCATTTCCCAGTCTCCTCTGATAACACAGCTACTACATGACTCTGCAAGTCGATGAGCAAGAGAATGGGAGACATCTTGGCAGAGTAGAGCTTTCACCCAAGCATGCGCGCTGTGGGTGGAGTAAGGATTAGCGATGCTGTAACGCCCACTAGAGGTTGCAGAACAACAGAAGCCTGACAAACGGCGCACGCTGTGCAGGCATACAAGTCTACACCCTTACAAAAGCGCAGACTCATAGGGGTTCAAATGGCTTACTCACAGTACTGTTAATCAAGCAAGAAACGCATGTATAATCAACTTGGGTGGCAAACTACACACCTTTGGGCAAATAACTGGGAAGTTTGGAATAGAACATGGCATTGCAGGCAATCATGAGGAGGTTGCAATGGGCGAGACACGTGTACAGGATGGAAGAGTGCAGGTTACAGAGACTGGCAGTGGAATGGAACCCAGGCGTTAGTGACCAAAGCCCAAGGACAGTCACAATGAGACTTTAAGAGCAGACATTGAGGGTCGGGGTGTCAACTGTGCAACTGCTATGAAACTAGCAGAGTTGACAGCAAAGGCAAGAGCCGTGACATCCTAAATTTGAATTGATATTTATAATCAATGTTAATTGTAAATTACTTCTATTAACATTTTATTTCATAATTTTACAGCTGAGACAATTGCTTGGGTTACTTGCGAACGCAAAACTCGGAAATAAATGTGGAATGCGGCTCCTCGACCTGCACGATTACATCTTCATGACGGCATGAAGCACGCGCTATATCGCGACACAAAACAATGTCCTGCAGGGGCCACCACATCGCAACAGCCACAATAAAATTATTAGACTCTGCAGGAATGGCTCGCATGGATTTTTAGAGGGTGGCATTAGGTACATGATCATACAAATTACATTACGTGCTCGCTTCTGGTCTTTGATAGGCGGTGACACAACACGCACGCTTCGCATAACACGTGCGGTGCTGCACACACCAGGGGATGTGGCTGTCCTCTGCTGCTGGGGATTGTGGAGCACAGGGACCGTTTATCATTTGCCTTATTTCACATCTTCCTGGGCGAGTTAACCAAGATTTTAGACTCGCGTAAAAGCAGTTTTTTCACAGTCAGTGATGGCAACTGCATTGGTCCCATCAATTACCAAAGCATAAATCCCCCATGAGACCAGTTGCACTGCCAGAAGAGGCCACAAAAACAGAGACGTCTCTACTGGAAGAGGTAGCATAGTCACATGGTTACCCAGATGCCTCATGTAATGAATAACCAAGGTGAAACATGCCGAGAAAATTTCGTTTATTAACCACATCTGTCACGGCGGAAAGGGCTTTTACGTCAACGTCAACCCACGCACAGTCGGGGAAGGGGACTCCAACATCCAGACTGACAGCACATGGGGCTCATGGAGGATGCAAGGAGTGAACAGGCGAGTAGGACAGGAGGGGGGGGGGGCAGCAGGAAGAGGAGATGGGACAAGGGAGAGAGCACAAACAGGAGAGCAGGGTGAACAATTGGGCAACCCAGAGCCCATACAGGTAAAGGTCTGTGACCTCCACACAGGGGCGTAGCAGTCAGGGGACAAGAGATTCTTTAACCCAGTCGAAGCCCTGGGAGGAGTGCAACAGCAGCATGCAGGCCTGCGACAAGTTCAGAGTGAGGCTTTGGACAGCGGGCATGCAGCACACGCCCTTGACACTCACGTTGGAGGTGCAACCATCATGGCAACACCATTGACTTGCTTACAGGTAAACGTCACGTACATGTATTCATTCAAAATCATGAGGGTGGCGGTGGGGCTGGGCAGCGCATAGAGCATACCACAAGATTTAAGACGACCAATCCTGAGCCTTGTCACCAAGTTTGAAAAGTGGTGCAGCAGAAAGGAGAACATTGAAACCAGATTCCACAGGGCCATGAGGGTCGTGCAGTCAGATGGCCAGAACACAGTGCGATATAGACAAGATTTCAAGGGACTGAGTTACTCATCCAAGGGCCTCCATAAGTGTGAGGCTAAGGGTGACATGGAAGATGTTAAGTGTTGGCTGGATGTAGGATATGGATAGAAATGTATAACAGAACCAACAGACAAAACCACAAGGGTATGAAATGGGGCTTGCTTAGTTGGCTGGATGGGTGCATTAATAGCCCAGTCAAGGGGGTGCATCTCCTCAATCTTTCATGAGTGGTCGACATGGTTAGTGATATTTTAAATGCACACAATGTAGTCATTTTGGGCACTTCCAGTGAGGTATGGCAACCCTGCTACTCGGTGTATTTTGATTTCTAAATCTGTGCTCAGTCCTTTGCCACCTCTCCAGGTGACAATGGGAACTTCATGTCCCGTAACTTTCCTATTCGTATTTTCTGCCAAGTAGATATTTGAGCGGAAAACGGTTAATGACCAGACCAATAGCGCTTCGGGCAGTCTTAATTATATACTTGGGTTGAGCACTTTAAACATTATACAGTGCCAAATAAATAAGAGCAGCTACATTTCCACACATATATCCAACTACAAATGGCTTTATGCTTTTAAATCATTACAGAAGGCTGATAATAAACACTCAGCGGTGTCAGTCAAAGGTTGAATGCATCTCTCATGGGAAGAGATCAACCTTGGTGGAGACAACATTAAAGGTGTCCTGTTTGTGCTGCCCCGAGCAATGGCAAGGATAATGAAAGTTGTCCCGACAAAGCGAGCATGCACGAGATTAGAAACGCACTGTAACTATTGGACTCTAAGGGGTCAGCAACAAAGCCCGAGGCTCACAGAGTCACGCTCAAGCCCCTAATTGGCGCACACTTAAATCACAACTGCAAGGCGCAGCGCTGCACACAGGCTACCGGAAGAAGCCTGGGATTGAGCAGTGCATGCGTGCAGGCGGGGCTTCCACGGACACAGCAACGCCCCCAATGCTGCCAAAAGTGCAGCTGCTGCTTGTGCCCTCGGCCCACTCGGTGGAAGGCAAACAAGGGTCCGTGAGTGCTCCGACTTTCTATCGCAGAGCACTAATCCCCACATCCATCACGGCGCGCACACAGCACTGTGCCGAGTGGGCCCAGGCCAGAGGAAGACTCATAAAGTTGAATTGGCCACAACACCATCACCAGCCTCGTGCACGCACCGGGGGAAGCCCGAGAGCCATAGAGCCACACGCAGCCTGCTGTAAGGCTACAGCGAGCACGGCGGGTGCGGTGTCCTCGCCTCGTGAGACGCGTGCGCAGTTCCCTGTCCGTGCGGTGGTACTCATCACGGGGGCACTCATCACGGGGGCACAGCACCCTCACCAGCCACACAGCAACCATTGCACTCAAACCTCCTGACCGCAGATGCCGGCTAGCGCTCTCACGGACCACGACTGCAAACGCCAACGGTGAGGGATAAACAAAACGTTAAATGGGTGTCTGGATGAAGTGCCAAAGGAAACGTTCTCGTTTGGGTATGAGGTATGGCTGGTGTGAGGATGCAGTCGACTAGACTGGGTAAGCGGTAGGAGTATGGTTGATGAGCTCCACCCCCTAATGTTTGCTTGCTACACTGTACACTTCTGATGTCAGTGCCACCCACCTCCACGTGTACCCTTGTGCCCTGAAGATGTCAGTGCCACCCACCTCCACTGGAGTTTTCAAACAGAAGTTAAACTGCTCCATTTGCACAACATTGATTTATTTATTTCAGAATTTAGGAAGTAAAATGTTTGTCCTGGTCTTGAGTGCATATTTGAACAAAACATAATGTCGTTTTTGTCACATGTTATGGTACACCTGCTCAGAGTAAACAGCGCTTCATCAAGTTAAACTCCAGATGTTAACCCAGTGACTCGGGCTCCACAGCTGCTGTTCGCTGTGCTCACCTTGCGCTTGGGCCCGGGGCGTGCTCTGGACCTGGGCCGCAGTGATGACTCTGGCTGGGGCGAGGACTCGACCTGCAAAGAGGGCCCAGGAGTGGTTGAGGACCCGGACTGCAACGTAGGAGGCGAATGCAGCGAAGACGCAGGCTTCAGTGAGGGTTCCGATTGGATCCCCGGTTCAGACTGCAGTGAGGCTCCAGTATGATTCGAGGGTTCTGAATGAATCACGGGCATGGGTTGAAGCGTAGAAACACACTGTCTTGTGGGTCCTGAATGGAGTGAGGGCACAAGGTGGGATGTGGGAGTGGCTCGTAACGAAGACCCGGATTGGATCGTGGGCTCAGGCTGATGCGAGGGTCCGGTGTGGAGCGAGGGCCCTGGGTGGTGAATGGGCCCTGCGTGGTGGACAGACCCTGTGTGATGGCCAGGCCCTGGGTGGAGCGTAGGCTCGGGCTGGCCAATGCGAGGGAGTGGGAGCATGGATTCGGTTTGGAAGAAGGGCATCGGTGGAGATGTGGAAGCAGACTGGAGTGAAGGCCCAGGCGGAAGTGTGGATCCAGCCTGGAGCGTGAACAAGGACTGGAGTGAGGATCTGGGTTGACTAAAGGGTGCATGCTGGAAGAAGGGCGTGTGGTGGAGTGACGGGCCGGGTTGGAGTAAGTGTCCAGGCTGGCTGTGGGGCGTGGGCTGGACCAGGCCTCTGTGCTGGAGTGGATTCCCGGATTGGCCCGAGGGCCCGTGCCTCGGCTCGACCGCCCACGGGTCGAGGCTAAAGAGGCCACGGCGCGCCGCGTCGGGCTCCGCGGAGCCGCAAGCGCCGTGGCCCCACACACGCTCGGCCAGGCTGGTGAGGGCAGCGGACGCGCGGCCCTCGGGGCCCAGGGACCCCGGCGCCGCGAAGGCGCGGGGTTCACGGGGCTCGTGGCGCTCGGCCACACGGGCAAGGAGGCTGCGCTCGGCGGGCTCGGCCGCAGTCTCCTCTGCCCGATGCAGGAGGCTGAGCTCCCGCAGGGCGCGCTGCGCCTGACGCGGATCCAGCTCGGGCGGCAGATCTCCCGCGTCCTCGTCCTCCTCGGCCCCCTGCTGCCCCGCGTTGCACAGCGCCGCCTCAAACTGCGCCTTGCCGTTCAGGTAGGTTTTGGTGATGCGCAGGCGGATCTCAGGGGACGTGGACTTTTGGGGCACGGGCGGGCAGGGTTCGCCATCCTCCTCCTCCCCCCGCACACCCACATCCTCCGCTTGTTGCTGCCGATGCTGCTGTAGCTCCCGCGCCTCGTCCAGGCCGGTGCAGAATCCGGGCGGGAGGAAGGCCGAGTCGCGAGCGGGGCCCGCGTAGTCGCTGTGCCCGTTCCTGGGCGCGGGGCCCCAGCCCTGGTCCCCGCAGAGCGCAGGAGCCGCGGGCAGCAGGGAGCGAACGAGCAGCGGCGGCAGCGGCAGCGCGCGGTTCAGCGAGGAGCCCTCCATGCAGTGGCGGCGGCCTCCGGCTCCTGCTCCTGCTGCTCCTGCTGCTGCTGCTCGGCGCTCACATCTGTGGGGCCGACACGAGGACGGGGGGAAGAGAGAGAGAGAGACGGCGAAGGGAGACGCGGAGTGAGACGCGGGCCCGCGCAGCCTTTGTTCGTCACTGGCGCGGGCGCGGAGCACAATGGCCGGGCCCGGGGCTCGGGGTGGAAGCCGCGCGGGGCAGAGGCGGCCATCGCCTCGCTCACCCTCACGACTGCCACTCACCACCCTCACCACCACCACCACTACCGTCACCGCTCACCAACATCACTCACCATCACCGCTCACCATCGTCACTCAACGGTAACGCCGTCAAACACCAAACCCCAACACTCACCATCACCCAGCGGGGCCGGGACCCTCTTGGGGGGGGGGCACAGCCCCGCTCCTCACACAGATTAAGCCCCCCCCCGCCCCTCAACTCCGCCGAAACTCCGCCCCCTTTTAGCACCGCCCCCTTTTAGCCCCGCCCCGAAGGAAGCCCCGCCCCCCCCCAGAGGGGGCCTCGCGACATGGCGGCGGGGGCCGGGAGCGAGGGGCGGGGCCGAGGGGCGGGGCTCTCGCTCCCCGCTACCGCTAACGGACGCGGGGCCCCTCCCCTCGCACCCTCCCCCCCCACCGCCGCTGCAATCTGCAGCGAGGCGCGGTACCGAGCATAGAGGAGCGCGGGAGTGCCGCTGCCGCTGCTGCTGCCGCTGCCGGCACCGCCGCCGCCGCCGCCAGCTCCTTCTGCTGCCGCCGCCGCCGCCACCGCCACTCGCCTCGAAGCGAGGAGGAGGAGGAGGCGCGGGAGCGCGGCCCAGGCTCCCCCGCGCGGCGTGCCACGCCCCGCCCCACCCCTCAGTCCCCGCCCCCCTCGCCGTGACGTCACGCCCGCGCTCACCGCGTGCGAGCGTCAAGCCGCTCGCTCGCGTCCCGGGACGGCCCCGGGGACCCCGCGCAGGGGGTGCGGCGACGGGGACGGACAGGGTCAGGGTCGGGGTCGCGGGAGGTCGCGGCCCCGAACCAGAGATCTGCGTTTCCCGCGCTCCCAGCGAAGCTCCTCCCGCTCGCGCGGTCATAGGTCAGAGGTCAGGGGCTGCGGGAAACTCGCGGCCAATGGGAGAGAGCCCGCGAGAGCGCGGGACCAGGGGAATCGATTACCGCTTTTTCCGGTGGAATCGCGCGAATCGATTAACTGACCATTGAGACTGCGTGCGAAGTTTTGTTGCACTTCGCTGGGAGAGGCGGTGCACAAGCAGACATCACAAAGGACGCGTCCCTCAAGAGCACTGCCACTAAATGTACACAGTAGGAGACGTGAGCGCCGTCACTTTGTCCACTGCAGACATTTCTCAGCCTTGCTCAATCAAAACTGCATGACCGTGAAGCCACCACCCCTTCCTACCACCACCCACCCCCCCCAAGGCTTCCACAACCTCCGCCACGACTCAAACCAGCTCACCAGCGTGCGCCTGGGGGTGAGCCGTGGCCTCGGCGCAAGGAGGCGGGGTCTACAGAAGGGGCGGGGTCTACAGAAGGGGCGTGGCTGAAAGGGAAAGGCGCAGAGTCGAAAGGGGCCCTCATCAGGAAGGGTTGGGGCACCGAAAAAGGGGATCGAGCCCACTGGGGTTGGTTTAAGGTAGGAGGAGCATTAAGTAAAAATACGTGCAGCACGTAGTATGCCTTGAATGTGGATAAAGGCCAACTAGGATTTTATTCAAGTTCAACACAATGCCACCAGATAGCGGTACAAATACATTTCTGCAAACCCGAACATATGCCAATTCCCAGAAGGCATAGCCCTAGACCAGCCCGTCATCATAGCGGACATGCAAACGTTTTACATTATATGCACATGTTTACACAAAGCGAGAAAACCCACAAATGAGACAAGAAAACATACTATAATTCATGAGAAATGAATCTAATCGCTGGGGATGGTTCATTGAGCTAAGGTTGGCTTGCAAATTCCCGACAATGTTGCGAGCAACATTCAAATAAACATGACTTGTCCAATTAAACGTGTGATTTGCAACCGTGGTAAACTGAGCAACACTGTGGAAGCGAAGCTGCTGCATTGGGGTCTGCATTGCTGGGCTATTCAAGGAGCTTTCAAATTCATTCTCGTTGCTTGTGAAACACGTACCCTGATTAGGTGGATGGGGTCACTTGTCATGGCAAGGCTAAATTCAACAAGCCTGAAATTGTAAACGAATAACAGCTATACGTTTAAGAACAACACTGGGTGATACTTAAGTAAAGATAAGTAACGCACATCGCCTTTACATGTCACAATTTAATTTGTCAGATGGTGAGGGGTTTAACGAAATAAATTTGCACAGATCATTACGTGACCTCACCCAAAAATCTACTGTGAATTATATTGGCTGCGGAAACATTACGTGTTGACTCATCTCCGTTCTTATCCATCTGCATGACATTCTTGAAATGTCTCGGTCATTTTTTCCCAAAAGGCCCAGAGCAGGCACCCAGCCTCATCGTTCTTATACAGACATGCGCCATGATCAGCTTCAATATCTCAGCTCCATGCAACTGTGTTGCAAAACAGAAGCAACGCAAACTAGATTCGAAGCTTTCGTGACTGCAGGAATTACTCTTTGGTTCTTTCGGTAAAGTCACATAAGAAAGAAATTTAATAAATAAAAATACCAGAATACGACGTTTCGATTGCAACACAAGCAACCATCATCAGGTACAAATGAATGAGAAAACAAACCTAGCTAATATAATGCAACACAGAGCGTCGGCCAACAAAACAGTCAACACTCCATCTGGTTTATTACAGCAACACAGTTGCTTGTGTTTAACGTAATTTAAAGACTGCAACAATTTAGAGTTGTAAATACCTATCATCAAATCCAGAAAGTTTTATGAAAAAAGTAAAAGTGCGTATTGATATTTTTGTAAAATGACCCAAACACATCATCTTAGAGATATGCCCCACTTGGCAAAGACAACAGCACGTTTCAGTGAAAAACTGGTCAAAAATAATAATCCACCAATACATAGGCCCAGGGTCTCCACATGTGTTTGTTGGTCCTGATCATCACAACTATCGTGTATATAGGGTTTTGTGTGGATTTCATCTTTCATAAGATGTTATATTGAGTCTTGTAAATATATCACACTGTCGTCACATATGAATAAAGCTCACAATTGAGTAGACGCACAGTAGACTTGGGGATGGTGCACAATTCTCAACATGTAAACACCCTTGGATGGATGAGAAACACCAACACTAGCAGTGCTTACCGGTAGTTCACACGCCCACCACTTGGCCCACAAACAAGTAAACCACAACTGGGAAAAAAAGCGAGGCATCATTTGCGGGAGATGGGGTTTGGCTGTGGAAGAGATTTGCGCTGGAGCTGGAGCTGTGAGCAGTGGGCACCACTTGCTAAAATACTCGACAGTGTTCCCAATGCCACAGGCACACGCATCGAGGAACATGCGGAGTGCGTTGCGGCTCCCAGGAGAGATTCAGACCCGACTTGTTGTCCTCTAAATCCCGACGTGGGCAGGTGTCGCCGTGTCATATCGCGCAACTCACAATTGATCACCACCCTGCAGGATGGCGACAGTGGCCAGCCTCAAGAGAGACCGTCTCCTGCCATAGTAACGTGGATTGAACCCCGTGATCAGGGCTGCCAACATGGATATGCTCTGCCGAGTGCTCATTTCATCAGAGGGCCACCATGGGGCATTGCAGATCGATGCCTGTTGCCTGGTATTGTTGGCCAAGGAGCGCTCGCAGCATCTCGCAGTCCCACTGCATCTCTCTCTCACTGTGGCCTGCCAGGACACACTGCGTGCTGTTCTGCCGGCAGGACTGACTGTGTTTAGAGCCAAACGGACATGATGCCCAACAGCACAACCGCGAAAACCTACACAGTAGCCGTGAATGCGAAACGTGTTCACGATTCGTCATACTTTCCAGCATGCCCCCATTTAACCAGTTTTGTGCAGGTTCACCTCTTCTTACCGCAGTGCACATGTGAGTGGGATCTGCACTGAAGGTGCTCACGGACGGGCACAGTGCAATGGGTGCGAAAGGGGAAGACGGGGGTGGTGGTGGTGATGGTGGTGATGAGAATTCGCCGTGTCCCTTCGTGATGGTGCCCGCTCTGCCCACACACAAAGACCCGCTATTAGCGAGCACCTCTTAAGGACGGCATACCACACGAGGTGGTGGGTGGTCGTACCACGCCCGGCCGCCTTTGTCTCCCCATTGGTGTTATTCACACATCGCACCAGGTAATCATCATTGGTGTTATTCACACATCGCACCAGGTAATCATCATTGGTGTTATTCACACATCGCACCAGGAATCATCATTGGGGCTCGTGGCGCCACCGCTCTCAACACCATGCAGCATACACACGAACACCCTAACACACTGTAACCCACACTAACACACTAACACTGTAACCCACATACACACGAACACACTAACACTGTAACCCACACACTAACACACTGTAACCCACACACACACACTAACACTGTAACCCACATACACACGAACACACGAACACACTGTAACCCACACTAACACACTGTAACCCACACACACACTAACACACTAACACACTGTAACCCACACACTAACACACTGTAACCCACACACACACTAACACACTAACACTGTAACCCACATACACACGAACACACTAACACACTGTAACCCACACACACACTAACACACTGTAACCCACACACACTAACACACTGTAACCCACACACACACTAACACACTGTAACCCACACACACATACACACTAACACACTGTAACCCACACACACTAACACACTGTAACCCACACACACATACACACTAACCCACACACACATACACACTAACATACACTAACACACTGTAACCCACATACACATACACACTAACATACACTAACACACTGTAACCCACACACACATACACACACTAACACACTGTAACCCACACACACTAAAACACACACACTGTAACACACATACACACTAACACACTAACCCACACACACATACACACTAACACACTGAGACACACTCTAACCCACTGGACACACACACTAACTCACTGACATACACACACACTAACTCACTAACACACTGACACACACACTGACACACACACTAACTCACACTGACATACAAACACACACACTAACTCAGTGACACACACTGACACACACTAACATACTGACACACTACACACAATTCTAGATTTAAAGCTTTCGTGACTGCAAGGATCCATACTCTTTGGTTCTATTGGGTAAAGTCACGTAGGTAAAAAATAAAACAACAAAAATCACGACGTTTCGGCCACAACACAAGCGGCCTTCATCAGGTGAAGGGATGAGACTGTCTGGAGGACAGCGCTGGAGTGAAAAAAGCCACACTACACACACACTAACACACTGACACTCACACACACATTGACACACTAACACACTGACACACACACTGACACAAAGATAAAGACAAAGATCCCCCGTATAGCCTTAATAGACTGTAGGGGCAAGTGCTGTTAGCGAGCACCTATGAAGGCCGCCACGGTACACGAGGGGGTTGGTGGCCAGCACCACGCCCGGCCGCCTTTGTCTCCTCAGTGGCGATGTTTACACACCGCACCAGGTACTCATTTGAGGCTGAGTCGACCTAGGGGAGGCCCGGGACCGGTTCAGATAATCGTCACTGGTGTTGGTGGCCGTGAGCGGGAATCGAACCCGGGTCGCCAGGTTCATAGCGCAGCGTAGCGCTAACAGCTACACTACCGCTCCCCACACTAACTCACACTGACGCACACATTAACACACTGACACACACACTGACACACACACTAACACACACATTGACACACTAACTCACACTGTCACACACACTAACACACACTGACACACACTGACACACTAACACACACTGACACACACACATTGACACACTAACTCACACTGACGCACACATTAACACACTGACACACACACTGACACACACTGACACACACACTGACACACACTGACGCACACAGTGATACACACACATTGACACACTAACTCACACTGACGCACACACTAACACACTGACACACACAATGATACACAGCGATACACACTGACGCACACACTGATACACACACTAACTCACACTGACACACACACTGACACACACATTGACACACTAACTCACACTGACGCACACACTGATACACACAGTGATACACACACACTAACTCACACTGACACACAGTGATACATACACTGACGCACACACTGATACACACACACTAACTCACACTGACACACACTGACACACACACTGACACACACACTGACACACACACACTGACACACACACTGATACACACACACTGACACACACACTGATACACACAGTGACACACACACTGATACACACACTGACACACACACATTGACACACTAACTGACACACACACATTGACACACACACACATTGACACACAGTGATACCCACACTGACACACACTGACACAAAGACAAAGATCCCCCATATAGCCTTAACAGACTGTAGGGGCAAGTGCTGTTAGCGAGCAGCACCTATGAAGGCCGGAACGGTACACGAGGGGGTGGGTGGCCAGCACCACGCCCGACCGCCTTTGTCTCCCTAGTGGCAATGTTTACACATCGCACCAGGTACTCATTTGAGGCTGAGTCGACATAGGGGAGGCCTGGGACCGGTTCAGATAATCGTCACTGGTGTTGGCCGTGAGCGGGAATCGAACCCGGGTCGCCAGGTTCATAGCGCAGCGTAGCGCTAACCGCTACACTACCGCTCCCCACAACACACACTGACACACACATTGACACACTAACACACACACTGACACACTAACACACTGACACACACACTAACACTGATACACACACTGACACACACATTGACACACTAACTCTTATTGACGCACACACTAACTCACACTGACACACACTGACACACACACTGACACACACACACTGACACACACACACTGACACACACACATTGACACACTAACTCACACTGACGCACGCACGCGGCAACAAAGAGTGGGCTCCTCCATTTGCTGGTACTGTACGTGTTGGGGCAAGTGCTGTTTGCGAGCACGTTGAAGGCAGAATCGGCACACGACGGAGGTGTTGAGGCCAACACAATCTCGTGGCCGCCTTTGTCTCCCCAGGGCAGAATCCTTACACACCATCGCGGGTACGCGTTTGAGGCCGAGTGGACCTAGTGGAGTCCCAGGCCAGGTCCAGACTCCATTTGCCAAACGGGGCTGCAGCTGCATCGTGGCCAATGGACGGCGGCGACCCTGGTGCAGAGTGACCCCCACCCACGCTCACACTGTGACACACTGACACTGTGACACACACTGACACACTCACTGTGACACACACACTGTGACACACACCCACACTTACACTGTGACACACACCCACACTCACACTGTGACACACACACTGTGACACACCGTGACACACACTGTGACACTGTGACACACTGACACACACTGTGACACACACTGACACACACACTGTGACACACACTGACACACACACTGTGACACACACTGACATACACTGTGACACTGTGACAAACACTGACACACACTGTGACCCCCACCCACACTCACACTGTGACACACACACTGTGACACACCGTGACACACACACTGACACACACTGACACACACACTGTGACCCCCACCCACACTCACACTGTGACACACACACTGTGACACACACTGACACACTCACTGTGACACTCACACTGTGACACACACTGTGACACACCGTGACACTCACACACTGTGACACACTGTGACACACCGTGACACTCACACACTGTGACACACCGTAACACTCACACCGTGACCCCCACCCACACTCACACTGTGACACACACACTGTGACACACCGTGACACACACACTGACACACACTGACACACACACTGTGACCCCCACCCACACTCACACTGTGACACACACACTGTGACACACACTGACACACTCACTGTGACACTCACACTGTGACACACACTGTGACACACCGTGACACTCACACACTGTGACACACTGTGACACACCGTGACACTCACACACTGTGACACACCGTAACACTCACACCGTGACACTGTGACACACCGTGACACACTGTGACACTCACACACACTCACCGTGACACACTGTGACACACCGTGACACATTGTGACACACTGTGACACTCACTGACACACCGTGACACTCACACTGTGACACACCGTGACACTCACACACTGACACACCGTGACACTCACACCGTGACACTGTGACACTCACACTGACACATCGTGACACACTGTGACACTGTGACACACTGTGACACACTGTGACACACCGTGACACATTGTAACACACTGTGACACTCACACTCACTGTGACACACTGTGACACTCACACTCACTGTGACACACCGTGACACTCACACACCGTGATACTCACACACACTGTGACGGTGTGACACTCACACTGACACTCACTGACACACCGTGACACACTGTGACACACCGTGACACATTGTGACACACTGTGACACACACACTCACTGTGACACACCGTGACACATTGTGACACACTGTGACACTCACACTCACTGTGACACACCGTGACACTCACACCGTGACACTCACACACACTGTGATACACTGTGACACTGTGACACTCACTCACACTGTGACACACCGGGACACATTGTAACACACTGTGACACACACACTCACTGTGACACACCGTGACACATTGTGACACACTGTGAAACTCACTCACTGTGACACACTGTGACACACTGTGACACACCGTGACACACTGGGACACTCACACACACTGTGACACGGACACTCATACACCTTGACACACTGTGACACTCACACTGTGACACTCACACACCGTGACACACTGTGACACTCACTCACACTGTGATACTCACTCACACACCGTGACACACTGTGACACTCACACTGACACACTGTGACACCGTGACACACTGTGACACACCGTGACACTCACGCACACTGGGACACACCGTGACACACACTGTGACACACTGTGACACTCACACACACTGACACAGCGTGATACACTGTGACACTCACACTGTGATACTCACACACCGTGACACACTGTGACACTCACACTGACACACTGTGACACCATGACACACTGTGACACACTGTGACACTCACACTGACACACTGTGACACTGACGCACACTGACACACTGCGACACACCGTGACACACTATGACACTCACACTGACAATCACTAACACACCGTGACACACTCTGACACTCACACTGACACACTGTGACACACCGTGACACACACACCGTGACACACTGTGACACACCGTGACACAGTGTGACACTCACACTGACACACTGTGACACTCACTCACACTGTGACACTCACACACCGTGGCACACTGTGACACACCGTGACACACTGTGACACACTGTGACACTCACACTGACACACTGTGACACTCACTCACATTGTGACACTCACTCACACACCGTGACACACTGTGACACTCACTCACACTGTGACACTCACACACCGTGACACACTGTGATACTCACACACCGTGACACACTGTGACATTCACTCACACTGTGACACTCACACACCGTGACACACTGTAACACACCGTGACACTCACACACGCTGTGACACACCGTGACACTCACACACAGTGACACACTGACACTCACACACACTGACACACTGTGACACACTGTGACACTCACACTGACACACTGTGACACTCACTCACACTGACACACTGTGACACACCGTGACACTCACACACACCGTGACACACTGTGACACACCGTGACACACTGTGACACACTGTGACACTCACACTGTGACACTCACTCACACACCGTGACACACCGTAACACACTGTGACACACCGTGACACTGTGACACACCGTGACATACTGTGACACACTGTGACACTCACTCACACTGTGACACTCACACACCGTGACACTCACACACCGTGACACACTGTGACACTCACTCACACTGTGACACTCACTCACACACCGTGACACACTGTGACACTCACTCACACTGACACACTGTGACACTCACATACCGTGACACACTGTGACACTCACACTGTGACACTCACACACCGTGACACACTGTGACACTCACTCACACTGACACACTGTGACACACCGTGACACACCGTGACACACTATGACACTCACACTGACACACTGTGACACACTGACACTCACACACCGTGACACTGACACTCACACTAACACTCACACACTGTGACACACTGACACTCACACACCGTGACACACTGTGACACACTGTGACACCGTGACACACTGACACTCACTCACACTGTGACACTCACTCACACTGACACTCACACACCGTGACACACTGTGACACTCACTCACACTGACATACTGTGACACACCGTGACACACTGTGACACACCGTGACACACCGTGACACACTGTGACACACTGTGACACTCACTCACACTGACACACTGTGACACACCGTGACACACTGTGACACTCAACACTGTGACACTCACACACCGTGACACACTGTGACACTCACTCACACTGACGCACTGTGACACACTGACACACCGTGACACACTGGGACACTCACACACACTGTGACACGGACACTCATACACCTTGACACACTGTGACACACTGACACTCACACACCGTGACACTGACACTCACACTAACACTCACACACTGTGACACACTGACACTCACACACCGTCACACACTGTGACACTCACACACACTGTGACACACTGTGACACCGTGACACACTGACACTCACTCACACTGTGACACTCACTCACACTGACACACTGTGACACACCGTGACACACTGTGACACTCACACACACTGTGACACTCACACACCGTGGCACACTGTGACACTCACACACCGTGACACACTGTGACACTCACTCACACTGACACACTGTGACACACCGTGACACACTGTGACACACCGTGACACACTGTGACACTCACTCACACTGACACACTGTGACACCGTAACACACTGACACTCACTCACACTGACACACTGTGACACACCGTGACACACTGTGACACTCACACTGACACTCACTGACACCGTGACACACTGTGACACTCACACACACACTGTGACACTCACACTGTGACACTCACATACCGTGACACACTGCGACACTCACTCACACTGTGACACTCACTCACACTGACACACTGTGACACACCGTGACACACTGTGACACTCACTCACACTGTGACACTCACATTGACACAGTGACAGACTGTGACACACCGTAACACTGACACTCACACACCGTGACACACCATGACACTCACACACCGTGACATACTGTGACACACTTTGACACTCACACTCACTGACACACCTTGACACACTGTGACACACTGTAACACTCACACTGACACACTGTGACACTCACTCACACTGTGACACTCACACACCGTGACACACTGTGACACTCACACACACTGTGACACTCACTCACACACCGTGACACACTGTGACACTCACTCACACTGACACACTGTGACACACCGTGACACACTGTGACACTCACACACACTGTGACACACTCACACACTGTGACACTCACTCACACCGTGACACACTGTGACACTCACACACCGTGACACACTGACACACTCTGACACTGACACTCACACACCGTGACACTCACGCACACTGACACTCACTCACACACCGTGACACTGACACACAGACACACACCGTGACCCTGACACACAGACACACACCGTAACACACTGACACTCACACACACCGTGACACACTGTGACACTCACACACCGTGACACACTCTGACACTGACACTCACACACCGTGACACTCACACACAGACACACACCGTGACACACTGACACACCGTGACACTGACACACACCGTGACACTGACACACAGACACACACCGTAACACACTGACACTCACACACACCGTGACACTGACACACTGTGACACTCACTGATACTCACACACCGTGGCACACTGTGACACACCATGACACTGACACACAGACACACTGACACTCACTCACACTGACACACAGACACACTGACACACACCGTGACACTGACACTCACACACCGTGACACACTGTGACACTCACTCACACTGTGACACTGACACACGGACACACTGTGACACTCACACAACGTGATACACACACCGTGACACTGACACTCACTGACACACTGTGACACTGACACACCGTGACACACTGACACTCACACACCGTGACACTGACACACTGTGACACACTCACACTGACACAACAACCGCCATTCGCCACTAAGTGGCGGTGACGTCGCCACGACGCTTGTGCCAGGATATGTGCACCCTGAGGCCACGTGAAGTGTCGAACGCCCTCTGGCAGGAGGTCACGGGGCAGACCCAGGTGCCACGGGTCGACTGAGATGACTGGGATGACTGGCTGATGCACCACCTGTGCCCCCTACTGTGCCAACCTGCCGTGCTTTAGCCACCCGGCGCTCCGCTCGTTGTTGTGAGCGTCGCTCCTCCGCCCTCCGTTGTTGTTGGAGGACGACTACCTCCAACTGCCCAATAGCGTCCTTCACGAGCCTCCTCCACAGAGGCCGATCTTGACAGCGCTGGTACCAGTCATCGGCAAGTCCACTCAGCTCCACGTCCTCCTGTACCACATCACTCCATCTCCTCTCTAGCCCGTGCCGTGCCCGCTTAACCCCCTCAATCCGGCCGAACAAAAGCTGTTTTGGCATGCGGTGGCTGGGCATGCGGGCTACGTGACCCAGCCATCGCAGCCTTGCCCGCCGGAGGAGCTCACCGATGGGACCTTGCCCAGATCTTTCAAGACACTGACACACACACAGACACACACACACTGCGATACTCACACACAGACACTGTGATACACAGATGCACTGTGGCACACTGTGACACGCTCACACTGACAAACACTGACATACTGTGATACTCACACAGACACACTCTCACACAGACACACGGATACAGACACAGATTCGATGTAAAGCCTTCGCTGTGGCTAACGAGCACCAGGCCAGTCCGCCTTTATCAATATTGGTAATGTTTACAGGCCGCACCAGATGTTCGTTTGAGGCAGAGTCGACCTAGGGGAGACCCAGAACCGGTTCAGAGAATGGTCACTGGTGCTGGCCGTGAGCAGGAATCGAACGCGGATCGTCGGATTCGTAACGCAGCGCGCTAACCGCTGCGCCACCGCTCCCCACAGACGCTGCCACACACTGAGACGATGACGCAGTGGGACTGATACACAGTGACACTTGAACACTGCCACACTCGCACTGATACACAGTGACACTGACACACTGACACACTCGCATTGACACACAGTGATACTGTCACACTGACACACTCGCACTGATACACAGTGACACTTTCACACTGACACACTCGCACTGATACACAGTGACACTGACACACTGACACTCTCGCATTGATACACAGTGATACTGTCACACTGACACACTCGCACTGATACACAGTGACACTTTCACACTGACACACTCGCACTGATACACAGTGACACTTGAACACTGACACACTCGCATTGATACACAGTGACACTTTCACACTGACACTCTCGCACTGATACACAGTGACACTTGAACACTGACACACTCGCATTGATACACAGTGACACTTTCACACTGACACTCTCGCACTGATACACAGTGACACTTGAACACTGACACACTCGCATTGATACACAGTGACACTTTAACACTGACACACTCGCATTGATACACAGTGACACTTTCACACTGACACACTCACATTGACACACAGTGACACTTTCACACTAACACACTCGCATTGATACACAGTGACACTTTCACACTGACACACTCGCATTGACACACAGTGACACTTTCACACTGACACACTCGCATTGATACACAGTGACACTGACACTGACACACTCGCATTGATACACAGTGACACTTTAACACTGACACACTCGCATTGATACACAGTGACACACTCGCACTGATACACAGTGACACTGACACACTGACACACTCGCACTGATACACAGTGACACTTTCACACTGACACACTCGCATTGACACACAGTGACACTTGAACACTGACACACTCGCATTGATACACAGTGACACTTTAACACTGACACACTCGCATTGATACACAGTGACACTTTCACACTGACACACTCGCATTGACACACAGTGACACTTTAACACTGACACACTCGCATTGATACACAGTGACACACTCGCACTGATACACAGTGACACTGACACACTGACACACTCGCACTGATACACAGTGACACTGACACACTGACACACTCGCACTGATACACAGTGACACTGTCACACTGACACACTCGCATTGATACACAGTGACACTTTAACACTGACACACTCGCATTGATACACAGTGACACTTTCACACTGACACACTCGCATTGACACACAGTGACACTTTCACACTAACACACTCGCATTGATACACAGTGACACTTTCACACTGACACACTCGCATTGATACACAGTGACACTGACACTGACACACTCGCATTGATACACAGTGACACTTTAACACTGACACACTCGCATTGATACACAGTGACACACTCGCACTGATACACAGTGACACTGACACACTGACACACTCGCACTGATACACAGTGACACTGACACACTGACACACTCGCACTGATACACAGTGACACTGTCACACTGACACACTCGCATTGACACACAGTGACACTTTCACACTAACACACTCGCATTGATACACAGTGACACTTTCACACTGACACACTCGCATTGACACACAGTGACACTTTCACACTGACACACTCGCACTGATACACAGTGACACTTTAACACTGACACACTCGCATTGATACACAGTGACACTTTCACACTGACACACTCGCATTGACAGTGACACTTTCACACTGACACACTCGCATTGATACACAGTGACACTGACACACTGACACACTCGCATTGATACACAGTGACACTTTCACACTGACACACTCGCATTGATACACAGTGACACACTCGCACTGATACACAGTGACACTTTCACACTGACACACTCGCATTGACACACAGTGACACTTTAACACTGACACACTCGCACTGATACACAGTGACACTGACACACTGGCACACTCGCCTTGACACACAGTGACACTTTCACACTGACACACTCGCCTTGACACACAGTGACACTGACACACTGACACACTCGCATTGATACACAGTGACACACGAATACGCACAACTCAATACACGAACACAACAGCCCCAATACAATCATACAAATACTGTACACTCCAACACACTTTTACGGACTAAACTCAAACAATAATACAGCTCGTACTGTACACAACGGCCGCCATTCGCTACTCGATGGCGATCACGGCGCTTGTGCCAGGCTTGGTGCACTTTGAGGTCAAGTAAAATGTGGAAGGTCACGGGACAGACCCTGGTGCCATGGATTGACTCAGATGACCTGCAGATGAACCACCAGTGCTCACTGCTGACACCTCGCTCCGTTTTGCCCGCCAGGCGCTCCGCTCGTTGTTGTGAGCATCGCTCCTCCGCCCTCCGTTGTTGTTGGAGGGCGACTGCCTCCAACTGACCAGAAGCGTCTCTCACGAGCCTCCTCCACAGAGGCCGATCTTGACAATGCTGGTACCGGTCATCGGCAAGTCTAATCAGCTGTACATCCACACGCACCCACATCAGCCCTTTTCTTCTCTAGCCCGTGCCGCGTCCCCCTCTATCCGGCCAAACAGAAGCTGCTGTAGGCACGCGGTGGCTGGGCATGCGGGCTACGTGACCCAGCCTCGCCTGCCAGAGGGACTCGTTGTGAGCGTCGCTCCTCCGCCCTCCGTTGTTGCTGGAGGGCGACTGCCCCCAACTGCCCAGTAGCCTCAAGGTGCACCTAGCCTGGCACTAACCCAGTAGCGTCCTTCACGAGCCTCCTCCACAGAGGCCGATCTTGACACCGCTGGTACCGGTCATCGGCAAGTCCACTCAGCTCCACGTCCTCCTGTACCACATCACTCCATCTCTTCTCTAGCCCGTGTCGCGCCCGTTTAGCCCCCTCGATCCGGCCGAACAAAAGCTGTTATAGGCATGTGGTGGCTGGGCATGCGGGCTACATGACCCAGCCAACGCAGCATTGCCTGCCGGAGGGACTGTGTCCAGATCTCTCAAGGTTCTGTGAGCTGCTCACACAATCCAGTCTGGTTAAACCAAGCCTGAATGTTTAGATCCGGCGCAAATGTGCATGCAAAGGGGCCGTGTTTCAAAAGCATAAACAGAGAGCATAACATTGGCGGAGAAGACGCGGTGCGTCATATGGATAGGGCTGATAGCTCCCATAGAGTCTAACGCAGCCGATGGAAATGTCACTCGACCGATTCTAAATGATACCTCTGCTGCCAAGATAGAACTCGCCATGAGTACACTGCCCAAGTTTGAGATCTCCTCCACTCAACAACTGCCTTATGCTTATGAAAAGTTGAGGAGGTAGACTGTTCTCTGACACAAAGTTCCCAGGATGTGTTGTTTTGGTGGGGCTGATGGTAATGTCCCACCTCTTTGAGCCATATTGTTATGTATCAGCCTAAATTAACATGGTTGATCAGCAGGGAGCCATCTCTTAACTGCATCAATGAGCATCCGATTGCACGTGTACCAGATGCAAATTCCTCTGGTACAGCCATGGAAAGCCTCTCTAACTACATGACAAATGAGAACGCCCAAAGATGAACAGCAAATCGTTGTGACTGTTGGCCATGCAGCTTTACCCAGGCGTCCCATCATCTTGGTCATTAATGATTACGAACAAAGGTTCGGGGAGATGCCGAAGGCATGAATTTCAAACCAAAGCCACACCCTCTTGGTAGTGTCATAGGCATTCACTAGGTCAGTAAAGCAGAGATCTAGGTCCTTTTGAAATTCCCTACACCTCTACTTTAGCAGACCGACAGAGAATGCAGCGTATGCAGCAGACTGCCCTGGCCTAAAACCACACTGGGGCTCAGACTTCTCAGCATGCCTAGACATCAATGTTGAGTAATCCTTATAGAATCTTGAGGATGATCTGGCAGTTGTTCTCATCTATGTAGTCCCCTCTCTTCAAAAGGGGGACCATCAGAGCATCCTTCCAATCGTGTGCAACCCCTCGTGTGGAAAAGGCAGTTGAAATATTGGCTCAATCACAACATTTTCTCAGCAGTTTGCTTAGGTCATCTCTGCCCGCCACTTTACCTGGTCTTAGGATCTTGATCGCACCTCTTCAGCAGATGGCACATCAGCTAGCCACTCACAGGGGTTGGCTACATCCTCCAATATTCAAGATTGCAGCCCAAGCAGCATCAACCCTACTTTCTTCATGATGTATCTGGGTGGAGATGTTTTCACATCCCCACAGCCACACAAAAATGCTCAATAAATCTGCAAACCTGTTCCTGGGGGTCAGAGATAAGATACCTGCTAATTCCATTCGGGATGGTAATAGGTGCGGTACTGCAAGTTAATTTTTGATGTAGTTAAAGAGTGATTTGTCATCACGGGCTGCTGAGGAAGTATTAATGTCAGCGACTAATGACTACCACTCATTATTGCAGCGCTACATGGTCCTCTGAACTTTCGAGCAAATGCATTCTGATTTTCTGATGTGGGATAGTTTTCTTTAAGCAGAACACCTCCATCAGCTAAGGTTTCTGGGGAGACATTCATTTGATACCAAATGCTTTGATACCAAAATATCAGCTGCCTGGGCCACTATCCTAAATTCACCCATTTCCCTTTGGATAAAAAGGATGGGGGGGGGCGATGGCAATCCCATCTACAATTAATTATATTATCACATTCTCACCAGAAATGTTCAATAGCTAACCGAGACCAGGCTATTGGAACCGAGGTGTATGTCCACCACCACCATGGAAAAACGGCAGGCCCATCTTACAGATGACAACCCCATGGTCAGTGGCAGATCAGCTCCGCGGTAGGTCATGGTGTCAAGGACATGGGGCCTGAACTTCTGTTGCACTCTTGCACATCTGAGCACCCACACATACCCTGTGCATCATAAGTACACGCACACACCATCTCACAAAGCACACACATATCCGCTTGCATGAGCACACCCTCTTACACACACGAGCACACAGACTTACCATCTTTTTTTGGTTTGGCCATGTTTGTTTGTTGTAGTACGGAGTTAGACTGATGGCCTTGATCTAAGTTGTCTTGTGGTTGTTGTTGTTTGACTTGCATCCCACTGGGATTTTTGCACACAGTGTTGGTGTATGGTGCTTTTTGTCCCTGGATTTTCTGTTTGCACAGTCACATAGTCACTTTAAGATATTTTCTTGTTCATGTTTTTGTTTGTTGCGGTTGCACCCGATTCAAGAGCCGAAAGGCTCACAGGGCTATACCAAATAAATGAAACCGAAAACTGAAATCTTGCAGACATATATCACAGACACACACCAAACCGCCGTTCGATACAAAGTGGCTGCGACGTTTCCACGGCGCTTAACGCCAGAATAGGTGCACCTCGAGCACACTTGAAATGTCAAAGGTCCGCTGGCAGGAGGTCACGCGACAGACCCAGGCGTTATAGGTTGACTGAAATGACGAGCAGACGCACCACCTGTGCCCCCTACTGTGCCACTTGTTGTGTTCACCACCGTGGCAACTCTCTGCGCTTTGTCCGCCCGGCGCTCCGGACGTTTGATTGTGAGCGTCGCTCCTCTGCCTTCCACTGTTGTTGCTGGAGGGCGACTGCCCCCAACTGCCCCCAACAGCCCAGGAGCAGCGTCCGTCACGAGCCTCGTCCACAGAGGCCCATCTTGACACCGCTGGTACGGGTCATCGGCAAGTCCACTCGGCTCTTACAAACGAAACTTCTCACACGCAAACCCTCTTGTAGACACAAGCACGAACGTACATCCTCTTACGCAAGCAAAAAAACAAACACTGAGACACATTCAAAGCCTCGTACAAAGACACACACACAACAGCAGACTGTTGGGGCAAGTTCTCTTAGCGAGCACCTATGAAGGCCGGCACGGGATATGAGGGGCTGGGTGGCCAGCACCACCCCCGGGCGCTTTTGTCTCCCTAATAGCGATGATTACACGTAATACCATGAACACATTTAAGGCTGCGTGGACCTAGGAGAGGCCCATTACCGGTTAAAATATTCCCCACTGTTTATGGTCGTGAGCGGGAATTGAATTCGAGTGGCCCAGTTCGTAGCGCAGAGCGTTAACCACGACGCTCCCCACATCCAAACCCTGTCACACACACCCTGACACACGTACACACCCTGTCACACACACTCTAACACACACACCCTGTCACACTTACACACCCTGACACACGTACACACCCTGTCACACACACCCTGATGTATACCAGACACACGTACACACCCTGACACACTTACACACCCTGTCACACACACTAACACACACACCCTGACACACGTACACCCCCTGTCACACACACTCTAACACACGTACACACCCTGTCACACACACCCTGTCACACACACTCTAACACACACACCCTGACACACGTACACACCCTGTCACACACACCCTGTCACACACACACTCTAACACACGTACACACCCTGATACACGTACACACCCAGACACACGTACACACACGTACACAGACCCTGGCACACTTACACACACGTACAGACCCTGGCACACTTACACACACGTACACACCCAGACACACGTACACACAACCAGACACACGTACACACACCCAGACACACGTACACACCCAGACACACGTACACACACCCAGACACACGTACACACCCAGACACACGTACACACGCCCTGACACACGTACTCACCCAGACAAACGTACACACCCCCTGTCACACACTCTAACACACACACACCCTGACACACGTACACCCCCTGTCACTCACACCCAGACACACGTACACACCCCCTGTCACACACTCTAACACACGTACACACCCCCTGTCACACACACTCACACCCCGTCTCCATCACACACGTACACACCCAGACACACGTACACACCCCCTGTCACACACACTCTAACACACACACCCCCTGTCACACACACTCTAACACACTTACACACCCCCTGTCACACACACTCACACCCCGTCTCCATCACACACGTACACACCAGACACACACACACCCTGTCACACACTAACACACTTACACACCCCCTGTCACACTCACACCCCGTCTCCATCACACACGTACACACCCTGACACACGTACTCCCCCTGTCACACACACTCTAACACACACACACCCTATCACACACACTCACACCCCGTCTCCATCACACACGTACACACCCCCTGTCACACTCTAACACACGTACACACCCCCTGTCACACTCTAACACACGTACACACCCCCTGTCACACACACTCTAACACACGTACACACCCCCTGTCACACTCACACCCCGTCTCCATCACACACGTACACACCCAGACACACGTACACACCCTGTCACACACACACCCCGTTTCCATCACACACGTACACACCAGACACACACACACCCTGTCACACACTAACACACGTACACACCCCCTGTCACACACACCCCGTCTCCATCACACACGTACACACCCAGACACGCGTACACACCCCCTGTCACACTAACACACGTACACACCCCCTGTCACACACACTCACACCCCGTCTCCATCACACACGTACACACCCCCTGTCACACTCACACCCTGTCACACACTAACACACGTACACACCCCCTGTCACACACACTCACACCCCGTCTCCATCACACACGTACACACCAGACACACACACACACCCTGTCACACACTAACACACGTACACACCCCCTGTCACACACACTCACACCCCGTCTCCATCACACACGTACACACCAGACACACGTACACCCCCTGTCACACACACTCTAACACACTCACACCCCGTCTCCATCACACACGCCACGCGCTGCTGCTGCTCCGCACGCGAAGGGCAATGGGAGAGGGAGCATCCTCACAGACCACGGCCATCTTTCTGTGCCGCCACTTGATGCAATCCACAACAATGCACCGGGCACTCGTTTTGGCTGAGTCTACCTCGACGAGGACTCAACAGGGAACGTTCTCGTTACCACTGCAGTGTTGTGCTATGGAGAACTGAGCCCAGTTCACGCGGACTGCAGGACAGAGCGTGAGGCTCTCCGACATTGCCACATGTGGGCCTGCCATGCGGCGAGTGTGATGGTGTCGGGGGGCAGTGTGATGTAGAGGGGGAGTGTGATGGGGAGTGTGATGTAGAGGGGGAGTGTGATGGGGAGTGTGATGTAGAGGGGGAGTGTGATGTAGAGGGGGAGTGTGATGTGGAAGGGGAGTGTGATGGGGAGTGTGATGTGGAGGGGGAGTGTGATGGGGAGTGTGATGTGGAGGGGGAGTGTGATGGGGAGGGGGAGTGTGATGTAGAGGGGGAGTGTGATGTGGAGTGTGATGGGGAGTGTGATGTAGAGGGGGAGTGTGATGTAGAGGGGGAGTGTGATGGGGAGGGGTGAGTGTGATGTAGAGGGGGAGTGTGATGTAGAGGGGGAGTGTGATGGGGAGTGTGATGTAGAGGGGGGAGTGTGATGTGGAGGGGGGAGTGTGATGGGGAGTGTGATGCAGAGGGGGGAGTGTGATGGGGAGTGTGATGCAGAGGGGGGAGTGTGATGTAGAGGGGGAGTGTGATGGGGAGTGTGATGTAGAGGGGGAGTGTGATGGGGAGGGGGGAGTGTGATGGGGAGTGTGATGTAGAGGGGGAGTGTGATGGGGAGTGTGATGTAGAGGGGGGAGTGTGATGGGGAGGGGGAGTGTGATGTAGAGGGGGAGTGTGATGGGGAGTGTGATGTAGAGGGGGAGTGTGATGGGGAGTGTGAAGGGGAGGGGGGAGTGTGATGTAGAGGGGGAGTGTGATGTAGAGGGGGAGTGTGATGGGGAGTGTGATGTAGAGGGGGAGTGTGATGGGGAGGGGTGAGTGTGATGGGGAGTGTGATGGGGAGGGGTGAGTGTGATGGGGAGTGTGATGCAGAGGGGGAGTGTGATGGGGAGTGTGATGTAGAGGGGGAGTGTGATGTAGAGGGGGGAGTGTGATGGGGAGGGGGAGTGTGATGTAGAGGGGGAGTGTGATGGGGAGTGTGAAGGGGAGGGGGGAGTGTGATGTAAAGGGGGAGTGTGATGTAGAGGGGGGAGTGTAATGGGGAGTGTGATGTAGAGGGGGAGTGTGATGTAGAGGGGGAGTGTGATGGGGAGGGGGGAGTGTGATGGGGAGTGTGATGTAGAGGGGGGAGTGTGATGGGGAGTGTGATGTAGAGGGGGAGTGTGATGGGGAGGGGGGAGTGTGATGGGGAGTGTGATGTAGAGGGGGAGTGTGATGGGGAGTGTGATGTAGAGGGGGGAGTGTAATGGGGAGGGGGAGTGTGATGTAGAGGGGGAGTGTGATGGGGAGTGTGATGTAGAGGGGGAGTGTGATGGGGAGTGTGAAGGGGAGGGGGGAGTGTGATGTAGAGGGGGAGTGTGATGTAGAGGGGGGGTGTGATGGGGAGTGTGATGTAGAGGGGGAGTGTGATGTAGAGGGGGAGTGTGATGGGGAGTGTGATGTAGAGGGGGAGTGTGATGGGGAGGGGTGAGTGTGATGGGGAGTGTGATGGGGAGGGGGAGTGTGATGGGGAGGGGTGAGTGTGATGGGGAGTGTGATGGGGAGGGGTGAGTGTGATGGGGAGTGTGATGTAGAGGGGGAGTGTGATGGGGAGTGTGATGTAGAGGGGGAGTGTGATGTAGAGGGGGGAGTGTGATGGGGAGGGGGAGTGTGATGTAGAGGGGGGAGTGTGATGTAGAGGGGGGAGTGTGATGTAGAGGGGGGAGTGTGATGTGGAGGGGGGAGTGTGATGGGGAGGGGAGAGTGTGATGGGGAGTGTGATGGTGTCGGGGGGGAGTGTGATGGGGAGGGGGGAGTGTGATGGGGAGGGGGGAGGGTGATGGGGAGGGGGAGTGTGAAGGGGAAGGGGGAGTGTGATGGGGAGGGGGGGAGTGTGATGGGGAGGGGGGAGTGTGAAGGGGAGGGGGGAGTGTGATGTAGAAGGGGAGTGTGATGGAATGGGGAGGGGGGGGAGTGTGATGGGGAGGGGGGAGTGTGATGTAGAGGGAGGAGTGTGAAGGGGAGGGGGGAGGGTGAAGGGGAGGGTGGAATGTTGACTGGCACTGATTTTGAATTCCACACTTAATGACGTCACTGCGGGGAAAGTTGGTTTGGGTCGTGACATCCTGTGACGACAAGCTGACGCGCGCGACGTCACACCCACAATCTGGCTACCGTGCCAGGTAACATGACATCATTGAGTAGTTTCTCCACCACGACACGAGTGAAGTCACTCGGCCGCTCACGCGAACGGCATCATCAGGAGAGGAGGAGTTTGGGTGAGGTGCGAGTGTGAGGGTCGTGGTGGTGGTGAGTGAGTGAGTGGTGAGTGCTGGGTGGGGAGCCAGTGGTGAGTGAGTGGTGAGTGGGCGGTGAGTGGGCGAGTGTCTCTTGAGTGGTGGTGAATGAGTGTTGGTTGACTCGTAGTGGTGGTTGAGTGAGAGGAGGGCGAGCGAGTGGTGTCTGTGTCCCACCATTCAGTGCCATGTCCGTGGTCCTGTTGAGCGGCGCTCGGCCTCTCCGGAGGAATTTCTTGGTGAGAGGAGGCGACCGAGGTGAGTAGCATCGCACACACACTACTACACACACTACTACACACAGCACACACACACACTGCTACACACAGCACACACACTACTACACAGCACACACACTACTACACACAGCACACACACACTGCACACACAGCACACACACACTACTACACACAGCACACACACACAGCACACACAGCACACACACACAGCACACACAGCACACACACACTACTACACACACTACTACACACACACTACTACACACACTACTACACACAGCACACACACACAGCACACACAGCACACACACACAGCACACACAGCACACACACACTACTACACACAGCACACACACACTACTACACACAGCACACACACACACTGCTACACACAGCACACACACTGCTACACACAGCACACACACTACTACACACAGCACACACACACACTGCTACACACAGCACATACACTGCTACACACAGCACACACACTACTACACACAGCACACACACACACTGCTACACACAGCACACACTGCTACACACAGCACACACAGCACACACACTGCTACACACACAGCACACACACTGCTACACACAGCACACACACACACTACTACACACAGCACACACACACTGCTACACACAGCACAAACACTGCTACACACAGCACACACACTACTACACACAGCACACACTGCTACACACAGCACACACACTGCTACACACACAGCACACACACTGCTACACACAGCACACACACACTACTACACACAGCACACACACACTGCTACACACAGCAAACATACTGCTACACACAGCACACACACTGCTACACACAGCACACACACACTGCTACACACAGCACACACACTGCTACACACAGCACACACACACTGCTACACACAGCACACATACTGCTACACACAGCACACACACTACTACACACAGCACACACACTGCTACACACAGCACACGCACTACTACACACAGCACACACTGCTACACACAGCACACACACTGCTACACACAGTACACACACTGCTACACACAGCACACACTACTACACACAGCACACACACACTACTACACACAGCACACACTACTACACAGAGCACACACTCTACTACACAGCACACACACTGCTACACACAGCACACACACTGCTACACACAGCACACACTGCTACACACAGCACACACTACTACACACAGCACACACACTGCTACACACAGCACACACTACTACACACAGCACACTACTACACACAGCACACACTACTACACACAGTACACACACTGCTACACACAGCACACACTATTAACACAGCACACACACTACTACACACAGCACACACACTACTACACACAGCACACACTACCACACACAGCACACACACTACTACACACAGCACACACTACTACACACAGCACACACTACTACACACAGCACACACACTGCTACACACAGCACACACTACTACACACAGTACACACACTGCTACACACAGCACACACACTGCTACACACAGCACACACTACTACTACACACAGCACACACTACTACACACAGCACACACTACCACACACAGCACACACACTACTACACACAGCACACACTACTACACACAGCACACACTACTACACACAGCACACACACTGCTACACACAGCACACGCTACTATACACAGTACACACACTGCTACACACAGCACGCACACTGCTACACACAGCACACACTACTACACACAGCACACACTACTACACACTGCTACACACAGCACACACACTGCTACACACAGCACACACTGCTACACACAGCACACACACTGCTACACACAGTACACACACTGCTACACACAGCACACACACACTGCTACACACAGTACACACACTACTACACACAGCACACACACTACTACACACAGCACACACACTGCTACACAGCACACACACTACTACACACAGCACACACTGCTACACAGCACACACACCACTACACACAGCACACACACTACTACACACAGCACACACACTGCTACACACAGCACACACTACTATACACAGTACACACACTGCTACACACAGCACGCACACTGCTACACACAGCACACACTACTACACACAGCACACACTACTACACACTGCTACACACAGCACACACACTGCTACACACAGCACACACTGCTACACACAGCACACACACTGCTACACACAGTACACACACTGCTACACACAGCACACACACTGCTACACACAGCACACACTGCTACACACAGTACACACACTATTACACACAGCACACACACTACTACACACAGCACACACACTGCTACACAGCACACACACTACTACACACAGCACACACTGCTACACAGCACACACACTACTACACACAGCACACACACTACTACACACAGCACACACACTGCTACACACAGCACACACTACTACACACAGCACACACTGCTACACACAGCACACACACTACTACACAGCACACACACTACTACACAGCGCACACACTACTACACACAGTACACCCTACTACACACAGCACACACACTGCTACACAAAGCACACACTACTACACACTGTGCACACACTACTACACACAGCACACACACTACTACACACAGCACACACTACTACACACAGCACACACACTACTACACACAGCACACACACTACTACACACAGCACACACTACTACACACAGCACACACACTACTACACACAGCACACACTACTACACACAGCACACACTACTGCACATAGCACACACTGCTACACACAGCACACACACTGCTACACACAGCACACACTGCTACACACAGCACACACACTGCTACACACAGCACACACTACTACACACAGCACACACTACTACACACAGCACACACACTGCTACACACAGCACACACACTGCTACACACAGCACACACTGCTACACACAGCACACACTACTACACACAGCACACACTACTACACACTGCACACACTACTACACACTGCTACACAGCACACACTACTACACACAGCACACACACTGCTACACACAACACACACACTACTACACACAGCACACACTACTACACACTACTACACACAGCACACACTACTACACACTACTACACACAGCACACACTACTACACACAGCACACACTGCTACACACAGCACACACACTACTACACACAGCACACACTGCTACACACAACGCACACACTGCTACACACAGCACACACAGCACACACTACTACACACAGCACACACACTACTACACACAGCATACACTACTACACACAGCACACACACTGCTACACACAGCACACACACTACTACACACAGCACACACTACTACTACACACAGCACACACACTACTACTACACACAGCACACACTACTACACACAGCACACACTACTACACACAGCACACACTACTACACACAGCACACATTACTACACACAGCACACACTACTACACACAGCACACACTACTACACACAGCACACACTACTACACACAGCACACACAGCACACACACTACTACACACAGCAGACAGACTACTACACACAGCACACACTACTACACATAGCACACACACTACTACACACAGCGCACACTACTACACACAGCACACACACTACTACACACAGCACACACTATTACACACAGCACACACTACTACACACAGCGCACACACTACTACACACAGCGCACACACTACTACACACAGCACACACTGCTACACACAGCACACACACTACTACACACAGTACACACTACTACACACAGCACACACTGTTACACACAGCGCACACACTACTACACACAGCACACACTGCTACACACAGCACACACACTACTACACACAGTACACACTACTACACACAGTACACACTACTACACACAGTACACACTACTACACACAGCACACACTGCACACACATCATACATATACAACACACACTGCACACAGCACACACCACACTATACACACAGTACATATAACACCATGCATGGAGCATTCATGTCCTTTTCACACACGCAATGCACACTACAGATACACTACACGCGTGACACACATACAGCACATACATCACGTACACGCACGTCACTGACAACACATACACGCACATCACATAATCACTTAACACATACGTTCATGCACATCAGACATTACTGACACACAAATTACATACAGACACACATCACGTGCGCACATCGCCTGTGGTGTGTAGCGCGAGAGAGATTGTATCAGCCCTGTCACGTTGCTCTTACTAACATTGAGGGCCCCTTCTTCAGACAAATGCATCGCGTGCCATCCGCTCAGCTGCACAGTCACCACAGAGTTCAATCAGGAGCCTGTGCTTTACAATCATCCACTGATGGACGGCTCATTGCCATTGTGACGTGTTGATCTGCGCGTAGTTAGGTGTCAGTGGGGAAATGATTAGTGAGTGACAGCACCCTGGGTTGTTGTGATTGGGTACTCTTTAGGATCTGTGCAGATCTCAGGCTGTCTGCCAGGCTGGACATCTCTCTTCATCGTTTATGTGTTAAGGTCTCTGTCCGTTCATCTTTACATATGTCACGGCTGTATATTAAAAGCTTTGTAGTTCAGTCTGTGTTTCAGTCTGGCTATCTGTATTCCAATCACTGACTTTTTTGTCATGTCATCTGTCTCTCAATTAGCCTCTATTGCGGCTTTTGCTGGAGGGCGGCTGATGCCAGATACCAATGGCATCATTCCTGTCTCCTCTACAGAGGCTTATATTGAAACCACTGGTATCGGCCACTATTAAGTCCACTCAGCTCTTCATCTTCCTGCACCACATCAGCCCATACCTGTTTGGTCCTCTCTTCCAAACCAGAGTTGGCTGGGTATGCAGAGAAACCTACGAATCTAACTGCGTCCCTATATTGCAAGTATGTGTGAGCTGCTCACAGAATTCAGAGTACATAAATGCAGGGAGGATTGTAGGCTGTCCAACCTTAATGTTTGCTACAGGCGCTGGAGTGACAGGCTAGGAAGATTCTATACAGTGTCATCGATTGAGACTTCTGCCACCCAACCAAAGATGACCATGAGCACATCGCCCGCCCAGGTACAGAATCTCCACCTTCTCCAAACCTACCCTATTACGTATGGAGAGGTGGAAGGTGGTGTATTTGGTAACAGAAAGTACCTGGGTAAGTGTGTTGTTTTGGAGTAGTTGCTCGAAAGGCCCTAACTCTACGTGACAAATTGCAGGTTCAGCAGTAAGGTCTCAGAATGTGAAGCAATTACTCGATCATCAGCATACACGTCACGTTTGGCCAGTAGGGCGCTATCCAAGACTAGAGAATCGGCCCTTCTCTACAGTTGACAGGAGTTTCAGTGTAATGGTAGAAGCATCGATTGAAAATATATTGATACCATATTCTTTGGGTCTTTCGGTAAAGTCACGTAGATGGTTCGAAAAAAATACCGATTTCAGTGAATGCAACGTTAAAAATAATTGAAAGATTTTAACGACTATAATAAAATCGTCAAATCACTTCTCTTGACTTCTCACACAGAGACAGTTATTTTATTGATTCCTCAGGGATGATGAGCTTATTTGACCTTAAACTGGCATTTTAAATCTGATTGAGTCAACCTCTTAACCATAGTGCTACTTTGGCCGTGTGATGGCGTAATTACCGCTGACTAAATGACAGTGAACATAACGGCGATACTCCCTTGTGTCTCTTGATATTCCGAGTCTTAAAAGTTTAATGGTCACGCTTCAATGATCTGTCACCACGTAAAAGAGACTTGGGTAGCTGATATGGCCACCGTTTCACATGGCTACTCGTGCACACACAACACCCACGTAGAGGATTGTGCACTGTGGCCCAGTCTGAACCACAGTGGAGAAGGACGCTTATGTAAGGTATTGACGTGTGTGAGATTTAAGGTGAGCGGTGAGCATTATTAACAGTACATTTCCTTCTGTAAGAGCCTAGGAACCTCATTATTTGGTGATGAACACTCTTGTGTTAAATAATGCCCTCAGCAGTAGTTCAAAGGCAGAGACATTCCTTCAATATGAATTCCTTCAATAGGAATGACTGTGGCACAGTGTTCCACATTCACAGTTTTACAATTAGCCATTGCACAATAACCAGGTCACAGAGTTCCAGTAATTTAAAGGATTTGAATGACATTTCTCTCCTGTGTTTTTTGTTTGTCGTGTGGCTGTGGTAGCAGTTGCATGCCGACGTTTTGTCATTTATTCAGGGCTGTCCTTGCTGATGGTGAGATGCTGCCTTGCATGTGATCATGTACCCATTTATCTGCAACCGGTGTCGTGTAGAGGGCAGCTCGTTTATTGAGACACCGTCGTCATTGCGCACAATGTCCCAGTGATATTTGTAGCCGTGTGCAAGCCACGTGGAATTCACAGCTGTCAAGCAACGGGGTGGCACTCATCTCCGTTGGTGGCCCTGAACCAGTGGTGGAAATTCTGCATTTTCATGGCAGGGGCCCAGTTTCTTCAAAGGAATTGCCCTTTGACAACCCACAAAGTAGTAGCTATTTTATTGACCCTGAAGGATAATTAGTAAGCTACTACTCATACCGAAATTAGTGAAAATTGACAAATGTAGATTCCCTGGAACCAGAATGTGCGTTGACAAGGTTGGTTGGTTGCGCTAAGCCCAGTGATGTAGATACATGCGTGGGAATGCATGGAGTTAAACATCTTCACAGATTACAGCAAAGCTATATTCATATTCTTAGCTCTTTCGGTAAAGTCACGTTGAAGGGAAACAATAAAATAATAAAATATATAAAACAATAAAAATTCTCACGACGTTTCGACCTTAACACAAACGGTTGTCATCATGTGTTATGGTCGAAACGTCGTGAGAATTTTTATTGTTTTATATATATTTTATTATTTTATTGTTTCCCTTCAACGTGACTTTACCGAAAGAGCTAAGAATATTAATTACTGCAGTCACGAAAGTTTTAAATCAAAATTTACAGCAAAGCTCTTTGCATTTCATTGGAGTCCATGTCCAATGAGATTATATGCTTGAGTCGATTAGTTAGAATGCAAATGTTTCTTGTTCAGCCTCCGAGCGAGTGAAAATGCGATCAGATCGCTCCATTCTAATTTCAATTGTCACAGGTTCCAATTCGTGGTTGGATCTGTGGAAGCTGCTTAGACTGTCACCTCACACAAAGCTCCAGGTCATCTCGGACACAATGGCCACTTTTCTACGCTTACAATTTGTAGACCCATGTACAAAACACCTGCGTCAGTTTTAAACATTCCGACTGGCCTGCATATAATCCATCCTTGGTCTAGCTCGAGAGGATTGTATGAGGAGCTTACAGATCCTTAAAATATCTGCATACAGTCCCATCAGTGATCTTCTCCGGCAGGTATGGCTGCCCAAGCAGCTTGTGTTTTTTTTCTAAACTATTTTATTTATCAGGTGAAGCAGTGGCTTATATCATCATATATGGGCATTTATAGTAGCCAGATAATCTAAACGCATGTTTCTAAATATGGAGGGCAAGACTGGAAGACCCAGAGAAAAGTTTACGCAATCACGGGGAGAGAGAACACGTAAACTCCAAATATATAGGCATCGTCAGGGTCGAACCCACAACCCCTTGCACGCCAGGCAAGGGAGATAACATCTCGCCACCACGATGCCTCGGACAGATGTGGTCTAACAGCCATGGCTCGGGCTCGAGAAGAGATGGAGTGATGTGGTATCGGAGGATGCGGAACTGAGTGGACTTGCCGATGACTGGTACCAGTGGTGTCAAGATCGGCCTCTGTGGAGGAGGCTCGTGAAGGACGATGCTGCTGGGCAGTTGGAGGCAACCATGTACAGTGAGGGAAAAAAGTATTTGATCCCCTGCTGATTTTGTATGTTTGCCCACTGACAAAGAAATTATCAATTTATAAATGGTAGGTTTATTTGAACAGTGAGAGACAGAATAACAACAACAAAATACAGAAAAACGCATGTCAAAAATGCTATAAATTGATTGGCATTTTAGTGAGGGAAATAAGTATTTGACCCCCTCTCAATCAGAAAGATTTCTGGCTCCCAGTTGTCTTTTATACAGGTAACGAGCTGAGATTAGGAGCACACTCTTAAAGGGAGTGCTCCTCATCTCAGCTTGTTACCTGTATAAAAGACACCTGTCCACAGAAGCAATCAATCAGATTCCAAACTCTCCACCATGGCCAAGACCAAAGAGCTCTCCAAGGATGTCAGGGACAAGATTGTAGACCTACACAAGGCTGGAATGGGCTACAAGACCATTGCCAAGCAGCTTGGTGAGAAGGTGACAACAGTTGGTGCGATTATTCGCAAATGGAAGAAACACAAATTAACTGTCAATCTCCCTCGGCCTGGGGCTCCATGCAAGATCTCACCTCGTGGAGTTGCAATGATCATGAGAACGGTGAGGAATCAGCCCAGAACTACACGGGAGGATCTTGTCAATGATCTCAAGGCAACTGGGATCATAGTCACCAAGAAAACAATTGGTAACACACTACGCCGTGAAGGACTGAAATCCTGCAGCGCCCGCAAGGTCCCCCTGCTCAAGAAAGCACATATACATGCCCGTCTGAAGTTTGCCAATGAACATCTGAATGATTCAGAGCACAACTGGGTGAAAGTGTTGTGGTCAGATGAGACCAAAATGGAGCTCTTTGGCATCAACTCAACTCGCCGTGTTTGGAGGAGGAGGAATGCCCCCTATGACCCAAGAACACCATCCCCACCGTCAAACATGGAGGTGGAAACATTATGCTTTGGGGGTGTTTTTCTGCTAAGGGGACAGGACAACTTCACCGCATCAAAGGGACGATGGATGGGGCCATGTACTGTAAAATCTTGGGTGAGAACCTCCTTCCCTCAGCCAGGGCATTGAAAATGGGTCGTGGATGGGTATTCCAGCATGACAATGACCAAAAACACACGGCCAAGGCAACAAAGGAGTGGCTCAAGAAGAAGCACATTAAGGTCCTGGAGTGGCCTAGCCAGTCTCCAGACCTTAATCCTATAGAAAATCTGTGGAGGGAGCTGAAGGTTCGAGTTGCCAAACGTCAGCCTCGAAACCTTAATGACTTGGAGAAGATCTGCAAAGAGGAGTGGGACAAAATCCCTCCTGAGATGTGTGCAAACCTGGTGGCCAACTACAAGAAACGTCTGACCTCTGTGATTGCCAACAAGGGTTTTGCCACCAAGTACTAAGTCATGTTTTGCAGAGGGGTCAAATACTTATTTCCCTCATTAAAATGCAAATTAATTTATCACATTTTTGAAATGCGTTTTTCCGGATTTTTTTTGTTATTATTCTGTCTATCACTGTTCAAATAAACCTATCATTAAAATTATAGACTGATCAGTTCTTTGTCAGTGGGCAAACGTACAAAATCAGCAGGGGATCAAATACTTTTTTCCCTCACTGCAGAATTCCAGGGATCTAAAATGCAGCAAGTAGGGAGAGTGGGGAGCACAGGTGGTTCATCTGCCAGTCATCTCGGTTAATCTAAAACACCTGCGCTTGTTCCGTGACCTGTCAGCGAGCCAACACTTCACGTGGACTCAAAGTGCACCTTGCCTGGCACAAATTATTTGATGACTCCACTGCCACTTTGCAAATGGATTTTGGTGTCATATACAGTCCTCATGCATGTGGAATTTTATGTTTGCATGTTCACCCCATGGTCGTGTTGATTGTTCCCCGGGCCCTCTGATTTTTCCCTCCTCATTTAGAAACATGCGTTTAGAGTATTTGGCTGCTATACATTTCCACATGATAAGCCACTTTGTCGAGCTATCATTTGTGGTGAGGTTGCTTCTGAAAAAGAGCTATGTAGCTCAGTGGGCCTTACCAGGTAAAATAAAAAAAGTGTCTATGTGTGCCTGTGGCAGTGAGTGGTGTGTATCTGTTCACACGTGCATGCGTGGACACGAGAGGCGGCTGAGTGCGTGCTGGGCGGCCGTGTCCTCCCCCCCCAGGGCTCCTGCCGTGGGATGGCTGTGCCGGCTGCACCTCCTTGAGGACTTCATCCAGGTTGGTTGTTTTGCTCGCTCTGTCGATCAAATGAAAAGATATTGCTCAGTCAAGTGCACAGCAGTGTCGACTGCCTAAAGACTGTCCACTGCTGACCAGCAGCATGCTGCTCATGGAGAGTGTGTGTGACCGGCATGTGTATTGGCGACGTAAACGTGTGAGTGATGTGAATGTGTGTTTGTATGGGAGTGTGAATGATGTGCATGTGTGACGTGTGTACGCGTGTGAATGTGTGCACGCATGTGAGTGTATTGATGTGAGTGTGTGATGTAAGTGTGTGTGTGTGCATGGATGTGAGTTTTAGAGATGAACGGGTACTGGGCCTCCCCTAGGTTGACTCAGCCTCAATTGAGTACCGAGTGCAGTGTGTAAACATTGCCACAGATAAAAGCGGCCGGGCGTGGTGCTGGCCACCCACCTGGTCCTGTGCCAGGCCGGCCTTTATAGGTGCTTGCTAACAGCACTTGGCCCGACATTTTGTTAAGGCTACATGGGGGTCTTTGTCTTTTGGTGAGCGTGTGTGTGCACGCATGTGAGAGTGTGAGCAATGAGTGTGTGCGCACGCGTGTTAGCGAAGTAAACGTGCGGATGCTGCATGTGACGTGCAGGAGCTCGAGCCGCGTGAGCAGTGCCGCACTGCGCAAGGCGTCGCCGCTGCCGGCCATGGCCGTCTTCTGCGTGTCGAACGTGCAGTGGAGCGGCCCTGGGGGAGGCGGCCCTGCGATATGCGGCCTCGCTTCGACGTGGGGCAGCCCCGGGACGATGCTCACCCTGGCACTGCCATGCCGGGCTGGGGTCTGTCAGGTGAGCGGCTTTTGTGGGTAGATGCCCCTGTGAGTGGCTGGTGGTGATGGCTTGCGGTTTAGGAGGCTGTAAACTCCGCCTTGGGTTTTCCAGTATCAGGTGATGTGTGCCATGCAGATGGATAGGTTAGTGACTGGAATGTGATGGCGGTGGCTTCATTAGCACTTGCTTCATCCTCCAAACGAGCAGATTCGGCCTGTGCAGCTTCCCAGGAGACTGGCTTGGTGGAAGCCCAGCACTGGTGCATTTTGATCGCATGTTGCTCACACTTTCCAGTTGCTATTGCAACTGAGACTGGAAACTCAAGGCGAACTCTATTCCCTTCTCAGCATGAAGCCCTGAGCCGCGATTGGTTTTGATTGGTATATCGAAACTAATAGAACTTGAAACGCAAATACACTTCCATAAACCCTTCATCTGTCAGGACAGAAACAGGACAATGTAGACCAGGCCTGGTGGCACGCACATGATGTCTGTATTCGCCGTAAAACCTGTAGAATCTGTAATGTCTGAAAAACATGTAATACTTTTAGGATCTGTAATGTTCAGAACATCTGCATTGACATCTGTAATGAATGTAATGTATGTAACTCCTGGAACGACTGATGTCTCTAACAGCTGTACTGCCTGGCAACATCAATAGCAATTGGCTTTAATGCCTGTCATGGCTTCAACAAGCGAAATACGTGTAACTTGAATGACTGTTATGCGAACATCTGCAACGCACATAACGCTTCAGACGTTCATGATGCCTGTAATGCCAGCCCCGATTATTTTTTTAGCTCTGATTATTATTTGGTTTATTTTGGTCTGATTTATTATGAGACCTCCTTTGCCAGTAACAAGATATAGGAATAGGTTTTACCCTTTTAACTGGCACAAAAACTGACACCTTTATTCAAGGCATCATGTTTGCAATAACCACAACACAAGCAGTCAAAATGCAAACAAAAAAGACAACTCTGATAATAATATGCACTGTCCTTGAATTTGATTGGTCCACACCCGAGACATTTTTTCTTAGAGCCTAGTCTCCATTGGTGTTGGACCAGAAGACGCCAAAAGGCGTACAACTCAAAAACAGCGCACTATCAGAGTATTGAGGGCTCGGGGTGAGCATGTACATTATGAGACCTCCTTTGCCAGTAACAAGATATAGGAATAGGTTTTACCCTTTTAACTTGCACAAAAACTGACACCTTTATTCAAGGCATCATGTTTGCAATAACCACAACACAAGCAGTCAAAATGCAAACAAAAAAGACAACTCTGATAATAATATGCACTGTCCTTGAATTTGATTGGTCCACAGCCGAGACAGCTTTTCTTAGAGCCTAGTCTCCATTGGTGTTGGACCAGAAGACGCCAAAAGGCGTACAACTCAAAAACAGCGCACTATCAGAGTATTGAGGGCTCGGGGTGAGCATGTACATTATGAGACCTCCTTTGCCAGTAACAAGATATAGGAATAGGTTTTACCCTTTTAACTTGCACAAAAACTGACACCTTTATTCAAGGCATCATGTTTGCAATAACCACAACACAAGCAGTCAAAATGCAAACAAAAAAGACAACTCTGATAATAATATGCACTGTCCTTGAATTTGATTGGTCCACACCCGAGACAGCTTTTCTTAGAGCCTAGTCTCCATTGGTGTTGGACCAGAAGACGCCAAAGTATTGACGGCTCGGGGTGAGCATGTACATTATGAGACCTCCTTTGCCAGTTTTTGTGCCAGTTAAAAGGGTAAAACCTATTCCTATATCTTGTTACTGGCAAAGGAGGTCTCATAATGTACATGCTCACCCCGAGCCCTCAATACTCTGATAGTGCGCTGTTTTTGAGTTGTACGCCTTTTGGCATCTTCTGGTCCAACACCAATGGAGACTAGGCTCTAAGAAAAGCTGTCTCGGCTGTGGACCAATCAAATTCAAGGACAGTGCATATTATTATCAGAGTTGTCTTTTTTGTTTGCATTTTGACTGCTTGTGTTGTGGTTATTGCAAACATGATGCCTTGAATAAAGGTGTCAGTTTTGTGCCAGTTAAAAGGGTAAAACCTATTCCTATATTTGGTCTGATTTATATTCATGTAATTGTTGTTCAAGTTTTCATGTTATTGCTTTTATCATTTTGGTTTTCCAGGTAACTCTTGCAAATAAGAATCATCCTGGTCTGTTAATCTCTCACCGGTTAAACAAACTAGACTTGAAACTCAACAAACTAAACGAACAGAAACTATTTTTTATTTTACCAGTTAAAGCCCACTGAGCTATACAGCTCTTTTTCAGAGGTGACTTAGCTCAACAACATTTCTAGCAGCCAAATACTCTGAATAAATGTCGATTATAAATGTGGAGGGAAAAACCGGAGGACCTGGAGAAAAATCCACACAACCATGGGGAGAACATGCAAACTCCAAATATACAGGTATCGTCAGGGTTGGGGTCGAACCCTCAACCTCCTGTATACCAGGCAAGGTAGTTAACATCTCACCACCTTGGCGTTCCAACAGACAGTGGTGCGAGGCGTGCACACCACTGCGCCGCGCCTGCTGCCGGAGCCGCCGGGCACCAAGGCCAGCCCAGGGGAACAGAAGGCCGTGGCGCCTCCGCGGCAGCCGGGCCCGGCCGCGCTGATGAAGCTTCGCCACCTTGGGGCCCGCGTTGTCGCCGAGCTGCGGCACTACTACCATGGCTTCCGCTTGCTCGGCATCGACACGCGCGTTGCCGCGCGCATAGTCTGGCAGATCCTGCACGGCAGCCAGCTCAACCGCAGGGAGCGCCGGCAGGTGGGTCCTCCACCAGCGTCTCCCTCCCTCGCACGCACGCTGCGGCGGGATGGGTGCAAGCGCCCAGCCGAGTGCGGCGGCGTTCCTGAATTTCCAATAATGTCTTGGGTGTGCGCGCAATTAGACGCATGTACCAATCTATTTTAGTTCATGGCTGGTCAAGACAAGCCCCGTGTTCTCACTATGTTCTGCCTGGCAGCTGCTGCGGACGTGTGCAGACCTCTTCCGCCTGCTGCCCTTCCTCGTGTTCATCATCGTGCCCTTCATGGAGTTCCTGCTACCCGTCTTCCTCAAGCTCTTCCCCAACATGCTGCCCTCCACGTTCGAGACCCTCTCCAAGAAGGTGGCACCCACGCCCAGCTCCCCCCACTCACAGCTTTGTCCCCCTCTCCCCCTGCTGCTGCTGTAGCCGCTGATCTGATAGCGTCCGCGCAGTAGGCCCTGTTAGGCCCCCTGAGATGACATTGAGCAAAACCACTTTATTTGGAGAGCCTGCTCACTACACAGACATCTATGCCAGAACCTTCACCACTCACTTTTTTTCTCAGATTTGTCGAACTTTCATGCTGTGGGAATCATGCTCGCATGAGATTGACATTTTTATTCGAAGATCTTATAACCAACAGCGTGATGTGGGCCTATGTCGGACAACGGCCCCAGAAGATGCCACTAAACTCTTCTTCCCTTCAGTAGCCTCAGTATGCCAAATTACTCTTTAAAACCAAATGTATCTTAGTGATTTTTCTGTTCAGTGATTCGTCACGCAGGTGAACGTGGATGTTTACCCCGCTGTCTTTGCCGTGCCGGCTTAGCGAGCTTTCACCGTGGCAGCCATCTGGCCTCTGCCAGCCACTTTTACCTTTATCAGTTGAGAAATGATTAGCATTTATTTTCATTGCGTCGCATTCTTACACATCACAACATTGTTGTCTCTGTTTTTGTTGATTATGGTGGCACTGACCCTGACACTACTGGGTTAATGTTGGAGATGCTATCTGTTTTCTTAATCTCTTTTAATGATAACGATAATTGCAAACACTTTGGCAGGTTCCAATGACAGTGAGAGGAGAATATCAGCGGCCCAATACCTCAGAGGCTCAGAATGCTGGGCTGGCACTGCTAAGAATCTGGACAAAAATCTGATCAACCGTGTGGGCTCTCAAGTGTCGGGAGTTGATTGACTCAGCTTTGTTACCAGTGACTTGGTACATTTGTGTGTTTTGTGTGTGCTTTGTGTGACTTTGTGTGTAATGGGTGTCGTTGTTCCGTGCAGGAGGAGCGCCTGCAGCAACAGCTGCGGGTGAAGCTGGAGATGGCGCGGTTCCTACAGGACACAGTCGGGGAGATCGCCCTGCGCAACAAGGCCACCTCCTCCACCCAAGAGTTCTCCTCGTTCTTCCAGCGGGTAGGGAGTGAGAGAGTGAGCGTGTCCGTGAGAGCGCGAGGGCTTGACGCTATGGGCTCACGGGACACACGAGAACCAGTGGTAGAACGCTCCCTGTTGAAGTGAAACCCTTCAAGTGCCGAGTCTTATTTTGTTAAGCCAGATGAGAACTCCAGAGACAAGAATATTCTCACTTGCAAGAGTGACCTGGAAGTTTACTCGGCAATTTGAACCCAGGTCGCCAGCTCCAGGGGCACCCGTGTTATCCACTACACCACGAGAACTAATACATGTGTTAATTCATTAGCCCCCTCCTCTCACCTCATCTCACATCACCTCTGACTGCTCTGCTTCAGTAACCACTGCCTTCCAATCCCCCACATGTCCTGCTCATTGGGAGGGTAAATTTTTTTTAGTTGCTCGTGTTGTCTGAAACCACTATCTGGTTGTCCGCACGGCTTCCTTCTCTCCCTGTTTAAGCCTCAACTCAAGGTCCAGTAAAATGTTTACTTCAAATTTCGTGACTGTAGGAATTCATATTCTTGGTTCTTTCGGTAAAGTCACATAGATAGGAAGTAAAAATGAAATAAAATTACAATTAAAATAAATAATAAATAAAAACAAAAACACCACAGCGTTTCGATCGCAACACAAGCGGTCTTCATCAGGTGGAGAGAAAAAAGGGGGCAAGCCTCCAAATGCAACTGCTTATAATAAAGGCTTCCAAAGCGAGTGGGCGGGGGACGAGAGTTGCGAGGCAGCACCAAGGAAAGCTGTGCGGCGTAAACAGCATGGGCGGGGCAGCCAGTGCCAATGTAGGAGTAAAGCACGAGAGGTAGAAGTAAAGCGCGAGATAGAGGTGGAGCTGAAGGCGAGGGGCGCAGTCCAAGTGTGTTAGACAATGGGGGGAGGGGATAGAGATAGGGGGGGGTAGAGATAGGGGGAGAGAGGGGGAAAGAGATGGGGGGGGCATTGCACCTCACTCCACATATCCACACTGATGACGGTAGAGGTTGACAAGAAACCACAAATCAAGTCATGACCCAAAGTGGTTCATGACATCATTCCAATGATTGCTGAGTTTATAACCGTCGTCTCGGTGGAAATTGTGTCTGTGTCTCTATATATGGATTGCTTCGTGAATGAATCTTTGTTGATAGCTAGTTGGCTTGCAAAGTACCATCGTCCTAGAGGAATCATTTCGGAGATGCATTGAGCTCTATGGTGTAGAATTTTGATGAGGGAATTATTATGGGATGGATGGTGGTGGAATTCCTGTAACAGTGTCCCATTGAGCCATCTGGTCTCTTTTCGATTAGAACATAAAAAATGGTAGCTTGCCATCCTTTTCCACTTCGATGGTGAATTTGATGGCGGGGTGTATGGAATTAATGTCGTTGAGGAATTGGTTTCGAGCTGGTCGGCCATGTGCCCAGATGACGAACCTCTTCCACAAGGACGGGCGTAGAGTGGATACCTGGATGGCGTCCGTCTCAAATTTTTCCATGAAAATGTTGACCACAACCGGAGATAAGGGAGAACCCATTGGGGTGCTTTCAGTTTGTTAGAATGTTCCACTCCAGGTGAAGTATGTATTGGTGAGGCAGCGTCTCACCAGGGCTGGAACATCAGCATTTAATCTTTGTTGGACCAAATCTTCAATTATTGCAATGGTATTGGGCACAGGAACTTTGGTGAACAAAGAAACTACATCGAAACTAACGAGCTAATCACCTGGGGACAGTGAGATGTCTTTAATTGATGATACCAGGTGAGCTGAGTTAAGAACAGAAGAGGTGGTCTTACCAGTGAATTGCTGCAAGGTCTCAGACAGATATCGGGCCAGTTTGTCGGTGAGTGAGCCAATGGTAGAGACGATGGGACGAAAGGGTGTACCTTTTTTATGGATTTTTGGTCAGCCAGAGAGTCTGGGTGGTCTAGCAGCAGAAGGTTTTAAGGAAAACCGTTTAGTCTGTTCAGTTAATGAAGCTGAATCAGTGATGATCCCATTCGTTTTTGTAACGATGCAGTTGGTGGGAACTCTTTTAATTTTTGTGTAGCTACCATCATTAAGTAGGTCCTGAATTTTGTTATTGTACACGTTTTTGTCCATGATGACCGTGGCATTGCCTTTGTCGGCTGAGAGGATGACGATATCTTACCTCTTTTTTATTGATATTACTCAAAACGCTCCTCCTTACTGATGTTGCCGACTGGTATCTTAGCGCTTTTGAGGGTTGCAGCGATTTCAGATCTTGTCACATCTGCAGTGATGTGTCCCAAACCCTTAAGAGCTACATCGACCTGAGCAATAATGTCATCCACTGGTATGTGTTTGGGGGTGACTGCAAAGTTCAATCCTTTAGCCAAAACCGACTTTAGACCATCGGAAATTGGGATATTACTCAGATTAATAACAACCTTGTCAACGTCTAACTTTTTAATGTGTGGATCTGGTTTCTTCTTGATCTGTTCCCATCTGTGAAGGACAAGATTCCTGACATGCAATATCCCGGCGTCTACAAACTAAGCTATATCTGCGGCAGCAGTTACATTGGGGAAACTAAACGACATGTCTCGGACCGTGTTCGTGAACAGAAGGCAGATCTGAAACACGGCAGGATCAATGCTTCTGCCGTGGCTGATCATTACTTTAATGCGGCTGGCTCACACGAAATTGATTTCTCTAAGACGATGGTACTTTGCAAGCCGACTGGCTATCAACAAAGATTTGTTCACGAAGCCATCCATATATACAGACACAATTTCAACCGAGACGACGGTTATAAACTCAGCAATCATTGGAAAGATGTCATCAACCACTATGGGTCATGACTTGATTTGTGTTTTCTTGTCAACCTCTACCGTCAGCAGTGTGGATGTGTGTAGTGAGGTGTAATGCCCCTTTCCCATCGCTACCCCCCTCTCTCCCCCTATCTCTACCCCCTCTCTCCCCCCATTGTCTAACACACTTGGACTGCGCCCCTCGCCTTCAGCTCCACCTCTATCTCGCGCTTTACTTCTACCTCTCGTGCTTTACTCCTACATTGGCACTGGCTGCCACGCCCATGCTGTTTACGCCGCACAGCTTTCCTTGGTGCTGCCTCGCAACTCTCGTCCCCCGCCCACTCGCTTTGGAAGCCTTTATTATAAGCAGTTGCATTTGGAGGCTTGCCCCCTCTTTTCTCTCCGCCTGATGAAGACCGCTTGTGTTGCGATCGAAACGTCGTGGGGGTTTTTTTGCTTTTATTTTTTATTTAATTTTTATTTTCTATCTACGTGATTTTTACCGAAAGAACCAAGAGTATCAAGGTCCAGTTCTCTGTTACCTGTAGTTAATTGTTCCATCCCATGTCGAAATGCCCATTGTTGGTCTTGGGCCTCTTCTCACATCATATTGTGTACAGCCCTGTGAATGGCATTTGCCTGTCGTAACCTGTATACTGTCGCTCATGTGGCCCCGCACGCTTGACGTTTGAGATGCTCAATTAGAATCTAGAGGATGGCGGTGACGGTCGCCTCACTTAGAAATTCATAAACCTCTGGACTGGACGTGTTTGGTTTCTGCCCACGAGGAGGGAATGCACGCGTCTGTGGGGAATGGTGTGCCGGTGCAGTGAAGCTTGTCTTGTGTTGAGCACTGATCTTTCTATGACGATTGCGCTTGGTGTCTGGATCGATCGTTCGGGGCTAGAGTGGTTGACATTGTATGTGTGTGTATGTGTACGTATGTGTCCGTGGCGGCTGTTGTATGTGTGCTGGTGTTTGTGCCTGTGGAGTGGTAGTCTAGCAGTTCGCTCACTGCTCTATGAACTCGGCGACCCGAGTTCGATTCCCCCTGGCAGTCAACACCACTATTATCGGAACCATTTCTGGGCTTCCCCTAGGTCAACTCAGCCTCAAATTAATACTTGGTGTGATGTGTAAACATCATCACCAGGAAGACAAAGGGGCCGGGGGGTGTGGTGCTGGTCACCCACCCGTTCGTGCGCCGTACCGGCCTTCATATCTTCTTGCTAACAGCCTGTTTACGGCTATACGGACGGAATCTTTGTCTTTATGGCAGATGCATGTGTGTTAATGGGTTTGTGTGTGCTTATCGGCCTGGTTCTCGTGCTGCCAGGTGCGCAGCTCGGGTGCGCGCCCCAGCAACGCGGAGTTGGTTCACTTCTCACAACTCTTTGAGGACGAGCTGACGCTGGACAGCCTGACGCGGCCCCAGCTCGCCGCGCTCTGCCGCCTCCTCGAGCTCAGGCCGATCGGCACCAACAACTTCCTGCGCTTCGAGCTGCGAATGAAGCTGCGCGCGGTCAAGGCTGACGACAGGGTACAGCAGCCACAGCAGCAGCAGCAGCTCCATTGGTGGTGGTGGTTGTTGTTTTTCCTACGGTAACAGGCATCCTTGTTTGCCATGTCTCCACTAGCACTGGCCACTACTATCCTAGGCTCCTCCTAGGATAGTTCCTTTCTCACCGTACGTAGCCAACTGCATTCCAGACGACCGAAGAAGTGCATCTGAAAGCGTGCAATGCAGTGATTGTCTTGCAACATCGTGTTGATACATATGTAGGCCCCCTCCGTGTGACGTTGCTCGTGTTCTCTGCAGCGTAGTTGCGTGGAGGGTATCATAGAGCTCCTTTTTCCGAAGCCCTAGATGCCGCATGTGAGTTGGTGCGATTTAATGGGTGCGATCCCATCCTATCAAGGACTCGCGATTGTATCGCTACCAATTGCACCATGCAGTTCCTCGCTATGCGGATGCACACTTTGCACCTTGTTGAGCCCGGGCTTAAGTTTTGCAATGAGGTGTATTCCCCGTAAAACATTCATCAAATCAGTGAGCGAGTTAGACTCACGACCACATACTATGTATATGTGTCTGTAGGTGTCTGAGGGTGTCGGTGACCCTTCACGTGGTCTTAAAGTGTACATAGCCTGGCACAATCGCCATGGTCACGTCACCGCCACTTACGGGCGAATAGTGGTTGTTGTTGCGTGTGGGTGGGCGTGGTACTGGCCACCCACCCCCTCGTGTGCTGTGCTGGCCTTCATAGGTGGTCACTAACAGCACATGCCCCAGTCTATTCAGGCTAAAATGTGAGATATTTGTGTAGTGACATATGACTTCACTACTGTGTCGGGACCGTACGAGCGTAGTGACATATGACGTCACTACTGTGTCGGGACCGTACGAGCGTAGTGACATGACGTCACTACTGTGTCGGGACCGTACGAGCGTAGTGACATATGACGTCACTACTGTGTCGGGACCGTACCAGCGTAGTGACATATGACGTCAATTCTGTGTTGGCTCGGTACGGGTACTGTAGGCGGGGTGTCACGGAGGTCGCGTCAGGCCGTGACACTCTGCGTGAACCCGACAGGACACGTGACCGGACAAAGGGGGGCGAGGGGCCCCAGGGGGGAGCTTGGTGGTCACGTGGTAAGGGGTCCGTACCTTCCCGAAGGATCGGGAAGGGGGGCGTTGCCGAGGGCGGGGCCGGCCACGCCGCAGGAGTTATAAGCGGGGTGTGAACAGAGAGCTGGGCTGTTCAACCCTGGGATGAAGACGCCATCAGCGGTCCTCGAGTCTCCGGTCTTCGTCTGTGACCAAGCAGCCTGCTAACCTGCCCTGGTCACGTTATGTAGTATTTCCCCCGAGTGTTTGTTAACTAGGGATAGTGGTCACCACCTTATGTATAGTGTTGAGTTGGTTGCTACGTGTTAATAATAAATAGTGTTGCCTCCAAGTTGAGTGTGCGCCTCAATCGAACCCATTACATTTGTATATGTGAAGAGGGAGCAGTATCGCTTCAAACTAGGCAACCCGAGTTTGATTCCCGCTCACGCCGAACACCACTGACAATTAGCTGAACCGGTCTTGGGCATCCTCTAGGTCGACTCAGCCTTAAATTAATTATTGGTGTGATGTGTAAACATTGCCCTGAGGAAGACAAAGGAGGCTGGCAAAGTGCTGACCACCCACTCCCTTGTGTGCTTTGTCGGCCTTCATGGGTGCTCACTAACAGCCCTTGCCCCAGCAGTCTGTTAAGGCTATATAAGGGATATTTGTCTCTTGTCTTTGTATATGTCATTCATCACCACCACAATCATCACCATCACTACCACCACAATCACTACCACCACCATCACTGCGATGGTAGTGTTGGTGGTTGTTGGTGTGTGTAGATGGGGTGGTAGTATTGGTGTTTTTTTTATAGTTGTTGGTGTGTGGGGATGTGGTGGTGGTAGTATTTATTGTTGGTTGTTTGTGTGTGTAGATGTTTTGGCGGTTGTTGGTAGTTGTTGGTATATGCAGATGTGGTGACACTGTTGGCGGTTGTTGGTGGTGATTTCTGAGTGTAGATGATCGCGCAGGAGGGAGTGGAGACCATGACTGTGGCCGAGCTCCAGGCCGCGTGCCGCACGCGTGGCATGAGGGCCCTGGGCGTCACCGAGCAGAGACTACGGGAACAGCTCAAGCAGGTGCCTCCGTCAACGCCTTCACCATTAACAGTGTCGATATAATCATTGTTATCGCTATCATCAATACCCTGTAATCAACATTTTCTGTAAGTGGCTGGCACTATGACTTTCAACGTGGACATCTGCGAAAAAGAGCTTCATAGCTCATTGGATTTCTCCAGTATAAATGTAGTAAAGTCATGTAGTTAGAAATAAAATAAAACAAATCACGACGTTTCGATTGCAACGCAAGCAATCATCATCAGATGGGAAAACCACAGCAAGAAAAAATTCCTGAAGTGGAAGAGAGAGCTGCCGTGGCAAGAGGTTATATAGGTAAGGGGGGAGGGGCAAGGGGGGAGAGAGAGGGGGGGGTGTGGGGTAGCGGTGTGGGGTAAGGGGAGGGGAGCGCTGCGTGAACGCTAGGGCTAGGGGGAGAGAGGACGTGGGGCTGGGGGGGGAAGTGGGCGGGGCTAGAAGTGGGAGGCCGAGTGAGCTGGGGATGCGGGGGGGGGGGGGAATTAACTCTGAAAAATAGACTCGTACCTGGCAGATATGACAGACACGACCTTAAAGCAGTTAAGGTTTTACCTGGTTAATAACATCCTTCCAATGATTGCCCAATTTGTATCCATCTTCTCGGTTGATGTTGTCTTTATATATATCTGGATGGCTTCATGAACAAACCATTGATAGCCCGAAGGTTTGCAGAGTACCTTGGTCTCGGAAAAAACAATATCATGCGAGCCCACAGCGTTATAACAATGGTCAGCTAAGGCAGAGATATTAGTTCTGCGGTGTTTCAGAGCTGCCTTGTGTTCGCGGACACGGTCCGAGATGTCGTTTCGTTTCCCCAATGTAACTGCTACCGCAGGTACATCTCAGTTTGTTAACTCCAGGATATTGCATGTCAGGAATTACCTCCTTCACAGATGGGATTAGATCACGGATTTTGTGTACTGTATTGAATCGGACCTGGATCTTTTGTTTGTTTAAGATTTTGAAAATATTTTTGGTAACACCTGCTATGTATGGTAACATGATGGTTTTGATTGGCTTTTCAGGGGATTGTTTCTCCATGGTTGGAGAAACAGCTTTGCGAATAACGTCGTCCGAGTACCCATTCATCTTGAGGGCCTGGTGTACGTGTTCCAGTTCACTGGCTAGGTGGTGTTGGTCGGAAATGCAGTGGACCCTATGGTGTAGTGTTTTGATCAGGGAATTATTTTGTGCCGGATGGTGGCGGGATTCAGGTTTCAGATAGGAATCTGTGTGGGTGGCTTTCCTGTAGATAGTGTCCCAACGAGCCGCCAGGTTTCTTCTCAAACAAAACATCCAGGAATGGTAGCTTACCATCCTTCTCCACTTCCATGGTGAATTTGATGGATGGGTGTATGGAATTGATGTGGTTGAGAAATTGGTTCAAAGCTGGCAGGCCATGTGGCCAAATGACGAAAGTGTCATCTACATATCTCTTCCAAAGGAAGGACGTAAGGTGGATGTCTGGATGGCATCTGTTTCAAATGTCTCCATGAAAACATTCGCGATCACTGGTGATAAGGGGGAACCCATGGGGGTACCTTCATTTTGTTTGTAGAAAGTACCATTCCAGGTGAAGTAAGTGTTGGTAAGGCAGTGCCTAACCAGAGTTGGTACATCAGGATTCAGTCCATGTTGGACTAAGGCTTCAATTATTGCTAAGATGGCAGGTACAGGAACCTTGGTGAACAGAGAAACTACAGTAAAACCTTGGATTGCGAGCATAATTCGTTCCGGAAACGTGTTTGTAATACAAAGCACTCGTATATCAAAGCACTCGTATATCAGTTGTGATCACGTGACGCTCGGCAGACAAAGCGTATACGTACACTATTCGTATTGCAAGACCTCGCTCGTTTATCAAATTAATATTTATTTAAAAATTTTGCTCATCTTGCAAAACACTCGCAGACCAAGTTACTCACAATCCAAGGTTTTACTGTCCATCAAAGCTGACGAGCAAATCATCTGGGGACAGTGAAATGCCCTTGATTAGAGAGACCAAGTGAGGGCTGAATTTTGCTGTCACCCCCAAACACATCCCAGTGGATGATATAATTGCCCAGGTAGATGTGGAAGGATGTTATTAACCAGATAAAACCTTAACTGCTTTATGGTTCATATTCTTGGTCTTTCGGTAAAGTCACGTTGAAGGGAAACAATAAAATAATAAAATATATATAAAACAATAAAATAAAAATAAAACAATACATTTTTATTTTATTTTTATTTATTGGTTTTATATATTTTATTATTTTATTGTTTCCCTTCAACGTGACTTTACCGAAAGAACCAAGAATATGAATCACTGCCATCACAAAAGCTTTAAATCAAAATGCTTTATGGTCGTGTCTATCATATCTGCCGGGTACGAGTCTTTTTTTCAGAGTTAATTTCCCCCCGCATCCCCAGCTCTCTCGGCCTCCCACTTCTAGCCCCGCCCACTCCCCCCCCCCAGCCTCACGTCCTCTCTCCCCCTAGCGCTCACGCAGCGCTCCCCTCCCCTTACCCCCCCTCTCTCTCTCCCCTTGCCCCTCCCCCCTTACCTATATAACCTCTTGCCACGGCAGTTCTCTCTCCCACTTCAGCAATTTTTTCTTGCTGTGGTTTTCCCATCTGATGATGATTGCTTGTGTTGCAATCGAAACGTCGTGATTTGTTTTATTTTATTTCTAACTACGTGACTTTACCGAAAGAACCAAAGAGGATGGATTCCTGCAGTCACGAAAGCTTCAAATCAAGATTATAAATGTAGTGTTTTAATTTCACGCGGACAACTTTTTATTTTTCTCCTGTCACTTTTTTATTGACAGAACCCCTCGCGTTCGACACCCCGCAACTTCGTCGTGATTTTCCCGCTTACGCTGCTCGCCTGCTCCGCTCGCTCTACTCGCTCTGCTCTCTCTTTCTCAGTCTCTCTACTGCTAGCCTGCTCTCACTCTCACTCTCCTAGCCTCTCTACTGCTAGCCTGCTCTCACTCTCACTCTCTTAGCCTCTCTACTGCTAGCCTGCTCTCACTCTCCTAGCCTCTCTACTGCTAGCCTGCTCTCTCTAGCCTTTCTACTGCTAGCCTGCTCCGCTCGCTCCGCTCGGTCTGCTAGCCTGCTCTCTCTAGCTTCTCTACTGCTAGCCTGCTCTCACTCTCACTCTCCTAGCCTCTCTACTGCTAGCCTGCTCTCACTCTCCTAGCCTCTCTACTGCTAGCCTGCTCTCACTCTCCTAGCCTCTCTACTGCTAGCCTGCTCTCACTCTCCTAGCCTCTCTACTGCTAGCTTGCCAGCCACGCTCCGCTCCCTTCGCTCGCTCCGCTGCTGGCCTACCACTATACACTCTGATAGCTTCTCCACTGCTAGCCTATTACTATACACTCGGGTAGCTTCTCCACTGCTAGCCTCTCACGATATCTTCTGTTAGCTTCTCTACTGCTAGCCTTCCCCAAAAACTCTGCTAGCTTCTCCACTGCTAGCCTTCTCACATGCACACTTAGGATTCCGCTAGTTTATCTACTGCTAGCCTTTCTACCCTCGCCTCTCCAACCTCGCCCTGCCTCCAGTGGGGGTTCAGCCATCATTATTTCTAACTACGTGACTTTACTGAAAGAACCAAAGAGGATGGATTTCTGCAGTCACGAAAGCTTCAAATCAAGATTATAAATGTAGTGTTTTAATTTCACGCGGACAACTTTTTATTTTTCTCCTGTCACTTTTTTATTGACAGAACCCCTCGCGTTTGACACCCCGCAACTTCGTCGTGATTTTCCCGCTTACGCTGCTCGCCTGCTCCGCTCGCTCCGCTCGCTCTGCTCTCTCTTTCTCAGCCTCTCTACTGCTAGCCTGCTCTCACTCTCACTCTCCTAGCCTCTCTACTGCTAGCCTGCTCTCACTCTCACTCTCTTAGCCTCTCTACTGCTAGCCTGCTCTCACTCTCCTAGCCTCTCTACTGCTAGCCTGCTCTCTCTAGCCTTTCTACTGCTAGCCTGCTCCGCTCGCTCCGCTCGGTCTGCTAGCCTGCTCTCTCTAGCCTCTCTACTGCTAGCCTGCTCTCACTCTCCTAGCCTCTCTACTGCTAGCCTGCTCTCACTCTCCTAGCCTCTCTACTGCTAGCCTGCTCTCACTCTCCTAGCCTCTCTACTGCTAGCTTGCCAGCCACGCTCCGCTCCCTTCGCTCGCTCCGCTGCTGGCCTACCACTATACACTCTGATAGCTTCTCCACTGCTAGCCTATTACTATACACTCGGGTAGCTTCTCCACTGCTAGCCTCTCACGATATCTTCTGTTAGCTTCTCTACTGCTAGCCTTCCCCAAAAACTCTGCTAGCTTCTCCACTGCTAGCCTTCTCACATGCACACTTAGGATTCCGCTAGCTTCTCTACTGCTAGCCTTTCTACCCTCGCCTCTCCAACCTCGCCCTGCCTCCAGTGGGGGTTCAGCCATCACCGCTGGAGAGGGCGAGCTGTGGCGGGCGGGGCCTTGGACTTCTCTTGTCTTTCCTCTTGTCTTCACTCCGACCAACTTCCCTCTCTCTCTCCCACGCTCCCGTATGTATCCTCCTCCTCATTAACTCCTCTCTAATTAAGCTGGCGACCTCCCGTCGCCTCACACCCCGTCGCTTCCACCGCTATCGCCTCAATCTCCCGTCAACCTGGCGCCTGTTCCGCGCCTGCATTTGCAGCCAGCCAATCACCGCTATGCATCCTAATTGGCTGTCTCCTTTCCGTTGCTCTCTTGTCGCACCTGTTCGCCCTGATGCGACCTCACTGTCCATAACTCGCACGTGTGTGCACACCGCTTGCAAACCCCCGGGCGCGTTACTCCACTACATAAATATTCTGATTCTGATTGAGTGTGAGGTGCCCACACACAAAAATCTGAAAAAAAACCCCCAACGAGTGGTGACGCAGCCCAGTGGCACCGCGGTCGCCACTTGTTGCAGAGGTTAATGGTTCCAATCCAGCGGCCTCCCTGATTAATACTGCTGCTGCGGGTGTATTAACTACGATATATTTACATGCCATCTGCTTCACAGTGGATGTTAAAGATCTCGTGATATCATTCGCAAGAGTAGGCTGTCCTGGGCCGGCGTCGGGGTGCAAATTTACCATATTCGAAAATTACACCGCAAATTACTCATTTGGGATTATACACACAACAATCATCACCCTCTACTGAAGACGAATGCCCCAGGGTCACTCCTACAAATTAGACTCCTATCTTGGTCTCTTGAGTTCTTAGAGCTGGTTAAACAATTAAACTTGAAACTTAGCTCCTCCAGGGCTGCATTACATCACACAGCAGCCCTGTCACATGACCCCATGCTACCATCTTCAATGTCCTGAGATATCTGGACCTAAACCCAGTAATGTGCGTAGGGCTCCTGTGGTGATGGTGGTGGTATTTCCCACGAGCGTACAGGCGGCTGCTGTCCGCAGCTTTGCATGGCCTGGCTGGCTGAATAAAAATGTTCCCTCTCACTATCTCGAAGGGTCGAAAACATATAAGGATAACTTTGTGGGAAGTCAACAGTGGCCATTTTGTACGAAGATTTTTGTGTGAAGTTAATAAAAATTAATGACAGTGATGCTACTGATGAGAATGATGATGACGACGCTGTAATGATGGGGATGATAAGAGTGGTGTTAATTATGGTGATGGTGCTGCGGGTTATTTACAATGATAAAATGTTAAATAAGTTCGTTATAATGTTGTTGGCAGCATGCTGATGTTATTGTCAATGATGCTGGTGGTGCTGTGATGCTATTGATAGCGGTGATGGCGATGATGAAGTTGGTTGTGATGACAATGTTACCATAACTGATGGATGGTCCTAATGACGATGTCGTTGGTGATGGTTTCACTGTTGTGATGCATCCTGTGTGTAGTGGCTGGAGCTGCACCTCAACGATCAGATCCCATCTTCTCTGCTGCTCTTATCACGCGCCATGTACCTGCCAGACACGCCGAGCGAGCTGCCCTGGGGCATCGCGGCTGCCCCCACCCCCATCCCTGGCATTGCGGTGAGCGCTGGAATCTTCATGTGATTTGACTCTTTGCCAGGCCTCAGCCTAGCTCTGTTGGTAACCGATATTATTTTTTTAACAGGCTGCATTTAAAAAGTCTGTGCGGAGAGAGACTGGAAGGGTGTCGGTATGAACATCTTAGTGACTCAGATAATCACCAAACTGGACTGATTTATAATTGGCTATGCATGGCACACACAGTGGAATGAGTGTCCCTCTCTCAAAACGCTTGGATTAAAGTCCTGAGATTGGTTAACAGGAGGGGGGAACAAGAAAAGACAATGGATCAATGCAAAGGATTAGTATCGGATTGAAATTAGGGCTGGGCCATTTTTCATGGTAACTCGAGACAGGAGAGGTATTTGGAGGGATTCATTTTTATTGAAAAGAGAGGTATGGCCAAAGAGACGTTTGGGGAATGTGAAGAGATTGGAATTTGAGTTGGAGGGAAGTGTGGGGTTACATCATTAGCAAAACTACTAACACTGCTACTACATTGTCGGATTTGATGAGAGATTGGGGGTGGTATGGAGCTGGTCATACCTGGAAAGGGATGACGGCAGTAGAGAGCGAGGCGAAGGGTCGGCGTGCTGCATGCTCTGTTGTCGGCTGTGCCACGAGGTAAAGTAAACGAACCGCACCTCCGTTAGTTTCTCCTCATAAACACAGCACTCGTTAATCCACCATGAGGGGGAGTTAGAGTCAGGATTGCTAAGCACATAGCTGGCTTGGCAGATGTTGGCAAGAGCACTCCATCTATAGAGTGGCATTATGTTCAATGCATAAATATTGCATAAGAACTGAATGTGAATTGTCGTTTACTTTTACAATTTTTATTGAGATAGTTATTTTTCAGAAGCGACCTGGCTATCACAAATGATAGCTCAACAAAGTTGCTTATCACGTGGAAATTTATAGCAGCAGCAAATACTCTCATGTTTCTAAATGTGGTGGGAACAACCAGAGGCCCCAGAGAAAAATCCATGCTACTGCGGGGAGAACATGCAAACTCCAAATATACAGCAGGTGTCAGGGTTGCGGTTGAACCCTCGACCTCCTGTATACCAGGCAAAGTTTTTAACATATCGCCACCCTGGTGCCCCTCTACTAGCATCCCTTCTCAGGGTGATGTCTCGATGATGGTTTGCAACTCCAAAATGTTAAATGTAGATGGCACTTTTTTATTGAGTACAAGAATCATGGCACCATATAATCTCGGGTGAGTGACAGTGGAGATACTCGTCACACTCAGAAGCACAGCGGGACAGGTGGATGGCGGGCGAGAGACCAATACCAGCTCACACAGTGGGTGCCTGCAGTCGTAGAGGCACAAAGCGCCAGCAGCCACAATGACGATGAACATCAGCAGGTGGTAACCAGCACTGGCAAGCAGGAAGCAGAGCTGCTGGCGACGTGGCTGTCTCAGCACTGCAGAGGTCTGTTCATTCCGACTCATCTCATGCACGGGTGACTTGCGTGGAGGAAATGCGCGGGTGACATGCGCGGGTGACATGCGTGGGGGAAATGCGCGGGTGACATGCGCGGGTGACATGCGTGGGGGAAATGCACGGGTGACATGCGCGGGAAAATGCGTGGGTGACTTGCACGGGTGACTTGCTGTGCGGGTGACATGCGCGGGTGGCAGGTGCGGGTGATATGCGCGGGTGCTGCTCTCCCCAATACCGTGTTGGAGTTGATCGCTCACAACCGTGTGTACATCCTTGATAAACACAATTTTCCCATTGGACACTATTGGGATGCCATAATTGGCAATCCCACGTTCTGTTTTCTGAGTTTACAGTTCCAGTTGCCCTCCTGGCAACTTCCCTAGTTGGAGGGTGACTCTTCTGACTGTAGGATTACCTTCCTGGCAGCTCAAGTATTCAAACTCACAATTGCTGCTGTTCCCTTTTGTAACAGATTCATCCATCAGTTCTTGACACTAGGTACGGTCTGATCAGTGAGCCTGAGTTATTGTTAACTAGCGGGAAGTACCCGGCGTTGCCCGGGCGAAAAAGACAGACACACACACTTACTGACATTGACCCACACACTTACTGATATTGACCCACACACACAATCACATCGACTTACACACATACATATATGGACTCACACACACAGACATTGACTTTAGATACACACACATAGAGTTACACACACATATCGACGTACACACATACAGCGACTGACACACACACATCGACTCACACACACATATCGACGTACACACATACAGCGACTGACACACACACACATCGACTAAGACACACACATGAACTTACACACACACATGGACCCACGCACACACATCGACTTACACACACAAACATCGACTCACACACACATGCGTAGACTCGCACACACAACGTCCTACACACACACATATATGGACTGACACACTCAGACATCGACTTTAGATACACACACATGGAGTTACACACACACATCAACTCACACATATGGACTTACACACAACAACAACAACCTCCATTCGCCACTAAGTGGCGGTGACGTCACCACGACGCTTGTGCCAGGCTATGTGCACCTTGAGGCCATGTGAAGTGTCGAACGTCCACTGGCAGGAGGTCACGGGATAGACCCAGATGCCACAGGTCGACTGATTGAGACGACTGGCTGATGCACCACCTTTGCCCCCTACTGTGCCAACTTGCTGTGCTTTAGCCATCCGGCGCTCCGCTCGTTCTTATGAGCGTCGCTCCTCCGCCCTCCGTTGTTGGAGGGCAACTGCCTCCAACTGCCCAGTAGCGTCCTTCACGAGCCTCCTGCACAGAGGCCGATCTTGACACCGCTGGTACCAGTCATCGGCAAGTCCACTCAGCTCCACATCCTCCTGTACCACATCACTCCATCTCTTCGCTAGCCCGTGCCGCCCCCGTTTCGTCCCCTCGATCCGGCCGAACAAAAGCTGTTTAGGCACGCGGTGGCTGGGCATGCGGGCTACATGGCCCAGCCAACGCAGCCTTGCCTGCCGGAGGAGCTCACCGATGGGACTTTGTCCAGATCTTTCAAGGATTTGTGAACTGCTCACACAATCCAGCCTGGTTAAACCCAGGATGGATCGTCGCAAACACGCATTGACTCACACACACACATCGACTCAAACACACACGCACAGTGACGTACACACACATACACATGTGGACTTACAAAGACACATCGTCTCACACACACACACACATGGACTTACACACACATACATGTACTTACACACACATAGACACATCAGCTCACACACGCACATCGAGCCACACACACACACATCGACTTAAACACACACACATCGACGCAGACACGCACATCGACTCACTCGCACACATGGACGTAGACACACACATCAACTAAGACACACACTCATGGACTTACACACACACAATAACAACAACCGCCATTCGCCACTAAGTGGCGGTGACGTCACCACGACGCTTGTGCCAGGCCATGTGCACCTTGAGGCCACACACACACATGGACCCACGCACACAAATCGACTTACACAAACATCGACTCACACACACATATATAGACTGACACACACAACGCCCTACACACACAGTGGCAAAGCCACATTCAAGACATGATGCTCAGATTTGGATTATTTCCCCTAAATTGATCTTGAGATTTCTTCTGTTTGGGTTGGTAACAGGCTGCATATTGATTGAGGTTCATGCCTCTGCCCAATTTCAATCAGGTCACATATTTGTGTGTCCTGGTCACAGAAAAACTTCACCAGTTTTGACTCATCGCCTTAAAGATATCCACTTGACATTAGCCTGTGAATGTTAAAATCATATGTACTTTTATCACCTGTCATTACGATGCGTGTTCCCGTGTGTTGCTGTGTATGTGTACAGTGAAGCTCCTCTGATCCCAGAATCTGCTACTCCTAATCAGCCCAAATCGATGCTCAGAAAGCCCTGTTTCATGCAGATGGATTCTTCTTATTCGTGGATAATGGGAGCCGTCTGCATGTGGTGATAAATTTAGCCTATTATTTATGCAGATGAGTCACACAGATGGAGTCTCCTGGAAGAGCTAAATTCATCCTATAATCTGGATGTAGCAACTAATAGACTCAATTTGCATAGATCTGCATGGTGTTGCTGTGTGTGTGTCTGTCACTGTGTTACTGCTTGTGTCTCACTGCATCACTACCTATGTCTGTCACTGTCTGTGATAGACACTCAGTGGAGAGCGGGAGTGTAGCGGTTAGCGCGCTGCGCTATGAACCCGGTGGCCCGAGTTCGATTTCCGCTCATGGCCAACACCAGTGACGATTATCTGAACCGATCCTGGGCCTCCCCTAGGTCAACTCAGCTAAAATCACTACCTGGTGCAATGTCTAAACATCGCCACTCGGGAGACAAAGGCGACCGAGCATGGTATTGGCCACCCACCCCTTCGTGTGCTGTTCCGGCCTTCATAGGTGCCCGCTAACAGCACTTGCCCTGAATTTACCAACAGTCTGTTAAGGCTGTAAGGGGCATCTTTGCCTTTGTGCTCTTCTCCCTGTCGCTATGTGCGATACCACCACTGTATGTCTTTGTGTGACACTGTGCATCACAGTATGTCACTTTGTTCATGTATTTGCATGCATCACTTAGATTTAACAACACACAAAGGCGTACATTACAAAAGCTTTATTCGGACCATCAGCTCAAGATAACTGAATGAGAGTGTCACTGTTGTTGATTTCTCTCCCCTTGTCTCTCTGTCCATGCTACTCATCGCGCTCCATATTCAGGGAGGCCAGGGGGCCATGTTGTCAGCCTCCCAGCCCGGGAAGGCCCCGCCGGACCGTCAGGCCGGGCCGGAGGGGTCTCCGAGCCCATGCGCCACACCACCCGACCCGGCCGACCCGGCCGACCCGGTCACCCTACACACAGTGAGGGAACCCCGCCCCCCCACCACCTGCTCACCTCATCACAGCGAGCAGTGTGCATCAGCAGCATGTCTGCTTCGTGCCTCTCCACTGTACGTTTCTGCTTGCATGCCTTTCTGCATGTAAGTTACTGCCACAAAAGTGTGTACCACATTTCCCTCTGCTGTGCGTCCATTGCATTTATTGTGCATGGCTCTGCCGCATGTCTCTCTGTTGCACATCTGATGTGTGGCAGCTGCATTACTCTTACATTTATTGGCACCCACATACCTATTGTCACTGGATCTGATCCCTGGCACTGGCCGCTGCAGATAAATCTTAATGGGTCTCAAATGGGCATCTCCAGTCAGCATGCTCCCCACCACTCCTGGCTGTAGTGTGTGTGACTCCTCCAGGAGATTATCCTTTTTTTATCTTTGTGCCACAAACAGAGAAATCTAAACGATCCTCCACAAAGTGTTTTTATTTATGGATGTTTCAACATAGTGGGTTTGGCTGAATTTCTAACAGTGTGCGTTGCATTTTTGGATAGTTTATTTGGCCGCAAGCCCCGTATACTTTGGCGCTACGGCCCGCGGGCCAACTGCGGCCCTCCATCCATTTTAATTGGCCCGTATCAAAGTCTAAAAATATAATGGACTATGGCCCACTGTATTGCACTTCTTAGTTTAAAAACTAGGTGGCGCTATTGTCTTGAACAAGGCATCGTTTCCACAAAGCAAGCAATCGAAGAAAAAGTTGGCTCAGGGTCACCAGAAATGCCGGAAATGAAGAGACGCAAGATTGCAAGCGAGTGCAGAAAATTTCAGACTCGGTGGAAAAATGAATATTTTTTCATAGAAACCAAGGGGAAGTGTGTTTTTTGATTTGTAATGAGAGTGTTGCCGTGATGAAAGAGTACAATGTACGACGGCATTATGAAACAAAACATCAGACCTTCACGTCCTACACTGGCGCCGAGCGGAAAGAGAAGGTAAAGCAAATGGCAGCTAGCCGGCTAACACAGAAGCAGGTTGTTTTCCGTGCTAACAAAGCTCAAGAAAATGCAACAATAGCCAGTTATGAAGTAGCTCAACTCATTGCCCTACACGGGAAATCTTTCTCAGACGGTGGCTTCATCAAACAGTGCCTCACTAAAGTCGTGAGAATAATGTGCCCGGAGAAAATTCAGGATTTCAACGATGTTAGTATGTCCAGAAATACGGTTGTGCGGTGAATTTAAGACTTGTCGGCTAACTTAAAACAGCATGTGTCAGATAAAGCTTGTGCTTTCAATTTTTACTCGATTGCATGTGATGAGAGCACAGATGCCACGGACACTGCACAGCTGTTAATTTTTTTGCGGGGAGTTGACGATAATTTTTGCATTACGGAGGAACTGCTCGATCTTCGGAGTCTAAAGGGGACACCAACTGGGAAGGACATGTTTGAAGCTGTGTCAGATGCAATTGACCAGGCTGGACTTAAATGGGACAAGCTGTGTGGAATTACAACGGATGGGGCTCCAGCAATGACAGGCGAGCACAAAGGAATGGCCTCTATGGTGAGTGCCAAGGTGCGGGAGAGCGGAGGTGAGGCTGTCAAAATGCACTGTATCATCCACCAAGAAGCCCTCTGTGCCAAGATAATCCAGCTTGGCGATGTGATGAACACAGTTGTGAAAACTGTCAACATAATTCGGGCACGAGGGCTTTACCACAGAGAATTTCAAGCGTTCCTGTCTGATGTCGATGCTGAATACGGGGACCTACTCTACCATTCTGAAGTGCGCTGGCTCAGTCGCGGCTCCGTGCTGCAGCGGTTTTATTCCCTGAGATGAAATATCGACAAGTTTTTGAAAGAAATGGGCAGACCTGTCCATGAGATCAGTTACCCTTTATGGTTGGCAGACCTGGCTTTTTTAGTTGATCTCACTGATCATCTCAACACCCAGAACAAGAGACTACAAGGCAAAGAGCAGCTGGTACCACAGCTGTATGCGCACATGAAAGCATTCCGTGCGAAGCTCCGTCACTTCGAGTCACAACTGCACAACTTCAATGTAGCGCACTTCCCCACGCTGAACGAAATCAAATGCGCATTTCCAAATGCCAAGCTCTCTGCAAAAATGGGAGAATATGTGTCTGTGATCACATCTCTCATGACAGAATTCAGTCAGCGCTTCCAAGATTTTTCTGTCATTGAGAAGGAAATCACACTGTTTGCGGCTCCGTTTTCAATGGATGCAGAAGAAGTGGAGGAGAGTCTGCAATTAGAAGTGATCGAAATTCAGTGTGATGATTCTCTGAAGAATCAGCATCAGCTTCTCTCCCTACCTGACTTCTACCGGAGCTTGGAAAAGGCCAAATTTCCTCTGATGAGACGCCACGCAAAACGAATGATGAGTCTGTTCGGCTCAACATACATCTGTGAGCAGACATTCTCTCTGTTAACGCTGAACAAAAGCAGACTGAGAACCAGAACGACCGACAGCCATCTCCGTGACGTCCTTCGCATCTCAACCACCAAACTTAGTCCTGACCTGCCAGCTATCCTTCAGACCAAAGCACAGCATCACTGCTCCCACTGAGCGCAACATTCTTCCCATTACAGGTGAGTTAAAAATATACACACAGTTTTCATTTGTTAATAAGCCCAATTACTTAATAAATTCAGTCAATTAAAGTTGATGACAATTTTTTAACCAACGTTAGTTGATGTGTTAACAAGCCCAATAATATATTTGTGTAATAAGCTTGAAATATCCACATCCCCTATTTCTCTTCTTGTCTCTCCCTTCATACAGGACAATGAAGGGGGATCAGCACCCTAAGAACCAATCTGAGGCTGTCACTGAGAGAATGGCCTGCCAACCTTTTTGTAAAAAAATAAAATGAAAATCTACTAATGGAGAGCTATGATGGAGGCTTTTTTTCTTCAAACATGTTCAATTATCAAATGTAATTTACTTGCATTTGATTGATTTTGCCAATAATAGTGCATGAGAAGTGAGGCAGTATACCTCACGTCTAGTGAGTGGCCCAGTCCTTCGTATATTTTTCTGTATGTGGCCCTCGGGAAAAAAAAAGTTTGGACACCCCTGCTTTGGCGCATGCCAATAAATTATCGCATGTGCTCAGGCTGACCACACATACGCCGCATCGAGGGTCTAACTGTTGGGAGAAAATCTCCCGCCTGAGAGCACTTCGCAGGAGCCAGCTCAAGCACCCAGTGCTCCTGCTTCGACACTACTCTCGGAAGCGCCCTCCGAGCAGCCCCCAACATCAGCTTCAGTGGGATAACATGCAGCACACAAGCATGTGGTTCCCTGTGCAGGGAACCTACTGTGGGAGGGGGAGAGGTGCAGCCGAAATTGCGACACCGGAGCAGAAGTCCGCAAAACGATGCCTCCCCGAGCAGAATCGGAATCAACATCTTTATTGAGACTGGAGGAATCCGATAAGCTAAGAAGCTCTTTTTCACAGATGTCCAGTGGGGGCAGAGAGCTAAGAGCACGCGATCTCCTTTGCGCTCCACGGTGTCGGCAGCGTTGACAGGCGAGTCGATGGCGAGCGGTGAGAACGGCTCGGGCAGCTGATGTGCATGACATCCAACGCTCCGTGGAGAAGGAGAGATGGCAGTACGGGGGATGTGTGTGTGTGCTTGCTCGTCTTGTCAGGAGCTACATGATGCCAATCCGCAGGGCAAGGGGAGCCCGTGCTCTGCGCTCCAGACGATGCAACCGGACGCAGAAAAGGGGGATGTGGAGGTGTCACAGCAGGTGGGCTAGACGGAGGGCATCGGCACACCCTGCACAGCACCTCAGCAGGTTTCCATGGTCGTGTGGAGCGAGGACCTATCTTGTTGTGGGAGCGAGGGCATCTTCACCCTGCGTGGATGAGTTGTGCCATACGAGTGTACCTCTGGCACCCTGCTTTTGGGGGCCAGGTCACAATGGGAGCAGCTGAGGGCAGTGCGAGCATCTGCGGGGTTGACCTCTCCAGCGTGGATGCCTGCGCCATCTCCTGGGCGACCTGCAGAACAAAAATGTCTTTGCTTCCTGATGCGATGCCGTTGATGTCGGTGAAATGCGAATGGGAGAAATGAACATTGCGAAACACGGGGCTGGGACGGGCTGGTCTAGAGAGGCCCACACGGTGAAGACGTGCCCTCGTGACCCCTGTAACCCCTTTCCGTGTTGAGCCACCCTGTCCCTTTCTTCTCATTATTCAGGCCAAATCCACACACAAGGTGGAGCAGAACGGATCGTAGTCACCTGGTCTGAGCTCACCTCAGCTTTACCCGGACTCATCACATCAACTGCGACTTCTCTCCACGCAGCGCCGCACTCACTTCACCTCTAGGTCTACCCCCAGGTCCACTTCCAGCTCCACTCCACCCTCTGCATGAACTCAAAACATTTCCATCCTGTTTTACTTGCTCAGTCGCACAATCTCCTCCCCTCCCTCTGCCCACCCTCGTTTTTGCTATTTATGCTGCCGTGAAGGCACTTGTAGCATCTGAATGTCGACTGTAGAGTAGTTAAGAAGTTTCCTCAAGCTATGGACTTTATCCTAAGTCACCCCACTCCAATCAGCATGTGTGTAGATTCATCAGCTGCTGCAGCGTTTCTCTCGTCATTTGTGGAGTTCTAACACGGTCAAGCCGACACCAAGGCTGGGGCTGCTTGTGATTGGGTCCAGAGTTGGAGCAAGTGCAGCTCGGACAGCAGCTACCGTGGAGTCACAGCAGCTGCTGCTGCAGAGTCACGGCGGCTGCGCTCATGCACGGTTGGGGTGCAGGGACGAAGGCGCGAGCGCCTCGCGCCCTGGGCGTGTGCTGGGTCAGCCTGGGTGGGGCAGATGCTGGTGCTCTCCTTGGGAACTTGGCTTCCTCCTGTCGACCGAGGCATTGCGTTGATGAGCAGAGCCAGCTAAGTACACGTCACCCGTGTCGAGCGGTCAGTGTAAGGTTGGTCTGGACAATCCTTGCTTGACAAATGGTCAAATCGACGATATTTGCTGCAGATTTGCTAATTTTTAACGTGGAAATTGCATTTTTGCTAACACAAGAATTCGAGGCTGACCTGCAGAGTTCTTAGATGGTATAAAAAAAAATCTGGGATCTTTAAATAATACAAAAAAACCCAAGCAAGTCGGGGTGGAAATAGATATGTCAGCTATTTTGAAAACATTTAACAGTTTTATTTAAATGAGAATTTATTTAAATACTAAAAAAAACCCCTTTATTTTATCAGGTAAGGCGCACTGAGCTATCTATCTTCAGAAGCGACCTGGCCACAAATGATAAGTCAACGAAGTGGCTTATGTGGAAATTTATAGCAGCCAAATACTGTAAATGCGTGCTTCTCAATGTGGAGGGAAAAACCAGAGGACCCGGAGAAAAACACACGCAAACTTCAAATATACAGGCGTCAGGGTCGGTATCAAACCCACAACCTCCTGCATGCCAGGCGAGAGAGTTAACATCTCGCCACCATGGCGCCCCATAAAATACATTAGGTAAACGTAGAGAGCACGGCGCTGTACGTAGCCAACCGTGCGAATCGGAGGTACGGGAAAGGGCGATGGCACGGACGAGAGGAGTCTCGGAGTGCATCCAGGCCAGACTAGGACTCGGCGGCAGGGCTGTGCCACAAGTCTTTCTCCCTCCCACGCCCCTTGTGCTCCGGAGCTCCAGTTTGGCCGGTAATCCACGGCCCCGGCTATTGCGTGAACAGCGGTTTACTTGCACAGGCCGTCATCAGGACTGGCTCTCCTGGGAATTTAAATTCATTCAAAGTTATCGTCTGGTGGACACAGCTCTGACGAAGCCACTGCCATCACATTCCACGTGTTAAATAAAAATAACCTGCGTGTTGACACCTGAACCTGCGAAAGCCGAGGTGGAGTGTGCGGGAGGATTGAGGCGCCCCAGGCTGCACCGGTGGCATTTATGATGCTGCTCGCGTTCACATGCGCGCTCTGCGCGTGACCGCCCAGTATGCATGTTGTGTAGGCTTAATGTAACGGTGTTTACGTGTACATATGTATACTAATATTTACTGCTAAATGTGACGACTAATTCAAGCTTTGAGTATAGATTCGACTATATTTGGGTTTGGATTATGAATATTGGAGCCCATTCAGATTAATGTTGGATTACACTAGTAAATTCCTTGTCAATCCTAATAGCACAACATGTATCCAGGAGTTTAATTTGACGTTTGCATCGTATTGCTCGATACGCACGACCAAGGCCATGTGAGGTGTGGAAGAACACATCCTCGACAGCGCATGGCAGCATCCACCCCTGGCATGGTGCCCCAAGCTCCCTTCCCCCCACCTTCTACTGTGAGAAGCCGGTGACTACGCACTTGGCCTCCTCCACCCAGCAGAGAATTTGACAGACAGGACTGACCAAAGGGAAATTGAGACATTCTCAAAATGCAGCACTTTATTGCACCCTCTATGGTACAGGTATCTGAGCCTCGTGTCCTGGAGTAGTCGCTGACTAGACAGAGACATCTTGTTTTATTGGTCCAGCCTGCAGGTGATCATCCCAGGGTGCTATATTATAAACCAGAGGCGATCGCTGAAGTGAAATGTTATATTTTTTTAGCATCGTACCAGGGAGCGTAGAGACTCCTCGTCGCGTAACACAGAGTTACCATGCCCTGCGCTTAAACACTTCACTGCCACCGTAACCATATCATAAAGAAGATTTTATTCTCGGCAAATCATTGTGTTCCACGAAGAACACATTTGTGATTTTCCTTGCTGCTACAGACAGGAGGACTTGCAGATGAGGTCAGTTTCTATTTTATGCAGTACATGTGTAGTGAGTCCAACTGAGTCGCAGACGTTGTCTTGGTAGCAACACTGTATTTCACCAACTCAACATAACACAATCTACACTCGGGTGTTGAATGCCCATCTAGCCACGCTACGGCAGAACTAGACGGTTCGCTATCCCGGCCCGGACCACAAGCTGGGTCCCGGACAGCGTGGCTAGAGGCTCCTTTAACCCGACGTGGATCTTCATCACCAGCAACACAAAGAACCCCGAGCCCCTCACGGTGCCCCCGTTATATCGGCCTGGGCTGGGGGTGGCTCCGCCCACCTTCTAAATCTCTCGAGCTCTTTCCCGAAGGCTCCCGAGAGCTCTTTTATACCACGTGACCGCCCAGCAGCCCCCGTCCACCGGTGTCCCCCCAATATCATCCGGTCACGTGTTGGCAGGTCAACCGGCGTATCATGCCCCAACATAACCCTGGCTGGCTGACACTCCCTCTCGCTCCCTCACCGGGAGCCCGCACCGCACACTGTCTGCGGTGCCTCCGTGCTGACCAGCACTCACCCAAGCCCCGCTAGCGCTGGTGGTACTACGCCCAGTAAGCGGGCTACACGTAATGCCAACACATTATCCGCCGTGGGTTCGTAAGCCCGGCACCACACAGTGACAATCACAGTCACTACACAAATATACGTTTCTATTAAAATGTCAGCTTACAGGGATCTCTTAATGGTATAAACTAGTTTTGCATGTGTAACAAAGTTTGTTATTAATATTGATTGGGACATGGGAATGTGGCAACGTCCCACGGAGGTTCTCCAGGCTGTAAGGTTTTCCGCACAATGTGGCACTGAAATTGGTGCCATGAGCTGTCGATGTTATTTTCTACATCTTATTTTTATTATGCTCACCTCTTCACTTGTAGTGCTGTATTTAATGTCATACTTGTGCAACCCAGTAAAACTAAACATCCATTTATTAAAGTACATTATCTGTTCCCTTGAGTCAATTTGTTTCCTAAGGCTGTATTTGATACATTTGTATTTTTCACAATTCAATCCTGCTTGTGCTGCTGCTGCATAGGTTTTCATGGTTGTGCTGCAGAGCAGCCTGATGGGTTTTGCTATTGGGATGAAGACTCGGTGAAGAGATCCTCTGAGGAACTCTTTCCCACAGTAGGGCCAACGACAGGGAATGATCTGGAATTGGCATGAGCTGGCTTCCTGACTGGGGTGCCACGGTGGCGAGATGTTAACTACCTCGCCTGGTATGCAGGAGGTCACGCGTTCAATCACGACCATGACGCCTGTATATTTGGAGTTTGCATGTTCTCCCCGTGGCCGTGTGGATTTTTCTTCGGGTCCTCCGGTGATTCCCTCCACATTTAGAAAACATGCGTTTAGAGTATTTGGCTGATATAAATGTCCACATGATAAGCCACTTCATTGAGCCATAATTTGTGACCAGGTCGCTTCTGAAAAAGAGCTAAATAGCTCAGTGGGAATTATCTGGTAAAGTAAAAAAATAGGTTCGGAGAGGTCTATCCTTGACACTGAGAACAAATTCATTCCTACTAAAACAAACCCGTTCAAAGGTCTTCACTTCTTGCAGGTAATGTGAGAGCAGGCTTAGGATTTTACGTGGACCTTACAGATGAGATGGTGACATTTGAGACTGGATGTTTTCCCCTGTCGATCCAGCCTGTATAAAGTGCTGAAAGCAGGGGTAAGGGAAAATATTGAGAGAAATCATTCTTTGGGTCTTTCGGTAAAGTCACGTAGGTTCAAATAAAATAAACGAAGATGTTTAAAATAGGCGTAGCCCGAATTGGGCAACGCCCATTGCGATCGAAACGTAGTTTTTTGTTTATTTTTATTAATTTGAACCTATCTACGTGACTTTACTGAAAGACCCAAAGAATATGAATTCCTGCAGTCACGAAAGCTTAAAGTAAAGAAGAGACATCAATTGCAATCCATAGTCCAGATAGTGCAGATTAAGCACATGGATGTTATAATCACCAATGAAGACATGAAGGGAGGATTGGTTGATAATGGAGGTGCAGTTTGTTAAATTAGACGGAGTTTGGATTCTTGAGTGGGTGGTCATGGACGATGCAAGGATAGACGACATGGGGGTGTTGGTGCCATCGGTGAAAACCTAACTTTGTATATTTTTTTCTCATTTATTATTGGGTGATGGGACCATCAATTCGTTTCACTTGAGATCTCTGTATTCATGGGTGGGTGAGACTCTGAATCGGACCCGTAACTTTCATTTAGCTTTCATCGATTTAGCAGGATTATGATTTTAATGTCACGCAATTACTGTCTAGCAGGGCCTGTGAAGAGGTACAGGCCCTGCTACACAGTTAACAAAGGTAGTTCGGGGCTTTTATAACAACCTGGTACTGCATTTCACAAACAGCGGAGTCGTATTTCCAAGGGAAGCCTGTTAAGAGATAAAATATTAAGAGTATTTTATGTGACGTTATGAAATTGTGATAAGAATAAGTGCATAGAAAGGCGACAATTGATGGACGTAATTTGGATCTTGCAATAACATTTTAACTATGAAAGATCCGGCTCGATTCCGTCTCATGAATGTAGTTGGTGTGATGCATGCTCACCATGGTGTGATGCATGCTCACTGTGGTGTGATGCATGCTCACTGTGGTGTGCTGCATGCTCACTGTGGTGTGCTGCATGCTGACTGGTGTGATGCATGCTCACTGTGGTGTGCTGCATGATTGTGGTGTGCTGCATGCTCACCGTGGTGTGATGCATGCTCACTGTGGTGTGATGCATGCTCACCGTGGTTTGGTGCATGCCGACTGTGGTGTGATGCATGCTCGCTGTGGTGTGATGCATGCTGACTGGTGTGATGCATGCTGACTGGTGTGATGCATGCTCACTGTGGTGTGCTGCATGTTCGATGTGGTGTGCTGCATGCTCGCTGTGGTGTGCTGCATGCTCGCTGTGGTGTGCTGCATGATTGTGTTGTGCTGCATGCTCACTGTGGTGTGCTGCATGCTCACTGGTGGGATGCATATGTGATGTGATGCATGCTCGATGTGATGTGCTGCATGCTCACTGTGGTGTGCTGCATGCTGACTGGTGTGCTGCATGTTCACTGTGGTGTGCTGTATGCTCACTGTGGTGTGCTGCATGCTCACTGTGGTGTGATGCATGCTGACCGGTGTGCTGCATGCTCACTGTGGTGTGCTGCATGTTCGATGTGGTGTGCTGCATGCTCGCTGTGGTGTGCTGCATGCTCGCTGTGGTGTGCTGCATGATTGTGTTGTGCTGCATGCTCACTGTGGTGTGCTGCATGCTCACTGGTGGGATGCATATGTGATGTGATGCATGCTCGATGTGATGTGCTGCATGCTCACTGTGGTGTGCTGCATGCTGACTGGTGTGCTGCATGTTCACTGTGGTGTGCTGTATGCTCACTGTGGTGTGCTGCATGCTCACTGTGGTGTGATGCATGCTGACTGGTGTGCTGCATGCTCAATGTGGTGTGCTGTATGCTCACTGTGGTGTGCTGCATGCTCACTGTGGTGTCAACTCCGCGGTGAGAACACGCGACGCGTGACGTCAGGTGCCTGGTGACGTCACGCCGCGGGCGCCGTCTAAATCGCAGGCCGGTCACGTCGCGGTCGCATTTTAATGACGGCACGGCGGCTGTGTGGACACGCACGTCACGTCCGCTTCCCGTCACGTGGTTTGTGTGCGGCGGCGGCGGCGAACGGAGAGAGCGAGGCTGTCCAGGTGACCCGCGACTCCGTGACCCCTTGACCCCGTGACCGTGCGACCCCGTGACCGTGCGACCCCGTGACCGTGCGACCCCGTGACCGTGCGACCCCGTGACCGTGCGACCCCGTGACCGTGCGACCCCGTGACCGTGCGACCCAGCGCTCTGGTGAGGTCGCCATGGGGAAGCGCAAGGAGATGAGCGCGGAGCTGGGAGGACTCGATAGCGGCGGTGAGAGACCACACCGAGACCCCCACACTCCCCACACTCACCCCACACTCACTCCACACTCACCCCACACTGAGCTCACACCCCACACTCACCCCACACTCACTCCACACTCACCCCACACTGAGCTCACACCCCACACTCACCCCACACTCAATCCACACTCACCCCACACTGAGCTCACACCCCACACTCACCCCACACTCACTCCACACTCACCCCACACTCACCCCACACTGAGCTCACACTCAGCTCACACTAACCCCACGCTCACCCCACACTAAGCTCACACCACACTGAGCTCACACCCCACACACACCCCACACACACCCCACGCTCACTCCACACTCACCTACACTCACCCCACACTCACCCCACACTCACCCCACACTCACCCCACACTGAGCTCACACTCACCCCACACTCACACCACACTGAGCGCACACTCACTCCACACTGAGCTCACTCCACACTGAGCTCACACCACACTGAGCTCACACCACACTGAGCTCACACCACACTGAGCTCACACCACACTGAGCTCACACCACACTGAGCTCACACCACACTGAGCTCACACCACACTGAGCTCACACCACACTGAGCTCACACCACACTGAGCTCACACCACACTGAGCTCACACCACACTGAGCTCACACCACACTGAGCTCACACCACACTGAGCTCACACCACACTGAGCTCACACCACACTGAGCTCACACCACACTGAGCTCACACCACACTGAGCTCACACCACACTGAGCTCACACCACACTGAGCTCACACCACACTGAGCTCACACCACACTGAGCTCACACCACACTGAGCTCACACCACACTGAGCTCACACCACACTGAGCTCACACCACACTGAGCTCACACCACACTGAGCGCACACTCACCCCACACTGAGCTCACACTCACCCCACACTGAGCTCACACTCACCCCACACTGAGCTCACACTCACCCCACACTCACCCCACACTGAGCTCACACTCACCCCACACTGAGCTCACACTCACCCCACACTCACCCCACACTCACCCCACACTCACCCCACACTCACCCCACACTCACCCCACACTCACCCCACACTCACCCCACACTTAATCCACACGGAGCTCACACTCACCCCACACTCACCCCACACTCACCTCACACTCACCCCACACTCACCCCACACTCACCCTACACTCATCCCACACTCACCCCACACTTACCCCACACTTAATCTACACTCACCCCACACTCACCCCACACTCACCCCACACTCACCCCACACTCACCCCACACTCACCCCACACTGAGCTCACACTCACCCCACACTCACCCCACACTGAGTGCACACTCACCCCACACTCACCCCACACTGAGCTCACACTCACCCCACACTCACTCCACACTCACTCCGCACTGAGCTCACTTTCACCCCACACTGAGCTCACTTTCACCCCACACTCACTCCACACTTACTCCACACTGAGCTCACTTTCACCCCACACTCACTCCACACTGAGCTCACACGCACCCCAAACTGAGCTCACACGCACCTCAAACTGAGCTCACACTCACCCACACTCGCCCACACACCCCAAACTGAGCTTGCACTCAACCACACTCACCCTAAGCTGAGCTCACACTCACTTCCTACTCACCCCACACTGAGCTTACACTCACCCCACTGTGTGTTTCACTCAGTGTCCTCACCCCACTGTGTGTTTCACTCACTGTGTCCTGTAAGTGCGTGTTCTTTACGAATCGTGCACTGTGCCGTGCATGTAACGAGTCCAATGTTCATAACAGGACTAGGTGGCTTCGTGTCATGATGGATACAAGCACCACATTTAGTTTTTTGGTCTTTTATGTCCTTAGAAGAAAAACATAGGTTAGGGAACCTTTTGAATGTTTGATCATATCTTAGATGATCACAACCGGTGTGAAAACAATCCCAAGCTGTGTTTAAAGGGGGATGGATATGCCATAGATGGTTTAATACGTCGGCTTTGGCGACCAATATCCATAATCGTTTTTTGGGCTAGATCGCGTAAATATATAAATGTGTCATTAAAACCCGCCACCACCCGACACATCCAACTAATAAGGGTTGTCACGTAAACAGAACATGCCAATTCGTCACTATTACAGCACACCGGTGTGTTGGAGAGCCAAGGCACAACATTTACAATCTGAATACGACGTTTCGCCAGCAATTACAACTAGCTTCATCAGGCGACAGCCAGATTTCTGGAGACGTCCACCTGTTTCTTTACTTATATAGAGGCGTAGATCATTGGTGGAAAGGCGAGGTTTAAAACAATTAGGTTTGATAAGGTTTAAATAAAAATCCTCAATATCCCGAAGGGCCAGTTAGGGTGAGGTTTTGAGGTTTATTATAAAAAAAACGCCATTTCGGCGCAGCAGGAGAAGGATGCCGGCAGGTTTACATTCTTTATGCTGCTCAATGGACGTAAGACACCTTTGCAGTATTGGCAGTGTGACGGCGTGGCCTCTCACAATCTTCAGAAGATAAGTGACAAAAGTAAATATCCAATAAATAAGTAACACATAACTGGTAGATAAGTAAGTAAGCGTACTTTTAGGATTACCAGCATTTGACCTCATCATATTACAGCTACCAGACCGGTAGTTAGCCCTTTACAGTTTTAGCACTGGTAGATTTCACACTGCGCTGAGCGGCACTACGGTAACGCCATTGCCTCCTGGCAACAAAGCCATTGAAAGTTTTAAACAAAGTTCATGGTCGTGACTGTATAGAGCTCAGCCAATAGCAGCGGTCTAAGGGACTCAGCAATTTTGATTCCGCGTCTGGTAGACGCTTGTTTAGGCCTTCCCATTGCTCAATGTAAACATTGTACTAACAATTCGAATAATTTAAAACGTGATAACGTGCAATTTTAGTGTTAGTGGTTTATTCAGCAGTGCTTTAGTCAAAGGTAAGTGTTGCATAGTGGATAGTCCTACCATGAAAAAATTAAACGAGTTATGACACGTTACACGTGTAAAATATTTTTGGGGATAGCCCGCACCTCCATATACCCCGCAGGGTCTTGTTTTTCTTGTAAAAAGTGGTAACCCCTTGGGTTATATGTGGGAATATATGGTACTGGCGAAACGTCGTACTCAGATTGTAAATGTTGTGGCTTAGCTTTCCAACACACCGGTGTGCTGTACTAATGATGAATTGGCATGTTCTGTTTACGTGACAACCCTTGCTAGTTGGCTGTGTCGGGTGGTGGTGGGTTTTAACGACACATTTATATATTTACGTGTTCTAACCCAAAAAACCTCTTATGGATGCTTTAAATGGTTACAGAAAATTGATTCTGACATACAGAAATTTGTAAACAATCACAAACTTTAATATTTACATTCATAGTTTACATCCTCGTGAAATTTGCACGTGAAAAGTTTTCTAAAGCTCTCTTTTTCTCAGTGTTTTTTCATAGATTCCATATATTTGCATCTAGAAAGTAGTGAGCAATCCGTTTTTTCTTTCCCAGACAGTTGAAACTATTTCCTTAGCAAGAATACTTGATCAGATCATTACACGCCCTAGACACCTCTGGAATTGTTATCGAAATTGGCACCCATGACTTTCCCAATTTGACCCAACCAAAGCACTCTGGAGAAAGAGCCAGCCGCTGGGACTTGGTGCTTGTGACCCAGATTCCATCCTGGTAGACAGCCCCGTCAAGCGTGTATGGGTAGAGCATCCTGATTGGGTGGTAACTGGACCACAGCTCGATGCTTCTGCCAGAATAAATTCATTCTAGCCTCATTCCAGAGGTGAGAGGACTTGCTTCGTCATACGTGACAACAGGAAGGCTTTCGAACTTTTGGACGTGATGAGTGTGTAAGTGTAGCTGTTTAAAGGGGTGACAAGGCTATGTTCACAAATGTCTCTGTAATCTATACATACGACTGCCAGGCTGGCCTTTTACTCTTCAAAGAGGATGTGTATCAACCAGAACATGTGTGGTACATAAGCTAGTCTCTGATCTTTGTTCTGTAACCCTGGCAGATATTCTCTTGGTGTTGTGAAAGCAGAAATTCCTAGCCATTCCAGAGGGGCCACGCGGATGTCTGCCAGTGGTTGGATTACAGTCAGGTCATGAAATTTTCTAATGAGAATGGTTGGCGCATCTATGTCCACGATGCGTATTTGGACAGTTTCAGTTCCGTGCTCAAAAACATGATATGTTTGAACCACAATCATATAAACTGCATGATTGACATCTGACATGGGGTTTGTTGTATATATTATATCTTGAAAAATACTAAAAATAAGAAAATTAAATGAAAGTAAAAAATGTGTAATTTTACGAATTCATGCTAATTTACGTAATTATACAAATGCATTTATGCGAATTAGGCTCTGCTTCGTTGTCTAGGGTTGTATCATCAATCGGGATAATGCAATGATTCTCGCTTTAACTTTACTGATTATGCTTTAGTGTGTTTTTATCAGGTCTCAAAATTCAGATCTCACCGCAGGAAACAGTTCTTACAATTAAGATTATTATGCATGAACTTAGGAAGGCACCACTCAGACTCTTCTGTGTTAAGCAACTTAATATCTAAAAACACTCTAACATGCGAACACTTATGCTCGGAATTGTCAACATGGTCCTCCTCGAGATGTCCTACTCATTGATCCGTACATTTACCCCTCAATGGTTGCATTTGTTAAACTGGGTAACAGAACAATCGGCTAATTCCTCAAGAGTCGAGCGAGCATACACGGTGATAGGAGAAAGTCCTTAATATTAATGTGACAATATTCGTACGAACAGTAATAAAGAAACATGTGCCTAAAGCAAAAGTAGTTATCAATTAATTAATTAGTAAGATTAAGCAATTAATGAAAACGAATGACTAAAATACTTCTAAACAATCGTATTCATGTAACTCGAAGGGCAGCAATGCTTTCCTCGATCAGCTGATATTTAACGCACCACCTTGGAATGGCAACCCTTCTTGAAACACAAGGATAACTTTTTGGAACAATCGTATTAGTCCCGATATGCGTGTTGTGTGTGTGTCGTCTTTGCCACTTGTTGAATTGGCGGCTTACACGGTACAGCGTTCCTTGTACTGAAAATACCTCGGGTTCCCAGCAGGGCCGCTGGGACGGCGTGTGTGTGTGTATTGAACACACGGCGCTCTTGCCTGCGCCAACACTCTTCCTCTTGGCGTTGCCAGCTCTCTCCACTGCTGGTTGGTTGAGTTGCCGCGATCCTCTCAGTCGGCGGTGTGCGATGATTCCGTCATCAAATAGCGCTCGCAGCTCGTCCGCTGGTTGCCGTTCCTCACTCTTGTCTTGGTTCCCAGCTGGTGCTGGTCGGTGTGAGTGTGGTCGAACCCATGGCGCTCTCGCCGGCTCTCTTCTCTTCCTCACGGGCGGCTAGTTAGGCTCTTTTCACTGCTCCGTGCTCTCTCCATGCTCTATCCCTTTGCATGCAGCTGCCAGCTTCGCGCAGCCACCCGGTGGTGCTTCTCCCACCCATACTTCAGGCTGCGCCAACTCAGGCTCTTTCCACTGCTCCGTGCTCTCTCCGCTGCTCTCTCCGTGCTCTCTCCTTTGTCGTGCAGCTGCCAGCTTCATTCGGCTCCCGGTGGTGCCTCTCCCGCCCTTACTTCAGGGCTGCGCTGGCTCAGGTCTTTCCACTGCTCTGTTCTCTCTCCTTTGGGGGGCAGCTGCCAGCTTCGCGCTGGCAATCAGTGTTGCCTCTCCCACCCTTCCTTCAGGGCTGCGCCTTGTCGTTGCTCAACTTTCGTGCTCTCCGCCCTTCTTCCAAGAGGGCTCCTGCTGTGAGCTGCTCATCGCTGGCTGAATCACTCACTCTCAAAACTTGTAAATTGTATTAGCACACCTCTTACACAACTCTGATAGCTTAGTACAATACAACTAATGCAATCCTTGATTCTGCAAGTGACTCAAAACATCAGGATGAATGTATAATAAAACTTTCAGCGATACTCTGTCGGTCCATGCCGAACTCAGCTCTTAACAATACATCGTCCCCTCTCTCTGCAAGACACGACACCCATGGTTGATCTTGTGTCCTTGGTTATAAGTGAAATTCTCCCACCTCGGCTCACCTTCTCACAACGTATCGGAATTATTTTGATTTGGCTCTCAGCCTGTGGGAATTGCTGTTTGTCAGGTATATGCGTGTGTGTGTGTTCTAATTGTATTGAAGTAATCTCATCAAAACCTGGTTCCTGTCCCCTTCAAGTGGGTTCTACCAATCCCTTTGGGCGAATCCCTGTTGACCAAGCTACAGAAGAAACGGTGAACAAAGACACCCAGACAGCTGAAGGGACAAAGGGATTCAGTTCAGTTCAGTTTATTTTGGTATAGCCATGTGAGTCATTCGGCTCTTGAATCGGGTGCAACCACAACAAACAAAAAAACGAACAAGAAAAACATCTTAAAGTGACTATGTGACTATGCAAACAGAAAATCCATGGAAAAAACAGCAAAAATATTCCTGAAAAAAGCACCGTACACCAATGCTGTGTGCAAAAAATCCCAGTGGGATGCAAGTCAAACAACAACAACCACAAAAACTTAGATTTAGGCCATCAGTCTAACTCCGTACTACAACAAAACAAACATGTCCAAACCAAAAAACTTTTCCAAATCACCAAAAAATAAAGCCATAATTGCAACGTAACAGTGATCACAAGGACTGTGACCGAATTTTTACAATAAACTACATAAATAACATGTAACACCAAACCCTAGAGCCATAGCTGGCTGCATGAGTTACCCCACAACAACAGAAGCATCGGTCGGAGTATCAAATTTTTCAATGCACCTTTAAGATCAGCACGCTAAATCAAAATACAGATAATACTTTGCAGCGTCATCCGGAGCGAAACATTTTATTTTATTTTACGCCAATGAATAGCAGTGGCAGCTTGGGGTGTACAACTCCTCTAGAGCAGTTTTGAGAGAAGATCTCATTGGCAGCGTTTCAAGTTGCAGTTTATTGGCAATAGCATTCCAGACTCTGGGGACATCAATAGCAAAGGCCCTTCCTCCAGTTTTTGTACGGCAATAGGGAATGTGAAGCTGGTAAATGAGTGAAGACCTGAGGTCAAATTTGTTCTTTGAAACAGAGAGGAGATCCAGCAGGTAGTCTGCAGATTTTTTTGTAAGTACATCGTGAATAAATAAGATCTCGTGCACAAGCCGTTGAACATTAAGAGATGCTAAGTTTGACCCAATGTAGAGATCACAGTGGTGAGTCCTATATGGGCAGTTCAATGTAAATCTTAAGGCCGAGTGATAGATGGAATCAAGCTTCTTCAGTACAGTACTTGGGGCTGATTTATACACAATGTTACAGTAGTCACAGTAGATTCAGCTTGAAGCCAGTAGCTGTGACCAAATATTACCTAACAGCTGAGTACAGACGCATGTACCTCAGACAGCTGAGAGTCCTGATAGGTCAAGGCAGGTCCAAATGGTCCCATCCAGATCTACAGGGTCCAAGGATCAAGAGAGATGAAGCAGATGTCTAGTCTCTCATTGACCTTCTGGAGAAAAACTGGATCAATCCTATGTCCTCTGATGAGACAGATCTGGTTAGCCTCTCCACTGGCACCATGGCGTCACCTGATGTAAACAGGGATCTCTTGAGATAGGAGAAGAGGCCTACCAGGTATTCAAGCAAACAAGGTTAGCTGAGGACCCACCATCTGTGAAATTCCACAACAAAATGACCAAGCAAAGTCTGAAGACATTCTCCAATTTCAGCACAACAGCACATGAACGAAAGCACAGGATGTGGTTCTGAAGGCAGATAGATTCCTTTTCAGCCACATGATCCTGGTGTGTATAAATTATGCTAATTCGAGGGATAATCGTATTAATTTATACGAGTGGGTGTGGTTATGATAATCAGGCTCCGCCTCATTGACGAGGGTCGGTTATCAATCGGGATAATACAATTAATTGTATGCAGTTATGCTAGTGTGATGCGGTATGCCAGAGTCAACTCGGCTTCGCTGTTTAACTTCGTATTATCGATCAGTATAATACAATTATTCTCGCTTTAACGTTTATTGAGTGGATTAGTGTGTTTATGTTTTAGGTCACCAAGTTCATATCTCAACGCAGAACCAGTTCTTATGCATAGATTTCAGGAAAGAATCACATGACCACTGCATTAATCAATTTATTTCTAATTAAACATTAAGTCTAAAAGATACAACTCTCGGCTTGGAATTACAACACAGTATCAACACAGGCTCATCAATGACTGGGTTGTTTCACTTTGACAACAGCACCTGTGGTTAATTCCGCCACGTAACGCGAGCTCTGTTGGTGAGAGAGAGAGAGTCGTTAAAACATGCATATGCTATTCTAATTAAAAACCTTAACTTGATAATAAATGATTATACTTGAATTGTTCACACAGTACCGCACTCATTATTGATCATATGCAACCCTTATCACGTTGTTAGCACATTGGGTCACGGAACGGTAGAGTTTTCTGTAGAGTACGCGAGTACGTGCGGTGATCAGTAACGAAAGGTACTTAAAGATTATATGACGATATTCACACGAAAAGGCGATCAAAACAGTTATTATTCCCAAAGGCACAAATATATCAACAGATCCATCGGACAGATTATATGATTACCGAAAGGGTCAAGAGTGAGGGTGTGCGGTGGGGAGCGCTCTCTCCCCTGATATCCTTATCTTGGGCCAACGTTTAATTAATTATGGACCAGTTTGCCTGATAAGGAAGCCGGTTGGATACGCTGTTCCCCCACGTGAGCGTTGCTCCGTGGCGAAGGGGTCAAGGATTAATTCGTATTGATGGATCGGTTGGTAATTTATGCGATTAGAAGTACAGCCACAAACAAAATATTAAGGAGGAAAATTATGAATATACTTATAAACGATGGACTGTTATCACCCGATCTGTAGCGATGCTTCCACGGCCACAGATGGTTCACGTTTTGGGATTGGCTTTTTGTTCCTGACTCGTGTATGGTGAGGGATATAAATTGTGTTGAATAGTCAGTGTTCAGAGTTGATTCTTTGCGTCAAACAGACGCCTGGTTTGTCGTGTGATGGGGGGCAGTGCGCGTCATACGTATCAGTCGATTCTTCTGTCACCGTGGTTGATTCGGTTCGGCTGACGTAGGTTGGCGAGCCGACACGCTGTTGTAGTTGCGATGGCCCGTCGGTAGATGGCGCACACAGCTCGCTCGTAGCATGCGTGGTGGTGCCGTCGGCTTGGCGGCTTGCCCACGTTCCGCTCTTAGCGGGCACGGTTGTATGATCGGTAGATGGCGCTCATTTGCTGGTCGCTGGCACGGTCGTGTCGCTGAGTGTTGACCACCGGTTGTGCTATCGGGCGCTGGCGATATACGTTCGTTGCGATGCTACTTTCGATGGTGTCGACTCGCACCGTGTAGCCCCGTCACTAAACAGCGAGTCTCGCCATTCTGGCGGCCGGCAGGGACCTCCTCTGCGTCGGCGGCGGCCGATCTCATGCAGGGATGAGCCGAGCTGGCAAGCTCAGCTGAGCTGATGAGCTCCTTGCTGATGAGCTGAGCCGAGCTGGTGAACTCAGCTGATGAGCTGAGCTCCGCTGATGCTGAGCCCCGATGAGCTGATGAACTCAGCTGAAGAGCTCAGCTGAGCTCCTGACGGTAGCTTAGCTGAGTTCCGGACGAACTCAGCTGAGTTCCTGACGAACTGAGGTTTCAATGCTGTAGTGTCCTCTTTTATGCCAAAATCCCTCCTCTTGGCTCCTCCCCACAAGGCGGAGCTTCTTTTGATTTAGCTGTGTGTCGTGGTCTGGAGTGTGTGTCCGTATGTGCGTCCGTTGGTATGTGTCCTCTTTCCACAAACCATAACAGGTGCTACAAATCGTCTCACAGGCGTCTCTGTCTGTGTTGCACAACCTGGAGGGAGGGGCGATATTCCCTCCGGTGCGACCTTCCCCGTGAGTCCACGTTCGTTAAGGTTTTTTTTCAAGTTAACATTTTATTCCACCATAGTCTTACAGTTATGATTCTGTATGTGGCTCGAGGTCGGTTGTGTTAGTTTCCCATCGTGGTGTTTGATTTTATTTCAAGGGAAGGTGCTCTCTTGAGCGTATGCATATTCTTATCATGTGCTGCAGGAAGACAAAGGCGGCCGGGAGACTCTCTTTTTCTCTGGCCCCCGGTTCAACATCGCTCAAGTATCATGTAGTTTTATGTTCGACCAGGTTGTGATTCACCCCGCTATCCGGGCCTCGTCATTTTAAGGTGAATAGTGTTAGTATCAGTGTTCGGTGTGACTGTCTTGTAATTTCTTTAACTTGCTTTGTTTGCTGAGGTCTGCTGACGCCTTCATTAGCAAGGAATTTCAAGGCATCTCTCTCTCTGCTCCCTCCTCTCGGCTTGCCCGTGTGGTGGGTTATCCTAGCTGCGCTGGGGGAGCGTTATCTACGTTTTCCCAGCCTTGTGAATGCAGGTGCTGAAATAATTGCTTGGCGTCTATCCTCTCTCTCACGCTACAATTTAGACAAATGTGCCTCTGCTTCTCTTCCATTGCCCTTGAGTCAACACTGCCCTATTATTCGCCTATGTCCTGAGGTTAGAGAATTCGTTTTGACTTAGGAAAAATTCTGATTGCCATACGCTTCGGTCAGGTTGTGCAGAAACTACTAAAATCTACTAAACATTCAGTATTGAATTCATAAATGGGCAATGGTTCATTGATGTAGCTCGCAGCCTGGTCTCTAATTGGAGCGAGCACGAGGATCGATAATTTTAGCCTACTCCTGTTGTTGAATTTCGAACTTTAACGTTACTTTAAAAGCAATGCAGGATAAATGGTTGAGCTTTTTTACTTAACTATGTCTGTGGCTAACGCGAACTCTCGCTGTCTCTCTCAGTCTCTGCCTGCACGGGTGACGTGTGCGTCATTCATTAGGCCTTATCTCTCCCTTGAGCAAGGTTGCGATAATTCCGCCATCCTGGCCCTCCTTCAGTTCTCATTACTTATCAACACCTGGTGTTTTGCTGGTGCTGACTTTGCGTGTTTTCTTTATTTATTTCTCTAAAAATATATATGTATCGGCAAATTTCTTGTTAATATTAAAGATTGAAAAAGGGGGCCATGTACAACACCCCCCCTCCTGCACCGGAGTTTTTTTATAATAACATTTTATGACTACTTCCTCCAGCTGCCTTTTGTGTGGCGAAGCAAGAGGCAGCGGGGTGTGAGGGGTGACTCGCCCTTTCGTGCCCCAGCTCTACATCCAGATCAAACTTATAAAAAAAATAAGCAGAATCATTCTTAATAAAAATTGGAAAAAGGCACATATACAACAGGTTTATAGAACCAACGGAGTTGACAGACTCCCCTTCTGTGATATACTGTATATGGCGTTGTCTGGTTGTCATGTGGCAGCTACATCCTTAGAAGCCAATAACAGTAAATCTACTTGTTCCATGGCAGTTTTGTTTCACCCGACACTTCCCTACACACACACCTTTCCCCTGTTATAATGTTTTTATTTGGGTGAACTCTTTTAAACTGCCTGATATATAAGTATTCCACATAACGTCCACACTCTTGGCTTGCAGTAATTCCATCCCACATAGGGTTCGAAAAACCGTATCTGCATAGTCATTGAATGGGAATGTGATGAACAATAACTGCATCGTCCAACACTTAAGAGTTAGAGGTGGTTCAGGATTTTTAATATTAGCCTTTCTCTGACACCAGTCTGATATTTATTGTTGCACCTTGAAACTAACGAAAGATCTAATTTTCCCTTATTTTAAAAGAGAACAGCTAGTACGTTAATGGTAACAATGTGTTGAAGCATAAGCGTCCCTGGGAGAAAAAAATGTGCACATTCGTCAAGAAGGCCATCCTTAAAAAGAAAAAAGTATTTAGCAGGCAACGTTTTGGGCAATGGTCCTTCACAGCATATAGAGAGGCCGGAGAGGTAGAGTGGATACGAGCTTTAGACAGCACTTTATATACCATCGGGTAGAATATAAATTAAATTTTAAACATTTCCTGATTTTTACATCATGCACTTTGTGTGCTCAATTCTCATTTCGGTAGGATTCCAATTAGAACCATGCACTGAGAGGGAAGCTGGGACAAGTATCCTGGAGGAGGGTCATGTTGGCATGTTAACATGTGGAAAATAAATCGCCACTTATCTGCTTTGTCCAGGGCCTTGCACGGGTGTCAATGCCTCCCCACAACAGCCATGTGTTTCAAAACCGTCTAGCATTCTATTGTAGCCTCTCTACATGAATCTTAACATCTACATACAAAACCACTTAATAAGCACTCTTTAAATTACACATTACCTCTCAAAGCTGATGTACTTGGAGGGAGAGCCTTTCCGTTATGGCGAAAGGTAAATGCTCAGCCCTAAATGTGTTTTCTTGCACCACTGCTGGTGGAAGAGGCCTCCACAGAGGGAGCTCTTAAGAGCCACTCTACTCTTCCATGCTGGTCGAGACATCTTGAAAGAGGCAGGAGTAACCACCACTTTACCCCAGCACACTACTAACTCTGGCGAATCCATTTTTTGGGGTTTATTTTGTTTATCCCAAATTCCAGCTTCCTTGAGTCTGACTTTGAGAGGGGCATTCTAATATAAGCACCCCTACTTCAGTGTGCGACGTGCGTTTGGCATGCGTGCATTCTTCGTCTGTATTGCAGTCTGTCGGGTTTAAACAAAACTAAACTTTTGATTTTACCAGGTAAGGTCCCACAGAGCTATATAGCTCTTTTTCAGAAGCGATCTGGCCACAAATGATATCTCAATGAAGTGCCTTGTGTGGAAATGTATAGCAGCCAAAATATAAAAAAATGCATGTTTCTAAATGTGGAGGGAAAAATCGGAGGACCAGGAGAAAAATCCATGCAACCACAGGGAGAGAAACACACAAACTTCCAAATACAGGAGGCCCTTGAATATCACGGAAGTTACTTTCTTGGAGTGTCGTAAAAGCCAAAACCGCGATATTTAATACTTAAGCCTTACCTAAAATAATGGGGTGGGGTACACAGCAACCTACATAGACACATCACAATTGAAATAAGTACTGTATGCCAAATAAACAAATAAAATATACAAACTCTATACAATAAACATTCCAAGACAATAAATAGTAGTAGAAATACTGAATAAATACTGTACTTACCAATGATCATGAACCAACACAGGTATGTGTGTATTTGTCCGCGAGTGGGGAGCAGTAGTGCAACGTTTAGCGCGCTGCACGACGAACCTGGCGAACCGAGTTCGATTCCAGCTCACACCCAAAACCAGTGACAATTATCTGAATCGGTCCTGATAATCGTCACCCCTAGGTCGACTCAGCCTCACATGAGTACCTGGTGCCATGTGTAAACATCACCACTGTGGAGGCAAAGGCACCCGGGTTTCTTCTTAGCCCACATTCAGTACAAGGTACAGTTAAATGATGAGTGTAAAGTTAATGTCCCATTTTCTGTCTTCTTTCTTATCCGAAAAATACAGTCCCACAAGGATGTGTTGAATAATAGGCTTGGTCCACTGCTGGAACGTGCTCGCGGTCAGACTGCTCGCTGCTCATTCACAGCTTTGTCTGTGCATCATACTCGATCCACAGCTAGAGTGCGTTGTGGCCAGACTGCTCGCTGCTCATTCACAGCTTTGTCTGTGCATCATACTCGATCCACAGCTAGAGTGCGTTGTGGCCAGGCTGCTCGCTGCTCGTTCACAGCTTTGTCTGTGCATCATACTCGATCCACAGCTAGAGTGCGTTCTGGCCCTCGAACCAGCACGCTACCAGTTAGTCGTCGGCTCCTCTGCCACACATTCGCAGGTTGCCTGCACGCCAGGCTCGATGTGCAGCTTGAGCACGATGCGGCCACGCTGGCCCAGTGCTCGTTGCTTGTCAGCAGCTTTAGGAGTGGCTTGGTTTGTGAGCACCCATTGTTGCTCACTCTCGGAGGTCTCGTGCTGTGCAGGAGCCTGCACGTAACAATGCTGACACTGAGCTTCTTCACTACATGCAATGTCAAGTCAATTTGACTTGACAATAACAGAACTCTTCCAGCCTATGGCTTCGACAATATTTCCGTGCATACTCTATTGGTGTCTAACACAAATCTCCACTTAGGGAAGTAGCTTTATTCCACAATTGACGTTTTGCTAACAATTCCCTTACACCTCTTAGCTTCGTACAGTGTTAAGTAGAAATTCCTTTCTACGACATTAGCATGAGGGAGAGCTGAATAAAGCCACCTTGCCACTAGGGGCTCAACAACAATTCTGAATAAAGCTACCTTGCCACTAGGGGCTCAACAACAATTGTCACACCTCTTAGCATATCACAACAACTTTTCAAAGCCACGACTCTCCTCGAGACTCAAAATGTGAAGAAAGATATAAAATAAAACTTGGCTACTTTCAGGGGTACTTGGAGTCTGCCTTAGCAAGAACTCCAACTCTTAACTACTCTGAGCCTTAGCTCTGAAAAGTTCAAAACTCTTTACTTCTCGGACCCTTTCCCTCTGCAAAGCTCAAACTCCGAGCCAACTTACGAGGGCTCTCCCCAGAGTCTGCCTCTGCGAGACTGAATTGTATGTTTTTATATGCTGTTTATATCGGAATTTCACGAAGCTTTGGGTCTACTCAGCCACAGTCGTGCCGTCAATTCTCTGTGCTTGCGAAATGTGGACCTCTCTGATGGAACATCTTTGTTGGTTAGAAACATTCATGCTGCCTGCCTATGATCCATCCTGGTTTAAACAGGCTGTATTCTGTGAAGAGCTCACAAATCCTTGTAAGATCTGGATGCATTCCCATCAGTGAGCTCCTCCGACGGACAAGGCTACAATGCCTAGGTCATGTAGCCTACATGCCCAGCCACAGCGTGCCCAAACAGCTTCTGTTTGGCCGGATAGAGGGGGCTAAACGGGCTGACACATGCTGGAATAGAGATGGAATGAGGCGATTCAGGAGGAAGTGATGCTGAATGGACTTGCCGAAGACTGGTACCAGCAGTGTTAAGATCGGCCTCTATGGAGGAGGCTCGTGAAGGACGCTAGTGGGCAGTTGGAAGCAGTTGCCCTCGAACAACAATGGATGGCAGAGGAGAAATGCTCATAACGAGTGTAGCACCGGGTGGCTAAAGTGCACAGTAGGGGACACAGTGGATAGCAGAGGTGGTGCAACTGCCAGTCATCTCAGTCAACTCATGGCACCTGGGTCTGTCTCGTGACCTCCTGTCAGCGAGTCTTCAACACTTCACATGGCCTCAAAGTGCACCTGGCCTGGCACAAGCGCTGTGGTGACATCACCACCACTTAGTGGCGAATCGCGGCTGTTGTTGTTGAGAACTTGTTTTACGTGCTTCTGATTTGTACGGTGCATGTGCGGTCTGCACGTGTGCAGGGCAGGCAGGCGGCAGCATTCATTTGTTACACAAGAAAAAACACAAGAAACACAAGAAGCACAAGCGCCGGCGAGACGGGGTCGGCGCCGAAGGGGAGGTGAGCTTCTCCTCGGAGACGCTTGAGTCAGACTCCACCACTGGGAAGCCCCAGCTGAAGCTGAAGATCAAGATCGGAGGCCACATGCTCAGTACCACCAGGTGTGCGGCTCAAGGCCACAACGCTCACTGGGGCACACTGCTCGTCCCGACTCGGGGCGCTCCGGTTCGTGGCTGGTGGGCCACCCAGTGCTGGCCACTGCCAGTTATTGTGATGCCAACACAAACAGCTGATGCAGTAGAACTACTGTCATCCTTTTGCAGGAAAACTCTTTTTCGTAGCCCTATCTCGATTGAATACTCATTTCAATTTAAAGCTTTCGTGACTGCAAGGATTCATCTTCTTTGGTTCTTTCGGTAAAGTCACGTAGAATGAGAATAAAATAATAAATTGATAAAATAAAAATAGCACAATAATATTCTCACGACGTTTCGGCCACAACACAAGCGGCCTTCATCAGGTGAAGGGGACGAGACTGTCTGGAGGACCCTTCACCTGATGAAGGCCGCTTGTGTTGTGGCCGAAACGTCGTGAGCATAATTATTGTGTTATTTTTATTTGATCAATTATTTTATTCTCATTCTACGTGACTTTACCGAAAGAACCAAAGAAGATGAATACTCATTTCTTTAGAACTGCCTTTTGTATTTAGTTTGTTGTCCTTCCCCTGCATATTCAATTAGCACGGTTGGCTACGTACGGTGTGAAAGAGGTTCAACATACGTACATTACCTGTGCTCTTTTTTTATCAATAGCAGCTGCTGGGTTCATGAAAATTCATATCATCTGCGGCCCTATTTTTTCTTATTATCCGTGATTATCTGTGATTTTACCCATCATGCTTAGCGAAGCTGCTATCTTATACAAAATGTAACGCAACTTGAGTTTTAACGTGTGCTTGGGAAAGGGGCCTTGAACCGGGGCGAGTAGGGACAGGTGCAGGCTCCTCGTTCGTGTCTCCGCTGCAATGTACGGAACGCGGCTGGACGTGGCATGATCCGGACACGCCACGACCCCATTGGGTGACTAGCAGCTTAGCCCCGCGTCCTTCCTCGCGTAGGTCGACGGCGCTCGCTCGGAGCGCACGCATCGCTTTACAGTACAGTAGTTCCTCGGTTAACGTTTTTAATCCGTTCCACTAAGACTACTGTTAACCGAAATAACTGTTAATTTAATTTACTTACTTTGAAAAATAAGTACAAATCACTGAGTCTGCAAGAAAGCTGTTTCCACTGCCAAAACAGAAAACAATGTAAACAAAGCCAGTCGAGGTCTAAATGTTCATAAATGGACGTCACTGATTGTCTGAGGGCATTGCTCAGCCCACTTGCGAGCGCTCAGATTGGCCGAAATTGGCACCCAAATGCATCACGTAAATGTACCGTTAATAAACATTTTTACGCGAACCAAAAGAACGTCAACCGATGTCACTGTTAACCGAGGGACTACTGTATGGGCAAGGTCGTGGGCTTTATTAGGTGGGGAAAACCAGAAGGGCCGACTTGGTTAGGGGGATAACAAGCAACTCTCACCCAAACTTGATTTGAAGCTTTCGGTAAAGTCGCGTATAAAGAAAATTAATTAAATAAAAGAATAGTATCCTATGTATTTAAAATTGACCAAAGAGTAACTCTCAACCAGTTTTACATGAGCAATATTGTTAATAATAAAGGTTTTATGGGTTAGATCGCATAAATATAAATGTGTCTTTAACCTACCACCACCCGACACAGCCACGTAAACCAATAGGTTATGATTTCAGGACACCGGTCTGTTCAGGAGTAAATCCACAACATTTATAATTTGAGTACAATGTTTGCCGGTGATTACAACCAGCTTCAGCAGCCAGAATAGTGAAGAGGTCCTCCCGTTTCGGTCTTAAATAGAGTAAAGTTGATGTCATCATTGTGAACCTCTCAGGTGCAGTTAGTCACAGTGAATAAACAAAGTCGATTATGCATTTTATCATATTAACATAATCCATTTTCATGTATGTGCCTACATTAACCCGCCAGTGGTTTTCGCACGTGATAGGATCAAAGTGATGACTTCACCTTTACTCTATTTAAGACCGAAACAGAAAGACTTGCGGAGCCAAAGACTGCACCTGTGGTGTTGTGATAAGTTACGTGGTTGTGGAAAATTGTTGACGAGAGCGCCCCTAGTGGCGAAGTCGTCTTTTACAGCTTTTCCACAAGAAATGTATGTTCTTTAGACTGAAACAGGAGGATGTCTACACAAATCTGGCAAATCGCCTTATAAAGCTGTAATTACCAGGGAAACGTCGTACTCAAATTGTATATGTTGGTTTACTCTCGAACACACCGCTGTGCTGAAGTAGCAACCCACTGGGACGTTTTGTTTACATGACAAACCTTAACAATTGGCTGTGTCAGGTGGTGGTGGGTTAACGACATTTATATTTATGCGATCTAACCCAAAATTCCGCACCACATTGCGCACACCGCCCCTCCTCACTGCACGCCCGCACCCACCGCATCGCGCATTGCCCACGCCACAAAACGTGTGCTGCAACTGCGCTCTTGTCGCCGTCGTGGAAGATTGAGCCTTTGCAATGATGGAATCGTTACTCCGAGCCTGAGCTTATGCTTTCATGAAGATATGCGGCCCTTAACTCAGATGGCGGAGCCAGCATCCTAATCCGGCCTAATTATGCGTGAAACGCACGATGGGCAGAGGAGCTTTGCCCCGCCTCCTACGTGAATCCCGCGTGCACCACCACCAGCAGTGCCGAGTTCATCATTGTGCAGTTTGAAGCCATTGCGACCAAAGGAGCTTCGGAGCATCGTAGCTTGGCTCTCTAACACCACTTAAATCTGATGTGCAAATAATTTCACGCAATTTTCTGCCGATAATCCCGAAACAACAGGCACCCCGCTTACTGTGATGATCACACAAAGGCATGCATCTCACAAATCTCCCCTGCACATCCGTTCACTTCTGAGGCATGATTACCATATGAATTGGTATGTCTTTGAATGGGATAATTAACATACGTGTGTACTGTCCCTTCAAATGGGAAGAATTAACATATAAATAGACATGACATACACAGGATGCCCAAGCATTAATTTCTCATGGTCACCAAACAATGGAATGCACACCAGCAGAACCGTTTTACACAGACAGGAGCCCAACAGTTGCATCACAAATTCAGACTAAACTGCTTGTTTTACCACGCTAATGTGTGATTAACATGGAACACGCCACCATTTCATATCGAGACTTGTTTACTGTGAACGCAATGCAATTTTACATCTAGCCATTATTTTTTACCAATACAGCCACACTCTTAATATTTAATCACACAATTCATGTCCACTCACGACAGAACACAACACGCCTGCACTTTAAAACATTTTTATGCTCAGATTCACGGAAACTGTTCTCCTCTTGTCTTACCATGGCAGCAGTATGGTTCAGGAGCAAAATGCCAATGTTGAGGTCTGCTCACCAAGACAAAATGGCTTCACAAGATAATCGGGACCTTCTCGTTAAGTGTTCCTGTCTGACTTTAAACACGACTAACACCGTCATCTTGGCAAAATGGATATCGTTAAATTGAATCATAGAAACTCGGGCGAACGCAATTTCTTGATGCCTTACCAACCCGAGTAAGCTCTATCAGCTATGACCCTGAGGGCTAGGCCAACTCCATGCTAATGCCACGCAAACCACGGCAGCCATGTCAGGCGGGGGGGAACGGGCAGGTGAGTGGAAGCCACAGCTAAGAGACCTTCACCCAGCATCCAGCAGCCATCGACCACCATGCAAACCATTCTAGTTTGTCCGTCCACCTAATGTGGCTCTTAACAACACACGACTGATCATTGGCGACTTCAACAATGTCGACTGCGCAGCTTGGCTCACTCTGTTGGCTCCTGAAGGAGCTGTGCACTCTGGAGGTCCTTGCCAGGGCTACAGACCAGGCCACATCATCGCTGTCATCATCATTATGAGCCATGGTCTCTCAACTGCTGGCCACTTCTTCATCACTAGTCATGGTCTGCCCACTACTGGCAACATGTTATCATCACGTGCACGATACTGGATAAAAATATGATTGTGGCGGAAGCACTCTAGAAAATAAATGTTCGTGATATTTTCACGAATAAGAGGAGCTGCACATAAATTTGTCCAGTTACCCGCAGGGTTATCTGCGGGTAACAGGCATTATGTTTTTACTCTTTAGTCTTGTAGTTGATAAATTGTCAATAGAAGAGGGTAGCATTCTCACTTCACTCACTTCCAGTGTTTAATGGGTAATGGATCACAAGCGATGGGAGTTGAGCTGCTGTGATGTTTAAACTGCTGTGTAGTGGTGCTAATGTGATGTTGATGCTGCTATATGTGGTGTTGATGATGCTTTGTGTGTTGATGATGCTGTGTGTATTGATGGAGTTGTGTGTGTTGATGGAGCTGTGCGTGTTGAAGGAGCTGTGCGTTTTGATGGAGCTGTGTGTCTGTGCCAGTGTGCCTCAGTACGTTGTGGCTGCAGGAGCACCCACAACTGCTGTCGGCACGGAAGATGAGGAAGAGGAGTCCTTCAACCCCTGGATTGGTGAGCAGGAGGGTGGGTGGTTAGAATACTAAGGGTGCAAAGTGGGTTGCTGTTTACAGTAGTAATTAATTTAAGATGCATCCGCGCGCTTTCAGATGCACTTCTGCCACCGTCTGGGACACTCTCCCTTCCGATATTAGAAAGCCACTGGAGCTTTGCACTTTTAAATGTAGATTGAAAACTAATTTCTTTAGAACTGCCTTTTGTCTTTAGTTTGCCCTTCCCCCGCACCTCCGATTAGCGCAGTTGGCTATGTACGGTGCGAAAGAAATCATAAATAGATGAATGTGTACCTTAAAATCGTGTTTGTAATTTGGCGCCGTGTTGACAAATTGACATCGAGCCGGGTGACTGGGTGGTGGCTCGGGGGTCTATTGTATATAGATTGTGTTGCCATAAATAAATAAAGAATGTGGAAATTATTTTTAAAAATATGAAATTATGAAAATTAGGCTAACATTCATAAAATAATAAAATGTGTGTGCAATGTTAATTGAGTGTAAGTGTAATGTGATTAATCGTATGTGTGATTAAATGTGTGTAAAATGTTACGTGGAAATGTATGTGTATAATGTGTATTATCAATGTGTGTGTGTGAGTGTAGGTGTATTATTCATGTGTTTGTATTATCTTACCTATATAGGTCATTTTTTTTGTCTGTCTATGTGCCTGCCTGTCTGCGCGAGTACTTTGTGACGTTTTTAACACAGACTGGAGTTTGCATATCAAAAAAGAACACAGTTTAAGGTAGTTAAATGAGCAATTAATTCCTTTTATAAGCACAGGGCGGCGCCAGAGCACGCATCCGTGCATGCGCGAGAACTCTGACTCGGTGGGGGGGGGGGGGGGAATTCTCATTCACGTTCAAAATGCAACAAAAAACACAATGCTGAGGTAAATTCTTCAAAATGTGGTGTCCGCTTCTCCCCCCCGCCACCCCAATGTGTGCAGTTACGACTATAGAGTCGGTAGATACTACTACTATAGTCCGTAGATACTACTACTGTAGTGCGGGCGAGGGGATGGTGGGGGGGGGGTAGCGGTCCAGCCCCAGCCGGCCAAAGCGCCACCTCGGCCGGGAGCTCTGCACGGCACTCTGTTAAGTTAGTAGTTTACTGCTATATAGTCGATAGATACTATTTCGTTCTTTCGGTAAAGTCACGTAGGTAGAAAAATAATAAATCATGATGTTTCGATCGCAACAAGCAATTGTCATCAGGTAGAAAGATACAGCAGTAGAACTGCTGAACAAGAAAGGGCTGTTGCAACAAGAGGCTATATAGAGGTTTGAGGTGGGTGTCACCCAAGGGTAAGTAGGCGGGGTCATAGATGGAAAGGAGTCCCGTCGCCGTGCGCACGTACAACAGATGCTCCAAGGATTGACATGCTAATGCAAACGAGTGTTGTGCGTGCACAAGGCAACGGGACTCCTTTCCATCTCTGACCCCGCCTACTTACCCTTGGGTGCCACCCACCTCAAACCTAGAAATAACCTTGTTGCAACAGCCCTTCCTTGTTCAGCAGTTCTACTGCTGTATCTTTCTACCCGATGACGATTGCTTGTGTTGCGATTGAAACGTGATTTATTATTTATGTTTTTGACCTACGTGACTTTACTGAATAAACCAAAGAGTATGGATGCCTGCAGTCACGAAAACTTCAAATCGAGATTGATAGATGCTATTATAGAGTCGGTATATACGACTATAGAGTGGGTAGATACTACTGCAGTGATAGTAGCTACTACCACTACAGTAGTATATACTGACTGTAGTGGTAGCAGCTGCTGCTACAGTCAGTATATACTGACTGTAGTGGTAGTAGATACCACTACAGTCAGTATATAATACTGTAGTGATAGTAGATACCACTACAGTCAGTATATACTACTGTAGTGATAGTAGATACTACTACAGTCAGTATATTCTACTGTAGTGATAGTAGATACTGCTACAGTCAGAATATACTACTGTAGTGATAGTAGATACTACTATCGAGTCGGTAGATACTACTATAGAGTCAGTAGATACTAAACTAGATTCAAAGCTTTCATGACTGCAGGAATTACTCTTTCGTTTCGGTAAAGTCACGTAGAAAGAAATAAAATAAAAATAGAATACGACGTTTCAATTGCAACACAAGCAACCATCATCAGTTACAAATGAATGAGAAAACATACATAGTAAACTTGGAAATATAATGCAATAAAACACAGAGAGTCGGCCAACAAGTTAACACCCCACCTGGTTGATTACGTTCTTCCAAAGATGGCTAAATTTGAGAGAGAGACAAAACATAGACACGGAGACACACGGACACACAAGCAGAGAGACACTCACACAGAGACAAACAGAGAGAGACACACATAAGCACACAGAAAGACAACGTCTCTGTGTCGAGGCCTTAAATAGAGAGAGGGGGGGGGCAGAGGGGGAGTTGTGTGGAATATCTGCCCATGGGGGACGGACAAGCTGGGCACTGGACTGCTAAACAAACAAGCACGGAGCGTTGTGTGGAATTACTGCCCATAGCGGCCGGAGGAGAGAATGGACTTATAAACAAGCACGATAGAAAGCAAATTTAGTTAAATTAGGAAGTGTAATACAATGCAACAGAGAGTCGGTTAGCACACAGTTAACGCATAGCCTGGTTGATTACGTTCTTCCAAAGATTGCTAAATTAGAAGTTGTGTGAAACAAACAAGCATGGCAAACCCTCCCCGTAGAGGTGGTTCAAACTATAGAGTTAGTAGTTACTACTATGGTCAGTAGATGCTAGTATAGAGTAAATAGATACTACTATAGATTCAGTAAATACTACTATAGAGTCAGTAGTTACTACTATAGAGTCGGTCGATACTACTGTAGAGTCAGTAGATAATACTACAGTCAGTAGATACCACTATAGTCAGTATATACTGCTGCAGAGTCAGTGGATATGACTATAGAGTCAGTAGATACTGCTATAGAGTCAGATACTGCTATAGAATCTGCAGACACTACTATAGAGTCAGCAGATACTACTATAGAGTTAGTAGTTACTACTATATAATCAATGGATATGACTATATATTCAGTAGATACTACTATGGTCAATAGATACTACTGTAGAGTCAGTATTTACTACTATAGAGTTGGTTGATACTACTATAGAGTGAGCAGATACTACGAGTGAGTCAGTAGATACTACTATAGCTTGTAGATAATACTGTGGTCAGTAGATACCACTATAGTTAGCAGATACTGTTATAGAGTCTGCAGATACTACTCTAGCTTCAACAGATACTACTATGGAGTTAGTAGTTACTACTATAGTCAGTAGATACTACTATAGACTCAATGGGTACTACTATAGATTCAGTAGGTACTACTATAGTCATTTAGATACTACTTCCGAGTCAGTAGTTACTACTGTAGAGGAGAGAAATACGTGGTGCACACAGTTAAGCGGGTGCAACAGAGGGAAAACAGGTGTGCGCGTTGCAACAAGAAGTTTTCACCGACAAACCGACAGTATTTAAGGGGAGAAGCGGGTGCAATCGAGGTCGAACAGGTGCTACGCTGTGACCGGAGGTTGGCGCCTAGGAGACGGGAGATGGGGGGCGATGATAAAAGATTAATGGGACAACTGGCAGCAGCTTAAGTAGAAGCACGTGAGGACTCGGAATGAGCAGGGGGATACAGTGAGGGAAAAAAGTATTTGATCCCCTGCTGATTTTGTACGTTTGCCCACTGACAAAGAAATGATCAGTCTATAATTTTAATCGTAGGTTTATATGAACAGTGAGAGACAGAATAACAACAAAACAATCCAGAAAAACGCATGTCAAAAATGTAAAAAATTGATTGGCATTTTTATGAGGGAAATAAGTATTTGACCCCCTCTCAATCAGAAAGATTTCTGTCTCCGAGGCGTCTTTTATACAGGTAACGAGCTGAGATTAGGAGCACACTCTTAAAGGGAGTGCTCCTAATCTCTGCTTGTTACCTGTATAAAAGGCACCTGTCCACAGAAGCAATCAATCAATCAGATTCCAAACTCTCCACCATGGCCAAGACCAAAGAGCTGTCCAAGGATGTCAGGGACAAGATTGTAGACCTACACAAGGCTGGAATGGGCTACAAGTCCATTGCCAAGCAGCTTGATGAGAAGGTGACAACAGTTGGTGCGATTATTCGCAAATGGAATAAACACAAAAGAACTGTCAATCTCCCTCGGCCTGGGGCTCCATGCAAGATCTCACCTCGTGGAGTTGCAATGATCATTTGTGTATGGATATGTTATGTTTTTAAGAGAAGTTTTGAAATGTATTTTTCCCCCGGGCAACGCTGGGTACTTCCCGCTGGTTATAAATATGTGTGTGTGTAGTTCCGTGTATTATTGTTGGCTCTCTCATTGTCTAGGGTATGTATCACCAATCGTGATACATAAATGAGTCTGGCTTTAACAATTACTCATTCTCGCCTTAACATTTAATGATTATGATTTTAGTGTAATTATGTCCGGTCTCAGGATTCAGATCTCGCCCCAAAATACAGTTCTTATAATTAAGGTAATTATGCATGAACTTAGGAAGGAACCACTCAGACTCTTCTATATTAAGCAACTTTAATATCTAAAAACACTCTATTATGCGAACACACATCATCAGAATTACCACAGTAGTACTCATCCAAATATTGTACTCATCGATCCGTACAAACAAAAACATCATGGTCAAGTCTTATGGTTACGTTGTTAAACAGAGCAATAGAACAATAGGCTAACTCCTCATGGTAACGCACAAAGATAGGTAAGCCCCTAAAAATGACAATTCATACGGAAAGCGTGCTAAAGAAATGTGTGTCCAATGGCTAAAGGGGCATCAATGAATTCATTGATAAGATTATGCGATTACAAGAAACAACAGCCGATATCCGAAAAAATAGTATTAATGCGAGTGTATACATTTGGAAAATAAATGCTTATCAATTGGCTTAGTAGGACGTCAATGAATTCATTGGTAATATGCATTCAAAAGAAACAAACGACTAAAATACTTTTAACGACCATATTCATGCAACTTAAGGGACAGAATAATGTTTCTCAGTGACCGGTTAATACTTAACACACCACCTTTGAATGGCAAGCCTATGCAAAACGAACACCACGGAACAACCTTATTTGTACCGATATGCGCGTCGTGTGTGTTTGTGTGTGTAGGGGCAGTGTTGTGTATGCCGGGTCTTAAAAAAATATGCAAAATATGTAAGTTTTAATGAAAACGGAAAAAAATGCGTAATTATCAGAATTTATGCTAATTTATGTAATTATGTGCATATATTATGCTGACTATACAGGTGTAATTGTATTAAGTTATGCAAATGCATGCGATTATGCTAATGCATGCCGTTATGAAAATCGGGATGATACAATAAATTGTATTAAATTATACAAGTGTGATGTAAGTATGCTAAATTAAGCTCGGTTTCGTTGTCTAGGGTTGTATTATCAATCGGTCTATGATGTTTACTTATTCTTGTCGCTAAGTTTTTTTACTTTTACCGTTGTTAGAAGAAACAAAAAAAAGAGTTTACCAAGAAACCGTTGCCTGTTTTGTCATCCCTCGTCTGGGGAGATTGTGTCCCCCGCTGTTTTGGGTATGTGTGTGTCTGTTATACTTTTATTGGAGTGATAAGTTGTTTCCTCAAGGCCTGGCTCCTTCGCGGTCGGGTGTTACATTTGTCTCTCACAATGAGGGCCGCAGTCTCTCCCTTTGTGGTTTTATTGCTAAAACATGCTTCTGGAAGGTGGCTGGGAGGCTTTTTCTATGGAATGCATTTATCTTGGTCATGTGATTGACTTATTTCGCCTCATCTCTTCTAATTATTATTTGTTTTATGTTTCCCAAGATTCGTGATTTAGCATTGTTATTACCACGTATATTCCTAGGGTTGTATTAACCTTTGTTTCTCGTCTGTATCCAGGGATCCGTGCTGTTATTTTCGAGTTGTATTTTTATGTCATCAAGTTAGAGGCGTAACTAAGTTTTCAGTTAAGCTTCTTGGCTGCTGGAATTAATATTCCTTGGTTTTTTGGTGAAGTCATGTAGATAGCAAGATATAATAGAAACAACATGTGAGGTAGATGAGAGTAAAATAAGGTAATTAATAAGTGAAGGCCACCAATGTGACTGCAGTCTGGTTCTTTCACTGGGTGAGTGTGTGTAGACTATGATGTCGAGTCATTCTTGTCGCTAAGTTCTGAACTTTAACCGTTGTATTAAGAGAAATGAAAAAGAAAAGTTATTTTTAAAAATTGTCTGTTTCTTCGTGGCGCCAGCTTGTCTGCACTCTTTTGAGGGGGCCTTTGAAGCCATGTAGATTTTCCCCAGAATCTCATTAGCAATCCCCCCCCCTATCTTTCCTTTGTACCAAGGTGTATTTATTTATTAATTAATCTTTATGGCTACTTCCTTGCTTGGTCCTGACTGTGAAAGCCATCTGCTGTGAGGGGAGGGTTTCGCATCACCCACCTTTTGCCCCAAGCGACACCGCGATTGATTATTTAAAAAAAATGTTGGCAGAATTATTCTTAATATCAATTTTGGAAAAAGGCCTATATGCAACAGCAGTCACCACGCGGTCCAATAATTATTATAGCGGGTAGTGTGGTTTGAGTTTGTCCTTGTACGATCTCTGCACATGGATCGTGTTACCATCTGTGACTCTGGGGTCGTGGGAGCCCTGGGCGGCCAGCGATATTTGTGTTCCTTTACACACCAAAAATACCTCAGGTCCCCAGCAGTGGGCGTTGGGTCGGCGGGTGTTTGTCGGCAAATGGCGTGTGATCCACTCGAGCTGCGTGCCCATCAGGCTCCGTCCACAGCTGGAGTGGCTGTTGAGTCGGCACGCTGCGGTTCACCGCTGGTTGCGGCGCCCGTGCTGGCAGGTTGTCGATGGGTCGGGCCCAGCCTGCACCGGGGTGCACTGTGGCCACGTCGCCAGATAGTGCTCGCAGCTCGTCCGTCGGGCGGCAGCGCGTCACCCCCCTTGACACCAGGCACGGTTGGAGGGTGCTCGGGCCTTTCGAGTCAGCACGCTCGTGGTCAGCCGTTAGTTGCTGCGCTGCACGTTCGCAGATTATCTGCACGCCAGGCTCGATCAGCAGTGGGAATGGTCTGTGGTCGGTTGCTCCTCATTCCTTGTCAGCAGCAGCTTGCTTCGCGCGAGCACCCTTGGTGCCCCCCTTCCCTCGGGAGGTCCCTGCTGTGTGCCGCTGTCTCACTGCTCCGGGTTCACTCTCTAGAACTGATCAAAAACTCTTATCAGAATATCAGTCACTTGGACAACAGAATTTTTCCGGCCTATAGTTTGGACAAAATTTCATGCATTCTCGATATTAGTGTATAACTCAAATCTCCACTTATCTCCACTTAACTTGTGAGAATTTTATTGTGTTATTTTATTATTTTATTCTCATTCTACTTGACCTTACCGAAAGAACCAAAGAAGACGAGTACTAATGTAATGAGAACCATGTGTATATGTCCGTACGTAATAGATGAGTGTGTAGTGCACGTGTGTTTTACTGTCAAAAGTATTATTGTAGAGTACTGTAAAAAGAACGCAAACGGCTTTGCTGTACTTGAGGACTTTCAGTAAGTCGGATAAGAGCGGCTTTACGTGGCTTTCACTTAAAACTTTCACTCTACATACCTTTTTTGACGATCGCGATGTAACTTTAATGTGAATGAATGAAAATGTATTTAAACTTTTGTTGTGGTATTTACATTCACTTCTAAGAGCTATGACTTATTAATCACTGAAAGAACTGTTAGGATTATTTGCAAGATGTTATCTTAAGGGGTCTTAGGAAGTGTTGGGGGGGGGGGTCCCCCTCCTCCTCAGCCCCCACCCCTCTCGGCCCGTGAGCGTGATGGCAGATCAGCTGCCCACAGCGCCTTATTACGACGAAACATCACCTGGGGGGCGTACATGTTTGTGAGGGGCGCACCTCTGGTTAGCTGCTTGCTCACGGTCACGTGATGCACTTCAACCAATCCGTGCCGCGTTAAGCACACAATGACAGATTCACAGAGTCACAGAATGGCAGAGTGACAGAATGACAGACCTGGGTGTTTATATATATTTATAGGTGGGTGTTAATAAAACATGCAACTTGTCGTATTCAAAACCTCCTGAGCTACATCATCATACAACAATACATTCTATCAAGTTAACATTTAATCTCATGATGTTTGAAAATATTCCTATGAGGTGGTGGTCAATACAACTTTACAACTTTCCAAAGCCAAAGCTTGTGAATAATTAATCTCAAGTTGTTTTATTTTATGTGGGAGCGAGGCAGGAGGGGGTGCTCCTTTGGCCTTTGTTGTCTCAAGGGAGGAGTTCACAGGCCTCCGTTACTGCAGTTTTCTTTTTTAGAACGCGCTAAATCCAGAAGTAAAAAAAAAACAATTACATAAAAAATAGACTATCACTTTTATTATTTTTTTGGAAAAGACATATATACAACAGGGCCATAACCCACATCCCAACACTGCCAGCAGCGTGCATTTAATGAGTCCGAAAGTTTCACCTAACCATGAATATAGGTATCTCACTTGAAGCAAATTGATGGTCCAAAAACCCAATAATGAATGAGAAACAAATATATAAAGTTCGGTTTTCACTTAATTTTGCTTTTCTTGATCTTGCAGGGTTACTATTTTAATGCCATGCATTTACAAACTCTATCTATCAGGGTCTGTGAAGAAATAAATTCTCATACTTCTAGCCATACAGCTTTGTATGAATGTTGAACTTCTTTCACACCGCACGTAACCAACCATGCTAATCAGAGGTATGGGGGAAGGACAACAATCTAAACACAAAAAGCAGTTCTAAAGATATTAGTTTTCAATTTAGAATGAGTTTTCAATTTTGCATTTGCGCATCAATGTTTAGAACGGTTGTTTTTATGACGCTTTACGCTTGTGTGAGGGAATGCCATCGTCAATGCCTGGGAGGGGTAACCGGTGACCCGCATGGTTATGGGGGAGTGCGGGCTCTGCGGGTTTGTCGCCAGCGGACACTAAGCGCTGTGTGTGGCCCCAGACGACAGCGACGGGGACCCCCCAGCCCTGCCGGACGCTGAATCGGGACCCGAGGATGAGGAGGAGAAGCGCTGGCTTGATGCCCTGGAGCGCGGAGAGCTGGACGACAATGGGGAGCTCAAGAAGGAGGTGGACGAGTCCCTGCTGACGCCACGGCAGGTGAGCTCCCTGCCTTGGAATTCACCCTTGAGGCTTGGGAATGTCCCCCCCGTCTCTGAATCTCAACCTGCGTCTCCCTCTTTTAACAGATTGACAGCCAACGATGTGTAACCTTGCTGATAAAGATACTGACCCAGGGAGGGCACCAAACCCATACATCGTCCACTATCACCCAACTTATGTTACGTGGAATGCCAATTATTCACTATGAATGGCCCTTCTCATGAGTGCCTGTTATATATTTTAAAGTGGCATTTTGTCGAGACATTGCCGATTGCATCTGAGCAGGCCCTTGTTCGAAAGTGCATTGACGCACAAGACAAAGTCTGTTAAGGCTATACGTATAGCCTTAACAGACTATTGGGGAAGGTGCTGTTAGCGAGAACCTATGAAGGCCGGAACAGTACACGAAGGGGTGAGTGGCCACCACCACGCCCGAACACCTTTGTCTCCCCGGTCCTGGAGGCCCAGGACCAGTTCCGAAAATCGCCACTGGTATTGGCCGTGAGCGGGAATTGAACTCGAGTCGCCGGGTTCATGGCGCAGCGCACTAACAACTGCACTACCACTTCGCACGCACGTACCCGTGTGTGTGTGTGGTGTTTGTTTCGCGAGCAGCGCGCACTGCTGCACCGTGACGCGGCGCCCACCCAGCCGCTGCTGGAGCTGCCCATGGGCTACAAGGAGAAGGAGATGACGGCAGAGATGCTGATGAAGCGCGCGGAGCGGGCGCGCACGCGCCGCCTGCAGGCCGCGCGCAAGGCCGAGGAGAGTCGCAAGCAGACAATAGAGCGCCTCACCAAGACCGGCCGCGCCAAGTCCGGCGGCAAAGCCGGGGGCCGTGTGGGGGCGCTGGGCCGGCGGTGGCCCATGGCCCCCACCGTGCGCTACTCCAGCTCCGCCTCCGAGGGGACCACCGTCTCCTTCCCGCCCGGCTTCCCGCTGCCGGCGCTGCTGGGTCCCGCACCGGCCCCTCCGCCCGCCCCCTCACAGGCGCTGGACTGCGGCGTCCCCGGCTGCACCAACAGGAAACGCTACAGCTGCGCTAAGACCGGCGTGCCGCTGTGCAGCCTCGAGTGCTACCGCAAGAACCTCGTGCTGCAGGCGCACTCGTAGCCGGGCTCCCATGGAGCGGTGTTGCGGAGAGATTTGCGAGCTCATCCCGCATTCCCGACTGTTGTACATGGAGTGGACGATGCGATTAGAAATCTTCCTTTTTGACTGTTGCTGTACATATGAAGATAACCTCGAACATGGATTTTTAGCGGTCAGCGCCATGGTCAATTGTGCACATAGCGGCATTGTCACCTTCCCTGGGAGAGGCGCTACCTTATGTACTCCAGCAACAAGGAGCAACGTACGGCTGATACAGCATCCTTCAGGCATCCTTGCATTCCCATGCAATGACAATAAACAACAAAATCTTCAGAACGCAGCCAATTCAGTGATGACCGATGTCTCCACGTAATTTACGTCGAGGGGGACAAGAATCACTTAATGGCACGAACTATGTGCCATTAAGTGAGGGTGAGGGTACGTTAGGGCACGTGATGTTGGTAGCTTGGTGTGATTGGCTACGAGTCGTTGCTCAAGCGAATCCTTGCGTGGAGCAGCCTGAAGACCGGACACGTCGACAAGTCCTTGATGATGCCCGGATACGAGAGGGGCCTCCACTGCTTTGACTGAACTCGTCAATGCTGTTGATGCCTAGAATTCTGTCTTCATTGTTGTCATGAATACATTTGAGTAAAAGCGGCTTGATTGTTCAGCGTGGCATGAAATGTTTATCTAACACAGAATTTGCTTTACATAATAAATGCGCATTGTTGCAGAAAGGCTTCACATAAAGACGTGTTTTTAATGATGAATGGACGGTGATGTAGTTCTGGAAGGTATCTGTCATTTTATTGTATTTTTTTATTTGTCTCGGGCAGGGGTGGGGAACGTCCGGCCCGTGGGCCGTATAAGGCCCGCGAAATAATTTAATCGATATTCTTGGTTCTTTCGGTAAAGTCACATTGAAGGGAAACAAAATCATGTTTTATATATATTTTATTACTTTATTGTTTCCCTTCAACGTGACTTTACCGAAAGAACCAAGAATATGAATCACTGCAGTCACGAAAGCTTTAAATAAAAAAATAATTTGATCTGTTCCAGCCATCACATTAGGGGTGAGTTAATTAAATGTTTGACCAAATATAACAGGCTACTTTTTAAGTCGATAATTTTGTATGGCCCGTGAATTATGTTATAAATATCCAAATGGCCCTTGGCAGAAAAAAGTTTCCCCACCCCCTGGTCTAGGGTGTGATTTATTCATGATACACAATGACAGAAGCCAACCTTATATTCCGGATTCTTTGATATCTCGCATGTACACAATGTTCAACCACCCACACACAGATTTTAATGCAAACAAGTCTTTTTTATAAAAAAAAACAATTGAGTACCAATCATCAAATATGCAACTGACAGTTGGTCCAAAGAATACTTGATACTGTTATGCAAATGAAAACTTTGAAAACTGAAAACAGAAATTAATGGCATAACTCAGAATTTAGGTTAATAAGGCATCAATGCACACTGATGATTAAAGATAAGGCAAGCAACACAACAGAAGCAATCTGCTTTCAGTCTGTAACAGTCTCATCATGCTCGCGTTGAGAAGGTGACACGGCAGTCTTCGTGCAAACAGCGGAGACGGCGACCCAATGGTTGATGACGCAACAAACAGCAGCAGCCAGGAGGTCGATGCAGCTGGTGACTTGTCAGCTGTGGTCAGGTCTTGACGACGTGTAGAATGATGATGTTCTTTAACGTCTTTACCTTGATAATAATTCACAGAGTTTTTACCGGCACTTTTTGTTGTGCTCGTCATCCATGGCACGTGACCTTGTAGCACAGTTCGGTGCAATGTTAACGTCTCTCCCTCTCAAAATTAATGCCTTGCTCGAGTAGGCAAATGTCTTCTCTCCTTAAATATTTCTTCTGCAACACTCAATGTGAGTCCCCTTAATCGCACTTGCCATATGTATTATTCAATAACTGAAAATCTGAAAATGTGCTTTTAGCATCTCCGCTGTTTGCGCACCATACAATACTTATTATTTAATTTAAATGATTATCGCAAGTTCGTGTCTAGTGGTTCTCCATCAATTACAATACGTCCGCAATAGTCACCAGGTCCATAGATCCGTCTCGCCAAGGCCGTAGCCATGGAGTCAACATTGGGGGGGACCAAATCTTCCAGGGGGTCTAGGGGTCCCCCCCCCCTAGAAAAATCTAAATTTGAAAACTAATTTCCTGCCTAAAATATAAAAAAATTCACTAAACACATGGGATGGACTTTTTTTTTTACAATAATACAATAATGTCTAATAGTGTATTGTATTACATTGCTCTGTTTTTACTTTTATAAGTATTGTTTATAGCAATATATTGGGATGGGACATTTTTAGCCTTGTGTCTAGCAGTAAAGTATTTTCAAGCAATACAACGCATGAAACATAAATAAACCACTAGAACACTCAGTGCACTACAAATCTAAGTATTTAGTAGATCAAAGCATCAACTCGTGTCATAATCACGTCAACTCTGCATCATTATTCTTCGCCAGTGTTGTATATATAGGTGTTATGAAAATTGATGAAAATAATGAAAATTAAATGAGATTTGCATAATTTATCCGAAATTATGTTAATCAGTGTAATTATGCTGATTCGAGAGATAATCGTATTAATTTATGCGAGTGGGCGTGGTTATGATAATGCAGGTCGTTATGGATTATGAGGTCGAGCCTCGGTGACGAGGATTGTGTTATGAATTGGAATAACGCAATTAATCGTATGCAGTGACGCAGGCGTTGTGAGCGTGAATGAGAGAGAGTCGATTCGACTCTGCTCTTTAATTCCGTATTATCGATAAGGATACGATTACTCTCGATTGAACATGAATTATGTGTGTTATGGATTATGTGTGATGATAGTGTGCTTATGATAGGTCCCCAGGATTCATATCTCATACGCAGAACAATATTATGCAGAATTTCAGGAAGAATCACACACAAACCTTCTGCTTTGATCAATTTTATTTTCTAGCTAACTTTAATTTTTGGATAATATGAAAACTCAATCTCGGGATGTTGGAATTTCAACACAGCGTTAACATGATACCATCACGATTGCGTTGTTTCACCTCGATATTGGCACCTATGGTTAATTCCCGACGCGTAACGCAATCGATCGGTTGTTGAGAGAGAGATTAAAAACATGCAAACTATTCTATCAAAACCTTAACCTTATAAGATGCAAACTCGTATTCTTGAATGATTACACAACACGGCACTCGGTCTTTGATTCGTATCCAATCCTTAACACATTCTGATATGCGAAATTATTATGCTTGAAATCGTCAGCACAGTACCACGGCGATGTTCGTTCATTGATTCATCAACGATTATGCAATTAAAGCGTTCGACTGAAATAATTCTGATTGCCTCATCAACGTAACTCAATGGGTGGCGATGTTTTTCGTTATTAACTAATAGTTGACGCAGTTATCATGAGTCTTGTATGTTTAATGGGAGGGTTGTTGATATCTTGCGTTGAGCAAACGCCTAGGTTGATTTCCTTGTCAAAAAAAATGTTTGTTCGTTGTGTAGCGGTGGGGGAGTGAGGAGGGAGTGTGGGGGAGGGGCATACGAACGACTGCCAGTTTCTGTCCACCGCTGGCTGGATGAGTCAGCACGACGCTCGCATGAGTGCAGGGCCGCTTCCCTCTCAGCCCTGGTGACGCGAAGTTGCGCGCTGTAGCACGCTGGTGGCACGCTGTTGGCACGCGCTGGTGCTGGTGGCACGCTGGTGGCGTGCTGTTGGCGCGCGCTGGTGCTGGTGCTGATGCTGATGGCACGCTGGTGGCGCGCGCTCCCTCTCCTTGAAGATGCGCGAACGCGCCCGTGCTGGTTCGCTGATAGCAGTTTCTCTCCACTGCTGGCTGAGCTGCTGCACGCTCTTGCTTGGCGTTGCTGGCCGCGCTCTTTCTCCTCGAAGATGCGCGAACGCGCCCGTGCTGATTCGCTGACAGCAGTTTCCTCCACTGCTGGATGAGCTGCGCCGATGCGCGCTCTTTCCGCTGCTGTAGTATCTGACGCTGCGCTCGCGGGCGACAGGTCAAGTTTTTATTCTGCTGAGTGAGCCGAGTCGCACGCGCTCTCTTTGTTGAGGTTGTTGGCGGCTCTCTGACAGCAGGTTTCCTCTACTGCTGTATGACTCAAGTCGCACGCGCTTGGTCACTGGTTTGCTGAAGTTGTTGGTGGCTGCTCGTGCTTTTCCGCTGCTGGTTGAGCCACGTTGCACGTGCTTTCTTTGTGGAGATGTTCGAGCGCTCTCAGCGCTGATTCGCTGATACTTTGTTGGCGGCTGGCCAAGCTTTTTCTTCAGTTGAGTGAGTTGAGTCGCACGTGCTCTCTCTGTTGAAGTGCGCGAACGCGCCCGTGCTGGTTCGCTGACAGCAGGTTTCCTCCACTGCTGTATGACTCACTTTTGTTGATACATCGCGACTCAGCGATCCTCGCTACTCAGCGAGGCTCGGAGCCAGCCGCTCCATGCGACTGCTCGTCCTGTGGACGTCTTGACTCGCTGATCTGTCTTGACTCTTGACTTAACTTCACTGACTTTTGAAAATGCGGCTGACCGTTATATTCAAAGACAATTCTCTCTGCCCAGTGAAAAAGGGGGGGGCGGGGTCTGTGTGTGTGAGTTCGTGTGTGTGTGTACAGATGGCTCCTGCGATAACGATCTGTTTGCCCTGGCGTGAAATTCCTCTCTCGCGCTCTTCGGGAGAGACAAAGGTGGTCGGGAGTACCTATCTCTTTATACTTTCGACTTTATATTTCTCAAAAACAATTTGGTCCCATGTTCGCCAAGACTCGTGTTTGTAACTACGTCCTCCCGACACCCCTCTCGGGTTACCGAGGTTCGCATTGATATGATGGAGTTATTAGAAAGAAAAATAATTTTCATCCTGAGTTTAAGAGGTCCGTTTCCAGATTGTTGGAATCCATATCCCTTGGTTCTGTAAGGTTCTATAATGGAATATCGTTTAAGGTTAACACGTTATTAATGTTATATTGCAATTTTCTTTAAAACTTTGTTTGCCTGGTTGCCGTGTGTGGGGTGGGGTGTGTCTCCTCATCAAACCCGGCTGGCTTTTCCAGATGGCCCCTTGTGATAAGGTGTAATTCCTGCTTCTCCGCGCTGTGAGAGAGACAAAGGTGGTCGGGGTTGCTTGGGATATTGTTTAAACTCTTTCGTAAGTTTGCCCGTTCGCCTCATTCCTTCTCGATAACCTTTGATGTGACTCGGTATTTTGTCTCCAAGCTTTGTTTTAACAGTAAAAGTATTAAAGGTGAAAATCATTTGATAGCGAATTAATTATTGGATAATAATTCACTGATGTATCTGGTGGCCTGGTCTTGATTGGAGTGAGCGCGAGGACCGCTAACTTTAGCTTATTCTTGTTATTGCATTTAAAATTTAAACCGTTGTTTTAATGACAAAGGAAAAAAAATATGGTTTAACCCGTGGGCATCCTCGTTTCTGGCTTGCGGAGGGCTTCCCTCTGCGTGACCTCCCTTAGGGCACATCAAACTCTTGTTCATCTTGAGATCTTCGCAGATAGCTGCTAACATCCTTGCCTCGAGAGTTTTATTATTTCTTTATTTTTTTAATGGTCTGTTTATGATCGACATCTGGTTTTTCGTTTTATTGATTATTTTTTGTTTGTTAAAAATATATATAACACAAATATTATTGTTAATATCAATTTTGGAAAATGCTCATATACAACACCAGTGTACATGAAAAACCCACGACCGACCGATGCAACCGTACGAACAAATATGTGGTAAAGAAAAATATGAATGTCAAGGTGTATATCAGCTAGCGTATGGGCCCTCTAAAGTGTACCTCCTCCCCTACTAGATGCTCTCTCTGTGAGCAAGCACGGATACCTCCTCCACACAGGTATGGAGAATTCAGAAGTCTCTTGCACCGCTCTTGACTTCCAATCACTCAGTCTGCAGCTGGCCACGCCTCTGCATGCACTCTCTCAAGGCAACCAGCGAGAATGCGGTGCGGTCCTTCAATGTGTCCTGTACTGGAGCCCCAATCGCCGATGAGGCTCGCAGTCGACCGCTGGGCTAGCCGTGCCCGCACTGGAAAACTGCATAGTAAGCACGCTGGAATCGTCTTCGGTACTCCCGTTGAGACATAGCTTTAGCTGCATTGATGCCATCCGCCATGTCTGAATACAGGTCTGCCCAAGTTAGTCCTGGTCTTATGTGGTAACGACTGCCCATTGACCTGCATCCTCATGCAAACTCCAGCACAACAGAATTGCTTTCTCCTTTGACATGTTTAACTTCCACCTTCCTGCTACAACCGTAACATTATACAAGTGGTCCCGTATACTTCTACAGTTATCTTCTGGATTGAAACGTATGACCCCCCCTTGATAGCTTCAGTCAACCATAATACTTTATCTCTAAAGTTCATCTCTTGTATCATCGCCTGCCTTTCCTGCCTCATGACCTTTTTGCTCATGGCCTTGGCCTCTTTTTGGCTGCCTTTCATTTAACAATTCCAACTCGTCTCCTCCTCCCTCGCGTTGTTTTTTGTGTTTCTTGAAAAATTATAAAATAAAATGAAAATGTACGTGTAATTTTATGAATGTTTGCTAATTAATCAAGTTATGCAAATTGATGCTATTATGCTAATTAGGCTCGGCTTCGTTGTCTTGGGGTGTATTACCAATCGTGATAATGCGATGAAAAATGTGTGTGAAGTTATGCAAGTTTATTAACTAATGCAAATGTATGCAATTATGCTAATTAGGCTCGGCTTCATTGTCTAGGGTTGTATTATCAATCGTAATAATACAATGATTCTAGCTTTAACTTTTACTGATTATGTTTTAGTGGAATTATGTCAGGTCTCAAAATTCAGATCTCACCGCAGGATAGTCTTTATAATTAGGATTATTATGCATGAACTTAGGAAAAAAACACTCACACTCTTGTGTTAAGCAACTTTAATATCTAAGAACACTCTAATATGCGAACACACTTATGATCGGAATTGTCAACACGGTACTCCTGAAGATGTCCTACTCATTGATCCGTACAATTAACCCTCAATGGTTACATTTGTTAATACTGAGCAACAGAACGATTGGCTTATTCTTCAGTCGCGTGACCATACACGGCGATAGGAAATGTCCTGAAAAAAATGACAATATTCATACGAACAGTGATACAGAAACATGTGCCCAAGGCAAAAGTAGACATCAATGACTTCATTGGTGAGATGTAATTAAGGAATGTATACTTACGAGTCTCAACACTAGTATGTAGTGTGTAGATTCGTAACATAGATGCTTATAAATGTTAAGTATGTTATCAATGAATTCATTGGTAAGGTTATTCAATTAGTGAAAACGAATGACTAAAATACTTCTAAACGACTGTCGAAACGTCGTGAGAATTTTTTATTGTTTTATATATATTTTGTTATTTTGTTGTTTCTCTTCAACGTGACTTTACCGAAAAAACTAAGAATATGAATTACTGCAGTCACGAAAGCTTTAAATCAAAATTTGACTGTATTCATGTAACTCAAGGGAGAGAACAATGCTTTTCACGATCAGCTAAGCTAATAGTTAACGCACCACCTTGGGATGGCAATCCTTTTTGAAACACAAAGATACCTTTTTGGAACAATCTTATTCATCCCAATATGCGCGTTATGTGTGTGTCTGTTGAATTAGCGGCTTATGCGGTACAGCGTCCCTTGTACCGAAAATACCTCGGGTTCCCACAGGGCCGCTGGGATGGCGTGTGTGCGTGCGTGTTGACCACACGGCACTCTCACCTGCGCCGACACTCTCTCGGCTGCGCCAGGCTCTCTCCACTGCTGCGGTGGTTGTTCAGTCGGCGGTGCCCGTGCTGGCAGGGAAGATGGGTCCGGCTTCGTCTGCGTCGATGTGTGCGATGATCCCGTGGCCAGACTCTGTTGATCCTTGGAGACTCGACCTCTGCTGGTATGCGGCGCCGTCCTTCCCTTGGTGCTCTCCGCCCTTCTTCCAAGAGGGCTCCTGCTGTGACCTGCTTATCGCCGCTCCTCACTCCCAAAACTCACAAATTGTATTAGCACACCTCTTAGCTTCTCACAACTCTTATAGCTTAGTATAATACAACTTATCGCAGTCCTCGACTCTGCAAGCGACTCAAAGTATAAGGGTAAATGTAGAGGAAAAACTTTCAGCGATACTCTGTCAGTGCCGAACTCAGCACTTAACAACACATCGCCATTCTCTTCTGCAAGACTCGACACCCATGGTTGATTTCGAGGCCATCCCCCGGAGCCTGCCACTCGCAGTACTGATTTGCTTGGTTTGGCTCTTCGTTATATCCGAAAATCTCCCATCTCGACTCGCCTTCTCACAAAGGACTGGAATTCCTTTGATTTCGCTCCTGGCCTGTGATTGTGACCGTTAGTCCGGTATGCGTGTGTGTGTTTATTCTAATTTATTGAAGTAATTTGTTCAGTCACATCAAGGCCTGGTTCCTGTCCCTCTTCCTCCAGCCATCTGTGGAAAATAGATGCTTTCAATTGCCCCTAAGTGTGTTTTACTAGTTTACAACTTTCTGCAATAATTTATTTGGTCTTTTGTTGTCGGGATGTCTTTATTACCGCCATATTTCCATTCACGCTCTGGGCAGCCTTCTTTCCAGATCCCATCTCGGGTTGGAAGTGGCCTTTGAAGTCGTGACCTTTTGTGCACGGGTGTGCTTGCCATGTTTTCCATTCACTCATCACGGGTTGGAAGTTAAGAGAAAAAAATATTATTTTACACCTCTTATAGCTTGGTACCGTATCACTTCCGCAGTTTTGACTCTGCAAGTGACTCAAAGTACGTTTTGAGCAGAGTCTACGGTACTCACATCGCGGTTTGGAATTTCTTCATGGTATTTGACTGCTACCATGTGCAGTGTTAGCTGTTGGAAGACAAAGGCGGTTGGTGAGGCTCTGATCCTATGGAATACATATTATCTTGGTCGTGTGTGATTGAGCTATTTCGCCTTGTATCTCTTCTGAATGACCCTAGATCTAATATTTCATAATTATTTGGTTTATACTTACCCAAGATTTGTAGTATATAGTTGTTACCAAGGGTATTCCGAGGGTTTTATTAACCGTTGTTCCCCGTCTGTATCGCCAGGGATCCATGCTTTTTATTCTCAAGTTATATTTTGATATCCTGAGGTTGAGATATAGCTAAGCTTCGAACTTTACTGTTGTATTTAAAAAAACCCCAGCCAGTTCGCAATGACTGGCTGGTTCTCGCTGTCCGGGGAGGTGTTGTATCTTTTATGGTGGCCTTCTCTTGAAGTCCGGTTAGGATTTCCCGCAGAATCTCATTAGCCTCCACCCCCCCCTTGGGACCTATTTTTTATTACATTTTATGACTTCCTAAGCAGGTTTGTGAGCAATTATCCTCGAGCTACCTTTTGTGTGGTAGGCAGGAGGCGGGGAGGAGGGACACCCTTTTCCATGCCCCAGCGCTACATCCCGGTCAAACTTATAAAAAAAACCCGCAGAATCACTCTTAATGTACATTTTGGAAAAGGCACATATACAACACTCGTTCATTGTAGATTATAATTTTTATGTGTCTCCGTGTCTATGTTTGTCTTTCTGTATATGTGTCTCTCTCCGAGCTTACATTTACATACAGTTCTCACTTGATGGCGGTTGCTTGTGTTGCAATAGAAACGTCGTGATCTATTATTTCTTTTCTTTTTTTCTTTTCTTTCTACGTGACTTTAACGAAAGAACCAAAGAGTAATTCCTGCATTCACGAAAGCTTCAAATCAAGATTGGATTATAATGTACGAGTCCAGTCTGGCCATTTCTGCGATTTTTACATCACACTCAGCAGATTTAGTTCACTCCAATATGCTCTCTCGCAATTGAGCTCTGTGTAGATTAATATCCTCAAAGGAGCAACCCTCCCATATGTCTTTCTGCTTTTTACACTCAGCAGCTGCCCAGCCACGACATTTTAACATTAATTCCCGATGTCTCCCACAGAATTTTTGAGCAAATTCCTGACCCATGACTCAGAATCAGGCCCTCGGTCCTCTGGCCCGAGGTTACGACCCTCAGCCATTATTTTTATGTAACATTTAGCTCATACACCATGTAGTTCACTCTCAGAATACGATCAAGAGCTCTGTACGACCAACTGCACCTAGTTGAACCCAATGTTTTGTCAGAGAGAAAGACAAGCTCCTCATGCAATGAATTAATTTTTATTTCATGGTCGTGTGTCTGCGGATAGATCCCAGATGGCGCAACTCAATTTGTTGTATGTGGAGGGTCTTACAATATTTATTTAATTTAATTTCATCGTCACCAGGTTCAGACATCTGTCCAGCAGTCGAGGATTTTTCAAGCAATACACCCCATGAAACATAAATAAACCACTCGGACACTCAGTACACTATAAATTGAGTTTTGACTTGAAACTTTCGTGACTGCAGGAATTAATATTCTTGGTTATTTCGGTAAAGTCACGTAAATTGAAAAAATATATTATAAAAATAATTAAAGTAAAATAAAAATTGAAAAAAAAAGCAAAAAACCCACGACGTTTCGATCGCAACACAAGCAGTCTTCATCAGGCGGCGAAAAGAGCTGCGCAAACAACACGAGCTGCGGAAGCAGCCCGCTAATGCAGGAGCAAACAGCATGGGTGGGGCAGCCAGTAGCAGACAATGGAGGGGAAGGAAGGGGGCAGAGACAGGGGGAGAGAGGGGGTGGGGCAGAGATCGGGGGGGGTAGAGATGCAGGGGGGGGGGGGGCATTGTGCCTCGCTACACACATCCACACTGCTGACGGTAGAGGTTGACAAGAAAACACAAATCAAGTCATGACCCAAAGTGGTTGATGACATCTTTCCAATGATTGCTGAGTTTATAACCGTCGCCTCGGTTGAAATTATGTCTGCATATATGAATGGCTTGGTGAACGAATCTTTGTTGATAGCCAGTCAGCTTGCAAAGTACCATCGTCTTCGCTCCCAGTACACATCCACGTCTAGCACGCCTGGTCCAGGTGACGTCATTGCCCTTTAACCCCTGACCCCCGTCCAGCGCATTCCCGCGCGTGTGAATGGTGCGTGTTAAAGTGAGAGCAGAGATTTCGTGTCTGTGTGGTGCATGTGCGTGAGGGTGGCTCGCAGATCCCTTACATCACCCCTCCCCTTCCTTGAGACAAAGCCGTCCTCGGCTCAACAACTGTATGCCTCGGCCGTTCAAAGCCAACTGCAGCGGGGCACATGTAATTTAAACCACAACAACAAAATATGCAATAAAGCAAAAGTAACACAACATAAAAAATGTGCAATAAAGCAAAAGTAACAACACTATTCCCCCTCCGTCTCCTTGTTAACAAGAGTGCTGCCTCTGTTGCAGCCTTCCCCCAGGATCCGATCCCTCGAACGAACATAACAGGATTGTGGGGATGTCCGTGTCCACAGCTGCGACGAGGTGGCGTGAGCGGGTTAAGGGGCCCCGTCCTGTGGCCAAGTCCTCAACCGATGCTGCGGCTGCGTCTTCAGCCACGGACGCCGACGGGTCTGGTACTGGCGTTCCGGTCACCTGTAGTCCTGCAGGATGGACAGTGTCTGCATTGTCAGTCCTTCGCGTATTAGGCCGTGAGTGTGACAACCTCTTCCCACCCGGCCGAACTGACGATGAAGGTGAAGGTGACGATGCTCGTAGGGGCAACTCGGCCGCGACATAACGTTTTAGCCTCAAAGGGTGAACGTACCACCTACGCTTTCCCATCCGAATGCGAACACACTGAGGTCGCAATACCTGCAGCACTGTGATGGGGCCCTGCCAGGGTTGGTGCAGCTTCGCTGACGTCCGCAACGGTACCTGCGGGCAGTGCAGCCAAGCCAGGTCACCCACTGCCGAGGCCGCCTTGCGAGCCTCACGCAAATACTTGAGCGAGTGGCGGAATGCGACTGGCCATTCTCCCGAATGCGACGGGACAGGGCGCAACTGTGCCTCAATTGGAGGGCTCAGCTCGCGTCCATACATCAAGAAAATTGGTGAATATCCCGTTGATGTATGCGGCGCCGAGCTATAGGCCGTCAAAACCCTAAGGATGTGCAAATCCCAATCTGTCTGCTGGTCATTGACCAAGTGACACAGCATCCCCGAGATAGTGCGGTTAAAGCGTTCCACCATCCCGTCCATTTGTGGGTGGGAAGGGGATGTCCGCACCTTTTTGATGCCCAGAATGTCACACACCACCTGCAACAGTTTGGAGGAAACGTTTCTGCCCTGGTCCGTCAGCAGCTGCTTCGGAGACCCCTTGTCAGCGACATAGCCATTTCCAAAGGCATCCGCTATGGACGCTGCCGTCTGTTCGGCCAACGGGCAGGCAAAGGGCCATTGTGTAAAGTACTCCATCCCCACCAGTAGGTATCCACACCCTCGAGGGGTGGCGGGGAAGGGGCCCAAGATATCGAGACCCACGAGGTCATTTACCCGGGAAACTTTAATGGACTGCAGGGGAGTGCTTTCCACGACCGGCGGGGGCTTCCTGCGCGTACAGTCCGCGCACGCCGATACCCGACGGCGGATATTGGCGGATATGCCCGGCAAAAAATGGCAAAGGCGTAGCGCAGCCTCAGTCTTGCTGCTACCTAGATGGAGCAACTGTCGGGCGTGAACATCGAAGCATAGCTGACTCTGCAGGGAAGAGGGCACCACCAGAACTTTACGGTTCACAGTCACGTCCCAGCGCATCAACAAACCTTCCCACATGAGGAAAAACTTCCCTGACGTGGGGAGATCATCAGCACGTGCCGTCTCCACCACCCGGCGAAACGGTGCCAAAGACGCGTCTACCTGCTGCCGGTCCCTCCATTCCTGCAGGGTGAGCCCTAAGTCACTATCAAGTGATACCGTCGGCCCCGCCCGGTCCGTGTCCCCGGCGGAAACCGGCGCCACGATCTCGGGTTGCGCCGCGGCCAGCGGTCTACAGCGTGCGGATCCGTCGCCGCAAGCGCGCTTAACGGGGGCTGTGAGTCTGGACAAAGCATCGGCGTTCGTATGCCTGACTCCTTTCCGATAAACCACTCGATACGTGTACTCTTGCAGCCGCTCCAACCATCGGGCCATCTGACCGGTCACTTGGTCAATGCGGATCAAGTACTGCAATGCCGCATGATCTGTCTGAACAGTGAAGTTGCGGCCGTACAGGTAGGGCTGAAACTGCTGCACAAAGTGGACGACGGCAAGCAGCTCGCGGCGCGTAACGCAATACCGCTGCTCGGCTTGCGACAAGACGCGACTTCCATAGGCAATGACAACCTCTCTCTTCTCCTGAATCTGAGAGAGAACTGCCCCAATGCCTACATCGCTCGCGTCCCTTTCCAGCAGGAAGGGAATCGAAAAATCGGGGTATGCTAGGGGCGGCGCTTCTGTCAACTGCTGGCGCAGTGTCAAGAACAGGTCGGTGTCTGCCTGGTACCTATGAAATGACTGTCCCATCCCTTCGCCATGAGCGCATGCAAGGGCTTAGCGATGGTTGCAAGGTTCTCGACGAAACGGCGGTAATGGGATACAAACCCCACAAATCTGCGGACTTCAGGCACGGACGTGGGTGTTGGCCGCATGCCATTTTGTCGGGATCTGTCGCGACCCCCGACGCATTAACGACATGCCCCAAGTATTTAACGGAGGAGCGAACCAGATGGCACTTGGAGGATTTTAACTTGAGCTTGGCGTCATGGATTTTCGACTCCCACTGCAATCCCGCAAGTACCAGCTCCATCAATCGCTGGAAAGTGGTGGGAGCCGTCTGTAAACCCATCGGCAAACAGTTGAAATGAAAGAGACTTTGAAGCGTTCTGAAAGCCGTTTTTGGTCTGGATTCGGCATCTAGTGGTAGCTGTCAGAATCCCGCCAAAAGGTCTAGTGTGGAGAAAATTTTCTCCTGCGAGGGCATCTAATGACTCATCTATGCGCAGAAGCGGGTAGGCGTCCGCCAAGGTAACTTTGTTCAGCCGCCTGAAGTCTACGCAAAAACGCAAGGATCCATCTAATTTCTTAACCAATACAACCGGCGCACCCCACGGACTTGTCAATGGCGATATGATGTCTGACTCCATCATCTCCTGCACCGCCCGCCGCACATGCTCCTTCTCCCTAGGACCCATCCTATATGAGTTCTGCAAAATGGGTGGCGCATCGGCCGTTTCAATGTGGTGCTCCATCAGCGTCGTGCGACCAAGATCGTAGGGACCCTGACTGAACACGTCTGCAAAGTCACTCAACAAAGTCCTGAGCTCCCCCAATTTCCTTGCAGACAGATCGGTGTTCTGTGCCAGGAGCGCGTCTATCCATGTCGTGTACTCTGCCCTGACCGACGGGCCGTCCAATTGCACATTGTTGATGGTGTGCGCCTCAGGGTTCGAATGCATGGGACTGACCTGCATGAACAGTGGCTGATTCCTGCGCATGAGTGTGTCAGCTGCTGCTAAGCAATGGCGACCCACCACCGACAATAATGCGGAGTCAATGAGTGGTGTATCCGACCGGGAAGTGACGAACGGGGTGCGATACCGGAGCGGCACCAAGGCCTGCGCACCAGGTGGGATTGAGACCGTAGTCCTGACCAGCGCCTGAACTCGCGGAAGCTGCTTCGATTCCCCGTCTGGATGCAAGAAGTACAAGCGACCCCCCGACGGGGTCTCGACGCAGGCTTCGTCCGTCAGAATGCGAAGGGGCCTGAGACTCAACAGGGCCGTGCCCAGCAAGCAGGGAACCGTGAGCACACTGGAGACCAGTACCGGAGCACATACCTCCAGGTCCCCGATGCGGACCGGCACTACCACTTGGCCCACTATCCCCATACTTCCCCCATTTGCGGCTATGTACCTGGCCTGCACCGGCACGAGACGACGCTGTCCCCCTGGTAACAAGTCAAAGATACGCAGGGATATGATGCTAGCCATCGCACCCGTGTCGACCAACACGCGGACGCTAACCCATACCACCGAGCCTACCAACACGGACGTCCCCCCCGTGGCTGCCACCACCCTTTTGGCTAACCGACACCACTTATTAACCATGTCCAGCCACGGGCCCGGACCATCAGCGAAAATCCTAGCCGCCGCCCCCGAGGAATGAGATGCGTGATGGGGTGAATCTGGGGTGGATGGTTCTGGCTGGGTGTCCGAGGTGTCAGCACACACTTGAATTGGAACGGCCGTGGACCGAGGCTGACGATCCCGGCTGGTTGTCCCCGGCACACTCGTCCTGCTGCGGCATCCGCGGGCGATGTGTCCCTCCCGACCGCAGCAATGGCAGATGACGTCGTCGGTGACCCGAGGATGATCTCCTGCCTCGTGAGGTGCCCAGCGCCGGGGACGGCGCTCCGCTTCCCGTGGGATCCTCGGGTACTGCCGCAGGGTCGCCACCGTCTCTCCCTCGTCCTCCTTCACCGGCGGCGCGTGTCTGGTTGGAGGCCCTGGCCGCCCCTCGATGTCACCGCAATCCCACGCAACATGTGCCACACCTCGCATGGGTCCCGCCATCTCTTCATAAGCGCAGAAATGTTGTTCAACCCATAGCGAGGTGTGGGCTTCCTCCTCCACCACCGGCAGCATCACTCTCGCCTCCTGTGCCATGACAAGGAGCCGCTCCGCCACCAGCGAGTCCAGGGCCGGCTCGTTGAGCCGCGGGAATGCGGAGAGTCAAACACGTCCGCCATCTCCTTATAGACACGCTGCAGGGATGCTCTTTTAGCAGGCAGAATCTGGTCGAATACTGCCAGAGCAGGGTCGTCCAACACAGTGGGCAGCATCGTCAGGGTTTGCTCCTCCGTCCACCTCATTGCCCGGGCGCCCATCTCCAACCGGCGGATGAAAGCGCGCCATTCTCCCGATCTGGACGTGAACTTCTGTATCGCGCCCAGCTGGTGGCTCCATCTGGGTCCTCCCTCCGCGGGCTGCCTTGGCTGAGGTTCCGGCTAAATCTCTCCCCCGGTTGCCGCTGCTGTCGGAGGATATCGGGAGGGCAGACCAGAGTGTTCTCCCAGGTCCCGCGTGGGACGCATGGTCGGCGGCGCGCGCTGATGCTGCACCATCCCCTGAGAGATGCTGGTCGGGAAGGCTGACCGTGGCCCCCGTCCCCTCGCTGGAGAGGTAGTGCGGCTGAAGTTCCCCCTGCCCGTTCGACCTCAGGACCCAGCTGGCTAAGCAGCGTGGTGACTGCCTCCAGCAGCAGATCCATCCTCCGATCCCTCGAGGATGATCTGCGGCAGCGCTGTGTCTGCATCGCCGGGTTGGTGGAGGAAGGTGGCCACACGGGACGAGCAGCTGCCACGGATCTCGTCGATGAGCCGGGAGACGAATCCCGACTCATCGGTTCTGTTTCAGAGCAAATCTCGTCCCGGGCACCTAGAGCCTCTTCTTAATATGTCTCCCCCCTTGGGGTCTTGCGTCAGTTGAGGCGAGACATTCCACCGTTGCTACCAGATGAAGAGGAATCGGAGACTGGTTTAAGCACTTCTTTAGTTCTCCAACGCACAGCAACCATCCCCGAACACGCTTCCCACAGCCCTATTAACCCCTCCATCTCCACCCTCGTTCCCAATACACATCCATGTCTAGCACGCCTGGTCCGGGTGATGTCATTGCCCTTTAACCCCTGACCCTCGTCCAACACATTCCCGTGCGTGTGATTGGTGCGTGTTATAGTGAGGGCGGAGATTTCGTGTCTGGGTGGTGCGTGTGCGTGAGGGTGGCTCGCAGATCCCTTACAGTATTATCACGATTGGTAATACACCCCAAGACAACGAAGCCGAGCCTCGTGTTGTTTGTGCAGCTCTTTCCACCGCCCACTCACTTTGGAACCCTTATAGGCAGCTGCATTTAGAGGCTTGCCCCCTCTTTTCTCTCTGCCTGTTGAAGACCGCTTTTGTTGCAACCAAAACGTCGTGGGTTTTTTGCTTTTATTATTTTCAATTTATTATTTGAATTTAATGTTTCCATTTTTTATGCTATTATTTTTTGTGTTTTATGTTATTATTTTATGAATTCCTGCAGTCGCGAAAGTTTTAAGTCAAAATGTAGCCCCCTCTACGGGGAGGGTTTCCACATAACCATAAGATCTTTTAACAAACGCTAAGACAAGAAAGCTCATCTGATCGAGTCACTCGCATTTCTGAAGAGATACCACGACTCTAAGGTAATACCGACTTCATTCACACTGACCTCTGCTGCTGTCACATCTTCCAATGCCAAACGAATTTTGTCCAGGGCTAGCTTGGCCCTGATCTCTGAGAGAATTAGACTGCTCTGTACTGAACTGGACCATGTAAACAAGACACTCTTGAAATCACACTAACATTGACAGAAAAAATGTCTACATCTGATTGGGAACATGTAGATAACATGACCGCTTCATCAGCCGCTACAATGTCAGCTAAATGTGAAGATAATCTGATTTCCAAATTCAACCTCCTTTCCAAGAAGAAACCAGATCCACACATTAAAAAGTTAGACCTTGACAAGGTTGTTATCAATATGAGTAATAGCCCAATCTCCGATGGTTTAAAGTCAGTTTTGGCTAAAGGATTGCACTTTGCAGTCAACTACAAACACATACCAGTGGATGGCATTAATTGCTCAGGTCGATGTAGCTCTTAAGGGTTTGGGACACATCACTGCAGACGTGACAAGATCTGAAATCGCTGCAACCCTCAAAAGCGCTAAGATGCCAGTCAGCAACATCAGCAAGGAGGAGCGCTTTGTGTTATTTCAATTTTAAAAAGAGGGAAGATATCGTCATCCTCTCAGCCGACAAGGGCAATGCCATGGTCATCATGGACAAAAACGTGTACAATAACAAAATTCAGGACCTACTTAATGATGGTAGCTATACAAAAATTAAAAGAGATCCCACCAACTGCCTCGTTACAAAAACAAACAGTATCATCACTGATTCAGCTTCATTAATTGAACAGACCAAACGATTTTCCTTAAAACCTTCTGCTGCTGGACCCACCCAGACTATATGTCTTACCAAAAATCCATAAAGAAGGTACACCCTTTCGTCCCATCCTCTCCACCATATGGCTCACCCACCTACAAACTGGCCCAATATATGTTTGAGACCTTGCAGTCATTCACTGGTAAGACCACCTCTGTTCTTAACTCAGCTCACGTGGTATCGTCAATTAAAGACGTCCCTAGGTGATTTGCTCGTTAGTTTTGATGTAGTTTCTCTGTTCACCAAAGTTCCTGTACCCGATACCATTGCAATAATTTAAGATTTGGTCCAACAAGGACTGAATGCTGATGTACCAGCCCTGGTGAGACACTGCCTCACCAATACATATGTGGTGCCACCGCAGCGGAGCAGCTCGGCCGGCGCTACCTGCTCCTCGCACCCCCCCCCCCCCACGAACGCACGCACGCCCCACTAGACACTCGCATGCACCCCCGTAGGGTCTCTTCCTCGGTTGTTGTTGGAGGGCGACTACCTCCAACTGCCCAGTAGCGTCCTTCACGAGCCTCCTCCACAGAGGCCGATCTTGACACCGCTGGTACTAGTCATTGGCAAGTCCACTCAGCTCCACGTCCTCCTGTACCACATCCTCAATCCGGCCGAACAAAAGCTGTTTCGGCATGCGGTGGCTGGGCATGCGGGCTACATGACCCAGCCAACGCAGCCTTGCCTGCTCACCGATGGGACCTTGCCCAGATCTTTCAAGGATTTGTGAGCTCCTCACATAATCCAGCCTGGTTAAACCCAGGATGGATCGTAGGCAGGCTAGCCTAAATGTTTCTAACCGGCGAAGATGTTCCATTAGGGGGGGACCACGTTTCGCAAGCGTAGAGCGAGCGAACACACACACGGACACACGTACAACCCCCCCCCCCACAACACAGAGTGAAATCAAAGGAAGTTCCTGTCCTTTGTGAGAAGGCAAGTCGAGGTGGGCGAAATTCCACAGCTACCAGCGGCAGAAGACGGCGACCATCAGCTCGGCAAGGGACAGCTCGGAAGAGGACAGCAAGCCAGCTCCGGGGCATGGCCTCGAGATCAACAATGCGTGTGGTGCATCGCAGAGAAGAGGGGCGAGGTGATGCTCTGTGCTGAGTTCAGCATGGATCGACAGAGTATCGCTGAAAGTTATTCTCAGCGTCAAGCAATCAACCTCGAGAAAGGGCGGAGAGGGCCAAGCATCAACCAAGCCAGCATTGCAGAAAACCAGCTGCACGCGCAATCGGCACCGCCAGAGAGAGATGGAGCAAGAGAGAGCGCGCAGCAGCGCCACCAGCGCCACCTAGCAAGGGTGCCAGCTGCCAGCGGACAAGCGTTGTGCCGACTCGGCTCATCCAGCAGGGGAAAGAGCCTGACCAGCCGCCCGTGAGCAAGAGTGTCAGCGCCAGTGAGCGCGTCGTGGGTTCGACCCACAGGCACATCGACCAGCACCAGCTGGGAACCAAGACAAGAGTGAGGAACTGCAGCCAGTGGACGAGCTGTGGGCGCTATCTGACGACGGATCATCGCGCACAGACGGCGAGCGTCGTGCCGACTCTTCCACCCAGCTGTGGACAGAACTGTGGCCGCCCGTGTGAAAGAAGGAGTGCCAAGGGTGCTGCCAGGCAAGGGTGCTGCCAGGCAAAGTCTCCGAGGCGAGCATCTTCCCCAACCCCCATCGTGCAGCTGGAAAAAGGGGTAAAAAGCAGTGGTACAGCGATCGGCGCACTGCTGTATGTGGGTGACTCCAATCAATGTGGGTACGACGCGCACGCACATACAAATAATGAAATAGATGTGCGTTCGCCCGCGCCGCGAGCGTATTGCGCAGAGATTATTTAATTGATTCCGAGCGCAGTCGGCTTGTTGACACGACGGCTTAGTCCAATAATTAATTAATTCCAACCAGCTGCGAGCGGCGATTTAAACAATATTACGTACTCTGTGTGGTTAGGACGCGTGAGTGGGGGGGGGGGCGCGTGTAATTCACCCCTAGGCGGTGTCTGCCAGCCGCTAGCTATGTCAGTCAGAGAGGGCACTGGTGCGGGGGGGCCGTCACCCGGTCGGGGGCGCGGGGGGCCCCGCGAGGTGCAAACGCGGAGGGGGCGGGGGTGGAGGGGGCGGACGTTGCACCCCACTCGCTTGCGGAGAGGGAGGGGGGGTTAGACATCGCACCCCACCCGCTCGCGGAGAGGGAGGGGGGAGACGTTGCGCCCCACCCGCTCGCGGAGAGTGAGGGGGAGATCAGCCCCCACCTAATGGGGAGTGGGGAGGGGGGCATTAGCCCCCACAACCCCCCTCCATGCCCCCGCGCTACATCGAGATCAATAAAAAAGAAAAAACAATTGGCAGAATACCATGAAAGCTTGGATTGCGAGTAACTTGGTCTGCGAGTGTTTTGCAAGATGAGCAAATTTTTTAAATAAATAATAATTTGATAAACGAGCGATGTCTTGCAATACGAGCTGTACGTACTGTATACGCTTTGTCTGCTGAGCGTCATGTGATCACAACTGAGCCAATGGTTCTCTCTCTCTCCCTCTCGCTGCGGGATTGTGGGTAATCATCTCCCATGCGTGCCTCACTTCTATAGCCAACATCCGTGCGAGCGTAGACTGTTTGTGTGGTGCCGCCTCAGCGGGGCCGCTCCGTCGGGGCCGTGCCCACCGCCGTGACACCTCGACGCGGTGCGCCCCTCGCCCCCCCCCCCCCCCGCACAAATGCACACACACCCCACGTAGAGCTGCGGGGGAAGGTCACCTGGCCGACGGGTTTTTATCCAGAAGCCCCTAATGGGATCAAGCTTCATGGTTTCCTGCGGCCGGGGAATTGGGCGACCTACCCCCGAGGCTGACCAGCACCGCGGCGCCGTGACCTGATATTATAATGGCATGGTTACGGCAGGGGCGGTAAAGCCACCGCGGATGAGATCACACACACACGGCATGGGGTGTGGGAACAGCGGGACGCCTTTGTTGTAGGTAGGATTAGGGATCTAGACAACAAAGGGACAGGAATAGTCAGGCCTCTGAATGGACAGGGCGGCACGGGTGCGGAAGCATCTGAATGCCTTTTGTTATAAGTGTAGGGGTGCTATGGGGAATAAACACATGGCACGGGAAGGTGTGGTTCACCCACACCTTGGTGGCTACAACAACGTCCGCTAAGGCTCCAGTGGGTATAAAGTGCGGGGAGCCAGGGAGCTCGGGGCAGAGTGTGGGGCCCGAGGCTGAAGCAACCAGTGAAGAAAGAAGGCCAGCTAGGTGAGACCCTGGAACTCCTGTGACCGCTGCCCTTTTCAGGGCCGGCACAGCAAGCCAGTGGTGCGGCCCCAGAGCCCCAGAGTCAGTGTCCTTCTAAGGGCCAGTCGGGTCGGCGGGGTGCCGAGATCTGTGCCTAACCAGGGCCGGATCTGATAGCCTCTCTTAGAGCCCTACCAGGAGGAACTGGGAGCCTAGAGCTTAGGCTAGAGAGCCTGGGGTGTGTTCCTGAGTTATACGGGTGGAGGGGCCACTACCCCTTCTAGTGTAACCCTTGTTAAGGTTTAAATAAATAGTGCTGCTTCTATTCTGCCGTCTCCGTGTCCTGGAACCCACTACATAAGTAAGATTACGGATCCGAATGTCAAAGGGACAAGAATAACTCGGCCTCCAATTGGACAGGGGAGCATGGGCGCAGGAGCAACTGAATGCCTTTTGTCATAGGTCGGATTATAGACCCGAATATGAAAGGGCACGGGTGGGCGAGTGCGAGCACCACGGAATGCCTTTGTGATAGGGTGGATAAAATGCAGAGGCTTGGGGCAGTGAGAGGCAGAGTTCTTCAAATCATCGCGGTCCACGGAGCATTGGAGTCAGCCGTTCGAGTTGTCCGTGTGACGAGCTTCAGCGCAGCCAGGCTCAACCCTCTACGGAGACGACCCACAGCATCGCCCTTCAACAGCTTCCAGCGCATCAGGGTGGGAATAAGAGTAAGTAGAGGAGAGGTAAGCTTGGGCTATTTAACCGAGGGTAGAAAGCGGGGCGATAGGCAGGATAAATTGAATCTCTGTTGAATCAGATGATGATTTTGTTCGTTTTGGTAACCAGGCTGTTGGTGGGATCTCTTTTTATTTTTGTATAGCTGCCATCGTTGAGTAGTTCTTGAATTTTGTTGTTATATTCTGTTTTGTTCATGATGACAGTGGCATTGCCCTTGTCGGCTGAGAGGACGACAATATCATCTCTCTTTTTTAATTGAGATAATTCAAAGCGTTCGTCTTTGCTGATGTTGCTGGATGGCAACTTAGCGTTTTTGAGAGTTGCAGCGATTTCAGATCTTGCTACGTCTGCAGAGATGTGACTCAAGCCCTTGAGTGCAACGTCGACATGGGCAATGATATCATTAACCGGTATGTGTCTCGGTGTGACAGCAGAGTGTAGACCTTTAGCTAAAACGGATTTCAGACCATCTCTGATTCAACAGCATTAATTGATCAGATCAAACAGTTCTCGTTGAAACCCTCTGCTGCCAGGCCACCAAGATTATATGGCCTTCCAAAGATACACAAAGAAGATACACCCCTTCGTCCCATCGTCTCTACTATCAACTCCCCCACTTATAAACTGGCACGTTTTCTTGCTGACATACTGCGACCTTTCACTGGAAAAACCACCTCTGCGGTACTAAATTCTACTCACCTGGTATCGGCAATCAAAGGCATTTCCCTGTCCCCAGATTACCTGCTTGTCAGTTTTGATGTGGTGTCCTTGTTCACCAAAGTCCCGGTACTTGACACCATCGCTATCATTGAAGACCTGGTTCATCAAGGACTGCATACTGATGTACCCCCCCTGGTGAGACATTGCTTAACCAACACATACTTCACCTGGAATGGAACTTTCTACAAACAAACTGAGGGCACCCCAATGGGCTCCCCCCTATCTCCGGTTGTAGCCAACGTATTCATGGAAAATTTGAAACTGACGCCATCCAGACTGCCACTCTACGCCCGACCTTATGGAAGAGGTATGTGGATGACACCTTTGTCATCTGGCCACATGGCCAGCCTGCTCTAGACCAATTCCGCGACCACATCAATTCCATACACTCAGCCATCAGATTTACCATGGAGGTCGAAAAAGATGGCAAGCTACCCTTTTTGGATGTCTTAATTAAAAGAAGACATGATGGTTCAATGAGCCATTCTGTCTACAGGAAAGCTACCCATACAGATGCTTACTTGAAACCGGATTCCCACCACCATCCATCCCAGAAGAACTCCCTCATCAAGACTGTATACCATAGAGCCCAATGCATTTCCGACCAGGAACACATTACCAGTGAACTCAAGCACGTACACCAGGCTCTCAGGGCTAATGATTACTCCGACTACACAATCCGCAAAGCCATCACTCCAGTCATGAAGGATCCTCTTGTGGAGCCACTCAAAACCATCACCTTACCCTACATTGCAGGGGTCACTAAAAAGATCTCCAAAATCCTGAATAAACACAAGATCCAGGTCCGATTCAACACAGTACATAAAATCCGTGATCTAGTTCCATCTGTAAAAGATGCTGTTCCAGACATACAGTACCCGGGCGTTTACAAACTAAAGTGCCTCTGTGGTAGTAGCTACATTGGAGAAACCAAACGACATATCTCGGACCGCATCCGCGAACATAAAACAGACTTGAAACACGGTAGAACGAACTCCTCTGCCGTGGCAGATCACTGTTATAATTCAGTGGGCTCACATGAAATTGAACCATCATGTCTCCTTTTAATTAAGACATCCAAAAAGGGTAGTTTGCCATCTTTTTCGACCTCCATGGTAAATCTGATGGCTGGGTGTATGTAATTGATGTGGTCGCGGAATTGGTCTAGAGCAGCAAACCATTTCCGTTCTTAATTAATTGTATTTTACGATGACCTTCAGACCGCAGCTCTTTCGCTGGCATTGACTCTTAATACCTCTCACACCACGGTTAATGGTATGGTTTACAACATGGAGTATAACAGCGCCTCGCAGCTGTCTCTCTCCCCCTCCTCTGTTCCGAGTTATTTCAATGCTAAATTCTCCTAGTTATTTCAATGCTAAATTCTCATGTTTGATTTGTACTAGGTGCCTATGTGAATGTGTATGCTTTGACTTTAACATAGCTATTTCTGTGACCAGTCACAAGCTAATCACTCAGCTATTTCAATGCTAAATTCTATGCTAATTCCTTTGTGAAGGGGTGCCTCTGTGGATGTGTATGCTTTAACTTTAACATAGCCATTTCTGTGACCAGTCACAAGCTAATCACTCAGCTATTTCAATGCTAAATTCTATGCTAATTCCTTTGTCAAGGCGCTCTGTTTCTTCTCACACAGCTTAAAGGTCACGATCTGAGCGTGGCTTTTTCGCTCCAGCGCTGTCCTCCAGACAGTCTCGTCCCTTCACCTGATGAAGGCCGCTTGTGTTGTGGCCGAAACGTCGTGAGAATTTTATTGTGTTATTTTATTTGATCAATTTATTATTTTATTCTCATTCTACGTGACTTTACCGAAAGAACCAAAGAAGATGAATCCTTGCAGTCACGAAAGCTTTAAATCCACGTGTATATTGTTTACTACAGTATAGTGTTGTGACCACGTGTATATTTCATTTTTAAATGAATACAGTATTTCATCATTTTTAAATGAATACAGTATTTTTGGGTTGTGGAACGAATCATCTGAGTTTCCATGATTTCTTATGGGGAAATTCGCTTTGATATACGAGTGCTTTGGATTACGAGCACGTTTCCGGAACGAATTATGCTCGCAATCCAAGGTTTCACTGCAATTTTCTTTGGTTCTTTCGGTAAAGTCACGTAGAATGATAATAAAATAATAAATTGATAAAATAAAATAACACAATAATATTCTCACGACGTTTCGGCCACAACACAAGCGGCCTTCATCAGGTGAAGGGGGCGAGACTGTCTGGTAGGACAGCGCTGGAGTGAAAGAGCCACGTTCAGATACGGCCTTTAAGTTGTGTGAGAGGAACAAAGCGCCTTGACAAATGAATTAGCATATAATTTAGCATTGAAATGGCTGAATGATTAGCTTGTGACTGGTCACAGAAATAGCTATGTTAAAAGTTAAAGCATACACACCCGCAGAGGCACCCATTGTTAAAGGGATTAGCATAGAATTTAGCATTGAAATAGCTAAGTTAAGCCATACACATCTTGACAATGGAATTAGCATAGAATTTAGCATTGAGATAGCTGAGTGATTAGCTTGTACCTGCTGCAGAAATAGAGCTTGTACCTGCTGCAGAAATAGCTACGTTAAAGTCAGAGCATACACATTCACCGATGCCCTTAGTACAAATCAAATAGGAGAATTTAGCATTGAAATAACTAGGCGAATCCAGCATTGAAACAACTGAGTGATTAGCTAGTGACTGGTCACAGAAATGACTACACATCTGAGCTATTCACAGTACTATATAGTGAACCAATAAAAACTAAAATATAAATTACCTTTGTTGTATACGGCCCTTTTTCCACAATTAATATCCATAAGAATATTTACGGATGCATACACTAGATTTATTTTTCCTTTCTTTCGTGACAAACAATATATATTTTTAATAATGAATCAAACCCGTAAGCCAGAAACACGAAAAACCAGATGTCGGTCATAAACAGACCATTAAGAAATAAAGAAATAATAAAACTCTCGAGGCGAGGATGTAACAGCTATCGGCGAAAATCTCCAGATGAACAAGAGTTTGATGGGCCCCTTAGGAAAGGTCCCTCCGAGGTCAGAACACCAAGAGAGCAGACACCAGACGCCAACAGGGTAAATCGTATACATATTCTTTTCCTTATTTTCCAGTAAAACAACAACAAAAAAATTAAAAGGCAACAACAAGAATAAGATAAAAGTAGCGAGCCTAACGCTCACTGCAATTAAGAACAGGCCACCAGACACGTCAGTGAATTATTATCCAATGATTAATTCGCTATCAAATGATTTTCACCTTTAATACTTTTACTGTTAAAACAAAGCTTGGAGCAAGAATACCGAGTCACATCAAAGGTTATCGAGAAGGAATGAGACAACGAGCAAACTTGCGAAAGAGTTTAAACAATATTCCAAGCAACCCCGACCACCTTTTGTCTCTCTCACAGCGCGGAGAAGCAGGAATTACACCTTATCACAAGGGGCCATCTGGAAAAGCCAGCCGGGTTTGATGAGGAGACGCACCCACCCCACACACGGCAACCAGGCAAAGAAAGTTTTAAAGAAAATTGCAAAATAATATTAATAATAACAACGTGTTAACCTTACACGACATTCCATTATAGAACCTTATAGAACCAAGGGATATGGATTCCAACAATCAAGAAATGGACCTCTTAAACTCAGGATGATAATTATTTTTCTTTTTAATAATTCCATCATAACAATTCGAACCTCGGTAAAACCGAGAGGTGTCGGGAAGACGTAGTTACAAACACGAGTCTTGGCGAACATGGGACCAAATGGTATTTGAGAAAAATAAGTCGAAAGTATAAAGAGGTGCTCCCGACCACCTTTGTCTCTCCCGACCACCTTTGTCTTTCCCTGCAGCACGTGATAAAATGCATACGCTCGGAAGAGCATCTTCACTTGGAAATAAATCAAATACTATGAATCACAAGCAGGATCATAACTGTGTATGATAAGATACCAACTGTGATGTGAAATGTTAAACTTAAAAAAAAATCTTAACCATTTCTTTGTGCGTCGGAACGCGAACGGAAAAGGGGGGGGGGGGAACCCGCCCCTCTCCCTGGGTGGAGGGATCAGACAACCAGACGCCACCGAGATGAATCGAGGTGTCTGTTATCTTGATGTTTATGGCTTGAGGAAAGACCCGAACAGGACCATGTCATAAATGACACACACACAAACATACACACTGACACACGAACCCCCCCACCACCGACACACGAACCCCCCCCCCCACCGACATACGATCAGATCAAAGATAGCTCCACCTCGTGAGGGGGAGCCGAGAAGGGGAGAGATTTTTGGCATAAAAAGGAGCCGTTTCAGCTTTGAAATCAGCTCATCAGCCCTCGGGGCCAGCTCATCAGCCCTCGGGGCCAACTCATCAGCCCTCGGGGGCAGCTCAACAGAAGAAGACTCATCTCAACTCAGCTCAACAGAAGAAGACTCATCTCTACTCATCTCAGCAGAAGACCCGCTCAACTCATCTCAGCAGAAGAACAGCCATCACCGACGCCGGAGACGTCTCTACAACTCGCCGAATTGGCGAGTGTCGCCGATTGGCGACCCGCTGCCGCTGTTAGCGGCCAGCGCCACCACGAGCGAATCGTGAGCCTGCAATGTACAACCGCCGACGACGGAGCACCAGCGCGCCGCTGCGGGCGTGCTTCTAACGCCGTCTACCAGACGGTCATCTCAGCTACAACAACGCATCTACTCGTTCACCAACGTCCGTCGAGTCCGAACCAACTACTGAAAGAAGAATCAACTGATACGTATGATACACTGCCCCCCACTACATGACAAACCAGACGTCTGCTTGACGCAAAGAATCGATTCCGAACATTGGCCTACTCTTTCACCACTCATACCATTCAACACACACACACGGGTCATTAACAAAGCCTAAAAACCTCAAGCCATTGAACCATCCGTGATTGTGGAAACATCGCAACGACCGAGTGAATAATCTATAGTTTTTAAGAGTGTTCATAATTTTCCTCTGTAATATTGTGCTGGGGCTGTACTTCTAACCGCATAAATTACCAACTGACCCATTAACAAGGATTAATTCTTGGCACCTCACCACGGAGCGCCGCTCGCGGGGTTGAAGAGCGGGTTCAACCGGTTCCCTGTCAGGGGTCTGGCCACAATCAATTAAAAGATTGGCCCGAGATAAGGATCTCAAAAGGAAACATCGCCACCCATTGAGTCGCGTTGAGAAGTTGATTAGGAATACTTGAGTCGTTCGTTAATATTTGTCTTTCGGCATAATCTTGCTGGTATCCACGAATGAAATAACGAATTGAAACGCATATTTGTGCCTCCAAGAATAATACTGGTTGTAGTGCCCTGTCAACGAGTAGCGTTGCATAATAATCAGTCATCCTATTGTGAACAACGTGACAATAATTGCATTAAGGGCCGCGCATGATCAATGACCGAATGCTGTGTTGTGTGACAATTCAAGTAACGAAGCATTGTGGCCATCGAGTGGTGTTGATAAGGCAATCCGAAGTATTTCAGTCGAACGCTTTAAATTCATAATCGTTATGAATCAATGAACGAACATCAACGTGGTACTGTGCTGACGATTTCAAGCATAATAACTTCGCATATCAGGATGTATTAAGGATTGGATACGAATCAAAGCCCAAGTGCCGTGTTGTGTAACAATTCAAGCTTACGAGTTTGCATATTATAAAGTTAAGGTTTGATAGAATAGTTCGCATGTTTTAATCTCTCTCTCAACAACCGATTGATTGCGTTACGCGTCGGGAATTAACCACAGGTGCCGCTATCGAGGTGAAACAACGTAATCGTGATGGTATCATGTTCACGCTGTGTTGAAATTCCAAAATCCCGAGATTGAGTTTTCATATTATCCAAAAATTAAAGTTAGCTAGAAAATAAAATTGATTAAAGCAGAAGGGTTGTGTGTGATTCTTCCTGAAATTCTGCATAATATTGTTCTGCGTATGAGATCTGAATCCTGGGGACCTATCATAAGCACACTATCACCACACATAATCCATAACACACATAATCCGTAATGTTCAATCGAGAGTAATCGTATCCTTATCGATAATACGGAATTAAAGAGCAGAGTCGAATCGACTCTCTCTCATTCACGCTCACAACGCCTGCGTCACTGCATACGATTAATTGCGTTATTCCAATTCATAACACAATCCTCGTCACCGAGGCTCGACCTGATAATCCATAACGACCTGCATTATCATAACCACGCCCACTCGCATAAATAAATACGATTATCTCTCGAATCAGCATAATTTATGCGCATAATTACACTGATTAACATAATTTCGGATAAATTATGCAAATCTCAAATTTCATTTAATTTTCATTATTTTCATCAATTTTCATAACACCTATATATACAACACCTTCATGTTATCAATAAACTCTATATTCTCCAATCAGCTAAGCTACCAACAATAAGTCGTTATATATCACAATGCTATATGGCGAAAAAATGGGTGGATTCTTACCCTCAAATTTCAGCACCACGGATAGCTACGGGCCCCGTTCAGACGGACGAGTTCGTCCATGGTCGGAACAGAGGAGGGGGAGAGAGACAGCTGCGAGGCCCTAGTATGCTCCATATTGTAAAACTATACCATTAACCGTGGTGTGAGAGGTATTAAGAGGCAATGCTGGCGAAAGAGCTGCGGTCAGAAGGTCATCGTAAAAATACAATTAATTAAGAACAGAAATGATTTAAAACATCTTTCCAGTGGTTACTAAGCCTGAATCCATCTTCTCGGTTGAAATTGTCTCTGTGCTTGTATATGTGAATGGCCTCATGAACGAATCTCTCATGGTAGCCGGTTGGTTTGCAAACAACCTCCGTCTTGGAGAAGTCAATGTCATGTGAGCCCACTGTCCTACCAGACAGTCTCGCCCCCTTCACCTGATGAAGGCCGCTTGTGTTGTGGCCGAAACGTCGTGAGAATATTATTGTGTTATTTTATTTTATCAATTTATTATTTTATTATCATTCTACGTGACTTTACCGAAAGAACCAAAGAAGATGAATCATTGCAGTCACGAAAGCTTTAAATCGAAATTTCACTGCAATTCTTAATATACATTTCGGAAAAGGACACATACAACACTATCGGGAAGTACCCGGCGTTGCCCAGGGGGGGGGGAAACATTTAAAAACTTCTCAAAACTTAAAAGCATAACATAAACAAATGAAAATAAAACTTTTATCATTACCTCATTAATAATAAATAAAATAAAACCCAACGCGCGTGGGAAAAAAAACTTACGCTCGCGCGCCAAGATTCGATTCTTTAAATCGCGCAAAGGAATCGAAGGATGTAGATTTATTTAGAATCGGCCTATTCCCGTTTAATCGATACCACAAACGCTCACCAGGTATCGATTCTCGCCAGTCCTGTATTCGGGTTAACGCCACACACTACTTCATGGTCATTCCCCCCCCCCCCCCCCAAAAAAAAATACAAAAGTCTATTTTTATACGTTTTACATTGTGTACAGTCTGGAAACTACCCACATGCCACATTTCAAGTTTGTTGCATGTTGGGAAGTATCCTAAACATTTCGAACAGACACACATTTACAAATGTCCCTTTAATATATAAAACTAGCTTTACTACCCGGGACTTGGATTCACCACGCCCGGCCGCCTTTGTCTCCCCAGTGGCAATGTTCACACACCACAGCAGTTACTCGTTTGAGGCTGAGTCGACCTAGGGGAGGCCCAGGACCGGTTCAAATAATCGTCACCGGTGGTGGCCGTGAGCGGGCATCGAACTCGGGTCGCCGGGTTCGTAGCGCGGCGTAGCGCTCACCACGACACTACAATGCGTTACGCTTCCACACAGACACACACACAGACACACACACACACAGACACATACACAGACACACACACAGACACATACACAGACACACACACAGACACATACACAGACACACACACAGACACACACACAGACACACACACAGACACACACACAGACACACACAGACACACACACAGCGCGCTAACCACTACACTACAATGCATTACGCTTCCACACAGACACACACACAGACACATACACAGACACACACACAGACAGACACGTACACAGACAGACACATACACAGACACATACACAGCGCGCTATCCACTACACTACAATGCGTTACGCTTCCACACAGACACACACACAGACACACACACAGACACATACACAGACACACAAACAGACACATACACAGACACACACAGACACAGCGCGCTATCCACGACACTACAATGCGTTACGCTTCCACATGCGCGGGTCACGTGACAGATGTGACGTCACAGTTCACTTGCCGTGCAATACAAATATGCATTATTATAAAATAATGAATTGATAAAATAAAATAACAATAAAATTCTCACGACGTTTCGGCCACAACACAAGCGGCCTTCATCAGCTGTCTGGAGGACAGCGCTGGAGCGAACACAGCCAAGCTCAGATCGCGACCTTTAAGCTGTGTGAGAAGAAACAGAGCGCCTTGACAAAGGAATTAGCATAGAATTTAGCATTGAAATAGCTGAAGGATTAGCTTGTGACTGGTCACAGAAATAGCTATGTTAAAGTCAAAGCCTACACATCCACAGAGGCACCTAGTATTAATCAAAGCAGGAGAATTTAGCATTGAAATAGTTGAGTGATTAGCTTGTGACTGGTCACAGAAATGGCTATGTTTAAAGTCAAAGCATACACATCCACAGAATAAAGGTACTCAATATATTCTTCAATAAGCTGAGCTATTAACAGTAACTGGGTATACACTACACTATATAATGAATACTATATAGTAAACCAATAAAAAACTAAAATATAAATTACCTCAATGTTATCCCCCCCCCCTAAAAATATATACAAAAGTGTATTTTTATAATTTTTGCATGGTGTACAGTCTGGAAGGTACCCACATGGCAAATGTCAAGTTTGCTGCATGTCGGGAAGTACGCTAAACATTTTGAACAGACACATCCCAACTTTGCCTTTAATATATATGGATATATCCAATGATTCCAAACCACGACGTGAGTGCTGTAAACTCTGCTCAAAACGTACTTTGAGTTGCTTGCAGAGTCCAAACTGCGGAAAGTGGTACGATACCAAGCTATTATGAAGTGTAAAATAATATTTAATTTTTATCAACTTCCAACCCGTGCACGATAGGTCACGATTTCAAAGGCCACAGCGCCCCTGTTTGAGAGACTGCAAGTCTGAGGTGCAAGTCTGGTGATAATAAAGACAGGCGAATAAAAAGGCCAAAAGGAACCTCCCCCTGACCCCCCCCCCGCTTCCAGATTATTTATGGCAGGAAGTTGCAGAACCAGTCAAACACTCTGAAGAGCTGTTCACACAGGCTGAGAGCGAAATCAAAGGAATCCCGGTCCTTTGTGAGAAGGCGAGCCGAGGTGGGAGATTTTAAAATATAACGAAGAAGCTCTGGGGGTGGGCCCCACAATCAACCAATGTCTTGCAGAGGAGAGACGGGGCTATGTATTATTACGTGCTGAGCTCAGTGCAGACAGACAGTATCGCTGAGAGTTGATTCTACATTGATTTGCAGCTGATAAGCAGCTCACAGCAGGAGCCCTCCTGGAGGAAGGGCAGGGGCCACCAAGCGAGCATCTTGCAAGCCAGCTGCTACTGTGAGTAGTTGCTGCTCCTCACAGCGGCTGCTACTCACAGCGGCTGCTACTCACTCACAGTAGAAGCAGCTGGCTAGGGAGCGTGCGGCCTCGGGAGCAGAGCAAAGTTCGACAAGGAGCGACCGTGCCTGGTGTCAAGGGGGGTGACGCGTGGCGGCGAGCAGCGGGCGAGCTGCCAGCGCTATCTGACGACGGGATCATCGCGCACAGGCACCACCGCCGACGGCGGCGAACATCGTGCCGACTCAACAACCACCCCAGCAGTGGAGAGAGCCTGGCGCAGCCAACATAAAGAGTGTCGACACGCGCATCGCCCCAGCTGCGTGGCCATCCCAAGGTGGAGCATTAACTATTAGCTTATCGTGAAAAGCATTAATAATTATTATGTCCATTGAGTTGCATGAATAGGATTGTTTAGAGGAATTTTAGTCATTCTAGATTTGAAGCTTTCGTGTTTTTTTCGGTGTAGTCACGTAGGTAAAGTAAAATAATTTAAAACAACTATCTTTAGTTGTTTTCATTTCTTTTACTAAATTTAGTTGTTTTCATTTATTTTATTTTACCTACGTGACTTTACCGAAAAAACCGAAGAGTATGTTAGTCATTCCTGTTTGTTAATTGCATAACCTTACCAATGCATTCATTGATGACACACTAAACATTTATAAGCATCTAAGTTACAAATCTACACACTCACAGGAACACGATTGTGTTGAGGTTTTTTCTTTTGATCACAGAATCTTGCCCGCGAATTAATTGATGTCCCATTTGCCAATTGATAAGCATCTGTTAGGGAAACAAAGACCCCCGTATAGCCTTAAATGGACTGTAGGGGCAAGTGCTGTTAGCGAGCACCAATGAAAGGCCAGAACAGTACACGAGGGGGTGGGTGGCCAGCACCACGCCCGACCGCCTTTGTCTCCCCAGTGGTGATATTTACACACCGCACCAGGTACTCATTTGAGGCTGAGTTCGACCTAGGGGAGGCCCAGGACCGGTTCAGATAATCGTCACTGGTGTTGACCGTGAGCGGGAATTGAACCCGGGTCGCCAGGTTCGTAGCGCAGCGTAGTGCTAACCACTACGCCACCGCTCCCCACTGTTATGGAAACAGGCACACTGCCACGCACTATTGTTCCAGGACATTTCGCTAATTGCATAATCTTCCCAATGAACCCATTGATGACACACGAGACATTTAGAAGTATCCTACTGTCGTCGAGTGTGGTCGCGTTCCTCTGAGGGTAGCCAATTGTTCTCATTGAAGCCCCCTTAGGCAATTGATAAGCATCTGTTAGCTCAACATACACTCGCACATATACTATTGTTGCGGGACATTTCTTAATTACATAATCTTACCGACGAATTCATTGATATCTACTTTTGCCTTGGGCACATGCTTCTTTAACACTGTTCCTATGAATATGGTCATGTTATTGTTTAAGGACTTTCCCTATCGCCGTGTATGGTCGCGCTACTCTGAGAAATTAACCGATCGTCCTGTTGCTCAGTATTAACAAATGTAACTATTGAGAGTTAATTGTACGGATCAATGAGTAGGACATCTTCAGGAGTACCGTGTTGACAATTCCGATCATAAGTGTGTTCGCATATTCGTGATTTTAGATATAAAAATTGCTTAACACAGAAGAGGCTGAGTGGTGCCTTCCTAAGTTAATGCATAATAATCTTAATTACGAGAACTGTACTGTATAATAGAGGTTTTTGGGTTAGATCACGTAAATATGTGTCGTGAAAACCCGCCACCACCTGACACAACCAACTAATAAGGGTTGTCACGTAAACAGAACGTGGCCAATTCGTCACTAGTATAGCACTAGTGTATAGTGTAGTGTATAGTAGTATATAGTGAAGTATATAGCGTAGTGTATAGTAGTGTATAGTGTAGTATACTAGTACAGCACACCGGTGTGTTGGAGAGCCAAGCCACAACATTTACAATCTGAATACGACGTTTCGCCAGTAATTACAACTAGCTTCATCAGGCGACAGCCAGATTTGTAGAGAAGTCTGTTTCGTTCCTTATATAGAGGCGTAGATGTGGTGACCACGCAGTTGCGCTCTTGCGCAAAGTGGGTGGGGGATTACTGAGGCAACGTACATTATGCATGTGCATTATGCGAGCCCTTTGAACTTGTCCTTCCTGTCTATTGTGTTGATTGAAATAGCCCTACCAACGGTAATCCCTATTGAAGTACGCTTCCCTTCGTATGCATGCTTTTAAATAATGTACAATTTGATGATTCGCTTCCACGCAGCACTAAGGCTATTCGAACGGTTAAAGTTAATTTGATTTGTTTCAATTTCGATAGATTCTCTAATTAGTCTTGACAAGTAGTAGCTAGTTTTGCACAAAACTTCAACATTATTAAAATCATATTCTTGGTTCTTTCGGTAAAGTCACGTTGAAGGGAAACAATAAAATATTGACTTTACCGAAAGAACCAAAAGAAAGAACCAATAATATGAATAACCAAAAGAAAGAACCAATAATATGAATAACTGCAGTCACGAAAGCTTTAAATCAAAATTATTAAAATCAATTGAGTGTCCGTGTTGGCACGCGTGTTCTGCTACTGGTGACATTTGTATTTGGGATAATTTAATAATTCTCTGATGTTATTTTAGTCTCGTGCTGATCATTCGTCCTGTTTGCCCAACATAACATTTACCACACGTGCAGTTAATCCTGTACACACCTTATGTTGATATCTTCGGTAATACATCTTTTGTACCAGATATTTATTTATGTCTTTTATGTACCGTGTCAAATCTGACTAGGATGTTTTGTTTTTCCAAACATCTGGCTAGTTTATCAGTTACTCCCGCAATGTACGGTATTTTGATATTTTTAATTACTTGGGCAGTTTCAATGCTCTTGTTATTTGATTTGGTTTTGGTATTCGATGCCCTGTTGATTTGTGAATCATTGTAACCGTTCATTTGCAGCGCTTCTTTAACATGTTGAATTTCACTTCTCAGACTGTCACCATCTGACACTTTCTTCGCTCGATGAATGAGCATCTTAATGAGAGCTGATTTCTGCGCGGGGTGATGGTGTGACTGCATTTAGATAGGCGTCAGTATGCGTTTTCTTTCGGTAAACACAGTGTTGTTTTACCATTTCTACCCCGTCCGAGCAGAATATCCAGAAATGGGAGACTTCTGTCAGCTTCCAATTCCATGGTGAACTGTATGGATGGGTTTTGCGAGTTGAGATTATTTAGAAATGCGTTCAGTGTATATTTGCCGTGTGGCCAGACCACCATAGTATCATCACAGTTAATCACAATATAGTGGAATGCTTTTTGTGTTTAGTTTGTTGTCTTCCACCGCGCACCTCCGTTAGCACGGTTGGTTACGTACGGTGCGAAATAAGTTCACCATACACGCATACATTGTCTGAGAATGTGCAGTACACATATTACCGGTCGGATTAGTTAGTTGATCAACGTATGATAACCTGGATAGACATGCAATTAAACGGTGTATTTCTTGATAATACGCTTCCAAGCAGCACTGAGCTTATAGCAATCAGAACGGTTGCAATTATTTATATTTCTCTCAGTTTAAATAGATTCTCTAATTAATCTTGGCCAGTTATAATTAGTTTTACACAAACCATCAACATCAATTGATTGTCCTTGTTGGCAAGGATGTTGATCGCAAAAGCCTTCGTGTTAATTTTGACTAATCCGACCGGTAATATGTACCGCATATTCTCAGAATAACATAATTTATGTACTGTATGTCGAACTTCTTTGGCACCGTACGTAGCAAACCGTGCTAGAAACTGAACACAATTAGCGTTCCACTGTATGTTGATTAACTGTGACTAATCCAACCGATAAGAGAAGTACTGCATATTCTCAGATTAACATATCCATTGTAATGTGCATACATTGACCCCCACTGGTCATCGCACCTGAGGCTCACAATGATGTGCAAGATGCACCTACTCAGCCGCGCATTCCCGTACAATCTAACATTTTAAATAAAAAAACCACGATTTCTCTACTCGTTACTTATTTACTGCTTACCTATGCGCACGGTTCTATTTTAGTGCGCGCGCGGTTTCAATGCTCGCTCGCTGGTGGCCGCCGAGGGCGGCGCTGAGGTCCTCATCCCTGTAACGCCCCACTCGAACTTTATTGAGCGCGATATTGGGGGGCGCGCACAATGCAGACGGGCTGACCGGCGATTCACGTGGGAGTGCTGCGGAATAAACATTGGAGACATCACTCTTTGGTTCTTTGGGTAAAGTCAGCTAGAAAGATAAATCAATTAAATAATAGCATGCGACGTTGCAATTGCAACACAAGCAATCATCATCAGGTGTTGCATTGCATCACATTTCCAAATGTTACTAAGTTTGTTTGATTAAGTGTGTTTTCTCTCTCTCTCTCTGTGTCCTCGTGTTGTCGCTTTTGTATTTCCTGCAGTCACCAAAGCTCCAAATCTCTCATTGACATGCTAATTCCTCTACCCCCCCCTCTCTCTCTCTGTTTCAGGCCTCGACACAGAGGCGTTGTTTCTCTGTGTGCCTGTGTGTGTCTCTCTCTGTCTCTGTGCTATCTCTCTCTGCTTATGTGTCTGTGTCTCTGTGTCTGTGTTTTGTCTCCCTCTCAAATTTAACAATCTTTGGAAGAACGTAATCAACTAGTCAGGTGGTGTTTGTCAGAAATGCAATGAGCCCTATGGACTAACGAATTCTCTCATCAAAACGTTAATCCATAGGGTTCATTGCATTTCTGACAAACACCACCTGACTATCTTCTTTGGTTCTTTCGGTAAGGTCACGTAGAATGAGAATAAAATAATAAAATAACACAATAAAATTCTCACGACGTTTCGGCCACAACGCAAGCGGCCGTCTTCAGGTTCACCTTACCGAAAGAACCAAAGAAGATGAATCCTTGTAGTCACGAAAGCTTTAAACTACCTGACTAGTGGATTAAAACATGTACATATGGCCCTCAAGATGAACGGCTACTCTGACCGTACCATCCGCCAAGCTGTTTCTCCCACCACACAGAAACAACCACTTGACACTCCGATCAAAATCATCACGTTACCATAGATATCAGGCGTTACTAAAAAGATTTCCAAAATTCTAAACAAACACAAGATCCAAGTCCGGTTCAACACAGTGTACAAAATCAGCGATCTAATGTGATTCCTGACCTACAGTACCCCGGTGTTTACAAATTGAGTTGTACCTGCGGGGACTGTTATATCGGGGAGACGAAACGACATATCTCTGACCGAATCCGCGAGCAAAAATCAGATTTGAAACACGGCAGAACGAATTCTTCTGCCGTAGCTGATCATTGTTACAACGCTGTGGGTGATCACGATATTGTCTTCTCCGACACCAAGGTGCTCTGAAAACTTACGGGCTATTATCAGAGATTTGTCCACGAGGCCATCCAGATTTACAAACATAGACACAACTTCAAGTCAAACGTTAGCTGCCTTTCAATTTTTTGTACAGCCATTCCTCAGTGGTTGTATATCATAGTGCCCTTTGATCGCGTTCACAGAGAGCTCGCATCGGGGAGCCCTTTGAATGTGAGCTCACATCGAGGGGCCCTTTGATGTGAGCCCTTGATGTGAGCTCACATCGGGGGGCCCTTTGATGTGAGCTTTGAGAAGTGGGTGTTACCCTCAGCATTCTATCAAAAAAAGCTGCTTAGCCCAGCCCTCCCACCCAGCCACGCCCCCTTACTGACTCCTCCCCCCTCCCTTAACCTGTATATATAATCCAAGTTCGTCTCTGAACTGTGCTCCTGACACAGATATTCTGCGTTGGCTTTTCCACCTGAAGACGGAAGCTTGTGTTGCCTCCGAAACGTCGTGATTTAATTTAGTTTTGTTTTATTTTGTTTTATCTACGTGACTCTACCGAATAAAACCAAAGAGTATTGGGGACATCGTTTCCTACGGGGTGGGGGGGATGGTGAGGGGGAGGGGTGAGGGGGCGAGGGGGTAGGGGCTGAGGCGAGGAGGTGAGGGGGGGTGAGGGGGCGAGGCGGTGGGGGCTGAGGTGAGGGGGTGGGGGCTGAAGCGAGGGGGTGGGGGCTGAGGCGAGGAGGTGAGGGGGGGTGAGGGGGCGAGCGGGTGGGGGCTGAGGTGAGGGGGTGGGGGTAGAGGGTGCGAGGTGGAGAGGGGCGGGGCTGTGTAGTGTGGGTGAAGGGGCGGGGCTGTGTAGTGTGGGTGAAGGGGCGGGGCTATGTAGTGGTGGAGGGGCGGGGCTGTGTGGTGTGGGTGGAGGGGCGGGGCTGTGTAGTGTGGGTGGAGGGGCGGGGCTGTGTGGGATATGGGTGGAGGGGCGGGGCTGTGTGGTGTGGGGCTGTGTGGTGTGGGTGGAGGGGCGGGGCTGTGTGGTGTGGGTGGAGGGGCGGGGCTGTGTAGTGTGGATGGGTGGAGGGGCGGGGCTGTGTGGGGTGGGTGGAGGGGCGGGGCTGTGTAGTGTGGGTGGAGGGGCGGGGCTGTGTGGTGTGGGTGGAGGGGCGGGGCTGTGTGCACACGCTGGGCGCCACTTTGCGCTCGAGTCGAGTTCGCCAGCAGCCTGCGGAGCTGCGAGCCTCGGCGAGCGCCTCCATCCAGCCGGGGCAGCAGCCGCAGCAGCAGCAGCCGCTGTTGCTGTGGAGCCGGTAAGGCGCCGTTGCCGTAGATCTGTGGTGGTGGTTGTGGTTGTTGTGGTTGTTGTTGTTGGGACGCGCTGGAGGAGGTCTCTCTGCGCATCGCAGCGCGGGTCCTGGCGCGGTCCGCGGCCGGCGTCGAACCGAATCGCGCGCGGAGCCCGAGCGAGGCGGTGCTTGGTGGCCGTGCCGGGCCACTTCGCCTTCACCGGGGCTGCTCGCCAACAGCACTTGCCCCAACACTCTGTTGAGCCTACACGGGGGATCTTTGTCTTGTGCGCGTGCCTCCGCGTGCAGCGGGGTGGGGGGGTAGCGCGCTGCGTACGAACCCCGCGAGGTCGCTTCGTGCTCGCGACTCGCACCGGGGACGATGACCTCGACGGGTCCTGGGGCTCCCCTAGGTCGACTCAGCCTCAAAATGAGTACCTGGTGCCGTGCCGGCCTTCATAGGTGCTCGCTAACAGCACTTGCCCCTACAGTCTGTTAAGGCTACACGGGGGATCTTTGTATTGTGAGTGTGTGAGTGGGCGAGTTAACGTGTGGGTGAGGGTGTGTCGGTGTGTGAGTGGGCGATTTAACGCGAGTGTGGGTGAGGGTTTGTGAGTGGGTGAGTTAACGTGAGCGTGTGAGTGGGTGAGTTAACGTGTGGGTGAGGGTGTGTGAGTGGGCGAGTTAACGTGAGGGTGTGTGGTGTGTGAGTGGGCGAGTTAACGTGTGAGTGTGTGAGTGGGTGAGTTAACGTGTGAGTGTGTGAGTGGGTGAGTTAACGTGTGAGTGTGTGAGTGGGTGAGTTAACGTGTGAGTGTGTGAGTGGGTGAGTTAACGTGTGAGTGTGTAAGTGGGTGAGTTAACGTGTGAGTGTGTAAGTGGGTGAGTTAACGTGTGAGTGTGTGAGTGGGTGAGTTAACGTGTGAGTGTGTGAGTGGGTGAGTTAACGTGTGAGTGGGTGAGTTAACGTGTGAGTGTGTGAGTGGGTGAGTTAACGTGTGAGTGTGTGAGTGGGCGAGTTAACGTGTGAGTGTGTAAGTTAACGTGTGAGTGGGTGAGTTAACGTGTGAGTGGGTGAGTTAACGTGTGAGTGTGTGAGTGGGTGAGTTAACGTGTGAGTGTGTGATTGGGTGAGTTAACGTGTGAGTGGGTGAGTTAACGTGTGAGTGGGTGAGTTAACGTGAGTGTGTGAGTGGGTGGGTTAACGTGTGAGTGTGTAAGTGGGTGAGTTAACGTGAGTGTGTGAGTTAACGTGTGAGTGTGTGAGTGGGTGAGTTAACGTGTGAGTGTGTGAGTGGGTGAGTTAACGTGTGAGTGTGTGAGTGGGTGAGTTAACGTGTGAGTGTGTGAGTGGGTGAGTTAACGTGTGAGTGGGTGAGTTAACGTGTGAGTGTGTGAGTGGGTGAGTTAACGTGTGAGTGTGTGAGTGGGTGAGTTAACGTGTGAGTGAGGGTTTGGGTGTGTGAGTACGTGAGTAGCTGCCACTGCTATTCAGTGGCCTAAAATAAAATGTTTCGCTCCGGATGACCGCTGCAAAGTATTATCTGTATTTTGATTTAGTGTGCTGATCTTAAAGGTGCATTGATAAATTTGATACTCCGACTGATGCTCCTGTTGTTGCGGAGTAACTCATGCAGCCAGCTGTGGCTCTAGGGTTTGGTGTTACATGTTGTTAATGTAGTTTATTGTAAAAAATTCGGTCACAGTCGCTATGATCATTGTTACATTGCATTTATGGCTTTATTTTGGTGATTTCGAAAAGTTTTTTGGTTTGGCCATGTTTGTAGTAGTACGGAGTTAGACTGATGGCCTTAATCTAAGTTGTCTTGTGGTTGTTGTTGTTTTTTGACTTGCATTCCACTGGGATTTTTGCACACAGCGTTGGTGTATGGTGCTTTTTCAGGAATATTTTGCTGTTTTTCCTGGATTTTCTGTTTGCACAGTCACATAGTCACTTCAAGATGTTTTCTTGTTTATGTTTTTGTTTGTTGTGGTTGCACCCGATTCAAGAGCCGAATGGCTCACAGGGCTATACCAAATAAATGAAACTGGAACTGAAAACGTGTGAGTGAGGGTGTGGGTGTGTGAGTGGGCGAGTTACCGTGTGAGTGAGGGTGTGAGTGGGCGAGTTACCGTGTGAGTGAGGGTGTGAGTGGGCGAGTTAAAGAGTGGGTGTGTGAGTGGGCGAGTTACCGTGTGAGGGTTTGAGTGGGCGAGTTAAAGAGTGGGTGAGTGGGGAGCGGTGGTGTAGCGGTTAGGGCGCAGCGCTACGAACCTGGCCATCTTGGTTCGATTCCCGCTCATAGCCAACACCGGTGATGATTATCTGAACAGGTCTTGGGCTTCCCCTAGGTTGACTTGGCCTCAATTGAGTACCTGATGCAGCGTGTAACACATTGCCACTGGGGAGACAAAGGCGGCCGGGCGTGGTGCTGGCCACCAACCCCCTTGTGTGCCGTTCCGGCCTTCATAGGTGCTCGCTAACAGCACTTGCCCCTAGAGTCTGTTAAGGCTACACGGGGGATCTTTGTTCTTTGCTGTGTTCTGCAGTGTGGTGAGTGGGTGAGTGTTGTGACCTGCAGAGTGGTGAGTAAGTGGGTGAGTGTTGTGACCTGCAGTGTGGTGAATGAGTGGGTGAGTGTTGTGACCTGCAGTGTGGTGAGTGAGTGGGTGAGTGTTGTGACCTGCAGAGTGGTGAGTGAGTGGGTGAGTTTCGATTTAAAGCTTTCATGACTGCAGTGATTCATCTTCTTGTTTCTTTCGGTAAAGTAACGTAGAATGGAAACAAAGTAATAAAAATAAAACATAATAAAATAAAATTCTCACGACGTTTTGGCCACAACACAAGTAGCCTTCAGGTGAAGGAACAGAACTGTCGGGACAACAGTGCTTCAATGAACGCTGCTAAGATTCGTAGCGTCTTTTAAGCTGGGTGGGAGGAGCAGAGCGCCTTGACAAAGGAGTTTACATATCAAAGCAGGAGAATTTAGCATTAAAATAGCTGAAGGATTAGCTTGTGACTGGTCACAGAAATAGCTATGTTAAAGTCAAAGCCTACACATCCACAGAGGCACCTAGTATTAATCAAAGCAGGATAATTTAGCATTGAAATAGCTGAGGGATTAGCTTGTGACTGGTCACAGAAATAGCTATGTTGAAGTCAAAGTTTACATATCAACAGAGGCATTTAGTACATGGACGCTAAAGGGCTGCAACTACCCAACTACCATACAGTAAAGCGATGTGAAAAAACTAAGTTTAAATTACATCAATATAATAAATGTACTCAATATATTCTTCAATAAGCTGAGCTATTAACACAAGCAACTAGGTATACACTACACTATATAATGAATACCATATAGTAAACTAATAAAAAAACTAAAATATAAACTACCTCAATGTTATCAATAAACTCTATATACTCTCAAATCAGCTGAGCCACCAACAATAAGTCGTTATATATCACAACGCCATATGGCGAAAAAATGGGTGGCGGTTTCTTCCCCTCAACGCCAGCACCACGGACAGCGACGAGCCCCGTTCAGACGGACGAGTCCATCCATGCTCGGAACGGAGGAGGGGGGAGAGAAACAGCCACGATGCGCTGTTATACTCCATGTTATAAACCATACCATTAACCGTGGTGTGAGAGGTATTAAGAGGCAATGCCAGCGAAAGAGCTGCAGTCTGAAGGTCACCAAACAGTTCTCGTTGAAACCTCCGGCCAGACCACCAAGATTATATGGCCTTCCAAAGATACACAAAGAAGATACACCCCTTCGTACCATCGTATCCACTATCAACTCCCCCACCTACAAACTGGCTCGTTTTCTTTCTGATATCCTGCGACCTTTCGCTGGAAAAACCACCTCTGCGGTACTAAACTCTACTCACCTGGTATCGACAATCAAGGGTATTTCCCTGTCCCCAGACGACCTGCTTGTCAGTTTTGATGTGGTTTCCTTATTCACCAAAGTTCCGGTACCTGACACCATCGCAATCATTGAAGACCTGATTCATCAAGGACTGCACACTGATGTACCCCCCCCTGGTGAGACATTGCTTAACCAACACATACTTCACCTGGAATGGAACTTTCTACAAACAGACTGAGGGCACCCCAATGGGCTCCCCCCTGTCTCCGGTTGTAGCCAACGTATTCATGGGAAAATTTGAAACTGACGCCATTCAGACTGCCACTCTATGCCCTACCTTATGGAGGAGGTACGTGGATGACCCTTTTGTCATCTGGCCACATGGCCAGCCTGCTCTGGACCAATTCCTCGACCACATCAATTCCATGCACCCAGCCATCAGATTTACCATGGAGGTCGAAAAGGATGGCAAGCTGCCCTTTTTGGATGTCTTAATTGAGAGGAGACCTGATGGTTCAATGAGCCACCCTGTCTACAGGAAAGCTACCCATACAGATGCTTACTTGAAACCAGATTCCCACCACCATCCATCCCAGAAGAACTCCCTCATCAAGACTCTATACCATAGAGCCCAATGCATTTCCGACCAGGAACACATTGCCAGTGAACTCAAACACGTACACAAGGCTCTCAGGGCTAATGGCTACTCCGACTACACAATCCGCAAAGCCATCACTCCAGTCATGAAGAAGGATCCTCTTGTGGAGCCACTCAAAACCATCACCTTACCCTACATTGCAGGGGTCACTAAAAAGATCTCCAAAATCCTGAATAAACACAAGATCCAGGTCCGATTCAACACAGTACATAAAATCCGTGATCTGGTTCCATCTGTAAAAGATGCTGTTCCAGACATACAGTACCCGGGCGTTTACTAAAGTGCCTCTGTGGTAGCAGCTACATTGGAGAAACCAAACGACATATCTCGGACCGCATCCGCGAACATAAAGCAGACTTGAAACACGGTAGGACGAACTCCTCTGCCGTGGCAGATCACTGTTATAATTCAGTGGGCTATATTTCCCTTTTTTTTCTACTCCCCCCTTACAGCACATTCTTGCCGATCTTTAATTTTTCTATTTTTCCGTTTCTATTGCACACACACAGTGACCCACCCCCCGCACCCTCTACACAACAAAAGACGGATTAACTCAGCCCCGCACCCCACCAAGGTCCCCCTACATGGCTCCCCCCCCCCCTCCCTTAACCTGTATTTAAGCCCAAGGTTCCCAAAGCCTCGCCACTTGGTGCAGCGATTTTTTTCTGTGACTGTTTCCACCTGAAGACGGGAAGCTTGTGTTGCCTCCGAAACGTCGCGTTTTAATTGTTTATTTTCTTTTAATTTGTTTTTTTACCTACGTGACTTTACCGAATAAAACCAAAGAGTATGAGTGGATAAGTGTTGTAATCTGCAGGGTGCTTAGTGAATGGGTGAGTATTGTAACCTGCAGTGGGGTGAGTGACTAGGTGAGTGTTATGACCTGTAGTGAGGTAGGTGAGGGTTGTGATCTGCAGTGAGGTGGGTGGGTGAATGGGTGAGTGCTGTGGCCTGCAGTGTAGTGAGTGAGTGTTGTGACCACCAGTGTGGTGAGTGAGTGAGTGGGTGAGTGTTGTGTTCTGCAGTGAAGTGGGTGAGTGGATGAGTGAGTGTGTGAGTAATCTTGATTTGAAGCTTTCGTGACTGCAGGAATTACTCTTTGGGTTTTTCGGTAAAGTCACGTAGAAAGCAAAAATAAATAAAAAAAATAGCGACTTCTTATAACGACTTATTGTTGTGTTGCTCAGCTGATTGGAGAGTATATAGAGTTTATTGATAACATGGAGGTATTTTATATTTTTTTTATTAGTTTACTATATGGTATTCATTATATAGTGTAGTGTATACCCAGTTGCTTTGTGATTAATAGGTCAGCTTATTGAAGAATATATTAAGTACATTTATTATATTGATGTAATATAGATTTAGTTTTTTCACATCGCTTTACTGTATGAAAGTTGGGTAGTTGGAGGCCTTTAGCGTCCATATACTAAATGCCTCTGTTGATAGGTAAACTTTGACTTTAACATAGCTATTTCTGTCACAAGCTAATCCCTCAGCTATTTAAATGCTAAATTATCCTGCTTTGATACGTAAACTCCTTTGTCAAGACGTTTTACGCCTCTCACCGAGCTTAAAAGACACTACGAATCTTAGCAACGCTCATTGAAGCACTGTTGTCCCGACAGTTCTGTTCCTTCACCTGTTGAAGGCTACTTGTGTTGTGGCCGAAACGTCGTGAGAATTTTATTGTCTTATTTTATTTTATTATTTTAGTCTCATTCTACGTGACTTTACCGAAAGAACCAAAGAAGAAAAAAATAGATCACGACGTTTCGACTTCAACACAAGCAACCGTCATCAGGTGAGAACTGTGTGTAAATGCATGCTCGGAGAGAGACACATATACAGAGAGAGAGAGACACATCCAGAGAGAGAGAGACAAACACAGACACGGAGAGAGACATATACAGAGAGACACACACATAGAGGAGAGACAGAGAGAGACACACACGCAGAGAGAGACACAGAGATAAACAACGCCTCTTTGGCGAGGCATTATATAGATCCCAGAAGGGGGGAGAAGGGGCTGCAGTGACAGGAGAGATCAGCGGCATGGGGAAGAGAGGGGGGGGGGCAGTGAAATTAGCATGTAAATGTGAGTGGGTGAGTGTTGTGACCTGCAGTGTGGTGGGTGGGTGAGTGTTGTGACCTGCAGTGTGGTGGGTGGGTGAGTGTTGTGACCTGCAGTGTGGTGGGTGAGTGAATGAGTGGGTGAGTATTGTGATCAGTCATGAGTGGGTGAGTGTTGTGACCTGCAGTGTGGTGGGTGGGTGAGTGTTGTGACCTGCAGTGTGGTGGGTGGGTGAGTGTTGTGACCTGCAGTGTGGTGGGTGAGTGAATGAGTGGGTGAGTATTGTGATCAGTCATGAGTGGGTGAGTGTTGTGACCTGCAGTGTGGTGGGTGGGTGAGTGTTGTGACCTGCAGTGTGGTGGGTGGGTGAGTGTTGTGACCTGCAGTGTGGTGGGTGAGTGAATGAGTGGGTGAGTATCGTGATCAGTCATGAGTGGGTGAGTGTTGTGACCTGCAGTGTGGTGGGTGAGTGAATGAGTGGGTGAGTATCGTGATCAGTCATGAGTGGGTGAGTGTTGTGACCTGCAGTGTGGTGAGTGGGTGAGTGTTGTGACCTGCAGTGTGGTGAGTGGGTGAGTGTTTTTTACCTGCAATGTGGTGAGTGGGTAAGTGTTTTGATCTGCAGTTTGGTGAGTGGGCGAGTGTTGTGATCTTTCTTGAGGTGGGTGAGTGTTGTGACTTGCAGTGAGGCGAGTGACTAAAGGAGTGTTGTGACCTGCAGTTAGGTGGGTGAATGTCGTGATCTACAGTAAAGTGGGTGAGTGAGTGGATAAGTGTTGTAATCTGCAGGGTGCTTAGTGAATGGGTGAGTGTTGTGGTCTGCAATGAGGTGGGTGAGTGGAAGAGTGTTGTGACCTGCAGTGGGGTGAGTGACTAGGTGAGTGTTATTACCTGTAGTGAGGTAGGTGAGGGTTGTGATCTGCAGTGAGGTTGGTGAGTGGGTGAGTGTTGTGGACTGCAGTTAGGTTTGTGAGTGGTTGAGTATTGTGACCTTCAGTGTGGTGAGTGAGTGGGTGAGTGTCGCGATCTGCAGCGAGGTGGGTGAGTTGGTGTGTCGCGACCGCTGCGAGTCCAGGAGATCAGAATCAAAATCTTTATTTAGACTGGAAAAATCCGATGAGCTGTGGAGCTCTTTTTCACAGACAATGGGGGGGAGGGGGGAGTCAGTGGGGACAAGGCGGGAGGCAATGATCCGGCCGGGGTATTGAAGAGGTAAAACCATTACAGAGAGATGGAAACCACTGCTGCGGGAGAGAGCGCAAGAGTGATTTTGGAAGAGCATTTGCATGTATGTAGTTGAAGTTCTTTCGCACCGTACGCAGCCAACCGTGTTAATTGGAGATAGCAGAGCAGGGGTACAGGCCAGAGGCGAGCGGGGAGAGCCAATGAGGGGTCTAACTCGGGGGGGGATGTTGAGATGAGTGGGGAGAAAGTGGGAGATGGAGCGAGGCGCAGATTAACAGGAACCAGCAGGAGCAGAGCTTGCAGGGGCAGGGGGCATCCCAGAGATCGTGTGGAGGGGAGTGTGGGAACTGAGGCCCTGGGGGGCCGCAGAGAGCCCGGAGCGTCCTGGCTGTCTCCTTCACGGGACGTACCATGCTGTGCAGGTGGACGTCCATTCATTGCTCTCCGTTTACACCTGTGAATTGTCAAGGACTGACAAGCGTGCACATTAAAGCACCTGAACCAGATTCGGAACTCATTCCAAGTAGGTGAGTGGTTGTGAGTGGGCAAGTTTCCGAGTGTGTGGTGGCCAACGTTCTGGTGCAGTGTGCAGTGTAGGGCGGTTGGTGTGTGTTGCATTGTGTAGTGCAGGGTGTGGTTTAGTGAGCGGTGTGGTTTTGGTTGGTGTGGTTTGGTGAGCGGTGTGGTGTGTGCTGCAGTGTAGGGTGTGGTGCAGTGTTGGGGTGAGGTGTGTTTTGCAGAGAGGTTAGCGGCACGGTGTGTAGTGCAGGTTGTGGTTTGGTGAGCGGCGCGGTGCAGTGTGGGGTGAAGTGTGTAGTGCAGGGTGGTGAGCGGTGCGGTGTGCGGTGTCTCCGCTTTGCAGGACGTGATGGCGGCGAGTGCTCCATGCCGTGAGCCGCCAGCATGGCTCAGCAGCATCTTCCCGTATGGCGTCACCATTCCCGCGCCTCCTCCTCCTCACAACCTCCTCTCCTTTCATACGCCTCCCCGCTTCAGCAACACCACGTGGACAGATACCGCAGCATCCTACAGCGCAAGATTCTGGCATTCCGACTTTGCAAAGTTCGTGCAGAAATTCGGGCCATCCGTGAGGCTGCCGCCAAGCGTAGTGGTGGAGGGAGTCGTGCATCCTGGTGGGCAGAACCTCCTCAAGTCAAAGCCGTGGCAGTACCGCAGCGCACCGTTCGCGACGGTGAACAGCGGCTCGGTGGCATCTCCCAGCCAATGGATGTACCAGCCAAAAAATGCTCCTTATTGGCAAGTCACTGCAGCTATGCTCGCACAGAACAATGCCGGCATCTGCGAGACTGCGTCCAACATTGGTTCGTTAAACCAAACGGGAATGGAAAGGGCAGCCCGGCAGGGGCAGGCGAGAGGCACCGAGGTGGGTGGCAGCGCGCCCTTAGCCCAGGTGCAATCGGACGAGTTGGAGGTTCACTTCTCGGGGCGCGGGCGTGGGTACGGGTGTGGGCGCGGACGCGGACGCGGACGTGGAGCCGCGGCGCCGGCCACCGTGCAAGTCAGCGGGCGCGGCAATTCGCGCGGAGAGAAGCGGCCGCTGCCAAGGAAAGAACCCGAACGGGGCCAGCACGCCGACCCTTCCACGGCGCCGTGCATCTCCAGGCACGGACACAGCTGCTGCTCCAGGCTTACTCACTACAACAGGTTTGACGAGCACTGGCAGCCCGCTTGGCACAAAGAACAAATCCCAATTATTACCGCCGTCTTCAGCCTCGCTCCTGACCCACTTCATTCCGAAGCCCCCAGCACAACGAGGAGGAGAAGCACTCACGACGAAACCGATAAACCAGCGCCACAGCCCCACGATGGGAATTCCGTCCTTCCTGTGGCCGTCAAATGCGAAAGCCCCGCTGGCTGTTGCAGCGGGAAAGTAACAATGGAAGTCAATATGAACGCAGCTTCTGAAACTACCACCTCTTCCGTGCCATTTTTACTGCCAGAAATTAAAAAAGAACCTTTAGCAGAAGTAGGCGTTTGTGTCCAAGCTGCAGATGCAGACGCCCAGACAGACGCTGAGCATTCATCAAATGAGCGAGACGTAGGGCCCGGTGCCGTGCCGTCAACCCGGTACAAACTCGAACCTCTGAGCGTAACTTTGCCCTTTGGCGCCGTTCCTTCGCGGGCACAAGTAAAGGAGCTCGCAATGGATTTGGAATCGCGACGTCTGCCCACCCCAAGTGTTCATGAGAGTCAACAGCTGTGTGCAGTAGAAGAAACCCCAGGGAACGCTTCTGTCGGTCGGATTGAGAGTAAAGACTCGGAATCAGTTTATGCTCGATATGCGGAGGGAGAGACGACACCGCGCGATTGTGAGACGCACATCGAGGCAGCAGCTGTGATTGTGGGAGTGGCTCGGCCTGGGAGCAACGAGTTTGGTGCCGAGCATGGACAGCCGGCCTTGCACGAGGGAGACGCTGGTGCCTCCTGGCCTGAAAAGGACACGGCTGGTGTCGCGATGCTGGTGGCGCACTCTGCCCGGGTGGAGGATCTTGCCAGTGTCTCGATGCCAGTGGCGCATTCCACCTGGGTGGAGGACACGGCCGGTGTCGCAATGCCGGTGGCACATTCCGGCCAGGTGGAGGACATTGCCAGTGTCTCGATGCCAGTGGTGTGTTCCGCCCGGGTGGAGGACACAACCAGTGTCCCGATACCGGTGGCTCGCTCCGCCCCAGTCAAGGACACAGCCGGAGTGGGAGCCAAAGAAGCGGGTACCTGCTGCTCATTTGATTCTAGTGAGGAATCTGCAGCAGAAGAATTCGCGACCCCACAGTCTGCACCGGCCATGAGCGGAACCTGCACATTTCAGCCAGATGATGACATAGACCTGCCCAAGGTTACAGAAGTCCCCGGGTCTGTATGTACCGTGAGCCGCCCGGGTCTTGGCTCTCGCTACATCAGCAAGGAGAAGGCAGACCTGGCAGCGATGGAAAGCACGACGCCCAGTTTGGGTGAACACACGGCCACTGTGACCTCAGTTCCTCAAGAAACGAGCGCTGCACACAAGACCTGCAACTTTCATTCTGCCAAGATGACTCCGCCGACTAAGAATCCTAAAAACAAAGTGTCGAAGATCACCGTGAATGGGTTCTGTGTATCAGAGTTTGGTGGGATTACCGCAACCAGAATTGAAAATCTCTTCACTTTGTTGTCATTGCACATGGAACTCATGAACATTGCAGATGGTGTAACGGATGCCCACAAAGATGCTCTGTCCCAGGCAGAGTGGACGAGACACAAGGAGGAGGCGGCCATGCTCAACCATCCGCGTGTCCGCCGAGCAGTGGAGCGCGTCGTCCGGGCCCTGGTGGGAATGGAATCAGAGTCCTCGTGCCCGTTCCCATTCGTGCTGCGCCATGGCAGGACCTTCGTGCCTCTCGCCGCCCTCCGGGAGACGATGGTCATGGAGCTGTCGAGGCACGAGCTGGTGGGTGTGCTGGCGCGCTGCGCCGTGCCACAACGGCCATCCACTCTGACAGAGGAGGGTGTGTTGCGGTGCGCGCCATGGCTCCGGCGTGGTTGCTTCACGCTGCTACGCATGGCCCAGCTGCGCTACGTCTATCCACACCTCTTCCACACCGCCTGGAGGGTGCGACGCAGGATGGGTGAGAGTCTTCCGCTATCTATTGATGGTCACACTCGCTCCACATTGTGTATAGATTGTCATCCTTCTCCCACACCTCCCATTAGTGCGGTTGACTATGTAGGGTGCGAAAAAAATTCAACATACAGTGAGGGAAAAAAGTATTTGAGCCCCTGCTGATTTTGCACGTCTGCCCACTGACAAATATATGATCAGTCTGTAATTTTAATGGTAGGTTTATTTGAACAGTGAGAGACAGAATAACAACAAACAAATCCAGAAAAATGCATGTCAAAAATGTTATAAATTGATTTGCATTTTAATGAGGGAAATAAGTATTTGACCCTTCTGCAAAACATGACTTAGTACTTGGTGGCAAAACCCTTGTTGGCAATCAAAGAGGTCAGACGTTTCTTGTAGTTGGCCACCAGGTTTGCACACGTCTCAGGTGGGATTTTGTCCCACTCCTCTTTGCAGATCTTCTCCAAGTCATTAAGGTTTCGAGGCTGACGTTTGGCAACTCGAACCTTCAGCTCCCTCCACAGATTTTCTATGGGATTAAGGTCTGGAGACTGGCTAGGCCACTCCAGGACCTTAATGTGCTTCTTCTTGAGCCACTCCTTTGTTGCCTTGGCCGTGTGTTTTGGGTCATTGTCATGCTGGAATACCCACCCACGACCCATTTTCAATGCCCTGGCTGAAGGAAGGAGGTTCTCACCCAAGATTTGACGGTACATGGCCCCGTACATCGTCCCTTTGATGCGGTGAAGTTGTCCTGTCCCCTTAGCAGAAAAACACCCCCAAAGCATAATGTTTTTACCTCCATGTTTGACGGTGGGGATGGTGTTCTTGGGGTCATAGGCAGCATTCCTCCTCCAAACAGGGCGAGTTGAGTTGATGCCAAAGAGCTCCATTTTGGTCTCATCTAACCACAACACTTTCACCCAGTTGTCCTCTGAATCATTCAGATGTTCATTGGCAAACTTCAGACGGGCATGTTTATGTGCTTTCTTGAGCAGGGGGACCTTGCGGGTGCTGCAGGATTTCAGTCCTTCACGGCGTAGTGTGTTACCATTTGTTTTCTTGATGACTATGGTCCCAGCTGCCTTGAGATTATTGACAAGTTACTCCTGTGTAGTTCTGGGATGATTCCTCACCGTTCTCATGATCATTGCAACTCCACGAGATGAGATCTTGCATGGAGTCCCAGGCCGAGGGAGATTGATAGTTCTTTTGTGTTTCTTCCATTTGCGAATAATTGCACCAACTGTTGTCACCTTCTCATCAAGCTGCTTGGCAATGGTCTTGTAGCCCATTCCAGCCTTATGTAGGTCTACAATATTTTCCCTGACATCCTTGGAGAGCTCTTTGGTCTCAGCCATGGTGGAGAGTTTGGAATCTGATTGATTGATTTCTTCTGTGGACAGGTGCCTTTTATACAGGTAATAAACTGAGATTAGGAGCACTCCCTTTAAGAGTGTGCTCCTAATTTCAGCTCGTTACCTGTATAAAAGACACCTGGGAGCCAGAAATCTTTCTGATTGAGAGGGGGTCAAATACTTATTTCCTTCATTAAAATGCCAATCAATTTATAACATTTTTGACATGCATTTTTCTGGATTTTGTTATTCTGTCTCACTGTTCAAATAGACCTACCATTAAAATTATAGACTGATAATTTATTTGTCAGTGGGCAAACATACAAAATCAGCAGGGGTTCAAATACTTTTTCCCTCACTCTACATACACACACACCCCCCACATACAGTTTAACACGTAGGCTTTCGCGACCAATATTATTCATAATAAAGGTTTTTTGGTTAGATCGCGTTATTTATAAATGTGTCGTAACCCTCCACCATCCGACACAGCCAAACAGTAAAAAATGTGTCACGTTTACAAAAGACAAATAGTTCACTACTTTAGCCCACCGGTATGTTGAAGAGTGAATCAACATCATTTACAATTTTGAGTACGATGTTTCGCTGGTAATTACATCCAGCATCATCGGGCAATTTGCCAGAATGGTGAAGCCCTCACTTTCTCTCAGTCTTAAATAGAGCAGCACGGTGACGCCATCATTTAACCCAATCTGGTGCAGTGATTTGTGGCGGGGAGGGTATTGTAATTATATAATAGATTGGTAATCATTCAGTTGTTATTAATTAGTATTTGTTTCCCATATAATGAATTGTAATTGTAATATATTTTATTTAATAATACTTTTCCAGGCCGCACTAAGCCTGTAGCTGTCTGAGCGATTAAAGTTATTTGTATTTATCTCAATTTCAATGGATTATCTAATTAGTCTTGGCCAGTAATAATTTGTTTTACACAACACTTCAACATTATCAAAATCAATTGAGTGTCCTTGTTGACAAGCATGCTCTGCCACTGCCGACAGTTGTGTTGGAGATAATTTAATATTTCTTTGGTGTTCTTTTAGTCTTACGCTGATGTTACGTCCCGTCTGACCAATTCAACAACATTCAACAATGTTGTTGAATTGGTCAACAACTGCCATTCGCCACTAAGTGTCGGTGACATCACCACGACGCTTGTGCCAGGCTATGTGCACCTTGAGGCCACGTGAAGTGTCGAACGCCCGCTGGCAGGAGGTTACGGGGCAGACCCAGGTGCCATGGGTTGAATGACTGAGACGAGTGGCTGATGCACCACCTGTGCCCCCTACTGTGCCAACTTTCTGTGCTTTAGCCACCCGGAGCTCCTCTCGTTGTTGTGAGCGTCGCTCCTCCGCCCTCCGTTGTTGTTGGAGGGCGACTGCCTCCAACTGCCCAGTAGCGTCCTTCACGAGCCTCCTCTACAGAGGCCGATCTTGAAACCGCTGGTACCAGTCATCGGCAAGTCCACTCAGCTCCACGTCCTCCTGTACCACATCACTCCATCTCTTCTTTAGCCCATTTAGCCCCCTCGATCCGGCCGAACAAAAGATGTTTAGGCATGCGGTGGCTGGGTATGCGGGCTACATGACCCAGCCAATGCAGCCTTGCCTGCCGGATTTGCTCACCGATGGGACTTTGTCCACATCTTTCAAGGATTTGTGAGCTCCTCACACAATCCAGCCTGGTTAAACCCAGGATGGATCGTAGGCAGGCCAGCCTAAATGTTTCCAACTGGCGAAGATGTTCCATTAGGGGGGTCCACGTTTCGCAAGCGTAGAGAAGGGAGGGAATGACCGTGTCCGAGAAGACCTGAAGCTTCGTGCGGAGTGATAGACCAGGTAGCTTCCACACAGCGTTCCGCAACCGATGATAAGATAATGCCGCTCGACTGATTCTGAGTGAGACCTCTGCTGTTAAACCGGAGCCGGTCATGAGCACACTGCCCAGGTATGGGAAACTCTCCACTCTCTCCGCAACTGCCCTATCACCAATTGGGAGTTGTTGGGGTGGAGTGTCCGATGGTACAAAATACCCAGGCAGGTGCTTAGTTTTGGTGAGGCTGATGGTAAGGCCCCACCTCTTGGTGGCAAGCTCCAGGTTCAGCAGCAGCGCTTCCAACTTCTCTTCTGAGTGAGCAGCAATTACCAAATCATTGGCATATATAACGTGGTTGAGCAATAGGGAGCCATCCCTTGACTGCACCCGGGCATCGATCAGCCTCCCATTGTATCTGTACCAAATGGAAATTCCTCCGATACAGCTATTGAAGGCTTCATGAACCACGTGGTCAAAATAGATGTTAAATAATGTGGGAGCCAGAGGACATCGCTGTCGCACCGCAAGGTGTACAGGGAATGGCTCTGACTCCCGGCCACGTAGTTTTACCTGGGCCCGCTCACCATCGTGAAGGTCCTTAATGAGCGGGTCAGGGACTCCCAAAGCACGAAGAACAACCCAGGGCCCAGGCCTACTGATGGTATCATAGGCCTTGACCAGGTCAATAAAGCAGAGATGTAGGTCTTGTTGGAATTCTCTACACCTCTGCTGTAGCAGACTGACAGAAAATATGGCATCTGTGCAGGACCGCCCTTTCATGAAACTGCATTGGGGCTCCACAAGCCTCGCCTCAGCGTACCTAGCAAGGCGATGTTAAATAATCCTTGCCAGGACCTTTCCCGGCACACTGAGGAGTGAGATGCCCCTGCAGTTGTTACAGTCTGTGCGGTCCCCCTTTTTCAAGAGGGGGACCACCAGGGCATCCTTCCAATCCTGCGGAACCCATCCAGTGGTCCAGACTGTTGCTATGATATCATGTAGGGCAGTCTGTGCACAAACGCCACCCTCCCTCAGGATTTCGCTTGGGAGATCATCTCTGCCCGGTGCCTTTCCTGGACTAAGACTCTGGATTGCCTTCAGTACTTCCTCAACAGATGGCACCTCAGCCAGCCACTCACACGGGGTGACTTTCTCCTCCAATATTTGAGGCACCGCAGCCTCAGCAGGGTCATCCCCACTTTGTCCCATTATGTTTTCCAGGCTGAGGGATTGCCCCTCCCCTAGGACCTCACAGAAATGCTCAGCCAAGAGATTGGATCACCCTTCTTTCCCCTCATGATGGCAATAGGTGTGGCGCTGCAGGTCATTTTTTTAATGGACTTAGAGCGATTTGTGATCACGAGCCACTTAGGCAGACTCCATCTCTTCAGCTACCCGCGACCACCACCCATCCTTGCAGTGCCTCACGGCTCTCCGAACCTCCGAGCAGAGGCTGCGGTAAGCCTCCTCATTTTCCGACGCGGGATGCTGCAGCTGATGAGAGTGGGCCTGTCGCTTTTTCTCAGCCAGCTTGAACACCTCCTCTGTCAGCCAGGGTCTCTGGGGAGGGCTGGACCATGGACCCAAAGCAGACATTGCCGCTGCATGAGCCACAGTTTGACCAATATAGCATCTGCCACATAAACAATTAACCCGATATACACCTTCTGTTAGCAATTTAGGCAATTCGTTTTAGTACAAGATACTAGTTTTTGAATTTTGTGTACTGTACCAAATCTTACTGTAATGTTTTGCTTTTGCAAAACACGGGCTAATTTGTCAGTTACTCCTGAGATATATGGTATTTTAATTGTTTTAACAATCTAATCGCTTTCAGCAGTGTTGCTTTGCATTCGTAATTTTGCATTCAGTGCTCTATTAATTTGAGCATTATTGGAGCCATTCTCTCGTAGTGCTTCTTTAACATGTTTAATCTCTCTCATGAGACTTTCACCATCTGGCACTGATTTAGTCCAATGTATCAGTGTCTTGATAAGAGAGGAATTCTGAGCTGGGTGATGATGTGAATCTGCATTCAGATAGGCATAATTGTGCATTCGCTTTCGGTAAACGCTGTGTTATTTTGCCATTTAGACCTTGTCCAAGCAAAATATCTAGGAACGGGAGTGTGTTATTGACCTCCATTTCCATGATGAACTGGATGGCCAGGTTTTGTGCATTGAGATGATTTAGAAAATAATTGAGTGTATCTTTACCATGTGGCCAGACAACCAAAGTGTCATCAACATATCTAAACCAAAAAGATGGTTTTAATGTACTGGAGGCAAGTGCTCGTTTCAAAATTTTCCATGTACAGATTTGCTGTAGCAGGAGATAAAGCAGAGCCCATTGCAGCTCCTTCCTTTTGTTTAAAGAAATCACCTCTCCATAAGAAGTAAGTGTTATTTCAACAATGATCAGCTAGTTTCGGGATATCTTTTGGTAAACCTGTATTATTTACTAGTGTATCAAGTAATTTAAGTGACTCGTTCACTGGAACATTTGTGAATAGAGAAATCACATCAAAACTTACCAGAATATCATTAGGGTTAACTTTGATATCTGAATCACATTCACAAGATGTTCTGAATTTCTTATGAATGAAGATGTCCTACCTATGTAGGGCTGTATTTGTTTAGTTATATATTTTGCTCATTTATATGTGGCAGAGCCAATTGTACTGACTATGGGTCGTAATGGGATGCCGATTTTATTAACCTTTGGTAGCCCATACAGTCGAGGTGGTTTTGAGGCCCTTGGCTTAATTTGGTATTGCTCATTCTTAGGGATTAATGAATTTGCAATGATTGGAGGAGTCTAACGTTCTAAAGTATTAGTTGGATCTCGTTTAATTTTAATGTAGGTACTTTCGTCTAGTAAATCTTTAATTTTATTATCATAATCGGCTCGTGACATCACTACAGTAGTGCGGCCTTGATCAGCTGCCAGGATTTGAAGATCTTTATTTAATCCGAACTCTCTTGAGACTGACTTCGTTGGAGCTAATATTTACTTTTGGTACTTTGCTATTCTCAATAATTTTGGCAACCTCGTGTCTAGTCATCTCTGCCTCATTATGTGGAAGGAGTCTTACCACTGATTCTACCTCAGCAATGATCTCATCCACTGGAATTGTGCATGGGGTAACGGCAAAGTTAAGGCCTTTACAAAGGATGGAAATCATGTCACTAGTTAAAACAGTGTTAGTTAAGTTCATTACGGTTTTGTTTTAATTTGTTCGTTTTAAGTAGGGAATTGTTTACTATGAAGTCTAGAGAATGTATTCTTTTGGCTAGTTTTATCCATGCATTATTGGAATATAATCGATACTATAACACAACAATCGGCTGATAATGTGTTTAATCTAAAGAGAGCTCCGATTAAATAAAGATATTCAAATCCTGGCAGCTGATAAAGGCCGCACTACTGTAGTGATGTCACGAGCCGATTATGATAATAAAATGTAAGATTTACTAGACGAAAGTACCTACATTAAAATTAAACGAGATCCAACGTAAGACTCCTGCAATCATTGCAAATTCATTAATCTCTAAGAATGAACAATACCAAATTACGCCAAGGGCCTCAAAACCACCTAGACTGTATGGGCTACCAAAGGTTCATAAAATCGGCATCCCATTATGACCCATAGTCAGTACAATTGGCTCTGCCAGGTAAAAATTAGCAAAATATATAACTAAACAAATACAGTAAATCTTAGTTTTTTCGGTAAAGTCACGTAGAAATAATAAAAAATAAAATTACATAATATACGACGTTTCGATTGCAACACAAGCAATCATCATCAGGTAGAGGAAACACGTAACCACATATATATACAGACCTTAAGTAGGGGGAATGAACACAGATATACCAGGGGATACAGAGAGACGGAACATCACACTAAATCAAACAGGGTTTAGCAAAATTTGGAAACTATATAAAGCAACACAGACGGTCGGTTAAAACACAATTAACGCATGGTTTGGTTGAATACGCTGTTTCAAAGATTGTTAAATTGTAAGTTAAGTGTGAAATTTAAGATAGTGATAGAATACTTACCGTAGAGAGACCTATGGGGGGAGAGACACGCGCACAGTTAAGGAGTAAATTAACTCTGTCCCAAGGCTTTAAGAAGGCCAGAGATGGAGGAGGGCTAGGGCTCATAGACAATGGGACACAAATTTGCATGATATAAGTTGTCATGGACACAGTTGTCAGGCACACACAGAGAGGGGGGCGCAGCAGCGCACACTTAGAGGCACCCAGGTACACAACCATAGGTAGAGACAACACAGCGACATAAATCTAATTCAAGACACAAAGGTAGACACACCAGCAGAGAACACAAAGACATAGATTTCATACCTCCCCGAAGAGGTGGTTCAAACAAATGCAGCCCTACATCGGTAGGACATCTTCAATAATAACAAATTCAGAACATCTTGTGAATGTGATTAACTATAACAAACTTAACCGTAATGATATTCTGGTGAGTTTTTATGTGATTTCTCTATTAACTAATGTTCAGTGAGCGAGTCAATTAAATTACTTGATACACTAGTAAAGAATAAGGTTCACCAAAAGATATCCCGAAACTAGTTGACCATTGTTGAAATAACACTTGCTTCTTATGGAGGTGATTTCTTTAAACAAAAGGAAGGAGCTGCAATGGACTCTCCTTTATCTCCTGCTATAGCAAATCTGTACATGGAAAATTTGAAACGAGCACTTGCCTCCAGTATACTAAAACCATCTTTTTGGTTTGATATCTTGATGAAACTTTGGTTGTCTGGCCACATGGTAAAGAAATGATTTTCTAAATCATCTCAATGCACAAAACCCGGCCAACCAGTTCATCATGGAAATGGAGGTGAATAACACACTCCCGTTCCTAGATATATTGCTTGGACACGGTCTAAATGGCAAAATAACACACAGCGTTTACAGAAAGCAAACGCACACTGATGCCTATCTGAATGCAGATTCACATCATCATCCAGCTCAGAAATCCTCTTATCAAGACACTGATATATTGGACTAAATCAGTATTATATGGTGAAAGTCTAGTGAGAGAAATTCAACACGTTAAAGAAGCACTACGACAGAATGGCTACAATAATGCTCAAATTTACAGAGCACTAAATGCCAAATCACGAACGCAAAGCAACACTGCTGAAAGTGATTAGATTGGTAAAACAATTAAAATACCATATATCTCAGGAGTAACTGACAAATTAGCCCGTGTTTTGCAAAAGCAAAACATTAAAGTAAGATTTGGTACAGTACACAAAATGAAAAATCTAGTATCTTGCACTAAAGACGAATTTCCTAAATTACTAACAGAAGGTGTATATTGGATTAATTTTTATGTGGCAGATGCTATATTGGTCAGATGGGATGTACCATCAATATAAGACTAAAAGAACACCAAAGAAATATTAAATTATCTCAAACACAGCTGTCGGCAGTGGCAGAGCATGCTTATCAACAAGGACACTCAATTGATTTTGATAACGTTGAAGTGTTGTGTAAAACTAATTATTACTGACCAAGACTAATTAGAGAATCCGTTGAAATTGAGAGAATTACAAATAACTTTAACCGCTCTGACAGCTACAGGCTTAGTGCGTCCTGGAAGAGTATTATTAAATAAATAATAAAATATTAATTACAATTCCTTATCAGGGAAACATACTAATTAATAACAATTGAATGATTAACAATCTATTATATAATTACAATACCCCCCCTCCGCCTCAAATCACTGCACCTGAATGAGCTAAATGATGACGTCACCCTGCTGCTCTATTTAATACCGGGAGCAAGTGAAGGCTTTACCATTCTGGCGAATTGCCAGATGATGCTGGATATAATTACCAGCGAAACGTCGTACTCAATTGTAAATTATGTTAATTCACTCTTCAACACACTGGTGGGCTAAAGTAGTGAACTATTTGTCTTTTGTAAACGTGACATATTTTTTACTGTTTGTCTGTGTCGGGTGTGGAGGGTTACAACACATTTATAAACAACGCGATGTAAATTTTGATTTAAAGCTTTCGTGACTGCAGTAATTCATATTCCTAGTTCTTTTGAAGGGAAACAATAAAATATATATCTTATTATTTTATTGTTTCCCTTCAACGTGACTTTACCGAAAGAACTAAGCATATAACGCGATGTAACCCAAAAACCTTTATTATGACCCCACTTACAAATGTAGTGACTGACTCGGAGACAGTAAGACTTGGAGGCACTTCTTTTATTGAATGAACAGCATCGGGATAATAAACACCCTACGTGGGTACACACTATTACTGTTACTTCTTGATTTGAAGCTTTCGTGACTGCAGGAATCCATACTCTTTGGTTACTGTTACTCTTTGGGTCTTTCGGTAAAGTCACATAGATAGAAAGCAATAAAAAAAATCACGACTTTTCGATCGCAACACAAGCAATCATCTTCTGGTGAAAACAAATTTTCGTCGTGTATTGAAAAACATTTTTCACCTGAAGACGATTGCTTTTGTTGCGATCCAAACCTCGTGATTTTTTTTATTCCTTTTCTATCTATGTGACTTTACCGAAAGACCCAAAGATATTGAATTCCTGCAGTCACGAAAGCTTTAAGTGAAGACTATTACTGTTGCTAACCGTCTAACACTGACGGCGCTGTTTTTTGCCAGAACAGGTTGTGCGGGTGATTAAATTTGCGTAAATTATTACGTCAAAATGTATGGATATGATCTGTGTGTGTCTGTGTATAGGATAATTCTTCATGTGTGTGTGTTAGTTTGTATTATGATAAACAGGTGTGAGTGTAGTTATGTGTACTATTATTGGCTCGGCTTCGTTGTCTTGGGGCGTATCTTGTGTGTGTGATGGTGTGCGTGACGGTGTGTGTGATGCTTAGCTTCGTTGTCTCGAGGCGTATTACCAATTGTGACAATACAATGATTCTCGCTTTAACTTTTTACTGTTCATGATTCTTGCTTAAACATTTACTGGTTATGATTTTCGTGTGATTATGTCCGGTCTCAGGATCAGATCTTGCCGCAGGATACAGTTCTTATAATTAAGATAATTATGCATGAACTTAGGAAGGAACCACACAGACTCTTCAGCAACTTTAATATCTAAAACACTTTAATATGCGAACACACTTATGATCGGAATTGCCACAACAGTACTCCTGCAGATATCATACTCAACGATCCATCCAATTAAACCTCAATGGTTACGTTGTTCAACTGAGCAATAGAACAATAGGCTAACTCCTCATAGTAGCGTGACAATACACGACAATAGCAAAGTCCTTAAAAATTACAATATTCATACGGGACCGTGCTAAAGAAACATGTGCCCAAAGGCAAAAGGGGGCATCAATGAATTCATTGCTAAGACTATGTGATTCAAATAAATATCTCAAAAAATAGTGTTCATGCGAGTGTGTAGATTTGTAACATAGGTTCTTATCAGCGCGCAGGGTTTACAAACGGTCTGCGCACACGTGCGAGTTACGGACAGTGAGGTCACATCGGGGCGAACAGGCGCTGCGAGAGAAAACAACGGAAAGGGGACGGCCAATTAAGATGCATAGCGGTGATTGGCTGGCTGCAAATGCAGGTGGCCAATTAAGATGCATGGCGGTGATTGGCTGGCTGCAAATGCAGGCGCGGAACAGGCGCCAGGTTGACGGGAGATTGAGGCGATAGCGGCGGAAGCGACGGGGTGTGAGGCGACGGGAGGTCGCAACTTAATTAGAGAGGAGTTAATGAGGAGGAGGATACATACGGGAGCGTGAGAGAGAGAGGGAAGTTGGTCGGAGTGAAGACAAGAGGAAAGACGAGAGGAGTGTGCGAAGACTAGCAGTGGAGAAGCTAGCGGGATCCTAAGTGTGAGTGTGCGAAGGCTAGCAGTGGAGAAGCTAGCGGGATCATAAGTGTGAGTGTGCGAAGACTAGCAGTAGAGAAGCTAGAGAAGGGTATAGCGATAGGCTAGCAGTGGAGAAGCTAGCAGAGTGTGTAGCGAGGGGTTAGCAGTAGAGAGGCTAGGAGAGTGAGAGAGAGAGCAGGCTAGCAGTAGGCCTCGGCAAGGTAAGTTACCCTTTTTACCGGGTAAAAGGGTAAAGGTGTCGACATGCCAAGGGGTAAGGTAAATAGTAGGGTAAAGGTAGCACGAAGAATTACCCGGTAGGGTAAAGGTAGCGTGAAGTATTACCAGGTAGGGTAAAGGTAGCACGAAGAATTACCCGGTAGGGTAAAGGTAGCGTGAAGTATTACCAGGTAGGGTAAAGGTAGCACGAAGAATTACCAGGTAGGGTAAAGGTAGCGTGAAGTATTACCAGGTAGGGTAAAGGTAGCACGAAGAATTACCAGGTAGGGTAAAGGTAGCGTGAAGTATTACCAGGTAGGGTAAAGGTAGTGTGAAGTATTACCAGGTAGGGTAAAGGTAGCACGAAGAATTACCAGGTAGGGTAAAGGTAGCGTGAAGTATTACCAGGTAGGGTAAAGGTAGTGTGAAGTATTACCAGGTAGGGTAAAGGTAGTGTGAAGTATTACCAGGTAGGGTAAAGGTAGCGTGAAGTATTACCAGGTAGGGTAAAGGTAGTGTGAAGTATTACCAGGTAGGGTAAAGGTAGTGTGAAGTATTACCAGGTAGGGTAAAGGTAGTGTGAAGTATTACCAGGTAGGGTAAAGGTAGTGTGAAGTATTACCAGGTAGGGTAAAGGTAGTGTGAAGTATTACCAGGTAGGGTAAAGGTAGCGTGAAGTATTACCAGGTAGGGTAAAGGTAGTGTGAAGTATTACCAGGTAGGGTAAAGGTAGTGTGAAGTATTACCAGGTAGGGTAAAGGTAGGGTGAAGTATTACCAGGTAGGGTAAAGGTAGTGTGAAGTATTACCAGGTAGGGTAAAGGTAGTGTGAAGTATTACCAGGTAGGGTAAAGGTAGCGTGAAGTATTGCCAGGTAGGGTAAAGGTAGCACGAAGTATTACCCGGTAAATACGGTGCCTTGTTTACTGCTAAAAGCTTCGTGGCGCAGTCCGTGGCTTCCATTTAATAAGTAAAATTTGTAAAAACTTTTTTTAAAACACGCTTTAATGACATGTACTAGTAATGACAGAACTCCACGACTCCAGGAAGTGGCCCTGAAGCTTGCCACAACGTAAAGGGGCCGTGGCCAGTTACAGCCAACGTCAGTTGAGCGTGTACAATTAGACCCAAGCCAAAACATAACATAAAAAACAATGTTTAAAAATGTATTTTTTTATGATAGAATATAGTATTGTCATCAGTATGACATAAGTACACCAAGTTTTCAGTCGATACCACATTGGGATGTGGGTTAAAATTGAGTTACAACATTTGAGGATACAACAACAACGACAAGCGTGTAAAATGGGAATCATGGAGAGTATTCTATATGAATAAAACGCTCTACCTAGCATTTACCATTATAAACATTTTTCACGTACATGTAGTACCCCAGTAATTACCCTGTAATCGGGTAACTTGTATGGGGTAAGGGTAAAAGGTAGGGTAAAGGTAGGCTCGTTGCTTTTTACCTTTTTTAACCTTACCTGCTAAAGGGTAAAAGGTAGGATAGAGTGATTGTATTGTGGTAAGGTAAAAGGTAGGGTAAAGGTAGGCTAGTTGTTTTTACCTTTTACCTTACCTTGCCGAGGCCTAGCTAGCAGTAGAGAGGCTAGAGAGAGCAGGCTAGCAGTAGAGAGGCTAGGAGAGAGTAGGCTAGCAGTAGAGAGGCTAGGAGAGTGAGAGAGAGCAGGCTAGCAGTAGAGAGGCTAGTAGAGAGAGTGCAGGCTAGCAGTAGAGAGGCTAGGAGAGAGAGAACAGGCTAGCAGTAGAGAGGCAGAGAGAGAGCAGGCTAGCAGTGGAGAGGCTAGAGAGAGCAGGGTAGCAGTAGAGAGGCTAGGAGAGAGAGTAGGCTAGCAGTAGAGAGGCTAGGAGAGTGAGAGCAGGCTAGCAGTAGAGAGGCTAGGAGAGAGAGTGCAGGCTAGCAGTAGAGAGGCTAGGAGAGAGAGAGCAGGCTAGCAGTGGAGAGACTAGGAGAGTGAGAGTGAGAGCAGGCTAGCAGTAGAGAGGCTAGGAGAGTGAGAGCAGGCTAGCAGTAGAGAAGCTAGGAGAGTGAGAGCAGGCTAGCAGTAGAGAAGCTAGGAGAGTGAGAGAGAGCAGGCTAGCAGTGGAGAGGCTAGGAGAGAGAGCAGGCTAGCACTGGAGAGGCTAGGGGAGTGAGAGAGAGAACAGGCTAGCAGTAGAGAGGCTAGGGGAGAGAGAGAGCAGGCTAGCAGTGGAGAGGCTAGGGGAGAGAGAGAGCAGGCTAGCAGTGGAGAGGCTAGGATAGAGAGAGCAGGCTAGCAGTAGAGAGGTTAGGAGAGAGAGCAGGCTAGCAGTAGAGAGGCTAGGAGAGTGAGAGCAGGTTAGCAGTAGAGAAGCTAGGAGAGTGAGAGAGAGCAGGCTAGCAGTGGAGAGGCTAGGAGAGAGAGCAGGCTAGCACTGGAGAGGCTAGGGGAGTGAGAGAGAGAACAGGCTAGCAGTAGAGAGGCTAGGGGAGTGAGAGAGCAGGCTAGCAGTGGAGAGGCTAGGGGAGAGAGAGAGCAGGCTAGCAGTGGAGAGGCTAGGATAGAGAGAGCAGGCTAGCAGTAGAGAGGTTAGGAGAGAGAGCAGGCTAGCAGTAGAGAGGCTAGTAGAGAGAGCAGGCTAGCAGTAGAGAGGCTAGGGGAGTGAGAGAGAGCAGGCTAGCAGTGGAGAGGCTAGGGGAGAGAGAGAGCAGGCTAGCAGTAGAGAGGCTACGGGAGAGAGAGAACAGGCTAGCAGTGGAGAGGCTAGGGGAGAGAGAGAGCAGGCTAGCAGTGGAGAGGCTAGGATAGAGAGAGCAGGCTAGCAGTAGAGAGGCTAGGAGAGAGCAGGCTAGCAGTAGAGAGGCTAGTAGAGAGAGCAGGCTAGCAGTGGAGAGGCTAGGGGAGGGAGAGAACAGGCTAGCAGTGGAGAGGCTAGGGGAGAGAGAGAACAGGCTAGCAGTGGAGAGGCTAGGATAGAGAGAGTAGGCAAGCAGTAGAGAGGCTAGGAGAGTGAGAGAGCAGGCTAGCAGTAGAGAGGCTAGGGGAGAGAGAGAGAACAGGCTAGCAGTGGAGAGGCTAGGAGAGAGAGAGCAGTCTAGCAGTGGAGAGGCTAGGGGAGAGAGAGAGAGCAGGCTAGCAGTGGAGAGGCAGAGAGCGAGAGAGCAGGCTAGCAGTGGAGAGGCAGAGAGAGAGCAGGCTAGCAGTAGAGAGGCTAGGGGAGAGAGAGACAGGCTAGCAGCGGAGAGGCAGAGAGAGCGAGAGAACAGGCTAGCAGTGGAGAGGCTAGGGGAGAGAGAGAGCAGGCTAGCAGTGGAGAGGCAGAGAGCGAGAGAACAGGCTAGCAGTGGAGAGGCTAGGGGAGAGAGAGACAGGCTAGCAGTGGAGAGGCAGAGAGCGAGAGAGCAGGAGAGAGGCTAGGGGAGAGAGAGCAGGCTAGCAGTAGAGAGGCTAGGGGAGAGAGAGAGCAGGCTAGCAGTGGAGAGGCAAAGAGAGAGCAGGCTAGCAGTAGAGAGGCTAAGGGAGAGAGAGAGCAGGCTAGCAGTGGAGAGGCAGAGAGAGAGCAAGCTAGCAGTAGAGAGGCTAGGGGAGAGAGAGAGCAGGCTAGCAGTGGAGGGGCTAGGGGAGAGAGAGAGCAAGCTAGCAGTGGAGAGGCAGAGAGAGAGCAGGCTAGCAGTGGAGAGGCAGAGAGAGAGCAGGCTAGCAGAGAGGCAGAGAGAGAGCAGGCTAGCAGTGGAGAGGCAGAGAGAGAGCAGGCTAGCAGTGGAGAGGCAGAGAGAGAGCAGGCTAGCAGTGGAGAGGCAGAGAGAGCGAGAGAGCAGGCTAGCAGTGGAGAGGCAGAGAGAGAGCAGGCTAGCAGTGGAGAGGCAGAGAGAGCAGGCTAGCAGTGGAGAGGCAGAGAGAGCAGGCTAGCAGTGGAGAGGCAGAGAGAGAGAGAGCAGGCTAGCAGTGGAGAGGCAGAGAGAGAGCAGGCTAGCAGTAGAGAGGCTAGGGGAGAGAGAGAGCAGGATAGCAGTGGAGAGGCTAGGGGAGAGAGAGAGCAAGCTAGCAGTGGAGAGGCTAGGGGAGAGAGAGAGCAAGCTAGCAGTGGAGAGGCAGAGAGAGCAGGCTAGCAGTGGAGAGGCAGAGAGTAGGCTAGCAGTGGAGAGGCAGAGAGAGAGCAGGCTAGCAGTGGAGAGGCAGAGAGAGCAGGCTAGCAGTGGAGAGGCAGAGAGAGAGCAGGCTAGCAGTGGAGAGGCAGAGAGAGCAGGCTAGCAGTGGAGAGGCAGAGAGAGAGCAGGCTAGCAGTGGAGAGGCAGAGAGAGAGCAGGCTAGCAGTGGAGAGGCAGAGAGAGAGAGAGCAGGCTAGCAGTAGAGAGGTAGAGAGAGAGCAGGTTAGCAGTGGAGAGGCAGAGAGAGAGCAGGCTAGCAGTGGAGAGGCAGAGAGAGAGCAGGCTAGCAGTGGAGAGGCTAAGAGAGAGCAGGCTAGCAGTGGAGAGGCAGAGAGAGAGCAGGCTAGCAGTGGAGAGGCTAAGGGAGAGAGAGCAGGCTAGCAGTGGAGAGGCTAAGGGAGAGGGAGACAGGCTAGCAGTGACACAGGAGAAAAATAAGTTGTGAAAACCAACGTTGTGAAAACGTTGTGAAAACGTTGGTTTTCCACCTGATGATGACTGCTTGTGTTGCAGTCGAAACGTCGTGATAATTTTTGTATTGTTTTATATATATTTTATTATTTTATTGTTTCCCTTCAACGTGACTTTACCGAAAGAACCAAGAATATAAACCTACTAAACTTAGAAATATAATGCAATACTGTTATGTTAGCCGACTCTCTGTGTGATGTCCCATCTGGATGCGTACACTTTGTGGACAAATAACTTGGGCAAGCTCTACAGGACCCTGCCAGGGATGGTGCAGCTTAGTTGACGTGCCCACCCGGACCTGGGGACAGTGCCACCAGGCCCGATCCCCCTGCTAATAATGCAATGGCGCTTCTGTCTTTTTTCGTTTGCGTTCGTTTTCTGATTGTGATCTGCCGGACCCCACTATCGCGGCTTCGCGAGCTTCTTGCAGCCTTTCGAGTGGCACCCTGAGGGAGGCTGGCCACAAAACCGATTTAGCAGGGACAGCAGCCACCAGTTGGTCTCTTTTGTACATTAAAAAGGAGGAGAGCCCGGTCGATGCGTGTGGTGCTGTACGGTATGCCCCTGAGACTCCTGGGATGTTGTAAGTCCCAGTCTGTCTGATCATCCGTGACAACATGGCACAAAATTGCGGACCATGCGGTTAAGCCTTTCCCACTTTTGCAGCACATTGAGGGTGGTACAGTGAGGTTCGAATTTTCTTAGTGCCCATGATGTCATAGACATTGCGCAACAGTTTAGCAGAAAAATGTCGACCATGGTATGTGAGCAGTTTCTCAGGGGGGCCTTTGTCCAATACATACACGTGGAGAAAGGCCTTTGCTATAGTCACAGTCATGTGGTCTGGTAGTGGCCATGTGACAGGCCAACGAGTGCAATACTCCATCCCAACAAGCAAATATTTATTTCCCCTTGATGTTTTAGGGAATGGACCCAGGATGTCCAATGCCACCAGCTTGTTCACCCTAGATACTGCAATCGACTGCAGGGGAGATTGTATGTGTTGGGAAGGAGGTTTTCTTTTTGCACAATCTTGACAACGATTTACCCACTCTCGCACATCCTTCGACAGCAGTGTGAGCAATGCTTTATGGTGGCCCAAGTGCATAAGTTGTTCGGCGTACATTTCTAATAACTGTTGTCGTAGGGAGGTGGGTACCACCAGGCGTTTACGCTGCATCCTAGTGTCCCACCTCATCCAAAGCCCTCGCCATTTTACAAATGGCGTCCCTGCTTGTCCATTTTTATCAGATTCAGCTCTTGTGCAGAAAAGGACTCCAGTAAGTCATCATCTTTCTGTAGTAGGATCCATTCGGTCCTTATCAGCCCGAGATCATGATCTATGGGCGGTACAAATTTTTAGATTTTGCCACATTTATTAACGTCGCCGGTCCTGAAGAGTCGGAGAAGGTCGGTTTACACCGAGCTGCACCCGTTGTGCATGCGCACGAGTCTTTGCATGGTAACATCGATAGTGTGTCAATATAATGGCGGGGTACCCTTCCTGTGCGTGACATCGTAAGAGTAGTCCTGGAGGTTTTCAATCCACCTCGCCATCTGTCCCGAAGGTTGATACATTTTCAATGAGAATTGCAATGCCGCATAATCGGTCTGCACAGTAAAATGGTGGCCGTATAGGCATGGCCAAAACAACGTGACAAAATGTACCACTGCCAGGAGTTATCTACGAGTCACACAGTAGCGTTGTTCTGCGGTGGAAAGCACGCGCCTCCCGTACGTAATAACCACCTCTACATTTCCTTGTATTTGTGACATCACTAGCATCAGTATCTAGGATGAACGGTAGTGAAACATCTGGATATGCTAGTAGGGGAGCATCAGTCAACCTCGAACAAAGCGCTTGAAATGCCGATTCTTCTTCCTCCACCCACCGGAAATCGCACTCCTTTTGGTGTGAGGGCATGCAAGGGTTTCTCTACTGTAGCTAACTGGGGTACAAATCTGCAATAATGTAAGACAAAACCCTAGGAATCGCCGCACTTCCTGTACCAATTCTTTACGGTGGACTTTTTCTCAGGGTCTGATGCTACACCCTTACTGCTGACCACATTTCCAAACATCCAACGCAATTCTGTACAAAATGACATTTTTACGGTTTCAGTTTAGCTGCTCGCACCTTTAAGAAAACTTGTCTTAACCTTACCAGTTGTTCCTCAACTGACCAACTAAACACAATGATTCATAATAAAGGTTTTTGGGTTAGATCGCGTTTATTTATAAATGTGTCGTAACCCTCCACCACCCGACACGGCCAATCAGCAAAGAAAAGTGTCACGTTGACAAAAGACAAATAATTCACTACTTCAGCCCACCGGTGTGTTGAAGAGTTAATCCACATTTACAGTTTGAGTACGACGTTTCGCTGGTAAATACTTCCAGCATCATTGGGCAATTCGCCAGAATGGTAAAGCCCTCGCTTGCTCCCGGTTTTATATAGAGCAGAAGAGTGACGTCATCACTTAACTCATCAGGTGCAGTGATTAGAGGCGGAGGGGGGGGTAATGTAATTATATAATCGATTAGTAATCAGTCATTGGTTATGATTAGTAATGAGTTGTAGATTAGTAATTCTTTAAATCAAAATGTAATGTGTATTATTTAATAATACGCTTCCAGGCCGCACTAAGCCGGTAGCTGTCAGAGCGATTAAAGTTATTCTTGTTCCTCTCAATTTCAATGGATTCTCTAATTAGTCTTTGCCAGTAATAATTAGTTTTACACACCACTGCAACATTGTCAAAATCAATTGAGTGTCCTTGTTGACAAGCATGTTCTGCCACTGCCGACAGTTGTGTTTGAGATAATTTAATATTTCTCTGATGTTCTTTTAGTCTTACGCTGATGTTACGTCCCGTCTGCCCAATGTAGCAGCTGCCACATGAACAATTAATCCGATATACACCTTCTGTTGATAGTTTAGGTAATGCGTCTTTAGTGCAAGATACTAGTTTTTGAATTTTGTGTACTGTACCAAATCTTACTGTAATGTTTTGCTTTTGCAAAACGCGGGCTAATTTGTCAGTTACTCCTGAGATATATGGAATTTTTATTGTTTTAACAATCTGGTCGCTTTCAGTAGTATTGCTTTGCGATCGTGATTTGGCATTCAGTGCTCTGTTAATTTGAGCATTATTGTAGCCATTCTGTCGTAGTGCGTCTTTAACGTGTTTAATCTCTCTCACTAGACTCTCACCATCTGACACTGTTTTCGCCCGATGTACGAGCGTCTTGATAAGAGAGGATTTTTGAGCTGGATGATGATGTGATTCTGCATTCAGATAGGCATCAGTGTGCGTTTGCTTTCTGTAAACGCTGTGTGTTATTTTACCGTTTAGGCCATGTCCAAGCAAAATATCTAGGAATAGGAGTGTGTTATTCACCTCCATTTCCATGGTGAACTGGATGGCCGGGTTTTGTGCATTGAGATGATTTAGAAAATCATTAAGTGTATCTTTACCATGTGGCCAGACAACCAAAGTGTCATCCACATACCTAAACCAAAAGGATGGTTTTAATGTGCTCGAGGCAAGTGCTCTTATTTCAAAGTTTTCCATGTACAAATTTGCTATAGCAGGGGATAAAGGAGAACCCATTGCTGCTCCTTCCTTTTGTTTAAAGAAATCCCCTCTCCATAAGAAGTAAGTGTTATTTAAGCAATGGCCAGCAAGTTTCGGAATATCTTTTTGTAAACCGGTATTCTTTACTAGTGTATCAAGTAATTTAAGCGATTCGTCCACTGGAACCTTAGTGAATAGAGAAATCACATCAAAGCTTACCAGAATATCATCAGGAGTAAGTTTAATATCTTTAATCACATTCACAAGATGTTCTGAATTTTTTATGAATGAAGATGTCTTACCGATGTAGGGCTGTATTTGTTTGGTTATATATTTTGCTAATTGATATGTGGCAGAGCCAATTGTACTGACTATGGGTCGTAATGGGATGCCGATTTTATGAATCTTTGGTAGCCCATAGAGTCTAGGTGGTTTTGAGGCCCTTGGCTTAATTAGGTATTGCTCATTTTTAGGGATTAATGAATTTGCAATTATTGCAGTGGTCTTACGTTCTAAAGTATTAGTTGGATCTCGTTTAATTTTAATGTAGGTACTTTCCTCTAGTAAATTTCTAATTTTATTATCATAATCGGCTCGTGACATCAGTACAGTAGTGCGGCCTTTATCAGCTGCTAGGATTTGGATATCCTTATTTACACGCAGCTCTCTTAAGGCTTTTGCCTCGTTAGAGCTAATATTTACTTTTGGAACTTTGCTATTCTCAATTATTTTAGCAACCTCATGTCTAGTCATCTCTGCCTCATTATGTGGAAGGAGTCTAACTGCTGATTCTACCTCAGCAATTATCTCATCCACTGGAATTGTGCGTGGGGTAATGGCAAAGTTAAGGCCTTTAGAAAGGATAGAGACCATGTCACCGGTTAATACAGTGTTGGTCAAGTTCAGTACAGTTTTGTTTTTACATTTTTGGTTTTCAGTAGGGATTTGTTTATTATGTAGTCTAGAAAATTTATTAATTTGGTTAGTTTTGGTTAGTTTAAACACATTATCAGCCGATTGTTGTGTTATGTTATCGATTATATTCCAATAATGCATAGATACACTATTGCTTATATCTAAGTGTAACTGCTTTAGTGATTCCGAAATGTAAGATAATTCACTCCTATTGTGCTGTATTCTCTCTATTAATAATAATTCGCTAGCTTTGTGTAGTATTTGGTTAGCTTTAGAAGACTTTATGTGATGTGTTATTTTAACTGCGTTTGGTATTACCTTTGAATCTCTGCACCTTTTGAGGAACGCCAGTGAAGATATCAATTTCATCCGCTTAATGCGAAGCTTCTCCAATTTTCTGGTTTTAAGAAAAGTATCCTCCCCATAGAGGTTAGTCAGTTTAACACGTAGGCTTTCGCGACCAATATTATTCATAATAAAGGTTTTTGGGTTAGATCGCGTTTATTTATAAATGTGTCGTAACCCTCCACCACCCGACACGGCCAATCAGCAAAGTGAATTATCTTACATTTCGGAATCACTAAAGCAGTTACACTTAGATATAAGCAATAGTGTATCTATGCATTATTGGAATATAATCGATAACATAACACAACAATCGGCTGATAATGTGTTTAAACTAACCAAAACTAACCAAATTAATAAATTTTCTAGACTACATAATAAACAAATCCCTACTGAAAACCAAAAATGTAAAAACAAAACTGTACTGAACTTGACCAACACTGTATTAACCGGTGACATGGTCTCTATCCTTTCTAAAGGCCTTAACTTTGCCGTTACCCCACGCACAATTCCAGTGGATGAGATAATTGCTGAGGTAGAATCAGCAGTTAGACTCCTTCCACATAATGAGGCAGAGATGACTAGACATGAGGTTGCTAAAATAATTGAGAATAGCAAAGTTCCAAAAGTAAATATTAGCTCTAACGAGGCAAAAGCCTTAAGAGAGCTGCGTGTAAATAAGGATATCCAAATCCTAGCAGCTGATAAAGGCCGCACTACTGTACTGATGTCACGAGCCGATTATGATAATAAAATTAGAAATTTACTAGAGGAAAGTACCTACATTAAAATTAAACGAGATCCAACTAATACTTTAGAACGTAAGACCACTGCAATAATTGCAAATTCATTAATCCCTAAAAATGAGCAATACCTAATTAAGCCAAGGGCCTCAAAACCACCTAGACTCTATGGGCTACCAAAGATTCATAAAATCGGCATCCCATTACGACCCATAGTCAGTACAATTGGCTCTGCCACATATCAATTAGCAAAATATATAACCAAACAAATACAGCCCTACATCGGTAAGACATCTTCATTCATAAAAAATTCAGAACATCTTGTGAATGTGATTAAAGATATTAAACTTACTCCTGATGATATTCTGGTAAGCTTTGATGTGATTTCTCTATTCACTAAGGTTCCAGTGGACGAATCGCTTAAATTACTTGATACACTAGTAAAGAATACCGGTTTACAAAAAGATATTCCGAAACTTGCTGGCCATTGCTTAAATAACACTTACTTCTTATGGAGAGGGGATTTCTTTAAACAAAAGGAAGGAGCAGCAATGGGTTCTCCTTTATCCCCTGCTATAGCAAATTTGTACATGGAAAACTTTGAAATAAGAGCACTTGCCTCGAGCACATTAAAACCATCCTTTTGGTTTAGGTATGTGGATGACACTTTGGTTGTCTGGCCACATGGTAAAGATACACTTAATGATTTTCTAAATCATCTCAATGCACAAAACCCGGCCATCCAGTTCACCATGGAAATGGAGGTGAATAACACACTCCCATTCCTAGATATTTTGCTTGGACATGGCCTAAACGGTAAAATAACACACAGCGTTTACAGAAAGCAAACGCACACTGATGCCTATCTGAATGCAGAATCACATCATCATCCAGCTCAAAAATCCTCTCTTATCAAGACGCTCGTACATCGGGCGAAAACAGTGTCAGATGGTGAGAGTCTAGTGAGAGAGATTAAACACGTTAAAGACGCACTACGACAGAATGGCTACAATAATGCTCAAATTAACAGAGCACTGAATGCCAAATCACGATCGCAAAGCAATACTACTGAAAGCGACCAGATTGTTAAAACAATAAAAATTCCATATATCTCAGGAGTAACTGACAAATTAGCCCGCGTTTTGCAAAAGCAAAACATTACAGTAAGATTTGGTACAGTACACAAAATTCAAAAACTAGTATCTTGCACTAAAGACGCATTACCTAAACTATCAACAGAAGGTGTATATCGGATTAATTGTTCATGTGGCAGCTGCTACATTGGGCAGACGGGACGTAACATCAGCGTAAGACTAAAAGAACATCAGAGAAATATTAAATTATCTCAAACACAACTGTCGGCAGTGGCAGAACATGCTTGTCAACAAGGACACTCAATTGATTTTGACAATGTTGCAGTGGTGTGTAAAACTAATTATTACTGGCAAAGACTAATTAGAGAATCCATTGAAATTGAGAGGAACAAGAATAACTTTAATCGCTCTGACAGCTACCGGCTTAGTGCGGCCTGGAAGCGTATTATTAAATAATACACATTACATTTTGATTTAAAGAATTACTAATCTACAACTCATTACTAATCATAACCAATGACTGATTACTAATCGATTATATAATTACATTACCCCCCCCTCCGCCTCTAATCACTGCACCTGATGAGTTAAGTGATGACGTCACTCTTCTGCTCTATATAAAACCGGGAGCAAGCGAGGGCTTTACCATTCTGGCGAATTGCCCGATGATGCTGGAAGTATTTACCAGCGAAACGTCGTACTCAAACTGTAAATGTGGATTAACTCTTCAACACACCGGTGGGCTGAAGTAGTGAATTATTTGTCTTTTGTCAACGTGACACTTTTCTTTGCTGATTGGCCGTGTCGGGTGGTGGAGGGTTACGACACATTTATAAATAAACGCGATCTAACCCAAAAACCTTTATTATGAATAATATTGGTCGCGAAAGCCTACGTGTTAAACTAAACACAATGACATCATCTAAATAGACCAAACATATCTCCCATTGTAGACCCGACAGTACTAGCTCCATGAGGCATTGGAAGGTTTCCGGTGCAATGAGCAATCCCATCGGGAGGCTATTACATTGAAACAACCCCTGCGGTGTCCAAAATTAATCATGAGGAGCTGCCAAAATCCTGATGATAGATCCAACGTAGTAAAATATTTTGCTCCCGCCAATGCATCCAATGAGTCCTCAATACGTGGTAGGGGATATGCGTCCGCTATCGTAACTTTATATAGTCACCGAAAATCAACGCAACACCTCATAGAGCCATGTGTTTTTTTAAACTACTACTAGTGATGCTTTGCAGGGGCTAGTCGATGGAGAAATAATCTCTGATCTTAACCTCTCTTCTGTAGCTCGACGGATCTGCTCCCTTTCTGCCGGTCCTACTCTATATGAGTTTTGCCTCACGGGCTGAGCACTCCACGGTTTCAATGAAAGTATCAAAATCGTGAAGGAGACTTTGAAGGTGGTCTCTTTGACCTTGAGTCAATTCAGGGTTCCGCTGAACGATTTCTTCCGCCCAGGGCGACCCTACCTCATCCTTCACTTCTTGTATCCCTGCAACTATTTCATCCTCCTGTAATTCACTTGCTGGGGAAATCTGGGCTATTACTATCCCTTCTCGTATTGCAATTGCCTGCTCTAATATGTTGAAAACTTGTATACACAACCGTTGGTTCTGTCTAAAATGGTGTCCGCCACCGCTAATGAATGCCGACTAAACGTTGGTCCCAGTGGTGACACTATAATTGGCGCATCCACGCGTGAGGTGATTAATGGCAAGTGATATTGCAAAGGGACCAACACCTATGCAAGTAGCGGAATCATCATCGACTCTCCCATCAGGGCATGTACTCTGGCGGCCTTCCCTGTTTCAGTGTCAGGCCGCAAAAAATAAATCCGTCTCCCCAATGGCATCTCTATACAGCCCTGGTCAATTTGTATTTTAATTGGTAGCCGACTTAAATAAATAAATTCCCAATAAGCATACCGGGCCCGATACACATTTCTCCTATGCGGATTTCCATCTTTACTTTACTGACAATTCCCAAGCTACCACCATTTGCTACAACAAATTTACTATATACTGTTCGTATCAAACACGAGCGCGAAAATAATGGTGACTGATGCTCCTGTGTCCACCAACACTCTTAAGGAATTTCCCCCTATCGCTTCTTATTAACCAATGTCCCCATGGCCGCTGCTACAACTCATCTCGGAAGTTTATTCCATTTTGATATAGAAGTTGGCCAAATTTTCCCTGCTTGTGTCATCCTGGGTTGGCACGATCGAGTGGTGTGCAGGTGTAGTGCAGGACTTCGGAAACGATAATTGTGGAGGCACCTTCTTTTATTACACACATGATCTCGACTACACACACTCAGTACTCGCTAGCCTTAACACAACACGAGCCGTCAAGCATCGACAGCACTAAGTAAGATAGCTGACAGGCGAGAGCGATGACAGCGACGACGAGATGATTCGATTCCCACGAACGGCCTCGAGCTACGGCTCTCGGCTCCTTTTATTCTAGCAGTGTGGTCTCGCTCCGCCCTGACCACGCCTTCCTTCTTGAACCCACTAGCAGGTTTCAGGGGCTTCCCGATGGACCCCTCCATGACCCTTGCCCCAGTTCTTCCATTCTGCCGACACACCCGTGTATACTGTCGCTCACTGGCGTGTGTACTGTTTGTACACTGCAGTTGCCGCTTTTGGTCACCAGCCAACCTGGCTGACATACATTAATAAGGTGGCTAGCGCAGAGCAACCACAGCAGAATCGACAACGTGGTAACCAACACACCGCGAGGATGAGGGAAAAAAAAATCCCGTCGACCGACGAACACCGTCGCGACTCTCCATCGAACAGACGAGCAGCAGGAGGTCCCACTGAGCACAACTCAGCGCGTGGCGCACCAAAACCGTCAGGCGACAACAACATCATGTGACCCCTCCAGGCGCATATTACCCCCACAATCAATTCTGAATTTAATGCCCAGCACGGGGGGAAAACCCGTTTTCCAGAACGTAGAACACTTGGACTGGAACCTCGACGCCGGTCCCCCACCTTGGGTGGGGTCTTGCATTTCTTGGGGCTCTGGGGACTTGCACAAATGGGCAAAAGGGCGCAGCCCCTCCCTGGACTCAACAGAAGAGTTCGACCGGGCTCCAACCTTCGGTTCTGCGCACGAGGTGGCTTCGGGATAATTTCTGGGCTGCAGAGGCTCGGATCCTGTGGGTGGCACAACGCAATCTTTCTGAAGCACAGCTTCCGGGACCGGCTGCCCCGGCTCATCGGACACATCAGACACCAGCCGTATGGGACTTGCAGATGAGCTGTCTATTTGGAGATGAACATATGGCTTCAGACGCGACGGGTGTACAAACCAACGGCGATCCCCTGCCTGTATCTGTCTAAAATGGTGTCCGCCACTACTTCAACGGGGCCTTGCCATTGCCAATGTAATTTGGGAGACGTACCCAGTGGTACCTGTGGGCAATGCAACCAAGCCCTGTCCCCGATATTCCATGGAAGCACGTACGCATGCTGCCCCGCGCTCTTCTTGTTTGCAGCCTGCTTTTTATCAGAATTTATCCTAGTTGCTTCACGCGCTTTAAACAATCGTGCAAGCATGACCTGCATGGGCGCAGGCATGGCGGCCTTATTTTTCCCTGAAACCATGCCCAATTGAGCTTCCATGGGGGGTTTGTTCTCTCGCCTGTACATCAGATAGAATGGGGAAAATCCCGTCGAGGCGTATGGGGCCATCCTGTATGCTGTTAAGACCCCTGGGACGCGCAAATTCCAGTCCGTTTGCGCCTCATTAACCACCTGAGCAGGTGGCCGGATGAGAAATAGAACAGTGGCCGGATGTTTAGACATCCGGAATGGAGAGCACTGTCCAATTAAGGGCGGGGAGAGAGAATACAAAGGAGAGTGAGGCCACAAGTCGGGCGTGCTTGCCTGCGATGGAGTCTAAACAGTCAGTGACAACAACGGGGCTGACTGGAACCATCTACAGCCACGAAAATAAAGATTTAGCATCCTCCTGATGAACGTCTCCAAAAAGCTTCTTTGCACATACACAACCACATACACAACCACATGATGCACCCCCACATACTTATATTGTTGGGAAATACGCATGTGAACAAAACGAACCCGGCGGCCCAAACCGATCCTGGGCCTCACCTAGATCAACTCATCCTCAGATACCTGGTGCGGTGTTTAAACATTGTGACTAGGGAGACAAAGGCGGCCGGGTGTGATGCGGGCCACCCATCTCCTCTTGTGCCATGCCAGTCAAATCTGTGAAGGCTATATGGGGGGATCTTTATCTTTTGTTTGCAGGTGTGCGTGTGTGTGTGTGCGACTCACAATTCATCCACTCCACTGCAATTTGATGACTCGTAATGATTCATGGTTGGGATTTAAGAATCACTTATTCTGTCTTGTTCTATTCACCTCATGGTATCATTCTCTTCATAATTTACATACATTTCTGTAATCAAGTCAATTCATGCATCGCAATTATCCATATAACAAAGCGATTAATTTATACGCACCCAACTAGTGTGTGCACTTGTGCGGTTCTGTTCGTGAAATATTTAGATTTCTCATGGGAGTTATTTTTGGCCCGATTTTTATTTGCTTATATTTTGGTGACCCAGGTGACTCTTTCAATGACACTCATCCTGGCCTCCCGGGCTCCTCTCCTGGTTACACAAAGCATACTTGACCCACAACATGCTTTGTCTTTCAGGGGGCGGGAGGAATTTTCCATGGACAACATGCAAAGTGTGGCTGGAGTGCGAAAGAGGAGCCCCAGTAACCCTGGAGTACAACAAGCTCGGCTCCCGCATCTCCACGGGCAGCGCCACCTCCACCTCCCAGGAAGTGCGCCAGAGTCATGGCACTGTGGCCACCCGGGGACGTCCACGCGGGAGACGGTCTGCGGGCCCCACCGCTACCGGCACCAGAAAGATCCCCGCTCGTGGTGCCATGTCCACACAGCCTCCGAAGACGCCGCATGACGCCAGTGGCGCCGATCACTTGCGCCCCTCAGCCCCCCCAGTCGCTCACCTGCCCGGGCCCGTGGCTCCTCGGCGGGACGGCTCGACACATGCCCCGGCAAGGCTGGGGAGTGAACGCCGCGCTGGGGACGATTGCTGGGCGCGTCCTTCCGTCGTGCTGCCAACGGGCGCCGCTTTTCCCACAGCGTCCCCAGCGTCTCCGGATCCACGGCGCGGGGAGAATGCAGCGAGGCGCGCATGGTGGATGGAGGGAAAACGTGCATGTGCCCGGCACAACATTTTCTCGTTCCCGATGGTGAGCATCAAGTGCCTTGATGCCTCCGCAGCATGGCGCGGAGGGAGTGGCGCTGCTCTTGCCTGGCCACCGGCAGAACCGGCCACGGGCCCACAGCCTCCACGCAAGAGGCAGGGCCAGCACTCCCCTTCCAGGCAGTTCAAGAAAGGAAAATTAGAATGATTGTCAGGGATCGTGCATTGGTGTAGTTGTTTCTGCCATGGTGACTTGCCATTGCCAGGGTGGTTGTAGTCTGTGCACGATGCACTGACACATGACGGTATTCCGATTGCACAGTGAAAAGTACGCAATGCTAGAGGGTTAGAGGTCACCGGATTCAAAGCTTTAAAGCACAACGCCCCACAAGACTCACGTGACTTGCACGTTCCCGCACAGTACACCCAGCATCGATGCACATTGTGCTCGCTGTGCGCTCCGCACGTTCTCCTTGCGCCTTCTGGAAAAAAAGTGTTAGCTCGTAGGCCACCCCTCGGTGATGCACATTGCTGTGTTGGTATACAAAGCACGAAGGGCTTGGCACGAGGGTCAGCATTCTGGTTCGTGCCAACTGAACAGGGCAATATACACTTGCAGCTACACTGGGGAGGCAGCCAGTGGGGTTTGTCAAAACTGTCACCATTGTGTTCTGAAGCACTGAAGTTATTTGCTGTGTTATTTGTTGTGTTGCAGTAGCGTTGCTTTATATGTGTATTGTACAAAGAATGGGACTTTGGACCAGATGCAATGTGCTCAAATTCTGTAGACTCTGTGACACTGTGACTTATGAATCAATGCCCAAACCATAACTGGTGTGGAATTAGGTATTATTCGCCTTCATGGTGATTCATTACAGCGTGAAGTCTGTTGTAATATGAAAGGTGCACAGTTACCGCTTTTGAAATAACTTGTGAATATTTGAGTAAGTATTTAAAAAAGTATTTAATCAGTGCTTTTTTTGGCTGAAGTCTGCCTGCCATGCGGACGTGTGGGAGGGTGCACCGGACATTATCCGCGGTGAGAAATCGCCTGCTTGCCCACTCAACGTTTTTCTACTTATCCATGCTGGCCACCTGGCCCATAGTAACCTCACTACCACCATTGGTAAAAGTGTTCCACAGACCGGGCAGCTTTATATTCACCTAAAAGACAAATGGAGCTCTGCTCAGGTGAATAAGTTGCTCTAATGTTGATGCCCTTGCAGTGTTGGTGAAATGCACCGGAGCGCTCTCACCGGCAGTCTACCAGTAGCTTCCATATCACAACCCGATGTTTACATTCTGTGCAATTGCATTGGTTTTTTTATAAATTGTTTCAGTCTTTCACAATTAAAACACGCACTGATTAAACAAAACTTCACATTTTTGCAGATATTCACTACCTCTTTCATTGTGTTTTATATATTTTAATAAAGACATCTCACTGGTACAGATAAGTTTTATTGCTGTTGTTTGAACACCGTGCAGCTGTTGTCTGTGTGCCTTGTCCAGATATTAATATTGTGATGTTATTTGGTTCTTTCGGTAAAGTCACGTACATAGAAAAATAATAATGAAGTGAATGAAACTGAAAAAAATAATTTAAAAACCACGACTTTTCGATTGAAACAAGCGGTCATCATCAGGAAAAGAGGGGGTTAGCCTCTTAAGGCAAACTGTTTCTAAAGGTTTAAAATGGGTGTAGCCCAAGTGTCAGCAGCATGGACGGGACAGCTAATGTTATTGTAAGTAATGGGCAACGGCAGCATTGGTGGTGGGTTTAACACCAATTCAAGGGCTGCCAGGTATAGGCTTAAGTGCTTAACATGGGCGTAGCTCAGTTGTAGCAGCATCGGCGGGGCAGCTAATGTTAATTGTGTTGACGGTGGAGGTTGCTGCTAGAGGTGGTGGTAGTAGTGGGTAATGATGGTACACGTGGTGGGCTTCCACCAATAAAGGGCTACTGCTAGTGATGATGGAAGTAGTGGGCAGCAATGGTCCTGGTGGTGGGCTTCCACTAATTAAAGGGCTGCCAGGTCTAAAATGCAAATATAATAGCCAGTTATGACTTTAACTGGTTGCTAACGTCCTTCCAAGGATTGCTGAGTTTGTATCCATCTTAATAAATAATTAATAAATAATTAAAGCTTTACATTTCGATTTAAAGCTTTCGTGACTGCAAGGATTCATCTTCTTTGGTTCTTTCGGTAAAGTCACGTAGAATGAGAATAAAATAATAAATTGATAAAATAAAATAACACAATAAAATTATCACGACGTTTCGGCCACAACGCAAGCGGCCTTCATCAGGTGAAGGGACGAGACTGTCTGGAGGACCGCGCTGGAGCGAACAAAGCCACGCTCAGATCGCGACCTTTAAGCTGTGTGAGAAGAAACAAAGCGCCTTGACAAAGGAATTAGCATAGAATTTAGCATTTAAATAGCTGAGTGATTAGCTTGTGACTGGTCACAGAAATGGCTATGTTAAAGTTAAAGCATACACATTCACAGAGGCACCTAGTACAAATCAAACAGGATAATTTAGCATTGAAATAACTAAGCGAATTTAGCATTGAAATAACTGAGTGATTAGCTTGTGACTGGTCACAGAAATGGCTATGTTGAAGTCAAAGCCTACACATCTGAGCTATTCACAGTAACTGGGTATACACTACACTATATAATGAATACTATATAGTGAATCAATAAAAAAACTAAAATATAAATTACCTCAATGTTATCAATAAACTCTATATATACTCCAATCAGCTAAGCTACCAACAATAAGTCGTTATTTATCACAATGTTATATGGCGAAAAAATGGGTGGATTCTTACCCTCAACTTTAGCACCACGGATAGCTACGGGCCCCGTTCAGACGGACGAGTTCATCCATGGTCGGAACGGAGGAGGGGGAGAGAGACAGCTGCGAGGCGCTGTTTATTGATAACATTGAGGTAATTTTTATTTTAGTTTTTTATTGGTTCGCTATATAGTATTCATTATATAATGTAGTGTATACCCAATTACTGTGAATAGCTCAGATGTGTAGGCTTTGACTTCAACATAGCCATTTCTGTGACCAGTCACAAGCTAATCACTCAGTTATTTCAATGCTAAATTCTCCTAGTTATTTCAATGCTAAATTCTCCTGTTTGATTTGTACTAGGTGCCTCTGTGAATGTGTATGCTCTGACTTTAACATAGCTATTTCTGTGACCAATCACAAGCTAATCACTCAGCTATTTCAATGCTAAATTCTATGCTAATTCCTTTGTCAAGGGGTGCCTCTGTGGATGTGTATGCTTTAACTTTAACATAGCCATTTCTGTGACCAGTCACAAGCTAATCACTCAGCTATTTCAATGCTAAATTCTATGCTAATTCCTTTGTCAAGGCGCTTTGTTTCTTCTCACACAGCTTAAAGGTCGCGATCTGAGCGTGGCTTTGTTCGCTCCAGCGCGGTCCTCCAGACAGTCTCGTCCCTTCACCTGATGAAGGCCGCTTGTGTTATTGTGTTATTTTATTTTATAAATTTATTATTTTATTCTCATTCTACGTGACTTTACCGAAAGAACCAAAGAAAATTAAAGTTTTCGTGACTGCATAAAATTACTCATTGTTTTTTTCGGTAAAGTCACGTATGTAAAAATAAAAAAATAAGATTAAAATAAATCAATCACGACGTTTCGACCGCAACACAAGCGATCTTCATCAGGTGCAAAAAAAAAATCGACACCAACGCAACACATAGAGAGCGCCAAACTGCACGGAGGTAAATACAACAAGAAGATGAGAGACGAGAATTCAACAAACCTAAGAAAAAATGTACGTCATGCACAACCAGTCAGGCCAACAACACAGTTAGATACTTACCTGGCGGACCACGAATTTCAGAAGAGTGCTAAATTTCGTGTTCACCTCTGGGTTGGACATACCAGCATAGACAGAGTGAACAAATACGAGGTACGAGTCAGCAGAAATACATATACAGGGACACCAAGAGGCAAGGAAAGATGGACAGAGACGCAAGGAAAAAGAAAAAAGGGCCGGAGGGATGAACAGACAGAGGCCTTAAATACGAAGTGGAGGTGGGGAGGAGTAATTGTACCCATCTTCTCGGTTGAAATTGTGTATGTCTGTAAATATAGATGGCTTCATGAACGAATCTTTGTTCATAGCCAGTGGGTTTGCACAGTACCTTCGTCTTAGAGAAATCAATTTCGTGTGAGCCAGCCACATTAAAACAATGATCAGCAACGGCAGAAGTATGCCAGCGTGAAGTCTGTTGTAATATGGAAGGTGCACAGTTACCGCTTTCGAAATAACTTGTGAATATTTGAGCAAGTATTTAAGAAAGTATTTCATCAGTGCTTTTTTTGGCTGAAGTCTGCCTGCCATGCGGACGTGTGGGAGGGTGCACCGGACAATATCCGCGGTGAGAAATCGTTTGCTTGCCCAATCAATGTAAGATTGCAGAGCAGGGGTAACCAAAAAGATTGCCACAATCATGAACAAACACAAGATCCAGGTCCAATTTAACACAGTACATAAAATTCGTGATTTGATCACAGCTGTGAAGGACAAGATCCCTGTCATGCAATATCCCGGCGTCTACAAACTAAGCTGTATCTGCGGCAGCAGTTACATTGGGGAAACGAAGCGACATGTCTCGGACTGTGTTCGTGAACATAAGGCAGATTTGAAACACGGTAGGACCAATACTTCTGCCGCAGGAATATCTGCGCTTTTTCATCATTAGACCTCCTTTGCCAGTACCAAAATATAATATGTTTTTCCCCTTTTTTCTGGTTCATCAAGTACTGCATAATGATGTACCCCCCCTGGTGAGACATTGCTTAACCAACACATACTTCACCTGGAATGGAACTTTCTACAAACAAACTGAGGGCACCCCAATGGGCTCCCCCCTATCTCCGGTTGTAGCCAACGTATTCATGGAAAAATTGGAAACTGACGCCATCCAGACTGCCACTCTACGCCCGACCTTATGGAAGAGGTACGTGGATGACACCTTTGTCATCTGGCCACATGGCCAGCCTGCTCTAGACCAATTCCGCGACCGCATCAATTCCATACACCCAGCCATCAGATTTACCATGGAGGTCGAAAAAGATGGCAAACTACCCTTTTTGGATGTCTTAATTAAAAGGAGACATGATGGTTCAATGAGCCACTCTGTCTACAGGAAAGCTACCCATACAGATGCTTACTTGAAACCGGATTCCCACCACCATCCATCCCAGAAGAACTCCCTCATCAAGACTCTATACCATAGAGCCCAATGCATTTACGACCAGGAACACATTACCAGTGAACTCAAGCACGTACACCAGGCTCTCAGGGCTAATGGTTACTCCGACTACACAATCCGCAAAGCCATCACTCCAGTCATGAAGAAGGATCCTCTTGTGGAGCCACTCAAAACCATCACCTTACCCTACATTGCAGGGGTCACTAAAAAGATCTCCAGGTCCGATTCAACACAGTACATAAAATCCGTGATCTAGTTCCATCTGTAAAAGATGCTGTTCCAGACATACAGTACCCGGGCGTTTACAAACTAAAGTGCCTCTGTGGTAGAGATTCGTTCATGAGGCCATTCACATATACAAGCACAGAGACAATTTCAACCGAGAAGATGGATTCTGGCTTAGTAACCATTGGAAAGATGTTTTAAACCATTTCCGTTCTTAATTAATTGTATTTTACGATGACCTTCAGACCGCAGCTCTTTCGCTGGCATTGACTCTTAATACCTCTCACACCACGGTTAATGGTATGGTTTACAACATGGAGTATAACAGCGCCTCGGAGCTGTCTCTCTCCCCCTCCTCTGTTCCGAGTTATTTCAATGTTAAATTCTCCTAGTTATTTCAATGCTAAATTCTCCTGTTTGATTTGTACTAGGTGCCTCTGTGAATGTGTATGCTCTGACTTTAACATAGCTATTTCTGTGACCAGTCACAAGCTAATCACTCAGCTATTTCAATGCTAAATGCTATGCTAATTCCTTTGTCAAGGGGTGTCTCTGTGGATGTGTATGCTTTAACTTTAACATAGCCATTTCTGTGACCAGTCACAAGCTAATCACTCAGCTATTTCAATGCAAAATTCTATGCTAATTCCTTTGTCAAGGCGCTTTGTTTCTTCTCACACAGCTTAACGGTCGCGATCCTCCAGACAGTCTCGTCCCTTCACCTGATGAAGGCCGCTTGTGTTGTGGCCGAAACGTCGTGAGAATTTTATCGTGTTATTTTATCAATTTCTTATTTTATTCTCATTCTACGTGACTTCACCGAAAGAACCAAAGAAGAAAACTGAAACCTTTTTACAAGGATTCATGTCTGCATTAACCACAATACCTGCAGGATTCATGTCTGCATTAACCACAATACCTGCAGGTATTGTGGTTAATGCAGACATGAATCCTTGAAAAAGGTTTCAGTTTTGTTGCCAGAAAAAATTGGAAAACCCCTATTCTTATATCTGCGCTTTGTGAGAAGGAAAAGTTCAAAAGGCCAACAGCTGACCCAAGGAAGCAAAAGGCGGGAAAATATCGGATATAAGGAGGAAGCCAAACCACACAAACCACACCTGCTCCAGGCAGACTCCGGGACTTGCCCTCGTGACTAGCAATAGTCGGGAGCTCTACACTGACAGACTCTATGCATCGCGGGAAGGTCTTTTCCAACGTGTCATTGGGGGAGTCGCTTGCAAAGCTCAGGCTTGCACTTGCGGCATTGCGAAACAATACGTGGGGTGCGAGAACTCTAAACAAGACTGCCCTCCAGTAGCTCGCTCGCTTGATATTGCCTTCACACGACCATTTTACATTTAATCACATACGGTTAATCACATTACACTTACACTCAATTAACATTCATTAGACACATTTCATTATTTTAATAATTGTTGCCCAATTTGCATAATTTAATACTTTTTCAGATTTTTTCACAACACAGGACACAACATTGTCTGAGAGTGTTTCGGAGCCCACCTATGCTGAGATGGGTCGTCCGCGAAGTCACAGCCATGTAACTCCTGATTGCTATTCCTTGTGGAATAAGCGTGAGCATTAGGCCTGGCATATGCTGTTTACAACTTTATCGTGACTCCAACGTCAATCAACTCCCACCCACAGCACCTCATTGTTTTTTTCCCGTGGGAGGAGAGGGTCCACTGTTGGGTCTCGGGGCATCTGCGTTTTACATCTATAAGTGGCAACGCCATGTCTTGCGAGTTCACCTCCAGCTAACCTTCTGAGTGTTAAGTCATCGAGGAAGGCAGGATCCATAAGGCCTGGTTTTGGGACATGTACAGAACAAATCATAAGAAATAATTCTGAGAGTTGAGGCCAAAATTCCCATTTAAACTGCACCGTGGAGCACACAAGTCATTATTTTGCTCTCGCAAAGCTCTGGACAAGACACCTCGTTAAACCGACTTGGCTCTTGTTATCTTGCACTGCTCTCAGAGCTATGCAGATTTCCAGCTGAGACACCTCCTATGCCAATAATGAATTGCATTGGACACACGCAGCTTATTGCGATTTAAAGGCGTAGCTTCCGTTATCACACTTTTAATTTGAAGTCATCCTTGGAATTAAATTGTAAAGAAAAATTTTTTGCAGCAAATTTGGACTTTAGCGGATTATAGGAGTTTTAAGCCACTCGAGGAACTATGGAACACCGGAAAATCCTGCAGACTTTGGGGTGTCCCCCCTTCCCTGCGGATTTATGGGAGTTGACACGAACCACGGGGGTGGGGGGCACCAGACAGTTTTGGGTTTGCAAAAAATGTGGAGTCTGTAATAGGTCAGTGTTACAGTCTGAAGAGACGTTGCTATGTTAGCATGAATTATAGACAAGCGACCGAATGGAGCAAATACGCAGGATAGACAAGAGACCGTGGGAGACATTAAAGCTACAGGACAAAGCGAAAGTGCTAGTACAGCAGTGGAGTATGAAGACATCACTATCGAGAGAACCGGTATACTACAGGGCGAGAGAGAATAACGAGGCTCGAAGGAGAGTCGTGTAAAAGCTGGAGTTTCACTCCGCAGATGGCCATTAAACATTCACTGTTCAGAGTGCACGCAGTCGTTTTAAAGGTTTGTGGCAGAACACCGTTACTCTGTTGTCATTACACATCCACTATGATATTAAACTATTACAATACATTGTGGATTTCTGACGAAATGCGGCTGCACATAAACACGAGGCGAGCCATTCGCTTGGCACGGTAACCCCAGACACGAGGAGGGCCCAGACTCCTGTTCTCGGTCCGGCGCGTGTTTGTTTACAACGAACTTACTCGTCAAGCATGGCCAGGGTCTCCCTGCTCATGCTGCCACTACGGCCCGTGGTGCCCGCCTCCTTCTCCTCCTGGCCTCACTGTCCCTGTTTGTTTTTCCCCGTGGGAGGAGAGGTCACTGTTGGGTCTCGGGGCATCTGTGTTTTATACATCTATAAGTGGCAATTCCATGTCTTGCGAGTTCACCGCCGGCTAACCTTCTGAGTGTTAAGTCATCGAGGAAGGCAGGATCCATAAGGCCTGGTTTTGGGACAAGTATAGAACAAAGCTTAAGAAATAATTCTGTGAGTTGAGGCCAAAATTCCCATTTAAACTGCACCGTGGAGCACACAAGTCATTATTTTGCTCTCGCAAAGCTCTGGACAAGACACCTCGTTAAACCGACTTGGCTCTTGTTATCTTGCACTGCTCTCAGAGCTTCTATGCAGATCTCGAGCTGAGACACCTCCTATGCCAATAATTAATTTCATTGGACACACGCAGCTCTTTGCGATTTATAGGCGTTGCTTCCGTTATCACACTTTTAACCTGAAGTCATCTATGGAATCAAATTGTAAAGATTACGTTTTTTTACAGCAAATTTGGACTTTAGCAGATTATAGGAGTTTTAAGCCACTCTCGGAACAGAAAAAAATATATATATGGAACACCGGAAAATCCTGCAGACTTTGGGGTGTCCCCCCTTCCCTGCGGATTTATGGGAGATGACACGAACCACGGGGGTGGGGGGCACCAGACAGTTTTGGGTTTGCAAAAAATGTGGAGTCTGTAATAGGTCAGTGTTACAGTCTGAAGAGACGTTGCTATGTTAGCATGAATTATAGACAAGCGACCGAATGGAGCAAATACGCAGGATAGACAAGAGACCGTGGGAGACATTAAAGCTACAGGACAAAGCGAAAGTGCTAGTACAGCAGTGGAGTATGAAGACATCACTATCGAGAGAACCGGTATACTACAGGGCGAGAGAGAATAACGAGGCTCGAAGGAGAGTCGTGTAAAAGCTGGAGTTTCACTCCGCAGATGGCCATTAAACATTCACTGTTCAGAGTGCACGCAGTCGTTTTAAAGGTTTGTGGCAGAACACCGTTACTCTGTTGTCATTACACATCCACTATGATATTAAACTATTACAATACATTGTGGATTTCTGACGAAATGCGGCTGCACATAAACACGAGGCGAGCCATTCGCTTGGCACGGTAACCCCAGACACGAGGAGGGCCCAGACTCCTGTTCTTGGTCCGGCGCGTGTTTGTTTACAACGAACTTACTCGTCAAGCATGGCCAGGGTCTCCCTGCTCATGCTGCCACTACGGCCCGTGGTGCCCGCCTCCTTCTCCTCCTGGCCTCACTGTCCCTGTTTGTTTTTCCCCGTGGGAGGAGAGGTCACTGTTGGGTCTCGGGGCATCTGTGTTTTATACATCTATAAGTGGCAATTCCATGTCTTGCGAGTTCACCGCCGGCTAACCTTCTGAGTGTTAAGTCATCGAGGAAGGCAGGATCCATAAGGCCTGGTTTTGGGACAAGTACAGAACAAAGCTTAAGAAATAATTCTGTGAGTTGAGGCCAAAATTCCCATTTAAACTGCACCGTGGAGCACACAAGTCATTATTTTGCTCTCGCAAAGCTCTGGACAAGACACCTCGTTAAACCGACTTGGCTCTTGTTATCTTGCACTGCTCTCAGAGCTTCTATGCAGATCTCGAGCTGAGACACCTCCTATGCCAATAATTAATTTCATTGGACACACGCAGCTCTTTGCGATTTATAGGCGTTGCTTCCGTTATCACACTTTTAACCTGAAGTCATCTATGGAATCAAATTGTAAAGATTACGTTTTTTTACAGCAAATTTGGACTTTAGCGGATTATAGGAGTTTTAAGCCACTCTCGGAACAGAAAAAAATATATATATGGAACACCGGAAAATCCTGCAGACTTTGGGGTGTCCCCCCTTCCCTGCGGATTTATGGGAGATGACACGAACCACGGGGGTGGGGGGCACCAGACAGTTTTGGGTTTGCAAAAAATGTGGAGTCTGTAATAGGTCAGTGTTACAGTCTGAAGAGACGTTGCTATGTTAGCATGAATTATAGACAAGCGACCGAATGGAGCAAATACGCAGGATAGACAAGAGACCGTGGGAGACATTAAAGCTACAGGACAAAGCGAAAGTGCTAGTACAGCAGTGGAGTATGAAGACATCACTATCGAGAGAACCGGTATACTACAGGGCGAGAGAGAATAACGAGGCTCGAAGGAGAGTCGTGTAAAAGCTGGAGTTTCACTCCGCAGATGGCCATTAAACATTCACTGTTCAGAGTGCACGCAGTCGTTTTAAAGGTTTGTGGCAGAACACCGTTACTCTGTTGTCATTACACATCCACTATGATATTAAACTATTACAATACATTCTGGATTTCTGACGAAATGCGGCTGCACATAAACACGAGGCGAGCCATTCGCTTGGCACGGTAACCCCAGACACGAGGAGGGCCCAGACTCCTGTTCTCGGTCCGGCGCGTGTTTGTTTACAACGAACTTACTCGTCAAGCATGGCCAGGGTCTCCCTGCTCATGCTGCCACTACGGCCCGTGGTGCCCGCCTCCTTCTCCTCCTGGCCTCACTGTCCCTGTTTGTTTTTCCCCGTGGGAGGAGAGGTCACTGTTGGGTCTCGGGGCATCTGTGTTTTATACATCTATAAGTGGCAATTCCATGTCTTGCGAGTTCACCGCCGGCTAACCTTCTGAGTGTTAAGTCATCGAGGAAGGCAGGATCCATAAGGCCTGGTTTTGGGACAAGTACAGAACAAAGCTTAAGAAATAATTCTGTGAGTTGAGGCCAAAATTCCCATTTAAACTGCACCGTGGAGCACACAAGTCATTATTTTGCTCTCGCAAAGCTCTGGACAAGACACCTCGTTAAACCGACTTGGCTCTTGTTATCTTGCACTGCTCTCAGAGCTTCTATGCAGATCTCGAGCTGAGACACCTCCTATGCCAATAATTAATTTCATTGGACACACGCAGCTCTTTGCGATTTATAGGCGTTGCTTCCGTTATCACACTTTTAACCTGAAGTCATCTATGGAATCAAATTGTAAAGATTACGTTTTTTTACAGCAAATTTGGACTTTAGCGGATTATAGGAGTTTTAAGCCACTCTCGGAACAGAAAAAAATATATATATGGAACACCGGAAAATCCTGCAGACTTTGGGGTGTCCCCCCTTCCCTGCGGATTTATGGGAGTTGACACGAACCACGGGGGTGGGGGGCACCAGACAGTTTTGGGTTTGCAAAAAATGTGGAGTCTGTAATAGGTCAGTGTTACAGTCTGAAGAGACGTCGCTATGTTAGCATGAATTATAGACAAGCGACCGAATGGAGCAAATACGTAGGATAGACAAGAGACCGTGGGAGACATTAAAGCTGCAGGACAAAGCGAAAGTGCTAGTACAGCAGTGGAGTATGAAGACATCACTATCGAGAGAACTGGTATACTACAGGGCGAGAGAGAATAACGAGACTCGAAGGAGAGTCGTAAAAGCAATATTTAAAAAAAAACTTTTTTTTTTAAACACGCTTTAATGAAATGTACCGTACTAGTAATGGAAGAACTCCACGACTCCAGGAAGTGGCCCCGAAGCTTGCCATAACGTAAGAGACCGTGGTCATTTACAGCCAACGTCAGTTTACCGTGGACAATTAGACCGAAGCCTAAACAGAACACATAAAAAAAATTAAGATTTAAAATGTTTATTTTTATTTTTTGTATGATAGAATATAGTATTGTCATCAGTAAGACATAAGTATGCGAAGTTTGTAATCGATGCCACATTGGGAAGTGGGTTAAAATTGAGTTACAAGATTTGAGGATAAGCCAACAACAGTGAGTTAATAGAAAGTGTGTAAAAAAATATCGAGTTTCACTCCACAGATGGCCATAAAACATTCACTGTTCAGAGTGAACGCAGAAGTTTTTAAAGGTTTGTGGCAGAACACCGTTATTCAGTTGTCATTCCACATCCACTATGATATTAAACAATTACAATACATTGTGTATTTCTGACGAAATGCAGCTGCACATAAACACGAGCCATTCGCTTGGCACGGTAACCCCAGACACGAGGAGGGCCCAGACTCCTGTTCTCACTCACCGTCCCCGTTTGTTTTTCCCCGTAGGAGGAGAGGTCACTGGCATCTGTGTTTTATACATCTACTAGCTTTACTACCCGGCTTCGCCCGGGACTTGGATTCAACACGCCCGGCCGCCTTTGTCTCCCCCGTGGCGATGTTCACACACCACACCAGTTACTCGTTTGAGGCTGAGTAGACCTAGGGGAGGCCCAGAAGCAATTGAAATAATCGTCACTGGTGGTGGCCGTGAGCGGGAGCGGGAATCGAACTCGGGTCGCCGGGTTCGTAGCGCGGAGTAGCGAATCGCTACGCAGTCCCCCCCCCACAGACAGGATAAAGACAAAGATCCCCCGTGTAGCCTGTAGGGGGCAAGTGCTGTTAGCGAGCACCTATGAAGGCCGGCACGGCACACGAGGGGGTGGGTGACAGTTCATAGTTCATTTATTTGGTATAGCCCTGTGAGCCATTCGGCTCTTGAATCGGGTGCAACCGCAACAAACAAAAAACATGAACAAGAAAACATCTTAAAGTGATAATGTGACTGTGCAAACAGAAAATACAGGAAAAAAATATCAAAATATTCCTGAAATAGCACCGTACACCAACGCTGTGTGCAAAAATCCCAGTGGGATGCAAGTTAAATAACAACAACAACCACAAGACAACTAAGATTAAGGCCATCAGTCTAACTCCGTACTACAATAAACAAAAACATGGCCAAAACAAAAAAAAACTTTTCGAAATCACCAAAATAAAAGCCATGAATGCAATGTAACAATGATCATAGGGACTGTGACCGAATTTTTAACAATAAACTACATAAATAAATTATAACACCAAAATCTAGAGCCATATTTTATGCCACTGAATAGCAGTGGCAGCTAGGGTTGCACAACTCCTCTAGAGCAGTTTTGATTGAAGATCTCATAGGTAGTGATTTAAGTTGCAGTTTATTGGCAATAGCATTCCAGACCCTGGGGGCATCAATAGCAAAGGCCTTTCCTCCAGTTTTTGTACGGCAATAGGGAATGTGAAGCTGGTAAATGAGCGAAGACCTGAGGTCAAATTTGTTCTTTGAAACAGAGAGGAGATCCAGTAGGTAGTCTGCGGAATTTTTTGTAAGTACATCGTGAATAAATAAGATCTGGTGCACAAGCCGTCGAACATTAAGAGACAGCAGCACGCCCGGCCGCCTTTGTCTCCCCAGTGGCGATGTTCACACACCACAGCAGTTACTCGTTTGAGGCTGAGTCAACCTAGGGGAGGCCCAGAAGCGATTGAAATAATCGTCACCGGTGGTGGCCGTGAGCGGGAATCGAACTCGGGTCGCCGGGTTCGTAGCGCGGCGTAGCGCTCACCACGACACTACAATGCGTTACGCTTCCACATGCGCGGGTCACGTGATAGATGTGACGTCACAGCTCACTTGCCGTGCAATACAAATATGCATTTTTGAGCTCCCCCCCTAAAAAAACTGTATTTTTATAATTTTTGCATGGTGTACATTCTGGAAAGTACCCACATGGCAAATTTCCAGTTTGTTGCATGTCGGCAAGTACGCTAAACATTTTGAATAGACACATTCACAACTTTGCCTTTTATATATATGGAGATAAGTGTCAACTCCATGTCTTGCGAGTTCACCTCCAGCTAACCTTCTGAGTGTTAAGTCATCGAGGAAGGCAGGATCCATAAGGCCTGGTTTTGGGACAAGTACAGAACAAAGCTTAAGAAATAATTATGTGAGTTGAGGCCAAATTTCCCATTTAAACTGCACCGTGGAGCACACAAGTCATTATTTTGCTCTCGCAAAGCTCTGGACAAGACACCTCGTTAAACCGACTTGGCTCTTGTTATCTTGCACTGCTCTCAGAGCTTCTATGCAGATCTCGAGCTGAGACACCTCCTATGCCAATAATTAATTTCATTGGACACACGCAGCTCTTTGCGATTTATAGGCGTTGCTTCCGTTATCACACTTTTAACCTGAAGTCATCTATGGAATCAAATTGTAAAGATTACGTTTTTTTTACAGCAAATTTGGATTTTAGCGGATTATAGGAGTTTTAAGCCACTCCCGGAACAGAAAAAAATATATATATGGAACACCGGAAAATCCTGCAGACTTTGGGGTGTCCCCCCTTCCCTGCGGATTTATGGGAGTTGACACGAACCACGGGGGTGGGGGGCACCAGACAGTTTTGGGTTTGCAAAAAATGTGGAGTCTGTAATAGGTCAGTGTTACAGTCTGAAGAGACGTCGCTATGTTAGCATGAATTATAGACAAGCGACCGAATGGAGAAAATACGTAGGATAGACAAGAGACCGTGGGAGACATTAAAGCTGCAGGACAAAGCGAAAGTGCTAGTACAGCAGTGGAGTATGAAGACATCACTATCGAGAGAACCGGTATACTACAGGGCGAGAGAGAATAACGAGACTCGAAGGAGAGTCGTAAAAGCAATATTTTTTAAAAAACTTTTTTTTTAAACACGCTTTAATGAAATGTACCGTACTAGTAATGGAAGAACTCCACGACTCCAAGAAGTGGCCCCGAAGCTTGCCATAACGTAAGATACCGTTGTCATTTACAGCCAACGTCAGTTTACCGTGGACAATTAGACCGAAGCATAAGCATAACACATAAAAAAAATAAGATTTAAAATGTTTATTTTAAATTGTTTTTATGATAGAATATAGTATTGTCATCAGTAAGACATAAGTATACGAAGTTTGTAGTCGATGCCACATTGGGAAGTGGGTTAAAATTGAGTTACAAGATTTGAGGATACGCCAACAACAGTGAGTTAATAGAAAGTGTCTAAAAAAAATCTCGAGTTTCACTCCACAGATGGCCATAAACATTCACTGTTCAGAGTGAACGCAGAAGTTTTTAAAGGTTTGTGGCAGAACACCGTTATTCAGTTGTCATTCCACATCCACTATGATATTAAACAATTACAATACATTGTGTATTTCTGACGAAATGCAGCTGCACATAAGCACGAGCCATTCGCTTGGCACGGTAACCCCAGACACGAGGAGGGCCCAGACTCCTGTTCTCACTCACTGTCCCCGTTTGTTTTTCCCCGTGGGAGGAGAGGTCACTGGCATCTGTGTTTTATACATCTACTAGCTTTACTACCCGGCTTCGCCCGGGACTTGGATTCAACACGCCCGGCCGCCTTTGTCTCCCCCGTGGCGATGTTCACACACCACACCAGCTACTCGTTTGAGGCTGAGTAGACCTAGGGGAGGCCCAGAAGCGATTGAAATAATCGTCACCGGTGGTGGCCGTGAGCGGGAATCGAACTTGGGTCGCCGGGTTCGTAGCGCAGCGCGCGAATCGCTACGCAGTCCCCCCCCCACAGACAGGATAAAGACAAAGATTCCCCGTGTAGCCTGTAGGGGGCAAGTGTTGTTAGCGAGCACCTATGAAGGCCGGCACGGCACACGAGGAGGTGGGTGACAGTTCATAGTTCATTTATTTGGTATAGCCCTGTGAGCCATTCGGCTCTTGAATCGGGTGAAACCGCAACAAACAAAAAACATGAACAAGAAAACATCTTAAAGTGATTATGTGACTGTGCAAACAGAAAATACAGGAAAAAAATATCAAAATATTCCTGAAATAGCACCGTACACCAACGCTGTGCAAAAATCCCAGTGGGATGCAAGTCAAATAACAACAACAACCACAAGACAACTAAGATTAAGGCCATCAGTCTAATTCCGTACTACAATAAACAAAAACATGGCCAAAACAAAAAAAAACGTTTTCGAAATCACCAAAATAAAAGCCATGAATGCAATGTAACAGTGATCATAGGGACTGTGACCGAATTTTTTACAATAAACTACATAAATAAATTATAACACCAAAATCTAGAGCCATATTTTAGGCCACTGAATAGCAGTGGCAGCTAGGGTTGTACAACTCCTCTAGAGCAGTTTTGAGTGAAGATCTCATAGGTAGTGATTTAAGTTGCAGTTTATTGGCAATAGCATTCCAGACCCTGGGGGCATCAATAGCAAAGGCCCTTCCTCCAGTTTTTGTACGGCAATAGGGAATGTGAAGCTGGTAAATGAGCGAAGACCTGAGGTCAAATTTGTTCTTTGAAACAGAGAGGAGATCCAGTAGGTAGTCTGCGGAATTTTTTGTAAGTACATCGTGAATAAATAAGATCTGGTGCACAAGCCGTCGAACATTAAGAGACAGCAGCACGCCCGGCCGCCTTTGTCTCCCCAGTGGCGATGTTCACACACCACAGCAATTACTCGTTTGAGGCTGAGTCAACCTAGGGGAGGCCCAGAAGCGATTGAAATAATCGTCACCGGTGGTGGCCGTGAGCGGGAATCGAACTCGGGTCGCCGGGTTCGTAGCGCGGCGTAGCGCTCACCACGACACTACAATGCGTTACTCTTCCACATGCGCGGGTCACGTGATAGATGTGACGTCACAGCTCACTGGCCGTGCAATACAAATATGCATTTTTGAGCTCCCCCCCCCTAAAAAAACCCAAAAGTGTATTTTGATTAATTTAGCATGGTGTACAGTCTGGAAAGTACCCACATGGCAAATTTCCAGTTTGTTGCATGTCGGGAAGTACGCTAAACATTTTGAACAGACATTCACAACTTTGCCTTTTATATATGGAGATAAGTGAGTTCACCTCCTGCTAACCTTCTGAGTGTTAAGTCATCGAGGAAGGCAGGATCCATAAGGCCTGGTTTTGGGACAAGTACAGAACAAAGCTTAAGAAATAATTATGTGAGTTGAGGCCAAAATTCCCATTTAAACTGCACCGTGAAGCACACAAGTCATTATTTTCCTCTCGCAAAGCTCTGGACAAGACACCTCGTTAAACCGACTTGGCTCTTGTTATCTTGCACTGCTCTCAGAGCTTCTATGCAGATCTCGAGCTGAGACACCTCCTATGCCAATAATTAATTTAATTGGACACACGCAGTTCTGTGATTTATAGGCGTTGCTTCTGTTATCACACTTTTAACTTGAAGTCATCCTTGGAATCAAATTGTAAAGATTACGTTTTTTTTCCAGCAAATTTGGACTTTAGCGGATTATAGGAGTTTTAAGCCACTCCCGGAACAGATAAAATATATATGGAACAGCGGAAAATACTGCAGACTTTGGGGTGTCCCCCCTTCCCTGCGGATTTATGGGAGTTGACACGAACCACGGGGGTGGGGGGCACCAGACAGTTTTGGGTTTGCAAAAAATGTGGAGTCTGTAATAGGTCAGTGTTACACTCTGAAGAGACGTTGCTATGTTAGCATGAATTATAGACAAGCGACCGAATGGAGCAAATACGCAGGATAGACAAGAGACCGTGGGAGACATTAAAGCTACAGGACAAAGCGAAAGTGCTAGTACAGCAGTGGAGTATGAAGACATCACTATCGAGAGAACCGGTATACTACAGGGCGAGAGAGAATAACGAGACTCGAAGGAGAGTCGTAAAAGCAATATTAAAAAAAAACAACCTTTTTTTGTTAAAGCACGCTTTAATGAAATGTACCGTACTAGTAATGGAAGAACTCCACGACTCCAAGAAGTGGCCCCGAAGCTTGCCATAACGTAAGAGACCGTGGTCAATTACAGCCAACGTCAGTTTACCGTGGACAATTAGACTGAAGCCTAAACTTAACACGTAAAAAATGTTTTAAAATGTTTATTTGTACTTTTTTTATGATAGAATATAGTAGTGTCATCAGTAAGACATAAGTATGCGAAGTTTTCAGTCGATGCCACATTGGGAAGTGGGTTAAAATTGAGTTACAAGATTTGAGGATACGCCAACAACAGTGAGTTAATAGAAAGTGTCTAAAAAAAATCTCGAGTTTCACTCCACAGTTGGCCATAAAACATTCACTGTTCAGAGTGAACGCAGAAGTTTTTAAAGGTTTGTGGCAGAACACCGTTATTCAGTTGTCATTCCACATCCACTATGAAATTAAACAATTACAATACATTGTGTATTTCTGACGAAATGCAGCTGCACATAAACACGAGCCATTCGCTTGGCACGGTAACCCCAGACACGAGGAGGGCCCAGACTCCTGTTCTCACTCACTGTCCCCGTTTGTTTTTCCCCGTGGGAGGAGAGGTCACTGGCATCTGTGTTTTATACATCTACTAGCTTTACTACCCGGCGTCGCCCGGGACTTGGATTCAACACGCCCGGCCGCCTTTGTCTCCCCCGTGGTGATGTTCACACACACCAGCTACTCGTTTGAGGCTGAGTAGACCTAGGGGAGGCCCAGAAGCGATTGAAATAATCGTCACCGGTGGTGGCCGTGAGCGGGAGCGGGAATCCAACTCGGGTCGCCGGGTTCGTAGCGCAGCGCGCGAATCGCTACGCAGTCCCCCCCCCCCCTCCACAGACAGGATAAAGACAAAGATCCCCCGTGTAGCCTGTACGGGGCAAGTGTTGTTAGCGAGCACCTATGAAGGCCGGCGCGGCACACAAGGGGGTGGGTGACAGTTCATAGTTCATTTATTTGGTATAGCCCTGTGAGCCATTCGGCTCTTGAATCGGGTGAAACCGCAACAAACAAAAAACATGAACAAGAAAACATCTTAAAGTGATTATGTGACTGTGCAAACAGAAAATACAGGAAAAAAATGTCAAAATATTCCTGAAATAGCACCGTACACCAACGCTGTGTGCAAAAATCCCAGTGGGATGCAAGTTAAATAACAACAACAACCACAAGACAACTAAGATTAAGGCCATCAGTCTAACTCCGTACTACAATAAACAAAAACATGGCCAAAACAAAAAAAAACTTTTCGAAATCACCAAAATAAAAGCCATGAATGCAATGTAACAGTGATCATAGGGACTGTGACCGAATTTTTTACAATAAACTACATAAATAAATTATAACACCAAAATCTAGAGCCATATTTTAGGCCACTGAATAGCAGTGGCAGCTAGGGTTGTACAACTCCTCTAGAGCAGTTTTTATTGAAGATCTCATAGGTAGTGATTTAAGTTGCAGTTTATTGGCAATAGCATTCCAGACCCTGGGGGCATCAATAGCAAAGGCCCTTTCTCCAGTTTTTGTACGGCAATAGGGAATGTGAAGCTGGTAAATGAGCGAAAACCTGAGGTCAAATTTGTTCTTTGAAACAGAGAGGAGATCCAGTAGGTAGTCTGCGGAATTTTTTGTAAGTACATCGTGAATAAATAAGATCTGGTGCACAAGCCGTCGAACATTAAGAGACAGCAGCACGCCCGGCCGCCTTTGTCTCCCCAGTGGCGATGTTCACACACCACAGCAGTTACTCGTTTGAGGCTGAGTCAACCTAGGGGAGGCCCAGAAGCGATTGAAATAATCGTCACCGGTGGTGGCCGTGAGCGGGAATCGAACTCGGGTCGCCGGGTTCGTAGCGCGGCGTAGCGCTCACCACAACACTACAATGCGTTACGCTTCCACATGCGCGGGTCACGTGATAGATGTGACGTCACAGCTAACTTGCCGTGCAATACAAATATGCATTTTTGAGCTCCCCCCCTAAAAAAACTGTATTTTTATAATTTTTGCATGGTGTACATTCTGGAAAGTACCCACATGGCAAATTTCCAGTTTGTTGCATGTCGGGAAGTACGCTAAACATTTTTAATAGACACATTCACAACTTTGCCTTTTATATATATGGAGATAAGTTGCAACTCCATGTCTTGCGAGTTCACCTCCAGCTAACCTTCTGAGTGTTAAGTCATCGAGGAAGGCAGGATCCATAAGGCCTGGTTTTGGGACAAGTACAGAACAAAGCTTAAGAAATAATTCTGTGAGTTGAGGACAAATTTCCCATTTAAACTGCACCGTGGAGCACACAAGTCATTATTTTGCTCTCACAAAGCTCTGGACAAGACACCTCGTTAAACCGACTTGGCTCTTGTTATCTTGCACTGCTCTCAGAGCTTCTATGCAGATCTCGAGCTGAGACACCTCCTATGACAATAATTAATTTCATTGGACACACGCAGCTCTTTGCGATTTATAGGCGTTGCTTCCGTTATCACACTTTTAACCTGAAATCATCCTTTGAATCAAATAAAAAAAGATTCAGTTTTTTGTCCAGCAAATTTGGACTTTAGCGGATTATAGGAGTTTTAAGCCACTCCCGGAACAGATAAAAAAATCTATGGAACACCGGGAAAACCTGCAGACTTTAGGGGTGTCCCACCTTCCCTGCGGATTTATGGGAGTTGACACGAACCACGGGGGTGGGGGGCACCAGACAGTTTTGGGTTTGCAAAAAATGTGGAGTCTGTAATAGGTCAGTGTTACAGTCTGAAGAGACGTTGCTATGTTAGCATGAATTATAGACAAGCGACCGAATGGAGCAAATACGCAGGATAGACAAGAGACCGTGGGAGACATTAAAGCTGCAGGACAAAGCGAAAGTGCTAGTACAGCAGTGGAGTATGAAGACATCACTATCGAGAGAACTGGTATACTACAGGGCGAGAGAGAATAACGACACTCGAAGGAGAGTCGTAAAAGCAATATTAAAAAAAAAACCTTTTTTTTTAAACACGCTTTAATGAAATGTACCGTACTAGTAATGGAAGAACTCCACGACTCCAGGAAGTGGCCCCGAAGCTTGCCATAACGTAAGAGACCGTGGTCATTTACAGCCAACGTCAGTTTACCGTGGACAATTAGACCGAAGCCTAAACATAACACATAAAAAAATTAAGATTTAAAATGTTTATTTTTTATGATAGAATATAGTATTGTCATCGGTAAGACATAAGTATGTGAAGTTTGCAGTCGATGCCACATTGGGAAGTGGGTTAAAATTGAGTTACAAGATTTGAGGATACGCCACCAACAGTGAGTTAATGGAAAGTGTCTAAAAAAAAATCTCGAGTTTCACTCCACAGATGGCCATAAAACATTCACTGTTCAGAGTGAACGCAGAAGTTTTTAAAGGTTTGTGGCAGAACACCGTTATTCAGTTGTCATTCCACATCAACTATGATATTAAACAATTACAATACATTGTGTATTTCTGACGAAATGCAGCTGCACATAAACACGAGCCATTCGCTTGGCACGGTAACCCCAGACACGAGGAGGGCCCAGACTCCTGTTCTCACTCACCGTCCCCGTTTGTTTTTCCCCGTGGGAGGAGAGGTCACTGGCATCTGTGTTTTATACATCTACTAGCTTTACTACCCGGCTTCGCCCGGGACTTGGATTCAACACGCCCGGCCGCCTTTGTCTCCCCCGTGGCGATGTTCACACACCACACCAGTTACTCGTTTGAGGCTGAGTAGACCTAGGGGAGGCCCAGAAGCGGTTGAAATAATCGTCACCGGTGGTGGCCGTGAGCGGGAATCGAACTCGGGTGGCCGGGTTCGTAGCGCGGAGTAGCGCTCACCACGACACTACAATGCGTTACGCTTCAACATGCGCGGGTCACGTGATAGATGTGACGTCACAGCTCTGGCCGTGCAATACAAATATGCATTTTTGAGCTCCCCCCCCCTAAAAAAAAACCAAAAGTGTATTTTTTTATAAATTTTGCATGGTGTACAGTCTGGAAAGTACCCACATGGCAAATTTCCAGTTTGTTGCATGTCGGGAAGTACGCTAAACATTTTGAACAGGCACATTCACAACTTTGCCTTTTATATATGGAGATAAGTTGCAACTCCATGTCTTGCGAGTTCACCTCCTGCTAACCTTCTGAGTGTTAAGTCATCGAGGAAGACAGGATCCATAATGCCTGGTTTTGGGACAAGTACAGAACAAAGCATAAGAAATAATTCTGTGAGTTGAGGCCAAAATTCCCATTTAAACTGCACCGTGAAGCACACAAGTCATTATTTTCCTCTCGCAAAGCTCTGGACAAGACACCTCGTTAAACCGACTTGGCTCTTGTTATCTTGCACTGCTCTCAGAGCTTCTATGCAGATCTCGAGCTGAGACACCTCCTATGACAATAATTAATTTCATTGGACACACGCAGCTCTGTGATTTATAGGCGTTGCTTCCGTTATCACACCTTTAACCTGAAGTAATCCTTTGAATCAAATTAAAAGAAGATTCAGTTTTTTTTCCAGCAAATTTGGACTTTAGTGGATTATAGGAGTTTTAAGCCACTCCCGGAACAGATAAAATAAATATATATGGAACAGCGGAAAATCCTGCAGACTTTGGGGTGTCCCCCCTTCCCTGCGGATTTATGGGAGTTGACACGAACCACGGGGGTGGGGGGCACCAGACAGTTTTGGGTTTGCAAAAAATGTGGAGTCTGTAATAGTTCAGTGTTACAGTCTGAAGAGACGTTGCTATGTTAGCATGAATTATAGACAAGCGACCGAATGGAGCAAATACGCAGGATAGACAAGAGACCGTGGGAGACATTAAAGCTACAGGACAAAGCGAAAGTGCTAGTACAGCAGTGGAGTATGAAGGCATCACTATCGAGAGAACTGGTATACTACAGGGCGAGAGAGAATAACGAGGCTCGAAGGAGAGTCGTATAAAAGCTGGAGTTTCACTCCGCAGATGGCCATTAAACATTCACTGTTCAGAGTGCACGCAGTCCTTTTAAAGGTTTGTGGCAGAACACCGTTACTCTGTTGTCATTACACATCCACCATGATATTAAACTATTACAATACATTGTTGATTTCTGACGAAATGCGGCTGCACATAAACACGAGGCGAGCCATTCGCTTGGCGCGGTAACTCCAGACACGAGGAGGGCACAGACTCCTGTTCTCGGTCCGGCGCGTGTTTGTTTACAACGAACTCACTCGTCAAGCATGGCCAGGGTCTCCCTGCTCATGCTGCCACTACGGCCCGTGGTGCCCGCCTCCTTCTCCTCCTGGCCTCACTGTCCCTGTTTGTTTTTCCCCGTGGGAGGAGAGGTCACTGTTGGGTCTCGGGGCATCTGTGTTTTATACATCTGTAAGTGGCAATTCCATGTCTTGCGAGTTCACCGCCGGCTAACCTTCTGAGTGTTAAGTCATCGAGAAAGGCAGGAACCATAAGGACTGGTTTTGGGACAAGTACAGAACAAAGCTTAATAAATAATTCTGTGAGTTGAGGCCAAAATTCCCATTTAAACTGCACCGTGGAGCACACAAGTCATTATTTTGCTCTCGCAAAGCTCTGGACAAGACACCACGTTAAACCGACTTGGCTCTTGTTATCTTGCACTGCTCTCAGAGCTTCTATGCAGATCTCGAGCTGAGACACCTCCTATGCCAATAATTAATTTCATTGGACACACGCAGCTCTTTTCGATTTATAGGCGTTGCTTCCGTTATCACACTTTTAACCTGAAGTCATCTATGGAATCAAATTGTAAAGATTACGTTTTTTTCCAGGAAATTTGTACTTTAGCGGATTATAGGAGTTTTAAGCCACTCCCGGAACAGATAAAAAATATATATGGAACAGCGGACAATCCTGCAGACTTTGGGGTGTCCCCCCTTCCCTGCAGATTTATGGGAGTTGACACGAACCACGGGGTTGGGGGGCACCAGACAGTTTTGGGTTTGCAAAAAATGTGGAGTCTGTAATAGGTCAGTGTTACACTCTGAAGAGACGTTGCTATGTTAGCATGAATTATAGACAAGCGACCGAATGGAGCAAATACGCAGGATAGACAAGAGACCGTGGGAGACATTAAAGCTACAGGAAAAAGCGAAAGTGCTAGTACAGCAGTGGAGTATTAAGGCATCACTATCGAGAGAACCGGTATACTACAGGGCGAGAGAGAATAACGAGGCTCGAAGGAGAGTCGTATAAAAGCTGGAGTTTCACTCCGCAGATGGCAATTAAACATTCACTGTTCAGAGTGCACGCAGTCGTTTTAAAGGTTTGTGGCAGAACACCGTTACTCTGTTGTCATTACACATCCACTATGATATTAAACTATTACAATACATCGTGGATTTCTGACGAAATGCGGCTGCACATAAACACGAGGCGAGCCATTCGCTTGGCGCGGTAACCCCAGACACGGGGAGGGCCCAGACTCCTGTTCTCGGTCGGGCGCGTGTTTGTTTACAAGGTGCGGGGTCACGAACTCACTCGTCAAGCATGGCCAGGGTCTCACTGCTCATGCTGCCACTACGGCCCGTGGTGCCCGCCTCCTGGGCTCGCTGTCCCTACGGGGCTCTTAACTCGGGGCTAAGGGAGTGTTGCACCACTTGCACTCGGTTGTGTTGGGAGCTGCCTGAGGGGGCCAGGTCGATTCCATCTCCCGTCGCGTGTAGCGGGGTAAAGAGTGGGATTTCACCTCTTCCAGTGAGTCAGATCAATGTGGAGGAGTAGACCAAACACCGCTTGAGATCGCTCTCGTCGAGGCCCTTCCCTCAGCAGGGGCTTGAGCAGGTTATTGCAGAGCTGCACCTACGGTTTAGTTGTTTTATCTTCAACACGTAGTCGCCTTTCGAGATCGAAATCAATGTCGTTAAACACCACCCGACACAGACAATTAGTAAGGGTTGTTACGTAAATAAAACGTGTCAATTAGTTACTTTAGCATACCGGTGTATTGAAGAGTAAACCCACAACATTTACAAATTACTCTCCAACACACCGATGTGCTGCACTAGTAACGAATTGGCACGTTTTGTTTACGTGACAATCCTTACCAATTGGCTGTGTCGGGTGGTGGCGGGTTTAACGACATATGTATGTGTACGTGATCTAACCCAACACACTTGGTATGGACGACACTTCACCACGGCCAGAAGGGGTGATGACGGCCGACTACTGAGCGGCAGCCAAAGAATATAACGCGTCTAAAACTAAACTTGTATTTACCGTCGGGTAAGGCCTACTGAACTAAGAAGCTCTCTTTTCTAAGTGACCTGGCCACAAATGATAGCTCAACGAGGTGGCTTATCACGTGGAAATGTATCGCAGCCAAAAATACTCTCACCGCGTGTTTCTAAATGTGGAGGGACAACCCGGAGCGCCCAGAGGAAACTCCACGCGAACACTGGGAGAGAGACACGCAAACTCCAAATGTACAGCAGCAGCAGCAAGCGTCAGTCAGGGTCGACTCCACGCGGTCTTCTATCGCAGGCGAGGCAGTTCACGTCTCGACACTCCGTCTGAGAGGAAGACCGCCGAGACGGAGCGATATCATCCAGCAGTGGAATGGCCATGGCTGATGACGATGAATCGAGCTGCACTTGTTTTGCCCAGAACTACCGAAACCCCCTCGGCGTGCCGTGCCGGAACTTCATAGGGCGCGCGCTGCTCCTCTCTTAACAGCACTTGCCCCAACAGCCTCCGCAGGCTACACGGGGCAGCTTTGCCTCGCTGCAGTGTCCACTGCGCACGGGCTCCTCTGTCGCCTACACAGGTGTCCGCGGCGCGCGGGGTCCTCGGGCCTTCTTATAGGTGTCCGCGACGCCGGCCTGGGGGTCCTCGGACCCTATATATTGGTGTCCACGGGGTCCTCTGTCGCCTACACAGGTGTCCGCGGCGCGCGGGGTCCTTGGGCCCTCTTATAGGTGTCCGCGACGCCGGCCTGGGGTCCTCGGACCCTATATATTGGTGTCCGCGGGGTCCTCGGGCTCCTACGTAGGTGTCCGCGGCGCCCGTGTGGTGCCTGCGCTCGCGGGGCAACATGGCGTCGGTGCGGGAGAGCGACACCTCGCTGTGGCTGCACAACAAGCTGGGTTCGCCCGACGAGCTGTGGACGCCCTCCAGCATCGTCTCGCTGCTCACCAAGGACGTGATACGCAACATCCAGGAGTGCTTCCACGCGCTCTCGTCGCCTGTGAAGCTCAAGCTGCTGCTCGGGGTGCTGCACCTGCCGCGCCGCACCGTGGACGAGGCAAGGCGCGGGCCGCGCGCCCGCTCGCCCGCGGCGCTCATTGGGCGCGCGGCTCTCACGTGGGCGCGCGCATTCGCCTCTCATTGGTGGGAGCGAAACACGGGGTGGGGGTGCTGACGCGGGAACGGGGGCCGTAGTGGTGGCGGTGATGATGAGAGTTGTGGTGTTGGTGTAGTGTTGGGAGTGGTGGTGGTGATAGGAGTAGTGGTGTAGTGATGGTAGTGGTGATGAGGGGTGGTAGTGGTGATGGGAGTGGTGGTGGTGATAGTAGTGGTGTAGTGATGGTAGTGGTGATGAGGGGAGGTAATGCTGATGGGAGTGGTGGTGGTGATGATAGGAGTTGTGGTGTTGGTGTAGTGATGGTAGTGGTGATGAGGGGTGGTAGTGGTGATGGGAGTGGTGGTGGTGATAGGAGTAGTGGTGTAGTGATGGTAGTGGTGATGAGGGGAGGTAATGCTGATGGGAGTGGTGGTGGTGATGATAGGAGTTGTGGTGTTGGTGTAGTGATGGTAGTGGTGATGAGGGGTGGTAGTGGTGATGGGAGTGGTGGTGGTGGTGGTGATAGGAGTAGTGGTGTAGTGATGGTAGTGGTGATGAGGGGAGGTAATACTGATGGGAGTGGTGGTGGTGGCGATGATAGGAGTTGTGGTGTTGGTGTAGTGATGGTAGTGGTGATGAGGGATGGTAGTGGTGATGGGAGTGGTGGTGATAGGAGTAGTGGTGTAGTGATGGTAGTGGTGATGAGGGGTGGTAGTGGTGATGGGAGTGGTGGTGGTGATAGGAGTAGTGGTGTAGTGATGGTAGTGGTGTTGAGGGGAGGTAATGCTGATGGGAGTGGTGGTGGTGATGATAGGAGTTGTAGTAGTGGTGTAATGATGGTGTGGTGATGAGGGGAGGTGATGGGAGTGGTGGTGATGGTTTTGGGGAATGGTGATGGAGATAGGAATTGTAATGATAACAGTGGTCATGATAGGAAGTGGTGGTGGTGGTAATAGGGATGGTTGTAGCGATTATGATCATTTTGCGCCCAGTGTTTGGACGATATTTGATATGACAATTAAACAGTACCTGGTAATGTGATGTCCAGTGGCAGTAGTGAGATTACAGATACACCATCACCCATAACTACAGGCTATCCATTTGACTTATCAGGTGCGAGCTTATACAAAAACCGCATCCGCTGTCTAAACAAATATTAATAACGGATCCTCTTGACATTTGCCGGCAGCATCTCTGACATTCACAACATCGCTCTCACAGCCCTCGACTGGCTCACCAACTTCCAACATCGACATCACCCAGCCCGACGAGAGAAGAATTAATAGCCGATTGTACACTTCCCTAAAGCTCATTACGCACGAATAATGAATGCACAATCCATCAGTCGATGCTGACATGTTTTTTTCATCACATCGTGAGGTCTCATCGAGTCTTGAGTGTCGTCTTCTTTGGTTCTTTCGGTAAAGTCACGTAGAATGAGAATAAAATAATAAATTGATAAAATAAAATAACACAATAATATTCTCACGACGTTTCGGCCACAACACAAGCGGCCTTCATCAGGTGAAGGGGGCGAGACTGTCTGGTAGGACAGCGCTGGAGTGAGAGAGCCACGTTCAGATCACGGCTTTTAAGCTGTGTGAGAGGAAGAAAGAGCCTTAGAGTCGCGGCAAAAAAAATCTTGAGTGTCGGTTTAGTCTAGCGATTTGCAGTGCGAGGTGTTGCACTCGGCGTCCAGCTTGGCTCTGGGCAGTCTGCCTCAACAAGCTGCAGAAATGACCTCTGCCAAACAGATGTTCATCTGACGTGCTCTGACGGTGGACTTGGGGGTGCTTTGTTGCTGCTGATGTTGGCCGCCAGTCGCTATTGGCTGTGCAAGACGTGCTTGAAGATCCTGAAGTCCCGTATCTTGGCATGCCTGTCCGACTTTATACACGTGTCTCATTGCTGGGTGGACCGCTATACGGTAGAACTTCTGTTTTTGGTAAATGTTCCTGCCAATGTGTACTCAATGTTTGGTGCTGTCATTGCTGGTGTACTTGTTCAGGCTGTCTAATATTGTTGTATATAGTCCAGGACTGCAGCGTAAAGTAATAAGCTTAGAAACTCTGTACACCACAATCTTCCCTGAGCAACCAATACTCGCTCATTCCAGCCTCTCTTTTTTTCGACGTTCCAAGGATGAGCTTTGGAAATGTGGAGTACGTTTTGTCAGTCTCCTCGTGACCTGTAAAGGGTGCTGCCAAGACGTGGTAACTTGTCGATCACCTTGATTTTGCTGCCATAAACAGTGATGTGAGTTAGACTGTAGTAAGGCTGGGTTTGGTATGGTTGGATCAAGTTCAGGATTCTGTTGGTGAGGCCATATTGCTTGTGTGCTCTGAAAAGTGATTGAGCAGATCCTGTAGGGCTTTTTCTAAGTTTACAAAAATGTTGCAATCGTCATCATCATCGTATAGGAGCTCTGATGATGATGATGACTTGCACACAAACTGCAGGGGAATAGCTTGTTCCACACTGCAGTGCCATTTCGAGTGCATATTCTGTATTGTGTGTGGTAGATAATGTGCACTTACGGCTATTTCTTACATACGAACTACATGGTAATAGCTAATACACGACGCGGGTGGCGATGCGAACTGTCAGTGAAACACTCACCCAGGCGTATTCTATACAGTCGTGACGACGGGCAGACCGGCGTCCCCGATGATTGCTCTTGTGAATCGGGCAGTTAAACTATCCATTTGCCTGGGTACCGCAGCGAGCCGTGAATTATGAAATTAAATTCGGGGGAATGTTTATGAGCGGTGATTTGTAAGTGGTTGTAACTTCGTGACGTTGATCCACACCTTACCAAGAGGAGTCAAATGTGTGGCTAAACACATCACAGGATCTGCAATGGCTGTGCAGCGCTGTAGAGTGCAGCACACCTCAACCACATCAATCGAGCAACAACCGGAATGCACCCTTGTGTTGCTCTCACTTGTGCTCTGTACACAGGCTGCACACTTGATGCCTTTTTCACTAGCTTGTACGGATGCTTGGAGATGTTTTTTTGCCAGATAATGGTGAATAAAAGCAGATTAAAAGATGGGACCGGAAGATGTTTTGGCTGTGGGTCAACCTCACAATGTGCTATGAGCTGTATAATATAAACTCTTCTCAACTGTGGAAAGTGGGTGCATTGCCCTCTCGATGTTTTTTCCTGCCCTGGTTGCACTTTATGGAAATTAAAATTAACATTTTCATTGTAAAATGTATATATTCATTAATATTAAATTGGTCCTTTAAGCTCATTGTGTCTATTGTTCATGCTTGTTAATATTTCATGGTACTTGTGAACTTTCTAAGATGCAAATGTTCCCCAATGTGATTCTTACACGTGAAGCCTTTAACACCACTGCTGAAACCTTGTAGATGAAGAGTGCCCTGGGAATCATTCTGACGCTGGCCCGGAGCGACCCAGACCTGTGGGTTCAGATGATCGCTGATGTCGTGAGGACATTCCCGGATTCTGGAACGCTCAACCTCGAGCTGGAGGAGCAGAACTCCAACGCGCAGAGTGTCCTGGGGGACCTCAAAGAGAAAGGTTTGTCTGATGCAGAAGCATCGCGCTGCACATGGTGCGTTACAAGAGGAATGATGGAAAACTTGCAGAACCTCATTCAAGCGACATCAGATGCCACCGTTTCACAAATTTTTTGTGGAGTGGTGGAATGGTTTCTTGAAAATAAGTGGCAGATACGTTTTCCAGTACTGCATTCATCGAAATGCATTGCCTCCCTTTTTTGGATGCATTACATGTCAGGGCAGCTTATATTACTATTATAACTTTTTCGTTGTAATTCATATCTGGCCTTGCCTAAATCGAGCAGACCTCTTGTATGAACATAACAGGGCTTCCATTCTGCATATCACTCACAATCAGAATCTTTATTTATCCTGGAGAAATCTGACGAACTTTGAGGCCCTTTTTCACAAATGTCCAGGAGGGGCAGGTCAGAAAGTTACAATGACTTGTGACTAAACGTGACATCAGGTATATATTTGGCTCTGAATCTTTTAATGCTCGGATAATTTGAGCACTCGTACAGTCTTTAGAAATCCAAAATGTCCTGCTTTACATTCCAAACCTGGCTTGCAAACACATGGAAACAATGAAACAACATTTTAATCAATTAACCTTTAATTTCGAATAGGAGTTGCACCAGCCCTTGACTTAACATGACACGACGCTGCCGAAGTGTTTCCATTAGAGTGTAGCTATGCGTAGTGCATCCATTACGAGCGTACCAGATTTCAAATTGCCAGATGCTGCAATGACATCCAGGGTTTCCTTTATACGCACGTCGCAGCTTCTTCAGCTCTGCTCCCTGTGAAGGCAGTGCAGAGACTTCCTCTACACGACCCCCTCTGGCCACCGCTACTTTGGCGACGGCAAGGAGCTGAGAGCGCGAGGGTGAGCTTGGCTTTAACAGTGCCGCGCGCCTCTGCTGTGTCGCAGTGATGGACTGCGACGCCTCCACTATGCTGCCCCTCGAGTGCCAGTTCCTCAACAAGAGCGCGCTCACCACACTGGTGGGGCCGCTCGCACCTCCCGCCAAGCACTTCCAGCTGCGCCGCAAGCCCAAGAGCGCCACGCTGAGGGCAGAGCTCCTGCAGAAATGTGAGCCCCGACGGTGATGTGCGGTGCATCCGCCCTCAATGTGTGCTGCAGCACTCGGGAGCGATTCCCGCTCATGGCCAACACCAGTGATGGTTATTTTAACCAGTCCTGGGCCTCCCCGAGGTAGGCTCAGCCTCAAATGAGTACCTGGTGCGGTGTGTAAACATCGCCACAAGGGAGACGAAGACGGCCAGGCGTGGTGCTGGCCACCGACCCCCTTGTGTGCCGTGCCAGGCCTTCATAGGTGCTGCTCGCTAACAGCATTTGCCCCGACAGTCTGTTCAGGCTATACGGGGGACCTTTTGTTTGTTGATGTGTGATGCAGACCTGGTGATGTGTGTGGGGTGCAGCCCTTGTCATTTAACTTGCAGTATACCATAATAGAGGTTTTTTTGGGTTAGATCGCGGAAATATATAAATGTGTCGTTAACCTGCCACCACCCGTAAGGGTTATCACAAAAATAGAACGTGGCCAATTCGTCACTAGTACAGCACACCGGTGTGTTGGAGAGCCAAGTCACAACATTTACAATCTGAGCATGACGTTGCGCCAGTAATTACAACTAGCTTCATTTGGTGGTGGCCGGTTTTAACGACACATTTATATATTTACGCGATCTAACCCAAAAAACCTCTTATGGATGATATTGGTCGCGAAAGCGTACGTATTAAACTTGCAGTATACCATTCTGCATGGTTGTGTCAGTATTATATTGACAGCTAAAGTAGGAGTAGTTGGATGTTGTTTGCTTTAAATTTGTTACTGTTGGTTTTTCATGAGATTCTTGATGGCTGAATTGTATAGTAAATATCTCATGCTCTGTTGCGTTCTTATACTTTAATTCGGTTTTGCTTATTAAGAGAGTTGCATTAGTTGGTGTAAAATAGAGGTGTAAGAGTTGACTACACCTGGCGAGCCGACAAATTGTGACGATTCAAGTTGTGTGGTCTGTTCAAGATATTGATATGTTAACTACCTTGCCTGGTATACAGGAGGTCGTGAGTTAGTTCCAAACCCTGATGTCTGTATATTTGGAGTTTGCATGTTCTCCCCGCGGTTGCCTGGATTTTTCTCCGGGTCCTCTGCTTTTATCCCTCACGTTTAGTAACGTGCATTTATTGTATTTGGCTGCGACTATAAATATCCACATGATCAGTGACTTCGTTGAGATTACATTTGTGGCCAGGCCACTTCTGAAAAAGAGCTATATCGCTCAGTGGGCCTTACCTGGTAAAATAAAAATAGTTGATGTTATCCCAATTCATACAACACATTCCTTTTAAGAAACATTGATTTCCACATACGCGATTCAATCTACGTATCATGAGCTTAATAATCATTGTTAATCGATGAGTCGATATAAATATGAGCTGTTGTCAATTTGGCCATGACGTTGTTTGACGGTGTTTATTTCACAGCTACGGAAACGGCGCAACAGCTGAAGAAGACTTCAGGAATCCCCTTCCATGCCAAAGGGAGGGGCCTTGTGAAGAAGATTGACACCACCAGTGAGTCCTTGCTTCCTTCATTATTCAACTATGCATCACCTCTACGCATTCGTTAAATCTTAAGTTGTTTTGTGTTAACGTTTACATTAACGATGTGCGCAAGCCAGCTCGGAATTTTTTTGGGCAATTTTTAGTGATTTAAACCTCCTATAAATCCCATGAATTGGAAAACATTTGCTTACACCAACAAGTGAATGAAGTCCCTGGACACCCTCGCAATTAATTATCCAGGTTAATTATTTTTGTATTCAAATATGGCAATTGATGAGTAAAGCATCTACATGTAACCACATGCCAAAGGTCAACATATACGGTAATATCTCGCCGGATGTGGGGGTTATGTTCCTGGAAAATCCCGTGTTGGGCAAAATTGCGTTTGAAAAATAATAGACCTCGTGGGAAAAATAGGTTTGTGTTCCTGGGTCCGAAATTATCACCCGCTCCCTCTTTGTTGAACTAATTCTACGTGATGTGTGGTGTTATTATTCATACCTGACAGTTTGTGGTGGTGGTTGTGGTTCACACCTGACCATGTGTGGTGGTGGTTGTTGTGCAGCGCCACTGAAAGGAATTCCCAAGCAGGCGCCGTTCCGCAGCCCCAGCGCCTCCCCCGGCTTCGGCCCCCCCGGCACACGCACGCCCCTTTCGGCGCGCACGCCACTCCGCAAGGAACGCGGTGTAAAGGTGAGACCCGGCGGCCCGGCTCCACGCTCGACGCGAACACTGCCCTCGCTGCTTTATCACGATGGCTACACCGTGCAGCACGAAACGCGATAGCGCGTGCCCCGTAGAGGCCGCATGATATTTCACCCTGGGATAACGGCGCGGGATATCAAACACAACGCGGTAATATTTGTTTTTGTAACATTGCAGACCCGTTGTCGTTGTCGATATAAAAATGGTGTGAATTGCTGCTGATTGATCAGAAATGTTCTGAAGTTTTTTGGGAAATCTCGAACTGTGCCGAGTGGTGACGTGAACCTGTGAACATGAATGGTCTATGTGAATGTGCAGAGGGTTGCCATGTGCAGCATCTGCCCTGCGTGTCCGCATGTACTTGCCCGTGTGAGTGCTCATGTGTGTGGCTGTGTGGGGAGTGTTTGTTCAGTGATTAGCGCACTGCGCTACAAATTCCGTGAACAGTTAAATGTCTGCTCACGACCAATAACAGAGTCCAATATTTGAACTGGTCCCGGGCCTCTCCTCGTGTGCCGTACAGGCATTCAGTGTTGTATATATTGTGTTGTGAAAAAGAATAAAATGCAAATGATACAAATTAATCAAATAATTTGACGTGTTTCATGTTAATTGAAGTTAATTGAGTGCAAGTGTAATGTGATCAATCGTATGTGTGCTTAAATGTGTGTAAAATTTTACGTGAAAATGTATGTATATGGTCAATGTGTGTGTGTATATAGGAGTATTATTAATGTTTGTGTGTTAGTTTGTATTATGATCGATAGGTGTGCATGTAGTTATGTGTATTATTATTATTGGCTTTGCTTCGTTCTCTCGGGGTGTATTCTTTGTGTGTGGTTATTTGTGATTAATGTGCGTGTGTGTGATGTGATGCTCGGCTTCATTGTCTAGGGGCATATCTTGTGTGTGTGATGGTGTGTGTGATGCTTAGCTTCGTTGTCTCGAGGTGTATTACCAATCATGATAATAATTCTTACTGATTATGATTCTCGCTTAAACACTTACTGGTTATGATTTTAGTGGAATTATGTCAGGTCTCAGGATTCGGATCTCGCTGCAGGATACAGTTCTTTTAATTAAGATCATTATGCATGAACTTAAGAAGGAACTACTCGGGCTCTTCTGTGTGACGCAACTTTAATTTCTATAAACACTCTAATAAGCGAACATACTTATGATCGGAATTGCCACAACAGTGCTCTTGCAGATATACTCATCGATCCGTCCAATTAAACCTCAATGGTTACGTTGTTGAACTAAGCAATAGAACAATAGGCTAACTCCTTATAGCGCGACAATACACAACGATAGGAAAGTTTAAAAAAATGACTTAATACTAAACCGTGCTAAAGAAACATGTGCCCAATGGCAAAAGGGGGCATCAGTGACTTAATTGGTAAGATTACATGATTAAAATAAATATCTCAAAACAATAGTATTCATGCGAGTGTGTAGATTCGTAACATATATGCTTATAAATGTTTAGTGTGACATCAATTCATTGGTAAGATTATGCAATTAATGAAATATCCGATTCAATAGTGTACATGCAAGTGTGTAGGTTTGGCTAATAGATGCTTATGAAATGGCTAGTGGGACATCAATGAATTCGCGGGCAAGATTGTATGATTAAAATAAAAATATCAAAACAATAGTATTCATGATTGTGTGTAGATTCGTAACATAGATGCTTATAAATGTTTAGTGTGACGTCAATGCATCCATTGGTAAGATTATGCAATTACAAGAAATATCTCAAAACAATCATATTTATGTGAGTGTGGAGATTCGTGACATAGATGCTTATAAATGTTTAGTGTGAATTCATTGGTAAGATCATATGATGAAAAGAAAACGAATGACTAAATACTTCTAAACGACCGTATTCATGCAACTTTAGGGACAGAACAATGCTTCTTCACGACCAGTTAATAACACTATGTAACATAATTATTGTTCCTGGGTGGTACGTGTTCTTTCGTAATTTCTTATGCCTAAAATGTATAGAAAATGGCTATTATTCCCCACAAGCTTTGCTTTTGTGACCAGGACAGTGATATTTTGAAATTTACCTATTTTCAATGAGAAAACAGGTGAATTTGTGTCTTCGTTCACATGAAGTCAGAAAAAACAACATATGAATCAAAATTAACATGTATTTATCTTAAAGTAATACAAAAATGGCTCCAAAAGATTTAGAAGTGAGTAGTTTTTCGAGATTTATGATTATACTGTAAATCACTTTAACGAATCAGCCCCCAAATTTAGTTTCCTATCATGCTCTCATTATACTGTCCTTGGTAGTGGCGTTCAAAGTCCAGTATATCCTGGTGGAAGCGCTCGCCTTGCTCCTCCGAGTACGCTCCCATGTTCTCCTTGAATTTATCAAGATGAGCATCAAGGATATGGACTTTGAGGGACATCCTTCAGCCCATTGTGCCGTAGTTCTTCACTAGAGTCTCAACCAGCTCAACATAGTTTTCGATCTTGTGATTACCCAGGAAGCCATGATCCACTACGGCGACAAAGCTGTTCTAAGCCGCTTTCTCTTCATTAGTGAGCTTCTTGGGGAATTCATTGCACTCCAGGATCTTCTTTATCTGTGGTCTGACGAATACACTGGCTTTGACCTTTGCCTCAGACGTCTTCGGGAAGAAGTCTTGAAGGTACTTGAAGGCTGCCGACTCCTTATCTACAGCTCTGACAAATTGTTTCATAAGGCCCGATTTGATATGCAGTGGCGGCATCAGCACCTTCCGAGGGTCCACCAGTGGCTCCCACTTGACGTTGTTCCTCCCCACAGAACTCGGTCTGCTCTGGCCACTCCCGCCTGTGGTAGTGCGCCTTGCTGTGTCCCTGCTGTTCCAAAGGCAAAGATCGCAGGGAAACTTGGTAAAACCGCCTTGGAGACCCATCAGGAATGCCACCATTTTGAAGTCTCTGATGACCTCCCAGCCGTACTCATCATACTTCAAGGCATCCAGCAAGGTCTTGATGCTGTTGTAATCCTCTTTGAGGTGCACCGTGTGAGCCAGGGGAAGAGAAGGGTACTTGTTACCATTATGGAGCAGCACAGCTTTGAGGCTCCTGGATGAGCTTTCAATGAAGAGGCGCCACTCATTCTGGTTACCGGCAATTACAGTTGCCTCAAACAGACTGGTCACATTGTGGCAGAAGCAGAGCCCATCTTGACAGGTGAAGAAGCTGCAAAAAGATTGGTGACACTTCCTCTGATCTGTGACTTGCACACTTTCATCACAAGTTCCACTGCTTGAGCCTAGACGTTAAAAGCTCGGCATTGGACTTGGTGATACCAAGATCTCTGATCAAGTCGTTGAGGTTTTTTTGGTTGAGGTAGTATGGGTTTCTCTCCTCAGCTCCACCTCTCAAATTGTCATCTGGATCTACAACGTCTTCCTCGCTCTCTGTCTTGCTGCTCTCTTCTAAAGACGGCTGCTCTCTCTCCGGAGGAGTGGGTATGGGGAGCTCATAGCAGTGTGGCACCGGGGTGATGGAAGGAAGGTCCAGATACGTGATAGCAGATGCATCCTTGCCAGTCCGACGTTTGAAAGGGTCCACATTGCAGAAGTATCAGTTGCTTGAGTGGTCAGTGGGTTCCCGCCAAATTCTGGGGATAGCGAACTTCATGGCTCTCTTTTCCCCTCTGTACCATCCTACAAAATAACATTTATTTCACCCATGACTAATGTGTAAAAGATTCTCGTAACATTTTTCAAGTATGATATATTTTTTCAATAAAATTTAAAATTGTAAAACATCTTAACTTAAAAAAACTTTTACAATTTAAGATTTTTTTACAAATTTTATAACATAAAATTCCGAGCAACAATTGTCCATCTCACCTTCCAGAGTTTTTTGCATTGCTCGTAGGTGAAATGAGGTGCCCTGGGTTTGTCTTGATCCCTGACAGGCATGCCGAAATATGCCTTGTAGGCCTCACACAGCTTAGCAGATGCTTCCACAGAGTACTTTTTCGCTCTTGTCTTGATGAATTGGCCGCAGACATAGCAAAATGTGTCTGCCGGATGTTTGCAGCCTCTTGATGCCGTTTCAGGAAATTACAGATATGTATCCACTTAGGCAGCTGGAACTAAACTGAACTGGTGGGCTTAAGGCCCCTGTATTTATACTGCTATTTATATTACTGAAAAGTTCTAGAATGTTCTAGAATTTACTCCAAGTTTACTCAGCACTGAATCTATCTGGAATGTTCTGGAAAATAGGTAAATTTAATAATATCACTGTCCTGGTCACAAAAGCAAAATTTGTGGGAAATGATAGCCATTTTCTGTACTTTTGAGGCATAAGCAATTAGAAAATAACACTACCCAGGAATAAAAAAAAATTGTTACACAGTGTAATTAATTCACCACTTTGGAACGGCAACCCTTTTCGAAACAAAAACCCCGTGGAAACATGTTATTGGTACCGATATGCGCGTTGTGTATGTGTTGGAGGGCAGTGACCACAAGGTCTAATAATATAATTGTAGCGGGTAGTATGGTTTGAGTTGTCCACATACTATCTCTGCTAACTGTGGTTCTGGGGTCCAGATGGTGACGAGCCTTAGTCCAGCGTTTTTCCTTGTACCGAAAATACCTCAGTTCCCCGTCTGTATCGCCAAGAATCCGTGCTTCTTATTCTGAAGTTATGTTTTGATATCCTGATGTTGAAGATATAGCTAAGCTTGTAACTCTACTGCTGAAAGTTTAAACTTTCCCCAGCCAGCTTGTAATGATTAACTGCCCGGAGGTGGATTTTGCTGTCTGGTGGAGGTCACTGGTCCCCTGTGGTTCTGTCTTTGTGTTGTTTTCGTTATTTCGTGTTCATTTATTTCGGCTTTCTCTGAGAAGACAATTTCGGGGTTTCCCCAGGAATTTTATTACCCCCCATTGGGCTTGCTGTGTTTTATTACATTTTATGACTTTCTCAAGCCAGCTTGTGAATGATTAACCTCCAGATGTCTTTTGTGTGGGCGAGGCAGGGGGGGGAGGTGATCCACCACTTGTTTGTGCCACAGTGCTAAATCCAGATCTAAAAAAACTATTACATTAAAAATAGGCAGAAGCACTCTTAATATAAGTTTTTGGAAAAGGTATATATACAACAATATGTCCTTCCTATCAGAATTTGCCCTAACAGTTTGTTAAATGTTATATATGGGATCTTTTTTGTGCCCATGTACATTCCCATCTGAGTGCTCCTGCCCTCGTGCCAGTGCTCGTGCCCTCGTGTTCGTGCCCTCGTGTGAGTGCTCATGCCCTCGTGTGAGTGCTCATGTCTGTTCATGCCCCCGTGTGTGCAGCTGTTGGACATTTCGGAGCTGGATGCGGTGGGAGCTGGCCGCGAGGCCAAGCGGAGGAAAAAGGCCCCAGGTCGGTATTCCCAGTGCTGGGTCTCCTCGTGGCCCCCGCTCCTCTCGGGAACGTCTGTCCACCGCCGGACAGTGGCTTCCCGCACGCCGTCGCAAACTCTCGCCATCCCATGATGACAATTCGTTTCACTCCCTAACATTAACTGATTTCGTCGCAACATCTCCGCAGTGGTCAAGCTTCGTGCTTGACCTTCGATGTGCGCGCCGGCTTGTGCGATGTGATTCTGCTCTGGCAGAGGCGGAGCAGGGGGAGAAGGCGGCTAAGGATGAGGCGGCCGTGAACCCCGTGACCCCAGACTACGCCGCTGGACTTGTGTCAACTCCGGTACTCGCCCTGCTCACACCGCATTTGCACTGCACTCTTCACACCATACTGACTCCCAACTCACTCACTCCAATCACACCGCACTCACACTTCTCTCGCTCACCGCACTCACACCTGACTGCACACAAACGCCACTCACACCACTCGCTCACACCCCACTCACTCACACCCCAATCACTCACACCGCACTCATTCCACTCGCTCACACCCCACTCGCTCACACCCCACTCGCTCACACCCCACTCGCTCACACCCCACTCACTCAAACCGCACTCATTCACTCACACCCCACTCTTTCACTCACACCATACACACTCACACCATACTCATTCACTCACACCCCACTCTTTCACTCACACCCCACTCTTTCACTCACACCATACATACTCACACCATACTCGCTAACCACATACACGACTCGCAACTACAACCCAACTCGCATGATGTGGCCACTTGACTTGAATGGTTATGACGTTGAGTATGAAAAATAATAAAAATGGCAAGAAAAGCAAAGGGTTGCTTTTGTAAGTGCAATGTGTGATGCAACGTCTGCTCGTGTGTGAACTGCCTCTGTTATTTAGTAATGTAGCAGCGCGAAAGGTGACTCCTATCGACCCTTTGTCTTGCAGAAACTGGGAGCACTTAGCAATGACAGCTCGATGCCTTCCACCAGCTACCTGCCGGCCACACCCAGCATGATCCCTTCCTCGTCCTACAACCCCAGCGCAGACGCCCCCTCTGGTGAGAGAAACTCGCCCCCACCCTGTCGCACAGCTGCATGCAAGAGTGCTTCTGTCGCGATTTCCTTGGTCTGTTCCATTGGAGATTTTATCGATTAAAAACATGCTATGCAAATTACATATGTTAGGCCTATCCACCCTGTTAATAGCTGCAGTGAATTTCCACCCAGATGAGTTCAATGCATCCTTGTTTGTGGAATGTAATGTGAACCTCAGCATTATACATCATCTCAGGCTGGATTCACATCTTGACCAAACAGCCCGAACACACAAACCTGGACATTTTGCTCCATCATTGTCAATGGACACATTGACATCTTTTTTTATTTTTTTTTAAATCGTACATGAAAGCGGCAGTAAACATGCATGCTCGCTCATACCAGCCATAGCGAAACTGCCCGGCTGTATATCGTGGTGAAGCAACGGTCCGCATGGAAGTACCGCTCGTCGTGTATCGTGCGGCTCACAGGCGCCAGTGGGGCAGCGGCCATACGCGACGCCCTGCAGTCGAACCGCACCCCCGAGGAGCCCCCCAGCTCCCCGGCCGTCCCCGCGCTGCAGAGCCCGTTCAAGCAGCGGGCGCCTCTCTACAGCAGTGCCCTGCCCTCCTCCGCGGCCGCCCCCGCTGCTTCCCCGAGCCCCACCACGCCGCAGCCCACCACCCCCACCCTCGCGCAGGCCCCGGCTAGCCAGCAGCAGCCCGTGCCCGTTCCACAGCCTCCTGCCGCCACCGCCGCCTCCACTGCCACCACTACCGTCGCTCAGCAGCAGCAGCAGCAGCAGACGCAGCAGAGCCAGCCTAAGAAGAACCTCTCGCTCACGGTGAGTGGCCTGCTCGGAGGTGCATTCCCAAGTCGGGGCGGAGCGTTTTCCTGGTCTGGCGAGTGTTGGGCGGCGCTCGTAATCGATGGTGGCACAGAAAGTGGTTCTCGTCGACTTTGGAAGAAAGCGGTCTTGAATTTATATCTGACCAGGTTTGCAGAGGTTGGTCTTCATTAAATAATATTAGAATTAATAATTTTCGCAATTAATGATCTCACCCCAAAGTTCATGGATTTCACTAGCAGGATACAGACTAAGAAAATTGAGGAACAATACATGGACTCATAAAAAAACACTGCAGCATCCAAGACATCTTGGTATTTTAATAACATCATAGTTTCACGCATTGTCTCAATAATATTTAGCACCACTTATAAAAGAAAAACCCGCTCGATCGACATAACACGCGCCACGTACACACCATATCGGCAACATATAGGTGTCCGAGTTTGTATGAAGTTGAGGCTGCAAGGCTCCTACATGTCCTGAAGTGAGATTATTAGCTGAAAGGTGAAAGGTGTGATGTGGTGATCTAGGTATAGCAGACCTACCCGCAAGGCCGGATCTCCTATCTCTCAATGCGAATATATCTTATTTGCACTAACAAGTGATGTCGAAGTGTGTCACCAGTCTCTATCTCAGCCACACGAGGTCCACAATCACCCGGTCAGGCTGCAGCTGGCCGCTACGGCCCCACCTGTGCTGATGAACGGCTGTCGTGCGTCGCTCCAGCTCGCAGTGCCTCTCAGTGTTACTCCCGGTGTCACGCATGGAAATGCCTTTGTCACACTCCGTTAAACATGCACCCTTCACCTTATCCTGAATAAAATGTGCATGCACATTAATAAGGCACACTCTTTAGTAAGCTTGCCATTAGCAGTGCTGCAGTTCATCATAACTCGATGAGCATAACTGCTCTTGAGTGCGCTCGAAATCAGTGGCTTAACGTGTATTGGGTTGGAGGCCGGAGTTGTGCACAACTACCAGCTCGACACATGTGTGAGGGGAGGGGCTCAAGGCCTGTGCATTAACAATCACACACGTTTAAAGTAGCAAGCGTTTGGCTCAAAGCATGCATAGAAACACACTTTAGACAGTGAGATGTATAAACTCTCGTATTGCATCAAACAACGTTTACTTTTAGGCAGTTCTGCTCGTGGGTTACGCCATTCTGCAGAGTAGCGACACAAAGTATTTTTTTTACGAGCAGAGCACTCGGAGCTTTGCAAGAGCAAAAAGCCGACTTGTGTGCTACGCAGTGCAGTTTAAATGGGAAATTTGGCCTCAACTCACGGAATTATTTCTTATGCTTTGTTTTGTACTTGTCCCAAAGCCAGGCCTCATGGTTCCTGCCTTCCTCGATGACTTAACACTCAGACAGTTAGCCGGAGATGAACTCGCAAGATACGGAGTCGCCACTTACAGTCGTAAAACGCAGATGCCCAGGCCTAGTGGTCACACCCATTAAGCAAGGAATAACAATCGGGGGTTATGGCTGTGACTTAACAGATGACCCATCTCAACATAGGTGTGTTCCGAAACACTCTTAGACAACATCACAATATTAAATTGGACAAGGCACACTTACAGCACCAGGATCAGGCGCTATAAATCAAACACACTATCACATTACTCCTCTTATATGAGTTTGGGGTTGCTTGCTGATGCCGTTGATGTTAGATATATATATTTGCAATTGTTAGTTTTATTCCATTCTTTTAAATCGGTAGTAATTAATTTCTGATTTGTAGTTATCTTAGCTGGCAGTGACATGGGCAGCCGCTGTCCACTGGCGCTCGTGTCTGGACCTTTGGGTTGTGTCCTCCCACCCGCAGGCCACATACCATCCCGGCCCAGAGCCTCCACGCCATTCATTCTCACAAAACAGAGCAAATACTCTCACAATAAATCCCGCAGTCACTGCTCCGTGAACGTTTAAAAATAAATGTAGTCGCGAGTCGGTGCCACCAGCCTGCATGGTGATCACACTAATGTAAGTTGATCGCTGGCCCCAGGTAGGCAAGCTTTTCTACTCTATGGCTTTGTTTGCACCACCGCCGAAAAGCAGATTGGAGCCGTGTAAGGGCAGCCCAACACGGCTCCTTGTCCCAAAGCTTCAAGGGCCGTGTGACTGTGGAGTCAATTGCTTCTCACTGTATCTGAGGGACTGAATAGGGGTATCACTGAAAAATGTGTACAGATAGGTTCTCACTATTTGCTTTACTGTCGTATACATGCTGAATACTTCTGCATACATGTTTTGTATTAATTCTCTGTCTTTGTTGGTGTTATGCTACAGAGAGAACAGATGTACGCTGCCCAAGAGATGTTTAAAACTGCAAACAAAGTTACAAGACCGGAGAAGGCCTTAATCTTGGGATTCATGGCCGGGTCCAGAGGTGAGTGGTGCTCCTGCCTGGGTTCACGCTGAGTGTGAATGTATTGATGTTGAACTTCTTTCGCACCGGTCGTAGCCAACTGCTTATCAGAGGTAAGGCTGTTGTAGTGATAATATATTATAATATGATCAAAACTTTTGACGCGATGACCAATGCGTGCTGCCATGCCGATAACTTGCAAATTCCATCCGTTTGGAGGCCACATTTAATGTCAGCCCAGCTCTCTAGGACCTCTGGCTTACTCTAGAGCAGTGGTATGTAACCTGGGGGTGCGAGGTGCCCTTTTCTGGGGGTGCGAGACATAGGCAGATTTTTTTAGAAGGTAAATTATCGAAACAAATTAAGCACGGGCACGTAAGTACAACTACTTGGTTTCATCAAACCCTCTATGTATTTATTAACATTATGCATTTTTTTTACTATTGAAAACAAAAGGGGTACAAGGCTGCAGTAATGGTTAAAAAAACACTTCTAGAGAGTAGTATGTCTTACAGGCACTCCCACTCTCAAAATCCACACGCCACTGCATACCTCGCTCAAGATTTATTATTTGTAGACATGCAGCTTGTGTTGGTTTCCAGAGTGGATGATCTCGGGGCGTGGTGGCACTGGTAGAACATGCACACAGAGAGAGAGAAGGGTGTCTTCAGAAGGCAGTACAGCAGCTAGTTTCTTCACTGATTGTGCAGAGTCGTAGTTCTTTCACGTATTTGTGAGATTTCTTTGAGTGTCCCAGTCTATTCCCAAATTAACCAAAGTTGTCACTTAGGTATGGGGTGAAACTTCTTTAACAGGATGCTCTTGAAGATAAGTTTTTATTTTATTTTAAGTGTGTTATACAATTCAGAAAAGATGTTGGTGCAATCACGGTCACGTGAATGGTAATGCTCAATCTAGGTTAATAATAGATAATTAATTAAAAAAGAAGTGAAAATGTGTTCTCATCGATTCAGGGGAATACTTAACAGGCAAGCCGGAGTAAAAACGTCACATTGTCAATGATTGCATTCTGTGCAGCAACTCTCAATGCAGCTTTGTGCCAGTCAGCCGCGCTTACCTTTCAGCGGCAACAGTCACAAGCGTCGTCATTGCATTTATTCAGCGTCCGCGCTACAGGGTCGCGCGCATGTGTGACCACCGGCACGTGGTGTCCCGTGTGTTTTTGCACGCAGAGAACCCGTGCCCCGACCAGGGCGACATCATCCAGATCAAGCTGAGCGAGCACACGGAGGTGCTGCCCAAGGCCGACGGCACCGGCAGCACCACCATGCTGGTGGACACCGTGTTTGAGATGAACTACGCCACGGGCCAGTGGACGCGCCTCAAGAAGTACAAGCCCATCACCAACACGTCCTGAGGCGGCGACGCGCGCTCACGGAGAGTTGCGTTCCCGGTGACGAGCCCCGTGCTAAACCTCGCCGTGCCCCGTAGCCCGGGACCGCCGTTTCTCCTGCACGGGCACAAAATGAGACGAACGCGTTGTGTAAATTGCTTTAGTTTCCTCACGCTGTAGGAACAAAAACACGAGACTTGACTGATTTTATAAATGTAGACTTCCTCAGAGGAGGGGGAGCGTCTTGACCAGTGTAGTCCAGTGGTCAGATGTGAGCCCTTGTAGCAGCACTGCCCTGTATCACATGCGATTGCTCTCGGACTCTAATTCTGATCGGACGAGCAGTCGCAACTGCACATGTCATTTCACTTACCGAAAATGTACTCGCGCAAGATGGTAAATAAGTGAATATGCCTTTGCCTTATTAGTTTTCTAAAATGGAAATGTGGTGACGTTAATAGTGCCGTCATATTTTGTAGAACGCCATTGGCAATGCCCTGTGTCCTTTCCCTGAATATTGTTTTGATTTGTTAATCCCTTCAAAGCTTAACAATACACATGGTCTGTGTTTGAATTTATTTTACAATGAACGTGTGTAATGCTGTTGACCTCCCGACGTGTGTATGGCCGTGGTTTCGTTACATGTTGTTTAACATTGCTAAACTGTCACATGTTTGTCAAAGAGGTGTCCTTGGTCGATATTTTTCAGATTGTTTCGATGATTGATATTTACCTCGGAAAATCTCTGGTATTTAAAACATCAGACTTTGGTTTAAAGGACCTTTTTGCATTTTTCTTTGACGCACCCTTGTGCCGACGGTCGCCCCGTTGCGCACGAGCGCTCGGGCGCGGGTTCCCTGCCGGCGCTCACCGTGGCGACGGCGCTGATCTCTCCCCAGAGAGGGGCACCCACGGGTGACGATGCACGCATTCGCCTGGCCTCGTTTCACCCGAGACCGCACGGATGCATCTGTGCGGACGGACGCGTGGTTTGTCGTGCGTCGCTCTGAAGCAGAGGCGCTCGGAGACGGGCAATGCTGAATGAAGCACCAAACCAAATCCTGAAAAAATGTGCAGTCATTGGTAACTTCGCTTCTCAAAGCCCGACGCACTTGCAGGTGAGAGCCCGGGATTCAAACCCAGCCACTCGGCTCTCCTGGCTTGGTGCTGTGATGCAGGCATTATCATGCAAATCCGTTCAGCCACCTCTAACATGGCACATTTATTTTTTCATCTACTTTAGCGTTTTAGCTCTTGTTATATGAACACCGGTTGTCCCATCTCTCAAATCCTTGCTGACCAACACCATTCAGTGGCTTGGAACACTACAAGTGAGCTGAATGAGGAATTAAACATTTGCGTAATGCCATATTAAGTACATTCCTAAGGCAGCCTGGGTGAGACCTGCGCATGCCGATATCTATTGGCTATCTCGCATGGAGAACGAGAGGCTGGTGCTGTGTGCATGAGGGGATTTATCAAGGCAGTTGGCGATTGACACTGATCACAGGCAGCACAAGAAAGTCACCCAAGGACTAAAGCATTAATCACGGGGAAATTTAATGGCTATAAAATTATTGTGATGATGCATGTACCTACAGGGGTAATTGAACTGCAAGGTCAGCACAACACCGCTCTAAGCCTCTCCTGAGTTGAGGGCCTTCAACCAAATCATGATACTGTACCATGTTTTTTTCCCCCATACTTTTCACAGTAAATGTACATAAAATAGCAGTGGCCTCAATTGTAGTGTGGTCAAGATAGTCTGAATTTGAGTCAAGTTAACAATATGGTAAAGTGGCATTTGAAATCATGAGTTCATGTTACATCTCCTTTATGCCGGCGTTGTCCTGCAGACGTTTAGTTTCATAGACGGCGTTCTGTTATGTAAGCGGTGCGAGTGGGTGCTTTGAAGAGGTGCTTGGCCGGCGTCCCTGTGCCGTGTTGTGTCCCAAGGAAGGCCCCTGTGGGCACAGCTGCCGGTTAGGACGGCCACATTTGTCAACGCTCTAGAGTTGGTGGTTAACGACAATGGCCAGACATTTCTCCTTTAAGCACAGTTGGCTACGTACGGTGTGAAAGAAGTTCAACATTGAGATGGTGGTCTAGATTAGTCGTGCTTTCACTAGGTGGTTTCAAGGGGCTTTGCACAGTTGTATGCTGCGGACTATGTTGAGGAGGTGACACTTGCTGTACTGGAAGCCCCTCTAGAATGTGGCGCAACAGCAGCCGTGCCCATTGCTGGAGTCAATAAGCAGACCTTACTGAAGCTGTATATAAAAGAGATGAGTGGAAAGTTAAATGGCGACAATAAAATATGTACATACGGCTTCAGTGGACTAAAATGACTGATCTCACGGCTGTTGGGCAATCTCTTCGTTATCTCAAAGCATGCTTGGCTCATTGGGTTATGTTCTGCAGAAAGCTATTCAATGTATGTTGAACTTCACACCATACGTAGCCAACCGTGCTAATCATAGGTGTGTACAAATGCTCAACCGTTATCGTGCGCTAATTTAAATCGGCAGTGCTGAATACACAAATGTTTCATACTCTGGTTTTATTCGGTAAAGTCACGTAGGTGAAATAAAACAATTAAATCACGACGTTTCGGAGGCAATGCAAGCTTCCGTCTTCAGGTGGAAGTCACAGCAGAATATCTGTGTCAAGTGCACAGCTCTGAGACGATCGGGTTTATATATAGGTTAAGGGGGGGGGGAGCCAGAAAGGAACGTGGGTGGGTGGGAGGGCTGAGTTAAGAAGCCTTTTGTTAAGCTGCAGGGGGTTCGGGGGGAGGGGGTGGTGGACTGCAAACACATGCGAGTAAAACCCTTTTGTTATGCTGCAGCAGGGTTCGGGGGGAGGCGATGACGTGCGAGTACGCCCCATTTTTGAAAACGAAAGAAGCAGCTAAAGTTTGGCATACCACCACTGAAATTTGTACAAAGTTTGGCATCCCACCACTGAAATTTGTACAATTTCAGTGGTGGTATGCCAAACTTTAGCTGCTGCTTTCGTTTTCAAAAATGGGGCGTACTCGCACGCCATCGCCTCCACCCGAACCCCCCTGCAGCATAACAAAAGGGTTTTACTCTCATGTGTTTGCAGTCCACCACCCCCTCCCCCCGAACCCCCTGCAGCTTAACAAAAGGCGGCTTAACTCAGCCCTCCCACCCACGTTCCTTTCTGGCTCCCCCCCTTAACCTATATCGTCTCAGAGCTGTGCACTTGACACATATTCTGCTGTGACTTCCACCTGAAGACGGAAGCTTGTGTTTCCTCCAAAACGTCGTGATTTAATTGTTTTATTTTATTTTACCTACGTGACTTTACCGAATAAAACCCAAGAGTATGAATCCTTGCAGTCACGAAAGCTTCAAATCTACACAAAGGTTGCCCGGGACTTGTGAACTCCTCTGATCGCGTCCCCAGTAGTGCAACTAGATATAATTTTTGGGTTTATACACCGAGCCCATTGTGCACATGTCTGGGGTAGCAGCAATGAGTACTTTGCCTCGCCTCTTATGAACTATAAGCATTGTTTTTTAACCAGGTCAGGCCCACTGAGCTATACAGCTCTTTTTCAGAAGCGACCTGGCCACAACGCAGTGGCTTATGTGGAAATGTATAGCAGCCAAATACTCCGAACGCACGTTGATTCTAAATGTGAAGGGGAAAACTGGTGGACCTGGAGAAAATCCACGCGACCACGGGGAGAGAGAGGCATGCAAAGTCCAAATATACAGTCAAGGGTCTGGATCGAACCCATGCCCTCCTGTATACAAGGCGAGGTTGTTAACATCTCGCCACCGCGACGCCCTTGAATGCCCACACACAGCCACTAGGGGCACAGATACACGAGCAATTCCAAGATTGTGTGAGAGAAGTACACAATACCGAACTACTTAAAACGTACGGAGATGTTTCCTGATGAAACTACACTTAAAATCAGTTAACACATAGGCTTTCGCGACCAATCTAGTAAATGTGTTTGGGTTAGATCGCGTTATTTATAAATGTTGCAACCCTCCACCACCCGACACGGCCAATCAGTAAAAATGTGTCACGTTGACAAAAGACCAAATAGTTCACTACTTTAGCCCACCGGTGTGTTGAGTGAATCCACAACATTTACAATTTTTGAGTACGACGTTTCTCTGGTAATTACATCCAGCATCATCGGGCAATTTGCCAGAATAGTGAAGCCCTTCACCTGCTCCCGGTCTTAAATAGAGCAGCAGCAGGGTGACGTCATCGTTTAACCCAATCAGGCGCAGTGATCAGAGGCGGAGGTTGGTATTGTAATTATATTATAGATTAGTAATCAGTTAATTGTTATGATTAGTAACCAGTTGTAGATTAGTAATTGGTTGTAATGTGTATTATTTAATAACTGAACCCATTCACTATACCCAATTAGGTGCACCTGTCTCTGCTTGTGTGTCTGTGTTGTCTCTCTCTGCTTGTGTGTCTCTTTGGTCTCTCTGCTTGTGTGTCTCTCTGGTCTCTCTCTGCTTGTGTGTCTCTCTGGTCTCTCTCTGCTTGTGTGTCTGTGTTGTCTCTCTGCTTGTGTGTCTCTCTGGTCTCTCTCTGCTTGTGTGTCTGTGTTGTCTCTCTGCTTGTGTGTCTCTCTGGTCTCTGCTTGTGTCTCTCTGGTCTCTCTCTCTGCTTGTGTGTCTCTCTGGTCTCTCTCTGCTTGTGTCTCTCTCTCTGCTTGTGTGTCTCTCTGGTCTCTCTCTCTGCTTGTGTGTCTCTCTGGTCTCTCTCTCTCTCTGCTTGTGTGTCTCTGGTCTCTTTTTTTACGATCAGAGGAAACAAGAAGATGCTCGGTGTAGTCGGCACTTTGCTCCGTTCATCATCTCGTTTTTTTATGCTTTGCTTTATGTAACCCCCCCCCCCCCCCCCTTTTAAATGAAATACCCAACAAATATTTTTTCTTTTTTTGCTCTCCTTACCCCTTACCTTTCTCTCTACCCCCCTCTCTGCCTCTCCTCTCTCTCTACCCCCCTCTCTGCCCCACTCTCTCTCTGCCCCCTCTCTTCTTACTCCATTTCGCTCTCTCTCGCTCTCTTTTTTTATAACTACGACAAGTGCTGCACCTGCACGCAGCCCTTCCCACAGTCCTACGGCCTCCGGCGGGTAGCTCAGATCTGCGTGCAGAGCTCTCCGTCATCTGCCACCGAGCACACGGCCTCCTCCAGCGCCCACTGCTCCTTGAAGGCCGGCACGGCGTGGGTCAGCCGCGCATGGCGGAGCTCCAGCCATACCCTGGCTCTGACCAGAGCGCGGAAGATGCCCAGGCTGCTGGCCGGACGTTTCCCCTCCAGGGCCACCTTCCTCGCCCTGTATATGGCGAGCTTGGCGTAGCCGAAGAGCACGTTGACCAGCCCCTAAAGATGTTGGGGTCCGTCGCCCTTGGGTATCCAAAGATGAGGACCGTCGGGGAGAAGTGGAGGCTGAACCTTAGGAGGATGTTTCTCAGGACCTTGAACAGCGAGTCCAGGCTCTTGCACTCCATTTATTGGTGCGCCACCGTCTCCACTTTACCGCAGAACCGACACTCCAGGGATGTGTCGGTGAAGCGTGCCAGGGAGACATTGGTGGTGACGGTGCCGTGGGCGATGCGCCAGCTGAGGTCGCCGATGCGGTTGTACGTCGGGCTGGAGTAGAGTTGCCGCCAGCGAGGCCTCTCCGGAGAGATGCAGGGCAGGGCTTTCCTCCAGGCATGGTCCTTGTGGCTCCTCAGGGTGTCCTGTTGGTTGAACCGGACCATGTAGGAGTAGAGCACCTTCCTCTTTACATTTGCGAAGGCCACCTCCGGCAGGTCTTCCAGCCGGCACAGGTTGTGATCCGCCTTCGTTTGTCGGCATTGGCGATGCAGTGGCACGACTGAGAGCTCCGGTGGAGGGGGACCGAGAGGGGCCTCGTCATCCCCAATGCCTATGGGGGGCGTTCTCCCCACTGCCGCTGAGAAGGCCCCCTTGGCTTCGGCCAGGATCCGGGCAGCCACCCGGAGCGACTGCAGCCCTGTCTTTGCGGCCATGTCTGCTGGTCCGAGCCACCGGCCCCGTGTTTCGGGCTCCACAAGATCTCCCATCCTGGTGAGCTGCGCGTTGGCGAGGCGCCTCTCCATGCCTGGGGTGGCGGTAGTGGATGGCAGCTTTGTCTGTGGGTTCCTGAGGATCGGTTCGAAGACCAGATCCTCGGCCGATCGCGGTTGGTTCAGCCTCCTGACGGCGAGGGAGCTCCATGTCTGCAGGACGCTTCTGTAGAAGGGTGGCAGCTGTCCCAGTGGGAGGCCCTGCAGGTCCATGTAGAATAGTAGTTTGGAGCACTGCAGACCCCAAGCTGTTTCAGGAGGAAGGAGGCCGTGACGCTCCAGGCCGGTGCAGGGGCGGCGTGCAGGAACTTTTGCGCTGCCTGCAGTCGGAAGGTGGCCAGCTGACTCCGCACACACACCAGCCCATGACCGCCCTCGTCCAATGGCAGGGCCAGGACCCTAGCCGCGACCCGGTGTCCTCCACCCGAAAGGAAGGTAGCAGATATCGCTAGTGGTAACGACACGGGCGCGAACCCACGTCGGAGAAAGAGTTCCATAATACTGGTAGGAACGAAGTTGTAAACTGAGTGTACCAGCCTGCAACAGATGAATGTGTCCGTCCGTCCGTCCCCTTTCAATACTTTAACGAAGTGAAATCTCGTGCTGTTGGGTGTAATAAAATTGCGCAAAATTCCAATGTTCCTACCAGCCCACCCTGCAGGGACCTGTTTCTTTAGAAGTAACCACTCGGCCACGCTGCCACTCTGGTCTCTCTCTCTCTCTCTGCTTGTGTCTCTCTGGTCTCTTCTTTTCCCTTAGTCCCTTTTATTTTTTACTCACGGGGTCACTCGAGCGAAAATCCGCCTCGATCGACCCGTGAGTTTTACACAAGTTAGCAGCGACAGCAGCAGCAGCAACAAGAACAACAAGGACGCACGCGCAGGTGTGCTGTAGCCGGCTATCATCATGGCACAGCACACCAAGTTGGAGAGCCTCACGAGGCGGAATGGGGTCGTCGTTTTTCCGCCGACGGAGGTCGCTGTCGACGCCGTCGCCGCCGCCGCGGTGGCGATGAGCGTGGGCCACGCCAACGTCCTCGCCGCCCAGCGCCAAAACCGCGGCGTCACCATCTACGTGGCGGAGGAGGCGATGGTAGCGAGCCTCGTGGAGACGGGGCTTACCGTCGGGGACTTGTTCCTGCCGTGCACGCCGCTCTCCACGCCCGCCGTCCGCGTGGTGCTCTCGGGCGCGCCGCCGTTCCTGAGCAGCGAAGTCCTGCGCCAGGATCTGCAGCGCTTCGGGACGGCGGGGTGTCTAGGATCGCTTTGCTCCCTCTATGGATGAGGGACCCCAGGTTGGCGCATGTGATGTCGCTCCAGCGCCAAACATTTATGGTCTTAACAGGCGGCAACACAGAACTGGACGTTACCCTTAAATACACAATCGATGAGTGCGTCTATACTGTTTACGCCTCGACAGCTGCGCCGCGGTGCTTCGGGTGTGGAGCTACACGGACAAGAAAAACGAGGATGCTGCTGCCGTGCCGCCTGCGGCCGCGGGCGCAGGGCGCCCGCGACCGCAGGCACTGCGACAGCTGCAAAAGCGGCAGCAACAGCTGCAAAAGCGGCAGCAGCAACAGCAGGAGCAACTGCTACAACAGCCGCAACAGCAGCAGCAACAGCCGCAACAGCGGCAGCCACGACAGACGCAACAGCAGCAGCAACAACAGCAGCTGCAGAAGCAGCACGCGCCCGACCAAACTGACTCCGCAGCCGACCCCATGGAGTCGGCACCGGAGGGGGAAGGGGATGGCCACACCCTAGTCGTGTCGCGGAATCGCAGAGCCAGAGCCGGCCCCGCAGCGGCGACGCGCGGGTGACCAGCCCAAATGAGTGGCGCGCGCCGGCGTTAAAGGCAGGGGCGAGCCGCACGACCGCCGGGAGGTGGGGAGAGCAGGTGAGCCCGAGCCGGGAAGCGGGGCGACTGCCGAGGACGCCTCCCAACCACCGGACGGTGCGGAGGCGTTTGCGGGGTGGGGGGGACGACCATCCGACCCGGCCGCGGACGACCCAATGGGCGGGGGGGGGGGGGGCACCGATGGGGGGGCCTCCCTTGCTCACCGCGCCGCGGGGCGCGACGGAGGCAACTGCCGAGGACCGCGACGCGCGAGAGGACTCTGACGGCGAGGAGCGGTTGGGGGCCGATGGTGACGGCGGCAGAGACGAAGTTCACAACGACAGCGAGCGGGTTAGTGGGGGGGGGGTCGAGGGGGCGACAGAGTACACCCCTGCCGCGATACGCCGCTTCCTGCAGGCCAAGTTTGGGAAACGGGGGTTTAAAGTTGAGGCCACCTTCCCGGATGTGAAGCGATTCATGAAAGTGGCGCAGGGGATCTGCCAGGCGCCGCAGGTGTGCGGTCACACCCCTAGGGAGGTCTACCGCCTGAAGGCGATGCTACTGCAGCTGAGGAAGCAGTACTCCCCCCTATCACGGAGTGAACACCAGATGCCTGCCTCGACAATCACCACCAAGGCAACGGGTATCTGTGCCGCAACCTTGAATTGTAATAGCGCCCGCAGTGATGCACGGTGGCGACGCGTGTGTCGGTTCCTGGAAGACATGAAAGTAGATGTGGCTCTGCTGCAGGAGACTCATCTCGACCCCGCGCTGCTGGCCCAACGGCAGCACCGTTTGGGAGGCCGGACGTTTTTTAGTCACGGGGAGGCGGGCAGAGCGGGGGTTGCGATAGTCTGCAGCCCGAAGTTGAACCTGGACAGCGTGATCTTTGCGGAAGCGGTGAGAGGACACCTGGTCACGGTGGACATCGCACTCGCCGGCACCAGGCTGAGGCTCATCAATGTGTACGCGCCGAGCGCAAGCCGTGACAGGGAGTCGTTCTTCGCGGGCGCACTGCGAGACGCACTGGGGGAGGCCGCCGCGGACGGGGTGATCACCGTCGTGGGCGGGGATTTTACCTGCACCCTAAACCCGGCCCTCGACCGCAACGGCGTTGAACCCCACCCGGAGGCCGCGAGGGAACTGGCCGAAATCGTGAACAGACAGCGGTTACTTGATGCGTGGCGCCTCCAACATCCCGCGCAGCGCCAATACACGTGGTGCAGGTGCGGCGCTCAGGGGTGGATCAGCCTCGCGAGGCTCGACCGCCTCTACATCAGCCCGGACGGGGCCAACCTGCTCGGCGAGAGTGGGGTGGTCCCGACGGGTTTCTCTGACCACCACATGGTCACCGCACGGCTGCACCCCCCCCTGGTCGAACGGCGCAGCCCGTACTGGCGACTCGACCTGCGTCTACTGGAGAACGCCGACTTCCAGGGGGCCTTCAGGGCCCTCTGGAGGGAGTGGGAAACGCGCAGGGGGGCCTTTGGTGGGATAACGGGAAGGCCCAGGTGGCGACGCTGTGCCGGCGTTTCGCGAGCCAGCACGCGGTGGTCGGGCGGGAGGAGGAGGACCGACTGCGGAACGAGCTGCTGGCGATGGAGGCAGAGCTGGGCTCGCCCCAGGCCAGGGTAACCCACCACGCACTCCTGGAGCAGCAGCGGCTGCTCAGGGCAGTATCGGACCAGGCAGCCTATGAGGCTTTCATAAAGCAGAGGATGCAGCATCTCGTCCAGATGGACGCGCCGACAAAACTCTTCTTCAGGCAAGGGGGACGGCCGAGTACCAGGAACGTCATCTCCAGGTTACGGGCCCCCGACGGAGAGACTCACACCAACGACGCGGGTATTGCAGGGATCGTCCAGGGCTTCTTTGGGGTGCTGACCACCGCGGAGGGCGTCCAAGGGGAAGCCCTGAACGAACTACTGGAGGGCGTCCCCACACTGACCCCCCCCCCCCCCTCGCTGCGGGGAAGGCGCTGGGGATTGACGGCCTCCCGGCCGAGTTCTTTAAGGTCTTCTGGAGCGAACTCGGGCCTTCCCTGAGCGAGGTCCTGAACGCGAGCCTAGCGGCGGGAGAGATGCCGCACAGCAGCAGGAGGGCGGTGGTGACGCTGCTGCCCAGGAAGGAGGACCTCGGCTGCATCGCCAACTGGCGGCCGGTGTCCGTCCTCTGCACGGACTACAAAATAGTGGCCAGGGCGCTGGTCAACCGGCTGAAGAGCGCGGCCGGGAAGGTGATACAGTCAGACCAGACGTACTGCGTTCCGGGACGTTCCATCCCCGACAACATAGCCGTGGTACGGGACGTGGTGGAATTGGCGACGGCCCACGTGATAGAAACGGGCCTCCTTTTCCTGGATCAGGAAAAGGCGTTTGATCGGATGGACCACGGGTACCTGCACGCAGTGCTCAAAGCCTTTGGGTTTGGCGAACAGTTGGTGGCGTACATACGGCTACTTTACACAAACATGTCGAGCCTGATGAAGGTGAACAATAAACTCAGAGCCCCTTTGGCAGTCACGAGGGGGATCAGGCAAAGGTGCCCACTCTCGGGACTGCTATACGCGCTCTGCATCGAGCCGCTCCTGCTCAGGCTGAGGCGCACCCTGTCTGGCCTCCAGATCCCGGGGCCGGGAACCGCCGAGGTCCGGCTCTCGGCGTACGCGGACGACCTCTGTGTGGTGATTAACAATGCGCACGACGTGGAGACGGTCCACGGGGCGGTCCGCCTATGAGGGCGCCTCCTCTGCGAGGAAGAACTGGGCGAAGTGCGAGGTGCTGGCCCTGGGGCCAAGGGGTGCGGTGCGCGCCCTGGCGCTCCCGGGAGGTGTGGAGTGGGGAACGGGGGGCGTCAAGTACCTCGGGGTGCACCTGGGCGACCCCGCCACCGAGGTGAAGAACTGGGCCGAGGTGGCAGACAAAATCGCGGCGAAATTGAAAATGTGGGCCAGGCTCTCTCCACAGATGTCGTATAGGGGTAGAGTCCTCGTGGTAAACAACCTGTCGGCGGCTCTGTTGTGGCACAAAGCAAAAGTGCTCCACCCCCCGGAGTGGCTGATGGTTCGAGTGCAGAGCGCCTTCAACTCCTTCGTTTGGCACGGGCGGCACTGGCAGAGGCCGGGCGTCCTCTGTCTGCCGGTGGAGGAGGGAGGCCAGGGCCTTGTCAGTGTCGCCAGCCGGGTGATGGCTTTCAGAATCCAACACATAGAGCGTCTGGTGTACGGGGTGGGGGAGCAACCCTGTCGGTCCCTAGCCCTCAGCCTGCTGAGACAGGCCGGGCGGCTGGGGTACGGCCAGGAGCTCTTCCTTACTGACATGGGGCTCGTCGACCAAGCCCCGCTATCGACCTACTACCGCAGCCTCCTCAACGCGTGGCACAGCATCGAGTGGGCTAGGCTCCCCGAGGGGTACGGCGCGGCCCTCTTTGTGAGGGAGCCGCTGTTTGCTAACCATCTTTTCCAGGGACTGAGCGCGGAACGCACTCTGGCCCTGCGGTTCGTGGCGGGGGGCGTCAGGACGGTCGGTGACCTGCTGAACCCCGGCTGGCGGTCGTGGCGGACGGCGCTGGCAATCGCGGAGGCGGCTGGGCTCCGCACCGTGCTCACAGGTGCCGGGGTGCTCCGGGTAGTCCTGCAGATGATGTGGGGGACTCGCAGTGAGGCTGGAGGACGCGGGCGGTGGGGAGGGCCCTTCCTTCCCCCCGCTGGCTCTCTCCTGCCACGTCCCCCCCGGCCGCGAGGACGCCGGGAAGCTGTTGAAGCTGGAGGGGTGCAGGGGCGTGCCGCTGAAGGGCGCACATAAGAAGAGCGTCTACGCCGTCTGTGTCAGGGCCCTGCTCATCGGGGACCTGGCGGACACGAAGTGGAGAGAGCACTTCGCAGCGCTGTGCGACGATCCCCCCCAGTGGCGGGACTTTTACCGCCCCCCCACGACCAAGCGATGCGGAGACCTACAATGGAGGCTGGTGCACCAGACTCTGCCAACCGCGGTGTGGGTGAGCCGGGTCGCGCCGGGGGCCTCGGACAAGTGTGCATTTTGCGAACAGACGGAGGACATCTTTCACCAGTACCTCCAATGCAAGAGGCTGGCGCCGTTGTTTCGTTTTATAGCTTGGACATTCAAGAGGCTGGACATCTCACTCCGGGAGAACAGTTTTGTGTACGGGGTGACGGGGGAGACGGGTGACAAACGAGACGTCGCAAACTTCGTGTGTGCTCAGGCCAAATTGGCTATATAGACGACTCGCAAACGGAAGCTGGAGGGAGACGGCGGTGGCGGTGGGGTGCTGGCGGCAACCCAGGCCCTATTGAAGGCGCGGCTCGGACTTGAGTTTGCATATTACAGGCACACCGGCGGGAAGGGCGAATTCCTGGCGAAGAGGGGGCGCGCGAGGACCGCCCTGTGCCGAGTAGAACGGGGCGCGCTTGTCTTTACGTTTGACCCCCCCCGACCCCCCCCAACCCCCCCCCACCACCTCCCTGACCCCCCCCCCACCGCGCGCCTTGCGCGGATGTTGCCTGATCACGTACGATGGACACGGGAGTTTTTTTTCCACTGATTTGCTGTGGGCGACGGCGTGCGTGCCGCCGCCCAGTGTTGTTTTTTGTTTTTCCCCATTGAGCCGCTGGCTGTTTTGTATTACCACACCAAGGCTCCGCTGCACGTGCAGCAGGAAGCCTGAATAAAGGCGACTAAAAGTCAAAAAGTCTCTCTCTGCTTGTGTGTCTCTCTGGTCTCTCTATCTCTGCTTGTGTGTGTCTCTGTCTCTGCTTGTGTCTCTCTGGTCTCTCTCTGTGCTTGTGTGTCTCTCTGGTCTCTCTCTCTCTCTGCTTGTGTGTCTCTCTGGTCTCTCTCTCTCTCTCTGCTTGTGTGTCTCTCTGGTCTCTCTCTCTGCGTGTGTGACTCTCTGTCTCTCTCTCTGCTTGTGTGTCTCTCTGGTCTCTCTGCGTGTGTGTCTCTCTGGTCTCTCTCTGCTTGTGTGACTCTCTGTCTCTCTCTCTGCTTGTGTGTCTCTCTCTGCTTGTGTGACTCTCTGATCTCTCTCTCTCTCTGCTTGTGTGACTCTCTGATCTCTCTCTCTCTCTGATTGTGTGTCTCTCTGGTCTCTCTCTCTCTCTCTGCTTGTGTGTCTCTCTGGTCTCTCTCTCTCTCTCTGCTTGTGTGACTCTCTGGTCTCTCTCTGCTTGTGTGTCTCTCTGGCCTCTGCTTGTGTGTCTCTCTGGTCTCTCTCTCTATCTGCTTGTGTGTCTCTCTGGCCTCTCTGCTTGTGTGTCTCTCTGGTCTCTCTCTCTCTGCTTGTGTGTCTCTCTGGTCTCTCTCTCTCTGCTTGTGTGACGCTCTGTCTCTCTCTGCTTGTGTGTCTCTCTGGTCTCTCTCTCTGCTTGTGTGACGCTCTGTCTCTCTCTGCTTGTGTGTCTCTCTGGTCTCTCTCTGCTTGTGTGTCTCTCTGGTCTCTCTCTCTCTCTCTGCTTGTGTGACTCTCTGGCCTCTCTCTGCTTGTGTGTCTCTCTGGTCTCTCTCTCTGTTGGTGTGACTCTCTGGCCTCTCTCTCTCTGCTTGTGTGTCTCTCTGGTCTCTCTCTCTCTGCTTGTGTGTCTCTCTGGCCTCTCTGCTTGTGTGTCTCTCTGGTCTCGCTCTCTCTCTCTCTGCTTGTGTGTCTCTCTGGTCTCTCTCTCTGTGTTGGTGTGACTCTCTGGCCTCTCTCTGCTTGTGTGTCTCTCTGGTCTCTCTCTCTGCTTGTGTGTCTCTCTGGCCTCTCTGCTTGTGTGTCTCTCTGGTCTCGCTCTCTCTCTCTCTGCTTGTGTGTCTCTCTGGTTTCTCTCTCTGCTTGTGTGTCTCTCTGGTCTCTCTCTGCTTGTGTGTCTCTCTGGTCTCTCTCTGCTTGTGTGACTCTCTGGTCTCTCTGGTCTCTCTCTGCTTGTGTGTCTCTCTGGTCTCTCTCTCTGCTTGTGTGTCTCTCTGGCCTCTCTGCTTGTGTGTCTCTATGGTCTCTCTCTCTGCTTGTGTGTCTCTCTGGCCTCTCTGCTTGTGTGTCTCTCTGGTCTCTCTCTCTCTGCTTGTGTGTCTCTCTGGTCTCTCTCTCTCTCTGCTTGTGTGACGCTCTGTCTCTCTCTGCTTGTGTGTCTCTCTGGTCTCTCTCTCTGCTTGTGTGACGCTGTCTCTCTCTGCTTGTGTGTCTCTCTGGTCTCTCTCTGCTTGTGTGTCTCTCTGGTCTCTCTCTCTCTCTCTGTTTGTGTGACTCTCTGGCCTCTCTCTCTCTGCGTGTGTGTCTCTCTGGTCTCTCTCTCCTTGTATGACTCTCTGGTCTCTCTCTCTCTCTGCTTGTGTGTCTCTCTGGTCTCTCTCTCTCTCTCTCTGCTTGTGTGTCTCTCTGGCCTCTCTCTCTGCTTCTGTGTCTCTCTGGTCTCTCTCTCTGCTTGTGTGACTCTCTGGTCTCTCTCTCTCTCTCTGCTTGTGTGACTCTCTGGTCTCGCTCTCTCTCTGCTTGTGTGTCTCTCTGGCCTCTCTGCTTGTGTGTCTCTCTGGTCTCTCTCTCTCTGCTTGTGTGTCTCTCTGGTCTCTCTCTCTCTCTGCTTGTGTGACGCTCTGTCTCTCTCTGCTTGTGTGTCTCTCTGGTCTCTCTCTCTGCTTGTGTGACGCTGTCTCTCTCTGCTTGTGTGTCTCTCTGGTCTCTCTCTCTGCTTGTGTGACGCTGTCTCTCTCTGCTTGTGTGTCTCTCTGGTCTCTCTCTGCTTGTGTGTCTCTCTGGTCTCTCTCTCTCTCTGTTTGTGTGACTCTCTGGCCTCTCTCTCTCTGCGTGTGTGTCTCTCTGGTCTCTCTCTCCTTGTATGACTCTCTGGTCTCTCTCTCTGCTTGTGTGTCTCTCTGGTCTCTCTCTCTCTCTGCTTGTGTGTCTCTCTGGCCTCTCTCTCTGCTTCTGTGTCTCTCTGGTCTCTCTCTCTCTCTGCTTGTGTGACTCTCTGGTCTCTCTCTCTCTCTGCTTGTGTGACTCTCTGGTCTCGCTCTCTCTCTGCTTGTGTGTCTCTCTGGTCTCTCTCTGCTTGTGTGTCTCTCTGGTCTCTCTCTGCTTGTGTGACTCTCTGGTCTCTCTCTCCTTGTATGACTCTCTGGCCTCTCTCTCTCTGCGTATGTGTCTCTCTGTGTTGTCTGTGTTTTGTCTCTCTCAAATTTAGTTCTACCTGATGGTGGTTGCTTGTGTTGCAATCTAAACGTCGTATTCTATTGAATGTATTTTTTTCTACGTGACTTTACCGAAAGAACCAGCGTAATTAACTGATTACTAATCTATAATATAATTACAATACCCCCCTCCGCCTCTGATCACTGCACCTGATTGGGTTAAACGATGACGTCACCCTGCTGCTGCTGCTCTATTTAAGACCGGGAGCAGGTGAAGGACTTCACTATTCTGGCAAATTGCCCGATGATGCTGGATGTAATTACCAGAGAAACGTCGTACTCAAAAATTGTAAATGTTGTGGATTCACTCAACACACCGTTGAGCTAAAGTAGTGAACTATTTGGTCTTTTGTCAACGTGACACATTTTTTACCGATTGGCCGTGTCGGGTGGTGGAGGGTTGCAACACATTTATAAATAACGCGATCTGACCCAAAAACCTTTATTATGAATACATTTAAAATGTTGACATGCATAAGGTACGAGGATCCACGGTACCAAAGTAATATTATTATTATCCCCTGTTGTTTGGTTGCTGTGCAACTGAGGCCATGCCATGGCGTCGCATAGCGCCGACACCGCCAGCCCGTCCACCGTCAGTCTGGCCGCCACCACGCGTCCCTTCTTCACCCCCCCCCCCCACTGAGATGAAGGGTGAACAGCAGCGGTGACGATTCGCACGGCGCCATGCGAATCACCGCGCGGCATCGCTGCCGAGTGAACCCCGGCTCCTCGGGGCTGGGGGGGGGGGCCGCACGGAGCCCCTGGAAGGAGCGAAGCCCGGGAACCGCCAGCGGCGCGAACACGGGGCCTGGATAGGGGCCACGGGGCGCGAGCACGGGACCAGTGGCCACCGTCAAGAGAGGGCGCTGTGGTTGAGTGAGGCGCTCTCGTTCCACTGCGCTCCACCACAAGCGCGGTGCTGCTGGCTCCCCGTGCCCTCCAAAGCAAACACCACGGCCTCGTCAACAGAGCGGGCACTGCCAACCGCTGTTGTCATCCAAGGTCCACCCCTAAGCCGTGACCGACTCGCATTTTTTTAAAACAAATGTTGAGCTTCTTGGCATGTCATTTTACAAGATGAGTGTACTTGGTGGATGTCCCCTTTTGTAAAATGTATCAGAAGGTCGACCATCGTGACGCATGTGTAGGGGTGTCAGGGGAAGGATTCCCACTAATAGGGTTGGTGGGACGGTGACAGGAGAAGGGGGAGGGGTAATCGAGGAGATATAAGGAGAGAACTGGCGGGAAGAAGGGGCCTTGGGCAGGAAAGAGATTGAGAGACGGCTGGAGAGGTGTGGATGACAACAGAGGAATAAACACCGAACCCCCTGAAACCCTTGTGTCGGCTCTCCTTTACATCTGGTGGCAGCGGTGGGATTCACAATGGCTACGAAGAAGAATCCCCGCGGAAGGGAGCCAACAGAGGAGGGAGCAGGGGCCGGGGATCCTCCACATCCAGGGCAACAAGGGGGACCGCTACCAGGAACAGCAGTAGGGGTCTCGAAACCCCAGGGATGACCCCATGGAGGACCGCATGGCCCGCGTGGAGAGGGCACTCCGGGAGCTGCTACGGCGGCTCCCTATGGGGAACCCGCCGGCACCGGCACCCCCACTCCCACACGTACCACGGGAGGAGGGCCCACGGGACCTGGAGGCCGACCAGCCAGCCGGGCAGGAGCCGCAACCAGCCTCGTCACGCCAGCCGCCGCCGCTCCTGCCAAAACCACCAGGGCAAAATACCCAACACGGGTGGCAGGACGGCCGCGCCGGCTTGGGGCCGTCGAGAAATTCGTGGCCAAAGGAGGGGATTGGGAGGCGTTTGTCCGCCGATTCGAGGCTGCCTTCCATGCCCTCGAGTGGTCAGATGAGGAGGAGTGTTGCCATCCGTTCTGGACGACGATGCGCTTGCCTCTTACAACTCCCTTCCCTCACGCAGCAAGACCACGTTACAGGCGGCCTACGAGGCGTTGGGAGAAATCTACTGCCCAGCTGAGGGCGCCTTTAGACGATTCCAGGACCGTCAGTGGGGGGCTCGAGAGTCCCCTTTAGCCTACAGGAGTGCACTGCTCGTGTTGGCGAGGAGGGCTTTCCCTCGCCTGGATGAAGAAGCGCTCGAGAACCTCGTGGTCGAGCACCTCATCGCCTATGCTTGCCGAGCCGGCGTTGTGATGCCAGTGGTGATGCTGGAGGAACGCACCTCGCTGTGCGCCGCCCGGATCCTACAAGCCCATGAACAGGTCATGGGCTGGGCGCTACCCGTGGGCCAGGTGGCTGGCGCTGCGGGGGCGAGCAGCCGGCCCGTTACCGCGGCGCTACTGGGACCAGCGCTGCCAACCGCCGAATCTGCACCGTCGCCGCAGGCTGCCGATGTGGCAGCTGGACGCGGACCTCCAGCATCTGAGCCGGAGCCATCGCTGCGGGAGGTCTACGCGGTGATCCGGGGGCTGGCGGAGCAGAGAGACCAGGGGCGCGACCAGCCACCGCGCCGCTGGCAGCCGCCTCTACAGTACCGCGCCGAGCCACACCGACGGAACGCCCCGTGGGTCTGCCACCGTTGTGGTCGAGAGGGCCACGTGGCGAGGGGGTGCCGCACGGAGCCGGAGGCAGCCAACGCCACCTGGAACCTGCCTGGACCGAACCCCGACAGCCACCAGGCGAGTGACACCGGCTCGGAAATACACGCCTGACGCCGCGACCTCATCGGGGGCTTCCTCGGGGTGGGCGCTGTCGGTGTTGGGCCCAGGGCTCAACCGTCCCGGTCGAGGGAAGGGGATCGCGCCGGGTCCGGGGCTCGCGCCGGGGATCGCGCCGGGGATCGCGCTGGGGCTCGCACCGGGGCTCGCGCCGGGGCTCGCGCCGGGGCCTGCGACCGAGTCACGACCGGAATTGGCGTCACGGCCGGGGATGACGTCACTATTTACCGGCGACGTTGGGGAGTCGCCAGGAGCAACGGCGCCAGGGCTTAGACAGCACACAACTGCCGGTGCGCCGTGGAGCAGTTTCATGCACCGCCTCACCCTCGCAATGCGATGGAGGGAGATAGCACCAGGGGGGCCACACCATAAAGGGGGCCCACGCCCCCACAACAAAGGAAGGGGAGGGGAGAAGGGGTGGGCTTACAGGAAAGGGGGGGCTGCCCCACACCACCAGGGGGGCCAATCCTACATCAGAGAGGGGGGGAAATTCGCACCACGTGGGCAGCCAAACCAGCACCCCAGGGGGGAGCCCACACCACGTATCAAGGGCGAATGGAGGCAGCATGGGCTTCCTGGGCCAGGTTGAAGCCCCCGATACAGATCGGGCAGCTTTCGGTAGCAGGACCCATCCTTGTCTCAGCAACGTTGCCCGTCCCCTGCTTGTTGGGGACGGACTTTCTGCGGTGGATGCCAATGAAAATCGATCTGGCCAATGGGCGGGTGGAAGTCCAGGGAACTCATCTCCATTTCCTAAAGGCGGAGGGGGCCGGCCAGGGGGTACCCTACGTGCAGGCTCTGGTCAGTGAGTCTGTCTCCATTCCCCCGGCAGCCCAGATGCTGATTCCGCTGCGATATCGGTCCTCTCTCGTGACTGCTCGGCCAGACTCACCCATTCTGGTGTCTCCGGCGTCAGCCACCACGGATCGCCACGCACTGGTGGGGGCCGAAACCATTGTCCAGAGGAACCAGCATCTGGGCCACGTCGTCAGTGAGTCTGGAGTGGCTACTGACCCGGAAAAGACGGCCTGCGTGAGGGCCTGGGCTGTTCCCATGACGGTTCCAGAGGTTCGCAGGTTTGTGGGGTTCGTGTCCTACTACCGCCGGTTTGTACCCAACTTCACTACCATTGCGAAGCCCTTACACGTGTTGACGGCGAAGAACGAGAGGTTTTATTGGGGCCCTCTGGAAGAGGAGGCATTCCAGCAGCTGCGCTCACGTCTGACAGATGCACCACCATTGGCCTTTCCGGATTTTGGCCTCCCCTTTATCCTGGACACGGACGCCAGCGATGTAGGCATCGGCAGTGTCTTGTCGCAAGTCCAGCAGGGTCGGGAGGTGGTTATCGCCTACGGTAGTCGCGTGCTTTCATCAGCGGAGCAGCGCTACTGCGTCACACGTAGGGAACTCCTGGCAGTCGTTCACTTCGAGCAGCAATTTCGACCTTACCTGTATGGTCGCAAATTTACGGTCCGCACTAACCACACGACCTTGCAGTATTCGCTCCGCATCGACCAGCCTTCGGGCCAGCTGGCCAGGTGGATAGAGCGCCTGCAGGAGTACAGGTACCAAGTGGTGCATCGCAACGGGACCAGACACGCCAAAGCAGACGCATTGTCCTGGCTGGCGCCCCAGGGCCCTTGTGCATGCACCACAGGCGGGACACGCTGCAAGGAGGCGAGGCCAGAGGGAACGGTCATCGCTCCCGTACATACGGCAGAGGGCGCACAGGGTGAGTTCCAGCTGACCGACCACGACCTGGGGCTGTCCTTGGATGATTGGAGACGTCTACAGCTGGAGGAAGCCCCCCTGCGAGCACTACTTGCCTCAGCGAAGGCAGGGGGGGGAGGAGTACGATGTATGGGAGGACCTCCTCATGCGGTGGGACCCGGCAGGACGCCGGCGGTGCCTGGTGGTTCCGGAGTCGCTGCGTTGACAATTGGTCATGGATGTACACTGCCGCCAGCTGCTGCACCTGGCAGGGCGGAAGACACTGGGCACATTACAGGGTCGGTACTTTTGGCCAGGCATGACCGCTGACGTGCACCGATGGGTCGCTACCTGCGTCAAATGCGCGCGGTGGAAGCCACCACCCCGGGTAAGCCGGGCGCCCCTACAGCCCATCACAGTGACCAGGGTCAACAAATTGGTTGCGTTGGACATCCTGGGACCACTGCTGGTCACGCCACGGGGAAATAAATACCTGTTGGTTGGTGTCGAGTACTGCGCGAGGTGGCCGATGGCGTGGGCCCTCCCGGACCAAACGGCACAGACCATCGCCGATGCCTTCGTGGGGGGCTATGTCCTCGATAAGGGGGCACCGGAGCGGTTTCTCACGGATCAGGGCAGGAATTTCTCCTCACAGCTATTGAAGGACGTCTGCTCTATCCTGGGCACTAAAAAGGTCCGAACATCTCCGTATCATCCCCAGACCAATGGGATGGTGGAGCGGTTTAACCGCACCATAGCGGCCATGCTGTCCCAAGTGGTGGACGAAAACCACTCTGACTGGGACCTTCACATTCCATCGGTCTTAGCAGCATACAGGGTGGCCCCGCACGCGGCAACGGGGTTCTCGCCATTTTTCCTAATGTACGGACGGAATCCCGTTCCGCCTATTGAGGTGCAGCTGACGGACATTCCCGCAAGAGCCGACGCATGGCCCAAGGCACTAAAGGCCTCCCTCATTTATTTGAGAGAGGCCCGCCAGGCAGCCGAAGGCCACATCGGCCACCAGCCAAGAGAGCAATGTACGGATACGGGAGAGGACAGTGACAGCCAAGCCCTTTAAAGTCGGGGACCAGGCATGGCTACACTGTCCTCAGGTGCCGGTTGGCCTCTCACCGAAGCTGCACCGACCCTGGAAAGGACCAGTCGAGGTTATTAAAGCACTCCGACCGCAGTGCGTCCAGGTCCAACTGGGTAAGCGACGATGGTTTGTACACCCCACCCGCCTTAAGCCACACATCTCTTCATTATCATCACCGCCATCATCACCGCCATCATCATCACCCCTACCTGGGCCAAGGTCGCCGGCCACCACTCGCCGACCGGCAGGGGGTTTGGTGCCCTGTGCTCCCTTGTCACCTACAGCACCCCATGTGAGGCCTGACGGAGAGGCGGCACGACCGGGGGTCGCGGGGGCTGGAGAGACAGCAGCACTGGACAAGGCGACACCGGCGTCACCGAACTGGGGACCGCGTCGAGAGGGCCTTCGAAGGAGGGGGCCGCCACGGTCATCTGCTGCCTGCGGATGCCCGGGCTGTTACAGGACTCTGGCTGGAGAACCGGGCAGACCGGTTAATTGATTTTGTTGTATTGGATTGTATGGTTGTGGGGGGTTGAGGACAGTCGTCACTGTCAGGGGGGGGGGAGCTTCGTGGGGAGACTTAAATGGGCCATGGGGTAGACAGAACCGAGGACGGGTTTTTTTTCTCCGGGGGGGGGGGGTGGGGGGGGATTTAGGGGTGTCAGGGGAAGGATTCCCACCAATAAGAGGGTTGGTGGGACGGTGACAGGAGAAGGGGGAGGGGTAATCGAGGAGATATAAGGAGAGAACTGGCGGGAAGAAGGGGCCTTGGGCGGGAAAGAGATTGAGAGATGGCTGGAGAGAGGTGTGGATGACAACAGAGGAATAAGCACCGAACCCCCTGCAACCCCCCTTGTGTCGGCTCTCCTTTACACATGCATTGAAAAAGATCCCTGGGCACAAACATTAAACCGTGTCCGCACAAACCACGGCAACTGCGGATTCTTGATGCACAAATGGAAAATTAAACACTCCATTCTGCGCTCATCCAGAATACTAGACGCAGCACAGAACGACTCTGCCCAGTGCACAAACACGGAGGCGGCCTCATCGCAGCGACTCACTCCGCCACCTGTGGCGCAGTCATCAGGCTCGTGATCACGCCCATGGGAAATCTCAGCCGTCCGCTCTACAACCTACATCGGCCGCGCTTAGTAAAATAACAAACAAATATGTGGACAAGGGATCCCATATCCAGACTGATTTGCATATCGAGTAGATGGAGGTGCTTCCCCTGCGTGGTGCGGTCCAGCTTCTGTCCCCCTCCCCCCACGGTGCTGCTGCTGCGTGCGTCACGGCCCCCCCTCGTCCGGGTCATCCGAGCAACCCAGGCGGTGTCCGCCTCATCGCGACCGAGGTTGGGGGGGGACTTGCCGAGTCGCGGCACTGACGCGCGACGTTCCCTGCATTGGGATATTTGACCAATTCTGTTTTATAGTATAAAACAATATTTCGGGTCATTGAGAACATACATAAACAGACGATGCATCCACGTAAACAATTACAGTGTTGGTCACACGAGGAGGGGCGAGGAGGAAGCGACTGCTATCGTGGACGCTGTTCCGGTGACACCCAACTCCAGGCGCGACCCGCAGGATCATCTCCTGTCCACGTGAAGCACATTTGTCCCAACGGTGAATTCATTAATGACGTCCATTTCGCCCAGGTGACGGCGTTAGTTGTGTGTAAGGTGACACGGAAATAATGCGTGACAGTTGGGGCGAACGCTCCTTCATCGGAGAAGCAAAACGACACGAACTCTTCCTGAAGCCCTCTCATCGTGGCCAGCAGACCTCGGCATTGCCATTTAGCTCCTGAACACGTTGGAATATACAAGAATAGTGAATGAATTACATTTAAATAGATAAATAGGGAAGCATGTTTGTTCAACGAAAGGAAATACTCTGACAATGAGGTTATGGTCAGTGGATGAATGTTTCTCATTAATATTTGTTTCCACGAATTAACATCGGACAAGTTTATAATTCCACATACACGGTGCTGGTTGTGTTGCAGAAGATGCGAGTGTCTCGCGCATGCATTCCATACACTTATTACAAAGTGGCCCTCAAAATATTGGAGAGGCTCTGCCATGTTCCCAAGCTTGGAGGAGCATCACATCGTGTATTCCTTCGTACGAATGTTCACAGTATTTTAGAACCTACATTTCGGGTCGTGCTAAACACGATCAATTTGGACCCTCCGTGCAGCATCAAAACAAAGCTTAACTGGACGAGTTCAGAGATCTCCTGTTCCCTTGCGTATGCGGCGTCTTAGAAACCCACGCCAAAGCCGCGATCAGCTGCTGCTGTTGTCTCTGCGAAATGGCTCGCACGCATTGTCTGTCGCACGCGTTATTATTTCTGAGCGGTCATTTAGATCGCGATATATCATGGCACAACAAACACATGGCTGTCAAACCAGTGCAGGAGGCCACCGTACACATGAATAATGCCACGTCCCTGCGCTCCGTTTGCACAGCGCAGGAGGAAATGTCAGGAAAATACATTCCTGTTTTTTGGTAATGATGTAAAATGACAACAGGAATGAGGACAATGGATCATCTAAAAGCTCGGCGAGTTGAAGCGAATGCGTGGATCGGAGAGAGCGTGTAACCCTCACACAGAACACTTACATGGCAGAATGAGGCATCGGAAGGAAATATCTTGCTAAACTGAAGTCGAAATAACAAAACACTTATTTAACTAGGTTGTACATACAAATATAAGTCTACATAAGAAATTCTGGAAATGCCATGTGCAAGGGGCTGGTGTGTTGAGGTTTGTTGTCGAAAATTGTTCGGTAAAATCCTTAGCCGAAGACCACAACCGTTTTAAACGATCGTGCCGCTGCAGTGCAGCTTCGCGTGATGCCACACGGAGCCAGCCGTCCCAGACGTGGCCGGGCAGCTTGTGGCGTTAGAGGCACTCGTGATGACCTTTACGCACGGAGGTCACGGTGTCACTGACGTGGCGGTGTGTCGCGTGCCTGGCACAGGCACCGCTGGTGAGCTGTGTCGCAGCCACTGCACGCGTTGGTAGAGTGTGGGAAGTCTGCGTCGCACGAGGAGATGACGCGAGAGCGCAGGGAGACGACACAAACATCAGGTCGGCTATGGGAGCCTCCCACGTGGCCATCCCCCAGGTGTGGGGGGCATCTCAATTGAGGGTCATCACTCGCGTAACTGCTCTCTCCCCGGCGTATGTGTGATTACAGCTGATTGGATGATTGTACATAATTGTATGATTGTAGAATATTGTACAAACTTGATCTAAGTCACACACAGACAAGTACCATTTTTATTGCCGTCTTGCGGAGTATGCTGTGGCGATGAATGTCCATCGGTCAGCATTGGACAAGAATGGATGATGATTTTTATTAATTTAATCGAGGGACAGAAAGCTGTGGACAGGTGTAATGGCTGAACTATGCGTCCGGACATACTGTGACACACAGGCGCACGCGATCGTACCGTCTGCCTAATGGCTCCGGCAACCTTTAAGCTGCTACCGCCAAAGTTCAGCAATTAGTGCAGTTCAAACACTTAGGGGTCACATCAGTTGAAGGTTCCTCCCACGTCGGTATAAGTATAGTGAGAGTTTGTGAGAGGAACTCGCGCAGGGCCACCCACTCCGATTCCACACACACGGAGAGAACGACGTTTGCAGGACTCATTGGTAAATGAAGTCAAGGGTAAGTGTTTACACTTCATTACTTTCTACTGCAAACACCATGCGGTGAGCAGGTGCCCAGTTGCGGCCCTCTTAACATGCCTTTATTATAAGCTGCTGTGAATGTAAACACGCGGTTGATTATTTTCATCCCATGGATGGCCAGGCAATATTTATCCCTCATCTACTTCCCGTTTAGGTGTCCAGCCGAGGCAACGGGTTTTCTTTTCTCAGTGCTCAACTACAATGTTGGATCAGCAGTTCCACTGCTGGATTGTATTTTTTCTGCCTGAGGACGACCGCTTGTGTTGCGATCAAAACGTCGTGATTTATTTTATTTTCTACCTACGTGACTTTACCGAAAGAACCAAAGAGTATGGATTCCTGCAGTCACGAAAGCTTCAAATCAAGATTACAATGTTGGAGTTTATTTTACAAAAAATCTCTGAAACAGGCGTGATATGTGAAACCTGTATTCTTTGGTTCTTTCGGTAAAGTCACGTAGATATAAAATAAAGTGAATAAAAATAAATTAAAAATAATAATAATAAAAAACACTAATGTAGACTGTAGCAATGGTTATTAAGGTGGGTGAGTGTACTGGCAGTCTATAATGTAGACTGTGCCTGGTTTTTATAGACTTCCAGTACGTTCAGCGAGGATAAGAACCAGGCTACAGTCTGCATTATAGACTTCCAGTACACTCACCCACCTTAATAACCATTGCTACAGTCTACATTATAGACTGCCAGTACACTCACCCAGCTTAATAACCATTGCTACAGTCTACATTATAGACTGGCAGTACACTACCAAACTTATTTTAATTTTTGTAATTTTATTTTTGTTATTTGTATGCACTTTTCTTTATTATTCCTTTTCTATCTACGTGACTTTACCGAAAGAAGCAATATGAATTCCTGCAGTCACGAAAGTTTTAAGTCAAAATGTGAAACCTGATTAAGTGTGCACCAGCGTTACTGACAAAATATGTTTTTGTTGTTGTATTTACACATTTATTTTATTTAATACAGAATTTCCTTTCTTTTGGACTAGATCGTGTTGGTGTAATGCCAAATTTTAGCAGCACGCTCCACCACCCGACATAGCAAATAAAATCAAGTTATCGCGTGGGCAAATGTGCCACTTGATTTGGTTTGTCAGCAAACCGGATAAATGTTAAATTTCGATTTAAAGCTTTCATGACTGCAAGGATTCATCTTATTTGGTTCTTTCGGTAAAGTCACGTAGAATGAGAATAAACATTTACTTTATTATTTTATTCTCATTCTACGTGACTTTACCGAAAGAACCAAAGAAGACGGATAAATGTTGAAAAGCCCAAAGATTTTCTTTTTTTACAATTGGCGGGGGGTAGCGTTGAATATTTACATTATACCTACACGATGATCTAACCCAAAAAATACTGATTAGGAATCATAATATTGTTCGTGAAAGTCTACGTATAAAGTTATTTCGATACTTACATGAAAAAACATGGTTAGGATTGCAATTCAAAAGGCGAATAAATGTGCGGTAATTTAAAAGTGAATAGCACCGAGTTGGGGTGAACTATTTGAGCTGGCGTGAGCATGCGACGGCTCTCGGACTCGCACGGGAGGGCATCTCAGTGAGGAGAGGGCATCTCAGTGAAGAGAGGCCGCTCTGCGTGTGTGAGCCACACGCGCTCCTCGCTTCTTCAGCGAGTCTGCTGATGACGCTGCCTTCCAAGCAGTAGCAGCAGGCGGCAACCACCATGGCACTGCGAGGGCAGACCTGCAGCTCACGAAGGAGGCAGCCTCGACATGATTAATGGAAGGGCGCAGGGAAATTAACAAACAACAACAACACAGCGATATTCACACACCGCCTTCTATACACAATACGGGTGGTCTCTACTCTGTGATCTAGGTCTCACACTGCGGTGTGTACACTGTGGGTCACACCCTGCGTGTCCCACACTGCGGTGTGTACATTGTGGGTCGTACACCCTGCGTGTCCCACACTGCGGTGTGTATACTGTGGGTCACACACCCTGCGTGTCCCACACTGCGGTGTGTACACTGTGGTGTGTCTCACACTGTGGTTCATACACCATGTGTGTCCCACACTGTGGTGTGTCCCACACTCGTCCATACACCATGTGTGTATCACACTGTGGTGTGTACACTGTGGTTCATACACGATGTGTGTATCACACTGTGGTGTGTACAATGTGGGTCACACCCTGCGTGTCTCACACTGCGGTGTGTATACTGTGGGTCACACACCCTGGGTGTCCCACACTGCGGTGTGTACACTGTGGGTCACACACCCTGCGTGTTCCACACTGTGGTGTGTACACTGTGGGTCACACACCCTGCGTGTCCCACACTGTGGTGTGTACACTGTGGTGTGTCTCACACCCTGGGTGTCCCACACTGTGGTGTGTATACTGTGGTGTGTCCCACACTGTGGTTCATACACCATGTGTGTCCCACTCCATGGTGTGTCCCACACTCGTCCATACACCATGTGTGTCTCACACTGCGGTGTGTACACTGTGGGTCACACACCCTGGGTGTCCCACACTGTGGTGTGTACACTGTGGGTCACACACCCTGGGTGTCCCACACTGCGGTGTGTACACTGTGGTGTGTCCCACACTGCGGTGTGTATATTGTGGGTCACACACCCTGCGTGTCCCACACTGTGGTGTGTACACTGTGATGTGTCCCACACTGTGGTTCATACAACATGTGTGTATCACACTGTGGTGTGTACACTGTGGGTAATACACCATGTGTGTCCCACTCTATGGTGTATCCCACTCTGTGGTGCGTACCACGGTGTGTACTGTGTGCAGGTTGTTCACCTGGGAGGGTCTCCCGCTCTGTTGTATTAACGCAATCATCGCTACCAGCAAAATGGCAGCGATGACAAGCGATGGGGGTCCGCGAGGAGGCGGTGGTGGTGATAAATGCCGCGCTCCGAGTCGCCTGCTCTGTTTTCACAGCAGAAAGACCCAACACAGCTCCATTTCGGTGGGACATTTTATTCCTGCACAAAACACGTCAGGAAATTTATCATCGCAGCAGCAAGCAGCAGCAAGGTCCGCATAATATGATCAAATATTTGGCAATCGGCGTTTATAATTGGAGCTAGAATTGTCTACTGACAATGAGCAGGCCCACTCTACGTGTTAGTCAGGATTTGAATGTTTAGAGAAATGTTAAAACATGCACATTGGCATTGGGCTGATGCTGTACCACGCGGGTTGAATCAGAGGGCCCGGTCTGGTTGGTTTGAAGTGCCTGAACACGACACTTCAAACGAGGGCCCCTCAGATCTCGGTGGATTCCCCTTCCCTATTCCTCAGTTTACGACGCAGATGTTCTAAAGCTGCTAGGGCGAATAGGGAGTTATGCCAGAGGGTGAATGAGGAGGGCCCCATGATTCTTCCAGGAGCTCAGGATGGTATTTGTAACCGAAATGTTTGAAGACTGTGACATTTAAAATGGTACTCAATTTTGAGATCAGGGGATAGTTGTGGGGTCACTTACAGTGAGGGAAAAAAGTATTTGATCCCCTGCTGATTTTGTACGTTTGCCCACTGACAAAGAATTGATCAGTCTATAATTTTAATGGTAGGTTTATTTGAACAGTGAGAGACAATAACAACAAAAAAATCCAGAAAAACGCATGTCAAAAATGTTATAAATGTATTTGCATTTTAATGAGGGAAATAAGTATTTGACCCCTCTGCAAAACATGACTTAGTACTTGGTGGCAAAACTCTTGTTGGCAATCACAGAGGTCAGACGTTTCTTGTAGTTGGCCACCAGGTTTGCACACATCTGAGGAGGGATTTTGTCCCACTCCTCTTTGCAGATCTTCTCCAAGTCATTAAGTTTCGAGGCTGGCGTTTGGCAACTCGAACCTTCATCTCCCTCCATAGATTTTCTACGGGATTAAGGTCTGGACACTGGCTAGGCCACTCCAGGATCTTCATGTGCTTCTTCTTGAGCCACTCCTTTGTTGCCTTGGCCGTGTGTTTTGGGTCATTGTCATGCTGGAATACCCATCCACGACCCATTTTCAATGCCCTGGCTGAGGGAAGGAGATTCAAACCCAAGATTTGACGGTGCATGGCCCCGTCCATCGTCCCTTTGATGCGGTGAAGTTGTCCTGTCCCCTTAGCAGAAAAAACACCCCCAAAGCATAATGTTTTCACCTCCATGAATGACGGTGGGGATGGTGTTCTTGGGGTCATAGGCAGCATTCCTCCTCCTCCAAACAAGGCGAGTTGAGTTGATGCCAAAGAGCTCCATTTTGGTCTCATCTGACCACAACATTTTCACCCAGTTGTCCTCTGAATCATTCAGATGTTCATTGGCAAACTTCAGACGGGCATGTATATGGGCTTTTTTGAACAGGGGGGCCTTGCGGGTGCTGCAGGATTTCAGTCCTTCACGGCGTAGTGTGTTACCAATTGTTTTCTTGGTGACTATGGTCCCAGCTGCCTTGGGATCATTGACAAGATTCTCCCGTGTAGTTCTGGGCTGATTCCTCACCGTTATCATGATCATTGCAACTCCACGAGGTGAGATCTTGCATGGAGCCCCAGGCCGAGGGAGATTGACAGTTATTTTGTGTTTCTTCCATTTGCGTATAATCGCACCAACTATTGTCACCTTCTCACCAAGCTGCTTGGCAATGGTCTTGTAGCCCATTCCAGCCTTGTGTAGGTCTACAATCTTGTCCCTGACATCCTTGGAGAGCTCTTTGGTCTTGGCCATGGTGGAGAGTTTGGAATCTGATTGATTGCTTCTGTGGACAGGTGTCTTTTATACAGGTAACAAGCTGAGATCTGGAGCACTCCCTTTAAGAGTGTGCTCCTAATCTCAGCTCGTTACCTGTATAAAAGACACCTGGGAGCCAAAAATCTTTCTGATTGAGAGGGGGTCAAATACTTATTTCCCTCATTAAAATGCAAATCAATTTATAACATTTTTGACATGCGTTTATCCGGATTTTGTTGTTGTTATTCTGTCTCTCACTGTTCAAATAAACCTACCATTAAAATTATAGACTGATCATTTCTTTGTCAGTTGGCAAACGTACAAAATCAGCAGGGCATCAAATACTTTTTTACCTCACTGTATGGCTCAAGCAAACTTTTTCTAGGAGCGCTGTTACCTACGCCATTTTGAACCGGTCTGGGAAGCGGCCCTCACTGAATGAAATACTGATGCCAGGTGGACAATCAGCGGCACAAGAAACGTCCAATCATGATTTGAGAATCGACTTGTGGATGTAGTCAAGTGACGATATCTTATTCGGCAGCGGTGAAATGAACATGGACACCTCTACCACGGATGTTGGTGCCAGGGTCTCGAGTTTTGCATTGTTCCCACGTTGATCCAACAGGAGAATGCGTTGCCTTCATGTTAGAAACGTCTTGTTCGTCACTATTTTATTGGCGAAGAACATCGCATATACTGTGCACAGACCTCGTCGACGAGTTAATGGGTGGTTGGTGTGCAGCAGACCCTTCATAACGCGTCACAGAGCACGGAGGTCGCGAGCCGACTCATTGGTGCGCAGAGCAAAGAACGATCTGCGAGATTTTATTATTATCAGTGGGTTGGCAGATCTGCAGTTCGCTCTGTAAACGAGTCGGACAGTCTCGAAACTACGTGGTACTCTGATGAATACCTTGCAGTCTATTTTCCCCAACATAAATGTCCAATAAAAAATACTAATGATTTAATTAAACGTGTAAATGCCAATGTTCATTAAACGTAATTTAATTCGTTTAGAATAATGTCCCATGTGGGGAGGGACGTCGCCACCAGCAGAACTCGTGTGTGTGGATCGACTGCGGAATGCGTAGCTCCATCAGCACCCACAGAGCGTTCCGCACGCGGCCATTAAGGAAATGAGTTCAAGGCCGTGGTCGCAGAAAAGGAGAATGAGCGACCTCCCACAGAGCGAAGGTTGCCTGGAAGAAAAAAATTAAGTCTTGGTTGCTGGAAGAGAGAGTGTGTGGAGGGGAGTAGAGCGAGGGGAGAGGTAGCAGAGTGCATGGAGGGGAGCAGAGTGAGATGAGAGGGGAGAGGTAGGAGATGGTGTGGAGGGGAGTAGAATGAGAGGGGAGAGACAGGAGAGTGCGTGGAGGTGAGTAGAGTGAGATGAGATGATGGGAAAGGTAGGAGATGATGTGGAGGGGAGTAGAGTGAGATGAGAAGGGACAAGTAGGAGAGTGCGAGGAGGGGAGTAGAGTGAGGGGAGAGGTGTGAAAATGCGTGAAGGGGAGTAGAGTGAGATGAGAGGAGAGAGGGGGGCTGGGGTGATGATGGAAGATCTTGAAGGCAGTGAGTGGGATCTTGAAATTGTGGAGGGATTGAAGTCATGGATCACATGGTCTCACTTATGTACGTGCACTGTTGTATACACAAATTGTTTTATTTTAATTCGTTTTTTTTATCGTGAGTAAAATTTGCTTAATTTCTCTTTTTTCAGGTTTCCTTTGGGCTTTTGAAAAATGAATCCTCAGGAACTGGTGAAATATTGCTTTTTATTCCCAATTTATTTAGTGACGTTTGTCGCAGGGCTGCCCCTCAACGCCATGGCGTGCTGGGTACTGGGACGCACCAAAAAGAACTCAATGTCCATCTACGCGCTGAACCTCGCCACCGCAGACCTATTCTACTTGGCCGTTGTTCCGATGAAAATCGGCTACACCTTCAACGGAAACAACTGGATTTTCCCCGTATTTCTCTGTCGCGTAACAACCCTGATATTCTTCACGAACATTTACGCCAGCATCATGATCCTGGCGGCGATCAGCGTGGACCGCTACAAGGCCGTGGTGCACCCGCTGGAGGTGTCGCGCTGGCGGGAGCCGAGGACGGCGTGGATCGTGTGCGCCGTCATCTGGGTCATCACCGTCGCCGAGATTGCGCCCATCAACTACGTCACGTTCACCGTGATGGTCAACGCTACCAATGGCAGTGCTCCCCCCACCATCAAGTGCTACGAGAAGTTCTCAACCAGCGACATGGACTTCTTGACCATTTACAGACTCTACTTGTTTTCCTCCCTCTACCTCCCCTCGCTAGTCGCCATGCTCTTCTCGTACATCAGTGTCATCAAATCTCTGTTCAAAGTCGACGATCAGGTCGACGTGATGAAACGCGACAAGAAGATCCGCGCCATCAAGCTGACCGTCTTGATTATCAGCAACTTTTTTGTGTGTTTCACCACCTACAACGTGTCCCATATCATCGGCTTCATCGAGAGTCGATACAACAGGATGTCCTGGGAGAGCTTGGCTCTGCTGCGAGACATTGCACTCGGACTCAGCCTGCTCAACAGCCTCTTCGACCCCGTGGTTGCCTTCGTTGCATCGTCTTCATTTAGGAATTCGTGCAAAAATATCATCAAGTGTAGACTATTTAAAAACCGCATAGAAGATGCAGCAACTTGACCGAGCTCCATTGCAAACTGCACAGTTCACACAGATAACACATCTGCACTATGACCACCACACCTTAGAGCTGAACCCAAACATCCTTTTGAGTCTGGATATGTCTCTATAACCCTTAGTCGTTCGTTCCTTGTGTAGAATATACAAGGATTAGACAAGGAAGTACAGACTGAGGAATTGCAGTTGCTCCTGTATAACACCGCACATGTGGTCCCTGTAACATGTAGAGACCAAGCCCTGTTTTATTGACTGTGGTGTCAGAAAGTCGCAGGGTAAAATCAGAAAGAGCGGTGAGGTCAGGACTGACAGGAAGAGAGCAAAGAGGCAAGGATGAATATGGCAACGGCATCAATGGAAAGGGTCGTGATGAGAGCGGTCGAGTGGACTCATGCTGGGTGTGGAGAGAGGTCGTGGTGCACCGAGTGGTGTAGAGAGACGAGAAGAGTGGTTGAGAGAGGGTTATGTGAAAGAATAGGGGGCTGCAGAAAGAGTGCAGGTCACAGTGATTGGAGGGAGGGGCTCTGATGAATGTGTAGAGGTGCTAACTATTCACTGTTCGGTAATCTGCATTGCCAATAGGTATCAAAGGGGCAGTGCAGCGTTACCTCTGTGTGAATAACGGTTGGGGTCAGACGAGGTGAAGTGGATCGTAGCTACAGTTTGGTAAGAACCAATCAGACAGTTCCACATGGGAATGTGGGATTGGTTAGATCTGGCCACAAACGGGTATAAGAAGGGTGAGCGCGCAGAGTGCAGGGAGTTCTCTCCCTACACGAAGACCGAAGTCCGGGCTGAAGATAGCCAGGACCCTGGACCCAACCTTCCAGCCCTTTTGAGGGCTTAGGCTCAGCGTATCCAGTGGTCAAGACCCACCGAGCCAGCGGTGGGTCAGTTAGCCTCCCCTAGGTCCAAGTCGGAGGACTCTAGGATAGCGGTAGACTCCAGAGTAAGTCCTGCCAAGACAGGAGGCTGTGCCTCCTTAGGTTAGGAAGGGACCTGTGTGTAGGTCACGCTAAGTCCGGAGGCTGTACCTTCTTAGGGTATCGGGTGAGGGGACCGTATACCCCTTTGTGTGTTAGGGACTGTGTAAGACAAGAAAGACAATAAACAGAGTGTGCCTCATAAGAAGTTTATTCGTCATTATAAACACTACAACTGGAGTCAGAAGTGGTTGAAAAATGGAAACAAGAAGTTCAGCCCACGTGCGAGGTCAGAATGGAGAAAACCTCGACTCACCTGCGGGAACCGCCAACTCCGCTGAAAATGCCGGCGCATTGCCAGCCGCCCAACCACCGGCTCAGCAGCCGATTGCTCCTCCTGCCATGGGGGACGGACTCCGGGCAGCACACAGCCGTCTCGCCCAACTTCTACATGTGTAGTGATGGAAGCATCACTATTGTGTACACACGCACACGTGTGACGTCACTATGCGGGGGAGCGTCACGACCACGCGGGTCTTATTATCTGTATTTTTATTTAGTGTGCTGATCTTAAAGGTGCATTGAAAATTGTGATACTCCGACTGATGCCCCTGTTGTTTGTGGAGTGACTCATGCAGCCAGCTGTGGCTCTAGGGTTTGGTGTTACATGTTATGTATGTAGTTTATTGTTAAAAATTCGGTCACAGTTCCTATGATCACTGTTACATTGCATTTATGGCTTTATTTTGGTGACTTCTAAACGTTTTTTGGTTTGGCCATGTTTTTGTTTATTGTAGTACGGAGTTAGACTGATGGCCTTAATCTAAGTTTTGTTGTTGTTGTTGTTTGACTTGCATCTCACTGGGATTTTTGCACACAGCGTTGGTGTACGGTACTATTTCAGGAATATTTTGATGTTTTTTCCTGGATTTTCTGTTTGCACATGCACAAAGTCACTTTAAGATGTTTTCTTGTTCATGTTTTTGTTTGTTTGTTTGTTGCGGTTGCACCCGATTCAAGAGCCGAATGGCTCACAGGGCTATACCAAATATATGAAACTATGAAAACTAAACTATGTCTAAACACACACATGACATCATCCCGGCTGGAGGCGAGAATGACGTCAGGGTCGGTTCTGGACTCGGGAGGCCACGAGGGTGGTGTGAGGTCGTGGCACTCTCTGCGACCCCGGCTAGACACGTGACCGGACTCCAGTGGGGGCCGGGGGCCTAGGGGGCACCTCGGGGGGCACGTGAACAGCAGGGGGGCTTCGAGAGGGTTCTCGAAGGGAGGCGTGGCCGGGGCGGGGCCCGGGCATGCCGAGGCCCATATAAGCAGCCTCCTCACGAGGTTCGAGGCTGCCCGTATCAAGAGTGAAGATGCATCGTGAAGACACCAATAAGAGATCCGTGTGTAGGTCCCAGCTGGAGGACTCTAGGATAGCGGTAGACGTGTAAGTAAGTCCCGCCAAGACAGGAGGCTGTACCTCCTTAGGTTAGCAAGAGATCTGTGTGTAGGTCCCAGCAGGAGGACTCTAGGATAGCAGTAGACGTGTAAGTCCCGCCAAGACAGGAGGCTGTACCTCCCTAGAGTTTCTGAGAAGTGTGTGTTAGCTAGAGTAAGTCGGTGGTCACCACCCTATGCGTAATGTAAGAGTTAACTGTTGTGTTCATTAAATAAATAAATGTTGTCTCCCGAGCAGTTGTGTGTGCACCTAATTCGAATCCACTACACATGCTGCAGCCTCCATTCTTGACGAGATCAACTTGGAGGCTGCGGGCGTATCAGATCAGCCGCCGGCAGATGTTCCCGCCATCGGCCAAGACAGACATTTTGAATTCCCCTTCGAGGCATCACGTGGTTCCGCCGGAAGCGGAAGCCAAGGCCATTCTGGGAATGCTGGGGGCCGATCGCACCTCGCAGCGTCATTAGCGCACGACTCTGTCAACTCACGCTACTCAGCTGACGCCGCGTCATCACAGTACCGACAGAGTACAGTAGACACTATCGGCCAGGTGATCGCCGATTTCCGGCTCGAGTCTGTGCAGGCTGATGAAGAAAAGCCGTCCGCCCTTCAACAGTGCCTGCCCATCTTTCATGAATTTGCGTCTACAGGGGGCGACTGGGTGGCCGTTCCAGCATCACTTCCTGAGCCACCAAGAAATGGTGGGCTGGTCGGACGCACAGGTGCTTCGAGCGCTGCCGGCCACCCTGGACGACGACGCTCTCACCACACTCATCACCATCCCCAAGCAACAAAGGGTGACTCTACAATCGGCCCTTCGACGAATGTCCGACGTCTACGGGCCTCCGTCCGACGTCCGCAACCGGTTTTATGACAGGCGACGCCACCCTAAAGAATCTCCATTAGTGTTCCGGACCACTCTACTCGCGATGGCAAGAGCGGCTTACTCCCGCATGGACAATGAAGCCATCGATGCTCTCGTCCTCCAGAAGATGCTGGAACTGGCGCGCGAGCTGCGCATCATCATTGAAGCGGTGGACGAGGAGAACATGTGCTCGCTGTTGTATATCAGGGTATTGAAAATTTTTACGAAAATAATAAAATGTAAATTCAATTTGGAAATATGCGTAATTATGTACATAAATTATGCTAATTCGAGAAATAATCGTATTAATTATGCGAATATGTGTGATTATGCTAATGCGATCCGTTATGATAATTAGGCCCCGCCTCGCTGACGAGGGTAGTATTATCAATCGGGATCACACAGTTAATCGTATGAGGTTATGCAGGTGTGCTGTAAGTATGCCAGATTAAACTCGGCTTCATTGCCTAGGTTCGTATTATCGATCGGTATAATACAATTATTCTTGCTTTGACATTTACTGATTATGTATTAGTGTTTATGTCAGGTCTCCAAATTCAAATCTCAACGCAGGATACAGTTCTTATAATTAAGATTATTATGCATGAACTCAGGAAAGAAACACTCAAACAATTCTGTGTTAAGCAATTTTAATTTCTAAACAAAACTTTAACACTATAATATGCGAATTATTATGCTTGGAATTATCAACCTCATTGATCCATACATTTAACCCTCAATAATCACGTTGTTAATTGGGTAACAGATCAATGATTACTTCCTTAGAGTAACACGAGCATACACGGCAAATAGGAATAAAAGTATTTAAAAATTAATCCAACGATATTCATGCGAAAGGCGATAAAAGCAATTATTATACCCCAAAGGCCAAAGAATACATGAATAGATTAATCGGCAAAATTATGCAATTAAAAAGAAAAACGAACGACTAAAAAGAAAACTACTAAATGACCGTCTCCACGTAACTCAGTGGGCAGCAATGTTCTTCACGATCAGTTGATATTTAATGCACTTTTATAATGAGTCTTAATATTGTGTGGGTGCGGTGGATTGTCTCTTTGGTAAATTCTCGTGTGAGCAGACGCCGGGAGCGTCATGGGTTTGTGAGGGTGGGGGAGGGTCATACGAACAACGGCTGGTTCCCTCTATCGCTCGGCGTCGGACGTTGGCTGAAGGTTCTCTCCGCCGCTGAATGATGAGCTGTGTCGGCACGATGCCCTCTCCTTGAAGATGCGCGATCGCGCTCGTGCTCTGGCAGCTGACACCCTTTCTCACGGGCGGCTGGTGAGGCTCTTTCCCCTGCTGGATGAGCCGAGTCGGCACAACGCTTGGCCGCTGGCAGCTGGCACCCTTGTTTGGTTGCGCTGGTTGCGCGCTTTCTCCTGCTGGACGATTGCTTTCGCAGCTCGTCCGCTGCGGTTGGTCCTCTGCGATGCTCGCTTGGTCGATGCTCGGCGCTTTCCGCCCTTTCTCGAGGTGGATTGCTTGACGCCGAGAATACTTTCAGCGATACTCTGTCTGCCCATGCCGAACTCAGCACAGAGCATCACCTCGCCCCTCTTCTCTGCGATGCACCACACGCATTGTTGATCTCGACGCCATGCCCCGGGGCTGGCTTGCTGTCCTCTTCCGAGCTGATGGTCGCCGTGTTCTGCCGCTGGTCGCTGTCGAGCTGAATTGACGAGCTGATGGTTGAGCTGATGGTTGAGCTGAGCTGTGTGTGTCGTGCTGCTGTTTATATCCGGAAAATCTCCCCTCTGCGCGTCTCTTACGAGAGGAAAAAAAACAGATGCTCACTCCGTCATGGTCTTTCACACAGGACGGATCTTTCTTTGATCTCGCTCTGGTGTTGTGGGTGTGGGGGTACGTATCCGTGTGTGTGTGTCATTTATTAAGTCACTGCACATCCGTGGGCACAGATGGCCCCTGCGATAAAGAGTAATTTCCCTCGCTCTGGCGTTAAATAATTTTCTCTCCCGTGTTGCGGGAAGACAAAGGCGGCCGGGAGGCTCTCTTTCTCTCTGGGACACATTTATCTTAGTCACGTGATTGACCTATCTCGCCTCATCTCTTCCGGCTGGCTCTCGATTTAACACTGCACAAATATTATTTGTATTCTTAGTTTTTTCGGTAAAGTCACGTTGAAGAGAAACAACAAAATAACAAAATATATAAAACAATAAAAAATTCTCACGACGTTTCGACCATAACTCGGTCATCATGATGATGATGACCGTTTGAGTTATGGTCGAAACGTCGTGAGAATTTTTTATTGTTTTATATATTTTGTTATTTTGTTGTTTCTCTTCAACGTGACTTTACCGAAAAAACTAAGAATATGAATTACTGCAGTCACGAAAGCTTTAAATCAAAATATTATTTGGTTTATGTTTCCCAAGATTTGTGATTTAACACCGTCATCACGACGCACTTCCTAGTGTTTATTATTTTTTGTCCCCGTCTGAGTCCAGGGATCCATGCTGTTGTGCTTGAGTTATTATTTATTTTATTTTGATGTCCTGAGTTTAAGAGTTAAGTTTATTGACTGTTGGAATTCATATTCCTTGGTTTTTGTAAGGTCATGTAACGGCAAGATGTAATGTAATTTAAGGTGAAAAACGTTAGTGTTAATATTATCTATATGAAGTAATAACCCGCTATGTAGATTGTAGTCTGGTTTTTCTTAGTGAGTGTGTGGATTCTTTATGATGTCGACTCATTTATTGTTAAGTTCTGAACTTTAACCGTTGCATTAATAGCAATGAAGGGGAAAATTGTTTTAAAACTCGCCTGTGCGTGGCGTCTGATTGTCTGGGAGTTCCAAGATAGAGTCTTTGAAGCCTGGAATTCCCCTCGAGCTTCATTAGTCATTTCCCCCTCGCCCCCCTTTTTCCCCTTTGATTTGGTTTATTACTTTTTATTGTTTATCTCCTGGCGGCCTGTTGTGTTTGAGGGGAGGGGGGGGGGTCTGTATCCCCCCTTTTGCCCCGGAGTTTATTATTTAATGGCCTTTTACAACCTCCAGCTGCTTGGCTTCTGGGTGTTGGTTCTTGTTGGTTTGAGGGTGATTATTTATTTATCGATTATTAAAAAAAAATATCGGCAAATATTATTATTAATATCAATTTTGGAAAAAGGCCTATATATCCAACATCACTACGAGCCGCTCGGAGCATCCACGCGCATCTAATTCTCCACACGGATTCGACCATCGCCGCCTCGGCTTCGACATCGGAGCCTGCCAGTAGGGACGACGGATTCTCCCCCGACCGGGCCGCAACGGGCTGGCAATCGTCCGACCACGCCGGTCGCCGCGACGACCAGCAGCGGAGATGGCCTCCTCCACCACGCAGCGATGTAACGTGCTTCAACTGTGGCCGACGAGGCAACATCTCCTCCGACTGCCGTGCGCCTCGACGATGCTTCCCCGGATCCCGAGGCCAGGACTACAGGACGCCCACAGCATCGCGGCACAATCAGGCAAGTCGCGACGCCTCTCACGCTCGGCCCTCATTCACACCATACACACCGCAATGCACCATAAGAAATGCTCGCGATTCGGCGTGTGATGTGCGGTGTTCCGGCGATTCTCCGCGGTCACTCCGACCTGGACAGTGGTCAGAACTGGCCCATAGGGTAGTCGCGGCGACGGCAGGTTCCTCCGTGGTTGTGGGCTCGATCAAGGGTGTGGAATTCCGTGTGTTGGTTGATACCGGTGCGTCGGCTACCATCATTTCGGATTTGATTTATAATATACTGCCCGTATGATGCCAACCCTTGGATCGGGTTTCTATCCCGTGTTTCGCCGCTAATGGAAGTTCGCTGGGCATTATTGGGCAAATTCATGCGCAAATTTCGATTGGTGACATTAAATTGGCGGGTCCTATTTTGGTCTCTTCCTCCCTCGCCGTGCCGTCTTTGTTAGGCACTGACTTTCTCGCGAAAATGCCTATTAAAATCCTTGTAGATCAAGGCTGCATTTAACTCCCGTCGGGCCGTCGGATGACGTTCTTGCCCACGCCCGCACATCCACGCATGGCTAATGCCTCTGTGCAGGCGTTTGTCGCCAGCACAGTGCGTATTCCGCCAGGAGCACAAATGCTCGTGCCCTTGTGATTAAAGAAACCACTAGCCCCGGACGCCTCGGCACATGGCGTTTTGCTGGGGCCTTCGAACACAGCTGTCAAAGGGTTAGATTTGGTGGCTGCAAAGACCCTCGTAGCAGCTGACAGGGAGCCGTTCTTGCAGGTTTTGAATGTCGGGTTGTCCACAACCGTCATTCCGCAAGGAACTGTGCTCGCTCACGCAATCCTGGCGCCCCTGGGGACCGGGGTCGTGGGACACGTGCTTGATAAGCCACAGGTTCCACCTCCTCCAAATCGGATGAGGAATGGCTGGACGCGCTCTGCGCAGACACGGTTGTTCTGTCTGGTTCACAGCGAATAAAATTGCGCGCTCTTCTGCGAGAATTTTATGATATATTCAGTAAATCTAAATTCGATATTGGCGGCACCAAGCTGCTGCGTCACCACATTGATACTGGTGACGCTGCCCCTATTCAACAAAACCCGTTTCAGCTTAGCCCGGCGGAGAAGCAGCATGTTAAATCGGCAGTGGATGACATGCTGGAGGCCGATATCATTCCTCCTTCCACTAGTCCCTGGGGTGCTCCAATAGTGCTGGTCAATAAGCACGATGGCAGTCTTCATTTTTGCGTTGATTTTCAGCACCTAAATAAAATCTCGGTAGCTGACGCCTACCCTCTCCCTCGTATGGACAAGTCATTGGATGCCCTGGCAGGGGCACACTATTTTTACACTCTAGACCTTCTGTCGGGGTTTTGGCAACTTCCCCTCGACGATGTGTCAAAACCTAAGACTGTTTTTCGGACACCACAGGGCCTTTTTGAGTTTAATAGATTGCCCATGGGTCTCCACTCGGCCCCCGCAACGTTCCAGAGGCTCATAGAGCTGGTCCTCGCTGGGCTCCAGTGGGACTCATGTCTCATTTATCTTGACGATGTCATCGTCTTTAGCCGCACGTTCGGCGAACACCTTGAGCGATTGCGTGCTATCTTCTTGAAAATGCGGGCTGCTAACTTAAAACTTCAAACCGCAGAAATGTTACCTACTGCGTGAGTTTGTGCGCTATTTGGGCCACATAGTCAGCCACTCGGGAATTTCTACCGACCCTGAAAAAACCATATGCGTTCGCCAATGGCCGACCCCTACATCTGCGGGCAATGTTCGCAGTTTTATTGGTTTTGCGTCATATTACCGCTGTTTTGTTGCTGGCTTCGCGACAATTGTCAAATCGCTTCATGCCCTTATGTCCAAAGGGGTGATGCTTCATTGGGGAAACGCGGAACAGGCAGCATTCGACTCTTTGCGGAACGCACTCGTGACGGCACCGTCCCTGGCATACCCAGATTTTTCTGTACCATTCGTATTGGACACCGACGCTAGCAATACGGGGATTGGCGGTGTTTTGTCCCAAAAGGTTGATGGCATTGAAAGGGTCGTTGCCTATGGTAGCAGGGTTTTGGCTCCTGCTGAACAACGATACTGTGTTACCCGGCGTGAGCTGCTGGCCATTGTGTTTTTCATTCAGCAATACAGGCCGTACCTGTATGGTCAGCATTTTACCGTGCGATCTGATCATTCGGCATTACAGTGCGCTCTGCGGGTTGACCAACCGTCCGGCCAGCTTTCTTGGTGGCTCGAAGTCCTTCAGGACTATGATTTCAATGTTACTTACCGTAAGGGTGCACAACACACAAATGCCGATGCGTTGTCTCGCCTCCCGCCGGCTCAAAAATGTGCATGCTTTTTGGGCTCTGGCCGTTGTAAGCCGCCACTGCCTGAGCAGGTTGCGCCTCTCGAAACGGTGTCCGCCGCGCTTCCCGTCGCCTCAGTGCCGATGTCGGACCATGCGGATCCAACAGCCAGTGACGACTTGCTGGGGCTGACTTTGGCCCAAATGGGGTCGGCACCAGAGCGATGACATGTCATTGTTATGGTTGCGTTGTAACGCAAATAATGCGGCTCAGGGGAAATTCAATTAATTTGTTATGAAGCACGGCTTGTTTATACATTGGTATGCTGACTCGTGCAAACATAAAATCGTCGTGCCCTCAGCCTTGCGATGTAAAGCCGTATGGGCAGCGCACGAGCGCTTGTTACACCTGGGTGTTCATAAAACCATTGGGTTGTTGCGGTTACAATTTTTCTGGCCTGGCATGCTGCGCGATGTAACCGACATTCTACTGGGGTGCACCCATTGCACGCAACGTAAACCACCGGCTAAACCGGCATGCCCACCCCTGCAACCCATTTTGGTGTCTCGTATAAACGAGTTGGTGGCTCTCGATATTTTGGGCCCTTTTCCTACTACACCACGTGGTAATAAGTACCTTCTGGTTGGGGTAAAGTATTTTATGCGGTGGCCCATGGCCTAGGCCCTCCCCAACCAGCCGGAAGTGGCCGTCGTGGACGCCTTTGTTCAGGGCTACGTCCTGGACAAAGGCGCACGAGAACGGTTGCTGACCGATCAGGGAATATTTTTTTCAGAAGTCCTGTTGAACGATGTATGCCACCTGTTGGGCACAAATAAACTGCGCACTTCGCCCTACCTTCCCCAAACCGACGGCATGGTGGAGCGCTTGCATAGAACTCTCACTCCTATGTTATCCCATCAGGTCGATGAATCCCATCTCAACTGGGACTTGCAGGTTCCGGGGGTCCTTGCCGCATACCGCATGGCGCCTCACGCGGCGACGGGATTTTCCCCGTTCTTTTTAATGTACGGTAGGGATGCCATTCCTCCCGCCGACGTTCGGCTGGAGATAGAACAGCCACCGCAGAAAGCCAAGCTCGTTGACCACTTGCGATTTAACCTCCGTAAGTTGACCGAGGCACGGGAGGCTGCCATTGAAAATTCTGCTTTCCGCCAGCGAGCGAATTTGAGACTGCATGATCCTCGGACGTCCACGCATCGGTGGGCACCGGGAGACAGGGCATGGCTTCACTGCCCCCAGGTGCCGGTGTCCCCATCGGCAAAGCTCCTCAGGCCATGGCGGGGTCCGGTGGAGGTGGTTGAGGTCCTGCGTCCCCAATGCGTTAAAATTCGCTGGGGACGGCGTTGCTGGTTCGTCCACCCTTCTCGGTTAAAACCCTTTATTGCGCCGCGCGTCCCTGCGACACACACACAACATGGGGACCGAGTGTGTGACGCGTCCAACGGGCCAGATGTTGCCCCATTGGTGCCTAACCCATAGTGTAGACGTGTCATTCCTTTTGCAGATGACACGGGAGTGACAGAGCCGTGCAGGCCACGTTCGGCCTCGATGGACCATGGGTCGTCAGGAGTCCCCACGGAGATGCCTCCGGACCCACCTGACACTCGTGTTAATCTTCCTGAACCTCCTGCGCCGCCAAAGAAGCTGGCCGTCCCCTACGATGGCCTCGCGAAACACACGCACCCTAAATCTTGCCGGTTTTTGTGATGTTCACCTTGCTTGCTGACACGTTCCCGGTTCCAAATCGGTTTGCAACACCCGCCGCCTGCTCTGTCGCGTCGTTTGCGTGTTCGGTGTCATGCCTATTTTGCCTTGTACATACGTTGTGTTATTAGGGGGGTATTTATATGGGTTTCTCTTGTTCTGTTTTGTTCACGAGGCACACTCACATTTCTTGCGTTGTTGGGGTTTTCGGGGTTTCACATTGTTGCAGCTGGGACGGCTGGAACTTCCGAAGGAGGGGGTGATGTAGAGGTGCTAACTACTCACTGTTCGGTAACCTGCATTGCCACTAGGTATCAAAGGGGCAGTGCAGCGTTACCTCTGTGTGAATAACAGTTGGGGTCAGACGAGGTGAAGTGGATCGTAGTCACAGTTTGGTAAGAACCAATCAGACAGTTCCACGTAGGAATGTGGGATTGGTTAGACCTGGCCACAAACGGGTATAAGAAGGGGGACCCCACAGAGCACGGGAAGTTCTCTCCCTACACGAAGACCGAAGCCCGGGCAGAAGATAGCCAGGACCCTGGACCCAGCCTTCCAGCCCTTCTGAGGGCTAAGGCTCGGCGTATCCAGTGGTCAAGACCCGCCGAGCCAGCGGTGGGTCAGATAGCCTCCCCTAGGTCCAAGTCGGAGGACTCTAGGATAGCGGTAGACTCCAGAGTAAGTCCCGCCAAGACAGGAGGCTATACCTCCTTAGGTTAGGAAGAGACCTGTGTGTAGGTCCCGCTAAGTCCGGAGGCTGTACCTTCTTAGGGTATCTGGTGAGGGGACCGTATACCCCTTTGTGTGTTAGGGACTGTGTAAGAGAAGAAAGGCAATAAACAGAGTGTGCGTTATAAGAAGTTTATTCGTCATTATAAACACTACAAATGGACAATCGTGAATGGATAATGAATGTTCTTACGAATATGGGATGTGTGCGTGGAGAGGCCTTGGAAAAGATTCGGGAATTTGACGTCATTATTGATGTTTATTTTTCAGAAGGGAGTGAGTGAAGGGTAGAGGTTTAGAGGGCAGAGGGAGAGGAGGTCATAGTATGGTGAGTTGTGAATTAAGATGTGTCATAGGGAAGTGTTCATCGGCAAAGAGCAAAGTCGTGAACCTGAACTTTAACAGCAGTGAGGGGATTATTAATATTATTATTTGTATAAAATGAGTACGACTGTGGGAGGTCAGAAGAAGTTGATCTATGGTAAGATTGGCCCATGCCATGGCAACGTGACTCAGGGTTAGTCATGGCTCTGAGCGCCACCGCCTCGAGACGGCGCCACTCGCTGCTGCACCGGGCCGCCTGCCGTGGGACGGACACGGAAGGTGCTGCCGCGTGTCAGTCGTCCTTCAAGGTTTGTAGTTTCACTTTGAAACACACACACTGTTATAATGTTAAAATGAGTATTTTCCAATGCAGTAGCCTTTATTTATTTGTTAATCCTTTAAGTAAGCACCGAATGAGTTCTAAAAGTATATTTTGCACGGGAGGTAGTGGGTGATTGACCTCGTGGTCTGGACGGCAGTAGGGGGCACAGCTGGTGCATGGGCCAGTCATCTTAGTCAGCCCATGGCACCTGCTGGGCCTGTCCCATGACCTGCTGTTAGCGAGCCTTCGACACTTCACGTGGCCTCAAAGTGCACCTAGCCTGGTACAGGCGCCGTGGTGACGCCGCCGTCACTTCGTGGCGAGTGCCGGCTGTGTTGGTATTATTATTGGTCTGGACCGTTAGCTAAGATTGCTGCTGCTGCTGTTGCAGCTGACAGCACGCACCGTCGCGTTCAGGAGAGGAGCTCCCACGGAATGGGACACTTCCAGTGACGAGCGCCGCTTCACAACGAGGGCCCGTGGACACCACCACCACCGCCACCACCACCAATCACCACCACCGCGCAGTCAGTGAATGTCAACCACCGGTGGCGGCCTTGCGAGCGCGCCTGCTCCCTGTCCACCTCGTGTCTTCCATTGTCGCTGAGCTGGGCTCCTTTCACGTGACCTACATTTGTTCAAAACATTCAAAGAGTCCGCTCCACGTGGTGGGAAAGAGCGCAGGCCGCGGTCGCACAACCGGGACCAGCCTCACAGCCTCACACCCAGAAGCGTCACCTGGTCGTCGTGGTGGTGGTGGTGATGATAATGACGCTGGAGGTAATCGTCAGCGAAACGTCGAATATAAATTGTCAAAAAATAATGCTTGCCCTTCAACATTCCGGTTTTGTTAATAAAGTAAGCTAGTTTAACACGTAGGCTTTCGCGACCAATATCATCCATAATAGAGGGTTTTTGGGGGTAAAATCACGTAAACTAAGCTGATTTGCATATTTGTCTACGTGACAACTTGATTTTATTGGCTCTGTCGGGTGGTGAAGGGTTAAAGTGAAAACGTGGCTTTACACCTCTTGCTCGGTCTAACCCAAAATAAACTAATTATGAATCATATATACGTACTGCAGTACACTGTTTTTTTCGGTAAAGTCACGTATGTAGAAATACAATACAAAATACAATATTGTATTTCTACATACGTGACTTTACCGAAAAAACCAATGAGTAATTTTATGCAGTCACGAAAGCGTTAATACTTTAGTACTGCAGTACATTTGGGTAGTTTTGGATATTTCCATAGTTACAATGACAATCAGCGTTTCTGTGGTCAATCGCAGTCAACTCGAGCAATTGACAACAATGAAAGCAATATTCCTTGGTTCTTTCGGTAAAGTCACGTGACTTTACCGAAAGAACCAAAAAATATGAATTCCTGTAGTTACGAAAGTTTCATATAGTATCTGTCGAAAATTGTTGATTGTAAATGTAATTTGTGACAGTAAAGTATGATTTATATTAAAACAGATTGGTGACACTGTAAAATGTTTCATAATATTGAGTTCACTTTCATATGAATTCAGGATCAATTAGTAAATAGTATTCATAATAAAGGTTTTTGGGTTAGATCGCGTTATTTCTAAATGTGTCGTAACCCTCCACCACCCGACACGGCCAATCAATAAAAAAGTGTCACGTTGACAAAAGACAAATAGTTCACTACTTTAGTCCACTGGTGTGTTGTAGAGTGAATCCACAACATTTACAGTTTGAGTACGATGTTTCGCTGGTAATTACATCCAGCATCATCGGGAAATTCGCCAGAATGGTACAGCTCTCACTTGCTCCCGGTCTTAAATAGAACAGCAGGGTGACGTCATCATTTAACTCATTCAGGTGCAGTGATTTGAGGCGGAGGGGGGGTATTGTAATTATATAATCGATTGGTAATCAGTCAATGGTTATGATTAGTAATGAGTTGTAGATTAGTAATTAGTTGTAATGTGTGTTATTGCGATTATATGCTACGTTAGTCATCCGTTAATTAGTATGTGTTTCCCCTATAAAGAATTGTAATATGTATTATTTAATAATACGCTTCCAAGCCGCACTAAGTCTGTAGCTGTCAGAGCGATTAAAGTTATTTCTATTTCTCTAATTAGTCTTGGCCAGTAATAATTAGTTTTACACAACACTTCAACGTTATCAAAATCAATTGAGTGTCCTTGTTGGCAAGCATGTTCTGCCACTGCCGACAGTTGTGTTTAAGATAATTTAATATTTATTTGGTGTTCTTTTAGTCTTATGCTGATGTTACGTCCCGTCTGTCCAATATAGCATCTGCCACATAAACAATTAATCCAATATACAGCTTCTGTTGATAATTTAGGTAATTCGTCGTTAGTGCAAGATACTAGTTTTTGAATTTTGTGTACTGTACCAAATCTTACTGTAATGTTTGCAAACCACGGGATAATTTGTCAGTTACTCCTCAAATATATGGAATTTTAATTGTTTTAACAATCTGATCGCTTTGAGCAGTGTTGCTTTGCGATCGTGATTTGTCATTCAGTGCTTTGTTAATTTGAGTATTATTGTAGCCATTCTGTCGTAATGCTTCTTTAACGTGTTTTATCTCTGTCACTAGACTTTCACCATCTGACACTGTTTTAGCCCGATGTATGAGCGTCTTGATAAGAGAGGATTTCTGAGCTGGATGATGATGCGAATCTGCATTCAGATAGGCATCAGTGTGCGTTTGCTTTCTGTAAACGCTGTGTGTTATTTTACCGTTTAGGCCATGTCCAAGCAAAATATCTAGGAACGGGAGTGCGTTATTCACCTCCATTTCCATGGTGAACTGGATGGCCGGGTTTTGTGCATTGAGATGATTTAGAAAATCATTAAGTGTATCTTTACCATGTGACCAGACAACCAAAGTGTCATCCACATATCTAAACCAAAAAGATGGTTTTAATGTGCTCGAGGCAAGTGCTCTTATTTCAAAGTTTTCCATGTACAAATTTGCTATAGCAGGAAATAAAGGAGAGCCCATTGCGGCTCCTTCCTTTTGTTTAAAGAAATCCCCTCTCCATAAGAAGTAAGTGTTATTTAAACAATGGTCAGCAAGTTTCGGAATATCTTTTGGTAAACCTGCATTCTTTACTAGTGTATCAAGTAATTTAAGGGATTCGTTCACTGGAACCTTAGTCAATAGAGAAATCACATCAAAACTTACCAGAATATCATTAGGATTAAGTTTAATATCTTTAATCACATTCACAAGATGTTCTGAATTTCTTATGAATGAAGATGTCCTACCGATGTAGGGCTGTTGTTTAGTTATATATTTTGCTAATTTGTATGTGGCAGAGCCAATTGTACTGATTATGGGTTGTAATGGGATTCGTATTTTATGAATCTTTGGTAGCCCATACAGTCTAGGTGGTTTTGAGGCCCTTGGCTTAATTTGGTATTGCTCATTCTTAGGGATTAATGAATTTGCAATTATTGCAGTAGTCTTACGTTCTAAAGTATTAGTTGGATCTCGTTTAATTTTAATGTAGGTACATTCCTCTAATAAATTTCTAATTTTATTATCATAATCGGCTCGTGACATTACTACAGTAGTACGGCCTTTATCAGCTACCAGGATTTGGATATCTTTATTTACACGGAGCTCTCTTAAGGCTTTTGCTGCGTTAGAGCTAATATTTACTTTTGGAACTTTGCTATTCTCAATTATTTTGGCAACCTCGTGTCTAGTCATCTCTGCCTTATTATGTGGAAGGAGTCTTACTGCTGATTCTACCTCAGCAATTATCTCATCCACTGGAATTGTGCGTGGGGTAACGGCAAAGTTAATGCCTTTAGAAAGGACAGAGATCATGTCACTGGTTAAAACAGTGTTAGTCAAGTTGATTACGGTTTTGTTTTTAAATTGTTCGTTTTTAGTAGGGATTTGTTTATTATGAAGTCTAGAAAATGTATTCATTTGGTTAGTTTTTGTTAGATTAAACACATTATCAGCCGATTGTTGTGTTATGGTATCGATTATATTCCAATAATGCATGGATACACTATTGCTTATATCTAAGTGTAACTGCTTTAGCGATTCCGAAATGTAAGATAATTCACTCCTGTTGTGCTGTATTCTCTCTATTAATAATAATTCGCTAGTTTTGTGTAGTATTTGGTTAGCTTTAGAAGACTTTATGTGATGTGTTATTTTAACTGCGTTTGGTATTACCTTTGAATCTCTGCACCTTTTGAGGAACGCCAGTGAAGATATCAATTTAATCCACTTAATGCGGAGCTTCTCCAACTTTCTGGTTTTAAAAGTATCCTCCCCATAGAGGTTAATCAGTTTAACACGTAGGCTTTTGCGACCAATATTATTCATAATAAAGGTTTTTGGGTTAGATCACGTTATTTAGAAATATATTGAACAGACGGGACATAACATCACCATAAGACTAAAATAACACCAAATAAATATTAAATTATCTCAAACACAACTGTCGGCAGTGGCAGAACATGCTTGCCAACAAGGACACTCAATTGATATTGATAACGTTGAAGTGTCGTGTAAAAATAATTATTACTGGCCAAGTCTAATTAGAGAATCCATTGAAATTGAGAGAAATAGAAATAACTTTAATCGCTCTGATAGCTACAGGCTTAGTGCGGCTTGTAAGCGTATTATTAAATAATACATATTACAATTCCTTATAGGGGAAACACATACTAATTAACGGATTACTAACGTAGCATATAATCACAATAACACACATTACAACTAATTACTAATCTACAACTCATTACTAATCATAACCATTGACTGATTACCAATCGATTATATAATTACAATATCCCCCCCCCCCACCTCAAATCACTGCACCTGAATGAGTTAAATGATGACATCACCCTGCTGCTCTATTTATGACCGGGAGCAAGTGAGGGTTTTACCATTCTGGCGAATTGCCCGATTAAGCTGGAGGAGATCACCAGCGAAACTCATTCTCGTTTGTCCTGAAGTGCCACAGCGGCACACGTCGACATCCCGTGGATTTCCCAGCCACCCCGGGGTTTGCGAGGACCCCAGGCCGGATGGCCGGGGGTGTCCTTGCTGCCGGAGGGTGGGGGACACCACCCGCGCTACGGGGGAGGTGATATCACCGGAACGAGCGAATAGAGGCGGCAAGGAAGGAGACGGGGAGGTGGCGTGCGCCGAGGACCAAGGAGGACGCCCGCGGGGCCGAGAAAGACCGGAGGGACAGCACAGACCCGCCTGGGGCGGGGGAGGTGACGGGGGAGGTGCAGCGAGGGAAGGGTGTGGGGATGGTGGATGGACCGGAGGGGGCGGGGGGGAGGAGCGAAGAGGACGAGGGGAAGCGCCGGGAGGCTGGGGAATGAGCGCCCCCGAACAGAGCACAGGGGACGAAGCAGGAGGGATTCCAGCAAGCCAGGAGGAGGTGACGATTGATAGAGCGACCTTTGTGAGGTCGGTGATGCTCGGGATGTTGCGGGTGGAGGTGGTGGACCTGTACTGTTTGATTGCTATGCCGGGGGGGAGGCCTTTTGACGAGAGATTTACCTCGAACCTCCTGCTGCAGAACTTCCTCACTCGCTTCGAGGAGAGGGTGGGGGAGAAGCCTCTGGCATCCATGAGGACGCAGCTGCTGTCGGATCTAGAAACAAAGGTCGTGGCTGTCTTCTTGTATAATGAGGCACTGCATGACCAGGACGTGGAGGTGTGGTTGAGACAGCATTGCGTGCTATTCTCCAACTGCAAGAGGGTGCAAGACTCAGTGGGGATATGGACTGAGGCCAGGCAATGGAGGGTGCGCCTGAAGACGGAGGGGAGGGGGGGTTCTGAAACATATCCCGAGCGCCTTGAACATCGGGGAGAACAGGGGGTATGTGGTATACGTGGGCCAGCCTAAACTGTGTAGGAGGTGTGGGGGAAGGGGGCACCTGGCGGCAGCATGCGAGGCAAGAATCTGCTACAGGTGCAAGGCGCCGGATCACACGGTGGAGGAGTGTAGAGAGCCGGTCCAATGCAACCTCTGCGGTAGCAGAGGGCACCTGTATAGGGACTGCCCGGAATCATATGCCAACAGGGTGCGGGCGTACCGGGGTGGACGGGAAGGGGAGGTGGTGGACGAGGCGACCGGACGGGGATCGGACCGGGAGCTGGTGGGGGAGGAGGAAGGAGAGGCGGCAGAACCACGACCCCCCGGGGGGGGGGGGGGGGGCGGTGAGGGAGGGAGACCTGCGGGGGGGGGGGGGGGGGAAGCAACAACATCACCGGACCGGGAGGAGGGGGAGCAGGGGGAGGAGGGGAGGGAAGACGAGGGAGATGCCCCAGGAATCCCCGTGGGGGACTGGGTGGAGGCAATGGGCGAGGAGGAGGAGGGCGAGAGGGAGCAACGGGTGGAGGAAGGAGCTGAAGGGGCGTGGGAGGAAACAATGGGGAGGAAGAGGAAACTGGACAGAGCCCTAAAGGGGGTCGGCCCCCAGCACGACACGGATCCTTCAGGCTCCTCACCAGACACGGAGGTGTCTGGGTGGAGGAGGACAGAAGAAGGGGGGCGATTGAACCGGGGGAAGCCCCGGAGGTTGGGAGGTAGGAAGAAAGTGCGAGAGAAGGTGGACAAGGACAGTTACGGAGAGCGTGCAACGGAGTCGGAGTCGGACTAAAGTGCACCCGGACATGGACCTCTCGGTGGCGTCCATAAACGTGAGAGGAATGAAGGGGAAGGGAAGGAGAGGAGCAATTATGCAGCTGTTAAAGGCCACCAGAAGGGACGTGACCTTCCTTCAGGAGTGCCAACTACCGTACACCCTGGGCTCGGAAGAACTGCTTGAAGACTGGAACGGCCACTACTTATGGTCGGGTAGTAACGGGAATCGGTGCACTGGGGTAGTTACCCTCCTGGGCAAGAGGGGAGTGCGGGTGGAGGGAACCCAAGAGATGATCCCGGGCCGACTTCTTTGTGTGGACGTGTCTTACCGAGGCGTGGAGCTGCGGCTGGTGAATGTGTATGCCCCTGTACGATGCACGGAAAGGGTAGACTTGTGGGAGAGCCTAGCGACCCTGCTGGTTACTAGGCGACAAGTCATCGTAGGGGGAGACTTCAACTGCCCGCTTTACTTGACGGACCTGGTGTTGGTAAGGGGGAGGAGGAAACTGGACTCTTCCTCCAGGAAGCTGAGAGAACTGATGGTGGACCTCGGCATGATAGACGCCTTTAGGAGGGTGCATGGTGTAAGACCCGGATACATATGGTCGGACAAAAGTGGGGGAGCGCAGTCGCAGATAGATTTTATCTTTACCTCTGCCAAAGTAGAAGTGGAAAGTGCGGGGGTGGAGCCCTTCCCCTCCTCGGACCACAAAATGGTCGTGGCAGGGCTCGCAATCCCAGGTGGGGCGAGGAGAGGATAAGGGATTTGGAAAATGAACGTGGGCCTATTGGAGGACCAGAAAGTGGTGGGGGACTTTGTGCAAAAATACAACGACTGGAGGACCTTACAGGACTGTTTTCCCACGAGGGTGGAATGGTGGGGCCTGGTGAAGGGTAGGGTGAAAACGCTATTCCAGTACCATAGTAGGAGGAGGGGTGTGAACAGGGAGATGAAGCAGTGGAACGCCAGGCTGGAGAGGATGTACAGATTGCTCGAGCTAGGTTTCCCAATGGGGGAAAGAATAAAGGAATTGAAAGGGAGGATAGCCTCGGTGTTGGAAAGGAGGGCTAGACAGCTAGTGTACAGGGCGAGGGTTAGGGCAACGGAAGAGGGGGATAAACGCACGAGGTTCTTTTTCAAAGCAGGTAGGGAGGGGGATAACGCAGTTAGGGGTTGGTAAGCCCTACCAGGGGCAGGCAGACGATGACGGCAGGGATGATGAGTATAGCCGAGGACTACTATAGGGAGCTGTATGGGAGAAAAGGGATAGATGGGGGGAAGCGGGAGGCGCTGTTGGGGGCACTAAGGAGGAGGATTGGGAACCCGGAGGTGCTGGGGGAGAAGATTCGGCAGGGAGAAGTGGAGGGGGTGGTAAAGGGGCTGAATAGGAATAGAACCCCGGGCCCGGATGGTATCCCAGCGGAGTTCTACGTCAAGTTCTGGGAGCACCTGAAGGAGGACATGTTGCAAATCTGTAGAGAGACTTTAGAGGAGGGCCGGGTGCCGGACGATATGTGGGAGGGTTTAGTTACGCTGATTTATAAAGGGAAGGGGGATCGCAAGGACTTGGGGAGCTGGCGCCCAATTACACTCCTAAACACGAACTATAAGATTTTAGCAAGGATAGTTGGGCAGTTCTGTGCGGCCTCCGGCTTGAAGATTAACGCGAGGAAGAGCGAGCTGATGGCCTTTGGGGACTCGAGGTTGTTTGAGGGTCGGCCACCGGAGTTGAGACTGCAGACGGAAGAGATCACGGTGCTGGGGGTGACCTTCTGTAGGGATAGATCGGCGGAGCATAACTGGGAGAAAAGGATAAGGAAGGCGAAGGGACGTTTGGGTAAGTGGGTAGGGAGACGGCTCACGATGGCTGGGAGGATCATGGTGGTGAAGGTGGAGATTCTGCCAACGCTGAACCACCTGGTGCAAGTATTCCCACCTGGTAGGAGGGAGGCCAGGGTCTTGACATCGACGCTGTTCGGATTTATCTGGGGGGGAGGGATGGAGAGGGTGAGGAGAGCGATATTGTGCAAGCGGGTTGTGAACGGGGGGAGGGGCGCCCCAAATGTGGCGTACACCCTGAACACGATCTTTGTGTGTAATGCCATGAGACTGTTCTCCTCCGCAGAGCCGCGAGGCAAGGCGGCATGCTACATGAGGTATCGCTTGACGTGGCGCCTGCGGGGCCTCGGGATGACCCAAGCCGAGAGGAGCACACCCTTGGACTGGCCGGGGGGCTGGTTGAGTGACGTGGTGGGGGACTACATAGAGAAGCACGGCCTGAACCGATGGGGGGACCGGTGGAGCCCCAGACAGGTGCGGGCCGAGGCGGAGAAAAGGGACACCTGTGAGGAGGTGCCAGGTGCAAGGAAGGCGGTACATCGGCAAATTTGGAGGAACACGTCGTCAACTGCACTCACAAAAGAGCAAAGGGACCTATCCTGGCTAGCGGTCTGGGACAAACTGGGGACGAGGGGCTTCATGTACGCCCGCCAAATGGCACGCACCGCCAAATTCCCGAGGGGCTGCAACGTGGACGAGAGCGCTGTACATGTGATGGTGGCGTGCCCCTTTGCACAGGAGGTGTGGAGGCGGAGCGAACCGCTGTTGGCCCGGTTCGCCCCGTCGAAGGTGACGACGTGGGACATGTGGGGGGAATTGCGGAGAGTGGGAGGGGAGGACAGGGACCGGGCGTGGGCCATGATAGGCGCAACAAAGGAGGCCTTATGGAAGGCGCGCAAGAAGGAACTGGAGGGGTCCCAGATGTCCCCTTTGGAAACGTGCTACGTGGCAAGGAGGTTGTTGGAGAGGGTGGTGCAGGTGGACCGGGTGAGGCTGGGACACGAAGCCGCACGGAACACGAAGCCGCACGGAACACGAAGCCGCACAGAAAAAAGGAGAGGGTGGTGGGAAGTACACGAGTGTGCTGACGCCGGCCGGCTGAGGGGCGGGACTCGGAGCGCCTGGCGTTTAAGGTCGGGGGAACAGGTGGGAGTGGCGCGGGAACGGACGGTGCCTGGGATGGGGGGGGGGCTTTACCAGCGCCCGGGGGCGAGGTCGCGCGTGGCTGGAGGGGAGGTAGCCCCTCCATGCACAGATGTGCCCCAGTGCTGTGTTGGGGGGTGATTCCGGTTACGCGGATGAGTCGGTGGCCGGGTGGGGCCTTCATGGCGCGCGGGAGGGGGCGGCTCCTCGATCTTTGTTTTGTGTTCTTCGCTGCGAAACTGAATAAAAAATAAAAAAATCGTAATTACCAGCGAAACGTCGTACTCAAACTGTAAATGTTGTGGAGTCACTCTTCAACACACCGGTGGGCTAAAGTAGTGAACTATTTGTCTTTTGTCAACGTGACACTTTTTTGCTGATTGGTCGTGTCGGGTGGTGGAGGGTTACGACACATTTATAAATAACGTGATCTAACCCAAAAACCTTTATTATGAATAATATTGGTCGCGAAAGCCTACGTGTTTAACTGAGTAAATAGTATATTTATTTAACAATGACTTTTATAAGTGCGGGGCCTGTAGCATCTTACCATCTGAATCCGGTTGTTTTAGAAATGAGTGATGCTAGAATAGAAACAATAAGATAAAAAATAACCCTCAACTCGCTAAAAACGGAGCAAATGCTTCTCTCGATTTAGCCAAAGGGCAGAAATTGAATAGCACCGCCCAGGCAGACGTCGCGATGCACGAGCCGAGTCACCCCGCCGTGGACACGAACCTCACGCAGACACTCACGTGAACATGGTGATCACGGTTAGCACCGTGAACACAGTGAACATGGGCACGGTGAACACGGTGATCACGGGCACGGTGAAAACGGTGATCACGGGCATGGTGAATACGGGCGCGGTGAACACGGTGAGCACCGTGAAGGCGTGAACACAGTGAACATGGGCACGGTGAACACAGGCACAGTGAGCATGGTGAACACGGTGAACACAAGCACAGTGAGCACAGTGATCACGGGCACGGTGAACACGGTGATCACGGGCACGGTGAACACGGTGAACACGGGCACGGTGAACACGGTGATCACGGGCACGGTGAATATGGGCACAGTAAACACGGGCACGGTGAACACGGTGAGCACCGTGAAGGCGTGAACACAGTGAGCACGGTGAACACGGTGAAGACAGGCACAGTGAGCACGGTGAACACGGTGAAGACAGGCACAGTGAGCACGGTGAACACGGTAAAGACAGGCACAGTGAGCACGGTGAACACGGTGAAGACAGGCACAGTGAGCACGGTGAACATGGTGAACACAGGCACAGTGAGCACGGTGAACGCGGGAAAAGTGAGCACGGTGAACACGGTGAACACAGGCACAGTGAGCACGGTGAACATGGTGAACACAGGCACGGTGAACACGGTGAACATGGTGAACACAGGCACAGTGAACATGGTGAACACAGGCACAGTGAGCACGGTGAACATGGTGAACACAGGCACAGTGAACATGGTGAACACAGGCACAGTGAACACAGGCACAGTGAACATGGTGAGCACGGTGAACATGGTGAACACAGGCACAGTGAGCACAGTGAACATGGCGAACACAGGCACAGTGAGCACGGTGAACACAGGCACAGTGAGCACGGTGAACATGGTGAACACAGGCACGGTGAACATGGTGAACACAGGCACAGTGAGCACGGTGAACACGGTGAACACAGGCACAGTGAGCACAGTGAACATGGTGAACACAGGCACAGTGAACATGGTGAACACAGGCACAGTGAACATGGTGAACACAGGCACAGTGAGCACGGTGAACGCGGGAAAAGTGAGCACGGTGAGCACGGTGAGCTCGTGCACGTGAACAGACGACACTCGGGAATTACAGGACACAAAGACAAAGATCCCCTGTTCAGGCTACATAGGCTATTGGGGAAAGTGCTGTTAGCAATCGCCTACAAACGCCGGCACGGCACACAAGGGGGTGGGTGACCAGCACCACGTCCCGCCGCCTTTTTCTCCCCATTGCTGTTGTTTTTTACACACTGCACCAAATATTGTACTCCTGTGAGGCTGATTTGACCAAGGGGAGGCCCAGGACCAGTTCAGATAATCGCTATGACTGGTGTTGGTAGCCGTGAGCGAGGATCAAACTCGGGTCGCCAGGTTCGTAGCGCTGTGCGCTCACCACTGCGCCACCGCTCATCACAGGTCACCGCGAGTCAAACGCACACGGCGTCCTCGTGGCTCAACACAAACACCGCGCACACACACACACACACAGGGACAATGGACGGGAAGGGAACCCCGCTGTTGATACTCTATCGGTGCGCGTGCCGAGAGAGACGCCACGCGTGTTTGGTCTCCACAGGGGATGAGACAACGACGCCGAGCTGCTCGCGATGTCTCCAGACGGCTTCTGCGCCACCCCTTGTTGAATTTTTAATTGCAGCGAGCTACCCCCATTGTCCTGACCCAACATGACTCTGAGAAATAAATGTATGAAAAATGAACATCAATATTTTAATATATTTAAGTCTGCTTTGAAAACCCATCTATTTAAAGTGGCATTCCCTGTTTAGTTTAGTCACTTGCCCTGGTTCTGTTTTTGTTTCCTGCTTTCCATGCATTGCAAATTACATTATCTTTACCTATTGTCCATTTTGTGAGGTATCCTAATTAGCGAGTAACTGCAAGCGAATCAAACTCTTTTTAACGCTCTGTTTACATGACGCAATTTGTTCGTGCTCGCTGGTTACTCCTGGAAACAGCATTAATAATAATGATGCAATTTATAACGCGCGCAAATTTGCGGATGTAACGGCCACAACTCAGAGGCGCGGAGCCAAGCTCAGAATCACTCGAAAGCGTGGTTGTAGAGGTGCGTTTTTAAGTGTCTCTTGAAGGGGACGATTGTGGTGATGCTGCGAATGTGCAGAGGGATTGCGTTCCAGACTGTTGGGGCAGCCACCGAGAAGTGGCGCATAGACGTGACCGTCCTCGATCCTGGTATCAAGAGGAGGTCGTGAGTCGCACTGCGCAGGCATCTGCCGTGTACTGTGCTGCAAGTCGTCAATAATGAAGAGAGGTACGGCGGGCAGGCAGATGTGAAGGCATGGTGGGGCAGAGGCAGGCGATCTTGTACATGACCCTGCTGGCAATGGGTAGCCATACTCTTTGTGTTTTTTTCGGTCAAGTCACGTAGGTAAAAAAATCAATAAAATAAAATAAATGAAAACAACTAGACGTTTCGGAGGCAACACAAGCTTCCGTCTTCAGGTGGAAACCGTCACAGCAAAATTGCGATGAGCTGTGACTTCTTGTCTCGTCTGTTAAAAACTCTAGCAGATACAGTAAGTGAAATTCCTCCCCGTAGAGGGCATTAATTCTAGATTTGAAGTTTTCGTGACTGCAAGGATTCATACTCTTTGTTTTTTTTCGGTAAAGTCACGTAGGTAAAAAAACACGTCTCGTTGTTTTCATTTATTTTATTTTATTGATTTTTTTTTACCTACTTGACTTTACCGAAAAAAAACAAAGAGTATGAATCCTTGCAGTCACGAAAGCTTCAAATCTAGAATTAATGTGTAGCCAGTTGAGGGCACGGGGACAGGCAAGCGAGTCGAGACGGGGATGAGTGCGGCCAATGACGACGCGTGCCAGGTTGCTTTGTAGTCTTTGAAGTTTTTTGAGGTTGCCAGTGGAGGTCCGGACTAGGAAGGAGTTGCAATAGTCAAGGCGAGACCCAACTATGCAACATGCCAATCAATGTTGGCAATTTCAGTGGAGATGAGAGGACGTAGGTGTCTGAGAGCCTTCAGGTGAAAGCTACATGAACTGATTATATGATTGGTTTGACGGTCGAAGGATCAAGTTGAATCTAGGATGACACCGAGGTAGCTGAAGTGATCGGTGAGCCTGATGCTGTGACCAAAGATGTGTATGTGTGTTGGGAGCGCGGATTAGTGGAGACGTTGCCTGGTACCTAACATGATGGCCACTGACTTTTTCGGATTAAGGGCTAGGTTGTGTGCAGTGAACCACTGTTGCAAGGCGGTGGTACATACCGAGAGCCTCTCGAATCCAGATGTATTGCTAGAATCGATGGCGGTGAATAGAATAGTATTGAGTTTATAAAGGTATTTTATGTATTTTATATCGTTCTAGGTTACCATATGGATTAAAAAAATGTATATATCGTAGTTATTTTATATTGGCAGATTCACACATTATTATTCACCAATGACTCTCACGAACGATATACTTTCACGCACCTATAAATCACCTCACGTGACCCCCTGGGACATTGCCACGTGACCCCCAGGGGTCCGCTCACCCCCGGTTGAGAAGCCCTGCGACAGGGGTGGCCTTGGAGCTAAAACTGCAGCACGGAGGCTGTACCGTGAGGACCACAGCGAGGGCACAGCGCCGATACAACGGATTACGACGCTCACGCACAAACAGCGGACACATATATATACACCACCGTGGTACTGGGCCACGACGTCGCGGCTTGGTCGGACTGCGCGTTCGCTCAGCTGCCGCTGCTGCTCGTTTGTGCAGGGCCCTGCTGCGGCCTCGCTCTGAGCATAGGAACGTGGAATGGGACTCACCCCCCTCCCCCCCCCCAGGGTGCGTACACACCGCCCTTCCTCCCTGATGGTAGAATCCGGCGCCTTGCTTCAAACTATTTAAACTACTTTTTTTATTCGACCAGATAAGGCCCACTGAGCTGTACAGCTCTTTTTCAGAAGCGACCTGGCTATAACGACGTGGCTAGTCACGTGCACATTTACAGCAGCAGCCAAACACTCTGCACGCGTGCCAATTGATTCTAAATGTGGAGGGGAACACTCGGAGAAAAATGCACACGGCCACGAGGAGAGAGAGGAACGCAAACTCCAAATAGACAGCAGCAGGCATCGTCAGGGTCGGGATCGAACCTACGCGCTCCTGTGTACCAGGCGAGGTAGTCAACATCCACCTGGGCCACTTGCACGGCGCGCCAGGCTCACGGCTCCTCTCCCGCCTAACGCAGCGGCTCCCCTGGCTGCCCTGATCACACGCGGAGCTGCCAATCGCCATCCTCTGCACGCGAGCCCTGCCCGCCTCTAAGTCACGCGGCTGGGCAGCTCCTCGCACGACTGCTCTTGCGATTGGAGACGACGCAGTGCGCGTGGGCTATACCTGGTCAGATACAAAAACATTGCATAGTTTTACTTGTATATTTTAAGCTTTTTGTTTACCTTGTCTATACTTTACATTCCTATCGTGTTTCTGTACTGTTTGTTGTTGTAACGTTCTGACTGGCTCTCAGTGGACATCTGTGAAAAAAGAGCTTTATAGCTCATCGGATTCCTCCAGTTTAAATACATATCCTGATTCTGATCACAACAAACAATGACGAAACCGGTCCCCACCAGTGGTCCTATCTCCGTTGCATCGCCGTCACGGCTGTTGACGGCGACCTCGGGCAAGGCGCCCGACGCACTTCGCTCAGAGGCTCGCACCGCCACAGTCGTTGAATGATCGACCCCGAGGCTGGCGTCGCTTGAAGCTCCGCCACAACACAGCCACGACGAGACCGCCACGAGCCCCCTGCGGACACAGAGGCCGAGAAGCGGCCTCTGTGTCCCACAGCAGCAACAGTGTGGCAGATACACTAACTTCAGTTGCACGCGAATCGTTCGACTGCGAGCGATAGAAGCAGGGAAGCCTGCGAGAGATGTTCACAGCGGTGGCTCCTTCCCATCTATTTGATTATTATGAATTCCCGGCGTTCCGTTTGTCCATCAACTCAATGATCAGGGTCTTTCAGAAGGCCTGAATGAAAAGGTTATAGAAAGTGGACACCCCACCAGATGTGGGGTGAAAAGTTGATCCAACAGGTTTACAACTGTTGGCCAACCAAAAAATAATCTTCACCCCCCCCCCCCCCCAAAAGAAAAGTATTTTGTTGGTCAATATGCCTACACACCCTACATACAACAGTCAGTAGTAGCTACTATCTACTGACTATATATGCCGACACACCCTACATACAAGTCAGTAGTATCTACTATCTACTGACTGTATACACCTACACACCCTACATACAACAGTCAGTAGTATCTACTATCTACTGACTATGCCTACACACCTTATATGCAACAGTCAGTAGTAGCTACTATCTACTGACTGTATACACCTACAGACCCTACATACAACAGTCAGTAGTATCTACTATCTACTGACTATGCCTACACACCCTACATACAACAGTCAGTAGTAGCTACTATCTACTGACTATATATGCCGACACACCCTACATACAACAGTCAGTAGTAGCTACTATCTACTGACTATATATGCCGACACACCCTACATACAACAGTCAGTAGTATCTACTATCTACTGACTGTATACACCTACACACCCTACATACAACAGTCAGTAGTAGCTACTATCTACTGACTATATATGCCAACACACCCTACATACAAGTCAGTAGTATCTACTATCTACTGACGGTATACACCTACACACCCTACATACAACAGTCAGTAGTAGCTACTATCTACTGACTGTATACACCTACACACCCTACATGCACTAGAGTCTATAGTAGTATCTGCACACATGGGGGGGGGGGGGCATTAGTGGGGGCGATGGGTGAGGCACGACAAAATTTATCCGCAGGAATTTGCAGTGAAATAAAAGGCGAAGAAGCCTCATTGGGACGTCCAAAGTGAGCCAGCCGTGTTCACGACGGCCGCGAGCTCAGAATTGTGCGATGTTGCCCGGTTGTGGTGATTCAAGTGTCAGTGTCTGTTTTATGAGCTCGCCTTAACTGATTTTAGAGTTTTGATTTAAAGCTTTCGTGACTGCAGGGATTCATATTCTTGGTTCTTTCGGTAAAGTCACGTAGAAGGGAAACTATAAAATAATAAAAATATAAAACAATAACATTCTCACGACGTTTCGACTGCAACACAAGCAAAAGATTTAAAATTTTATTGTTGTGGTTTTCACACCTGATGATGATTGCTTGTGTTGCAGTCGAAACGTCGTGATAATTTTATTGTTTTATATTTTTATTATTTTATTGTTTCCCTTCTACGTGACTTTACCGAAAGAACCAAAAATATGATTTTACAGTTTTTCCCAATTTCTTGGATACTTTGTGTGCACCTCTTCAGGTCAATGCGATGAGAATGGGTGAAAGAGAGTGAATTTCAATGCACTAAGACGGCCACTGCATCGCGCGCTTTCAGAAACGCTTCTCCGTCGTCTGGAATTCCCGACAATATGAAGCCACTGGAGCTACACACCTTTACATCTTGATTGGAAACTCGTTTCTTTAAAACTGCCTTCTGTGTTTAGTTTGTTGTCCTTCCCCTGCACCTCCAATGAGTATGGTTTGCCACGTACGGTGCGAAATACGTTCAACATACATTCCATACTATTCGGGCAGAGTGCGCGTCGTGCCGACACACTGGGGCTTGTACCGCCACCTGAACGATTAATTCATTCACGTTGTCTGCTCCACTCGGTCCGCTTCGTGTCGGTTTGGCGCCACCACAGCCGCGGCCGTGACACTGGCCATTGAAAACAATAAACTATACGATTATGAACTATTTTCTATTTTGCCAGGTAAGGCCCACTGAGCCATTTCGCTCTTTTCAGAAGCCACCTGACCACAAATGATAGCTCAATTAAGTGGCTTATTGCGTGGAAATTTGTAGCAGCCAAATTGTGGAGGGAAAAAAACCAGAGGACCCTGAGAAAACTCCACACGACCACGGGGAGAGAGATATAGAGCAGGCATCGTCAGGGTCGGGATCGAGCCCAAGACATCCTGTACACTGGGCGAGGTAGTTAACATCTCGCAACCGTGGCCACCCGTGCTGTGTCCAGAGTGCAGCGTGACACCGCGCAGTGATGCTGGGTGACCGCCATCACATTCGCTGTTGTTGTAAGTTGTGCATTTTCCCTCCTCTGTGTGGTGGTGATGATGCCTCATTTGTTGAGTTTTCCCCATTCAAAGCAGCAGCAGCTGCTGCAGGCAGCAGCATCGAGCGCATCATCACTCAGCTCGCGCGCCCGGCCGGGCCCTCCTCCCCCTGGTGCCCTCGTGTATATATACTAGAGAGTCTAGCATGTCCCACAGACTCGCTTCCACATCACCGATCTCACACGCTGGCTTCCCCTGCCGACTCACCGAGGACAAGACACACTTCGTGTGGTGAGTCCACTCACGTACACAGAGCGGGAAATGTCCCTTCAGAAGGGTGAACGTGAGCTTAGGGTTCACGGTACACGATGCTCACGCCAGATCAGTTCGTCCATTGGGACCTGAGCCGCTCTTTAGATGTTTGGCTTGTTTGGCTCCGTATCTAAAACCACACCAGTGAGTTTATCAGATGCCACGGGTCAGTTATTGTTTGTCCCAGCTCCGTCGACAGTCTTGTGTTTCTCTCATGTACAGGGGCTACACGCATCGATTCTCCTCCATGCACAACAGGCTCTGTGCAGCGTTTTATTTCAGTCCCGTGTGCTCCATGCTCACTAATCGCAGTTACCGTTCCAGCCTGGCGAGAAGCCAGAGGCATACGAGGACAGCTTCACGACGCAGAGTTGGTGTCGAACAAATGATCACCATCGCAGCGTGTCTCGCCAGTGCGGTGCCGGCTACCATTTGTTGACGCGATTGATGTGAGCTTTGCTATCATTGCTGCTGTTGCCACGCATTGTGTCCCCGGTGCTGTGAGTCGTGCTGCTGCAGGATGACGCTCAGATGAAGGAGCAGAGTGCAGCTCTCTCCGGCCCTCGCTCTGAACACCACAGCAGGCGGGGCCGAGAAAGAGAGCCTCCAGGTCCTCCTCCTGGCTATGCACCGTGGACAAGAACCTGCCGAGCGAGGATGATGGAACTTCGCCGTGGGCAATGCCTGCCCTTTGCTAAATTGATGTTTCCTCCGGTCAATCGTTTCACAGGCACCACCACAGCAGCCGCATCTGCCCAGCACCGGTTGGATTGCACAACGACGTCCCACGGTGTGACAGAGAGACGCTAGTCCCCCTGCACGAGTTGCCGCCTGCGCAGAGGACGCCCTGGGGCAGCCTCGCGCCACGTTGAGTGCAGCCGCGCGGCGCCACTCTCACGTGGTGCGAGCGCAGCCTGCCGGGAGGCACCCCCCCCCCCGCTCCCCCCCGGGGAGAAGCGGCGGGCCGAGCCCCCCACCGTCACGCCGGCGAGGTCCGAGGTTTGTTGCCTCGTGGTGGCGAGCAGCAGCAGCAGTTCCACTGTGTCTCTTCGTGCCAGCGGCAGCCTGCCGTGAGCCACTCACGGGTGGATGCGGTGTCTTCCCTGCCCGGTCACCACATCAGACGCTTAGTGGCAGATGCCCGACGCCACGTAGGGATATTCGCTTGGGGTGTTTTCTTTAAGTTCAGGTTGCTTTGTGTGAATGCGGGTTTATCTGCTGTTGGTTTCAGAGAATGGAATCTATGAATTTTCTCTCAGATTTTGTGATTCTACCGATTTACGTTTCAACGGTAGCTATTGGCTTACCGCTGAATATGGTGGTGTGTTGGGTGCTAGGCCCTACAAAGAAGAACTCCATGTCCATTTACGTGGTGAACCTCGCCATTGCTGATCTATTCTACTTGATGGTCCTGCCGATGAAAATCGTGTACATCAGCAATGGCGGTAACTGGATATTCCCTTCGTTCCTCTGCCGCGTAACAACCCTGATATTCTTCACGAACATTTACGCCAGCATCATGATCCTGGCAGCGATCAGCGTGGACCGCTACAAGGCCGTGGTGCACCCGCTGGAGGTGTCGCGCTGGCGGGAGCCGAGGACGGCGTGGATCGTGTGCGCCGTCATCTGGGTCATCACCGTCGCCGAGATCGCGCCCATCAACTACGTCGCGTTCACCGCCCAGATCAACGCCACCAACGGCAGCAGCGCGCAGCCGTTCACGAAGTGCTACGAGACGTTCACGCAGGCGGAGACTGACTACCTCATCAGGTACCGGATGTTCCTGTTCTTCTCCCTCTTCGTCACGTCCCTTGCCGTCATGCTCTTCTCCTACATAAACGTCATCAAGGCTCTGATCGAAGTGAGGAATCGGACGGAAACCATCAGCCGGGACAAAAAGAAACGCGCCGTCAAGCTCACCCTCCTGGTGCTGGTCGTCTTCTTGGTCTGCTTCACTCCGTACAACGTGTCCCACGTCATCGGCTTCATCCAGAGCAAGTCCAACACACTCTCGTGGAGGAGCCTGGCTCTGCTCCGAGACGTCGTGCTCTGCCTCATCGTGGTCAACGGCCTCTTCGACCCGCTCATCGCTTACATCGCATCCACCACGTTTCGAGAATCCTTCAAAAACATTTGGAAATGCGGCCGGAGCAACAATCGCGTCGCAGCCGCAGTGGTTTAACTTATAAACACGCGCCTCTCGCTGCGACATCCCAACGAGTCCGTGCAGTGCTCGCTGAGCTGCGTTGAACCAATACGTTACAAGGTCGCACTCATTACATACACAAAGTGCTTGCAACAAATGAACCACAATACCTTGCTGATCTCGTCAAGGAGCACAAACCATCACTCGAACTCATTCTCACAGCAGCGGCTTTTGGTTAACCATCGAACAAATACGGGCACTGCATCTCGCGCTTCCAGATGCGATTCTGCAGCCGTCTGGAACGCTTTTCCTTCCGATATTAGGAAGCCACTGGAGCTATGCACTTTTAAATATAAATTGAAAACTAATTTATTTAGAACTGCTTTTTTTGTTTAGTTTGTTGTCTTTCCCCAGCACGGTTGGCTACGTACGTCAAAGTCCATGAGCCCAGACCAGACGTCTCACTTGTGGGTACCGTCTGAGCTGGCATAGCTTTAGCCAACAACAGTGGATCGTGTGATAACCGTTGGACATGAGCGGTGTTATTAAGTAATCAACTCGTATTAGGCGTCTAAATAAATCGATATGACGAGAGTTGCGATACCTTAGCGGGTACCGATTTCAGCTCTCGCCCGTGGGCTGGCATTTGGCTTCCCCCGCTGCTGTGCCACCCCCCGCTGCTGTGCCACTCCCTGGTGCTGTGCCACCCCCCGGTGCTGTGCCACCCTTGCTGCTGTGCCACCCCCTGCCTCGCTGCTGTGCCACCCCTTGCTGCTGTGCCACCCCCCGCTGCTGTGCCACCCCTTGCTGCTGTGCCACCCCCCGCTGCTGTGCCACCCCCCGCTGCTGTGCCACCCCCCGCTGCTGTGCCACCCCTTGCTGCTGTGCCACCCCCCCGCTGCTGTACCACCCCCTGCTGCTGTGCCACCCCCCGCTGCTGTGCCACCCCCTGCTGCTGTGCCACCCCTGGCTGCTGTGCCACCCCCCGCTGCTGTGCCACCCCCCGCTGTTGTGCCACCCCTTGCTGCTGTGCCACCCCCCCGCTGCTGTGCCACCCCCTGCTGCTGTGCCACCCCCCGCTGCTGTGCCACCCCCCGCTGCTGTGCCACCCCTTGCTGCTGTGCCACCCCCCCCGCTGCTGTGCCACCCCTTGCTGCTGTGCCACCCCCCGCTGCTGTGCCACCCCCTGTTGCTGTGCCACCCCCCGCTGCTGTGCCACCCCCTGTCCCGTGCAGGGACTCCCCGCGCCCTGCTGGCTCGGTCCCCACGGTCCACGAGTGAGCAGGGCCGGGCTGGGCTCGCTTGGGCTTCTCTGCAGTGTAAACTGGGGGTGTACTGCAGTGTGTGTGGATGCGTGCAGTGACGATGGTGATTCTAGCGGTGATGATGATGGTGAAAGAGAGTGAGTATAGCGGTGCAGCGAACATACCCACGGTATTACGCTGGGAAATGCTCAATGGCGTTTAGAATTGCATGGAGCCTGTGCACCGTTGTCAGAATGGGAGCCGATTCGAGGTGATTTTGTTCAACCAGGTGAGAGAAAGAGACCAGGAACAGTGTCATTTGCAAGAGCGACCTGCATGGGACGTGCATCGCTGTCCACTGCGGTGCAAAAACCACGTGGCACCGGGGCGGACCCATTAACGACCAAAGGTCACTTTTGTGGTTAAAGATCCAGTGATATAATTCGCAAGGGTAGGCCATTGTGGTGTGGCCTCAATTGGGACTTTACATACAGCGCCAATAACCGCCCCCTACCGGCAGACGAATGCCCCTTTACTCCGTAACCTTGAGCCCACAGGGACAGCTGCCACTGGGGGTGCCCTTTACATTGTGTTGATGTCTGATGTACGGCGCAGCTTTCATGAATTGATCACTTTTTTGTTTATTACTCTGTTGTTTATCTTTGGGTTGTGTGAAAATTTGATGAAAGTAATAAAAAGTAAATGATATTTGAAATTTGCATAATTTATCCGAATTTATGTTAGTTTGTGTAATTATGCATATAAATTATGCTAATTCGAGAGATAATCGTATTACTTTATGCGAGTGGGTGTGGTTATGTTAATGACATCCTTTATGATAATCAGACCCCGCCTCGTTGGCGAGGGTCGGTTATCAATCGGGATAATACAATTAATCGTATGCAGTTATGCTAGTGTGATGCGGTATGCCAGAGTCAACTCGGCTTCGCTGTTTAACTTCGTATTATCAATCAGTATAATACAATTATTCTCGCACTAACGTTTATTGAGTGGATTAGTGTGTTTTTATTTTAGGTCACCAAGTTCATATCTCAACGCAGAACCAGTTCTAATGCATAGATTTCAGGAAAGAATCACACGACCACTTCTGCATTAATCAATTTATTTCTAATTAAACCTTAACTCTAAAAGATCAACTCTTGGCTTGGAATTACAACATAGTATCAACACAGTCTCATCAATGACTGGGTTGTTTCACTTTGACAACAGCACCTGTGGTTAATTCCGCCGCGTAACGCGAGCTCGGTTGGTGAGAGAGAGAGTCGTTAAAACATGCACATGCTAATCTAAATAAAAACTTTAACTTTATAATAAATGATTATACTTGAATTGTTCACGCAGTACTGCACTCATTATTGATCATATGCAACCCTTATCACGTTTTCTTTGGTTATTTCGGTAAAGTCACGTAGAATGAGAATAAAATAATAAATTGATAAAATAAAATAACACAATAATATTCTCACGACGTTTCGGCCACAACACAAGCGGCCTTCATCAGGTGAAGGGACGAGACTGTCTGGTAGGACAGCGCTGGAGTGAAAGAGCCACGTTCAGATCACGGCCTTTAAGCTGTGTGAGAGGAACAAAGCGCCTTGACAAAGGAATTAGCATATAATTTAGCATTGAAATGGCTGAATGATTAGCTTGTGACTGGTCATAGAAATAGTTATGTTAAAAGTTAAAGCATACACATCCGCAGAGGCACCCCTTGACAATGGAATTAGCATAGAATTTAGCATTGAAATAGCTAAGTTAAAGCATACACATCCGCAGAGGCACCCCTTGACAATGTAATTAGCATAGAATTTAGCATTGAAATAGCTGAGTGATTAGCTTGTAACTGCTCACAGAAATAGCTACGTTAAAGTCAGACCATACACATTCACCGAGGCACTTAGTACAAATCAAACAGGAGAATTTAGCATTGAAATAACTAGGCGAATTTAGCATTGAAATAACTGAGTGATTAGCTAGTGACTGGTCACAGAAATTACTATGTTGAAGTCAAGGCCTACACATCTGAGCTATTCACAGTACTATATAGTGAACCAATAAAAAACTAAAATATAAATTACCTTAATGTTATCAATAAACTCTATATTCTCCAATCAGCTAAGCTACCAACAATAAGTCGTTATATATCACAATGCTATATGGCGAAAAAATGGGTGGATTCTTACCCTCAACTTTAGCACCACGGATAGCTACGGGCCCCGTTCAGACGGACGAGCTCGTCCATGGTCGGAACAGAGGAGGGGGAGAGAGACAGCTGCGAGGCCCTAGTATACTCCATGTTGTAAAACCATACCATTAACCGTGGTGTGAGAGGTATTAAGAGGCAATGCTGGCGAAAGAGCTGCGGTCTGAAGGTCATCGTAAAAATACAATTAATTAAGAACAGAAATGATTTAAACATCTTTCCAGTGGTTACTAAGCCAGAATCCATCTTCTCGGTTGAAATTGTCTCTGTGCTTGTATATGTGAATGGCCTCATGAACGAATCTCTCATGGTAGCCGGTTGGTTTGCAAAGAACCTCCGTCTTGGAGAAGTCAATGTCATGTGAGCCCACTGAATTATAACAGTGATCTGCCACGGCAGAGGAGTTCGTCCTACCGTGTTTCAAGTCTGCTTTATGTTCGCGGATGCGGTCCGAGATATGTCTTTTGGTTTCTCCAATGTAGCTACTACCACAGAGGCACTTTAGTTTGTAAACGCCCGGGTACTGTATGTCTGGAACAGCATCTTTTACAGATGGAACTAAATAACGGATTTTATGTACTGTGTTGAATCGGACCTGGATCTTGTGTTTATTCAGGATTTTGGAGATCTTTTTAGTGACCCCTGCAGACTGCCACTCTACGCTCGACCTTATGGAAGAGGTACGTTGATGACACCTTTGTCATCTGGCCACATGGCCAGCCTGCTCTAGACCAATTCCGCGACCACATCAATTCCATACACCCAGCCATCATATTTACCATGGAGGTCGAAAAAGATGGCAAACTACCCTTTTTGGATGTCTTAATTAAAAGGAGACATGATGGTTCAATGAGCCACTCTGTCTACAGGAAAGCTACCCATACAGATGCTTACTTGAAACCGGATTCCCACCACCATCCATCCCAGAAGAACTCCCTCATTAAGACTCTATACCATAGAGCCCAATGCATTTCCGACCAGGAACACATTACCAGTGAACTCAAGCACGTACACCAGGCTCTCAGGGCTAATGGCTACTCCGACTACACAATCCGCAAAGCCATCACTCCAGTCATGAAGAAGGATCCTCTTGTGGAGCCACTCAAACCCATCACCTTACCCTACATTGCAGGGGACACTAAAATGATCTCCAAAATCCTGAATAAACACAAGATCCAGGTCCGATTCAACACAGTACATAAAATCCGTGATTTAGTTCCATCTGTAAAATATGCTGTTCCAGACATACAGTACCCGGGCGTTTACAAACTAAAGTGCCTCTGTGGTAGTAGCTACATTGGAGAAACCAAAAGACATATCTCGGACCGCATCCGCGAACATAAAGCAGACTTGAAACACGGTAGGACGAACTCCTCTGCCGTGGCAGATCACTGTTATAATTCAGTGGGCTCACATGACATTGACTTCTCCAAGACGGAGGTTCTTTGCAAACCAACCGGCTACCATGAGAGATTCGTTCATGAGGCCATTCACATATACAAGCACAGAGACAATTTCAACCGAGAAGATGGATTCTGGCTTAGTAACCACTGGAAAGATGTTTTAAATCATTTCTGTTCTTAATTAATTGTATTTTTACGATGACCTTCAGACCGCAGCTCTTTCGCCAGCATTGCCTCTTAATACCTCTCACACCACGGTTAATGGTATGGTTTTACAACATGGAGTATACTAGGGCCTCGCAGCTGTCTCTCTCCCCCTCCTCTGTTCCGACCATGGACGAACTCGTCCGTCTGAACGGGGCCCGTAGCTATCTGTGGTGCTAAAGTTGAGGGTAAGAATCCACCCATTTTTTCGCCATAGAGCATTGTGATATATAACGACTTATTGTTGGTAGCTTAGCTGATTGGAGAATATAGAGTTTATTGATAACATTAAGGTAATTTATATTTTAGTTTTTTATTGGTTCACTATGTAGTACTGTGAATAGCTCAGATGTGTAGGCCTTGACTTCAACATAGTAATTTCTGTGACCAGTCACTAGCTAATCACTCAGTTATTTCAATGCTAAATTCGCCTAGTTATTTCAATGCTAAATTCTCCTGTTTGATTTGTACTAAGTGCCTTGGTGAATGTGTATGGTCTGACTTTAACGTAGCTATTTCTGTGAGCAGTTACAACCTAATCACTCAGCTATTTCAATGCTAAATTCTATGCTAATTCCATTGTCAAGGGGTGCCTCTGCGGATGTGTATGCTTTAACTTAGCTATTTCAATGCTAAATTCTATGCTAATTCCATTGTCAAGGGGTGCCTCTGCAGATGTGTATGCTTTAACTTTCAACATAACTATTTCTGTGACTAGTCACAAGCTAATCATTCAGCCATTTCAATGCTAAATTATATGCTAATTCCTTTGTCAAGGCGCTTTGTTCCTCTCACACAGCTTAAAGGCCGTGATCTGAACGCGGCTCTTTCACTCCAGCGCTGTCCTACCAGACAGTCTCGTCCCTTCACCTGATGAAGGCCGCTTGTGTTGTGGCCGAAACGTCGTGAGAATATTATTGTGTTATTTTATTTTATCAATTTATTATTTTATTCTCATTCTACGTGACTTTACCGAAAGAACCAAAGAAGATGAATCATTGCAGTCACGCAAGCTTTAAATCGAAATTTAACTGCCTCTACGGGGAGGGATTCCACACATCCTTAAGATCATTCAACAGACTTCGGGATAAGAAGGCTCAACTAATCGAGTCTCTCACCTTTCTGAAGAGATGCCGCGACTCTAAGGTAATACCAACCGCATTTACACTAACCTCTGTTGTTGCAACTTCTCTCAATGCAAAACGAATTCTAGCTAGAACTAGCTTCGCTCTTATCTCGGAAAAAATCAGACTTACACGCACCGAACTCGATCAGTTAGACAAGACACTCTACAAATCACATTTAAAATTGACAGCAACAATGTCTACATCGGATTGGGAACATGTAGACAATATGACTACCTCTTCGGCTGCCACTATGTCGAACAAATGTAGGGACAATTTGATTTCCAAATTCAATCACCTCTCCAGCAAAAAATCGGATCCACACACCGAAAAGATAGACGTCAACAAAGTCGTAATTAATCGCAGTAACAGTTCCATTTCTGATGGTCTGAAATCCGTTTTAGCTAAAGGTCTAAACTTTGCTGTCACACCGAGACACTTACCGGTTAATGATATCATTGCCCATGTCGACGTTGCACTCAAGGGCTTGAGTCACATCTCTGCAGACGTAGCAAGATCTGAAATCGCTGCAACCCTCAAAAACGCTAAGTTACCACCCAGCAACATCAGCAAAGACGAACGTTTTTAATTATCTCAATTAAAAAAAAAGAGGGATGATATTGTCGTCCTCTCAGCCGACAAAGGCAATGCCACTGTCATCATGGACAAAACAGAATATAACAACAAAATTCAAGAACTACTCAACGATGGCAGCTATACAAAAATAAAAAGAGATCCCACCAACAGCCTGGTCACCAAAACGAACAAAATCATCTCTGATTCAACAGCATTAATTGATGAGATCAAACAGTTCTCGTTGAAACCCTCTGCTGCCAGACCACCAAGATTATATGGCCTTCCAAAGATACACAAAGAAGATACACCCCTTCGTCCCATCGTCTCTACTATCAGCTCCCCCACCTACAAACTGGCACGTTTTCTTGCTGATATACTGCGACCTTTCACTGGAAAAACCACCTCTGCGGTACTAAATTCTACTCACCTGGTATCGACAATCAAAGGCATTTCCCTGTCCCCAAACGACCTGCTTGTCAGTTTTGATGTGGTGTCCTTGTTCACCAAAGTCCCGGTACCTGACACCATCGCTATCATTGAAGACCTGGTTCATCAAGGACTGCATACTGATGTACCCCCCCTGGTGAGACATTGCTTAACCAACACATACTTCACCTGGAATGGAACTTTCTACAAACAAACTGAGGGCACCCCAATGGGCTCCCCCCTATCTCCGGTTGTAGCCAACGTATTCATGGAAAAATTTGAAACTGACGCCATCCAGACTGCCACTCTACGCCCGACCTTATGGAAGAGGTACGTTGATGACACCTTTGTCATCTGGCCACATGGCCAGCCTGCTCTAGACCAATTCCGCGAACACATCAATTCCATACACCCAGCCATCAGATTTACCATGGAGGTCGAAAAGATGGCAAACTACCCTTTTTGGATGTCTTAATTAAAAGGAGACATGATGGTTCAATGAGCCACTCTGTCTACAGGAAAGCTACCCATACAGATGCTTACTTGAAACCGGATTCCCACCACCATCCATCCCAGAAGAACTCCCTCATCAAGACTCTATACCATAGAGCCCAATGCATTTCCGACCAGGAACACATTACCAGTGAACTCAAGCACGTACACCAGGCTCTCAGGGCTAATGGCTACTCCGACTACACAATCCGCAAAGCCATCACTCCAGTCATGAAGAAGGATGCTCTTGTGGAGCCACTCAAAACCATCACCTTACCCTACATTGCAGGGGTCACTAAAAAAATCTCCAAAATCCTGAATAAACACAAGATCCAGGTCCGATTCAACACAGTACATAAAATCCGTGATTTAGTTCCATCTGTAAAAGATGCTGTTCCAGACATACAGTACCCAGGCGTTTACAAACTAAAGTGCCTCTGTGGTAGTAGCTACATTGGAGAAACCAAAAGACATATCTCGGACCGCATCCGCGAACATAAAGCAGACTTGAAACACGGTAGGACGAACTCCTCTGCCGTGGCAGATCACTGTTATAATTCAGTGGGCTCACATGACATTGACTTCTCCAAGACGGAGGTTCTGTGCAAACGAACCGGCTACCATGACAGATTCGTTCATGAGGCCATTCACATATACAAGCACAGAGACAATTTCAACCGAGAAGATGGATTCTGGCTTAGTAACCACTGAAAAGATGTTTTAAATCATTTCTGTTCTTAATTAATTGTATTTTTACGATGACCTTCAGACCGCAGCTCTTTCGCCAGCATTGCCTCTTAATACCTCTCACACCACGGTTAATGGTATGGTTTTACAACATGGAGTATACTAGGGCCTCGCAGCTGTCTCTCTCCCCCTCCTCTGTTCCGACCATCGACGAACTCGTCCGTCTGAACGGGGCCCGTAGCTATCCGTGGTGCTAAAGTTGAGGGTAAGAATCCACCCATTTTTTCGCCATAGAGCATTGTGATATATAACGACTTATTGTTGGTAGCTTAGCTGATTGGAGAATATAGAGTTTATTGATAACATTAAGGTAATTTATATTTTAGTTTTTTATTGGTTCACTATATAGTACTGTCAATAGCTCAGATGTGTAGGCCTTGACTTCAACATAGTAATTTCTGTGACCAGTCACTTGCTAATCACTCAGTTATTTCAATGCTAAATTCGCCTAGTTATTTCAATGCTAAATTCTCCTGTTTGATTTGTACTAAGTGCCTTGGTAAATGTGTATGGTCTGACTTTAACGTAGCTATTTCTGTGAGCAGTTACAAGCTAATCACTCAGCTATTTCAATGCTAAATTCTATGCTAATTCCATTGTCAAGGGGTGCCTCTGCGGATGTGTATGCTTTAACTTAGCTATTTCAATGCTAAATTCTATGCTAATTCCATTGTCAAGGGGTGCCTCTGCGGATGTGTATGCTTTAACTTTTAACATAACTATTTCTGTGACCAATCACAAGCTAATCATTCAGCCATTTCAATGCTAAATTATATGCTAATTCCTTTGTCAAGGCGCTTTGTTCCTCTCACACAGCTTAAAGGCCATGATCTGAACGCGGCTCTTTCACTCCAGCGCTGTCCTACCAGACAGTCTCGTCCCTTCACCTGATGAAGGCCGCTTGTGTTGTGGCCGAAACGTCGTGAGAATATTATTGTGTTATTTTATTTTATCAATTTATTATTTTATTCTCATTCTACGTGACTTTACCGAAAGAACCAAAGAAGATGAATCATTGCAGTCACGAAAGCTTTAAATCGAAATTTAACCGCCTCTACGGGGAGGGATTCCACACATCCTTAAGATCATTCAACAGACTTCGGGATAAGAAGGCTCAACTAATCAAGTCTCTCACGTTTCTGAAGAGATGCCGCGACTCTAAGGTAATACCAACCGCATTTACACTAACCTCTGTTGTTGCAACTTCTCTCAATGCAAAACGAATTCTAGCTAGAACTAGCTTCGCTCTTATCTCGGAAAAAATCAGACTTACACGCACCGAACTCGATCAGTTAGACAAGACACTCTACAAATCACACTTAAAATTGACAGCAACAATGTTTACATCGGATTGGGAACATGTAGACAATATGACTACCTCTTCGGCTGCCACTATGTCGAACAAATGTAGGGACAATTTGATTTCCAAATTCAATCACCTCTCCAGCAAAAAATCGGATCCACACACTGAAAAGATAGACGTCAACAAAGTCGTAATTAATCGCAGTAACAGTTCCATTTCTGATGGTCTGAAATCCGTTTTAGCTAAAGGTCTAAACTTTGCTGTCACACCGAGACACTTACCGGTTAATGATATCATTGCCCATGTCGACGTTGCACTCAAGGGCTTGAGTCACATCTCTGCAGACGTAGCAAGATCTGAAATCGCTGCAACCCTCAAAAACGCTAAGTTGCCACCCAGCAACATCAGCAAAGACGAACGTTTTTAATTATCTCAATTAAAAAAAAAGAGGGATGATATTGTCGTCCTCTCAGCCGACAAAGGCAATGCCACTGTCATCATGGACAAAACAGAATATAACAACAAAATTCAAGAACTACTCAACGATGGCAGCTATACAAAAATAAAAAGAGATCCCACCAACAGCCTGGTCACCAAAACGAACAAAATCATCTCTGATTCAACAGCATTAATTGATGAGATCAAACAGTTCTCGTTGAAACCCTCTGCTGCCAGACCACCAAGATTATATGGCCTTCCAAAGATACACAAAGAAGATACACCCCTTCGTCCCATCGTCTCTACTATCAGCTCCCCCACCTACAAACTGGCACGTTTTCTTGCTGATATACTGCGACCTTTCACTGGAAAAACCACCTCTGCGGTACTAAATTCTACTCACCTGGTATCGACAATCAAAGGCATTTCCCTGTCCCCAAACGACCTGCTTGTCAGTTTTGATGTGGTGTCCTTGTTCACCAAAGTCCCGGTACCTGACACCATCGCTATCATTGAAGACCTGGTTCATCAAGGACTGCATACTGATGTACCCCCCCTGGTGAGACATTGCTTAACCAACACATACTTCACCTAGAATGGAACTTTCTACAAACAAACTGAGGGCACCCCAATGGGCTCCCCCCTATCTCCGGTTGTAGCCAACGTATTCATGGAAAAATTTGAAACTGACGCCATCCAGACTGCCACTCTACGCCCGACCTTATGGAAGAGGTACGTTGATGACACCTTTGTCATCTGGCCACATGGCCAGCCTGCTCTAGACCAATTCCGCGACCACATCAATTCCATACACCCAGCCATCAGATTTACCATGGAGGTCGAAAAGATGGCAAACTACCCTTTTTGGATGTCTTAATTAAAAGGAGACATGATGGTTCAATGAGCCACTCTGTCTACAGGAAAGCTACCCATACAGATGCTTACTTGAAACCGGATTCCCACCACCATCCATCCCAGAAGAACTCCCTCATCAAGAATCTATACCATAGAGCCCAATGCATTTCCGACCAGGAACACATTACCAGTGAACTCAAGCACGTACACCAGGCTCTCAGGGCTAATGGCTACTCCGACTACACAATCCGCAAAGCCATCACTCCAGTCATGAAGAAGGATCCTCTTGTGGAGCCACTCAAAACCATCACCTTACCCTACATTGCAGGGGTCACTAAAAAAATCTCCAAAATCCTGAATAAACACAAGATCCAGGTCCGATTCAACACAGTACATAAAATCCGTGATTTAGTTCCATCTGTAAAAGATGCTGTTCCAGACATACAGTACCCGGGCGTTTACAAACTAAAGTGCCTCTGTGGTAGTAGCTACATTGGAGAAACCAAAAGACATATCTCGGACCGCATCCGCGAACATAAAGCAGACTTGAAACACGGTAGGACGAACTCCTCTGCCGTGGCAGATCACTGTTATAATTCAGTGGGCTCACATGACATTGACTTCTCCAAGACGGAGGTTCTTTGCAAACGAACCGGCTACCATGAGAGATTCGTTCATGAGGCCATTCACATATACAAGCACAGAGACCATTTCAACCGAGAAGATGGATTCTGGCTTAGTAACCACTGAAAAGATGTTTTAAATCATTTCTGTTCTTAATTAATTGTATTTTTACGATGACCTTCAGACCGCAGCTCTTTCGCCAGCATTGCCTCTTAATACCTCTCACACCACGGTTAATGGTATGGTTTTACAACATGGAGTATACTAGGGCCTCGCAGCTGTCTCTCTCCCCCTCCTCTGTTCCGACCATGGACGAACGCGTCCGTCTGAACGGGGCCCGTAGCTATCCGTGGAGCTAAAGTTGAGGGTAAGAATCCACCCATTTTTTCGCCATATAGCATTGTGATATATAACGACTTATTGTTGGTAGCTTAGCTGATTGGAGAATATAGAGTTTATTGATAACATTAAGGTAATTTATATTTTAGTTTTTTATTGGTTCACTATATAGTACTGTGAATAGCTCAGATGTGTAGGCCTTGACTTCAACATAGTCATTTCTGTGACCAGTCACTAGCTAATCACTCAGTTATTTCAATGCTAAATTCGCCTAGTTATTTCAATGCTAAATTCTCCTGTTTGTTTTGTACTAAGTGCCTCGGTGAATGTGTATGGTCTGACTTTAACGTAGCTATTTCTGTGAGCAGTTACAAGCTAATCACTCAGCTATTTCAATGCTAAATTCTATGCTAATTCCATTGTCAAGGGGTGCCTCTGCGGATGTGTATGCTTTAACTTAGCTATTTCAATGCTAAATTCTATGCTAATTCCATTGTCAAGGGGTGCCTCTGCGGATGTGTATGCTTTAACTTTTAACATAACTATTTCTGTGACCAGTCACAAGCTAATCATTCAGCCATTTCAATGCTAAATTATATGCTAATTCCTTCGTCAAGGCGCTTTGTTCCTCTCACACAGCTTAAAGGCCGTGATCTGAACGTGGCTCTTTCACTCCAGCGCTGTCCTACCAGACAGTCTCGTCCCTTCACCTGATGAAGGCCGCTTGTGTTGTGGCCGAAACGTCGTGAGAATATTATTGTGTTATTTTATTTTATCAATTTATTATTTTATTCTCATTCTACGTGACTTTACCGAAAAAACCAAAAAGATGAATCATTGCAGTCACGAAAGCTTCAAATCGAAATTTAACCGCCTCTACGGGGAGGGATTCCACACATCCTTAAGATCATTCAACAGACTTCGGGATAAGAAGGCTCAACTAATCGAGTCTCTCACCTTTCTGAAGAGATGCCGCGACTCTAAGGTAATACCAACCGCATTTACACTACCTCTGTTGTTGCAACTTCTCTCAATGCAAAACGAATTCTAGCTAGAACTAGCTTCGCTCTTATCTCGGAAAAAATCAGACTTACACGCACCGAACTCGATCAGTTAGACAAGACACTCTACAAATCACACTTAAAATTGACAGCAACAATGTCTACATCGGATTGGGAACATGTAGACAATATGACTACCTCTTCGGCTGCCACTATGTCGAACAAATGTAGGGACAATTTGATTTCCAAATTCAATCACCTCTCCAGCAAAAAATCGGATCCACACACCGAAAAGATAGACGTCAACAAAGTCGTAATTAATCGCAGTAACAGTTCCATTTCTGATGGTCTGAAATCCGTTTTAGCTAAAGGTCTAAACTTTGCTGTCACACCGAGACACTTACCGGTTAATGATATCATTGCCCATGTCGACGTTGCACTCAAGGGCTTGAGTCACATCTCTGCAGACGTAGCAAGATCTGAAATCGCTGCAACCCTCAAAAACGCTAAGTTGCCACCCAGCAACATCAGCAAAGACGAACGTTTTTAATTATCTCAATTAAAAAAAAAGAGGGATGATATTGTCGTCCTCTCAGCCGACAAAGGCAATGCCACTGTCATCATGGACAAAACAGAATATAACAACAAAATTCAAGAACTACTCAACGATGGCAGCTATACAAAAATAAAAAGAGATCCCACCAACAGCCTGGTCACCAAAACGAACAAAATCATCTCTGATTCAACAGCATTAATTGATGAGATCAAACAGTTCTCGTTGAAACCCTCTGCTGCCAGACCACCAAGATTATATGGCCTTCCAAAGATACACAAAGAAGATACACCCCTTCGTCCCATCGTCTCTACTATCAGCTCCCCCACCTACAAACTGGCACGTTTTCTTGCTGATATACTGCGACCTTTCACTGGAAAAAACACCTCTGCGGTACTAAATTCTACTCACCTGGTATTGACAATCAAAGGCATTTCCCTGTCCCCAAACGACCTGCTTGTCAGTTTTGATGTGGTGTCCTTGTTCACCAAAGTCCCGGTACCTGACACCATCGCTATCATTGAAGACCTGGTTCATCAAGGACTGCATACTGATGTACCCCCCCTGGTGAGACATTGCTTAACCAACACATACTTCACCTGGAATGGAACTTTCTACAAACAATCTGAGGGCACCCCAATTGACTCCCCCCTATCTCCGGTTGTAGCCAACGTATTCATGGAAAAATTTGAAACTGACGCCATCCAGACTGCCACTCTACGCCCGACCTTATGAAAGAGGTACGTTGATGACACCTTTGTCATCTGGCCACATGGCCAGCCTGCTCTTAATTAATTGTATTTTTACGATGACCTTCAGACCGCAGCTCTTTCGCCAGCATTGCCTCTTAATACCTCTCACACCACGGTTAATGGTATGGTTTTACAACATGGAGTCTACTAGGGCCTCGCAGCTGTCTCTCTCCCCCTCCTCTGTTCCGACCATGGACGAACTCGTCCGTCTGAACGGGGCCCGTAGCTATCCGTGGTGCTAAAGTTGAGGGTAAGAATCCACCCATTTTTTTGCCATATAGCATTGTGATATATAACGACTTATTGTTGGTAGCTTAGCTGATTGGAGAATATAGAGTTTATTGATAACATTAAGGTAATTTATATTTTAGTTCTTTATTGGTTCACTATATAGTACTGTGAATAGCTCAGATGTGTAGGCCTTGACTTCAACATAGTCATTTCTGTGACCAGTCACTAGCTAATCACTCAGTTATTTCAATTCTAAATTCGCCTAGTTATTTCAATGCTAAATTCTCCTGTTTGATTTGTACTAAGTGCCTCGGTGAATGTGTATGGTCTGACTTTAACGTAGCTATTCCTGTGAGCAGTTACAAGCTAATCACTCAGCTATTTCAATGCTAAATTCTATGCTAATTCCATTGTCAAGGGGTGCCTCTGCGGATGTGTATGCTTTAATTTAGCTATTTCAATGCTAAATTCTATGCTAATTCCATTGTCAAGGGGTGCCTCTGCGGATGTGTATGCTTTAACTTTTAACATAACTATTTCTGTGACCAGTCACAAGCTAATCATTCAGCCATTGCAATGCTAAATTATATGCTAATTCCTTTGTCAAGGCGCTTTGTTCCTCTCACACAGATTAAAGGCCGTGATCTGAACGTGGCTCTTTCACTCCAGCGCTGTCCTACCAGACAGTCTCGTCCCTTCACCTGATGAAGGCCGCTTGTGTTGTGGCTGAAACGTCGTGAGAATATTATTGTGTTATTTTATTTTATCAATTTATTATTTTATTTTCATTCTACGTGACTTTACCGAAAGAACCAAAGAAGATGAATCATTGCTGTCATGAAAGCTTTAAATCGAAACCTTATCACGTTGTTAGCACATTGGGTCACGGAACGGTAGAGTATTCTGTAGAGTACGCGAGTTCGTGCGGCGATCAGCAACGAAAGGTACTTAAAGATTATATGACGATATTCATACGAAAAGGTGATCAAAACAGTTATTATTCCCAAAGGCACAAATATATCAACAGATCCATCGGACAGATTATATGATTACCGAAAGGGTCAAGAGTGAGGGTGTGCGGTGGGGAGCGCTCTCTCCCCTGATATCCTTATTTTGGGCCAACGTTTAATTAATTATGGACCAGTTTGCCTGATAAGGAAGCCGGTTGGATACGCTATTCCCCCACGTGAGCGTAGCTCCGTGGCGAAGGGGTCAAGGATTAAATTGTATTGATGGATCGGTTGGTAATTTATGCGATTAGAAGTACAGTCCAAAACAAAATATTAAGGAGGAAAATTATTAATATACTCATAAACGACGGACTGTTATCACCCGATCTGTAGCGATGCTTCCACGGCCACAGGTGGTTCACGTTTTGGGATTGGCTTTTGGTTCCTGACTCGTGTATGGTGAGGGATATAAATTGTGTTGAATAGTCAGTGTTTGGAGTTGATTCTTTGCGTCAAACAGACGCCTGGTTTGTCGTGTGGTGGGGGGCAGTGCGCGTCATACGTATCAGTCGATTCTTCTGTCACCGTGGTTGATTCGGTTCGGCTGACGTAGGTTGGCCAGCCGACACGCTGTTGTAGTTGCGATGGCCCGTCGGTAGATGGCGCACACAGCTCGCTCGTAGCGTGTGTGGTGGTGCCGTCGGCTTGGCGGCTTGCCCACGTTCCGCTCTTAGCGGGCACGGTTGTATGATCGGTAGATGGCGCTCGTCTGCTGGTCGCTGGCATGGTCGTGTCGCTGAGTATTGACCACCGGTTGCGCTATCGGGCGCTGGCGATACACGTTCGTTGCGATGCTACTTTTGATGGTGCCGACTCGCACCACGTAGCCCCGTCGCTAAACAGCGAGTCTCGCCATTCTGGCGGCCGGCAGGGACCTCCTCTGCGTCGGCGGTGGCCGATCTCCTGCAGGGATGAGTTGAGCTGGCAAGCTGATGAGCTCCCTTGATGAGCTGAGTTGAGCTGGCAAGTGGGTCTTGCCCGCTTGCTGGTGAGCTGAGCTCCCCCTGCGAGCTCCCCCGATGAGCCGAGCTCTGAGCTGGCAAGCAGGTCTTGCCCGCTTGCTGGTGCTCCTTGCTGATGAGCTGAGTTGAGTTGGCAAGCGGGTCTTGCCCGCTTGCTGGTGAGCTCCTTGCTGAGCTCCTTGAGCTGGCAAGCAGGTCTTGCCTGCTTGCTGACAAGCTGAGGTTTCAATGCTGCAGTGTCCTCTTTTATGCCAAAATCCCTCCTCTTGGCTCCTCCCCACAAGGCGGAGCTTCTTTTGATTTAGCTGTGCGTCGTGGTCTGGAGTGTGTGTCCGTATGTGCGTCCGTTCGTATGTGTGTCCTTGTGTGCGTCATTTACGGCACAGCTCTGTTGCCCTCCTCTTTCCACAAACCATAACAACAGGTGTTACAAATCGTCTCACAGGCGTCTCTGTCTGTGTTGCACAACCTGGAGGGAGAGGCGATATTCCCTCCGGTGCGACCTTCACCGACGCACAAAGAAATGGTTAAGGTTTTTAAAGTTAACATTTTATTCCATCAGTTTATTCCATCATAGTCTTACAGTGATGATTCTGTATGGTCTGTTGTGTTAGTTTTCCATCGTGGTGTTCAAGATTTTATTTCAAGGGAAGGTGCTCTCTTGAGCGTATGCATATTCTTACCATGTGCTGCAGGAAGACAAAGGCGGCCGGGAGACTCTCTTTTTCCCTGGCCCCCGGTTAAACATCGCTCAAGTATTATTTAGCTTTAACATTAATGTCATGTATGAATTATGTACTGTGATTTCTTTAACTTAAACTTGTTGCCTGGGGTCCTGCTGACACACGCTGCATTCAAGGCATCTCTCCCCACGTCCACTCCTCTCTGCCTGGTGTGTGCGTTGCTTAATTAGATTTAGCTCTCCCTTGAACACAGATATCCTGTGATTATCCCTCCGCTCTCTCACGCTGCGGGGAGACAAAGGCGTCTCTCTTTCTCTCCGTCTGTTGCTCTTATCTTTGGCGTGCCGAGATCAGCTTCACACGGGCACTCGCAGGTGCCTCTCCCGCCCTTACTTCAGGGCTGCTCTGGCTTACGTGTTTTTCCCTCTCTAACCTTTGAATTAACACTGCATTATTATTTGCTTATGTCCTGAGGTTAGAGAATTCGTTTTGACTTAGGAAAAATTCTGATTGCCATACGCTTCGGTCAGGTTGTGCAGAAACTACTAAAATCTACTAAACATTCAGTATTGAATTCATAAATGGGCAATGGTTCATTGATGTAGCTCGCAGCCTGGTCTCCAATTGGAGCGAGCACGAGGATCGATAATTTTAGCCTACTCCTGTTGTTGAATTTCGAACTTTAACGTTACTTTAAAAGCAATGCAGGATAAATGGTTGAGCTTTTTGACTTAACTATGTCTGTGGGCTAGCGCGAACTCTCGCTGTCTCTCTCAGTCTCTGCCCCACACTCTCTGCCCCCACTCTCTGCCCCCCACTCTCGCTACTCGCGTCGCTGTTGCCGCTGACGCCGCCATCCCAAGGCCTTTCTCCAGTCCTCATTAATTTTCGTCATTCCGTGTAGCTGCAGTGGGGAAGTGTTATCCGCGGATTTCCAGCCCTCCCGCGAGCGCAGGTGGTTGCATTAATGAGTCTCTATCTGCTCTCATCTCTAGCGTGCCGAGGCCAGGTTCACACGCTGGCATTCAGTGTTGCCTCTCTCTCCTCGCCCTTGGGTTTTTTTGGCTCAGGCTCTTTGGCTTACGTGTTTTGCAGTTTGCTGTGCGCTTGTGTGTTAATATTAAAGATGGAAAAAGGGGGCCATATACAACAACTACTGTATATTTAGTTTATTTCTATATTTTGTTCAATTCATCACGAGTCGCTCGCTGTAAATAAAAGTCCCTGCCTGAAGCTCGGTCGCCCAGCCATAGATGCACCACTCCCCGCTACTCGCGACGCAGCCATGCGGCTCATCAAGCCCGTCAACGAGGTCGCGGCTGCTGCACAACAACGGCAGCCACGCGGGGCAGAAGTCGCTGCACAGCGTGAGGCTGCTGCTGCCCGCGGCGCCTGGCACCGCCTGCACGCCTCCAACGATTGCCCCGTGCAGCCCAGAGCGACCAAGTGACCAGCTGTGATGGATTTTTTTGCGTTTGTTTTGTTGCATATTTCTCCAGGATTAATCATGGATGGAGAGGTGATCGCCCACACAGGCGCCCTAGTTTCATGTCCAACAATCGTCGTGCAACTGTATTTATACCGACTTGTATATGCCAGTATTTATGCCAGTATTCCTTGCAAAAAGTTAGATTTGGTGTTTGAATATCTTAACACCTCGATTTAAAGCTTTCGTGACTGCAGTGATTCATCTTCTTGGTTCTTTCGGTAAAGTCACCGAAAGAACCGAGAAGATCTTAACACCTATTTTATTTCCATAAAGGGTAAAACCTATTCTTATTTTTTCATACTTTGATAGCAAAAAGGTCCCATTTTACGGGCATTCATTTATCATTGAATACTTTCCCACGTGGCAATATTCCGGAAGGTGGCATGTGGCTATCAAGCCACAGCATAGAGAGAGGCTTGGTGGATGTGGTGTGCCGGGTGCGGAACAGTTTTCCGGGTTGCCAACAGGGACAGACCTGGCTGAAATAAAATCCTGGTTTATTGATAACGTTGCTATTAGTAACATTACTGGTACCAATATTCCGAATATTCCCATTAATATTGTACAACGTACTGTAACCAAAAACAATAACAGATACCTCTAGGAATATCAGCTGCCACAACAACATTGAGAAAAACAGCATCAACATTTAACTAACAACAATACAAGTCGTTATAAATACTTTTCTCCCTGAATGTGGGTTGTTTATCCAACTGTTATGTGGGTGGAAAAGAACGTGCTGTGTAAGGCGCCCTCAGAATACTGCCGTGACCTACTTGTTGTACTGCCTATGCATGCAGTATAATACATGATCTGTGCGTGAGCCATTAGGCTGAGTCGACCTAGGGGAGTCACAGGACCGGTTAGGATATTCGTCACCGGTGTTGCCCGTGAGTGGGTATCGAACTTGGGTGGCCGGGTTCGTAGTGCAGTGCGCTAACCACGGCGGCACCGCTCCACACACATAGACAATTACGATCACAGCAACACTACCGCCCTCGAGTTCAAATCGGGCTTCGTGTGCTCCGATGAGTCTGTGACTGCTGTGCGCATGGGCACCGCCTCGATGAATTGAAGGTCCTTGCGATGGCCGTGCTGCGTCACGCGTGGGTCACTGCGGGGTCCAGAACCCGAGCTGCACAGCACTGGTTGGAGGCGCGACACCACTTCTGTGAGAATGCTGAGAGAGAGCGAGCACAAGAGAAAGAGAGAGCACGATAAAGAAGAGCAGAGTCTGTCGGCGTGTGTGACGTGGTGGGTGCTTTTAATCCGCACGTCAAGTCCCGTGGCCCCACATGCCCACCGAGCGATGCATTTCCTCCCCTTTGTGGCCCTTCCCCCGCACCTCAGATTAGCACGGTTGGCCACGTACGGTGCGAAATAAGTTCAACATACACTACATACATTTGAGAAGTTTCCCTCCCGCTCAGAGCCTCTGTTCACGTGAAATGTGACGCACTCGACGTGAGAGGGCATACTTAATTCACGGTCACTCGACGGCAGGGGTTCTTCACTTTTACTGCAGCCTTGTACCCCTTTCGTTCTCAATCGGTAGAACATGTGTAATGTTAATAAATACATAAGTTTGATGAAACTATGTAGTTGTATTCTTGGTTCTTTCGGTAAAGTCACGTAGAAGAGAAACAATAAAATAATAAAAATATAAAACAATAAAATTCTCACGACGTTTCGACTGCAAAAAAGTGGCTACTTTTTTCAAAATTTCTTGCTGTGGTTTTCATACCTGATGATGATTGCTTGTGTTGCAGTCGAAACATCGTGATAGTTGTATTGTTTTATATTTTGTATTATTTTATTGTTTCCCTTCTACGTGACTTTACCGAAAGAACCAAGAATATGCATCCCTGCAGTCACGAAAGCTTTAAATCAAAATTTACGTAGTTGTACTTTACGTGCCCGTGCTTAATTTGTGTTTCGATGATTTACCTTCTAAAAACATCTGGGCATGTCTCGCACCCCCAGAAAGAGCATCTCGTACCCCAAGGGGGTGCGTGCACCTCATGTTAAAAACCACTACTCGACGGAGTGGAATTCCAAGCCCGGAACCGACAAAGCAGAGCAGAATGAGACACCACTGATCACCACCACTGTCATCATCACCACGCTTGTTCACCAGGGGCTGCCCAAGTCTCAAGGCCCTCTTTGAGGACGATGCTGCCAAGTGTTTCGCAGTAGCAGGCGATGTTGCAGTTGCTGAGTGATTTACAGGTTATTTTCCAACAAATTGGGATGTTTTGGCCAACATCAGTTACACTGCGTGGTTGTGTTTCGCTATGGGACGAGAAAACCGGAGACCCCGGAGGAACCCCATGCAGAACAGGTGGAGAGAATGCGAACTCCCGAATCAAGAATGCGAACTCTCGAATCAAGAATGCAACACATGCGCTTCTTGCCGTGAGGGGCCTACTGCGCCACCCTGCGTTACATGTTGCGACCATCAGGGTCTGTGTCCCACGCTGGATAATGTTGTGACCGTGCACGGGACGACACGGACCACACGAGACCACACGGGACAACACTGGGCTACACGGGACCACATGGGACTACATGGGACTACACGGACCACAAGGGGCCACACCGGACAACACGGACCACACGGAACTACACGGACAACATGGCCCACATCTCTTAATGTTCGACGGCTTGTGCACCAGATCTTATTTATTCACGATGTACTTACAAAAAAAGCCCCAGACTACCTGCTGGATCTCCTCTCTGTTTCAAAGAACAAATTTGACCTCAGGTCTTCGCTCATTTACCAGCTTCACATTCCCTATTGCCGTACAAAAACTGGAGGAAGGGCCTTTGCTATTGATGCCCCCGAGGGTCTGGAATGCTATTGCCATTAAACTGCAACTTGAATCACTGCCTATGAGATCTTCACTCAAAACTTCTCTAGAGGAGTTGTACACCCCTAGCTGCCACTGCTATTCAGTGGCCTAAAATATAAAATGTTTCGCTCCGGATGACCGCTGCAAAGTATTATCTGTATTTTGATTTAGTGTGCTGATCTTAAAGGTGCATTGAAAAATGCGATTCTCCGACTGATGCTCCTGTTGTTGTGGAGTGACTCATGCAGCCAGCTATGGCTCTAGGGTTTGTTAAAAATTCGGTCAGTCCCTATGATCACTGTTATTTATGGCTTTATTTTGGTGATTTCGAAAAGTTTTTTGGTTTGGACATGTTTGTTTTGTTGTAATAGGGAGTTAGACTGATGGCCTTCATCTAAGTTGTCTTGTGGTTGTTATTGTTGTTGTTGTTTGACTTGCATCCCACTGGGATTTTTGCACACAGCGTTAGCGTACGGTGCTATTTCAGGAATATTTTCCTGTTTTTTCCTGGATTTTCTGTTTGCACAGTCACATAGTCACTTTAAGATGTTTTCTTGTTCATGTTTTAGTTTTTAGTTTGTTGCGGTTGCACCCGATTCAAGAGCCGAATGGCTCACAGGGCTATACCAAATAAATTAAACTGAAAAAAAAACTGAAACTGAAACATGGGGAAACACGGGGCCACACGGAACGACACGGGGCCACGTGAGACCACACGGACCACACGGGACAACACGACCCATAAGGACCGCAGGGCTACACAAGACCACACGGACTACACGGGAGTTTACATGCAGTTCTACAGGTGCAGTGTAAGTGCATTCGGAATGCGCACGCAAACACTCATCGTGAACAGGTTAATCGTGAGATCAGAGTTTATACTTTGCATGTTTATTGTAGGAGCAAGGCAGAAAGTAGCACCGGGCAATTTTGCACTGAGCTACGCCGCTATGTGGTTACTCAGGTTAAACGATCCCGGGAGTGCATTAAATTTAGAGTGACGGTCTAAAGGTTAATTCTCTCCGTGTGTCATTAGCAAGCCCGCGTTACTGTTTGTTCTGATCACCGCGGGATTGTGTTCGTGTAATCAGAGAGTAAATTAACCCTGACACCATTGGCCCATGGTCCCTCGAAGATTCGTCTTTCTCAGTCGGAGCACGGCTTGGAGAGTATTTGAGTGGCAGCAGCTTCGACTGCACAGTCTCATCAACGGGCATGGCCGCAGACACACGGGACAAGGAAGCGGTCGGGACACGAGGGGCTCTCGGTCACCTTTCATATGCAATCCTCACTCTGACCTCTCGCTCCTCTTTAACACACGTTTAATGAGAGCGTGTGGCCGTGGTTTTTGGAAACTAAATTAGATAATAAAGAAGCAACAAAACCAACGAGCCTGAAGAAGAACGTTTTAAATCAGTGCACATTACCCAACATGGGCCCAAGGATACGAACCACGGACAATGGCAAACGAGATGGAACAGAGGCTGAAAGTTGCACGAGGAAGCATGGCAATGGGAATTCAGAGCCAAACAACCAATCAGAGGGACGGACAATGAGGAGCACAAAACGAGAGGCGCCTGGAATGACACCCAACTGGAGAGAGGGATACGCGGATCTGGGAGCAAAAGTGGAGCCATCGTCATCATCGTCTCGACTGTGAAGGGAAGCACGTGGGGTTGGGGACATCACGAGAGCGCGGGTGATGGACGATCGTCGAGACTGGCCATGGAATGGCAACCAAAGGAAACATCACGCCTGAGACCACGAATGGAGCCATGCGATCAGCTGGAAAGGCGGAGGCATTCATTCAACAGTGGATTGATCATGGTTAATGATGATGACGTGGACCCAGCATCTCCGCGTGCCGGCTCACGGAGGGGGTTAGCCTTGGCAGGAGCCTCCTTAAAACGCGCACTGAGACTCAGTAAGGCTGCGGAATCAAAATCACGTCCCCCCCCCACCGTGGGCCTCCTGCAGGCAGCTCACGCAGGTGTCACACAACATTCAGCTGGGTCGCAGCAAAGGGCTCGAGTACGTGTTCATTTGCCGAGGAATCGACAATATCTTGATTTGAAGCTTTCGTGACTGCAGGAATCTATACTCTTCGGTTCTTTCGGTAAAGTTACGTTGGTAGAAGAAAAAAATAATAGATTCGATTGCAACAACAACTTCAGGACAGCTGTTGCGATCGAAACGTCGTGATCTATTTTTTCTACCTACGTGACTTTACCGAAAGAACCAAATTGTATGAATCGACAATAATTTAGAAACCTCTGCAGCTGTCCGAACGCTCCCTCCACACAAAGGAGCCATCCACATCTGGGTTCAGAAAAAAACAACAACCGGCATTGACGCGGCGTGGACCCAATAAGCCGCGTTCGACAATGGCCTCTTCCTTAGTACTCTGGGCGCTCTGACATATTAATTAAATGGCCACTCACGGGACAATAGCTCATTACTCGCACGAGACTCGACAATAAGCTGCATTGCGATGAAAGCTGCTTTCGCCACTGAAGAACGCGTCCCGTAGATGGCACTCGAGTTGTCAACGCCGCGCCTTGTAGCGCATCTGCTGATCGCTGCAGATACCACGGGAAATTTCCCTTCGGCCTCAAGTTCTGAGCAACCGCCGTGATTCTCCCACGAGTGTCAATATTTGCTTAGCCGAGCGCTCCGGCACTTGGCGTTTAAACAACGGTTAAGCACACACACCCTGGCTGCTGACTTCTAATTTGGGATATAAGCGACGTGGGAGTCATAGACAGAGAGCCACAGGTGCGCGCGTGGGCGTGCGAGCCGTGAGCAGACGGCGTCCGAAGAGGCGAATCCTCGATCCCACGGTTTCGCGGTGAGTCCCAGCAGCGACGGTGCGAGCTGTTGGGACGCGTGGGAGAGCTGCGGCGCCGTTTGTGAGTCGGGCCCTCGGAGCAGAGCGCGCCTCTGGCTCCCAAGGGAGGGGGTGGCACAGCAGCGGGGGAAGCCCAATGACAGCCCACGGGCCACAGCTGACATCGGTACCAGCTCAGGTATCGCAACGCTCGTCGTAACGAATTAACTAGACGGCTAAAACGAGTTAATCACTTGATAAAACCGCTCATTTACAACGGTTATCACGCGATCCACTGTTGTTTGCTATAGCTATGCCAGCTGAGGTGGTAACCAAAAGTGAGATGTCTGGTCTGGGCTCATGGACAATTACGGATGTATGTTCAATTTCTTTCGCACCGTACGTAGCCAACCGTGCTAATCGGATGTGCGGGGGAAGGACAGCACACACAACAAAAAAAGCAGTAATAATTTTTTTTCGGAAGGAAGAACGTTCCAGACGGCCGCAGAAGCGCATCTGAAAGCGCGCGATGCAGTGACGACCGTCTTTGTTCGGTGGTTAGCCAAAAGCCGCGGCGAGGTGAGCAGAGTTCGCGTGATGGCTCATGCTGTCTGACGAAATGAGCAAGATGATTTGTCTTGCAAAGCTGGTCTATCGCGTTATCCCTCGCTAGTCGATTCTTGCCCATGAGGCAGAAGCAATACGTTCAGGAGCTGCTGCTGGCCACAACTAGAGGGCTTCTGGAGAGAGTTGGTGTCGTTTTGCTGTTCCTCCTCCATTGAAGGAGCGCAGGCGACAGTGGTTGACGACCTGGTCCATAGTTTTGGTTGCATGGCCACACTGTTGGCTATGTACGGTGAGACAGTTCAACAATACATACCATAGCACGACTGAGGTTTGTCTTTAATTCATCTCGATGTGTCTCTATGTATCTCTTTGAGTCTATATCTATCTGTATGAGATTATTATTACTCTTATTATGTGGTCCATAGTTTGGATTACATGATCACAATCACACGATTGTGGCTTGTGTCTTTAATTTTCCATTAATAAAGAAGATGTGCACATCGGCCTGTTGATGTTCTGATGCGGTTGATGGTTCCACCAGTGGTGAGCTGGTGGGTGAGTGCGTAGATGAGCGGGTGGGTGAGTATCTAAGTGAGTGAGTTGATGGTGACATCACCAGTGTTTTCGAGAAGAAGGAAGTAAACGCCAGGAGGTGCGATGATGTTTGGGTCTCGAATGTGGAGTTTATTCTGGACGTCCGTGTTCTTCCACTCAGCAACATTCTTCTTCATCTGGGTCAGGTTCTAGGATGGTGACAGCAGCAGCGCCATCCCAGAAGGGAGATCGGGGCTCGAGTCGGCGGCGAGGGGCAGGGTTGAGGTGTCGGCTCAAGAGTAGGCAGGTGCTTGCAAGAAAACGTCTCGCCGACTCTCTTGAAGGTCGCGCGACGTCACTGTGCATATTTGGTGGCAGAATGTTCGCCAGCATACGGGAGCCAGGGGATTGGTGTCGGGGTCAGGGTTCCCGTCGCGTTATTCGACATCCCCAGGTGCCGGTGCGAGGCGACTCCGAGACGCCCTCCGTGACGACCCCGGGTCGGGGCTGGCGATGAGCGACGCTGTGAAGCCGTGGCGTCGCTCATCGCCTCGCTGATGCTGCGGATCGGGCGTCTCAGACCAGGGCGGTGGGTGGAGGGAGGCAGATAATAATTTGACGTCATGAAAATGTAGAGATGATTTGCGTTCCATTATGAAAACAGAATATACACTGCCTAAGAGCAATGACAAAAACATCAGCCTGTAACCCTCATCACACACAGCTAGCATTGTGTAACCTTCATCACAAACAGCTAGCGTTGTGTGACCCTCATCACACACAGCTAGCATTGTGTAACTCTCATCACACACAGCTAGCGTTGTGTAACCCTCATCACACACAGCTAGCATTGTGTGACCCTCATCACGCACAGCTAGCGTTGTGTAAACCTCATCACACACAGTTAGCATTGTGTGATCCTCATCACACACAGCTAGCGTTGTGTAACCCTCATCACACACAGCTAGCGTTGTGTAACTCTTATCACACACAGCTAGCATTGTGTAACCCTCATCACACACAGCTAGCGTTGTGTAACCCTCATCACATACAGCTAGGTGCTGTGTAACCCTCATCACACACAGCTAACATTGTGTAACTCTCATCACACAAAGCTAGCGTTGTGTAACCCTCATCACACACAGCTAGCATTGTCAAACTCTCATCACACAAAGCTAGCGTTGTGTAACCCTCATCACACACAGCTAGCATTGTGTAACTCTCATCACACAAAGCTAGCGTTGTGTAACTATCATCACACACAGCTAGCATTGTGTAACTCTCATCACACAAAGCTAGCGTTGTGTAACCCTCATCACACACAGCTAGCATTGTGTGACCCTCATCAGACACAGCTAGCATTGTGTAACCCTCATCACACACAGCTAGCGTTGTGTAACCCTCATCACACACAGCTAGCATTGTGTGACCCTCATCACACACAGCTAGTATTGTGTAACTCTCATCACACACAGCTAGCGTTGTGTAACCCTCATCACACACAGCTAGCATTGTGTGACCCTCATCACACACAGCTAGCGTTGTGTAACTCTCATCACACACAGCTAGCATTGTGTATCTCTCATCACACACAGCTAGAATTGTGTAACCATCATCACACACAGCTAGCGTTGTGTAACTCTCATCACACACAGCTAGTATTGTGTAACCCTCATCACACACAGCTAGCGTTGTGTAACTCTCATTACACACAGCTAGCGTTGTGTAACTCTCATCACACACAGCTAGCGTTGTGTAACCCTCATCACACACAGCTGGCATTGTGTAACTCTGATCACACATAGCTAGCATTGTGTAACCCTCATCACACACAGATAGCATTGTATGACCCTCATCACACACAGCTAGCATTGTGTAACTCTCATCACACACAGCTAGCGTTGTGTGACCCTCATCACACACAGCTAGTATTGTGTAACCCTCATCACACACAGCTAGCGTTGTGTAACCCTCATCACACACAGCTAGCATTGTGTAACTCTCATCACACACAGCTAGCATTGTGTAATTCTCATCACACACAGCTAGCGTTGAGTGACCCTCATCATACACAGCTAGTAATGTGTAACTCTCATCACACACAGCTAGCGTTGTGTAACTCTCATCACACACAGCTAGCGTTGTGTAACCCTCATCACACACAGCTAGCATTGTGTAACTCTGATCACACACAGCTAGCATTGTGTAACTCTCATCACACACAGCTAGCGTTGTGTGACCCTCATCATACACAGCTAGTATTGTCTAACTCTCATCACACACAGCTAGCGTTGTGTAACTCTCATCACACACAGCTAGCGTTGTGTAACCCTCATCACACACAGCTAGCATTGTGTAACTCTGATCACACACAGCTAGCATTGTGTGACCCTCATAACACACAGCTAGCATTGTGTAACCCTCACACCACACAGCTAGCGTTGTGTAACCCTCATCACACACAGCTAGCGTTGTGTAACCCTCATCACACACAGCTAGCGTTGTGTAACCCTCATCACACACAGACGGCATTGTGTAACTCTCATCACACACAGCTAGCGTTGTGTAACTCTCATCACACACAGCTAGCGTTGTGTAACCCTCATCATATACAGCTAGTATTGTGTAACTCTCATCACACACAGCTAGCGTTGTGTAACCCTCATAACACACAGCTAGCGTTGTGTAACCCTCATCACACACAGCTAGCGTTGTGTAACCCTCATCACACACAGCTAGCGTTGTGTCACTCTCATCACACAGCTATCATTGTGTAACTCTCATCACACACAGCTAGCGTTGTGTGACCCTCATCACACACAGCTAGCATTGTGTAACTCTCATCACACACAGCTAGCATTGTGTAACCCTCATCACACACAGCTAGCATTGTGTAACTCTCATCACACACAGCTAGCATTGTGTAACTCTCATCACACACAGCTAGCGTTGTGTGACCCTCATCATACACAGCTAGTATTGTGTAACTCTCATCACACACAGCTAGCGTTGTGTAACTCTCATCACACACAGCTAGCGTTGAGTAACCCTCATCACACACAGCTAGCATTGTGTAACTCTGATCACACACAGCTAGCATTGTGTAACCCTCATCACACACAGATAGCATTGTGTAACTCTCATCACACACAGCTAGCATTGTGTAACTCTCATCACACACAGCTAGCGTTGTGTGACCCTCATCACACACAGCTAGCATTGTGTAACCCTCATCACACACAGCTAGCGTTGTGTAACTCTCATCACACACAGCTAGCATTGTGTAACTCTCATCACACACAGCTAGCATTGTGTAACCCTCATCACACACAGCTAGCGTTGTGTAACTCTCATCACACACAGCTAGCATTGTGTAACTCTCATCACACACAGCTAGCGTTGTGTGGCCACCATCACCAACAGCTAGCATTGTGTAACTCTCATCACACACAGCTAGCATTGTGTAACTCTCATCACACACAGCTAGCGTTGTGTGACCCTCATCACACACAGCTAGCGTTGTGTAACTCTCATCACATACAGCTAGCATTGTGTGACCCTCATCACACACAGCTAGTATTGTTAAACCCTCATCACACACAGCTAGCGTTGTGTGACCCTCATCACACACAGCTAGCATTGTGTGATCCTAATCACACACAGCTAGCATTGTGTAACTCTCATAACACACAGCTAGCGTTGTGTAACCCTCATCACACAGCTAGCATTGTGTAACTCTCATCACACACAGCTAGCGTTGTGTGACCCTCATCATACACAGCTAGTATTGTGTAACTCTCATCACACACAGCTAGCGTTGTGTAACTCTCATCACACACAGCTAGCGTTGTGTAACCCTCATCACACACAGCTAGCATTGTGTAACTCTGATCACACACAGCTAGCATTGTGTAACCCTCATCACACACAGATAGCATTGTGTAACTCTCATCACACACAGCTAGCATTGTGTAACTCTCATCACACACAGCTAGCATTGTCAAACTCTCATCACAAAAAGCTAGCGTTGTGTAACCCTCATCACACACGGCTAGCATTGTGTAACTCTCATCACACAAAGCTAGCGTTGTGTAACCCTCATCACACACAGCTAGCATTGTGTGACCACCATCACACACAGCTAGCATTGTGTAACTCTCATCACACACAGCTAGCATTGTGTAACTCTCATCACACACAGCTAGCGTTGTGTGACCCTCATCACACACAGCTAGCGTTGTGTAACTCTCATCACACACAGCTAGCATTGTGTGACCCTCATCACACACAGCTAGTATTGTTAAACCCTCATCACACACAGCTAGCGTTGTGTGACCCTCATCACACACAGCTAGCATTGTGTGACCCTCATCACACACAGCTAGCGTTGTGTAACCCTCATCACACACAGCTAGCATTGTGTGACCCTCATCACACACAGCTAGTATTGTGTAACTCTCATCACACACAGCTAGCATTGTGTAACTCTCATCACACACAGCTAGCGTTGTTTGACCACCATCACACACAGCTAGCATTGTGTAACTCTCATCACACACAGCTAGCATTGTGTAACTCTCATCAAACACAGCTAGCGTTGTGTGACCCTCATCACACACAGCTAGCGTTGTGTAACTCTCATCACACACAGCTAGCATTGTGTGACCCTCATCACACACAGCTAGTATTGTTAAACCCTCATCACACACAGCTAGCGTTGTGTGACCCTCATCACACACAGCTAGCATTGTGTGATCCTCATCACACACAGCTAGCATAGTGTGACTCTCATAACACACAGCTAGCGTTGTGTAACCCTCATCACACACAGCTAGCGTTGTGTAACCCTCATCACACACAGCTAACATTGTGTAACTCTCATCACACAAAGCTAGCGTTGTGTAACCCTCATCACACACAGCTAGCATTGTGTGACCCTCATCACGCACAGCTAGCATTGTGTATCCCTCATCACACACAGCTAGCGTTGTGTAACCCTCATCACACACAGCTAGCATTGTGTAACTCTGATCACACACAGCTAGCATTGTGTAACCCTCATCACACACAGATAGCATTGTGTAACTCTCATCACACACAGCTAGCATTGTGTAACTCTCATCACACACAGCTAGCATTGTCAAACTCTCATCACAAAAAGCTAGCGTTGTGTAACCCTCATCACACACAGCTAGCATTGTGTAACTCTCATCACACAAAGCTAGCGTTGTGTAACCCTCATCACACACAGCTAGCATTGTGTGACCACCATCACACACAGCTAGCATTGTGTAACTCTCATCACACACAGCTAGCATTGTGTAACTCTCATCACACACAGCTAGCGTTGTGTGACCCTCATCACACACAGGTAGCGTTGTGTAACTCTCATCACACACAGCTAGCGTTGTGTGACCCTCATCACACACAGCTAGTATTGTTAAACCCTCATCACACACAGCTAGCGTTGTGTGACCCTCATCACACACAGCTAGCATTGTGTGACCCTCATCACACACAGCTAGCGTTGTGTAACCCTCATCACACACAGCTAGCATTGTGTGACCCTCATCACACACAGCTAGTATTGTGTAACTCTCATCACACACAGCTAGCATTGTGTAACTCTCATCACACACAGCTAGCGTTGTTTGACCACCATCACACACAGCTAGCATTGTGTAACTCTCATCACACACAGCTAGCATTGTGTAACTCTCATCAAACACAGCTAGCGTTGTGTGACCCTCATCACACACAGCTAGCGTTGTGTAACTCTCATCACACACAGCTAGCATTGTGTGACCCTCATCACACACAGCTAGTATTGTTAAACCCTCATCACACACAGCTAGCGTTGTGTTACCCTCATCACACACAGCTAGCATTGTGTGATCCTCATCACACACAGCTAGCATAGTGTGACTCTCATAACACACAGCTAGCGTTGTGTAACCCTCATCACACACAGCTAGCGTTGTGTAACCCTCATCACACACAGCTAACATTGTGTAACTCTCATCACACAAAGCTAGCGTTGTGTAACCCTCATCACACACAGCTAGCATTGTGTGACCCTCATCACGCACAGCTAGCATTGTGTAACCCTCATCACACACAGCTAGGTGTTGTGTAACTCTCATCACACACAGCTAGCGTTGTGTAACCCTCATCACACACAGCTAACATTGTGTAACTCTCATCACACAAAGCTAGCGTTGTGTAACCCTCATCACACACAGCTAGCATTGTGTGACCCTCATCACACAGCTAGCATTGTGTAACCCTCATCACACAAAGCTAGCGTTGTGTAACCCTCATCACACACAGCTAGCGTTGTGTAACCCTCATCACACACAGGTAGCATTGTGTGACCCTCATCACACACAGCTAGTATTGTGTAACTCTCATCACACAGCTAGCGTTGTGTAACCCTCATCACACACAGCTAGCATTGTGTGACCCTCATCAAACACAGCTAGCGTTGTGTAACTCTCATTACACACAGCTAGCATTGTGTAACTCTCATCACACACAGCTAGCATTGTGTAACCCTCATCACACACAGCTAGCGTTGTGTAACTCTCATCACACACAGCTAGTATTGTGTAACCCTCATCACACACAGCTAGCGTTGTGTAACTCTCATCACACACAGCGAGCGTTGTGTAACTCTCATCACACACAGCTAGCGTTGTGTAACCCTCATCACACACAGCTAGCGTTGTGTAACTCTGATCACACATAGCTAGCATTGTGTAACCCTCATCACACACAGATAGCATTGTGTAACTTTCATCACACACAGCTAGCGTTGTGTGACCCTCATCACACACAGCTATCATTGTGTAACCCTCATCACACACAGCTAGCATTGTGTACCCCTCATCACACACAGCTAGCGTTGTGCAATCCTCATCACACACAGCTAGTATTGTGTAACTCTCATCACAAACAGCTAGCGTTGTGTAACCCTCATAACACACAGCTAGCGTTGTGTAACTCTCATCACACACAGCTAGTGTTGTGTAACCCTCATCACACACAGCTAGCGTTGTGTAACTCTCATCACACACAGCCATCATTTTATAACTCTCATCACACACAGCTAGCTTTGTGTGACCCTCATCACACACAGCTAGCATTGTGTACCTCTCATCACACACAGCTAGCATTGTGTAACCCTCATCACACACAGCTAGCATTGTGTAACTCTCAACACACACAGCTAGCATTGTGTAACTCTCATCACACACAGCTAGCGTTGTGTGACCCTCATCACACACAGCTAGTATTGTGTAACTCTCATCACACACAGCTAGCGTTGTGTAACCCTCATCACACACAGCTATCATTGTGTAACTCTGATCACACACAGCTAGCATTGTGTAACCCTCATCACACACAGATAGCATTGTGTAACTCTCATCACACACAGCTAGCATTGTGTAACTCTCATCACACAAAGCTAGCGTTGTGTGACCCTCATCACACACAGCTAGCATTGTGTAACTCTCATCACACACAGCTAGCGTTGTGTAACCCTCATCACACACAGCTAGCGTTGTGTAACTCTCATCACACACAGCTAGCATTGTGTAACTCTCATCACACACAGCTAGTGTTGTGTTCTCTCATCACACACAGCTAGCGTTGTGCAACCCTCATCACAGAGAGCTAGCGTTGTGTAACCCTCATCACACACAGCTAGCGTTGTGTAACCCTCATCACACAAACATAGCATTGTGTAACTCTCATCACACACAGCTAGCGTTGTGTAACCCTCATCACACACAGCTAGCGTTGTGTAACTCTCATCACACACAGCTAGCGTTGTGTAACTCTCATCACACACAGCTAGCGTTGTGTAACCCTCATAACACACAGCTAGCATTGTGTAACTCTCATCACACACAGCTAGCGTTGTGTACCCTCATCACACACAGCTAGCGTTGTGTAACCCTCATCACACACAGCTAGCGTTGTGTAACCCTCATCACACACAGCTAGCATTGTGTGACCCTCATCACACACAGCTAGCATTGTGTGACCCTCATCACACACAGCTAGAATTGTGTAACTCTCATCACACACAGCTAGCGTTGTGTAACCCTCATCAAACACAGCTAGCATTGAGTGACCCTCATCACACACAGCTAGCGTTGTGTAACTCTCATCACAGACAGCTAGCATTGTGTAACCCTCATCACACACAGCTAGCATTGTGTACCCCTCATCACACACAGCTAGCGTTTTGCAACCCTCATCACACACAGCTAGTATTGTGTAACTCTCATCACAAACAGCTAGCGTTGTGTAACCCTCATAACACACAGCTAGCGTTGTGTAACTCTCATCACACACAGCTAGTGTTGTGTAACCCTCATCACACACAGCTAGCGTTGTGTAACTCTCATCACACACAGCTATCATTGTATAACTCTCATCACACACAGCTAGCTTTGTGTGACCCTCATCACACACAGCTAGCATTGTGTACCCCTCATCACACACAGCTAGCGTTTTGCAACCCTCATCACACACAGCTAGTATTGTGTAACTCTCATCACAAACAGCTAGCGTTGTGTAACCCTCATAACACACAGCTAGCGTTGTGTAACTCTCATCACACACAGCTAGTGTTGTGTAACCCTCATCACACACAGCTAGCGTTGTGTAACCCTCATCACACACAGCTAGCATTGTGTGACCCTCATCACACACAGCTAGCATTGTGTGACCCTCATCACACACAGCTAGAATTGTGTAACTCTCATCACACACAGCTAGCGTTGTGTAACCCTCATCAAACACAGCTAGCATTGAGTGACCCTCATCACACACAGCTAGCGTTGTGTAACTCTCATCACAGACAGCTAGCATTGTGTAACCCTCATCACACACAGCTAGCATTGTGTACCCCTCATCACACACAGCTAGCGTTTTGCAACCCTCATCACACACAGCTAGTATTGTGTAACTCTCATCACAAACAGCTAGCGTTGTGTAACCCTCATAACACACAGCTAGCGTTGTGTAACTCTCATCACACACAGCTAGTGTTGTGTAACCCTCATCACACACAGCTAGCGTTGTGTAACTCTCATCACACACAGCTATCATTGTATAACTCTCATCACACACAGCTAGCTTTGTGTGACCCTCATCACACACAGCTAGCATTGTGTAACTCTCATCACACACAGCTAGCATTGTGTAACCCTCATCACACACAGCTAGCATTGTGTAACTCTCATCACACACAGCTAGCATTGTGTAACTCTCATCACACACAGCTAGCGTTGTGTGACCCTCATCACACACAGCTAGTATGGTTTAACTCTCATCACACACAGCTAGCGTTGTGTAACTCTCATCACACACAGCTAGCGTTGTGTAACCCTCATCACACACAGCTATCATTGTGTAACTCTGATCACACACAGCTAGCATTGTGTAACCCTCATCACACACAGATAGCATTGTGTAACTCTCATCACACACAGCTAGCATTGTGTAACTCTCATCACACACAGCTAGCGTTGTGTGACCCTCATCACACAGAGCTAGCATTGTGTAACTCTCATCACACACAGCTAGCGTTGTCTAACCCTCATCACACACAGCTAGCGTTGTGTAACTCTCATCACACACAGCTAGCATTGTGTAACTCTCATCACACACAGCTAGCGTTGTGTAACTTTCATCACACACAGCTAGTGTTGTGTTCTCTCATCACACACAGCTAGCGTTGTGCAACCCTCATCTCAGAGAGCTAGCGTTGTGTAACCCTCATCACACACAGCTAGCGTTGTGTAACCCTCATCACACAAAGATAGCATTGTGTAACTCTCATCACACACAGCTAGCGTTGTGTAACCCTCATCACACACAGCTAGCGTTGTGTAACTCTTATCACACACAGCTAGCATTGTGTAACCCTCATCACACACAGCTAGCATTGTGTAACTCTCATAACACACAGCTAGCGTTGTGTGACCTTCATCACACACAGCTAGCGTTGTGTAACTCTCATCACACACAGCTAGCGTTGTGTAACTCTCATCACACACAGCTAGCGTTGTGTAACCCTCATAACACACAGCTAGCATTGTGTAACTCTCATCACACACAGCTAGCGTTGTGTACCCTCATCACACACAGCTAGCGTTGTGTAACCCTCATCACACACAGCTAGCGTTGTGTAACCCTCATCACACACAGCTAGCATTGTGTGACCCTCATCACACACAGCTAGCATTGTGTGACCCTCATCACACACAGCTAGAATTGTGTAACTCTCATCACACACAGCTAGCGTTGTGTAACCCTCATCAAACACAGCTAGCATTGAGTGACCCTCATCACACACAGCTAGCGTTGTGTAACTCTCATCACAGACAGCTAGCATTGTGTAACCCTCATCACACACAGCTAGCATTGTGTACCCCTCATCACACACAGCTAGCGTTTTGCAACCCTCATCACACACAGCTAGTATTGTGTAACTCTCATCACAAACAGCTAGCGTTGTGTAACCCTCATAACACACAGCTAGCGTTGTGTAACTCTCATCACACACAGCTAGTGTTGTGTAACCCTCATCACACACAGCTAGCGTTGTGTAACTCTCATCACACACAGCTATCATTGTATAACTCTCATCACACACAGCTAGCTTTGTGTGACCCTCATCACACACAGCTAGCATTGTGTACCCCTCATCACACACAGCTAGCGTTTTGCAACCCTCATCACACACAGCTAGTATTGTGTAACTCTCATCACAAACAGCTAGCGTTGTGTAACCCTCATAACACACAGCTAGCGTTGTGTAACTCTCATCACACACAGCTAGTGTTGTGTAACCCTCATCACACACAGCTAGCGTTGTGTAACCCTCATCACACACAGCTAGCATTGTGTGACCCTCATCACACACAGCTAGCATTGTGTGACCCTCATCACACACAGCTAGAATTGTGTAACTCTCATCACACACAGCTAGCGTTGTGTAACCCTCATCAAACACAGCTAGCATTGAGTGACCCTCATCACACACAGCTAGCGTTGTGTAACTCTCATCACAGACAGCTAGCATTGTGTAACCCTCATCACACACAGCTAGCATTGTGTACCCCTCATCACACACAGCTAGCGTTTTGCAACCCTCATCACACACAGCTAGTATTGTGTAACTCTCATCACAAACAGCTAGCGTTGTGTAACCCTCATAACACACAGCTAGCGTTGTGTAACTCTCATCACACACAGCTAGTGTTGTGTAACCCTCATCACACACAGCTAGCGTTGTGTAACTCTCATCACACACAGCTAGCGTTGTGTAACCCTCATAACACACAGCTAGCGTTGTGTAACTCTCATCACACACAGCTAGTGTTGTGTAACCCTCATCACACACAGCTAGCGTTGTGTAACTCTCATCACACACAGCTATCATTGTATAACTCTCATCACACACAGCTAGCTTTGTGTGACCCTCATCACACACAGCTAGCATTGTGTACCCCTCATCACACACAGCTAGCGTTTTGCAACCCTCATCACACACAGCTAGTATTGTGTAACTCTCATCACAAACAGCTAGCGTTGTGTAACCCTCATAACACACAGCTAGCGTTGTGTAACTCTCATCACACACAGCTAGTGTTGTGTAACCCTCATCACACACAGCTAGCGTTGTGTAACCCTCATCACACACAGCTAGCATTGTGTGACCCTCATCACACACAGCTAGCATTGTGTGACCCTCATCACACACAGCTAGAATTGTGTAACTCTCATCACACACAGCTAGCGTTGTGTAACCCTCATCAAACACAGCTAGCATTGAGTGACCCTCATCACACACAGCTAGCGTTGTGTAACTCTCATCACAGACAGCTAGCATTGTGTAACCCTCATCACACACAGCTAGCATTGTGTACCCCTCATCACACACAGCTAGCGTTTTGCAACCCTCATCACACACAGCTAGTATTGTGTAACTCTCATCACAAACAGCTAGCGTTGTGTAACCCTCATAACACACAGCTAGCGTTGTGTAACTCTCATCACACACAGCTAGTGTTGTGTAACCCTCATCACACACAGCTAGCGTTGTGTAACTCTCATCACACACAGCTATCATTGTATAACTCTCATCACACACAGCTAGCTTTGTGTGACCCTCATCACACACAGCTAGCATTGTGTAACTCTCATCACACACAGCTAGCATTGTGTAACCCTCATCACACACAGCTAGCATTGTGTAACTCTCATCACACACAGCTAGCATTGTGTAACTCTCATCACACACAGCTAGCGTTGTGTGACCCTCATCACACACAGCTAGTATGGTTTAACTCTCATCACACACAGCTAGCGTTGTGTAACTCTCATCACACAGAGCTAGCGTTGTGTAACCCTCATCACACACAGCTATCATTGTGTAACTCTGATCACACACAGCTAGCATTGTGTAACCCTCATCACACACAGATAGCATTGTGTAACTCTCATCACACACAGCTAGCATTGTGTAACTCTCATCACACACAGCTAGCGTTGTGTGACCCTCATCACACAGAGCTAGCATTGTGTAACTCTCATCACACACAGCTAGCGTTGTCTAACCCTCATCACACACAGCTAGCGTTGTGTAACTCTCATCACACACAGCTAGCATTGTGTAACTCTCATCACACACAGCTAGCGTTGTGTAACTCTCATCACACACAGCTAGTGTTGTGTTCTCTCATCACACACAGCTAGCGTTGTGCAACCCTCATCTCAGAGAGCTAGCGTTGTGTAACCCTCATCACACACAGCTAGCGTTGTGTAACCCTCATCACACAAAGATAGCATTGTGTAACTCTCATCACACACAGCTAGCGTTGTGTAACCCTCATCACACACAGCTAGCGTTGTGTAACTCTTATCACACACAGCTAGCATTGTGTAAACCTCATCACACACAGCTAGCATTGTGTAACTCTCATAACACACAGCTAGCGTTGTGTGACCTTCATCACACACAGCTAGCGTTGTGTAACTCTCATCACACACAGCTAGCGTTGTGTAACTCTCATCACACACAGCTTGCGTTGTGTAACCCTCATCACACAGCTAGCATTGTGTAACTCTCATCACACACAGCTAGCGTTGTGTACCCTCATCACACACAGCTAGCGTTGTGTAACCCTCATCACACACAGCTAGCATTGTGTGACCCTCATCACACACAGCTAGCATTGTGTAACCCTCATCACACACAGCTAGCGTTGTGTAACCCTCATCACACACAGCTAGCATTGTGTGACCCTCATCACACACAGCTAGCATTGTGTGACCCTCATCACACACAGCTAGTATTGTGTAACTCTCATCACACACAGCTAGCGTTGTGTAACCCTCATCAAACACAGCTAGCATTGTGTGACCCTCATCACACACAGCTAGCGTTGTGTAACTCTCATCACACACAGCTAGCATTGTATAACCCTCATCACAAACAGCTAGCGTTGTGTAACTCTCATCACACACAGCCAGTATTGTGTAACCCTCATCACACACAGCTAGCGTTGTGTAACTCTCATCACACACAGCTAGCGTTGTGTAACTCTCATCACACACAGCTAGCGTTGTGTAACCCTCATCACACACATCTAGCATTGTGTAACTCTGATCACACACAGCTAGCATTGTGTAACCCTCATCACACACAGCTAGTATTATGTAACTCTCATCACACACAGCTAGTGTTGTGTGACCCTCATCACACACAGCTAGCATTGTGTAACCCTCATCACACACAGCTTGCATTGTGTAACTCTCATGACACAGCTAGCATTGTGTAACCCTCATCACACACAGCTAGCGTTGTGTGACCCTCATCACACACAGCTAGCGTTGTGTAACTCTCATCACACACAGCTAGCGTTGTGTAACCCTCATCACACACAGCGAGCGTTGTGTAACTCTCATCACACACAGCTATCATTATGTAACTCTCATCACACACATCTAGCATTGTGTAACCCTCATCACACACAGCTAGCATTGTGTAACCCTCATCACACACAGCTTGCATTGTGTAACTCTCATGACACAGCTAGCATTGTGTAACCCTCATCACACACAGCTAGCGTTGTGTGACCCTCATCACACACAGCTAGCGTTGTGTAACTCTCATCACACACAGCTAGCGTTGTGTAACCCTCATCACACACAGCGAGCGTTGTGTAACTCTCATCACACACAGCTATCATTGTGTAACTCTCATCACACACATCTAGCATTGTGTAACCCTCATCACACACATCTAGCATTGTGTAACCCTCATCACACACAGCTAGCATTGTGTAACCCTCAACACACACAGTTAGCGTTGTGTAACTCTCATCACACACATCTAGCATTGTGTAACCCTCATCACACACAGCTAGCATTGTGTAACTCTCATCACACACAGCTAGCGTTGTGTTCTCTCATCACACACAGCTAGCGTTGTGCAATCCTCATCACAGACAGCTAGCGTTGTGTAACCCTCATCACACACAGCTAGCGTTGTGTAACCCTCATCACACACAGATAGCATTGTGTAACTCTCATCACACACAGCTAGCGTTGTGTAACCCTCATCACACACAGCTAGCGTTGTGTAACTCTTATCACACACAGCTAGCATTGTGTAACCCTCATCACACACAGCTAGCATTGTGTAACTCTCATAACACACAGCTAGCGTTGTGTGACCTTCATCACACACAGCTAGCGTTGTGTAACTCTCATTACACACAGCTAGCGTTGTGTAACCCTCATCACACACAGCTAGCATTGTGTGACCCTCATCACACACAACTAGTATTGTGTAACTCTCATCACACACAGCTAGAGTTGTGTAAACCTCATCAAACACAGCTAGCATTGTGTGACCCTCATCACACACAACTAGTATTGTGTAACTCTCATCACACACAGCTAGTGTTGTGTTCTCTCATCACACACAGCTAGCGTTGTGCAACCCTCATCACAGACAGCTAGCGTTGAGTAAAACCCTCATCACACACAGCTAGCGTTGTGTAACCCTCATCACACACAGCTAGCGTTGTGTAACTCTTATCACACACTGCTAGCATTGTGTAAACCTCATCACACACAGCTAGCATTGTGTAACTCTCATTATACACAGCTAGCGTTGTGTGACCTTCATCACACACAGCTAGCGTTGTGTAACTCTCATCACACACAGCTAGCACTGTGTAACCCTCATCAAACACAGCTAGCATTGTGTAACCCTCATCACACACAGCTAGCGTTGTGTAACCCTCATCACACACAGCTAGCATTGAGTGACCCTCATCACACACAGCTAGTATTGTGTGACTCTCATCACACACAGCTAGCGTTGTGTAACCATCATCACACACAGCTAGCGTTGTGTAACTCTCATCACACACAGCTAGCGCTGTGTAACTCTCATCACACACAGCTAGCATTCTGTAAACCTCATCACACACAGCTAGCATTGTGTAACTCTCATCACACACAGCTAGCATTCTGTAAACCTCATCACACACAGCTAGCGTTGTGTAACTCTCATCACACACAGCTAGCATTGTGTAACCCTCATCACACACAGCTAGCGTTGTGTAACCCTCATCACACACAGCTAGCATTGTGTAACTCTCATCACACAGAGCTAGCATTGTGTAACCCTCATCACACACAGCTAGTATTGTGTAACTCTCATCACACACAGCTAGCGTTGTGTGATCCTCATCACACACAGCTACCATTGTGTAACCCTCATCACACACGGCTAGCATTGTGTAACCCTCTCCACACACAGCTAGCATTGTGTAACCCTCATCACACACAGCTAGCGTTGTGTGACCCTCATCACACACAGCTAGCGTTGTGTAACTCTCATCACACACAGATAGCGTTGTGTAACCCTCATCACACACAGCTAGCGTTGTGTAACTCTCATCACACACAGCTATCATTGTGTAACTCTCATCACACACATGTAGCATTGTGTAACCCTCATCACACACAGCTAGCATTGTGTAACCCTCATCGCACACAGCTAGCGTTGTGTGACCCTCATCACACACAGCTAGCATTGTGTAACTCTCATCACACACAGCTAGCATTGCGTAACCCTCATCACACACAGCTAGTATTGTGTAACTCTCATCACACACAGCTAGTGTTGTGTGACCCTCATCACACACAGCTAGCATTGTGTAACCCTCATCACACACAGCTAGCGTTTTGTAACCCTCATCACACACAGCTAGCATTGTGTAACCCTCATCACACACAGCTTGCATTGTGTAACTCTCATGACACAGCTAGCATTGTGTAACCCTCATCACACACAGCTAGCGTTGTGTGACCCTCATCACACACAGCTAGCGTTGTGTAACTCTCATCACACACAGCTAGCGTTGTGTAACCCTCATCACACACAGCGAGCGTTGTGTAACTCTCATCACACACAGCTATCATTGTGTAACTCTCATCACACACATCTAGCATTGTGTAACCCTCATCACACACAGCTAGCATTGTGTAACCCTCATCACACACAGCTTGCATTGTGTAACTCTCATGACACAGCTAGCATTGTGTAACCCTCATCACACACAGCTAGCGTTGTGTGACCCTCATCACACACAGCTAGCGTTGTGTAACTCTCATCACACACAGCTAGCGTTGTGTAACCCTCATCACACACAGCGAGCGTTGTGTAACTCTCATCACACACAGCTATCATTGTGTAACTCTCATCACACACATCTAGCATTGTGTAACCCTCATCACACACATCTAGCATTGTGTACCCCTCATCACACACAGCTAGCATTGTGTAACCCTCAACACACACAGTTAGCGTTGTGTAACTCTCATCACACACATCTAGCATTGTGTAACCCTCATCACACACAGCTAGCATTGTGTAACTCTCATCACACACAGCTAGCGTTGTGTTCTCTCATCACACACAGCTAGCGTTGTGCAATCCTCATCACAGACAGCTAGCGTTGTGTAACCCTCATCACACACAGCTAGCGTTGTGTCACCCTCATCACACACAGCTAGCATTGTGTAACTCTCATAACACACAGCTAGCGTTGTGTGACCTTCATCACACACAGCTAGCGTTGTGTAACTCTCATTACACACAGCTAGCGTTGTGTAACCCTCATCACACACAGCTAGCATTGTGTGACCCTCATCACACACAACTAGTATTGTGTAACTCTCATCACACACAGCTAGCGTTGTGTAAACCTCATCAAACACAGCTAGCATTGTGTGACCCTCATCACACACAACTAGTATTGTGTAACTCTCATCACACACAGCTAGTGTTGTGTTCTCTCATCACACACAGCTAGCGTTGTGCAACCCTCATCACAGACAGCTAGCGTTGAGTAAAACCCTCATCACACACAGCTAGCGTTGTGTAACCCTCATCACACACAGCTAGCGTTGTGTAACTCTTATCACACACTGCTAGCATTGTGTAAACCTCATCACACACAGCTAGCATTGTGTAACTCTCATAATACACAGCTAGCGTTGTGTGACCTTCATCACACACAGCTAGCGTTGTGTAACTCTCATCACACACAGCTAGCACTGTGTAACCCTCATCAAACACAGCTAGCATTGTGTAACCCTCATCACACACAGCTAGCGTTGTGTAACCCTCATCACACACAGCTAGCATTGTGAGACCCTCATCACACACAGCTAGTATTGTGTAACTCTCATCACACACAGCTAGCGTTGTGTAACCATCATCACAGACAGCTAGCGTTGTGTAACCCTCATCACACACAGCTAGCGTTGTGTAACCCTCATCACACACAGATAGCATTGTGTAACTCTCATCACACACAGCTAGCGTTGTGTAACCCTCATCACACACAGCTAGCGTTGTGTAACTCTTATCACACACAGCTAGCATTGTGTAACCCTCATCACACACAGCTAGCATTGTGTAACTATCATAACACACAGCTAGCGTTGTGTGACCTTCATCACACACAGCTAGCGTTGTGTAACTCTCATTACACACAGCTAGCGTTGTGTAACCCTCATCACACACAGCTAGCATTGTGTGACCCTCATCACACACAACTAGTATTGTGTAACTCTCATCACACACAGCTAGCGTTGTGTAAACCTCATCAAACACAGCTAGCATTGTGTGACCCTCATCACACATAACTAGTATTGTGTAACTCTCATCACACACAGCTAGTGTTGTGTTCTCTCATCACACACAGCTAGCGTTGTGTAAACCTCATCAAACACAGCTAGCATTGTGTGACCCTCATCACACACAACTAGTATTGTGTAACTCTCATCACACACAGCTATCATTGTGTAACTCTCATCACACACATGTAGCATTGTGTAACCCTCATCACACACAGCTAGCATTGTGTAACCCTCATCACACACAGCTAGCGTTGTGTGACCCTCATCACACACAGCTAGCATTGTGTAACTCTCATCACACACAGCTAGCATTGCGTAACCCTCATCACACACAGCTAGCATTGTGTAACTCTCATCACACACACAGCTAGCATTGTGTAACTCTCATCACACACAGCTAGCGTTGTGTGACCCTCATCACACACAGCTAGTATTGTGTAACCCTCATCACACACAGCTAGCGTTGTGTAACTCTCATCACACACAGCTAGCATTGTGTAACCCTCATCACACACAGCTAGCATTGTGTAACCCTCATCTCACACAGCTAGCGTTGTGTAACTCTCATCACACACAGCTAGCGTTGTGTAACTCCCAGCACACACAGCTAGCGTTGTGTAACCCTCATCACACAGCAAGCGTTGTGTAAATCTCATTACACACAGCGAGCGTTGTGTAACCCTCATCACACACAGGTAGCATTGTGTAACCCTCATCACACACAGCTAGCGTTGTGGAAATCTCATTACACACAGCTATCATTGTGTAACTCTCATCAAACACAGCTAGCGTTGTGTAACCCTCATCACACACAGCTAGCGTTGTGTAACCCTCATCACACACAGCTAGCGTTGTGTAACTCCCATCACACACAGCTAGCGTTGTGTAACTCTCATGACATACAGCTAGCATTCTGTAAACCTCATAACACACAGCTAGCATTGTGTAACTCTCATCACACACAGCTAGCATTCTGTAAACCTCATCACACACAGCTAGCGTTGTGTAACTCTCATCACACACAGCTAGCATTGTGTAACCCTCATCACACACAGCTAGCGTTGTGTAACCCTCATCACACACAGCTAGCATTGTGTAACTCTCATCACACACAGCTAGCGTTGTGTAACTCTCATCACACACAGCTAGCGTTGTGTAACTCTCATGACACACAGCTAGCATTCTGTAAACCTCATCACACACAGCTAGCATTGTGTAACTCTCATCACACACAGCTAGCATTCTGTAAACCTCATCACACACAGCTAGCGTTGTGTAACTCTCATCACACACAGCTAGCATTGTGTAACCCTCATCACACACAGCTAGCGTTGTGTAACCCTCATCACACACAGCTAGCATTGTGTAACTCTCATCACACACAGCTAGCGTTGTGTAACTCTCATCACACACAGCTAGCGTTGTGTAACCCTCATCACACACAGCTAGCATTGTGTAACTCTGATCACACACAGCTAGCATTGTGTAACCCTCATCACACACAGCTAGTATTGTGTAACTCTCATCACACACAGCTAGCGTTGTGTAACCCTCATCACACACAGCTAGGGTTGTGTAACTCTTATCACACACAGCTAGCATTGTGTAACCCTCATCACACACAGCTAGCATTGTGTAACTCTCATAACACACAGCTAGCGTTGTGTGACCTTCATCACACACAGCTAGCGTTGTGTAACTCTCATCACACACAGCTAGCGTTGTGTAACTCTCATCACGCACAGCTAGCGTTGTGTAACCCTCATAACACACAGCTAGCATTGTGTAACTCTCATCACACACAGCTAGCACTGTGTAACCCTCATCAAACACAGCTAGCATTGTGTAACCCTCATCACACACAACTAGCGTTGTGTAACCCTCATCACACAGAGCTAGCATTGTGTGACCCTCATTACACGCAGCTAGTATTGTGTAACTCTCATCACACACAGCTAGCGTTGTGTAACTCTCATCACACACAGCTAGCGTTGTGTAACTCTCATCACACACAGCTAGCGTTGTGTAACTCTCATGACACACAGCTAGCATTCTGTAAACCTCATCACACACAGCTAGCATTGTGTAACTCTCATCACACACAGCTAGCATTCTGTAAACCTCATCACACACAGCTAGCGTTGTGTAACTCTCATCACACACAGCTAGCATTGTGTAACCCTCATCACACACAGCTAGCGTTGTGTAACCCTCATCACACACAGCTAGCATTGTGTAACTCTCATCACACACAGCTAGCGTTGTGTAACTCTCATCACACACAGCTAGCGTTGTGTAACCCTCATCACACACAGCTAGCATTGTGTAACTCTGATCACACACAGCTAGCATTGTGTAACCCTCATCACACACAGCTAGTATTGTGTAACTCTCATCACACACAGCTAGCGTTGTGTAACCCTCATCACACACAGCTAGGGTTGTGTAACTCTTATCACACACAGCTAGCATTGTGTAACCCTCATCACACACAGCTAGCATTGTGTAACTCTCATAACACACAGCTAGCGTTGTGTGACCTTCATCACACACAGCTAGCGTTGTGTAACTCTCATCACACACAGCTAGCGTTGTGTAACTCTCATCACGCACAGCTAGCGTTGTGTAACCCTCATAACACACAGCTAGCATTGTGTAACTCTCATCACATACAGCTAGCACTGTGTAACCCTCATCAAACACAGCTAGCATTGTGTAACCCTCATCACACACAACTAGCGTTGTGTAACCCTCATCACACACAGCTAGCATTGTGTGACCCTCATTACACGCAGCTAGTATTGTGTAACTCTCATCACACACAGCTAGCGTTGTGTAACCCTCATCACACACAGCTAGCGTTGTGTAACCCTCATCACACACAGCTAGGGTTGTGTAACTCTTATCACACACAGCTAGCATTGTGTAACCCTCATCACACACAGCTAGCATTGTGTAACTCTCATAACACACAGCTAGCGTTGTGTGACCTTCATCACACACAGCTAGCGTTGTGTAACTCTCATCACACACAGCTAGCGTTGTGTAACTCTCATCACGCACAGCTAGCGTTGTGTAACCCTCATAACACACAGCTAGCATTGTGTAACTCTCATCACACACAGCTAGCACTGTGTAACCCTCATCAAACACAGCTAGCATTGTGTAACCCTCATCACACACAACTAGCGTTGTGTAACCCTCATCACACACAGCTAGCATTGTGTGACCCTCATTACACGCAGCTAGTATTGTGTAACTCTCATCACACACAGCTAGCGTTGTGTAACTCTCATCACACACAGCTAGCGTTGTGTAACTCTCATCACACACAGCTAGCGTTGTGTAACTCTCATGACACACAGCTAGCATTCTGTAAACCTCATCACACACAGCTAGCATTGTGTAACTCTCATCACACACAGCTAGCATTCTGTAAACCTCATCACACACAGCTAGCGTTGTGTAACTCTCATCACACACAGCTAGCATTGTGTAACCCTCATCACACACAGCTAGCGTTGTGTAACCCTCATCACACACAGCTAGCATTGTGTAACTCTCATCACACACAGCTAGCGTTGTGTAACTCTCATCACACACAGCTAGCGTTGTGTAACCCTCATCACACACAGCTAGCATTGTGTAACTCTGATCACACACAGCTAGCATTGTGTAACCCTCATCACACACAGCTAGTATTGTGTAACTCTCATCACACACAGCTAGCGTTGTGTAACCCTCATCACACACAGCTAGGGTTGTGTAACTCTTATCACACACAGCTAGCATTGTGTAACCCTCATCACACACAGCTAGCATTGTGTAACTCTCATAACACACAGCTAGCGTTGTGTGACCTTCATCACACACAGCTAGCGTTGTGTAACTCTCATCACACACAGCTAGCGTTGTGTAACTCTCATCACGCACAGCTAGCGTTGTGTAACCCTCATAACACACAGCTAGCATTGTGTAACTCTCATCACATACAGCTAGCACTGTGTAACCCTCATCAAACACAGCTAGCATTGTGTAACCCTCATCACACACAACTAGCGTTGTGTAACCCTCATCACACACAGCTAGCATTGTGTGACCCTCATTACACGCAGCTAGTATTGTGTAACTCTCATCACACACAGCTAGCGTTGTGTAACCCTCATCACACACAGCTAGCGTTGTGTAACTCTCATCACACACAGCTAGCGTTGTGTAACTCTCATCACACACAGCTAGCATTCTGTAAACCTCATCACACACAGCTAGCATTGTGTAACTCTCATCACACACAGCTAGCATTCTGTAAACCTCATCACACACAGCTAGCGTTGTGTAACTCTCATCACACACAGCTAGCGTTGTGTAACTCTCGTCACACACAGCTAGCGTTGTGTAACTCTCATCACACACAGCTAGCGTTGTGTAACCCTCATCACACACAGCTAGCATTGTGTAACTCTGATCACACACAGCTAGCATTGTGTAACCCTCATCACACACAGCTAGTATTGTGTAACTCTCATCACACACAGCTAGCGTTGTGTGACCCTCATCACACACAGCTACCATTGTGTAACCCTCATCACACACAGCTAGCATTGTGTAACCCTCACCACACACAGCTAGCATTGTGTAACCCTCATCACACACAGCTAGCGTTGTGTGACCCTCATCACACACAGCTAGCGTTGTGTAACTCTCATCACACACAGATAGCGTTGTGTAACCCTCATCACACACAGCTAGCGTTGTGTAACTCTCATCACACACAGCTATCATTGTGTAACTCTCATCACATACATGTAGCATTGTGTAACCCTCATCACACACAGCTAGCATTGTGTAACCCTCATCACACACAGCTAGCGTTTTGTGACCCTCATCACACACAGCTAGCATTGTGTAACTCTCATCACACACAGCTAGCATTGCGTAACCCTCATCACACACAGCTAGCATTGTGTAACTCTCATCACACACACACCTAGCATTGTGTAACTCTCATCACACACAGCTAGCGTTGTGTGACCCTCATCACACACAGCTAGTATTGTGTAACCCTCATCACAAACAGCTAGCGTTGTGTAACTCTCATCACACACAGCTAGCATTGTGTAACCCTCATCACACACAGTTAGCATTGTGTAACCCTCATCACACACAGCTAGCGTTGTGTAACTCTCATCACACACAGCTAGCGTTGTGTAACTCTCATCACACACAGCTAGCGTTGTGTAACCCTCATCACACACAGATAGCATTGTGTAACTCTCATCACACCCAGCTGGCATTGTGTAACTCTCATCATACACAGCTAGCGTTGTGTAACCCTCATCACACACAGCTAGCGTTGTGTGACCCTCATCACACACAGGTAGCATTGTGTAACCCTCATCACACACAGCTAGCGTTGTGTAAATCTCATTACACACAGCGAGCGTTGTGTAACCCTCATCACACACAGGTAGCATTGTGTAACCCTCATCACACACAGCTAGCGTTGTGTAAATCTCATTACACACAGCTATCATTGTGTAACTCTCATCACACGCAGCGAGCGTTGTGTAACCCTCATCACACACAGCTAGCATTGTGTAACCCTCATCACACACAGCTAGCGTTGTGTAACTCTCATCACACACAGCTAGCGTTGTGTAACTCTCATCACACACAGCTAGCATTCTGTAATCCTCATAACACACAGCTAGCATTGTGTAACTCTCATCACACACAGCTAGCATTCTGTAAACCTCATCACACACAGCTATCGTTGTGTAACTCTCATCACACACAGCTAGCATTGTGTAACCCTCATCACACACAGCTAGCGTTGTGTAACCCTCATCACACACAGCTAGCATTGTGTAACTCTCATCACACACAGCTAGCGTTGTGTAACTCTCATCACACACAGCTACCGTTGTGTAACTCTCATCACACACAGCTAGCATTCTGTAAACCTCATCACACACAGCTAGCATTGTGTAACTCTCATCACACACAGCTAGCATTCTGTAAACCTCATCACACACAGCTAGCGTTGTGTAACTCTCATCACACACAGCTAGCATTGTGTAACCCTCATCACACACAGCTAGCGTTGTGTAACCCTCATCACACACAGCTAGCATTGTGTAACTCTCATCAAACACAGCTAGCGTTGTGTAACTCTCATCACACACAGCTAGCGTTGTGTAAATCTCATCACACACAGCTAGCGTTGTGTAACCCTCATCACACACAGCTAGCATTGTGTAACTCTGATCACACACAGCTAGCATTGTGTAACCCTCATCACACACAGCTAGCATTGTGTAACTCTGATCACACACAGCTAGCATTGTGTAACCCTCATCACACACAGCTAGTATTGTGTAACTCTCATCACACACAGCTAGCGTTGTGTAACCCTCATCACACACAGCTAGGGTTGTGTAACTCTTATCACACACAGCTAGCATTGTGTAACCCTCATCACACACAGCTAGCATTGTGTAACTCTCATAACACACAGCTAGCGTTGTGTGACCTTCATCACACACAGCTAGCGTTGTGTAACTCTCATCACACACAGCTAGCGTTGTGTAACTCTCATCACACACAGCTAGCACTGTGTAACCCTCATCAAACACAGCTAGCATTGTGTAACCCTCATCACACACAGCTAGCGTTGTGTAACCCTCATCACACACAGCTAGCATTGTGTGACACTCATTACACGCAGCTAGTATTGTGTAACTCTCATCACACACAGCTAGCGTTGTGTAACCCTCATCACACACAGCTAGCGTTGTGTAACTCTCATCACACACAGCTAGCGTTGTGTAACTCTCATCACACACAGCTAGCATTCTGTAAACCTCATCACACACAGCTAGCATTGTGTAACTCTCATCACACACAGCTAGCATTCTGTAAACCTCATCACACACAGCTAGCGTTGTGTAACTCTCATCACAAACAGCTAGCATTGTGTAACCCTCATCACACAAAGCTAGCGTTGTGTAACCCTCATCACACACAGCTAGCATTGTGTAACTCTCATCACACACAGCTAGCGTTGTGTAACTCTCGTCACACACAGCTAGCGTTGTGTAACTCTCATCACACACAGCTAGCGTTGTGTAACCCTCATCACACACAGCTAGCATTGTGTAACTCTGATCACACACAGCTAGCATTGTGTAACCCTCATCACACACAGCTAGTATTGTGTAACTCTCATCACACACAGCTAGCGTTGTGTGACCCTCATCACACACAGCTACCATTGTGTAACCCTCATCACACACAGCTAGCATTGTGTAACCCTCACCACACACAGCTAGCATTGTGTAACCCTCATCACACACAGCTAGCGTTGTGTGACCCTCATCACACACAGCTAGCGTTGTGTAACTCTCATCACACACAGATAGCGTTGTGTAACCCTCATCACACACAGCTAGCGTTGTGTAACTCTCATCACACACAGCTATCATTGTGTAACTCTCATCACATACATGTAGCATTGTGTAACCCTCATCACACACAGCTAGCATTGTGTAACCCTCATCACACACAGCTAGCGTTTTGTGACCCTCATCACACACAGCTAGCATTGTGTAACTCTCATCACACACAGCTAGCATTGCGTAACCCTCATCACACACAGCTAGCATTGTGTAACTCTCATCACACACACAGCTAGCATTGTGTAACTCTCATCACACACAGCTAGCGTTGTGTGACCCTCATCACACACAGCTAGAATTGTGTAACCCTCATCACACACAGCTAGCGTTGTGTAACTCTCATCACACACAGCTAGCATTGTGTAACCCTCATCACACACAGCTAGCATTGTGTAACCCTCATCACACACAGCTAGCGTTGTGTAACTCTCATCACACACAGCTAGCGTTGTGTAACTCTCATCACACACAGCTAGCGTTGTGTAACCCTCATCACACACAGGTAGCATTGTGTAACCCTCATCACACACAGCTAGCGTTGTGTAAATCTCATTACACACAGCGAGCGTTGTGTAACCCTCATCACACACAGGTAGCATTGTGTAACCCTCATCACACACAGCTAGCGTTGTGTAAATCTCATTACACACAGCTATCATTGTGTAACTCTCATCACACACAGCGAGCGTTGTGTAACCCTCATCACACACAGCTAGCATTGTGTAACCCTCATCACACACAGCTAGCGTTGTGTAACTCTCATCACACACAGCTAGCGTTGTGTAACTCTCATCACACACAGCTAGCATTCTGTAATCCTCATAACACACAGCTAGCATTGTGTAACTCTCATCACACACAGCTAGCATTCTGTAAACCTCATCACACACAGCTAGCGTTGTGTAACTCTCATCACACACAGCTAGCATTGTGTAACCCTCATCACACACAGCTAGCGTTGTGTAACCCTCATCACACACAGCTAGCATTGTGTAACTCTCATCACACACAGCTAGCGTTGTGTAACTTTCATCACACACAGCTAGTGTTGTGTAACTCTCATCACACACAGCTAGCATTCTGTAAACCTCATCACACACAGCTAGCATTGTGTAACTCTCATCACACACAGCTAGCATTCTGTAAACCTCATCACACACAGCTAGCGTTGTGTAACTCTCATCACACACAGCTAGCATTGTGTAACCCTCATCACACACAGCTAGCGTTGTGTAACCCTCATCACACACAGCTAGCATTGTGTAACTCTCATCAAACACAGCTAGCGTTGTGTAACTCTCATCACACACAGCTAGCGTTGTGTAAATCTCATCACACACAGCTAGCGTTGTGTAACCCTCATCACACACAGCTAGCATTGTGTAACTCTGATCACACACAGCTAGCATTGTGTAACCCTCATCACACATAGCTAGCATTGTGTAACTCTGATCACACACAGCTAGCATTGTGTAACCCTCATCACACACAGCTAGTATTGTGTAACTCTCATCACACACAGCTAGCGTTGTGTAACCCTCATCACACACAGCTAGGGTTGTGTAACTCTTATCACACACAGGTAGCATTGTGTAACCCTCATCACACACAGCTAGCATTGTGTAACTCTCATAACACACAGCTAGCGTTGTGTGACCTTCATCACACACAGCTAGCGTTGTGTAACTCTCATCACACACAGCTAGCGTTGTGTAACTCTCATCACGCACAGCTAGCGTTGTGTAACCCTCATAACACACAGCTAGCATTGTGTAACTCTCATCACACACAGCTAGCACTGTGTAACCCTCATCAAACACAGCTAGCATTGTGTAACCCTCATCACACACAGCTAGCGTTGTGTAACCCTCATCACACACAGCTAGCATTGTGTGACCCTCATTACTCGCAGCTAGTATTGTGTAACTCTTATCACACACAGCTAGCGTTGTGTAACCCTCATCACACACAGCTAGCGTTGTGTAACTCTCATCACACACAGCTAGCGTTGTGTAACTCTCATCACACACAGCTAGCATTCTGTAAACCTCATCACACACAGCTAGCATTGTGTAACTCTCATCACACACAGCTAGCATTCTGTAAACCTCATCACACACAGCTAGCGTTGTGTTACTCTCATCACAAACAGCTAGCATTGTGTAACCCTCATCACACAAAGCTAGCGTTGTGTAACCCTCATCACACACAGCTAGCATTGTGTAACTCTCATCACACACAGCTAGCGTTGTGTAACTCTCGTCACACACAGCTAGCGTTGTGTAACTCTCATCACACACAGCTAGCATTGTGTAACCCTCACCACACACAGCTAGCATTGTGTAACCCTCATCACACACAGCTAGCGTTGTGTGACCCTCATCACACACAGCTAGCGTTGTGTAACTCTCATCACACACAGATAGCGTTGTGTAACCCTCATCACACACAGCTAGTGTTGTGTAACTCTCATCACACACAGCTATCATTGTGTAACTCTCATCACATACATGTAGCATTGTGTAACCCTCATCACACACAGCTAGCATTGTGTAACCCTCATCACACACAGCTAGCGTTTTGTGACCCTCATCACACACAGCTAGCATTGTGTAACTCTCATCACACACAGCTAGCATTGCGTAACCCTCATCACACACAGCTAGCATTGTGTAACTCTCATCACACACACAGCTAGCATTGTGTAACTTTCATCACACACAGCTAGCGTTGTGTGACCCTCATCACACACAGCTAGAATTGTGTAACCCTCATCACACACAGCTAGCGTTGTGTAACTCTCATCACACACAGCTAGCATTGTGTAACCCTCATCACACACAGCTAGCATTGTGTAACCCTCATCACACACAGCTAGCGTTGTGTAACTATCATCACACACAGCTAGCGTTGTGTAACTCTCATCACACACAGCTAGCGTTGTGTAACCCTCATCACACACAGATAGCATTGTGTAACTCTCATCACACCCAGCTAGCATTGTGTAACTCTCATCATACACAGCTAGCGTTGTGTAACCCTCATCACACACAGCTAGCGTTGTGTGACCCTCATCACACACAGGTAGCATTGTGTAACCCTCATCACACACAGCTAGCGTTGTGTAAATCTCATTACACACAGCGAGCGTTGTGTAACCCTCATCATACACAGGTAGCATTGTGTAACCCTCATCACACACAGCTAGCGTTGTGTAAATCTCATTACACACAGCTATCATTGTGTAACTCTCATCACACACAGCGAGCGTTGTGTAACCCTCATCACACACAGCTAGCATTGTGTAACCCTCATCACACACAGCTAGCGTTGTGTAACTCTCATCACACACAGCTAGCGTTGTGTAACTCTCATCACACACAGCTAGCATTCTGTAATCCTCATAACACACAGCTAGCATTGTGTAACTCTCATCACACACAGCTAGCATTCTGTAAACCTCATCACACACAGCTAGCGTTGTGTAACTCTCATCACACACAGCTAGCATTGTGTAACCCTCATCACACACAGCTAGCGTTGTGTAACCCTCATCACACACAGCTAGCATTGTGTAACTCTCATCACACACAGCTAGCGTTGTGTAACTCTCATCACACACAGCTAGCGTTGTGTAACTCTCATCACACACAGCTAGCATTCTGTAAACCTCATCACACACAGCTAGCATTGTGTAACTCTCATCACACACAGCTAGCATTCTGTAAACCTCATCACACACAGCTAGCATTGTGTAACTCTCATCACATACAGCTAGCATTCTGTAAACCTCATCACACACAGCTAGCGTTGTGTAACCCTCATCACACACAGCTAGCAATGTGTAACTCTCATCAAACACAGCTAGCGTTGTGTAACTCTCATCACACACAGCTAGCGTTGTGTAAATCTCATCACACACAGCTAGCGTTGTGTAACCCTCATCACACACAGCTAGCATTGTGTAACTCTGATCACACACAGCTAGCATTGTGTAACCCTCATCACACACAGCTAGCATTGTGTAACTCTGATCACACACAGCTAGCATTGTGTAACCCTCATCACACACAGCTAGTATTGTGTAACTCTCATCACACACAGCTAGCGTTGTGTAACCCTCATCACACACAGCTAGGGTTGTGTAACTCTTATCACACACAGCTAGCATTGTGTAACCCTCATCACACACAGCTAGAATTGTGTAACTCTCATAACACACAGCTGGCGTTGTGTGACCTTCATCACACACAGCTAGCGTTGTGTAACTCTCATCACACACAGCTAGCGTTGTGTAACTCTCATCACGCACAGCTAGCGTTGTGTAACCCTCATAACACACAGCTAGCATTGTGTAACTCTCATCACACACAGCTAGCACTGTGTAACCCTCATCAAACACAGCTAGCATTGTGTAACCCTCATCACACACAGCTAGCGTTGTGTAACCCTCATCACACACAGCTAGCATTGTGTGACCCTCATTACACGCAGCTAGTATTGTGTAACTCTCATCACACACAGCTAGCGTTGTGTAACCCTCATCACACACAGCTAGCGTTGTGTAACTCTCATCACACACAGCTAGCGTTGTGTAACTCTCATCACACACAGCTAGCGTTGTGTAACTCTCGTCACACACAGCTAGCGTTGTGTAACTCTCATCACACACAGCTAGCGTTGTGTAACCCTCATCACCCACAGCTAGCATTGTGTAACTCTGATCACACACAGCTAGCATTGTGTAACCCTCATCACACACAGCTAGTATTGTGTAACTCTCATCACACACAGCTAGCGTTGTGTGACCCTCATCACACAGCTACCATTGTGTAACCCTCATCACACACAGCTAGCATTGTGTAACCCTCACCACACACAGCTAGCATTGTGTAACCCTCATCACACACAGCTAGCGTTGTGTGACCCTCATCACACACAGCTAGCGTTGTGTAACTCTCATCACACACAGATAGCGTTGTGTAACCCTCATCACACACAGCTAGCGTTGTGTAACTCTCATCACACACAGCTATCATTGTGTAACTCTCATCACATACATGTAGCATTGTGTAACCCTCATCACACACAGCTAGCATTGTGTAACCCTCATCACACACAGCTAGCGTTTTGTGACCCTCATCACACACAGCTAGCATTGTGTAACTCTCATCACACACAGCTAGCATTGCGTAACCCTCATCACACACAGCTAGCATTGTGTAACTCTCATCACACACACAGCTAGCATTGTGTAACTCTCATCACACACAGCTAGCGTTGTGTGACCCTCATCACACACAGCTAGAATTGTGTAACCCTCATCACACACAGCTAGCGTTGTGTAACTCTCATCACACACAGCTAGCATTGTGTAACCCTCATCACACACACTAAGCATTGTGTAACCCTCATCACACACAGCTAGCGTTGTGTAACTCTCATCACACACAGCTAGCGTTGTGTAACTCTCATCACACACAGCTAGCGTTGTGTAACCCTCATCACACACAGATAGCATTGTGTAACTCTCATCACACCCAGCTAGCATTGTGTAACTCTCATCATACACAGCTAGCGTTGTGTAACCCTCATCACACACAGCTAGCGTTGTGTGACCCTCATCACACACAGGTAGCATTGTGTAACCCTTATCACACACAGCTAGCGTTGTGTAAATCTCATTACACACAGCGAGCGTTGTGTAACCCTCATCACACACAGGTAGCATTGTGTAACCCTCATCACACACAGCTAGCGTTGTGTAAATCTCATTACACACAGCTATCATTGTGTAACTCTCATCACACACAGCGAGCGTTGTGTAACCCTCATCACACACAGCTAGCATTGTGTAACCCTCATCACACACAGCTAGCGTTGTGTAACTCTCATCACACACAGCTAGCGTTGTGTAACTCTCATCACACACAGCTAGCATTCTGTAATCCTCATAACACACAGCTAGCATTGTGTAACTCTCATCACACACAGCTAGCATTCTGTAAACCTCATCACACACAGCTAGCGTTGTGTAACTCTCATCACACACAGCTAGCATTGTGTAACCCTCATCACACACAGCTAGCGTTGTGTAACCCTCATCACACACAGCTAGCATTGTGTAACTCTCATCACACACAGCTAGCGTTGTGTAACTCTCATCACACACAGCTAGCGTTGTGTAACTCTCATCACACACAGCTAGCATTGCGTAACCCTCATCACACACAGCTAGCATTGTGTAACTCTCATCACACACACAGCTAGCATTGTGTAACTCTCATCACACACAGCTAGCGTTGTGTGACCCTCATCACACACAGCTAGAATTGTGTAACCCTCATCACACACAGCTAGCGTTGTGTAACTCTCATCACACACAGCTAGCATTGTGTAACCCTCATCACACACAGCTAGCATTGTGTAACCCTCATCACACACAGCTAGCGTTGTGTAACTCTCATCACACACAGCTAGCGTTGTGTAACTCTCATCACACACAGCTAGCGTTGTGTAACCCTCATCACACACAGATAGCATTGTGTAACTCTCATCACACCCAGCTAGCATTGTGTAACTCTCATCATACACAGCTAGCGTTGTGTAACCCTCATCACACACAGCTAGCGTTGTGTGACCCTCATCACACACAGGTAGCATTGTGTAACCCTTATCACACACAGCTAGCGTTGTGTAAATCTCATTACACACAGCGAGCGTTGTGTAACCCTCATCACACACAGGTAGCATTGTGTAACCCTCATCACACACAGCTAGCGTTGTGTAAATCTCATTACACACAGCTATCATTGTGTAACTCTCATCACACACAGCGAGCGTTGTGTAACCCTCATCACACACAGCTAGCATTGTGTAACCCTCATCACACACAGCTAGCGTTGTGTAACTCTCATCACACACAGCTAGCGTTGTGTAACTCTCATCACACACAGCTAGCATTCTGTAATCCTCATAACACACAGCTAGCATTGTGTAACTCTCATCACACACAGCTAGCATTCTGTAAACCTCATCACACACAGCTAGCGTTGTGTAACTCTCATCACACACAGCTAGCATTGTGTAACCCTCATCACACACAGCTAGCGTTGTGTAACCCTCATCACACACAGCTAGCATTGTGTAACTCTCATCACACACAGCTAGCGTTGTGTAACTCTCATCACACACAGCTAGCGTTGTGTAACTCTCATCACACACAGCTAGCATTCTGTAAACCTCATCACACACAGCTAGCATTGTGTAACTCTCATCACACACAGCTAGCATTCTGTAAACCTCATCACACACAGCTAGCGTTGTGTAACTCTCATCACACACAGCTAGCATTGTGTAACCCTCATCACACACAGCTAGCGTTGTGTAACCCTCATCACACACAGCTAGCATTGTGTAACTCTCATCACACACAGCTAGCGTTGTGTAACTCTCATCACACACAGCTAGCGTTGTGTAAATCTCATCACACACAGCTAGCGTTGTGTAACCCTCATCACACACAGCTAGCGTTGTGTGACCCTCATCACACACAGCTACCATTGTGTAACCCTCATCACACACAGCTAGCATTGTGTAACCCTCATCACACACAGCTAGCGTTGTGTGACCCTCATCACACACAGCTAGCATTGTGTAACTCTCATCACACACAGCTAGCATTGCGTAACCCTCATCACACACAGCTAGCATTGTGTAACTCTCATCACACACACAGCTAGCATTGTGTAACTCTCATCACACACAGCTAGCGTTGTGTGACCCTCATCACACACAGCTAGCATTGTGTAACCCTCATCACACACAGCTAGCATTGTGTAACCCTCATCACACACAGCTAGCGTTGTGTAACTCTCATCACACACAGCTAGCGTTGTGTAACTCTCATCACACACAGCTAGCGTTGTGTAACCCTCATCACACACAGATAGCATTGTGTAACTCTCATCACACCCAGCTAGCATTGTGTAACTCTCATCATACACAGCTAGCGTTGTGTAACCCTCATCACACACAGGTAGCGTTGTGTGACCCTCATCACACACAGGTAGCATTGTGTAACCCTCATCACACACAGCTAGCGTTGTGTAAATCTCATTACACACAGCGAGCGTTGTGTAACCCTCATCACACACAGGTAGCATTGTGTAACCCTCATCACACACAGCTAGCGTTGTGTAAATCTCATTACACACAGCTATCATTGTGTAACTCTCATCACACACAGCTAGCGTTGTGTAACCCTCATCACACACAGCTAGCATTGTGTAACCCTCATCACACACAGCTAGCGTTGTGTAACTCTCATCACACACAGCTAGCATTCTGTAATCCTCATAACACACAGCTAGCATTGTGTAACTTTCATCACACACAGCTAGCATTCTGTAAACCTCATCACACACAGCTAGCGTTGTGTAACTCTCATCACACACAGCTAGCATTGTGTAACCCTCATCACACACAGCTAGCATTGTGTAACTCTCATCACACACAGCTAGCGTTGTGTAACTCTCATCACACACAGCTAGCGTTGTGTAACCCTCATCACACACAGCTAGCATTGTGTAACTCTCATCACACACAGCTAGCGTTGTGTAACTCTCATCACACACAGCTAGCGTTGTGTAACCCTCATCACACACAGCTAGCGTTGTGTAACCCTCATCACACACAGCTAGCATTGTGTAACTCTCATCACACACAGCTAGCATTGTGTAACCCTCATCACACACAGCTAGCGTTGTGTAACTCTCATCACACACAGCTAGCGTTGTGTAACTCTCATCACACACAGCTAGCATTCTGTAAACCTCATCACACACAGCTAGCATTGTGTAACTCTCATCACACACAGCTAGCATTCTGTAAACCTCATCACACACAGCTAGCGTTGTGTAACTCTCATCACACACAGCTAGCATTGTGTAACCCTCATCACACACAGCTAGCGTTGTGTAACCCTCATCACACACAGCTAGCATTGTGTAACTCTCATCACACACAGCTAGCGTTGTGTAACTCTCATCACACACAGCTAGCGTTGTGTAAATCTCATCACACACAGCTAGCGTTGTGTAACCCTCATCACACACAGCTAGCGTTGTGTGACCCTCATCACACACAGGTAGCATTGTGTAACCCTTATCACACACAGCTAACGTTGTGTAAATCTCATTACACACAGCGAGCGTTGTGTAACCCTCATCACACACAGGTAGCATTGTGTAACCCTCATCACACACAGCTAGCGTTGTGTAAATCTCATTACACACAGCTATCATTGTGTAACTCTCATCACACACAGCGAGCGTTGTGTAACCCTCATCACACACAGCTAGCATTGTGTAACCCTCATCACACACAGCTAGCGTTGTGTAACTCTCATCACACACAGCTAGCGTTGTGTAACTCTCATCACACACAGCTAGCATTCTGTAATCCTCATAACACACAGCTAGCATTGTGTAACTCTCATCACACACAGCTAGCATTCTGTAAACCTCATCACACACAGCTAGCGTTGTGTAACTCTCATCACACACAGCTAGCATTGTGTAACCCTCATCACACACAGCTAGCGTTGTGTAACCCTCATCACACACAGCTAGCATTGTGTAACTCTCATCACACACAGCTAGCGTTGTGTAACTCTCATCACACACAGCTAGCGTTGTGTAACTCTCATCACACACAGCTAGCATTATGTAAACCTCATCACACACAGCTAGCATTGTGTAACTCTCATCACACACAGCTAGCATTCTGTAAACCTCATCACACACAGCTAGCGTTGTGTAACTCTCATCACACACAGCTAGCATTGTGTAACCCTCATCACACACAGCTAGCGTTGTGTAACCCTCATCACACACAGCTAGCATTGTGTAACTCTCATCACACACAGCTAGCGTTGTGTAACTCTCATCACACACAGCTAGCGTTGTGTAAATCTCATCACACACAGCTAGCGTTGTGTAACCCTCATCACACACAGCTAGCATTGTGTAACTCTGATCACACACAGCTAGCATTGTGTAACCCTCATCACACAGAGCTAGTATTGTGTAACTCTCATCACACACAGCTAGCGTTGTGTGACCCTCATCACACACAGCTACCATTGTGTAACCCTCATCACACACAGCTAGCATTGTGTAACCCTCATCACACACAGCTAGCGTTGTGTGACCCTCATCACACACAGCTAGCATTGTTTAACTCTCATCACACACAGCTAGCATTGCGTAACCCTCATCACACAGCTAGCATTGTGTAACTCTCATCACACACACAGCTAGCATTGTGTAACTCTCATCACACACAGCTAGCGTTGTGTGACCCTCATCACACACAGCTAGCATTGTGTAACCCTCATCACACACAGCTAGCATTGTGTAACCCTCATCACACACAGCTAGCGTTGTGTAACTCTCATCACACACAGCTAGCGTTGTGTAACTCTCATCACACACAGCTAGCGTTGTGTAACCCTCATCACACACAGATAGCATTGTGTAACTCTCATCACACCCAGCTAGCATTGTGTAACTCTCATCATACACAGCTAGCGTTGTGTAACCCTCATCACACACAGGTAGCGTTGTGTGACCCTCATCACACACAGGTAGCATTGTGTAACCCTCATCACACACAGCTAGCGTTGTGTAAATCTCATTACACACAGCGAGCGTTGTGTAACCCTCATCACACACAGGTAGCATTGTGTAACCCTCATCACACACAGCTAGCGTTGTGTAAATCTCATTACACACAGCTATCATTGTGTAACTCTCATCACACACAGAGAGCGTTGTGTAACCCTCATCACACACAGCTAGCATTGTGTAACCCTCATCACACACAGCTAGCGTTGTGTAACTCTCATCACACACAGCTAGCATTCTGTAATCCTCATAACACACAGCTAGCATTGTGTAACTTTCATCACACACAGCTAGCATTCTGTAAACCTCATCACACACAGCTAGCGTTGTGTAACTCTCATCACACACAGCTAGCATTGTGTAACCCTCATCACACACAGCTAGCATTGTGTAACTCTCATCACACACAGCTAGCGTTGTGTAACTCTCATCACACACAGCTAGCGTTGTGTAACCCTCATCACACACAGCTAGCATTGTGTAACTCTCATCACACACAGCTAGCGTTGTGTAACTCTCATCACACACAGCTAGCGTTGTGTAACCCTCATCACACACAGCTAGCGTTGTGTAACCCTCATCACACACAGCTAGCATTGTGTAACTCTCATCACACACAGCTAGCATTGTGTAACCCTCATCACACACAGCTAGCGTTGTGTAAATCTCATCACACACAGCTAGCATTGTATAACTCTCATCACACACAGCTAGCGTTGTGTAACTCTCATCACACACAGCTAGCGTTGTGTAACTCTCATCACACACAGCTAGCATTCTGTAAACCTCATCACACACAGCTAGCATTGTGTAACTCTCATCACACACAGCTAGCATTCTGTAAACCTCATCACACACAGCTAGCGTTGTGTAACTCTCATCACACACAGCTGGCATTGTGTAACCCTCATCACACACAGCTAGCGTTGTGTAACCCTCATCACACACAGCTAGCATTGTGTAACTCTCATCACACACAGCTAGCGTTGTGTAACTCTCATCACACACAGCTAGCGTTGTGTAAATCTCATCATACACAGCTAGCATTGTGTAACCCTCATCACACACAGCTAGCATTGTGTAACTCTGATCACACACAGCTAGCATTGTGAACCCTCATCACACACAGCTAGTATTGTGTAACTCTCATCACACACAGCTAGCGTTGTGTGACCCTCATCACACACAGCTACCATTGTGTAACCCTCATCACACACAGCTAGCATTGTGTAACCCTCATCACACACAGCTAGCGTTGTGTGACCCTCATCACACACAGCTAGCATTGTGTAACTCTCATCACACACAGCTAGCATTGCGTAACCCTCATCACACACAGCTAGCATTGTGTAACTCTCATCACACACACAGCTAGCATTGTGTAACTCTCATCACACACAGCTAGCGTTGTGTGACCCTCATCACACACAGCTAGCATTGTGTAACCCTCATCACACACAGCTAGCATTGTGTAACCCTCATCACACACAGCTAGCGTTGTGTGACCCTCATCACACACAGCTAGCATTGTGTAACCCTCATCACACACAGCTAGCATTGTGTAACCCTCATCACACACAGCTAGCGTTGTGTAACCCTCATCACACACATATAGCATTGTGTAACTCTCATCACACCCAGCTAGCATTGTGTAACTCTCATCATACACAGCTAGCGTTGTGTAACCCTCATCACACACAGCTAGCGTTGTGTGACCCTCATCACACACAGGTAGCATTGTGTAACCCTCATCACACACAGCTAGCGTTGTGTAAATCTCATTACACACAGCGAGCGTTGTGTAACCCTCATCACACACAGGTAGCATTGTGTAACCCTCATCACACACAGCTAGCGTTGTGTAAATCTCATTACACAAAGCTATCATTGTGTAACCCTCATCACACACAGCTAGCGTTGTGTAACCCTCATCACACACAGGTAGCATTGTGTAACCCTCATCACACACAGCTAGCGTTGTGTAACTCTCATCACACACAGCTAGCGTTGTGTGACCCTCATCACACACAGCTAGCATTGTGTAACTCTCATCACACACAGCTAGCATTGCGTAACCCTCATCACACACAGCTAGCATTGTGTAACTCTCATCACACACACAGCTAGCATTGTGTAACTCTCATCACACACAGCTAGCGTTGTGTGACCCTCATCACACACAGCTAGCATTGTGTAACCCTCATCACACACAGCTAGCATTGTGTAACCCTCATCACACACAGCTAGCGTTGTGTAACTCTCATCACACACAGCTAGCGTTGTGTAACTCTCATCACACACAGCTAGCGTTGTGTAACCCTCATCACACACAGATAGCATTGTGTAACTCTCATCACACCCAGCTAGCATTGTGTAACTCTCATCATACACAGCTAGCGTTGTGTAACCCTCATCACACACAGCTAGCGTTGTGTGACCCTCATCACACACAGGTAGCATTGTGTAACCCTCATCACACACAGCTAGCGTTGTGTAAATCTCATTACACACAGCGAGCGTTGTGTAACCCTCATCACACACAGGTAGCATTGTGTAACCCTCATCACACACAGCTAGCGTTGTGTAAATCTCATTACACAAAGCTATCATTGTGTAACTCTCATCACACACAGCTAGCATTGTGTAACCCTCATCACACACAGCTAGCGTTGTGTAACCCTCATCACACACAACTAGCGTTGTGTAACTCTCATCACACACAGCTAGCGTTGTGTAACTCTCATCACACACAGCTAGCATTCTGTAATCCTCATAACACACTGTTAGCGTTGTGTAACTCTCATCACACACAGGTAGCATTCTGTAAACCTCATCACACACAGCTAGCGTTGTGTAACTCTCATCACACACAGCTAGCATTGTGTAACCCTCATCACACACAGCTAGCGTTGTGTAACTCTCATCACACACAGCTAGCATTGTGTAACTCTCATCACACACAGCTAGCGTTGTGTAACTCTCATCACACACAGCTAGCGTTGTGTAACTGTCATCACACACAGCTAGCATTCTGTAAACCTCATCACACACAGCTAGCATTGTGTAAGTCTCATCACACACAGCTAGCATCTTGTCAACCTCATCACACACTGTTAGCGTTGTGTAACTCTCATCACACACAGCTAGCATTGTGTAACCCTCATCACACACAGCTAGCGTTGTGTAACCCTCATCACACACAGCTAGCATTCTGTAAACCTCATCACACACAGCTAGCATTGTGTAACTCTCATCACACACAGCTAGCATCTTGTCAACCTCATCACACACTGTTAGCGTTGTGTAACTCTCATCACACACAGCTAGCATTGTGTAACTCTCATCACACACAGCTACGTTGTGTAACCCTCATCACACACAGCTAGCATTGTGTAACTCTCATCACACACAGCTAGCGTTGTGTAACTCTCATCACACACAGCTAGCGTTGTGTAACTCTCATCACACACAGCTAGCGTTGTGTAACCCTCATCACACACAGCTAGCATTGTGTAACTCTGATCACACACAGCTAGCATTGTGTAACCCTCATCACACACAGCTAGTATTGTGTAACTCTCATCACACACAGCTAGCGTTGTGTGACCCTCATCACACACAGCTACCATTGTGTAACCCTCATCACACACAGCTAGCATTGTGTAACCCTCATCATACACAGCTAGCGTTTTGTAACCCTCATCACACACAGCTAGCATTGTGTAACCCTCACCACACACAGCTAGCATTGTGTAACCCTCATCACACACAGCTAGCGTTGTGTAACTCTCATCACACACAGCTAGCATTGTGTAACCCTCATCACACACAGCTAGCATTGTGTAACCCTCATCACACACAGCTAGCGTTGTGTAACTCTCATCACACACAGCTAGCGTTGTGTAACTCTCATCACACACAGCTAGCGTTGTGTAACCCTCATCACACACAGATAGCATTGTGTAACTCTCATCACACCCAGCTAGCATTGTGTAACTCTCATCATACACAGCTAGCGTTGTGTAACCCTCATCACACACAGCTAGCGTTGTGTGACCCTCATCACACACAGGTAGCATTGTGTAACCCTTATCACACACAGCTAGCGTTGTGTAAATCTCATTACACACAGCGAGCGTTGTGTAACCCTCATCACACACAGGTAGCATTGTGTAACCCTCATCACACACAGCTAGCGTTGTGTAAATCTCATTACACACAGCTATCATTGTGTAACTCTCATCACACACAGCGAGCGTTGTGTAACCCTCATCACACACAGCTAGCATTGTGTAAACCTCATCACACACAGCTAGCGTTGTGTAACTCTCATCACACACAGGTAGCGTTGTGTAACTCTCATCACACACAGCTAGCATTCTGTAATCCTCATAACACACAGCTAGCATTGTGTAACTCTCATCACACACAGCTAGCATTCTGTAAACCTCATCACACACAGCTAGCGTTGTGTAACTCTCATCACACACAGCTAGCATTGTGTAACCCTCATCACACACAGCTAGCGTTGTGTAACCCTCATCACACACAGCTAGCATTGTGTAACTGTCATCACACACAGCTAGCGTTGTGTAACTCTCATCACACACAGCTAGCGTTGTGTAACTCTCATCACACACAGCTAGCATTCTGTAAACCTCATCACACACAGCTATCATTGTGTAACTCTCATCACACACAGCTAGCATTCTGTAAACCTCATCACACACAGCTAGCGTTGTGTAACTCTCATCACACACAGCTAGCATTGTGTAACCCTCATCACACACAGCTAGCGTTGTGTAACCCTCATCACACACAGCTAGCATTGTGTAACTCTCATCACACACAGCTAGCGTTGTGTAACTCTCATCACACACAGCTAGCGTTGTGTAAATCTCATCACACACAGCTAGCGTTGTGTAACCCTCATCACACACAGCTAGCATTGTGTAACTCTGATCACACACAGCTAGCATTGTGTAACCCTCATCACACAGAGCTAGTATTGTGTAACTCTCATCACACACAGCTAGCGTTGTGTGACCCTCATCACACACAGCTACCATTGTGTAACCCTCATCACACACAGCTAGCATTGTGTAACCCTCATCACACACAGCTAGCGTTGTGTGACCCTCATCACACACAGCTAGCATTGTGTAACTCTCATCACACACAGCTAGCATTGCGTAACCCTCATCACACACAGCTAGCATTGTGTAACTCTCATCACACACACAGCTAGCATTGTGTAACTCTCATCACACACAGTTAGCGTTGTGTGACCCTCATCACACACAGCTAGCATTGTGTAACCCTCATCACACACAGCTAGCATTGTGTAACCCTCATCACACATAGCTAGCGTTGTGTAACTCTCATCAAACACAGCTAGCGTTGTGTAACTCTCATCACACACAGCTAGCGTTGTGTAACCCTCATCACACACAGCTAGCATTGTGTAACTCTCATCACACACAGCTAGCGTTGTGTAACTCTCATCACACACAGCTAGCGTTGTGTAACCCTCATCACACACAGCTAGCGTTGTGTAACCCTCATCACACACAGCTAGCATTGTGTAACTCTCATCACACACAGCTAGCGTTGTGTAACTCTCATCACACACAGCTAGCGTTGTGTAACTCTCATCACACACAGCTAGCATTCTGTAAACCTCATCACACACAGCTAGCATTGTGTAACTCTCATCACACACAGCTAGCATTCTGTAAACCTCATCACACACAGCTAGCGTTGTGTAACTCTCATCACACACAGCTAGCATTGTGTAACCCTCATCACACACAGCTAGCGTTGTGTAACCCTCATCACACACAGCTAGCGTTGTGTAACCCTCATCACACACAGATAGCATTGTGTAACTCTCATCACACCCAGCTAGCATTGTGTAACTCTCATCATACACAGCTAGCGTTGTGTAACCCTCATCACACACAGCTAGCGTTGTGTGACCCTCATCACACACAGGTAGCATTGTGTAACCCTCATCACACACAGCTAGCGTTGTGTAAATCTCATTACACACAGCGAGCGTTGTGTAACCCTCATCACACACAGGTAGCATTGTGTAACCCTCATCACACACAGCTAGCGTTGTGTAAATCTCATTACACAAAGCTATCATTGTGTAACTCTCATCACACACAGATAGCATTGTGTAACCCTCATCACACACAGCTAGCGTTGTGTAACCCTCATCACACACAACTAGCGTTGTGTAACTCTCATCACACACAGCTAGCGTTGTGTAACTCTCATCACACACAGCTAGCATTCTGTAATCCTCATAACACACTGTTAGCGTTGTGTAACTCTCATCACACACAGCTAGCATTCTGTAAACCTCATCACACACAGCTAGCGTTGTGTAACTCTCATCACACACAGCTAGCATTGTGTAACCCTCATCACACACAGCTAGCGTTGTGTAACTCTCATCACACACAGCTAGCATTGTGTAACTCTCATCACACACAGCTAGCGTTGTGTAACTCTCATCACACACAGCTAGCGTTGTGTAACTGTCATCACACACAGCTAGCATTCTGTAAACCTCATCACACACAGCTAGCATTGTGTAAGTCTCATCACACACAGCTAGCATCTTGTCAACCTCATCACACACTGTTAGCGTTGTGTAACTCTCATCACACACAGCTAGCATTGTGTAACCCTCATCACACACAGCTAGCATTGTGTAAGCCTCATCACACACAGCTAGCATTCTGTAAACCTCATCACACACAGCTAGCATTGTGTAACTCTCATCACACACAGCTAGCATCTTGTCAACCTCATCACACACTGTTAGCGTTGTGTAACTCTCATCACACACAGCTAGCATTGTGTAACTCTCATCACACACAGCTACGTTGTGTAACCCTCATCACACACAGCTAGCATTGTGTAACTCTCATCACACACAGCTAGCGTTGTGTAACTCTCATCACACACAGCTAGCGTTGTGTAACTCTCATCACACACAGCTAGCGTTGTGTAACCCTCATCACACACAGCTAGCATTGTGTATCTCTGATCACACACAGCTAGCATTGTGTAACCCTCATCACACACAGCTAGTATTGTGTAACTCTCATCACACACAGCTAGCGTTGTGTGACCCTCATCACACACAGCTACCATTGTGTAACCCTCATCACACACAGCTAGCATTGTGTAACCCTCATCATACACAGCTAGCGTTTTGTAACCCTCATCACACACAGCTAGCATTGTGTAACCCTCACCACACACAGCTAGCATTGTGTAACCCTCATCACACACAGCTAGCGTTGTGTAACTCTCATCACACACAGCTAGCATTGTGTAACCCTCATCACACACAGCTAGCATTGTGTAACCCTCATCACACACAGCTAGCGTTGTGTAACTCTCATCACACACAGCTAGCGTTGTGTAACTCTCATCACACACAGCTAGCGTTGTGTAACCCTCATCACACACAGATAGCATTGTGTAACTCTCATCACACCCAGCTAGCATTGTGTAACTCTCATCATACACAGCTAGCGTTGTGTAACCCTCATCACACACAGCTAGCGTTGTGTGACCCTCATCACACACAGGTAGCATTGTGTAACCCTTATCACACACAGCTAGCGTTGTGTAAATCTCATTACACACAGCGAGCGTTGTGTAACCCTCATCACACACAGGTAGCATTGTGTAACCCTCATCACACACAGCTAGCGTTGTGTAAATCTCATTACACACAGCTATCATTGTGTAACTCTCATCACACACAGCGAGCGTTGTGTAACCCTCATCACACACAGCTAGCATTGTGTAAACCTCATCACACACAGCTAGCGTTGTGTAACTCTCATCACACACGGCTAGCGTTGTGTAACTCTCATCACACACAGCTAGCATTCTGTAATCCTCATAACACACAGCTAGCATTGTGTAACTCTCATCACACACAGCTAGCATTCTGTAAACCTCATCACACACAGCTAGCGTTGTGTAACTCTCATCACACACAGCTAGCATTGTGTAACCCTCATCACACACAGCTAGCGTTGTGTAACCCTCATCACACACAGCTAGCATTGTGTAACTGTCATCACACACAGCTAGCGTTGTGTAACTCTCATCACACACAGCTAGCGTTGTGTAACTCTCATCACACACAGCTAGCATTCTGTAAACCTCATCACACACAGCTAGCATTGTGTAACTCTCATCACACACAGCTAGCATTCTGTAAACCTCATCACACACAGCTAGCGTTGTGTAACTCTCATCACACACAGCTAGCATTGTGTAACCCTCATCACACACAGCTAGCGTTGTGTAACCCTCATCACACACAGCTAGCATTGTGTAACTCTCATCACACACAGCTAGCGTTGTGTAACTCTCATCACACACAGCTAGCGTTGTGTAAATCTCATCACACACAGCTAGCGTTGTGTAACCCTCATCACACACAGCTAGCATTGTGTAACTCTGATCACACACAGCTAGCATTGTGTAACCCTCATCACACAGAGCTAGTATTGTGTAACTCTCATCACACACAGCTAGCGTTGTGTGACCCTCATCACACACAGCTACCATTGTGTAACCCTCATCACACACAGCTAGCATTGTGTAACCCTCATCACACACAGCTAGCGTTGTGTGACCCTCATCACACACAGCTAGCATTGTGTAACTCTCATCACACACAGCTAGCATTGCGTAACCCTCATCACACACAGCTAGCATTGTGTAACTCTCATCACACACACAGCTAGCATTGTGTAACTCTCATCACACACAGTTAGCGTTGTGTGACCCTCATCACACACAGCTAGCATTGTGTAACCCTCATCACACACAGCTAGCATTGTGTAACCCTCATCACACATAGCTAGCGTTGTGTAACTCTCATCAAACACAGCTAGCGTTGTGTAACTCTCATCACACACAGCTAGCGTTGTGTAACCCTCATCACACACAGCTAGCATTGTGTAACTCTCATCACACACAGCTAGCGTTGTGTAACTCTCATCACACACAGCTAGCGTTGTGTAACCCTCATCACACACAGCTAGCGTTGTGTAACCCTCATCACACACAGCTAGCATTGTGTAACTCTCATCACACACAGCTAGCGTTGTGTAACTCTCATCACACACAGCTAGCGTTGTGTAACTCTCATCACACACAGCTAGCATTCTGTAAACCTCATCACACACAGCTAGCATTGTGTAACTCTCATCACACACAGCTAGCATTCTGTAAACCTCATCACACACAGCTAGCGTTGTGTAACTCTCATCACACACAGCTAGCATTGTGTAACCCTCATCACACACAGCTAGCGTTGTGTAACCCTCATCACACACAGCTAGCATTGTGTAACTCTCATCACACACAGCTAGCGTTGTGTAACTCTCATCACACACAGCTAGCGTTGTGTAAATCTCATCACACACAGCTAGCGTTGTGTAACCCTCATCACACACAGCTAGCATTGTGTAACTCTGATCACACACAGCTAGCATTGTGTAACCCTCATCACACAGAGCTAGTATTGTGTAACTCTCATCACACACAGCTAGCGTTGTGTGACCCTCATCACACACAGCTACCATTGTGTAACCCTCATCACACACAGCTAGCATTGTGTAACCCTCATCACACACAGCTAGCGTTGTGTGACCCTCATCACACACAGCTAGCATTGTGTAACTCTCATCACACACAGCTAGCATTGCGTAACCCTCATCACACACAGCTAGCATTGTGTAACTCTCATCACACACACAGCTAGCATTGTGTAACTCTCATCACACACAGTTAGCGTTGTGTGACCCTCATCACACATAGCTAGCGTTGTGTAACTCTCATCACACACAGCTAGCGTTGTGTAACTCTCATCACACACAGCTAGCGTTGTGTAACCCTCATCACACACAGATAGCATTGTGTAACTCTCATCACACCCAGCTAGCATTGTGTAACTCTCATCATACACAGCTAGCGTTGTGTAACCCTCATCACACACAGGTAGCGTTGTGTGACCCTCATCACACACAGGTAGCATTGTGTAACCCTCATCACACACAGCTAGCGTTGTGTAAATCTCATTACACACAGCTATCATTGTGTAACTCTCATCACACACAGCGAGCGTTGTGTAACCCTCATCACACACAGCTAGCATTGTGTAACCCTCATCACACACAGCTAGCGTTGTGTAACTCTCATCACACACAGCTAGCATTCTGTAATCCTCATAACACACAGCTAGCATTGTGTAACTTTCATCACACACAGCTAGCATTCTGTAAACCTCATCACACACAGCTAGCGTTGTGTAACTCTCATCACACACAGCTAGCATTGTGTAACCCTCATCACACACAGCTAGCATTGTGTAACTCTCATCACACACAGCTAGCGTTGTGTAACTCTCATCACACACAGCTAGCGTTGTGTAACCCTCATCACACACAGCTAGCATTGTGTAACTCTCATCACACACAGCTAGCGTTGTGTAACTCTCATCACACACAGCTAGCGTTGTGTAACCCTCATCACACACAGCTAGCGTTGTGTAACCCTCATCACACACAGCTAGCATTGTGTAACTCTCATCACACACAGCTAGCGTTGTGTAACTCTCATCACACACAGCTAGCGTTGTGTAACTCTCATCACACACAGCTAGCATTCTGTAAACCTCATCACACACAGCTAGCATTGTGTAACTCTCATCACACACAGCTAGCATTCTGTAAACCTCATCACACACAGTTAGCGTTGTGTAACTCTCATCACACACAGCTAGCATTGTGTAACCCTCATCACACACAGCTAGCGTTGTGTAACCCTCATCACACACAGCTAGCATTGTGTAACTCTCATCACACACAGCTAGCGTTGTGTAACTCTCATCACACACAGCTAGCGTTGTGTAAATCTCATCACACACAGCTAGCGTTGTGTAACCCTCATCACACACAGCTAGCATTGTGTAACTCTGATCACACACAGCTAGCATTGTGTAACCCTCATCACACAGAGCTAGTATTGTGTAACTCTCATCACACACAGCTAGCGTTGTGTGACCCTCATCACACACAGCTACCATTGTGTAACCCTCATCACACACAGCTAGCATTGTGTAACCCTCATCACACACAGCTAGCGTTGTGTGACCCTCATCACACACAGCTAGCATTGTGTAACTCTCATCACACACAGCTAGCATTGCGTAACCCTCATCACACACAGCTAGCATTGTGTAACTCTCATCACACACACAGCTAGCATTGTGTAACTCTCATCACACACAGCTAGCGTTGTGTGACCCTCATCACACACAGCTAGCATTGTGTAACCCTCATCACACACAGCTAGCATTGTGTAACCCTCATCACACACAGCTAGCGTTGTGTAACTCTCATCACACACAGCTAGCGTTGTGTAACTCTCATCACACACAGCTAGCGTTGTGTAACCCTCATCACACACAGATAGCATTGTGTAACTCTCATCACACCCAGCTAGCATTGTGTAACTCTCATCATACACAGCTAGCGTTGTGTAACCCTCATCACACACAGGTAGCGTTGTGTGACCCTCATCACACACAGGTAGCATTGTGTAACCCTCATCACACACAGCTAGCGTTGTGTAAATCTCATTACACACAGCTATCATTGTGTAACTCTCATCACACACAGCGAGCGTTGTGTAACCCTCATCACACACAGCTAGCATTGTGTAACCCTCATCACACACAGCTAGCGTTGTGTAACTCTCATCACACACAGCTAGCATTCTGTAATCCTCATAACACACAGCTAGCATTGTGTAACTTTCATCACACACAGCTAGCATTCTGTAAACCTCATCACACACAGCTAGCGTTGTGTAACTCTCATCATACACAGCTAGCATTGTGTAACCCTCATCACACACAGCTAGAATTGTGTAACTCTCATCACACAAAGCTAGCGTTGTGTAACTCTCATCACACAGCTAGCGTTGTGTAAACCTCATCACACACAGATAGCATTCTGTAACTCTCATCACACCCAGCTAGCATTGTGTAACTCTCATCATACACAGCTAGCGTTGTGTAACCCTCATCACACACAGCTAGCGTTGTGTGACCCTCATCACACACAGGTAGCATTGTGTAACCCTTATCACACACAGCTAGCGTTGTGTAAATCTCATTACACACAGCGAGCGTTGTGTAACCCTCATCACACACAGGTAGCATTGTGTAACCCTCATCACACACAGCTAGCGTTGTGTAAATCTCATTACACACAGCTATCATTGTGTAACTCTCATCACACACAGCGAGCGTTGTGTAACCCTCATCACACACAGCTAGCATTGTGTAAACCTCATCACACACAGCTAGCGTTGTGTAACTCTCATCACACACAGCTAGCGTTGTGTAACTCTCATCACACACAGCTAGCATTCTGTAATCCTCATAACACACAGCTAGCATTGTGTAACTCTCATCACACACAGCTAGCATTCTGTAAACCTCATCACACACAGCTAGCGTTGTGTAACTCTCATCACACACAGCTAGCATTGTGTAACCCTCATCACACACAGCTAGCGTTGTGTAACCCTCATCACACACAGCTAGCATTGTGTAACTCTCATCACACACAGCTAGCGTTATGTAACTCTCATCACACACAGCTAGCGTTGTGTAACTCTCATCACACACAGCTAGCATTCTGTAAACCTCATCACACACAGCTAGCATTGTGTAACTCTCATCACACACAGCTAGCATTCTGTAAACCTCATCACACACAGCTAGCGTTGTGTAACTCTCATCACACACAGCTAGCATTGTGTAACCCTCATCACACACAGCTAGCGTTGTGTAACCCTCATCACACACAGCTAGCATTGTGTAACTCTCATCACACACAGCTAGCGTTGTGTAACTCTCATCACACACAGCTAGCGTTGTGTAAATCTCATCACACACAGCTAGCGTTGTGTAACCCTCATCACACACAGCTAGCATTGTGTAACTCTGATCACACACAGCTAGCATTATGTAACCCTCATCACACAGAGCTAGTATTGTGTAACTCTCATCACACACAGCTAGCGTTGTGTGACCCTCATCACACACAGCTACCATTGTGTAACCCTCATCACACACAGCTAGCATTGTGTAACCCTCATCACACACAGCTAGCGTTGTGTGACCCTCATCACACACAACTAGCATTGTGTAACTCTCATCACACACAGCTAGCATTGCGTAACCCTCATCACACACAGCTAGCATTGTGTAACTCTCATCACACACACAGCTAGCATTGTGTAACTCTCATCACACACAGTTAGCGTTGTGTGACCCTCATCACACACAGCTAGCATTGTGTAACCCTCATCACACACAGCTAGCATTGTGTAACCCTCATCACACACAGCTAGCGTTGTGTAACTCTCATCACACACAGCTAGCGTTGTGTAACTCTCATCACACACAGCTAGCGTTGTGTAACCCTCATCACACAGATAGCATTGTGTAACTCTCATCACACCCAGCTAGCATTGTGTAACTCTCGTCATACACAGCTAGCGTTGTGTAACCCTCATCACACACAGGTAGCGTTGTGTGACCCTCATCACACACAGGTAGCATTGTGTAACCCTCATCACACACAGCTAGCGTTGTGTAAATCTCATTACACACAGCTATCATTGTGTAACTCTCATCACACACAGCGAGCGTTGTGTAACCCTCATCACACACAGCTAGCATTGTGTAACCCTCATCACACACAGCTAGCGTTGTGTAACTCTCATCACACACAGCTAGCATTCTGTAATCCTCATAACACACAGCTAGCATTGTGTAACTTTCATCACACACAGCTAGCATTCTGTAAACCTCATCACACACAGCTAGCGTTGTGTAACTCTCATCACACACAGCTAGCATTGTGTAACCCTCATCACACACAGCTAGCATTGTGTAACTCTCATCACACACAGCTAGCGTTGTGTAACTCTCATCACACACAGCTAGCGTTGTGTAACCCTCATCACACACAGCTAGCGTTGTGTAACCCTCATCACACACAGCTAGCATTGTGTAACTCTCATCACACACAGCTAGCGTTGTGTAACTCTCATCACACACAGGTAGCATTGTGTAACCCTCATCACACACAGCTAGCGTTGTGTAAATCTCATTACACACAGCTATCATTGTGTAACTCTCATCACACACAGCGAGCGTTGTGTAACCCTCATCACACACAGCTAGCATTGTGTAACCCTCATCACACACAGCTAGCGTTGTGTAACTCTCATCACACACAGCTAGCATTCTGTAATCCTCATAACACACAGCTAGCATTGTGTAACTTTCATCACACACAGCTAGCATTCTGTAAACCTCATCACACACAGCTAGCGTTGTGTAACTCTCATCATACACAGCTAGCATTGTGTAACCCTCATCACAAACAGCTAGCATTGTGTAACTCTCATCACACAAAGCTAGCGTTGTGTAACTCTCATCACACAGCTAGCGTTGTGTAACCCTCATCACACACAGATAGCATTGTGTAACTCTCATCACACCCAGCTAGCATTGTGTAACTCTCATCATACACAGCTAGCGTTGTGTAACCCTCATCACACACAGCTAGCGTTGTGTGACCCTCATCACACACAGGTAGCATTGTGTAACCCTTATCACACACAGCTAGCGTTGTGTAAATCTCATTACACACAGCGAGCGTTGTGTAACCCTCATCACACACAGGTAGCATTGTGTAACCCTCATCACACACAGCTAGCGTTGTGTAAATCTCATTACACACAGCTATCATTGTGTAACTCTCATCACACACAGCGAGCGTTGTGTAACCCTCATCACACACAGCTAGCATTGTGTAAACCTCATCACACACAGCTAGCGTTGTGTAACTCTCATCACACACAGCTAGCGTTGTGTAACTCTCATCACACACAGCTAGCATTCTGTAATCCTCATAACACACAGCTAGCATTGTGTAACTCTCATCACACACAGCTAGCATTCTGTAAACCTCATCACACACAGCTAGCGTTGTGTAACTCTCATCACACACAGCTAGCATTGTGTAACCCTCATCACACACAGCTAGCGTTGTGTAACCCTCATCACACACAGCTAGCATTGTGTAACTCTCATCACACACAGCTAGCGTTGTGTAACTCTCATCACACACAGCTAGCGTTGTGTAACTCTCATCACACACAGCTAGCATTCTGTAAACCTCATCACACACAGCTAGCATTGTGTAACTCTCATCACACACAGCTAGCATTCTGTAAACCTCATCACACACAGCTAGCGTTGTGTAACTCTCATCACACACAGCTAGCATTGTGTAACCCTCATCACACACAGCTAGCGTTGTGTAACCCTCATCACACACAGCTAGCATTGTGTAACTCTCATCACACACAGCTAGCGTTGTGTAACTCTCATCACACACAGCTAGCGTTGTGTAAATCTCATCACACACAGCTAGCGTTGTGTAACCCTCATCACACACAGCTAGCATTGTGTAACTCTGATCACACACAGCTAGCATTGTGTAACCCTCATCACACAGAGCTAGTATTGTGTAACTCTCATCACACACAGCTAGCGTTGTGTGACCCTCATCACACACAGCTACCATTGTGTAACCCTCATCACACACAGCTAGCATTGTGTAACCCTCATCACACACAGCTAGCGTTGTGTGACCCTAATCACACACAGCTAGCATTGTGTAACTCTCATCACACACAGCTAGCATTGCATAACCCTCATCACACACAGCTAGCATTGTGTAACTCTCATCACACACACAGCTAGCATTGTGTAACTCTCATCACACACAGTTAGCGTTGTGTGACCCTCATCACACACAGCTAGCATTGTGTAACCCTCATCACACACAGCTAGCATTGTGTAACCCTCATCACACACAGCTAGCGTTGTGTAACTCTCATCACACACAGCTAGCGTTGTGTAACTCTCATCACACACAGCTAGCGTTGTGTAACCCTCATCACACAGATAGCATTGTGTAACTCTCATCACACACAGCTAGCGTTGTGTAACTCTCATCACACACAGCTAGCGTTGTGTAACTCTCATCACACACAGCTAGCATTCTGTAAACCTCATCACACACAGCTAGCATTGTGTAACTCTCATCACACACAGCTAGCATTCTGTAAACCTCATCACACACAGCTAGCGTTGTGTAACTCTCATCACACACAGCTAGCATTGTGTAACCCTCATCACACACAGCTAGCGTTGTGTAACCCTCATCACACACAGCTAGCATTGTGTAACTCTCATCACACACAGCTAGCGTTGTGTAACTCTCATCACACACAGCTAGCGTTGTGTAAATCTCATCACACACAGCTAGCGTTGTGTAACCCTCATCACACACAGCTAGCATTGTGTAACTCTGATCACACACAGCTAGCATTGTGTAACCCTCATCACACAGAGCTAGTATTGTGTAACTCTCATCACACACAGCTAGCGTTGTGTGACCCTCATCACACACAGCTACCATTGTGTAACCCTCATCACACACAGCTAGCATTGTGTAACCCTCATCACACACAGCTAGCGTTGTGTGACCCTAATCACACACAGCTAGCATTGTGTAACTCTCATCACACACAGCTAGCATTGCATAACCCTCATCACACACAGCTAGCATTGTGTAACTCTCATCACACACACAGCTAGCATTGTGTAACTCTCATCACACACAGTTAGCGTTGTGTGACCCTCATCACACACAGCTAGCATTGTGTAACCCTCATCACACACAGCTAGCATTGTGTAACCCTCATCACACACAGCTAGCGTTGTGTAACTCTCATCACACACAGCTAGCGTTGTGTAACTCTCATCACACACAGCTAGCGTTGTGTAACCCTCATCACACAGATAGCATTGTGTAACTCTCATAACACCCAGCTAGCATTGTGTAACTCTCATCATACACAGCTAGCGTTGTGTAACCCTCATCACACACAGGTAGCGTTGTGTGACCCTCATCACACACAGGTAGCATTGTGTAACCCTCATCACACACAGCTAGCGTTGTGTAAATCTCATTACACACAGCTATCATTGTGTAACTCTCATCACACACAGCGAGCGTTGTGTAACCCTCATCACACACAGCTAGCATTGTGTAACCCTCATCACACACAGCTAGCGTTGTGTAACTCTCATCACACACAGCTAGCATTCTGTAATCCTCATAACACACAGCTAGCATTGTGTAACTTTCATCACACACAGCTAGCATTCTGTAAACCTCATCACACACAGCTAGCGTTGTGTAACTCTCATCACACACAGCTAGCATTGTGTAACCCTCATCACACACAGCTAGCATTGTGTAACTCTCATCACACACAGCTAGCGTTGTGTAACTCTCATCACACACAGCTAGCGTTGTGTAACCCTCATCACACACAGCTATCATTGTGTAACTCTCATCACACACAGCTAGCGTTGTGTAACTCTCATCACACACAGCTAGCGTTGTGTAACCCTCATCACACACAGCTAGCGTTGTGTAACCCTCATCACACACAGCTAGCATTGTGTAACTCTCATCACACACAGCTAGCGTTGTGTAACTCTCATCACACACAGCTAGCGTTGTGTAACTCTCATCACACACAGCTAGCATTCTGTAAACCTCATCACACACAGCTAGCATTGTGTAACTCTCATCACACACAGCTAGCATTCTGTAAACCTCATCACACACAGCTAGCGTTGTGTAACTCTCATCACACACAGCTAGCATTGTGTAACCCTCATCACACACAGCTAGCGTTGTGTAACCCTCATCACACACAGCTAGCATTGTGTAACTCTCATCACACACAGCTAGCGTTGTGTAACTCTCATCACACACAGCTAGCGTTGTGTAAATCTCATCACACACAGCTAGCGTTGTGTAACCCTCATCACACACAGCTAGCATTGTGTAACTCTGATCACACACAGCTAGCATTGTGTAACCCTCATCACACAGAGCTAGTATTGTGTAACTCTCATCACACACAGCTAGCGTTGTGTAACCCTCATCACACACAGCTACCATTGTGTAACCCTCATCACACACAGCTAGCATTGTGTAACCCTCATCACACACAGCTAGCGTTGTGTGACCCTCATCACACACAGCTAGCATTGTGTAACTCTCATCACACACAGCTAGCATTGCGTAACCCTCATCACACACAGCTAGCATTGTGTAACTCTCATCACACACACAGCTAGCATTGTGTAACTCTCATCACACACAGCTAGCGTTGTGTGACCCTCATCACACACAGCTAGCATTGTGTAACCCTCATCACACACAGCTAGCATTGTGTAACCCTCATCACACACAGCTAGCGTTGTGTAACTCTCATCACACACAGCTAGCGTTGTGTAACTCTCATCACACACAGCTAGCGTTGTGTAACCCTCATCACACACAGATAGCATTGTGTAACTCTCATCACACCCAGATAGCATTGTGTAACTCTCATCATACACAGCTAGCGTTGTGTAACCCTCATCACACACAGGTAGCGTTGTGTGACCCTCATCACACACAGGTAGCATTGTGTAACCCTCATCACACACAGCTAGCGTTGTGTAAATCTCATTACACACAGCTATCATTGTGTAACTCTCATCACACACAGCGAGCGTTGTGTAACCCTCATCACACACAGCTAGCATTGTGTAACCCTCATCACACACAGCTAGCGTTGTGTAACTCTCATCACACACAGCTAGCATTCTGTAATCCTCATAACACACAGCTAGCATTGTGTAACTTTCATCACACACAGCTAGCATTCTGTAAACCTCATCACACACAGCTAGCGTTGTGTAACTCTCATCACACACAGCTAGCATTGTGTAACCCTCATCACACACAGCTAGCATTGTGTAACTCTCATCACACACAGCTAGCGTTGTGTAACTCTCATCACACACAGCTAGCGTTGTGTAACCCTCATCACACACAGCTAGCATTGTGTAACTCTCATCACACACAGCTAGCGTTGTGTAACTCTCATCACACACAGCTAGCGTTGTGTAACCCTCATCACACACAGCTAGCGTTGTGTAACCCTCATCACACACAGCTAGCATTGTGTAACTCTCATCACACACAGCTAGCATTGTGTAACCCTCATCACACACAGCTAGCGTTGTGTAAATCTCATCACACACAGCTAGCATTGTGTAACTCTCATCACACACAGCTAGCGTTGTGTAACTCTCATCACACACAGCTAGCGTTGTGTAACTCTCATCACACACAGCTAGCATTCTGTAAACCTCATCACACACAGCTAGCATTGTGTAACTCTCATCACACACAGCTAGCATTCTGTAAACCTCATCACACACAGCTAGCGTTGTGTAACTCTCATCACACACAGCTAGCATTGTGTAACCCTCATCACACACAGCTAGCGTTGTGTAACCCTCATCACACACAGCTAGCATTGTGTAACTCTCATCACACACAGCTAGCGTTGTGTAACTCTCATCACACACAGCTAGCGTTGTGTAAATCTCATCACACACAGCTAGCGTTGTGTAACCCTCATCACACACAGCTAGCATTGTGTAACTCTGATCACACACAGCTAGCATTGTGAACCCTCATCACACACAGCTAGTATTGTGTAACTCTCATCACACACAGCTAGCGTTGTGTGACCCTCATCACACACAGCTACCATTGTGTAACCCTCATCACACACAGCTAGCATTGTGTAACCCTCATCACACACAGCTAGCGTTGTGTGACCCTCATCACACACAGCTAGCATTGTGTAACTCTCATCACACACAGCTAGCATTGCGTAACCCTCATCACACACAGCTAGCATTGTGTAACTCTCATCACACACACAGCTAGCATTGTGTAACTCTCATCACACACAGCTAGCGTTGTGTGACCCTCATCACACACAGCTAGCATTGTGTAACCCTCATCACACACAGCTAGCATTGTGTAACCCTCATCACACACAGCTAGCGTTGTGTAACTCTCATCACACACAGCTAGCGTTGTGTAACTCTCATCACACACAGCTAGCGTTGTGTAACCCTCATCACACACAGATAGCATTGTGTAACTCTCATCACACCCAGCTAGCATTGTGTAACTCTCATCATACACAGCTAGCGTTGTGTAACCCTCATCACACACAGCTAGCGTTGTGTGACCCTCATCACACACAGGTAGCATTGTGTAACCCTCATCACACACAGCTAGCGTTGTGTAAATCTCATTACACACAGCGAGCGTTGTGTAACCCTCATCACACACAGGTAGCATTGTGTAACCCTCATCACACACAGCTAGCGTTGTGTAAATCTCATTACACAAAGCTATCATTGTGTAACTCTCATCACACACAGCGAGCGTTGTGTAACCCTCATCACACACAGCTAGCATTGTGTAACCCTCATCACACACAGCTAGCGTTGTGTAACTCTCATCACACACAGCTAGCGTTGTGTGACCCTCATCACACACAGCTAGCATTGTGTAACTCTCATCACACACAGCTAGCATTGCGTAACCCTCATCACACACAGCTAGCATTGTGTAACTCTCATCACACACACAGCTAGCATTGTGTAACTCTCATCACACACAGCTAGCGTTGTGTGACCCTCATCACACACAGCTAGCATTGTGTAACCCTCATCACACACAGCTAGCATTGTGTAACCCTCATCACACACAGCTAGCGTTGTGTAACTCTCATCACACACAGCTAGCGTTGTGTAACTCTCATCACACACAGCTAGCGTTGTGTAACCCTCATCACACACAGATAGCATTGTGTAACTCTCATCACACCCAGCTAGCATTGTGTAACTCTCATCATACACAGCTAGCGTTGTGTAACCCTCATCACACACAGCTAGCGTTGTGTGACCCTCATCACACACAGGTAGCATTGTGTAACCCTCATCACACACAGCTAGCGTTGTGTAAATCTCATTACACACAGCGAGCGTTGTGTAACCCTCATCACACACAGGTAGCATTGTGTAACCCTCATCACACACAGCTAGCGTTGTGTAAATCTCATTACACAAAGCTATCATTGTGTAACTCTCATCACACACAGCGAGCGTTGTGTAACCCTCATCACACACAGCTAGCATTGTGTAACCCTCATCACACACAGCTAGCATTGTGTAACCCTCATCACACACAGCTAGCATTGTGTAACTCTCATCACACACAGCTAGCGTTGTGTAACTCTCATCACACACAGCTAGCATTCTGTAATCCTCATAACACACAGCTAGCATTGTGTAACTCTCATCACACACAGCTAGCATTCTGTAAACCTCATCACACACAGCTAGCGTTGTGTAACTCTCATCACACACAGCTAGCATTGTGTAACCCTCATCACACACAGCTAGCGTTGTGTAACCCTCATCACACACAGCTAGCATTGTGTAACTCTCATCACACACAGCTAGCGTTGTGTAACTCTCATCACACACAGCTAGCGTTGTGTAACTGTCATCACACACAGCTAGCATTCTGTAAACCTCATCACACACAGCTAGCATTGTGTAACTCTCATCACACACAGCTAGCATCTTGTCAACCTCATCACACACTGTTAGCGTTGTGTAACTCTCATCACACACAGCTAGCATTGTGTAACCCTCATCACACACAGCTAGCGTTGTGTAACCCTCATCACACACAGCTAGCATTCTGTAAACCTCATCACACACAGCTAGCATTGTGTAACTCTCATCACACACAGCTAGCATCTTGTCAACCTCATCACACACTGTTAGCGTTGTGTAACTCTCATCACACACAGCTAGCATTGTGCAACTCTCATCACACACAGCTACGTTGTGTAACCCTCATCACACACAGCTAGCATTGTGTAACTCTCATCACACACAGCTAGCGTTGTGTAACTCTCATCACACTCAGCTAGCATTGTGTAACTCTCATCACACACAGTTAGCGTTGTGTAACTGTCATCACACACAGCTAGCGTTGTGTAACTATCATCACACACAGCTAGCATTCTGTAAACCTCATCACACACAGCTAGCATTGTGTAACTCTCATCACACACAGCTAGCATCTTGTCAACCTCATCACACACTGTTAGCGTTGTGTAACTCTCATCACACACAGCTAGCATTGTGTAACCCTCATCACACACAGCTAGCGTTGTGTAACCCTCATCACACACAGCTAGCATTCTGTAAACCTCATCACACACAGCTAGCATTGTGTAACTCTCATCACACACAGCTAGCATCTTGTCAACCTCATCACACACTGTTAGCGTTGTGTAACTCTCATCACACACAGCTAGCATTGTGTAACTCTCATCACACACAGCTACGTTGTGTAACCCTCATCACACACAGCTAGCATTGTGTAACTCTCATCACACACAGCTAGCGTTGTGTAACTCTCATCACACACAGCTAGCGTTGTGTAACTCTCATCACACACAGCTAGCGTTGTGTAACCCTCATCACACACAGCTAGCATTGTGTAACTCTTATCACACACAGCTAGCATTGTGTAACCCTCATCACACACAGCTAGTATTGTGTAACTCTCATCACACACAGCTAGCGTTGTGTGACCCTCATCACACACAGCTACCATTGTGTAACCCTCATCACACACAGCTAGCATTGTGTAACCCTCATCATACACAGCTAGCGTTTTGTAACCCTCATCACACACAGCTAGCATTGTGTAACCTTCACCACACACAGCTAGCATTGTGTAACCCTCATTACACACAGCTAGCGTTGTGTAACTCTCATCACACACAGATAGCGTTGTGTAACCCTCATCACACACAGCTAGCGTTATGTAACTCTCATCACACACAGCTATCATTGTGTAACTCTCATCACACACATGTAGCATTGTGTAACCCTCATCACACACAGCTAGCATTGTGGAACCCTCATCAAACACAGCTAGCGTTGTGTGACCCTCATCACACACAGCTAGCATTGTGTAACTCTCATCACACACAGCTAGCATTGTGTAACCCTCATCACACACAGCTAGAATTGTGTAACTCTCATCACACACACAGCTAGCATTGTGTAACTCTCATCACACACAGCGAGCGTTGTGTGACCCTCATCACACACAGCTAGCATTGTGTAACCCTCATCACACACAGCTAGCGTTGTGTAACTCTCATCACACACAGCTAGCATTGTGTAACCCTCATAACACACAGCTAGCATTGTGTAACCCTCATCACACACAGCTAGCGTTGTGTAACTCTCATCACACACAGCTAGCGTTGTGTAACTCACATCACACACAGCTAGCGTTGTGTAACCCTCATCACACACAGATAGCATTGTGTAACTCTCATCACACCCAGCTAGCATTCTGTAAACCTCATCATACACAGCTAGCATTGTGTAACTCTCATCACACACAGCTAGCATTCTGTAAACCTCATCACACACAGCTAGCGTTGTGTAACTCTCATCACACACAGCTAGCATTGTGTAACCCTCATCACACACAGCTAGCGTTGTGTAACCCTCATCACACACAGCTAGCATTGTGTAACCCTCATCAGACACAGCTAGCGTTGTGTAAACCTCATCACACACAGCTAGCGTTGTGTAACCCTCATCACACACAGATAGCATTGTGTAACTCTCATCACACCCAGCTAGCATTCTGTAAACCTCATCATACACAGCTAGCATTGTGTAACTCTCATCACACACAGCTATCATTCTGTAAACCTCATCACACACAGCTAGCGTTGTGTAACTCTCATCACACACAGCCAGCATTGTGTAACCCTCATCACACACAGCTAGCGTTGTGTAACCCTCATCACACACAGCTAGCGTTGTGTAACTCTCATCACACACAGCTAGCATTGTGTAACTCTCATCACACACAGCGAGCGTTGTGTAACTCTCATCACACACAGCTAGCGTTGTGTAACCCTCATCACACACAGCTAGTATTATGTAACTCTCATCACACACAGCTAGCGTTGTGTAACCCTCACCACACACAGCTAGCGTTGTGTAACTCTCATCACACACAGCTAGCGTTGTGTAAACCTCATCACACACAGCTAGCGTTGTGTAACCCTCATCCCACACAGATAGCATTGTGTAACTCTCATCACAGACAGCTAGCGTTGTGTAACCCTCATCACACACAGCTAGCGTTGTGTAACTCTCATCACACACAGCTAGCATTGTGTAACCCTCATCACACACAGCTAGCGTTGTGTAACCCTCATCACACACAGCTAGCATTGTGTAACACTCATCACACACAGCTAGCGTTGTGTAACCCTCATCACACACAGCTAGCGTTGTGTAACTCTCATCACACACAGCTAGCGTTGTGTAAATTTGATTACACACAGCTATCATTGAGTAACTCTCATCACACACAGCTAGCATTCTGTAAACCTCATCACACACAGCTAGCGTTGTGTAACTCTCATCACACACAGCTAGCATTGTGTAACCCTCATCACACACAGCTAGCGTTGTGTAACCCTCATCACACACAGCTAGCATTGTGTAACCCTCATCAGACACAGCTAGCGTTGTGTAAACCTCATCACACACAGCTAGCGTTGTGTAACCCTCATCACACACAGATAGCATTGTGTAACTCTCATCACAGACAGCTAGCGTTGTGTAACCCTCATCACACACAGCTAGCGTTGTGTAACTCTCATCACACACAGCTAGCATTGTGTAACCCTCATCACACACAGCTAGCGTTGTGTAACCCTCATCACACACAGCTAGCATTGTGTAACCCTCATCACACACAGCTAGCGTTGTGTAACCCTCATCACACACAGCTAGCGTTGTGTAACTGTCATCACACACAGCTAGCGTTATATCCTTAGTTTTTTCGGTAAAGTCACGTTGAAGAGAAACAACAAAATAATAATATATAAAACAATAAAAAATTCTCACGACGTTTCGACCATAACTCAAACGGTCATCTTCAGGTGTGTTGGTTTGCATAAATTTATTTTTAAACGGCGCATTTATTTATTTATAATAAAAAAACAAAAAACGTTAGCGCCACGCGCAGCGATTTGGCAGTTTACCCAGGACTAGTCCATCTATATTCTGAAAAGAGGAGGGGGGAGACAAATTTTTTTTTATAATGTATGCTGTCTGAAAGCCACTGTAAGCGTGAACAATCAATTAAGAACTGAAATGGTTTATCAAATCTTTCCAATGATTGCTAAGATAGAATCCATCTTCTCGGTTGAAATTGTCTCTGTGCTTGTATATGTGGATAGCCTCATGAACGAATCTCTCATGGAAGCCAGATGGCTTACAAAGAACCTCTGTCTTGGAAAAGTCAATGGCATGTGAGCCTACTGAATTAGAACAATGATCTGCTACGGCTGAGGTGTTGGTCCTACCGTGTTTAAGGTCTGCTTTGTGTTCACGAATGCGGTCCGAGACATGGCGTTTGGTTTCTCCAATGTAACTACTACCACAGAGGCAACTTAGTTTGTAGACACCAGGGTATTGTATGTCCGGAATCACATCTTTTACAGACGGAACCAGATCACGGATTTTATGTAATGTGTTGAAACGGACCTGGATCTTGTGTTTATTCAAGATTTTGGAGATCTTTTTTGTGATCCCAGCAATGTAGGGTAAAGTGATGGTTTTGAAAGGCTCCTCAAGAGGGTTCTTCTTCATGGTTTGAGTGATAGCTTTGCGGATTGTATAGTCGGAGTAACCATTAGCCCTAAGAGCTTGGTGTACGTGCTTGAGTTCACTGCTTATGTGTTCCTGGTCGGATATGCATTGGGCTCTATGATACAGAGTCTTGATGAGAGAATTCTTCTGTGATGGATGGTGGTGGGAATCCGGTTTCAGATAAGCATCCGTATGGGTAGCTTTCCTGTAGACAGAGTGGCTCATTGAACCATCAGGTCTCTTTTTAATTAGGACATCCAAAAAAGGTATCTTGCTATCTATTTCGACTTCCATGGTAAATCTGATGGCTGGGTGTATGGAATTGATGTGGTCGAAGAATTGGTCTAGAGCAGGCCGGCCATGTGGCCAGATGACAAAAGTGTCATCCACGTACCTCTTCCATAAGGTTGGGCGCAGAGTGGCAGTCTGGATGGCGTCAGTCTCAAATTTCTCCATGAAAATGTTAGCTATAACTGGAGAAAGGGGGGAGCCCATTGGGGTGCCCTCAGTTTGTTTGTAGAAAGTTCCATTCCAAGTGAAGTATGTATTAGCAATAATTGGAAAGATTTGATAAACCATTTCAGTTCTTAATTGATTGTTCACGCTTACAGTGGCTTTCAGACAGCATACATTATAAAAAATTTCGTCTCCCCCCTCCTCTTTTCAGAACATAGATGGACTAGTCCTGGGTAAACTGCCAAATCGCTGCGCGTGGTGCTAACGTTTTAGTTTTTATAAATAAATAAATGCGCCGTTTAAAAATACATTTATGAAAACCAACACACCTGAAGATGACCGTTTGAGTTATGGTCGAAACGTCGTGAGAATTTTTTTATTGTTTTATATATATATTTTATTATTTTGTTGTTTCTCTTCAACGTGACTTTACCGAAAAAACTAAGAATATGAATTACTGCAGTCACGAAAGCTTTAAATCAAAATTTACAGCTAGCGTTGTGTAACTCTCATCACACACAGCTAGCATTCTGTAAACCTCATCACACACAGCTAACATTGTGTAACTCTCATCACACACAGCTAGCATTCTGTAAACCTCATCACACACAGCTAGCGTTGTGTAACTCTCATCACACACAGCTAGCATTGTGTAACCCTCATCACACACAGCTAGCGTTGTGTAACCCTCATCACACACAGCTAGCATTGTGTAACTCTCATCACACACAGCTAGCGTTGTGTAACTCTCATCACACACAGCTAGCGTTGTGTAATTCTCATCACACACAGCTAGCGTTGTGTAACCCTCATCACACACAGCTAGCATTGTGTAACTCTGATCACACACAGCTAGCATTGTGTAACCCTCATCACACACAGCTAGTATTGTGTAACTCTCATCACACGCAGCTAGCGTTGTGTAACCCTCATCACACACAGCTAGCGTTGTGTAACTTTCATCACACACAGCTATCATTGTGTAACTCTCATCACACACATCTAGCATTGTGTAACCCTCATCACACACAGCTAGCATTGTGTAAACCTCATTACACACAGCTAGCGTTGTGTGACCGTCATCACACACAGCTAGCATTGTGTAACTCTCATCACACACAGCTAGCATTGTGTAACCCTCATCACACACAGCTAGCGTTGTGTAACTCTCATCACACACAGCTAGCATTGTGTAACCCTCATCACACACAGCTAGCGTTGTGTAACTCTCATCACACACAGCTAGCGTTGTGTAACCCTCATCACACAGAAAGCATTGTGTAACTCTCATCACACCCAGCTAGCATTGTGTAACTCTCATCATACACAGCTAGCGTTGTGTAACCCTCATCACACACAGCTAGCGTTGTGTGACCCTCATCACACACAGGTAGCATTGTGTAACCCTCATCACACACAGGTAGCATTGTGTAACCCTCATCACACACAGCTAGCGTTGTGTAACCCTCATCACACACAGCTAACATTGTGTAACTCTGATCACACACAGCTAGCATTGTGTAACTCTCATCATACACAGCTAGCGTTGTGTAACCCTCATCACACACAGCTAGCGTTGTGTGACCCTCATCACACACAGGTAGCATTGTGTTACCCTCATCACACACAGCTAGCGTTGTGTAAATCTCATTACACACAGCGAGCGTTGTGTAACCCTCATCACACACAGGTAGCATTGTGTAACCCTCATCACACACAGCTAGCGTTGTGTAAATCTCATTACACACAGCGAGCGTTGTGTAACCCTCATCACACAGAGGTAGCATTGTGTAACCCTCATCACACACAGCTAGCGTTGTGTAAATTTCATTACACACAGCTATCATTGAGTAACTCTCATCACACACAGCTAGCGTTGTGTAACCCTCATCACACACAGCTAGCGTTGTGTAACCCTCATCACACACAGCTAGCGTTGTGTAACTCTCATCACACACAGCTAGCGTTGTGTAACTCTCATCACACACAGCTAGCATTATGTAAACCTCATCCCACACAGCTAGCATTGTGTAACTCTCATCACACACAGCTAGCATTCTCTAAACCTCATCACACACAGCTAGGGTTGTGTAACTCTCATCACACACAGCTAGCATTGTGTAACCCTCATCACACACAGCTATCGTTGTGTAACCCTCATCACACACAGAAAGCATTGTGTAACTCTCATCACACCCAGCTAGCATTGTGTAACTCTCATCATACACAGCTAGCGTTGTGTAACCCGCATCATACACAGCTAGCGTTGTGTGACCCTCATCACACACAGGTAGCATTGTGTAACCCTCATCACACACAGCTAGCGTTGTGTAACCCTCATCACACACAGCTAACATTGTGTAACTCTGATTACACACAGCTAGCATTGTGTAACTCTCATCATACACAGCTAGCGTTGTGTAACCCTCATCACACACAGCTAGCATTGTGTAACTCTCATCATACACAGCTAGCGTTGTGTAACCCTCATCACACACAGCTAGCGTTGTGTGACCCTCATCACACACAGGTAGCATTGTGTAACCCTCATTACACACAGCTAGCGTTGTGTAAATCTCATTACACACAGCGAGCGTTGTGTAACCCTCATCACACACAGGTAGCATTGTGTAACCCTCATCACACACAGCTAGCGTTGTGTAAATCTCATTACACACAGCGAGCGTTGTGTAACCCTCATCACACACAGGTAGCATTGTGTAACCCTCATCACACACAGCTAGCGTTGTGTAAATTCATTAAACACAGCTATCATTGAGTAACTCTCATCACACACAGCTAGCGTTGTGTAACCCTCATCACACACAGCTAGCGTTGTGTAACCCTCATCACACACAGCTAGCGTTGTGTAACTCTCATCACACACAGCTAGCGTTGTGTAACTCTCATCACACACAGCTAGCATTCTGTAAACCTCATCCCACACAGCTAGTATTGTGTAACTCTCATCACACACAGCTAGCATTCTGTAAACCTCATCACACACAGCTAGCGTTGTGTAACTCTCATCACACACAGCCAGCATTGTGTAACCCTCATCACACACAGCTAGCGTTGTGTAACCCTCATCACACACAGCTAGCGTTGTGTAACTCTCATCACACACAGCTAGCATTGTGTAACTCTCATCACACACAGCGAGCGTTGTGTAACTCTCATCACACACAGCTAGCGTTGTGTAACCCTCATCACACACAGCTAGTATTATGTAACTCTCATCACACACAGCTAGCGTTGTGTAACCCTCATCACACACAGCTAGCGTTGTGTAACTCTCATCACACACAGCTAGCGTTGTGTAAACCTCATCACACACAGCTAGCGTTGTGTAACCCTCATCACACACAGATAGCATTGTGTAACTCTCATCACAGACAGCTAGCGTTGTGTAACCCTCATCACACACAGCTAGCGTTGTGTAACTCTCATCACACACAGCTAGCATTGTGTAACCCTCATCACACACAGCTAGCGTTGTGTAACCCTCCTCACACACAGCTAGCATTGTGTAACCCTCATCACACACAGCTAGCGTTGTGTAACCCTCATCACACACAGCTAGCGTTGGGTAACTCTCATCACACACAGCTAGCGTTGTGTAAATTTCATTACACACAGCTATCATTGAGTAACTCTCATCACACACAGCTAGCATTGTGTAACCATCATCACACACAGCTAGCGTTGTGTAACCCTCATCACACACAGCTAGCGTTGTGTAACTCTCATCACACACAGCTAGCGTTGTGTAACTCTCATCACACACAGCTAGCATTCTGTAAACCTCATCCCACACAGCTAGCATTGTGTAACTCTCATCACACACAGCTAGCATTCTGTAAACCTCATCACACACAGCTAGCGTTGTGTAACTCTCATCACACACAGCTAGCATTGTGTAACCCTCATCACACACAGCTAGCGTTGTGTAACCCTCATCACACACAGCTAGCGTTGTGTAACTCTCATCACACACAGCTAGCATTGTGTAACTCTCATCACACACAGCGAGCGTTGTGTAACTCTCATCACACACAGCTAGCGTTGTGTAACCCTCATCACACACAGCTAGTATTATGTAACTCTCATCACACACAGCTAGCGTTGTGTAACCCTCATCACACACAGCTAGCATTGTGTAACCCTCATCAGACACAGCTAGCGTTGTGTAAACCTCATCACACACAGCTAGCGTTGTGTAACCCTCATCACACACAGCTAGCATTCTGTAAACCTCATCACACACAACTAGCATTGTGTAACTCTCATCACACACAGCTAGCATCTTGTCAACCTCATCACACACTGTTAGCGTTGTGTAACTCTCATCACACACAGCTAGCATTGTGTAACCCTCATCACACACAGCTAGCGTTGTGTAACCCTCATCACACACAGCTAGCATTGTGTAACCCTCATCACACACAGCTAGCGTTGTGTAACCCTCATCACACACAGCTAGCATTGTGTAACCCTCATCACACACAGCTAGCGTTGTGTAACCCTCATCACACACAGCTAGCATTGTGTAACTCTCATCACACACAGCTAGCATTGTGTAACTCTCATCACACACAGCTAGCATTCTGTAAACCTCATCACACACAGCTAACATTGTGTAACTCTCATCACACACAGCTAGCATTCTGTAAACCGCATCACACACAGCTAGCGTTGTGTAACTCTCATCACACACAGCTAGCATTGTGTAACCCTCATCACACACAGCTAGCGTTGTGTAACCCTCATCACACACAGCTAGCATTGTGTAACTCTCATCACACACAGCTAGCGTTGTGTAACTCTCATCACACACAGCTAGCGTTGTGTAATTCTCATCACACACAGCTAGCGTTGTGTAACCCTCATCACACACAGCTAGCATTGTGTAACTCTGATCACACACAGCTAGCATTGTGTAACCCTCATCACACACAGCTAGTATTGTGTAACTCTCATCACACGCAGCTAGCGTTGTGTAACCCTCATCACACACAGCTAGCGTTGTGTAACTTTCATCACACACAGCTATCATTGTGTAACTCTCATCACACACATCTAGCATTGTGTAACCCTCATCACACACAGCTAGCATTGTGTAAACCTCATCCCACACAGCTAGCGTTGTGTGACCGTCATCACACAAAGCTAGCATTGTGTAACTCTCATCACACACAGCTAGCATTGTGTAACCCTCATCACACACAGCTAGCGTTGTGTAACTCTCATCACACACAGCTAGCATTATGTAACCCTCATCACACACAGCTAGCATTGTGTAACCCTCATCACACACAGCTAGCGTTGTGTAACCCTCATCACACACAGCTAGCGTTGTGTAACCCTCATCACACACAGCTAACATTGTGTAACTCTGATCACACACAGCTAGCATTGTGTAACTCTCATCATACACAGCTAGCGTTGTGTAACCCTCATCACACACAGCTAGCATTGTGTAACTCTCATCATACACAGCTAGCGTTGTGTAACCCTCATCACACACAGCTAGCGTTGTGTGACCCTCATCACACACAGGTAGCATTGTGTTACCCTCATCACACACAGCTAGCGTTGTGTAAATCTCATTACACACAGCGAGCGTTGTGTAACCCTCATCACACACAGGTAGCATTGTGTAACCCTCATCACACACAGCTAGCGTTGTGTAAATTTCATTACACACAGCTATCATTGAGTAACTCTCATCATACACAGCTAGCGTTGTGTAACCCTCATCACACACAGCTAGCGTTGTGTAACCCTCATCACACACAGCTAGCGTTGTGTAACTCTCATCACACACAGCTAGCGTTGTGTAACTCTCATCACACACAGCTAGCATTCTGTAAACCTCATCCCACACAGCTAGCATTGTGTAACTCTCATCACACACAGCTAGCATTCTGTAAACCCCATCACACACAGCTAGCGTTGTGTAACTCTCATCACACACAGCTAGCATTGTGTAACCCTCATCACACACAGCTAGCGTTGTGTAACCCTCATCACACACAGAAAGCATTGTGTAACTCTCATCACACCCAGTTAGCATTGTGTAACTCTCATCATACACAGCTAGCGTTGTGTAACCCTCATCACACACAGCTAGCGTTGTGTGACCCTCATCACACACAGGTAGCATTGTGTAACCCTCATCACACACAGCTAGCGTTGTGTAACCCTCATCACACACAGCTAACATTGTGTAACTCTGATCACACACAGCTAGCATTGTGTAACTCTCATCATACACAGCTAGCGTTGTGTAACCCTCATCACACACAGCTAGCATTGTGTAACTCTCATCATACACCGCTAGCGTTGTGTAACCCTCATCACACACAGCTAGCGTTGTGTGACCCTCATCACACACAGGTAGCATTGTGTAACCCTCATCACACACAGCTAGCGTTGTGTAAATCTCATTACACACAGCGAGCGTTGTGTAACCCTCATCACACACAGGTAGCATTGTGTAACCCTCATCACACACAGCTAGCGTTGTGTAAATCTCATTACACACAGCGAGCATTGTGTAACCCTCATCACACACAGGTAGCATTGTGTAACCCTCATCACACACAGCTAGCGTTGTGTAAATTTCATTAAACACAGCTATCATTGAGTAACTCTCATCACACACAGCTAGCGTTGTGTAACCCTCATCACACACAGCTAGCGTTGTGTAACCCTCATCACACACAGCTAGCGTTGTGTAACTCTCATCACACACAGCTAGCGTTGTGTAACTCTCATCACACACAGCTAGCATTCTGTAAACCTCATCCCACACAGCTAGCATTGTGTAACTCTCATCACACACAGCTAGCATTCTGTAAACCTCATCACACACAGCTAGCGTTGTGTAACTCTCATCACACACAGCTAGCATTGTGTAACCCTCATCACACACAGCTAGCGTTGTGTGACCCTCATCACGCACAGGTAGCATTGTGTAACCCTCATCACACACAGATAGCGTTGTGTAACCCTCATCACACACAGCTAACATTGTGTAACTCTGATCACACACAGCTAGCATTGTGTAATTCTCATCATACACAGCTAGCGTTGTGTAACCCTCATCACACACAGCTAGCATTGTGTAACTCTCATCATACACAGCTAGCGTTGTGTAACCCTCATCACACACAGCTAGCGTTGTGTGACCCTCATCACACACAGGTAGCATTGTGTAACCCTCATCACACACAGCTAGCGTTGTGTAAATCTCATTACACACAGCGAGCGTTGTGTAACCCTCATCACACACAGGTAGCATTGTGTAACCCTCATCACACACAGCTAGCGTTGTGTAAATCTCATTACACACAGCGAGCATTGTGTAACCCTCATCACACACAGGTAGCATTGTGTAACCCTCATCACACACAGCTAGCGTTGTGTAAATTTCATTAAACACAGCTATCATTGAGTAACTCTCATCACACACAGCTAGCGTTGTGTAACCCTCATCACACACAGCTAGCGTTGTGTAACCCTCATCACACACAGCTAGCGTTGTGTAACTCTCATCACACACAGCTAGCGTTGTGTAACTCTCATCACACACAGCTAGCATTCTGTAAACCTCATCCCACACAGCTAGCATTGTGTAACTCTCATCACACACAGCTAGCATTCTGTAAACCTCATCACACACAGCTAGCGTTGTGTAACTCTCATCACACACAGCCAGCATTGTGTAACCCTCATCACACACAGCTAGCGTTGTGTAACCCTCATCACACACAGCTAGCGTTGTGTAACTCTCATCACACACAGCTAGCATTGTGTAACTCTCATCACACACAGCGAGCGTTGTGTAACTCTCATCACACACAGCTATCGTTGTGTAACCCTCATCACACACAGCTAGTATTATGTAACTCTCATCACACACAGCTAGCGTTGTGTAACCCTCATCACACACAGCTAGCGTTGTGTAACTCTCATCACACACAGCTAGCGTTGTGTAAACCTCATCACACACAGCTAGCGTTGTGTACCCCTCATCACACACAGATAGCAACGTGTAACTCTCATCACAGACAGCTAGCGTTGTGTAACCCTCATCACACACAGCTAGCGTTGTGTAACTCTCATCACACACAGCTAGCATTGTGTAACCCTCATCACACACAGCTAGCGTTGTGTAACCCTCATCACACACAGCTAGCATTGTGTAACCCTCATCACACACAGCTAGCGTTGTGTAACCCTCATCACACACAGCTAGCGTTGTGTAACTCTCATCACACACAGCTAGCGTTGTGTAAATTTCATTACACACAGCTATCATTGAGTAACTCTCATCACACACAGCTAGCATTGTGTAACCCTCATCACACACAGCTAGCGTTGTGTAACCCTCATCACACACAGCTAGCGTTGTGTAACTCTCATCACACACAGCTAGCGTTGTGTAACTCTCATCACACACAGCTAGCATTCTGTAAACCTCATCCCACACAGCTAGCATTGTGTAACTCTCATCACACACAGCTAGCATTCTGTAAACCTCATCACACACAGCTAGCGTTGTGTAACTCTCATCACACACAGCTAGCATTTTGTAACCCTCATCACACACAGCTAGCGTTGTGTAACCCTCATCACACACAGCTAGCGTTGTGTAACTCTCATCACACACAGCTAGCATTGTGTAACTCTCATCACACACAGCGAGCGTTGTGTAACTCTCATCACACACAGCTAGCGTTGTGTAACCCTCATCACACACAGCTAGTATTATGTAACTCTCATCACACACAGCTAGCGTTGTGTAACCCTCATCACACACAGCTAGCATTGTGTAACCCTCATCAGACACAGCTAGCGTTGTGTAAACCTCATCACACACAGCTAGCGTTGTGTAACCCTCATCACACACAGCTAGCATTCTGTAAACCTCATCACACACAACTAGCATTGTGTAACTCTCATCACACACAGCTAGCATCTTGTCAACCTCATCACACACTGTTAGCGTTGTGTAACTCTCATCACACACAGCTAGCATTGTGTAACTCTCATCACACACAGCTAGCATCTTGTCAACCTCATCACACACTGTTAGCGTTGTGTAACTCTCATCACACACAGCTAGCATTGTGTAACCCTCATCACACACAGCTAGCGTTGTGTAACCCTCATCACACACAGCTAGCATTGTGTAACCCTCATCACACACAGCTAGCGTTGTGTAACCCTCATCACACACAGCTAGCATTGTGTAACCCTCATCACACACAGCTAGCGTTGTGTAACCCTCATCACACACAGCTAGCATTGTGTAACTCTCATCACACACAGCTAGCATTGTGTAACTCTCATCACACACAGCTAGCATTCTGTAAACCTCATCACACACAGCTAACATTGTGTAACTCTCATCACACACAGCTAGCATTCTGTAAACCTCATCACACACAGCTAGCGTTGTGTAACTCTCATCACACACAGCTAGCATTGTGTAACCCTCATCACACACAGCTAGCGTTGTGTAACCCTCATCACACACAGCTAGCATTGTGTAACTCTCATCACACACAGCTAGCGTTGTGTAACTCTCATCACACACAGCTAGCGTTGTGTAATTCTCATCACACACAGCTAGCGTTGTGTAACCCTCATCACACACAGCTAGCATTGTGTAACTCTGATCACACACAGCTAGCATTGTGTAACCCTCATCACACACAGCTAGTATTGTGTAACTCTCATCACACGCAGCTAGCGTTGTGTAACCCTCATCACACACAGCTAGCGTTGTGTAACTTTCATCACACACAGCTATCATTGTGTAACTCTCATCACACACATCTAGCATTGTGTAACCCTCATCACACACAGCTAGCATTGTGTAAACCTCATCACACACAGCTAGCGTTGTGTGACCGTCATCACACACAGCTAGCATTGTGTAACTCTCATCACACACAGCTAGCATTTTGTAACCCTCATCACACAGCTAGCGTTGTGTAACTCTCATCACACACAGCTAGCATTGTGTAACCCTCATCACACACAGCTAGCATTGTGTAACCCTCATTACACACAGCTAGCGTTGTGTAACCCTCATCACACACAGTTAGCGTTGTGTAACTCTCATCACACACAGCTAGCGTTGTGTAACCCTCATCACACACAGAAAGCATTGTGTAACTCTCATCACACCCAGCTAGCATTGTGTAACTCTCATCATACACAGCTAGCGTTGTGTAACCCTCATCACACACAGCTAGCGTTGTGTGACCCTCATCACACACAGGTAGCATTGTGTAACCCTCATCACACACAGCTAGCGTTGTGTAACCCTCATCACACACAGCTAACATTGTGTAACTCTGATCACACACAGCTAGCATTGTGTAACTCTCATCATACACAGCTAGCGTTGTGTAACCCTCATCACACACAGCTAGCATTGTGTAACTCTCATCATACACAGCTAGCGTTGTGTAACCCTCATCACACACAGCTAGCGTTGTGTGACCCTCATCACACACAGGTAGCATTGTGTTACCCTCATCACACACAGCTAGCGTTGTGTAAATCTCATTACACACAGCGAGCGTTGTGTAACCCTCATCACACACAGGTAGCATTGTGTAACCCTCATCACACACAGCTAGCGTTGTGTAAATTTCATTACACAGAGCTATCATTGAGTAACTCTCATCACACACAGCTAGCGTTGTGTAACCCTCATCACACACAGCTAGCGTTGTGTAACCCTCATCACACACAGCTAGCGTTGTGTAACTCTCATCCCACACAGCTAGCGTTGTGTAACTCTCATCACACACAGCTAGCATTCTGTAAACCTCATCCCACACAGCTAGCATTGTGTAACTCTCATCACACACAGCTAGCATTCTGTAAACCCCATCACACACAGCTAGCGTTGTGTAACTCTCATCACACACAGCTAGCATTGTGTAACCCTCATCACACACAGCTAGCGTTGTGTAACCCTCATAACACACAGAAAGCACTGTGTAACTCTCATCACACCCAGCTAGCATTGTGTAACTCTCATCATACACAGCTAGCGTTGTGTAACCCTCATCGCACACAGCTAGCGTTGTGTGACCCTCATCACACACAGGTAGCATTGTGTAACCCTCATCACACACAGCTAGCGTTGTGTAACCCTCATCACACACAGCTAACATTGTGTAACTCTGATCACACACAGCTAGCATTGTGTAACTCTCATCATACACAGCTAGCGTTGTGTAACCCTCATCACACACAGCTAGCATTGTGTAACTCTCATCATACACAGCTAGCGTTGTGTAACCCTCATCACACACAGCTAGCGTTGTGTGACCCTCATCACACACAGGTAGCATTGTGTAACCCTCATCACACACAGCTAGCGTTGTGTAAATCTCATTACACACAGCGAGCGTTGTGTAACCCTCATCACACACAGGTAGCATTGTGTAACCCTCATCACACACAGCTAGCGTTGTGTAAATCTCATTACACACAGCGAGCGTTGTGTAACCCTCATCACACACAGGTAGCATTGTGTAACCCTCATCACACACAGCTAGCGTTGTGTAAATTTCATTAAACACAGCTATCATTGAGTAACTCTCATCACACACAGCTAGCGTTGTGTAACCCTCATCACACACAGCTAGCGTTGTGTAACCCTCATCACACACAGCTAGCGTTGTGTAACTCTCATCACACACAGCTAGCGTTGTGTAACTCTCATCACACACAGCTAGCATTCTGTAAACCTCATCCCACACAGCTAGCATTGTGTAACTCTCATCACACACAGCTAGCATTCTGTAAACCTCATCACACACAGCTAGCGTTGTGTAACTCTCATCACACACAGCTAGCATTGTGTAACCATCATCACACACAGCTAGCGTTGTGTAACCCTCATCACACACAGCTAGCGTTGTGTAACTCTCATCACACACAGCTAGCATTGTGTAACTCTCATCACACACAGCGAGCGTTGTGTAACTCTCATCACACACAGCTAGCGTTGTGTAACCCTCATCACACACAGCTAGTATTATGTAACTCTCATCACACACAGCTAGCGTTGTGTAACCCTCATCACACACAGCTAGCGTTGTGTAACTCTCATCACACACAGCTAGCGTTGTGTAAACCTCATCACACACAGCTAGCGTTGTGTAACCCTCATCACACACAGATAGCATTGTGTAACTCTCATCACAGACAGCTAGCGTTGTGTAACCCTCATCACACACAGCTAGCGTTGTGTAACTCTCATCACACACAGCTAGCATTGTGTAACCCTCATCACACACAGCTAGCGTTGTGTAACCCTCATCACACACAGCTAGCATTTTGTAACCCTCATCACACACAGCTAGCGTTGTGTAACCCTCATCACACACAGCTAGCGTTGTGTAACTCTCATCACACACAGCTAGCGTTGTGTAAATTTCATTACACACAGCTATCATTGAGTAACTCTCATCACACACAGCTAGCATTGTGTAACCCTCATCAAACACAGCTAGCGTTGTGTAACCCTCATCACACACAGCTAGCGTTGTGTAACTCTCATCACACACAGCTAGCGTTGTGTAACTCTCATCACACACAGCTAGCATTCTGTAAACCTCATCCCACACAGCTAGCATTGTGTAACTCTCATCACACACAGCTAGCATTCTGTAAACCCCATCACACACAGCTAGCGTTGTGTAACTCTCATCACACACAGCTAGCATTGTGTAACCCTCATCACACACAGCTAGCGTTGTGTAACCCTCATCACACACAGAAAGCATTGTGTAACTCTCATCACACCCAGCTAGCATTGTGTAACTCTCATCATACACAGCTAGCGTTGTGTAACCCTCATCACACACAGCTAGCGTTGTGTAACCCTCATCACACACAGCTAGCGTTGTGTAACCCTCATCACACACAGCTAACATTGTGTAACTCTGATCACACACAGCTAGCATTGTGTAACTCTCATCATACACAGCTAGCGTTGTGTAACCCTCATCACACACAGCTAGCATTGTGTAACTCTCATCATACACAGCTAGCGTGGTGTAACCCTCATCACACACAGCTAGCGTTGTGTGACCCTCATCACACACAGGTAGCATTGTGTAACCCTCATCACACACAGCTAGCGTTGTGTAAATCTCATTACACACAGCGAGCGTTGTGTAACCCTCATCACACACAGGTAGCATTGTGTAACCCTCATCACACACAGCTAGCGTTGTGTAAATTTCATTAAACACAGCTATCATTGAGTAACTCTCATCACACACAGCTAGCGTTGTGTAACCCTCATCACACACAGCTAGCGTTGTGTAACCCTCATCACACACAGCTAGCGTTGTGTAACTCTCATCACACACAGCTAGCGTTGTGTAACTCTCATCACACACAGCTAGCATTCTGTAAACCTCATCCCACACAGCTAGCATTGTGTAACTCTCATCACACACAGCTAGCATTCTGTAAACCTCATCACACACAGCTAGCGTTGTGTAACTCTCATCACACACAGCTAGCATTGTGTAACCCTCATCACACACAGCTAGCGTTGTGTGACCCTCATCACACACAGGTAGCATTGTGTAACCCTCATCACACACAGCTAGCGTTGTGTAACCCTCATCACACACAGCTAACATTGTGTAACTCTGATCACACACAGCTAGCATTGTGTAACTCTCATCATACACAGCTAGCGTTGTGTAACCCTCATCACACACAGCTAGCATTGTGTAACTCTCATCATACACAGCTAGCGTTGTGTAACCCTCATCACACACAGCTAGCGTTGTGTGACCCTCATCACACACAGGTAGCATTGTGTAACCCTCATCACACACAGCTAGCGTTGTGTAAATCTCATTACACACAGCGAGCGTTGTGTAACCCTCATCACACACAGGTAGCATTGTGTAACCCTCATCACACACAGCTAGCGTTGTGTAAATCTCATTACACACAGCGAGCGTTGTGTAACCCTCATCACACACAGGTAGCATTGTGTAACCCTCATCACACACAGCTAGCGTTGTGTAAATTTCATTAAACACAGCTATCATTGAGTAACTCTCATCACACACAGCTAGCGTTGTGTAACCCTCATCACACACAGCTAGCGTTGTGTATCCCTCATCACACACAGCTAGCGTTGTGTAACTCTCATCACACACAGCTAGCGTTGTGTAACTCTCATCACACACAGCTAGCATTCTGTAAACCTCATCCCACACAGGTAGCATTGTGTAACCCTCATCACACACAGCTAGCGTTGTGTAACCCTCATCACACACAGCTAACATTGTGTAACTCTGATCACACACAGCTAGCATTGTGTAACTCTCATCATACACAGCTAGCGTTGTGTAACCCTCATCACACACAGCTAGCATTGTGTAACTCTCATCATACACAGCTAGCGTTGTGTAACCCTCATCACACACAGCTAGCGTTGTGTGACCCTCATCACACACAGGTAGCATTGTGTAACCCTCATCACACACAGCTAGCGTTGTGTAAATCTCATTACACACAGCGAGCGTTGTGTAACCCTCATCACACACAGGTAGCATTGTGTAACCCTCATCACACACAGCTAGCGTTGTGTAAATCTCATTACACACAGCGAGCGTTGTGTAACCCTCATCACACACAGGTAGCATTGTGTAACCCTCATCACACACAGCTAGCGTTGTGTAAATTTCATTAAACACAGCTATCATTGAGTAACTCTCATCACACACAGCTAGCGTTGTGTAACCCTCATCACACACAGCTAGCGTTGTGTAACCCTCATCACACACAGCTAGCGTTGTGTAACTCTCATCACACACAGCTAGCGTTGTGTAACTCTCATCACACACAGCTAGCATTCTGTAAACCTCATCCCACACAGCTAGCATTGTGTAACTCTCATCACACACAGCTAGCATTCTGTAAACCTCATCACACACAGCTAGCGTTGTGTAACTCTCATCACACATAGCCAGCATTGTGTAACCCTCATCACACACAGCTAGCGTTGTGTAACCCTCATCACACACAGCTAGCGTTGTGTAACTCTCATCACACACAGCTAGCATTGTGTAACTCTCATCACACACAGCGAGCGTTGTGTAACTCTCATCACACACAGCTAGCGTTGTGTAACCCTCATCACACACAGCTAGTATTATGTAACTCTCATCACACACAGCTAGCGTTGTGTAACCCTCATCACACACAGCTAGCGTTGTGTAACTCTCATCACACACAGCTAGCGTTGTGTAAACCTCATCACACACAGCTAGCGTTGTGTAACCCTCATCACACACAGATAGCATTGTGTAACTCTCATCACAGACAGCTAGCGTTGTGTAAACCTCATCACACACAGCTAGCGTTGTGTAACTCTCATCACACACAGCTAGCATTGTGTAACCCTCATCACACACAGCTAGCGTTGTGTAACCCTCATCACACACAGCTAGCATTGTGTAACCCTCATCACACACAGCTAGCGTTGTGTAACCCTCATCACACACAGCTAGCGTTGTGTAACTCTCATCACACACAGCTAGCGTTGTGTAAATTTCATTACACACAGCTATCATTGAATAACTCTCATCACACACAGCTAGCATTGTGTAACCCTCATCACACACAGCTAGCGTTGTGTAACCCTCATCACACACAGCTAGCGTTGTGTAACTCTCATCACACACAGCTAGCGTTGTGTAACTCTCATCACACACAGCTAGCATTGTGTAACCCTCATCACACACAGCTAGCGTTGTGTAACCCTCATCACACACAGCTAGCGTTGTGTAACTCTCATCACACACAGCTAGCGTTGTGTAACTCTCATCACACACAGCTAGCATTCTGTAAACCTCATCCCACACAGCTAGCATTGTGTAACTCTCATCACACACAGCTAGCATTCTGTAAACCTCATCACACACAGCTAGCGTTGTGTAACTCTCATCACACATAGCCAGCATTGTGTAACCCTCATCACACACAGCTAGCGTTGTGTAACCCTCATCACACACAGCTAGCGTTGTGTAACTCTCATCACACACAGCTAGCATTGTGTAACTCTCATCACACACAGCGAGCGTTGTGTAACTCTCATCACACACAGCTAGCGTTGTGTAACCCTCATCACACACAGCTAGTATTATGTAACTCTCATCACACACAGCTAGCGTTGTGTAACCCTCATCACACACAGCTAGCGTTGTGTAACTCTCATCACACACAGCTAGCGTTGTGTAAACCTCATCACACACAGCTAGCGTTGTGTAACCCTCATCACACACAGATAGCATTGTGTAACTCTCATCACAGACAGCTAGCGTTGTGTAACCCTCATCACACACAGCTAGCGTTGTGTAACTCTCATCACACACAGCTAGCATTGTGTAACCCTCATCACACACAGCTAGCGTTGTGTAACCCTCATCACACACAGCTAGCATTGTGTAACCCTCATCACACACAGCTAGCGTTGTGTAACCCTCATCACACACAGCTAGCGTTGTGTAACTCTCATCACACACAGCTAGCGTTGTGTAAATTTCATTACACACAGCTATCATTGAATAACTCTCATCACACACAGCTAGCATTGTGTAACCCTCATCACACACAGCTAGCGTTGTGTAACCCTCATCACACACAGCTAGCGTTGTGTAACTCTCATCACACACAGCTAGCGTTGTGTAACTCTCATCACACACAGCTAGCATTGTGTAACCCTCATCACACACAGCTAGCGTTGTGTAACCCTCATCACACACAGCTAGCGTTGTGTAACTCTCATCACACACAGCTAGCGTTGTGTAACTCTCATCACACACAGCTAGCATTGTGTAACCCTCATCACACACAGCTAGCGTTGTGTAACCCTCATCACACACAGCTAGCGTTGTGTAACTCTCATCACACACAGCTAGCATTGTGTAACTCTCATCACACACAGCGAGCGTTGTGTAACTCTCATCACACACAGCTAGCGTTGTGTAACCCTCATCACACACAGCTAGTATTATGTAACTCTCATCACACACAGCTAGCGTTGTGTAACCCTCATCACACACAGCTAGCGTTGTGTAACTCTCATCACACACAGCTAGCGTTGTGTAAACCTCATCACACACAGCTAGCGTTGTGTAACCCTCATCACACACAGATAGCATTGTGTAACTCTCATCACACACAGCTAGCATTGTGTAACCCTCATCACACACAGCTAGCGTTGTGTAACCCTCATCACACACAGCTAGCATTGTGTAACCCTCATCACACACAGCTAGCGTTGTGTAACCCTCATCACACACAGCTAGCGTTGTGTAACTCTCATCACACACAGCTAGCGTTGTGTAAATTTCATTACACACAGCTATCATTGAATAACTCTCATCACACACAGCTAGCATTGTGTAACCCTCATCACACACAGCTAGCGTTGTGTAACCCTCATCACACACAGCTAGCGTTGTGTAACTCTCATCACACACAGCTAGCGTTGTGTAACTCTCATCACACACAGCTAGCATTGTGTAACCCTCATCACACACAGCTAGCGTTGTGTAACCCTCATCACACACAGCTAGCGTTGTGTAACTCTCATCACACACAGCTAGCATTGTGTAACTCTCATCACACACAGCGAGCGTTGTGTAACTCTCATCACACACAGCTAGCGTTGTGTAACCCTCATCACACACAGCTAGTATTATGTAACTCTCATCACACACAGCTAGCGTTGTGTAACCCTCGTCACACACAGCTAGCGTTGTGTAACTCTCATCACACACAGCTAGCGTTGTGTAAACCTCATCACACACAGCTAGCGTTGTGTAACCCTCATCACACACAGATAGCATTGTGTAACTCTCATCACAGACAGCTAGCGTTGTGTAACCCTCATCACACACAGCTAGCATTGTGTAACTCTCATCACACACAGCTAGCATTGTGTAACCCTCATCACACACAGCTAGCGTTGTGTAACCCTCATCACACACAGCTAGCATTGTGTAACCCTCATCACACACAGCTAGCGTTGTGTAACCCTCATCACACACAGCTAGCGTTGTGTAACTCTCATCACACACAGCTAGCGTTGTGTAAATTTCATTACACACAGCTATCATTGAGTAACTCTCATCACACACAGCTAGCATTGTGTAACCCTCATCACACACAGCTAGCGTTGTGTAACCCTCATCACACACAGCTAGCGTTGTGTAACTCTCATCACACACAGCTAGCGTTGTGTAACTCTCATCACACACAGCTAGCATTCTGTAAACCTCATCCCACACAGCTAGCATTGTGTAACTCTCATCACACACAGCTAGCATTCTGTAAACCTCATCACACACAGCTAGCGTTGTTTAACTCTCATCACACACAGCTAGCATTGTGTAACCCTCATCACACACAGCTAGCGTTGTGTAACCCTCATCACACACAGCTAGCGTTGTGTAACTCTCATCACACACAGCTAGCATTGTGTAACTCTCATCACACACAGCGAGCGTTGTGTAACTCTCATCACACACAGCTAGCGTTGTGTAACCCTCATCACACACAGCTAGTATTATGTAACTCTCATCACACACAGCTAGCGTTGTGTAACCCTCATCACACACAGCTAGCATTGTGTAACCCTCATCAGATACAGCTAGCGTTGTGTAAACCTCATCACACACAGCTAGCGTTGTGTAACCCTCATCACACACAGCTAGCATTGTGTAACCCTCATCAGATACAGCTAGCATCTTGTCAACCTCATCACACACTGTTAGCGTTGTTTAACTCTCATCACACACAGCTAGCATTGTGTAACCCTCATCACACACAGCTAGCGTTGTGTAACCCTCATCACACACAGCTAGCGTTGTGTAACTCTCATCACACACAGCTAGCATTGTGTAACTCTCATAACACACAGCGAGCGTTGTGTAACTCTCATCACACACAGCTAGCGTTGTGTAACCCTCATCACACACAGCTAGTATTATGTAACTCTCATCACACACAGCTAGCGTTGTGTAACCCTCATCACACACAGCTAGCATTGTGTAACCCTCATCAGATACAGCTAGCGTTGTGTAAACCTCATCACACACAGCTAGCGTTGTGTAACCCTCATCACACACAGGTAGCATTGTGTAACCCTCATCACACACAGCTAGCGTTGTGTAAATTTCATTAAACACAGCTATCATTGAGTAACTCTCATCACACACAGCTAGCGTTGTGTAACCCTCATCACACACAGCTAGCGTTGTGTAACCCTCATCACACACAGCTAGCGTTGTGTAACTCTCATCACACACAGCTAGCGTTGTGTAACTCTCATCACACACAGCTAGCATTCTGTAAACCTCATCCCACACAGCTAGCATTGTGTAACTCTCATCACACACAGCTAGCATTCTGTAAACCTCATCACACACAGCTAGCGTTGTGTAACTCTCATCACACACAGCTAGCATTGTGTAACCCTCATCACACACAGCTAGCGTTGTGTGACCCTCATCACACACAGGTAGCATTGTGTAACCCTCATCACACACAGCTAGCGTTGTGTAACCCTCATCACACACAGCTAACATTGTGTAACTCTGATCACACACAGCTAGCATTGTGTAACTCTCATCATACACAGCTAGCGTTGTGTAACCCTCATCACACACAGCTAGCATTGTGTAACTCTCATCATACACAGCTAGCGTTGTGTAACCCTCATCACACACAGCTAGCGTTGTGTGACCCTCATCACACACAGGTAGCATTGTGTAACCCTCATCACACACAGCTAGCGTTGTGTAAATCTCATTACACACAGCGAGCGTTGTGTAACCCTCATCACACACAGGTAGCATTGTGTAACCCTCATCACACACAGCTAGCGTTGTGTAAATCTCATTACACACAGCGAGCGTTGTGTAACCCTCATCACACACAGGTAGCATTGTGTAACCCTCATCACACACAGCTAGCGTTGTGTAAATTTCATTAAACACAGCTATCATTGAGTAACTCTCATCACACACAGCTAGCGTTGTGTAACTCTCATCACACACAGCTAGCGTTGTGTAAACCTCATCACACACAGCTAGCGTTGTGTAACCCTCATCACACACAGATAGCATTGTGTAACTCTCATCACAGACAGCTAGCGTTGTGTAACCCTCATCACACACAGCTAGCGTTGTGTAACTCTCATCACACACAGCTAGCATTGTGTAACCCTCATCACACACAGCTAGCGTTGTGTAACCCTCATCACACACAGCTAGCATTTTGTAACCCTCATCACACACAGCTAGCGTTGTGTAACCCTCATCACACACAGCTAGCGTTGTGTAACTCTCATCACACACAGCTAGCGTTGTGTAAATTTCATTACACACAGCTATCATTGAGTAACTCTCATCACACACAGCTAGCATTGTGTAACCCTCATCAAACACAGCTAGCGTTGTGTAACCCTCATCACACACAGCTAGCGTTGTGTAACTCTCATCACACACAGCTAGCGTTGTGTAACTCTCATCACACACAGCTAGCATTCTGTAAACCTCATCCCACACAGCTAGCATTGTGTAACTCTCATCACACACAGCTAGCATTCTGTAAACCCCATCACACACAGCTAGCGTTGTGTAACTCTCATCACACACAGCTAGCATTGTGTAACCCTCATCACACACAGCTAGCGTTGTGTAACCCTCATCACACACAGAAAGCATTGTGTAACTCTCATCACACCCAGCTAGCATTGTGTAACTCTCATCATACACAGCTAGCGTTGTGTAACCCTCATCACACACAGCTAGCGTTGTGTAACCCTCATCACACACAGCTAGCGTTGTGTAACCCTCATCACACACAGCTAACATTGTGTAACTCTGATCACACACAGCTAGCATTGTGTAACTCTCATCATACACAGCTAGCGTTGTGTAACCCTCATCACACACAGCTAGCATTGTGTAACTCTCATCATACACAGCTAGCGTGGTGTAACCCTCATCACACACAGCTAGCGTTGTGTGACCCTCATCACACACAGGTAGCATTGTGTAACCCTCATCACACACAGCTAGCGTTGTGTAAATCTCATTACACACAGCGAGCGTTGTGTAACCCTCATCACACACAGGTAGCATTGTGTAACCCTCATCACACACAGCTAGCGTTGTGTAAATCTCATTACACACAGCGAGCGTTGTGTAACCCTCATCACACACAGGTAGCATTGTGTAACCCTCATCACACACAGCTAGCGTTGTGTAAATTTCATTAAACACAGCTATCATTGAGTAACTCTCATCACACACAGCTAGCGTTGTGTAACCCTCATCACACACAGCTAGCGTTGTGTAACCCTCATCACACACAGCTAGCGTTGTGTAACTCTCATCACACACAGCTAGCGTTGTGTAACTCTCATCACACACAGCTAGCATTCTGTAAACCTCATCCCACACAGCTAGCATTGTGTAACTCTCATCACACACAGCTAGCATTCTGTAAACCTCATCACACACAGCTAGCGTTGTGTAACTCTCATCACACACAGCTAGCATTGTGTAACCCTCATCACACACAGCTAGCGTTGTGTGACCCTCATCACACACAGGTAGCATTGTGTAACCCTCATCACACACAGCTAGCGTTGTGTAACCCTCATCACACACAGCTAACATTGTGTAACTCTGATCACACACAGCTAGCATTGTGTAACTCTCATCATACACAGCTAGCGTTGTGTAACCCTCATCACACACAGCTAGCATTGTGTAACTCTCATCATACACAGCTAGCGTTGTGTAACCCTCATCACACACAGCTAGCGTTGTGTGACCCTCATCACACACAGGTAGCATTGTGTAACCCTCATCACACACAGCTAGCGTTGTGTAAATCTCATTACACACAGCGAGCGTTGTGTAACCCTCATCACACACAGGTAGCATTGTGTAACCCTCATCACACACAGCTATCATTGAGTAACTCTCATCACACACAGCTAGCGTTGTGTAACCCTCATCACACACAGCTAGCGTTGTGTAACCCTCATCACACACAGCTAGCGTTGTGTAACTCTCATCACACACAGCTAGCGTTGTGTAACTCTCATCACACACAGCTAGCATTCTGTAAACCTCATCCCACACAGGTAGCATTGTGTAACCCTCATCACACACAGCTAGCGTTGTGTAACCCTCATCACACACAGCTAACATTGTGTAACTCTGATCACACACAGCTAGCATTGTGTAACTCTCATCATACACAGCTAGCGTTGTGTAACCCTCATCACACACAGCTAGCATTGTGTAACTCTCATCATACACAGCTAGCGTTGTGTAACCCTCATCACACACAGCTAGCGTTGTGTAACCCTCATCACACACAGGTAGCATTGTGTAACCCTCATCACACACAGCTAGCGTTGTGTAAATCTCATTACACACAGCGAGCGTTGTGTAACCCTCATCACACACAGGTAGCATTGTGTAACCCTCATCACACACAGCTAGCGTTGTGTAAATCTCATTACACACAGCGAGCGTTGTGTAACCCTCATCACACACAGGTAGCATTGTGTAACCCTCATCACACACAGCTAGCGTTGTGTAAATTTCATTAAACACAGCTATCATTGAGTAACTCTCATCACACACAGCTAGCGTTGTGTAACCCTCATCACACACAGCTAGCGTTGTGTAACCCTCATCACACACAGCTAGCGTTGTGTAACTCTCATCACACACAGCTAGCGTTGTGTAACTCTCATCACACACAGCTAGCATTCTGTAAACCTCATCCCACACAGCTAGCATTGTGTAACTCTCATCACACACAGCTAGCATTCTGTAAACCTCATCACACACAGCTAGCGTTGTGTAACTCTCATCACACATAGCCAGCATTGTGTAACCCTCATCACACACAGCTAGCGTTGTGTAACCCTCATCACACACAGCTAGCGTTGTGTAACTCTCATCACACACAGCTAGCATTGTGTAACTCTCATCACACACAGCGAGCGTTGTGTAACTCTCATCACACACAGCTAGCGTTGTGTAACCCTCATCACACACAGCTAGTATTATGTAACTCTCATCACACACAGCTAGCGTTGTGTAACCCTCATCACACACAGCTAGCGTTGTGTAACTCTCATCACACACAGCTAGCGTTGTGTAAACCTCATCACACACAGCTAGCGTTGTGTAACCCTCATCACACACAGATAGCATTGTGTAACTCTCATCACAGACAGCTAGCGTTGTGTAACCCTCATCACACACAGCTAGCGTTGTGTAACTCTCATCACACACAGCTAGCATTGTGTAACCCTCATCACACACAGCTAGCGTTGTGTAACCCTCATCACACACAGCTAGCATTGTGTAACCCTCATCACACACAGCTAGCGTTGTGTAACCCTCATCACACACAGCTAGCGTTGTGTAACTCTCATCACACACAGCTAGCGTTGTGTAAATTTCATTACACACAGCTATCATTGAATAACTCTCATCACACACAGCTAGCATTGTGTAACCCTCATCACACACAGCTAGTATTATGTAACTCTCATCACACACAGCTAGCGTTGTGTAACCCTCGTCACACACAGCTAGCGTTGTGTAACTCTCATCACACACAGCTAGCGTTGTGTAAACCTCATCACACACAGCTAGCGTTGTGTAACCCTCATCACACACAGATAGCATTGTGTAACTCTCATCACAGACAGCTAGCGTTGTGTAACCCTCATCACACACAGCTAGCGTTGTGTAACTCTCATCACACACAGCTAGCATTGTGTAACCCTCATCACACACAGCTAGCGTTGTGTAACCCTCATCACACACAGCTAGCATTGTGTAACCCTCATCACACACAGCTAGCGTTGTGTAACCCTCATCACACACAGCTAGCGTTGTGTAACTCTCATCACACACAGCTAGCGTTGTGTAAATTTCATTACACACAGCTATCATTGAGTAACTCTCATCACACACAGCTAGCATTGTGTAACCCTCATCACACACAGCTAGCGTTGTGTAACCCTCATCACACACAGCTAGCGTTGTGTAACTCTCATCACACACAGCTAGCGTTGTGTAACTCTCATCACACACAGCTAGCATTCTGTAAACCTCATCCCACACAGCTAGCATTGTGTAACTCTCATCACACACAGCTAGCATTCTGTAAACCTCATCACACACAGCTAGCGTTGTTTAACTCTCATCACACACAGCTAGCATTGTGTAACCCTCATCACACACAGCTAGCGTTGTGTAACTCTCATCACACACAGCTAGCGTTGTGTAAACCTCATCACACACAGCTAGCGTTGTGTAACCCTCATCACACACAGATAGCATTGTGTAACTCTCATCACAGACAGCTAGCGTTGTGTAACCCTCATCACACACAGCTAGCGTTGTGTAACTCTCATCACACACAGCTAGCATTGTGTAACCCTCATCACACACAGCTAGCGTTGTGTAACCCTCATCACACACAGCTAGCATTGTGTAACCCTCATCACACACAGCTAGCGTTGTGTAACCCTCATCACACACAGCTAGCGTTGTGTAACTCTCATCACACACAGCTAGCGTTGTGTAAATTTCATTACACACAGCTATCATTGAATAACTCTCATCACACACAGCTAGCATTGTGTAACCCTCATCACACACAGCTAGCGTTGTGTAACCCTCATCACACACAGCTAGCGTTGTGTAACTCTCATCACACACAGCTAGCGTTGTGTAACTCTCATCACACACAGCTAGCATTGTGTAACCCTCATCACACACAGCTAGCGTTGTGTAACCCTCATCACACACAGCTAGCGTTGTGTAACTCTCATCACACACAGCTAGCGTTGTGTAACTCTCATCACACACAGCTAGCATTGTGTAACCCTCATCACACACAGCTAGCGTTGTGTAACCCTCATCACACACAGCTAGCGTTGTGTAACTCTCATCACACACAGCTAGCATTGTGTAACTCTCATCACACACAGCGAGCGTTGTGTAACTCTCATCACACACAGCTAGCGTTGTGTAACCCTCATCACACACAGCTAGTATTATGTAACTCTCATCACACACAGCTAGCGTTGTGTAACCCTCATCACACACAGCTAGCGTTGTGTAACTCTCATCACACACAGCTAGCGTTGTGTAAACCTCATCACACACAGCTAGCGTTGTGTAACCCTCATCACACACAGATAGCATTGTGTAACTCTCATCACACACAGCTAGCATTGTGTAACCCTCATCACACACAGCTAGCGTTGTGTAACCCTCATCACACACAGCTAGCATTGTGTAACCCTCATCACACACAGCTAGCGTTGTGTAACCCTCATCACACACAGCTAGCGTTGTGTAACTCTCATCACACACAGCTAGCGTTGTGTAAATTTCATTACACACAGCTATCATTGAATAACTCTCATCACACACAGCTAGCATTGTGTAACCCTCATCACACAAAGCTAGCGTTGTGTAACCCTCATCACACACAGCTAGCGTTGTGTAACTCTCATCACACACAGCTAGCGTTGTGTAACTCTCATCACACACAGCTAGCATTGTGTAACCCTCATCACACACAGCTAGCGTTGTGTAACCCTCATCACACACAGCTAGCGTTGTGTAACTCTCATCACACACAGCTAGCATTGTGTAACTCTCATCACACACAGCGAGCGTTGTGTAACTCTCATCACACACAGCTAGCGTTGTGTAACCCTCATCACACACAGCTAGTATTATGTAACTCTCATCACACACAGCTAGCGTTGTGTAACCCTCGTCACACACAGCTAGCGTTGTGTAACTCTCATCACACACAGCTAGCGTTGTGTAAACCTCATCACACACAGCTAGCGTTGTGTAACCCTCATCACACACAGATAGCATTGTGTAACTCTCATCACAGACAGCTAGCGTTGTGTAACCCTCATCACACACAGCTAGCGTTGTGTAACTCTCATCACACACAGCTAGCATTGTGTAACCCTCATCACACACAGCTAGCGTTGTGTAACCCTCATCACACACAGCTAGCATTGTGTAACCCTCATCACACACAGCTAGCATTGTGTAACCCTCATCACACACAGCTAGCGTTGTGTAACCCTCATCACACACAGCTAGCGTTGTGTAACTCTCATCACACACAGCTAGCGTTGTGTAAATTTCATTACACAGAGCTATCATTGAATAACTCTCATCACACACAGCTAGCATTGTGTAACCCTCATCACACAAAGCTAGCGTTGTGTAACCCTCATCACACACAGCTAGCGTTGTGTAACTCTCATCACACACAGCTAGCGTTGTGTAACTCTCATCACACACAGCTAGCATTGTGTAACCCTCATCACACACAGCTAGCGTTGTGTAACCCTCATCACACACAGCTAGCGTTGTGTAACTCTCATCACACACAGCTAGCATTGTGTAACTCTCATCACACACAGCGAGCGTTGTGTAACTCTCATCACACACAGCTAGCGTTGTGTAACCCTCATCACACACAGCTAGTATTATGTAACTCTCATCACACACAGCTAGCGTTGTGTAACCCTCGTCACACACAGCTAGCGTTGTGTAACTCTCATCACACACAGCTAGCGTTGTGTAAACCTCATCACACACAGCTAGCGTTGTGTAACCCTCATCACACACAGATAGCATTGTGTAACTCTCATCACAGACAGCTAGCGTTGTGTAACCCTCATCACACACAGCTAGCGTTGTGTAACTCTCATCACACACAGCTAGCATTGTGTAACCCTCATCACACACAGCTAGCGTTGTGTAACCCTCATCACACACAGCTAGCATTGTGTAACCCTCATCACACACAGCTAGCGTTGTGTAACCCTCATCACACACAGCTAGCGTTGTGTAACTCTCATCACACACAGCTAGCGTTGTGTAAATTTCATTACACACAGCTATCATTGAGTAACTCTCATCACACACAGCTAGCATTGTGTAACCCTCATCACACACAGCTAGCGTTGTGTAACCCTCATCACACACAGCTAGCGTTGTGTAACTCTCATCACACACAGCTAGCGTTGTGTAACTCTCATCACACACAGCTAGCATTCTGTAAACCTCATCCCACACAGCTAGCATTGTGTAACTCTCATCACACACAGCTAGCATTCTGTAAACCTCATCACACACAGCTAGCGTTGTTTAACTCTCATCACACACAGCGAGCGTTGTGTAACTCTCATCACACACAGCTAGCGTTGTGTAACCCTCATCACACACAGCTAGTATTATGTAACTCTCATCACACACAGCTAGCGTTGTGTAACCCTCATCACACACAGCTAGCATTGTGTAACCCTCATCAGATACAGCTAGCGTTGTGTAAACCTCATCACACACAGCTAGCGTTGTGTAACCCTCATCACACACAGCTAGCATTGTGTAACCCTCATCAGATACAGCTAGCATCTTGTCAACCTCATCACACACTGTTAGCGTTGTTTAACTCTCATCACACACAGCTAGCATTGTGTAACCCTCATCACACACAGCTAGCGTTGTGTAACCCTCATCACACACAGCTAGCGTTGTGTAACTCTCATCACACACAGCTAGCATTGTGTAACTCTCATAACACACAGCGAGCGTTGTGTAACTCTCATCACACACAGCTAGCGTTGTGTAACCCTCATCACACACAGCTAGTATTATGTAACTCTCATCACACACAGCTAGCGTTGTGTAACCCTCATCACACACAGCTAGCATTGTGTAACCCTCATCAGATACAGCTAGCGTTGTGTAAACCTCATCACACACAGCTAGCGTTGTGTAACCCTCATCACACACAGGTAGCATTGTGTAACCCTCATCACACACAGCTAGCGTTGTGTAAATTTCATTAAACACAGCTATCATTGAGTAACTCTCATCACACACAGCTAGCGTTGTGTAACCCTCATCACACACAGCTAGCGTTGTGTAACCCTCATCACACACAGCTAGCGTTGTGTAACTCTCATCACACACAGCTAGCGTTGTGTAACTCTCATCACACACAGCTAGCATTCTGTAAACCTCATCCCACACAGCTAGCATTGTGTAACTCTCATCACACACAGCTAGCATTCTGTAAACCTCATCACACACAGCTAGCGTTGTGTAACTCTCATCACACACAGCTAGCATTGTGTAACCCTCATCACACACAGCTAGCGTTGTGTGACCCTCATCACACACAGGTAGCATTGTGTAACCCTCATCACACACAGCTAGCGTTGTGTAACCCTCATCACACACAGCTAACATTGTGTAACTCTGATCACACACAGCTAGCATTGTGTAACTCTCATCATACACAGCTAGCGTTGTGTAACCCTCATCACACACAGCTAGCATTGTGTAACTCTCATCATACACAGCTAGCGTTGTGTAACCCTCATCACACACAGCTAGCGTTGTGTGACCCTCATCACACACAGGTAGCATTGTGTAACCCTCATCACACACAGCTAGCGTTGTGTAAATCTCATTACACACAGCGAGCGTTGTGTAACCCTCATCACACACAGGTAGCATTGTGTAACCCTCATCACACACAGCTAGCGTTGTGTAAATCTCATTACACACAGCGAGCGTTGTGTAACCCTCATCACACACAGGTAGCATTGTGTAACCCTCATCACACACAGCTAGCGTTGTGTAAATTTCATTAAACACAGCTATCATTGAGTAACTCTCATCACACACAGCTAGCGTTGTGTAACCCTCATCACACACAGCTAGCGTTGTGTAACCCTCATCACACACAGCTAGCGTTGTGTAACTCTCATCACACACAGCTAGCGTTGTGTAACTCTCATCACACACAGCTAGCATTCTGTAAACCTCATCCCACACAGCTAGCATTGTGTAACTCTCATCACACACAGCTAGCATTCTGTAAACCTCATCACACACAGCTAGCGTTGTGTAACTCTCATCACACATAGCCAGCATTGTGTAACCCTCATCACACACAGCTAGCGTTGTGTAACCCTCATCACACACAGCTAGCGTTGTGTAACTCTCATCACACACAGCTAGCATTGTGTAACTCTCATCACACACAGCGAGCGTTGTGTAACTCTCATCACACACAGCTAGCGTTGTGTAACCCTCATCACACACAGCTAGTATTATGTAACTCTCATCACACACAGCTAGCGTTGTGTAACCCTCATCACACACAGCTAGCGTTGTGTAACTCTCATCACACACAGCTAGCGTTGTGTAAACCTCATCACACACAGCTAGCGTTGTGTAACCCTCATCACACACAGATAGCATTGTGTAACTCTCATCACAGACAGCTAGCGTTGTGTAACCCTCATCACACACAGCTAGCGTTGTGTAACTCTCATCACACACAGCTAGCATTGTGTAACCCTCATCACACACAGCTAGCGTTGTGTAACCCTCATCACACACAGCTAGCATTGTGTAACCCTCATCACACACAGCTAGCGTTGTGTAACCCTCATCACACACAGCTAGCGTTGTGTAACTCTCATCACACACAGCTAGCGTTGTGTAAATTTCATTACACACAGCTATCATTGAATAACTCTCATCACACACAGCTAGCATTGTGTAACCCTCATCACACACAGCTAGCGTTGTGTAACCCTCATCACACACAGCTAGCGTTGTGTAACTCTCATCACACACAGCTAGCGTTGTGTAACTCTCATCACACACAGCTAGCATTGTGTAACCCTCATCACACACAGCTAGCGTTGTGTAACCCTCATCACACACAGCTAGCGTTGTGTAACTCTCATCACACACAGCTAGCGTTGTGTAACTCTCATCACACACAGCTAGCATTGTGTAACCCTCATCACACACAGCTAGAGTTGTGTAACCCTCATCACACACAGCTAGCGTTGTGTAACTCTCATCACACACAGCTAGCATTGTGTAACTCTCATCACACACAGCGAGCGTTGTGTAACTCTCATCACACACAGCTAGCGTTGTGTAACCCTCATCACACACAGCTAGTATTATGTAACTCTCATCACACACAGCTAGCGTTGTGTAACCCTCATCACACACAGCTAGCGTTGTGTAACTCTCATCACACACAGCTAGCGTTGTGTAAACCTCATCACACACAGCTAGCGTTGTGTAACCCTCATCACACACAGATAGCATTGTGTAACTCTCATCACACACAGCTAGCATTGTGTAACCCTCATCACACACAGCTAGCGTTGTGTAACCCTCATCACACACAGCTAGCATTGTGTAACCCTCATCACACACAGCTAGCGTTGTGTAACCCTCATCACACACAGCTAGCGTTGTGTAACTCTCATCACACACAGCTAGCGTTGTGTAAATTTCATTACACACAGCTATCATTGAATAACTCTCATCACACACAGCTAGCATTGTGTAACCCTCATCACACACAGCTAGCGTTGTGTAACCCTCATCACACACAGCTAGCGTTGTGTAACTCTCATCACACACAGCTAGCGTTGTGTAACTCTCATCACACACAGCTAGCATTGTGTAACCCTCATCACACACAGCTAGCGTTGTGTAACCCTCATCACACACAGCTAGCGTTGTGTAACTCTCATCACACACAGCTAGCATTGTGTAACTCTCATCACACACAGCGAGCGTTGTGTAACTCTCATCACACACAGCTAGCGTTGTGTAACCCTCATCACACACAGCTAGTATTATGTAACTCTCATCACACACAGCTAGCGTTGTGTAACCCTCGTCACACACAGCTAGCGTTGTGTAACTCTCATCACACACAGCTAGCGTTGTGTAAACCTCATCACACACAGCTAGCGTTGTGTAACCCTCATCACACACAGATAGCATTGTGTAACTCTCATCACAGACAGCTAGCGTTGTGTAACCCTCATCACACACAGCTAGCGTTGTGTAACTCTCATCACACACAGCTAGCATTGTGTAACCCTCATCACACACAGCTAGCGTTGTGTAACCCTCATCACACACAGCTAGCATTGTGTAACCCTCATCACACACAGCTAGCGTTGTGTAACCCTCATCACACACAGCTAGCGTTGTGTAACTCTCATCACACACAGCTAGCGTTGTGTAAATTTCATTACACACAGCTATCATTGAGTAACTCTCATCACACACAGCTAGCATTGTGTAACCCTCATCACACACAGCTAGCATCTTGTCAACCTCATCACACACTGTTAGCGTTGTGTAACTCTCATCACACACAGCTAGCATTGTGTAACTCTCATCACACACAGCTAGCATCTTGTCAACCTCATCACACACTGTTAGCGTTGTGTAACTCTCATCACACACAGCTAGCATTGTGTAACCCTCATCACACACAGCTAGCGTTGTGTAACCCTCATCACACACAGCTAGCATTGTGTAACCCTCATCACACACAGCTAGCGTTGTGTAACCCTCATCACACACAGCTAGCATTGTGTAACCCTCATCACGCACAGCTAGCGTTGTGTAACCCTCATCACACACAGCTAGCATTGTGTAACTCTCATCACACACAGCTAGCATTGTGTAACTCTCATCACACACAGCTAGCATTCTGTAAACCTCATCACACACAGCTAACATTGTGTAACTCTCATCACACACAGCTAGCATTCTGTAAACCTCATCACACACAGCTAGCGTTGTGTAACTCTCATCACACACAGCTAGCATTGTGTAACCCTCATCACACACAGCTAGCGTTGTGTAACCCTCATCACACACAGCTAGCATTGTGTAACTCTCATCACACACAGCTAGCGTTGTGTAACTCTCATCACACACAGCTAGCGTTGTGTAATTCTCATCACACACAGCTAGCGTTGCGTAACCCTCATCACACACAGCTAGCATTGTGTAACTCTGATCACACACAGCTAGCATTGTGTAACCCTCATCACACACAGCTAGTATTGTGTAACTCTCATCACACGCAGCTAGCGTTGTGTAACCCTCATCACACACAGCTAGCGTTGTGTAACTTTCATCACACACAGCTATCATTGTGTAACTCTCATCACACACATCTAGCATTGTGTAACCCTCATCACACACAGCTAGCATTTTGTAAACCTCATCACACACAGCTAGCGTTGTGTGACCGTCATCACACACAGCTAGAATTGTGTAACTCTCATCACACACAGCTAGCATTGTGTAACCCTCATCACACACAGCTAGCGTTGTGTAACTCTCATCACACACAGCTAGCATTGTGTAACCCTCATCACACACAGCTAGCATTGTGTAACCCTCATCACACACAGCTAGCGTTGTGTAACCCTCATCACACACAGCTAGCGTTGTGTAACTCTCATCACACACAGCTAGCATTGTGTAACCCTCATCACACACAGCTAGCATTGTGTAACCCTCATCACACACAGCTAGCGTTGTGTAACTCTCATCACACACAGCTAGCATTGTGTAACCCTCATCACACACAGCTAGCATTGTGTAACCCTCATCACACACAGCTAGCGTTGTGTAACCCTCATCACACACAGCTAGCGTTGTGTAACTCTCATCACACACAGCTAGCGTTGTGTAACCCTCATCACACACAGCAGCATTGTGTAACTCTCATCACACCCAGCTAGCATTGTGTAACTCTCATCATACACAGCTAGCGTTGTGTAACCCTCATCACACACAGCTAGCGTTGTGTGACCCTCATCACACACAGGTAGCATTGTGTAACCCTCATCACACACAGCTAGCGTTGTGTAACCCTCATCACACACAGCTAACATTGTGTAACTCTGATCACACACAGCTAGCATTGTGTAACTCTCATCATACACAGCTAGCGTTGTGTAACCCTCATCACACACAGCTAGCATTGTGTAACTCTCATCATACACAGCTAGCGTTGTGTAACCCTCATCACACACAGCTAGCGTTGTGTGACCCTCATCACACACAGGTAGCATTGTGTTACCCTCATCACACACAGCTAGCGTTGTGTAAATCTCATTACACACAGCGAGCGTTGTGTAACCCTCATCACACACAGGTAGCATTGTGTAACCCTCATCACACACAGCTAGCGTTGTGTAAATTTCATTACACACAGCTATCATTGAGTAACTCTCATCACACACAGCTAGCGTTGTGTAACCCTCATCACACACAGCTAGCGTTGTGTAACCCTCATCACACACAGCTAGCGTTGTGTAACTCTCATCACACACAGCTAGCGTTGTGTAACTCTCATCACACACAGCTAGCATTCTGTAAACCTCATCCCACACAGCTAGCATTGTGTAACTCTCATCACACACAGCTAGCATTCTGTAAACCCCATCACACACAGCTAGCGTTGTGTAACTCTCATCACACACAGCTAGCATTGTGTAACCCTCATCACACACAGCTAGCGTTGTGTAACCCTCATCACACACAGAAAGCATTGTGTAACTCTCATCACACCCAGCTAGCATTGTGTAACTCTCATCATACACAGCTAGCGTTGTGTAACCCTCATCACACACAGCTAGCGTTGTGTGACCCTCATCACACACAGGTAGCATTGTGTAACCCTCATCACACACAGCTAGCGTTGTGTAACCCTCATCACACACAGCTAACATTGTGTAACTCTGATCACACACAGCTAGCATTGTGTAACTTTCATCATACACAGCTAGCGTTGTGTAACCCTCATCACACACAGCTAGCATTGTGTAACTCTCATCATACACAGCTAGCGTTGTGTAACCCTCATCACACACAGGTAGCGTTGTGTGACCCTCATCACACACAGGTAGCATTGTGTAACCCTCATCACACACAGCTAGCGTTGTGTAAATCTCATTACACACAGCGAGCGTTGTGTAACCCTCATCACACACAGGTAGCATTGTGTAACCCTCATCACACACAGCTAGCGTTGTGTAAATCTCATTACACACAGCGAGCGTTGTGTAACCCTCATCACACACAGGTAGCATTGTGTAACCCTCATCACACACAGCTAGCGTTGTGTAAATTTCATTAAACACAGCTATCATTGAGTAACTCTCATCACACACAGCTAGCGTTGTGTAACCCTCATCACACACAGCTAGCGTTGTGTAACCCTCATCACACACAGCTAGCGTTGTGTAACTCTCATCACACACAGCTAGCGTTGTGTAACTCTCATCACACACAGCTAGCATTCTGTAAACCTCATCCCACACAGCTAGCATTGTGTAACTCTCATCACACACAGCTAGCATTCTGTAAACCTCATCACACACAGCTAGCGTTGTGTAACTCTCATCACACACAGCTAGCATTGTGTAACCCTCATCACACACAGCTATCGTTGTGTAACCCTCATCACACACAGCTAGCGTTGTGTAACTCTCATCACACACAGCTAGCATTGTGTAACTCTCATCACACACAGCGAGCGTTGTGTAACTCTCATCACACACAGCTAGCGTTGTGTAACCCTCATCACCCACAGCTTGTATTATGTAACTCTCATCACACACAGCTAGCGTTGTGTAACCCTCATCACACACAGCTAGCGTTGTGTAACTCTCATCACACACAGCTAGCGTTGTGTAACCCTCATCACACACAGCTAGCGTTGTGTAACTCTCATCACACACAGCTAGCATTGTGTAACCCTCATCACACACAGCTAGCGTTGTGTAACCCTCATCACACACAGCTAGCATTGTGTAACCCTCATCACACACAGATAGCGTTGTGTAACCCTCATCACACACAGCTAGCGTTGTGTAACTCTCATCACACACAGCTAGCGTTGTGTAAATTTCATTACACACAGCTATCATTGAGTAACTCTCATCACACACAGCTAGCATTGTGTAACCCTCATCACACACAGCTAGCGTTGTGTAACCCTCATCACACACAGCTAGCGTTGTGTAACCCTCATCACACACAGGTAGCATTGTGTAACCCTCATCACACACAGCTAGCGTTGTGTAAATCTCATTACACACAGCGAGCGTTGTGTAACCCTCATCACACACAGGTAGCATTGTGTAACCCTCATCACACACAGCTAGCGTTGTGTAAATTTCATTAAACACAGCTATCATTGAGTACCTCTCATCACACACAGCTAGCGTTGTGTAACCCTCATCACACACAGCTGGCGTTGTGTAACCCTCATCACACACAGCTAGCGTTGTGTAACTCTCATCACACACAGCTAGCGTTGTGTAACTCTCATCACACACAGCTAGCATTCTGTAAACCTCATCCCACACAGCTAGCATTGTGTAACTCTCATCACACACAGCTAGCATTCTGTAAACCTCATCACACACAGCTAGCGTTGTGTAACTCTCATCACACATAGCCAGCATTATGTAACCCTCATCACACACAGCTAGCGTTGTGTAACCCTCATCACACACAGCTAGCGTTGTGTAACTCTCATCACACACAGCTAGCATTGTGTAACTCTCATCACACACAGCGAGCGTTGTGTAACTCTCATCACACACAGCTAGCGTTGTGTAACCCTCATCACACACAGCTAGTATTATGTAACTCTCATCACACACAGCTAGCGTTGTGTAACCCTCATCACACACAGCTAGCGTTGTGTAACTCTCATCACACACAGCTAGCGTTGTGTAAACCTCATCACACACAGCTAGCGTTGTGTAACCCTCATCACACACAGATAGCATTGTGTAACTCTCATCACAGACAGCTAGCGTTGTGTAACCCTCATCACACACAGCTAGCGTTGTGTAACTCTCATCACACACAGCTAGCATTGTGTAACCCTCATCACACACATCTAGCGTTGTGTAACCCTCATCACACACAGCTAGCATTGTGTAACCCTCATCACACACAGCTAGCGTTGTGTAACCCTCATCACACACAGCTAGCGTTGTGTAACTCTCATCACACACAGCTAGCGTTGTGTAAATTTCATTACACACAGCTATCATTGAGTAACTCTCATCACACACAGCTAGCATTGTGTAACCCTCATCACACACAGCTAGCGTTGTGTAACCCTCATCACACACAGCTAGCGTTGTGTAACTCTCATCACACACAGCTAGCGTTGTGTAACTCTCATCACACACAGCTAGCATTCTGTAAACCTCATCCCACATAGCTAGCATTGTGTAACTCTCATCACACACAGCTAGCATTCTGTAAACCTCATCACACACAGCTAGCGTTGTGTAACTCTCATCACACACAGCTAGCATTGTGTAACCCTCATCACACACAGCTAGCGTTGTGTAACCCTCATCACACACAGCTAGCGTTGTGTAACTCTCATCACACACAGCTAGCATTGTGTAACTCTCATCACACACAGCGAGCGTTGTGTAACTCTCATCACACACAGCTAGCGTTGTGTAACCCTCATCACACACAGCTAGTATTATGTAACTCTCATCACACACAGCTAGCGTTGTGTAACCCTCATCACACACAGCTAGCATTGTGTAAACCTCATAAGACACAGCTAGCGTTGTGTAAACCTCATCACACACAGCTAGCGTTGTGTAACCCTCATCACACACAGCTAGCATTCTGTAAACCTCATCACACACAACTAGCATTGTGTAACTCTCATCACACACAGCTAGCATCTTGTCAACCTCATCACACACTGTTAGCGTTGTGTAACTCTCATCACACACAGCTAGCATTGTGTAACTCTCATCACACACAGCTAGCATCTTGTCAACCTCATCACACACTGTTAGCGTTGTGTAACTCTCATCACACACAGCCAGCATTGTGTAACCCTCATCACACACAGCTAGCGTTGTGTAACCCTCATCACACACAGCTAGCATTGTGTAACCCTCATCACATACAGCTAGCGTTGTGTAACCCTCATCACACACAGCTAGCATTGTGTAACCCTCATCACACACAGCTAGCGTTGTGTAACCCTCATCACACACAGCTAGCGTTGTGTAACTCTCATCACACACAGCTAGCATTGTGTAACCCTCATCACACACAGCTAGCGTTGTGTAACCCTCATCACACACAGCTAGCATTGTGTAACTCTCATCACACACAGCTAGCGTTGTGTAACTCTCATCACACACAGCTAGCGTTGTGTAATTCTCATCACACACAGCTAGCGTTGTGTAACCCTCATCACACACAGCTAGCATTGTGTAACTCTGATCACACACAGCTAGCATTGTGTAACCCTCATCACACACAGCTAGTATTGTGTAACTCTCATCACACGCAGCTAGCGTTGTGTAACCCTCATCACACACAGCTAGCGTTGTGTAACTTTCATCACACACAGCTATCATTGTGTAACTCTCATCACACACATCTAGCATTGTGTAACCCTCATCACACACAGCTAGCATTGTGTAAACCTCATCACACACAGCTAGCGTTGTGTGACCGTCATCACACACACCTAGCATTGTGTAACTCTCATCACACACAGCTAGCATTGTGTAACCCTCATCACACACAGCTAGCGTTGTGTAACTCTCATCACACACAGCTAGCATTGTGTAACCCTCATCACACACAGCTAGCATTGTGTAACCCTCATCACACACAGCTAGCGTTGTGTAACCCTCATCACACACAGCTAGCGTTGTGTAACTCTCATCACACACAGCTAGCGTTGTGTAACCCTCATCACACACAGAAAGCATTGTGTAACTCTCATCACACCCAGCTAGCATTGTGTAACTCTCATCATACACAGCTAGCGTTGTGTAACCCTCATCACACACAGCTAGCGTTGTGTGACCCTCATCACACACAGGTAGCATTGTGTAACCCTCATCACACACAGCTAGCGTTGTGTAACCCTCATCACACACAGCTAACATTGTGTAACTCTGATCACACACAGCTAGCATTGTGTAACTCTCATCATACACAGCTAGCGTTGTGTAACCCTCATCACACACAGCTAGCATTGTGTAACTCTCATCATACACAGCTAGCGTTGTGTAACCCTCATCACACACAGCTAGCGTTGTGTGACCCTCATCACACACAGGTAGCATTGTGTTACCCTCATCACACACAGCTAGCGTTGTGTAAATCTCATTACACACAGCGAGCGTTGTGTAACCCTCATCACACACAGGTAGCATTGTGTAACCCTCATCACACACAGCTAGCGTTGTGTAAATTTCATTACACACAGCTATCATTGAGTAACTCTCATCACACACAGCTAGCGTTGTGTAACCCCCATCACACACAGCTAGCGTTGTGTAACCCTCATCACACACAGCTAGCGTTGTGTAACTCTCATCACACACAGCTAGCGTTGTGTAACTCTCATCACACACAGCTAGCATTCTGTAAACCTCATCCCACACAGCTAGCATTGTGTAACTCTCATCACACACAGCTAGCATTCTGTAAACCCCATCACACACAGCTAGCGTTGTGTAACTCTCATCACACACAGCTAGCATTGTGTAACCCTCATCACACACAGCTAGCATTGTGTAACCCTCATCACACACAGCTAGCGTTGTGTAACCCTCATCACACACAGCTAGCGTTGTGTAACTCTCATCACACACAGCTAGCGTTGTGTAACCCTCATCACACACAGAAAGCATTGTGTAACTCTCATCACACCCAGCTAGCATTGTGTAACTCTCATCATACACAGCTAGCGTTGTGTAACCCTCATCACACACAGCTAGCGTTGTGTGACCCTCATCACACACAGGTAGCATTGTGTAACCCTCATCACACACAGCTAGCGTTGTGTAACCCTCATCACACACAGCTAACATTGTGTAACTCTGATCACACACAGCTAGCATTGTGTAACTCTCATCATACACAGCTAGCGTTGTGTAACCCTCATCACACACAGCTAGCATTGTGTAACTCTCATCATACACAGCTAGCGTTGTGTAACCCTCATCACACACAGCTAGCGTTGTGTGACCCTCATCACACACAGGTAGCATTGTGTTACCCTCATCACACACAGCTAGCGTTGTGTAAATCTCATTACACACAGCGAGCGTTGTGTAACCCTCATCACACACAGGTAGCATTGTGTAACCCTCATCACACACAGCTAGCGTTGTGTAAATTTCATTACACACAGCTATCATTGAGTAACTCTCATCACACACAGCTAGCGTTGTGTAACCCTCATCACACACAGCTAGCGTTGTGTAACCCTCATCACACACAGCTAGCGTTGTGTAACTCTCATCACACACAGCTAGCGTTGTGTAACTCTCATCACACACAGCTAGCATTCTGTAAACCTCATCCCACACAGCTAGCATTGTGTAACTCTCATCACACACAGCTAGCATTCTGTAAACCCCATCACACACAGCTAGCGTTGTGTAACTCTCATCACACACAGCTAGCATTGTGTAACCCTCATCACACACAGCTAGCGTTGTGTAACCCTCATCACACACAGAAAGCATTGTGTAACTCTCATCACACCCAGCTAGCATTATGTAACTCTCATCATACACAGCTAGCGTTGTGTGACCCTCATCACACACAGGTAGCATTGTGTAACCCTCATCACACACAGCTAGCGTTGTGTAACCCTCATCACACACAGCTAACATTGTGTAACTCTGATCACACACAGCTAGCATTGTGTAACTTTCATCATACACAGCTAGCGTTGTGTAACCCTCATCACACACAGCTAGCATTGTGTAACTCTCATCATACACAGCTAGCGTTGTGTAACCCTCATCACACACAGCTAGCGTTGTGTGACCCTCATCACACACAGGTAGCATTGTGTAACCCTCATCACACACAGCTAGCGTTGTGTAAATCTCATTACACACAGCGAGCGTTGTGTAACCCTCATCACACACAGGTAGCATTGTGTAACCCTCATCACACACAGCTAGCGTTGTGTAAATCTCATTACACACAGCGAGCGTTGTGTAACCCTCATCACACACAGCTATCATTGAGTAACTCTCATCACACACAGCTAGCGTTGTGTAACCCTCATCACACACAGCTAGCGTTGTGTAACCCTCATCACACACAGCTAGCGTTGTGTAACTCTCATCACACACAGCTAGCGTTGTGTAACTCTCATCACACACAGCTAGCATTCTGTAAACCTCATCCCACACAGCTAGCATTGTGTAACTCTCATCACACACAGCTAGCATTCTGTAAACCTCATCACACACAGCTAGCGTTGTGTAACTCTCATCACACACAGCTAGCATTGTGTAACCCTCATCACACACAGCTAGCGTTGTGCAACCCTCATCACACACAGCTAGCGTTGTGTAACTCTCATCACACACAGCTAGCATTGTGTAACTCTCATCACACACAGCGAGCGTTGTGTAACTCTCATCACACACAGCTAGCGTTGTGTAACCCTCATCACACACAGCTAGTATTATGTAACTCTCATCACACACAGCTAGCGTTGTGTAACCCTCATTACACACAGCTAGCGTTGTGTTACTCTCATCACACACAGCTAGCGTTGTGTAACCCTCATCACACACAGCTAGCGTTGTGTAACTCTCATCACACACAGCTAGCATTGTGTAACCCTCATCACACACAGCTAGCGTTGTGTAACCCTCATCACACACAGCTAGCATTGTGTAACCCTCATCACACACAGCTAGCGTTGTGTAACCCTCATCACACACAGCTAGCGTTGTGTAACTCTCATCACACACAGCTAGCGTTGTGTAAATTTCATTACACACAGCTATCATTGAGTAACTCTCATCACACACAGCTAGCATTGTGTAACCCTCATCACACACAGCTAGCTTTGTGTAACCCTCATCACACACAGCTAGCGTTGTGTAACCCTCATCACACACAGCTAGCGTTTTGTAACCCTCATCACACACAGCTAGCATTGTGTAACCCTCACCACACACAGCTAGCATTGTGTAACCCTCATTACACACAGCTAGCGTTGTGTAACTCTCATCACACACAGATAGCGTTGTGTAACCCTCATCACACACAGCTAGCGTTGTGTAACTCTCATCACACACAGCTATCATTGTGTAACTCTCATCACACACATGTAGCATTGTGTAACCCTCATCACACACAGCTAGCATTGTGGAACCCTCATCAAACACAGCTAGCGTTGTGTGACCCTCATCACACACAGCTAGCATTGTGTAACTCTCATCACACACAGCTAGCATTGTGTAACCCTCATCACACACAGCTAGAATTGTGTAACTCTCATCACACACACAGCTAGCATTGTGTAACTCTCATCACACACAGCGAGTGTTGTGTGACCCTCATCACACACAGCTAGCATTGTGTAACCCTCATAACACACAGCTAGCATTGTGTAACCCTCATCACACACAGCTAGCGTTGTGTAACACTCATCACACACAGCTAGTGTTGTGTAACTCTCATCACACACAGCTAGCGTTGTGTAACCCTCATCACACACAGATAGCATTGTGTAACTCTCATCACACCCAGCTAGCATTCTGTAAACCTCATCATACACAGCTAGCATTGTGTAACTCTCATCACACACAGCTAGCATTCTGTAAACCTCATCACACACAGCTAGCGTTGTGTAACTCTCATCACACACAGCTAGCATTGTGTAACCCTAATCACACACAGCTAGCGTTGTGTAACCCTCATCACACACAGCTAGCATTGTGTAACCCTCATCACACACAGCTAGCGTTGTGTAACCCTCATCACACACAGCTAGCGTTGTGTAACCCTCATCACACACAGCTAGCGTTTTGTAACCCTCATCACACACAGCTAGCATTGTGTAACCCTCACCACACACAGCTAGCATTGTGTAACCCTCATTACACACAGCTAGCGTTGTGTAACTCTCATCACACACAGATAGCGTTGTGTAACCCTCATCACACACAGCTAGCGTTGTGTAACTCTCATCACACACAACTATCATTGTGTAACTCTCATCACACACATGTAGCATTGTGTAACCCTCATCACACACAGCTAGCATTGTGGAACCCTCATCAAACACAGCTAGCGTTGTGTGACCCTCATCACACACAGCTAGCATTGTGTAACTCTCATCACACACAGCTAGCATTGTGTAACCCTCATCACACACAGCTAGAATTGTGTAACTCTCATCACACACACAGCTAGCATTGTGTAACTCTCATCACACACAGCGGGTGTTGTGTGACCCTCATCACACACAGCTAGCATTGTGTAACCCTCATCACACACAGCTAGCGTTGTGTAACTCTCATCACACACAGCTAGCATTGTGTAACCCTCATAACACACAGCTAGCATTGTGTAACCCTCATCACACACAGCTAGCGTTGTGTAACACTCATCACACACAGCAAGTGTTGTGTAACTCTCATCACACACAGCTAGCGTTGTGTAACCCTCATCACACACAGATAACATTGTGTAACTCTCATCACACCCAGCTAGCATTCTGTAAACCTCATCATACACAGCTAGCATTGTGTAACTCTCATCACACACAGCTAGCATTCTGTAAACCTCATCACACACAGCTAGCGTTGTGTAACTCTCATCACACACAGCTAGCATTGTGTAACCCTAATCACACACAGCTAGCGTTGTGTAACCCTCATCACACACAGCTAGCATTGTGTAACCCTCATCAGACACAGCTAGCGTTGTGTAAACCTCATCACACACAGCTAGCGTTGTGTAACCCTCATCACACACAGATAGCATTGTGTAACTCTCATCACAGACAGCTAGCGTTGTGTAACCCTCATCACACACAGCTAGCGTTGTGTAACTCTCATCACAGACAGCTAGCGTTGTGTAACCCTCATCACACACAGCTAGCGTTGTGTAACTCTCATCACACACAGCTAGCATTGTGTAACCCTCATCACACACAGCTAGCGTTGTGTAACCCTCATCACACACAGCTAGCATTGTGTAACCCTCATCACACACAGCTAGCGTTGTGTAACCCTCATCACACACAGCTAGCGTTGTGTAACTGTCATCACACACAGCTAGCGTTATATCCTTAGTTTTTTCGGTAAAGTCACGTTGAAGAGAAACAACAAAATAATAAAATATATAAAAAACAATAAAAAAATTCTCACGACGTTTCGACCATAACTCAAACGGTCATCTTCAGGTGTGTTGGTTTGCATAAATTTATTTTTAAACGGCGCATTTATTTATTTATAATAAAAAAACAAAAAACGTTAGCGCCACGCGCAGCGATTTGGCAGTTTACCCAGGACTAGTCCATCTATATTCTGAAAAGAGGGGGGAGACGAATTTTTTTTTATAATGTATGCTGTCTGAAAGCCACTGTAAGCGTGAACAATCAATTAAGAACTGAAATGGTTTATCAAATCTTTCCAATGATTGCTAAGATAGAATCCATCTTCTCGGTTGAAATTGTCTCTGTGCTTGTATATGTGGATAGCCTCATGAACGAATCTCTCATGGAAGCCAGATGGCTTACAAAGAACCTCTGTCTTGGAAAAGTCAATGGCATGTGAGCCTACTGAATTAGAACAATGATCTGCTACGGCTGAGGTGTTGGTCCTACCGTGTTTAAGGTCTGCTTTGTGTTCACGAATGCGGTCCGAGACATGGCGTTTGGTTTCTCCAATGTAACTACTACCACAGAGGCAACTTAGTTTGTAGACACCAGGGTATTGTATGTCCGGAATCACATCTTTTACAGACGGAACCAGATCACGGATTTTATGTAATGTGTTGAAACGGACCTGGATCTTGTGTTTATTCAAGATTTTGGAGATCTTTTTTGTGATCCCAGCAATGTAGGGTAAAGTGATGGTTTTGAAAGGCTCCTCAAGAGGGTTCTTCTTCATGGTTTGAGTGATAGCATTGCGGATTGTATAGTCGGAGTAACCATTAGCCCTAAGAGCTTGGTGTACGTGCTTGAGTTCACTGCTTATGTGTTCCTGGTCGGATATGCATTGGGCTCTATGATACAGAGTCTTGATGAGAGAATTCTTCTGTGATGGATGGTGGTGGGAATCCGGTTTCAGATAAGCATCCGTATGGGTAGCTTTCCTGTAGACAGAGTGGCTCATTGAACCATCAGGTCTCTTTTTAATTAGGACATCCAAAAAAGGTATCTTGCTATCTATTTCGACTTCCATGGTAAATCTGATGGCTGGGTGTATGGAATTGATGTGGTCGAAGAATTGGTCTAGAGCAGGCCGGCCATGTGGCCAGATGACAAAAGTGTCATCCACGTACCTCTTCCATAAGGTTGGGCGCAGAGTGGCAGTCTGGATGGCGTCAGTCTCAAATTTCTCCATGAAAATGTTAGCTATAACTGGAGAAAGGGGGGAGCCCATTGGGGTGCCCTCAGTTTGTTTGTAGAAAGTTCCATTCCAAGTGAAGTATGTATTAGCAATAATTGGAAAGATTTGATAAACCATTTCAGTTCTTAATTGATTGTTCACGCTTACAGTGGCTTTCAGACAGCATACATTATAAAAATTTCGTCTCCCCCCTCCTCTTTTCAGAACATAGATGGACTAGTCCTGGGTAAACTGCCAAATCGCTGCGCGTGGCGCTAACGTTTTAGTTTTTATAAATAAATAAATGCGCCGTTTAAAAATACATTTATGCAAACCAACACACCTGAAGATGACCGTTTGAGTTATGGTCGAAACGTCGTGAAATTTTTTTATTGTTTTATATATATTTTATTATTTTGTTGTTTCTCTTCAACGTGACTTTACCGAAAAAACTAAGAATATGAATTACTGCAGTCACGAAAGCTTTAAATCAAAATTTATAGCTAGTGTTGTGTAACTCTCATCACACACAGCTAGCATTCTGTAAACCTCATCACACACAGCTAACATTGTGTAACTCTCATCACACACAGCTAGCATTCTGTAAACCTCATCACACACAGCTAGCGTTGTGTAACTCTCATCACACACAGCTAGCATTGTGTAACCCTCATCACACACAGCTAGCGTTGTGTAACCCTCATCACACACAGCTAGCATTGTGTAACTCTCATCACACACAGCTAGCGTTGTGTAACTCTCATCACACACAGCTAGCGTTGTGTAATTCTCATCACACACAGCTAGCGTTGTGTAACCCTCATCACACGCAGCTAGCATTGTGTAACTCTGATCACACACAGGTAGCATTGTGTAACCCTCATCACACACAGCTAGTATTGTGTAACTCTCATCACACGCAGCTAGCGTTGTGTAACCCTCATCACACACAGCTAGCGTTGTGTAACTTTCATCACACACAGCTATCATTGTGTAACTCTCATCACACACATCTAGCATTGTGTAACCCTCATCACACACAGCTAGCATTGTGTAAACCTCATCACACACAGCTAGCGTTGTGTGACCGTCATCACACACAGCTAACATTGTGTAACTCTCATCACACACAGCTAGCATTGTGTAACCCTCATCACACACAGCTAGCGTTGTGTAACTCTCATCACACACAGCTAGCATTGTGTAACCCTCATCACACACAGCTAGCATTGTGTAACCCTCATCACACACAGCTAGCGTTGTGTAACCCTCATCACACACAGCTAGCGTTGTGTAACTCTCATCACACACAGCTAGCGTTGTGTAACCCTCATCACACACAGAAAGCATTGTGTAACTCTCATCACACCCAGCTAGCATTGTGTAACTCTCATCATACACAGCTAGCGTTGTGTAACCCTCATCACACACAGCTAGCGTTGTGTGACCCTCATCACACACAGGTAGCATTGTGTAAACCTCATCACACACAGCTAGCGTTGTGTAACCCTCATCACACACAGCTAACATTGTGTAACTCTGATCACACACAGCTAGCATTGTGTAACTCTCATCATACACAGCTAGCGTTGTGTAACCCTCATCACACACAGCTAGCATTGTGTAACTCTCATCATACACAGCTAGCGTTGTGTAACCCTCATCACACATAGCTAGCGTTGTGTGACCCTCATCACACACAGGTAGCATTGTGTTACCCTCATCACACACAGCTAGCGTTGTGTAAATCTCATTACACACAGCGAGCGTTGTGTAACCCTCATCACACACAGGTAGCATTGTGTAACCCTCATCACACACAGCTAGCGTTGTGTAAATTTCATTACACACAGCTATCATTGAGTAACTCTCATCACACACAGCTAGCGTTGTGTAACCCTCATCACACACAGCTAGCGTTGTGTAACCCTCATCACACACAGCTAGCGTTGTGTAACTCTCATCACACACAGCTAGCGTTGTGTAACTCTCATCACACACAGCTAGCATTCTGTAAACCTCATCCCACACAGCTAGCATTGTGTAACTCTCATCACACACAGCTAGCATTCTGTAAACCTCATCACACACAGCTAGCGTTGTGTAACTCTCATCACACACAGCTAGCATTGTGTAACCCTCATCACACACAGCTAGCATTGTGTAACCCTCATCACACACAGCTAGCGTTGTGTAACCCTCATCACACACAGCTAGCGTTGTGTAACTCTCATCACACACAGCTAGCGTTGTGTAACCCTCATCACACACAGAAAGCATTGTGTAACTCTCATCACACCCAGCTAGCATTGTGTAACTCTCATCATACACAGCTAGCGTTGTGTAACCCTCATCACACACAGCTAGCGTTGTGTGACCCTCATCACACACAGGTAGCATTGTGTAAACCTCATCACACACAGCTAGCGTTGTGTAACCCTCATCACACACAGCTAACATTGTGTAACTCTGATCACACACAGCTAGCATTGTGTAACTCTCATCATACACAGCTAGCGTTGTGTAACCCTCATCACACACAGCTAGCATTGTGTAACTCTCATCATACACAGCTAGCGTTGTGTAACCCTCATCACACATAGCTAGCGTTGTGTGACCCTCATCACACACAGGTAGCATTGTGTTACCCTCATCACACACAGCTAGCGTTGTGTAAATCTCATTACACACAGCGAGCGTTGTGTAACCCTCATCACACACAGGTAGCATTGTGTAACCCTCATCACACACAGCTAGCGTTGTGTAAATTTCATTACACACAGCTATCATTGAGTAACTCTCATCACACACAGCTAGCGTTGTGTAACCCTCATCACACACAGCTAGCGTTGTGTAACCCTCATCACACACAGCTAGCGTTGTGTAACTCTCATCACACACAGCTAGCGTTGTGTAACTCTCATCACACACAGCTAGCATTCTGTAAACCTCATCCCACACAGCTAGCATTGTGTAACTCTCATCACACACAGCTAGCATTCTGTAAACCTCATCACACACAGCTAGCGTTGTGTAACTCTCATCACACACAGCTAGCATTGTGTAACCCTCATCACACACAGCTAGCGTTGTGTAACCCTCATCACACACAGAAAGCATTGTGTAACTCTCATCACACCCAGCTAGCATTGTGTAACTCTCATCATACACAGCTAGCGTTGTGTAACCCTCATCACACACAGCTAGCGTTGTGTGACCCTCATCACACACAGGTAGCATTGTGTAACCCTCATCACACACAGCTAGCGTTGTGTAACCCTCATCACACACAGCTAACATTGTGTAACTCTGATCACACACAGCTAGCATTGTGTAACTCTCATCATACACAGCTAGCGTTGTGTAACCCTCATCACACACAGCTAGCATTGTGTAACTCTCATCATACACAGCTAGCGTTGTGTAACCCTCATCACACACAGCTAGCGTTGTGTGACCCTCATCACACACAGGTAGCATTGTGTAACCCTCATCACACACAGCTAGCGTTGTGTGACCGTCATCACACACAGCTAGCATTGTGTAACTCTCATCACACACAGCTAGCATTGTGTAACCCTCATCACACACAGCTAGCGTTGTGTAACTCTCATCACACACAGCTAGCATTGTGTAACCCTCATCACACACAGCTAGCATTGTGTAACCCTCATCACACACAGCTAGCGTTGTGTAACTCTCATCACACACAGCTAGCGTTGTGTAACTCTCATCACACACAGCTAGCGTTGAGTAACCCTCATCACACACAGAAAGCATTGTGTAACTCTCATCACACCCAGCTAGCATTGTGTAACTCTCATCATACACAGCTAGCGTTGTGTAACCCTCATCACACACAGCTAGCGTTGTGTGACCCTCATCACACACAGGTAGCATTGTGTAACCCTCATCACACACAGCTAGCGTTGTGTAACCCTCATCACACACAGCTAACATTGTGTAACTCTGATCACACACAGCTAGCATTGTGTAACTCTCATCATACACAGCTAGCGTTGTGTAACCCTCATCACACACAGCTAGCATTGTGTAACTCTCATCATACACAGCTAGCGTTGTGTAACCCTCATCACACACAGCTAGCGTTGTGTAACTCTCATCACACACAGCTAGCATTGTGTAACCCTCATCACACACAGCTAGCATTGTGTAACCCTCATCACACACAGCTAGCGTTGTGTAACCCTCATCACACACAGCTAGCGTTGTGTAACTCTCATCACACACAGCTAGCGTTGTGTAACCCTCATCACACACAGAAAGCATTGTGTAACTCTCATCACACCCAGCTAGCATTGTGTAACTCTCATCATACACAGCTAGCGTTGTGTAACCCTCATCACACACAGCTAGCGTTGTGTAACCCTCATCACACACAGCTAACATTGTGTAACTCTGATCACACACAGCTAGCATTGTGTAACTCTCATCATACACAGCTAGCGTTGTGTAACCCTCATCACACACAGCTAGCATTGTGTAACTCTCATCATACACAGCTAGCGTTGTGTAACCCTCATCACACACAGCTAGCGTTGTGTGACCCTCATCACACACAGGTAGCATTGTGTTACCCTCATCACACACAGCTAGCGTTGTGTAAATCTCATTACACACAGCGAGCGTTGTGTAACCCTCATCACACACAGGTAGCATTGTGTAACCCTCATCACACACAGCTAGCGTTGTGTAAATTTCATTACACACAGCTATCATTGAGTAACTCTCATCACACACAGCTAGCGTTGTGTAACCCTCATCACACACAGCTAGCGTTGTGTAACCCTCATCACACACAGCTAGCGTTGTGTAACTCTCATCACACACAGCTAGCGTTGTGTAACTCTCATCACACACAGCTAGCATTCTGTAAACCTCATCCCACACAGCTAGCATTGTGTAACTCTCATCACACACAGCTAGCATTCTGTAAACCTCATCACACACAGCTAGCGTTGTGTAACTCTCATCACACACAGCTAGCATTGTGTAACCCTCATCACACACAGCTAGCGTTGTGTAACCCTCATCACACACAGAAAGCATTGTGTAACTCTCATCACACCCAGCTAGCATTGTGTAACTCTCATCATACACAGCTAGCGTTGTGTAACCCTCATCACACACAGCTAGCGTTGTGTGACCCTCATCACACACAGGTAGCATTGTGTAACCCTCATCACACACAGCTAGCGTTGTGTAACCCTCATCACACACAGCTAACATTGTGTAACTCTGATCACACACAGCTAGCATTGTGTAACTCTCATCATACACAGCTAGCGTTGTGTAACCCTCATCACACACAGCTAGCATTGTGTAACTCTCATCATACACAGCTAGCGTTGTGTAACCCTCATCACACACAGCTAGCGTTGTGTGACCCTCATCACACACAGGTAGCATTGTGTAACCCTCATCACACACAGCTAGCGTTGTGTGACCGTCATCACACACAGCTAGCATTGTGTAACTCTCATCACACACAGCTAGCATTGTGTAACCCTCATCACACACAGCTAGCGTTGTGTAACTCTCATCACACACAGCTAGCATTGTGTAACCCTCATCACACACAGCTAGCATTGTGTAACCCTCATCACACACAGCTAGCGTTGTGTAACTCTCATCACACACAGCTAGCGTTGTGTAACTCTCATCACACACAGCTAGCGTTGTGTAACCCTCATCACACACAGAAAGCATTGTGTAATTCTCATCACACCCAGCTAGCATTGTGTAACTCTCATCATACACAGCTAGCGTTGTGTAACCCTCATCACACACAGCTAGCGTTGTGTGACCCTCATCACACACAGGTAGCATTGTGTAACCCTCATCACACACAGCTAGCGTTGTGTAACCCTCATCACACACAGCTAACATTGTGTAACTCTGATCACACACAGCTAGCATTGTGTAACTCTCATCATACACAGCTAGCGTTGTGTAACCCTCATCACACACAGCTAGCATTGTGTAACTCTCATCATACACAGCTAGCGTTGTGTAACCCTCATCACACACAGCTAGCGTTGTGTGACCCTCATCACACACAGGTAGCATTGTGTAACCCTCATCACACACAGCTAGCGTTGTGTAAATCTCATTACACACAGCGAACGTTGTGTAACCCTCATCACACACAGGTAGCATTGTGTAACCCTCATCACACACAGCTAGCGTTGTGTAAATTTCATTACACACAGCTATCATTGAGTAACTCTCATCACACACAGCTAGCGTTGTGTAACCCTCATCACACACAGCTAGCGTTGTGTAACCCTCATCACACACAGCTAGCGTTGTGTAACTCTCATCACACACAGCTAGCGTTGTGTAACTCTCATCACACACAGCTAGCATTCTGTAAACCTCATCCCACACAGCTAGCATTGTGTAACTCTCATCACACACAGCTAGCATTCTGTAAACCTCATCACACACAGCTAGCGTTGTGTAACTCTTATCACACACAGCTAGCGTTGTGTAAATTTCATTACACACAGCTATCATTGAGTAACTCTCATCACACACAGCGAGCGTTGTGTAACCCTCATCACACACAGGTAGCATTGTGTAACCCTCATCACACACAGCTAGCGTTGTGTAAATTTCATTACACACAGCTATCATTGAGTAACTCTCATCACACACAGCTAGCGTTGTGTAACCCTCATCACACACAGCTAGCGTTGTGTAACCCTCATCACACACAGCTAGCGTTGTGTAACTCTCATCACACACAGCTAGCGTTGTGTAACTCTCATCACACACAGCTAGCATTCTGTAAACCTCATCCCACACAGCTAGCATTGTGTAACTCTCATCACACACAGCTAGCATTCTGTAAACCTCATCAAACACAGCTAGCGTTGTGTAACTCTTATCACACACAGCTAGCATTGTGTAACCCTCATCACACACAGCTAGCGTTGTGTAACCCTCATCACACACAGCTAGCGTTGTGTAACTCTCATCACACACAGCTAGCATTGTGTAACTCTCATCACACACAGCTAGCGTTGTGTAACCCTCATCACACACAGCTAGTATAATGTAACTCTCATCACACACAGCTAGCGTTGTGTAACCCTCATCACACACAGCTAGCGTTGTGTAACTCTCATCACACACAGCTAGCGTTGTGTAAACCTCATCACACACAGCTAGCGTTGTGTAACCCTCATCACACACAGATAGCATTGTGTAACTCTCATCACAGACAGCTAGCGTTGTGTAACCCTCATCACACACAGCTAGCGTTGTGTAACTCTCATCACACACAGCTAGCATTGTGTAACCCTCATCACACACAGCTAGCGTTGTGTAACCCTCATCACACACAGCTAGCATTGTGTAACCCTCATCACACACAGCTAGCGTTGTGTAACCCTCATCACACACAGCTAGCGTTGTGTAACTCTCATCAAAAACAGCTAGCGTTGTGTAAATTTCATTACACACAGCTATCATTGAGTAACTCTCATCACACACAGCTAGCATTGTGTAACCCTCATCACACACAGCTAGCGTTGTGTAACCCTCATCACACACAACTAGCGTTGTGTAACTCTCATCACACACAGCTAGCGTTGTGTAACTCTCATCACACACAGCTAACATTCTGTAAACCTCATCCCACACAGCTAGCATTGTGTAACTCTCATCACACACAGCTAGCATTCTGTAAACCTCATCACACACAGCTAGCGTTGTGTAACTCTCATCACACACAGCTAGCATTGTGTAACCCTCATCACACACAGCTAGCGTTGTGTAACCCTCATCACACACAGCTAGCGTTGTGTAACTCTCATCACACACAGCTAGCATTGTGTAACTCTCATCACACACAGCGACCGTTGTGTAACTCTCATCACACACAGCTAGCGTTGTGTAACCCTCATCACACACAGCTAGTATTATGTAACTCTCATCACACACAGCTAGCGTTGTGTAACCCTCATCACACACAGCTAGCCTTGTGTAACCCTCATCAGACACAGCTAGCGTTGTGTAAACCTCATCACACACAGCTAGCGTTGTGTAACCCTCATCACACACAGATAGCATTGTGTAACCCTCATCACACACAGCTAGCGTTGTGTAACTCTCATCACACACAGCTAGCGTTGTGTAACTCTCATCACACACAGCTAGCGTTGTGTAACCCTCATCACACACAGAAAGCATTGTGTAATTCTCATCACACCCAGCTAGCATTGTGTAACTCTCATCATACACAGCTAGCGTTGTGTAACCCTCATCACACACAGCTAGCGTTGTGTGACCCTCATCACACACAGGTAGCATTGTGTAACCCTCATCACACACAGCTAGCGTTGTGTAACCCTCATCACACACAGCTAACATTGTGTAACTCTGATCACACACAGCTAGCATTGTGTAACTCTCATCATACACAGCTAGCGTTGTGTAACCCTCATCACACACAGCTAGCATTGTGTAACTCTCATCATACACAGCTAGCGTTGTGTAACCCTCATCACACACAGCTAGCGTTGTGTGACCCTCATCACACACAGGTAGCATTGTGTAACCCTCATCACACACAGCTAGCGTTGTGTAAATCTCATTACACACAGCGAACGTTGTGTAACCCTCATCACACACAGGTAGCATTGTGTAACCCTCATCACACACAGCTAGCGTTGTGTAAATTTCATTACACACAGCTATCATTGAGTAACTCTCATCACACACAGCTAGCGTTGTGTAACCCTCATCACACACAGCTAGCGTTGTGTAACCCTCATCACACACAGCTAGCGTTGTGTAACTCTCATCACACACAGCTAGCGTTGTGTAACTCTCATCACACACAGCTAGCATTCTGTAAACCTCATCCCACACAGCTAGCATTGTGTAACTCTCATCACACACAGCTAGCATTCTGTAAACCTCATCACACACAGCTAGCGTTGTGTAACTCTTATCACACACAGCTAGCGTTGTGTAAATTTCATTACACACAGCTATCATTGAGTAACTCTCATCACACACAGCGAGCGTTGTGTAACCCTCATCACACACAGGTAGCATTGTGTAACCCTCATCACACACAGCTAGCGTTGTGTAAATTTCATTACACACAGCTATCATTGAGTAACTCTCATCACACACAGCTAGCGTTGTGTAACCCTCATCACACACAGCTAGCGTTGTGTAACCCTCATCACACACAGCTAGCGTTGTGTAACTCTCATCACACACAGCTAGCGTTGTGTAACTCTCATCACACACAGCTAGCATTCTGTAAACCTCATCCCACACAGCTAGCATTGTGTAACTCTCATCACACACAGCTAGCATTCTGTAAACCTCATCAAACACAGCTAGCGTTGTGTAACTCTTATCACACACAGCTAGCATTGTGTAACCCTCATCACACACAGCTAGCGTTGTGTAACCCTCATCACACACAGCTAGCGTTGTGTAACTCTCATCACACACAGCTAGCATTGTGTAACTCTCATCACACACAGCTAGCGTTGTGTAACCCTCATCACACACAGCTAGTATAATGTAACTCTCATCACACACAGCTAGCGTTGTGTAACCCTCATCACACACAGCTAGCGTTGTGTAACTCTCATCACACACAGCTAGCGTTGTGTAAACCTCATCACACACAGCTAGCGTTGTGTAACCCTCATCACACACAGATAGCATTGTGTAACTCTCATCACAGACAGCTAGCGTTGTGTAACCCTCATCACACACAGCTAGCGTTGTGTAACTCTCATCACACACAGCTAGCATTGTGTAACCCTCATCACACACAGCTAGCGTTGTGTAACCCTCATCACACACAGCTAGCATTGTGTAACCCTCATCACACACAGCTAGCGTTGTGTAACCCTCATCACACACAGCTAGCGTTGTGTAACTCTCATCAAAAACAGCTAGCGTTGTGTAAATTTCATTACACACAGCTATCATTGAGTAACTCTCATCACACACAGCTAGCATTGTGTAACCCTCATCACACACAGCTAGCGTTGTGTAACCCTCATCACACACAACTAGCGTTGTGTAACTCTCATCACACACAGCTAGCGTTGTGTAACTCTCATCACACACAGCTAACATTCTGTAAACCTCATCCCACACAGCTAGCATTGTGTAACTCTCATCACACACAGCTAGCATTCTGTAAACCTCATCACACACAGCTAGCGTTGTGTAACTCTCATCACACACAGCTAGCATTGTGTAACCCTCATCACACACAGCTAGCGTTGTGTAACCCTCATCACACACAGCTAGCGTTGTGTAACTCTCATCACACACAGCTAGCATTGTGTAACTCTCATCACACACAGCGACCGTTGTGTAACTCTCATCACACACAGCTAGCGTTGTGTAACCCTCATCACACACAGCTAGTATTATGTAACTCTCATCACACACAGCTAGCGTTGTGTAACCCTCATCACACACAGCTAGCCTTGTGTAACCCTCATCAGACACAGCTAGCGTTGTGTAAACCTCATCACACACAGCTAGCGTTGTGTAACCCTCATCACACACAGATAGCATTGTGTAACTCTCATCACAGACAGCTAGCGTTGTGTAACCCTCATCACACACAGCTAGCGTTGTGTAACTCTCATCACACACAGCTAGCATTGTGTAACCCTCATCACACACAGCTAGCGTTGTGTAACCCTCATCACACACAGCTAGCATTGTGTAACCCTCATCACACACAGCTAGCGTTGTGTAACCCTCATCACACACAGCTAGCGTTGTGTAACTCTCATCACACACAGCTAGCGTTATATCCTTAGTTTTTTCGGTAAAGTCACGTTGAAGAGAAACAACAAAATAATAAAATATATAAAACAATAAAAAATTATCACGACGTTTCGACCATAACTCAAACGGCCATCTTCAGGTGTGTTGGTTTGCACAAATTTATTTTTAAACGGCGCATTTATTTATTTTTTAAAAACACAAAAAAACGTTAGCGCCACGCGCAGCGATTTGGCAGTTTACCCAGGACTAGTCCATCTATATTCTGAAAAGAGGAGGGGGGAGACGATTTTTTTTTATATATATAATGTATGCTGTCTGAAAGCCACTCTAAGCGTTAACAATCAATTAAGAACTGAAATGGTTTATCAAATCTTTCCAATGATTGCTAAGATAGAATCCATCTTCTCGGTTGAAATTGTCTCTGTGCTTGTATATGTGGATAGCCTTATGAACGAATCTCTCATGGAAGCCAGATGGCTTACAAAGAACCTCTGTCTTGGAAAAGTCAATGGCATGTGAGCCTACTGAATTAGAACAATGATCTGCTACGGCCGAGGTGTTGGTCCTACCGTGTTTAAGGTCTGCTTTGTGTTCACCAATGCGGTCCGAGACATGGCGTTTGGTTTCTCCAATGTAACTACTACCACAGAGGCAACTTAGTTTGTAGACGCCAGGGTATTGTATGTCCGGAATCACATCTTTTACAGACGGAACCAGATCACGGATTTTATGTAATGTGTTGAAACGGACCTGGATCTTGTGTTTATTCAAGATTTTGGAGATCTTTTTTGTGATCCCAGCAATGTAGGGTAAAGTGATGGTTTTGAAAGGCTCCTCAAGAGGGTTCTTCTTCATGGTTTGAGTGATAGCTTTGCGGATTGTATAGTCGGAGTAACCATTAGCCCTAAGAGCTTGGTGTACGTGCTTGAGTTCACTGCTTATGTGTTCCTGGTCGGATATGCATTGGGCTCTATGATACAGAGTCTTGATGAGAGAATTCTTCTGTGATGGATGGTGGTGGGAATCCGGTTTCAGATAAGCATCCGTATGGGTAGCTTTCCTGTAGACAGAGTGGCTCATTGAACCATCAGGTCTCTTTTTAATTAGGACATCCAAAAAAGGTATCTTGCCATCTATTTCGACTTCCATGGTAAATCTGATGGCTGGGTGTATGGAATTGATGTGGTCGAAGAATTGGTCTAGAGCAGGCCGGCCATGTGGCCAGATGACAAAAGTGTCATCCACGTACCTCTTCCATAAGGTTGGGCGCAGAGTGGCAGTCTGGATGGCGTCAGTCTCAAATTTCTCCATGAAAATGTTAGCTATAACTGGAGAAAGGGGGGAGCATATTGGGGTGCCCTCAGTTTGTTTGTAGAAAGTTCCATTCCAAGTGAAGTATGTATTAGCAATCATTGGAAAGATTTGATAAACCATTTCAGTTCTTAATTGATTGTTCACGCTTACAGTGGCTTTCAGACAGCATACATTATAAAAATTTCGTCTCCCCCCTCCTCTTTTCAGAATATAGATGGACTAGTCCTGGGTAAACTGCCAAATCGCTGCGCGTGGCGCTAACGTTTTTTTTATTATAAATAAATAAATGCGCCGTTTAAAAATAAATGTATGCAAACCAACACACCTGAAGATGACCGTTTGAGTTATGGTCGAAACGTCGTGAGAATTTTTTTATTGTTTTATATATATTTTATTATTTTGTTGTTTCTCTTCAACGTGACTTTACCGAAAAAACTAAGAACATGAATTACTGCAGTCACGAAAGCTTTAAATCAAAATTTACAGCTAGCGTTGTGTAACTCTCATCACACACAGCTAGCATTCTGTAAACCTCATCACACACAGCTAGCATGTGTAACTCTCATCACACACAGCTAGCATTCTGTAAACCTCATCACACACAGCTAGCGTTGTGTAACTCTCATCACACACAGCTAGCATTGTGTAACCCTCATCACACACAGCTAGCGTTGTGTAACCCTCATCACACACAGCTAGCATTGTGTAACTCTCATCACACACAGCTAGCCTTGTGTAACTCTCATCACACACAGCTAGCGCTGTGTAACTCTCATCACACACAGCTAGCGTTGTGAAACCCTCATCACACACAGCTAGCATTGTGTAACTCTGATCACACACAGCTAGCATTGTGTAACTCTCATCACACGCAGCTAGCGTCGTGTAACCCTCATCACACACAGCTAGCGTTGTGTAACTCTCATCACACACAGCTATCATTGTGTAACTCTCATCACACACACCTAGCATTGTGTAACCCTCATCACACACAGCTAGCATTGTGTAAACCTCATCACACACAGCTAGCATTGTGTTACTCTCATCACACACAGCTAGCGTTGTGTGACCCTCATCACACACAGCTAGTATTGTGTAACCCTCATCACACACAGCTAGCGTTGTGTAACTCTCATCACACACAGCTAGCATTGTGTAACCCTCATCACACACAGCTAGCATTGTGTAACCCTCATCATACACAGCTAGCGTTGTGTAACTCTCATCACACACAGCTAGCGTTGTGTAACTCTCATCACACAGCTAGCATTGTGTAACCCTCATCACACACATATAACAATGCTAGCTGTGTGTGATGAGGGTTACACAACGCTAGCTGTGTGTGATGAGGATCACACAATGCTAGCTGTGTGTGATGAGGGTTACACAACGCTAGCTGTGTGTGATGAGAGTTACACAATGCTAGCTGTGTGTGATGAGGGTTACACAATGCTAGCTGTGTGTGATAAGGGTTACACAATGCTAGCTGTGTGTGATCATAGTTACACAATGCAAGCTGTGTGTGATGAGGGTTACACAACGCTAGCTGTGTGTGATGAGAGTTACACAACGCTAGCTGTGTGTGATGAGAGTTACACAACGCTAGCTGTGTGTGATGAGGGTTACACAATGCTAGCTGTGTGTGATGAGGGTTACACAATGCTAGCTGTGTGTGATGAGAGTTACACAATGCTAGCTGTGTGTGATGAGGGTTTCACAACGCTAGCTGTGTGTGATGAGGGTTACACAACGCTAGCTGTCTGTAATGAGAGTTACACAATGCTATCTGTGTGTGATGAGGGTTACACAATGCTAGCTGTGTGTGATGAGGGTTACACAACGCTAGCTGTGTGTGATGAGGTTTACAGAATGCTAGCTGTGTGTGATGAGAGTTACACAATGCTAGCTGTGTGTGATGAGGTTTACAGAATGCTAGCTGTGTGTGATGAGAGTTACACAACGCTAGCTGTGTGTGATGAGAGTTACACAACGCTAGCTGTGTGTGATGAGGGTTACACAACGCTAACTGTGTGTGATGAGGGTTACACAATGCTACCTGTGTGTGATGAGGGTTACACAACGCTCGCTGTGTGTAATGAGATTTACACAACGCTAGCTGTGTGTGATGAGGGTTACACAATGCTACCTGTGTGTGATGAGGGTCACACAACGCTAGCTGTGTGTGATGAGGGTTACACAACGCTAGCTGTGTATGATGAGAGTTACACAATGCTAGCTGGGTGTGATGAGAGTTACACAATGCTATCTGTGTGTGTTGAGGGTTACACAACGCTAGCTGTGCGTGATGAGAGTTACACAACGCTAGCTGTGTGTGATGAGAGTTACACAACGCTAGATGTGTGTGATGAGGGTTACACAATGCTAGCTGTGTGTGATGAGGGTTACACAATGCTAGCTGTGTGTGATGAGAGTTACACAACGCTAGCTGTGTGTGATGAGGGTTACACAATACTAGCTGTGTGTGATGAGGGTCACACAACGCTAGCTGTGTGTGATGAGAGTAACACAATGCTAGCTGTGTGTGTAATGAGAGTTACACAATGCTAGCTGTGTGTGATGAGAGTTACACAATGCTAGCTGTGTGATGAGGGTCACACAACGCTAGCTGTGTGTGATGAGGTTAACACAATGCTAGCTGTGTGTGATGAGGGTTACACAATGCTAGATGTGTGTGATGAGAGTTACACAATGATAGCTGTGTGTGATGAGAGTTACACAACGCTAGCTGTGTGTGATGAGGGTTACACAACGCTAGCTGCGTGTGATGAGAGTTACACAATACTAGCTGTGTGTTATGAGGGTTACACAATGCTAGCTGTGTGTGATCAGAGTTACACAATGCTAGCTGTGTGTGATGAGGGTTACACAACGCTAGCTGTGTGTGATGAGAGTTACACAACGCTAGCTGTGTGTGATGAGAGTTACACAACGCTAGCTGTGTGTGATGAGAGTTACACAATGCTAGCTGTGTGTGATGAGGGTTACACAACGCTAGCTGTGTGTGATGAGGGTTACACAATGCTAGCTGTGTGTGATGAGAGTTACACAACGCTAGCTGTGTGTGATGAGGTTTACAGAATGCTAGCTGTGTGTGATGAGAGTTACACAATGCTAGCTGTGTGTGATGAGGTTTACAGAATACTATCTGTGTGTGATGAGAGTTACACAACGCTAGCTGTAAATTTTGATTTAAAGCTTTCGTGACTGCAGTAATTCATAATCTTAGTTTTTTTCGGTAAAGTCACGTTGAAGAGAAACAACAAAATAATAAAATATATATAAACCATTAAAAAATTCTCACGACGTTTCGACCATAACTCAAACGGTCATCTTCAGGTGTGTTGGTTTGCATACATTTATTTTTAAACGGCGCATTTATTTATAAAAAAAAAACCGTTAGCGCCACACGCAGCGATTTGGCAGTTTACCCAGGACTAGTCCATCTATATTCTGAAAAGAGGAGGGGGGAGACGATTTTTTTTTATAATGTATGCTGTCTGAAAGCCACTGTAAGCATGAACAATCAATTAAGAACTGAAATGGTTTATCAAATCTTTCCAATGATTGCTAATACATACTTCACTTGGAATGGAACTTTCTACAAACAAACTGAGGGCACCCCAATTGGCTCCCCCCTTTCTCCAGTTATAGCTAACATTTTCATGGAGAAATTTGAGACTGACGCCATCCAGACTGCCACTCTGCGCCCAACCTTATGGAAGAGGTACGTGGATGACACTTTTGTCATCTGGCCACATGGCCGGCCTGCTCTAGACCAATTCTTCGACCACATCAATTCCATACACCCAGCCATCAGATTTACCATGGAAGTCGAAATAGATGGCAAGATACCTTTTTTGGATGTCCTAATTAAAAAGAGACCTGATGGTTCAATGAGCCACTCTGTCTACAGGAAAGCCACCCATACGGATGCTTATCTGAAACCGGATTCCCACCACCATCCATCACAGAAGAATTCTCTTATCAAGACTCTGTATCATAGAGCCCAATGCATATCCGACCAGGAACACATAAGCAGTGAACTCAAGCACGTACACCAAGCTCTTAGGGCTAATGGTTACTCCGACTATACAATCCGCAAAGCTATCACTCAAACCATGAAGAAGAACCCTCTTGAGGAGCCTTTCAAAACCATCACTTTACCCTACATTGCTGGGATCACAAAAAAGATCTCCAAAATCTTGAATAAACACAAGATCCAGGTCCGTTTCAACACATTACATAAAATCCGTGATCTGGTTCCGTCTGTAAAAGATGTGATTCCGGACATACAATACCCTGGTGTCTACAAACTAAGTTGCCTCTGTGGTAGTAGTTACATTGGAGAAACCAAACGCCATGTCTCGGACCGCATTGGTGAACACAAAGCAGACCTTAAACACGGTAGGACCAACACCTCGGCCGTAGCAGATCATTGTTCTAATTCAGTAGGCTCACATGCCATTGACTTTTCCAAGACAGAGGTTCTTTGTAAGCCATCTGGCTTCCATGAGAGATTCGTTCATGAGGCTATCCACATATACAAGCACAGAGACAATTTCAACCGAGAAGATGGATTCTATCTTAGCAATCATTGGAAAGATTTGATAAACCATTTCAGTTCTTAATTGATTGTTCACGCTTACAGTGGCTTTCAGACAGCATACATTATAAAAAAAAAATGTCGTCTCCCCCCTCCTCTTTTCAGAATATAGATGGACTAGTCCTCGGTAAACTGCCAAATCGCTGCGCGTGGCGCTAACGTTTTTTTTTATAAATAAATAAATGCGCCGTTTTAAAATACATTTATGCAAACCAACACACCTGAAGATGACCGTTTGAGTTATGGTCGAAACGTCGTGAGAATGTTTTATTGTTATATATATTTTATTATTTTGTTGTTTCTCTTCAACGTGACTTTACCGAAAAAACTAAGATTATAATGCTAGCTGTGTGTGATGAGAGTTACACAACGCTAGCTGTGTGTGATGAGGGTTACACAACGCTAGCTGTGTGTGATGAGGGTTACACAATGCTAGCTGTGTGTGATGAGGGTTACACAACCCTAGCTGTGTGTGATGAGGGTTACACAATGCTAGCTGTGTGTGATGAGGGTTACACAACGCTAGCTGTGTGTGATGAGGTTTACAGAATGCTAGCTGTGTGTGATGAGAGTTACACAATGCTAGCTGTGTGTGATGAGGTTTACAGAATGCTAGCTGTGTGTGATGAGAGTTACACAACGCTAGCTGTGTGTGATGAGAGTTACACAACGCTAGCTGTGTGTGATGAGGGTTACACAACGCTAGCTGTGTGTGATGAGGGTTACACAACGCTAGCTGTGTGTGATGAGGGTTACACAACGCTAGCTGTGTGTGATGAGGGTTACACAATGCTACCTGTGTGTGATGAGGGTTACACAACGCTCGCTGTGTGTAATGAGATTTACACAACGCTAGCTGTGTGTGATGAGGGTTACACAATGCTACCTGTGTGTGATGAGGGTCACACAACGCTAGCTGTGTGTGATGAGGGTTACACAACGCTAGCTGTGTATGATGAGAGTTACACAATGCTAGCTGGGTGTGATGAGAGTTACACAATGCTATCTGTGTGTGATGAGGGTTACACAACGCTAGCTGTGTGTGATGAGAGTTACACAACGCTAGCTGTGTGTGATGAGAGTTACACAACGCTACCTGTGTGTGATGAGGGTTACACAATGCTAGCTGTGTGTGATGAGGGTTACACAATGCTAGCTGTGTGTGATGAGAGTTACACAACGCTAGCTGTGTGTGATGAGGGTTACACAATACTAGCTGTGTGTGATGAGGGTCACACAACGCTAGCTGTGTGTGATGAGAGTAACACAATGCTAGCTGTGTGTGTAATGAGAGTTACACAATGCTAGCTGTGTGTGATGAGGGTTACACAATGCTAGCTGTGTGTGATTAGAGTTACACAATGCTAGCTGTGTGTGATGAGGGTCACACAACGCTAGCTGTGTGTGATGAGGTTTACACAATGCTAGCTGTGTGTGATGAGGGTTACACAATGCTAGATGTGTGTGATGAGGGTTACACAACGCTAGCTGTGTGTGATGAGGGATACACAACGCTAGCTGTGTGTGATGAGGGTTACACAATGCTACCTGTGTGTGATGAGGGTTACACAACGCTCGCTGTGTGTAATGAGATTTACACAACGCTAGCTGTGTGTGATGAGGGTTACACAATGCTACCTGTGTGTGATGAGGGTCACACAACGCTAGCTGTGTGTGATGAGGGTTACACAACGCTAGCTGTGTATGATGAGAGTTACACAATGCTAGCTGGGTGTGATGAGAGTTACACAATGCTATCTGTGTGTGATGAGGGTTACACAACGCTAGCTGTGTGTGATGAGAGTTACACAACGCTAGCTGTGTGTGATGAGAGTTACACAACGCTACCTGTGTGTGATGAGGGTTACACAATGCTAGCTGTGTGTGATGAGGGTTACACAATGCTAGCTGTGTGTGATGAGAGTTACACAACGCTAGCTGTGTGTGATGAGGGTTACACAATACTAGCTGTGTGTGATGAGGGTCACACAACGCTAGCTGTGTGTGATGAGAGTAACACAATGCTAGCTGTGTGTGTAATGAGAGTTACACAATGCTAGCTGTGTGTGATGAGGGTTACACAATGCTAGCTGTGTGTGATTAGAGTTACACAATGCTAGCTGTGTGTGATGAGGGTCACACAACGCTAGCTGTGTGTGATGAGGTTTACACAATGCTAGCTGTGTGTGATGAGGGTTACACAATGCTAGATGTGTGTGATGAGAGTTACACAATGATAGCTGTGTGTGATGAGAGTTACACAACGCTAGCTGTGTGTGATGAGGGTTACACAACGCTAGCTGCGTGTGATGAGAGTTACACAATACTAGCTGTGTGTGATGAGGGTTACACAATGCTAGCTGTGTGTGATCAGAGTTACACAATGCTAGCTGTGTGTGATGAGGGTTACACAACGCTAGCTGTGTGTGATGAGAGTTACACAACGCTAGCTGTGTGTGATGAGAGTTACACAACGCTAGCTGTGTGTGATGAGAGTTACACAATGCTAGCTGTGTGTGATGAGGGTTACACAACGCTAGCTGTGTGTGATGAGGGTTACACAATGCTAGCTGTGTGTGATGAGAGTTACACAACGCTAGCTGTGTGTGATGAGGTTTACAGAATGCTAGCTCTGTGTGATGAGAGTTACACAACGCTAGCTGTAAATTTTGATTTAAATCTTTCGTGACTGCAGTAATTCATATTCTTAGTTTTTTCGGTAAAGTCACGTTGAAGAGAAACAACAAAATAATAATATATATATAAAACAATAAAAAATTCTCACGACGTTTCGACCATAACTCAAACGGTCATCTTCAGGTGTGTTGGTTTGCATAAATTTATTTTTAAACGGCGCATTTATTTATTTATAAAAAAACGTTAGCGCCACGCGCAGCGATTTGGCAGTTTACCCAGGACTAGTCCATCTATATTCTGAAAAGAGGAGGGGGGAGACGAAATTGTTATAATGTATGCTGTCTGAAAGCCACTGTAAGCGTGAACAATCAATTAAGAACTGAAATGGTTTATCAAATCTTTCCAATGATTGCTAATACATACTTCACTTGGAATGGAACTTTCTACAAACAAACTGAGGGCACCCCAATGGGCTCCCCCCTTTCTCCAGTTATAGCTAAAATTTTCATGGAGAAATTTGAGACTGACGCCATCCAGACTGCCACTCTGCGCCCAACCTTATGGAAGAGGTACGTGGATGACACTTTTGTCATCTGGCCACATGGCCGGCCTGCTCTAGACCAATTCTTCGACCACATCAATTCCATACACCCAGCCATCAGATTTACCATGGAAGTCGAAATAGATGGCAAGATACCTTTTTTGGATGTCCTAATTAAAAAGAGACCTGATGGTTCAATGAGCCACTCTGTCTACAGGAAAGCTACCCATACGGATGCTTATCTGAAACCGGATTCCCACCACCATCCATCACAGAAGAATTATCTTATCAAGACTCTGTATCATAGAGCCCAATGCATATCCAACCAGGAACACATAAGCAGTGAACTCAAGCACGTACACCAAGCTCTTAGGGCTAATGGTTACTCCGACTATACAATCCGCAAAGCTATCACTCAAACCATGAAGAAGAACCCTCTTGAGGAGCCTTTCAAAACCATCACTTTACCCTACATTGCTGGGGTCACAAAAAAGATCTCCAAAATCTTGAATAAACACAAGATCCAGGTCCGTTTCAACACATTACATAAAATCCGTGATCTGGTTCCGTCTGTAAAAGATGTGATTCCGGACATACAATACCCTGGTGTCTACAAACTAAGTTGCCTCTGTGGTAGTAGTTACATTGGAGAAACCAAACGCCATGTCTCGGACCGCATTTGTGAACACAAAGCAGACCTTACACACGGTAGGACCAACACCTCGGCCGTAGCGGATCATTGTTCTAATTCAGTAGGCTCACATGCCATTGACTTTTCCAAGACAGAGGTTCTTTGTAAGCCATCTGGCTTCCATGAGAGATTCGTTCATGAGGCTATCCACATATACAAGCACAGAGACAATTTCAACCGAGAAGATGGATTCTATCTTAGCAATCATTGGAAAGATTTGATAAACCATTTCAGTTCTTAATTGATTGTTCACGCTTACAGTGGCTTTCAGACAGCATACATTATAAAAATTTCGTCTCCCCCCTCCTCTTTTCAGAACATAGATGGACTAGTCCTGGGTAAACTGCCAAATCGCTGCGCGTGGCGCTAACGTTTTAGTTTTTATAAATAAATAAATGCGCCGTTTAAAAATACATTTATGCAAACCAACACACCTGAAGATGACCGTTTGAGTTATGGTCGAAACGTCGTGAGAATTTTTTATTGTTTTATATATATTTTATTATTTTTTTGTTTCTCTTCAACGTGACTTTAGCGAAAAAACTAAGAACATGAATTACTGCAGTCACGAAAGCTTTAAATCAAAATTTACAGCTAGCGTTGTGTAACTCTCATCACACACAGCTAGCATTCTGTAAACCTCATCACACACAGCTAGCATTGTGTAACTCTCATCACACACAGCTAGCATTCTGTAAACCTCATCACACACAGCTAGCGTTGTGTAACTCTCATCACACACAGCTAGCGTTGTGTAACTCTCATCACACACAGCTAGCGTTGTGTAACTCTCATCACACACAGCTAGCGTTGTGTAACCGTCATCACACACAGCTAGCATTGTGTAACTCTGATCACACACAGCTAGCATTGTGTAACCCTCATCACACACAGATAGTATTGTGTAACTCTCATCACACGCAGCTAGCGTTGTGTAACCCTCACCACACACAGCTAGCGTTGTGTAACTCTCATCACACACAGCTATCATTGTGTAACTCTCATCACACACATCTAGCATTGTGTAACCCTCATCACACACAGCTAGCATTGTGTAAACCTCATCACACACAGCTAGCGTTGTGTGACCCTCGTCACACACAGCTAGCATTGTGTAACTCTCATCACACACAGCTAGCATTGTGTAACCCTCATCACACACAGCTAGCATTGTGTAACTCTCATTACACACACAGCTAGCATTGTGTAACTCTCATCACACACATCTAGCATTGTGTAACCCTCATCACACACAGCTAGCATTGTGTAAACCTCATCACACACAGCTAGCGTTGTGTGACCCTCATCACACACAGCTAACATTGTGTAACTCTCATCACACACAGCTAGCATTGTGTAACCCTCATAACACACAGCTAGCATTGTGTAACTCTCATTACACACACAGCTAGCATTGTGTTACTCTCATCACACACAGCTAGCGTTGTGTGACCCTCATCACACACAGCTAGTATTGTGTAACCCTCATCACACACAGCTAGCATTGTGTAACTCTCATCACACACGGCTAGCATTGTGTAACCCTCATCACACACAGCTAGCGTTGTGTGACCCTCCTCACACACAGCTAGCATTGTGTAACTCTCATCACACACAGCTAGTATTGTGTAACCCTCATCACACACAGCTAGCATTGTGTAACTCTGATCACACACAGCTAGCATTGTGTAACCCTCATCACACACAGCTAGTATTGTGTAACTCTCATCACACGCAGCTAGCGTTGTGTAACCCTCATCACACACAGCTAGCGTTGTGTAACTCTCATCACACACAGCTATCATTGTGTAACTCTCATCACACACATCTAGCATTGTGTAACCCTCATCACACACAGCTAGCATTGTGTAAACCTCATCACACACAGCTAGCGTTGTGTGACCCTCATCACACACAGCTAACATTGTGTAACTCTCATCACACACAGCTAGCATTGTGTAACCCTCATAACACACAGCTAGCATTGTGTAACTCTCATTACACACACAGCTAGCATTGTGTTACTCTCATCACACACAGCTAGCGTTGTGTGACCCTCATCACACACAGCTAGTATTGCGTAACCCTCATCACACACAGCTAGCATTGTGTAACTCTCATCACACACAGCTAGCATTGTGTAACCCTCATCACACACAGCTAGCGTTGTGTGACCCTCATCACACACAGCTAGCATTGTGTAACTCTCATCACACACAGCTAGCATTGTGTAACCCTCATAACACACAGCTAGCATTGTGTAACTCTCATTACACACACAGCTAGCATTGTGTTACTCTCATCACACACAGCTAGCGTTGTGTGACCCTCATCACACACAGCTAGTATTGTATAACCATCATCACACACAGCTAGCATTGTGTAACTCTCATCACACACAGCTAGCATTGTGTAACCCTCATCACACACTGCTAGCATTGTGTAACCCTCATCACACACAGCTAGCGTTGTGTAACCCTCATCACACACAGATAGCATTGTGTAACTCTCATCACACCCAGCTAGCATTGTGTAACTCTCATCATACACAGCTAGCGTTGTGTAACCCTCATCACACACAGCTAGCGTTCTGTGACCCTCATCACACACAGGTAGCGTTGTGTGACCCTCATCACACACAGCTAGCGTTGTGTAACTCTCATCACACACAGCTAGCATTGTGTAACTCTCATCACACACAGCAGGCGTTGTGTAACTCTCATCAGACACAGCTAGCTTTGTGTAACCCTCATCACACACAGCTAGCATTGTGTAACTCTCATTACACACAGCTAGCGTTGTGTAACCCTCATCACACACAGCTAGCGTTGTGTAACTCTCATCACACACAGCTAGCGTTGTGTAACTCTCATCACACACAGCTAGCATTGTGTGACTCTCATCACACACATCTAGCATTGTGTAACTCTCATCACACACAGCTCTCGTTGTGTAACCCTCATCACACACAGCTAGCGTTGTGTAACCCTCATCACACACAGCTAGCGTTGTGTGACCCTCATCACACACAGCTAGCGTTGTGTAACCCTCATCACACACAGCTAGCGTTGTGTAACCCTCATCACACACAGCTAGCATTGAGTAACTCTCATCACACACAGCTAGCATTGTGTAACTCTCATCACACACAGCTAGCGTTGTGTAACCCTCATCACACACAGCTAGCGTTGTGTAACCCTCATCCCACACAGCTAGCGTTGTGTAACTCTCATCACACACAGCTAGCGTTGTGTGACTATCATCACACACAGCTAGCGTTGTGTAACTCTCATCACACACAGCTAGCGTTGTGTAACCCTCATCACACACAGCTCGCATTGTGTGACCCTCATCACACACAGCTAGCATTGTGTAACCCTCATGACACAGCTAGCATTGTGTAACCCTCATCACACACAGCTAGCGTTGTGTGACCCTCATCACACACAGCTAGCATTGTGTAACTCTCATCACACACAGCTAGCGTTGTGTAACTCTCATCACACACAGCTAGCATTGTGTAACTAATGTAACTCTCATCACACACAGCTCTCGTTGTGTAACTCTCATCACACACAGCTAGCGTTGTGTGACCCTCATCACACACAGCTAGCATTGTGCAACCCTCATCACACACACAGCTAGCGTTGTGTAACCCTCATCACACACAGCTAGCATTGAGTAACTCATCACACAGCTAACATTGTGTAACTCTCATCACACACAGCTAGCGTTGTGTAACCCTCATCACACACAGCTAGCGTTGTGTAACTCTCATCACATACAGCTAGAGTTGTGTGACCATCATCACACACAGCTAGCGTTGTGTAACTCTCATCACATACAGCTAGCGTTGTGTAACTCTCATCACGCACAGCTAGCGTTGTGTAACCTTCATCACACACAGCTAGCATTGTGTAACCCTCATCACACACACAGCTAGCGTTGTGTAACCCTCATCACACACAGCTAGCATTGAGTAACTCATCACACAGCTAACATTGTGTAACTCTCATCACACACAGCTAGCGTTGTGTAACCCTCATCACACACAGCTAGCGTTGTGTAACTCTCATCACATACAGCTAGAGTTGTGTGACCATCATCACACACAGCTAGCGTTGGGTAACTCTCATCACATACAGCTAGCGTTGTGTAACTCTCATCACGCACAGCTAGCGTTGTGTAACCTTCATCACACACAGCTAGCATTGTGTAACCCTCATCAAACACAGCTAGCGTTGTGTGACCATCATCACACACAGCTAGAGTTGTGTAACTCTCATCACACACAGCTAGCGTTGTGTAACCCTCATCACACACAGCTAGCATTGTGTGACCCTCATCACACACAGCTAGCATTGTGTAACCCTCATCACACACAGCTAGCGTTGTGTGACCCTCATCACACACAGCTAGCGTTGTGTAACCCTCATCACACACAGCTAGCGTTGTGTAACTCTCATCACACGAAGCTAGCATTGTGGAACTCTCATCACACACAGCTAGCATTGTGTAACTCTCATCACACACAGCTAGCATTGTGTAACTCTCATCACACACAGGTAGCATTGTGTAACTCTCATCACACACAGCTAGCATTGTGTAACTCTCATCACACACAGCTAGCGTTGTGTAACCCTCATCACACACAGCTAGCGTTGTGTGACCCTCATCACACACAGCTAGCGTTGTGTAACCATCATCACACACAGCTAGCGTTGTGTAACCCTCATCACACAAGCTAGCATTGAGTAACTCTCATCACACACAGCTAGCATTGTGTAACTCTCATCACACACAGCTAGCGTTGTGTAACCCTCATCACACACAGGTAGCGTTGTGTAACCCTCATCACACACAGCTAGCGTTGTGTAACTCTCATCACACAGAGCTAGCGTTGTGTAACCCTCATCACACACAGCTAGCATTGTGTGACCCTCATCACACACAGCTAGCATTGTGTAACCCTCATCACACACAGCTAGCGTTGTGTGACCCTCATCACACACAGCTAGCGTTGTGTAACCCTCATCACACACAGCTAGCGTTGTGTAACTCTCATCACACGCAGCTGGCATTGTGGAACTCTCATCACACACAGCTAGCGTTGTGTGACCCTCATCACACACAGCTAGCATTGTGTAACCCTCATCACACACACAGGTAGCATTGTGTAACTCTCATCACACACAGCTAGCATTGTGTAACTCTCATCACACACAGCTAGCGTTGTGTAACCCTCATCACACACAGCTAGCATTGTGTGACCCTCATCACACACAGCTAGCATTGTGTAACCCTCATGACACAGCTAGCGTTGTGTAACTCTCATCACACGCAGCTAGCATTGTGGAACTCTCATCACACACAGCTAGCATTGTGTAACTCTCATCACACACAGCTAGCATTGTGTAACTCTCATCACACACAGGTAGCATTGTGTAACTCTCATCACACACAGCTAGCATTGTGTAACTCTCATCACACACAGCTAGCGTTGTGTAACCCTCATCACACACAGCTAGCCTTGTGTGACCCTCATCACACACAGCTAGCGTTGTGTAACCCTCATCACACACAGCTAGCGTTGTGTAACCCTCATCACACAAGCTAGCATTGAGTAACTCTCATCACACACAGCTAGCATTGTGTAACTCTCATCACACACAGCTAGCGTTGTGTAACCCTCATCACACACAGGTAGCGTTGTGTAACCCTCATCACACACAGCTAGCGTTGTGTAACTCTCATCACACACAGCTAGCGTTGTGTGACCATCATCTTACACAGCTAGCGTTGTGTAACTCTCATCACACACAGCTAGCGTTGTGTAACCCTCATCACACACAGCTAGCATTGTGTGACCCTCATCACACACAGCTAGCATTGTGTAACCCTCATGACACAGCTAGCATTGTGTAACCCTCATCACACACAGTTTGCGTTGTGTGACCCTCATCACACACAGCTAGCATTGTGTAACTCTCATCACACACAGCTAGCGTTGTGTAACTCTCATCACACACAGCTTGCGTTGTGTAACTCTCATCACACACAGCTAGCATTGTGTAACTCTCATCACACACAGCTAGCGTTGTGTAACTCTCATCACACACAGCTCTCGTTGTGTAACCCTCATCACACACAGCTAGCGTTGTGTGACCCTCATCACACACAGATAGCATTGTGTAACCCTCATCACACACACAGCTAGCGTTGTGTAACCCTCATCACAGACAGCTAGCATTGAGTAACTCATCACACAGCTAGCATTGAGTAACTCATCACACAGCTAGCATTGTGTAACTCTCATCACACACAGCTAGCGTTGTGTAACCCTCATCACACACAGCTAGCGTTGTGTAACCCTCATCACACACAGCTAGCGTTGTGTAACTCTCATCACACACAGCTAGCGTTGTGTAACCCTCATCACACACAGCTAGCATTGTGTGACCCTCATCACACACAGCTAGCATTGTGTAACCCTCATCACACACAGCTAGCGTTGTGTGACCCTCATCACACACAGCTAGCGTTGTGTAACCCTCATCGCACACAGCTAGCGTTGTGTAACTCTCATCACACGCAGCTAGCATTGTGGAACTCTCATCACACACAGCTAGCGTTGTGTAACCCTCATCACACACAGCTAGCGTTGTGTGACCCTCATCACACACAGCTAGCATTGTGTAACTCTCATCACACACAGCTAGCGTTGTGTAACCCTCATCACACACAGCTAGCGTTGTGTGACCCTCATCACACACAGCTAGCGTTGTGTAACCATCATCACACACAGCTAGCGTTGTGTAACCCTCATCACACAAGCTAGCATTGAGTAACTCTCATCACACACAGCTAGCATTGTGTAACTCTCATCACACACAGCTAGCGTTGTGTAACCCTCATCACACACAGGTAGCGTTGTGTAACCCTCATCACACACAGCTAGCGTTGTGTAACTCTCATCACACAGAGCTAGCGTTGTGTAACCCTCATCACACACAGCTAGCATTGTGTGACCCTCATCACACACAGCTAGCATTGTGTAACCCTCATCACACACAGCTAGCGTTGTGTGACCCTCATCACACACAGCTAGCGTTGTGTAACCCTCATCACACACAGCTAGCGTTGTGTAACTCTCATCACACGCAGCTAGCATTGTGGAACTCTCATCACACACAGCTAGCGTTGTGTGACCCTCATCACACACAGCTAGCATTGTGTAACCCTCATCACACACACAGGTAGCATTGTGTAACTCTCATCACACACAGCTAGCATTGTGTAACTCTCATCACACACAGCTAGCGTTGTGTAACCCTCATCACACACAGCTAGCATTGTGTGACCCTCATCACACACAGCTAGCATTGTGTAACCCTCATGACACAGCTAGCGTTGTGTAACTCTCATCACACGCAGCTAGCATTGTGGAACTCTCATCACACACAGCTAGCATTGTGTAACTCTCATCACACACAGCTAGCATTGTGTAACTCTCATCACACACAGGTAGCATTGTGTAACTCTCATCACACACAGCTAGCATTGTGTAACTCTCATCACACACAGCTAGCGTTGTGTAACCCTCATCACACACAGCTAGCGTTGTGTGACCCTCATCACACACAGCTAGCGTTGTGTAACCCTCATCACACACAGCTAGCGTTGTGTAACCCTCATCACACAAGCTAGCATTGAGTAACTCTCATCACACACAGCTAGCATTATGTAACTCTCATCACACACAGCTAGCGTTGTGTAACCCTCATCACACACAGGTAGCGTTGTGTAACCCTCATCACACACAGCTAGCGTTGTGTAACTCTCATCACACACAGCTAGCGTTGTGTGACCATCATCTTACACAGCTAGCGTTGTGTAACTCTCATCACACACAGCTAGCGTTGTGTAACCCTCATCACACACAGCTAGCATTGTGTGACCCTCATCACACACAGCTAGCATTGTGTAACCCTCATGACACAGCTAGCATTGTGTAACCCTCATCACACACAGCTTGCGTTGTGTGACCCTCATCACACACAGCTAGCATTGTGTAACTCTCATCACACACAGCTAGCGTTGTGTAACTCTCATCACACACAGCTTGCGTTGTGTAACTCTCATCACACACAGCTAGCATTGTGTAACTCTCATCACACACAGCTAGCGTTGTGTAACTCTCATCACACACAGCTCTCGTTGTGTAACCCTCATCACACACAGCTAGCGTTGTGTGACCCTCATCACACACAGATAGCATTGTGTAACCCTCATCACACACACAGCTAGCGTTGTGTAACCCTCATCACAGACAGCTAGCATTGAGTAACTCATCACACAGCTAGCATTGAGTAACTCATCACACAGCTAGCATTGTGTAACTCTCATCACACACAGCTAGCGTTGTGTAACCCTCATCACACACAGCTAGCGTTGTGTAACCCTCATCACACACAGCTAGCGTTGTGTAACTCTCATCACACACAGCTAGCGTTGTGTAACCCTCATCACACACAGCTAGCATTGTGTGACCCTCATCACACACAGCTAGCATTGTGTAACCTTCATCACACACAGCTAGCGTTGTGTGACCCTCATCACACACAGCTAGCGTTGTGTAACCCTCATCGCACACAGCTAGCGTTGTGTAACTCTCATCACACGCAGCTAGCATTGTGGAACTCTCATCACACACAGCTAGCGTTGTGTAACCCTCATCACACACAGCTAGCGTTGTGTGACCCTCATTAAACACAGCTAGCGTTGTGTACCCCTCATCACACACAGCTAGCGTTGTGTAACCCTCATCACACAAGCTAGCATTGAGTAACTCTCATCACACGCAGCTAGCATTGTGGAACTCTCATCACACACAGCTAGCGTTGTGTGACCCTCATCACACACAGCTAGCGTTGTGTAACCCTCATCACACACAGCTAGCGTTGTGTAACCCTCATCACACACAGCTAGCGTTGTGTAACTCTCATCACACACAGCTAGCGTTGTGTGACTATCATCACACACAGCTAGCGTTGTGTAACTCTCATCACACACAGCTAGCGTTGTGTAACCCTCATCACACACAGCTCGCATTGTGTGACCCTCATCACACACAGCTAGCATTGTGTAACCCTCATGACACAGCTAGCATTGTGTAACCCTCATCACACACAGCTAGCGTTGTGTGACCCTCATCACACACAGCTAGCATTGTGTAACTCTCATCACACACAGCTAGCGTTGTGTAACTCTCATCACACACAGCTAGCATTGTGTAACTAATGTAACTCTCATCACACACAGCTCTCGTTGTGTAACTCTCATCACACACAGCTAGCGTTGTGTGACCCTCATCACACACAGCTAGCATTGTGCAACCCTCATCACACACACAGCTAGCGTTGTGTAACCCTCATCACACACAGCTAGCATTGAGTAACTCATCACACAGCTAACATTGTGTAACTCTCATCACACACAGCTAGCGTTGTGTAACCCTCATCACACACAGCTAGCGTTGTGTAACTCTCATCACATACAGCTAGAGTTGTGTGACCATCATCACACACAGCTAGCGTTGTGTAACTCTCATCACATACAGCTAGCGTTGTGTAACTCTCATCACGCACAGCTAGCGTTGTGTAACCTTCATCACACACAGCTAGCATTGTGTAACCCTCATCAAACACAGCTAGCGTTGTGTGACCCTCATCACACACAGCTAGAGTTGTGTAACTCTCATCACACACAGCTAGCGTTGTGTAACCCTCATCACACACAGCTAGCATTGTGTGACCCTCATCACACACAGCTAGCATTGTGTAACCCTCATCACACACAGCTAGCGTTGTGTGACCCTCATCACACACAGCTAGCGTTGTGTAACCCTCATCACACACAGCTAGCATTGTGTAACTCTCATCACACACAGCTAGCATTCTGTAAACCTCATCACACACAGCTAGCGTTGTGTAACTCTCATCACACACAGCTAGCGTTGTGTAACTCTCATCACACACAGCTAGCGTTGTGTAACTCTCATCACACACAGCTAGCGTTGTGTAACCGTCATCACACACAGCTAGCATTGTGTAACTCTGATCACACACAGCTAGCATTGTGTAACCCTCATCACACACAGATAGTATTGTGTAACTCTCATCACACGCAGCTAGCGTTGTGTAACCCTCACCACACACAGCTAGCGTTGTGTAACTCTCATCACACACAGCTATCATTGTGTAACTCTCATCACACACATCTAGCATTGTGTAACCCTCATCACACACAGCTAGCATTGTGTAAACCTCATCACACACAGCTAGCGTTGTGTGACCCTCGTCACACACAGCTAGCATTGTGTAACTCTCATCACACACAGCTAGCATTGTGTAACCCTCATCACACACAGCTAGCATTGTGTAACTCTCATTACACACACAGCTAGCATTGTGTAACTCTCATCACACACATCTAGCATTGTGTAACCCTCATCACACACAGCTAGCATTGTGTAAACCTCATCACACACAGCTAGCGTTGTGTGACCCTCATCACACACAGCTAACATTGTGTAACTCTCATCACACACAGCTAGCATTGTGTAACCCTCATAACACACAGCTAGCATTGTGTAACTCTCATTACACACAGCTAGCATTGTGTTACTCTCATCACACACAGCTAGCGTTGTGTGACCCTCATCACACACAGCTAGTATTGTGTAACCCTCATCACACACAGCTAGCATTGTGTAACTCTCATCACACACGGCTAGCATTGTGTAACCCTCATCACACACAGCTAGCGTTGTGTGACCCTCATCACACACAGCTAGCATTGTGTAACTCTCATCACACACAGCTAGTATTGTGTAACCCTCATCACACACAGCTAGCATTGTGTAACTCTGATCACACACAGTTAGCATTGTGTAACCCTCATCACACACAGCTAGTATTGTGTAACTCTCATCACACGCAGCTAGCGTTGTGTAACCCTCATCACACACAGCTAGCGTTGTGTAACTCTCATCACACACAGCTATCATTGTGTAACTCTCATCACACACATCTAGCATTGTGTAACCCTCATCACACACAGCTAGCATTGTGTAAACCTCATCACACACAGCTAGCGTTGTGTGACCCTCATCACACACAGCTAACATTGTGTAACTCTCATCACACACAGCTAGCATTGTGTAACCCTCATAACACACAGCTAGCATTGTGTAACTCTCATTACACACACAGCTAGCATTGTGTTACTCTCATCACACACAGCTAGCGTTGTGTGACCCTCATCACACACAGCTAGTATTGTGTAACCCTCATCACACACAGCTAGCATTGTGTAACTCTCATCACACACAGCTAGCATTGTGTAACCCTCATCACACACAGCTAGCGTTGTGTGACCCTCATCACACACAGCTAGCATTGTGTAACTCTCATCACACACAGCTAGCATTGTGTAACCCTCATAACACACAGCTAGCATTGTGTAACTCTCATTACACACACAGCTAGCATTGTGTTACTCTCATCACACACAGCTAGCGTTGTGTGACCCTCATCACACACAGCTAGTATTGTATAACCATCATCACACACAGCTAGCATTGTGTAACTCTCATCACACACAGCTAGCATTGTGTAACCCTCATCACACACAGCTAGCATTGTGTAACCCTCATCACACACAGCTAGCGTTGTGTAACCCTCATCACACACAGATAGCATTGTGTAACTCTCATCACACCCAGCTAGCATTGTGTAACTCTCATCATACACAGCTAGCGTTGTGTAACCCTCATCACACACAGCTAGCGTTCTGTGACCCTCATCACACACAGGTAGCGTTGTGTGACCCTCATCACACACAGCTAGCGTTGTGTAACTCTCATCACACACAGCTAGCATTGTGTAACTCTCATCACACACAGCAGGCGTTGTGTAACTCTCATCAGACACAGCTAGCTTTGTGTAACCCTCATCACACACAGCTAGCATTGTGTAACTCTCATTACACACAGCTAGCGTTGTGTAACCCTCATCACACACAGCTAGCGTTGTGTAACTCTCATCACACACAGCTAGCGTTGTGTAACTCTCATCACACACAGCTAGCATTGTGTGACTCTCATCACACACATCTAGCATTGTGTAACTCTCATCACACACAGCTCTCGTTGTGTAACCCTCATCACACACAGCTAGCGTTGTGTAACCCTCATCACACACAGCTAGCGTTGTGTGACCCTCATCACACACAGCTAGCGTTGTGTAACCCTCATCACACACAGCTAGCGTTGTGTAACCCTCATCACACACAGCTAGCATTGAGTAACTCTCATCACACACAGCTAGCATTGTGTAACTCTCATCACACACAGCTAGCGTTGTGTAACCCTCATCACACACAGCTAGCGTTGTGTAACCCTCATCCCACACAGCTAGCGTTGTGTAACTCTCATCACACACAGCTAGCGTTGTGTGACTATCATCACACACAGCTAGCGTTGTGTAACTCTCATCACACACAGCTAGCGTTGTGTAACCCTCATCACACACAGTTCGCATTGTGTGACCCTCATCACACACAGCTAGCATTGTGTAACCCTCATGACACAGCTAGCATTGTGTAACCCTCATCACACACAGCTAGCGTTGTGTGACCCTCATCACACACAGCTAGCATTGTGTAACTCTCATCACACACAGCTAGCGTTGTGTAACTCTCATCACACACAGCTAGCATTGTGTAACTAATGTAACTCTCATCACACACAGCTCTCGTTGTGTAACTCTCATCACACACAGCTAGCGTTGTGTGACCCTCATCACACACAGCTAGCATTGTGCAACCCTCATCACACACACAGCTAGCGTTGTGTAACCCTCATCACACACAGCTAGCATTGAGTAACTCATCACACAGCTAACATTGTGTAACTCTCATCACACACAGCTAGCGTTGTGTAACCCTCATCACACACAGCTAGCGTTGTGTAACTCTCATCACATACAGCTAGAGTTGTGTGACCATCATCACACACAGCTAGCGTTGTGTAACTCTCATCACATACAGCTAGCGTTGTGTAACTCTCATCACGCACAGCTAGCGTTGTGTAACCTTCATCACACACAGCTAGCATTGTGTAACCCTCATCAAACACAGCTAGCGTTGTGTGACCATCATCACACACAGCTAGAGTTGTGTAACTCTCATCACACACAGCTAGCGTTGTGTAACCCTCATCACACACAGCTAGCATTGTGTGACCCTCATCACACACAGCTAGCATTGTGTAACCCTCATCACACACAGCTAGCGTTGTGTGACCCTCATCACACACAGCTAGCGTTGTGTAACCCTCATCACACACAGCTAGCGTTGTGTAACTCTCATCACACGAAGCTAGCATTGTGGAACTCTCATCACACACAGCTAGCATTGTGTAACTCTCATCACACACAGCTAGCATTGTGTAACTCTCATCACACACAGGTAGCATTGTGTAACTCTCATCACACACAGCTAGCATTGTGTAACTCTCATCACACACAGCTAGCGTTGTGTAACCCTCATCACACACAGCTAGCGTTGTGTGACCCTCATCACACACAGCTAGCGTTGTGTAACCATCATCACACACAGCTAGCGTTGTGTAACCCTCATCACACAAGCTAGCATTGAGTAACTCTCATCACACACAGCTAGCATTGTGTAACTCTCATCACACACAGCTAGCGTTGTGTAACCCTCATCACACACAGGTAGCGTTGTGTAACCCTCATCACACACAGCTAGCGTTGTGTAACTCTCATCACACAGAGCTAGCGTTGTGTAACCCTCATCACACACAGCTAGCATTGTGTGACCCTCATCACACACAGCTAGCATTGTGTAACCCTCATCACACACAGCTAGCGTTGTGTGACCCTCATCACACACAGCTAGCGTTGTGTAACCCTCATCACACACAGCTAGCGTTGTGTAACTCTCATCACACGCAGCTAGCATTGTGGAACTCTCATCACACACAGCTAGCGTTGTGTGACCCTCATCACACACAGCTAGCATTGTGTAACCCTCATCACACACACAGGTAGCATTGTGTAACTCTCATCACACACAGCTAGCATTGTGTAACTCTCATCACACACAGCTAGCGTTGTGTAACCCTCATCACACACAGCTAGCATTGTGTGACCCTCATCACACACAGCTAGCATTGTGTAACCCTCATGACACAGCTAGCGTTGTGTAACTCTCATCACACGCAGCTAGCATTGTGGAACTCTCATCACACACAGCTAGCATTGTGTAACTCTCATCACACACAGCTAGCATTGTGTAACTCTCATCACACACAGGTAGCATTGTGTAACTCTCATCACGCACAGCTAGCGTTGTGTAACCTTCATCACACACAGCTAGCATTGTGTAACCCTCATCAAACACAGCTAGCGTTGTGTGACCATCATCACACACAGCTAGAGTTGTGTAACTCTCATCACACACAGCTAGCGTTGTGTAACCCTCATCACACACAGCTAGCATTGTGTGACCCTCATCACACACAGCTAGCATTGTGTAACCCTCATCACACACAGCTAGCGTTGTGTGACCCTCATCACACACAGCTAGCGTTGTGTAACCCTCATCACACACAGCTAGCGTTGTGTAACTCTCATCACACGAAGCTAGCATTGTGGAACTCTCATCACACACAGCTAGCATTGTGTAACTCTCATCACACACAGCTAGCATTGTGTAACTCTCATCACACACAGGTAGCATTGTGTAACTCTCATCACACACAGCTAGCATTGTGTAACTCTCATCACACACAGCTAGCGTTGTGTAACCCTCATCACACACAGCTAGCGTTGTGTGACCCTCATCACACACAGCTAGCGTTGTGTAACCATCATCACACACAGCTAGCGTTGTGTAACCTTCATCACACAAGCTAGCATTGAGTAACTCTCATCACACACAGCTAGCATTGTGTAACTCTCATCACACACAGCTAGCGTTGTGTAACCCTCATCACACACAGGTAGCGTTGTGTAACCCTCATCACACACATCTAGCGTTGTGTAACTCTCATCACACAGAGCTAGCGTTGTGTAACCCTCATCACACACAGCTAGCATTGTGTGACCCTCATCACACACAGCTAGCATTGTGTAACCCTCATCACACACAGCTAGCGTTGTGTGACCCTCATCACACACAGCTAGCGTTGTGTAACCCTCATCACACACAGCTAGCGTTGTGTAACTCTCATCACACGCAGCTAGCATTGTGGAACTCTCATCACACACAGCTAGCGTTGTGTGACCCTCATCACACACAGCTAGCATTGTGTAACCCTCATCACACACACAGGTAGCATTGTGTAACTCTCATCACACACAGCTAGCATTGTGTAACTCTCATCACACACAGCTAGCGTTGTGTAACCCTCATCACACACAGCTAGCATTGTGTGACCCTCATCACACACAGCTAGCATTGTGTAACCCTCATGACACAGCTAGCGTTGTGTAACTCTCATCACACGCAGCTAGCATTGTGGAACTCTCATCACACACAGCTAGCATTGTGTAACTCTCATCACACACAGCTAGCATTGTGTAACTCTCATCACACACAGGTAGCATTGTGTAACTCTCATCACACACAGCTAGCATTGTGTAACTCTCATCACACACAGCTAGCGTTGTGTAACCCTCATCACACACAGCTAGCGTTGTGTGACCCTCATCACACACAGCTAGCGTTGTGTAACCCTCATCACACACAGCTAGCGTTGTGTAACCCTCATCACACAAGCTAGCATTGAGTAACTCTCATCACACACAGCTAGCATTGTTTAACTCTCATCACACACAGCTAGCGTTGTGTAACCCTCATCACACACAGGTAGCGTTGTGTAACCCTCATCACACACAGCTAGCGTTGTGTAACTCTCATCACACACAGCTAGCGTTGTGTGACCATCATCTTACACAGCTAGCGTTGTGTAACTCTCATCACACACAGCTAGCGTTGTGTAACCCTCATCACACACAGCTAGCATTGTGTGACCCTCATCACACACAGCTAGCATTGTGTAACCCTCATGACACAGCTAGCATTGTGTAACCCTCATCACACACAGTTTGCGTTGTGTGACCCTCATCACACACAGCTAGCATTGTGTAACTCTCATCACACACAGCTCTCGTTGTGTAACCCTCATCACACACAGCTAGCGTTGTGTGACCCTCATCACACACAGATAGCATTGTGTAACCCTCATCACACACACAGCTAGCGTTGTGTAACCCTCATCACAGACAGCTAGCATTGAGTAACTCATCACACAGCTAGCATTGAGTAACTCATCACACAGCTAGCATTGTGTAACTCTCATCACACACAGCTAGCGTTGTGTAACCCTCATCACACACAGCTAGCGTTGTGTAACCCTCATCACACACAGCTAGCGTTGTGTAACTCTCATCACACACAGCTAGCGTTGTGTAACCCTCATCACACACAGCTAGCATTGTGTGACCCTCATCACACACAGCTAGCATTGTGTAACCCTCATCACACACAGCTAGCGTTGTGTGACCCTCATCACACACAGCTAGCGTTGTGTAACCCTCATCGCACACAGCTAGCGTTGTGTAACTCTCATCACACGCAACTAGCATTGTGGAACTCTCATCACACACAGCTAGCGTTGTGTAACCCTCATCACACACAGCTAGCGTTGTGTGACCCTCATCACACACAGCTAGCATTGTGTAACTCTCATCACACACAGCTAGCGTTGTGTAACCCTCATCACACACAGCTAGCGTTGTGTGACCCTCATCACACACAGCTAGCGTTGTGTAACCATCATCACACACAGCTAGCGTTGTGTAACCCTCATCACACAAGCTAGCATTGAGTAACTCTCATCACACACAGCTAGCATTGTGTAACTCTCATCACACACAGCTAGCGTTGTGTAACCCTCATCACACACAGGTAGCGTTGTGTAACCCTCATCACACACAGCTAGCGTTGTGTAACTCTCATCACACAGAGCTAGCGTTGTGTAACCCTCATCACACACAGCTAGCATTGTGTGACCCTCATCACACACAGCTAGCATTGTGTAACCCTCATCACACACAGCTAGCGTTGTGTGACCCTCATCACACACAGCTAGCGTTGTGTAACCCTCATCACACACAGCTAGCGTTGTGTAACTCTCATCACACGCAGCTAGCATTGTGGAACTCTCATCACACACAGCTAGCGTTGTGTGACCCTCATCACACACAGCTAGCATTGTGTAACCCTCATCACACACACAGGTAGCATTGTGTAACTCTCATCACACACAGCTAGCATTGTGTAACTCTCATCACACACAGCTAGCGTTGTGTAACCCTCATCACACACAGCTAGCATTGTGTGACCCTCATCACACACAGCTAGCATTGTGTAACCCTCATGACACAGCTAGCGTTGTGTAACTCTCATCACACGCAGCTAGCATTGTGGAACTCTCATCACACACAGCTAGCATTGTGTAACTCTCATCACACACAGCTAGCATTGTGTAACTCTCATCACACACAGGAAGCATTGTGTAACTCTCATCACACACAGCTAGCATTGTGTAACTCTCATCACACACAGCTAGCGTTGTGTAACCCTCATCACACACAGCTAGCGTTGTGTGACCCTCATCACACACAGCTAGCGTTGTGTAACCCTCATCACACACAGCTAGCGTTGTGTAACCCTCATCACACAAGCTAGCATTGAGTAACTCTCATCACACACAGCTAGCATTGTGTAACTCTCATCACACACAGCTAGCGTTGTGTAACCCTCATCACACACAGGTAGCGTTGTGTAACCCTCATCACACACAGCTAGCGTTGTGTAACTCTCATCACACACAGCTAGCGTTGTGTGACCATCATCTTACACAGCTAGCGTTGTGTAACTCTCATCACACACAGCTAGCGTTGTGTAACCCTCATCACACACAGCTAGCATTGTGTGACCCTCATCACACACAGCTAGCATTGTGTAACCCTCATGACACAGCTAGCATTGTGTAACCCTCATCACACACAGCTTGCGTTGTGTGACCCTCATCACACACAGCTAGCATTGTGTAACTCTCATCACACACAGCTAGCGTTGTGTAACTCTCATCATACACAGCTAGCGTTGTGTAACCCTCATCACACACAGCTAGCGTTCTGTGACCCTCATCACACACAGGTAGCGTTGTGTGACCCTCATCACACACAGCTAGCGTTGTGTAACTCTCATCACACACAGCTAGCATTGTGTAACTCTCATCACACACAGCAGGCGTTGTGTAACTCTCATCAGACACAGCTAGCTTTGTGTAACCCTCATCACACACAGCTAGCATTGTGTAACTCTCATTACACACAGCTAGCGTTGTGTAACCCTCATCACACACAGCTAGCGTTGTGTAACTCTCATCACACACAGCTAGCGTTGTGTAACTCTCATCACACACAGCTAGCATTGTGTGACTCTCATCACACACATCTAGCATTGTGTAACTCTCATCACACACAGCTCTCGTTGTGTAACCCTCATCACACACAGCTAGCGTTGTGTAACCCTCATCACACACAGCTAGCGTTGTGTGACCCTCATCACACACAGCTAGCGTTGTGTAACCCTCATCACACACAGCTAGCGTTGTGTAACCCTCATCACACACAGCTAGCATTGAGTAACTCTCATCACACACAGCTAGCATTGTGTAACTCTCATCACACACAGCTAGCGTTGTGTAACCCTCATCACACACAGCTAGCGTTGTGTAACCCTCATCCCACACAGCTAGCGTTGTGTAACTCTCATCACACACAGCTAGCGTTGTGTGACTATCATCACACACAGCTAGCGTTGTGTAACTCTCATCACACACAGCTAGCGTTGTGTAACCCTCATCACACACAGCTCGCATTGTGTGACCCTCATCACACACAGCTAGCATTGTGTAACCCTCATGACACAGCTAGCATTGTGTAACCCTCATCACACACAGCTAGCGTTGTGTGACCCTCATCACACACAGCTAGCATTGTGTAACTCTCATCACACACAGCTAGCGTTGTGTAACTCTCATCACACACAGCTAGCATTGTGTAACTAATGTAACTCTCATCACACACAGCTCTCGTTGTGTAACTCTCATCACACACAGCTAGCGTTGTGTGACCCTCATCACACACAGCTAGCATTGTGCAACCCTCATCACACACACAGCTAGCGTTGTGTAACCCTCATCACACACAGCTAGCATTGAGTAACTCATCACACAGCTAACATTGTGTAACTCTCATCACACACAGCTAGCGTTGTGTAACCCTCATCACACACAGCTAGCGTTGTGTAACTCTCATCACATACAGCTAGAGTTGTGTGACCATCATCACACACAGCTAGCGTTGTGTAACTCTCATCACATACAGCTAGCGTTGTGTAACTCTCATCACGCACAGCTAGCGTTGTGTAACCTTCATCACACACAGCTAGCATTGTGTAACCCTCATCAAACACAGCTAGCGTTGTGTGACCATCATCACACACAGCTAGAGTTGTGTAACTCTCATCACACACAGCTAGCGTTGTGTAACCCTCATCACACACAGCTAGCATTGTGTGACCCTCATCACACACAGCTAGCATTGTGTAACCCTCATCACACACAGCTAGCGTTGTGTGACCCTCATCACACACAGCTAGCGTTGTGTAACCCTCATCACACACAGCTAGCGTTGTGTAACTCTCATCACACGAAGCTAGCATTGTGGAACTCTCATCACACACAGCTAGCATTGTGTAACTCTCATCACACACAGCTAGCATTGTGTAACTCTCATCACACACAGGTAGCATTGTGTAACTCTCATCACACACAGCTAGCATTGTGTAACTCTCATCACACACAGCTAGCGTTGTGTAACCCTCATCACACACAGCTAGCGTTGTGTGACCCTCATCACACACAGCTAGCGTTGTGTAACCATCATCACACACAGCTAGCGTTGTGTAACCCTCATCACACAAGCTAGCATTGAGTAACTCTCATCACACACAGCTAGCATTGTGTAACTCTCATCACACACAGCTAGCGTTGTGTAACCCTCATCACACACAGGTAGCGTTGTGTAACCCTCATCACACACAGCTAGCGTTGTGTAACTCTCATCACACAGAGCTAGCGTTGTGTAACCCTCATCACACACAGCTAGCATTGTGTGACCCTCATCACACACAGCTAGCATTGTGTAACCCTCATCACACACAGCTAGCGTTGTGTGACCCTCATCACACACAGCTAGCGTTGTGTAACCCTCATCACACACAGCTAGCGTTGTGTAACTCTCATCACATGCAGCTAGCATTGTGGAACTCTCATCACACACAGCTAGCGTTGTGTGACCCTCATCACACACAGCTAGCATTGTGTAACCCTCATCACACACACAGGTAGCATTGTGTAACTCTCATCACACACAGCTAGCATTGTGTAACTCTCATCACACACAGCTAGCGTTGTGTAACCCTCATCACACACAGCTAGCATTGTGTGACCCTCATCACACACAGCTAGCATTGTGTAACCCTCATGACACAGCTAGCGTTGTGTAACTCTCATCACACGCAGCTAGCATTGTGGAACTCTCATCACACACAGCTAGCATTGTGTAACTCTCATCACACACAGCAAGCATTGTGTAACTCTCATCACACACAGGTAGCATTGTGTAACTCTCATCACACACAGCTAGCATTGTGTAACTCTCATCACACACAGCTAGCGTTGTGTAACCCTCATCACACACAGCTAGCGTTGTGTGACCCTCATCACACACAGCTAGCGTTGTGTAACCCTCATCACACACAGCTAGCGTTGTGTAACCCTCATCACACAAGCTAGCATTGAGTAACTCTCATCACACACAGCTAGCATTGTGTAACTCTCATCACACACAGCTAGCGTTGTGTAACCCTCATCACACACAGGTAGCGTTGTGTAACCCTCATCACACACAGCTAGCGTTGTGTAACTCTCATCACACACAGCTAGCGTTGTGTGACCATCATCTTACACAGATAGCGTTGTGTAACTCTCATCACACACAGCTAGCGTTGTGTAACCCTCATCACACACAGCTAGCATTGTGTGACCCTCATCACACACAGCTAGCATTGTGTAACCCTCATGACACAGCTAGCATTGTGTAACCCTCATCACACACAGTTTGCGTTGTGTGACCCTCATCACACACAGCTAGCATTGTGTAACTCTCATCACACACAGCTAGCGTTGTGTAACTCTCATCACACACAGCTTGCGTTGTGTAACTCTCATCACACACAGCTAGCATTGTGTAACTCTCATCACACACAGCTAGCGTTGTGTAACTCTCATCACACACAGCTCTCGTTGTGTAACCCTCATCACACACAGCTAGCGTTGTGTGACCCTCATCACACACAGATAGCATTGTGTAACCCTCATCACACACACAGCTAGCGTTGTGTAACCCTCATCACAGACAGCTAGCATTGAGTAACTCATCACACAGCTAGCATTGAGTAACTCATCACACAGCTAGCATTGTGTAACTCTCATCACACACAGCTAGCGTTGTGTAACCCTCATCACACACAGCTAGCGTTGTGTAACCCTCATCACACACAGCTAGCGTTGTGTAACTCTCATCACACACAGCTAGCGTTGTGTAACCCTCATCACACACAGCTAGCATTGTGTGACCCTCATCACACACAGCTAGCATTGTGTAACCCTCATCACACACAGCTAGCGTTGTGTGACCCTCATCACACACAGCTAGCGTTGTGTAACCCTCATCGCACACAGCTAGCGTTGTGTAACTCTCATCACACGCAGCTAGCATTGTGGAACTCTCATCACACACAGCTAGCGTTGTGTAACCCTCATCACACACAGCTAGCGTTGTGTGACCCTCATCACACACAGCTAGCATTGTGTAACTCTCATCACACACAGCTAGCGTTGTGTAACCCTCATCACACACAGCTAGCGTTGTGTGACCCTCATCACACACAGCTAGCGTTGTGTAACCATCATCACACACAGCTAGCGTTGTGTAACCCTCATCACACAAGCTAGCATTGAGTAACTCTCATCACACACAGCTAGCATTGTGTAACTCTCATCACACACAGCTAGCGTTGTGTAACCCTCATCACACACAGGTAGCGTTGTGTAACCCTCATCACACACAGCTAGCGTTGTGTAACTCTCATCACACAGAGCTAGCGTTGTGTAACCCTCATCACACACAGCTAGCATTGTGTGACCCTCATCACACACAGCTAGCATTGTGTAACCCTCATCACACACAGCTAGCGTTGTGTGACCCTCATCACACACAGCTAGCGTTGTGTAACCCTCATCACACACAGCTAGCGTTGTGTAACTCTCATCACACGCAGCTAGCATTGTGGAACTCTCATCACACACAGCTAGCGTTGTGTGACCCTCATCACACACAGCTAGCATTGTGTAACCCTCATCACACACACAGGTAGCATTGTGTAACTCTCATCACACACAGCTAGCATTGTGTAACTCTCATCACACACAGCTAGCGTTGTGTAACCCTCATCACACACAGCTAGCATTGTGTGACCCTCATCACACACAGCTAGCATTGTGTAACCCTCATGACACAGCTAGCGTTGTGTAACTCTCATCACACGCAGCTAGCATTGTGGAACTCTCATCACACACAGCTAGCATTGTGTAACTATCATCACACACAGCTAGCATTGTGTAACTCTCATCACACACAGGTAGCATTGTGTAACTCTCATCACACACAGCTAGCATTGTGTAACTCTCATCACACACAGCTAGCGTTGTGTAACCCTCATCACACACAGCTAGCGTTGTGTGACCCTCATCACACACAGCTAGCGTTGTGTAACCCTCATCACACACAGCTAGCGTTGTGTAACCCTCATCACACAAGCTAGCATTGAGTAACTCTCATCACACACAGCTAGCATTGTGTAACTCTCATCACACACAGCTAGCGTTGTGTAACCCTCATCACACACAGGTAGCGTTGTGTAACCCTCATCACACACAGCTAGCGTTGTGTAACTCTCATCACACACAGCTAGCGTTGTGTGACCATCATCTTACACAGCTAGCGTTGTGTAACTCTCATCACACACAGCTAGCGTTGTGTAACCCTCATCACACACAGCTAGCATTGTGTGACCCTCATCACACACAGCTAGCATTGTGTAACCCTCATGACACAGCTAGCATTGTGTAACCCTCATCACACACAGCTTGCGTTGTGTGACCCTCATCACACACAGCTAGCATTGTGTAACTCTCATCACACACAGCTAGCGTTGTGTAACTCTCATCACACACAGCTTGCGTTGTGTAACTCTCATCACACACAGCTAGCATTGTGTAACTCTCATCACACACAGCTAGCGTTGTGTAACTCTCATCACACACAGCTCTCGTTGTGTAACCCTCATCACACACAGCTAGCGTTGTGTGACCCTCATCACACACAGATAGCATTGTGTAACCCTCATCACACACACAGCTAGCGTTGTGTAACCCTCATCACAGACAGCTAGCATTGAGTAACTCATCACACAGCTAGCATTGAGTAACTCATCACACAGCTAGCATTGTGTAACTCTCATCACACACAGCTAGCGTTGTGTAACCCTCATCACACACAGCTAGCGTTGTGTAACCCTCATCACACACAGCTAGCGTTGTGTAACTCTCATCACACACAGCTAGCGTTGTGTAACCCTCATCACACACAGCTAGCATTGTGTGACCCTCATCACACACAGCTAGCATTGTGTAACCTTCATCACACACAGCTAGCGTTGTGTGACCCTCATCACACACAGCTAGCGTTGTGTAACCCTCATCGCACACAGCTAGCGTTGTGTAACTCTCATCACACGCAGCTAGCATTGTGGAACTCTCATCACACACAGCTAGCGTTGTGTAACCCTCATCACACACAGCTAGCGTTGTGTGACCCTCATTAAACACAGCTAGCGTTGTGTACCCCTCATCACACACAGCTAGCGTTGTGTAACCCTCATCACACAAGCTAGCATTGAGTAACTCTCATCACACGCAGCTAGCATTGTGGAACTCTCATCACACACAGCTAGCGTTGTGTGACCCTCATCACACACAGCTAGCGTTGTGTAACCCTCATCACACACAGCTAGCGTTGTGTAACCCTCATCACACACAGCTAGCGTTGTGTAACTCTCATCACACACAGCTAGCGTTGTGTGACTATCATCACACACAGCTAGCGTTGTGTAACTCTCATCACACACAGCTAGCGTTGTGTAACCCTCATCACACACAGCTCGCATTGTGTGACCCTCATCACACACAGCTAGCATTGTGTAACCCTCATGACACAGCTAGCATTGTGTAACCCTCATCACACACAGCTAGCGTTGTGTGACCCTCATCACACACAGCTAGCATTGTGTAACTCTCATCACACACAGCTAGCGTTGTGTAACTCTCATCACACACAGCTAGCATTCTGTAACTAATGTAACTCTCATCACACACAGCTCTCGTTGTGTAACTCTCATCACACACAGCTAGCGTTGTGTGACCCTCATCACACACAGCTAGCATTGTGCAACCCTCATCACACACACAGCTAGCGTTGTGTAACCCTCATCACACACAGCTAGCATTGAGTAACTCATCACACAGCTAACATTGTGTAACTCTCATCACACACAGCTAGCGTTGTGTAACCCTCATCACACACAGCTAGCGTTGTGTAACTCTCATCACATACAGCTAGAGTTGTGTGACCATCATCACACACAGCTAGCGTTGTGTAACTCTCATCACATACAGCTAGCGTTGTGTAACTCTCATCACGCACAGCTAGCGTTGTGTAACCTTCATCACACACAGCTAGCATTGTGTAACCCTCATCAAACACAGCTAGCGTTGTGTGACCCTCATCACACACAGCTAGAGTTGTGTAACTCTCATCACACACAGCTAGCGTTGTGTAACCCTCATCACACACAGCTAGCATTGTGTGACCCTCATCACACACAGCTAGCATTGTGTAACCCTCATCACACACAGCTAGCGTTGTGTGACCCTCATCACACACAGCTAGCGTTGTGTAACCCTCATCACACACAGCTAGCGTTGTGTAACTCTCATCACACGCAGCTAGCATTGTGGAACTCTCATCACACACAGCTAGCATTGTGTAACTCTCATCACACACAGCTAGCATTGTGTAACTCTCATCACACACAGGTAGCATTGTGTAACTCTCATCACACACAGCTAGCATTGTGTAACTCTCATCACACACAGCTAGCGTTGTGTAACCCTCATCACACACAGCTAGCGTTGTGTGACCCTCATCACACACAGCTAGCGTTGTGTAACCATCATCACACACAGCTAGCGTTGTGTAACCCTCATCACACAAGCTAGCATTGAGTAACTCTCATCACACACAGCTAGCATTGTGTAACTCTCATCACACACAGCTAGCGTTGTGTAACCCTCATCACACACAGGTAGCGTTGTGTAACCCTCATCACACACAGCTAGCGTTGTGTAACTCTCATCACACAGAGCTAGGGTTGTGTAACCCTCATCACACACAGCTAGCATTGTGTGACCATCATCACACACAGCTAGCATTGTGTAACCCTCATCACACACAGCTAGCGTTGTGTGACCCTCATCACACACAGCTAGCGTTGTGTAACCCTCATCACACACAGCTAGCGTTGTGTAACTCTCATCACACGCAGCTAGCATTGTTGAACTCTCATCACACACAGCTAGCGTTGTGTGACCCTCATCACACACAGCTAGCATTGTGTAACCCTTATCACACACACAGGTAGCATTGTGTAACTCTCATCACACACAGCTAGCATTGTGTAACTCTCATCACACACAGCTAGCGTTGTGTAACCCTCATCACACACAGCTAGCATTGTGTGACCCTCATCACACACAGCTAGCATTGTGTAACCCTCATGACACAGCTAGCGTTGTGTAACTCTCATCACACGCAGCTAGCATTGTGGAACTCTCATCACACACAGCTAGCATTGTGTAACTCTCATCACACACAGCTAGCATTGTGTAACTCTCATCACACACAGGTAGCATTGTGTAACTCTCATCACACACAGCTAGCATTGTGTAACTCTCATCACACACAGCTAGCGTTGTGTAACCCTCATCACACACAGCTAGCGTTGTGTGACCCTCATCACACACAGCTAGCGTGGTGTAACCCTCATCACACACAGCTAGCGTTGTGTAACCCTCATCACACAAGCTAGCATTGAGTAACTCTCATCACACACAGCTAGCATTGTGTAACTCTCATCACACACAGCTAGCGTTGTGTAACCCTCATCACACACAGGTAGCGTTGTGTAACCCTCATCACACACAGCTAGCGTTGTGTAACTCTCATCACACACAGCTAGCGTTGTGTGACCATCATCTTACACAGCTAGCGTTGTGTAACTCTCATCACACACAGCTAGCGTTGTGTAACCCTCATCACACACAGCTAGCATTGTGTGACCCTCATCACACACAGCTAGCATTGTGTAACCCTCATGACACAGCTAGCATTGTGTAACCCTCATCACACACAGTTTGCGTTGTGTGACCCTCATCACACACAGCTAGCATTGTGTAACTCTCATCACACACAGCTAGCGTTGTGTAACTCTCATCACACACAGCTTGCGTTGTGTAACTCTCATCACACACAGCTAGCATTGTGTAACTCTCATCACACACAGCTAGCGTTGTGTAACTCTCATCACACACAGCTCTCGTTGTGTAACCCTCATCACACACAGCTAGCGTTGTGTGACCCTCATCACACACAGATAGCATTGTGTAACCCTCATCACACACACAGCTAGCGTTGTGTAACCCTCATCACAGACAGCTAGCATTGAGATACTCATCACACAGCTAGCATTGAGTAACTCATCACACAGCTAGCATTGTGTAACTCTCATCACACACAGCTAGCGTTGTGTAACCCTCATCACACACAGCTAGCGTTGTGTAACCCTCATCACACACAGCTAGCGTTGTGTAACTCTCATCACACACAGCTAGCGTTGTGTAACCCTCATCACACACAGCTAGCATTGTGTGACCCTCATCACACACAGCTAGCATTGTGTAACCCTCATCACACACAGCTAGCGTTGTGTGACCCTCATCACACACAGCTAGCGTTGTGTAACCCTCATCGCACACAGCTAGCGTTGTGTAACTCTCATCACACGCAGCTAGCATTGTGGAACTCTCATCACACACAGCTAGCGTTGTGTAACCCTCATCACACACAGCTAGCGTTGTGTGACCCTCATCACACACAGCTAGCATTGTGTAACTCTCATCACACACAGCTAGCGTTGTGTAACCCTCATCACACACAGCTAGCGTTGTGTGACCCTCATCACACACAGCTAGCGTTGTGTAACCATCATCACACACAGCTAGCGTTGTGTAACCCTCATCACACAAGCTAGCATTGAGTAACTCTCATCACACACAGCTAGCATTGTGTAACTCTCATCAGACACAGCTAGCGTTGTGTAACCCTCATCACACACAGGTAGCGTTGTGTAACCCTCATCACACACAGCTAGCGTTGTGTAACTCTCATCACACAGAGCTAGCGTTGTGTAACCCTCACCACACACAGCTAGCATTGTGTGACCCTCATCACACACAGCTAGCATTGTGTAACCCTCATCACACACAGCTAGCGTTGTGTGACCCTCATCACACACAGCTAGCGTTGTGTAACCCTCATCACACACAGCTAGCGTTGTGTAACTCTCATCACACGCAGGTAGCATTGTGGAACTCTCATCACACACAGCTAGCGTTGTGTGACCCTCATCACACACAGCTAGCATTGTGTAACCCTCATCACACACACAGGTAGCATTGTGTAACTCTCATCACACACAGCTAGCATTGTGTAACTCTCATCACACACAGCTAGCGTTGTGTAACCCTCATCACACACAGCTAGCATTGTGTGACCCTCATCACACACAGCTAGCATTGTGTAACCCTCATGACACAGCTAGCGTTGTGTAACTCTCATCACACGCAGCTAGCATTGTGGAACTCTCATCACACACAGCTAGCATTGTGTATCTCTCATCACACACAGCTAGCATTGTGTAACTCTCATCACACACAGGTAGCATTGTGTAACTCTCATCACACACAGCTAGCATTGTGTAACTCTCATCACACACAGCTAGCGTTGTGTAACCCTCATCACACACAGCTAGCGTTGTGTGACCCTCATCACACACAGCTAGCGTTGTGTAACCCTCATCACACACAGCTAGCGTTGTGTAACCCTCATCACACAAGCTAGCATTGAGTAACTCTCATCACACACAGCTAGCATTGTGTAACTCTCATCACACACAGCTAGCGTTGTGTAACCCTCATCACACACAGGTAGCGTTGTGTAACCCTCATCACACACAGCTAGCGTTGTGTAACTCTCATCACACACAGCTAGCGTTGTGTGACCATCATCTTACACAGCTAGCGTTGTGTAACTCTCATCACACACAGCTAGCGTTGTGTAACCCTCATCACACACAGCTAGCATTGTGTGACCCTCATCACACACAGCTAGCATTGTGTAACCCTCATGACACAGCTAGCATTGTGTAACCCTCATCACACACAGCTTGCGTTGTGTGACCCTCATCACACACAGCTAGCATTGTGTAACTCTCATCACACACAGCTAGCGTTGTGTAACTCTCATCACACACAGCTTGCGTTGTGTAACTCTCATCACACACAGCTAGCATTGTGTAACTCTCATCACACACAGCTAGCGTTGTGTAACTCTCATCACACACAGCTCTCGTTGTGTAACCCTCATCACACACAGCTAGCGTTGTGTGACCCTCATCACACACAGATAGCATTGTGTAACCCTCATCACACACACAGCTAGCGTTGTGTAACCCTCATCACAGACAGCTAGCATTGAGTAACTCATCACACAGCTAGCATTGAGTAACTCATCACACAGCTAGCATTGTGTAACTCTCATCACACACAGATAGCGTTGTGTAACCCTCATCACACACAGCTAGCGTTGTGTAACCCTCATCACACACAGCTAGCGTTGTGTAACTCTCATCACACACAGCTAGCGTTGTGTAACCCTCATCACACACAGCTAGCATTGTGTGACCCTCATCACACACAGCTAGCATTGTGTAACCTTCATCACACACAGCTAGCGTTGTGTGACCCTCATCACACACAGCTAGCGTTGTGTAACCCTCATCGCACACAGCTAGCGTTGTGTAACTCTCATCACACGCAGCTAGCATTGTGGAACTCTCATCACACACAGCTAGCGTTGTGTAACCCTCATCACACACAGCTAGCGTTGTGTAACCCTCATCACACACAGCTAGCGTTGTGTAACTCTCATCACACACAGCTAGCGTTGTGTACCCCTCATCACACACAGCTAGCGTTGTGTAACCCTCATCACACAAGCTAGCATTGAGTAACTCTCATCACACACAGCTAGCATTGTGTAACTCTCATCACACACAGCTAGCGTTGTGTAACCCTCATCACACACAGGTAGCGTTGTGTAACCCTCATCACACACAGCTAGCGTTGTGTAACTCTCATCACACACAGCTAGCGTTGTGTGACCATCATCTTACACAGCTAGCGTTGTGTAACTCTCATCACACACAGCTAGCGTTGTGTAACCCTCATCACACACAGCTAGCATTGTGTGACCCTCATCACACACAGCTAGCATTGTGTAACCCTCATGACACAGCTAGCATTGTGTAACCCTCATCACACACAGCTTGCGTTGTGTGACCCTCATCACACACAGCTAGCATTGTGTAACTCTCATCACACACAGCTAGCGTTGTGTAACTCTCATCACACACAGCTTGCGTTGTGTAACTCTCATCACACACAGCTAGCATTGTGTAACTCTCATCACACACAGCTAGCGTTGTGTAACTCTCATCACACACAGCTCTCGTTGTGTAACCCTTATCACACACAGCTAGCGTTGTGTGACCCTCATCACACACAGATAGCATTGTGTAACCCTCATCACACACACAGCTAGCGTTGTGTAACCCTCATCACAGACAGCTAGCATTGAGTAACTCATCACACAGCTAGCATTGAGTAACTCATCACACAGCTAGCATTGTGTAACTCTCATCACACACAGCTAGCGTTGTGTAACCCTCATCACACACAGCTCTCGTTGTGTAACCCTCATCACACACAGCTAGCGTTGTGTGACCCTCATCACACACAGCTAGCATTATGTAACCCTCATCACACACACAGCTAGCGTTGTGTAACCCTCATCACAGACAGCTAGCATTGAGTAACTCTATCACACAGCTAGCATTGTGTAACTCTCATCACACACAGCTAGCGTTGTGTAACCCTCATCACACACAGCTAGCGTTGTGTAACTCTCATCACATACAGCTAGAGTTGTGTGACCATCATCACACACAGCTAGCGTTGTGTAACTCTCATCACATACAGCTAGCGTTGTGTAACTCTCATCACGCACAGCTAGCGTTGTGTAACCTTCATCACACACAGCTAGCATTGTGTAACCCTCATCAAACACAGCTAGCGTTGTGTGACCCTCATCACACACAGCTAGAGTTGTGTAACTCTCATCACACACAGCTAGCGTTGTGTAACCCTCATCACACACAGCTAGCATTGTGTGACCCTCATCACACACAGCTAGCATTGTGTAACCCTCATCACACACAGCTAGCGTTGTGTGACCCTCATCACACACAGCTAGCGTTGTGTAACCCTCATCACACACAGCTAGCGTTGTGTAACTCTCATCACACGCAGCTAGCATTGTGGAACTCTCATCACACACAGCTAGCATTGTGTAACTCTCATCACACACAGCTAGCATTGTGTAACTCTCATCACACACAGGTAGCATTGTGTAACTCTCATCACACACAGCTAGCATTGTGTAACTCTCATCACACACAGCTAGCGTTGTGTAACCCTCAGCACACACAGCTAGCGTTGTGTGACCCTCATCACACACAGCTAGCGTTGTGTAACCATCATCACACACAGCTAGCGTTGTGTAACCCTCATCACACAAGCTAGCATTGAGTAACTCTCATCACACACAGCTAGCATTGTGTAACTCTCATCACACACAGCTAGCGTTGTGTAACCCTCATCACACATAGGTAGCGTTGTGTAACCCTCATCACACACAGCTAGCGTTGTGTAACTCTCATCACACAGAGCTAGCGTTGTGTAACCCTCATCACACACAGCTAGCATTGTGTGACCCTCATCACACACAGCTAGCATTGTGTAACCCTCATCACACACAGCTAGCGTTGTGTGACCCTCATCACACACAGCTAGCGTTGTGTAACCCTCATCACACACAGCTAGCGTTGTGTAACTCTCATCACACGCAGCTAGCATTGTGGAACTCTCATCACACACAGCTAGCGTTGTGTGACCCTCATCACACACAGCTAGCATTGTGTAACCCTCATCACACACACAGGTAGCATTGTGTAACTCTCATCACACACAGCTAGCATTGTGTAACTCTCATCACACACAGCTAGCGTTGTGTAACCCTCATCACACACAGCTAGCATTGTGTGACCCTCATCACACACAGCTAGCATTGTGTAACCCTCATGACACAGCTAGCGTTGTGTAACTCTCATCACACGCAGCTAGCATTGTGGAACTCTCATCACACACAGCTAGCATTGTGTAACTCTCATCACACACAGCTAGCATTGTGTAACTCTCATCACACACAGGTAGCATTGTGTAACTCTCATCACACACAGCTAGCATTGTGTAACTCTCATCACACACAGCTAGCGTGGTGTAACCCTCATCACACACAGCTAGCGTTGTGTAACCCTCATCACACAAGCTAGCATTGAGTAACTCTCATCACACACAGCTAGCATTGTGTAACTCTCATCACACACAGCTAGCGTTGTGTAACCCTCATCACACACAGGTAGCGTTGTGTAACCCTCATCACACACAGCTAGCGTTGTGTAACTCTCATCACACACAGCTAGCGTTGTGTGACCATCATCTTACACAGCTAGCGTTGTGTAACTCTCATCACACACAGCTAGCGTTGTGTAACCCTCATCACACACAGGTAGCGTTGTGTAACCCTCATCACACACAGCTAGCGTTGTGTAACTCTCATCACACACAGCTAGCGTTGTGTGACCATCATCTTACACAGCTAGCGTTGTGTAACTCTCATCACACACAGCTAGCGTTGTGTAACCCTCATCACACACAGCTAGCATTGTGTGACCCTCATCACACACAGCTAGCATTGTGTAACCCTCATGACACAGCTAGCATTGTGTAACCCTCATCACACACAGTTTGCGTTGTGTGACCCTCATCACACACAGCTAGCATTGTGTAACTCTCATCACACACAGCTAGCGTTGTGTAACTCTCATCACACACAGCTTGCGTTGTGTAACTCTCATCACACACAGCTAGCATTGTGTAACTCTCATCACACACAGCTAGCGTTGTGTAACTCTCATCACACACAGCTCTCGTTGTGTAACCCTCATCACACACAGCTAGCGTTGTGTGACCCTCATCACACACAGATAGCATTGTGTAACCCTCATCACACACACAGCTAGCGTTGTGTAACCCTCATCACAGACAGCTAGCATTGAGATACTCATCACACAGCTAGCATTGAGTAACTCATCACACAGCTAGCATTGTGTAACTCTCATCACACACAGCTAGCGTTGTGTAACCCTCATCACACACAGCTAGCGTTGTGTAACCCTCATCACACACAGCTAGCGTTGTGTAACTCTCATCACACACAGCTAGCGTTGTGTAACCCTCATCACACACAGCTAGCATTGTGTGACCCTCATCACACACAGCTAGCATTGTGTAACCCTCATCACGCACAGCTAGCGTTGTGTGACCCTCATCACACACAGCTAGCGTTGTGTAACCCTCATCGCACACAGCTAGCGTTGTGTAACTCTCATCACACGCAGCTAGCATTGTGGAACTCTCATCACACACAGCTAGCGTTGTGTAACCCTCATCACACACAGCTAGCGTTGTGTGACCCTCATCACACACAGCTAGCATTGTGTAACTCTCATCACACACAGCTAGCGTTGTGTAACCCTCATCACACACAGCTAGCGTTGTGTGACCCTCATCACACACAGCTAGCGTTGTGTAACCATCATCACACACAGCTAGCGTTGTGTAACCCTCATCACACAAGCTAGCATTGAGTAACTCTCATCACACACAGCTAGCATTGTGTAACTCTCATCAGACACAGCTAGCGTTGTGTAACCCTCATCACACACAGGTAGCGTTGTGTAACCCTCATCACACACAGCTAGCGTTGTGTAACTCTCATCACACAGAGCTAGCGTTGTGTAACCCTCATCACACACAGCTAGCATTGTGTGACCCTCATCACACACAGCTAGCATTGTGTAACCCTCATCACACACAGCTAGCGTTGTGTGACCCTCATCACACACAGCTAGCGTTGTGTAACCCTCATCACACACAGCTAGCGTTGTGTAACTCTCATCACACGCAGCTAGCATTGTGGAACTCTCATCACACACAGCTAGCGTTGTGTGACCCTCATCACACACAGCTAGCATTGTGTAACCCTCATCACACACACAGGTAGCATTGTGTAACTCTCATCACACACAGCTAGCATTGTGTAACTCTCATCACACACAGCTAGCGTTGTGTAACCCTCATCACACACAGCTAGCATTGTGTAACCCTCATGACACAGCTAGCGTTGTGTAACTCTCATCACACGCAGCTAGCATTGTGGAACTCTCATCACACACAGCTAGCATTGTGTAACTCTCATCACACACAGCTAGCATTGTGTAACTCTCATCACACACAGGTAGCATTGTGTAACTCTCATCACACACAGCTAGCATTGTGTAACTCTCATCACACACAGCTAGCGTTGTGTAACCCTCATCACACACAGCTAGCGTTGTGTGACCCTCATCACACACAGCTAGCGTTGTGTAACCCTCATCACACACAGCTAGCGTTGTGTAACCCTCATCACACAAGCTAGCATTGAGTAACTCTCATCACACACAGCTAGCATTGTGTAACTCTCATGACACACAGCTAGCGTTGTGTAACCCTCATCACACACAGGTAGCGTTGTGTAACCCTCATCACACACAGCTAGCGTTGTGTAACTCTCATCACACACAGCTAGCGTTGTGTGACCATCATCTTACACAGCTAGCGTTGTGTAACTCTCATCACACACAGCTAGCGTTGTGTAACCCTCATCACAAACAGCTAGCATTGTGTGACCCTCATCACACACAGCTAGCATTGTGTAACCCTCATGACACAGCTAGCATTGTGTAACCCTCATCACACACAGCTTGCGTTGTGTGACCCTCATCACACACAGCTAGCATTGTGTAACTCTCATCACACACAGCTAGCGTTGTGTAACTCTCATCACACACAGCTTGCGTTGTGTAACTCTCATCACACACAGCTAGCATTGTGTAACTCTCATCACACACAGCTAGCGTTGTGTAACTCTCATCACACACAGCTCTCGTTGTGTAACCCTCATCACACACAGCTAGCGTTGTGTGACCCTTATCACACACATATAGCATTGTGTAACCCTCATCACACACACAGCTAGCGTTGTGTAACCCTCATCACAGACAGCTAGCATTGAGTAACTCATCACACAGCTAGCATTGAGTAACTCATCACAAAGCTAGCATTGTGTAACTCTCATCACACACAGATAGCGTTGTGTAACCCTCATCACACACAGCTAGCGTTGTGTAACCCTCATCACACACAGTTAGCGTTGTGTAACTCTCATCACACACAGCTAGCGTTGTGTAACCCTCATCACACACAGCTAGCATTGTGTGACCCTCATCACACACAGCTAGCATTGTGTAACCTTCATCACACACAGCTAGCGTTGTGTGACCCTCATCACACACAGCTAGCGTTGTGTAACCCTCATCGCACACAGCTAGCGTTGTGTAACTCTCATCACACGCAGCTAGCATTGTGGAACTCTCATCACACACAGCTAGCGTTGTGTAACCCTCATCACACACAGCTAGCGTTGTGTGACCCTCATCACACACAGCTAGCGTTGTGTACCCCTCATCACACACAGCTAGCGTTGTGTAACCCTCATCACACAAGCTAGCATTGAGTAACTCTCATCACACACAGCTAGCATTGTGTAACTCTCATCACACACAGCTAGCGTTGTGTAACCCTCATCACACACAGGTAGCGTTGTGTAACCCTCATCACACACAGCTAGCGTTGTGTAACTCTCATCACACACAGCTAGCGTTGTGTGACCATCATCTTACACAGCTAGCGTTGTGTAACTCTCATCACACACAGCTAGCGTTGTGTAACCCTCATCACACACAGCTAGCATTGTGTGACCCTCATCACACACAGCTAGCATTGTGTAACCCTCATGACACAGCTAGCATTGTGTAACCCTCATCACACACAGCTTGCGTTGTGTGACCCTCATCACACACAGCTAGCATTGTGTAACTCTCATCACACACAGCTAGCGTTGTGTAACTCTCATCACACACAGCTTGCGTTGTGTAACTCTCATTACACACAGCTAGCATTGTGTAACTCTCATCACACACAGTTAGCGTTGTGTAACTCTCATCACACACAGCTCTCGTTGTGTAACCCTTATCACACACAGCTAGCGTTGTGTGACCCTCATCACACACAGATAGCATTGTGTAACCCTCATCACACACACAGCTAGCGTTGTGTAACCCTCATCACAGACAGCTAGCATTGAGTAACTCATCACACAGCTAGCATTGAGTAACTCATCACACAGCTAGCATTGTGTAACTCTCATCACACACAGCTAGCGTTGTGTAACCCTCATCACACACAGCTAGCGTTGTGTAACCCTCATCACACACAGCTAGCGTTGTGTAACTCTCATCACACACAGCTAGCGTTGTGTAACCCTCATCACACACAGCTAGCATTGTGTGACCCTCATCACAGACAGCTAGCATTGTGTAACCCTCATCACACACAGCTAGCGTTGTGTGACCCTCATCACACACAGCTAGCGTTGTGTAACCCTCATCGCACACAGCTAGCGTTGTGTAACTCTCATCACACACAGCTAGCATTGTGTAACTCTCATCACACACAGGTAGCATTGTGTAACTCTCATCACACACAGGTAGCATTGTGTAACTCTCATCACACACAGCTAGCATTGTGTAACTTTCATCACACACAGCTAGCGTTGTGTAACCCTCATCACACACAGCTAGCGTTGTGTGACCCTCATCACACACAGCTAGCGTTGTGTAACCCTCATCACACACAGCTAGCGTTGTGTAACCCTCATCACACAAGCTAGCATTGAGTAACTCTCATCACACACAGCTAGCATTGTGTAAGTCTCATCACACACAGCTAGCGTTGTGTAACCCTCATCACACACAGGTAGCGTTGTGTAACCCTCATCACACAGAGCTAGCGTTGTGTAACTCTCATCACACACAGCTAGCGTTGTGTGACCATCATCACACACAGCTAGCGTTGTGTAACTCTCATCACACACAGCTAGCGTTGTGTAACCCTCATCACACACAGCTAGCATTGTGTGACCCTCATCACACACAGCTAGCATTGTGTAACCCTCATGACACAGCTAGCATTGTGTAACCCTCATCACACACAGCTTGCGTTGTGTGACCCTCATCACACACAGCTAGCATTGTGTAACTCTCATCACACACAGCTAGCGTTGTGTAACTCTCATCACACACAGCTTGCGTTGTGTAACTCTCATCACACACAGCTAGCATTGTGTAACTCTCATCACACACAGCTAGCGTTGTGTAACTCTCATCACACACAGCTCTCGTTGTGTAACCCTCATCACACACAGCTAGCGTTGTGTGACCCTCATCACACACAGCTAGCATTGTGTAACCCTCATCACACACACAGCTAGCGTTGTGTAACCCTCATCACAGACAGCTAGCATTGAGTAACTCTATCACACAGCTAGCATTGTGTAACTCTCATCACACACAGCTAGCGTTGTGTAACCCTCATCACACACAGCTAGCGTTGTGTAACTCTCATCACATACAGCTAGAGTTGTGTGACCATCATCACACACAGCTAGTATTGTGTAACCATCATCACACACAGCTAGCGTTGTGTAACCCTCATCACACACAGCTAGCGTTGTGTAACCCTCATCACACACAGCTAGCATTGAGTAACTCTCATCACACACAGCTAGCATTGTGTAACTCTCATCACACACAGCTAGCGTTGTGTAACCCTCATCACACACAGCTAGCGTTGTGTGACCCTCATCACACACAGCTAGCGTTGTGTAACTCTCATCACACACAGCTAGCATTGTGTAACTCTCATCACACACAGCAGGCGTTGTGTAACTCTCATCACACACAGCTAGCTTTGTGTAACCCTCATCACACACAGCTAGCATTGTGTAACTCTCATTACACAGAGCTAGCGTTGTGTAACCCTCAGCACACACAGCTAGCGTTGTGTAACTCTCATCACACACAGCTAGCATTGTATAACCCTCATCACACACAGCTAGCATTGAGTAACTCATCACACAGCTAGCATTGTGTAACTCTCATCACACACAGCTAGCATTGTGTAACTCTCATCACACACAGCAGGCGTTGTGTAACTCTCATCACACACAGCTAGCTTTGTGTAACCCTCATCACACACAGCTAGTATTGTGTAACTCTCATTACACAGAGCTAGCGTTGTGTAACCCTCAGCACACACAGCTAGCGTTGTGTAACTCTCATCACACACAGCTAGCATTGTATAACCCTCATCACACACAGCTAGCGTTGTGTAACTCTCATCACATAGAGCTAGAGTTGTGTGACCATCATCACATACAGCTAGCGTTGTGTAACGCTCATCACACACAGATAGCATTGTGTAACCCTCATCAAACACAGCTAGCGTTGTGTGACCCTCATCACACACAACTAGCGTTGTGTAACTCTCATCACACACAGCGAGCGTTGTGTAACCCTCATCACACACAGCTAGCATTGTGTAACCCTCATCAAACACAGCTAGCGTTGTGTGACCCTCATCACACACAGCTAGCATTGTGTAACCCTCATGACACAGCTAGCATTGTGTAACCCTCATCACACACAGCTATCGTTGTGTGACCCTCATCACACACAGCTAGCATTGTGTAACTCTCATCACACACAGCTAGCGTTGTGTAACTCTCATCACACACAGCTAGCATTGTGTAACTCTCATCACACACAGCTCTCGTTGTGTAACCCTCATCACACACAGCTAGCGTTGTGTAACTCTCATCACACACAGCTCTCGTTGTGTAACCCTCATCACACACAGCTAGCATTGTGTGACCCTCATCACACACAGCTAGCATTGTGTAACCCTCATCACACACACAGCTAGCGTTGTGTAACCCTCATCACACACAGCTAGCATTGAGTAACTCATCACACAGCTAGCATTGTGTAACTCTCATCACACACAGCTAGCGTTGTGTAACCCTCATCACACACAGCTAGCGTTGTGTAACTCTCATCACATACAGCTAGAGTTGTGTGACCATCATCACACACAGCTAGCGTTGTGTAACTCTGATCACATACAGCTAGCGTTGTGTAACTCTCATCACACACAGCTAGCGTTGTGTAACCCTCATCACACACAGCTAGCATTGTGTAACCCTCATCAAACACAGCTAGCGTTGTATGACCCTCATCACACACAGCTAGCGTTGTGTAACTCTCATCACACACAGCTAGCGTTGTGTAACCCTCATCACACACAGCTAGCATTGTGTGACCCTCATCACACACAGCTAGCATTGTGTAACCCTCATCACACACAGCTAGCGTTGTGTGACCCTCATCACACACAGCTAGCGTTGTGTAACCCTCATCACACACAGCTAGCGTTGTGTAACTCTCATCACACGCAGCTAGCATTGTGGAACTCTCATCACACACAGCTAGCATTGTGTAACTCTCATCACACACAGCTAGCATTGTGTAACTCTCATCACACACAGGTAGCATTGTGTAACTCTCATCACACACAGCTAGCATTGTGTAACTCTCATCACACACAGCTAGCGTTGTGTAACCCTCATCACACACAGCTAGCGTTGTGTGACCCTCATCACACACAGCTAGTGTTGTGTAACCCTCATCACACACAGCTAGCGTTGTGTAACCCTCATCACACACAGCTAGCATTGAGTAACTCTCATCACACACAGCTAGCATTGTGTAACTCTCATCACACACAGCTAGCATTGTGTAACCCTCATCACAAACAGCTAGCATTGAGTAACTCTCATCATACACAGCTAGAATTGTGTAACCCTCATCACACACAGGTAGCGTTGTGTAACCCTCATCACACACAGCTAGCGTTGTGTAACTCTCATCACACACAGCTAGCGTTGTGTGACCATCATCACACACAGCTAGCGTTGTGTAACTCTCATCACACACAGCTAGCGTTGTGTAACCCTCATCACACACAGCTAGCATTGTGTGACCCTCATCACACACAGCTATCATTGTGTAACCCTCATGACACAGCTAGCATTGTGTAACCCTCATCACACACAGCTTGCGTTGTGTGACCCTCATCACACACAGCTAGCATTGTGTAACTCTCATCACACACAGCTAGCGTTGTGTAACTCTCATCACACACAGCTTGCGTTGTGTAACTCTCATCACACACAGCTAGCATTGTGTAACTCTCATCACACACAGCTAGCGTTGTGTAACTCTCATCACACACAGCTCTCGTTGTGTAACCCTCATCACACACAGCTAGCGTTGTGTGACCCTCATCACACACAGCTAGCATTGTGTAACCCTCATCACACACAGCTAGCGTTGTGTAACCCTCATCACACACAGCTAGCATTGTGTAACCCTCATCAAACACAGCTAGCGTTGTGTGACCCTCATCACACACAGCTAGCGTTGTGTAACTCTCATCACACACAGCTAGCGTTGTGTAACCCTCATCACACACAGCTAGCATTGTGTGACCCTCATCACACACTGCTAGCATTGTGTAACCCTCATCACACACAGCTAGCGTTGTGTGACCCTCATCACACACAGCTAGCGTTGTGTAACCCTCATCACACACAGCTAGCGTTGTGTAACTCTCATCACACGCAGCTAGCATTGTGTAACTCTCATCACACACAGCTAGCATTGCGTAACTCTCATCACACACAGCTAGCATTGTGTAACTCTCATCACACACAGCTAGCGTTGTGTAACCCTCATCACACACAGCTAGCGTTGTGTAACCCTCATCACACACAGGTAGCGTTGTGTAACCCTCATCACACACAGCTAGCGTTGTGTAACCCTCATCACACACAGCTAGCATTGAGTAACTCTCATCACACACAGCTAGCATTGTGTAACTCTCATGACACACAGCTAGCGTTGTGTAACCCTCATCACACACAGGTAGCGTTGTGTAACCCTCATCACACACAGCTAGCGTTGTGTGACCATCATCACACACAGCTAGCGTTGTGTAACTCTCATCACACACAGCTAGCGTTGTGTAACTCTCATCACACACAGCTAGCGTTGTGTAACCCTCATCACACACAGCTAGCATTGTGTGACCCTCATCACACACAGCTATCATTGTGTAACCCTCATGACACAGCTAGCATTGTGTAACCCTCATCACACACAGCTAGCGTTGTGTGACCCTCATCACACACAGCTAGCACTGTGTAACCCTCATCACACACACAGCTAGCGTTGTGTAACCCTCATCACACACAGCTAGCATTGAGTAACTCATCACACAGCTAGCATTGTGTAACTCTCATCACACACAGCTAGCGTTGTGTAACCCTCATCACCCACAGCTAGCGTTGTGTAACTCTCATCACATACAGCTAGAGTTGTGTGACCATCATCACACACAGCTAGCGTTGTGTAACTCTCATCAAATACAGCTAGCGTTGTGTATCTCTCATCACACACAGCTAGCGTTGTGTAACCCTCATCACACACAGCTAGCATTGAGTAACTCTCATCACACACAGCTAGCATTGTGTAACTCTCATCACACACAGCTAGCATTGTGTAACCCTCATCACACACAGCTAGCATTGAGTAACTCTCATCACACACAGCTAGCATTGTGTAACCCTCATCACACACAGGTAGCGTTGTGTAACCCTCATCACACACAGCTAGCGTTGTGTAACTCTCATCACACACAGCTAGCGTTGTGTGACCATCATCACACACAGCTAGCGTTGTGTAACTCTCATCACACACAGCTAGCGTTGTGTAACCCTCATCACACACAGCTAGCATTGTGTGACCCTCATCACACACAGCTATCATTGTGTAACCCTCATGACACAGCTAGCATTGTGTAACCCTCATCACACACAGCTTGCGTTGTGTGACCCTCATCACACACAGCTAGCATTGTGTAACTCTCATCACACACAGCTAGCGTTGTGTAACTCTCATCACACACAGCTTGCGTTGTGTAACTCTCATCACACACAGCTAGCATTGTGTAACTCTCATCACACACAGCTAGCGTTGTGTAACTCTCATCACACACAGCTCTCGTTGTGTAACCCTCATCACACACAGCTAGCGTTGTGTGACCCTCATCACACACAGCTAGCATTGTGTAACCCTCATCACACACACAGCTAGCGTTGTGTAACCCTCATCACACACAGCTAGCATTGTGTTCCCCTCATCAAACACAGCTAGCGTTGTATGACCCTCATCACACACAGCTAGCGTTGTGTAACTCTCATCACACACAGCTAGCGTTGTGTAACCCTCATCACACACAGCTAGCATTGTGTGACCCTCATCACACACTGCTAGCATTGTGTAACCCTCATCACACACAGCTAGCGTTGTGTGACCCTCATCACACACAACTAGCGTTGTGTAACCCTCATCACACACAGCTAGCGTTGTGTAACTCTCATCACACGCAGCTAGCATTGTGGAACTCTCATCACACACAGCTAGCATTGTGTAACTCTCATCACACACAGCTAGCATTGCGTAACTCTCATCACACACAGCTAGCATTGTGTAACTCTCATCACACACAGCTAGCGTTGTGTAACCCTCATCACACACAGCTAGCGTTGTGTAACCCTCATCACACACAGGTAGCGTTGTGTAACCCTCGTCACACACAGCTAGCGTTGTGTAACCCTCATCACACACAGCTAGCATTGAGTAACTCTCATCACACACAGCTAGCATTGTGTAACTCTCATCACACACAGCTAGCGTTGTGTAACCCTCATCACACACAGGTAGCGTTGTGTAACCCTCATCACACACAGCTAGCGTTGTGTGACCATCATCACACACAGCTAGCGTTGTGTAACTCTCATCACACACAGCTAGCGTTGTGTAACTCTCATCACACACAGCTAGCGTTGTGTAACCCTCATCACACACAGCTAGCATTGTGTGACCCTCATCACACACAGCTATCATTGTGTAACCCTCATGACACAGCTAGCATTGTGTAACCCTCATCACACACAGCTTGCGTTGTGTGACCCTCATCACACACAGCTAGCATTGTGTAACTCTCATCACACACAGCTAGCGTTGTGTAACTCTCATCACACACAGCTTGCGTTGTGTAACTCTCATCACACACAGCTAGCATTGTTTAACTCTCATCACACACAGCTAGCGTTGTGTAACTCTCATCACACACAGCTCTCGTTGTGTAACCCTCATCACACACAGCTAGCGTTGCGTGACCCTCATCACACACAGCTAGCATTGTGTAACCCTCATCACACACACAGCTAGCGTTGTGTAACCCTCATCACACACAGCTAGCATTGAGTAACTCATCACACAGCTAGCATTGTGTAACTCTCATCACACACAGCTAGCGTTGTGTAACCCTCATCACACACAGCTAGCGTTGTGTAACTCTCATCACATACAGCTAGAGTTGTGTGACCCTCATCACACACAGCTAGCATTGTGTAACTCTCATCACACACAGCTAGCGTTGTGTAACTCTCATCACACACAGCTTGCGTTGTGTAACTCTCATCACACACAGCTAGCATTGTGTAACTCTCATCACACACAGCTAGCGTTGTGTAACTCTCATCACACACAGCTCTCGTTGTGTAACCCTCATCACACACAGCTAGCGTTGTGTGACCCTGATCACACACAGCTAGCATTGTGTAACCCTCATCACACACACAGCTAGCGTTGTGTAACCCTCATCACACACAGCTAGCATTGTGTAACCCTCATCAAACACAGCTAGCGTTGTGTGACCCTCATCTCACACAGCTAGCGTTGTGTAACTCTCATCACACACAGCTAGCGTTGTGTAACCCTCATCACACACAGCTAGCGTTGTGTAACTCTCATCACACGCAGCTAGCATTGTGGAACTCTCATCACACACAGCTAGCATTGTGTAACTCTCATCACACACAGCTAGCATTGTGTAACTCTCATCACACACAGCTAGCATTGTGTAACTCTCATCACAGACAGCTAGCGTTGTGTAACCCTCATCACACACAGCTAGCGTTGTGTGACCCTCATCACACACAGGTATCGTTGTGTAACCCTCATCACACACAGCTAGCGTTGTGTAACCCTCATCACACACAGCTAGCATTGAGTAACTCTCATCACACACAGCTAGCATTGTGTAACTCTCATCACACACAGCTAGCGTTGTGTAACCCTCATCACACACAGGTAGCGTTGCGTAACCCTCATCACACACAGCTAGCGTTGTGTAACTCTCATCACACACAGCTAGCGTTGTGTGACCATCATCACACACAGCTAGCGTTGTGTAGCTCTCATCACACACAGCTAGCGTTGTGTAACCCTCATCACACACAGCTAGCATTGTGTGACCCTCATCACACACAGCTAGCATTGTGTAACCCTCATGACACAGCTAGCATTGTGTAACCCTCATCACACACAGCTTGCGTTGTGTGACCCTCATCACACACAGCTAGCATTGTGTAACTCTCATCACACACAGCTAGCGTTGTGTAACTCTCATCACACACAGCTAGCGTTGTGTAACTCTCATCACACACAGCTCTCGTTGTGTAACCCTCATCACACACAGCTAGCGTTGTGTGACCCTCATCACACACAGCTAGCATTGTGTAACCCTCATCACACACACAGCTAGCGTTGTGTAACCCTCATCACACACAGCTAGCATTGAGTAACTCATCACACAGCTAGCATTGTGTAACTCTCATCACACACAGCTAGCGTTGTGTAACCCTCATCACACACAGCTAGCGTTGTGTAACTCTCATCACATACAGCTAGAGTTGTGTGACCATCATCACACACAGCTAGTATTGTGTAACCCTCATCACACACAGCTAGCGTTGTGTAACCCTCATCACACACAGCTAGCGTTGTGTAACCCTCATCACACACAGCTAGCATTGAGTAACTCTCATCACACACAGCTAGCATTGTGTAACTCTCATCACACACAGCTAGCGTTGGGTAACCCTCATCACACACAGCTAGCGTTGTGTGACCCTCATCACACACAGCTAGCGTTGTGTGACCCTCATCTCACACAGCTAGCGTTGTGTAACTCTCATCACACACAGCTAGCGTTGTGTAACCCTCATCACACACAGCTAGCATTGTGTGACCCTCATCACACACTGCTAGCATTGTGTAACCCTCATCACACACAGCTAGCGTTGTGTGACCCTCATCACACACAGCTAGCGTTGTGTAACCCTCATCACACACAGCTAGCGTTGTGTAACTCTCATCACACGCAGCTAGCATTGTGGAACTCTCATCACACACAGCTAGCATTGTGTAACTCTCATCACACACAGCTAGCATTGTGTAACTCTCATCACACACAGCTAGCATTGTGTAACTCTCATCACAGACAGCTAGCGTTGTGTAACCCTCATCACACACAGCTAGCATTGTGTGACCCTCATCACACACAGGTAGCGTTGTGTAACCCTCATCACACACAGCTAGCGTTGTGTAACCCTCATCACACACAGCTAGCATTGAGTAACTCTCATCACACACAGCTAGCATTGTGTAACTCTCATCACACACAGCTAGCGTTGTGTGACCCTCATCACACACAGGTAGCGTTGTGTAACCCTCATCACACACAGCTAGCGTTGTGTAACCCTCATCACACACAGCTAGCATTGAGTAACTCTCATCACACACAGCTAGCATTGTGTAACTCTCATCACACACAGCTAGCGTTGTGTAACCCTCATCACACACAGGTAGCGTTGTGTAACCCTCATCACACACAGCTAGCGTTGTGTAACTCTCATCACACACAGCTAGCGTTGTGTGACCATCATCACACACAGCTAGCGTTGTGTAGCTCTCATCACACACAGCTAGCGTTGTGTAACCCTCATCACACACAGCTAGCATTGTGTGACCCTCATCACACACAGCTAGCATTGTGTAACCCTCATGACACAGCTAGCATTGTGTAACCCTCATCACACACAGCTTGCGTTGTGTGACCCTCATCACACACAGCTAGCATTGTGTAACTCTCATCACACACAGCTAGCGTTGTGTAACTCTCATCACACACAGCTAGCGTTGTGTAACTCTCATCACACACAGCTCTCGTTGTGTAACCCTCATCACACACAGCTAGCGTTGTGTGACCCTCATCACACACAGCTAGCATTGTGTAACCCTCATCACACACACAGCTAGCGTTGTGTAACCCTCATCACACACAGCTAGCATTGAGTAACTCATCACACAGCTAGCATTGTGTAACTCTCATCACACACAGCTAGCGTTGTGTAACCCTCATCACACACAGCTAGCGTTGTGTAACTCTCATCACATACAGCTAGAGTTGTGTGACCATCATCACACACAGCTAGTATTGTGTAACCCTCATCACACACAGCTAGCGTTGTGTAACCCTCATCACACACAGCTAGCGTTGTGTAACCCTCATCACACACAGCTAGCATTGAGTAACTCTCATCACACACAGCTAGCATTGTGTAACTCTCATCACACACAGCTAGCGTTGGGTAACCCTCATCACACACAGCTAGCGTTGTGTGACCCTCATCACACACAGCTAGCGTTGTGTGACCCTCATCTCACACAGCTAGCGTTGTGTAACTCTCATCACACACAGCTAGCGTTGTGTAACCCTCATCACACACAGCTAGCATTGTGTGACCCTCATCACACACTGCTAGCATTGTGTAACCCTCATCACACACAGCTAGCGTTGTGTGACCCTCATCACACACAGCTAGCGTTGTGTAACCCTCATCACACACAGCTAGCGTTGTGTAACTCTCATCACACGCAGCTAGCATTGTGGAACTCTCATCACACACAGCTAGCATTGTGTAACTCTCATCACACACAGCTAGCATTGTGTAACTCTCATCACACACAGCTAGCATTGTGTAACTCTCATCACAGACAGCTAGCGTTGTGTAACCCTCATCACACACAGCTAGCGTTGTGTGACCCTCATCACACACAGGTAGCGTTGTGTAACCCTCATCACACACAGCTAGCGTTGTGTAACCCTCATCACACACAGCTAGCATTGAGTAACTCTCATCACACACAGCTAGCATTGTGTAACTCTCATCACACACAGCTAGCGTTGTGTAACCCTCATCACACACAGGTAGCGTTGTGTAACCCTCATCACACACAGCTAGCGTTGTGTAACTCTCATCACACACAGCTAGCGTTGTGTGACCATCATCACACACAGCTAGCGTTGTGTAACTATCATCACACACAGCTAGCGTTGTGTAACCCTCATCACACACAGCTAGCATTGTGTGACCCTCATCACACACAGCTAGCATTGTGTAACCCTCATGACACAGCTATCATTGTGTAACCCTCATCACACACAGCTTGCGTTGTGTGACCCTCATCACACACAGCTAGCATTGTGTAACTCTCATCACACACAGCTAGCGTTGTGTAACTCTCATCACACACAGCTTGCGTTGTGTAACTCTCATCACACACAGCTAGCATTGTTTAACTCTCATCACACACAGCTAGCGTTGTGTAACTCTCATCACACACAGCTCTCGTTGTGTAACCCTCATCACACACAGCTAGCGTTGTGTGACCCTCATCACACACAGCTAGCATTGTGTAACCCTCATCACACACACAGCTAGCGTTGTGTAACCCTCATCACACACAGCTAGCATTGAGTAACTCATCACACAGCTAGCATTGTGTAACTCTCATCACACACAGCTAGCGTTGTGTAACCCTCATCACACACAGCTAGCGTTGTGTAACTCTCATCACATACATCTAGAGGTGTGTGACCATCATCACACACAGCTAGTATTGTGTAACCCTCATCACACACAGCTAGCGTTGTGTAACCCTCATCACACACAGCTAGCGTTGTGTAACCCTCATCACACACAGCTAGCATTGAGTAACTCTCATCACACACAGCTAGCATTGTGTAACTCTCATCACACACAGCCAGCGTTGTGTAACCCTCATCACACACAGCTAGCGTTGTGTGACCCTCATCACACACAGCTAGCGTTGTGTAACTCTCATCACACACAGCTAGCATTTTTGTAACTCTCATCACACACAGCAGGCGTTGTGTAACTCTCATCACACACAGCTAGCTTTGTGTAACCCTCATCACACACAGCTAGCATTGTGTAACTCTCATTACACACAGCTAGCGTTGTGTAACCTTCAGCACACACAGCTAGCGTTGTGTAACTCTCATCACACACAGATAGCATTGTGTAACCCTCATCAAACACAGCTAGCGTTGTGTGACCCTCATCACACACAACTAGCGTTGTGTAACTCTCATCACACACAGCTAGCATTGTGTAACCCTCATCAAACACAGCTAGCGTTGTGTGACCCTCATCACACACAACTAGCGTTGTGTAACTCTCATCACACACAGCTAGTTTTCGTGAGTTTAAGTTTATTTGGTACACGGATGTTCCCATTTAGCCCATGGCCCGGCTACTTTCCATGAGAGATCCGTGGTGCGTGAGCACAGCTAAAGCAGCAACAAAGACAAAAACATCGACATTGCAGAGAACGCGTCCAGCGTCCTTCGATCGCCTCAACGACCTCCGACGAGCACGGTTGGCTACGTACGGTGCAAAATAAGTTGAGCATAAATGCATACAAGGAATGCCTCTTGGCACCTCGATCCGTGAGCCACGCGCGTGGCGGAGCGTGGCTCGCTCCATCATTCCGCCTGCGGTGACCGAGTTCCAAGCACAAGGTGTGAGATGCGTGACAGTCTGCCGCTCTGTGCAGACGACGCTCCGTAGGGGCGCCATGCGGTGGTGATGGCGGCTGCGTGGAGCCAACGCGCGGTGGAGCTGCAGATCTGGGTGTGCAGAGACCGCGACGGCTCCAGTCGCCTCGGCACGCCTCGCCGCCCCGGTGGCGCGGTCTCTCCCTCCACGCGCCACCCTCGCCAGCCACCGTCCGCGTGCCCCTCTGTCGGCCCACACGGCTGATTCCTCCCGGTGGGTTGTGAACGTCACAGCGGGGCTCTCTCTGTGTGGAGTTGAACTTCCGTGGCGATGGGGCCGCAGCAGCCGCCTGCTACCACCAAGTTCCTCCCGCACCGCGTGCGATCACGGAGCATGCTCGTGGCCGCAGAGCCACGCGGTCATTCGCAAACATTCCCCCCCGTCCCTTATTGAACACGTGTGCCGCGTGTCATTCACATTTCGCTTCGAACAGGGCCGCGTGCTCGATTGAGCAGGAAGCTACCTGACGTCCGCCTTTGTGACGTCGCGTGACGGTGGAGCGACTCTCGCATGACCTTCGTGGGTGAGCGTCCCTCGCGCGGCAGCCCTCGTCATCCTCGCGGCAGCCCTCGTCATCCTCGCCAGCGCTGCTGCTCGGCTCTGTGTTGAGATCCTCTGTATCGACGTGCCCCCCCCCCCCCCCAGGTACCAATACCAGATATATTATTGTAACCATTCCCGAGTTTAAGTTACTGCACGCTCTAGGGGTAGGTACAATACGTGTCTTATTCAATAAAACATCGTGAAGATTCACAGCAATGTGTAATGCAACACACATTCCAACTGTTTGATCCACGCACGCACATGCTCGTTACCCGGCTGTTGCGTGCAGTTCCAGTTGCTGCTCAAGAATGGATCTCTCCCAGTTACTGCCCTCGGTCATCATCCCGACGTTCTACAGCGTCGCAGTCATCCTGGGCCTGCCTCTCAACCTGTTGGCTGTCTGCATTCTCGCCTCGAAAAAGAAAGACTCCATGTCCGTCTACATGGTTAACCTCGCCGCAGCAGACACGAGCTTCTTGCTGGTGTTGCCGATGAAGATCGTCTACCACTTGAAGGGAAACCATTGGTCTCTGCCGGGGTTCTTTTGCCGCGTCTACACCATGACGTTCTTCTCTACCCTCTACACCGCCACCATGTTGGTGGCCGCCATCAGCATGGATCGCTACTTGGCCATCGTGCACCCGCTCTGGGTCACCGGCTGGCGCAAGACCCGTACGGCGTGGATCGTGAGCGCGGTGATCTGGACTTTGGCGGTGAGCCACTCCGTTCCCTCCAACTTCGTCACCATATTAAGCGTCGCGAATGCCACCAATAACAGCAGCGACCCACCGAGAATTATATGTTACGAAGCGTTCACCAAGGAGGACCTCGACTTCCTCGTTCCCTTCAGATTGTTCCTCTTCGTCACGCTCTACTTCACCTCGCTGGTGGTGACGCTCTTCTCCTACGGGAATATCATTCGGGTTCTAGTCACGAGTCAGCAGTCGAACCAGGAGAAAAAGTCACGCGCCACGAAGATCACGGTCGTGAGCATCCTCATCTACGTCTTCTGCTTCTCGCCGTACAACGCCACGCACCTCGTTGCGTTTGCCTCGAGCAAAATGAGCAACTTCTCCTATCACGCCATCTCCATCCTCAGAGACATCACGCTCTGCCTCTGCTCGCTGAACAGCCTCTTCGACCCGCTCATCATCTACATCGCGTCGTCCGCATTCCGCTCGTCTGTCAAAAACATATTCAGCTGTCGGTTGACTGCCAACCAGGTGTCCTCCTCGAGCGTCTGAACCCGCCTGCTTTGTTGTTCAAACGGCACGCTCGGAGACGGTCACTCCAGCGACAGCTAGCGGACTCAAGCGAACGATCAACACAGCACGTCTGTGTGTCTATGTGTGTGTGTCTATTATTATTAGAACGCAATTTAAATGACGATATGGAATCTTCTGGAGTAAAAGTGTTGTGTGCATTATCCTTGAGAGTCAGGAGCGTGTTTCCCGAGGGGGCGATTCGGCCGGCAGACAACATCAAAGCATTCCACAATTACAGATTTACACAAAAAAACGTAATCATAATAACAGCAATCGTGTTGTCAAATGAGGTTCTAATTCAGACGGCACGGGCTAGGATCCGCGCAGCTGTCGTGCGTGTTCGTGCCCCGGTGGCCCGAGGCTTCCTGTGAATGTTGAATGCGGCGTGGTCGCCTTGGGGAATTCCCCAGGCGCACGCAGCTCGGCTGCCGAGTTCGCGTCACTCCGCAACACATGAGCGGAATAACAACAAAGACAAAGATCCCCCGTATCGCCTGCGCAGATTGTTGGGGCAAGTGCTGTTATTGAGTGGCACATATGAAGGTCGGCACGGCACATGAGGGGGTGGGTGGCCAGCGCCACGCTCGACCGCCTTTATCTCCCTAGTGGCGATGTTTACACAATGCACCGGTTACTCATTTGAGGCTGAGTCGACGTAGGGGAGGCTCAGGACCGGTTCAGATAATCGTCACTGGTGTTGGTCGTGAGTGGAAATGGAACTCGGGTCCCATGGTTCGTAGCGCAGTGCGCTAACCGCTACGCTGCCGCTCCCCACGCTAACACACAGACACACACACTAACACACACACTAACACACAAACTAACACACACACAGACACAACAACAGCCGCCATTCGCCACTAAGTGGCGGTGACGTCACCACTACGCTTGTGCCAGGCCATGTGCACCTTGAGGCCACGTGAAGTGTCGAACGCCCGCGGGCAGGAGGTCACGGGGCAGACCCAGGTGCCACAGGTCGACTGACTGAGATGACTGGCTAGTGCACCACCTGTGCCCCCTACTGTACCAATCTGCTGTGCTTTAGCCACCCGGCGCTCCGCTCTTTGATGTGAGCGTCGCTCCTCCGCCCTCTGTTGTTGTTGGAGGGCGACTGCCTCCAACTGCCCAATAGCGTCCTTCACAATCCTCCTCCACAGAGGCCGATCTTGACACTGCTGGTACCAGTCATCGGCAAGTGAACTCAGCTCCACGTCCTCCTGTACCACATCACTCCATCTCTTCTCTAGCCCATGCCGCGCCTGTTTAGCCCCCTCGATCCGGCCGAACAAAAGCTGTTTCGGCATGTGGTGGCTGGGCATGCGGGCTACATGACCCAGCCAACGCAGCCTTGCCTGCCGGAGGAGCTCATCGATGGGACCTTGCCCAGATCTTTCAAGGATTTGTGAGCTCCTCACACAATCCAGCCTGCTTAAACCCAGGATGGTTCGTAGACAGGCTAGCCTAAATGTTTCTAACCGGCGAAGATGTTCCATTAGGGGGGTCTACGTTTCGCAAGCGTAGAGAAGGGAGGAAATGACCGTGGCCGAGAAGACCTGAAGCTTAGTGCGGAGCGACAGACCAGGTAGCTTCCACACAGCGCTACGCAACCGATGAAAAGATATTGCCGTTAGTTTTGGTGGGGCTGATGGTAAGGCCCCATCTCTTAGTGGCACGCTCCAGTCTCAGCAGCAGCGTCTCCAACTCCTCCTCTGAATGAGCAGCTATTACCAAATCATCGGCATACATAACGTGGTTGAGCAATAGGGAGCCATCCCTTGACCGCGCCCGGGCATCGATCAGCCTCCCATTATATCTGTACCAAATGGAGATTCCCCCGGTACAGCTATTGAAGGCGTCACGAACTACGTGGTCAAAATAGATGTTAATAATGTGGGAGCCAGAGGACATCCCTGTCGCACCCCAAGGTGTACAGGGAATGGCTCTGACTCCCGGCCACGTAGTTTTACCCGGGCCCGCTCACCATCATGAAGGTCCTTAATGAGCGGGTCAGGGACTCCCAAAGCACGAAGAACAACCCAGGGCCCAGGCCTACTGATGGTATCATAGGCCTTGACCAGGTCAATAAAGCAGAGATGTAGGTCTTGTTGGAATTCTCTACACCTCTGCTGTAGCAGACAGACAGAAAATATGGCATCTGTGCATGACCGCCCTTTCCTGAAACCGCATTGGGGCGATGTTGAATAATCCTTGCCAGGACCTTTCCCGGCACACTGAGGCGTGAGATGCCCCTGTAGTTGTTACAGTCCGTGCGGTCCCGCTTCTTAAATCCTGCGGAACCCGTCCAGTGGTCCAGACTGTTGTTATGATGTCATATAGGGCAGTCTGTGCACAAACGCCACGCACACTAACACACACAGACACACACACTGACACACAGACACACACACAGACACAACAACAGCCGCCATTCGCCACTAAGTGGTGGTGACGTCACCACTACGCTTGTGCCAGGCCATGTGCACCTTGAGGCCACGTGAAGTGTCGAACGCCCGCGGGCAGGAGGTCACGGGGCAGACCCAGGTGCCACAGGTCGACTGACTGAGATGACTGGCTGATACACCGCCTGTGCCCCCTACTGTACCAATCTGCTGTGCTTTAGCCACCCGGCGCTCCGCTCTTTGATGTGAGCGTCGCTCCTCCGCCCTCTGTTGTTGTTGGAGGGCGACTGCCTCCAACTGCCCAATAGCGTCCTTCACAATCCTCCTCCACAGAGGCCGATCTTGACACTGCTGGTACCAGTCATCGGCAAGTGAACTCAGCTCCACGTCCTCCTGTACCACATCACTCCATCTCTTCTCTAGCCCATGCCGCGCCTGTTTAGCCCCCTCGATCCGGCCGAACAAAAGCTGTTTCGGCATGTGGTGGCTGGGCATGCGGGCTACATGACCCAGCCAACGCAGCCTTGCCTGCCGGAGGAGCTCATCGATGGGACCTTGCCCAGATCTTTCAAGGATTTGTGAGCTCCTCACACAATCCAGCCTGCTTAAACCCAGGATGGTTCGTAGACAGGCTAGCCTAAATGTTTCTAACCGGCGAAGATGTTCCATTAGGGGGGTCTACGTTTCGCAAGCGTAGAGAAGGGAGGGAATGACCGTGGCCGAGAAGACCTGAAGCTTAGTGCGGAGCGACAGACCAGGTAGCTTCCACACAGCGCTACGCAACCGATGAAAAGATATTGCCGTTAGTTTTGGTGGGGCTGATGGTAAGGCCCCATCTCTTAGTGGCACGCTCCAGTCTCAGCAGCAGCGTCTCCAACTCCTCCTCTGAATGAGCAGCTATTACCAAATCATCGGCATACATAACGTGGTTGAGCAATAGGGAGCCATCCCTTGACCGCGCCCGGGCATCGATCAGCCTCCCATTATATCTGTACCAAATGGAGATTCCCCCGGTACAGCTATTGAAGGCGTCACGAACTACGTGGTCAAAATAGATGTTAATAATGTGGGAGCCAGAGGACATCCCTGTCGCACCCCAAGGTGTACAGGGAATGGCTCTGACTCCCGGCCACATAGTTTTACCCGGGCCCGCTCACCATCATGAAGGTCCTTAATGAGCGGGTCAGGGACTCCCAAAGCACGAAGAACAACCCAGGGCCCAGGCCTACTGATGGTATCATAGGCCTTGACCAGGTCAATAAAGCAGAGATGTAGGTCTTGTTGGAATTCTCTACACCTCTGCTGTAGCAGACGGACAGAAAATATGGCATCTGTGCATGACCGCCCTTTCCTGAAACCGCATTGGGGCGATGTTGAATAATCCTTGCCAGGACCTTTCCCGGCACACTGAGGCGTGAGATGCCCCTGTAGTTGTTACAGTCCGTGCGGTCCCGCTTCTTAAATCCTGCGGAACCCGTCCAGTGGTCCAGACTGTTGTTATGATGTCATATAGGGCAGTCTGTGCACAAACGCCACGCACACTAACACACACAGACACACACACTGACACACAGACACACACACACAACAACAACAACCGCCATTCGCCACTAAGTGGCGGTGACATCACCACTACACTTGTGCCAGGCTATGTGCACCCTGAGGCCACGTGAAGTGTCGAACGCCCGCTGGCAGGAGGTCACGGGGCAGACCCAGGTGCCACGGGTCGACTGACTGAGATGACTGGCTGATACACCGCGAGTGCCCCCTGCTGTGCCAACCTGCTGTGCTTTAGCCACCCGGCGCTCCGCTCATTGTTCTGAGCGTCGCTCCTCCGCCCTCCGTTGTTGTTGGAGGGCGACTACCTCCAACTGCCCAGTAGCAACCTTCACGAGCCTCCTCCACAGAGGCCGATCTTGACACCGCTGGTACCAGTCATCGGCAAGTCCACTCAGCTCCACGTCCTCCTGTACTACATCACTCCAGCTCTTCTCTAGCCCGTGCCGCACCCGCTTAGCCCCCTCAATCCGGCCGAACAAAAGCTGTTTCGGCATGCGGTGGCTGGGCATGCGGGCTACATGACCCAGCCATCGCAGCCTTGCCCGCCGGAGGAGCTCACCGATGGGACATTGCCCAGATCTTTCAAGGATTTGTGAGCTCCTCACACAATCCAGTCTGGTTAAACCCAGGATGGATCGTAGGCAGGCCAGCCTAAATGTTTCTAACCGGCGAAGATGTTCCATAAGGGGGGTCCACATTTCGCAAGCGTAGAGAAGGGAGGGAATGACCGTGGCCGAGAAGACCTGAAGCTTAGTGCGGAGCGACAGACCAGGTAGCTTCCACACAGCGTTACGCAACCGATGAAAAGATATTGCCGCTCGACTGATTCGGAGTGAGACCTCTGCTGTTAAACTGGAGCCAGTCATAAGCATACTGCCCAGGTATGGGAAACTCTCCACTCTCTCCACAACTGCCCCATCACCGATTGGGAGTTGTGGGGGTGGAGTGTCCGATGGTACAAAATACCCAGGCAGGTGCTTAGTTTTGGTGGGGCTGATGGTAAGGCCCCACCTCTTAGTGGCACGCTCCAGTCTCAGCAGCAGCGTCTCCAACTCCTCCTCTGACTGAGCAGCTATTACCAAATCATCAGCATACATAACGTGGTTGAGCAATAGGGAGCCATCCCTTGACCGCACCCGGGCATCGATCACCCTCCCATTATATCTGTACCATATGGAGATTCCCCCGGTACAGCTATTGAAGGCTTCACGAACTACGTGGTCAAAATAGATGTTAAATAATGTGGGATAGATGTTAAATAATGTGGGGGGAGCCAGAGGATGTTAAATAATGTGGGATAGATGTTAAATAATGTGGGGGGAGCCAGAGGACATCCCTGTCGCACCCCAAGGTGTACAGGGAATGGCTCTGACTGACTCCCGACCACATAATTTTACCCGGGCCCGCTCACCATCATGAAGGTCCTTAATGATCGTGAGCAGAGGGTCAGGTACTCCAAAAGCAAGAAGAACGACCCAGAGCCCAGGCCTACTGATGGTATCATAGGCCTTGACCAGGTCAATAAAGCAGAGATGTAGGTCTTGTTGGAATTCTCTACACCTCTGCTGTAGCAGACGGACAGAAAATATGGCATCTGTGCATGACCGCCCTTTCCTGAAACCGCATTGGGGCGATGTTGAATAATCCTTGCCAGGACCTTTCCCGGCACACTGAGGCGTGAGATGCCCCTGTAGTTGTTACAGTCTGTGCGGTCCCCTTTCTTAAAAAGGGGGACCACCAGGGCATCCTTCCAATCCTGCGGAACCCGTCCAGTGGTCCAGACTGTTGTTATGATGTCATATAGGGCAGTCTGTGCACAAACGCCACGCACACTAACACACACAGACACAACAACAACAACAACCGCCATTCGCCACTAAGTGGCGGTGACGTCACCACGACGCTTGTGCCAGGCTATGTGCACCCTGAGGCCACGTGAAGTGTCGAACGCCCGCTGGCAGGAGGTCACGGGGCAGACCCAGGTGCCACGGGTCGACTGACTGAGATGACTGGCTGATGCACCACCTGTGCCCCCTACTGTGCCAACCTGCTGTGCTTTAGCCACCCGGCGCTCCGCTCGTTGTTCTGAGCGTCGCTCCTACGCCCTCCGTTGTTGTTGGAGGGCGATTGCCTCCAACTGCCCAGTAGCATCCTTCACGAGCCTCCTCCACAGAGGCCGATCTTGACACAGCTGGTACCAGTCATCGGCAAGTCCACTCAGCTCCACGTCCTCCTGTACCACATCACTCCATCTCTTCTCTAGCCCGTGCCGCGCCCGCTTAGCCCCCTCAATCCGGCCAAACAAAAGCTGTTTCGACATGCGGTGGCTGGGCATGCGGGCTACATGACCCAGCCATCGCAGCCTTGCCTGCCGGAGGAGCTCACCGATGGGACCCTGCCCAGATCTTTCAAGGATTTGTGAGCTCCTCACACAATCCAGTCTGGTTAAACCCAGGATGGATCGTAGGCAGGCCAGCCTAAATGTTTCTAACCGGCGAAGATGTTCCATTAGGGGGGTCCACGTTTCGCAAGCGTAGAGAAGGGAGGGAATGACCGTGGCCGAGAAGACCTGAAGCTTGGTGCGGAGCGACAGACCAGGTAGCTTCCACACAGCGTTACGCAACCGATGAAAAGATATTGCCGCTCGACTGATTCGGAGTGAGACCTCTGCTGTTAAACTGGAGCCAGTCATAAGCACACTGCCCAGGTATGGGAAACTCTCCACTCTCTCCACAACTGCCCCATCACCGATTGGGAGTTGTGGGGGTGGAGTGTCCGATGGTACAAAATACACAGGCAGGTGCTTAGTTTTGGTGGGGCTGATGGTAAGGCCCCACCTCTTAGTGGCTCGCTCCAGTCTCAGCAGCAGCGTCTCCAACTCCTCCTCTGACTGAGCAGCTATTACCAAATCATCAGCATACATAACGTGGTTGAGCAATAGGGAGTCATCCCTTGACCGCACCCGGGCATCGATCAGCCTCCCATTATATCTGTACCATATGGAGATTCCCCCGGTACAGCTATTGAAGGCGTCACGAACTACGTGGTCAAAATAGATGTTAAATAATGTGGGAGCCAGAGGACATCCCTGTCGCACCCCAAGGTGTACAGGGAATGGCTCTGACTCCCGTTCACGTAGTTTTACCCGGGCCCGCTCACCATCATGAAGGTCCTTAATGATCGTGAGCAGAGGGTCAGGTACTCCAAAAGCACGAAGAACGACCCAGAGCCCAGGCCTACTGATGGTATCATAGGCCTTGACCAGGTCAATAAAGCAGAGATGTAGGTCTTGTTGGAATTCCCTACACCTCTGCTGTAGCAGACGGACAGAAAATATGGCATCTGTGTAGGACCGCCCTTTCCTGAAACCGCATTGGGGCTCCGCAAGCCTCTCCTCAGCGTGCCTGGCAAGGCGATGCTGAATAATCCTTGCCAGGACCTTTCCCGGCACACTGAGGAGTGGGATGCCCCTGTAGTTGTTACAGTCTGTGCGGTCCCCCTTCTTAAAAAGGGGGACCACCAGGGCATCCTTCCCATCCTGCAGAACCCGTCCAGTGGTCCAGACTGTTGTTATGATGTCATATAGGGCAGTCTGTGCACAAACGCCACCCTCTCTCAGCATTTCGCTTGGGAGATCATCTCTGCCCGCTGCCTTTCCTGGTCTCAGACTCCGGATCGCCTTCAATACTTCCTCAGCAGATGGCACCTCAGCCAGCCACTCATAGGGGGTGACTTCTTCCAATATTTGAGGCACCGCAGCCTCAGCAGGGTCATCCTCACTTTGTGCCACGATGTTTTCCTGGCTGAGGGATTTTCCCTCCCCCAGGACCTCACAGAAATGCTCAGCAAATCTGCGAACCTGTTCCTGGGGGTCGGAGATTGGATCACCGTTTTTTCCCCTAATGATGGTAATAGGTGTGGCGCTGCAGGTTACTTTTTTGATGGAGTTAAATAGAGATTTGTGATCACGGGCCACTGAGGCAGACTCCATCTCCTCAGCAACCCGCGACCACCACCCATCCTTGCAGCGCCTCACGGCTCTCCGAACCTCCGAGCGAAGGCTGCGGTAAGCCTCCTCATTCTCTGACGTGGGATTCTGTAACCGATGACAGTGGGCCTGTCGCTTTTTCTCAACCATCCTGAACACCCCCTCTGTCAGCCAGGGTCTCTGGGGAGGTCTGGACCGCGTACCCAAAGCAGCCATTGCAGCTGCATGAGTCACAGTCCTAAACCTCGCCCATTTACCCTCGACATCAGGAGGAGTCGGGGACGATGCCAATCCCAGCCACAAGCGATGATGAAACTCTCGCTTGCAACTTTCATCAGATAACTGAGACCAGGCCACTTTATGTTGGAATGGGGTCCTGGGTGTACACCCACCACCGGAGTGGAAGAATGGCAGGCGCATCTTACAGATGACTAGTCGATGGTCAGAGGGCAGATCAGCTCCACGGTAGGTCCTGGTGTCAAGGACATGGGCTCGCATTCGCTGGTCCGTCACTATGTAGTCCAGCAGATGTTCTTGCTTGGACCCGGCATGCATCCATGATGTTGTGTGGATGCGCCGATGCCGGAACAGCGTGTTGGTAATTACAAGCCCATGGGCTGCACAAAAATCTAGCAGCCTCCTACCGTTGTAATTGAGCTGATCTGGCCCATGCCCTCCAATCACTCCAGACCAGGTGCCAGTATCATGACCAACTCGGGCATTGAAGTCACCCAACATGATGACTCTATCCCGAGGGGCCACTTTAGCCAGCACCTGTGACAGGTCATAGAAGGCATCACAGACACACACACTGACACACACACACAACAACAACCGCCATTCGCCACTAAGTGGCGGTGACGTCACCACAGGCTATGTGCACCCTGAGGCACACACACACACACAGACAAAGACAAAGATCCCCCGTATAGCCTTAACAGACTGTAGGGGGAAGTGCTGTTAGCGAGCACCTATGAAGGCCGGAACGGTTCACGAGGGGGTGGGTGGCCAGCACCACGCCCGACCGCCTTTGTCTCCCCAGTGGCAATGTTTACACACCGCACCAGGTACTCATTTGAGGCTGAGTCGACCTAGGGGAAGCCCGGGACCGGTTCAGAAAATCGTCACTGGTGTTGGCCGTGAGCGGGAATCGAACCCGGGTCGCCAGGTTCATAGCGCAGCACGCTAACCGCTACACTATCGCACTAACACACACACAGACACTCACACTAACACACACACTATCGCACTAACACGCACACAGACACTCACACTAACACACACACAGACACACACACTGACACACAGACACACACACAGACACACACACTGACACACACACAGACACTCACACTAACACACACACAGACACACACACTGACACACACACTAACACACACACAGACACTCACACTAACACACACACACTGACACACAGACACACACACTGACACACACACAGACACTCACACTAACACACACAGACACACACACTGACACACAGACACACACACAGACACACACACTGACACACACACAGACACTCACACTAACACACACAGACATACACACTGACACACAGACACACACACTGACACACAGACAGACACACACACTGACACACACACAGACACACACACTGACACACACAGACACACACACAGACACACACACTGACACACACACAGACACACACACTGACACACAGACACACACACTGACACACACACTAACACACACACAGACACTCACACTAACACACACACAGACACACACACAGACACACACACAGACACACACACAGACACTCACACTGACACACAGACACACACACTGACACACACACAGACACACACACTGACACACACACTAACACACACACAGACACTAACACACACACTGACACACAGACACACACACAGACACACACACAGACACACACACTGACACACACACAGACACTCACACTAACACACACACAGACACACACACTGACACACACGCTAACACACACACAGACACTCACACTAACACACACACAGACACACACATTGACACACACACTGACACACACACTAACACACACACAGACACACACTAACACACACACAGACACACACACTAACACACACACTAACACACACACAGACACTCACACTAACACACACACAGACACACACACTAACACACACACAGACACTCACACTGACACACAGACACACTAACACACACACAGACACACAGACACTCACACTAACACACACACAGACACTCACACTAACACACAGACACACACACTGACACACACACTAACACACACACAGACACTCACACTAACACACACACAGACACACACACTGACACACAGACACACACACTGACACACACACTAACACACACACAGACACTCACACTAACACACACAGACACACACACTGACACACACGCTAACACACACAGACACTCACACTAACACACACACAGACACACACGCAGGGCAGACCGGGTGAGCGCGCCCATGTGCAGCCACGACGCCGCCTCCACTCGCGGCCTTGCCGCGTCGCGCAGTTTCATAGCCACCACCGCCACAACCACCGCCACCACCAGCACCACTACAACCACCGCCACCACCACTACTACCACCGCCACCACCACCACTACAACCACCGCCACCAGCAGCAGCAGAAGCGGCACAGTGCGGGAATGTTGAGGGCACGTCGGGACGCCGGGTTGAAGCGCAGCGCGGGGTGGGTGATTGCCGATAGCGGGGAGCGTGCAGGCAGTGAAGAGGGCGCTGGGATCCAACTTGTCAGAGACCACAGAGAGACAGCGCAGTGCACAGCGACCTGGGACAGCGATCCCCCCCCCCCAAAAAAAAACCTGACGTAGCCCCCCAAAACCCTCACATAGCCCCCCAATCTCTCACGCAGCCCCCCAATGCCTCACATAGCCCCCCCAATGCCTCACATAGCCCCCCCAATCCCTCACGTAGCCCCCCCAATCCCTCACATAGCCCCCCCAATGCCTCACGTAGACCCCCCCAATGCCTTACGTAAACCCCCCCAATCCCTCACGTAGCCCCCCAATGCCTCACATAGCCCCTCCAATCCCCTCACGTAGACCCCCCAATCCCTCACGTAGATCCCCCCTCAATCCTTCACGTAGCCCCTCCCAATCCCTCACGTAGCCCCCCAATGCCTCACATAGCCCCTCCAATCCCCTCACGTAGACCCCCCCCCCTCAATCCTTCACGTAGCTCCCCCCAATCGTTCACGTAGCCCCCCAATGCCTCACATAGCTCCTCCAATGTCCTCACGTAGCCCCCCCAATCCCTCACGTAGCCCCCCAATCCCTCACGTAACACCCCCTATATCCCTCAGCCCCCCAAATTCCTCACAGAGCCCCCTCAAATCCCTCACGTACCCCCCAATCCCTCACGTACCCCCCAATCCCTCACGTAGCCCCCCCAATCCCTAACGTACCCAGCCAATCCCTCACTACGCCCCCCAATCCCTCACGTATCCCCCCCAATCCCTACGTACCCCCCCAATCGTTCACGTAGCCCCCCAATGCCTCACATAGCCCCTCCAATTCCCTCACGTAGCCCCCCCAATCCCTCACGTAGCCCCCCCAATCCCTCACGTAGCCCCCCCAAATCCCTCACGTAGCCCCCCCAAATTCCTCACGGAGCCGCCCCAAATCCCTCACAACAGCCCCCCCATCCCTCAAGTAGTCCCCCCCAAATTCCTCACGTAGACTCCCCCAATCCTTTACGTAGCCCCTCCAATTCCCTCACATAGTCCCCCCCAATTACATCACAAAGCCCCCCAATACCTCACATAGCCCCCCAATCCCTCACGTAGCCCCCCAAATCCCTCACATAGCCCCCCAATCCCTAACTTAGCCCCCCCAATCCCTCACGCATCCCCCCCAATTCCCTCACAACAGCCCCCCCCCAAATCCCTCACGTAGCCCCCCAATCCCTCACGTAGCCCCCCACAATCGTTCACGTAGCCCCCCAATGCCTCACATAGCCCCTCCAATTCCCTCACGTAGTCCCCCCCCAATTACATCACAAAGGCCCCCCAATCCCTCACATAGCCCCCCAATCCCTCATGTAGCCCCCCAAATCCCTCACATAGCCCCACCTCCAATGCCTCACATAACCCCCCTCCAATGCCTCACATAGCCCCCCCAAATCCTTCACCTAGCCCCCCAATCCCTCACGTAGCCCCCCCAATCCTTCACGTAGCCCCTCCAATTCCCTCACATAGTCCCCCCCAATTACATCACAAAGCCCCCCCAATACATCACCTAGCCCCCCAATCCCTCACGTAGCCCCCCAAATCCCTCACATAGCCCCCCAATCCTTAACTTAGCCCCCCCAATCCCTCACGTATCCCCCCCAATTCCCTCACAACAGCCCCCCCAAATCCCTCACGTAGCCCCCGAATCCCTCACGTAGCCCCCCACAATCGTTCACGTAGCCCCCCAATGCCTCACATAGCCCCCCAATCCCTCACCTAGCCCCCCAAATCCCTCACAATAGCCCCCCCAATCCCTCACGTAGTCCCCCCAATCTCTCACGTAGCCCCCCAATCTCTCACGTAGCCCCTCAAATTCCTTCACGTAGACCCCCCAATCCCTCAGGTAGCCCTTCCAATTCCCTCACGTAGACCCCCCAATGCCTCACGTAGCCCCCCCAATCGTTCACGTAGCCCCCCAATGCCTCACATAGCCCCTCCAATTCCCTCACGTAGCCCCCCCAAATTCCTCAAGGAGCCGCCCCAAATCCCTCACGTAGCCCCCCCCAATCCCTCACGTAGCCCCCCAAATTCCTCATGGAGCCGCCCCAAATCCCTCACAACAGCCCCGCCATCCCTCACGTAGCCCCCCCAAATCCCTCACGTAGCCCCCCCCAATCCCTCACGTAGCCCCCCCAAATTCCTCACGGAGCCGCCCCAAATCCCTCACAACAGCCCCCCCCCCATCCCTCACGTAGCCCCCGAATCCCTCACTTAGCCCCCCACAATCGTTCACGTAGCCCCCCAATGCCTCACATAGCCCCTCCAATTCCCTCACGTAGTCCCCCCCAATTACATCACAAAGCCCCCTCAATCCCTCACATAGCCCCCCAATCCCTCACGTAGCCCCCCAAATCCCTCACATAGCCCCACCTCCAATGCCTCACGTAGCCCCCCCCAATGCCTCACGTAGCCCCCCCAAATCCTTCACCTAGCCCCCCAATCCCTCACGTAGCCCCTCAATCCCGTACGTAGCCCCCCAAATCCCTCAGCCTCCCAATCCATCACTTAGGCCCCCCCACAAATCCCTCACGTAGCCCCCCCATCCCGAACGTAGCCCCCCCAATCCCTCACGTAGCTTCCCAATCCCGCACGTAGCCCCCCCCCAAATCCCTCACGTAAGCCCCCAATCCTTAACGTAGCCCCCCAATGTCTCACGTAGCCCCCAAATCCCTCACATAGCCCCCCTATCCAAGTAGCCCCCCCCCGAAATCCCTCACGTAGTCTCCCCCAATCGCTTACGTAGCCCTCCCCCAAATCGTTCACGTAGCCCCCCCAATCTTTCACGTAGCCCCCCAATCCCTCACGTAGCCCCCCAATGCCTCACGTAGCCCCCCAAAATCCTCACGGAGCCGCCCCAAATCCCTGACAACAACCCCCCCCATCCCTCACGTAGTCCCCCCCAAATCCCTCACGTAGACCCCCCAATCCCTTACGTAGCCCCTCCAATTCCCTCACAGTCCCCCCCAATTACATCACAAAGCCCCCCCCAATACCTCACATAACCCCCCAATCCCTCACGTAGCCCCCCAAATCCCTCACATAGCCCCCCCAATCCCTAACTTAGCTCCCCCAATCCCTCACGTATCCCCCCCAATTCCCTCACAACAGCCCCCCCCAAATCCCTGACGTAGCCCCCGAATCCCTCACGTAACCCCCCACAATCGTTCACGTAGCCCCCCAATGCCTCACATAGCCCCTCCAATTCCCTCACGTAGTCCCCCCCAATTACATGACAAAGGCCCCCCCCCCAATCCCTCACATAGCCCCCCAATCCCTCACATAGCCTCACCTCCAATGCCTCACGTAGCCCCCCCCCAATGCCTCACATAGCCCCCCCACCAAATCCTTCACCTAGCCCCCCAATCCTTCACGTAGCCCCTCAATCCCGCACGTAGCCCCCCCAAATCCCTCAGCCTCCCAATCCATCACTTAGGCCCCCCCCACAAATCCCTCACGTAGCCCCTCCATCCCGAACGTAGCCCCCCCAATCCCTCACGTAGCCTCCCAATCCCGCACGTAGCCCCCCCCAAATCCCTCACGTAGGCCCCCAATTCTTAACGTAGCCCCACAATGTCTCACGTAGCCCCCAAATCCCTCACATAGCCCCCCTATCCAAGTAGCCCCCCCCCGAAATACCTCCCGCAGTCTCCCCCCAATCCCTTACGTAGCCCTCCCCCCAATCGTTCACGTAGCCCCCCCAATCCTTCACGTAGCCCCCCAATCCCTCACGTAGCCCTCCCCAATCCTTCACGTAGCCCCCCCAATTTGCGTCGTGGGTTTTATCCTGACCCTGACGCCTGCTGTATAGTATTTTGAGTTTGCGTGTTCTCCTCGTGGTCGTGTGAATTTTTGTCTGGGTCCTCTGGTTTTTCCCTCAACAATTATCAACATGCGTCTTGAGTATTTGGCTGCTATAAATTTCCACATGATAAGGCACTTTGTTGAGACATCATTTGTCCTCAGGTCGCTTCTAAAAAATGCTTTACAGCTCAGTGGGCCTTACCTGATGAATAAAATAGTTAAAGTTAAATAGATGCTACCCTTAAGACGTCACCCTCCAGGTGCCACCCTTAAGACGTCACCCTCCAGGTGCCACCTTCGAGACGTCATCCTCCAGGTGCCACCTTCGAGACGTCATCCTCCAGGTGCCACCCTTAAGACGTCACCCTCCAGGTGCCACCCTTAAGACGTCACCCTCCAGGTGCCACCCTTAAGACGTCACCCTCCAGGTGCCACCCTTGAGCCCCTCCAGGCACCACGCTCCAGAGCCATGAGAATGTTCGGGTCTCGGGACGCACTGAGATGACCCCTCTCTTTCAGTGGGCATGCGTGTTTAAAAACAACACTATTTCATATTCATGTAGAATGATTCCACAAACAGATATCATAAAAAATGCACCTCGACGACAATTTGCTTTGTTTTACTTCATTGGACCAGCCACACTTCATGTTGAGAGCAACAAACTAGTACAGTTCAGCTTTCGGCAAGTCAATGAATGTGTCCTCGGGCTGTGGGGACCGCCGCCGCTGCCGCGTGTGACCCCGATGCTGCGCAGTGCGCTGGTGGCTAAACACCACAGCCGGTCTGAACGTGCCGTGGAACCAGTCACGACCACAACAATCGCTTCGCCCCATTGCGAGCAGGTGCCTCTTCTCTACCTATTTAGAGTAATGAAATATAATACCACAACAGGAAATATAATATCACAAAACAATGTGTGTTGGTCTTACGCCGAATTCGTATATAAATAGTGGACACGAGCCAGACAGCAAAATATTCTCCAACCAGGTGGGAGGACAAAGTGGGAGAGAGCGGGCGACTTGCGACGGTGAGTGCGTTGGTTTGCTGAATAAAAACATTCGGGTTTGTCTTTATGCCGAGACTAGATCTGAAAATGGGTAGGGAAATCACTTCGGTTAAAGGCATCTAGTGCAGACGTATTATGCGTTTCCAAAACTCAATTCTAGATTTGAAGCTTTCATGACTGCAAGGATCCATACTCTTTGGTTCTATTCGGTAAAGTCACGTAGGTAAAAAATAAAATAACAAAAATTACGACGTTTCGGCCACAACACAAGCGGCCTTCATCAGGTGAAGGGACCAACCTGTCCAGTGGACAGCGTTGGAGTGAAGCAAGCTAAGCGCTGGTCGCCTCCTTTTAAGCTGTGAGGGGGGTAAACGGCAAACGCCTTGAAAAGAAAATCAGCATAAAACACGCCACTAACAATGCTTGGAATTAGCACAAGATGATAATACACCACCCTGAAAGTTTGGAGTGCCACTACTAGAATAAATATACTGTACCATTGAAATTAGTTTAATGTTTGGTTCGATTTAGAACATCTTTCCAATGGTTGCTTAATTTGAAAACATCTTCTCGGTTGAAATTGTGTCTGTGTTTGTAAATCTGAATTGCCTCGTGGACAAATCTCTGATGATAATCTGTCGGTTTGCAAAGGACCTTGGTATCGGAGAAAATTATATCGTGATCACCCACAGCGTTGTAACAATGATCAGCTACGGCAGAAGAATTCGTTCTGCTGTGTTTCAAAACTGGTAAAAGATTTGCTTTGCAAAGCCAAATTAGCAATCAGAGCGTGTGCAATGGTTTTTGGCCAACCTCGATGCCAGTGGCAATAGGCCCACTCGCCTGGGCCTCCACTCGGCTAAGTCTGAGTTGCCACGTGGGCAAATATCCAAATTGATGACTTGATTTGACTGACTCTGCCGGGTGGAAGAAGGTTACGATTAGAACGGTTAGTTGTGTACGGTTCGAAAGAAGTTCAACATACATATATACATGACAGCCATAAGAAACGAATTATGGAATCGTGAATATTGGTCGGGCAAGCCGAGGTGTAGACTCCAGAATGTCCTTCTTCATGCCTGCACCGCGCGATCATCCCCTTGCGCGTGTGACCCCAGGTGTCCCCATGCCGACAGCGCCATCATCTCACGCGTTGCTCGCTCCACGCGGGGGATGGGACCGCGTCCCCGGCACGGGGCTCCTGCGGCTGAGCAAGGCGGAGTGAACGCGAGCCCCGCGTGAGTGAGAGCGGCTCCTCGGTGTGCGGCGCACTCGCGCCATTGCGCCCGGACCGTGTCGTTGTTCCAACAGAGATTGTTGTTGATGTTGATGATATATCAGAAGAATGGGCGGAAGTGAGACGATTCAATTCCTCGTTATCCCGATCATTTACACCATCGTGGTGATCATAGCCCTCCCGCTGAACGCGCTCGCCATATGGGTGCTTTGCACGAGTAAGAAGAACTCCATGTCCATCTACATGCTCAACCTCGCTGCCGCGGACGTCTCCTTCCTACTTTGTTTGCCAATGAAAATCGTTTATCATTTCCGCATGAACAACTGGACCCTGCAGGACCTCCTGTGCCGCATGTACATCATCGTCTTCTTCACAAACGCCTATACGACACCGATGTTCTTGGCTGCCATCAGCCTGGACCGATACATGGCCATCGTACATCCCCTCGTGGCCTCCCAGTGGCGCGAGCCCAGAGCAGCGTGGCTTCTCTGCCTCCTCATCTGGCTCATCAGCATTTCCAGCATCATCCCCGTCAGCACCGTCACCGTGCTCAGCTATGCCAACGTCACCACCAGCAGCAGCAGCAACAGCAGCAGTGGCAGCGCTCCGTCCATCAGATGCTACGAACAATTTACGGAGAAGGATGTGGAGTTCCTGATCCCGTACAGACTGTACATGTTTTTTTCACTATATTACACCTCGCTGGTCATAACGTTGTTTTCGTACGGAAATGTTCTCAAAATTCTCATTCTCAACGGACATCGGCAACTCACGACGAGTCGAAACAAAAAAATCCGAGCTGCCAAGATGACCGTCGTCAGCTTAATCATTTACATCGTCTGTCTCACGCCGTACAACTGCACGCACGTCATCGGCTTCATTGAGAGTAAGACGAACGCCTTCTCTCTCAACAGCATCGCGCTCCTGAGAGACATCACCCTGTGCCTCAGTGTGCTGAACAGCGTCTTTGAGCCGCTGCTGGTATACACTGGGTCGTCTTCATTTCGCAAATCGCTCCAAGGGATTCTAAAATACACAGGCAATACCAATCAAGTGTCTCCCATTCATATTTAGCCATAGCTAAATAGGCTCATCATAGCGCAAGATTATTCCCCGGGCAGACGGCATCTCCGAATGCTCTTGGGCGCTGGTCAGTCCTTTGATGCAGATGTGATGACGGCCACGCGTGAACATTTATAGCAATTTGTTAATGATTTGTATACCCAGGAAAGCTACGTTGAGTCGTAGGATGGTCCTGCTATATTGGGGTTTCATTTCGAGACGTTTTGAGCCAATTAATCAGTTACTTATCCAATTGGGAGGAAGGGGGAGCACCCGGAGAAAACACACACACGTGATGGGGCAACACTCTATCCCCGTATAGATGGAAACAGATGGCCATTAGTCCACTTGCTGTACTGCCGTCTCCTGGCTAGCCAGGGTATGGCACCTCATCGACGCCCACGGGAGGAGAGTTTCATCACATCTACGAGGTGATCCACAAACCCTCGCCTCCTCCACAGCGCTAGCTTACAGGCTGCCACGTGCACAGCCATCAGTGCCCGGCGAGACCGACGGGGGTGTTCATTCCGAGCGAGCCGGTGCACAGCACACACCCCACCACAAATACACAAGGACGTCCCAGCGCAACGTGCCAAATCGGAACAATGCCTACACCTTTAATCTGGAAGATGTTTCTCTACACATCTCAGCTGTACACCACAAGATTGCAGCCGCGACTTTTACAACGCCTCGAAGTGGAAAGGGCTTCCCAGGCCAACAGCGGGGCTCTCACAGCCTCTGTCCCGGTCCCCGTGTCCTGCCGCGTGCCATTGCAATTTGAAGAAAACGTTGCCAGTTCGTACACTACATGGCACTGGAGGATGATGCAAAGCTTTGCTATCCGTTATTAACTTACCACATGTCGCTTCCTTTTGTTAGGCGTTAATTACTTAAAATGTAATATTACGTCAATAATTGCGTACTCTTAAATGTTGTTTTTTCCCCTGCTGTACTGAACCTATAATCCTCAACTCGTATGTACACCACGTCTCATGGTTTACAACGCGATGTGAGATCCTCTCCATACACTTTAGGGGAGTTGGTCCTGGATGATACAATCGTCTCGTGTTCGCATTCACACTGTGAATAAAGCTGATGTTCAAGGTAAACCTGCTCTGTCAGCACTGGGGCAGGGAGGCTGGGAGGGAGGGGGACAGACTAAAACTAAACTATTTTTATTTTACCAGGTAAGGCTCACTGGGCTATATAGATATTTTCCAGAAGCCACCTGGCCGCAAGGAAGTGGCTTATGTGGAAATGTATAGACAAATACTGCGAACATACATGGATTACACGATGTAACACAATTTTTGTTCTTGGGTACTGTGTTATTTTTATTGCTTATGCCTAAAAGTATAGAAATAGCTATTATTCCCCACAAATTTTGCTTTTGAGACCAGGACTTTACGTGAAGGAATGACACAAATGCACACGTTTTCTCATTGAAAATAAGTACATTTCAAAATATCACTGTCCTGATCATAAAATAAAAGTTTGTGGTGAATAATAGACATTTTCTGTACTTTTGAGGCAAACGCAATTAGGAAATAACTACCCAGGAAAAAAAACTTTTTTGTTACAGTGTTAGAAATGTGGAGGGAAAACCGGAGGACCCGGAGACAAATCCACGTGACCACGAGGAGAGAAAGACATGCAAATTCCAAATTAACAGCAGGCGTCAGAGCCGGAATCGAACCCACGGCCTCCTGCATACCAGGGGAGGTAGTTAACATCTCCTAGCCACCGCGGCGCCCCAATCATCGCACGAGTGATGACCCTCACTTGAGATGCCCCCCAGACCCGGTGGGTGGCCACGTTGGAGGCTCCCATAGCCGACCTGATGTTTGTGTCGTCTCCTTGCGCTCTCGCGTCGTCTCCTCGTGCGACGCAGACTTCTCACTCTCTACCAACGCGTGCAGTGGCTGCGACACAGCTCACCAGCGGTGCTATGCCAACCACGCGACACACCGCCACATCAGTGCCTCTAACACAGTGGTTCTTAACCTTGTTGGAGGTACCGAACCCCACCAGTTTCATATGCGCATTCACCGAACCCCTCTTTAGTGAAAAATAAAATGTGATTTTTTTCAAATTCAAGACATAGATATGTTTTTTACTGGTACACAAAATGAGCCGTGCATGAACATTACCTTGTTCAAAGAATAAAACCAACACAATGCATAAACTCACAACAAATTACATACCTGGAAATCAATGTTACTTCTGCTGTTGCCTTTGAGAGATCAGTTCAGATATGCGTGGCTTCACCTTGGCAAGTGCCACTCTCATGTCATTTTCACAGCAAAGTCTGTTCCTTTTCTTCGTTTTTATGTCCAGCATCCTCGAAAAGGATTGCTCACAAAGATATGTTGTAACAAATGGTATAAAAAAAATCCAGGGCTTTCTTAGCAATAACTGGATACTTGTTCATTTGTCGACACCAAAACGTTGAGAGCGTTGTTGTTCTGAAGAGTTGCTGTTGAACCTGGCTCTGCTGAATTTCAATGATTTCATCGAGGAATTCATCATTGACATCTGCTGTTTCAACAGCAAACGTGAACGGCTGTCTCACCCATGCTGGATATGACTCTCTTGTAGGGAAATATCCGTCGAGAGACTTTGCAAGCTCATCTAAGTGCGTGGCAATTGTTTGCTTCAGTTCCGTGGATACAGAAATATCTCCGATTCCAGACACATCTTCGATCTTACTTGCACAGTCGTCCAGAAGCGGGAAGTTTGCGAAGTTATTGTTCTCTGTTCGTCGTTTCCATAACGGTAGCTTTTTTTGAAAAGCCTTCAGGTGTTCTTCCGCTTCCATGATATTGACTCCACCACCCTGCATCTGCTGATTGAGATGATTGAGAGCTGCGAATATATCAGCCATGTACGCTAAAATGAGAATGAACTCAGGATTTTTGAAGCAATCTGCATGGCAGTGTTGGTACTCTTGCAAAAACAGGGCTAATTCCACACGCATGGCAAAAACACGATTCAGCACCTGTCCCCGGGATAACCACCGAATATTAGAATGGAGCAGAAGTACCTCAAATTCAGAGCCCATTTCTTTACACATCTCACTGAAGATGCGGTGCCTCAGAGCACTTTTTCGCACATAGTTCACACATTCCACCACAGTTTTTAATACTTCTGCCATTTTTGGAGGTAAGGTTTTTGTTGCCAACGCATGCCTGTGCAGAATACAATGCGTCACAATGATGTGTGGTGCATCGGCCTTTACTAGCGCACCAAAACCAGACTTTCTTCCCAGCATGACTGGAGCTCCGTCCGTACAAACTGCAGAAACCATATCCCATGAAAGATTGTTGTCTCTGAAGAAGTCATCCACAAGCTTCTTCACATCGGCTGCCTTCGTTGTTGTTGTAAGAGGCTTACAAAATAAAAACTCTTCTTTTATCATGTCGTCTTTCACATAGCGTACAAAAACAGCAAGCTGGCTTAGATCAGAAACGTCTGTGGTTTCGTCGAGTTGAAGGCTGAATTTTGCCGGGCTTGAAATCAGATCCGCGACTACTTGAGCCAAGATGTCTTTACTCATGTCTTCTATTCTGTCACTGACGGTGTCATTTGAAAGGGGAATTTGGGATAATTTACCTTCGGCCGCTGTTCCGAGTATCAGATTCGCCATCTTTAATGCAGCTGGTTTCACAAGTGGTTCACCAATGGTGTGTGGCTTGCCCTGCTTTGCGATCAGGTAAGCAACTTCGTACGATGCTGTCAGGATCGGTTTGTTAACAGGTACAAATCCAAGAGCAGGCAGAGTGGCCCTTTCATCGAATCTGGCTCTCTTCACCCTGAATTCAGCAAGTGTTGTGTTCTTGTATTCCCCGTCTCCATGCAGCTTCAAGAAGTGTTCCTTTAGTTTTGCCGGTGCAAGACTAGAGTTGCTCAACTTGGCGTTGCAAATCATGCAGATAGGACGCTCACTCCCATCACGTTCCGTGATACATGAGAATCCATGTTGTACATATTCGTCCGACCACTTTCTTCTTTTGCCCGACATAGTTAGTATGGATAAAATATTAAAGAAATCACACGACGTACGACAACAACAGTCACACGTTGACTACTGAGTACGCACTAAATTCCCCGCAGCGCTGATTGGCCAAGCAGTGTAGCATGATCATCTGCAGCCAGTGATGGCCAAGCGGGCCGTGTGTGTCATCACAAATTTACACAATAATTCAAGTGTGTCCGGACCTCCGTGGCGGGGGCTCTGCCGAACCCCTGAGATCGACTCACCGAACCCCTGGGGTTCGATCGAACCCAGGTTAAGAACCACTGCTCTAACACCACGAGCTTCACGGCGACGGCTGGGACGGCTGGCTTCGTGTCGCATCACGCAAAGGAGCGCTGCAACGGCACGATCGTTTAAAAGGGTTCCGGTCTTTGTCTAAGCATTTGACCGAACAATCTTTAGCAACAAACCTCAACACACCAGTACCTTGCACATGTCATCTTTTCGTTTTTAAGTAATATTTATATATTTACGGGGTTCCTTGATTGGCTGTCTTGAATCTATTGGGCGAGAGAAGATTTTGTGCCCCTGCTAATCTTTTTCTCCGTGTGGCTCTCGTTCTATATTGAGGTAGTTAATCAGATAGTTCCAGCAGGAGTAGCGGAGTGGTGAATCATCGCTGTTGTGACGATGCCTCCTCCTTGGTATTTGTGAATCGGGCACTGAGTCGTTTCATGATCCGTGAGTCTGTTCTGGGTGGTGACCGCAGTTTCCGAATTTGTAAATCTCCATTTGAGCATTCTGCTTTCACACCAACATTTAGTAGCCCAGTAGACAAAGAATGTGGCCTGCTTTAACTATAAACTTTTATCTTATTTTACCAGGTAAGGCCCACTAAGCTATACATCTATTTTTCAGAAGCGACCTGGCCACAAATGATAGCTTAACTAAGTGACTTATCACGTGGATATTTATTGCAGCCAAATAGTCTAAACGCATGTTGATTTTAAATGTAGAGGGAAAATCCAGAGGACCCGGAGAAAAATCCACGCCACCACCATGGAGAGAGAGAGAAAGAGAAACGCACACAAACTCCAAATATACAGCAGGCGTCAGGGTCGGGATCAAACCCACGACCTGGAGTTCACATCTCGCCATCGTCGCGCCCCTTTAACTCGAAGAGAGCCAGCGAATGTTGAAAGGAAATCCGCAGGCACCTAGACTCGACTCAAGTCCACAGGTTCTCGACTGCGACCAAAATGACCACGGGCATCCTCCAGGGCTCGCGGTTCCCTCTCCCCACCGTCCCCTGCCCGCCGCCTCTCGCTCTGCCACCTCGCGAGAGACGCGCCTGGATGGCTGCACGTGTTTACGACGACGGCTTTGGCACTGCTAGGAGATGTTAACTCCATCACCTGGTATGCAGGAGCTAGTGGGTTCGATCCCGACCCTGATGCCTGCTGTATATTTGGAGTTTGCGTGTTCTCCTCGTGGTTGTGTAGATTTTGCTCCGGGTCCTCCGGTTTTTTCCTTCCACGAATCAACATCACGCGTTTAGAGTAATTGGCCGCCAAAATCACCAGGTGGTAAACCACTCGCATCGAGCTATCATTTGTGGCCAGGTCGCTTCTGAAAAAGAGCTACAACGCTCAGTGGGGCCTTATCTGGTTTAGTTTGATGAGACCGGGCGGGTGAGCCTCAGGCCGGGGTTTGCCTGCGGGGAAGAACGCGGCTGTGAGTCCCGGTGAGGATGGTGGTGGTGGCAGCAGCGGTAGGAGGAACGCGGCTATCGGGGAGCTGAGCTATCGGGGAGCTGAGCGGTGGTGGCTCTCCTGCTGCACCTAAACCGCACCTCTGATGAGCACGGCTGGATACACGTAGGGTGCATCCCAGCACTGCGGAGGCAGCCACGACGAGGGGGGGTTGGTGGACCACAGCCTCCCTCTCGTGACTCCCTCCCACGCCGCTCTCAGTCGAGGTCTCCATCTCGTGGCTTGCTAGGGAATGGTCGCAGTACAGCAACTGGGTTGGCAGCTCTGTGGGAGCCTGAACGAAACTCAGCTGCTCATCGTGCCTGCGGTCGATAAAGCTCGTACCGTTTTGTGTGGTATTACTAAGGATAGAGAGGCCCCGGCACAGCAATGTGGAGTGGCCGCCAGTGGCGATGCGCGCTGCACACACAAATCACAACAACCGCCATTCGCCACTAAGCGGCGGTGGCGTCACCACGGCGCTTGTGCCAGGCTAGGTGCACGCCACACAAACACAGCGCCTGTGTCACACATTGTTTAGTGATGTTGCTGCTGAATGGCAGTGGGGCACAAGTATCATTGGTCTGTAATAAGCTCGGCACTGATGATAAAGAGGTTGACAGGTATGGTAATGGAAGATGTTTCAGGCAATGGCCTTTCTTCGTGGCACAAAAAGACCAGGGCAATAAAAGTTCGAAGCTGCACTTTACACCACAAGACGAGGCCTGATTCAGATTAAAATTTCAAAAGTTTCGCGTCAACGACGTCATCGCGCTGCCCGCGCTACGACGTCATCGCGCTGCCCGCGCTACATCTTCGCGCTGCCCGCTCTACGACGTCATCGCGCTGCCCGCGCTACGACGTCATCGCCATGAACCGATGCGCGCGACGTCATCTCGCGCGCAAGTCCGCGCATGCGCAGAGCGTGGGCGCGCGCTTTTGAACGCAGAGCCGTTGAGGTTTGAATCCGCGAGGCGACACCAACAGCAAGGTAACTACAACCGCGCTCGACTCACCACTACACTCACCACCACACTCACCTCTCACCACTACACTCACCTCTCACCACTACACTCACCTCTCACCACTACACTCACCACCACACTCACCTCTCACCACTACACTCACTTCTCACCACAACACTCACCCCTCACCACTACACTCACCCCTCACTACTACACTCACCTCACCACTACACTCACCCCTCACCACTACACTCACCTCTCACCACCACACTCACCTCTCACCACCACACTCACCTCTCACCACCACACTCACCTCTCACCACCACACTCACCCCTCACCACTACACTCACCTCTCACCACTACATTCACTAAACTGACTACCACGCTCGACTCACCACCACACTCACCTCTCACCACCACCCTCACCTCTCACCACCACACTCACTAAACTGACTACCGCGCTCTACTCACCACCACACTCACCTCTCACCACTACATTCACTAAACTGACTACCACGCTAGACTCGCCACACTCACTAAACTGACTACCACGCTCTACTCACCACGCTGACTATACACTCCACACTTACTCCACACTTACTACACTCACCACCACACTTGCTCTACTCAATGACACTCAAAGACAAAGATCCCCGTGTAACCTTACCAGACTGTTGGGGCACGCGCTGTTAGCGAGCACCTATGAAGGCCGGCACGGCACGCGAGGCCGTTTGTAGCCACCACCACGCCCAGCCGCCTTTGTATCTAGTTGCGATATTTACACATCGCACCAGGTCAACTCATTTGAGGCTGAGTCGATGTAGAGGGGGGGCAGGACTGGTTCAGATATCCGTCAATTGATGTTGGGACCGCGTGAGCGGGATTCTAATTTGGGTCGCCACAGCGCGGAGCGGTAACTGCTGCGCCACCGCTCCCCACACGCCAACTACACTCCGACCACACTGACTCTACCCTCATCGCTGCACACATTCACTACACGAACGGCTCATTAACTATACACTAGTCACACCATTTCTCCACTCATAAACACGACGGAATACACACGGAGGTGCTGCTCTCACCGATGGTCACCGAATTCGCGGAGACTACAGCGCAATGGCTCGCTCCATTACAATGATGTCGGCTTATTGTTGTTGTTCAAATGGTCATTTAGGCGTTGCTGATTTATTTCCAGTGCCCTCTTAGTGGTGTAAAATCCACATTCCTGTGACGGGGGCAAGCCCTTCAATTGCGTTACCAGTGTTGAGGCGCCGCGGTGGCGAGATGTTAATTACATCGCTTGGTATGCAGGAGGTCATGGGTTCGATGCCTGCTGTATATTTGGAGTTTGTATGTCTCTCTCCCGTGGTCGCGTGTATTTTTCTCCAGGTCCTCCAGTTTTTCCCTTCACATTTAAAACATGTGTTTAGAGTATTTGGCTGCGATAAATGTCCACATGTTGTTAAGCCACTTCTTTGAACGATCTATACAGCTCAATGGGCTATCCCTGGTAAAATAAAATCGGTACTATTTCCCAACAAAGTGGTACATGTTTTACCATCGCTGTCGGTGTTAGTCCATCGTAATGTGAAGGAGCCAAACGTGGCCGTCGCATTTTTGAGATACTCGGCCATGATCAATCCACTGCTGGTTGAAGGCTTTCCCAAACCGTAGCCATATCCTACGGTCTCGCGATGTGACAATCCATTCAACAACAACATGCGAGCCTATGTCATCGCTCCATCTCCCAGCTTGACGTACTTTATGCCTGTTACTTTGGCTGCTGTGGCACCGTTACTGTTGAGCATTAGCCATCATCCCACAGTAGGCGGCAGCATTTCCCCACTGGAATTTAACCGAAGTAAGTGCAAACCCACAACTAAGTCTATGCATCTATTGGCGACGACCGGGTTGATACCATCAGCTGTCACTCCACTTGAGAACGCGGTGTAATCACAGGCGGCTGCCTCGATTCTAACCCAGGATCTCCACGGTGCAGTTCAATGCCTTGACCTCGGCGACCTGTAAAGCCACTGTCTTAACAGTGCATCTCTAACGTGTGTATGTGTTATTTGACCATTAACTCATATCTCTGTCCTGCTCCAATTTCTTTTCCAATGCCCATGTTTCGTATTCATTTGCAATGACAGTTAACATTTCAGAATATTTTCATACTGGAAGAATCCAATTAGATACCAAGCTCTTTTTCACAGATGTCCAGTAGAGGCGGGTCGGAACGTTACAACAAGAAACTATACAAAACACGATAAGAGTACAAAGTATAGCAAAGGTAAACAAATCACTATTTAAAAAATACACTTATTAAAATTATAATTTCGTCACATTTGTACGTTACTTTTCGTGACCAAGTTTAGTTTTACAAAAGCACTCCAACCTGCTGTCGTCCTGTTTATGCCACCATTTTGACGCTGGTCCACCTTCAACGATTACCCTTGGCATGTGATTGTCCTGGGGTGCCGCTGTAGCGAAATGTTAACTACTGTGCGTAGTATACAGGAGGTCGTGGTTTTGTCCCTGACGCCTGCTGTATATTTGGAGTTTGCATGTTCTCCCCATGGTCGCGTGGATTTTCTTCCGGGTCCTCTGGTTTTTCCCTCCACATTTAGAAACATCCGTTTAGAGTATTTGGCTGCAATACATTTTCACGTAATAAGCCACTTGAACTATCATTTGCAGTCGGGTCGCTTCTGAAAAAGAGCTGTATTGCTCAGTTGGCCTTGCCTGGTAAAGTAAAAAATAGTATAGTTTATACGGTACATGTTGGGCCCAGTATTCAGGATGTGACCCAACATAAAATGTATCTAATTTGCTTCAGCGAAATTGATCTTACTTATATAAGTAATTTTGTATCTGTCCGTCTGTCTGTGGACGCAACTTGCGACGCTTTCAACTCACAACTCGTGGGGTTTATGTTTCAAAAAAGTACCCAGATACCACGCGATAAGCCCCGGGGTGAGCCAGCGCTATTTGTATTTGCCATCCGTCAACTTTAAAGTAGTTAAATTAACCTCACCACAGCACTCTGTAAAGTTAGGAGTTAACTGCTATAGAGTCGATAGATACTATTATAGAGTGGTATATACGACTATAGAGTCGGTAGATACTACTGTAGAATTGGTAGATACTACTGTAAAGTTGGGAGATGCTACTGTAGAGTCAGTAAATACTGCTATAGAGTAAGCAGATACTATTCTTTGGGTCTTTCGGTAAAGCCACGTAGATAGAAAAATTCTAAAATGATCATGACGTTTCGATCGCAACACAAGCAATCGTCATCAGGTGAAAAAATATTGCGAGAGAGCTACCGAGGCAGGAGAAAATACAGCGGGAGAGCTGCTGAAACACGAAGTTATATCGGCTTGAGATGGGCTCAGCCCAAGGGTAAGTGGGCGGAGCTAGAGGTGGAATTTGCATGTAAATGTAAGAAGGGTGATGTACCTCCACGATTGCGCAGCTGTGGAGGTGGCCATTGTATTATGAGAGATTAGCATGTCAATGTAAAATGTAAGATCGGTGCAGTCACGAAAGCTTTTAAATTTTGATTTAAAGCTTTCGTGACTGCAGTAATTCATATTCTTAGCTCTTTCGGTAAAGTCACGTTGAAGGGAAACAATAAAATAATAAAATATATAAATATCTATTTTTATTGCTTTATATATTTTATTATTTTATTGTTTCCCTTCAACGTGACTTTACCGAAAGAGCTAAGAATATGAAAGCTTTTAAGTCAAGATTTAAGCAGATACTGCTATTGATTAAGCAGATACTGCTATAGAGTCAGCAGATACTGCTATAAAGTTAGTAGTTACGACTATAATCAGTAGATACTACTAAAGAGTGAATAGATACTACTATAGATTCAGTAGTTACTACTGTAGGGTCAGTAATTACTACTATACAGTCGGTAGATACTACTATAGAGTCGGTATATAATACTACAGTCTGTGGATACCACTACAGTAAGTATATACTGCTGCAGAGTCAGTAGATACGACTATAGAGTCAACAGATACTACTATAGTCAGCAGATGCTACTATTGAGTTAATAGTCACTACTATAGTCAGTTGATACTATAGATTCAGTAGATACTACCTTAGAGGCAGTATATACTACTATAGAGTTGGTTGATACTACTATAGAGTCGGTATATAATACCACAGTCTGTGGATACCACTATAGTAAGTATATACTGCTGCAGAGTCAGTAGATACTGCTATAGTCAGCAGATACTACTATTGAGTTAATAGTTACTACTATAGTCAGTTGATACTTCTTTAACGTCAAAAGATACGACTTTAGATTCAGTAGATACTACCTTAGAGGCAGTATATACTACTATAGAGTCGGTTGATACTACTATAGAGGTGGAAGATACTAGTATAGAGTCAGTAGATACTACGGTTGGTAAATACTACAGTCAGTAGTTACTACTTTAGAGTCGGTAGATACGACTATAGAGTCAGTATATACTGCTATAGTCAGTAGATACTGCTATAGAGTTTGCACATACTGCTATAGAGTCTGCAGATACTACTATCGAGTCAGCAGATACAACTATGGAGTTAGTCGTTACTACTATAGTCAATAGATACTCCTATTGAGTCAATAGATACTATTATAGAGTCGGTAGATACCACTATAGTCATTAGCTAATACTACAGTCAGTAGATTCCACTACAGTCAGTATATACTGCTGCAGAGTCAGTAGTAACGACGAAAGAGTCAGTATATACTGCTATAGAGTCAGCAGATACTACTATAGAGTCGGTAGATACTACTGTAGAACCAGATACTACTTTAGAGTCAGATACGACTATAGAGTCACTATATACTACTCGCTCGATTGTGTGTAGGGTGTGTAGGTATATATGCCTACGCGGGGGTAAAAATATTTTTCGAGGGGGGGGTTGGATCGACAATTTTCAGAAACCCTTTCTATAATTTTTTTGGACTTCTGCAAGCCTCTTATAATTTTGTTGACGGACAAATGGGCAAACGGCACGCCGGGCTTTCACAATAGCTTGGTATTTGTGAATGTTTCTGTTATGTTTTTAAAATAAGTTTTGAAATATCTTTTCCCCCGGGCAACGCCAGGTACTTCCCGCTAGTTTTATTATAAACATATATTTCCAGCTCTGCAATCTCCTTCATGGTAATTTTCTGTCATTCCCTGCCATTGGTTGTACAATATCAGATATAACATTTAGCAAAATATGAGGTTGTTAATATTTTCTCCATTTACGTGTAGGCCTTTGCTTCTCGAATCCAATTTTCGGAAAACGTGCAAATGTCACTGAATAGCTTCATAGAAGGTGTATTCCGGTCTTCCCGTGTGTTTGTTGCGTCGTGCAATGGGATTGTATCTTATATAAAATAAATGTTCATTAATATTTTGTACATAGGCCTTGACTGTGTATTCACAAATATCATTAATGGGTTTAGCAACGTAAAAAAACCCAGGAATCATTGCAGCTGATATGAATGTGTGGCACTTGGAGTGTGCAGACGATGCGGTTTCTTGGTCAGGCAGGAGTTGTGCAGCTGTTTGAGGTCTTAGACATAGAGGCCAGAACACTGGGATCTTATGGGGCAAGCTTTGCGAATACAAAGTTTATGGAAGTAGAAATTGGGCTCCTATAGTAGTAGGTCTCAAGTCCTGGAAGGAGGAAAGACGTTGAGGTGGTAGAACATGCGAGTCTCAACAGGTGAGAGCCTTGAGATGTCACTTGAAGGTGGATGGTCCTTGGGCCCTGGGAATATGCAGTGGCTGGTCAGCCAGGACAGCCCTGGCTGGATTTAGAAATGTCAACTGAGATTATTTTGCATGCCACTGTAGTATCATTAACTTTCTGGAGCTGGACACAGCAGTGCCCATGCTTCTGTCTTGACTAATTGAACTCTTGTTTGCCCACCTGTTAAGTGTTCTGGATTGCACAGAGATAACCATATGCATAAGACTATGAAATGACAACATTGCAATATAGTGAAAGATAGTAATATGCCAAGAAGGATGCTGATAAGTTAACCATTTTCATTCAATTATACCTTTAATTAATACAAAAAATCACAATAAGCTAGCTAGTTGGTAGTTTGGAGGTGTTTTCCAACCAGCTGCAAGAATGTTGATGCTGGTACAACTCCTCACTGTGTGGCTGTTAAGTGGTTTTATTTGGCAGATACGCTGGTGTACTGTTAACTTTGGTTCACAATTTAAACCAAAATATAAATTTGTGTCGTCATGCATGAATACAGAATAGGGGAGAGTTGAAAGTGCCGTAACATATCTGGTTTTACTGACCTGCTCCCCACTTCTATTAATATTTCACTGGCATCCACTACAGTAAGTGTATCCCTGATGCTCAATTTAGAGCTGAACAGCACGTTATGTGCAACATACAGTGCTGTGTGCTGGGATAAACAATCTGTATCGTGATCTTTACTCACTCTTTCTAGTGTTTTAAGTAATTTGTTCTATCCCCAAAATTGTTTAAGTGATTTCTTTAAATGGTGTTTTGTCTATTTATTTCGTTCTCGGTATGGTGATCTGGTGTATATAATGGATGGATATGTATTCTCAAATAAGTCAATAACATCTGGTGCAAATATATGGATATATACAGTGAGGGAAAAGAGTATTTGATCCCCTGCTGATTTTGTACGTTTGCCCACTGACAAAGAAATTATCAGTCTATAATTTTAATGGTGGGTTTATTTGAACAGTGAGAGACAGAATAACAACAAGAAAATCCAGAAAAACGCATGTCAAAATGTTATAAATTGATTTCATTTTAATGAGGGAAATAAATATTTGACCCCCTCTCAATCAGAAAGATTTCTGGCTCCCAGGTGTCTTTTATACAGGTAACGAGCTGAGATTAGGAGCACACTCTTAAAGGGAGTGCTCCAGATCTCAGCTTGTTACCTGTATAAAAGACACCTGTCCACAGAAGCAATCAATCAATCAGATTCCAAACTCTCCACCATGGCCAAGACCAAAGAGCTCTCCAAGGATGTCAGGGACAAGATTGTAGACCTACACAAGGCTGGAATGGGCTACAAGACCATTGCCAAGCAGCTTGGTGAGAAGGTGACAACAGTTGGTGCGATTATTCGCAAATGGAAGAAACACAAAAGAACTGTCAATCTCCCTCGGCCTGGGGCTCCATGCAAGATCTCACCTCGTGGAGTTGCAATGATCATGAGAACGGTGAGGAATCAGCCCAGAACTACACGGGAGGATCTTGTCAATAATCTCAAGCCAGCAGGAACCATAGTCACCAAGAAAATGGTAACACACTACGCCGTGAAGGACTGAAATCCTGCAGCGCCCGCAAGGTCCCCCTGCTCAAGAAAGCACATATACATGCCCGTCTGAAGTTTGCCAATGAACATCTGAATGATTTAGAGGGCAACTGGTTGAAAGTGTTGTGGTCAGATGAAACCAAAATGGAGCTCTTTGGCATCAACTCAACTCGCCATGTTTGGAGGAGGAGGAATGCTGCCTATGACCCCAAGAACACCATCCCCACCGTAAAACATGGAGGTGGAAACATTATGCCTTGGGGGTGTTTTTCTGCTAAGGGGACAGGACAACTTCACCGCATCAAAGGGACGATGGACGGGGCCATGTACCGTCAAATCTTGAGTGAGACCCTCCTTCCCTCAGCCAGGGCATTGAAAATGGGGTATGGATGGGTATTCCAGCATGACAATGACCCAAAACACACGGCCAAGGCAACAAATGAGTGGCTCAAGAAGAAGCACATTAAGGTCCTGGAGTGGCATAGCCAGTCTCCAGACCTTAATCCCATAGAAAATATGTGGAGGGAGCTGAAGGTTCGAGTTGCCAAACGTCAGCCTCGAAACCTTAATGACTTGGAGAAGATCTGCAAAGAGGAGTGGGACAAAATCCCTCCTGAGATGTGTGCAAACCTGGTGGCCAACTACAAGAAATGTCTGACTTCTGTGATTGCCAACAAGGGTTTTGCCACCAAGTACTAAGTCATGTTTTGCAGAGGGGTCAAATACTTATTTCCCTCATTAAAATGCAAATCAATTGATAACATTTTTGACATGAATTTTTCTGGATTTTTGTTGTTATTCTGTCTCTCACTGTTCAAATAAACCTATTGTAGTGCCTTGGATTCACTCGGACGACAATCGCCTTTCCTCCACCGTCACTTTTATTTCCATCGTTCCACACACACTATAATTTCTCCTCTCCGCGCTCCGCCAACTCGAACACTCGAATTCCCCTCAGCACCGTCCGCTCATACTCCTTGTCTCCCCACACAGTCTCTTCTTCACTCCCCGCACACACAGTGGTTCTATCTCTATCTCCTCACACACAGTGACTCGTCTCTCTTCACATGCAGTGACTTGTCCCCCACACACAGTGACTTGTCTATCTCTTCACACACAGTGACTCGTCTACCTCTTCTCACACAGTGACTTGTCTATCTCTTCACACACAGTGACTTATCTATCTCTTCACACACAGTGACTTATCTATCGCTAACTCTCCCTGTACCTACCTATACCGTAACTTCCACTCTGATAACGCTAACCCTCGCTATCGCTATTTATTGTCCTCTGGGTTCGGCTCTCAATCTATTCCTCACTAACACTTGCCGGCTCCCCTCTTCGCATCTCTCTCTCTACCCGCTGCTGTCTCCACTTCTCGCCAACAAACTCCCCCGCCGTCCAAATCACCTAGCGTTTTATCCCCTTTCAAATCAGCCTTAATTAATTGCCACGTGCCTCGCTGGCATTTTCTCGCCAGCTCGCACCTGTCCAACGGCCCAGACTTCGTGACACCGCCACTTAACGCTAACAGCCTCTCGACCAATCACAGCCCTCGTGCCTTGACTCCCTTAATTACTTTGGCTTGCTTACTCCACCCGTGACTTCACCACCTGCCCGACCTTATGTGACCCACACTGTTTGTATGTACTGTATATGGCCAATTTACCCATGTGTATCTTCTACTCCACTACACTACCATTAAAATTATAGACTGATCATTTGTTTGTCAGTGGGCAAACGTACTAAATCAGCAGGAGATCAAATACTTTTTTTCCCTCACTGTATTCACAAATAACATTGCAATTGTGATCCGAGTTCATGACTTCTAAAGGAGCTATATTATAATACTCACATTTTGGTCGTCCGTGATATCTATGGTGTAGACATTTTGTTCTCATGAATGACCAGATAAACCTGTTATTAAGGTTATGAATTGTATTATGTCCAGCCTTGGGATTCTCAAAAACGATACGGACACATTGTAACCTCTCGGCCAATTTGAGTGGCAGTCTTGTGGATGATAATGCGTGTGGGGTGGTGGTGGGGGAGGGGGTGGCAGCTGGAGGAAGTGGTCTAATTTTAGGGAGTGGCCAAACAATTCTGTCTGGAATGGTCAACGTGCTACCTTACTACTCTAGTCGGGGGCAGTCAATGGGACGAGGATTCCCGAGGGAGTTAATGCCCCTCCAGGGCTCACACTACATTCCCTCGTACATGATTGACCATAAAAGGTACTTTTAAACCTGAGTAACCGGCAGTGACAGAAAATAAATAAACAAATGCTTGCCCTTTAATTTTCCATGCTGCCGGGCACCTCGTGACTCAGTCCCTCCTGGATGCCCAGAGGAGTGAGGTAATTCCACGTGACTTCGGGTTTGGCAAGAGAGAGTGTGTGTGTCTTCTGAGGGTGTCGAGTTTGGGAGCGTTTCGCTACCACATGTGGCTCGTCACCCCCCACCCCCCCCCCCGCGTGGTGGGAGGAGTAAACAGAGAGAGAGAGAGGGGAGGCTGCTGGGGTGAGGTGGCAGGGCGTGTTGCAGGCGGCGGGACCCACTGCGTCGTGCGCCCGCGTGGTCTCCCCCGCAGCTTGTGAGTGCTCTCCGTGGCTCTTGGACGACTTAGCGCGGCACCAACCACTACTTGCTTACTGCTGCAGTACCTAGCGACTTCTACCACATTGTATACGCCTGATCAAGTGGGTGGTGGTTTCTTCTTTGCGGTTACCACAGTGGCTGGAACGTCGCTCATCGTGGTAGGTGCTATAAACTCAGTTTGTGGAAATGTCAGTTTCCGTATTAAAAACGTACATTGTGCCATCTGTTACAATTCATAGTATAATACAGTGACATTCAACTGGTACTTTTCATACACAATATAATCCTTGAGAGTGTAACATGAACTTTCGCAATGTGAAGAATTTTAAACCATGTAAAGTTAAATATTTGATTTGCGAATTGTTTATTTTATTAAAGTAGGTAATATGAATATTGACGCTATTGTAATGATCTTTAGATGATAAAAACATGTTTGGCCTTTAATACACTGCTTAGGTAATATGTAAGTGTTAAAAATGTTGGAATGTTTAAATGGTATCGTTTGTGGAGAGAGTGTTAACCCGAAGCCCTGTGTGTGAGTAGAGCTATGGGTGACGATAGGCGAATGCAGGGGAAGTGTGCGCCCGAAGTTATCCGCCACGAGGTGAACCTGACCTCGAGGGGTTTGGCTTGTGAGAGAATAGCAGCACTCTTCCCGTGCAGTGTTTTCCTGTCCAGTGTGGACAGCTGTGAGCATCCACCAAAGAAGAAAAAGCAGAACATTGTAAAGTTACTTTCTTGGGTAGAGGAGTCTTGTGTCTGTAAACTTTATGCAGACTAGATCAGTCATACTGATTCATGTCAATTATATTTTTGCACGATGTAAAGGTAAAAACCTTTGATAGTCTTGTCAAGCCTCGCCGTTGTAGTTTGTTGTGTAATGTGGTGTCATGCCTGGGATATGTTTTCGTCTGTGTTTTGGGTACTTTCTCCTTATGATTTTATCAGTTTTAACAACTTTGTTTTCTCTTAAATAAAAATTACATTCCGGTTGTGGTTTTGTATCATTTCACTTGACACATACATTTCCATGTATGTATGTTGAACTACTTTTTGCACCATACACAGCCAACCGTGCTAATCAGAGGTGCAGGGGAAGACCAACATACGGGTAGCTGGTAACGCAACCACCTTGTGTCAGAGACTGAAAGATGCTCTCGAAAAACTACTGCTGAAGTCGCTTCCATGGAACCCTTGATCCTCTTTAGGGGATCACTTTGTTATGCTTTGCACAATGGTCTTCATGTCAATCAAACTGAAATGTGTAAGACCATTTAATGTGGTGTCAAAATTTGTGCAGTCATTGGTGACGATGCCAAAAATGTCAACTTTGCACCTGAGAACACGGTTTAACCACGGACGTTTGCCCTGAATCAAACCTAGGATCTCAGCAGTGCCAGGTTCAGTGCTCTAACCCTTGAGCCACCTGTCCACCCTGTGATTTAAACAATTTTGAGGGCCGCCCATGCAATAAAAAAGGTGATCTTTAAAGTAAACTTTGCCCTTGCATGCCAGACCTCTAAAAGAGAATGTAAATTATATGTAAAGCCTTTGAATGTTCATCTTTAACCTTCGAACCGTAAAAATGTTAAGTATTGTAAGTGTTTTATTACCTTCAAATGTAGGTATAAATTTGGTTGCACTCTACATACATTGCTACATACAGTAAACTTCCAGCTATCTGGAATTCAAGTATCTGGAATTTTTTGACTGAGCCAGACCGTGTCTGGAAAAATTAAAAAAAATATTCAGTGAGCCAAAAATCCAGCCCACATTTAGACAATTCCAAACAGCCGCCAGGCCGGCACTCCTAGACCGGCACTCCTCTGGCGCGCACCCACAGCGCGCAGCCAACGTCATGAGTGTGACGACCAAAGTGTGCTGTGAGGTGTTGTGATGTACAGTGAGTGTTAATGTTAAGTTTACTAAACTGTATCATGAGTTTAGTTTTCTCAAAAGCTTAAATGGTATACAATGACACCCCTGTGGTCTTGTCAAAGGGATCAACACAGCTGCATTGCATCGGTGGTGAGTACATTACTACCGTGTGCAATAATATAAATCTTTGTTTACCTTAAGTGGCCTCATACACGCAGCACACTCGCACTGGTCAGGATCGTTAAAGGTTAGTAGCTCTGACTAACGCTTCACTGTTTTCAGGGACCAGATAGTGTGTAATAAAAACAGCGTGTTTGAGACCTGGCTTGCAGCGTCACTGGATAAGAGTTCTGATGTTGAGTTGGCGAGGGGTGTGTGTTGATTATTTGTCATTTTATGGTTTTTTTAATGTGTGTATCGTTATTTTTTTCCAGGATGAGTTCTTCATTCGTGGAAAACCTCATTGATTGGGGAGATTTGGATGAAATCGAAGCAACTTCATCTGCCACTTTGGAGAAGACCGTTGCTGGAGCTTGTCTTTTAAAACCGTCCATTCTGAAGGCATCTCAAAAGGACAATTTATTTCCGTCCAAACCCAATAAGGTGATACTTTTTTCCTTTTTATCATACAAGGTTAGGGACCCATTGATAATCGACCGTAATAAATTACTTGGTCCAGGTGGGTATCTCATCACCCTCACACTACCCCTGTGCGTACCCCTCCCAAACAGCACAAACATATCTGTTATATAATTTTGAAATGTTTTCGCATCATGAGCCACGTTATTGTAAATGGTAGAGTAGATAAATAACACTCGGGTTTGTAAGCCAATTTGGCCAAATTATTGGGTCAAACGTCCAATTTATTGACAATTTCAACCGAATTCACATAACTGGGATATACGCTTTCACTTGTCACCTCATTGAAATGTCAGAATCGGTCTGGAGGGAGTTCTCCAGCTATACATGATGCCACTGCACCACACTGCCACCCCAGTCTAGCAGTGATGCACGCGCAACAATCCTATGAAGTATTTTTCAGCAATAGATTTAAAGTATTGTATTTACGTTTCCAAAAGGATGGTTTCTTGTTGTACATGTGTTGTTTAGGTATTGTCACACGCTTCGTGATGGGATCCGTTCAATTTTGGGCCAGTCTCGGCTATTTAAAGATGATATTGCAAAGGGTGCTCAGGTGCCAAAGTATGTTTCAATTTGGTTTCACATGGAGTAGCTGAGGTGCTCAATAATATTTTGGTCCAAATTGACAGTACAGCAGTTTCTTGATACTTCCAGTTTTGTAGGGTAGCTAATTAGGCTGTCAACAAATATACGCAGAAGTGCAGATTGCCGTTTTGGGATATTATTGGAGGTGATACTAAATAATTTATTTACATGCGTATTATATCATTTGAGTTGATTTTGTTTAAATAGTTAAGTATTGTCCTGCCGAAGGTTAGAATAATGCGAAATCTTTTCGCGGTAGTGAATTGTTTGTTCCCTCTTTGATGTTCTGAGGCCTCAGAAAGGACGGTCTTCATAACGTGCAATTAGATGAAGGGTCACACGTGTGTCAGTTACTTCCACGGTCACACACGTGTCAGTTGCTTCAACAGTCACACGCGTGTCAGTTACTTCCACGGTCACACACGTGTCAGTTGCTTCCACGGGTTTACGATCAGAGGGGTGGTGGTGTGACCGCATCGGCAGGGCAACAGGTAACCGTCTACAAGCCAATTAATATTTGTGATGTCTTGTGTACACATAGACATGGCATCTTGTATTATATAATTAATGACATCACCCTGTTGTGTATTTTGTTTGGTTAGTTGGGAGTCTTTAGTGTCATTGGAAGTATCTTATACTTACCAAGTCAAAGGTGAAATTTTGTGAAGTATCCTGATCCAGTCGGGATGGCTGCCTTGTTTCAGCATGAATAGATACATTAAAATAAATGAATTATAAAAAAATATATACTTTTGCGTGATCAAAGAGTTTTGTTAATTGATTAATAGTTGCACCTTCTAAGTTCCTTTCCTGTAAGAACATTCCGTATGAAACACATCAATGGTTTTATAATTTGCCTGTCACTGATAGATCTTGAATTAGTACGGAGACCAAATGAAAGTTTTGCTTTTATTAAATGATAAACTGTGTTCTATTTTTTTCCCCACCCAAAACTTTTTCTCACAAAGAAAAAAATGGGCAATGAAGAAAGTAGTCCGCAAAGTGAGGTAGGACGAGCACCCTGCTCACGGCTGCTGCGTGGCGGTGTTCTTAACAAGCGCGATTGTCAGCGGTTGTGCGCTGCTGCTGTTGTTGAGGTTTCCTAATGCCTGCACGCCAGCTTAGTCTTGCATTGCACATTAATGCATGAAATCTTATTCCACATCTTCTTAATATCATCAAAAAAGTTACCGATGCATACAATTTGACAGTGTTTGTGCAGGCTACTTGGCTGAATAATGTTTGTTACCAACACTTGCTTGTGTGGTTGCACCACTGGAGAATTCACATGTAGGTGCTTGATAGGGGTGTCCACTTTGGAAGCAGAAATACATTTTGTAACCTCTATCATTTACTTATTTGGAACACTTTCTTATTCGCTTCTTGTCAGTGTGCTTATTTTAGGGTTGCCGCAATATCAGGTTATACGATATTAAATTTCGCAATGTGTGATGATTCACGATCTCAGTTTACTTTGTCATTGGTATTTTATGTCTTTATCATCTTGTTTTTGTGCTTTGTTCTACTTCATACAAATAAAAATTGCCAAATCGTCACTCCCTGGCAGTTCACTGTTCACTTAATTGAAGCCTGCCATAAGTATTCTAATCGTGGTAACTGCAATCTTTGATGCTTACAAAACATGTGCCGTCAGGCATAATATAATAAAATCTGTCAGTTGTGTTATAATAAGGTCATTTAATGAGTAGTATATTTTTTCTTAACTTTAATGTTAATTATTCTTTGAATCATATTTTTCTAAAATTTTTATGAAATTGCGATATTGAGCAAAATGGACAATACGATTATTGTGCGAATTTTATCGTACAATATAACCTCGGACTATTTTATGATACCGGCAAAACATTGGCCCGTAGATGTATTGCTATATCACGGCAACCCTAGTATATATTTGCCGAGTTGCAGGTTGTATGTATGTATGTTAAACTTCTTTGGCACCTTACATAGCCAACTGTGCTAATTGGAGGTCCAGGGGAAGGACAATTAACTAAACACAAAAAAACGGTTTCACAGTTAAAGTGTGAACACACTTTAATCTTCACAGGTAATTATTGAATGGCTGCCTGTCGCTTCCTTATCACTCTTGTTTTACCACTGACTAGCACGGCCTTTGTTCCTTTGGAACTTCGTATCTTTATTCCTCTGCAAATGTCAGTCAACTCATCCATAATACAGGTTTGTTTTGGGGTGCTAGCCAGATTTGGCTGTCTGCCTGATGATCGTAGTTTGTAATTACTGGTGAAACGTCGTACTCGGATTGTAACTGTTGCGTATTTGCTCTCCAACACACCGGTGTGCTGTACTCGTAACGGATTGGCATGTTCTGTTTACGTGACAAACCTTTCTAATTTTCTGTGTCGGGCGGTGGCCGGTTTAACAACACATTTATATTTATGCGATCTAACCCAACAAAAATGATATTGGTCGCGAAAGCCTGCGTGTTAATCAGTCAACTCATTCTGACAATTTAGACTGTTTCCTCATCCGCACTGTGCTCACACACATGATTACAGGGCTCGACGAACTGCACAACGCTGTAACTCGTTGCACCGCGCAAGTCCCACATAACCTTGCTGAATTCAATGAGAGAGTTTATTCAAATCTGCTTTATTTTCCTTAGTTTCTTCCGTCGCTGGACACTTTGTATCGTAGCCCTTTGGACCCGTGCTCAGCAATGTCAAAAAGTGTCTCCCACATGTCTCTTATAGCTCATCTGAATGCACCTTCTGTTTTCTAGTATCTCATTGGATTGTCGATCATCTCATAGATTGTTTGAATGCTTCCTATTTTTTATCAATCCTGAATACATATTCACCCTTTCTCGGTGTCTTCTATCCAAGCGTGTCTTTTACATCTCTGCATCTGTCACTTGTCTACACCTCTTGTCCCACCACCTCTATTGCCTCTGCTCAAGCCACTATATCTCTCTTGTGTACTTTTCATCTCAACATCCCTGTCATCTTTATCTTTCCTCTCATCTTACTGCATCTGCCTTGTCCACGTTGTTAATTTACAACATTTGCCTTAAGTCTACATCTCATCACTGTCACATCTACATTTCTCTTCTGTCATCTAATTACACGTCTGCCTGTCTATCTATCTCACATTTCTCTCATTTTCATGTGCTCTTATCTCAGTACCACTGTCTCAGCTCGCCATGGTGGCGAGATTGACTACCTCGCCTGTTATACGTGGGTTCTATCCCAACCCTGATTTGGAGTTTATATGTTCTCCCCGTAGTCGTGTGGATTCTTCTCCGGGTCCTCCAGTTTTTCCCTCCACTTTTAGAAACATGCGTTAAGAGTATTTGGCTGCTATAAATTTCCACATGATAAGCCACTTCATTATGCGACCTCCTTTGCCAGAAACAAGATATAGGAATAGGTTTTACCCTTTTAACTGGCACAAAAACTGACACCTTTATTCAAGGCATCATGTTTGCAATGACCACAACACAAGCAGTCAAAATGCAAACAAAAAAGACAACTCTGATAAAAGGACAGTGCATATTATTATCAGAGTTGTCTTTTTGTTTGCATTTTGACTGCTTGTGTTGTGGTCATTGCAAACATGATGCCTTGAATAAAGGTGTCAGTTTTTGTGCCAGTTAAAAGGGTAAAACCTATTCCTATAAGCCACTTCGTTGAGCTATCATTTGTGGCCAAGTCGCTGAGTGGGTTTTATATATTTTTTATATTTTTATAATTTTATTGTTTCCCTTCTATGTGACTTTACCAAAAGAACCAAGAATATTAAAATAAAGCTAGTTTATTTTTCACATCTCACTTCTGTGTCTATCCTATCTACACCTACTTCCATCTCACTACATCTGTGCTTTGTCAATATCTCTCATCTCACTTAATAAGTTTCTTTAGTTTATACAGTAAAACCTCACGGGGTCCAATTCGGATTAACTGGGATTCATGGTATGCCGGAAAGGCTACCGAAAAGTAAATAAAAAATGTAAACCCCCTCAAAAACCCTCTGATCATAGCACTGTTTGCGGGGTATACAGGCTGTGCACTTTAGAGCACGGTGGAAAAGCGCGATGCTAATCTTGTGCAGGCAATTGCCATCCGTGACCATTTAATACAGCATATTTGATTGGCGCGCAAGTGTACGATCAGTTGTAAAGTGCTCCACGATTGCTCGTCTGATATCCGTTGTATGACGTTAGGTGAACATTGCACTCGTACACGACTCTCAGACTCTTTAACTGTACGGTGCACATAATTTTAGAGGGGGTTATTAAACAGTAAAACTTAAAATAGTTTTTAAAATGTGGTATTTATTTATTAACTTATCACATGTCAGTGAAATGTGTGAGGTGTGTATTACTTATAAATAAAATGTAACGTGTATAATTATTCATTGATTAATTGTGATATGCCTGATGTTCCCTTTAAATGGAAACATTTTTTCCTTACGGAGTCTGGCTGTCAAAGTTTTACTGTATTTTCTTATCGTTAAGATATGTCTCACCACTTCTCTCATTACTACATCTCTTAAGACTCCTCTTTGGGTTTGATTTAAGGTCTGGCGGGATACCTAATTTAATTGTTTGGCAGAAGAATAGCAAAAAACGTGTTAAATGTACCCCATAAGTTTGCCAAAACTATATAAAATAGTAATTGTTGCTACATAGCGGGTGATCTAGGCCTTCCTTGTGACACAAGTTTAAAGAAATTTGAGTTACTTTATTGAATGGTTCCTCTGGTGTACATGGTTCTCGTGGTTATGACACTGTTTACATTTTACAACATGTGCACACGATACACCTAAATGAAATTGTGCACACGTGGGCGGCTGCACTGAGTGCGCGTTTATCCCAACGCAGGTCACGTTTCAGACACCTCGACGCGACCCTGTCACCAAGAAGCCGCTGTCTCCAGCGGTAGGCGTGTGGGGAGGAGGCCTTCTCGTTGCACCGCGCGAAGAGGAGACCCCTTCGTCCCCACTACAACTCGTAGAGTCCAGCCCTGCGCCGCTGCTGCTGGGGGCAGGGGGAGACCTTGCTGCAGTGCAAAGCACAGGAGCCGGGTAAGATCTCTCTCTTGGTGATGCTCGTGGGGCGATGACGTTGCCTCGGCAGTAGCACGTTTTCCGCTTGTTGTGGAGGTAGCGAGATGTTAACAACCTCGTTTGGTATGCAGGAGGTCGTGAGTTCGGTCCCGACCCTGTGACACCTGTATATTTGGAGTTTGCATGTCTTTCTCTTCCCACTTGCATGGATTTTTCTTTGGGTCCTCCGGTTTTCCCCTTCCATTTAGAAACATGCATTTAGATTATTTGGCTGCTATAAATTTCCACATTAGCCACTTCGTTGAGCTTTCATTTGTGCCCAGGCCGCTTCTGAAAAAGAGCTATACAGTTGAGTGGGCCTAACCTGGTATAAAAAATAAATATTCATTTAGGTTCACAGTTCAAATCGACCAGCTGCCCTAGTTGATACTAAGGCTGTTATAACCGTTAAAATACGTGCCGTCTGCTTCACAGTTGGCATTAAAGATCCCATGATGTAATTCACAAAAATAGGCCATTATGTGCTGGCGTCATGGTTCACATTTGAAAAACTACCAGCAAGTTTCTCAGTTTGGATTAGGCATAGCAATCATCCCTTCGACTGCAAACTCTTGGCACGGCCCTCCTGAAAAAACAGTTGCGAGGCTTTCCTGGGTAAGCAAGTGTGATAATAAAAGAAAAAGAAAACATCCTCGATATACCGGTTTTATTAACCAAATATAGTAACACGATGTTGAAATTGTGGTTTAGTGCACAATTGTACTTTTAAAAATTAATTGAATAGGACTGCAGATGATCCTTTCCCTGCTGTCCCTGCCACTCCTGTAAGAACTATATAATAAAAATGAGAACCATATTATTTATTTATTAGTTTTTAAAATTTCATTTTATATTCTATCTATGTGACTACCGAAAGAACCAAGAATATGAACTATATAATTACCCACAGTCCCAGAAATACTTAAGTACAATCACAAGAAGAGTGCTGGCTGATCGCTGAGCAGTCTCCACCCCGCCTAGCGAGGAGCAGCAGGGTGTCACCCTTGCAGCCAGCTGTGTCCATTCCAGCGTCATCATCAATACCTTTACCATGCTTTGTAATGCTCAAACAATCATCCCTATCTGGCGTCTTCATTGCTCTCGCAAGGAGGTTGGAAATCCCATCTCATACACTTCGTTATATGGGAATATTTTGTTTATATCTGTAAATGAATTTGAAATCACCCATGAAAATATTCTGCCCCGTCTGAGCTCACACATTGACAATGCATCCTTAGTCTTGTCGTCGGCACCATTCCCTTACAATGAAGATTATTTAACATCTAGGAATTCGCAGGCAATGTTATTTTTCATAATTGATTTGTATTTTATGCCAAATTTCTGTTATTACCTTTCATAAGGAAAATGCATTGGAACTCGTCAGGTGAATAAATTATAAATGAATAGCTGTAATCAGTTTTAACAACATTGTGACAGTGGGCAACATTTAACATTCAAGTTATGCAGTGGGTCTCAGAAAAAAGCAGATTTGCATCCTGAGCCTATGTGTACCTGTTAAATCTACAAAGTCTGCTTGCAATTGTCTGAGAATGTCCAGCTATTCTTGGCCTCGCACACCATCCTGACCAAAGGCCTTTTGTAGGGCAAAGTGTATGGCCGTTAACTGGCCCTTAAATAAATGTAGGGCCTTGTCAAGCGCTAGCAAGTGGCTTTCTGTGGCTGGGCATGGCCCTGCCACAAGGACACCAAAAACACCATCTTCCCTTCACGGTGATGGTGAATCAGATGAAACCATTCACTAACCGTGGCTATTTCTAAGTGTGATTAAAAGTGGAGGAAGTATTTCTGTAAACATTATTTTGGAGTGGAGGTTTTCAATTTCTGTGCAGTACTGTTATAGAATTTAGGTAAATGACTTAGTTGTTCCAGGAATGGCAGTTAAATTTAGAAAAACTGTTTTATATGTTAGACCTAAAATAGATTTTGTACAGCAATACCACATTTATGTTTTTTCCTTTATTGATTGTCTTCTGTTCATGTAACAACTTTCACATAACCCAAGTTTTCCAATGTCATTTCTATCTCGACTGCTTGCCTTGCTAGATTAGTGCTTCCCAACCTTTGTTCAATAGATTCTACCATTAAACTTAAGGGGATTCATAACTGAATATGATGTGTACAGGGTTGTTTTATTAAAGTACAGGCATCCACGATTTTCTCTTGTCAACTCAAGCTCTACAATAAAACTGCTATGTGTTTTACTGTGCATCAAATGTAATATTTGAATGCATAAACTTCCTGTTGAGCAGCTTATCTGGAGTGCTGTTTACAGGGTTACAACAGCCCTCACTGCAGTGGAGACTAAGATTCCAATGGGGACTTCAAAGAGTACATAATTGAAAAAGGTTGGGAACCACTGCTGTAGGAATCCTGTATGTCGAGAATCTCCTTGTGTTGCTTGTTATGTTCTTGCATTAGATTGCTTGTCTTTCTGTTGGTTAACATTGCTTTCTTCTATATGTCTTGAAATGTGTCCTCATACCTTCACATCCACTAAAACTTGTGTCTTTATCTCTACAGTGTCGTTGCTGATGGTGACACCATTAGCAGCGATCCACTTCTTCACATTTCCACTGCACTAAAAGAACCTCTCAATATGGAGTGCATAACCTCTAATAACATTGGCGTTTCTGAGCTCGAATCTCAAGAAGTATTGGCTTCCGATTGTCACTTGAAAATACAAAATAGTAATTTTCCTCCTAGCAAAGGAGAAATAGTTGAAAATCTCTGCTTTGGAGACGGGAGTGATACTTTGGAAGCAAATGATGTGGAAGGAAATGAAACATATTCACTAGCTATTACCACATCACATGAACAACGTATTGAAAACAGTACATCAGAATCGGTGACTGTAGAACATCTTAACACTCCATGTATAAGTTGTGCAGACCCTACGCTTACTACAGTAGGGACCGATGACCAAGAGAGCCACGATGTGGGATCTGGCACCTGTGCTGAATTTATTTTCAATCTTGGCTTGGGCGACTGCCAGGAGAACACGGATAAATTATCACCTGATGAGGATTCTAACACCGAGTTGTTTTGTACATTTCCCACCGATGCACATGATGAGGACACAAATGAGAGTTACAATGCCGCACATTCAGATCTTTCTGATAAATCGGCTTACAACACAATTGAACAAGATTGTAGCCTTGAGAATGACATTACTCGCGATCCTCAAGATGACATTGAGCATCTCAGTATTCTCCATGCAGATCGCTCCGACACGTGTGCCGAAAACATAGACGACGCTCCGCTTGAAGGAAACTGCCGTATTAATGATTTTGTCGGTCAACCTCAAAGTGGCATTGATAGTGAAGTTGCAGATAATGCAGAAATTGAACCGGCTGGAGAGTTGGACAGAGATGCAGCTTGTCATCCTGAAACAAATAAAGTTATAACAGAAGTGAAGGATTCGGGTAACCAACTTGACTTACAAGCTGAATTAAAGTTCAACTCTGACTTGCCCTGGCAAACAACGATTGTCCCTCTGTCATCGAATTTGAACGACCATGGGGAAGAGTGCATTACCCCGCATGTGGAAACAGGAGACTCGAGTGAACTTCGTCATGGAACCCCCATCGTAAATGAAGAAGTCTGGCTCTCTGATGCCGTTCAGGACGACCCTGCATCTCACGGAGATGTGGTTGCTATTGGAACAACCTGCACCCTTTTTCAAGATGATCTTAGTTCTTTGGTTGAAACCAGACACCATGGTGATGCAAATAATTTGCTTCATGACGTCGATTACTTGATTGAGGAAAAAGCAAATGGAAAGGAGATTTACAAGGCAAATGAGAATGGCACAATTGAAACACAGCAGCAAGAAGAGCGAATTGAAACCTCAAGCAGTGCGAGTGAAGAGAGCATGCTGCTGCACCCCGAGAGCGTGCTGCTGCACCCATTGAGCAGCGCGAGTGAAGAGAGTGTGCTGCTGCACCCCGAGAGCAGTGCGAGTGAAGAGAGCGTGCTGCTGCACCCCGAGAGCGTGCTGCTGCACCCCGAGAGCGTGCTGCTGCACCCCTTGAGCAGCGCGAGTGAAGAGAGCGTGCTGCCGCACCCCGAGAGCAGTGCGAGTGAAGAGAGCGTGCTGCTGCACCCCGAGAGCGTGCTGCTGCACCCCGAGAGCGTGCTGCTGCACCCCTTGAGCAACGCGAGTGAAGAGAGCGTGCTGCTGCACCCCGAGAGCAGCGCGAGTGAAGAGAGCGTGCTGCTGCACCCCGAGAACGTGCTGCTGCACCCCGAGAGCGTGCTGCTGCACCCCTTGAGCAGCGCGAGTGAAGAGAGCGTGCTGCCGCACCCCGAGAGCAGTGCGAGTGAAGAGAGCGCGCTGCTGCACCCCGAGAGCAGCGCGAGTGAAGAGAGCGTGCTGCTGCACCCCGAGAGCAGCGCGAGTGAAGAGAGCGTGCTGCTGCACCCCGAGAGCGTGCTGCTGCACCCCGAGAACAGTGCGAGTGAAGAGAGCGTGCTGCTGCACCCCTTGAGCAGCGCGAGTGAAGAGAGCGTGCTGCTGCACCCCGAGAGCGTGCTGCTGCACCCCGAGAGCAGCGCGAGTGAAGAGAGCGTGCTGCTGCACCCCGAGAGCAGCGCCAGTGAAGAGAACGTGCTGCTGCACCCCTTGGGCACCGACTCGCTCGCAGATCCACAACATCGGATTGCAGATATCAGTGAAGAAATGCCATCGTGCTCTGACAGAGCCCCAGAACACCAAAGTCCGATGTCTTCCTTAACCATTTCCAGCATCCACAGTGTGGTGGTCCCTCTGAGGTAATAATAATAATAAAGGTTCCTTCACACTAACAGTGTAAGCTTGAGTTGTGCCAGCAACATCATAGTGCACCCAGCGCAAGCCTTCCTTGCCATGCTGATGGCCATGCTGTCCAAATTATCTTTGAAATTTTCAAATTAAGGGAGGAAAAAAAATACAAACATGCTGTACAAAGTATACTTGTTTAAAATGTCTTTGAAAAACATCATTTTCAATCATTGCTAAATAAAGTAAATGTAAATCAAGCATTTCTTTGGGGCGATGTTGCTGTGTATTCTCCAAATGTAGTAATTTTATGGTGATTTTTTTCAAATTTAGAGCGTTGTGTCGGCTTACATAGCCTATTGTTTGCATAACATCACGGGATCTGTAGTGCTCGGTGTGAAGCAGACAGCCCGTATTTATGAATACACCCACAGTTTTAACCAGGGTGGCATTAGGATTTGAACCATGAACCTCGACAACAAAGGCGTTACCACGCAGCCATGTCACTGCCCCAATATACAACCGATCTTCCCTCTAGGGGCTTATAACCTAGCAGTGGGTCGTGTCCTCTGAGGGCCTTTCGACTTCCCTGAGGTGCACTCTAATGTTTGGCTTCAGAAACCCGCTCTAACCTCATAAGCAAATTAAATAATAGTTTGTTCCTCGGTTTACATTTATTGAGTGATTGTGCGTCACTGAGGAAGATCCTCCTTTGGGACCTTTAGCGATGTCATAATACTGTGCACATGGGAGTAAAGTAGACTGACAAAACAAACAAACCTTGTACTTCAGGGCTTGTAACAATCCACTGAAATTCCACGCAGATGTTGTAAACCTACTTGCTGTGCTTCCACTGCAACCATCTCATTGGCCTATCTCATTCAGTCTACGTCTCTTCTTGATCCACCCATACTGCTTCAATAGTTGCTGGATTACAGGCAATGCGCCACCACGTCTGGTCCGCATATAGCTGGAGGACAACGGACTGTTTTGTACTTCCGAGGTGTAATCTAACTTATGATTGTCCTCCCGTTAACGTGAATTGTGAGTGCAGAGTGCGAGCGACCGCTTCATGTCCGTGCTGTAGTCTGTGGTGCGCCGCTCGCGGCTGGTGATGGTCTTTAAGTGGCACACGATAACTAGGCGCCTCTGTTTCACAGAATTGCTTGTGATCTCCGTTGAGGTCTTCTCACGTTAAAAGCAATTGTAGAACCTCTCCAGCCCCCCGTAGGCACGTGCAAAGGCTGCTGCAAGCTCGGTGCTTGATATGGGAAATTTGTTGGCTAACATCAGCCGGTGCATTTATCAACAGTTAAATGCCAGTGGCACAACTTTAGCCCAATTTGCTTTGGGAGCGACATAGTGTGGCTGTAGAGTAAAGAGATTGATGCTTCGGCACGAAATGAGACGCCCGTGTGAAGTAGAAGCAAGACTTGTGCTCCGTGCCACCGCTTGCTTCCTTCGCCTTTCCAGACATGTTTGTCATTGCAAGCCGTCTGTTTCCGATTTAAACTATTTTCAATTAATTGTCAAAAACTCTGTGAAAAAGTTAACTTTATATATAAAAAAATCTCACTCCCAGCCCCGGGACGTGGAGAGTTGGTGGGGATGAGTTCAAAAGTTGACTCTTGGGGCCCCGGGGCTCCTGGGCTCCTGGGGCATGAGGGAGGGGCTATAGCCCGGGCATTGCTGGGGATTCTGAGCCAAGAGCTGCAGCAGGACCTGACCAGTACTGGGCTGGCAGAATAATGGGGTTTCTAGCCAGCGGAGTAATGAGGCATTCATTAAGTAGTTTTCCACCAAGCCAGATGATTTGATGAACCGGGCATCTAGGTGTAGTACAGAACTGCATTTTGTAGCTGGCCTGCACACAGCATTGAAACATTTTCATAAATATGGTTACTCAGTGTTGCTTAGCGATGTCGTGTTTCCTTCGTGTTACACCGTGTGTGTTTTACACAGTGACACCATGTGTATGTAACACCATGTTACGCTGTGTGTGTTGTACTGTGTTACACCATATGTGTGTGTGTTAAACCGTGTGTCTGTGTGTGGGTGGCTCAGCCTGGAGAGTGAGCCGTGCACCACCACCACCACGGCAGGTGACGAGGCTCCAGAGCAGCTGCAGACCGGCCTGGAGAATCCCTCACAATCTTTCTTTTCATTTGAAAGGTATTTTCAGTGCTATTAATGGGGTAATTTATTTTCAACATTCATATTTTTTATTCAATTAAGTACCATTTTTATATTGAATGGTGTTAATTTTCTCCCGACAAGTATCTTATTTCTACAGCAATTAATAATGAACTCCTGCAATATGTTTTTTTAACTTCTGGGTTGTCTTCACAAGTTTTGAACGTTTGCGAAGTTCGCTTGATCCATTCCAGCTTGGTACCACGGACAGCCCATTTTGGCATAACACACTCTGTACCATTCCCGAGGTTTCAGTCTCGTGGAAGTAGGCGAGTGCAATGCTTGCACTGCGCTCCGTGTGCTGTAGCTCTTCCAACTTACCCTGAATTCTGGGTTATTTGAGTGGTTTCAAATAGGGTTTACTCTACATATGTTACCATTATTAAGTGTAGCAGGTGCCAATAACATTTTGTCGCGTTTTGTTTTGATTTCTTAACTCGCACCTAATACTCACCATTTGCACCAACACGCACCGTTAACACTTTTCACTCGCGCTGTAACTCGCCACTGACATTAATCGCTAAACATCATGACATACACGGGCACTTTTGTTAATGCCACTCATGCTCACCACGTACTAATGCACTCGCCATTCACACACGCTGTTCACACGAGCACTCACCACTTTACCACACATCCGATTTGCACGGTTGGCTACGTACGGTGCGAAAGAAGTTCTACATACATGTACATACACATCCTCCTAGTACATGTGGCCCTGCCCTACGGTTGGTGTGAGTCGACATCCATTGATCCACACCAGCCCCTTCCACTGTCTTAATCTCCTGCCCCCCCTCGCTCCTACTCACTCTGTTCGCTGTAAGGGGAACCGGTTTGTGCGTCATGCACACACCCAGTCTGAGTGCCGTCGCGTAGCCATTCGGCGATTCTATTTATCGAACAGCTCATGTGTGCGACCCATGTTTATCTTGAGCGCTCTATTGCAACCTTCATGACTGAGTTCTTACGTAATTTCTTTCAGTTACCATTAATTGCATACACAGTATGTATCTCTACTTGTAATTTTGCTTCGTTTTCGTTTTCCGTGGTTGGTGTCCACGTTTTCGTTTGTTTCCCATGTGCTTTCTCCGTTTTCGTTTTCCCATGTGTTTTCGTCCGATTTGTTGACTGCATTGGTATTTGCATGTCCATGCACGGTTACCCTTCCCTTCCCCCACCTCTACAGCCTATATAAGTCCCGTACGTTATCCCTCCGGGCGTCTTTCTGTGTGTGCCTCTCCATGTGTGTGTGTGTGTCTCTTGGTGTGGTGTTGCTCGTTGTGTCCCTCTGTACTGCCCAAAACACCTTTCCCTGTGTCTTCTCTGTGTATGTATCTCTGTTACCTTGTAGCTCGTGTCTGTTCACGAGTCCTTATCCTCTGTTTACATTGGTGTGTTCAACCTAGAAGATGAACACAAGATTTAGCAGTCTTTTGAAATACATGGTTCGCGTCTCCCATCTTGCTGTATTTGCCTTCGTGTGATGTCCCTCTGTGTGTGATGTCCCTCTGTGTGTTCCCTCGCTGTGTGGTTTACGCCATTTTCACCTGAGGACGAGCGCTTGTGTTGCGTTCGAAACGTGATTTATTTTAACTTTATTTCTACATACGTGACTTTACCGGAAGAACCAATTAGTATATTAATTGCATGTCTTGACTATCGGTTTACATTTATATGTAGGTGAAATGGCTAAATTTTAGGGCTGGGTAGGGTTATGAAGAATGCTGAACAATACAGAAAAATGGTTTTGATATCTTATATTTTTATGAAGGGCCTTGGATTCTAAGAACTTGGATGACTGCATCATTTACCACCAATTATAAAGCGTGGTTTGCTTTGGCAATTGGTATCGTATTGTCTGTTATAGGATCTGGTAGATCTTATATGGGTAATCAAAGATAGGACTAAAACATTTTCCATATCCTACTTGCTGATGTCGTTTGGTTGTCCTCTACATGTTTAATTATTTGGTCCCTATGCTCTTCGTGAATAGTCTACAAGAGGGTATTAGTTTTGTGTACATTCATATCGCCTATGTCGCCTTGTCTAAATGGAATAATGAAAGAGGCATCATTATACAATGGAGGTGTTAAATTTCTGCGTAACTCGCTAATAGATAGGGCTGCTTAGTTGTTCCCACAGCTGTCCTGCTTTCTTCTGGGTCCCCACAGTGAGCCCTTGTATCTATGGAACCTTTTTGCCAGTATTCCTTGCAGAAGGTATCCATTTGCTGTTTGAACATCTTAACACCTATTTTATTGCCAGAAAGGGTAAAACCTATTCTTATTTTTCATACAGTAATTCATTGCGTTCCTGGGAACGTTCAATGTCTTCATTCTGCAAGCGTACAACTTCGAATTAAGTCGATGATGTGTCCGCCCCAAGCTGTTTTCGTGATCTAATTTCCACAACACTTGCATCTGGCAATCGGTGAGTGGAAATATGATGTGGCATTTAAACAGTAGGCTATTTATAATTGTTACTTGGGAGGTTACTAAAATGTTCATCATAGTCAATTATCCTGACAAACGTACGCATAGAACACAGCCGCCCAAGTCCACTTTTGCTGTCTTGTTGAAGACTGCTGCCCTCTGCTTGCCCAAGTGGCGCTACGCAGAGATTCTCACATCCAGCCGAGTGACTCGGGGCACACGTGTTTTTCAGCATTATAGACTTTTGGTGTCACACATTTAGTTTTCATTTCGTTTTCTGAGACTGGGACATCATAACTGCATGATTGATAACTACAGTTTAAAATATTATAATTTTGGATATATTGAAGGTAATTGTATCAGCTTTGTATGCCTCTGAGACTTGTACATTAAAAAAGACTGATAAAGATGATATCTTGGCACTCGAAATGTATTGCTACAGAAGGATACTCCATCTAAGCTGGACCCAACGAGTGACCAACATATAATTTAAAAAAAGGTTACACTTCGAAGAAGACAACCTGATGATGCAGGCAGTGGCACTATTTGGACACATGTAGGATGAACAACAACAGGAAATTTTAAAGTGTTGTTGTTCAGAGGACGACCTAACAGCGAATGTTTTGATGACGACAAGAGATTAGTGCCAGAAAGATGTGGCCACTATTTGAGCATTTTGGCACAAGACAGAGGAAAGTGGAAACAAATGACGAAATGTGCAGTGGACACCTACGGGATATCTGCCCATGGATCGTGATGATGAATTTTAGCATTATAATCTTTAAATTTATGAGACAATGTTAAGTGTTTATCAGAAATGGTGAGTGGTAACATGTTATTGCATTACAGCTGTGTGAAATTACTACATTTTTAGGACTGGGTAGGATCCAATCATCTTTCCTGCGGATATCATGAAGAATGCTGAACAAAGCAGTTTTAAAACGTCTTCCACATAAAATATTCAAATTTTCATTAAATATCAGCCAGGCCTGTTGTTTTTATAGGGCCACTGAGAGCCGTCTATTATTCATATAAGGTAATTGTGTCGAAAATTTGGCGAGGGCTGTCCCGCTTGAAAATACGCATACCGGATGTCATCTGTGAAGGGCTCTGATGGCCCTTGTTATGTCAGGTAGCGTCAGGATTTGCAATCAGTGTCCTCCGTCTAAAATGGGAAGCTCCACTACGTCTGATTCGTTTTTTGTTGATTCATTTTGCATATTATTTTTGGTCTTCAAAAATGTTAATATTCTGCTCACGAAGGTACATGTTGCATACGCAACTCAAACTCACTGTATACATTAAATGTACGAGAAGTGAGCAGGGTATATTTTTGGTATATTTTAAAGCTTTGTTAAGGCTTTTACCCACGTGCTTGGTTTATTTAGCTCAGCAGGGTAATGAAATTCCATGGCAACCCCAATGATGTCCTCTGTCAGGCTCATTCCACAAGCAGCAGGGAGAAGCCAATGGAATGAAAGGAATGTACCAGCTCAGTGAGATGGTAGGGAAGGAGAATTAATTAAGGATTCCTCCTCAGTCACATGTTAGCTTTTAACTGCTTTATTGTGATTTGGTTTTCTTTGATGTTTTTATGAATCCTCCCTATTCTGCCACGTAAGCGTAATGCAGTTGCTGTTCTGGAATAAAGAGATGTAGTGAGCTGCTGTTATTTGCAGAGGCAAAAACTGGGCTCCACCCTTGAAGAGAGAATGATGTAATGGAACTGCGCAGACACTGCAACGAGCCCTTGCTGAGCGCCTACCAGTGGGGTGGGACTGCTCACATGCGAGCAGCGCCGTAGCGTTTACAATGTAGCTGCGGCAAAAAATACCGAGTCTTGGGTTTCTGGGCTGCTTCGTTTTAAATGGCGTGTCCTCCCAGTCAGTTGTGGGTATAATTGATGGCCTGGAGGTTTTTGTTGCAAGCAAAAGGCGACTTGTTTACATCTGCATGTCAATGAAGAAGCGCTCTGAAGCAAGGCTGCTGTGGCAGCGTTGACGACACAAACCGCCCGTGCTGGGCCTGTTGCTCGGCGGGGCCGGGCGTCGTGCCGCCGTGCGCACCGCTGCCCCAGCGGCAGCGATGGGCAGCGTGCAGTCGCAGCAGCCCCCCGGGGTAGGCGTGCAGGAGACGGCCGAGCCACTGTAAGTGCTGCGTGCATCGTGTGCGTAGGCCCGCTTGTCTGCAGATGCACATGCCCCGATTGTGTGTGGGCCTTGTAAAACCAAGGAGACGTTTTGTCAGAAGTGTAGATTTTGTGCTGTTGGGCTGACAGACTATTTACCAAAAAAAATGTCCACAGTGTTTTGCGTTTGTGACTCGGTGAAGGTTGTGGGGGTCACAGGTAGAGCATGCTGCCCGGAGATGCTGTCGAGATGGATTGTTGCCTTCATTTGTGTCACCTCCGTCTGTGTGCTTGCATTGTGTTCAGGTGGAACATCGTCTCAATGTTTCATGGGAAGGCTTACTGTAACAATTGAAAGAGCGAACCATCTTGATTTTAATTTGATTAGTGAGTGTAAGTATAAATTCGATTTTAATGTTTTTAGTTGGAACATTGACAAAAAAAGATTCAAATGTAACATTTTCTGCAGTGAAAGCGGTGTTTGTGCTTTTTTTATTTGGTTATAATTTGAATGATCGCTTGACTGACTGAAATATTTCCAGTTAATATAATAAAAGCCACATTCTAGTACTTATCACGCCTAAGCCAAGAGCTTGTTTTATAGATTAGATCTGCTTTGTTTTCTTCCTGTATCTCCGTGTGTCTGGCTACGAACAGCCAACCACTGCATACAGTACAGCTGTGTTCTTCAACTGGTGGCACACAGCCCAGAGGCAGACCACGGAGCCTCTTGGAGTGGCCCGCTGGGACGTAAAGAGATGCAGATTAGTGAGATGAAAGAGCGATAAACAAGGACTAGAGATGAGAGAGCTGTAGATGATATATACCAATCAGTGGTCACATTTACAGGATGGATCTGAAATATAGATACTGACGAAGAAAATTTGAACAATAACTGAAGAGTGAAAACTCTTTGGTTCTAAATTAATCGTGGATAGGTGCGTGATTGGCATTGCACGGACAGAGAAAAAGGACCACACGGCTCGGAGAACAAACGTCAGTGACGTGGGTTTGGGCAGGACTTGCTGTTGTTGGAAAGGGATCGTGGCTGTTGGTCTTGAGACTGATGAAAGAGTGGAAGCCAAAGAGGACGAGATGCTTAAGAGAGTGTCCGTGAAGGAGATGGAATGGTGAGATAAGTTCCCACGTAGGAGCTGAGTGAATTGTTGCATCGTGTTGCCGTGAGGGATGACGATGACTTGGGGAGGACTCGTCCAGCAGTGGATAGGGTTGCCATGTGATGTTGCGAAGTCTGCACGTGACCTTTGGATGTGCGGACGTTACACGGCGTGGCCCCAGTGGTATGATGCGTTTGCCGCTTGTTGAAGAAGTTGTCGCTTCCAATTTGGCAGGTTGCCTTGGGTAATACCAAAAGAGTAATTACATTTGATGTGCCGGCATAGTTTGTGTGATTTTATTCGGTTTTTTTGGTATTTCTGATTTTCCCAGGAGGGATATTTTCAGAAAATGTCCTCTATTGGTCGATGCTTTGACTCTAAAATTTTGTTTGGATTTACAATAACAAACTGAAATAAATATGTGATAAGCAACAATAGAAATGTGCACAAATTGTCATTGATACTGCACTTTAAGATTAGATTGCGTTTCCTAACCGAGGGGAACTGTGATGAGGTTGTAGACAATGCCCTGCTACCATATAGTATATCACACTAATTATGCATGGCTGTACATCTAATAGAATAATCAATACAGTACGAACATTTAGTCTTGATAATCATTATATGACTCTATACTGTTTTGTGGACTAAGGGATCATTATTTGTTTGTTATTCAAGGAATATCTCATTCGTAATACTTGCTGTTCATTCGCATAAAGTTGACCCTGCTATGAAGGCATTGTTTAGCACTGGTTTTAAACCCTATGGTATTCAGACCTCCCAGTCTAAGACCACTGGCCCCTGTGCCACCAACACTTCCCCCCCCCCCTTTAGTTTCTGGAAGATTTTGGTAACACTAATCAACATTCTCCCAGACGTGTTTTCTTCCTCGGCTGTTAGTCTATCATTAAGTCTTATCCACTGGATATATCATCCCTTTCAGCGGCGTGACCTGCCCATGTGCTCTCACATTTCGTATTCAATCTTCTGGTCATCCTTACTACAGAGCCACTACAGAGCCACTACAGTTGGCAATACTCATAATACAAAGCCCATCAACTTAATTATGGCCCACATCTATGTATAATAAAGTGGAGGATACGTGCTTTCTCTGCCTAGGAATCAATAACGAGGACGTGCTTTTGGTTGCTTTTATATCATGTCCTCATAAGTGCCAGCTTCCCCTAAGCATTTTGCTACAGGCTGGGCTACATTCCTGAATTAAAGAAGGCTGTTGATCTCTTACGTTTTTTGCAGGAGCTCTGATTCGGAAGGTGCATTCGAAACCCCAGAACAAACAACACCAGTCCACGCCGCACATTTTCAGCAGGACGCACTCGACGTTGAGGCTGAGTCTGCACAACTCAACTTGGGAAACCCCACTGGTAAGATGAAATTCGAAGGAGTGCGAGATTGAGAAATGGGGGATATTTGCTTGGCCATTAGTCAATTAAGTACTTTAGGTGGCATGAGGTTGGTTTGATCATTTGTGCCTCTGCAATCCTTCATTCTTTGTGGCAGCGTTATGGGTAGGTGGAATATAATTTGAAAGTGGGGCCTTATCAAGGGTGAGGACAGACCCCTTTTGTAATACAATTCCCAAAAGCAGTTGAGCCTCCAGTAGGCCAATGATGGTAACATCAGGGTAGCGGAACCTTGGAGTGATCCATGACAACCGAGTGACAATTGTACCTACAACAGTGTGGCTGGTTTGGGTAAGTATAGCAAAACCAAAGACAGGTTGATATTATTAGGTTTTTTTTACGTGGCTAAGAATCATTTAGGCCTAAGCTGATTTACAATAATGACCCACAGAAGACCTTGGTGAGAATAAGTCAAGTTAAAGCAGTGAATAAATCACAACATTGAGTAGCAAACGCATTCGAGAAAAACAACATTTAAGTCGTGCACCACTCAAGCAGCACTGGCAGTAGGTAACACAGAAATATAACGCCAACTGGCATGGGGTTCACGAACCACTTGCGCAAGAAAAGGGATAGCTAAAGGAATACTTTTAAAAGGCCAGGGAAGGAAGAGATTCCAGCTGAAACCACCCAGTGAGCTCGTTCCAAAAGTGAACAGTGGCAACTAAATGACTCCTCACCATAGCCGGATCTCACAACAGGTACATTAATGAGAAGTTTCGAGGAGCTTCTAAGGCAGCGTGATGAGGACTGCAAAGAAATGCGGTCACGGAGGTATTGCCTGATTTGTTTTGGAGCCTCCAATAAGCGAATGGTAGCACAAACATTGGGAGAGGGTTATCGACTGGCCCATGTTTCACCATAAACCAACCACTATGCCATGAGTTCAGATACAAGTTCGACCCCCAGCTTGTTTAAGCATTCCATGAGCAGGCCATGTATCCGAGATTTAGGTACAATATAAACGACAGAAACATGTGAAAATATGGCAGCAAACAAGACGGACGTAATAGGAATGACACAAATGAGAAAGACGGCACAAATGGACAGTGAAAATAACAGCCAATACAAACGAGGCGGTATGCATGAGGCAGGCCCTACACATTAAATGATACACACGGTACAAATAAGACAATATTTCTGACACCATAGAGAAAGTAAAAAGAGAGCGAGCGTACACAGCAGGGGGTGGGAGAAGCTGTGCTGGAGGCTGTTGAAGCAGAGGTGGTGTGTGTGCGGAGCGGGGGGGTTCACTGGCAGTGTGGGGGTCGTGTTCGGTGGCCATTGATACGAACTTCAACCACGGAGCGGGCACGACCGTGGCGCCCGTCAGCTTCTCTACAGCGTAGTGGAGAGGAGCTTTTGCTGAAACTCACTTCATTGGTCCTTGCTGCGTTTCACTTCGTATGCTGTCTGACTGCATTTAATATATATACACACTTGGCATATTGGACAACAATCATTATTATTCTTCCATTGGGTGGTGGCTCTAAAATATATGAAGATGCATACTCTGACATCGTTGAATGTGACATGTTAAGTGCAGGTACAGTGAGAGTTTTGGCTGAATAGAGCAGACGTATCCGATTACCGCCCGTTTATATTTCTCATTTGATAGTGGTGATGATCTGTACGGACCAATCCTGCTTGAGATTGGATTGGCCCATACTGGCTTTACAGGATTAAAACACATCTAGGCATCCGGTTACCTTCCCATTGTTTACCTTTCGGCAATTATCTACATGTTGCTAACAACAAGAACTACCTCCTGAGTCCGACACTCAGAGCTCACCCGAGTTTGTGAATCGAGGCAAGCCCTGGGTAGTGAAGCGTGGGGACTGGGAGCGCAACGGTTAGGGCCACTGCGAACCCGGCGACCTGAGTTCTTTTCCTGCTCAAGGTCAACACCAGTAAGGATTATCTGAACCAGTTCGGGCCTCCCCTAGGTCGACTCACCCTCAAATTAGTACTTTGTGCGGTGTGTAAACTTCGTCGCCTAGAAGACAAATGCAGCTAAGCATGGTGCTCGCCACCCACCCTCTCGCTAAAAGCACTTGCCCCAAAATTCTGTCAAGGCTATAAGGGGAATCTTTGTCTTGTCCTGGGTACACGAGATAGTATCATTCCTCAACTCTGCCAGTGGGATCATTAATATTGATGAGCGTGCAAGGTGTCTTCCTGGTGGGCAGAGCAGGAGACATTAAGTGTCTTTACTCGCAGGCCACCACTCACCCGCTAATTCATCATCATGACCAGCCATGAATCGTGCGACAATTTTGATGTGACGTATAATTGAGCATCATTTATCCTCAATATTAATATAATTTCCATGTATAGCATATTGCATCTTATTTTTGGTAGCTGCGTCCGTCAAAGATCTGGCTGCCTTCTTGAACTTTAGCACTGCTTAAGCCTCTTTTTAAATGGCTGTCTTTTGTGTTCCTTCGTTTAATAGAATGCCAATGCGATGTATTTCAGTGCAGTTGTTTTTTCATAAGCAAACATTTTTGTTGCACAAAGTTGATTGTTGAATGAATGCACTTATCTGATTTATTTTAAAAAAATGTCCAAAATGAGCTTTACATCAATTGGTGTCTTTAAAACGTTTACAAAAGGTGTTAATTCATTATAAACTTTATCCCCTTTTTGCAGATTTGTTTCCCGAGTGTTTTGCGACCTCGTTAGAAGCATCTGCGAGTGCGCAGCTCCCCCAGGAGGCTCCACAGGAGACTGCTGTGGACGCCCCGTGCGGAGCGCCTGTCGAAGCGGACGTTGCCATTCCCCTTGAAGACTCCCTGGCAGCTCCTACCAGCCCAAAACTCTTTGATGAGAACGAACCCATTGCCAGTAAAGGAGCCTACGCCCTTGACTTTGAAAACCTTTGCAGCAATGTCCTTTTTGAGGGGGTATCCCAGGTGGAAAGGGAGTGTGGCCAAGCACTGAACCGACTGCTGGAGCCTTCTTTGACCGGAGAGAAAAACCCCACCCCAGATGTTGATACTTTTGTGCAACAACCTCATGCACTGGTACTGAAGGCAAGTCCTCGGGCAAAGAAGACAAAAACGCAAGCTGATAAAACAGCCATAATTGATGCTTCTGCAAAACAGGAGGTTGCACTGAAAACTCATACAGACACTGCTGAAAATGGACCAGGGGAGTTGCCATTGAATGGCAATTTCCCAAATGTGGAATATTCTTCAGTTGCAAATCCTTTGTGTAGTTCCTCTAGTGCAGAAGATTTTGGTTCTGTACATGAGAACAACATGATCACATCAGAGTTAACTATTCCTGCAATTCCCTTGGAGGAAAAGAGCACTGCGTTTGTTTTGGACCACTTACTGCATCAGCCAGCTGCAGTTCACATTGATAGTCCTTCAAGTGCTGGAGGACAACATTTTGATGCAGACATCGTTGGTGCTGTCTCTGCAGAAACCAACCTACCGCAGTCTCCACAGCTTCCACAAGCTTCTTACACGTTCGATCCCTACAGCTACGATGATTCTGTCAACCCATTTCAAATTGGAGGATCCAAATTACAGAATTCTCCTCCTTTTGACCGCAAGCAAGCTTCCGCTGCAGCCTTTGCTGAACCAGAAGCACAGGTAGTTACCTCTCAGCCAGAGAAAGGGGCTGTTAAACTTGAGTTTGACTTCTCAGACAACAAAGAGAACGCAAATGACCCTGAAAAGAAGCACACGCCACCTAAAAGGTTGGGTAGAAAACCAGGAACAAAGGTGTTGCCTAAGAAAAAGACCACGCTCAAGAAACCAGCTGTGGTGCACAATGTTCCACCTGTTGCCGAGGCTGCAGTAGCTGCAGATGTTGAGGAAATTCTATTGTCTAAAAGTTCCTACGAATTGGACTTCTCCAAACTCGATGACCCCAACTTTAATCCGTTTGGTGGAGGGCCAAAGATGCAGAATTCGCCCAAGCTGCCTCGTGCTTCCTACACTTTCGATGCGGACAACATTGAAAGTGAGAACCCGTTCAAATCCTCCACGAAGATGTGTTGTTCCCCACCTAAACCCGCTGGCTTTGAGATCCCACCTGATATGGGGACCTCTGTGGAAGCCGAAGACTCCACCGCCCCTGTTGCACCTGGGAAGTCTCCGCTGAAAAAGAAGAAGCAGCCAGTAAAAACGTACGTATAGAGAACTGTTGTCGTGCAACATAGCCTTACGTTACACAGACACCTTGGACAGAAATAAAGGGATGTAACAGTTTGCTTACATCGTGAATTCACAAATGTTGGACTGAAATGCGAAAATGTGAAAAGAGATATATTAATATGTGAAGACTAATTGTAATGCATTCTTAAATCTTGGATTATCAGTATCTATAAATGTAAGTGCAGTCGACTGGATGTGCGCTAATTGTAGAGGACTCGGCTAATTGCATACAAGCAATTTTGACAATTGAGAATTATTTAAAACCAATCCGATTTTGCATTTGAAGGCCAAGGGAAAGGTTGGACTAAGCTGGAAGTGATAATAGGAGTGTGGTACAGCAGAAGGAGTGCAGACATGCCATAGTCTTGATCATAGAATAAGGAACACATCCATCCCACTGCTAGTCATAGGTAATCATTGCTGTACTCCATTCCAGAGCCGAATTTGGCACCGCCTGAAGTGGCACGTCTTTAGTAGTCCCCATTTAGTTATGTGGCTGCTAATTGTGGGTTATTTGATAACCCACTCATTTGAAATGGTAATCACGTTATTAAATGTTGATGGCCACATCAAGCAATTGTAACCATTGAAGTTATGCCACATCACATTTGACTGATAAATGAGATATCTGGTCTAGGCTCATGGACGACATGTGCCTACAGTTTATAGTGTTTAACAGAGCTATTGAAAGAAATAGTTCCATTCATTTGTGTCCATTTTTGCATCCATTAATTAATTCCTCTTGTACCTCCAAAGATGTGTTTTTCTACGTGTACCAGGCAGGACAGTCATGACTCGTGTGTTTATCTTTGTGCCTAATGTGTTAGGTCAGAGTGTCCTCCATGTTCAAATGAACATTTGGCAGTGCTCATCCCTGTTGATTGTCCGCAGTCAGTGGTGGGAAATTTCACATTCCTACAGCAGGGACCATCAGCCACATAGAGGACAACAACCTCAGTGTTGACATCTCACCGTAATGGTGCAGCCTCCCCCAGTGGTGCAGCCTCCCCCTGTCGTGCAGCCTCCCCCAGTGGTGCAGCCTCCCCCAGTGGTGCAGCCTCTCCCAGTGGTGCAGCCTCTCTCAATGGGCTTTGCGTGACAGACCTTGCACAGGTGGCCAGGCTACCTCAACCATGCCTGAAATGGAATTTGAGGTCTCACTTATATAATTTGTCATTTTTAATTCATTCCATTAATCTACATGCCTGTAATGGGTACGGTTTTTTCAAAAGCGAATGCATTTTCAAAGAAAAAACTTGTGTATCTGATGATTTATATTGTCGAAAGCTAGCAACCAAGCATGCCACGTTATATAACAGTACATTTTTTTATTTAAAGCTTTCGTTACTGCAGGGATTCATATTCTTGGTTCTTTCGGTAAAGTCACGTAGAAGGGAAACAATAAAATAGTAAAAATATAAAACAAAATTCTCACGACGTTTTGACTGCAACACAAGCAATCATCATCAGGTGTGAAAACCACAGCAAGAAAATTTGAAAAAAGTGGCAGTTATATTTTTTTCACTGGAAAAACCACCTCTGCGGTACAAAATTCTACTCACCTGGTATCGACAATCAAGGGTATTTCCCTGTCCCCAGACGACCTGCTTGTCAGTTTTGATGTAGTTTCCTTATTCACCAAAGTTCCTGTACCTGACACCATTGCAATCATTGAAGACTTGGTTCATCAAGGACTAAACACTGAGGTACCCCCCCTGGTGAGACACTGCTTAACCAATACATACTTCACTTGGAATGGAACTTTCTACAAACAAAGGGCACCCCAATGGGCTCCCCCCTATCTCCGGTTGTAGCCAACATTTTCATGGATAAATTTGAGACTGACGCCATCCAGACTGCCACTCTACGCCCAACCTTATGGAAGAGGTACGTGGATGACACTTTGTCATCTGGCCACATGGCCGGCCTGCTCTAGACCAATTCTTCGACCACATCAATTCCATACACCCAGCCATCAGATTTACCATTGAAGTCGAAAAAGATGGCAAGCTACCTTTTTTGGATGTCCTAATAAAAAAGAGACCTGATGGTTCAATGAGCCACTGTCTACAGGAAAGCTACCCATATGGATGCTTACCTGAAACCGGATTTCCACCACCATCCATCCCAGAAGAATTCCCTCATCAAGACTCTGCACCATAGAGCCCAATGCATATCCGATCAGGAACACATAGCCAGTGAACTCAAGCACGTACACCAAGCTCTTAAGGCTAATGGTTACTCCGACTATACAATCCGCAAAGCTATCACTCAAACCATGAAGAAGGACCCTCTCAAAACCATGACTTTACCCTACATTGCGGGGATCACAAAAAGATCTCCAAAATCTTGAATAAACACAAGATCCAGGTCCGTTTCAACACATTACATAAAATCCGTGATCTGGTTCCGTCTGTAAAAGATGTGATTCCGGACATACAGTACCCTGGCATCTACAAACTTAGTTGCCTCTGTGGTAGTAGTTACATTGGAGAAACCAAACGCCATGTCTCGGACCGCATTCGTGAACACAAAGCAGACCTTAAACACGGTAGGACCAACACCTCGGCCGTGGCAGATCACTGTTATTATTCAGTAGGCTCACATGACATTGACTTCTCCAAGACAGAGGTTTTTTGCAAGCCATCTGGCTACCATGAGAGATTCGTTCAAGAGGCTATCCATATATACAAATACAGTGACAATTTCAACCGAGAAGATGGATTCTGGCTTAGCAATCATTGGAAGGATTTGATAAACCATTTCGGGTCTTAATTGATTGTTCACGCTTACGGTGGCTTTCAGACCGCATCCATTATTTTCGTCTCTCCCCTCCTCTTTTCCGAACATATATGGACTCGTCCATCTGAACAAACTGTCAAATCGCTCTCCGTGGTGCTAACGTTAAAAAATAACCGCCACTTTTTTCAAATTTTCTTGCTGTGGTTTTCACACCTGATGGTGATTGCTTGTGTTGCAGTCGAAACGTCGTGAGAATTGTATTGTTTTATATTTTTATTGTTTCCCTTCTACGTGACTTTACCGAAAGAACAAAGAATATAACAGTACAATTATCAATATAAAATAATGTAAATCTTTTAAACTAAAACCAAACTTTTTATTTTACCAGGTAAGGTCCCACTGAGCTATATAGCTCTTTTCAGAAGCGATCTGGCCACAAATGATATGTAATTAAATGTTTAATACTATTTAAATATCAGAATGACAGGTCAACACACATGTTCCTATTTAAATATATATTACAATAGTACTAATAGTGAAACATGTACAATTTTCAGGTCAATAGTTTGGCTAGGGGAAGAGGGTAGCTGGGAGGTGGGTTGCAGAGGGAGAGGGTAGCTGTGGGGGTGCAGAGGGAGAGGTTAGCTGGGGAGGGGCGGTGCAGAGGAAGGGGGTCGCTGGAGGTGGGAGGAATGCAGAAGGAGGGAGAGGGTAGCTTGGGGGTTGTTTAGGGACTCGATTTGTTTTCCAAGAGCTGCTTGTGGTGCAATTTAAATACCACATCCTCCTGCTGAGTGTCGGGCTGTCCAATGTCTTGCCCACAATTATGTTTTCCAGTCAATGATTAATCACTGGGAATTTTATTGCTATTGAGATTTTGATATGACTCTTTAAGTTGCTCATAGGCCAAACAATTTAAGAACTTGTGGACTAGATGATTTCAAGACATGTTTTTTTCTGTGAATTATTCTCACTACATCATACACAGGAATTATGTCGTAGTTTTTTTATTTTGTTATTTTCTTTGCACCTATATACATGGTTTTACCGAAAGACCCAAACAATATGAATAGTAATTATGTCACATTGTAACAATTCTGAAATCACTAATCTGGCAAAAAATGTAAACACACCAATAAATCAGGAATGTGCATGAACTGAGAGTAAAATAAGACGTTTACATTTCAGCTTTACAAACTGATTACCAGGTGGGTCATTGCATAAACTCGCCACACTGTACACCCTGCCTCCATCTCATTCCCCCCCCCCCTCCAGTTGTGTCATTAGTGCGGTGTCAAAATGGTTTTCAACTTTTATGGTGCAACCAAAGCTTGTGTGGTTAGGAGAGGCACCGTAGTTTGGGCAGAGTTGTCTTTTTGGTTCCCCTCTTTTTTTCAATGCCATCCACGTTGTTGGAGTGCATTCACTGGAACAGGAGATGTGGGAGGGGCAGCAGAACATGGTGCCACGGTGGCGAGATGTTAACTACATCGCCTGGTATGCAGGAGGTCGTGGGTTTCATCCTGACCCTGACGTCTGCTGTATATTTGAAATTTGGTCTCGTGGATTTTTGTCTGGGTCCTCCGGTTTTTCCCGCCATATTTAGAAACATGCGTTTATAGTAATTGGGTGCAAAAAAATTCCACACGATAAGCCACTTCGTTGAGCTATAATGTGTGGCCAGGTCGCTTCTGACAAAGAGCTACATAGCTCAGTGGGACTTAGCTGGTGAAATAAAAATAAAAATTTACATGCAGGAGTTACAATGGATCGCTGGGGGGGGTTTGTGTGTTCGGTTGATGGTTGTTGACCGTGAAGACCTCAGCTGGGGCATTGCAGATTTGGGAAGTTAGGTACTGAGATGGGGAATGCGAGGGGCTTTGAGGGGAGGGTTCCAAAAAACGAAATAATTATATATTTTATCCATTCCTACGTGCATATATTGTGAGCGTTTATTAAGAATACATTATTTTAAACTTGATTATCTTGGCAACATGCGATGACATGCAGTCATTTGTGTCATCACAGTGTTAGGAAATTTTGATATTGAGGTCGTAGAAGGCTGTATTTAGTAAATGTGGTGTTATGCGTTGACGTTTTTATTCATTTGTGGTCAACGGATATTGATCCTTTTGCGGATATACATTGGAATTGACTCACAAGATCAAACTTTCATAGACCAATGTCCTTGACTACAATACCGGTTTACTCAATTATTGTCTCAGCCAATGCGTCCAAAGTGCAAAAACAAATGTCTCTTCACCATTACATCCCACAATCACAACGTCTTTAAGCAGGAATTTGTCCCCCTGTGTAATTTCTCTCTCCTGCTTGTGGCCATAAACGGAGAGCTGTACAACCCTTATGAGAAGAGCTCTTTTTGAAAGAAAAAAAAGTAAGATGATAGCAATATACGACTTTTTTAAACTTAAAAAAAACTATTAATTATTTTTATTTACCCGGTAAGGCCCAATGAGCTCGAAAGCTTTTTGTTCAGAAGTGACCTGGCCACAAATGACAACTCAGCAAAGTGGCTTATCACGTGGAAATTTATAGCAGCCAGATACTCTAAAAGCACGTTGATTCTAAATGTGGAGGGGAAAACCCGGAGGACCTGGATAATAATCCACGCGACCGCAGGGAGAACATGCAAACTTCAAATACAGCAGGCGTCAGGGTTGGGATCGAACCCACAATCTCCTGTATACCAGGTGAGGTAATTAACATCTCGCCACCATGGCGCCCTTATTAACCTTAACCTGATCAACATCGCGAAACCTGAAACTCGGCCCCAGTAACTCATTGTGGTCGTTTTTGGTCAGAGGGTGAAAGCTGCAGAGGGTGCTCGGTCCACGTTGTTGTTTACTTGTTAAGCGCGCACGTGCGCACGTTGACGTGCTCCGTGGAGAAAGCCACCACCACCCCACTCGACTGAGGTCTTCGCTGCTGCGGAGCTTCCTCTTGCGTTAGGGACCGGGCTTGGCTCGTGGGCATTGACTTCAACAACAATAGCCGCCATTCGCTACTAAGTGGCAGTGACGTCACCACGGCGCCTGTGCCAGGCCAGGTGCACTTAGAGGCCATGTGAAGTGTCGAACACTCGCTGACCGGAGGTCACGGGACAGACCCAGGTGCCATGGGTTGACTGAGATGACTGGCAGATGCACCAGCTGTGACTGCACACGTGATACAAAACCCCCGATTAAGTACTCGTAACAGCCTCAGGTACGCAATGCACCGAGGGTTCCAATGCCTGCTTGTACTTAAACGTACGGCAAATAAGTGATAAATTAGTGAATGCTACCTTACATTTTGATTAAATTAAAGTATAGCATGCACCTGTGTGATTTGCTCTGAAAGTTCAAACCTCGACATTCCAATTCCTGTGATTGACTTAATGTCCTCTGTCTTGTCTAAACTCTTGTCTTTCTTTTTTGTATTAATGCAGCGGCACATTAGAGGGCTTGAAGTATTTGTGTTCTATGTTGTAAGTACTGTGTTTGTTTCGCTACACGTGTGCTTTGTTTCCCCCTCGCACACATGGGTTTTCTCTCTGGTGAAGCTGCATAAGTGTCGCTATAAAATATATTCTTGCATTTGGTAACATCCATGATGCTACAATGTTTTGCCACCATAAATCAGTGCTTCCTAGCCCACCCTGCTCATGGCCTTGCTGTCTTTTTAAAATAATAAAAATTGAGCTGACGTTAATATGAGGATCGCTCAGAAAGTAATGCCCCACATAAAGAAAAAATATTCCCACTAGAAGATGATCAAACTTTCAGTGAGCTGTAAGATTTTACTTTTCCACTTTTCACAGTTTCAAAATATGCCTACCAATAGACCCTCAACAATTAGTGGTCAAAACGCCATTGAGCAGCCATGTGCATCGCAAACAAAGAGCTGGAATTGAGTTTTAGACTGCAGAGAACGAGTCAGTGGGGCAACGTTCACAAAAGGCTAAAAACCGTCGACGGAGACGAGACTGTGAACAGAAGAAGCACTGCTAGGTAAAGCGAGTACACATTTACAGACGACGAGGTTAGTGAGGTGATAAAGTGGCTTTGAGAGGCAGGACAGGACTTTCGCTGGCAATTAATACACGCCGCCTTTTCTTGATGACGTAAAACCATTGACGGTGGAAGGGGATTATATGTAAAAGTAATGGGCATGTAGCCAATACCATCTGCCAATTTTGTGGCTAGGTTTCACTTTTCCTCTACATTTTGGCTGAGATAAAAAAATAAAATGGGGCATTACTTTGTGAGCGACCCTCGTACGTGGCGGGGACAGTGGCGGTGTGCGTGGTCTATGACCACGTCTCCTCCCAAATGAAGCCGATACTCCCACGGGGTTTCCAGCTCTAGATGGTCCTAGGATGCTGCTTCCCTACCCTAACCCTCCACCCACAGTCCAATGTCATTCTAATGTGGGCTCAAATATACCCAGACGATTACGTTGGGCTTGATCTTCCTGGTGCTGTGTAATCTGATGCAAACTTTGACCTGACTATCCCAAAGGCATTGTGTAGCTTACTCATACATTACAAAACACACATCTGATAATTTTTTACTGTTTCTCCATTTCCTTATGGCTAAATGTAACGAAGGAGGTGGCTGGGTGCCTTGACTCAGTGTGTCGTGGGTTGGATGCCTCAGCCTGGTCATCAGTGACTGCACCAAAAAAACATTTCATTGTGCACTTCATTGCGGGCAAATTTGAGCTCTTAAGAATTAATAATATGTTAGACTGTCATAAAACAAACACTAACCCTCTTATTACATGGCGGTTGAGAAGATGCTGCTTCCTACCATGTAGACCGGAGGTCACTTGAAGGGATCTAATAGATAGCTCTCTGATATCTTCTTCCATGGGCCTTTCGCTTACAATAAAGGGTTGCACTGCTCTGCAAGAAACCCGAATCGATAATGCCTCATGAGATAATATCGACAACACAATCGGGATGATTTTTTTTAACTGTAGGAAGAGGATTAATTTCCCCCCTTCCGATGTGTTGTGTGTTTACAAGCCCTGTGTGTCATTGACACACGGTCACACTGTGTCAGCCACATCACCTGAGTTGGTGCACCCTTGCTTAGCAGCACCAGGCACAGAGCACGTTCGTAGTCAGCCACCTTCATTGGTGCTTTCAAGCAGCGGCAGTACTGGCTGCTGCTGCTGCCCTTTCTATTTTAAGGTGGCCACGATGGCTCATTTCTGCAATTGACAACTATTCAGGTGGGGTTGATGGATTGTGCAGAGGTCAGTATTTCTGTCAACTCCCAACCTGCTTGGCTCTTTGATACTCATGAAATGGCAGTCCATATATTCCTGAGCATTATGCCCATGTTTTATATTTGAATCTTATTCAGTGATGCCCTACAGCCAAAACATCGTCATTTCCAAAATTGCCCAAAAATTAAGCACTCTCCTGGGATATTCTTGACGCTTGGTTCAGGCGTCTCTATGTTAAAGGGGTTAGTAAATGATCAGGGTTCATGGTCTCAGCTGCCACCTCAATTCCTGAGAACAGGCATAATTATATTTCATCTGAACAGGACAAATTGGGCCAATTTAAACCTGGGATTTAAGTTATGTAACTAGTTTACATGAACAGATACAAGTGCTTATTTTTAGCCACCTGATTGTAGGATACATTGGTCCGATTTGCTGCAGTAATGGGTTTCATTGGCTGAAAAGGACAGCCAAGAGACGTTTTAATGGAAAATAATCTTAGGAATAGGAGATACGAGAAAAGCAGCATTGCAGCCATCCAGTTGCCGTCGATCGCTGGCAACATACTGATGTTGCCATGTTATAGTCGGAAGCTCTCTTGATGAGTAATGTTGTAGATCATGGGATAAGTGGCGAATGGCGCTTTTCACGAGTGAACAGGCTGCACCATGTGTGCCACAGCTCGTTCGTAATAGTTCATGATGCGCTTTACCGGAGCAGCATTTACAGGCCCGGTCTGTGTTTAACGTGAGGCGTGCACAGTCAACGCCATGCTTCAGGCTGGAACATTATTTGCGTGGGTTGTAGAAAATTTTAAGATGTGCATTGAAAACAGTTGAATTCGTCATTAATTATGAATATTATTACCCTTTCAGGGGTACCTTTAAGGTGAAGAAATCTCCAAAAAACTCTCCTGAAGAAATTCCTCAAGTAAGCACTACCCCCCTTATATGACATCACTGCCTGCGCCATGTTGTACACCTATTGTACTTGGGGTCATCTCTTCTCAGCTCCAGTTAATTTGGTGGCAGGGGGGCACAGCGGTAACACTTCTGCCTCGCAGCAAGAGCAGCCTGGGTTCGATTCATGACTTATGGACCTTTTATCCAGATTCTGTGTTCTCTCTCCCCCTGCTCTGCGTGGGTTTCCTCCCATAGTAAAAATAAAACATACAGTGTAACTGGCATTGGCCAAACATCCCAATGCTGAAAAATTACTCCGTTGGGATCACACAGAGCAGCAACATCGCCCCCCTACTCCGAAATCTTGGCAGGACCCTCCTGAAAACGAGTCTTGAGACTCGGTAAGGCTTTCCTGGGTGAAATAGCGTGGCAATAATAATAATCAACTATAATAATTGTGCGTGATGCTTCGTGCCGCTTGCATGGTCATTCATTGTACCCTTACGGGTATAACTGTGCCATTTTTCCACAGGATGACCTTCCCCTGGATGACGTCCCGGTGGACATCCACGTGTCGGGCCGTGCCACCGACGAGGAGAAGCTCGCTTCCTCGGCGGCTGCGGCCAGTCACAAGATGGCGCAGGGCTCGCAGCCTCTCCCGGAGCCGGCATTCTCCGAGGCCGCAGACCTCGAGGCGTTGATCGGTGATGACGAGTTCCGGTCGGCTGCAGAAGGTCAGCCTCTCGGACATTAACAGCTTCATGGTTGCCACGGTGATGAGATATTAACTACCTCGCCTGGTATACAGGAGCTCGTGGGTTTGATCCCAACCCTAATGCCTGCTGTATATTTTGAATTTGCATGTCTCTCTCCCCCCGTGCTCGAGTGGATTTTATTCCGTGTCTTCCGGTTTTTTCCTCCACATTTAGAAACAGGCGTTTAGACTTTGGCTGCCATAAAATTCCATGTAATAAGCCACTTCGTTGAGTGATCATTTGTGATTGCCAAGTCGCTTCTGAAAAAGAGCTCAGTGGGCTTTACCTGGTAGTGTAGTTTGTTGTATAGCCCTGTTTCACTTTAGCATGGGATGAGTTACGCATCCCCAACAACAAGCTAATCAAAGCAATACAATTATTTGTGTTAGAAGCAACGGATTTGTGTTAACCGTGGATGGTAATATTAACATGCTGTAAGTAAAATTATCCCTGGTCTCCTGGGGTAGAATATTAACTTGGAGCAAGAAAGCCATATGCTGGATTGAGACACCCATCTGTTGATGTACACATTATATGTCAAAAGCTCAATATGCGAGCGTTACTTTCTGAAATTCCCACGGTAATATTATTGTCATGCTTAAACGATAAGGGTGAATGCCAGCGCTCTCACACTTGATCTTAAGAAATCAAATGGAATTCATAATACAAGTCTAAGCATTGTGCATTTTTCTCTAAAGTCCACAAGTTTCAAGCTTCATCTCATAAACCAACATTTGTCTTTGATTTATGATTGCTATGATTGTAACAATGAGCTCTTTCATGCCCTCCTAACATTGACTTTCTTGCCTTATCTTTCTGCTATGTGTAAATGCATTCGATTAATTTTTTTATGTAAATGTTTTTTTTCAGTTCCAGGGTTTGACCAGCCTATAGACTATCTTGAAAAATTTGGATCCACATCATCTGTAAGTTTGAAAGTCACTGACCACTACATTATAGCTGTAAAATGTTTTGCTGGCGATTTATATATTTGTATATACTTGATCCAATCAGTCATCATCAGGTGATGACTGTTTGTGTTGCAGTCGAAACGTCGTGAGAATGTTATTGTTTTATATATATTTTATTATTTTATTGTTTCCCTTCAATGTGACTTTACCGAAGAACCAAGAATATACATCTAATGTTTGTCACTGGTACTGCTCTTGTATGTGCATTCCACGCAGCACACTGGAACTTTTTTGATACCTTTTAATTCTACCATGCTTGTTTTATCTCCATTTTAGAATTTGCTGAATGATCAATTAATATCGATACATTGCTCTCACATGTCATTGCAAGCATAACTGAGCAGTGTTTTGTATACATTGTTTCAGTTTCAGGAATCTGCTCTAAGGAAGCAATCTCTCTACCTGAAGTTCGACCCCTTGCTCCGAGACAGCCCAGTGAAGAGCATCTGCCAGCGACCGGAAGCTTTGTGAGTCTTTGTCAAACGCTCCGTGGTGTTGCGCTGTGCATGCAGCCAAGTGCACGTTATTGGGGTTCTAATAATTGTGTTTGAAGAACATGTTTTTCTATTCATATTCTTATGTATCTTCTCAGTATGCATTGGAACACCTATTTGTCCTGGTATCTTCAAATTACAACAATGTGAGGGCCCACAAGATCCACTGTTTTCCGTGTTACATGCAGATCCCCAAGAAAATGATGATAATGAGATTAGCAAATTTAAAAATGTCATCGTCTAGCAAAACCACGGAGAGATTTTATTTTAGCGCTGTGAAGTCCCCTGCATGTGTTCTCTGGCGCCTGAAGTCCCGCGTGTGATGGAGCGCGCCGCACGTTCGCGCACCCAGACTAACGTTACCCACAGGAGGAGGAGGTGTCGGCGTCGTTCTCCCCGTTCCCCACCATTCCACACAATGTCCTCGTCACGTTGCTTTCCGAGCTCGCAATCCGGTCGTAGTGGCTTCCCCCCGCCGCCCGCTCCTCACCGGTGTGTCGGGGTTCCCGTTGGCCGCGTTCACAGGGAACCGTCGGCGGCGCTGGCCCAGCACGCGGGGGGGGTGGCGGCCGCCCTGGAGGCCGAGCTGGCCAAGCGCAAGGGCGTGGCGGAGCTCCTCGCCGTCTCCCCGCTCAAGACGGACACGCTGGTGGTGGGGCACGCTCGCACGCTCGCTTCTCTCGCAACATCGGTCAGAATACTTTAACGTTTTTAACGTAATGGTCTTTTTTTATGTCTATCAAAAAATAATCGTGTTTTTTGCGTACGTGCGCGTGCAGAACATATCTACCTGGGAAAGTGCAACTACGGAGGAGTTGCTTCCAGAAATTGCAGAGAAAAACCCAGCCGCCTTTGCACTGAGGCTTCAGGTATGATTCTGTACAAGCAAACAGTGAAACCACGGTGACATAAACAGGACCATCACCGCCTCCTGCCAACTAAGTACTTGATGCTTTCCTGGTTAAATAATTTTAGTAGTAGTAGTAATAATAATCATCTTGGCTTATCATATCTTCTGATTTAGCATGTGACATTTTAATTAAAATGTTCACCAGTAACAAATGACTGTCATAGCAAACATACATGAGTGATATTCTCAACACTTGCGCTGAAAAAGACCATATCCTGTTCAGCTGAAAACAGATGGATCAGAACCAGCAGTGCTTGTGATCTTATCAGGTAAGGCCCACTGAGCTAAGTAGCTTTTTTTCAGAAACGACCTGCCCACAAATGATAGCTCAACGAAGTGGCTTTTCACATGGAAATGTATAGCAACCACATACTCTTAATTGCATCTTTTTAAATTTGGAGGGAAAAACCGGAGGACCCAGATAAAAATCCACGGGGAGAGAGAGAGAGACATGCAAACTTCAAATATACAGGCATCAGGGTCGGGATCATAGCCACGACCTCCTACATACGAAACGAGGTAGTTAACTTCTTGCCACCGTGGCAAGATGTTCTGCTCTCTATAGGACTTGGCAGTGCTTTATTCTACATGCCTCGCCATGCCCGGGGAGCATGGTTTCCATAAATCCTGGAACTAGAGGGCCAGCCTTGACGGGGACCGCCCTCCGTTTTGGGATCGCCTCCCGTGTGTCTCAGCTGTACATTTCTTCAGCAAGCAAACCGGAATCATTTGAGGGTTCTTTGACTGGGAAACGTGTTGTGGTCTATAAAACCCACCACTGGTAGATGTGTTATTGAATCACTCGTGTGAATTTTTTTACAACTTCTCCCAACCGCAAATAACAGTGATGTTTGCCTTTGTGAATGTTTTTAAGGACTCCCATTGAGTCACAACGACCTAACATGGCACTTTGTATCGTTTCCATCTTTCACCAATTATCTTGAATGTGTTTTTTGACATCCAGGGATGGGATTGAAGTGTTTCTCTTCTGCAACATGTGAATGTACAACAGCATTCGAACCTGATTTATTGGTAGAGGTCACTGTTCTGTTGTTTTATGTTCGGTTTTGCATTTGTCACATGATAAATGTTCTTCTCAAAGCAAATGAGCTACTCAGTAAAGAGATGCTGAGTAGCTCACCCAACTCATTTCGTTTGCTCTTCGTGTGTCTTTGGGCCCTGATGCTTGATTCTGATTACCAGTCCATGATCCTTTCTCCCTTTCTGCCTCTTTGCTCTTCCGTTATGCGCTTTTGGCTCATACTCTGTTGCCCTGCTCTCGTGCCCCATCCCACTCTGTCGATGGCTTGGTCCACTACGCTGTTGCTATTTATTGGGTGGACTGGGGAGTGCAGGAGAAGTTACAGCTGGCTGCGGTGCAGCTGGAGGCCTTTCATTTAGACAGCCATCAACGGACCCTCTCCCCAAACATCCCCCTAGAGTGGCAGGTACAGTTTGCCAGCCGCAGATTGTGCCTGCAGGCAAGTCTGACTTTAATAGTCGAAATAATGAGCGTTTTAACTCGGACGTGAATCCCTGCTTGAATTGAAATAACTCCGATGGCATTTTAAGTGGCACTCGTAATTCACTCGCTCACTTTACACAAGACACGTGCAGGATCCGTTATCTCTTGGTGAAAATGTGCGGCAGTATCTGTGATGGGCAAAGGTTGATCAATTAATTCACTCAAATATATTCAGCTCCCAGACAATTAAGGAAAGGGTGGAGTTGATTGGGAGGAATTTGTAGGAGAGCATGGCATTATCACAATGAATGTGTGGTATACACGATATTGCCACTTTTTTACATGCAACAATAAGTATAATTACAGGATTTCCTTGTGAAAGAACACGTTTTACTCATGCTCTTAGCACTGGCGCTGATGTGAATGTTGTATTTACTTCTCATGAGGTTGATCTTGCACATTATTGGAGACTATAACTTTCAAGACACAGTGTTCGGAAAAGATGATTAAAGGAGGAATAAAATATGTTATCAGATCTTTGTCTCATTGTAACATAGCAACATTAATGTTCCATGTTTACTTGGCTTTACCCGAGTCAATGACTCATCATTGCCCACAGCTTCTAAAGAATCATGTGCCATCCTGAAAAAAAACTCTAAACAGACAATTTCTCTGCAAAAAATTACGTAAAAATTATCTTTCCCATCTCAACATTCCACATATCCTTTTAAATGCGGCTTCCATTCGGCTCTTAATTTGTGCAAATGGCAGCTGTTACCTGGTAAAGTTTGAAGGTCACTGCTTGTCTGGAACGAGACGAATTTCGTGCAATTTCAGGTGTCGGGTTTTAGCCTGGTAAAAAAGTATCTGGTCACGCGTCGCTGTACTAGGGAGTCCCTAGGAGTGGGTGATGATTGTAGGCTTTCTTTTTAAAGGCTGACCTAGCAGTTAACGCATTTACAGAAGAACACACATGTCTTGCTTCATTCTGTTGTTGCCAGAATGGACATTTACGTTTTTGTGTGCACTTCATGATATTCAGTCGAGATTTAGATGTTACTTTACTGACACGTTAACATATCTGCGCAATGCATGTGAAAGATGAAGTCTTTTTGCTACCCAATTGGTATGGCGGCTGCCCTCCATGCAGTGCAGCACTTGTTTTTGCTGTTTGAAAATTCACGTGCAACTGAACTAACACTAACACTCGGTGTGCTTATTGGTATGGTGAGTGGTACAAGTGTCGCTCTATGAGAGTTTGCAAAACGTTTTCCTGCGTGTTCTCTTCGCTTGCGTGTTTGTCACTTGCTTCCAAAGGGCATCAAACTCGGCGTCAGCCATGGCCGTTTTCGCCGGATTTGTAGACGCGAAACTTGAGGTCATCATACACTGCCCCTGTTCTGGTTGCAGGTGGACATTCCGCCAGTCCCTGAAGTCCCTGCCCACAAGGGCCCGGTGTACACCCCACCGGTGAGCATGCTCGATCAGAATGCTATCGTGAGCCTGCTGCGGTACACGCAGACGGACCTGGACGGCGCTTTGCAGCGGGCCCGCGAAGAGGTGAGCACCCTCGGAACGCTGGGTGACACGGTGCACACTATACCAGAAGCGTGCCTTTATTGATCATACACGCATTGTCTGTTCATTGGTTGTCATTATCCAGTCACGTTTTATTATAGTTCATTAGATTATGCACTTTATATGAAATATATTTCTACTAAACTCATACCACAGTTCATCCCTTCTTTCATACTTTTTTAAAGAAATGTCACAGTCCATTACTTCTCATGGAAGACAAGGTATTTTTTTTTCCTCGCTATGGCTAGACTGCCCCATTAGATTCATTCCCACTACAGCTCTTAACACTCCATCTCCCCTGTATACGTCACGAGCGCACTTGCCGTATTTTCCTGCATATAACCCGTGGGGTATACCACTTTTTACAAACAAAACAAGACCCTGCGGGGTATATGGAGGTGCGGGCTATCCCAAAGTATTTTACACGTGTGACATGTCATAACTCGTTTAATTTTTTCATGGTAGGATTATTTACTATGCAACACTTACCTTTGACTAAAGCACTGCTGAATAAACCACTCACACTAAAATTGCACATGTTATCACGTTTTAAATTATTCGAATTGTTTGTACAATCAAACGACAATGGGCGCACTTTGTTTACTGGCGACAGGAGAGCTGGGAGAGAGAGAGGTGGGGGGTTGGGGGGTGGTTGCAGAGCAAGGTCTGCGGTGGCGACGGGAGAGCTGGGGGAGAGAGAGGTTGGGGGGCGGGGCAACGGCGTTACCGTAGTACCGCGATTGTCTGCGCAGTGCGCAATCTACCAGTGCTAAAACTGTACTTATCTACCAGTTATGTGTTACTTATTTATTGGATATTTACTTTTGTTACTTATTTACTGTTTTAGGTTCACTCGTTTCCGGTTAGTTTGTTTTCTTTGTGCACGTTATGATTTTAATGTTAACAATTGATAGTGGAATGTATTACAAATGTAAACGTCGTATTAATATGATGGAATTAAGCTGCGGTAACGACGTTAAAGATATGAATGCATGCGGTGTATATGGAGGTGCGGGCTATCTGAAATTTGTTTTACACAAAACGCTATTTTTGCGGGGTATATGCGTCTGCGGGTTATATGCGGGAAAATACGGTACTTACAGCTGGACTCTCCTCAATGCAGATTTTGACGAAAGACTGTGAGATCGCAGAATGGAAGAGGACGTGCGATGACGACAAACGGGAGGTCACAGAAATGAGGTAGGGTGTAAATTAATGTGTCGGCAAAGCCCGTGTAATAGTCCAGCAAAAGCTCTGCCATCCAGCATTTTACCACCCGGAATGCTCTATTAACCGGCATCTGTCATAGACGGCATTACTAATCTTTCTTCACATATCCAGAAAGATTCCGACAGCCATCCGACATCTTGCCGTGCTCTTCTCATAGATCTATTGTTTACGGAAGTTTCAGAACGCTACCGAGTGGTGGCGCTAGCGGCAGTCTGTACATACAGTATTGTATACTGTACTCTTAAACGGCCCCACTGCTTCTCTGCAATCAAGGTAGAATGCGCTACAACTGACTGGTGAGTATCTCTGTAAAAGAAAATATAGTTTTATATCATTTAAAATGTAGGGTTAATTTCCTTCTCAAAAAGTTGAATGTGTTTAAAAAATTTGGTGAACCATAAGTATAACTCTCAGATAACCGGAAATATATGATTTGATTAACCGGCACCCTCCATTCCCCATGAATGCCGGATGACAGCTTTTGCTGTACGAACAATGATGAGATGGTGATGTGACATTGGTTCAACACGTGACACCACGTATGCGTGTGCAGCGGAAAGTAACGGCATTGCCTCTTTTGCAAGGGCGACCACAAACCCATCACCTCTCTCCCCCCCGTGAACTCGTGCAGCCACGACTTTACAACCCCCCCCTTCCCCCTCTCCCGTGCCTATATAAAAACACAACAGCAGGTAATTCTTTCTCACCTGATGACGGATGCTTGTGTCGCGACCGAAACATCGTGTTCTTTTATTATTTTTTCCTCAACTTGTAACCAACTTGTTTTTTGTGCAGGAAAATTGTGGCAGAATACGAGAAGACCATTGCCCAAATGATTGGTAAGCTCTTTGTGCACCTCACCTAGTGATCTCCTTAACCTGGTCACAGACCCCAAACATAACTGCCCAGTCCTATAGGTTCTTTTGGGTAATTTCATGCATCGTGCATAGTCAGCGAAGGACCATTGTGCCAAACGTGTGACCTCCTGTGATAGCATTCGCGTAACCTGCTTTAGCTGCCATACCAGTGTCTTGAGAGATATGTTTGATCCATGGATCACGGGTATGGCGCCATTCCTTAGAGAGTCGCAGTCCGCTTGGAACGTTGACCTTCAACTGTGAAGTGCGCAATTTTATTGCAGGAGTTTGCGCATCGAGACGGGGCGACGCACCCACAAAGTGACGGTCGTCTCCCTTAAACTAAGCTCTCGATCGCTAGGAGACGGGTCGTAGATGCAATGGTGACATAATAATAAGTTTGAGTAATTAACTTGTTATTTTCTGACACGCATCTCGCGGTGACGAGATGTGAACTACCTCGCCTGGTATACAGGAGGTCGTGGGTTCGATCCAGACCCTGATATTTGGAGTTTGCATGTCTCTTCCCATGGTGACGTGGATTTTTGTTTGGTCAACTGGTTTTTACCTCCACATTTAGAAACATGCATTTAGAGTATTTAGCTGCTATAAATTTACACGTGATAAGCCACTTCGTTGAGCTCTCATTTGTGGCCAGGTCGCTTATGAAAAAGGGTTATGTAGCTAAGTGGGGCTGACCTCGTAAAATAAAAATAGTTTAATAATTATTAAACTATTTCAATAATTTTTTAACTACTTTTATTGGGCCACTATTTTTAATAGAGAGAGTGGTTTAGGTGGTCCTGGCCACTGATCTCTGTGTGTGGTTGACACGTCTTTCTTGTCACTTTACGAGCTCTGTGAGAAGACAGCACCCACTTGCAGTCCAGTGTTGCCCTCGTTTGTCAGCCCCACCGTCGCCTGTACACATTCACTGGGGTTCCTTTCCACTCTAGCAACTTGGTTTCTGCAGCTGAACCAATGCAATTTTCAGTCTTTAATCTGTTGCTAAATGGTCTATGTAGTCCCACAAGCGGTGATAGCAACTGTTAGGAGTATTGCAAGGAGGGCGGTGAATTCCAAGCCATAGTGATGAGGAAGAATTCCCCTTGAAACTGCTGTTACAGGACTTGTCTGTGTGTGACAGTGTACAGTGGTGGCTGTGTGTGGATTACAATGGGGTTACTATCACAGTGTTCCCCTTCATGTGCAGCCAATGAGGAAGATGGGTATATTAGTGCAGTACATTTCCTTACTGCACTGATGTGTCCACTATGCCCCAAATCACTGGACAGCAGAGATGGGGAAAATTTGTAACGATAATAGCCAAGTTTCCAAGCTGTCCTGCAGCTTGGATGTATGACTAATTACTTTCGATCAATGTCATAACTGTTTTAAAACTGTCAAAGCAATTCCATATCCGTTTGTGGCTGCTGCGTAGAGGAAAGCCAGATGGAAAAGGCCATGATGGAGAGGAAAATTCAGCAGGAGATGGCTGAGAAGGAACAGTATTTGGCCGACTCCAGCTCCATGGAGAAGTCCTTTTCAGAACTCTTCCGCCGATACGAAAAGATGAAGGAGGTGTTGGAGGGTTATCAGAAGGTAAAGGCTTTATAATCCGCGTGTTTAAACGCTCAACTAAACGTGTGGTGTATTCCTGCACGTGGCTCACGCATGGAACACGTGTTCACGTTACTTGGGGTGTCACTCCCAGCATCAATCAGCACTTTTAAGATGAAACTTTAGCTGCATTATTTCCCAAGGATGCTGCACACATGGTCGTGCGTTGTGTTTTGCAGCAGAAACGCAACAAATCCACAACTGCAATTAAGTATTTGTTTACTCATTTGCTAGTGATCATTTACATGTTACTCAGGAGAGTTTCACTGAATCTTTAGACCCGTTTTTGCAGAGTCTCCTCCAGTAAGGGATTGGGGCTGGAGACGTCACTCATGTTGTAAAAGCTCCTGCCTTGTCGCTAGATGGCGGATATATTGTGTCATCAAGGGACGGTGGTGCCTGTGCACAAGTGAACAGCTTGTCGTTAGTTGTGTCGTTTCATGTCGGAGATTTTATAGGACACTTTTGTGACGCAGTCTATTGTTTAGCGAGTAACCTATTGCAGCGTGAATGTGATCCGGGTCCTCACCGCACCAAAGGTAAACACGGGCAGCAGCTTGTTTGAAACAAAATAAGTGACCGTTTTTAAAACCACAAAGTACACCGCAGTGCCTAGTTCCTCCTGGCTTTGACATTCCTCATATACACTGGTGGCGTATCCATCAAACACATCGGAACATTAACAGGCCGATGTGCACATTACTTCTTGAATGGATAATTAAAGACACGAGCCACCATCGTGACCATGCAACCCAAACTATGGAACATACAGTAAATGATTGTCGCCTGCCCTCCTTCAAAGGAGGTGGAACAGCAAAACGACAAAAAACTCTACTCAAGCCCTCTCGTCATGGCCAGCATCAGACCTCGACATCGGCATTGAGCTCCTGAACATATTGCCATATGCAAGTATAGAATAGTGCCTGGTTTCGCAGATCATGTACATTAATCCATCGTTTAGCATGGTAGATCCGTTCCTGAAAGTGCCACGTTAAGCGAGGAATTACTCTACTGATCACACGTGCAATGTAAATCGGCCCGCAGTCATCTCATGGCGGGACATGACTGAGATTAGGGTACGACGCCGTGTACTATATTCCGCATAATTTATCATTTCACTCAGCCGCGCAACTCGAGAAAGTAGTATGTCGTCCACCGCTCAGAAACCACACGACAACGTTGCTTGTTCGGCGTTGTGCGAAAAGTGCTCCCTAATTAAAGAACCGCCTTGCTGCAAAAATGCGTTGAGCGAGGACTTACCGTATAATGTTTCATTGTTATACCGTGACTTCCCATGTGGCGTCCGTGTGCGCCTGGCGTCGTTTGCTAGAATGAGGAGGTACTGAAGAAGTGTGCGCAGGATGCCCTGACGCGCGTGAAAAAGGAAGACCAGCGCTACCAAGCCCTCAAAGCCCATGCAGAGGAGAAACTGGACAAGTGAGCGATTTCTAGCACAACGTCTCTCTCGTGTCCAGTATCATAAACTTACATTTCCTCACCAGATGACAGTGGGCCGGGAAGCAATGGATGTTCGATGGAGACAAGGAAAAAATGAATACCATGGATGTTTCTTGATCGCCATTTGAGTGATAGTGTGTATTATATAATAGATATGGGTGTTTTTTAGGTATATACTACATGTTTTAATATATAGGTATATATTTGTGTATTTTGGTATATGGACATGTGTGTATGTTATCTTTCCTATAAATGTTATTTTTTTGTCTGTCTGTGGACGAAACTTGCGAAGGATTTGGCTCGCGAACCGTGGGGCAATGGTTCTTAACCTCGGTAAGTACTGGCAGTCTATAATGTAGACTTGTTCTCGGTTCTTAATAACCATTGATACAGTCTACATTATAGACTGCCAGTACACTCACAAAACTTAATAATCAGGTTAGAGTCTACATTATAGACTGCCAGTACACTCCGATTAAAAACCAGGCTACAGTCTACATTAATGTTTTTTTACTTTATTTTTATTATTTTTCTATCTATGTCACTTTACCGAAAGAACCAAATATTACTATAATAGAGTTAATATAGCTTCTACTACAGCCAGTAAACACTGCTATAGAGTTTGTATAGCTACTACTACACCCAGTACACACTGCTATAGAGTTGTATAGCTACTACTGCAGTCAGTGCATACTGCTATAGCGTTAGTATAGCTACTACTACAGCCAGTACACACTGCTATAGAGTTGTATAGTTACTACTACAGCCAGTGCATACTGCTATACAGTTAGTATAGCTACTACTACAGCCAGTGCATATTGCTATAGAGTTAGTATAGCTACTACTACAGCCAGTACAGTGAGGGGAAAAAAGTATTTGATCCCCTGCTGATTTTGTACGTTTGCCCACTGACAAAGAAATGATCAGAATAACAACACAAAAATCCAGAAAAACGCATGTCAAAAATATTATGAATTGGTTTGCATTTTAATGAGGGAAATACGTATTTGACCCCCTCTCAATCAGAAAGATTTCTGGCTCCCAGGTTTCTTTTATACAGGTAACGAGCTGAGATTAGGAGCACACTCTTAAAGGGAGTGGTCCTAATATCAGCTTGTTACCTGTATAAAAGACACCTGTCCACAAGCAATCGATCAATCAGATTCCAAACTCTTCACCATGACCAAGACCAAAGAGCTCTCCAAGGATGTCAGGGACAAGATTGTAGACCTACACAATGCTGGAATGGGCTATAAGACCATTGCCAAGCAGCTTGGTGAGAAGGTGACAACAGTTGGTGCGATTAGTCACAAATGGAAGAAACACAAAAGAACTGTCAATCTCCCTCGGCCTGGGGCTCCATGCAAGATCTCACCTCGTGGAGTTGCAATGATCATGAGAACGGTGAGGAATTAGCCCAGAAACTACACGGGAGGATCTTGTCAATGATCTCAAGGCAGCTGGGACCATAGTCACCAAGAAAACAATTGGTAACACACTACGCCGTGAAGGACTGAAATCCTGCAGCGCCCGCAAGGTCCCCCTGCTCAAGAAAGCACATATACATGCCCGTCTGAAGTTTGCCAATGAACATCTGAATGATTCAGAGGACAACTGGGTGAAAGTGTTGTGGTCAGATGAGGCCAAAATGGAGCTCTTTGGCATCAACTCAACTTGCCGTGTTTGGAGGAGGAGGAATGCTGCCTATGACCCCAAGAACACCATCCCCACCTTCAAACATGGAGGTGGAAACATGCTATTGTGGTGTTTTTCTGCTAAGGGGACAGAACAACTTCACCGCATCAAAGGGACGATGGACGGGGCCATGTACCGTCAAATCTTGGGTGAGAACCTCCTTCCCTCAGCCAGGGCATTGAAAATGGGTCGTGGATTGGTATTCCAGCATGACAATGACCCAAAACACACGGCCAAGGCAACAAAGGAGTGGCTCAAGAAGAAGCACATTAAGGTCCTGGAGTTGCCTAGCCAGTCTCCAGACCTTAATCTCATATAAAATCTGTGGAGGGAGCTGAAGGTTCGAGTTGCCAAACGTCAGCCTCGAAACCTTAATGACTTGGAGAAGATCTGCAAAGAGGAGTGGGACAAAATCCCTCCTGAGATGTGTGCAAACCTGGTGGCCAACTGCAAGAAACGTCTGACCTCTGATTGCCAACAAGGGTTTTGCCACCAAGTACTAAGTCATGTTTTGCAAATCAATTTATAACATTTTTGACATGCTTTTTTCTGGATTTTTTTGTTGTGATTCTGTCTCTCACTGTTCAAATAAACCTACCATTAAAATTATAGACTGATAATTTCTTTGTCAGTGGGCAAACGTATAAAATCAGCAGGGGATCAAATACTTTTTTCCCTCACTGTACATACTAATGTAGTGATAGTAGATACTACTATCGATTTGGTAGATACTACTTTCGAGTTAGTAGATTTTACTATAGTCAATATATACTACTGTAGAGTTAGTAGCTACTGCTATAGAGTCGATATATACTATTATAGAGTCAGTAGATACTGTATAGTTAGTAGATACTACTACTGTCAGTAGATACTACTACAGTCAGTAGATACTACTGTAGAGTTAGTAGTTACTACTATAGTCGGTGTATACTACGATAGTCGGTAGTTACTACCGGAGAGTCGGTAGATAGTACCGTAGAGTCGGTAGATGGTATCGTAGAGTCGGTAGATGGTACCGTAGTCGGTAGATGGTACCGTAGAGTCGGTAGATGGTACTACCGACTATCGTAGTATACACCGACTATAGTAGATGGTACCGTAGAGTCGGTAGATAGTATCGTAGAGTCGGTAGATAGTATCGTAGAGTCGGTAGATAATAGTACAGTCAGTAGACGTCACCCTGCTGCTCTATTTAAGACCGGGAGAAAATGAGAGCTTTACCATTCTGGCGAATTGCCCGATGATGCTGGATGTAATTGCCAGCGAAACGTCGTACTCAAATTTTAAATGGTGTTGATTCACTCTTTAACACACCGGTGGGCTAAAGTAGTGAACTATTTGTGCTTTGTAAACGTGACACATTTTTTTATTGTTTGGCCGTGTCGGGTGGTGGAGGGTGACGACACATTTATAAACAATGCAATCTCACCCAAAAACCTTTATTATGAAAGATTCTACTATATTGAGTGGATACTACTGTAGTGAGTCCAATTGAGTTGCAGACGTTGTCTTTGGAGAAACACTATTTATTACATCAACTCAACACAACATAACGTAACCTACACTCGGGTGTTGAACGCCCATCTAACCACACTATGGCAGAACTCGATATGGTCCCGCTATCCCGGTCCGGACCACGAGCTGGGTCCCGGACCGCGTGACTAGAGGCTTCTTCAACCCGACGTGAATCTTCACTCACCAACAATCAAGAACCCCGAGCCCCACACGGGGCCCCCGTTATATCGGCCCGGACTGGGGCTGTCTCCGCCTCTCGCCCCGCCCACCTTCTCTCGAGCTTTTTCCCGAAGGCTTTGAGAGTTCCTCTATACCACGTGACCACCCAGCGTCCACCGGTGGCCCCCATCCACCGGTGGCCCCCTTCCAATATCATCCGGTCACGTGTCGGCAGGTCAACCAGCGTATCATGCCCGAACGTAACACCCTGTCTGGCTGACACTCCCTCTCGCTCCCTCACCGGGAGCCTGCACCACACGCTGTACGTGGAGCCTCTGCGCTAACCAGCGCTCACCCAAGCCCCGCTAGGCTACGCCCAGTAACTGGAATGCACATAATGACAACGCATTATCCGCCGTGGCCTCGCAAGGCCGGCACCACACAGTGACATTCACAGTCACTACACTACTATAGAGTCAATAGATACGACTACAAATTCAGTAGATACTACTATAGTCAATAGACACTACTGTAGAGCCAGATACTACTATAGAGTCACTAGATACTACTCACTCTATTATATGTAGGGTGTGTAGGTATATATGCCTACGGGGGGGGTAAAAATATTTTTTGGGGGGGGCAGAGATAGGTCGACAATTTTCGGAAACCTTTTAGATCAACTATTTACCCGCCACTTTCTATTACTTTTGGATTCAGGACTTAAAGCCTCTCATAATTTTGTTGATGGACAAATGGACAGACAAACGGAATGCTGGGCTTTCACAATAGCTTAGTACTTGTGTATGTATATGTTATGTTTTTAAGAGAAGTTTTGAAATATATTTGTCCCCCGGGCAACGCCGGGTACTTCCCACTAGTCTCACCTATAAAAGGCATTTTTTGTTTGTCCGACCGTGTCTGCGTGTGGCTGACACTTGCGAGGGATTTGGCTCGCGAACTGTGGGGTTAACTTTTTGGTTCTTTCGGTAAAGTCACGTAGAAAGAAAATAAATTAAATAATAGCATACGAAGTTTCGATTGCAACACAAGCAATCATCGTCAGGTACAAATGAAAGAGAAAACAAACCTAGTAAACTTAGAAATATAATGCAATACAACACAGATAGTCGGCTAACATAACAGTCAACACTACCTGGTTGATTACATTCTTCCAAAGATTGCTCAATTTGAGAGAGAGACAAAACAAAGACACGCAGTATGTACTGGCTATCGTCTGTCTTTGTGTCTCCGTGTCTGTGTCGTCTCTCTCAAATTTCACACTTAACTTATAATTTAGCAATCTTTGGAAGAACATAATCAAGCAGGCCATGCGTTGTGTGTTGACCGACTCTCTGTGTAGCATTGCATTACATTTCCAAATTTTACTAAGTTTGTTTGATTTAGTGTGTTTTCTCTCTCTCTGTCTCTCCTCATTTTGTTGTTCTTGCTTCCTGCAGTTTTGCCAGGTCGCTCATTGACATGCTAGTTTCTCTACCCCCCCCCTCTCTGCCCCCCTCTCTATTTAAGGCCTCGACACAGAGGCGTTGTTTCTCTGTGTGCCTATGTGTGTGTCTCTCTCTGTGTGTGTCTGTGTTATTTCTCTCTGCTTATGTGTCTGTCTATGTGTCTTCGGTTCTGTGTTTTATCTCTCTCTTAAATTTAGCAATCTTTGGAAGAACGTAATCAACCAGGTAGGGTGTTGACTGTTATGTTAGCCGACTATCTGTTATATTGCATTATATTTATAAGTTTACTAGGTTTGTTTTCTCTTTCATTTGTACCTGATGATGATTACTTGTATTGCAATTGAAACGTCATATGCTATTATTTAATTTATTATTTTATCTTTCTACGTGACTTTACCGAAAGAACCAAAGAGTACTATTATAGGGTTGGTAGATACTAATATTATAGAGCTTACGTACTGTTACTGTAGAGCGGGCGGGGGGATGGTTGGGGGGGGAGGGGGGTGGCGGCCCAGCCCCAGCCTACCAAGGTGCCACCTCGGCCAGCTGGGCAATCTAGGTGAGGCCGGGGGCTGTGCACGGGACTAGGCCTCACCACGGCACTGTTAAGCAAGTACTATTTTCTTTGATTTAAAGCTTTCGTGACTGCAGTAATTCATATTCTTAGTTTTTTCGGTAAAGTCACGTTGAAGAGAAACAACAAAATATATATAAAACAATAAAAAATTCTCACGACGTTTCGACCATAACTCAAACGGTCATCATCAGGTGTGTCGGTTTGCATAAATTTATTTTGAAAACGGCATATTTATTTATATATATAAAAAAAATCACGTTTGCGTCACGCGCAATGATTGGCAGTTTGCCCAGGACTAGTCCATCTATTTTTTGAAAAGAGGAGGGGGGAGACGAAATTTGTTTTTATGTATGCTGTCTGAAAGCCACTGTAAGCGTGAACAATCAATCAAGAACTGAAATGATTTATCAAATCTTTCCAATGATTGCTAAGATAGAATCCATCTTCTCGGTTGAAATTGTCTCTGTGCTTGTATATGTGGATAGCCTCATGAACGAATCTCTCATGGAAGCCAGATGGCTTACAAAGAACCTCCGTCTTGGAAAAGTCAATGGCATGTGAGCCTACTGAATTAGAACAATGATCTGCTACGGCCGAGGTGTTGGTCCTACCGTGTTTAAGGTCTGCTTTATGTTCACGAATGCGGTCCGAGATATGGCGTTTGGTTTCTCCAATGTAACTACTACCACAGAGGCAACTTAGTTTGTAGACACCAGGGTATTGTATGTCCGGAATCACATCTTTTTACAGACGGAACCAGATCACGGATTTTATGTAATGTGTTGAAACGGACCTGGATCTTGTGTTTATTCAAGATTTTGGAGATCTTTTTTGTGATCCCAGCAATGTAGGGTAAAGTGATGGTTTTGAAAGGCTCCTCAAGAGGGTTCTTCTTCATGGTTTGAGTGATAGCTTTGCGGATTGTATAGTCGGAGTAACCATTAGCCCTAAGAGCTTGGTGTACGTGCTTGAGTTCACTGCTTATGTGTTCCTGGTCGGATATGCATTGGGCTCTATGATACAGAGTCTTGATGAGAGAATTCTTCTGTGATGGATGGTGGTGGGAATCCGGTTTCAGATAAGCATCCGTATGGGTAGCTTTCCTGTAGACAGAGTGGCTCATTGAACCATCAGGTCTCTTTTTAATTAGGACATCCAAAAAAGGTATCTTGCCATCTATTTCGACTTCCATGGTAAATCTGATGGCTGGGTGTATGGAATTGATGTGGTCGAAGAATTGGTCTAGAGCAGGCCGGCCATGTGGCCAGATGACAAAAGTGTCATCCACGTACCTCTTCCATAAGGTTGGGCGCAGAGTGGCAGTCTGGATGGCGTCAGTCTCAAATTTCTCCATGAAAATGTTAGCTATAACTGGAGAAAGGGGGGAGCCCATTGGGGTGCCCTCAGTTTGTTTGTAGAAAGTTCCATTCCAAGTGAAGTATGTATTGGTTAAACAGTGTCTCACCAGGGGGGGTACCTCAGTGTTTAGTCCTTGATGAACCAAGTCTTCAATGATTGCAATGGTGTCAGGTACAGGAACCTTGGTGAATAAGGAAACTACATCAAAACTGACAAGCAGGTCGTCTGGGGACAGGGAAATACCCTTGATTGTTGATACCAGGTGAGTAGAATTTTGTACCGCAGAGGTGGTTTTTCCAGTGAAAGGACGCAGGATTTCAGACAAAAAACGAGCTAGTTTGTAGGTGGGGGAGCTGATAGTAGAGACTATGGGACGAAGAGGTGTATCAACTTTATGTATTTTTGGTAAGCCGTATAATCTTGGTGGCCTGGCAGCAGAAGGTTTCAACGAAAACTGTTTAGATTGATCAATTAATGCGGTTGAATCAGAAATTATTTTGTTGGTTTGTGTGACGAGGCTGTTGGTGGGATCTCTTTTTATTTTTGTATAACTACCATCGTCGAGTAATTCTTTAATTTTGTTGTTGTATTCTATTTTATCCATGATGACAGTAGCATTGCCTTTGTCAGCTGAGAGAACTACAATATCATTCCTCTTTTTTAATTTATATAATTCAAAACGCTCATCTTTGCTGAGGTTGCTAGCTGGCATCTTAGCGTTTTTGAGGGTTGCAGCGATTTCAGATCTTGCTACGTCTGCAGCGATGTGACCCAGGCCCCTGAGAGCAACGTCTACTTGGGCAATTATATCATTAACTGGTATGTGTTTAGGTGTGACTGCAAAGTTTAGACCTTTAGCTAAAACGGATTTCAGACCATCGGAAATAGAACTGTTACTGCGATTAATTACGACTTTATTAACGTCTAACTTTTTGGTGTGTGGGTCCGGTCTTTTGTTGAAGAGGAGGTTAAATTTGGAAATCAGGTTTTCCTTACATTTGGTCGACATAGTAGCAGCTGAAGAGGCAGTCATATTGTCTACATGTTCCCAATCCGATGTGGACATAATTGCCGTCAATGATAAGTGTGATTTGTAGAGTGTCTTGTCTAACTGATCTAGTTCTGTGCGTATAAGTCTGATTTTTTCTGAGATAAGAGCTAAGCTAGTTTTGAAAAGAATTCGTTTCGCATTAGAAGAAGTTACAGTAGCAGAGGTGAGTGTAAATGCGATTGGTATTACCCCAGAGTCGCGGCATCTCTTCAGGAAGGTGAGAGACTCGATCAGCTGAGCTTTCTTATCCCGGAGTTTGTTGAAGGATCTTAAAGTTATGTGAAAACCCTCCCCGTAGAGGCGATTAAATTTTGATTTAAAGCTTTCGTGACTGCAGTAATTCATATTCTTAGTTTTTTCGGTAAAGTCACGTTGAAGAGAAACAACAAAATAACAAAATATATATAAAACAATAAAAAATTCTCACGACGTTTCGACCATAACTCAAACGGTCATCATCAGGTGTGTCGGTTTGCATAAATTTATTTTGAAAACGGCATATTTATTTATATATATATAAAAAAATAACGTTTGCGTCACGCGCAACGATTGGCAGTTTGCCCAGGACTAGTCCATCTATTTTTTGAAAAGAGGAGGGGGGAGACGAAATTTGTTTTTATGTATGCTGTCTGAAAGCCACTGTAAGCGTGAACAATCAATCAAGAACTGAAATGATTTATCAAATCTTTCCAATGATTGCTAAGATAGAATCCATCTTCTCGGTTGAAATTGTCTCTGTGCTTGTATATGTGGATAGCCTCATGAACGAATCTCTCATGGAAGCCAGATGGCTTACATGCCATTGACTTTTCCAAGACGGAGGTTCTTTGTAAGCCATCTGGCTTCCATGAGAGATTCGTTCATGAGGCTATCCACATATACAAGCACAGAGACAATTTCAACCGAGAAGATGGATTCTATCTTAGCAATCATTGGAAAGATTTGATAAATCATTTCAGTTCTTGATTGATTGTTCACGCTTACAGTGGCTTTCAGACAGCATACATAAAAACAAATTTCGTCTCCCCCCTCCTCTTTTCAAAAAATAGATGGACTAGTCCTGGGCAAACTGCCAATCGTTGCGCGTGACGCAAACGTTATTTTTTTATATATATATAAATAAATATGCCGTTTTCAAAATAAATTTATGCAAACCGACACACCTGATGATGACCGTTTGAGTTATGGTCGAAACGTCGTGAGAATTTTTTATTGTTTTATATATATTTTGTTATTTTGTTGTTTCTCTTCAACGTGACTTTACCGAAAAAAACTAAGAATATGAATTACTGCAGTCACGAAAGCTTTAAATCAAAATTTAATCGCCTCTACGGGGAGGGTTTTCACATAACTTTAAGATCCTTCAACAAACTCCGGGATAAGAAAGCTCAGCTGATCGAGTCTCTCACCTTCCTGAAGAGATGCCGCGACTCTGGGGTAATACCAATCGCATTTACACTCACCTCTGCTACTGTAACTTCTTCTAATGCGAAACGAATTCTTTTCAAAACTAGCTTAGCTCTTATCTCAGAAAAAATCAGACTTATACGCACAGAACTAGATCAGTTAGACAAGACACTCTACAAATCACACTTATCATTGACGGCAATTATGTCCACATCGGATTGGGAACATGTAGACAATATGACTGCCTCTTCAGCTGCTACTATGTCGACCAAATGTAAGGAAAACCTGATTTCCAAATTTAACCTCCTCTTCAACAAAAGACCGGACCCACACACCAAAAAGTTAGACGTTAATAAAGTCGTAATTAATCGCAGTAACAGTTCTATTTCCGATGGTCTGAAATCCGTTTTAGCTAAAGGTCTAAACTTTGCAGTCACACCTAAACACATACCAGTTAATGATATAATTGCCCAAGTAGACGTTGCTCTCAGGGGCCTGGGTCACATCGCTGCAGACGTAGCAAGATCTGAAATCGCTGCAACCCTCAAAAACGCTAAGATGCCAGCTAGCAACCTCAGCAAAGATGAGCGTTTTGAATTATATAAATTAAAAAAGAGGAATGATATTGTAGTTCTCTCAGCTGTCAAAGGCAATGCTACTGTCATCATGGATAAAATAGAATACAACAACAAAATTAAAGAATTACTCGACGATGGTAGTTATACAAAAATAAAAAGAGATCCCACCAACAGCCTCGTCACACAAACCAACAAAATAATTTCTGATTCAACCGCATTAATTGATCAATCTAAACAGTTTTCGTTGAAACCTTCTGCTGCCAGGCCACCAAGATTATACGGCTTACCAAAAATACATAAAGTTGATACACCTCTTCGTCCCATAGTCTCTACTATCAGCTCCCCCACCTACAAACTAGCTCGTTTTTTGTCTGAAATCCTGCGTCCTTTCACTGGAAAAACCACCTCTGCGGTACAAAATTCTACTCACCTGGTATCAACAATCAAGGGTATTTCCCTGTCCCCAGACGACCTGCTTGTCAGTTTTGATGTAGTTTCCTTATTCACCAAGGTTCCTGTACCTGACACCATTGCAATCATTGAAGACTTGGTTCATCAAGGACTAAACACTGAGGTACCCCCCCTGGTGAGACACTGTTTAACCAATACATACTTCACTTGGAATGGAACTTTCTACAAACAAACTGAGGGCACCCCAATGGGCTCCCCCCTTTCTCCAGTTATAGCTAACATTTTCATGGAGAAATTTGAGACTGACGCCATCCAGACTGCCACTCTGCGCCCAACCTTATGGAAGAGGTACGTGGATGACACTTTTGTCATCTGGGCCACATGGCCGGCCTGCTCTAGACCAATTCTTCGACCACATCAATTCCATACACCCAGCCATCAGATTTACCATGGAAGTCGAAATAGATGGCAAGATACCTTTTTTGGATGTTCTAATTAAAAAGAGACCTGATGGTTCAATGAGCCACTCTGTCTACAGGAAAGCTACCCATGCGGATGCTTATCTGAAACCGGATTCCCACCACCATCCATCACAGAAGAATTCTCTCATCAAGACTCTGTATCATAGAGCCCAATGCATATCCGACCAGGAAGACATAAGCAGTGAACTCAAGCACGTACACCAAGCTCTTAGGGCTAATGGTTACTCCGACTATACAATCCGCAAAGCTATCACTCAAACCATGAAGAAGAACCCTCTTGAGGAGCCTTTCAAAACCATCACTTTACCCTACATTGCTGGGATCACAAAAAAGATCTCCAAAATCTTGAATAAACACAAGATCCAGGTCCGTTTCAACACATTACATAAAATCCGTGATCTGGTTCCGTCTGTAAAAAGATGTGATTCCGGACATACAATACCCTGGTGTCTACAAACTAAGTTGCCTCTGTGGTAGTAGTTACATTGGAGAAACCAAACGCCATATCTCGGACCGCATTCGTGAACATAAAGCAGACCTTAAACACGGTAGGACCAACACCTCGGCCGTAGCAGATCATTGTTCTAATTCAGTAGGCTCACATGCCATTGACTTTTCCAAGACGGAGGTTCTTTGTAAGCCATCTGGCTTCCATGAGAGATTCGTTCATGAGGCTATCCACATATACAAGCACAGAGACAATTTCAACCGAGAAGATGGATTCTATCTTAGCAATCATTGGAAAGATTTGATAAATCATTTCAGTTCTTGATTGATTGTTCACGCTTACAGTGGCTTTCAGACAGCATACATAAAAACAAATTTCGTCTCCCCCCTCCTCTTTTCAAAAAATAGATGGACTAGTCCTGGGCAAACTGCCAATCGTTGCGCGTGACGCAAACGTTATTTTTTTATATATATAAATAAATATGCCGTTTTCAAAATAAATTTATGCAAACCGACACACCTGATGATGACCGTTTGAGTTATGGTCGAAACGTCGTGAGAATTTTTTATTGTTTTATATATATTTTGTTATTTTGTTGTTTCTCTTCAACGTGACTTTACCGAAAAAACTAAGAATATATATAATACTATTTTCTTCTTTCGCTAAACTCACGTAGATAGAAAATTACGTGTTTGTGTGTGTGTAAGTCGCTGTGTGTGTGTACATCGATATGTGTGTGTGTGTAAGTCGATGTGGGTGTGTGTCTTTTTCGCCCGGGCAATGCCGGGTACTTTCCGCTAGTATGTATATATGTGTATACAACAGGGCGTGGCTCTTCTAGCCTGGCACAAGCGTTGTGGTTACATTACCGCCACTGGGTGGCAAATGGCAGTTGTTGTATGTGCATGTATCTGTATGTAAATGTGTCTGCAGTATGTACGGAAATGTGTGATAGTTTGTTTTGATGACACACCTAGCTCGGCCATATGCCACCATTGGAGTTGCTGCAATGCTTTCTCTCAAGTGCTCAGCATTCCAAGCTAGGCAGAATGATCACACAACCAAAACTCGTGCCTGCTCACGACAATTGTACAGATCAAATCGGTCAGCAAAAACGAATGTTTCGTGAAAAGGAAAATCACTGAACGTGTTCCTTGCCATATACTCTAAGTGCGGTGTCTTCCGTCAACAAAGCTGCCTCCTGTAACTTCTGCAGTCCACATTGATCCATTCTCATTCTCGCATGCCTCTCGTTGCTGCATTTACAATCAGACATCGGAGCAATTACTTCACTTACACAATACACCTTATTCTCATTCTCGTTTATTAAAAAAATATGCAATGCCCTTTTAATAATTTTGTTCCCCATATTTTAGTCAAATGATTGCAAATCCAGTGATTATTTGTGACCTGAACTCTAACGCGAACCACTCCGGATCATTCTCTGCTTATAACTCAAATCTATACATTGCTTGTGGAGACGTAACCATCATCATCATCATCTCTAATGATTGATAAAAACATTTTTTACTAGTTTGCTAAAGGTTGGGAGATGTTAACTTCCTCACCTGGTATACAGGAATTTGTGGGTTATACCCCAACCCTGATGCCTGCTTTATATTCAGAGTTTGCGTGTTTCTCTCCCCGTGGTGGCATGGATTTTTCTCCGGGTCCGCCAGTTTTTAGAAACATACGTTTTGATTATTTGGCTGCTATTTATTACCACGTGATAAACCACTACGTTGTGGCCAGGTCGCTTCTGAAAAAGAGCTATACAGCTCTGCGAGCCTTAATTGGTAAAATAAAACATAGTTTAGTTTTAAATAGATTTCACGGGTTAAATGTATGCCCCCTTGTGTTGGTCGATAGTAGGGTGAGACATTGTCCTGTGCGTGTGGTGGTAACAGGGCTAATGAGGAGATCAGTCAGGTGCGGAACAAAGCCAAGGCGGAGACCGCGGCGCTGCAGGCCTCTCTGCGCAAGGAGCAGATGAAGGTGGACTCCTTGGAGCGCTCTCTGGAGCAGAAGGTATCAAGCCAGCCGTTGTAATTACCATACGACCCCGTATCACTTTCCATTTGCCTCCATCTCTTCACATGTGTGCTTATCAAGTCTCCATGCCTCTGTGTTTTCTATGTGCGTGCATTTGTCTGCGTGCTTCTTCTGTCTGTTTAAATTGCGTTGTTTTGGTTTCTCTCTCGCATCTGCATTTGTCATTTTCTTTCGTTTAAACATATTGTGAGTTTGCTGATCTTGTCTTGCACATGTGCGTGCCTCGACAACTGTTGTAACAATCAGATGTTTGCTTTTGTTTATGCATCTGAAAGGAAGGTGATTAAGTATAATTTTGTCTAACTTGTGTTTTTTTTGCAGACCAAGGAGATTGAAGAATTGACCAAGATCTGTGATGAACTCATCTCCAAGATGGGGAAAAGCTGAGTTACCGGTTGACTTGAGATCTTTTCTTTTTTTCACGTGAAATTTAATTTGTATTGTCGAATAATATGGTCATGCCTCATGATCGCGCAAAGAACAACTTCTAAAGTTTCAACACGTACACAATTTGTCACACCAAAAGAACAGAAGGATACGCTTTTGAATGCCTCACTCCGTCCGTAGTGCCGGTTCGTTGCGTGTTCCTATTGTTGTGCCGCTCCCAGCCCACACGTTGCCCCCCCTCTCTCTCTTGCTGTCCCCTGGAAAGCACAGCAGCATCCACACTTTCACTTCTCGCTCCAAGCACTGCATGGTTTAAAGATCTTTGATTCTTTCAAATGATTTTCCGTGTTATGGGTTTGAATATTTGTACAAAATTTGTTTTGATTTATTCGTATCTAATAAGACTGATTCGCATGAAGATGTCTACACAGACATTAACAATGCCGTTTTAAATGGCACATGCACTAGCCAAGGTAAAGTAACAATAGCTGGTTGCCGTTTACGTTTTGTAACTAGCTTTTATACAAGATTAATTGTCGTAGATTGAATTAATACATGTTAGTTGGTATTTCATTTAGTTTAGCGTTGATTTTTTTTTGTGGAAAATGTCTGCGGTAATATTTAGCTTTTTGTGAATCTCCACTGGCATCTTTGCCTTAAGCCGGGCTGCGAGCCCTGTGGGTGGATGTGTTGGTGAAGTAGGGCGTGCCACCGTTGACACATTGTTTTACTCTGTATTACTAATGCATGCATCTCGCATCATAATAAAAAGTGTTTTGAACTTATTTTATCTGTAGGTTGCTTTTTACATTCGTTTAAATGTCTTGACCTTAAGGTATTGCATTTCTGAACCCCTCTCTTCAGTCTTTGGTAAAAGTGTAAATATGGCATTATAATAAAACATCGAATTCAATCACTGTCATGGGTGTGTGATAGTGAATACATGATATACTTGGAAAGTGTTTGTGTGTGTGTGTGGGTCAGTGGGCTTCGATGTCATTGTCTGCACAAAGCTTCCCACTGCGCAGCATCACACATCATCCCCCATGGTAACCATGGCAGCGTTTGCCAAACTCCTTCCTGTCTTCCAACAGTCGAGAATTTAATTGTTATAATTTATTTAATGCTCACAACAATAACCCGTTTTTTTTCCTCAGCAGCAGCTGGCTTGATCTGCCTGCTGTGCCGGGCTGGCAGGAGCCATGCTTTTTTGTTGTTGTTTGCTGCCTCCTAGGAGGGGAACCTCTGCTGGAGAAAACCATCTGAGGACCCAATCAAACCATCACCTTGCCATACATAGCAGGGGTTGCCAAAAAGATTTCCAAAATTTTTAACAAACACAACATCCAGGTTCGATTCAACACAGTACACAAAATCCGTGATTTGATCCCATCTGTGAAATATGTGATTCCTGACATGCAATATCCTGGTGTCTACAAACTAAGTTGTGTCTGCAGCAGCAGTTACGTTGGGGAAACGAAACGACATGTCTCGGACCGTGTTCGCGAACACAAGGCAGATTTGAAACACGGCAGAACCAATACCTCTCCCGTGACTTGCCGTGGCTGATCACTGTTTGAACGCGGTGGGCTCGCACGATATTGTCTTTTCCGAGACCAAGGTACTCTGCAAACCTTCGGGCTACCATCAAAGATTTGTCCATGAAGCCATCCAGATTTATAAACACAGACATAACTTCAACCGAGAAGATGGATACAAATTAAGCAATCATTGGAAGGACGTGATCAACTAGGTAAAGTTTTAACTGCTTTGATGTTCCCTTCCTACCTGACAATATTATTAGCCGACTCTCAAATTTCCAAGCCCTAGCTGAGCTCGGCCCTCGCCGAGCTTACATTTAACATGAGCTGCCCCGCCCATCTCTAAACCTTTATAAACAGCCTGCCTCAGCAGATTTCCCCCTCTTTTTCACCTGAAGACGATTGCTTGTGTTGCGATTGAAACGTCGTGATCTATTATTTTTTCTACCTACGTGGCATTACCAAAAGAACCAAAGAGTATGGACCCTTGGTCTAATTCATTCTGTCTCAGGTTCTACATTTATATTTGAGTCAGCTCTCGTGAGTAAAATGTTTGGCGTAAACCCTCCTCCACCCAGTACAGGTAGTTAATAAAGTCACGTGAACAAACTTGCCAATTTCTTACTGCAGCAGCACCACCGGCGTAGTTGTTGGAGGGCGATCCACACAACGCTGAACAATTGAGTGCGGGCATTTTGCTAGTAGTTACAACCAGCATAATCGGGTAGTTGCCATACTTGTGGATTGTTCTCCAACATTCAGAATCTTGTTTAGGTTGAAGGAAATCCGATGAGCTGTCGGAATCATATTTAGCTCTTTTTCACCGATGTCCAGTTTTACTTGTGGTGCTGCGGAGGCAGTCAGAAATTGGCACGTTTGTGTGCATGACGACGTTATTCACCTGCTGTGGTCGGGTGGAGGAGGCTGTACGACACATTTCACTTCATAATCAGAATCCGGTGAGCTATGAAGCTCTTTCACAGATGTCCAGTAGGGGCAGGTCTGCAAGTTACTACAACAAACACAATACACAAACGTGATAGAGAAAAGTAAAGAAAAGGCGAGCCGGTCACTAAAAATAAGTAAAATATTTAATTAGATACTGTATAAGTACATATTATACAAGTACATTCTGTACATTCCTGACGATTTTTCAACACTACATCCAAGTTTGGGCAGGGCAGTAAAACAACAGCCCCAAGGCACACTTGGACAACACACCCTCAATTTAAATGCACATTAAATCCTTACCTATCGATACATGGGTAAGGATCAAAGTTACAACTCAGGATATTTTTGAAGGAATATTTATGATGTTAAGTGAGGAAACAAGGTTAAATCTTGACTTAAAGCTTTCGTGACTGCAGGATTTCATGTAGATAGGTTCAATGAAAATAACAAAAAACTACGACGTTTCGATCGCAACACAAGCGGTCGTTTTTTTTCCCTGATGACGCACGCTTGTGTTGCGATCGAAACGTCGTAGTTTTTTGTTATTTTCTTTGAATCTATCTACGTGACTTTACCGAAAGACCCAGAGAATAGGAAACAAGGTTGTTCCAAAACGTTGGTGCTGCAAGAGCAAAGGCTTTGTCGCCTCTTCCAATTCTTATTCTAGGGATAGCTAAAGGCAATTAGACGGACGTCTTAGGTTTCTTGGGTTTGACAATGGGGTAAATTAATTAGCTAAGTATAGCGCACATTTGCCAATAAGGATTTTATGGATGAACAGAGCCCAATGTCGATTTATTCTCGCATCAGTTGATGTGAGATTGAATTTTAAGCAGATGTCACAATGATGTGTCCTCTATGATACATCCAGTGCAAATTGAAGAGCTTGCACGATCAGACCCAAACATTATGAATCATTGGTTGTGAAGGTCTACTACACGTTAATTTCTCTCTGGTGTTCTGATTGGTGTGTGTTGGCGTGGTGTTCTTACCGGTTGATGTGTTGGCGTGGTGTTCTTACCGGTTGGTGTTGTGTTGGCGTGGTGTTCTTACTGGTTGTGTTGTGTTGGCATGGTGTTCTCACTGGTTGGTATTGTGTTGGTGTGGTGTTTTTACCGGTTGTGTTGGCGTGGTGTTCTTACTGGTTGGCGTGGTGTTCTCACCGGTTGGTGTTGTGTTGTCTTGGTGTTCTCACTGGTTGGTATTGTGTTGGTGTGGTGTTTTTACCGGTTGTGTTGGCGTGGTGTTCTTACTGGTTGGCGTGGTGTTCTCACTGGTTCTTATTGTGTTAATATGGTGTTCTTACCGGTTGGTGCTGTGTTGGCGTGGTGTTCTCACTGGTTGGTGCTGTGTTGGCTTGGTGTTCTTACCGGTTGGTGTTGTGTTGGCGTGGTGTTCTTACCGGTTGGTGTTGTGTTGGCGTGGTGTTCTTACCGGTTGGTGTTGTGTTGGCGTGGTGTTCTTACTGGTTGATGTTGCATTAGCGTGGTGTTCTTACTGGTTGGTGTTGTGTTGGCGTGGTGTTCTTACCGGTTGGTGTTGTGTTGGCGTGGTGTTCTCACCGGTTGGTGTTGTGTTGGCGTGGTGTTCTCACCGGTTGGTGTTGTGTTGGCGTGGTGTTATAACTGGTTGGTGTTGTGTTGGCGTGGTGTTCTCACCGGTTGGTGTTGTGTTGGCGTGGTGTTCTCACTGGTTGGTGTTGTGTTGGCGTGGTGTTCTTACTGCTTGCTGTTGTGTTGGCGTGGTGTTCTCACCGGTTGTGTTGGCGTGGTGTTCTTACCGGTTGGTGTTGTGTTGTCGTGGTGTTCTCACCGGTTGGTGTTGTGTTGTCCTGGTGTTCTCACCGGTTGGTGTTGTGTTGGCGTGGTGTTCTTACTGCTTGCTGTTGTGTTGGCGTGGTGTTCTCACCGGTTGTGTTGGCGTGGTGTTCTCACCGGTTGGTGTTGTGTTGGCGTGGTGTTCTTACTGCTTGCTGTTGTGTTGGCGTGGTGTTCTCACCGGTTGTGTTGGCGTGGTGTTCTTACCGGTTGGTGTTGTGTTGTCGTGGTGTTCTCACCGGTTGGTGTTGTGTTGGCGTGGTGTTCTCACTGTTTCGTGTTGTGTTGGCATGGTGTTCTCACTGGTTGGTGTTGTGTTGGCGTGGTGTTCTTACTGGTTGTGTTGGTGTGGTGTTCTCACCGGTTGGTGTTGTGTTGGCGTGGTGTTCTCACTGTTTCGTGTTGTGTTGGCGTGGTGTTGTGTTAACGTGGTGTTCTTACTGGTTGGTGTTGTGTTGACGTGGTGTTCTTACTGGTTGGTGTTGTGTTGGCGTGGTGTTCTCACCGGTTGGTGTTGTGTTGGCGTGGTGTTCTCACCGGTTGGTGTTGTGTTGGCGTGGTGTTCTCACCGGTTGGTGTTGTGTTGGCGTGGTGTTCTCACTGCTTGGTGTTGTGTTGGTGTGGTGTTGTGTTGTTGTGGTGTTCTCACTAGTTGGTGTTGTTAAGCGTGGTGTTCTTACTGGTTGGTGTTGTGTTGGTGTGGTGTTCTCACCGGTTGGTGTTGTGTTGGCGTGATGTTCTCACCGGTTGGTGTTGTGTTGGCGTGGTGTTCTTACTGGTTGTGTTGGTGTGGTGTTCTCACCGGTTGGTGTTGTGTTGGCGTGGTGTTCTTACTGGTTGTGTTGGTGTGGTGTTCTCACTGGTTGGTGTTGTGTTGGCGTGGTGTTCTCACCGGTTGGTGTTGTGTTGGCCACATGGCAAATTGAAAGTTTATAGCCTAGTATATTATATCCATTATCCCCCCCCCCCCCCCCCCGCAGCCTCGCATTTGTGCGAGATACACGGCCTACCTGGAGGGTTGGTGGGGGAGATGCGTGATGTCAGCAGGCACACTTCGTACCGGTTCCGCATGTGGGTGACATGACAGAGACGTGATGTAATCGCTCACTTGTGTGCAAAATATATCCATTATTGCGCCCCCCCCCCCCCCCCCGAAAAAAATACAAAAGTCTTATTTTTATACATTTTGCATTGTATAGTCTGGAAGCTACCCACATGCCCAGTTTCAAGTTTGTTGCATGTTGGGAAGTATGCCAAACATTTCGAACAGACATATATTTACAAATTTCCCTTTTATATATATAGATAGTATTCTTATTAATTTGAAGCTTTCGTGACTGCAGGAATCCATACTCTTTGGTTCTTTCGGTAAAGTCACGTAGGTATAAAATGAAATAACTTGCAACGTTTTGGGCGCAACACAAGCGTCCGTCACCAGATGGGAAAGCATGGTCTGCTGCTGAGGCAGACTTTTAAAAGGTTTGAAATGGGTGTAGCCCAAGGGTCATAAAGAAGTGGCCGGGGCTAGTGATGTTAATGTGAGAAATTAGCATGTAACTGTAAGATAGGAGAGCGTCCTCCTCAACGAGGGCACGGAAGTGGCTATGTTAATGTGAGAAATTAGCATGATGTTAATGTGAGAAACTAGCATGTAACTGTAGAAAAGGAGGAGGAGCGGCCTCCGCGGCGAGGGAGTGCAACCCAACGGGTGCAATCCAAAGGGCCTGTGAGTATGAGAGTGCAATCCAAAGGACATGTGAGCATGAGAGTGCAATGCAAACGACAAGTGGGCATGACAGATCTAAGAGAGAGGCATAGAGAGAGAGACAGAGTTGGAAATAACAGCTGACATAGGCAGGTAGGATGGAAACATCACAGTCAGTTAAGACTTTACCTGGTTAATCACGTCCTTCCAATGATTGCTCAGTTTGTACCCATTTTCTCGGTTGAAGTTGTGTCTGTGTTTATATATCTGGATGGCTTCATGAACAAATCTCTGAAGGTAGCCCGGTAGGTTTGCAGAGTACCTCCGTCTTGGAAAAAAACTATTTCGTGTGAGCCCACAGCGTTAAAACAATGATCGGCAATGGCAGAGGTATTGGTCCTACCGTGTTTCACATTAACATCACTAGCCCCGGCCACTTCTTTATGACCCTTTGGCTACACCCATTTCAAACCTTTTACAACAGTCTGCCTCAGCAACAGACCATGGCTTTCCCACCTGATGACGGACGCTTGTGTTGCGCCCGAAACGTCGTGATTTTATTTTATACCTACGTGATTTTACCGAAAGAACCAAAGAGTATAGTATTCTTATTGTCCATATGTACTGTGTACATTAATGCATCTTATGAAATGTAATTTCACCCGAAAACGCATTTGCCCCTAGTGGCAGCCTGGTTCTGGTATCAGAAGAATTTGGGTTTCTTAAACGTTGGGTATTTGGATGTTTCAGTCGTAAAAATTTACCCAGCATCCCTGTGATGGTGGAACAGCGTTTGAAAGAGCAACCACGACGCTCTCTACAGCATGGTTTGTTTTCATAGTAGATGCAAATTAAATGTAATGTGAAAAAGTCTTAATGGATAAAATGAGCATGCACGTATAATTATCTTCAAAGGACATGAAGCAGCTGACGTGAATCCAGCCCAACTGGTTTCGCCTGTGCTCGGTACGGAACAGTCGGCTGATGAAAGACTACCATGCTGCTCCTCGGCACAAAACGAGCAGCACTGGCACACAGACAAAAACCACGCCGTGTCTTGTCATGAGGGCAGCCTTTAGCGTATGCTGGATGCGTATATATTTTTTTAACGACGAAACTTCATTGACAGCATGATACGTAATGTGGTCGGTGGCTCAAGGGGCCGGCCCGTGCAGCCACGTGTGTCGCGGTGTACGAGGCGACGCTCTTCGCATGCGGTGCCGCCGCCCTGCCGTGCCGGGCCACCCATTGGGGCCGCTACCCGTGGCACTTCGCGGTGCATGGTTGGGGGCGATAACAATGCGCGTCATTGGCTGTTGATGCTCCTCCCTTGGCTCGTCTCCTGTCCCACTTGACGAGCTCCACTGAGGGCCGTCTCACAGCTGAGTGTGAGCTGGGAGCCACTGTTGGATCAGCGCCGTCTCACGGCTGAGTGTGAGCTGGGAGCCACTGTGGGATCAGCGCTGCGACAGTCGCCGAGGAACCAGGTACGGCGCTCGCTGCATTTTCCTTCGTTAACTCTCACAACGCTTGTCAACACGTAGATCGTGATGTCAGCATTCCCCACTACCTCGCTCATCCTGTTAATCTACACTAAACTTTTTTTTACACGCTTTTATTATTTAATTCGCTGTCTGTTGAATCCTCAAATCTTTTAACTCAATTTTAAGCCACTTCCCAATGCCGTATCGACAGCAAACTTGGTATACTTATGTCATACTGATGACTGCTATATTCTATCATTACAAATTAAAAGTTTATTTTAAGCAATCTTTTTTATATCTTATGTTTCCGCTTGGGTCTTATTGTCCACGGTCAACTGACGTTGGCTGTAATTCACCAAGTTCCCTTACGTTATGGCAAGCTTCGGGGCCACTTTCAGAGCTATCATTTGTGGCCCAGGTCCCTTCTGAACAAAATATGTATAGCTCAGTGGACCTTACTTGGTAAAATAGTCTATCTTCTTTGGTTCTTTCGGTAAAGTCACGTAGAATGAGAATAAAGTAATAAATTGATAAAATAAAATAACACAATAAAATTCTCACGACGTTTCGGCCACAACACAAGTGGCCTTCATCAGGTGAAGGGACGAGACTGTCTGGAGGACAGCGCTGGAGCTCCAGACAGTCTCGTCCCTTCACCTGATGAAGGCCGCTTGTGTTGTGGCCGAAACGTCGTGAGAATTTTATTGTGTTATTTTATTTTATCAATTTATTATTTTATTCTCATTCTACGTGACTTTACCGAAAGAACCAAAGAAGATGAATCCTTGCAGTCACGAAAGCTTTAAATCGAAATAAATAGTCTAGTTAGTTGGCACCGGCCGCCAGAGTTGTCTGGACGGCTTCGTGCTCCAGCTCCTCCAGCCGAGGGCGCTCCCAGCAGCCCAGGGCGGGGTTTGACGCCGGCTCGTGCGGCGACGCTCAGCATGAGGGCTGCTTGGCGAGCGCGTCGCTTGCCGGTCTCCGGACACATTCCCCAAAGACAGAGTGGAGTCTACCTGCCATGGTGTCGCGGATGTCTTTGTGAGTACTTGTGCCGTGAGATTACTTCGTGACAAAGTCGTACAACCAGACCCCGAGACTGCGGCGTCCACGACTCGCTCCCCTACAGCAGCACGGGCACGGGGTTTTTCACTTGTCTCTTAAGATGCGGTCCAGGGCGCAGCGGTGGCGAGATGTCAACTCCCTCACCTGGTATGCAGGAGGTCGAGGATTCGATCCCGACCCTGACGCCTGCTGTATATTTGAAGTTTGCATGATCTCCACGTGGTCACGTGGATTTTTCTCCGGGTCCACCGGTTTTTCCCTCTACATTTCGGATCGACATCACGCGTTTAGAGTATTTGGCTACTTATAAATGTCCACGTGGCGTTGTGGTCGATGGAGTCGAGGGAGACCTTGATGTCGATGTAGGCCACGTGGAGTCGTCTCACGAACTCACGGTGGCGCTCAGACGGAAGCCGTGACAGTGACATCGGCCTTACATTGGACCTGCTCAGATGTTGAGATGACATTTTGATGGCAGCGGTTGCGTGGTGAATAGCCTCCGAGTGTCTCTGATCTTTGGGAGATTTTGAGAACACTGGCATTCCACAGGGGTTGAATTCCCCAAGATTCACATCCTCCCACACAGCCTCGGGAAGCTGCGAGCCACATGGTGAGCGGAGAAGCTGCTGCGTGAATCGGAAGTAACTTCTCCAAAGGTCGCGGGCGACGATGATTTCTTTGCATGCGCATTCATTTCTTGTACGCCGGCAGACGTGCAGCCGCCCTACTGCAGACCGATCATGGATGTGGGCGCTTACCTGGAGCGGATCTGCTTCGTGGGCAGCACAGTCCCTAGCGCGGCCTCGCTCCGCGCCCTCCACCGTGCCCACGTGCTGTCCGTGCCGTTCGAGACACTCAGCATCCACTGTGGGGAGTCCATAACCTTGGACCTGGAGAAGATCTACCACAAGGTGACGACGGCACTGAGACCGACACAGCGCGAGAGTTTCCGGTGATGTGGGTTTCACGCAAAAGTTAGCAATCCGATGGATTTACACTGCAGCATCTGTATGGCTCTCAGTGTGTTTTCAGGAATGTACGTATGTATGTTGAACTTATTTCGCACCATACTGTATATGCAGCCGACCACGTTAATCGGAGGTGTGGGGGAAGGAAAACAAACTAAACAGAAAAAGTGGTTTAAAAAATTTTGTTTTCAATTTAAAGAAATGTGTTTGCAGTAATGTGCTAATTTGAGGACTTAATGATTTGGATTCAAGCAAAATGTAAAAAATGTTCGAGCGGAAAATTATTTGTCAGGAATCGGTGGTTATTCAGATAACATGGGTATTGTTGCTATGATATTACTCGAGCACGACAGTTCCTTGCCCATAATAATGTCGTGCCGTATATAAAACCCCACGAATATTGCAGTGTTCCCTTAGACTGTCATAAAATCCCAAGAATGTTCCTGACCGTGACTACTTCTGCCCACTTTACAGCCTTTTTGAGTTCAAGAATACACAGTAAATCAAAACCTATTCATTAATCTCACAGTAGTGGGGCAACTCGAAATCTACTGTTTATCTACACCGACACTTGCATGCATTTCATCCGCACAACTAGTTTATCTCTATTCTGTATACAAATTACACTGGACACGTTGGTAAATATTGACAAATATCACATTGATCTTATTTGTCATCTAAGGCGTTATAAACCTTAGGCGGATCTTTTGTTGTTGTTGCAACTGACCACTGGCTCACGGGCCGCGTGACAAGGCCGTTGCTTGCCCCACAGATTGTGAAGGAACGACGAGGAGGCTTCTGCTACGAGAACAACGGCCTCTTCTCCTGGCTGCTGCGGCAGTTGGGATTCCAGGTGACCCTGTGTTCAGCTCGTGTGCTGAGCCCCTTCACTCACAGGTAACGCCTACCTTGATGGCTACCTTGACGCGGGTCTCTCTCCCTCTCTCCATGCCATACACAACATGATTGATTCTGCAAACACTGACCCTCTGCCAAGGGAATGCGTAATTTCCACAATTGGACATAGGGCCAGCAATGGACGTACAAGCACTACCGACTGCTCGTTCGATCAGGGAGGCTGCTTCACTGGAAGTTACGATCGTTCAGTGTTCTTCGTCAGATTGGGACCAAGTGTACGTTGCACGCTCACTACAACTACAGTTTGCCTCATATTGGTTGTATGATACTGTTTGTGTAATACTGGATGTATCATTCTGATTATGTGATGCTGGTTGTATAATACTGGTGTTATGCTGGTTGTGTGATGCTGGTTGTGTGATGCTGGTTTTATGATGCTGGTTGTGTAATGCTGGTTGTATGATGCTGGTTGTGTGATGCTGGTTGTGTGATACTGGTTGTGTGATGCTGGTTGTGTGATGCTGGTTGTGTGATGCTGGTTGTGTGATGCTGGTTGTGTGATGCTGGTTGTGTGATGCTGGTTGTGTGATGCTGGTTGTGTGATGCTGGTTGTGTGATGCTGGTTGTATAATACTGGTTGTATAATACTGGTGTGATGCTGGTTGTGTGATGCTGGTTGTATAAAACTGGTGTGATGCTGGTTGTGTGATGCTGGTTGTATAATACTGGTGTAATGCTGGTTGTGTGATGCTGGTTGTGTGATGCTGGTGTGATGCTGGTTGTGTGATGCTGGTTGTATAATACTGGTTGTGTAATACTGGTGTGATGCTGGTTGTGTGATGCTGGTTGTGTGATGCTGGTTGTGTGATGTGGTTGTGTGATGCTGGTTGTATAATACTGGTTGTATAATACTGGTGTGATGCTGGTTGTGTGATGCTGGTTGTGTGATGCTGGCTGTGTGATGCTGGTTGTGTGATGCTGGCTGTGTGATGCTGGTTGTGTGATGCTGGTTGTGTGATGCTGGTTGTGTGATGCTGGTTGTGTGATGCTAGTTGTGTGATGCTGGTTGTGTGATGCTGGTTATATGATGCTGGTTGTGTGATGCTGGTTGTGTGATGCTGGTTGTGTGATGCTGGTGTGATACTGGTTGTGTGATGCTGGTGTGATGCTGGTTGTGTAATGCTGGTTGTGACTACCAGCGAGTCGTCTGTAGCCGAATCTTAAACGTGAGATCGCTCTCCAACTCTGGTGGTGGTACTGCTGCTGCTGAGGCAGTAATTCGATGGCACGTTGTGCAGGTGACAACTTCATGTATGGCTATGCCGGGTGGAGGAGGGTTTACGACACACATTTTACTTCTGCGGTGATCCAACCCAAAAATAAATTATGAACCACGACATGGGTGGCGACTTTGCTACATGTTACCTCACTGCTTGGGTTATAATTTGAGGTGGCAAGCCTCGTGACGTTATTAAGTCAATCGGCGGTTTGGGCCCCACATTGCTCATTGTTGCCCTGCACGCCTCCCGTTCTAAACATCGACGTGACGTGCAGAGGGAGCAGTGGTGCAGGGGTGAGCGCACTATGAACCCTGCCACCCGAGTTCAACTCCTGGCCATGGTTAACATCAGTGGCGAGTGATACTCAACTGATCCTGGGTGCCTCACTTGAAAAAATCCTGCACTGACCAGCGTGGGGACGTATGCTCGGCGTGGAGATCTTCATCCAGCAGTGGATTGACAAAGGGCTACACGTTGTGGTTGTTATGCTGTAGCTTTGCTCTGGGATAACGCCTCTCTTACAACTCTGAGAATCTCAGAGCAGTCCAAGCATGATGTCCTTTGTGCCAACAGACGCAGTCATTTCCTTTTGTTTGAATGAAATGCCTCGCCTATTGCGCTAAACTGTTTAATGTACCATACGTAGCCAACCGTGCTAATCCTAGGTGTGGGGGAAGTACAACAAACCCCTCGCCTGGTACACAGGAGATCGTGGGTTCGATCCTAATCCTGACGCCTGTATATTTGGAGTCTGCATCTCTTACTCTCTCGCCTTGATTGCGTGGATTTTTCTCCGGGTCCTCCAGTTTTTCTCTCTACATTTAGAAACATGCGTTTAGTGGATTGGACTGCGACTATAAATTTCCACGTGATAAGCCACTTTGTTAGTGGCCAGGTCGCTTCTGAATAAGAGCTAAATAGCTGAATGGGCTTTATCTGGTAAAATAAAAAATAGTTTAGCTTTAGTTTTAAAACAAAAAGCAGTTATAAAGAAATTAGTGTACGATGGTTAATCAGAGCAAAATGAATTAAAATCAAATTAAGTTGATGTTATTAATGATAGTGTAATGTTAACATCAAGTCCTGATGGTGGGAGACTGCGAGAGCCCTGGCGGGGGGCGGAACGTCGCGTCAGTAGCAAGGTGAAGGGGCAGTAGCGGTGGAAGTATTCACGGCCGTGGCCACGACAGTGTCCAGATCCTGAATGTGGCCTCACGTGCAGGTACGGGCCTCCTTTTCAACATCTCATGATCCTCGTGACACTGGGTGCAACGGACGGCCAGAAATGTCCATCGGCGCTTCCTTCAGGGGAGCGACAGCTCGAGAGGTTCGTGGTGGATGTTGGCTTTGGGAACGGCATGCGGGAGCCTTTGGAGATGGAGAGTGGACGGGAGAGCGTGCAGGAGTCTGGGACGTACCGGCTGCGCAACGACTGCCCTGCCGGCTGGTGGAGCCTGGAGGAGGCCTCGGTGGAGGAGGCCGGCGGTGATGGGATCCAATTGAAAGATGTACGCTCGCTGCACATCAACACAGTGACTCGCGCCTGCAATATTCCCAGCACATCTATACAATGACTCCACTGACCATCGCAATCCCTCAAGGTGCTGTGCTGCCACAGCTACCGTACTCCAGCACACGAACTGATCTCATCGCGCTCCCCCTCCTTCGGTTGCCATTCCGTCGCCAGCGTAATACCCCAGGTATTGTTCCCTGTAGCGGCGTGTCCCATTCAGGAGTTAGCATTCGGGTAGTGACGTATCGCTCTGCTTTGTCCATATCCCGCACCTCCGATTAGCACGGTTAGCTACGTACGGTGTGAAAGAAGTTCAACGTACATACATCTCAGCGAGTTATTGTACAACACGGTTCCTGGATTTGTAAGTGTGTGTCGTATTTTCTGGTAATTGTGGTGCTGGTAGTCAAAAAAGATTTATTTTTTCAACAGCTGGCCATTTTAGTTTTATCATGTGTAATGGGTTTTTTTTACTGTTTTGTCATTGATATATCACATTTCTCTTTTTCAATAACTCTTCCAAATGCATGATTGGCCTCCTCTCCCCAATTTAATTTAACAGCTGAGTTGTATTTTTGTACCGACCACCTCTTTACAATGATAATGAAATGGTGTGTTCGGGATCGTAACCAAGCAGAATTCGCAAACCTGTGCATGCGATCGGAACTCGGCTCTTAACTCGCTGATGGCACCAATGCCATGAGGCAGAAATCCATCTCCGGGTGAGCGACCGGCTGTGCAATCGCCGACTCGACGTGGATCCAGCCGCAGAGGGCAACATGCAGCTGACACGCACGACAAAGGCAGAATTTCAAGACGGCGCAGTCGATCAATGTTCAGAGTGTAGATGCTTACATGGTTTCTCTTGTTTAAAGATAACCCTCGTTGTGTTTGTTAATTGCAGGTAGAACTACAGCCACCTCGTGTGGAGGAAGACGAACGTTGGACGGTGCTTTACAAGTTCACAACAACCGCACGTGGATTTCTGGAATTCTCAGATATGTGCCAGTACAACCAGACGTCACCGAGCTCCATGCCTGCGTCTAAATCTCTGTGCACCCTTCACACGCCTCAAGGTCGGGTCACCTACATGGGCCAACGTCTCACCAGCACCACCGTCAAGCCGGCGCGGGACCATCGAGTCTGCAGGAAGAGCAAAGCCGTCCGTGAGCTTTCCGATGAAGAGATCCCCATCGTGTTGAGGGACGTCTTTGGAGTCGTTCTCAAAAATACATTGGTGCCAAAAGATCGTGCCATTGTACCTGAAGAGTGCGATCAGTTTTAATGTTTTAGAATTGTAACACGGGAAGGCCAACGTGCACCTGGTGTTACTGTGCATCATTCATGCATGCACGCGCGCACGCGCGCAAACACACAAAGACACTATAAGTGAGCACCCACCAAGGCATCCATAAGCACACGTTCTATGGAGCATGGCGAGACCAGCATGGTCTATATACGGAGTGGTGGGGCTGGTTGTTGGGGTGCCACGGTAGCGCGATGTTAACTATCTCGCCTGGTATGCAGGAGGTGGTCGGTTCGATCCCCACCCTGATGCCTGCTGTGTATTTGAAGTTTGCATGTTCTCCCCGTGGTCACGTGGATTTTTCTCAGGATCCTCCGGTTTTAAAGATGCATTTAGAGTCATTTGCTGGTATAAATTTCCACACATAAGCCATTTAATTGAGCTATCGGTTGTGGCCAGATCGCTTCTGAAAAGAGCTATATAGCTGAGTGGGCCTTACCTGGTAAAAGTTTAGTTTAACTTATAATATAAGTCCTATGAGGATACGTTCCCAACCTTCGTAAATTACCATCTCATACTATAAACACTTATTAAACTACAGTGCATATTGTAAAAAAAGACAATTTATATTTAAAATTGTAAAAATAGCACGGCGTGTGCTAGGGGCACGGGGTGGGCTGCGGGGCCGGCTGCAGCGCACGTGGAGTTTAGGTGCAAGCGGTGAGAACGCCGGGAGACGGTGGGGCCCACCGTTCAGTCTCCAGCACCAGCGAGGGGGTTCACTCAGCTCGTCACCACCCCATCTGCTGTTAACACAACAGGCAGTGGTACTGTCAGCATGGGGATCCACAGTGGGATTCACGCGGGGAGGAACCAACGTGGAGTGATTCCGTCATTCGTCTTCCTAATTTGGCGAACACGCAACACTCATGCACACGTGGCTGTCAGATCTACGGTAGGCTGATGAATTTGCTCCAGTCACGGGCAGTGATTTGTCGATGCAATGACAGTGGTTCAGTGACAACATCGGCTTCCCGAGAGGCAACCCCTCTTCGGAAATAAATCATCACTCACCGACTCATCGTTGGTTCGAATAGCGTGCTCGGCTCTCAGTGACGAGGATCTATCACAGAGGGACAGAAGCTGACATAGGGGGAACAAATCGGATTTGAAGGTGGGGAACATTCACAATCGGATTGGTCGTCAGGGAAAACTGTCTGGAAATGAGGGGGTCGGTTGGAAGAACGTTACAGGGGGAAATTACTGGGATTGGTGGAGATTCCTGGAGAATTAGGCAAAGGATGGGGAAGATGATGCATGGGGGGACAGAAGGGGGTTTGTTGCACCTGGACGGAGCGATTCCCTGTTGTGTGACACGCTGCGGTGTGGAAGACGGAATGAAGACGAAGTTCAACACTCGCCCGGCCGGAGCTCCCTTCCTCGCGTAGCTCGGGCTGTTCTGTACCGCTGTCGTGCTTTGCTGCAATTCTACTTAAAATAAAGATCACTTCAACCTCGCCCAGCTGCAGCTCTCTCAGCAAGAGCCTTTTAACCATTGCAACCTCGCAATCCTGAATGCTCACGATGCATGTGCTGCCAGTTCCAGCGCAAGGCGTCGTGAAATGGAGCAGCGCTATGGACTGGACCAGGAGCGGTCGTCATTCTGTGTCTCTGGAGCCGCGTGCGGCTCTTTAAGGAACTGCTTGGTGACGTCGTGTCTGAAGGAGGACCACCACCGTCTCGTATTCACCACGAGCATTGTGGTTCTTGAAATGTTGCGCTTGCTATCGAAGTCTAAAAATATATATGCCTTGTTAGTGTGGTTTGCTGACCCCTTGGACGAGAAGCGCCACGTTGTGTACACTCCTAGCTCGCACGAATGGAGGTTTGCTTCGGGAGGAGAGCGAATCCGTCCGAGAGGGGAAGTCCAAGCACATGAAGCGATTAAATTAGCACAATGAGGTGGCTGTTGCTTGGGGAGGCCTTCATCCAGCAGTAGATTGACCCTGGCTGATGATGATAAGGTCCACTGTAAGCATATACATTTTGCCCAAACAGTTGAATATTATTGCTTATTTGTACGTTGAAGAGGTCGTTTTCTGACCAGAGTTGGTGATAAAACAAAGGCAGCGATGTTCAAGGTGTAGAGGTGATAGCTACTCACTGTTCAGTAACCTGCATTGTCACTAGGTATCAAAGGGGCAGTGCAGCGTTACCTCTCTGTGTGAATAACGGTTGGGGTTAGACGAGGTGAAGTGGACCGTAGTCACAGTTTGGTAAGAACCAATCAGACAGTTCCACGTGGGAGTGTGGGATTGGTTAGACCTGGCCACAAACGGGTATAAGAAGGGTGAGCGCGGAGATCGCGTGGAGTTCTCTCCCCACACGAAGACCGAAGCCTGGGCTGAAGATAGCCAGGACCCTGGACCCAGCCTTCCAGCCCTTCTGAGGGCTAAGGCTCGGCGTATCCAGTGGTCAAGACCCACCGGGCCAGCGGTGGGTCAGATAGCCTCCCCTAGGTCCCAGCCAGAGGACTCTAGGATAGCGGTAGACTCCAGAGTAAGTCCGGCCAAGACAGGAGGCTGTACCTCCTTCGGTTAGCAAAGAGACCTGTGTGTAGGTCCCGCTAAGTCCGGAGGCTGTACCTTCTTAGGGTGTCGGGTGAGGGGACCATATACCCATTTGTGTGTTAGGGACCATGTCAGAGGAGAAAGACAATAAACAGTGTGCCTCATACGAAGTTTATTCGTCATTATACAACACTACAAAGGTACTCGTGCAGTGGGAGCGTGGTGCCGTGATGGCACCATGCTCCCACCGTGGGTGCTGATTGTTTCAGATGGACAGCGATATACCTCAATATACAGAGTTTCAGTTTAACGAAGCATTCATTACCATCATATTAATTGTAAAAACAATGATAATTAAATTAACAAATACACTGAAATTAATCAATAAAACTGCCCGTCTACAGTACGATCTAAATAATAAAGTATGAGTCCAGAGGACGCCTTTTAAGACAAGAAAGCTGTCTGGTGTGGACCGATCCGTTTCAAAGACGATGCATCGCAGGTGACCACGGCATGTGTTTGCATGCTAACCACAAGTACTGTGTGCATGTTCACCACCACGTGTGGTCAATGCAGACATGATTCCTTGCAAAAGGTTTCTGTTTGGTATTTTAACATCATAACACATATTCTTGGTTCTTTCGGAAGAACCAAGAATATGAATCCCTGCAGTCACGAAAGCTTTAAATCAAAATCTTAACACTTGTTTTTTTTGCCAGAAAACGTAAAACCTATTATATTTTATTTGGTTTCTTGTTTACTTTCGTCTCGGGCAATGAGGACACAACAACGCACGACGCGACGGAGCCATGCCGTTTGGTTGGCAATGCAACCTGACGACTGCATCGGAGACAACACTTGCGAGTGTGGAGTATCTCACAGTAATATACACTGTTTATTAGATTGGTCGGGTTTCTTTATTCTATACCGTATAACATATATTGTTTTCAATATAGATTGTCTTTGTTTACTATTTTAATTGTAAGTTAGGAAGTTGAGGTGGTTCGGGCACCTGGTGAGGATGCCCCCCGGTAGACTCCCCCTGGAACTCGACCGGGCAGCGGCCACGGCAGCGGCAGCGGCCACGGCAGCGCCGCGTCCCTCCGGGCGAAGACCCCGGGGGGGGGGGGGGGGCGGTGGGACGATGTCGCTCGGCTGGCCTGGGAATGCCCGGGAATTCCCCTGGAAGAGCTAGAGTCTGTGTATAGTGTAGTAGTGTATAATTCTAGATTTGAAGCTTTCGTGACTGCAAGGATCCATACTCTTTGGTTTTATTCGGTAAAGTCACGGAGGTAAAAAATAAAACGTTTCGGCCACAACACAAGTGGCCTTCATCAGGTGAAGGAACCGGACTGTCCAGAGGACAGCGTTGGAGTGGACACAGCCAAGCCCAGGTCGCGTCCTTTCAGCTGTGTGGGAGGAAACAGCGCCTTGACAAAGGAATTAGCATAAAAATGAGCATGATGTACGTAGGGGGGACATGTTGGACCGGCGAGGGGGGAGGTGTTTACATAATGTTGGTGTGAAGGGAAAATACGCAGCTATGAAAGCTTGGGATACCACTACTTGAAAAAATATACTGTACCATTGAAAATTAGTTTAATGTTTGGTTTGATTTAGAACATCTTTCCAGTGATTGCTTAATTTGAAACCATCCTCTCGGTTAAAATTGTGTCTGTGTTTGTAAATCTGAATTGCCTCGTGGACAAATATCTGATAAAAACCGGTAGGTTTGCAGAGAACCTTGGTATCGGAGAAAACTATGTCGTGATCACCCACAGCGTTGTAACAGTGATCAGCTATGGCAGAATTCGTTCTGCCGTGTTTCAAATCCGATTTGTGCTCGCGAATTCAGTCAGAGAGATGTTGTTTCGTCTCCCCGATATAGCAGTCACCACAGGTGCAGCTCAATTTGTTAACCCCGGGGTACTGTAAGTCAGGAATGACATCCTTTATGGATGGGATCAGGTCACGGATTTTGTGTACTGTATTGAACCGGACCAGGATCTTGTGTTTGTTTAGAATTTTGGAGATCTTTTTAGTAACGCCTGCTATATATGGTAGTGTGATGGTTTTGATCGGAGTATCAAGTGGTTGTTTCTGCATGGAGGGAGAAACAGCTTTGCGGATGGTACGGTCAGAGTATCCGTTCCTCTTGAGGGCCAGATGTACATGTTTTAATTCACTGGCCAGGTGGTGTTGGTCCGAAATGCAATGAGCCCTGTGGTATAGCGTTTTGATGAGATAATTCTTTTGAGTTGGGTGGTGGTGGGAATCAGGTTTCAAGTAGGAATCCGTGTGGGTGGGTTTCCTGTAGACAGAATGTCCCAATGAGCCATCAGGTCTCCTCTCAAACAGAACATCCAAGAATGGCAGCTTGCCATCTTTCTCCACTTCCATGGTGAATTTGATGGCGGGGTGTCTGGAATTGATGTGGTCTAGGAAAAGGTTCAAAGCTGGGAGGCCATGTGGCCAAATGACGAAAGTGTCGTCTACATATCTCTTCCACAGGGAAGGTCTGAGGGTGGAAGTCTGGATGGCGTCTGATTCAAATTTCTCCATGAAAACATTAGCTATCACTGGTGACAAGGGGGTACCCTCATTTTGTTTGTAGAAGGTGCCATTCCAAGTAAAGTAGGTATTGGTGAGGCAGTGCCTAACCAGCACAGGTGTATCGGGGTCTAGTCCATGTTGGACCAAATTTTCAATTATTTCAATGGTATCAGGTACTGGGACCTTGGTGAACAGAGAGACCACATCGAAGCTGACAAGGATATCGTCAGGGGACAGTACAACGTCTTTGACCATAGAGACCAATTGGGCTGAGTTAAGCACTGCTGAGGTGGTCTTGCCAGTGAAAGGCAGCAAGGTATTTGACAGAAAACGGGCTAGCCTGTAGGTAGGGGAGTTGATTGTGGATACGATGGGTCGTAGTGGGGTGCCTTCATGAATCTTGGGAAGACCATATAATCTAGGGGGTCTTGCAGCAGAAGGTTTTAGGGAGGGACGTTTAGTTGGTTCGATTAGGGAGGTCGAACTTGTGATGATCTTGTTGGTTTTATCGTTAGGCTATTAGTAGGGTCATTTTTTTTGAGTAACTTTCATCGTTGAGCAGGTTCTGGATTTTGTTGTTGTATGAATCTTTATCCATAATTACAGTAGCGTTGCCATTGTCGGCTGAGAGGATGACTATCATTTCTGTTTTTTTAAATTCGCAAGTTCAGAGCGTTCATTTTTTCTGATATTGCTAATGGGTTTCTTAGCATTCTTAAGAATAGTGGCATTTCAGCTCTCGCAACGTCTGCTTGGATGTGTCCTACGCCTTTGAGGGCTACATCGACCTGAGAGATGATATCATCTACTGGTATATGTTTTGGGGTGACAGCAAAATTTAGCCCTCTAGCCAGTACTGTTTTCAGATTGTCCGAAATCGGGATGCTACTCTGATTAATGACGATTTTGTTAACGTCTAGTTCTACATATAACAAGTGGAGAAGTGGAGAAAGATGGCAAGCTGCCATTCTTGGATGTTCTGTTTGAGAGGAGACCTGATGGCTCATTGGGACATTCTGTCTACAGGAAACCCACCCACACGGATTCCTACTTGAAACCTAATTCCCACCACCACCCAACTCAAAAGAATTCTCTCATCAAAACGTTATACCACAGGGCTCATTGCATTTTGGACCAACACCACCTAGCCAGTGAATTAAAACATGTGCATCTGGCGCTCAAGAGGAACGGATACTCTGACCATACCATCCGCCAAGCTGTTTCTCCCTCCATACAGAAACAACCACTTGATACTCCGATCAAAACCATCACACTACCATATATAGCAGGCGTTACTAAAAAGATCTCCAAAATTCTAAACAAAAACAAGATCCTGGTCCGGTTCAATACAGTACACAAAATCCGTGACCTGATCCCATCCGTAAAAGATGTCATTCCTGACTTACAGTACCCCGGGGTTTACAAATTGAGCTGCACCTGTGGTGACTGCTATATCGGGGAGATGAAACGACGTATCTCTGACCGAATTCGCGAGCACAAATCGGATTTGAAACATGGCAGAACGAATTCTTCTGCCGTAGCTGATCACTGTTACAACACTGTGGGTGATCACGATATAGTTTTCTCCGATACCAAGGTTCTCTGAAAACCCACCGGTTTTTATCAGAGATTTGTCCACGAGGCAATTCAGATTTATCAAACACAGACACAATTTCAACCGAGACGATGGTTTCAAATTAAGCAACCACTGGAAAGATGTTCTAAATCAAACCAAACATTAAACTAATTTTCAATGGTACAGTATATTTTTTCAAGTAGTGGTATCCCAAACTTTCATAGCTGCTTATTTTCCCTTCACACCAACATTATGTAAACTCCCCCCCCCCCTCGCCGATCCAACATGTCCCCCCTCATTTTTATGCTAATTCCTTTGTCAAGGCGCTTTGTTTCCTCCCACACAGCTTAAAAGACGCGATCTGGGCTTGGCTGTGTTCACTCCAACGCTGTCCTCTGGACAGTCCGGTCCCTTCACCTGATGAAGGCCACTTGTGTTGTGGCCGAAACGTCGTGATTTTTGTTGTTTTATTTTTTACCTACGTGACTTTACCGAATAAAACCAAAGAGTATAGTAGTGTATAGTGTAGTAGTGCTAGAGTCCGTCGCCAGGGAAAGGGAGTTCTGGACCGCCCTACTCAACACGCTGCCTCTGCGATCCTCACCAGGACATACACATTGAGAAACGAACGAATGAAGTTTCCATATACAAACGAAGCTCCAGGAACGCATCTCCTTCGTATATCGAGGTATTACTCTATACAGATGACACCCGAGCCAACGTCATCATTACCATTGTGTCTCATGGACCCCGAAGATGCGGCGTGAACGCGACAGCGCTCAGAGGCACTGCGCCTGGCACGGGGTTGAGAGAGGCCAGGGCTGCTGGGGGAGATATCAGGTGGTTGGTCTTATTGTATTACTGAACTGTACCGGTGACCGCTTCAACAGACCGGGACAGCCCGCTTACCGGTTTCCCGTAATTAAAGCACTATCCAGTGCATGAAATACATCCGTCCAGTTAACTGAGAAACGAAGGCAGCCTGCGATCCACAAGTCGCCGGTTGGATTCCAGACCACCCAGCATCATGAACGGGTTCACCAAGGTCGATCGGCAGGTCGCGTGCGGTGGGGTAAAGGGTGAGTTCGTCTTCAAATGTGTTTGGTCAGCGTGGAACAACACGGACCTTCAAAATAATGAACGCCTCCTCATTCGAGACCCAAAACATTGCAAACCTCCAGGCTTTGACTTTCCACTCCAAAGACACCACTGGTGTAGCCATCATCTCACTCACCCACCCGCTCACCACAGGTGTAGCCATCAACTCACTCACCTACCCGCTCACCACTGGTGTAGCCAACAACTCACTCACCCACCGCTCACCACTGGTGTAGCCATCAACTCACTCACCCACCCGCTCACCACAGGTGTAAGCATCAACTCACCCACCCACCCGCTCACCACTGGTGTAGGCATCAACTCACCCACCCACTCGCTCACCACTGGTGTAGCCATCAACTCACTCACCTACCCGCTCACCACTGGTGTAGCCATCAACTCACTCACCCACCCGCTCACCACTGGTGTAGCCATCAACTCACTCACCCACCCGCTCACCACTGGTGTAGGCATCAACTCACCCAACCACCCGCTCACCACTGGTGTAGCCATCAACTCACTCACCCACCCGCTCACCACTGGTGTAGCCATCAACTCACCCACCCATCCGCTCACCACTGGTGTAGCCATCAACTCACTCACCCACCCGCTCACCACTGGTGTAGCCATCCCGAGCCCGGGACAGGGACGGGCCCGGGACGGGGACGGGCCCGGGACGGGCCGGGGACGGGCCCGGGACGGGGACGCGGGGGGCGTTGCCCGCGAGCGCCTCCAGTGGCGAACCTGGCGAGTGCCACTGAGGAGGGGGGTGGGGAGGGGGGTGGGGGTGAGGGGGGTGGGGGTGAGGGGGGTGGCCGCGTCGGCGCTCTGGCAGTGACCGCCGCCATCGATGCGGCGATCGTGGGAGGGGTCCCAGGCGCCGCAGGTTCAGCCGCAGGTGAAGGTCGCCTGCACCTTCAGCACGGCCACGGGCTCACGCGCTCGCGGCCAGCAACAAACAGTGCGAGGGAAGAAGCGGATCGAGCAGTGAGGGAGTGAGTGTGTGGGTGGGTGAACGGGGGAGCGGTGTTCGATTGCTGCTCAAGATCAACACCAGTGACGAATATCTGAACCGGTCCTGGATCTTCCCTGGGTCGATTGAGCCTCAAATGAGTACCTGGTGCGGTGTGTAAACATCGCCTCTAGGGAGACAAAGGCGGCCGGGCGTGGTGCTGGACACCCACCCCCTCGTGTGCCGTTCCGGTCTTCGTAGGTGCTCGCTAACAGCACTTGCCCCTACAGTCTGTTAAGGCTACACGGGAGATCTTTATCTTTGATGGTTTAGGCTCGTGAAGGACGCTGCTGCTACTGGACAGTTGGAGGCAGTCGCCCTCCAGCAACAGTGGAGGCCAGAGGAGCGACGCTCACAACAACGAGCGGAGCGCCGAGCGGCTAAAACGGAGGCGAGTTGGCAGAGTAGGGTTCATAGGTGATGCATCTGTCAGTCATCTCAGTCGCTGAGTGGGTGAATGACTGAGTGACCGAGTGGGTGGGTGAGTGTCCTTGTGACTTGAAGTGTGGTTGTGCAACTATGAATGGGACGACACCTTTTCTAGATTGAGCCCTTAGCCTGGGTGAAGTTCACGGGAACAGAAACCACGGCAGTGGCGTGACAGGGAGGTGAGCGAGTGGCCGCAGGGACATCGGTGAGACTGGACACTCAGCATCCTGCTGAGAGAGTGTTCAGCAATCAATCCCTCGATGCGTTTGCTTACTGCAATACGAAGTCAATTGTGACAATTTTGATGACCTTAGAAGGGCTGTTTCTATGGCTTACTAACAGCTCGTGTGTCTCTATGGCTTACTAACAGCTCGTGCGTCTCTATGGCTTTACTAACAGCTCGTGTGTCTCTATGGCTTACTAACAGCCCGTGTGTCTCTATGGCTTACTAACAGCTCGTGTGTCTCTATGGCTGACTAACAGCTCGTGTGTCTCTATGGCTTACTAACAGCTCGTGTGTTTCTATGGCTTACTAACAGCTCGTGTGTCTATGCCTTACTAACAGCCGGTGTGTATATGGCTTAGTAACAGCTCGTGTGTTTATTTGGCTTACTAACAGCTCGTGCGTCTCTATGGCTTACTAACAGCCGGTGTGTCTATGGCTTAGTAATAGCTCGTGTGTCTCTATGGCTTACTAACAGCTCGTGTGTCTCTATGGCTTACTAACAGCTCGTGTGTTTCTACGGCTTACTAACAGCCGGTGTGTCTGTGGCTTACTAACAGCCCGTGTGTTTCTATGGCTTACTAACAGCGAGTGTGCCTCTATAGCTTACTGACAGCCCGTGTGTCTCTATGGCTTACTAACAGCTCGTGTGTATCTATGGCTTACTAACAGCTCGTGTGTCTCTATGGCTTACTAACAGCTCGTTTATCTATAGCTTACTGACAGCTCGTGTGTCTCTATGGCTTACTAACAGCTCGTGTGTCTCTGTGGCTTACTAACAGCACGCGTCTCTCTATGGCTTACTAACGGCTCGTGTGTCTCTATGGCTTACTAACAACTCGTGTGTTTCTATGGCTTACTAACAGCTCGCGTGTTTCTATGGCTTACTAACAGCTCGCGTGTTTCTATGGCTTACTAACAGCTCGTGTGTTTTTATGGCTTACTAACAGCTCGTGTGTTTCTATGGCTTACTAACAGCTCGTGTGTTTCTATGGCTTACTAACAGCTCGTGTGTGTCTATGGCTTACTAACAGCTCGCGTGTCTCTATGACTTACTGTTTGGCACCGTCAAACAGGCCAACCCATAGCCGTTGGGTGGTAAAGGTCATTTCTGCAAACGTGTTGCCGACTCTCGTGCCCGCGATAACAGAAAATGGCTCCAACCGTTACACCCGAGCCCTGTGTTTGAGGTTGCTTATTGATGATTATTGTTATTACACTTGTTTGCCCAGGAAAGCCTCACTGAACCTCGTGACTCCTTGTCCTGCCACGACTATACAATGTAAAGTGTTTCTTACGTAGTGGGTGGTGGAAAGTGTGTGTGGTGAACAATTTCGCCTGGGGAAGAACCCGAGGTGGCGGTGCCCCTGTGTGTGACGAGGGAAGTGGAGGCTCTCACCCTCCTCCAACCTCGGGACGCGTCTCGAGCTTTTGCTTGGATGCCCAACGTTCCGGATTCGATCCGCTGCTGTGAATCTGTGGTACAACACAGGCCGACGGTACCGAGGTTGTTCCCACCGCCCATGTGCGGGCGGCAGCACCTGCGATCTCGTACTCCCCCACCACCGGTGGCGGACGCCCGCGCGCCTGTCCGTACGACGCGCACCGAGCTTGTTGACGCGCGGCTAGGTTCGACAATGCGCATTGTCATCATCATCAATTCATGAGCGCTTGGACCGACTCCCCCTCCATTGGCTGCCAGTTCCGAGAAACGTCGCCCCTCCACACACCCGGTGGGAGGCTGGGACTGGCACCCCACCAGAGAAGAGCCGTGCCCACCCAAATCCACCGCTGTGCGTCGCTCTCTTTAGCCGGGCCTGCTGCCCGCCTGCCACCACGGGACCCGCCACCTCCGTGGCTCCACGCGCCACGCCTGGACGAGCGGCTCTCATCATCGGCACGTCCACGAACCGATTCCTTGTGGATGAGCCGACGATCCGCCCGCCTGGGTTTGATCTTAGGCGCCTGATTGGGCCCAGCTCACCAGCCAAGGCCTCCTCTGTGCAGCGGAGCCTGCACCGGTGGGGCTTATGCGATGACCAGATACTGTAGCCACGGTGTCAGATGGACGGCGACGCATGTCACTGAAGATTGTGTCCACTAAGCAAGCCAAGCGACCGAGCGGCATCGCCACATTCTGCAAATGATGAATCCGCTGCCTGACTCGGCGCAAACGCCCCACGCTAAACACGCAAATCGCCCCCTCTTCCGCGTTACACGCTGTGTGCTGTCATTGTTTTGCTCTTTTTTTTAAATACTTGCTTTGACAATTTGTCTCTTGTTTTAAATGAAACTTGTAATATCGATATCCAGGTCCAGTGGCAGACTGGGACTAAACATCGGCACAGACATTATTTTATAAACATACCGGCCCAAATTCGAGAAATGGGCAATTACTTTTTCATTTCATTTTTTTAATGGGTTGTGTGACGAACTGTATACAAGTAGCTAGATCTACCATGTGAGGTGCAGCGTTAACGTGATTTTGCCGTGCGATCCTCATTGGCCTATTTGGGCTGGGTCCAAAAAACAAATGGGGGGGGGGGGGGTGAGGAAGAATCTTTGGGGCTCCCAAATATGGGGACTTAATGCCAACGGAGAGCGTAAATAAACAATTAAGCATGCGTACACATTGGAGATAAAAAATATTTCACATCACATTTGAAATTTTCCCACACAGCTCAGCCCACCGGCCGTCGGAATGGACCGGCCCACCAAGCACTTTGTCCTACGGACTGCTCTGAGGCCAGTCCGGGCCTATCCAGGTCCACATTACACTGAATATTAGGGATTTGTAATCCATGGGCTGCTACAATTTAAACACATGGTCTGGTGGTGATAATACAGTAGTGTTGTCGAACGTTTCAGTTCTATATGTGAGCGGTCGCGTTGCTCCGGGCGGTCATGGATGTTGGCGCTTACCTGGAGCGGATCCGCTTCGTGGGCAGCACAGCCCCCAGCGCGGCCTCGCTCCGCGCCCTCCACCGTGCCCACGTGCTGTCCGTGCCGTTCGAGAGCCTCAGCATCCACTGTGGGGAGCCCATAACCTTGGACCTGGAGAAGATCTACCGCAAGGTGACGACGGCACGTCGCGTGCGCTGGACGTTAACCGCATCACGAACGGCAATCGGGGAGATCGTGACCTGACCCGTAGCCCCGAGCTCCCTTCCTGCCGCCTTGTGTGGTTTCCAACATGAGGACAGTGGCTAAGGTGAAAACTCCGCCATACGTTACAAAAAAAACTCCGGGACAAATGCGTTTCTCATTTGTCTCGGCCGTTGAATTTTACACAAAAAATTCCGTGTTAACGTGGTTCTGCAAAATTCATATGCGGCACATTGCAGTCATATCTTGATATGTATTCCATGGATCCCTCTTTATAAGTTGCTTTCCATTTCAGGTGTTAAAACGTTGATATAGGTAAATGTCAATAAAGATGTGGAAGTACACGGGTAGTGTGACAAGGCCGTTGCTTGCCCGACAGCTTGTGAAGAAACGACGAGGAGGCTTCTGCTACGAGAACAACGGCCTCTTCTCCTGGCTGCTGCGGCAGTTGGGATTCCAGGTGACCCTGTGTTCAGCTCGTGTGCTGAGCCCCTTCACTCACAGGTGAGGACCCTGCCACTAGGCTCTCTTTCTATCTCACTGCTAGGGAATGTCATGGGAACAATAGGGGCCTGCCTCCTAGCCACGATAAATTGCCAGTGGACACTGTCCATTATTCTGTTCCCAGCAAACAATGTGTGTAGATATAATAATGGATCTGTAATTATTTAAGTAATATCACTCTTGTGTCTATCGAGCAATGATTACATCATAATTCCATGATTGAGGTACGTCACCTGTGAGTAAACATTTGCTCACTAATTTTATTCTAATAATTGGTCTCATTTCTTTGATGATGTTCCCAGTTATACCACCTCGTTCAGGACCTTTCCCTTTTGTTTATACTCTGAAGGGCAGTGTTTTCTTCTTCAGGTGTAACGTCTGGAATTTCCTGTTCATGTTAAATTCCTGGGTATTTTAGATCTGCATTAACGCTCTCCACTAACTTTGAGATGCTATCTGTCATACCTGTCATGGTAATCTCTCTCCCCAAGAGCCTCATTTCTAATCAACCTTTTTTATGATTTTATGCTCCCGTTTCTTGCTAAAATTTGTGTAACAAAAAATCTAGTTCGTGAGGTAACTATATATTTATGAATGCTGAGCAACACATTTAAAATGCCTCGGGTAGCAAAATGATGAAATCAACGTATAGTCGGTACACCGGTGCAGCGTGACATAAAACGGTGTCATATCAAAATTTGAGCTGACATTCGACGAGAACTGACTTTCACGTACCTCGCAAGATTTTCTGACCAGGGTTGCAAATCGCGTAAAATAAATAATTATTGCGAAAATGTTGTTTTAGTCTTTTTTTACCGCGCATCCGTGTGCCGTCAATCCGTACAAATGTTCATATAGCCTCTGTAGCGCCCTCTCGTGGAGACCCTTCCAAGTAGTCGCGGCGTGAGCAGGACACTGCAGGGCACACCTCTTACCTGTTAACTGAGGCTCGAGGGCAAATGACTCACGCGGTGACTCGGGCTGCCGCCGACCAACCAGTCGCTCAAGGCGTGCAGTTTGATGATTCCTCGGGTATCGATTAACAATTCATGACTTGCGGAATCGGTAATTAATCTTGAAAACAGTTACCACTTTATTGGTAATTGAACCTTATGGCCAGACCCCGGGGTCCCATAATGTAAACATATATATTATATATAATGTAAACATATTATATGTAAACATTTACTTTGCTCTTTTTCACCAATCGGTTTGGAGGATGGTGGCAAGTGTTGTCTTGTTAAACTATTCCTTTAAAACTGAAAACTACTTACCTGCAGTACCTCTATTTAAATACACTATATTAAAAAATTGTACACCCCTCTGTCAATCATCGTGTTTCTCAGTGTGTATTTGTGAACACACTTTGTAAACAGTACATCAAATAGTACGCGTTTTCAATGCGCTGTTCATATTGTACCAAGCGTTTATACAAATGTTACTCTACAGAGTAGTGGGTCGCCACTCCTCTTATCCGCATTGATACGAGCGGTATGTGGGGACTATGGCTTAACCACAAAAAAACCTATCTGCACAGATGCATACGGACAAGCGAAGTATTATCAAACAGGAGGAATTACCAGTGCAACGCATCTCATCTGTTAAATATCTGCAGGTAATAGGATTGTCATCGATTACTCCTGGCTGCAGACATTGGTAGGTCACAAATAATAATGAAAATAAGAGAGCAGATTCACTGTATTATGCATACCGTTTAGGCAGTTTGAGCAGCTTTGGATAAGGGTTATGACCCTGCCCATTCCCGAGCATGGAGTGCATTCGCTTGTTCAGCTTTTCTGCCCATTCGTCCTCACTGCGCTTGGACGACATGACAACAGAATGGTCCGTGCCAGGTGGGTCGTGGCATTTATGTGCGTGGTGGGATGGAGTTGCCAAAATAAATAAATGAATTACGATTTTGACTTCCGTTTATTCGGAACCCCGGGGTCCCGCCATAAGGTTCAATTGTAGAACAGCGACAAAGCTGATGTCATTAAACTTCGTTTGGTGAGGCATTGTTTTTGTTAATTCTTCTCGTGATTGCCTACAATTTGAATTAATTCCTACGTAACTGTAATCGTGTTTTAATTCTGAATACCTTTGGCAATTTCTATACTGATCTACTATTGTGCAATGTGAACAGGTATGGCCCACCGTTTGATCACCTAATTATCCTCGTGACACTGGGTGCAACGGATGGCCAGGAGAAGCGTCCATCGGCTCTTCCGTCGGGGGAGCGACAGCTCGAGAGGTTCGTGGTGGATGTTGGCTTTGGGAACGGCATGCGGGAGCCTCTGGAGATGGAGAGTGGGCGGGAGAGCGAGCAGGAGTCGGGGACGTACCGGCTGCGCAGCGACCACCCTGCCGGCTGGTGGAACCTGGAGGAGGCCACAATGGAGGAGGCCGGCAGTGACGGGATGGACCGACTCGTACGCCAGCGCAGCCCTAAACACCAGTGCCAGCTCCACATTGAATTGTCACCTTTATCAATATCAACTCCAAACAGATGTACAACCCGTGCCCAGTAAATAAGTTTCAATGTCAGTGATACAAGATGAATTGTTAACACCGTTAATAGACACATGTGTATGCCTTCATTGCTGAAAAATCACTCCGACATCTGCTGTTTCCTCAGCAGAATGTACATAGCTCCCCCACACCTTATGCCTGATATTATTAATGTTAAAAATCTTTAACCATTTTATAATTATTTTTATGTTTTTCTTCATTTTCATTTATAAAAAAAATGGCTTTTAATGCACTGAAATTACAGCATCACGTCGATACAACGAACCACTGGCAGATGTGAACGAAAGTCCCCTCTATCCGGGCGTTCACGAGAACAGGCCTTGTGACAAATTCGAACACGAGAGCATGAACATATCGCCACAGGCGTGTGAAGTTGTGTGCATCTTGTCTCGTCAAATACAACGTTAAAACGTCACGTGCTTGTGTAACAGTATTCACAATAGAGTACTCTGTACTGTACTCTGTACTGCTTTGTCCACTGCATGTTGTTGATATCATGAGCCATATTTTATCTACGACTGGTTGAAGGCATCACAAGTGGTATCCAATGCTGTTTATATATATGTTTTACTGTCATGAAAGAACCCAGAATACAAAGTAGATTTCAAAAATAGGGAAAAAAACGCGGATAACGTGTCACAAGTATACACTGCTATTAATGATCTTGTTCGTGGTCTTAATTAACATAAGGCAGATCTGAAACACGGTAGGACCAATACCTCAGCCATGGCTGATCATTGTTTTAATGCGGTGGGCTCACGCGAAATTTATTTCTCCAAGATGAAGGCACTCTGCAAACCCACTGGCTGTCAACAAAGATTTGTTGCCGAAGCCATCCAGATATATAGACACAGACAATTTCAACCGAGAGGATGGGTACAAACTGAGCAATCATTTGAAGGACGTTATGAACCACTTTAAGTCATAACTGTCTGTAATGTTTCCATCCTACCTTCCGATGTTAGCAGTTATTTTCGACTCTCTGATTTTACATTAACAGGTTCACACTAACACAGGCGCCGTTGCTCGTGGCCTCGATTTGGCGGCGGCTCTGCGATCATACATCATGCTAATCTCTGACAATACAATGGCCACCTCCGCAGCTTCGTCGTCGTGGAGGTTGCTCTCCTATCTTACATTGGCATACAAATGTCTCACTTTAACATCACTAGCCCCGCCCACTTCGTTTATGACCCTTGGGCTACACCCATTTAAAATCTTTAAAACAGCCTGCCTCAGCAGCTTTCCCCCTCTTTTTTCTCCTGATGACGATTGCTTGTGTTGCGATTGAAACGTCGTTATATTTTTATTATTTTTTATTCACTTTATTTTCACTTTTTTATATTTTTTTTCTATCTACGTGACTTTACCAAAAGACCCAAAGAATATAGAGATAAACCTATTTGCAGATTAAGTAAAATTTTACGTTCATTTTGGAGAATTGTGTTTTTACAACTGAATACTTACTCCTTTTTGCCAGATATCCTTTGTAAAGCAATCAATCAATCTTCCCACTCATTTTGCAATGGAGAGCAGCACAGGGCTGACTGCATTTTAAATCGGACTCTCGTACTCTGGAGCCACAGAACCTCCCCATGACCCCAACGCCTCCATACTTAAACTGGCCAGAAATGGATTACCAAAATAAATTATTGAACAGTAATATTGAAACTCCGTCACGTTTTCTGGATTAAAGGTTCTTAACTTCACCTCCGATTAGCACGGTTGGCTACATATGGTGCGCAATAAATTTACCATATATGAACGCAATTTGTTCCACCCATATTTCCCCATCACCAAGAGTGAGTACCTCATTTTACACAGCTATCTCTGAATGCAAGTTATTGGGCAACTCAAGTGTTTTTATTTTTGGGAGATGACAATTCAGTACTTTATAGATGCAAAAAACTGCTTGAAATTTTTCATTTATAATAGTTCATTGGTTTACATAACTTGTCCCGTTTTAAATTAATAACGAGTTTTATTCCATTTTCATGTCGACCACAGGTGGATAATCAGCCATCTGATATGGAGGACCATCAGGGCTGGAGAGTGCTTTACAAGTTCGAAGCAAAGCCACGGGAATTTCTGGATTTCTCAGACATGTGCCAGTACCACCAGACCTCTCTGTGCTCTGTGTTTGTATGTAAATCTCTGTGCGCCCTTCACACACCTCAAGGTTGGGTCACCTACATGGGCCGACATCTCACCAGCACCACCGTCACTCCGGCGCGGGACCATCGAGTCCGCAGGAAGAGTAAAGCCGTCCGTGAGCTTTCCGATGAAGAGATCCCCATCGTGTTGAGGGACCTCTTTGGAGTCGTTCTCCAAAATCCTTTGGTGCCAAAAGATGAGGCAATAATCCCTCCAGACTGTGATCAGATTTAACCCTTGGAATTCATTAAATATAGACGTTTATTTGTTCCAGCTCTGCAGTCAATCAATATATATTTTATTAAACACGTTTGAACAGTCACAACGAAGGGCACGCTATATGCCAGTACGGTTGGCAGGTTTGGAAATTGCGCCCCTCTGGTTTGGCTTCATTCCCTAACTGGAACTTGTTTGGGTACACACAGTTAATGTTCGGGTACAAACGGTCCATTCTCTAATCAAGTCAGGGAATGGGGGCGGGTGAAGGTGGGGGTATGAAAAAAATAATGAGCAATAAAAGAAGAAAGGAACAAGGTGCATCAATGCTTTGAATGTTTCAAATAATAGAATAATACATTTTACTTATTTAGTGCTCTTCTTGCATGTGAAAGAAGACTGGCCCTTTCACGGGTCCACACCTTTGTTCTCACTCTCTCCCGCAACCCCCCAAACTCCGCCTTCTGCTCCCTCTTTTAACCTCTTCCTGGCTATGCCCCTCGTCGCACTCCTCCACCAATCTTACCCGAACCTGGCCTAACCATGCCAACTGATGCTCATCCAACCTGCCAGCTCTTTTCCCTTTTGAACGTTCCGGCCAATCGCCTTGGCTCCCCATGCCCTAACCAATCAGAGCGTGCAGTCTTTGCTCCACCCTTCTTGATTACTCTCGTCCCAGGGATCGTGTGGGACAAACACTTCACATGGAATAAGCATAAACACCTCGCAAATACAGTTTCTAAAAATAATAAAAGGAGGGAAAGAGCATGAAAATAAAATTAGATGAAAGCCTTCTTTAATAGTAACGTTTAAGTGGAGTCATAAAAATCTCAATTGAGGCCAAATCCCCTGATGTCTTTTGGCAAAGCGTTCCAGAGTCGAGGGGCTACGTCGGCCACAGCCCGATCCCCCATAGAGAGGAGCCTCAACCTGGGAGTGAAGAGGAGCTCCAGGTTCTCACATCGAGATCTCGATGGAGCATCAGGGGGCAAAGCAATTCATGGCGGTAGTATGGTGCTAAATTATTTCGGCCCCTCCTTCCGGTGGTGTCATCACCCCTCTTCTCTCTCGGTGCTTTCCTCTTGAGGTCTTAATCATCAGATCACCCACCATTTGCATAATGCCTCATCAACTTCTTCAAGGCCGGAGAGCATGATGTGAGACCATCTCTCCGTCACCCCACTGACTGCCATCTGCCGGCTCACAACACAGATGGGGAGTGCTCGCCCTGACCATTCCACAACATTGTCTTCTCAGCAGTCCAACGCCTTGAGAGCGATGGTTATGCAGAGTTGTCTGCCTCTTATGATAAGACACAGACGAGATGGTGGACGTATTAATAACATACAATACATCTGAAAGGTTTCGTGACTGCAGGAATTCATACTCTTTGAGTCTTTCGGTAAAGTCACGTAGAAGAAAAATACAAAAAAATCACGTTTCGATCGCAACACGAGCAATCGTCTTCAGGTGAAAAAATATACAGCGAGAGAGCTGTTGAAGCAGGGTGTTATATAGGCCTGAGATGGGTAAGTGGGCGGGACGAGAGATGCTATTTGCATGTCAATGTAAGATCGGAGGGCATCCTGAAGCTGTGGGGGTGGCCATTGTATCGTGAAAAAACGAGAGCCTCCGCCACATCGAGGGAAAGGAGCATCGGTGACTGCGAGTAAGACAATACAGCACAGCCTGTCAATGCAACTCAGAGTCAGAAATAACTGCGAACATCGGCAGGTGAGAGACACCACGTGAGAGGAGGAAATCCCTCTGTATCTGGCATGAGCATCCCGGGGAGAGACACCACGTGAGAGGAGGAAATACCTCTGTGTCTGGCATGAACATCCCGGTGAGAGAGACCACGTGAGAGGAGGAAATACCTCTGTGTCTGGCATGAGCATCCCGGTGAGAGAGACCACGTGAGAGGAGGAAATCCCTCTGTGTCTGGCATGAGCATCCCGATAAGAGACACCACGTGAGAGGAGGAAATCCCTCTGTGTCTGGCATGAGCATCCCGGTGAGAGACACCACGTGAGAGGAGGAAATCCCTCTGTGTCTGGCATGAACATCCCGGTGAGAGACACCACGTGAGAGGAGGAAATCCCTCTGTGTCTGGCATTAACATCCCGGTGAGAGACACCACGTGAGCAGAGGAAATCCCTCTGTGTCTGGCATGAACTTCCCGGTGAGAAAACCCACGTGAGCAGAGGAAATACCTCGGTGTCTGGCATGACCATCCCGGCTATTACCGCGCGCCCGTTTGAACCGGAAGTGGAGTGGCGCGGGGCGCTCGAAGAGCGGCGCGAGGCGCCTGGGCGCGAGACGGCGGCGGTGGCACGCGAGGTGAGTGGGGAGCGGTGAGCGGAGGGTGAGGGGGGCGAGGGGCGGTGAGCGGTGGGCGAGGTGAGCGCGGAGCGAGGTGAGCGTCGGGGGCGGCGGTCCTCACTCTCAGTTTCGCACGCCTGATACAGTATTGCACTTTTATACCAATAGCTCTAATAGTGGAACACTCCATCACCCCGCTCACACCATCACATCACGAACACCATCACCCCGCTCACACCATCACATTGCAAGAGTCCCGTCCCCGCGTGGCTCTTACATAAGAGCAGCAGCAGCTGTCGTTGCTGCTGGCGGTACCACGAGGATGCCTCTGCGGTGAGGAGGGGCACTGATTCAGAAATCCCGAGTGGAGTCCCCTCGCGTTGAGTCGGTGGTGGGCAGCGGGTCACGCTGGGAGGTCAAGGTCAGCAGATCTGCGCTTCCATCGCCTCGCATCGGTCCTGCAGCTGTTGCACGGTCGACGCGTGACCTGCAGGCTTCGTTATCACATTCTCCTCGTCCCCATCGTCTGGCTCGAGGTCGTCTCACCGCGGTGGCGAGGAGATGTTAACTACCTCGCCACGTGTGCAGGAGGTCGTAGGTTCAATCCCGACCCTGACGATGCCTGCTGCTGCTGTATATTTGGAGTTTGCGTGTTCCTCTCCCCGTGGTCGCGTGGAGTTTTTAAAGGGAACTCTGTTTTTTTCTCTCCACGTGTAGAAACATGCGTTCAAAGTATATGGCTGCTATAAATAACCATATGATAAGCGACTTCGTTGAGATATTATTTGTGGTCAGTCGCTTCTGAAAAAATTCTATATAGCTCAGTGGGCCTTACCAAGTATGTCTTATGAAGCCATCCAGATATATAAACACAGACGCATCTTCAACCGAGAGGATGGGTACAAACTGAACAATCATTGGAAGGACATTATTAACCAGGTAAAGTCATAACTGACTGTGATGTTTCCATCCTACCTGCTTATGTCAGCTGTTATTTCCGACTCTGATATACATCACCAGGTTAAATGTCTTTACATTAACGGGCTAAGTGTCTCACTAACACAGCTACCATTGCCCCTTTCCCTCGATGTGGCGGGATCTCTCGGTTTTTAACAGACTATATCTGTCTTTGATGTTTCTGTGCATGTGTCTCTCTGTTTGTCTCTCTCTGTGTGTGACTCTCTGTGTGTGTCTCTCTGTGTGTGTCTCTCTGTGTGTGTCTGTCTGTGTTGTGTCTATGTGTGTGTCTCTCTGGGAGTATGTCTCTCTATGTCTTTCTGTATGTGTCTCTATGTGCTTGTGTCTCTCTCTCTGTGGTTGTCTCGCTGTTTGTGTCTCTGTGTGTCTCTCTCTTTATGTGTCTATATGTGTGTGGTCTCTGTGTGTGTGTCTCTGTGTGGGGGTTGTCTCCCTGTGTATGTCTCTCTCTGTGTGTCTCTCTGGGTGTATGTCTCTCTCTCTGTGTCTCTCTGTTTGTGTGTGTGTCTCTCTGTGTGTGTGTGTCTCTCTCTCTGTGGGGGTTGTTTGTCTGTGTGTCTCTTCCTCTCTCTCTCTCTCTGTGTCTCTCTGTGTTGTGTCTCTGTGTGTGTCTCTGGGTATATGTCTCTCTCTCTGTGTCTCTGTGTGTGTCTCTCTCTCTCTGTGTGTCTCTCTCTCTGTTGGGGTTGTCTGTCTGTGTGTCTCTTCCTCTCTCTCTCTCTCTGTGTCTCTCTGTGTTGTGTCTCTATGTGTGTCTCCGTATGTGTCTCTGTGTGGGTCTCTCTCTCTATGTGTGTCTCTCTCTGTCTCTCTCTGTGTCTCTCTAGGTTGTCTCTCTCTCTGTCTCTCTGTGTGTATGTCTCTCTCTATGTGCGTGTGTCTCTTTATGCGTGTCTCTCTGTGGTTGTCTCTCTGTGTGTCTTTGTGTGTGGATGTCTCTCTGTTTGTGGGTTGTCCCTCTGTGTGTGTCTCCCTGTGTGTGTCGACACTTGATGTGGCCTCAAGGTGCACATAGCCTGGCACAAGCGTAGTTGTGACCTCACCGCCACTTAGTGGCGAATGGCGGTTGTTGTTGTCTCTTTATGTCTCTCTCTCTGTGTGTCTCTCCATGTGTATCTCTCTCGTTGACATGCTGGTCTCGCCTCGTACTTGCTCTTGCGGGTTTTTTGTTCTTGTTGACCGGTTCTCTGACATTGACATGCCAATCTTCTCATTGGCACAGCCCCTGGTTGCTGGAGCCGTCTCACATTGACATGCTAATCTCTTACATTTACATGCAAATTCCATCTCTAGCTCCGCCTACTTACCCTTGGGTTGAGCTCACCTAAAGCCTATATAACCTCTTGTTGCAGCAGCTCTTTCTCCTGCGTCAGCAGTTCTCCTGCTGTGTTTGTCTCACCTGATGACGGTTGCTTGTGTTGCAATCGATACGTCGTGATCTATTAATTTTCTATCTACGTGACTTTACCAAAAGAACCAAATAATATGGATTCCTGCAGTCACGAAAGCTTCAAATCAAGATTGAATTACAAAAGTTTAGTTTAAGAGAAACCAGCTCAGACAAATTTCTGGAACAAATGCATTTGCGCTGGTTGCTTGGCCGTGCCTTTACATGCATTTAACATACATACATAAGCACTGCAAAAAGCAGCAGAGCGCTGGATGAAGGCTCCAAAGATGTGCAGCGCTCAAATGCAGCGCAGTTTGCAGGGTGCAGAGCGTGGTGCAGTGGGATGTGAACAAATGCGCAGAACGACTGTGGACAGTGTGTAGGCAGCTGTTGGAGGTGCGTGCTGATCTAGTCCACGCTTCTCTCTGTGGGAGACTGGCTTCACCTCAATGAGTGCCCGGTGCTGTGGGCTGAATTCCTCAACTCGGATGTATAGCTGTGTATACAGTATGTGTTGTAGAGCACGTGCAACATGTCAGGGGGGTTGGTATGTTTGGTATTTCAACCGAGTAGAATTGTTGACAGCCTCAGCTCCGTTCTATTTCATATTTATTAGATTGTTGTTTTAAATGTTAGTTGTTGACAAAGGTGATGTGCAATAGCTTGATGATTATTAGTTCTGTACTTAACTGGGGAACCTAACATCTATAATATTATGCAGCACACTTGTTTCAAGATAAGTTGGCCACCTTGTGTCATCGACGATTAATTTGACAATCGGAGTGATATCCACTTCTGGCTGATTCATGCTACCCACGACCGTACGACCGTGGGTGGCATGAGTCAACACCTAACTTCTGGGGACCCACCTCCGGGTGCCACCTGGCTGTGGATGAACATGAATAGTCGGAGTAATTGTGTCCTGTACCATTATCGACATCATTACATCATCATAACATACATATTACTTTCAACATCACCAACATCACCATCGTCATCAACATCATCACCAAAATTATATTAATCACTGTCGGCTCCCCACATCCATCTCACTCCTACACGCGAGCAGTTTTCATCGTTCCATCTCACCGGTGGTCGTCCTCGCTGCTTTTCTTCATCGCACCCCGTGCAGTGCACAAGCTAGAGGCGTATCGACAATTGAGAATCGGTTTGGACAGGGCAGTCCATTGAAGAAGTTGATGGCCAGTGGGCGAGACTTAATGACAGAGTGGTAGGCAAAGGATTGAACATGCCGGAGAGGACGTCGGGCACAGAGAGAGAGGGAGCGATTAAATCAGCCCCGTTGCAGGCGCTAAATGGATTTGCTGCATCGCAAGACGTCGAGAGTTTATGATGGCTTGAGGGGAGGCCTTTATCCAGCAGTGGATTGATCTTGGCTCATATGATGAATCTGGCCACGGATAACAGGAGTCATAGGTATAAGGAGCTCCATTTTGTCTTGTTTGTGGCTTTCTAAAAAGGCAGTGCCGAAACGGTCATGGATACTCATTGGGGCTAAATGTAGTGGCCGGTCTCTGTCAGAATGTAAAGAGAGACCAGGACGACTCGCATGATAATGTTTTACAACACATCTTAGCCATAGCTACGAGTGTTGTTTGGCTTCTGTCCTTGGAGGTCTCAGATCCTCTCCACGTTTTCGTTGAATTTGGGGGGGGGGGGGGTGCGACGAAGGGGCCCTGAAGGTACTGTCTCTCACAGCCAACATTTACATTATTTTCCAGACCACACGCTTTTCCGGTTGTTGGGGATGGTTGTCAAATATCGAGATTTTCAATATGGTTTAACATCTTTCAGTAGTGCTATATCCAAATGCATTTTTGGCAGATTAGGGCGATGATGAAAGTAAAATCATTACACTTTAAAAAACTATATACAGTATACTGTTGCTCTGTTTACTGCCACATAACGCTAGCTTTGGATGAGGCTATTAAACACATGCATGCAGTGCGCATATAGGGTGGCGTGATGTTGATGTCATGCACAATGGCTTACAGGCACTTTGACACTTGGGTTGAAATCATAAACACATTAACTATGTCTCTCCGTCTGAGGCAGGGGCTCACAATTCATCATAAAGACAAATCTTAAGTACAAAATTGGTATTATAAAGTGTTATAATTAATTACTTAATGACAGTGAGGGAATGAACTGTGTTTTAGCTGATGACTGCACGTGTAACGCTGCCTCAAGTGTGTTGTTGTTTACGTTTAATAAGTTACGTGGAGAAAGATGACATCACAAGTGATGTCACCTCATTAAGTGGGATGTAATCTCATTTATTTTGAAATTATAAATTAACGTATTAATTTTAACCATGAACGCAGCTGACATCTAGATCCTGCAGGGTGAGTCCTGTCTCATATCACTCATCATCAGCCATGGTCTATCTCCTGCCTGGATGAAGACTAATGCGATGTCTCTGATTTGTTAACCCGAAATGTGTTTCCCTTTCTCAGCGTAATTCCAAATCTGCAACTGTCCTTGCTTTTATCTTCTTCATCATGGTCTGTCTATTGATACATTATATAAACAATTAGGACAACTTTGTAATTTAATATCAATTTAAACGCATTGCATCTAGATGTTAAATGATCTTGAGTCATAACGTTACTCAAATTAGACTATGAATTATTCTTACAGTACTGCTTTTGTACTGATGATGGGGTTATGGCCCATGTCTGCTTTGTTCTAAACGTGCCTCTGCTTTAGTTTTGTATACATTTCACCCACCCTTGTGCTCAAATGCGCCAAGCTGGGCTAATTCGCTTCGCCAAGGGCAGTAGGGTGGCGTTGCAGTGGTAACGCGCATTCATGCCTCACACGAAGAAGGACCTGGGTTTGATTTTCGACTTGGGCGCCTCTCTGTGTGGCATTTGTACGCTCTCTCCCTGTTGTGGATGGGTTTCCTCCCATATATATAAAAATAAGCTATGTAACTGGTATTTTACAAATTCTTAAATTTACCTGTACATGACTCAATTGGGATTACAAAGCAACATCATCCCTGATTACTAAAATTTGGCAGGAGTGCTCTGTGGATTACTCCATGGATCAGAAAGAGTCTGAGACTGGGGTTTTCCTGGGTAAACACACCAAGCTATATTGATGACCACAAACAAGAGTGAAACCAAAACACAACTCTTGACTGTTATCTTTCAGCTGCAAATACATGGTCATCATTCGTGGTGGCAAATACTATCTTGAGTATACAAAGCTGCTTGTTGAAACCTATGAAATATATACCTTTGGAATCCTACAATCCCATGTGAACCTTTTATTTGTACTTCGTGACATAAATCGGCCCTCCCCCATCCTGCACTCTCAGCGTAACTATTTTTTTGCCTCATATCTCCAACACTCGCTGGCTGTGTTCGCTTCCGGACTTCTGCATTCCTTATCCTGCCCTACCACAACATTCCTAGCATCCGTCTCAGACACTACCTGAGCTCAAATATCCAATAACTTTCATCTAGAACTGCTCAGGGTTCCAGCTCTCTGATCCATATGGGAACACGGATGTCACTCGTGCCTTACATGCCCTTCTCTTTACACGCAGACTCATCTCCCTTCTCTTACACAGTGGTTTCTGTAGCCCAGCACAAACCTGCCCTGCTGATGCAATGCGCCTCTTGATCTTGTCTTAGCTCCCTACATTATGGAGAACACTGCCTAAGTACACAAAGTCCCTCACCTTCTCTCCACTTACCAGGGCTTGTGATCCTACGAGAGGAGCTCCGTTTCTACATTTGTCTGAAAGGGAAAGCCTGCATCTTCAGACCCCAGTGTCTAACCCAGGAGTCGGCAACCTGTGGCTCCGGAGTGGCATGCAGCTCTTCAAGGACTGCTTCGTGACATTATTTATTAAGGACCACCATCTCCTATTCACATGCATTGCAGCTCTTGTTCTTTTGCTTGTCGCCCTCTGGTCTAGCCTCATTGCCGTAAGACTGCCAACAACTGTATTGACTCCAGCCAAAGTCATAGGCAAGTGTGTTAGGTATTGCGTGTAAACGCAATCAAACCTTCACAATGATGCATGCCATTATTTGCAGTGTGCCGGACACCCCCCTTAATTTGAAAGGCTCTTCTCACAATTCAGCGCCAAACACTGTAAGTAGTGCAGTGCCACTGCACTACAGCGTTGCTCTGATACCGAACATCTGCTTCGCAAGAATACGACGGCGGGGACAATGAGGCCCTCCTCGTCCTCACCGTCGTCATGTGTGTGGGAGATGTGGCCCCTGCACCTGGAGAACTTGGTCCTCCACCCACCCGGCAAAAGGGAAACAAGCACCAAGCTCAGGCACCTGCTTGCAGCGCCTGATTGCAGATATATTTTAAGTTTAGAGTTGCTGTGGTTATTTTTGCTGAAGCGATTGCGAAATGATGCTAATCTCCCGTTTACATTCCTTGGGTGCATACTGGCTTAAGTTCCACATTCATATGACAGAGTAAGTTTGTCCATAGGACAACCACGATTGACTTCCTACAAAGTGTTACTAATTGTGTCAACTCGTGATAATTGATGGTTGAGTTGACCACCTACCAGAACTTACATTTCATTACTTCCCAACTGAGTGTGTACGCCTGAGCGAGGTTTTGAATTCGCCCACTCGCACGGTCACTGGCTGTCGTGGGCATTGCAAGCACCGTGGGCCTGCTTTTAAAACGATGCGTTACGGTTTGGCTGTACTCCAAGTGGACGTTAAATAGCATTATGTTCACTGGGAAAAATATGACCTTTTAGCCGACAACCCTCGAAGGGCAGCGTTTTCCGTTAGAATGTAAAGGCGCGTGCCACCACAGCCACACAAATGCGCCCTGGGCTCCTATAAGGCAGAAGTGCTCAAGGGTAACCACCTGCAGAGCTGCGACGCACCCGTACTCTTGTACCTTCGCTACTTGTGTGCAGATGAACAAGCCGGTGTTTTGACAGCATGGGCTAGTGTTGCCATGCTTGAGGGTAGTAACTGTCTCTGTATCATTGGAATATTGAGGAAGTTGCTGCCATGCGTGTCTGCATTGTCTAAACAGCAGAATATGAGTCGGTCTGCTTTATCTCCATCCCTTCTGTTCCACGGAGTTTGTGGCAGAAGTCTGGGCGGATTGAGTATGAAACCCAAGCAACCGTCATTGCACTCTGTTTCTTTCTGCAAACCACCACAGGTGCAACGGTGCATTACGTGTGCATTTATGCTGTATGTACAGTGAGGGAAAAGTATTTGATCCCCTGCTGATTTTGTACGTTTGCCCATTAACAAAGAAATGATCAGTCTATAATTTTAATTGTAGGTTTATTTGAACAGTGAGAGACAGAATAACAACAACAAAATCCAGAAAAACGCATGTCAAAAATGTTATAAATTGTTTTGCATTTTAATGAGGGAAATAAGTATTTGACCCCCTCTCAATCAGAAAGATTTCTGGCTCCCAGGTGTCTTTTATGCAGGTAACGAGCTGAGATTAGGAGCACACTCTTAAAGGGAGTGTTCAAATAAACCTACCATTAAAATTATAGACTAATCATGTCTTTGTCAGTGGGCAAACGTACAAAATCAGCAGGGGATCAAATACTTTTTTCCCTCACTGTAGTACGCTGTGACTGTCCCTTGATTAGACTTGGAGTAAAACTGAAGGTTACTTTTTGAAATGCCAGGATTTTTGTCTTGATGTTGCGTTATCAGACCCATGTTGATTTTGCCCTTGTTGCCTTGATGTCTGCTCTTTACAATAATGTGGTTATCGAAAACTGGAAGAGAGATATGAATACAGCGATAGGAGAAAGGGGGGGGGGGGGGCTGCTCCTCCTCCGCCTCACCTCCCCACAATCTCTGTACTCCAAAGCCTCTCATGTTTTGAGATGAGACTGAGCTGCCCTGTGTGTGCGTGGGCATTCTACCTACGTACGAACTTCCATACCGAGTCACTGTGCGCTGTTGACCAGTGGCACCAAGAGCACCGTGATCATCAAGCCCCCTCCCAGGTTCTGTTCGCTCAGCAGCCGCATGGCTCTGAACAAATAGATAGAGCCGTGGCTTCGTGTAGGGCACGTGAGAGCAAGTACACGCGACTCCATTAAGTGGCACGTGTACACCGATATTTACGGAGCTCTTTTAGCAAAGAAGCACAACGCACACCTGTTTTCACAATTCCGATGCAGAACGAAATAACCGGAGTGTAAAAGCCCTTGTGCGAATACTGAAACTTGTTCACGAAAAAAATGTTACCACAAGTGGAGCAACAAACCAGTACAACTGCCTTATCGGAAATCACGAACGCCCGGCTTATCACTGCAGCACACGTGTGGGGACCATGGTGAGGTTGTGAGCCGTGACGTCACAGCTCGCGCACAGGACAGGGGGAGAGAGAGGGGGGAACCGCTGCTTGGCTATCGGCGGCGGCCACAGCGGCCACGTAAGCCGCACGCTCGCTCTCTCCGCGGACGTCTCCCAGCTGCGGTTCTCCACCGGTGCAGTTTCTTCGCAAGAAGACAATTCAGACATTTCAGTGGGGTTTTGTTCCTTTGAACAATATAGTTCCGTGGCTTAATAGATGTTTAAAAGTGAATACATTGCGGCCATTGAAGGTGAGCGGTGTGCACAAGCATCACGGTGAGCGTGGGTTGGGTTTGGTTTTACCAAACGTCACTTATTGCTGCTTTGAGTAACAGCATCGTCATCATCTGTGTGTTCATCATCTGTGTGTTCATCATCTATGTGTTCATCATCTATGTGTTCATCATCTATGTGTTCATCATCTATGTGTTCTGCCAATTATTACACGTGGGGAAACGTTCGTACATTTGAACAGCAGCTGTCTATCGGAGCAAGTGTGAAGCTAAATCTCCGTAATGTAACACACATTCTCTTTTAAAGGGCTATTAAAAGAGAATGTGTACAGAGTTTGTATTGTTTTGTCTGATTCTCATAATTTTAGTAAATGTAAAATAATGTCCGTTCGTTGCCATTTTACTCAAGACTCGAAAAATGTAACCTTGGTGTGCTTCCCATGACTGGTGGACTGCAGTTATTTACGTTTATTAGCCATATTACTTCCAATTGCGCACACATATTGTGAATACCTTCTTCGGACATTAATGTCCAGATATAATCAGTCAATTTTTGTAAAAGATGTGCAGGCCATGTTGAGGCATATTTAAAGCAATGGCTAGGTTTGAGGTCCGGGGTAAGGTGTCGTTTTGTTCGTGCTCTGTGAGTGTGCCAAGTGCATCACCACCATGTCTCTACGAAGCACAATGACGCTGTCCATGAGGACGTGCACTTTCCTCATCGTATCACCACCGCTCCTCCCATTTGGACGCTTATGAGCAAAGGATCATCCGTAGCACCAAACAGATCTGCAGCATACATTATTTATTTAGTTAAATCTTCTGTATTATTAAAAAATTGTAGACATTTGACAACTGCCGGTGCGTGGGCGGATCACTCCCTCATGGCAGTCATATCATCCATCTCGCCACACCCCCTGCCGAGCGTTGGTGGTGCGCTCCAGGCAGGCTAATCTTGTACGTCCAAACCAACTCCTCCCTTCTCTTGAGATCTCATCGCATTTATGTACGTTGAACTTCTTTCGAACCGTACATAGCCAACCATGCCAATCAGAGGTGTGGGTGGAGTCAGTCTCTGGGCAAGCTGCAAGTGACAGTGTCGCTTTAAGGCCTCTGTGGTGAGGGCACATATTAGAAAGTGGGAAGCCTTGATGATACAGCACCTATGCCTTCTCCCCCAGCGCTGCCTAAGATGCTCAGTAAAATGGGGCCAGAGCTATCAGAGTGAGCTTATACGACCGACTCCTATGATGAGAGGAGTGCTCCACTCCTTAGAGAGAGAGAGGAGGGACAGTTATTCAAAATGATTTGATCCTCATCCTCCGAGAGCTTGGAAGGAATTGCCACAGGAAAGACTCGTGAAGCGCCTTCTCAAGTCTGGCCAGAGCTCAAAAGTCTCTTCTCTGAGGGAAGAGTGCCCAGACATTTCTGATGGTGCACTGGCCTGGACACATTAATGGGTGAAGCTGCGTAGGGGGATTGAGGCCTCCTCAATTATGAAGGCAATGTTCATCATACAGCAAGGTCAAGCCTAGACATGTACCACAGTCCTGACTATGGATGCAGTGAGGTTAGCTAAGAACCCCCTAGGAAGGCTGCATATGAGGGACTTCTGGCCTCAATTCCATCTCCAACAATACCGGTTGGATAAGGATTTTTAACAGGAATTTAAGACATGCACAGATTGACCACAACTCTAAGATTGTGACTATTAAAGTGAATGTAGGCAAGTTCTTCACCCAGTCCCTGAATCATCATTGGAAGCCTGAGTGATGGCAACATGAAGAGACAGCGGTGCGAGGAGGAGCTGGCTGGTTGTGAGTTTCGGGTGGCGCAGGGGCAACACATTCCTGTGAGGGCCGCAGTGGCTCATGAGGCGTCGCCAGATGGGGTCTTTTAGCTGCCGCTCGGACCCTGTTGAGATTGTAGAGCGCCAAAGCGTTACCCAGCAGCGGTGGAGAGGGTCGGTGGGATGGGCGGACGGCACCTTCTCAGCGAGGCCACGTTTCGCTCGCACTCACTCACCCACCCGCAGAGAGTCTACGCTCGTTTCATAGTTTATTCACTGGTCGTGTTCGTGAAAAGATTGAATATCTAAATTTCGATTTGAAGCTTTCGTGACTGCAGGGATTCATATTCCCTTCTACGTGACTTTACCGAAAGAACCAAGAAGATTGATGATCATTAAATTCGCGACATCCGGCTGGCGCTATGCTCTTGCGTTTCGCAACGGGAGTGAGGATGGCGGAAGCACGAGTTGTAATGTGGGCGCGAAAAATACCCTTTTGTTTCAAATCGTGAAATTAAATGAGGCAGCTGGAACTCGCGATAGCGTCCGAGGTTTATTTACACCGCTGAAGTGCACTTTTCCTATCTCCGTGGCAACGCTTATATGGCATAAACATCACGAAAGTAAATGGCGCACAATGCACGCACACGGGAGTGGTGTTTGGAGTGTTGTACACGTGCGAGTTAATGCGCACGGTTCTCACAGGGCATGTGCAGGCGTGAGCAGAATGCCGTATGTGGATCGGTTCAATCGCATCTGTGGCTTCTTGGACATTGAGGAGTGCGAAGGCAGCGGGCGCTTCCAGCGGCGATACTTCATCCTAGATGGCTCCGCCAACAGCCTCGTGTGGTACATGGACAATCCACAGGTATGAGGGAACAGATGGGCTACGTCGCCTTGCAAGAGCCCGTTGATCAGTAGCAGTGTCGACCGTTATTGCACTTTGGATTACCCAGTACAGCTTTACTGAAGAGTGGACATTCTCTTTGTTAGGAGGATCACAGTAGTGTGGGCGACAATTGCCGTGCAATTGCTAAGCAAGCAATATGCGAGTATTTTTATTTTAATTATTTGGCAAAAGTGGACCATGATGTCAGCACGCAATGGCCTACTCTTTGAATGACATTGCAGGGTCTTTAATGTCCAGCGTTAAAGTGACGGCATGTATTGGAGCAAGGCAGATTTGTACCAAACTCAAGGTGCCAGGTCATACAGAGTGCCTTAGATTCAAGAAAGGCTAAGTGGTGGGTGCTAAGGGGTTTCAACAAATTGCCTTCATGTGCCACGGGTTGCACACACCAATTCTTTTTCCTGGCCCGCCGGTTGGGTCACGGAGGTTTAGCCTTCAAGACCAAACTCGGCTTCTACGTTGGTGGCTTTACAGCATTGTTCACCGCAATAAGTTGACGGCAGTTTCATAATAATCCCAAGTCGACTTTTAGAAAGTGTGCAGATGCCTGCTCCAAGGGCTTACATTTACTGTGGCTGCAGTGGCACAAAATTCACCCACTTCTCATAAGTGGCTTATTTGATTAATTCATTAACGGGCCTTAAATTGAATGTGAAGATTTTACTGTGAGTGATTAATACAAAATTACGCACGATGTGTATGTTCTATGTACAAAATTCCTATGTCATTGATTATTACCATGCTTCATGTTCATGAACCCACTGAACAAGTATTACAATTCCTCATTCATAATGTAATCCTAAATCTTAACTCGATAGTTTAGGGATATTTCCATTCTCTTTTGCCGATTTGTATCTCGTGCTGGACATGAATCATCGGGTTCAATGTTGTGAAATATTTGTCTGTTTCGGTTTCCTGTGACTTGCCTTGTTAGGAAGTCCCCCCCACTTTGTTTTGGCATGGAGCATATGAAGCGTATGGAGTTGTCTTCATCATTTGGACGATTACGGCCGTCGCACGCAGTCACTCCGAACGAAGATCCCTGCACGGCCATATACGGGCCCTGAGGACGTTATCCACTGAGAACAGTGCACACGAGCCAGATGTTTATTGTCTTTGAAGTACAAGGCTGCAATGCCACCAGAGAACACTATCTTTATGATGTTTTACCCATTTAAATTTAGAAGTGAATGCTCCATCCAGGGACTAGGACTGTATGTATGGGTGTGTCCTGGCATTGCGTTCACAGCATGGCGCTGGGCTGAGGGTCATCCAGAGGGCTACCCAGTGTTCTGTTGCAGTGCGTTTGAGTGGCTGAGTCATCATTGTTCCTTTTGAACCACTTTTAGAACCTGCCGGAAGGAGCGACAAATGTTGGATCTCTTAACCTCACCTACGTAAACAAGGTGCGTTCCGGCCAACATACAAGCGTTCGGTACATGTTAATACGTGCACTTCGTGTGTCTGTTGTAAATATTTGTGCATGCGGCATCTTGAAATAGGGTCACATTTAGACGCTATATAAATTACTTGGATTGGAATACACGAGTTCATGAGAATTAGTTTGATATCACGCTGCTCTTTACACACTTTACATCGCATGTCATGCCAACACATTTGATAGGGTACTCACATGGGCAGCTGGCCCTGTGGGCACAAGGTGACTCAGCGCCCCTGGCCTACAAAAGGATATTCTTCTGCCAGTTAGGGGCGATAATTGATTGCTGGGCGCCACGGTGGCGAGATGTTAACTACCTCGCTTAGTATGCAGGAGATCATGGGTTCGATCCTGATCCTGACGCCTACTGTATATTTGGAGTTTGTGTGATCTCCTCGTGGTTGCGGAGATTTTTGTCCGAGTCCTCCGGTTTTTCCCTCCACATTTAGAAACATGCACTTCGAGCATTTGGCTACTATAAATTTCCACATATTAAGCAACTTCATTGAGCTATCATTTGTGGCTAGGTCGCTTCTGAAAAAGATATATATATCTCAGTGGGCATTACCTGATCAAATAAAAAATAGTTTAGTTTTAGTTTAATCCCAATTGAGTGATGTTGCGGGTCATGTAAAATTTGTCAAATTTGGATCCAGAGGCCGGCACACCATGGTCTATTCGTTTTGAATGGGATCTTTAACGTCTGCTGTGTAGCGTATGTGAACATCTACATCTCTGCGTGAACGCAGGCTGCGTGCAGCCCATGGGCATCGCATGTGAATGTGTCTACGGGTGTTTGTGGACACGTTTTGTACCGAGACTTTTAGACTGGTTGACGCAAGCCTTGGGATTCCCATTGAGACGTTCCATCCGCATGTATTGCAGGACTTCAGCTGACATATACGTTTTATTTTTGCACTGTACATTTGGGTAATTAGTTGATTATAGAACATTTTACATTTCTAAAGCATCTAGAAGTAACTACAGCGCAAGCCACTGTATGCAAATAAATGAATATATGATATTTGCTGTATTTATATGGTGTTTTTTTTTTAAAACAGCTACTGGTGTCTGTAACGCTGAGGCAGTTCCATCAACAGAGATGTGCGCAATGACAGCAGACCCACCCAGCCTGGCTCTGAGCATACCCACAGGGGGAAGCACAGGCCCTCCCCTCCATCCCCGCTCCTTCCCCTCATCCCTCCCTCCTCTTCCCCTGTCCCCTTCCCCCCACCCTGCGCTGTGTGGATCGGTCACCCACCTCCTTGCCTCTTACTGTATGGCAGTATTAGACGGAGGGCACCGTGTGCGTTCCTGTGCACCTGCCGGCTCCTTGCTGCTCCGTGACAGCAGATTGACCCAGCCTGGCTCCGAACATCCCCAAAGGGGGGCAGCACAGCCCACCTCCCCCCTTCCCCCCTTCTCCCTCCCATCCCCATTTGCCTCTTCCCTCCCTCCATGTGCCTACCTGCGCACTTGCAGACTCATTGCTGCTCCATGTTGTTCCATTTAAGTGGTATCATGAGGAATCGTCACAAAGAACGGTTATTTTTGTTTTTGTGCACAGTGCCAATTTTTATTTAAGCAACTTGTTAACACATCCGGACACTAACCTCTCCATGTTTGTCACATGTTTGTACTTGCTTGTGAGTTGTAACTGTCTGAACTCGGGAGGGGCTTTAAAAGTAACCGTGATAAAATGCTCATCGGTCGTAAAATTAAACCAGGAAATTGCGCACTGTACGTGGGTGTAAGCGCGCTGTAATGAGCGTTTGGCCACGGGAAATTGCAGTCATGTATGTATGTTGAACTTCTTTCGCACCGTACGTAGCCAACCGTGATCATCAGAGGTGGGGGGGAAGGACAACAAACTAAACACAATGAGCAGATCATAGGGATTAAATGTTGCCAACCTCGCACACGTGGGTTTTCTCCAGGTACTCCGGCTTCCTCCCACGTGTCTAGACACTCGTGAATGGGGTTGGCATAAATGTCGTATAGGGCCACAGAGCTTGGGCAATTCATTATTGTCTGTGGTTTCCCGTCTCTCTGAATGTGACAAAAACCATGCTTGCTGCAAATCTGTGTCTTCGTTTTATCAAGTATTTGACACAACGGTCGTTTTGGAGTCCTGGCCATAGCAGGAGGCGGCACTCCAGTGTAGCGCTGCCTGTCGCCAGTGGAGCGCCGCCGGTTCGCTGAGCCGCATCCGCAGGCCTCGATTGATGCTCACAGGAAGGTTTTCTCTCCCCAGGTCAGCGATGCAACAAAGGTGCGGCCCAAGGCAGAATTCTGCTTTGGTGAGTGATGTCTTGGTGTGTTTTGCACGGCGTTTTTGAAAAAAGTATGTAAAAGCCGTCGCGGTGGGAATGATCGCGCCTCACGGCAAGATGAAGGGCCTGGGTTCGATTCCTGGCTCGAGTGCCCCTCTGTGCAGGTTCTACGTTCTCTTTCCCCCTGTTCTGCTCGGGTTTCACATGAGTTCTCCCGTTTTGAGTGCTCCTGTTTCCTACCACAGCTGGAAGCATAGACCGTCATTGGTATTGGTCAAATATGAAACATTATCTACAAATAACTCATTTGAATCTTGACTTAAAGCTTTCGTGACTGCAGGAATTCATATTCTTTGGGTCTTTTGGTAAAGTCACGTAGATAGGTTCAAAGAAAAAATCAAAATAAATAAATAACTACGACGTTTCGATTGCGACACAAGTGTTCGTCATCAGGAAGAAAAGAGACGGGGAAAGCTGCTGAGGCAGACTGTTTTAAAGGTTTAAAATGGGTGTAGCCCAAGGTTCATAAACAAAGTGGGCGGGGCTAGTGATGTTAACGTGAGAAATTAGCATGTTAATGTAGGATCGGAGGGCGACCACGGTGAGGGTGCAGAGGTGGCTATGTTACTGTGAGAGATTAGTATGTTAATGTAAGATCGCAGAGCAGCACCGGCGAGCGAGGTGGCTGTATTAATGTGGGAAATTTAAACCTGTTAATGTAAAATCAGAGAGCCGAACATTAAACAACTAACATCGGAAGGTGGTAGGATCGGAACATCACAGCCAGTTATGACTTGAACTGGTTGATAACATCCTTCCAATCATTGCTCAGTTTATACCCATCTTCTCGATTGAAGTTGTGTCTGTGTCATCATCACCTGACCATCATCACCTAGCCGGTGAACTGAAACACATACACCAAGCCCTCAAGATGAATTAATATTCAGACTACACAATCCATAAAGCCATCACCCCAACCGTTGGGAAAGAACCATCTGAAGACCCAATCAAAACCATCACCTTGCCATACATAGCAGGGGTCACCAAAAAGATCTCCAAAAGCATGAGCAAACACACGATCCAGATTCGATTTAACACAGTACATAAAATTCGTGATCTGATCCCATCTGTAAAGGATGTGATCCCTGACATGCAATACCCCGGTGTCTACAAACTAAGCTGTCTGCAGCAGTAGTTACATTGGGGAAACTAAGCGACATGTCTCGGACCGTGTTCGTGAACATAAGACAGATCTGAAACACGGTAGGACCAATACCTCGGCCGTGGCTGATCATTATTTTAATTTACGTTAGGCTCACACGAAATTGATTTCTCTAAGACGAAGGTACTTTGCAAACCCACTGGCTATCAACAAATATTCGTTTATCATGGGACCTCCTTTGCCAGTACCAAAATAGGAGAATAGGTTTTTCCCCTTTTATCTGGCAACAAAACAGGTGTTAAGTTGTTAAAACACCAAACTGATAATATATGCATTGTCTTTGAAACTGATTGGTCCACACCAGAGACAGCTTTCTTAGTCTCAAACGGTGTTAGACCAGAGAACGCCTTTTGGTGTTTTAACAACTTAAGACCTGTTTTGTTGCCATATAAAAGGGGAAAACCCTAATCTCAATGAACGAATCAAAGATTCATGAACGAATCAAAGATTCGTTCATGAATCAAAGATTCGTTCATGAAGCCATCTACAGACACAACTTCTATCACTCGCCAAGCTCGACGTTGCTGCTCTGATCTTCCATTAACATACTAATCTCTCACATTAACATACTAATCTCTCACATTAACACACTAATCTCTCACATTAACATACTAATCTCTCACATTAACACACTAATCTCTCACATTAACATGCTAATCTCTCACATTAACATACTAATCTCTCACATTAACATACCAATCTCTCACAGTAACATACTAATCTCTCACATTGACATACTAATCTCTCACATTGACATACTAATCTCTCACATTAACATACTAATCTCTCACATTAACACACTAATCTCTCACATTAACATACTAATCTCTCACATCAACACACTAATCTCTCACATCGACATACTAATCTCTCACATCAACACACTAATCTCTCACATCAACACACTAATCTCTCACATTGACATACTAATCTCTCACATTAACATGCTAATCTCTCACATTAACATACTAATCTCTCACATTAACATACTAATCTCTCACATTAACATACTAATCTCTCACATTAACACACTAATCTCTCACATTAACATACTAAACTCTCACATCAACACACTAATCTCTCACATTGACATACTAATCTCTCGCATCAACACACTAATATCTCGCATCAACACACTAATCTCTCGCATTGACATACTAATCTCTCACATTAACATGCTAATCTCTCACATTAACATACTAATCTCTCACATTAACATATTAATCTCTCACATCAACACACTAATCTCTCACATTAACATACTAATCTCTCACATCAACACACTAATCTCTCACATTAACATACTAATCTCTCACATTAACATACTAATCTCTCACATCAACACACTAATCTCTCACATTAACATACTAATCTCTCACATTAACATACTAATCTCTCACATTAACATACTAATCTCTCACATTAACATACCAATCTCTCACATCAACACACTAATCTCTCACATTGACATACTAATCTCTCACATTAACATACTAATCTCTCACATTGACATACTAATCTCTCACATTAACATACCAATCTCTCACATCGACATACTAATCTCTCACATCAACACACTAATCTCTCACATTAACATACTAATCTCTCACATCAACACACTAATCTCTCACATTAACATACTAATCTCTCACATCAACACACTAATCTCTCACATCAACACACTAATCTCTCACATCAACACACTAATCTCTCACATTAACATACTAATCTCTCACATCAACACACTAATCTCTCACATCAACACACCAATCTCTCACATCAACACACTAATCTCTCACATCAACACACTAATCTCTCACATTAACATACTAATCTCTCACATTAACATGCTAATCTCTCACATTGACATACTAATCTCTCACATCAACACACTAATCTCTCACATCAACACACTAATCTCTCACATCAACACACTAATCTCTCACATTAACATGCTAATCTCTCACATCAACACGCTAATCTCTCACATTAACATACTAATCTCTCACATCAACTCACTAATCTCTCACATTAATATACCAATCTCTCACATTAGCTGCCTAATCTCTCACATCAACACACTAATCTCTCACATTAACATACCAATCTCTCACATTAGTTGCCTAATCTCTCACATTAACATACTAATCTCTCACATCAACACACTAATCTCTCACATTAACATACTAATCTCTCACATTAACATACCAATCTCTCACATTAGCTGCCTAATATCTCACATTAACATACTAATCTCTCACATTGACGTACTAATCTCTAACATTAACATACTAATCTCTCACATTAACATACTAATCTCTACTCTTTGGTTCTATTCGGTAAAGTCACGTAGGTAAAAAAATAAAACAACAAAAATCACGACGTTTCGGCCACAACACAAGCGGCCTTCATCAGGTGAAGGGACCAGACTGTCTCGAAGACTGCGCTGGAGTGAAACAGAGCCAAGCTCAGACCACGACCTTTAAGCTGTGTGAGAGGGATTAGGGTGCCTTGACAAAGGAATTAGCATAAAAAATAGCATTTGATTGGCGGCTTTAGCATGATGAAAGGTGCAGCTCAGTGATCGGCGACGGCATTGCAACCGCCTGTGCTGCGAAAGTTTGGGGTACCACTACTTGAAAAAATATACTGTACCAATGAAAATTAGTTTAATGTTTGGTTCGATTTAGAGCATCTTTCCAATGGTTGCTTAATTTGAAACCGTCTTCTCGGTTGAAATTTTGTCTGTGTTTGTAGATCTGAATTGCCTCGTGAACAAATCTCTGATAAAAACCTCACAGTAACATAGCCACCTCCGTGCCCTCGTCGTGGTCGCCCTCCGATCTTACATTAACATTATGCTAATTTATCACATTAACATTTCTCGCCCCACTCACTTCGTTTATGACCCTTGGGCTACACCCATTTTAAACCTTTATAACAGTCTGCCTCAGCAGCTTTCCCCCTCTTTTTTCTTCCTGATGACGACCGCTTTTGTTGCGATCATAACGTCGTAGTTTATTTTTTATTTTATTTTCTTTGAACCGATCTACGTGACTTTACCGAAAGACCGAAAGAATATAAGAATAAGTCATATTTAAAAATACTTTTTTTAAAACACGCATTAATGAAATGTACCATACTCATAATGGCAGAACTCCACGACTCTAGGAAGTGGCCGCAAAGCTTGCCATAACGTAAGGGGCCATGGTTATTTACAGCCAACATGAGTTGACCGTGGACAATTAGACCCAAGTCGAAACATAACATATAAAAAATAATGTTTAAAAATATATATTTTTTTAATAGAATGTAGTATTGTCATCAGTATGACATAAGTATACCAAGTTTGCAGTCGATACCACATTGGGAAGTGGGTTAAAATTTAGTTACAAGATTTGAGGATACAACAACAACAACAGACAGAGTGAGTTAAATAAAAACGTGTAAAAAGAGTCTTGAGAATCGGTACGGCTTTGCTGGGTAAACAAGCCAAGTAGTAGTAATAATAATAAGTAAACTAGTTGGATGCATTGTTTTGGAAGGATTTTTAAGTTTACATCACTTCACACGTTTGAGGTATTGGAACAGGCTTCTGATTTTTGGTGGAGTAGAGACCAACTTGGCACAAACTGAGCGGGGTATTTTTTATTTCCCTGCCAGCACAGACCCCAGGCCCCTGGTTTCTTAACCCTGACCGCTGTTGCTACACGTGCTGCTTTGATTATTTTGGAGCCACAAATGCTCTCATATTTCCTCTTTCTATCACCTGACACTCGCCTTGCTTCAGCTACTCAATCTCAGCCTCTATATTCCCGAAGCAAAGCCGTTCAGCCGTGCAAGGTGGCACATGCCCCGAATCCATTATTCTGGAGACAGATGTTTGCTGGATCACTTGGGTATACTGTACAAGGGTTATACCTCATCGGATTCCTCCAGTATAAATAAATATTCTGAATCTGAGATATGTGAACCTCCCAAACCTTATCAATGTAGCCATGAGGTAAGTGCGGTGAGCATTGAGACTCATTAAGGATTTCCTGGATGAGTTAAATCTATACATTGCCCCCTCACACTTTTGTACTGGCAGAATACTCCTTGAAATGCACGTCATTGATGTCATTTTGACACGTGCGTAATAAATGTTTGATAAGACTCTATTACCGTGCATCATAGTGCACCTTGCCCCTTTGGGTCTTTGTGATTGTAGTTATCAACTCAGGGATGAGGAGATTTTTCCTGCAAGCCAACGACCAACAAGACCTCATTGACTGGGTGGAGGCCCTCAACAATGCCAGCAAGATCACGGTACGTGCCAGAAGCCCTGACTGCGGCGGTGTGCTTGTGAGCGTGTGCCCCGGGAGCACCCTGCTGCGCTGCCCATGGTTGTGTGTGAAAAGGGCCGCAGTTCGACCGCGACTGGGGTGGCGATTGCGTGTCCCAGCGGCCCCGCGGTCGCCGCTTGTTGCAGAGGTTCGCGGTTCGAATCTCTGGTCTGCCGTGATCAATACTGCTGCTGTGGGTATATTGACAATGTTGACGCTACGCGCCATCCGCTTCACTCACAAGTGGACGTTAAAGATCCTTGACGCCGTTCACGAGAGTATGCCGTTGTGTGCCGACGTCTGGGTCCAACTTTTCCAAATTCGATCAATTACCTGCAACATCACTCAATTGGGATTAAACTAAAACTAAACACGAAATTTAGCACTCTTCTGAAATTCGTGGACCGCCAGGCAAGTGTCTAACTGTGTCGTTGGCCGACTGGTTTTGCATCACGTAATACTTTCTTAGGTTTGTTGAATTCTCGTCTCTCATCTTCCTGTTGTATTTACCTCCGTGCAGTCTAACGTTCTCTATGTGTTGCGTTGATGTAACCTATGTACTCCCTCACTGTTTTTTTTTTTTTACACCTGATGAAGATCGCTTGTGTTGCGGTCGAAACGTCGTGATTGATTTATTTTAATATAATTTTATGGTATTTCTACATACGTGACTTTACCGAAAAAACCAATGAGTAATTTTATGCAGTCACGAAAGCTTTAATTCTTTATTAAACCTTTTTATTTGACCAGGTATGGCCCACTGAGCTCTGTAGCTTTTTTCAGAAGCGCCCTCACATTTTTTAATTACGTCCATTGTGAAAACATGGGAACAACCTCCTGAAAGAGTCATGAGACTCACCGAGGCTTTTCTGGATTAGCAAAACATCATAATAAATACTTACATTTCTGTCTGTGTGTGGAGTGGTGTTGCAGTGGTGAGCAAACTATGCTACAATCCCAGAAATTTGGTATCTGAATTTATCACGGGCTGTGTCTATGTTATCTCAGCCTTGAATGAATACTTTGGTGTGCAAACATTTGTGGAGACAAATGTGGCCAGAGGTGGTCCTGACCACAGCACCCACTTTGTGCACCGTGTAGGCCTTGAAAGGTGTTCCCTCACGGTACTTGTGCCTCCAGTCTACACAGCTCAACAGGGGATGCTGTCTGCACAGTCAGAATAAATAGTTCAGTACAACCATTCTTTCAGATTATGCATTCTCAAAATGTTTTTCCTTTGCTTGTGAAGGATTTAAGCGTCCTAGCCAACTGTGTTTGATTTCTGCGTGCTAAAACAATGGGTGGTATAAATAACATTCGAGGAAAGATGCCGTGTGCTATTTTGGGCATACGGTTACATATGGGGTAATTTCCTCTGCGCTCACTGTAACACATTAGTGAGATGCGGTAGTGATCCTCTTGCAGTCTTATGTTGCATTGAGTGGGGTTATGGTCAGGATCAAAAAGGTTAGGCTATGTTCTGTTGGTTGATAATGGAGACCGTGTTTTGTGGTGAACCCACTGGATAAACACCGATGCCTTCCGTGTGTCCGGCAAGACAACACAGTGGTAAAGCTCGCGGCTCGCAGCAAGAAGAGCCTTGTTCGATTCCTCAATTCTGGCCCCTTTCTGTGTGGCGGTTATATGTTCCGTGTGGTGGTTGTATATTCTGTGTGGCTGTTAAATTTTCTCCCCATATTCTGCACAGAGTGAGTGTGTGAATGTAGGTGTGTATATGTTTAATACAATACAAAAATAACCTGCAGTGCCACACAGTGAGTCTGAAAACTTGTTATTGTGCACTCTTGAGTCCAATCCATCACCATCTTTAAGGGACAGAACAGTGATCCAATCCCCGAACCCCAGGAACAAGTTTCCAGGTTTTCTGAGAACAATTCCGCAAACGAGGAACCCCATAAAATCTTGACAACAGTTATAACAACATTTTAGGGCAGAACAATTCCACAAACGAGAAGGACGAAACACAAAAATAAAAAATCCTAACATCAATAATAACGGCAAGGAAGAGAGAGAGAAAAAAAATACAATCCGACTCGCGTTGCTCGAAACCCGATCCCAACGCACCCCCACACACACAGGAAGATTCCTATTTACGGAACATGGCACATTTCGACCGGGTCCTTGACGCCGATCCATCCTTGGGGGCGAACTTTGTCTTCTCTCCGGGCGATGGAGACGTGCATAAAAGCCCTAAAGGGGTTGGCTCCTCCCCTGTTTCTTTAGAAGACGTGGACCGAGCTCCAGCCAGTGGTCCATCGCACACAGTGGGATCCCGTGACTCCGCGGCCTTCAGGGGCTCAGAATCTTTTGGCGGCACAACACAATCCTTCTGACGCACTCTCTCTGTGGCCGATTCCTCCAACTCGTTGAACACATCAGACACCGGCCGTACAGTGCTTGGAGATGATCCGTCAGTTTGGGGAAGAACATGGTTTCAGACGTGACGGATGTACAAATCAACGGTGACGCCCCACCTGTATACCCACACACTGTGGCCGTTCAATCTCCACCACTTCCACAGGACCCTGCCATGACCGATGCAGTTTAGGGGACGTGCCCAGGGGCACCTGCGGGCAGTGCAACCATACCCTGTCCCCGATGGCCCATGGAAGCACACGCTCATGCTGCCCCGCGTTCTTTTCATTGGCGGTATTTACCTTAGCCGCGTCGCGTGCTGCCGACATGCAACTCAGCGTAACCTGCAGGGGCATGGGCAAGGCCGTTTTTCCATTACCCGCCCGTCATGCCCAATTGGACCTCCATGGGGGGTTCATTCTCCCTCCTGTGCATAAGGAAAAATGGCAAAAATCCCGTGGAAGCGTGTGGGGCCATCCTGTACGCTGCCAAGACTACATGTGTACAGACTGCCCTATGTGAATTCATTACAACCGGCTGGTCCACAGGACGAGTTCCACAGGACCTGAAGGATGCCCTGGTGGTCCTAATTTTTAAGAAGGGGGACTACACTGATTGCAACAATTACTGTGGCATTTCTCACGTCAGTGTGCTGGGAAATGTCCTGGCAAGGATTATTCAACATTAACTTGCCAGGCACGCTGAGGAGAGGCTTGTGGAGCCCCAATGTGGTTTCAGGCCAGGGCAGTCCTGCATGGATCCCATATTCTTGGTCTGTCTGCTAGCAGCAGAGGTGTAGGAAATATCAACAGGACCTACATCTCTGCCTTTTCTTCCTGGTCAAGGCCTATGATACTATCAATAGACCAGGGCTCTGGATTATACTTCATGTTTTGAGAGTCCCAGACCCTCTGTTCACAATTATTAAGGACGTTCATGTTGGTGGGAAAGCCATGAGTAAAGCTACGTGGCCCAGAGTCAGAGATATTTCCTGTTCATTTTTTGGGTGCAACAAGGATGTTCTCTGGCCCCTACACTATTTTACATTTTTTTAATTATATAATTCGAGATGTTTTACATGGCTGTACTGGAGGAGTTTCCATTTTTTTACAGATACCATGGGAGGCTGATCGATGCTCTTGTGCAGTCAAGGGATGGCCTCCATGTTATGTATACCGGTGATCTGGTAATTACTGCTCATTCTGAGGAGTTGGAGATGCTACTGCTGAACCTGGAGCGTGCTACAAAGAGATGGGTTCTTACCATTAGTTCCACCAATACAAAGCACCTGCATGGGTATTTTTATATCATCAACACATCCACTCGTCATGAGTGATGGAGCAGTTGTGCAGAGAGTAGAAAAATGTTTGTACCTGGGCAGTATGCGTATGACCAGCTTCGTTTTGGTAGAGGAGGTATCACTCCAAATCAGTCAGGCGGCATTATATTTTGATCAACTTCACAATTTTGCTTGGAAGATACCTGACCTATTACTCCATACAAAGTTCCAGGTCTTCTCTAGCCACAGTTATGCCCTGTGCTCCCTTTATGCTTGCGAAATGTGAAGCCCTTTAAAGGAACATCTGTCGGTTTGAAACATTCAGGCTGGTTTGCCTCCCGGCAAGACTGGATTGTGAGCAGCTCACAGATGTTTGAAACATCTGAACACAGTCCCATCAGTGAGCTCCTCTGGCAGGCGAGGCTATCTTGGTTGGGTCATGTATCCTGCATGCTCACCCACTGCATGCCCAAGCAGCATCTGTTTGGCCGGATAGATGGAGCAAAATGGGTGCGGTATGAGCTGGAGAAGAGATGGGCTGATGTAGTACAGAAGTATGTGGAGCTGAGTTGACTTGTTGATGACTGGATACCAGCGGTGTCAAGATTGTCCTCTGTGGAGGAGGCTCGTGAAGGATGCTACTGGGCAGTTGGATGCAGTCGACCTCCAACAACAGAGGGTAAAGGAGCGATGCTCAGCAATGAGTGTAGCACCAGGCAGCTAAAATGCTGTAAGTTGGCACATTAGAGAGCACAGGTGGTAGATCTGGCCGACATCAACCCATAACACCTGAGTCTCTTCTGTGACCTGCCAGCGAGCCTTTGACACTTCACCTGGCCTCAAGGTACACCATGCCTGGCACACAGTGAAGTGACTTTTCCACCACTTAGTAGCTTCTAGTGGTTGTTGTGTGAAGTATGTTCCGCTGTTCAGCGTGAGTTCCCTCTGGGTTCTCCGGTTTCCTCCCATAGCTAAAAAAACACAATCTAACCAGTATTGGCCAAACATTCTAAAGCTGAAAAATTACAAACAGCTTACTCAATTGGGATTATACAGCAACATCATCCCCTACCTCGGAAGCCTGGTGGAACACTGCAAGACATTACCGGGTAGACTTGCATGAACAATAATAATAATATCCACACACGACTAAGTTTTTTGTGAGTGTCATGAATGTATGTATTTTGAACTTCTTTTGCACTTTACGTACATGTTTCTCTGTGTCTTTGGCTTGTTTACATAAACTACCTGGGTGAGGTTTGCAAACGTGAATGTGGCTCAACATTTTGTACGTCACAGGGCTGGCGTATATGTTATGTTGGCTCAATAACTGAAGAAACATCTAGTTTTACGCTCTTGCCAATTATGATTTGCATCTTTGAAACATGTCTTTTTTTACTACGCCAAAATAACAAGAAGAGCCATTTATTTCAAATTCGGCAAAAATCTAAATTTCAAGAGCCGCAATGCATGTAGTGAATACGAGATGGTGGTCCTCCTTAATAAACAACGTCACAAAGCAGTTCCTTAAAGAGCCGCAGGTCGCCGACCCCTGCTGGAGATCATTACTAATACAAACTGTGTTCTATGGGAACGAGTATGCAAGTTGTTTATCATGACGTTCAAAAGGCAGGCTTTGTTACTAGCGAGCACGAGGGTGCTGGTTGTCGAAGCCCTCTTAATGAAGCCGGCAGTGTTGTTGTCGTCGTGGTGGTATGCGGAGGATGCCCTCTCATAGTGGCGTCGTCGTCGTGTCTCCCCCAGGTGCCCAGGCCGTGCACCCCGTCCTCGGCGTGCGGGAGGAGCTCCGTGGCCATGGAGGCGGCGCTGCTGCGTTCCGCTCACGCTGGGCCCTACCGTACCGAGGTGATCGGCGGTGTCGTGCTGCAGCTGCCCGTCTCACAGCCGGTGGGTGCGAGGAGTGTGACTGAGTGAGCTAGTGTGATAGAGTGAGCGAGAGTGTGAGTGTGAGCGAGAGTGTGAGTATGAGAGAGTGAGCGAGAGTGTGAGTGTTCGTGGTGGATGTGGTGTTGAGGTGGTGGACACGGTGTTGAGTTGGTGGACCCGATGTTGAATTGGTGGACGCGGTGTTGAGGTGGTGGACGTGAATGAGGTGGTGGATGTGAATGAGGTGGTGGATGCGGTGTTGAGGTGGTGGACGCAGTGTTGAGGTAGTGGACGCGGTGTTGAGGTGGTGGACGCGGTGTTTAGGTGGTGGACGTGGTGTTGAGGTGGTGGATGCAGGTGGACACTCCGTCAGTGTGGAGCAGGAGAAACCCGGATCCCTGCGCCGCACCCAAAGCCAGTCCCCTCGCGCTGTCCACCGCGAGTCGCCAACTCAGCCGTTTGCACTGAAGACGGGCTACTGCGTCAAGCAGGGGGGCATGGTGTGTACCACAGTCTCAGCGTGTTGATGCTCCTACCACTGCTGCTAGTGCTGCCCTGTTACACCAAATATTGGACATTATTAATGCATAATTCGCGTGTGTAGTACAACTCTTTTTACCCATTATCTTATCAACATTGTACAAGATGAAACTGTTATTGTTATTACTATTCTCTGGACTTTGGCTGATGTCAGGAGCTAAAGGATGTTTAGTGTCACCACACCTAATGTTGTCTTCACCTCCGTAGCCTTAGTTGCGTTTGTGTTTTATGTATGTTGACCTTGTTTTGCACTTTACGTAGCCAACCTTGCTAATCGGAGGTGCAGGTGGCAATCCGAGGTGTGTTGTGTCTCTGTGCCGTGTTTCTGATGTTACTGTGGCTTGCGATGTTCAACGTTTTGAGATGCAGTTTGTATGAGTAACATTATTATTTGATTTGAAGCTTTCTTGACTGCAGTAATTACTTTCTGGTTCTTTCGGTAAAGTCACGTAGAAAGAAAATAAATTTAATAATAGAATACGACGTTTCGATTGCAACACAAGCAATCGTCATCAAAATTTACCAGGCTCTCATAAGTCCATTCGCTCTTTCTCTCCCCCTGCCGCCGCGGGGTGTATTTCCACACAGCTCTAATTTAGCAATCTTTGGAGAACATAATCAACCAGGCTATGCGTTAACTGTGTGTTAGCCGACTCTCTGCGTTGCATTGCATTACATTTCCAAAAAAATGCTAAGTTTGTGTTCTTAAACTGCCTATTTCTCTCTCTAAAATTTACCAGGCTGTCATAGGTCCATTCGGTCTTTCTCTCCCCCGGGCACTTCGGGGTGGATTTCCACACAACTCTGTCTAAACAACAAAAATACCAGACTTGCTGGGTCTTTCTCTCTCCCTGCCGCTGCGGGGTGGATTTCCACACAGCTCTCTCATTGACATGCTAATTTCTCTGCTCCAGCAGACCCACCTCTCTCCCTGCCCCACCCCCCCCCCCCCCCCGTCTCTCTCTATTTAAGGCGACGACACAGAGGCATTGGGTCTCTGTGTGTCTATGTTGTGTGTCACTGTGTGTCTGTTGTCTCAATCTGCTTGTGTGTCTGTGTGTCTCCATGTCTGTGTTTGGTCTCTCTCTCAAATGTAGTTCTACCTAATGACTGCTTGTGTTGCAATCGAAATGTCGTATTCTATTATTTAATTTATTTTCTTTCTACGTGACTTTACCGAAAGAACCAAAGAGTAACATTATTGTATGCTCCAACCCTGCTCAGTCCTCTGCATGAAGAGTGGGAAAACCTTCCGGTGTAGCCGTGGCATTGAGGCCTCATTTCACAAAGCAACGCAGTCTGCGCGCTCACTGGCACTGCTGACGCGTGCACGCACGCACCAACTCAGAACCCTGTGGGAAGCCACAAGGAAGCTAACGATATCTGGAGCTCCATTCTCTAGTCGGTCGTACTGGAGACTCCCTCCAAATACAGCCTGTGCACGGTTTGGCTACGTAGGGTGCCAAAGAAGTTCAACATACATACCTATCCTGAGCCTATCTCTCATTGCTATGGAGCTTTGAAATACACTCCCCACTGAGTCATTGTATTGTCTGTACCTTATGTTTCAGCATTTAGAAATATACATTTGTGTTACAAATTTTGAAGTCGTGTTTTTATATTTTACAGATGAAAACCTGGAAAAGGCGCTTCTTTGTACTGAATGAATGCACCATCAGTTACTACAAGTCTGAATTTGTAAGTATTCATATGCTCCATAAATGAAAGTTGTAAAGTGAAACGAGTTTAATTGTGAGGAAAGATGTAATTCATTGACAGGAGAATTAAGCCCTTTCGAGGGCGAATCTCATTGCAATTAACTTTCTCAAAAGCTGGCCAGTGCCCTCTGCTGGCCACGTCACGGCGGTGACGCGGGGCCGCCTCTACCGTGGCAGCCCCCTCTGCGGCCGGGGACGTCTCTCGCCGTATTGGCGGTCATTGGTATCCGAGTACGACGCTCACTCCAGTAACTAGAGTCCAGAGTCCAGGATGACGGACTTCGAGGTCACCGCTTGCTCCCATCCCGACTAGTGCTCGGGCGACTCGCGAGTCCCATTGTGGCTCCGTATGCTCGCCCTGCGGGCTTCACAGCGGCAGTGAGTGTGCGGAGTGCCGCGCGGCTGGCGCCGGGCTGCTTGGCGGTGGCCGCATCGTAGCGACGCGCGCTGCACACGCGGGGTGTGTGTGCACTGCCCTTCTGTCCCCTGCCCTCTCTCGCAAGCTAAAACTTCCTGCTGGTTCTTGCCTGCCAGTTTGCATTTTGGCAGCAAAGGTTTGGCTGCGCTTGTGGATGTGGCAGAGTGGCCGACTTGCTGGCACAGCCCCCACATTGCCTTGAGACCACGCTGCTCTCGCTCACTTTCGTAGCCGTCTGGCTAACAGCAGCAGCTACTTATCAGCAAGAATCTGACAGCTCGTTAATGATGACGACTTCGATGAGCCACTAATTCACCGGCGAGATACAGGTTGCAGCTTTGTTTGGAGGTGGTCGATGTTAAAGTAACATTTTTCAAGAACAAATGTTATATTTGACATAGGTTCTGTTGAAACAAGTCTACGGGTTCCCCTCTGCTTAATCACAGGAGAGAGACCCTCTGCGCACCATTCTAATAAAGGACGTAATCAAGGCAAAAGAGAACAGCCATGGGTAAGGTGTGTGTGATGTGTGTTTGTTTTTACGTGCGTGTGTCTGTGTTTATTTGTGTGTCTGTGTTTACTTGTGTGTTTGTGATGTGCGTCTGTGTTTACGTGTTTGTGTCTGTTTACTGGTGTGTTTGTATTTTTCGATTTAAAGCTTTCGTGACTGCAGGGATTCATATTGGTTCTTTCGGTAAAGTCACGTAGAAGGGAAATAATAAAATAATAAAAATAAAACAATAAAATAATATTAAATTCTCACGACGTTTATGTAGGATTAGCAGTAATAAAGGGAGGGAAATTTTTATAATAAAGAACTGCATATCAAGCTAGTGCATTGTGGGGAACAAAAAAGGAGTTTCTAAAGAACTGCAAATACCCCACTACCATACAATAAACCGATTGAAAAAATATATAAACTACATCAATATCATCAATGTACTCAATATACTCTCCAATAAGCTGAGCTATTAACATTAAGTAACTGGGTATACACTACACTATATAATGACTACCATATAGTAAACTGATAAAAAAACTAAAATATAAACTCCATAAATATGAATTATGATTTAAAGCTTTCGTGACTGCAGGGATTCATATTCTTGGTTCTTTCGGTAAAGCCACGTAGAAGGGAAACAATAAAATAATAATAATAAAAATATAAAACAATAAAATTCTCACGACGTTTCGACTGCAACACAAGCAATCATCATCAGGTGTGTAAACCACAGCAAATTTTCTTGCTGTGGTTTTCACACCTGATGATGATTGCACATTTTCTGGCTGTGGTTTTCACACCTGATGATGATTGCTTGTGTTGCAGTCGAAAGGTCGTGGGAATTTTATTTTTTATATTTTTATTATTTTATTGTTTCCCTTCTACGTGACTTTACTGAAAGAACCAAGAATATACATCAATATAATCAATAAACTCAATATACACTCCAATAAGCTGAGTTACTAACAATAAGTCATTATACATTACACTTCTATGTCGAAAAAAGTGGCGTTTTTTTCCTTAACGTTAGCACCACGGAAAGCGGTGAGCGTTGTTCAGACGGAAGAGTCCATCTATGCTCGGAACGGAGGAGGGGGGAGAGAGAGAAACAACCACGGTGCGCTGCTCTGTCCTGTGCTGCGTTACAACTATGCTATAAACTAGACTACTATACATTACAATATCATACCTTCCAATCTAAACTACACTGTATAATATCGTATACACAGCCGAATATAAACTCTAACATGCATTATATTGATATGCCTCCAACTAAACTTTTTTCTACATCACACGACTATACACCGTACTATACACTGCCATAGACAAACCCCAACATTGAATTATACACTGCGTTACTATACACTACCCTATACCTTAGACCAGGGGTCACCAAACTTTTTTCACAGTGGGCCGGATAACTGAAAGAATGACGAGCGCGGGCCGCATAATCATTCTGTTCAATACTTGCAAGCCAGAACGAAAGCTCGGGGAAAAAAGACGAAAAACTAAGTTTAGCATTCCATGTTAATCATGGGTGAGTGGCGTGCAATGCACAAAAAACAAAGACAAACAACATTTATTTACTAAAACGTTATCAAAGAAGGCGACGTTAGCAAAAAGATAGATAGTTACATCAGACCTAGTGTGCACATATCCGAATCTCACAAACTAAGCAGCAAAAAAATGTTAGTGAGATTTGTGAAACTGACGTTTGGCTTTCAAGATATCATCAATGTTTGGTTTGGAATTGCTGCATCCAATCAAGAGAATTGCTTTCAAATGTTCATCAGTCAATCTCGTTCGATGTGTTGACTTCACATACTTCATTTTTTAAAATGTTTGCTCACAGACATAAGTTATTCCAAACACTGATGCCATACCAGCGGCAAATTTCTTCAGTTTCGGAAACTCAACATCAGGTAAGCAGCGGTAAAATTCAACAAGTTTTCATTCTCTGTGCTCTTTTTCAACAAGTCATTTGCTTGCAAATCAATGAGCTCCAACTGTAGTTCAACTGGCACATCATCAAGGTTACAATCAAACGGATTCTGGAACAGAAGAATGTCACTCAATTCTGTCAAGATCTGAAAATCTCTTCAAAAAATGCTTCTTCAAGTCACGAATAATCTTTTTTGGAAAATCGAGGTTGACATCTTCAGCGATTGTAGCGCAAAATTCTTTGAAACAGTGAAAATGAGAGAAGTTTTCTCTTTCCAGTTGTGCTTCAAACAATGACAGCTTTCTCCAAAATCCTTTGATGTTTCTGTAGAGATCACAGACGAGGTTATCCTTTCCCTTAAGTTTCAAGTTCAGTTCATTCATGTGGGATGTGATGTCGACCAAAAATGACAACTTTGACAGCCAGGTAGGATCTGACAGCTGTGGATCAGCTCTATCTTTTTCAGTGAGAAAAACATCTATTTCGTTTCGGAGCTTGTAAAAACGAAACAGGACTTTACCGCAGCTGAGCCACCTCACTGCTGTGTGATAAGGCAAGTCACAGAAATCAGAATCCATTTCTTCAAGAAAAGCCTGGAACTGACGGTGATTGAGTGCATGTCCCCGAATGAAGTTCACAGCAGAAATGACTGGTTTCAGTACACAAGAAATATCTAAGTCTTTCCCACAGAGTGCTTGCTGATGTATAATGCAATGTATGAACAGAGCACCCGGAATTTGCAAATCTTCCATCTGCGTCCTGATCTGCCCCACCAGACCCTTCCTCACTCCAGCCATGTTTTTTCCTCCATCAACTGTAACACCTCGAAGCTGATTCCACTGAAGGTTATAGTCTTGCAAAGTTTTTTGCACTTCCATGAAAATGTCTTTTCCAGTTGTTGTTCCATGCATGCTGCAAACGGATGCCAACTCTTCCATTATCTGAAAGTCCAAATTGACACCACGAATGAACACGAGAAGTTGTGACGTACTCGAGAGATCAGTAGATTCATCCAGCGCCAGAAAATACCACAACAAATTCCTAGCTTTCTCGCGTATTTGTAGCACAATGTTCTCTCCAAGTTCTTCTGTTCTCCGCACAACTGAACTTGCCGAAAGGCTGATACTTCCAAACAAATCGGCTTTCTCAGGACACAAGTCATTTGCTGCTTCCATCATACACTCTTTGATGAAGTTGCCATCAGTAAACGGTTTTCCTCGTTCTGCCATCTTATGCACTATTTTGTAACTTGTACGAGTTACAGATTCCTTTTCAGCAAACTTTCTTTGAGTTTCTAAACCACGTTTCATGGACTCATATTTCTCAGAGCGTAACTTTCCAGAAAACTTTGAATATGTTGATAGATATTCTTAGTTTTTTCGGTAAAGTCACGTTGAAGAGAAACAACAAAATAACAAAATATATATAAAACAATAAAAAATTCTCACGACGTTTCGACCATAACTCAAACGGTCATCATCAGGTGTGTCGGTTTGCATAAATTTATTTTGAAAACGGCATATTTATTAAGATCTTTCAACAAACTCCGGGATAAGAAAGCTCAGCTGATCGAGTCTCTCACCTTCCTGAAGAGATGCCGCGACTCTGGGGTAATACCAATCGCATTTACACTCACCTCTGCTACTGTAACTTCTTCTAATGCGAAACGAATTCTTTTCAAAACTAGTTTAGCTCTTATCTCAGAAAAAATCAGACTTATACGCACAGAACTAGATCAGTTAGACAAGACACTCTACAAATCACACTTATCATTGACGGCAATAATGTCCACATCGGATTGGGAACATGTAGACAATATGACTGCCTCTTCAGCTGCTACGATGTCGACCAAATGTAAGGAAAACCTGATTTCCAAATTTAACCTCCTCTTAAACAAAAGACCGGACCCACACACCAAAAAGTTAGACGTTAATAAAGTCGTAATTAATCGCAGTAACAGTTCTATTTCCGATGGTCTGAAATCCGTTTTAGCTAAAGGTCTAAACTTTGCAGTCACACCTAAACACATACCAGTTAATGATATAATTGCCCAAGTAGACGTTGCTCTCAGGGGCCTGGGTCACATCGCTGCAGACGTAGCAAGATCTGAAATCGCTGCAACCCTCAAAAACGCTAAGATGCCAGCTAGCAACCTCAGCAAAGATGAGCGTTTTGAATTATATAAATTAAAAAAGAGGAATGATATTGTAGTTCTCTCAGCTGACAAAGGCAATGCTACTGTTATCATGGATAAAATAGAATACAACAACAAAATTAAAGAATTACTCGACGATGGTAGTTATACAAAAATAAAAAGAGATCCCACCAACAGCCTCGTCACACAAACCAACAAAATAATTTCTGATTCAACCACATTAATTGATCAATCTAAACAGTTTTCGTTGAAACCTTCTGCTGCCAGGCCACCAAGATTATACGGCTTACCAAAAATACATAAAGTTGATACACCTCTTCGTCCCATAGTCTCTACTATCAGCTCCCCCACCTACAAACTAGCTCGTTTTTTGTCTGAAATCCTGCGTCCTTTCACTGGAAAGACCACCTCTGCGGTACAAAATTCTACTCACCTGGTATCAACAATCAAGGGTATTTCCCTGTCCCCAGACGACCTGCTTGTCAGTTTTGATGTAGTTTCCTTATTCACCAAGGTTCCTGTACCTGACACCATTGCAATCATTGAAGACTTGGTTCATCAAGGACTAAACACTGAGGTACCCCCCCTGGTGAGACACTGTTTAACCAATACATACTTCACTTGGAATGGAACTTTCTACAAACAAACTGAGGGCACCCCAATGGGCTCCCCCCTTTCTCCAGTTATAGCTAACATTTTCATGGAGAAATTTGAGACTGACGCCATCCAGACTGCCACTCTGCGCCCAACCTTATGGAAGAGGTACGTGGATGACACTTTTGTCATCTGGCCACATGGCCGGCCTGCTCTAGACAAATTCTTCGACCACATCAATTCCATACACCCAGCCATCAGATTTACCATGGAAGTCGAAATAGATGGCAAGATACCTTTTTTGGATGTCCTAATTAAAAAGAGACCTGATGGTTCAATGAGCCACTCTGTCTACAGGAAAGCTACCCATACGGATGCTTATCTGAAACCGGATTCCCACCACCATCCATCACAGAAGAATTCTCTCATCAAGACTCTGTATCATAGAGCCCAATGCATATCCGACCAGGAACACATAAGCAGTGAACTCAAGCACGTACACCAAGCTCTTAGGGCTAATGGTTACTCCGACTATACAATCCGCAAAGCTATCACTCAAACCATGAAGAAGAACCCTCTTGAGGAGCCTTTCAAAACCATCACTTTACCCTACATTGCTGGGATCACAAAAAAGATCTCCAAAATCTTGAATAAACACAAGATCCAGGTCCGTTTCAACACATTACATAAAATCCGTGATCTGGTTCCGTCTGTAAAAGATGTGATTCCGGACATACAATACCCTGGTGTCTACAAACTAAGTTGCCTCTGTGGTAGTAGTTACATTGGAGAAACCAAACGCCATATCTCGGACCGCATTCGTGAACATAAAGCAGACCTTAAACACGGTAGGACCAACACCTCGGCCGTAGCAGATCATTGTTCTAATTCAGTAGGCTCACATGCCATTGACTTTTCCAAGACGGAGGTTCTTTGTAAGCCATCTGGCTTCCATGAGAGATTCGTTCATGAGGCTATCCACATATACAAACACAGAGACAATTTCAACCGAGAAGATGGATTCTATCTTAGCAATCATTGGAAAGATTTGATAAATCATTTCAGTTCTTGATTGATTGTTCACGCTTACAGTGCCTTTCAGACAGCTTACATAAAAACAAATTTCGTCTCCCCCCTCCTCTTTTCAAAAAATAGATGGACTAGTCCTGGCAAACTGCCATCGTTGCGCGTGACGCAAACGTTATTTTTATATATATAAATAAATATGCCGTTTTCAAAATAAATTTATGCAAACCGACACACCTGATGATGACCGTTTGAGTTATGGTCGAAACGTCGTGAGAATTTTTTATTGTTTTATATATATTTTGTTATTTTGTTGTTTCTCTTCAACGTGACTTTACCGAAAAAACTAAGAATATGAATTACTGCAGTCACGAAAGCTTTAAATCAAAATTTAATCGCCTCTACGGGGAGGGTTTTCACATAACTTTAAGATCTTTCAACAAACTCCGGGATAAGAAAGCTCAGCTGATCGAGTCTCTCACCTTCCTGAAGAGATGCCGCGACTCTGGGGTAATACCAATCGCATTTACACTCACCTCTGCTACTGTAACTTCTTCTAATGCGAAACGAATTCTTTTCAAAACTAGTTTAGCTCTTATCTCAGAAAAAATCAGACTTATACGCACAGAACTAGATCAGTTAGACAAGACACTCTACAAATCACACTTATCATTGACGGCAATAATGTCCACATCGGATTGGGAACATGTAGACAATATGACTGCCTCTTCAGCTGCTACGATGTCGACCAAATGTAAGGAAAACCTGATTTCCAAATTTAACCTCCTCTTAAACAAAAGACCGGACCCACACACCAAAAAGTTAGACGTTAATAAAGTCGTAATTAATCGCAGTAACAGTTCTATTTCCGATGGTCTGAAATCCGTTTTAGCTAAAGGTCTAAACTTTGCAGTCACACCTAAACACATACCAGTTAATGATATAATTGCCCAAGTAGACGTTGCTCTCAGGGGCCTGGGTCACATCGCTGCAGACGTAGCAAGATCTGAAATCGCTGCAACCCTCAAAAACGCTAAGATGCCAGCTAGCAACCTCAGCAAAGATGAGCGTTTTGAATTATATAAATTAAAAAAGAGGAATGATATTGTAGTTCTCTCAGCTGACAAAGGCAATGCTACTGTTATCATGGATAAAATAGAATACAACAACAAAATTAAAGAATTACTCGACGATGGTAGTTATACAAAAATAAAAAGAGATCCCACCAACAGCCTCGTCACACAAACCAACAAAATAATTTCTGATTCAACCACATTAATTGATCAATCTAAACAGTTTTCGTTGAAACCTTCTGCTGCCAGGCCACCAAGATTATACGGCTTACCAAAAATACATAAAGTTGATACACCTCTTCGTCCCATAGTCTCTACTATCAGCTCCCCCACCTACAAACTAGCTCGTTTTTTGTCTGAAATCCTGCGTCCTTTCACTGGAAAGACCACCTCTGCGGTACAAAATTCTACTCACCTGGTATCAACAATCAAGGGTATTTCCCTGTCCCCAGACGACCTGCTTGTCAGTTTTGATGTAGTTTCCTTATTCACCAAGGTTCCTGTACCTGACACCATTGCAATCATTGAAGACTTGGTTCATCAAGGACTAAACACTGAGGTACCCCCCCTGGTGAGACACTGTTTAACCAATACATACTTCACTTGGAATGGAACTTTCTACAAACAAACTGAGGGCACCCCAATGGGCTCCCCCCTTTCTCCAGTTATAGCTAACATTTTCATGGAGAAATTTGAGACTGACGCCATCCAGACTGCCACTCTGCGCCCAACCTTATGGAAGAGGTACGTGGATGACACTTTTGTCATCTGGCCACATGGCCGGCCTGCTCTAGACAAATTCTTCGACCACATCAATTCCATACACCCAGCCATCAGATTTACCATGGAAGTCGAAATAGATGGCAAGATACCTTTTTTGGATGTCCTAATTAAAAAGAGACCTGATGGTTCAATGAGCCACTCTGTCTACAGGAAAGCTACCCATACGGATGCTTATCTGAAACCGGATTCCCACCACCATCCATCACAGAAGAATTCTCTCATCAAGACTCTGTATCATAGAGCCCAATGCATATCCGACCAGGAACACATAAGCAGTGAACTCAAGCACGTACACCAAGCTCTTAGGGCTAATGGTTACTCCGACTATACAATCCGCAAAGCTATCACTCAAACCATGAAGAAGAACCCTCTTGAGGAGCCTTTCAAAACCATCACTTTACCCTACATTGCTGGGATCACAAAAAAGATCTCCAAAATCTTGAATAAACACAAGATCCAGGTCCGTTTCAACACATTACATAAAATCCGTGATCTGGTTCCGTCTGTAAAAGATGTGATTCCGGACATACAATACCCTGGTGTCTACAAACTAAGTTGCCTCTGTGGTAGTAGTTACATTGGAGAAACCAAACGCCATATCTCGGACCGCATTCGTGAACATAAAGCAGACCTTAAACACGGTAGGACCAACACCTCGGCCGTAGCAGATCATTGTTCTAATTCAGTAGGCTCACATGCCATTGACTTTTCCAAGACGGAGGTTCTTTGTAAGCCATCTGGCTTCCATGAGAGATTCGTTCATGAGGCTATCCACATATACAAACACAGAGACAATTTCAACCGAGAAGATGGATTCTATCTTAGCAATCATTGGAAAGATTTGATAAATCATTTCAGTTCTTGATTGATTGTTCACGCTTACAGTGCCTTTCAGACAGCTTACATAAAAACAAATTTCGTCTCCCCCCTCCTCTTTTCAAAAAATAGATGGACTAGTCCTGGCAAACTGCCATCGTTGCGCGTGACGCAAACGTTATTTTTATATATATAAATAAATATGCCGTTTTCAAAATAAATTTATGCAAACCGACACACCTGATGATGACCGTTTGAGTTATGGTCGAAACGTCGTGAGAATTTTTTATTGTTTTATATATATTTTGTTATTTTGTTGTTTCTCTTCAACGTGACTTTACCGAAAAAACTAAGAATATGAATTACTGCAGTCACGAAAGCTTTAAATCAAAATTTAATCGCCTCTACGGGGAGGGTTTTCACATAACTTTAAGATCTTTCAACAAACTCCGGGATAAGAAAGCTCAGCTGATCGAGTCTCTCACCTTCCTGAAGAGATGCCGCGACTCTGGGGTAATACCAATCGCATTTACACTCACCTCTGCTACTGTAACTTCTTCTAATGCGAAACGAATTCTTTTCAAAACTAGTTTAGCTCTTATCTCAGAAAAAATCAGACTTATACGCACAGAACTAGATCAGTTAGACAAGACACTCTACAAATCACACTTATCATTGACGGCAATAATGTCCACATCGGATTGGGAACATGTAGACAATATGACTGCCTCTTCAGCTGCTACGATGTCGACCAAATGTAAGGAAAACCTGATTTCCAAATTTAACCTCCTCTTAAACAAAAGACCGGACCCACACACCAAAAAGTTAGACGTTAATAAAGTCGTAATTAATCGCAGTAACAGTTCTATTTCCGATGGTCTGAAATCCGTTTTAGCTAAAGGTCTAAACTTTGCAGTCACACCTAAACACATACCAGTTAATGATATAATTGCCCAAGTAGACGTTGCTCTCAGGGGCCTGGGTCACATCGCTGCAGACGTAGCAAGATCTGAAATCGCTGCAACCCTCAAAAACGCTAAGATGCCAGCTAGCAACCTCAGCAAAGATGAGCGTTTTGAATTATATAAATTAAAAAAGAGGAATGATATTGTAGTTCTCTCAGCTGACAAAGGCAATGCTACTGTTATCATGGATAAAATAGAATACAACAACAAAATTAAAGAATTACTCGACGATGGTAGTTATACAAAAATAAAAAGAGATCCCACCAACAGCCTCGTCACACAAACCAACAAAATAATTTCTGATTCAACCACATTAATTGATCAATCTAAACAGTTTTCGTTGAAACCTTCTGCTGCCAGGCCACCAAGATTATACGGCTTACCAAAAATACATAAAGTTGATACACCTCTTCGTCCCATAGTCTCTACTATCAGCTCCCCCACCTACAAACTAGCTCGTTTTTTGTCTGAAATCCTGCGTCCTTTCACTGGAAAGACCACCTCTGCGGTACAAAATTCTACTCACCTGGTATCAACAATCAAGGGTATTTCCCTGTCCCCAGACGACCTGCTTGTCAGTTTTGATGTAGTTTCCTTATTCACCAAGGTTCCTGTACCTGACACCATTGCAATCATTGAAGACTTGGTTCATCAAGGACTAAACACTGAGGTACCCCCCCTGGTGAGACACTGTTTAACCAATACATACTTCACTTGGAATGGAACTTTCTACAAACAAACTGAGGGCACCCCAATGGGCTCCCCCCTTTCTCCAGTTATAGCTAACATTTTCATGGAGAAATTTGAGACTGACGCCATCCAGACTGCCACTCTGCGCCCAACCTTATGGAAGAGGTACGTGGATGACACTTTTGTCATCTGGCCACATGGCCGGCCTGCTCTAGACAAATTCTTCGACCACATCAATTCCATACACCCAGCCATCAGATTTACCATGGAAGTCGAAATAGATGGCAAGATACCTTTTTTGGATGTCCTAATTAAAAAGAGACCTGATGGTTCAATGAGCCACTCTGTCTACAGGAAAGCTACCCATACGGATGCTTATCTGAAACCGGATTCCCACCACCATCCATCACAGAAGAATTCTCTCATCAAGACTCTGTATCATAGAGCCCAATGCATATCCGACCAGGAACACATAAGCAGTGAACTCAAGCACGTACACCAAGCTCTTAGGGCTAATGGTTACTCCGACTATACAATCCGCAAAGCTATCACTCAAACCATGAAGAAGAACCCTCTTGAGGAGCCTTTCAAAACCATCACTTTACCCTACATTGCTGGGATCACAAAAAAGATCTCCAAAATCTTGAATAAACACAAGATCCAGGTCCGTTTCAACACATTACATAAAATCCGTGATCTGGTTCCGTCTGTAAAAGATGTGATTCCGGACATACAATACCCTGGTGTCTACAAACTAAGTTGCCTCTGTGGTAGTAGTTACATTGGAGAAACCAAACGCCATATCTCGGACCGCATTCGTGAACATAAAGCAGACCTTAAACACGGTAGGACCAACACCTCGGCCGTAGCAGATCATTGTTCTAATTCAGTAGGCTCACATGCCATTGACTTTTCCAAGACGGAGGTTCTTTGTAAGCCATCTGGCTTCCATGAGAGATTCGTTCATGAGGCTATCCACATATACAAACACAGAGACAATTTCAACCGAGAAGATGGATTCTATCTTAGCAATCATTGGAAAGATTTGATAAATCATTTCAGTTCTTGATTGATTGTTCACGCTTACAGTGCCTTTCAGACAGCTTACATAAAAACAAATTTCGTCTCCCCCCTCCTCTTTTCAAAAAATAGATGGACTAGTCCTGGCAAACTGCCATCGTTGCGCGTGACGCAAACGTTATTTTTATATATATAAATAAATATGCCGTTTTCAAAATAAATTTATGCAAACCGACACACCTGATGATGACCGTTTGAGTTATGGTCGAAACGTCGTGAGAATTTTTTATTGTTTTATATATATTTTGTTATTTTGTTGTTTCTCTTCAACGTGACTTTACCGAAAAAACTAAGAATATGAATTACTGCAGTCACGAAAGCTTTAAATCAAAATGTTGATAGATGTTTTGTTTCATAGTGACGCCGAAGATTGTACTCTTTCAAAACGGCAACACTTTCGCGGCATGTTACGCAACTAGCTTTCTGGTCCTTTGTTTCCACAAAGAAGTACTTTACTCCCCATTCTTCATTGAAAACGCGACACTCGGCGTCCACTTTTCTTTTCTTAGTAGCCATAATGAAGGGTGAAGAAAACGGGATCTGAAAATGAAAAAGACATTGAATTGTTTCCTATTGAAACACAAGAAAAGCAGAGGATTCAGGGGTCACTGGTGAAGCTACAGCTCACCAAAGGCACATATAAAGTTTATAGGTACCTTTGGTAATAGAATATATCACATAATAAGGTTTACAAAATATATAAATAGGGCGGGTCTAAATAAACAGCCTAGAGACCAGCTCGATTAACACCTTAACCGGGGAATTTTTCTGAGCTGGGGATAATATTTTCGTAATAACACGAGGCTTCTATGGCCTTGTTATTCTATGTTTGTTACTTTATGACCTCTAATCACACTTGTAGTTCACTTACCTATCACTGTCAAACAAAGAAATCCTTGTTACATAGCTATAAAATGGATGACAGGCAAAAAGAAGTAAATATTTCTGGAGCGTCCGGACCTGTGTTGACAGCCAGAAAATCTGGGGGCGGGAAAGATGCGTGTTTGTGTGTGTTGCCATGGAAACCGTGGTAACGTCAGAGCGTAGGCGGAGCTACCACGAGCCGGGGAAGGACTTGGGATGGCGCGAAATAAGAAAGCATTACAATAAACAAGAAAATCTAGATACAATAATTTAAAATAGTAAATTTAAGGCACATAGCAGTCAGGAGGTCTCCGCACGCGTGAAGATCTCCTAGTATTCTAAACATAAACTTTAAATTGTATCACAACGTCTCGTGTTCCATACGTTTTATCAACCAAATTCAAGTACCGTCGGCGGGCCTGATGGACTGACGTCGCGGGCCGGATTCGGCCCGTGGGCCGTAGTTTGGTGACCCTTGCCTTAGACTATACATTGTAATATTACACTATGTATTATTCTACAAACCCTACTGTATACCACACTGCTGTATATTGACTATACAATTACGATACTATATATTACCTTATACATTCTATTAAATATTACACTATTATACAATCTACTATACACCATACCATTGACCGTCACGTGAAAGGTACTAAGAGGAAGCAAAGAAATATGTCAATGGGAGAGTGGTAGCAGGAAACTTGCAGCGGAGCAAAGACTCCGATCCGTGAAGAGAATACAAAAGCTATATAGTCAATGCCAGCGAATGGAATGTGGTCTGAAAGTCACCGTAAACGTGAACACAATCAATCAAGACCCAAAATGGTTGATCACGTCCATCCAATGATTGCTGGGCCAGAATCCATCTTCTCGGTTGAAATTGTCTCTGTGTTTGCATATGCGGATGGCCTCATGAACGAATCTCTCATGGTAGCCGGATGGCTTGCAGAGAACCTCTGTCTTGGAGAAGTCAATGTCATTTGAGCCCACTGAATTAGAACAATGGTCTGCCACGGCTGATGTGTTGGTCCTACCGTGTTTCAGGTCTGCTTTGTGTTCACGGATGCGGTCCGAGACATGTCGTTTGGTTTCCCCAATGTAACTGCTACCACAGAGGCAACTTAGTTTGTAGACGCCAGGGTACTGTATGTCTGGAATCACATCTTTTGCAGACGGGACCAGATCACGAACTTTATGTACTGTGTTGAATCGGACTTGGACCTTGTGTTTATTCAGAATTTTGGAGATGTTTTTTTTGACCCCCGCAATGTAGGGTAAGGTGATGGTTTTGAATAGCTCAAGAGGATCCTTCTTCATGGTTGAAGTGATGACTTTGCGGATTGTGTAGTCGGAGTAACCATTAGCCTTGAGAGCTTGGTGTACCTGCTTGAGTTCACTGGCAATGTGTGCCTGGTCGGAGATGCATTGGGCTCTATGGTGTAGAGTCTTGATGAGGGAATTCTTCTGGGATGGATGGTGGTTGGAATCCGGTTTTAGGTAAGCATCCGTATGTGTAGCTTTCCTGTAGACAGTGGCTCATTGAACCATCAGGTCTCTTTTTTATTAGGACATCCAAAAGGGGTAGCTTGCCATTTTTTTGACTTCCATGGTGAATCTGATGGCTTGGTGTATGGAATTGATGTGGTCGAGGATTTGGTCAAGAGCAGGCCGGCCATGTGGCCAAATGACAAGTGTCATCCATGTACCTCTTCCTTAAGGTCGGGCGTAGAGTGGCAGTCTGGATGGCGTCAGTCTCAAATTTCTCCATGAAAATGTTGGCTACAACCGGAGATAAGGGGGAGCCCATTGGGGTGCCCTCAGTTTGTTTGTAGAAAGTTCCATTCCAGGTGAAGTATGTATTGGTGAAGCAGTGTCTCACCAGGGGGGGTACCTCAGTATTCAGTCCTTGATGAACCAAGTCTTCAATGATTGCGATGGTGTCAGGTACAGGAACTTTGGTGAATAAGGAAACCACATCCATACTGACAAGCAGGTCGTCTGGGGACAGGGAAATACCCTTGATTGTCGATACCAGGTGAGTAGAGTTTAGTACCGCAGAGGTGGGTTTTCCAGTGAAAGGCCGCAGGATTTCAGACAAAAAACGAACCAGTTTGTAGGTGGAGGAGTTGATAGAAGAGACTATGGGACGAAGGGGTGTATCTTCTTTATGTATCTTTGGTAAGCTATATCATCTTGGTGTCCTGGCCGCAGAAGGTTTCAACGAGAACTGTTTGGTTTGATCAATTAATGCGGTTGAATCACAAATGATTTTGTTGGTTTTAATGACGAAGCTGTTGGTGGGATCTCTTTTTATTTTTGTATGGCTTTTTGTGTCTGTTTACTTGTGTGTAGATGTGATGTGTGTCTGTGTTTCCTTGCGTGTGTATGTAATGTGTGTTTGTGTTTACTTGTGTATGTGATGTGTCTGTGATTTCTTGTGTGCGTGTGTAATCTGTGTCTGTGTTTACGTGTGTGTGTATGGGCAGCAGTAGTGTCACGGTTAACGCACTTTGCTATGGACCCGACTACCTGAGTTCGATTCCCACTCCCGAATAACTCCAGTGACAATTATCCAAACTAGTCCTGGGCCTCTCTTAAGTCGACTCGGCCTCAAATTAGTACCTGGTTCAATATGTAAACATCACCACTAAGGAAACAAATGTGGGCATGGTACTGGCTACCCATCTCCTTGTGTGCCATGCTTGCCTTCATAGGTACTCGCTAATAGCACTTGCCCAAACAGCCTGTGTGGGCTACATGGGGGGGGTCTTTGTCTCCCCCTAATGTAATGTGCCCCCCACCCCTCAGTTTGCTTCACTGTTCTCCCTGTAATCATTGTACTCCCCTCTAACATCGGTTAACTCGGCCTGTACACTGACTTTCTTTGACATGAATTGAAAGTAAAACTTAAATTAATTCACCAAAGTGACACAGCGACCCCAACTCTCTGAAGTAATGAAGTCATGTAAATGTGACGCGATGAGACCTCGCTGAGGTACAGGAGACCTGGCTTAGGAACAGGTATAGCAGGGAAGCTGAGCAGTGCAAAGTGGTATAACCTAAACATCAAAAACACAATAAATCAGGTTTACATACAAAAATGTAACTATTACTTCTAAATATAACTGGCCTTTAATGTTATAAATACCACTAATCAATGTATGTGTTTTTCCGTGTGCAGGGAAATACTCAGGAGAGATAACTTGTTTGAAATCGTCACAACCAACAGGATTTTCTACATCCAAGTGAGTCGTCGTCACTGCCACGGCCGCGGTGCCCCTGGCGCTCCCTTCACTGCCGCCTGTTCAGGCCGCAGCCACGGAGCCGTGGCGAGGGCCGCGAGCGCGAGCACGGGCAGCGTGTCGCCCCCTCGCCACCCCACGGTTACTCTGACGCGTGGCGACGGTCCGATTCGAGAATGCGTCTTTTACTTTTGATAGTAGGCTGGCGTAGCCATTGTTGCGATCCGTATTTGTTTGTGGGTGAGGCCGCGTTGTAGTTTTGTGCCCCCTTCATCTAAAACATTACTAGCTGGTCCCACAGAGCCGTGCACTCGTGACACTGACCAAGGGATTCCGAGATTACACAGCTTTTAGATCATGTAAGATGTTGTAACGTTCTGATCCGCCCCTACTGGACATCTTCCAGTATAAATATTCTGATTTTGATTCTGAACCATATGTATGTATGTTCAACTTCTTTTGCACTGTACGTAGCCAACCGTGCTAATCGGAGGTGCAACTTCCTCTTCACAGTCATGTAAAAATTGGTTCACATAAAATTGTTACGTAACCCGTTAAAAGTATTTTTAAAATCAAAACTTGACTTATGTGTCTTCTCAAAGTTGTGCGTACAAGTATAGGATGTAGTCTTTCTCCTGGTATGAATACATGGACAAAAACGACTCAACGGTTTGATGCCTGCGCTTGGTTTGTGTTGTGATCAGACAGAGAGTCCGGAAGAGATGCACAACTGGATCAAGGCCATCTCAGGAGCCATTGTGGCTCAGCGAGGCCCAGCACGAGCTGCAGCCATGGTACGCACGCTCAGCTCTGTGACCGCGGCTCTCTGGGCTTCCTTGCCCACATCACAAAGACAAATATCCCACATATAGCCTTTCCTGACTGTTGGGGCAAGTGCTGTTAGCGAGTAGCAACCTATAAAGGCCGGCACTGCTTATGAGGGGGTGGGTCGCCAGCACCACGCCCGACCGCCTTTGTCTCCCCGGCGGCGATGTTTACACACCACACTCGGTACTCGTTTAAGGCTGAGTCGACCTAAGGGAAGCCCAGGACCGGTTCAGATATTCGTCACAGATGTTTGCCGTGTCCACATTGCTCACTTTCCCACCTACCTATCTCCTCGCAACTTTGTGAAGTAACTCCATAAGCACAGACCCAATGCAGAAGATCCCTGGGTTTGATCTTCTATGAAGATCATGGTCCATCCTAAACTGCATCCGCACAAACCATGGCAGATGCAGATACCTGATGCACATATGGAACACTTTAAACTCTCCAGTGTGCGACTGTGATAATCCAAAAACAGACCATACAACGTATAACGACTCAATGGCCGATCCATAAATACGAGGGAGACATTCCAGCGATAGACTCCGCTGCTCTTGACGTGGTTATCAGGCTTGTCTACTTGAATGTGAAATTGTAGTTGTTGCTCTACATCTACATCAGCCATATGGAAGAAGAAGATCAGCAGGATATAGGAATTAGCTTATAATTCTGAATAGTATTTTAACACGTAGGCTTTCCCAACCAATATTCATAATAAACGTTTTTGGGTTAGATCACGCTATTTATAAATGTGTCGTAACCCTCTACCACCCGACAGGGCCAATCAGTAAAAAATATGTCACGTTGACAAAAGACAAATAGTTCACTACTTTAGTCCACCGGTGTGTTGAAGAGTGAATCAACATCATTTACAATTTTTGAGTATGACGTTTCACTAGTAATTACATCCAGCATCATTGGTAGTGAACTATTTGTCTTTTGTCAACGTGACACATTTTTTACTGATTGGTCATGTCGGGTGGTGGAGGGTTACGACACATTTCTAAATAATGCGATCTAACCCAAAAACGTTTATTATGAATCTGATTATTATTGTTCTTGCACTTGTTTACCCAGGAAAGTTTCGATGAGTCTCAATACTTTTTTCCAAGAGGGTCCTGCCAAGTGTTCACAGTCGCAAGCGATAATACTGCTGTGTGTGATCCAATTGAGATATTTTAAGGTCAGTTTTCAGCAATGGGATGTTTGGCCCAAACCAGTCACACTGGATGTGTTAAGCTATGGGAGGAAACTGGAGAACATGGAGGAAACCCACGCAGAACAGAGGGAGAGAATACAAACTCCACACAGGAAGGTGCAAGTTCAGTTTCTGGTTGGGGATTGACTGAGCTCATGAACCCTCATCAATAAAGTGAATTATATTTTATGTTAAGTTAATAGTCATTGTTGATTTGAAGCTTTCGTGACTGCAGGAATCCATACTCTTTGGTTCTTTCGGTAAAGTCACGTAGTTAGAAATAAAATAAAACAAATCACGACGTTTCGATTGCAACACAAGCAAACATCATCAGGTGGGAAAACCACAGCAAGAAAAAAATTGCTGAAGTGGGAGAGAGACATGTCTCAAACCGTGTCCGCGAACACAAGGCAGATCTGAAACACGCCAGAACCAATACCTCTGCCATAGCTGACCATTGTTATAACGCTGTGGGCTTGCATGATATTGTTTTTTCCGAGACCAAGGTACTCTGCAAACCTTCAGGCTATTATCAAAGGTTTGTTCATCAAGCCATCCAGATATATAAACATAGACATAACTTCAACTGAGAAGATGGATACAAATTGAGCAATCATTGGAAGGATGTTATTAACCAGGTAAAACCTTAACTGCTTTATGGTCGTGTCTATCATATCTGCCGGGTACGAGTCTATTTTTCAGAGTTAATTTCCCCCCGCATCCCCAGCTCTCTCGGCCTCCTACTTCTAGCCCCGCCCACTCCCCCCCCCCAGCCTCACGTCCTCTCTCCCCCTAGCGCTCACGCAGCGCCCCCCTCCCCTTACCCCACACCCTCCCCTCTCTCTCCCCCCTTGCCCCTCCCCCCTTACCTATATAACCTCTTGCCACGGCAGTTCTCTCTCCCACTTCAGCAATTTTTTCTTGCTGTGGTTTCCCCACCTGATGATGATTGCTTGTGTTGCAATCGAAATGTTGTGATTCGTTTTATTTTATTGTATTTCTAACTACGTGACTTTATCGAAATAACCAAAGAGTAAGAATAGTCATTGTGGTTTGGGTAATCTGGCCCCTGCCATGAGAATGTAGAATTTTCACCAGTGGATCAGAGCCTCAATCCCCCATGTGCGCCATTTGAGTTGGAACCCACCTGGGAACTCATACCAGGAGGTAGAATCTTAAACTTTGCGACTCAATCTGTAACCAGCTTCAACGACGCTTTTTTTGGTTCATGATCGCCCAATTTGCTTTTTTACTGGCGCCTCAAAAAAGAATAGTTTACACGAAAATACGTGTTAATATTTCCTTTTATATTATTACGATAAGTAGCTAGCCTTTTCCCCAAATTACCAAAAAGTGGGAATCTTCTACAAACAAGACAGGAAAGACACGTGAGAGGATCTGTTGTGATTCCGAGGGGGTTTGAGTTGAAGGGAAGCTGACTCAAGCACAAACCGCAGCTGCTCATCTCCCGGCGCAGCTGAACCTGAAGTGTGTGCGTTTCACAATCTGAGGCTTTTATGAAGTTTGCACGATAGACAAATAACCGGTCCACATCTTCACGGCGCTGCGGCTGGCTTGTACAGCTTGTAGCACGTGCATTGAGGAAGTTGTGATTTGATGTCGCTACGAGCCTCTTTTTACCCTTTCCACCGCCGCGTCCCTCAATGGCCCCAGTGGTGATAGTGGCGGCCCATCTCCTGCGCGCTCTCTCGTACTGCTTCTGCTTGCCCCTCTTCTCAACGCCTCGCTTCCTGGCCCCCCCACCAGCATGCGCAGTGGCAGTGCCAATCGCGTTTCCTCCACCACGAGGGGGTGTACCACTCATTGTTCTTGTTTTGCATTGAGCGGGCCCACGTGGAGGGGGATGGCTCTCGTCTGTAACGTCCGCAAACCTAAGAGCTGTCGTTTACAGACCCGACTATGCTGTTGAGACTGTGCTGCAAGTGGAAACGTGTCCAGAGGGTTTTGGAGTTCAAAACAAATCCTCCTCGAAATCATTGCTGCAGAAATCTATTTATAGGCTGATGTACAAACTAATTTATTTGTACGTGGAGAGACTGACTTTTTGTCTGGGTTGTTTTTTTTCAAGGACTACTGTTCATAATAAAGGTTTTTGGGTTAGATTGCGTTATTTATAAATGTATCGTAACCCTCCACCACCCGACACGACCAAACAGTAAAAAATGTGTCACGCTTACAAATGACAAATAGTTCACCACTTTAGCCCACCGGTGTGTTGAAGAGTGAATCAACATCATTTAAAATTTGAGTACGACGTTTTGCTGGTTATTACATCCAGCATCATCGGGCAATTCGCCAGAATAGTAAAGCCCTCACTTGCTCCCGGTCTTAAACCTTTCTTATGAATAATATTGGTTGCGAAAGCCTACGTGTTAAACTGAAGGACTACTGTTTTTGCATTCACATTTTTTTTTCCAAATCTACAATGCAGGTTTTTTCCCAGCGTAGTTTAAGATAAGACTTAAAAATACAGTGACTAACCTTAACTTCCTCACCAGCATCTATGACTTAATTCTCACGTCTCATCGTTATGTTAAAGAGTTGACACAATTAGGACTAAATTTTGATTTAAAGCTTTCGTGACTGCAGTGATTCATATTCTTGGTTCTTTTGGCAAAGTCACGTTGAAGGGAAACAATAAATATATATATTGTTTTATATATTTTATTATTTTATTGTTTCCCTTCAACGTGACTTTACCGAAAGAACCAAGAATACAATCAGGACTCTTGTTTTGGTGCTGTAACCGTGAGAATTAGCGTCGGACAGTGAAATGTAAATCTATCTGATTCTGGTTATCAGTGCTGCTGCAGTTGTCTATTAGTCGTGCAAATACTACGCGCCGTCTTCACAGTGGACGTTCTAGATAATGTGATGTCATTCATAAGAGTAGGCCTTTGTGTGCCAGCATCATGGTCCAAATATTAAATATTACAGTCAATGTAATAAAATGTAATATCCATTGCAAACATCACCCGAGACTGCAAAAACTTGGTAGAATCCTCCTGAAAAATAATGCCGATACTCAGGCTTTCCTGGGTAAACAAGCGTTATATTCTAGATTTAAAGCTTTCGTGACTGCAAGGATCCATGCTCTTTGGTTCTATTCGGTAAAGTCACGTAGGTAAAAAATAAAACAACAAAAATCACGACGTTTCGGCCACAACACAAGCGGCCTTCATCAGGTGAAGGGACCAGGCTGTCTCGAGGACAGTGCTGGAGTGAAACACAGCCACGCTCAGACCGCGACCTTTAATCTGTGCGCGAGGAAACAAGGTGCCTTGACAAAGGAATTAGCATAAAAATTAGCATTTGATTGGCCGACTTAGCATGATGAACGGTGTAGAGGTGGTGTACATGCGGGTGAACATGCCGGTTGGCGAGGGGGGGAGGGGGAGTTTACCTATTGATGGTGTGAAAAGGGAATTTTTAAGAGCTGCGAAAGTTTGAGGTACCACTACTTGAAAAATATACTGTACCATTGGAAATTAGTTTAATGTTTGGTTCGATTTAGAGCATCTTTCCAATGGTTGCTTAATTTGAAACCATCTTCTTGGTTGAAATTGTGTCAGTGTTTGTAGATCTGAATTGCCTCGTGAACAAATCTCGGATAAAAACCCGTGGGTTTGCAAAGAACCTTGGTATCGGAGAAAATTATATCGTGATCACCCACAGCGTTGTAACAGTGATCAGCTACGGCAGAAGAATTAGTTCTGCCGTGTTTCAAATCTGATTTGTGCTCGCGAATTCGGTCAGAGACATGTCGCTTTGTCTCCCCAATATAGCAATCACTGCAGGTACAACTCAATTTGTAAACCCCGGGGTACTGTAAGTCAGGAATGACATCTTTCACGGATGGGATCAGATCACGAATCATCAATTCCAGACATCCCGCCATCAAATTCACCATGGAAGTGGAGAAAGATGGCAAGCTACCATTCTTAGATGTTCTGTTTGAGAGGAGACCTGATGGCTCATTGGGGCATTCTGTCTACAGGAAACCCACCCACACAGATTCCTACTTGAAACCTGATTCCCACCACCACCCAGCCCAAAATAATTATCTCATCAAAACTTTATACCATAGGGCTCATTGCATTTTGGACCAACACCACCTGACCAGTGAATTAAAACATGTACACCTGGCCCTCAAAAGGAATGGATACCCTGACCGTACCATCCGCCAAGCTGTTTCTCCCTCCATACAGAAACAACCACTTGATACTCCGGTCAAAACCATCACACTACCATATATAGCAGGCGTTACTAAAAAGATTTCCAAAATTCTAAACAAACACAAGATCCAGGTCCGGTTCAATACAGTACACAATTCGTGATCTGATCCCATCCGTGAAGGATGTCATTCCTGACTTACAGTACCCCGGGGTTTACAAATTGAGTTGTACCTGCGGTGATTGCTATATCGGGGAGACAAAGTGACATGTTTCTGACCGAATTCGCGAGCACAAATCAGATTTGAAATACGGCAGAACGAATTATTCTGCCGTAGCTGATCACTGTTACAACACTGTGGGTGATCACGATATAATTTTCTCCGATACCAAGGTTCTTTGCAAACCCACGGGTTTTTATCAGAGATTTGTTCACGAGGCAATTCAGATCTACAAACACAGACACAATTTCAACCGAGAAGATGGTTTCAAATTAAGCAACCATTGGAAAGATATTCTAAATCAAACCAAACATTAAACTAATTTTCAATGGTACAGTAAATTTTTCAAGTAGTGGTACCTCAAATTTTCACAGCTCTTAAAAATTCCCTTTTCACACCATCAATAGGTAAACTCCCCCTCCCCCCCTCGCCAACCGGCATGTTCACCCGCATGTACACCGCCTCTACACCGTTCATCATGCTAAGTCGGCCAATCAAATGCTAATTTTTATGCTAATTCCTTTGTCAAGGCACCTTGTTTCCTCGCACACAGCTTAAAGGTCGCGGTCTGAGCGTGGCTGTGTTTCACTCCAGCGCTGTCCTCGAGACAGCCTGGTCCCTTCACCTGATGAAGGCCGCTTGTGTTGTGGCCGAAACGTCTTGATTTTTGTTGTTTTATTTTTTACCTACGTGACTTTACCGAATAGAACCAAAGAGTAAGCGTTATATTTATAATAATAAATAATAAACATTTGTTATTAGCCCAGAATTTTGAAACTCTTAAGTTGAGAGTTTTCTTTGGTTTACATGAATATTACATTCCTATTGATGAACTTCCCAGGAAGTCTGTGCCCTCTGTATGTCTTTGTGGATGCTGCCTGGCGCCGTCCCTTCACACATAAGTCTGGCTCCTTGTTAAATCAGTCATGCTACAGTTGCTGCTCGTGAGACATGGGCCACCTTGTGTGAACGTGTGTGGTGTCGGCTGGCCAGTCTGCACTCTGTGGTATGGCCTGTCAAGGTTGGAATGTGTAGTGGTTCATTCGGAGATTGGAGATTTTTGATAGGTATAGCATTTTCATTCAGTGATGGGAGCCTCAATCCCACGACGGTGCGAGCTCGGGTCCCCTAATCCACGCGGTAGTGACCGGACGCTATAGCGGCGGCTATTTCGCATGATCGAGAGAGCAGAACCAGTGAACGCAGCAGGGGTCAGCCGCAACGCAACAAGGTATTTGATACAAGTCTAGGTTGTATGTAGCCCAAATACTAGACATTGTTGACCATCCACCAAAGCTACCTGACCACTTCATATAGCCTTGCTGTGCACCAAGCCTGGCACAAGTGCCCTGATGACTTCACTCTGCAGTGAAGGATTACAGTTGTTGCAGCGCGTTGCTGTGGTACAGAGCTCATGGTGGTGGAAGGGTTTCGTGTGGTGAGAATAGGGGGCATGGTGGAGTATTACAAATGTATGAAGGAAATTGCTTCAGTTTCAAATTAAATACATTTACTTTTGTCTGTTACAGTTATGTAGCACGATAAATTGCCTAAACCGCACCAAGACTTATTCTAAATCGTGGTTCAGTGTAACTCCTCCAGACTCAAATAACCAAAGAGTTGTGGGAGAAATGTTGCAAGCCGGTCTGCACTGTCACCTTGTTTACGTTGTGTTGTCTTGTTCGGCTCCTTACATGTCGTGTGCTTTCCAACGTGTCTCCTGTACGTTGTGGTGTCCTCTTGTTGATTTTCTCTATTGCGATTTTTGACGTATCTTTCAGATGAGAGAGGCCAGACGGCTGTCTAAGTCTTGTTTACCCAGGTACCTCTTCGATCCCCCCTCTTGTCAACTCTCATTGAGCTAACAGCTTGACTAACCCACTGACTTCTAATCTCATCCCTTTACACCTTCCGGAGACTTGGAATGACTCCGTAATTTGAAACGGTGTCGTCATCTCCTAACCCCATTCACCGGTGCCACCGACGCATAGCGTGGTCCCTCTCCCCCCGTGTTGAGCGCATGCTCCCACAATGATGCGTGCCCAGGTGCTTCCTGCCGGGCAGATTGGGCAACCGCAGTGCGCCGAGGAAGCCGAGTTACGCAGCAGTGACATTGGCGGTCTCCCTAACCACCAGCGACATCAGCTGCTCTTGTGCTTTGACCAAACACTCGCAAATAGCTTGAGCAAATTACCTGTTGGTGCCATTGTAGTGGATTATGTAGGAGCGAGTGTGTTGGTGTGGATTAGCTAGTGTTGCCGTATACATACACAGCGCCGAAGGCTTTATAAATCGTTGACCATTTTGAAGATGTTGAATCATTGGCCGGTGATGCTGATATTATCCATACGTCCTAGCTACCACTGGATTTACAGCACCATTATTAGAGGACAACACAACCATCATTGAAGGACTTGGTAGGCATGGCACATTGAATACAGCCTGCATAGAGCATGCCATGTGAAGAATCCCTTTCTCTACACTGCCCAAAAGGCAAATGGCCTCGATTCAATAGGAAATGCTTCTAAAGTTGGAATTTGGAAAACTGTTTCATTAAAACTAAATCTTGAGATTAGCTGCCAGCATTGGTCACTCTTTTACAGTGAATTGCCAGCCACCAGTAGCCAAGAACTCCACGAGAAGGCACAGTTAAGTGCTTGGAGTGTTGGCAGGAGACCTCCGGTGTAAAGAGAGGTGCAGTGTGATGTGCCACGGTGGCGAGATGTTAACTCCCTCGCCTGGAATACAAGAAGTTATGGGTTCGATCCCAACCCTGACGCCTGTATATTTGGAGTCTGTGTCTCTCTCCCTGTGATCGCATGGATTTTTCTGCGGGTCCTCTGGTTTTTCCCTCCACATTTAGAATCAACATGCGTTTAGAGTATTTTACTGCTATCAATTTCCACGTGATAAGCCACTTGGTTGAGCTACCAGTTACTGATAGCCAGGTCGCTAAATAGCTCAGTGGGCCTTGCCTGGTAAAAATGTTTAAAATTATAAAAAATGAGATGTAGGGGCACTCCCTGCTGAACAGGTCCCCACTCCATGTGCCTTGGCGCTCAAGAGCTACCAAACATCCCCACACCTGGCCTTTGTCTCTCCTGATGAACGCCTTCACCTCAAAAATAACTTTCATTTCTGTTCTCGAGGGAAAATTGTATTATTTTTGCTGTCATGTTAACAGAGCTGTGCCGACACGGGCAGGATCCACTGAGTTTGTGAGAGGGACTCCCACAGCTTCTCGTTGTCAGTTGGCAGTTAACGTTTAATACAGTTGAATTGCAGGAGTGAGTGGGTAGGTGCGATTTATTTAAAACATTTCAAGCTCACTGTTTCTCAAGGGAGAGCTGGGGGAGTACAATTGCAGGAATACAGGAATCTGAAACAATTGCACACATCCAAAACAGTGAATACAAATGAGTACCATTTAAATGGAGAGGCGTTCCAGTCATGCAGCTGTGAATGGTTGGTTCTACCACGTGGGGGCGAGGAACCTGCAGCGAGTTGGAGACGTTGCGTTCACTGTTGAGCCGCCGCTGCTGCTGTCTGCATGACGTCTGCATGCACACACGCGGAGTCCCCTGCTGCGGAGCCCCCTGCTGTGGACTGTACGGGAACGCTTGCATGCGGTGCGCACGGCCGTCGCGGCCGGGGTTTTGCCAGAAGAATATTCTTCCTTGCGGGATGCAATTTGTGTTTATGTTTTCGGACTACGCTAATTCACATTCGGGCATGAACAGGCTTTTAGCAGTGGCCCACCACTGAAATGTATAACATTTCGCCAGAAAATGATGTTGAATTGCAAAGCGTGGTAGTGGTGGAGGTGGTGGGGTTGCTCGGCGTGCTGGCGCCGTGTCACGGCAGCGAGCTGAGTGTCTCTGCGTGCGCAGCCAGGACGCAGCTACCCGGTGCCAAACCAGCGACTCATGGAGCAGCAGCAGCGAGTGGACGGTGTCTGGTGACCGATCCCCGCATAAAACAGCATAGAGGTTAAACTTATTTTAATGGTAATGAAGTGAAATGCTTCAAAGGGGGTCGTAGTGCAATATAATTGGTTATTGTTGTTACAGCGACGGTAATTTGTATAATTTGGCTCGCTTGTTTGTAGCGCACTCTTGTTTCACAACAGGAGTGATGTCACAGTTATCCAATGTCATTCACGTATCAGTGCTGCTCCTGGTGCTGCCCGTGCACAATCGCCTCCACAGTTGAAGAATATCAGCGTCACAGCAGCTCTTAGCTCTGTTACGTGTGGAGAAAAAGCTCGAGTGCGGTGGTGATGGTGGTGTTGGTTGAAAATGTGAATTTACAATCAGTTGGCAAAACAGTTTGAGATTGTGATGCTGTCAATGAAAAGTCACAGTTCAGCCCCTGTGAAATTCTACGGAACCATACTGCAGCCAGAGATAGCAATTTGGAAATTAAGTGGAAGATGTAAATATTATAGTGTAATTTATATGATTAAGTGGAAGATGTAAATGCTATAGTGCCATTTACATGATGACATGAAGAGTGTAATGGAATGTTTTTATGTAAAATTTTATCAAATTTTTAAACAAATAACAGGAGTGACATTTGAATGTCTACGCAATTATACTGAGAGCTCCGTGACGTCGCGCCTGTCACTCTCTGAGCTCCCTGACACGGAGTTCCTGGCGTGCAGAGGAAAAGCTGTGAGTTCAGATGGTATTGTAAGAGATCGCATAAAATACTAATTCAACCGCGGGCCCTGATTTTGGTGACAAGATGGTAACGCTTTTGTGCCACAGAAAGAGCTGCCTGGGTTCAATTTCTCTGTGGAGTGTGTATGTTCTCCCCCCGTTCTGAATGGGTTTCCTCTGGATTCTTAGGTTTCGTCACACGTTTTGGTCAATACCGGTTACACAATGTAACCGGTATTGATCAAAACATCCCGATTCTGAAAGATTAGCAGCAAGTGATTCAACTGGGATCACACAGAGCAGCAACGTCACCTACTGCAAACGCTGGGCAGGACCCTCCAGAAGAAAGAGTCTCAAGACTCAGGAGAGGTTTTCCTGGGTGAACTACAAGCAAAATGACGCCGTTGTATTAATATGGCGTTAAATACAACTGCATCTCTAAAGGCCCGGATGCAAGTCTACATTTCTAGAGAAGAGACAGTCATACGCAGAAGTGGAATGTCCAGAACCTGGCCTTTAACAGGGGGGAGGGGGAGTTAAGTAAACGATCGCAATTAAAATATATTTGCCCAAAGAAGTGGCGATGATTCTCTCAGAGTGAATTCCAGAGAGGACCTTTGCAGGGCGAGCAACGTGTGTGGAATCTTTTCATGGTGGGTGTTGTATAACTGTCCTAACTCTGGCCCAGCCCTCAAGTGTACAAAGTGGCAGTTGGCGCAGCTGTTTGCTGGTACAGGACGATAACAGCTCCCTCACTTCTCTCCCCCAAGGCATTTTGGATCCTTGCATCCACGTGAAGAGAACGGGGACATTGCTACCTCAAGTAGAGAAGCCGTCTAAGTGTGTCCATATTTCCGTTGCCCTTTCTCTTGTTCGCTGACATTTTTGTTGCAGATTTTCACCTGACAGGTTTTTTTTCCATGGTGCACCTCAAAAGAAGACTCACCTGGTGATGTGCCTTCATTCTCACCTTTTCTTCATCATGCTGATGGCTCGGCAAACATTTGCCACTCAACTCAACGCCCTTTGTATTTACCCGCACCTCCGATTAGCATGGTTGGCTACGTATGTTGCGAAAAGAAGTTCAACATACATACTGTACATTACCGACCCTTGACCCGGGATGTCTCCCTTTCCCCATAGCCGCCGGCCCCATTGTGCTTGCGGAGTGGAGGAGGGCTACGAGAGTGCAATGATGACGTCGTCCGCGGCATTGCATTTTCACGGGGTCGTGAGATGACCCGCGCTCGCCACACGTTTTAAACATCATGTGCTCCACAGCTGTTGCTTGATCGCACGCGGCCCCAAACTGACCTGCGTGCTGTTCCTCCTCGCAGGAGTTTCCAGAGACAGGCGTCGCACCTTCCACCGGAAACTCTGGGGCCAGGGACGCGTACGACGGAGGAGCCACCGATTCCGTGCCCCCCCACGACCGCACGTCTGCCGCATCCGGCGCCGCCGCAGCCGTCTCCCGTTCGCGACCCAAGTCCGCCGTTTGGCAGCCTCCTGCTGCCTTTGCACAAGCTCGGCAGTGGCAGACACAGAGCATGCGTCTCAGCGGGCAGGGAAGCAGGCAAGTAGGTAGCCGTCTGGCCCGCCAGCACAACCAGTCATCGCTGAAGTCAGCGCGCGCCACTACGGTGGCGACGGCGTCAGGGCCGTCGCGACACGGAGCCACAATCCACCACCTGTCCATCGCTGACAGCTGCGATGACGAGGCCCTGCCCAGCACTACTGTGTGAGGACCTGTGCTTGCGAAGGGATCCTCTCGAGCGTTGCTCGGCTACGAATCACCTGCCATTGGTTTATAATTCAGCTCCAAAGGGCACAACCACTGTGTGTCGCATCCCGGACAAGTCGTGCCCCCGGCCTACGAAGGCCGCGGGCAGCGCCGAGTCGGGTCGACGCGTCTCATTCAGGGCGTTTCTCTGCCGTGTTACTGTGGCCATTGTTCGCGGTGACCTGGAAATCTGCTGCTGAAGTACCTTGAAACCATCTCTCGTGAACAAAACGCGCAACTGCCATTGTGCCTGTTTAATACGGTGCCATTCTGAGTCATTGAATTTATTTAAGGTTTAGGCGTTAGCACGTATACACGTACCATGAGTACAGTTCACACGGTGCATGGCACGCTTGTGGTAAGGCAGCCCGCACCTCTTGCAGTTCCCACAGTTGTCGTTTAGGAACCGTTCGTCATGGTTTCCGAACACCCAATGGCCGCCACGGCTCATGCCCTGTGCGGAGAGCACTGTTGGGTGCAGGCCGTGGGGGGTCCAGTGCGGCTCGGAGCGGATGCGTGTGTGTGGGGAGGGGTGCCTTGCTGGCGTGTGGTGCTGCACAAACGCAATTCCTTATATTGGCAAATCTCAGTGCTCCTTGGGCAAAATGTCGGCTGTGAATTTGTATCCTTATTTCATCACCACTTGCACGTTACAGCTGCCTGTAATGTGCTGCTGCTGCTGCTCATGTTTCTGGCTGGAATTTGACACCTCGAGAATTCTGATCTGGAGTTGAATAGTGAGTGGGTGAAGAGAGGACGTGCGCTTTGTGGCACAGTTGCCCAGAATTTCCCTCTGGGTTTTTGCAAATCCACCAGTTCACCATGCAGCGAGCGGCGCAGCCGTGCATGGTCGCCTGCACACCGACACGTGTGTGTGCGCGCGCGGTAGTGTAGTGGTTTAATTCGTGGAGCTGAGTGGACTTGCCGATGACTGGTACCAGCGGTGTCAAGATCGGCCTCTGTGGAGGAGGCTCGTGAAGGATGCTACTGGGCAGTTGGAGGCAGTCGCCCTCCAACAACAACGGAGGGTGGAGGAGCGACGCTCAGAACAACGAGCGGAGCGCCGGGTGGCTAAAGCACAGCAGGTTGGCACAGTAGGGGGCACAGGTGGTGCATCAGCCAGTCATCTCAGTCAGTCGACCCGTGGCACCTGGGTCTGCCCCGTGACCTCCTGCCAGCGGGCGTTCGACACTTCACGTGGCCTCAGGGTGCACATAGCCTGGCACAAGCGTCGTGGTGACGTCACCGCCACTTAGTGGCGAATGGCGGTTGTTGTAGTGGTGAACGCACTGCGCTACGAACCCAGCGATCCGAGTTCGATTCCCGCTCATGGCCAACACCAGTGACGACTATCTAAACCAATCCTGGGCCTCCCCTAGGTCGACTCAGCCTAAAATGAGTACCTTGGGTGGTGTGTAAACATTGCCACCGGGGAGACAAAGGCGGCCAGGCATGGTTCTGGCCACCCACCCCCTCGTGTGCCACAGTGCCGGCCGTCAGAGGTACTCGCTCACAGCACTTGCCTCAACAATCTGTTAAGGCTTCACGGGGATCTTTGTGTGTGTGTGTGCGTGTGCCATTTAACCGACGAATCTGTGCTGCTTACAGTGCGGTGGGGTAATTGGGGTGTGACGTGGCCCCGCTGTCACCGCGGTTCGAATTCCTGGGCTGCCCTGATGAATGCTGCTGTGGGTGTATTGACCGCGATGATGACGCTACACGCCGTCCGCTTCACTCACAAGTGGACGTTAAAGATCCCCGACGTCATTCGCAATTGGAGGCCGCTGTGTGCCGGCGTCCGCCTCCAAATTTGCCAAATTCAAACATAACACCACAAATTACTCCTGTGGGATTATACACGCAGTAATCCAGAGTGAAAGTGAGACTCATTCTGGTCTCTTGAGTTCTCACCTGGTGGCTAAGTAAATTAAACTTGAACTGTAATGAAGATAGGCTCGGTAATATATATTGTTTATGTTGAAGGATAATAGAGTGGTGTATATACTTTTTTACGTTTTCGTATACAGTATAACGTGTTTGTAATGCACTGTTTTGATAGAAAAATTTTACTTTTTGGATAACTTGGTTAATCCTGTATCTGTATATATATCAGTATTGATTTACTTGGTGAAGGAGTGTTTTATGAAAAATGTTGAACAATGTTAAAGCCAAAAAGCAGCCGGTTTGAGTGGGGAACGGATCAAACGGACACAGGCCACGTGCAATTGCTGGATAACCTGCAAGCCACCACCCTGCGGTGACTGATCAATGAGCCAAATTCCCAAAGATCAACGTCGAAAGAGGAATCACGGTGATATTTTAAAATAAAAGACTCCGCTTTTGACGACGCGTGTGCTGTTGATTTGTTTGTGTGCCACGTTCGACGCTCGTTGCAGAGGTTCTCTGAATCCCAGCGGCCGCCCTCCTCACTGCTGCTGGGGTGAGTGTAGTTAACCGCGCTAGTGCTAATCACACAGTGACAATCATGGTGGCAATCACACATCTCTAGCGCTAATTGCACGGTGACAATCACAGCATTAGCGCTAATCACAGGGTGACAATCGCAGCACTAGCGCTAATCACGTTGACAATCACAGCACTAGCGATAATCACACGGTGACAATCACAGTGCTTGCGACAATCACAGCGCTAGCGATATTCACACATTGACAATCAGCGCTAGCACTAATAACACGGTGACAATCACAGTGCTCGTGTAGGGGTGTTACAGGAGGGTGACACGCGGTTATATAACGGTGGTCACAAACACGTCCATTAAGGCCACCACACTGGGGGGCTGTGGGGGATGCTGTGATTCCTCCCAGCCCCGCCCCTCAGTGAGAAACAGCACTAGCGCTAATCACATGGTGACAATCACAGCACTAGCGCTAATCACATGGTGACAATCAGCACTAGCGCTAATCACATGGTGACAATCACAGCACTAGCGCTTATCACATGGTGACAATCACAGCACTAGCGCTAATCACATGGTGACAATCACAGCACTAGCGCTAATCACATGGTGACAATCACAGCACTAGCGCTAATCACATGGTGACAATCACAGCACTAGCGCTAATCACATGGTGACAATCACAGCACTAGCGCTAATCACATGGTGACAATCACAGCACTAGCGCTAATCACATGGTGACAATCACAGCACTAGCGCTAATCACAGTGACAATCACAGCACTAGCGCTAATCACATGGTGACAATTACAGCACTAGCGGTAATCACATTGTGACAATCACAGCACTAGCGCTAATCACATGGTGACAATCATGGTGGCAATCACAGTGCTAGCGCTAATCACATGGTGACAATCAGTGATAGTGACAATCATAGCGCTAGCGACAATCACACGGTGATAATTACACAGCCCTAGTGCTAATCACACGGGGATAATCACAGGCCTAGCGCTAATCACATGGTGACAATCAGCGCTAGCGCTAATCACTGTGGGGGCTACCGTCCCCCGCCATCACTGAATTGTCGGGGCCGTTGCCCACCGACTCCCCCGTTCCACTCATACCTCTACCGCCAGGCTGCTCTGTCAGGTCCAGACTACCGACCCCTAATGTCTCGCCCCCCTGTACCTCTGCCTGGGATGTCGACCGCGTTTGCATAGCTTAATTAGCGGCTCGTACGCTTCGCGCTTGCGATGCGCTACCCTGTTCAACGGCGGTGTGGGGCTGTAAGCGCGCTCGCCAGTAAAATCTCCGTACCGCCCGTAAACAAACAGGCGCGGCGCGTGTTTCCCTCCCACCCGCGCTCCACGTGTGCCGACAATAATAAACACGCCCCTACCCTCTGCCCAGCCCCGTACACCAATCGCACGCGAGGGGGTTGGAGCCGAGGGATGAGCGGGCGGGGTTTCTGCCGTGTGCGCGCCGCTGATTGGGGACGCTCGCTCAGCTCTGAGTTAAAGGTCCCGCTCAAACAGTCGCGCGAATACGCGCGCGCTCGGCGCTTTAACTCGCTACTTCGCGATTAGACCCGTGTGCGGGTGCGTGACCGCGACACAGCCACCCAGGTACGCGATCGCTAAGCACTATTGTGAGCAATCGTGCGGGCACGCAAACACCACACGCTTCGTCTCGAGGTGCACAGCTGCGCATACACGTAGACACCCAGCGCACTCTGCCCTCCCCTTCACACTCCCAAAAGACCACGCAACACAGTTTTATCCCCCCACTAGCGAATTTTATTTACCTCGAGTAACCAATTTTATCTACGCGTGATGGTATGGGTTAGTGGACGCTAATCTATCCCTCAGGTCTTCGATTCAATTTCTCCTACCGATCGCCCCGCTCTCTATCCTGGATTTAAAACGCTTAAACTTACGCCTCTCTCACTCGTACTTACTTCCACCTGATGTACTGACCGCTGTAAGGGGATGAGGCAGCGAGCCTGTCGGTGCTGGAGTACGTCTTATGGACGTCTCGGATGGCTGACTCTGCTGCTGCCGGGACCGCGATGATCTTGAAGAAGAAGAACACCCTTGCTACCCCAATCCCCCTCCTTTTATCCTACCTACAACAAAGGAATTTTGCTCTTTCAGTCCCTTGGCCTCCCGTCCAATCAGGGGCTCGGATTCTCCCGCCCTATCGATGCCCGGATCCCAGCTCGGGTGACGTCGCCGCAGTGATCTCACCGACGTCCGCTCTCTGTTCTCCCGCTACCAGTCCACTGACCCGTGCTTGTGCGTGCGTGGTTCCACTCGCGGTGGTTCGATGGCCCTTGCCGTGACCATGCAACTTTAATATTAGGTCGCGGCGCTGCAGTGCATGTCAGCTACAGGGGGAAGATCGCCCAATTTCCCGGCCGCAGGAAACAATGAAGTTCGATCCCACTAGGGACTTCTGGACAAAAACCTATCAGCCGGGTGACCTCCCCTCCCGACTCTACGTGGGGCGTGTGTACGTTCGTGTGTGGGGGGGGGGGGTGGTGAGGGTGCACCGCGTCGGCGTCCCCCGGTGGCGGCTTTGCGGCGGTGGGCACGACCTCGGCAGAGCGGCCCTGCTGCAGCGGCCTCACGACTGTGCAGTGGCCAAAACGCGGACGTCTGAGAGGGCACCGGCTTCGGGAGAGTGGCGGGAAATCCGAGGCATCGGTGACGGCGTCGCGGTGGTGGGCGCGGTTCCGCTGGAGCGGCTCTGTTGCGGCGGCACCACAAGTGACAATCACACGGTTACAATCACAGCGCGAGCAATTAATACACGGTGACAATCACACGGTTACAATCACAGCGCTAGCGCTAATCACACAGTGACAATGATGGTGGCAATCACAGTGCTAGCGCTAATCACATGGTGACAATCAGTGATAGTGACAATCATAGCGCTAGCGACAATCACACGGTGATAATTACACAGCCCTAGTGCTAATCACACGGGGATAATCACAGGCCTAGCGCTAACCACATGGTGACAATCAGCGCTAGCGCTAATCACACGTTGACAATCACAGCACTAGCGCTAATCACACGGTGACAATCACGTGCTGATGCTAATCACATGGTGACAATCACAGTGCGAGCGACAATCACAGCACTAGCGATAATCACACATTGACAATCATACGGTGACAATCACAGCGCTAGCGCTAATCACACGGTGACAATTACAGTGATAGTGACAATCACAGTGCTAGCGGTAATCACACATTGACAATCGTATCGCTAGCACTAATCCCCATGGTCTGTTCCTTGGCTCAGTTGGCTGTCCGGGCTGCCTCTTCCTCACCGGCCGAGGGCTGATCCAACTCCGGCCGGCCGAGGAGTGCAGCCACTCCTCGCGCTTACGCTGGCCCTTCTACAGACCCTTCTCCTCACCCCTGGTCCTCACACCCACCCTTCACGTTCCCAGCTCTCCGCAATGACCTCGCTTACGTCACGGGCTCTCTCAAGTATCCCTGCGGGACATGACGTCATCCCGCCGGCGCACATGACGCCACCTCCCATGACGTCATCGCCCCTGGAAGCGAGCGTGACGTCATGTCCGCAACTAGTCCTCTACATTACCCCCCCCCCCCCCGTGAAAAAAAACAGCCGACCCGGCTGCAACCATTACGTAAGTGGAGCCCAATTCCGAATGGAAGGCCCAACAACTGAACAAAACGTATGTGCCCAAAGGCAAAATCGGCTACTAGAAAAGGAACCCAACATTAGGGCAGCACGGCATAACAACAACAACACCCAAAAAAAGAGTCCAAAGGCCTCTTCCGCACGACAGTGCCGAACTGGCGCCAGGGGCTGGGGCACGATGAACGGCCATCAAGGCCATCACCGGAGCTGCATCCCCCTCGAGCGGGAATGCGCTGCCGGTCCGCTCCTTCGTGTGGCGTCGGCCGCTAGTGCAGGTGGCTCGTCAGCGGGCGACAGGCCCCCCGCCATGACCTCCGGTGGCCGAGGATCTTTTGCAGGCGTCACTTGGGAGGGCTCTGGGGGCACACACAAAGGGCGGACGTCGCCTCCGTCATCAAGACCCGGCCGATCAGGCACGTCGGACGCATCACCCACCGGCCGCTCTGGGAGTGGGGATGGATTCACCGGGGTAGATGACACGTAACACTTGAGCCGGGACGGGTGCACCATCCACCGCCGGCGACCAAACCGAATCCGAACGCACTGCAGCCATCGGACCTCTACAACCTCAACGGGGCCCTGCCAAGGGCGATGTAATTTGGGAGATGTGCCAACGGGAACCTGGGGGCAGTGCAGCCACGCCTTCTGGCCCGTTACCCATGGGAGGCCAGCTGTCTGGTGTTTGGGCAGGCGCTCGTTAGCTGCCTGCCAACTGGCGGAATTCTCGACAGCGGCCTGCCGTGCCTCGCGCAATCGGTCGAGCGCGACCTTCAAGGGGACCGGCACCGCCGAGCACTTCCTGGAGGACCCGACGTCCATCTAGACGTGCATCGGGGGCTCCGGTTCCCTACCATACATCAAATAAAAAGGTGAGAATCCCGTTGAGGCATGAGGAGCCAACAGATACATCGCCAAGACCCCCGGGACAAACAGGTCCCAGTCTGACTGGGACGTGTTCACGTGGTGGCACAGCATGGACGTGAGGGTGCAGTTCAACCGCTCTACCATCCTGTCCGATTGGGGGTAGTAGGGCGAGGTGCGGATTTTCTTGGTGCCAAGGAGGTCACACACTTCCTTGAGCAACCTAGATGAGAAATTCCGCCCCTGGTCAGTTAGCAATTGTTCTGGCGCGCCCTTGTCCAAATCGTACCCCTGGACGAACGCCTCGGTGATAGAAGAGGCTGACTGGTCCACCAAAGGCCACGCCACAGGCCAACGTGTGAGGTACTCGACGCCCACCAAGAGGTATTTATGGCCCCGTTTGGATGTGGGGAATGGGCCCAAAATGTCAAGCACTACGAGCTCAACGTGAAAACCCGGATGGACTGCAGCGGGGCCCGGTCCTTGCCAACTGGGGCCTTCCTCCGCGCACAGTCGTGGCAACCTTTCAAAATCAGTGCCACGTCACCCTCCACACCCGGCCAATAATAGTCCCGTTTAAGGGTCAACAAGGTCTTGTAGTAGCCAAGGTGCATAAGCTTCTCGTGAATGGCTCGGGTTAATTTACCTCGCAGGCTAGTAGGCACAACCGCGCAATAGCGTTCCAATTGGGCATCCCAATGCATGAGGAAACCGTCATGCATGGCGATCGCCGGGGCAGTCGACGAAGCTGAGCTCTGGGCCTTACGCCCAACGCGGCGTCGTAGCTTCAGCAGAGAGGAATCCTCCATATGCAAGCTAGACCATACCTCTCGGGGGAGTCCCAGGCCGAAATCCACGGGCAACGCCGTACCTGGAGGGGTGGCCGCATCGGCCGAAGCAACCAACTGGGCCGCGGTATCCCCTGGGGCCTTGCAACGGCTAGAGCCTAGGGCACAAGCACACCCGCCGCCTGCCGGCAATCTGGAGAGACTGTCCGCATTTTCATGCTGTGCCCCCTTTTTGTGGATTACGTCAAAGGGGTATTCCTGGGGCACCTCGAGCCAGCGGGACAGCTGACCCGAGAGCTGGCCAATCCGCAGCGAGTATTGCAGGGCTGCATGGTCAGTTCGGACCGTAAACCGTCTGCCGTACAATAAGGCCTATACAACTGCATAAAAAACACGATGGCAAGCAGTTCCCTCCAGGTCACACAATAACACTGTTCCGTCGGGGACAGAACGTGACTACCATAGGCCACTACCCTCTCAACCCCGTCCACTACCTTGGCCAGGACTGCCCCAATGCCAATGTCGCTGGCATCGGTGTCGAGGAGGAACGGTTTTGAAAAATCCAGGAACCCCAAAGGCGGCGCATCTGCCAAGGCCGTGCGAAGCGCCGCAAAAGCGGCCTCCTCCTCCGTGCCCAAGTTAAACTTTTGGCCTTTGGTGGAGAGCGCGTGCAGCGGCTTCGCAATTGTCGCAAAATTGCGGCTAAGCCGACGATAGTACGATGCAAAGCCGACGAAGCTACGCACCTCCGCGACAGATGTGGGAGTCGGCCACGTCCGGACACAAGCCGTTTTCTCCGGATCCGTGGCGACACCTGACGCACTAACAATGTGTCCCAAATACTTCACCGATGGTTGTAGCAAATGGCATTTCTGGGGTTTAAATTTCAAGCCCGCAGCACGCACTTTGATGAACACTGACTCAAGAATATACTGACTCAAGACGTTGCAAGTGCTCGTCAAATGTACGGCCAAAAACAATAACGTCATCCAAGTGAATTAAACAAAACTCCCACTGCAGCCCCGCCAAGACCATCTCCATGAGACGCTGGAAGGTGGCTGGGGCCCAAGACAGCAGAATGCTGTCTTGGGTCTAGAGGCCTCATCTAGTGGCAATTGCCAGAAGCCGGAGAGCAAATATAGAGTCGAAAAGAACCACGCACCCGAGAGGGCGTCCAGGGAATCATCCATGTGAGGCAATGGATATGCATCAGCACCGATATCTTGTTCAATTTACGGAAATCGACGCAGACCTGGAGACTCCCTTCCTGTTCCTTGACTAGCACAATGGGGGCACCCCAAGGGCTAGTGGATGGGGAGATAATGTCCGCTGCCAACATTTCATTGACAGCCGAGTGGACATGCTCTTTTTCCGCCGGGCTAAAGCGGTGGGAATTCAGTCGAATAGGGGCCGAATCGCCCATGTCAATGTGGTGTTCCAGAAGGGCAGTGCGACCCAGATCAAATTTACTTTGGCTGAACACATCAGTGAATCTCTCGACGAGGTTGTGGAGTCGCTGGCGCTCCTCGGGGAACAACGTGGTGTTCTCATCGCACAACGCGTCGATCCACGACGCGTTGTGCGCATCACACCCGCCACCACCCCTCCATCCGGTGAAGTGCACTCGGGTGGAGGAGCTGGGGTCACATGCGCTAGGACGGCGCCGCCCGGAACAACGATCGAATTGAGGACCTGTAAGAAAAGGTCCTGGCCTCCCGACACGGCCGTGAAAGCACCCACAAACCCGTCCATCCTTGAAAAGTAACTGGAGGGGGATAGAAGAACAGCCATCTCTGGAGAGCCCAAATTGAGCGATCTGCGCAGCCTGAGGGGTAGCAGGATTTGTGACCCCAGTGGAACGGTCACAGCCACCCTATTCAAAGCCCGTACACTGGCGACCAAGGGGGACAGAACGGTCGGCGATTGCAGAAAGTGCAACCACTTCCCAGACGGCATTTCCACACAGACCTGGTCGACGAGAATTCGAATGGGCATTCTGGACAAAAAGTCAGTCCCCAAACGGCATGGCACCGCCAATGCCTTGGAGACCAAAATAGGCCCGACCAAGTCAATCTCGTCGCCCCAAACCGATGCCACAATGTGGCCAAAGGATGCCCAAACTGACGCTATTTGCGGCCACACAAGCCCCGTGAATGGGCTGTAAGGGACCCAACGCTGCTGGGTAACAAATGGAAGATGGCTTCCGAAATGATGGTGGCAGACGCCCCCGTATCCACCAAGATGCATACATTGACCCCCTGCACGCATCCTGCTACCGCCGAGGAGCCGGCAGCCGCTGCCACCACCCGATGCGCAAGCGCCTTCCAATGGCGGATCCGTCTGGGCCACCCAGCGGATGACAACGATGGTGCACCCGACCCACCAGAGATAACCCCATGATGATGGACCCTAGTCCCGCTAGATGCATGAGGTGAGTGGAGCGGCCGTGCGAGTGATGCATCGCGACTCGCCTGGGGCCCGGGGGCCAATGCTGACGAGGGTCCGGAGGGAGCCGGAGAAGCCTTGCTGAAGGCCCCCGGAGCATTCCGGCAGCCCCGCTCTATGTGGCCCTGCTGACCACAGTGGAAACAGGCCATTGCAGCAGCGTTCTGCTGACGGGAAGGTCCCGGCCGCCCCCGCTGATGGAAAGGTCCTGTTGTTAATCGACAAGACGATCCCTAGCTCCCACGCCAGGTCAAACAGCCTTTCGAGGGCCAATGAGTCTAACGCCCTGCCCTCCACGTCAGGGTATGCGGCCTGCGCCAAAGCCAGGAGTGAGCAGCGGAAGGCCAGCGGCAGTTCCCCCTCCTCCTGCTGCCGTAGCGAGAGCTTCAGCCGTGCATTGGACGGCGGCTCGAAGACGTTTGCTATCTGTAGATACGCCGCCAGAAGTGAAGCCTTATCGGCCAGCGGAATCGATTTGTATGCTTGCAGCGCCCTCTCGTCCAAGCAGGTCGGAAGGGCCCGCAACGCTTCCTCCATGGGCCAACCGACCGACATATACGCTGCGTCGAACCGATCCTGGAAGGCTAACCAGTCGCCCCCCTTCGTGATGAACGGCGCGACGTGGGGCAACCGGCGCAGCCCTTGGCCACTCGGCGCGGCGGGTTGCAGAGCCACGGTGGCCTCCGCGGCCCAACCCGCAGTCGCAGCAAAATACGTGGGCACGGCGGTACCTGCGGCCCCCCCGCGGAGCTGCGGCGTCACAGGCGGCCAACCCTGCAGGCACGGCGAGGTGCAGAGCTGCGGCGTTCCCCGCGGTGGAGAGCGGCGTCGCGGCGGCCATGGCGCCGACTTGCGGCATCGCAGCAACAATGGCGGCCATCTCCCGCGGCGTATCCATTGGTAAGATGGCGGCAATTTCAAAAGTGGCGGGAGGCGGATTGGCGGGAATCCGCCGCTCCCATTCCGAGTGTGGGCCGGGTGACTGCAAATGCGCTCCCACCTCGGTAATTGTGGCGGAGAGCTGAGCCATCGCCTGCAGGAGCAGCTGCAGCTGCTCTGCGAAGGCGCTCCCCGCCTCCGGCGGCGGTGTGCTGGCACCCCCGTCCGCCGTCTCCTCCTGCTCCGTCTGAGCCTTCTCCCCGGGGGCCATCTCCGAGGCCCCGGACTCCGGGGTCGCTGCCGGAGCCTCCTCCACGCCGTCTTCACTCTCTAAGCGCCCCGTCGGTAGGTTATTACGCCGCGCGCCCGATTTTGACATGGTGGCGGCAGCGCAAGCACTCTGACACCACTTGTTGAGACGTGTCGGACGACTCGGAGGCAAGTTTCCAAGTAAGGGCTTACGCCGGTGTTTTATTAAGGGCTTACGACAACTTAACAGAAAGGGCGTAACACTTCCCAGGGTTAGGGGTCCTTGGCTGGGTCCTCTGCTGGGACCTTCCCCACAGTCTGTTCCTTGGCTCAGTTGGCTGTCCGGGCTGCCTCCTCCACGCCGGCCGAGGGCTGATCCAACTTCGGCCGGCCAAGGAGTGCAGCCAATCCTAGCGCTTACGCTGGCCCTTCTACAGACCCTTCTCCTCACCCCTGGTCTTCACACCCACCCTTCACGTTCCCAGCTCCCTGCAACGACCCCGCTTACGTCACGGGCTCTCTCTTAAGTATCTCTGCGGGACATGACGCCATCCCGCCAGCAGGCGCGCATGACACCACCTCCCGCAACTAGTCCTCTACACTAGCACTAATCACACAGTGACAATCACAGCGCTCGCAACAATCACATGGTAACATTCGCAGCGCGAGCACTAATCACATGGTGACAATCACAGCGTCAGCGCTAATTACATGGTGACAATCACAGCAATAGTGGCAATCACAGCGCTAGCGCTAATCGCACGTTGAAAATCACAGCGCTCGCTATAATCACACGTTGACAATCACAGCACTAATGCTAATCACACGTTGACAATCACAGCACTAGTGCTAATCACAAGGAGACAATCACAGCGCTAGTGCTAATCACACGTTGACAATCACAGCACTAGTGCTAATCACAAGGAAACAATCACAGCGCTAGTGATAATCACAGTGACAATCACACAGTGCTAGCGCTAATCACATGGTGACAATCACAGCGCTAGCGCTAATCAAATGGTGACAATCACCCAGCTCTAGCGCTAATCGGAAGGTGACAATCACAGCATTAAAGCGAATCACACTGTGACAGTCACAGCGCTAGCGCTAATCACACGTTGACAATCACAGCGCTAGCGATAATCACATGGTGACAATCGCAGTGCTTGTGACAATCACATGGTAACACATTGACAATCACATCACTAGCACTAATCACACGGTGACAATCACAGCGCTAGCAACAATCACATGGTAACATTTTCAGTGCTAGCACTAATTACACGATGACAATCACAGCGCCAGCGCTAATCACATGGTGACACCCACAGCGATAGTGACAATCACAGCGATAGTGACAATCACAGCGATAGTGACAATCACAGTGCTCGCGCTAATCACACGTTGACAATCACAACACTAGCACTAATCACGGTGACAATCACGGTGCTAGTGATAATCACAGTGACAATCACACAGTGCTAGCACTAATCACATGGTGACAATCACAGCGATAGTGACAATCACAGTACTAGCGACAATCATAGCGCAAGCGATAATCACACGTTGACAATTGTAGTGCTGGTATTAATCACATGACAATCACAGTGCTAGTGACAATCACATGGTGACAATCACAGAGCTAGTGCTAATCAGATGGTGACATTCAAAGCACTAGCACTAATTACACCGTGACAATCACAGCGCTAGTGCTAATCACACAGTGACAATCACAGCGATAGCAACAATCACACAGTGACAATCACAGTGCTAGCGCTAATCACACAGTGACAATCACATCTCTAGCGCTAATCACACAGTGACAATCACATCTCTAGTGCTAATCACACGGTGACAATCACAACGCTAGCGCTAATCACATGGTGACAATCACACAGCGCTAGCGCTAATCACATGGTGACAATCACACAGCGCTAGCGCTAACCACACAGTTACAATCACAGCACTAGCAATAAATATACAGTGACAATCACAGCGCTAGCGCTAAATGCACGGTGAAAATGACACAGTTGAAATCACAGCACTAGCGAAAAATACACGGTGACAATCGCATGGTGAGAATCACAGCGCTAGTGATAAATACACAGTGACAATCAGAGCACTAGAGACAATCGCACGGTGACAATCACAGTGCTAGTGCTAATCATACGGTCACAATCACAGTGCTAACGACAATCACAGCGCTAACACTAATCACAGGGTGACAATCGCAGTGCTAGTGACAATCACACGGTGACAATCACAGCGCTAGTGTTAATCACACAGTGACAAGCATGGTGGCAATCACAGTGCTCGAGCTAATCACATGGTGACAATCACAGCACTAGCACTAATCACGGTGACAATCACAGCGCTAGTGCTAATCACACGTTGACAATCACAGCACTAGCACTAATCACATGGTGACAATCACAGCACTAGCACTAATGACGGTGACAATCACGGCGCTAGTGATAATCACAGTGACAATTACACAGTGCTAGCGCTAATCACATGGTGACAATCACAGCGCTAGCGCTAATCACATGGTGACAATCACACAGCTCTAGCGCTAATCGGAAGGTGACAATCACAGGATTAGAGCGAATCACACTGTGACAGACACAGCGCTAGCGCTAATAACACGTTGACAATCACAGCGCTAGCGATAATCACACAGTGACAATCACAGTGCTGGTGCTAATCACATGGTAACAATCACAGTGCTTGTGACAATCACAGTGCGAGCAACAATCACAGCGTTAGCGACAATCACATGGTAACACATTGACAATCACATCACTAGCACTAATCAGACGGTGACAATTACAGCGCTAGCAACAATCACATGGTAACTTTCGCAGCGCTAGCACTAATCGCACGGTGACAATCACAGCGCCAGCGCTAATCACACGGTGACAATCACAGCGATAGTGACAATCACAGCGATAGTGACAATCACAGTGCTCGCGCTAATCACACGTTGACAATCACAACACTAGCACTAATCACGGTGACAATCACGGTGCTAGTGATAATCACAGTGACAATCACACAGTGCTAGCACTAATCACATGGTGACAATCACAGCGATAGTGACAATCACAGTACTAGCGACAATCATAGCGCAAGCGATAATCACACGTTGACAATTGTAGTGCTGGTATTAATCACATGACAATCACAGTGCTAGTGACAATCACATGGTGACAATCACAGAGCTAGTGCTAATCAGATGGTGACATTCAAAGCACTAGCACTAATTACACCGTGACAATCACAGCGCTAGTGCTAATCACACAGTGACAATCACAGCGATAGCAACAATCACACAGTGACAATCACAGTGCTAGCGCTAATCACACAGTGACAATCACATCTCTAGCGCTAATCACACAGTGACAATCACATCTCTAGTGCTAATCACACGGTGACAATCACAACGCTAGCGCTAATCACATGGTGACAATCACACAGCGCTAGCGCTAATCACATGGTGACAATCACACAGCGCTAGCGCTAACCACACAGTTACAATCACAGCACTAGCAATAAATATACAGTGACAATCACAGCGCTAGCGCTAAATGCACGGTGAAAATGACACAGTTGAAATCACAGCACTAGCGAAAAATACACGGTGACAATCGCATGGTGAGAATCACAGCGCTAGTGATAAATACACAGTGACAATCAGAGCACTAGAGACAATCGCACGGTGACAATCACAGTGCTAGTGCTAATCATACGGTCACAATCACAGTGCTAACGACAATCACAGCGCTAACACTAATCACAGGGTGACAATCGCAGTGCTAGTGACAATCACACGGTGACAATCACAGCGCTAGTGTTAATCACACAGTGACAAGCATGGTGGCAATCACAGTGCTCGAGCTAATCACATGGTGACAATCACAGCACTAGCACTAATCACGGTGACAATCACAGCGCTAGTGCTAATCACACGTTGACAATCACAGCACTAGCACTAATCACATGGTGACAATCACAGCACTAGCACTAATGACGGTGACAATCACGGCGCTAGTGATAATCACAGTGACAATTACACAGTGCTAGCGCTAATCACATGGTGACAATCACAGCGCTAGCGCTAATCACATGGTGACAATCACACAGCTCTAGCGCTAATCGGAAGGTGACAATCACAGGATTAGAGCGAATCACACTGTGACAGACACAGCGCTAGCGCTAATAACACGTTGACAATCACAGCGCTAGCGATAATCACACAGTGACAATCACAGTGCTGGTGCTAATCACATGGTAACAATCACAGTGCTTGTGACAATCACAGTGCGAGCAACAATCACAGCGTTAGCGACAATCACATGGTAACACATTGACAATCACATCACTAGCACTAATCAGACGGTGACAATTACAGCGCTAGCAACAATCACATGGTAACTTTCGCAGCGCTAGCACTAATCGCACGGTGACAATCACAGCGCCAGCGCTAATCACACGGTGACAATCACAGCGATAGTGACAATCACAGTGCTAGCGACAATCACAGCGCAAAAGATAATCACACTTTGACAATCGTAGCGCTAGCTGTGATTGTCACCGTGTGAGTGAGGGGGTGAGTGAGTGAGTGGTGAGTGTGTGAGTGGTGAGTGTGTGAGGGGGTGAGTGAGTGGTGATTGAGTGAGTGGTGAGTGTGTGAGTGGTGAGTGTGTGAGGAGTGAGTGAGTGGTGAGTGTGTGAGGGGGTGAGTGAGTGAGGGGGTGAGTGAGTGGTGAGTGTGTGAGGGGGTGAGTTAGTGAGTGGTGAGTGTGTGAGTGGAGAGTGTGTGAGGGGGTGAGTGAGTGAGTAGTGAGTGAGGTGGTGAGTGGTGAGTGAGTGAGTGGTGATTGAGTGAGTGGTGAGTGTGTGAGTGGTGAGTGTGTGAGGGGTGAGTGAGTGGTGAGTGTGTGAGGGGGTGAGTGAGTGAGGGGGTGAGTCAGTGGTGAGTGTGTGAGGGGGTGAGTGAGTGAGTGGTAAGTGTGTGAGTGGGGAGTGTGTGAGGGGGTGAGTGAGTGAGTGGTGAGTGAGGGGGTGAGTGGTGAGTGAGTGGTGAGTGAGTGAGTGAGTGGTGAGTGTGTGAGTGGTGAGTGTGTGAGGGGGTGAGTGAATAGGTGGTGAGTGAGGGGGTGAGTGGTGAGTGAGTGAGTGGTGAGTGGTGAGTGAGCGAGGGCGTGAGTGAGTGGTGAGTGAGTGAGGGGGTGAGTGAGTGAGTGAGTGGTGAGTGTGTGAGGGGGTGAGTGAGTGGTGAGTGTGTGAGGGGGTGAGTGAGTGAGTGAGTGGTGAGTGTGTGGTGAGTGAGTGGTAAGTGAGTGGTGAGGGAATGAGGGGGTGAGTGAGGGGGTGAGTGAATGAGTGAGTGGTGAGTGAGTGAGGGGGTGAGTGAGTGTGTGAGGGGGTGAGTGGTGAGTGTGTGAGAGGGTGAGTGAGTGAGTGGTGAGTGTGTGGTGAGTGAGAGGTGTGTGTGTGAGTGGCGAGTGAGTGATTGGTGAGTGAGTGGTGAGTGAGTGAGGGCGTGATTGAGGGTGTGAGTGAATAAGTGAGTGATGAGTGAGTGAGGGGTGAGTCAGTAAGTGTGTGAGGGGGTGAGTGAGTGGTGAGTGTGTGAGTGAATGAGTGGTGAGTGGTGTGTGAGTGGCGAGTGAGTGAGTGAATGAGTGGTGAGTGAGTGAGGGGGTGAGTGAGTGGTGAGTGAGTGAGGGGGTGAGTGTGTGAGTGGCGAGTGTGTGAGGGGATGAATGAGTGGTGAGTATGTGAGGGGGTGAGTGAGTGGTGAGTGTGTGAGGGGTGAGTGAGTGGTGAATGTGTGAAGGGTTAAGTTAGTGAGGGGGTGAATGAGTGAGTGGTGATTGTGTGGTGAGTGGTGAGTGAGTGGTGTGTGAGTGGCGAGTGAGTGAGTGGTGAGTGAATGAGTGAGGGGGTGAGTGAATGTGTGAGGGGGTGAGTGAGTGGTGAGTGAGTGAGTGAGGGGGTGAGTGAGTGAGTGAGTGGTGAGTGTGTGGTGAGTGAGTGGTGAGTGAGTGGTGTGTGAATGAGTGGCGAGTGAGTGAGTGGTGAGTGTGTGAGGGGGTGAGTGAGTGGTGAGTGAGTGGTAAGTGAGTGGTGAGGGAGTGAGGGGGTGAGTGAGGGGGTGAGTGAATGAGTGAGTGGTGAGTGAGTGAGGGGGTGAGTGAGTGTGTGAGGGGGTGAATGGTGAGTGTGTGAGAGGGTGAGTGAGTGAGTGGTGAGTGTGTGGTGAGTGAGAGGTGTGTGTGTGAGTGGCGAGTGAGTGATTGGTGAGTGAGTGGTGAGTGATTGAGGAGGTGAGTGAATAAGTGAGTGATGAGTGAGTGAGGGGGTGAGTCAGTAAGTGTGTGAGGGGGTGAGTGAGTGGTGAGTGTGTGAGTGAATGAGTCGTGAGTGGTGTGTGAGTGAGTGGCGAGTGAGTGAGTGAATGAGTGGTGAGTGAGTGAGGGGGTGAGTGAGTGGTGAGTGAGTGAGGGGGTGAGTGGTGAGTGTGTGAGTGGCGAGTGTGTGAGGGGGTGAATGAGTGGTGAGTATGTGAGGGGGTGAGTGAGTGGTGAGTGTGTGAGTGGTGAGTGTGTGAGGGGTGAGTGAGTGGTGAATGTGTGAAGGGTTAAGTTAGTGAGGGGGTGAATGAGTGAGTGGTGATTGTGTGGTGAGTGAGTGGTGAGTGAGTGGTGTGTGAGTGGCGAGTGAGTGAGTGGTGAGTGAATGAGTGGTGAGTGACGGGGTGAGTGAATGTGTGAGGGGGTGAGTGAGTGGTGAGTGAGGGGGTGAGTGAGTGAGTGAGGGGGTGAGTGAGTGAGTGAGTGGTGAGTGTGTGGTGAGTGGTGAGTGAGTGGTGTGTGAGTGAGTGGCGAGTGAGTGAGTGAATGAGTGGTGAGTGTGTGAGGGGGTGAGTGAGTGAGGGGGTGAGTGTGTGAGTGGTGAGTGTGTGAGGGGGTGAGTGAGTGAGGGGGTGAGTGGTGAGTGTGTGAGTGGCGAGTGTGTGAGGGGTGAGTGAGTGGCGAGTGTGTGAGGGGTGAGTGAGTGGTGAGTGTGTGAGTGGTGAGTGTGCGAGGGATGAGTGAGTGGTGAGAGTGTGAGAGGGTGAGTGAGTGAGAGGGTGAGTGAGTGGTGAGTGAATGAGGGGGTGAGTGAGTGGTGAGTGAGTGAGGGGGTGAGTGGTGAGTGAGTTGTGAGTGTGTGAGGGGGTGAGTGAATGGTGAGTGTGCGAGGGGGTGAATGAGTGGTGAGTGTGTGAGGGGGTGAGTGAATGAGTGGTGAGTGTGTGAGGGGGTGAGTGAGTGGTGAGTGTGTGAGGGGATGAGTGAGTGGTGAGTGAGTGAGGGGGTGAGTGAGTGAGTGAGTGGTGAGTGAGTGAGGGGGTGAGTGAGTGGTGAGTGAGTGAGGGGGTGAGTGAGTGGTGACTGTGTGAGGGGGTGAGTGAGTGATGAGTGTGTGAGTGTGTGAGGGGTGAGTGAGTGGTGAGTGGCGAGTGTGTGAGGGGGTGAGTGAATGGTGAGTGTGTGAGGGGGTGAGTGAGTGAGTGAGTGGTGTGTGAGGGGGTGAGTGAGTGGTGAGTGTGTGAGAAGATGAGTGAGTGAGGGGGGGAGTGAGTGGTGAGTGAATGAGGGGGTGAGTGAGTGAGGGGGTGAATGAGTGTGTGAGGGGGTGAGTGGTGAGTGAGTGAAGGGGTGAGTGGTGAGTGAGTGGTGAGTGTGAGGGGGTGAGTGAGTGGTGAGTGTATGAGGGGGTGAGTGAGTGGTGAGTGTGTGAGTGGTGAGTGTGTGAGGGGTGAGTGAGTGGTGAGTGTATGAGGGGGTGAGTGAGTGGTGAGTGTGTGAGTGGTGAGTGTGTGAGGGGGTGAGTGAATGGTGAGTGTGCGAGGGGGTGAATGGGTCGTGAGTGTGTGAGTGGTGAGTGTGTGAGGGAGTGAGTGAGTGGTGAGTGTGTGAGGGGATGAGTGAGTGGTGAGTGAGTGGTGAGTGTGTGGTGAGTGGTGAGTGAGTGGTGTGTGAGTGAGTGGCGAGTGAGTGAGTGAATGAGTGGTGAGTGTGTGAGGGGGTGAGTGAGTGAGGAGGTGAGTGGTGAGTGTGTGAGTGGTGAGTGTGTGAGGGGGTGAGTGAGTGAGGGGGTGAGTGGTGAGTGTGTGAGTGGCGAGTGTGTGAGGGGTGAGTGAGTGGTGAGTGTGTGAGAGGGTGAGTGAGTGAGGAGGTGAGTGAGTGGTGAGTGTGTGAGTGGTGAGTGTGTGAGGGATGAGTGAGTGGTGAGAGTGTGAGAGGGTGAGTGAGTGAGGGGGTGAGTGAGTGGTGAGTGTGTGAGAAGATGAGTGACGTGAGGGGGGGAGTGAGTGGTGAGTGAATGAGGGGGTGAGTGAGTGAGGGGGTGAATGAGTGTGTGAGGGGGTGAGTGGTGAGTGAGTGAAGGGGTGAGTGGTGAGTGAGTGGTGAGTGTGTGAGGGGGTGAGTGAGTGGTGAGTGTATGAGGGGGTGAGTGAGTGGTGAGTGTGTGAGTGGTGAGTGTGTGAGGGGTGAGTGAGTGGTGAGTGTATGAGGGGGTGAGTGAGTGGTGAGTGTGTGAGTGGTGAGTGTGTGAGGGGGTGAGTGAATGGTGAGTGTGCGAGGGGGTGAATGGGTCGTGAGTGTGTGAGTGGTGAGTGTGTGAGGGAGTGAGTGGTGAGTGTGTGAGGGGATGAGTGAGTGGTGAGTGAGTGGTGAGTGTGTGGTGAGTGGTGAGTGAGTGGTGTGTGAGTGAGTGGCGAGTGAGTGAGTGAATGAGTGGTGAGTGTGTGAGGGGGTGAGTGAGTGAGGAGGTGAGTGGTGAGTGTGTGAGTGGTGAGTGTGTGAGGGGGTGAGTGAGTGAGGGGGTGAGTGGTGAGTGTGTGAGTGGCGAGTGTGTGAGGGGTGAGTGAGTGGTGAGTGTGTGAGAGGGTGAGTGAGTGAGGAGGTGAGTGAGTGGTGAGTGTGTGAGTGGTGAGTGTGTGAGGGATGAGTGAGTGGTGAGAGTGTGAGAGGGTGAGTGAGTGAGGGGGTGAGTGAGTGGTGAGTGAGTGAGGGGGTGAGTGAGTGGTGAGTGAGTGAGGGGGTGAGTGGTGAGTGAGTTGTGAGTGTGTGAGGGGGTGAGTGAATGGTGAGTGTGCGAGGGGGTGAATGAGTGGTGAGTGTGTGAGGGGGTGAGTGAATGAGTGGTGAGTGTGTGAGGGGGTGAGTGAGTGGTGAGTGTGTGAGGGGGTGAGTGAGTGGTGAGTGTGTGAGGGGGTGAGTGAGTGGTGAGTGTGTGAGGGGATGAGTGAGTGGTGAGTGAGTGAGTGAGGGGGTGAGTGAGTGAGTGAGTGGTGAGTGAATGAGGGGGTGAGTGAGTGGTGAGTGAGTGAGGGGGTGAGTGAGTGGTGACTGTGTGAGGGGGTGAGTGAGTGGTGAGTGTGTGAGTGTGTGAGGGGTGAGTGAGTGGTGAGTGGCAAGTGTGTGAGGGGGTGAGTGAATGGTGAGTGTGTGAGGGGGTGAGTGAGTGAGTGGTGTGTGAGGGGGTGATTGAGTGGTGAGTGTGTGAGAAGTTGAGTGAGTGAGGGGGTGAGTGAGTGGTGAGTGAATGAGGGGGTGAGTGAGTGAGGGGGTGAATGAGTGTGTGAGGGGGTGAGTGGTGAGTAAGTGAAGGGGTGAGTGGTGAGTGAGTGGTGAGTGTGTGAGGGGGTGAGTGAGTGGTGAGTGTATGAGGGGGTGAGTGAGTGGTGAGTGTGTGAGTGGTGAGTGTGTGAGGGGTGAGTGAGTGGTGAGTGTATGAGGGGGTGAGTGAGTGGTGAGTGTGTGAGTGGGTGAGTGTGTGAGGGGGTGAGTGAATGGTGAGTGTGCGAGGGGGTGAATGGGTCGTGAGTGTGTGAGTGGTGAGTGTGTGAGGGGTGAGTGAGTAGTGAGTGTGTGAGGGGGTGAGTGAGTGGTGAGCGAGTGAGGGGTGAGTGAGTGAGTGAGTGGTGAGTGTGTGGTGAGTGAGTGGTGAGTGAGTGGTGTGTGAGTGAGTGGGCGAGTGAGTGAATGAGTAGTGAGTGTGTGAGGGGGTGAGTGAGTGGTGAGTGAGTGAGTGGTGAGTGAGGGGTGAGTGAGTGGTGAGTAAGTGGTGAGTATGTGAGGGGGTGAGTGAGTGAGTGGTGAGTGAGTGGTGAATGTGTGCGGGGTTGAGTTAGTGAGGGGGTGAGTTAGTGGTGAGTGAGTGAGGGGGTGAGTTAGTGGTGAGTGAGTGAGGGGGTGAGTAGTGAGTGAGTGGTGAGTGTGTGAGGGGGTGAGTGAGTGGTGAGTGTATGAGGGGGTGAGTGAGTGGTGAGTGTGTGAGTGGTGAGTGTGTGAGAGGGTGAGTGAGTGAGGGGGTGAGTGAGTGGTGAGGAGTGAGGGGAGAGTGAGTGGTGAGTGAGTGAGGGGGTGAGTGGTGAATGAGTGGTGAGTGTGTGAGGGGTGAGTGAATGGTGAGTGTGCGAGGGGGTGAATGAGTGGTGAGTGAGTGAGGGGGTGAGTGAGTGGTGAGTGTGTGAGGGGGTGAGTGAGTGGTGAGTGTATGAGGGGGTCAGTGAGTGGTGAGTGTGTGAGGGGATGAGTGAGTGGTGAGTGAGTGAGTGAGGGGGTGAGTGAGTGAGTGGTGAGTGAGTGAGGGGGTGAGTGAGTGGTGAGTGAGTGAGGGGGTGAGTGAGTGGTGAGTGTGTGAGGGGGTGAGTGAGGGGGTGAGTGAGTGGTGAGTGAGTGGTTGAGGGGGTGAGTGAGTGGTGAGTGAGGGGGTGAGTAGTGAGTGAGTGGTGAGTGAGTGAGTGAGGGGGTGAGTGAGTAGTGACTGTGTGAGGGGGTGAGTGAGTGGTGAATGTGTGAGTGGTGAGTGTGTGAAGGGTGAGTGAGTGGTGAGTGGCGAGTGTGTGAGGGGGTGAGTGAATGGTGAGTGTGTGAGACGGTGAGTGAGTGAGTGGTGTGTGAGGGGGTGAGTGAGTGGTGAGTGTGTGAGTGGTGAGTGTGTGAGGGATGAGTGAGTGGTGAATGTGTGAGTGTGTGAGGGGTGAGTGAGTGGTGAGTGGCGAGTGTGTGAGGGGGTGAGTGAATGGTGAGTGTGTGAGACGGTGAGTGAGTGAGTGGTGTGTGAGGGGGTGAGTGAGTGGTGAGTGTGTGAGTGGTGAGTGTGTGAGGGATGAGTGAGTGGTGAGTGTGTGAGAGGGTGAGTGAGTGAGGGGGTGAGTGAGTGGTGAGTGAGTGAGGGGGTGAGTGAGTGGTGAGTGAGTGAGGGGGTGAGTGGTGAGTGAGTTGTGAGTGTGTGAGGGGGTGAGTGAATGGTGAGAGTGCGAGGGGGTGAATGAGTGGTGAGTGTGTGAGGGGGTGAGTGAATGAGTGGTGAGTGTGTGAGGGGGTGAGTGAGTGGTGAGTGTGTGAGGGGGTGAGTGAGTGGTGAGTGTGTGAGGGGGGGAGTGAGTGGTGAGTGTGTGAGGGGATGAGTGAGTGGTCAGTGAGTGAGGGGGTGAGTGAGTGAGTAGTGAGTGAGTGAGGGGGTGAGTGAGTGGTGAGTGAGCGAGGGGATGAGTGAGTGAGTGGTGAGTGTGTGAGGGGGTGAGTGAGTGGTGAGTGTGTGAGGGGATGAGTGAGTGGTGAGTGAGTGAGGGGGTGAGTGAGTGGTGAGTGAGTGAGGGGGTGAGTGAGTGGTGAGTGAGTGAGGGGGTGAGTGAGTGGTGACTGTGTGAGGGGGTGAGTGAGTGGTGAGTGTGTGAGTGGTGAGTGTGTGAGGGGTGAGTGAGTGGTGAGTGGCGAGTGTGTGAGGGGGTGAGTGAGTGATTGGTGTGTGAGGGGGTGAGTGAGTGGTGAGTGTGTGAGAAGATGAGTGAGTGAGGGGGTGAGTGAGTGGTGAGTGAATGAGGGGGTGAGTGAGTGAGGGGGTGAGTGAGTGTGTGAGGGGGTGAGTGGTGAGTGAGTGAAGGGGTGAGTGAGTGGTGAGTGTGTGAGGGGGTGAGTGAGTGGTGAGTGTATGAGGGGGTGAGTGAGTGGTGAGTGTGTGAGTGGTGAGTGTGTGAGGGGTGAGTGAGTGGTGAGTGTATGAGGGGGTGAGTGAGTGGTGAGTGTGTGAGTGGTGAGTGTGTGAGGGGGTGAATGGGTGCTGAGTGTGTGAGTGGTGAGTGTGTGAGGGGTGAGTGAGTAGTGAGTGTGTGAGGGGGTGAGTGAGTGGTGAGCGAGTGAGGGGTGAGTGAGTGAGTGGTGAGTGTGTGGTGAGTGGTGAGTGAGTGGTGTGTGAGTGAGTGGCGAGTGAGTGAATGAGTAGTGAGTGTGTGAGGGGGTGAGTGAGTGGTGAGTGAGTGAGTGGTGAGTGAGGGGGTGAGTGAGTGGTGAGTAAGTGGTGAGTATGTGAGGGGGTGAGTGAGTGAGTGAGTGGTGAGTGAGTGGTGAATGTGTGAGGGGTTGAGTTAGTGAGGGGGTGAGTTAGTGGTGAGTGAGTGAGGGGGTGAGTTAGTGGTGAGTGAGTGAGGGGGTGAGTAGTGAGTGAGTGGTGAGTGTGTGAGGGGGTGAGTGAGTGGTGAGTGTATGAGGGGTGAGTGAGTGGTGAGTTTGTGAGTGGTGAGTGTGTGAGGGATGAGTGAGTGGTAAGTGTGTGAGAGGGTGAGTGAGTGAGGGGGTGAGTGAGTGGTGAGTGAGTGAGGGGGTGAGTGAGTGGTGAGTGATTGAGTGAGGGGGTGAGTGGTGAGTGAGTGGTGAGTGTGTGAGGGGGTGAGTGAATGGTGAGTATGCGAGGGGGTGAGTGAGTGGTGAGTGAGTGAGGGGGTGAGTGAGTGGTGAGAGAGTGAGGGGGTGAGTGAGTGGTGAGTGTGTGAGGGGGTGAGTGAGTGAGTGAGTGATTGGTGAGTGTGTGAGGGGGTGAGTGAGGGGGTGAGTGAGTGGTGAGTGTGTGAGGGGATGGGTGAGTGGTGAGTGAGTGATTGAGGGGGTGAGTGAGTGAGTGGTGAGTGAGTGAGGGGGTGAATGAGTAGTGACTGTGTGAGGGGGTGAGTGAGTGGTGAATGTGTGAGTGGTGAGTGTGTGAGGGGTGAGTGAGTGGTGAGTGGCGAGTGTGTGAGGGGGTGAGTGAATGGTGAGTGTGTGAGACGGTGAGTGAGTGAGTGGTGTGTGAGGGGGTGAGTGAGTGGTGAGTGTGTGAGAAGATGAGTGAGGGGGTGAGTGAGTGGTGAGTGAATGAGGGGGTGAGTGAGTGGGGAGTGAGTGAGGGGGTGAGTGAGTAATGAGTGAGTGAAGGGGTGAGTGGTGAGTGAGTGGTGAGTGTGTGAGGGGGTGAGTGAGTGGTGAGTGTATGAGGGGGTGAGTGAGTGGTGAGTGTGTGAGTGGTGAGTGTGTGAGGGGTGAGTGAGTGGTGAGTGTGTGAGGGGGTGAGTGTGTGAGAGGGTGTGTGAGTGGTGAGTGTGTGAGGGGGTGAGTGAATGATGAGTGTGCGAGGGGGTGAATGAGTGGTGAGTGTGTGAGTGGTGAGTGTGTGAGGGGTGAGTGAGTAGTGAGTGTGTGAGGGGGTGAGTGAGTGGTGAGTAAGTGGTGAGTATGTGAGGGGGTGAGTGAGTGAGTGGTGAGTGAGTGGTGAGTGTGTGAGTGGTGAGTGAGGGGGTGAGTGAGTGAGTGGTGGGTGAGTGAGTGGTGAGTGTGTGAGTGGTGAGTGTATGAGGGGGTGAGTGAGTAAGTGTTGAGTGAGTGAGTGTTGAGTGTGTGAGGGGGTGAGTGAGTGAGTGGTGAGTGTGTGAGAGGGTGAGTGAGTGTTGAGTGAGTGTTGAGTGAGTGGTGAGTGTGTGAGGGGGTGAGTGAGTGGTGAGTGAGGGGGTGAGTGGTGAGTGAGTGAGTGAGTGGTGAGTAAGTGGTGAGTATGTGAGGGGGTGAGAGAGTGAGTGGTGAGTGAGTGGTGAGTGTGTGAGTGATGAGTGAGGGGGTGAGTGAGTGAGTGGTGGGTGAGTGAGTGGTGAGTGTGTGGTGTGTGAGGGAGTGAGTGAGTGAGTGGTGAGTGTGTGAGAGGGTGAGTGAGAGTTGAGTGAGTGGTGAGTGTGTGAGGGGGTGAGTGAGTGGTGAGTGAGAAGGTGAGTGGTGAGTGAGTGAGTGGTGAGTGGTGAGTGTGTGAGGGGGTGAGTGAGTGGTGAGTGTGTGAGAGGATGAGTGAGTGGTGAGTGAGTGATGGGGTGAGTGAGTGAGTGAGTGGTGAGTGAGTGAGGGGGTGAGTGAGTGGTGAGTGAGTGAGGGGGTGAGTGAGTGGTGAGTGTGTGAGGGGGTGAGTGAGTGAGTGGTGAGTGTGTGAGGGGGTGAGTGGTGAGTGTGTGAGGGGGTGAGTGAGGGGTGAGTGTGTGAGGGGATGAGTGAGTGGTGAGTGAGTGAGTGAGTGGTGAGTGAGTGAGTGGTGAGTGAGTGAGGGGGTGAGTGAGTGGTGAGTGTGTGAGTGGTGAGTGTGTGAGGGGTGAGTGAGTGGTGAGTGGCGAGTGTGTGAGGGGGTGAGTGAATGGTGAGTGTGTGAGGGGGTGAGTGGGTGGTGTGTGAGGGGGTGAGTGAGTGAGTGAGTGGTGTGTGAGGGGGTGAGTGAGTGGTGAGTGTGTGAGAAGATGAGTGAGTGAGGGGGTGAGTGAGTGGTGAGTGAATGAGGGGGTGAGTGAGTGGGGAGTGAGTGAGGGGGTGAGTGAGTAATGAGTGAGTGAAGGGGTGAGTGGTGAGTGAGTGGTGAGTGTGTGAGGGGGTGAGTGAGTGGTGAGTGTATGAGGGGGTGAGTGAGTGGTGAGTGTGTGAGTGGTGAGTGTGTGAGGGGTGAGTGAGTGGTGAGTGTGTGAGGGGGTGAGTGTGTGAGAGAGTGTGTGAGTGGTGAGTGTGTGAGGGGGTGAGTGAATGATGAGTGTGCGAGGGGGTGAATGAGTGGTGAGTGTGTGAGTGGTGAGTGTGTGAGGGGTGAGTGAGTAGTGAGTGTGTGAGGGGGTGAGTGAGTGGTGAGTAAGTGGTGAGTATGTGAGGGGGTGAGTGAGTGAGTGGTGAGTGAGTGGTGAGTGTGTGAGTGGTGAGTGAGGGGGTGAGTGAGTGAGTGGTGGGTGAGTGAGTGGTGAGTGTGTGAGTGGTGAGTGTATGAGGGGGTGAGTGAGTAAGTGTTGAGTGAGTGAGTGTTGAGTGTGTGAGGGGGTGAGTGAGTGAGTGGTGAGTGTGTGAGGGTGAGTGAGTGTTGAGTGAGTGTTGAGTGAGTGGTGAGTGTGTGAGGGGGTGAGTGAGTGGTGAGTGAGGGGGTGAGTGGTGAGTGAGTGAGTGAGTGGTGAGTAAGTGGTGAGTATGTGAGGGGGTGAGTGAGTGGTGAGTGAGTGGTGAGTGTGTGAGTGTTGAGTGAGGGGGTGAGTGAGTGAGTGGTCGGTGAGTGAGTGGTGAGTGTGTGAGTGGTGAGTGTATGAGGGGGTGAGTGAGTAAGTGGTGAGTCAGTGGTGAGTGTGTGGTGAGTGTGTGAGGGAGTGAGTGAGTGGTGAGTGTGTGAGAGGGTGAGTGAGAGTTGAGTGAGTGGTGAGTGTGTGAGGGGGTGAGTGAGTGGTGAGTGAGAAGGTGAGTGGTGAGTGAGTGAGTGGTGAGTGGTGAGTGTGTGAGGGGGTGAGTGAGTGAGTGGTGAGTGTGTGAGGAGGTGAGTGAGTGGTGAGTGTGTGAGGGGGTGAGTGAGTGGTGAGTGTGTGAGAGGATGAGTGAGTGGTGAGTGAGTGAGTGATGGGGTGAGTGAGTGAGTGGTGAGTGAGTGAGGGGGTGAGTGAGTGGTGAGTGAGTGAGGGGGTGAGTGAGTGGTGAGTGTGTGAGGGGGTGAGTGAGTGAGTGGTGAGTGTGTGAGGGGGTGAGTGGTGAGTGTGTGAGGGGGTGAGTGAGGGGTGAGTGTGTGAGGGGATGAGTGAGTGGTGAGTGAGTGAGTGGTGAGTGAGTGAGTGGTGAGTGAGTGAGGGGGTGAGTGAGTGGTGACTGTGTGAGGGGGTGAGTGAGTGGTGAGTGTGTGAGTGGTGAGTGTGTGAGGGGTGAGTGAGTGGTGAGTGGCGAGTGTGTGAGGGGGTGAGTGAATGGTGAGTGTGTGAGGGGGTGAGTGAGTGGTGTGTGAGGGGGTGAGTGAGTGAGTGAGTGGTGTGTGAGGGGGTGAGTGAGTGGTGAGTGTGTGAGAAGATGAGTGAGTGAGGGGGTGAGTGAGTGGTGAGTGAATGAGGGGGTGAGTGAGTGGGTGAGTGAGTGAGGGGGTGAGTGGTGAGTGAGTGAGTGAGGGGGTGAGTGGTGAGTGAGTGGTGAGTGTGTGAGGGTGTGAGTGAGTGTTGAGTGTATGAGGGGGTGAGTGAGGGGTGAGTGTGTGAGTGGTGAGTGTGTGAGGGGTGAGTGAGTGGTGAGTGTGTGAGGGGGTGAGTGTGTGAGAGGGTGAGTGAATGATGAGTGTGCGAGGGGGTGAATGAGTGGTGAGTGTGTGAGTGGTGAGTGTGTGAGGGGTGAGTGAGTAGTGAGTGTGTGAGGGGGTGAGTGAGTGGTGAGTAAGTGGTGAGTATGTGAGGGGGTGAGTGAGTGAGTGGTGAGTGAGTGGTGAGTGTGTGAGTGGTGAGTGAGGGGGTGAGTGAGTGAGTGGTGGGTGAGTGAGTGGTGAGTGTGTGAGTGGTGAGTGTATGAGGGGGTGAGTGAGTGAGTGGTGAGTGTGTGAGAGGGTGAGTGAGTGTTGAGTGAGTGTTGAGTGAGTGGTGAGTGTGTGAGGGGGTGAGTGAGTGGTGAGTGAGGGGGTGAGTGGTGAGTGAGTGAGTGGTGAGTAAGTGGTGAGTATGTGAGGGGGTGAGTGAGTGAGTGGTGAGTGAGTGGTGAGTGTGTGAGTGATGAGTGAGGGGGTGAGTGAGTGAGTGGTGGGTGAGTGAGTGGTGAGTGTGTGAGTGGTGAGTGTATGAGGGGGTGAGTGAGTAAGTGGTGAGTCAGTGGTGAGTGTGTGGTGAGTGTGTGAGGGAGTGAGTGAGTGAGTGGTGAGTGTGTGAGAGGGTGAGTGAGAGTTGAGTGAGTGGAGAGTGTGTGAGGGGGTGAGTGAGTGGTGAGTGAGAAGGTGAGTGGTGAGTGAGTGAGTGGTGAGTGGTGAGTGTGTGAGGGGGTGAGTGAGTAGTGAGTGTGTGAGGGGGTGAGTGAGTGGTGAGTAAGTGGTGAGTATGTGAGGGGGTGAGTGAGTGAGTGGTGAGTGAGTGGTGAGTGTGTGAGTGGTGAGTGAGGGGGTGAGTGAGTGAGTGGTGGGTGAGTGAGTGGTGAGTGTGTGAGTGGTGAGTGTATGAGGGGGTGAGTGAGTAAGTGTTGAGTGAGTGAGTGTTGAGTGTGTGAGGGGGTGAGTGAGTGAGTGGTGAGTGGGTGAGAGGGTGAGTGAGTGTTGAGTGAGTGTTGAGTGAGTGGTGAGTGTGTGAGGGGGTGAGTGAGTGGTGAGTGAGGGGGTGAGTGGTGAGTGAGTGAGTGGTGAGTAAGTGGTGAGTATGTGAGGGGGTGAGTGAGTGAGTGGTGAGTGAGTGGTGAGTGTGTGAGTGATGAGTGAGGGGGTGAGTGAGTGAGTGGTGGGTGAGTGAGTGGTGAGTGTGTGAGTGGTGAGTGTATGAGGGGGTGAGTGAGTAAGTGGTGAGTCAGTGGTGAGTGTGTGGTGAGTGTGTGAGGGAGTGAGTGAGTGAGTGGTGAGTGTGTGAGAGGGTGAGTGAGAGTTGAGTGAGTGGAGAGTGTGTGAGGGGGTGAGTGAGTGGTGAGTGAGAAGGTGAGTGGTGAGTGAGTGAGTGGTGAGTGGTGAGTGTGTGAGGGGGTGAGTGAGTAGTGAGTGTGTGAGGGGGTGAGTGAGTGGTGAGTGAGAAGGTGAGTGGTGAGTGAGTGAGTGGTGAGTGGTGAGTGTGTGAGGGGGTGAGTGAGTAGTGAGTGTGTGAGGGGGTGAGTGAGTGGTGAGTAAGTGGTGAGTATGTGAGGGGGTGAGTGAGTGAGTGGTGAGTGAGTGGTGAGTGTGTGAGTGGTGAGTGAGGGGGTGAGTGAGTGAGTGGTGGGTGAGTGAGTGGTGAGTGTGTGAGTGGTGAGTGTATGAGGGGGTGAGTGAGTAAGTGTTGAGTGAGTGAGTGTTGAGTGTGTGAGGGGGTGAGTGAGTGAGTGGTGAGTGGGTGAGAGGGTGAGTGAGTGTTGAGTGAGTGTTGAGTGAGTGGTGAGTGTGTGAGGGGGTGAGTGAGTGGTGAGTGAGGGGGTGAGTGGTGAGTGAGTGAGTGGTGAGTAAGTGGTGAGTATGTGAGGGGGTGAGTGAGTGAGTGGTGAGTGAGTGGTGAGTGTGTGAGTGATGAGTGAGGGGGTGAGTGAGTGAGTGGTGGGTGAGTGAGTGGTGAGTGTGTGAGTGGTGAGTGTATGAGGGGGTGAGTGAGTAAGTGGTGAGTCAGTGGTGAGTGTGTGGTGAGTGTGTGAGGGAGTGAGTGAGTGAGTGGTGAGTGTGTGAGAGGGTGAGTGAGAGTTGAGTGAGTGGAGAGTGTGTGAGGGGGTGAGTGAGTGGTGAGTGAGAAGGTGAGTGGTGAGTGAGTGAGTGGTGAGTGGTGAGTGTGTGAGGGGGTGAGTGAGTAGTGAGTGTGTGAGGGGGTGAGTGAGTGGTGAGTAAGTGGTGAGTATGTGAGGGGGTGAGTGAGTGAGTGGTGAGTGAGTGGTGAGTGTGTGAGTGGTGAGTGAGGGGGTGAGTGAGTGAGTGGTGGGTGAGTGAGTGGTGAGTGTGTGAGTGGTGAGTGTATGAGGGGGTGAGTGAGTAAGTGTTGAGTGAGTGAGTGTTGAGTGTGTGAGGGGGTGAGTGAGTGAGTGGTGAGTGGGTGAGAGGGTGAGTGAGTGTTGAGTGAGTGTTGAGTGAGTGTTGAGTGAGTGGTGAGTGTGTGAGGGGGTGAGTGAGTGGTGAGTGAGGGGGTGAGTGGTGAGTGAGTGAGTGGTGAGTATGTGAGGGGGTGAGTGAGTGAGTGGTGAGTGAGTGGTGAGTGTGTGAGTGGTGAGTGAGGGGGTGAGTGAGTGAGTGAGTGGTGGGTGAGTGAGTGGTGAGTGTGTGAGTGGTGAGTGTATGAGGGGGTGAGCGAGTAAGTGGTGAGTCAGTGGTGAGTGTGTGGTGAGTGTGTGAGGGAGTGAGTGAGTGAGTGGTGAGTGTGTGAGAGGGTGAGTGAGAGTTGAGTGAGTGGTGAGTGTGTGAGGGGGTGAGTGAGTGGTGAGTGAGAAGGTGAGTGGTGAGTGAGTGAGTGGTGAGTGGTGAGTGTGTGAGGGGGTGAGTGAGTGAGTGGTGAGTGTGTGAGGGGGTGAGTGAGTGGTGAGTGTGTGAGGGGGTGAGTGAGTGGTGAGTGTGTGAGAGGATGAGTGAGTGGTGAGTGAGTGAGTGATGGGGTGAGTGAGTGAGTAGTGAGTGAGTGAGGGGGTGAGTGAGTGGTGAGTGAGTGAGGGGGTGAGTGAGTGGTGAGTGTGTGAGGGGGTGAGTGAGTGAGTGGTGAGTGTGTGAGGGGGTGAGTGGTGAGTGTGTGAGGGGGTGAGTGAGGGGTGAGTGTGTGAGGGGATGAGTGAGTGGTGAGTGAGTGGTGAGTGTGTGAGGGGGTAAGTGAGTGGTGAGTGTATGAGGGGGTGAGTCAGTGGTGAGTGTGTGAGTGGTGAGTGTGTGAGGGGTGAGTGAGTGAGGGGGTGAGTGAGTAGTGAGTGTTGAGTGAGTGGTGAGTGTGTGAGGGGGTGAGTGAGTGGTAAGTGAGGGGGTGAGTGGTGAGTGAGTGGTGAGTGAGTGGTGAGTGTATGAGGGGGTGAGTCAGTGGTGAGTGTGTGAGGGGGTGAGTGAGTGAGGGGGTGAGTGAGTGGTGAGTGTGTGAGGGGGGGAGTGAGTGGTGAGTGTGTGAGGGGATGAGTGAGTGGTGAGTGAGTGAGGGGGTGAGTGGTGAATGAGTGAGTGGTGAGTGAGTGAGTGAGTGGTGAGTAAGTGGTGAGTAAGTGGTGAGTATGTGAGTGAGTGTGTGAGTGAGTGGTGAGTAAGTGAGTGAGGGGGTGAGTGGTGAGTGAGTGGTGGGTGAGTGAGTGGTGAGTGTGTGAGTGGTGAGTGTATGAGGGGGTGAGTGAGTAAGTGGTGAGTCAGTGGTGAGTGTGTGGTGAGTGTGTGAGGGAGTGAGTGAGTGAGTGGTGAGTGTGTGAGAGGGTGAGTGAGAGTTGAGTGAGTGGTGAGTGTGTGAGGGGGTGAGTGAGTGGTGAGTGAGAAGGTGAGTGGTGAGTGAGTGAGTGGTGAGTGGTGAGTGTGTGAGGGGGTGAGTGAGTGAGTGGTGAGTGTGTGAGGGGGTGAGTGAGTGGTGAGTGTGTGAGGGGGTGAGTGAGTGGTGAGTGTGTGAGAGGATGAGTGAGTGGTGAGTGAGTGAGTGATGGGGTGAGTGAGTGAGTGGTGAGTGAGTGAGGGGGTGAGTGAGTGGTGAGTGAGTGAGGGGGTGAGTGAGTGGTGAGTGTGTGAGGGGGTGAGTGAGTGAGTGGTGAGTGTGTGAGGGGGTGAGTGGTGAGTGTGTGAGGGGGTGAGTGAGGGGTGAGTGTGTGAGGGGATGAGTGAGTGGTGAGTGAGTGGTGAGTGTGTGAGGGGGTAAGTGAGTGGTGAGTGTATGAGGGGGTGAGTCAGTGGTGAGTGTGTGAGTGGTGAGTGTGTGAGGGGTGAGTGAGTGAGGGGGTGAGTGAGTAGTGAGTGTTGAGTGAGTGGTGAGTGTGTGAGGGGGTGAGTGAGTGGTAAGTGAGGGGGTGAGTGGTGAGTGAGTGGTGAGTGAGTGGTGAGTGTATGAGGGGGTGAGTCAGTGGTGAGTGTGTGAGGGGGTGAGTGAGTGAGGGGGTGAGTGAGTGGTGAGTGTGTGAGGGGGGGAGTGAGTGGTGAGTGTGTGAGGGGATGAGTGAGTGGTGAGTGAGTGAGGGGGTGAGTGGTGAATGAGTGAGTGGTGAGTGAGTGAGTGGTGAGTAAGTGGTGAGTAAGTGGTGAGTATGTGAGTGAGTGTGTGAGTGAGTGGTGAGTAAGTGAGTGAGGGGGTGAGTGGTGAGTGAGTGAGTGAGTGGTGAGTGAGTGAGTGAGTGGTGAGTAAGTGGTGAGTATGTGAGTGGTGAGTGAGTGTGTGAGTGAGTGGTGAGTGAGTGGTGAGTAAGTGGTGAGTATGTGAGTGAGTGTGTGAGTGAGTGGTGAGTAGTGAGTGAGGGGGTGAGTGGTGAGTGAGTGAGTGGTGAGTGAGTGAGTGGTGAGTAAGTGGTGAGTATGTGAGTGGTGAGTGAGTGGTGAGTGAGTGAGTGGTGAGTGAGTGAGTGGTGAGTAAGTGGTGAGTATGTGAGTGGTGAGTGAGTGGTGAGTGAGTGTGTGGTGAGTAAGTGGTGAGTATGTGAATGGTGAGTGAGTCGTTGGGGGCGGGGCGAGGCCTCGCACCCGGAACTCCGCCTTGAGTCGCGCCCCATGGAGGAAGCAGCGCGGCGGCGGCAGGTGAAGTCCAGCGGAGCCGCGTCTCCCGTGTCCACCTGTGTCTCCCTGCGTCTCCCGTGTCCAACTGTGTCTCCCTGCGTCCACCTGTGTTTCCCCGCGCCTCCCGTGTCCACCTGTGACTCCCCGCGTCCACCTGTGACTCACCATGTCCACCTGTGACTCCCCGCGTCCACCTGTGTCTCCCCGCGTCTCCCGTGTCCACCTGTGACTCCCGTGTCCACCTGTGACTCCCCGCGTCCACCTGTGTCTCCCCGCGTCTCCCGTGTCCACCTGTGTCTCCCCGCGTCCACCTGTGGCTCTCCGCGTCTGCCTGCGTGTCCGCCTTGTGGCCGCTTGTTTCCGCGTCCTTTAATCCCCGTGTCTCTCTCCTTGTCCCTCTGTCTCCTCGTGTCTCTCTCCTTGTCCCTCTGTCTCCTCGTGTCTCTCTCCTTGTCCCCCTGTCTCCTCGTGTCTCTCTCCTTGTCCCCCTGTCCCCTCGTGTCTCTCTCCTTGTCCCCCTGTCTCCTCGTGTCTCTCTCCTTGTCCCCCTGTCTCCTCGTGTCTCTCTCCTTGTCCCTCTGTCTCCTCGTGTCTCTCTCCTTGTCCCTCTGTCTCCCCGTGTCTCTCTCCTTGTCCCTCTGTCTCCCCGTGTCTCTCTCCTTGTCCCTCTGTCTCCCCGTGTCTCTCTCCTTGTCCCTCTGTCTCCCCGTGTCTCTCTCCTTGTCCCTCTGTCTCCCCGTGTCTCTCTCCTTGTCCCTCTGTCTCCCCGTGTCTCTCTCCTTGTCCCTCTGTCTCCCCGTGTCTCTCTCCTTGTCTCTCTGTCTCCCCGTGTATCTCTCCTTGTCCCTCTGTCTCCTCGTGTCTCTCTCCTTGTCCCTCTGTCTCCCCGTGTCTCTCCTTGTCCCTCTGTCTCCCCGTGTCTCCTTGCCCCCCTGTCTCCCCGTGTCTCTCCGTGTCTCTCCCTGTCTCCCCGAGTCTCCTTGTCTCCCTGTCTCCCCGTGTCTCTCCGTGTCTCTCCCTGTCTCCCCGAGTCTCCTTGTCTCCCTGTCTCCCCGTGTCTCTCCGTGTCTCTCCCTGTCTCACCGAGTCTCCTTATCTCCCTGTCTCCCCGAGTCTCCTTGTCTCCCTGTCTCCCCGTGTCTTCTTGTCCCTCTGTCTCCCCGTGTCTCCTTGTCCCTCTGTCTCCCCGTGTCTCCTTGGCCCCCTGTCTCCCCGTGTCTCTCCGTGTCTCTCCCTATCTCCCCGAGTCTCCTTGTCTCCCTGTCTCCCCGTGTCTCCCCGAGTCTCCTTGTCTCCCTGTCTCACCGTCTAATCCCCCAGTCCTGCTCCTATCCGCGTCGCCTCTCTCCCTCCTTAACCGGCGGCACCTGTTGACGTATCGAGACTCCTGCTGCTCCTACTGCTGGTGTTGTTGTGGTGATTGTGCTGCTGTTGTTGTTGTGGTTGTGCTGTTGTTGTGGTGATTGTGCTATTGTTGTGGTGATTGTGCTGCTGTTGTGGTGGTTGTGCTGCTGCTGTGGTTGTGCTGTTGTGATTTTGTTGTGATTGTGCTGCTGTTGTGGTGGTTGTGCTGCTGCTGTTTTGGTTGTGCTGCTCTTGTGGTGGTTGTGTTGTTGTGGTTGTGCTGTTGTGGTTGTGCTGCTGTTGTGGTGGCTGTGCTGCTGTTTGCTCGTTCACTGCGCGGCTGCGTCTATGTGAGGCGATGAGGCTGAAGCCGTGTACTGAGTGGTGAGTAGTGAGAGGATCTGGGTGAGTGGTGATTGGGTCTGGGAGAGTGGTGAGTGGTTGTGGTGCATGGTGCGTGAGGGATGCATGAATGACACCAGCTATTGATGGGAGTGCATTCTGTCTTCTGCTGGGTCCTGGGCGGTGCAGGAGCTGTCTCGGCTGAAGGCCCCGGTCTCTAACGAGCGTATGGCATGTGGGAGGAGGACCCGGAGCTCCCAGATAGATCCCCTGGGCATGAGCGTTTCGCGCAACAAAGCTCCACACAGACGCATTCAAGAATCAATCGCTCTTCTGCCATCTCGCAGCCTAAGCCTATAACACCTGGTGTTCCCGTAAAAGCACTAACCAGGTAACATACCAGCTGAGCTTGCATACTCGAACATGATGGTGCACTGTTAGAATGATTTTGGTTATTTAACCTTGCGGAAGAGTAAACTCTACGAGATTGAATGAACGACCTGGTGACCATGGGCCCTTTTGGGGCTGTGTTATGGTGTCTTGCCCTAAGGTGCACGTTTTGTGCTTTAACCGCCTTGGCTCCATTGTCCTCAGCAGTGAGTGGCTGCATCCATTTGGAGATCGCTGAGGACAACACAGATGGGTGTACGCATACCCAATCAATGTAAGCCTGTCGGGTTGCAAAAGAGAAATTTTGTCTTGATGAACGTTAATCCAGTTAATATTCAGACGCGTCCGACGCGCGCGCCTCATTGGTTGACCACGGGGACCAGGAGGTGTGCGGTGTCCTGAGCCTACAGTGAGGGAAAAAAGTATTTGATCCCCTGCTGATTTTGTACGTTTGCCCACTGACAAAGAAATGATCAGTCTATAATTTTAATGGTAGGTTTATTTGAACAGTGAGAGACAGAATAACAACAAAAAAATCCAGAAAAACGCATGTTGAAAATGTTATAAATTGATTTGCATTTTAATGAGGGAAATAAGTATTTGACCCCTGTGCAAAATATGACTTAGTACTTGGTGGCAAAACCTTGTTGGCAATCACAGAGGTCAGACGTTTCTTGTAGTTGGCCACCAGGTTTGCACATATCTCAGGAGGGATTTTGTCCCACTCCTCTTTGCAGATCTTCTCCAAGTCATTAAGGTTTCGAGGCTGACGTTTGGCAACTCGAACCTTCAGCTCCCCCCACATATTTTCTATGGGATTAAGGTCTGGAGACTGGCTAGGCCACTCCAGGACCTTAATGTGCTTCTTCTTGAGCCACTCCTTTGTTGCCTTGGCCGTGTGTTTTGGGTCATTGTCATGCTGGAATACCCATCCACGACCCATTTTCAATGCCCTGGCTGAGGGAAGGAGGTTCTCACCCAAGATTTGACGGTACATGGCCCCGTCCATCGTTCCTTTGATGCGGTGAAGTTGTCCTGTCCCCTTAGCAGAAAAACACCCCCAAAGCATAATATTTCCACCTCCATGTTTTACGGTGGGGATGGTGTTCTTGGGGTCATAGGCAGCATTCCTCCTCCTCCAAACACGGCGAGTTGAGTTGATGCCAAAAAGCTCCATTTTGGTCTCATCTGACCACAACACTTTCACCCATTTGTCCACTGAATCATTCAGATATTCATTGGCAAACTTCAGACGGGCATGTATATGTGCTTTCTTGAGCAGGGGGACCTTGCGGGCGCTGCAGGATTTCAGTCCTTCACGGCGCAGTGTGCTACCAATTGTTTTCTTGGTGACTATGGTCCCTGCTGCCTTGAGATAATTGACAAGATCCTCCCGTGTAGTTCTGGGCTGATTCCTCACCATTCTCATGATCATTGCAACTCCGCGAGGTGAGATATTGCATGGAGCCCCAGGCCGAGGGAGATTGAGTTCTTTTGTGTTTCTTCCATTTGCGAATAATCGCACCAACTGTTGTCACCTTCTCAGCAAGCTGCTTGGCAATGGTCTTTTAGCCCATTCCAGCCTTGTGTAGGTCTACAATCTTGTCCCTGACATCCTTGGAGAGCTCTTTGGTCTTGGCCATGGTGGAGAGTTTGGAAACTGATTGATTGATTGATTGCTTCTGTGGACAGGTGTCTTTTATACAGGTAACAAGCTGAGATTAGGAGCACTCCCTTGAAGAGTGTGCTCCTAATCTCAGCTCGTTACCTGTATAAAAGACACCTGGGAGCCAGAAATTTTTCTGATTGAGAGGGGGTCAATTACTTATTTCCCTCATTAAAATGCAAATCAATTTATAACATTTTTGACATGCGTTTTTCTGGATTTTCTTGTTGTTATTCTGTCTCTCACTGTTCAAATAAACCTACCATTAAAATTATAGACTGATCATTTCTTTGTCAGTGGGCAAACGAACAAAATCAGCAGGGGATCAAATACTTTTTTCCCTCACTGTACATCTGAGCCCTTCAACAGTGGGTCCTAGGGCAGGCGCAAGGGACCACAACCCCAATCGGCTAAGCTCTGCACGGCCACATGTCGTGGGGTTCTCAGTCTGGGTCGACATAAAATCCCTTCCTTGCAGCTTCGTGGCAAGTAGGCCAGTGGCGAAAGGTCGTGCTTGCTTCTCAACTGTCACGATTCAGGATCACTTATATTTCAAGAATGGAAATTCAGAACCTCTAGTGGCGGCAATATTTGTAAGTGCTGTTTGTTATTAATTAATTAAATATTCCATCCGGATCATTGCTTGAGATGGAACATCTCGCTTGCAAGGGTGTAAAGTGATATGCAAAGCCTTAAAGTGCAACAAGATAAGAAAATCAATTCTTAGACACAATTACATGCATGTATTGTGAACTTGATTTTCATGACTCGATGCATCGCTGCTTGTTTTCTTGAGTGGTATGGCACTGTGAGCCATGCGAGTAGTAATGCTTTTGCATCGGGGCTCATTGTGCCACAGGAGGTCGTGGGTTCGATCCCAACCCTGACGTCTGCTGTATATTTGGGGTTTGCATGATCTCCCCGTGGTCGCGTGGATTTTTCTCCGGGTCCTCCGGTTTTTCCCTCCATTTAGTAACATGCATTTAGAGTATTTGGCTGCTATACATTTCCACATGCTAAGCCACTTGGTTGAGCTATCATTTGTGGTCAGGTTGCTTCTGAAAAAGAGCTTTATAGTTCAGTGGGCCTTACCTGGTAAAATACAAACAGTTTTAGTTGAATTGCCCTACAGATTGTTTATTCTGTCAGTGAAGCAAATTGAGTATGTAATGCGTCAACGTTGCAACAAGCGGTGACACCTCGCCCCCTTGGTGGATGGCTGCTCGCGTACTTTTGTTCAGTTGAGACCACAAACGGCTTGTGCCTAAGTTGCAACGTCTGGTTACTCGATCTGAACAGACCGGGTTTCCACCGGCTCGGGTTCCCAGCGAGCGAAGGGGGGCGAGGCCTTTGGTTGCCGGAAGGCGCGTGATCTCCATGTGGCCGTTTTCCCTGACTGCAAAACTCCCCTCGTGCCGTTTGACGATCCCCCTTCTTGCCTACAGCAGCAGAACCTTGTTTTTAACCATATTTGTTGATCTCTTTATAAGAGTGGGTGGACCATTTTGTGGTCAAACTAAAAAAACTAAACTAAACCATTTTAAATTTTGATTTAAAGCTTTCGTGACTGCAGGGATTCATATTCTTGGTTCTTTCGGTAAAGTCACGTAGAAGGGAAACTATAAAATAATACAAAAATTGTTTCCCTTCTACGTGACTTTACCGAAAAAACCAAGAATATAAACCATTTTATTTATTCTACCAGGTAAGGCCCACTCAGCTTTGTATGTCTTTTTCAGAAGCGGCTTGTCCACAAATGATAGCTCAACAAAGTGGCTTATGTGGAAATTTATAGCAACCAAATAATCTAAATGCATGTTTATAAATGTGGAGGGAGAAACCAGAGGACCCGGAGAAAAATCCAAATATACAGTAGGCACCAGGGTCGGGATTGAAACCCACAACCTCCTGCATACCAGGCGAGGAAGTTAATATCTCGCCACTGCGGCGTCCCAATCATGAGGCAGCTTAGAGAGAGGTGGTGTGCGGGGTGTGCACGCCAGCACTGCATAGGGCCCCGGCCTCCCGGGTCTCCTGGCAGACGCGGCAGTTGGGCCAAGCAGCAGCAGCGGCACGTGTGGGCACGCTCGGCGTCGAGAGCACCGGCGAGCGGTTTGTGCTGTGTCCAGGCATTAACCCCTCCATAGTCACTCGCTACGGCGTCCTGCGAGGGGGATCTGGTGGCACTTAGATACAGGATAGAGGTGTAAAAGAGTCACACGAGTCGTCCTGGTAAGAGAACTTCTTTGTGCAGCAACGCAACCTGCACACTTGTAGGAAGCGCTCTCCCCAGCCCCATGTATCTCCTCCTCCTCCCCGTCCATTCTGAACCTTTCAGAAGGTTCTCCCACTCTTCCTTTCCACCAACCCTGTACCTAGGTCTCTTCCTCCGCCTCGAACTGTCTTCTCTCGTTTCTCTTTCCCCCCCATATCTCTCTCCAAGTCCTCAGCCAATCCCATGCTCCCCCTCCCCCTGGCTGCGCCCCCAGCCGTCGTTATTTAATTAATTACTGCAGAGTGTTTTTCCACCGTTTAGTTGAAGGCAAATTTGAAATTGTGGATTTAAATTGAAATCAGTTCGTAATAATTACATTATTATTTATGTTTACCCAAGAAAGCCTCAAGACTTTTTCAGCAGGATCCTGACACATTTTTGCAGTAGGGGGAGATGTCGTTATATGTAATCACACTTCCGTAATTTGCAGTTAATTGTTATGCATTTGGGTGGTTTGGCCAACACCGGTTACATTGCGTGGTTATTTTTTTTTATCTTTCGGAGGAAACCCATGCAGAGCAGGTGGAGAGCACATACAACTTCACACAGGAAGGTGCCTGAGTTGGGACTCGAACCCAGGGCCCTCTTGTTGTGAGGCACCAGTATTGCCACTGCACTACCGCCGTGCTGCCTGGGTGGCAGTGGAACGTCTGCGTTCAATACCGATGGAACTTGTGCCCTTGCCATATTGAAAACACATTTAGTCGGCGATTTCGTCACTGTTTCTAACATCTGAATGTGCGATTATTGTTTCAGGATACATGATGGCAGTGACAGAACATTTGAAGATAGCTTTATAAACGACACTCATCTTATTTTATGCAGAAGCAACTGTTGTACTTACACGTAAATGAAAGTATGGAATTGCGATTCAGGTGCATTGTGTAACCACTGTGTTCACAACACGTTAATCCTCGGCAAAAGTGGTTCTATGAACACAGCATCTTTTTACTTACCCGTCTCAACTGATTTCATTTGAAGACTGCGTGCTCTCTTAAGTTCCGAGTGCGCTGCTGGCATGAATTTAAAGGCCGATGGGAACCTTGAGGCAGCTCCTGCAGCAAACGGCCCCAGTTCTGTACAGACGTTGAGAACGATGGAGCTCAAGGGTCGTGTGGTTTCCGAGAGTCCTTGTGATGCTGCCGAGAAGACGGAGAAGACGAACGATGGAATCTCTGTCCCGGTGCTGCAAGTCGGTGACCCGGATACTGCTCACCCCAGGTCGAGGGGCAAAACAAGTTCTCTTTGCTTGGGCCGGTCCGACGCAAGCGACGCCTGCGCGGTCAGCGAGAGCTCCCGCAGCCTGCCGCCGGCGCCGTCGTTCGGCTCCGCGCGGTACGAGGCTGGTCACGGCGTGCGGCGCCCCTTGCCCGCGCCGCGCCCTGGCTGCAACGGCGACCTGGGTGACGTCCCGGACGGGTTGCAGGGCTGGCACGGCAGGACGGATGGCCTGAGCCTGTCCAGCACCAGCACCGAGCTGTCGGGCAGCGTGAGCCTCTCGGACTTTTCTGGGATGCACCTGGACAGCGCCTCGAGTGCCATCGTGCCACTGCACACGGACGAGTCGATGTTCATGGACGTGAACTTGCACGCGCGCAACAGCTGCGAGTGGGCTCCTGGGCAGAAGGCCGAGCCGCGGCCTCCCGGTGCCGAGCCGACGCACGCACCCCAGGGCAGCCTGCAGGGCCTCAGCGGATTTTTCTCCCGGTGGGTGTTCAATATAACGCATTTATTGGAAGCGCTGCCTTCAAAGGAAAAGGCGACGTTTCAGCCATTGGCATCTTCATAGCGCACAGAGAATTCGGAGAATCCATTTCATTCACACACCTAAAACAGCTTTTCATTCTGTTGCAGCTCAGTGATCATAGATACAAAAATATTCTGTATGCAATTTTAACAAATGCCAAGGTGCCTGGATTTTGCTGGGTGGCAATTCTTGGGCCAAAGCATGGAGCCAGCACGACCCAGACTCTGGGTGTCAATCCGGGATAACCACCCAACATAAACCAGGCTCTCAAGTCGAGGATGTTGATTATGATACTTTTAATTTATGTCACGTATAAAAATACCCAGGCATCTCAAGATACTGCACAAGACTAACACTCTTCATATTTTGTTCCACGGTCTCTGTCATAGCCATGTTTCCGATCCCAGTGTCATGGCCGGTAATGTGCACTGGTTGAAATGTTATCGTTTAGGCACTATTGATGCGTTTCGTCTGTAAAATTAACAATAATAATCACAATCTGTTATATTAAAACTATGGCTTTTGAGAGGCTCCTCTGTCTTCAGACATAGTCAATGCTGCACCATGGCCTCCACACCCAGAACCGAGAGCCATTCAGCTACCACTCTCAGAACGACCAACCTATTGCCCATCTCCTACGACTAGGACAGGGGTTGATATTTCAGAGTCATCTGTAGATAAAAAAATCACATTACATGAACTCAATCACTGAGGCCTGGCCTAGCCCTGGTCTGCACAGTGCGATGCCGCGGCTGCATCGCGCTGCATGGCGGACGCCGGGACCTGCTGGCGCTTGTACCGTGCAGTGTGGCGTTCGGCGGAGGAGTTCACAAAACAGCAACAGTGGCTGGGAGGCGGCCATAGGCTCCAGTGAGACCAGCACCGGGCACGTCCTACGTGGGTTTGAATCAGCGTTGTGTAATATTAAATTCGTTGTTTCTCTGTTATTTACGGTTGTGTCTTGCGTGAAGTGGCGACGTAAACTGAGCATGGTGCGAATCTCTGTTCCCACAGGAGCTTGTTTGGGGCTAAGGTACCGAGCTCCCCGGTGGGAGCGGGCCCGAGCATGCCGGGGTGGAGGCTGTTCGGCCGGGTCCCGGTGCGCAGTGGCTCCAACCGCGACTCTCGAGCTATCCAAAAGGTACGGCGAGCGTGCGTGCATTTTAAAAAACTTCCATACCTTTGCCAAAATTTTTGGATGGACATCAATAATATAATTGGAACATATCCCTCATACGTGCATGCGCACGTGCACTCCCTGTAGAACTCGTGATCATGCCAGCCTCTGCCTACAGGGTCGGTATTTGTCGGCACCACTGCCTCTAGGCAGCCCGTCCCTGCGGCTCGCGCTCAGGGGGATGGGCTGCAACTGCTAACGGGCAACACCGACGGCTGCGTGCATAGGCAAAGCGCCGCATTAGTTGGGTTTAAATGTGTAAACTCGCTTGCCGGGGCGATAGACTCGCGGGCACCCAGTGAGGTCACGTCACTCACTCTCGCCGTTACCCACACCATCACTCATCCACGCCATTACCCACTTCGTCACTCACCCACGCCGTCACTCACCCACACGTCACCCACACTGTCACTCACCCACACGTCAACCACGCCGTCACTCACCCACACGTCACCCACGCCGTCACTCACCCACCCACCCACATGTCAACCACGCCATCACCCACCCACACGTCACCCACACCATCACCCACCCACATGTCACCCACGCCGTCACTCAACCACGCCGTCACTCACCCACACATCACCCACGATGTCACTCACCCACACGTCACCCACGATGTCACTCACCTACATGCCACCGACACTGTCACTCACCCACAGGTTACCCACACCATCACTCAGCCACGCCATTACTCACACCGTCACTCACCCACGCCGTCACTCACCCACACGTCACCCACACCGTCTCTCACCCACACGTCACCCACGCCGTCACTCATCCACACCGTCACTCACCCACACGTCACCCACGCCGTCACTCACCCACACGTCAACCACGCCGTCACTCACCCACACGTCACCCACGCCGTCACTCACTCACCCACCCACACGTCAACCACGCCATCACCCACCCACACGTCACCCACACCATCACCCACCCACACGTCACCCTCGCCATCACTCAACCACGCCGTCACTCACCCACACGTCACCCACGCCGTCACTCACCCACCCACACATCAACCACGCCGTACCCACCCACCTACACGTCACCCACGCCGTCACCCACCCACACGTCACCCACGCCATCACTTACCCACACGTCAACCACGATGTCACTCACCCACATGCCACCGACACTGTCACTCACCCACAGGTCACCCACGCCGTCACTCACCCACATGTCACCCACGCCGTCACTCACCCACACATCACCCACGATGTCACTCACCCATATGCCACCTACACTGTCACTCACCCACAGGTCACCCACGCTGCCACTCGCCCACTCGTCACCCACGCCGTCACTCACCCACCCACACGTCACCCACGCCATCACTTGCCCACACGTCACCCACGATGTCACTCATCCATCCACACGTCACCCACGCCGTCACTCACCCACACGTCACCCACGATGTCACTCACCCACATACCACCGACACTGTCACTCACCCACAGGTCACCCACGCCATCACTCACCCACGCCGTCACTCACCCACGCCGTCACTCACCCACACCGTCACTCGCACCATCACTCACCGATGCCGTCACTCACCCACACGTCACCCACGCCGTCACTCACCCACACGTCACCCACGCCGTCACTCACCCACACGTCACCCACGATGTCACTCGCCCACATGCCACCTACACTGTCATTCACCCACAGGTCACCCACGCCGTCACTCGCCCACACGTCACCCGCACCGTCACTCACCCATACGTCCTATTCACTCACTGCACATATAGAACTCGCGTATGTCTCTCACTCGCACTTCACTCAATTATATGAATCACCCCTGTGTGGTGAGTGCTCTGTATGGTGAGTTATGTGCGGGTGAGTGCTCTGTGTGGCGAGTTCTGTGTGGGTGAGTGCGCTGTGTGTGGTGAGTGCTCTCGCAAGTGCTCTGTGCGTGGTGAGTACTCTGTGTGTGGTAAGTAATCTGTGCATGTGTGATTGCTCCGTGTACTTGTGGGTTGGGGTCTGCATTGTAAATGTTTGCACAGCTGCAAATCCAGCAACAGGGACACGCATACACACACAGGTGCCTGGCTTCTAACCTCTCTCCTCTGCCCTGTGGAGTCATTATTGCACGGAAAACTTCAAATGAATTTCCTATACAGGGTTATGACCACAGGTGACACCTCCACCGCACAGACTGATGATTAGTGCATCACTCCTTTGGGTAAGTGGTTAGCTGCAGCTACGTTCAAATATAACATCTTGTGCAGTGTTGTAGCTATGCTTTTGCACCTGGCCAGTAATGCGGCACTGTGGAGGGCAGCGAGGGTTGGTGGATAACATTCGTAAAACTCCCAAACCCACTGGACGGTGAGGTCGCCACCTTTCGGCTTGCCAGAGTATGATGGCAGTAGAGCAAGTGGGTTAATTTCCATCTGTATCCCATGTGTACAAGTGCAGGGGATTGAGTTACCCCCTTCGCAAGCGTGGGTTTTCTCCCAGTGTTCCGGTTTCCTCCCCTATGTATGTACACTCATTGATGGAGTTGGCCAAACGTTCCAATATAGGACCACAGAGGTAGGGCAATTCCTCCCTTGCTTTTTTGTGGTTTTTCCAACACCTCTGAATTTAATTAAACGAGTGCGTATTATAAATGTATTAATTTATTTAACGTGCAAATGATTTTGTATTATGTGACCTGCGTATAATGGCAATATTTTGAGGACCAATGTCGAGGTCTACTCGCCGCGAGACGGCTTCAAGAGTTTTGCGATTCCTTAGTTGCAGGAGCGCGCAGACTACAGTGGTTTACTATATGGTCCACAGTTTTGGTTGCATGGCCACAATCACTCACTCTACTGTGGCTTGTCTTTAATGAATCTCTGGGGCTCTGTCTCTCAATGGGTTTAATATACGGTCCACAGTTTGGGTTGCAGGGTGATAATCGCACTGCTGTGCTGTGGATTGTCTTTATTTTTCCATTCATGAAGGAGATGTACGCATCGGCCTGCTGATGGTCTCATGCGAGTAAGTTCATTGGCCTTCCAGCACTCGGGGGATGCTTCCCATTCAAAGCCTGAGCGTGCCCCTGTTTTGTCTATTGTCCTAAAGCATTGTATAACTGAATCAGATTTATTTATCCTGGAGGAAGCCAATGAGCTTCTGAAGCTCTTTTTTCACAGATGTCCAGTAGGGGTGGGTCAGAAAGTTACATCAATACGAATGGGTTTGTGACTGGAATGTGAACGGTGAAACATTAACTTTGTTTTAATCATTTTTAAACCTATACTGTATCTTTAAAACGAAAGCGGATTTAACATCACACAGATATGCGCAGCATACCATGCACGAGACACGTCTTCGTGTGGCGTTAAATACGTCCTGTATTGAATTGAGTGGAAACCTCCTGGGTCTTTAATCTCCAGTCAAGTTCTGATGACCCATTGTCCGATGGACTGCATTATAATATATTTTTTAATGCTTATAATGAGCTATTTATGCTACTTCAAATATGAGGTTGCCCTTACGACAGGTGCAATGAAACATAATTTATTTATTTTGCTATAGTGCTGCCCTTTATACGGGTATGAGGGTGATTGTCTCCGAGCGTTTTAAATCACATCTCATGTCAACACAATTCACGGTACTTTGATGATCAATACACCCGCAGTAATACCCATCAACCCCTGATCAATGACTACCCTATTACAGACCAATTCAGATCTTATTGGTCGCCCCGTGCCCTTATACATCTCAACGTTCATCCCACCAAGTCCCATCACAAATAGACAAAACAAATGTTTGCCCGTCTCGAAACGGCTGTACGCCTAATGGAGCTGAAAACTAAATTTCCCTGTACAAGAATACGGATAAACCGTACAGCTATGAGTAATACAGACCCGCAGTAATAACCAGCCCTGGCCACGGTGTTCGAACCGCGAACCTTTGCAAGGAGCGGTGTTGAACGCGTTACCGCCCTCGACGTGGATTTGCCGGAGGTTGCCCTCGGGCCTCTGTGACGCTCCTGCAGATAGCATAAGCAGGTTGCCTTAGGGCCTCTGTGACGCTCCTGCAGATAGCATCAGCAGGTTGCCTTAGGGCCTCTGTGACGCTCCTGCAGATAGCATCAGCAGGTTGCCGTAGGGCCTCTGTGACGCTCCTGCAGATAGCATCAGCAGGTTGCCTTAGGGCCTCTGTGACGCTCCTGCAGATAGCATCAGCAGGTTGCCTTAGGGCCTCTGTGACGCTCCTGCAGATAGCATCAGCAGGTTGACCTCGGGCCTCTGTGACTCTCCTGCAGATAGCATCAGCAGGTTGACCTCGGGCCTCTGTGACGCTCCTGCAGATAGCATCAGCAGGTTGACCTCGGGCCTCTGTGACGCTCCTGCAGATAGCATCAGCAGGTTGACCTCGGGCCTCTGTGACGCTCCTGCAGATAGCATCAGCAGGTTGCCTTAGGGCCTCTGTGACGCTCCTGCAGATAGCATCAGCAGGTTGACCTCGGGCCTCTGTGACTCTCCTGCAGATAGCATCAGCAGGTTGACCTCGGGCCTCTGTGACTCTCCTGCAGATAGCATCAGCAGGTTGACCTCGGGCCTCTGTGATGCTCCTGCAGATAGCATCAGCAGGTTGCCTTAGGGCCTCTGTGACGCTCCTGCAAATAGCATCAGCAGGTTGCCTTAGGGCCTCTGTGATGCTCCTGCAGATAGCATCAGCAGGTTGACCTCGGGCCTCTGTGATGCTCCTGCAGATAGCATCAGCAGGTTGCCTTAGGGCCTCTGTGACGCTCCTGCAGATAGCATCAGCAGGTTGCCTTAGGGCCTCTGTGACGCTCCTGCAGATAGCATCAGCAGGTTGACCTCGGGCCTCTGTGACGCTCCTGCAGATAACATCAGCAGGTTGCCCTCGGGCCTCTGTGACGCTCCTGCAGATACAGTGAGGGAAAAAAGTATTTGATCCCCTGCTGATTTTGTACGTTTGCCCACTGACAAAGAAATGATCAGTCTATAATTTTAATGGTAGGTTTATTTGAACAGTGAGAGACAGAATAACAACAACAATATCCAGAAAAATGCATGTCAAAAATGTTATAAATTGATTTGCATTTTAATGAGGGAAATAAGTATTTGACCCCCTCTCAATCAGAAAGATTTCTGGCTCCCAGGTGTCTTTTATACAGGTAAGAAGCTGAGATTAGGAGCACACTCTTAAAGGGAGTGCTCCTAATCTCAGCTTCTTACCTGTATAAAAGACACCTGTCTACAGAAGCAATCAATCAATCAGATTCCAAACTCTCCACCATGGCCAAGACCAAAGAGCTCTCCAAGGATGTCAGGGACAAGATTGTAGACCTACACAAGGCTGGAATGGGCTACAAGACCATTGCCAAGCAGCTTGGTGAGAAGGTGACAACAGTTGGTGCGATTATTCGCAAATGGAAGAAACACAAAAGAACTGTCAATCTCCCTCGGCCTGCGGCTCCATGCAAGATCTCACCTCGTGGAGTTGCAATGATCATGAGAACGGTGAGGAATCAGCCCAGAACTACACGGGAGGATCTTGTCAATGATCTCAAGGCAGCTGGGACCATAGTCACCAAGAAAACAATTGGTAACACACTATGTCGTGAAGGACTGAAATCCTGCAGCGCCCACAAGGTCCCCCTGCTCAAGAAAGCACATATACATGCCCGTCTGAAGTTTGCCAATGAACATCTGAATGATTCAGAGGACAACTGGGTGAAAGTGTTGTGGTCAGATGAGACCAAAATGGAGCTCTTTGGCATCAACTCAAATCGCCGTGTTTGGAGGAGGAGGAATGCTGCCTATGACCGCAAGAACACCATCCCCACCGTCAAACATGGAGGTGGAAACAGTATGCTTTGGGGGTGTTTTTCTGCAAAGGGGACAGGACAACTTCACCGCATCAAAGGGACGATGGACGGGGCCATGTACTGTCAAATCTTGGGTGAGAACCTGCTTCCCTCAGCCAGGGCATTGAAAATGGGTCGTGGATGGGTATTCCAGCATGACAATGACCCAAAACACACGGCCAAGGCAACAAAGGAGTGGCTCAAGAAGAAGCACATTAAGGTCCTGGAGTGGCCTAGCCAGTCTCCAGACCTTAATCCCATAGAAAATCTGTGGAGGGAGCTGAAGGTTCGAGTTGCCAAACGTCAGCCTCGAAACCTTAATGACTTGAAGAAGATCTGCAAAGAGGAGTGGGACAAAATCCCTCCTGAGATGTGTGCAAACCTGGTGGCCAACTACAAGAAACGTCTGACCTCTGTGTTTGCCAACAAGGGTTTTGCCACCAAGTACTAAGTCATGTTTTGCTGAGGGGTCAAATACATATTTCCCTCATTAAAATGCAAATAAATTCATAACATTTTTGACATGCGTTTTTCTGGATGTTTTTGTTATTCTGTCTCTCACTGTTCAAATAAACCTACCATTAAAATTATAGACTGATCATTTCTTTGTCAGTGGGCAAACGTACAAAATCAGCAGGGGTTCAAATACTTTTTTCCCTCACTGTAGCATCAGCAGGTTGCCCTAGGGCGGCCTCTGTGACGCTCCTACAGATAGCATCAGCAGGTTGACCTCGGGCCTCTGTGATGCTCCTGCAGATAGCATCAGCAGGTTGCCTTAGGGCCTCTGTGACGTTCCTGCAGATTGCATCAGCAGGTTGCCCACGCTAATCCATCACATTCGAGTCTGGCATCAGTCGCCTGTTAACTCGCCCGCCCAGTCTCCACCGTGGCAAGAAGGAAGTCCCTGCAACGTGTCCACGTGATTTTTCATATCACCGATTGTCCGTTTGTTTGTAGCAAATGTTCGCACCTCCGATTAGCACTGTTGGCTACGTACGGTGCGAAAGAAGTTCAACATACCTACAAGTGTTAAGACTTACGCGTTACCACAGAGGACTCTGCGACTCCTAGGCAGTCAGCATGTTGGGAGTTACATGCACACACCACTGCTTCTTGCAATGCGCGTCACGCCTGCTTTGATCTCTTCACATTCAGCCTGAGGGCTGCCTTGCCGGCAGCCATAAGCCTCGTCTCTCTCTCTCGTGTTTCATTTGATTCCGTGTTTAAGACATTACAGGAATCGGCCGGCCTATAACCTCGTAGTAATAACACACAGAGAACCTTCGGCGCGTGTTTATGTCATCACAGTATCGCGCAACAATTTCCCAGCGAATGGATTACAAAGTTGAAAATGACATTGTTTGAGGGTGAGCATTGAGTTAGTGAGCAGTGTGACGAGTCAAAAATCAAGTGTGCAGTGAGGGGGAGTTGTGGTGAGCGGTAGTGGTGAGGGTGAGCGGTGGTGATGAAGAGGAGCGGTGGCGGTGAAGAGGAGCGGTGGTGGTGGTGAGGAGCGGTGGTGGTGGTGAGGACCTGTGGTGGTGGTGAGGAGCGGTGGCGAGGGGGAGCTGTGGTGGTGGTGAGGAGCTGTGGTGGTGGTGAGGAGCGGTGGTGAGGGGGAGCTGTGGTGGTGGTGGTGAGCGGTGGTGGTGAGGGGGAGCTGCGGTGGTGGTGAGGAGCAGTGGCGAGGGGGAGCTGTGGTGGTGGTGAGGGGGAGCTGTGGTGGTGAGGGGGAGCTGTGGTGGTGGTGAGGAGCGGTGGTGAGGGGGAGCTGTGGTGGTGGTGGTGGTGGCGAGGGGGAGCGGGTTGGCTGCGCTGTACGCGCCATTAAAGTGGCAGCGCCGTGAGGCCGCAGCCTGCCCCGAGCTCGGGGCGAGAGGCTCGGGAGTGAGGCGCGCGGGGCGAGAGGCCCGGAGCCAGGGGATGGCAGTGACCTCGCGGCGCGGCCTCTGAGCCATGGCCGGCACGGGCAGGCTCCGCGCGGACCCCCGCGCCGCCTCCGCGCAGGGTGAGCGGCGTCTCCCCCGCACGAGTACAGTGCGACCTGTGTACAGTGCGACGGATGTACAGTGTGGCGTGTGTGTGTAGATAATCACGTGTACGGTGCGCGTTGTGTACAGCGTGCCGTCAATACAGTCCGATTTAGCACGATTGTATTCGTACGGTGCGAAAGAAGTTCCACTTGCAGTCTCTAGGCGCGGCGGTTAAATGCGCTGCGCTACGAACCCGCCTCCCCGAGTACGATTCCCGCTCACGGCCAACACCGGTGACGATTATGTGGACGTGTCCTGGGGCCTCCCCTAGGTCGACTCAGCATCTAATGAGTTACTGCTGCGGTGTGTAAACATCGCCACTGGGGAGACAAAGGCGGCCGGGCGTGGTGCTGAGAAACCACCCCGTCGCGAACAGCACTTGCCCCAACAGTCTGTTCAGGCTACACGGGGGATGTTTGCGAGGACAGTCGAGTGTGTAAAGTGTGTGTGTGTGCAGTGGTTAGTACAGTGCGAGTATGCAGTACACCTAGCCTGGCACAAGTGCCATGGTCACGGCACCGCCACTTCGTTGTGATTGGCTGCTGCTGCTGTGTCTGGGGGTGCGTGTCGGCTCCCGCAGCGTTCGTGCGTCCACTGGAGGCCGCATGGATACGAGGCGAACCTTACATCATCCGTCCGAATTTTATTTCGCACTTATTTTCGTGCTTTATTTGCCCTTCCTCCGTACCTCCGATTCGCACTGTTTGCTATGTACGGTGCGAAATAAGTTCAAAATAGGTGCATACAAGACTCATGGCATTTTAAGATAGAGCTATCAACTGATAATTCCATCCTCGTCGCTTGAGCTCTTGTGAAATTAGCCGCAGTGTGCTGCAGTGTCAGGACGTTTAGGGCCACGCGTTGCTTAATCTGTAGACTTTCTTTCACGAGCTGAAAAGCCAGTGAGACCCCAAGTCTCCTGCTCTGGTGACCTGGGTCAATACGGGACAGCCAATACAGGCCTCACAACACACAGCTGAGACCAAACAGGAGGGAAGGTAAAGCAGAGTGCAAATTACTTGGACAGGTGCAGAAACAACCATGATCGGCATCTGTGCTCAAAGTTTCCGAGAAAAGTATCTAGTTTATCGTCTTGGAGAGATGAGAAATATAGAAATTATCAGACATCTAGAAAATCACCTGATCACAAGGACGAGGAACTCAGTCCTTGGTTCCCGTAGTCGGCTGCGTCTTTCCCTGGCTTCACCGGGGCAGGGCACATGGGCATTGCTGTGCAGAGTATTTTTCCCAGTTCTGCAGCTATGATTTTGGATTTTAAAACAAAAAAAACAACTCATTTAGGGTTCTATAAAAGACCGTGTTCTGTCCAAACTTCCAGTGAACCGAGTGTGACGTTTTTGTATGACTCCTCTGCGCATGTCTACATCTCTTGTGTGTGTTCTCTCCTTTCCCACTTTCCGTAGGTGACTCCAGCTGGCTGGAATCCCAGAGCCCGTCGGACTCAGTGTCTCCTATATTAACTTGTTGTGGGTTTAAGGCATGTCAAACGCCCCCCGACCCGGCCCTCTTAGCATGCCCCCTGTTGCCATCACGCCGACCCCTCGTGCTCTCTCGGAGAGTGTGCCGCGAGGCTGAGCAGCCTTGCGCCTCGGGCCCTGTTTCCTCAACCAATTGCTTTTCGTGGTTCACATTCATCTAACACTTGGTGGTTGTGGTTTTGTGTAAACTATGTGTGTTCTTGCTCGTTGCATGTGTTTCATACTCGCCTTTTAGTTGCATGTGGTTTTGGTTTGCTTAGTTCCACTGCAAACAATGGTAACTCACACAAGGCTGTTAAGTTTTGCATAAAGAGGAAAGAGCCTTTGCATCAGCGCACCTGGCGAGTTAAGGAACCTGAATTCTCCTCATTCCCAGTGCACGCTTGGCCTTGCTGGATATGCCCACGTGAAACCCACTGACATGGTGCGAATGTATTCAGTGTGTTACGTGGCGTAACAGTAAGTTACACGCAGAGAGTAGAGTCGACGTTTAGCTGCAGCCAATAATTATTTAGCCTTCAGGGCGCCTGCTTTGTGACGTTTCGGTAGCATGGTCTTTTGAAAGTGCCGCACCAGCGGATTTAAGTGTATGCTGGCCAGTGATACGGTGCAGCGGTACCGCGTTCGGTGCTCGTAGCAGAGCTTCACAGTTAAAATCCAGCAGCCACCCTGGTTAATACTGCGGTGTTTAACAACACAAAAATGCTCCGTCAGCTTCACAGCTTACGTTAAAGATACTCTGCCGTCATTCGCGAGTCTCGGCCATTGTATCCCAGCATCGTGGTCCTAATTTGCTAAATTCGAAAAATTACCCGAAAATTACTCTATTGGAATAGACAAAGTAATTATCGCTACCTACTGTGAAAACTTGGCAGGACCCTCCACAAAAAGTAATGAGACTCAGTGAGGCTTTCCTGGGTAAATAAGTTTAATAATAAAAGTACAATAATGGAATATTTTGCCTATTATGATTTTTTTTATAAAGTCTTGCAAACATATGTGTAGCCCAACGGACTTTTACCTGGCTCTCAGTGCTGCCAATGTAATTGAGCTCCATCCAAGGCTTATTTTAGAGTTCGGTCACACGTTGACCGAATGAAATATACATTTGCATGCTAACTCCGAATGGCAAGCGAGGTTAGTTTTGTTAAGTTAGCTCGTGAGATGAATATTAAAGAAAAGTCACCACATTTGCCATCACAGTCGAACTCCATGAATCCTCGGTGATGTGGGGGAACTGCTCATAGATCCTGTAACCGCGGCGACCACGGATTACCCCGAAATCTGCGCCGGAAAGATTAGCCGTGTGCCACAGATTGGAGGAGCTTTTAGTTTCCGCATTGTCAGTCTCTCTGTCTCCGTTTGTTTCTCTCGGTTGTGGACTGGACAGTATGAAAATGTTGAGTTCGACTATAATGACAACATACAAATGTGGCTTAAGAAAGCATTGCCTGTACAAAAGAGACCACAGCACACTTACATGATGGCAACACCTTTACACACAGCAGAGCAGAGCTCCAAAAACTTTGCCAATGCAGCCATTACGTAAAGCAGGCCAATCGCACAGAGCAGTGGCTTCCAACGGTTCTGCTCCCATGGACACAGTCGGCCCTTCAAACCGTGTTGGCGGACCACTGTGCAGTGGGTGGTAAATTGGTTTATAGTGATAGAAGTCTTGTCTGCAAGAGTTCCGCAAACCACTTCCTACGGTGCTACGGAGCACCCCAGTGGTCCTTGTTCCACAGCTTGGGAGCCACTGCCAACAATATGATTACCAACCGTGCTCCTAATGATTAATGACTGCAATATCTATCGTGTGACACGGAGTAAATACAGCGATGTGTCAAATACAGAGGATATAATTTTGTCAACATCCAATCTCTGCCATGTCAGTTGCATGATACAACCTGTGGAGTCAAAACAGCACCAATGCTACCATGCTCTTGCTATTCACTGCATGGTGAGAGAGGAAGCGAGGGAGGAGGGAACAAGCAAGTGAGAGAGACTAAGAGAAGGAGGTAGAGGGTGAGTGAGCGAAGGATGGAGCTAGGGAGCAATTGAGTGAGAGGGTGAGTGCGCGCGCTAGGGAGGGATCGAGTGAGCGAAGGATAGAGGGAGGGAGCGAGTGAGTGAGAGGGCGAGTAAGTGAAAGATGGAGCTAGGGAGCGAGTGAGCGAGAGGGCGTGTGAGCGAGGAGGGAGGTGTGGTTGAGGAGCTCACGCCGCCTGCACCGTCCTACAGGAGTACGAGGATCGCGCGCGACGCTCGTCAGCGGTGCTGTCAGGGCCACCACTACCACCGGTGGTGAGGAGGCCCCTGGAGTTCGAGCCCCTGTCCACGACAGCGCTCATCCTGGAAAACCGCCCCGCGTGAGTGCGCGGCTGCCACCGCCGCCGCATCCCAGCAGAACCGCTCTGGGAGACGTAGCCCATGACGTTCACAGCTCTTCGTTAAGCTTACAAAAATAAAGTTTAAAATCACATCTAGGTACTTTGTCATCACGCTGCAGTGATTGCACCGCGTTGATATTTCATGAACGCTTAAGGATGTCGCAGTGGCTGCACTCTAGAGCCATTGTGATGCGTGTGAATGAAGTTTAAAATCCCTGCCGGCCAGCCCTAAGTGTTAATGAGCCAAGAGCTATTTAGATTTTGGTTTGAGTCTCGAGGTAGCAAATGTGATCTCCGAGTCAGAAGCGTGTGGTTACAAATTCAGAACACCAATTTCATCATGGGCTTTAGTTTGGATTGTTCCCTTTCATTATTCCTGCATGACACCATCCTCAGCTTGGTAGCTCGTGAGGGACGAAGGGTTCGCAGAGACCAGACCTTGCATCTGTGCATCTCTGACAGCGGCCAGCATGGGCCCAAGTGCCCATGCACACCCTTTTCGCTTGTGTGATATCTCTGAGACTGTTGTCTTGGACTCAGCCCATTTTTTCCTATGATTTTCTGATTGTGTTGACTTTCCCTTCGTAGCCAAGTGCAGTTTGACACCATGGTGGCGAGAGGTTACCTACCGTGCCTGGTATACAGGAGGTCGTGCGTCCCATCCCGACCCTGATGCCTGCTATATATTTGGAGTTTGCATGTCTCTTTCTCTCCCCGTGGTCACGAGTATTTTTCTCCATGTCCTCCAGTTTTTCCCTCCACATTGAAAAACACGCATTTAGAGTATTTGGCTGCTATAAATGTCCACATTATAAGCCACTTCACACCTCCGATTAGCATGGTTGGCTACATACGGTGCGAAGAAAGCTCAACATACACACATACATACATGGTTGAGCTCTCATTTGTGACCAGGTTGCTTCTAAAAAAGAGCTGTATTGCTCACTAGGCCGTGCCTGGTAAAATAAATAATATAAAAGTTTAGTTTTACTTCCATCATGGGTGTATTCCCCCAATCATTCCCGTCATTAGTGTTGTCAGCGACGATGATAAATGCGGTCATGACTCGTGATTAAAGCTCCCGAATGCGGTGTGGCATGATTGTGCGCCGCGTTCCTTGATGCTGTGTTGGGGGCTGCCACATGCGTGTCTATCCTCAGTCACCTCCCCGCCAAGCCCCCGGACGAGGCAGAGAGACACCAGCAGCTGTACGATGAGATGGTGCTGCAGGCCAAGAAGAGAGGTGGGGCGTACATTGGAACTCGTGAACCTCTTGGTTGTGTATAACATTTTTTCCATTTTGATTCCATTCATGTATACAGTAATTCCTCATTTGATGCGGTCGATGCATTTCTGAGAAAAGTGCCTTCATTAAACGAAAAAGCGTTTAGCGAGGAATTACTGTACCGATCACGTATGCACTGTAAATCAGCCTGTAGTAATCACATGGTGGGAGAAATAACTGAGATGAGGGTACGACGCCGCGCACTGTATCATTCCGTTTACTGTATTACACCGCTCAGCTGCGCAGCTCGAGAAAGCAGTTGTCGACCACTCAGAAACCGTGTTATAACGGGCGCATTCGACGTTGTGGGAAAATGTTTCCGAATAGAAGAACTGAGAACGCGTTAAGTGAGAACTTACCATACACCACACAAAGTACACACTCTATTCGGCAAGTCAACATTCACCGGTGGGTTTGGGTTCATGAATTGTGACAAACCGGTGCTACGATGTAGGAGTCGATTCCTAATTGACTGAATTTCAAGATAATACTACTCACTGTCTACAAGGTTCTCCATGGACTCACCCCTCTCCTACCTCCCCCCGCTCATCTCACTACTCCACACACTCTCCCCTACCTCTCCCCTCTCATCTCACTCTACTCCCCTCCTCGCACTCTCCTTCCTCTCCCCTCTCACTCTACTCCCCTCCACACACTCCTACCTCTCCCCTCTCATCTCACTCTACTCCCCTCCACACACTCTCCTACCTCTCCCCTCTCATCTCACTCTACTCCCCTCCACACACTCTCCTACCTCTCCCAACTCATCTCACTCTACTCCCCTCCTCGCACTCTCCTTCCTCTCCCCTCTCACTCTACTCCCCTCCACACACTCTCCTACCTCTCCCAACTCATCTCACTCTACTCCCCTCCACACACTCTCCTACCTCTCCCCTCTCATCTCACTCTACACCTCTCTACAAAATTACTGTTTATGGACTGCATCTGGACATGCAGTTGCATCTCAAGACAGTCAAAAGCTCGGGTTTCCTCCAGGCTCCCCACTTACCTCCACAAATGTACTCATTGTGGAATTGCCCATTCATCCCAAACAAGCTTGAGTCTTTGAGACTCCTTGAGGCTTTCCTCGGTAAATTTGTGCGAATGTGTTTATTGTTTCTGTTCCTTACATGGTAATGTAGAGTGTGTGTGTGTGAAGCAACGGGAAGCTTTCCAGTGGTGCGTCCTTGGAACAGCAGCCGCATGGACTCCTGCTGTGGCTCTCCGGGGCTCGCTGTCGTCCGTGTGCAGAGGTACGAGAAATGCAGAGGCGTAAGAAGCAGCTGAAGGAGCGGTGCAAGCAGGAGGAGAACATCTCCATCTCGGTTGCCGTGTGGAACACGGAAATTCTGCCCCACTGGGACCGCACGTGAGTTCCCATGATACCCTTCCCGCCATGCTGTGATGTTACAGGAAACGGGACCGATCACATGGGTCTGCTCACCGTGACATTGCTGCTCTCACTGCCCCTGTACCGAGGGAACAAGTAGACCTTGGTCGCAGCGATAGCCAGGTCGGCAGATACCTTTATTTTTTGTTAATTAAGCACCTTAGATGTGGTACGTGGTACAATAAAGCCGAGAGGTGTAATATTATAATTACTCAGGTGAGAGTGGAGCGCTGCATATAGTGTGGGTTCAATCCCAATACAGGGTGTATGGGCGTCGACCACGTATTTGAAAAGAGGGATGGTGAAGTGGCACAGGTTCTGGGTTTGGCAGGGGATAAAGGAATTGAGGAGCCTTATTCAGGTCGCCAATTCATTCGGCATGCAGCATGCACTGTGAGTGAAAGAATTAGCTGCAGGAACCCATGCGGTAATATTCAGAACAGGTGCAGGGCTAAATTTCATCAGGAAATTAACCTATGGACTGTGCCAAACCCAGCCCTAGTTTCATATGTATTGGAACCCCCTCTCACGCAATTGAGAGGCGGGATGAGACCACAGCAGCAGGACACCAGCCACTAGCAGCTCTGCCCAACATCCAGCCAGCAGTGGAGAGAGGAGCCGACCACAGAGAACAGCCAAGTTGAATGCTTGGCCATCTGCTCGGGGAGCAGACACGTGAGATGATGAGAAAACGCTTCAGCAGTGGGGCGAGCGCAAAGAGGCCGCCTTGAGCGCCATCCTGTGGGGGAAAGCAGCGGTGCAAGCGGGGCAGCTGAGCACACACAAGCCAATAATCTGCCGTCATTGTCCGACTTGTGCCGTTAAGTCCAATATTGTACTGTTGAGCGTGGTGATTGTGGTACTGTGAATGAGAAGGGGTGCTTGGGGATTTCTGTGTACTGCATCTCAGCATAAGTACACTGTGGTGAGGTGGTTTAATATTGGCCACATAGATTTTGTGATCGTGAGGAATGCCATCTACTGGAGTGCAGAGGTGTGAGGGGATGTCTGATAACAGGGGCGTTAGAAGGCTGAGTGGTCTCACCAACTCCCAGAACCCTGAAGACGAATCACGATCTTTATTTACTATGGAGAAATCTGATGAGCTATGAAGCTCTTTTTCATAGATGTTCAGGGTAAAAAGTGCGAAATCCAACGGGCCTCGCACTACTGTGGCGGAGTGGGAACTTCCCCATATCTGGACAAAGAAGCAAATCAGCCTTAAGGGCCAACGGTGGCCAAGATAGCCTTATCCGAGAGTGCATGAGTCCGGGAATGCGCTTTGACATTGATGCGAGTGGGTACATGTTTGTATGTTACTATTTATAAGATACCGTGTGTGAGACTTGTCGTTCGAAGTTGTGGAAACGTATCGGGTGACTGACCGTTTAAAGATGGTCAATTCTAGTAATGCTTCGCCTCAGGTGAAAGGTTGCCTCGTTCTCACACGACTAAAACCACCATATGAGCACTCGTGACCTGGCGAACCAACAATATCACCGTGACACCGGCAACGGTCTATTATAGTCATAGACTATGTCACACGGTGCCAGCATTACAAACGAAGCGAATGTGAGACGTTGGTGATGTTGACGTGAGAACGTTCTACATTTAGGAGGCAGACCCGGAAAGCCAAGGACCTCTGGTGGCAAGGCATCCCTCCCAGCGTGCGGGGCAGAGTGTGGAGGCTGGCCATCGGCAATGAGCTCAACATCACACACGGTCAGCGGCATGCCGTGCCAGTGCACCGGCATGCCGCATCCTCTGCCGCACTCTCACTGCTGTGGCGGCCACGTGGTTCCACACACCCCCCCCCACCAGTTCCGAACCACTGATGTCAGTATTCTGCACAAATATAACTGAGAGAGCAACAGAGACTTGCGGGTCGGAGCTCTGTTATTATTGCCGATGGAGAGAAGTGCGGGACTGGCCTGTGAGGCATCGCCGTGTGAATAAGGATGGAACAATGCAATGATTTAGAAACATGCTTTTAAAGTATTTGGCCGGTATAAATTTGCACATGATAAGCCACTTTGTTGAGCGATCATTTGTGGCCAGGCTGCTGCTGAAAGAGAGCTATATAGCTGAGCGAGCCTTTTATATTGATACAATATAAATAGTTTATTTACTTTAAAATATAAATTTTCAATCTGCCGATATGTGAATCGAGAGCTCACTCTTGACGGATCTCTAAAAATCACGTGTCCTCTCCGCTCGTTTCAGAGCTGTACGAGATCTTCCTTTCTCGAGCAGAAGAACGGTGGAAAAGCTTCAGTGAGACGAGCTCCAACGTTGAAGCTGAAGGTAACCGTAGAATTCACCATGAGGCCATTGGAAATCTCAGCCTTGCTGGCACTCCTAACACAGGGAGTTGGGAGTTTTCCCTCTCACCCAATGCATTGAGAGAGGCCAGGATTAGGGTTTGTTTTAGTGGTCCCAGGTTATTTAGTTTATGATTTACATTGGTGGCAAAATACAGTCCAGCCGATTACAGGGCATGGACCCGAACATGGACGTAATCGCCACCAAAGTAGTGCATTACTGATTGTTTTTTTCGGTAAAGTCACGTATGTAGAAATACAATAAAATTATATTAAAACAAAAAACAATCACGACGTTTCGATCACAACGCAAGCGATCTTCATCAGGTGTCAAGAACAAATCACGGAGGTAAATACAACAAAAAGATGAGAGACGAGAATTCAACAAACCTGAAAAAACATGTGAAGCACATCCAGTCAGGCCAACAACACAGTTAGACACTTCCTGGCGGACCACGAATTCAGAAGAGTGTTAAATTTCGTGTTCAACCTTTGGATTGCACATACCAGCATAGATAGAATGAAAAATACGAGGTACACGGTCAGTAGAAATACATAAACAAGTCCACCAAGAGGTAAGGAGGGAGGAAAGACGGACAGGGAGGCAGAGAGAGAGAGAGGGGGGGGCCGGAGGGATGAACAGAAGCTTAAATAGGAAATACGGTTGGAGGGCGGGAGGGGCCAGAGCGAGAGCGGCAGCTCAAACACGCACATCTTACACGTACAAAACGGCAGCTCAAAAAATGACCACCTCTTGTAACTACAAAACGGCAGCTCAAAAAAGGGCACATCTTACACATAATTACAACGGTAACTTCCCCGTAGAAGTGTGATAATATCAGTTTGCTTCTGAGGTTGCATTAAAGAAGCTAAACTTACTCTACCAATTCAGCTCTTAGCTTTGTTCTGGATGCTCCCTTCAGTACCCACCATTGTGACAATTACATTGGTTCAACTTGAAACTCTCTCTGCTCATATAAGCATCCCACTGGGCTTTGTTTATTTTAAAGGTCCTCTTGGATAAATCTGATCAATACTAGATGGATCAGTTGACCCCGAAAGAATATAAACTAAGCCGAAGAAGCTCCTCTGACTTCCTCTTAGAAACCCCCCAGGTTCGATTCGGTCTGCAGAAAAAATGTCTTTCTCGGTGGCTGCTCCCTCGCTGTGGAATCGCTTTCACGTTAGCTTTGGGAATTAATTTGTTGATGACCTTGAGACAGCTACGTTCACTCTTGAAACTCAAGTTCCTTGATAGGTGTAGCCGTCGTAAATAATTGTCAGAGATGTTTGAGCTGGAGCTTATTTGGAGCATAAAATTCCGGTTGCTCATTGTGTTTATTTGTTAGTGACAATTTTTTTTCCTTTTATTTTTGTTCACAAAAGAATGTAGTCTTGTTATTTAGTTTTTTCAATGGTTCCCACTTCCTTTAACATATAAAGCACATGCATGAATACTCACTGTTTGTATCATGACCTATGTAACCATGATTGTAAATCAGATCCGTACTGTGGTCGTAAAATTTGTGGGAGGTCCCCTTTTATGCCCCTTGCCCATTGAGGGGTGTGGCTGCGAGGGATTGTAGACCAATCAAATGCTAATTTTTATGTTAATTTCTTTGTCAGGACACCTTGTTTGCTCGCACACAGCTTAAAGGTCCGCGGTCTGAGCGTGATTGTGTTTCGCTAAATTCTCCTGTTTGATTTTTACTAGGTGCCTCGGTGAATGTATATGCTCTGACTTTAACATAGCTATTTCTGTGACCAGTTACAAGCTAATCACTCAGCTATTTCAATGCTAAATTCTATGCTAATTCCTTTGTCAAGAGGTGCCTCTGCAGATGTGTATACTTTAACTTAGCTATTTCAATGCTAAATTCTATGCTAATTCTTTGTCAAGGGGTGCCTTTGCGGATGTGTATGCTTTAACTTTAACATAGCCATTTCTGTGACCAGTCACAAGCTAATCACTCAGCCATTTCAATGCTAAATTATATGCTAATTCCTTTGTCAAGGCACTTTGTTTCTTCTCACACAGCTTAAAGGTCGTGATCTGAGCGTGGCTTTTTTCACTCCAGCGCTGTCCTCCAGACAGTCTCGTCCCTTCACCTGATGAAGGCCGCTTGTGTTGTGGCCGAAACATCGCGATTTTTGTTATTTTATTTTTTTACCTACGTGACTTTACCCACTAGAACCAAAGAGTATGGATCCTTGCAGTCACGGAAGCTTTAAATCTAGAACTCCTTCACTTGTTCGATTTGTGGCTCTGAAACATAAACAATAAAATAAATCTAAAAAAATAATCACAACCACAATGCCGGTACCCCGGGGTACCATAGTACACCGGCTCTCGCATAATGTCCGTGATGCAGTCATTTTTAGTCTGTTGATGGTCGGCGATGCGGCAATCGACTCATCTCGATGAGCTGTACACGATGCGCTATTCAAAGTTTAATTTTTTTTATTTCGGATTTATTGGTACCCCAGTCGTGGAGTTAAGTACACCCTTGGAAAAAATAGTTTCCCAGAAATAAAATATTTAATTGCCTCATCCATTTTGTATTATTTGGTACCCTGGGGTTTCGCCATAAGGATCAATTATCCCCTCCACTCACAGGCGTCGCCTCCTAATGATAGAGGCACCAGTGGCTGCATTTCCACGTGTTTGGTCCACAGCATGACATGTTTGTCAACATTCTATTAACATTTGGAAAAAAATATACAAAAAACTGTACTTTTGGAAAAACGCAGTCAGTGCCACATATAAACCTGTAAATTAAACTTGAGATAATTTAAAATGTGAGTGTTAATGGACGAGACAGACAAAATGCAAATTAGGAGGGTGGCAAGGTAGTGCCTTGGTAACGCTCGTGCCACACAGCAAGAAGGGCCTGGGTTCAATTCCTAACCCAGGCTGCCTTCTGTGTACACTCTGTACATTCTCCCCCTGCTCTAAATTGATTTCCTCCGGTTTCTCCAGTTTCCTACAATAGCTAAAACATGCTGAAACGTTACCTGAAAATTACTCGAGGGAGTAGACATGGTGACATCGCCCCCTGGAGTTGAGACTTGCTAAGACTTTCCTGGGTAAACAAGCGTCACATCACCCTTTCCTGTTCCGAGACGTCTGCAATTTGCAGGGTGGGGTCCCGTTCACCGCTGAATCTAGGAACATGCAAGCGGTTAGCGTAAATTTTATTTAGAGAGGCATGTTGCCGTTGTTTTTTAAGACATTGTGCTGACCGTAGAGGACTGCAGCGACATGACCGCACTCTACGATAGCTGGCGCCAAACTGCCACACGCCCTCCCGCATGGCATTGTGGGAGCCTCGGTACCGATAAAGTTATTTTATTTTAGTTTTCCTTCCGGTTCCGTTCCAATGACGTACGTGTCCATGAAGATGTTATTTCAATGGAAGGCATTGACGCACTGTTCTGCGGGGGTGGTGCAGAGGCTGTTGTTGCTGTTGTTGCTGCCACGGCGGAGGCCGACCGAGAGGCGAGCCTGGAGCTCATCAAACTCGACATCTCGCGCACCTTCCCCACGCTCTGCATCTTCCAGAAGGTGCGTTTCCTCCTCAGGCCGCCCCCAACGCCCGATAAAATAAGCGATTGCCTTCTGGAAACAATAGCCGCGCACAGGCATGGAGAATCTCAACCGCTGCCTTAGGTTTTAGCGACATTTTAACTACTGTCTCCACCTGCACACTATTGGTCAACTGTGTTCAACTTTTGTCGCCGGGACGAGAATGTCTGGTTGTTTGACCGCTCAGCTAGCACTGTTGTCCGCAGCCGTTGGTGGCGTCCCTACTGAGCAGGGAACGCGCAGTTTTGGCTCTGCCAGATGTTGTCTCGTGGCGGTCAACAGAAAGCATTTGCTGGTCCACAAGGAAGCACGAAGTTTTATATGAATAAAAAAACTGAGCCTCAAAAAGTTGCATGCGCATCACAGTACTCAGCCCTTCGAGAATCAGTGTAGTTGTGTTTTCCTCGGTAAGAACACTGCAGTTTGACACGTAGTTTGTCATTGCAAAATTTACCGTGACTCGTGACCTCTGTGTAACCCGGAGTATCTCCTACGTTTCCTCGTATGAGAAAAGCAACTCAGCATTTTATCTCAACGGCTCACTTTGGATAGTTCACGCTCCGAGCTGTAAGCACCAAAACGTTGCCCATCTCAGATGTTGCGTTCTCAGAAAATAGCCGCAATCGGCAAATCCGCAAACTCAAAGGCACATGGGAAATATCGGGTTTGGTTCACGTTTCTTTATACAACTTCGCTGCTTTTACTTTATGTTCCTTATGTTAACCCAAACATGAAAAGGGAAGTATTTTAATGTAAAATATAATTAATATTTTCTATATTGTTAAATACAACTGATACGGTCAATGTATAGAATGAAAATATTTAATATAGTGTACCGAACTGTACTGTACATGTAAAAGTAAACCTGAAAATAAGGTTAATGACATGTACTGTCCAGTAAATATTATACAGTTTAAAAACAAACAAACTACGAAGATTCACTACCACTTAATTTTATTTTAGGGGCCCATTGCAAAACAATAAGAGCACTGATAAATAAACAAAAATCGTGTATCTGAACCTCACTGCCTCACTGGAGGATGCTGGGAGCACGTGAAGTGGTACCCGCGATGCGCCGCTTGGGAGACAAGACGGAGATGAGACGGCGCGTGTGTTCCTCCGCAGCAGCATAATTGCAAGCAGTACAGTTACGATGCAAACAAGAATATTGCGGTTAACTGCGAATGGTCGAGGCAAAGGGGTGCGATTGGCAAACCTGTATCTCAATCGATTTTGCGTGAATAGTCAAATCCGCTTTGGGGAAACCTCGATGGCCAAGGTTTCGGTGTAGTAACTACAAGGTTAAACCACAGTCAGGTGTTCAGCTCACTAGCCACTATGGCATTCATCTGATTAGCGGAGAGACGCACGGCATATTTATAGAAATCTCTTCTTTGCTTCCAGTAAACACCGTTGAGCCGTTTATGTTGTTGGGGTTACTGCAGGACATGCGATTTCTCCTCGGAACTTAATAGTTGGAAACCCTCACACAGAAGAGTTTATCGCAACCCAAAATCCTAACCCAGGAGTTGGCAACGAAAATAATAATACCCATATTGTTCGAATTCTGTAAACTCAATATTTTAAGAGCCGCCAATGCATGTGAATAGGAGACAGTCCTTAATAAATAACGTCAAGAAGCAGTACTTAAAGAGCCGCATGCGGCTCCGGAGCCGCAGGTTGCCGACCCCCTGCCCTCACCTGAATCCTAACCAACTCATTGCACCCAGGATAATTGCACCTCTGATGAGGCAGTCTTTAAACCGTGACATAATTTGCCTCGTTTTGTTACAGAAGTGTTAGGTGTGTGGTTTCCCAAATATTAAGACTACGGGGGTTTACCTCCAGCAGCTCACGCGCGTTTCACAAACTGAGAAGAGTTAGAAAGTCAAACGTGGTGGTGTTGATTGAAGGGGTGTCGGTAGTTATTGTGCACCTGCCAGGCGGTGGTCATGGTGGAGAGATCAGAATCGGAATATTTCATAATCAGAATATTAATTTATACTGGAGGAATCCAATGAGCTCTCCAGCAGTTGTTTGTGTGTCCCGTGTTGTTGCAGGGTGGACCCTACCACGACGTACTGCACAGTGTGCTGGGCGCCTACACCTGCTACCGGCCGGACGTGGGCTACGTGAGTTGCCCCGGCCTCGCCGTGTGCTTGGCGGTGTCTTTCCCGAACCCGGACGGAAAATCAACAGCATCGGGTCACGTTCTCTCGCCTTGCCACAATCGCTTCAAATGAGTAAAAATGTGAAATTCCCGTTAAAATTACTCGCATGGCTATTCCCGCCCCCGCCTAGCAAATGAACGCCCATCGCCGAGCCAGGTGTTGAGTCCGCTTGTTCCGCATGTGGAACAGGGGAATCTGCACTCGAATTTGTTTTGTTAGTCGAGAGAGCGCCATATAAATTAAATGTATACATTCACTTCCACGGCCATCAGTAGCTGTCGTGGTCTCTGCCGGGAAGTTGATAGTGGAATTTTTCGTTTTATAAATGGGAATTATCTACGAGGCAGTTACATGCATGTCATCACTTGCTCTCATTTCAACACGAAAACTGATAAGTTCCCGGAAAAAAATCTTGTTGTCTATAGTGTGGATCGCCACATTCTACTAATGTGCTACACCATGCTGCTTATTGTCTAACCTCGAGGTTAATTTGTTGTATTGTTTAGACTAATGCTTTGTGAACTTATGAATTACAGTATTGACTTAAGTGATTAACACATTTTGATGCCCTGTGCTGTAACTGTGCGCTGTAGGACTGTGGTGTAACGCTGCATGTTTTTCAGGTGCAGGGCATGTCCTTCATTGCTGCTGTGCTGCTGCTGAATATGGACACGGCCGATGCCTTCATTGCCTTTGCCAACTTACTGAACCGACCCTGCCAGATGGCCTTTTTCCGCGTTGACCATGGCCTGGTGTGTGCGCTGGAGACTGAAACTAATTCACGGCACATCACCGGGAACAAACGAGAGCTCCCTTTTCTGCGGTTGTCCGCTATTCTAATCGCATGCCGTAATTAATTCTGTAACACCTCTTTATGTAGGCTATTAATAATCACAACTTCTGTAAGATCATAATTGATATTCGGGTCGGTTCGTGCAAGTCAAATTTGTGCCGTGTGCCCTCCTCCACCCGACACGTGAAAAAACGCGTCAATTTATCACTGCTTCAGCAGCACCACTGCATTGTTGGGAGAGTCATCCGCACACGTTGTTACTTGGCTGTGTCGAGTGGAGGAGGGTTTACAACACATTTTGCTTACGCGATCCGACGCAAATATCAATTATGAACCATTATATTGGTCGCGAAAGTCCACCCGTGTTAAACTTCCATAACTTGGCAAGCCATTACAAGGCATTGGCCACTGGTACGTTTAACGGCAGCTATTAACCAGTTGACGCCCTACCTCCGAGCACTGCCAAGGCAGCCGCTTGCACCCAAGGGTCTCTCCCTTTATCTGCTGACCGCGGGCTGACACTCCCCTGCCGGCGACTTGTGAGAGCAGGCGATCGGCTACGGGTGGTGATGTGTCGGTCGGTAGCTGTGGGAACTCAGAACTCCCTCACGCTGATACCAAGGCAGACCATATACATGCAAGGTCCTGCCACTTGGTCTCGGTGTGTCGAGCAGACATGCGCGCTTACACACACGTGCACAGTGCGCGTCCCTCAGTGCGGCCTTTGCTGTTTCTTGCGATGAAAGTAATTTGAATTTGCCAGTTAGTGGAAGTATGAATTGAGGTAGAGATACTGGGGGTGTGTAAGAATTGTGCACAGCCTGCAGAAAAGACATTTCCCTGATTGACTTGTGCGCGTCTGTTGCAGATGCTCGCTTACTTTGCAGCCTTTGAAGTTTTCTTTGAAGAAACCCTCCCACAGCTCTTTTCACATTTCAAGAAGAACAATTTGACTCCAGATATTTATTTGATCGACTGGTATGAATACAAACGCAGCATCACTACACTCTTAAATATATATGTATATGTAAATGTAAAAATAAGGAGAGTGGCTTTCCACTCGGTCATGCTAGGTGTGGTGCTCATGACCCTTTTACAACCCTCTGTGTACATTCCTGTGGTGGGGGTGCACCTGTTCAGAGTAAAGCTGCTGTTGACTTCCCGCAGAGTAGTACTCCTTCTTGATGTCGCTGCTGACAGGGCTCGGTGTGGATGTTCCTGCACTGCCCTCTCCGCCGCGTGATGCGTGCAGGATCTTCACCCTCTACAGCAAGTCGCTGCCCCTGGACGTTGCGTGCCGCGTCTGGGACATCTTCTGCCGTGATGGCGAGGAGTTCCTATTCCGCACGGCGCTCGCCATCCTGCACCTGTACGACGACGTGCTGCTGCACATGGACTTCATCCACATGGCCCAGCTGCTGACTCGCCTCCCCGAGGACCTGCAGGCCAGCGAGCTCTTCTCTTCCATCTCGGCCATCCAGCTGCAGAGCCGCAACAAGAAGTGGAGCCAGGTACAGGGGCCGCCCTCTGCGCCACACCGCAGAGTGTCCGTTACACTCGGGCCCCGCCAAGAACCTCGCGTGAGCGACACGCGTTCCTTGCACGAGGTCTAACGCGGGCGGTGTCGCGGCCTCATGGTAGCGCAATCACCGATCGTTGCAGAGGTTCACGGTTCTAATTCGTCAACCGCCACAATTACTACTGCGCTGGGTGTATTAACGGTAATGATATGACGCGTCGTCGGCTTCACAGTGGAAGTTACAGATCCGGCGACGTCATACACAAGAGTAGGGCATTGTGTGCCGGCGTCATCGGCCAAATTTGAAACATTTTCCACAAACTACTCAATTGGGGTTATCCTCGGCTGTGTATGTACGTTGCACTTCTTTTGCAACGTATGTAGCCAACCGTGCTAATTGGAGGTACAATCATCGCCCCCTCCTGCGAAAACTTAGCAGGACCCTCTTGAGGATTTCCTGGGTAAACAAGTGTAGTAATAATAACAAAAACGATCATTTTCTAAGTTGTCCTTGGGAAGTGGCGCACATTTCACGAGTGTTGATGGGGGGGCGGGTGGTGGTGGTTTGTGTTTGGCGAGGGCAGGTACTCGCCACCCTACTAAGGGACTGCAGGGACTCGGGCAGAAGCAGCAAGGCCAACAGCCCCAGCTTGAGGCACTGAGCCCCCCGGGGCAGCTCCAGCAGCACCTCCCTCGCCGCCCACGCGCCACGATGATCGTCTCCGTGAATGCCGGGAGCCGCATCAGGAATCGTGCCTTGCTGACAACACAGACTGCTGGGTGGGACTTACGACTCGTGAAGGAATGGGTTCACTAATGCTCTCGGCATCGCAGCAGACACCCTTCATCCAAATGAATTCCCGTTAGCAGCTTTTTAAATAAATGTAGAATACTGTACTATCTTGCACTTCTTTTTATTCAGGGAAAATTACTTGTTATTGATCAGGAAGTGTTTGTTTTTCTGTTCTGTTGCTGTTTAAAAGTGTTTTCTCTATTCAAGTTTTGTTCTTTCAGTTTTGTTAGCAATAACCATTTATTTAATGTGGGACCACGGAGACTTTAAAGGGTCATCGCTGCTCCAAGGTCAGGTTTTATGAACTATTTAGGAGCATTAATTATTCACTGAGCTGAGCAAGAAGATCAACTAAGTGAAGAAGCTCAACACATTCATTGATTAATTGTTGGTTGAAAAGGGCAGAATAGCCACATTCAGACAAATCTCAATTGAGAGAAATGCCCCATTTTCCAGCCTTAAATGTTACATTTATTGCAAATTTCAATTGTCCTCCGAGCCCAACGTGGGTTGGAGCTAGGGGTGCAGTTTGCACAAGCATCAAACGACTAGATTTCCAAAACTGTAGAACACAACATTAGATCCTCATTGCGGTTCTCCACCTTGTACAATGCAAATCGCTCCAGCTAATGCGACGCTCAGAGATTGAGGGGTTCGTGGCTTTCATGAAAATCCCTCACGTTGCAGTTGTGCTTTGCATCACAACGTGGCAGAAGGCTCCCCCGTCGTGGTGCGAAGTCACCAGGAGATCACTCGGAGTGCTTTCTGAGGACGAGCGCTCCCAATCAAACCTAGGCCTCCAAGGCGTTAATTTAATTTTAAATGTGGTTTTAATCATAACTCGGTTTATATAATAGGTGTGACATCAATGTGATTGGGTAGAATATTGTGAACTGACCTTATAATGAATGTACCTTAGCGTTTTACATAACATATGCATTTGTTTAGGAAATAATGCAAGGAGTTTTTGTGAGTGGCTTATGTCTTTCCTGATTGCAGTAGAACTTCGTTGGTTTATTCCATACTGGTCACAAATCCTGCTGCCCACAGGGGTCAGCAGACCTGCGGTTCTCCCAGTTGTGCGCAGAGCTCCCAAGATTCGTGAAGCGTTAAAATCTTTGGCGGAAGCGGTAGCAAACCGCAGTCTCTGTGCTGCAGTCGGTTGTCAAGTGCTGGCAACTCCCCCAGGGGGCGCGGCAATGTCTCTCTCCCGCGTGCCTGTCCGAGGCGCAAGGCGAATGGTGGAAATTTAAACTGGTTCATGAAAGTCGGGAGGTTCGCACATTGAATGCAATACTCACCCAAGTGATGACCTGTATTCATCAGATATTTTATTCAAACAGTGGCCTCCTCCATTGAAGGCAATGGGTATGCTGCCACTTCATAGGAATCGTATGGAGAGGAGCAATGTAAAATGAGAATGCCCTTGTTATGCACGATATGAGAATATTAACATAGGTCCTGTCCTTGATACAACATTACTAAACATGGGATATTCCAATGGGTAATTCTTGAGCTAACCCAGGAAATGTGCCTCGATGTTGCAAGCAATTCCCTATGGCCCATGATGCTGCAGATCAGAGGGAACGTCTGTTACTTGACCTGTATCTCCTGCAGAGCTTCGTGGAGGTGAAAGGGGAAATAGGCGGTGACACGGTCACCGCTTGTTGAAAAGCTTCACGGTTCGTATTCCAGCGGCCGCCCTGAGTAATACTGCTGTGTGTTAACCATAACAATACTCAGCGCCGTCTGCTTCACAATCGACGTTCAAGATACCGTGAAGTATCCCGCAAGAGTAGGCCAGTGTGCCGGTGTTGTGGTCCAATTTTTTTATTTAGCTGCAAATTACTCAATTAGAATATACATGGCGATCATGATGCCCTATTTGCAGGACCATCCTGAACAGTCTTGCCAGTGATGCTTTCTTTGGTAAATAAGCGTAATGATGACTAAGTGGGTGAAGGTGATGCTGCACCCAGACAACGCCGTTAGTCGGCATAGCCCGCTGTGTTTGCGTATCGTGCCTGATGCTCGTGGCTCTGTGGATCCCCGTGGCGATCAGACTCAACCTGTGGAATTTCTCTTTTCTGTCAATTTGGTCATCCACAACAGCACCCTATCTCTGTGGATAAGACGCATTCTGCCGTGCTTTTGCCTAAGCCACTTTTGTCATCGGCTGAAGAACAAACGGATACCCACTATAATCTTGATTGCTAAACCTGTTTAAATGCAACTGTATATCAAGATGCTGGGCGACGTTAAATGTTGTGCCGTACCAATACTTGCATGTGCAATACCCTGCAGAAAAAGCAATTATTTATAGTTCTCACCTGTACCCAATTTCAAATGGTGGACGTCTCTGTGTTACAATAATATAGGTACCTTTTCAGTTTTTTTAGGACCGCTGTGAACTAAATGCAATGCGGTATACGTTTGTACAATTGCAATGGTGTATATAATCAGTAAATTAAAAATATGGTCGGATTGTATAATTGTTCCAGTTGGTGTGTGAGTTGGCATGGTACACATGTAAGCATTTTAACGTGTGCATTGCTGAATATTGCTGAAGGAAACCACACCCAGGGGTGGGCACTGGGTTTAATAAAGTGGTATGATGACAAGGAGGCACGCTGTGTACACATTGATTCTTCGGGTTACCGATGAAGGGTCTCGACCGACTGAAAACCTGACTACTGTCCGCAACAAATATGGACATGAGCATCAATGACTTGTAAATAATTATAACCAATGGTAATTTAAAAAATCTCTGAACTTAACATAAGGCAGTAAAAGTGATAATGTATAAATGAACAAAAAAAGTCGCCTATAACACTGACCAAAACTCCAAAAGGAATTGCCTGTTGGAGGGATACTGCTGGAAATCAACCCACGAGTGTCTGGGACAAGTATTATAGTGTTCTTTGGGTCTTTCGGTAAAGTCATGTAGATAGAATAAATAATGAAAATAAAGTGAATAAAAAAATATCACGACGTTTCGATCGCAACAAGCAATCAATGAGAAAAAAGAGGGGAAAAGCTGCTGAGGCAGGCTGTTATAAAGTTTTGAAATGGGTGTAGCCCAAGGGTCACAAACGAAGTGGGTGGGGCTAGTGATAAAGTGTGAGAGATTAGCATGCCAATGTAAACGGCGGCTGTGTTAGTGTGAACCTGTTAATGTAAAATCAGAGAGTCGAAAATAACTGCTACCATCGGAAGGTAGGATGGAAACATCACAGCCAATTATGACTTAAACTGGTTAATAACGTCCTTCAAATGATTGCTCAGTTTGTACCCATCTTCTAGGTTGAAATTGTCTATATATCTGGATGGCTTCATGAACGAATCTTTGTTGATAGCCAGTGGGTTTGCAGAGTACCTTCGTCTTGGAGAAATCAATTTCTTGTGAGCCCACCGCATTAAAACAATGATCAGCGACGGCTGAGGTATTGGTCCTACCGTGTTTCAGATCTGCCTTATGTTCACGAACACGGTCCGAGACATGTCGCATAGTTTCCCCAATGTAACTACTGCCGCAGGCACAGCTTAGTTTGTAGACACCTGGGTACTGCATGTCAGGGATCACATCCTTCACAGATGGGATCAGATCACGAATTTTATGTACTGTGTTGTATCGTACCTGGATCTTGTGTTTGCTCATGATTTTGGAAATCTTTTTGGTGACCCCTGTTATGTATGGCAAGGTGATGGTTTTGATTGGGTCCTCAGATGGTTCTTTCCCAACGGTTGGGGTGAAAGCTTTACGGATTATGTAGTCTGAATATCCATTCATCTTGAGGGCTTTGTGTACGTGTTCCAGTTCACTGGCTAGGTGGTGATGGTCGGAAATACAACGAGCTCTATGGTGTAGAGTTTGGATGAGGGAATTCTTCTGGTTTTAGGTAGGCATCTGTATGGGTGGCTTTCCTGTAGACTGTCCCATTGAGCCATCTGGTCTATTTTCGATTAAAACATCCAAGAATGGTAACCTGCCATCCTTTTCTACCTCCATGGTGAATTTTATGGCTGGATGTATGGAATTGATGTGGTTGAAGAATTGGTTCAGAGCTGGTAGGCCATGTGGCCAGATGACGAACGTGTCATCTACGTACCTCTTCCACAAGGACAGACGTAGAGTGGATGCCTGGATGACATGTCTCAAATGTTTCCATAAAAACGTTGGCTTCAACTGGAGATAAGGGAGAACCCATTGGGGTACCTTCAACTTGTTTGTAGAATGTTCCATTCCAGTCCTTGTTGGACCAAATCTTCAATGATTACAAGTGTCAGGCACATGAACTTTGGTAAACAAAGTTACTACATCGAAACTAACGAGCAAGTCACCTGGAGATAGTGAGATGTCCTTAATTAACGATACCAAGTGAGCTAAGTACAGCTGAGGTGGTCTTACCAGTGAATGGTTGTAAGGTCTCAGACAGAAATCGGGCCAGTTTGTAGGTAGGTGAGTCAATGGTGGAGATGGTGGAGACAATAGGACGAAGTGGTGGGCCTTTATGCATGTTTGGTAAGCCATACAATCTGGGTGGTCTAGCAACAGAGGGTTTTAAAGAAAACCTCTTGGTTGGTTCGATTAAAGATGTCGAATCAGTGATGATATTATTGGTTTTCGTAGGTGGTTGGTGGGATCTATTGATTTTGGTATAGCTACCATCATTAAGTAGGTCCTGAATTTTGTTATTGTATGTGGTTTTGTCCATGATGACGGTGGCATTGCCCTTGTCGGCTGAGAGGATGACTGCCATCTCTCTTTTTTATAATTGAGAAAGCTCAAAGCGTTCATCCTTACTGAAAAGGTGTCTTCACGTTTTTGAGGATTGCAGTGATTTCCGATCTTGCCACGTCTGCAGGAATGTGTCCCAGACCCTTAAGGGCTACATCGACCGGGGCAATGATATAATAAACTGGAATGTGTTTAGGGGTGACTGCGAAATTCAACCCTTTAGGTAGAACCCATTTTAGGCTGTAGTAAATTGGACTGTTACTCTGATTGATAACAATCTTGTCAACGTCTAACTTTTTAATGTGTGGATCTGGCTTCTTCTTGGAAAGGTTGAAATTGGAAATCAGGTTATCTTTGCATTTAGCTGACATTGAGGCGGCTGAAGAGGCTGTCATGTTGTCGACATGTTCCCAATCAGATGTAGACATTTTCTCTGTCAATGTTAAGTGTTATTTCAAGAGAGTGTTGTCTAAATTGCTTAGTTCTCAACTGCATCCGCACCAAACCATGGCAGCAGATGCGGACAATTGATTAAAATTTTAAACTGGTGGGTGTGTGGCCATCGTCGTCCAGAACATTCAATGCAGGATGACTCCATTGCCCGGTTCGCATTCACGGAGGCGGCTTCATCACAGCGACTCACTCCGCCACCTGTGGCGCAGTCATCAGGCTCGTGATCACCCCCATTGGAAAGCACAGCCGTCCGCTCTACAACCTACATCGGCCGCACGATGGAGCAGGTCGCCAGGTGCCGGCCAGGACCCGCTTGACTCTGCGTGGGGGCGTGACCGTAGTCATGATGCTGGCACCTGGCCTGGAGTGATTGAAAGCCTTGGGCCGGATCAGTCGACCCGTGGCACCTGGGTCTGCCGCGTGACCTGCCAGCGGGCGTTCGACACTTCACGTGGCCTCAACGTGCACATAGCCTGGCACAAGCGCCACTTAGTGGCGAATGGCGGTGGTTGTAGGGGGGCCGTGTTCGTGCCCCGCCCCTCGCGAGGCCACACCCTACTCACGTGACGTTGGCATGCGCACTGTACTCGCACTCGGGCGCACTGTACTCGCCGCCGCGTCTCTACCCCGCGATGCCGCTGTCTCTGCGCGTCGTGGCCGAGTGCCGCTGGAGCGGCGCTCGCGCCGCCACGCTCGTGGCCCCCCACGGCCCCGTGGCGCTGCCCGTGTTCATGCCTGTGGGCACGCAGGGCACCCTCAAGGGGCTCACCGCGCGACAGCTGCGTCGTCTCGGCTGCGGCATCTGCCTGGGCAACACCTACCACCTGGCCATGCGGCCCGTGAGTCGACCGCCTCCTACACAAAGCTCCCCCGTGGAGCCCACGCAGCCTCTTGGTTGCAAGTGCTGTGAGCGAGCTGCAGCAGCAGCAGCGCCTACGATGCCTAGAACGGGGCACGAGTGGCTTGGCGTATCCCGCACCACGCACCGGCCGCGTTTTCTTTCTTCGGTGCTGATGTTTACTCACTGCACCCCGAGATACTCCTGTTAAGGCCGAGGGGAAGTCGAGGACTGGCTGAGCGATTCGGCAGTGATGTTGGGCGTCAGTGGGGATTGTTCAGGTCGCCGGGTTCGTCGCGCAGTGCACCGACCACCTCGGCACCGCTCCCCACAGACATCGTGCACACGCCACCTGTACCATCACCACATAGGGCAGGGGTCGGGAACCTTTTTGACTAAGAGAGCCATGAAAGCAAAAAATTTGGAAACTTATTTCAGTGAGAGCCATATAATATATTTTAAAAGTGAATTCAACTAAATGTCAGTATAATAAGCCTCTGAATTTATTCTTTTAAATAATGTTGTTATAACACTCACCATTAATGCGACTTCTGGTGCTGCATGGATTTGCTGATGTCTTTGTAGTCGGGTTGGTACTTGGTGAGGTTAAGCTTCATGCAAGCGTTGAGGCTTTCATCCGTTAAACGTGATCGTAGGTTGGACTTGATGTTTTTAAGATGTGAGAATGACTGCTCACATGCATACGTAGATCCAAACATGGTCAATACAGCAATACTCACACGCTGCAGTGTGTGGTATGTGACAGGAAGCGCGTTCCAAGTTTTGAGAATCAGCTGGTCTTCGGGTTGGAGTTTTTTCATTTCTGTCCACATGTGCTTGCTCGCCAACTCCGCTTTCTGTCGTGTGATTCTTTCCAAATCTTCATTCAGTGACTTGAACTTATTCACCCACATGTCTGAGGCCTTCAGGTCAGCCACTTCTGCTTCAAAATCTCTGACGGAGACACCAGGGATGTAATTCAGGTCGGCTGTGTTCAGTGAACACTCGTTTGGATGGGTGATGAACTTAAAAAGACGAATGTGCTCACGAAATTCTCCAAAGCGTGCTTTGAAGGACTGTAGGAGACTGGATGTGCAGCCAGCTAGCTGGTGGAGATCAAGGTTTTGAATGGGCTCACTTGCTGTGCATGCATCTTTAAATTGGCTCAGTTTTTCAAAATGTAGTAAACGACCTGTTTCAAGATCCGTGATGAAAAGCTCCAGCTTGTTTTCAAAAGCAAATACAGCTTGTTGAAGGGATAACACTGTATTTCCAATGCCTTGCATTTTCACGTTGAGCTGGTTCAGATGTTCAGTCAGATCTACGAGATAGTAAAACTTGAGGAGCCACTCGGTGTCGGCTAGCTCAGGATGCCCGACGCCTTTCATTTCAAGGAAAGTCCGGATTTCGTTCAGGCAAGCCGCAAAACGGCTAAGCACCTTCCCTCTTGACAACCAACGCACATTGCTGTGCAAAAGCAGACCAGGATAGTTATTTACAACTTCATCCAGCAGTGTTTTAAACTGGCGATCATTTAAGGCTCGGGCAACAATAAAGTTGATCACACGAATGACCAGCGACATCACTTCGCCAAACTGCCTGTCACACATCTGAGCACAAAGTGCCTCCTGGTGTATAATGCAATGGAAACTTAGGATGGGTCTATTTTCATGTTCACGGAGAAGCGCCACAAATCCTTTGTTTTTCCCCACCATACACGGAGCACCATCAGTACACACTGAGAGAAGTTTATCCATAGGTAGACTTTTTTCTTGAGCAAACTCCATGAAAGACTTGAATAAATCCTCACCTCTTGTGGACCCTTTTAATGGCAGAACAGCAAGACTTTCTTCACGCAGTGTGTCACCAACAGCATATCTTGCAATCACGCTGAACTGCGACAAATGGCTCACGTCTGTTGACTCATCCAAAGCCAGAGAAAAGAACGGCGCTGCATTTATGTCCTTCACTTGCGTTTCCTCCACTTTGTTTGCCATCACGATGGTACGATCATGAACAGTTCTTGCCGACAGTGGCATGTCTTGTATCCGTTTGATTATCTTGTCTTTGTTCGGAAGATCATCAAAAAGTTCATTGGCTACATCCAGCATGAACGTTTTAGCATACTCGCCATCTGTGAATGGTTTTCCGTTCCTCACTATTGCTAAAGAACCAGCAAAGCTAGCCGAATTATAGTCACCTTGCCGGGTCCATACGCGGAGTTGCTGCTGGCTAGCTTGCACCCTGCTCAGAAGCTCTTGGCACGCTTTATTTCTGCTGTCTCCCGCAGGGTATTTTGATGCAAAGGTAGCGTGGCGCGTGTCGAAGTGCCGCTTTACATTCGACCGTTTCAACGATGTAATTTTGTCATTGCAAATTAGACACACCGCAGAACCCGCTCTCTCCACAAAGGCGAATTCTTCGGTCCATTCGTCCTGAAATGTACGATACTCGTCGTCTTTTTTTCTTTTCGCCATCTTCTTCGTCGAAGGGTTAGCTTTGAGCTAATGACCGAGCAGACGCAGTCTCAGACTGATTCAAAAGGGGGCGTTTACCTGTTTTACCCAGCAACGGCAAACGTAGGCCAGTATCATCCAATTAAAATAATGGACAATTGCTCCTGCAGCCCTGAACAGGACATGCGCAGTGAAAAATCGATGGATGGATTAAAACAAGTGAGAATATTTTGTTTTATCTGCGAGCCATATGCAATCATCAAAAGAGCCACATCTGGCTCGCGAGCCATAGGTTCCCGACCCCTGACATAGGGGCTCCGCGTTAGCGAGGTGTTCACTACCTCTCCTGGTATGGAGGAGGTCGTGAGCTTGATCACGACCCTGATGCTTGTATACTTGTAGTTTACGTATCTCTCCCTGTGGTTGCATGCATTTTTCTTTGGGTCCGTTTTTCCCACCACATTTAGAATCAACGTCACACCTTTTTTTAGTATTTGGCTGCTTTAAATTTCCACAAGATTAGCCACTTTGTTGAGCTATCATTTGTGGCCAGGTCGATTCTGAAAATAGCTATATCGCTCAGTGAGTCTTACCTGATAAAATACAAAAAATAGTTTATAGTTTAGTTTATTCACAACCTACACCACATACACCATCTCCAATTCCAACGTGTACACGCGCACTGTGCCTGATTGCCTACACTATGCACGCACACCATAAAGCACACGCCACGGACAAAGATCCCCCGTGTAGACTCAACAGCGTTCGGGCAAGTGCTGCTATTGAGCACCGATGGAGGCTGGAACGGCGCACGAGGGGATTGGTGGCCAGCACTACGCCCAGCCGCCTTTGTCTCCCCAATGCCCACGTTTACACATTGCACCAAGTATTAATTTAATGCTGAGTCGATCTACACCGCGCATGCACTGACACCACACGACTATAATTTGCCTTCACGCTAAAATGTTGAGTTGCAGTCTGGGGCAACACGAACCCCACAGCGTGAATCCCCCTCAACTGCGGGTCCCCTCGCGGTGCCTCGTACACTTGGCACGGTCGTTAGAGACGCGTTGGTGGATTGACGTGGCTCTCGGATCGTGATGATGCTTCTCTTCCACAGGGGCCGGAGCTGATCGAGATGGCCAAGGGCTTGCACGGTTTCATGGACTGGGAGCGCTGCCTGCTGACCGTAAGCTCCGCACACTCACGGCAGCCCGGTGCGCGAGTGACCTCATTGGATTCCCAATTATCGAAACGTCGTGATTGTTTTTTTGTTTTAATATAATTTTATTGTATTTCTACATACGTGACTTTACCGAAAAAAACAATGAGTAATTTTATGCAGTCACGAAAGCTTTAATACTTTATTATCACACTTCTACGGGGAAGTTACCGTTGTAATTATGTGTAATATGTGCCCTTTTTTGAGCTGCCGTTTTGTATTTACAAGAGGTGGTCATTTTTTGAGCTGCCGTTTTGTATTTACAAGAGGTGGTCCTTTTTTGAGCTTCCGTTTTGTATGTGTAAGATGTGCGTGTTTGAGCTGCCGCTCTCACTCTGGCCCCTCCCCCCCTCCAACCGTATTTCCTATTTAAGCTTCTGTTCATCCCTCCGGCCCCCCCCCCCTCTCTCTCTGCCTCCCTGTCCGTCTTTCCTCCCTCCTTACCTCTTGGTGGACTTGTATATGTATTTCTACTGACCGTGTACCTCGTATTTTTCATTCTATCTATGCTGGTATGGGCAATCCAAAGGTTGAACACGAAATTTAACACTCTTCTGAATTCGTGGTCCGCCAGGAAGTGTCTGTGTTGTTGGCCTGACTGGATGTGCTTCACATAATGTTTTTTCAGGTTTGTTGAATTCTCGTCTCTCATCGTTTTGTTGTATTTACCTCCGTGTTTTTTTCTTGACACCTGATGAAGATCGCTTGCGTTGTGATCGAAACGTCGTGATTGTTTTTTGTTTTAATATAATTGTATTGTATTTTTACATACGTGACTTTACCGAAAAAAACAATGAGTAATTTTATGCAGTCACGAAAGCTTTAATACTGATGGTGCATGTTATGTCACGTGGACTTGTGTAAGGCAGCTGGTAAAAATGTATAAATTGTTGGTAGTGATCAGGGTGCACAAGTATCCTGCTGTTTTAAACTGGGCAGAGTCGTACACGTTAAAATACCACGTCCTGATAAGAGGCAGGGACTGTGATTTTAAGGTCAGTCGATGTAAGAAACCGCAATTTTGGTCATACTATCCTGAATATGGACTTTCCACTGATGCGTTTCTAACCAGGCCACGTTTATGAGTTTGGATTGTCGGCGGACTTCAGGGCCACCCTCCGGATAATGGTGTCATTCTGCAACTAAAGTTTAATGAAGGGACCATCAACAAGAAACATTTACCGAGGCAACAGGAATAGCTGAAACTCACACCGCTTCCTGCGCAGGACAGCGGCGGCTTTCAGATGGTGTCTCTGGTGGAGCTGGCGGAGGTGACGGAGGAGGGGGTCCGCTTCTCATCTCCATACGATGGCCGCCACATCCTCCTGACGCCCGAAGCCTCCATTCACATTCAGAATTCCCTGGGTGAGAGGTCTCCATCCACATTCACATTGCCCTGGGGAGCTCCCTGCATTCACCTTCACAATGCCCTGGGAAAGCGACACTGCCTTGAAGGGAATGCTCATGCAGAGATACACACGGCCCTGTGGTGCCACCAGGCTGTGATGTAGTGAAGAAGTGCGTGCTGTGTATCTCCGGATGTGGCATAGTGACGAGGTGTGTGCTGTGTGTGTGAGGATGTGGGATAGTAATGAGATGTGTGCTATGTCAGGCTCTGACATTATGATGCAGCTGGATGATGTGGTGAGCAGCACGGTGACTGGGCCACGTGTAGAGGAAGCCATGTGGAGGTGAGGGTGCTGTCACACGGTGTGTTCACTCATCATTGTGTGATGCGGTGTGTTCACTCATCAGTGTGTGATGTGGTTTGTTCACTCATCAGTGTGTGACACGGTCTGGTCACTCATCAGGTCAGTGCGCTGGTTGGATCGCTGCATTGCAGCGAACAAGAACCCAGACTCCCAGAACCTGTTTGCGATCATCCAGGGCGGACTTGACCCCGATCTACGGCTCAAGTGTCTGCAGGGTATGCGGCGCACGCCAGGCCACTGAGGATCTGGTGCTCGCTTCGTGAAGTCCGCCCACACAGTCACTGAGTACCAGTGGCACCCTGGCTACCCTCTAAACAAGAGATTGAATGCACTCATGGTCGCCCTCCGGGATGAAGATGGAACCATATCATGATAGAGACATTTATAATGAGTACAGAAAACAAAAACAAATCATATGTCCCAGGAACAAAATAAATGTTCCCGTAAAGAAGAAGTTCCAGATGTCACATTGTGGTCAATGCCACCACCTAGAGTACAGAAAACACTCCTGGGCCAAACACTCAGTGCATATGGTGGCAGCAAACATTGATGCCTGTACTGTACGAATGAGTCTTAATGAGCACGAGATCGGTCTCCAGTGATACCTTTGTTCCATTGTTACCTGTTGTGAGTTTCTTTAAGATGACACAATGGTTGCATACCCAGTTCTTAACCGAACTGTAGGCCTGAATCAGGCTGATCGAGCCGTTGTGCTTGCAAGACACATCTTTATGTGTTGTTTGAACTGTTTGGTTTTTGTTGTGATGGATTTCCTCATCGTTTATAGAACTGAATTCGAGGGGTAGATGTACAGGACAGGCGGTCCTCGCTTTTACGACAATGCGGTCCTGGAAACCCCGTCGTAAAATTGGATACTAGTCAATCGGACCATCGTAAACTGCTTTTATTGAGTGCCTAAAAATGTATTTCTTGCTGCCCCTGCTGTTGGCACAGAGATGAGCAAGCGCGACGTGCCAGGCTTCGCCATCGGGGGCCTGAGCGGCGGCGAGGAGAAGCAGCTGTTCTGGAGAGCAGTGAAGCTGAGCACCGAGCACCTGCCCCGCGACAAGCCCCGATACCTCATGGGCGTAGGGTGAGCCACGTGCCACAGAGCCCCGAGCCTGCCCTGAGAGCACTGCGGACACTCAGCGAGTCGCCTTCCGCTCCGGCTGGCAGGATGCACTTCCACTCGGCTGCTCGTGGGCGTGCAAGCGCAGCGGGCCAGCGCGCTGTGCTACGGACCTGGCAACCCGAGTTCAGTTCCCGCTAACGGCCAATGACACTGGTGAATATTTGAACTGGTCCTGGGTCGTCTTGACCTCCAAGTTACAAGCTTTATTTGTTGAATCAGGTGAGATCTCATTCAAAAGAACAACTTACAATGAGAGCCTGGCACGGTGCAGGAACATCACCACTGGGGAAACCGAGTTGGTCGGGCGAGGCGCCACCTCGATGTCGGCACGGTGGAGGTTCTCAGTGCCCCTCTTCTGGTGTGTGAGGCTACATGGGAGGGTGGTTGTCTCTGTGTGCGGTGCAGCTACGCCACGGACCTGGTGGTGTGCGTCGCCCTCGGCTGTGACATGTTCGACTGCGTATTCCCCACTAGGACAGCCGTGAGTACTCCTCCCCACTCGGACAGCCTTGAGTATGCCTCCCCACTTGGACAGCCTTGAGTATGCTTTTCCACATGCATGGCGATGAGTACACCTCCCTACACGGACAGCCGTGATTACACCTCCCCACTGAGACAGCCGTGAGTACACCTCCCCACTCGGACAGCCTCGAGTACGTCTTCCCACTCAGACAGCCGTGAGTATGCCTCTCCACTTGGACAGCCGTGAGTTCACCTCCCCACTCGGACAGACTTGAGTATGCTTTTCCACACAGACCGGCACCGATTTGCACCGCCGCCCAGCACCACTGCTGCGTAGCAGGGGCAGAATGGGTGGCAATCCCTGGCCCGCTCCCCCTGATGCAAGGCCATGACCTAGCAGGGGCCTGTGGACAACCGTGTGTGGGAGTTAGTCAAGAATATTCGTAACCCCCAAATGTGCATTCTGTCTCGGTCCGCACACCCCTAACGATGGCACTGGAGATAACTGCCGACCTCTATGTTTACGTCCAATCCCTACTCTCGCAAAACAGGTGGTTCCTGATTATTGAGTGAGACGTCGTAGTTTGGGGTTGGTGATGTTCATCTGTAACGGACGTGTGCTATGCTGTGTAGAGATTTGGCTCGGCGCTGGTGCCATCCGGCTCTCTCCAGCTGAAGAATAAGACGTTCGCCAAAGACTTCGCTCCCATAGATGACCAGTGCACTTGCCCCACGTGCAAAAGGTCAGTGTTCGTTCTGTCGGCGTCAGGTCCTGTGCGGTACGGAGACAATTCAACTATTTAAACTTTTTATTTTTCTAGGTATGAAGGCCCACTTAGCTATTTAGCTCTTTTTCAGAAGCGATCTGGCCACAAATTATCGTTTAACAACGTGGATTATCACGTGGAAATTTATCGTAGCAAAATACTCTAAACGCATGTTGATTCTAAATATGGAGGGAAAAGCCGGAGGACCCGGAGAAAAGTCCACGCGATCACGGGGAGAACATGCAAACTCCAAATATACAGGTGTCAGGGTTGGGATCTAACCCATGACCTCCTGTATACCAGGCTAGGTAGTTAATATATCACCATTGCAGCGCCCAAATTGCAGTTGTGCCATGAACACCGGGGATTGCAGCGGCACGTGTCAAGTTCTGTTATCTGCTGCACACTTAATTCATAAATGTTTCCTTCAGAATTCACTTTAACCACAACCATTTGTTTTTTTAACAGATTAATATCGATGCTGTTTGGTGGCGGTTGTGGCCCAGATTTCACTGTAGGATGTCTATTAACTTATCAGTTACAATGCATCCAGAAGTAGATATCATTTGGTATGGGACCAGTTGTGGAGGACTGCTATGAATTTAGCCAAAGTAACCTTGACCTCTGACAATTGAGAATCGGCGAGACGTTTTAAATGATTTCCAGTAATTTGTCAATGCGCTGCCGAATTAAGGCTTTTAACATTGTCTGGGTCACAGCGGATGGTTGATTGACCGTACTTCACCACGCTGGTCAGTGCAGATTTGTGAAGGAATCACGGGCTTGACTTGTGCGTGTGGTTCTCCTCTCCCAAGGTGTTCAAGAGCGTTCCTGCACGCGCTGTTCCGGAGCGACCCCGCGGCGTGCCACCACGTCACGGTGCACAACATCGCCTACCAGGTACGCACCCAGCGCCACACGCACTTCCAATCGATCTCACGCTCCACGCTACTCCACTTGTTCTCACGCTCCATGCTCCTCCACTCGTTCTCACGCTCCACGCTCATCCACTCGTTCTCACGCTCCATGCTCCTCCACTTGTTCTCACGCTCCATGCTCCACTCGTTCTCACGCTCCACGCTCGTCCACTCGTTCATACACTGCACGCTCCTTCACGCGTTCTCACACTGGACGGTCTACATGCTGTTTGATTGGTAATTGCACGTGTGTTTGATAAACTTTAGTAACCTTCAACGATTTAATAATGAGCAATATCTAGTGGTAGGGGCATGCGGGGACAGGTCCTAGTTCAGGTAGGGGAACTCAATGGGAGCGAGGATGGGAATCGCTGGCCTCTCTCTCCATAGCGAGAAGCTCATCTCACCGGCCACCCACCGGTGCTCGTGCCCCAACACTTGACGCGCCGTGCCTCTCCTCCCTGGACAGCTGTCGCTGATGAGCGCCGTGAGGGACAGCATCGTGGAGCAGCGCTTCCCGGACTTTGTGCGCGGGTTCATGGCCCGGCGGTACGGCTCACGCGACGCCTACCCACACTGGGCCGTGGACGCGCTGGCATCCGTCAACATCGTCCTCCCATGATGCGCGCTCTGTACGCATGCTCGTGGGCGATTTCAGCAATGTATTTTCACTGCCAGATCTTGTCTGATGGCGCGCGCCTCGACACACAGCCCGTTTCTAAACGTGCAGCGCGTTTTCGTTCCCACGCGTGTCTGTGTAGCCGCTGTGGTTTGATGAGGACCGTTGCAGCATCGATGACCCCTCCCTGCTGCCTTGTCTGTATGCAGCATACGCGGCCCTCCCCACAGCCACGTTCACATCAAATGCGGTCCATTGGCTGTAAGAGGTGATATTATAATCGGTGATATTTTATACTGTGTAAGTAGTCCCGAGTTCACGTTATCTGGTGCACTGCTCTGTTTTAACGAGTTGCAATGATCTAATTTAAAATAAACGTCGATGCCTCCCACGTGTTTACGCATTTCTTCACGCGCGTAATGACACATCCTCCTTGTCACCAAGTGTTTGCAAGGCAACTTCAACCGGGTCAAACCCCAGGGATCAGAACATCCTGGGTCAAACTCTGCTGCTCCATCTGGGACTTCTTTTTGTCTTCATTGTGGCCCTCCCACTTCCACCCATCACGAATTCCTCAGCAAGGCAGACGGTTCTATTGAGGGTGACAATTGACATGACTCTGCCTCTGTATATACACTGTGTCTATCCTTGCAATTTAAATGTTTATTCATGAAGATATGGTTAAATGTTATCATACAAACAAAAAAACATGGTCACATATTTTTCGTAGGCCCTAGGCACTGTCTACTGTGCCGATTGGATAATGCAGCCCGGACCACGGGGAGAACATGTACACTCAAAATATACAGGCATTGTCAGGGTTGGAATGGGTCACCAGCACCATGCCTGGCCGCCTTTGTCTCCCTCGTGATGTTTACACACCACACATGCACTCATTTGAGGCTGAGTAGACGTAGAAGAGGCCCAAAACCGGTTCTGATAATCGTCACTGCTTTTGGCCATGAGCGGAGAATCAAACTCGGGTCGCCAGGTTCGTAGCGTGGTATGCCAACACCTCCATCTGAATGGCTTCATGAACGAATCTTTGCTGATAGCTAGTGTGTTTGCAGAGTACCTTCGTCTTGGCAAAATCAATTTCGTGTGTGCCCACCACGTTGAAATAATGATCAGCCACGGCTGAGGTATTGGTCCTACCATGTTTCAGGTCTGCCTTATGTTCACGAACACTGTCCGAGACATGTCGCTTAGTTTCCCCAATGTAACTACTGCCACAGACAGCTTAGTTTGTAGGCACCGGGGTATTGCATGTCAGGGATCGCATCCTTCACAGATAGGATCAAATCACGAATTTTATGTAGTGTTTCGTACCTGGATCTTGTGTTTGCTCACGATTTTGGAAATATTTTTGGTGACCCCTGCTATGTATGGTAAGGTGATGGTTTTGATTGGGTCCTCAGATGGTTCTTTCCCAATGGTTCGGGTGATAGCTTTACGAATTATGTAGTCTGAATATCCATTCTTCTTGAGGGCTTGGTGTATGTGCTCCAGTTTTATGGCTAGGTGGTGATGGTCGGAAATACAATGAGCTCTATGGTATAGAGTTTTGATGAGGGAATTCTTCTGGGATGGATGGTGGTGGGAGTCAGGTTTTAGGTAGGCATCCGTATGGGTAGCTTTCCTGTAGACAGTGTCCCATTGAGCAATCAGGTCTCTTTTGGATTAAAACATCCAATAATGGTAACTTGCCATCCTTTTCTACCTCCATGGTGAATTTGATGGCTGGGTGTATGGAATTTATGTGGTTGAAGAATTGGTTCAGAGCTGGCAGGCCATGTGGCCAGATGACGAACGTGTCATCTACGTATCTCTTCCACAAGGAAGGACGTAGGATGGATGTCTGGATGGCATCTGTCTCAAATTTTTCTATGAAAACATTGGCTACCACTGGACATAAGGGAGAACCCATTGGGGTACCTTCAACTTGTCTGTAGAATGTTCCATTCCAGGTGAAGTAAGTGTTGGTGAGGCAGTGTCTAACCAGGACCGGTACATCAGCATTCAGTCCTTTTTGGACTAAATATTCAATGATTGCAATGGTGTCAGGCACAGGAACTTTGGTAAACAAAGACACCACAATATGGTCGCGAAAGCCTACGTGTTAAACTGAAAGATACCACATTGAAACTGACAAGCAAATCACCTGGAGATAGTGAGATGTCCTTAATTGAAGATATCAAGTGAGCTGAGTTAAGTACAGCTGAGGAGGTCTTACCGAATGGTCGCAAGGTCTCAGACAGAAATCGGGGCAGTTTGTAAGTGGTGAGCTAATAGTGGAGACGATAGGACGGAGTGGGGTACCTTCTTTACGGATTTTTGGTAAGCCATAAAATCTGGGTGGTCTAGCAGCAGAGAGTTTTAAGGAAAGCCACTTGGTTGGTTCGATTAAAGATGTCGAATCAGTGATGTTTTTCGTAACCAGGCGGTTGGTAGGATCTCTATTAATTTTGGTATAGCTGCCATCATTAAGTAGGTCCTGAATTTTGTTATTGACTGGGTTCATGAACATAAGGCAGATCTGAAACATGGTAGGACCAATACCTCAGCCGTAGCTGATCATTATTTTAATGCAGTGGGCACACACGAAATTGATTTTGCCACGACGAAGATACTCTGCAAACCCACTGGCTATCAGCAAAGATTCGTTCATGAAGCCATCCAGATGTATAAACAAGGACACAATTTCAAACGAGAAGATGGGTACAAACTGAGCAATCATTGGAAGGACCTTATTAACCAGTTTAGGTCATAACTGGCTGTGATGTTCCCTTCCTACCTACCTATGTTAGCAGTTATTTTCGATTCTCTGAGTTACATTCACTAACACAGCTACCGTTAGCTGTTAGTAAATGGCGGCTTGCCATCCTTTTCCACCTCCATGTGGCGATGGCTCTTTCCTAGCTCTCCGAGCTTACATTTACAAGCATCTCTAAACCTTTGTAAACAGCTCATTGATTGGGGTAGACCTACTGCAGGTTACGGAGACCTCTCCTACATTAACATTAGCTGCCCTGCCCATCTCTAAACCTTTATAAACAGCCTGCCTCAGCAGCTTTCCCCCTCTTTTTCACCTGATGACGATTGCTTGTGTTGCGATCGAAACGTCGTGATATTATTTGTATTTTTTTTCTATCTACGTGGCTTTACCGAAAGACCCAAACAATATAAAAAGAAAATAAGTATAAATCTGATTAATTGTTTATCAACGTGGAATGTTGGGGAAAATGCGTTAGCTATTTTGGATTCGTTTTTTGCTTCTTATGAGTTTGTAGTGATCACATGGGCACCAGGTCGCTGATGATTGATGGGTGAGGAGTCGCTGAAAAATTTAAACCACCATATAAATTAAATTACACTTTTAATTTAGCAAACCCAGGTAATCCTCGACCTAGATGATCCATCCACAGATAATCCACCCACGAAACCGCGTACCCTTACACAGCCCCCACATGCATTGTATTTGTAAAAAAAACTCTTATTGATGTCTCATTGAGCTTCTGCCGGATTATAAACGTATTACATTTTTACTTTGAATCTAGAAATGTAGTCCACGTAACTGACACCGTTAGTGTGTTTACTGTTTCTTGTCACGTATTTGCGCTGCAGGTGGTCCAACCGCATCTGCCTCAACGTCCAGGGCTAATGGCAAGGCCTCTGAAGAGAGGGCCGAACTTCCCGCTGAAGTTCACTGATAAAACCCTATTGGCAAGACCATCTTTGAGCATGCTTCCCATTCGGACATCCACCGTGGCACAGGTATGGATCAATCAATCCTTACCCCTCCTTCGTGGCTCGTGTTCAGTCGTTGGCTGCACCAGGGGAATGTGGGGCTTCTGTGGAAGGGGATGATTAATTACACAGCTGTTCTGTTGGCCACATCTCCTGGTATAAACGCATAGCATTTCCATTTGTAAAAAATATGATAATCTTTGCTTTACAAAGGACCATTCGTATTGAAATATCTGAAAGAGCCAGTGAAGAAAGAAGATCAACTAGCTAGACCAGTGGTTCTTAACCTGGGTTCGATCGAACCCCAGGGGTTCGGTGAGTAGATCTCAGGGGTTCGGCAGAGCCCCCGCCACGGAGGTCCGGACACACTTGAATTATTGTGTAAATTTGTGATGACACACACGGCCCGCTTGGCCATCACTGGCTGCAGATGATCATGCTACACTGCTTGGCCAATCAGCGCTGCGGGGAATTTAGTGCGTACTCAGTAGTCAACGTGTGACTGTTGTTGTCGTACGTCGTGTGATTTCTTTAATATTTTATCCATACTAACTATGTCGGGCAAAAGAAGAAAGTGGTCGGACGAATATGTACAACATGGATTCTCATGTATCACGGAACGTGATGGGAGTGAGCGTCCTATCTGCATGATTTGCAACGCCAAGTTGAGCAACTCTAGTCTTGCACCGGCAAAACTAAAGGAACACTTCTTGAAGCTGCATGGAGACGGGGAATACAAGAACACAACACTTGCTGAATTCAGGGTGAAGAGAGCCAGATTCGATGAAAGGGCCACTCTGCCTGCTCTTGGATTTGTACCTGTTAACAAACCGATCCTGACAGCATCGTACGAAGTTGCTTACCTGATCGCAAAGCAGGGCAAGCCACACACCATTGGTGAAACACTTGTGAAACCAGCTGCATTAAAGATGGCGAATCTGATACTCGGAACAGCGGCCGAAGGTAAATTATCCCAAATTCCCCTTTCAAATGACACCGTCAGTGACAGAATAGAAGACATGAGTAAAGACATCTTGGCTCAAGTAGTCGCGGATCTGATTTCAAGCCCGGCAAAATTCAGCCTTCAACTCGACGAAACCACAGACGTTTCTGATCTAAGCCAGCTTGCTGTTTTTGTACGCTATGTGAAAGACGACATGATAAAAGAAGAGTTTTTATTTTGTAAGCCTCTTACAACAACAACGAAGGCAGCCGATGTGAAGAAGCTTGTGGATGACTTCTTCAGAGACAACAATCTTTCATGGGATATGGTTTCTGCAGTTTGTACGGACGGAGCTCCAGTCATGCTGGGAAGAAAGTCTGGTTTTGGTGCGCTAGTAAAGGCCGATGCACCACACATCATTGTGACGCATTGTATTCTGCACAGGCATGCGTTGGCAACAAAAACCTTACCTCCAAAAATGGCAGAAGTATTAAAAACTGTGGTGGAATGTGTGAACTATGTGCGAAAAAGTGCTCTGAGGCACCGCATCTTCAGTGAGCTGTGTAAAGAAATGGGCTCTGAATTTGAGGTACTTCTGCTCCATTCTAATATTCAGTGGTTATCCCGGGGACAGGTGCTGAATCGTGTTTTTGCCATGCGTGTGGAATTAGCCCTGTTTTTGCAAGAGCACCAACACTGCCATGCAGATTGCTTCAAAAATCCTGAGTTCATTCTCATTTTAGCGTACATGGCTGATATATTCGCAGCTCTCAATCATCTCAATCAGCAGATGCAGGATGGTGGAGTCAATATCATGGAAGCGGAAGAACACCTGAAGGCTTTTCAAAAAAAGCTACCGTTATGGAAACGACGAACAGAGAACAATAACTTCGCAAACTTCCCGCTTCTGGACGACTGTGCAAGTAAGATCGAAGATGTGTCTGGAATCGGAGATATTTCTGTATCCACGGAACTGAAGCAAACAATTGCCATGCACTTAGATGAGCTTGCAAAGTCTCTCGACGGATATTTCCCTACAAGAGAGTCATATCCAGCATGGGTGAGACAGCCGTTCACGTTTGCTGTTGAAACAGCAGATGTCAATGATGAATTCCTCGACGAAATCATTGAAATTCAGCAGAGCCAGGTTCAACAGCAACTCTTCAGAACAACAACGCTCTCAACGTTTTGGTGTCGACAAATGAACAAGTATCCAGTTATTGCTAAGAAAGCCCTGGATTTTTTTTTATACCATTTGTTACAACATATCTTTGTGAGCAATCCTTTTCGAGGATGCTGGACATAAAAACGAAGAAAAGGAACAGACTTTGCTGTGAAAATGACATGAGAGTGGCACTTGCCAAGGTGAAGCCACGCATATCTGAACTGATCTCTCAAAGGCAACAGCAGAAGTCACATTGATTTCCAGGTATGTAATTTGTTGTGAGTTTATGCATTGTGTTGGTTTTATTCTTTGAACAAGGTAATGTTCATGCACGGCTCATTTTGTGTACCAGTAAAAAACATATCTATGTCTTGAATTTGAAAAAAATCACATTTTATTTTTCACTAAAGAGGGGTTCGGTGAATGCGCATATGAAACTGGTGGGGTTCGGTACCTCCAACAAGGTTAAGAACCACTGAGCTAGACCCTGGAACTCCTTTGGCCTGTTGTCCTTTTGAGGGCCGGGCAAAGCAAGCCAGGGTGCGACACCAGAGCCGCGAGGCCCGATGTCCTTTTGAGGGCCGGACTCGTGTGGCTGGTGATCGGGACCTGCGCCGAAGCTGGGCCAGGTCAGATAGCCTCTTAAGAGAGAACCAGGATAGAGGGAACCAGGGAGCTAGCGTGGGCTAAGGCTTGGGAAACGTTCCCTCTATAGAGTATGGGTGAAGAGGTCGTTACCTCTTCAAGTATCAGATTATCCACTGTAGAGTGAAGTGTCTGTAATAAATACGTGTTGTCTCCAAAGAACAAGTCTCCGTCGTCAATAAGCCCACTACATATGGATAATGATCCTGTATATCCAGTTACCTGACTATTTTACAAGGGAGGTCTGTGATGTGTGAGCATAGCAGCAACAAGAAAAACTAAATAGATGAGTACTGCAGGGTCTTTAAGGAATACTACACACTAACAAACAAGGAATTTAACCATGATAAATCACACAAGTCAAAACTATGAAAATATGAGAGCAAGAGTCACCAGACAAAGTGAGGTACAGGTGCAAATAAACTTGTGGAAAACTAAATATAAATAAAAGAGCAACAAAGCAATAAGGCTGAAAACAGTTTTAAACCAGTGCACATTACCGACTCATTTAACCTCAAAGAGCTTCCACTGAGATTATAAAGGTTGTCAGTTTAAAATTCAGAACTGGAGTACACAGAACTGATGGCATTGGTGTTGATGCTGTTGTGCAGCTGACGTTGACGGTGCAGCCACCACTACAACCGCAACTCCCGGATGAACCCCAACCACCAGCGACGGCTCCGGGGAGAAGTGTGCGAATTACAGTGGAAACCACCAACAAATCACCTGCCTTGGCATCCACCTCAGCACTGGTATGGATACAGAATGTATAGGTGGACAAATTAACATTGGTGCTCGTTTATATATTTCACCACACTCGTCTATACAAGTGTATTGATACACTCAGAGACACTAGGTATCTCGGCCTCGCTGTGCGCTGCGTTGCACCCCTATCCGAGTAGGTAATCTCACATCCAATAAACCTTCAGAGCCACGGTGAACATCCGACTCCAAACGTATTTAATGAATTGAACGAGGTAAAACTGATGAAAAAACACAGCACAAATACAGCATCTGTTAATACTTGGAAATATCAATACAATGAATTAACACTACAGCATCATAACATTGTCTTAGATAACATGAACTCAACAATAGATCCTGGATCGACCAGGCACCTACATTAGTACTGAATAGCTATACAAGAGAATAAGCTACTGCAGGGGTGTCCAAACTTGTTTTCCCGAGGGCCACATGCAGACAAATAAACGAAGGACTGGGCCACTCACTAGACGTGAGGTATACTGCCTCACTTCTCATGCACTAATATTGGCAAAATCAATCAAATGCAGGTTAATTATGTTTGATAATTGAACATGTTTGAAGAAACAAAAGCCTCCATCATAGCTCTCCATTAGTAGATTTTCATTTTATTTTTTAAAAAAAGGATGGCAGATCATTCTCTCAGTGACAGCCTCAGATTGGTTCTTAGGGTGCTAATCGCCCTTCATTGTCCTGTATGAAGGGAGAGACAAGAGAACTAGGGGATGTGGATATTTCAAGCTTATTACACAAATAAATTATTGAGCTTGTTAACACATCAACTAACGTTTGTTAAAAAATTGTCATCAACTTTAATTGACTGAATTTATTAAGTAATTGGGCTTATTAACAAGTGAAAACTGTGTATATATTTTTAACTCACCTGTAATGGGAAGAATGTTGCGCTCAGTGGGAGCAGTGATGCTGCGCTTTGGTCTGAAGGATAGCTGGCAGGTCAGGAGTAAGTTTGGTGGTTGAGATGTGAAGGACGTCACGGAGATGGCTGTCGGTCGTTCTGGTTCTCAGTCTGCTTTTGTTCAGCGTTAACAGAGAGAATGTCTGCTCACAGATGTATGTTGAGCCGAACAGACTCATCATTCGTTTTGCGTGGCGTCTCATCAGAGGAAACTTGGCCTTTTCCAAGCTCCGGTAGAAGTCAGGTAGGGAGAGAAGCTGATGCTGATTCTTCAGAAAATCATCACACTGAATTTCAATCAGTTCTAATTGCAGACTCTCCTCCACTTATTTTGCATCCATTGAAAACGGAGCCCCAAACAGTGTGATTTCCTTCTCAATGACAGAAAAATCTTGGAAGCGCTGACTGAATTCTGTCATGAGAGATGTAATCACAGACACGTATTCTCCCATTTTTGCAGAGAGCTTGGCATTTGGAAATGCGCATTTGATTTCGATCAGCGTGAGGAAGTGCGCTACATTTAAGTTGCGCAGTTGTGACTCGAAGAGACGGAGCTTCTTACGGAATGCTTTCATGTGCGCATACAGCTGTGGTACCAGCTGCCTTGTAGTCTCTTGTTCAGGGTGTTGAGATGATCAGTGAGATCAACTAAAAAAGCCAGGTCTGCCAACCATAAAGGGTCACTGATCTCATGGAGAGGTCTACCCTTTTCTTTCAAAAACTTGTCGATATTTGATCTCAGGGAATAAAACCGCTGCAGCACGGAGCCGCGACTGAGCCAGCGCACTTCAGAATGGTAGAGTAGGTCCCAGTATTCAGCATCGACATCAGAGAGGAACGCTTGAAATTCTCTGTGGTAAAGCCCTCGGGCCCGAATTATGTTGACAGTTTTCACAACTGTGTTCATCACATCGCCAAGCTGGATTATCTTGGCACAGAGGGCTTCTTGGTGGTTGATACAGTGCATTTTGACAGCCTCACCTCCGCTCTCCCGCACCTTGGCACTCACCACAGTGGCCATTCCTTTGCGCTCGCCTGTCATTGCTGGAGCCCCATCCGTTGTAATTCCACACAGCTTGTCCCATTTAAGTCCAGCCTGGTCAATTGCATCTGACACAGCTTCAAACATGTCCTTCCCAGATGGTGTCCCCTTTAGACTCCGAAGATCGAGCAGTTCCTCAGTAATGCAAAAATTATCATCAACTCCCCGCAAAAAAATTAACAGCTGTGCAGTTTCCGTGGCATCTGTGCTCTCATCACATGCAATCGACTAAAAATCGAAAGCACAAGCTTTATCTGACACTTGCTGTTTTAAGTTAGCCGAGAAGTCTTCAATTCGCCACACAACCGTATTTCTGGACATACTAACATCGTTGAAATCCTGCATTTTCTCCAGGCACATTATTCCCGCGACTTTAGTGAGGCACTTTTTGATGAAGTCACCGTCTGAGAAAGGTTTCCCGTGTAGGGCAATGAGTTGAGCTACTTCATAACTGGCTATTGTTGCATTTTCTTGAGCTTTGTTAGCACGGAAAAAAAACCTGCTGCTGTTTTAGCAGGCTAGCTGTCATTTGCTTTACCTTCTCTCTTCGCTCCGCGCCAAGTGTAGGACGTGAAGGTCTGATGTTTCGTTTCATGATGCCGTCGTACATTGTACTATTTCACTCTCATTACAAATCAAACAAACACACTTCCCCTTGGTTTCTATGAAAAAATATTCATTTTTCCACCGAGTCTGAAATTTTCTGCACTCGCTTGCAATCTTGCGTCTCTTCGGTTCCGGCATTTCTGGTGACCCTGAGCAATTTTTTTGTTCGATTGATTTCTTTGTGGAGACGCTGCCTTGTTCAAGACAATAGCGCCACCTAGTTTTTTAAACTAAGAAGTGCAATACAGTGGGCCATAGTCCATTATATTTTTAGACTTTGATACGGGCCAATTAAAAATGGATGGCGGGCCGCAGTTGGCCCGCGGGCCGTAGTTTGGACACCCCTGAGCTACTGTGTTAAATTAAGGCACATCGTGTAATCATCACACTGCACCCCAAATGTACAGCACTGCACATAACACTGAATTGTGGATGAGATATTTAGTCATCCTTGCTCTCAAGATCGCAATAAGGTTACATGGGTACAAGTCTGACTCGACTTATTCAATTACAAGTAACATTTACAATACGGCAAGTGGCAGGCTTCATTGTTAACTAGGCCTCATATTTATCATAACAATTCAACAGCATTATAAAGGCATTTACAGCATTATAACAGTCATTCTAACATTATAACAGCATTTCCATTATTATATGAACATAAACGAACTTACAGACAATGCTTCTTAAAGTCCCACAATGAACAGTTACAGCTGTCTTCACGGAGACGCTATTTGTGCCACCGTCTTGAATTCTGTGTAATGGCTGACACCTGCCTCGTGGCTGAGAGGCTGTCAAATCGTAACTTTCTGGTCACCTGACCAAACTCAGAATCAAAAGCAGGAAATTCCTGTGTACACACCCCCCCACTCCTGCCGTGGAGCAAACACCTGCCGTGAGGCAGAACACTAGGAATAGGAGGCACTCTATTTATTATAGCCTTCACAGGGTACAAGGGGTAACTACACTTCAGTCAGGATAGCTAACAGACTGCATGACTGACAACACCGAGAAGGTGAAGACGGTGCCGAAAACTCAAAACAACAGCCCCGAACTTTCGCTCGGGGTCCCCTTTTATCCTCCTGGCGTGGCCTCGCTCCGCCCCTGGCCACGCCCCCCTTGTGGAACCGACTAGTGAGTTCCCGGGCTTACCTCACGTGCCCCCTCTATCACCTTTGCCCTACATCCCCCTCTCTGCTTATCACGTGAACTGTTGACAGACAGCGCTGCTGCAACTGCAGATCCCTTTCCCTGCCAGCAAACCGCACTATGCTCCATAGTGACCCATTCCATGTCACTACACAAGTTGTATAAGAGGCCCATGACTCAGATATTACGCCAATTTTCGTTAGCCGTGGCAAGGAATCAAACTTAGGATCATAGCCACAATAAGCTCACCACCTTGCGTATTTTTTAAGAGTATTAACACTGTCTATAGTCTACCCAGACTATCGTTTAAGCAAACAAATGTCGAGGATTTCTATACAAAAGACAAAACAAAGATCCACCGTATATCCGTTTAACATGCTGTTGGGGTAAGTGTTGTTCACGAGCACCTATGAAAGCCGCCACAACACACAAAGGGTTGGGTGGCCAGCACAGCGTCCAGCCGGCCTTGGTCTCCCAATTTGCTATGTTTACACACTGCACCAGGTACTCTTTCGAGGATGCTTCGACTTGACCTAGGGGGGCCAGGACCGGTTCAAATAATCGTTCCTGGTGTTGACTGTGAGCGGGAATTGAACCCAGTTCCCAGGTTCGTAACACAGCACACTAACTGCTGCAATTCTGCTCCCAAATATATACATACACATATACACAGTACTGCATATATACAGCATAGAGCAGTATTATTGGCCACGGTGGTGCATGTCTTTACCCCAAGCTTTGTAGAATCACGCTGTAAATGGGGAGCACCCTAATACTGCATGCCTGTGAATGGCTATAATGTGGAATTCCGCAGGAATACTAGGGCTCTCTGAAAGAAGTGAATGACAGTAACGCTGCCCAGGTGGATGCGAGCAACACCCCTCAGGATGCAAATAAGCTGTTGGACGGAGGCTCCGCAGTAGCATCCCCATCATCGCAAACCAAAAGTCGGGCAAGCGGTGTCTTCTGCCAGCGTGGGCATAGGGCAGAGCACTGGCCTGAAGGACAAAGAAACACGGATAATGCAAAATGCATGTCACTTAGGGTATAGAGACAAATGAGTTGATTATATATGCCAACTTTCATGACCAATATTCATTGTTTATAATTAGCTGCCTTTGGGCTATTGATATTCTCCACAACAATACTCCTGGTAATGTTGAGTTATGTATTGCTATGTAACTGTCCCAATGATACCCCCGTTTTGAAGAGTATTACATTGTCTATAGTCTACCCAGAACCACAGGGTTTAGGTTGGCAAAACCGTTATTAGCAAATCTAAAGGCTTAAGGGAAATGGGGGGTTAGGTTCTGCGGCCACGGTTAACACTCATCGAAGCCATACTACGCATCCTCTGCATTCAGAAAGCATGAGAAATACAGTGGATAAATACAGTATGCACTGTATTTTATACAGTACTGTATTTACAGTACTGTATAAAATGTTTGTGATAAATATGTACAGTACTGTATGTTATACAGTACTGTAAATACAGTACTGTATGTTATAGTACTGTATAGTACTGTATAACATACAGTACTGTACATATTTATCACAAACATACAGTACTCTACATATTTCTCATGTTTGAACAAATATACCTTTGATATTAATAGTGAACAAAAATACTTTTACATGTAATATTGAAAGTGAAATCCAGATAACAATGACAGTGACGATGATCACGATAATGCTGATATTATGGATGAAGGGCTGTCCCCCTCCTCAGAACTGGCAAAAGTGATGGGAAGAAAGATGGCATTGACTGTGGGGAATCCTTGGAAGTCGTTGACTATCTCCTTCCAAATTTCTCCCCATTAGGCATTGAGGGTTGACTGCTTCACCTAAATGTTTGTGATGTAATTTGCAATGTTATAATTCTACCATCATTGCGTCACCATCAGTGTTGTGGTCTCCATGGCGTCGAGGATGCCTGCAAAAGTGTACCGCATTGTAATAGCTCTTGAATGTAGTCATCACAGCCACTACGCTTTGATGACTGTTGCACAACGCTGAACGACACGGACAAGTACTGTATGCGGGCAAGCGTGGGTATATGCTTGATGCGTCACTGGTGGCGGATTGCTTGAACACAGCTGGAGATATGAAACCGCAGTTACGCACAACTCAATAAGATGTTTTTTTTTATATTATGCGTGGATACTCTGAAACCGTGGTTGGAAAACCTGTGGTTGGCGAGGGATTGCTGTATACAAAAGACAATGCAAATATTCCCCATATAGCCTTTTAACAGACTGTTGGCGCAAGTGTTTGCACAGCATACGAAGTGCGATATTTACAGACCACACCATGTACTCATTTGAGGCTGCGTCAACAAAGGGGGGTGGTCCAGGACCAGTTCAGATAATCATCGTCACTGGTCTTTACTGTGAGCGAGAATGGAACTCGGGTTGCTAGGTTCGTACGCCAAAGCACAATCCACTGCACGACCGCTCCCCAATATATATACACATGCACATATATGTGGAGTACTGCATATATAAAGCATAGAGTAGTATTATTGGTCACGGTTGTGCATATCTTGACCCCAGTGCTATCGCAGTAGCGTTTGTGGAATCACGCTGCACATGGGGAGCGCCCTAATAATCGCCGCATGCCTGTGCATGGCTATGGTGTGGAATTCTGCAGGAACACAAGGGGTCTCAATCACTCAAGGTGAAGCCAGTGAAAGAGGTGCCCAGGTGGACGCGGCCAACACCTCTCGGGATGCAAAGGAGCCGTCGGATGGAGGTCTCCCAGCAGCACAGCCAAAAGTTGTGCCCACGATATCTTTTTGCCAGTATGGACATAGGACAGAGCACTCCCCCGAAGACCAAAGCAACACCTTACAAGATTGTAATTTCCATCAGGTGAAGTAAATTCCTTCTCGCGGTTTTAGGTGTTGCGTAGCAGCGTTGGCATTTTTGTTTGGTTTCCACTTTGTGCTTGGGAGTACAGTTGTCCCTCACTATAACGCGGTTCACCTTTCGCGGCCTCGCTGTTTCGCGGATTTTTTTTAGTGTAATTTTGCATGCTTTTTTTCCTGCGTACAGTATGAACGCGCATTGTGTTCGGCGTCCTGATTGGCTAAGGGAGAACCGCACATGTGTTCTACGTCCTGATTGGCTAAGGGAGAACCGCACATGTGTTCTGCGTCCTGATTGGCTAAGGGAGAACCACACATGTGTTCTGCGTCCTGATTGGCTAAGGGAGAACCACACATGTGTTCTACGTCCTGATTGGCTAAGGGAGAACCGCACATGTGTTCTGCGTCCTGATTAGCTAAGGGAGTACAGAATGCGTTCGGCTAGCCAGATTTACATAAATGTTCAATCGCTAGCAGTGTGACTCTGAAGTGCTGTATGTTTGCAAGTTTTCTACCCGAAAAAACCCATAATGTCGATGAAACGAACTGCAAGGAAAAAGGCACCTGCGGTCGCACCCAAAAGGCAGAGGAAGATGCTAACCATCGCAGAAAAAGTTGGACTTCTGGACATGCTAAAGGAAGGTAGAAGTTACGCGGCTGTAGGGCGCCATTATGGAATACTGTATAATAATTGTAAAAAATAAAGCTGATTACTTTGCGGATTTCGTCAATTGCGGGTTATTTTTAGAACGTATCCCCCGCGATAAACGAGGGACCACTGTACATGCGTGTGTTAGCGACTTTCAGTCACTCCATCCTCTGGAGCTCCCCAATACTTCTGCCTCCTCCCTCCTCACTTCCTGCCTGATAACCTTCTACTCACAACCCATCTATTTTACCGCCATGCTTATCACCCTACCCAATCGTCCCTCTGCCCCGTCACTAATTCGTACTCTTCCAAATGTGCGGCCCTGTGTGCAATGAAAGTTATTGCTTTATTAAAACGTATTTAACGCGTATGTGTGTGTATGCATGCACCGCCATGTTTGAATGGTTACCACACTTGGTTGTAGATCTGTGTAGGTAATTCTCACCTGAATTGGCCCCCTGAAGTGATGATTGACACCAATAATGTGAGGGGGAAAATGTAGCCAGGCATGTTGCTGTCCACACAATTCAGATGTTATTTGTATTGCCAATACATGAACTAGCCAACTGGTAGTGGCTATAAACATGGCCTGTAATCCAGCACTGTGGATGCTGCAGCGAGGGTTTGCAGATTTGTGAAATTTCTTTCCCATTGACGTGGAGGTGCCATACCCTGGCTCTTCCAGGAGAAAGCAGTTTAGCAAAAATATAAACTCCACCTCTTCCACTTGTATGGGATAGAGTGATTCTCTCTCGCACGTGTCAAATTACTCCGGGTGCTCAGGTTTTGTCCCACATGTATACATTAATAAATTGATCAATAACACCTTAATATATAGTGGATTACAGAGCTTGAGCAACTGTTGGTGCCGGCTCGCCACGAGGGTGCTGCTTTCCCGCTCACCTGTGGTTCCTCCTCACGATTTCTCTCTACGAGAGGCATGAATACTGTGTGGCGGTCGTGTCACAAGTTGATATTATTATTACCACGAATACGTGTTTACGAAGGGATATTGCTTGGTCAGTATAACATCCAGGCTAAAGGAGCTTGGGGGGGCATGTTCATCTTTTGCACGTGGCTGAGAACAGCCAGCTCAGAGGTGCGCCATGAGATGCTCAACCAGCAGGAGATAGAGGAGTTGAACCAAGTCTCCACCATCTGGTTCCTGGGCACCAGGCCCGTCTGCATGCGCTCCAGGGACCTCGCAACAACGGCTACGATGACGCAAAGGGATTCTACATATACGTAAGAGGCAATAATGATCTTTATTTGTTTATCCCCTTTCATAACACAAGGTGCAAAACCACTTCTCACAATTTTCATTATTAGACCTCCTTTGCCAGTACCAAAATCTAATAATAGGGGTTTTCCCCTTTTTTCTGGCAACAAAACTGAAACCTTTTTACAAGGAATCATGTGTGCATTAACTACAATACTTGTGGTCAAAATGCAAACAAAAAACACACTTTGATAATATGATATTTTGGTACTGGCAAAGGAGGTCTAATAATGTAGATGCTTACCCTGAGCCCTCATTACTTTGATAGTGCATTGTCTTTGAGTTGTATGCCTTTTGGTGTCCTCTGGTCTAGCACCAATTGAGATGAGGCTCAAAAGAAAGCAATCTCTGGTGTGGACCAATCAGTTTCAAGGACAATGCATATATTATCAGTGTGTTTTTTGTTTATATTTTGACCACAAGTATTGTGGTTAATGTACACATGATTCCTTGTAAAGAGGTTTCAGTTTTGTTGCCAGAAAAAAGGGGAAAAACCCTATTATCACTTCTCACAAATTAAGATAAAACAAAACATTAGCAAAGACAAACATCGTAAAAACACTTGTTTAATAAACATACATGAAAAAGAACATTGAATAAAACAGTAAAATAATTATAAGATGCCAGGTATAAAATAAGAAGGCTAATCTACTTTAAAAAAAATTCTCAAGCCTTAATTTGAAAGTAGCGACTGTGGGCGAACCCCATATATAATCTGGCAGAGTTCCGCAGTTGCACAGCCCAGAAGACAATCTTAATTTGCGATTGTTATACAACAACTGACAGCAGCAGGCTCCTTCCACTACTGGAGGAGCTGCGTTACACGTGCCCTGTCCTTGAAGATGCTCGATCGCGCTTGCCGCTGGTCCGCTGACAGCAGCAGGCTCCTTCCACTGCTGGAGGAGCTGCGTTGCACACGCTTCCTCCTGCCCCGTGCTCTTTGTCGATGCCCGATCGCACGTGCAGTTCGTTCGATGGTGGCAGACACCCTTGCTCGTCGGAGCTGCTGGTGGGAGCTGGCACTCAGGATAGAATGACTTTGAGTGATACTTCTTCTGTCAGCTCTAAACTCGTGTTCGGTGACACATCGCTACTCGGCAAGTCTCCCCATCCCTGGTTGATTGCAGAGTCTCACCCCGGAGCTTGTCGCTCACCGCCCTCTTCTGTCGCTCGCCGAGCTGTCCCTTGTCGAGCTGAATTGTCGAGCTGAACTGTGTGTGTCATGTTGCTGTTTATATCCGAAAAATCTCCCCTCTACGCATCTCTTGCGAGAGAAAAAAACAGATGCTTACTTCGTCATGCTCTCCCCCCGCGGCCGCGCCTGATTACCCCCTTCCCTCTTCCCTTGGTGACCCCGGGCGGCTGCTTTACATCAATTTTATGTTTGTTTGTGAAATGTCCTTTGGCAATTTGGAGATTTTGCAGATAGCCGCTAACCTCCCTTTGCCCCGGAGTTTATTATTTAATGGCCTTTTACGACCTCCAGCTGATTGGTGCTTGTGGGAGGTAGCGGGTTTGAGGGCGCTTTATTTATTTATTTTATAGATTATTATAAAAATGGCTGAAATATTTTGAATATTAATTTTTGAAAAAAGGCCTACATATACAACATTCGGCCCTTTTAAAAATGATCAGTGGTCAAATGGCCACGGGTTATTATTAAACAAAACAAAAAATGCCTTTTTCCATCATGAACCATCGACTGTCCTCAAGTTTCGGCTGATATTTTCCTTACAACGCGCGCGTACATGTCACAAACTTAGTATGGTTACATTTGAAACAAGAAAAGAAAAGAAAAAAATATTAAGGCAACATGTTACATCGGTTCTTATCAATTATTGTTACTGTGATTTTTGTTTTAGTTCCTGGGAAACGCTAGGCAGCGGTTTGGAACACGTTTGTGCGTTGTTTTTCTTATGTTACTTCTTTGCCACATGTTTACCAAGTTATGGGTAACCTCACTGCCACTTTTGGTCAAGAGTGTATCATCAGTTTTCTCATGGCCCGGTATTTTAGAGTAACCTATGACCTTTTCACGCAACATCACAACATCATCCTCCTGATATAGAATTAAAGCTTTCGTGACTGCATAAATTACTCATTGGTTTTTTCGGTAAAGTCACGTATACAACAAGAAGATGAGAGACGAGAATTCAACAAACCTAAGAAAAAATTACGTGATGCAAAACCAGTCGGCCAACAACACACTGTTGTTTTGCATCACGTATTTTTTTCTTAGGTTTGTTGAATTCTCGTCTCTCATCTTCTTGTTGTATTTACCTCCGTGCAGTTTAACGCTCTCTATGTGTTGCGTTGATTTCACCCTATGTGCTCCCTCGCTATTTGTTTTTTACACTTGATGATGATCGCTTGTGTTGCGGTCGAAACGTCGTGATGTATTTTAATATAATTTCTACATACGTGACTTTACCGGAAAAAACAATGAGTAATGTATGCAGTCACGAAAGCTTTTATTCTATATTAACCCACTTCTACGGGGAAGTTACCTTTACAATTCTGTCCTAAACTTATTGCCCTGTGTTGTCTGTTCTTCGAAGTGCTTCAGTGTGCTTCGTTTTTTGTTTGATGTGCTTCGTTTTTGTTTTACCGTGGTTTGTTGTTTGTCTCTATGCTTCCGTCTGTTTCCGCCCGCGCGCTTGCGCACCTTGCTGTCCTCGGCCCCTCCCCCCACCTCTGCTGCTTATTTAAGCCTCTGTCTGTTCATCCCTCCGGCCCTTTTCTTGCTTCTCTGTCCGTCTTTCCTCTTCTTGCCTCTTGGTGTTTTTGTATATGTATTTCTGCTACCTTGTACCTCGTATTTGTTCACTCTGTCTATGCTGGTGTGTTCAACCCAGAGGATGAACACGAAATTTAGCAGTCTTCTGAAATTTGTGGTCCGCCAGGCAAGTGTCTAACTGTGTTGTTGGCCGACTGGTTTTGCATCAAGTAATTTTTTCTTAGGTTTGTTGAATTCTCGTCTCTCATCTTGTTGTATTTACCTCCGTGCAGTTTAACGCTCTCTATGTGTTGCGTTGATGTCACCCTATGTGCTCCCTCGCTATTTGTTTTTTACACCTGATGATGATCGCTTGTGTTGCGGTCGAAACGTCGTGATTTATTTTAATATAATTTCTACATACGTGACTTTACCGAAAAAAACAAATCATCCTCCTGATTCATCGTCCTTATGGCTTTTGCCAAATGAGCACGGTTTACTGGTTCGTTTTTGTATTTTTTTTATGTCACTCTCTTTCTATGTGGGACTATGTGGCGTGAAGTTGTGTTGCACCTAGCCAGAATCAGCACACACCACCAGTTTCCGTTCTCGACTGTCGGGGGCATTTGCCTTCCCCGCAGTAATATGCGCATTTGTTGACTCCGTGAGTCGATTCGATTCTGTGCCACGATTCGATTCCGTGCCTTTGAGTGTGTTGGGTTTCAACACAATTCCCGATCCGTCATGGATCTTCATCTCCTCCATTTCAGCACTCCGATCTCCATCCCTCCTTAGTGTGCCAATGCACAATTTTTCCTCCAAGGCTGATGCCTGTATTCCTCAGGGCGTGTCCCTGCAGCACCTTTCTCTGCCACATTCACAGTACAACCACGCAATTTCGCGATACAATGGATGGCTTTTCCATTTACCTGGCGATCAGGTTTGACTCCCCGTCCCTGCAGTTGCTTATCATTTCCTGTCGGATCACACTTCAATGCAGTTATGTTTTCCTGTTCGATAGGTGTGTCAATTACGGGAGCGATACTTGCGTATTCTACCACATTATCAGAATTGGTACTCGACGCATTTAGTGTTTCCCAATCATCACTACTCTTATGGTTTTGCCTTGTCACTAGCAGCCTGCTTGTATTTGCCAACGGGGCTGTGATTTTGCTGTGATTCAGCGGGCACCGCTCTCACTGACAGCTCCCTCTCAACCAATGTGGGCGATTCATCACGTGCCCATGCCACATTCTGTATCTCAGCCGAGCCCACCTCTGTTTTCCCATTTCCCATGTCTCCACTCCCTCCTGGTAGAGCCGGCGGTGGTATCGATCGGAAGTGGGCAGATTGTGTTTGACCTTTCGTGTGTCATGGCATTGGGCGCTGGTATGATTCAGCTCTTGGCCTCCACACGTTGCGATTCTCGTAAATACGTGTCTTTGCATGCTGTGATCGCCTCCAGTTCGTGTGCCACTGTCTCGCTGAATTGTTACCTTGCCATCTGTGTGGGTAATTTTGGCCTTCCGTGTGCCGTGGCATTGGGTGCTGGTATGATTTTGCTCTTGGCCTCCACACGTGGCGATTTTCGTAAATATGTGTCTTTGTGCGCTGTGGCCGCCGATACTTTGTGTGCCATTGTCTCGCGGAATTGTTACCTTGCCATCTGTGTATGTAATTATGTTGGTAGTTCGTGGGTGCTTGCTCCTCTCTGCATTGTGGGGCTGTGTGTATTAAATGCCTCGCATGTGGTGTTTTGTAGCTGCTCCCGTGGTTTTTACTTCCCTCTGAAAGGCTGGTTACATTATCCCTCTCCCTGTGTGTTGTACCCGAATGGTTGTTTTTAGTCCTATATAGCCATGCCATGTGGGCCCTATTCTTAATGCGGTGTAAGGAGGCCATCTCTGGGTCCAAAACCATTCCCACAATTTCTGTAATCTCTGGACTCAAGGATTCAAAAAACATAATCTTGAGTATTTTGTCATCTTCGTGATACTGATTTACACCGCCTGCGTAGTACGCTTTTAAATCGTAGGAGGTAATCTTGCGGATCCTCGTCTATGCACTGGGTCATAGCTTTGGCAGCATTAAATCCCTCAGACAGTGTTAAATATTCTCCAAACTTCCGAATCACTGCCAGGCTCAGCCCTTTAAAATTGTTTCTAACCTTGCGTGGTAGCGACTTTACCCATGATATAGACTGTTCATGTAAACTTCTTTTCAACAAACTCGCTTTCTTGTCCGTTTTCCTCAGACATCTGATCATTGCCTCTGCTTCTACCGTTGCGATGTGAGCGTGTATGTCTCTGTTCCTATTGTGTGGATCAAAATTGGGAATTCTGACGAGAGCTTTGTCCATCAATTTTAGAGTCTTACTACTGAATGAGTATTCGGAAAGTTGGTCATGGTCAGAGCAGTCAGTGTCAGATGAGCTATCACTCCCACTGTGGCGCTGTTTAACATACCTTTTGTAGTGTTTTTGCGCCTGTAACGTGGGTCAACTTTGCTTGGTGATTCCTGCTTGTCCCATGGCTCGTGCGTATGTGGTTTTTGTTTGATGTTTGATTTATATTTGTTTTGTGCCTCGTGCCTGTCGTGATGTTTGTGTCGGTCGTCTGTGATGCGGATCGTTTTGTGTCGGTCGTGTTTGAGTGGTGTGTGTCTCTTTGGTGAGTTGTCCCTGCAATCTGTGCTGTGTCGGTCGTGTTTGAGTGGTGTGCGTCTCTCTAGGGAGCTGTCTCTGCTGTGCTGTTCGTGTTGCCAAGGTTCCGCCCTTTTTGGCGCTATCAGTACAGAATATCCTGGCGACTTCGTTTTAATATTTTGTCTCCCTCTGACTTCGGGGTTGTCTCACTTATTTCCTGCTGCATCCGTATTTCACAATCCCTTCTCTCGAATTGCAAGGGGGTTTCTTTGTCAAAGTTACTTTTATTGTTAACCATACTTTTTGTGTGATCTGTTCCTGTACTACGTTCACATACCCAATAATGTGGTGTACTGCTACCTTCTTATTTGTCCTGTGAATCAACGCCTGTGAATTTCGCTGGTGTCGCTAGCACCGATTCCTTCTCCCTTACGAGGGTGTGAAGCCATATTACCTCGTTTATCAGAGACAGTTTCTCGCTCATTTCCTTTTCGAATTTTTCCTCATTCCATAATCTCTGTCTGTCTGCCTGTGTGAGAGGGTATGAGTCTAGTCTCATTATTTCTGTAGTTTTTACATCGTGTTCACTTTGGTCACATTTTATCAAGTCCTTAAGTAGTTTCTCTCGATGTGTCTCAATGTCATCGATACGGCTCTCCTCCCATGTGTCTCTCTGCCTTGTCTGTTCTGTAGCAGACCGGCCTGTACGTTTTAATACAAGTTCCCAATATTCCGCAATCCACTCAACAATTCTATCACAGGATACAGTCCGTTCAACTCGAGAATATTGTCTTAATCTACCTATCTTTGTTCTAACCTGCTACTCTGGTACTTCGCCTCAGAGTGCGTTTTTTGTTTGTTTTACGCCCGTTTACTATCACAAGGGAATGTTAGTTCACAATACTCTGGTTAACACAACAGTGATTCATTCCTTAATTCATGCATAAACTATCTGCGAGAGATCCCGGATGAGCAACCTCAATATGTTGTATATATTGGGTCTTGAACAATTTAGAAAAAGTAATACAAAATAAAATGACAATTTTTTTAAAATGTTTAAATTATGCTAATTTATGTAATAATGCAAATTATGTTATGCTAATTAGGAAGGTGTGATTGTATTAATATATGCAAGTATTTGTAATTATGGTAATGTGTACAATTATGATCATTAGGCTTGGATTCGTTGTCTAGGGTTGTATTATCAATCGGGATCATACAATGAATTGTATAAAGTTATGCTAGTGTGATGTAAGTATGCTGATTAAGCTCGGCTTCATTGTCTAGGGTTGTCTTATCAATCGGGATAATACAATGATTCTCGTTTAACTTTTACTGATTATGTCTTAGTGTGTTTATGCCAGGTCTCAAAATTCAGATCTCTCCGCAGGATACAGTTCTTTTCATTAAGATTATTATGCATGAACCTAGGAAGGTACCACTCAGACTCTTGTGTGTTAAGCAATTTTACTCTCTAAACAAAAACATAACACTCTAATGTGCGAACACTTATGCTAGGAATTGTCAACACAGTACTCCTCGCGATGTCCTACTCATTGATCCGTACATTTAACCCTCAATGATTACGTTTGTTAAACTGGTTAACAGAACAATCGGTTAATTCCTCAGAGTAAAGCGAGCATTCACGGCGACGGGAAAAAATCCTTAAAATTCATACAAACAGCAATAAAGAAACATGTGCCTAAGGCAAAAGTAGACCTCAATGAAATAATTGGTGAGAATATGCAATTAACGAAATGTCTTGGAACAATGTTGTGTGGAAGTGTGCCTGTCTGTCTAGCAAATGCTTATCAACCCTGTGAATGTGCAGATTCGTAACGTAGATGTTTCTAAATGTTTAGTTTCATAAATTAATTCATTGGTACAGTTATTCAATTAACAAAAAGAATGACTAAAATACTTCTAACGACCATATCCACGTAACTCAATGGGCAGCAATTATTTTCACGATCAGCTAAGATTTAGCGCACCACCTCAGGATGGCCCTGTTTGAAACACAAGGAGAACTTTTGGAGTACTCTTATTAGATTCGATATGTGCGTTATGTGTGTGTTGGTGTATTGTCTCCTTGCGGATGCGAGCCCATGTCCTTGACACCAGGACCTACCGTGGAGCTGATCTGCCCTCTGGCCATCGACTAGTCATCTGTAAGATGCACCTGCCATTCTTCCACTCCGGTGGTGGGTTTACACCCAGGACCCCATTCCAACCTAAAGTGGCCTGGTCTCAGTTATCTGATGAAAGTTGCAAGCGAGAATTTCATCATTGCTTGCGGCTGGGGTTGGCATCGTCCCCCACTCCTCCTGATGTCGAGGGTAAATGGGCGAGGTTTAGGACTGTGACTCATGCAGCTGCAATGGCTGCTTTGGGTACGCGGTCCAGACCTCCGCAGAGACCCTGGCTGACAGAGGAGGTGTTCAGGATAGTTGAGAAAAGGCGACAGGCCCACTGTTATCGGCTACAGAATCCCACGTCAGAGAATGAGGAGGCTTACCGCAGCCTTCGCTCGGAGGTTCGGAGAGCCGTGAGGCGCTGCAAGGATGGGTGGTGGTCGCGGGTTGCTGAGGAGATGGAGTCTGCCTCAGTGGCCCGCGATCACAAATCTGTATTTAACTCCATCAAAAAAGTAACCTGCAGCACCACACCTATGACCATCATTAGGGGAAAAAACGGTGATCCAATCTCCGACCCCCAGGAACAGGTTTGCAGATTTGCTGAGCATTTCCGTGAAGTCCTGGGGGAGGGGAAATCCCTCAGGCAGGAAAACATCGTGGCACAAAGTGGGGATGACCCTGCTGAGGCTGCGGTGCCTCAAATATTGTAAGAAGTCACCCCCTGTGAGTGGCTGGCTGAGGTGCCATCTGTTGAGGAAGTACTGAAGGTGATCCGGGGTCTGAGAGCAGGAAAGGCACCGGGCAGAGATGATCTCCCAAGCGAAATGCTGAGGGAGGGTGGCGTTTGTGCACAGACTGCCCTCTATGACATCATAACAACAGTCTGGACCACTGGACGGGTTCCGCAGGATTGGAAGACTGTAACAACTACAGGGGCATCTCACTCCTCAGTGTGCCAGGAAAGGTCCTGGCAAGGATTATTCAACATCGCCTTGCCAGGCACGCTGAGGAGAGGCTTGCGGAGCCCCAATGCGGTTTCAGGAAAGGGCGGTCCTGCACAAATGCCATATTTTCTGTCCGTCTGCTACAGCAGAGGTGTAGGGAATTCCATCAAGACCTACATCTCTGCTTTATTGACTTGGTCAAGGCCTATGATACCATCAGTAGGCCTGGGCTATGGGTTGTTCTTCATGCTTTTGGAGTCCCTGACCCCCTGCTCACGATCATTAAGGACCTTCATGATGGTGAGCGGGCCCGGGTAAAACTACGTGGCCGGGAGTCAGAGCCATTCCCTGTACACCTTAGGGTGCGACAGGGATGTTGTTGTATATGTGGGTGTGTGAAAATTTGATGAAAATAATGATAAATAAATGAAATTTGAAATTTGCAGGTAATTATGTTAATTTGCTTAATTATGTGTATAAATTATGCTAATTCGAGAGGTAATCGTATTAATTTATATGAATGGGTGTGGTTATGTGAATGATAGCCTTTATGATAATCAGGCCCCGCCTCGTTGACGAGGTGGTGTTATCAATCGGGATAATGCAATCAATCGTATGCAGTTATGCTAGTGTCAACTTGGCTTCGTTGTCTAACTTCGTATTATCGATCAGTATAATACAATGATTCTCGCTTTGACATTTATTGAGTGGATTAGTGTGTTTATGTTTTTGGTCCCAAGTTCATATCTCTTCGCAGGATACAGATCTTATGCAAAAATTTCAGGAAAGAATCACACGACCACTTCTGTATTAATCAATTTATTTTCTAATTAAACTTTATAATATAGTATGTGAACTCTCAATCTCGGAATTTCAACACGGTATCAATACAGTATCATCAACGACTGTACGATTTCACTTTGACAACGGCACATGGATCCCGCATAAAGTGATTGTTGTTAGTGACAAAGAGAGTCATTAAAACATGCTTGCAAGCTATTCTAACAAAAACCTTAACTTTATAATAAATGATTATACTTGAATTGTTCACGCAGTACCGCACTCCTTATTGATCATATGCAACCCTTATTACGTTGTTAACAGGGCAATTAATTTTTATGCAGCGTAACATGAACGTATGGAAAATATGAATAAAGTCCTTACGATTATGCGACTATTCATGTGAAAGACAAACAAAAATAACAAAATATTATTTTTAAAGGCACAAATATGCATTCATAGATTCATCAACGATATTGTATAATTAAGAGATGGCTTGGAATAAGGTGTGCGACGGGACGTGCTTCTCACGGGAGATTAATGAATTCGTGTACAAGATTGGATGATAAGGAAGCCGGTTTAACATCACTTCTCCCTGTGAGCGCAGCCCGTGACGAAGGTCTCAAGAATTAATTCGGATAGATGAATCTATGGGTAATTTATGCGATTAGAAGTACCATCACAAAACGAAGACCAGAAACTTTCAATAATAATATAACCGACGCATCGTTATCACTTGAGGGGCGGTGATGCCTTCGTGGCCAGCTGATGGTTTATTAGTCTTAGTGTTAGGTTCGTAGGATTGTTCTTTTGGTAACTTCTTGTGTGAGCCGACGATGTAAGCGCACCTGTTTGTGAAGGTGGGGGAGGAGTATACGAACGAAGGCAGGTTCCCTCTCGCTCGGCGTTTCTCACGCCGCTGGGGAATGAGCTGCGCCGGCACACTGCTCCCTCCTGGTGTTGCTTGTTCACAGGCTCTTTCCGCTGCTGGATGAGCTGCTCGATCACGCTCGTGCTGGTTCGCTGAAAGCAGGTTTTTCTCCACTGCTGGATGACTCAAGTCGCACACGCTCGTGCTGGTCCTCTGACAGCAGGTTTTTCTCCACTGCTGGATGACTCAAGTCGCACGCGCTCTTCTCTGGTTTGCAGAAGCTCTTGCTTGGTGCGTCGATCGCGCTGCAGCTGGACTCAATGTAGAATAACTTACAGCGATACTCTGTCTTTCAGCTCTTTGAACTCACACTCGGTGGCACCTCACAACCCTGCGAGTGTTGCCATTGTCAGTGGGTAGCGACGGGGCCCCTTTGGCCTCCGCTCGCCGCCCCCTGCTCTGCAGCTCGCTGGCTGGCGACCTGTTGCTCTCGTTCCCGGTTTGAACTGAGTCGAGCCGACCCGCCGGTCGCAGCTCGCTCCTGAGCCGACCCCCCGGTCGAACTGAGGTTTCAATGCTGCAGGGTCCTCTCTTTATGCCAAAAATCCCTTCACTTGGATCCTGCCCACAAGGCGGGGCTTCTTTCGTTTTTTGCTGTGTCATGATCTGTCCGTATGTGTGTGTCCGTACGTGTGTCAGTGTGTGTCCTTGTGTGCATCACCCACGTTATATTCCGCTGTCATCCTCCCATAAAACACCAAAAAGTAAAACAACCAGACGTTACAAATCGTCGAAGGCGTCTCTCTGTCTGCCGGTGCGAGAGGGAGGGCAAGCATCCCTCCCTGCATCATGTCCCCGACACACAAGGGAACGGTTAAAAAGTTTTAAATTAACATTTCATTTCATCACAGTTCCACAGTTATGATTCTGCATGTAACCCAAGGGCTGGGTCAGCTTCCCGTTGTGGTGTTTGACTCGTGTTTTCCCGAGCGTATACACACTCCTACTTCACTCTGCGGGGAGACAAAGACGGCCGGGATCTCCCTCTCCGACCCTGGGTTTAACTTCGCCCAAGTCATGCCATTTATGTTTGTGTAAGCGTAGTATAGTTCACGGTGAATAGCGCCAACATGAATGTTATGTAGGAAATAATGTATTGTGATTTTTTATTAACTTAGCCTGGTGTTTTCGCTGACATGCTGGAGCATCTCTTCCCCCCACCCTTATTCCTGCTTGCTGTTTCTCTCATTCTCTGCCCCACACTCTCTGCCCCCACTCTCTGCCCCCACTTTCTCTAGCGTGTTGTGGCCGCTGTCTCGCTGACGCCGCCAATTCAAGGCCTCATTCATTTTCGTCACTGTGGTGAGGGAGTGTCAACCTTGGAGTCAGTTCTGGTTTTCATCTGCCTGCTTCAGCACTTGGTCTGTGACCTCTGACCCCGGGAGTTATTATTTATTTAATTCCATGGCCCGTCCATGACCTCCACATACCATGTTGAGGGCCTGGGTTGGGGTTGTTTTTAATCATTATTTTGAAAAACAATAGAAATATGTATCTATATGTATTGGAAAATTACTTGTTAAAATTATGATGGAAAAGGGGGCATATATACAACATTGTCCTCTAGCTCCCACATTATTTAACATCTATTTTGACCACGTAGTTCGTGAAGCCTTCAATAGCTGTACCGGGGGAATCTCCATTTGGTACAGATATAATGGGCGGGTGAACGATGACCGGGTGCGGTCAAGGGATGGCTCCCTCTTGCTCAACCACGTTATGTATGCCGATGATTTGGTAATAGCTGCTCATTCAGAGGAGGAGTTGATGTACCATGTTTCGCCGCTAACGTTGGGCATAATTAGCCGGATCGACGCCCAGATCTGTAATGGCGACGTCAAATTGAATGGTCCCATTCTGGTTTCTTCAACCCTAGCCATTCCTTGTCTGCTTGGCACGGACTTCTTGGGGAAGATGTCCATTAAAATTTTAATCAATCAGGGTTGCATCGAGCTGCTCTCCAGCCAATGCATGTCCTTCTTGCCCTCACCCTCTCGGTTGCTTACGGCCTGCTGTACCGTCCAGGCGGTAGCGTCGCGCACTGTTCGTATACCGCCCGGGTCTCAAATGTTGGTTCCCCTTCGCCTTCGGAAACCCCTTGACTCAGACGCGATAGCTGCAGGGGTTTTGTTTTTCCCTCGAACACGGCAGTACATGGGTTGGATCTGGTTGCTGCACGAACGCTCGTTTCTGGTGACAAAGATCCATTCATCCAGGTCCTGAATGCAGGGTTACATACCACCGTCATTCCCAAGTGTACTGTGCTCGCTCATGCAACACCAGCACCCCTGGGGGACTCGGTGGCAGGCCACACCCCAACTGCATTCGGTCCTCGACGAACGTTGGATCGACTTCGTTTGTTCGGACAGTGCTGATCTGACTGACTCCCAGCGGGGAAAACTGCACGCGTTGCTACGCAAATTTTCAGATGTTTTTAGTAAAAGTAAAACTTGACAACGGTTGTACCAATTTGCTAAGTCACCACATCGGTACAGATGACACCGCCCCTATTTGACAAAACCCATTCTGCCTCAGTGCGGCGGAAAAAGAGCATGTCAGAGTTGCCGTTAATGACATACTGGCGGTGGATATCATTTCTCCATCCACCAGCCCATGGGGAGCACTGATTGTCCTCGTTAAAAAATATGATGGCAGCCTCCGATTTTGCGTGGATTTTCGGCGGCTAAATAAAATCGCCGTGGCCAACGCATATTCGCTCCCCAGGATGGACGAGTTGCTCGATGCCCTGGCAGGTGCGCGTTATTTTTCAACGCTATACCTTTTGTCAGGATTCTGGCAATTGCCTCTTGACAAAGCATCCAAGCCTAAGACAGCCTTCCGCACACCGCAGGGCCTCTTTGAATTTAGCCGGCTGCCTATGGGTCTTCACTCGGCCCAGCGACGTTCCAGCACCTGATGGAGCTGGTCCTCACTGGGCTCCAGTGGGATGCTTGCCTGATCTATCTAGATGATATTATCGTCTTTAGCCAGACTTTCGACTAGCACCTCGATCGATTAAGGGCTGTTTTTGGTAAAATGTGGGCGGCACGGCTCAAATTCAAGCCGCAGAAGTGCCACCTCCTGTGAAACTCCATTCGCTATCTCGGACACATCGTTAGCCAGTCGGGTATTGCCATGGGCCCCGAAAAGACTAGTTGCGTCCGCCCATGGCCGACCCCCACTTCCTTCAGTGATGTGCGGAGTTTCATCGGCTTCGCCTCTTATTATCGATGGTTCGTGGCAGGATTTGCGTCCATTGCGAAGCCCCTTCATGCACTGACGGCTAAGGGTGCTAAATTCCACTGGGGGGAGGTGAAGCAAGCCGCGTTTAACGCTATTCGTGATGGACTGGTCAATGCCCCTCCGTTGGGGATAATGTCAAGAAGTGCACGCTCCGACCACCTGTTTGTCAGAAAGTGCACGCAAGCGCGTGCACTTCTTGACATTATCCCCGCGCTTGATCGTTCGACGAGTCGGACTTGTACGCGTGCGTGGTGCGTGTGTGTGTGGTGCATGTGTGTGTTGTGCGTGTGTGTGGTGCATGTGTGTGTTGTGCGTGTGTGGTGCGTGTGTGTGGTGCATATGCGCGTGTGTGGTGCATGTGTGTGTGGTGCATGTGTGTGTGGTGCATGTGTGTGTGGTGCGTGTGAGGTGCGTGTGTGTGTGGTGCGTGTGTGTGGTGCGTGTGAGGTGCGTGTGTGTGTGGTGCGTGTGTGTGAGGTGCGTGTGTGTGTGGTGAGTGTGTGTGGTGCGTGTGTGTGTGGTGCGTGTGTGTGGTGCATGTGTGTGTGGTGCATGTGTGTGTGGTGCGTGTTTGTGTGTGTGATTAAAAAGCAGAAATTCTCTTCCCAGAAATGAGAGAGGCTCTCTTCCCACATGCGGCCTCCGAGCGAGCGGGCGATTCGACGTTTGTTTTCACGGCTTTCTTGGGAAAACATCTCCCACGCCCTGTCTACTACAACCCAGACACACACACATGCACCAATAACAACAACAACCGCCATTCGCCACTAAGTGGCGGTGACGTCACCACGACGCTTGTACCAGGCTATGTGCACCCTGAGGCCACGTGAAGTGTCGAGCGCCCGCTGGCAGGAGGTCACGGGGCAGACCCAGGTGCCACGGGTCGACTGACTGAGATGACTGGCTGATGCACAACCTGTGCCCCCTACTGTGCCAACCCGCTGTGCTTCAACCACCCGGCGCTCCGCTCGTTGTTGTGAGCGTCGCTCCTCCGCCCTCCGTTGTTGTTGGATGGCGACTACCTCCAACTGCCCAGTAGCGTCCTTCACGAGCCTCCTCCACAGAGGCCGATCTTGACACCGCTGGTACCAGTCATCGGCAAATCCACTCAGTTCCACGTCGTCCTGTACCACATCACTCCATCTCTTCTCTAGCCCATGCCGCGCCCGCTTAGCCCCCTCAATCCGGCCGAACAAAAGCTGTTTCGGCATGCGGTGGCTGGGCATGCGGGCTACATGACCCAGCCATCGCAGCCTTGCCCGCCGGAGGAGCTCACTGATGGGACCTTGCCCAGATCTTTCAAGGATTTGTGAGCTCCTCACACAATCCAGTCTGGTTAAACCCAGGATGGATCGTAGGCAGGCCAGCCTAAATGTTTCTAACCGGCGAAGATGTTCCATTAAGGGGGTCCACGTTTCTCAAGCGTAGAGAAGGGAGGGAATGACTGTGGCCGAGAAGACCTGAAGCTTAGTGCGGAGCGACAGACCAGGTAGCTTCCACACACCGTTACGCAACCGATGAAAAGATATTGCCGCTCGACTGATTCGGAGTGAGACCTCTGCTGTTAAACTGGAGCTGGTCATAAGCACACTGCCCAGGTATGGGAAACTCTCCACTCTCTCCACAACTGCCCCATCACCGATTGGGAGTTGTGGGGGTGGAGTGTCCGATGGTACAAAATACCCAGGCAGGTGCTTAGTTTTGGTGGGGCTGATGGTAAGGCCCTACCTCTTAGTGGCACGCTCCAGTCTCAGCAGCAGTGTCTCCAACTCCTCCTCTGAATGAGCAGCTATTACCAAATCATCAGCATACATAACGTGGTTGAACAATAGGGAGCCATCCCTTGACTGCACCCGGGCATCGATTGGATCACCGTTTTTTTCCCTAATGATGGTAATAGTTGTGGCGCTGCAGATTACTTTTTTGATGGAATTAAATAGAGATTTGTGATCACGGGCCACTGAGGCAGACTCCATCTCCTCAGCAACCTGCGACCACCACCCATCCTTGCAGTGCTTCACGGCTCTCCGAACCTCCGAGCGAAGGCTGCAGTAAGCCTTCTCATTCTCTGACGTGGGATTCTGTAGCCGATGACAGTGGGCCTGTCACTTTTTCTGAACCATCCTGAACACCTCCTCTGTCAGCCAGGGTCTCTGGGGAGGTCTGGACCGCGTACCCAAAGCAGCCATTGCAGCTGCATGAGTCACAGTCCTAAATCTCGCCCATTTACCCTCGACATCAGGAGGAGTCGGGGACGATGCCAATCCCAGCCGCAAGCGATGATAAAATTCTCGCTTGCAACTTTCATCAGATAACTGAGACCAGGCCACTTTAGGTTGGAATGGGGTCCTGGGTGTACACCCACCACCGGAGTGGAAGAATTGCAGGCGCATCTTACAGATGACTGGTCGATGGTCAGAGGGCAGATCAGCTCCACGGTAGGTCCTGGTGTCAAGGACATGGGCTCGCATCCGCTGGTCTGTCACTATGTAGTCCAGCAGATGTTATTGCTTGGACCCGGCATGCATCCATGATGTTGTGTGGATGCGCCGATGCCGGAACAGCGTGTTGGTAATTACAAGCCCATGGGCTGCACAAAAATCTAGCAGCCTCCTACCGTTGTTATTGAGCTGATCTGGCCCATGCCCTCCAATCACTCCAGACCAGGTGACAGCATCATGACCAACTCGGGCATTGAAGTCACCCAACAAGATGACTCTATCCCGAGGGGCCACTTTAGCCAGCACCTGTGACAGGTCATAGAAGGCATCTGACTCATCGGCTTTGCCTGCATCCCTCCACGGATGTTCGTCTTCGGTGGGGGCATAAGTAACTACGACCACCATTCCCCGCCTCCGGTTGATGGGAAGGCGAGCCCAAAGTAGCCTGGGGCTTACAGCTTCCCACACCTCACCGCCACGCTCCCACGCCCCCTTCATTCTTTTGTTCAAAAGAAGAGCCACACCCTGTTGCTTGGCAGTCTAATTTGGTAATAACACATGCACCACACACACACATGCACCACACACACACACATGCACCACACACACACACATGCACCACACACGCACCACACACACACGCACCACACACACGCACCACACACACACGCACCACACACGCGCATATGCACCACACACGCACCACACGCGCACAACACACACATGCACCACACACACGCACCACACACACACATGCACCACACACACACAAGCACCACACACGCACCATACACACATGCACCACGCACAACACACACATGCACCACACACACACACATGCACCACACACACACAAGCACCACACACGCACCACACAAACATGCACCACACACACGTACAAGTCCGACTCGTCGAAGGATCAAGCACTGGGATAATGTCAAGAAGTGCACGCGCTTGCGTGCACTTTTTGACACAGCGTGCACTTTCTGACAAACAGGTGGTCGGAGCGTGCACTTCTTGACATTATTCCCCCTCCCTTGTGTTACTCAAATTTCTCCATACTGTTCCTCTTGGATACGGACGCCAGCAACACCTGCATAGGAGGAGTATTGTCACAGGTTGTTGACGGTGTGGAACGCACGGTCGCATACGGCAGTGGGGTGTTGTCCCCCGCGGAGCAACGCTATTGTGTTACCCGTCGCGAACTGCTGGCCATCGTCTTCTTTGTTCAGCAGTTCAGGCCCTACCTGTACGGTAGACACATTACCGTACGTTCTGGCACTCCAATATGCCCTGAGAGTTGACCAACCATCAGGCCAATTGTTCCGCTGGCTCGAGGTCCTCCAGGACTATTCTGTCACGACTGCCTAACTCTGATAGATGTGCGTGCTTCATGGGTTCGGGCCGCTGCAAGCAACCCGCTGACAACCCGCCCCCTTCCCTCGCTGCCGACAGCCAATTCCGGGGTGGATTCCCCTAAAGCGTCAGATGCGCCCACCACACGGGATGCACTGTTGGGCCTCTACCTGGACGATTGGGGACATCTCCAGGTGGAAGATGCTTCCCTACTTAAATTGCGCCGTCGCGCTGATGAGGCACATGAGGATAGAGGTCACAGGAGCCCGATTTCCTTTGTCATGCGGGATGGCCTCCTCATGAAATGGGACAGCTGTGCACTGAGGTACAAGCTGGTGGTACCCACTTTCCTACGGGGGAAGGCTGTGTGGGCCGCTCATGAGCGCCTCCTGCATCTGGGGACACAAAAGGCCCTTGCCATGCTGCAGCTGGATTTCTTCTGGCCGGGCATGGTAAGGGATGTCACCGAATTGCTCAAAGGTTGTACCCAGTGTGCTTGACGGAAACCTCCTTCTAAACCGTCGTGTTTGCCCCTACAATCCATTCACGTGTCTCACGTGAATGAACTTGTTGCACTTGACATCTTGGGGCCCTTCCATGCCACTCCCTGGGGTGATAAGTACCTGTTGGTTGGGGTTGAATACTTCACCCGTTGGCCTATGGCCTGGCCACTCCCCAACCAATCAGCAGCAGCCATCACAGAGGCCTTTCTCGAGGGTTATGTCCTGGATAGGGGTGCTCCGGAACAGCTGCTGACTGATCAAGGGAAAATTTTTTTGTCCACTTTGTTACGGGATGTGTGCAACCTGCTAGGCACGCATAAAATTTGCACATCGCCATACCACCCACAGACTGATGGTATGGTCGAGCGGCTCCACAGAACACTTACCTCTATGTTGAGCCACCAAGTGTGCACTTCGCAGGCCGATTGGGACCTTCATATCCCCAGTGTCTTGGCAGCCTACAGAATGGCACCCCATGCGGCCACGGGGTTTTCCCCATTCTACCTGATGTATGGCAGGGAGGTCAATCCCTCCGTGGACATTCAATTGCGCGCTAAGCAGCCCTCCCCTAAGTCCAAGATCACCGAACGTATTCGATCCAATGTTCGGAGGTTGGTCGAGGCGCGAGAGGCTGCTGGCGAACGAGCGACTGCGAGGCCTCCGCGCAGTCGCTCGTTTTCCAGCTGAAGGTGACAGGGTTTGACTCCATTGCCCCCAGGTGCCCTTAGCAACATCGCCTAAATTGCTGAAACCCTGGAGGGGTCCGGTGGACATTGTGCGGGTCGTCCGGCTTCAGTGTGTGAAAGTCCAGCACGGTAAGCGGTGCTGGTACGTGCACCCGTCGCATCTCAAACACTTCTTCCCTCCTCACACTCCACCTACGCTGCACGGGGGCGAGAGCATGACGTGTCCAACGAGCCGAGTTGTCCATGTACAGAGCCTAACCCTCAGCCCAGACATGTTGTTATGCCCTCAGACATCGCTGGAATAATGTCGCCACGGCGGACCCCGCCGGCCGCTCCTGTGGACGTTCACCTGTCCGCCCAACCACAGAGCGGCCAAGATGCTCCTGTCCCTGCTGACCCACGGCCACAACTTCCCCCCACCGCTCTAGATGGGCCAGCCACAAGAACTCGTTTCAAGTCAAAAACTTTCTCTTAAATCCCACCCACATTCACTCGGCCTCCGCACCGCTCACTTACCTTCCGCCGGTTGGTCACCGACCGGTGCTTGTTCTGGCCGCGTCTTGCCCATCGTCAATTCGGTTTGCATTGGCTGAATTGTGGGGGGTGCGGGTGTGCATGCAGTTTTATGTATATATGTAAATAGTGTAACAATTGTTCAGGTGGGTTTGGGTATTTATGTGGGGCCGTTCGTGTTATTGTTACTGTTCTCGTTCAATGAGGCACATATACTCTGTTCTGGTTTATTTACAGTCTTTATTGTTGGTTTGACAGCCGGGATGGCTGGATGCTACATGGTGGGGGGGGGGGGGGGGTGTAGCGTCGGTGTCATGCATTGTATATAGCATTGTTATGCACACTTACCTGTAGTAGCACACATGTGTCCATAGGGGGTAGTAACCGGGGATAGACAGGATGAGCCGGGCCGTTGGGACACTAGGCTCTCCCAACCCCAAGAGCTGGGTTGGGGGGAATATTCCAGAGCCCCCTAGAGAGTTCCAGAAAGGGGGCATGGCCAGGGGCGGAGAGACCCGGCCGCGGGTATAAAAGCCGGACCTCTTCGTCAAGCTGAAGAAAGAAGACCAGCTAGGCTAGGATCCTAGGAACCCGCAGACCCGCCGTCCTTATAAGGGCCGGGGTTGTAGTGGGGCAGAGGTCGACCCTGGGGACCCCCCCGGGACCCGACGTCCTTCTAAGGGCCGGGACCGAGTGGGCCAGTTGTCGGGACCCAAGGACATTGGCTGGGTCGGGTCAGATAGCCTCCCCTTAGGTCCCCTTAGCCGGAGGAACGTGAGTGTAGTCCGAGTGATTAGGACACTCAAGCCTGGAGGCTATACCTCCTTGGGTATCGGGTAGAGGGGCCGCTACCCCTCTGTATTAGGGACCCGTGTATCCCGTAGTTGTATTTAATAAACATGTGCCTCAAGCGCTCCGTCTCCGGTCTCCCTGGAACCCACTACACAAGTACGATGGGAGCTTCCCACGGACTGGTGGAAGGGGAGATGATGTCAGCGGCCAACATCTCTTCTTTGGTTCTTTCGGTAAAGTCACGTAGAATGAGAATACAATAATAAATTAATAAAATAAAATATCACAATCAAATTCTCATGACGTTTCTGTCACAACACAAGTGGCCTTCTTCAAGTGAAAGGAACAGACCTATCGGGACGACAGAGATTCAATGAACATTGTTAAGATTTGTAGCGTCTTTTAAGCTGGTTTAGAGAAGTGAGGCACCTTGACAAAGGGGTTTACATATCAAACAGGAGAATTTAGCATTGAAACAGTTGAGGGATTAGCTTGTGACTGGTCATAGAAATAGCTATGTTAAAGTCAAAGCTTACACATCCACAGAGACAGTACAAATCAAACAGGATAATTTAGCATTGAAATAGCTGAGTGATTAGCTTGTGACTGGTCACAGAAATGGCTATGTTAAAGTCAAAGCCTACACATCCACAGAGGCACCTAGTACAAATCAAACAGGAGAATTTAGCATTGAAATAGCTGAGTGATTAGCTTGTGACTGGTCACAGAAATGGCTATGTTAAAGTCAAAGCCTACACATCTACAGAGGCACCTAGTACATGGACGCCAAAGGGGCTGCAACAACTCGACTATCATATAGTAAACCGATGTGAAAAAACCTAAGTCTAAATTACATCAATATAATAAATGTACTCAATGTATTCTTCAATAAGCTGAGCTATTAACAGTAACTGGGTATACACTACACGACATAATGAATACCATATAGTAAACCAATAAAAACTAAAATATAAACTACCTCAGTGTTATCAATAAACTCTATATATTCTCCAATCAGCTAAGCTACCAACAATAAGTCGTTATATTTCACAATGCTATATGGCGAAAAAATGGGTGGATTCTTACCCTCAACTTCAGCACCACGGATAGCTACGAGCCCCGTTCAGACGGACGAGTTCATCCATGGTCGGAACGGAGGAGGGGGAGAGAGACAGCTGCGAGGCGCTGTTATACTCCATGTTGTAAACCATACCATTAACCGTGGTGTGAGAGGTATTAAGAGTCAATGCCAGCGAAAGAGCTGGGGTCTGAAGGTCAGCGTAAATACAATTAATTAAGAACCGAAATGGTTTAAAACATTTTTCCAATGGTTACTAAGCCAGAATCCATCTTCTCGGTTGAAATTGTCTCTGTGCTTGTATATGTGAATGGCCTCATGAACGAATCTCTCATGGTAGCCGGTTGGTTTGCAAAGAACCTCCGTCTTGGAGAAGTCAATGTCATGTGAGCCCACTGAATTATAACAGTGATCTGCCACGGCAGAGGAGTTCGTTCTACCGTGTTTCAAGTCTGCTTTATGTTCGCGGATGCGGTCCGAGATATGTCGTTTGGTTTCTCCAATGTAGGTACTACCACAGAGGCACTTTAGTTTGTAAACGCCCGGGTACTGTATGTCTGGAACAGCATCTTTTACAAATGGAATTAGATCACGGATTTTATGTACTGTGTTGAATCGGACGTGGATCTTGTGTTTATTCAGGATTTTGGAGATCTTTTTACTGACCCCTGCAATGTAGGGTAAGGTGATGGATTTGAGTGGCTCCACAAGAGGATCCTTCTTCATGACTGGAGTGATGGCTTTGCGGATTGTGTAGTCGGAGTAACCATTAGCTCTGAGAGCCTGGTGTACGTGCTTGAGTTCAATGGTAATGTGTTCCTGGTCGGAAATGCATTGGGCTCTATGGTATAGAGTCTTGATGACGAAGTTCTTCTGGGATGGATGGTGGTGGGAATCCGGTTTCAAGTAAGCATCTGTATGGGTAGCTCTCCTGTAGACAGAGTGGCTCATTGAACCATCATGTCTCCTTTTAATTAAGACATCCAAAAAGGGTAGTTTGCCATCTTTTTCGACCTCCACTGTAAATCTGATGGCTGGGTGTATGGAATTGATGTGGTCGCGGAATTGGTCTAGCCTGCTTGCTCTAGACCAATTCCGCGACCACATCAATTCCATACACCCAGCCATCAGATTTACCATGGAGGTCGAAAAAGATGGCAAACTACCCTTTTTGGATATCTTAATTAAAAGGAGACATTATGGTTCAATGAGCCAATCTGTCTACAGGAAAGCTACCCATACAGATGCTTACTTGAAACCGGATTCCCACCACCATCCATCCCAGAAGAACTCCCTCATCAAGACTCTACCATAGAGCCCAATGCATTTCCGACCAGGAACACATTACCAGTGAACTCAAGCACGTACACCAGGCTCTCAGGGCTAATGGTTACTCCGACTACACAATCTGCAAAGCCATCACTCCAGTCATGAAGAAGGATCCTCTTGTGGAGCCACTCAAAACCATCACCTTACCCTACATTGCAGGGGTCAGTAAAAAGATCTCCAAAATCCTGAATAAACACAAGATCCAGGTCCAATTCAACACAGTACATAAAATCTGTGATCTGGTTCCATCTGTAAAAGATGCTGTTCCAGACATACAGTACCCGGGCGTTTACAAACTAAAGTGCCTCTGTGGTAGTACCTACATTGGAGAAACCAAACGACATATCTCGGACCGCATCCGCGAACATAAAGCAGACCTTAAACACGGTAGGACCAACACCTCGGCCGTAGCAGATCATTGTTCTAATTCAGTAGGCTCACATGCCATTGACTTTTCCAAGACGGAGGTTCTTTGTAAGCCATCTGGCTTCCATGAGAGATTCGTTCATGAGGCTATCCACATATACAAACACAGAGACAATTTCAACCGAGAAGATGGATTCTATCTTAGCAATCATTGGAAAGATTTGATAAATCATTTCAGTTCTTGATTGATTGTTCACGCTTACAGTGCCTTTCAGACAGCATACATAAAAACAAATTTCGTCTCCCCCCTCCTCTTTTCAAAAAATAGAAGGACTAGTCCTGGCAAACTGCCATAGTTGCGCGTGACGCAAACGTTATTTTTTTTTTATATAAATATAAATAAATAAATATGCCTTTTCAAAATAAATTTATGCAAACCGACACACCTGATGATGACCGTTTGAGTTATGGTCGAAACGTCGTGAGAATTTTTTATTGTTTTATATATATTTTGTTATTTTGTTGTTTCTCTTCAACGTGACTTTACCGAAAAAACTAAGAATATGAATTACTGCAGTCACGAAAGTTTTAAATCAAAATTTAAAACATTGAGGTAGTTTATATTTTAGCTTTTATTGGTTTACTATACGGTATTCATTATGTAGTGTAGTGTATACCCAGTTACTGTTAATAGCTCAGCTTATTGAAGAATATTGAGTACAATTATTATGTTGATGTAATTTAGACTTAGGTTTTTTCACATCGGTTTACTATATGATAGTCGGGTTGTTGCAGCCCCTTTGGCGTCCATGTACTAGGTGCCTCTGTAGATGTGTAGGCTTTGACTTTAACATAGCCATTTCTGTGACCAGTCACAAGCTAATCACTCAGCTATTTCAATGCTAAATTCTCCTGTTTGATTTGTACTAGGTGCCTCTGTAGACGTGTAGGCTTTGACTTTAACATAGCCATTTCTATGACCAGTCACAAGCTAATCCTCTCACACAGCTTAAAGGCCGTGATCTGAACGTGGCTCTTTCACTCCAGCGCTGTCCTACCAGACAGTCTCGTCCCTTCACCTGATGAAGGCCGCTTGTGTTGTGGCCGAAACGTCGTGAGAATATTATTGTGTTATTTTACTTTATCAATTTATTATTTTATTCTCATTCTACGTGACTTTACCGAAAGAACCAAAGAAGCTAAATTATCCTGTTTGATTTATACTAGGTGCCTCTGTGGTTGTGTAGGCTTTGACTTTAACATAGCCATTTCTGTGACCAGTCACAAGCTAATCACTCAGCTATTTCAATGCTAAATTCTCCTGTTTGATTTGTACTAGGCGCCTCTGTGGATGTGTAGGCTTTGACTTTAACATAGCTATTTCTATGACCAGTCACAAGCTAATCCCTCAGTTATTTCAATGCTAAATTATCCTGTTTGATTTATACTAGGTGCCTCTGTGGTTGTGTAGGCTTTGACGTTAACATAGCCATTTATGTGACCAGTCACAAGCTAATCACTCAGCTATTTCAATGCTAAATTCTCCTGTTTGATTTGTACTAGGCGCCTCTGTGGATGTGTAGGCTTTGACTTTAACATAGCTATTTCTATGACCAGTCACAAGCTAATCCCTCAGTTATTTCAATGCTAAATTCTCCTGTTTGATTTGTACTAGGTGCCTCTCTAGATGTGTAGGCTTTGACTTTAACATAGCCATTTCTATGACCAGTCACAAGCTAATCCTCTCACACAGCTTAAAGGCCATGATCTGAACGTGGCTCTTTCACTCCAGCGCTGTCCTACCAGACAGTCTCGTCCCTTCACCTGATGAAGGCCGCTTGTGTTGTGGCCGAAACGTCGTGAGAATATTATTGTGTTATTTTACTTTATCAATTTATTATTTTATTCTCATTCTACGTGACTTTACCGAAAGAACCAAAGAAGCTAAATTATCCTGTTTGATTTATACTAGGTGCCTCTGTGGTTGTGTAGGCTTTGACTTTAACATAGCCATTTTTGTGACCAGTCACAAGCTAATCACTCAGCTATTTCAATGCTAAATTCTCCTGTTTGATTTGTACTAGGCGCCTCTGTGGATGTGTAGGCTTTGACTTTAACATAGCTATTTCTATGACCAGTCACAAGCTAATCCCTCAGTTATTTCAATGCTAAATTATCCTGTTTGATTTATACTAGGTGCCTCTGTGGTTGTGTAGGATTTGACTTTAACATAGCCATTTCTGTGACCAGTCACAAGCTAATCACTCAGCTATTTCAATGCTAAATTCTCCTGTTTGATTTGTACTAGGCGCCTCTGTGGATGTGTAGGCTTTGACTTTAACATAGCTATTTCTATGACCAGTCACAAGCTAATCCCTCAGTTATTTCAATGCTAAATTCTCCTGTTTGATTTGTACTAGGTGCCTCTGTGCATGTATAGGCTTTGACTTTAACATAGCCATTTCTGTGACCAGTCACAAGCTAATCACTCAGCTATTTCAATGCTAAATTCTCCTGTTTGATTTGTACTAGGTGCCTCTGTGGATGTGTAGGCTTTGACTTTAACATAGCTATTTCTGTGACCAGTCACAAGCTAATCACTCAGCTATTTCAATGCTAAATTATCCTGTTTGATTTGTACTAGGTGCCTCTGTGGATGTGTAAGCTTTGACTTTAACATAGCTATTTCTATGACCAGTCACAAGCTAATCACTCAGCTATTTCAATGCTAAATTCTCCTGTTTGATATGTAAACCCCTTTGTCAAGGTGCCTCACTTCTCTAAACCAGCTTAAAAGACGCTACAAATCTTAACAACGTTCATTGAAGCTCTGTCATCCCGACAGGTCTGTTCCTTTCACCTGAAGAAGGCCACTTGTGTTGTGGCCGAAACGTCGTGAGAATTTTATTGTGTTATTTCATTGTAATAATTTATTATTTTATTCTCATTCTACGTGACTTTACCGAAAGAACCAAAGAAGATGAACCCTTGCAGTCACGAAAGCTTTAAATCGAAAGGCCAACATCTCATTAACTGTCTGGCGAATATGGTCCTTCTCCTTGGGGCTAAGCCTATATGAATTTTGGCGAATGGGAGCAGCGTTACCCATGTCAATGTGGTGCTGCATAAGGATGTGCAGCCAATGTCATATTTGCCCTGACTGGAAGAACGTAATCAATCAGGTAATGTGTTAACTGTTGTGTTAGCCGACTCTCTGTGTTGCATTGCATTACATTTCTAAGTTTACGAGGTTTAAATTTTGTTTTAAAGCTTTCGTGACTGCAGGGATTCATAGTCTTGGTTCTTTCGGTAAAGTCACGTAGAAGGAAAACAATAAAATAATAAAAATATAAAACCACACCTGATGATGATTGCTTGTGTTGCAGTCGAAACATCGTGAGAATTTTATTGTTTTATATTTTTATTATTTTATTGTTTCCCTTCTATGTGATTTTACGAGGTTTGTTTTCTCAAACTTCCAATTTCTCTCTCCCTGCCGTTTACATTTACTTTCACTGCCCCACCCCCTCTATATAATGCCTCACCACAGAGGCATTGTTCTGTGTCTCTCTCTGTGTCTCTCCCTCTGTGTGTCTCTCTCTCTGTGTCTTTCTGTGTGTCTCTCTCTGTGTCTCTGTCTCTCTCTGTGTCTATCTCCGTGTCTGTGTTTTGTCTCTCTCAAACTTCCAATTTCTATCCCCCTGCCGTTTACTATTTATTAAAACTTCCAGTTTATCAGACTTAACTTCAAATTTAGCATTCTTTCACACCTGATGATGGTTGCTTGTGTTGCAATCGAAACGTCGTGTATTCCATTATTTACTTTATTTTATTTTCCTGCATCCATCCGACACTCGCCAAGGTCCGACTTTCACGCGCTATGACATGACAAGAATTGGCGGTGTGTGAACCCAATATAATCTGAGATGAGGATGCATGAAGTGACTGTGTCGGCCGGGTGTGTGATGTGTCGCAACTTGCCTTTGGGCCCGAAGAAGCGGAGGATGGCCGTGCAGAAGATGGCGAGGGCATGAAGGGCTGTCCAGGGTCAGCGCGGCATCCTCTGGTGATGTGGCCCCACAGGCCGCACTTGAAACAAGAGACAGGGGCCCTCCTCGGTGGAGGGGAGATCCCGCCCCGGAGCTTCCGCTCCCACCGCCGCTGTCCCGCGTCGGCTCCCCCACGTGGATTCCAAGCGAGTGACACGCAGGCTTGGTGAGGATCTTGCCGCTCGGGATCGTCTTCCTCCCCCTCGAGTACAGCGCAGGTGGCCACCTCGGCCCGCCATTGCAGGTTGCAGTGGGCTTGGATGCATCGGGCGACCTTGATGCAAGTTAGGTCGTCTTTCTCCGTGGCTGGCAGAACAATGTTCATCTCTTGGGCCAGAGGTAGCAGCCTCTCCAGCACCAGAGAGTCCAGTCCCGCCTGCTCCATTTTCGGAAATGCAGCTTGTGCCAGCGAAAGTAGCGCGCTGCGGAAGGCGAGAGGCATCTCGGTCTCCCCCCGTCTTCATAACACGATCTTCTGGCGCGCGTTGGACGGCGGATCATAGCCGACATTTTTGGCGTACGCCTGTGACAGCGTCGCCCTGTCCGCAAGTGGAACGGCGTAAAACACCGCCAAGTCGTCGTCTAGGGTGGTGGGGAGAACCCGCAGAGCCTCTGCATCGGTCCAACCCGTGAGCACACAAGTAGCGGCGAAGCGGCGCTGGAAGGCTGCCCAGTCGCCACTCGTGGCTACAAACTCCTTCATGAAGGGTAGCCACTTTTTGAAGGAAGGCGCCCCCGTGAGGGGAATTGGTGCCAAATCCATTTTGGCGGGAAGCTATTCCCGCGCGACCGACAAAATGGCGGCCTTTCGCGCGGGCTGGAACTCCGCCGCTACCCGCACTTGGCCGGTGACGATGGAGAAGCTGCCCACCTGTCGCCCCTGACTCGTGGCCTCTTCCTCCGGGTTTCTTCACATCCAACTGCGCGACCAGCACCACCACAGCGGAGAGTAATTCGTGAGGCATGCCTTGCAGGCACTCTGCCTTACTCCGATCGGCGGTGGCATAGCGCCGGCGTTTTCCGTGCTCTGCTCCGCCGGGATCGCCTTGTCGGGACCGGTCTCTGGGGTCCCGGACTCCGGGGCTGTCTTGGGGATCACCCCACCTTTGTCCTCTTCGTCCGAGGACACAACGGTAGGAGCCTTTTTTCTTACAGACTTAGACATCGTCCTACAGCTGTACTTTTCCCTACTATATATAAAACAAATAAATCAATAAAAATTGTATTCTTGGTTCTTTTGGTAAAGTCACGTAGAAGGGAAATCATAAAATTATAAAAAGAAAACATAATATAATAAAAGAAAATAAAATATGATGTTTTAATTATATTATTTTATTATTTCCCTTTTACGTGACTTTACCGAAAGAACCAAGAATATGAATCCCTGCAGTCACGAAAGCTTTAAATCGGAATTTTTTAAAATAAAAATTGCTTTATCATTAGCACTTCTGGCACCAAATGTAGTGATGCACTTCACAGACATTAGATTGGAAGGCACTCTGTTTATTAAGGCCCTCACAGGCACAGGGAATAACTATATTTGGTCAGGACAGCAACAAGCTGCCTGACCAACAATGCTGAAGATGATGATGAAGATGATGACGAAGACTTGCGTAGCTCCACAGGTTTCCACTCCAACAACAACCCCGAGTCCTCCACGGGTCCCTCTTTTATTCCTCTAGTGCAGCCTCGCTCCCCCTCGGCCACGCCCCCCTTCCAGAACCTTCCAGAAGGTTATCGGGCTTCCTTTCACGTACCACCTCTGCCACCTTATCCCCGAGGCCTTTACTTCTGCCTATTCCCTGACCTGCTGGCCGACAGGGCTGCTACAGAAACAGGTCCCCTTTTTGCCAGCAACCCACGCTACCCACCATAGTGATCCATTCCATGTCACTACAAATGTATAACAAATATTTTTTTCATTTTTATCACTTTACATTCAAACTCGTGTCACTGCCACTCTCGCCCCATTCTAAAATGAGGTGCTAAAAACTACCACTCTTCACCTGTGTTCGAACTATGATTGTGATCTTCGTGCTTTGTGAAAAGGGTTCGCCCCTTAGTTAACTGAGAAGTCAATTATGTGCTCTCTCCCATGGTAGTTGCGAGGCAATGTACCGGTGGGCAATGTTGTGATCTGTTTTAAGGAAACTGATCGCCTGATTAAGCTGTTGGCAGTGAATAAGCACGTTTAACAAGCTCAATATATTAGAAAAAATATGTATTAAACTAGCTTAACTACCCGGCTTCGCCCGGGACTTGGATTGACCACGCCTGGCCGCCTTTGTCTCTCCAATGGCGATCTTCACACACACCAGTTACGCGTTTGAGGCTGAGGCTGAGTCGACCTAGGGGAGGCCCAGGACCAGTTCAAATAATTGTCACCGGTGGTGGTCGTGAGCGGGAATCGAACTTGAGTCGCCGGGGTTGTAGCTCCACTACAATGCGTTATGCTTCCACATGCGAGGGTCACGTGACATATTTGACGTCACAGCTCACTTGCCATGCAAAATAATATGCATTATTGAGCTCCCCCCCCCTAAAAAAACCCAAAAGTGTATTTTTTATAATTTTTGCATGGTGTACAGTCTGGAAAGTACCCACATAGCAAATTTCAAGTTTGTTGCATGTCGGGAAGTACACTAAACATTTTGAACAGACACACATATTCACAACTTTGCCTTATATATATGGAGATAATGTATCTATGGTAATTTAAGACAGTTTATTGACGAATGTGTTGATGTTTTCTGGTCACCCAAGTTGACTCTTGGCAGCGATTGGCTTGTGTACACAAATTATTTTTCTTGGCCTGTCTCTGATCAATGTAATCTACAATATAGGTTGTGTGCTGCATTCCTTTTTTGTGTAGTGACATCGTGGACAGCACCGTATGGGTGGCTGTGTGTAATACCAGCCCTAGCGAGGCTTGGCCAGCACTGGGATAGTGCGGGCACCACGCACAGTGTGTGGTGAGGGCTCCCCCGAGGGGGAGGGGGTGAATGTCAGTCCAGGGGCAGGGTTGCCCCGGGCCATGGCACTCTGGTTGACCCCGTAGACACGTGATCTGGGATGTCCACACAGGGGGCCCCAGGTGGGGTGACTAGTGGGTGATCACGTGTTCGGAGAAAGCTCTTGAGAAGGATCGAGAGGGAACGAGAATGTTCAAGAAGGCGGGTGGGGCCGAGGGCGGAGCGGCCCTGACCGGAGAGGGATATAAGGCGGGTCTCTGAGAGGGACCGGGGTTGCTGCATTCTACAAGCTGGAAGCTCAGCATCTACAAGCGGGAAGCTCTACATCTCAAGCTGAAGCTCTCCGTCCTACGAGGCAACTACGTGGTCGGAGACCCGAGTAAGGAATCGACCCTTCGTAGCAGTAACCCGCTGTCGTCTGGTAAAGGGGCAGTTACCCCTTTGTGTCACGGTGTTACAAATAAAATTGTTGCCTCTAAAAGGAACAATGTTTGTGACTCAGTTGAACCCACTACACTTGCAATGACCCTTGGCTAAGAGTATTGAGCGGTGGCAATTATGGGTGTGGTGGAGGAAACATTTGAACTGCCTCGCCTAGTATACAGGAGGTCGTGGGTTCGATCCCGACCTGGATGCCTGCTGTATATTTGGACTTTGTATGTTCTTCCCATGGACGCGTGGCTTTTTCTCTAGTTCCTCCGATTTTCCCCTCCACATCTAGAAACATGCGTTTAGACTGCTATAAATTTCCACGTGATGAGCCAATATGTTGAGCTATCATTTGTGGCTAGGATGTTTCTGAAAAAAGAGCTATATAGCTAAGTGTGCCTTAAATCGTAATAAAAAGTTCGTTGTAAATGCATGCTTCACACTTATGAGCTGGCGAGCAGGTTGTTACCATGTTTGGTGATATTTCTGTGAGCACTGAGATTTTGGGTGATTTCTCCATACTCTTTGGTTCTATTTGGTAAAGTCACGTAGGTAAAAAAAAACAAAAATCACGTTTCGGCCACAACACAAGCGGCCTTCATCAGGTGAAGGGAGCAGACTGACATGGCCACCTCTGTTCCCTGAGCCTCGATGTACCGATGGTTCTGGCTGTGTGATGGGATGTCTCACTGGCACGACCACCGTTGCGGTGGTTCCCTTGCGTGGACGCGCTTGCCTCACAGCGCCGTTGGCAGCGCCGCAGCTTGTGTTACACATAGACGTGACATTAACTTACTAATCCCCCTAATCTCCCTGCCTAATCTCTCCCATCAACATAGTGCTAACCTCCCATTAACACTGCTGTTGTGCGCATATGCGGGGATGATACTCTTATGTAGCGGCGGAAGCTCAGCATGCTAATCTCCCTCCCTAATCTCTCTTTCCTTAATCTCCCCCATTAACACAACTGACGTGCTTGAGTCCGGGAATGGAATTCCTTCCAGCTTAGACCCCCGCTTGCTTGCCCATCGCCACATAAATAACCTCTTGTTGTAACAGCTCTCTCGCTGGTTCAGCAGTTCCACTGCTGGATTATTTTTTCCGCCTGAGGACGACCGCTTGTGTTGCAATCGAAACGTCGTAATATATTATTTTTGATTTAAAGCTTTCGTGACTGCAGGGATTCATATTCTTGGTTCTTTCGGTAAAGTCACGTAGAAGGGAAACAATAAAATAATAAAAATATAAAACAATAAAATTCTCACCACGTTTCGACTGCAACACAAGCAATCATCATCAGGTGTGAAAACCACAGCAAGAAAATTTGGTTTTCACACCTGATGACGATTGCTTGTGTTGCAGTCGAAACGCCGTGAGAATTTCGCTTTATTTATTATTTTATTGTTTCCCTTCTAACAACTTTACCGAAAGAACCAAGACTATATATTATTTTTTGTTTTATTTTTATACCTACGTGACCTTACCGAAAGAACCAAAGAGTATGAATGTGAGTGTTGTAGTAATGTGAGTGTTGTTAGTAATGTGAGTGTTGTTAGTAATGTGAGTGTTGTAGTAATGTGAGTGTTGTTAGTAATGTGAGTGTTGTTAGTAATGTGAGTGTTGTAGTAATGTGAGTGTTGTTAGTAATGTGAGTGTTGTAGTAATGTGAGTGTTGTAGTAATGTGAGTGTTGTAGTAGTGTGAGTGTTGTAGTAATGTGGGTGTGTTGTAGTAATGTGAGTGTTGTAGTAATGTGAGTGTTGTAGTAATGTGAGTGTTGTAGTAATGTGAGTGTTGTAGTAATGTGAGTGTTGTTAGTAATGTGAGTGTTGTAGTAATGTGAGTGTTGTAGTAATGTGAGTGTTGTAGTAATGTGAGTGTTGTAGTAATGTGAGTGTTGTTAGTAATGTGAGTGTTGTAGTAATGTGAGTGTTGTTAGTAATGTGAGTGTTGTAGTAATGTGAGTGTTGTTAGTAATGTGAGTGTTGTAGTAATGTGAGTGTTGTAGTAATGTGAGTGAGTGTTGTACATTGAAGCCCTGACCGCGCACTTCTCCGCGAGCAACCCTCACTTCCGGGTTCACGCGCCGAATCAACCACGTGACAGGGGGGAATCCTCCCCGCCCCTAGCGCCCCCCCTACCCCTAGCCCCTCCCCGCCCCTGGACCCCCCGCCCCTAGCCCCTCCCCGCCCCTGGACCCCCCGCCCCTAGCCCCTCCCCGCCCCTGGACCCCCCGCCCCCAGCCCCCGGCCCCTCCTCGCTTGATCCTGCGCGGAAAAAAAAAGTCGCGCGCCTTTAAAAACCGCGTAACGTCACCCATTGACCAATCACGAGCGACCTTCCTCCCAACCGCTGCGATGGCATTGGCTAAACTTGTGCACGTGACCGTTCAAATTGTTGCCGCGTCCAACGGCTGCAGGAGTGGAGGAGGTGCGGTGCCGCGGTTCCTGCTCGCGTCGTTTCGCCGCCCGTCGCCGTCATTGCCACTGTTGCTACAGGAGAAGGATTTCTCTCGGAGCGGACGTACGCGGGGCACAGGCTGAGCAGCGGTTGAGCGGTGAGGGCACTCGGGGAGCGCGACCTCCGCTCCCGACGTTCACGGTTTCCTGAATCGTCTTTCGTTTGTCTCTCCACGCGCATCTCCACATCTGCGTCCCGTCGCTGTGATCCACCGCTTCTCAACCGGGGCTGCCACCACCTCGTAGAAGTCACCGTGCGGCCCCTATGCCGAGTGTGTGTCGCCTGCCTCTGCCGTGGCCCATGGTTCCAGTCGTGTGCGTACGTGGGGAGCCGTGGCGCATTATAGGCGTAATAGGTACTCGCTAACAGCGTTCGTCTCGGCGGTCTTTGTAGGCTTCGCGTGGGGTTTTTCGCCCTGCGGTGTCACATTGCGAGCAGCACGGAGAGGTGCGTGGAGTGTCGCTGCAAAGCAGCAGGAAGAGGGACACCACCACAGGGTATCACAAAACAAAAGGCAGCGGGGGCTTTGGCAGGACGTGTACAGTGTGTACAGTACTGTAGAAGGGATGGTGGAAGCCAAGTGAGAGAATAGACCCAAGAAGATCGGTGAGATCTCAACACTCGGAGGAGCGAGGGAGAATTTTGCAGCACAGGACCGCGAGGGGTATCGACAGTGTGCGGAGGAGGCCTTCATCCAGCAGTAGAGAGAAAATGTCTAATAACACTAACATAATATTTGTTCCTGGGTAGCAACTGTTTTTTCGTAATTGCTTATGCCTAAAAAGTATAGAAAATGGCTATTATTCCCAACAAACTTTGCTTTTGTGACCAGGACAGTGATATTTTAAAATGTACAAATTTTCAATGAGAAAACGGGTGAATTTGTGTCTATTCGTTCACATATAGTTAAAAAAAAGAATAAAAATGAACATGTATTTATACTAAAGTAATACAAAAATTACTCCAAAAGATTTAGACGTGAGTAGTTTTTCGAAATGTATGATTATACGGTAAATCACTTTAACGAATGAGCCCCCAAATTTAGTCTCCTGTCCTTGGTAGCGGCATTCAAAGTCCAGTATATCCTGGTGGAAGCGCTCGCCTTGCTCTTCCGAGTACGCTCCCATGTTCTTGAATTTATGAAGATGAGCATCAAGGATATGGACTTTGAGGGACCCACTACAGCCCATTGTGCCATGGTTCTTTACCAACCAGCTCCACATAGTTTTAGATCTTGTGATTACCCAGGAAGCCACGATCCACTGCGGCGACAAAGCCGTTCCAAGCCGCTTTCTCTTTACTAGTGAGCTTCTTGGGGAATTCATTGCACTCCAGGATCTTCTTTATCTGTGGTCTGACGAATACACCGGCTTTGACCTTTGCCTCAGAAAGCTTCGGGAAGAAGTCTTGAAGGTTCTTGAAGGCTGCCGACTCCTTATCTACAGCTCTGACAAATAGTTTAATCAGGCCCAATTTGATGTGCAGTGGTGGCATCAGCACCTTCCGGGGGTCTACCAGTAGCTCCCACTTGACGTTGTTCCTCCCCACATAGAACTCGGTCCGCTATGGTAGTGCGCCTTGGTGTCTAAATCTTTTGTAGTCATTTTTGTATTACTTTAGTATAAATATATGTTAATTTTGAGTCGTATGTTTTTTTCTGACTTTATGTGAACGAAAAGACACATTCGCCCGTTTTCTCATTGAAAATAGGAAAATTTCAAAATATTGTCCTGGTCACCAAAGTAAAGTTTGTGGGGAATAATAGACATTTTCTGTACTTTTCAGGCATAAGCAATTAGTAAATAACACTGACTACCCAGGAACTAAACAAAAAAAATGTTACACAGTGTAATGGGAGGGAGTTTATGGCTGTCTTCAAACTGCAAGTTATTCGTAATTGTAAATAGTGGTGTTTTTTTCGGTGTGCTTGAACACCACTGCCAACAGTCAATGTTTTATTTGAAAAGCGTCAATTATAAGTGAATATCCGATTTGTTATCAATGCCTCTTGATAGCATGGTTTTAATTGATATTCTAACATTTTTTGCAGGATTACATTTGCAAAGATGTCTTATGTCAGCGGAAAAAAACCTGACAAAGATGACAAAGGGAAACACATTCAGGTGTTTGTGCGATGCAGGTACGTTCAGAGCCGCAAGTGTCACATTGGATTTCTAATTTGCACATTCCTATGACTGATCATCATTTAAGACGAAACGTGTGCAAGCTATTAATAATAGGGTTTTCCCCCTTTTTTCTGGCAACAAAACTGAAACCTTTTTACAAGGATTCATGGCTGCATTAACCACAATACCTGCAGTCAAAATGCAAACAAAAAACATACTATGATTATATATGCATTGTCCTTGAAACTGATTGGTCCACACCAAGGGACGGCTTTCTTTTGAGCCTCGACCCAATTGGTGCTCGACCAGATGGTGCCAAAAGGCGTACTGAAAAAAGGGGAAAACCCCTATTATTACATTTTGGTACTGGCAAAGGAGGTCTAATGATGTGTGCAAGCTATTGCAGTTGCTTCAAATAATAAAAGCGATTTCCTTGCTATGTTTACAGCACTGAAATTTAACGACTGTATAACAATAGGATGCGTACACATCAGAATAAACAGGTCGTGTGTAATTATCCATGTTTTTCTGTACGTTTTAAGCAACAAACATTGATCATTTAAATAATCTCTATTGGTTCAGTTATCGGCATGTGGCATATGTGTGATCTTGTTAATGAGGACTTTACAGAGCCTAGATTTGTCAGTTGTAAATATGTGCTCAGGCTTATTTTGGAAAAACAACATTTTATGAGTAGATTTTACGAGCATAGTTTAGGGCAGTGTTTCTCATCTCATTACATTACATGGCAAACACACTCTTGAGCCTGCTCGATCTTTGTGGCACACAGAGCCAAAAACTCACTGTGGGTCCCGGGGGCTTGGTGGTAATGCATTGTAGCTGAGAGAGAATTCACAATCTCCTCTACACTACCGTGATCATCGAAAACAAGGAAATCAAGGGGTGCCAAAATCCATGATCAGTATTTTAACCTTATGGCGGGACCCCTGGGTCCCGAATAAACGGAAGTCAAAAATCGTAATTTATTTATTTTTGGCGACTCCATCCCACCGTGCACGTAAATGCCGCGACCCACCTGGCGTGGATCATTCTGTCGTCATGTTGTCCAAGTGCAGCGAGGATGAATGCAGAAGAGCTGATCAAGCGAATGCATTCCATGCTCTGGTATGGGCAGAATCATAAGTCTTATCCAAAGCTGCTCAAACTGCCTACACGACTTAAGTTCTTTATTTGTCATAACGGTATACATAATACGGTGAAACTGCTCTCTTATCTTCATTATTATTTGTGACCTACCAATGTCTGCAGCCAGGATCATTCGATGACAATCCTATTACCTGCAGATATTTAACAGATGAGATGCGTTGAACTGTTAATTCCTCCTGTTTGATAATACTCTGCTTGTCCGTATGCATCTGTGCAGATAGGTGTTTTTTTGTGGTTAAGCCATAGTCCCAACATACCGCTCGTATCAATGCGGATAAGAGGACCGGCGACCCACTACTCTGTAGAGTAACATTGGTATAAACGCTTGTTACAATATGAACAGTGCATTGAAAACGTGTACTATTTCATGTACTGTTTACAAAGTGTGTTTACAAATCCACACTGAGAAACACGATGATTGACAGGGGTGTAAATAATTTTTCCGATAGTGTATTTAAATAGAGGTACTGCAGGTAAGTAGTATTCATTTTTAAAGGCTTAGTTTAACAACACTTGCCACCATCCTTCAAACCCATTGGTTAAAAAGAGCAAAGTTTGTGTTTACATTATAATATAATGTTTATGCGAGAGCCAGGGGCTTATGGGACCCCGGGGTCCCGCCATAAGGTTAATTTGCTGAACTGCGTGAGTGTCTGCATGTCTTTGTGTATCTCTTTACCACCGTGTCTCTGTGTCTTTGTGTGGCCGCGTTCCTGTGTATCCTTGTCTATTCGCCCAACTGTGCATGCGCGATCTTGGGGGTTGAAAGGGCTGGGGGTGGGGGCTGATGGGCCCGTCTGCTGCCGTCCTGCCTTGTGATCAATGCAGCGGGGATGTGCGGGTTCGGGGCTTGCGAAACACCGTGGCACGCCTGGGACTTTGCTGCGGCACACTGATTGCCAGGCACTGGTTTTTGGGGATACAGGATTATGACTAATTGTCTCACTTTGTAACTTCATTTGTTTCTTTAGGCCACTGAATGGAATTGAGAGGAAAGCGAATTCGTATTCTATTGTGGAATGTGATCAAGCCAGGAAAGAATTGTCTGTAAAGTTGAATGTCCCACTTGGAGAAAAGTCTTCAAAGAAGACCTATACGTATGACATGGTATGGTTCTCGCCCAGGATTAATGTCCCATCAGTACAGCATCATCATCTCCACACTAGCACTCTCGTCGACTTATAGATGCTATTTGTGGGGATGTTTTTTTAATACACGACGTGCAGGACAAATTCAACACCTGAGTTGCACCTCGTTTTATTTATAGCTGAGTAAGTTGGACAAATGTCACATGAATAAAGTTAAACTGAGCATTCTTTTAAATTAAGGGACCTTTTAAAGTGAATCATTAATGACATGATGTTGTATTCTTGGTTCTTTCGGTAAAGTCACTTTACCGAAAGAACCAAGAATATGAATATGAATCTCTGCAGTCACGAAAGCTTTAAATCAAAAGACATGATGTTGGTTTTCTTCTGGGGCTGATATACAAACATTTTAAATGAGGTTTTAAAAATGATTTATCTCTGTTACAATACCATTGTTTATTTACAGGTCTTTGGTCCTGCAGCAAAACAAATAGAAATTTACAAGAGTGTGGTTTATCCAATTTTGGATGAAGTTATCTTAGGTTACAACTGCACAGTATTTGCGTAAGTACACATAATGTGAATTCTATCCTTGCTCGCTAATAAAATATACTGCATAAATTATTGCTCACCTAGAAGTTGTGGAAAAATGTTTTTTTATGAAAAGTATTCTGAGTTTAGACTATACAGTCCTCTTCACATCTCGACAGGCAATATGAGAGCCTGCCGAGATGTGAATCCTGATGTTAATTGCGGTGTCTGGTTTGTGAGAAATCAAACCTGAAGTCAGATTTCCCATCTGCGATCTACCCATTCAGTATACCGTGGGTCGAGCGTGGGATGCAATATAATCCATAAAATGAAATTTAAATATCAATCTGTGTTGCTGTTAGGGATTGAACCTATATAAATTCGGCCACATCAGGGTTGCCTGAAACCTGTCAATAAAAATTGAGCGCTCAATAAATAAGCCATTCTGGCCAATGTGTTGCACGCCACCCACATACATCACTTCTCCATGATCTCATCTTGTAACGTAATGTGCCATGACTAAATAAATTCTGGAAAGTGTTACAGATTCCATGCATGCTGTACACGATTTTTTTTATATTTTCATTCTGAAAGTGGACAATAAACGACCTGTTAGGCACTGGTGTTTGTGATCATGAGTTGTATAGGCTGCATGCCTGTTGGGTGGTTTCTTCTTTGGCCATGCTTTAAAATAAGGACACTTGCCAAGTGAATAAAACCCAGTTGGTTTTAATTTTTAATGTGAAGCCCACCGTTTTAGAGACGACACTTTCAGAGTGACAAGGATGCTATATGACTAGTTTTTAGATTTCTACGGTTCATATCATAGGGGTACATTTCAACACTTGGACACCCCCCCTGTTTGTCTGGGATGGCACGACATCACTTCTGCCTACTCTCCAGCAAGTACGTTCCACAATGTGTATTTGAGATATTAGATCTTACGGAACAAAGCAAGTGCAGTGCATTCTTTGTTTTGACAACTTGCTGTAAATCAAGGCTGCTGTGTTTTGTATTAAGGTTTGCTTCATACATGCTTTAGTTTTGTTTTCTGTGTTTTAAAGTTATGGACAGACTGGTACAGGGAAAACCTTCACGATGGAAGGGGAAAGGTCACCAAATGACGAATTCACCTGGGAAGAGGTAATCTAAGAATATATTTTACATTAAAAAGTATATATATATTGCTTCATGCATTTTGCATCTGAAAACTGCTGGCTTTATAACGTGGGTGTGCACATAAAACCAGATGGGCAGAAGGCAGCCATAACTGGTGCCAACAATTGCCCAAGCTATGTGGTCCTATATTGGGATGTTTGGTCAACTGCTATGTGCTTTGACAACCAGTAATAACTATAGGTGGGATATTACTTTGGACATTAAGAATAATTTTCTGCATAGTATGAACCAAAAAAAATGGCTTTGTCTTTTAAATTAAGAATTGCAAACTTGGATTCATTATTGGTGGAAATGAAGGGATGAGAGAACTAGACAGGATGCCAGTTTTTTGCATTTGTGGGTTGATGCATTTACATGTGTTCCTTGCGGCTTTGTATCTGGAAAGAGCTGAGAGTCAGTAGCACTATCTCTTATAAGCTGTCCTTAGATGAAGCTACCATTTGGAAATGAGGGATCAACCAGCGTGGATCAAACATTTTACCAAAAATTCTGAAATTAAGAATAAAAGTTGACATGGCCCACTAGGTTATGGGTAACAACCAAGATGCATACCGATGCATAATTTGTTTAAAAGCTTGTGGGCTCGGGGAATAAAAGTCATACTATGTCAATCAGTATTGTGGTAATGCCAAAGAATGCATGTGAAGTAACTGACTCGGAAACACTAAGAGTATGAGGCACTCTATTTATTAACAGCCTTAATAGTTCACACAAAGTAACTACAGCTCCCAGTCAGGACAGCTGGCAGACTGCCTGACTGACGACGCCTGAGAAGGTGAAGACGTAGACGGCGGCGAAGACTCCAGTAGCACGACGGGATCCCACTCCTAGCGACAGCCCCGAGCTCCCACTCGGGGTCCCCTTTTATCATCCCAGCGTGGCCTCGCTCCTTCCCTGCCACGCCCCTCCCCTCTAGAACCGACTAGCAGGTTCTTGGGCTTCCCTCACGTGCCCTTTCTGCAACCTTTCCCCTACATCCCTCTCTCTGGTCTATCACATGAGCTGCTGTCAGGGCTGCTGCAACGGTAGATCCCCTTCTCTGCCAGCAACAAGCGCTATGCTGCTAAGTGTCCGATTCTATGTCACGACACATGTATCCATGTAAAGTTTGTTTAAGGGTATAGAAGTGATTTACAGGCATTAGACGTGGTCCTTTGTGCCAATTGATGCAGCAACATTACCTGGATGGAGTTGTGTCAAATGTCAGGAACAGATCTAAGGTTAATGGGCAATCCCAGAGAGAATCTGGTATGTTTAACACGTAGGCTTTCGCGACCATGAATAGAATCTGGTATGCGAGTAGAATAGTTAAATTGTTGACTAAGAGTCTTCTTAATTGTAAAAAAAATCACTTATTACACCTGTGTCGTGACAGACTGGAGAGACACTATATTAGGAGGCACTCTGTTTATTGATAGCCTTCGTCGGCGCTGAGAATACTTATAGTAAGGTTAGGACACCAACGGCTGCTTGACCCACAATGCTGAGACTAGGGTAAGACGATGTTGTTGATGACGAAGACTTGACGGGCTCCAGGGGTCCACTCCAACAAACGCCTCTGAGTCCTCCTTATATCCCCCCAGCGCAGCCTTGCACCCCCTTGGCTACGCCCCCCTTCTAGAACCCCTAGAAGGTTCCCGGGCTTCTCCCGTACCCCCTCTGTCCCCTTCTCCCCACATCCCTTCCTCCCGCCTACCCCCTCACCTCTGGCGGACAGGGTTGCCATGGCAGCTGAGCTCCTTTTTGCCAGAAGCCAGCGCTACATGCCGTAGTTACCTATTCCTTATCACTACACCTGCATGAAAATATAATTCAGTGCCAGTCACTGTAGTTCTGATTATGCTTAAGCGAGTCATATATCCAGCTAATATACTAATTTGTCAGCTTTAATTGTACTTGTGTAGAGGTGTTAACTACTCACTGTTCGGTAACCTGCATTGCCACTAGGTATCAAAGGGGCAGTGCAGCGTTACCTCTGTGTGAATAACGGTTGGGGTCAGACGAGGTGAAGTGGATTGTAGCCACAGTTTGGTAAGAACCAATCAGACAGTTCCACGTGGGAATGTGGGATTGGTTAGATCTTGCCACAAACGGGTATAAGAAGGGTGAGCGCGCAGAGTGCAGGGAGTTCTCTCTCTACACGAAGACCGAAGCCCGGGCTGAAGATTGCCAGGACCCTGGACCCAGCCTTCCAGCCCTTCTGAGGGCTAAGGCTCGGCGTGTCCAGTGGTCAAGACCCACCGGGCCAGCGGTGGGTCAGCCTCAGGTCTTCGCTCATTTACCAGCTTCACATTCCCTATTGCCGTACAAAAAACAGAGGAAGGGCCTTTGCTATTGATGCCCCCAGGGTCTGGAATGCTATTACCAATAAACTGCAACTTGAATCACTACCTATGAGATCTTCACTCAAAACTGCTCTAGAGGAGTTGTACAACCCTAGCTGCCACTGCTATTCAGTGGCCTAAAATATGGCTCTAGGGTTTGGTGTTACATGTTATTTATGTAGTTTATTGTTAAAAATTCGGTCACAGTCCCTATGATCACTGTTACATTGCATTCATGGCTTTTATTTTGGTGATTTCGAAAACGTTTTTTTGGTTTTGGCCATGTTTTTGTTTATTGTAGTACAGAGTTGGACTGATGGCCTTAATCTTAGTTGTCTTGTGGTTGTTGTTGTTTGACTTGCATCCCACTGGGATTTTTGCACACAGCGTTGGTGTACGGTGCTATTTCAGGAATATTTTGATGTTTTTTTCCTGGATTTTCTGTTTGCACAGTCACATAATCACTTTAAGATGTTTTCTTGTTCATGTTTTTGTTTGTTGCGGTTGCACCCGATTCAAGAGCCGAATGGCTCACAGGGCTATACCAAATGAATGGAACTAAAAATAAATAAATGGAACTAGGTCCCAGCCGGAGGACACTAGGATAGCGGTAGATGTGAGTAAGTCCCGCCAAGATAGGAGGCTGTACCTCCTTAGGTTAGGAAGAGACCTGTGTGTAAGTAACGCTAAGTTCGGAGGCTGTACCTTCTTAGGGTACCGGGTGAGGGGACCATATACCCCTCAGTGTTAAGGACTGTGTAAAGAGAAGTATTACAATCAACAGTGTGCCTCATAAGAAGTGTATTCGTCATTCTAAACACTACACTTGTAAGTCATTACAAAGATGGTAATACAAATGTTTGACAACCTTCATACCTATTACATTTGTATATAAATTAAATGTGTTTGATGTTTAGGATCCTCTGGCTGGGGTCATCCCAAGGACCCTCCACCAAATCTTTGAAAAACTCACCAGCCTTGGGGTTGAGTTTTCGGTAAAGGTCTCTCTGCTGGAAATCTACAACGAAGAGCTTTTTGACTTGCTTAGCTCCAGCCCAGACATCGGAGAGAGGCTTCAAATGTTTGATGACCCTCGCAGTAAGGTACACTTATATAGCATGCCTACTGAATTAAATAACCCATATGTATGCTTCAAGCAACTAATTTGCTTGAGTTTTATTGTACTGTAAATGCTTCTAGTGTGCTAAGTAACATTTCTTTAAACTGTTGATTTGCTGAGGAAGTTATGCACACCCATAATGCTGGTAAAAAAAATAATTTTAAGCCAAGTGCAAACAGTGTATGTTGAACTTCTGTTGCACTGTACGTAGCCAACCGTGCTAATTGGAGGTGCAAATATAAATATTTTACATTTTAGTTTGTCTTAATTTAAAGGAAGATGCAACCCAAAAAATAGTTGTCTTGTTTTATTTTTATGTTTCCCATTTGGTAAGATATAAATCTGTAAGAAGACTTGTATGAATAATTATTTTCGGCTTAATGCTGATCTCAAACTTACACTATTCGGATAGATACTGTGGGATTAATGGAGTCACAGCAAAGTGAATTTGTAGATAATTTGGCATCTCTGAGCATCTTGCATTCACATCGAATGGAGATGAAGCATCATCTTGGTTGAACTAAATTTGTGTCCATGAAGGGAGCAGTGCTGATTAAGGGCTTGGAGGAGGTGACGGTCCACAACAAGGATGAGGTCTACCACATCCTGGAGCATGGTGCTGCCAAGCGACGAACCGCCTCCACTCTGATGAATGCCTACTCCAGGTGCGACAGCAGCAACTGCCACTCTTTCGCTCGAATCTCAACAGGAGCACGTTGTGTCTGTTATTTGGCATTCATTTATTGCCATTTATTGTTGACAAGGCTGGGGTTACAATTTAGAACTTAGCTTATCCACTGGTAGTATCCCAGGTTTGGACTTGTATTGTCATGAATTTCAATGTAGGGAGCCCTTAATGTTGAGGTCACAAGAAAGTGTTTATATTAATCCTTTATTACATATATTTTAAGAAATCTGCCAATGATTGCAAGAATCATTGGTCCCCTATCATCCATAGGTGACAGAAGATGCTGAATAAAGCTGTGCTTTACTACAATGCATTGCTCGTAATGGTCATCTAATTACTTGTGGTGTCCTATGTGCTTTTGTTTGTAGCCGATCCCACTCGGTGTTTTCCATCACCATACACATGAAGGAGACCATGATGGATGGGGAAGAGCTTGTGAAGATTGGCAAGCTAAATATGGTGGGTCGAACTGCCGTGCTTCAGTCCCTTGCTAGAGCAAATGATGTTAAATCTTACGGAATATGTTTTAGTTAACACTAGATAAAGCCAATTAAAATGTCATGAGTACAAGCATTTAACAAATCAACCATTATTAGTTCAGCTTACTGGTGAATTGAAGAACAATTCTCAAAACTAGATTTAGAATCGATACGACGTTTTGGTTGAAACGATGTCAAACGTCACAACAAGATACGGGAAGTAAATGTGAATTTGAGGAAGTCGGAGGCGATTGCATGGCTTAACCGAAAAATATATTGTGAATCTTAATATTGGCTGTGAAAACCTGTGATGAGATTTTATTTTACTTAAAATTGCTTCCATTTTTAGAAAACCAACACGAAGTTGAATTTTCCTTTTGTATTTTGGCAGGTGGACCTTGCCGGCAGCGAGAATATTGGGCGCTCGGGAGCAGTGGACAAGCGTGCTCGCGAGGCCGGGAACATCAACCAGTCTCTGCTCACCCTCGGAAGAGTGATCACCGCACTCGTGGAGAGGACTCCACACATTCCTTACAGGTTTATGCCTCAGTAACGCAGCTGGAGACACTTGGGTTTAATCTCAAATGGGTTGAGATTTAAACTCAGGATCTCAACACTAAAGGTGTAACGATATATACATCTTTGCAGTTGACTCAATTTTCGTGATTAAAGGTTTGTGCTTGAAGAAATATTGTTCTTTGATATTTGTTGAGTCCTTCAACAGCTGCAGATTGCAGGGAATTGTAAAAAACTGCTTTCTGCTGGGCAACAGCCACGGTAGTGATCCTTTTTATAGCGAGCGGGTGCCCGTGTCGCTCTTAACCAACACTAGAAAATGTCCGCAAGATGAAGTGCTAAGGGACTCGTAATGCAGAGGTCAGATGGATAGTTCAAAGTGGTTCCATGCCTAAAGGAAACTTTAAATCATCACCACTCTTGATGGCCCTGAGTCAATATGGAAAATGTAATATTGGCCAGTGGTACTTATTTACTTATTTTATCAATATTAGAGGGTGTATGTCCACAGTTGTCCTCTTGGAAGGTGAATAGTGGAAAAGAGTTCAAGGAATCGAACGGTGCCATTAAGGGACCCAAAAAAGGGCACTTAAGATGCCATCATATTGAGAGTGGCGGTCATAAGGGTCTGCACTGCCTGGGTTAAGGAGGACAAGGGAGTTTTGATCTGAGGCTACGTGAACATGTCCAGCATGGTCGTGTCGCATATTGATGTATTAGTTTGAGATTGTGCACGGTTGTAATGGGCAATGTTGCTGCCTGGATGTTGTCTTTGCCGACTGAACTCCATGTGGCTGTGTCAGGGAGTCAAAGCTGACCCGGCTCCTGCAGGACTCCCTGGGTGGTCGAACCAAAACCTCCATCATCGCCACCATTTCTCCAGCTGCAGTCAACATTGAGGTTGGATTCAAGATGCCTCCTTGCCTGTTTTTTATTTGATCACAAAAAGTCTTGACGGAATAAAATATTGCACATGTTCTTTTTGCTTGGGGCCTTCAAGTACTCTACTCCTTTGCCATTTGTTTATTTGACCATAATAATTCGTATCGAATACCGTTTGCACACGTTTTGTCTGTAGGAGACTCTGAGCACTCTAGAGTATGCAGCGCGTGCCAAAAACATCATGAACAAGCCCGAGGTCAACCAGAAACTCACAAAAAAGGCACTCATCAAGGTGAGCAACACGCCATTTAAAAACATCCCAGCTTTGAATTGTTGTTTCCTTAGAATTTTTGTAAAATGAAATTGAAAGTTTTTAGGTTTAAGATATGCATTGCTTAAAGAATGTTGATTTAAAGCTTTCATGACTGCAGGAATTACTCTTTGGTTCTTTGGTAAAGTCACGTAGAAATAAAACAAATAGTAGAATACGACGTTTCGATTTCAACACAAGCAATTGTCATCAGGTAGAAAACAAACCTAGTGACCTTCGAAATACAATGCAATACAACACAGTCGGCTAATACAACAGTCAGCACCTTACCTGGTTGATTACGTTATTGCTAAATTTGAGAGAGAGACAACACAGACACGGAGACACACAGATAGACACACAAGCAGAGAGACAACACAGAGACACACAGACACAACATAGATACACAGACCCAATGCCTCTGTGTCGAGGCCTTAAATAGAGAGGGGGGGGGGTGGGCCGGAGAGAGGTGGGTCTGCTGGAGCAGAGAAATTAGCATGTCAATGAGAGAGTTGTGTGGAAATCCACCCCGCAGCGCCGGGGGAGAGAAAGCGAATGGACCTACGTCTGTGTTTTGTGTCTCTCTCAAATTTAGCATTCTTTGGAAAAATGTAATCAACGAGGTAAGGTGCTGACTGTTGTGTCCGCCGACTCTGTGTTGTATTGTATTGTATTTCGAAGTTCACTAGGTTTGTTTATACTTGATGACAATTGCTTGTGTTGCAATCAAAACGTCGTATTCTATTATTTTATTTATTTTATTTCTACAAGCCTGCTCTTGAATGTATAATGTGTGCAGGAATACACCGACGAAATTGAACGGCTCAAGAAGGAACTTTCTTCGGCACGAGATAAGAATGGCGTCTACCTTCCTGTGGACAGCTATGAGTGAGTACTCATATTTATTTTGCCGTTTGACTCTGGATACTTTTCTGAGAAGGATGTCCTATGAGTCACCGTATATTATCGCAAATTTACGACTATTAAATACCGCAAATACCATGCCCCCCACCTGCACGGTTTCCCATACCCCCCTTGCACCCCCCCCTCACCTGCACGGTCTTCCACACCCCCCATGCACCCCCCCTGACTTGCGCAGACCCCCACACGCCCCATGCATCTGTGAGCTGCGATCGCTGCGCCCCCTTTTGGTTGAGACTTGATCGGGATGCAAGCTGAGTTCCGCTTGAGTAAGGCCATCAAGACCCGTCGACAGCCAGGATGCATGAGCTAAACTTAACAACTATTGAATTACTCCAGCAAGATGAGAAAATAACAATGTATGATCGTAACGAGAGCAAAACCCCAAACAGGCACACAGCCCTAACGATACTATCTTAAATGTACGAATTTGGTGGGTTTTTTTGTTTCTGTGCAGGCTTATAACTTATTGGATGTGTGTTTATTCACAGAGCAATGCAGGGCAAACTGACTGGTCAAGAACAGCTCCTCTTAGAATCCAATGAAAAAATATCCACGATTGAAGAAGAAATTAAAAAGGTGATTATCAAGGACGTGGCTAATTTAGAACTTTCAACAACACTTGTTTATATTATACTTGAAGTTTGCACAAGAAATGCAGATGAGTCGGGGTCGTATTCTTAGTCGCGACTTGGCTCTTCAGCCTCTAACACTCAGGCTCAGCCTGGGCTTGAGCAGCTCCATTGCTTCCAGAGATGCATGAGCAGCTTAGCCATAGCTCGGCTCAGGCTTAGCTCACGGAAATTCCAAGTGTGACTGAGACCATGCTCAGGTCGGACTCAAGTTAAGAGTGGCTTTGAGCCGTCTCACTTGAGCCAGAGTAAAGCCTGGGCCGAGCTGTGACTAATACATTTTGTTGCATGGGCTGAGTCACGGCTTCATATTAGGCTTCAAAGCAAAGATCTTGTTACATATTAGGAGAATAGCCTTTATACGGTAATTGAGTCTTGTGTATCTAACTGCATCTAAATTTGTACTGAAATCTATTCTTTCTTTGAAGAGAATAAGTGTTTCTGGCCTGTGGGGCTGATTGGGTCTTTGCATATAAACATCTGGTCGTTCACCATTGGTTCAAGCAAGCCTGACTGCTGATGATACACTGAATGTCAAACTGGTGCAGTTTGCTTGTAGTCAACCAATGCGGCAGAGTTATGCACTCCTAGGAGGCCGTGTGGCTGATGGGATTATAAAAAAAACATACTTTTATTTTTCATGAGGGGCAAGATATAGGAAGGAATCAATTTGTCTGCTTATTTTGTTACACATTCTCCACACCGCTTATGATTGTTGTGTTCCATCTGTGATGTCATGGAGTTTTTGTTCCTCTGTCTCAATCGCTTGTGTGCATGAGAGAGCTTCTTTGCCCCAGATCTGTGGATAGCAGAAATATTGGCCTCTGCAGATGACAGTATTTGCATGTAACAAGTTGATAGTTAATAATAATTGTGTAAAATTACTTCCTCGTTTTTTTTGCAACAATTTTACATGAACGTTGGAACTTCTTACATAGCCACCATTGCTGATCGGAAGTGCAGGGAATGGACCAGCCTCGCATTAGTAATGATGCCTGGAGTAGAACTGGGTATTCTGGTTATATTCATTGGGTCTTTGGGTAAAGCTAATTGGCTTTACCGAAAGACGCAACGAATATGTATTCTGATTATGTCAGTAATTTATTACCCTACCCACTTTCTGGTCAATCACTCGCCAAATTGGATAACATGAAACTAAATTTCGATTTAAAGCTTTCGTGACTGCAAGGATTCATCTTCTTTGGTTCTTTCGGTAAAGTCACGTAGAATGAGAATAAAATAATAAAATAAAACAATAAAATTCTCACGACGTTTTGGCCACAACACAGGTAGCCGTCCTCAGGTGAAGAAACAGGACTGTCCAGAAGCCACTCAAGTGCTGAAGCCACTCAAGTGCTGTCTTCTGGACAGTCCTGTTTCTTCACCTGAGGACGGCTACTTGTGTTGTGGCCGAAATGTCGTGAGTATTTTATTGTATTATTTTATTCTCATTCTACGTGACTTTACTGAAAGAACCAAAGAACATGAAACTAGTTGGAGAAAAAAGTCACTTCTGTTTCCACCTCTGCTGCTGGATGGGAGGTGATGGGCGGGGATATAGCAACGTCAACGCTATCATCTGCCGGGTTTCGCTGGGCATGGCAGACTGAGCATAGCTTTCTTGAGGATCTAAATTTAAAATTAGTCTTTACATTGTAATCCTTTGGTCATCACCCCAAAGAGAGTGAGTACACTAATGCCACAGACTCTGACTTTATGCATTTGTGGATATTATATTGAATATCGTGGGATTATGACATGACGTGTAGGTGACAGAGCTGTTCACGGACTCCCAAAAAGAGCTGAACGAGAAGACTGCGTGCCTGGAGCAATGCCAGATGCAGCTTCAAGGTACTTTCCAAGACCTGAGCCAAGTTCGGAGCCAGCTGCAAGTCTCATCCCTACTGGTCGAGGAGCACCGTAGCACAGAGGAGAAACTCTACAAGACGGCGAACCAGGTCTAAACCACGAGCTCAGCAATTTCATATTGTGCATAGTTCATTCAATGTAAATGATTCCTTATTAATTATTGTTTAAGCCACGTAATTGTGTACAACATCTGGTAACTATTAATAGACAATCAGATGCACGTCGCAGATTTTTAGGATTGTGCACTTAATAAGAGGTCAGACATATCGAGAAGAATTACGGACAACAGCTGTGTAAATTAGAATAGCCCTGCAGTAAAAAATGTTTCTCACGTCCAAGGACATTTGCCCAGCCATGGCCTAGAGGTTAGTGATGGAGCATTCACTGCAAATTGTAATGCAGCAAGGTAAACTGGGTTAAGTTTGTTTAAGTATACCGAAGCCAACCTTATATTTAACTCTTTTGATTACCTGATCAATATGCATTGGCACTGAATGGTATATTTATTGAACTGATCATTAGACTACTCTTTGGTTCTTTCGGTAAAGTCATGTAGGTAGAAAAATAATAGATCCCAACGTTTCGATCGCAACACAAGCAATCGTCATCAGGTGGGACAACCACAGCAAGAAAAAACTGCTGAAGATTGATTATTAGACTGATGAATATATTTATAATGATCAGTATATTCAACAATTAGACCATTCAATGCCAAAATCCAGATTGTAAGGGAAGAGTCACAATTTATCTTAAGAGGGGAAAAAAACATAAATTTAGTTTTACTCAATCTAGATTTGTTTTACTCATTTTGAGAATGAGTTTTCAAAGCAACACAAGTATCCCTCGATTTTACAAATATTCGGTTTTAGAAAATTTTCGTTAAAGCAATTGAAAAATTATGGATACTTTTCGGTTAACTAGATTGAATTTCGCACACGAAATTTCACCGCCCACGTGTCCCGAAATCAAACGAAGCACTGGGAGGCTGCATCATCCATCCGCAACAGAGTAGCGCGGTATTCCTCGTGCAACTGTAATGCCTGCACATTACCTTACCAGTCATTCCAAAATGCAGATCTTTTGGTGAGTTTCCCTGAAAAGGTTAATGATTTAAAAAAAAAAATTATCGTTTTAATGTTTATGTTTTTCTTATTTTTGTATTGTGAAAAGTGGATCTTTTTAGGTGAGGAGTAGAGTTTGAATGACTGTCCAAAACACGTCCCTAATTTTTTGTATTTAGGGAAAAGCCATCCCGATTTATTGTTTTTTTTTAAAGAATACTTCGCTTTTATAAATTGAGGGATACCTGTAGTTGATTCTGAATAACATCAATATCCTGTTTTAAATTGTCTTACAAACCATTAGGTGTGCAATCTTCAGGTAACAAGATGGTACCATCTGCAAAATTAATTGTTCATTTTCTCAGGGTTTTTTTTACTGGGATTAATATCTTTAAAGTTTTTTTCATAATGTACTTTGAAGTGTATAAACTTAAAAATGTTTGGATCTTTACATTGATTAATATTCTTATCCTCCCTATAGAAGAATCGAATCGTGTAATAATTGATGTTTTAAATAATAGATTTTGTATGTTATTAATTAATCCTCCTGCAGCCGCTTGAGGCCTTGCCAATTGCCACTTTTTGTTTCAACGAGAAGTTGCAAATATAAATCGTTACAATTGCTCAATGCCCCTGAGGATGAATTGTTATATTCCTGTAATTTGGCTCTCATCAGTGACAAAATGACATGTTTTTTTCTGGCATATTACGTGTTGTATGCAGTTGCTACTCACAGCAGATGAAACCACCGAGGATCTGCAAGGCCTGCAAATGAAGCTGCACAGGAAGACCGTCGTAGAGACTCACAATGAAATGGTGTCCACCATCTTCAGCCAACAGATTGAGCAACTTTTTACTGAGGCCAAAGGGAAGATGCAGAAGCAGAGAGACTTACAGTGCAGCATAGTCGACTCTTACACTGCTTCTTTGGGTAAGCGGGGAATCCATGGCTTACACGGTGATTTGTCCTATAGCAGTGCTTCTTAACATTTTGCATTGCACGGTGCAGACTTATGAGCTTGCTCAATCTGCGTAGTACATTAAAACACAATAGTTACTGGTCCCCGCTGGGTGTGAATGCATTTTAGCCAAGAAAGAGAAATCACAATTCTGTATTTTTACTTGTCGTTTTTAGAACAAGAACATAAAATGGTCCTGCCAAAATCCGTGACAATAATTTTTCCAACTGCATGAGTGTATTTGTGTGTCTGTGTGCATCCATGGCTATGAGTGTATTTGTGTTTCAATATATGTGTGCGGCTCTGAGTCTCCGTGTCCGTATGCCCAACTGCATATGCGTGACCAATGGAGAGGGCAGGAGGTAGGGGTGTGGGGTCTTGAAGTTATTTTCCTATAGTAAAAAAAAATACCTGACACACCTGCCACCTTTCCACGGAACACTGGTTTTGAAGCGCTGCCCAAGAGTAACGTGTTTTATGGTGGAAGACACACCCAGAAACACAAACGAGTGCCATTTTATTTCAAGACCACAAACATGTAGCAAATCGGCAGTTCTTGTAAAACATTACTATGTAACCTCTGAAACCGCATCAAATCAACCCTGTATCCTTATCCAAGGATCAACCCTGTCTGTCGTCTTAATGTATTAAAAGTTAGGGCGATAACACTGCAATGACGGCACTACTAGTGTCACTCCTAATAGTGACCTTAAATTATAATTTGCAAGCTGTAAACGTGTGTCAATTGATGCACTGGGAAGGTATATATTTACAAAATAAGAACCGCGTTGTGTGTGGCATATTCGAGACTCTATTAGACTTTTTTTTAGACGTTTGACAAGTGCACAATTATTTACTAGTGTTTTCCTTATGTAAGGTTTTTCGGTAAGGGCATTTTCATCCTGTATATGGGTTCTTTTAGCTTGTCCAAACTCTGAATCCGTGTATTGTTGTGACAAGTGAGTCCAACACTACATGCCGAGGCACTGACCTTGATGGCGGGTGAATGTGTGGCGTGCAGACGACGTCGTGAAGGCCGGCTCGCACACTCTGCAGGGGGTGTTGGAGGAGGTAGAGGGCTCGGTGACCTCCCTCAAAGAGTTCATGCAGGCTCGACTCGCACAGTTTGTCCAGACGCTTCATGAGCAGAAGGAGATCAGTAAGAGTGGCGGTTCCCAATTGGACCACACTCTCGTAAGTAAAAGTAACATTTTGTTTGTTAAATTCTCATACCATAACGTGAGAGCTTGTCAATGTAAGTGCATAGATTACATACATCCCCAGTGTTTATCATTGTGGTGTAGATGTGTTTTTTAGTAAACTGTCAATTAAATGTGAGATTGCCAGTACACCTTGAAAATCCCAAGGAATGTATATGGACCGCATACAATCGTGATGCGTGTACACGGTTGGCCTACATGCATGGTGTATTGGTTACGTTATGCTTGCAATCTGTTCTTTATTCAGCTCGTCCTGTACACTTCACAAGAATCGGAAGCAATAAGAGCACAAACGATGAGGGTGTTAGGATGTAATGTTTATAACCACATGGTATTCTTATGCACTGTGGAAGTGTATCTGAGGGCTGGTAAGTTAGGATCGTTCCTTACGCTTTGTAAGAACTCGTGGCAGAGTACGGTGGATATGGGATAACTTAACGAATATGTTTTTGCAGTCAATATCATTCGTAATTGATTGTTGGGTTAGGTCACAATGGTCTGACCTGCTCTGTCATTATTAACCCTACACCACCTGACAACCAAACAAATTATAATCTTATTGCTAAATTTGATAGTGAGGATTGTTCAACATACCAGTGAGCTGTAACAATAACAATTGGTGTTTTAAACACTTGTAGGACATTTTATTTGTTTAGCTGTGCCAAATGGTGGGGGGTTCCAAACGACACCGTTTCATCGAGATCATTATTATGGCTTAGCCCAAATATCAATTATGTTTGTTTCAGGGCTATTGAAGCCCTCTGTAGAAGCAGTGAATACCATTAGCTCACCGGAACTTCCTGTGGTTCTTTAGGGAAATCAAAGGGTCATCCTTGGGTAGCTGCACTTGATTAGGGGGTTCACAACCAGAAGTACTCTAAGCTTTTCAAGACGACTCCTTTCCTGCTGTGTATCTCCCATCATAGGGTAGGGGTTGGATGAGAGGCCACTCTTAAATAATCCCCCCATTTGGCTTCAGGTCTTCCCATCAGTCGGCAACCTCTTTATAACACTCCAGTAGGTCCGTTGTTGATTTTCCAAACAACTTTAAAGCAAGGAGGTGATTGTGAGGTGTGCAGACACCAGTGACATGGACTTTTATGAATTCCTCGCCATGAATACAGAAATGTGTTTATCACGTTCGAGGACAAAGCATTGTTATTTAAATACTGAAAATACTGTGTGTTTGTGTTGTGTGGCACAGGAGTGTTTCTTGCAGTAACATTGATGCATTTCTCAGTGTGCCTCTGTGTGATGACTCGACATAATGTCCAAGTATCGTGTGCGTGTTCTAGAAACGTTACGTGGAGGATGTTGATGAAATGATGCAGAACACGTTGCTTCCCACTTTCACATCGTTACATGAACTCAACATGCACAATAAGAAGGTTTTTCAAAATTTGCAAACAACTACAGCAAAGGTAAGTTAACTTTACAAGTCAAATATAAGATTTATCTGCACAGGATTAGCTTAGGGCATTACGCCGTACCCTACTGCGTAGGTAATTACTCCATACCCTACTGCGTAGGGCATTGCTCCGTACCCTACTGCGGAGGACATTATGCCGTACCCGACTGTGCATACATTGAGCAATGCAGGAACAGTCTTCCGTTCGGCTCTGCTTTATATTATTATTTTCTTAATTTCAGTAGCCGTCTGGCTTACCCTGAATTCCATCATTCTTGATTCCAGCTTCCTGAGGTTTTAACAAAGTAATGTATGTACTAATGTGGGTGGATGTATTTTTTCATAATAATTTAACTGTAAAAATATATAACTGCTTTCCTTAACCTTTTACTCATGGCTGGGCACCATTGAAAAGTCACGCACCAACCATGAGATAACCCCAAGGCTCTTCCTGTACACCACGATGTTATCTCATTCGCTGGCACGCCGGCAGCCACACGAGCAGCAAGCATCCCACTGAAATCACGTTTTGTGAGTCATTGTTTCGACCCTTGACTTGAGAAGGTGGGAAAATGCTGTGGTGCTGTGCGAGTTTCCATAGTCTAGTAACATGTCTTAACATGAAAAGCATGTAACCTCATCTCTGCAAAGATTGCCACTTTTATTTTTCAATTTAGATGTGAAAGCCAATTGGTATCTCCCAATACAGTCTGTTCTCCTATAGCAGGTTTTCATAATGTGAATTGGATATAACGCAATTAATGGTTCCAGGAACACTTTTATAACGCAGGTGCAAATTGGATATAATGCGATTTGAGTGACTAGAACTACATTGCGCGAGTAGAAATAAATGGTTGTACGGCTGCCTTGGCGTAGCATCATACAAGGCGGGATACTCCTGGATCCTTCTAGATACTACCCACAACACGCTTCAGTCTTTGTTCAGCCTGCATACACATCTCACATGTTTATTGTGGACTGCTTTACCCTATACTATTTATTATAATGATATTTTTTTCATAACGCGATGTTCTTTCGGAGCGCAACTACTGCGTTACAGAATGGACTTTTTCAAGGATTACCTGGTTGGCCAATGTTTGGACATTTATTAAATTCACTGCTATAATTAATATTGTAATGAGGCCTTTAACCCCTTTTTATGTTGTGATTTCCTACTGTGGCTGTCGACAGGCTGAAGGGGTTAAAGACACATTGAGAACGTTTACGTCCAACCTTGTTGGAATTCTAGAGAAACTTCGTCTTGACGCCGATTCATCAATCAAGCGGCTGGCAGAGGAGAATTCGCTTTTAAAACAGCAGCTGAAACTTCAGAGAAAACAGCAAGCACAGGTTGGAACTTGAAAAGGCGTGTGAATTGAAATAACCATTCACATGGCAATAGTGTTAATGTATGGTATTGTGGATATATTGTGCAACAACGTAATTGAACATTATCTAATTTAATTGGGGGATGAGGCATAATTTTTGTTAAGTTGCAAAATTAATAAACATTTAGTTATTTCGGTAAAGTCACGTAGATATAAATATAACAATAAAGTGAATACAAATAATAAAAATAAAAACCACGACGTTTCGATCGCAACACAAGCGGTCGTAATCAGGAAAAGTGGGGTTAGCCTCTAAAGGCAAACTGTTTATAAAGGTTTAAAATGGGGTGGAAGCCCACCACCTGTACCATAATTACCCACTACTACCATCACCTCTAGCAGCAACCTCCACCGTAAACAGTGCGAGTGTGTAAAGCGAGATGCAGTGATTACCTGGCAGCCCTTTAATTGGTGGATACCCACCACCAGCGCCATCGTTGCTAACTACTACCATCACTTACATTAACATTAGCTGCCCCGCCCATGCTGCTGACACTTGGGCTACCCCCATTTTAAGCCTTTACCTGGCAGCCCTTTAATTGGTGGTAAGACACCACCAGTGCCGTCGTTGTCGACTACTCCCATCACTTACATTAACATTAGCTGCCCCACCCATGCTGCTGACAGTTGGGCTACACCTATTTTAAACCTTTATAAACAGGTTGCCTTTAGAGGCTAACCCCTCTTTTCCTCATGCTGACCGCTTGTGTTGCGATCGAAACGTCATGGTTTTTATTTTATTATTTTTATGCACTTTATTTTTTTATCTTTGTCACTTTACCGAAAGAACCAAATAATTGCAGTCACGAACGTTTTAAGCCAAAATTTAAACACATTTGGCTTTGGCCTTTGCGATTGGTAAGTCATTCCTTTCGCTGCCATACTACACACAACCAATAGGTGGCCTATGAAAATTAGTATTATTTTAGGATATTGCCCTTGAAAGACTAATACTGTCGGTCCAAAATGGATTTGGTCTTTTGCAAATTGTGTTATAATACTCACGGATGCATGTTACGTGTTTGTAATAATTCCACTTGGGAAACATGAGTTATCTATTTTTTACAGGAAATTCGGAATGTGATGCAAACTCTTAATGCAGAGCTGACCTCTTTGGATAGTCAAGCAGAGGATGGAGTTGCCAGCATGTTGCACTGTGCGGACAATGTTGACACAATCCTGGGAAACCTCCACAACACTATAAGGAGGTAAAGATGAACAGGAGATATTTCTTCACTTCCCATCTGTAGCACATGGCATTCATGCCTGCCTCAGGCCGGAGTGCTCTAGAGGACATGCCATGTCGTGTGCAAGTCCGTGATGAGGGCGAGCATGTCACATTTGATGTTCATTTTACGCCAATACAGGACATTGGAGATATCAGGATGCTTTTCCTATTTGAATTCTCTCTCCTGTGCATTTAATGGGAGACTGCGCGTCTGGGCTTCAGTATTGTACAAAATGCGGGACATCGATTGCACCCTTAAGATAATGTCAAGCGCGACATTGCACTGTCCTGCTGTGTCTCAAGTCTGCTTCTGTTGTGTAACTCAGCTGCGTGTTATTGAGCAATTGTAATCATGGCACAGACCTCTAATGCTTCAAGTAGACCCTGGGAAGGCCTTGACCAAGCCCTCCCTGGCCCAGAGAGCTTGCCAGAGCAAGTCGGCCTATGAATAAAAAAGGCATTTTGGAGCTTGAGGGGAAATGAGAAAATATAATGAAAATAAAGTCACTTATTTATTTGTATGCAGACCAATTACTCCACATTTCGCATTAAATACCTTACCATCACGTACAACAAAATTCTGCCATGTTGATAAGTAGCCTTCACATTAAATCTTGACTTAAAGCTTTCGTGACTGCAGGAATTCATACTCTTTGGGTCTTTTGGTAAAGTCACGTAGGTAGAAAATAATTAAATAATAAGAAACTACGCCGTTTCGATCGCTACACCAGCAATCGTCTTCAGGTGAAAAAATACAGCAGGCGGACTGCTGAGGCAGGAAGAAATATAGCGAGAGAGCTACTGCAGCCAAAGGTTATATACGTTTGAGATGGGTATAACCCAAGGGTAAGTGAGCGGGGCTAGAGATGGAATTTGAAGTAAATGTAAGATCGCAGAGCTAGGTATACCTTGGCCATTGTGTTACTAGAGATTAGCGATTAGCATGTCAATGTGAGACGGCTCCCGCAGCAGCGGCTGTGTTAATGAGAGACATTCAGCCTATTAAACAACGAGCGCCATCGCCGCATCGAGGAAAGGGAGCAGCAGCTATGTTAGTGAGACATTTAGCCTGTTAATGTAAAGACATTTAACAAGGTAATGTAAGTTCTAGATTTAAAGCTTTAGTGACTGCAAGGATCCATAGTCTTTGGTTCTATTCGGTAAAGTCACGCAAAAAAAAGAATTTTTTTTACGACGTTTCGGCCAGAGAACAGCGCTGGAGTGAACACAGCCAAGCAGTTCACTCCAACGCTGTCTAGACAGTCTGGTCCCTTCACCTGATGAAGGCCACTTGTGTTGTGATTTTTTGTTGTTTTTTACGTGACTTTACCGAATAGAACCAAAGACTAAGGTAATGCAACTCAGAGAGTCGGAAATAACTGCTAACATAGGCAGGTAGGATGGAAGCATCACAGCCAGTTATGACTTTACCTGGTTAATAACGTCCTTCCATTGATTGCTCAGTTTGTACCCATCTTCTTGGTTGAAATTGTATCTGTGTTTATATATCTGGATGGCTCCATGAACAAATCTTTGTTGATAGCCAGTGGGTTTGCATAGTACTTTCGTCTTGGAGAAATCAATTTGATGTGTGCCCACAGTGTTAAAACAATGATCAGCCACGGCAGAGGTGTTGGTCCTCCCGTGTTTCAGATCCGCCTTATGTTCGCGAACACGGTCTGAGATGTGTCACTTAGTTTCCCCAATGTAGATACTGCTGCAGGCACAGCTTAGTTTGTAGACTCCGGGGTATTGCATGTCAGGGATCACATCCTTCATAGATGGGATCAGATCACAAATTTCATGTACTGTGTTGAATCGGACCTGGATCTTTTTGGTAACCCCTGCTATGTATGGCAAGGTGATGGTTTTGATTGGGTCCTCAGGTGGTTCTCTCCCAACGGTTGGGGTGATAGCTTTACGGATTGTGCAACCCGAATTATTCATCTTGAGGGCTTGGTGTACGTGCTGCAGTTCACTGGCTAAGTGGTGATGGTCGGAAATGCAACGAGCCCTATGGTGTAGAGTTTTGATGAGGGAATTCTTCTGGGCTGGATGGTAGTGGGAGTCAGGTTTTAGATAGGCATCTGTGTGGGTGGCTTTCCTCTAGACAGTGTCCCAGTGAGCCATCAGGTCTCTTTTGGATTAAAACATCCAAGAATGGTAACTTGCCATCCTTTTCCACCTCCATGGTGAATTTGGTAGCTGGGTGTATGGAATTGATGTGGTTGAAGAATTGGTTCAGAGCTGGCAGGCCAATGTGGCCAGATGACGAACGTGTCATCTACATATATCTTCCACTAGGAAGGACGTAGGATGGATGTCTGGATGGCATCTGTCTCAAATTTTTCTATGAAAACATTGGCTACCACTGGAGATAAGGGATAACCCATTGGGGTACCTTCAACTGGTTTGTAGAATGTTCCATTCCAGGTTATGTAAGTGTTGGTGAGGCAGTGTCTCACCAGGGCTGATGCATCATCATTCAGTCCTTGTTTGACCAAATCTTCAATGATTGCAATGGTGTCAGGCACAGGAACTTTGGTAAACAAAGAAACTACATCGAAGCTCACAAGCAAATCACTTGGCGATAGTAATATGTCTTTAATTAGAGATACCAAGTGAGCTGAATTAAGTACAGCTGAGATGGTCTTGCCAGTGATGGCAGCAAGGTCTCGGACAGAAATTGGGCAAGTTTATAGGTGGGTGAGTCCTCGATGCGGCGGTGGCGCTCGTTTAATAGGCTGAATGTCTCAACACAGCCGCTGCTGTGGGAGCCGTCTCACACTGACATGCTAATCTCTAATCTCGAGCAATACAATGGCTTCAGCACCGTTGCAGTGGGGTTACGTTAACAGATTGACATGCTTATCTGTAGCAACACAATGGCCGAGGTATACCTAGCTCTGCGATCTTACATTTACTTGAAAATTGCATCTCTAGCCCCGCCCACTTACCCTTGGGTTATACCCATCTCAAACCTATATAACCTTTGGCTGCAGTAGCTCTCTCGCTATATTTCTTCCTGCCTCAGCAGTCCGCCTGCTGTATTTTTTCACCTGAAGACGATTGCTTGTGTTGCGATCGAAACGTGATTTTTTTTATTATTTTTCTATCTACGTGACTTTACCGAAAGACCCAAAGAGTAAGCCTTCACATTGGCGTGTAAAATATCATACTTGAGACAAAGTTTTGTATTGCAGATCCACATGTTAATTTATATGATTGTTCTCGCCCATGACAAAATGAGCAACATGTACAAACATGTTTTGAGCCACGTTATTGCAGGACTGTTCCACCGTGTCACTTGCCACGCATGCCATGGAATATCCAGTAGGGTTCTGTTGCTGCTGCGTAACGTACGTGTTAGGCTTGGTGAGGGACATTACATATACAGTGAAACCTTGGATTGCGAGCATAATTCGTTCCGGAAGCGTGCTCGTAATCCAAAGCACTCGAATATCAAAGCGAATTTCCCCATAAGAAATAATGGAAACTCAGATAATTCGTTCCACAACCCATAAATACTGTATTCATATAAAAATGATTAATACAAAATACCTTTTTATAGTTTTATTATTTAAATTTAATAGAAAGTAATCAAATGTATTAATTACATTTAATCGTGGCTGGTGTGAGGGAGACGAGAGAGAGGAGGAGGGTTATTGTGTAGGACGACTTTCACTTGCAGTACAGTTACTAAAGAACAGTCGCTACACTTGGCACACAAAATTAAAAAATGCTTTACGCACACACACAGTATACGCTCGCACGGATGTTGACTATACGAGTGAGGCACGCCGACTGAGACCGAGCATGGGAGATGATTACCCACAATCCCGCAGCGAGAGAGAGGAGAACCATTGGCTTAGTTGTGATCACGTGACGCTCGGCAGACAAAGCGTATACTGTACGTACTGCTCGTATTGCAAGACATCGCTCGTTTATCAAATAATTATTTATTAATTTTTTGGGTGGTCTTGGAAAACACTCGCAGACCAAGTTACTCGCAATCCAAGGTTTCACTGTACATCATTGTCACTTATGCTATTATGGTGTGTTTTGATTTGGGAGCCAGAATATAGTCAATGTTGATGATAATATAGCTTTTTAATCTACGTTGTGTTCATGTGATGTGTACAGTGATTTGCAGAATGGAGCTGACTTGACAAAGGTGTGTGGGACAAGCATGATTGACAGCTTGAGTGGTGTGCATGGGGAGATGCATGATATGAGTAAGGCAGGCACAGCGCAGTCTGACTTGGCTGCAGAAAAGCAACTATCCCTGTGTGCCGAGTTGAACCGGCTCCATGCCTCATCGCACAACTCCTACGACCATCAGCAACGTCAGCTGCAACAAGTGATGTCGCATCAAGAGACGTCCTTCCAGGAAAACCAGAATGCCTTGGAAACCTCACAAAAGGTACCTCAAGCTTTTCAAGGGAACTATTCACCAATACGGGAGACCCTTGAATATCACGGGTGTAATCATTCATGGTTTCGACCTATCGCGGGCAACCTCTTTAGCTATCGCGGGGGTTAGTTTTGGCCTTTCGCGCGTATACTGTAGAGTGTAGACGGACGCGCACCGTATCCTTGGCTGATACCTTGGGGCGGGCGAGGGATGCAAGGCAGTCAGTCGCACCTCAACCTGCCATGCAATAATCTTGTGGACAAAGACAACGATCCTCCGTATAGCCTATTAACAGACTGTTGGGGCAAGTGCAGTTAGCAAGCACTTATGAAGGCTTGCATGGCACACGAGGGGGTGGTTGGCCATCACCAGCGCACACGCTTTGGATCATCATCATTGGTAAGTACAGTATTCAGTATTTGTACTACTATTTGTTTAGGATTTTTTTTGTGTATAGGTTGTGTTAATTTCAATGACTGTATTTTGTTTTTAGTTTATTTGCCGTACAGTTTTTATTTCAATTGTGGTGTCTATTTTTGGTTGCCGTATACCTAACCGCATTATTTAGGATTGGCTTAAGTATTGAATTTCACAGTTTTGGCTTTTGTGGCACTTTCCAAGAATAACCCCCAAGATATTCAAGGGTCTCGCTGAATATGTTTAAAAGTGTGTTTTATGGCCAGAACATTTACAACTTTTAGTAACAATGTTCAGTCTTTTGTAAATCGACTTAAGTTGTGTTCCTCACATGGGATGTTTGACCATACTTCACCGAGTTGGTAAAGCTAGAGAGCAAGGACATTGTGGCATAGAAGCGCAGTCCAGTAGTTTTTCTGCATTGTCCTCTAACCATAACATGGCACAGCCTCACAGCCACCTATGATATCCTGGCATGCACAGTGGTCATCTCCTTCAAGCACCATCCAGGCACAACCTGCTTAGCTTCCTCGATGTCATGAGATGGGCCACGTTTATGGTTTACAAATAGAATTGCAGTGTTGGGCTCGATGGTTAAGTGCTGCCGGTGTAAATGAGACAATAAAATGTACTTTAACTGAATCTCGACCCCAAATCATAAACATGTGTCGATTTTCTGGAGGGATAAATTGTGACGTTTACTTATTAGTTCTGTTTGTTATATACCGCTTTGTGCCGTTTCTGGCCAGATGACTAGATTTTTGTTTAGATCAATGTTATTTTTGGCAGGTCTACTTTTGTCATTGACGTTCCCATGCATTCGCTTCTTCCGAACTCTGTATTTTAATAGATGGGAGTTGCAATTGTGCATTGCCAACTGCAGCGGGTATTTTAATTGGTGTATTTGTACAATGTTGGTTTTTGTTGTGCTTGTTCTTTACTTCCACAGGATTTAGGAACTAGAATGGATGCAGTTAGAGGAGCGTGGAGCTGCCATTTGCAGAAACACGAGTTGCAGCTGCGGGCCGCAATGGTGAATCTGCAGAGGCAAATGGAAGGTGATCGGGAGGCTGTGAGCCAGCTCTCGAGAGTCCTGGAGGAGAATAGCAACACATGCCTCCAGACGATCAAACAATTCTTCCATGATGACTTCAAGAAGGACATTCCTACAGGTCACTTCACTGCTCCTTAAGTATTTTATAAATGCCATACCACATTTGCATTATGTGAAATTCAGATGAGTGATACGTGGTAAATTACCTACCACTATTAATTGTCTGATTCGTGCTAGGGTTATGGGTTTTCCACTATACAGTGCAGCTATGTAATAAGGTGTGATGGTAGTTCACTGCTGTAATGAAGCGCACTGCAAATTGATGATAGATGTTTAACTGAAACTTTAAACTATTTTTTTATTGTAACACTCACTGGAATTGTATTGTACCTGTATAAGCAAATAAAATATTTAACTTGCTCAAAGTAAATATACACAATGATTTAACAATTGTTAATGGCAGTGTGTTATTCCTAAAATCGGGCACCTGGTCTGAATGTAGTGTAAAAACAACTTCCTTGGAAACTTGAATGCAACTAAAATGTTGAATATATTGAGTATACAATGTTGTCCTGCAGGTTCAGTTTTATGTTCATTGGCAGCAACAGTAGAGAATCCACAATATATAATTAAATATTATCTAACAGCCAATGAAACCAGCCCAATTATGTTTGACCACTGTTGCATGCTCGAGTGCCTTTGTAATGGTATACAGCGGCAGGTTAGCGCAGGGCTTACACTTCTTTGTGCTTTACAACAATAAGTTTCTGATTCGGGCGTCTTTCTCTGTTGAGATTGTATGTTTTCCCCCCTGTTCTGTGTAGGGTTTTTCCGGGTTGCCACAATCTCCCGTGGCAAAAGAAAAACCATACCATGTATCTGCTATTGGCCAAACATCCCAGTGCTGAAAAATTACCTGACAAATACTCGATTGGGATCAGACAGCAACATCGCCCCCCCAACTGAACTTGGCAGGATGTTCCTGAAAAAGTCTTCAGACTGAGTTTTTTCTGCGTAAACAAGTGCATCATAATTACATGTATTTTAAGTTCACTTTGTGATGCTGACCAGAGTTATTTTGAATGCAGGCACAACTCCCCAGCGTAAGGAGTACCGGTACCCACGGGTTCTGCAGCGAACGGAACCGCACGATGTGCTGGTTGAGAAGTTCCAGCAGCAGGTGGACACGTTTCATCGTGGAGAACCACTCCCAGCTCAAGAAATACGCATTGTATGGACATTTTACCAAACGAATCATTATTATTGCAACTTAAGCATGGTCCGAGCCATGCTCAGGATTTCTCCGAACCTGATCCGAGCCGTGGCTAAGATGCTCATGCATTTTGATTTAAAGCTTTCGTGACTGCAAGGATTCATCTTCTTTGGTTCTTTCGGTAAAGTCACGTAGAATCAGAATAAAATAATAAAATAAAACAATAACATTCTCACGACGTTTCGGCCACAACACAAGTGGCCTTCTTCAGGTGAAAGGAACAAACATGTCGGGATAACAGAGCTACAATGAACACTGCTAAGATTCGCAGCGTCTTTTAAGCTGGTTGAGAGAGTGAGGCACCTTGACAAAGGGGTTTACATATCAAACAGGAGAATTTAGCATTGAAACAGTTGAGGGATTAGCTTGTGACTGGTCACAGAAATAGCTGTGTTAAAGTCAAAGCCTACACATCCACAGAGGCACCTCGTACATGGACGCCAAAGGGGCTGCAACAACTCAACTATCATAAAGTAAACCGATGTGAAAAAAAAACCTAAGTCTAAATTACATCAATATAATAAATGTACTCAATATATTCTTCAATAAGCAGAGCTATTAACAGCAACTGGGTATACACTACACTATATAATGAATACCATATAGTAAACAGATAAAAAACTAAAATATAAACTACCTTAATGTTATATTCTTAGTTTTTTCGGTAAAGTCACGTTGAAGAGAAACAACAAAATAACAAATATATATAAAACAATAAAAAATTCTCACGACGTTTCGACCATAACTCAAACGGTCATCATCAGGTGTGTCGGTTTGCATAAATTTATTTTGAAAACGGCATATTTATTTATATATATAAAAATAACGTTTGCGTCACGCGCAACGATGGCAGTTTGCCAGGACTAGTCCATCTATTTTTTGAAAAGAGGAGGGGGGAGACGAAATTTGTTTTTATGTAAGCTGTCTGAAAGGCACTGTAAGCGTGAACAATCAATCAAGAACTGAAATGATTTATCAAATCTTTCCAATGATTGCTAAGATAGAATCCATCTTCTCGGTTGAAATTGTCTCTGTGTTTGTATATGTGGATAGCCTCATGAACGAATCTCTCATGGAAGCCAGATGGCTTACAAAGAACCTCCGTCTTGGAAAAGTCAATGGCATGTGAGCCTACTGAATTAGAACAATGATCTGCTACGGCCGAGGTGTTGGTCCTACCGTGTTTAAGGTCTGCTTTATGTTCACGAATGCGGTCCGAGATATGGCGTTTGGTTTCTCCAATGTAACTACTACCACAGAGGCAACTTAGTTTGTAGACACCAGGGTATTGTATGTCCGGAATCACATCTTTTACAGACGGAACCAGATCACGGATTTTATGTAATGTGTTGAAACGGACCTGGATCTTGTGTTTATTCAAGATTTTGGAGATCTTTTTTGTGATCCCAGCAATGTAGGGTAAAGTGATGGTTTTGAAAGGCTCCTCAAGAGGGTTCTTCTTCATGGTTTGAGTGATAGCTTTGCGGATTGTATAGTCGGAGTAACCATTAGCCCTAAGAGCTTGGTGTACGTGCTTGAGTTCACTGCTTATGTGTTCCTGGTCGGATATGCATTGGGCTCTATGATACAGAGTCTTGATGAGAGAATTCTTCTGTGATGGATGGTGGTGGGAATCCGGTTTCAGATAAGCATCCGTATGGGTAGCTTTCCTGTAGACAGAGTGGCTCATTGAACCATCAGGTCTCTTTTTAATTAGGACATCCAAAAAAGGTATCTTGCCATCTATTTCGACTTCCATGGTAAATCTGATGGCTGGGTGTATGGAATTGATGTGGTCGAAGAATTTGTCTAGAGCAGGCCGGCCATGTGGCCAGATGACAAAAGTGTCATCCACGTACCTCTTCCATAAGGTTGGGCGCAGAGTGGCAGTCTGGATGGCGTCAGTCTCAAATTTCTCCATGAAAATGTTAGCTATAACTGGAGAAAGGGGGGAGCCCATTGGGGTGCCCTCAGTTTGTTTGTAGAAAGTTCCATTCCAAGTGAAGTATGTATTGGTTAAACAGTGTCTCACCAGGGGGGGTACCTCAGTGTTTAGTCCTTGATGAACCAAGTCTTCAATGATTGCAATGGTGTCAGGTACAGGAACCTTGGTGAATAAGGAAACTACATCAAAACTGACAAGCAGGTCGTCTGGGGACAGGGAAATACCCTTGATTGTTGATACCAGGTGAGTAGAATTTTGTACCGCAGAGGTGGTCTTTCCAGTGAAAGGACGCAGGATTTCAGACAAAAAACGAGCTAGTTTGTAGGTGGGGGAGCTGATAGTAGAGACTATGGGACGAAGAGGTGTATCAACTTTATGTATTTTTGGTAAGCCGTATAATCTTGGTGGCCTGGCAGCAGAAGGTTTCAACGAAAACTGTTTAGATTGATCAATTAATGTGGTTGAATCAGAAATTATTGTTTTATATATATTTGTTATTTTGTTGTTTCTCTTCAACGTGACTTTACCGAAAAAACTAAGAATATGAATTACTGCAGTCACGAAAGCTTTAAATCAAAATTTACCTTAATGTTATCAATAAACTATATATATTCTCCAATCAGCTGAGCTACCAACAATAAGTCGTTATATATCACGATGCTATATGGCGAAAAAATGGGTGGATTCTTACCCTCCACATCAGCACCACGGACCGCTACGAGCCCCGTTCAGACGGACGAGTCCATCATGGTCGGAACAGAGGAGAGAGGAGAGAAACAGCTGCGAGGCGCTGTTATAATCATGTTATAAACCATACCATTAACCGTGGTGTGAGAAGTATTAAGAGTCAATGCCAGCGAAAGAGCTGTGGTCTGAAGGTCACCATGAAATAATTAATTAAGAACCGAAATGGTTTAAAACATATTTCTAATGGTTACTAAGCCAGAATCCATCTTCTCGGTTGAAATTGTCTCTGTGCTTGTATATGTGGATAGCCTCATGAACAAATCTCTCATGGTAGCCGGTTGGCTTGCAAAGAACCTCCGTCTTGGAGAAGTCAATGTCATGTGAGCCCACTGAATTATAACAGTGATCTGCCACGGCGGAGGAGTTCGTTCTACCATGTTTCAAGTCTGCTTTATGTTCGCGGATGCGGTTCGAGATATGTCGTTTGGTTTCTCCAATGTAGCTACTACCACAGAGGCACTTTAGTTTGTAAATTTCTGGGTACTGTATGTCTGGAACAGCATCTTTTACAGATGGAACCAGATCACGGATTTTATGTACTGTGAATCGGACCTGGATATTGTGTTTATTCAGGATTTTGGAGATCTTTTTAGTGACCCCTGCAATGTAGAGTAAGGTGATGGTTTTGAGTGGCTCCACAAGAGGATCCTTCTTCATGACTGGAGTGATGGTTTTGCAGATTGTTTAGTCGGAGTAACCATTAGCCCTGAGAGCCTGGTGTACGTGTTTTGAGTTCACTGGTAATGTGTTCCTGGTCGGAAATGCATTGGGCTCTATGGTATAGAGTCTTGATGAGGGAGTTCTTCTGGGATGGATGGTGGTGGGAATCCGGTTTCAAGTAAGCATCTGTATGGGTAGCTTTCCTGTAGACAGAGTGGCTCATTGAGCCATCAGGTCTTCTTTTAATTAAGACATCCAAAAAGGGTAGCTTGCCATCTCTTTCCACCTCCATGGTAAATCTGATGGCTGGGTGTATGGAATTGATGTGGTCCCGGAATTGGTCTAGAGCAGGCTGGCCATGTGGCCAGATGACAAAAGTGTCATCAACGTACCTCTTCCATAAGGTCGGGTGTAGAGTGGCAGTCTGGATGGCGTCAGTTTCAAAATTTTCCATGAATACGTTGGCTACAAACGGAGACGGGGGAGCCCATTGGGGTGCCCTCAGTCTGTTTGGAGAAAGTTCCATTCCAGGTGAAGTATGTGTTGGTTAAGCAATGTCTTACCAGGGAGGGGTACATCAGTATGCAGTCCTTGATGAACCAAGTCTTCAATGATAGTGATGGTGTCAGGTACTGGAACTTTGGTGAACAAGGACACCACATCAAAACTGACAAGCAGGTCGTCTGGGGACAGGGAAATGCCTTTGATTGTCGATACCAGGTGAGTAGAATTCAGTACCACAGAGGTGTTTTTTCCAGTGAAAGGTCGCAGTATATCAGCAAGAAAACGTGCCAGTTTATAGGTAGGGGAGTTGATAGTAGAGACGATGGGACGAAGGGGTGTATCTTCTTTGTGCATCTTTGGAAGGCCATATAATCTTGGTGGTCTGCCAGCAGAGGGTTTCAACGAGAACTGTTTGGTCTGATCAATTAATGCTGTTGAATCAGAGATGATTTTGTTCGTTTTGGTAACCAGGCTGTTGGTGGGATCTCTTTTTATTTTTGTATAGCTGCCATCGTTGAGTAGTTCTTGAATTTTGTTGTATTCTGTTTTGTCCATGATGACAGTGGCATTGCCCTTGTCAGCTGAGAGGACGACAATATCATCTCTCTTTTTTTAATTGAGATAATTCAAAGCGTTCATCTTTGCTGATGTTGCTAGGTGGCATCCAAAAAGATCTCCAATATCCTGAATAAACACAACATCCAGGTCCGATTCAACACAGTACATAAAATCTGTGATCTGGTTCCATTTGTAAAAGATGATGTTCCAGACATACAGTACCCGGGCATTTACAAACTAAAGTGCCTCTGTGGTAGCAACTACATTGGAGAAACCAAACGACATATCTCGGACCGCATCCGCGAACATAAAGCAGACTTGAAATACGGTAGGATGAACTCTTCTGCCGTGGCAGATCACTGTTATAATTCAGTATGTTCACATGACATCGACTTCTCCAAGACGGAGGTTCTTTGCAAGCCAACCGGCTACCATGAGAGATTCGTTCATGAGGCCATCCACATATTCAAGCACAGTGACAATTTCAACCGAAAAGATGGATTCTGGCTTAGTCACCATTGGAAAGATGTTTTAAACCATTTCGGTTCTTAATTAATTATTTCATGGTGACCTTCAGACCACAGCTCTTTCGCTGGCATTGACTCTTAATACCTCTCACACCACGGTTAATGGTATGGTTTATAACATGGAGTATAACAGCGCATTGTGGCTGTTTCTCTCCTCCCTCCTCCGTTCCGAGCATGGATTGATGTTGCTAGGTGTCAACTTAGCGTTTTTGAGGGTTGCAGCGATTTCAGATCTTGCTACGTCTGCAGAGATGTGACTCAAGCCCTTGAGTGCAACGTCGACATGGACAATGATATCATTAACCAGTATGTGTCTCGGTGTGACAGCAAAGTTTAGACCTTTAGCTAAAACGGATTTCAGGCCATGAGAAATGGAACTGTTACTGCGATTAATTACGACTTTGTTAACATCTATCTTTTCGGTGTGTGGATCCGATTTTTTGTTGGAGAGGTGATTGAATTTGGAAATCAAATTGTCCCTACATTTGGTCGACATAGTGGCAGCCGAAGAGGTAGTCATACATAGTTGCTGTCAATGTTAAGTGTGATTTGTAGAGTGTCTTGTCTAAATGATCCAGTTCGGTGCGTGTAAGTCTGATTTTTTCTGAAATAAGAGTGAAGCTAGTTCTAGCTAGAATGCGTTTTGCATTGAAAGAAGTTGCAGCAGCAGAGGTTAGTGTAAATGCGGTTGGTATTACCTTAGAGTCGCGGCATCTCTTCAGAAAGGTGAGAGACTCGATTAGTTGAGCTTTCTTGTCCCGGAGTTTGTTGAATGATCTTAAGGTTGTGTGGAATCCCTCCCCATAGAGGCGGTTAAATTTCGATTTAAAGCTTTCGTGACTGCAAGGATTCATCTTCTTTGGTTCTTTCGGTAAAGTCACGTAGAATAAGAATAAAATAATAAAATTCTCACAACGTTTTGGCCACAACACAAGTGGCCTTCAGGTGAAAGGAACAAACCTGTCGGGACGACAGAGCTACAATGAACGCTGCTAAGATTTGCAGCGTCTTTTAAGCTGGTTGAGAGAAGTGAGGCACCTTGACAAAGGGGTTTACATATCAAACAGGAGAATTTAGCATTGAAACAGTTGAGGGATTAGCTTGTGACTGGTCACAGAAATAGTTATGTTAAAGTCAAAGCCTACACGTCCACAGAGGCACCTCGTACATGGACGCCAAAGGGGCTGCAACAACTCAACTATAAAGTAAACCGATAACAGCGCCTCGCAGCTGTTTCCTCCCTCCTTTGTTCCGACCATGATGGACTCGTCCGTCTGAATGGGGCTCGTAGCAGTCCGTGGTGCTGATGTGGAGGGTAAGAATCCATCCATTTTTTTCGCCATATAGCATCGTGATATATAACGACTTATTGTTGGTAGCTCAGGTGATTGGAGACTATATAGAGTTTATTGATAACATTGAGGTAGTTTATATTTTAGTTTTTATTGGTTTACTATATGGTATTCATTATGTAGTGTAGTGTATACCCAGTTACTGTTAATAGCTCTGCTTATTGAAGAATATATTGAGTACATTTATTATATTGATGTAATTTAGACTTAGGCTTTTTTTCACATCGGTTTACTTTATGATAGTTGAGTTGTTGCAGCCCCTTTGGCGTCCATGTACGAGGTGCCTCTGTGGATGTGTAGGCTTTGACTTTAACATAGCTATTTCTGTGACCAGTCACAAGCTAATCCCTCAACTGTTTCAATGCTAAATTCTCCTGTTTGATATGTAAACCCCTTTGTCAAGGTGCCTCACTTCTCTTAACCAGCTTAAAAGACGCTACAAATCTTAACAACGTTTATTGAAGCTCTGTCATCCCGACAGGTCTGTTCCTTTCACCTGAAGAAGGCCACTTGTGTTGTGGCTGAAACGTTGTGAGAATTTTATTGTTTTATTTTATTATTTTATTCTGATTCTACGTGACTTTACCGAAAGAACCAAAGAAGATGCTCATGCATCTTTGGAAGAAACGGAGTGGCTCGAGCCCGAGTGTTTTTAGAGGCCGAGACAGACCCAAGCCGTGACTGAGAATACGGCCAGAGTTATGTTTTGTGTAAACATGAATTAACTTTGCCTCTTTGCATTGAAACATGAAAAGTAATTCAGAATGTTTAATGTTATATTATATTACTCTTTATACACGTACATATCAATATTAGTATGTAGGTGACAGCAGTTGCACTGCTACGCACTTAAGGTGTAATGATTTCATAGATCTAGTCCTCTCTTGAGCCTGACTGTGGGTGGTTAGGGAAGGGTATATTTTGTGACATTCTAATCACTCTTAAATTGCTCAAACTAAATTAAAACCTAACCAGTCAAGGCTAACTCAGATAGGTGTATCAAGTTTGATGCATGTGCATGTGTGTGCATGCGTGTGTTTTGAATACATTTACAATGTACCTCAGGGATGTCGCACACGTGCTTACTGCATGGTGACTTGATTGTTTAATTACAAAAAATGTAACATTGACTCGAATATGATTTTAGAATTTTACAGTTTCACATGTTTAACGACATAAGACATTCCATCACGGAATGCCCTTTGCATTTATGTTTTGGAAGCCACACTCATCCATTAATAATAAGAAAATTTTCAACGTACGTATCGTGCTAAATTTTCCATGTTGCCGTTACAGGACAATGTAGAAGAAAGTGATAGTTTTGAGGAAGAGTCAACGGAGAAGTCCGATATCGATGAAGATGTTCCTTCCGAAGACTCCTCTGGTCTTCCATTCTTTCAGGTATGAAACAGCGCTGGTGATAGTGTGGTAACGTGTGGTTTACAGCACGGAACAGGCCTATCCAGCTGTGGATTAACAATCAACTGTCGCGGTGGAGAGATTAACTCCCTCACCTAGTATGCAGGAGGTCGTGGGTTCGATCCCGACCCTGATGCCTGTTGTATATATGTGGAGTTTGCATGTTCTCCCTGTGGTCACGTACATTTTTCCCCGGGTCCTCCGGTTTTTCCCTTCACATGTAGAAACATGCGTTTAGAGTATTTGGCTGCTATAAATTTCCACATGATAAGCCGCCACTTTGAGCTATTATTTGTGGCCAGGTTATTCCTGAAATAGAGCTACAGTGAGGGAAAAAAGTATTTGATCCCCTGCTGATTTTGTACGTTTGCCCACTGACAAAAATGATCAGTCTATAATTTTAATGGTAGATTGATTTGAACAGTGAGAGACAGAATAACAAAAAAATCCAGAAAAACGCATGTCAAAAATGTTATAAATTGATTGGCATTTTAATGAGGGAAATACGTTTTTGACCCCTCTGCAAAACATGACTTAGTACTTGGTGGCAAAATCCTTGTTGGCAATCACAGAGGTCAGACGTTTCTTGTAGTTGGTCACCAGGTTTGCACACATCTCAGGAGGGATTTTGTCCCACTCTTCTTTGCAGATCTGCTCCAAGTCATTAAGGTTTCGAGGCTGACGTTTGGCAACTCGAACCTTCAGCTCCCTCCACAGATTTTCTATGGGATTAGGGTCTGGAGACTGGCTAGGCCACTCCAGGACCTTAATGTGCTTCTTCTTGAGCCACTCCTTTGTTGCCTTGGCCGTGTGTTTTGGGTCATTGTCATGCCGGCATACCCATCCACAACCCATTTTCAATGCCCTGGCTGAGGGAAGGAGGTTCTCACCCAAGATTTGACGGTACATGGCCCCGTCCATCGTTCCTTTGATGCGGCGAAGTTGTCCTGTCCCCTTAGCAGAAAAACATGCCCAAAGCATAATGTTTCCACCTCCATGTTTGACGGTGGGGATGGTGTTCTTGGGGTCATAGGCAGCATTCCTCCTCCTCCAAACATGGCGAGTTGAGTTGATGCCAAATAGCTCCATTTTAGTCTCATCTGACCACAACACTTTCACCCAGTTGTCCTCTGAATCATTCAGATGTTCATTGGGAAACTTCAGACGGGCATGTATATGTGCTTTCTTGAGCAGGGGGACCTTGCGGGCGCTTTAGGATTTCAGTCCTTCACGGCGTAGTGTGTTACCAATTGTTTTCTTGATGACTGGTCCCAGCTGCCTTGAGATCATTGACAAGATCCTCCCGTGTAGTTCTGGGCTGATTCCTCACCGTTCTCATGATCATTGCAACTCCACGAGGTGAGATCTTGCATGGAGCCCCAGGCTGAGGGAAATTGACAGTTCTTTTGCGTTTCTTCCATTTGCGAATAATCGCACCAACTGTTGTCACCTTCTCACCAAGCTGTTTGGCAATGGTCTTGTAGCCCATTCCAGCCTTGTGTAGGTCTACAATCTTGTCCCTGACATCCTTGGAGAGCTCTTTGGTCTTGGCCATGGTGGAGAGTTTGGAATCTGATTGATTGATTGCTTCTGTGGACAGGTGTCTTTTATACAGGTAACAAGTTGAGATTAGGAGCACTCCCGTTAAGAGTGCTCCTAATCTCAGCTCGTTACCTGTATAAAAGACACCTGGGAGCCAGAAATCTTTCTGATTGAGGGGGTCAAATACTTATTTCCCTCATTAAAATGCAAATCAATTCATAACATTTTTGGCATGCGTTTTTCTGAATTTTGTTGTTGTTATTCTGTCTCTCACTGTTCAAATAAACCTACCATTAAAATTATAGACTTATCATTTCTTTGTCAGTGGGCAAACGTACAAAATCAGCAGGGGATCAAATACTTTTTTCCCTCACTGTATTTGTAGCTCAGTGGACCTTACCTGGTAAAATAAAAACTTTTTTATTTGTGTTAACAAATCGCTCTAAAATTTGTCTTACTATTTATTATTAGGCTTGTTGACCCAGGATAGCCTCGCTGAATCGCAACTCTTTCTGGAGGGTCCTGCCAAGTTATCACAGTAGTTGTCAGTGTTGCTATGCGTAACCCCAATTGAGCAAATTTTTAGGTACATTTTCAGCATTAGGATGTTTAGCGACAGCATGACACCTGGCAATCCAGAGGAAACTCATTCAGAACAAGGGCAGAACATATACACTGCACACAGAAAGCGCCCCGATCTGGGAATCGAATCTATGCCCTTCTTGCAGCAGAAGAAACATTCCAAGTTGTCGAACAGCCGTCTTGTTTATTTTTTAGATTTTTACGTAGTATTGAAAAACATGTATGAAATTAAGAATATGTTAACAAAATAAATACAATTCTCTCCTGATACAATCATTGTTTTAATATTAAAGGTGATATCTGCATTTCAAATACAAATATTAGTCTGTAAGCTGAGTAGCTGTCATTCATTGACATGAGAAGCTATTAAGATGTATTTTCTTCCATCGGATTGATGGAAGAAAAAAACTAGAGGTACAAGCTATTAAACCAGCATGGAATTATGAATGACTGTTATTTACAGTTTATAAACAAAATATAATCTGTAAAGCGTATCCGACCAAGTGGCTCAGTGAACACCCTCCACTCCCATAGTGAATGAACAACAATAATAATAACCTGGTATAGTTGTTTTTAGTTTCCCAGTGTTCTCATAGAGACTGAGTAAGGACAACTCGTGCAGCTGACCCCTTACGTGAGACCTGAATCACGACAGCAGCAGCTGCGGCTCACAATTGGAAGGCTGTGAGTTCAAATCTGGGTTGGGGGTTGACTCAGCCTATCACCCCTCCGGGGTCATTAAATTAAGTATCCGTTGTTGGTGATCGCATGGATAGACTTTCCCCTGCCATAGGAACGTCCACCTGGCTCAGGGATGTAAAATAGGGGATGAGTGCCGCTTCAATGCTCACTTAAGCAGGAAATCGCTGACTTTTAAATGTTGTGTGCCCAGAGAGCATCCAGAAACAAGAAGGACAAGGAGACCAAGAAGGACAAGGAGAACAAGGCACTCTCCTCCTGCACGCCGAGCCTCCAGAACAAGAGCGACGGCTGCAACGACGTCGCGGAGACGGCCACGTTCAAGTCTAAAATCCCTCTACAAATCCATAACAACTAATGGCCATAGGCTCACTCTGGAGTACAATCACAGGATTGGTTTGTCAGTATATGTTACATTTTGTATCGTTACATATTAACTGAACGTAACATGGTGCAGTGTTGGCATTTGAAAAGTTTTTTTAACAATACCTTTAATACCTTCCTATGTTTCCCAACATTGTCTGGAGGTCATTTCTTCATTCTTTAAAATGTGCCTTAATCTTAATAGGGTGTAAGTTTTTTGCATTGCAATACATTTTAAGGAAAATGCATTCATCAGCCTGATTTTTTAATATAAAACATTTCATTCGCTCATTATTTTCATCCTGATTGTCAATCCGGCATTGGGATTCACATGCCTTGTTTATAATTGAATCGATTGGCGGTGACCCGGGGGTGCCAAAACCTCCATAACTCCGAAACCAGAAGGCCTATGAAGACGGGAGATGTCACCGAGCCCAATACGCACGCCAAATATAGAAATAAAAAAACAAACGCAAAACACCCATAAAAAAGGGGGGCTGCTGGGGATTTGTGCGTGGCAACGGCTGTTTATTGCTTGTTTTGAAAGTACATCAGGATGCTGGTCTGGTCATTCCCCAGCAAGTTCTGCTTCATACGGGGATGGCCACCCTTGTCTTTGGGAGCGAGACCACTTGGAGGCAATGGCACACCAGGCGCTCTCTTGGTACGGCCGGCGGTCATGGTCGTGCTGGTGGGATCGACATCGTCGTCATCATCGCTCCCAGCGTCGCCCTCTGGCAGGACAGGGTAGTACCAGCGATGCTCCCAGAAAAAAACCTTAAACTATGCCTGGCCCACCAATATTTTGCGGTGACCCGGGCTACCACCAATCGATTCAATTGTGGTTTTGCCCGGCATCTCTCAATTCTCAAATCCTTGCCCTGGGATACCATTTGGAATGTAGTGGCTCTCGTGTCACTCAACTGTTGTGGTATATTTTCCAACAAATAAAAAAAATAGTTAACTTGGCCATCACAACTCTGAGTAATGGCACTATATGCAAAAAAAACATGCATTCCCCTTCGTATGGAGTAAAGAGATGAAATCAATAAATTATCACGTGATAGCAAACCTGCGATCACATGGTACACCTGGCCCTTGTAACAGTTGAATGGGATTTGTAAAACAATACTCATCAGGTGCTATATGATTGCCGTAATATGTATGTCAATAGGAATTGTTATATAGTTGAAGCCTGCGTGCTGTTTGTTTGTGCCCATAAAATTGTCAGTAGCTTAGTAAGCCGTGATGGTCTCGCAGTCTGCCAGGTGGTTAGTTGGTGATGTATGTGTGAAACGCCATTCATGAATAGGGGCACGGATGTTAGTCTTCATTTACTTAAATGTATTTTGTGACCAACTGCATCGCTTTGTGAAAACACTTGCAAACACTTTTAAAATAATAAATGTGTAATTGAATTAAATGTGTTTTTTTAATAAATGTTTAATATAAATGGAAATGTTATTAGGAACTGATCGTGTAAGAGGGCTATTCAAACGTGGATTGCGGAGTTATAAAGCATGCAATGATTCGCCCAATTCGCAAATCAATGACTTCACTCATTCAGGGTCTCGATCCCAGATTACATCAGTAGTAGTGCAGTATATTACCGGCCAGGTGGCAGAGCTAGAGTGAGCGAGAAACATTTGGAAGGCTGCGAGTTAAATCTTGATTGGAGTTTAACCAATTCCATTGTTCCTCAGATGTACCTTTTTTTTACAATCATTTTGTGGGAAAGCCAACAGCGGCTATCCTACCGGGAGGCTCGCTCCCACCACAGGAATGAGGAATTTCCACCACTGGCTTGACTGTAAACAGGAGAATAACACGGTTTAGATGTCATGGGACCTTTTTTTGCCAGTAACAAAGTATAAAAATTAAGAATAGATTTGACCCTTTCTGGCAATAAAACAGGTGGAAATATATTAAAACATCAAATAGATACCTTTTGAAAGGACTCAAGTCTGCATTAACCACACGTACTTGTGAACATGTAAACAAAACATGCTCTGATAATATAATGTATGCATTGTATTAGAAACTGATTCGCCTACACCAGAGACGGTGTTCTTTATGGCCGAGTATCGCCAGTCAGACCAGAGAACGCCAAAAGACAAATAGCACAATGCCAATGCACGATTCAGAGCATGTGTCGTGGGTTCCCACGGAGACGTAGCTCTTAGAGGCAACACGTTTATTATAATAAACATGACATTCGGTCCCTAACACAAAGGGGTGACGGCCCCTTTACCCGCTACTTGGGGAGGTATGGCCATCGGGCTTACGTGCCCTATCACTGGGACCACAGGCTCTGTCCTCTGGCTAAGGGTGACCTAGGCCAGGCTACACTAACCCGGGGTACGGCCCGCGCTCGGCCCCAGCCCTTAAAAGGATGTCGGGTCCCGGGGGTCCCCAGGGTCCTAGCCTAGCTGGTCTTCAGTCTTCGTCTTCAGAGCACTGCCTCGAGCCGTCCTGAGGTCCGTCTTCTATATCCACCTCGGGGACTGTCCGCCCCTGGTACCGCCCCCTTTCTGGAACCTTCCAGGGGGCTCTGGAATAACCCCCCAATCCCTCACCTGGGGTCGGGGTAACTCGGCATCTCAACGGTCCCGGCTCTATCTCAGGGTGGCACCTGTTGTATATGTTGGATCTTGAAAATTTTATTAAAATAATAAAGTTAAATGGAAATGGAAAAAAATATGCAACTATCTGAATTTATGCTAATTTATGTAATTATGCACAATTTATGCTAATTTGGAAGGTGTAATTGTGTTGAGTTATGAAAGTGTATGCGATTATGCTAATGTGTAATATGATAATTAGGATCTGCCTCATTGTCTCGGGTTGTATTATCAATCGGGATAATACAATGAATTGTATGAAATTATGCAAGTGTGATGTAAGTATGCTGATTTAGCTCGGCTTCGTTGTCTAGGGTTGTATTATCAGTCGGGAGAATACAATTATTCTCGCTTTAACTTTTACTGATTGTTTTAGTGTTTATGTCAGGTCTCAAAATTCAAATCTCTCCGCAGGATACAGTTCTAGTAAAGTCACGTAGAATGATAATAAAATAATAAATTGATAAAATAAAATAACACAAAAGCTTTAAATCGAAACAGTTCTAGTAATTAAGATTATTATGCATGAACTTAGGAAGGCACCACTTAGACACTTCTGTGTTAAGCAACTTTAATTTCTAAAAAAAAAACACTAATATCCAAACTCTTATGCTTGGAATGTCAACACAGTACTCCTGGAGATGTCCTCATTGATCTGTACATTTAACCCTCAATGATTACGTTTGTTAAACTGGGTAACAGAACAATCGGTTAATTCCTCAGAGTAAAGCGAGCATACACGATGATAGGAAAACGTCCTTAAAAATGAGTGTGACAATATTCATACGAACGGCAAGGAAGAAACATGTCCCGAAAGCAAAAGTAGACCTCAATGAATTCATTGGTAAGATTACGCAACTAACGAAATGTATTGGAACAATGATGTGCGGCAGTGTGCTTGCTTGTTTCGCAAATGCTTATCAATTGGCTAAGGCTTCAGTACATTTGCGGGCAAGATTCTGTGGTCACAAGAAAGAGTTTAACACCAGTCTCCCTGTGAGTGGAGATTCGTAACATAAATGTTCCTAAATGTTTAGTTTAATCAATGAATTCATTGGTACAGTTATGCAATTAACAAAAATAATGACTAAAACACTTCTAGACAACCATATCAACGTAACTCAATGGGCGAAACACAAGGATAACTTTTGGAGTCCTCTTATTAGTCACGATATGTGCGTTATGTGTGTGTTGGTATATCGTCCCTTGTTCAACTCTTTGCATGAAGCAGACGCCGGGCGATGCGTTGTGGATGTGCGAGTGTGGGCGTGTCATACACACAGCTCTCCCCCCCTCGAGGCGGCAGCTGCAGCTGCTTGTCCACTGCTGGATGAAGAGAGTCGGCACGACGCTCGTCTTTGAAGGTGTCCGCTCGCAGCTCGTCCGCTGGTCGCCGTTCCTCACTCTTGTCTTGGTTCCCAGCTGGTGCTTGTCGGTGTGTGTGGGTCGAACCCACGGCGCTTTCGCCGGCGTTCTCTTCCTCACGGGCAGCTGGTCAGGCTCTTTCTCCTGCTCCGTGCTCTCCGCTGCTGCTGGTCCTCTGCGATGCTCGCTTGGTCGATGCTTGGCGCTTTCCGCCCATTCTCCAGGATGATTGCTTGTCGTTGCTCGTCACTCTTTCTCTCTCTTTCTCTCTCGTGCAGCTGCCAGCTTCACACAGACACCCGCCCTTACTTCAGGGCTGCGCTGGCTCAGGCTCTTTCCACTGCTCCGTTCTCTCTCCTTGCGCTCTCCTTGATCGTGCAGCTGCCAGCTTCACAAGGATACCCGCACTTCAGGGCTGCGCTGGCTCAGGCTCTTTCCACTGCTCCAGTCTCTCCTTTGGCATGCAGCTGCCAGCTTCGTGCTGGCATTCAGTAATGCCTCTCACACCCTTCCTTCAGGGCTTCGCTTTGTCGTTGCTCAACTTCCATGCTCTCCGCCCTTCCTCCAAGAGGGCTCCTGCTGTGAGCTGCTCGTTGCTGGCTGGTTCACTCACTCTCAAAACTTGTAAATTGTATTCTCACACCTCTTACACAACTGAAAGCTTAGTACATTACAATTTATCGCAATCCTTGACTCTGCAAGCGACTCAAAACATCAGGATAAATGTATAATAAAACTTTCAGCGATACTCTGTCGGTCCATGCCAAACTCAGCACCCAGCATCATCTCGCCCCTTTTCTCTGCGAGACACGACACCCATTGTTGATCTCGAGGCCATGCCCCGGAGCCTGCCCGTCGCAGTACTGACTTGCATGATCTGTGTCCTTGCTTAAGTGTGAAATTCTCTCCCCTTTCTGCGCGTCTCTTGCGAGAGAAAAAAACAGATGCCCTATGCCTCATTCTCCTCCCGTGGCCGCAGCCGCCTGGTTGCCCCCCCCCCCCCCCCTTTGACCTTTTACTGGCTGCTTTCGATCACCATGTTTCTGTTTTGGTTTGCATCCCCCCCCCCTCTGCCTTCGTGGTGTTTGCTATCTCGAGGGGAGACACCCTTCATACATATTGTATTGCTACCCTGTGTCAATATGTTGGACGACAAAGGCGGCCGGGGAGGCTCTGATTCCGTGTATCTGGTCTTGTGTGTTTGACCTATTTTCCTTGTATCTCTTTTGAGTTACCCTAGGTCGAATACCTCATGATTATTATTTGGTTTATGTTTAACCAAGATTTGCAATGTACCATTAGTTGTTAGTACCGCGATTCCGAGGGTTTTGCTAAGCTTTGTTCTCAGTCCGTGTTGCCAGGGATCGGTGTTTTATTCTCGTTATATGTTGATATTCTGAGGTTGGAGATATAACTAAGTTTTCACTTTCTTGACTGCCGGAATTCATATTCCTTGGTTCTCTTGGTAAAGTCACGTAGATATAAAGATACAATAAGAAAAAATATATATGCGGTGAATAAGTAATAAGGTACGTAATAATAAAGCCACTAATGTAGACTGCAGTCTGGTTCTTAATCTGGCAGTCTATAATGTCGATATTTTCTTGTCGTTAAGTTTCGAACTTTTATCGTAAAAACAAAACGCCAGTTGTAACGTCCGATTGTCCCTGCTATGTGCCTGTGTTTTACGGCTCTGGAGATTTGTTTGTGAACTGTCCAAAACGTCCGGGGAGGTCATGTCATATGGTCCTTTGACAATCTGGAGATTTTGCAGATCGTCGTTAACCTCCCTTTGCCCCGGAGTTTATTATTTAATGGCTCTTTATGGCCTCGTCGCTCGAGTTGCTTTTAATGCGGTAAGGCAGCTGGGTGTGAGGGGTGGGGTGTGCCTCACCCTTTCATGTCCCATGCTCGCCCCGATCAATTATATATAAAAAAAATATTGGCAGAATTATTCTTAAAATTATTTTTTGGAAAAAGGCCTATATATACAACACACCCCCTACAGACCTATGCCCGCAACTACAGGTAAGTGTACATAGAGCGGCGTGTGCTATGTATTTCCAGCGCTACATCACCTCCCCCTCTCCCCTCGTAGCACACAGCCGTCCCGGCTGTCAAATAACAATAAAGACCGGCGAGAACAAAAAAACTAGTACGTGTGCCTCAAAAAACAAAAAAAAACGAACACCTCCATATAATTAACCCAACCCGCCTGTACAAATATACACTAAACAACAATATACACAAAACACCGCAAACCGGCGCACTCCCAATATACGACGCTACCCACGTGAACCGGTCGATGGTGGTGACAATGCTGCGGAGGCCAGGTGAGTGCGGTAGTGTTCATGAAAAAGTTTTTGATTTGGAGCGAGTTCTGGTTGATGGACTATCGTTTAGCAGCGGGGGGAAGACGTGGCCGCGGGGTTCCATGGAGCGGAGGATGGCGGTCCTGCAGTGGTTTGTCAGCCGGGCGGGAGGCGTCAATAGTGGTTGGTGCAGCGCGCCGCCGAGGCGCTACTCCTGAGGCGCTACTCCTGAGGCGTCTGAGGGAGCAACAACACAGCTGGGCTAAAGGTTAGGCTCGGTGATCGCACGGCTCGGCTCGTCGGACACGTCACACTCTCGACCCCCGCGTCAAGTGGGTGTAGTGTGATGAGGAAAGAAGGGCTTAAGACGCGATGGGTGCACAAACCAAACCAGTACCGCTTCCCGTGGCGGACCTTCACGCACTGCGGCCGAACGACCTGTACAATGTCGACCGGGCCACTCCAGGGTTTCAACAGTTTTGGCGACGTTGACAGGGGCACCTGGGGGCAATGGAGCCACGCTCTGTCACGCACAGACCACTTGTGAGTGGAAACCCGGAGGTTCCGCAGTCTCTCCGAGTTGTGCTTTGCAGCCTCTCGCACCTCAACCAACTTCCGAACATTTGACCGAATGTGTTCGGCGACCTTGAATTTTGGGGAGGTCTGCGTGACACGCAATTAAAAATCCACTGGGGGGTTGACCTCTGCCGTACATCAAGTAAAATGGGGAAAACCCCGTAGCCGCATGAGGTGCCATTCGGTAGGCGGTCGAGACCCCGGGGATGTGGAGATCCCAATCCTGCGATTCGGACACCTGGTGGCTTAGCATGGAGGTAAGTGTCCTGTGTAGCCGCTCAACCATGCCGTCTGTTTGTGGATGGTAAGGTGAGGTGCAAACTTTTTGCGTGCCCAAAAGGTTGCAGACATCACGTAGCAGAGTAGACGAAAAATTATTCCCTTGATCAGTCAGCAGCCGCTCCGGAGCGCCCTTATCCAGGACATAGCTCTGGAGAAAGGCCTCCGTGACGGCTGCTGCCGATTGGTTGGGGAGTGGCCAGGCCATAGGCCAGCGGGTGAAGTACTCTACCTCAACCAATAGGTACTTATTACCACGGGGAGTGACAGGAAAAGGGCCCAAGATATCAAGCGCAACAAGTTCATTCACACGGGACACATGAATGGACTGAAGAGGCGGACACGACGGTCTCGAAGGAGGTTTCCGCCGAGCGCACTGGGAGCAACCTTGAAGCAAATTAGTGACGTCCTCCTGCATGCCCGGCCAGAAAAAATCCAGCCGGAGCATGGCAAGGGTTTTTTGCATCCCCAGATGTAAAAGGCGCTCGTGAGCGGCCCACACAGCCCTCCCACGCAGGGACGTGGGCATGACTAACTTGTAATTTTGGTCGCTTCCATCCCATCTCATGAGCAGGCCGTCCCTTGTGGCAAGGGAGACCGGGCCCTCAGGATCCGCTCACCTGTGGACCTCGCTGGCTTGACGGCGCATCCTAAGGAGGTAACCGTCCTCCACCTGGAGGCGGCCCCACTCGTCAGAGCTGAGGCCCAACAAAGCATCTTGCGCGGCGGGCACAGGGGGCATCAGAGGGGGATCCACCACGTACTCGGCCGCCGCGGCGAGGGAAGGAGGCACGTTATCGACGGGCTGCTTGCAGCGGCCCGACCCCATGAAGCAAGCGCACCATTCCAAACTATGCAACCGTGATAGCGCGTTGGCGTTTCCATGTCGGACACCCTTACGATAGACCACAGTAAACGAATAGTTCTGGAAGACTTCTAACCAGCGGGAGAGTTGACCTGACGGCTGATCAACCCAGAGAGCATACTAGAGAGCTGCGTGATTGGAGCAGATGGTAAAATGTCTACCGTACAGGTACGGTCTAAGAAAACTATAGCCAACAGCTCTTGATGAGTGACGCAGTATCGTTGCTCAGCGGGCGACAACACCCTCCTGCCGTAGGCGACCACACGCTCCACGCCATCAATGACCTGATACAATACCCCTCCTATGCCGGTATTGCTAGCGTCTGTGTCCAGGAGGAATGGCGCTGATAACTCAGGGGAGGGGCATTGACCAGGCCATTGCAAAGGGCGTCAAACGCGGCTTGTTCTGCTTCGCCCCAATGGAACTTTGCTCCCTTGGCCGTAAGAGCGTGGAGGGGCTTCGCGATGGACGCGAAGCCCGCGACGAAATGCCGATAGTAGGAGGCGAATCCTACAGAGCTACGCACATCCCCTACTGAAGTAGGGGTTGGCCATGAACGCATGCAGCTGTTTTTTGCGGGATCTGTGGCAATTCCTGATTGGCTGACAATGTGGCCGATATACCGGACGTAGCTCCGCAGCAGATAATATTTCTGTGGTTTGAATTTGAGGTGCGCCGCGCGCATCTTCTCAAAGACGGTGCGCAGTTGTTCCAGGTGCTCTTCGAAAGTCCGGCTAAAAATGACATCGTCTAAATAGATCAAGCAGGTCTCCCACTGGAGCCCAGCAGGCACCAGCTCCATGAGGTGCTGGAACGTCGCTGGGGCCGAGTGGAGACCCATAGGTAGCCGGTTGAATTCTAAGAGCTCCTGTGGGGTGCGGAACGCCGTTTTAGGTTTTGAAGCGTCGTCCAGAGGTAATTGCCAGAATCCCGACAAAAGGTCGAGAGTAGAAAAGTAACGTGCGCCGGCCAGGGCATCAAGTGACTCGTCCATCCTGGGCAGGGGGTACGCATCGGCCATGGAAACCTTAGACGGCAGAAATCCACACAAAACCGAAGGCTACCATCTTGTTTTTTTAACAAGGACGATCAGCGCCCCCCAAGGGCTGGTGGATGGGGAAATGATATCTGCTGCGAGCATATAATTAACGGCCACCCTAACGTGCTCCTTTTCAGTGGGGCTGAGACGGAATGGATTCTGCCGAATAGGAGCCGCGTTCCCCGTATCGATGTGATGACTAAGCAGGTCGGTGCACCCGATGTCAAAATTTCCCTTTCTAAAGACGTCCGAGAAGTCTCCGAGCAACGTGCGCAATTTACCTGTTGGGAGTCTGACAGATCAATGCAACCGGCGCACAGGGCATCAATCCACCCGTCATCGAGGGCTGAATGCGGGCGGGGCACACGAACATCCCCTACGTGGCCCACCACCGAGTCCCCCAGGAGTGCCGGTGTCACATGAGCGAGTACCGTGCCTTGGGGGATGATGGTGGTACGCAACCCCGCATTAAGGACCTGGATGAAAGGTTCCCATTCCCCAGGAACGAGTTTCTGTGCCCCGACCAAGTCCAACCCATGCACGGCCGTGTTGGAGGGTCCCAACAAAACTCTGTCAGCAACCACGTCCGAATCGAGGGGTTTCCGCAAACGAAGGGGGACGAGCATTTGCGACCTGGGTGGAATACGGACCGTGCGCGACGCCAATGCCTTCACGGTTCCACAGGCCGTACGCAGCCGAGAGGGAGAGGGCAAGAAGGACATGCGCCGGCCGGAGGGGAGCTCGATATAACCCTGGCTGACCAGGATTTTGATAGGCATCTTGCCCAAAAAATCGGTGCCGAGCAGGCAAGGAACGGCGAGGGTTGATGAAACAAGAATAGGGCCATTCAATTTGATATTGCTAATCTGAATTTGTGCGTCGATCCGTCCGACTATGCCCAACGAACCCCCGTTAGCGGCAAAACACGGAACATCAACTGGCCCCCACGAACGACAGATCTCGAGTATGATAAAGATGAGGTCCGAGATTATGGTTGTCGAGGCACCGGTGTCGACCAACATCCGGACCTCAACACCCTCTATGAAGCCAATTACAGCAGAGGAACCTGTAGCTGCGGCGACCACCCTGTGGGCCAACTGGGACCACTGACCCGGTCCGAGCGCCCAATTGTTACCACAATTACCCGGCTCCCCACCGCCCGATGCATGCCCGTCCCGAGAAAGGTGATGGTGTGAGTGTGTGGTGCGTGGGGGCTTAGAGTGTGAGGTGCCACGACTTGCCTGAGCATGACGCGGAGTCGAGGGCGATCGTTGCTCCTGGGTCCATGGTCCGAGGTTGCCGCGAAGGGGAGCCCGGCAGCCAGATGACACGTGGCCCCGCAGGCCACAGTTGTAGCAGATGACAGACGACCCGTCAGAGCGTGGAGTCATCCGTTCTTGCCGGCGCGGGTCCCTCCGAGGTCGGTGGTTGTTGGACCTCTAGCCACTCGCCAAGGATGTCGGCCGGGCCGGCGCAGGCGGCGATGGTAGACTCCCGCTGCAGCAAGAGGTGCGCATGGATGCACCGCGCAGCTTGCAGGGAGCAGAAGTCGTCGTCATCAGCCGCCGGCGTGACAATGCGAAGCTCCCGAGCCAAGCTCAGGAGCTTGGCTCGAGTCGATGCCCTCTTGGTCCATGCGAGGATAAGCGGCCCACGCCAGGGCCAGCAGCGCGCTGCGGAGGCGGGAGTTGGATGGCGGTACAAAGATCGCCTGCATCTGCCGGAGGGCGCTCTGTAGTGTAGACCGGTCCGCAGGTGGAATCGTGATCAACGCGACGAGGGCGTCATCGTCCAGTGTGACCGGGAGGGCGTGGAGCGCCTCTGCCTCCGACCAGCTGGTCATCTCCAGGTGGAAGGTGAACCGGCACTGGAAGACCACCCAATCGCCGCCAGCAGGCGAAAAAATCTTGAGTGACGGCAGGCGTTGCTGTACGGGCTGCAACCGACCTCCCAGCAGCGCCGCGGGCCCCGTTATTGTTGTCGCGGCGTCGCTGGCGGCGGTCAAGACGTTGCCCTTGGATGGCAGTCGCTCCGATAATTACGAGGCGGCTGCTGCTGGCCACCGCCCGGGCAGGATGTGACGCACGTCCCATGGTGCACCGTGAGGCCGGCGGAAGCGGTACCCGCTGCGGCGGGAGATTAAAAATTATTTGGGGGGAGTTGGAGGTGCGATGGTGGCGGCGTCCGTTAGCCGCTGCGCTGCACTCTCCACCGGTACTGCCGCCTCCTCACGGTGAATCTCCCCCAGGATGGAGGCGGTGGCGCTAAGCAGCTCGGCGAGGCGATAGTGCGCCTCCCGCAGCGAGCGTGATGGTGGTGAGGCGGCGGGCAGCGGGATGGGCAACTGCGCGGCCGGCAGCGCCACTTTGTCGGCAGCTAGGGTCGCAGGGACCGCGGCCGCCGGCACATCGTCGTCGCCGTCTGGGATCTGGGTGCGTCCTCTTCTGCGTGTCTCCATGACCATTTCTGGCACCAAATGTAGTGGGTTCCCACGGAGACCGGAGACGTAGCTTTTAGAGGCAACACGTTTATTGCAATAAACATTACAATAACGTTATCGGTCACAAACACAAAGGGGTGATGGCCCCTTTACCCGCTACCTGGGGAGGTATGGCCTCCGGGCTTACGTTGCCCTATCACTGGGACCACGGGCTCTCAGTCCTCCGGCTAAGGGTGACCTAGGGGAGGCTATGCTGACCAGACCCGGGCCAGGGTCTCGACCACTGGCCCGCGCTCGGCCCCGGACCTTAAAAGGACGTCGGGTCCCGGGAGTCCCCAGGATCCTAGCCTAGCTGGTCTTCAGTCTTCGTCTTCAGAGCACTGCCTCGAGCCGTCCTGAGGTCCGTCTTTTATATCCACCTCGGGGACTCTCCGCCCCCGGTAGTGCCCCCTTTCTGGAACCTTCCACGGGGCTCTGGAATAACCCCCCAACCCCTCACCTGGGGTCGGGGGAACTCGGCATCTCAACGGTCCGGCTCTCTCTCTCAGGGTGGCACCCCATACAGACCCATGCCCGCAACTACAGGTAAGTGTACATAGGGCGGCGTGTGCTATGTATTTCCGACGCTACAGATGTATAGCTCAGGGTGAGCAGTTATATAATTGGTCTTTTTTATACTTTTTTGTCACGACTCTGACGATGAAGTAGGAAGAAGAGCCACTTTTATTTATGTAGTGACTGTGATTGCCGGGCTTACGAAGCCACACCTGTGATCCAGCACTGCAGTGAGGGTTGGTGGATTGCATACAGATGTAGTTAAACTCCCTTCTCGTGGGCATCGATGAGGCGCCATTCCGTTTCGCCATGAGAAGGCAGTCCAGCAAGTGGACGAATCGGCATCTTTTTTTTTCTGCACGGGGATTGTTGCGTGTGGGTTTTCTCTAGGTGATCCGGTTTCATCCCACTTCCATAACACACTAATTGTCTGAAAACATTTCAAAATGAAAACCCCAACGTAGCAGGACCCTCCTGCACAAGAGTCCAGCGACTCTGGCTTTCCTGAATAAATAAAGCATCTCGTTCTCAAGCGCCGCCCCCCAAGCGAATTGCTCACACAGACACGGAACTGTCACGCAACACGCACGGGCCAGTCTACTCTGGCAGAGGGGAGGAGGGGGTTACTACATTAGTTTGCGTAGCAGCAACGGGCAAATGCACATCGACAGTAAACGCCTCTACCCCATAGTCAATGAACAACAATACTTACACGGGTTAGTTGTGATTAGTTTCCCGCTGTTCTCTCATGGAGAGGCTGCGAGAAAATATAATTCGTGGAGCTGACAACTTATTACGTACGACCTTAACCATTACAACAGCAACTGGTGCCGGTGAGACACAGCAGTGAACAGGGCCCAGAAAGGTACAGTATTTGCAACAGGCGAAGAGTCGACGCGTATGCAGGGATCTGTGGTGGGGAGTTGGGAGCGGGTTATATTTGAACAAGTCCTGGCCGTAGATCGACTCGGCCTTAAAAGAGTACCTGGTACAGTGTTAAACATCAACACTGTGGAAACAAAGGCGGCCGGACGTGGTGCTGGCCACCCAACCTCCTTGTGTGCCGTGCCAGTCATCATAGGCGCGAAGGGGACCTACCCAGCAGTCTATCAAGGCGTAGACGGGAGATCTGCGTCTCGTTCTCCCGACTCACTCCAGCTCTGTGGCTGTTGTGCTCAGTTTGCGTGATGGTTTCACCTTTGGCAATTGCGATTAGTGCAGAGTAATTCAACTCAGATGGCACCCAAGGTGCACGGTGTATCTCGGCATTCAACGTCAAGAATTCGTGTGGCATAGGGCACCCAGCTCCTTCTACCTCGCTGCACCTGACAGTATTCAGGGTGAAGCACCAGAACCCTCTGATTCACTCGAGTCACCGGCGGTCTGTCGCCTGCTTGTCGCTCTCCCATCGCTAGTGCCATTGCTGTTGTTCCTGTGAACTTAACCTTGCTGAGGACTCGGTCTGCCAGACACTGTTGTCTCATCCACATTGCTCAACCACTACACTGCAGGTCACTACACTCACCCACTCACCACACTGTAGGTTACAACAACACACTCACCCACTCACCACATTACAGGGCATAACACACTCACCACACTACAGGTCACAACAACACTCACCCACTCACCACACTGCTGGTCACAACAACACACTCACCCACTCACCACACTGTAGGTTACAACAACACACTCACCACATTACAGGGCACAACACACTCACCCACTCACCACACTGCTGGTCACAATACACTCACCCACTCACCACACTGCAGGTCACAACAACACACTCACCCACTCACCACATTACAGGGCACAACACACTCACCCACTCACCACACTGCTGGTCAAAACAACACACTCACCCACTCACCACACTGCAGGTCACAACAACACTCACCCACTCACCACACTGCTGGTCACAACACACTCACCCACTCACCACACTGTAGGTTACAACAACACACTCACTCACTCACCACACTGCAGGTCACAACAACACACTCACCCACTCACCACACTGCAGGTCACAACACTCACCCACTCACCACACTGCAGGTCACAACAACAACACTCACCCACTAAGTCACCCACTCACCACTCTGCACTTTCTCCCTCGCACTGCTCCACTGTAAAAGTCCCTCGTCCCACCACCACCATCATCTCTTTCCCCAAGCTCTTACAACATCAACCTTGGCTCAATTCAATAAACGTATTAGCGCTTGTTTATTCCTACTTCGATAGTGCTGTTTGTTGCGGACCGCTTGTCGTCTTTGGCTTTTAGATCTGTACAGCACCCTACGGTACTGTCGTCGGAAACAGCGGCCTCGAGGTTAAAAAAAAACCTTCAGCCTGGCAGCGGTAACAGCAGCAGCAGCGCTGCCAATGTGGCTGAAGGCGCCATGAGGCAGGGGCTGGGACCCTGCTGAGGGGAGAGGGGGGCGAGGAGAGGGAGACGAAGAGGGGGAGGACGAGGAGGAGGGGAGGGAGACGAAGAGGAAGGGAGGGGAGTTGGAGCGATGGCGATGTTCGCGCTGCGCCTCGTCACCGTCGAGCCGCTGTTGTCGCGGCGTCCGCGTCCAGCGCTTGACGCGACGCGGAGCGCCTTCCGCGGCGGGGCCGCTGCGACGACAGCGCCCGTGCTACGCCTGTTCGGGTCCACGCCGGCCGGTAACTCACCAGCACACGACTCGCCACATTCACTAACTACTCACCACCACACGACTCGCCACATTCACTAACTACTCACCACCACACGACTCGCTACATTCACTACCTACTCACCACACGACTCACTACATTCACTAACTACTCACCACCACACGACTCGCCACATTCACTAACTACTCACCACCACACGACTCGCCACATTCACTAACTACTCACCACACGACTCGCTACATTCACTACCTACTCACCACCACACGACTCGCCACATTCACTACCTACTCACCACCACACGACTCGCTACATTCACTACCTACTCACCACCACACGACTCGCCACATTCACTAACTACTCACCACCACACGACTCGCCACATTCACTAACTACTCACCACACTACTCGCTACATTCACTACCTACTCACCACCACACGACTCGCTACATTCACTACCTACTCACCACCACACGACTCGCTACATTCACTACCTACTCACCACCACACGACTCGCCACATTCACTACCTACTCACCACACGACTCGCCACATTCACTAACTACTCACCACACGACTCACTACATTCACTAACTACTCACCACCACACGACTCGCCACATTCACTACCTACTCACCACACGACTCGCTACATTCACTACCTACTCACCACCACACGACTCGCTACATTCACTACCTACTCACCACCACACGACTCGCTACATTCACTACCTACTCACCACCACACGACTCACTACATTCACTACCTACTCACCACCACACGACTCACTACATTCACTCCCTACTCACCACCACACGACTCGCCACATTCACTACCTACTCACCACCACACGACTCGCTACATTCACTACCTACTCACCACCACACGACTCACTACATTCACTACCTACTCACCAGCACACGACTCGCTACATTCACTAACTACTCACCAGCACACGACTCGCTACATTCACTACCTACTCACCAGCACACGACTCGCCACATTCACTAACTACTCACCACACGACTCGCCACACGACTCGCCACATTCACTAACTACTCACCACACGACTCGCTACATTCACTACCTACTCACCACCACACGACTCGCCACATTCACTACCTACTCACCACCACACGACTCGCCACATTCACTACCAACTCACCACCACACGACTCGCTACATTCACTAACTACTCACCACCACACGACTCGCTACATTCACTACCTACTCACCACACTACTCGCTACATTCACTACCTACTCACCACACGACTCGCTACATTCACTACCTACTCACCAGCACACGACTCGCTACATTCACTAACTACTCACCAGCACACGACTCGCTACATTCACTACCTACTCACCAGCACACGACTCGCCACATTCACTACCTACTCACCACCACACGACTCGCTACATTCACTACCTACTCACCACCACACTACTCGCTACATTCAATAACTACTCACCAGCACACGACTCGCTACATTCACTACCTACTCACCAGCACACGACTCGCCACATTCACTAACTACTCACCACACGACTCGCCACATTCACTACCTACTCACCACCACACTACTCGCTACATTCACTACCTACTCACCACCACACGACTCGCTACATTCACTACCTACTCGCCACACGACTCGCTACATTCACTAACTACTCACCACCACACGACTCGCTACATTCACTACCTACTCACCACCACACGACTCGCTACATTCACTACCTACTCACCACACGACTCGCTACATTCACTACCTACTCACCACCACACGACTCGCTACATTCACTACCTACTCACCACCACACGACTTGCTACATTCACTACCTACTCACCACCACACGACTCGCTACATTCACTACCTACTCACCACCACACGACTCGCTACATTCACTACCTATTCACCAGACTACTCGCTACATTCACTACCTACTCACCACACGACTCGCTACATTCACTAACTACTCACCACCACACGACTCGCTACATTCACTACCTACTCACCACACGACTCGCTACATTCACTACCTACTCACCACACTACTCGCTACATTCACTAACTACTCACCAGCACACGACTCGCTACATTCACTACCTACTCACCAGCACACGACTCGCCACATTCACTAACTACTCACCACACGACTCGCCACATTCACTACCTGCTCACCACACGACTCGCTACATTCACTAACTACTCACCACCACACGACTCGCTACATTCACTACCTACTCACCACCACACGACTCGCTACATTCACTACCTACTCACCACCACACGACTCGCCACATTCACTACCTACTCACCACACGACTCGCTACATTCACTACCTACTCACCACACGACTCGCTACATTCACTACCTACTCACCACCACACGACTCGCCACATTCACTACCTACTCACCACACTACTCGCTACATTCACTACCTACTCACCACACTACTCGCTACATTCACTACCTACTCACCACACGACTCGCTACATTGACTACCTACTCACCACCACACGACTGGCTACATTCACTACCTACTCACCACCACACGACTCGCTACATTCACTACCTATTCACCACACTACTCGCTACATTCACTACCTACTCACCACACGACTCGCTACATTCACTACCTACTCACCACACTACTCGCTACATTCACTACCTACTCACCACCACACGACTCGCTACATTCACTAACTACTCACCACACTACTCGCTACATTCACTACCTACTCACCACACGACTCGCTACATTCACTACCTACTCATCACACTACTCGCTACATTCACTACCTACTCACAACACGACTCGCTACATTCACTAACTACTCACCACCACACGACTCGCCACATTCACTACCTACTCACCACCACACGACTCGCTACATTCACTACCTACTCACCACCACACGACTCGCTACATTCACTAACTACTCACCACACTACTCGCTACATTCACTACCTACTCACCACACGACTCGCTACATTCACTACCTACTCACCACACTACTCGCTACATTCACTACCTACTCACCACACTACTCGCTACATTCACTACCTACTCACCACACGACTCGCTACATTCACTACCTACTCACCACATGACTCGCTACATTCACTACCTACTCACCACACTACTCGCTACATTCACTACCTACTCACCACCACACGACTCGCTACATTCACTACCTACTCACCACCACACGACTCGCTACATTCACTACCTACTCACCACCACACGACTCGCCACATTCACTACCTACTCACCACACTACTCGCTACATTCACTACCTACTCACCACACTACTCGCTACATTCACTACCTACTCACCACACGACTCGCTACATTGACTACCTACTCACCACCACACGACTCGCTACATTCACTACCTACTCACCACCACACGACTCGCTACATTCACTACCTACTCACCACCACACTACTCGCTACATTCACTACCTACTCACCACCACACGACTCGCTACATTCACTACCTACTCACCACCACACGACTTGCTACATTCACTACCTACTCACCACCACACGACTCGCTACATTCACTACCTATTCACCACACTACTCGCTACATTCACTACCTACTCACCACACGACTCGCTACATTCACTACCTACTCACCACACTACTCGCTACATTCACTACCTACTCACCACCACACGACTCGCTACATTCACTAACTACTCACCACACTACTCGCTACATTCACTACCTACTCACAACACGACTCGCTACATTCACTACCTACTCACCACACTACTCGCTACATTCACTACCTACTCACAACACGACTCGCTACATTCACTAACTACTCACCACCACACGACTCGCCACATTCACTACCTACTCACCACCACACGACTCGCTACATTCACTACCTACTCACCACCACACGACTCGCTACATTCACTAACTACTCACCACACTACTCGCTACATTCACTACCTACTCACCACACGACTCGCTACATTCACTACCTACTCACCACACCACTCGCTACATTCACTACCTACTCACCACACTACTCGCTACATTCACTACCTACTCACCACACGACTCGCTACATTCACTACCTACTCACCACATGACTCGCTACATTCACTACCTGCTCACCACACTACTCGCTACATTCACTACCTACTCACCACCACACGACTCGCTACATTCACTACCTACTCACCACCACACGACTCGCTACATTCACTACCTACTCACCACACTACTCGCTACATTCACTACCTACTCACCACCACACGACTCGCTACATTCACTACCTACTCACCACACTACTCGCTACATTCACTACCTACTCACCACACGACTCGCTACATTCACTACTTACTCACCACCACACGACTCGCTACATTCACTAACTACTCACCACCACACGACTCGCTACATTCACTACCTACTCACCACACTACTCGCTACATTCACTACCTACTCACCACACTACTCGCTACATTCACTACCTACTCACCACACTACTTGATACATTCACTACCTACTGACCACACTACTCGCTACATTCACTACCTACTCACCACCACACGACTCGCTACATTCACTACCTACTCACCACCACACGACTCGCTACATTCACTACCTACTCACCACACTACTCGCTACATTCACTACCTACTCACCACACGACTCGCTACATTCACTACCTACTCACCACCACACGACTCGCTACATTCACTAACTACTCACCACCACACGACTCGCTACATTCACTACCTACTCACCACACTACTCGCTACATTCACTACCTACTCACCACACTACTCGCTACATTCACTACCTACTCACCACACGACTCGCTACATTCACTACCTACTCACCACACGACTCGCTACATTCACTACCTACTCACCACACGACTCGCTACATTCACTACCTACTCACCACACTACTCGCTACATTCACTACCTACTCACCACACTACTCGCTACATTAACTACCTACTCACCACACGACTCGCTACATTCACTACCTACTCACCACACGACTCGCTACATTCACTACCTACTCACCACACGACTCGCTACATTCACTACCTACTCACCACACTACAGATACATTCCCTAACTACTCACCACACTACTTGATACATTTCCCAACTACTCACCACTACTTGATACGTTCAATACCTACTAACTACGCTGCTTTGTTACATTCACTACTTACCATCGACTCGCCAAACCACTTTCTACATTCACGACCTACTCACCACACCACACTAACATAACTCACCACACGAGCTCTCTGCACTGACTCACGCCACACCGACGAAATACAGTAGTATAGCAGTCACTACCACCAGCAACGATCTGTGGCTTTTGCAAGATGTATTTACCGTACTGTACTCTGCTGTATTATAAAAAAAACCCGTGCATAATATTTATTTGTCTTTGCATATTTCCCCACTGAAAAACGGCATTGAGCCCCAAACTCGTTTTTCAGAAGGTTCCTGCCAAGTTATCGCGGGCGATGTTGCTCTTGTTGTATGTGGTCCCAGTTGAGTAATATTGCAGACAAGTTAGTAGTGGGTTGTTTGGCCAACACCGGTTACACTGCGCGTTCTACTTTAGCTATGGGAGGACACCGTATAACCCGGAGATAAACCTACGCAGAGCAGGGGGAGATAACCGTCATACAAACTCCACACAGGAAAGTGCCCGAATTGGGAATTTAACCAGGGGCCTTTTTGCTGTGAGGCACTCGTGTTGCTACTGCGTCCCGGCATCCTGGGTCCGAGATGCCGCCGCAGCAGCAGCAGCATGGATGTTGTAACGCGTGTACTCCCACTCCCACCCCCGGCAGGGCAGAAGGCGTGCGTGCATCTGCACGGAGTGTTCCCCTACCTCTACGTGCCCTACGACGACTGTGGTGGTGGGCAGCAGCTCCCCGATGCGTTTCTCCGTCAATTCGCCTTCAGCATTGATCGAGCTCTCAACGTGGCCCTCGGGAACCCCTCCTCCTCGGAACAGCACGTCTTCAAGATCTCGCTGGTTTCTGGAAGGTGAGAATATTGTATTAGAGCATCCCTCCTAACCACGACTAACGTAGTGATGCCCACATGTGCAAAATATGTAGTTTTAAGACCGAAACAGGATGACTTTTTCACAATTCTGGCTATCGCCTGATGATGCTAGTTGTAATCATCAGTGACATGTTCTCGAATAGTAATGTCGGTTTATTCTCCAACACACAGGTATGCTGAATGAAGTAGTAACTAATTGGCACGTTTTGTTTACGTGATGAATTTTACTAATTGGCTGTGTCGGGTGGTGGCGGGTTTAACGACACATTTATATTTACGCGATTTAACCCAAAAAATACCTTCAATATATTATCTTCTCTTTCAAATCTTCTTCCCCTTTCTTTCATTGACCCCTGACCTTTCCTCTCGAATCTCCTTTTGTCTGGCTGTCATCCAATCCTCTCAAAACATAAATAATTAACTTTTCAGCCTCTTGCTCTCCTCCACCAGTTCCTTATCCCTCCTCTCTTACTCTTGTTTCCACATCCCTCAACCTCATTGTCACCTTTGACTCTTCCCTCAATTTTTTCACCCACATCTCCACTACTGCTCGCATCTGCCACTTTCATCTGTTCAACAACAGGAAAATTTGCCCTCATTTCAATGTCTGCCAACAAAGTCTTGGTTCATATTTTGATCTTCTACCGTCTGGTCTACTGTAATTATATTTTTCTTGGTCTGCCTGCCTCTGCCCTCACTCCCCTCCAACAAATTATAAATTCTTATGCACGAGTTATATTCAATCTCACCTTTAATTCTCACACTTCACCTCTCCTCTTTCAACTCCACTGTCTTTCCGTTTACTACACCCCCATCTTTTCAAATACTGACACCAGTATTTTATTGTTCTTTCAGTAAAGTCACGTAGATCGAAAAATAATAACAATAAAATAATAAAATAAAAATAAGTGCATACAAAATAATAAAATATCACGACGTTTCGATCGCAACACAAGCGGTCGTCATCAGGAACAGGGAGGTTAGCCTCTGAGGGCAAGCTATTTATAAATGTTAATGTAGGAGAGGGCCCTGACACCGGCAGTAGGTCTACACCAATCAAAGCATTGCACCTCGCTCCACACACCCACACTGCTGACGGTGGAGGTGGACAAGAAAACCCAAATCAAGTCTTGACCCAAAGTGGTTGATGACATCTTTCGAATGATTGCTGAGTTTAAAACCGTCATCTCGGTTGAAATTGTGTCTGTCTGTATATATGGATGGCTTCGTGAATTAATCTTTGTTGATAGCCAGTCAGCTTGCAAAGTACCATCGTCTTCGAGAAATAAATTTCACGTGAGCCAGCCGCTTTAAAGTAATGATCAGCCACGGCAGAAGTATTGGTCCTGCCGTGTTTCAGATCTGCCTTATGTTCATGAACACGGTCTGAGACATGTCGTTTGGTTTCCCCCATGTAACTGCTCCCGCAGATACAACTTAGTTTGTAGACGCCAGGATATTGCATGTTAGGAATCTTGTCCTTCACAAATGGGATCAGGTCAGGAATTTTATGCACTGTGTTAAATCAGACCTGAATCTTGTGTTTGTTCATTATTTTGGAAATCTTTTTGGTTATCTCTGCTATGTAAGGTAAGGTGATGGTTTTTATTTGATCTTCAGATGGATCCTTCCTCACGGTTGGGGTGATGGCTTTGCAGATTGTGTAGTCAGAATATCCATTCGCCTTTAGAGCCTGGTGTACTTGTTTGAGTTCACTGGTCAGGTGTTCATGGTCGGAGATACACTGAGCTCTATGGTGTAGCGTTTTGATGAGGTTTTTCTTCTGGGATGGATGGTGGTGGGAATCAGGTTTTAGGTAGGCGTCAGTATGGGTTACTTTCCTGTAGACAGAGTGGCTCATTGAGCCATCTGGTCTCTTTTTGATTAAGACATCCAAGAAGGGTAGCATGCCATCCTTTTCTACCTCCATGGTGAATTTGATTGCTGGGTGTATGGAATTGATGTGGTTGAGGAATTGTTCAAGAGCCGGTCGGCCATGTGGCCAGATGATAAACGTGTCATCCATGTACCTCTTCCACTAGAACGGACGTAGAGTGGATGCCTGGATGGCGTCCGTCTCAAATTTGTCCATTAAAATGTTGCCTTCAGTCTGTAGAATGTTCCATTCCAAGTGAAGTATGAGTTGGTGAGGCAGTGTCTCACCAAGGCTGGTACATCAGCATTCAGTCCTTGTTGGACCAAATCTTCAATTATTGCAATGGTATCGGGCACAGGAACTTTGGTGAACAGAGAAACTACATCGAACCTAATGAGAAAATCACCTGGGGACAGTGAGTTGTCTTTAATTGACGATACCAGGTGAGCTGAGTTAAGAACAGAAGAGGTGGTCTTCCCAGTGAATGGCTGCAAGGTCTCAGACAGATATTAGGCCAGTTTGTAGGTGGGTGAGCCAATGGTGGAGACAATGGGATGAAGGGGTGTGCCTTCTTTATGGATTTTTGGTAAGCCATATAGTCTGGGTGGTCTAGCAGCAGAAGGTTTTAAGGAAAACCGTTTGGTCTGTTCAATTAATGAGGCTGAATCAGTGATGATATTGTTCGTTTTTGTAATGAGGCAGTTGGTGGGATCTCTTTAAATTTTTGTGTAGCTACCATAATTAAGTATGTCCTGAATTTGTTATTGTACGCGTTTTTGTCCATGATGACCGTGGCATTGCCCTTGTCGGCTTAGGTTTGCAGAGATTTCGGATCTTGTCACGCCTGCAGCGATGTCTCCCAAACCCTTAAGAGCTACATCAACCTGGGAAATGATGTCATCCACTGGTATGTGTTTGGGGGTGACTGCAAAGTTTAACCCTTTAGCTAATACCGACTTTAGACCATCGGAAATAGAGCTATTACTCAGATTAATAACAACCTTGTCAACGTCTAACTTTTTTAATGTGTGGATCTGGTTTCTTCTTGGAAAGGAGGTTGAACTTGGAAATCAGGTTATCTTTACATTTAGCTGACATTGTTGCGGCTGATGAGGCAGTCATGTTATATACATGTTCCCTATGTGATTTCTTGTGTCTTGTCTACATGATATAGTTCAGTAAGGAGCAGTCTAATTCTCTCTGAGATCAGGGCCAAGCTAGACCTCAACAAGATTCGTTTTGCATTGTGAGATGTGACGGCAGCAGAGGTCAGTGTAAATGAGATCGGTATTACCTTAGAGTCGCGGCATCTCTTCAGAAATGTGAGTGACTTGATCAGATGAGCTTTCTTGTCTCTGAGTTTGTTAAAAGATCTTATAAGACCGTGTTCGTGAACATAAGGCAGATCTGAAACACGGAAGGACCAATACTTCTGCCATGGCTTATCATTACTTTAATGCGGCTGGCTCACATGAAATTGATTTTTCTAAGACGATGGTACTTTGCAAGCCGACTGGCTATCAACAAAGATTCGTTCACTAAGCCATCCATATATACAGACACAGACACAATTTCAACCGAGACGACGGTTTTAAACTCAGCAATCATTGGACAGATGTCATCAACCACTTTGGGTCATGACTTGATTGTGTGTTCTTGTCCACCTCCACCGTCAGCAGTGTGGGTGTGTGGAGCAAGGTGCAATGCTTTGATTGGTGTAGACCTACTGCCGGTGTTGGGGCCCTCTCCTACATTAACATTAGCTGCCCTGCCCATCTCTAAACCGTTATAAACAGCTCTTTTATTGGTGTAGACCTACTGCCGGTGTCGGGGCCCTCTCCTACATTAACATTAGCTGCCCTGCCCATCTCTAAACCTTTATAAACAGCTTGCCCTCAGAGGCTAACCTCCCTGTTGCTGATGACGCCCGCTTGTGTTGCGATCGTAATGTCGTGATATTTTATTATTTTTAATTAACTTTATTTGCATTTTTATTGTATTATTTTATTGTTATAATTTTTCTATCTACGTGACTTTACCGAAAGAACCATAGAATATGAATTCCTGCAGTCACAAAAGTTTTAAGTCAAAACTGACACCAGTCTTTAAATCTCTTAATGGCATTGCCACACCTCATCTTGCCTCACCTTTTTCCATGACCCTCTCCTCTTCATTCCCAATATTTTCTCTATCTCTCTAAGTCCCTTCTCCCTGTGCCCAATCTCTTTTTTCAGTCCTTCTCCCTCATTGCATACCTCCACTGGAATCGGCATCCCTTGTACATTGAGCGACCCCCCCTCTTTAATCTCCTTCCATTCCTCTCTTAAAGCCTCACCTGTTCGCCATTGACCATTATCTTCCTCTTCCCTCTCCTCGCCACTCCACTCTTTCCCATCCATCCCCTACCCTTTCATGATCCCTAAGTACCCCACTATCATTGTCACTCGCTCCTCAATCCTTGTACAGCCCTGCCATCTAAATCATGACATTCTGTCACCATTTTGTAAGCTGTGTCAAGTGCCTTGAGTGAAGGTGCTCTATAAATATAATTTAGATTTGAATTAAATAATATTGTAAAATTAAAATCAATCATTATGATGTGGATGCATTTGACCCTTTTTAAGTTTGGCAAGTCTTCATGCATATTATGGCCTTCCCTACATGATCGTGGCTTGTTGTAACATAACCTTGAATAATCTTAAACTTATATTAGTTTGAGAGCCTTAATGATAACTGGACAACTCTATCTAATGTTCTCTTAAAATCTAACATTCTATGTTTGATTTCCAGAGAGACTAAGAATATGAATCTGCCATAATAACTGTCAACTCTCCCTTAACGATAGGAATTTTGGCACTTTTCACAAATGGGTATGAAACGGTTGCATTTTTAATTTGACCATTAGTGCTTGCAACTCGTTGAAGAAGCATATCTTCGCAGTCTGAAGACAGAATGGAGGAGAAAAAAATTAGGGCATAGTTGGATTCTGTGGCTTAAGAAGAAGAGAGGAGAACGCTAATCAATGACAGTGTTGTGGGAAGTAAATAGTGATGAAAAAATTATAAACTCTCCGCCATCATGGGAACGTAGAGTTTCCACCACTGGGGCTAAGTCAGTTGCTGTTGTATTCATCTGTGCAGTGTGCATTACGTGCACAAGTTTCTTCATTCAACAAACCGGCACAAGCGCAGCTTTGGGGCTGCTCCGTTCCTTATTCCCCGTGGTTGCGTTCGACGGTCTTTCCAGGAGTACAAGTCTACGTTGCTAACTATCGTGAGAGATGGGAGTGTTTATATTGAGAAATGACTTTCGTTAAATGTTATTAATCTGTTCATTCTCTGTGGTCAGGCCTTTTTATGGATTTCATGAAAAAGAAAGGCTTTTCATGAAGATCTATCTCTACAACCCCAGGATGGTGAAAAGGTAACGATTCTTCCCATTGATCTTCAAAACCTCACTTTATAGGATTCCTTTAGTTTTTTGAAGACTAGAATTTTGATAGCCTATGGCCGCCTTATTCTATACACCTGCGGAGGGCTTTTCGGCACTTCACGTATCGCCCACCACCCCCACTGATGTCCTCTTCTCCCCCCCCCCAATGTGTGCAAATACTACTGACTATTGTATGTAGAGTGTGTAGACATATATATTCCTGCAAAACATTTTTGGTGGGGGGGAGGGATGGTCGACAATGTTTGGAAACCTGTTCGATCAACTTTTTACCCCCACATCTGGGGGGGGGGGAGGGGGGCATTTTCTATAACTCTTTGATTCAGGCCTTCGGAAAGGCTCTTATAATTTAGTTGACGGACAAACGGAACGCTGGGCTTTTGTAATAGAAGAGCCTTTTAGAATCCTACTGGGTGATTTACTCTGATCTGGAAAATGGCACCAGAAAATTCGCCACATCACTTTAATGTGCACAGCTTGCACAAGAAGTTTACATTTATCTCCGTGGGAAGTGGTCGGGAGGAGAGGTGAGGGGTGGACGGAGGAGGGGAGGGTTGGAGAGGTCTCAGGGGGAGACTAAGGCAGGAGGATGACGGGAAAGGAGAGAATGGGTGTTTCGGCCTCGCTGTGCACTGCGTTGCACCACTATCAGGTGTAGTCCCACTGAGGCTGAGTCGACCTAGCGGAGGCCCAGGACCGGTTCAAATTGCTTGGTGCTCCACAGATGACAGGTGTAGTCCCACTGAGGCTGAGTCGACCTAGCGGAGGCCCAGGACGGTTCAAATTGCTTGGTGCTCCACAGTTGACAGGTGTAGTCCCACTGAGGCTGAGTCGACCTAGCGGAGGCCCAGGACCGGTTCAAATTGCTTGGTGCTCCACAGTTGACAGGTGTAGTCCCACTGAGGCTGAGTCGACCTAGCGGAGGCCCAGGACCGGTTCAAATTGCTTGGTGCTCCACAGATGACAGGTGTAGTCCCACTGAGGCTGAGTCGACCTAGCGGAGGCCCAGGACGGTTCAAATTGCTTGGTGCTCCACAGTTGGCAGGTGGAGTCCCGCGGACGCCCTGCGGCCTGTGTGATGCATCATTTTAAACCAAAGTGAGTACAAAGAGACATCACTGACTGATACATTTTGGCTTTCTAATTCACAATTTTATTTCAATAACAATTCCTCCTGTCACTCACCCATTCATCTTCAAAACCTCACTCTGTAGGATTCCTTTAGTTTTTTAAAGACTAGAATTTCAGCGGCATATGGCTGCCTTATTCTATACCCCTAGGAAGGGTTTCTAGGCGCTTCACGCCTTGTTCATCGCCCCCACTGATGTTCTTTTCTCCCCCCCCTCCCCCCCAATATGTGCAGATACTACTGATTATTGTATGTAGGGTGTTCAGGCATGTATGCCTTCAAAATAAATACAAAATTGGGCGGGGTGGGAAATTGAAAACTATTTTTTGAGGGGGGTCGATAATTTTTGGAAGCCTGTTGGATCAACTTTTTACCCCCACATCTGGGGGGGGGGGGGGTGGGGGTTCACTTTCTATGACTTTTTGATTCAGGCCTTCTGAAAGGTTTTAATAATTTAGTTGATGGACTAAAGGACAAACGGAACACCAGGCTTTTATAATAGACTAGCAGGAACTACCAGGGGTTGCCCGGGGAAAAATATATTTCAAAACGTATCTTAAAAACATAACATACATACATAAATACGAAACTATTGTGAAAGCCCGGCGTTCCGTTTGTCTGTCCATTTGTCCATCAACAAAATTATAAGAGGCTTGCAGAAGTCCAAAAAGTTATAGAAAGTGGGGGGTAAGTAGTTGATCTTAAAGGTAATCGAAAATTGTCGACCCCCCACCCTCAAAAAATATTTTTACCCTGCGTAGGCATATATATCTACACACCCTACATACAATAGAGTGAGTTGTATCTAGTGACTCTATAATAGTAGCTGGCTCTACAGTAGTATCTACCAACTCTATAGTAGTAACTACTAACGCTATTGTAGTATCTACTGACTACAAGTAGTATCCACTGACTATAGTAGTAACTACTAACTCTATAGCAGTACCTATTGACTATCATAGTATCTATTTACTCTATAGTAGTATCTACTGACTCTATAGCAATATCTGCTGACTCTACAGCAGTATCTACTGACTCTATAGTCATTACTACTGACTTTGCAGCAGTATATACTGATTGTAGTGGAATCTACTACTGTAGTATTATCTATTGACTATAGTAGTATCTACCGACTCTACGGTAGTATCTACTGACTCTATAGTAGTATCTACCGACTCTATGGCAGTAACTACTGACTCTGCAGTAGTATCTAATGACTGTAGTAGTTCCTACTGCATTTATAGTAGTATCTATTGACTCAATAGTATCTACTGACTGTAGTAGTAACTACTAACTCCATAGTTGTATCTGCAGACTCTCTAGCAGTATCTGCAGACTCTATAGCAGTATCTACTGACTATAGTCATTATTACTAACTCTACAGTAGTATCTACTGACTTGAAAGTAGTATCTACTGACTGTAGTAGTATTTACTGACTGTAGTAGTATTTACTGACAGTCGTATCTACTAACTATACAGTAGTGTCTACTGACCATAGTAGTATATACTGATAGTCGTAGTATCTACTAACTATACAGTAGTATCTACTGACTCTATAGTAGTATCTACTGACCATAGTAGAATCTACTGGCTGTAAAGTAGTATCTACTGACTTTAGCAGTATTTATTGAAAGTAGTGGTATCTACTGACTCTATAGTAGTATCTGCCGAGTCTATAGTAGTATAAACCAACTCTATAGTAGCAAATACTGACTACAGTAGTATATAATGACTAAAGTAGTATCTACGTAATCTATAGTATCTGTTGACTCTATCGAAAGAACAACTATCTCAAAGACTCAGCACCACACACAGCTGAAAACAGCAGTTATAACAAGCTGTGAAAACACCATTGGCTACACAAGAAGGAAAAACTGTGACTGCTTTGATGACAATGACCAGGAAATCACAGGCCTTATTGACAAGAAGCGGAAAGCATTAATCGCCTGGCAACGACACAAACAGTTTAGACAGAAAAAACAATCATATAAGGAGGCCAAATCGGAAGTCCAAACTAAAATCCAGGAACTGAAGAACTGATTCAGAAACCAGGCTAACTACACTAATTACAACGTAACTAGCTACAACGGACCGGATCACAGCTTGGGTCCAGGTCCACGTGTTGGAGGCTCGGTAGAACGTAGGACGTAGACGAAGGCTTCTTCAAGATAAACAACAACGCCGGTCTCTCTGGGGACCTCGCTTATATTCTGTGCGGCATGGCTGGCTCCGCCCTTGGCCACGACCACCTTCCAGAATCCTCGAGCAGGATCTGGTCCTGGACCACATGACCATCCTTAGCCCCCACTTGGGACCCCTTTGTAGACTTTAACTGTCAGTCCTGAGCAAGCAAGGAACATCAAGGGACGTTGATACAAGAACTGGTCCCGTAAATTTTATATCTCCAATGCAGACCTCCACTGTTATTTTCCTAATGATGCCAAATGAGCCGCCGTTTGCGGCAAAGCACGGTGCCCCGATGGGACATAGGGTCCGACTATTAGGTGGCAAGATGTTGAAAATCAACTCAGAAATGATAGTCGCTGACGCCCCAGTATCGACGAGCATTCTGATTTCAACCCACTCTATCAATCCGATAACAGCGGATGAACCAGCGGTCGCAGCAACCACTCTATGGGCCAACTCCAACCACTGACCCGGTCAGAGCGGCCTGTCAGCCCGAGCAAATTGCGAACCCTCACGCACCGGCGCACGACGGGAATGAAAACCGACTGAACGCGATGAGTGAGGTGGATTCAGGGGCCGAGTGTGTCATGTGGAGGACGGTCGGGCAAATAATGGCGGTGGTCCGGGGAGGCGTTGTCGCGGTACGCGGCAGCCCGATGAGACATGTCGCGGCAGGCCGTAGTTGTAGCAAACGATGAGCCCGCTCCCAGAATGAGGAGAGGTTTTCCGCCGTCGTTGTTGTTCATCTTGTTGCACCATGCCGTCCCCCCGCCAGCCTCCGCCTTGAGTTGAAGCGCAGGCTTGGACGGGCTCCACATCTTCGGGTGTATCCCGTGCCTCACGAGGCGTGGTACACGCCGCCAACCCCTTATGCCGTTACAACAGCAGGTGCGCCTGGATGTATCTTGCAACCTTGAGAGAAGACGAGTCGTCTTCGTCAACAGCCGTCAGGATGATGTTGAGGTCCTTTGCCAACGTCAACAATCTCTCGAGGACCAGCGATTCGACTCCGTCGTGGTCCATTTTCGGGAAGGCAGCCTTTGCTAGTGCCAATAGTGCGCGTAGATGGGCTGCACTTGCCTGCAATGGCAGACAGCCCAGAAGCGGTTGGGGGCTGGGGGGGGTTGTTGGATCCCCCGCAGCCCCTCTCAACGGGTGGGGGCTGCGGGGTGTTCTACGATCTCACAGAGCCCCGCCCCTCGGCTGAGAAGTGTATATAAGGCGGGCCTCTGGAAAGGTTCGTGGCAGTTGAAGACCGAAGCCTGAAGACCTGCTAGAGCAAGACCTTGGACCACTAGCCCCGCTGTCCTTATAAGGGTCGGGGCTCTGTGAGGCCAGTAGTGGACCCTGGGACTCTCTTGCCTGATGTCCTTATAAGAGCCAGGTCTGAGGAACCAGTGGTTGGACTTGTACCTTGGCTGGGTCAGGTCAGACAGCCTCCCGTAGGGTATCATAGCCGGAGGACCTGGAGTGTAGCCGGGGTAGGCACACTACATAGGCGGCGTATTATAGGCTGTGTGGAAGAAATACATGAGATAGGCTGTACGAGTAGTTAGTGTTCAGTAGTTAGTGTGGTGTGTGTAATAAAGACATAGCCTCTGTTGTATATGCCGGGTATTGAAAATTAAAAAAATAATAATACAAATTTAATGAAATTTTTAAAAATGCCTAATTGCCTGAAATTATGTGAATTGATGTAATTATGTGCATAAATTATGCTAATTAGGGAGGTGTCATCGCATTAAGTTTTACAATTGCATGTGATTATGCCAATGCACACCGTTATGATAATTAGGCTCAACCTTGTTATCTAGGGTCGTATTTATCAATCGGGATAAGACAATGAATTGTATGAAGTTATTCAAGTGTGATGTAAGTATGCTAGATTAAACTCGGCTTCGTTGTCTAGGGTAGTGTTATTGATCGGGATAATACAGTTCTCGCTTAAACATTTACTGATTATGTTTATGTCAGGTCTCCAAATTCAAATCTCACCACAGGATACAGTTCTTATAATTAAGATTATTATGCATGAACTTAGGAAGGCACCACTCAGACACTTCTGAGTTAAGCAATTTTAATTTCTAAACAAAAACATAACACTCTAATATGCGAACTCTTATGCTTGGAATTGTCAACAAAGTACTCCTTGAGATGTTCTCCTCATCGATCCATAGATTTAACCCTCAATGATCACGTTGCTAAACTGGGTAACAGAATAATTGATTAATTCCTTCGAGTACGCGAGCATACACGGCGATAGGAACAAAAAGTCCTTAAAATTCATGCAATGATATTCATACGAGGGGCAATAAAGAAACATGTCCCGAAGGCAAGAGTAGTTATCAATTAATTCATTGGCAAGATTATGCAATTAACAAAAACGAATGACTAAAATACTTCTACAATCGTATTCATGTAACTCGACGGGCAGCAATGTTCTTCACGATCAGTTGATATTTAATGTACCACCTTGGAATGGCAACCCTTCTTGAAACACAAAGATAACTTTTTGGAACAATCTTATTTGTCCCGTTATGCGTGTTATGTGTCTTTTTTGCCACTTGTTCAATTCTTTGCGTAAAGCACGACACTCGCCGTCGGTGCGCGATGATTCGTCGTCAGATAGCGCCCGCAGCTCGTCCGCTGGTCGCCGTTCCTCACTCTTGTGTTGGTTCACCGCTGGTGCTGGTCGGTGTAAGTGTGGGTCGAACCCACAGCGCTGGCGCTGACACTCTTGCTCACGGGCGGCTGGTCAGGCTCTTTCCCCTGCTCCGTGCTCTCTCCTTTATCGTGCAGTTGCCAGCTTCACATGGACAGGGCTGCGCTGGCTCTCAGGCTCTTTCCACTGCTCCGTTCTCTCTGGCAATGCACGATGGCTCTCGTCGCTCATCCGCTGCTGCTGGTCCTCTGTGATGCTCGCTTGGTCGATGCTTGGCACTTTCCGCCCTTTCTCCAGGTTGATTGCTTGTCGTCGCTCGACACTCTTTCTCTCTCATTTTCTCTTGCTCTCTCTTTGATCGTGCAGCTGCCAGCTTCACACGGACACCCGCCCTTACTTCAGGGCTGCGCTTTGTCGTTGCTCAACTTTCGTGCTCTTCACCCTTCTTCCAAGAGGGCCTTTGCTGTGAGTTGCTCGTCGCTGGCTGGATCACTCACTCTCAAAAACTTGAAAACCTCTTACACAACTTTGATAGCTTAGTACAATACAACTTATCGCTATCCTTGACTTTGCAAGCGACTCAAAACATCAGGATGAATGTAGAATCACTTTCAGCGATACTCTGTCGGTCCATGCCGAACTCAGCACCGAGCATCACCTCGCCCCTCTTCTCTGCGAGACACAGCACCCATTGCTAATGTCGAGGCCATGCCCCGGAGCCTGCTCGTCGCAGTGCTCTTTGACGTTCGCAGCACACTTCTTGCATGATCTGTGTCCGTGCTTAAAAGTGAAATTGTCCCCGCTCTTCTTTGGTTCTTTCGGTAAAGTCACGTAGAATGAGAATAAAATAATAAATTGATCAAATAAAATAACACAATAATATTCTCACGACGTTTCGGCCACAACACAAGCGGCCTTCATCAGGTGAAGGGACGAGACTGTCTGGAAGACAGCGCTGGAGTGAAAAAGCCACGCTCAGATCGCGACCTTTAAGCTGTGTGAGAAGAAACAAAGCGCCTTGACAAAGGAATTAGCATAGAATTTAGCATTGAAATAGCTAAGTTAAAGCATACACATCCGCAGAGGCACCCCTTGACAAAGGACTTAAGCTTTCGTGATTGCAGGCGCTCATGTACTTTGGTTCATTTGGTGAAGTTACATAGATAGATAAAATAAGAAATAAAATAAGGAAAACTGCAGTCTAAAATGTCGACTTATTCTTATAGCCAAGCTTCAACTTTTTCCGTACAAAAAAATATATATCAGTTATAATGTCCGTTTGCCCTGTGCTCTGTGTCCGTGCCTGTGATTCTGGATATTTGTTTGTGAACTGTCCAAAGCGCCAAGCAGGTCATGGCATGTGGTCCTTTGGCAATCTGGAGATTTTGCAGATCGTCGTTAACCTCCCTTTGCCCCGAAGTTGATTATTTAATGCCCTTTTACGACCTCCAGATGCTTGGTACTTGTGGGAGGTAGCGGGTTTGAGGGTGTTTTATGTATTTATTTGATCGATTATATAAAATAAAATGGCAGAATTATTCTTCATTTTATTTTTGGAAAAAGGCCTATATATACAACATTCCGCCCTTTTAAAATTGATCAGTGGTCAAATGGCCACGGGTTATTTTTAAACAAAATAAATGCCTTTTTCCATCATGAACCATTGACCATCCTCAAGTTTCGGCTGCTATTTCCTTACAACGCGCGCGTACGTGTCACAAACTTAGCATGGTTACATTTGAAATAAGAAAAGAAAAAAAATCTTAAGGCAACATCTTACATCGGTTCTTGTCAATTATTGTTCCTGTGATTTTTGTTTTAGTTCCTGGGAAATGCTAGGCAGCGGTTTGGAACACGGTTGTGCATTGTCTTCCTTATGTTACCTCTTTGCCACATGTTTACCAAGTTATGGGTAAACTCACTGCCACTTTTGGTCAAGAGTGCATCATTACCAGTATTCGCATGGCCAGGTATTTTAGAGTAACCTATTACCTTTTCACGCAACATCACAACATCATCCTCTTGGTTCATCGTCATTATGGCTTTGGTCAAATGAGCACGGTTTACTGGTTCCTTTTTTTATGTCACTCGCTTTCCATGTGAGACTACAGTGAGGGAAAAAAAGTATTTGATCTACTGCTGATGTTGTTTGTTTGCCCATGATCAGTATCTAATTTTAATGGTAAGTTTATTTGAACAGTGAGAGACAGAATAACAACAAAAAAATCCAGAAAAACGCATGCCAAAAATGTTATCAATTGATTTGCATTTTAATGAGGGAAATAAGTATTTGACCCCCTCTCAATCAGAAAGATTTCTGGCTCCCAGGTGTCTTTTATACAGGTAACGAGCTGAGATTAGGAGCACACTCTTAAAGGGAGTGCTCCTAATCTCAGCTTGTTACCTGTATAAAAGACACCTGTCCACAGAAGCAATCAATCAGATTCCAAACTCTCCACCATGGTCAAGACCAAAGAGCTCTCCAAGTATGTCAGGGACAAGATTGTAGACCTACACAAGGCTGGAATGGGCTACAAGACCATTGCCAAGCAGCTTGGTGAGAAGGTGACAACAGTTGGGGCGATTATTCGCAAATGGAAGAAACACAAAATAACTGTCAATCTCCCTTGCCTGGGGCTGCATGCAAGATCTCACCTCGTGGAGTTGCAATGATCATGAGAACGGTGAGGAATCAGCCCAGAACTACACGGGAGGATCTTGTCAATGATCTCAAGGCAGCTGGGACCATAGTCACCAAGAAAATAATTGGTAACACACTACGCCGTGAAGGACTGAAATCCTGCAGTGCCCGCAAGGTCCCCCTGCTCAAGAAAGCACATATACATGCCCATCTGAAGTTTGCCAATGAACATCTGAATGATTCAGAGGACAACTGGGTGAAAGTGTTGTGGTCAGATGAGACCAAAATGGAGCTCTTTGGCATCAACTCAACTCGCCATGTTTGGAGGAGGAGGAATGCTGCCTATGACCCCAAAAACACCATCCCCAACGTCAAACATGGAGGTGGAAACATTATGCTTTGGGGGTGTTTTTCTGCTAAGGGGACAGGACAACTTCACCGCATCAAAGGGACGATGGACGGGGCCATGTACTGTCAAATCTTCGGTGAGAACCTCCTTCCCTCAGCCAGGGCATTGAAAATGGGTCGTAGATGGGTATTTCAGCATGACAATGACCCAAAACACATGGCCACGGCAACAAAGGAGTGGCTCAATAAGAAGCACATTAAGGCCCTGCAGTGGCCTAGCCAGTCTCCAGACATTAATCTATAGAAAATCTGTGGAGGGAGCTGAAGGTTCGAGTTGCCAAATGTCAGTCTCGAAGCCTTAATGACTTGGAAAAGATATACAAAGAGGAGTGGGACAAAATCCCTCCTGAGATGTGTGCAATACTGTCGGCCAACTACAAGAAACGTCTGACCTCTGTGATTGCCAACAAGGGTTTGCCACCAAGTACTAAGTCATGTTTTGCAGAGGGGTCAAATACTTATTTCCCTCATTAAAATGCAAATAAATTTATAACATTTTTGACATGCGTTTTTCTGGATTTTTTTGTTATTCCATCTTTCACTTTTCAAATAAACCTACCATAAAAATTATAGACTGATCATTTCTTTGTCAGTGGGCAAACGTACAAAATCAGCAGGGGATCAAATACTTTTTTCCCTCACTGTATGTGGCGTGAAGTTGTGTTGCACGTAACCAGAATCAGCACACACCACGAGTTTCCGTGCTCGACTGTCGGGGGCATTTGCCTTCTCTGCAGCAATATGCGCATTTGTGGACTGAGTGAGTCGATTCGATTCCGTGCCAGGTTGGGTCTCCCTCTTTGTGCTGTTGAGTGTGCTGGGTTTCAACACAATTCCCGATCCGTCATGGATCTTCATCTCCTCCATTTCAGCACTCTGATCTCCATCCCTCCTCAGTGTGCCAATGCACAATTTTTCGTCCAAATGCTGATGCCTGCATTCCTCTACCCCTCCACAGTACAATCACGCAAATCCGCGACACAATCGGCGGCTTTTCCATTTACCTGGCGATCGGGTTTTAGCCCCCCTCCCTGCGGTTTGTTATCATCTCCTTTCGGATCACACTTCAATGCAGTTATGTTTTCCAGTTCGATAGGTGTGTCAATTACTGGAGCGATACTTGCGTTCTCTACCACATCAGAATTGGTACTCGACGCATTTAGTGTTTCCCAATCATCGCTACTCTTCTGGTTTGTCTATCTTGTATTTTCCAACGGGGCTGTGATTTTGCTGAAATTCAGCGGGTATTGCTCTCACTGACAGCTCCTTCTCAATTAATGTGGGTGATTCATCACGTGGTTGTGCCACATTTAGTATCTCAGTTGAGCCCATTTTTGTTTCCTTATTTCCTGTTTCTCTTAACCCTCCTGGTGGAGCCGGTGGTGGTATCGATCGGAAGTGGGCAGATTGTGTTTGACCTTTCGTGTGTCGTGGCATTGGATACTAGTATGATTCTGCTCTTGGCCTCCACACGATTTGCGATTCCGTAAATACGTGTCTTTGCGTGCTGTGATCGCCTCCAATATGTGTGCCACTGTCTCACTGAATTGTTACCTTGCCATCTGTGTGGATAATTATTGACCTTCCGTGTGCCGTGGCATTGGGTACTGGTATGATTTTGCTCATGGCCTCCACACGTGGCGATTCTCGTAAATACGTGTTTTTGTGCGCTGTGGTCGCCTACAATTTGTGTGCCACAGTTTCGCTGAATTGTCACCTTGCCATCTGTATGTAATTATGTTGGTAGTTCGTGGGTGCTTGCTCCTCTCTGCATTGTGGGGCTTGGTGTATTAAATGCCTCACATGTGGGGTGCTGTAGCTGCTCACGTGATTTTTACTTCCCTCTGAAAGGCTGGGTACATTATCCCTCTCCCTGTGTGTTGGATCCGAATTGTTTTTAGTCCTGTATAGCCATGCCATGTGAGCCCTATTCTCTATGCGGTGTAAGGAGGCCGTCTCTGGGTCCAAAACCATTCCCACAATTTCTGTAATCTTTGGACTCGACGATTAAAAAAAACATAATCTTGAACATTTGTCATCTTCGTGATACTGATCCACATCGCCTGTATAGTACGCTCTTTTAAATCCTACGAGGTAATCTCGCGGATCCTCGTCTACGCACTGGGTCATAGATTTGGCAGCATTAAATCCCTCAGACAGTGTTGAATATTCTCCAAACTTCCGAATCACTGCCAGGCCCAGCTCTTTGAAATCGTTCCTAACCTTTTATGGTAGCGACTTTACCCATGATATAGACTGTTCATGTAAACTTCTTTTCAGCAGACTTGCTTTCTCATCATTTTTCCTCAGACCTCTGATCATTGCCTCTGCTTCTACCGTTGTGATGTGAGTGTGTATGTCTCTGTTCCTATTGTGTGGATCAAAATAGGGAATTCTGACGAGAGCTTTGTCCATCAATTTCAGAGTCTTACTACTGAATGAGTATTCGGAAAGTTGGTCGTCGTCAGAGGAGTCAGTGTCAGATGAGCTATCACTCCAACTGTGGCACTGTTTAACATAACTTTTGTAGTGTATTTTGCGCCTGTAACGTGGGTCAACTTTGCTTGGTGAATTCCTGCTTGTCCCATGGCTTGTGCTTACGTGGTGAGTGTCTTTGAGCTCGGCTTTCCTGCTGCCCGCTTTGTGTATGGTGTTTGCTAGGTGTAACACTTGCGTTCCGAGGTCCTTGTTTGATGTTTCATTTATATTTGTTTTGTGCCTCGTGCCTGTCGTGATGTTTGTGTCGGTCGTCTGTGGTGCGGATTGTTTTGTGTTGGTGGTTTTTTTGTAGCATGCGTCTCTCTGGTGAGCTGTCCCTGCGATCTGTGTTGTGTCGGTCGAGTTTGAGTGGTGTGTGTCTTTCTAGTGAGCTGTTTCTGCTGTGCTGCTCATGTTGCCCAGGTTCCGCTCTTTTTGGCGCTATCAGTACAGAATACCCTGGCGACTTTGTTTTAAGATTTTGTCTCCCTCTGACTTCGGGGTTGTAAGTCCCACTCGTTTTCTTTTCGAAGTTTTCCTCATTCCATAATCTCTGTCTGTCTGCCTGTGTGAGAGGGTGTGAGTCCAGTGTCGCTATTTCTGTAGTTTTTACATTGTGTTCACTTTTGTCACATTTTATCCAGTCCTTAAGTAGTTTCCCTCGATGTGTCTTAATGTCTTCGATACGGCTCTCCTCCCATGTGTCTCCCTGATTTGTCTGCTCTGTAGCAGACCGGCCTGTACGTTTTAATACGAGTTCCCAATATCCCGCAATCCACTCTAAAATTCCTCTTAATCCTAGCATCTCTGGTATTCCACTTCAGAGTGCGTTTTTGTTTGTTTTACGCCTGTTTACAATCACAAGGCAATGTTAGTTCAGAATACTTTGGTTAACACAACAGTGATTCATTCCTTAATTCATGCATAAACTGTCTGCGAGAGATCCCGGACGAGTTCCCCATTTTGTTGTATATGCCGGGTATTGAAAATTTAATACAAATTATAAAAATTTAATGAAATTTGGAGAAATGCTTAAATATCCGAAATTATGTTAATTGATGTAATTATGTGCATAAATTATGCTAATTATGGATGCAACAGCATATTAAGTTACGGGATTGCATGTGATTAAGCTAATGTACACGTTATGATAATTAAGCCCTGCCTCGTTGTCGAGGGTAATGTTATCAATCGGGATCACACAATTAATTGTATGAAGTTATGCAAGTGTGATGTAAGTATGCTAGATTAAGCTCGGCTTCGTTGTCTAGGGTCGTATTATCGATCGGTATAATATAATTATTCTCGCTTAACATTTACTGATTATGTCTTAGTGTGTCTATGTCAGGTCTCCAAATTCAAATTTCACCACAGGATACAGTTCTTATAATTAAGATTATTATGCATGAACTTAGCAAGGCACCACACAGACACTTCTTGTGTTAAGCAATTTTTATTTCTAAACAAAACCTTAACATCCTAATATGCGAACTCTTATGCTTGGAATTGTCAACACAATACTCCTGGAGATGTTCCCCTCATTGATCCATACATTTAACCCTCAATGATCACGTTTGTTAACTGGGTAACAGAACAATCAATTATTCCTCAGAGTACGCGAGCATACACGGCGATAGGACTCTTTGTCCTTAAAAATTCATGCAACGATATTCATACTAAGGCAATAAAGAAACATGTCCCTAAAGCAAGAGTCGTTATCAATTAATTCATTGGCACGATTATGCCATTAACACAAACGAATGACTAAAATACTCTTACAATCGTATTCATGTAACTCGATGGGCAGCAATGTTCTTCACGATCAGTTGATATTTAACGCACCACCTTGGAATGGCAAACATTCATGAAACACAAAGATAACTTTTTGGAACAATCTTATTTGTCCTGATATGCGTGTTGTGTGTGTGTCTTCTTTGCCACTTGTTCAATCTTTGCGTTAAGCAGACGCCGAGGTTGGGCATCCCTTGTATCAAAAATGTGTTTGTTCCCTGCGGAGCGGTGAGGGTGTGAGGGTGTGTGTATCATACGGACAGCTTGGCACTCCGTCTTTCACACGGGCGGCCACAGTTTCTGTCCACAGCTGGGTGGAAGAGTCGGCACGACGCTCGCCGTCAGTGCGCGATGATCCCGTCATCAGATAGCGCCCGCAGCTTGTCCACTGGCAGCTGGCACCCTGGCTTGGTGACGCTGGTGGGAGTGTGGGTCAAACCCACGGCGCTCTCACCGGCGCTCTCCTCTTCCTCACAGGCGGCTAGTCAGGCTCTTTCACCTGCTGGATGAGCCGAGTTGGCACAACGCTTATCCTCTGGCAGCTTGACACCTTTGCTTGATGGTGCTGCTGCGCGCTCTCTCCGGCTCCGTGCTCTTTGGCGATGCTTGATTGCGCATGCAGCTGGTTCTCTGCAATGCTGGCTGGGTCGATGCTTGGGCTTTCCACCCTTTCTCCCGGATGCTTGCTCGTCGTTGCTCGTTATTCTATTGCTCGGCTGTAGCTGCTTGTGGGAGCTGGCACTCAGGGTAGAATGAGTTTGAGCGATACTTCTTCTGTCAGCGTTGAACTCGTGTTCGGTGACGCATCGCTACGCGGCAAGTCTCCCCATCCCTGATTGATTGCAGAGTCCCACCCCGGAGCTTGCCGCTTGCGGAGCTCAACTCTTTGCGTTGACTTCATAGACTCGTGGCTTCTGCTGGTGCAGCTCGTTGACGATGTGCCAGTCACGGGGGCAGGTTTCCGGAGCCTGCCGATCGCAGCTGCTCGTGGGAGCTGGTACTCGCTCTCAAAACTTGTGAATTGTATTTGCACACCTCTTACACAACTCTGATAGCTTAGTACAATACAACTTATCGCAAGCCTGGACTTTGCAAGTGACTCAAAATATCAGGATAACTGTAGAATAAACGTTCAGTGATACTCTGTCGGTCCACGCTGAATTCAGCACCTAATATCACCTCGCCCCTCTTCTCTGCGAGACACAGCACCCATTGCTAATGTCGAGGCCATGCCCTGGAGCCTGCCCGTCGCATTACTCTCTGTCGTTCGCAGCACACTTCTTGCATGATCTGTGTCAGTGCTTAAAATTGAAATTGTCTCCCCTCTCACCGCGTCTCTTGCGAGAGAGAAAAAAACAGATGCCCTCTGTCACCGTCCTCCTCCCATGGCCACAGCGGCCTGGCTGCCCCCCCCCTTTTTTGACCTTTGATAGTTTGTTTTTGTTTGCATTCCCAACCCCTCTCTTCGTGGTGTCTGTTAAAACGGAGGGGAAGCACCCTTCATACGTATTTTATGGCTACCATGTGTTTGTGTCAAATTGTTGGAAGACACAGGTGGCCGGGGAGGCTCTGATTTCATGGATTACATATTATCTGGTCTTGTGTGTTTGGCCATTTTCTTGTATATCTTATGAGTTACCCCCGGTCAAATATCTCGTGGTTATTATTTGGTTTATGTTTAACCAAGATTCGTAATGCCCCTCGTTACCACCATTATTTCGAGAGTTTGCCAAGCTTTGTTATAAGTTTGTGTCACCAGGGATCGGTGTTTGATTCTCGAGTTATATTTTGATATCCCAAGGCTGGAGATATAACTTAGTTTGGACTTAAGCTTTCGTGATTGTAGAAGCTCATGTACTTTGGTTCATTTGGTGAAGTTACATTGATAGAAAGATACAATAAGAAATAAAATAAGGAATACTGCAGTCTATAATGTCGACTTATTCTTGTAGCCAAGTTTCATCTTTTTCCGTACAAAAAATATATATATCAGTTGTAATATCCGTTTGCCTTGTGCTCTGTGTCCGTGCCTGTGATTCTGGATATTTGTTTGTGAACTGTCCAAAGCGCCAAGCAGGTCATGGCATGCGGTCCTTTGGCAACCTGGAAATTTTGCAGATCGTCGTTAACCTCCCTTTGCCCCGGAGTTTATTATTAAAGGCCTTTTACGAGCTCCAGATGCTTGGTGCTTGTGGGAGGTAGCAGGTTTGAGGGTGCTTTATTTATTTATTTGATCGATTATTATAAAAAAATGGCAGAATTATTCTTAATATTATTTTTTTGGAAAAAGGCCTATATATATACAACACCTCTACAAGTGTCTCCGGAACTCACTATAGTAGTATCAGCCTGCCAAGGCGCCGAGATGGCACCTTGGCAGGCTGGGGCCGGGCTGATACACCCCCCCCACCGCCCGCTCTACAGTAGCAATAACTACCAACTTTACAGTAGTATCTACCTAATCTACAGTAGTATCTACCTAATCTACAGTAGTGTCTACCCACTCTGTAGTCGTATACACCGACTCTATATTAGTATATATCCACTATATAATAGTACTAACGTCACTGAGTGTATATTCTTGGTTCTTTCGGTAAAGTCATGTAGATAGAAAACAAAAATCTAAATAACAAGCAAAAATCCCACGACGTTTCGATCGCAACACAAGCGATCTTCTTCAGGTGGTGAGAAAAGAGGGGGCAAGCTTCCAAATGTGGCTGCTTATAAGGGCTCCAGAGTGAGTGGGCGGGGGAAAGGGCTGTTTGAGCAGACAATGGGGGGGGGGGGGGAAGAAATGGGGATAAAAGAGCTGCGAGAGAGACAGGGATAGAGGGGGTGGGCCAGAGATGGGGGGGGGGGGAGGAGAGAGGGGTAGGGATGGGAGGAGGGAGGTCTTGCACCTCGGTACACCCATCAGAAATGGGGGGGGGGGGGAGGGAAAGAATGGGGCAGAGACAGGGGGAGAGAGAGGGGGTGGAGCACAAATTGGGGGGGGGTAGGGGTAGGGGGGGGGAATTTCACCTCGCTACGCCCATACACACTGCTGACGGTAGAGGTTGACAAGGAAACACAAATTAAAATCATGACCTAAAGTGGTTGATGACATCTTTCCAATGATTGCTGAGTTTAAAACCGTCGTCTCGGTTGAAATTGTGTTTGTGTCTGTGTAGTGGGTTTTTATGGAGACGGAGTCTTCGTAGGAGGCAACACGTTTATTATATAACGTAACAATAACACAATTACAAGGTCCCTAACAACAAAAGGGGTAATGGCCCCTTCCACCCACAACCTAGGGAGGTACAGCCTCCAGGCTAACGTACCCTAGCCACTGGGGCTAACTGCTCTTGCAGCCCTCCGGTTTGCGGGACCTAGGGGAGGCTGACTCGACCCAGCCAAGGTGCGAGTCATGACCCTGGCCCATCCAGACCCGGCCCTTAGAAGGACGTCGGGTTGAGGGATCCTCAGGGTCCTAGCCTATTGACCACTGGCCTCACTGAGCCACGGCCCTCAGAAGGATGTCGGGGCTTGGGGTCCAGGGTCCTATCTTCAGGTGGCTTCTGGTTCTTCGGCTTGAGGCGAACTGCCTCAGCTGCTCTGGGGTCCGGCTTTTATGGGACTCCCAGGGTCACCCCGCCCCTGGCCACACCCACCATCTGGAACCTTCTCGTGGGACCTGTATTGTTGCGCAATCTCCCCTAGCCCCCCACCCGGGGCCCTGGGGTGTCCTCCTCCGGTTCCCAACCGTCCCCCCGGGATGCCTGACCCATGAGTCCTTGTCACAGGCCGGACTCGCTATTTCCCCCTGGTGGACCCTGACTGGAAGTACCAGTTCAACCAAAGTGGTGGCGGCATATTACACCCAATAATTACCCACCACATTTGTATATATGGATGGCTTCGTTAACGAATCTTTGTTGATAGCCAGTCGGCTTGCAAAGTACCATCGTCTTAGAGAAATCAATTTCATGTGAGCCAGCCACATTAAAGTAATGTTCAGCTACGGCAGAAGTATTGGTCCTGCCTTGTTTCAGATCTATCTTGTGTTCACGAACACGGTCCGAGACATGTCCTTTGGTTTCCTCAATGTAACGGCTGCCGCAGGTACAGCTTAGTTTGTAGACGCTGGGATATTGCATGTCAGGGATCTTCACAGATGGGATCAGGTCACAAATTTTGTGTACTCTGTTAAATCGGACCTGGATCTTGTGTTTGTTCAAGATTTTGGAAATCTTTTTGGTTATCCCTGCTATGTAAGGTTTTGATTGGATCTTCAGATGGCTCCTTCCTCACGGTTGGTTTGATGGCTTTGCGGATTGTGTAGTCAGAGTATACTCTTTGGTTCTATTCGGTAAAGTCACGTAGGTAAAAAATAAAACAAAAATCACGACGTTTTGGCCACAACACAAGCGGCCTTCATCAGGTGACGGGACCAGACTATCTCGAGGACAGCGCTGGAGTGAAACACAGCCACGCTCAGACCGTGACCTTTAAGCTGTGTGCGAGGAAACAAGGTGCCTTGACAAAGGAATTAGCATAAAAAATAGCATTTGATTGGCCGACTTAGCATGATGAACGGTGTAGAGGTGGTGTACACCACCTCTACACAAGCTCGGTGAGAGGCGTGAAACGTTTTGACAAATGAGTTTACGTATCAAAGCAGGATAATTTAGCATTGAAATAGCTGAGGGATTAGCTTGTGACAGAAATAGCTAAGTTAAAGTCAAACTTTACCTATCAACAGAGGCATTTAGTATATGGACGCTAAAGGCCTCCAACTACCCAACTATCATACAGTAAACCGATGTGAAAAAACTAAGTCTATATTATATCAATATAATAAATGTACTTAATATGTTCTTCAATAATCTGAGCTATTAATCACAAAGCAACTGGGTATACACTACATTATATAATGAGTGTCTTTTAAGCTCGGTGAGAGGCGTGAAACGTCTTGACAAAGAAGTTTACGTATCAAAGCAGGAGAATTTAGCATTGAAATAGCTGAGGGATTAGCTTGTGACAGAAATAGCTATGTTAATGTCAAAGTTTCCCTATCAACAGAGGCATTTAGTATATGGACGCTAAAGGCCTCCAACTACCCAACTATCATACAGTAAACCGATGTGAAAAAACGAAGTCTATATTACATCAATATAATAAATGTACTTAATATATTCTTCAATAAGCTGGGCTATTAATCACAAAGCAATTGGGTATACACTACACTATATGAGTGTCTTTTAAGCTTGGTGAGAGGCATGAAACGTCTTGACAAAGGAGTTTACGTATCAAAGCAGGATAATTTAGCATTGAAATAGCTGAGGGATTAGCTTGTGACAGAAATAGCTAAGTTAAAGTCAAACTTTACCTATCAACAGAGGCATTTAGTATATGGACGCTAAAGGCCTCCAACTATCCAACTATCATACAGTAAACCGATGTGAAAAAACTAAGTCTATATTACATCAATATAATAAATGTATTTAATATATTCTTCAATAAGCTGGGCTATTAATCACAAAGCAACTGGGTATACACTACACTATAAAATGAGTGTCTTTTAAGCTTGGTGAGAGGCATGAAACGTCTTGACAAAGGAGTTTACGTATCAAAGCAGGGTAATTTAGCATTGAAATAGCTGAGGGATTAGCTTGTGACAGAAATAGCTATGTTAAAGTCAAAGTTTCCCTATCAACAGAGGCATTTAGTATATGGACGCTAAAGGCCTCCAACTACCCAACTATCATACAGTAAACCGATGTGAAAAAACTAAGTCTATATTACATCAATATAATAAATGTACTTAATATATTCTTCAATAAGCTGAGCTATTAATCACAAAGCAACTGGGTATACACTACACTATATAATAAAAACCACATAGTAAACCAATACAAAACTAAAATATATACCACAATGTTATGAATAAACTCTATATACTCTCCAATCAGCTGAGCAACACAACAATAAGTCGTTATATATCACAATGCCATATGGCGAAAAATGGCGGTTTTCCTTCCCTCAACGCCAGCACCACGGACTGCGAACGAGCCCCGTTCAGACGGACGAGTCAATCCATGCTCGGAACGGAGGAGGGAGGAGAGAAACAGCCACAATGCGCTGTTATACTCCATGTTATAAACCATACCATTAACCGTGGTGTGAGAGGTATTAAGAGTCAATGCCAGCGAAAGAGCTGCGATCTGACAGTCACAGTAAAATACAATTAATTAAGAATCGAAATGGTTTAAACAATCTTTCCAATGGTTACTAAGCCAGAATCCATCTTCTCGGTTGAAATTGTCTCTGTGCTTGTATATGTGGATGGCCTCATGAACGAATCTCTCATGGTAGCCGGTTGGCTTGCAAAGAACCTCCGTCTTGGAGAAGTCGATGTCATGTGAACCCACTGAATTATAACAGTGATCTGCCACGGCAGAGGAGTTCGTTCTACTGTGTTTCAAGTCTGCTTTATGTTCGCGGATGCGGTCAGAGATATGTCGTTTGGTTTCTCCAATGTAGTTGCTACCACAGAGGCACTTTAGTTTGTAAATGCCCGGGTACTGTATGTCTGGAACAGCATCTTTTACAGATGGAACCAGATCACGGATTTTATGTACTGTGTTGAATCGGACCTGGATCTTGTGTTTATTCAGGATTTTGGAGATCTTTTTAGTGACCCCTGCAATGTAGGGTAAGGTGATGGTTTTGAATGGCTCCTCAAGAGGATCCTTCTTCATGACTGGAGTGATGGCTTTGCGGATTGTGTAGTCGGAGTAACCATTAGCCCTGAGAGCCTGGTGTACGTGCTTGAGTTCACTGGCAATGTGTTCCTGGTCGGAATGCATTGGGCTCTATGGTATAGAGTCTTGATGAGGGAGTTCTTCTGGGATGGATGGTGGTGGGAATCCGGTTTCAAGTAAGCATCTGTATGGGTAGCTTTCCTGTAGACAGAGTGGCTCATTGAACCATCAGGGCTCCTTTTAATTAAGACATCCAAAAAGGGTAGCTTGCCATCTTTTTCGACCTCCATGATAAATCTGATGGCTGGGTGTATGGAATTGATGTGGTCGAGAAATTGGTCTAGAGCAGGCTGGCCATGTGGCCAGATGACAAAAGTGTCATCCACGTACCTCTTCCATAAGGTCGGGCGTAGAGTGGCAGTCTGGATGGCGTCAGTTTCAAAATTTTCCATGAATACGTTGGCTACAACCGGAGACAGGAGGGAGCCCATTGGGGTACCCTCAGTCTCTTTGTAGAAAGTTCCATTCCAGGTGAAGTATGTGTTGGTTAAGCAATGTCTCACCAGGGGGGGGTACATCAGTATGCAGTCCTTGATGAACCAAGTCTTCAATGATTGCGATGGTGTCAGGTACCGGAACTTTGGTGAATAAGGACACCACATCAAAACTGACAAGCAGGTCGTCTGGGGACAGGGAAATGCCTTTGATTGTCGATACCAGGTGAGTAGAATTTAGTACCGCAGAGGTGTTTTTTTCCAGTGAAAGGTCGCAGTATATCAGCCAGAAAACGTGCCAGTTTATAGGTGGGGGAGTTGATAGTAGAGACGATGGGACGAAGGGGGTGTATCTTCTTTGTGTATCTTTGGTAGGCCATATAATCTTGGTGGTCTGGCAGCAGAGGGTTTGAACGAGAACTGTTTGGTCTGATCAATTAATGCTGTTGAATCAGAGATGATTTTGTTCGTTTTGGTAACCAGGCTGTTGGCGGGATCTCTTTTTATTTTTGTGTAGCTGCCATTGTTGAGTAGTTCTTGAATTTTGTTGTTATATTCTGTTTTGTCCATGATGACAGTGGCATTGCCCTTGTCGGCTGAGAGGACGACAATATCACCTCTCTTTTTTAATTGAGATAATTCAAAGCATTCATCTTTGCTGATGTTGCTAGGTGGCATCCAAAAAGATCTCCAATATCCTGAATAAACACAAGATCCAGGTCCGATTCAACACAGTACATAAAATCCGTGATCTGGTTCCATCTGTAAAAGATGCTGTTCCAGACATACAGTACCCGGGCATTTACAAACTAAAGTGCCTCTGTGGTAGCAACTACATTGGAGAAACCAAACGACATATCTCGGACCGCATCCACGAACATAAAGCAGACTTGAAACACGGTAGGACGAACTCTTCTGCCGTGGCAGATCACTGTTATAATTCAGTGTGTTCACATGACATCGACTTCTCCAAGACGGAGGTTCTTTGCAAGCCAACCGGCTACCATGAGAGATTCGTTCATGAGGCCATCCACATATTCAAGCACAGTGACAATTTCAACCGAGAAGATGGATTCTGGCTTAGTCACCATTGGAAAGATGTTTTAAACCATTTCGGTTCTTAATTAATTGTATTTTACGGTGACTGTCAGACCGCAGTTTTTTCGCTGGCATTACCTCTTAATACCTCTCACACCACGGTTAATGGTATGGTTTATAACATGGAGTATAACAGCGCATTGTGGCTGTTTCTCTCCTCCCTCCTCCGTTCCGAGCATGGATTGACTCGTCCGTCTGAACGGGGCTCGTTCGCTGTCCGTGGAAGAAAACCGCCATTTTTCGCCATATGGCATTGTGATATATAACGACTTATTGTTGTGTTGCTCAGCTAATTGGAGAGTATATAGAGTTTATTGATAACATTGTGGTAGTATATATTTTCGTTTTTTATTGGTTTACTATATGGTTTTCATTATATAGTGTAGTGTATACCCAGTTGCTTTGTGATTAATAGCTCAGCTTATTGAAGAATATATTAAGTACATTTATGATATTGATGTAATATAGACTTGGTTTTTTCACATCGGTTTACTGTATGATAGTTGGGTAGTTGGAGGCCTTTAGCATCCATATACTAAATGCCTCTGTTGATAGGTAAACTTTGACTTTAACATAGCTATTTCTGTCACAAGCTAATCCCTCAGCTATTTCAATGCAAAATTCTCCTGCTTTGATACGTAAACTCCTTTGTCAAGACATTTCATGCCACTCACCGAGCTTAAAAGACACTCATTATATAGTGTAGTGTATACCCAGTTGCTTTTTGATTAATAGCCCAGCTTATTGAAGAATATATTAAGTACATTTATTATATTGATGTAATATAGACTTAGTTTTTTCACGTCGGTTTACTGTATGATAGTTGGATAGTTGGAGGCCTTTAGCGTCCATATACTAAATGCCTCTGTTGATAGGTAAACTTTGACTTTAACATAGCTATTTCTGTCACAAGCTAATCCCTCAGCTATTTCAATGCTAAATTATCCTGCTTTGATACATAAACTCCTTTGTTAAGATGTTTCACGCCTCTCACCGAGCTTAAAAGACGCTACTGATCTTAGCAACGCTCATTGAAGCACTGTCGTCCCGACAGTTCTGTTCTTTCACCTGATGAAGGCTACTTGTGTTGTGGCCGAAACGTCGTGAGAATTTTATTGTCTTATTTTATTTTATTATTTTATTCTCATTCTATGTTACTTTACCGAAATAATCAAAGGAGAATGAATTCATTGTTAATTTAACTACTTTAAAGTTGATGGATGGGAAATATGAATAGCGCTGGCTCACCCCCGGGGCTTATCGCGTGGTATCTGGGTACTTTTTTAAACTTAAACCCCACAGTTTGAGTTATATCTGTCGCAAATTGCGTACACAGGCAGACAGACGGACAGACACACAGACAGACAAAAAATGACTTATATAGGGAAGATTGCTCTTAATTCCATGTGTTAAACACATCTTGTCATAACACATCCACATAACATCAGAGATATCTACGAACTTAATTCTTATATGTTCAAGTTGATTTTCTGCATCTCGGTGCATGTCTATCGAAATGACCAATGCCTCAAAACGTCTGGCAGTTCATTAACATCGGTTCGAACAAGAACGACTGTGCCAATGAAACACTTAATGTCGAAAACCGTGGCATTTTGTATCGTGTTATTGGATAGGTCACTTGTCAAAGAGAAGACAATAGACGATCTTAAACCTGAATTTGGAATAGGATTGGTGACGACAGTTTAGTGAATATCGGTCCTTATGCTGTTGAAGGGAATGAGAATACTGACATGTTTGGGGTTAGGCTGAAGTTTTCATGTTTGGGTGAGTGAGCACAAGGTTTGGCTAATGAGTAGCTCATTCCCTCTCACTACCACCTGCCAAATCACTTCCTTCAGCTCATTTCCTCGACCACCTGCCCAACCCCCTCCTTCAACTCGAGTTCACAGGTGTGCATTGAGTTCATCGGTGTATGATAACTTTACCGGTGTGCGATGGGTTCACCGTTGTGCGTTGTCTCCGACCGGTGCAGGGTGTCCGAGCTTCTACAGGGAGGCGCTGTGATGAATAAGTCCTTCCAGCCCCATGACGCGCACGTCCCGTACGTTCTGCAGTTCTTCATCGATTACAACCTCTACGGCATGAACCTCCTCAAGCTGGCTGCTGTCAAATTCAGGCGAGGGTCTCCTCCGGGTAAGACTTCACGCAGTGCACGTGTGGAGACATGTTGAACACGTTTCCCAATTTCCACTTGGTTACTTGATCGACTTTATTCAAACTTTGTCTACTCAGGAAAGCCTCACCGAGTCCCAAGCCTTCTTTAGGAGGTTCCTGCCAGGTATTTGCAGTTGGGGGCAGTGTTGCTGTTGCTGTGTGTAATCCCAATTTAGTATTTTACAGGTAATTTTTATCATTCAAATGTTTGGCCAATACCATTTACAGAATGGGACCTTTTTTGCCAGTATCAAAGTGTTGAGGTGCATAAGACGACTCTGAGACAGATCTTCAATAGGGGCTTGCACCAGATGTTTATTAAGGGCTTACACCTGAAGTTGGCTTAGGAATTAACACTCATCCCCAGGGGTTGTGGTCCTATGCTCGGTCCTTCACCCAGACCCACACTGTCTGCTCTATAGCACGGCTAGCTTCCCGGGCTCTCTCCTCTGTGTCGGCCGAGGGATCAGCCAACATCGGCCGACCGAGGAGAGCAGCCACTCCTAGCGCGATTGCCGGCTTCACCTCAGACTCCGTGAGCCCTACCCCTAGTTCACTCCTTTACCCTTCACGTTCCCGGGCTCCTACAATGACCCCGCTTACGTCACGGGCTCCGGCTTAAGTACCCCAGGGAGACATGACGTCTTCACCCCGCCCACCGCGCATGATGTCACATCTTGTGACGTCATCGCACCGGACGGTGAGCGTGATGTAATGTCCCCGACTACTCCTCTACATTACTCCCCCCGGACGGGAAGACATAACAGCACCGATAGAACGCATGTGATGTGTGCGTGAAGGCGGGACCAACTGCTAGAACCTGATGCCCAACATTAGGGCAGTACAGCAACAAAAAAGGTTTGAAGGCCTTCATCACACAGCAATGTATAACTGGTGACGAAGGCTGGAGGCTGATGAAAACGCCTGCCCAGGCCATCACCGGAGCCGCATGCCCCTCGAGCGGGTATGCGCTGCTTGGCCACTCCCTCGTGCGGCGTCGGGTGACGGCGCAGGTGGCTCACCCGCAGATGACCGGCCCGTCACCGGGGCCTCCGGTGGACGAGGTGCCGTCGCAGGCGTCACTGGCTAGGGCTCTGCAGGCGCACACACCGGCCGGACATTGCTCCTGCCATCCCGATTTGTGCGGTCATGTTTGTAGGACTCATTAATCACCGGCCGCTCAGGAAGTGGGGATGAGTCAACCAGGCTAGTTGGTACGTATCGCTTGAGGCGGGGACGGGTGCACTATCCAGTGCCGGCGACCGAACCGAATCCAAATGCATTGTGGCCGACGGACCTCCACGACCTCAACAGGCCCTGCGAAGGGCGATGCAATTTCGGAGATGTGCCAATTGGTACTTGGGGGCAGTGAAGCCATGCCTTCTGGCCCTTTTCCCAAGGCAGGCCGGCAGCTTGATGTTTGGGCAGGCGTTCTTTAGCCGCCTTTCGATTGGTCGAATTGTCGACAGCGGCCTGCCGTGCCTTGCGCAGCCAGTCGAGCGCGACCTTCATTGGAGTGGGCACTGACGACCCCTTTTTAGAAAATCCGACATCCATCTTTACGTGCATCGGGGGCTCTGGTTCCCTTCCATACATTAAATAAAAAGGCGAGAACCCCGTTGAGGCATGAGGAGCCAACCTATATGCAGCCAAAACCCCCAGAATGAACAGGTCCCAGTCCGATTGGGACGTATTCACGTGGTGGCACAGCATGGACATGAGGCTGCGGTTCAACCGCTCTACCATCCCGTCGGACTGAGGGTGGTAGGGCGAGGTGCGGATCTTCTTGGCGCCAAGGAGGTCGCACACCTCCTTGAGCAACCGAGAAGAAAAATTCCGCCCCTGACAGTTAGCAACTGCTCAGGCACACCCTTGTCCAGAACGTACCCCTGGACGAACGCCTCGGTGATGGAAGAGGCCGATTGGTCCACCAGAAGCCATTCTATAGGCCAACGTGTGAGGTACTCAACCCCCACCAAGAGGTATCTGTGGCCCCATTGGGATGCTGGGAATGGGCCCAAAATGTCTAGTGCCACGAGCTCATTGACACGAGAAACCCGGATGGACTGCAGCGGGGCCCGATCTTGACCAACTGGGGCCTTCCTCCATGCGCAGTCGTGGCAACCTTTCAAAATCAGTGCCACATCACCCTCCACACCCAGCCAGTAGTAGTCCCGTTTAAGGGTCAGCAAGGTCTTATTGTAGCCAAGGTGCATAAGTTTCTCGTGAATGGCTCGGATCAATTTACCTCACAGGGCAGTGGGTACAACCACATAATAACGTTCCAATTGGGCATCCCAACGCATGAGGAGGCCATCATGCACAGCGATCACCGGGCCAGCCGACGGAGCTGAGCTCTGGGCATTTGGCCCAACACGGCATCGTAGCCTCAGCAGAGAGGAATCCTCCATCTGCAATTTGGACCATACCTCACAGAGGAGTCCCAGGCCAAAATCAACAGGTAACGCCACACCTGGAAGGGGGCCCGCTTCGGCCAATGCAACCAACTGGGCCACGGTGTCCCCTGGGGCCTTGCAGCGGCTAGAACCCAGGGCACAAGCGCACCCGCCCTCCGTGGGCAACCTGGAAAGCCCATCAGCATTTCCATGCTGTGCCCCTTTCCTGTGGATGACATTAAAGGGGTACTCTTGGAGCACCTCGAGCCAGCGGGACAGCTGACCCGAGGGCTGGTCAATCCGCAGCGAATATTGCAGGGCCGCATGGTCGGTTCGGACAGTAAACTGCCTGCCATACAAATAGGACCTATACAGCTGCACGAAGAACACTATGGCCAGCAGCTCCCTCCGGGTCACACAATACCGCTGTTCTGCTGGGGACAAAATGTGGCTGCCATAGGCCACCACCCTTTCAACTCCATTGACCACCTGGGCCAGGACTGCCCCAATGCCCGTGTAGCTGGCATCAGTATCGAGGAAAAACGGTTTATAAAAATCCGGGTACCCCAAGGGCGGGGCATCCGCCAAGGACGTGCGAAGCGCTGCAAACGCGGTCTCCTCCTCCACACCCCAGCAACATTTTTTTACCTTTGGCAGAGAGTGCGTGCAGTGGCTTCGCTATCGTCGCGAAATCGCGGACAAACTGACGATAGTACGATGCGAAGCCGAAAAAGCTACGCACCTCAGCGACCGATGTAGGAGTCGGCCACGTCCGGACACAAGCTGTCTTTTCCGGATCTGTGGCAACACCTGACGCACTAACAATAAGTACCAAATACTTCACCGATGGTTGCAACAAATGATACTTCTGGGGTTTGAATTTCAAGCCCGCAGCACACACTTTGACGAACACTGCCTCAAGACATTGCAAGTGTTCGTCAAACGTATGGCCGAAAACAATAACTTCGTCCAAGTAAATTAAACAAGACTCCCACTGCATCCCCGCCAAGACCAATTCCATGAGACGCTGGAAGGTGGCCGGGGCCGAATGGAGACCCATAGGAAGCCGATTGAATTTGAACAGCCCCTGAGGTGTGCGGAATGCTGTCTTAGGTCTAGAGGCCTTGTCTAGTGGCAATTACCAGAAGCTTGAGAGCAAGTCTAGGGTCGAAAAGAACCGCGCATCCGAGAGGGTGTCCAGGGAATCATCCATGCGAGGCAATGGATTAGCATCAGCCACCGAGATCTTGTTCAATTTACGGAAGTCGACGCAGAAACGGAGACTCCCGTCCCGTTTATTGAATAGCACAATTGGAGCACCCCAAGGGCTAGTGGATGGGGAGATAATGTCCGCTGCCAGCATCTCGTCGACGGCCAAGCGGACATGATCTTTTTCTGCCGGGCTAAAGCGGTGAGAATTTAGCCAAATAGGGGCCGAATTGCCCATATCTATGTGATGCTCCAGAAGAGTGGTGCGACCAAGATCGAATTTACTCTGACTAAACACATTGAACATCACAATGCGTTTGCGGAGCCGCTGGCGCTCCTCGGAGGATGACGAGGCATTCTCGTTACACAACGCATCGATCCATGATGCGTCGGTCCTCCCCTCGCGAAGGGCCCGGGGTGACATGCGCCAAAACGGCACCGGCTGAAACCACGATCGGCAAGGGCTCCGAATTTAGGACCTTTAAAAAGGGGTCCTGGCCCTCCGACATGGCCATCAAGGCGCCTACTAACCCGTCAGTTCTCAAAAAGTAATTGGAGGGAGACAAGAGGATACCTGTCTCCGGGGAGTCCAATTTCAACGGTATGCGCAGCCTAAGGGGTAGCAGGACTTGTGACCCCGGCGGAACGGTCACTGACACCTTGGTCAAGGCCCGCACACTGGCGGCAAGGGGGGACAGAACAGTGGGAGATTGCAGAAAGTGCAACCGACCCCTCTGATGGCATCTCTACACAACCTTGGTCTACAAGGATCCGAATGGGCATCTTGGTCAAAAAGTCAGTCCCCAAGAAACTGCCAAGGTCCTGGAGACTAGAATGGGCCCCATCAATTAATTTTCCCCAATCTTGACTGAAGCCACAATGTGGCCCAAAATGCCCAGACTGCCGCCAATTGCAGCAACACAAGCTCCCTGCACCGGCCGCAATGGCCCAACGGTGCATGGCAGCAACTGGAAAATGCATTCGGAAATGATCATTGCGGACGCCCCCGTGTCCACCAAGATCCGCACATCAACCCACTGTACGTACCCAGCCACCGCCAAGGACCCGGAAGCGGCCGCCACAACACGATGCGCGAGCGCATCCCATTGTTGCCGTTAATGATAAGTGTGATTTGTAGAGTCTCTTGTCTAACTGATCTAGTTCTAACCGATCTAGCCATCAGATTTACCATGGAAGTCGAAAAAGATGGCAAGCTACCTTTTTTGGATGTCCTAATAAAAAAGAGACCTGATGGTTCAATGAGCCACTCTGTCTACAGGAAAGCTACCCATACGGATGCTTACCTAAATCCGGATTCCCACCACCATCCATCCCAGAAGAATTCCCTAATCAAGACTCTACACCATAGAGCCCAATGCATCTCTGACCAGGAACACATTGCCAGTGAGCTCAAGCACGTACACCAAGCTCTCAAGGTGAATGGTTACTCCGACTACACAATCCGCAGAGCCATCACTCCAACCATGAAGAAGGACCCTCTTGAGGAGCCATTCAAAACCATCACCTTACCCTACATTGCTGGGGTCACAAAAAGATCTCCAAAATCTTGAATAAACACAAGATCCAGGTCCGATTAAACACTACGTAAAATCCGTGATCTGGTCCCGTCTGTAAAAGATATGAGTCCAGACATACAGTACCCTGGCGTCTACAAACTAAGTTTCCTCTGTGGTAGCAGTTACATTGGAGAAACCAAACGACATGCCTCGGACCGCATCCGTGAACACAAAGCAGACCTAAAACACGGTAGGACCAACACCTCAGCTGTGGCAGACCACTGTTAGAATTCACTGGGCTCGCATGACATTAACTTCTCCAAGACTTAACTTCTCCCCCCAAATAAAAAAGTCTATGTTTATACTTTTTGCATTGTGTACAGTCTGGAAGCTACCCATATGGCAAATTTCAAGTTTGTTGCATGTCTGGAAGTACGCTAAACATTTTGAATGGACACACATGAAAGGTCATCCTGGATTCAAAACTGAATTTTGAAGATCACACTGATTATATTGGTAAAAGACAAAAAGAAAAATTGGTTTTCTGTATCGACACAAGCACTGCTTCCCCCCTATGTTCCGTTTGGAATTGATAAAAGCTACCATACTGCCTCTACTTGATTACTGTGACATCGTGTATAAATCAGCCCCAAGTACTGTACTGAAGAAGATTGATTCCATCTATCACTCGGCCTTAAGATTTACATTGAACTGCCCATATACAGTGAGGGGAAAAAAGTATTTGATCCCCTGCTGATTTTGTACGTTTGCCCACTGACAAATAAATGATCAGTCTTTAATTTTAATGGTAGGTTTATTTGAACAGCGAGAGACAGAATAACAACAAGAAAATCCAGAAAAACGCATATCAAAATTTTATAAATTGATTTGCATTTTAATGAGGGAAATAAGTATTTGACCCCCTCAATCAGAAAGATTTCTGGCTCCCAGGTGTCTTTTATACAAGTAACGAGCTGAGATTAGGAGCACACTCTTAAATGGAGTGCTCCTAATCTCAGCTTGTTACCTGTATAAAAGACACCTGTCCATAGAAGCAATCAATCAATCAGATTCCAAACTCTCCACCATGGCCAAGACCAAAGAGCTCTCCAAGGATGTCAGGGACAGGATTGTAGACTTACACAAGGCTGGAATGGGCTACAAGACCATTGCCAAGCAGCTTTGTGAGAAGGTGACATCTTCTTGGATCTTTCGGTAAAGTCACGTAGAATGGAAATAAAATTATATAAATAAAACATAATTAAATAAAATTCTCACGACGTTTCGGCCACAACACAAGTACCCTTCTTCAGGTGAAGGAACAGAACTGTCGGGACGACAGCGCTTCAATGAACGCTGCTAAGATTCGCAGCGTCTTTTAAGCTAGGTGGGAAAAGTAAAGCGCCTTGACAAAGGAGTTTACATATCAAACAGGAGAATTTAGCATTAAAATCGCTGTGTTAAAGTGTTGGATCAGCAGGGTTTTAAAGTCAGAAATTAGCATGTAACTGGGAGATTACCATGATGTTAATGTGAGGGATTAGCATGTGACTGGTCACAGAAATAGCTATGTTAAAGCCAAAGTTTACATATCAACAGAGGCATTTAGTATATGGACGCTAAAGGACTGCAACTACCCAACTAACATACAATAAACCGATGTGAAAAAACTAAGTATAAACTACATCAATATAATTAATGTACTCAATATATACTTCAATAAGTTGAGCTTTTAACATAAAGTAACTGGGTATACACTACACTATATAATGAATACCATATAGTAAACTAATAAAAAACTAAAATATAAACTACATCAATGTTATCAATAAACTCTATATACTCTCCAATCAGCTGAGCTACTAAGAATAAGTGATTATACATTATATTGCCATATGGCGAAAAATGGGTGGCGGTTTTTTCTTTTCAACGTTAGCACCACGGAAAGCGACGAGCTTTGTTCAGACGGACGAGTTCATCTATGTTCGGAACGGGGGGGAGAAACAGCCACGATGCGCTGCTCTGTCCTGTGTTGCGTTACAACTATGTTATAAACTAGACTACTTTACATTGCAATGGTATACCTTCCAATCTAAACTACATTGTATACTATCGTATACACAGCCCAATGTAAGCTCTAACATTATGCATTATATTGATATGTCTCCAACTAAACTTTTTTCTACATTACACGATTATACACCGTAATATACACTGCCATGGACAAACCCACCCTTGAATTATACAATGCGTTACTATACACTACCCTATACTTTAGACTGTAAAATATTGCTGTATATTCACTATACAATTACGATACTATATATTGCCTTATGAATTTTGTTAAACATTACAATGTTATACTATTTATTATTATACAACATGCGATAAACCATACCATTGACCGTCGTGTGAAAGGTATTAAGAGGCAGTGCCAGCGAATGGACTATAATCAATTACGAACCGAAATGGTTTATAACATCTTTCCAATGGTTACTAAGCCAGAATCCATCTTCTTGGTTGAAATTGTCTCTGTGTTTGTATATGTGGATGGCCTCATGAACAAATCTTTCATGGTAGCCGGATGACTTGCAGAGAACCTCCGTCTTGGAGAAGTCAATGTCATGTGAGCACACTGAATTTTAACAGTGATCTGCCACGGCTGAGGTGTTCGTCCTACCGTGTTTCATGTCTGCTTTATGTTCACGGATGCGGTCCGAGATATGTCGTTTGGTTTCTCCAATGTAGCTGCTACCACAGAGGCAACTTAGTTTGTAGACGCCCGAGTACTGTATGTCTGGAACCACATATTTTACAGACGTAACCAGATCACGGATTTTATGTACTGTGTTGAATCGGACCTGGATCTTGTGTTTATTCAGGATTTTGGAGACCTTTTTTGTGACCCCCGCAATGTAGGGTAAGGTGATGGTTTTGAATGGCTCCTCAAAAGGATCCTTCTTCATGGCTGGAGTGATGGCTTTGCGGATTGTCTAGTCGGAGTAACCATTAGCCTTGAGAGCTTGGTGTACGTTCTTGAGTTCACTGGCAATGTGTTCCTGGTCGGAAATGCATTGGGCTCTATGGTATAGAGTCTTGATGAGGGAGTTCTTCTGGGACGGATGGTGGTTGGAATCCGGTTTTAAGTAAGCATCCGTAAGGGTAGCTTTACTGTAGACAGAGTGGCTCATTGAACCATCAGGTCTCCTTTTAATTAGGACATCCAAAAAGGGTAGCTTGCCATCTTTTTCTACTTCCATGGTAAATCTGATGGCTGGGTGTATGGAATTGATGTGGTCGAGGAATTGGTCTCGAGCAGGCCGGCCATGTGGCCAGATGGCAAAAGTGTCATCCACGTACCTCTTCCATAAGGTCAGGTGTAGAGTGGCAGTCTGGATGGCCTCAATTTCAAATTTCTCCATGAAAACGTTGGCTGCAACCAGAGATGGGGGAGCCCATTGGGGTGCCCTCAGTTTGTTTGTAGAAAATTCCATTCCATGTGAATTATGTGTTGGTTAAGCAGTGTCTCACCAGGGGGGGTACATCAGTATGCAGTCCTTGATTAACAAAGTCTTCAATGATTGCGATGGTTCCAGGTACAGGAACTTTGGTGAATAAGGAAACCACATCAAAACTGACATGTTTACAATTTATGAGTAAAACTCTACTATCTACACATAGACGCAAAATGTAAAAACTTAAATATCTTGGGAACAGTAGCTAATCCGTGGTTTTAATTGTCATATATTGAATTCAGCACATCAAAATCCACAATAAACGGCACATTTAATCTCTGAAGCAGACGACGTCTAAAAAATTGTAGACCGGTATAATATATGCATTGATAGTATTGTAAATCTTGACTGAAAGCTTTTGTGACTTTGATCCAAAGAATTCATAATATTTGGTTCAAAGAACCTATCTACGTGACTTTACCGAAAGACCCAAGGAGTATTGTAAATGTTGTGTACTCTTCAACACACCAGTGGGCTGAAATAGTAACTATTTGTCATTTTGTTTACGTGACAAATCCCGTACTGATTGGTCATGTCGGGTGATGGAGGGTTTCGACACATTTATACTTAAGCGATCTAACCCAAAATCCTTTATTATGAATAATATTGGTCGCAAAAGCCTACATGTTAAACTGTATGTATATGAATTAAATGCCAACGTCGAGGTCTGCTAACCACGAAAAGAGGGCTTGAGGAGAGAGTTTGGGTAGTTTTTCTAGTCCTAGATTGAAGGAGCGCAAACTACAGTGGGTTTACTGTACGGCTCATAGTTCGGGTTGCTTGGCCGAAGTTGCACTGCAGCTTGTCTTAACTTACCATTCATGAAGAATATGTGATCATGGGCCTGTTGATGTTCTGATGCGGTTTATGGTTCCACCAGTGGTGAGCAGGTAGGTTAGTAGGTGAGTAAGTTGATGGATCCACCGGTGTTTTTGAGGAGGAATGTCAAAGCCAGGAAGGGTAATGTTTGGGCCTCAAATTAAGTGTTTATTCTGGACGTCCGCTTGAGGTATGATGAATCCTGACGTGCGCTTCACTAAATGTTCAAATGTTTCTTCCTTCAGACAAACGAGGTGAAGTTCAAGCCAGCGGTCCTGAACCAAAGCCCACGGACACACATTGGGTTTTCAATTCGGAGCCGATGGAGGAAACGCAAACAAGCTTAATGAGATGGTGGCATACTGGCAGCATACCAAGGTGTGCATGTGCATTCGTTAGCATATCTTTGTAAGGTGACTGAATTATTGACTAAAAACTCTTATCTGCGACATACACATCATAGAAATTAGGTCATTATGCTATTGCAGCTCTTATAGGCTTTCATAGGCAGCCTTATTTTCAGAGTATGGATTAGACCATGTGAAGATATCCTGTTGGAGAAACATCCTATGCTGGCTGCCCTGCCTACATGATTAGAATATGCATTGAACCGGTCAAGCCACTTTGTGATGCAAAGTGGCTTAACCAGCTACGCCGCCAGCCAGCGGGGTAGCGAGTGAGGGCAATGGAACCATCCGGGTGATCGGCTGTGTGTAGCCAGTAGAGACGTTGATGCCTAGTGTGGTACTTAGTGTGGGAAAGGATAAGTGTTGGTCTGTGTAATGCCCAGTGTGGGTAATCAAGATGAAGTACCCTCTACATGACGTGTCGTGGAAGTCGCTCATTACACATTGATTAACTCTCGATGATTCGATATGCTAATGTGGCTGTCGGAGCGACTATGAGCAGAATCGATACAATAGACACCTCAATTCAGGTTCCACAAGACCATATATGGGCAAAGACGCCCCTGTGGGCAATGCCATGCCCACTTTATCCCATACATGGGCTGTGCCGCACATGCATTTTCCTCCTAGACAAAGAGCATTATAACGAAACGGCATTATACGAGGCAGTGCTATAAGAGGTGTGCCTGTATTCTCATTATTTGCATTTTCTGTAGTTGGACATTTACGAACGAGTTAATGTGATGTCATGGATGATTTTATAGCATGTGTATTATCTGACCAAGTGACTCAGCGTTAGATTGAGCCACTCACAATCGGAAGGCCGCGAGTTTAAATCCTGGTTGATACAATGAGTTATATTTTGTGAGGACATTGAGAGCGCTTGTCCTACGGATAGCCTCTCCTCGCCATAGGACTGGAATATTTCACCAACGGCTCAGGGCTGTAAACATGATATCAACACCACTTCAATTATCATTTGAGCAGGAACTCACCTTGACTTTGTGAACGGTAGTGATCTGGTCGTACACAATCTCTGATATACAGAAATGTTCAGGCTCATTACTACAGGCTGTGTGTCGGCAAGCCATTTGCCAGGTGGACCTGACCCGAGGATCTCGAGAGGTGACGTCAGAAGAGCTTTGCACACTCCGAACTGGGACACCACGAGACTCACCGTAAAGGTGGATGTGCCCTCCCGACTCTCCATTTACAGTTCGCTTTGGCTGGGTGAGGAGGTGACACGGCAGAGCCGCTGTGAGTTGGAGCTGGACGCTGTAGCAGCAGACATTCTCAACAGACTGGACATCGAAGGTAACTGTGCCAACACATCATCATCATCCATATCCATGATCAATCCACTGCTGTTGTACGTGAGCTGGCTGTGTCTAGTGGTCGCCCCTCTATGGCATTCGAGAGTGGTGTTCAGGGCCTATGAGGGTTTGTGTTGGTCGTGTAGGAGGGGCGGGAGAGAGGTTTGATCCGTTCACTTGTTCACCTGTTGGTCTCATCCGCCCCGAGGTCGCGTGTGGATTTCCCCTGCTCAAAAGAGAAGAGTAATGTTGGGAGAGTGGTCTTTTGAAATCTCATCCTCACATCTTCGTTCACACAATGCACAATGCAAGTGCATGCATTGTGCATTGGCTATGCATCTGGTAATTTTTTCATCAAGATAATTACACTCAAGGCTCAGATTGAGCAAAGCATTCACATGACGGCCTTTGATGGTCAAGATTTGTACCTGTAAAGTAATATACATCTGAATACACCATGGTTTATTTTGTTATAAATATAACTACTGTTTGTATAATAATACTAATACTGACTTGTCCACACCTGACCAGATGGGCATGTGGCAGAGTGCGCAACTCAGTCAGGAGGTTGATGTTCTACTCGGTCTATTTTTGATCCAAGGTCAATAAATCAAGTACTGCTTTCTAGAAAGTTGATCGTGGTTTTCATGTGAAGTGACTGGTTCTTGGCATCATAGTGTGGCTTTCCACCATAAGCTTCGGGGCCACCATATCGCCCAACATGGAGACACCAATGCTGGATTTACACGCATCGCTATGGATTCTGAGGCGTGTTCGCGCACCCTGCGTTCCATCGGCGATGCAGGCCAGATCGGACAGAACCCAGGGCTGTGGGCCATCTGGGAGGACGAGAAGCAGCGGCGGCGCGACGCCGGAGACTCCTCACAGATCGGCGTCCCAGCCTCGCAGGGTACGGCGAGTACGGCGAGCTGGCCGCTCTCACCGTGCTCTCGCCCCGCTCTCACGCCGCTCTTACTCCGCTCTCACCCTGCTTTCACCCCGCTCTCACCCCACTCTCACCCCAATCTCACCACGTCCAGAGAGTCGTTGGGAACATTGCGATCTGTTGCGGCGGCTTCATTGTGGTTGCTGCAGTTGAAATCTTTCATTTGACCCCAAGATATCCTTGGTTCTTTCGGTAATGTCACGTAGATAGGTTCAAAGAAAATAATCAAAAATACCAGAAAACTACTGAATTCCTGCAGTCACAAAAGCTTTAAGTCAAGATTTGATGCCAAGAGTTAGGATGAACCCTTCAAGATAAATCCTTTGAGGCACATGAAACATTACCTCTTTTGCAAGGGTGACATGACAAGAACAATGAAGAATGCAATATTTTAAAACAAATTCAATTGAAACACATTTTTTGACTGATTCTAACAATATATGAATACAGTACGATGTGAATTAGGCTAGATAAAAAGGTAAATTGCACAAAAAATATACTTAAAAAATCGAATATAACTGCAGGCAAGGAAAGTGACCAGATTAGGCAAGTAGAGGTAGTGCAGAAAGTCCGAACAAAGGGGCTCAGGCAGCCAGGAAACTTGAAGGCAAGCAGTCAACCCAACCCTTTACAAACATTTAGGTTGAGCCTACTTATTACGTTTTGTATGTTTAACTTCTTTCGCACCATACATAGCCAACCACTCTAACTCTGACAATCGCATTTTGTAATTTCACCATTTTTATCTTTGCTTGAACTTCATGATTAAATCTTAATTGCAAGAGCATTTTACAACATGCATCGACTTTTAATGCGTTATTTTTCACAGCCGATATGATATTGGGGCGCCGCGTTGGCGAGAGGTTAACTACCTCACCTGGTATGCAGGAGGTCGTGGGTTTGATCCCAACCCTGATGCCTCTATATTTGGAGTTTGCATGTTCTCCCCAGGTGACTTGGATTTTTCTCCAGGTCCTCCAGTTTTTCTCTCCACATTTAGAAATCTGCGTTTAGAGTATTTGGATGCTATATATTTCCACATGATAAGCCACTTCATTGAATTATCATTGCTAAAATACAAAGTTAAGTTAGTTTTAGTTTAGCTCATGATTCAAAATAGATTTTTGGTTTAGGCTGTTATGTACTGATGTGACCATGCTTGAGCTGAATCAGTCATATGTGGCGCATGGTGAAACGCTTGTGCAGCAGCAATTTAATTACTTTGGCTGTGTTGGGTGGTGGAGGGTCTTGATGACACAAATTTGTTTAGATTATTTCATGGCCTCACCCAAAATATATATAATAAATCATGGATAGACTTGTAATTCAAAGACAGTATTTCCTAACAAATGGGTGATGCACTTCATTTAACTTATTTATTTGTGTTTATTTTGATGTATTACTCCCATTTAGCCAGTTGTTGGCTATTTTACAAGGGAGATCTGTAGTGCATGAGCACAGCAGCAGCAAAAACATCGAAATTAGAGAGAATGAGTTCAGGATCCTTAAGGAATATTGCACAACTAACAAACGAGGTGTTTGATCATCATAACAAAACACATGAGAAAAAAATATTGGTAGCAAACATAGGTGTAACAATACCGTATGTACACAAAGACAAATATTCCCCATATAGTCTTCACAGACTGTTGGGGCAAGTGCTGTTAGCACTTATGAAGGCCAGCATGGCACACAAGAGGGTGGGTGGCCAGCACCACGCCCAACCACATTTTTCTCCCCAATGGCAACATTTTTACACACCGCACCAGGAGTCTGGTTCCGATAATTGTCACTGGTGTTGGCCATTAATGGGAATAGAACTCAGGTTGCTGGGTTCATAGCACAGCACGCTAACCGCTGCACTACCACTCCCCACATACACATATACACATGCACACACACGTATTAACATACATGCACACACAAGAGAATCTTGGGACTCTGTGAGGCTTTGCTGGGTCAACAAGCCTAATCATTTGTAACAATAATAATTAGTAAAGTATATATCTTAGTGTATTGTATAGTCAAGTCTTTGATTCGTGGAATTTGTTTTTTTCAGCCCGTTTAATTGAAGACGATGGTCAAAGAGAGATCGTTAAACAAATACAGGAAATGTTGCAGCGCTATTCGTCTTGGTGAGTAAATCAACTGACGAGCACGGTTGGTTACATATGGTGAGAAAGAAGTTCAGCATACATATGTTGTGGCATAGTGCTGGCTGCTGGCGAAAAAGGGGATCTGCGGTGTACGCTGTACTGACGTCAGCAAGCCATGATATCCACGAGAGGGGGATCTAGGGGAAAGGTCACAGAAGGGGCCCACTGGAGAGCCTCGGGAACCCGCTAGTAGGTTCCAGAAAGGGGGCATGGCCGGGGCTGAGCGAGGCCACGCTGAGAGTATAAGAGGGGACCTCGTGGCTGTTGCTGGAAGTGGGATCCCCGTTGTGCTGCTCAAGTCCATCGTCACCATTCTTCTCGTCGACATCATCATTCTTCTCGTCTCGTCTCCGTCTTCACCATCCTGGGGCACCGCTAGTCAAACAGCCTTCCAACTGTTATAACTAAGTAGTGCCGCCGATAATAGACGGTCTTAATAAATAATGCGTTATCCCGATGGTGCTTGCTAAATAAAGAAGTGCCTCTAAGTCTAACTGTCTCCGAGTTAGTCACAACATTTGGCGTCAGAAGTGTTAAAAAATTTGTCATGTCAAAAGAAGAACCTACCTGTAGTGTCCTAGGGAGACGAGGACGACGGGGACATTATCCCCTCAACAGCCCCGGAATCCAGGACTCCGGTCATGTGTCCCGAGGCGGCGGCACCTGCGGAGCAGCGAGAGCAGGACGTCGGCCCCTCGGAGCCGCCGGCCGAAGAGGGATGTCGCGACCTCACCGGGCGCCTCGCACACCTGCTCTCCTCTGCTGCGCAGCTGGTTGTTCAGCTTGAGTCGGCTGCGCCTACCGGAGGAGCCGCGGCTCAGGAGTTGCAGGCGGATGGCTCACCACTGCTGTGCCAGCATGGGAACCGGCGGGTTTCTCGCCCGAGCTGGCGGCCGCCATTTCGCCCACTACAGGCACATCGGAGAAAGTGGCCGCCATTTTGTCAACGGAGCGGGAGCTGACTCCCGCCAAATTCAAGTCGCCATCGGCGGCTTCCGCGGGAGCGCCAATTCAATTAAGGCACCTGCCTCCTGTCCGTGAGTTCGTGGCGGCGACTGGACGGCGTTTCAAAGCTGCCTGCACCATGGTCGTGTGATCTGACGACGTTCTGTGGGCTCTGCTGACAGCTCTGGATGATGACTCTTTGGCGGCGTTTGAGGCCATCCCGCTGGAGGATCGAGCGACTCTGCCTCGGGCGTGCGCTCAGATGGCCGCCATTTTCGACCCGCTGTCCAACGCATGCCGAAGATTTGTGCTGCGGAGGCAGGGGAAGGCCGAGATGCCTCTTCCCTTCTGCAGCGCGTTGCTCGCCTTGGGTCATGCAGCGCATTCGCGTATGGAACAGATAGCCCTGGATTGCCTGGCGCTGGAAAGGTTGCTGTCGCTGGGCCAGGAGTTGGGCTTCGCTCTCCCCATCACGGAAGAGGATGACCTGTCGCACCTAAAGGTGGCCCGCTGCATCCAAGGGCATGTCAACCTACGGGGTGGTTGCTTGCCACCTCGCGGGTGCCGGAGGATCCGGAGAAGCCTGCACCACGGGAACTGGAGCGGGCCTGCGCGTCGTTCACCTGGGGCCCACGCGGGAGAGGAGTCGAGGGTCGATGACCGGAGCGAGAGAGACGGGAGAGGGGGGGGGGACCCCCTTCCAGCATGGAGGTCCACAACCGCCTGCTTCAAGTGTGGCCAGCTGGGCCACATCTCCCGGGGATGCCGCAACAGAACCGGATTGCCCGCCTTGCCTACAACGTCCTCCCCCCAGCTGACATCCGCTTCCTTGGCCTCGCGGGACCCCAGCACCTGAAGTCTGGAGATCCCACGACAGCGCCTATTTTTAATGGACGACGTGTGGAGGCCCGGTTGCCATCTTCTTCTCTCAGGGAGGGGCCGCATACTTCAGGCCATTTATGTGATGTCCCGGTGGTCCCCAGCATGCAAGTTCCTGCTCAAGATGTGGGACCGGCGTCAAGGACTCACTCGAAGAGGGCTTTGTTCCGCTGAACCGCTCCCTTCCCGTTGTTCAATTGTGTTCCGACATCGTCTGGCCACAGCTGCGAGCCGGGCTGTGGCTTCCGCTTGACCTGGGGTCCTTCCCGATGCTCGTGGGCTGTGGCACGCCGGCGGGCGTTGGAGTTCGCTTCCCTCATGGTTTCGGGGTTAATAGTTAAAGGTTTTTTTTCTCACGTTCGTTAACCCTCCCTGTTAGGTGAATTGCGTTGTCAGCCAAGACGGCTGTTTTTTTTCACGGGGGGTGAAGTAGTGGCATAGCGCTGGCTGCTGGCAAAAATGGGATCTGCGGTGTACAGCTGTACTGAAGTCAGCAGGCCATGATATACACTAGAGGGGGATCTTGGGGAAAGGTCACAGAAGGGGCCCATTGGAAAGCCTCGGGAACCCGCAAGTAGGTTCCAGAAAGGGGGCGTGGCCGGGGCGGAGCGAAGCCACGCTGAGAGTATAAGAGGGGCCCCTGTGGGGGACCTCGTGACTGTTGCTGGAAGTGGAATCCCCATCGTGCTGCTCAAGTCCATCGTTACCATTCTTCTCGTCGTTGTCGTTACCATTCTTCTCGTCTTGTCTCCGTCTTCACCATCCCGGGGTGCCGCTCGTCAGACAGCCTACCAACTGTTCTAACTAAGTAGTGATGCTGAAAATAGACGGTCTTAATAAATAGTGTGTTATCCCAATGGTGCTTGCTAAATAAAGAAGTGCCTCCAAGTCTTACTGCCTCCGAGTTAGTCACACCACATACACATATATCACCTGTGCTTCATGGACATCGCTTGTGCAACATGGAAGGAACATACACAGGCATATACGTTCCAGACTGAAGGAGAATGTCACGAGTATGTTAACTCACTTCTTTGTAAATGAGTATTTTTGTTACATTGTAATAATATATACAGGGTGGCTCAAAAATCATGATGCATATGGTTATTTAATTAATTTTTACACCGGTATGAAAACATTTTAATTGTTTGTTCTTTAAGTTAATATTTGATCTATTATTGTTATTAATATCTATTTTTCTTCTTCCTGTGGGGTCACCTCAAATTTGTCTGTTACAAAACTCGACCAAGAACCCTGAATGAATTACACACCTATGATCTTAAATAAGTGCAAAATGAATTAAAAACTGAATTAATGCATGTGTCTTGTGTAACAAACACGGAGGCGCAAACATTATAAGCCTGCTAAACAAACTATGAACACTCTGAGTCTGCTAAGCTAGGTGTGGCTATCTGTTGCTATGTGCGTGTGAGTTAAACTAAATGAACGGGTCAGCAGCACACATCCCGCCTGATTGGTAATGAAGGAGTGCCGTCAGGCGGACAAAAGAGGTTTGAGACGCCACGCATACATGAACCAGCGCCTGTGTAGTGTTGTAAGGACGAGCAGACTTCTTTAGGAGGCACACTCTGTTTATTGTATTATTTCCTTATACATCGCTTAACACACACAGAGGGATATTCGGTCCCCTCACCCGATACCCTAGGGAGGTAGCCTCCAGACTTGGCGGGACTCACACGTCTACCGCTAACCTCCTTGATACCTAAGGAGGTACAACCTCCGGACTTGGCGGGACTCACACGTCTACCGCTATCCTAGTCCTCCGGCTAGGACCTAGGGGAGGCTATCTGACCCACCGCTGGCCCGGTGGGTCCTGACCACTGGGTATGCCGAGCCTTAGCCCTTAGAAGGGCTGAAAGGCTGGTCCAGGGTCCTAGCTAGGCTTCAGCCCAGTCTTCTATCTTTGTGCAGGGAGAGAACTCCTCGAGGTCCGTTGGGTCACCCGTCTTATACCCCTTCGTGGCCAGGTAGAACCAATCACACATTCCCACGTGGAACCGTCTGATTGGTTCGCACCAAACCCTGGCCACGATCCGTTTCACCTCGACTGACCCCAACCGTTGTACCCAGGGGTAATGCTGCACTGCCCTGGTGGCAACGCAGGTTACGCAACAGCGCGTAGTTAACACCTCTACACCTGTAACCGAATTGGGTGCGGGCACTTGGCAGGCTCTTTACCTCAACGATTTCCATGGAGCCCCGCCAAGGTTATTATAGCTTGGGGGACGTCTCCACAGGGATCTGGGGGTAGTGAAGCCATGCCCTATCGCCTACTGCCCATTTGGTCCCAGTTTCCCGGGTCCCCACCTGCCGCTCGTTAGCAGCTTGTTTTAAAGCCGAATTACCTCGGCAGGCCTCCCTCGCCTCCGACAAGCACTGGAGGGTAAAGCGTACAGCAGGCATCTTCTTATAAGCCAGATCCGGATTCAGCTGGACATCAATGGGCAGATCTTGCTCCCTCCCATACATGATAAAAAATGGTGAGTAGCCGGTGGATGGATGAGGGGCCAATCTATAAGCGGCAAGAACACCCGGAACATGCAGGTCCCAGTCCGTTTGTTCCTCATTAACCTTCTGACATAGCATGGATGTTAGGCTCCTATGTAGGTGCTCCACCATGCCGTCAGTCTGTGGGAGATAGGGCGAGGTGCAGATCTTTTGGTGCCCAACAGGTCACACACCTCCTTGAGCAGCTTAGATGAAAAATTTCTGCCCTGATCCGTGAGGTGTTCTGGGGCTCCTTTATCCAAAACGTACCCGTGAAGAAAGGCATCCGTGATCGTCGCTGCCGACTGTTCCGGCACCGGCCAGGCCATTGGCCATCGAGAAAGGTACTCTACACCCACCAGCAAATACTTGTTTCCCCGCGGGGTGGTGGGGAAGGGACCGAGCATATCGAGCGCGACGAGCTCATTCACACGAGATACACAAATCGATTGGAGAGGGGGGCACGCCAATTTTGGTGGAGGTTTTCGGCGGGCACATGCAGTGCACCCTCTCAGCACATCCTGAATGTCAGCAGCCATGCCGGGCCAGAAAAAGTTGAGGCAAAGGGTGGACAGGGTATTATTGACCCCCAAATGCAAAACGCCTTCATGCGTTGCCCAAATCAACTTGCCCCGGAGGATGGTGGGAACGACCACGTATTTTTGTAATTCTGTGCCCCATCACATCAGGAGGCCCCCTCACAGGATCACCGTGGATAACACTCGTCAGCTCTCACCCTCCACGGAGTCACAAACACGGCGCCTAAAGGTGAGCAAGGAGGCGTCCTCCACCTGGAGTCGCTCCCACTAGGTGTTGGTGAGACCGAGCGTGTGGTCACTCGTGTCAGCTGCGTTCATGTGCACGACATTGGCTGCAGCGACAACCGTACGGGGCGGAGCTGAATCGGCGGGCCTGCACCGTCCCGCGCCCGAAATGCACGCGTACTTGTCACCGGGTGGTAAACGTGACAATGTGTCAGCATTCATGTGGCGGACGAACTTTCTATACGAAATTACGAATACATAGTCCTGAAGGACCTCAAGCTGGCCGGATGACTGCTCAACACGCACTTCTGTGGCTTGAACTTCAATTTAGCAGGCCGCATTTTGAGTAAAACAGCCCGCAACCTCTGTAGGTGCTCCTCGAACGTACGTCCGAATACGATGACGTCGTCCAGGTAAATCAAGCACGCGTCCCATTGTAGGCCTGCTAACACCAGCTCCATCAGCCGTTGGAAATGTGGCCGGGGCTGAGTGAAGTCCCATCGGAAGCCGGTTGAACTCAAAAAGGCCCTGGGGCGTGCGGAATGCAGTCTTTGGCCTCGAGCTGTCATTTAAAGGCAAATGCCAAAATCCCAACAGTAAATCAAGCATGGGGAAGAACCGCATCCCCGACAAAGCGTCCAACGAGTCGTCCATCCGCGGGAGCGGGTACGCATCTGCCACGGAGACTTTGTAGAGTCTGCAGAAATCCACACAGAACCTCAAACTGCTGTCCTGTTTTTTAACAATAATGATGGGCGCCCCCCATGGACTGTTGGAAGGAGAGATAATGGTGGCATTCAACATCTCGTCAACCGCGTGGTGCACATGGTCCTTCTCCTTGGGACTAAGGCGATAAGAGTTTTGACGAATGGGGGCGGAGTCTCCCGTATTAATGTGGTGGCGCAATAGAGGCATGCAGCCAATATCGAATTTGGATCTGCTAAAGACATCGGATAATTCCGTTAAGAGTGCACACAGATCGAGCCTCTGTGCCATTGACAAATCTTTGCTCTCGGAACAGAGCGTGTCTAACCATGCCCCACAGCCGCTGCAACACCTATGTTCCCACCGTATTTTCCTCTCAACATGCGGCCGATGCATGAGCCAAGACAGTACCCTCTTGAATCAACACCACGTCCGGACCGACGTTCAAAACTTGGATGAAAGGTTGTCGATCGCTTGCTACCAATGTCTGCACGCAGACTGAATTTTGGGCGCGAACCGCCTTGGTGGAGGGAACCACCATGTGGAACCGTGTGGTGATCGAGATGCTTCCTCAGATGCAAGGGAACCAGCATCTGCGCACCGGGGGGAATTTTCACCTTTTGGTTTGCCATGGCAAGGACCGAAACATTCGCTGTGCGAAAAAGTCTGTGATGATAAAAATGCCATTCGGCGGCCCGACGGTAACTCAATGCAGCCCTGATCCACTAGGATTTTGAGCGGCATTTTACCAAGGAAATCGGTCCCTAACAGACAGGATACGGCTAAAGATTTAGAAATTAGTACCGAACTTGTCAACATGTCACAAATGGCAATTGTAGCCAAAATCTGACCGACAATTCCTAAAGACTGGCCGTTCGCGGCGAAGCAGGATATCGAAACAGGTGAAATGGCACGCGATTTTGGCGGGTAGCACTCAAAGAAACATTTCTGAAATGATGGTGGCCCATGCACCGGTGTCAACAAGGACCCGCACCTCAACACCCTCGACAGTCCCCGCAACCGCGGACGAACCCGCTGCCGCCGCGACAATACGGCGTGACAGGGCCATCACTTGCACGGGGCGCCGGGGCCAACCGGTGCCCGCAAACCCCCGATCGGAAGGCGACGCATCCTGGTTTGTCTTTGTGTGTCTCTCTCTGTGTGTCTCTATGTGTCTTTCTGTGTCTTTGTGTGTCTCTCTCTGTGTGTCTCTGTGTGTGTTCTCTCTCTGCTTGTGTGTCTGTCTTTGTGTCTCCATGTCTGTGTTTCGTCCTCTCAAATGTAGCAATCTTTGGAAGAACGTAATCAACCAGGTGGGGTATTGGCTCTTGTGTTGGCCGATTCTGGTTGTATATCATTGTATTTCTGAGTTGACTGTTTTTTCTCATTCATTCGTACCTGATTATGTTTGCGTGTGTTGCAATCTTAACTTCGTATTTTATTATTGAATTTATATGCTTTCTACGTGACTTTACGGAAAAAAACAAAGAGTAATTCCTGCAGTCACGAAAGCTTTGAATCTAGTTTAAACTATGAACACGGAGCGAAGCCACGCTGAGAGTATAAGAGGGGCCCCTGTGGGGGACCTCGTGACTGTTGCTGGAAGTGGAATCCCCATCGTGCTGCTCAAGTCCATCGTTACCATTCTTCTCGTCGTTGTCGTTACCATTCTTCTCGTCTTGTCTCCGTCTTCACCATCCCGGGGTGCCGCTCGTCAGACAGCCTACCAACTGTTCTAACTAAGTAGTGATGCTGAAAATAGACGGTCTTAATAAATAGTGTGTTATCCCAATGGTGCTTGCTAAATAAAGAAGTGCCTCCAAGTCTTACTGCCTCCGAGTTAGTCACACCACATACACATATATCACCTGTGCTTCATGGACATCGCTTGTGCAACATGGAAGGAACATACACAGGCATATACGTTCCAGACTGAAGGAGAATGTCACGAGTATGTTAACTCACTTCTTTGTAAATGAGTATTTTTGTTACATTGTAATAATATATACAGGGTGGCTCAAAAATCATGATGCATATGGTTATTTAATTAATTTTTACACCGGTATGAAAACATTTTAATTGTTTGTTCTTTAAGTTAATATTTGATCTATTATTGTTATTAATATCTATTTTTCTTCTTCCTGTGGGGTCACCTCAAATTTGTCTGTTACAAAACTCGACCAAGAACCCTGAATGAATTACACACCTATGATCTTAAATAAGTGCAAAATGAATTAAAAACTGAATTAATGCATGTGTCTTGTGTAACAAACACGGAGGCGCAAACATTATAAGCCTGCTAAACAAACTATGAACACTCTGAGTCCGATAGCTAGGTGTGGCTATCTGCTGCTATGTGCATGCGAGTTAAACTAAACGAACGGGTCAGCAGCACACATGTCGCCTGACCCACGAATCCCAGTCAAGACTGCACGACAAACGAAGAGCGAAGAGCTTCCAGTTGATCCCCACAGAACGAGCCCCGAATCCCCTTGGCGCTCCCCCTTTATTTCCCTGGCCGTGGCCTCGCTCCGCTTTCGGCCACGCCCCTTGCTGTATCAAGACCCATGCTCCCTGCTCCCGGTCACGTGTCCCTCAAACCACCAATGGAGGCTCCCGGCGCACAGCGGCACACCAGAAACCGTGGCTGGCGCAACACGCAGTGACTATTTGTGTCTCTACACATGCATTCATGTTAATGGAAGTAATCTAACATTTGTTAAATTTAATAAAGTAATCCTATGTGTCCTGACTTTGGGGCCATCCTGTATATAACCAGAGAGTAATAACGGTCGACAGACTATCACTTGGGACTGAATGGCTGCTCATCTGGGCTTCTGGATTTCGGTTCAATAAATAGAAAGGGGTGATGCAAGGCTGCTCACACATTGCTGAAGAATGTCAGCAATGGGTAGATGAGACCATGGATTGTGTCCGTTTCAGACAGCGGAGGAAGAAGTGACATCTCACTAAGCAGTGATCAGCACGAGTGCTGTCCTTGGTAAAACGAGTCGTAGAAGTGTCATTAACTCGTGTTGTAGAGTACATACTGCACTGACAAGGGCTTGCTGGCTGAATTGTTTAGTTTTTATTATGAAATCTATGTCTGCTGTCATATAATTAGCAAAATTAGTTATCCTATTATGCATCAGCAGTCTCCTTCATCTGGGAATGATTTTTAAAAATCTGACAGATTATGAACTAAAAAACTCTCGATCACAGTAACTACATTTAAAACGTTTCTACATTATGCACTATTTATTTAGGAGCAAATAGCGATTTTGCGTAACTTACTGACAGTAATTTCCCCGCACTCTGTTCACGGGTCCCAGTGAAGGGACCCTGCCGCTGTGTACACGTGCTGAGTATACGCCAGGGGAGACATCCATGAGCCTCGGCCCACCCACCTACATGGATGTGACCAGCGAAGACGGTGAGTGATTTTTCCTTCTGCGTTAAACGTTACGCGATCACCTGTTCAAAACTCGTAGTCTTCGCATTAACCTTAATGTGGACTCTTTATCAATGCAGGCGAAGTGCACGTCTCCGAAGAAATTAATCACGGTGATGCAGTCGTAAACGACGATGCCATCCGGAGTGTCGTCGAGAGCAGCCAGCTCTTCTCGCCGCGCGGTAGCCAGAGTCGAGATTCTCAGCCTCTCGGTACGCACTCATCAAATTCTATTCTCACACGTGATGGCAGCGGCAATGTGTTCAAGAGCTGAATCTCAATGTCGAGGTCTGCCAGCTACGAGAGGGCTTCGGGAGAAAGAGTTTGTGTCGTTTTTGCTATTCATCCTCCATTGAAGGAGTGCAGCCTACAGTGGTTTACTATGCGGTTCATAGTTTGGGTTGCATGCCCACAATCTCACAAGTGTGGCGTGTTTTTTTAACACATCTCTATGAGTCTCTATTTGTCTTTTTGTGTCTATGGGTTTACCAAATGGTCCATAGTTTGGGTTGCATGGCCACAATCGCTTGTTCCTTTAATTTAACATTTTCAAAGGAGAGTTGCGCATCGGCCTCATATTGATATTCTGATGCTGTTGATAGTTACACCACCAGTGGTGAGTGGGTGGGTGAGTAGGTGAGTGAGTGAATTGATGGTTACACCACCAATGTCTTCGAGGAGGAGGAATGTCCGAGCCAGGAGGAGGAGTGATGATGTTTGAGTCTCAGACGAGGGGTTTATTCTGGATGGGAGGTAATCCCCTCCTCACGATGGCTCCATCGGTTCCATGTTCTTGTATCACCTGAGACACGGCTAACATCATCGTTTACGCAAAATGGACATCCTTCATTTGAATCCAGATTAATCAAATAACGACACAAGCCGGCACGCCAGTCCATGGAGGGAAGCCTGCACTGTGTCTGGGGATCGGCCGGCACGAGGAGTCGTGTGCACGAACGCTCACAGTGCAAACACAGACACTCGCGTTGGGCCCGCGTGTTCACCCACACACGCGATGACGAATTATTGATATTTTGGAAATTTAAAAAAACGTGTGTTTCTTGTAAAACTATTTTAACGTTTTAATCTCTATAGATAAACGGCGTTGCTTTTACAAATAAATCATGAATAAACACAGCATTGAGTAGTCAAATGCCTTCATGCATTTACAAAAGTTTTTATTAAAAATCTAATAAGTTAGGATGAAAAAAAATTACTTCTCTGTACTACCAAGTTTGGTACTGGCAACACGAAACGCTGGCGCGTTGTATCTTGATGGCTGCGTTGTTGCTATGTATGTACATATGTTGAACTTCTTTTAGACCGTACATAGCCAACCATGCTAATCGGAGGTTATTCGCAGTGCAAGTGCAGAAAGCTTTGTTTATGGCTGAGTTGGAGGCTGCGAGTCTGAATTTGTGCGTTGGGTTAATGACAGCTAAGTTCATCTGACACGTCCACCCATCTGCCCTGCCCCAGAAAACAGCGGAGACGAGACGATGGTTCACTTACTGGCTGGATTCGAAACAGATGTTGGCACTCGTCAAGAAAGTGCAACGCGAGTTTGCTCAGGAGATACCGAGAGGGGCACGGGAGAATATAGATCACCCGCAGTGGCCTTGCTGAATAGCAGGGACACCGTCACCTGTTTTGAAGGGGGTGGGGATGGTGATGAAGATGAGGAGGAGCTGAGCTTCGTCATGACGCAGCCGTGGGATGCGGTTGCGCACAGGTACAGGTACACTACAGCTCCACTGCAGGTACAGCTACACTCCAGGCACAATACAGGTACAGGTACACGAAAGCTACACTACAGGCACAGCTACACTTCAGGTACACTACTGATACTGGTACACTACAGGTGCGCTTTCAACCATGTGCAAAGAGTCACGTGGGTGCTGCAATGGGGAATTGATTGAAGTGCACTGTCACAGCATCTCAACACCTCTCTGTGTCCGAGCGGGTTTGAGGGAAAGGCAAAACCACCATATCGGTATGGATGAGCACCACCAAAGCAGTACCAGAAGTTTATGCTTGATTCCGTATTCCTTGACTTTATACATAAAAGTGTAGCCTTCATGTGTAGTGACTGACTTGCAGACATAACTTCTTGGAGGCAAATCTTTAATTAACACCGAGCACACTTTTTACACTCGATACAATACACACCCTACACTGTTACACACTCTCTATCTCTCGCTTATACGCAACTCTACACTGGTTGCGAGCCTACAACGCAACGCTAGCTGTCTGAAACTGACGGCACTGAACCGAGACAGCCAAATATGTCTAGCAGCGCAATTATCAAGTGGAGACGACAGCGACAAAGGCACGAGACGACAGGGGCGATGGCGACGATCTTCAACAGCAACGACGATGACGAGCCCACTCCAAACAACAACCCCGAGTTCCCGCTCGGGGTCCCCTTTTATCCTGTTAGTGTGGCCTCTCTCCGCCCCGGCCACGTCCCCCTTCTGGATCCTACAAGCGGGCTCTTGACGTGTCCCTTACATAACCTTTACCCTAGATCCCTCTCGGGTCTATCACGTGGCCTGCTGTCAGTCAGGGCTGCTACAAGCTGAAAATCCCCTTCCCTGCCAGCAGCAAGCGCTATGCTACTTAGTGACCAATTTCTGTCACTACATATGTATGTGATCCCATCTAAGCAGGCATAATACACATTGTACTTGTTGCTTCTAAAATAATTTAGCAAACTGAATGATGAAACACCAGATTGCCTTGCATTGGCATTTGAATATAGTTTGGTTATGATGTTTAATGTATTTTTCAGAGAAGTTCATTGCGACACTTTGAAGAACTCTTCAGGGGAGCAACAGGAAATTATTACCTTGCCTAAGATCGCTGCTACGACACATGACAAAGGTTTGCCTCTGAACACATGAGCCTGAGCACATTGCTTAGTATTGGCTGCATGATGTGCAATAAGATTTTCTTGTACTTGCTGTTAAGATGTAGTTTTACCTCTAAACTAAACGATTGTTTTTATTTACCAGGTAAGGCCCACTGAGCTATAAAGTTTTTTTTTCAGAAGCGACCTGGCTATCACAAATGATAGCTCAACAAAGTGGCTTATTGTGTGTAAATTTATTGCAGCCAAAATACTCTAAACAAACATTTATAAATATTCTCTGGGTCTTTCGGTAAATGTGGAGAAAAAAACCGGAGGACCCGGAGAAAAATCTACATGAACACGGGAAGAGACAGAGAAATGCAAACTCCAAATCTATTATACAGGCATGAGGATCCACAACCTCCGGCGTACCTGGCGAGGTAGTTAACATCTTGCCACTGCAGCGCCCCTCTGTGCTACTGTGAGAGGTAATGTGATTTTGAATTGTGTCTTTCGTGCAGATACCAGTGAGACACAGGGCACAGGGTGTGACTGCCTTGCACGGCAAGTGCCAGCAAGAGCCAACAGTGATGTCGGCAGCGACGCCCATATTGCATCCTCGGCCTCTTTGTTCAGCAGGAGCGGACAAAGTGCTGCCTCATGCGACTATCGCCATGGTGCCTCTGCGACCTTTGTCTCAGGTTTGCCTGAAACGTCTCGTAAAGCCAAACACATGGAAGCTGTGGCGAGGGATAGCTTTCCGTCTGGAAGTTGCAACGTCAGTAGTTTTGGTAAAAATCTCGATAAAATATCTCCATTGTCTCCACTGGCGATGTTACTTGATAGTTCATTCAATGTGGAACAAATATCGAGGGAAGAATATGTTGTCAATAAACAAAAAAGTGCAAGAGATGAAGCAGATGCGCACGATGAGTGCAGAAAACATGCCAAACAAACAATAACCACTACAAGGGTCTATCTTGACACTGAGAGCTACTCCAGTGTAATGCCGATGTCTCCGTGCGGAGTGCAGAGGAGTCCACCAGTGATGATTAATGACAACGCACTCAACTTTGACCGTATGCGACTCAAGGGGGACAGGAAAATGGCTGTTGAAGTTTCAATGTTCAAACCGTGCCAATCACCATCATTTCTCAGTGACCTTAAAATTTCAGTTGTAAAAAATGAAGATGCCATTTTTTTCCCAGATAGGACGTCTAAATCATTTAGCAGTCCACCTTCAGAAAACAGAAGACATTCAGTAAATGATACCACCAAGGTGGTATCTGATGATACAGAATATGTCCAGCATCCTGGTTTTGCCTCTTATTACAGTTCATGTATCAGTGACCATGACTGTGAATATTCAGATGTCATGTCAAAGCTGAGCTACTGGTCACAGCATAGCTCTGTGAAGGATGCGGCCTCTCCTCCTCAGTGCTGGTCCCCAAGTGACTCCACGATTGAGTGGCGTTCCCTGCCATCCAATTTGCCAACGCTCACCCAACCTGAATTCCAAACAAACAACAAAGTGGTGGAATCTCGATCGCGCGAGAACCTTTTGATCACTTCCGAAGTAAACGAGAAACAGGACAACTTGAATTGGTCTTGTGAAATAAGAGCCATAGAACTAGAGAAACACAGAGGGGACTCACTCTCTGACACTGCAATTCACGATAAGCCTCTTCAAGGCCAAGCTCAGGGCCCTGCATGCGCTGTGGTGCCCACATCTCCCATGAACGCCGCCTGCGCTTCACCATGCCATTCGCTTACTGAAAGCTCTGCGCGGGTCGCGGCTTCACAGGTACCCACCGCCTTGAAGAGCACCGTGGCATCGGTTGCAGACCCTACGCAGGATACCTGTGCATCTCGTACGCTATTGCTGAGAGCTCCGATTGTTGCCTCTGATTCTCAGCCTTCTCTGCCAGCCTTGGATTTTCAGCAGAAGGCCTGTAATTCAGAACCGTCGTCGATAAGCATGGCAGCTCGCATCTGGAAGTCTGATCAAGTGTGCACCGACTCTCTACGCTCATCATGGTCATCAACGCCTTCACAGAAATTCATGGCAAAACCATTAATGTCACCTCCAAAATCTAGCAAAGTGCTGGCAACAATGACAAAATACAACCTGCCAGGGACCACATACCAAGGTGCCTACTGCAGTGATCCGGCCGATGTTCCTGCAAAAGAGAGGTAAATATGATTTTTTTACATAGGGTTAGAATATTACATTTAATAACCATAACAGGTTGATTTTAATGGTGATGAAATGGAGAAATTCAGTCATTTACAGTGAGGGAAAAAAGTATTTGATCCCCTGCTGATTTTGTACGTTTGCCCACTGACAAAGAAATGATCAGTCTATAATTTTAATGGTAGGTTTATTTGAACAGTGAGAGACAGAATAACAACAAGAAAATCCAGAAAAACGCATGTCAAAAATGTTATAAATTGATTTGCATTTTAATGAGGGAAATAAGTATTTGACCCCCTCTCAATCAGAAAGCTTTCTGGCTCCCAGGTGTCTTTTATACAGGTAACGAGCTGAGATTAGGAGCACACTCTTAAAGGGAGTGCTCCTAATCTCAGCTTGTTACCTGTATAAAAGACACCTGTCCACAGAAGCAATCAATCAATCAGATTCCAAACTCTCCACCATGGCCAAGACCAAAGAGCTCTCCAAGGATGTCAGGGACAAGATTGTAGACCTACACAGGGCTGGAATGGGCTACAATACCATTGGCAAGCAGCTTGGTGAGAAGGTGACAACAGTTGGTGCGATTATTCGCAAATGGAAGAAACACAAAAGAACTGTCAATCTACCTCGGCCTGGGGCTCCATGCAAGATCTCACCTCGTGGAGTTGCAATGATCATGAGAACGGTGAGGAATCAGCCCAGAACTACACGGGAGGATCTTGTCAATGATCTCAAGGCAGCTGGGACCATAGTCACCAAGAAAACAATTGGTAACACACTACGCCGTGAAGGACTGAAATCCTGCAGTGCCCGCAAGGTCCCCCTGCTCAAGAAAGCACATATACATGCCCGTTTGAAGTCTGCCAATGAACATCTGAATGATTCAGAGGACAACTGGGTGAAAGTGTTGTGGTCAGATGAGACCAAAATGGAGCTCTTTGGCATCAACTCAACTCGCCGTGTTTGGAGGAGGAGGAACGCTGCCTATGACCCCAAGAACACCATCCTCACCGTCAAAGATGGAGGTGGAAACATTATGCTTTGGGGGTGTTTTTCTGCTAAGGGGACAGGACAACTTCGCCGCATCAAAGGGACGATGGACGGGGCCATGTACCGTCAAATCTTGGGTGAGAACCTCCTTCCCTCAGCCAGGGCATTGAAAATGGGTCGTGGATGGGTATTCCAGCATGACAATGACCCAAAACACACGGCCAAGGCAACAAAGGAGTGGCTCAAGAAGAAGCACATTAAGGTCCTGGAGTGGCCTAGCCAGTCTCCAGACCTTAATCCCATAGAAAATCTGTGGCGGGAGCTGAAGGTTCGAGTTGCCAAACGTCAGCCTCGAAACCGTAATGACTTGGAGAAGTTTCGATTTAAAGCTTTCGTGACTGCAAGGATTCATCTTCTTTGGTTCTTTCGGTAAAATCACGTAGAATGAGGATAAAATAATAAAATAAAACAATAAAATTCTCACGACGTTTCGGCCACAACACAAGCGGCCTTCTTCAGGTGAAGGAACAAAAAACTGTCGGGACGACAGAGCTCCAATGAACGCTGCTAAGATTCGTAGCGTCTTTTCTGGTTGAGAGAAGAGAGGCACCTTGACAAAGGGGTTAACATATCAAACAGGAGAATTTATCATTGAAATAGCTGAGGGATTTAGCTTGTGACTGGTCACAGAAATAGCTATGTTAAAGTCAAAGCCTACACATCCACAGAGGCACCTAGTACAAATCAAACGGGAGCATTTAGCATTGAATAGCTGAGGGATTAGCTTGTGACTGTCGGGACGACAGAGCTCCAATGAACGCTGCTAAGATTCGTAGCGTCTTTTAAGCTGGTTGAGAGAAGAGAGGCACCTTGACAAAGGGGTTAACATATCAAACAGGAGAATTTATCATTGAAATAGCTGAGGGATTTAGCTTGTGACTGGTCACAAAAATAGCTATGTTAAAGTCAAAGCCTACACATCAATAGAGGCGCCTAGTACAAATCAAACAAGAGAATTTAGCATTGAATAGCTGAGGGATTAGCTTGTGACTGGTAACAGAAATAGCTATGTTAAAGTCAAAGCCTACACATCCACAGAGGCACCTGGTACAAATCAAACGGGAGAATTTAGCATTGAATAGCTGAGGGATTAGCTTGTGACTGTCGGGACGACAGAGCTCCAATGAACGCTGCTAAGATTCGTAGCGTCTTTTAAGCTGGTTGCGAGAAGAGAGGCACCTTGACAAAGGGGTTAACATATCAAACAGGAGAATTTATCATTTAAATAGCTGAGGGATTTAGCTTGTGACTGGTCACAAAAATAGCTATGTTAAAGTCAAAGCCTACACATCAACAGAGGCGCCTGGTACAAATCAAACAAGATAATTTAGCATTGAATAGCTGAGGGATTAGCTTGTGACTGGTCACAGAAATAGCTATGTTAAAGTCAAAGCCTTCACATCCACCGAGGCAGCTCGTACAAGGATGCCAAAAGGGGGCTGCAACAACTCAAATATCATACAGTAAACCGATGTGAAAAAACCTGAGTCCAAATTACATCAATATAATAAATGTACTCAATATATTCTTCAATAAGCAGAGCTATTAACAGAAACTGGGTATACACTACACTATATAATGAATACCACATAGTAAACAGATAAAAAACTAAAATATAAATTACCTCAATGTTAAATTTCCATTTAAAGCTTTCGTGACTGCAAGGATTCATCTTCTTTGGTTCTTTCGGTAAAGTCACGTAGAATGAGAATAAAATAATAAATTTATAAAATAAAATAACACAATAATATTCTCACGACGTTTCGGCCACAATACAAGCGGCCTTCATCAGGTGAAGGGGACGAGACTGTCTGGAGGACAGCGACTCCAGTGCTGAAGGCCGCTTGTGTTGTGGCCGAAACGTCGTGAGAATATTATTGTGTTATTTTATTTTATCAATTTATTATTTTATTCTCATTCTACGTGACTTTACCGAAAGAACCAAAGAAGATGTACCTCAATGTTAACAATGCTATATAGCATCGTGACAATAAACTCTATATATTCTCCAATCACGATGCTATATAGCATTGTTAACTTTGAGGTAGTTTATATTTTAATTTTTAATATTTTAACATAGCTATTTAATATTTTAACATAGCTATTTCTGTGACCAGTCACAAGCTAATCCTTCAGCTATTCAATGCTAAATTATCTTGTTTGATTTGTACTAGGTGCCTCTGTTGATGTGTAGGCTTTGACTTTAACATAGCTATTTTTGCGACCAGTCACAGGCTAAATCCCTCAGCTATTTCAATGATAAATTGTTCCTGTTTGATATGTTAGCCCCTTTGTCAAGGTGCCTCTCTTCTCTCAACCAGCTTAAAAGACGCTACGAATCTTAGCAGCGTTCATTGGAGCTCTGTCGTCCCGACAGTTTTTTGTTCCTTCACCTGAAGAAGGCCGCTTGTGTTGTGGCCGAAACGTCGTGAGGATTTTATTGTTTTATTTTAATATGTTATTCTCATTCTACGTGACTTTACCGAAAGAACCAAAGAAGACTTGGAGAAGATCTGCAAAGAGGAGTGGGACAAAATCCCTCCTGAGATGTGTGCAAACCTGGTGGCCAACTACAAGAAACGTCTGACCTCTGTGATTGCCAACAAGGGTTTTGTCACCAAGTACTAAGTCATGTTTTGCAGAGGGGTCAAATACTTATTTCCCTCATGCGTTTTTCTGGATTTTGTTGTTGTTATTCTGTCTCTCACTGTTCAAATAAACCTACCATTAAAATTATAGACTGATCATTTCTTTGTCAGTGAGCAAACGTACAAAATCAGCAGGGGATCAAATACTTTTTCCCTTACTGTATTTAGTGTTGCAGTTGACGGACCCTGCAATGGTTTAATAGTTATCACATTGGACTTTAAAGCCAGAGGTCACAGATCGATTTTCAGGCATGGCAGTTGAATAAAGAGACAGGTTTTTTTAAAATCCCCCTCCCACTTCTGTCCACCAAGCAGTAGAATTAAGTTCCCCTCAGTTCCCATTGTAGCAATTGTTTTGGCGGTGTCAAAACAATTGTTACAATGGGACAATCTTGTTTTTATGTTTTTAACAATCTGGGTATCAACAATAGCATTTTGTCCATTCGTTTTCACCTTGTAATTGAACTAAATCGTCTCTTCTGAACAGAAATGTAGATTTCGCTGTCATCTGTTCCTATTCTACATGCTCGTTTCCTCTATCCGGACCAGAGGGTTGACTGTCGTCCATTCTGGTTGTTTGCTAAAGCTGTTATCTACGGTTTAACACAAGCTTTCACGACCAATATTATCAATAATAAAGGTTTTTTGAGTTAGATTGCGTGAATATGAATGTTTCGTTAAACCCGCCACTACCCTCCAGCCAATTATTAAGGTTTGTCACGTAAACAAAACGTGCCAATTAGTTACACTTCAGCACACCGGTGTGTTGGAGAGTAAACCCACAACATTTACAATTCGAGTACGACATTCGTTGGTAATTATTAATAGGCCCATGGTGATAACATCACCTTTACCCTTCTATTTAAGACAAAAACAGGAATGCTTCTTCACAATTCTGACTATCGCCTGATGATGCTAGTTGTAATTACCAGCAGAAAGTTGTACTCGAATTATAATTGTTGTGGGTTTACTCTCCAACACACTGGTGTGCTGAAGTAACTAAATGGACTTTTTAACTTGATAAACCTTACTAATTGGCTGTCGGGTGGTGGCGGGTTTAACGACACATTTATACTTATGCGCTCTAACCCAGAAAACCCTGATTATGTACTTATCAACAGTTTCTAAATAACTTAATTTCCATATTCTTAGTTTTTTCGGTAAAATCACGTTGAAGGGAAACAACAAAATAATAAAAAATATATAAAACATATATATTATTATTTTGTTGTTTCCCTTCAACGTGATTTTACCGAAAAAACTAAGAATATGAATTACTGCAGTCACGAAAGCTTTAAATCAAAACTTAATTTCCATCAATAAAGGGTGACTCTGGGTCTGTAATTGATGCAAATGACGATCTCTTAAACTACTATTTTGGTTATCAAATACTGAATTTGGAAGCCAAAATAAAACTCCACCGTAACGCATGATGTGTGTTGTGTGATATCCCAACGTGATACTTCTAAAGCTTGTGGTCCTGATAATATAAGAGTTTGCATCCTTGTTCATACCAGAAAAGGTAGAGTATTCCATCAAGCGAAGGCCTTAGTGGCTTCAGAGCATTGACACATTAGAGCGTAAGGGAGTGATGTAGTGGAGCGATACTCCAGTGTTGTAGTGCTCAACTGTAGCTTTAGTATTTTTGTTCACGGATAAAGCTCTAATTCATGTGGGACTGCATATTACATCTGATACATTTTATGTTATGTTCACATATGTTCACGTTATGATTAACACTTTAAATGTAACACAACATAATTGTTGTTTGGTGTCCCAGGGAAGTTGGTGAGAGGACACTCAAGGTGGAGTTGAAACATGGTACTGACCTGCGCGAGAGTGATGGGAGGTTTGCTGCCCAAGGCTTGAAGCACTGGCACGCTGTGCGCACCGCAGTAGCGCAGACTGAAGGCCACGTCGCCTCTGTATTCAACCCTGGTGAATTACAGACACGTGAATTAGAACATAGTGATATCCAAGATTATAGCAGAGAAGATAAATCAATTCACAGCAAATTGATTGTGGTGATGTCTCCTTGTAAAGTTCCACCGAGTATACAGAAAGTACGCTACTGGTTGAAAGCGAGGCATCATTATGAGAAAGCTAAAGCAAAACTCGCAAGTGCCGCTTTACCAAGAAACACAAGTGCCTCCAAAATAGCAACTGAAGGGCGTCCCTGGCAGTGGGAAGGGCACAGCACTAGGGCTGTCGTTTCTCATAATTACTTGGGAGTTGGTGACCAACCAGACGCATCAACAACGGTTTTTCCTAGCGCAAAAAAGGACATGTTGGAGGCAGAAATCGGAGAGTCTGCTGCTGAAAATGCAAAGATATTGGTGCTGTCCCCGGTGAAACGACCCTTTGCAGATGTGGCACATTGCAGCTCTGGTGAACTTTTACAATCGGAAGCTCGGCAACCAAGTGAACATCACTCACATCAAGAACCTGTAGACCCCCCCACGGAGAGCAGACATGTGGAGGTTGCAGTGCTGCCTACAAGCATAATTCACAGCACCCCTGTCGCACCCAGAGTCAGTGATAAAATGAATCTTGCAACAGTGTCTCCAATCCCCACAGCTTGTGCCTCTGAATCTGCAGGTATGACGACTGGATTTTACATTCACAGAGATTATATTTCGATTTAAAGCTTTCGTGACTGCAAGGATTCATCTTATTTGGTTATTTCGGTAAAGTCACGTAGAATTAGAATAAAATAATAAAATAACACAATAAAATTCTCACGACGTTTCGGCCACAATGCAAGCGGCCGTCTTCAGGTGAAAGGTACAGACCTGTCGGGACGACAGAGCTTCAATGAACGATGTTAAGATTCGTAGCGACTTTTAAGCTGGTTGGGAGAAGTGAGGCACCTTGACAAACGGGTTTACATATCAAATAGCTGAGGGATTAGCTTGTAACTGGTCACAGGAATGGCTATGTTAAAGTCAAAACCTACACATCCACAGAGGCAACTAGTAATTTAGCATTGAAATAGCTAAGGGATTAGCTTGTGACTGGTCACAGAAATAGATGTTAAAGTAAAGGCCTACACATCCACAGAGCTTCAATGAACGCTGTTAAGATTCGTAGCGACTTTAAGCTGGTTGGGAGAAGTGAGGCCCTTGACAAAAGGGGGTTTGCATATCAAATAGCTGAGGGATTAGCTTGTGACTGGTCACGGAAATGGCTATGTTAAAGTCAAAACCTACACATCCACAGAGGCAACTAGTAATTTAGCATTGAAATAGCTAAGGGATTAGCTTGTGACTGGTCACAGAAATAGATGTTAAAGTCAAAGCCTACACATCCACAGAGGCACCTCGTACATGGACGTATTAAGAGTCTTAATACCTCTCACACCACGGTTAATGGTATGGTTTATAACATGAAGTATAACAGCGCCTCGCAGCTGTTTCTCCCCTTCTTCCTCCTCCGCTCCAATCATGGATGGACTCGTCCGTCTGAACGGGGCTCGTAGCTGTCCGTGGTGCTGAAGTGGAAGGTAAGAATCCACCCGTTTTTTCACCATATAACATTGTGATATAACATTGAGGTAGTTTATATTTTAGTTTTTATTGGTTTACAATATGGTATTCATTATATAGTGTAGTGTATACCCAGTTAATGTTAATAGCTCAGCTTATTGAAGAATATATTGAGTACATTTATTATATTGATGTAATTTAGACTTAGGTTTTTTCACATCGGTTTACTGTATGACAGTTGAGTTGTTGCAGCCCCCTTTGGCGTCCATGTACGAGGTGCCTCTGTGGATGTGTAGGCTTTGACTTTAACATCTATTTCTGTGACCAGTCACAAGCTAATCCCTTCGCTATTTTAATGCTAAATTACTAGTTGCCTCTGTGGATGTGTAGGTTTTGACTTTAACATAGCCATTTCCGTGACCAGTCACAAGCTAATCCCTCAGCTATTTGATATGCAAACCCCCTTTTGTCAAGGGCCTCACTTCTCCCAACCAGCTTAAAGTCGCTACGAATCTTAACAGCGTTCATTGAAGCTCTGTGGATGTGTAGGCCTTTACTTTAACATCTATTTCTGTGACCAGTCACAAGCTAATCCCTTAGCTATTTCAATGCTAAATTACTAGTTGCCTCTGTGGATGTGTAGGTTTTGACTTTAACATAGCCATTTTTGTGACCAGTCACAAGCTAATCCCTCAGCTATTTGCGCAAGCTAATCCCTTAGCTTTTTCAAAGCTAAATTACTAGTTGCCTCTGTGGATGTGTAGGTTTTGACTTTAACATAGGCATTCCTGTGACCAGTCATAAGCTAATCCCTCAGCTATTTGAGATGTAAACCCCTTTGTCAAGGTGCCTCACTTCTCCCAACCAGCTTAAAAGTCGCTACGAATCTTAACATCGTTCATTGAAGCTCTGTCGTCCCGACAGGTCTGTACCTTTCACCTGAAGACGGCCGCTTGCGTTGTGGCCGAAACGTCGTGAGAATTTTAGCGTGTTATTTTATTATTTTATTCTCATTCTACGTGACTTTACCGAAATAACCAAAGAAGAAAGATATTTCAAACATTTTCAGTCAAAAACGTAATGAAATTTTGTGTGCCATTAATTCAATGTGTTTGTCTTAACCATGCCAGTTAACAACATCATCTCGTCATTATTGCTATGTAGCAGTTGCAGCAAGCGATCTTAACATTGCTGGCTGGGCACTAATTGACCCGAACATTTTGGTGTAGTGCAAGGGCAGAGTGTGGAAGAGGTCATGGTGAGAGCCAATTTGCTTTTACGCTGAGAAGGTGTCGTGATGAAGTGCGGATCGGTGATCACACTCCATTACTCGATCACCTGGGCAAATCTCCCTGAGTCTCAAGACTTTTTTTCAGGAGGGTCCTGCCACGTTTTCACAGTAGGAGCGCGATGTTGCTATTAAGTGTAATAGCAATTTATTAATTTGCAGGTAATTTTTTCTGCATTGGGATGTTTGGCCAAAACCATGTGACTTGTTTTCTTAACTATGGGAGGAAACTGGGGAACCCGGTGGAAACCCATGCAGAGCAGAGGCAAAGAGAGAACGTACAAACTCCACAAAGAATGGAGCCCCAGTCGGGATTGCAATTCGTACTTTTCTTGCTGTGAGGCAAGAGTTTTACCACTGCACCAATCCGAACGTGTTGCTATTTAGCTGTTAAATACCTTATTGAATGTCTTTAGGTATCCTTATTTCTAGCAAAATATAATTTTTTGTTTGGGTTTTATCCGTTACAATTGATTTTACAAACATCTCCAATTGTAAGTCCGCCCCCCACAATTGGATTCCCTTGTGGCGTGCGTGGCTTGTGTGGCGTGCTTGTCGTGCGTGGTGGGATGTGTGTAGTGTGGGTGGCGTGCTTGGCATGCAAGTCAAAGTGTCTCCCAGATACAATGAGCATGACGTGTGCTCACCTCCATAGTTTTTCCGAGGCATTTGTTGAACCGGTCTTCACGTGTAGCCACCAGTCTTGCATCCCAACAAAGCACTACTTATTTTACCAACCCCGGAGGGAAGATATACGCTCAGTTTGTGCCCGGCCAATCCTTCTGATTTTTCCAGTTGAGCGTTCTAACCTCAGCAACGTCCATAACCAAACTTTAAACCTTTAGGACTAGATAGTGATCCACTGTGTAAGAAAATTCACATGTGGTAAATTGATAAACATTAGATGAATGTTTTTTTCTGTAAATGATCAGATGCCGTTGCTGAGGATTTGCCGAAGAGGCCAGCCACTCTGCAACGCATGGTGTTTAAATCCCAAATTAAGGTAGGGCAGGGATAATTCTCACTTGTGACATTACAGTTCGTTCGGTGCTCTTGGTGTGCTGTTCATCTCTACTTCTGTTTTGTAGAGAAGGATGTTCTCTCCAGGTGAAAAAGAGACGTCACAAATAGAAGGGCCAACACTGAACAACACCTATGGCTTTAAAATCAGCCAACAAAACCTGAACAATGCAAAATCTCTCCACGAGGTATGTGTTCAAAGTTGCTTTTATTCATGCAATACTGGGTGAATATGTCTTGACTTAAAGCTTTCGTGACTGTAGGAATTCATATTCTTTGGGTCTTTCATTAAAGTCACTTAGATAGGTTCAAATGAAATAACAAAAACTACGTCGTTTCAATCACAACACAAGCGGTCCATAAGTTTAAAAAGACGACATTATTTTCAGTGGTGTTGGGTGTTGGTGGTGGCAGCGCACGTGGCTGCCTGCAACCCAGCACTGTGGAGGCACACACACACACACGCGCGTCTGGCAAACTCCCTGTGTGCATCGAGGTATCATACCCTGGCTTGCCAGGAGAATGTGGTACAGCAAAAATGTGGAATCCACCAGTTCTGTCTTAATGGGATAGATTGTAGGCCCCCTTGCACACGTCGGTTATCACTGGGTGCTCCACTTTCCTCTGACATGTAAACACTTCTTAATTGGATGTTAACAACCTCAAATATAGGGAACTGCATTGCTTGGGGGAGGGAGGATTTGGTTGCGGCTCACCACATGGCTGCCTTTCCCACTTGTCTGCGTTTTTTAGCACCTGAGTTGTTTTCTACCACCACCACTATTATCCTCACCAACACCACCATCACTACTATCCTTATGAACACCAACACCACTACCGTCATCTTCTTAATCATCAATAGGGTCTTCATCGGTATCACCACCATGTGTTCCCCATGTTGTGTAAAACTAATTATTACTGGCAAAGACTAATTAGAGAGTCCATTGAAATTAAGAGGAATAGAAATAACTTTAATCGTTCTGACAGCTACGTTTAGTGTGGCTTACTAACGTAGCATATAATCACAATAACACACATTACAACTAATTACTAATCTACAACTCATTACTAATCATAACCATTGACTGATTACCAATCGATAATATAATTACAATACCCCCCCTCCGCCTCAAATCACTGCACCTGAAATGAGTTAAATGATGACGTCACCCTGCTGCTCTATTTAAGACTGGGAGCAAGCGAGGGCTTTACCATTCTGGCGAATTGCCCGATGATGCTGGATGTAATTACCAGCGAAACGTTGTACTCAAAACTGTAAATGTTGTGGATTCACTCTTCAAACACACCGGTGGGCTAAAGTAGTGAACTATTTGTCTTTTGTCAACGTGACACTTTTTTTCTGATTGGCCGTGTCGGGTGGTGGAGGGTTACGACACATTTATAAATAACGCGATCTAACCCAAAAACCTTTATTATGTTCCCCATGGTTTGCGTGGTGGTCTCGGGGTTTGCTTGGCGGTATAGGGGTTTGCGTGGCGGTCTAGGAGTTTGTGTGGCGGTATAGGGATTTGCGTGGCGGTCTAGGAGTTTGCATGATGGTATAGGGGTTTGCGCGGCGGTATAGGGGTTTGCATGGCGATTTAGGAGTTTTCCGCAAGGGGCTAGAGGCAGGCAGCAGCACGTGGTGTCCAATAGGCTTCGGCCCCAGGCTGAGTTGTTGCGGGAACGAAACTGACATTTCACAGACAAGGCCTAGGTGTAAGGGAATTGTAGCCATGTCATTGGGATGGTAGCACCTAACAGAAAGAAGCACTGTTCTCTGTTGACTTTATACGTTGTCTCTCCCCTTCTTCTGCATGGTTTTCCTCTGGGTTTTCTGGTTTCCTCCCCATAGGTAAAAAATAATGTAAATTCAGAGACAAGTTGTAGTTACAATGATATGGCCAAACATCCCAATGACAACAAATTACCTGCAAATTACTGAATTGGGATTGCACATAGGGAAAACTGAGCAGGACCCTCCTGAAAAAGTCTTGAGACTGAGGTGTTCCTGGGTAAACTTGCATAATAATAATAATAAAAGTTATAAATAATGATCGACTTTAACAATGAGATTGTATGTGCCCCAGATCCAGCATTTAACCCTGATGAGCATGGAGATGCATGCCCGCTCGAGAAAACACCTCGTTCCCGATCCCAACTTGGACCCAGTCTGCTGCATCTTCTACCACATCATGTGTGATGCTCCTCTGCCAGGGAGAGACGCAAACGATGTGACCGGACTTATTGTTCAAGATGCTGCGCACGGCACAGCTCCAGGTACATGGCAGGGTTTGTCATGGTGGCCTAATGTACAAAAACCAGGGTTATTGGATTGTGTGCCTATGCGGCATGCATGGTGAATCATCAGTTGATGGCTTAATCAAAATGCGTGTCGATCAGGTGGCCCAGTGGTAAGGCGAGCGATTATCAATCGGAAGGTCGCAAGCTCAAATTCTTGTTGAAGGTTGACTAAGCCCATTATCCCTCTGGGGTTGATCAAAAGTGGAAAAATTTGTTTCAATTGTGTGGGGAAGTCAACAGTGGTTGTCATCTGGATTAACTTGCCCCTGCCATGATAATGCAGAAATGACACCACTTGATCAGGGCTGTAGCCAGATTAGTACTGCCTCAGTGCTAATATGAATAGGAAATCATTATAATATTTGTCTTTGCCCATATTACATTTAGACTACAGAATGACCAAGACAGATGAGACCAACAAGATCAATGAGGCAAGAGAATCAACCTAGATCCTGACAGTTCGTTGCTATGGGAGATAGTTTTCTACTTATGGTGACGCGGCCCAGTGGCAGCGCGTTCGCCGCTTGTTGCAGAGGTTCATGCTAAAAGTACTATGCACCGTTTGATTAACAGTGGACGTTAAAGATCCTGTGATGTCATTCAGAAAAGTAGGACATTGTGTGCCGGTGTCAGGGTCCAAATTTGCCAAATAATAAAAAAAAATACCCGAAAACTACTCATTTGAGATTTATACGTAACAATCATTGCTCCCTCCTGCAAAAACTTGGCCGGATCCTCCTGAAAAAGATCCACAAGACCTCAGTGAAGCTTATCTAGGTAATGAAGCCTAATACTAATAATAATCAAGGGCAGTCAGATTGCTTCAATGCATGACACAATCTGACTGCAATAATGAGACTATGTATGTATGATGGACTCATTTCGTACCGTACATAGCCAACTGTGCTAATCGGAGGTGCAGGGGCAGGACAACAAACTTAAACACAAAAGCAGTTCAAAAGAAATGTGTTTTTTAATCTAGATTTAAAAGTGCATACATCCAGTGGCTTCCTAATAAATGAGACAATGTGTGGTAGAAGAAGCTGGTTATAAGCACACACCATGGCAGCAAGAGTATTTGTATCAGCACTTGCCTCACCAGAGTCACGTCAATGACAGGTGATGCAGGAATCACTTGCATTGCAGTTCCATTCAAATATTGTTTATCTGTTAACAGTTCAATAGTCTACAACCAAAGTGCACTGTTTTCGGTTCTATTGGGAAAAAAATAACATTTGAAATCTAAAACTGGGCTAATTAGAAGGCTCTCCGTCCATTTCAAAATTAGTCAATCAGCTGGTCGCATGTGGTAGGGTAAAGTGTGGGTACTCCCACCTCTTCTAGATTTCTGGCCAGTGTGAATGTCACATACGGGAAATTACATTCACTGGGAGACTCTTTGGTGTTGCAGAGTAACTTATTTTTGTATTGGAGACAAATGGACACGAAGGAGATGGCAGTATTTACTTAACTTCAGAGTGATATGCGGCAAAACACTACTCTCAACAATGTCCTGCAGAATACAAATGTGTGTGTGTGTCGCTATTATCACTGAAGTGCTGTTACTTGTGCATTACAAGTCCAAGTTTGTGTCTCAGTGTAGACAGCACCCTGATGACCCTTGCTTGAGCTCGTGTTCAACACCATGAAATCACAAACATGGTAGTTTTGATGCTGTCAGTCAGGTAGTTCCACCTCATTACGGATCAGACTATCATAGTCCCCACCGCGGAACAGGGCTTTCTTTGTCTAAATAGAAAACTCATTTTTTTAGAACTTCTTTTTGTGTTTATTTCGTTGTCCTTACCCTGCACCTCCGATGAGCATGGTTGGCTATGGTGCAAAATAAGTTCAACATTCAGGCAGTCCTCAACTTATAAACACCAGACTTATGAATACCTGCATTTACAAACCAGCTTCCATGACATATACATTTTTAAACATTGAATTAAAACGTGAACTCGCATGAGAAAACTGAACCACGGAACTATTTTGTTCAACGGAGCGATTCTCCGCAAGATGTAATGAGTCAGCCTCATGCTGGAAGTGAGTGTTTGTGTGTGTGTGCACGCACAAACACTCACTGGCTCCAGGTTAACAGCAGAGGTCTCACTCCGAATCAGTCGAGCGGCAATATCTTTTCATCGGTTGCGTAACGCTGTGTGGAAGCTACCTGGTCTGTCGCTCCGCACTAAGCTTCAGGTCTTCTCGGCCACGGTCATTCCCTCCTTTCTCTACGCTTGCGAAACGTGGACCCCCCTAATGGAACATCTTCGCCGGTTAGAAACATTTAGGCTGGCCTGCCTACGATCCATCCTGGGTTTAACCAGACTGGATTGTGTGAGGAGCTCACAAATCCTTGAAAGATCTGGGCAAGGTCCCATCGGTGAGCTCCTCCGGCGGGGAAGGCTGCGATGGCTGGGTCATGTAGCCCGCATGCCCAGCAACCGCATGCCGAAACAGCTTTTGTTCAGCCGGATTGAGGGGGCTAAGCGGGCGCGGCACGGGCTAGAGAAGAGATGGAGTGATGTGGTACAGGAGGACGTGGAGCTGAGTGGACTTGCCGATGACTGGTAACAGCGGTGTCAAGATCGGCCTCTGTGGAGGAGGCTCGTGAAGGACGCTACTGGGCAGTTGGAGGTAGTCGCCCTCCAACAACAACGGAGGGCGGAGGAGCGACGCTCAGAACAACGAGCGGAGCGCCGGGTGGCTAAAGCACAGCAGGTTGGCACAGTAGGGGGCACAGGTGGTGCATCAGCCAGTCATCTCAGTCAGTCGACCCGTGGCACCTGGGTCTGCCCCGTGACCTCCTGCCAGCGGGCGTTCGACACTTCACGTGGCCTCAGGGTGCACATAGCCTGGCACAAGCGTCGTGGTGACGTCACCGCCACTTAGTGGCGAATGGCGGTTGTTGTTGTGCACGCACATGCACGTGTGTGTAAAAGTGAGTGTGCATTGTTCTGCCCCTTGAGTTACATGAATACAGTATTTTCGTCATTCATTTATTTTATTGCATAATCTTCTCAATGAATTATTGATAACTACTTTTGCCTTGGGAACATGTTTCTTTATTACTGTTCGTATGAATATTGTCACATACATTTTTTTTAGGAACTTTTACTATCGCCGTGTATGCTCGATCGACTCTGAGAGATTTACCGATTGTTCTGTGCTGAGTTTAACAAACGTAACCATTGAGGGTTAATTGTACGAATCAATGAGTAGGACATCTCCAGGAGTACTGTGTTGACAATTCCGAGCATAAAGTGTTCGCATATGAGAGTGTTTTTAGCTATAAAAAATTGCTTAGCACAAAAGACAGTGATTCCTTCCTAAGTTCATGCATAATAATCTTAATTATAAGACCTGTATCCTGCGGTGAGATCTGAATTTTGAGACATGATATAAAACAAACTAAAACATAATCCGTAAAAGTTAAAGCGAGAATCATTGTGGAGAGTGAAATACGCGGTGCGCACAGTTAACCAAGGGCAACTGAGGGCAAACGGGTGCGCGTGTGCAACATGAGGTATGCACGGACAAACCGCCAGTTGTTAAAGGGAAAAGCAGGTGCAAACGGGGTCGACCGGTTGGCACGTTGAGACCGGTGGTGTTGCCAGGGAGACGGGAGATAAGGGTTGATTGATGGGCCAGCAGGCGCGAGAGGTCTCGGATAATTAGCAGAGGGATATAAGGGTGAGTGCGTGAGCGGAGGGGGAGTTGTTGCCAGGGACGAAGAGTGAAGACATCTCCTCACTGCCGCTCCAGCCGTCAACGGGACTTCAACCCTCACGCCGTCGCCGGGCGGGTGTTGGCTGATCCCCCCACCCGGGACAGACGGGTGAGCGAGTCTGAGGGAGCATAGGTGAGGGCAATGGTGGAGATGTAGAGTTGCTCTATGCGGAGACACTGTGTGCGGAGACGCTGTGTGGAAAGCGCTTGTGTGGCGGCTGATGGGGGAAGTCTGGGCATTATGGGTCAGATGTTGGCCTCTGTGCAAATTGGGGAAATCTGTTTGGAAGGACAGATATTGGTTTCACGGACGTTGGCCGTGCCCTATTTTGCTGGGCACTGATTTTTCAGGCAGGATGCCCTTGAAAATTCTCATTGACCAGGAGTGTATTGAACTACCATCGGGACAGCGGTTGCTGTTTCTGAACGCCTCTAGTCGACAGCCATCGCAGAACGCTGTCATTCATGCAATAGCTAGCTAAACCGTTGAAGTACCTCCGGGTTCTCAAATGCTCGTGCCGCTGCGATTGCGCAAAGAGTTGCTTTCACCGGTCCCGGAGATGGGAATCCTGCTAACCCCTTCTAACACCGTGCCACGATCTCCTTCCCGAGCGGGGGCTATGACTATTGTATCCGCCGAGCAGATGCCGTTCCTACAAGTACTTAATGCGGGGCATGCGCCGGTTGTGATTCAGGCGGGCACTATCCTGGCGCATGCCTCGGCGGCCGAGTATTTTGATAATGCGGAGCCAGCCCCTGGGATCGCGGGAAGCGTTGGTAGACCTGATGAGCCGGATTCCACATGGTTGGAATCTCTGTGCTCCGAGAACCCTGCACTGACAGAAGTTCAACGAGCTTAGCAGCACCGGCTCTTATATGATTTTTCCGATGTCTTTAGCATTAGCAAATTTGATATTGGATGCACTCCTCTCCTCCACTATCATATCGTTACGGGCGAATGACCCCCAATTCGGATTAATTCGCACAGGCTTAGCCCCGCAGAGAAGGAACAGTTATGCCAGGCTGTTGATGAGATGCTGGCAGCTGATATTATTTCCCCATCCAATAGCCCGTGGGGGGCGCCCATAGTCCTAGTGAAAAAACGTGATGGGAACTTAAGATTTTGTGTTGATTTCCGCAAGTTAAATAAGATATCGGAGGCGGATGCATATCCCCTCCCTCGTATGGACGACTCGCTAGATGCGTTATCGGGTGCACAGTTTTTTTTCGACAGTCGATTTACTGTCCGGGTTTTGGCAATTCCCCCTCGATGACGAATCCAAACCAAAAACCGCTTTTCACAAGCGAGCGTGGGTTAGGGTAGCAGTGGAGATGTAGAGTTGTGTGCGGAGTCGCTGAGAGCAGAGCTGCTGAGTGCAGGATACAGTGAGGGAAAAAAGTATTTGATCCCCTGCTGATTTTGTACGTTTGCCCACTGACAAAGAAATGATCAGTCTATAATTCTAATGGTAGGTTTATTTGAACAGTGAGAGACAGAATAACAACAAGAAAATCCAGAAAAACGCATGTCAAAAATGTTATAAATGTATTTGCATTTTAATGAGGGAAATAAGTATTTGACCCCCTCTCAATCAGAAAGATTTCTGGCTTCCAGGTGTCTTTTATACAGGTAATGAGCTGAGATTAGGAGCACACTCTTAAAGGGAGTGCTCCTAATCTCAGCTTGTTACCTGTATAAAAGACACCTGTCCAAAAAAGCAATCAATCAATCAGATTCCAAACTCTCCACCATGGACAAGACCAAAGAGCTCTCCAAGGATGTCAGGGACAAGATTGTAGACCTACACAAGGCTGGAATGGGCGACAAGACCATTGCCAAGCAGCTTGGTGAGAAGGTGACAACAATTGGTGCGATTATTCGCAAATGGAAGAAACACAAAAGAACTGTCAATCTACCTCGGCCTGGGGCTCCATGCAAGATCTCACCTCGTGGAGTTGCAATGATCATGAGAACGGTGAGGAATCAGCCCAGAACTACACGGGAGGATCTTGTCAATGATCTCAAGGCAGCTGGGACCATAGTCACCAAGAAAACAATTGGTAACACACTACGCCGTGAAGGACTGAAATCCTGCAGCGCCCGCAAGGTCCCCCTGCTCAAGAAAGCACATATACATGCCCGTCTGAAGTTTGCCAATGAACATCTGACAACTGGATGAAAGTGTTGTGGTCAGATGAGACCATAATGGAGCTCTTTGGCATCAACTCAACTCGCCGTGTTTGGAGGAGGAGGAGAAATGCTGCCTATGACCCCAAGAACCCCATCCCCACCGTCAAACATGGAGGTGGAAACATTATGCTTTGGGGGTGTTTTTCTGCTAAGGGGACAGTACAACTTCACCGCATCAAAGCGACGATGGACGGGGCCATGTACCATCAAATATTGGGTGAGAACCTCCTTCCCTCAGCCAGGACATTGAAAATGGGTCGTGGATGGGTATTCCAGCATGACAATGACCCAAAACACATGGCCAAGGCAACAAAGGAGTGGCTCAAGAAGAAGCACATTAAGGTCTTGTAGTGGCCTAGCCAGTCTCCAGACCTTAATCCCATAGAAAATCTGTGGAGGGAGCTGAAGGTTCGAGTTGCCAAACGTCAGCCTCGAAACCTTAATGACTTGGAGAAGATCTGCAAAGAGGAGTGGGACAGAATCCCTCCTGAAATGTGTGTAAACCTGGTGGCCAACTACAAGAAACGTCTGACCTCTGTGATTGCCAACAAGGGTTTTGCCACCAAGTACTAAGTCATGTTTTGCAGAGGGGTCAAATACTTATTTCCCTCATTAAAATGCAAATCAATTCATAACATTTTTCACATGCTTTTTTCTGGATTTTCTTGTTGTTATTCTGTCTCTCACTGTTCAAATAAACCTACCATTAAAATTATAGACTGATCATTTCTTTGTCAGTAGGCAAACGTACAAAATCAGCAGGGGATCAAATACTTTTTTCCCTCACTGTGAGGTGAAAGGTAGATAAGAGTGGGGAGAAGTTTACATAAGTGACTGTATAGAAATCAGGGGTGGGGAACCTTTTTTCTGCAAAGGGCCATTTGGATATTTATAACATCATTCGCGGGCAATACAAAATTAATTTTTGTTGCTATGAAAAAATCTCCTAGATGTATTGAATTTCGAGTCGTGCGGTTGCCTTGGCAGGGCCAGACCAAATGATTTTGTGGGCCTTATACGGCCCACGGGCCGGACGTTCCCCACCCCTGGTATAGCTAGTTATAGGAGTGCCTACAACTGGTGCAAGAATAGGTGAATAAAGTGTAAGCAGGTGATTTGTTACAACATGTGGGTGTGAGTAATATTCTTGGTTCTTTCGGTAAAGTCACGTTGAAGGGAAACAATAAAATAATAAAATATATATAAAACAATAAATTATCACGACGTTTCGACTGCAACACAAGCAGTCATCATCAGGTGTGAAAACCAACGGCAAGAACATTTGAAAGAAGTGGCAGTTTGTATTTATTTATTTTTAACGTTAGCACCACAGCGATTTGACAGTTTGTTTAGATGGACGAGTCCATCTATGTTCGGAAAAGAGGAGGGGGGAGACAAAAAATTAATGTATGCTGTCTGAAACCCACCGTAAGCGTGAACAATCAATTAAGGCCCGAAATGGTTTATCAAATCCTTCCAATGATTGCTAAGCCAGAATCTATCTTCTCGGTTGAAATTGTCTCTGTGTTTGTATGTGGATAGCCTTATGAACGAATCTCTCATGGTAGCCAGATGGCTTGCAAAGAACCTCTGTCTTGGAGAAGTCAATGTCATGTGAGTCTACTGAATTATAACAGTGATCTGCCACGGCCGAGGTGTTGGTCCTACCGTGTTTAAGGTCTGCTTTGTGTTCACGAATGCGGTCCGAGACATGGCGTTTGGTTTCTCCAATGTAACTACTACCACAGAGGCACCATAGTTTGTAGACACCAGGGTACTGTATATCCGGAATCACATCTTTTACAGACAGAACCAGATCACGTATTTTATGTAATGTGTTGAAACAGACCTGGAACTTGTGTTTATTCAAGATTTTGGATTTCTTTTTTTTTGTGATCCCCGCAATATAGGGTAAAGTGATGGTTTTAAAGGCTCCTCAAGTGGGTCCTTCTTCATGGTTTGAGTGATAGCTTTGCGGATTGTATAGTCGGAGTAACCATTAGCCTTTAGAGCTTGGTGTACGTGCTTGAGTTCACTGCCTATGTGTTCCTGGTCGGATATGCATTGGGCTCTATGGTGCAGAGTCTTTATGAGAGAATTCTTCTGTGATGGATGGTGGTGGGAATCCGGTTTCAGATAAGCATCCTTATTGGTAGCTTTCCTGTAGACAGAGTGGCTCATTGAACCATCATGTCTCTTTTTTTATTAGGACATCCAAAAAGGGTAGCTTGCCATCTTTTTCGACTTCCATGGTAAATCTGATGGCTGGGTGTATGGAATTGATGTGGTCGAAGAATTGGTCTAGAGCAGGCCGGCCATGTGGCCAGATGACAAAAGTGTCATCCATGTACCTCTTCCATAAGGTTGGGCGCAGAGTGGCAGTCTGGATGGCGTCAGTCTCACATTTCTCTATGAAAATGTTGGCTATAACCGGAGATAGGGGGAGCCCATTGGGGTGCCCTCAGTTTGTTTGTAGAAAGTTCCAATCCAAGTGAAGTATGTATTGGTTAAGCAGTGTCTCACCAGGGGGGTACCTCAGTGTTTAGTTCTTGATGAACCAAGTCTTCAATGATTGCGATGGTGTCAAGTGCAGGAACTTTGGTGAATAAGGAAACTACATCAAAACTGACAAGCAGGTCGTCTGGGGACAGGGAAATACCCTGGATTGTCGATACCAGGTGAGTAGAATTTTGTACCGCAGAGGTGGTTTTTCCAGTGAAAGGCCGCAGGATTTCCGACAGAAAACGAGCCAGTTTGTAGGTGGGGGAGTTGATAGTAGAGACGATGGGACGAAGGGGTCTATCTACTTTATGTATTTTTGGTAAGCCGTATAATCTTGGTAGCCTGGCAGCAGAAAGTGTGAGTAATGTTTCAAGACACTACAATTGTATTATCACGATTGGTAATACACCCCTAGACAACGAATCCGAGCCTAATTAGCATAATTACATACACTTGCATAATTCATACAATTACACCTTCATTTTATTATCGCAATTGGTAATGCCCCTAGGCAACGAAGCGGAACATAATTATATTACCATAAATTGTATAATTACACATTTTTTTCATTACATTTTTATTATTTTTCTCATATTTCAAGACCTAATATCATCAACCGGAGGTGAAGAATGGTGGTGGTAGTTGCTAATGCCCCCATCGAAGATGAATATCAGTGGTGGGATGTAGGCAAGGTCGATGAGTCAGATGCCTTCTATGACCCCTGTCATCGGTGCTAGCTAAAGTGGCCGCTCGGGATGGCCGCTCGGGATAGATTCAATGTGTTTGGTTACTTTAATGCCCGAGTATGTCATCATGCTGGCACCTGGGCTGAAGTGATTGAAAGACATGCGCCAGGTCCGATTGTAACCAGTCGAAACTAGTTTGCGAACATTAAAAGCAACTGCATCAAAACATATGAAATTACAAAGACCCCAATGTACAGTGAGAGTGTAAGATCACAATATAATTACAGTTAAACATGAGGTCAAACACCCTATGTGCCTTAACTTCCCCCCCCCTCCCCAATTAGTCTGAGTGTCTCACTCTACGGAATTTGAATGTAAATGTATTATTGACATCCATGTGTATTTTCTAGGTTCTAAAGATGCTGGTCTACCGGCAAGGTCAGAGGTGTCTGGCCTTGATGTAATTCACGTCTCGAAGGAGGACCAACTCTTCCATGAACTGGAACAAATTGTACATAGGTCAGTCACAGGTTAATATTGTTGTCTGTACAATACACACAATACACAAATACACATTCTTTAGGTTACAGTTGCAACACTGAGTTGATATGTTTGGGGTATTTTGTCCTGAATATATGTTTTTGTTGACACGAAAGTAAACAATGTTTGACATTTGGCATTTTCACATTTCAGTTGAATCTTTCCAAGTGAACTGAAACACGTTGTATTGTCTTGGCCCTACTTCTAGAATTATATTCAGTTCGTGTGATACAGATGCATGTTGTGTAAATGTTAAAGTCAAGATAAAAGATCAAGACTGAGCTACTCCGATTAGCACGGTTGGCTACGTACGGTGCAAAAGAAGTTCAACCAACATACATATATGCTTCATCATGACCAAAGCCGTTGATGCCATTACCACCCCGCCAGCGCTTTCTCCCCTGCTGCACAGTCAGCACGCAGCAACCTCCAAGCTCTACTATGACAGTAGCCCTACAATCTTACTCTTAGGTCTTCCCCTTGGTCACCAGGCTCGTGGAGCCCCCACTCCCAATGCCTGACTTGGCAAACAGCCCTCCCCCCATCATTCAAGCTGTTTTATATATTATATTGTGATTTTTTTTAATAAACATTTTTATTAAAAAAGAAAAATATGTATTTGTATGATTTTATGCGTTTTCATAAAATTATGCAAATATATGCAATTATGCAAATTAGGCTCGGATTCGTTGTCTCGGGGTATATTACCAATCGTGATAATACAAATATTTTTGCTTTAACATTTACTGATTATGTTTTAGCTAGTGTAATTATGTCTGGTCTCAAGATACAGTTCTTATAACTAAGATAATTATGCATGGACTTAGGAAGGAACCGCTCAGACTCTTCTGTGTTAAGCAACTTTAATATCTAAAAACACTCTAATAAGCGAACACACTTATGATCGAAAATTGCCACCACAGTACTCCTGCAGATATCCTACTCATCGATCCATACAATTAACCCTCAATGGTTACGTTGTTAAACTGAGCAATTGAACAATAGGCTAACTCCTCATAGTAGCGCGACAATACACGACGATAGGAAAGTCCTTAAAAATTACAATATTCATACGGAACTGAGCAAAATAAACATGTGCCCAATGACAAAAGTGTACATCAGTGAATTAATTGGTAAGATTATGCAATTAAAGAAATGTCCTGAAGAAGTGTACATGCGAGTGTGTAGGTTTGACTTACAGATGCTTATCAATTGGCTAATGGGACATCATTGAATTCGTTTCAATGTTGTGTGATTAAAATAAATATCTCAAAACAATAGTATTCATGCGAGTGTGTAGATTCGTCACATAGGTGCTTATAAATGTTTAGTGTATCATCAATGAGTTCATTGGTAATATTACATGATAAAATTAAACGAATGACTCAAATACTTCTAAATGACCATATTCATGCGGTTCAAGGGACAGAACAATGCTTTTCACGACTAGCTAATAGTTATATTCTTTGGGTCTGCAGTCACAAAAGCTTTAAGTCAAGATTAAGCTAATAATTAACACCACCATGGGATGGCAACCCTTTTCGAAGCAAAACTTCTTGGAACAATTTTATTCTTACCAATATGCACAGGGTTCCATCTTTTGTTCTCTCTTTATGTCAATGACTTGGGCACTGACCTAGATCATTCCAGGGTAAATCTTTTTGCAGATGACACGATACTGATTACTGCTGGCCGCTCTCCGGATGACGTGATTGCTAAGCTACAGGGTGATTTCAACAAACTACAACATCAGCTAGTTGCTCTTAAACTAGTCCTGAATACCTCCAAAACCAAGGTGCTATGCTTCTCACCAGGACTAAAGCATGAAGTAATTTTCCCCAATTACATTCCTTAAATAATTATCAAATAGAGCAAGTCAAGATCTATAAGTATCTTGGGGTCATCCTGGATTCAAAACTGAATTTTGAAGATCACATTGATTATATTGGTAAAAAGACAAAAATAAAAATTGGTTTTCTGTATTGACACAAGCACTGCTTCCCCCCAATGTTCTGTTTGGAATTGATAAAAGCTACCATACTGCCTCTACTTGACGACCGTGACATCGTGTATAAATCAGCCCCAAGTACTGTACTGAAGAAGCTTGATTCCATCTATCACTCGGCCTTAAGATTTACATTGAACTGCCCATATAGGACTCACCACTATGATCTCTACATTGGGTCATACTTAACATCTCTTAATGTTCGACGGCTTGTGCACCAGATCTTATTTATTCACGATGTACTTACAAAAAAATCCGCAGACTACCTGCTGGATCTCTTCTCTGTTTCAAAGAACAAATTTGACCTCAGGTCTTTGCTCATTTACCAGCTTCACATTCCCTATTGCCGTACAAAAACTGGAGGAAGGGCCTTTGCTATTGATGCCCCCAGGGTCTGGAATGCTATTGCCAATAAACTGCAACTTGAATCGCTACCAATGAGATCTTCTCTCAAAACTGCTCTAGAGGAGTTGTACACCCCTAGCTGCCACTGCTATTCATTGCCGTAAAATTAAATAAAATGTTTCGCTCCGGATGACGCTGCAAAGTATTATCTGTATTTTGATTTAGCGTGCTGATCTTAAAGGTGCATTGAAAAATTTGATACTCCGACTGATGCTTCTGTTGTTGTGGAGTAACTCATGCAGCCAGCTATGGCTCTAGAATTTGGTGTTACATGTTATTTATGTAGTTTATTGTAAAAATTCGGTCACAGTCCCTGTGATCACTGTTACGTTGCAATTATGGCTTTATTTTTTGGTGATTTCGAAAACTTTTTTGGTTTGGACATGTTTATTTTGTTGTAGTACGGAGTTAGACTGATGGCCTTAATCTAAGTTTTCTTGTGGTTGTTGTTGTTTGACTTGCATCCCACTGGGATTTTTTGCACACAGCGTTGGTGTACGGTGCTTTTTTTCAGGAATATTTTGCTGTTTTTTTTCATGGATTTTCTGTTTGCACAGTCACATAGTCACTTTAAGATGTTTTTCTTGTTCGTGTTTTTGTTTTTTTGTTTGTTGTGGTTGCACTCGATTCAAGAGCCGAATGGCTCACAGGGCTATACCAAAATATATCAACTGAAACTGTGTTGGAGCGCAGTCACCACGAGGTCCAATGATTATAGCGGGCAGTATGGTTTGAGTTGTCCACTTACTATTCCTCCTGACTGTCCTGCTGAGGTCCAGAGGCGAACTTTGTCGTGCAGTGTTCTTTGTACCGAATTTACCGCTGGTCCCCAGCCAGGGCGCTGGGTCGGCGTGTGTGTGTGTGCCGAACACACGGCGCTTTCGTCTGCGCCGTCAGTCTCTTTCTACCACTGGGGTGGTTGCTGAGTCCGCACGCTGCTCATGCTGGCAGCGGTGCCCGTGCTGGAATGGATGATGGGTCCGGCTCCATCTGCGTTGATGTGCGCGATGGTCCCGTCGCCAGATAGCGCTCGCAGCTCATCCGCTGGGCGGCAGCGGGTCACCCCCCTTGGCACCAGACACTGTTGATCCTTAGGCTTGACCTTTGCTGGAGTGTGCTCGAGGCTTCCGAGTCAGTACGTCTGCAGATTATCTGCGCGCCCAGGTTGATTAGCAGTCGGAATGCCTGTGGCCGCGCCGCTCCTCCTTGTTTCAGCAGCTTGCCTCGTGCGAGCACCCTTGACGCTCCCCGCCCTTCCCCCAGGAGGGCTCCTACTGTGAGCTGCTTGTCCGCTGCTCCTCACTTACTCTCTAAAACTCATAAAATGTATGCACACACCTCTTAGCTTCTCACAACTGTTATAGCTTAGTACAATACAACTTCTCGCAGTCCTTGACTCTGCAAGCGACTCAAAACATAAGGATAAATGTAGAATAAAACTTTCAGCGAAACTCCGTCTGTCAGCGCCGAACTCAACACTTAGCAACACATTGCCCCTCTCCTCTGCAAGACTCGACATCTATGGTTGATTTCGAGGACCATACCCCGGAGCTTGCCGTTGCAAGACTGGTTTGGGTGGTTCGGCTTCTTTGTTATATCCGATATGTTTCGCTTTAGCTCGTCTTCTCACAAAGGACCGGAATTCCTTTGATTTCGCTCCTCGGCCTGTGATTGGTCCTCTCACGATGGAACAACTGTCCTTTTGATTGTGACCGTTTGTCCGGTGTACGTGTGTGTCTGTCTGTTCTAATTTATGTCATTTCCTAAGTCACATCAAGGCCCGACCCCTCTCCTCTTCCTTCTGTCATCTCATGGCCTGTTGACACAGATGCTCTCAATTGCCCCTAAGTGCAGTTATTCCAGTTTTACAACTTTCCGTAGTAATTAACCTCCAGATGTCCTCTGTGTGGGTGAGGCAGGGGGGGGGGGTTCCTTTTGGCCTTTTGATGTCTCGAGGGAGGAGTTCGCAGGTATGCGTCACTGCAATTTTTTAAAACGATTACATACAAAATAGGCATTATCACTCTTAATATATGTTTTTGGGAAAGGCATATATACAACAAAACGCGTCCCGTTGAGTGCAGCCATTCTTGCTGAATAATATTAACCACACTAACTAACCTCCCATGTTCTCTTCGGACTTATGCATGCTTGATCCTGTCTCGTTACGGAATTCTCAGCATTTGTCTCAGACGCCTGAGCTCAAATAACAACTTATTTAAAAGTTGCTTAGTTATGGTCCAGATCTCTGCTCATGACTGGCTCTGGCTTGACAGCAGAGGTCTCACTCCAGATCAGCCGAGCGGCATTTTTTCATCAGCTGCATAACGCTGTGTGAAAGCTCCCTAATCTGTCGCTCCACACGAAGCTTCAGGTCTTATCGGCCACGGTCATGCCCTCCCTTCTCTATATTTGTGAAACGTGGGCCCCCCTAATGGAACATCTTCACCAGTTAGGAATATTTAGGCTGGCCTGCCGGTGATCCATCCTGGGTTTAACAAGGCTGTATTGTGTGAGGAGCTCACAAATCCTTGATAGATCTTGACAAAGTCCCATCGGTGAGCTCCGGCAGGAAAGGCTGCGTTGGCTGGGTCATGTAGCCCGCATGCCTAAACAGCTTTTGTTCGGCTGGATAGAGGGGGTTAAATGGGCATGGCACGGGCTAGAGAAGAGATGGAGTGATGTAGTACAGGGGAACTGAGTGAACTTGCCGATGACTCGTACCAGCGGTGTCAAGATCGGCGTCTGTGGAGGAGGCTCGTGAAGGACGCTACTGGGCAGTTGGAGGCAATAATGGAAGACAGAGGAGTGACGCTCACAACAACGAGCAGAGCACCGGGTGGCTAAAGCACAGCAAGTTGGCACAGTAGGAGGCACAGGTGGTGCATCAGCCAGTCATCTCAGTCAGGCAACCCATGGCATCTGGGTCTGTCCCATCGCCTTAACGTGCACATAGCCAAGCACAAGCGCCGTGGTGACATCATCACCACTTAGTAGCGAATGGTGGTTGTTGTATATACACTCGTGTGTGTATGTACAGTGAGGGAAAAACCTGCTGATTTTGTACGTTTGCCCACTGACAAAGAAATGATCAGTCTATGATTTTAATGGTAGGTTTATTTGAACAGTGAGAGACAGAATAACAACAAGAAAATCCAGAAAAACGCATGTCAAAAATGTTATAAATGTATTTGCATTTTAATGAGGGAAATAAGTATTTGACCCCCTCTCAATCAGAAAGATGTCTGGCTCCTTTATACAGGTAACGAGCTGAGATTAGGAGCACACTCTTAAAGGGAGTGTTCCTAATCTCAGCTTGTTACCTGTATAAAAGACACCTGTCCACAGAAGCAATCAATCAGATTCCAAACTCTCCACCATGGCCAAGACCAAAGAGCTCTCCAAGGATGTCAGGGACAAGATTGTAGACCTACACAAAGCTGGAATGGGCTACAAGACCATTGCCAAGCAACTTGGTGAGAAGGTGACAACAGTTGGTGCGATTATTCACAAATGGAAGAAACACAAAAGAACTGTCAATCTCCCTCGGCCTGAGGCTCCATGCAAGATCTCACCTCGTGGAGTTGCAATGATCATGAGAACGGTGAGGAATCAGCCCAGAACTACACGGGAGGATCTTGTCAATGATCTCATGGCAGCTGGGACCATAGTCACCAAGAAAACAATTGGTAATACACTACACCGTGAAGGACTGAAATCCTGCAGCGCCCGCAAGGTCCCCCTGCTCAAGAAAGCACATATGCATGCCCGTCTGAAGTTTGCCAATGAACATTTGAATGATTCAGAGGACAACTGGGTGAAAGTGTTGTGATCCGATGAGACCAAAATGAAGCTCTTTGGCATCAACTCAACTCGCCGTGTTTGGAGGAGGAGGAATGCTGCCTATGACCCCAAGAACACCATCCCCACCGTCAAACATGGAGGTGGAAACATGCTTTGGGGGTGTTTTTCTGCTAAGGGGACAGGACAACTTCACCGCATCAAAGGGACGATGGACGGGGCCATGTACTGTCAAATCTTCGGTGAGAACCTCCTTCCCTCAGCCAGGGCATTTAAAATGGGTCGTGGATGTGTATTCCAGCATGACAATGACCCAAAACACACGGCCAAGGCAACAAAGGAGTGGCTCAAGAAGAAGCACATTGAGGTCCTGGAGTGGCCTAGCCAGGCTCCAGACCTTAATCCCACGGAAAATCTGTGGAGGGAGCTGAAGGTTCAAGTTGCCAAATGTCAGCCTCGAAACCTTAATGACTTGGAGAAGATCTGCAAAGAGGAGTCGGACAAAATCCCTCCTGAGATGTGTGCAAACCTGGTGGCCAATAAACGTCTGACCTCTGTGATTGCCAACAAGGGTTTAGCCACCAAGTACTAAGTCAGGTTTTGCAGAGGGGTCAAATACTTATTTCCCTCATTAAAATGCAAATCAATTTATAACATTTTTGACATGCGTTTTTCTGGATTTTGTAGTTGATATTCTGTCTCTCACTGTTCAAATAAACCTACCATTAAAATTGTAGACTGATCATTTCTTTGTCAGTGGGCAAACGTACAAAATCAGCAGGGGATCAAATACTTTTTTCCCTCACTGTAGATTGTGGGGAACGGGAGTGCAGCGGTTAGTGCACTGTTCTACGAACCTGACAACCCGAGTTCGATTCTTGCTCATGGCCAATACCAGTGACGATTATCTGACCCAGTCCTGGGCCTCCATGTGTATGTTGATATAATGTTAAATCTGAAATTATCTCATTCTGATCCTGCACCTCACAATGTGAGCGTTTACAGTGTTAGAGTTGATTAAATGCATTGATCGGGGGCGTTTGATTGAGGGCCTTGATCAAACTCCTAAAGCAAAGGTGTTATGCCATCACGGGACTCCAGCATGCTGCGTGTGTAAAAGCAAAAAAAGCAACATCACCAGTAGCAACAACACCTTGTGATGGAGACACTGCAACTTCACCTTCTGCTCCTCACCGAGGTGCATTGGCTTCTGGTTGCTGAACGAATGCATTATTAGGTTGCAATCATAACACACAAAGTGCTTGTCACAAATTAATCACAATACCTTGCTGATCTCGTCAAGGAGCATAAACCATCACTCGAACTCCGGTCATCCTCACAGTTAGCGGCTTTAGGGTAACCATCGAAAAAAGATGGTTACCGTATTGCGTGCCTACAGATGTGCTTCTGCGGCCATCTGGAACGCTCTTCCTTCCAATCTAGATTGAAAACTCATTTTTAGAACTGCTTTTTGTGTTTAGTTGGTTGTCCTGCACCGCACCACTGGCTACATACGGTGCGAAAGAAGTTCAACATACCTACAAAGTGGTTTTCATAGCCAAGAAAAGACCCGATCTGTGAAAGTAAACCAACCCTGGACCTCCTTGTCACAACTCCCTGTATTATGGACATCACTGCCCAATTACACAGTTCTCATCATCTTCAAGTCCATCTCTTCATACCAGGATTTGCGCTCCTACTGCAGGAGACCCATTTCTTACTGACACCATTAACCTTGTCTTAAAAGAAAAGCTTGTATCTTCAGACCCCAATAGGTAACATTTCCCTTAGCACACTTACTCCCTTCATTCTTACTTCAGAAGTCACTAAGTGGTGGTCTGAACTGATTTATTCAGCTGTGTATCTCTGGTGTTCAGAAAATATTTCCTCTGTTGTGCCCTGTTTACAACGTACAGGAATACACCACTATCCATAAGTGTTGCGTTCATAGGAAATCTATTTTAACTCAAAATTGCTTAAAGCGAAGTCTAGATTCCCAAAGACATTGTTAAAATCAGGGGTTTGTTGCAAGCTGACATTTATAGATAAAAACATCTGACTAAATGTCATTAAGAGTATAACAATAGATATGATTATAAATTGACATACATTTTAGCTAATAATAAGTTAAACTAATAAGAAGAAATTAATTAGATAAACCTTATTCTTGGTTCTTTCGGTAAAGTCACATGACTTTACCGAAAGAACCAAGAATATGAATCCCTGCAGTCACGAAAGCATTAAATCAAAATTTAGATAAACCTTACCAGAGATGGTTGAAGAGCTTACTGGATGAGCAGTGGCGGTGTTATGCAGACAGAGGGGAAGCTGCTTCTTCATCTGTCGATGAAGCTGTAGCCACAGCGACGTCCACCAGAGGAAGCTGGTTCTCTACTGGGCTCCTCTCTGGACGTTCTGGCTTCATTGCAGAACATAAAACAAATATGTCCAGAGAGAGCTGGACACTTCCATTTGGCGGAGGGATTTTGATTGATAAGCGCAATGTGTGTACAGTGGTATTACATTACACAACAGTCCGTTTTAACCACATGTGTTCCTCATTTACAAATTGCACGAGCATTTTTTGTGTGCAATGTTTAGAAATAATGCATATGCGAAAAATTATACCTATGAGGATACATGTTCTCTAATTAATCTGCAACATATATGCGAAACAATGCATAATGCTGTAACTTTTATCGGGGTATTCCTGTAATCGATGAGGCTCAGTCTTGCCATCGGTGACCTCCGTGTGAGCTTGTGTAACCTCTTCTGTTCAAACTGTGTGGTACAAGCTATGGAGCAGCAAAAAAAATAAATTAATTATAATTAATCTTTTGCTGCTTCATAGCTTGTGTAACCTGGTTGGATTGTAGTTTTCCTGTCCTATTCCATGCTGCCCTAGTCCATGCCCCCTACTCATACCTGCCTCCTACCTGGATGTTGAAGTCCCCTAGTTGGAGAACATCATACTTCAGTACTATTTTTTGCAGTCGACTTGCCAAATGTAGGATGTGTAACATTACACCTGTTTCATTATGCTCTTACAGGTTTGACCCTGATATTTTGCTTGGGTATGAGGTCCAGATGCTTTCTTGGGGCTACTTGCTGCAGCGAGCAGCTGCACTTAAAAGGGACTTCAAAAGCACCATCTCAAGGATGAAGGGTCAGAGAGCAACAATCACCACTAAACATTCCACCACGTTCGTTTCGGAGCGCAACGCAAGCGCGCCTGTGTAATAGTCGCACCACGCTTAGCTGGGCACTGGTGACGCATACTGGTAACCCAGCACTATGTGAGCGGGGTTTGGATTACACAAGTTTGTGAAGTGCCCAAATCCGCTGGGCGTCGAGGTCACCATCTCCTGGCTTGTCAGAATGTAGCATTACAGCAAGTGGGTTTATTTCCATTTTTTTTTCAATCTGTACGGCGATTGAATGTTACCCATTTGCATGCGTGGGCTTTCACTGAGTACTCCGCTTTCTTCTCACATATATAAACATTCATTAATGAAGTTGACCAAACAGCGTTATGTCGGGCCACAGAGCTTGGGCAATTGTTGCCACTGGTTCTGGCTGCCTCTGAATTTAACAAATTAGTGTATTTATTAAATGAGTATTTATTTTCGTTATTTAAAAAAACGACACAAACTCATTCCTCTTCAAGCACCATACCCGGACAACTTGGGCTCGTTTCTGCATGGTGACCAAACGCTGAGATAAAAAATTCAGTGTTTGCTAATTCCACACCAACATTGCTACAGGGAGTGAAGACTGCTTGACAGCTAAATTATGTTCAAGCAATTGGATGGCTCCATATATGCATTAATATGGTCAGGAATAAAATGTTTATTGGAAGTGTTTTCTATTGTTTTTCAGTAGAACCCACAGAAACTCAAGTTGGTGTTGGAAAGAATGAGGAAGACGATGACTTTCCAGACATTCACATTGGGGGTCGAGTCGTTCTGAACCTGTGGAGCCAAATGAGGTCTGAGGTGAGTTCATCACCTCGCGTTGCCACTCATGGCTCATGGCAAGTGTAGGACATGTCCAGTCTTTAAGCTTAAAGCTTGAGAACTCAACACTGTGATTCATGCTAAATGCGTTCGGGTGACCTGATTATATTCCTGACCAAAACTAACATTCGTGGTAAGTGATCTCAGAATCATTCCTAGACATCCCCACAGCCCTTCACCAAGTAGTACTGACCAGTGTGGTGACATATCAGAATCAGAATATTTACTTATACTGGAGGAATCTGATGAGCTCTAAAGATCTTTTTCACAGATGTTCAGGATGGGGCAGGTCAGAACGTGACAACAACAAGCAATTAAAAAACATGATAGGAGTGCAAAGTATAAGGATGGTAAGCAAATCACTTAAAAAATATACAAATTATAGCTCAACTTTTTTTTATTTTACCAGGCAAAGCCCACTGAACCTGGCCACAAATGATATCTGAAAAAGTGGCTTATCATGTGGAAATTTATAGTAGTAAAATAATCTAAATGATCTAAATGCATGTTTCAAAAATGTGGAGGGAAAACCAAAGAACCTGGAGTAAATATTAAAGTGACCATGGGGAGAACATGCAAACTCCAAAAATACAGGCGTCAAGGTTGATATCGAACCCCCAACCTGCATACCAGGTGAAGAACAGAACATCACACCACTGTGGTGCCCCTTAAATAAATAAATACAAAGAAATAAAGTATATAAGTTCAAATTGCATTAGTACATCTGTAGTGTTGAACACTGAGGCACACACTTGACTTGGAGGCAACACGTTTATTACACAGCCCCAACAGGGCTAACTACATAAACGTACACATGCTAACTAGACCCCAACAGGGTAACAACACTACTTTAACAGGGTAACTACATAACCGGGTCAGTCAGTAACATTCTGACTGACCCACGATACCAAGTGAAGACCGACAATCGAAGACATTGCACCGAGGGTTGATTCCAGAGAACAGCCCAGAATGCTCTCGCGACCTTTCCCGAAGGATCTCGACCGAGCATCACGTGTCCCTCAAGCCCCCCGCGGAGCCCCCCCTCACTACTCTGTCCCAGTCACGTGCCCTCTCGGTTTCACCCAGACTACCATGTTCTGACTGACCCTCTCTCAGGCCGTCACCAGGACTATGCCCCCGAGGGCCCGTTCACATGCCTCACCCACTCTGGCCCCAGAGAGAGGTTCCAGGCGCACAGTAGCACTCTTATGACAGTGCCTGGCGCTAACACCATAGTGACACCCTTAACGTCACTGCACATCTGTAGTGACTGAATTGGAGACACTAAGAGTTGGAGGCACTCTGTTTATTAACACGCACCAATGGGTTAACACTTCCAAATAATCCGTCTATAGTCGACTATGGTTCTCAGTCAGGACAGTTCGTGGACTGCCTGACTGGCGATGCCGAGATGGTGAAGACGGAGACGACGATGAAGACTCCAGCAGCATGACGGGGATCCCACTCCAAACGACAGCCCCGAGGTCCCCTCTCGGGGCCCCTCTTATACTGTCAGCATGGCCTGGCTCCGGCCCTGGCCACGCCCCCTTTCTAGAACCTACCCGCGGGTTCCTGGTGTGTCCCTTCCGTGACCTTTCCCCTAGATCCCCCTCTGATGTATCACTTGGCCTGCTGCTGTCAGGGCTATTGTAAGCTGCAGATCCCCTTGCCCGCCAGCAGCCAGCGCTATGCTGCTACATAGCCAATTCTATGTGACTACACATCCATTCCCAAGCTTGACAAAGGCAGCAGAACAAAAACAGTCCCTCATTAAAATTGTACGTGAAAGTTGAACTAGCAATACATTGCTAATAATCCCGAAGAGCAACCAGCCGTTCATTTGCGGCCTAGCTCAGGCCCGAATTCTCCCGAGAAGCTTCCCTAGCCTCTGACAAGTGCTTGAGGGTAAGGCGTTGGGGTCGGCCAGTTTGCTTTTCCCCAGCTCCGGGTTCAATTGAACTTAGATGGGTGGATCATATTCTCTCCCATACATAATGAAAAATGTCGAGAAGCCGGTGGATGCGTGCGGGGCCAATCTATACGCTGCGAGAACACCAGGAATGCGCAGTTCCCAGTCAGACTGATCCTCAGTAACCTGGTGACACAGCATGGATGTTAGAGTCCTATGTAGGCGTTCCACCATGCCATCAGTCTGTGGGTGATAGGGTGAGGTGCGGACCTTTTTTTATGCCCAACAGGCCGCACACTTCCTTGAGTAATTTAGAAGATACATTTTTGCCCTGGTCCATGAGGAGACGTTCCGGGGCTCCTTTATCCAAAACTTACCCATGGGGGAAAGCATCAGTAATGGTGGCAGCTGACTGGTCCGGCACCAGCCAGGCCATCGGCCACCGCGAAATGTACTCAACACTCACTAATAAATATTTATTACCCGGCGAGGTGGTGGGAAATGGACCGAGCATGTCGAGTGTCACGAGCTCGTTGACACGGGACACGCCGATTGATTTCAAGGGGGGACATGCCATTTTGGGTGGTGGTTTCCGGCGAGCACATTCTGTGCATCCCCCTCATGCCCGGCCAAAAAAAATGCAGGCGGAGCGTAGACAAGGTCTTTTGGACACCGAGATGCATTATGCGTTCATGCGTCGCCCATGTCAGTTTACCCCGCAAGACGGTTTGAACCACTATGTTGTACTGTTGCAACTCAGCGTCCGATTTCATCAACAGGCCCCCTGAAATTATCACCGAAGAACCGACTCGTTGGTTCCCATCGGCCTCGGAGTCGTTAATACGGCGTCTAATTTTAAATAGCGAGGCGTCCTCCACCTGGAGTTGCCCCCACTCAGCGTTTAAGAGGCCGAGTGTACGATCTCGCATGTCGGGCACGTCTGTGTGTGCAGCATCAGCCGCAGCGACAACAGTTCGTGGCGGTACTGTATCAGCAGGCTTGCATCACCCCACGCCTGAAATGCATGCACACCTGTCACTGGGTGGCAATCGTGACAGGGCGTCAGCATTTGTGTGGCGGACTCCCTTTCTGTAGGATACAATGAAGGAATAGTCCTGAAAGACTTCCAACCAGCGGGAGAGTTGACGCGATGGCTGTTCGACACGCTCAGGGTGAAACCGTATTCCCTTCCTTGGAATTTTGCCTAACAAGTTGTTTCTTTAAGCGCAAGGGATTAGCATATTTGTGCCGGGGGGTAATTTTAACAGTACAGGTGGCCATCGCCAGAACTGATGTATTTGCCGTGCGGAAGAAATTTGGCGATGTTTAAAATGCCATTCGGCGACCCGAGGGTAATTCTATGCAGCCTGGATCGGTAAGGATGGTCAGGGGCATTTTGGCTAGAAAATCCGTTCCCAACAGGCAAGGTACAGCCACAGACATGGAAACAAGCACATGGGCTCATCAAGCTAATGTCGCCGATGCATACTGTCGCTATTAACTGGCCAATAATCCCTAATGATTGACCGTTTGCAGCAAAACACAGGATATTAACAGGCAAAATGGCGTGAGATTTTGGCGGCAAACAGTCGTAAATATTCTCCAAAATGATTGTCGCCGATGCACCGGTATCCACAAGTACCCTTACTTCAATCCCATCGATAGTCCCAACGATAACAGACGAACCTGCTGCTGCAGCAATAACGCCGCGACCCAAGGCGTGCAATTGCGCGGGACGCCATGGCCAACCTTCACACGCAACAACGCGCCCCACCCGCGACGTGCCCCGACCCGCACCGATGACACGCGATCCCGAGCCCGATGCATGAGGTGGATGTGTGGGCTGTGTGTGAGGTACACCTCAACTTGCATGTGGGCCCCGATGAGAGGAGAACGGGCGATTGTAGTACAGCGGCGACGTGGGAGGTCTTGCCCATGGAGCACGGCAGCCGATGGAGACATGTCCCGGCAAACCGCATTTAAAGCACACCACCGGCCCATCCTTCTGGCGGGAGGAAGGCTCCGTTGGGCGTCCTCGGTCGCCGTGTGGCCTTGCATCTGCCCTCTTTCCCCTACCCCCGGAGAAGGAAGCACAGGTTCATGGCGATGCTCCGTCTTTGGCCGCTCCTCCCTCCGCGGTGGTTAGGACACCTGCAGCCATGTCGGAGCGTCGCTGAATGCTGAAGTGTGCCTCCAGGCACCGCGCAATTCTGAATGAGGAGTGGTCGTCGTCATCCATCGCAGGCAGCATAACCTGTAGTTCCCGGGTAAGCTGGAGCATCTTTTCCAGGACCAGCGAGTCCCTGCCAACCTGGTCCATCCCGGGGTAGGCTGACTTCGCTAGTGCCAGAAGCGCGCTGCGAAAGGCGAGAGGCGTCTTGGCCTTTTCCCGCCTCCGTGTGGCGAACTTCTGGTGCTTGTGCGACTGGGGAGCGTAGATTAGCGCCATCTGAGCCAGAGCTTGGGACAGAGAGCGCTTGTCCTCTTTGGGAATAGCGTCGAACGACGCCAGAGCTTCGTCGTCCAACGCCGTTGGCAGCGCACGTAGCGCCTCCTCCATCCAGTTGGCTAGCTTGATTGTAAATCGGCGTCCGAATCGCCGCCAGTTACTGTGTAAATTCCTTGACGAATGGCAGCCTGGGTTAGCGGAACTTGAAATTGGGTGAGAGGGTTTCCAGCCTGCTGTCCAAATTGGCAGGCACTTGCGCTGCTTGCGTCCCTCGGGTTATCCGCGCGCGGGAAAAGGCGGCGGTGGAAGTCCTGGGGCGTTGGACGAGCGTCCTCTCGTCGTCCTGCTGCATAATGGCAGCCTGGGCAGTGACGGCGGCCAGGAGGTCTCCCATAATGTCTTTCTTGGTCTGGCGCTCACTCCTTGGAGGCGGCGGTGTGATGAGATTTCGGTCTTCTCCCCACGTCGGCGGCATAACAGCGTCCCGCTCCATCTCCGGGTCCTGAGGACCCGGGGTTGATTGTGGGGGAGCCCCATTGTCGTGGTCGTCCTCGTCCGAAGACGACCTTGGAAGTTGCTTTCTCCTTGTTTACATGAGTGAACTATGGTATCACCAACTATTATAACTCCTTACCAGTTGTAGTGCTATTAAATGGAGACACACTACGTGGTTGGAGGCAATCCGTTTATTAACACTTCCTTTAATCAGGACTTTTACGGAACTGGTTCTATCATTGGTGTAGACGTATTTATCACTACGTAACCCCCTATACACGAGGCTATTGAAGCTCCACGACCCGACGACGTGACCGGACCCACCGAACGTTCCCCACTTAATCGACCCTCGATCATCTCCGCGCTTCCGCTGCATCCTGTTCAGCACTCTTTCCCCCTAGTGGTGGATCTACCGTCACTACACTAGTTGACGAATTGGCATGTTCTGTTTACGTGACAACCCTTACTAGTTGGCTGTGTCGGGTGGTGGCGGGTTTTAACGACATATTTACGCGATCTAATCCAAAACCCTCTATTATGGATGATATTGGTCGCGAAAGCATATGTGTTAATGTGTCCACAAATTGGCTGTTCAATTTTGTGCAGCCAACCTCCAACATTTAGGTCTTCGTGAATATCCAAACTGCAGCTGTGGTTCTAAACAAACAACCTCACATGTTAATCAAGTATTAAAGCTTTCGTGACTGCATAAAATTACTCATTGGTTTTTTCGGTAAAGTCATGTATGTAGAAATGCAATAAAATTATATTAAAACAAAAAAACAATCACGACGTTTCGATCACAACGCAAGCGATCTTCATCAGGTGTCAAGAACAAATCACGGAGGTAAATACAACAAAAAGATGAGAGACGAGAATTCAACAAACCTGAAAATGCATTATGTGAAGCACATTCAATCAGGCCAACAACACAGTTAGACACTTCCTGGCGGACCACGAATTTCAGAAGAGTGTTAAATTTCGTGTTCAACCTTTGGATTGCACATACCAGCATAGATAGAATGAAAAATACGAGGTACACGGTCAGTAGAAATACATATACAAGTCCACCAAGAGGTAAGGAGGGAGGAAAGACGGACAGGGAGGCAGAGAGAGAGGGGGGGGGCGGAGGGATGAACAGAAGCTTAAATAGGAAATACGGTTGGAGGGGGGGAGGGGCCAGAGCGAGAGTGGCAGCTCAAACACGCACATCTTACACATCCAAAATGGCAGCTCAAAAAAGGACCATCTCTTGTAAATACAAAACGGCAGCTCAAAAAATGACCACCTCTTGTAAATACAAAACAGCAGCTCAAAAAAAAGGGCAGATGGATTCTGACTTAGCAATCATTGGAAATACTTGATTAACCATTTCAGGTCTTAATTGATTGTTCACGCCTACAGTGGCTTTCAGACAGCATACATTAATTTTTCGTCTCCCCCCTCCTCTTTTCAGAACATAGATGGACTAGTCCTTCTAAATAAACTGCCAAATCGCTGCGTGTGGCGCTGACGTTGTTTTATAAATAAATACACCGTTTTAAAATAAATAAATTAATGCAAACCCACACACCTGATGACGACCGTTTGTGTTATGGTCGAAACGTCGTGAGACTTTTTATTGTTTTATATATTTTATTATTTTATTGTTTCCCTTCAACGTGTCTCATCTTTTTGTTGTATTTACTTCCGTGATTTGTTCTTGACACCTGATGAAGATCGCTTGCGTTGTGATCAAAACGTCGTGATTGTTTTTTGTTTTAATATAATTTTATTGTATTTCTACACACGTGACTTTACCGAAAAAACCAATGAGTAACCTCACATGTTATTGATGACTCTGCTAAGTTCAGCGGAGGGCTATCAGAACCATGTATGGGCACCGAGGATGCTATCGCATGGCTCAACAAATGCGCACTCGCTGAATGAATGTGTCCACATATGCTTGAGGGGGTTGTGCATTCGCTTGATGTCCAGCACCCTCTGTCCTTTCTGAGGCTGTGGTAGTGGTAATGGCAGCGAGTGTGAGGAGGTACTTACCCACCAGCACAGCGTGTGGGGCCATCCAGTACGCTGCTAGAACTCTCGAGATGTGCAAATTCCAATCTGTCTGTGCCTCATTAATTGCTTAACAGAGCATTGACGTTAAGGTCCTGTGCAGGCGTTCGACCATGCCATCCGTTTTAGGATGGTATGGTGAAGTTCTAATCTTTTTGGTTCCCAGAGCATCGCACACCTCACGCAGCAGCTTTGATGAAAAATTTCGCCCTTGATCCGTGAGAAGCTGGTCAGGCGCTACGTTGTCCACCACGTAGCCATGCAAAAAAGCGTCGGCAATGGATGCAGCCCATTGGTCTGGTTGTGCCCAAGCCATTGGCCACCGGGAAAAATATTCCACAACGACCAGGAGAAATTTCATAATAAACGTTTTTGGGTTAGATCGCGATGTTTATAAATGTGTCGTAACCCTCCACCACCCGACACGGCCTATCAGCAAAAAAGTGACACGTTGACAAAAAACAAATAGTTCACTACTTTATCCCACGGGTCTGTTGAAGAGTGAATTCACAACATTTACAGTTTTTGAGTACGACGTTTCGCTGGTAATTAAATCCAGCATTATCGGGCAAGTTGCCAGAATGGTGAAGCCCTCACTTGCTCCCAGTCTTAAATAGAACAGCAATGACGTCATCACTTAACGCATTCAGGTGCAGTGATTTGAGACGGAGGGGGGGGGGTATTGTAATTATATGTTAGATTAGTAATCAGTTAATTGTTATGATTAGTAATAAGTTGTAGATTAGTAATTAGTTGTATTGTGTCATTGTAATTATATGCTACGTTAGTAATCAGTTACTTAGCATGTGTTTCCCCTATAAGGAAATATAACATGTATTATTTAATAATACGCATCCAGGCCGCACTAAGCCGTAGCTGTCAGAGCGATTAAAGTTATTTTTATTTCTCTCAATTTCAATGGATTCTCTAATTAGTCTTTGCCAGTAATAATTAGTTTTGCACAACACTTCAACGTTATCAAAATCAATTTAGTGTCCTTGTTGGCAAGCATGTTCTGCCACTGCCGACAGTTGTGTTTGAGATAATTTAATATTTCTTTGGTGTTATTTTAGTCTTACACTGATGTTACGTACCGTCTGTCCAATATAGCATCTGCCACATAAACAATAAATCCTATAAATTTTGATTTAAAGCTTTCGTGACTGCAGTAATTCATATTCTTAGTTCTTTCGGTAAAGTCACGTTGAAGGGAAACAATAAAATAATAAAATATATATAAAACAATAAAAATTCTCACGATGTTTCGACCATAACACAAACGGTCATGTCCAAGCAAAATATCTAGGAGCGGGAGTGTGTTATTCACCTCCATTTCCATGGCGAACTGGATGGCCGGGTTTTGTGCATTGAGATGATTTAGAAAAACATTAAGTGTATCTTTACCATGTGGCCAGACAACCAAAGTGTCATCCACATGTCTAAACCAAAAAGATGGTTTTAATGTACTCAAGGCAAGTGCTCTTGTTTCAAAGTTTTCCATGTACAGATTTGCTATAGCAGGAGATAAAAGAGAGCCCTCTCTTGCCCATTGCTGCTCCTTCCTTTTGTTTAAAGAAATCACCGCTTGCCAACAAGAACACTTAATTGATTTTGATAACGTTGAAGTGTTGTGCAAAACTAATTATTACTGGCAAAGACTAATTAGAGAATCCATTGAAATTGAGAGAAATTGAAATAACTTTAATCGCTCTGACAGCTACAGGCTTAGTGCGGCTTGGAAGTGTATTATTAAATAATACATATTACATTCCTTATAGGGGAAACACATACTAATTAACTGATTACTAACGTAGCATATAATTACAATAACACACATTACAACTCATTACTAATCTACAACTTATTACTAATCATAATTAACTGTCTATATAATTACAATACCCCCCTCCCCTCCACGTCAAATCACTGCAGCTGAATGAGTTAAATGATGACGTCATGCTGCTGCTCTGTTTAAGACCGGGAGCAAGTGAGGGCTTCACCATTCTGGCAAATTGCTCGATAATGCTGGATGTAATTACCAGCGAAACGTCGTACTAAAATTTTTTTGGTAAATGTTGTGAATTCACTCTTCAACACACCGGTGGGCTAAAGTAGTGAACTATTTGTCTTTTAATAATAGGGGTTTTCCCCTTTTTTCTGGCAACAAAACTGAAATCTTTTTACAAGGATTCATGTCTGCATTAACCACAATACCTGCAGTCAAAATGCAAACAAAAACATACTATGATAATATATGCATTGTCCTTGAAACTGATTGGTCCACTCCAAGGGACGGCTTTCTTTTGAGCCTCGACCCAATTGGTGCTCGGCCAGATGGCGCCAAAAGGCGTACAGCTCAAAGACAATGCACTATCAAAGTAATGAGGGCTCGGGGTGAGCATCTACATCATTAGACCTCCTTTGCCAGTACCAAAATGTAATAATAGGGTTTTTCCCCTTTTTTCTGGCAACAAAACTGAAACCTTTTTACAAGGATTCATGTCTGCATTAACCACAATACCTGCAGTCAAAATGCAAACAAAAAACATGCTATGATAATATATGCATTGTCCTTGAAACTGATTGGTCCACACCAACGGACGGCTTTCTTTTGAGCCTCGACCCAATTGGTGCTCCACCAGATGGCACCAAAAGGCGTACAGCTCAACGACAATGCACTATCAAAGTAATGAGGGCCCGGGGTGAGCATCTACATCATTAGACCTCCTTTGCAAGTACCAAAATGTAATCATAGGGTTTTTCCCCTTTTTTCTGGCAACAAAACTGAAACCTTTTTACGAGGATTCATGTCTGCATTGACCACAATACCTGCAGTCACAATGCAAACAAAAAACATACTATGATAATATATGCATTGTCCTTGAAACTGATTGGTCCACACCAAGAGACGGCTTTCTTTTGAGCCTCGACCCAATTGGTGCTCGACCAGATGACACTTTTTTGCTGATTGGCCGTGTCGGGTGGTGGAGGGTTATGACACATTTATAAACAATGCGATCTAACCCAAAAACGTTTATTATGAATAATATTGATCGTGAAAACCTACATGTTAAACAGGAGAAATTTACACCATTGGAACCTCTTTTGCAGTAGCAAAATATGATTATTGTTTTTTTACCCTTTTATCTGGCAACAAAACTGACATCTTTTTTACAAGGCGTCATGTTTGCATTGACCACAATACCTGCGGTCGGAATGCAAACAAATAACATAACTCTGATAATGTATGCGCTGTCCTTTAAATTGATTGGTCCACACCCGAGACAGCTTTCCTTAGAGTCACGTCTATCATGGTGTTGGACCAGATGACGTGTTTTTTGTTTGCATTCCGACCACAGGTATTGTGGTCAATGCAAACATGACTCCTTGTAAAAAAGGTGTCAGTATTGTTGCCAGATGAAAGGGTAAAAAAACAATTCAGTAGAAATGTATTCCCCTTTTGGGAAGCCGGAAATGGCCCCAGAATGTCAAGCGCAACAAATTCATTAATTTGAGACATTGGGATGCATTGCAATGGAGTCTGAGCCCTTCCCAATGATGGTTTCCGGGACGCACAATCAGTGCAGCCCTTCACCAGGTGGTGCACATCGTTTGACATACCCGGCCAATAAAAATCTCATTGCAGCATCAACGTTTTCCGTGCACCACCCGCGTCACTCTACCTCGCAGGGCAGTGGGAACCACTATACAATGATGCTGCAGTCCCTTATCCCACCTCATCAAAGTCCTGCTCAAAGGATTATTTGGCACACTCCCGTTGGAGCGCGGCGCCGCAAGCTCAGCAACGACATGTCTTCCACCTGCAGCCGTCCCCACTCGGCGTGCGTAAGGCCGCGACGACCTGTGGCGACCCAGCCGCTGGTGGTTTACACCTTGCAGCACCCGCCGAGCATGCACATTGCTCACTCGGCGGCAGGCGGGACAGTGCATCTCCATTTCAGTGCTGCAGACCTTTTTGGTAAACCACCCTGAACGAGTACTCCTGCAGTATTTCCAACCACCGCGAAAGCTGGTCGGAAGGCTGGTCAACTCGCAAGGAGTACTGAAGGGCCACGTGGTCCGTGCGAACTACAAAGTTCCTGCCATAAAGATATGGCCTATGCTACTGTATGAAATATATCATGGCCAAAAGCTCCCTGCGGGTTACACAATAGCGCTGCTCCACGGTGGACAGGATGCAACTACCATACACGACCACCCTTTCCACACCATTCTTTACCTGGAACAAGACAGCGCCTATGCCCGTATCACTGGCATCTGTATTTAATACGAATGGCAAGGAGAAATCCGGATTGCGTTAGCAAGGTGATCACGCAGCGTGGCGAATGTAGCCTCCTCCTTCCCCCCCCCCAGCTAAACTTTTGGTTGCGAATTGAGGAACGAACCGTCGGTAATAGGACGTGAACCCAACAAAACTGCTGAATTCACCCACCGACTTGGGGGTTGTCCAATCACATATGCATGCTGTTTTGTCTGAAGCCATAGCTATTCCGGAAGCGCTGACAATGTGACCCAAATACCGCACAGAGGTTTGTAACAATGGTATTTTTCCAGTTTCAACTTGAGATTAGCTGCCCATATCATTAGGAACACAGAACGCAACCGCTGCAAATGCTCTTCAAAAGTGAGCCCGAACACAATGACGTCGTTGAGATAAATAAGGCACAAGTCCCATTGCAGACCCGCCAAGACCATTTCCATTAGTCTTTTGAACATGGCTGGCGCCAAATGCAACCCCATAAGTTCCGAACTCCCCAGAATAGTTCCTGGGGAGTTCGGAATGCAGTCTTCGGTTTGGAATCCTCATCAAGGGGTAGCTGCCAAAACCCTGACAACAAATCGAGAGTCGAGAAGAACCGTGCACCTGACAACATGTCCAGGGAATCTGGGGGAGCGGATATGCGTCTGCTACTGAGACCTTATTTAGTTAGCAAAAATCGGCGCAAAACTGCAGGCTCCCGTCCATTTTTTTAACGAGCACTATGGGGGCACCCCAAGGGCTGGTAGAGGGGGAAATTATGTCAGTGGCCAACATTTCCTCAACCGCCTGCTGAGCATGTTCTTTCTCCCTTTGGATCAACCTATATGAGTATTGCCTAATGGGAGCTGTATCACCAATGTCAATGTGGTGTTGCAGCAAAGAGGTGCGGCCGATATCAAGTTTTCCCTGGTTGAAAATATCAGCAAATTTCCGCAGTAAGGTACGCAACTTGTCTCCTTGCTCTCAAGACAAGTCCGGATTTTCTGCGTACAACTTGTCTGTCCATTTGCTATCCAACTCACCTCCCTGTTCCACCATGCCCACGACCCTTTCTGCATCTGGGGCGACAGCCTCGAAATCCGCAGCTGTCGCGTGAGCCAAGACCGTGCCAGCCTGGACAACAGCTCTGCCCAACCCGACGGTTAATTCTTGCAGGAATGGCTCCTGGTCCCTCCTCAGAGCCGTCTGAGCGCTCACTAGCGTGAGGCCACGGGGCACTGTGTTCGAGGGGGTTAAAAGGACTCTCACCTCGGAATTGGCGAACTGCAGCTGCTTACGGTAGCGCAGAGGAACCAACATCTGCGTGCCTGGCGGGATCTCAACAGATTCCCTCACCAGTGCTTGGACCCTGGCGTTGGCCACAGTCACCCTACCTGGAGAACGCAAAAAGGGCAACTGCCTAAAAAGGAGGTACCCAGTAGGCAAGGCACCGCTAACGTCTTTGAATCCAGCACAGGACCGGACATCTCGATCTCACCGATCCTGATGCGCGCCTCTATTTGCCCAAAAATCCCCATGCTCCCCCCGTTGGCAAGAACACACGCGTTCGCGTCCGGCCTAATACAATGGTTCTTTAAGGGCAGCAAATAATACATCACATCTGAAATTATGGTAGCCCAGGCACCCGTATCAACCCCTTGGATAAATCCTGCTACCACCGACGAGCCCTCCGCGGCCGCTACCACTCGACACACCAACTTCTTCCATTTCGTACCGGAATCCGGCCAACCATCTATAGTCAGAACACGTCGTTCGCGCGCCGTGACAAATTGAGGGGTGATGGACCCGGGCACGGGCGACGACCTAGATGCGTGAGATGGTGGCTGAGGCTGGGTGTCCGATGTGGCGCGACTTGTCTCTCGGGCTTGAGGAGCGGTCGTCGGCGGGGCGGAGGGCATTGGAGGTGTTGCCGACGTCCTGATGTCGCTCCGGCATCCTCTTGCGATGTGGCCCGGCCAGCCGCATTGGAAGCAGGCACTGGCTGGTCACCACAACGGAGAGGTCTCCTCTTCTCTCCGACTCCAACCTGGAAGCCGCCAGCCCATGTCTTGCCTGTGCGGGCCCTGGCCCCACATCACCACTGCAACCTCCAACTCTCGCCACGAGGGCTCCTCAGCCCCCTCAGTCTCCCCCGACCAAGCCGTCACCTTGGGCCATTGCTGAATATTTTCGTGGGCTTGTACGCACCGGCCCACTCGTAAGGACGTCAGCTCTTCCTCCTCCATTACGGGCAGCATAACACCCCACTTCTGACACAATGTAATGTACGACTCCGGAGACAATAAACTGTAGAGGCACCTTATTTATTACTCATAACTCGCACTGTTACACTCACTAGTATGTAACACAACACTGACCGCCTAGCAACGATGGCGCTGACGAGATAGCTGGCTAACTATCTAGCAGTGGCGGCATCTAGCGATGACAAAGACGGCAGCAACGACGAGGACGGCAGCAATGACGAGACGACCCCGATTCCCACGGACATCCTCGAGCTCCCTCTCTCGCCCCCTTTTATCCTTCCAGTGGGGCCGAGCCCCGCCCTGGCAACGCCCCCCTTCTGCAACCATCTAGTTAGTTCTGGGAGCTTAAAGATGGATCCCTTCAATGACCCTTGGCCCAGTTATTATCCCTTCCATGTCCATTGCCCCAGATCTTCCCCTTGGGTGGGTACACCCGTAATTTCTACTCCTGGTCGCCAGTCGGTGCTGATACACTACACTGTTATTTGTTGCTTAATTGATTAATAAAAAATAGTATTATAAAGTTTAGTTTAGATAAGCTCTGCAATGATTATCATAGTACTGATTAAGATCCTAGTATAGTAAACCCTGGGATTAACAGACCCCATTCAACGGATCTCGGATTTAAAGGACAATCTGCTGAATCAGAGTTTTGTCTGAAGATCAGACAACAATGGACTTTTCCCCAAACAGCGGACTAAGTCTGGTAATGGGGAAATCAGTGTGGTCAATATTCGCTTCTTCCCCTTAATTGGTACAGTATTTATTACACTACGCATGTTTTTTTTGTTTAAAATAGGTCAAAATAGGAGAAATAAAAATGGAAAATTAGTTGTCCAATATATTTACAGTACTTTGGTCTTTACTTACAGTGTTATACAGTACTGAACTCTTGTTTATCTAGGTGTAAACTTTAATAATGTTGTCAGAAATGACGTTGGCAATGGGTTTGCAATTTATGAAAGTGTGAATGTACGGTACTTTATTCGAATATTAATGTAATGACTCTGACGACAAGAATATAAGAATAACCACTTTTATTAGTTACACCATAAGGAACTCTTCTATGGATTACACAATAAGGGACCCTAGGCTTCGTAACTGTCTTCCAGCTTGTATCTTCCTCCAGCATTAAAATATAACAATAGGTTTTATCTATTCTGGCATATAAATGCCCTGATAGTGCATTGTCTTTGTGCTGTTTGCCTTTTGACATTCTCTGGTCTAACACTTTGAGACTAGGCTCAAAAGAAAGCTGTCTCTGGTGTGGACCAATCATTTTAAAAGACAATAAATATTTTATCAGAGCATGTTTTTTGTTTGCATGTTCACCACAAGTACGTGTAGTTTATGCAGACACGATTCCTTGAATAAGGATTCTGTTTGGTGTTTTAACATCTTGACACCTGTTTTATTGCCAGAAAGGGTAAACCCTATTGTTATAGGATGAACATAGTCTTGTAAATGCGAGATAGGATAGGAATAGCATTGTAAATTGTAGTCTGGAGAGGTTATGTAATTAATATCATAGATAGGATAAGTGGCAATTCAACTGAAAGGTAGAAATAGTGTAGTATTATTAATCAAAGTAAAGGTAGGAAAAGCATAGTATTATAAAGGATAGGTATGATTAGTATGACATTAGAAATTATATTTTAGATATGTACAGGGAATTTTAATTAATGTTAAATATATATTTACGTAATTGCAGAGTCACGTGACCACTGGATAAGGGATGTTTATGAGAGGGAGGCCTGTATTTAGGGCCAGTCTTGACGCCAGAACGTTGATATTACAGGTCCGTTGGCGTACCTTTGTGCTGGGAGCCGTACAATATGTCGTTTTAGAACCTTGTCACCCCCTCAGAAAGTCGTTGTGCATGTTGGCCGGTGTTGGAAGCGAGAGCGAGTCGTGTCGCAGCTGACAAAAAAAGAGGATCACGCAGTGGAACCAAGGAAAACAACGCAGGAGTGCTTCCAAAACTTTTATTTTATAATTATTGATGACTACCCCTGTATCCTTGATAACGGTCATGGCCAGGCAAGATCGAAGCAATGGGTATGGGTCACACCTGCCTCCAATAGCCACCCCTTATAATCACACAGTCTCCTCTCTATTCCCTCCCCCTCTTAGCACCTCAGGATCAAGGTGGACTACAATGGTCTTGTCTTATCACAGCTTCAGATGAGCTCACGTTCCACTGTGTAGTTAATGATCAAAGAAGTTTAAATATATATTCTGAGTTATATTGAAAATGCTGATGTCACCAAGTGACGTTTCATGAGAATCCCTGTCGTGTGTGGTTGTTGTCAGGTCACGCTGAACATATACTCCTTCGAGAATGTGGCGTATCATGTGTTGCACGAGAGATACCCACTGTTCAACTTCCGCACACTATCTGATTGGTTCGACAACAAAACCGGTCCTTTCAGGTTTGCTATTGTTTTGTTACAGTTTGTATTGCTTTTAAAATATGCAAACATTTTTTATCGTTTTGTATCCTTTGCTGGTGGTAAAAGGATAACCTCATTGCTATTTGTATATTGTGTGCTGCAGGTGGAAAATGGTTGACTATTATGTCTGCCGTGTTGTTGGGAATATTAAATTGCTGAACCAGTTGGATTTTATTGGCAGAACGAGCGAATTGGCCAGATTGTTTGGAATTCAGTTCCATGAGGTTCTGTCTCGAGGATCCCAGGTAAGGCTTCTGCAGCGGCAACAGCAGCTTTCGATTATGGGCCTCCCATTGGCCAAACATTTCAATACTGAAAATTATCTGCAAAACATTGAATTTGGATCACGCACAGCAACATCACTCCTTACTGCAAATACTTTGGCATAACCCACCTGAAAAAGAGGCTTATTACTCAGTGAGGCTTTCTTGAGCAAACAAGGATAATAATAATACAATAATCGTAGAATTGTTGCATCTTCTGCGTTGCTTTGTTGGCTTTGTTTCTGTCAGTTTCGTGTGGAGTCCATGATGCTGCGAGTAGCAAAGCCGCTGAACTACATCGCAGTGTCCCCTAGCGTGCAACAGCGCGCACACATGCGAGCCGCTGAGTGCCTGCCGCTAGTGATGGAGCCCGAGTCGCGATTCTACAGCAGCCCAGTGCTCGTCCTTGACTTCCAGTCTCTCTATCCGTCAATCATCATTGCATACAACTACTGCTACTCGACCTGCCTGGGAAGGGTGGAGCACCTGGGCACGTGAGTCACTCACATGACACCGCTGCAGCTGATGATGAGACACCACTTCATGGGCCACATTGCAACGTTTCCCACACGAATATGTTTCTCACACAACTATTGGCACGGGGTGGCGCAGAGGGAACACTCGTGCCTCTCTGGTTTCATCCCATAGCTAAACAAACATGTTTTGTAACCGATATTGGCCAGACATACCAATGTTGAACAATTAACTGCAAATTACTCGATTGGGACCACATACAACAACGTTGGCCCCTACCGCAAAAACTTAGCAGGACCCTCACGAAAGAATGTCTTGAGACTCGGTGAGGCTTCCCTGGACAAACAAGCCAAATAATAATGAATTACACCGAGAATGGAACTGGTTATAATTGTGAGGGCCCATGTTCACTGATGTTCTAGCTCTAGTGAGACGACTACTATTAATTTCAATGCCAATGAGCACCAGTGGCAAACAGTGGATCCCATGCTGTTTTCGCCCACCGGGCGGAGCGTGGGGAAAGGTGCATTGCCATTCACTGTTACTGTCCCCGAATCACCACCATAAACCTAGCACGGCTTTGAATCATTGTTGCTTCAAATAATTAATACGCTTAGTCTTCATGCCATTCTTGCAGTCCAAGTTTATTTTCACGAAGGAACGCCTTTTTGTTTCTCACGCAAACCCTGTAGTGGTTTACAGTGGGGGACAATATTTCTGGGTGTGTAATCCCAATTGATGTGACACTGGCACACGATGGCCTGCTGTCTTCGAATTATGTCACGGTATGTGTCATATCCACTGTGAAGCAGACAGCGCATAGCATTACGACGGTTGTTACACCCTTGGTATTAACAGGACGACCTGCCGGATTTGATCCGCAAACCTCTGCAGCATTAACAACAAGCGTGCTTCTGTTGAGCCACATCACTGCTCCCATCAACACGTGGAACCTTGCCGCATGGGCTAATTTCACCAAGTTTTGGCTCCATCCAAGTCTATACATTCCCCGTCCTGTCAGAATGCTCTCGGAGACAGTAGTGTTACGGTTTGGTGTTCTCGGGGTATATGGGCAAGACGGGTGACCGAAGGGTTTAATGAGGTCAGCGCTGCATCCTCCCACCTCGATGTGGGGGTCTGCTTGTATTCTGCTCTGCAGCCAAGGGTGTGTTGTATTATACCTTGCTTGTAAAATGTTCTATGGTTCAAATGTGAACTGCATTAAAAACATCTCTGAACTTGGCACAGGTTGTAATTGCATCTCAAATGAACGTATAATTACTTAGGCTTGTTGTGTTATGCTTAATGTTTAGTTATTTTATTAAACCTAAGTTTCTAGCTTCTCACACCAATTCATTGCTTGTAAATGAGGAAATAAGGAAATTAATTAGGATACAGAATATCTTACCTATAAACGTATTTTTGTGTGTGTGTGTGTCCGTCTGTATGTGTTCACGCGCTTGCGAGGGATTTGGTTCTCAAACGGTGGGGTTTACGTAAAAAAAAAAATGTGCCAGGTACCACGCCATAAGACCCGCGGTTGGCAAGCGCTATTCCTTTTTCACGTCCGTCACCTTTAAATTAGTTTAATTAGCGAATTTGTTCGATATTTATTTATTTACTTTTGGCGTGGGACAAAGTACGCATTTGCGCATGCGTGAAATACTGACAGGGGTTTCCCCTATCAACGCACACACAATCGCCAAAAAATATAATTCGCGTGAAAAATGCTTTAAAAATACACAACGCTGACGTTTATTCTTCACAGTGTGATGTCCTCCTCTCCCCCCACCCCAATGTGTGCAGTTACTACTATAGAGTCCGTAGATATTTATATTATAGCGCTTAGTATTATTGTAGCGTGGGCGGTGGTAGCGGCCCAGCCTCCAGCCTGCAAGGTGCCACCTCGGCTGGTTGGGGAATCTAGGTGAGGTTGCGGGCTCTGCACGGGACTAGGCCTCACCACGCCATTGTTAGGGACTAATTTATTGCTTCGTTCGCTACACTCACGTACATAGAAAACAATTATTATAAAAATAAGTTTGCAAATCTTACAATAGTAATGTTTGCGTGTAGACAACTAATATTTCCAAATAAAGTTGCTAAATATTAAATTATTTACGTGTGTTTTTATTAAGCAGCGCCAGTGTACTGCCAGTCTGTAATGTGGCCTGTTGCCTGCTTATTAATTGACGTCAGTGCACTAGCAGTCTGTTATCTACACTCTTAATATTGCTTTAGGGCAGGATGAGTGTATGCCAGTCTATAATCTGTTGCCTGCTTCTCTACCTCCCTCAGTGTACTGACAGCCTTTCATGTAGACTGTATCCTGCTTTTTAAGCTGCTGACCGTATTGGCAGCTTATTATGTCGACTATAGCAATGCTTATGTAATTGAGTCAGCGGTACTGGCAGTATATAATCTAGACTGTAGCCTGCTTCTTAACTGTGCGTACTGCTGCTCTATAATGTTGACTTATTCTAGCTTCTTTCTTCAATGCATTTCTATTGTTTCGATTGCTCTCGTCACGCTTTTTTCTGATATGTAGTACTGCGATGCTGATTGCTATGTTATACTGCTAAATACTTTGGACTTTCTTAGCTACAGCCGATTACATTTCGTTTATAATTTTGTTACATTGCTGCGAAAATCAACCATTTCAAATTTGTCGTATTTCACCTTTTCTTTCCACTCAAGCAGTCAGCATGCAGGGAGGTTCAATGCCCCGACTTTTGTTGAGGTTGCTGTTCGTACGGTGGGTGAGGAACATGGTAATAGAGACATTGTGCTTCGATACCAAAACAACACCATAAAACGATTTCCTGAGACAAACAGAGCATATGATGCCCTACAATACCACATTTTACTGTCGCAAGGCCAAGATGGGTACCATGTCCAGATTCCTCAAATTATCAAAGCTACAGGACAAAGACATCCTCACACAACTGTCTCCTCTAAAGACTTTTATTCCTTCGTGATCATGGACAGAGAAGGAGGAAACCACATATTACAGTATGCCAACCTCTTTCACCAGTATGTTCTGGATTAGAATGCCAAAATTGAGAGTGAGCGCATTTTTACATTCAACTGAATCAAAAACGCTTGCGTGTACACAAGTATGCTCATTATGAGACCTCCTTTGCCAGAAACAAGATATAGGAATAGGTTTTACCCTGGCACAAAAACTGACACCTTTATTCAAGGCATCATGTTTGCAATAACCACAACACAAGCAGTCAAAATGCAAACAAAAAAAGACAACTCTGATAATAATATGCACTGTCCTTGAATTTGATTGGTCCACACCCGAGACAGCTTTTCTTAGAGCCTAGACTAGACTCTAGAGTCTAGGCTCTAAGAAAAGCTGTCTCGGGTGTGGACCAATCAAATTCAAGGACAGTGCATATTATTATCAGTTGTCTTTTTTGTTTGCATTTTGACTGCTTGTGTTGTAGTTATTGCAAACATGATGCCTTGAATAAAGGTGTCAGTTTTTGTGCCAGTTAAAAGGGTAAAACCTATTCCTATAAGTATGCTCATCTCAAGGACGCTATCGACGGATATGCAAACGCTCAGAATGTGGGCAGATGAGTTATTTAGCCTTCATCCTTCACAGCTGGACCAAGATAAATGTCTAGTGGCTGTGAATGTCACTGTGTGGTGCCAGGCTTGCGAGGCCACGGCGGATAATATGTTGTCATTATGTGCAGCCCAGTTAGTGAGCGTAGTACCAGCCCTAGCAGGGCTTAGGTGAGCGCTGGTTAGCGCAGAGGCACCACGTACAGCGTGCGGTGCGGGCTCCCGGTTAGGGAGCGAGAGAGTGTCAAACAGCCAGGGTTACGTTGGGGCATGATACACTGGCCCGATTACTCTTTATCACCTTCACTTGCAATACGAGATGGAAGGAGATCCAGGTTGAGCTTTATCCAAACCAAAAGCCAACAGACAGACATGACATCCTAGCAAGGGTCTTTAAACTTAAAGTTGATTACCTCATTAGGCTTATTACGACTAACTAAGGCGGCGTCTTTGGAAAGACCAGCAGTAACTTGCATACCATTCAGTGGCAAAAACGTCGTCTTCCTTATGCTCACATTTTGCTATGGCTGAGGGAAAACATTCATGCGAGTGACATTGACACATTAATTAGTGCTGAGCTAACTGACCCCCATCAAGACCCTGCCCTTTTCGATGTGGTCTGCAAGCAAAAAGTCCATGGCCCATGTGGGCAGTTCAATCCAAATTCGCCATATATGCAAGTCCGCAGGTGTACCAAGAATTAACCACACAGCTTCTTGAAACACACTCAGTCGGACCATGATGCCTATCCTCTATATCGTCACAGAAACACTGAGCATGGTGGATTTAAAACAACGCTCAGACCTGGCACTAACTCTGAAATTAAGGTTAACAACCAGTGGATCGTTCCCTACTGCCCTCTTTTGTGCAGGATCTTCCAGGCCCACTTTATTGTCGAATTCTGCAATTCTGTGAAAGCCTTAAAATATGTTTGCCAATACATCATCAAAGGCTCTGACATGCCTGTCTTTGCCTTACAAAATGGAAGGGCAAAGTGTAAATGAGCTTTAACTTTTGTCCAAGGAAGATACATCAGCAGCAATGAGCCCATTTGGAGAAATCTTGGTTTCCCCATCCATGAGCGTTCCGCCACAGTCGTCCATTTGGCAGTTCACCGCGAAAACGTCAACGCATCTACTTCACCGAAGGAAATGCCCAACAACAAGCCCTGGCTCCACTACATACTATCCTGATGGCGTTCCTTGGTTTGTGCCAAAGTGACCCATTTGCTGCCAACATGCTCTACCATTCAGTTCCCTCCTTCTATACATGGACTGCTTAAAAAATAATGGAAGCAACGTCCTGCTGACGGTGAATCTGATGCCTTAATAAGAGTCTACACAGTTCATCACAACAATCAGTGCTGCTTTCTCCGAATGCTTCTCCATGTTGTCAAAGTGCCAAAATCTTTCCAAGACCTCAACACAGTGCAAGGAGTTGTCTGTCAAACATACAGGGAAGCTTCCAATCTTCGTGCAATTCTTGAGGATTATCAGCATCTTGATTAAGCTATGACAAAAGCGTCTTTAGGTCCCCTTCCCAACTGAGATTGCTCTTCTGCATACAGCGAGGGAAAAGTATTTGATCCCCTGCTGATTTTATACGTTTGCCCACTGACAAAGAAATGATCAGTCTATAATTTTAATGGTAGGTTTATTTGAACAGTGAGAGACAGAATAACAACAAAATCCAGAAAAACGCATGTCAAAAACGTTATAAATTGATTTGAATTTTAATGAGGGAAATAAGTATTTGACCCCCTCTCAATCAGAAAGATTTCTGGTCCCCAGATGTCTTTTATACAGGTGTAGTGTTCGATTTCACTCAGACAGCTTTAGTCTTTCTTCGAACGCCGCTTTATTTACAATTCTCATCATGTCCTCCACATTCCACAGTATCCTGGTCGCCACGGCTCGCTCGCCCTGCTTCACTCGACTCGCTCGCCACCTTTGTCTCTCCACTCCCCACGATTACTTCGCTTGCTTCGCACTCAGCGACTCCGCACTCAGCAACTCCGCACACAGCGTCTTCGCACACAGCGACTTCGCATACAGCGTCTTCAGCTCCGCTATCACTACGCTCACTCCGCTTGTGGCTATTCTCTTCAGCTCCGCTATCGCTATGCTCACTTCACTGCTGGCTATTCTCTTCCTCAGCTCCGCTACGCTCACTCCACTGCTAACTACTTCGTCTTTGTTCAGCTTCGCTATCGCTACGCTCTCTCCTTCCAACTCTGTCTGTCCAACTCTGTCTCTCAACTCTGTCTTCCAAACTCTGTCTCTCAACTCTGTCTCTCAACTCTGTCTTCCAAACTCTGTCTCTCAACTCTCCACACTTCAATTCCCCCGGTTGACTCCAAGCTCTCCCAACTCCACGTCTTGCCTCGTGTGTCTCCCCAATTTATCTCCATTCTCATTACCCCTAATTAATTGGCCCACGTGCCTCCCCACGCTTCGCGTCCTCAAACACCTGTCTCTCCAGACATCTCAACGCCTCCTCACCCTTGACAACAGCCCCAGCCAATCACCGCCGTTGCTGGTCCTGTGGCTTAATTGGTCCAACGTTACCTCATCATCCCAGCCCTTGCACCTGGCTGTCCTAACATGACCCACACTCCATTGGAAACCTCATTTGCCAGTAACAAAATATGATAATTGGCTTTTTACCCTTTTATCTGGCAACAAAACTGACACCTTTTTTACAAGGAGTCATGATTACATTGACCACAATACCTGCGGTCGGAACGCAAACAAAAAACAACAACTCTGATCATGTATGCACTGTCCTTAAAATTGATTGGTCCACACCCGAGACAACTTTCTTTAGAGCCTCGTCTCACATGGTGTTGGACCAGAGACGCCAAAAGGCGCCTTTTGGCGTCTTCTGGCGCCTTTTGACGTCTTCTGGTCCAACACCATGTGAGACGAGGCTCTAAAGAAAGCTGTCTCGGGTGTGGACCAATCAATTTCAAGGACAGTGCATACATGATCAGAGTTGTTGTTTTTTTGTTTGCGTTCCGACCGCAGGTATTGTGGTCAATGTAAACATGACTCCTTGTAAAAAAGGTGTCAGTTTTGTTGGCAGATAAAAGGGTAAAAAGCCAATTATCATATTTTGTTACTGGCAAATGAGGTTTCCAATGGTGTAAATGCGTACCCCGAGCTCTCATACTCTGATGGTGCATTGTCTTTGAGTTGTGCGCCTTTTGGCGTCTTCTGGTCCAACACCATGTGATACGAGGCTCTAAAGAAAGCTGTCTCGTGTGTGGACCAATCAATTTCAAAGACAGTGCATACATTATCAGAGTTGTTTTTTGTTTGCGTTCCGACCGCAGGTATTGTGGTCAATGTAAACATGACTACTTATAAAAAAGGTGTCAGTTTTGTTGCCAGATAAAAGGGTAAAAAGCCAATTATCACGACCCATACTGTTTTTGCCTTCGCTACAGGCTGACCCAAGATAACCCGTACTGTCTGTGTGATCATGCAATCACGCCGCCTCCACCACACACCTTCTTACTCCACTACACAGGTAACGAGCTGAGATTAGGAGCACACTCTTAAAGGGAGTGCTCCTAATCTCAGCTTGTTACCTGTATAAAAGGCACCTGTCTACAGAAGCAATCAATCAATCACATTCCAAACTCTCCACCATGGCCAAGACCAAAGAGCTCTCCAAGGATGTCAGGGACAAGATTGTAGACCTACACAAGGCTGGAATGGGCTACAAGACCATTGCCAAGCAACTTGGTGAGAAGGTGACAACAGTTGGTGTGATTATTCGCAAATGGAAGAAACACAAAAGAACTGTCAATCTCCCTCGGTCTGGGGCTCCATGCAAGATCTCACCTCGTGGAGTTGCAATGATCATGAGAACGGTGAGGAATCAGCCCAGAACTACACGGGAGGATCTTGTCAATGATCTCAAGGCAGCTGGGACCATAGTCACTAGGAAAACAATTGGTAACACACTATGCCGTGAAGGACTGAAATTCCTGCAGCACCCGCAAGGTCCCCCTGCTCAAGAAAGCACATATACATGCCCGTCTGAAGTTTGCCAATGAACTTCTGAATGATTCAGAGGCCAACTGGGTGAAAGTGTTGTGGTCAGATGAGACCAAAATTGAGCTCTTTGGCATCAACTCAACTCGCCGTGTTTGGAGGAGGAGGAGGAATGCTGCTTATGACCTCAAGAACACCATCCCCACCGTCAAACATGGAGGTGGAAACATTATGCTTTGGGGGTGTTTTTCTGCTAAGGGGACAGGACAATTTCACCGCATCAAAGGGACGATGGACGGGGCCATGTATCGTCAAATCTTGGGTGAGAACCTCCTTCCCTCAGCCAGGGCATTGAAAATGGGTCGTGGATGGGTATTCCAGCATGATAATGACCCAAAACACACGACCAAGGCAACAAAGGAGTGGCTCAAGAAGAAGCACATTAAGGTCCTGGAGTAGCCTAGCCAGTCTCCAGACCTTAATCCCATAGAAAATATGTGAAGGGAGCTGAAGGTTCGAGTTGCCAAACGTCAGCCTCGAAACCTTAATGACTTGGAGAAGATCTGCAAAGACGGGTGGGACAAAATCCCTCCTGAGATGTGTGCAAACCTGGTGGCCAACTACAATAAACGTCTGACCTCTGTGTTTGCCAACAAGGGTTTTGCCACCAAGTACTAAGTCATGTTTTGCTGAGGGGTCAAATACTTATTTCCCTCATTAAAATGCAAATCAATTAATAACATTTCGATTTAAAGCTTTCGTGACTGCAATGATTCATCTTCTTTGGTTCTTTCGGTAAAGTCACGTAGAATGAGAATAAAATAATAAATTGATAAAATAAAATAACACAATAATATTCTCACGACGTTTCGGCCACAACACAAGCGGCCTTCATCAGGTGAAGGGGGCGAGACTGTCTGGTAGGACAGCGCTGGAGTGAGAGAGCCACGTTCAGATCACGGCTTTTAAGCTGTGTGAGAGGAACAAAGAGCCTTGACAAAGGAATTAGCATATAATTTAGCATTGAAATGGCTGAATGATTAGCTTGTGACTGGTCACAGAAATAGCTATGTTAAAAGTTAAAGCATACACATCCGCAGAGGCACCCATTGTTAAAAGGAATTAGCATAGAATTTAGCATTGAAATAGCTAAGTTAAGGCATACACATCCGCAGAGGCACCCCTTGACAATGGAATTAGCATAGAATTTAGCATTGAAATAGCTGAGTGATTCGCTTGTAACTGCTACAGAAATAGCTACGTTGAAGTCAGAGCATACACATTCACCGAGGCACTTAGTACAAATCAAACAGGAGAATTTAGCATTGAAATAACTAGGCGAATTTAGCATTGAAATAACTGAGTGATTTGCTAGTGACTGGTCACAGAAATGACTACACATCTGAGCTATTCACAGTACTATATAGTGTACCAATAAAAACTAAAATATAAATTACCTTCATGTTATCAATAAACTCTATATTCTCCAATCAGCTAAGCTACCAACAATAAGTCGTTATATATCACAATGCTATATGGCGAAAAAATGGGTGGATTCTTACCCTCAAATTTCCGCACCACGGATAGCTACGGGCCCCGTTCAGACGGACGAGTTCGTCCATGGTCGGAACAGAAGAGGGGGAGAGAGACAGCTGCGAGGCCCTAGTATACTCCATGTTGTAAACCATACCATTAACCGTGGTGTGAGAGGTATTAAGAGGCAATGCTGGCGAAAGAGCTGCGGTCTGAAGGTCATCGTAAAATACAATTAATTAACAGAAATGATTTAACACATCTTTCCAGTGGTTACTAAGCCTGAATCCATCTTCTCGGTTGAAATTGTCTCTGTGCTTGTATATGTGAATGGCCTCATTCATAAAGCAGACTTGAAACACGGTAGGACGAACTCCTCTGCCGTGGCAGATCATTGTTACAATTCAGTGGGCTCACATGACATTGACTTCTCCAAGACGGAGGTTCTTTGCAAACCAACCGGCTACCATGAGAGATTCGTTCATGAGGCCATTCACATATACAAGCACAGAGACAATTTCAACCGAGAAGATGGATTCAAGCTTAGTAACCACTGGAAAGATGTGTTAAATCATTTCTGTTCTTAATTAATTGTATTTTTACGATGACCTTCAGACCGCAGCTCTTTCGCCAGCATTGCCTCTTAATACCTCTCACACCACGGTTAATGGTATGGTTTACAACATGGAGTATACTAGGGCCTCGCAGCTGTCTCTCTCCCCCTCCTCTGTTCCGACCATGGACGAACTCGTCCGTCTGAACGGGGCCCGTAGCTATCCGTGGTGCGGAAATTTGAGGGTAAGAATCCACCCATTTTTTCGCCATATAGCATTGTGATATATAACGACTTATTGTTGGTAGCTTAGCTGATTGGAGAATATAGAGTTTATTGATAACATGAAGGTAATTTATATTTTAGTTTTTATTGGTTCACTATATAGTACTGTGAATAGCTCAGATGTGTAGTCATTTCTGTGACCAGTCACTAGCAAATCACTCAGTTATTTCAATGCTAAATTCGCCTAGTTATTTCAATGCTAAATTCTCCTGTTTGATTTGTACTAAGTGCCTCGGTGAATGTGTATGCTCTGACTTCAACGTAGCTATTTCTGTAGCAGTTACAAGCGAATCACTCAGCTATTTCAATGCTAAATTCTATGCTAATTCCATTGTCAAGGGGTGCCTCTGCGGATGTGTATGCCTTAACTTAGCTATTTCAATGCTAAATTCTATGCTAATTCCTTTTAACAATGGGTGCCTCTGCGGATGTGTATGCTTTAACTTTTAACATAGCTATTTCTGTGACCAGTCACAAGCTAATCATTCAGCCATTTCAATGCTAAATTATATGCTAATTCCTTTGTCAAGGCTCTTTGTTCCTCTCACACAGCTTAAAAGCCGTGATCTGAACGTGGCTCTCTCACTCCAGCGCTGTCCTACCAGACAGTCTCGCCCCCTTCACCTGATGAAGGCCGCTTGTGTTGTGGCCGAAACGTCGTGAGAATATTATTGTGTTATTTTATTTTATCAATTTATGATTTTATTCTCATTCTACGTGACTTTACCGAAAGAACCAAAGAAGATCAATTAATAACATTTTTGACATGCGTTTTTCTGGATGTTTTTGTTGTTATTCTGTCTCTCACTGTTAAAATAAACCTACCATTAAAATTATAGACTGATCATTTCTTTGTCAGTGGGCAAACGTACAAAATCAGCAGGGGATCAAATACTTTTTTCCCTCACTGTACATCTTCAACTTTGCAGCCCATCTAACCCCATGGGGCTCTGGCAAAAATACAAAGAGGCCATGAGTGAGGACATCCTCGACAAGAGCTCAACGAGAAAATCCAAACCTCGACGTCACCTTTTTTTACATCATCTTTAAGCAGGCCCGCATCCTTGAGGACAAACTGCACTCCATTGGTGGAAAAGACCTCACGTCTATGGAACTACCAACACCCTACAGGGACATCCTGCATGCCCTTGCTCAATAAATTCAACGTGAAATATCCTATGATGGTTTACAGATTCTTAAATTTATTGATAAAAATGAACCAAAACTGATGGGTGCACAAAGAGAAGCCTACACGAATTTTTTGGAAGGCATTGAGACTAAAAATGGAGGCTTTTTTCTACTTGATGCACCTGGCGGTACTGGGAAGAACTTTGTTCTCAACCTGCTCCTCGCTAAGGTTCGCCAGAGGGGGAAAATTGCTCTACCTGTGGTGTGTTTGAGTCCATATGTGTGTGCATGTAGGTCCATGTGTGTGTGGGTCGATGTCTATGTGTGTGTGTCTAAGTCGATGTGTGTGGCTTTTTCGCCCGGGCAACGCTGGGTACTTCCCGCTCGTATTTATATATGACCATTTTGAGTGTTAAGCATTTGCTAATCTGTAAAATCATAACCTGACAGGAAATGTGCATTGCTGAATAGAGAATGGTACAGGTGAAGTAAATTCTTCTCTCGTAGGGGCGGGTGATTAGCAACGTTCCATGTCGATGTGGAGGTTGTTGAGCCATTTGAGGGCTGTAGGAGTGATGTTGCAAATGTCTGAGATATTTCCACTGAAGTAGATTATATCTAAATTTTTAATTAATGGATCTAGCGCTATTTTAGCACATCATCCTAAAAAAACTAATTGTCACCATCTCTATAATTGCTAACTCGGTATCCTGTGATTGTTGTACACCACTGCTAACATGACCCCCTCATATTTTTTTCAACTTTACAGTTGCATTCTCATTGTTGTGGTTTTGTCTGGTTTTCATTTTTAACAGCAACAATGAGTTTCCGTTTGGCTGCTTATCACTGAAAGTTCCACCGGACCTCCTGTCCAGCTTGAGGAATAAGATAACCATCTCTCCCAACAGAGTGTCCTTTGTCAAGGTAAGAACCTGCATAACGAAACCAAGTAGGCTTTCACAGCCATTATTACGATTCATAGTTGATTTTTGGGTTCAACCACATACGTCTAATCAAAGCTGTGTCGTTAAGACTCTACCCCACCCTTACACAGCCAAACAGAGTAATTTTCATGTGTGCAAGTATCTAATGCACACTTTAATTATTGTGAGGATTGTTCATCTTGTCACCGATGAGCTGAAACAATAATTGGGACATTAAACACCTATTCTGATGACAGTTTGTTAGCCAGGTTGTGGTGGCTATGCATGTGGCCTCTAATCCTGCACAGGATTAGAGGCCACATGAGGGTTCGTGTATCGGCACAGATGTTGTGAAACTCCCTTTCTGTGGATGTCAAGAAGGTGCCATACCCTGGCTAGAAGGCAGTACAGTAAGTGGACTAATCGCCATCGCTTTCTATTTGTACGGGGATAGAGTGTTGCCCCTTCACATGCGTGGGGTTTCTCTGGGTGCTCAGGTTTATTTCCATTTGGATAACACTGATCTTTAATTGACTGAAAATATTTTTCAATAAATACCCAATGCAGGACCCTCTTGAAAAAAATAGTCCTATGACTCAGTGTGACTTTCTAGATATTAGTGCAGGGTGCTTCAAAAAATGTTAACAGTTACGTAATGACTTGGACAACACAAACTGTAGAGGGTTTTGATTTAAAGCTTTCGTGACTGCAGTAATTCATATTCTTAGTTTTTTCGGTAAAGTCACGTTGAAGAGAAACAACAAAATAACAAAATATATATAAAACAATAAAAAATTCTCACGACGTTTCGACCATAACTCAAACGGTCATCATCAGGTGTGTCGGTTTGCATAAATTTATTTTGAAAACGGCATATTTATTTATATATATAAAAATAACGTTTGCGTCACGCGCAACGATGGCAGTTTGCCAGGACTAGTCCATCTATTTTTTTTTTAAAAGAGGAGGGGGGAGACGAAATTTGTTTTTATGTATGCTGTCTGAAAGGCACTGTAAGCGTGAACAATCAATCAAGAACTGAAATGATTTATCAAATCTTTCCAATGATTGCTAAGATAGAATCCATCTTCTCGGTTGAAATTGTCTCTGTGTTTGTATATGTGGATAGCCTCATGAACGAATCTCTCATGGAAGCCAGATGGCTTACAAAGAACCTCCGTCTTGGAAAAGTCAATGGCATGTGAGCCTACTGAATTAGAACAATGATCTGCTACGGCCGAGGTGTTGGTCCTACCGTGTTTAAGGTCTGCTTTATGTTCACGAATGCGGTCCGAGATATGGCGTTTGGTTTCTCCAATGTAACTACTACCACAGAGGCAACTTAGTTTGTAGACACCAGGGTATTGTATGTCCGGAATCACATCTTTTACAGACGGAACCAGATCACGGATTTTATGTAATGTGTTGAAACGGACCTGGATCTTGTGTTTATTCAAGATTTTGGAGATCTTTTTTGTGATCCCAGCAATGTAGGGTAAAGTGATGGTTTTGAAAGGCTCCTCAAGAGGGTTCTTCTTCATGGTTTGAGTGATAGCTTTGCGGATTGTATAGATTGTATAGAAAAAACTAAGAATATGTAGAGGGTTTCTTTATTTCTTATTTAGGACGCTTCACGCAGATAACTTTGTCAGGGATGACACGCAGATAACTTGGGCCAGGGATGGCACGCAAGTGGCGACGACGCGAAGACAGCAACGACGACGTGAAGACAGCGACACGAAGACAGCGACGATGCGAAGACAGCGGGTCGGCGTGAAGACAAGTGACCCCGATCCCACGGCAGCCTTGAACCTTGCCTCTTGCCTCCTTTTATTCCCGGCATGACCCTCACTCCGTCCCCGGCCATGCCCCCTTTTCGGAACGCTCTAGCCCGTTGTTGAACTTCCCAGATGGTCCCCCCCTTTTTACAACTCGCCCTCTATTAATGTCCACCCCTGTAATAATTACCCCTCGTGACCACTAAGCCACGCACTGTCCCTGCACCCACACTTTCTCCACACACGAGCTGTCTCTACACCCGCACTGTCTCTACATCACCCCCTCCTTCTCAAAAAAATCAGCCGTCTTGGCTCTTAATAACAATTTACAGCGTGAGAGCAGAAGAACCGCGTAATAATAATAAAAAAATGTACCCGACATACGACGAAGATTAGAGCAGAAGAACTGCATATAACAAAAAAAATAACCCAACGCCTGACGATCGTTAGGGTAAAGGAACTGAATATATATTTTTGGGTTCTATTCGGTAAAGTCACGTAAAAAACAACAACAACAAAAAATTCACGACGTTTCGGCCACAACACAAGTGGCCTTCATCAGGTGAAGGGAGCAGACTGTCTAGAGGACAGCGCTGGAGTGAACACAGCCAGGCTCAGACCGCGACCTTTAAGCTGTGTGAGAGGAAGCAGAGCGCCTTGACAAAGGAATTAGCATAAACAATTGCATTTAATTGGCGGACTTAGCATGATGAACGATGTATAGGGGGGGAGCAAGTGCAGACCGGCGAGGGGGGGAGAGGGGGTGGGTTTACATATTGATGGTGTGAAAAGGGAATTTAAGCATCTGCGAAAGTTTGGGATACCACTACTTGAAAAAATATACTGTACCATTGAAAATCATTCATAATAAAGGTTTTTGGGTTAGATCGCGTTTATTTATAAATGTGTCGTAACCCTCCACCACCCGACACGGCCAATCAGCAAAGATAAGTGTCACGTTGACAAAAGACAAATAATTCACTACTTCACTACTTCTTTTGTCAACGTGACACTTATCTTTGCTGATTGGCCGTGTCGGGTGGTGGAGGGTTACGACACATTTATAAATAAACGCGATCTAACCCAAAAACCTTTATTATGAATAATATTGGTCGCGAAAGCCTACGTGTTAAACATTGAAAATCAGTTTAATGTTTGGTTTGATTCAGAACATCTTTCCAATGGTTGCTTAATTTGAAACCATCCTCTCGGTTGAAATTGTGTCTGTGTTTGTAAATCTGAATTGCCTCGTGAACAAATCTCTGATAAAAACCCGTGGGTTTGCAAAGAACCTTGGTATCAGAGAAAATTATATCGTGATCACCCACAGTGTTGTAACAGTGATCAGCTACGGCAGAAGAATTCGTTCTGCCGTGTTTCAAATCTGATTTGTGCTCGCGAATTCGGTCAGAGACATGTCGTTTCGTCTCCCCAATATAGCAGTCACCACAGGTGCAGATCAATTTGTAAACTCCGGGGTACTGTAAGTCAGGAATGACATCCTTCACGGAAGGGATCAAGTCACGGATTTTGTGTACTGTATTGAACCGTACCAGGATCTTGTGTTTGTTTAGAATTTTGGAGATCTTTTTAGTAACGCCTGCTATATATGGTAGTGTGATGGTTTTGATCAGAGTATCAAGTGGTTGTTTCTGTATGGAGGGAGAAACAGCTTGGCGGATGGTACGGTCAGAGTATCCATTCCTTTTTAGGGCCAGATGTACATGTTTTAATTCACTGGTCAGGTGGTGTTGGTCTGAAATGCAATGAGCCCTGTGGTATAACGTTTTGATGAGATAATTATTTTGCGTCCGGTGGTGGTGGGAATCAGGTTTCAAGTAGGAATCTGTGTGGGTGGGTTTCCTGTAGACAGAATGTCCCAATGAGCCATCAGGTCTCCTCTCAAACAGAACATCCAAGAATGGCAGCTTGCCGTCTTTCTCCACTTCCATGGTTATCCCTTCCATGACTTACAGTACGCTGGAGTTTACAAATTGATCTGCACCTGTGGTGACTGCTATATCGGGGAGACGAAACGACATGTCTCTGACCGAATTCGCGAGCACAAATCAGATTTGAAACACGGCAGAACGAATTCTTCTGCTGTAGCTGATCACTGTTACAACACTGTGGGTGATCACGATATAATTTTCTCTGATTCCAAGGTTCTTTGCAAACCCACGGGTTTTTATCAGAGATTTGTTCACAAGGCAGTTCAGATTTACAAACACAGACACAATTTCAACCGAGAGGATGGTTTCAAATTAAGCAACCATTGGAAAGATGTTCTGAATCAAACCAAACATTAAACTAATTTTCAATGGTACAGTATATTTTTTCAAGTCGTGGTATCCCAAACTTTCGCAGCTGCTTAAATTCCCTTTTCACACCATCAATATGTAAACTCCCCCCTCCCCCCCTCACCGGTCTGCACTTGCTCCCCCCCTACACATCATTCATCATGCTGTCCGCCAATTAAATGCTAATTTTTATGCTAATTCCTTTGTCAAGGCGCTCTGCTTCCTCTCACACAGCTTAAAGGTCGCGGTCTGAGCTTGGCTGTGTTCACTCCAGCGCTGTCCTCTAGACAGTCTACTCCCTTCACCTGATGAAGGCCACTTGTGTTGTGGGCGAAATGTCGTGAATTTTTTGTTGTTGTTTTTTACGTGACTTTACCGAATAGAACCAAAGAGTATGGATCCTTGCAGTCACGAAAGCTTTAAATCTAGAACTGAATATACAAAAAAAAACCGCAATGACCCGGGGAGATCCGCTTCGTGGAATCCTAAACACTTTGACACCGGGCCATCGCTCTGTGCAGATTTTTGTGCCTCTGGGGAATAAGGGCTCGCACAAACGCCTTGAAGGGTTGGGCTCATTTCTGGACTCTTCAGAAAAATTTGACCAGGCTCCAGCTAGCAGTCCATTGCACGTAGCGGCTTATTGTGATTCCCCGGACTTCAGGGACTTGGAAACTGTGGGCGGCACAACACATTTTTCCTGAGGCACAATTTTCTTGGTCGATTGCGCCGGCTCGTCAGACACACCAGACATCGGCCATACAGGGCTTGGGGGTGAGCTGTTTATCGGGGCAGGAACATATGATTACTGGCGTGACAGGTGAACAAACCAACGGCGGTGTCCCGTCTGAATTCTCACACACTGTGGCCGCTTTACTTCTACCATGTCGACGGAACCTTGCCATGGCCGATGTAACTTGGGGGACGTACCCAGCGGCACCTGTGGGCAGTATAACCATTCCCTGTCCCCGATTGCCCATGGAAGCACGTGCTCACACCGCCCCGCGTTCTTAGCGGCTTGCACCTTGGCAGTGTTCTCTCTAGCCGCTTCGAGCTTCAGAGATACGACCCAGCGTAACCTGCAAATGAACGGGCATGGCTGCTCTCTTTGTTTCCGAGGCCATACCCAATTGGGCCTCAATGGGGGGTTCGTTTTCCCGCCCGTACTTGAGAATACCTTAGCGGCATGTGGGGCCATCCTTTATGCTGCCAAGACTCCCAGAACGTGCAAGTCCCAATCTGTCTGCGCCTCATTAACTACCTGACAGAGCATCGATGTCAAGGTTTTGTGCAGGCGTTCCACCATACCATCTGTTTGAGGATGATATGGTGACTTTCTAATCTTTTTTGTACCCAGCATGTTGCACACTTCATGTAGCAGCATGGATGACAAATTCCGACCCTTATGTAGCCGTGCAAAAATGCATCAGCAATGGATGCAGCCGTTTGGTCGGGTAATGGCCAAGCCATTGGCCACCAGGAAAAATACTCCACCCCGACCAGGATAAATCTATTCCTCTTTTTCGTAGCCAGATAAGGTCCCAGGATGTCAAGCGCAACCAATTATTTAATTCGGGACACTGTGATGGATTGTAACGGGGGTTGAGACTTTTTCAATGGTGGCTTGTGATGCGCGCAATCAGTGCAACCTTTGATCAGATGGTGGACATTGTTTGACATTCGTTGGAGGGTTAGCAAAGTTTTTCGATGCCCGAGGGGCATCAACTTAGTTTCGTGCACTGCCCGTGTTAACCTACCTTGCAGGGAGGTGGGGACCATAATACATAGATGTTGCAAAACCTCCTGCCACCTCGTCAGCAGGCATTCCCAAAGGACGAACCGCGCAACTCCCTTAGGCCCGGGGTTTTTGTGGTCAGTTTCGGTGTGGCACCGCAAGTTCAACAAGGAAACATCCTCCATCTGTAGCTGGCCCCATTCAGCATACATGAGGCCAAAAGTGTTGTCGCTATGTGTGACCACCCCGGCTGGTGGCAGGTCACTCAAAGTCGCTACGACCCCCGGTGACCCAGTCGCAGGTGGTTTACACCGGCCCGCACCTGACGAGCATGCACAACTTTCATTCAGAGGCAAGCGGGATAATGCGTCAGCATTACAGTGCCTTATACCCTTGCGGTAAATTACCCGGAATGAATACTCCTGGAGTTTCTCCAACCAGCGTGAGAGCTGGCCGGAAGGCTGGTCCACTCTCGGAGAGTACTGGAGGGCCATATGGTCCGTGCGGACTACAAAGTCTCTGCCATAGAGATGAGGCCTGTACTGTTGGATGAAGTACACCATGGCCAACAGTTCCCTGCGGGTAACACGTTACCGCTGCTCAGCGGGTGACAGGACGCGACTTCCGTATGCAATTACCCTTTCTACCCCGTTCTTCACCTGGACCTGGACAGGTGAAGAACGGGATAGAAAGGTCACTAGCATCAGTGTCTAGTATGAACGGCAGGGAAAACTCCGGATAGTCGAGAGGAGGCACGTTAGAAAGGTGTTCTTGCAGTGCCATGAACGCGGCCTCCTTTTGTCCCATTTAAACTTATGGCTTTTAGCCGTCACAGAATGCAAAGGTTTTGCAATCATTGTGAACTGCGAAATGAACCTTCGGTAATACAACGCAAATCCGACGAAACTGCACACTTCACCCACCGACTTGGGGGTTGGCCAATCGCGTGCGCACGCCATTTTGTTCGGTTTCGTAGCTGTTCCTTTTGCATTAGCAATATGGCCCAAATATCGCACTGAGGTTTGTAGCAAATGGCATTTAGTGGATTTTAATTTGAGTTTAACCGACCGTACACTGGAGAACACTGCCCGCAACCTCTGCAAATGCTCCTTGAATGTGCGGCCAAACACGATGATGTCATCTAAGTAAATGAGGCAGGAGTCCCACTGCAGTCCCGCCAGGACCAACTCCATAAGTCGCTGGAAAGTGGCAGGTGCCGAATGCAATCCGATCAGGAGACAATTAAATTGGAACAGTCCCTGAGGCGTTCGGAACGCTGTTTTCGGTTTAGATGACTCATCCAGGGGAAGTTGCCAAAACCCCAACAATTGATCAAGTGTGGAGAAGAACCGAGCGCGCTCTAACTCGTCCAGAGAATCGTCCATACGTGGAAGCGGGTAAACATCTGCCACTGAGACTTTGTTTAATTTACAAAAGTCAACGCAAAACCTTAAAATTCCATCCTGTTTTTTGACCGACACCACAGGGGCCCCCCAAGGGCTGGTTGATGGTGAAATTATATTCCTCTGCCAAGATTTCCTCCAACACCTGCTATACATGTTCCTTTTCGACAGGACTCAACCGAGTTCTGCCGAATAGGAGCTGCATCGCCCGTATCGATGTGGTGTTGCAGCAAGGAAGTACGCCGAATATCAAATTTAACTTGACTCAGTATATCACAGTTGTCCCCAGACCTACATTCAGGACCTGCAAAAATGGTTCCTGATTCACCTGAAGGATTGTCTGCGCCCCATCAGCGTAAGCCCACGGGTCGCTGTGTTAGATGGTACAAGGAGCACTCCTGCCTTGGGGTCAGCCACTTAAAGGCATTTGCAGTAGCGCGAGGGCTAACATTTGCGTGCCTAGCGGAATCTCTTTAGATTTCCTTGCCAAGGACTGAACTTTAACATTCGCCACAGTGTTTTTATACGGGGAATCCGAAAAGAACAATCGTTGTCCAGACGGCATCTCGATACATCCTTGATCCGTAAAAAAAATTGAGGCATCCTGCTAAGAAAATCAGTCCCCAAGAGCCAAGGCACCACCAGCGTCTTTAAAGTCAATACGGGCCCCGACATTTCAATTCGCCCACTCTTACGCATGCCTCTATCTGAAAATGACGGAAGGAATGCATGAAGGCCTAGATGCGTGAGGTGGTGGTGGTTTGGGCCCGAGTGTCCGGTGTGTCACGACTTGCCTGTTGGGGCTGGGAAGCGGTGGCCGGTGGGACGGGGGATGTCGATGAAGTTGTCGATGGCCGGGCATCGTCCAGGCATCCTCGCACGATGTGTCGCAGCTGTCCACACCGGAAGCAGGAGATAGAGGGTCCGTGCGGTGGAGGGGTCGCCTCTCCCCTCGGACCCCAACCTCGAGGCCGTCGCGAGGTGTCCCCTCGCCGTCAAGGCCACCCTTGCGCCGTCGCCGCCGCCGCCATCTCCTTCCCCAGCTCCGGATCCTCCTCCGCCGGCCTTATGGCGCTCTTTGTTGATTGGGCAGTCAAAGTGTCGCCCGACACGGGCTCACCTGACCAGGCCACAACCTGGGTCCACCTGTTCATGTTCTCGTGGGCTTGCAGACATCTGGCCACCCACCTCCTCGATGATGGGCAGCACGATCCCTATCTCCTGTGCTAACACCAACAACTTTTTCGTCAGGGAGTCTATTGCCACTTGATCTATTCGCGGGTACGCCGCCTGCCCAAGCGCCATCAGTGCACTGCGGTAAGCGAGGGGCATCTCGGCCTTCCCTCGCCTCCACTGCAGGAACTTCCTCGGCGCTTTGACTGGAGGACCAAAGACGGCCGCCATCTCTCCGTACACCTGTCGAAGAGTGGCCTGCTTTTCCGCTAGGATGGCTCGGAACGCTGCGAGAGCATCGTCATCGAGAGCCATCGGCAAGCCCCGCAGAGCTTCGTCTTCTGTCCATGCGACGAACAGGTATGCTGCTTCAAATCTGCAGATGAAGGCTGTCCAATCATCTCCCACTGCCACAGCAGACCAGCCTTGGCCGGTCTGCTGTGGCAGTGGGAGACGTGACGGGTACGGAGTCGACTCCGCAGCCACCTGGGTCGGTGGCGAAATGGCGGCCGTCGATCACGCTCCCTCCCCCGTGGGGGAAATGGCGGCCGGCGATCAAACGGGTTCTGCCGCGTGGACGATGGCAGCCGTCGATCGCCCGGGCTCTGCTGCGTGGAAAGTGGCGGCCGACAATCACGCGGGTTCCGCCACGTGGAAAGTGGTGGCCGGCGATCGCACAGGCTCCGCCGCATGGAAAATGGCGATGCGAAGACAGCGTCGGCGTGAAGACAGTTGACCCTGATCTCACGGCAGCCTCGAACTTTGCCTCTCGCCTCCTTTTATTCTCAGGGTGCCCCTCACTCCGCCCCCGGCCACGCACCCTTTCTCACAACTCGCCCTCTATTAATGTCCACCCTTGTAATTACCCCTCGTGACCACTAGGCCACACACTGTCCCTGCACCCGCACTGTCTCCACACACGCACTGTAGCTTCAAAAAGTTAAAGAGGCTCCACTTGTTTGCCATCATTGTCAACACTTGCCTGAAATCTTCTCCAGGTGGCCTCCAGAGCCTGGAGGCACATTTATTGTGATATTGTTGCAATCACATTTTAAATTTTCTGTCGGCGGTCTCGCACATCATGTGGCTTGGTAGCATAAACACATTCCTTTACCATACCCCACAGCCAGAAATCACAATGAGTGAGATCTGGCAAATGTGCTGGCCATTTCACAGGCCCTCCTCTGCCATTCCATCTCCGCTCAAATTTTATGTGAAGATGAGCGTGAACATTTCAAGCAAAGTGGGGTGGAGCACCATCCAAATGAAAGTATCCGGTAAACCGAATTTGTAGTTTGCAGGTTGTCCTCTGCGTAATTCTCCATCATGTTCATAGTTCATAGTTCATTTATTTGGTATAGCCCTGTGAGCCATTCGGCTCTTGAATCGGGTGCAACCGCAACAAACAAAAAACATGAACAAGAAAAACATCTTAAAGTGACTATGTGTGACTGTGCAAACAGAAAATCCAGGAAAAAAACATCAAAAATATTCCTGAAATAGCACCATACACCAACGCTGTGTGCAAAAAATCCCAGTGGGATGCAAGTCAAAATTACAACAACAACAACAACCACAAGACAACTAAGATTAAGGACATCAGTCTAACTCCGTATACTATAAACAAAAACATGGCCAAAACCCCAAAAAACAGATTGAGATGCTAATCTCTAGCAACACAATGGCCGAGCTTTACCTATAGCTCTGCGATCTTACATTTACTTGCAAATGCCATCTCTAGCCCAGCCCACTTACCCTTGGGTTGTACCTATCTCAAAGCTATAGAACCTTTGGCTGCAGTAGCTCTCTCGCTATATTTCTTCCTGCCTCAGCAAGTCCACCCGTTGTATTTGTTTCCCCTGAAGACGATTATTTTGTTGTGTTGCGATCGAAACGTCGTGATTTTTATTATTATTTTATTATATTTTTTTAATCTACGTGACCTTACCGATAGACCCAAAGAGTACTGTATATCTTACTTTCACATTAGCACGACGGCCAACATGTGACTGTTTCTTGTTCAATGTCTATCTGTAGGCGAGTTTTTGTTAGAAACATCAATAATAATAATAATAATGCAGGAAGTGTTAAGATGTTCAAACACCAAATGGACACCTATTACAAGGCGTCGGATCTGCATTAACCACACATCATACCTGTGGTTAAACATGCAAAACAAGTCACGACCGTTGAGTGTGATATTTCCAAAAAAAATACGTCCCTACCACTCCTGTTCCAGTGACTGCACACCAGACATTCACCTTGGGACTGTCTCGTTCATCCTCACACACAACACAAGGATTCTGAGTACTCCAGAAGACACAGTCGTGTTTGTTCACATGTCCGCTCATGTGAAAGGTTGCCTGGTCGATGAATGCCACTAGCCTGTGAATGTCAGGTTCCAAATTCTTCATCTCTTAAGAATATTTTGAAAGCCTCAACACGAACGGCTTTATCTGCAGGACATAAGGCTTGCACAGTCTGCAAAAGATATGGCTGCATTCCCAGGTCCTCGTTCAAGATTCTCCACATCGTTGCCCGGGGAAGACCACATTCTATGCTGCATTGTCTAGTTGATTTCCCTGGGCGACGCAAGAAAGCTTCTTGTGTAACAGCTATGTTTGCAGGGGATCGGCCTGTTCATTGTCGACTGCCATTCCCTTGGTAATTATCAGCAACTGCGCCGGTTTTGACGAACCTGTTGTAAACACTATAAATGGTCAATCTTGAGGGTGGATCGCAGATTAAATGCTCTCTGTATTTGTTGTGAATCACCATGGGTGACTGAAAGACGTCCATCCATGCAGCAACCTTTCTTCTTTGCTCCAAAGTCAATCTCGTTGCCATTTCAGTAAACTGCAAGGGAAAGAAACAAAAATTCCCAGTTTTTTTAAGCACCCTGTAGTTATTATAATTATCAGTTATTATTATGTGACTGTTTCAGATGGTGGAATAATAATAGGATTCATAATGACAGGTTTGGTCAAATATTTATGTGGCCAAACCCAAACATCAGTGATGAATCAGGATCCTGCAGTTTGCACGTTTCATGATATTCGAGCTTTATGGTACAAGCGCATGAGAAAGGCGGATGCTGGTAATGTGCCCTGTGGGGCTGCGGTGCAGGCGTCCGTGAGGAAGGGCGTGCTGCCCCGCATGCTGGAGGAGATCCTGCAGACGCGCATCATGGTCAAGCACTGCATGAAGGACTACCGCGGAGACGGGGCGCTCACGCGGCTGCTGCACGCGCGGCAGCTCGGGCTCAAGCTAATCGCTAATGTCACGTTTGGCTACACCGCCGCCCACTTCTCCGGGAGAATGCCCTGCGTTGAGGTACAGTTCGGCGTGCTGGAGAAATTACACACCACGTGGGGCGACTGGGTGCTTCGCAGCAACAGGGTCCTGGGTTCAATTCCTGACTTGAGTGCCTTTTTGCGTGGAGAACGTGCGTTTTACTGCTGTTCTGCATGGCTTTCCTCTGGATTCTCCATTTTCTCTCCAATAGTAAAAAAAACAGATGCAATGTAACTAGTATTGGCCAAACATCCCAATGCTGAAAAATTGCTCAGAAACTTGGTAGCACTGCTGAAAAAGGTCTTCAGATGAAGTGAGGCATTTCTGAGCAAACAAGCACGGTAATAATATACACTGATGCATAACAGGTATATTGGTGTTCAGCATTGAGTTTTATTCCAGTTTAACTGAAGTTTTTTATCGAGTTATTTGTTCTCTGGGAGCAGGTGGGCGATAGTATTGTGCACAAAGCCAGGGAGACACTGGAACGAGCAATCAAGCAAGTGAACGAGACAAAGGAATGGGGAGCGCGGGTTGTGTACGGCGACACAGACAGGTAAGGCAGTCACGTGCATGTCCACTTGCAATGTGACATCACCTGTGGAGTTTGGGAACAAAGCACCACATTGACCGGCTACTTTGAGCGTTGTTATATGGAACAGCGTTTCTGAGAGCTACACCCACAGCTGCAATGTAATTTGTCTCATTCAACTGCGAAGTTGAATTGGTTGGTAAACAAACGGAGCAAAAATTCCCGGCCTAAACTATCGATCCCCTACTTGACTGACTTGAATTAAAATGTATCAACCTATTCCATCTACCTGCCTTGGAGCCACACTTTGCAGACGTTACCCAGATGTGCCCTCCCTGGGTTATCCCTTGCAAAATACATGTGCAACACACACACCTTTGATTAGAATGGTTGGCTATGTACAGTGTCGAAGAAGTTCAACATACATGAACATATGAATGCTAAAACACAGTGGCCTTCATTGTGGTCTCTCCGTATATGTGTGTGGTGGACAATTGCCTCGTCACTTTTGCACTGTCCTCTGAAGTTGTACACAATATCCCACATCTCGGTAGTGTGCGTCGACTGGACAGCAGCACAGGACACAAAACCCCTGCCCATGTACAATTCCCAGTAGTAGTCTTGTTACAATTAATAATAAAATGAATAATAGGTTATCAGCCTTCTTTGAAGACTCCATACAGCGTTGATCTTTGGAGCCATCGTAGAAACCAGTGGTGGCAAAGGTCCTTCAATTACATTCTCATGCCACTGCTGGAACAACTGTTCTCGGCCTACTCTTCCATGATGGTTAGACATCTTGGAAGAGATTGGAGTAGCCACACTTTACCCCACTGCACATGACGTGCCGATCAACTGATTGTGGTGCAGCCATATTTATTGTTGCCTGGGCAGAGGCGGTGGGATTTAAGAAACTTGCCCGATTGCCTCTACTATCGTGCCAGCTGATCAAACTGGCGATCTCTGGGCACCACAGTGGCGAGATGTTAACTGCCTCGCCTGGTATACAGGAGGTTGTGGATTCGATCCTGAACCATGTTTATTTGAAGTTTGCATATTCTCCTCGGGGTCACGTGTATTTTTCCCTCCACATTTAAAAACATGAAACAAGAGTATTTGGCTGCTATAAATTTCCACATGATAAGCCACTTCGTTGAGCTATCATTTGTGGCCATGTCGCTTTTGAAAAAGAGCTTATATAACTCAGTGGGCCTTACCTGATAAACTAAAAATAGTTTATTGTTTAAGTCCAATGTGAAAACCATGATACCATTATAAAAATAGGTTTTGCCCTTTTTTGCAATAAAACAGGTGTTAAGATATTATTTGGGTCTTTCAATAAAGTCACGTAGATAAGTTCAAAGAAAATAACAAAAAACTACTACGTTTCAGATTGCAACACAAGCGATCGTCATCAGGCAAAGGAGTTAGCCTCTGAAGTCAAATTATTTATAAAGGTTTGGGGATGGGCGTGGCTCAAGTGTATCAGCGGCAACCAGGGTCATGGGCTTAATTATCGAATCTTTGTTGAAAGCCAGTGGGTTTGCAAAGTATCTTCATCTTGGATCAATCAATTTCGTGTAAGCCCACCGCATTAAAGCAATGATCAGGCACGGCCGAGGTATTGGTCCTCCCGTGTTTCATATCTGCCTTATGTTCACGAACACGATCCAAGACATGTTGCTTAGTTTCCCCAATGTAACTACTGCCGCAAACACAGTTTTAGTTTGTAGATGCCGGGGTATTGCATGTCAGGGATCACATCCTTCACAGATGGACATCAGATCACGAATTGTATGTGCAGTGTTAAATCGAACCAGGATCTTGTGTTTGCTCATGATTTTGGAATTATTTTTGGTGACTCCTACTATGTACAGTGAGGGAAAAAAGTATTTGATCCCCTGCTGATTTTGTACGTTTGCCCACTGATGAAGAAATGATCATATTCTTAGCTCTTTCGGTAAAGTCACTTTACCGAAAGTGCTACGAATATGAATTACTGCAGTCACGAAAGCTTTAAATAAAAAAAAGAAATGAACAGTTTATAATTTTAATGGCAGGTTTATTTGAACAGTGAGAGACAGAATAACAACAACAAAATCCTGAAAAACGCATGTCAAAAATGTTATAAATCTATTTGCATTTTAATGAGGGAAATAAGTATTTAACCCCTCTGCAAAACATGACTTAGTACTTAGTGGCAAAACCCTTGTTAGCAATCACAGAGGTCAGACGTTTCTTGTAGTTGGTCACCAGGTTTGCAGACACTCCACCCCCACAACTCCAAATCGGTGATGGGGCAGTTGTGGAGAGAGTGGAGAGTTTCCCATACCTGGGCAGTGTGCTTATGACCGGCTCCAGTTTAACAGCAGAGGTTTCACTCCGAATCAGTCGAGCGGCAATATCTTTTCATTGGTTGCGTAACGCTGTGTGGAAGCTACCTGGTCTGTCGCTCCGCACTAAGCTTCCGGTCTTCTCGGCCACGGTCATTCCCTCCCTTTTCTACGCTTGCGAAACGTGGCCCCCCCTAATGGAACATCTTCGCCGGTTTTTAAACATTTAGACTGGCCTGCCTACGATCCATCCTGGGTTTAACCAGGCTGGATTGTGTGAGGAGCTCACAAATCCTTGAAAGATCTGGGCATGGTCCCGTCGGTGAACTCCTCCGGCAGGCAAGGCTGCGTTGGCTGGGTCATGTAGCCCGCATGCCCAGCCACCGCATGCCGAAACAGCTTTTGTTCGGCCGGATCGAGGGGGCTAAACGGGCGCGGCACAGGCTAGAGAAGAGATGGAGTGATGTGGTACAGGAGGACGTGGAGCTGAGTGGACTTGCCAATGACTGGTACCAGCAGTGTCAAGATCGGCCTCTGTGGAGGAGGCTCGTGAAGGACGCTGCTACTGGGCAGTTGGAGGCAGTCGCCCTCCAACAACAACGGAGGGCGGAGGAGCGACGCTCACAACAACGAGCGGAGCGCCGGGTGGCTAAAGCACAGCAGGTTGGCAGAGTAGGGGGCACAGGTGGTGCATCAGCTAGTCATCTCAGTCAGTCGACCCGTGGCACCTGGGTCTGCCCCGTGACCTCCTGCCAGCGGGCGTTCGACGCTCTACGTGGCTTCAAGGTGCACATGGCCTGGCACAAGCGTCGTGGTGACGTCACCGCCACTTAGTGGCGAATGGCGGTTGTTGTTGTTGTTGTGTCATTTATTGCATGGTTCTGTTCGTCGCCTTCTTCAAGCCATAAAAACCATCAAAAAGACTCAGATGGTTTATCATCGCACAAATATTATTTGGGCTCACGTTTCCCAAGATTTGTGATTTAACACCGTCATCACGACGCATTTCCCGGGTTTCATTAATTTTCGTCTCCCCGTCTGTATGCTTGAGTTATCATTTATTTTATTCCCGATGTCTTGAGTTTAAGAGGTAAGTTTCTTGACTGTTGAAATTCATATCCCTTGGTTTTGTAAGGTCATGTAAATGAAATATAGTTTATGGTAAATAACGTTAGCATTAATGGTATGTGTGACACTGTGGATTGTAATTTTCCTTTAACTAAAACTCGTCTGCCCGGTTTCGCTCCCTGGAAGCTACCAGGCCCTGAGGAATTCCTTCCCGCCCCCTTCCTCCTTTTGATCTCGCTGCGTTGTGGTGGGGGGGGTGTGGTCCGTCTGTGTGCGTGTCCGTGTGTTGTTAAGTCATCACACATCCATGGGCACAGATGGCCCCTGCGATAAAGAGTAGTTTCCCTCGCTCTGGCGTTACATTCCTTTCTCGTGCTGCGGGAAGACAAAGACGGCCGGGAGGCTCTTTCTCTCTGGCTGGCCCTTGGTTTAACACTACGATGACCTTCAGACGCAGCTCTTTCGCTGGCATTGACTCTTAATACCTCTCACACCACGGTTAATGGTATGGTTTACAACATGGAGTATAACAGCGCCTCGCAGCTGTCTCTCTCCCCCTCCTCTGTTCCGACCATGGATGAACTCGTCCGTCTGAACAGGGCCCGTAGCTATCCGTGTTGCTAAAGTTGAGGGTAAGAATCCACCCATTTTTTCGCCATATAGCATTGTGATATATAACGACTTATTGTTGGTAGCTTAGCTGATTGGAGAATATATAGAGTTTATTGATAACATTGAGGTAATTTATATTTTAGTTTTTTATTTGTTCACTATATAGTATTCATTATATATTGTAGTGTATACCCAGTTACTGTGAATAGCTCAGATGTGTAGGCTTTGACTCCAACATAGCCATTTCTGTGACCAGTCACAAGCTAATCACTCAGTTATTTCAATGCTAAATTCTTCTAGTTATTTCAATGCTAAATTCTCCTGTTTGATTTGTACTAGGTGTCTCTGTGAATGTGTATGCTCTGACTTTAACATAGCTATTTCTGTGACCAGTCACAAGCTAATCACTCAGCTATTTCATTGCTAAATTCTATTCTAATTCCTTTGTCAAGGGGTGCCTCTGCGGATGTGTATGCTTTAACTTTAACAAAGCCATTTCTGTGACCAGCCACAAGCTAATCACTCAGCTATTTCAATGCTAAATTCTATGCTAATTCCTTTGTCAAGGCACTTTGTTTCTTCTCACACAGCTTAAAGGTCGCGATCTGAGCGTGGCTTTTTCGCTCCAGCGCTGTCCTCCAGACAGTCTCGTCCCTTCACCTGATGAAGGCCGCTTGTGTTGTGGCCAAAACGTCGTGATAATTTTATTGTGTTATTTTATCAATTTATTATTTTTTTCTCATTCTACGTGACTTTACCGAAAGAACCAAAGAAGACTGCACAAGTATTATTTGGGCTCACGTTTCCCAAGATTTGTGATTTAACACCGTCATCACGACGCACTTCCCGGGTTTCATTAATTTTCGTTTCCCCATCAGTATGTTTGAGTTATCATTTATTAATTTTATTCCCGATGTCCTGAGTTTAAGAGATAAGTTTCTTGACTGTTGGAATTCATATCCCTTGGTTTATGTACGGTCCTGTAACGGCGAGCTGTAATGTAATTTAAGGTGAATCACGTGAGCATTAATATTATGTATGTGAAGTAATAACCCGCTATGTAAATTGTAGTTTGGTTTTTCTTAGTGAGGGTGTGGATTCATTATGATGTCGACTCATTGTTGCTAAGTTCTGAATTTTAACCGTTGTATTAATAGCAAAGAATGGGAAATTGTTTAGACCTCGCCGTAGTGGCGTCTCCTTGTCTAGGATTTCCAAGATGGAGCCCTTGGCACGTGGAATTCCCCTCGAGTAATTTCTCCCCCCCCCTTTTCCTCTTTTGATTTTGGGGTTTATTACTTTATTGTTCATCTCCTGCGGCCTGCTGTGTGAGGGGAGGGCCCCGGGATTTATTATTATTTTTAATGGCCCTTTTACGACCTCCAGCTGCCTGGTTCCTGGGTGTTGTTTTTTGTCGGTTTGCGGGTGTTTATTTATTTATTATATATAAAAAAAATCGGCAAATATTATTAATATACATTTTGGAAAAAGGCCTATATAGCCAACAGTGTGATGTAGAAAAAAGTTTAGTTAGAGGCATATTATACATATTTTTTGCGACATAAAATTGTAATGTATAATGACTTATTGTTAGTAGTAGGGTAGTTGCAATTGCTTAGCGTCAATATGCTAAATTCCTCTGCTGATATGTAAACCAGCTTATTGGAGAGTATATTGAGTAAATTGATTATATTGATGTAGTTTATATTTTAGTTTTTTATCGGTTCACTATTTGGTAGTATTTATATAGTGTAGTGTATACCCAGTTACATAATGTGAATAGATCAGCTTATTGGAAAATATATTGAGTACATTGATTATATTGATGTAATTTATATTTAGTTTTTTCACATCGGTAGTAGTGGTAATTGCAGTTCTTTAGCGTCAATATGCTAAATTCCTCTGTTTATATGTAAACTCAGCTTATTAGAGAGTATATTGAGTTTATTGATAATATTGATGTAGTTTATATTTGAGTTTTTTCATCAGCTTACTATATGGTACTCATTATTTAGTGTAGTATATACCCAGTTACTTAATGTTAATAGCTCAGCTTATTGGAGAGTATATTGAGTACATTGATTATATTGATGTAGTTTATATTTAGGTTTTTCACATCAGTTTATTGTATGGTAGTAGGGTATTTGTAGTTCTTTAGAAACTCCTTTTTTGTTTTACACATAGTACACTAGCTTGATACGCGGTGGTTTGGCTGCTGCAGTTCTTTATTATTAAAATTTCCCTCCCTTGATTACTGCTAATCCTACATAATACACTACCATAATATGACTTTGGGACAACCCACCGCCTACACATTCCGCAAGGTGTGACTAACCCCATATCTGCATTTGTCATCAATATGCTAAATTCCTCTGTTGATATGTAAACTCCTTTGTCAAGGCTCTCTCCTCCCACCCAGGTTAAAATACGCTGCCAAGCTTAGCAGTGTTCATTAATACGCTGTCTTTCTGACAGCTCTGTTTCTTCACCTGAGGACGGCTGCTTGCGTTGTGGCCGAAACGTCGTGAGAATTTTATTATATTATGTTTTATTTTTATTATTTCCCTTCCACCTGGAGATAGTGAGATGTCCTTAATTAACGATACCAAGTGAGCTGAGTTAAGTACAGCTGAGGTGGTCTTACCAGTGAATGATTGTAAGATCTCAGACCGAAATCGGGCCAGTTTGTAGGTGAGTGAGTTAATGGTGGAGACGATAGGACGAAGGGGTCTACCTTCTTTATGGATTTTTAGTAAGCCATACAATCTGGGTGGCCTAGCAGGGTAGGGTTTTAAGGAAAACCGCTTGGTTGGTTCGATTAAAGATGTCGAATCAGTAATGATGTTGGTTTTCGTAACGAGGCGGTTGGTGGGAAATCTTTTAATTTTGGTATAGCTACCATCATTACGTAGGTCCTGAATTGTGTTACTTTGCAAGCCTACTGGCTATCAACAAAGATTCGTTCATGAAGCCATCCATATATATAGACACAGACACAATTTCAACCAAGAAGATGGGTAAAAACTGAGAAATCATTGGAAGGACGTTATTAACCAGTTTAAGTCATAACTGGTTAATAACTAATGTTAGTTGTAATTTTCGGCTCTCTGATTTTACATTAACAGGTTAAAAAATTTGTCACACTAACACAGCCACCTCATGCGCCGACGTGGCGGAAGCTCTGTGATCTTACATTTCCATGCTAATCTCTCATATTAACATAGTTGCTGCATTGGCAGTAGTGCTGCATTGTCATTGCTGCTCACATTAATATAGCTGCTGCATTGGCAGTAGTGCGGCATTGTCATTGTTGCTGCATTGACAGTGGTGCACTGCCCATGACCCTGGTTGCCGCTGATACGCTTAGTTCATGCCCATTCCCAAACCTTTATAAACATTTTGCCTTCAGAAGCTAACTCTTTGCCTGATGACGACCGCTTGTGTTGCGATCAAAACGTCGTAGTTTTTGTTATTTTCTTTGAACATATCTACGTGACTTTACCGAAAGACCCAAATAATATGAATTCCTGCAGTCACGAAAACTTTAAGTCAAGGTGTTAAAACATTAAACAGAATCCTTTTTCAAGGAATCCTGTCTGCATTAACCACATGTTCTTGTGGTGAACATGCAAACAAAAAACATGCTCTGATAATACATGCATTGTCTTTGAAACTGATTGGTCCACACCAGAGACAGCTTTCTTTTGAGCCTAGTCTCAAAGTGTTAGACCAGAGAACGCCAAAAGGCGAACAGCACATAGACAATTAACTATCAGGGCATTTATTGCTTGGGGTGAGCAGGTAGAATATGGGACCTTTCTTGCCAGTGTCAAAATATAACAATAGGTTTTACCTTTTCTGGCACTAAAAGAGGTGTTAAGATGTTAACACACCAAACGTAATCCTTTGTTTCAAGGAATCCTGGCTGCATTAACCACACGTACTTGTGGTGATCATGCAAACAAAAAACATGCTCTGCTAATATATGCATTGTCTTTGAAACTGATTGGTCAACACTCGAGACAGCTTTGTTTTGAGCTCCCGCAAAGAAGACTCTGGCCACTAAGTGGATGATAGACCCACGCCAATCAATATCAATAAAACTCCGCCCACTGTGTACTGTAGTTGCGATCAAGTGTATTTAGGATTAACCGAAGCACATACAGTGAGGGAAAAAAGTATTTGATCCCCTGCTGATTTTATACGTTTGCCCACTGAAAAAGACATGATCAGTCTATAATTTTAATGGTAGGTTTATTTGAACAGTGAGAGACAGAATAACAACAAAACAATCCAGAAAAACGCATGTCACAAATGTTATAAATTGATTTGCATTTTAATGAGGGAAATACGTATTTGACTCCCTCTCAATCAGAAAGATTTCTGGCTCCCAGGTGTCTTTTATACAGGTAACGAGCTGAGATTAGGAGCACACTCTTAAAGAGAGTGCTCCTAATCTAAGCTTGTTACATGTATATAAGACACCTGTCCACAGAAGCAATCAATCAATCAGATTCCAAACTCTCTACCATGGCCAAGCCCAGAACTACACGGGAGGATCTTGTCAATGATCTCAAGACAGCTGGGACCATAGTCACCAAGAAAACAATTGGTAACACACTACGCCGTGAAGGACTGAAATCCTGCAGCGCCCGCAAGGTCCCCCTGCTCAAGAAAGCACATATACATGCCCGTCTGAAGTTTGCCAATGAACATCTGAATGATTCAGAGGACAACTGGGTGAAAGTGTTGTGGTTAGATGAGACCAAACTGGAGCTCTTTGGCATCAACTCAACTCGTCGTGTTTGGAGGAGGAGGAATGCTTCCTATGACCCCAAGAACACCATCGTCAAACATGGAGGTGGAAACATTATGCTTTGGGGGTGTTTTTCTGCTAAGGGGACAGGACAACTTCACCGCATCAGAGACGATGGACGGGGCCATGTACCGTCAAATCTTGGGTGAGAACCTCCTTCCCTCAGCCAGGGCATTGAAAATGGGTCGTGGATGGGTATTCCAGCATGACAATGACCCAAAACACACGGCCAAGGCAACAAAGGCGTGGATCAAGAAGAAGCACATTAAGGTCCTGGAGTGGCCTAGCCAGTCTCCAGACCTTAATCCCATATAAAATCTGTGGAGGGAGCTGAAGGTTCGAATTGCCAAACGTCAGCCTCGAAACCTTAATGACTTGGAGAAGATCTGCAAAGAGGAGTGGGACAAAATCCCTCCTGAGATATGTGCAAACCTGGTGGCCAACTACAAGAAACGTTTGACCTCTGTGATTGCCAACAAGGGTTTTGCCACCAAGTACTAAGTCATGTTTTGCAGAGGGGTCAAATACTTATTTCCCTCATTAAAATGCAAATCAATTTATAACCTTTTTCACATGCGTTTTTCTGGATGTTTTTTCTTGTTATTTTCTCTCACTGTTAAAATAAATCTACCATTAAAATTATAGACTGATCATTTCTTTGTCAGTGGGCAAACGTACAAAATCAGCAGGGGATCAAATACTTTTTTCCCTCACTGTATTTGGTCAGTTTAAGCACGTGACTTGTAATAAACATTTCCAAGAATAACAATGTAGAACTGTTTAAATTATTAATTTGGACTTAAGGGAAAATCCATGAGTTATTCATTTATGCCAAATTCTCAAGTGTGCGGTTAATCCGCAAATCGGATAAACCGCACGCGGATAATTATCGAGAATCTACTCTATGCAGACAACATAGCCCTCGCTGCACAGGGCACAAACTTCGAGAACATTGCCAATACTCTCACAGCTGATCTAATGGTTGGAAAGATATTTCTGTCACTAGAGACTGACCAAATCCCTCCAAAACCACTACAAGCACTTTCCATCTGAACAATCACGTAGCAGATGCCAACCTTGATGTATCTTGTGGTAGCCCAGCATGCTATGACCACACTGCAATATGTATAGGGGTTATCATGGATAGAAAGCTAACTTTCAAGCCCTACATAAAACAGATTTGTGAAAAGATCAAATGAAGAATTGCCCTCCTACAAAAACTTACAGGAATTACTTGGGGCACCTTAGCTGATGCGCTACGACCTGCCACCTTCTCACTGATGATCTACTTGATGGCAGTCACTGCGCTTCAGTGTGGACCAGGAGCGCATACACAAAACTGTTACATGCACAAAACTGTCACATACACAATTAATGCAATGCATCTCATAATCGGGACACTGAAACCAATACAAATCCCTGGTCCCTGTTTTAGCAAAGATTCTGCTACCAAATGTCCGCATATACATGCAAACTACAAGGGAGTTTCCACATTTTCTTGCCAACGACAACCACCTACCCAGCAACCAAGACCTCAACAATGTACCTTTCTGCCGACTCAAGTCCTGATCCTCATTCTGGGATCGCGCTGCTGTCAACCTAGAATCTCAGTCAGATCCGGACGGATGCTGGCAAACTTGTGGAACGATGTGGATATCCAAAATAAACACCTGATTCGAGACATCATACCTCCTAGCTTTAACATTTATCGAAGACAATGGTGTACCATAAACTGCATCAGAACATCAACAGGCCGATGCACACATCTCCTTCATGAATGGAAACTTAAAGATAAGCTGCAGTAGTGTCCATTGTGGCATGCTACCAACACTACGGACCGTACAAGAAACCACAGTAGTCTGTGCTTCAATGGAGGAGGAACAGCAAAACTACACACTGTCTCTCCTGAAGCCCCCTCGTTGTGGATAGCAGACCTCGACATTGGCATCGAGCTGTTGAACATATTTCTGCCTTCACATGCGAGAGTAGAATTTCAGTTGCATGGAAATCAACAAAAACGTCCAAAATAAACACCTCATTCGAGACAAACATTGCAGTGTCTACTCATGTTTCAGTTCCGTGCACTGATTTACAAGGAAATGTTCGCAAATGGAATTCATCCTCAACTTAATTAAAGTGGACACACAAATGCAGTTTTAATCCCTATCATGTTTGTATTGCTAATGTTCCAGATAAAAACACCGTATAACAGATGTACTTATTTCAGGAGTATAGAAGAATCAATGGCCTCCGATAGATATGGGAGGATCCTGTTGCATTTCAAGTTGTGTGTTGGTAACAGTGTTGGTATCTTGTCATACATCCTTAATGTGGTATGTGAAGCATGTTCGTGTTGCTGGAGGGAGCCTCGAAGGAGCAGGCGTTCTGCACTGGAAAGGAGATTGCTGCAGCAGTGACAGCAGCCAACCCCAGCCCCATCAAACTCAAGTTTGAAAAGGTGATGGTACCATACTTGAGTGTGTGGCTAAAATTGTCAAAATACATTCGGCTCTAAATGGTTCTTGAATTGACGAATGCAGTCCATAATTTCAATATTTCTCATTTATATTTAAAAATCAATTTTTATTTGAATCTTGTCAGTGGCATTTGTTGAAATTTGATTTTTTTTGCACAAACAACGATAATTGTGTGCTTGTGGTTAGATGGTTATGGGGAATGTAATCAGTTACGTGCATTGATTTTCCTGGAAAAAAATAACTTGGAAGGGTTTGGACTTGCTATTTTATAAATCCTAGTCATTTATTACAAACAATGTTCCTTCAATCTGTGACCTGGCTTTGGTCAACCTAAAGTGAATACGTGACCTTGACTCGACAAATCACCCTGGGCTCATATTAGCAGATACAGTCGTAACACCTCATTCAAATCTTTACCAAAAAGGAAAGGATCTGAAACACTGTAAAAAAATGCATGCAGAATGTGAATAGTATAGTTTTTCTTTTGAAGGCAATGCTATTGATGAATGTGGTGAGTTATTTTGATATTTGTGCTTGTGCACCACTGCCAACTTAGCATCGCCAAATAATTTGTTGCATTTGTAATGTATGTTAGATTTACATCAATAGAAGTTCATGTTGATTTATTTGAAGATGTTTGTGATTAGAACTAAATGTGGTCACTGCATGAACAATACACCACAAATGGCATGACCAGGCCTGACGAACAGACAGACACTTAGTTCTGTGCTTGGTTGGTTGTATTTGCTTGCTAAAGGTACACAGGATGGCTTGAATATTTAAATATGACTTAATTAGATGTTTATTCCACTAAAAAACTCAAGAACCAATGTTAAAAAGATGAGGATCTGTGTACAAGGTGGCTTCCCCGTGTGTGTGGCTGTGGTGGCTTCTTTTGTGTGGTGATTTGTACAGGTGAGATGGCACCCAAAAAATCCACCCAAGTTAATGTGTGCAAATCATTTCCAGTGACATATTCCGTTTGACTTGAGTGTTACATCATACTGCCCGTCTGGTCCCTGCTGCTGTTTGCAGGTGTACCTGCCATGCGTGCTTCAAACCAAGAAACGCTACGTGGGATACATGTATGAGAGCCTGGAGCAAAAGGATCCTGTGTACGACGCCAAAGGAATCGAGACCGTGCGCAGGGATGGATGTCCTGCTGTGGCCAAGGTCTCCTTGGGCAGCCTGCATTGGCTGCTCTTTTATTAATGATAATAATTTAGTAAATTTCATATTTGTACCATTTGTATAGAGCAGAGCTATCATGAAGGCACTATGTTTAACAGATGGATAGAGCCAGACAGAACATACATTAAAAATCGTGGATAATCCAAAAATTTCAAGTTTCTGCAGATCTCTATGCCAAAAACACTTATAGGTATAAAATATGTTTAAGATAAAATTGATAATATAGGTATAAATAATGTTTAAGTTAAAAAATTGAGAATATATTGGTATAAATTATGTTAAAGATGACAAAATTGAGAATATATATATAGATATAAATTATATTTAAGTTAAGAAATTTAGAACGAATACTAATCAACCGATCGATACGTGTGCTCAGTGATAACACTTTCCTGCTCCCGTGCAGAAGACTTGGCCCACTAAGTGGATAGCAGAGCCAATCAACATCAATCAAACTCTGCCCACTGTTGTAAAGATATGCAACTTATATACTGTTGAGGCAATCACGTGGATTTCGGATTAAGCACGTGACTTTGTAATAAACTTTTCCAAGATTAACAATGTATAACGGTTTTTAGATTATGAATTTGGGCTTAAGGAAAAATCCATGAATTATGAATTGATGTCAAAACCTCAGGTGCCCAGTTAATCCACAAATCGGATAAAACGCATGTGAATAATCGAGAGTACTGTAATTATGTATACAAGGCTGTATTAGCACATAGACTTTGGTGAACGGTGGTATAGGCTTGCTGGTGATTATGATGTACGAACGCAGCTCACACTCGTAATGAGAATCATTGGCTCTCATGTGACACTGGAGCAGCCATGTTTACGTACTGTGTGGGATGTATTGTGTTTGACAACTCAGGTCCTGGAGCGGTCGATAAAGTTGCTGTTTGACGAGAAGGACATCAGCAGAGTGAAGCAGTACGTGCAGAGGCAGTGTATGAAGATACTTGAGGGCAGAGCCTCCATGCAGGACCTCATCTTTGCCAAGGAGTACCGGGGCAGGTCTGGCTACAAGCCTGGGGCTTGTGTGCCAGCACTGCATGTGGCCCGGTAAGCCTGCTGCCTCCTCGCTGATTGGTGTCTGCTACGATGCTGAGTGACTTCAGTGTGAGAAGTGTTTGGACTGAACCTACTTGTGTATGACAACATGTTATAACCATTCAGAACCATCCATTGTAGTTAGGTTTAATCAAAACATATTTTTGCACTGATCATAGTGAAGTTATGGTACAAAAATGCTGATGTGGTGTGGGAGGTTTTCAACCATCAATAGTTAGAGAATGGTGCCAATCGTGCTCTGCTGATTTTGATACACTCAAAAATGTAAATCATCTGTGTGTGATCCAGGAGGATGTTTGCATGTGACCGTCGATCTGAGCCACGTGCGGGAGAGAGGGTCCCCTATGTGATCGTCCACGGGGCCCCGGGCCTCCCGCTCATCCAGCTGGTGAGGAGGCCACAGGAGCTCCTGCAGGAGCCCAGCCTGCTCATCAACGCCCCCTACTACGTCTCCAAGCAGATCCTCCCACCGCTAGACAGGCTGTTGTCATTGATCGGGGTGGATGTCTTCAGATGGTATCAGCAGCTGCCGCGTGTGAGTTAATTTCATGCTCTAACTTGTATACATCGCAGGGAGGCATTTCTGATGCTAAGACATGCGTGATGATGAGTCGTCTGCTCTGAATTGTTTTGTTTTCCCAGTCGGTCAGGGTCTGGGCAGCCCACCACCAGTCGTCAGCCGAAGGGAGAAAGGCCACAATTGTGCAGTACTTCAGTACCGTAAACTGTCCAGTGTGCGGCGATATCACCAAGGATGGAATCTGTGGACAGTGCAGACAGCAGCCCCAAGAAGTGGCCGTTTTGCTGCTGCAGCAGATTCACAGCCAGGAGCGCCGGCAGGCACAGCTGCTTCAGGTTTGTGTGCGGTAACATAGTCGAGGTTGGATATTTCTATTCTGTACAGAAAAACATAATTCTGAACAGGACTGGCAGTGGATAATCACCTGTGTGGATTAAACTGTTTTGCAGATCTGCAGGAGCTGCACCGGTCATGCTGAGTGGAAGCCTCCTTGCTGTTCAACAGACTGTCCAACACTTTTCCGCTTGCTCGTGACTGAGAAGGGCCTTTGCCAGGCATCTTATATCCGCAGCCTCATAGACCAATTTTAACAGGTTCTCAATTTCATGAACAATATATCAATGTAAATCATATGAAGATAGATCTTCATATTGAAACGATCAAACCTTTCAACACTTGAAATCCCTGGGTAATGTATGGTCCTGACTGAAATGTCTGAGGTGGCTGCCATTGGATTGCTGATTTTGACAATTTTCCTATTACAAATTAGAATATTGTTGCTGAGAGAAACTCTGTCATTTGTATCGGTGCTTCTTGCACTCAATTGCGTTTTATATACAATTTTTATGTACACATTTTCGTGATTATATTGCTAGAATTCCAGACATTTAAACACAGAGCATGCAAGTGGGGTGGTATATACATTGTAAAGGTTCAGTTGTACACTTACACATATTTTGTAATTTATTTTGAAAAAACACATTCTCATTAACATGTAAATTGTGCAGTATTTCCTGCAGCATTTGAACGACCGTTGTGGTGGTTAAAATCCATTTATGGTTGCTATTTGGAGAGATTGGTTGCCTCTGCAAGCAAATCTCCATCCGTGGCTCGATTGTCAAAGGGAGATGAGCCGTGGCTCGCTTGCTCGAGTGAGGAGGCTGCGTTGTTTATACGAAGCTAATTAAATCAGTACTTTGGCCACAAATCATCATTCGTGGGCCACAGCACATAAGATAATCGTTATGATTAGTGCAGTATTAAACGTTGACGCCAATATCAGCAGCTGCCTGTAAATACATTGATGCTTATAGATACTGTAAATGGTTTAGCCAAGTGCTTCTAGATATACATTGCATATTTGTTTAAAATACGAAACTATGCAATAGATGACACCCATGCTAAATATCTAAATACCTATGTGTACACAAGCAGTAATTGTTAAACTCTTTACAGCAATGTGCTATTGAACCGCCTTGTTTTGCTGAAGCAGTAAATATGGTTTATGTATATAATCCAAGGCTTATAAAGCACCAGCTTGCAAAATTACATCTACCCCTTACAAGAGCATAATACAATATTATAAAATTCAAGGATTAAACGACTGTTGATGCAAAGAGGAAAGTTTGATGAAAGTCATTGCCAAGAGGTTAAGGAGCATGGTCACATCCTAAAGAGTGGTTTACAGATAGCATTTATGTAAAATGTGTTCTTCTTGAGATGTCTGCTGGCTACCAACATTTAAAAAATATATATTGTAAGTGCATGCAATCTCTGTAAACTTTGCATGGCATCAGAAGCGGAGCCCTTGAAGTCCGTTATTATGTAGCACTTGCGTACAGTAAACCCTCTCAACGCCAGGCTAACCAGGCAGAATTATAGACTCCCAAAAGAGAAAATGAAAACGCTGCCAGAATACTAGCGATGCACTGAAGTTGTGAGTGGCATGCGTCAGACAACCATGTGGTCTGCTGGGGTAGTTAATTATGGTGAGGCCACAATACCTGCAATTGCCTTATATGGCACACATTGTTTGGCATATTTGGAGCGATGTTAGATTATGTATTTTTGACAATATAATCTTGATTTGAAGCTTTCGTGACTGAAGGAATCCATACTCTTTGGTTCTTTCAGTAAAGTCACGTAGTTAGAAATAAAATAAAACAAATCACGACGTTTCGATTGCAACACAAGCAATCATCATCAGGTGGGAAAACCACAGCAAGAAAAAATTGCTGAAGTGGGAGAGAGAGCTGCCGTGGCAAGAGATTATATAGGTAAGGGGGGAGGGGCAAGGGGGGAGAGAGAGGGGGGGGGCATGGGGTAGGGAGAGGGGAGCACTGCGTGAACGCTTGGGGGAGAGAGGACGTGGGGCTGGGGGGGGAAGTGGGCGGGGCTGGAAGTGGGAGGCCAAGACAGCTGGGGATGCGGGGGGAAATTAACTCTGAAAAATAGACTAGTACCCGGCAGATATGATGGATACGACCATAAAGCAGTTATGGTTTTACCTGGTTAATAACATCCTTCCAATGTCTTCTTTGGTTCTTTCGGTAAAGTCACGTAGAATGAGAATAAAATAATAAATTGATAAAATAAAATAACACAATAATATTCTCACGACGTTTCGGCCACAACACAAGCGGCCTTCATCAGGTGAAGGGACGAGACTGTCTGGTAGGACAGCGCTGGAGTGAAAAAAGCCACGTTCAGATCACGACCTTTAAGCTGTGTCAGAAGAAACAAAGCGCCCTCAACTTTAGCAACACGGATAGCTACGGGCCCCGTTCAGACGGACGAGTTCATCCAAGGTCGGAACAGAGGAGGGGGAGAGAGACAGCTGCGAGGCGCTATTACACTCCATGTTGTAAACCATACCATTAACCGTGGTGTGAGAGGAATTAAGAGTCAATGCTGGTGAAAGAGCTGCGGTCTGAAGGTCATCGTAAAATACAATTATATATATGTGAATGGCCTCATGAGGCCTCATGAGGCCATTCACATATACAAGCACAGAGACAATTTCAACCGAGAAGATGGATTCTGGCTTAGTAACCATTAGAAATATGTTTTAAACCATTTCCGTTCTTAAATAATTGTATTTTACGATGACCTTCAGACCGCAGCTCTTTCACCAGCATTGACTCTTAATACCTCTCCCACCACGGTTAATGGTATGGTTTACAACATGGAGTATAATAGCGCCTCGCAGCTGTCTCTCTCCCCCTCCTCTGTTCCGACCTTGGATGAACTCGTCCGTCTGAACGGGGCCCGTAGCTATCCGTGTTGCTAAAGTTGAGGGCGCTTTGTTTCTTCTGACACAGCTTAAAGGTCGTGATCTGAACGTGGCTTTTTTCACTCCAGCGCTGTCCTACCAGACAGTCTCGTCCCTTCACCTGATGAAGGCCGCTTGTGTTGTGGCCGAAACGTCGTGGGAATATTATTGTGTTATTTTATTTTATCAATGTATTATTTTATTCTCATTCTACGTGACTTTACCGAAAGAACCAAAGAAGATGAATCCTTGCAGTCACGAAAGCTTTAAATCGAAAAATAAAATCCTTCCAATTATTGCTTAATGTGTATCCATCTTCTCGGTTAAAGTTATGTATATGTTTATATATCTGGATGGCTTCATGAACAAACCTTTGATAGTAGCCCGAAGGTTTGCAGAGTACCTTGGTCTCAGAAAAAACAATATCATGCGAGCCCACAGCGTTATAACAATGGTCAGCTAAGAAACCCATTAGTAACATCAGCAAAAACTAGCACTCTGAACTTGCCAAATTGAAAAAGAGAGATGACATTGTCATCCTCTCAGCCGACAAGGGCAATGCTACTGTAATCATGGATAAAACCACATACAACAACAAAATCCAGGACCTTAATGATGGCAGTTACACCAAAATCAACAAAGATCCTACCAACTGCCTGGCTACAAAAACCAACAATATCATTACCAGTTCGACTTCTCTAATAGACCCATTCAAACGGCTCTCCCTAAAACCTTCTGCTACTACACCACCCAGATTTTATGGTCTTCCAAAAATCCATAAAGAAGGTACTCCACTTTGGCCCATCATTTCCACTATCAACTCACCTACCTACAAACTGGCCCGTTTTCTGTCTGATACCTTGCTTCCATTCACGAGCAAAACTACCTCAGCAGTACGTAACTCAGCTCACTTGGTCTCTCTAATCAAGAGCATCTCACTGTCCCCAGATGATTTACTCGTCAGCTTTGATGTAGTTTCTCTTCACCAAGGTTCCTGTACCTGACACCTTAGCAATAAATTTTGATTTGAAGCTTTCGTGACTGCAGTAATTCATATTCTTAGTTCTTTCAGTAAAGTCACGTTGAAGGGAAACAACAAAATAATAAAATATATATAAAACAAAAATTCTCACGACGTTTCGACCATAACACAAACGGTTGTCATCAGGTGTGTCGGTTTGCATTAATTTATTTTTAAACGGTGTATTTATTTATAAAAAAACGTCAGTGCCATGCGCAGCGATTTGGCAGTTTATTTAGAAGGACTAGTCCATCTATGTTCTGAAAAGAGGAGGGGGGAGATGAAAAATTAATGTATGCTGTCTGAAAGCCACTGTAAGCATGAACAATCAATTAAGACCTGAAATGGTTAATCAAATCTTTCCAATGATTGCTAAGCCAGAATCCATCTTCTCGGTTGAAATTGTCTCTGTGCTTGTATATGTGGATAGCCTCATGAACGAATCTCTCATGGTAGCCAGATGGCTTACAAAGAACCTCTGTCTTGGAAAAGTCAATGTCATGTGAGCCTACTGAATTATAACAATGATCTGCCAAGGCCAAGGTGTTGGTCCTACCGTGTTTAAGGTCTGCTTTGTGTTCACGAATGCGGTTCGAGACATGGCGTTTGGTTTCTCCAATGTAACTACTACCACAGAGGCAACTTAGTTTGTAGGCACCAGGGTACTGTATGTCCGGAATCACATCTTTTACAGATGGAACCAGATCACGGATTTTATTTAATGTGTTGAAACGGACCTGGATCTTGTGTTTATTCAAGATTTTGGAGATCTTTTTTGTGATCCCCGCAATGTAGGGTAAAGTGATGGTTTTGAAAGGCTCCTCAAGAGGGTCCTTCTTCATGGTTTGAGTGATAGCTTTGCGGATTGTATAGTCGGAGTAACCATTAGCCTTAAGAGCTTGGTGTACGTGCTTGAGTTCACTGCCTATGTGTTCCTGGTCAGATATGCATTGGGCTCTATGATACAGAGTCTTGATGAGAGAATTCTTCTGTGATGGATGGTGGTGGGAATCCGGTTTCAGATAAGCATCCGTATGGGTAGCTTTCCTGTAGACAGAGTGGCTCATTGAACCATCAGGTCTCAATGCTACTGTCATCATGGATAAAATAGAATACAACAACAAAATTAAAGAATTACTCGACGATGGTAGTTATACAAAAATAAAAAGAGATCCCACCAACAGCCTCGTCACACAAACCAAAATAATTTCTGATTCAACCGCATTAATTGATCAATCTAAACAGTTTTCGTTGAAACCTTCTGCTGCCAGGCCACCAAGATTATACGGCTTACCAAAAATACATAAAGTAGATACACCCCTTCGTCCCATCGTCTCTACTATCAACTCCCATGAAAATGTTAGCTATAACTGGAGATAGGGGGGAGTCCATTGGGGTGCCCTCAGTTTGTTTGTAGAAAGTTCCATTCCAAGTGAAGTATGTATTGGTTAAACAGTGTCTCACCAGGGGGGGGGGGGGGTACCTCAGTGTTTAGTCCTTGATGAACCAAGTCTTCAATGATTGCGATGGTGTCAGGTACAGGAACCTTGGTGAATAAGGAAACTACACCAAAACTGACAAGCAGGTCATCTGGGAACAAGGAAATACCCTTGATTGTCGATACCAGGTGAGTAGAATTTTGTACCGCAGAGGTGGTTTTTCCAGTGAAAGGACGCAGGATTTCAGACAAAAAACGAGCCAGTTTGTAGGTGGGGGAGTTGATAGTAGAGACGATGGGATGAAGGGGTGTATCTACTTTATGTATTTTTGGTAAGCCGTATAATCTTGGTGGCCTAGCAGCAGAAGGTTTCAACGAAAACTGTTTAGATTGATCAATTAATGCGGTTGAATCAGAAATTATTTTGTTGGTTTGTGTGACGAGGCTGTTGGTGGGATCTCTTTTTATTTTTGTATAACTACCATCGTCGAGTAATTCTTTACTTTTATTGTTGTATTCTATTTTATCCATGATGACAGTAGCATTGCCCTTGTCAGCTGAGAGGACTACAATATTATCCCTTTTTTAAATTTATATAATTCAAAACGCTCATCTTTGCAGAGGTTGCTAGCTGGCAACTTAGCGTTTTTGAGGGTTGCAGCGATTTCAGATCTTGCTACGTCTGCAGCGATGTGACCCAGGCCCCTGAGAGCAACGTCTACTTGGGCAATTGTATCATTAACTGGTATGTGTTTAGGTGTGACTGCAAAGTTTAGACCTTTAGCTAAAACGGATTTCAGACCATCGGAAATAGAACTGTTACTGCGATTAATTACGACTTTGTTAACGTCTAACTTTTTGGTGTGTGGGTCCAGTCTTTTGTTGAAGAGGAGGTTATGAATTACTGCAGTCACAAAAGCTTTAAATCAAAATGTAGCCTGGTTATTAAGTTTGGTGAGTGTACTGGCAGTCTATAATGTAGACTGTAGCAATGGTTAAGCTGGGTGAGTGTACTGGCAGTCTAAAATGTAGACGGTAGCCTGAAAAATAAAAATAATAAAAAGCCACAACATTTCAATTGCAACACTGGCGGTCATCAGGAAAAGGGGGGTTACCCTCTAAAGGCAAACTGTTTATGAAGATTTGGAGATGGGCCGAAGCCCAAGTGTCTCAGCAGCACCATGGGTGGGGCAGCTAATGCTGATGCAGGAGAAAACAATGACACCAGGAGTGGGTCTATACCAATCAAAGGGCCGCCAGGAAATCATTGCACCCCACTCCACACACCACACTGCTGACGGTGGAGGTTGATGACCCAACGTGGTTGATGACATCTTTCCAATGATTGCTGAGTTTATAACCATCCTCTCGGTTGAAATTGTGTCTGTATGTATGGATGGCTTCATGAACGAATCTTTGTTGATAGCCAGTAGGCTTGCAAAGTACCATTGTCTTAGAGAAATCAATTTCGTGTGAGCCAGCCGCATTAAAATAATGATCAGCCATGGCAGAAGTATTGGTCCTACCGTGTTTCAAATCTGCCTTATGCTCACGAACACGGTCCGAGACATGTCGCTTAGTTTCCCCAATGACGACCGCTTGTGTTGCGATCGAAACGTCGTGGCTTTTTTTTTAGGCTACAGTCTACATTTTCGACTGCCAGTACACTCACCGAGGTTAAGAACCAGGCTACAGTCTCGATTATAGACTGCCAGTACACTCACCGAGGTTAAGAACCAGGCTACAGTCTCGATTATAGACTGCCAGTACACTCACCCAGCTTAATAACCATTGCTATAGTCTACATTATAGGCTGACAGTACACTCACCAAACTTAATAACCAGGCTACAATCTACATTATAAACTGCCAGTACACTCACTCCGATTAAAAACCAGGCTACAGCACTTTTTATAATTTTATATTTAATCACTTTATTTATACGATTATTTTTCTATCTACGTGACTTTACCGAAAGAACCAAAGAATATGAATTCCTGCAGTCACGAAAGTTTTAAGTCAAAATTCATGGGTAAGGTTATGCAATTAAAGAAATGTCTCAAAACAATAATATTCATGCGTGTGTATACTCGTAACATGCTGATACATGTTTAGTGTGACATCAATGAATTTATTGGTAAGATTATGCAATTAAAGAAATATCCCGAAACAATAGTGTTCATGCGATTGTGTAGGTTTGGCTAACAGATGCTTTCAATGTTTATGGTGCCATCAATTAATTTGATTCGTACCGATATGCACGTTGTGTGTGTTGGAGGGCAGTCACCACAAGGTCTAATAATTATAGCGGGAAGTATGGTTTGAGTTGTCCACGTACTATCTCTGTTAACTGAGGTTCTGGGGTCCAGATGGCGAAACGCCATAGTGCAGCATTTTTCCTTGTACCGAAAATACCTCAGGTCCCCAGCAGGGGGCGCTGGGTCAGCGGGTGTGTGTCGAACACACGACGCTCTCGGCTGCGCCGTCAGGCTCTGTGACCTGCTGGAGTGGTTGCTGAGTCGACACGCTGCTCACGCTGGCGGCGGTGCCCGTGCTGACAGGGATGATGGGTACGGCTCCATCTGCGTTGGTGTGCACGATGGTCACGTCTCCAGATAGCACTTGCGTTACCCCCCTTGGTACCAGACACTGTTGATCCTTGTAGACTGTGAAACGGCTGGGAGAGACAGCGCCCGTTGTCTTTGTGGTGCCACGACCGTGGAGCAACTCCGCAACGCCGCGATTCCCTCCCGGCCCCTGCACTAAACACATACCCGCACGCAGCGCACCCACATAGTGTCCTGGTGGGGGATTGCCTGGCACATCGGGTTTTAATCCGAAGGGCCCCTAGAGGGAAAGTCCCACGGTTCCCCGGTACCACGAGATTAACCAACCCTCGCAGGGCAGGTTACATTGCGATGCCCCTATAGATTCTTACCAATAAATTCTTCGATGCACCAATTAGTGCCTGACGCACATGCACAAGGGGACCCCTGTGGCAACCTGGAGAGCGCATCCGCATTACCATGGCAAGAACCCTTACGGTAATATATGTCAAAGGAGAATTCCTGCAATGTCTCAAGCCATCGAGACAGCTGGCCAGATGGTTGTTCAATCTTTAAGGAATACTGCAGGCCAGCATGGTCAGTGCGTACAAGAAATTTTCTGCAGTACAGGTAAGGACGATATTGGTGAACGAAATGGACGATCGCCAATAGTTCCCTGTGTGTAACACAGCATCGAGTCTCTGCCGGAGAGAGAACACGGCTACCATACGCTACCACCCTTTCCACACCATTTTTGCACTGGGACAAAAGGGCGCCAATGCCCATATCGCTGGCATCAGTGTCCAGGATAAAGGGCAAAGAAAAGTCAGGATACACACTCTTTGGTTCTGTTCAGTAAAGTCACGTAGGTAAAAAATAAAACAACACAAATTACGACGTTTCGGCCACAACACAAGCGGCCTTCATCAGGTGAAGGGACCAGACTGTCTCGAAGACTGCGCTGGAGTGAAACAGAGCCAAGCTCAGACCACGACCTTTAAGCTGTGTGAGTCGGATTAGGGTGCCTTGACAAAGGAATTCGGTCAGAGACATGTCGCTTCGTCTCCCCGATATAGCAATCATCGCAGGTACAACTCAATTTGTAAACCCCGGGGTACTGTAAGTCAGGAATGACCAAATTCGCAAGACAAATCAGATTTGAAACACGGCAGAACGAATTCTTCTGCCATGGCTGATCACTGTTACAACGCTGTGGGCGATCACGATATAACTTTCTCCGATACCAAGGTTCTTTGCAAACCCACAGGTTTTTATCAGAGATTTGTTCACGAGGCAATTCAGATCTACAAACACAGACACAATTTCAACCGAGAAGATGGTTTCAAATTAAGCAACCATTGGAAAGATGTTCTAAATCGAACCAAACATTAAACTAATTTTCATTGGTACAGTATATTTTTTCAAGTAATGGTACCCCAAACTTTCGCAGCACAGGCGGGTGCACTGCCGGTGCCGATCACTGAGCTGTACCTTTCATCATGCTAAGTCCGCCAATCAAATGCTATTTTTTATGCTAATTCCTTTGTCAAGGCACCCTAATCCCTCTCACACAGCTTAAAGGTCGTGGTCTGAGTTTGGCTCTGTTTCACTCCAGCGCAGTCTTCAAGACAGTCTGGTCCCTTCACCTGATGAAGGCCGCTTGTGTTGTGGCCGAAATGTCGTGATTTACCTACGTGCCTTTACCGAACAGAACCAAAGAGTATGGATCCTTGCAGTCACCAAAGCTTCAAATCTAGAAAAGTCAGGATAATCGAGTGTCGGCGCGGTCGCCAACCGATCCCGAAGGGTTCTGAACGCCTGCTCCTCCTTCGATCCCTATTTAAACCTCTGATTTTTCACAGTCAGGACATGCAGAGGTCTCGCGATGGTAGCAAAATATGGAATGAACCGCCGGTAGTAGGACGCGAACCCGATAAAACGACGCACATCCCCCACAGAGGTGGGGGTTGGCCAGTCACGGACACAAGAAGTTTTGTCTGGGTCCGTGGCGATGCCATCGGAGCTGACAATGTGGCCTAAGTAACACACTGAGCGTTGGAGAAGATGACACTTCTTAGGTTTAAATTTGAGATTAGCGGAATGTATCCTATCGAAAACAGCCTTCAATCGCTGAAGGTGCTCCTCGAATGTACGACTGAACACAATAACATCGTCTAAGTATATGAGACATGTGTCCCATTGCAACCCGGCCAAAACCAGCTCCATCAAGCGCCGGAACGTGGCGGGAGCGGCGTTCAATCCCATGGGAAGACAGTTAAATTGAAACAATCCTTGAGGCGTACTGAACGCCGCCTTCGGCTTCGAAGTATCATCGAGGGGCAGCTGCCAAAATCCCGAAGAAAGATCGAGGGTGGAAAAATATTTCGCTCCTGACAAGGCATCGAGGGAATCATCCATCCATGGCAGAGGGCACGCATCTGCCACGGACACCTTATTTAGCTTACGGAAATCAACACAAAACCGGAGGCTACCATCCTTTTTCTTAATGAGCACAACAGGAGCGCCCCAAGGGCTATTAGATGGAGAAATTATGTCAGCGGCAAGCATCTCATCTACCGCGCAGCACACATGGTCCCTCTCCGAGGGACTCAGCCAGTGTGGGTTCATCCGTATCGGGCTCGCCGCACCGGCCTCGATGTGGTGGGCCAATAGCGATGTGCGACCCAAATCAAAATCGTTCTTGCTAAAAACGTCAGCATAGTCGGACAGCAGTGCCCATAGTGCGCTACGTTGTTCAATGGCCAATGATGCATTTTCCTGGCACAATTCCGCGATCCACTGATCATCGGATTTTGCACTGTAATCAACCGCCCCAGCCAATTTTTGTGGTCGGCCCTCATCGTGATCCGTAAAAGCGGTAGTGGCGCGAGCCAAAACCGTACCGGCCGGGACCAAAATATCTTCCAGACCTCCATTTAAAACCTGCAATAACCGGGCCTGACCGGCCCGGACAATCATCTGAGCACCCACAAGAGCAAGAATCTTGGTGGCGGTGTTTGACGGGGACAACAGAACCCCTGCTGCCGTGTCTAGTTCGTCGAAATGTTTCCAGTATCGTAATGGAACAAGCATTTGGGAGCCCGGAGGAATCTCCACCGTGACATCCGCAAGCACCTGCACGGCAACACATAGCGAGGGACGACTCAATAGGGATGGCAAAAAAAAACATCTTACGCCCTGCTGGTAACTCCAGACAGCCCTGATTGACAAGAAATTTAACCGGCATTCTACGAAGAAAGTCTGTGCCCAACAAGCAGGGCACCGCCAAGGACCTGGAAATCCAGACCATCCCCGACGCAGCCACATTACCAATGGCGACATGCCCATACTCCCCCATTAGCAGCAATACACGCATCGAAAGGAGATGGAAAAAGACATCGGAGATAATAGTGGTCGACACACCGGTGTCCACTAATATCCGAACGTCCACCCCCTGTATAGAACCCGGCACCATGGAGGATCCCGCTGCAGCCGCCACAACCCGGCGTGCTAATTGTGGGGCCACAGCAGCGAAGCCGTCCTGCCGACTTCGTGGCTGCGACGCTGCCACCTCCGAGCGACGGGGCCGACGCTGCTCTTCCCTTACCATCCCCCACATGAACACACACACACCCCCACATAGAGCCCCGAGGGGAGGTCACCTGGCCGACAGGTTTTCACCCAGAAGCCCTCTCATGGGACCAAACTTCACGGTTTCCTGTGACCAGGGAATTGGGCGACCTCCCCCGAGGCTAACGTGCACCGCGGTGCCGTGACTTGGGTTGTAATTACATGGTCACGACGGGGCTGCTGAGCCACCACAGATAGGAAACACCCAAAACACACACGGGTCAGCACGCAGATAAGGGGTGGGGCAGAGTAGCAAGCAGCGGGAAGGCAGGGGGCCCTCTTCTTGCACAACGTGTGCGCTTATTTGGGGAGTGAAGGGCGGACGTCGGAGAGAGCACCGTTCCGATTAGAGAGGGGCGGGAAATCCGAGGCTCCTGATTGGACGAGAGGCCAGCGGATTAGCGGCACGTTATCTTTGATGTAGGGACAATAAAAAGGGCAGGGAAGGTAGGGGCAAGTCAGTCGTGTTCTTCTGGGGTCAAGGATCGGAGGAGTCATCGTGCCTGCCACTGGATCGTCCATGAGACGAGTCGCAGCGCAGCCAGGCCCTGTTCCCAGCAAGGACTATGTGCAGCCTCGCCTTTCCATGGCTTCCTACACCTCGGAGTCGAACCGTGAGTACGCAGGCGAGAGGTGTAATTAAGGGGAATATCCTTAGGGAAAGTGATTAGGGAGAGTCGAGACAGATTGAGACCTAGATCACGGGGAGATAGGTTAGACCTGCCCTGCTGGCCCACACTGACACGGGTAGTTTAGCTTCGTTATTCGCGGAGAATAAATCGCCAGTAGTCAATATATCCTTGTCGTGTCGTCCCTGCGAGTGCAGAGAGAAGTGCATGGTGCTGTGAGCCTTCTCGTTGTGGTAGCCTGTGTTCGCGCACGAGCGTGTATTTTACCCGCGTATGTGCGCTCGCCGCTGCGTGTAGCTCGTAGTTAACGTGTACGCGAGGTAGACGGGCATCGTGCACGCGAGATCACCTGTGCCGCCTCTGCTTAACGTGTGCGCGAGGTAAACGGGCAACATGCACGCGAGATTAGCTGTGTAGCTCGTGGTTAGTGTGTACGAGAGATGCACGGGCAGCGTACCCGCGAGGTTGTTCACACAGCCCTTTAAACCAGCTCCGGGGCACCTCCTCCAATCGGCTGCATGCGTACGAGCGACGCCCCTGCCCTCTGACCCCCGACCCCGGATCCCGCGCGTGTGATTGGTGCACGGCGCCGGGCAGGTAGTCACGTAGAATTTTGGTGGCTACGCGCCAGCCCGAATCATGCCCCGAGGGGCCGCAGCGAAGGGGGAGGAGTCAGTGAGCAGTAACCCTCCCCAGGACATGGAAGAGGGGAGCAGTGGATTCCACATGAGCGACGGGACGGGGGTCAGCCTCCCCGAAATAATTTCCTCCATTGCGTAATCGTAAGTGGCGAACCCCCAACGGCACCGTGTGAGTCGCGAATCAGTGGATCATTACGCGCGTTGGAAGATGCATGAGGTGTCAATATATGCCGGGTGTCTGATGCGTGCTGACTTGCCTGGCCGGGGTCGTGATCTGTCCATGGAGGCGGCGCTGGAGATGGAGTCCCTGGAGGTGGCGGAGGATGGGGACGACTCTGACAGTCACGCGCGAAGTGGCCCAAGCGGCCACACTTGAAGCACGTCGTCCCAGCGTGCCGGGTGGCCCCATCGCCGTCCCCGTGCGGTGTCGAGGATCCACCCCAACGCACCCCAGGTCTCCGTTGCAGATCCCAGCGAGGCGCGGCGGCGGCCCGGTCTCCAGACCCCACGTCGTCCGGGATGTTGACAACTTGAGATGGCGCCCATCCAATTGGCTCACCATCCTTGGCAGGGTCTCCCTTCCAGGCGGCCATCTGTGCCCAACGGCACAAGTTGTCTTGGGCGTCGAGGCACCTGGCAGCCCACCGGGTTGTCAGCGGCTCATGACCGCACACAGGCAGTGAAATACTCATCTCTTTGGACAACTTTCCCAGGATGAGAGGGTCAAGTACGTTAGGTCTGGCGTCGGGGTAAGCGGCCATTGCGAGCGCCAACAGAGCGCCCTGGTAGGCAAGGGGAGACTTGTTGGTCCCCCGCCGACGATGCATGAACTTCCTCTGAGTGTCCGACGGTGGTTCATAAACTTACGCCATCTCGGCAAACGCTCCCTTCAACGTCTTTTTCTTCTCAGAGGGAATGGAGCGGAACACCGCTAGCGATACGTCGTCGAGGAGAGTAGGCAAGACATCCAACGCCTCCTCCTCCATCCACCGCACTGAACGAAATGCCGACTTGAACCGCTAAGTAAAAGCACTCCAGTCGCCACCCGCGACAAATTCTTTGATGTGAGGAAGACGATATCTGCGCCCCGCGCCGCTATCACTGGGCGACGCTGTCATCGCCGGCCACACGCCACACGGCTCTGGTGAAATGGCGGGCTCTGACTGCGCACCCGCAGCCGCGCCCAAGATGGCGGCTTCGCGCCACGTGGTGGCCGCCGTGGTCGTAATGGCAGACGACCCCTCTAAGGCCATAATGGCGGCCGATTTTTGCACGAGGGGACCATCCGAGACCCCCCGAAGACAGCCCTGCTCTTCTCCACTTGGCAGCGTTTCCTGCGGCCGTCCCGGTGCTACGGACGACTCGACCAGCATCACACGAGGGGACCATCCGAGACCCCCCGCAGGACCGCGCGGAGAGAATCGATCTGCTCCGCTACACGCCGCCAGCTGTCGTCCGCGCCCGGAGACGAAGACATCTCCGCTCCAGCGCCTTGGTCGAGCAAGCCACAGTTGCAGTAACCGGGTCCGTGGAACCCGGGGTCGGTAGGTCTTGGTTGAGCGAGTCGTCATCGTCGTCGGAAGACAGCGCATGTGGGTTCTTTTTCTTGAGATGCTTGGAATATTCTCGCAGCACCTGCTTCGTCCGATTTCAAAAGTCACTCTGACACCACTTGTAATAAAACACTTCGACGACGATATTGGATTCGCGTCTTTTTTATTATTTATTTCTCGCCGGCTGGATAGCTCCGCATTCTTTCCACATAAACACCACTCGCTCCTTGTTCCGCGGTGTAAGTTGTTGCTGTCCCGCGCACGGCTCGCTCACGCTCCCTGCTCCTGCGCACCGCTGACAGACAGCGCACAAGGAGACAGCCTCCGGACCGCCACGTGGCTGCTGGCGTTCCGGAGGCGCGAGACGTGGTCCCGCTTCCAAACTCCACACACTGACCCCGAGCCTCTTCCTGCTTCCCCTTATAACCCCTCTCACACGTCACCCCATCTATAGCCACGCCCCCTCACGAACCCTCTAGATGGTTACCCACGAGCACCTTTGAGCTCTGCCCTTGAACTTTGGCCCAATTGATCCCATCCAACTAATTGGCTAATGGCTGAAGCGGCGGAGCCTATCCCACCGATCGGCGACTGTCGGTGTACTCTCGTATTACACATTTATATATTTACGCGATCTAACCCAAAAACCTCTATTATGGATTTTGCTGTCCGGTGGAGGCCCTTGGTCCCCTGTGGTTGTCTTTGTGTGCCATTTCTTAATTGCATGTTGTTTCCTTTATTGCAGCTTCCTCTTGAAGTAATCTCATTAGCCCCCATTGGGCTTGCCACTGTTTTTTTTATTACATTCTATGACTTTCCAAGCCAGCTTGTGAGTAATTAACCTCCAGATGTCTTTTATGTGGGAGAGGCAGCGGGAGGGGGGGGGGGGGGGGGGGGGATTCACCACGTGTTCATGCCACAGCGCTAAATTCAGATCTAAAAAAAAAAAGGCATATATACAACAGTGCCCTCCCCGGGCGAAATGGCGGCCGGCAACCACGTGGTCTCCGCCGCGGGAACTGCTGCTGTAGGCGGCAGCTTTGGCGGGCCACTCGCCGTCCCCTTGATGGCAGGCACGGACGCAGAGAGCTGCGCGACCAGCCGGCCGATGGTCATGAGGAGCAGGTGAAGGCGGTTAACCACCTCGCGCCACCCATCCCCGGTTCGCAACTCCGGAGGATAGGTGCCCCCCTCCCGCTGATCTGCAGCCGCCGCTCCTGTGCCAACGGGATTCGTAACCGGGGTCCCGGGTCCGGGGCTGTCAGATGGATGACCGTCTCGCCGTCCTCGTCCTCTGATGACACTACAGGTGGGTTCTTCTGCCTGGATAGCTTCGACATAACGACGTATACTCTACTTCTGTCGAACTATTCAACCATTTCCCGACACCAGTTGTAGTGTCAACGATTCAGAGACAGTTTCTAGAAGGCACCTTCATTATTACCAACTTTCACGGTCTCATCCACACACTCTCCACAGTAGCTTAGCCTAGCCTGTACACAACACTAGCCGTCTAACACTGACGGCGCTGACTGAGATAGCCAATTACTATCCTTCGTAACGCAATATCTAGCTGAGATGATTAGTGATGGCGACGAGATGACAGCAATGACGAGAAGAGTCCATTCCCAGAACCGGCAGCCTCGAGCACCCACTCTCGACTCGTTTTATGCTACCAGCGCAGCCTGGCTCTGCCCTAAACGCGCCTCCCTTCTTGAACCCGCAATCAGGTTCCAGGGGCCTGCAGATGGGGTCCTCCATGACCCTTACCCTAGTTCTTCCTCACTACCAACACACCCTGCACACCCTCAGCAGCATGTGTACTGTCTGTCCACCACAGTTGCCACCGCTGTCCACCAGCTGGCGCTATTACACTACACAAGTATGGGGAAATAAAGCACATGAACCATAACAAAGTGACATCATGGGACCTCCTTTGCCAGTACCAAAATATGAGAATAGGTTTGGTAATGGCAAAAAGGTCCCATGATGGAGGTGCTCACCCCAAGCTCTCATTACTCTGATAATGCTTGTCTTTGTGCTGTATGCCTTTTGGCGTCCTCTGGTCTAACACCGTTTTGAGACGAGGCTCAAAAGAAAGCTGTCTCTGGTGTGGACCAATCAGTTTCAAAGACAAAGCATATATTACGTGTATGTTTTTTGTTTGCATTCTGACCACAAGTATTGTGGTTAATGCAGACATGATTCCTTGTAAAAGGTTTCAGTTTGGTGTTCTAACATCTTAACACCTGTTTTGTTGCCAGAAAAAAGGGGGAAACCTATTCTCAATAACAAAGTGGTTTATAACACGTACAATATTTCACGGACATAAATGACTGAGGTGCAGAGCCAGGCTCAGTGTTGCTCGCAAGCCGGGTGCTTCTTCGAATGTGCAGCAGCAGGATAAGTCTTTAAATATTTAATACAAAAAACCCTACGTTTATGTGCTTTTGTGGTACGCCATTTTGCGTGTTTTGTATTTCGACCTTTTATTAACATACTTGAGGCGATTTTCAGAATGTCATCTGCAACGTGGCATACGCCACCCTAGCCTGGCACAGCAACCCAATGGCATTGCCAGCAGCCAGTGTGATACGATTAGTGTGGTATACTGTATAGCATTTCGTCGCGTGTACACCAGCGCTCTTCCATTTTTCTCCACAACACAACTCCAGCGTAGTTACAAGTTATACTGTATTTCTTATTCATTCTTATTTTATTGGACGTATATTAGAGTTTGCATGTTTTTCTTTTTCATTTGAAGTATGATATTGCGTGCACATATATTGTACTGATAAAGGTGAGTATAATATTGGCGATTATGTCTGCGAGTTTGAGTGAAATCCCCTAACTTGCTCCTTTACCATCATTTCTCATGGGAAAACTAATTTGACATACACGATTTTGAGATACACACGCTTTTTCAGAAACACATCTATCGCTTATGTCAAGAAGTACCTGCATGTTGAGGATACATATGTTTATGAATATATTGCCAAATACCTTTTGGTTCTTTCGGTAGTCACGCAGTTAGAAATAGAATAAAACAAATCATGACGTTTCGATTGCAACACAAGCAATCATCATCAGGTGGAAAAACCACAGCAAGAAAAAATTGCTGAAGTGGGAGAGAGAGCTGCCATGGCAAGAGGTTATATAGGTGAGAAAGGGGGGAGGGGCAAGGGGGGAGAGAGAGGGGGGGAGGGAGCGCTGCGTGAGCGCTAAGAGGAGAGAGGACGTGGGGCTTGGGGGGGGGGGGGAAGTGGGCGGGGCTGGAAGTAGGAGGTCGAGAGAGCTGGGGATGCAGGAGGAAATTAATTAAATAGACTAGTACCCGGCAGATATTATAGACACGACCATAAAGCAGTTAAGGTTTTACCTGGTTAATAACATCCTTCCAATGATTGCTCAATTTGTATCCATCTTCTCGGTTGACGTTATGTTTATGTTTATATATCTGGATGGCTTCATGAACAAACCTTTGATAGTAGCCCGAAGGTTTGCAGAGTACCTTGGTCTCGGAAAAAACAATATCATGAGAGCCCACAGGGTTATAACAATGGTCAGCTACGGCAGAGGTATTGGTCCTGCCATGTTTTAGATTTGCCTTGTGTTCGCGGACACGGTCCGAGACATGCCGTTTCGTTTCCCCAATGTACCTGCTACTGCAGGTACAACTCAGTGTGTAAACCCCAGGATATTGCATGTCAGGAATAACATCCTTCACAGATGGGATTAGATCACGGATTTTGTGTACTGTATTGAATCGGACCTGGATCTTGTGTTTGTTAAGATTTTGGAAATCTTTTTGGTAACACCTGCTATGTATGGTAACATGATGGTTTTGATTGGCTTCTCAGGGGGTTGTTTCTCCATGGTTGGAGCAACAGCTTTGTCAATGTGGTCCGAGTACCCATTCATCTTGAGGGCCTGGTGTACATATTCCAGTTCACTGGCTCGGTGGTGTTGGTCGGAAATGCAGTGGGCCCTATGGTGTAGTGTTTTGATGAGGGAATTCTTCTGTGCCGGGTGGTGGTGGGAATCAGATTTCAGATAGGAATGTGTGGGTGGCTTTCCTGTAAAGTGTCCCAACGAGCCGTCAGGTCTCTTCTCAAACAAAACATCCAGGAATGGTAGCTTACCATCCTTCTCCACTTCCATGGTGAATTTGATGGATGGATGTATGGAATTGATTTGGTTGGGAAATTGGTTCAAAGCTGGCAGGCCATGTGGCCAAATGACGAAAGTGTCATCCACATATCTCTTCCACAAGGAAGGATGTAAGGTGGATGTCTGGATGGCATGTGTTTCAAATTTCTCCATGAAAACATTTGCTATCACTGGTGATAAGGGGGAACTGATGGGGGTTGTTGTATATATAGGGCTTTTTCCAAAAGTGATATTAAGAATAATTCTGCCAATATCTTTTTGAAAATAATCAATTGCGGTGTCGCTTGCAGGCAAAAGGGGGTGATGTGAACCCCTCTCCCCTCACAGCAGCTGCCTCTCACACTCAGAAACAGGCCGCAGGAGATAAGCCATAAAATATAATAAAAACCCAAAACAAAAGAGAAAGGGGGGAGGAATTACCAATTAAATTCGGGGGAAATCTACATGGCTTCAAAGGCCCCCTTTTTAAGAGCACAGACAACCAGGCGCCACAAAGAAATAGGCGAATTCTAAAATAATTTTTGTTTCTCTTAATACAACGGTTAAAGTTCAGAACTTAGCAACAAGAATGAGTCGACATCATAGACTGCCAACACACTCATTCCGATTAAAAACCAGACTACAATCTACATTAGTGGGTTATTACTTCTCACATTATTTTATACTAATGTTATTCACCTTAAGTTCTATTACATCTTGCCGTCTACGTGACTTTACAAAAAACCAAGGAATATGAATTCCAGCAGTCAAGAAGCTTAACTGAAACTAAGTTATACCTCTAACCTCAGGACATCAAAATATAACTCGAGTATAACAGCACGGATCCTGGATACAGACGGGGGAACAAAAGTAATAAAACCCTAGGAACATACGTGGTAATGACAATGTAAATCATGAATCGTGGAAAATATAAACCAATGAATAATTATGAAGAGTTAAGCCGGGGGTCATTCAGGGGAGATGGGGTGAGGTGTGTCAATCACGTGACCAAGATAAAAGGAATTCTATAGAGGAAGCCTCCCGGCCGCCTTTGTGTCCCAGCAGCACGTGATAGAATTGCATATGCATGCAGAGGGTACCTCCCCTAAAAATCAAACCCCACGATGGAAGTACTATAAACACTGCTACAAACATACCTTAAGTCACTTACAGAATCATAACTACAAAGTGGTACGGTATCAAGCTATAAGAGGTAAAATTAAATATTAACTTCCAAACCGTACAACAGAACACAACTTCAAAAGCGTATAACACACCCCTTTGCGAGAGGCAAAAGAATGTCACACCGGGAAAGAAGAGGGGAGGGGGACAGGAATCAAGCCAGGGGAGACTTAACAAATGGCTTAATAAATCAGAACACACACACACAGACACACGTACAACTCCCCCCCCCCCCCCCCCACAGCACAGAGCGAATCAAAGGAAGTTCCGGCCCTTGGTGAGAAGGCGAGCCGAAAGGAGAGCATTTTCAAATATAAACAGCGACACGACACACACAGTTCAGCTCTGCAAGGGACAGTTCTGTGAGCGACAGAAGAGGGCGGCGAGCAACAAGCTCCGGGGTGGGACTCTACAATCAACCAAGGATGGGGAAACTTGCCGAGTAGCGATGGGTCACCGAGTACGAGTTCAGCGCTGACAGAAGAAGTATCGCTCAAAGTCATTCTACCCTGAATGCCAGCTCCCACAAGCAGCTACAGCCGAGTGATAGAATAACGAGCAACGACAAGCAAGCATCCGGGAGAAAGGGTGGAAAGTGTTGGATACGCGCCTTTTTCCAAAATTAATATTTACACGAAATTTGCTTATACATTTATACTTTTTAAAATAATTAATGAATAAAACATAAGAGCATAGTAACTGAAAAACAACACGTAAGCCAAAAAGACGCCTTGTCCTCCCGTAGCGGGTGAAAGCGGAGATAAGAGCGTGCTAACGAACTCACTTGGCAATAATTGGGTTGGGGAGATTGCAAGGCATGATCACACAGCGTTGACACTAACATTCCGCCTGATAATTAAATTTAATTAAATAAATAAATAATGGGCTCCAAGGACAACCTCCTCCAACCTCAGAGAGGAGGCCGTTGTTTTCAAATTAAATGAGGCAGACAGAGCACAGCACAGCAAGCTGCAGGCTGAGAGCAAGCGGTGCCTAGGGTCGCGGAGAGTTCACAGTAGCCACAGACATAGGTAAGTCAAAAAGATCATCCAGTTACACTGCATTGCTTTAAAGTAACGTTAAAGTTCGAAATTCGACAACAGGAGTAGGCTAAACTATCGATCCTCGTGCTCGCTCCAATTGGAGACAAGGCTACGAGCTACAGCAATGAATTATTGCCCATTTGATAATCCAATACTGAATGTTAATTCATCTTTAATAAGTTCCTGTACAACCTGACCGAAGCGTATGACAAACACAGAATTTTTACTAAAGTCAAAACGAATTCCCTAACCTTAGCATAGGCGAATAATAGCGCAGTGTTGACCCAAGGGCAATGGAAGAGGAGCAGAGGCGCCTTTGTCTAGATCGTAGCGTGAGAGAGAGGACAGAGCCGACTCATTATTGCTGCCACCTGTACTCACAAGGCTGAGAACCGATAGATAACACTTCTCCACCGCAGCCAGACGGAATGACGAAATTAATGAGGAGCCTTGAGACGCATGGCGGTGTAGTCCGGATAAAGGCGCAGCCCTGAAACAAGGGCGGGAGAGACCCCATTGGGTGTTTGTGCTAAAGCTAGCAGTTGCACGATAATGGGGCAGAGACTGAGACAGACAGCGAGAGAGTGGAACAGGGAGTTTCATTTAAAAGGCCATGAGCTATGTCCCGCTGGCATGGCCTTGCAGATACTTGAGACTGGGGGCCAGGGAAAAAGAGTGTCTCCCGGCCGCCTTTGTCTCCCTGCCGTACATGATGAGAGTATACATACGTTTATGAGAGCACTTTCCCTGGAGCTAAAGTCAAGAGCCACGATGGAAGACTGACACAGCAAATACAGCAGACCTCGAGTCACGTGTAGAATCATAACTGTAAGTTTGTGATGGAAATGTTAACTTAATAAAAACTTAACCATTTCTCCGTGCGTCGGTAAAGGTCATATGAGGGAACGTCGCTCCTCCCTCCAGGTTGTGCAACACAGACAAAGACGCCTGTGAGATGATTTGAAACGCCTGTTGTTTTGATGGTATGAAAAGAGGGGGCCTGGGTCTGGGAAGCGGTGAGAGTCGGTCACACAGGGGAGAATCCCGCCTCCCTCAAGGTTGTGCCACACAGACAATAGAACAAGGCCGTAAATGACGCACACAAGGATACACATACACAAAGACACACAGACGGACACACGCTCCAGACCACGAGACACCAATAAATCCAAAAGAAGCCCCACCTTGTGGGGAGGAGTCAAGAGGAAAGATTTTGGCATAAAAGAGGACGCTGCCGCATTGAAAGTTCAGTTCGACCGGTGGGTCGGCTCACCAGAGAGTTCGGCCGGCTCATCGGAGTCCGGTTCGGCTCGGCTGAGCTCAGCTCAGCTGAGCCCATCAGCTGAGCTCGACCTGCGGGTCGGCTCAGGAGCGAGCTGCGACCACTGGTCGGCTCGACTCATCATCATCGGGGCTCAACTCATCGGAGCGGCTTCCCATCTTGTCTGCAAGCGAGCAAGTCCCGCTCGCCAGATTATCAACCCAACTCATCAGCAAGCTGACAAGACCAGCTTGCCAGCCCAACTCATTCCTGCAGACGCAGAAGAAGTCTCTGCCGCCCGCCGGGGTGGCGAGGGTCGCTGTTTAGCGACAAGACTACAACGTGCATCGCCAGCGCCGATTGCGCAACCGTGCCAAGCCAACTCCCCTCCCGCGCATGCTACGAGCGTGCTTTGTACACCATCGCGACTACAACAACCGGGCCAGCTGCCAAGCCAACGTCACCTCTCGCGCACGCTACGAGCGTGCTGTGTACGCCATCGCGACTACAACAACCGGGCCAGCTACCAAGCCAACTCCCCTCCCGCGCACGCTACGAGCATGCTGTGTGCGCCATCTACCGACGGGCCATCGCAACTACAACAACGTGTCAGCTGGTCAGCCTACGTCAACCAGTGTGGGCCGAGCCTAATCAACTGATACGTATGACGCACACTGCTCCACTACACGACAAATCAGGCGTTCGCTTGACCTAAAGACTCAACTCCAAACACTGACTATTCAAAACAATTCATATCACTCAAAAATACACGGGTCCTTAACCAGAAGCCAATACTAAAGTCCATAGGCCATCAGTGGCTGTGAAGGCATTGCGGCAGATCGAGTGAACACTCCGTCGTTTATAAGTATATTCGTAATATTCCCTCCTTAATATTTTGCTTTGGGCTGTACTTCTAATCGCATAAATTACCAACCGATCCATCAATACGAATTAATCCTTGACCCCTTCGCCACGGAGCTACGCTCACGTGGGGGAATAGTGTATCCAACCGGCTTACTTATCAGGCGATCTGGTCCACAATTAATTAAACGTTAGTCCAAGATAAGGATATCAGGGGAGAGAGCACACCCCACTGCACCCCCTCACCCTAAGCTATTGTGGTAATCATATAAATCTACCCGATGGATCTGTTGAGATATTTGTGCCTTTGGGAATAAAAACTGTTTTTGATCGCCTTTTTCGTATTAATATCGTCATATAATCTTTAAGTACTTCTCGTCACTGATCACGCACGTACTCGCGTACTCTCCAGTATGATCTTTCATAATATAGTGAATTCCAGCATAATCTCACATAATCGAGTGAATTCCAGTATAATCTTTCATAATATAGTATCAAGTTTTGTTGTTTTGATTTAAAGCTTTCGTGACTGCAGTAATTCATATTCTTAGTTTTTTCGGTAAAGTCACGTTGAAGAGAAACAACAAAATAACAAAATATATATAAAACAATTAAAAAAATTCTCACGACGTTTCGACCATAACTCAAACGGTCATCATCAGGTGTGTTGGTTTGCATAAATTTATTTTTAAACGGCACATTTATTTATTTATAAAAAACGTTGGCGTCACGCGCAGCGATTTGGCAGTTTGCCCAGGACTAGTCCATCTATTTTTTTTTTTAAAAGAGGAGGGGGGAGACGAATTTTTTTATAATGTATGCTGTCTGAAAGCCACTGTAAGCGTGAACAATCAATTAAGAACTGAAATGGTTTATCAAATCTTTCCAATGATTGCTAAGATAGAATCCATCTTCTCGGTTGAAATTGTCTCTGTGCTTGTATATGTGGATAGCCTCATGAACGAATCTCTCATGGAAGCCAGATGGCTTACAAAGAACCTCCGTCTTGGAAAAGTCAATGGCATGTGAGCCTACTGAATTAGAACAATGATCTGCTACGGCCGAGGTGTTGGTCCTACCGTGTTTAAGGTCTGCTTTATGTTCACGAATGCGGTCCGAGACATGGCGTTTGGTTTCTCCAATGTAACTACTACCACAGAGGCAACTTAGTTTGTAGACACCAGGGTATTGTATGTCCGGAATCACATCTTTTACAGACGGAACCAGATCACGGATTTTATGTAATGTGTTGAAACGGACCTGGATCTTGTGTTTATTCAAGATTTTGGAGATCTTTTTTGTGATCCCAGCAATGTAGGGTAAAGTGATGGTTTTGAAAGGCTCCTCAAGAGGGTTCTTCTTCATGGTTTGAGTGATAGCTTTGCGGATTGTATAGTCGGAGTAACCATTAGCCCTAAGAGCTTGGTGTACGTGCTTGAGTTCACTGCTTATGTGTTCCTGGTCGGATATGCATTGGGCTCTATGATACAGTCTTGATGAGAGAATTCTTCTGTGATGGATGGTGGTGGGAATCCGGTTTCAGATAAGCATCCGTATGGGTAGCTTTCCTGTAGACAGAGTGGCTCATTGAACCATCAGGTCTCTTTTTAATTAGGACATCCAAAAAAGGTATCTTGCCATCTATTTCGACTTCCATGGTAAATCTGATGGCTGGGTGTATGGAATTGATGTGGTCGAAGAATTGGTCTAGAGCAGGCCGGCCATGTGGCCAGATGACAAAAGTGTCATCCACGTATCTCTTCCATAAGGTTGGGCGCAGAGTGGCAGTCTGGATGGCATCAGTCTAAAATTTCTCCATGAAAATGTTAGCTATAACTGGAGAGAGGGGGGAGCCCATTGGGGTGCCCTCAGTTTGTTTGTAGAAAGTTCCATTCCAAGTGAAGTATGTATTGGTTAAGCAGTGTCTCACCAGGGGGGGTACCTCAGTGTTTAGTCCTTGATGAACCAAGTCTTCAATGATTGCAATGGTGTCAGGTACAGGAACCTTGGTGAATAAGGAAACTACATCAAAACTGACAAGCAGGTCGTCTGGGGACAGGGAAATACCCTTGATTGTCGATACCAGGTGAGTAGAATTTTGTACCGCAGAGGTGGTCTTTCCAGTGAAAGGACGCAGGATTTCAGACAAAAAACGAGCTAGTTTGTAGGTGGGGGAGCTGATAGTAGAGACTATGGGACGAAGAGGTGTATCAACTTTATGTATTTTTGGTAAGCCGTATAATCTTGGTGGCCTGGCAGCAGAAGGTTTCAACGAAAACTGTTTAGATTGATCAATTAATGCGGTTGAATACGGCTTACCAAAAATACATAAAGTTGATACACCTCTTCGTCCCATAGTCTCTACTTATCAGCTCCCCCACCTACAAACTAGCTCGTTTTTTGTCTGAAATCCTGCGTCCTTTCACTGGAAAGACCACCTCTGCGGTACAAAATTCTACTCACCTGGTATCGACAATCAAGGGTATTTCCCTGTCCCCAGACGACCTGCTTGTCAGTTTTGATGTAGTTTCCTTATTCACCAAGGTTCCTGTACCTGACACCATTGCAATCATTGAAGACTTGGTTCATCAAGGACTAAACACTGAGGTACCCCCCCTGGTGAGACACTGTTTAACCAATACATACTTCACTTGGAATGGAACTTTCTACAAACAAACTGAGGGCACCCCAATGGGCTCCCCCCTCTCTTCAGTTATAGCTAACATTTTCATGGAGAAATTTGAGACTGACGCCATCCAGACTGCCACTCTGCGCCCAACCTTATGGAAGAGGTACGTGGATGCCACTTTTGTCATCTGGCCACATGGCCGGCCTGCTCTAGACCAATTCTTCGACCACATCAATTCCATACACCCAGCCATCAGATTTACCATGGAAGTCGAAATAGATGGCAAGATACCTTTTTTGGATGTCCTAATTAAAAAGAGACCTGATGGTTCAATGAGCCACTCTGTCTACAGGAAAGCTACCCATACGGATGCTTATCTGAAACCGGATTCCCACCACCATCCATCACAGAAGAATTCTCTCATCAAGACTGTATCATAGAGCCCAATGCATATCCGACCAGGAACACATAAGCAGTGAACTCAAGCACGTACACCAAGCTCTTAGGGCTAATGGTTACTCCGACTATACAATCCGCAAAGCTATCACTCAAACCATGAAGAAGAACCCTCTTGAGGAGCCTTTCAAAACCATCACTTTACCCTACATTGCTGGGATCACAAAAAAGATCTCCAAAATCTTGAATAAACACAAGATCCAGGTCCGTTTCAACACATTACATAAAATCCGTGATCTGGCTCCGTCTGTAAAAGATGTGATTCCGGACATACAATACCCTGGTGTCTACAAACTAAGTTGCCTCTGTGGTAGTAGTTACATTGGAGAAACCAAACGCCATGTCTCGGACCGCATTCGTGAACATAAAGCAGACCTTAAACACGGTAGGACCAACACCTCGGCCGTAGCAGATCATTGTTCTAATTCAGTAGGCTCACATGCCATTGACTTTTCCAAGACGGAGGTTCTTTGTAAGCCATCTGGCTTCCATGAGAGATTCGTTCATGAGGCTATCCACATATACAAGCACAGAGACAATTTCAACCGAGAAGATGGATTCTATCTTAGCAATCATTGGAAAGATTTGATAAACCATTTCAGGTCTTAATTGATTGTTCACGCTTACAGTGGCTTTCAGACAGCATACATTAATTTTTCGTCTCCCCCCTCCTCTTTTCAGAACATAGATGGACTAGTCCTTCTAAATAAACTGCCAAATCGCTGCGTGTGGCGCTGACGTTTTTTATAAATAAATACACTGTTAAAAAAATAAATAAATGCAAACCGACACACCTGATGACGACCGTTTGTGTTATGGTCGAAATGTCGTGAGAATTTGTATTGTTTTATATATTTTATTATTTTATTGTTTCCCTTCAATGTGACTTTACCGAAAGAGCTAAGAATATGAACCAGGCTACAGTCTACATTATAGACTGCCAGTACATTCACTCCGATTAAGAACCCGGCTACAGTATTATTTTCATTTTTATTTTTATTCACTTCATTTTTATTTTCATATCTACGTGATTTTACCGAAAGAACCAAAGAATATGCTTACCCATTAATTCATTGAAATCACACAACATTTATAAGCATCTATGTCACGAATATAAACACTTGCATGAATATTATTGTTTTGAGATATTTATTTGAATCACATAATCTTGCCTGCGAATTTATTAATGTCCACTAGCCAATTAATAAGCATCTATGAGCCAAACCTACACATTCGCTTGTATACTATTGTTTCGGGATATTTCTTTAATTGCATAATCTTACCAATTAATTTATTGATGTGACACTAAACATTATAAGCATCTACACTACGAATACACGCACTCGCATGAATATTATTATTTTGAGATATTTTAATCACACAATCTTGCCTGCAAATTCATTGATGTCCTACTTGCCAATTGATAAGCATCTATTAGCCAAACCTAGACACTCGCTTTAACACTTGTTTTGAGATATTTATTGTAATAACATAATCTTACCAATGAGTTCATTGATGCCCACTTTTGCCATTGGGCACATGTTTCTTTAACACAGTTCCGTGTGAATATTGTAATTTTTAAGGACTTTTCTATCGTCGTGTACCGTATTGTCGGGCTACTATGAGGAGTTAGCCTATTGTTCTATTGCTCAGTTTAACAATGTAACCATTGAGGTTTATTTGGACGGATCGATGAGTAGGATATCTGCAGGAGTACTATTGTGGCAATTCCGATCATAAGTGTGTTCGCATATTAGAGTTTTTTTAGATATTAAAGTTGCTTAACATAGAACAGTCTGAGTGGTTCCTTCCTAAGTTGATGCACAATTATTTTACTGTCCCTCGCAGCGGGTGTCGCGATGCTCGGCGCCCCGCCGTGCAGCAGCGACGAAATGGCGGCCGCCCCACCGCTCTCCTCTGCGGTGGTCAAAATGGCAGTCATGAGATGCGTGTTCGCCGGACACTGCGAAATAGCGGCCGTCTCCACCCTGCCCGGAATGGCGGCCGTATCCACCAAGGGGGGACCCTCCGAGGCACCATCACCGGGCCTTTGCACATCCGCCCCCGAACGGTCTGCCACCGGACCTCCTCCAGCCGCGATCGGCATGACGAGAGTGACGAGGTGGAGGAACGCTGTCGTCAAAGCGCCCAGCTGCGTCTCCACCCATCGCCATGGATCGTCAGGGTGAAGCTGATGCGGAAACTCCGCCGTGCCGTCTGCTGCAGGTGCGACATCCGCACCCGTCGTGGGTTCCATAACCGGGCCCACGGGACCCGGGGTCGGCAGGAGCTGTGTCATCGCCTCATCTTTGTCGTCGGAGGACACCGCCGGTTTATTCTTTTCTGGTGCTTGGACATCGCCTCTTCAGTAGAGCACCGCCAGAAAAAGTCCACTGTCTGACACCACTGTAATAAGTGGCTCCGACACGTTAAGTAGCTTCGGGATATTTATTCAAGGTTCGGTACAGCCACTCCTCTCGTTCCGCGGATGCAGCCACGTGATGCTCTCCCCACTCTCGACTGCACCGCCGGCTGACAGCGCGCTGGGGAGCGGCTTGAGCAGCTTGAGGTCGAGCTGCCACGTGGCAGGTGGAGATGGCGGGGCAGCAGCGGCGGGGAGCTCCTCTTCGATCTTCAAACACCGACCCCTAACGTTGCTGTGCCCCCTGCTTATATTCACTTCTCCGAGGCTAAGCCCCGCCTCTGGCCACGCCCCTCTAGGAACCTTCGGGAGTGTTCCAAAAGTCTCCATACTAGATCCTCCCATTAACCTTTCCCCTAGACAATCCGTACTACTGATAGTGCGTGGACTGCATGACAGTATGTAAACGTAACCCCACAATAATGCAGGAGATGGCGCTCGCTTATTACAATTATGAGAACTGTATCCTGCGGCGAGATTTCAATCCTGAGACCGGACAGTCACACTAAAATGATAACTAATAAATTTTTAAGCGAGAGTCATGATCAATAAAAGTTAAAGCAAGAATCATTGTATTATCACGATTGATAATACACCCCTAGACAACGAAGCCGAGCATCACATCACACACACATCAATCACAAATAACCACACACAGAATACACCCCTCGACAACGAAGCCGAGTCAATAATAATACACATAGCTACACGCACACCTATTGATCATAACACACACTAATGCTGTTGTAATCCTCTTTGAGGTGCACCAAGTGAGCCAGGGAAAGAGACGGGTACTTGTTACCATAATGGAGCAGCACGGCTTTGAGGCTCCTGGATGAGCTGTCAATGAAAAGGCACCACTCATTCTGGTTACAGGCGATTCCGATTGCATCAAATAGACTGGTCACATTGTGGCAGAAGCAGAGCCCATCTTTACGGGTGAAGAAGCTGCAAAAAGTTTGGTGACACTTCCTCTGATCTAAGACTTGCACACTTTCATCCAACAAGTTCCACTGCTTGAGCCGAGACGTCAAAAGCTTGGCATTGAACTTGGTGAGACCAATATCTCAGATCAAGTCGTTGAGGTCTCTTTGGTTGGGGTAATATGGGTTTCTCTCCTCAGCTCTACCTCTGAAATTGTCATCTGGAACTATGTCTTCCTCGCTCTCTGACTTGCTGCTCTCTTCTAAAGACTGCTGCTCTCTCTGCGGAGGAGTGGGTATGGGGAGCTCATGGCAGTGTGGCACCGGGGTGATGGAAGCAAGGTCCAGATACGTGATAGCAGATGCATTCTTGCCAGTCCGACGTTTGAAAGGGTCCACCATGCAGAAGTAGCAGTTGCTTGAGTGGTCAGTGGGTTCCCGCCAAATTCTGGGGATAGCGAACTTCATGGCTCTCTTTTCCCCTCTGTACCATCCTACAAAATACATTTATTTCATCCATGACTAATGTGTAAAAGATTCTCGCAACATTTTTCAAGTATGATATATTTTTTTCAATAACATTGAAAATTGTAAAAGATCTTAACTTTAAAAAACTTTAACATTTTAAGATATTTTTTTTTTACAAATTTCATAACATAACATTTCGAGCAAAACTTGTGCATCTCACCTTTCAGAGTTTTTTTGCATTGCTCGTAGGTGAAATGAGGTGCCCTGGGTTTGTCTTGATACCCAACAGGCATGCCGAAATATGCCTTGCAGGCCTCGCACATCTTAGCAGATGCTTCCACAGAGTACTTTTTCGCTCTTGTCTTGATAAATTGGCCGCAGACATAGCAAAATGTGTCTGCCAGATGTTTGCAGCCCCTTGATGCCGTCTCAGGAAACTGCAAATATGTATCCACTTAGGCAGCTGGAACTAAACTGAACTGGTGGGCTTAAGGCCCCTGTATTTATACTGCTATTTATATTACTGGAAAGTTCTAGAATGTTCTAGAAGCTACTCCAGGTTTTCTCAGCACTGGATCTATCTGGAATGTTCTGGAAAATGGGATAAATTTCAAAATATCGCTCTCCTGATTCATAATAAAGGTTTTTGGGTTAGATCGCATTATTTATAAATGTGTTGCAACCCTCCACCACCCGACACTACCAATCAGCAAAAAAGTGTCACGTTGACAGAAGACAAATAGTTCACTAATTTTGCCCACCGGTGTGTTGAAGAGTGAATCCACAACATTTACAGTTTGAGTACGACGTTTCGCTGGGTATTACATCCAGCATCATCGGGCAATTCGCCAGAATGGTCTTAAATAGAGCAGCAGGGTGACGTCATCATTTAACTCATTCAGGTGCAGTGATTTGAACCGGAGGGGGGGAAAGGGTATTGTAATTTTATAATCGATTGGTAATCAGTCAATGGTTATGATTAGTAATGAGTTGTAGATTAGTAATTAGTTGTAATGTGTGTTATCGTGATTATATGCTACGTTAGTAATCAGTTAATTAGTATGTGTTTCCCTATAAGGAATTGTAATATGTATTCTTTAATAATATGCTTCAAATCGCTCTGATAGCTACAAGCTTAGAGCCGCACATCAATTAACATGAAATACACACGTTTAATTGTTATTCATTAAGCCTAACTCACATTACACACATTTGCATAATTGCATCAATTTGCATAATTTCCTACATTTCAAGAGTATACGTTATATTTTTTTCTTTATTCTTTATTTTTCACAACACAATATATACAACAGCATGGCGGGGCCAGCGGGTGCCATTTGGTGTGGGCCACGGGACTCGCCAAAGCTACAGCTTGCAGCGGCGGTTCCCGCGGCGGAGAACACGCAGTTGCCAGGTGCCATTTTGCCTGCGGAGGGCATGGTGTGGCCGGTGGGCGCCATTGGGAGTGGGACGCGGGACGACGATAAGGAGGCGCCGCGTCTGGCGGTGCTGCAAGGAACCACGTGCCAACCACGGAGGCTGCCCTCCCGTTCGGGAGTTCGTGGCGGCGGGAGGCGATTGGACGGTATTCCCTCATCGCTTCAAAGCAGCTTGGGTAGACAGAAGAGGAGGCCCTGCGGGCCCTACCGACGACCCTCGCCAGGGAGGGGCCGCGCCATTTAGGCCATTTTTTATGTGTTCCTCGGAGCCCCCAAGAAGTATAAAATCCTGTCCGAAGGCGGGGGAACGGTGTCAAGGACTCGGTTCACATGAGCAATGTCCGGTAGAGCGGACTCTCCCTTGTACTATTTGAATGGGGAAAAATTGCGTTGAGAAGGGGTTGTGTGGTGTTGCGTGCTTTGTGTTGGTTGTTATTGTTGGTGTTGATGGGGTTTTTTTGCCTGCGCCGCTTGCCGAGTGTCACAGCGGTTGTGTTGTTGGTTCGCAGGGTGGGGCATCGCGGATGTGCTGTCCCTGACGGGGTTTTTTTTCGCCTGCGCCACACGCCGAGTGACACAGTAGTTGTGTTGTCGGTTCGTGGAGGGGGCGGTGCGGTTGTGCTGTGGTATGGCACACACCCCGACTTGCTCGGGTGGAAGCAGGTGTGAGGTTGTTGATGCACGGGGAGTATCGCGACTATGGTTTTGGTTGGTTGTTGGGTTTTTTGTTGTTTTATGATGTTCTTCGGTTGTGGGAGTTGCTCTGCCTGTCCACCCAGTTGTGTTGCTGTGTATCAGCTGGGATGGCTGTTTTTTAAACAAGGGGGGGTGGGGTGATGCAGTGTAATAGCGCCGGCTGGTGGACAGTGGCGGCAACTGTGGTGGACAGACAGTACACACGCAGCTGAGGGTGTGCACGGTGTGTTGGCAGAGAGGAGGAATTAGGGTAAGGACCCCATCTGGAGATCCCTGGAACCTGCTAGCGGGTCTGAGAAAGGAGGCGCGCGCCGGTTCTGAGAATGGACTCGTCTTGTCGTTGCTGTCATCTCATCGCCATTGTCGCTAATCGTCTCCGCTAGATATTGCGCTATGAAGGATCGTAGTTGGCTATCTCAGTCAGTGCCGTCAATGTTAGATGGCGAGTGTTGTGTACAGGCTAGGCTAAGCTACTGTCAAGAGTGTGTGGATGAGACCGTGAAAGTTGTTAATAAAGGTGCCTCCTAGAAACTCTGAAACGTTGACACCACTTGTACAGGCAGTCCTCGACTTACGTGCATTCGACTTCCATAAAATATTTTTTACAAATTTTGACTTAAAAAGCTCAATTGAAAACTGAACCGCAGAACTATATTGTTCAGAGGAGTGATCCTCTGCGATGTAATGAGTTGGCATCACGTTGGGAGAGTATTTGCGTGTGTGTGTGCATTCGCGCGCGGTGGCTGTGTGTCTGTGTGCAATTGTGTTGACTCATTGACCACCTTACGGCAAGCCAGCATCAGGACTCAAGGTAAGTGAAAATAAATAGTTTTTTCTATTTATGTTACTTTATGTTTTATTTACTATTCAGTATTGTTTAACAGTGTTACATGCAAAGCCCTTTTTGTTGAACCATAACACATTTCATAACACTGACCGTATGGGAATTTAAATGCAGTGCATGTGGTGCCACGGCCTCGAAGCCACTCTGCAAGCACTTCGGACATTTGAGTGACTGGAGACTTAAGCAGCAGTAGGCTAGGCTCTTCTCGCAAAATATTCCCCCAGGTAGTGCGTAGTTGCGCCGAGAATAAAAGTTAACACAGAGCATAGGCATGGTGTCTGATTTCTGTGTGGAGTGACTGCGTGGGGGAACGTGCGACGAGAGTGAACGTGGAGCCGCAGCGTGTGCGCGCATTAAAAGGTAATCGCAGCAGGTGCGAGCACGTTCGTGCCCCCTGTGTTAGTGATAGCTGTGGTGTGCACGGGCGCACGTTAAGAGGTAATCACCCGCAGGTGTGAGCGCGTTTGTTCCCTCTGTTAGCGATAGCTGTGGTGTGCACGAGCGCGCGTTAAGAGAGGTAATGGCTCGCAGGTGCTACCATTCTTGGATGTTCTGTTTGAGAGGAGACCTGATGGCTCATTGGGGTATTCTGTCTACAGGAAACCCACCCACACAGATTGCTACTTGAAGCCTGATTCCCACCACCACCCAGCCCAAAATAATTATCTCATCAAAACTTTATACCATAGGGCTCATTGCATTTCAGACCAACACCACCTGACCAGTGAATTAAAACATGTACACCTGGCCCTCAAAAGGAATGGATACTCTGACCGTACCATCCGCCAAGCTGTTTCTCCCTCCATACAGAAACAACCACTTGATGCTCTGGTCAAAACCATCATACTACCATATATAGCAGGCGTTACTAAAAAGATTTCCAAAATTCTAAACAAACACAACATCCAGGTCCGGTTCAATACAGTACACAAAATTCTTGATCTGATCCCATCCGTGAAGGATGTCATTCCTGACTTACAGTACCCCGGGGTTTACAAATTGAGTTGTACCTGCGGTGATTGCTATATCCGGGAGACGAAGCGACATGTCTCTGACCGAATTCGCGAGCACAAATCAGATTTGAAACACGGCAGAACGAATTCTTCTGCCGTGGCTGATCACTGTTACAACGCTGTGGGTGATCACGATATAATTTTCTCCGATACCAAGGTTCTTTGCAAACCCACAGGTTTTTATCAGAGATTTGTTCACGAGGCAATTCAGATCTACAAACACAGACACAATTTCAACCGAGAAGATGGTTTCAAATTAAGCAACCATTGGAAAGATGTTCTAAATCGAACCAAACATTAAACTAATTTTCATTGGTACAGTATATTTTTTCAAGTAATGGTACCCCAAACTTTCGCAGCACAGGCGGTTGCATTGTCGTCGCCGATCACTGAGCTGCACCTTTCATCATGCTAAGTCCGCCAATCAAATGCTAATTTTTATGCTAATTCCTTTGTCAAGGCACCCGAATCCCTCTCACACAGCTTAAAGGTCGTGGTCTGAGCTTGGCTCTGATTCATTCCAGCGCAGTCTTCGAGACAGTCTGGTCCCTTCACCTTATGAAGGCCGCTTGTGTTGTGGCCGAAACGTCGTGATTTTTGTTGTTTTATTTTTTTTCCTACGTGACTTTACCGAATAGAACCAAAGATCCTTGCAGTCACGAAAGCTTCAAATCTAGCATTCCTTGAGCCAGTAGAAATCTAGATCCCCTAAGAAAGCAAACTCTGAACCGGTTTCGATATCCAGGGTTTCCTCAGCAGTCACTTCCCGGAACGTGCTCCGTGTTCCCAAATAGCCTCACGTTCCCTTCTCGCCCCCCCTCCCCCCAGCTTGCGTATGACAGAAATATATGTTCAGGAGCTTAATGCCAATATCGAGGTCTGCCAACCAGGAGAATTCGTGTAGCTTTGCTATTCCTCCATTGAAGGAGGAGCGCTTACTAGAGTGATTTATTAAATGGTCTATAATTTGGGTTGTATGGCCAAAGTCGCACTCCTGTGGCTTCTCTTTAATTTTCCACTCATAAAAGAGACATGCCTATTGGCATGTTGATTTTCTGATGCGTTTGATGATTCCACCAGTCTCTTCGACAAAGGTCAAAGCCAACAGGTGGTGCGATATTTTGGTCTCGAATGAGGTGTTTATTATGGACGTCGGGGTTGTTTCACTATTCACACAGCAGCAGGGTTCTTCTGGGTGAGATTGTAGGATGGTGACAGCAGTGCGATCCCAGAAGGGAGATCGGGACTCGATTCAGCAGTGCGAAGCATTGTTGAGGTCTTGGTTGAAGGTTAGGCAGGTGCTTGTCGTTGACAAGAAAACGAGTCTCCTCCCTTGCAGTTTACGCAATGTCTTTGTGGATATTTGGTGGCAGAATGCTCGCCAGAACAAGAAGCCAATGGATTGGTGTCGGGTTCAGTGTCACAGTTATGAAGTGCATTTTTTTTTTTTAACTGTGCATCTCGCAGTTTTGTGTAGGAGCTCCCGGACTGGGCTAAACCCAATTTTACGTCACCAATGAGGTCAGTGAGAGGGTGGCAGTTTGCAGCACATCAGCTGAGGCGCCCCCAGGTTGCTCCTGCTCGTCTCGTCTCTCTCTCGTTTTCTCTTAAACTCCCCCTCCTCCTTTCCACCTGCCCTCTAACCCTGCCTCATCCCCTTTCTCTGTCCATATCTCTATCTGCTCCACGGAACGATCATGCCCTTGCCCACTCTCCCAAAGTCTATCTGTGCCCAAGAACATCTAGCTGTCGTTGTAGTTTGTCAAAATCACCCTGGAGCCTTGCAATCATGTCATCCGGAGAGCGTCCAGCAGTAATAAGTATAGTATCATCTGCGAATAGATTTACCCTTGAATGATTCAGATCAGTGGCTAATTAATTAATATGGGCTATCGGTTGCATATTAGGTGACCAACAGTTAGAAGAGAAAAAACGCGAATACTATCCGCCCCGGTAGCAGAAGGCCCTTTGAGGTTAGACAGTTGTTTTAGAACATTATTTCCGTGTATGGGCAAGAAATTAAATGTATTTAACGTTTGGTCAGTGGTTTCCGAAATTACTTGAGCTGGGGTTACTCCCAATACATTGTCATAAAGGTCACCAGCTTCAGAAAAATGAAGGTTAAAATTGTCGACTATTTTTTGGGGATCTGAAAAACACTCCCCATTTCGGTTAAGCATAACAGGCAGATTATCTGTTTTAGATGTTTTTTCGATACTTTTGATTGTTTTCCAGAAAATACTGGCATTACCATGTGATTCCAGGAGCGCGGAGGAAAAGTAAGCATTTTTTGCATTTCGTATATTTTTCATGCATCTATTTCTTAAAATTCTGTATTCTAGCCAGTCATTTACCAAGTTACTTTTATGAGCAGATGCCCAAGCCTTGTCCCTTGTTTTCATGAGCTTAGTAATTAGAGGATCATACCATGGTGGGCGATTGCCTTTAATTTTAAATCTAACCAACGGAGCATGTTTGTTAAGAATTTTGAGAAATGTGGATATGAAGGCCTCCCAAGCCGTTGTCAGGTCGGGGATATCACAGACATTGTCAATATCCGAGTGAAATACATAATTTGTAAATGCCTGTATGTTGAAGTGTCTAAGGGAGTGCTTCTCAACCAATTTAGGGGGGGAAATTGGGTTTGGCCGATGATCTCACCCCAAATATGAAGGAGTGATCGCTAAAGTTATTACCCAGAACACCAGTCAGTGTAAAATTGTGAAGGGCATTTGTCAATAGGACGTCAAGCAGTGATGAATGTCCCTGATTTTTTAGGTTGGGTCTTGTTGGGACATTTATTCATTGAAACAGGTTAAATTCATCTGTAAAATTTTGAGGCCACAGCCGGTGGATTTAGCCAATTCCAATTTAGATCTCCCACTAAAACTATTTCACCTTTAGAAAGGCCCCCAAGAAGCTCTCTCAGTGCAGACTCAGCTTCTACATCCTTACCACTAGGCGGTCTATAGCAACACACTACTAATATCTTCTTTGGTTCTTTCGGTAAAGTCACGTAGAATGATAATAAAATAATAAATTGATAAAATAAAATAACACAATAATATTCTCACGACGTTTCAGCCACAACACAAGCGGCCTTCATCAGGTGAAGGGGGCGAGACTGTCTGGTAGGACAGCGCTGGAGTGAAAGAGCCACGTTCAGATACGGCCTTTAAGCTGTGTGAGAGGAACAAAGCGCCTTGACAAAGGAATTAGCATATAATTTAGCATTGAAATGGCTGAATGATTAGCTTGTGACTGGTCACAGAAATAGCTATGTTAAAAGTTAAAGCATACACACCCGCAGAGGCACCCATTGTTAAAGGGATTAGCATAGAATTTAGCATTGAAATAGCTAAGTTAAGGCATACACATCCGCAGAGGCACCCCTTGACAATGGAATTAGCATAGAATTTAGCATTGAGATAGCTGAGTGATTAGCTTGTACCTGCTGCAGAAATAGAGCTTGTACCTGCTGCAGAAATAGCTACGTTAAAGTCAGAGCATACACATTCACCGAGGCCCTTAGTACAAATCAAACAGGAGAATTTAGCATTGAAATAACTAGGCGAATCCAGCATTGAAACAACTGAGTGATTAGCTAGTGACTGGTCACAGAAATGACTACACATCTGAGCTATTCACAGTACTATATAGTGAACCAATAAAAACTAAAATATAAATTACCTTCATGTTATCAATAAACTCTATATTCTCCAATCAGCTAAGCTACCAACAATAAGTCGTTATATATCACAATGCTATATGGCGAAAAAATGGGTGGATTCTTACCCTCAAATTTCAGCACCACAGATAGCTACGGGCCCCGTTCAGACGGACGAGTTCGTCCATGGTCGGAACAGAGGAGGGGGAGAGAGACAGCTGCGAGGCCCTAGTATGCTCCATGTTGTAAAACTATACCATTAACCGTGGTGTGAGAGGTATTAAGAGGCAATGCTGGCGAAAGAGCTGCGGTCTGAAGGTCATCGTAAAAATACAATTAATTAAGAACAGAAATGATTTAAAACATCTTTCCAGTGGTTACTAAGCTAGTGACTGGTCACAGAAATGACTACACATCTGAGCTATTCACAGTACTATATAGTGAACCAATAAAAACTGTTCCAGACATACAGTACCCGGGCGTTTACAAACTAAAGTGCCTCTGTGGTAGTAGCTACATTGGAGAAACCAAAAGACATATCTCAGACCGCATCCGCGAACACAAAGCAGACTTGAAACACGGTAGGACGAACTCCTCTGCCGTGGCAGATCACTGTTATAATTCAGTGGGCTCACATGACATTGACTTCTCCAAGACGGAGGTTCTTTGCAAACCAACCGGCTACCATGAGAGATTCGTTCATGAGGCCATTCACATATACAAGCACAGAGACAATTTCAACCGAGAAGATGGATTCAGGCTTAGTAACCACTGGAAAGATGTTTTAAATCATTTCTGTTCTTAATTTATTGTTGTTGAGGCGTAAATTACGACTCGGAGGCAGATCTTCATGTAGGGGCTTGCGCCAATTGTTTTATTAAAAACCTTTCTTCACACGACTCTGTGTACTGCACACTCACTGCCTACACTCCACACCTCAGGGGAAAGGTACTGGGGATTCCCTAGCACACCCGCAGGCTACCCTAGCCTGGTGCTAATTTCCCCCTACCCCGGGGTCCCATCGCTCCCCCAGGGGAAGGGTACTGGGGAGGTTCCTAGCACACCCACAGGCTACCCTAGCCTGGTGCCAATTACCTCCTACCCTGGGTCCCGACTTCCACCTTTCACGTTCCCGGACTCTCCAGACGACCCTGAACACGTGACGGGTTCCAGCTTAAATCCCCCAGGGGGACATGACGTCATCATCCCGCCCCCTGTGCATGACGTCACCATCCATGACGCATCGCACCAGAGGGTGAGCCTGACATGATGCCACTACTACTCTACACAATGATGAAGTGTAGAAGTGATGATACGCTGTTTCATTTGTTTGTGTAGTGACATAGTGAGCAACAGGTATGGACGAGAAGTAACGTGGGTATCTGGTGGTAGAGTTGAATGTGGCACTACATCTGACCGGGAAGTATAGCAATAAGGTACATAGCACAGCCTCTCACACATAGTGTAAGAGGCTGTGATGTGTGAGAAGCTGTGATGTGTGAGAGGATGTGGTGTGTGAGCGGCTGTGATGTAAGAGAGGTTGTTGTGTGTTAGAGGATGTAGTGTGTGAGAGGCTGTGATGTGTGAGAGGTTTTGGTGCGTGAGAGGCTGTGTTGTGTGGGAAGCTGAGGTATGCGAGTGGCTGTGGTGTGCGAGCGGATGTGTGTGAGAGATTGTGTTGTTTGAGAGGTTGTGGTGTGTGAGAGGCCCGGGTGTTTGAGAGGCTTCGGTGTATGAGAGGCTTCGGTGTATGAGAGAGGCTGTAGTATGTGAGAGGCTGTGGCGTGTGAGCGGTTGTGTTGTGTAAGAGGTTGTGTTGTGTGAGAGGTTGTCGTGTGTCAGAGGCTGTGGTGTGTCAGAGGCTGTGGTGTGTCAGAGGCTGTGATGTGTGAGAGGCTATGGTGTTTGAGAGGCCAGAGGCCCTCAGTCCCCAGTGGCGTGCTAGTGCGATTCCGGCCTTCTTTGCTTGACCGCTCTCCATTTGGCCCGCTACCGATCAGCAGCGTTGCTGTGGTGGCGGCGGCGGTGGCGGCGCTGGGCAGCTGTTTGCTTGCGTGGTCGTCCCGCATTTGTTGGTATGCCTCATACATCCGTGTTACCGACTTGACGATGAGCAGAGGTAGCCGCATGCAGTGCTTGAGAGCCGGCAGGTGGGCCTGGCGGTCACGGGGGTCGCGGCCTTCACCCAGCTCTCGAGCGTCCCGAACTCCGACTCCTTGGAGGTGCATGCGAGGTTGTTGCTTGACAGAACCTGTGGTGCCACGATAGCGAAGCCGCTCCGTGGGAGCCGTGCCTTGCGGCGGGGGTGCTGCAGCAGAGAAGCCACCCGGCTTCCTTCACAGCACTTCCCCCACCACCCCCCACATGAACACACACATGCACTCACGTAGGGCCTCGTGGGGGGGGGGGGTCACCTGCCCCTGAGTTTTTACCTGAGGGCCCCCCCCCCCCCGCTGTGGTTTCTTGCGTTTTCGCACGAGCATATATTTTGCCCGCGCGTGCGCACTCGCTGTGCACGTTAGCTTGTGAGCCTGCGCGTTGTGGTGTCCTGTGTATTCTGCCCGCGTGGGTACTCTCGCCACTGCGCAGCTCGTGGTTGGCGTGTACGAGAAGGACACAGCGGTGTATTTGCAAGGTGGTTAGTACAGCTATTTAAATCATGCCACGAGGGGCAGCCGCGAGGGGGGGAGAGTCGGAGAACGGTGGGTCACAGGAGAACGGAGAGACCGGGGGGCAGTCTCCCCGACAAACCTCGTGCAGCTCTGCTGGACTCAGCTCAAGGAACACCTCGATGCAGCGGACCTCTTCGAAGCGCTGTTGCTGGAAGCGCCGCACCGCTAGGCATTGCTTGGGGCAGCCGTGAGCGTCGGTGAAGCGCGTGATGTTGAAGCAGTTGGCTGAGTCGAGCTAGTAGTGGAGGAACTCGCAGCGCTCTTTGAGCGACAGCCGCACCTCAGTCGAGTTGCGTGCGATCGCCGCGGCTTCTATGCGCCGCACCCGCTCCAACTCCACCTCGCACGCTATAAGCTGCCGCATCTGGTATGACAGCTGCTTGCGCTGGGGCAGGCTCGGGTAGCATGCCACCGCCTCCATGTTGGGGTCGAGCAAGTAGGTGTACTGTCCGTCCTGCGTGTGCTCCTGCCGGGAAGTGAGGTTATATGCGAGCATGGTGGCCACCAACTCGGACAGCTGCTGCTTCTCCCGAGCACTGTACAGCTGCATGTTCACGGGCCGCATTTTGGGCGAGACGATGCCGAGGATGAGGCAGAGGGAGTCGAGAATGAGGGCAAGGGCTGGCACGTGGGTTTTGATGTGTGCCAACGGAAACGTGTGCACGTACCTCTCGATGGGGCCGACGGAAACATGGCGGGGAAGCAGGCCCTACAGAGCAGGGTCCACGCTCGAGAGAATAAGAGGGACGGAGGCGGAGCGATCGGGGTTGTCTGGCGGAAAGAGCTGACCGTGTGGCGTTGTTTCGAGGGCCTTGGAGCGTCGGTCGTCGGGGACTCAGTTTATGTAGAGACCTCTTTGGGGGTCTAGAATTAACCCCAAGTATTGTTAACCCGTAGCCCTGTTAAATTGTAAATAAATCGTGGTGCCTCCAGACCTCTGTGTGTCTCGTGAGACACACACTACACAGACATGATTCCGCCCTTTGAATTGCACTCTCATGCTCACATGCCCTTTGGATTGGACTCTCATGCTCACATGCCCTTTGGATTGCACTCTCATGCTCACATGTCCTTATGTTGTGATCGAAACGTGATTTATTTTATTTTATACCTACGTGACTTTACCGAAAGAACCAAAGAGTCTCTTAACAGCTGTTTTATTGCCAGAAAGGGGAAACCCCTACTAACAATGCAAAAACACTCAAACAACCTCCTTGATTGGATTACCTAAACAACACTAAGAAATAGATGTACTCGCCGAGTAAGAAATACTAAACTTCCCTCCTATTAAACTATTCTAAATTCACAAAAAAAACCCCAAGACTCTGGCAAACATAAAAAAAACTTACTGGATGGCAGTGGCGTTGTAACGACATTATCAGCTTAGGGGGTGGGGCAATCAGTCAGGTGGGGCCCCAATATTTGATTTGTCTCACACGGTCGCACCTAGCCTATTATTATATATCGTGGCTCCTCTTGCCTAAGCACATCATTACGCTCACGGTCTCGAACATGTCACGCTGTAGGGGCGCCCTGTCCTTGCAAAATCTAGCGACTACAGCTCAGTAGTACCTCTTTGCAATATAATTGATGCGTATCTAAGGAAATAATCCAAGAAACGGAGTTCTATGTCGCAAGTTACTCTCATTGAAAGCAAATTACGTTTCGTTATATTACATAACGCTTCTTTATGGTTAAAACACTATTACTTACGATACTAAATATCTGAATAGTTACGTAAGAGTTAATCTAACAAACTCTAGCAAATTAACGTATAACAATCATAACCTTTCATAAAAAAATAAATCACTAAGCAAAAGGTCTCTCCTTTATAAATATATTATTTTAGAATTATAACATTGCTCCTACAAACACTTTCAACAGAAACGCTAGTCTCGAACATTTAACTTTAACATGCGTCTGCTTACTCTTTTGTTTTTTTCGGTAAAATCATGTAGGTAAAATAAATGAAAACAACTAAAGTAAATCACGACGTTTCGGAGGCAACACAAGCTTCCGTCTTCAGGTGGAACAGACACAGCAAAATTAGCTGTATCAAGTGAACAGCTCTGGGACACACGGGATTATATACAGATTAGGGGGGGGGGGGTGGAGGAGCCAGGAAGGGACGTGTGTGGGGGAGGGGGGGGCTAAGTTAAGCCGCCTTTTGTTATTCTGCAGGGGGTTCTGGGAAAGCGGTGGTGCACTGCACGAGAGCGAGTACAACCCACTGGAAGAAATGGAAATGGCTGTACAATAATAAGGCAGCTAAAGTTTTACTTGGTTGATGACATCTTTCCAATGGTTGCTCAATTTAAAACCATCCTCTCGGTTGAAGTTGTGTCTGTTTTTATATCTGGATGGCTTCATGGACAAATCTTTGGTAATAACCGGGAGGTTTGAATAGTACTTTGGTATCGGAGAAAACAATGTCATGAGAACCCACTGTGTTTAAACAATGATCATCCACGGCCGAAGAATTCGTTCTGCCGTGTTTCAAATCTGATTTGTGTTCGCGAATTCGGTCAGATATATGTCGTTTCGTCTCCCCGATATAGCAGTCACCACAGGTACAACTCAATTTGTAAACACCGGGGTACTGTAAGTCAGGAATGACATCCTTTACGGATGGGATCAGATCACGGATTTTGTGTACTGTATTGAACCGGACCTGGATCTTGTGTTTGTTTAGAATTTTGGAAAAAAAATTGGTAATGCCTGCTATGTATGGCAGTGTGATGATTTTAATTGGAGTATCAGGTGGTTGTTTCTGTATGGTGGGAGAAACAGCTTGGCGGATAGTACGGTCAGTGTATCCGTTTATCTTGAGGGCCAGATGGACATGTTTTAATTCACTGGCCAGGTGGTGTTGGTCAGAAATGCAATGAGCCCTATGGTATAATGTTTTGATGAGATAATTATTTTGAGCCGGGTGGTGGTGGGAATCAGGCTTCAAGTATGAATCTGTGTGGGTGGACTTCCTGTAAACAGAATGTCCCAAAGAGCAATCAGTCCTCATCTCAAACAGAACATCCAAGAATGGCAACTTGCCATCTTTCTCCACTTCCATGGTGAAATTGATGGATGGGTGTCTGGAATTGATGTGGTCTAGGAAATGATTCAAAGCTGGGAGGCCGTGTGGCCAAATTACGAAAGTGTCATCCACATATCTCTTCCACAGGGAAGGACGAAGTGTGGATGTCTGGATGGCGTCTGATTCAAATTTCTCCATGAAAACATTGGCTATCACTGGTGACAAGAGGGAACCCATAGGGGCACCCTCATTTTGTTTGCAGAAGGTACCATTCCAGGTAAAGTAAGTGTTGGTGAGGCAGTGCCTAACCAGCAGGTATATCAGGGTTCAGTCCATGTTGGACCAAATCTTCAATTATTGTTATGGTGTCAGGCACTGGGACCTTGGTGAACAGAGACACCACATCAAAGCTGACGAGGATATCGTCAGGAGATAGTACAATGTCCTTGACCATAGAAACCAATTGGGTTGAGTTAAGTACTGCTGAGGTGGTCTTGCCAGTGAAGGGAAGCAGAGCATCCGATAAAAAACGGGCTAGCTTGTAGGTAGGGGAGTTGATCGTGGACACGATGGGTCGTAGTGGGGTACCTTCTTTATGGATCTTGGGAAGACAATAGATGTGTGGTTCTGGCTTCTTCTTTGATAGGAGGTTGAATTTTGCGATCAGGTTAGCTTTGCATTTGGCTGACAGTGAATCAGCAGAGGAAGCAGTCATGTTGTCAACGTGGTTCCAATCAGAAGGGGACATTTATTGTCTTAACATAAAATGTGATTGTAAGAGAGTCTTGTCTAAACTATCGAGTTCAAATCAGAGTACTCTTATTATCTCTGAGATTAGTGATAGGCTAGCATTAAACAAAATCCGTTTAGAGTTCTGTGAAGATACAGCAGCAGATGTGAGTGTGAAAGCGATGGGTATCACCTTGTTATCGCGGCATTTCTTGAGGAAGGTTAGCGTCTCGATGAGCTGTGACTTCTTGTCTCGTTGTCTGCTATATCGGGGAGACGAAACGACATATATCTGACCGAATTCGCGAACACAAATCAGATTTGAAACACGGCAGAACGAATTCTTCGGCCGTGGATGATCATTGTTTAAACACAGCGGGTTCTCATGACATTGTTTTCTCCGATACCAAAGTACTATGCAAACCTCCCGGTTATTACCAAAGATTTGTCCATGAGGCCATCCAGATATAAAAACAGACACAACTTCAACCGAGAGGATGGTTTTAAATTGAGCAACCATTGGAAAGATGTCATCAACCAAGTAAAACTTTAGCTGCCTTATTATTGTACAGCCATTTCCATTTCTTCCAGTGGGTTGTACTCGCTTTCGTGCAGTGCACCACTACTTCCCCCGAACCCCCTGCAGCATAACAAAAGGCGGCTTAACTTAGCCCTCCCCCCCACCCACGTCCCTTCCTGGCTCTTCCCCCCCCCCCTTAACTTGTATATAATATCGGGTGTCTCAGAGCTCTTCACTTGATACAGCTATTTTGCTGTGACTCTTCCACCTGAAGACGGAAGCTTGTGTTGCCTCCGAAACGTTGTGATTTAATTCAGTTGTTTTCATTTATTTTATTTTACCTACGTGACTTTACTGAAAAAACCAAAGAGTATAGTTCAAGAGTTACCTTTCAGAACATTCTCAAAAGGTGCATAGTAATAACATGTTGTCTGTTGTATATATAGGTGTTATGAAAATTGATGAAAATAATTAAAATTAAATGAAATTTTAAATTTGCATAATTTATCCGAAATTATGTTAATCAGTGTAATTATGCACATAAATTATTCTGATTCGAGAGATAATCGTATTAATTTATGCGAGTGGGCGTGGTTAAAACTACCCTTTTTGGATGTCTTAATTAAAAGGAGACATGATGGTTCAATGAGCCACTCTGTCTACAGGAAAGCTACCCATACAGATGCTTACTTGAAACCGGATTCCCACCACCATCCATCCCAGAAGAACTCCCTCATCAAGACTCTATACCATAGAGCCCAATGCATTTCCGACCAGGAACACATTACCAGTGAACTCAAGCACGTACACCAGGCTCTCAGGGCTAATGGTTACTCCGACTACACAATCCGCAAAGCCATCACTCTAGTCATGAAGAAGGATCCTCTTGTGGAGCCACTCAAAACCATCACCTTACCCTACATTGCAGGGGTCACTAAAAAGATCTCCAAAATCCTGAATAAACACAAGATCCAGGTCCGATTCAACACAGTACATAAAATCCGTGATCTAGTTCCATCTGTAAAAGATGCTGTTCCAGACATACAGTACCCGGGCGTTTACAAACTAAAGTGCCTCTGTGGTAGTAGCTACATTGGAGAAACCAAACGACATATCTCAGACCGCATCCGCGAACATAAAGCAGACTTGAAACACGGTAGAACGAACTCCTCTGCCGTGGCAGATCACTGTTATAATTCAGTGGGCTCACATGACATTGACTTCTCCAAGACGGAGGTTATTTGCAAACCAACCGGCTACCATGAGAGATTCGTTCATGAGGCCATTCACATATACAAGCACAGAGACAATTTCAACCGAGAAGATGGATTCTGGCTTAGTAACCATTGGAAAGATGTCTTAAACCATTTCTGTCTTAATTAATTGTATTTTACGATGACCTTCAGACCGCAGCTCTTTCGCTGGCATTGACTCTTAATACCTCTCACACCACGGTTAATGGTATGGTTTACAACATGGAGTTAACAGCGCCTCGCAGCTGTCTCTCTCCCCCTCCTCTGTTCCGACCATGGATGAACTCGTCCGTCTGAACGGGACCCGTAGCTATCCGTGTTGCTAAAGTTGAGGGTAAGAAACCACCCATTTTTCGCCATATAGCATTGTGATATATAACGACTTATTGTTGGTAGCTTAGCTGATTGGAGAAAATAGAGTTTATTGATAACATTGAGGTAATTTATATTTTAGTTTTTTTATTGGTTCACTATATAGTATTCATTATACATTGTATTGTATACCCAGTTACTGTGAATAGCTCAGATGTGTAGGCCTTGACTTCAACATAGCCATTTCTGTGACCAGTCACAAGCTAATCACTCAGTTATTTCAATGCTAAATTCGCCTAGTTATTTCAATGCTAAATTCTCCTGTTTGATTTGTACTAGGTGCCTCAGTGAATGTATATGCTCTGACTTTAACATAGCTATTTCTGTGACCAGTTACAAGCTAATGACTCAGCTATTTCAATGCTAAATTCTATGCTAATTCCTTTGTCAAGGGGTGTCTCTGCGGATGTGTAGACTTTAACTTAGCTATTTCAATGTTAAATTCTATGCTAATTCCTTTGTCAAGGGGTGCCTTTGCGGATGTGTATGCTTTAACTTTAACATAGCCTTTTCTATGACCAGTCACAAGCTAATCACTCAGCCATTTCAATGCTAAATTATATGCTAATTCCTTTGTCAAGGCGCTTTGTTTCTTCTCACACAGCTTAAAGGTCGTGATCTCAGCATGGTTTTCTCACTCCAGCGCTGTCCTCCAGACAGTCTCGTCCCCTTCACCTGATGAAGGCCGCTTGTGTTGTGGCCGAAACGTCGTGAGAATATTATTGTGTTATTTTGTTTTATCAATTTATTATTTTATTCTCATTCTACGTGACTTTACCGAAAGAACCAAAGAAGAGTAGGACGATTGGTTATTATGCAACTCAATCACAGCAGTATTTTCCTTTATGAATTGATTTTTAATGGACCACCTTGGAGTGGCAACCCTTCTTGATTATCCCGATATGCGTATCGTGTGTCTTCTTTATCACTGGTTCAATTCTTTGCGTAAAGCAGACGCCGAGGTTAGCATCTCTTGTGTCCAAAATGTGTTTCCTGTGTGTTGCGGCGCGGTGGGGGAGTGAGGGGGAGAGTGTGGGGGAGGGGCATACGAACGGCTGCCAGTTTCTGTCCACCGCTGGCTGGATGAGTCAGCACGACGCTCGCCGTCGTTGCACCGATGATAAACGGATACACTGACCGTACTATCCGCCAAGCTGTTTCTCCCACCATACAGAAACAACCACCTGATACTCCAATTAAAATCATCACACTGCCATACATAGCAGGCATTACCAAGTTTTTTTTTCCAAAATTCTAAACAAACACAAGATCCAGGTCCGGTTCAATACAGTACACAAAATCCGTGATCTGATCCCATCCATAAAGGATGTCATTCCTGACTTACAGTACCCCGGTGTTTACAAATTGAGTTGTACCTGTGGTGACTGCTATATCGGGGAGACGAAACGACATATATCTGACCGAATTCGCGAACACAAATCAGATTTGAAACACGGCAGAACGAATTCTTCTGCCGTGGATGATCATTGTTTAAACACAGCGGGTTCTCATGACATTGTTTTCTCCGATACCAAAGTACTATGCAAACCTCCCGGTTATTACCAAAGATTTGTCCATGAAGCCATCCAGATATAAAAAAAGACACAACTTCAACCGAGAGGATGGTTTTAAATTGAGCAACCATTGGAAAGATGTCATCAACCAAGTAAAACTTTAGCTGCCTTATTATTGTACAGCCATTTCCATTTCTTCCAGTGGGTTGTACTCGCTTTCGTGCAGTGCACCACCACTTCCCCCGAACCCCCTGCAGCATAACAAAAGGCGGCTTAACTTAGCCCTCCCCCCCACCCACGTCCCTTCCTGGCTCTTCCCCCCCCCCCTTAACTTGTATATAATATCGGGTGTCTCAGAGCTCTTCACTTGATACAGCTATTTTGCTGTGACTCTTCCACCTGAAGACGGAAGCTTGTGTTGCCTCCGAAACGTTGTGATTTAATTCAGTTGTTTTCATTTATTTTATTTTACCTACGTGACTTTACTGAAAAAACCAAAGAGTATAGTTCAAGAGTTACCTTTCAGAACATTCTCAAAAGGTGCATAGTAATAACATGTTGTCTGTTGTATATATAGGTGTTATGAAAATTGATGAAAATAATTAAAATTAAATGAAATTTTAAATTTGCATAATTTATCCGAAATTATGTTAATCAGTGTAATTATGCACATAAATTATTCTGATTCGAGAGATAATCGTATTAATTTATGCGAGTGGGCGTGGTTAAAACTACCCTTTTTGGATGTCTTAATTAAAAGGAGACATGATGGTTCAATGAGCCACTCTGTCTACAGGAAAGCTACCCATACAGATGCTTACTTGAAACCGGATTCCCACCACCATCCATCCCAGAAGAACTCCCTCATCAAGACTCTATACCATAGAGCCCAATGCATTTCCGACCAGGAACACATTACCAGTGAACTCAAGCACGTACACCAGGCTCTCAGGGCTAATGGTTACTCCGACTACACAATCCGCAAAGCCATCACTCTAGTCATGAAGAAGGATCCTCTTGTGGAGCCACTCAAAACCATCACCTTACCCTACATTGCAGGGGTCACTAAAAAGATCTCCAAAATCCTGAATAAACACAAGATCCAGGTCCGATTCAACACAGTACATAAAATCCGTGATCTAGTTCCATCTGTAAAAGATGCTGTTCCAGACATACAGTACCCGGGCGTTTACAAACTAAAGTGCCTCTGTGGTAGTAGCTACATTGGAGAAACCAAACGACATATCTCGGACCGCATCCGCGAACATAAAGCAGACTTGAAACACGGTAGAACGAACTCCTCTGCCGTGGCAGATCACTGTTATAATTCAGTGGGCTCACATGACATTGACTTCTCCAAGACGGAGGTTCTTTGCAAACCAACCGGCTACCATGAGAGATTCGTTCATGAGGCCATTCACATATACAAGCACAGAGACAATTTCAACCGAGAAGATGGATTCTGGCTTAGTAACCATTGGAAAGATGTCTTAAACCATTTCTGTCTTAATTAATTGTATTTTACGATGACCTTCAGACCGCAGCTCTTTCGCTGGCATTGACTCTTAATACCTCTCACACCACGGTTAATGGTATGGTTTACAACATGGAGTTAACAGCGCCTCGCAGCTGTCTCTCTCCCCCTCCTCTGTTCCGACCATGGATGAACTCGTCCGTCTGAACGGGACCCGTAGCTATCCGTGTTGCTAAAGTTGAGGGTAAGAAACCACCCATTTTTCGCCATATAGCATTGTGATATATAACGACTTATTGTTGGTAGCTTAGCTGATTGGAGAATATAGAGTTTATTGATAACATTGAGGTAATTTATATTTTAGTTTTTTTATTGGTTCACTATATAGTATTCATTATATATTGTATTGTATACCCAGTTACTGTGAATAGCTCAGATGTGTAGGCCTTGACTTCAACATAGCCATTTCTGTGACCAGTCACAAGCTAATCACTCAGTTATTTCAATGCTAAATTCGCCTAGTTATTTCAATGCTAAATTCTCCTGTTTGATTTGTACTAGGTGCCTCAGTGAATGTATATGCTCTGACTTTAACATAGCTATTTCTGTGACCAGTTACAAGCTAATGACTCAGCTATTTCAATGCTAAATTCTATGCTAATTCCTTTGTCAAGGGGTGTCTCTGCGGATGTGTAGACTTTAACTTAGCTATTTCAATGTTAAATTCTATGCTAATTCCTTTGTCAAGGGGTGCCTTTGCGGATGTGTATGCTTTAACTTTAACATAGCCTTTTCTATGACCAGTCACAAGCTAATCACTCAGCCATTTCAATGCTAAATTATATGCTAATTCCTTTGTCAAGGCGCTTTGTTTCTTCTCACACAGCTTAAAGGTCGTGATCTCAGCATGGTTTTCTCACTCCAGCGCTGTCCTCCAGACAGTCTCGTCCCCTTCACCTGATGAAGGCCGTTTGTGTTGTGGCCGAAACGTCGTGAGAATATTATTGTGTTATTTTGTTTTATCAATTTATTATTTTATTCTCATTCTACGTGACTTTACCGAAAGAACCAAAGAAGAGTAGGACGATTGGTTATTATGCAACTCAATCACAGCAGTATTTTCCTTTATGAATTGATTTTTAATGGACCACCTTGGAGTGGCAACCCTTCTTGATTATCCCGATATGCGTATCATGTGTCTTCTTTATCACTGGTTCAATTCTTTGCGTAAAGCAGACGCCGAGGTTAGCATCTCTTGTGTCCAAAATGTGTTTCCTGTGTGTTGCGGCGCGGTGGGGGAGTGAGGGGGAGAGTGTGGGGGAGGGGTTGGGGCATACGAACGGCTGCCAGTTTCTGTCCACCGCTGGCTGGATGAGTCAGCACGACGCTCGCCGTCGTTGCACCGATGATGGGTGTTGAGTGCGGGGCCGCTGCCCTCTCAGCCCTGGTGACGCGAAGTTGCACGCTGTGGCACGCTGGTGGCACGCTGGTGGCACGCTGTTGGCACGCGCTGGTGCTGATGGCACATTGGTGGCGCGCGCTCCCTCTCCTTGAAGATGCGCGAACGTGCCCGTGCTGGTTCGCTGACAGCAGTTTCTCTCCACTGCTGGCTGAGCTGCTGCACGCTCTTGCTTGGCGTTGATGGCCGCGCTCTTTCTCCTTGAAGATGCGCGAACGCGCCCGTGCTGGTTCGCTGACAGCAGTTTCCTCCACTGCTGGATGAGCTGCGCCGGCGCGCGCTCTTTCCGCTGCTGTAGTATCTGACGCTGCGCTCGCGGGCGACAGGTCAAGTTTTTCTTCTGCTGAGTGAGCCGAGCCGTACGCGCTCTCTTTGTTGAGGTTGTTGGCGGCTCTCTGACAGCAGGTTTCCTCCACTGCAGTATGACTCAAGTCGCAGGCGCTTGGTCGCTGGTTTGTTGAAGTTGTTGGCGGCTGTCCAAGCTTTTCCGCTGCTGGTTGAGCCAGATTGCACGTGCTCTTTCTGTGGAGATGCCCGAGCGCTCTCAGCGCTGATTCGCTGATACTTTGTTGGCGGCTGGCCAAGCTTTTTTTTCTGTTGAGTGAGTTGAGTCGCACGTGCTCTCTCTGTTGAAGTGCGCGAACGCGCCCGTGCTGGTTCGCTGACAACAGGTTTCCTCCACTGCTGTATGACTTACTTTTGTTGATACATCGCGACTCAGCGATCCTCGCTACTCAGCGAGGCTAGCGCTCTTTCGAGCCAGCCGCTCGCTGCGACTGCTCGTCTTGTGGACGTCTTGAATCGCTGATCTGTCTTGACTGACTTTTGAAAATGCGCTGACCGTTATATTCAAAGACATTCTTCTCTCTGTGCAGTGAAGGGGGGGGGGGGGCGTGTGTGTGTGTGTGAGTTTGTGTGTGTGTACAGATGGCTCCTGCGATAACGATCTGTTTGCCCTGGCGTGAAATTCCTCTCTCGTGCTCTGCGGGAGAGACAAAGGTGGTCGGGAGTATCTATCTCTTTATACTTTCGACTTTATATTTCTCAAATACCATTTGGTCCCATGTTCGCCAAGGCTCGTGTTTGTAACTACGTCCTCCCGACACCCCTCTCGGTTTACCGAGGTTCGCATTGTCATGATGGAATTATTAGAAAGAAAAATAATTTTCATCCTGAGTTTAAGAGGTCCGTTTCTTGATTGTTGGAATCCATATCCCTTGGTTCTGTAAGGTTCTATAATGGAATGTCGTGTAAGGTGAACACGTTATTATTAATGTTATATTGCAATTTTCTTTAAAACTTTGTTTGCCTGGTTACCGTGTGTGGGGTGGGGTGTGTTTTCTCATTAAACCCGGCTGGCTTTTCCAGATGGCCCCTTGTGATAAGGTGTAATTCCTGCTTCTCCGTGCTGCGAGAGAGACAAAGGTGGTCGGGGTTGCTTGGGATATTGTTTAAACTCTTTCGTAAGTTTGCCCGTTCGCCTCATTCCTTCTCGATAACCTTTGATGTGGCTCGGTATTCCTGCTTCCAAGTTTGTGATTTAACAGTAAGAGTATTAAAAGGTGAAAATCATTTGATGTCGAATTAATAATTGGATAAGGATTCACTGATGTGTCTGGTGGCCTGTTCTTAATTGGAGTGACCGTTAGGACCGCTAATTTTATCTTATTCTTGTTGTTGCCTTTTAATTTTTTTTACCTGTTGTTTTACTGGCAAATAAGGAAAAAAATATGTATACGATTTACCCTGTTGGCGTCTCCGTGTCTACTCTCTTGGTGTTCTGACCTCGGAGGGACCTTTCCTAAGGGGCCCATCAAACTCTTGTTCATCTGGAGATTTTCGCCGATAGCTGTTACATCCTCGCCTTGAGAGTTTTATTATTTCTTTATTTATTTATGGCCTGTTTATGATCTCCATATGTGTTTGCGTGTTTTTGGGTTTGTGTGTTTTATGCATTATTTCCTTTATTTTTAAAATATATATCGGCAGATATTATTGTTAATATCAATTTTGGAAAAGGCTCATATGCAACACGTCCCCAAATATTAAAATAACTAAGGGGTATCCACAAAGTTGTTCCAATTATGTTCTTATACTTAAACAATCTTGAACTAAGCTTAAATTACTTCAAAGTAAATATATTTGCTGATGATACTCATGCTAGTATCAGATAAATCTCCAAACGAAGTCCACCTCCAAAATATTTTGACTTAATTCAGTATCAAATGTGATCTCTAAAATTGCTAATGAATTCCAAATTGAACAATGATATTTTCTTCAAACAAATCCAGTTTCATTCCCTTCTCCTATTACGGATATCAGAAACAATAATGTTGTAAAAATGGAGTGCTTCAAATACTTGATAAACTTGCATTCCAACCCCATATTGATTAAATCTCAAAGAAAATGAAATAAAGGGTTTTTATACACAAAATCGTTTTCCCAATTGATTGCACCTTCAAATTGTTGAAGCTATCATTCTACTCAAATACTAAACAAACTGGGGTGGGTGACGTCAGCCTTCTGGTGGCCCACCCTGTTACGTCAACGAAGTCTACAAGAAGTACATAACGAATGACATCGCTAAGAAAACCGTATGTCGCTAGTCGACCTCTGGGTTACAGCAGAAAGAACAAGCCTCCTGAGGGCCAGACGAGTCGTTCCATCAGCCCCTCGGTTCGTCTATGCAAAGATCCTTCAGCAAGAAAACATCGACATCCTACCTATCCAGGAGACACGTGGAGGAAAGCAGTTCCGTACGCTTGAACATTCCAGGGTACATCCTCTCTGCTTCCAAGGGCCACGCTAAACACGGTCTGGCTACTTACATCACGCATCACACCAAAGACGCAACAGGAGTTATTCAGACAGACAAGGAATTCACAATTGGAACAATAATCGCTGGTCTGGTCATATACAATGTCAACAAACTGCCAACAACAACCTGGCACCTATCACAATTGCCAGCGGTGCAACATCCCGCAATCTATATAGGAGACTTCAACAGCCATCACGATGTGGGGCTACCCTGGCAAGCGAACAAATTCTTGAATGGGCATCTGCACAAGAGCTCTTCCTAATTTTTGACGCCAAGCAACGAGGCACATTCCACTCTGCATGGTGGAATAAGGAATACAACACATACCTGTGCTTTGTTACACCATGACCAAAGTCCTACCTCGCTTCCCACACAGCCAGCACAAGCCCGTGGTCATCCATGTTGGCCACCAAATCCCAGTAATCACCATGACACCAAGACCCCGCTGGAACTTCAGAAGGGCAAATTGGCCTGATTTTAATGCTGCAGTGGAAAAAAAACATCCACCACAGCTCCACAAACCCTGAAAAGTTCGAGCAGTTCATTATGCTCGTGAAGAAAGCCGCTAGGGATGCGAATCCGTGGGGTGATCGGAGGTCCTAGACGGCCAGCTGGACTGCGGAAAGGGAAAACCTTATCTGAGAACATCAAAGCACTGGTGAGCCAGAGATCGCAACAGCCCTTCTGCAGTCGCTAGATTCTGTCAGACGAGCAAAGTGGGCAGCATCTATGGAGTGTTTTGACTTCACACACTCCAGCAGCAGGGCATGGGGGTTATTGCGGAAGCTCGATGGAGTGGCACTCTCAGAACATCGGACTCCCAAGGCAACTGCTAATGGGATAGCAGCACAGCTTCTCGGCAATGCAAAACAATCGGAAGTCAAACAACAACGCACAGCAAAATAAGCCACAAAAAAAACATTTTCCACCTGACAAAAACTCTCCTCTGTCTGCAGCTGTACTTCCAGAAGAAATAGATGCCGCACTGGTGGTAACAAAGGCAGGTAAAGCCGCATGACCCAGAATTCCTAAAACACCTTGGCAGTAAAGGCAAAACTTTTTTCAAATATCATCAACACCAGCAAGCAACAAAGACTTTCATAATAGAGGATTTTGGGTTAGATCACGTAAATATATAAATGTGTCGTTAAAACCCGCCACCACCCGACACAGACAACTAGTAAGGGTTGTCACGTAAACATAAACATGCCAATTCGTCACTAGTACAGCAAACCGGTGTGTTGGAGAGCCAAGCCACAACATTTACTAGTTGGCTGTGTCGGGTGGTGGCGGGTTTTAACGACACATTTATATATTTACGCGATCTAACCCAAAAACCTCTATTATGGATGATATTGGTCGCGAAAGCCTACATGTTAAACTAACCAAGACTTTGCAGAAAAGCAAAAGTCATTGCTCTCCTCAAGCCAGGAAAACCTGCTGATGACCCGCACAGCTACAAGACTTTGTACAGCCTACAAGCTACTGGATGGCGTGAGTACTGTTATCTCGACTCTCCTCTCTTGGAAGCCACCATACCACCTTAGCAGGCAGGTTTTAGGCCACAACGAAGCTCTTGTGACCAGGTTCTCGCCTTGACATCGCACATCGAAGCTGGCTTTCAGCATAAACAGAAAACAGCGGCTACTTTCATATACTTGTCCTCTGCATACAACACGTGGAAGCTGTGGAATCGTTTTTGCTACGAACACTCACAGAGAATGACTTCTCGTGTGAATAATTGTAGGGAGATGGGTGCTATACAAAGCTGCGAGTGTGGGATAATGAAGAAATCACAATACAGTGCTGCGAATCATATAACCGTGACATACTAGGTCGTGTGAATTATTTATGAATAACCAATACGAGATTTAGTGCAACTTTTGATCCTTGAAATGGGTTAGAGTGATAGGTTGAGGATTTAATGTGAAATAGAAAATCGAACTCTAGATTGGCAAATTTAATTTGCTTGTTTAAATAGTGTGGTGCGAGAGCCGTGTGCAGGCACGTGGGGTGACGACTCCACAATTCTGGGCGTGTTGACCAGATTCCTTATTTTAGACCCCATTCACAACGTCTAACTGCATTCTTATAATCTCCTACGCTAATGAATTTGTTTTATTTTTCAATGTTTAAAAATTCGAACCCATGTATTTTTCCACATTTCTCTTTATTGTCCTTTTATATTTATTTACACATTTCGTTTAACTGTGATAAAGTTAATACAACTTCTTAAACTCGTCACTTTTCCTTGTATTGGTCATGACGCCGGTGACTACAATTTGGCTTCCTTAAACATGTAAACTGACGTGGATAACGAGGGCTTGGGAGGAGCGCAGCTGTGAACAGGGAGAGATGTGTTTGTCTTAAATGACGGGTTGTTAATTCGCTGGAACCGGATGAGGAAAGAGTGAGACTTGAGTGCACCACATGTGTGAACAAATTAGACGTGACTGAGACAGTCTGAGGAGGTGGAGATGAATGTCTTTAAACCTGACAGAGGATCATAAATATTGCAGTTGATGCACGCAGGAGCGAACGTAAAATTTCTCGATCAATCGGTGAAATGAAAAACGGTGCTGATTATAATAATTATTATTGAGTTTCAGTGTTAGTAACAGGGGCGTATGTGTCCTTTATACAATGCACTGAGAGAAACTCGTTGGCTTTCGCAATCGTGAATATCCCACATGATCCGAGTTTGGAAAGAATTAGCACCACGTCCCTGGCTTAGCTGTGTGGTTAACTCAACCATTTTCCCCACACTATTTTTTTAGCTCATACTTTCCGAGTACAGGCACCAGCTGCTACTGGGAATGAAGGTGGCAAGGCAAGATAACTGACCCCGACAGCACAACACTCACCCACCCGCAACTCCCTGCTCCTTCCTCTTCACCTCTCCCCCTCCTCCCCTTCCTTGTGAGAAACATTTCTCTACAGCAGCCGACGTGAGTCACTGCAGACTCGGGGCAGCGAGCTCGGGGAGTGCCTCACTCTGTGCTGTCCCAGCCTCCTCGCTCGCTCACCTGTCTGCCGCTTGGAGCTTTTCTTTGCAAGGTGAGCCGTGGGGGGACGTAGAACTGTAATGAGCAATTCAACCAATGACCTATTGCGTTTCAAGGGTTGCTCATTACATCACTGCCATAACTGTTATGATTCATAATCTTGTTTTGGTCATAATAAAGGTTTTTGGGTTAGATTGGGTAAGTATAAATGTGTCGTAACCCTGCACCACCCGACACAGTCAATTAGTAAGGAGTTTGTCACTTAAACAATACGCCAATTGTTACTTCAGCCTACCGGTGTGTTGGAGAGTAAATCCACAACATTTACAATTTGAGTACGACGTTTCGCTGGTAATTACATCCAGCAGCAGGCGATTTGCCTGAATAGTGAAGCAATCCACCTGCTTCCGGTCTTAAATTGAGCAGACGACATCCTCACTGAACCCAATCAGGTGCAGAGATCAGAGAGGGGGGGAGGGGGTATTGTAATTATATAATATATTAGTAATCAGTTAATTAGTATGTGTTTCCTCTATAAGGAATTGTAATTATAAGATGTATTACTTAATTATACGCTTCCAGGCAGCACTAAGCCTGTAGCTGTCTGATCAGTTACAATTATTTGTATCTCTCAGTTTCACTGGATTCTCGAATTAGTCTTGGCCAGTAATTAGTTTTACACAATACTTTAACGTTATCTTTGGTGTCCTTTTAGTCTTATGCTCATGTTACATCCCGTCTGTCCAATATAGCATCTTCCATATAAGCAATGAATCCGATACACACCTACTGTTGATAACTTAGGAAGTTCATCTTTAGTACAAGATACTCGTTATTGAATCTTGTGTACCATGCCAAATCTTACTTTTCCAAAACTTGAGCTAATTTGGCAGTTACTCCCGTGATATATGGTATTTTGATTGTTTTAATAACCTGACCGCTTTCAGCAGTCTTGTTGTTCGATCTTGGTTTGGCATTCAATGCTGTTAATTTGAGCATTATTATAGCCATTCAATCGTAGCGCTTCTTTAACATGTTTAATCTCTCTCCTCAGACTTTTCACCATCTGACAACTGTTTTAGCCCGATGTATGAGCGTCTTGATGCGAGAGGATTTATGTGCGGGGTGATGATGCGAATCTGCAATCAGATAGGCATCAGTGTGCGTTCCCTTTCGGTAAACAATGTGTTATTTTACCATTTAGGCGATGCCAGAGAAAAATATCCAAGAAAGGGAATGTGTTATTCACCTCCGTTTCCATGGTGAACTAGATGGCCAGGTTTTGTGAATTGAGATGATTTCGAAATTAATTAAGTATATCTTTACCATGTGACCAGACAACCAAAGTGTCATCTACATATCTAAAATAAATAGATGGTTTTAATGTACTTGAAGCAATTGCTCTTGCTTAAAAGTTTACATGGACAGATTCGCTATAGCAGTAGATAAAGGAGAGCCCATTGCTGCTCCTTTCTTTTGTTTAAAGAAATCACCTTTCCATGAGAAATACGTGCTATTTAGACAATGGTCAGATAGTTTTGGAATATCTTTTAGTAAACCTGTCTTATTTGCTAGTGTAGAGTAATTTAAGTGACTCGTTAACTGTAACCTTAGTAAATAAAGAAATTGCATTAAAGCTCACCAGAATATCATTAGGGTTAAGTTTAATATCTTTAATCGCATTCACAAGATGTTTTGAATTTCTTACCGATGTAGGGTAACACCGACTGATAAAAATTGCATATTTTAAAATAATCTACGATCCTTAATTGCATGATATCCTCAAGAACCTGTGTATAACGTGCTTCCATCATATTATTTGGAAAAGCAATGCAATTCGAAATGCCTGCTCTCAATCAATCTTTATTTTAGGGCGAATATAGCCCTCAATAAAGTAGGCATCAGTGCACATTACAATTGGAATGGGAACGGTGCAGGTGGCATGGAGCAACAAGAATGAAAAAATAAACCCGTCACGCCATCAGTGGCTAACACTGACTGAGAAAAGGAAAATTGCAACCGTGCAGAAAATAAAGTGCAACCATGCGTAACGAATAGCTTAAGAAAACCCAGTACCAATGTTAGGTTTGTCATAATCCACCACTTCCATTTATGTTTGTATTGTGAGAGAAAGAGCCAGGATTTTGCACATTGTGACCATATGAGAGGTGTTCTGCCCAGCCAGGTGACTCCCACTCGTTGGTATGTTGAACTTATTTCATAAGGTAGCCACCGTGCTAATCAAAGGTGCGGGGGAAGGACAACAAGTTAAACATGAAAAGCAGTTATAAAGAAATTAGCTTTCAATCTCTATTTAAAAGTGCATAGCTTCAGTGGCTTTCTAATATCAGAAGAAAGAGGATTTCAGACAGCCGCAGAAGTGCATTTGAAAACGTGCGATGTGGTGACCGTCTTTGTTCGATGGCGAGCCAAAAGCTGATGCGAGGATGACCGGAAGTTGCGGTGGTTTATGTTCCTTTCCAAGATCAGCAAAGTATTGTGGTTCACTTGTGGAAAGCAGCTTGTGTATTGAGTGCGACCTGATAATGTATTCGTTCGGCAACTGGAAGCAAATGCAGCTCGGCGAGCACTGAACGGACATGGTCGGATCTTGCAGTACCCGTCGTGACACGTGCCAGATAATTTTGTACATGCTTCAGCTTGGTAATGTGTTTGCCAGACGTCCCGTAGAGTAGTGAGTTGCAACAATTGAGGCTTGTCGATACTATGCTACATTCCACCGTGTTGGCTATGTCCCGACTCATTAGTTATTGAATGTGTTGTAGAGCACTAATATGAAAATGGAAAGTGCTGGCTATATTTTGCACGTGGTAATCACGCAACATATGCTGGTCTATGGTGCCGAGGATTTTAGAAGAGTACAAAACTGAATCCTGGAGTCTACAACTGCCGACACCTGATCTTCCCACAATTTTTTTTCGCCTGAGCCTGGGTACCAACCAGCAGAACCTCGTACTGTGTAGACTTTGGGGAGATTCTCTGAGCATGCTATGAAGCTCATGGCCGTACGGCATCATTTATGCGCTGCGTTGTTGGCCTCTGCACATCCCAGGCGGTGGTACTGCATGCCTGTCATCCAGCACTGTGGATAAAAGGGTTGGAAAATTGCACAAAATACAAATGGTGCAAAAATTACTTACATGGGTATCGAAGCACTGTACCTTGGCTTGCCAGCAGAATACAGTACAGAATAATGCAAACTTATATAATCTGTCCCTTCTGTATGGGACAATGTTACACCCTCGCATGCGTGGGGTTTCTCCAGGTGCTCTGATTTCCTCTCACGTATAAACACTCACTAATTGGCTGAAAACATTTTAATGTATAGAGAATGGCAGAGCAATAGTTGGCACAGACTCATCGCCTTAAAACCTTCTAGCTTGTCTGTGGTTCCTCAGCGATTGAGATTTGGTATAAACGACGCTCTACGGTGTTAATCATGAGATTTTTTAAAAAAATTGTTTAGAAATGAAATTGTTGGCTACTTTAAAGTCGCAAGATGCTTCGGTTGTGGCCCCAAGCATATGAGACTCGCCAGCTGCAGAAGCAGGTGCTGCTGTTCCATGAGCCATGGCCCCAAGTCTGCCATTCATCACCCACAGTAACATCGTTGATGAGTCAATTTGTTGATTAGACTCATATGCTCACAACAAGCAACACGAATGAGTTGCAAAAAACTGGGGGAAGGGGGGGGGGGTACATGTTTTGTTGTTTCTAAATCCCTGGTTCCAGAAAATGAAACAGGCAAATCTAATCTTCATGTGCAAGGACGACCACATCTCTCCTGTTATTTCCTCCTACGTGTAGCTGGGAGACCATGATCCTTGCCAGCAACCACATAGACTGATCATATCTGGATTCAAATTAGCAACATCCATTTCACCTAGATTACGGCATTCATTGTAATTAAGGTCACAACAACATCACGTAAGAGGTGGGCCACCGCGAGAAGTCTCTGGTCTCCCATCCATGAACAATGACCTTCCATCAATGCTTGGTACTAGCACTATTTAACATTGAACATAAGTGACCTGCCATGTACATAAATCTCCCAACTTCATGTGCAGATGACATAGCCGTTTCTGCACAGCTAAGCACGTTATTATTGGAGGCATATTACCGTCTCTGGAAACACCACCTGTAGAATCATGCAGCAAATGCCACCCTTGCTGTGTCTCTGTGTAGTAGCCCATTGCGCTATAACCACACTTCAAGGAATCTAGGGGCTATCATGGATAGAAGCCTCACCTTCACACATGAAAAATCGCCCTGCTACAGAAACAGGAACGACCCGGGGACACCTCAGCTGATGCGCTGCAACCTGCCGCCCTCTCACTGATGATCTACTCAGTGACAGAGTCACTGCACTCCAGCCTGGTCCAGGAACTCATACACAACACTGCCAGATACAATTTAGAAAACGCAATGCGCATCATAACCGGAAACTGAACCTGACACCAGTCCCCTGGCTCCCTGTTCTGGTGAATATTCTATCACCAAATATCTGCAGACATGCAAACTTCAAAGGAGTTTGGACGTTTTCTTGCCAACTACAATAAAAATGTACCTCAGCCGATCCCCCTTCTCCAATCATGCTGTAACATCATTGGAATCTCCTTTGCCAGTAGAAAAATATGATAATTGTTTTTTTACCCTTTTATCTAGCAGCAAACTGACACTTTTTTTACAAGGAGTCATGTTTGCATTGACCGCAATACCTGCGGGTCGGAATGCAAACAAAAAACATAACTCTGATAATGTATGCACTGCCCTTGAAATTGATTGGTCCACACCCGAGACAGCTTTCCTAAGAGCCTAGTCTCACATGGTGTTGGACCAGATGGCGTCATGCTGTAACATCTCAGAATATCACTCAGATCCATAAGAACGCTGGCTAACAATGGTGTAACAATCAATCACTGGTAGAACAATCAATCACATCAGAACATCATCAGGCCAATACGCATATCTTCTTAATAAATAAATAAAAATCAAGAAAAGCCACAGTAATGGCCATGCAACCCAAACTATGGACCATATAGTAAACCACTGTATTGTGCACTACTTCAATGGAAGAATCGAAAAAATATACAAACTCTTTCCTGAAGCTCTCTCATGGCTAGCACACCTCGACATTGGCTCCTGAACATATTGCCATCATATGAAAGAATAGAATAACAGACTGGCCCTACCACCCTGGCTGGATCTCTCCAAAGGAATTGTGTTCGGGTTCGTTCAACAGCATATTAATTATCGTTGTAAAAAAACTTTTTTACGGAAAATAGTGATGCCTTATGCCGTTTAAAAGCAATGACATATTTAGACACTTTTTCTAAGAATTAACAATGTAATTATGCTCTCAGAGGGGAAAGGGCGACGACCACTGCTGAGATGGACCTATGAGATCAGCTCATGTGCGGGAGTGAGGTGTATTGTGGCATCACAAGACCGTCAAGGATAGCAATGGCATGAGGAATTCATCCAGCTGTGGATGAACAATGGCTGATGAATGTTGTAAAGGGGGGTGGGTGCACCCTGTGTTTGTTTATGACTTTACCCTTTAGCCTTTGTTTCTACCGGCTTGATATGGCACTGGCATGTACTGTTATTAGTTCTTCGCTCCTCCGATTAGCGCGGTTGGCTACGTATGGTGCAAATGAAGTTCAACATGAACGCGTTCGCTTTGAAGTTTCCCAGAAACGGGTTGGGGTTTAGACATTCGTGCCGCGGCACCACAGCCACAAGGAGGCGGGCGCGCTCACTTCCTGCCACATGCTTACGTTCACTGTAGCAGGCAGAGATGACCGCAGAGATAGAGGGTGATGAGAGGAGTTGAGCCGAGTTGGGTTTGGGAGCAAGCAGAGGCAGTCTCAAGATTTGCCTGATCACTTCATTCATGAGAACACTGATATTATTTTCTCCGTAGTATTGCTATCTATTCAGTTGATATGCTAATCGCAGATCGTAATTATCCCACTAAAATAGCAATTAGCGTCGTCATAGAGAATATAAATTACACAAACATTTTAAAATAGGTAATACAACAATGAATGTTGAAACCGGTCCAGTTTCCTTGTTTTGACTCACTGCTGCTGAAATTATGCACTCCAAAAAGGCCGTGTGGCTATTGTGTACAAAATACGTTTATTTTGTGTGCAGATGGATATGGGGCCGTCCATAAATGACGTCACGCGATTTTGGCCGATTTTTTACCCCCCTCCCCCCCTCATTACACGGCATCACAAAAAGTCAGACCCCCCTCAAATATGACGTCACAAAGCTCTGCCCCCCCCCCCCAAAACCATATTTCCATTTTGAAAATTAAAACATGCTTCAAATAACTTTTAACTATTGTCATTATAGTGCGTATTTAATGTGGCGCTGCACTCTGATGTTGTAGGAGAAAACACGTATTAAAAAGGCTGGAAAGCTGAAATTTAGCATACAATTCACTTTAAAATATTCAACTTCTAACTAAAACTGCAGATGTTCAGAATATGATATTGAAATTATCTTATAATTATAAAATATTAAAAGTAATTATAACTATTAAAAAAAATACTTGAAACTTTGTAGTAGAACGAAGCAAAATGGAGAGTACAATTACACATATTCATTCCACAGAATGAAAAGCCCTGGTAGAATCATTAAAATAAAGATGTTTAATAACAATCATTAGAAAAATACATTTTGCTTCTCCATCCTCTGGTGATGGAGAAGCAAAATGCTCCTTCATGGAATAAATCAAAAGTGACCTCAGTAAATTTAAATAACCAAATAGTTGATAATGAAAATGTATTTAAAGTTGCGCATTTTGACGTGACGTCACATTTCTCAACCCTCCCCCCTCGTCACACATCGTCACAAATGTCTGACCCCCCTCCCGTCCCCTGTGTGACTTCATTTATGGACGGCCCCTATGTGAAGAAGACCATGATTTTTAATTGTTATTTTCAGATTGCCACAAATGAGCATAATAACATGACAATGGCTTGTCATAATTACAACTTGCTAACCACGCCACTGCTCCCCTCAAACCAGCAAACATGAGTCGCTGTAGGGGGGTTAGAATCCTCTCACACAGTCTGCTCTGCCATCTTCTTGGTCTCGGTCCCTCGCAGCACAGACCATGGACGTAAGCTCAGGCTTCACGACGGCCAACCCGCTCGACTCAAGTTCCGTGTGGGGCCCCACCGACGACTACGAGGATGACAGCGGTGCGCTGTGCTCGGACAGCGCCCAGCGGCTGGGCCAGACCCTGCTGCCCGTGCTCTATTCACTCGTGTTCATCCTGGGCCTTGTGGGCAATGGGTTGGCGTTTCTGGTACTGGTTCGACGGCAGCGTCGCGGCAATGGCAGCGGCACATGGGACACGACGCAAGTCTTCCTGCTCAACCTGGCTGCCGCTGACCTCTTGCTAGTCGCCACGCTGCCGCTCTGGGCACGCCACGCTGCCCGCGAGTGGCCGTTTGGTGAGTGGGCATGCAAGTTGGCCACGGCACTCTACAGCGTCTCCTTCTACTGCGGTGTCTTCGTGCTCACGTGCCTCAGTGTGGACCGCTACCTTGTTGTGGTGCGCGCCACGCGGTGTCGTGGGGTGCGGTGGCGGCGCCGGCGCGCGTGGGTTGCCTGCGCTGGTGCGTGGTCTGCGGCTATGCTGCTCAGCCTCCTGGATGTGCTCTCCAGCCGTGTGCAGCTTCAAGCGGACACCCCCGACTCCGCACCGCGCACAGTTTGTCAGAGCCTCCACGCGGGACCCGGCGGGCATGTTCGCAAGGCGGCGCTCGCCGTCTTTCAAACGGCGGCGTGTTTCCTCCTGCCGTTCGCCATCATGCTCGCCTGCTACATCCGCATTGCGGTCACTCTGGCACACACCAAGAGCCGCGGCTCAAGGCGCAAGGCAGTGCGTGTCATCGTGGCCCTGGTGCTGCTTTTCTTCCTGTGCTGGCTGCCCTACAACGTGGTGCTGTTGGTCGTCGCGCTCGCTGATCTGCGTGGAACGTGGCTCGGCTGTCGCACGCACGAGGCGCTGCTCTATGCCAGGCAGACAACGGAGACGCTTGCCTTCACGCACTGCTGCCTCAACCCGCTGCTCTACGCCTTTGTGGGTGTCCGCTTTCGCGCAGATTTGTATCGCATGCTGGGGGACGTGCGATCGACGCTCTGCTCGTTGCTGACTGGCAGTGGGACAGCTCGCCAGGCTGCCGAGGAGGCCAGCACAGGAACCCAGTCGATGCCCACAAACTCTGGGGACGCTCGCTCACAAGGACATCCACAGCTGGAAAATGCTGGTGTTCCCATAGACACATTACAAGACTTACCTTATTGCCATGCACACAGCCCTGGGTTGCACGTAGAAAGTAGCCACATTTTTTCTGGTGTCTCCACTCACTCGTGGGTTTATTTCTAATTCTGGTGTTGTCCTATATGCCAAGTGCAAAGTTGAACAGATCATGCTGCCAATTATATTATCTTTGTAGAATAGATATAAATCGCGTGATGTACGTGTGTATATGACACCCTCGTTGGCCATCAAGCTGGAGTTTCACGTACATCACAGCTCTTTCTAGAACCGGCATGTCAGCACCAGGCAGTTGTGGTCTTACTGTTGCTGCCTCTGGTCCATGCACTACCAACAACACCGAGATGGAATGATTAACCACAAATTATAATAATAGAATCTGCTGAAGTGCTTTGAAAGCAACGTCCAGATTATACGAGTGTTGCGTTATGATTCTAAACACATTCAGCTGTCCTCCCCGCTGGGTAAATGGCCGGACAAGGGAGGTTCCATGCATGATCTTTGTGAGCAGCTCTAATGGAAGGGCTTCCATCCCTCTCAGTTTCAGTTTATTTTGGTATAGCCCTGTGAGCCATTCGGCTCTTGAACCGGGTGCAACCACAACAAAAAAAACAAAAACACGAACAAGAAAAACATCTATGTGACTGTGCAAACAGAAAATCCATGGAAAAAACAGCAAAAATATTCCTGAAAAAAGCACCATACACCAACGCTTTGTGCAAAAAATCCCAGTGGGATGCAAGTCAAACAACAACAACCACAAAAACTTAGATTAAGGCCATCAGTCTAACTCCGTATTACAACAAAACAAACATGTCCAAACCAAATTTTTTTTCCAAATCACCAAAAAATAAAGCCGTAATTGCAACGTAACAGTGATCACAAGGACTGTGACCGAATTTTTACAATAAACTACATAAATAACATGTAACACCAATTTCTAGAGCCATAGCTGGCTGCATGAGTTACTGCACAACAACAGAAGCATCGGTCGTACTATCAAATTTTTCAATGCACCTTTAAGATCAGCACGCTAAATCAAAATACACATAATACTTTGCAGCGTCATCCGGAGCGAAACATTTTATTTTATTTTACGCCAATGAATAGCAGTGGCAGCTAGGGGTGTACAACTCCTCTAGAGCAGTTTTGAGAGAAGATCTCATTGGTAGCGATTCAAGTTGCAGTTTATTGGCAATAGCATTCCAGACTCTGGGGGCATCAATAGCAAAGGCCCTTCCTCCAGTTTTTGTACGGCAATAGGGAATGTGAAGCTGGTAAATGAGCGAAGACCTGAGGTCAAATTTGTTCTTTGAAACAGAGAGGAGATCCAGCAGGTAGTCTGCGGATTTTTTTGTAAGTACATCGTGAATAAATAAGATCTGGTGTACAAGCCGTCGAACATTAAGAGATGTTAAGTTTGACCCAATGTAGAGATCACAGTGGTGAGTCCTATATGGGCAGTTCAATGTAAATCTTAAGGCCGAGTGATAGACGGAATCAAGCTTCAGTACAGTACTTGGGGCTGATTTATACACGATGTCACAGTAGTCAAGTAGAGGCAGTATGGTAGCTTTTATCAATCCCAAACGGAACATTGGGGGGAAGCAGTGCTTGTGTCGATACAGAAAACCAATTTTTATTTTTGTCTTTTTACCAATATAATCAATGTGATCTTCAAAATTCAGTTTTGAATCCAGGATGACCCCAAGATACTTATAGATCTTGACTTGCTCTATTTGACAATTATTTAAGGAATGTAATTGGGGAAAATAACTTCCTGCTTTAGTCCTGGTGAGAAGCATAGCACATTGGTTTTGGAGATATTCAGGACTAATTTAAGAGCAACTAGCTAATGTTGTAGTTTGTTGAAATCACCCTGTAGCTTAGCAATCACGTCATCTGGAGAGCGGCTAGCAGTAATCAGTATCGTGTCATCTGCAAAAAGATTTACCCTGGAATGATCCAGGTCAGTGCCCAAGTCATTGACATAAAGAGAGAACAAAAGGGGGCCGAGGATGGAACCCTGTGGAACCCCTTTTGTTATCTTAACACTGTTTGACCTCCAACCATCTGTGAATACAGTTTGGGTGCGAAAAAAGAGGTAATTTTGTAACCATTTTACTGCGTTTTCGGAAAAAACGAGGCAACTTAGTTTACTAAGCAGGGTGTTGTGGTCTACTGTATCAAAATCTTTGGACAGGTCTAGAAAAAGACAGGCACAGTACTGCTTATTATCAAGGCTACTGTAAATGTGATTCTCAGAGAGTCTAATGCAGCAGATGTGGTGCTGTATTTTTTTCGGAACCCAGATTGTTTTAGATGTAGTAGATTGTTGGTGGACAGGAAACTGCTAATTTGGTAGGTCAATACTTTTTTAAAAATTTTCATCAACGGGGACAAAATTGAGATAGGTCGGTAGTTATTTGGATCATCTTTAGGGCCCCCTTTGTGAAATGGACGGACATAAGAATGTTCCATTCTAGAGGAACTGATGCTTCTTTGATGGACAGGTTGAAAATATGGGCTATAGGTTTGTATATTAGGTGACCAACAGTTAGTAGAGCAAAGACAGGAATACTATCTGCTCCGGTAGAGGAGGACCCTTTGAGATAGGACAGTTGTTTTAGAACATTACTTTCGTGGATTGGCTGGAAACTAAATTCGTTTAATGTTTGGACAGGGGTGTAGGAATTTGCATGAGCAGGGGTGACTCCCAATACATTATCAAAAAGATTACCAGCTTCAGAAAAATGAAGGTTAAAATTGTCAACAATTTTTTTGGGATCTGAAAAATATTCCCCATTTCGGTTAAGCTCAATGGGCAGATTGTCTGTTTTGGATGCCTTTTCGATACATTTGATTGTTTTCCAGAAAATCCTGACATTTCCATGTCATTCCAGGAGAGTGGAGGAAAAGTAGGCATTTTTTGCATGGCGTATTTTTTTTGACACATCTATTCCTTAAAATCCTGTATTCTAGCCAGTCATTGACCAAATTACTTTTCTGAGCACATGCCCAAGCCTTGTCCCTAGTTTTCATGAGCTTTGTAATCAAAGGATCAAACCATGGTGGGTGGTTACCTTTCGTTTTAAATCTAACCAACGGAGCATGATTGTTAAGAATTTGGAGAAACGTGTACCTGAAGGTCTCCCAAGCCGTCGTCAGGTTGGGGATATCACAGACCTTGTCAATATCCGAGTGAAGCACATCATTAGTAAATGCCTGAGTGCTGAAGTGTCTCATAGAGTGCTTCTCAACCAATTTAGGGGGGGCTTTGGGTCTGGCTGATGATCTCACACCAAAAATAAAGGAGTGATCACTAAGGTTATTACCCAGAACACCAGTCAGTGTGAAATTGTGAGGAGCATTTATCAATAGGACATCAAGCAGAGATGAATGTCCCGGATTTTTTAGGTTGGGTCTTGTGGGGACATTTATTAATTGAAACAGGTTAAATTCATCTGTAAAATTTGTGGCCACGGCTGGGGGTTTAGCCAATTCCAATTTAGATCACCCAATAAAACTATTTCACCTTTAGGGAGGCCCCCAAAAAGCTCTCTCAGTGCAGATGCAGCTTCAACATCCTTCCCACTAGGTGGTCTATAGCAGCACACTACCAATATCTGTTGATTTTTTTGGAACAGTTATTCTGAGAGCCAAACCTTCAAAGCAACATTTTTTAAAGAAGGAGTGAGCTGGTGATCATGCAATAGTTTTACGAACATAGATGGCAATTCCACCTCCTTAAGATCCTCGGTCAAGCCGAAAAAGGTTATAGTTGTCTATCGTAATCTTTAGTCATTGACGGCAGGAGTGAGAAATGTTTCTGTTGGTCAAAAAATGTCTGGGTCAAGATTTGCCACTTCTAGTTTTAGTTGACTTAATTTAATCACAAGCCCTCTGATATTGACATGTAGAACACCAACACCTTTCCTGCCAGAAAAATCTACAGAATTATACGAGTTCTTTATATTTGGGCCAGGATGAAGCACAATACCACCCAGAAATAAGAAAAGTAGAATAGTTTGCACAAGTATTTTCTGTGAATGGATGAAGAGCGGTGAAACAGGAGGGGGAAGTGGACTCAACGAATACACATTACATAGACGATAAGAACACGTTGAACCGAATAAATTTACCTCCTTAAACACAAGTGATACATCATGGGACCTCCTTTGCCAGTACCAAAATATGAGAATAGGTATTCCTCTTTTTTCCGGCAACAAAACAGGTGTTGATTGGTCCACACCAATCAATTTCAAAGATAATGCATATGCTATCAGAGTATGTTTTTTGTTTGCATTCTGACCACAAGTATTGTGGTTAATACACACATGATTCCTTGTAAAAGGTTTCAGTTTGTTTTTTTAACATCTTAACACCTATATTCTTGGTTCTTTCGGTAAAGTCACGTAGAAGTGAAACAATAAAATAATAAAAATATAAAACAATAAAATTATCACGACGTTTCGACTGCAACACAAGCAATCATCATCAGGTGTGGAAACCACAGCAATAAATTTTTCTTGCTGTGGTTTTCACACCTGAATTTTATTGTTTTATATTTTTATTATTTTATTGTTTCCCTTCTACGTGACTTTACCGAAAGAACCAATAATATGAATCCCTGCAGTCACAAAAGCTTTAAATCAAAATCTTAACACCTGTTTTGTTGCCAAAAAAGGGGAAAATCTATTCTCACAAGTGGTACATTCCAATAATAACGAAAAGTTTGATGCCTGGAAGTACCATTAGTTAAAAGGGGGGGGGTGGGGGGGAGTGATATCTACCGGCAAACGATAGTAATGTATAAGCTGCAATGCTACCAATCCCTCCCCCACCCCCATCTTAACCGTAGATGGTACGTTTCAGTAATAGGCAGAGTTAAAACTGAGATGCTGGAATATACCATTAATAGAGGAGGAGGGGGTCTAAAGTGGAATAAACCAACACAAAAAATGCAGTGGGTAATTGTGGTTCTCAGCGCTTAAAAGGCAAGGAACCTTCTCGAGCAATTTACACCCCTCCCCCCCCCACCACCTTAATCACAAGTGGTCCATTCCAATAATTGGCAGTTACGGCTTGACAATTTAGCTCGCTGCTGCAGAGCTTCGTTGTTGCGGAGCTGGCTGCTACTGAGCTGGCAGCCAGCTCTGCAGCAGCCAGCATCGCAGCAGGAGCGAGCTCCGCACCCTCACGCGTTGGCACGGCCATCTTTTGGATCGCTAACACGGCTGCTTTTGTCAAACATGGACATGCAACCACCGGCATGGCTGCATCGACTTGCTTATCTCTCATTGACTTTTCCATGCTAATCTCATTAACTTTACTCATTAACTTTAACATGCTATTCTTTGTTGCACATAGACTGACATTAACTTATATTCTTAGTTTTTTCGGTAACGTCACGTTGAAGAGAAACAACAAAATAATATTATTATATATTTTATTATATATTATATATATTTTATTATTTTGTTGTATCTCATCAACGTGACTTTACCGAAAAAACTAAGAATATGAATTACTGCAGTCACGAAAGCTTTAAATCAAAATTTGACATTAACTTGCTAATTTTTTTTAAAATGAACTTTTACATGCTTCTCTCATCAAAATACGTATGCTAATCCTACATGCTAATCTGAGCTCTTATGAGCTATGGAAGCTCATTAACTTTGCACTATAATCCAACATGCTAATTTAAGTTAATTTCATTTAACATGTCACGCTATTTATTACCTTTACACTATAATACCCCATTAACACTATTTCGGATACCTTTATTCTCAAAACTTATATCCTGGTAACAGCTTCTCTTCACAAGGCAGCAGACATCGCAGCTATCGCGATTTTCACCTGAAGACGAACGCTTGTGTTGCGTTCGAAACGTTGTGATTTATTTTATTTTATTTCTACCAACGTGACTTTACCGAAAGAACCAAAAAGTATGGATTCTTGCAGTCACGAAGGCTTCAAATCAAGACCGCTGGGATGTGCCATTCGCAAGATAAGGGGGTGAGATGTTAGGCGTTAAACTCAACCAATACGCGTTATCAGGCGACCTGACAGCCTAAATACGGGAGATACCAATTTACCCCCCCCCAACAATCACAAGTGGTACATTCCACCCATAGGCACAGTCAATCTTAAACGCTGGGATGTACCATTTGCAAGACGGTCGGCGGGGGCGCAGTGATGGCATGCGGGGGCGAAGGTGATTTAATAATCTCTAAAACAAGCAAAGAGCAACAATTCCCCCACCTTAAAAGGTGAATGGCACATTCCAAAAATGGCATAACTCTTAGTGTTAATGGCCACAATATCATCGCACATGGCATTGTCTTAGAGAGGCACGGTACACATCTTACACGCTGCAAGATAGCAAAGAGAAAGGTGCCCCAGGTAGACCACAGGCTGACTCACTCACTCGCACGCTGGCACACTCACTCGCACGCTGGCACACTCCCTTACTCGCTGACTCACTTCCACGTTGATACACTCATTCGCTGGCACACGCCCTCACTCGCTGAATCACTCCCACGCTGGCAGACTGACTCACTCGCTGACTCACTTGCACGCTGGCACAGTCACTCGCTGACTCACTCACTCGCTGACTCACACACACAACAACAACTTCCATTCGCCACTAAGTGACGATGACGTCACCACGACGCTTGTGCCAGGCCATGTGCACCTTGAGGCCACGTGAAGTGTCGAACGACTGCTGGCAGGAGGTCACGGGGCAGACCCAGGTGCCACGGGTCGACTGACTGAGATGACTGAGATGACTGGCTGATGCATCACCTGTGCTCCCTACTGTGCCAACCTGCTGTGCTTTAGCCACCCGGCGTTCCCCTCGTTGTTAGCGTCGCTCCTCCGCCCTCCGTTGTTGTTGGAGGGCGACTGCCTCCAACTGCCCAGTAGCAGCGTCCTTCACGAGCCTCCTCCACAGAGGCCGATCTTGACACCGCTGGTACCAGTCATCGGCAAGTCCACTCAGCTCCACATCCTCCTGTACCACATCACTCCATCTCTTATCTAGCCCGTGCCGCGCCCGTTTAGCCCCCTCGATCACTGACTCACACACAACAACCGCCATTCGCCACTAAGTGGCGGTGACATCACCACGACGCTTGTGCCAGGCTATGTGCACCCTGAGGCCACGTGAAGTGTCGAACGCCCGCTGGCAGGTCACGCGGCAGACCCAGGTGCTACGGGTCGACTGACTGAGATGACTGGCTGATACACCGCCTGTGCCCCCTACTGTGCCAACCTGCTGTGCTTTAGCCACCCGGCGCTCCGCTCGTTGTTCTGAGCGTCGCTCCTCCACCCTCCGTTGTTGTTGGAGGGCGACTACCTCCAACTGCCCAGTAGCATCCTTCACGAGCCTCCTCCACAGAGGCCGATCTTGACACCGCTGGTACCAGTCATCGGCAAGTCCACTCAGCTCCACGTCCTCCTGTACCACATCACTCCATCTCTTCTCTAGCCCGTGCGCGCCCGCTTAGCCCCCTCAATCCGGCCGAACAAAAGCTGTTTCGGCATGCGGTGGCTGGGCATGCGGGCTACATGACCCAGCCATCGCAGCCTTGCCCGCCGGAGGAGCTCACCGATGGGACATTGCCCAGATCTTTCAAGGATTTGTGAGCTCCTCACACAATCCAGTCTGGTTAAACCCAGGATGGATCGTAGGCAGGCCAGCCTAAATGTTTCTAACCGGCGAAGATATTCCATTAGGGGGGTCCACGTTTCGCAAGCGTAGAGAAGGGAGGGAATGACCGTGGCCGAGAAGACCTGAAGCTTAGTGCGGGGCGACAGACCAGGTAGCTTCCACACAGCGTTACGCAACCGATGAAAAGATATTGCCGCTCGACTGATTCGGAGTGAGACCTCTGCTGTTAAACTGGAGCCAGTCATAAGCACACTGCCCAGGTATGGGAAACTCTCTACTCTCTCCACAACTGCCCCATCACCGATTGGGAGTTGTGGGGGTGGAGTGTCCGATGGTACAAAATACCCAGGCAGGTGCTTAGTTTTGGTGGGGCTGATGGTAAGGCCCCACCTCTTAGTGGCACGCTCCAGTCTCAGCAGCAGCGTCTCCAACTCCTCCTCTGACTGAGCAGCTATTGCCAAATCATCAGTATACATAACGTGGTTGAGCAATAGGGAGCCATCCCTTGACCGCACCCGGGCATCGATCAGCCTCCCATTATATCTGTACCATATGGAGATTCCCCCGGTACAGCTATTGAAGGCTTCACGAACTACGTGGTCAAAATAGATGTTAAATAATGTGGGAGCCAGAGGACATCCCTGTCGCACCCCAAGGTGTACAGGGAATGGCTCTGACTCCCGGCCACGTAGTTTTACCCGGGCCCGCTCACCATCATGAAGGTCCTTAATGATCGTGAGCAGAGGGTCAGGTACTCCAAAAGCACGAAGAACGACCCAGAGCCCAGGCCTACTGATGGTATCATAGGCCTTGACCAGGTCAATAAAGCAGAGATGTAGGTCTTGTTGGAATTCCCTACACCTCTGCTGTAGCAGACGGACAGAAAATATGGCATCTGTGCAGGACCGCCCTTTCCTGAAACCGCATTGGGGCTCCGCAAGCCTCTCCTCAGCATGCCTGGCAAGGCGATGCTGAATAATCCTTGCCAGGACCTTTCCTAACACACACCGACTCAGATTCACTCACGTACACACACACACCCATCCCCGCATATCACCACTACAACCACCACCTCCTCTTGCTCCACCCCCACCACCTCCTCCACCTCCTCCTTCCTCCTCCACCTCATCAAGGCGTGAGTGGACAGTGCAAGGCGCTGGGCGATCAGGAATACTGTCACACTGCACACACACAAAGGTGACCCATACAGCCTTCAGCAGCCTGTCGGGGCAAGTGTTGTTAGTAGTAGCGAGTAGCAGCACCTATACACAGACAAAGCTCCCCCGTGTAGCCTCTAGCAGGCTGTCGGGGCAAGTGCTGTTAGTAGTAGCTAGTAACAGCACCTATACACAGACAAAGCTCCCCCGTGTAGCCTCTAACAGGCTGCCGGGCCAAGTGCTGTTAGTAGTAGCTAGTAACAGCACCTATACACAGACAAAGCTCCCCCGTGTAGTCTCTAGCAGACTGTAGCGGCAAGTGCTGTTAGTAGTAGCGAGTACCAGCAACTATACACGGACAAAGATCCCCCAGGTAGCCTCTAGCAGGCTGTCGGGGCAAGTGCTGTTAGTAGTAGCGTGTAGCAGCACCTACACACAGACAACGATCCCCCGTGTAGCCTCTAGCAGGGGCTAAGGGGACAGCTTAGCGGGGGAAGGGGGGGGGGCTAACGGGCGGTTGGGTGGGAGGGGTTGGGGGGAAGGGGGGAGGAGCTAACGGGCGTTTGAGGGGAGGGGTTGGGGGAAGGGGGGAGGAGGTAACGGGTGGTTGGGGAGGTGACGGGGGGGGGGCTAACGGATGGTGGGAGGAGAGGAGGAGCTAACGCTCGTTGGGCTACGTCACCGATGACGTGGAGGCGCCGCGTGACTTCGCCCCGCCCTTATTCGAGACGTTGGCGCGCAAGGGAGACGGCTGCTCAGTACGAGGTGAGGAGATTGTGGGGTGAGTGATGAGGGGTTTGTGGGTTCGTGGTGAGTGTGTGGGTCCGTGTTGTGGGTCCGTGTTGTGGGTTCGTGGTGAGTGTGTGGGTCCGTGTTGTGGGTTCTTGGTGAGTGTGTGGGTCCATGTTGTGAGTTCTTGGTGAGTGTGTGGGTCCGTGGTGAGGATGTGGGTTCGAGGTGAGGATGGTGGATTCGTGGTGAGGATGTAGGCCTGTAGTGTGGGTTCTTGGTGAGGATGTGGGTCCATGTTATGGGTTCTTGGTGAGGATGTGGGTCCATGTTGTGGGTTCTTGGTGAGTGTGTGGGTCCGTGGTGAGGATGTGGGTTCGAGGTGAGGATGGTGGATTCGTGGGGAGGATGTAGGCCTGTAGTGTGGGTTCTTGGTGAGGATGTGGGTCCATGTTATGGGTTCTTGGTGAGGATGTGGGTCCATGTTGTGGGTTCTTGGTGAGTGTGTGGGTCCGTGGTGAGGATGTGGGTTCGAGGTGAGGATGGTGGATTCGTGGTGAGGATGTAGGCCTGTAGTGTGGGTTCTTGGTGAGGATGTAGGCCTGTAGTGTGGGTTCTTGGTGAGGATGTGGGTCCATGTTATGGGTTCTTGGTGAGGATGTGGGTCCATATTGTGGTTTCTTGGTGAGGATGTGGGTCCATATTGTGGTTTCTTGGTGAGGGTGTGGGTCTGTGTTTTTATTTAGTTTATTTATTTGGTATAGTCCTTTGAGCCATTCGGTTATTGAATCGGGTGAACCACAACAGACAAAAAACAAAAACACGAACAAGAAAACATCTTAAAGTGACTATGTGATTGTACAAACAGAAAATCCATGAAAAAAACAGCAAAATATGCCTGAAAAAACACCGTACACCAACGATGTGTGCAAAAATCCCAGTAGCATGCAAGTCAACAACAACCACAAGAAAAACTTCGATTAAGGCCATCAGTCTAACTCCGTACTACAACAAACACACGTCCAAACTAAAAAACTTTTCGAAATCACCCAAAATTAAAGCCGTAATTGCAATGTAACAGTGATCATAGGGACTCTGGCCGATTTTTTTTGCAATAAACTACATAACATGTAACACCAAACCCTAGAGCCATAGCTGGCTGCATGAGTTACTCCACAACAACAGAAGCATCAGTCGGAGTATCAAATGTTTCAATGCACCTTTAAGATCAGCACGCTAAATAAAAATACAGATAATACTTTGCAGCATCATCCGGAGCGAAACATTTTATTTTATTTTACGCCAATGAATAGCAGTGGCAGCTTGGGGTGTACAACTCCTCTAGAGCAATTTTGAGAGAAGATCTCATTGATAGCAATTCAAGTTGCAGTTTATTGGCAATAGCATTCCAGACCCTGGGGGCATCAATAGCAAAGGCCCTTCCTCCAGTTTTTGTACGGCAATAGGGAATGTGAAGCTGGTAAATGAGCGAAGACCTGAGGTCTAATTCGTTCTTTGAAACAGAGAGGAGATCCAGCAGGTAGTCTGTGGATTTTTTTGTAAGTACATCGTGAATAAATAAGATCTGGTGCACAAGCCGTCGAACATTAAGAGATGTTAAGTTTGGCCCAATGTAGAGATCACTGTGGTGAGCACATCGGTAGGACATCTTCATAAGAAATTCAGAACATCTTGTGAATGTGATTAAAGATATTAAACTTAACCCTAATTATATTCTGGTAAGTTTTGATGTGATTTCTCTATTCACTAAGGTTCCAGTGAACGAATCGCTTAAATTACTTGATACACTAGTAAAGAATACAGGTTTACCAAAAGATATTCCGAAACTTGCTTAACCATTGTTTAAATAACACTTATTCTTATGGAGAGGGGATTTCTTTAAACAAAAGGAAGGAGCAGCAATGGCTCTCCCTTATCTCCTGCTATAGCACATTAAAACCATCTTTTTGGTTAGATATGTGGATGACACTTTGGTTGTCTGGCCACATGGTAAAGATACACTTAATTATTTTCTAAATCATCCCAATGCACAAAACTCGGCCATCCAGTTCACCGTGGAAATGGAGGTGAACAACACACTCCCGTTACTAGATATTTTGCTTGGACATGGCCTAAAGACACACACACTCACTACACACACACTACATAACTAGACACACACTACACACACCACACACTACACACACTACATAACTAGACACACTACACACACACACTACACACACACTACACTCACTACACACACACTACACACACTACACTCACTACACACACTCACTACACACACAATGTGGGGATTAAGATGCGAGTCTGTGTTGATGATGTAGGTTCATGGTTAAGATGCGAGTCCGTGTTGATGATGTGGATTCGTGGTGAAGAGGTGAGTCCGTGTTGATGTGGGTTCATGGTTAAGATGTTAGTCCGCGTTGATGACGTGGATTCGTGCCGATTGTGGGTTATTGCTGATGATGTGGGTTCATCTTGAGTGTGTGAGTCTGTATTGATGATGCGAGTCCATGATATTTATGTGGGTTCATGGTCATGATGTGAGTCCATGTTTCTGTGGATTCGTGGTGATGATGTGATTCCATGTTGATGGTATGATTCCGTGCTGAATGATGTGAGTTCGTGTTGATGTGAATCTGTGCTGATAAAGTGTACTTTTGTTAATCATGTGGGTTCATGGTGATGATGTGAGCTCGTGTTAATTATGTGAGTCCGTATTGATGATGCGAGTCCGTGTTATTGAAGTGGATTAATGCTGATGATCTGAGTCCTTGCTGATGTGGGTTAATGTTGATTATGTGAGTCCGTATTGATGATGCGAGTCCACGTTATTCATGTGGGTTCATGGTGATGATGTGAGTCCGTGTTGTTTCTGTGGATTCATGGTGATGATGTCAGTCTGTGTTGATGATGTGAGTCCGTGCTGATAACGTGAGTTCGTGTTGATGCGAGTCCGTATCGATGATGCAAGTCCATGTTATTTATGTGGGTTTATGGTGATGTATGCTAATCAGTCGGTGTTGATGATGTGAGTCCGTGCTGTGACCTGATTCGTGTTGTGGCATGGGAACCAGTTACGTCACGCACTCTCGACTCTGCGTGACCCTGTCCTCCCTCCCCCGCTCTCCACGCACAGACCCGGACGACGTGAGGAACGACATGAGCTCTGTACGCAACGCTGCTCTGCAAGTCGCCGCCATGGAGGTACGTGTAGGTCCCTCGACTCGCGCGGTGAAGTATGAAGTGAACGTGTGTTCTCCACTCCATCCGTGTGCCTGTCGCCTACCTGTCTACCTGGGTGTGCTTCTGCTTGCCTACCCATGTGGATGTGTGTGTGTTTCTATCAGAATGTCTTTCTGAGATCATGTCTGTATACCTGCCTGTCTATTTTTGTATAAACATTTAGAGCACTCTTATCTATCCACTGTTGGATGAAGGCATCCCTTCTCGAGCCACTGGCACCTCTCACAATCTAGCGATTAAATAATCTGGCCAGCGCATGCTCTGCATTCTATGAGCCTATTTCATTGCTCCATCTCGATGGCGGACGTTTTCTCAGATGCGTTCCTGCCACTCTGTTATTGGCTGTCACTTCGTTGTTATTATTCTTGACGATCAACCATCACCATCCCTTCTGGCCGTGGCGTGTCCTGGCCCAGCCGCAGCCCCACTCAGTTCTCTTAACATTTTGAATGATCCCATTAACCTGTGTGTCTTCCAATCCACGTGTTCCTCTTTCTGTCTCAATGTAAATCCAGGTGTGGCATCTTGATATCAGACAAACATTCCAATGCTGAGATTTGACATCAGAAACAGATTCTTTATTTAGACTGGAAGAATCCAGTGACCTACGAAGCTTGTTTTCACAGATGTCCAGTATGGGAGGGTCAGCAAGTTACAACAGCAAACAATCTAAAAAACGATTGGAGTGCAAATAGTAAAATGGAAAGTAAGTCAGTAACTTTAAATCAATAATTAATTATACAAGTCTTATTTATCAATAATGGGAAATCATATTTTTTGGGTCTTTTGGTAAAGTCACGTAGATAGGTTCAAATTAAAAATAAATAAACAAACGACGACGTTTCGATCACAACACAAGCGATCGTCATCAGGAGGAAAACAGAGGGGGAATGCTGCTCAAAGCAGACTGTTTTAAAGGTTTAAAATGGGTGTAGCCACGTGCCATTGGCTATGCGATTTTACATTAACATGCTAATCTCTCACATTAACATAGCCACCTCAGCGTGCTCGCCGTGGAGGTCGCTCTCCGATCTTACATTAACATGCTAATTTCTCATATTAACATCACTAGCCCCACCCACTTTGTTTATGACCCTTGGGCTACACCCATTTTAAACTTTTAAAACAGTCTGCTTTCAGCAGCTTTCCCCCTCTGTTTTCTTCCTGATGACGATCACTTGTGTTGTGATCGAAACGTCATTTTTTAGTTTTTTCTTTTATTTTTAATTTGAACCTATCTACGTGACTTTACCGAAAGACCCAAAGAATATGAATTCCTGCAGTCACGAAAGCTTTAAGTCAAGATTTAATATTGGGAAAGGCAGCAAAAACAACAACAAAACAGTCCTTAACCACACCAATATACCACATAGCCCATCAATAAACTTGCACATTAACTTTGAACTATCAGCAGGACCCTCCTAAATGTAGAGCCCAGATCTCATCGGTGCTTGCTCAGTACTCACCTACTGCACTTAACTCAACACCTTGTTGAATCCTATGTGCGGAACCTTTGTCTTTGTGTAGATGAGCAACGCTAAAGGTGGGAGAAATGGCGGGTTTTGCGACACTGCGGGTACCACCTCCATCCGGAGAAAATCACCCAAAGGTAATAATAGTCATGTGGAATGTAACAGTGGCCATGTTGCAGGGGTGATGTCAAGGTGGCCATGTTGCATGGGTGATATCAAGGTGGCCATGTTGCATGAGGAACATCATGGTGGCCATGTTGCATGGGGGGATATGTATTTTTATGCTGATTAGCAGCTGAATGACTGGTACAGTGAGAGTGATAATGTAGAGCCTAGCAGTCGCTCTTTTGGAAGCTAGAGTTTTGATTTAACTAGAACTCCCATAATCAATCTTTGGTTTTTTCAGTAAAGTCACATAGAAATAAGATAAAGAAAATTACATAATATACGACGTTTCGATTGCAACACAAGCAATCATCATCAGGTAGAGGAAACACATAACCACAGATATATATACAGACCTTAAGTAGGGGGAATTAACACAGATATACCAGGGGATACAGAGAGATGGAACATCACACTAAATCAAACAGGGTTGAGCAAAATTTGGAAACTATATAAAGCAACACAGACGGTCGGTTAAAACACAATTAACGCATGGTTTTGTTGAATACGCTGTTTCAAAGATTGTTAAATTGTAAGTTAAGTGTGAAATTTAAGATAGTGATAGAATACTTACCGTAGAGAGACCTATGGGGGGAGAGACACGCGCACAGTTAAGGAGTAAATTAACTCTGTCTCGAGGCTTTAAGAAGGCCAGACATGGAGGAGGGATGGGCTCATAGACAATGGGACACAAATTTGCATGATATAAGTTGTCAGGCACACATTTGTCAGGCACACACAGAGAGGGGGGCGCAGCAGCGCACACTTAGAGGCACCCAGGTACACAACCATAGGTAGAGACAACACAGCGACATAAATCTAATTCAAGACACAAAGGTAGACACACCAGCATAGAACACAAAGACATAGATTTCATACCTCCCCGAAGAGGTAGTTCAAACTATATTTGATGCTTTCGTGACTGCAGGAATTAATCTTTGTTTTTTTCGGTAAAGTCACGTAGAAATAAGAAAAAGAAAAAGAAAATTACATTATATACGACGTTTCGATTGCAACACCAGCAATCATCATCAGGTAGAGGAAACACATAACCACAGATATATATACAGACCTTGAGTAGGGGGAATTAACACAGATATACCAGGGGATACAGAGAGATGGAACATCACACTAAATTAAACAGGGTTTAGCAACCAAAGATTAATTCCTGCAGTCACGAAAGCATCAAATCTAGTTAGAACTCCCATATTTACTTTTTTCTCACATGATGGTTACAATAATTGTTCAATCATAGTCTACCAGACTTTCTACAAACTGATGATTATCTATGCGGTGGCCTCAGTACTGTAACAACAAAGAAACATCAATTGCCACGTAAGCTACTTTACGTGGCAGGGTGGAAGCATAATGGCAACACTCGTGTCTCACAGCAGGAAGGTCCTGGGTTTGATTCCTGATTCGAGCACCTTCCTGTGTGTAGTTGAAACATTCTTCCCCAGTTCTGAAGAACGTGAGGGAGTGAGAGTGTGTGAGTGTGTGTGTGGGCATATGGGTATCCCAGTTTCATCCCATCACTACAAAAATAACCACACAATGTACTGGCCAAAACATTCCAATCCTGAAATATTTAACTAACAAATTCCTCAACTTAGGATCACACATATCAGCACCAGCACTGCTCCCATTCTGCAAAAGATCTGCAGGAACCTCCTGAGAAGGAGTCTTGAGACTCATTAAGGCTGTCCTATGAAAAATGCACTTCGATGATAAAATATCATACTCTTTGGTTCTATTCGGTAAATTCACGTAGGTAAAAAATAAAATAACAAAAATCACGACGTTTCGGCCCCAACACAAATGGCCTTCATCAGGTGAAGGGACCGTGCTGTCATGAGGACAGCGTTGGAGTGAAAACAGCCAAGCCCAGGTCGCATCCTTTAAGCTGTGTGGGAGGAAGCAAAACGCTTTGACAAAGGAATTAGCATAAAAATTAGCATGATATACGTAGGAGGTGCATGGGCCATGATGGACCAGGAGCGGGTGGGGACCATGACGGGCCAGCAGCGGGGAGGGGGGGGAGTGGAGCGAGTGAGTGGAGTGAGGTGAGTGAGTGGAGTGAGTGAGTGGAGAGAAATAAGCAGCTGTGAAAGTTTGGGATACCACTACTTGAAATTTTTTTTACTGTACCATTGAAAATTAGTTTAATGTTTGGTTTGATTTAGAACATCTTTCCAATGATTGCTTAATTTGAAACCATCCTCTTGGTTGAAATTATGTCTGTGTTTGTAAATCTGAATTGCCTCGTGGACAAATCTCTGATAAAAACCCGTGGGTTTGCAGAGAACCTTGGTATCGGAGAAAACTATATCGTGATCACCCACAGCATTGTAACAGTGGTCAGCTACGGCAGAAGAATTCGTTCTGCCGTGTTTCAAATCTGATTTGTGCTCGCGAATTCAGTCAGAGACATGTCGCTTCGTCTCCCCGATATAGCAATCACCACAAGTGCAGCTCAATTTGTAAACCCCGGGGTACTGTAAGTCAGGAACAACATCCTTCACGGATGGGATCAGGTCACGGATTTTGTGTACTGTATTGAACCGGACCAGTATCTTGTGTTTGTTTAGAATTTTGGAGATCTTTTTAGTAATGCCTGCTATACATGGTAGTGTGATGGTTTTGACCGGAGTATCAAGTGGTTGTTTCTGTATGGAGGGAGAAACAGCTTGGCGGATGGTACGGTCAGAGTATCCGTTTCTCTTGAGGGCCTGGTGTACATGTTTTAATTCAGTGGTCAGGTGGTGTTGGTCTGAAATGCAATGTGCCCTGTGGTATAACGTTTTGATGAGAGAATTCTTTTGAGCTGGGTGGTGGTGGGAATCAGGTTTCAAGTAGGAATCTGTGTGGGTGGGTTTCCTGTAGACAGAATCCCCCAGTGAGCCATCAGGTCTCCTCTCAAACAGAACATCCAAGAATGGTAGCTTGCCATCTTTCTCCACTTCCATGGTGAATTTGATGGCGGGATGTCTAGAATTGATGTGGTGTAGGAAAAGGTTCAAAGCTGGGAGGCCATGTGGCCAAATGATGAAAGTGTCATCCACATATCTCTTCCACAGGGAAGGTCTGAGGGTGGAAGTCTGGATGGCGTCTGATTCAAATTACTCCCCCCCCCCCCCCCCCCCGCTGCTGGCCCGTCATGGTCCCCACCCGCTCCTGGTCCATCATGGCCCATGCACCTCCTACGTACATCATGCTAATTTTTATGCTAATTCTTTTGTCAAAGCGTTTTGCTTCCTCCCACACAGCTTAAAGGACGCGACCTGGACTTGGCTGTTTTCACTCCAATGCTGTCCTCATGACAGAACAGTTCCTTCACCTGATGAAGGCCACTTGTGTTGTGGCCGAAATGTCGTGATTTTTGTTATTTTATTTTTTACCTACGTGACTTTACCGAATAGAAGCAAAGAGTATGGATCCTTGCAGTCATAAAAGCTTCAAATCTAGATAAAATATACTTACAGTTATTGTGTTTCTCATGTCCACAGAAATCCTGGGTCTTATTGGCCCTCAACTAACTCGCCGAGAGAAGGCAGAACTTGCCGTCATGAAAGACATCTGGTACTTTACGTTCCACAACGATTCCCGGGGCATCAATAATTATGGCTACGACGATGAAGAGCATAATTATATTGTGGTGAGAGTCACCACAAAACACTTGCCTTTGGGCGGTCACATAACCCAGCAGTGGCAGGGTTCGTGGTTTCTTATTACACCTGAAGTATAAACCAGGGCAGCTGCCCTGATTGCTACTTCAGGCGTTATTATCATCATCATGCACAGCATCATCACGTGCAGTATCCTCACAAACTGTTTAATAACTGACTGCGTGATGACGTGCAGTGTCCTTGCACACAGCATCATCAGCCACAGTGTATGGTCTGCCAACCATACTCTTTGGTTCTATTGGGTAAAGTCACGTAGGTGAAAATAAAATAACAAAAAATCACGACGTTTCGGCCACAACACAAGCGGCCTTCATCAGATGAAGGGACGAGACTGTCTGGAGGACAGCGCTGGAGTGAGAAAAGCCACGCTTAGATCACGACCTTTAAGCTTAGCTTAAAGGCTTTTCTCACTCCAGCGCTGTCCTCCAGACAGTCTCGTCCCTTCACCTGATGAAGGCCGCTTGTGTTGTGGCCGAAACGTGATTTTTTGTTATTTTATTTTCAACTGCGTGACTTTACCCAATAGAACCAAAGAGTATGGATCCTAGCAGTCACGAAAGCTTTAAATCTAGAGTCTGCCAACCAGCCAAGCATGAAAACTCGCAGCATGATAGAGCTCTCTCTCCTATCAACATACACACACAAAGAAAATGTACCGTGCTTCAGTTAATCACAACTGTGCATCAGGTTATTAAATTGTACCCGTGACATTCCTGTCCCAACTGAGCACTGAATTAACAAGGGAGGTGAATGAGTGTTGATGATGGAGTTGGTGCCCTCACCTCTGACCTCTGTTTGATTGTCGCTCAGGACCCACATGTGCACCTCAACTACCGTTATGAGGTGCTCAAGACTATTGTGGTGGGAGGTCAAGGCCAGGTCATCGAGTGTCGTGACCACAAGACAAATAACATCGTGATCGTGAAGATGTTCGTCACACCCTTAACGTAAGGCTCCACAGAGGCACCGTAATGAGGCTATGTGTTAGTGAAACTCGTGCCTCACAGCGAGAAGTGGGCCTGGGTTCGACTCCTGAATTGGGCGCCCTCCTTTGTAGAGTTAGTATGTTCTCTATCTCTTCTGCATTGGTTCCCTCTGTGTTCTCCAGTTTCTCATGGCGAGATGTTAACTCCCTCGCCTGGTATGTAGGAGGTCGTGGGTTCAATGACACCTATATATTTGGAGTGATCTCCCCGTGGCAGCATGGATATTCTCCGGGTCCTCTAGTTTTTTACTCCACATTGAGAAACATGCGTTTAGAGTATTTGTCTGCTATAATGTAATAAGCCACTTGGTCGCTTCTGAAAAAGAGCTATATAGGTCAGTGGGCCTTACCTGGTAAAATTAAAAATAGTTTTGTTTAATAGTTTTAGTTTCTTCCTCAAGGTTAAAAAAACACGTACAGTGTAACTGGTATTGGACCAAACATCCCAATACTGAAAAATCACCTCCACATTACTCAACTACTGTGATAAATAACATTGGCGCCAACTGTGCAACTACTGCAGACTCTTGTCAGTGAAACATAGCGCCTTCCTTAGTGGTGCTCGCCTTGCACTATGAGACCCACATTCAGAGCCATAGCTCAGCTCTAGCTCAGCCTCGAACTCGCAGTCTTAGGCTCTGGCTTGAGTCACTTGGCTGCTGTTAAATATGCTTGAGCAGCTCAGCCATAGCTCGGCACAGGGTCAGCTCCTACAAAATCCTGAGCATTCCTTGGACCACGCTCGGAGCCGGCTCAAGTTAATCACAGTCACACATCAGGGAATTACTCTATTCAGGCAGCACCCCAAACTCCCTTCTCTCCCTAGCTAATTGTATCCTCTTCCCCAACCTTTCTGGAACTTTCAATGGTTCTCCACCACCAATCCTTAATTTCTTCAGTCTCTCCCAACTTGACCCCCTTATTTGCATTAAGTTTCCTCTGATGACCAATCTTCGCAGCGGCTTTTGGTTAGCCTTTGAACAAAGAGGGTCACTGCATCTCGCGCTTTCAGATGCACTTCTGTGACCATCTGGAACGCTCTTCCTTCCGATGTTAGAAAGCCACTGAAACTATGTACTTTTAAATCTAAATTGAAAACGAATTTCTTTAGAACTGCTTTTTGTGTTAAGTTTGTTGTCCTTCCCACGCATCTCCGATTAGCATGGTTGGCTATGTACAGTTCATAAGAAGTTCAGCATACATATGCAGAATCCTATTTTAATGGCTCTCTACCTTCAAATCCGATTGCGTGCCATATGTCGGCCACTTTCCCTGTGATAGCTCCTCGGTAATGAAAGTTGAGCACTTCAAACTCACAAAGTCGTTAGACCCAGTGAATGTATATGTATATATTTATTTCCGAATAGGCTTTACTTCTGGGCATCCTTTACACAAGTCTAAGTGAGTAACTTGTGGACTTCCTCTGTGCAGCTCCACGGATAAAATATTGGAGATGGGGCTCAAGAGGGCTATGAAACGTCAACGCAAAGACTATAACCAGAACTCCAATGTCGTCAAAGTCCTGGATGATTTCACTTTCAGAGGGCACTACTGCATCGTGCTGGAGCTGTTGAAGTACGTACTGCATATTCCTCCGTAGCGTGGTTACTTTTGATACTTGTGCCATCGACACATTGTAATACCGTGGCGCTGCCATGTGTCTAGGAAGCTCAACCAGGACACACGCGTGGTTGCACTGGAGGCCCCTCTTTTCTCTATCAACCCTTCCCCTGTTCACCTAGCCACACCCCATTCCATAAGCAGGGTGATGACAGCGCAGTGGTGACGCTCATACCTCTCGGCGAGAAGGGCCTTGGTTCGATTCTCAACTCGGGTGCTTTTCTGTGTTTAGTTTGTGTCTTCCCCGCTGTTCTGCAGAATATGAGTAAGGGAGCAGTAGTGTAACAATTAGCATGCTGCACTACAAACCTAGTGACCCAGGTTCAATTCCCACTCACGGCCAACACCAGTGACGATTATCTGAACCGGTCCTGGGCCTCCCCTAGGTCTCAGCCTAAAATAAGTAGGGATGTGCGAGATGCACACACCCTGCTCCCATCCCCCAGCTAAGATCAAGTCTACTTCAATCACTGTCACTACCCCTATCACTACCCTTTCTGCTAGGACCAGGCTGTCCCCAACCCCTACCAATATCATTATCTCTATCACTACCCCTACAGCTACAACCAGGCGTATCACAACCCCTCAACCTGTCGCATGTTGTCCTGTCGCCATAACCACACCACCACTTTTAACAATCCCACTCTTTATCTAAACCACAATGACAGCATGTACAATTTTTACAAATGCTGGCATGTGCCTTGGAATAAGGTGCAAATAAAGAATAATAATATTTGTCGTGAACTTGCATGGACAATAATATTATTGTCCTTATCAGAATCAGCGTAGCATTGCAGGATGGTACTGATGCTGCATCATCGTTGTTGTTGCTGCTGCCACTGCCTCTCTCACAGGGAGAGTCTCCAGCAAGTGATTGAAGAAGCAGGGCTCCGGGGCTTGGATATGGCGTTGATTAAAGCATACACCAGGGAAATCCTCACATTCCTGAAGCATATGGAGTTAAAGGAGGCCGTCCACGCAGCCATCAGGCCAGTAAGTGAACATGGTGTTCAACGTGTCTTTGGCGAAGAGTCGTGTTGTACCTGAGAGAAAAACGGCCATCACAAGGTTAATGTGTTATGCCCGTCTGTCTATCTGGAAGGAGGCAGGGTCACAGTAAAACTGGTGAAGATGATCCGGTATAAATTAGACTTTGGTGAAGAGGCATGTCTCTATTGGGGACTCACCACAGAGAAAACTGGCGACATTGATCACGGCGTTGGCCAAAACTTGGGAGACATGAACCGGAGCTAAAACGACAATTTGCAAAATATACGAAATACGTGTTTTGACCTGTTGGTTGCCCGTTAGCTTCGATGCTGCGAATGGAAAACTATGAAAGGCAAATGCATGGTGGAAAACGTCACGAAATCCATGCGCGTTATCGGTGATTTTTCGGGACTCATAAAGAGGCACTCGTACAGCTGTGAACTTCGTTCAGCTCTACTATTGGAGCAACGGGGATCAGTAGTCGATAGCGCCATCCCCTTTTCGATAATGTCTCAGAGCTATTAACACGCAATAAGCCACTCGCATCTCTCATCTTAACGAACGTGAAAGGGGTACCCCCAGTGATAGCTGTCAGAAAACAGCGATTGTCACTGAGACTAATGCTTGGCAAGAGCGCGCCACCTCTTCTGATTACCCTGTTTAATATGTATTGTGGTACATGATCGATCCACTGCTGGCTGAATTCTATCAACATAACCTCTGAGTGTGAATCCCATCTGCCTCTCTTCTAGAACAACATCATGGTCAAAGACACCGTGGCTGGCACCATTAGGATCATGAATTTTAAAACCAGCTTTATTGTGGGAAGTCAACGTGAGTAACCTCATCTGTGTGTGAGTGTCTGTGTGTGAGTAGCCAAAATGCCCAGCCACCACATCCCCAGGCAGCTTTTGATCAGCCAGATAAATAGGGCTAAACGGGTGTGGCACGGGCTAGAGAACAGATTGGCTGATGTGGTACAGAAGGATGTGGAGCTGATTGAACTTGCCAATGACTTTTACCAGCAGTGCCAAGATCAGCCTCTATGGAGGAGGCTTGTGAGGGACCCTGCTGGGTAGTTGGAGGCAGTTGCCCTCACAACATTGAGCGGAGCGCCGGGCGGTTAAAATGTAATGAGTTGGCACAGTGGAGAGCACAGTTGGTGCATCTGCCAGTTATCTCAGTCAGTCAACCCATGGCACCTGGGTCTGTTCCGTGACCACTTACCAGTGGGCCTTTGACACTTCACGTCTTCAAAATACACCTAGCATGGGACAAGTACCATGTTGACGTCACCACCACTTAGTGGTGAATGGCGGTTGTTGTGAATGTGCATACCTATGTCTGTCTGTGTATGTGTCTGTGTTTGAGTGTCTGCGTGTGTCTGTTGTGTATGGGGGTCTATGTCTGTCTTTGTGTGAGTATCTGTGTGTCTGTGTGTGGGTATCTGAGTGCGAGTATCTGTGTGTCTGTGTGTGGGTATCTGAGTGTGAGCATCTGTGTATGAGTGTCTGTGTGTGAGTATCTATGTGACTGTGCATGTGTGATGACGATGCTGTTAAAGGCTAAGTGAGCACAGTGCATGCATTTTTTGTTGTTGTGATTGTGCAGCCAGACATGGTGATGCCCTGCCATACATAGCTCCGGAGATGTTGCTGGGCTATGATTTAACCTGCACTGCCGACATTTGGTCACTGGGCTGCATAGTAGCAGAGATGGCCACTGGAAAGAAATTATTCCAGCCCAACAACGAAGACGATTTTCTTCTGTCCTGCATGGAGGTATTTCGCACATAATATCCGCTCGTGGGTTAGGGGGGCCATATGGTGATTTGGCGAATTATAGCTGTTGTGTGTCGTGTGCGTGTTTACACGTGTGTGTGTGTACATGTGTGTACACGGTAGTGTAGCGGTTAACACGGTGCGCTACGAACCGGGAGACCCAAGTTCGATACCGGCTTACAGTCAACACCAGTGACGATTATCTGAACCGGTCCTGGGCCTCCCCTAGGTTGACTCAGCCTCCAATGAGTACCTGGTGCATTGTGTTAACATCACCACTAGGGAGACAAAGGCGGCCGGGCATGGTGTTGGCCACCCACCCCCCTCGTGTGGCGTGTCAGCCTTCAGAGGTGCTACTCGCTAACATCACTTGCCCCAAGTCTGTTTAGGTTATACGGGGAATCTTTGTCTTGTACATGTGTGTACACGTGTTTGTCTTTGCTTGTCTTGTCTATGTGTGTGACCAAAAGTATGTTAAGGCTATATGGGGGATATTTGTCTTTGCCTATGTGTATAGAATGTGTGGTGCAGTGGTTAACGCACCGCACTGTGCTACGAACGCAGCAGAGACCCGAGTTTGATTCCCACTCATGGCCACTGCCACCACCAGCACCGGTGGAAGCAATTGATCCTCATGGCGGTACACCAGGGTACCAAATAATACAAAATGGCCGAGGCAATTAAATATTTTATTTCTGGGACACTATTTTTTACAGGGGTGTACTTAACTCCGCAACTATGATACCAATGAACCCGAAATCAGTGCTACTCCGCGATGTCGAAACGCCAAACATTAGCATAAAAAAATCCATTCTCGAAAAATGCAACTTTTAATAGTGCATCGTGTACAGCTTGTTGAGATGAGTCAATTGCCGCATCGCCCACCATCACCAGACTCAAAATTATTGCATTACGGACATTATGCGAGAACCAGGGTACTATGGTACCCCGGGGTACTGCCATAAAGTTAAATGATCTGAACTGGTCCCTAGGCCTCTCCGAGATCAACTCAGCTTCAAATAAGTACCTAGTTTGGTGTGTGAAGTACCTGGGGCGATGTGATCAACCATGCCCTTGTGTGCCACAGTTCCAGCCTCAATACATGCTGCTACTTGCTTACAGCACTTGCCCCAACAGTCTACTAAGGCTTTATGATTGACCTCTGTCTTTGTCTGAACTGTGTGCAGAGGCTGGGTATGCCCCCAAGAAACTTCATACATGCCGCTCCTTACGGATTGATATACTTTGGTAAGTTAAAAGGGGTGGCTTGGAGCTGTTATTGCGTAATTCCAACAGAGTGATTTGCAGTGATGTTTTTTTTCTGAGTAGGAGGGTTGGTAGGTGGATGGGTAGGCGTGGGTGGGGGGCGAGGGGGTGGCAGGGATAAGTGGGTGGTTAGGTGGGTGAGTAGGTGAATGAGTCCGGCAAAACAACACCATACCTCAAAGGTGGTACCGGTCGGTAGCGCTGTGGTAAGCAATGCCAACGGAGGGAAGGTCCATTTCAATATGCTATTCCCCTCATGGGGCTCATAGCCACCACTGAGGCCAATGTGTGATAGGGGCTGGTAACCCCTCCACCTTCAATTTAATTACCACAGCCAGTCATCTCAGTCAGTCTGTCCCATGACCTGCCAGTGGGCTTTTGACACTTCAGGTGGTCTTAAAGCGCACATAGCCTGGTACAAGCGCCATGGTGATGTCACTGCCACTTAGTGGCGAATGGCGGTTGTTGTTGTTGTTGAGTAGGCCGTGGAGGGGATGGGTAGGTAGGTGAGTGGGTGGGTAGGTGGGTGATGTGGTTTGTAACTGTATATCTCTCTCTTCCGCTGTGCATGGCTCCTGCAGGTGGTTGGAAAAAACCATACAACCTGCCGGGGAGCTTCCCACTACGCTCTGTGCTCAAGAGCCAGGACACGGAGTTTTTGGACTTTATCAGCCTCTGCCTCCAGTAAGAACTGCCCCCCTCTCCCTCTTCCATCTTCCCCCTGCTGCCCCCCACGAGGATTCCCCATCACTCAATCTCCTCCAAATGATTGGTGATTACTCTCCATCGATCACCAACTCCACCCTCTCATTCTTACTCATCACCTCCTGGGCCCAGAGTTGGTGGACTGTGTCCATTGTTGCCTACAGTAGATACAGTAAGACAACCTCCCGCCTGCCCATCCCTCTCTCCCACGCCTCCCCACAAGGATACTCATATCAGTCACTCTCCTTCAAGTGATCGTTAGAGAGACTAGACCCACATTTTCTTCTTCCTCTTCGTCGGATCCGAAAGTCCAAAATTTTAATCACATAACTCTACAACATGTGGAGAATGTGGTACGTCAGGGCCACGTTGTCACCGCTGAGCCGTGTCACAGAAGAGGTGGAGCTGATGTGGTACAAGAGGATGTAAAGCTGAGTGAACCTGCCGATGACCTGTACCAGCAGTGTCAAGATCGGTGTCTGTGGAGGAGGCCCATGAAAGATGCTACTGGGCAGTGGCAGGCTAGGTGCATTTTTAGGCTACTGGGCAGTGGAGTACTCCCCGCTGCTGGTGAGAATTCCTGGACCTCGTGGAAGAAGGGAAGGATCGTAAATCCTTGAAACGTGCCTCTCACCACGTGTGCCCCCGCGTGTCTCTCAACAGATGGGATCCAAACCTTCGGATGACTCCCACTCAGGCGCTCGCACACAGCTGGCTTCAGAACACGGCTGAGGTCCATGATCAAGGGGCAGACACGGCTACCACCAGCACGACCATTACCACCACCGCTGCTAGCAGTGTGCAGGGCCTGATCGTGCTGAGATCCAGAGAAGAGGGCTCCGGAGAATACGATGCAAAGTCTGGAGCCGCTGAGCCACGGTAAGCAACTCTGCATGTGTCCTGCGTATGTGTTTATTATTTTGTATCATTATTACTACGCTTGTTTACCCAGGATGTACATAATTGAGTCTCAAAACAAAATAATCAAGAGGGCCCTGCCAAGTTTTGTTTGAAATAGGGAACAAAGTTGCTTTGTGTGATCCTAATTGAGTGCTTTAGAGGTCGATTTTGGTCCAAGACCAGTTGTATTGTATTTGTGGGTTCAGTTTCGGGGAAGAAGCTGCTGAACCCAGAGGAAACCCATGCAGAACGGGAGAACACAAGTGTATTCCAGCCTACCCCACGTGTACATTCAGCTGTAGACCGATTTATTTTCCATAATTGGTTTCTGGGTGAGCCCACATAACCATGCGGCCATATCTTCATCATCTAACCCTTCATTCACCGTAAAATGCGTTGAGGTGCGAGATGTGATATGTAAGTGCCTCATTGCGTTGTAAAGCACTCTGAGATGCCATCGAAGTCAAGATGGGCAGCTTTATCTAACACGAATCACCATCAGATATTTTTACAACAATCGTGCGTGGGTGATGCGGCCCAGCGGCAGCACTCTTGACGTTCTGCCATGGTTATTATTGCCATGGCGGGACGTCAAGACATGATGCACCCTCTCCTTTGCAGTGGATGTTGAAGATCTCCCCTAATTTCGTTCAAAACGAGTAGGCCATTGTGTGCCAGGGGTCATATTTGCCCCAATTAGAATATATCATAATAACAAAAAGAAATCATGACAAATGACTTAGTTGGATTTACAAAACAACGCTACCTGCTACTGTGACACTACAGCAGACTGTATGAGACAGTGGCACATTCCTTAATGATAATCTTGTCTCATCAGAATGACAGCTCTGACATCAAATGTACTCAATTTTTTTCATTGTTATTAAGCTCGGTTTAATCTGCCACACCAACGGGAGATGGGGAGGTGACTGCAATCTCTGCCATAGCAAAAAGGTGGAGTCGTGTCGTGCGTGTGTCTTCACAGAGTGAAACCGGTGCAGCCCACCTCCTCACTTGCCCAGGCCTCTGAAGAGGAAACAGAGGTGGTGGAAAATGAGGGAGAGCAAAAGACGGAGGTAGAGGAGGAAGAGAATACAGAGGAGCAGGATGAGGAGACGGACGAGGAGACGGACGAGCAGACGGACGAGGAGACGGACGAGGAGACGGACGAGGAGACGGATGAGGAGACGGACGAGGAGACGGACGAGGAGATGGACGAGGAGATGGATAAGGGGGGAAATATGGTGGAGGAAGAGAAGATGGTGGTGGAGGAGATGATGGTGCAGGAGGTTGAGAAGTTAGAGGAGAATGAGGTGAAGGTGAAGATGAGAGAAGAAAAGACGGATGTGGAGGAGGAAGAGAATACGGAGGAGCAGGATGAGGAGACGGATGAAGAGACGGAGGAGACGGAGGAGACGGAGGAGACGGGCAAGGGGGGAAATATGGTGCAGGAAGAAAAGATGGTGGTGGAGGAGATGATGGTGCAGGAGGTTGAGAAGTTAGAGAATGAGGTGAAGATGGGAAAGGAAAAGATGGACGGGGAGGAGGAAGAAGATATGGAGAAGGAGACAGAGGAGATGGAGGAGCCGGAAGAGGAGGAGCCGGAAGAGGAGGAGCCGGAGGAGGAGGAGGACAAGGGGGGAAATATGGTGGTGGAGGAGATGATGGTGCAGGTGTTTGAGAAGTTGGAGGAGGAAAAGGAGATGAAGGAAATGAATAAGAAGCGAGGCAGCATGGCTCGTGTGGGGAGAGCAATACGCTCACTCCTCCGATGCGTGCTACTGTGCGGTGGCCGGTCCACACCATAGTAGGGGTGGTGGTAGTGGTGGTGGTGCATTGGTGTAAACCACGACTGCCATCACCACACCACCCACCCTCCCTCCGTGATACATATTTTTAGTCTATTGCTGTACATATTTCCTTGGATACAATGCATTTAATAAACCGTCCTAATTTATTCATATTTTTGTTCAGAGTTACGTTATTGTTTTACTTGTGGTGTGGTCAGTGGATATTGTTTGGTGGATTAAACCGAGACGAGAATTTATTGGAAAATCTGTGGCTTCTAGATTTGAAGCTTTCGTGACTGCAAGGATTCATAATCTTTGGTTTTATTCGGTAAAGTCACGTAGATAAAATAAAACAAAATAAAACAATTAAATCACGACGTTTTGGAGGCAACACAAGCTTCTGTCTTCAGGTGGAAAAGTTCTAACAGATGGGTAAAAATCCTCCCCGTAGAGGTTATTAATTCTAGATTTGAAGCTTTCGTGACTGCAAGGATTCATACTCTGGTTTTATTCGGTAAAGTCACGTAGATAAAATAAAACAAAATAAAACAATTAAATCACGACGTTTTGGAGGCAACACAAGCTTCTGTCTTCAGGTGGAAAAGTTCTAACAGATAGGTGAAAATCCTCTCCGTAGAGGTTATTAATTCTAGATTTGAAGCTTTTGTGACTGCAAGGATTCATACTCTTTGGTTTTATTCGGTAAAGTCACGTAGATAAAATAAAACAAAATAAAAGAAAACAGGTGAAAATCCTCCCCGTAAAGGATCTTTATCTTAAGACACGACCCATACATCCAAGCTACAACCATCAGCTACAGGAGACTGCGACCAGCGACAGAAGATGACCAGCTACAGAAGATAACCATCAGCTACAGAAGACAACTGCCAGCTACAGAAGTGGTCTGCGACGGGCAATCTCTGGGGCATGACTTTTATAGCGAGTACCAGCTCCCACGTGCAGCTGTAGCTCGAGTTGAACTGGCGAGCGGCATCAAGCAATCAGCCTCGAGAAAGGGCGGAAAGAGCCAAGCATCAACCAAGCCAGCATCGCAGAGAACCAGCTGCACGCGCAATCGGCACCGCCAGAGAGCACGGAGCAGGAGAGAGCACGCCGCGCCACCAGCGTCACCAAGCAAGGGTGTCAATTGCCAGCGGACAAGCTGCGGGCGCTATCTGACGACGGGATCATCGCGCACCGACAGAAACTGTGGCCGCCCGTGAGAAAGAGGGAGAGCCAAGCTGTTAGTATGATCTGCCCACACTCACACATTACAACGCAAATAATTGATCAAGGAGACAAACCACCACACCCACATGAACACATACCCGGACTAATAATAAGAAGACTAATGATAAAGTGCGTCAAATATCAACTGATCGTGAAAATCATTGCTGCCCGTCGAGTTACATGAATACGATTGTTAGAAGTATTTTAGTCATTCGTTTTCGTTAATTGCATCATCTTGCCAATGAATTAACGGAGCGCCGGAGCCACGGGGAGAGGACGCCGTCATCGCTGCGGGGGCTGGCGGGGGAAGCCCGGGCATGCGGGCCACGCGGTGGGGCCGCCATTTCGGTGGCTGGCAGGGACGTTGTTCCCACCAAAACGCCGTTCCCGCCAACGTCAACACCTATGGAGGCAGAGCTCCACGCGTTCGAGTGGCGCCCCTTCTTCTGCTCGAACGCGGGTGGCGGCTGCAGTCGCAAGAGGAGTCCGTGTTCACCATGCAAGATTCTTCGGGGCGTCCCAGTGCTCCACCTTGCCACCCTCCGCTCTTCACAGCTTGCCAGGCGAGGCGTGACACGACACACACCGGCCCCTGTTGACACCTCATCCATCTTGCGTGCGCCGGCTTGTGAATTTGTGTTATTTTTTTTATTGTTTTCCCGCCGGGATGCGGGGCGCCCCAATTGCTTTTTCATAACTTGCGTCTGTCCGTGGCGTTCATGTCGGGTGTCCACGTGTTACATTCTTGGTTAATTACGGTATCGGGATTGTTATCTTAAGGAGCCAGTTAATGATTAATTCGGCTAGGTGGGGGGTCTCGGGCTGCGTTAAGATCCAGTGGATTGCCGGGTTAATGATTTGTTGACACTTTGTTTGGTTGCTGTTGCGGAGTCGCGATTGTTTTTGGGTATACAGTATGGAGCTTCGCTTGTGAGTGTTGTCAATGTGCGACTGTGGAAAACTTTGTTCGTCATTGTTAATGTATAGCTGTGCTGTGATTGTTCAGTGTATAGACTGTATGGAGCATTGCTTGTGATGGTTGGCTGTATGCAGACTGCATATACTGTATTACCCCATTCGGCGATTATTGGGCGTTTTGTGTATTTCTTTTGCTCTTTAATGTTGAAGGGGATTTTGAAATGACAGGTTCGCTGTGTTTCGAACTCACTGGTTGGTTCCTGTCCATTGTTGCACAGATGATGTCTGTTGTGCGGGAATGCCCCTTGTGTTCTACATGGATTGGGGGTGCGTTTCTGTTAATTGCCGCCGAATTGCGTTACTCTCTCAACTCGGTTGGTACAGCTGCATGCTGGAATGCGAGTCTCGGAGATGATGTGTACGGATACGGGATGTGAGGTGTATTGTTGTGACCATTGGGTATTCGGGATCGTCACAAATTGTGCGTACCTGTTCGGAATTGGATCAATTCAGTGGGGGATCCTAATTCAAATTGTATGTATTGTGATGGTGTGCAATTGCGATTGTGTGGGGGATGACTGCCTTTGGTTGTGGCTCTGCCGTCATTGGTATGGAGCATTTAAATTGCGATGGTGACATGCTGCCAGTGATTTGGAATTGTGGTGCTGGCTGTCGAATATCTTGGGGCGCAGATACTGACCAGGATGGCCCAGTGAGTATTGCTTCCACGAGTCCATATGGACTCGTGGAAGACTGGCTGATCTACATGGCTCTCACACGCCTTGCTCATTGCCTACGCCGTCGTTCCAATAGCCACACTCACATGTCGGTGCGTGCGTGATTCTCACATGGGGAGGCTGTGCTGGAGAGTAAGCGGGTTAGCCAGTTTTCATGTATAATTATTGTTAACTCCCCGTTTTCCATGCGTTCCCCTCCTTTTACCCTCGTCGATTCTCTGTATATTAGGTGATGTATTTATTATTGGTAGCCGGTTATTTATTGATGTTGCTGGTTTGGAGGCACACCTTTTCGATGGTTCACAGTTGTGTTACAGCCGGGACGGCTGTGTGTTTATACAGGGGGGGGGGGGGTGATGTAGTGACATAGGACGTCACTGCTGTGTCGGCCCGTACGAGGGCTGGGGGCCCCAAGGGGGTGCCTGGGGGTCACGTGGTGGAGGACCCGTACCTTCCCAGAGGTGGGGGAAGGGAGGCGTGGCTTGGGGGGAGCCGGCCACGCCTGAGCGGTTATAAGCAGGGTGTGAATGCAGAGCGGGGCTGTTGAACCCCGAAGTGAAGATGACATCATCGGTCCTTATGTCCCGGGTCGTCGTCCGGGACCAGGCAGCCCATTGCCTGCCTGGGTCACGCTGTATAGTGTTCCAGAGTGTTAGTGAGTTGAGGAAGGTGGTCACCACCTTATGTACAGTGTTATATTACTTACCGCTCTAATAGTGTTGCCTCCAAGCTGTGTGTGTGCACCTAATTCGAACCCACTACAGACGCATAGAGACGCATACTCATAGAGACCCATACAGACCCACAGAGACCACTACTCATAGAGACCCAAACAAACCCACAGAGACCCATACTCAGAGACCAATACAGACTCACAGAGACCCATACGCATACAGACCCACAGACCCATACTCATAGAAACCCATAGAGACCCACAGTGACCCATATTCCTAGAGACCCATACTCATATAGACGCACAGAGACCCATACTCATAGAGAACGATACAGACCCACGGCGATTCATACTCGTAGAGACCCATACAGACCCACAGAGACCCATACTCCTACAGACCCATACTCATATAGACTCTGAGAGACTCATACAGACACATAGAGACCCACAGAGACCCATACTCGTACAGACGCACAGGACTCACAGAGACCCATACTCATAGAGACCCATACTCATAGACGCACAGAGACTCACAGAGACCCATACTCAGAGACCTATACAGACTCGCAGAGACCCATACTCATAAGAGACTCATGCAGACCCATAGAGACCCATACTCGGAGACCCATACAGACCCACAGAAAACCATGCTCAGAGAGACCCGCAGAGACCCATACTCCTAGCGAACCATACTCATAGAGACTACCAGAGACCCATACTCAGAGACCCATACTCAGAGAACCCATACAGACCCACAGAGACCCATACTCAGAGACCACAGAGACCCATACTCATAGAGACCCATACAGACCCACAGAGACCCATGCTCATAGAGACCCATGCTCAGAGAGACCAATACTCAGAGACCCATGCAGACCCACAGAGACCCATACTCATCGAGACCCACAGAGACCCATACTCATAAAGACCCATGCAGACCCACAGAGACCCATACTCATAGAGACCCATACAGCCCTACAGAGACCCATACTCCTAGAATACCACAAAGACCCATACTCCTCGAGACGCACAGACCCACAGAGACCCATGCTCCGAGAGACCCGTAGAGACACACAGAGACCCATACTCATAGAGACTCAGAGACCCACACTCCTAGAGACTGAAACTCATACAATCTCAGAGACCCATATTCAGAGACCTATAGTCATAGAGACACATACAGACCCACAGAGACCCATACTCATAGTGACGCATGCTCATAGACACAGAGACTCACAGAGACCCATGCACATAGAGACCCATACTCATAGACGCACAGAGACTCGCAGAGACCCATACTCATAGAGACCCATACTCATAGACGCACAGAGACTCGCAGAGACCCATACTCATAGAGACCCATACTCATAGATGCACAAAGACTCACAGAGACCCATACTCAGAGACCCATACAGACTCAAAGAGACCCATACTCATAGAGACCCACAGAGATCCATACTCATAAGAGACTCATGCAGACCCACAGAGACATACCCATGAGACCCGTACAGACCCACAGAGACCGATACTCATCGAGAGCCACAGATGCCCATTCTCAGAGATCCATACTCCTAGAGACGCACAGAGACCCACAGAGACCCATGCTCAGAGAGACCCGTTAAGACACAGAGACCCATACTCATATAGACCCATACTCATATACACGCATACTGTATGTTCCCGTATACAGTGATGGAAAAAAGTATTTGATCCCCTGCTGATTTTGTACATTTGCCCACTGACAAAGAAATGATCAGTCTATAATTTTAATGGTAGGTTTATTTGAACAGTGAGAGACAGAATAACAACAACAAAATCCAGAAAAACGCATGTCAAAAATGTTATAAATTGATTTGCATTTTAATGAGGGAAATAAGTATTTGACCCCCTCTCAATCAGAAAGATTTCTGGCTCGCAGGTGTCTTTTATACAGGTAACGAACTGAGATTAGGAGCACACTCTTAAAGGGAGTGCTCTTAATCTCAGCTTGTTGCCTGTATAAAAGACACCTGTCCACAGACGCAATCAATCAATCAGATTCCAAACTCTCCACCATGGCCAAGACCAAAGAGCTCTCCAAGGATGTCAGGGACAAGATTGTAGACGTACACAAGGCTGGAATGGGCTACAAGACCATTGCCAAGCAGCTTGGTGAGAAGGTGACAACAGTTGGGGCGATTATTCGCAAATGGAAGAAACACAAAAGAACTGTCAATCTCCCTCGGCCTGGGGCTCCATGCAAGATTTCACCTTGTGGAGTTGCAATGATCATGAGAACGTTGAGGAATCACCTCAGAACTACACGGGAGGATCTTGTCAATGATATCAAGGCAGTTGGGACCATAGTCACCAAGAAAACACACTAGTAACACACTACGCCGTAAAGGACTGAAATCCTGCAGCGCCCGCAAGGTCCCCCTGCTCAAGAAAGCACATATACATGCCCGTGTGAAGTTTGCCAATGAACATCTGAATGATTCAGAGGACAACTGGGTGAAAGTGTTGTGGTCAGATCAGACCAAAATGGAGCTCTTTGGCATCAACTCAAACTCGCCGTGTTTGGAGGAGGAGGAATGCTGCCTATGACCCCAAGAACACCATCCCCACCGTCAAACATGGAGGTGGAAACATTATTCTTTGGGGGTATTTTTCTGCTAAGGGGACAGAACAACTTCACCGCATCAAAGGGACAATGGACGTAGCCATGTACCGTCAAATCTTGGGTGAGAACTTCCTTCCCTCAGCCAGGGCATTGAAAATGGGTCGTGGATGGGTATTCCAGCATGACAATGACCCAAAACACACGGCCAAGGCAACAAAGGAGTGGCTCAAGAAGAAGCACATTAAGGTCCTGGAATGGCCTAGCCAGTCTCCAGACCTTAATCCCATAGAAAATCTGTGGAGGGAGCTGAAGGTTCGAGTTGCCAAACGTCAGCCTCGAAACCTTAATGACTTGGAGAAGATCTGCAAAGAGGAGTGGGACAAAATCCCTCCTGAGATGTGTGCAAACCTGGTGCCCAAATACAAGAAACGTCTGACCTCTGTGATTGCCAACAAGGGTTTTGCCACCAAGCACTAAGTCATGTTTTGCAGGGGGGTCAAATACTTATTTCCCTCATTAAAATGCAAATCAATTTATAACATTTTTGACATGCGTTTTTCTGGATTTTGTTGTTATTCTGTCTCTCACTGTTCAAATAAACCTACCGTTAAAATTATAGACTGATCATTTCTTTGTCAGTGGGCAAACGTACAAAATCAGCAGGGGATCAAATTATTTTTTCCCTCACTGTATAGGCCGCATACACATAACCCGCAGACGCATATACCCCGCAAAAATAGCGTTTTTTGTAAAACAAATTTAAGATAGCCCACACCTCCATATACCCCGCATGCATTCATATCTTAACGTCGTTACTGCAGCTTAATTCCATCATTAATACAAAGTTAACATTTGTAATACATTCCACTATCAATCATAACGTGCACAAAGAAAACAAACTAACCGGAAACGAGTGAACTTAAAACAGTGAAGTAACAAAAGTAAATATCCAATAAATAAGTAACACATAACTGGTAGATAAGTAAGCGTACTGTTAGACTTACCAGCATTCGACCTCATCATATTACAGCTAATGGACCAGTAGTTACTGATAGATTGCGCAATGCGCAGACAATAGCGGCACTACGGTAACGCCATTGCCTCCTGGCAACAAAGCCATTGGAAGTTTGAAACAAAGCTCATGGTCGCGACTGTATAGTGCTCAGCCAATAGCAGCGGCCTAAGGGACTCGGCAATTATGATTCCGCGTCTGGTAGATGCTTGTTAAGGCTCTTCCCATTGTGCAATCCATAGTCTCAGCTAAAACTTTCGCACCCCTCTACAGCCACTGAAAGTATTACGGTAAACAAAGTGCGCCCACTTCAAACATTGTCGTTTCATTGTACAAACAATTTGAATCATTTAAAACGTGATAACATGTGCAATTTTAGTGCGAGTGGTTTATTCAGCAGTGCTTTAGTCAAAGGTAAGTGTTGCATAGCGGATAGTGTAAAAAGTGGTATACTCCGCGGGTTATATGCGGGAAAATACGGTACTCGTACAGACACACAGAAACCTACAGAAAACCATACTCATAGAGACCCATACAGACACAGAGACCCATACTCAGAGGCTCATACTCATAGCGAACTGTACAGACCCATAGAGACCCATGCTCAGAGAGACCCACAAAGACCCATACTCATTGAGAGCCACAGAGACCCATACTCCTAGAGACCCATACTCATATAGACGCACAGAGACCCATACTCATATAGACGCATAGAGACCCATACTCATAGAGATCCATACAGACCCACAGAGACTACTACTCATAGAGACCCAAACAGACCCACAGAGACCCATACTCATAGAGACCAATACAGACTCACAGAGACCCATACGCATACAGACTCACAGAAACCCATTCTCAGAGAGACCCATAGAGACCCACAGTGACCCATACTCCTAGAGCACTACAGAGACCCATACTCCTAGAGACCCATTTTCATATAGACGCACAGAGACCATTGCCCGCCACTTTCAGATGATCTTCTGCGGCCATCTGGAACGATTCTTCCTTCAGATATTTGGAAGCCATTTGAGCACTGTACTTTTAAATGTATTTACAAACTCATTTATTTAGAACTGCTTTTTGTGCTTAGTTTGTTGTCCTTCAACAGCACCTCCGATTAGCGCGGTTGGCTACGTACAGTGCGATAGAAGTTCAACATACATACATGTATGTTAGTGCTGTATGTTGTGCATTGGTGTTGCAGCCAGCCAGAAACCGGCGCTACCAGCAATATTGCCAAGCTCTGTGGTCCTACATTGGGATTATTTGTCGATACCGCGTTGGCAGTGGTGCACAAATAACAAAAATCACTGAACACATTCGTTAATAACACGGCTGCCTTAAAAGGAAAATATATCATGGGCGATGTTTCAGGCAATGGGCCCGACTGCATGGCATTTGTTTTCCCAGTTCCATTCTAGAGCGAGTATACATGTGAGAGGAGAGAACCAACGCGTGCAAGGGGGAAACATTCAATCCCCGAGAGATGGAAATATTTCCGCTTGCTGCGCTGCCGTACCCTGGCTAAGCCAGGAGATGGCGACCTCAGCGCCCACAGGGAAAGGAGTTTCACCAAATTTGTGTGGCGATCCACACGTGCACGCACACACACACACAGACTCACTCACACATAGATTCACTCACACAGACTCATACAAAGATCCCCGTATATCCTTAACAGACTGTTGGGGCAAGTACTGTTAGCGAGCACCTATGCAGGCCGGCACGGCACACGAGGGGGTGGGTAGCCAGCACCACGCCCAGCCGCCTTTGTCTCCCTAGTGGCGATGTTTACACACAGCACCGCGCTAACCGCTGCACCACCGCTCCCCCGCTGTTCAGTGCAGCACTGTCCCCAGGTAAGATGGCCGCCCGCCCCCACGTGACTCTACGCGCACTCGGCACGCGGTGTCAGCACCACGTGGTGTCACCCAGAGCGCGCAGTCTCGCGCCGCCGTCCCTGCTCACGGAGTCGCTGCCGCGTGAGTCTCTCGGCCTCTCGTGTCCAGCGTCTGTCGGTCTCTTGGGGCTCTGTGTTCCAGTCGCTGGCTATCTGTAAGGGTCTCTTCTGGGTCTCTGTGTGAGGGTCTCTGGGCCTGGTGCAAGGAACAAAAAATGGAGCCTGCCAATGTCCCCCTCTGCTCCGCGTGGCACTGCAGCAACTCCCCGCTCGTGTGGGCCCATGCAGTTGCACCGCCTGCACACGCGGTAGTAAACGCAGCCACTGGTGGTGTACCGCGTGTTCATAGTTTTATGTACTGTATCGTCATTTCCCGAACAGGAAAATAAAGGTAATTTTTATAGCACAATACAGGTTTATAGCACATAGTTTTCTTTGGGTAAAAATGTACGCAATCTAACCCAAAAAAAACCTGTATTATGGCTATTCATCACGAAAGCCTACGTGTTACACAGTTTATAGCACAGCCTGCGTGTTAAACTTTATTGCATGCGCATGTGTTTTAGTGTTGTCGTTGCTCCCCACACTCCGATTAGCACCGTTGGCTACGTAGAAAGAAGTTCAACACAGTACAAGTTATTTTACTTTCTACATCCATTAAAGGAGCAGGTGATGGCAAAAGTAACAACTAAAGTCTCGAGTAAGGCAATGTGGCCCTTACAAACAGACGACTTTAGCTCATCTGCATATAAAGTAGAGTCTCATTGAGACACAACATGAAGATGCCCGAAGGGGAGAAACAGCGGCAACTCGAATACATTTCTGGGGACCTCGCTTATGTCAGCTCGGCCTTAAATGAGTACCCTGCTCGCTGTGTGGACTCGGAAGACAAAGACGACTGTGATGCTGCTTACATTACCACTAACACAGCACGCTGCTGGCTTCCATAGAAGCTCTCTCGATGCCCTTGATGTTCAGAGCTTAAAGCACCAAATTGAGTCCCCGAAAGACGATCTGAGCAGGTCATAAAATAAGCGGACTAAACTCTGAATAGTTGTTTACGTTTCTTGTCAACACCCACCATTGTATAATTTCAAGTAGCATTGGTTCAACACCACCAGGTAAATGAGTTACTAGATGTACTGTTAATGTATGAAGTTCATAGGTTAAAGAATGTATTCATAAGTACTGTAATTACTATTGTAGTAGCTTAACCCTGCACCCCCCCTCAGCCCAGAGTTACTGCACCACTCACTGCTGGCCTAAACCGGCCCGCGCCTGGAGCAGAGCACGTGGCGAGCACGTGGAGAGGATATCGTAGTCATCCCTGAACACAGGTGCCGCGGGGATGCATTTGCGCTCTTGTAGATGAAGCTTCCGAAATTACACCCTGGCATGTGAGTTCCAACTACACCCTGGCATGAGTTCAAACTACACGACGCGGAGACGGAACTTCTTGTAAGGGCTTTCGCCGGTTTATTAACAGGGGTACATACTCTTTGGTTCTATTCGGTAAAGTCACGTAGGTAAAAATAAAACAACAAAAATCACGACGTTTCGGCCACAACACAAGTAGCCTTCATCAGGTGAAGAAACAGGACTGTCCAGAAGACAGCGCTTGAGTGAACACTGCCAAGCATGGGCCGCGTCTTTTAATCTGTGTGGGAGGAACAGAGTGCCTTGACAAAGGAGTTAACATATAAATTAGCATGTAACTGGGGGATTGGCATGATATTGGTGTGAGGGATTAGCACCACGTAGAACTACGAGCATGTAACTGGGGGACTAGCATGATGTTTGTGTGAGGGATTAGCAGCAGTTTACATATCAACAGTAAAAAAGCATGTAACTGGGGGATTAGCATGATGTTAGTATGAGGGATTAACACCACGGAGAATGACGAGCTTGAAGAATTAAAACATGTACATCTGGCCCTCAAGAGAAACGGATACTCTGACCGTACCATCCGCCAAGCTGTTTCTCCCTCCATACAGAAACAACCACTTGATACTCCGGTCAAAACCATCACACTACCATATATAGCAGGCGTTACTAAAAAGATCTCCAAAATCCTAAACAAACACAAGATCCTGGTCCGGTTCAATACAGTACACAAAATCCGTGACCTGATCCCATCCGTGAAGGATGTCATTCCTGACTTACAGTACCCTGGGGTTTACAAATTGAGCTGCACTTGTGGTGATTGCTATATCGGGGAGACGAAGCGACATGTCTCTGACCGAATTCGCGAGCACAAATCAGATTTGAAACACGGCAGAACGAATTCTTCTGCCGTAGCTGACCACTGTTACAACGCTGTGGGTGATCACGATATAATTTTCTCCGATACCACTGTCCTTTGCAAACTGACAGGTTATCATCAGAGATTCATCCATGAGGCAATTCAGATTTACAAACACAGACACAATTTCAACCGAGAAGATGGTTTCAAATTAAGCAACCATTGGAAAGATGTTCTAAATCGAACCAAACATTAAACTAATTCATATTCTTAGCTCTTTCGGTAAAGTCACGTTGAAGGGAAACAATAAAATATATAAAACAAAAAAATTATCACGACGTTTCGACCATAACACAAACGGTCATCACCAGGTGTGAAACTCAATGGCAAGAAACATTTGAAAGAAGTGGCGGTCTGCATTTATTTATTTTTAAACGGTGTTTGTATTTATTTTTATAAAACGTTAGCACCACGGGCAGCGATTTGGCAGTTTGTTTAAAAGGACGAGTCCATCTATGTTCTGAAAAGAGGAGGGGGGAGACTAAAAATTCATGTATGCTGTTTGAAAGCCACCGTAAGCGTGAACAATCAAGATCTGAAATGGTTTCTCAAATCCTTCCAATGATTGCTAAGCCAGAATCCATCTTCTCAGTTGAAATTGTCTCTGTGCTTGTATATGTGGATAGCCTCATGAACGAATCGCTCATGGTAGCCAGATGGCTTACAAAGAACCTCTGTCTTGGAAAAGTCAATGTCATGTGAGCCTACTGAAATATAACAATGATCTGCCACGGCCGAGGTGTTGGTCCTACCGTGTTAACTTCGCACTCCCCCAAATATGAATTCGCCATTTCTCAAACAAAGCAATTAAATGGCAAAATCACGTAACTTCTGATTCTCTGCATTGTTGCTGTTTGTAAACCATAGGAAATAATATGGATAAACTTGATTATACTACACTATTCTGGTCAATACAGGTTGGGGGAGCATACACTTTGGAGTATAAGTATTTGATTTAGTTAATTGGATTAATTAATCAATTCCATCATTGTGGGTATTTTCTTTCGGGAGGAAATTAAAAAGTTGGAATTGCAAACTATTCTTAAAGTAATGATTGTTTTTTTTACAGTTCATCTTATCACTGTGAACGGTTGAATCGGGTTTCTAATTCTCCTATAAACTGAGGTGAGTAAATCCTCCATAAATGATTGCAATTAAATGCTTATTTATGTAAATACATGTTTTTAAATGAATGTGTAATAAAAAGAAAAATCGGTGGCAGAATAGCTTCGTGGTTGGCAAGTTTACCACTCCACAAATTTTAAGTGAATTGTTAAATGCTGCCAGCCTCCAGGAATGCGTGGGTTATTACCAAACCATGGATTGTGTAGTAACATAGACAAGAACCCTGATATCGCTTGCAAGCAAGAGCATACTTTCAACATGGTTTTATACAATCATAATGTATTGTATTTCGAAATAGCTATTATATAATGCTGTAAAATATAGTTTTTTGTGACTGAATACTAGTCAATAATTAAATTAACTGTCAGGATTTGTGGTCACAATATAATTCAATAACTATTATTTTTTACTTTTATGCAGGAAGATTTGGCTACACCTGCTTCTTACATAGTGCGGGTCATCACCAAGAATTGGAACCATAAACAAATGCAGCACTTACTGATTCATTCCAGTCCGTGTCTCTTTCTGCTTCTTCCATAGCACTGCTCGACTTTGGAATTATCCCATCTCTTTTCGAAAGTTCATATAATCTTACTCAAATAAAAAAAATGTATTACCTTTCATTAATGCTAACTTTTACTTGAACTTATTTTTGCATTGAAAAAAGAGGCCGGTACAGAGCACAAGCAATGAAAAAGGGAGTAGACATCAACCGAGTAAACTAACATACACACCGAGTTAACGTGTCATCATCAATATAAATCTCGTAGGGCAGCCAACTACCTTATGTCATGTCCATGGAGTGGTGCATCAAGAGTCTGTCCCCTCCACCGGTCTCCTCGGCCATGCACACCTTCACGGCAGGTTCAATAGGGACGGGGACCATTTAGCCTTAAGTTCCCGTTCCCTGCCCCTAAGCTTATGGCTAAGTTGCTCTGTTCCTGTAAGGGCTAGGAAGGCGTTTGGCCACATTTTCCAGGAGGGAGGTTCATGATTCGTCCGATTTGCCAGGATAGTCTTCCTTACAGTGAGATGAACGATTTTTAGTCATGCGTGCTGGTGTGTTTTGATGCACCGTTTGGTTTGAGGCCCCATCGCGTTGATTTGATTGAGGGGCTAAGGTTAGTGCCACAGATGTTATTTAAAATAATTCGTAATGTCGGAGTAGAATTTCAGTATATCTGGGCATGACCAAAAGGCATTAAGGTCTGTCTGAGCCATGCCTGGAGGGAATAAAGGGCAGTCTAGGGAAGCTTCTGTGAATTTCCCCTTTCATTGGTCAAATAGGTGCCGTGCATACATTTGAATTGGATAAGCGTTATTGGTAGCGATCTTGGGCCTGACACAGCGGCCTGGCAGATTTGAATTAATTTCTGTTGGAGGATGGCCCAGGAGCTTATTCCAGAGTGTTCTAGTGTCACATGGTACAAGTAACAAGGGAAAATATAATGGGGAGGATGTGGTCCACCTGTATAGGGAAAGGGAGTAATTGAAAATTATGAAAGTGTGCAGCAAACAAGGTGTCAATCACAATTGAGTGTGCCCAGCTTCCGATAAATATGGACCACCCCACCACACAAAGCCCAAAGTGGGTGGTGAACGTCATCTAAGGCTAAAAGTGCCTTAAGGGTGTGTGAGTGTTTGGGAACGTGTAGGCTTAGGTGTGAGTGTCGGGATAAAGGGGTCATCCTGTAACATTGTGAGCGCACCGTGTTGTCCCAGAGATACGCTACTGCGTGACAACTGGCAAGGTGGCTTGTCTAAAAATTTAAGACAGACCAACCCTATTGAATCGCCTCAGGTAAATGGGCACGACTGTTCTCACTAGACTTGACCCACAATACACAGGAGTGACTTGGCTTACCGAAAATATAATAGTAACACCGATAAAGGTGAGCCTGGAACAGCAGGCAAGAGACTAGGTGCCACACCTAATGCTGCGTATAATCCAAAATCCCTCACTGTCCACAAGACGGTATGCTTCTAGTCTATAATTAAGTTTCGGTGCCTCTAGCCGGTCGAGGATAGGGGTGTGCAGAGTGATCAAAGTTCTTGTCTGGGGTTTTGGTGATGGCATCCCACTAATCTGTCGGTTCCTTAAGAAATGCGACCAGGGGATGTTATAACTTGCCTGTACTTGCTCAAAGGATAACAACCCTACTTAGATAAGGGGTTGTCAACTTTTTCCACTCCTGCCACTTTCCAGCTGGGCCATTTGATGCCCTTACTTACCCCTTATTCTCAACGAAGTGTTTACCCCATAGCGGGGATCATTACATCAGCCATACGAAAGAAGATGATATTACTGGTTTTTAAAAATCCAAAAAATGTATTTTTATTATTTTACGAGTGTTTTTAAGTCTGCACGCTCTCCCGTTTTATGTACGTTAACGAGAACGTACTCAACTTATTTATACCCTATCCCGTTTTACGTACTGTGGCACGTTGCGATAACATACTCGAGATTTACGAACTTTACCATTTAGACCCAACATTGTTTACGCTGTTTAGCGACATTTACGTGCCAGGTGGCGCCGAAGCGTTCGCGTCCCTGACTGATCCACCATCCCATCTCTTTACTTCGATAAAATTTCTGGTTTTTAGGGATGCATCCTGGGCGTAAATCGGGGAATGTCTGTTTGTAAAAGTATGGTCTTAACTTTGCCGAAGTGCCTTAAACTTTGTGGATGACATGTGCTCGACAATAAAGATTTAAAAAATGTCGGACTTGTGTATTCACCCATTACTTAAAGGATACACAATACTGCATTACTTTGGCTGTTGAAAATCACTTGTTTTTCTTGTAAAGGATGATGGCCTATTTAGGTTGTTTTTCATGGAGTAGAGGGTAGCCCTGGCCTTTCTCCACTCTACTTACTGGTTGTTATTCCACCATTAGTGTCACGCTTGCTATGTTGCCCACCCTCAACAATCACCAGACATCATGGGACCTCCCTTGCCAGTATCAAAATATAAGAATATTTTTTACCCTTTCTGGCAATAAAACAGGTGTTAAGATTTTGATTTAAAGCTTTCGTGACTGCAGGAATTCATATAATAAAAGGTGTTAAGATGTTAAAACACCAAACTGAAACATTTTGCAAGCATCCATGTCTGCATCAAGCACATATACTTGTGGTGAGCATGCAAACAAACACGTGCTCTGATAGTATATGCATTGTCTTTGAAACGGATTGATCCACACCAGAGATCGCTTTCTTTAAAGCCAAGTCTCAAACAGTGTTAGACCAGAAGAAGCCAAAGGGCGAACAGCACAGAGACAATCAAAATATAAGAATTTGTTTTATTGCCAGAAAGGGTCAAACCTATTATTATATTTTGATACTGGCAAGGGAGGTCCCATGATGTAGCTGCTCACCCCGAGCTCTCACTGTCCTCATAGTGGCATTGTCTTTGTGCTGTTCGCCTTTTTGCGTCCTCTGGTCTGTCACTGAGATTTTGGTCTCCACTTCCATGCTGGGGCAGACATGTTGGAAGAGGTGGGAGTACCTCTCAGAAGCCAAATGGCACGGGGGCTTCCACAAACTCCTAACATTTCTGTCAGGCTGCGCCTATACAGCTGTGCAGTATACTATAATAAAATTTCACATAATACCACCAGATTTGGGCATACATCACAATGCCTGACCACTTCCTACACAGTATACACTTTTATTATATGATACACTAGCTTTACTACCCGGCTTCGCTCGGGACTTGGATTCACCACGCCTGGCCGCCTTTGTCTCCCTACACCAGTAACTCGTTTGAGGCTGAGTCGACCTAGGGGAGGCCTAGGATCGGTTCAAATAATCGTCACCGGTGGTGGCCATGAACGGGAATCGAACTCAGGTCGCCGGGTTCGTAGCGCAGCGCGCTAACCATAGGTACACATACATAGGTACACATACACGCGCTTGCTGCAGACACACACAACTTTCAGGGTGCATTCGGCAGTAAACGACTGAAATAATAAAGCAATGCTGCGTGAAGAACGCCTTAGACCTGCAACACATTTGTATTTCACTTGAGCCGCGATTAGCAGGCACACTCCGTTTCGCTTCCGCACACGGGTCACATGACAGATGTGACATCACAGCTCACTTGCCGTGCAAAAAATATATGCATTATTGAGCCCCCCCCCCCCAACATACAAAAGTCTGTTTTATACTTTTTGCATGGTGTACAGTCTGGAAAGTACCCACATGGCAAATTTAAAGTTTGTTGCATGTCGGGAAGTACACTAAACATTTTGAACAAACACACAATCACAAATTTCCCTTTTATATATATGGAGATTACAGCACTTAGGGTGAAGCAATACACAATCACAGTGCAAACTGGAGAAAAATACCAAGCTGGAACTAATGCCAAAGTTTCCAATTAAATAAACGGCAGCGACAGCAAGGCCATTTTCAATCCAGAAAAACGCATGTCAAAAATGTTATAAATTGATTTGCATTTTAATGAGGGAAATAAGTATTTGTCCCTCTGCAAAAGATGACTTAAAACATGAGTAATTGGTGACAAAACCCTTGTTGGCAATCACAGAGGTCAGACGTTTCTTGTAGTTGGCCACCAGGTTTGCACAGATCTCAGGAGGGATTTTGTCCCATTCCTCTTTGCAGATCTTCTCCAAGTCATTAAGGTTTCGAGGCTGACGTTTGGCAACTGGAACCTTCAACTCCCTCCACAGATTTTCTATGGGATTAAGGTCTGGAGACTGGCTAGGCCACTCCAGGACCTTAATGTGCTTCTTGAGCCACTCCTTTGTTGCCTTGGCCGTGTGTTTTGGGTCATTGTCATGCTGGAATACCCATCCACGACCCATTTTCAATGCCCTGGCTGAGAAAAGGAGGTTTTCACCCAAGATTTGACGGTACATGGCCCCGTCCATCGTCCCATTGATGCGGTGAAGTTGTCCTGTCCCCTTAGCAGAAAAACACCCCCAAAGTATAATGTTTCCACCTCCATGTTTGACGGTGGGGATGGTGTTCTTGGGGTCATAGGCAGCATTCCTCCTCCTCCTCCAAACACGGTGAGTTGAGTTGATGCCAAAGAGCTCCATTTTGGTCTCATCTGACCACAACACTTTCACCCAGTTGTCCTCTGAATCATTCAGATGTTCACTGGCAAACTTCAGACGGGCATGTATATGTGCTTTCTTGAGCATGGGGACCTTGCGGGCGCTGCAGGATTTCAGTCCTTCACGGCGTGTAGTGTGTTACCAATTGTTTTCTTGGTGACTATGGTCCCAGCTGCCTTGAGATCATTGACAAGATACTCCCGTGTAGTTCTGGGCTGACTCCTCACCGTTCTCATGATCATTGCAACTCCACGAGGTGAGATCTTGCATGGAGCCCCAGGCCGAGGGAGGTTCTTTTGTGTTTCTTCCATTTGCGAATAATCGCACCAACTGTTGTCACCTTCTCACCAAGCTGTTTGGCAATGGTCTTGTAGCCCATTCCAGCCTTGTGTAGGTCTACAATCTTGTCCCTGACATCTTTCTGATTGAGAAGGGGTCAAATACTTATTTCCCTCATTAAAATGCAAATCAATTTATAACATTTTTGACATGCGTTTTTCTGGATTTTGTTGTTGTTATTCTGTCTCTCACTGTTCAATTAAACCTACCATTAAAATTATAGACTGATCATTTCTTTGTCAGTGGGCAAACGTACAAAATCAGCAGGGGATCAAATACTTTTTTCCCTTACTTTTTTCCCTTACTTTTTTCCCTTACTCGTTCAGCACACCGGTTGTGTGTTGGAGAGTAAACCCACACCATTAAAAAGTCGAGTACGACGTTTCGACAGTAATTACAACCATCCTTATCAGGTTACAGCCAGAATTGGCTGTGTTTTGTAAATAACATCGCATCAGTTCATCTTATATGATAAGTCATCTCGCCAGGTAGCAGAGCACCCATCCCACAACAGGCAGATAGATCATATGCTAGTCGGAAGTTGACTCAACCCATCGTCCATTCTGGGGTAAGACAAGTAAGGAGCACTTGGATAAGAATGAATATCAGTGGCCCTTTGGAGAGACTATGTGGTGCCACAACAGCAAAGCTGCTCCGTCGGAGCCGTTCCTGCAACGCCACCACGGGAGAGCGTCCGGACCGACGCTGCTTCTCCCTCACCACCCCCCAAATGAGCACACACAAGACACACACCCCCACGTAGGACCTCGTGGGGAAGTCACCTGGCCTCCAGGTTTTCACCCAGGGGCCCTCTTCGTAGGGACATCCCCCACGGTTTCCTGGGGCCAGGGAATTGGACGACTTCCCCCAGGTTGAATTACACCGCGGAGCCATGAATTGACGTGCAATTGCATGGTCACGACGAGGCTACTCAGTCACCGCGGTTAGGTCCACACGAGCACAAGGGGAAGCATCCGTTTGGCCGGAAAAGTATGTTTGCACGCCGTGGCCAATGGCAACGACCCAACGGCGGCCCCTGTTGATGGGTAGAGAGGGAAGCGGATGTCTGTGAAGGCACCGAGGCGGGCGCACCAATGGCGGTGGGGTATCGTGGGTTAGCCGGGCAGACCTTTGATGTAGAGAAGGATATGCCTCACCAAAGAGAAGCAGTTCCAGCCATCACATTAGGGGGCGAGTTAATTAAATGTTTGATCAAATATAACAGGCTAATTTTAAGTTGATAATTTTGTATGGCCTGCGAATGATGTTATAAATATACAAATGGCCCTTGGCAGATAAAAGGTAACCCACTCCTGCCTTAGGTGAACGCAAACAGTGAGTGTGCAGTGAGTTGGAACCTTGCCTCATATAAATTAGCTCGAGTAGGATTTGCAGTTCCATTTATAAGGTGCTTGCCTCAGAAACTCGCATCTTCCATCTCATCTCAATCATTCCAATACTTAACTTTATTTTTAGCCCAGGGGAGCCCCTGATGGCAGCTGTCCCCATATGGCACAAGGTGAACACAGCCCCAGGCTGCAAGTAGGTAGTAGTTTGCCAGTTGCCCGAAATGTTTCTATGGGTTTTATCAATTGAGTAATCTGCAAATATTTGTATTTATTTGAACCATGACCCTAGTGCACGTGGCCTACTCTTTTTCCTAATCGCGTCACGGGATTTGTCACATCCACTTTGGAGCATACGGCATATATTTTCTGGTAATACACCCACGGCATTAACCAGGGTGGCCACGGGGATGAATCGTGAACCTTGCCAACGAGCGGCAATGCCACCGCCAACAACAACTTCTGTTGCTTCCACCGTTGCTGATCGGGGTGTGGATCATTCGTTGTATTTGCTGTGCAGGTGTCCCAGTGCAGGAGCTGCAACAGGAAGTACCAGCCAGTGCTACGGGACAGGGAGTGGGGGAGTGGAGCACTCTTCAACTGCACAACCTGCGATAACACCTTCAGGTTGATGGCGATAAAAGGGACAGCTTGTATGTGTGTATTGATGCATTGATTCGCAAAGCTTACGCGAGTTGTGCGCGTGTGCGCATGAGATCCGGTGTTTTATAAATAAAAAATGTATATCGTAATACGAGAGGAGCAAACCATTTAAAAGGATGTCGCCACTCAAATACATTTGCATAGTGATGTAGAGTATAAAATGGGGGCTGTGAAAGCAAACTGAGAGCAAATCCTCTGGAACCACAAAAGTCGTGTTGAGGACAGATAGTGGCAGCAGGCAAGGAATGAAACGCATCTCAGAGACCGTCCACTGCGGAGATGGAGCGACGACATCGGCTCGCGCACAGGTGCTCGTGTTCGGTGGATTATTAAATTGTTTGGGGGAGGCCTTCATCCGGCAGTGGATTGAACATTGCTGCTGATGATGAGAACGAAAATAATTGAAAATAATTAGCGCAATGTATTTTGTATACGATTACGAAAGTAGTAAATATAGAGCATTATCAAAATAAACAAAAGATTAATAATGAAGACGTATCAAATAAACCTTCTGAAGTGATCACAAGCATGGAACAAATCGATGGGGTCGTCAAGACCTTCCCCAAGCATGGCACGTCTTCTGATGCCCTGGGCACTCATGGTTCAGAAGGCCTTACCAACTATATATTGTTTTAAACTGCCCCTAATTTGTCCTGCTGTCGTGTTTTTGTATTATTTGTGGTTGTAACGTTCTGATCCGCCCCTAACTGGACATCTGTGAAAAAGAGCTTCATAGCTCATGGGATTCCTCCAGTATAAATCAATATTCTGCTTGTTTGTGAGCAGCGGCTGGGGACAGATGGGCGTGCCCACATCGCCGTGCTACCGGTGCCAGGCGGCGTGTGGCCCACGCGTGTGCAGCGCCCTGACACGCACAGCGCTGCGCGCCCTTCCGGGCAGCAGCTCAGCTGCATGGCCGAGGACTGCTACAACCCCCAGGGTGAGCGCAGCTGGAGGGCCACAGCGCCACTCCGCCGACTCTCGCGATCGCCAGCCACGAGCATTAATAAGCGACGATCCAATTATCTCTGTCTCGCAGACCCGCAGGAGTTTTGTGGGGGGGAGTGGGAGGGGGGGTGATGTTGCTGTGCATTTCTCCCAATGAGTGGCTTTTGCAGACAATTTGCACAATTTGGACCGTGACGCCGACATTCCCTCCCATCGTCTCTTTCCCAAGATCTTGTAACCTCGCTCAATGCAAGAAATATTTTGTTTTTTTCAACTTCAGGAGTGCTGTTTGTTGATGGCCGATGGGCATTTTGGGCCTGTGCTAAGCAACTGTGATAGAAAAAAAGATTTGGGCAAGGCAGCATATTGTTCCGGGGGTAGTTACCGACAGCATCCCGATGAAGAAATTAACACTGCAGTAAAGCGCGTGAGTGAATCGACGATTCTCTGATCCGTTCTCTATACCGCTATCGTTTTATCAGCATAATATAAACACAAACCTCACTTTAAGACATCATGACATGCATAAATAACCAACCCAATAAGTTTTGTTGCTGTAATTGTTTGGGTGGAGCAGTATAGTAGCATTTAACACGTACCACTGATGAAAACCCCGTGACCCTAAGTTTGATTCTCAGCCAAGGCTAACGTGAGCGACACTTGAACCAATCCTATTTAGTTTGTTGTCCTACCCCCGCACCCCCGATTAGCACGTTCTCTACGTACGGCGTGAAAGAAGTTCAACATACATATTCATTGGGTAACAATGATTACGATGACAAGTCTCGGCAGATGGTTGACGTTGGATGACGATCACGAGAGACGGAGATTGGCTGCCTCATCATGGGGGCGGTGAGGACGGATAGGAATTGGCTGACGACGATGGTGGTGAGCATCTTTGTAACGATGGCAGTGGTGAGGATAGTAGTAGAGACGTACGTACGTTGAACTTCTTTAGCACCGTACGTGGCCAACCGTAGACGACTGCGATACGCTGGTGGCAGTGTGGTGAGAGTCTCAGGTCGGTGTGCTTTGTGCACCGTGAGCACGCGTGGCAGGGCCCCCGGGTCCCCGGGACACACTGTGTGCACGCGTGCACCCTGCACGTGACGAGGCGCGTCACGTGCTGTGTGCACGCGCGCACCCTGCACGTGACGAGGCGCGTCACGTGCTGTGTGCACGCGCGCACGCGCGCACCCTGCACGTGACGAGGCACGTCACGTGCTGTGTGCACGCGCGCACCCTGCACGTGACGAGGCGCGTCACGTGCTGTGTGCACGCGCGCGAGCCGCACGTCAGCAGCGCCTCCACGGTGGCCACGTGCATCAGCCAGGGCAGCCTCGTGGAGCACGAGGACGTCCTCATCGAGCAGGACCTCTTGGAGGAGGACGAGAATCGGCGCCACTGAGCGTGCCGCGAGCGAGGTTCCAACGCGAGTAACGCGCGAGCCTCCTCCGCGCCTTTGCGTTGGGTCGTGTTTTTAAATCGAGCTGTGAAAGTGCCTTGTTTTCTTCAGCTTTTAAAAAATAGCACTTGCCTAGAGTTGATTTGCGTTTAACCGAAGCACAATATTTACACTGCGTTTCTAAAGCCAACGATGACCCCTTGTTTATCGAAGATGGGGGTGGATGAACGGCGCGGTGGTTTTCGTGCATTGCGCTGTGAACCCAGCGAAGCAAGTTCGATCCCCGGCCACCGCTAAAAAGCAGTGCGGAGTGGTATCTGAACTGGTCCTGGATGCCCCCTTTGTTAAACAGCACTGACAAGCTGAGTGAAGTATGGTCAAACATCCCTCGTGAACCGCACTGCTTGAAGATATTTGACCATTTCTTTTTTGGCCCAAATTTTCATTCATGAAAAATATTTTATTCCACATCCTCCCTCGCTTCATACATTGCAATATTTTGACACTCCGGGCAGCAGTTCCAAGGGGCATCTAAGGTATCGGGCATACCGGACTTATCAGGGCAGGCGGGAGGTTTTTTCCTCCTTTTTAAAGTGCTCTTGTAATTGTTTTGATTTTAACCGTGTTTTTGACTTTTTGTGTTTATTCACATAATAAACAGTGATGCGCACGAGGTGAAAAATGTTACGAAAAAAAAGTATTTACAGTCGGCATGTGAGACGTGATAACAATGGCTCTTTCATGCATCATGCTACCGTGCTGTGTAGTCAGAGGGAAATTCAGTAGGCACCTTGAAACACGCCGTAATTGTTTCTGAGGTGGGGTGGTTTATTTGAAATGTATCGGTTAGTGGAGGTCCACTGGCCAACTGGAGGGCATCTACTCTATAAGTGGCTAATCTGTATGCTTGGCTGTACGTTTGTTTCTATAATCTCCACGAAATTCAATTAACAAGGAGTCATTTTAAAACTAAAGTAGTTTATATTATATTAAAACAATACAAATACTTGTTACCTGATCAATCTTCTAATTTGGCGTTTCGGGCCCCTCGGACTGCTTAGCTGCTCTATCATTTACAATAGCTTGGCATGTGATGGCAAGCTCTTGTAAATTCGTACAATAGATAGGGTTATAGAGGGCGGGGTGGCACAGAGAGCTGTTGAAACTCAATGTCTTCTCTTTAGTCTCCAACAAAACCACCTCCATAACAAGGATAGACAACTTATATACAGCACAGCATATCTCAAAGTAAAATCAAATACACTTGTATGTACGTGTAGCGCAGGGACGTGCGGTCAGGGGAGGCACAGCCTCACCTGTCATACTCCAATGAGAATAGCTGTTACGAAAAAAAAGAATAATCAAATAAAAATTTACATTTTCCCACTGATCTGTGTTATAAATGTCATTTCTGTACTATTCCAAACATTTTTATAGTCAAAGTCGCCAAATTTGCGGAGCTCCGCTGCAAATACAGGAAGAGACGAGAGGTGAGGCAGCGACGCGCTCAGCCTCCCCTCTGATTGCGCAACCCCTGTTCTGTAATGCTGCGTGTTTTCATAAGGCGAATTGGATATAATTCTATGAATGTATTAGGGAACACATTTTTATAACGCGCATACGAATTAGTTATAAAGCAATCGAGTGAACAGAACTACGTTGCGCGAGTAGGAACAAGCAGTTGTAAGGCGACCTCGGTGTAGCATCACACAAGGTGGGATGCTGCTGGATGCTCTTGATGCTACCCACACGCCTCAGTCTTTGTTCAGGCTGCGTACGCACATCACGTGTTATCGCAGACATTGCTTTACCTTATATTATGCAGGGTGCTTCAACATGTTTTTAACACTTATATGGGACTATCGTTTTTAATGGAAAAAGAACGGATAATACACTAACATGATAAAGAAATGTATGTTAATAGCTGCAAAAAGTCAAAGAGTCTCCACTTGCTCGCCATCATTGTCAACACATGCCTGGAATCTTCTCTAGGTGGTCTCCAGAGCCCGGAGGCACATTTCTTGTGGTATTGTTGCACATTCTCACAAGTATTAAAACAATTTAAGCACCCCGTACATTATTTATTGTAACGCGATTTTCCATACGCGGTGTTCTTCAGGAACGCAACTACCGCGTTATAGGAGAATAGAACTGTATAATCATGCAGGGTCTCGAACTCAGGACACTAGAGGTCGACTAAATTTAAGCTCGATTTCAATTTCTAAGGAATATTTTAAAAAGTGATTCAATATAAAACTGCTACATCTTCCGTGTCGCCTCATAATGAGTTTATGGATAGGAAAGGGGTAGGGGCAAAACCATTTCTGCTCGGGGTCACCAAATAGGCCAGCACCACCACTCAAGGGTGGGAAAAACCCGATTTTTTTGCCTGACAAATTGGGTTATTGGTTTTAATGGAATTAAACCCAATTTTGCCGATTAAAACCTGGTTGTATTATCGGCGTCTCGTGCACACTTCAATCCTGCTCCTCCTCGTCGTCGTCGTCCGCCGCCGCGTCGTCTTCGTCGTCGCTCTCGCCGCTGGACTCGGTGTTGTCGTGGCCATCGCCGGGCGTGGGGTAGTCGTAGAACGCGTTGAGGTTCGACTTAATGAAGACGAGCTTCTCGACTGTGCTGGGCGCCAGGCTGTTCCTCAACTTAGAATGGATAAATCCCATCGTCGAGAAGTTTCGCTCAGACGCAGCAGCAGCGGCGGTCGACGTGGCCATGCCGCCGTGCGCGTGACTCACGCGCACGGCGGCTGAGCCCGGGCCCCGGCCCGAACGCTGCTAATGGGTGCGTGCGACTGAAATCCCGACTTCACTTTAATAAAACTGAATAAAACCGGATTTGGGCAGGATCCAGGTGCTCCGGTTTTATATAAAAAACGATTAAAGCCCGAATGAATAAAACCGGGCCGTGCCAGCCTTGCAAACCACTGCCTGCATGTACCACGAGGAGACGTTTCAATGTCTTGCGCTCGCAGTCTCAGTCTCGCATACTAGACATGCCCCTCACCCATCGCCCACAAACACCGCCTTGTTGTGAAAGAGCCAACGCAAGAAGATCCCTAGGTTTGATCTTCCACGAAGCTCATGGTCCACCCTAAACTGTATCCACTGCACAAACCACGGCAGTAGATGCGGATACCTGATGCACAAGTGGAAAATTAAAAACTCCCCAGTAGTGTGTGACTGTGGTCATCCAGAACAGACCGTACAGCATATAACGACGCAACGCCCGATCCACAAATACGAAAGAGACATCTCAGTGATGATACACTCCACTGCTCTTGGCGCGGTTGTCTGGCTTGACCACCTGAATGTGAGATTGCAGTTGTTGCTCTGCGTCTATATTAGCCAGCTTGAGGGCGGGGTGGGGTCTAAATCAGGAATTCACCATAAAAACACATGATTTCAGTAAAGCAAATCCATATGATCTCGCAAGTGCGTGTCACATAACGGCATATCAAACACAATGTGACAACGAACTCACCTGCGATATAGCAAACTCAAGGTATCCGTGTGCTACCGATTTTGTCTTTATAGTACTGTATTCGCTATTCATGGTTTCCTGCTGCAACAAAAAAATGTTACAGCAATTGTTTTTACCTTTAGCTGGATCCAAGATAATGGATGGAGTGATGATGCAGTGGTTCATGCACTGCGCTATCTGAGTTTGATTCCTGGCCATGGCTGACATCGGTGACATCTGAACAGATCCTGTACCCCCCCCCCAACCCATACCGAGCAGCATGGTAAAGTATGGTCGAACAACAAAAATGACCGACACGGTGTGTGGAGGCCCTTGTACAGCAGTGGACTCGCAAATGAGCTGTAAGGTTTGCTTTTGTAAATGAAAGTGTATTTTGGCATAAACTGAAAAATCTGAGTCTTGCTGCTCCAAACGAGCATGGGGTGCAATGCCATTCTGTATGCAGCTCTCAGCAAGGTGGTCAATATTCCACTTTCCTTTGGGAGGGGGAAACTCGATGTAACCACCACTTCTGCTCCGCCCACTCTCGTCCTAGGCTCTGTGTTCGATGTGTTCAATACTCACGTGGGTCTCATTCCTTTGACATTTGATGGTGCTGTTTGTTGCTGGACGCTTGGCGTCTTTGGGACTCTGCGCAGATCAACTTGAATATTTTGATTGTGTGGAATAACCTCCAATATTTGCAATTAATCAATTACACTAATATTCGATTCTGAAGATTGCAATTTAACCGCACTGTATAGCAGCACTTTCAAAACAATTTTGCAATATGACCCTATTTGAATACAAAATTCCTATTAAACTGACAATAACCATAATTTAAAAACATTTCAAGTGACAGGATATTCTGTACGTTCATTTTGTGTCGGTATTATAGAACAACAAATATGATTTTTTTTTTAATAAAGAAATGAAGCAATAATTTGGACTCACCAGGTCGAGTGTCGAGACGCGTGTTGCTTGAGGCATGCGACACAGCTTCTCAAAATCTTGCGGTGTGGCTGACATTGCACATCCCACCTTCAGCGGTCACATCCAAAGTCAGTGCGCTCACTCACGTGTACACTACATGCTTGCAAAGGGTACCATCGGTTTCGAGGCACGCGTTAAGATGTCGGGGTTTGCGGATTCTCTCTTTTCCGTGAGAAAAAAAAAACTCATCACGTGACATTTCAATGAGTTGTTTCGTTTCAGCCGCGGTCACATCCATTGTTTTAGGCTGGGCATTGAAATGGGTTTCGTGCCTAGTGACACCTTTTCACGTCGAAATCAGGGAAATTGGTTGCGAAGTGTGCGTCCAGGCAGCTGAGGTGGTGAGTCTTCGCCCAAGTGGAAAGACACTTTGGAAATTGAGTGGAGCCGGCAGTTCAACTTCAACAAACTCATCTTGCACACACCATTTCTCACGGATGCTGTGATTTGATCGCTCATTTGTATATTTGTGGTTTCATTGCAACATTTGCATTCACGTCGTTTCGTTTCCCAACCACAGGCGCGTCTCGCTTAACGAGCGTTCTCCTTCACGAGAGTCTGCTATAACGCTCAATTTGTTCGCAACACGAGAACATGTTCCCGAAACAAGCGGAGGCCGATCAACCAAACGCGTCCCGTGTTGGCAAGGGCCGCTACGCTACAACAATGGGATCGTATTACCACGTGCCCTGCGCCCAGCCGTCAGATTCTCACTCTCCTGTGCTGCGCATGTCGCTTGAGCACGTGACGCCTGAGCGCGTGACCCAGGTGGGGGCCACGTGGTGTTGGTGGCGGCACTGTCATGGCGGCGCGTGGGGAGCTACTCGCGACTCCCGCTCACGGCCAACACGGGTGACGATTGTACGAGGTGGTCCTGGGACACTCCGAGGTCGACTCGGCATCAAATGAGTACGGTGTGTAAATATCGCCACCGGGGAGACAAAGGCGGCCGGGCGTGGTGTGAGCCACCCACACCCGAGGATCGGCGGGCGGGGCCGCCATCGCAAATTGCCAGCCCTCGTAAACAACAGCGGTCGGTAAGTAAGCTCTTGACTATGCATACATTATTGTTGTGTTACATATAGATTTTATATATCAGGTATGTAGTCTTCTCTTTGTGCCCGGCGCTTAAGGGCTGCAGTTTTTGGTAGCGGCAAGTTTGAGTAAAACTCACGTGTACAGTATTTTGGCGGGACAAATGCTACTGTACTAACATTCGTGGACATATCACAGAATCGTTTTGCGCGTTACCCCCTCCCCCCACCTAGAGGTTCACTCAATGTTTATTTTACTTTCTATCGAAAACAAGTGTTAAGATAAGCGTTTAAAAGTCAAACTTAACCAAGTCGTCAATTTAAGTGTCTTTTGTACATTTATGTTCGTAGGTTTGAATATATTCTGTCTAGATTAGTTTAAAAAGAATGCAACCTTCTCTGGCTACTATTAGCCCTCTTGTAGAATTGTGTTTCAACCGATTACCCTCGCTTGCCTGACCCATCACGGCTCTGAGAAATAAATGTATGACTAATGGACATCAATGTTAACCAGTTGTCCATTTTGTGAGGTATCCCTAACTAGCCAGTAACTTGTAAGCGGATAAAAAAAATCAACGGCGTAATTTGTTCGCGCTCGCTGGTTACTTTTGGAAACAACATTGTTGATAATTAATTTAGAAAGGTCTTTTATACCGATCTAGGTCACGATATGGACTTCGATGTTAGCGTGGCAGATTCATACGTGATTATTCACCAGTGACTCATGTTTGCTATAATTTCACACATTTATAAATCACCTCACGTACCCCCCCCCCCCCCCGGTTGCGAGCCACTGGCCTAGAGAAGCCATTAGTGACAGACATTACCATCACATCGACAGTGAGGATGGCTTTATGAGACCCAAGGCGACATGGAATGCACAAAAGACGTTTGAAATGCCAATGTGTTCTTTGCGCGGCATTGACCTGCAAGGCTGTGAGCCTGAAATCGGTGAAATAATGCAAAACGATCCCACCCAGTTGTGTCGCGTCATTGACAATGACCCTGAAGAAGAATGCAGTCGTGTATTTTGACGGTACAATATATGAAATGCACAATCGATGATTCATCTAGATGAAGGGTGAGCAGTCAGATTCATTCCCTCACCCATGTTAACAATTTTGGTCTACCGCACCGACTGTTTGCTCTCATGTACACAGCGCACAGCGAATGACTTGGTGTTTCTACTTTGGCAGTGGTACACAAGCACAACAACAAATACATGGACGCATTCGTCAATAACACTGGCTTCTTCCAGGATAAAATATGGACAGTAAACCCTCTCAAACCACAAGGGTTATGTTCTTGAAAACGCGCGCGAATGTAGAAACCTTGTTGACCAGGAAAAATGGGGTTGCGTTCCTGGCACGAGTGAACATAGGGGGGAATAGTAAATGTTTAATACCACTGACTACAATAAATAATAAAATATGAATGACAATTCGTTTTTATTACCTTTCATGATGATTTGATGACAATGGAGATGGTGAGGAATTCAGGTGGACGACTCATCGGGAGATGCAGGTGTTTGATAACAACAACGCACAGTTATCATTTTAGCACTCGAGAGCACGTCTGTCATAGGCCGACATTTTGGCGTGGACTGTGAGATCCATCAAGAATGAGGCGAATGCAATCAGGGAAAGTGTTGCGGCTATCGCCCCCCAGTGCTGTGTTCTCTTATCAATAACTATCACATTTTTACTGTGAACAAGATTTCTACATATTCTTGGTTCTTTCGGTAAAGTCACGTTGAAGGGAAACAATAAAATATATATAAAACAATAAAATTCTCGCGACGTTTCGACTGCAACACAAGGCTGTAACCCTCGTGAATAGAGAAGGTTTACTATATTGGCATAGTCACTCTGGTTTGTCAGTGCGTCGTCAACCGCGAGCCGGTGGGGAGTGTCAGGGAAAGCTGTCCCAGGTAGTCCAGGAAGCCGGTAACATGACTTCTATGATTTCATGGGTGCCACATTTCTATTTACAGCGATGTTCAATGTACTGCTGGATCACGGCTTTCCTACTAGAGCTCCTTCTACTGGAGGCCCCTTCCACCAACAGTGACGTGAGCAAGCAATTCCAGGGTTGCACCTTTACATTTTTAAAATTAATGTATTTATTTGGTAAGAGCGTGTGTGTGTGTGCGAGTGAGTATCAGAGCATGTGGATTCTGTATGTTCGCCCGCTATTCCGCAGTGTGAGTATGCAAGAGGTTGAGTGAGTGAATATAAGAGTGAGTATAAGAGAGCGTGGAGTTTGTATGTTCTCCCCCATTAACATTGCATTTTACTATATCAACATTGATAAATGGTAACATATATTACAATACAGTAGCCTCTTGACTATCCGTGCTAATGCCGAGGACAGCCATGGCTAATAAAAAATTGCGGACCATCCAAAAATATCCATTTTACGTGGATCTCTTTGCCAAAAACCACTAATATAGATATACATTATGTTTAAGTTAAGGAAATTGAGTTTGTTAATGAACAACATTTTTTTAGTAAAGAATGTATTGATCTTGTTTTTTGTTACAAAAGTATTTGATTTAGAACGAATGCTAACGATCGACCGAACGATGCACATGCTCAGGGATAACTTTCCTGCTCCCGCGCAGAAGACTCGGCCCACTAAGTGGACAGAAGCAGAGCCACGCCAATCAACATCAAACTCCGCCCACTGTTGTAAAGATATGCAACTAAAGTACCGTAGGGGCGATCACATGGATTTCAGATTAACCGGAGCACGTGACTTGTAATAAACATTTCCATGAATAAGTGTATCACTGTTTTTAGATTATTAATTTGGGATTAAGGGAAACATCCATGAGTTATTAATTTGTGTCAATATCAGGTGCGTGGTTAATCCTCAAATGGGATAAAACGCAAGCGGATAATTGAGTCAACTGTATTATGAACTAAATCGACATTAACAACATTGCATTCTTCTATATCAACATTGACAACCTTTATAACATTCTTAACATTGTTTAGAACAATAAACTATGATAAAATTAACAACATTGCATTCTACTTGATAAACAACGATAATATTTCGAAGGTGGTAACATTATTCATGACTATAATAAACTGTTATAACAATTTCTGTGCTCCCCTCTGTCACGCGCGCTCCTTTATGGCGTGCCTTCCTCTACTACTGCTGCCACTAAACACTGAGGGGTTAGCATCTTCATCATTAGACCTCCTTTGCCAGTACCAAAATATAATAATAGGGTTTTTCCCCTTTTTTTTGGCAACGAAACTGAAACCTTTTTACAAGGATCCATGTCTGCATTAACCACAATACTTGCAGTCAAAATGCAAACAGGAAAACATACTATGATAATATATGCATTGTCCTTGAAACTGATTGGTCCACACCAAGGGACGGCTTTCTTTCGAGCCTCGACCCAATTGGTGCTCGACCAGACATGAATCCTTGTAAATAGGTTTCAGTTTCGGTGCCAGAAAAAAGGGGAAAAACCCTATTACACTGAGGGGTTGTTTTCATGGAGGTGGACACCACCTGCATCATGAACATGGCGAGTCCACCTCATCGGAAGCCAAGTTCACATTTCTTCCTGAGAAGTGGAGCTGCTTTGGCTGCATCTGCTGCTGCTGCTGCTATAGCAGACGGACAGAGAATACTACATCCGTGCAGGCCGCCCCGTCTGAAGCCACACTCGGGCACTGCAAGCCTTTCCTCGGTGTGTTTGGCGAGAGGGCGATGTTGAACATTTTTTTGCTAGGACCTTTCCCGGCACGCTGAGTAGGAAGATGCTCCGGTAGTACGGTCCCCCTTATAGAGGGGGACCACTAAGGTATCCTTCCAATCCTGCAGCACGTGTCCTCTGTGGTCCAGAAAGTTGTGATTATATCATATCGGGCAATCTGCAGACACACGCTACTTGGGAAAAGTGCTGTTCGAGAGCACCTGTGAAGGTCGACACATCACACGAGAGGGTGGGTGGCCAACACCACACCTGGCTTAGTCTCCCCAGTGCTGATGTTTTACACACAGCACCAGGTACATGTCGTCCCCGGGTTACGAAAGGGTTAGGTTCCTGAGAACGATCCGTAACCCGAATTTTCCATATGTCAGTAATTGAACAATTTGTCCCTGAATTAAAGCTAAAATCCAATAGCCAGAAATAGTTGTGCCTCCCCTACCTGAATACTAGTTCGTTTTCCCTCAGGACTGTATTGTGCTGTTTTCTATTGCTACCTATATTCTATTGCTCTACATACTCTGCACTTCATATTCGTTTTTCATTTAATCGAATAACACTACCCATAATTAAACTAATGGGACATATTCTGGATCCAATTGTTTATGAATACCAGGAAACATTTTAATAAAAATCGTTAACAGAAAGCAGTCACTTCCGAATGTTTGTTTACCGTGCATTAGGCTAGGCCTAGACTTTACATACACACGCACACACATGCACGCACATTAAATACAGTAAAAACCTAACAATAGAAACATGGGGGAAAAGATAATTCGAAGCATAGAGAACAAACAATAATGTATTGGTATACAAAAATTACATTGCCCATAATCGTGGTGGGGCTTGGTGAAGGAGGCGTTTTGGTGGAGTGAGGCGTAAGGCGGCGTGCCTTATGCGTCCCTCCGCGGTATTCATCCGCAACCTCACCGCGCTGCACTATTTGCGCTTAACTTATGCAAACATTTCTGCATCTTAATTTTTTTATGCATTTATCAGAGCATTTTCATAAAACAATAAAATTCTCACTAAAAGAACCAAGAATATGAATCCCTGCAGTCACAAAAGCTTTAAATCAAATTTCATTTTCATAAAGTCGGGTCTTCCGTAACCCAGGAACTGCCTGTACTCATTTAAGGCTGATTTAGGGGAGGCTCGGAACAGGTTTGTATATTTGTCACTGATAATGGTCGTGAGCAGGAATAGAACTCGGTTCGCTGGGTTCACGCCACTACGCTACTGCTCCCCACTCGCAAACACTTGTACATTATCACACACTCAGACACGCTCCCAAACACATATATACTCGCTCACACTCTACACTCTGCAAAAAAGGGAGACACCATACAAACTCAGCACGTGGTTTCAACTCGGCACTTGCCCCAACGTAGCATTGAGGCTATGGGGGAATCTTCGTGTTTGTTGTTGTTGTTTCAGGACCAGGACCCCCCGGTGGCGGAGAGTCGATCTGCACGATCGTCGCCGGCGCGTGGAGCCACCGGCTCACCGACTACTCCCAGAACGCGTGCGGGAAGGGCAGGTGGTGCACAGCGACACGTGATACATGTGCAGTGGATTCCTAAATATCAGCCTCTTGTCTCCACTTACACATGGCAGGTTTTCTCCCGGGGTCTCCGGTTTCCTCCCACATGATGCTAATCTGTGACGAGTAATGGAATTTGTCGTCAAACATCCAAATGTGGCGGCACCCGCCTCACGGTGTCTTAGTTCAATCGCCGGCATTGCTGTTACGATGCGATGCAGCCGTGGAGACAGGCGTCCTCATTATATGTTGTCTCGCTACTTGTGAAGCCGTCCCACCCCGATTGTCCCCGCCCACCAACACCGCCTTCCCCACAGTTCCTGCACGAGCTCCCAACACGTGGAGCAAGACGTCGCTCATCGTGCTGAACCACGCCTCGCGGCACGACCCAGAAACACACCTGTGAACCAGACACGATTCTTAAGTGTCCCAGAGTTGATTTTATGTCACCAGGTGAGGACTCGAGAGAGGAGCTTGGAAGCATTTGCAAGGGTGAAATAGAGCAAGAACAACCGTATCCTGTGAGGAATCAAGAATATTCCATGAACTCCCTGTGGTGGGAGTCTGCTCGGGCAGATCCTGATCCTGTTCCTCCCTCCTGCGCTCCCCCTCTGCACGTCGATGCGCTGCCACGTCGTCCACCCAGCAGCGAATCAATCGGCGAGCATCTGCTTCTCTCTGTGTCTGCCCCCCGCCCCTACAGCGCAGCTGGGGTCTGCACCCAGCTGTGGCGCGGCGAGTGTGGTGGGAACTCAACACCAGCGGCGCCACTCGCCTACTTGGAACTGCGCGCAGGTCCTGGCGCTCCCCGGGGCAGCTGGCATGGCTACAATGCAACGCAAACTCGCAGGGAAGAAACAGGTGAGTTTGTGGAGGGGAGTAGAGTAAGATGGAAGGGGAGTGTGTGGAGGAGAGTAGAGTGGGATGGGCGGGGACAGAGGAAGCAGAGTGTGTGGAGGGGCGTAGAGTGGGATTCCAGAGGAGCGACAGTGAGTGTGTGGAGGGGAGTACATTGAGATGAGGGGAGAGACTGGTGAGTGTAGAGCTGAGTAGAGTGAGATGAGCGGGGAGAGACGGGTGAGTTTGTGGAGGGGAGTAGAGTGGGATGAGAGAGGAGAGGCAGTTGAGTGTGTGGAGGAGAGTAGAGTGAGATGAGAGGAGACAGGTGATTTTTCTGAGGGGAGTAGAGGGGAATGAGAGGGGTGAGACAGGTGAGTGTGTGGAGCTGATTCGAGGGAGGTGAAAAGGGAGAGGCAGGGGAGTGTGTGGAGGGGTACAGTGAGATGAGAGGTAAGATACAATTGTGTGGATGGGAGTCTAGTGGGATTAGAGGGGAGCGACAGGTGAGTTTGTGGGGGCGAATCGAGTGGGATGAGAGGGGAGAGACAGGGGAGTGTGTGGAGAGGTGTCGAGTGGGACGAGAGTGGGTGACAGGTGAGTGTTTGGAGAGGAGTAGCGTAAGATAGAAGGGGAGAGTCAGGGAAGTGTGTGGAGGTGGAGTACAGTGGATGAGAGGGGACAGAGGAAGGAGAGTGTGTGGAGGGGCGTAGAGAGGGATGAGCGGGGAGAGAGGGATGAGTTTATTGAGGGGAATAGAGTGGGATGAGAGGGGGAGACAGGGCAGTGTGTTGTGAGGAGTAGTGAGATGAGAGGGGAGAGATAGGTGAGTGTGTGGAGAGGAGTACAGTGGATGATAGGGGACATAGGAAGCAGAGTGTGTGGAGGGGCGTAGAGTGGGATTCGAGAGGAGCGACAGTGAGTGTGTGGAGGTGAGTACATTGAAATGAGGGGAGAGACTGGTGAGTGTGGAGCAGAGTAGAGTTAGAAGAGAGGGGAGAGAGGCAGGATAGTGTGTGGAGAGGAGTAGAGAGAGATGCGCGCGGAGAGACGGGTGACTTTGTGGAGGGGAGTAGATTGGGATGAGAGGGGGAGACAGATGAGTATGTGGAGTGGAGTAGAGTGAGGTCAAAGGGGAGAGGCAGGGGAGTGTGTGAGGGGAGTACAGTGGGATGACAGGTTAGTGACTGTGAGTGTGTGGAGAGGAGTACATTGAGATGAGGGGAGAGACAGGTGAGTGTGGTGCGGATTTGAGTGAGATGAGAGGGGAGAGATGGGTGAGTTTGTGGAGGGGAGTAGAGTGGGATGAGAGGGGAGTGACAGTGAGTGTATGGAGAGGAGTAGTGAGATGAGATGGGAGATACAGATGAGTGTGAACTAGAGTGAGATGAGACGGGAGAGACAAGTGAGTTCGTGGAGGGGAGTAGAGTGGGATGAGAGGGGGAGACAGGTTAGTGTATGGTAGGGAGTAGAGTTAGATGAAAGGGGCGAGACATGCGAGTGTGTGGAGTGGAGTCGAGTGAGGTGAAAGGGTAGAGGCAGGGGAGTGTGGAGGGGACTGCAGTGGTATGAGAGGGGAGTGACAGTGAGTGTGGGGAGAGGAGTAGAATGAGATGAAGGAGAGAGACAGCTGAGTGTGACCTAGAGTGAGATGAGAGGGGAGAGAGACAGCTGAGTGTGGCCTCGAGTGAGATGAGAGGAGAGAGAGACAGCTGAGTGTGGCCTAGAGATGAGAGAGGAGAGAGACAGCTGAGTGTGGCCTCGAGTGAGATGAGAGGGGAGAGAGACAGCTGAGTGTGGCCTAGAGATGAGAGAGGAGAGAGACAGCTGAGTGCGGCCTAGAGTAAGATGAGAGGGGAGAGAGACAGCTGAGTGCGGCCTCGAGTGAGATGAGAGGAGAGAGAGACAGCTGAGTGTGGCCTCGAGTGAGATGAGAGAGGAGAGAGACAGCTGAGTGTGGCCTAGAGTGAGATGAGAGGAGAGAGACAGCTGAGTGTGGCCTAAAGTGAGATGAGGGGAGAGAGATGGATTGGTGTGTGAGGGGAGTAGAGTGAGATGAGAGGGGTGAGACAGGTGAGTGTGTGGAGGGGACTACAGTGGTATGAGAGGGGAGTGACAGTGAATGGGGAGAGGAGTAGAATGAGATGAAAGGAGAGAGACAGGTGATTGTGGCCTAGAGTGAGATGAGAGGGGGAGACAGGTTAGTGTATGGTAGGGAGTAGAGTTAGATAAAAGGGGCGAGACAGGTGAGTGTGTGGAGAGGAGTAGAGTAAGTTGGAAGTGGAGAGGCAGGTGAGTGTGTGAAGGAGAGTACAGTGGGATGAGAGAGGAGTGACTGAGTGTGTGGAGGGGAGAACATTAGGATGAGGGGAGAGACTGGTGAGTGTGGAGGGGAGTAGAGTGAGATGAGAGGGGAGAGACGGGTGAGTGTGTGAAGGTGAGTAGAGTGAGATGAGAGGGTCAGGTGAGTTTGTTGAGGGAGTAGAGTGGGATGAGAGGGGTTAGGTGAGTGTGGAGCGGAGTCGAGTGGTATGAGAGGAGGAGACACGTGAGTGTCGAGGGTAGTAGCGCTAGATGAAAGGGGAGAGGCAGGGGAGTAGAGTGGGATGAGAGGGGAGTGACAGTGAGTGTATGGAGAGGAGTAGTGAGATGAGATGGGAGATACAGATGAGTGTGGACTAGAGTGAGATGAGACGGGAGAGACAAGTGAGTTCGTGGAGGGGAGTAGAGTGGGATGAGAGGGGGAGACAGGTTAGTGTATGGTAGGGAGTAGAGTTAGATGAAAGAGGCGAGACAGGTGAGTGTGTGGAGTGGAGTCGAGTGAGGTGAAAGGGTAGAGGCAGGGGAGTGTGTGGAGGGGACTGCAGTGGTATGAGAGGGGAGTGACAGTGAGTGTGGGGAGAGGAGTAGAATGAGATGAGAGGAGAGAGAGACAGCTGAGTGTGGCCTCGAGTGAGATGAGAGGAGAGAGAGACAGCTGAGTGTGGCCTAGAGTAAGATGAGAGGGGAGAGAGACAGCTGAGTGTGGCCTAGAGTGAGATGAGGGGAGAGAGATGGATTAGTGTGTGAGGGGAGTAGAGTGAGATGAAAGGGGAGAGACTAGTGAGTGTGGGGAGGGGAGCACAGTGGATGAGAGAGTACAGAGGAAGCGGAGTTTGTGGAGCGGCGTTGAGGGGGATTCAAGAGGAGCGACAGTGAGTGTGTGGAGGGGAGTACATGGAAATGAGGGGAGAGACTGGTGAGTGTGGAGTGTAGTATAGTTAGATGATAAGGGAGACACAGGTGAGTTTGTGGAGGGGAGTAGAGTTCAAAGAGAGGCAGGGGAGTGTGTGGAGAGTAGTACAGTTGGATAAGAGGGGAGTGACGGTGAGTGTGGGGAGGGGAGTACAGTGGGATGAGGGTAAAAACAGGCGAGTGTGGCCTAGAGTGAGATGAGAGGGTAGAGACAGGTTCTTGCATGTGATGGGGAGTAGAGTGAATGGGTTGATTGGGGAGAGACAAGTGAATTTATGGAGAGCAGTAGAGTGAGATGAGAGGTAGGAGGCAGAGGAGTGTGTGGAGGGGCATGGACTGGAATGAGGTGGGTGAGAAAGGTGAGTGTGTGGAGCGGAGTCGAGTGGGTTGAGAGGGGGAGACAGGTGAGTCTGGAGTGGAGAAGAGTGAGGTGAAAGGGAAGAGGCAGGGAAGTGTGTGGAGGTGGAGTACAGTGGATGAGAGGGGACAGAGGAAGCAGAGTGTGTGGAGGGGCGTAGAGGGGGATGAGCGGGGAGAGAGGGATGAGTTTATTAAGGGGAGTAGCATGGGATGAGAGGGGGAGACAGGGCAGTGTGTTGTGAGGAGTAGTGAGATGAGAGGGGAGAGATAGGTGAGTGTGTGGAGAGGAGTACAGTGGATGATAGGGGACATAGGAAGCAGAGTGTGTGGAGGGGCGTAGAGTGGGATTCGAGAGGAGCGACAGTGAGTGTGTGGAGGTGAGTACATTGAATTGAGGGGAGAGACTGGTGAGTGTGGAGCAGAGTGGAGTGAGAAGAGAGGGTAGAGACAGGTGAGTTTGTGGAGGGGAGTAGAGTTAGAGGAGAGGGGAGAGAGGCAGGATAGTGTGTGGAGAGGAGTAGAGAGAGATGAGCGGGGAGAGACGGGTGACTTTGTGGAGGGGAGTAGATTGGGATGCGAGGGGGAGACAGGTGAGTATGTGGAGTGGAGTAGAGTGAGGTCAAAGGGGAGAGGCAGGGGAGTGTGTTGGGGGGGGGGGGAGTACAGTGGGATGAGAGGTTAGTGACTGTGAGTGTGTGGAGAGGAGTACATTGAGATGAGGGGAGAGACAGGTGAGTGTGGAGCAGATTTGAGTGAGATGAGAGGGGAGAGATGGGTGAGTTTGTGGAGGGGAGTACAGTGGGATGAGAGGGGAGTGACAGTGAGTGTATGGAGAGGAGTAGTGAGATGAGATGGGAGATACAGATGAGTGTGGACTAGAGTGAGATGAGAGGGGAGAGACAAGTGAGTTCGTGGAGGGGAGTAGAGTGGGATGAGAGGGGGAGACAAGTTAGTGTATGGTAGGGATTAGAGTTAGATGAAAGGGGCGAGACAGGTGAGTGTGTGGAGTGGAGTTGACTGAGGTGAAAGGGTAGAGGCAGGGGAGTGTGTGGAGGGGACTGCAGTGGTATGAGAGGGGAGTGACAGTGAATGTGGGGAGAGGTGTAGAATGAGATGAAGGAGAGAGACAGCTGAGTGTGGCCTAGAGTGAGATGAGAGAGGAGAGAGACAGCTGAGTGCGGCCTCGAGTGAGATGAGAGAGGAGAGAGACAGCTGAGTGTGGCCTAAAGTGAGATGACGGGAGAGAGATGGATTAGTGTGTGGAGGCGAGTAGTGAGATGAAAGGGGAGAGCCTAGTGAGTGTGGGGTGGGGAGCACAGTGGATGAGAGAGTACAGAGGAAGCGGAGTTTGTGGAGCGGCGTAGAGGGGGATTCAAGAGGAGCGACAATGAGTGTGTGGAGGGGAGTACATGGAAATGAGGGGAGAGACTGGTGAGTATGGAGTGTAGTATAGTTAGACGATAAGGGAGAGACAGGTGAGTTTGTGGAGGGGAGTAGAGTTAGAAGAGAGGGGAGAGAGGCAGGATAGTGTGTGGAGGGTTTCGAGTGCAATGAGCAGGGAGAGATGGATGAGTGTATTGAGGTGAGCAGAGTGGGATGAGAGGGGTGAGACAGGTGAGTGTGTGGAGGGGACTACAGTGGTATGAGAGGGGAATGACAGTGAGTGGGGAGAGGAGTAGAATGAGATGAAAGGAGAGAGACAGGTGATTGTGGCCTAGAGTGAGATGAGAGGGGAGAAACAGGTTAGTGTATGGTAGGGAGTAGAGTTAGATAAAAGGGGCGAGACAGGTGAGTGTGTGGAGAGGAGTAGAGTAAGTTGGAAGTGGAGAGGCAGGTGAGTGTGTGGAGGAGAGTACAGTGGGATGAGAGAGGAGTGACTGAGTGTGTGGAGGGGAGAACATTAGGATGAGGGGAGAGACTGGTGAGTGTGGAGGGGAGTAGAGTGAGATGAGAGGGGAGAGACGGGTGAGTGTGTGAAGGTGAGTAGAGTGAGATGAGAGGGTCAGGTGAGTTTGTTGAGGGAGTAGAGTGGGATGAGAGGGGTTAGGTGAGTGTGGAGCGGAGTCGAGTGGTATGAGAGGAGGAGACACGTGAGTGTCGAGGGTAGTAGCGCTAGATGAAAGGGGAGAGGCAGGGGAGTAGAGTGGGATGAGAGGGGAGTGACAGTGAGTGTATGGAGAGGAGTAGTGAGATGAGATGGGAGATACAGATGAGTGTGGACTAGAGTGAGATGAGACGGGAGAGACAAGTGAGTTCGTGGAAGGGAGTAGAGTGGGATGAGAGGGGGAGACAGCTTAGTGTATGGTAGGGAGTAGAGTTAGATGAAAGAGGCGAGACAGGTGAGTGTGTGGAGTGGAGTCGAGTGAGGTGAAAGGGTAGAGGCAGGGGAGTGTGTGGAGGGGACTGCAGTGGTATGAGAGGGGAGTGACAGTGAGTGTGGGGAGAGGAGTAGAATGAGATGAGAGGAGAGAGAGACAGCTGAGTGTGGCCTCGAGTGAGATGAGAGGAGAGATAGACAGCTGAGTGTGGCCTAGAGTAAGATGAGAGGGGAGAGAGACAGCTGAATGTGGCCTAGAGTGAGATGAGGGGAGAGAGATGGATTAGTGTGTGAGGGGAGTAGAGTGAGATGAAAGGTGAGAGCCTAGTGAGTGTGGGGAGGGGAGCACAGTGGATGAGAGAGTACAGAGGAAGCGGAGTTTGTGGAGCGGCGTTGAGGGGGATTCAAGAGGAGCGACAGTGAGTGTGTGGAGGGGAGTACATGGAAATGAGGGGAGAGACTGGTGAGTGTGGAGTGTAGTATAGTTAGATGATAAGGGAGACACAGGTGAGTTTGTGGAGGGGAGTAGAGTTCAAAGAGAGGCAGGGGAGTGTGTGGAGAGTAGTACAGTTGGATAAGAGGGGAGTGACGGTGAGTGTGGGGAGGGGAGTACAGTGGGATGAGGGTAAAAACAGGCGAGTGTGGCCTAGAGTGAGATGAGAGGGTAGAGACAGGTTCTTGCATGTGATGGGGAGTAGAGTGAATGGGTTGATTGGGGAGAGACAAGTGAATTTATGGAGAGCAGTAGAGTGAGATGAGAGGTAGGAGGCAGAGGAGTGTGTGGAGGGGCATGGACTGGAATGAGGTGGGTGAGAAAGGTGAGTGTGTGGAGCGGAGTCGACTGGGTTGAGAGGGGGAGACAGGTGAGTCTGGAGTGGAGAAGAGTGAGGTGAAAGGGAAGAGGCAGGGAAGTGTGTGGAGGTGGAGTACAGTGGATGAGAGGGGACAGAGGAAGCAGAGTGTGTGGAGGGGCGTAGAGGGGGATGAGCGGGGAGAGAGGGATGAGTTTATTAAGGGGAGTAGAATGGGATGAGAGGGGGAGACAGGGCAGTGTGTTGTGAGGAGTAGTGAGATGAGAGGGGAGAGATAGGTGAGTGTGTGGAGAGGAGTACAGTGGATGATAGGGGACATAGGAAGCAGAGTGTGTGGAGGGGCGTAGAGTGGGATTCGAGAGGAGCGACAGTGAGTGTGTGGAGGTGAGTACATTGAATTGAGGGGAGAGACTGGTGAGTGTGGAGCAGAGTGGAGTGAGAAGAGAGGGTAGAGACAGGTGAGTTTGTGGAGGGGAGTAGAGTTAGAGGAGAGGGGAGAGAGGCAGGATAGTGTGTGGAGAGGAGTAGAGAGAGATGAGCGGGGAGAGACGGGTGACTTTGTGGAGGGGAGTAGATTGGGATGCGAGGGGGAGACAGGTGAGTATGTGGAGTGGAGTAGAGTGAGGTCAAAGGGGAGAGGCAGGGGAGTGTGTTGGGGGGGGGGGAGTACAGTGGGATGAGAGGTTAGTGACTGTGAGTGTGTGGAGAGGAGTACATTGAGATGAGGGGAGAGACAGGTGAGTGTGGAGCAGATTTGAGTGAGATGAGAGGGGAGAGATGGGTGAGTTTGTGGAGGGGAGTACAGTGGGATGAGAGGGGAGTGACAGTGAGTGTATGGAGAGGAGTAGTGAGATGAGATGGGAGATACAGATGAGTGTGGACTAGAGTGAGATGAGAGGGGAGAGACAAGTGAGTTCGTGGAGGGGAGTAGAGTGGGATGAGAGGGGGAGACAAGTTAGTGTATGGTAGGGATTAGAGTTAGATGAAAGGGGCGAGACAGGTGAGTGTGTGGAGTGGAGTCGAGTGAGGTGAAAGGGTAGAGGCAGGGGAGTGTGTGGAGGGGACTATAGTGGTATGAGAGGGGAGTGACAGTGAATGTGGGGAGAGGTGTAGAATGAGATGAAGGAGAGAGACAGCTGAGTGTGGCCTAGAGTGAGATGAGGGGAGAGAGACAGCTGAGTGTGGCCTAGAGTGAGATGAGGGGAGAGACAGCTGAGTGTGGCCTAGAGTGAGATGAGAGAGGAGAGAGACAGCTGAGTGCGGCCTCGAGTGAGATGAGAGAGGAGAGAGACAGCTGAGTGTGGCCTAAAGTGAGATGACGGGAGAGAGATGGATTAGTGTGTGGAGGCGAGTAGTGAGATGAAAGGGGAGAGCCTAGTGAGTGTGGGGTGGGGAGCACAGTGGATGAGAGAGTACAGAGGAAGCGGAGTTTGTGGAGCGGCGTAGAGGGGGATTCAAGAGGAGCGACAATGAGTGTGTGGAGGGGAGTACATGGAAATGAGGGGAGAGACTGGTGAGTATGGAGTGTAGTATAGTTAGACGATAAGGGAGAGACAGGTGAGTTTGTGGAGGGGAGTAGAGTTAGAAGAGAGGGGAGAGAGGCAGGATAGTGTGTGGAGGGTTTCGAGTGCAATGAGCAGGGAGAGATGGATGAGTGTATTGAGGTGAGCAGAGTGGGATGAGAGGGGTGAGACAGGTGAGTGTGTGGAGGGGACTACAGTGGTATGAGAGGGGAATGACAGTGAGTGGGGAGAGGAGTAGAATGAGATGAAAGGAGAGAGACAGGTGATTGTGGCCTAGAGTGAGATGAGAGGGGAGAAACAGGTTAGTGTATGGTAGGGAGTAGAGTTAGATAAAAGGGGCGAGACAGGTGAGTGTGTGGAGAGGAGTAGAGTAAGTTGGAAGTGGAGAGGCAGGTGAGTGTGTGGAGGAGAGTACAGTGGGATGAGAGAGGAGTGACTGAGTGTGTGGAGGGGAGAACATTAGGATGAGGGGAGAGACTGGTGAGTGTGGAGGGGAGTAGAGTGAGATGAGAGGGGAGAGACGGGTGAGTGTGTGAAGGTGAGTAGAGTGAGATGAGAGGGTCATGTGAGTTTGTTGAGGGAGTAGAGTGGGATGAGAGGGGTTAGGTGAGTGTGGAGCGGAGTCGAGTGGTATGAGAGGAGACAGGTGAGTGTCGAGGGTAGTTGTGCTAGATGAAAGGGGAGAGGCAGGGGAGTAGAGTGGGATGAGAGGGGAGTGACAGTGAGTGTATGGAGAGGAGTAGTGAGATGAGATGGGAGATACAGATGAGTGTGGACTAGAGTGAAATGAGACGGGAGAGACAAGTGAGTTCGTGGAGGGGAGTAGAGTGGGATGAGAGGGGGAGACAGGTTAGTGTATGGTAGGGAGTAGAGTTAGATGAAAGAGGCGAGACAGGTGAGTGTGTGGAGTGGAGTCGAGTGAGGTGAAAGGGTAGAGGCAGGGGAGTGTGTGGAGGGGACTGCAGTGGTATGCGAGGGGAGTGACAGTGAGTGTGGGGAGAGGAGTAGAATGAGATGAGAGGAGAGAGAGACAGCTGAGTGTGGCCTCGAGTGAGAGGAGAGATAGACAGCTGAGTGTGGCCTAGAGTAAGATGAGAGGGGAGAGAGACAGCTGAATGTGGCCTAGAGTGAGATGAGGGGAGAGAGATGGATTAGTGTGTGAGGGGAGTAGAGTGAGATGAAAGGTGAGAGCCTAGTGAGTGTGGGGAGGGGAGCACAGTGGATGAGAGAGTACAGAGGAAGCGGAGTTTGTGGAGCGGCGTAGAGGGGGATTCAAGAGGAGCGACAGTGAGTGTGTGGAGGGGAGTACATGGAAATGAGGGGAGAGACTGGTGAGTGTGGAGTGTAGTATAGTTAGACGATAAGGGAGAGACAGGTGAGTTTGTGGAGGGGAGTAGAGTTAGAAGAGAGGGGAGAGAGGCAGGATAGTGTGTGGAGGGTTTCGAGTGCGATGAGCGGGGAGAGATGGATGAGTGTATTGAGGTGAGCAGAGTGGGATGAGAGGTGTGAGACAGGTGAGTGTGTGGAGGGGACTACAGTGGTATGAGAGGGGAGTGACAGTGAGTGGGGAGACGAGTAGAATGAGATGAAAGGAGAGAGACAGGTGATTGTGGCCTAGAGTGAGATGAGGGGGAAGTGATTGTGTGTGTGGGGAGGGGAGTACAATGGGATGAGAGTGGACGATAGTTGTGTATGTGGAGTTGAGTAGAGTGAGATGAGAGGGGACAGGCAGCAGAGTATGTGGAGGGAGTAAAGTCGGATTAGAGGGGAGTGACAGTGAGTGTGTGGAGGGGCGTAGAGAGATGAAAGGGGAGAGACAGGTTAGTGTGAAGGGGAGTCGAGTAGGGTGAGTGGGGAGAGACGGATGAGTTTGTGGAGGGAAGTAGATTGAGGAGAGGGGAGAAACAGGTGAGCGTGTGGACTAGAGTGATATGAGAGGGGAGAGGTAGGTGAGTGGACGAGAGTGTTGAGCAATTGAGCAATCATTGGAAGGATGTTATTAACCAAGTTAAACTTTAACTGCCTTATAGTTTATATTCATATCTCCGGTCTTTTACTCCCAGCCTTACACACTACCATCACTATGAAATTTGACGTGCAATGTTTTAGTCGTGCAAATTTGTCCCTCATCCCACTCTCCCCCCCCCCATCCGTGGTACATGAGTACCATGCCCAGGAGCTTCTCTAATCTCCGTCCCCCAACACCCCCCCACCCTGCATCCGTCCTCCCTGGCTCCTCCCCCCTTCTTACCCGATATAATCTCTTGTCACAAACAGCTCTCTCGACTCACCACAGTAATTTTGCTGTGACTGTTGCCACCTGATGACGGAAGCTTGTGCTGCCTCCGAAACGCCGTGATTTGATTTAGTTTTCACTTTTTGTTTTATTTTATTTTTTACCTACGTGACTTTACCGAAAGAACTAAAGAGTATGGATCTTTGCAGTCACGAAAACTTCAAATCTAGAATGGGAGACAAGTCACTTTGTGGAGGGGAGTAAAGTGAGATGAGAGACAGGTGAGTGTGTGGAGGGAGGTAGAGTGAGATGAGAGGGTACAGGCAGGAAGAGTGGTGCTGAAGGTCACATGTCAGACTTTTGTGCCATGGGGTTGACTGGTGGTGCCAGGCTATGTGCAGGATATCACAGGACACACCCAGGTGTCAAGGGGTTGACTTATGGTGCCAGACCAGGTGCAGGATGTAACTGGTAGATCCTTGTGCCATGGGGTTTATAGATTGTGCGAGGCTATGTGCAGGAGGTCACGCTACAGACCCAGGTGTCAAGGTGTTAACTGGTGGTGCCAGGCTAAGTACCGGATGTCACAGGACAACCCCAGGTGCCAAGGGGTTGTTGAAAATGCCAGGCTATGTGCTGCAGAAGATCACAGGATAGACCCAGGTACTTTGGGTTGTCTGATTGTGACATGGTTGGTGTAGGAGGTCATTGGACAGACACATGTGCCAAGGGGTTTACTGATGATGCCAGGCAAGGTGCAGAAGGTCATTCTGCAGGCCCAGGTGCCACGGGTTTGAGTGATGGTGCCAGGCTAGGTGCAGGAGGTTTCGTGACAGACCTAGGTGTTATGGGTTAACTGATGTTACCAGGCAATGTGCAGCAGGTCATATGACAGACCCAGGTGCCAAGGGGTTTAATGATTGTGCCAGGCTAGGTGCAGGAGGTCACGGGGGAAACCCAGGTGCCATGAGGTTTACTGATGGTGCCAGGCTAGGTGCAGAAGGTCACGGGGGAAGCCCAGGTGCCATGAGGTTTACTGATGGTGCCAGGCTAGGTGCAGAAGGTCACGGGGGAAACCCAGGTGCCATGAGGTTTACTGATGGTGCCAGGCTAAGTAGAGGAGTCGTATCTCCAGAATAGTCTATTGTTCTTTACGTAAGTCATCGGTGATTGAGCTGAGACCATCAACTCACTGAAATGGAGGATCAGGTTTAATCACAACTCATTGGGAGTCTGTGTCTCTATGTGCGCTTATGGGTGTCTTGTGCGACACACTGGGTCTTGATGTAAATCATTGGTGGCTGTGCTGAAACCATGAAATCAATACAACTCGAGGATCCATTTTAATGACAACTCTGTCTATGTATGTGTAGGGTGTAGGTGGATTCCTGCTCACGGCCACCATCGGTGACAACTATCTTTGCCAGCCACACGATGGAGCTACGCGTGGGGGTGCACGACCTGCAGTGGCAGCCACAGCCTCGTGCCCGACCCCCCACGCAACGGTGAGAGGGACGCTGCCTTGCTCGCGACTCACGCGCTTGCTCACTCACCTTGGTCTGTCTCACTGTCACACTCACCTCTCTAGGGTTCCCTCTAGTTGAGGCCCTGCAGCCAGCAGTGGTTTCAGTCATACAGTTCAGGATTGTATCTCATCCTCCCTTAAACAATGTGTCTAATGCACTCTGCTTCCTGGTGTAGTGTTTAGTGAGTGCTGTGCGAGGGTTAATTGAGTTTTGTTTTTTGTGCCCGCTATGCCATTATATTTGATGAAGCACATGAGTGGACACTGTACACCAATATTCATTACGCTTGGGCTGCTGAGAAAGTTAGAACAATTTACCTTATTTATATGGGAACGTTTTAACCTCGGTGTAATGAGCTAAGATTGACAGTAATCGTAATGGAACAGCTGTACTTTCTGTACAGAATTAATCGTCAATGTACTGTATATGTAAATGTACATTGTCAACATCAGCCCTGGTATCTGCACTGCTGAATGAACAGATCCCCATGCCATCGGCATCCCTCATTGCCCTGCGCGGTGCCACAATCCATCACGCTCTTGAACTAATCTCATCGCTCTGTCTTGCCCTTGTTTTCTTCTTTGGCTGCAATTCCGGCACCGGTTTTGTCCATCGGCTATCATCCCATCGAGTGGTGTCCAGCCTAAGCCCCTCCTTGCTTTTCTTAACAGTTTGATTGGCGTGGTTGGCTTTATACTGTACGAAAGAAGTTGTACATACATATGTAGTGTTTATAATGATAAATACACTTCTTATGAGGCACACTCTTTATTGTCTTCTCTTACACAGTCCTTAACACACAAAGGAGTATACGGTCCCCTCACCTAAGAAGGTACAGCCTCTAGACTTAGCGGGACCTACCCACAGGTCTCTTCCTAACCTAAGGAGGCACAGCCTCCAGACTTAGCGGGACCTACACACAGGTCTCTTGCTAACCTAAGGAGGCACAGCCTCCAGACTTAGCGGGACCTACCCACAGGTCTCTTCCTAACCTAAGGAGGCACAGCCTCCAGACTTAGCGGGACCTACACACAGGTCTCTTGCTAACCTAAGGAGGTACAGCCTCTAGACTTAGCGGGACCTACACAGGTCTCTTGCTAACCTAAGGAAGTACAGCTTCCTGTCTTGGCGGGACTTACTCTCGAGTCTACCGCTATCCTAGAGTCCTCCGGCTGGGACCTAGGGGAGGCTATCTGACCCACTGCTGGCCCGGTGGGTCTTGACCATTGGATACGCTGAGCCTTAGCCCTCAGAAGGGCTGGAAGGCTGGGTCCAGGGTCCTGGCTATCTTCAGCCCGGGCTTCGGTCTTCGTGTAGGGAGAGAACTCCCCGCGCTTCGCGCGCTCACCCTTCTTATACCCGTTTGTGGCCAGGTGTAACCAATCCCACATTCCCACGTGGAACTGTCTGATTGGTTGTTACCAAACTGTGGCTACGATCCAGTTCACCTCGTCTGACCCCAACCGTTATTCACACAGAGGTAGCGCTGCACTGCCCCTTTGATACCTAGTGGCAATGCAGGTTACCGAACAGTGAGTAGTTAGCACCTCTACATCTACAATAAGATTTCTCTGATTCTGTTTGTTCCCTGAATCACATGTTCCCCTATCTGTCTTTCACTGCAATCCCAAGAATGCAACTCTGTTCTTTGCATAAGTTTCAGCTTAGTGTCATTGTTTTCTGATCATTTTCACAGTGGGTAATGTGTACCGATTGGAAACAACCTTTATTATTCAGGCACTTTGTCGTGCTGCTTTTGATGATCAAATCGATATTCCAAAAGCACTATCTCCTGCCCTAATTGTCTTTATTTCATACTTTTATTCACAATTCACCTTAAATTTCCACACCTCCGATTAGCACAGTTGACTTTGAATGGTGCAAAAGAAGTTTCAACATACATACTTACACATGGTATTCTTTTTATTGGCAAATCAAGAAGAAGAGAGAAGAGCTGAGGATTATTACATCTGCTACTTTTGATATAGAGGTTTGAGTTGATTGTGTGGTTGATGCTAGCGTGGCTTTAAAATGCAAGTATCGATGCCGTGCTATTGCATGTGATGAGCAGGCCGTGTTGGTTCTCAGTGCTACGGTTATACTGACCCATGCTGCTTTGTTCCCATTATTGTAGGTCAACTCTGAGTAAAAGTAGTCGGTGGCTTCTGATGTATCAACAGGAGCGTTAATTTTGTTAGTTACCAAATACCTGTGGAATTTACGTAACGTCTTATTCTGTGGATTTCATTTAGTTGGCATGTTTATTTTAATGGCTAAATAAAACAGATGATGGGTTGACTAAAATGTTGCAGGTTATTGTAGACGAATACTAAACGAGTGAAATGCTGACGAAATCAACACTGATGATCACCAACCTCAGGAACACAAAGGCCTCGCCACTGCTTGGTGCACCAGCCACTGCACGGTCTCTCGAGTGGAGGCCCTTCTGCCAGCAGTGACACAAGCAAATAATTGTAGAACTGCACCATGACTTTCTACTTTTAATCCAGAAATTCCAAAGCTCTTCAACCACAAGTACACGAGCACCGTCCTAACCGTGGAGGGATGCAACCATCTCTCAGAGATGTTCTACAAGTACAGATGACTTCCCGACGATGTCTGCTTCTGCCCAGGCTAGGGGCACTTTGAGACCATGTGGAGTGACAGACTCACGGGCTGAACTCGTGCGAGTCCGATCCAAGTGTCACAGGTAAACATATCGGGTTGACCGGTAGTTGCGGTTACCTGGGTTCCCAACTATGTCAATGCAGTGGTTTGTAAGCGTTCATCGTAATTTTATTCGCAATTCACCTTCAAGTAGCACACTTTCCTTTAGTATGGTTGCCTAGATCAGTCTCTGAGTGCGGAGGAGTGCAACATTCCTTCCCATACAGATGGAACAGGTGGCGTCAAGATTTGTGCTGTGCTGCATTCTAACAAACATTTGTGTGACGCCAACTCTTGCCTCCACAGTACTGGATCACAGGCTTGCGCCACCTCTGCCTGGCTGAAGTGCAAAACCAAATGTAATGTTACATGTTGCATGACAACTCTTATCTCATTGCTCTTGTCCATCTCTTGTCGTCGTTATAACCGAGGGTTGATGCCCAAGAACGATGCTCTTCATCTTTCGTGATCTTCAGGCTCTTCTCATGGAGAGTCCCGTCTAACTGTTCACATTTTTCCACCAACTGATCAGTTCCTCCCTCTTCCCCTTCTCCTTTCCATTTTTATTTGCAGCGTTATCTTCATCAAATCCCCAGCTGACCCAGGATATTTCCCACATTGCCAACTTTCTCATTATCTGCTCTTACCCGTGGACAAATACAGATAAGGCGAAAATTGAATCACAGATAATTGGATTTTAATTTTGATTTGAGTCTTTCGTGACTGCAGGAATCCATACTCTTTGGTTATTTCAGTGAAGTCACGTAGGTAGAAAATTAAAAAATATATATCACGTTTCGATCGCAACACAAGCGGTCGTCCTCAGGCAGAAAAAATAATCCAGCAGCGGAACTGCTGAAGCAGCGCTTGTGTTGCGATCCTAACGTCGTGATATATTATTTTTTTGTTTTATTTTTCTGTCTTCGTGACTTTACTGAAAGAACCAAAGAATTGGATTTGAGTCACTATTCCCAATGTGTGTGTTGTGTGTCTTGTTTTCCGCTCCATCTGCATGAGTAGGAGATGCCAACCCCGTGCATTGTGTCCGGTTTCTTCACCAATGCTGCCAAACTGCACCACAGTGAATCTTACAGGTGCAGTTTCTCCATCCTGCCTCATGTTTTAATGTGACGAAGTGGTCATGTGCCTTAGGGGTTTTTGAGATTATCGCGAAGGTTAGAGAGGTTAGACTTTGATGGTATGTGTTGAGAAGAGACAAAGGAGGTGTAAGGGAAAGTTGCTATGGAGATGCTACCGATGCAGCACCAAAGGAGTAGAGCGTGACCGAGGGGGAGATGGGAGGCTGCGGTGGCACGAGACACGAGGACGGTGGATATGACGAGAAAAGAGGCACGGAATGGAAGCTCACGGAGAAAGGAAATAGAAGCAGCTGACTACATGCAATAATGGAACGTTTGGCTTGGAATAAGAAAAGTTGGTTGTGTGGTTCAGGGCAATCAGAATGGCTATGTCCTACATGAAGTGAGCACTGCTGAGCTCCTGGATTAAGAGGGGTATCTACCTGCTGCTCTGAAAGAGTTCACAATGGCCAGGGTCAGATACACTACGCTGGCACTGTTGACACCTGAGGTTGGATCCCTGGTAATTTCTGTTTGTTTTTTCAGGGGTCTGAGTGTACGTGTGTAGAAATTGGCGTATGTGTTGCAGGAGGCTAGTGGCTACAAATCCAGCGACCTAAGTTTGATTCCGTGCCATGGCTCACATCAGTGGTGAGTGATATCTTAACCAATTCGAGTCTCCTGTATGTAGACTCGGCTCCAAATAAGTGCATGTTTCAGCGTGTATTAACATCAGCAAAGGGAGCTAGGCTTGGAACTGGCCCCACCACCCCCTTGTGCACATTGCCAGTCTTAATAGGCACATACCAGCAGCACTTGCCTGGCAGCCTGTATAAACGATGTGACTCTTTGTGTTTTTGTTTTGTGTGTGAGTGTACGTATGTGTGCAGTGGTGGGGAGTGGTATTGTAGCGCTTAGCGAGCTGCACTACGAACCTGGTGACCCGAGTTCGGTCCCGCTCATGGCCAACACCAGTGACGATTATCCGAACCGGTCTTCGGCCTCCTCTATGTCGACTCAACCTGAAATCAGTACCTGGTGCGGTGTGTAAACATACCCACTTGGGAGACGAAGGCGGCCGGGCGTGGTGCTGGCCACCCAGCTCCAAGTATGCCAGCCGGACTTCATGGGTTCTTGCAAAAACACCACTTGTTCCAAAAGTTTGGTAAAGGCTATATGGGGTATCTTTGTCTTTGTATGTGTACATGCTTCTGTGTCAGTGTCTTTGCCAGAGAAACTGATCTAACAGTACTGAGATTCTTCATGCTGTCCCCAGCTTTGACTGTCTCACTGGGTTCATCACGGCCATGTTGTAGACGTGGACAATTTCATGCAAATGTGTGTGTTATATATTTTTTGTTGATATTAATGGCAGTAGACGTCTGTTGACTAGTACTCTGATTTTACACTTTTTATTGGAACAGGAAGGTATGAGATGACTTTCAGCTCCACATCCACACCCACCTCCGTGCTCAATGCCAAGAAGCCACTGTATTGGTAATAAACCCGCAATGTTTTTTATTCGTAAACCTGCATTTTTTTCCATATTTTCCCAATTTACCGCGACTGTGCTCTCGCCATCATGTCATGGGTCCCCAAGTAGTCATTCGTGTCTTACAGAGCAATACAAGCCTTGTGTTAGATCATAGCCCACTAAATCTGATATCACAGAGCTACTTTGTACCCTTTAAATTGACCTTTCGTCCACATAGTAAAGGGCAGGACTTTCCCACCCGTTCCTCATATGGGAGTAATGTTAGTCGTAATAATGTTGTGACTTCTCATAGCTGGAAATATATCCCAATAAAGTGCAGAGTGACAGTAATGTGATGCATTATTTTGTGCAGTCAATGACGACCGGACTGAGACCATTAACTCACTCGATTTGAGAACCCGCTTTAATCACAGGCAGCTGCCTGGATTCAAACTCAGGTACTCGGTGGTGCCAGTTCAGTGCTCTGGCCTCTAAACACCCACGTGTTAAATACATAAGCAACCTTTTTAATTAGCAACATTCTTTGACCACTTTGCCAAAACAATTGGGATTGTGGAGCTGTGGCACAGTCATGATATTGCTTTTTCTCATGCCTCTGCTGGCAGAAAGAATTTCCACGAGGATGCTCGTGTGAGAGCCCCTTTACAAAATATTTGGTCTACTCTTCCACACTGGTCATATGTTTTACCGCTTGGTAGATAGGCAGGGGAATTTAAGATTACTTGACCATTTGTTTCAACTGCTGTGCCAGAGGGTCTAACGAGCAACCTCTCTGTTGCCAGGCCAGCGTGCTAGGCATTGCACCACAGCAGCCCCCTCCAGTATTTAATTCTAAACGAAGGTCACTCTCTGCGTGCTTTTGTGCACGCGCGTTTGGGTGGTGTTGAACGAGATGGTGCAGACGTCTCGCTTCTTCGTGAGGAAAGTGATGGCACTGGAGCCGGCCTGGCTCACGGGACTCGCTCCGCGCTTCTGGCAGAGCGCCGTCTGGAGGCTCCATTGTCGCCACTGCGCTCCGGTGACATTCACCGGGTCACGGTTCATTTGGTTCGTGAAATTAGTGGCGAAAACAAACGTCAACAAAGTGATTTGTTTTCATGCAAAGATAATGGGAGGTCGAAAATCAAATGGGCGGTGACCGCCTAGCAGTCGTGCGTTTGCCGCTTATTACGAAGGTGCGCGGTTAGAATCCAGCGGCTGCTCGGATTTGATACTGCGGGTTTATTAACTGTAAACATACACTCAGTCTGCTTCAGAGTGGACATTAAAGATCTTGTGACGTCATTCGCAAGGTTAGGCCATTGTGTGGCGGCATCATGAGTCATGTTATTCTCATGAACAATTGTGCCCGAATGATTCAATTGGGAATATACATAGCAATCGTAACCCCCTCCTGTGAGAACCTGGCAAGACTCTTCTGAAAAATAGTCACTGCTCAGTGACGCTTTGCTGGGTAAATCAGCATGATAACCATTGTGACATGAGCCTGTGAACCAGTGGTTTGTAGTTGGGGTTTGGTGGGATTTGTGGAGATGGAGCCATCGTGTTTGCTGGGGGCACGCGCCTGCAGGGTGATGGGATGGTACCTGTAGGATTTGGTACAGCAAGAATGCTTGACATAGAGTACGTTGCATGTTCGTCCTGATCAATTCACCGGCCACACCCAGTGCAGCATCTTTGCATGTATTGACTGTCATTGTATATAGATGTTCAGTCACATACAAACGTTTCACCGATATGCCTATACCACACTCCCCAGCAAGTCGGATATGCGACGTAGTACTGAATGACTTAGCTTGAGTGTTATCCCGTGGTTTCTGTGGGCTTTCTCTGGTTAATTTCCATACGTATAATATTCAAAGGGACAGATTGCAAACAAACATTGAAATGAAATGTTTTCCTTTTTAAACACAAAAAGTTTGTACAAAATTAGAGAAAGTCATGTTCAAATACTGCTTGCAATGTATATATTGTAGGAAGATTACTTTTACGGAATGTTTTGTTGCACTATACCCATAACAAAACTCTACTATTAAGAAAAAATGTTGTGGTAATCCGTCGTGAAACATTACTGTATGCTCTCAATCAGCAGCCATGATGGTCACTGATCAAGGCCACTTACCACCCTGCATTGTCCTGTGATGCCAGGACCCGTCCCCTGCACACAGCCCATCTCATCGTTCCATTTCCACCATGGGCAACTTCCTGCGTGGCGAGTTTTCTCCCCATTGAGTGTACATGACAACGTTGCAAGACCCATGCTGCAAATTTACATCTAAAATACAAGCACATACACTTTCATATGAAGTGTAACCTTCCGGCTACAGACAGGAGCAAATGTTCGGAATAGATTTAGGGGTAGGGTGGATAGTATGGTTATGAGTATTAGTTGTAATAATTGTGCCTTGTATGTATCCAAAGTAAACCATAAGGGAGGGCCAATTTAGGTTTGTATTAACTTAAGGCTGATTTGACCTAGGGGAGACCTAGTATAGGTTCAGACTAATTTAAGGCTGGGTTGACCTAAAGGTGAAAGCATGTTTCCTAAATTCACAGTGCCTGTCCACCCAGCAGTAAAATAGGCGCACTGCAACGAGTTTATCGGCAATACGCATGTGGGTACTTCCTTTCCAAGACGCCTGTTCATCTTTAAAGATAATTGATAATCCTCGAGGAGCTCTCCAGAGCTCCCCCAGTTGAGTTCCTTCTGCCGGCAATGGTGTGAGCAATCAGCTGCATGTGGATATTTCTGAGATGAGCACTTACACTAAAACAATGTGAAGTTAAATGTACTTATTTTCACATTTCAAAAGAAAATTTGTGACCAAAGATGGAATTTTACTCATCGCCAATATTTGTTTTGTGATGCTGGCAGATTCGTATGTGGACGTCTCCGATTCCAAACAGTATTCCTCTTCTGTGAAGATGTGGACGACGGACTTGTCCCAGACCCCCATTCTCCACCGAGGACCACACGCGCTGCACACTTCGAGTGAACCCCAGCAGCGACGTCTCGATGTTCCTGCCTGCCCACTGAATGACACCTAGCAGCGCAACAACACTGGATTAGAGTTGCAGTGCACAGTAGTGCAGAGGCGGGTCTATAAACTTCGTAACGGGAGAGACGGTAGCGCCGACATTTTAAGCTGCTTAAAACACGTCTTACTGGTAAATATCAATAAAAGATTATTTGGGTCTTTTGGGAAAGCCACGTAGATAGAAGAAATAACACTAGAAAAGCTATTTTGGCGTCTCAAGGGGGATGCGATCACCCCCATCGCCTCACCCTTGGATGGAACCCGCACTAATGGCGTGATCACAAAGGTGTACAGCAAGCGCCGGGCATCTTAAAAGTGTTGAGCAGCCAGTCTATGCAGACGAGGGCTCTCCCATGTTCTCTGCAGCAGGGCTCGGTGCAGCCGCACGTGACCCTTGCGCCATTCCGGTTCCTTCAGAGGCTTGTCCATCTGAACCACTTGACAGTGGAGAGATTGAGATGGGGAAGCAGGGAGCATCTGTTTTAGTAAAGGAGACGGTATCCAACACAGTCCCTACACGTTTGTACTGTGATTGCTACTTTAAAGAAAGTCTCATGGTTTAAAAATGGAAGATGTTGCTCACGCACTATTCTCTCTCTCTTTTGTGTGGAAGAGGATGATGACGGCCCAAGATATCTGTTTTTGAAAGATGTTACATCCAGGTGCTCCAGCATTAACTAACATTATTTAGAACTGATTTAAGTACTTATTAGCATGGTTGGATATGTATGGTACGAAAGACGTTCCACATACGTCCAGCAACCTGCTGTGTCAGAATATTTCTTCAAATTCAGCCTAAAAAGTCAATAGTGCACACTTTCAATTGAGTATTAATTTTTTGAGAATTATGAATGTGGATTATGTGATATCCTATGGTTTGTATGTTGAAAGTTTTGTGCAACCCCGTAGTGAATTTGACTGATTTTGAATAAGGCTAGTCCTTAAAGGCAACACAGTTTTGTATAAAATTGTATTTCATCCAAGATGCTGTTTAGTGCAGTCCTAGTGGTACAGTACATGAGTTGGGGGAATCTTTGCATGTCTACATGTCTGTGTCAACCATACTACGTATGCGGATTATCTGGCGATTGCTTCCCACTGAGAAAGAGTTGCAGATCCTACTGCTGAACCTGGAGCATGCTACTTCAGAAATAGCGCCTTGCCATTGGCCCCACAAAAACAAAGTACCTGCCTGGGTATTTTATGTCATCACATGCTCCCCTCCATTAACTCCTCATAAGTGATGGGAGAGTTGTGGGGAGAGTAGAGAAGTCTCTGTACTTGGGCAGTGCGCTTATGACCAGCTCTGGTTTGGCAGCCGAGGTCTCTGAATCAGTCGAGCGACATCTTTTCATCAGCTGTGTAACGCTATGTAGAAGCTACCTGGCTTGTTATGCCCTCTATGCTTGTGAAACGTGTAGCCCTCTTAATGGAACATCTGCGTAACTTTTAAACCTTCAGGCTAGCCATACGATCCATTCTGGATTTAACCAGACTGGATTGTGCGAGGAACCCACAGAACCTTGAAAGATCTGGACACTTCCATCGGTGACATGTAGCCTGCATACCTAGCCACTGCATGCCAGCTTCTGTTTGGCCAGATAGATAGGGCTAAATGGGTGTGGCACATACTAGGGAGATGGAATACAGTGGTGCAGAAGGATGCGGAGCTGATTGGACTGCCGATTACTGGTACCAGCGGTGTCAAGATCGGCCACTGTGGAGGAGGTTCGTGAAGGACGCCGCTGGGGAGTTGGAGGCAGTCGCCCTCCAGTGACAACGAGCCGAGCGCTATACGGTTAAAACCCAGGTTAGCAGTTGGGACCATGGTGTGTCTTCCAGTCAGTCATCTCAGCCCACGGCACCTGGGTATGTTGTGCACTTTGCCGTTATCGGCGCCGACACCTAGTGGTGAATGGCGGTAGTGCGTGCATCGTTTACTGGCGATGTTCATGAGCGGGCACGTGACCATTCCTCGAGTCGATGGGCGTGGCCTTGTTCACCACGCCCCCTTCCCTACTACGTCGCCTAGCAACAGAATGCACAACGGCGGAAGTTGCGGCAGCTGCGGCAGCACGAAGTCGTCTCGCCGCACGGACGCGGTTTTAAGCTCTGTCGACATTCGAAACGACAGACATCCAAGTGGCGGAGCAGATACGGGTGAGTACGTGTGAATCAGGTCACGTTGAAGGATACATCATCAATTACAAGTAGCTACAATTGCGCTACCACTGCGACTTATTACGTTGTACGAATACACTACATTCTATACCGCTTAATCACGCCGTTTGCTATACCCGGCCGTTGCTAGGGACGCCGTCGCTAAGGCTGGACCAACGGTCAAGCGAGCGCCGGGCTCCGTACGTTACAGTCGTGTTTGTGTCACGTCTGCTCGTGTGGTTGTTGCGCTGCAACGTTTCGTACAGCGCCCTTTGCGTTTATGGGCGTGAAGGAAGGGGGCGACGTCTACCACGCCCTCTTATTACGTCGCGGCGGAGAGCGCCAAGTCTTTGGGCGTCTCCGCACGCACGCGGTTTGAGCCTCGAGTGGAGTCGACGGACATCGAGGGGCGGGTGAAAGTGCGGTGCGGGTCAAACTTAAGGCGACATCAATTTCAAGTTGGCTCAACTGCGCTCCGCCTCACGACTGCACTGTACCACAACACTACCACACGACTATTAACACGCTGTACACTTCCACCACGACCGCACAACTAGACACCGCTTTACCACAACATTTGCTATGGCCAGCCGATACTAGGAATGCCGGCGCTAAGGCTGTACACTCGTGTGAGTGTTTCACTCGTGTGAGTGTTTCACTCGTGTGAGTGTTTCACTCGTGTGAGTGTTTCACTCGTGTGAGTGTAACACTCGTGTGAGTGTAACACTCCTGTGAGTGTAACACTCGTGTGAGTGCTACACTCGTGTGAGTGTAACACTCGTGTGAGTGTAACACTCGTGTGAGTGCTACACTCGTGTGAGTGTAACACTAGTGTGAGTGTTTCATTCGTGTGAGTGCTACACTCGTGTGAGTGCTACACTCGTGTGAGTGCTACACTGGTGTGAGTGTTTCACTAGTGTGAGTGTTTCACTAGTGTGAGTGTTTCACTAGTGTGAGTGTTTCACTAGTGTGAGTGTTACACGAGTGTGAGTGTTACACGAGTGTGAGTGTTACACTGGTGTGAGTGTTTCACTAGTGAGTGTTACACTCGTGTGAGTGTAACACTCGTGTGAGTGCTACACTCGTGTGAGTGTAACACTCGTGTGAGTGTAACACTAGTGTGAGTGTTACACTAGTGTGAGTGTTACACTAGTGTGAGTGTTACACTCGTGTGAGTGTAACACTCGTGTGAGTGTTTCACTCGTGTGAGTGTAACACTCGTGTGAGTGTTTCACTCGTGTGAGTGTAACACTCATATGAGTGTAACACTCGTGTGAGTGTTTCATTCGTGTGAGTGCTGCACTCGTATGAGTGTAACACTCGTGTGAGTGTAACACTCGTGTGAGTGCTACACTCGTGTGAGTGTAACACTAGTGTGAGTGTTTCATTCGTGTGAGTGCTACACTCGTGTGAGTGTAACACTAGTGTGAGTGTTTCATTCGTGTGAGTGCTACACTCGTGTGAGTGCTACACTCGTGTGAGTGCTACACTCGTGTGAGTGCTACACTCGTGTGAGTGTAACACTCGTGTGAGTGTAACACTCGTGTGAGTGTAACACTCGTGTGAGAGTAACTCTCGTGTGAGTGTAACACTAGTGTGAGTGTTTCACTCGTGTGAGTGCTACACTCGTGTGAGTGTAACACTAGTGTGAGTGTAACACTAGGGTGAGTGTAACACTAGTGTGAGTGTTTCACTCGTGTGAGTGTTTCACTCGTGTGAGTGTAACACTCGTGTGAGTGTTTCACTCGTATGAGTGTAACACTCGTGTGAGTGTAACACTAGTGTGAGTGTTTCACTCGTGTGAGTGTTAGAGCGACTCGTGTGAGTGTTACACTCGTGTGAGTGTTTCACTTGTGTGAGTGTTTCACTTGTGTGAGTGTTTCACTCATGTGAGTGTTAGAGCGACTCGTGTGAGTGTTTCACTCGTGTGAGTGTTACACTCGTGTGAGTGTTTCAGTCGAGTGAGTGTTTCACTCGTGTGAGTGTTTCAGTCGAGTGAGTATTACACTTGTGTGAGTGTTTCACTATCGTGAGTGTTTCACTAGTGAGTGTTACACTCGTGCGAGTGCTACACTCGTGTGAGTGTAACACTCGTGTGAGTGTAAAACTAGTGTGAGTGTTACACTAGTGTGAGTGTTACACTCGTGTGAGTGTAACACTCGTGTGAGTGTTTCACTCGTGTGAGTGTAACACTCGTGTGAGTGTTTCACTCGTGTGAGTGTAATACTCGTGTGAGTGTAATGCTCGTGTGATTGCTACACTCGTGTGAGTGTAACACTCGTGTGAGTGCTACACTCGTGTGAGTGTAACACTCGTGTGAGTGTTTCACTCGTGTTTGTGTCACGTTCACTAGTGTGAGTTACACTCGTGCGAGTGTTACACTCGTGTGAGTGTAACACTCGTTTGAGTGTAACACTAGTGTGAGTGTTACACTAGTGTGAGTGTTACACTCGTGTGAGTGTAACACTCGTGTGAGTGTTTCACTCGTGTGAGTGTAACACTCATATGAGTGTAACACTCGTGTGAGTGTTTCACTCGTGTGAGTGCTGCACTCGTGTGAGTGTAACACTCGTGTGAGTATAACACTCGTGTGAGTGCTACACTCGTGTGAGTGTAACACTAGTGTGAGTGTTTCATTCGTGTGAGTGCTACACTCGTGTGAGTGTAACACTAGTGTGAGTGTTTCATTCGTGTGAGTGCTACACTCGTGTGAGTGCTACACTCGTGTGAGTGTAACACTCGTGTGAGTGCTACACTCGTGTGAGTGTAACACTCGTGTGAGTGTAACACTCGTGTGAGTAACTCTCGTGTGAGTGCTACACTCGTGTGAGTGTAACACTAGTGTGAGTGTTTCACTCGTGTGAGTGTTTCAATCGTGTGAGTGCTACACTCGTGTGAGTGTAACACTAGTGTGAGTGTAACACTAGGGTGAGTGTAACACTAGTGTGAGTGTTTCACTCGTGTGAGTGTTTCACTCGTGTGAGTGTAACACTCGTGTGAGTGCTACACTCGTGTGAGTGTAACACTCGTGTAAGTGTAACACTCGTGTAAGTGTTTCACTTGCGCGAGTGTTTCACTCGTGTGAGTGTAACACTCGTGTGAGTGTTACACTCGTGTGAGTGTAACACTCGTGTGAGTGTTTCACTCGTGTTTGTGTCACGTTCACTAGTATGAGTGTTACACTCGTGCGAGTATTACACTCGTGCGAGTGTTACACTAGTGTGAGTGTTTCACTCGTGTGAGTGTAACACTCGTGTGAGTGTTACACTCGTGTGAGTGTTACACTCGTGTGAGTGTTTCACTTGTGTGAGTGTTTCACTTGTGTGAGTGTTTCACTCGTGTGAGTGTTTCACTTGTGTGAGTGTTTCACTCGTGTGAGTGTTAGAGCGACTCTTGTGAGTGTTTCACTCGTGTGAGTGTTACACTCGTGTGAGTGTTTCAGTCGAGTGAGTGTTTCACTCGTGTGAGTGTTTCACTATCGTGAGTGTTTCACTAGTGAGTGTTTCACTAGTGAGTGTTACACTCGTGCGAGTGTTACACTCGTGTGAGTGTAACACTCGTGTGAGTGTTTCACTCGTGTGAGTGTAACACTCGTGTGAGTGTAACACTCGTGTGAGTGTAATGCTCGTGTGAGTGTAATGCTCGTGTGATTGCTACACTCGTGTGAGTGTAACACTCGTGTGAGTGTAATGCTCGTGTGAGTGTAACACTCGTGTGAGTGTAACACTCGTGTGAGTGCTACACTCGTGTGAGTGTAACACTAGTGTGAGTGTTTCATTCGTGTGAGTGCTACACTCGTGTGAGTGTAACACTCGTGTGAGTGCTACACTCGTGTGAGTGTAACACTCGTGTGAGTGTAACACTCGTGTGAGTAACACTCGTGTGAGTGCTACACTCGTGTGAGTGTAACACTAGTGTGAGTGTTTCACTCGTGTGAGTGCTAGACTCGTGAGAGTGCTACACTCGTGTGAGTGCTACACTCGTGTGAGTGTAACACTCGTGTTAGTGCTACACTCGTGTGAGTGTAACACTCGTGTGAGTGTAACACTAGTGTGAGTGTTACACTAGTGTGAGTGTTACACGAGTGTGAGTGTTACACTGGTGTGAGTGTTTCACTAGTGAGTGTTACACTCATGTGAGTGTAACACTCGTGTGAGTGCTACACTCGTGTGAGTGTAACACTCGTGTGAGTGTAACACTAGTGTGAGTGTTACACTCGTGTGAGTGTTTCACTCGTGTGAGTGTAACACTCATATGAGTGTAACACTCGTGTGAGTGTAACACTCGTGTGAGTGCTACACTCGTGTGAGTGTAACACTAGTGTGAGTGTTTCATTCGTGTGAGTGCTACACTCGTGTGAGTGTAACACTAGTGTGAGTGTTTCATTCGTGTGAGTGCTACACTCGTGTGAGTGTAACACTCGTGTGAGTGCTACACTCGTGTGAGTGCTACACTCGTGTGAGTGTAACACTCGTGTGAGTGTAACACTCGTGTGAGTAACTCTCGTGTGAGTGCTACACTCGTGTGAGTGTAACACTAGTGTGAGTGTTTCACTCGTGTGAGTGCTACACTCGTGTGAGTGTAACACTAGTGTGAGTGTAACACTAGGGTGAGTGTAACACTAGTGTGAGTGTTTCACTCGTGTGAGTGTTTCACTCGTGTGAGTGTAACACTCGTGTGAGTGTAACACTCGTGTGAGTAACTCTCGTGTGAGTGCTACACTCGTGTGAGTGTAACACTAGTGTGAGTGTTTCACTCGTGTGAGTGCTACACTCGTGTGAGTGTAACACTAGTGTGAGTGTAACACTAGGGTGAGTGTAACACTAGTGTGAGTGTTTCACTTGTGTGAGTGTTTCACTTGTGTGAGTGTTTCACTCATGTGAGTGTTAGAGCGACTCGTGTGAGTGTTTCACTCGTGTGAGTGCTACACTCGTGTGAGTGTTTCAGTCGAGTGAGTGTTTCACTCGTGTGTGTTTCAGTCGAGTGAGTGTTACACTTGTGTGAGTGTTTCACTATCGTGAGTGTTTCACTAGTGAGTGTTACACTCGTGCGAGTGCTACACTCGTGTGAGTGTAACACTCGTGTGAGTGTAAAACTAGTGTGAGTGTTACACTAGTGTGAGTGTTACACTCGTGTGAGTGTAACACTCGTGTGAGTGTTTCACTCGTGTGAGTGTAACACTCGTGTGAGTGTTTCACTCGTGTGAGTGTAATACTCGTGTGAGTGTAATGCTCGTGTGAGTGTAATACTCGTGTGAGTGTAATGCTCGTGTGATTGCTACACTCGTGTGAGTGTAACACTCGTGTGAGTGTAACACTCGTGTGAGGGCTACACTCGCGTGAGTGTAACACTAGTGTGAGTGTTTCACTCGTGTTTGTGTCACGTTCACTAGTGTGAGTGTTACACTCGTGCGAGTGTTACACTCGTGTGAGTGTTACACTAGTGTGAGTGTTTCACTCGTATGAGTGTAACACTCGTGTGAGTGTAACACTAGTGTGAGTGTTTCACTCGTGTGAGTGTTAGAGCGACTCGTGTGAGTGTTACACTCGTGTGAGTGTTTCACTTGTGTGAGTGTTTCACTTGTGTGAGTGTTTCACTCATGTGAGTGTTAGAGCGACTCGTGTGAGTGTTTCACTCGTGTGAGTGTTACACTCGTGTGAGTGTTTCAGTCGAGTGAGTGTTTCACTCGTGTGAGTGTTTCAGTCGAGTGAGTGTTACACTTGTGTGAGTGTTTCACTATCGTGAGTGTTTCACTAGTGAGTGTTACACTCGTGCGAGTGTTACACTCGTGTGAGTGTAACACTCGTGTGAGTGTTTCACTCGTGTGAGTGTAACACTCGTGTGAGTGTAACACTCGTGTGAGTGTAATACTCGTGTGAGTGTAATACTCGTGTGAGTGTAACACTAGTGTGAGTGTTTCATTCGTGTGAGTGCTACACTCGTGTGAGTGTAACACTAGTGTGAGTGTTTCATTCGTGTGAGTGCTACACTCGTGTGAGTGCTACACTCGTGTGAGTGTAACACTCGTGTGAGTGCTACACTCGTGTGAGTGTAACACTCGTGTGAGTGTAACACTCGTGTGAGTAACACTCGTGTGAGTGCTACACTCGTGTGAGTGTAACACTAGTGTGAGTGTTTCACTCGTGTGAGTGCTAGACTCGTGAGAGTGCTACACTCGTGTGAGTGCTACACTCGTGTGAGTGTAACACTCGTGTTAGTGCTACACTCGTGTGAGTGTAACACTCGTGTGAGTGTAACACTAGTGTGAGTGTTACACTAGTGTGAGTGTTACACGAGTGTGAGTGTTACACTGGTGTGAGTGTTTCACTAGTGAGTGTTACACTCATGTGAGTGTAACACTCGTGTGAGTGCTACACTCGTGTGAGTGTAACACTCGTGTGAGTGTAACACTAGTGTGAGTGTTACACTAGTGTGAGTGTTACACTCGTGTGAGTGTAACACTCGTGTGAGTGTTTCACTCGTGTGAGTGTAACACTCATATGAGTGTAACACTCGTGTGAGTGTAACACTCGTGTGAGTGCTACACTCGTGTGAGTGTAACACTAGTGTGAGTGTTTAATTCGTGTGAGTGCTACACTCGTGTGAGTGTAACACTAGTGTGAGTGTTTCATTCGTGTGAGTGCTACACTCGTGTGAGTGTAACACTCGTGTGAGTGCTACACTCGTGTGAGTGCTACACTCGTGTGAGTGTAACACTCGTGTGAGTGTAACACTCGTGTGAGTAACTCTCGTGTGAGTGCTACACTCGTGTGAGTGTAACACTAGTGTGAGTGTTTCACTCGTGTGAGTGCTACACTCGTGTGAGTGTAACACTAGTGTGAGTGTAACACTAGGGTGAGTGTAACACTAGTGTGAGTGTTTCACTCGTGTGAGTGTTTCACTCGTGTGAGTGTAACACTCGTGTGAGTGTAACACTCGTGTGAGTAACTCTCGTGTGAGTGCTACACTCGTGTGAGTGTAACACTAGTGTGAGTGTTTCACTCGTGTGAGTGCTACACTCGTGTGAGTGTAACACTAGTGTGAGTGTAACACTAGGGTGAGTGTAACACTAGTGTGAGTGTAACACTCGTGTGAGTGTTTCACTTGTGTGAGTGTTTCACTTGTGTGAGTGTTTCACTCATGTGAGTGTTAGAGCGACTCGTGTGAGTGTTTCACTCGTGTGAGTGCTACACTCGTGTGAGTGTTTCAGTCGAGTGAGTGTTTCACTCGTGTGTGTTTCAGTCGAGTGAGTGTTACACTTGTGTGAGTGTTTCACTATCGTGAGTGTTTCACTAGTGAGTGTTACACTCGTGCGAGTGCTACACTCGTGTGAGTGTAACACTCGTGTGAGTGTAAAACTAGTGTGAGTGTTACACTAGTGTGAGTGTTACACTCGTGTGAGTGTAACACTCGTGTGAGTGTTTCACTCGTGTGAGTGTAACACTCGTGTGAGTGTTTCACTCGTGTGAGTGTACTACTCGTGTGAGTGTAATGCTCGTGTGATTGCTACACTCGTGTGAGTGTAACACTCGTGTGAGTGTAACACTCGTGTGAGGGCTACACTCGCGTGAGTGTAACACTAGTGTGAGTGTTTCACTCGTGTTTGTGTCACGTTCACTAGTGTGAGTGTTACACTCGTGCGAGTGTTACACTCGTGTGAGTGTTACACTAGTGTGAGTGTTTCACTCGTATGAGTGTAACACTCGTGTGAGTGTAACACTAGTGTGAGTGTTTCACTCGTGTGAGTGTTAGAGCGACTCGTGTGAGTGTTACACTCGTGTGAGTGTTTCACTTGTGTGAGTGTTTCACTTGTGTGAGTGTTTCACTCATGTGAGTGTTAGAGCGACTCGTGTGAGTGTTTCACTCGTGTGAGTGTTACACTCGTGTGAGTGTTTCAGTCGAGTGAGTGTTTCACTCGTGTGAGTGTTTCAGTCGAGTGAGTGTTACACTTGTGTGAGTGTTTCACTATCGTGAGTGTTTCACTAGTGAGTGTTACACTCGTGCGAGTGTTACACTCGTGTGAGTGTAACACTCGTGTGAGTGTTTCACTCGTGTGAGTGTAACACTCGTGTGAGTGTAACACTCGTGTGAGTGTAATACTCGTGTGAGTGCTACACTCGTGTGAGTGTAACACTAGTGTGAGTGTTTCATTCGTGTGAGTGCTACACTCGTGTGAGTGTAACACTAGTGTGAGTGTTTCATTCGTGTGAGTGCTACACTCGTGTGAGTGCTACACTCGTGTGAGTGTAACACTCGTGTGAGTGCTACACTCGTGTGAGTGTAACACTCGTGTGAGTGTAACACTCGTGTGAGTAACTCTCGTGTGAGTGCTACACTCGTGTGAGTGTAACACTAGTGTGAGTGTTTCACTCGTGTGAGTGTTTCAATCGTGTGAGTGCTACACTCATGTGAGTGTAACACTAGTGTGAGTGTAACACTAGGGTGAGTGTAACACTAGTGTGAGTGTTTCACTCGTGTGAGTGTTTCACTCGTGTGAGTGTAACACTCGTGTGAGTGCTACACTCGTGTGAGTGTAACACTCGTGTAAGTGTTTCACTTGCGCGAGTGTTTCACTCGTGTGAGTGTAACACTCGTGTGAGTGTTACACTCGTGTGAGTGTAACACTCGTGTGAGTGTTTCACTCGTGTTTGTGTCACGTTCACTAGTATGAGTGTTACACTCGTGCGAGTGTTACACTCGTGCGAGTGTTACACTAGTGTGAGTGTAACACTCGTGTGAGTGTTTCACTCGTGTGAGTGTAACACTCGTGTGAGTGTTACACTCGTGTGAGTGTTACACTCGTGTGAGTGTTTCACTTGTGTGAGTGTTTCACTTGTGTGAGTGTTTCACTCATGTGAGTGTTAGAGCGACTCTTGTGAGTGTTTCACTCGTGTGAGTGTTACACTCGTGTGAGTGTTTCAGTCGAGTGAGTGTTTCACTCGTGTGAGTGTTTCACTAGTGAGTGTTTCACTAGTGAGTGTTACACTCGTGCGAGTGTTACACTCGTGCGAGTGTAACACTCGTGTGAGTGTTTCACTCGTGTGAGTGTAACACTCGTGTGAGTGTAACACTCGTGTGAGTGTAATGCTCGTGTGAGTGTAATGCTCGTGTGATTGCTACACTCGTGTGAGTGTAACACTAGTGTGAGTGTTTCATTCGTGTGAGTGTAACACTCGTGTGAGTGCTACACTCGTGTGAGTGTAACACTCGTGTGAGTGTAACACTCGTGTGAGTAACACTCGTGTGAGTGCTACACTCGTGTGAGTGTAACACTAGTGTGAGTGTTTCACTCGTGTGAGTGCTAGACTCGTGAGAGTGCTACACTCGTGTGAGTGCTACACTCGTGTGAGTGTAACACTCGTGTTAGTGCTACACTCGTGTGAGTGTAACACTCGTGTGAGTGTAACACTAGTGTGAGTGTAACACTAGTGTGAGTGTTACACTAGTGTGAGTGTTACACTAGTGTGAGTGTTACACGAGTGTGAGTGTTACACTGGTGTGAGTGTTTCACTAGTGAGTGTTACACTCATGTGAGTGTAACACTCGTGTGAGTGCTACACTCGTGTGAGTGTAACACTCGTGTGAGTGTAACACTAGTGTGAGTGTTACACTCGTGTGAGTGTAACACTCGTGTGAGTGTTTCACTCGTGTGAGTGTAACACTCATATGAGTGTAACACTCGTGTGAGTGTAACACTCGTGTGAGTGCTACACTCGTGTGAGTGTAACACTAGTGTGAGTGTTTCATTCGTGTGAGTGCTACACTCGTGTGAGTGTAACACTAGTGTGAGTGTTTCATTCGTGTGAGTGCTACACTCGTGTGAGTGTAACACTCGTGTGAGTGCTACACTCGTGTGAGTGCTACACTCGTGTGAGTGTAACACTCGTGTGAGTGTAACACTCGTGTGAGTAACTCTCGTGTGAGTGCTACACTCGTGTGAGTGTAACACTAGTGTGAGTGTTTCACTCGTGTGAGTGCTACACTCGTGTGAGTGTAACACTAGTGTGAGTGTAACACTAGGGTGAGTGTAACACTAGTGTGAGTGTTTCACTCGTGTGAGTGTTTCACTCGTGTGAGTGTAACACTCGTGTGAGTGTAACACTCGTGTGAGTAACTCTCGTGTGAGTGCTACACTCGTGTGAGTGTAACACTAGTGTGAGTGTTTCACTCGTGTGAGTGCTACACTCGTGTGAGTGTAACACTAGTGTGAGTGTAACACTAGGGTGAGTGTAACACTAGTGTGAGTGTTTCACTCGTGTGAGTGCTACACTCGTGTGAGTATAACACTCGTGTGAGTGTTTCACTCGTATGAGTGTAACACTCGTGTGAGTGTTTCACTTGTGTGAGTGTTTCACTTGTGTGAGTGTTTCACTCATGTGAGTGTTAGAGCGACTCGTGTGAGTGTTTCACTCGTGTGAGTGCTACACTCGTGTGAGTGTTTCAGTCGAGTGAGTGTTTCACTCGTGTGTGTTTCAGTCGAGTGAGTGTTACACTTGTGTGAGTGTTTCACTATCGTGAGTGTTTCACTAGTGAGTGTTACACTCGTGCGAGTGCTACACTCGTGTGAGTGTAACACTCGTGTGAGTGTAAAACTAGTGTGAGTGTTAAACTAGTGTGAGTGTTACACTCGTGTGAGTGTAACACTCGTGTGAGTGTTTCACTCGTGTGAGTGTAACACTCGTGTGAGTGTTTCACTCGTGTGAGTGTAATACTCGTGTGAGTGTAATGCTCGTGTGATTGCTACACTCGTGTGAGTGTAACACTCGTGTGAGTGTAACACTCGTGTGAGGGCTACACTCGCGTGAGTGTAACACTCGTGTGAGTGTTTCACTCGTGTTTGTGTCACGTTCACTAGTGTGAGTGTTACACTCGTGCGAGTGTTACACTCGTGTGAGTGTTACACTAGTGTGAGTGTTTCACTCGTATGAGTGTAACACTCGTGTGAGTGTAACACTAGTGTGAGTGTTTCACTCGTGTGAGTGTTAGAGCGACTCGTGTGAGTGTTACACTCGTGTGAGTGTTTCACTTGTGTGAGTGTTTCACTTGTGTGAGTGTTTCACTCATGTGAGTGTTAGAGCGACTCGTGTGAGTGTTTCACTCGTGTGAGTGTTACACTCGTGTGAGTGTTTCAGTCGAGTGAGTGTTTCACTCGTGTGAGTGTTTCAGTCGAGTGAGTGTTACACTTGTGTGAGTGTTTCACTATCGTGAGTGTTTCACTAGTGAGTGTTACACTCGTGCGAGTGTTACACTCGTGTGAGTGTAACACTCGTGTGAGTGTTTCACTCGTGTGAGTGTAACGCTCGTGTGAGTGTAACACTCGTGTGATTGCTACACTCGTGTGAGTGTAACACTCGTGTGAGTGTAACACTCGTGTGAGTGCTACACTCGTGTGAGTGTAACACTAGTGTGAGTGTTTCATTCGTGTGAGTGCTACACTCGTGTGAGTGTAACACTCGTGTGAGTGCTACACTCGTGTGAGTGTAACACTCGTGTGAGTGTAACACTCGTGTGAGTAACACTCGTGCGAGGCTACACTCGTGTGAGTGTAACACTAGTGTGAGTGTTTCACTCGTGTGAGTGCTAGACTCGTGTGAGTGCTACACTCGTGTGAGTGTAACACTCGTGTTAGTGCTACACTCGTGTGAGTGTAACACTAGTTTGAGTGTTACACTAGTGTGAGTGTTACACTGGTGTGAGTGTTACACTGGTGTGAGTGTTACACTGGTGTGAGTGTTACACTGGTGTGAGTGTTACACTGGTGTGAGTGTTTCACTAGTGAGTGCTACACTCGTGTGAGTGTAACACTAGTGTGAGTGTTTCACTCGTGTGAGTGCTACACTCGTGTGAGTGTAACACTAGTGTGAGTGTAACACTAGGGTGAGTGTAACACTAGTGTGAGTGTTTCACTCGTGTGAGTGTTTCACTCGTGTGAGTGTAACACTCGTGTGAGTGCTACACTCGTGTGAGTGTAACACTCGTGTAAGTGTTTCACTTGCGCGAGTGTTTCACTCGTGTGAGTGTTAGAGCGACTCGTGTGAGTGTTACACTCGTGTGAGTGTTTCACTTGTGTGAGTGTTTCACTTGTGTGAGTGTTTCACTCATGTGAGTGTTAGAGCGACTCGTGTGAGTGTTTCACTCGTGTGAGTGTTACACTCGTGTGAGTGTTTCAGTCGAGTGAGTGTTTCACTCGTGTGAGTGTTTCAGTCGAGTGAGTGTTACACTTGTGTGAGTGTTTCACTATCGTGAGTGTTTCACTAGTGAGTGTTACACTCGTGCGAGTGCTACACTCGTGTGAGTGTAACACTCGTGTGAGTGTAAAACTAGTGTGAGTGTTACACTAGTGTGAGTGTTACACTCGTGTGAGTGTAACACTCGTGTGAGTGTTTCACTCGTGTGAGTGTAACACTCGTGTGGGTGTTTCACTCGTGTGAGTGTAACACTCGTGTGAGTGTAACACTCGTGTGAGTGTAATACTCGTGTGAGTGTAATGCTCGTGTGATTGCTACACTCGTGTGAGTGTAACACTCGTGTGAGTGTAACACTCGTGTGAGTGCTACACTCGTGTGAGTGTAACACTCGTGTGAGTGTTTCACTCGTGTTTGTGTAACGTTCACTAGTGTGAGTGTTACACTCGTGCTAGTGTTACACTCGTGTGAGTGTTACACTAGTGTGAGTGTTTCACTCGTATGAGTGTAACACTGGTGTGAGTGTAACACTAGTGTGAGTGTTTCACTCGTGTGAGTGTTAGAGCGACTCGTGTGAGTGTTACACTCGTGTGAGTGTTTCACTTGTGTGAGTGTTTCACTTGTGTGAGTGTTTCACTTGTGTGAGTGTTTCACTCATGTGAGTGTTAGAGCGACTCGTGTGAGTGTTTCACTCGTGTGAGTGTTACACTCGTGTGAGTGTTTCAGTCGAGTGAGTGTTTCACTCATGTGAGTGTTTCAGTCGAGTGAGTGTTACACTTGTGTGAGTGTTTCACTATCGTGAGTGTTTCACTATCGTGAGTGTTTCACTAGTGAGTGTTACACTCGTGCGAGTGTTACACTCGTGTGAGTGTAACACTCGTGTGAGTGTTTCACTCGTGTGAGTGTAACACTCGTGTGAGTGTAACACTCGTGTGAGTGTAATACTCGTGTGAGTGTAATGCTCGTGTGATTGCTACACTCGTGTGAGTGTAACACTCGTGTGAGTGTAACACTCGTGTGAGGGCTACACTCGCGTGAGTGTAACACTCGTGTGAGTGTTTCACTCGTGTTTGTGTCACGTTCACTAGTGTGAGTGTTACACTCGTGTGAGTGTAACACTAGTGTGAGTGTTTCATTCGTGTGAGTGCTACACTCGTGTGAGTGTAACACTCGTGTGAGTAACACTCGTGCGAGGCTACACTCGTGTGAGTGTAACACTAGTGTGAGTGTTTCACTCGTGTGAGTGCTAGACTCGTGTGAGTGCTACACTCGTGTTAGTGCTACACTCGTGTGAGTGTAACACTAGTTTGAGTGTAGCACTAGTGTGAGTGTTACACTAGTGTGAGTGTTACACTGGTGTGAGTGTTACACTGGTGTGAGTGTTACAATGGTGTGAGTGTTACACTGGTGTGAGTGTTTCACTAGTGAGTGCTACACTCGTGTGAGTGTAACACTAGTGTGAGTGTTTCACTCGTGTGAGTGCTACACTCGTGTGAGTGTAACACTAGTGTGAGTGTAACACTAGGGTGAGTGTAACACTAGTGTGAGTGTTTCACTCGTGTGAGTGTTTCACTCGTGTGAGTGTAACACTCGTGTGAGTGCTACACTCGTGTGAGTGTAACACTCGTGTAAGTGTTTCACTTGCGCGAGTGTTTCACTCGTGTGAGTGTTAGAGCGACACGTGTGAGTGTTACACTCGTGTGAGTGTTTCACTTGTGTGAGTGTTTCACTTGTGTGAGTGTTTCACTCATGTGAGTGTTAGAGCGACTCGTGTGAGTGTTTCACTCGTGTGAGTGTTACACTCGTGTGAGTGTTTCAGTCGAGTGAGTGTTTCACTCGTGTGAGTGTTTCAGTCGAGTGAGTGTTACACTTGTGTGAGTGTTTCACTATCGTGAGTGTTTCACTAGTGAGTGTTACACTCGTGCGAGTGCTACACTCGTGTGAGTGTAACACTCGTGTGAGTGTAAAACTAGTGTGAGTGTTACACTAGTGTGAGTGTTACACTCGTGTGAGTGTAACACTCGTGTGAGTGTTTCACTCGTGTGAGTGTAACACTCGTGTGGCTGTTTCACTCGTGTGAGTGTAACACTCGTGTGAGTGTAACACTCGTGTGAGTGTAATACTCGTGTGAGTGTAATGCTCGTGTGATTGCTACACTCGTGTGAGTGTAACACTCGTGTGAGTGTAACACTCGTGTGAGTGCTACACTCGTGTGAGTGTAACACTCGTGTGAGTGTTTCACTCGTGTTTGTGTAACGTTCACTAGTGTGAGTGTTACACTCGTGCTAGTGTTACACTCGTGTGAGTGTTACACTAGTGTGAGTGTTTCACTCGTATGAGTGTTAGAGCGACTCGTGTGAGTGTTACACTCGTGTGAGTGTTTCACTTGTGTGAGTGTTTCACTTGTGTGAGTGTTTCACTTGTGTGAGTGTTTCACTCATGTGAGTGTTAGAGCGACTCGTGTGAGTGTTTCACTCGTGTGAGTGTTACACTCGTGTGAGTGTTTCAGTCGAGTGAGTGTTTCACTCATGTGAGTGTTTCAGTCGAGTGAGTGTTACACTTGTGTGAGTGTTTCACTATCGTGAGTGTTTCACTAGTGAGTGTTACACTCGTGCGAGTGTTACACTCGTGTGAGTGTAACACTCGTGTGAGTGTTTCACTCGTGTGAGTGTAACACTCGTGTGAGTGTAACACTCGTGTGAGTGTAATACTCGTGTGAGTGTAATGCTCGTGTGATTGCTACACTCGTGTGAGTGTAATACTCGTGTGAGTGTAACACTCGTGTGAGTGCTACACTCGTGTGAGTGTAACACTAGTGTGAGTGTTTCATTCGTGTGAGTGCTACACTCGTGTGAGTGCTACACTCTTGTGAGTGTAACACTCGTGTGAGTGTAACACTCGTGTGAGTAACACTCGTGTGAGTGCTACACTCGTGTGAGTGTAACACTAGTGTGAGTGTTTCACTCGTGTGAGTGCTAGACTCGTGTGAGTGCTACACTCGTGTGAGTGCTACACTCGTGTGAGTGTAACACTCGTGTTAGTGCTACACTCGTGTGAGTGTAACACTCGTGTGAGTGTAACACTAGTGTGAGTGTTACACTAGTGTGAGTGTTACACTAGTGTGAGTGTTACACTGGTGTGAGTGTTTCACTAGTGAGTGTTACACTCATGTGAGTGTAACACTCGTGTGAGTGTAACACTAGTGTGAGTGTTACACTAGTGTGAGTGTTACACTCGTGTGAGTGTAACACTCGTGTGAGTGTTTCACTCGTGTGAGTGTAACACTCATATGAGTGTAACACTCGTGTGAGTGTTTCACTCGTGTGAGTGCTGCACTCGTGTGAGTGTAACACTCGTGTGAGTGTAACACTCGTGTGAGTGTAACACTCGTGTGAGTGCTACACTCGTGTGAGTGTAACACTAGTGTGAGTGTTTCATTCGTGTGAGTGCTACACTCGTGTGAGTGTAACACTAGTGTGAGTGTTTCATTCGTGTGAGTGCTACACTCGTGTGAGTGCTACACTCGTGTGAGTGTAACACTCGTGTGAGTGCTACACTCGTGTGAGTGTAACACTCGTGTGAGTAACTCTCGTGTGAGTGTTTCACTCGTGTGAGTGCTACACTCGTGTGAGTGTAACACTCGTGTAAGTGTTTCACTTGCGCGAGTGTTTCACTCGTGTGAGTGTAACACTCGTGTGAGTGTTACACTCGTGTGAGTATAACACTCGTGTGAGTGTTTCACTCGTATGAGTGTAACACTCGTGTGAGTGTAACACTAGTGTGAGTGTTTAACTCGTGTGAGTGTTAGAGCGACTCGTGTGAGTGTTACACTCGTGTGAGTGTTTCACTTGTGTGAGTGTTTCACTTGTGTGAGTGTTTCACTCATGTGAGTGTTAGAGCGACTCGTGTGAGTGTTTCACTCGTGTGAGTGTTACACTCGTGTGAGTGTTTCAGTCGAGTGAGTGTTTCACTCGTGTGAGTGTTTCAGTCGAGTGAGTGTTACACTTGTGTGAGTGTTTCACTATCGTGAGTGTTTCACTAGTGAGTGTTACACTCGTGCGAGTGCTACACTCGTGTGAGTGTAACACTCGTGTGAGTGTAAAACTAGTGTGAGTGTTACACTAGTGTGAGTGTTACACTCGTGTGAGTGTAACACTCGTGTGAGTGTTTCACTCGTGTGAGTGTAACACTCGTGTGAGTGTTTCACTCGTGTGAGTGTAATACTCGTGTGAGTGTAATGCTCGTGTGATTGCTACACTCGTGTGAGTGTAACACTCGTGTGAGTGTAACACTCGTGTGAGTGCTACACTCGTGTGAGTGTAACACTCGTGTGAGTGTTTCACTCGTGTTTGTGTCACGTTCACTAGTGTGAGTGTTACACTCGTGCGAGTGTTACACTCGTGTGAGTGTTACACTAGTGTGAGTGTTTCACTCGTATGAGTGTAACACTCGTGTGAGTGTAACACTAGTGTGAGTGTTTCACTCGTGTGAGTGTTAGAGCGACTCGTGTGAGTGTTTCACTTGTGTGAGTGTTTCACTTGTGTGAGTGTTTCACTCATGTGAGTGTTAGAGCGACTCGTGTGAGTGTTTCACTCGTGTGAGTGTTTCACTCGTGTGAGTGTAACACTCGTGTGAGTGTAACACTTGTGTGAGTGTAATACTCGTGTGAGTGTAATGCTCGTGTGATTGCTACACTCGTGTGAGTGTAACACTCGTGTGAGTGTAACACTCGTGTGAGTGCTACACTCGTGTGAGTGTAACACTAGTGTGAGTGTTTCATTCGTGTGAGTGCTACACTCGTGTGAGTGTAACACTCGTGTGAGTGCTACACTCGTGTGAGTGTAACACTCGTGTGAGTAACACTCGTGTGAGTGCTACACTCGTGTGAGTGTAACACTAGTGTGAGTGTTTCACTCGTGTGAGTGCTAGACTCGTGTGAGTGCTACACTCGTGTGAGTGTAACACTCGTGTTAGTGCTACACTCGTGTGAGTGTAACACTAGTGTGAGTGTAGCACTAGTGTGAGTGTTACACTAGTGTGAGTGTTACACTGGTGTGAGTGTTACACTGGTGTAAGTGTTACACTGGTGTGAGTGTTACACTGGTATGAGTGTTTCACTAGTGAGTGTTACACTCGTGTGAAAGTAACACTCGTGTGAGTGCTACACTCGTGTGAGTGTAACACTCGTGTGAGTGTAACACTAGTGTGAGTGTTACACTAGTGTGAGTGTAATACTCGTGTGAGTGTAATGCTCGTGTGATTGCTACACTCGTGTGAGTGTAACACTCGTGTGAGTGTAACACTCGTGTGAGGGCTACACTCGCGTGAGTGTAACACTCGTGTGAGTGTTTCACTCGTGTTTGTGTCACGTTCACTAGTGTGAGTGTTACACTCGTGCGAGTGTTACACTCGTGTGAGTGTTACACTAGTGTGAGTGTTTCACTCGTATGAGTGTAACACTCGTGTGAGTGTAACACTAGTGTGAGTGTTTCACTCGTGTGAGTGTTAGAGCGACTCGTGTGAGTGTTACACTCGTGTGAGTGTTTCACTTGTGTGAGTGTTTCACTTGTGTGAGTGTTTCACTCATGTGAGTGTTAGAGCGACTCGTGTGAGTGTTTCACTCGTGTGAGTGTTACACTCGTGTGAGTGTTTCAGTCGAGTGAGTGTTTCACTCGTGTGAGTGTTTCAGTCGAGTGAGTGTTACACTTGTGTGAGTGTTTCACTATCGTGAGTGTTTCACTAGTGAGTGTTACACTCGTGCGAGTGTTACACTCGTGTGAGTGTAACACTCGTGTGAGTGTTTCACTCGTGTGAGTGTAACGCTCGTGTGAGTGTAACACTCGTGTGATTGCTACACTCGTGTGAGTGTAACACTCGTGTGAGTGTAACACTCGTGTGAGTGCTACACTCGTGTGAGTGTAACACTAGTGTGAGTGTTTCATTCGTGTGAGTGCTACACTCGTGTGAGTGTAACACTCGTGTGAGTGCTACACTCGTGTGAGTGTAACACTCGTGTGAGTGTAACACTCGTGTGAGTAACACTCGTGCGAGGCTACACTCGTGTGAGTGTAACACTAGTGTGAGTGTTTCACTCGTGTGAGTGCTAGACTCGTGTGAGTGCTACACTCGTGTGAGTGTAACACTCGTGTTAGTGCTACACTCGTGTGAGTGTAACACTAGTTTGAGTGTTACACTAGTGTGAGTGTTACACTGGTGTGAGTGTTACACTGGTGTGAGTGTTACACTGGTGTGAGTGTTACACTGGTGTGAGTGTTACACTGGTGTGAGTGTTTCACTAGTGAGTGCTACACTCGTGTGAGTGTAACACTAGTGTGAGTGTTTCACTCGTGTGAGTGCTACACTCGTGTGAGTGTAACACTAGTGTGAGTGTAACACTAGGGTGAGTGTAACACTAGTGTGAGTGTTTCACTCGTGTGAGTGTTTCACTCGTGTGAGTGTAACACTCGTGTGAGTGCTACACTCGTGTGAGTGTAACACTCGTGTAAGTGTTTCACTTGCGCGAGTGTTTCACTCGTGTGAGTGTTAGAGCGACTCGTGTGAGTGTTACACTCGTGTGAGTGTTTCACTTGTGTGAGTGTTTCACTTGTGTGAGTGTTTCACTCATGTGAGTGTTAGAGCGACTCGTGTGAGTGTTTCACTCGTGTGAGTGTTACACTCGTGTGAGTGTTTCAGTCGAGTGAGTGTTTCACTCGTGTGAGTGTTTCAGTCGAGTGAGTGTTACACTTGTGTGAGTGTTTCACTATCGTGAGTGTTTCACTAGTGAGTGTTACACTCGTGCGAGTGCTACACTCGTGTGAGTGTAACACTCGTGTGAGTGTAAAACTAGTGTGAGTGTTACACTAGTGTGAGTGTTACACTCGTGTGAGTGTAACACTCGTGTGAGTGTTTCACTCGTGTGAGTGTAACACTCGTGTGGGTGTTTCACTCGTGTGAGTGTAACACTCGTGTGAGTGTAACACTCGTGTGAGTGTAATACTCGTGTGAGTGTAAAACTAGTGTGAGTGTTACACTAGTGTGAGTGTTACACTCGTGTGAGTGTAACACTCGTGTGAGTGTTTCACTCGTGTGAGTGTAACACTCGTGTGGGTGTTTCACTCGTGTGAGTGTAACACTCGTGTGAGTGTAACACTCGTGTGAGTGTAATACTCGTGTGAGTGTAATGCTCGTGTGATTGCTACACTCGTGTGAGTGTAACACTCGTGTGAGTGTAACACTCGTGTGAGTGTAACACTCGTGTGAGTGCTACACTCGTGTGAGTGTAACACTCGTGTGAGTGTTTCACTCGTGTTTGTGTAACGTTCACTAGTGTGAGTGTTACACTCGTGCTAGTGTTACACTCGTGTGAGTGTTACACTAGTGTGAGTGTTTCACTCGTATGAGTGTAACACTGGTGTGAGTGTAACACTAGTGTGAGTGTTTCACTCGTGTGAGTGTTAGAGCGACTCGTGTGAGTGTTACACTCGTGTGAGTGTTTCACTTGTGTGAGTGTTTCACTTGTGTGAGTGTTTCACTTGTGTGAGTGTTTCACTCATGTGAGTGTTAGAGCGACTCGTGTGAGTGTTTCACTCGTGTGAGTGTTACACTCGTGTGAGTGTTTCAGTCGAGTGAGTGTTTCACTCATGTGAGTGTTTCAGTCGAGTGAGTGTTACACTTGTGTGAGTGTTTCACTATCGTGAGTGTTTCACTATCGTGAGTGTTTCACTAGTGAGTGTTACACTCGTGCGAGTGTTACACTCGTGTGAGTGTAACACTCGTGTGAGTGTTTCACTCGTGTGAGTGTAACACTCGTGTGAGTGTAACACTCGTGTGAGTGTAATACTCGTGTGAGTGTAATGCTCGTGTGATTGCTACACTCGTGTGAGTGTAACACTCGTGTGAGTGTAACACTCGTGTGAGGGCTACACTCGCGTGAGTGTAACACTCGTGTGAGTGTTTCACTCGTGTTTGTGTCACGTTCACTAGTGTGAGTGTTACACTCGTGTGAGTGTAACACTAGTGTGAGTGTTTCATTCGTGTGAGTGCTACACTCGTGTGAGTGTAACACTCGTGTGAGTAACACTCGTGCGAGGCTACACTCGTGTGAGTGTAACACTAGTGTGAGTGTTTCACTCGTGTGAGTGCTAGACTCGTGTGAGTGCTACACTCGTGTTAGTGCTACACTCGTGTGAGTGTAACACTAGTTTGAGTGTAGCACTAGTGTGAGTGTTACACTAGTGTGAGTGTTACACTGGTGTGAGTGTTACACTGGTGTGAGTGTTACACTGGTGTGAGTGTTACACTGGTGTGAGTGTTTCACTAGTGAGTGCTACACTCGTGTGAGTGTAACACTAGTGTGAGTGTTTCACTCGTGTGAGTGCTACACTCGTGTGAGTGTAACACTAGTGTGAGTGTAACACTAGGGTGAGTGTAACACTAGTGTGAGTGTTTCACTCGTGTGAGTGTTTCACTCGTGTGAGTGTAACACTCGTGTGAGTGCTACACTCGTGTGAGTGTAACACTCGTGTAAGTGTTTCACTTGCGCGAGTGTTTCACTCGTGTGAGTGTTAGAGCGACACGTGTGAGTGTTACACTCGTGTGAGTGTTTCACTTGTGTGAGTGTTTCACTTGTGTGAGTGTTTCACTCATGTGAGTGTTAGAGCGACTCGTGTGAGTGTTTCACTCGTGTGAGTGTTACACTCGTGTGAGTGTTTCAGTCGAGTGAGTGTTTCACTCGTGTGAGTGTTTCAGTCGAGTGAGTGTTACACTTGTGTGAGTGTTTCACTATCGTGAGTGTTTCACTAGTGAGTGTTACACTCGTGCGAGTGCTACACTCGTGTGAGTGTAACACTCGTGTGAGTGTAAAACTAGTGTGAGTGTTACACTAGTGTGAGTGTTACACTCGTGTGAGTGTAACACTCGTGTGAGTGTTTCACTCGTGTGAGTGTAACACTCGTGTGGCTGTTTCACTCGTGTGAGTGTAACACTCGTGTGAGTGTAACACTCGTGTGAGTGTAATACTCGTGTGAGTGTAATGCTCGTGTGATTGCTACACTCGTGTGAGTGTAACACTCGTGTGAGTGTAACACTCGTGTGAGTGCTACACTCGTGTGAGTGTAACACTCGTGTGAGTGTTTCACTCGTGTTTGTGTAACGTTCACTAGTGTGAGTGTTACACTCGTGCTAGTGTTACACTCGTGTGAGTGTTACACTAGTGTGAGTGTTTCACTCGTATGAGTGTTAGAGCGACTCGTGTGAGTGTTACACTCGTGTGAGTGTTTCACTTGTGTGAGTGTTTCACTTGTGTGAGTGTTTCACTTGTGTGAGTGTTTCACTCATGTGAGTGTTAGAGCGACTCGTGTGAGTGTTTCACTCGTGTGAGTGTTACACTCGTGTGAGTGTTTCAGTCGAGTGAGTGTTTCACTCATGTGAGTGTTTCAGTCGAGTGAGTGTTACACTTGTGTGAGTGTTTCACTATCGTGAGTGTTTCACTAGTGAGTGTTACACTCGTGCGAGTGTTACACTCGTGTGAGTGTAACACTCGTGTGAGTGTTTCACTCGTGTGAGTGTAACACTCGTGTGAGTGTAACACTCGTGTGAGTGTAATACTCGTGTGAGTGTAATGCTCGTGTGATTGCTACACTCGTGTGAGTGTAATACTCGTGTGAGTGTAACACTCGTGTGAGTGCTACACTCGTGTGAGTGTAACACTAGTGTGAGTGTTTCATTCGTGTGAGTGCTACACTCGTGTGAGTGCTACACTCTTGTGAGTGTAACACTCGTGTGAGTGTAACACTCGTGTGAGTAACACTCGTGTGAGTGCTACACTCGTGTGAGTGTAACACTAGTGTGAGTGTTTCACTCGTGTGAGTGCTAGACTCGTGTGAGTGCTACACTCGTGTGAGTGCTACACTCGTGTGAGTGTAACACTCGTGTTAGTGCTACACTCGTGTGAGTGTAACACTCGTGTGAGTGTAACACTAGTGTGAGTGTTACACTAGTGTGAGTGTTACACTAGTGTGAGTGTTACACTGGTGTGAGTGTTTCACTAGTGAGTGTTACACTCATGTGAGTGTAACACTCGTGTGAGTGTAACACTAGTGTGAGTGTTACACTAGTGTGAGTGTTACACTCGTGTGAGTGTAACACTCGTGTGAGTGTTTCACTCGTGTGAGTGTAACACTCATATGAGTGTAACACTCGTGTGAGTGTTTCACTCGTGTGAGTGCTGCACTCGTGTGAGTGTAACACTCGTGTGAGTGTAACACTCGTGTGAGTGTAACACTCGTGTGAGTGCTACACTCGTGTGAGTGTAACACTAGTGTGAGTGTTTCATTCGTGTGAGTGCTACACTCGTGTGAGTGTAACACTAGTGTGAGTGTTTCATTCGTGTGAGTGCTACACTCGTGTGAGTGCTACACTCGTGTGAGTGTAACACTCGTGTGAGTGCTACACTCGTGTGAGTGTAACACTCGTGTGAGTAACTCTCGTGTGAGTGCTACACTCGTGTGAGTGTAACACTCGTGTGAGTGTAACACTAGTGTGAGTGTTTCACTCGTGTGAGTGCTACACTCGTGTGAGTGTAACACTCGTGTAAGTGTTTCACTTGCGCGAGTGTTTCACTCGTGTGAGTGTAACACTCGTGTGAGTGTTACACTCGTGTGAGTATAACACTCGTGTGAGTGTTTCACTCGTATGAGTGTAACACTCGTGTGAGTGTAACACTAGTGTGAGTGTTTAACTCGTGTGAGTGTTAGAGCGACTCGTGTGAGTGTTACACTCGTGTGAGTGTTTCACTTGTGTGAGTGTTTCACTTGTGTGAGTGTTTCACTCATGTGAGTGTTAGAGCGACTCGTGTGAGTGTTTCACTCGTGTGAGTGTTACACTCGTGTGAGTGTTTCAGTCGAGTGAGTGTTTCACTCGTGTGAGTGTTTCAGTCGAGTGAGTGTTACACTTGTGTGAGTGTTTCACTATCGTGAGTGTTTCACTAGTGAGTGTTACACTCGTGCGAGTGCTACACTCGTGTGAGTGTAACACTCGTGTGAGTGTAAAACTAGTGTGAGTGTTACACTAGTGTGAGTGTTACACTCGTGTGAGTGTAACACTCGTGTGAGTGTTTCACTCGTGTGAGTGTAACACTCGTGTGAGTGTTTCACTCGTGTGAGTGTAATACTCGTGTGAGTGTAATGCTCGTGTGATTGCTACACTCGTGTGAGTGTAACACTCGTGTGAGTGTAACACTCGTGTGAGTGCTACACTCGTGTGAGTGTAACACTCGTGTGAGTGTTTCACTCGTGTTTGTGTCACGTTCACTAGTGTGAGTGTTACACTCGTGCGAGTGTTACACTCGTGTGAGTGTTACACTAGTGTGAGTGTTTCACTCGTATGAGTGTAACACTCGTGTGAGTGTAACACTAGTGTGAGTGTTTCACTCGTGTGAGTGTTAGAGCGACTCGTGTGAGTGTTTCACTTGTGTGAGTGTTTCACTTGTGTGAGTGTTTCACTCATGTGAGTGTTAGAGCGATTCGTGTGAGTGTTTCACTCGTGTGAGTGTTTCACTCGTGTGAGTGTAACACTCGTGTGAGTGTAACACTTGTGTGAGTGTAATACTCGTGTGAGTGTAATGCTCGTGTGATTGCTACACTCGTGTGAGTGTAACACTCGTGTGAGTGTAACACTCGTGTGAGTGCTACACTCGTGTGAGTGTAACACTCGTGTGAGTAACACTCGTGTGAGTGCTACACTCGTGTGAGTGTAACACTAGTGTGAGTGTTTCACTCGTGTGAGTGCTAGACTCGTGTGAGTGCTACACTCGTGTGAGTGTAACACTCGTGTTAGTGCTACACTCGTGTGAGTGTAACACTAGTGTGAGTGTAGCACTAGTGTGAGTGTTACACTAGTGTGAGTGTTACACTGGTGTGAGTGTTACACTGGTGTAAGTGTTACACTGGTGTGAGTGTTACACTGGTATGAGTGTTTCACTAGTGAGTGTTACACTCGTGTGAAAGTAACACTCGTGTGAGTGCTACACTCGTGTGAGTGTAACACTCGTGTGAGTGTAACACTAGTGTGAGTGTTACACTAGTGTGAGTGTTACACTCGTGTGAGTGTAACACTCGTGTGAGTGCTACACTCGTGTGAGGGTAACACTCGTGTGAGTGCTACACTCGTGTGAGTGTAACACTCGTGTGAGTGCTACACTCGTGTGAGTGTAACACTAGTGTGAGTGTTACACTAGTGTGAGTGTTACACTCGTGTGAGTGTAACACTCGTGTGAGTGTTTCACTCGTGTGAGTGTAACACTCGTGTGAGTGTAACACTCGTGTGAGTGTAACACTCGTGTGAGTGCTACACTCGTGTGAGTGAAACACTAGTGTGAGTGTTTCATTCGTGTGAGTGCTACACTCGTGTGAGTGCTACACTCGTGTGAGTGCTACACTCGTGTAAGTGTAACACTAGTGTGAGTGTTTCATTCGTGTGAGTGCTACACTCGTGTGAGTGCTACACTCGTGTGAGTGTAACACTCGTGTGAGTGTAACACTCGTGTGAGTAACACTTGTGTGAGTGTTTCACTAGTGTGAGTGTTACACTCGTGTGAGTGTTTCACTCGTGTGAGTGCTACACTCGTGTGAGTGTAACACTAGTATGAGTGTAACACTAGGGTGAGTGTAACACTAGTGTGAGTGTTTCACTAGTGAGTGTTACACTCGTGTGATTGCTACACTCGTGTGAGTGTAACACTCGTGTGAGTGTAAAACTAGTGTGAGTGTTACACTAGTGTGAGTGTTACACTCGTGTGATTGTAACACTCGTGTGAGTTTTTCACTCGTGAGTGTTACACTCATGTGAGTGTAACACTCGTGTGAGTGCTACACTCGTGTGAGTGTAACACTCGTGTGAGTGTAACACTCGTGTGAGTGTTTCACTCGTGTGAGTGTAACACTCATATGAGTGTAACACTCGTGTGATTGTTTCACTCGTGTGAGTGCTGCACTCGTGTGAGTGTAACACTCGTGTGAGTGTAACACTCGTGTGAGTGCTACACTCGTGTGAGTGTAACACTAGTGTGAGTGTTTCATTCGTGTGAGTGCTACACTCGTGTGAGTGTAACACTAGTGTGAGTGTTTCATTCGTGTGAGTGCTACACTCGTGTGAGTGCTACACTCGTGTGAGTGTAACACTCGTGTGAGTGCTACACTCGTGTGAGTGTAACACTCGTGTGAGTGTAACACTCGTGTGAGTAACTCTCGTGTGAGTGCTACACTCGTGTGAGTGTAACACTAGTGTGAGTGTTTCACTCGTGTGAGTGCTACACTCGTGTGAGTGTAACACTAGTGTGAGTGTAACACTAGGGTGAGTGTAACACTAGTGTGAGTGTTTCACTCGTGTGAGTGTTAGAGCGACTCGTGTGAGTGTTACACTCGTGTGAGTGTTTCACTTGTGTGTGTTTCACTTGTGTGAGTGTTTCACTCATGTGAGTGTTAGAGCTACTCGTGTGAGTGTTTCACTCGTGTGAGTGTTACACTCGTGTGAGTGTTTCAGTCGAGTGAGTGTTTCACTCGTGTGAGTGTTTCACTAGTGAGTGTTACACTCGTGCGAGTGCTACACTCGTGTGAGTGTAACACTCGTGTGAGTGTAACACTAGTGTGAGTGTAACACTAGGGTGAGTGTAACACTAGTGTGAGTGTTTCACTCGTGTGAGTGTTTCACTCGTGTGAGTGTAACACTCGTGTGAGTGCTACACTCGTGTGAGTGTAACACTCGTGTAAGTGTTTAACTTGCGCGAGTGTTTCAATCGTGTGAGTGTAACACTCGTGTGAGTGTTACACTCGTGTGAGTGTAACACTCGTGTGAGTGTTTCACTCGTGTGAGTGTTAGAGCGACTCGTGTGAGTGTTACACTCGTGTGAGTGTTTCACTTGTGTGAGTGTTTCACTTGTGTGAGTGTTTCACTCATGTGAGTGTTAGAGCGACTCGTGTGAGTGTTTCTCTCGTGTGAGTGTTACACTTGTTTGAGTGTTTCAGTCGAGTGAGTGTTTCACTCGTGTGAGTGTTTCAGTCGAGTGAGTGTTACACTTGTGTGAGTGTTTCACTATCGTGAGTGTTTCACTAGTGAGTGTTACACTCGTGCGAGTGCTACACTCGTGTGAGTGTAACACTCGTGTGAGTGTAAAACTAGTGTGAGTGTTACACTAGTGTGAGTGTTACACTCGTGTGAGTGTAACACTCGTGTGAGTGTTTCACTCGTGTGAGTGTAACACTCGTGTGAGTGTTTCACTCGTGTGAGTGTAACACTCGTGTGAGTGTTTCACTCGTGTTTGTGTCACGTTCACTAGTGTGAGTGTTACACTCGTGCGAGTGTTACACTCGTATGAGTGTTACACTAGTGTGAGTGTTTCACTCGTATGAGTGTAACACTCGTGTGAGTGTAACACTAGTGTGAGTGTTTCACTCGTGTGAGTGTTAGAGCGACTCGTGTGAGTGTTACACTCGTGTGAGTGTTTCACTTGTGTGAGTGTTTCACTTGTGTGAGTGTTTCACGCATGTGAGTGTTAGAGCGACTCGTGTGAGTGTTTCACTCGTGTGAGTAACTCTCGTGTGAGTGCTACACTCGTGTGAGTGTAACACTAGTGTGAGTGTTTCACTCGTGTGAGTGCTACACTCGTGTGAGTGTAACACTAGTGTGAGTGTAACACTAGGGTGAGTGTAACACTAGTGTGAGTGTTTCACTCGTGTGAGTGTTAGAGCGACTCGTGTGAGTGTTACACTCGTGTGAGTGTTTCACTTGTGTGTGTTTCACTTGTGTGAGTGTTTCACTCATGTGAGTGTTAGAGCTACTCGTGTGAGTGTTTCACTCGTGTGAGTGTTACACTCGTGTGAGTGTTTCAGTCGAGTGAGTGTTTCACTCGTGTGAGTGTTTCACTAGTGAGTGTTACACTCGTGCGAGTGCTACACTCGTGTGAGTGTAACACTCGTGTGAGTGTAACACTAGTGTGAGTGTAACACTAGGGTGAGTGTAACACTAGTGTGAGTGTTTCACTCGTGTGAGTGTTTCACTCGTGTGAGTGTAACACTCGTGTGAGTGCTACACTCGTGTGAGTGTAACACTCGTGTAAGTGTTTAACTTGCGCGAGTGTTTCAATCGTGTGAGTGTAACACTCGTGTGAGTGTTACACTCGTGTGAGTGTAACACTCGTGTGAGTGTTTCACTCGTGTGAGTGTTAGAGCGACTCGTGTGAGTGTTACACTCGTGTGAGTGTTTCACTTGTGTGAGTGTTTCACTTGTGTGAGTGTTTCACTCATGTGAGTGTTAGAGCGACTCGTGTGAGTGTTTCTCTCGTGTGAGTGTTACACTTGTTTGAGTGTTTCAGTCGAGTGAGTGTTTCACTCGTGTGAGTGTTTCAGTCGAGTGAGTGTTACACTTGTGTGAGTGTTTCACTATCGTGAGTGTTTCACTAGTGAGTGTTACACTCGTGCGAGTGCTACACTCGTGTGAGTGTAACACTCGTGTGAGTGTAAAACTAGTGTGAGTGTTACACTAGTGTGAGTGTTACACTCGTGTGAGTGTAACACTCGTGTGAGTGTTTCACTCGTGTGAGTGTAACACTCGTGTGAGTGTTTCACTCGTGTGAGTGTAATACTCGTGTGAGTGTAATGCTCGTGTGATTGCTACACTCGTGTGAGTGTAACACTCGTGTGAGTGTAACACTCGTGTGAGTGCTACACTCGTGTGAGTGTAACACTCGTGTGAGTGTTTCACTCGTGTTTGTGTCACGTTCACTAGTGTGAGTGTTACACTCGTGCGAGTGTTACACTCGTATGAGTGTTACACTAGTGTGAGTGTTTCACTCGTATGAGTGTAACACCCGTGTGAGTGTAACACTAGTGTGAGTGTTTCACTCGTGTGAGTGTTAGAGCGACTCGTGTGAGTGTTACACTCGTGTGAGTGTTTCACTTGTGTGAGTGTTTCACTTGTGTGAGTGTTTCACTCATGTGAGTGTTAGAGCGACTCGTGTGAGTGTTTCACTCGTGTGAGTGTTACACTCGTGTGAGTGTTTCAGTCGAGTGAGTGTTTCACTCGTGTGAGTGTTTCAGTCGAGTGAGTGTTACACTTGTGTGAGTGTTTCACTATCGTGAGTGTTTCACTAGTGAGTGTTACACTCGTGCGAGTGTTACACTCGTGTGAGTGTAACACTCGTGCGAGTGTTACACTCGTGTGAGTGTAACACTCGTGTGAGTGTTTCACTCGTGTGAGTGTAACACTCGTGTGAGTGTAACACTCGTGTGAGTGTAATACTCGTGTGAGTGTAACACTCGTGTGAGCGCTACACTCGTGTGAGTGTAACACTAGTGTGAGTGTTTCATTCGTGTGAGTGCTACACTCGTGTGAGTGTAACACTAGTGTGAGTGTTTCATTCGTGTGAGTGCTACACTCGTGTGAGTGTAACACTCGTGTGAGTACTACACTCGTGTGAGTGTAACACTCGTGTGAGTGTTTAACTTGCGCGAGTGTTTCAATCGTGTGAGTGTAACACTCGTGTGAGTGTTACACTCGTGTGAGTGTAACACTCGTGTGAGTGTTTCACTCGTGTGAGTGTTAGAGCGACTCGTGTGAGTGTTACACTCGTGTGAGTGTTTCACTTGTGTGAGTGTTTCACTTGTGTGAGTGTTTCACTCATGTGAGTGTTAGAGCGACTCGTGTGAGTGTTTCTCTCGTGTGAGTGTTACACTCGTTTGAGTGTTTCAGTCGAGTGAGTGTTTCACTCGTGTGAGTGTTTCAGTCGAGTGAGTGTTACACTTGTGTGAGTGTTTCACTATCGTGAGTGTTTCACTAGTGAGTGTTACACTCGTGCGAGTGCTACACTCGTGTGAGTGTAACACTCGTGTGAGTGTAAAACTAGTGTGAGTGTTACACTAGTGTGAGTGTTACACTCGTGTGAGTGTAACACTCGTGTGAGTGTTTCACTCGTGTGAGTGTAACACTCGTGTGAGTGTTTCACTCGTGTGAGTGTAATACTCGTGTGAGTGTAATGCTCGTGTGATTGCTACACTCGTGTGAGTGTAACACTCGTGTGAGTGTAACACTCGTGTGAGTGCTACACTCGTGTGAGTGTAACACTCGTGTGAGTGTTTCACTCGTGTTTGTGTCACGTTCACTAGTGTGAGTGTTACACTCGTGCGAGTGTTACACTCGTATGAGTGTTACACTAGTGTGAGTGTTTCACTCGTATGAGTGTAACACTCGTGTGAGTGTAACACTAGTGTGAGTGTTTCACTCGTGTGAGTGTTAGAGCGACTCGTGTGAGTGTTACACTCGTGTGAGTGTTTCACTTGTGTGAGTGTTTCACTTGTGTGAGTGTTTCACTCGTGTGAGTGTTAGAGCGACTCGTGTGAGTGTTTCACTCGTGTGAGTGTTACACTCGTGTGAGTGTTTCAGTCGAGTGAGTGTTTCACTCGTGTGAGTGTTTCAGTCGAGTGAGTGTTACACTTGTGTGAGTGTTTCACTATCGTGAGTGTTTCACTAGTGAGTGTTACACTCGTGCGAGTGTTACACTCGTGTGAGTGTAACACTCGTGTGAGTGTTTCACTCGTGTGAGTGTAACACTCGTGTGAGTGTAACACTCGTGTGAGTGTAATACTCGTGTGAGTGTAATGCTCGTGTGATTGCTACACTCGTGTGAGTGTAACACTCGTGTGAGTGTAACACTCGTGTGAGCGCTACACTCGTGTGAGTGTAACACTAGTGTGAGTGTTTCATTCGTGTGAGTGCTACACTCGTGTGAGTGTAACACTAGTGTGAGTGTTTCATTCGTGTGAGTGCTACACTCGTGTGAGTGTAACACTCGTGTGAGTACTACACTCGTGTGAGTGTAACACTCGTGTGAGTGTAACACTCGTGTGAGTGTTACACTAGTGTGAGTGTTACACTCGTGTGAGTGTAACACTCGTTTGAGTGTTTCACTCGTGTGAGTGTTACACTCGTGTGAGTGTTTCACTCGTGTGAGTGCTACACATGTATGAGTGTAACGCTAGTATGAGTGTAACACTAGGGTGAGTGTAACACTAGTGTGAGTGTTTCACTAGTGAGTGTTACACTCGTGCGAGTGCTACACTCGTGTGAGTGTAATACTCGTGTGAGTGTAAAACTAGTGTGAGTGTTACACTAGTGTGAGTGTAACACTCGTGTGAGTAACACTCGTGTGAGTGCTACACTCGTGTGAGTGTAACATTCGTGTAAGTGCTACACTCGTGTGAGTGCTACACTCGTGTGAGTGTTACACTAGTGTGAGTGTTACACTCGTGTGAGTGTAACACTCGTTTGAGTGTTTCACTCGTGTGAGTGTAACACTCATATGAGTGTAACACTCGTGTGAGTGTTTCACTCGTGTGAGTGCTACCCTCGTGTGAGTGTAACACTCGTGTGAGTGTAACACTCGTGTGAGTGCTACACTCGTGTGAGTGTAACACTAGTGTGAGTGTTTCATTCGTGTGAGTGCTACACTCGTGTGAGTGTAACACTCGTGTGAGTGTAACACTAGTGTGAGTGTAACACTCGTGTGAGTAACACTCGTGTGAGTGCTACACTCGTGTGAGTGTAACACTAGTGGGAGTGTAACACTAGGGTGAGTGTAACACTAGTGTGAGTGTTTCACTCGTGTGAGTGTTTCACTCGTGTGAGTGTAACACTCGTGTGAGTGCTACACTCGTGTGAGTGTAACACTCGTGTAAGTGTTTCACTTGCGCGAGTGTTTCACTCGTGTGAGTGTAACACTCGTGTGAGTGTTTCACTCGTGTGAGTGTAACACTCGTGTGAGTGTTACACTCGTGTGAGTGTAACACTCGTGTGAGTGTTTCACTCGTGTTTGTGTCACTTTCACTAGTGTGAGTGTTACACTCGTGCGAGTGTTACACTCGTGTGAGTGTTACACTAGTGTGAGTGTTCCACTCGTATGAGTGTAACACTCGTGAGAGTGTAACACTAGTGTGAGTGTTTCACTCGTGTGAGTGTTAGAGCGACTCGTGTGAGTGTTACACTCGTGTGAGTGTTTCACTTGTGTGAGTGTTTCACTCATGTGAGTGTTAGAGCGACTCGTGTGAGTGTTACACTCGTGTGAGTGTTACACTCGTGTGAGTGTTTCAGTCGAGTGAGTGTTTCACTCGTGTGAGTGTTTCAGTCGAGTGAGTGTTACACTTGTGTGAGTGTTTCACTATTTTGAGTGTTTCACTAGTGAGTGTTACACTCGTGCGAGTGTTACACTCGTGCGAGTGTAACACTCGTGCGAGTGTTACACTCGTGCGAGTGTTTCACTCGTGCGAGTGTTACACTCGTGTGAGTGTTACACTAGTGCGAGTGTTTCACTCGTGCGAGTGTTACACTCGTGCGAGTGTTACACTTGTGCGAGTGTTACACTCGTGTGAGTGTTTTACTCGTGTGAGTGTTTCACTCGTGTGAGTGTTTCACTCGTGTGAGTGTTAGAGCGACTCGTGTGAGTGTTACAGTCGAGTGAGTGTTACAGTCGAGTGAGTGTTACAGTCGAGTGAGTGTTACACTCGAGTGAGTGTTTCACTCGAGTGAGTGTTTCACTCATGTGAGTGTTTGAGCGACTCGTGTGAGGTTCACTCGAGTGAGTGTTTCACTCATCTGAGTGTTAGAGCGACTCGTGTGAGTTTCACTCGTGTGAGTGTTTCACTCGTGTGATTGTTTCAGTCGAGTGAGTGTTTCACTCGAGTGAGTGCTACACTCGTGTGAGTGTTTCACTCGTGTGAGTGTCACGTTCACTCGTGTGAGTGTTACACTCGTTTGAGTGTTTCACTCGAGTTAGTGTTTCGCTCGTGTGAGTGTTTCTTTCGAGTGAGTGTTTCACTCGTGTGAGTGTTACAATCGAGTGAGTGTTTCACTCATGTGAGTGTTTCACTCGAGTGAGTGTTACACTCATGTGAGTGTTTCAGTCGAGTGAGTGTTTCACTCGTGTGAGTGTTTCAGTCGAGTGAGTGTTTCAGTCGTGTGAGTGTCACGTTCACTCGTGTGAGTGTTACACTCGTGTGAGTGTTTCACTCGAGTTAGTGTTTCGCTCGTGTGAGTGTTTCACTCGAGTGAGTGTTACAATCGAGTGAGTGTTTCACTCGTGTGAGCGTTTCACTCGTGTGAGTGTTACACTAGTGTTAGTGTTACACTCGTGTGAGTGTTTCACTAGTGTGAGTGTTACACTCGTGTGAGTGTAATACTCGTGTGAGTGTAACACTCGTGTGAGTGTAACACTCGTGTGAGTGTAACACTCGTGTAAGTGCTACACTCGTGTGAGTGCTACACTCGTGTGAGTGCTACACTCGTGTGAGTGTAACACTAGTGTGAGTGTTTCATTCGTGTGAGTGCTACACTCGTGTGAGTGCTACACTCGTGTGAGTGTTACACTATTGTGAGTGTTTCCCTCGTGCGAGTGTTACGCTCGTGCGAGTGTTAAACTCGTGCGAGTGTTTCACTCGTGTGAGTGTTACACTCGTGTGAGTGTTACACGCGTTACTTTACCGAAAGAACCAAGAATATGAATCCTTGCAGTCACGAAAGCTTTAATTCAAAATGGTAAAGAAGATCAAACTGAAAAAATTGGCCAGTAAAAAAGATAATTGGCCATCAAAAAAAGTGACTGGCTAAAAAAGGGTGACCATTAAAAAAAGTGGCCTATCAAAAAAGAATTGACCCATAAAAAAAAGACCAGTCGAAAAAAATTGGACGATAAAAAAGATGAATGGCCATCCAAAAAAGTGACCAGTTAAAAAAGAGTGGCCATTAAAAAAACAGTGGCCTACCAAAAAATAATTGGCCCGTTAAAAAAAGACCAGTTGAAAAAAATTGGCCACAGTGGCGATTAAAAAAGTGGCCTACCAAAAAATAATTGGCCCGTAAAAAAAGACCAGTCGAAAAAAATTGGCCAGTTAAAAAGATATGTGGCCATCAAAAAAAGTGACCGGTTAAAAAAATTGCCCATTAAAAAAAGTGACTACAAAAAATTGGCCCGTAAAAAGGAAAAACCAGTCAAACAAAATTGGTCAGTAGAAAAATGTATTGGCCATCACACAGTGAGGTGGAGGAGGCGGAGGAGGAGGCGGAGGAGGCGGAGGAGGAGGCGGCGGAGGAGGAGGCGGAGGCGGAGGATGAGGCGGAAGAGGTAGGTGGCCCATAAAAAAAGAGACCAGTAAAATAATTGCCAGGAAAAAAAAGATGAGTGGCCATAAAAAAAATTTGACTGGTAAAAAAAATATATATAAAACAATTAAATTCCCTTCTACGTGACTTTACCGAAAGAACCAAGAATATGAATCCCTGCAGTCACGAAAGCTTTAATTCAAAATGGTAAAAAAGTTAAACTGAAAAAATTGGCCAGTAAAAAAGATAATTGGCCATCAAAAAAAGTGACTGGTTAAAAAAGAGTGGCCATTATTGAAAAAATCTGACTGGTAAAAAAAAATGGTCATGAAAAAAGTGAAAAAATTTGGCCGGTAAAAAAGATAAATGGCCATCAATGAAAGTGACCGGTTAAAAAATCAGTGGCCATTAAAAAAGTGGCCGATCAGAAAAGAATTGGCCCATAAAAAAAAGACCAGTCGAAAAAAAATTGGCCGGTAAAAAAGATGAATGGCCATCCAAAAAAGTGACCGGTTAAAAAAGAGTGGCCATTAAAAAAACAGTGGCCTACCAAAAAATAATTGGCCCGTAAAAAAGAGACCAGTCGAAAAAAATTGGCCAGTTAAAAAGATATGTGGCCATCAAAAAAAGTGACCGGTTAAAAAAATTGCCCATTAAAAAAAGTGAGTACAAAAAATTGGCCCGTAAAAAGGAAAAACCAGTCAAACAAAATTGGTCAGTAGAAAAATGTATTGGCCATCACACAGTGAGGTGGAGGAGGCGGAGGAGGCGGAGGAGGCGGAGGAGGAGGCGGCGGAGGAGAAGGCGGAGGCGGAGGAGGAGGCGCAGGAGGAGGAGGAGGATGAGGCGGAAGAGGTAGGTGGCCCATAAAAAAAGAGACCAGTAAAATAATTGCCAGGAAAAAAAAGATGAGTGGCCATAAAAAAAGTTTGACTGGTAAAAAATATATATATAAAACAATTAAATTCCCTTCTACGTGACTTTACCGAAAGAACCAAGAATATGAATCCCTGCAGTCACGAAAGCTTTAATTCAAAATGGTAAAAAAGTTAAACTGAAAAAATTGGCCAGTAAAAAAGATAATTGGCCATCAAAAAAAGTGACTGGTTAAAAAAGAGTGGCCATTATTGAAAAAATCTGACTGGTAAAAAAAAATGGTCATGAAAAAAGTGAAAAAATTTGTCCGGTAAAAAAGATAAATGGCCATCAATAAAAGTGACCGGTTAAAAAATCAGTGGCCATTAAAAAAGTGGCCGATCAAAAATGAATTGGCCCATAAAAAAAATACCAATCGAAAAAAATTGGCCGGTAAAAAAGATGAAAGGCCATCCAAAAAAGTGACCGGTTAAAAAAGAGTGGCCATTAAAAAAACAGTGACCTACCAAAAAATAATTGGCCCGTAAAAAAAGACCAGTCGAAAAAAATTGGCCAGTAAAAAAGATAAGTGGCCATCAAAAAAAGTGACCGGTTAAAAAAATTGCCCATTAAAAAAAATGACTACAAAAAATTGGCCCGTAAAAAAGGAAAGACCAGTCAAGCAAAATTGGTCAGTAAAAAAATGTATTGGCCATCACACAGTGAGGTGGAGGAGGCGGAGGAGGCGGAGGAGGAGGAGGAGGCGGAAGAGGTAGGTGGCCTGTAAAAAAAGAGACCAGTAAAATAATTGGCCAGTAAAAAAAGATGAGTGGCCATGAAAAAGTTTGACTGGTAAAAATATATATATACAAAACAATTAAATTCCCTTCTACGTGGCTTTACCGAAAGAACCAAGAATATGAATCCTTGCAGTCACGAAAGCTTTAATTCAAAATGGTAAAGAAAGTCAAACTGAAAAAATTGGCCAGTAAAAAAGATAAATGGCCATCAAAAAAAGTGACTGGTTAAAAAAGAGTGGACATTAATGAAAAAATTTGACTGGTAAAAAAAAAATGGTCATGAAAAAAGTGAAAAAAATTGGCTGGCAAAAAAGATAAATGGCCATCAAAAAAAGTGACCGGTTAAAAAAGAGTGGCCATTAAAAAAAAGTGGCCGATCAAAAAAGAATTGGCCCATAAAAAAAAAAGACCAGTCGAAAAAAATTGGCCGGTAAAAAAGATGAATGGCCATCCAAAAAAGTGACCGGTTAAAAAAGAGTGGCCATTAAAAAAACAGTGGCCTACCAAAAAATAATTGGCCCATAAAAAAAGAGCAGTCGAAAAAAATTGGCAAGTAAAAAAGATAAGTGGCCATCAAAAAAAGTGACCGGTAAAAAAAATTGCCCATTAAAAAAAGTGACTACAAAAAATTGGCCCGTAAAAAGGAAAGACAAGTCAAACAAAATTGGTCAGTAAAAAAATGTATTGGCCATCACACAGTGAGGTGGAGGAGGCGGAGGAGTAGGCGGAGGAGGCGGAGGAGGAGGTGGAGGAGGTGGAGGAGGAGGCGGAGGAGGAGGAGGCGGAGGAGGAGGCGGAGGAGGAGGCGGACGAGGAGGCGGAGGAGGAGGAGGCTGAGGAGGAGGCGGAGAAGGAGGTGGAGGAGGAGGAGGCGGAAGAGGTAGGTGGCCCATAAAAAAAGAGACCAGTAAAAGAATTGCCAGTAAAAAAAGATGAGTGGCCATAAAAAAATTTGACTGGTAAAAAAAACAAAATAATAAAAACATAAAACAATTAAATTCCCTTCTACGTGACTTTACCGAAAGAACCAAGAATATGAATCCCTGCAGTCACGAAAGCTTTAATTCAAAATGGTAAAAAAAGCCTAACTGAAAAAATTGGCCACTAAAAAAGATAATTGGCCATCAAAAAAAGTGACCGGTTAAAAAAGAGTGGCCATTAATGAAAAAATTTCACTGGTAAAAAAAAAATTGCCATGAAAAAAGTGAAAAAAATTGGCCGGTAAAAAAGATAAATGGCCATCAAAAAAAGTGACCGGTTAAAAAAGAGTGGCCATTAAAAAAATGTGGCCGATCAAAAAAGAATTGGCCCATTAAAAAAAAGACCAGTCGAAAAAAATTGGCCGGTAAAAGAGATGAATGGCCATCCAAAAAAGTGACCGGTTAAAAAAGAGTGGCCATTAAAAAAACAGTGGCCTACCAAAAAATAATTGGCCTGTTAAAAAAGAGCAGTCGAAAAAAATTGGCAAGTAAAAAAGATAAGTGGCCATCAAAAAAAGTGACCCGTTAAAAAAATTGCCCATTAAAAAAGGTGACTACAAAAAATTGGCCCGTAAAAAGGAAAGACAAGTCAAACAAAATTGGTCAGTAAAAAAATGTATTGCTCATCACACAGTGAGGAGGAGGAGGCGGAGGAGGAGGCGGAGGAGGAGGAGGCGGAGGAGGAGGCGGAGGAGGAGGAGGCGGAGGAGGAGGCGGACGAGGAGGCGGAGGAGGAGGAGGCTGAGGAGGCGGAGAAGGAGGCGGAGGAGGAGGAGGAGGCGGAAGAGGTAGGTGGCCCGTAAAAAAAGAGACCAGTAAAAGAATTGCCAGTAAAAAACAGATGAGTGGCCATAAAAAAATTTGACTGGTAAAAAAAAAAAATAATGAAAACATAATACAATTAAATTCCCTTCTACGTGACTTTACCGAAGGAACCAAGAATATGAATCCCTGCAGTCACGAAAGCTTTAATTCAAAATGGTAAAAAAGTCAAACTGAAAAAATTGGCCACTAAAAAAGATAATTGGCCATCCAAAAAAGTAACTGCTTAAAAAAGAGTGGCCATTAATGAAAAAATTTGACTGGTAAAAAAAAAATGGTCATGAAAAAAGTGAAAAAAATTGGCTGGCAAAAAACATAAATGGCCATCAAAAAAAGTGACCGGTTAAAAAAGAGTGGCCATTAAAAAAAAGTGGCCGATCAAAAAAGAATTGGCCCATAAAAAAAAGACCAGTCGAAAAAAATTGGCCGGTAAAAAAGATGAATGGCCATCCAAAAAAGTGACCGGTTAAAAAAGAGTGGCCATTAAAAAAACAGTGGCCTACCAAAAAATAATTGGCCCATAAAAAAAGAGCAGTCGAAAAAAATTGGCAAGTAAAAACGATAAGTGGCCATCAAAAAAAGTGACCAGTAAAAAAAATTGCCCATTAAAAAAAGTGACTACAAAAAATTGGCCCGTAAAAAGGAAAGACAAGTCAAACAAAATTGGTCAGTAAAAAAATGTATTGGCCATCACACAGTGAGGTGGAGGAGGCGGAGGAGGAGGCGGAGGAGGAGGTGGAGGAGGTGGAGGAGGAGGCGGAGGAGGAGGAGGCGGAGGAGGAGGCGGAGGAGGAGGCGGAGGAGGAGGCGGACGAGGAGGCGGAGGAGGAGGAGGCTGAGGAGGAGGCGGAGAAGGAGGCGGAGGAGGAGGAGGCGGAAGAGGTAGGTGGCCCATAAAAAAAGAGACCAGTAAAAGAATTGCCAGTAAAAAAAGATGAGTGGCCATAAAAAAATTTGACTGGTAAAAATAAATAAATAATAAAAACATAAAACAATTAAATTCCCTTCTACGTGACTTTACGGAAAGAACCAAGAATATGAATCCCTGCAGTCACGAAAGCTTTAATTCAAAATGGTAAAAAAAGTCAAACTGAAAAAATTGGCCACTAAAAAAGATAATTGGCCATCAAAAAAAGTGACTGGTTAAAAAAGAGTGGCCATTAATGAAAAAATTTCACTGGTAAAAAAAAAATGGCCATGAAAAAAGTGAAAAAAATTGGCCGGTAAAAAAGATAAATGGCCATCAAAAAAAGTGACCGGTTAAAAAAGAGTGGCCATTAAAAAAATGTGGCCGATCAAAAAAGAATTGGCCCATAAAAAAAAGACCAGTCGAAAAAAATTGGCCGGTAAAAGAGATGAATGGCCATCCAAAAAAGTGACCGGTTAAAAAAGAGTGGCCATTAAAAAAACAGTGGCCTACCAAAAAATAATTGGCCTGTTAAAAAAGAGCAGTCGAAAAAAATTGGCAAGTAAAAAAGATAAGTGGCCATCAAAAAAAGTGACCCGTTAAAAAAAATTGCCCATTAAAAAAGGTGACTACAAAAAATTGGCCCGTAAAAAGGAAAGACAAGTCAAACAAAATTGGTTAGTAAAAAATGTATTGCTCATCACACAGTGAGGTGGAGGAGGCGGAGGAGTAGGCGGAGGAGGCGGAGGAGGAGGCGGAGGAGGTGGAGGAGGAGGCGGAGGAGGAGGAGGAGGCGGAGGAGGCGGAGGAGTAGGCGGAGGAGGTGGAGGAGGAGGCGGAGGAGGTGGAGGAGGAGGCGGAGGAGGAGGAGGAGGCGGAGGAGGAGGCGGAGGAGGAGGCGGACGAGGAGGCGGAGGAGGAGGAGGCGGAGAAGGAGGCGGAGGAGGAGGCGGAGGAGGAGGCGGACGAGGAGGCGGAGGAGGAGGAGGCTGAGGAGGAGGCGGAGAAGGAGGCGGAGGAGGAGGAGGAGGCGGAAGAGGTAGGTGGCCCGTAAAAAAAGAGACCAGTAAAAGAATTGCCAGTAAAAAACAGATGACTGGCCATAAAAAAATTTGACTGGTAAAAAAAATAAAATAATGAAAACATAATACAATTAAATTCCCTTCTACGTGACTTTACCGAAGGAACAAAGAATATGAATCCCTGCAGTCACGAAAGCTTTAATTCAAAATGGTAAAAAAAGTCAAACTGAAAAAATTGGCCACTAAAAAAGATAATTGGCCATCAAAAAAAGTGACCGGTTAAAAAAGAGTGGCCATTAAAAAAAAGTGGCCGATCAAAAAAGAATTGGCCCATAAAAAAAAGACCAGTCGAAAAAAATTGGCCGGTAAAAAAGATGAATGGCCATCCAAAAAAGTGACCGGTTAAAAAAGAGTGGCCATTAAAAAAACAGTGGCCTACCAAAAAATAATTGGCCCATAAAAAAAGAGCAGTCGAAAAAAATTGGCAAGTAAAAAAGATAAGTGGCCATCAAAAAAAGTGACCAGTAAAAAAAATTGCCCATTAAAAAAAGTGACTACAAAAAATTGGCCCGTAAAAAGGAAAGACAAGTCAAACAAAATTGGTCAGTAAAAAAATGTATTGGCCATCACACAGTGAGGTGGAGGAGGCGGAGGAGGTGGAGGAGGAGGCGGAGGAGGAGGAGGAGGAGGCGGAGGAGGAGGCGGAGGAGGAGGCGGACGAGGAGGCGGAGGAGGAGGAGGCTGAGGAGGAGGCGGAGAAGGAGGCGGAGAAGGAGGCGGAGGAGGAGGAGGCGGAAGAGGTAGGTGGCCCATAAAAAAAGAGACCAGTAAAAGAATTGCCAGTAAAAAAAGATGAGTGGCCATAAAAAAATTTGACTGGTAAAAAAAAAATGGCCATGAAAAAAGTGAAAAAAATTGGCTGGTAAAAAAGATAAATGGCCATCAAAAAAAGTGACCGGTTAAAAAAGAGTGGCCATTAAAAAAATGTGGCCGATCAAAAAAGAATTGGCCCATAAAAAAAAAGACCAGTCGAAAAAAATTGGCCGGTAAAAGAGATGAATGGCCATCCAAAAAAGTGACCGGTTAAAAAAGAGTGGCCATTAAAAAAACAGTGGCCTACCAAAAAATAATTGGCCTGTTAAAAAAGAGCAGTCGAAAAAAATTGGCAAGTAAAAAAGATAAGTGGCCATCAAAAAATGTGACGCGTTAAAAAAAATTGCCCATTAAAAAAGGTGACTACAAAAAATTGGCCCGGAAAAAGGAAAGACAAGTCAAACAAAATTGGTCAGTAAAAAAATGTATTGCTCATCACACAGTGAGGTGGAGTAGGCGGAGGAGTAGGCGGAGGAGGCGGAGGAGGAGGCGGAGGAGGAGGAGGAGGCGGAGGAGGAGGCGGAGGAGGAGGCGGACGAGGAGGCGGAGGAGGAGGAGGCGGAGGAGGAGGAGGCGGAGAAGGAGGCGGAGGAGGAGGCGGAGGAGGAGGCGGAAGAGGTAGGTGGCCCATAAAAAAAGAGACCAGTAAAAGAATTGCCAGTAAAAAAAGATGAGTGGCCATAAAAAAATTTGACTGGTAAAAAAAATAAAATAATAAAAACATAAAACAATTAAATTCCCTTCTACGTGACTTTACCGAAAGAACCAAGAATATGAATCCCTGCAGTCACGAAAGCTTTAATTCAAAATGGTAAAAAAGTCAAACTGAAAAAATTGGCCACTAAAAAAGATAATTGGCCATCAAAAAAAGTGACTGGTTAAAAAAGAGTGGCCATTAATGAAAAAATTTCACTGGTAAAAAAAAAATGGCCATGAAAAAAGTGAAAAAAATTGGCCGGTAAAAAAGATAAATGGCCATCAAAAAAAGTGACCGGTTAAAAAAGAGTGGCCATTAAAAAAATGTGGCCGATCAAAAAAGAATTGGCCCATAAAAAAAAAGACCAGTCGAAAAAAATTGGCCGGTAAAAGAGATGAATGGCCATCCAAAAAAGTGACCGGTTAAAAAAGAGTGGCCATTAAAAAAACAGTGGCCTACCAAAAAATAATTGGCCTGTTAAAAAAGAGCAGTCGAAAAAAATTGGCAAGTAAAAAAGATAAGTGGCCATCAAAAAAAGTGACCCGTTAAAAAAATTGCCCATTAAAAAAGGTGACTACAAAAAATTGGCCCGTAAAAAGGAAAGACAAGTCAAACAAAATTGGTCAGTAAAAAAATGTATTGCTCATCACACAGTGAGGTGGAGGAGGCGGAGGAGGAGTTGGAGGAGGAGGCGGAGGAGGAGGTGGAGGAGGCGGAGGAGGAGGCGGAGGAGGAGGCGGAGGAGGCTGAGGAGGAGGCGGAGGAGGAGGCGGAGGAGGAGGCGGAAGAGGTAGGTGGCCCGTAAAAAAAGAGACCAGTAAAAGAATTGCCAGTAAAAAACAGATGAGTGGCCATAAAAAAATTTGACTGGTAAAAAAAATAAAATAATGAAAACATAATACAATTAAATTCCCTTCTACGTGACTTTACCGAAGGAACCAAGAATATGAATCCCTGCAGTCACGAAAGCTTTAATTCAAAATGGTAAAAAAAGTCAAACTGAAAAAATTGGCCACTAAAAAAGATAATTGGCCATCAAAAAAAGTAACTGCTTAAAAAAGAGTGGCCATTAATGAAAAAATTTGACTGGTAAAAAAAAAATGGTCATGAAAAAAGTGAAAAAAATTGGCTGGCAAAAAAGATAAATGGCCATCAAAAAAAGTGACCGGTTAAAAAAGAGTGGCCATTAAAAAAAAGTGCCCGATCAAAAAAGAATTGGCCCATAAAAAAAAGACCAGTCGAAAAAAATTGGCCGGTAAAAAAGATGAATGGCCATCCAAAAAAGCGACCGGTTAAAAAAGAGCGGCCATTAAAAAAACAGTGGCCTACCAAAAAATAATTGGCCTGTTAAAAAAGAGCAGTCGAAAAAAATTGGCAAGTAAAAAAGATAAGTGGCCATCAAAAAAAGTGACCCGTTAAAAAAATTGCCCATTAAAAAAGGTGACTACAAAAAATTGGCCCGTAAAAAGGAAAGACAAGTCAAATAAAATTGGTCAGTAAAAAAATGTATTGCTCATCACACAGTGAGGTGGAGGAGGCGGAGGAGGAGTTGGAGGAGGAGGCGGAGGAGGAGGCGGAGGAGGAGGAGGCGGAGGAGGAGGCGGACGAGGAGGCGGAGGAGGCTGAGGAGGAGGCGGAGAAGGAGGCGGAGGAGGAGGAGGAGGCGGAAGAGGTAGGTGGCCCATAAAAAAAGAGACCAGTAAAAGAATTGCCAGTAAAAAAAGATGAGTGGCCATAAAAAAATTTCACTGGTAAAAAAAATAAAATAATAAAAACATAAAACAATTAAATTCCCTTCTACGTGACTTTACCGAAGGAACCAAGAATATGAATCCCTGCAGTCACGAAAGCTTTAATTCAAAATGGTAAAAAAAGTCAAACTGAAAAAATTGGCCACTAAAAAAGATAATTGGCCATCAAAAAAAGTGACTGGTTAAAAAAGAGTGGCCATTAATGAAAAAATTTGACTGGTAAAAAAAAAATGGTTATGAAAAAAGTGAAAAAAATTGGCTGGCTGGCCATCAAAAAAAGTGACCGGTTAAAAAAGAGTGGCCATTAAAAAAAAGTGGCCGATCAAAAAAGAATTGGCCCATAAAAAAAAGACCAGTCGAAAAAAATTGGCCGGTAAAAAAGATGAATGGCCATCCAAAAAAGTGACCGGTTAAAAAAGAGTGGCCATTAAAAAAACAGTGGCCTACCAAAAAATAATTGGCCCATAAAAAAAGAGCAGTCGAAAAAAATTGGCAAGTAAAAAAGATAAGTGGCCATCAAAAAAAGTGACCAGTAAAAAAAATTGCCCATTAAAAAAAGTGACTACAAAAAATTGGCCCGTAAAAAGGAAAGACAAGTCAAACAAAATTGGTCAGTAAAAAAATGTATTGGCCATCACACAGTGAGGTGGAGGAGGCGGAGGAGGTGGAGGAGGAGGCGGAGGAGGAGGAGGAGGCGGAGGAGGAGGCGGAGGAGGAGGCGGACGAGGAGGCGGAGGAGGAGGAGGCTGAGGAGGAGGCGGAGAAGGAGGCGGAGGAGGAGGAGGCGGAAGAGGTAGGTGGCCCATAAAAAAAGAGACCAGTAAAAGAATTGCCAGTAAAAAAAGATGAGTGGCCATAAAAAAATTTGACTGGTAAAAAAAAAATGGCCATGAAAAAAGTGAAAAAAATTGGCCGGTAAAAAAGATAAATGGCCATCAAAAAAAGTGACCGGTTAAAAAAGAGTGGCCATTAAAAAAATGTGGCCGATCAAAAAAGAATTGGCCCATAAAAAAAAAGACCAGTCGAAAAAAATTGGCCGGTAAAAGAGATGAATGGCCATCCAAAAAAGTGACCGGTTAAAAAAGAGTGGCCATTAAAAAAACAGTGGCCTACCAAAAAATAATTGGCCTGTTAAAAAAGAGCAGTCGAAAAAAATTGGCAAGTAAAAAAGATAAGTGGCCATCAAAAAATGTGACCCGTTAAAAAAAATTGCCCATTAAAAAAGGTGACTACAAAAAATTGGCCCGGAAAAAGGAAAGACAAGTCAAACAAAATTGGTCAGTAAAAAAATTTATTGCTCATCACACAGTGAGGTGGAGTAGGCGGAGGAGTAGGCGGAGGAGGCGGAGGAGGAGGCGGAGGAGGTGGAGGAGGAGGCGGAGGAGGAGGAGGAGGCGGAGGAGGAGGCGGAGGAGGAGGCGGACGAGGAGGCGGAGGAGGAGGAGGCGGAGAAGGAGGCGGAGGAGGAGGCGGAGGAGGAGGCGGAAGAGGTAGGTGGCCCATAAAAAAAGAGACCAGTAAAAGAATTGCCAGTAAAAAAAGATGAGTGGCCATAAAAAAATTTGACTGGTAAAAAAAATAAAATAATAAAAACATAAAACAATTAAATTCCCTTCTACGTGACTTTACCGAAAGAACCAAGAATATGAATCCCTGCAGTCACGAAAGCTTTAATTCAAAATGGTAAAAAAAGTCAAACTGAAAAAATTGGCCACTAAAAAAGATAATTGGCCATCAAAAAAAGTGACTGGTTAAAAAAGAGTGGCCATTAATGAAAAAATTTCACTGGTAAAAAAAAAATGGCCATGAAAAAAGTGAAAAAAATTGGCCGGTAAAAAAGATAAATGGCCATCAAAAAAAGTGACCGGTTAAAAAAGAGTGGCCATTAAAAAAATGTGGCCGATCAAAAAAGAATTGGCCCATAAAAAAAAAGACCAGTCGAAAAAAATTGGCCGGTAAAAGAGATGAATGGCCATCCAAAAAAGTGACCGGTTAAAAAAGAGTGGCCATTAAAAAAACAGTGGCCTACCAAAAAATAATTGGCCTGTTAAAAAAGAGCAGTCGAAAAAAATTGGCAAGTAAAAAAGATAAGTGGCCATCAAAAAAAGTGACCCATTAAAAAAATTGCCCATTAAAAAAGGTGACTACAAAAAATTGGCCCGTAAAAAGGAAAGACAAGTCAAACAAAATTGGTCAGTAAAAAAATGTATTGCTCATCACACAGTGAGGTGGAGGAGGCGGAGGAGGAGTTGGAGGAGTAGGCGGAGGAGGAGGCGGAGGAGGCGGAGGCGGAGGAGGAGGCGGAGGAGGAGGCGGAGGAGGAGGAGGCTGAGGAGGAGGCGGAGGAGGAGGCGGAGGAGGAGGCGGAAGAGGTAGGTGGCCCGTAAAAAAAGAGACCAGTAAAAGAATTGCCAGTAAAAAACAGATGAGTGGCCATAAAAAAATTTGACTGGTAAAAAAAAAAAAATAATGAAAACATAATACAATTAAATTCCCTTCTACGTGACTTTACCGAAGGAACCAAGAATATGAATCCCTGCAGTCACGAAAGCTTTAATTCAAAATGGTAAAAAAGTCAAACTGAAAAAATTGGCCACTAAAAAAGATAATTGGCCATCAAAAAAAGTAACTGCTTAAAAAAGCGTGGCCATTAATGAAAAAATTTGACTGGTGAAAAAAAATGGTCATGAAAAAAGTGAAAAAAATTGGCTGGCAAAAAAGATAAATGGCCATCAAAAAAAGTGACCGGTTAAAAAAGAGTGGCCATTAAAAAAAAGTGGCCGATCAAAAAAGAATTGGCCCATAAAAAAAGACCAGTCGAAAAAAATTGGCCGGTAAAAAAGATGAATGGCCATCCAAAAAAGTGACCAGTTAAAAAAGAGTGGCCATTAAAAAAACAGTGGCCTACCAAAAAATAATTGGCCCGTAAAAAAAGACCAGTCGAAAAAAATTGGCCAGTTAAAAAGATAAGTGGCCATCAAAAAAAGTGACCGGTTAAAAAAATTGCCCATTAAAAAAAGTGACTACAAAAAATTGGCCTGTAAAAACGAAAGACCAGTCAAACAAAATTGGTCAGTAAAAAAATGTATTGGCCATCACACAGTGAGGTGGAGGAGGTGGAGGAGGAGGCGGAGGAGGAGGCGGAGGAGGAGGCGGCGGAGGAGGCGGAGGAGGAGGTGGAGGCGGAGGAGGACGCGGAAGAGGTAGGTGGCCTGTAAAAAAAGAGACCAGTAAAATAATTGGCCAGTAAAAAAAGATGAGTGGCCATAAAAAAGTTTGACTGGTAAAAAAATAAAATAATAAAAACATAAAACAATTAAATTCCCTTCTACGTGACTTTACCGAAGGAACCAAGAATATGAATCCCTGCAGTCACGAAAGCTTTAATTCAAAATGGTAAAAAAGTCAAACTGAAAAAATTGGCCTCTAAAAAAGATAAGTGGCCATCAAAAAAGTAACTGCTTAAAAAAGAGTGGCCATTAATGAAAAAATTTGACTGGTAAAAAAAAAATGGTCATGAAAAAAGTGAAAAAATTGGCTGGCAAAAAAGATAAATGGCCATCAAAAATAGTGACCGGTTAAAAAAGAGTGGCCATTAAAAAAAAGTGGCCAATCAAAAAAGAATTGGCCCATAAAAAAAAGACCAGTCGAAAAAAATTGTCCGGTAAAAAAGATGAATGGCCATCCAAAAAAGTGACCGGTTAAAAAAGAGTGGCCATTAAAAAAACAGTGGCCTACCAAAAAATAATTGGCCCATAAAAAAAGAGCAGTCGAAAAAAATTGGCAAGTAAAAAAGATAAGTGGCCATCAAAAAAAGTGACCGGTTAAAAAAATTGCCCATTAAAAAAAGTGACAATAAATTGGCCCGTAAAAAGGAAAGATAAGTCAAACAAAATTGGTCAGTAAAAAAATGTATTGGCCATCACACAGTGAGGTGGAGGAGGCGGAGGAGGAGGCGGAGGAGGCGGAGGAGGCGGAGGAGGAGGAGGAGGAGGAGGCGGACGAGGAGGCGGAGGAGGCTGAGGAGGAGGCGGAGAAGGAGGCGGAGGAGGCAGAAGAGGTAGGTGGCCCGTAAAAAAAGAGACCAGTAAAAGAATTGCCAGTAAAAAAAGATGAGTGGCCATAAAAAAATTTGACTGGTAAAAAAAATAATAATAAAAACATAAAACGATTAAATTCCCTTCTACGTGACTTTACCGAAGGAACCAAGAATATGAATCCCTGCAGTCACGAAAGCTTTAATTCAAAATGGTAAAAAAGTCAAACTGAAAAAATGGCCACTAAAAAAGATAATTGGCCATCAAAAAAAGTAACTGCTTAAAAAAGAGTGGCCATTAATGAAAAAATTTGACTGGTAAAAAAAAAATGGTCATGAAAAAAGTGAAAAAAATTGGCTTGCAAAAAAGATAAATGGCCATCAAAAAAAGTGACCGGTTAAAAAAGAGTGGCCATTAAAAAAAGTGGCAGATCAAAAAAGAATTGGCCCATAAAAAAAATACCAGTCGAAAAAAATTGGCCGGTAAAAAAGATGAATGGCCATCCAAAAAAGTGACCAGTTAAAAAAGAGTGGCCATTAAAAAAACAGTGGCCTACCAAAAAATAATTGGCCCGTAAAAAAAGACCAGTCGAAAAAAATTGGCCAGTAAAAAAGATAAGTGGCCATCAAAAAAAGTGAACGGTTAAAAAAATTGCCCATTAAAAAAAGTGACTACAAAAAATTGGCCTGTAAAAACGAAAGACCAGTCAAACAAAATTGGTCAGTAAAAAAATGTATTGGCCATCACACAGTGAGGTGGAGGAGGCGGAGGAGGAGGCGGAGGAGGCGGAAGAGGAGGCGGAGGAGGAGGCGGAGGAGGAGGCGGCGGAGGAGGCGGAGGAGGAGTTGGAGGAGGAGGCGGAGGAGGAGGAGGCGGAAGAGGTAGGTGGCCCGTAAAAAAAGAGACCAGTAAAAGAATTGCCAGTAAAAAAAGATGAGTGGCCATAAAAAAATTTGACTGGTAAAAAAAAAAAAAACAATTAAATTCCCTTCTACGTGACTTTACCGAAAGAACCAAGAATATGAATCCCTGCAGTCACGAAAGCTTTAATTCAAAATGGTAAAAAAAGTCAAACTGAAAAAATTGGCCACTAAAAAAGATAATTGGCCTTCAAAAAAAGTGACCGGTTAAAAAAGAGTGGCCATTAAAAAAAAGTGGCCGATCAAAAAAGAATTGGCCCATAAAAAAAAGACCAGTCGAAAAAAATTGGCCGGTAAAAAAGATGAATGGCCATCCAAAAAAGTGACTGGTTAAAAAAGAGTGGCCATTAAAAAAACAGTGGCCTACCAAAAAATAATTGGCCCGTAAAAAAAGAGCAGTCGAAAAAAATTGGCAAGTAAAAAAGATAAGTGGCCATCAAAAAAAGTGACCGGTTAAAAAAATTGCCCATTAAAAAAAGTGACTACAAAAAATTGGCCCGTAAAAAGGAAAGACAAGTCAAACAAAATTGGTCAGTAAAAAAATGTATTGGCCATCACACAGTGAGGTGGAGGAGGCGGAGGAGGAGGCGGAGGAGGCAGAGGAGGCGGAGGAGGCGGAGGAGGAGGCGGAGGAGGAGGCGGAGGAGGAGGCGGAGGAGGAGGCGGACGAGGAGGCGGAGGAGGCTGAGGAGGAAGCGGAGAAGGAGGCGGAGGAGGAGGAGGCGGAAGAGGTAGGTGGCCCGTAAAAAAAGAGACCAGTAAAAGAATTGCCAGTAAAAAAAGATGAGTGGCCATAAAAAAATTTGACTGGTAAAAAAAATAATAATAAAAACATAAAACGATTAAATTCCCTTCTACGTGACTTTACCGAAGGAACCAAGAATATGAATCCCTGCAGTCACGAAAGCTTTAATTCAAAATGGTAAAAAAGTCAAACTGAAAAAATTGGCCACTAAAAAAGATAATTGGCCATCAAAAAAAGTAACTGCTTAAAAAAGAGTGGCCATTAATGAAAAAATTTGACTGGTAAAAAAAAAATGGTCATGAAAAAAGTGAAAAAAATTGGCTTGCAAAAAAGATAAATGGCCATCAAAAAAAGTGACCGGTTAAAAAAGAGTGGCCATTAAAAAAAGTGGCCAATCAAAAAAGAATTGGCCCATAAAAAAAAGACCAGTCGAAAAAAATTGGCCGGTAAAAAAGATGAATGGCCATCCAAAAAAGTGACCGGTTAAAAAAGAGTGGCCATTAAAAAAACAGTGGCCTACCAAAAAATAATTGGCCCGTAAAAAAAGACCAGTCGAAAAAAATTGGCCAGTAAAAAAGATAAGTGGCCATCAAAAAAAGTGAACGGTTAAAAAAATTGCCCATTAAAAACAGTGACATAAAAAAATTGGCCTGTAAAAACGAAAGACCAGTCAAAGTGGCCATAAAAAAAAAATTTGACTGGTAAAAAAAAAAAAAACAATTAAATTCCCTTCTACGTGACTTTACCGAAAGAACCAAGAATATGAATCCCTGCAGTCACGAAAGCTTTAATTCAAAATGGTAAAAAAAGTCAAACTGAAAAAATTGGCCACTAAAAAAGATAATTGGCCTTCAAAAAAAGTGACCGGTTAAAAAAGAGTGGCCATTAAAAAAAAGTGGCCGATCAAAAAAGAATTGGCCCATAAAAAAAAGACCAGTCGAAAAAAATTGGCCGGTAAAAAAGATGAATGGCCATCCAAAAAAGTGACTGGTTAAAAAAGAGTGGCCATTAAAAAAACAGTGGCCTACCAAAAAATAATTGGCCCGTAAAAAAAGAGCAGTCGAAAAAAATTGGCAAGTAAAAAAGATAAGTGGCCATCAAAAAAAGTGACCGGTTAAAAAAATTGCCCATTAAAAAAAGTGACTACAAAAAATTGGCCCGTAAAAAGGAAAGACAAGTCAAACAAAATTGGTCAGTAAAAAAATGTATTGGCCATCACACAGTGAGGTGGAGGAGGCGGAGGAGGAGGCGGAGGAGGCAGAGGAGGCGGAGGAGGCGGAGGAGGAGGCGGAGGAGGAGGCGGAGGAGGAGGCGGACGAGGAGGCGGAGGAGGCTGAGGAGGAAGCGGAGAAGGAGGCGGAGGAGGAGGAGGCGGAAGAGGTAGGTGGCCCGTAAAAAAAGAGACCAGTAAAAGAATTGCCAGTAAAAAAAGATGAGTGGCCATAAAAAAATTTGACTGGTAAAAAAAATAATAATAAAAACATAAAACGATTAAATTCCCTTCTACGTGACTTTACCGAAGGAACCAAGAATATGAATCCCTGCAGTCACGAAAGCTTTAATTCAAAATGGTAAAAAAGTCAAACTGAAAAAATTGGCCACTAAAAAAGATAATTGGCCATCAAAAAAAGTAACTGCTTAAAAAAGAGTGGCCATTAATGAAAAAATTTGACTGGTAAAAAAAAAATGGTCATGAAAAAAGTGAAAAAAATTGGCTTGCAAAAAAGATAAATGGCCATCAAAAAAAGTGACCGGTTAAAAAAGAGTGGCCATTAAAAAAAGTGGCCAATCAAAAAAGAATTGGCCCATAAAAAAAAGACCAGTCGAAAAAAATTGGCCGGTAAAAAAGATGAATGGCCATCCAAAAAAGTGACCGGTTAAAAAAGAGTGGCCATTAAAAAAACAGTGGCCTACCAAAAAATAATTGGCCCGTAAAAAAAGACCAGTCGAAAAAAATTGGCCAGTAAAAAAGATAAGTGGCCATCAAAAAAAGTGAACGGTTAAAAAAATTGCCCATTAAAAACAGTGACATAAAAAAATTGGCCTGTAAAAACGAAAGACCAGTCAAACAAAATTGGTCAGTAAAAAAATGTATTGGCCATCACACAGTGAGGTGGAGGAGGCTGAGGAGGCGGAGGAGGCGGAGGAGGAGGAGGCGGAGGAGGAGGCGGAGGAGGAGGCGGCGGAGGAGGCGGAGGAGGAGTCGGAGGAGGAGGCGGAGGAGGAGGCGGAAGAGGTAGGTGGCCCGTAAAAAAAGAGACCAGTAAAAGAATTGCCAGTAAAAAAAGATGAGTGGCCATAAAAAAATTTGACTGGTAAAAAAAATAATAATAAAAACATAAAACAATTAAATTCCCTTCTACATGACTTAACCGAAGGAACCAAGAATATGAATCTCTGCAGTCACGAAAGCTTTAATTCAAAATGGTAAAAAAAGTCAAACTGAAAAAATTGGCCACTAAAAAAGATAATTGGCCATCAAAAAAAGTGATTGGTTAAAAAAGAGTGGCCATTAATGAAAAAATTTCACTGGTAAAAAAAAAATGGTCATGAAAAAAGTGAAAAAAATTGGCTTGCAAAAAAGATAAATGGCCATCAAAAAAAGTGACCGGTTAAAAAAGAGTGGCCATTAAAAAAAGTGGCAGATCAAAAAAGAATTGGCCCATAAAAAAAAGACCAGTCGAAAAAAATTGGCCGGTAAAAAAGATGAATGGCCATCCAAAAAAGTGACCAGTTAAAAAAGAGTGGCCATTAAAAAAAAGTGGCCGATCAAAAAAGAATTGGCCCATAAAAAAAAGACCAGTCGAAAAAAATTGGCCGGTAAAAAAGATGAATGGCCATCCAAAAAAGTGACCAGTTAAAAAAGAGTGGCCATTAAAAAAACAGTGGCCTACCAAAAAATAATTGGCCCGTAAAAAAAGACCAGTCGAAAAAAATTGGCCAGTAAAAAAGATAAGTGGCCATCAAAAAAAGTGAACGGTTAAAAAAATTGCCCATTAAAAAAAGTGACTACAAAAAATTGGCCTGTAAAAACGAAAGACCAGTCAAACAAAATTGGTCAGTAAAAAAATGTATTGGCCATCACACAGTGAGGTGGAGGAGGCGGAGGAGGAGGCGGAGGAGGCGGAAGAGGAGGCGGAGGAGGAGGCGGAGGAGGAGGCGGCGGAGGAGGCAGAGGAGGAGTTGGAGGAGGAGGCGGAGGAGGAGGAGGCGGAAGAGGTAGGTGGCCCGTAAAAAAAGAAACCAGTAAAAGAATTGCCAGTAAAAAAAGATGAGTGGCCATAAAAAAATTTGACTGGTTAAAAAAAAAAACAAAAAAACAATTAAATTCCCTTCTACGTGACTTTACCGAAAGAACCAAGAATATGAATCCCTGCAGTCACGAAAGCTTTAATTCAAAATGGTAAAAAAAGTCAAACTGAAAAAATTGGCCACTAAAAAAGATAATTGGCCATCAAAAAAAGTGACCGGTTAAAAAAGAGTGGCCATTAAAAAAAAGTGGCCGATCAAAAAAGAATTGGCCCATAAAAAAAAGACCAGTCGAAAAAAATTGGCCGGTAAAAAAGATGAATGGCCATCCAAAAAAGTGACTGGTTAAAAAAGAGTGGCCATTAAAAAAACAGTGGCCTACCAAAAAATAATTGGCCCGTAAAAAAAGAGCAGTCGAAAAAAATTGGCAAGTAAAAGAGATAAGTGGCCATCAAAAAAAGTGACCGGTTAAAAAAATTGCCCATTAAAAAAAGTGACTACAAAAAATTGGCCCGTAAAAAGGAAAGACAAGTCAAACAAAATTGGTCAGTAAAAAAATGTATTGGCCATCACACAGTGAGGTGGAGGAGGCGGAGGAGGAGGCGGAGGAGGCGGAGGAGGCGGAGGAGGCGGAGGAGGAGGCGGAGGAGGAGGCGGAGGAGGAGGCGGAGGAGGCTGAGGAGGAAGCGGAGAAGGAGGCGGAGGAGGAGGAGGCGGAAGAGGTAGGTGGCCCGTAAAAAAAGAGACCAGTAAAAGAATTGCCAGTAAAAAAAGATGAGTGGCCATAAAAAAATTTGACTGGTAAAAAAAATAATAATAAAAACATAAAACGATTAAATTCCCTTCTACGTGACTTTACCGAAGGAACCAAGAATATGAATCCCTGCAGTCACGAAAGCTTTAATTCAAAATGGTAAAAAAGTCAAACTGAAAAAATTGGCCACTAAAAAAGATAATTGGCCATCAAAAAAAGTAACTGCTTAAAAAAGAGTGGCCATTAATGAAAAAATTTGACTGGTAAAAAAAAAATGGTCATGAAAAAAGTGAAAAAAATTGGCTTGCAAAAAAGATAAATGGCCATCAAAAAAAGTGACCGGCTAAAAAAGAGTGGCCATTAAAAAAAGTGGCCGATCAAAAAAGAATTGGCCCATAAAAAAAAGACCAGTCGAAAAAAATTGGCCGGTAAAAAAGATGAATGGCCATCCAAAAAAGTGACCAGTTAAAAAAGAGTGGCCATTAAAAAAACAGTGGCCTACCAAAAAATAATTGGCCCGTAAAAAAAGACCAGTCGAAAAAAATTGGCCAGTAAAAAAGATAAGTGGCCATCAAAAAAAGTGAACGGTTAAAAAAATTGCCCATTAAAAAAAGTGACATAAAAAAATTGGCCTGTAAAAACGAAAGACCAGTCAAACAAAATTGGTCAGTAAAAAAATGTATTGGCCATCACACAGTGAGGTGGAGGAGGCTGAGGAGGCGGAGGAGGCGGAGGAGGAGGAGGCGGAGGAGGAGGCGGAGGAGGAGGCGGCGGAGGAGGCGGAGGAGGAGTCGGAGGAGGAGGCGGAGGAGGAGGCGGAAGAGGTATGTGGCCCGTAAAAAAAGAGACCAGTAAAAGAATTGCCAGTAAAAAAAGATGAGTGGCCATAAAAAAATTTGACTGGTAAAAAAAATAATAATAAAAACATAAAACGATTAAATTCCCTTCTACGTGACTTTACCGAAGGAACCAAGAATATGAATCCCTGCAGTCACGAAAGCTTTAATTCAAAATGGTAAAAAAGTCAAACTGAAAAAATTGGCCACTAAAAAAGATAATTGGCCATCAAAAAAAGTAACTGCTTAAAAAAGAGTGGCCATTAATGAAAAAATTTGACTGGTAAAAAAAAAATGGTCATGAAAAAAGTGAAAAAAATTGGCTTGCAAAAAAGATAAATGGCCATCAAAAAAAGTGACCGGTTAAAAAAGAGTGGCCTTTAAAAAAAGTGGCCGATCAAAAAAGAATTGGCCCATAAAAAAAAGACCAGTCGAAAAAAATTGGCCGGTAAAAAAGATGAATGGCCATCCAAAAAAGTGACCGGTTAAAAAAGAGTGGCCATTAAAAAAACAGTGGCCTACCAAAAAATAATTGGCCCGTAAAAAAAGACCAGTCGAAAAAAATTGGCAAGTAAAAAAGATAAGTGGCCATCAAAAAAAGTGACCGGTTAAAAAAATTGCCCATTAAAAAAAGTGACTACAAAAAATTGGCCCGTAAAAAGGAAAGACAAGTCAAACAAAATTGGTCAGTAAAAAAATGTATTGGCCATCACACAGTGAGGTGGAGGAGGCGGAGGAGGAGGCGGACGAGGAGGAGGCTGAGGAGGAGGCGGAGAAGGAGGCGGAGGAGGAGGTGGCAGAAGAGGTAGGTGGCCCGTAAAAAAAGAGACCAGTAAAAGAATTGCCAGTAAAAAAAGATGAGTGGCCATAAAAAAATTTGACTGGTAAAAAAATAATAATAATAAAACAATTAAATTCCCTTCTACGTGACTTTACCGAAGGAACCAAGAATATGAATCCCTGCAGTCACGAAAGCTTTAATTCAAAATGGTAAAAAAGTCAAACTGAAAAAATTGGCCACTAAAAAAGATAATTGGCCATCAAAAAAAGTAACTGCTTAAAAAAGAGTGGCCATTAATGAAAAAATTTGACTGGTAAAAAAAAAATGGTCATGAAAAAAGTGAAAAAAATTGGCTTGCAAAAAAGATAAATGGCCATCAAAAAAAGTGACCGGTTAAAAAAGAGTGGCCTTTAAAAAAAGTGGCCGATCAAAAAAGAATTGGCCCATAAAAAAAAGACCAGTCGAAAAAAATTGGCCGGTAAAAAAGATGAATGGCCATCCAAAAAAGTGACCGGTTAAAAAAGAGTGGCCATTAAAAAAACAGTGGCCTACCAAAAAATAATTGGCCCGTAAAAAAAGACCAGTCGAAAAAAATTGGCAAGTAAAAAAGATAAGTGGCCATCAAAAAAAGTGACCGGTTAAAAAAATTGCCCATTAAAAAAAGTGACTACAAAAAATTGGCCCGTAAAAAGGAAAGACAAGTCAAACAAAATTGGTCAGTAAAAAAATGTATTGGCCATCACACAGTGAGGTGGAGGAGGCGGAGGAGGAGGCGGACGAGGAGGAGGCTGAGGAGGAGGCGGAGAAGGAGGCGGAGGAGGAGGTGGCAGAAGAGGTAGGTGGCCCGTAAAAAAAGAGACCAGTAAAAGAATTGCCAGTAAAAAAAGATGAGTGGCCATAAAAAAATTTGACTGGTAAAAAAATAATAATAATAAAACAATTAAATTCCCTTCTACGTGACTTTACCGAAGGAACCAAGAATATGAATCCCTGCAGTCACGAAAGCTTTAATTCAAAATGGTAAAAAAGTCAAACTGAAAAAATTGGCCACTAAAAAAGATAATTGGCCATCAAAAAAAGTAACTGCTTAAAAAAGAGTGGCCATTAATGAAAAAATTTGACTGGTGAAAAAAAATGGTCATGAAAAAAGTGAAAAAAATTGGCTGGCAAAAAAGATAAATGGCCATCAAAAAAAGTGACCGGTTAAAAAAGAGTGGCCATTAAAAAAAAGCGGCCGATCAAAAAAGAATTGGCCCATAAAAAAAAGACCAGTCGAAAAAAATTGGCCGGTAAAAAAGATGAATGGCCATCCAAAAAAGTGACCAGTTAAAAAAGAGTGGCCATTAAAAAAACAGTGGCCTACCAAAAAATAATTGGCCCGTAAAAAAAGACCAGTCGAAAAAAATTGGCCAGTAAAAAAGATAAGTGGCCATCAAAAAAAGTGAACGGTTAAAAAAATTGCCCATTAAAAACAGTGACATAAAAAAATTGGCCTGTAAAAACGAAAGACCAGTCAAACAAAATTGGTCAGTAAAAAAATGTATTGGCCATCACACAGTGAGGTGGAGGAGGCTGAGGAGGCGGAGGAGGCGGAGGAGGAGGAGGCGGAGGAGGAGGCGGAGGAGGAGGCGGCGGAGGAGGCGGAGGAGGAGTCGGAGGAGGAGGCGGAGGAGGAGGCGGAAGAGGTAGGTGGCCCGTAAAAAAAGAGACCAGTAAAAGAATTGCCAGTAAAAAAAGATGAGTGGCCATAAAAAAATTTGACTGGTAAAAAAAATAATAATAAAAACATAAAACGATTAAATTCCCTTCTACGTGACTTTACCGAAGGAACCAAGAATATGAATCCCTGCAGTCACGAAAGCTTTAATTCAAAATGGTAAAAAAGTCAAACTGAAAAAATTGGCCACTAAAAAAGATAATTGGCCATCAAAAAAAGTAACTGCTTAAAAAAGAGTGGCCATTAATGAAAAAATTTGACTGGTAAAAAAAAAATGGTCATGAAAAAAGTGAAAAAAATTGGCTTGCAAAAAAGATAAATGGCCATCAAAAAAAGTGACCGGTTAAAAAAGAGTGGCCATTAAAAAAAGTGGCCGATCAAAAAAGAATTGGCCCATAAAAAAAAGACCAGTCGAAAAAAATTGGCCGGTAAAAAAGATGAATGGCCATCCAAAAAAGTGACCGGTTAAAAAAGAGTGGCCATTAAAAAAACAGTGGCCTACCAAAAAATAATTGGCCCGTAAAAAAAGACCAGTCGAAAAAAATTGGCAAGTAAAAAAGATAAGTGGCCATCAAAAAAAGTGACCGGTTAAAAAAATTGCCCATTAAAAAAAGTGACTACAAAAAATTGGCCCGTAAAAAGGAAAGACAAGTCAAACAAAATTGGTCAGTAAAAAAATGTATTGGCCATCACACAGTGAGGTGGAGGAGGCGGAGGAGGAGGCGGACGAGGAGGAGGCTGAGGAGGAGGCGGAGAAGGAGGCGGAGGAGGAGGTGGCAGAAGAGGTAGGTGGCCCGTAAAAAAAGAGACCAGTAAAAGAATTGCCAGTAAAAAAAGATGAGTGGCCATAAAAAAATTTGACTGGTAAAAAAAATAAAATAATAAAACAATTAAATTCCCTTCTACGTGACTTTACCGAAGGAACCAAGAATATGAATCCCTGCAGTCACGAAAGCTTTAATTCAAAATGGTAAAAAAGTCAAACTGAAAAAATTGGCCACTAAAAAAGATAATTGGCCATCAAAAAAAGTAACTGCTTAAAAAAGAGTGGCCATTAATGAAAAAATTTGACTGGTGAAAAAAAATGGTCATGAAAAAAGTGAAAAAAATTGGCTGGCAAAAAAGATAAATGGCCATCAAAAAAAGTGACCGGTTAAAAAAGAGTGGCCATTAAAAAAAAGCGGCCGATCAAAAAAGAATTGGCCCATAAAAAAAAGACCAGTCGAAAAAAATTGGCCAGTAAAAAAGATGAATGGCCATCCAAAAAAGTGACCAGTTAAAAAAGAGTGGCCATTAAAAAAACAGTGGCCTACCAAAAAATAATTGGCCCGTAAAAAAAGACCAGTCGAAAAAAATTGGCCAGTTAAAAAGATAAGTGGCCATCAAAAAAAGTGACCGGTTAAAAAAATTGCCCATTAAAAAAAGTTACTACAAAAAATTGGCCTGTAAAAACGAAAGACCAGTCAAACAAAATTGGTCAGTAAAAAAATGTATTGGCCATCACACAGTGAGGTGGAGGAGGCTGAGGAGGCGGAGGAGGCGGAGGAGGAGGAGGCGGAGGAGGAGGCGGAGGAGGAGGCGGCGGAGGAGGCGGAGGAGGAGTCGGAGGAGGAGGCGGAGGAGGAGGCGGAAGAGGTAGGTGGCCCGTAAAAAAAGAGACCAGTAAAAGAATTGCCAGTAAAAAAAGATGAGTGGCCATAAAAAAATTTGACTGGTAAAAAAAATAATAATAAAAACATAAAACAATTAAATTCCCTTCTACGTGACTTAACCGAAGGAACCAAGAATATGAATCTCTGCAGTCACGAAAGCTTTAATTCAAAATGGTAAAAAAAGTCAAACTGAAAAAATTGGCCACTAAAAAAGATAATTGGCCATCAAAAAAAGTGATTGGTTAAAAAAGAGTGGCCATTAATGAAAAAATTTCACTGGTAAAAAAAAAATGGTCATGAAAAAAGTGAAAAAAATTGGCCGGTAAAAAAGATAAATGGCCATCAAAAAAAGTGACCGGTTAAAAATGAGTGGCCATTAAAAAAATGTGGCCGATCAAAAAAGAATTGGCCCATAAAAAAAAGACCAGTCGAAAAAAATTGGCCGGTAAAAAAGATGAATGGCCATCCAAAAAAGTGACCGGTTAAAAAAGAGTGGCCATTAAAAAAACAGTGGCCTACCAAAAAATAATTGGCCCGTAAAAAAAGACCAGTCGAAAAAAATTGGCAAGTAAAAAAGATAAGTGGCCATCAAAAAAAGTGACCGGTTAAAAAAATTGCCCATTAAAAAAAGTGACTACAAAAAATTGGCCCGTAAAAAGGAAAGACAAGTCAAACAAAATTGGTCAGTAAAAAAATGTATTGGCCATCACACAGTGAGGTGGAGGAGGCGGAGGAGGATGCGGACGAGGAGGAGGCTGAGGAGAAGGCGGAGAAGGAGGCGGAGGAGGAGGTGGCAGAAGAGGTAGGTGGCCCGTAAAAAAAGAGACCAGTAAAAGAATTGCCAGTAAAAAAAGATGAGTGGCCATAAAAAAATTTGACTGGTAAAAAAAATAAAATAATAAAACAATTAAATTCCCTTCTACGTGACTTTACCGAAGGAACCAAGAATATGAATCCCTGCAGTCACGAAAGCTTTAATTCAAAATGGTAAAAAAGTCAAACTGAAAAAATTGGCCACTAAAAAAGATAATTGGCCATCAAAAAAAGTAACTGCTTAAAAAAGAGTGGCCATTAATGAAAAAATTTGACTGGTGAAAAAAAATGGTCATGAAAAAAGTGAAAAAAATTGGCTGGCAAAAAAGATAAATGGCCATCAAAAAAAGTGACCGGTTAAAAAAGAGTGGCCATTAAAAAAAAGCGGCCGATCAAAAAAGAATTGGCCCATAAAAAAAAGACCAGTCGAAAAAAAATTGGCCGGTAAAAAAGATGAATGGCCATCCAAAAAAGTGACCAGTTAAAAAAGAGTGGCCATTAAAAAAACAGTGGCCTACCAAAAAATAATTGGCCCGTAAAAAAAGACCAGTCGAAAAAAATTGGCCAGTTAAAAAGATAAGTGGCCATCAAAAAAAGTGACCGGTTAAAAAAATTGCCCATTAAAAAAAGTTACTACAAAAAATTGGCCTGTAAAAACGAAAGACCAGTCAAACAAAATTGGTCAGTAAAAAAATGTATTGGCCATCACACAGTGAGGTGGAGGAGGCTGAGGAGGCGGAGGAGGCGGAGGAGGAGGAGGCGGAGGAGGAGGCGGAGGAGGAGGCGGCGGAGGAGGCGGAGGAGGAGTCGGAGGAGGAGGCGGAGGAGGAGGCGGAAGAGGTAGGTGGCCCGTAAAAAAAGAGACCAGTAAAAGAATTGCCAGTAAAAAAAGATGAGTGGCCATAGAAAAATTTGACTGGTAAAAAAAATAATAATAAAAACATAAAACAATTAAATTCCCTTCTACGTGACTTAACCGAAGGAACCAAGAATATGAATCTCTGCAGTCACGAAAGCTTTAATTCAAAATGGTAAAAAAAGTCAAACTGAAAAAATTGGCCACTAAAAAAGATAATTGGCCATCAAAAAAAGTGATTGGTTAAAAAAGAGTGGCCATTAATGAAAAAATTTCACTGGTAAAAAAAAAATGGTCATGAAAAAAGTGAAAAAAATTGGCCGGTAAAAAAGATAAATGGCCATCAAAAAAAGTGACCGGTTAAAAATGAGTGGCCATTAAAAAAATGTGGCCGATCAAAAAAGAATTGGCCCATAAAAAAAAGACCAGTCGAAAAAAATTGGCCGGTAAAAAAGATGAATGGCCATCCAAAAAAGTGACCGGTTAAAAAAGAGTGGCCATTAAAAAAACAGTGGCCTACCAAAAAATAATTGGCCCGTAAAAAAAGACCAGTCGAAAAAAATTGGCAAGTAAAAAAGATAAGTGGCCATCAAAAAAAGTGACCGGTTAAAAAAATTGCCCATTAAAAAAAGTGACTACAAAAAAATTGGCCCGTAAAAAGGAAAGACAAGTCAAACAAAATTGGTCAGTAAAAAAATGTATTGGCCATCACACAGTGAGGTGGAGGAGGCGGAGGAGGAGGCGGACGAGGAGGAGGCTGAGGACGAGGCGGAGAAGGAGGCGGAGGAGGAGGTGGCAGAAGAGGTAGGTGGCCCGTAAAAAAAGAGACCAGTAAAAGAATTGCCAGTAAAAAAAGATGAGTGGCCATAAAAAAATTTGACTGGTAAAAAAATAATAATAATAAAACAATTAAATTCCCTTCTACGTGACTTTACCGAAGGAACCAAGAATATGAATCCCTGCAGTCACGAAAGCTTTAATTCAAAATGGTAAAAAAGTCAAACTGAAAAAATTGGCCACTAAAAAAGATAATTGGCCATCAAAAAAAGTAACTGCTTAAAAAAGAGTGGCCATTAATGAAAAAATTTGACTGGTGAAAAAAAATGGTCATGAAAAAAGTGAAAAAAATTGGCTGGCAAAAAAGATAAATGGCCATCAAAAAAAGTGACCGGTTAAAAAAGAGTGGCCATTAAAAAAAGTGGCCGATCAAAAAAGAATTGGCCCATAAAAAAAAGACCAGTCGAAAAAAATTGGCCGGTAAAAAAGATGAATGGCCATCCAAAAAAGTGACCAGTTAAAAAAGAGTGGCCATTAAAAAAACAGTGGCCTACCAAAAAATAATTGGCCCGTAAAAAAAGACCAGTCGAAAAAAATTGGCCAGTAAAAAAGATAAGTGGCCATCAAAAAAAGTGAACGGTTAAAAAAATTGCCCATTAAAAACAGTGACATAAAAAAATTGGCCTGTAAAAACGAAAGACCAGTCAAACAAAATTGGTCAGTAAAAAAATGTATTGGCCATCACACAGTGAGGTGGAGGAGGCTGAGGAGGCGGAGGAGGCGGAGGAGGAGGAGGCGGAGGAGGAGGCGGAGGAGGAGGCGGCGGAGGAGGCGGAGGAGGAGTCGGAGGAGGAGGCGGAGGAGGAGGCGGAAGAGGTAGGTGGCCCGTAAAAAAAGAGACCAGTAAAAGAATTGCCAGTAAAAAAAGATGAGTGGCCATAAAAAAATTTGACTGGTAAAAAAAATAATAATAAAAACATAAAACGATTAAATTCCCTTCTACGTGACTTTACCGAAGGAACCAAGAATATGAATCCCTGCAGTCACGAAAGCTTTAATTCAAAATGGTAAAAAAGTCAAACTGAAAAAATTGGCCACTAAAAAAGATAATTGGCCATCAAAAAAAGTAACTGCTTAAAAAAGAGTGGCCATTAATGAAAAAATTTGACTGGTAAAAAAAAAATGGTCATGAAAAAAGTGAAAAAAATTGGCTTGCAAAAAAGATAAATGGCCATCAAAAAAAGTGACCGGTTAAAAAAGAGTGGCCATTAAAAAAAGTGGCCGATCAAAAAAGAATTGGCCCATAAAAAAAAGACCAGTCGAAAAAAATTGGCCGGTAAAAAAGATGAATGGCCATCCAAAAAAGTGACCGGTTAAAAAAGAGTGGCCATTAAAAAAACAGTGGCCTACCAAAAAATAATTGGCCCGTAAAAAAAGACCAGTCGAAAAAAATTGGCAAGTAAAAAAGATAAGTGGCCATCAAAAAAAGTGACCGGTTAAAAAAATTGCCCATTAAAAAAAGTGACTACAAAAAATTGGCCCGTAAAAAGGAAAGACAAGTCAAACAAAATTGGTCAGTAAAAAAATGTATTGGCCATCACACAGTGAGGTGGAGGAGGCGGAGGAGGAGGCGGACGAGGAGGAGGCTGAGGAGGAGGCGGAGAAGGAGGCGGAGGAGGAGGTGGCAGAAGAGGTAGGTGGCCCGTAAAAAAAGAGACCAGTAAAAGAATTGCCAGTAAAAAAAGATGAGTGGCCATAAAAAAATTTGACTGGTAAAAAAAATAAAATAATAAAACAATTAAATTCCCTTCTACGTGACTTTACCGAAGGAACCAAGAATATGAATCCCTGCAGTCACGAAAGCTTTAATTCAAAATGGTAAAAAAGTCAAACTGAAAAAATTGGCCACTAAAAAAGATAATTGGCCATCAAAAAAAGTAACTGCTTAAAAAAGAGTGGCCATTAATGAAAAAATTTGACTGGTGAAAAAAAATGGTCATGAAAAAAGTGAAAAAAATTGGCTGGCAAAAAAGATAAATGGCCATCAAAAAAAGTGACCGGTTAAAAAAGAGTGGCCATTAAAAAAAAGCGGCCGATCAAAAAAGAATTGGCCCATAAAAAAAAGACCAGTCGAAAAAAATTGGCCGGTAAAAAAGATGAATGGCCATCCAAAAAAGTGACCAGTTAAAAAAGAGTGGCCATTAAAAAAACAGTGGCCTACCAAAAAATAATTGGCCCGTAAAAAAAGACCAGTCGAAAAAAATTGGCCAGTTAAAAAGATAAGTGGCCATCAAAAAAAGTGACCGGTTAAAAAAATTGCCCATTAAAAAAAGTTACTACAAAAAATTGGCCTGTAAAAACGAAAGACCAGTCAAACAAAATTGGTCAGTAAAAAAATGTATTGGCCATCACACAGTGAGGTGGAGGAGGCTGAGGAGGCGGAGGAGGCGGAGGAGGAGGAGGCGGAGGAGGAGGCGGAGGAGGAGGCGGCGGAGGAGGCGGAGGAGGAGTCGGAGGAGGAGGCGGAGGAGGAGGCGGAAGAGGTAGGTGGCCCGTAAAAAAAGAGACCAGTAAAAGAATTGCCAGTAAAAAAAGATGAGTGGCCATAAAAAAATTTGACTGGTAAAAAAAATAATAATAATAAAAACATAAAACAATTAAATTCCCTTCTACGTGACTTAACCGAAGGAACCAAGAATATGAATCTCTGCAGTCACGAAAGCTTTAATTCAAAATGGTAAAAAAAGTCAAACTGAAAAAATTGGCCACTAAAAAAGATAATTGGCCATCAAAAAAAGTGATTGGTTAAAAAAGAGTGGCCATTAATGAAAAAATTTCACTGGTAAAAAAAAAATGGTCATGAAAAAAGTGAAAAAAATTGGCCGGTAAAAAAGATAAATGGCCATCAAAAAAAGTGACCGGTTAAAAATGAGTGGCCATTAAAAAAATGTGGCCGATCAAAAAAGAATTGGCCCATAAAAAAAAGACCAGTCGAAAAAAATTGGCCGGTAAAAAAGATGAATGGCCATCCAAAAAAGTGACCGGTTAAAAAAGAGTGGCCATTAAAAAAACAGTGGCCTACCAAAAAATAATTGGCCCGTAAAAAAAGACCAGTCGAAAAAAATTGGCAAGTAAAAAAGATAAGTGGCCATCAAAAAAAGTGACCGGTTAAAAAAATTGCCCATTAAAAAAAGTGACTACAAAAAATTGGCCCGTAAAAAGGAAAGACAAGTCAAACAAAATTGGTCAGTAAAAAAATGTATTGGCCATCACACAGTGAGGTGGAGGAGGCGGAGGAGGATGCGGACGAGGAGGAGGCTGAGGAGAAGGCGGAGAAGGAGGCGGAGGAGGAGGTGGCAGAAGAGGTAGGTGGCCCGTAAAAAAAGAGACCAGTAAAAGAATTGCCAGTAAAAAAAGATGAGTGGCCATAAAAAAATTTGACTGGTAAAAAAAATAAAATAATAAAACAATTAAATTCCCTTCTACGTGACTTTACCGAAGGAACCAAGAATATGAATCCCTGCAGTCACGAAAGCTTTAATTCAAAATGGTAAAAAAGTCAAACTGAAAAAATTGGCCACTAAAAAAGATAATTGGCCATCAAAAAAAGTAACTGCTTAAAAAAGAGTGGCCATTAATGAAAAAATTTGACTGGTGAAAAAAAATGGTCATGAAAAAAGTGAAAAAAATTGGCTGGCAAAAAAGATAAATGGCCATCAAAAAAAGTGACCGGTTAAAAAAGAGTGGCCATTAAAAAAAAGCGGCCGATCAAAAAAGAATTGGCCCATAAAAAAAAGACCAGTCGAAAAAAAATTGGCCGGTAAAAAAGATGAATGGCCATCCAAAAAAGTGACCAGTTAAAAAAGAGTGGCCATTAAAAAAACAGTGGCCTACCAAAAAATAATTGGCCCGTAAAAAAAGACCAGTCGAAAAAAATTGGCCAGTTAAAAAGATAAGTGGCCATCAAAAAAAGTGACCGGTTAAAAAAATTGCCCATTAAAAAAAGTTACTACAAAAAATTGGCCTGTAAAAACGAAAGACCAGTCAAACAAAATTGGTCAGTAAAAAAATGTATTGGCCATCACACAGTGAGGTGGAGGAGGCTGAGGAGGCGGAGGAGGCGGAGGAGGAGGAGGCGGAGGAGGAGGCGGAGGAGGAGGCGGCGGAGGAGGCGGAGGAGGAGTCGGAGGAGGAGGCGGAGGAGGAGGCGGAAGAGGTAGGTGGCCCGTAAAAAAAGAGACCAGTAAAAGAATTGCCAGTAAAAAAAGATGAGTGGCCATAAAAAAATTTGACTGGTAAAAAAAATAATAATAAAAACATAAAACAATTAAATTCCCTTCTACGTGACTTAACCGAAGGAACCAAGAATATGAATCTCTGCAGTCACGAAAGCTTTAATTCAAAATGGTAAAAAAAGTCAAACTGAAAAAATTGGCCACTAAAAAAGATAATTGGCCATCAAAAAAAGTGATTGGTTAAAAAAGAGTGGCCATTAATGAAAAAATTTCACTGGTAAAAAAAAAATGGTCATGAAAAAAGTGAAAAAAATTGGCCGGTAAAAAAGATAAATGGCCATCAAAAAAAGTGACCGGTTAAAAATGAGTGGCCATTAAAAAAATGTGGCCGATCAAAAAAGAATTGGCCCATAAAAAAAAGACCAGTCGAAAAAAATTGGCCGGTAAAAAAGATGAATGGCCATCCAAAAAAGTGACCGGTTAAAAAAGAGTGGCCATTAAAAAAACAGTGGCCTACCAAAAAATAATTGGCCCGTAAAAAAAGACCAGTCGAAAAAAATTGGCAAGTAAAAAAGATAAGTGGCCATCAAAAAAAGTGACCGGTTAAAAAAATTGCCCATTAAAAAAAGTGACTACAAAAAAATTGGCCCGTAAAAAGGAAAGACAAGTCAAACAAAATTGGTCAGTAAAAAAATGTATTGGCCATCACACAGTGAGGTGGAGGAGGCGGAGGAGGAGGCGGACGAGGAGGAGGCTGAGGACGAGGCGGAGAAGGAGGCGGAGGAGGAGGTGGCAGAAGAGGTAGGTGGCCCGTAAAAAAAGAGACCAGTAAAAGAATTGCCAGTAAAAAAAGATGAGTGGCCATAAAAAAATTTGACTGGTAAAAAAAATAAAATAATAAAACAATTAAATTCCCTTCTACGTGACTTTACCGAAGGAACCAAGAATATGAATCCCTGCAGTCACGAAAGCTTTAATTCAAAATGGTAAAAAAGTCAAACTGAAAAAATTGGCCACTAAAAAAGATAATTGGCCATCAAAAAAAGTAACTGCTTAAAAAAGAGTGGCCATTAATGAAAAAATTTGACTGGTGAAAAAAAATGGTCATGAAAAAAGTGAAAAAAATTGGCTGGCAAAAAAGATAAATGGCCATCAAAAAAAGTGACCGGTTAAAAAAGAGTGGCCATTAAAAAAAGTGGCCGATCAAAAAAGAATTGGCCCATAAAAAAAAGACCAGTCGAAAAAAATTGGCCGGTAAAAAAGATGAATGGCCATCCAAAAAAGTGACCGGTTAAAAAAGAGTGGCCATTAAAAAAACAGTGGCCTACCAAAAAATAATTGGCCCGTAAAAAAAGACCAGTCGAAAAAAATTGGCCAGTAAAAAAGATAAGTGGCCATCAAAAAAAGTGAACGGTTAAAAAAATTGCCCATTAAAAAAAGTGACATAAAAAAATTGGCCTGTAAAAAGGAAAGACCAGTCAAACAAAATTGGTCAGTAAAAAAATGTATTGGCCATCACACAGTGAGGTGGAGGAGGCTGAGGAGGCGGAGGAGGCGGAGGAGGAGGAGGCGGAGGAGGAGGCGGAGGAGGAGGCGGCGGAGGAGGCGGAGGAGGAGTCGGAGGAGGAGGCGGAGGAGGAGGCGGAAGAGGTAGGTGGCCCGTAAAAAAAGAGACCAGTAAAAGAATTGCCAGTAAAAAAAGATTAGTGGCCATAAAAAAATTTGACTGGTAAAAAAAATAATAATAAAAACATAAAACGATTAAATTCCCTTCTACGTGACTTTACCGAAGGAACCAAGAATATGAATCCCTGCAGTCACGAAAGCTTTAATTCAAAATGGTAAAAAAGTCAAACTGAAAAAATTGGCCACTAAAAAAGATAATTGGCCATCAAAAAAAGTAACTGCTTAAAAAAGAGTGGCCATTAATGAAAAAATTTGACTGGTAAAAAAAAAATGGTCATGAAAAAAGTGAAAAAAATTGGCTTGCAAAAAAGATAAATGGCCATCAAAAAAAGTGACCGGTTAAAAAAGAGTGGCCATTAAAAAAAGTGGCCGATCAAAAAAGAATTGGCCCATAAAAAAAAGACCAGTCGAAAAAAATTGGCCGGTAAAAAAGATGAATGGCCATCCAAAAAAGTGACCGGTTAAAAAAGAGTGGCCATTAAAAAAACAGTGGCCTACCAAAAAATAATTGGCCCGTAAAAAAAGACCAGTCGAAAAAAATTGGCAAGTAAAAAAGATAAGTGGCCATCAAAAAAAGTGACCGGTTAAAAAAATTGCCCATTAAAAAAAGTGACTACAAAAAATTGGCCCGTAAAAAGGAAAGACAAGTCAAACAAAATTGGTCAGTAAAAAAATGTATTGGCCATCACACAGTGAGGTGGAGGAGGCGGAGGAGGAGGCGGACGAGGAGGAGGCTGAGGAGGAGGCGGAGAAGGAGGCGGAGGAGGAGGTGGCAGAAGAGGTAGGTGGCCCGTAAAAAAAGAGACCAGTAAAAGAATTGCCAGTAAAAAAAGATGAGTGGCCATAAAAAAATTTGACTGGTAAAAAAAATAAAATAATAAAACAATTAAATTCCCTTCTACGTGACTTTACCGAAGGAACCAAGAATATGAATCCCTGCAGTCACGAAAGCTTTAATTCAAAATGGTAAAAAAGTCAAACTGAAAAAATTGGCCACTAAAAAAGATAATTGGCCATCAAAAAAAGTAACTGCTTAAAAAAGAGTGGCCATTAATGAAAAAATTTGACTGGTGAAAAAAAATGGTCATGAAAAAAGTGAAAAAAATTGGCTGGCAAAAAAGATAAATGGCCATCAAAAAAAGTGACCGGTTAAAAAAGAGTGGCCATTAAAAAAAAGCGGCCGATCAAAAAAGAATTGGCCCATAAAAAAAAGACCAGTCGAAAAAAATTGGCCGGTAAAAAAGATGAATGGCCATCCAAAAAAGTGACCAGTTAAAAAAGAGTGGCCATTAAAAAAACAGTGGCCTACCAAAAAATAATTGGCCCGTAAAAAAAGACCAGTCGAAAAAAATTGGCCAGTAAAAAAGATAAGTGGCCATCAAAAAAAGTGAACGGTTAAAAAAATTGCCCATTAAAAACAGTGACATAAAAAAATTGGCCTGTAAAAACGAAAGACCAGTCAAACAAAATTGGTCAGTAAAAAAATGTATTGGCCATCACACAGTGAGGTGGAGGAGGCTGAGGAGGCGGAGGAGGCGGAGGAGGAGGAGGCGGAGGAGGAGGCGGAGGAGGAGGCGGCGGAGGAGGCGGAGGAGGAGTCGGAGGAGGAGGCGGAGGAGGAGGCGGAAGAGGTAGGTGGCCCGTAAAAAAAGAGACCAGTAAAAGAATTGCCAGTAAAAAAAGATGAGTGGCCATAAAAAAATTTGACTGGTAAAAAAAATAATAATAAAAACATAAAACGATTAAATTCCCTTCTACGTGACTTTACCGAAGGAACCAAGAATATGAATCCCTGCAGTCACGAAAGCTTTAATTCAAAATGGTAAAAAAGTCAAACTGAAAAAATTGGCCACTAAAAAAGATAATTGGCCATCAAAAAAAGTAACTGCTTAAAAAAGAGTGGCCATTAATGAAAAAATTTGACTGGTAAAAAAAAAATGGTCATGAAAAAAGTGAAAAAAATTGGCTTGCAAAAAAGATAAATGGCCATCAAAAAAAGTGACCGGTTAAAAAAGAGTGGCCATTAAAAAAAGTGGCCGATCAAAAAAGAATTGGCCCATAAAAAAAAGACCAGTCGAAAAAAATTGGCCGGTAAAAAAGATGAATGGCCATCCAAAAAAGTGACCGGTTAAAAAAGAGTGGCCATTAAAAAAACAGTGGCCTACCAAAAAATAATTGGCCCGTAAAAAAAGACCAGTCGAAAAAAATTGGCAAGTAAAAAAGATAAGTGGCCATCAAAAAAAGTGACCGGTTAAAAAAATTGCCCATTAAAAAAAGTGACTACAAAAAATTGGCCCGTAAAAAGGAAAGACAAGTCAAACAAAATTGGTCAGTAAAAAAATGTATTGGCCATCACACAGTGAGGTGGAGGAGGCGGAGGAGGAGGCGGACGAGGAGGAGGCTGAGGAGGAGGCGGAGAAGGAGGCGGAGGAGGAGGTGGCAGAAGAGGTAGGTGGCCCGTAAAAAAAGAGACCAGTAAAAGAATTGCCAGTAAAAAAAGATGAGTGGCCATAAAAAAATTTGACTGGTAAAAAAAATAAAATAATAAAACAATTAAATTCCCTTCTACGTGACTTTACCGAAGGAACCAAGAATATGAATCCCTGCAGTCACGAAAGCTTTAATTCAAAATGGTAAAAAAGTCAAACTGAAAAAATTGGCCACTAAAAAAGATAATTGGCCATCAAAAAAAGTAACTGCTTAAAAAAGAGTGGCCATTAATGAAAAAATTTGACTGGTGAAAAAAAATGGTCATGAAAAAAGTGAAAAAAATTGGCTGGCAAAAAAGATAAATGGCCATCAAAAAAAGTGACCGGTTAAAAAAGAGTGGCCATTAAAAAAAAGCGGCCGATCAAAAAAGAATTGGCCCATAAAAAAAAGACCAGTCGAAAAAAATTGGCCGGTAAAAAAGATGAATGGCCATCCAAAAAAGTGACCAGTTAAAAAAGAGTGGCCATTAAAAAAACAGTGGCCTACCAAAAAATAATTGGCCCGTAAAAAAAGACCAGTCGAAAAAAATTGGCCAGTTAAAAAGATAAGTGGCCATCAAAAAAAGTGACCGGTTAAAAAAATTGCCCATTAAAAAAAGTTACTACAAAAAATTGGCCTGTAAAAACGAAAGACCAGTCAAACAAAATTGGTCAGTAAAAAAATGTATTGGCCATCACACAGTGAGGTGGAGGAGGCTGAGGAGGCGGAGGAGGCGGAGGAGGAGGAGGCGGAGGAGGAGGCGGAGGAGGAGGCGGCGGAGGAGGCGGAGGAGGAGTCGGAGGAGGAGGCGGAGGAGGAGGCGGAAGAGGTAGGTGGCCCGTAAAAAAAGAGACCAGTAAAAGAATTGCCAGTAAAAAAGATGAGTGGCCATAAAAAAATTTGACTGGTAAAAAAAATAATAATAAAAACATAAAACAATTAAATTCCCTTCTACGTGACTTAACCGAAGGAACCAAGAATATGAATCTCTGCAGTCACGAAAGCTTTAATTCAAAATGGTAAAAAAAGTCAAACTGAAAAAATTGGCCACTAAAAAAGATAATTGGCCATCAAAAAAAGTGATTGGTTAAAAAAGAGTGGCCATTAATGAAAAAATTTCACTGGTAAAAAAAAAATGGTCATGAAAAAAGTGAAAAAAATTGGCCGGTAAAAAAGATAAATGGCCATCAAAAAAAGTGACCGGTTAAAAATGAGTGGCCATTAAAAAAATGTGGCCGATCAAAAAAGAATTGGCCCATAAAAAAAAGACCAGTCGAAAAAAATTGGCCGGTAAAAAAGATGAATGGCCATCCAAAAAAGTGACCGGTTAAAAAAGAGTGGCCATTAAAAAAACAGTGGCCTACCAAAAAATAATTGGCCCGTAAAAAAAGACCAGTCGAAAAAAATTGGCAAGTAAAAAAGATAAGTGGCCATCAAAAAAAGTGACCGGTTAAAAAAATTGCCCATTAAAAAAAGTGACTACAAAAAATTGGCCCGTAAAAAGGAAAGACAAGTCAAACAAAATTGGTCAGTAAAAAAATGTATTGGCCATCACACAGTGAGGTGGAGGAGGCGGAGGAGGATGCGGACGAGGAGGAGGCTGAGGAGAAGGCGGAGAAGGAGGCGGAGGAGGAGGTGGCAGAAGAGGTAGGTGGCCCGTAAAAAAAGAGACCAGTAAAAGAATTGCCAGTAAAAAAAGATGAGTGGCCATAAAAAAATTTGACTGGTAAAAAAAATAAAATAATAAAACAATTAAATTCCCTTCTACGTGACTTTACCGAAGGAACCAAGAATATGAATCCCTGCAGTCACGAAAGCTTTAATTCAAAATGGTAAAAAAGTCAAACTGAAAAAATTGGCCACTAAAAAAGATAATTGGCCATCAAAAAAAGTAACTGCTTAAAAAAGAGTGGCCATTAATGAAAAAATTTGACTGGTGAAAAAAAATGGTCATGAAAAAAGTGAAAAAAATTGGCTGGCAAAAAAGATAAATGGCCATCAAAAAAAGTGACCGGTTAAAAAAGAGTGGCCATTAAAAAAAAGCGGCCGATCAAAAAAGAATTGGCCCATAAAAAAAAGACCAGTCGAAAAAAATTGGCCGGTAAAAAAGATGAATGGCCATCCAAAAAAGTGACCAGTTAAAAAAGAGTGGCCATTAAAAAAACAGTGGCCTACCAAAAAATAATTGGCCCGTAAAAAAAGACCAGTCGAAAAAAATTGGCCAGTTAAAAAGATAAGTGGCCATCAAAAAAAGTGACCGGTTAAAAAAATTGCCCATTAAAAAAAGTTACTACAAAAAATTGGCCTGTAAAAACGAAAGACCAGTCAAACAAAATTGGTCAGTAAAAAAATGTATTGGCCATCACACAGTGAGGTGGAGGAGGCTGAGGAGGCGGAGGAGGCGGAGGAGGAGGAGGCGGAGGAGGAGGCGGAGGAGGAGGCGGCGGAGGAGGCGGAGGAGGAGTCGGAGGAGGAGGCGGAGGAGGAGGCGGAAGAGGTAGGTGGCCCGTAAAAAAAGAGACCAGTAAAAGAATTGCCAGTAAAAAAAGATGAGTGGCCATAAAAAAATTTGACTGGTAAAAAAAATAATAATAATAAAAACATAAAACAATTAAATTCCCTTCTACGTGACTTAACCGAAGGAACCAAGAATATGAATCTCTGCAGTCACGAAAGCTTTAATTCAAAATGGTAAAAAAAGTCAAACTGAAAAAATTGGCCACTAAAAAAGATAATTGGCCATCAAAAAAAGTGATTGGTTAAAAAAGAGTGGCCATTAATGAAAAAATTTCACTGGTAAAAAAAAAATGGTCATGAAAAAAGTGAAAAAAATTGGCCGGTAAAAAAGATAAATGGCCATCAAAAAAAGTGACCGGTTAAAAATGAGTGGCCATTAAAAAAATGTGGCCGATCAAAAAAGAATTGGCCCATAAAAAAAAGACCAGTCGAAAAAAATTGGCCGGTAAAAAAGATGAATGGCCATCCAAAAAAGTGACCGGTTAAAAAAGAGTGGCCATTAAAAAAACAGTGGCCTACCAAAAAATAATTGGCCCGTAAAAAAAGACCAGTCGAAAAAAATTGGCAAGTAAAAAAGATAAGTGGCCATCAAAAAAAGTGACCGGTTAAAAAAATTGCCCATTAAAAAAAGTGACTACAAAAAAATTGGCCCGTAAAAAGGAAAGACAAGTCAAACAAAATTGGTCAGTAAAAAAATGTATTGGCCATCACACAGTGAGGTGGAGGAGGCGGAGGAGGAGGCGGACGAGGAGGAGGCTGAGGACGAGGCGGAGAAGGAGGCGGAGGAGGAGGTGGCAGAAGAGGTAGGTGGCCCGTAAAAAAAGAGACCAGTAAAAGAATTGCCAGTAAAAAAAGATGAGTGGCCATAAAAAAATTTGACTGGTAAAAAAAATAAAATAATAAAACAATTAAATTCCCTTCTACGTGACTTTACCGAAGGAACCAAGAATATGAATCCCTGCAGTCACGAAAGCTTTAATTCAAAATGGTAAAAAAGTCAAACTGAAAAAATTGGCCACTAAAAAAGATAATTGGCCATCAAAAAAAGTAACTGCTTAAAAAAGAGTGGCCATTAATGAAAAAATTTGACTGGTGAAAAAAAATGGTCATGAAAAAAGTGAAAAAAATTGGCTGGCAAAAAAGATAAATGGCCATCAAAAAAAGTGACCGGTTAAAAAAGAGTGGCCATTAAAAAAAGTGGCCGATCAAAAAAGAATTGGCCCATAAAAAAAAGACCAGTCGAAAAAAATTGGCCGGTAAAAAAGATGAATGGCCATCCAAAAAAGTGACCGGTTAAAAAAGAGTGGCCATTAAAAAAACAGTGGCCTACCAAAAAATAATTGGCCCGTAAAAAAAGACCAGTCGAAAAAAATTGGCAAGTAAAAAAGATAAGTGGCCATCAAAAAAAGTGACCGGTTAAAAAAATTGCCCATTAAAAAAAGTGACTACAAAAAAATTGGCCCGTAAAAAGGAAAGACAAGTCAAACAAAATTGGTCAGTAAAAAAATGTATTGGCCATCACACAGTGAGGTGGAGGAGGCGGAGGAGGAGGCGGACGAGGAGGAGGCTGAGGACGAGGCGGAGAAGGAGGCGGAGGAGGAGGTGGCAGAAGAGGTAGGTGGCCCGTAAAAAAAGAGACCAGTAAAAGAATTGCCAGTAAAAAAAGATGAGTGGCCATAAAAAAATTTGACTGGTAAAAAAATAATAATAATAAAACAATTAAATTCCCTTCTACGTGACTTTACCGAAGGAACCAAGAATATGAATCCCTGCAGTCACGAAAGCTTTAATTCAAAATGGTAAAAAAGTCAAACTGAAAAAATTGGCCACTAAAAAAGATAATTGGCCATCAAAAAAAGTAACTGCTTAAAAAAGAGTGGCCATTAATGAAAAAATTTGACTGGTGAAAAAAAATGGTCATGAAAAAAGTGAAAAAAATTGGCTGGCAAAAAAGATAAATGGCCATCAAAAAAAGTGACCGGTTAAAAAAGAGTGGCCATTAAAAAAAGTGGCCGATCAAAAAAGAATTGGCCCATAAAAAAAAGACCAGTCGAAAAAAATTGGCCGGTAAAAAAGATGAATGGCCATCCAAAAAAGTGACCGGTTAAAAAAGAGTGGCCATTAAAAAAACAGTGGCCTACCAAAAAATAATTGGCCCGTAAAAAAAGACCAGTCGAAAAAAATTGGCCAGTAAAAAAGATAAGTGGCCATCAAAAAAAGTGAACGGTTAAAAAAATTGCCCATTAAAAAAAGTGACATAAAAAAATTGGCCTGTAAAAAGGAAAGACCAGTCAAACAAAATTGGTCAGTAAAAAAATGTATTGGCCATCACACAGTGAGGTGGAGGAGGCTGAGGAGGCGGAGGAGGCGGAGGAGGAGGAGGCGGAGGAGGAGGCGGAGGAGGAGGCGGCGGAGGAGGCGGAGGAGGAGTCGGAGGAGGAGGCGGAGGAGGAGGCGGAAGAGGTAGGTGGCCCGTAAAAAAAGAGACCAGTAAAAGAATTGCCAGTAAAAAAAGATGAGTGGCCATAAAAAAATTTGACTGGTAAAAAAAATAATAATAAAAACATAAAACGATTAAATTCCCTTCTACGTGACTTTACCGAAGGAACCAAGAATATGAATCCCTGCAGTCACGAAAGCTTTAATTCAAAATGGTAAAAAAGTCAAACTGAAAAAATTGGCCACTAAAAAAGATAATTGGCCATCAAAAAAAGTAACTGCTTAAAAAAGAGTGGCCATTAATGAAAAAATTTGACTGGTAAAAAAAAAATGGTCATGAAAAAAGTGAAAAAAATTGGCTTGCAAAAAAGATAAATGGCCATCAAAAAAAGTGACCGGTTAAAAAAGAGTGGCCATTAAAAAAAGTGGCCGATCAAAAAAGAATTGGCCCATAAAAAAAAGACCAGTCGAAAAAAATTGGCCGGTAAAAAAGATGAATGGCCATCCAAAAAAGTGACCGGTTAAAAAAGAGTGGCCATTAAAAAAACAGTGGCCTACCAAAAAATAATTGGCCCGTAAAAAAAGACCAGTCGAAAAAAATTGGCAAGTAAAAAAGATAAGTGGCCATCAAAAAAAGTGACCGGTTAAAAAAATTGCCCATTAAAAAAAGTGACTACAAAAAATTGGCCCGTAAAAAGGAAAGACAAGTCAAACAAAATTGGTCAGTAAAAAAATGTATTGGCCATCACACAGTGAGGTGGAGGAGGCGGAGGAGGAGGCGGACGAGGAGGAGGCTGAGGAGGAGGCGGAGAAGGAGGCGGAGGAGGAGGTGGCAGAAGAGGTAGGTGGCCCGTAAAAAAAGAGACCAGTAAAAGAATTGCCAGTAAAAAAAGATGAGTGGCCATAAAAAAATTTGACTGGTAAAAAAAATAAAATAATAAAACAATTAAATTCCCTTCTACGTGACTTTACCGAAGGAACCAAGAATATGAATCCCTGCAGTCACGAAAGCTTTAATTCAAAATGGTAAAAAAGTCAAACTGAAAAAATTGGCCACTAAAAAAGATAATTGGCCATCAAAAAAAGTAACTGCTTAAAAAAGAGTGGCCATTAATGAAAAAATTTGACTGGTGAAAAAAAATGGTCATGAAAAAAGTGAAAAAAATTGGCTGGCAAAAAAGATAAATGGCCATCAAAAAAAGTGACCGGTTAAAAAAGAGTGGCCATTAAAAAAAAGCGGCCGATCAAAAAAGAATTGGCCCATAAAAAAAAGACCAGTCGAAAAAAATTGGCCGGTAAAAAAGATGAATGGCCATCCAAAAAAGTGACCAGTTAAAAAAGAGTGGCCATTAAAAAAAAGCGGCCGATCAAAAAAGAATTGGCCCATAAAAAAAAGACCAGTCGAAAAAAATTGGCCGGTAAAAAAGATGAATGGCCATCCAAAAAAGTGACCAGTTAAAAAAGAGTGGCCATTAAAAAAACAGTGGCCTACCAAAAAATAATTGGCCCGTAAAAAAAGACCAGTCGAAAAAAATTGGCCAGTTAAAAAGATAAGTGGCCATCAAAAAAAGTGACCGGTTAAAAAAATTGCCCATTAAAAAAAGTGACTACAAAAAATTGGCCTGTAAAAACGAAAGACCAGTCAAACAAAATTGGTCAGTAAAAAAATGTATTGGCCATCACACAGTGAGGTGGAGGAGGCTGAGGAGGCGGAGGAGGCGGAGGAGGAGGAGGCGGAGGAGGAGGCGGAGGAGGAGGCGGCGGAGGAGGCGGAGGAGGAGTCGGAGGAGGAGGCGGAGGAGGAGGCGGAAGAGGTAGGTGGCCCGTAAAAAAAGAGACCAGTAAAAGAATTGCCAGTAAAAAAAGATGAGTGGCCATAAAAAAATTTGACTGGTAAAAAAAATAATAATAAAAACATAAAACAATTAAATTCCCTTCTACGTGACTTAACCGAAGGAACCAAGAATATGAATCTCTGCAGTCACGAAAGCTTTAATTCAAAATGGTAAAAAAAGTCAAACTGAAAAAATTGGCCACTAAAAAAGATAATTGGCCATCAAAAAAAGTGATTGGTTAAAAAAGAGTGGCCATTAATGAAAAAATTTCACTGGTAAAAAAAAATGGTCATGAAAAAAGTGAAAAAAATTGGCCGGTAAAAAAGATAAATGGCCATCAAAAAAAGTGACCGGTTAAAAATGAGTGGCCATTAAAAAAATGTGGCCGATCAAAAAAGAATTGGCCCATAAAAAAAAGACCAGTCGAAAAAAATTGGCCGGTAAAAAAGATGAATGGCCATCCAAAAAAGTGACCGGTTAAAAAAGAGTGGCCATTAAAAAAACAGTGGCCTACCAAAAAATAATTGGCCCGTAAAAAAAGACCAGTCGAAAAAAATTGGCAAGTAAAAAAGATAAGTGGCCATCAAAAAAAGTGACCGGTTAAAAAAATTGCCCATTAAAAAAAGTGACTACAAAAAATTGGCCCGTAAAAAGGAAAGACAAGTCAAACAAAATTGGTCAGTAAAAAAATGTATTGGCCATCACACAGTGAGGTGGAGGAGGCGGAGGAGGAGGCGGACGAGGAGGAGGCTGAGGAGGAGGCGGAGAAGGAGGCGGAGGAGGAGGTGGCAGAAGAGGTAGGTGGCCCGTAAAAAAAGAGACCAGTAAAAGAATTGCCAGTAAAAAAAGATGAGTGGCCATAAAAAAATTTGACTGGTAAAAAAAATAAAATAATAAAACAATTAAATTCCCTTCTACGTGACTTTACCGAAGGAACCAAGAATATGAATCCCTGCAGTCACGAAAGCTTTAATTCAAAATGGTAAAAAAGTCAAACTGAAAAAATTGGCCACTAAAAAAGATAATTGGCCATCAAAAAAAGTAACTGCTTAAAAAAGAGTGGCCATTAATGAAAAAATTTGACTGGTGAAAAAAAATGGTCATGAAAAAAGTGAAAAAAATTGGCTGGCAAAAAAGATAAATGGCCATCAAAAAAAGTGACCGGTTAAAAAAGAGTGGCCATTAAAAAAAAGCGGCCGATCAAAAAAGAATTGGCCCATAAAAAAAAGACCAGTCGAAAAAAATTGGCCGGTAAAAAAGATGAATGGCCATCCAAAAAAGTGACCAGTTAAAAAAGAGTGGCCATTAAAAAAACAGTGGCCTACCAAAAAATAATTGGCCCGTAAAAAAAGACCAGTCGAAAAAAATTGGCCAGTTAAAAAGATAAGTGGCCATCAAAAAAAGTGACCGGTTAAAAAAATTGCCCATTAAAAAAAGTTACTACAAAAAATTGGCCTGTAAAAACGAAAGACCAGTCAAACAAAATTGGTCAGTAAAAAAATGTATTGGCCATCACACAGTGAGGTGGAGGAGGCTGAGGAGGCGGAGGAGGCGGAGGAGGAGGAGGCGGAGGAGGAGGCGGAGGAGGAGGCGGCAGAGGAGGCGGAGGAGGAGTCGGAGGAGGAGGCGGAGGAGGAGGCGGAAGAGGTAGGTGGCCCGTAAAAAAAGAGACCAGTAAAAGAATTGCCAGTAAAAAAAGATGAGTGGCCATAAAAAAATTTGACTGGTAAAAAAAATAATAATAAAAACATAAAACAATTAAATTCCCTTCTACGTGACTTAACCGAAGGAACCAAGAATATGAATCTCTGCAGTCACGAAAGCTTTAATTCAAAATGGTAAAAAAAGTCAAACTGAAAAAATTGGCCACTAAAAAAGATAATTGGCCATCAAAAAAAGTGATTGGTTAAAAAAGAGTGGCCATTAATGAAAAAATTTCACTGGTAAAAAAAAAATGGTCATGAAAAAAGTGAAAAAAATTGGCCGGTAAAAAAGATAAATGGCCATCAAAAAAAGTGACCGGTTAAAAATGAGTGGCCATTAAAAAAATGTGGCCGATCAAAAAAGAATTGGCCCATAAAAAATAGACCAGTCGAAAAAAATTGGCCGGTAAAAAAGATGAATGGCCATCCAAAAAAGTGACCGGTTAAAAAAGAGTGGCCATTAAAAAAACAGTGGCCTACCAAAAAATAATTGGCCCGTAAAAAAAGAGCAGTCGAAAAAAATTGGCAAGTAAAAAAGATAAGTGGCCATCAAAAAAAGTGACCGGTTAAAAAAATTGCCCATTAAAAAAAGTGACTACAAAAAATTGGCCCGTAAAAAGGAAAGACAAGTCAAACAAAATTGGTCAGTAAAAAAATGTATTGGCCATCACACAGTGAGGTGGAGGAGGCGGAGGAGGAGGCGGACGAGGAGGAGGCTGAGGACGAGGCGGAGAAGGAGGCGGAGGAGGAGGTGGCAGAAGAGGTAGGTGGCCCGTAAAAAAAGAGACCAGTAAAAGAATTGCCAGTAAAAAAAGATGAGTGGCCATAAAAAAATTTGACTGGTAAAAAAAATAAAATAATAAAACAATTAAATTCCCTTCTACGTGACTTTACCGAAGGAACCAAGAATATGAATCCCTGCAGTCACGAAAGCTTTAATTCAAAATGGTAAAAAAGTCAAACTGAAAAAATTGGCCACTAAAAAAGATAATTGGCCATCAAAAAAAGTAACTGCTTAAAAAAGAGTGGCCATTAATGAAAAAATTTGACTGGTGAAAAAAAATGGTCATGAAAAAAGTGAAAAAAATTGGCTGGCAAAAAAGATAAATGGCCATCAAAAAAAGTGACCGGTTAAAAAAGAGTGGCCATTAAAAAAAAGCGGCCGATCAAAAAAGAATTGGCCCATAAAAAAAAGACCAGTCGAAAAAAATTGGCCGGTAAAAAAGATGAATGGCCATCCAAAAAAGTGACCAGTTAAAAAAGAGTGGCCATTAAAAAAACAGTGGCCTACCAAAAAATAATTGGCCCGTAAAAAAAGACCAGTCGAAAAAAATTGGCCAGTTAAAAAGATAAGTGGCCATCAAAAAAAGTGACCGGTTAAAAAAATTGCCCATTAAAAAAAGTTACTACAAAAAATTGGCCTGTAAAAACGAAAGACCAGTCAAACAAAATTGGTCAGTAAAAAAATGTATTGGCCATCACACAGTGAGGTGGAGGAGGTGGAGGAGGAGGCGGAGGAGGAGGCGGAGGAGGAGGCGGCGGAGGAGGCGGAGGAGGAGGCGGAGGTGGAGGCGGAGGAGGACGCGGAAGAGGTAGGTGGCCTGTAAAAAAAGAGACCAGTAAAATAATTGGCCAGTAAAAAAAGATGAGTGGCCATAAAAAAGTTTGACTGGTAAAAAAATAAAATAATAAAAACATTAAACAATTAAATTCCCTTCTACGTGACTTTACCGAAGGAACCAAGAATATGAATCCCTGCAGTCACGAAAGCTTTAATTCAAAATGGTAAAAAAGTCAAACTGAAAAAATTGGCCTCTAAAAAAGATGTGGCCATCAAAAAAAGTAACTGCTTAAAAAAGAGTGGCCATTAATGAAAAAATTTGACTGGTAAAAAAAAAATGGTCATGAAAAAAGTGAAAAAATTGGCTGGCAAAAAAGATAAATGGCCATCAAAAATAGTGACCGGTTAAAAAAGAGTGGCCATTAAAAAAATGTGGCCGATCAAAAAAGAATTGGCCCATAAAAAATAGACCAGTCGAAAAAAATTGGCCGGTAAAAAAGATGAATGGCCATCCAAAAAAGTGACCGGTTAAAAAAGAGTGGCCATTAAAAAAACAGTGGCCTACCAAAAAATAATTGGCCCATAAAAAAAGAGCAGTCGAAAAAAATTGGCAAGTAAAAAAGATAAGTGGCCATCAAAAAAAGTGACCGGTTAAAAAAATTGCCCATTAAAAAAAGTGACAATAAATTGGCCCGTAAAAAGGAAAGACAAGTCAAACAAAATTGGTCAGTAAAAAAATGTATTGGCCATCACACAGTGAGGTGGAGGAGGCGGAGGAGGAGGCGGAGGAGGCGGAGGAGGCAGAGGAGGAGGCGGAGGAGGAGGCGGAGGAGGAGGCGGACGAGGAGGCGGAGGAGGCTGAGGAGGAGGCGGAGAAGGAGGCGGAGGAGGAGGAGGCGGAAGAGGTAGGTGGCCCGTAAAAAAAGAGACCAGTAAAAGAATTGCCAGTAAAAAAAGATGAGTGGCCATAAAAAAATTTGACTGGTAAAAAAAATAATAATAAAAACATAAAACGATTAAATTCCCTTCTACGTGACTTTACCGAAGGAACCAAGAATATGAATCCCTGCAGTCACGAAAGCTTTAATTCAAAATGGTAAAAAAGTCAAACTGAAAAAATTGGCCACTAAAAAAGATAATTGGCCATCAAAAAAAGTAACTGCTTAAAAAAGAGTGGCCATTAATGAAAAAATTTGACTGGTAAAAAAAAAATGGTCATGAAAAAAGTGAAAAAAATTGGCTTGCAAAAAAGATAAATGGCCATCAAAAAAAGTGACCGGTTAAAAAAGAGTGGCCATTAAAAAAAGTGGCCGATCAAAAAAGAATTGGCCCATAAAAAAAAGACCAGTCGAAAAAAATTGGCCGGTAAAAAAGATGAATGGCCATCCAAAAAAGTGACCAGTTAAAAAAGAGTGGCCATTAAAAAAAAGTGGCCGATCAAAAAAGAATTGGCCCATAAAAAAAAGACCAGTCGAAAAAAATTGGCCGGTAAAAAAGATGAATGGCCATCCAAAAAAGTGACCAGTTAAAAAAGAGTGGCCATTAAAAAAACAGTGGCCTACCAAAAAATAATTGGCCCGTAAAAAAAGACCAGTCGAAAAAAATTGGCCAGTTAAAAAGATAAGTGGCCATCAAAAAAAGTGACCGGTTAAAAAAATTGCCCATTAAAAAAAGTGACTACAAAAAATTGGCCTGTAAAAAGGAAAGACCAGTCAAACAAAATTGGTCAGTAAAAAAATGTATTGGCCATCACACAGTGAGGTGGAGGAGGCGGAGGAGGAGGCGGAGGAGGCGGAAGAGGAGGCGGAGGAGGAGGCGGAGGAGGAGGCGGCGGAGGAGGCGGAGGAGGAGTCGGAGGAGGAGGCGGAGGAGGCGGAAGAGGTAGGTGGCCCGTAAAAAAAGAAACCAGTAAAAGAATTGCCAGTAAAAAAAGATGAGTGGCCATAAAAAAATTTGACTGGTAAAAAAAAAACAAAAAAACAATTAAATTCCCTTCTACGTGACTTTACCGAAAGAACCAAGAATATGAATCCCTGCAGTCACGAAAGCTTTAATTCAAAATTGTAAAAAAAGTCAAACTGAAAAAATTGGCCACTAAAAAAGATAATTGGCCATCAAAAAAAGTGACTGGTTAAAAAAAGAGTGGCCATTAATGAAAAAATTTCACTGGTAAAAAAAAATGGTCATGAAAAAAGTGAAAAAAATTGGCCGGTAAAAAAGATAAATGGCCATCAAAAAAGTGACCGGTTAAAAAAGATTGGCCATTAAAAAAATGTGGCCGATCAAAAAAGAATTGGCCCTTAAAGAAAGACCAGTCAAAAAAAATTGGCCGGGTAAAAAAGATGAATGGCCATCCAAAAAAGTGACCGGTTAAAAAAGAGTGGCCATTAAAAAAACAGTGGCCTACCAAAAAATAATTGGCCCGTAAAAAAAGAGCAGTCGAAAAAAATTGGCAAGTAAAAAAGATAAGTGGCCATTAAAAAAAGTGACCGGTTAAAAAAATTGCCCATTAAAAAAAGTGACTACAAAAAATTGGCCCGTAAAAAGGAAAGACAAGTCAAACAAAATTGGTCAGTAAAAAAATGTATTGGCCATCACACAGTGAGGTGGAGGAGGCGGAGGAGGAGGCGGAGGAGGAGGAGGCGGAGGAGGAGGCGGAGGAGGAGGCGGAGGAGGAGGCGGAGGAGGAGGAGGAGGCGGAAGAGGTAGGTGGCCCGTAAAAAAAGAGACCAATAAAAGAATTGCCAGTAAAAAAAGATGAGTGGCCATAAAAAAATTTGACTGGTAAAAAAATAATAATAATAAAAACAGAAAACAATTAAATTCCCTTCTACGTTACTTTACCGAAAGAACCAAGAATATGAATCCTTCCAGTCACGAAAGCTTTAATTCAAAATGGTAAAGAAAGTCAAACTGAAAAAATTGGCCACTAAAAAAGATAATTGGCCATCAAAAAAAGTGACTGGCTAAAAAAGAGTGGCCATTAAAGAAAAAAATTGACTGGTAAAAAAAAATGGTCATGAAAAAAGTGAAAAAAATTGGCCGGTAAAAAAGATAAATGGCCATCAAAAAAAGTGACCGGTTAAAAAAGAGTGGCCATTAAAAAAAAGTGGCCGATCAAAAAAGAATTGGCCCATAAAAAAAAGACCAGTCGAAAAAAATTGGCCGGTAAAAAAGATGAATGGCCATCCAAAAAAGTGACTGGTTAAAAAAGAGTGGCCATTAAAAAAACAGTGGCCTACCAAAAAATAATTGGCCCGTAAAAAAAGAGCAGTCGAAAAAAATTGGCAATTAAAAAAGATAAGTGGCCATCAAAAAAAGTGACCGGTTAAAAAAATTGCCCATTAAAAAAAGTGACTACAAAAAATTGGCCCGTAAAAAGGAAAGACAAGTCAAACAAAATTGGTCAGTAAAAAAATGTATTGGCCATCACACAGTGAGGTGGAGGAGGCGGAGGAGGAGGCGGAGGAGGCGGAGGAGGCGGAGGAGGAGGCGGAGGAGGAGGCGGAGGAGGAGGCGGAGGAGGCGGAGGAGGCTGAGGAGGAGGCGGAGAAGGAGGCGGAGGAGGCAGAAGAGGTAGGTGGCCCGTAAAAAAAGAGACCAGTAAAAGAATTGCCAGTAAAAAAAGATGAGTGGCCATAAAAAAATTTGACTGGTAAAAAAAATAATAATAAAAACATAAAACAATTAAATTCCCTTCTACGTGACTTAACCGAAGGAACCAAGAATATGAATCTCTGCAGTCACGAAAGCTTTAATTCAAAATGGTAAAAAAAGTCAAACTGAAAAAATTGGCCACTACAAAAGATAATTGGCCATCAAAAAAAGTGATTGGTTAAAAAAGAGTGGCCATTAATAAAAAAATTTCACTGGTAAAAAAAAAATGGTCATGAAAAAAGTGAAAAAAATTGGCCGGTAAAAAAGATAAATGGCCATCAAAAAAAGTGACCGGTTAAAAATGAGTGGCCATTAAAAAAATGTGGCCGATCAAAAAAGAATTGGCCCATAAAAAAAAGACCAGTCGAAAAAAATTGGCCGGTAAAAAAGATGAATGGCCATCCAAAAAAGTGACCGGTTAAAAAAGAGTGGCCATTAAAAAAACAGTGGCCTACCAAAAAATAATTGGCCTGTAAAAAAAGAGCAGTCAAAAAAAATTGGCAAGTAAAAAAGATAAGTGGCCATCAAAAAAAGTGACCGGTTAAAAAAATTGCCCATTAAAAAAAGTGACTACAAAAAATTGGCCCGTAAAAAGGAAAGACAAGTCAAACAAAATTGGTCAGTAAAAAAATGTATTGGCCATCACACAGTGAGGTGGAGGAGGCGGAGGAGGAGGCGGACGAGGAGGAGGCTGAGGAGGAGGCGGAGAAGGAGGCGGAGGAGGAGGTGGCAGAAGAGGTAGGTGGCCCGTAAAAAAAGAGACCAGTAAAAGAATTGCCAGTAAAAAAAGATGAGTGGCCATAAAAAAATTTGACTGGTAAAAAAAATAAAATAATAAAACAATTAAATTCCCTTCTACGTGACTTTACCGAAGGAACCAAGAATATGAATCCCTGCAGTCACGAAAGCTTTAATTAAAAATGGTAAAAAAGTCAAACTGAAAAAATTGGCCACTAAAAAAGATAATTGGCCATCAAAAAAAGTAACTGCTTAAAAAAGAGTGGCCATTAATGAAAAAATTTGACTGGTGAAAAAAAATGGTCATGAAAAAAGTGAAAAAAATTGGCTGGCAATAAAGATAAATGGCCATCAAAAAAAGTGACCGGTTAAAAAAGAGTGGCCATTAAAAAAAAGCGGCCGATCAAAAAAGAATTGGCCCATAAAAAAAAGACCAGTCGAAAAAAATTGGCCGGTAAAAAAGATGAATGGCCATCCAAAAAAGTGACCAGTTAAAAAAGAGTGGCCATTAAAAAAACAGTGGCCTACCAAAAAATAATTGGCCCGTAAAAAAAGACCAGTCGAAAAAAATTGGCCAGTTAAAAAGATAAGTGGCCATCAAAAAAAGTGACCGGTTAAAAAAATTGCCCATTAAAAAAAGTGACTACAAAAAATTGGCCTGTAAAAACGAAAGACCAGTCAAACAAAATTGGTCAGTAAAAAAATGTATTGGCCATCACACAGTGAGGTGGAGGAGGTGGAGGAGGAGGCGGAGGAGGAGGCGGAGGAGGAGGCGGCGGAGGAGGCGGACGAGGAGGCGGACGAGGAGGCGGAGGAGGCTGAGGAGGAGGCGGAGAAGGAGGCGGAGGAGGAGGCGGAAGAGGTAGGTGGCCCGTAAAAAAAGAGACCAGTAAAAGAATTGCCAGTAAAAAAAGATGAGTGGCCATAAAAAAATTTGACTGGTAAAAAAAATAAAATAATAAAAACATAAAACAATTAAATTCCCTTCTACGTTACTTTACCCAAAGAACCAAGAATATGAATCCTTCCAGTCACGAAAGCTTTAATTCAAAATGGTAAAGAAAGTCAAACTGAAAAAATTGGCCACTAAAAAAGATAATTGGCCATCAAAAAAAGTGACTGGCTAAAAAAGAGTGGCCATTAAAGAAAAAAATTGACTGGTAAAAAAAAATGGTCATGAAAAAAGTGAAAAAAATTGGCCGGTAAAAAAGATAAATGGCCATCAAAAAAAGTGACCGGTTAAAAAAGGAGTGGCCATTAAAAAAAAGTGGCCGATCAAAAAAGAATTGGCCCATAAAAAAAAGACCAGTCGAAAAAAATTGGCCGGTAAAAAAGATGAATGGCCATCCAAAAAAGTGACTGGTTAAAAAAGAGTGGCCATTAAAAAAACAGTGGCCTACCAAAAAATAATTGGCCCGTAAAAAAAGAGCAGTCGAAAAAAATTGGCAAGTAAAAAAGATAAGTGGCCATCAAAAAAAGTGACCGGTTAAAAAAATTGCCCATTAAAAAAAGTGACTTCAAAAAATTGGCCCGTAAAAAGGAAAGACAAGTCAAACAAAATTGGTCAGTAAAAAAATGTATTGGCCATCACACATGGAGGTGGAGGAGGCGGAGGAGGAGGCGGAGGAGGAGGAGGAGGCGGAAGAGGTAGGTGGCCCCTAAAAAAAGAGACCAGTAAAAGAATTGCCAGTAAAAAAAGATGAGTGGCCATAAAAAAATTTGACTGGTAAAAAAAATAAAATAATAAAAACATAAAACAATTAAATTCCCTTCTACGTTACTTTACCGAAAGAACCAAGAATATGAATCCTTCCAGTCACGAAAGCTTTAATTCAAAATGGTAAAGAAAGTCAAACTGAAAAAATTGGCCACTAAAAAAGATAATTGGCCATCAAAAAAAGTGACTGGCTAAAAAAGAGTGGCCATTAAAGAAAAAAATTGACTGGTAAAAAAAAATGGTCATGAAAAAAGTGAAAAAATTGGCCGGTAAAAAAGATAAATGGCCATCAAAAAAAGTGACCGGTTAAAAAAGGAGTGGCCATTAAAAAAAAGTGGCCGATCAAAAAAGAATTGGCCCATAAAAAAAAGACCAGTCGAAAAAAATTGGCCGGTAAAAAAGATGAATGGCCATCCAAAAAAGTGACTGGTTAAAAAAGAGTGGCCATTAAAAAAACAGTGGCCTACCAAAAAATAATTGGCCCGTAAAAAAAGAGCAGTCGAAAAAAATTGGCAAGTAAAAAAGATAAGTGGCCATCAAAAAAAGTGACCGGTTAAAAAAATTGCCCATTAAAAAAAGTGACTACAAAAAATTGGCCCGTAAAAAGGAAAGACAAGTCAAACAAAATTGGTCAGTAAAAAAATGTATTGGCCATCACACATGGAGGTGGAGGAGGCGGAGGAGGAGGAGGAGGCGGAAGAGGTAGGTGGCCCGTAAAAAAAGAGACCAGTAAAAGAATTGCCAGTAAAAAAAGATGAGTGGCCATAAAAAAATTTGACTGGTAAAAAAAAAATAATAATAAAAACATAAAACAATTAAATTCCCTTCTACGTTACTTTACCGAAAGAACCAAGAATATGAATCCTTCTAGTCACGAAAGCTTTAATTCAAAATGGTAAAGAAAGTCAAACTGAAAAAATTGGCCACTAAAAAAGATAATTGGCCATCAAAAAAAGTGACTGGCTAAAAAAGAGTGGCCATTAAAGAAAAAAATTGACTGGTAAAAAAAAATGGTCATGAAGTAAAAAAGATAAGTGGCCATCAAAAAAAGTGACCGGTTAAAAAAATTGCCCATTAAAAAAAGTGACTACAAAAAATTGGCCTGTAAAAAGGAAAGACAAGTCAAACAAAATTGGTCAGTAAAAAAATGTATTGGCCATCACACATGGAGGTGGAGGAGGAGGCGGAGGAGGCGGAGGGGGAGGCGGAGGAGGCAGAGGAGGAGGCGGAGGAGGAGGCGGAAGAGGAGGCGGAGGCGGAGGAGGAGGAGGCGGAAGAGGAGGCGGAGGAGGAGGCGGAGGAGGAGGCGGAGGAGGAGGAGGAGGCGGAGGAGGCAGAGGAGGAGGCGGAGGAGGAGGCGGAAGAGGAGGCGGAGGAGGAGGTGGAGGAGGAGGCGGAGGAGGCGGAAGAGGAGGCGGAGGAGGAGGCGGAGGAGGAGGCAGAAGAGGTAGGTGGCCCGTAAAAAAAGAGACCAGTAAAAGAATTGCCAGTAAAAAAAGATGAGTGGCCATAAAAAAATTTGACTGGTAAAAAAAATAAAATAATAAAAACATAAAACAATTAAATTCCCTTCTACGTTACTTTACCGAAAGAACCAAGAATATGAATCCTTCTAGTCACGAAAGCTTTAATTCAAAATGGTAAAGAAAGTCAAACTGAAAAAATTGGCCACTAAAAAAGATAATTGGCCATCAAAAAAAGTGACTGGCTAAAAAAGAGTGGCCATTAAAGAAAAAAATTGACTGGTAAAAAAAAATGGTCATGAAAAAAGTGAAAAAAATTGGCCGGTAAAAAAGATAAATGGCCATCAAAAAAAGTGACCGGTTAAAAAAGGAGTGGCCATTAAAAAAAAGTGGCCGATCAAAAAAGAATTGGCCCATAAAAAAAAGACCAGTCGAAAAAATTGGCCGGTAAAAAAGATGAATGGCCATCCAAAAAAGTGACTGGTTAAAAAAGAGTGGCCATTAAAAAAACAGTGGCCTACCAAAAAATAATTGGCCCGTAAAAAAAGAGCAGTCGAAAAAAATTGGCAAGTAAAAAAGATAAGTGGCCATCAAAAAAAGTGACCGGTTAAAAAAATTGCCCATTAAAAAAAGTGACTACAAAAAATTGGCCCGTAAAAAGGAAAGACAAGTCAAACAAAATTGGTCAGTAAAAAAATGTATTGGCCATCACACATGGAGGTGGAGGAGGCGGAGGAGGAGGCGGAGGAGGAGGAGGAGGCGGAAGAGGTAGGTGGCCCCTAAAAAAAGAGACCAGTAAAAGAATTGCCAGTAAAAAAAGATGAGTGGCCATAAAAAAATTTGACTGGTAAAAAAAATAAAATAATAAAAACATAAAACAATTAAATTCCCTTCTACGTTACTTTACCGAAAGAACCAAGAATATGAATCCTTCCAGTCACGAAAGCTTTAATTCAAAATGGTAAAGAAAGTCAAACTGAAAAAATTGGCCACTAAAAAAGATAATTGGCCATCAAAAAAAGTGACTGGCTAAAAAAGAGTGGCCATTAAAGAAAAAAATTGACTGGTAAAAAAAAATGGTCATGAAAAAAGTGAAAAAATTTTCCGGTAAAAAAGATAAATGGCCATCAAAAAAAGTGACCGGTTAAAAAAGGAGTGGCCATTAAAAAAAAGTGGCCGATCAAAAAAGAATTGGCACATAAAAAAAAGACCAGTCGAAAAAAATTGGCCGGTAAAAAAGATGAATGGCCATCCAAAAAAGTGACTGGTTAAAAAAGAGTGGCCATTAAAAAAACAGTGGCCTACCAAAAAATAATTGGCCCGTAAAAAAAGAGCAGCCGAAAAAAATTGGCAAGTAAAAAAGATAAGTGGCCATCAAAAAAAGTGACCGGTTAAAAAAATTGCCCATTAAAAAAAGTGACTACAAAAAATTGGCCTGTAAAAAGGAAAGACAAGTCAAACAAAATTGGTCAGTAAAAAAATGTATTGGCCATCACACATGAAGGTGGAGGAGGAGGCGGAGGAGGCGGAGGGGGAGGCGGAGGAGGCAGAGGAGGAGGCGGAGGAGGAGGCGGAAGAGGAGGCGGAGGCGGAGGAGGAGGAGGAGGCGGAAGAGGAGGCGGAGGAGGAGGCGGAGGAGGAGGCGGAGGAGGTGGAGGAGGAGGCGGAGGAGGCAGAGGAGGAGGCGGAGGAGGAGGCGGAAGAGGAGGCGGAGGAGGAGGTGGAGGAGGAGGCGGAGGAGGCGGAAGAGGAGGCGGAGGAGGAGGCGGAGGAGGAGGCAGAAGAGGTAGGTGGCCCGTAAAAAAAGAGACCAGTAAAAGAATTGCCAGTAAAAAAAGATGAGTGGCCATAAAAAAATTTGACTGGTAAAAAAAATAAAATAATAAAAACATAAAACAATTAAATTCCCTTCTACGTTACTTTACCGAAAGAACCAAGAATATGAATCCTTCCAGTCACGAAAGCTTTAATTCAAAATGGTAAAGAAAGTCAAACTGAAAAAATTGGCCACTAAAAAAGATAATTGGCCATCAAAAAAAGTGACTGGCTAAAAAAGAGTGGCCATTAAAGAAAAAAATTGACTGGTAAAAAAAAATGGTCATGAAAAAAGTGAAAAAAAATTGGCCGGTAAAAAAGATAAATGGCCATCAAAAAAAGTGACCGGTTAAAAAAGGAGTGGCCATAAAAAAAAGTGGCCGATCAAAAAAGAATTGGCCCATTAAAAAAAGACCAGTCGAAAAAAATTGGCCGGTAAAAAAGATGAATGGCCATCCAAAAAAGTGACTGGTTAAAAAAGAGTGGCCATTAAAAAAACAGTGGCCTACCAAAAAATAATTGGCCCGTAAAAAAAGAGCAGTCGAAAAAAATTGGCAAGTAAAAAAGATAAGTGGCCATCAAAAAAAGTGACCGGTTAAAAAAATTGCCCATTAAAAAAAGTGACAATAAATTGGCCCGTAAAAAGGAAAGACAAGTCAAACAAAATTGGTCAGTAAAAAAATGTATTGGCCATCACACATGGAGGTGGAGGAGGAGGCGGAGGAGGCGGAGGGGGAGGCGGAGGAGGCAGAGGAGGAGGCGGAGGAGGAGGCGGAAGAGGAGGCGGAGGCGGAGGAGGAGGAGGCGGAAGAGGAGGCGGAGGAGGAGGCGGAGGAGGAGGCGGAGGAGGAGGAGGAGGCGGAGGAGGCAGAGGAGGAGGCGGAGGAGGAGGCGGAAGAGGAGGCGGAGGAGGAGGTGGAGGAGGAGGCGGAGGAGGCGGAAGAGGAGGCGGAGGAGGAGGCGGAGGAGGAGGCAGAAGAGGTAGGTGGCCCGTAAAAAAAGAGACCAGTAAAAGAATTGCCAGTAAAAAAAGATGAGTGGCCATAAAAAAATTTGACTGGTAAAAAAAATAAAATAATAAAAACATAAAACAATTAAATTCCCTTCTACGTTACTTTACCGAAAGAACCAAGAATATGAATCCTTCTAGTCACGAAAGCTTTAATTCAAAATGGTAAAGAAAGTCAAACTGAAAAAATTGGCCACTAAAAAAGATAATTGGCCATCAAAAAAAGTGACTGGCTAAAAAAGAGTGGCCATTAAAGAAAAAAATTGACTGGTAAAAAAAAATGGTCATGAAAAAAGTGAAAAAAATTGGCCGGTAAAAAAGATAAATGGCCATCAAAAAAAGTGACCGGTTAAAAAAGGAGTGGCCATTAAAAAAAAGTGGCCGATCAAAAAAGAATTGGCCCATAAAAAAAAGACCAGTCGAAAAAATTGGCCGGTAAAAAAGATGAATGGCCATCCAAAAAAGTGACTGGTTAAAAAAGAGTGGCCATTAAAAAAACAGTGGCCTACCAAAAAATAATTGGCCCGTAAAAAAAGAGCAGTCGAAAAAAATTGGCAAGTAAAAAAGATAAGTGGCCATCAAAAAAAGTGACCGGTTAAAAAAATTGCCCATTAAAAAAAGTGACTACAAAAAATTGGCCCGTAAAAAGGAAAGACAAGTCAAACAAAATTGGTCAGTAAAAAAATGTATTGGCCATCACACATGGAGGTGGAGGAGGCGGAGGAGGAGGCGGAGGAGGAGGAGGAGGCGGAAGAGGTAGGTGGCCCGTAAAAAAAGAGACCAGTAAAAGAATTGCCAGTAAAAAAAGATGAGTGGCCATAAAAAAATTTGACTGGTAAAAAAAATAAAATAATAAAAACATAAAACAATTAAATTCCCTTCTACGTTACTTTACCGAAAGAACCAAGAATATGAATCCTTCCAGTCACGAAAGCTTTAATTCAAAATGGTAAAGAAAGTCAAACTGAAAAAATTGGCCACTAAAAAAGATAATTGGCCATCAAAAAAAGTGACTGGCTAAAAAAGAGTGGCCATTAAAGAAAAAAATTGACTGGTAAAAAAAAATGGTCATGAAAAAAGTGAAAAAATTGTCCGGTAAAAAAGATAAATGGCCATCAAAAAAAGTGACCGGTTAAAAAAGGAGTGGCCATTAAAAAAAAGTGGCCGATCAAAAAAGAATTGGCACATAAAAAAAAGACCAGTCGAAAAAAATTGGCCGGTAAAAAAGATGAATGGCCATCCAAAAAAGTGACTGGTTAAAAAAGAGTGGCCATTAAAAAAACAGTGGCCTACCAAAAAATAATTGGCCCGTAAAAATAGAGCAGCCGAAAAAAATTGGCAAGTAAAAAAGATAAGTGGCCATCAAAAAAAGTGACCGGTTAAAAAAATTGCCCATTAAAAAAAGTGACTACAAAAAATTGGCCTGTAAAAAGGAAAGACAAGTCAAACAAAATTGGTCAGTAAAAAAATGTATTGGCCATCACACATGGAGGTGGAGGAGGAGGCGGAGGAGGCGGAGGGGGAGGCGGAGGAGGCAGAGGAGGAGGCGGAGGAGGAGGCGGAAGAGGAGGCGGAGGCGGAGGAGGAGGAGGAGGCGGAAGAGGAGGCGGAGGAGGAGGCGGAGGAGGAGGCGGAGGAGGTGGAGGAGGAGGCGGAGGAGGCAGAGGAGGAGGCGGAGGAGGAGGCGGAAGAGGAGGCGGAGGAGGAGGTGGAGGAGGAGGCGGAGGAGGCGGAAGAGGAGGCGGAGGAGGAGGCGGAGGAGGAGGCAGAAGAGGTAGGTGGCCCGTAAAAAAAGAGACCAGTAAAAGAATTGCCAGTAAAAAAAGATGAGTGGCCATAAAAAAATTTGACTGGTAAAAAAAATAAAATAATAAAAACATAAAACAATTAAATTCCCTTCTACGTTACTTTACCGAAAGAACCAAGAATATGAATCCTTCCAGTCACGAAAGCTTTAATTCAAAATGGTAAAGAAAGTCAAACTGAAAAAATTGGCCACTAAAAAAGATAATTGGCCATCAAAAAAAGTGACTGGCTAAAAAAGAGTGGCCATTAAAGAAAAAAATTGACTGGTAAAAAAAAATGGTCATGAAAAAAGTGAAAAAAAATTGGCCGGTAAAAAAGATAAATGGCCATCAAAAAAAGTGACCGGTTAAAAAAGGAGTGGCCATAAAAAAAAGTGGCCGATCAAAAAAGAATTGGCCCATTAAAAAAAGACCAGTCGAAAAAAATTGGCCGGTAAAAAAGATGAATGGCCATCCAAAAAAGTGACTGGTTAAAAAAGAGTGGCCATTAAAAAAACAGTGGCCTACCAAAAAATAATTGGCCCGTAAAAAAAGAGCAGTCGAAAAAAATTGGCAAGTAAAAAAGATAAGTGGCCATCAAAAAAAGTGACCGGTGAAAAAAATTGCCCATTAAAAAAAGTGACTACAAAAAATTGGCCCGTAAAAAGGAAAGACAAGTCAAACAAAATTGGTCAGTAAAAAAATGTATTGGCCATCACACATGGAGGTGGAGGAGGCGGAGGAGGAGGCGGAGGAGGAGGAGGAGGCGGAAGAGGTAGGTGGCCCGTAAAAAAAGAGACCAGTAAAAGAATTGCCAGTAAAAAAAGATGAGTGGCCATAAAAAAATTTGACTGGTAAAAAAAAAAAAAAATAATAAAAACATAAAACAATTAAATTCCCTTCTACGTTACTTTACCGAAAGAACCAAGAATATGAATCCTTCCAGTCACGAAAGCTTTAATTCAAAATGGTAAAGAAAGTCAAACTGAAAAAATTGGCCACTAAAAAAGATAATTGGCCATCAAAAAAAGTGACTGGCTAAAAAAGAGTGGCCATTAAAGAAAAAAATTGACTGGTAAAAAAAAATGGTCATGAAAAAAGTGAAAAAATTGTCCGGTAAAAAAGATAAATGGCCATCAAAAAAAGTGACCGGTTAAAAAAGGAGTGGCCATTAAAAAAAAGTGGCCGATCAAAAAAGAATTGGCACATAAAAAAAAGACCAGTCGAAAAAAATTGGCCGGTAAAAAAGATGAATGGCCATCCAAAAAAGTGACTGGTTAAAAAAGAGTGGCCATTAAAAAAACAGTGGCCTACCAAAAAATAATTGGCCCGTAAAAAAAGAGCAGCCGAAAAAAATTGGCAAGTAAAAAAGATAAGTGGCCATCAAAAAAAGTGACCGGTTAAAAAAATTGCCCATTAAAAAAAGTGACTACAAAAAATTGGCCTGTAAAAAGGAAAGACAAGTCAAACAAAATTGGTCAGTAAAAAAATGTATTGGCCATCACACATGGAGGTGGAGGAGGAGGCGGAGGAGGCGGAGGGGGAGGCGGAGGAGGCAGAGGAGGAGGCGGAGGAGGAGGCGGAAGAGGAGGCGGAGGCGGAGGAGGAGGAGGAGGCGGAAGAGGAGGCGGAGGAGGAGGCGGAGGAGGAGGCGGAGGAGGAGGAGGAGGAGGCGGAGGAGGCAGAGGAGGAGGCGGAGGAGGAGGCGGAAGAGGAGGCGGAGGAGGAGGTGGAGGAGGAGGCGGAGGAGGCGGAAGAGGAGGCGGAGGAGGAGGCGGAGGAGGAGGCAGAAGAGGTAGGTGGCCCGTAAAAAAAGAGACCAGTAAAAGAATTGCCAGTAAAAAAAGATGAGTGGCCATAAAAAAATTTGACTGGTAAAAAAAATAAAATAATAAAAACATAAAACAATTAAATTCCCTTCTACGTTACTTTACCGAAAGAACCAAGAATATGAATCCTTCCAGTCACGAAAGCTTTAATTCAAAATGGTAAAGAAAGTCAAACTGAAAAAATTGGCCACTAAAAAAGATAATTGGCCATCAAAAAAAGTGACTGGCTAAAAAAGAGTGGCCATTAAAGAAAAAAATTGACTGGTAAAAAAAAATGGTCATGAAAAAAGTGAAAAAAAATTGGCCGGTAAAAAAGATAAATGGCCATCAAAAAAAGTGACCGGTTAAAAAAGGAGTGGCCATAAAAAAAAGTGGCCGATCAAAAAAGAATTGGCCCATTAAAAAAAGACCAGTCGAAAAAAATTGGCCGGTAAAAAAGATGAATGGCCATCGAAAAAAGTGACTGGTTAAAAAAGAGTGGCCATTAAAAAAACAGTGGCCTACCAAAAAATAATTGGCCCGTAAAAAAAGAGCAGTCGAAAAAAATTGCCAAGTAAAAAAGATAAGTGGCCATCAAAAAAAGTGACCGGTTAAAAAAATTGCCCATTAAAAAAAGTGACTACAAAAAATTGGCCCGTAAAAAGGAAAGACAAGTCAAACAAAATTGGTCAGTAAAAAAATGTATTGGCCATCACACATCGAGGTGGAGGAGGCGGAGGAGGAGGCGGAGGAGGCGGAGGGGGAGGCGGAGGAGGCAGAGGAGGAGGCGGAGGAGGAGGCGGAAGAGGAGGCGGAGGAGGAGGCGGAGGAGGAGGCGGAAGAGGAGGCAGAGGAGGAGGCGGAGGAGGAGGCGGAGGAGGAGGCGGAGGAGGAGGAGGAGGCGGAGGAGGCGGAAGAGGAGGCGGAGCAGGAGGCGGAGGAGGAGGTGGAGGAGGAGGCGGAGGAGGAGGCGGAGGGGGAGGCGGAAGAGGTAGGTGGCCCGTAAAAAAAGAGACCAGTAAAAGAATTGCCAGTAAAAAAAGATGAGTGGCCATAAAAAAATTTGACTGGTAAAAAAAAGAAAAAAAAAAACATAAAACAATTAAATTCCCTTCTACGTGACTTTACCGAAGGAACCAAGAATATGAATCCCTGCAGTCACGAAAGCTTTAATTCAAAATGGTAAAAAAAGTCAAACTGAAAAAATTTGCCACTAAAAAAGATAATTGGCCATCAAAAAAAGTAACTGCTTAAAAATGAGTGGCCATTAATGAAAAAATTTGACTGGTAAAAAAAAACATGGTCATGAAAAAAGTGAAAAAAATTGGCTGGTAAAAAGGATAAATGGCCATCAAAAAAAGTGACCGGTTAAAAAAGAGTGGCCATTAAAAAAAAGTGGCCGATCAAAAAAGAATTGGCCCATAAAAAAAGACCAGTCGAAAAAAATTGGCCGGTAAAAAAGATGAATGGCCATCCAAAAAAGTGACCAGTTAAAAAAGAGTGGCCATTAAAAAAACAGTGGCTTACCAAAAAATAATTGGCTCGTAAAAAAAGACCAGTCGAAAAAAATTGGCCAGTTAAAAAGATAAGTGGCCATCAAAAAAAGTGACCGGTTAAAAAAATTGTCCATTAAAAAAAGTGACTACAAAAAATTGGCCCGTAAAAAGGAAAGACAAGTCAAACAAAATTGGTCAGTAAAAAAATGTATTGGCCATCACACATGGAGGTGGAGGAGGCGGAGGAGGAGGCGGAGGAGGCAGAGGAGGAGGCGGAGGAGGCAGAGGAGGAGGCGGAGGAGGCGGAAGAGGAGGCGGAGGAGGAGGCGGAGGAGGCGGAAGAGGAGGCGGAGGAGGAGGCGGAGGAGGAGGCGGAGGAGGAGGCGGAGGAGGAGGCGGAGGCGGAGGAGGAGGCGGAGGCGGAGGAGGAGGCGGAGGAGGAGGCGGAGGAGGAGGCGGAGGAGGAGGCGGAAGAGGAGGCGGAGGAGGAGGCGGAGGAGGAGGCGGAGGAGAAGGCGGAAGAGGTAGGTGGCCCGTAAAAAAAGAGACCAGTAAAAGAATTGCCAGTAAAAAAAGATGAGTGGCCATGAAAAATTTGACTGGTAAAAAAAAAAAAAAAAAACATAAAACAATTAAATTCCCTTCTACGTGACTTTACCGAAGGAACCAAGAATATGAATCCCTGCAGTCACGAAAGCTTTAATTCAAAATGGTAAAAAAAGTCAAACTGAAAAAATTTGCCACTAAAAAAGATAATTGGCCATCAAAAAAAGTAACTGCTTAAAAAAGAGTGGCCATTAATGAAAAAATTTGACTAGTAAAAAAAAAATGGTCATGAAAAAAGTGAAAAAAATTGGCCGGTAAAAAAGATGAATGGCCATCCAAAAAAGTGACCAGTTAAAAAAGAGTGGCCATTAAAAAAACAGTGGCCTACCAAAAAATAATTGGCTCGTAAAAAAAGACCAGTCGAAAAAAATTGGCCAGTTAAAAAGATAAGTGGCCATCAAAAAAAGTGACCGGTTAAAAAAATTGCCCATTAAAAAAAGTGACTACAAAAAATTGGCCCGTAAAAAGGAAAGACAAGTCAAACAAAATTGGTCAGTAAAAAAATGTATTGGCCATCACACATGGAGGTGGAGGAGGCGGAGGAGGAGGCGGAGGAGGAGGCGGAGGAGGCAGAGGAGGAGGCGGAGGAGGAGGAGGCGGAAGAGGAGGCGGAGGAGGAGGCGGAGGAGGAGGCAGAAGAGGAGGCGGAGGAGGAGGCGGAGGAGGAGGCGGAGGAGGAGGAGGCGGAGGAGGCAGAGGAGGAGGCGGAGGAGGCGGAAGAGGAGGCGGAGGAGGAGGCGGAGGAGGAGGCGGAGGAGGAGGCGGAAGAGGAGGCGGAGGAGGAGGCGGAGGATGAGGCGGAGGAGGAGGCGGAAGAGGTACGTGGCACGTAAAAAAAGAGACCAGTAAAAGAATTGCCAGTAAAAAAAGATGAGTGGCCATAAAAAAATTTGACTGGTAAAAAAAAAAAACATAAAACAATTAAATTCCCTTCTACGTGACTTTACCGAAGGAACCAAGAATATGAATCCCTGCAGTCACGAAAGCTTTAATTCAAAATGGTAAAAAAAGTCAAACTGAAAAAATTTGCCACTAAAAAAGATAATTGGCCATCAAAAAAAGTAACTGCTTAAAAAAGAGTGGCCATTAAAGAAAAAATTTGACTGATAAAAAAAAAATGTTAAATTATTGGGACATATGTGAAACTATTGGGACATCTGTGAAACTATGGGGACATCTGTTAACCTACCGGGACATCTGTGAAACTACTGGGACATCTGTTAAACTACTGGGATATATGTTGAACTATTGGGACATCTGTGAATCTACTGGGACATCTGTAAAACTACTGGGACATATGTGAATCTATTGGGGCATCTGTGAAACTATTGGGACATCTGTGAAACTATTGAGACATCTGTGAAACAACTGGGACATCTGTTAAACTATTGGGACATCTGTTAAACTCCTGGGACATCTGTGAAATTATTGGGACATCTGTGAAACTATTTGGGACATCTGTTAAACTATTGGGACATCTGTGAAACTACTGGTACATCTGTGAAATTATTGGGACATCTGTGAAACTATGGGGACATCTGTGAAACTAATGGGACATATGTGAAACTATTGGGGCATCTGCGAAACTACTGGGTGATCTGTGAAACTACTGGGACATATGTGAACCTATTGGGACATCTGTGAAACTATTGGGACATCTGTGAAACTATTGGGACATCTGTGAAACTATGGGGACATCTGTGAAACTAATGGGACATATGTGAAACTATTGGGACATCTGTGAAACTATGGGGACATCTGTGAAACTATTGGGACATATGTGAAACTATTGGGACATCTGTAAAACTACTGGGACATCTGTGAAACTATGGGGACATTTGTTAACCTACTGGGATATCTGTAAAACTACTGGGACATCTGTGAAACTATTGGAACATCTGTGAAACTATGGGGACATCTGTTAACCTACTGGGACATCTGTGAAACTACTGGGACATCTGTTAAACTACTAGGACATATGTGAACCTATTGGGACATCTGTGAAACTATTTGGGACATCTGTTAAACTATTGGGACATCTGTGAAACTACTGGTACATCTGTTAAATTATTGGGACATCTGTGAAACTATGGGGACATCTGTGAAACTAATGGGACATATGTGAAACTATTGGGGCATCTGTGAAACGACTGGGTGATCTGTGACACTACTGGGACATATGTGAACTTATTGGGACATCTGTGAAACTATTGGGACATCTGTGAAACTATTGGGACATCTGTGAAACTATGAGGACATCTGTGCAATTAATGGGACATATGTGAAACTATTGGGGCATCTGTGAAACTACTGGGATCATCTGTGAAACTACTGGGACATCTGTAAAACTACTGGGAAATCTTTGAAAGTATTGGGACATCTGTGAAACTATGGGGACATCTGTTAACCTACTGGAATATCTGTAAAACTTCTGGGGAATCTGTGAAACTATTGGGACATCTGTGAAACTATTGGGACATCTGTGAAACTATTGGGACATCTGTGAAACTATTTGGGACATCTGTTAAACTATTGGGACATCTGTGAAACTACTGGTACATCTGTGAAATTATTGGGACATCTGTGAAACTATGGGGACATCTGTGAAACTAATGGGACATATGTGAAACTATTGGGACATCTGTGAAACTATGGTGATATCTTTTGATTTAAAGCTTTCGTGACTGCAGTAATTCATATTCTTAGTTTTTTCGGTAAAGTCACGTTGAAGAGAAACAACAAAATAACAAAATATATATAAAACAATAAAAAAATTCTCACGACGTTTCGACCATAACTCAAACGGTCATCATCAGGTGTGTCGGTTTGCATAAATTTATTTTGAAAACGGCATATTTATTTATATATATAAAAATAACGTTTGCGTCACGCGCAACGATGGCAGTTTGCCAGGACTAGTCCATCTATTTTTTGAAAAGAGGAGGGGGGAGACGAAATTTGTTTTTATGTATGCTGTCTGAAAGGCACTGTAAGCGTGAACAATCAATCAAGAACTGAAATGATTTATCAAATCGTTCATGAGGCTATCCACATATACAAACACAGAGACAATTTCAACCGAGAAGATGGATTCTATCTTAGCAATCATTGGAAAGATTTGATAAATCATTTCAGTTCTTGATTGATTGTTCACGCTTACAGTGCCTTTCAGACAGCATACATAAAAACAAATTTCGTCTCCCCCCTCCTCTTTTCAAAAAATAGATGGACTAGTCCTGGCAAACTGCCATCGTTGCGCGTGACGCAAACGTTATTTTTATATATATAAATAAATATGCCGTTTTCAAAATAAATTTATGCAAACCGACACACCTGATGATGACCGTTTGAGTTATGGTCGAAACGTCGTGAGAATTTTTTATTGTTTTATATATATTTTGTTATTTTGTTGTTTCTCTTCAACGTGACTTTACCGAAAAAACTAAGAATATGGTGATATCTGTTAACCTACTGGGACATCTGTGAAACTACTGGGACATCTGTTAAACTACTGGGATATATGTTGAACTATTGGGACATCTGTGAATCTACTGGGACATCTGTAAAACTACTGGGACATATGTGAATCTATTGGGACATCTGTGAAACTATTGGGACATCTGTGAAACTATTGAGACATCTGTGAAACAACTGGGACATCTGTTAAACTATTGGGACATCTGTTAAACTCCTGGGACATCTGTGAAACTATTGGGACATCTGTGAAACTATTTGGGACATCTGTTAAACTATTGGGACATCTGTGAAACTACTGGTACATCTGTGAAATTATTGGGACATCTGTGAAACTATGGGGACATCTGTGAAACTAATGTGATATATGTGAAACTATTGGGGCATCTGTGAAACTACTGGGTGATCTGTGAAACTACAGGGACATATGTGAACCTATTGGGACATCTGTGAAACTATTGGGACATCTGTGAAACTATTGGGACATCTGTGAAACTATGGGGACATCTGTGAAACTAATGGGACATATGTGAAACTATTGGGGCATCTGCGAAACTACTGGGTGATCTGTGAAACTACTGGGACGTATGTGAACCTATTGGGACATCTGTGAAACTATTGGGACATCTGTGAAACTAGTGGGACATCTGTGAAACTATGGAGACATCTGTGAAACTAATGGGACATATGTGAAACTATTGGGACATCTGTGAAACTATGGGGACATTTGTGAAACTAATGGGACATATGTGAAACTATTGGGAAATGTGTGAAACTATTGGGACATCTGTGAAACTACTGGTACATCTGTTAAACTATGGGGACATTTGTTAACCTACTGGGATATCTGTAAAACTACTGGGACATCTGTGAAACTATTGGGACATCTGTGAAACTATGGGGACATCTGTTAACCTACTGGGACATCTGTGAAACTACTGGACATCTGTTAAACTACTGGGACATATGTGAACCTATTGGGACATCTGTGAAAATATTGGGACATCTGTGAAACTATTGAGACATCTGTGAAACAACTGGGACATCTGTTAAACTATTGGGACATCTGTTAAACTTCTGGGACATCTGTGAAACTATTGGGACATCTGTGAAACTATTTGGGACATCTGTTAAACTATTGGGACATCTGTGAAACTACTGGTACATCTGTTAAATTATTGGGACATCTGTGAAACTATGGGGACATCTGTGAAACTAATGGGACATATGTGAATCTATTGGGGCATCTGTGAAATGACTGGGTGATCTGTGAAACTACTGGGACATATGTGAACTTATTGGGACATCTGTGAAACTATTGGGACATCTGTGAAACTATTGGGACATCTGTGAAACTATGGGGACATCTGTGAAACTAATGGGACATATGTGAAACTATTGGGTCATCTGTGAAACTACTGGGATCATCTGTGAACCTACTGCAATATCTGTAAAACTTCTGGGACATCTGTGAAACTATTGGGACATCTGTGAAACTATTGGGAAATCTGTGAAACTATTGGGACATCTGTGAATCTATTGGGACATCTGTGAAACTATTTGGGACATCTGTTAAACTATTGGGACATCTGTGAAACTACTGGTACATCTGTGAAATTATTGGGACATCTGTGAAACTATGGGGACATCTGTGAAACTAATGGGACATATGTGAAACTATTGGGGCATCTGCGAAACTACTGGGTGATCTGTGAAACTACTGGGACATATGTGAACCTATTGGGACATCTGTGAAACTATTGGGACATCTGTGAAACTATTGGGACATCTGTGAAACTATGGGGACATCTGTGAAACTAATGGGACATATGTGAAACTATTGGGACATCTGTGAAACTATGGGGACATCTGTGAAACTAATGGGACATATGTGAAACTATTGGGACATCTGTAAAACTACTGGGACATCTGTGAAACTATGGGGACATTTGTTAACCTACTGGGATATCTGTAAAACTACTGGGACATCTGTGAAACTATTGGAACATCTGTGAAACTATGGGGACATCTGTTAACCTACTGGGACATCTGTGAAACTACTGGGACATCTGTTAAACTACTAGGACATATGTGAACCTATTGGGACATCTGTGAAACTATTTGGGACATCTGTTAAACTATTGGGACATCTGTGAAACTACTGGTACATCTGTTAAATTATTGGGACATCTGTGAAACTATGGGGACATCTGTGAAACTAATGGGACATATGTGAAACTATTGGGGCATCTGTGAAACGACTGGGTGATCTGTGACACTACTGGGACATATGTGAACTTATTGGGACATCTGTGAAACTATTGGGACATCTGTGAAACTATTGGGACATCTGTGAAACTATGAGGACATCTGTGCAATTAATGGGACATATGTGAAACTATTGGGGCATCTGTGAAACTACTGGGATCATCTGTTAAACTACTGGGACATCTGTAAAACTACTGGGAAATCTTTGAAAGTATTGGAACATCTGTGAAACTATGGGGACATCTGTTAACCTACTGGAATATCTGTAAAACTTCTGGGGAATCTGTGAAACTATTGGGACATCTGTGAAACTATTGGGACATCTGTGAAACTATTGGGACATCTGTGAAACTATTTGGGACATCTGTTAAACTATTGGGACATCTGTGAAACTACTGGTACATCTGTGAAATTATTGGGACATCTGTGAAACTATGGGGACATCTGTGAAACTAATGGGACATATGTGAAACTATTGGGACATCTGTGAAACTATGGTGATATCTGTTAACCTACTGGGACATCTGTGAAACTACTGGGACATCTGTTAAACTACTGGGATATATGTTGAACTATTGGGACATCTGTGAATCTACTGGGACATCTGTAAAACTACTGGGACATATGTGAATCTATTGGGACATCTGTGAAACTATTGGGACATCTGTGAAACTATTGAGACATCTGTGAAACAACTGGGACATCTGTTAAACTATTGGGACATCTGTTAAACTCCTGGGACATCTGTGAAACTATTGGGACATCTGTGAAACTATTTGGGACATCTGTTAAACTATTGGGACATCTGTGAAACTACTGGTACATCTGTGAAATTATTGGGACATCTGTGAAACTATGGGGACATCTGTGAAACTAATGTGATATATGTGAAACTATTGGGGCATCTGTGAAACTACTGGGTGATCTGTGAAACTACAGGGACATATGTGAACCTATTGGGACATCTGTGAAACTATTGGGACATCTGTGAAACTATTGGGACATCTGTGAAACTATGGGGACATCTGTGAAACTAATGGGACATATGTGAAACTATTGGGGCATCTGCGAAACTACTGGGTGATCTGTGAAACTACTGGGACGTATGTGAACCTATTGGGACATCTGTGAAACTATTGGGACATCTGTGAAACTAGTGGGACATCTGTGAAACTATGAGGACATCTGTGAAACTAATGGGACATATGTGAAACTATTGGGACATCTGTGAAACTATGGGGACATTTGTGAAACTAATGGGACATATGTGAAACTATTGGGAAATGTGTGAAACTATTGGGACATCTGTGAAACTATTGGGACATCTGTGAAACTACTGGTACATCTGTTAAACTATGGGGACATTTGTTAACCTACTGGGATATCTGTAAAACTACTGGGACATCTGTGAAACTATTGGGACATCTGTGAAACTATGGGGACATCTGTTAACCTACTGGGACATCTGTGAAACTACTGGGACATCTGTTAAACTACTGGGACATATGTGAACCTATTGGGACATCTGTGAAAATATTGGGACATCTGTGAAACTATTGAGACATCTGTGAAACAACTGGGACATCTGTTAAACTATTGGGACATCTGTTAAACTTCTGGGACATCTGTGAAACTATTGGGACATCTGTGAAACTATTTGGGACATCTGTTAAACTATTGGGACATCTGTGAAACTACTGGTACATCTGTTAAATTATTGGGACATCTGTGAAACTATGGGGACATCTGTGAAACTAATGGGACATATGTGAATCTATTGGGGCATCTGTGAAATGACTGGGTGATCTGTGAAACTACTGGGACATATGTGAACTTATTGGGACATCTGTGAAACTATTGGGACATCTGTGAAACTATTGGGACATCTGTGAAACTATGGGGACATCTGTGAAACTAATGGGACATATGTGAAACTATTGGGTCATCTGTGAAACTACTGGGATCATCTGTGAAACTACCGGAACATCTGTAAAACTACTGGGACATCTTTGAAACTATTGGGACATCTGTGAAACTATGGGGACATCTGTTAACCTACTGCAATATCTGTAAAACTTCTGGGACATCTGTGAAACTATTGGGACATCTGTGAAACTATTGGGAAATCTGTGAAACTATTGGGACATCTGTGAATCTATTGGGACATCTGTGAAACTATTTGGGACATCTGTTAAACTATTGGGACATCTGTGAAACTACTGGTACATCTGTGAAATTATTGGGACATCTGTGAAACTATGGGGACATATGTGAACCTATTGGGACATCTGTGAAACTATTGGGACATCTGTGAAACTATGGGGACATCGGTTAACCTACTGGGACATCTGTGAAACTACTGGGACATCTGTTAAACTACTGGGACATCTGTTGAACTATTGGGACATCTGTGAATCTACTGGGACATCTGTAAAACTACTGGGACATATGTGAATCTATTGGGACATCTGTGAATCTATTGAGACATCTGTGAAACAACTGGGACATCTGTTAAACTATTGGGACATCTGTTAAACTCCTGGGACATCTGTGAAACTATTGGGACATCTGTGAAACTATTTGGGACATCTGTTAAACTATTGGGACATCTGTGAAACTACTGGTACATCTGTGAAACTATGGGGAAATTTGTTAACCTACTGGGATATCTGTAAAACTACTGGGACATCTGTGAAACTATTGGAACATCTGTGAAACTATGGGGACATCTGTTAAACTACTAGGACATATGTGAACCTATTGGGACATCTGTGAAACTATTTGGGACATCTGTTAAACTACTGGGACATCTGTGAAACTACTGGTACATCTGTTAAATTATTGGGACATCTGTGAAACTATGGGGACATCTGTGAAACTAATGGGACATATGTGAAACTATTGGGGCATCTGTGAAACGACTGGGTGATCTGTGACACTACTGGGACATATGTGAACTTATTGGGACATCTGTGAAACTATTGGGACATCTGTGAAACTATTGGGACATCTGTGAAACTATGGGGACATCTGTGCAATTAATGGGACATATGTGAAACTATTGGGGCATCTGTGAAACTACTGGGATCATCTGTGAAACTACTGGGACATCTGTAAAACTACTGGGAAATCTTTGAAAGTATTGGGACATCTGTGAAACTATGGGGACATCTGTTAACCTACTGGAATATCTGTAAAACTTCTGGGGAATCTGTGAAACTATTGGGACATCTGTGAAACTATTGGGACATCTGTGAAACTATTGGGACATCTGTGAAACTATTTGGGACATCTGTTAAACTATTGGGACATCTGTGAAACTACTGGTACATCTGTGAAATTATTGGGACATCTGTGAAACTATGGGGACATCTGTGAAACTAATGTGATATATGTGAAACTATTGGGGCATCTGTGAAACTACTGGGTGATCTGTGAAACTACTGGGACATATGTGAACCTATTGGGACATCTGTGAAACTATTGGGACATCTGTGAAACTATTGGGACATCTGTGAAACTATGGGGACATCTGTGAAACTAATGGGACATATGTGAAACTATTGGGGCATCTGCGAAACTACTGGGTGATCTGTGAAACTACTGGGACATATGTGAACCTATTGGGACATCTGTGAAACTATTGGGACATCTGTGAAACTATTGGGACATCTGTGAAACTATGGGGACATCTGTGAAACTAATGGAACATATGTGAAGCTATTGGGACATCTGTGAAACTATGGGGACATTTGTGAAACTAATGGGACATATGTGAAACTATTGGGAAATGTGTGAAACTATTGGGACATCTGTGAAACTATTGGGACATCTGTGAAACTACTGGTACATCTGTTAAACTATGGGGACATTTGTTAACCTACTGGGATATCTGTAAAACTACTGGGACATCTGTGAAACTATGGGGACATCTGTGAAACTATGGGGACATCTGTTAACCTACTGGGACATCTGTGAAACTACTGGGACATCTGTTAAACTACTGGGACATATGTGAACCTATTGGGACATCTGTGAAAATATTGGGACATCTGTGAAACTATTGAGACATCTGTGAAACAACTGGGACATCTGTTAAACTATTTGGACATCTGTTAAACTTCTGGGACATCTGTGAAACTATTGGGACATCTGTGAAACTATTTGGGACATCTGTTAAACTATTGGGACATCTGTGAAACTACTGGTACATCTGTTAAATTATTGGGACATCTGTGAAACTATGGGGACATCTGTGAAACTAATGGGACATATGTGAATCTATTGGGGCATCTGTGAAATGACTGGGTGATCTGTGAAACTACTGGGACATATGTGAACTTATTGGGACATCTGTGAAACTATTGGGACATCTGTGAAACTATTGGGACATCTGTGAAACTATGGGGACATCTGTGAAACTAATGGGACATATGTGAAACTATTGGGTTATCTGTGAAACTACTAGGATCATCTGTGAAACTACCGGAACATCTGTAAAACTACTGGGACATCTGTGAAACTATGGGGACATCTGTGAAACTAATGGGACATATGTGAAACTATTGGGGCATCTGTGAAACTACTGGGACATATGTGAACCTATTGGGACATCTGTGAAACTATTGGGACATCTGTGAAACTATGGGGACATCGGTTAACCTACTGGGACATCTGTGAAACTACTGGGACATCTGTTAAACTACTGGGACATCTGTTGAACTATTGGGACATCTGTGAATCTACTGGGACATCTGTAAAACTACTGGGACATATGTGAATCTATTGGGACATCTGTGAATCTATTGAGACATCTGTGAAACAACTGGGACATTTGTTAAACTATTGGGACATCTGTTAAACTCCTGGGACATCTGTTAAACTATTGGGACATCTGTGAAACTACTGGTACATCTGTTAAATTATTGGGACATCTGTGAAACTATGGGGACATCTGTAAAACTAATGGGACATATGTGAAACTATTGGGACATCTGTGAAACTATGGGGACATCTGTGAAACTAATGGGACATATGTGAAACTATTGGGACATCTGTAAAACTACTGGGACATATGTGAAACTATTGGGAAATGTGTGAAACTATTGGGAAATCTGTGAAACTATTGGGACATCTGTGAAACTACTGGTACATCTGTGAAACTATGGGGACATCTGTTAACCTACTGGGATATCTGTAAAACTACTGGAACATCTGTGAAACTATTGGGACATCTGTGAAACTATGGGGACATCTGTTAACCTACTGGGACATCTGTGAAACTACTGGGACATCTGTTAAACTACTGGGACATCTGTTGAACTATTGGGACATCTGTGAATCTACTGGGACATCTGTAAAACTACTGGGACATATGTGAACCTATTGGGACATCTGTGAAACTATTGGGACATATGTGAAACTATTGAGACATCTGTGAAACAACTGGGACATCTGTTAAACTATTGGGACATCTGTTAAACTTCTGGGACATCTGTGAAACTATTGGGACATCTGTGAAACTATTGGGGCATCTGTGAAACGACTGGGTGATCTGTGAAACTACTGGGACATATGTGAACTTATTGGGACATCTGTGAAACTATTGGGACATCTGTGAAACTATTGGGACATCTGTGAAACTATTGGGACATCTGTGAAACTATTGGGACATATGTGAAACTATTGAGACATCTGTGAAACAACTGGGACATCTGTTAAACTATTGGGACATCTGTTAAACTTCTGGGACATCTGTGAAACTATTGGGACATCTGTGAAACTATTGGGACATCTGTGAAACTACTGGTACATCTGTTAAATTATTGGGACATCTGTGAAACTATGGGGACATCTGTGAAACTTATGGGACATATGTGAAACTATTGGGGCATCTGTGAAACGACTGGGTGATCTGTGAAACTACTGGGACATATGTGAACTTATTGGGACATCTGTGAAACTATTGGGACATCTGTGAAACTATTGGGACATCTGTGAAACTATTGGGACATCTGTGAAACTATGGGGACATCTGTGAAACTAATGGGACATATGTGAAAATATTGGGGCATCTGTGAAACTACTGGGATCATCTGTGAAACTACCGGGACATCTGTAAAACTACTGGGACATCTTTGAAACTATTGGGACATCTGTGAAAATATGGGGACATCTGTTAACCTACTGGAATATCTGTAAAACTTCTGGGACATCTGTGAAACTATTTGGGACATCTGTTAAACTATTGGGACATCTGTGAAACTACTGGTACATCTGTGAAATTATTGGGAAATCTTTTAAACTATGGGGACATCTGTGAAACTAATGGGACATATGTGAAACTATTGGGGCATCTGTGAAACTACTGGGACATATGTGAACCTATTGGGACATCTGTGAAACTATTGGGACATCTGTGAAACTATTGGGAAATCTGTGAAACTATTGGGACATCTGTGAAACTATGGGGACATCTGTGAAACTATTGGGAAATGTGTGAAACTATTGGGACATCTGTGAAACTATTGGGACATCTGTGAAACTACTGGTACATCTGTTAAACTATGGGGACATTTGTTAACCTACTGGGATATCTGTAAAACTACTGGGACATCTGTGAAACTATGGGGACATCTGTGAAACTATGGGGACATCTGTTAACCTACTGGGACATCTGTGAAACTACTGGGACATCTGTTAAACTACTGGGACATATGTGAACCTATTGGGACATCTGTGAAAATATTGGGACATCTGTGAAACTATTGAGACATCTGTGAAACAACTGGGACATCTGTTAAACTATTGGGACATCTGTTAAACTTCTGGGACATCTGTGAAACTATTGGGACATCTGTGAAACTATTTGGGACATCTGTTAAACTATTGGGACATCTGTGAAACTACTGGTACATCTGTTAAATTATTGGGACATCTGTGAAACTATGGGGACATCTGTGAAACTAATGGGACATATGTGAATCTATTGGGGCATCTGTGAAATGACTGGGTGATCTGTGAAACTACTGGGACATATGTGAACTTATTGGGACATCTGTGAAACTATTGGGACATCTGTGAAACTATTGGGACATCTGTGAAACTATGGGGACATCTGTGAAACTAATGGGACATATGTGAAACTATTGGGTCATCTGTGAAACTACTGGGATCATCTGTGAAACTACCGGAACATCTGTAAAACTACTGGGACATCTGTGAAACTATGGGGACATCTGTGAAACTAATGGGACATATGTGAAACTATTGCGGCATCTGTGAAACTACTGGGACATCTGTGAATCTATTGAGACATCTGTGAAACAACTGGGACATCTGTTAAACTATTGGGACATCTGTTAAACTCCTGGGACATCTGTTAAACTATTGGGACATCTGTGAAACTACTGGTACATCTGTTAAATTATTGGGACATCTGTGAAACTATGGGGACATCTGTGAAACTAATGGGACATATGTGAAACTATTGGGGCATCTGTGAAACGACTGGGTGATCTGTGACACTACTGGGACATATGTGAACTCATTGGGACATCTGTGAATCTATGGGGACATCTGTGAAACTAATGGGACATATGTGAAACTATTAGGACATCTGTGAAACTATGGGGACATCTGTGAAACTAATGGGACATATGTGAAACTATTGGGACATCTGTAAAACTACTGGGACATATGTGAAACTATTGGGAAATGTGTGAAACTATTGGGAAATCTGTGAAACTATTGGGACATCTGTGAAACTACTGGTACATCTGTGAAACTATGGGGACATCTGTTAACTTACTGGGATATCTGTAAAACTACTGGAACATCTGTGAAACTATTGGGACATCTGTGAAACTATGGGGACATCTGTTAACCTACTGGGACATCTGTGAAACTACTGGGACATCTGTTAAACTACTGGGACATCTGTTGAACTATTGGGACATCTGTGAATCTACTGGGACATCTGTAAAACTACTGGGACATATGTGAACCTATTGGGACATCTGTGAAACTATTGGGACATATGTGAAACTATTGAGACATCTGTGAAACAACTGGGACATCTGTTAAACTATTGGGACATCTGTTAAACTTCTGGGACATCTGTGAAACTATTGGGACATCTGTGAAACTATTTGGGACATCTGTTAAACTATTGGGACATCTGTGAAACTACTGGTACATCTGTTAAATTATTGGGACATCTGTGAAACTATGGGGACATCTGTGAAACTAATGGGACATATGTGAAACTATTGGGGCATCTGTGAAACGACTGGGTGATCTGTGAAACTACTGGGACATATGTGAACTTATTGGGACATCTGTGAAACTATTGGGACATCTGTGAAACTATTGGGACATCTGTGAAACTATTGGGACATCTGTGAAACTATTGGGACATCTGTGAAACTAATGGGACATATGTGAAACTATTGGGGCATCTGTGAAACTACTGGGATCATCTGTGAAACTACCGGGACATCTGTAAAACTACTGGGACATCTTTGAAACTATTGGGACATCTGTGAAAATATGGGGACATCTGTTAACTTACTGGAATATCTGTAAAACTTCTGGGACATCTGTGAAACTATTTGGGACATCTGTTAAACTATTGGGACATCTGTGAAACTACTGGTACATCTGTGAAATTATTGGGAAATCTTTGAAACTATGGGGACATCTGTGAAACTAATGGGACATATGTGAAACTATTGGGGCATCTGTGAAACTACTGGGACATATGTGAACCTATTGGGACATCTGTGAAACTATTGGGACATCTGTGAAACTATTGGGACATCTGTGAAACTATGGGGACATCTGTGAAACTAATGGGACATATGTGAAACTATTGGGACATCTGTGAAACTATGGGGACATCTGTGAAACTAATGGGACATCTTTGAAACTATTGGGACATCTGTGAAACTATGGGGACATCTGTTAACCTACTGGAATATCTGTAAAACTTCTGGGACATCTGTGAAACTATTTGGGACATCTGTTAAACTATTGGGACATCTGTGAAACTACTGGTACATCTGTGAAATTATTTGGGACATCTGTTAAACTATTGGGACATCTGTGAAACTACTGGTACATCTGTGAAATTATTGGGACATCTGTGAAACTATGGGGACATCTGTGAAACTAATGGGACATATGCGAAACTATTGGGGCATCTGTGAAACTACTGGGATCATCTGTGAAACTACCGGGACATCTGTGAAACTATTGGGACATTTGTGAAACTATGGGGACAACTGTGAAACTATTTGGGACATCTGTTAAACTATTGGGACATCTGTGAAACTACTGGTACATCTGTGAAATTGTTGGGAAATCTGTGAAACTATGGGGACATCTGTGAAACTAATGGGACATATGTGAAACTATTGGGGCATCTGTGAAACTACTGGGTGATCTGTGAAACTACTGGGACATATGTGAACCTATTGGGACATCTGTGAAACTATGGGGACATCTGTGAAACTAATGGGACACATGTGAAACTATTGGGACATCTGTGAAACTATGGGGACATCTGTGAAACTAATGGGTCATATGTGAAACTATTGGGACATCTGTAAAACTACTGGGACATATGTGAAACTATTGGGAAATGTGTGAAACTATTGGGACATCTGTGAAACTATTGGGACATCTGTGAAACTACTGGTACATCTGTGAAACTATGGGGACATCTGTTAACCTACTGGGATATCTGTAAAACTACTGGGACATCTGTGAAACTATTGGGACATCTGTGAAACTATGGGGACATCTGTTAACCTACTGGGACATCTGTGAAACTACTGGGACATGTTAAACTACTGGGACATCTATTGAACTATTGGGACATCTGTGAATCTACTGGAACATCTGTAAAACTACTGGGACATATGTGAACCTATTGGGACATCTGTGAAACTATTGGGACATCTGTGAAACTATTGGGACATCTGTGAAACTATTGAGACATCTGTGAAACAACTGGGACATCTGTTAAACTATTGGGACATCTGTTAAACTCCTGGGACATCTGTGAAACTATTGGGACATCTGTCAAACTATTTGGGACATCTGTTAAACTATTGGGACATCTGTGAAACTACTGGTACATCTGTTAAATTATTGGGACATCTGTCAAACTATGGGGACATCTGTGAAACTAATGGGACATATGTGAAACTATTGGGGCATCTGTGAAACGACTGGGTGATCTGTGACACTACTGGGACATCTGTTAAACTTCTGGGACATCTGTGAAACTATTGGGACATCTGTGAAACTATTTGGGACATCTGTTAAACTATTGGGACATCTGTGAAACTACTGGTACATCTGTTAAATTATTGGGACATCTGTGAAACTATGGGGACATCTGTGAAACTATGGGGACATCTGTGCAACTAATGGGACATATGTGAAACTATTGGGGCATCTGTGAAACTACTGGGATCATCTGTGAAACTACCGGGACATCTGTAAAACTACTGGGACATCTTTGAAACTATTGGGACATCTGTGAAACTATGGGGACATCTGTTAACCTACTGGGACATCTGTGAAACTACTGGGACATCTGTTAAACTACTGGGACATCTGTTGAACTATTGGGACATCTGTGAATCTACTGGGACATCTGTAAAACTACTGGGACATATCTGAACCTATTGGGACATCTGTGAAACTATTGGGACATATGTGAAACTATTGAGACATCTGTGAAACAACTGGGACATCTGTTAAACTATTGGGACATCTGTTAAACTTCTGGGACATCTGTGAAACTATTGGGACATCTGTGAAACTATTTGGGACATCTGTTAAACTATTGGGACATCTGTGAAACTACTGGTACATCTGTTAAATTATTGGGACATCTGTGAAACTATGGGGACATCTGTGAAACTAATGGGACATATGTGAAACTATTGGGGCATCTGTGAAACGACTGGGTGATCTGTGAAACTACTGGGACATATGTGAACTTATTGGGACATCTGTGAAACTATTGGGACATGTGTGAAAATATTGGGACATCTGTGAAACTATGGGGACATCTGTGAAACTAATGGGACATATGTGAAACTATTGGGGCATCTGTGAAACTACTGGGATCATCTGTGAAACTACCGGGACATCTGTAAAACTACTGGGACATCTTTGAAACTATTGGGACATCTGTGAAACTATGGGGACATCTGTTAACCTACTGGAATATCTGTAAAACTTCTGGGACATCTTTGAAACTATTTGGGACATCTGTTAAACTATTGGGACATCTGTGAAACTAATGGTACATCTGTGAAATTATTGGGACATCTGTGAAACTATGGGGACATCTGTGAAACTAATGGGACATATGTGAAACTATTGGGGCATCTGTGAAACTACTGGGACATATGTGAACCTATTGGGACATCTGTGAAACTATTGGGACATCTGTGAAACTATGGGGACATCTGTGAAACTATTTGGGACATCTGTTAAACTATTGGGACATCTGTGAAACTACTGGTACATCTGTGAAATTATTGGGAAATCTTTGAAACTATGGGGACATCTGTGAAACTAATGGGACATATGTGAAACTATTGGGGCATCTGTGAAACTACTGGGACATATGTGAACCTATTAAGACATCTGTGAAACTATTGGGACATCTGTGAAACTACTGGTACATCTGTGAAATTATTGGGACATCTGTGAAACTATGGGGACATCTGTGAAACTAATGGGACATATGTGAAACTATTGGGGCATCTGTGAAACTACTGGGATCATCTGTGAAACTACCGGGACATCTGTGAAACTATTGGGACATCTGTGAAACTATGGAGACATCTGTGAAACTATTTGGGACATCTGTTAAACTATTGGGACATCTGTGAAACTACTGGTACATCTGTGAAATTGTTGGGAAATCTGTGAAACTATGGGGACATCTGTGAAACTAATGGGACATATGTGAAACTATTGGGGCATCTGTGAAACTACTGGGTGATCTGTGAAACTACTGGGACATATGTGAACCTATTGGGACATCTGTGAAACTATTGGGACATCTGTGAAACTATTGGGACATCTGTGAAACTATGGGGACATCTGTGAAACTAATGGGACACATGTGAAACTATTGGGACATCTGTGAATCTACTGGGACATCTGTAAAACTACTGGGACATATCTGAACCTATTGGGACATCTGTGAAACTATTGGGACATATGTGAAACTATTGAGACATCTGTGAAACAACTGGGACATCTGTTAAACTATTGGGACATCTGTTAAACTTCTGGGACATCTGTGAAACTATTGGGACATCTGTGAAACTATTTGGGACATCTGTTAAACTATTGGGACATCTGTGAAACTACTGGTACATCTGTTAAATTATTGGGACATCTGTGAAACTATGGGGACATCTGTGAAACTAATGGGACATATGTGAAACTATTGGGGCATCTGTGAAACGACTGGGTGATCTGTGAAACTACTGGGACATATGTGAACTTATTGGGACATCTGTGAAACTATTGGGACATGTGTGAAAATATTGGGACATCTGTGAAACTATGGGGACATCTGTGAAACTAATGGGACATATGTGAAACTATTGGGGCATCTGTGAAACTACTGGGATCATCTGTGAAACTACCGGGACATCTGTAAAACTACTGGGACATCTTTGAAACTATTGGGACATCTGTGAAACTATGGGGACATCTGTTAACCTACTGGAATATCTGTAAAACTTCTGGGACATCTTTGAAACTATTTGGGACATCTGTTAAACTATTGGGACATCTGTGAAACTAATGGTACATCTGTGAAATTATTGGGACATCTGTGAAACTATGGGGACATCTGTGAAACTAATGGGACATATGTGAAACTATTGGGGCATCTGTGAAACTACTGGGACATATGTGAACCTATTGGGACATCTGTGAAACTATTGGGACATCTGTGAAACTATGGGGACATCTGTGAAACTATTTGGGACATCTGTTAAACTATTGGGACATCTGTGAAACTACTGGTACATCTGTGAAATTATTGGGAAATCTTTGAAACTATGGGGACATCTGTGAAACTAATGGGACATATGTGAAACTATTGGGGCATCTGTGAAACTACTGGGACATATGTGAACCTATTAAGACATCTGTGAAACTATTGGGACATCTGTGAAACTACTGGTACATCTGTGAAATTATTGGGACATCTGTGAAACTATGGGGACATCTGTGAAACTAATGGGACATATGTGAAACTATTGGGGCATCTGTGAAACTACTGGGATCATCTGTGAAACTACCGGGACATCTGTGAAACTATTGGGACATCTGTGAAACTATGGAGACATCTGTGAAACTATTTGGGACATCTGTTAAACTATTGGGACATCTGTGAAACTACTGGTACATCTGTGAAATTGTTGGGAAATCTGTGAAACTATGGGGACATCTGTGAAACTAATGGGACATATGTGAAACTATTGGGGCATCTGTGAAACTACTGGGTGATCTGTGAAACTACTGGGACATATGTGAACCTATTGGGACATCTGTGAAACTATTGGGACATCTGTGAAACTATTGGGACATCTGTGAAACTATGGGGACATCTGTGAAACTAATGGGACACATGTGAAACTATTGGGACATCTGTGAAACTATGGGGACATCTGTGAAACTAATGGGTCATATGTGAAACTATTGGGACATCTGTAAAACTACTGGGACATATGTGAAACTATTGGGAAATGTGTGAAACTATTGGGACATCTGTGAAACTATTGGGACATCTGTGAAACTACTGGTACATCTGTGAAACTATGGGGACATCTGTTAACCTACTGAGATATCTGTAAAACTACTGGGACATCTGTGAAACTCATCTTCTTTGGTTCTTTTGGTAAAGTCACGTAGAATGAGAAAAAATAATAAATTGATAAAATAAAATAACACAATAATATTCTCACGACGTTTCGGCCACAACACAAGCGGCCTTCATCAGGTGAAGGGAGCGAGACTGTCTGGTAGGACAGCGCTGGAGTGAGAGAGCCACGTTCAGATCACGGCTTTTAAGCTGTGTGAGAGGAACAAAGAGCCTTGACGAAGGAATTAGCATAAAATTTAGCATTGAAAAGGCTGAATGATTAACTTGTGACTGGTCACAGAAATAGCTATGTTAAAAGTTAAAGCATACACATCCGCAGAGGCACCCATTGTTAAAAGGAATTAGCATAGAATTTAGCATTGAAATAGCTAAATTAAGGCATTCGCTTGTAACTGCTACAGAAATAGTTACGTTGAAGTCAGAGCATACACATTCACCGAGGCACTTAGTACAAATCAAAACAGGAGAATTTAGCATTGAAATAACTAGGCGAATTTAGCATTGAAATAACTGGGTGATTTGCTAGTGACTGGTCACAGAAATGACTACAAATCTGAGCTATTCACAGTACTATATAGTGAACCAATAAAAACTAAAATATGAATTACCTTCATGTTATCAATAAACTCTATATTCTCCAATCAGCTAAGCTACCAACCATAAGTCGTTATATATCACAATGCTATATGGCGAAAAAATGGGTGGATTCTTACCCTCAAATTTCCGTACCACGGATAGCTACGGGCCCCGTTCAGACGGACGAGTTCGTCCATGGTCGGAACAGAGGAGGGGGAGAGAGACAGCTGCGAAGCCCTAGTATACTCCATGTTGTAAACCATACCATTAACCGTGGTGTGAGAGGTATTAAGAGGCAATGCTGGCGAAAGAGCTGCGGTCTGAAGGTCATCGTAAAATTACAATTAATTAAGAACAGAAATGATTTAACACATCTTTCCAGTGGTTACTGAGCCTGAATCCATCTTCTCGGTTGAAATTGTCTCTGTGCTTGTATATTGATAACATGAAGGTAATTCATATTTTAGTTTTTATTGGTTCACTATATAGTACTGTGAATAGCTCAGATTTGTAGTCATTTCTGTGACCAGTCACTAGCAAATCACCCAGTTATTTCAATGCTAAATTCGCCTAGTTATTTCAATGCTAAATTCTCCTGTTTTGATTTGTACTAAGTGCCTCGGTGAATGTGTATGCTCTGACTTCAACGTAACTATTTCTGTAGCAGTTACAAGCGAATGCCTTAATTTAGCTATTTCAATGCTAAATTCTATGCTAATTCCTTTTAACAATGGGTGCCTCTGCGGATGTGTATGCTTTAACTTTTAACATAGCTATTTCTGTGACCAGTCACAAGTTAATCATTCAGCCTTTTCAATGCTAAATTTTATGCTAATTCCTTCGTCAAGGCTCTTTGTTCCTCTCACACAGCTTAAAAGCCGTGATCTGAACGTGGCTCTCTCACTCCAGTGCTGTCCTACCAGACAGTCTCGCTCCCTTCACCTGATGAAGGCCGCTTGTGTTGTGGCCGAAACGTCGTGAGAATATTATTGTGTTATTTTATTTTATCAATTTATTATTTTATTCTCATTCTACGTGACTTTACCGAAAGAACCAAAGAAGATGAATCATTGCAGTCACGAAAGCTTTAAATCGAAATCTGTGAAACTATTGGGACATCTGTGAAACTATTGGGACATCTGTGAAACTATTTGGGACATCTGTTAAACTATTGGGACATCTGTGAAACTACTGGTACATCTGTTAAATTATTGGGACATCTGTGAAACTATGGGGACATCTGTGAAACTAATGGGACATATGTGAAACTATTGGGGCATCTGTGAAACGACTGGGTGATCTGTGAAACTACTGGGACATATGTGAACTTATTGGGACATCTGTGAAACTATTGGGACATCTGTGAAAATATTGGGACATCTGTGAAACTATGGGGACATCTGTGAAACTAATGGGACATATGTGAAACTATTGGGGCATCTGTGAAACTACTGGGATCATCTGTGAAACTACCGGGACATCTGTAAAACTACTGGGACATCTTTGAAACTATTGGGACATCTGTGAAACTATGGGGACATCTGTTAACCTACTGGAATATCTGTAAAACTTCTGGGACATCTGTGAAACTATTTGGGACATCTGTTAAACTATTGGGACATCTGTGAAACTAATGGTACATCTGTGAAATTATTGGGACATCTGTGAAACTATGGGGACATCTGTGAAACTAATGGGACATATGTGAAACTATTGGGGCATCTGTGAAACTACTGGGACATATGTGAACCTATTGGGACATCTGTGAAACTATTGGGACATCTGTGAAACTATGGGGACATCTGTGAAACTATTTGGGACATCTGTTAAACTATTGGGACATCTGTGAAACTACTGGTACATCTGTGAAATTATTGGGAAATCTTTGAAACTATGGGGACATCTGTGAAACTAATGGGACATATGTGAAACTATTGGGGCATCTGTGAAACTACTGGGACATATGTGAACCTATTAAGACATCTGTGAAACTATTGGGACATCTGTGAAACTACTGGTACATCTGTGAAATTATTGGGACATCTGTGAAACTATGGGGACATCTGTGAAACTAATGGGACATATGTGAAACTATTGGGGCATCTGTGAAACTACCGGGACATCTGTGAAACTATTGGGACATCTGTGAAACTATGGGGACATCTGTGAAACTATTTGGGACATCTGTTAAACTATTGGGACATCTGTGAAACTACTGGTACATCTGTGAAATTGTTGGGAAATCTGTGAAACTATGGGGACATCTGTGAAACTAATGGGACATATGTGAAACTATTGGGGCATCTGTGAAACTACTGGGTGATCTGTGAAACTACTGGGACATATGTGAACCTATTGGGACATCTGTGAAACTATTGGGACATCTGTGAAACTATTGGGACATCTGTGAAACTATGGGGACATCTGTGAAACTAATGGGACACATGTGAAACTATTGGGACATCTGTGAAACTATGGGGACATCTGTGAAACTAATGGGTCATATGTGAAACTATTGGGACATCTGTAAAACTACTGGGACATATGTGAAACTATTGGGAAATGTGTGAAACTATTGGGACATCTGTGAAACTATTGGGACATCTGTGAAACTACTGGTACATCTGTGAAACTATGGGGACATCTGTTAACCTACTGAGATATCTGTAAAACTACTGGGACATCTGTGAAACTCATCTTCTTTGGTTCTTTTGGTAAAGTCACGTAGAATGAGAAAAAATAATAAATTGATAAAATAAAATAACACAATAATATTCTCACGACGTTTCGGCCACAACACAAGCGGCCTTCATCAGGTGAAGGGAGCGAGACTGTCTGGTAGGACAGCGCTGGAGTGAGAGAGCCACGTTCAGATCACGGCTTTTAAGCTGTGTGAGAGGAACAAAGAGCCTTGACGAAGGAATTAGCATAAAATTTAGCATTGAAAAGGCTGAATGATTAACTTGTGACTGGTCACAGAAATAGCTATGTTAAAAGTTAAAGCATACACATCCGCAGAGGCACCCATTGTTAAAAGGAATTAGCATAGAATTTAGCATTGAAATAGCTAAATTAAGGCATTCGCTTGTAACTGCTACAGAAATAGTTACGTTGAAGTCAGAGCATACACATTCACCGAGGCACTTAGTACAAATCAAAACAGGAGAATTTAGCATTGAAATAACTAGGCGAATTTAGCATTGAAATAACTGGGTGATTTGCTAGTGACTGGTCACAGAAATGACTACAAATCTGAGCTATTCACAGTACTATATAGTGAACCAATAAAAACTAAAATATGAATTACCTTCATGTTATCAATAAACTCTATATTCTCCAATCAGCTAAGCTACCAACCATAAGTCGTTATATATCACAATGCTATATGGCGAAAAAATGGGTGGATTCTTACCCTCAAATTTCCGTACCACGGATAGCTACGGGCCCCGTTCAGACGGACGAGTTCGTCCATGGTCGGAACAGAGGAGGGGGAGAGAGACAGCTGCGAAGCCCTAGTATACTCCATGTTGTAAACCATACCATTAACCGTGGTGTGAGAGGTATTAAGAGGCAATGCTGGCGAAAGAGCTGCGGTCTGAAGGTCATCGTAAAATTACAATTAATTAAGAACAGAAATGATTTAACACATCTTTCCAGTGGTTACTGAGCCTGAATCCATCTTCTCGGTTGAAATTGTCTCTGTGCTTGTATATTGATAACATGAAGGTAATTCATATTTTAGTTTTTATTGGTTCACTATATAGTACTGTGAATAGCTCAGATTTGTAGTCATTTCTGTGACCAGCCACTAGCAAATCACCCAGTTATTTCAATGCTAAATTCGCCTAGTTATTTCAATGCTAAATTCTCCTGTTTTGATTTGTACTAAGTGCCTCGGTGAATGTGTATGCTCTGACTTCAACGTAACTATTTCTGTAGCAGTTACAAGCGAATGCCTTAATTTAGCTATTTCAATGCTAAATTCTATGCTAATTCCTTTTAACAATGGGTGCCTCTGCGGATGTGTATGCTTTAACTTTTAACATAGCTATTTCTGTGACCAGTCACAAGTTAATCATTCAGCCTTTTCAATGCTAAATTTTATGCTAATTCCTTCGTCAAGGCTCTTTGTTCCTCTCACACAGCTTAAAAGCCGTGATCTGAACGTGGCTCTCTCACTCCAGCGCTGTCCTACCAGACAGTCTCGCTCCCTTCACCTGATGAAGGCCGCTTGTGTTGTGGCCGAAACGTCGTGAGAATATTATTGTGTTATTTTATTTTATCAATTTATTATTTTATTCTCATTCTACGTGACTTTACCGAAAGAACCAAAGAAGATGAATCATTGCAGTCACGAAAGCTTTAAATCGAAATCTGTGAAACTATTGGGACATCTGTGAAACTATGGGGACATCTGTTAACCTACTGGGACATCTGTGAAACTACTGGGACATCTGTTAAACTACTGGGACATCTGTTGAACTATTGGGACATCTGTGAATCTACTGGGACATCTGTAAAACTACTGGGACATATGTGAACCTATTGGGACATCTGTGAAACTATTGGGACATCTGTGAAACTATTGGGACATCTGTGAAACTATTGAGACATCTGTGAAACAACTGGGACATCTGTTAAACTATTGGGACATCTGTTAAACTCCTGGGACATCTGTGAAACTATTGGGACATCTGTCAAACTATTTGGGACATCTGTTAAACTATTGGGACATCTGTGAAACTACTGGTACATCTGTTAAATTATTGGGACATCTGTGAAACTATGGGGACATCTGTGAAACTAATGGGACATATGTGAAACTATTGGGGCATCTGTGAAACGACTGGGTGATCTGTGACACTACTGGGACATCTGTTAAATTTCTGGGACATCTGTGAAACTATTGGGACATCTGTGAAACTATTTGGGACATCTGTTAAACTATTGGGACATCTGTGAAACTACTGGTACATCTGTTAAATTATTGGGACATCTGTGAAACTATGGGGACATCTGTGAAACTAATGGGACATATGTGAAACTATTGGGGCATCTGTGAAACGACTGGGTGATCTGTGACACTACTGGGACATATGTGAACTTATTTGGACATCTGTGAAACTATTGGGAAATCTGTGAAACTATTGGGACATCTGTGAAACTATGGGGACATCTGTGCAACTAATGGGACATATGTGAAACTATTGGGTCATCTGTGAAACTACTGGGATCATCTGTGAAACTACCGGGACATCTGTAAAACTACTGGGACAACTTTGAAACTATTGGGACATCTGTGAAACTATGGGGACATCTGTTAACCTACTGGGACATCTGTGAAACTACTGGGACATCTGTTAAACTACTGGGACATTTGTTGAACTATTGGGACATCTGTGAATCTACTGGGACATCTGTAAAACTACTTGGACATATCTGAACCTATTGGGACATCTGTGAAACTATTGGGACATATGTGAAACTATTGAGACATCTGTGAAACAACTGGGACATCTGTTAAACTATTGGGACATCTGTTAAACTTCTGGGACATCTGTGAAACTATTGGGATTTCTGTGAAACTATTTGGGACATCTGTTAAACTATTGGGACATCTGTTAAACTTCTGGGACATCTGTGAAACTATTGGGGCATCTGTGAAACGACTGGGTGATCTGTGAAACTACTGGGACATATGTGAACTTATTGGGACATCTGTGAAACTATTGGGACATCTGTGAAAATATTGGGACATCTGTGAAACTATGGGGACATCTGTGAAACTAATGGGACATATGTGAAACTATTGGGGCATCTGTGAAACTACTGGGATCATCTGTGAAACTACCGGGACATCTGTAAAACTACTGGGACATCTTTGAAACTATTGGGACATCTGTGAAACTATGGGGACATCTGTGAAACTAATGGGACATATGTGAAACTATTGGGGCATCTGTGAAACTACTGGGACATATGTGAACCTATTGGGACATCTGTGAAACTATTGGGACATCTGTGAAACTATGGGGACATCTGTGAAACTATTTGGGACATCTGTTAAACTATTGGGACATCTGTGAAACTACTGGTACATCTGTGAAATTATTGGGAAATCTTTGAAACTATGGGGACATCTGTGAAACTAATGGGACATATGTGAAACTATTGGGGCATCTGTGAAACTATTGGGACATCTGTGAAACTATTGGGACATCTGTGAAACTATGGGGACATCTGTGAAACTAATGGGACATATGTGAAACTATTGGGACATCTGTGAAACTATGGGGACATCTGTGAAACTAATGGGACATCTTTGAAACTATTGGGACATCTGTGAAACTATGGGGACATCTGGTAACCTACTGGAATATCTGTAAAACTTCTGGGACATCTGTGAAACTATTTGGGACATCTGTTAAACTATTGGGACATCTGTGAAACTACTGGTACATCTGTGAAATTATTGGGACATCTGTGAAACTATGGGGACATCTGTGAAACTAATGGGACATATGTGAAACTATTGGGGCATCTGTGAAACTACTGGGATCATCTGTGAAACTACCGGGACATCTGTGAAACTATTGGGACATCTGTGAAACTATGGGGACATCTGTGAAACTATTTGGGACATCTGTTAAACTATTGGGACATCTGTGAAACTACTGGTACATCTGTGAAATTGTTGGGAAATCTGTGAAACTATGGGGACATCTGTGAAACTAATGGGACATATGTGAAACTATTGGGGCATCTGTGAAACTACTGGGTGATCTGTGAAACTACTGGGACATATGTGAACCTATTGGGACATCTGTGAAACTATTGGGACATCTGTGAAACTATTGGGACATCTGTGAAACTATGGGGACATCTGTGAAACTAATGGGACATATGTGAAACTATTGGGACATCTGTGAAACTATGGGGACATCTGTGAAACTAATGGGACATATGTGAAACTATTGGGACATCTGTAAAACTACTGGGACATATGTGAAACTATGGGGACATCTGTTAACCTACTGGGATATCTGTAAAACTACTGGGACATCTGTGAAACTATTTGGGACATCTGTTAAACTATTGGGACATCTGTGAAACTAATGGTACATCTGTGAAATTATTGGGACATCTGTGAAACTATGGGGACATCTGTGAAACTAATGGGACATATGTGAAACTATTGGGGCATCTGTGAAACTATGGGGACATGTGTTAACCTACTGGGACATCTGTGAAACTACTGGGACATCTGTTAAACTACTGGGACATCTGTTGAACTATTGGGACATCTGTGAATCTACTGGGACATCTGTAAAACTACTGGGACATATGTGAACCTATTGGGACATCTGTGAAACTATTGGGACATCTGTGAAACTATTGGGACATCTGTGAAACTATTGAGACATCTGTGAAACAACTGGGACATCTGTTAAACTATTGGGACATCTGTTAAACTCCTGGGACATCTGTGAAACTATTGGGACATCTGTCAAACTATTTGGGACATCTGTTAAAATATTGGGACATCTGTGAAACTACTGGTACATCTGTTAAATTATTGGGACATCTGTGAAACTATGGGGACATCTGTGAAACTATTGAGACATCTGTGAAACAACTGGGACATCTGTTAAACTATTGGGACATCTGTTAAACTCCTGGGACATCTGTGAAACTATTGGGACATCTGTCAAACTATTTGGGACATCTGTTAAAATATTGGGACATCTGTGAAACTACTGGTACATCTGTTAAATTATTGGGACATCTGTGAAACTATGGGGACATCTGTGAAACTAATGGGACATATGTGAAACTATTGGGGCATCTGTGAAACGACTGGGTGATCTGTGACACTACTGGGACATCTGTTAAACTTCTGGGACATCGGTGAAACTATTGGGACATCTGTGAAACTATTTGGGACATCTGTTAAACTATTGGGACATCTGTGAAACTACTGGTACATCTGTTAAATTATTGGGACATCTGTGAAACTATGGGGACATCTGTGAAACTAATGGGACATATGTGAAACTATTGGGGCATCTGTGAAACGACTGGGTGATCTGTGACACTACTGGGACATATGTGAACTTATTTGGACATCTGTGAAACTATTGGGACATCTGTGAAACTATTGGGACATCTGTGAAACTATGGGGACATCTGTGCAACTAATGGGACATCTGTGAAACTATTGGGACATCTGTGAAACTATTTGGGCCATCTGTTATACTATTGGGACATCTGTGAAACTACTGGTACATCTGTTAAATTATTGGGACATCTGTGAAACTATTGGGACATCTGTAAAACTACTGGGACATATGTGAAACTATTGAGAAATGTGTGAAACTATTGGGACATCTGTGAAACTATTGGGACATCTGTGAAACTACTGGTACATCTGTGAAACTATGGGGACATCTGTTAACCTACTGGGATATCTGTAAAACTACTGGGACATCTGTGAAACTATTGGGACATCTGTGAAACTAATGGGACATCTGTGAAACTACTGGTACATCTGTTACATTATTGGGACATCTGTGAAACTATGGGGACATCTATGAAACTAATGGGACATATGTGAAACTATTGGGGCATCTGTGAAACGACTGGGTGATCTGTGAAACTACTGGGACATATGTGAACTTATTGGGACATCTGTGAAACTATTGGGACATCTGTGAAAATATTGGGACATCTGTGAAACTATGGGGACATCTGTGAAACTAATGGGACATATGTGAAACTATTGGGGCATCTGTGAAACTACTGGGATCATCTGTGAAACTACCGGGACATCTGTAAAACTACTGGGACATCTTTGAAACTATTGGGACATCTGTGAAACTATGGGGACATCTGTTAACCTACTGGAATATCTGTAAAACTTCTGGGACATCTGTGAAACTATTTGGGACATCTGTTAAACTATTGGGACATCTGTGAAACTAATGGTACATCTGTGAAATTATTGGGACATCTGTGAAACTATGGGGACATCTGTGAAACTAATGGGACATATGTGAAACTATTGGGGCATCTGTGAAACTACTGGGACATATGTGAACCTATTGGGACATCTGTGAAACTATTGGGACATCTGTGAAACTATGGGGACATCTGTGAAACTATTTGGGACATCTGTTAAACTATTGGGACATCTGTGAAACTACTGGTACATCTGTGAAATTATTGGGAAATCTTTGAAACTATGGGGACATCTGTGAAACTAATGGGACATATGTGAAACTATTGGGGCATCTGTGAAACTACTGGGACATATGTGAACCTATTGGGACATCTGTGAAACTATTGGGACATCTGTGAAACTATTGGGACATCTGTGAAACTATGGGGACATCTGTGAAACTAATGGGACATATGTGAAACTATTGGGACATCTGTGAAACTATGGGGACATCTGTGAAACTAATGGGACATCTTTGAAACTATTGGGACATCTGTGAAACTATGGGGACATCTGTTAACCTACTGGAATATCTGTAAAGCTTCTGGGACATCTGTGAAACTATTTGGGACATCTGTTAAACTATTGGGACATCTGTGAAACTACTGGTACATCTGTGAAATTATTGGGACATCTGTGAAACTATGGGGACATCTGTGAAACTAATGGGACATATGTGAAACTATTGGGGCATCTGTGAAACTACTGGGATCATCTGTGAAACTACCGGGACATCTGTGAAACTATTGGGACATCTGTGAAACTATGGAGACATCTGTGGAACTATTTGGGACATCTGTTAAACTATTGGGACATCTGTGATACTACTGGTACATCTGTGAAATTGTTGGGAAATCTGTGAAACTATGGGGACATCTGTGAAACTAATGGGACATATGTGAAACTATTGGGGCATCTGTGAAACTACTGGGTGATCTGTGAAACTACTGGGACATATGTGAACCTATTGGGACATCTGTGAAACTATTGGGACATCTGTGAAACTATTGGGACATCTGTGAAACTATGGGGACATCTGTGAAACTAATGGGACATATGTGAAACTATTGGGACATATGTGAACTTATTTGGACATCTGTGAAACTATTGGGACATCTGTGAAACTATTGGGACATCTGTGAAACTATGGGGACATCTGTGAAACTATTTGGGACATCTGTTAAAGTATTGGGACATCTGTGAAACTACTGGTACATCTGTGAAATTATTGGGAAATCTTTGAAACTATGGGGACATCTGTGAAACTAATGGGACATATGTGAAACTATTGGGGCATCTGTGAAACTACTGGGACATATGTGAACCTATTGGGACATCTGTGAAACTATTGGGACATCTGTGAAACTATTGGGACATCTGTGAAACTATGGGGACATCTGTGAAACTAATGGGACATATGTGAAACTATTGGGACATCTGTGAAACTATGGGGACATCTGTGAAACTAATGGGACATCTTTGAAACTATTGGGACATCTGTGAAACTATGGTGACATCTGTTAACCTACTGGAATATCTGTAAAACTTCTGGGACATCTGTGAAATTATTTGAGACATCTGTTAAACTATTGGGACATCTGTGAAACTACTGGTACATCTGTGAAATTATTGGGACATCTGTGAAACTATGGGGACATCTGTGAAACTAATGGGACATATGTGAAACTATTGGGGCATCTGTGAAACTACTGGGATCATCTGTGAAACTACCGGGACATCTGTGAAACTATTGGGACATCTGTGAAACTATGGGGACATCTGTGAAACTATTTGGGACATCTGTTAAACTATTGGGACATCTGTGATACTACTGGTACATCTGTGAAATTGTTGGGAAATCTGTGAAACTATGGGGACATCTGTGAAACTAATGGGACATATGTGAAACTATTGGGGCATCTGTGAAACTACTGGGTGATCTGTGAAACTACTGGGACATATGTGAACCTATTGGGACATCTGTGAAACTATTGGGACATCTGTGAAACTATTGGGACATCTGTGAAACTATGGGGACATCTGTGAAACTAATGGGACATATGTGAAACTATTGGGACATCTGTGAAACTATGGGGACATCTGTGAAACTAATGGGACATATGTGAAACTATTGGGACATCTGTAAAACTACTGGGACATCTGTGAAACTATTGGGACATCTGTGAAACTATGGGGACATCTGTTAACCTACTGGGACATCTGTGAAACTACTGGGACATCTGTTAAACTACTGGGACATCTGTTGAACTATTGGGACATCTGTGAATCTACTGGGACATCTGTAAAACTACTGGGACATATGTGAACCTATTGGGACATCTGTGAAACTATTGGGACATCTGTGAAACTATTGGGACATCTGTGAAACTATTGAGACATCTGTGAAACAACTGGGACATCTGTTAAACTGTTAAACTCCTGGGACATCTGTGAAACTATTGGGACATCTGTCAAACTATTTGGGACATCTGTTAAACTATTGGGACATCTGTGAAACTACTGGTACATCTGTTAAATTATTGGGACATCTGTGAAACTATGGGGACATCTGTGAAACTAATGGGACATATGTGAAACTATTGGGGCATCTGTGGAACGACTGGGTGATCTGTGACACTACTGGGACATCTGTTAAACTTCTGGGACATCGGTGAAACTATTGGGACATCTGTGAAACTATTTGGGACATCTGTTAAACTATTGGGACATCTGTGAAACTACTGGTACATCTGTTAAATTATTGGGACATCTGTGAAACTATGGGGACATCTGTGAAACTAATGGGACATATGTGAAACTATTGGGGCATCTGTGAAACGACTGGGTGATCTGTGAAACTACTGGGACATATGTGAACCTATTGGGACATCTGTGAAACTATTGGGACATCTGTGAAACTATTGGGACATCTGTGAAACTATGGGGACATCTGTGAAACTAATGGGACATATGTGAAACTATTGGGACATATGTGAACTTATTTGGACATCTGTGAAACTATTGGGACATCTGTGAAACTATTGGGAAATCTGTGAAACTATGGGGACATCTGTGAAACTATTTGGGACATCTGTTAAACTATTGGGACATCTGTGAAACTACTGGTACATCTGTGAAATTATTGGGAAATCTTTGAAACTATGGGGACATCTGTGAAACTAATGGGACATATGTGAAACTATTGGGGCATCTGTGAAACTACTGGGACATATGTGAACCTATTGGGACATCTGTGAAACTATTGGGACATCTGTGAAACTATTGGGACATCTGTGAAACTATGGGGACATCTGTGAAACTAATGGGACATATGTGAAACTATTGGGACATCTGTGAAACTATGGGGACATCTGTGAAACTAATGGGACATCTTTGAAACTATTGGGACATCTGTGAAACTATGGGGACATCTGTTAACCTACTGGAATATCTGTAAAACTTCTGGGACATCTGTGAAACTATTTGGGACATCTGTTAAACTATTGGGACATCTGTGAAACTACTGGTACATCTGTGAAATTATTGGGACATCTGTGAAACTATGGGGACATCTGTGAAACTAATGGGACATATGTGAAACTATTGGGGCATCTGTGAAACTACTGGGATCATCTGTGAAACTACCGGGACATCTGTGAAACTATTGGGACATCTGTGAAACTATGGGGACATCTGTGAAACTATTTGGGACATCTGTTAAACTATTGGGACATCTGTGATACTACTGGTACATCTGTGAAATTGTTGGGAAATCTGTGAAACTATGGGGACATCTGTGAAACTAATGGGACATATGTGAAACTATTGGGGCATCTGTGAAACTACTGGGTGATCTGTGAAACTACTGGGACATATGTGAACCTATTGGGACATCTGTGAAACTATTGGGACATCTGTGAAACTATTGGGACATCTGTGAAACTATGGGGACATCTGTGAAACTAATGGGACATATGTGAAACTATTGGGACATCTGTGAAACTATGGGGACATCTGTGAAACTAATGGGACATATGTGAAACTATTGGGACATCTGTAAAACTACTGGGACATCTGTGAAACTATTGGGGCATCTGTGAAACTACTGGGATCATCTGTGAAAATACCGGGACATCTGTAAAACTACTGGGACATCTTTGAAACTATTGGGACATCTGTGAATCTATGGGGACATCTGTTAACCTACTGGAATATCTGTAAAACTTCTGGGACATCTGTGAAACTATTTGGGACATCTGTTAAACTATTGGGACATCTGTGAAACTACTGGTACATCTGTGAAATTATTGGGACATCTGTGAAACTATGGGGACATCTGTGAAACTAATGGGACATATGTGAAACTATTGGGGCATCTGTGAAACTACTGGGACATATGTGAACCTATTGGGACATCTGTGAAACTATTGGGACATCTGTGAAACTATGGGGACATCTGTGAAACTATTTGGGACATCTGTTAAACTATTGGGAAATCTGTGAAACTACTGGTACATCTGTGAAATTATTGGGAAATCTTTGAAACTATGGGGACATCTGTGAAACTAATGGGACATATGTGAAACTATTGGGGCATCTGTGAAACTACTGGGTGATCTGTGAAACTACTGGGACATATGTGAACCTATTGGGACATCTGTGAAACTATTGGGACATCTGTGAAACTATGGGGACATCTGTGAAACTAATGGGACATATGTGAAACTATTGGGACATCTGTGAAACTATGGGGACATCTGTGAAACTAATAGGACATCTTTGAAACTATTGGGACATCTGTGAAACTATGGGGACATCTGTTAACCTACTGAAATATCTGTAAAACTTCTGGGACATCTGTGAAAATATTTGGGACATCTGTTAAACTATTGGGACATCTGTGAAACTACTGGTACATCTGTGAAATTATTGGGACATCTTTGAAACTATGGGGACATCTGTGAAACTAATGGGACATATGTGAAACTATTGGGGCATCTTTGAAACTACTGGGATCATCTGTGAAACTACCGGGACATCTGTGAAACTATTGGGACATCTGTGAAACTATGGGGACATCTGTGAAACTATTTGGGACATCTGTTAAACTATTGGGACATCTGTGAAACTACTGGTACATCTGTGAAATTGTTGGGAAATCTGTGAAACTATGGGGACATCTGTGAAACTAATGGGACATATGTGAAACTATTGGGGCATCTGTGAAACTACTGGGTGATCTGTGAAACTACTGGGACATATGTGAACCTATTGGGACATCTGTGAAACTATTGGGACATCTGTGAAACTATTGGGACATCTGCGAAACTATGGGGACATCTGTGAAACTAATGGGACATATGTGAAACTATTGGGACATCTGTGAAACTATGGGGACATCTGTGAAACTAATGGGACATATGTGAAACTATTGGGACATCTGTAAAACTACTGGGACATATGTGAAACTATTGGGAAATGTGTGAAACTATTGGGACATCTGTGAAACTATTGGGACATCTGTGAAACTACTGGTACATCTGTGAAACTATGGGGACATCTGTTAACCTACTGAGATATCTGTAAAACTACTGGGACATCTGTGAAACTATTGGGACATCTGTGAAACTATGGGGACATCTGTTAACCTACTGGGACATCTGTGAAACTACTGGGACATCTGTTAAACTACTGGGACATCTGTTGAACTATTGGGACATCTGTGAATCTACTGGGACATCTGTAAAACTACTGGGACATATGTGAACCTATTGGGACATCTGTGAAACTATTGGGACATCTATGAAACTACTGGGACATCTGTGAAACTATTGAGACATCTGTGAAACAACTGGGACATCTGTTAAACTATTGGGAAATCTGTTAAACTCCTGGGACATCTGTGAAACTATTGGGACATCTGTCAAACTATTTCGGACATCTGTTAAACTATTGGGACATCTGTAAAACTATTGGTACATCTGTTAAATTATTGGGACATCTGTGAAACTATGGGGACATCTGTGAAACTAATGGGACATATGTGAAACTATTGGGGCATCTGTGAAACGACTGGGTGATCTGTGACACTACTGGGACATATGTGAACTTATTTGGACATCTGTGAAACTATTGGGACATCTGTGAAACTATTGGGATCATCTGTGAAACTATGGGGACATCTGTGCAACTAATGGGACATATGTGAAACTATTGGGGCATCTGTGAAACTACTGGGATCATCTGTGAAACTACCGGGACATCTGTAAAACTACTGGGACATCTTTGAAACTATTGGGACATCTGTGAAACTATGGGGACATCTGTTAACCTACTGGAATATCTGTAAAACTTCTGGGACATCTGTGAAACTATTGGGACATCTGTGAAACTCCTGGGACATCTGTGAAACTCCTGGGACATCTGTGAAACTATTGGGACATCTGTGAAACTATTTGGGACATCTGTTAAAATATTGGGACATCTGTGAAACTACTGGTACATCTGTTAAATTAATGGGACATCTGTGAAACTATGGGGACATCTGTGAAACTAATGGGACATATGTGAAACTATTGGGGCATGTGTGAAACGACTGGGTGATCTGTGACACTACTGGGACATATGTGAACTTATTGGGACATCTGTGAATCTATGGGGCCATCTGTGAAACTAATGGGACATATGTGAAACTATTGGGACATCTGTTAAACTATTGGGACATCTGTGAAACTACTGGTACATCTGTTAAATTATGGGGACATCTGTGAAACTATTGGGACATCTGTAAAACTACTGGGACATATGTGAAACTATTGGGAAATGTGTGAAAATATTGGGACATCTGTGAAACTATTGGGACATCTGTGAAACTACTGGTACATCTGTGAAACTATGGGGACATCTGTTAACCTACTGGGATATCTGTAAAACTACTGGGACATCTGTGAAACTATTGGGACAGCTGTGAAACTATGGGGACATCTGTTAACCTACTGGGACATCTGTGAAACTACTGGGACATCTGTTAAACTAATGGCACATCTGTTAATCTACTGGGACATCTGTTGAACTATTGGGACATCTGTGAATCTACTGGGACATCTGTAAAATTACTGGGACATATGTGAACCTATTGGGACATCTGTTAAACTCCTGGGACATCTATGAAACTATTGGGACATCTGTGAAACTATTTGGGACATCTGTTAAACTATTGGGACATCTGTGAAACTACTGGTACATCTGTGAAATTATTGGGACATCTGTGAAACTATGGGGACATCTGTGAAACTAATGGGACATATGTGAAACTATTGGGGCATCTGTGAAACTACTGGGACATATGTGAACCTATTGGGACATCTGTGAAACTATTGGGACATCTGTGAAACTATGGGGACATCTGTGAGACTATTTGGGACATCTGTTAAACTATTGGGACATCTGTGAAACTACTGGTACATCTGTGAAATTATTGGGAAATCTTTGAAACTATGGGGACATCTGTGAAACTAATGGGACATATGTGAAACTATTGTGGCATCTGTGAAACTACTGGGTGATCTGTGAAACTACTGGGACATATGTGAACCTATTGGGACATCTGTGAAACTATTGGGACATCTGTGAAACTATTGGGACATCTGTGAAATTATGGGGACATCTGTGAAACTAATGGGACATATGTGAAACTATTGGGACATCTGTGAAACTATGGGGACATCTGTGAAACTAATGGGACATCTTTGAAACTATTGGGACATCTGTGAAACTATGGGGACATCTGTTAACCTACTGAAATATCTGTAAAACTTCTGGGACATCTGTGAAAATATTTGGGACATCTGTTAAACTATTGGGACATCTGTGAAACTACTGGTACATCTGTGAAATTATTGGGACATCTGTGAAACTATGGGGACATCTGTGAAACTAATGGGACATATGTGAAACTATTGGGGCATCTTTGAAACTACTGGGATCATCTGTGAAACTACCGGGACATCTGTGAAACTATTGGGACATCTGTGAAACTATGGGGACATCTGTGAAACTATTTGGGACATCTGTTAAACTATTGGGACATCTGTGAAACTACTGGTACATCTGTGAAATTGTTGGGAAATCTGTGAAACTATGGGGACATCTGTGAAACTAATGGGACATATGTGAAACTATTGGGGCATCTGTGAAACTACTGGGTGATCTGTGAAACTACTGGGACATATGTGAACCTATTGGGACATCTGTGAAACTATTGGGACATCTGTGAAACTATTGGGACATCTGCAAAACTATGGGGACATCTGTAAAACTAATGGGACATATGTGAAACTATTGGGACATCTGTGAAACTATGGGGACATCTGTGAAACTAATGGGACATATGTGAAACTATTGGGACATATGTGAAACTACTGGGACATATGTGAAACTATTGGGACATCTGTGAAACTACTGGTACATCTGTGAAACTATGGGGACATCTGTTAACCTACTGAGATATCTGTAAAACTACTGGGACATCTGTGAAACTATTGGGACATCTGTGAAACTATGGGGACATCTGTTAACCTACTGGGACATCTGTGAAACTACTGGGACATCTGTGAAACTATTGGGACATCTGTGAAACTATGGGGACATCTGTGAAACTATTTGGGACATCTGTTAAACTATTGGGACATCTGTGAAACTACTGGTACATCTGTGAAATTATTGGGAAATCTTTGAAACTATGGGGACATCTGTGAAACTAATGGGACATATGTGAAACTATTGTGGCATCTGTGAAACTACTGGGTGATCTGTGAAACTACTGGGACATATGTGAACCTATTGGGACATCTGTGAAACTATTGGGACATCTGTGAAACTATTGGGACATCTGTGAAATTATGGGGACATCTGTGAAACTAATGGGACATATGTGAAACTATTGGGACATCTGTGAAACTATGGGGACATCTGTGAAACTAATGGGACATCTTTGAAACTATTGGGACATCTGTGAAACTATGGGGACATCTGTTAACCTACTGAAATATCTGTAAAACTTCTGGGACATCTGTGAAAATATTTGGGACATCTGTTAAACTATTGGGACATCTGTGAAACTACTGGTACATCTGTGAAATTATTGGGACATCTGTGAAACTATGGGGACATCTGTGAAACTAATGGGACATATGTGAAACTATTGGGGCATCTTTGAAACTACTGGGATCATCTGTGAAACTACCGGGACATCTGTGAAACTATTGGGACATCTGTGAAACTATGGGGACATCTGTGAAACTATTTGGGACATCTGTTAAACTATTGGGACATCTGTGAAACTACTGGTACATCTGTGAAATTGTTGGGAAATCTGTGAAACTATGGGGACATCTGTGAAACTAATGGGACATATGTGAAACTATTGGGGCATCTGTGAAACTACTGGGTGATCTGTGAAACTACTGGGACATATGTGAACCTATTGGGACATCTGTGAAACTATTGGGACATCTGTGAAACTATTGGGACATCTGCAAAACTATGGGGACATCTGTAAAACTAATGGGACATATGTGAAACTATTGGGACATCTGTGAAACTATGGGGACATCTGTGAAACTAATGGGACATATGTGAAACTATTGGGACATATGTGAAACTACTGGGACATATGTGAAACTATTGGGACATCTGTGAAACTACTGGTACATCTGTGAAACTATGGGGACATCTGTTAACCTACTGAGATATCTGTAAAACTACTGGGACATCTGTGAAACTATTGGGACATCTGTGAAACTATGGGGACATCTGTTAACCTACTGGGACATCTGTGAAACTACTGGGACATCTGTTAAACTACTGGGACATCTGTTGAACTATTGGGACATCTGTGAATCTACTGGGACATCTGTAAAACTACTGGGACATATGTGAACCTATTGGGACATCTGTGAAACTATTGGGACATCTATGAAACTACTGGGACATCTGTGAAACTATTGAGACATCTGTGAAACAACTGGGACATCTGTTAAACTATTGGGAAATCTGTTAAACTCCTGGGACATCTGTGAAACTATTGGGACATCTGTCAAACTATTTCGGACATCTGTTAAACTATTGGGACATCTGTAAAACTACTGGTACATCTGTTAAATTATTGGGACATCTGTGAAACTATGGGGACATCTGTGAAACTAATGGGACATATGTGAAACTATTGGGGCATCTGTGAAACGACTGGGTGATCTGTGACACTACTGGGACATATGTGAACTTATTTGGACATCTGTGAAACTATTGGGACATCTGTGAAACTATTGGGACATCTGTGAAACTATGGGGACATCTGTGCAACTAATGGGACATATGTGAAACTATTGGGGCATCTGTGAAACTACTGGGATCATCTGTGAAACCACCGGGACATCTGTAAAACTACTGGGACATCTTTGAAACTATGGGGACATCTGTTAACCTACTGGAATATCTGTAAAACTTCTGGGACATCTGTGAAACTATTGGGACATCTGTGAAACTCGTGGGACATCTGTGAAACTCCTGGGACATCTGTGAAACTATTGGGACATCTGTGAAACTATTTGGGACATCTGTTAAACTATTGGGACATCTGTGAAACTACTGGTACATCTGTTAAATTATTGGGACATCTGTGAAACTATGGGGACATCTGTGAAACTAATGGGACATATGTGAATCTATTGGGGCATCTGTGAAACGACTGGGTGATCTGTGACACTACTGGGACATATGTGAACTTATTGGGACATCTGTGAATCTATGGGGCCATCTGTGAAACTAATGGGACATATGTGAAACTATTGGGACATCTGTTAAACTATTGGGACATCTGTGAAACTACTGGTACATCTGTTAAATTATGGGAACATCTGTGAAACTATTGGGACATCTGTAAAACTACTGGGACATATGTGAAACTATTGGGAAATGTGTGAAACTATTGGGACATCTGTGAAACTATTGGGACATCTGTGAAACTACTGGTACATCTGTGAAACTATGGGGACATCTGTTAACCTACTGGGATATCTGTAAAACTACTGGGACATCTGTGAAACTATTGGGACAGCTGTGAAACTATGGGGACATCTGTTAACCTACTGGGACATCTGTGAAACTACTGGGACATCTGTTAAACTAATGGCACATCTGTTAATCTACTGGGACATCTGTTGAACTATTGGGACATCTGTGAATCTACTGGGACATCTGTAAAACTACTGGGACATATGTGAACCTATTGGGACATCTGTTAAACTCCTGGGACATCTATGAAACTATTGGGACATCTGTCAAACTATTTCGGACATCTGTTAAACTATTGGGACATCTGTGAAACTACTGGTACATCTGTTAAATTATTGGGACATCTGTGAAACTATGGGGACATCTGTGAAACTAATGGGTCATATATGAAACTATTGGGGCATCTGTGAAACGACTGGGTGATCTGTGACACTACTGGGACATCTGTTAAACTTCTGGGACATCTGTGAAACTATTGGGACATCTGTGAAACTATTGGGACATCTGTGAAACTACTGGTACATCTGTTAAATTATTGGGACATCTGTGAAACTATTGGGACTTCTGTGAAACTAATGGGACATATGCGAAACTATTGGGGCATCTGTGAAACGACTGGGTGATCTGTGACACTACTGGGACATCTGTGAAACTATGGGGACATCTGTTAACCTACTGGGATATCTGTAAAACTACTGGGACATCTGTGAAACTATTGGGACAGCTGTGAAACTATGGGGACATCTGTTAACCTACTGGGACATCTGTGAAACTACTGGGACATCTGTTAAACTATTGGGACATCTGTGAAACTACTGGTACATCTGTTAAATTATTGGGACATCTGTGAAACTATTGGGACATCTGTGAAACTATGGGGACATCTGTGAAACTATTGGGACATCTGTGAAACTATTGGGACATCTGTGAAACTATGGGGACATCTGTGAAACTATTTGGGACATCTGTTAAAGTATTGGGACATCTGTGAAACTACTGGTACATCTGTGAAATTATTGGGAAATCTTTGAAACTATGGGGACATCTGTGAAACTAATGGGACATATGTGAAACTATTGGGGCATCTGTGAAACTACTGGGACATATGTGAACCTATTGGGACATCTGTGAAACTATTGGGACATCTGTGAAACTATTGGGACATCTGTGAAACTATGGGGACATCTGTGAAACTAATGGGACATATGTGAAACTATTGGGACATCTGTGAAACTATGGGGACATCTGTGAAACTAATGGGACATCTTTGAAACTATTGGGACATCTGTGAAACTATGGTGACATCTGTTAACCTACTGGAATATCTGTAAAACTTCTGGGACATCTGTGAAATTATTTGAGACATCTGTTAAACTATTGGGACATCTGTGAAACTACTGGTACATCTGTGAAATTATTGGGACATCTGTGAAACTATGGGGACATCTGTGAAACTAATGGGACATATGTGAAACTATTGGGGCATCTGTGAAACTACTGGGATCATCTGTGAAACTACCGGGACATCTGTGAAACTATTGGGACATCTGTGAAACTATGGGGACATCTGTGAAACTATTTGGGACATCTGTTAAACTATTGGGACATCTGTGATACTACTGGTACATCTGTGAAATTGTTGGGAAATCTGTGAAACTATGGGGACATCTGTGAAACTAATGGGACATATGTGAAACTATTGGGGCATCTGTGAAACTACTGGGTGATCTGTGAAACTACTGGGACATATGTGAACCTATTGGGACATCTGTGAAACTATTGGGACATCTGTGAAACTATTGGGACATCTGTGAAACTATGGGGACATCTGTGAAACTAATGGGACATATGTGAAACTATTGGGACATCTGTGAAACTATGGGGACATCTGTGAAACTAATGGGACATATGTGAAACTATTGGGACATCTGTAAAACTACTGGGACATCTGTGAAACTATTGGGACATCTGTGAAACTATGGGGACATCTGTTAACCTACTGGGACATCTGTGAAACTACTGGGACATCTGTTAAACTACTGGGACATCTGTTGAACTATTGGGACATCTGTGAATCTACTGGGACATCTGTAAAACTACTGGGACATATGTGAACCTATTGGGACATCTGTGAAACTATTGGGACATCTGTGAAACTATTGGGACATCTGTGAAACTATTGAGACATCTGTGAAACAACTGGGACATCTGTTAAACTGTTAAACTCCTGGGACATCTGTGAAACTATTGGGACATCTGTCAAACTATTTGGGACATCTGTTAAACTATTGGGACATCTGTGAAACTACTGGTACATCTGTTAAATTATTGGGACATCTGTGAAACTATGGGGACATCTGTGAAACTAATGGGACATATGTGAAACTATTGGGGCATCTGTGGAACGACTGGGTGATCTGTGACACTACTGGGACATCTGTTAAACTTCTGGGACATCGGTGAAACTATTGGGACATCTGTGAAACTATTTGGGACATCTGTTAAACTATTGGGACATCTGTGAAACTACTGGTACATCTGTTAAATTATTGGGACATCTGTGAAACTATGGGGACATCTGTGAAACTAATGGGACATATGTGAAACTATTGGGGCATCTGTGAAACGACTGGGTGATCTGTGAAACTACTGGGACATATGTGAACCTATTGGGACATCTGTGAAACTATTGGGACATCTGTGAAACTATTGGGACATCTGTGAAACTATGGGGACATCTGTGAAACTAATGGGACATATGTGAAACTATTGGGACATATGTGAACTTATTTGGACATCTGTGAAACTATTGGGACATCTGTGAAACTATTGGGAAATCTGTGAAACTATGGGGACATCTGTGAAACTATTTGGGACATCTGTTAAACTATTGGGACATCTGTGAAACTACTGGTACATCTGTGAAATTATTGGGAAATCTTTGAAACTATGGGGACATCTGTGAAACTAATGGGACATATGTGAAACTATTGGGGCATCTGTGAAACTACTGGGACATATGTGAACCTATTGGGACATCTGTGAAACTATTGGGACATCTGTGAAACTATTGGGACATCTGTGAAACTATGGGGACATCTGTGAAACTAATGGGACATATGTGAAACTATTGGGACATCTGTGAAACTATGGGGACATCTGTGAAACTAATGGGACATCTTTGAAACTATTGGGACATCTGTGAAACTATGGGGACATCTGTTAACCTACTGGAATATCTGTAAAACTTCTGGGACATCTGTGAAACTATTTGGGACATCTGTTAAACTATTGGGACATCTGTGAAACTACTGGTACATCTGTGAAATTATTGGGACATCTGTGAAACTATGGGGACATCTGTGAAACTAATGGGACATATGTGAAACTATTGGGGCATCTGTGAAACTACTGGGATCATCTGTGAAACTACCGGGACATCTGTGAAACTATTGGGACATCTGTGAAACTATGGGGACATCTGTGAAACTATTTGGGACATCTGTTAAACTATTGGGACATCTGTGATACTACTGGTACATCTGTGAAATTGTTGGGAAATCTGTGAAACTATGGGGACATCTGTGAAACTAATGGGACATATGTGAAACTATTGGGGCATCTGTGAAACTACTGGGTGATCTGTGAAACTACTGGGACATATGTGAACCTATTGGGACATCTGTGAAACTATTGGGACATCTGTGAAACTATTGGGACATCTGTGAAACTATGGGGACATCTGTGAAACTAATGGGACATATGTGAAACTATTGGGACATCTGTGAAACTATGGGGACATCTGTGAAACTAATGGGACATATGTGAAACTATTGGGACATCTGTAAAACTACTGGGACATCTGTGAAACTATTGGGGCATCTGTGAAACTACTGGGATCATCTGTGAAAATACCGGGACATCTGTAAAACTACTGGGACATCTTTGAAACTATTGGGACATCTGTGAATCTATGGGGACATCTGTTAACCTACTGGAATATCTGTAAAACTTCTGGGACATCTGTGAAACTATTTGGGACATCTGTTAAACTATTGGGACATCTGTGAAACTACTGGTACATCTGTGAAATTATTGGGACATCTGTGAAACTATGGGGACATCTGTGAAACTAATGGGACATATGTGAAACTATTGGGGCATCTGTGAAACTACTGGGACATATGTGAACCTATTGGGACATCTGTGAAACTACTGGGACATCTGTGAAACTATGGGGACATCTGTGAAACTATTTGGGACATCTGTTAAACTATTGGGAAATCTGTGAAACTACTGGTACATCTGTGAAATTATTGGGAAATCTTTGAAACTATGGGGACATCTGTGAAACTAATGGGACATATGTGAAACTATTGGGGCATCTGTGAAACTACTGGGTGATCTGTGAAACTACTGGGACATATGTGAACCTATTGGGACATCTGTGAAACTATTGGGACATCTGTGAAACTATGGGGACATCTGTGAAACTAATGGGACATATGTGAAACTATTGGGACATCTGTGAAACTATGGGGACATCTGTGAAACTAATAGGACATCTTTGAAACTATTGGGACATCTGTGAAACTATGGGGACATCTGTTAACCTACTGAAATATCTGTAAAACTTCTGGGACATCTGTGAAAATATTTGGGACATCTGTTAAACTATTGGGACATCTGTGAAACTACTGGTACATCTGTGAAATTATTGGGACATCTTTGAAACTATGGGGACATCTGTGAAACTAATGGGACATATGTGAAACTATTGGGGCATCTTTGAAACTACTGGGATCATCTGTGAAACTACCGGGACATCTGTGAAACTATTGGGACATCTGTGAAACTATGGGGACATCTGTGAAACTATTTGGGACATCTGTTAAACTATTGGGACATCTGTGAAACTACTGGTACATCTGTGAAATTGTTGGGAAATCTGTGAAACTATGGGGACATCTGTGAAACTAATGGGACATATGTGAAACTATTGGGGCATCTGTGAAACTACTGGGTGATCTGTGAAACTACTGGGACATATGTGAACCTATTGGGACATCTGTGAAACTATTGGGACATCTGTGAAACTATTGGGACATCTGCGAAACTATGGGGACATCTGTGAAACTAATGGGACATATGTGAAACTATTGGGACATCTGTGAAACTATGGGGACATCTGTGAAACTAATGGGACATATGTGAAACTATTGGGACATCTGTAAAACTACTGGGACATATGTGAAACTATTGGGAAATGTGTGAAACTATTGGGACATCTGTGAAACTATTGGGACATCTGTGAAACTACTGGTACATCTGTGAAACTATGGGGACATCTGTTAACCTACTGAGATATCTGTAAAACTACTGGGACATCTGTGAAACTATTGGGACATCTGTGAAACTATGGGGACATCTGTTAACCTACTGGGACATCTGTGAAACTACTGGGACATCTGTTAAACTACTGGGACATCTGTTGAACTATTGGGACATCTGTGAATCTACTGGGACATCTGTAAAACTACTGGGACATATGTGAACCTATTGGGACATCTGTGAAACTATTGGGACATCTATGAAACTACTGGGACATCTGTGAAACTATTGAGACATCTGTGAAACAACTGGGACATCTGTTAAACTATTGGGAAATCTGTTAAACTCCTGGGACATCTGTGAAACTATTGGGACATCTGTCAAACTATTTCGGACATCTGTTAAACTATTGGGACATCTGTAAAACTATTGGTACATCTGTTAAATTATTGGGACATCTGTGAAACTATGGGGACATCTGTGAAACTAATGGGACATATGTGAAACTATTGGGGCATCTGTGAAACGACTGGGTGATCTGTGACACTACTGGGACATATGTGAACTTATTTGGACATCTGTGAAACTATTGGGACATCTGTGAAACTATTGGGATCATCTGTGAAACTATGGGGACATCTGTGCAACTAATGGGACATATGTGAAACTATTGGGGCATCTGTGAAACTACTGGGATCATCTGTGAAACTACCGGGACATCTGTAAAACTACTGGGACATCTTTGAAACTATTGGGACATCTGTGAAACTATGGGGACATCTGTTAACCTACTGGAATATCTGTAAAACTTCTGGGACATCTGTGAAACTATTGGGACATCTGTGAAACTCCTGGGACATCTGTGAAACTCCTGGGACATCTGTGAAACTATTGGGACATCTGTGAAACTATTTGGGACATCTGTTAAAATATTGGGACATCTGTGAAACTACTGGTACATCTGTTAAATTAATGGGACATCTGTGAAACTATGGGGACATCTGTGAAACTAATGGGACATATGTGAAACTATTGGGGCATGTGTGAAACGACTGGGTGATCTGTGACACTACTGGGACATATGTGAACTTATTGGGACATCTGTGAATCTATGGGGCCATCTGTGAAACTAATGGGACATATGTGAAACTATTGGGACATCTGTTAAACTATTGGGACATCTGTGAAACTACTGGTACATCTGTTAAATTATGGGGACATCTGTGAAACTATTGGGACATCTGTAAAACTACTGGGACATATGTGAAACTATTGGGAAATGTGTGAAAATATTGGGACATCTGTGAAACTATTGGGACATCTGTGAAACTACTGGTACATCTGTGAAACTATGGGGACATCTGTTAACCTACTGGGATATCTGTAAAACTACTGGGACATCTGTGAAACTATTGGGACAGCTGTGAAACTATGGGGACATCTGTTAACCTACTGGGACATCTGTGAAACTACTGGGACATCTGTTAAACTAATGGCACATCTGTTAATCTACTGGGACATCTGTTGAACTATTGGGACATCTGTGAATCTACTGGGACATCTGTAAAATTACTGGGACATATGTGAACCTATTGGGACATCTGTTAAACTCCTGGGACATCTATGAAACTATTGGGACATCTGTGAAACTATTTGGGACATCTGTTAAACTATTGGGACATCTGTGAAACTACTGGTACATCTGTGAAATTATTGGGACATCTGTGAAACTATGGGGACATCTGTGAAACTAATGGGACATATGTGAAACTATTGGGGCATCTGTGAAACTACTGGGACATATGTGAACCTATTGGGACATCTGTGAAACTATTGGGACATCTGTGAAACTATGGGGACATCTGTGAAACTATTTGGGACATCTGTTAAACTATTGGGACATCTGTGAAACTACTGGTACATCTGTGAAATTATTGGGAAATCTTTGAAACTATGGGGACATCTGTGAAACTAATGGGACATATGTGAAACTATTGTGGCATCTGTGAAACTACTGGGTGATCTGTGAAACTACTGGGACATATGTGAACCTATTGGGACATCTGTGAAACTATTGGGACATCTGTGAAACTATTGGGACATCTGTGAAATTATGGGGACATCTGTGAAACTAATGGGACATATGTGAAACTATTGGGACATCTGTGAAACTATGGGGACATCTGTGAAACTAATGGGACATCTTTGAAACTATTGGGACATCTGTGAAACTATGGGGACATCTGTTAACCTACTGAAATATCTGTAAAACTTCTGGGACATCTGTGAAAATATTTGGGACATCTGTTAAACTATTGGGACATCTGTGAAACTACTGGTACATCTGTGAAATTATTGGGACATCTGTGAAACTATGGGGACATCTGTGAAACTAATGGGACATATGTGAAACTATTGGGGCATCTTTGAAACTACTGGGATCATCTGTGAAACTACCGGGACATCTGTGAAACTATTGGGACATCTGTGAAACTATGGGGACATCTGTGAAACTATTTGGGACATCTGTTAAACTATTGGGACATCTGTGAAACTACTGGTACATCTGTGAAATTGTTGGGAAATCTGTGAAACTATGGGGACATCTGTGAAACTAATGGGACATATGTGAAACTATTGGGGCATCTGTGAAACTACTGGGTGATCTGTGAAACTACTGGGACATATGTGAACCTATTGGGACATCTGTGAAACTATTGGGACATCTGTGAAACTATTGGGACATCTGCAAAACTATGGGGACATCTGTAAAACTAATGGGACATATGTGAAACTATTGGGACATCTGTGAAACTATGGGGACATCTGTGAAACTAATGGGACATATGTGAAACTATTGGGACATATGTGAAACTACTGGGACATATGTGAAACTATTGGGACATCTGTGAAACTACTGGTACATCTGTGAAACTATGGGGACATCTGTTAACCTACTGAGATATCTGTAAAACTACTGGGACATCTGTGAAACTATTGGGACATCTGTGAAACTATGGGGACATCTGTTAACCTACTGGGACATCTGTGAAACTACTGGGACATCTGTGAAACTATTGGGACATCTGTGAAACTATGGGGACATCTGTGAAACTATTTGGGACATCTGTTAAACTATTGGGACATCTGTGAAACTACTGGTACATCTGTGAAATTATTGGGAAATCTTTGAAACTATGGGGACATCTGTGAAACTAATGGGACATATGTGAAACTATTGTGGCATCTGTGAAACTACTGGGTGATCTGTGAAACTACTGGGACATATGTGAACCTATTGGGACATCTGTGAAACTATTGGGACATCTGTGAAACTATTGGGACATCTGTGAAATTATGGGGACATCTGTGAAACTAATGGGACATATGTGAAACTATTGGGACATCTGTGAAACTATGGGGACATCTGTGAAACTAATGGGACATCTTTGAAACTATTGGGACATCTGTGAAACTATGGGGACATCTGTTAACCTACTGAAATATCTGTAAAACTTCTGGGACATCTGTGAAAATATTTGGGACATCTGTTAAACTATTGGGACATCTGTGAAACTACTGGTACATCTGTGAAATTATTGGGACATCTGTGAAACTATGGGGACATCTGTGAAACTAATGGGACATATGTGAAACTATTGGGGCATCTTTGAAACTACTGGGATCATCTGTGAAACTACCGGGACATCTGTGAAACTATTGGGACATCTGTGAAACTATGGGGACATCTGTGAAACTATTTGGGACATCTGTTAAACTATTGGGACATCTGTGAAACTACTGGTACATCTGTGAAATTGTTGGGAAATCTGTGAAACTATGGGGACATCTGTGAAACTAATGGGACATATGTGAAACTATTGGGGCATCTGTGAAACTACTGGGTGATCTGTGAAACTACTGGGACATATGTGAACCTATTGGGACATCTGTGAAACTATTGGGACATCTGTGAAACTATTGGGACATCTGCAAAACTATGGGGACATCTGTAAAACTAATGGGACATATGTGAAACTATTGGGACATCTGTGAAACTATGGGGACATCTGTGAAACTAATGGGACATATGTGAAACTATTGGGACATATGTGAAACTACTGGGACATATGTGAAACTATTGGGACATCTGTGAAACTACTGGTACATCTGTGAAACTATGGGGACATCTGTTAACCTACTGAGATATCTGTAAAACTACTGGGACATCTGTGAAACTATTGGGACATCTGTGAAACTATGGGGACATCTGTTAACCTACTGGGACATCTGTGAAACTACTGGGACATCTGTTAAACTACTGGGACATCTGTTGAACTATTGGGACATCTGTGAATCTACTGGGACATCTGTAAAACTACTGGGACATATGTGAACCTATTGGGACATCTGTGAAACTATTGGGACATCTATGAAACTACTGGGACATCTGTGAAACTATTGAGACATCTGTGAAACAACTGGGACATCTGTTAAACTATTGGGAAATCTGTTAAACTCCTGGGACATCTGTGAAACTATTGGGACATCTGTCAAACTATTTCGGACATCTGTTAAACTATTGGGACATCTGTAAAACTACTGGTACATCTGTTAAATTATTGGGACATCTGTGAAACTATGGGGACATCTGTGAAACTAATGGGACATATGTGAAACTATTGGGGCATCTGTGAAACGACTGGGTGATCTGTGACACTACTGGGACATATGTGAACTTATTTGGACATCTGTGAAACTATTGGGACATCTGTGAAACTATTGGGACATCTGTGAAACTATGGGGACATCTGTGCAACTAATGGGACATATGTGAAACTATTGGGGCATCTGTGAAACTACTGGGATCATCTGTGAAACTACCGGGACATCTGTAAAACTACTGGGACATCTTTGAAACTATGGGGACATCTGTTAACCTACTGGAATATCTGTAAAACTTCTGGGACATCTGTGAAACTATTGGGACATCTGTGAAACTCGTGGGACATCTGTGAAACTCCTGGGACATCTGTGAAACTATTGGGACATCTGTGAAACTATTTGGGACATCTGTTAAACTATTGGGACATCTGTGAAACTACTGGTACATCTGTTAAATTATTGGGACATCTGTGAAACTATGGGGACATCTGTGAAACTAATGGGACATATGTGAATCTATTGGGGCATCTGTGAAACGACTGGGTGATCTGTGACACTACTGGGACATATGTGAACTTATTGGGACATCTGTGAATCTATGGGGCCATCTGTGAAACTAATGGGACATATGTGAAACTATTGGGACATCTGTTAAACTATTGGGACATCTGTGAAACTACTGGTACATCTGTTAAATTATGGGAACATCTGTGAAACTATTGGGACATCTGTAAAACTACTGGGACATATGTGAAACTATTGGGAAATGTGTGAAACTATTGGGACATCTGTGAAACTATTGGGACATCTGTGAAACTACTGGTACATCTGTGAAACTATGGGGACATCTGTTAACCTACTGGGATATCTGTAAAACTACTGGGACATCTGTGAAACTATTGGGACAGCTGTGAAACTATGGGGACATCTGTTAACCTACTGGGACATCTGTGAAACTACTGGGACATCTGTTAAACTAATGGCACATCTGTTAATCTACTGGGACATCTGTTGAACTATTGGGACATCTGTGAATCTACTGGGACATCTGTAAAACTACTGGGACATATGTGAACCTATTGGGACATCTGTTAAACTCCTGGGACATCTATGAAACTATTGGGACATCTGTCAAACTATTTCGGACATCTGTTAAACTATTGGGACATCTGTGAAACTACTGGTACATCTGTTAAATTATTGGGACATCTGTGAAACTATGGGGACATCTGTGAAACTAATGGGTCATATATGAAACTATTGGGGCATCTGTGAAACGACTGGGTGATCTGTGACACTACTGGGACATCTGTTAAACTTCTGGGACATCTGTGAAACTATTGGGACATCTGTGAAACTATTGGGACATCTGTGAAACTACTGGTACATCTGTTAAATTATTGGGACATCTGTGAAACTATTGGGACTTCTGTGAAACTAATGGGACATATGCGAAACTATTGGGGCATCTGTGAAACGACTGGGTGATCTGTGACACTACTGGGACATCTGTGAAACTATGGGGACATCTGTTAACCTACTGGGATATCTGTAAAACTACTGGGACATCTGTGAAACTATTGGGACAGCTGTGAAACTATGGGGACATCTGTTAACCTACTGGGACATCTGTGAAACTACTGGGACATCTGTTAAACTATTGGGACATCTGTGAAACTACTGGTACATCTGTTAAATTATTGGGACATCTGTGAAACTATTGGGACATCTGTGAAACTATGGGGACATCTGTGAAACTAATGGGACATATGTGAAACTATTGGGGCATCTGTGAAACTACTGGGATCATCTGTGAAACTAGCAGGACATCTGTAAAACTACTGGGACATCTTTGAAACTATTGGGACATCTGTGAAACTATGGGGACATCTGTTAACCTACTGGAATATCTGTAAAACTTCTGGGACATCTGTGAAACTATTGGGACATCTGTGAAACTCCTGGGACATCTGTGAAACTCCTGGGACATCTGTGAAACTATTGGAACATCTGTGAAACTATTTGGGACATCTGTTAAACTATTGGGACATCTGTGAAACTACTGGTACATCTGTTAAATTATTGGGACATCTGTGAAACTATGGGGACATCTGTGAAACTAATGGGACATATGTGAAACTATTGGGGCATCTGTGAAACGACTGGGTGATCTGTGACACTACTGGGACATATGTGAACTTATTGGGACATCTGTGAATCTATGGGGACATCTGTGAAACTAATGGGACATATGTGAAACTATTGGGGCATCTGTGAAACGACTGGGTGATCTGTGACACTACTGGAACATATGTGAACTTATTGGGACATCTGTGAATCTATGGGGACATCTGTGAAACTATTGGGACATCTGTGAAACTATTTGGGACATCTGTTAAACTATTGGGACATCTGTGAAACTACTGGTACATCTGTTAAATTATTGGGACATCTGTGAAACTATTGGGACATCTGTAAAACTACTGGGACATATGTGAAATTATTGGGAAATGTGTGAAACTATTGGGACATCTGTGGCACTACTGGGACATATGTGAACTTATTGGGAAATCTGTGAATCTATGGGGACATCTGTGAAACTAATGGGACATATGTGAAACTATTGGGGCATCTGTGAAACGACTGGGTGATCTGTGACACTACTGGGACATATGTGAACTTATTGGGACATCTGTGAATCTATGGGGACATCTGTGAAACTATTGGGACATCTGTGAAACTATTTGGAACATCTGTTAAACTATTGGGACATCTGTGAAACTACTGGTACATCTGTTAAATTATTGGGACATCTGTGAAACTATTGGGACATCTGTAAAACTACTGGGACATATGTGAAACTATTGGGAAATGTGTGAAACTATTGGGACATCTGTGAAACTATTGGGACATCTGTGAAACTACTGGTACATCTGTGAAACTATGGGGACATCTGTTAACATACTGGGATATCTGTAAAACTACTGGGACATCTGTGAAACTATTGGGACATCTGTGAAACTATGGGGACATCTGTTAACCTACTGGGACATGTGTGAAACTACTGGGACATCTGTTAAACTACTGGGACATCTGTTGAACTATTGGGACATCTGTGAATCTACTGGGACATCTGTAAAACTACTGGGACATGTGTGAACCTATTGGGACATCTGTGAAACTATTGGGACATCTGTGAAACTATTGAGACATCTGTTAAACAACTGGGACATCTGTTAAACTATTGGGACATCTGTTAAACTTGTGGGACATCTGTGAATCTATTGGGACATCTGTGAAACTATTTGGGACATCTGTTAAACTATTGGGACATCTGTGAAACTACTGGTACATCTGTTAAATTATTGGGACATCTGTGAAACTATGGGGACATCTGTGAAACTAATGGGACATATGTGAAACTATTGGGGCATCTGTGAAACGACTGGGTGATCTGTGACACTACTGGGACATATGTGAACTTATTGGGACATCTGTGAATCTATGGGGACATCTGTGAAACTAATGGGACATATGTGAAACTATTGGGACATCTGTGAAACTATGGGGACATCTGTGAAACTATTGGGACATCTATGAAATTATTTGGGACATCTGTTAAACTATTGGGACATCTGTGAAACTACTGGTACAGCTGTTAAATTATTGGGACATCTGTGAAACTATTGGGACATCTGTAAAACTACTGGGACATATGTGAAACTATTGGGAAATGTGTGAAACTATTGGGACATCTGTGAAACTATTGGGACATCTGTGAAACTACTGGTACATCTGTGAAACTATGGGGACATCTGTTAACCTACTGGGATATCTGTAAAACTACTGGGACATCTGTGAAACTATTGGGACATCTGTGAAACTATGGGGACATCTGTTAACCTACTGGGACATCTGTGAAACTACTGGGACATCTGTTAAACTACTGGGACATCTGTTGAACTATTGGGACATCTGTGAAACTCCTGGGACATCTGTGAAACTATTGGGACATCTGTGAAACTATTTGGGACATCTGTTAAACTATTGGGACATCTGTGAAACTACTGGTACATCTGTTAAATTATTGGGACATCTGTGAAACTATGGGGACATCTGTGAAACTAATGGGACATATGTGAAACTATTGGGGCATCTGTGAAACGACTGGGTGATCTGTGACACTACTGGGACATATGTGAACTTATTGGGACATCTGTGAATCTATGGGGACATCTGTGAAACTAATGGGACATATGTGAAACTATTGGGGCATCTGTGAAACGACTGGGTGATCTGTGACACTACTGGGACATATGTGAACTTATTGGGACATCTGTGAATCTATGGGGACATCTGTGAAACTATTGGGACATCTGTGAAACTATTTGGGACATCTGTTAAACTATTGGTACATCTGTGAAACTACTGGTACATCTGTTAAATTATTGGAACATCTGTGAAACTATTGGGACATCTGTAAAACTACTGGGACATATGTGAAACTATTGGGAAATGTGTGAAACTATTGGGACATCTGTGGCACTACTGGGACATATGTTAACTTATTGGGACATCTGTGAATCTATGGGGACATCTGTGAAACTAATGGGACATATGTGAAACTATTGGGGCATCTGTGAAACGACTGGGTGATCTGTGACACTACTGGGACATATGTGAACTTATTGGGACATCTGTGAATCTATGGGGACATCTGTGAAACTATTGGGACATCTGTGAAACTATTTGGAACATCTGTTAAACTATTGGGACATCTGTGAAACTACTGGTACATCTGTTAAATTATTGGGACATCTGTGAAACTATGGGGACATCTGTTAACCTACTGGGACATCTGTGAAACTACTGGGACATCTGTTAAACTACTGGGACATCTGTTGAACTATTGGGACATCTGTGAATCTACTGGGACATCTGTAAAACTACTGGGACATGTGTGAACCTATTGGGACATCTGTGAAACTATTGGGACATCTGTGAAACTATTGAGACATCTGTGAAACAACTGGGACATCTGTTAAACTATTGGGACATCTGTTAAACTTCTGGGACATCTGTGAAACTATTGGGACATCTGTGAAACTATTTGGGACATCTGTGAAACTATGGGGACATCTGTGAAACTAATGGGACATATGTGAAACTATTGGGGCATCTGTGAAACGACTGGGTGATCTGTGACACTACTGGGACATATGTGAACTTATTGGGACATCTGTGAATCTATGGGGACATCTGTGAAACTAATGGGACATATGTGAAACTATTGGGACATCTGTGAAACTATGGGGACATCTGTGAAACTATTGGGACATCTGTGAAACTATTTGGGACATCTGTTAAACTATTGGGACATCTGTGAAACTACTGGTACATCTGTTAAATTATTCGGACATCTGTGAAACTATTGGGACATCTGTAAAACTACTGGGACATATGTGAAACTATTGGGAAATGTGTGAAACTATTGGGACATCTGTGAAACTATTGGGACATCTGTGAAACTACTGGTACATCTGTGAAACTATGGGGACATCTGTTAACATACTGGGATATCTGTAAAACTACTGGGACATCTGTGAAACTATTGGGACATCTGTGAAACTATGGGGACATCTGTTAACCTACTGGGACATCTGTGAAACTACTGGGAAATCTGTTAAACTACTGGGACATCTGTTGAACTATTGGGACATCTGTGAATCTACTGGGACATCTGTAAAACTACTGGGACATGTGTGAACCTATTGGGACATCTGTGGAACTATTGGGACATCTGTGAAACTATTGAGACATCTGTGAAACAACTGGGACATCTGTTAAACTATTGGGACATCTGTTAAACTTCTGGGACATCTGCGAAACTATTGGGACATCTGTGAAACTATTTGGGACATCTGTTAAAATATTGGGACATCTGTGAAACTACTGGTACATCTGTTAAATTATTGGGACATCTGTGAAACTATGGGGACATCTGTGAAACTAATGGGACATATGTGAAACTATTGGGGCATCTGTGAAACGACTGGGTGATCTGTGACACTACTGGGCATATGTGAACTTATTGGGACATCTGTGAATCTATGGGGACATCTGTGAAACTAATGGGACATATGTGAAACTATTGGGACATCTGTGAAACTATGGGGACATCTGTGAAACTATTGGGACATCTATGAAATTATTTGGGACATCTGTTAAACTATTGGGACATCTGTGAAACTACTGGTACATCTGTTAAATTATTGGGACATCTGTGAAACTATTGGGACATCTGTAAAACTACTGGGACATATGTGAAACTATTGGGAAATGTGTGAAACTATTGGGACATCTGTGAAACTATTGGGACATCTGTGAAACTACTGGTACATCTGTGAAACTATGGGGACATCTGTTAACCTACTGGGATATCTGTAAAACTACTGGGACATCGGTGAAACTATTGGGACATCTGTGAAACTATGGGGACATCTGTTAACCTACTGGGACATCTGTGAAACTACTGGGACATCTGTTAAACTACTGGGACATCTGTTGAACTATTGGGACATCTGTGAAACTATTGGGACATCTGTGAAACTATTGAGACATCTGTGAAACAACTGGGACATCTGTTAAACTATTGGGACATCTGTTAAACTTCTGGGACATCTGTGAAACTATTGGGACATCTGTGAAACTATTTGGGACATCTGTTAAACTATTGGGACATCTGTGAAACTACTGGTACATCTGTTAAATTATTGGGACATCTGTGAATCTACTGGGACATCTGTAAAACTACTGGGACATGTGTGAACCTATTGGGACATCTGTGAAACTATTGGGACATCTGTGAAACTATTGAGACATCTGTGAAACAACTGGGACATCTGTTAAACTATTGGGACATCTGTTAAACTTCTGGGACATCTGTGAAACTATTGGGACATCTGTGAAACTATTTGGGACATCTGTTAAACTATTGGGACATCTGTGAAACTACTGGTACATCTGTTAAATTATTGGGACATCTGTGAAACTATGGGGACATCTGTGAAACTAATGGGACATATGTGAAACTATTGGGGCATCTGTGAAACGACTGGGTGATCTGTGACACTACTGGGACATATGTGAACTTATTGGGACATCTGTGAATCTATGGGGACATCTGTGAAACTAATGGGACATATGTGAAACTATTGGGACATCTGTGAAACTATGGGGACATCTGTGAAACTATTGGGACATCTATGAAATTATTTGGGACATCTGTTAAACTATTGGGACATCTGTGAAACTACTGGTACATCTGTTAAATTATTGGGACATCTGTGAAACTATTGGGACATCTGTAAAACTACTGGGACATATGTGAAACTATTGGGAAATGTGTGAAACTATTGGGACATCTGTGAAACTATTGGGACATCTGTGAAACTACTGGTACATCTGTGAAACTATGGGGACATCTGTTAACCTACTGGGATATCTGTAAAACTACTGGGACATCTGTGAAACTATTGGGACATCTGTGAAACTATGGGGACATCTGTTAACCTACTGGGACATCTGTGAAACTACTGGGACATCTGTTAAACTACTGGGACATCTGTTGAACTATTGGGACATCTGTGAAACTATTGGGACATCTGTGAAACTATTGAGACATCTGTGAAACAACTGGGACATCTGTTAAACTATTGGGACATCTGTTAAACTTCTGGGACATCTGTGAAACTAATGGGACATATGTGAAACTATTGGGGCATCTGTGAAACGACTGGGTGATCTGTGACACTACTGGGACATCTGTTAAACTTCTGGGACATCTGTGAAACTATTGGGACATCTGTGAAACTATTTGGGACATCTGTTAAACTATTGGGACATCTGTGAAACTACTGGTACATCTGTGAAACTATGGGGACATCTGTGAAACTAATGGGACATATGTGAAACTATTGGGGCATCTGTGAAACTACTGGGATCATCTGTGAAACAACCAGGACATCTGTAAAACTACTGGGACATCTTTGAAACTATTGGGACATCTGTGAAACTATGGGGACATCTGTTAACCTACTGGAATATCTGTAAAACTTCTGGGACATCTGTGAAACTATTTGGGACATCTGTTAAACTATTGGGACATCTGTGAAACTACTGGTACATCTGTTAAATTATTGGGACATCTGTGAAACTATTGGGACATCTGTAAAACTACTGGGACATATGTGAAACTATTGGGAAATGTGTGAAACTATTGGGACATCTGTGAAACTATTGGGACATCTGTGAAACTACTGGTACATCTGTGAAACTATGGGGACATCTGTTAACCTACTGGGATATCTGTAAAACTACTGGGACATCTGTGAAACTATTGGGACATCTGTGAAACTATTGAGACATCTGTGAAACAACTGGGACATCTGTCAACCTATTTGGGACATCTGTTAAACTATTGGGACATCTGTTGAACTATTGGGACATCTGTGAATCTACTGGGACATCTGTAAAACTATTGGGACATCTGTTAAACTCCTGGGACATCTGTGAAACTATTGGGACATCTGTCAACCTATTTGGGACATCTGTTAAACTATTGGGACATCTGTGAAACTACTGGTACATCTGTTAAATTATTGGGACATCTGTGAAACTATGGGGACATCTGTGAAACTAATGGGACATATGTGAAACTATTGGGGCATCTGTGAAACGACTGGGTGATCTGTGACACTACTGGGACATCTGTTAAACTTCTGGGACATCTGTGAAACTATTGGGACATCTGTGAAACTATTTGGGACATCTGTTAAACTATTGGGACATCTGTGAAACTACTGGTACATCTGTGAAACTATGGGGACATCTGTGAAACTAATGGGACATATGTGAAACTATTGGGGCATCTGTGAAACTACTGGGATCATCTGTGAAACAACCGGGACATCTGTAAAACTACTGGGACATCTTTGAAACTATTGGTACATCTGTGAAATTATTGGGAAATCTGTGAAACTATGGGGACATCTGTGAAACTAATGGGACATATGTGAAACTATTGGGGCATCTGTGAAACGACTGGGTGATCTGTGAAACTACTGGGACATATGTGAACTTATTGGGACATCTGTGAAACTATTGGGACATCTGTAAAACTACTGGGACATATGTGAAACTATTGGGAAATGTGTGAAACTATTGGGACATCTGTGAAACTATTGGGACATCTGTGAAACTACTGGTACATCTGTGAAACTAATGGGACATATGTGAAACTATTGGGGCATCTGTGAAACTACTGGGATCATCTGTTAAACTATTGGGACATCTGTGAAACTACTGGTACATCTGTTAAATTATTGGGACATCTGTGAAACTATTGGGACATCTGTAAAACTACTGGGACATATGTGAAACTATTGGGAAATGTGTGAAACTATTGGGACATCTGTGAAACTATTGGGACATCTGTGAAACTACTGGTACATCTGTGAAACTATGGGGACATCTGTTAACATACTGGGATATCTGTAAAACTACTGGGACATCTGTGAAACTATTGGGACATCTGTGAAACTATGGGGACATCTGTTAACCTACTGGGACATCTGTGAAACTACTGGGACATCTGTTAAACTACTGGGACATCTGTTGAACTATTGGGACATCTGTGAATCTACTGGGACATCTGTAAAACTACTGGGACATGTGTGAACCTATTGGGACATCTGTGAAACTATTGGGACATCTGTGAAACTATTGAGACATCTGTGAAACAACTGGGACATCTGTTAAACTATTGGGACATCTGTTAAACTACTGGGACATCTGTGAATCTATTGGGACATCTGTGAAACTATTTGGGACATCTGTTAAAATATTGGGACATCTGTGAAACTACTGGTACATCTGTTAAATTATTGGGACATCTGTGAAACTATGGGGACATCTGTGAAACTAATGGGACATATGTGAAACTATTGGGGCATCTGTGAAACGACTGGGTGATCTGTGACACTAGTGGGCATATGTGAACTTATTGGGACATCTGTGAATCTATGGGGACATCTGTGAAACTAATGGGACATATGTGAAACTATTGGGACATCTGTGAAACTATGGGGACATCTGTGAAACTATTGGGACATCTATGAAATTATTTGGGACATCTGTTAAACTATTGGGACATCTGTGAAACTACTGGTACATCTGTTAAATTATTGGGACATCTGTGAAACTATTGGGACATCTGTAAAACTACTGGGACATATGTGAAACTATTGGGAAATGTGTGAAACTATTGGGACATCTGTGAAACTATTGGGACATCTGTGAAACTACTGGTACATCTGTGAAACTATGGGGACATCTGTTAACCTACTGGGATATCTGTAAAACTACTGGGACATCGGTGAAACTATTGGGACATCTGTGAAACTATGGGGACATCTGTTAACCTACTGGGACATCTGTGAAACTACTGGGACATCTGTTAAACTACTGGGACATCTGTTGAACTATTGGGACATCTGTGAAACTATTGGGACATCTGTGAAACTATTGAGACATCTGTGAAACAACTGGGACATCTGTTAAACTATTGGGACATCTGTTAAACTTCTGGGACATCTGTGAAACTATTGGGACATCTGTGAAACTATTTGGGACATCTGTTAAACTATTGGGACATCTGTGAAACTACTGGTACATCTGTTAAATTATTGGGACATCTGTGAATCTACTGGCACATCTGTAAAACTACTGGGACATGTGTGAACCTATTGGGACATCTGTGAAACTATTGGGACATCTGTGAAACTATTGAGACATCTGTGAAACAACTGGGACATCTGTTAAACTATTGGGACATCTGTTAAACTTCTGGGACATCTGTGAAACTATTGGGACATCTGTGAAACTATTTGGGACATCTGTTAAACTATTGGGACATCTGTGAAACTACTGGTACATCTGTTAAATTATTGGGACATCTGTGAAACTATGGGGACATCTGTGAAACTAATGGGACATATGTGAAACTATTGGGGCATCTGTGAAACGACTGGGTGATCTGTGACACTACTGGGACATATGTGAACTTATTGGGACATCTGTGAATCTATGGGGACATCTGTGAAACTAATGGGACATATGTGAAACTATTGGGACATCTGTGAAACTATGGGGACATCTGTGAAACTATTGGGACATCTATGAAATTATTTGGGACATCTGTAAACTATTGGGACATCTGTGAAACTACTGGTACATCTGTTAAATTATTGGGACATCTGTGAAACTATTGGGACATCTGTAAAACTACTGGGACATATGTGAAACTATTGGGAAATGTGTGAAACTATTGGGACATCTGTGAAACTATTGGGACATCTGTGAAACTACTGGTACATCTGTGAAACTATGGGGACATCTGTTAACCTACTGGGATATCTGTAAAACTACTGGGACATCTGTGAAACTATTGGGACATCTGTGAAACTATGGGGACATCTGTTAACCTACTGGGACATCTGTGAAACTACTGGGACATCTGTTAAACTACTGGGACATCTGTTGAACTATTGGGACATCTGTGAAACTATTGGGACATCTGTGAAACTATTGAGACATCTGTGAAACAACTGGGACATCTGTTAAACTATTGGGACATCTGTTAAACTTCTGGGACATCTGTGAAACTAATGGGACATATGTGAAACTATTGGGGCATCTGTGAAACGACTGGGTGATCTGTGACACTACTGGGACATCTGTTAAACTTCTGGGACATCTGTGAAACTATTGGGACATCTGTGAAACTATTTGGGACATCTGTTAAACTATTGGGACATCTGTGAAACTACTGGTACATCTGTGAAACTATGGGGACATCTGTGAAACTAATGGGACATATGTGAAACTATTGGGGCATCTGTGAAACTACTGGGATCATCTGTGAAACAACCGGGACATCTGTAAAACTACTGGGACATCTTTGAAACTATTGGGACATCTGTGAAACTATGGGGACATCTGTTAACCTACTGGAATATCTGTAAAACTTCTGGGACATCTGTGAAACTATTTGGGACATCTGTTAAACTATTGGGACATCTGTGAAACTACTGGTACATCTGTTAAATTATTGGGACATCTGTGAAACTATTGGGACATCTGTAAAACTACTGGGACATATGTGAAACTATTGGGAAATGTGTGAAACTATTGGGACATCTGTGAAACTATTGGGACATCTGTGAAACTACTGGTACATCTGTGAAACTATGGGGACATCTGTTAACCTACTGGGATATCTGTAAAACTACTGGGACATCTGTGAAACTATGGGGACATCTGTTAAACTCCTGGGACATCTGTGAAACTATTGGGACATCTGTCAACCTATTTGGGACATCTGTTAAACTATTGGGACATCTGTGAAACTACTGGTACATCTGTTAAATTATTGGGACATCTGTGAAACTATGGGGACATCTGTGAAACTAATGGGACATATGTGAAACTATTGGGGCATCTGTGAAACGACTGGGTGATCTGTGACACTACTGGGACATCTGTTAAACTTCTGGGACATCTGTGAAACTATTGGGACATCTGTGAAACTATTTGGGACATCTGTTAAACTATTGGGACATCTGTGAAACTACTGGTACATCTGTGAAACTATGGGGACATCTGTGAAACTAATGGGACATATGTGAAACTATTGGGGCATCTGTGAAACTACTGGGATCATCTGTGAAACAACCGGGACATCTGTAAAACTACTGGGACATCTTTGAAACTATTGGTACATCTGTGAAATTATTGGGAAATCAGTGAAACTATGGGGACATCTGTGAAACTAATGGGACATATGTGAAACTATTGGGGCATCTGTGAAACGACTGGGTGATCTGTGAAACTACTGGGACATATGTGAACTTATTGGGACATCTGTGAAACTATTGGGACATCTGTAAAACTACTGGGACATATGTGAAACTATTGGGAAATGTGTGAAACTATTGGGACATCTGTGAAACTATTGGGACATCTGTGAAACTACTGGTACATCTGTGAAACTAATGGGACATATGTGAAACTATTGGGGCATCTGTGAAACTACTGGGATCATCTGTTAAACTATTGGGACATCTGTGAAACTACTGGTACATCTGTTAAATTATTGGGACATCTGTGAAACTATTGGGACATCTGTAAAACTACTGGGACATATGTGAAACTATTGGGAAATGTGTGAAACTATTGGGACATCTGTGAAACTATTGGGACATCTGTGAAACTACTGGTACATCTGTGAAACTATGGGGACATCTGTTAACATACTGGGATATCTGTAAAACTACTGGGACATCTGTGAAACTATTGGGACATCTGTGAAACTATGGGGACATCTGTTAACCTACTGGGACATCTGTGAAACTACTGGGACATCTGTTAAACTACTGGGACATCTGTTGAACTATTGGGACATCTGTGAATCTACTGGGACATCTGTAAAACTACTGGGACATGTGTGAACCTATTGGGACATCTGTGAAACTATTGGGACATCTGTGAAACTATTGAGACATCTGTGAAACAACTGGGACATCTGTTAAACTATTGGGACATCTGTTAAACTTCTGGGACATCTGTGAAACTATTGGGACATCTGTGAAACTATTTGGGACATCTGTTAAAATATTGGGACATCTGTGAAACTACTGGTACATCTGTTAAATTATTGGGACATCTGTGAAACTATGGGGACATCTGTGAAACTAATGGGACATATGTGAAACTATTGGGGCATCTGTGAAACGACTGGGTGATCTGTGACACTACTGGGCATATGTGAACTTATTGGGACATCTGTGAATCTATGGGGACATCTGTGAAACTAATGGGACATATGTGAAACTATTGGGACATCTGTGAAACTATGGGGACATCTGTGAAACTATTGGGACATCTATGAAATTATTTGGGACATCTGTTAAACTATTGGGACATCTGTGAAACTACTGGTACATCTGTTAAATTATTGGGACATCTGTGAAACTATTGGGACATCTGTAAAACTACTGGGACATATGTGAAACTATTGGGAAATGTGTGAAACTATTGGGACATCTGTGAAACTATTGGGACATCTGTGAAACTACTGGTACATCTGTGAAACTATGGGGACATCTGTTAACCTCCTGGGATATCTGTAAAACTACTGGGACATCGGTGAAACTATTGGGACATCTGTGAAACTATGGGGACATCTGTTAACCTACTGGGACATCTGTGAAACTACTGGGACATCTGTTAAACTACTGGGACATCTGTTGAACTATTGGGACATCTGTGAAACTATTGGGACATCTGTGAAACTATTGAGACATCTGTGAAACAACTGGGACATCTGTTAAACTATTGGGACATCTGTTAAACTTCTGGGACATCTGTGAAACTATTGGGACATCTGTGAAACTATTTGGGACATCTGTTAAACTATTGGGACATCTGTGAAACTACTGGTACATCTGTTAAATTATTGGGACATCTGTGAATCTACTGGGACATCTGTAAAACTACTGGGACATGTGTGAACCTATTGGGACATCTGTGAAACTATTGGGACATCTGTGAAACTATTGAGACATCTGTGAAACAACTGGGACATCTGTTAAACTATTGGGACATCTGTTAAACTTCTGGGACATCTGTGAAACTATTGGGACATCTGTGAAACTATTTGGGACATCTGTTAAACTATTGGGACATCTGTGAAACTACTGGTACATCTGTTAAATTATTGGGACATCTGTGAAACTATGGGGACATCTGTGAAACTAATGGGACATATGTGAAACTATTGGGGCATCTGTGAAACGACTGGGTGATCTGTGACACTACTGGGACATATGTGAACTTATTGGGACATCTGTGAATCTATGGGGACATCTGTGAAACTAATGGGACATATGTGAAACTATTGGGACATCTGTGAAACTATGGGGACATCTGTGAAACTATTGGGACATCTATGAAATTATTTGGGACATCTGTTAAACTATTGGGACATCTGTGAAACTACTGGTACATCTGTTAAATTATTGGGACATCTGTGAAACTATTGGGACATCTGTAAAACTACTGGGACATATGTGAAACTATTGGGAAATGTGTGAAACTATTGGGACATCTGTGAAACTATTGGGACATCTGTGAAACTACTGGTACATCTGTGAAACTATGGGGACATCTGTTAACCTACTGGGATATCTGTAAAACTACTGGGACATCTGTGAAACTATTGGGACATCTGTGAAACTATGGGGACATCTGTTAACCTACTGGGACATCTGTGAAACTACTGGGACATCTGTTAAACTACTGGGACATCTGTTGAACTATTGGGACATCTGTGAAACTATTGGGACATCTGTGAAACTATTGAGACATCTGTGAAACAACTGGGACATCTGTTAAACTATTGGGACATCTGTTAAACTTCTGGGACATCTGTGAAACTAATGGGACATATGTGAAACTATTGGGGCATCTGTGAAACGACTGGGTGATCTGTGACACTACTGGGACATCTGTTAAACTTCTGGGACATCTGTGAAACTATTGGGACATCTGTGAAACTATTTGGGACATCTGTTAAACTATTGGGACATCTGTGAAACTACTGGTACATCTGTGAAACTATGGGGACATCTGTGAAACTAATGGGACATATGTGAAACTATTGGGGCATCTGTGAAACTACTGGGATCATCTGTGAAACAACCGGGACATCTGTAAAACTACTGGGACATCTTTGAAACTATTGGGACATCTGTGAAACTATGGGGACATCTGTTAACCTACTGGAATATCTGTAAAACTTCTGGGACATCTGTGAAACTATTTGGGACATCTGTTAAACTATTGGGACATCTGTGAAACTACTGGTACATCTGTTAAATTATTGGGACATCTGTGAAACTATTGGGACATCTGTAAAACTACTGGGACATATGTGAAACTATTGGGAAATGTGTGAAACTATTGGGACATCTGTGAAACTATTGGGACATCTGTGAAACTACTGGTACATCTGTGAAACTATGGGGACATCTGTTAACCTACTGGGATATCTGTAAAACTACTGGGACATCTGTGAAACTATTGGGACATCTGTGAAACTATTGAGACATCTGTGAAACAACTGGGACATCTGTTAAACTATTGGGACATCTGTTAAACTCCTGGGACATCTGTGAAACTATTGGGACATCTGTCAACCTATTTGGGACATCTGTTAAACTATTGGGACATCTGTGAAACTACTGGTACATCTGTTAAATTATTGGGACATCTGTGAAACTATGGGGACATCTGTGAAACTAATGGGACATATGTGAAACTATTGGGGCATCTGTGAAACGACTGGGTGATCTGTGACACTACTGGGACATCTGTTAAACTTCTGGGACATCTGTGAAACTATTGGGACATCTGTGAAACTATTTGGGACATCTGTTAAACTATTGGGACATCTGTGAAACTACTGGTACATCTGTGAAACTATGGGGACATCTGTGAAACTAATGGGACATATGTGAAACTATTGGGGCATCTGTGAAACTACTGGGATCATCTGTGAAACAACCGGGACATCTGTAAAACTACTGGGACATCTTTGAAACTATTGGTACATCTGTGAAATTATTGGGAAATCTGTGAAACTATGGGGACATCTGTGAAACTAATGGGACATATGTGAAACTATTGGGGCATCTGTGAAACGACTGGGTGATCTGTGAAACTACTGGGACATATGTGAACTTATTGGGACATCTGTGAAACTATTGGGACATCTGTAAAACTACTGGGACATATGTGAAACTATTGGGAAATGTGTGAAACTATTGGGACATCTGTGAAACTACTGGTACATCTGTGAAACTAATGGGACATATGTGAAACTATTGGGGCATCTGTGAAACTACTGGGATCATCTGTGAAACTATTGGGACATCTGTGAAACTATTGAGACATCTGTGAAACAACTGGGACATCTGTGAAACTATGGGGACATCTGTTAACCTACTGGAATATCTGTAAAACTTCTGGGACATCTGTGAAACTATTTGGGACATCTGTTAAACTATTGGGACATCTGTGAAACTACTGGTACATCTGTTAAATTATTGGGACATCTGTGAAACTATTGCGACATCTGTAAAACTACTGGGACATATGTGAAACTATTGGGAAATGTGTGAAACTATTGGGACATCTGTGAAACTATTGGGACATCTGTGAAACTACTGGTACATCTGTGAAACTATGGGGACATCTGTTAACCTACTGGGATATCTGTAAAACTACTGGGACATCTGTGAAACTATTGGGACATCTGTGAAACTATTGAGACATCTGTGAAACAACTGGGACATCTGTTAAACTATTGGGACATCTGTTAAACTCCTGGGACATCTGTGAAACTATTGGGACATCTGTCAACCTATTTAGGACATCTGTTAAACTATTGGGACATCTGTGAAACTACTGGTACATCTGTGAAATTATTGGGACATCTGTGAAACTATTGGGACATCTGTAAAACTACTGGGACATATGTGAAACTATTGGGAAATGTGTGAAACTATTGGGACATCTGTGAAACTATTGGGACATCTGTGAAACTACTGGTACATCTGTGAAACTATGGGGACATCTGTTAACCTACTGGGATATCTGTAAAACTACTGGGACATCTGTGAAACTATTGGGACATCTGTGAAACTATGGGGACATCTGTTAACCTACTGGGACATCTGTGAAACTACTGGGACATCTGTTGAACTATTGGGACATCTGTGAATCTCCTGGGACATCTGTAAAACTACTGGGACATATGTGAACCTATTGGGACATCTGTGAAACTATTGGGACATCTGTGAAACTATTGAGACATCTGTGAAACAACTGGGACATCTGTTAAACTATTGGGATCATCTGTGAAACTATTGGGACATCTGTGAAACTATTGAGACATCTGTGAAACAACTGGGACATCTGTGAAACTATGGGGACATCTGTTAACCTACTGGAATATCTGTAAAACTTCTGGGATATCTGTGAAACTATTTGGGACATCTGTTAAACTATTGGGACATCTGTGAAACTACTGGTACATCTGTTAAATTATTGGGACATCTGTGAAACTATTGGGACATCTGTAAAACTACTGGGACATATGTGAAACTATTGGGAAATGTGTGAAACTATTGGGACATCTGTGAAACTATTGGGACATCTGTGAAACTACTGGTACATCTGTGAAACTATGGGGACATCTGTTAACCTACTGGGATATCTGTAAAACTACTGGGACATCTGTGAAACTATTGGGACATCTGTGAAACTATTGAGACATCTGTGAAACAACTGGGACATCTGTTAAACTATTGGGACATCTGTTAAACTCCTGGGACATCTGTGAAACTATTGGGACATCTGTCAACCTATTTGGGACATCTGTTAAACTATTGGGACATCTGTGAAACTACTGGTACATCTGTGAAATTATTGGGACATCTGTGAAACTATTGGGACATCTGTAAAACTACTGGGACATATGTGAAACTATTGGGAAATGTGTGAAACTATTGGGACATCTGTGAAACTATTGGGACATCTGTGAAACTACTGGTACATCTGTGAAACTATGGGGACATCTGTTAACCTACTGGGATATCTGTAAAACTACTGGGACATCTGTGAAACTATTGGGACATCTGTGAAACTATGGGGACATCTGTTAACCTACTGGGACATCTGTGAAACTACTGGGACATCTGTTGAACTATTGGGACATCTGTGAATCTACTGGGACATCTGTAAAACTACTGGGACATATGTGAACCTATTGGGACATCTGTGAAACTATTGGGACATCTGTGAAACTATTGAGACATCTGTGAAACAACTGGGACATCTGTTAAACTATTGGGACATCTGTTAAACTCCTGGGACATCTGTGAAACTATTGGGACATCTGTCAACCTATTTGGGAAATCTGTTAAACTATTGGGACATCTGTGAAACTACTGGTACATCTGTTAAATTATTGGGACATCTGTGAAACTATGGGGACATCTGTGAAACTAATGGGACATATGTGAAACTATTGGGGCATCTGTGAAACGACTGGGTGATCTGTGACACTACTGGGACATCTGTTAAACTTCTGGGACATCTGTGAAACTATTGGGACATCTGTGAAACTATTTGGGACATCTGTTAAACTATTGGGACATCTGTGAAACTACTGGTACATCTGTGAAACTATGGGGACATCTGTGAAACTAATGGGACATATGTAAAACTATTGGGGAATCTGTGAAACTACTTGGATCATCTGTGAAACAACCGGGACATCTGTAAAACTACTGGGACATCTTTGAAACTATTGGTACATCTGTGAAATTATTGGGAAATCTGTGAAACTATGGGGACATCTGTGAAACTAATGGGACATATGTGAAACTATTGGGGCATCTGTGAAACGACTGGGTGATCTGTGAAACTACTGGGACATATGTGAACTTATTGGGACATCTGTGAAACTATTGGGACATCTGTAAAACTACTGGGACATATGTGAAACTATTGGGAAATGTGTGAAACTATTGGGACATCTGTGAAACTATTGGGACATCTGTGAAACTACTGGTACATCTGTGAAACTATGGGGACATCTGGTAACCTACTGGGATATCTGTAAAACTACTGGGACATCTGTGAAACTATTGGGACATCTGTGAAACTATTTAGACATGTGTGAAACAACTGGGACATCTGTTAAACTATTGGGACATCTGTTAAACTCCTGGGACATCTGTGAAACTATTGGGACATCTGTCAACCTATTTGGGACATCTGTTAAACTATTGGGACATCTGTGAAACTACTGGTACATCTGTTAAATTATTGGGACATCTGTGAAACTATGGGGACATCTGTGAAACTAATGGGACATATGTGAAACTATTGGGGCATCTGTGAAACGACTGGGTGATCTGTGACACTACTGGGACATCTGTTAAACTTCTGGGACATCTGTGAAACTATTGGGACATCTGTGAAACTATTTGGGACATCTGTTAAACTATTGGGACATCTGTGAAACTACTGGTACATCTGTGAAACTATGGGGACATCTGTGAAACTAATGGGACATATGTGAAACTATTGGGGCATCTGTGAAACTACTGGGATCATCTGTGAAACAACCGGGACATCTGTAAAACTACTGGGACATCTTTGAAACTATTGGGACATCTGTGAAACTATGGGGACATCTGTTAACCTACTGGAATATCTGTAAAACTTCTGGGACATCTGTGAAACTATTTGGGACATCTGTTAAACTATTGGGACATCTGTGAAACTACTGGTACATCTGTTAAATTATTGGGACATCTGTGAAACTATTGGGACATCTGTAAAACTACTGGGACATATGTGAAACTATTGGGAAATGTGTGAAACTATTGGGACATCTGTGAAACTATTGGGACATCTGTGAAACTACTGGTACATCTGTGAAACTATGGGGACATCTGTTAACCTACTGGGATATCTGTAAAACTACTGGGACATATGTGAAACTATTGGGAAATGTGTGAAACTATTGGGACATCTGTGAAACTATTGGGACATCTGTGAAACTACTGGTACATCTGTGAAACTATGGGGACATCTGTTAACCTACTGGGATATCTGTAAAACTACTGGGACATCTGTGAAACTATTGGGACATCTGTGAAACTATTGAGACATCTGTGAAACAACTGGGACATCTGTTAAACTATTGGGACATCTGTTAAACTCCTGGGACATCTGTGAAACTATTGGGACATCTGTCAACCTATTTGGGACATCTGTTAAACTATTGGGACATCTGTGAAACTACTGGTACATCTGTTAAATTATTGGGACATCTGTGAAACTATGGAGACATCTGTGAAACTAATGGGACATATGTGAAACTATTGGGGCATCTGTGAAACGACTGGGTGATCTGTGACACTACTGGGACATCTGTTAAACTTCTGGGACATCTGTGAAACTATTGGGACATCTGTGAAACTATTTGGGACATCTGTTAAACTATTGGGACATCTGTGAAACTACTGGTACATCTGTGAAACTATGGGGACATCTGTGAAACTAATGGGACATATGTGAAACTATTGGGGCATCTGTGAAACTACTGGGATCATCTGTGAAACAACCGGGACATCTGTAAAACTACTGGGACATCTTTGAAACTATTGGGACATCTGTGAAACTATGGGGACATCTGTTAACCTACTGGAATATCTGTAAAACTTCTGGGACATCTGTGAAACTATTTGGGACATCTGTTAAACTATTGGGACATCTGTGAAACTACTGGTACATCTGTGAAATTATTGGGACATCTGTGAAACTATGGGGACATCTGTGAAACTAATGGGACATATGTGAAACTATTGGGGCATCTGTGAAACTACTGGGACATATGTGAACCTATTGGGACATCTGTGAAACTATTGGGACATCTGTGAAACTATGGGGACATCTGTGAAACTATTTGGGACATCTGTTAAACTATTGGGACATCTGTGAAACTACTGGTACATCTGTGAAATTATTGGGAAATCTGTGAAACTATGGGAACATCTGTGAAACTAATGGGACATATGTGAAACTATTGGGGCATCTGTGAAACTACTGGGTGATCTGTGAAACTACTGGGACATATGTGAACCTATTGGGACATCTGTGAAACTATTGGGACATCTGTGAAACTATTGGGACATCTGTGAAACTATGGGGACATCTGTGAAACTACTGGTACATCTGTGAAATTATTGGGAAATCTGTGAAACTATGGAGACATCTGTGAAACTAATTGGACATATGTGAAACTATTGGGGCATCTGTGAAACGACTGGGTGATCTGTGAAACTACTGGGACATCTGTGAAACTATGGGGACATCTGTGAAACTAATGGGACATATGTGAAACTATTGGGGCATCTGTGAAACTACTGGGATCATCTGTGAAACTACCGGGACATCTGTAAAACTACTGGGACATCTTTGAAACTATTGGGACATCTGTTAAACTATGGGGACATCTGTTAACCTACTGCAATATCTGTAAAACTTCTGGGACATCTGTGAAACTATTTGGGACATCTGTTAAACTATTGGGACATCTGTTAAACTACTGGTACATCTGTGAAATTATTGGGACATCTGTGAAACTATGGGGACATCTGTAAAACTAATGGGACATATGTGAACCTATTGGGACATCTGTTAAACTATTGGGACATCTGTGAAACTATGGGGACATCTGTGAAACTATTTGGGACATCTGTTAAACTATTGGGGCATCTGTGAAACTACTGGGTGATCTGTGAAACTACTGGGACATATGTGAACCTATTGGGACATCTGTGAAACTATTGGGACATCTGTGAAACTATTGGGACATCTGTGAAACTATGGGGACATCTGTGAAACTAATGGGACATATGTGAAACTATTGGGACATCTGTGAAACTATGGGGACATCTGTGAAACTAATGGGACATATGTGAAACTATTGGGGCATCTGTAAAACTACTGGGACATACGTGAAACTATTGGGAAATGTGTGAAACTATTGGGACATCTGTGAAACTATTGGGACATCTGTGAAACTACTGGTACATCTGTGAAACTATGGGGACATCTGTTAACCTACTGGGATATCTGTAAAACTACTGGGACATCTGTGAAACTATTGGGACATCTGTTAACCTACTGGGACATCTGTGAAACTACTGGGACATCTGTTAAACTACTGGGACATCTGTTGAACTATTGGGACATCTGTGAATCTACTGGGACATCTGTAAAACTACTGGGACATATGTGAACCTATTGGGACATCTGTGAAACTATTGGTACATCTGTGAAACTATTGAGACATCTGTGAAACAACTGGGACATCTGTTAAACTATTGGGACATCAGTTAAACTCCTGGGACATCTGTGAAACTATTGGGACATCTGTCAAACTATTTGGGACATCTGTTAAACTATTGGGACATCTGTGAAACTACTAGTACATCTGTTAAATTATTGGGACATCTGTGAAACTATGGGGACATCTGTGAAACTAATGGGACATATGTGAAACTATTGGGGCATCTGTGAAACGACTGGGTGATCTGTGACACTACTGGGACATCTGTTAAACTTCTGGGACATCTGTGAAACTATTGGGACATCTGTGAAACTACTGGTACATCTGTTAAATTATTGGGACATCTGTGAAACTATGGGGACATCTGTGAAACTAATGGGACATATGTGAAACTATTGGGGCATCTGTGAAACGACTGGGTGATCTGTGACACTACTGCGACATATGTGAACTTATTTGGACATCTGTGAAACTATTGGGACATCTGTGAAACTATTGGGACATCTGTGAAACTATGGGGACATCTGTGCAACTAATGGGACATATGTGAAACTATTGGGGCATCTGTGAAACTACTGGGATCATCTGTGAAACTACCGGGACATCTGTAAAACTACTGGGACATCTTTGAAACTATTGGGACATCTGTGAAACTATGGGGACATCTGTTAACCTACTGGAATATCTGTAAAACTTCTGGGACATCTGTGAAACTATTGGGACATCTGTGAAACTCCTGTGACATCTGTGAAACTCCTGGGACATGTGAAACTATTGGGACATCTGTGAAACTATTTGGGACATCTGTTAAACTATTGGGACATCTGTGAAACTACTGGTACATCTGTTAAATTATTGGGACATCTGTGAATCTATGGGGACATCTGTGAAACTAATGGGACATATGTGAAACTATTGGGGCATCTGTGAAACGACTGGGTGATCTGTGACACTACTGGGAAATATGTAAACTTATTGGGACATCTGTGAATCTATGGGGACATCTGTGAAACTAATGGGACATATGTGAAACTATTGGGACATCTGTGAAACTATGGGGACATCTGTGAAACTATTGGGACATCTGTGAAACTATTTGGGACATCTGTTAAACTATTGGGACATCTGTGAAACTACTGGTACATCTCTTAAATTATTGGGACATCTGTGAAACTATTGGGACATCTGTAAAACTACTGGGACATATGTGAAACTATTGGGAAATGTGTGAAACGATTGGGACATCTGTGAAACTATTGGGACATCTGTGAAACTACTGGTACATCTGTGAAACTATGGGGACATCTGTTAACCTACTGGGACATCTGCGAAACTACTGGGACATCTGTTGAACTATTGGGACATCTGTGAATCTACTGGGACATCTGAAAAACTACTGGGACATATGTGAACCTATTGGGACATCTGTGAAACTATTGGGACATCTGTGAAACTATTGAGACATCTGTGAAACAACTGGGACATCTGTTAAACTATTGGGACATCTGTTAAACTCCTGGGACATCTGTGAAACTATTGGGACATCTGTCAAACTATTTGGGACATCTGTTAAACCATTGGGACATCTGTGAAACTACTGGTACATCTGTTAAATTATTGGGACATCTGTGAAACTATGGGGACATCTGTGAAACTAATGGGACATATGTGAAACTATTGGGGCATCTGTGAAACGACTGGGTGATCTGTGACACTACTGGGACATCTGTTAAACTTCTGGGACATCTGTGAAACTATTGGGACATCTGTGAAACTATTTGGGACATCTGTTAAACTATTGGGACATCTGTGAAACTACTGGTACATCTGTGAAACTATGGGGACATCTGTGAAACTAATGGGACATATGTGAAACTATTGGAGCATCTGTGAAACTACTGGGATCATCTGTGAAACAACCGGGACATCTGTAAAACTACTGGGACATCTTTGAAACTATTGGGACATCTGTGAAACTATGGGGACATCTGTTAACCTAATGGAATATCTGTAAAACTTCTGGGACATCTGTGAAAATATTTGGGACATCTGTGAAACTATTGGGACATCTGTGAAACTACTGGTACATTTGTGAAATTATTGGGACATCTGTGAAACTATGGGGACATCTGTGAATCTAATGGGACATATGTGAAACTATTGGGGCATCTGTGAAACTACTGGGACATATGTGAACCTATTGGGACATCTGTGAAACTATTGGGACATCTGTGAAACTATGGGGACATCTGTGAAACTATTTGGGACATCTGTTAAACTATTGGGACATCTGTGAAACTACTGGTACATCTGTGAAATTATTGGGAAATCTGTGAAACTATGGGGACATCTGTGAAACTAATTGGACATTTGTGAAACTATTGGGGCATCTGTGAAACTACTGGGTGATCTGTGAAACTACTGGGACATATGTGAACCTATTGGGACATCTGTGAAACTATTGGGACATCTGTGAAACTATTGGGACATCTGTGAAACTATGGGGACATCTGTGAAACTAATGGGACATATGTGAAACTATTGGGACATATGTGAAACTATGGGGACATCTGTGAAACTAATGGGACATATGTGAAACTATTGGGACATCTGTAAAACTACTGGGACATATGTGAAACTATTGGGAAATGTGTGAAACTATTGCGACATCTGTGAAACTATTGGGACATCTGTGAAACTACTGGTACATCTATGAAACTATGGGGACATCTGTGAAACTAATGGGACATATGTGAAACTATTGGGGCATCTGTGAAACTACTGGGATCATCTGTGAAACAACCGGGACATCTGTAAAACTACTGGGACATCTTTGAAACTATTGGGACATCTGTGAAACTATGGGGACATCTGTTAACCTACTGGAATATCTGTAAAACTTCTGGGACATCTGTGAAAATATTTGGGACATCTGTGAAACTACTGGTACATTTGTGAAATTATTGGGACATCTGTGAAACTATGGGGACATCTGTGAATCTAATGGGACATATGTGAAACTATTGGGGCATCTGTGAAACTACTGGGACATATGTGAACCTATTGGGACATCTGTGAAACTATTGGGACATCTGTGAAACTATGGGGACATCTGTGAAACTATTTGGGACATCTGTTAAACTATTGGGACATCTGTGAAACTACTGGTACATCTGTGAAATTATTGGGAAATCTGTGAAACTATGGGGACATCTGTGAAACTAATTGGACATTTGTGAAACTATTGGGGCACCTGTGAAACTACTGGGTGATCTGTGAAACTACTGGGACATATGTGAACCTATTGGGACATCTGTGAAACTATTGGGACATCTGTGAAACTATTGGGACATCTGTGAAACTATGGGGACATCTGTGAAACTAATGGGACATATGTGAAACTATTGGGACATATGTGAAACTATGGGGACATCTGTGAAACTAATGGGACATATGTGAAACTATTGGGACATCTGTAAAACTACTGGGACATATGTGAAACTATTGGGAAATGTGTGAAACTATTGCGACATCTGTGAACCTATTGGGACATCTGTGAAACTACTGGTACATCTGTGAAACTATGGGGACATCTGTGAAACTAATGGGACATATGTGAAACTATTGGGGCATCTGTGAAACTACTGGGATCATCTGTGAAACAACCGGGACATCTGTAAAACTACTGGGACATCTTTGAAACTATTGGGACATCTGTGAAACTATGGGGACATCTGTTAACCTACTGGAATATCTGTAAAACTTCTGGGACATCTGTGAAAATATTTGGGACATCTGTTAAACTATTGGGACATCTGTGAAACTACTGGTACATTTGTGAAATTATTGGGACATCTGTGAAACTATGGGGACATCTGTGAATCTAATGGGACATATGTGAAACTATTGGGGCATCTGTGAAACTACTGGGACATATGTGAACCTATTGGGACATCTGTGAAACTATTGGGACATCTGTGAAACTATGGGGACATCTGTGAAACTATTTGGGACATCTGTTAAACTATTGGGACATCTGTTAAACTACTGGTACATCTGTGAAATTATTTGGACATCTGTGAAACTATGGGGACATCTGTGAAACTAATTGGACATTTGTGAAACTATTGGGGCATCTGTGAAACTACTGGGTGATCTGTGAAACTACTGGGACATATGTGAACCTATTGGGACATCTGTGAAACTATTGGGACATCTGTGAAACTATTGGGACATCTGTGAAACTATGGGGACATCTGTGAAACTAATGGGACATATGTGAAACTATTGGGACATATGTGAAACTATGGGGACATCTGTGAAACTAATGGGACATATGTGAAACTATTGGGACATCTGTAAAACTACTGGGACATATGTGAAACTATTGGGAAATGTGTGAAACTATTGCGACATCTGTGAAACTATTGGGACATCTGTGAAACTACTGGTACATCTGTGAAACGATGGGGACATCTGTTAACCTACTGGGATATCTGTAAAACTACTGGGACATCTGTGAAACTATTGGGACATCTGTGAAACTATGGGGACATCTGTTAACCTACTGGGACATCTGTGAAACTACTGGGACATCTGTTAAACTACTGGGACATCTGTTGAACTATTGGGACATCTGGGAATCTACTGGGACATCTGTAAAACTACTGGGACATATGTGAACCTATTGGGACATCTGTGAAACTATTGAGACATCTGTGAAACAACTGGGACATCTGTTAAACTATTGGGACATCTGTGAAACTATTGGGAAATGTGTGAAACTATTGCGACATCTGTGAAACTATTGGGACATCTGTGAAACTACTGGTACATCTGTGAAAAGATGGGGACATCTGTTAACCTACTGGGATATCTGTAAAACTACTGGGACATCTGTGAAACTATTGGGACATCTGTGAAACTATGGGGACATCTGTTAACCTACTGGGACATCTGTGAAACTACTGGGACATCTGTTAAACTACTGGGACATCTGTTGAACTATTGGGACATCTGGGAATCTACTGGGACAACTGTAAAACTACTGGGACATATGTGAACCTATTGGGACATCTGTGAAACTATTGAGACATCTGTGAATCTAATGGGACATATGTGAAACTATTGGGGCATCTGTGAAACTACTGGGACATATGTGAACCTATTGGGACATCTGTTAAACTATTGGGACATCTGTGAAACTACTGGTACATCTGTGAAATTATTGGGAAATCTGTGAAACTATGGGGACATCTGTGAAACTAATGGGACATATGTGAAACTATTGGGGCATCTGTGAAACTACTGGGTGATCTGTGAAACTACTGGGACATATGTGAACCTATTGGGACATCTCTGAAACCATTGGGACATCTGTGAAACTATTGGGACATCTGTGAAACTATGGGGACATCTGTGAAACTAATGGGACATATGTGAAAGTATTGGGACATCTGTGAAACTATGGGGACATCTGTGAAACTAATGGGACATATGTGAAACTATTGGGACATCTGTAAAACTACTGGGACATATGTGAAACTATTGGGAAATGTGTGAAACTATTGCGACATCTGTGAAACTATTGGGACATCTGTGAAACTACTGGTACATCTGTGAAACGATGGGGACATCTGTTAACCTACTGGGATATCTGTAAAACTACTGGGACATCTGTGAAACTATTGGGACATCTGTGAAACTATGGGGACATCTGTTAACCTACTGGGACATCTGTGAAACTACTGGGACATCTGTTAAACTACTGGGACATCTGTTGAACTATTGGGACATCTGGGAATCTACTGGGACATCTGTAAAACTACTGGGACATATGTGAACCTATTGGGACATCTGTGAAACTATTGAGACATCTGTGAAACAACTGGGACATCTGTTAAACTATTGGGACATCTGTGAAACTATTGGGAAATGTGTGAAACTATTGCGACATCTGTGAAACTATTGGGACATCTGTGAAACTACTGGTACATCTGTGAAAAGATGGGGACATCTGTTAACCTACTGGGATATCTGTAAAACTACTGGGACATCTGTGAAACTATTGGGACATCTGTGAAACTATGGGGACATCTGTTAACCTACTGGGACATCTGTGAAACTACTGGGACATCTGTTAAACTACTGGGACATCTGTTGAACTATTGGGACATCTGGGAATCTACTGGGACATCTGTAAAACTACTGGGACATATGTGAACTAATTGGGACATCTGTGAAACTATTGAGACATCTGTGAAACAACTGGGACATCTGTTAAACTATTGGGACATCTGTTAAACTCCTGGGACATCTGTGAAACTATTGGGACATCTGTCAAACTATTTGGGACATCTGTTAAACTATTGGGACATCTGTGAAACTACTGGTACATTTGTTAAATTATTGGGACATCTGTGAAACTATGGGGACATCTGTGAAACTAATGGGACATATGTGAAACTATTGGGGCATCTGTGAAACGACTGGGTGATCTGTGACACTACTGGTACATCTGATAAACTTCTGGGACATCTGTGAAACTATTGGGACATCTGTGAAACTATTTGGGACATCTGTTAAACTATTGGGACATCTGTGAAACTAGTGGTACATCTGTTAAATTATTGGGACATCTGTGAAACTATGGGGACATCTGTGAAACTAATGGGACATATGTGAAACTATTGGGGCATCTGTGAAACGACTGGGTGATCTGTGACACTACTGGGACATATGTGAACTTATTTGGACATCTGTGAAACTATTGGGACATCTGTGAAACTATGGGGACATCTGTGCAACTAATGGGACATATGTGAAACTATTGGGGCATCTGTGAAACTACTGGGATCATCTGTGAAACTACCGGGACATCTGTAAAACTACTGGGACATCTTTGAAACTATTGGGACATCTGTGAAACTATGGGGACATCTGTTAACCTACTGGAAAATCTGTAAAACTTCTGGGACATCTGTGAAACTATTGGGACATCTGTGAAACTCCTGGGACATCTGTGAAACTATTGGGACATCTGTGAAACTATTTGGGACATCTGTTAAACTATTGGAACATCTGTGAAACTACTGGTACATCTGTTAAATTATTGGAACATCTGTGAAACTATGGGGACATCTGTGAAACTAATGGGACATATGTGAAACTATTGGGGCATCTGTGAAACGACTGGGTGATCTGTGACACTACTGGGACATATGTGAACTTATTGGGACATCTGTGAATCTATGGGGACATCTGTGAAATTAATGGGACATATGTGAAACTATTGGGACATCTGTGAAACTATGGGGACATCTGTGAAACTATTGGGACATCTGTGAAACTATTTGGGACATCTGTTAAACTATTGGGACATCTGTGAAACTACTGGTACATCTGTTAAATTATTGGGACATCTGTGAATCTATTGGGACATCTGTAAAACTACTGGGACATATGTGAATCTATTGGGAAATGTGTGAAACTATTGGGACATCTGTGAAACTATTGGGACATCTGTGAAACTACTGGTACATCTGTGAAACTATGGGGACATCTGTTAACCTACTGGGATATCTGTAAAACTACTGGGACATCTGTGAAACTATTGGGACATCTGAGAAACTATGGGGAAATCTGTTAACCTACTGGGACATCTGTGAAACTACTGGGACATCTGTTGAACTATTGGGACATCTGTGAATCTACTGGGACATCTGTAAAACTACTGGGACATATGTGAACCTATTGGGACATCTGTGAAACTATTGGGACATCTGTGAAACTATTGAAACATCTGTGAAACAACTGGGACATCTGTTAAACTATTGGGACATCTGTTAAACTCCTGGGACATCTGTGAAACTATTCGGACATCTGTCAAACTATTTGGGACATCTGTTAAACTATTGGGACATCTGTGAAACTCCTGGTACATATGTTAAATTATTGGGACATCTGTGAAACTATGGGGACATCTGTGAAACTAATGGGATATATGTGAAACTATTTGGGCATCTGTTAAACGACTGGGTGATCTGTGACAATACTGGGACATATGTGAACTTATTGGGACATCTGTGAATCTATGGGGACATCTGTGAAACTAATGGGACATATGTGAAACTATTGGGACATCTGTGAAACTATTGGGACATCTGTGAAACTATTTGGGACATCTGTTAAACTATTGGGACATCTGTGAAACTACTGGTACATCTGTTAAATTATTGGAACATCTGTGAAACTATGGGGACATCTGTGAAACTAATGGGACATATGTGAAACTATTGGGGCATCTGTGAAATGACTGGGTGATCTGTGACACTACTGGGACATATGTGAACTTATTGGGACATCTGTGAATCTATGGGGACATCTGTGAAACTAATGGGACATATGTGAAACTATTGGGACATCTGTGAAACTATGGGGACATCTGTGAAACTATTGGGACATCTGTGAAACTATTTGGGACATCTGTTAAACTATTGGGTCATCTGTGAAACTACTGGTACATCTGTTAAATTATTGGGACATCTGTGAAACTATTGGGACATCTGCAAAACTACTGGGACATATGTGAAACTATTGGGAAATGTGTGAAACTATTGGGACATCTGTGAAACTATTGGGACATCTGTGAAACTACTGGTACATCTGTGAAACTATGGGGACATCTGTTAACCTACTGGGATATCTGTAAAACTAGTGGGACATCTGTAAAACTATTGGGACATCTGTGAAACTATGGGGACATCTGTTAACCTACTGGGACATCTGTGAAACTACTGGGACATCTGTTGAACTATTGGGACATCTGTGAATCTACTGGGACATCTGTAAAACTACTGGGACATATGTGAACCTATTGGGACATCTGTGAAACTATTGGGACATCTGTGAAACTATTGAGACATCTGTGAAACAACTGGGAAATCTGTTAAACTATTGGGACATCTGTTAAACTCCTGGGACATCTGTGAAACTATTGGGACATCTGTCAAACTATTTGGGACATCTGTTAAACTATTGGGACATCTGTGAAACTACTGGTACATCTGTTAAATTATTGGGACATCTGTGAAACTATGGGGACATCTGTGAAACTAATGGGACATATGTGAAACTATTTGGGCATCTGTGAAACGACTGGGTGATCTGTGACACTACTGGGACATATGTGAACTTATTGGGACATCTGTGAATCTATGGGGACATCTGTGAAACTAATGGGACATATGTGAAACTATTGGGACATCTGTGAAACTATGGGGACATCCGTGAAACTATTTGGACATCTGTGAAACTATTTGGGACATCTGTTAAACTATTGGGACATCTGTGAAACTACTGGTACATCTGTTAAATTATTGGGACATCTGTGAAACTATTGGGACATCTGTAGAACTACTGGGACATATGTGAAACTATTGGGAAATGTGTGAAACTATTGGGACATCTGTGAAACTATTGGGACATCTGTGAAACTACTGGTACATCTGTGAAACTATGGGGACATCTGTTAACCTACTGGGATATCTGTAAAACTACTGGGACATCTGTGAAACTATTGGGACATCTGTGAAACTATGGGGACATCTGTTAACCTACTGGGACATCTGTGAAACTACTGGGACATCTGTTGAACTATTGGGACATCTGTGAATCTACTGGGACATCTGTAAAACTACTGGGACATATGTGAACCTATTGGGACATCTGTGAAACTATTTGGGACATCTGTTAAACTATTGGGACATCTGTGAAACTACTGGTACATCTGTTAAATTATTGGGACATCTGTGAAACTATGGGGACATCTGTGAAACTAATGGGACATATGTGAAACTATTGGGGCATCTGTGAAACGACTGGGTGATCTGTGACACTACTGGGACATCTGTTAAACTTCTGGGACATCTGTGAAACTATTGGGACATCTGTGAAACTATGGGGACATCTGTGCAACTAATGGGACATATGTGAAACTATTGGGGCATCTGTGAAACTACTGGGATCATCTGTGAAACTACCGGGACATCTGTAAAACTACTGGGACATCTTTGAAACTATTGGGACATCTGTGAAACTATGGGGACATCTGTTAACCTACTGGAATATCTGTAAAACTTCTGGGACATCTGTGAAACTATTGGGACATCTGTGAAACTCCTGGGACATCTGTGAAACTCCTGGGACATCTGTGAAACTATTGGGACATCTGTGAAACTATTTGGGACATCTGTTAAACTATTGGGACATCTGTGAAACTACTGGTACATCTGTTAAATTATTGGGACATCTGAGAAACTATGGGGACATCTGTGAAACTAATGGGACATATGTGAAACTATTGGGGCATCTGTGAAACGACTGGGTGATCTGTGACACTACTGGGACATATGTGAACTTATTGGGACATCTGTGAATCTATGGGGACATCTGTGAAACTAATGGGACATATGTGAAACTATTGGGACATCTGTGAAACTATGGGGACATCTGTGAAACTATTGGGACATCTGTGAAACTATTTGGGACATCTGTTAAAACTATTGGGACATCTGTGAAACTACTGGTACATCTGTTAAATTATTGGGACATCTGTGAAACTATTGGGACATCTGTAAAACTACTGGGACATATGTGAAACTATTGGGAAATGTGTGAAACTATTGGGACATCTGTGAAACTATTGGGACATCTGTGAAACTACTGGTACATCTGTGAAACTATGGGGACATCTGTTAACCTACTGGGATATCTGTAAAACTACTGGGACATCTGTGAAACTATTGGGACATCTGTGAAACTATGGTGACATCTGTTAACCTACTGGGACATCTGTGAAACTACTGGGACATCTGTTGAACTATTGGGACATCTGTGAATCTACTGGGACATCTGTAAAACTACTGGGACATATGTGAACCTATTGGGACATCTGTGAAACTATTGGGACATCTGTGAAACTACTGGGACATCTGTGAAACAACTGGGACATCTGTTAAACTATTGGGACATCTGTTAAACTCCTGGGACATCTGTGAAACTATTGGGACATCTGTCAAACTATTTGGGACATCTGTTAAACTATTGGGACATCTGTGAAACTACTGGTACATCTGTTAAATTATTGGGACATCTGTGAAACTATGGGGACATCTGTGAAACTAATGGGACATATGTGAAACTATTGGGGCATCTGTGAAACGACTGGGTGATCTGTGACACTACTGGGACATATGTGAACTTATTGGGACATCTGTGAAACTAATGGGACATATGTGAAACTATTGGGGCATCTGTGAAACTACTGGGACATCTGTGAAACTATTGGGACATCTGTGAAACTATTTGGGACATCTGTTAAACTATTGGAACATCTGTGAAACTACTGGGACATCTGTGAAACTATTGGGACATCTGTGAAACTACTGGGACATCTGTGAAACTACTGGGACATCTGTGAAACTATTTGGGACATGTGTTAAACTATTGGAACATCTGTGAAACTACTGGGACATCTGTGAAACTATTGGGACATCTGTGAAACTATGGGGACATCTGTTAACCTACTGGGACATCTGTGAAACTACTGGGACATCTGTTGAACTATTGGGACATCTGTGAATCTACTGGGACATCTGTAAAACTACTGGGACATCTGTTGAACTATTGGGACATCTGTGAATCTACTGGGACATGTGTTAAACTCCTGGGACATCTGTGAAACTATTGGGACATCTGTCAAACTATTTGGGACATCTGTTAAACTATTGGGACATCTGTGAAACTACTGGTACATCTGTTAAATTATTGGGACATCTGTGAAACTATGGGGACATCTGTGAAACTAATGGGACATATGTGAAACTATTGGGGCATCTGTGAAACGACTGGGTGATCTGTGACACTACTGGGACATATGTGAACTTATTGGGACATCTGTGAATCTATGGGGACATCTGTGAAACTAATGGGACATATGTGAAACTATTGGGACATCTGTGAAACTATTGGGACATCTGTGAAACTATTTGGGACATCTGTTAAACTATTGGGACATCTGTGAAACTACTGGTACATCTGTTAAATTATTGGGACATCTGTGAAACTATTGGGACATCTGTAAAACTACTGGGACATATGTGAAACTATTGGGAAATGTGTGAAACTATTGGGACATCTGTGAAACTATTGGGACATCTGTGAAACTACTGGGATATCTGTAAAACTACTGGGACATCTGTGAAACTATTGGGACATCTGTGAAACTATGGGGACATCTGTTAACCTACTGGGACATCTGTGAAACTACTGGGACATCTGTAAAACTACTGGGACATATGTGAACCTATTGGGACGTCTGTGAAACTATTGGGACATCTGTGAAACTATTGAGACATCTGTGAAACAACTGGGACATCTTTTAAACTATTGGGACATCTGTTAAACTCCTGGGACATCTGTGAAACTATTGGGACATCTGTCAAACTATTTGGGACATCTGTTAAACTATTGGGACATCTGTGAAACTACTGGTACATCTGTTAAATTATTGGGACATCTGTGAAACTATGGGGACATCTGTGAAACTAATGGGACATATGTGAAACTATTTGGGCATCTGTGAATCGACTGGGTGATCTGTGACACTACTGGGACATATGTGAACTTATTGGGACATCTGTGAAACTATGGGGACATCCGTGAAACTATTTGGACATCTGTGAAACTATTTGGGACATCTGTTAAACTATTGGGACATCTGTGAAACTACTGGTACATCTGTTAAATTATTGGGACATCTGTGAAACTATTGGGACATCTGTAGAACTACTGGGACATATGTGAAACTATTGGGAAATGTGTGAAACTATTGGGACATCTGTGAAACTATTGGGACATCTGTGAAACTACTGGTACATCTGTGAAACTATGGGGACATCTGTTAACCTACTGGGATATCTGTAAAACTACTGGGACATCTGTGAAACTATTGGGACATCTGTGAAACTATGGGGACATCTGTTAACCTACTGGGACATCTGTGAAACTACTGGGACATCTGTTGAACTATTGGGACATCTGTGAATCTACTGGGACATCTGTAAAACTACTGGGACATATGTGAACCTATTGGGACATCTGTGAAACTATTTGGGACATCTGTTAAACTATTGGGACATCTGTGAAACTACTGGTACATCTGTTAAATTATTGGGACATCTGTGAAACTATGGGGACATCTGTGAAACTAATGGGACATATGTGAAACTATTGGGGCATCTGTGAAACGACTGGGTGATCTGTGACACTACTGGGACATCTGTTAAACTTCTGGGACATCTGTGAAACTATTGGGACATCTGTGAAACTATGGGGACATCTGTGCAACTAATGGGACATATGTGAAACTATTGGGGCATCTGTGAAACTACTGGGATCATCTGTGAAACTACCGGGACATCTGTAAAACTACTGGGACATCTTTGAAACTATTGGGACATCTGTGAAACTATGGGGACATCTGTTAACCTACTGGAATATCTGTAAAACTTCTGGGACATCTGTGAAACTATTGGGACATCTGTGAAACTCCTGGGACATCTGTGAAACTCCTGGGACATCTGTGAAACTATTGGGACATCTGTGAAACTATTTGGGACATCTGTTAAACTATTGGGACATCTGTGAAACTACTGGTACATCTGTTAAATTATTGGGACATCTGAGAAACTATGGGGACATCTGTGAAACTAATGGGACATATGTGAAACTATTGGGGCATCTGTGAAACGACTGGGTGATCTGTGACACTACTGGGACATATGTGAACTTATTGGGACATCTGTGAATCTATGGGGACATCTGTGAAACTAATGGGACATATGTGAAACTATTGGGACATCTGTGAAACTATGGGGACATCTGTGAAACTATTGGGACATCTGTGAAACTATTTGGGACATCTGTTAAAACTATTGGGACATCTGTGAAACTACTGGTACATCTGTTAAATTATTGGGACATCTGTGAAACTATTGGGACATCTGTAAAACTACTGGGACATATGTGAAACTATTGGGAAATGTGTGAAACTATTGGGACATCTGTGAAACTATTGGGACATCTGTGAAACTACTGGTACATCTGTGAAACTATGGGGACATCTGTTAACCTACTGGGATATCTGTAAAACTACTGGGACATCTGTGAAACTATTGGGACATCTGTGAAACTATGGTGACATCTGTTAACCTACTGGGACATCTGTGAAACTACTGGGACATCTGTTGAACTATTGGGACATCTGTGAATCTACTGGGACATCTGTAAAACTACTGGGACATATGTGAACCTATTGGGACATCTGTGAAACTATTGGGACATCTGTGAAACTACTGGGACATCTGTGAAACAACTGGGACATCTGTTAAACTATTGGGACATCTGTTAAACTCCTGGGACATCTGTGAAACTATTGGGACATCTGTCAAACTATTTGGGACATCTGTTAAACTATTGGGACATCTGTGAAACTACTGGTACATCTGTTAAATTATTGGGACATCTGTGAAACTATGGGGACATCTGTGAAACTAATGGGACATATGTGAAACTATTGGGGCATCTGTGAAACGACTGGGTGATCTGTGACACTACTGGGACATATGTGAACTTATTGGGACATCTGTGAAACTAATGGGACATATGTGAAACTATTGGGGCATCTGTGAAACTACTGGGACATCTGTGAAACTATTGGGACATCTGTGAAACTATTTGGGACATCTGTTAAACTATTGGAACATCTGTGAAACTACTGGGACATCTGTGAAACTATTGGGACATCTGTGAAACTACTGGGACATCTGTGAAACTACTGGGACATCTGTGAAACTATTTGGGACATGTGTTAAACTATTGGAACATCTGTGAAACTACTGGGACATCTGTGAAACTATTGGGACATCTGTGAAACTATGGGGACATCTGTTAACCTACTGGGACATCTGTGAAACTACTGGGACATCTGTTGAACTATTGGGACATCTGTGAATCTACTGGGACATCTGTAAAACTACTGGGACATCTGTTGAACTATTGGGACATCTGTGAATCTACTGGGACATGTGTTAAACTCCTGGGACATCTGTGAAACTATTGGGACATCTGTCAAACTATTTGGGACATCTGTTAAACTATTGGGACATCTGTGAAACTACTGGTACATCTGTTAAATTATTGGGACATCTGTGAAACTATGGGGACATCTGTGAAACTAATGGGACATATGTGAAACTATTGGGGCATCTGTGAAACGACTGGGTGATCTGTGACACTACTGGGACATATGTGAACTTATTGGGACATCTGTGAATCTATGGGGACATCTGTGAAACTAATGGGACATATGTGAAACTATTGGGACATCTGTGAAACTATTGGGACATCTGTGAAACTATTTGGGACATCTGTTAAACTATTGGGACATCTGTGAAACTACTGGTACATCTGTTAAATTATTGGGACATCTGTGAAACTATTGGGACATCTGTAAAACTACTGGGACATATGTGAAACTATTGGGAAATGTGTGAAACTATTGGGACATCTGTGAAACTATTGGGACATCTGTGAAACTACTGGGATATCTGTAAAACTACTGGGACATCTGTGAAACTATTGGGACATCTGTGAAACTATGGGGACATCTGTTAACCTACTGGGACATCTGTGAAACTACTGGGACATCTGTAAAACTACTGGGACATATGTGAACCTATTGGGACGTCTGTGAAACTATTGGGACATCTGTGAAACTATTGAGACATCTGTGAAACAACTGGGACATCTTTTAAACTATTGGGACATCTGTTAAACTCCTGGGACATCTGTGAAACTATTGGGACATCTGTCAAACTATTTGGGACATCTGTTAAACTATTGGGACATCTGTGAAACTACTGGTACATCTGTTAAATTATTGGGACATCTGTGAAACTATGGGGACATCTGTGAAACTAATGGGACATATGTGAAACTATTTGGGCATCTGTGAATCGACTGGGTGATCTGTGACACTACTGGGACATATGTGAACTTATTGGGACATCTGTGAATCTATGGGGACATCTGTGAAACTAATGGGACATATGTGAAACTATTGGGACATCTGTGAAACTATGGGGACATCCGTGAAACTATTGGGACATCTGTGAAACTATTTGGGACATCTGTTAAACTATTGGGACATCTGTGAAAATACTGGTACATCTGTTAAATTATTGGGACATCTGTGAAACTATTGGGACATCTGTAAAACTACTGGGACATATGTGAAACTATTGGGAAATGTGTGAAACTATTGGGACATCTGTGAAACTATTGGGACATCTGTGAAACTACTGGTACATCTGTGAAACTATGGGGACATCTGTTAACCTACTGGGATATCTGTAAAACTACTGGGACATCTGTGAAAATATTGGGACATCTGTGAAACTATGGGGACATCTGTTAACCTACTGGGACATCTGTGAAACTACTGGGACATCTGTGAATCTACTGGGACATCTGTTGAACTATTGGGACATCTGTGAATCTACTGGGACATCTGTAAAACTACTGGGACATATGTGAACCTATTGGGACATCTGTGAAACTATTTGGGACATCTGTTAAACTATTGGGACATCTGTGAAACTACTGGTACATCTGTTAAATTATTGGAACATCTGTGAAACTATGGGGACATCTGTGAAACTAATGGGACATATGTGAAACTATTGGGGCATCTGTGAAACGACTGGGTGATCTGTGACACTACTGGGACATCTGTTAAACTTCTGGGACATTTGTGAAACTATTGGGACATCTGTGAAACTATGGGGACATCTGTGCAACTAATGGGACATATGTGAAACTATTGGGGCATCTGTGAAACTACTGGGATCATCTGTGAAACTACTGGGACATCTGTGAAACAACTGGGACATCTGTTAAACTATTGGGACATCTGTTAAACTCCTGGGACATCTGTGAAACTATTGGGACATCTGTCAAACTATTTGGGACATCTGTTAAACTATTGGGACATCTGTGAAACTACTGGTACATCTGTTAAATTATTGGGACATCTGTGAAACTATGGGGACATCTGTGAAACTAATGGGACATATGTGAAACTATTGGGGCATCTGTGAAACGACTGGGTGATCTGTGACACTACTGGGACATATGTGAACTTATTGGGACATCTGTGAAACTAATGGGACATATGTGAAACTATTGGGGCATCTGTGAAACTACTGGGACATCTGTGAAACTATTGGGACATCTGTGAAACTATTTGGGACATCTGTTAAACTATTGGGACATCTGTGAAACTACTGGGACATCTGTGAAACTATTGGGACATCTGTGAAACTACTGGGACATCTGTGAAACTACTGGGACATCTGTGAAACTATTTGGGACATGTGTTAAACTATTGGAACATCTGTGAAACTACTGGGACATCTGTGAAACTATTGGGACATCTGTGAAACTATGGGGACATCTGTTAACCTACTGGGACATCTGTGAAACTACTGGGACATCTGTTGAACTATTGGGACATCTGTGAATCTACTGGGACATCTGTAAAACTACTGGGACATCTGTTGAACTATTGGGACATCTGTGAATCTACTGGGACATCTGTTAAACTCCTGGGACATCTGTGAAACTATTGGGACATCTGTCAAACTATTTGGGACATCTGTTAAACTATTGGGACATCTGTGAAACTACTGGTACATCTGTTAAATTATTGGGACATCTGTGAAACTATGGGGACATCTGTGAAACTAATGGGACATATGTGAAACTATTGGGGCATCTGTGAAACGACTGGGTGATCTGTGACACTACTGGGACATATGTGAACTTATTGGGACATCTGTGAATCTATGGGGACATCTGTGAAACTAATGGGACATATGTGAAACTATTGGGACATCTGTGAAACTATTGGGACATCTGTGAAACTATTTGGGACATCTGTTAAACTATTGGGACATCTGTGAAACTACTGGTACATCTGTTAAATTATTGGGACATCTGTGAAACTATTGGGACATCTGTAAAACTACTGGGACATATGTGAAACTATTGGGAAATGTGTGAAACTATTGGGACATCTGTGAAACTATTGGGACATCTGTGAAACTACTGGGATATCTGTAAAACTACTGGGACATCTGTGAAACTATTGGGACATCTGTGAAACTATGGGGACATCTGTTAACCTACTGGGACATCTGTGAAACTACTGGGACATCTGTAAAACTACTGGGACATATGTGAACCTATTGGGACGTCTGTGAAACTATTGGGACATCTGTGAAACTATTGAGACATCTGTGAAACAACTGGGACATCTGTTAAACTATTGGGACATCTGTTAAACTCCTGGGACATCTGTGAAACTATTGGGACATCTGTCAAACTATTTGGGACATCTGTTAAACTATTGGGACATCTGTGAAACTACTGGTACATCTGTTAAATTATTGGGACATCTGTGAAACTATGGGGACATCTGTGAAACTAATGGGACATATGTGAAACTATTTGGGCATCTGTGAATCGACTGGGTGATCTGTGACACTACTGGGACATATGTGAACTTATTGGGACATCTGTGAATCTATGGGGACATCTGTGAAACTAATGGGACATATGTGAAACTATTGGGACATCTGTGAAACTATGGGGACATCCGTGAAACTATTGGGACATCTGTGAAACTATTTGGGACATCTGTTAAACTATTGGGACATCTGTGAAAATACTGGTACATCTGTTAAATTATTGGGACATCTGTGAAACTATTGGGACATCTGTAAAACTACTGGGACATATGTGAAACTATTGGGAAATGTGTGAAACTATTGGGACATCTGTGAAACTATTGGGACATCTGTGAAACTACTGGTACATCTGTGAAACTATGGGGACATCTGTTAACCTACTGGGATATCTGTAAAACTACTGGGACATCTGTGAAACTATTGGGACATCTGTGAAACTATGGGGACATCTGTTAACCTACTGGGACATCTGTGAAACTACTGGGACATCTGTGAATCTACTGGGACATCTGTTGAACTATTGGGACATCTGTGAATCTACTGGGACATCTGTAAAACTACTGGGACATATGTGAACCTATTGGGACATCTGTGAAACGACTGGGTGATCTGTGACACTACTGGGACATCTGTTAAACTTCTGGGACATCTGTGAAACTATTGGGACATCTGTGAAACTATGGGGACATCTGTGCAACTAATGGGACATATGTGAAACTATTGGGACATCTGTGAAACTATGGGGACATCTGTTAACCTACTGGAATATCTGTAAAACTTCTGGGACATCTGTGAAACTATTGGGACATCTGTGTAACTCCTGGGACATCTGTGAAACTCCTGGGACATCTGTGAAACTATTGGGACATCTGTGAAACTATTTGGGACATCTGTTAAACTATTGGGACATCTGTGAAACTACTGGTACATCTGTTAAATTATTGGGACATCTGAGAAACTATGGGGACATCTGTGAAACTAATGGGACATATGTGAAACTATTCGGGCATCTGTGAAACGACTGGGTGATCTGTGACACTACTGGGACATATGTGAACTTATTGGGACATCTGTGAATCTATGGGGACATCTGTGAAACTAATGGGACATATGTGAAACTATTGGGACATCTGTGAAACTATGGGGACATCTGTGAAACTATTGGGGCATCTGTGAAACGACTGGGTGATCTGTGACACTACTGGGACATCTGTTAAACTTCTGGGACATCTGTGAAACTACTGGGATCATCTGTGAAACTACCGGGACATCTGTAAAACTACTGGGACATCTTTGAAACTATTGGGACATCTGTGAAACTATGGGGACATCTGTTAACCTACTGGAATATCTGTAAAACTTCTGGGACATCTGTGAAACTATTGGGACATCTGTGTAACTCCTGGGACATCTGTGAAACTCCTGGGACATCTGTGAAACTATTGGGACATCTGTGAAACTATTTGGGACATCTGTTAAACTATTGGGACATCTGTGAAACTACTGGTACATCTGTTAAATTATTGGGACATCTGAGAAACTATGGGGACATCTGTGAAACTAATGGGACATATGTGAAACTATTGGGGCATCTGTGAAACGACTGGGTGATCTGTGACACTACTGGGACATATGTGAACTTATTGGGACATCTGTGAATCTATGGGGACATCTGTGAAACTAATGGGACATATGTGAAACTATTGGGACATCTGTGAAACTATGGGGACATCTGTGAAACTATTGGGACATCTGTGAAACTATTTGGGACATCTGTTAAAACTATTGGGACATCTGTGAAACTACTGGTACATCTGTTAAATTATTGGGACATCTGTGAAACTATTGGGACATCTGTAAAACTACTGGGACATATGTGAAACTATTGGGAAATGTGTGAAACTATTGGGACATCTGTGAAACTATTGGGACATCTGTGAAACTACTGGTACATCTGTGAAACTATGGGGACATCTGTTAACCTACTGGGATATCTGTAAAACTACTGGGACATCTGTGAAACTATTGGGACATCTGTGAAACTATGGTGACATCTGTTAACCTACTGGGACATCTGTGAAACTACTGGGACATCTGTTGAACTATTGGGACATCTGTGAATCTACTGGGACATCTGTAAAACTACTGGGACATATGTGAACCTATTGGGACATCTGTGAAACTATTGGGACATCTGTGAAACTACTGGGACATCTGTGAAACAACTGGGACATCTGTTAAACTATTGGGACATCTGTTAAACTCCTGGGACATCTGTGAAACTATTGGGACATCTGTCAAACTATTTGGGACATCTGTTAAACTATTGGGACATCTGTGAAACTACTGGTACATCTGTTAAATTATTGGGACATCTGTGAAACTATGGGGACATCTGTGAAACTAATGGGACATATGTGAAACTATTGGGGCATCTGTGAAACGACTGGGTGATCTGTGACACTACTGGGACATATGTGAACTTATTGGGACATCTGTGAAACTAATGGGACATATGTGAAACTATTGGGGCATCTGTGAAACTACTGGGACATCTGTGAAACTATTGGGACATCTGTGAAACTATTTGGGACATCTGTTAAACTATTGGAACATCTGTGAAACTACTGGGACATCTGTGAAACTATTGGGACATCTGTGAAACTACTGGGACATCTGTGAAACTACTGGGACATCTGTGAAACTATTTGGGACATGTGTTAAACTATTGGAACATCTGTGAAACTACTGGGACATCTGTGAAACTATTGGGACATCTGTGAAACTATGGGGACATCTGTTAACCTACTGGGACATCTGTGAAACTACTGGGACATCTGTTGAACTATTGGGACATCTGTGAATCTACTGGGACATCTGTAAAACTACTGGGACATCTGTTGAACTATTGGGACATCTGTGAATCTACTGGGACATGTGTTAAACTCCTGGGACATCTGTGAAACTATTGGGACATCTGTCAAACTATTTGGGACATCTGTTAAACTATTGGGACATCTGTGAAACTACTGGTACATCTGTTAAATTATTGGGACATCTGTGAAACTATGGGGACATCTGTGAAACTAATGGGACATATGTGAAACTATTGGGGCATCTGTGAAACGACTGGGTGATCTGTGACACTACTGGGACATATGTGAACTTATTGGGACATCTGTGAATCTATGGGGACATCTGTGAAACTAATGGGACATATGTGAAACTATTGGGACATCTGTGAAACTATTGGGACATCTGTGAAACTATTTGGGACATCTGTTAAACTATTGGGACATCTGTGAAACTACTGGTACATCTGTTAAATTATTGGGACATCTGTGAAACTATTGGGACATCTGTAAAACTACTGGGACATATGTGAAACTATTGGGAAATGTGTGAAACTATTGGGACATCTGTGAAACTATTGGGACATCTGTGAAACTACTGGGATATCTGTAAAACTACTGGGACATCTGTGAAACTATTGGGACATCTGTGAAACTATGGGGACATCTGTTAACCTACTGGGACATCTGTGAAACTACTGGGACATCTGTAAAACTACTGGGACATATGTGAACCTATTGGGACGTCTGTGAAACTATTGGGACATCTGTGAAACTATTGAGACATCTGTGAAACAACTGGGACATCTTTTAAACTATTGGGACATCTGTTAAACTCCTGGGACATCTGTGAAACTATTGGGACATCTGTCAAACTATTTGGGACATCTGTTAAACTATTGGGACATCTGTGAAACTACTGGTACATCTGTTAAATTATTGGGACATCTGTGAAACTATGGGGACATCTGTGAAACTAATGGGACATATGTGAAACTATTTGGGCATCTGTGAATCGACTGGGTGATCTGTGACACTACTGGGACATATGTGAACTTATTGGGACATCTGTGAATCTATGGGGACATCTGTGAAACTAATGGGACATATGTGAAACTATTGGGACATCTGTGAAACTATGGGGACATCCGTGAAACTATTGGGACATCTGTGAAACTATTTGGGACATCTGTTAAACTATTGGGACATCTGTGAAAATACTGGTACATCTGTTAAATTATTGGGACATCTGTGAAACTATTGGGACATCTGTAAAACTACTGGGACATATGTGAAACTATTGGGAAATGTGTGAAACTATTGGGACATCTGTGAAACTATTGGGACATCTGTGAAACTACTGGTACATCTGTGAAACTATGGGGACATCTGTTAACCTACTGGGATATCTGTAAAACTACTGGGACATCTGTGAAACTATTGGGACATCTGTGAAACTATGGGGACATCTGTTAACCTACTGGGACATCTGTGAAACTACTGGGACATCTGTGAATCTACTGGGACATCTGTTGAACTATTGGGACATCTGTGAATCTACTGGGACATCTGTAAAACTACTGGGACATATGTGAACCTATTGGGACATCTGTGAAACTAATGGGACATATGTGAAACTATTGGGGCATCTGTGAAACTACTGGGACATCTGTGAAACTATTGGGACATCTGTGAAACTATTTGGGACATCTGTTAAACTATTGGGACATCTGTGAAACTACTGGGACATCTGTGAAACTATTGGGACATCTGTGAAACTACTGGGACATCTGTGAAACTACTGGGACATCTGTGAAACTATTTGGGACATGTGTTAAACTATTGGAACATCTGTGAAACTACTGGGACATCTGTGAAACTATTGGGACATCTGTGAAACTATGGGGACATCTGTTAACCTACTGGGACATCTGTGAAACTACTGGGACATCTGTTGAACTATTGGGACATCTGTGAATCTACTGGGACATCTGTAAAACTACTGGGACATCTGTTGAACTATTGGGACATCTGTGAATCTACTGGGACATCTGTTAAACTCCTGGGACATCTGTGAAACTATTGGGACATCTGTCAAACTATTTGGGACATCTGTTAAACTATTGGGACATCTGTGAAACTACTGGTACATCTGTTAAATTATTGGGACATCTGTGAAACTATGGGGACATCTGTGAAACTAATGGGACATATGTGAAACTATTGGGGCATCTGTGAAACGACTGGGTGATCTGTGACACTACTGGGACATATGTGAACTTATTGGGACATCTGTGAATCTATGGGGACATCTGTGAAACTAATGGGACATATGTGAAACTATTGGGACATCTGTGAAACTATTGGGACATCTGTGAAACTATTTGGGACATCTGTTAAACTATTGGGACATCTGTGAAACTACTGGTACATCTGTTAAATTATTGGGACATCTGTGAAACTATTGGGACATCTGTAAAACTACTGGGACATATGTGAAACTATTGGGAAATGTGTGAAACTATTGGGACATCTGTGAAACTATTGGGACATCTGTGAAACTACTGGGATATCTGTAAAACTACTGGGACATCTGTGAAACTATTGGGACATCTGTGAAACTATGGGGACATCTGTTAACCTACTGGGACATCTGTGAAACTACTGGGACATCTGTAAAACTACTGGGACATATGTGAACCTATTGGGACGTCTGTGAAACTATTGGGACATCTGTGAAACTATTGAGACATCTGTGAAACAACTGGGACATCTGTTAAACTATTGGGACATCTGTTAAACTCCTGGGACATCTGTGAAACTATTGGGACATCTGTCAAACTATTTGGGACATCTGTTAAACTATTGGGACATCTGTGAAACTACTGGTACATCTGTTAAATTATTGGGACATCTGTGAAACTATGGGGACATCTGTGAAACTAATGGGACATATGTGAAACTATTTGGGCATCTGTGAATCGACTGGGTGATCTGTGACACTACTGGGACATATGTGAACTTATTGGGACATCTGTGAATCTATGGGGACATCTGTGAAACTAATGGGACATATGTGAAACTATTGGGACATCTGTGAAACTATGGGGACATCCGTGAAACTATTGGGACATCTGTGAAACTATTTGGGACATCTGTTAAACTATTGGGACATCTGTGAAAATACTGGTACATCTGTTAAATTATTGGGACATCTGTGAAACTATTGGGACATCTGTAAAACTACTGGGACATATGTGAAACTATTGGGAAATGTGTGAAACTATTGGGACATCTGTGAAACTATTGGGACATCTGTGAAACTACTGGTACATCTGTGAAACTATGGGGACATCTGTTAACCTACTGGGATATCTGTAAAACTACTGGGACATCTGTGAAACTATTGGGACATCTGTGAAACTATGGGGACATCTGTTAACCTACTGGGACATCTGTGAAACTACTGGGACATCTGTGAATCTACTGGGACATCTGTTGAACTATTGGGACATCTGTGAATCTACTGGGACATCTGTAAAACTACTGGGACATATGTGAACCTATTGGGACATCTGTGAAACGACTGGGTGATCTGTGACACTACTGGGACATCTGTTAAACTTCTGGGACATCTGTGAAACTATTGGGACATCTGTGAAACTATGGGGACATCTGTGCAACTAATGGGACATATGTGAAACTATTGGGACATCTGTGAAACTATGGGGACATCTGTTAACCTACTGGAATATCTGTAAAACTTCTGGGACATCTGTGAAACTATTGGGACATCTGTGTAACTCCTGGGACATCTGTGAAACTCCTGGGACATCTGTGAAACTATTGGGACATCTGTGAAACTATTTGGGACATCTGTTAAACTATTGGGACATCTGTGAAACTACTGGTGCATCTGTTAAATTATTGGGACATCTGAGAAACTATGGGGACATCTGTGAAACTAATGGGACATATGTGAAACTATTCGGGCATCTGTGAAACGACTGGGTGATCTGTGACACTACTGGGACATATGTGAACTTATTGGGACATCTGTGAATCTATGGGGACATCTGTGAAACTAATGGGACATATGTGAAACTATTGGGACATCTGTGAAACTATGGGGACATCTGTGAAACTATTGGGGCATCTGTGAAACGACTGGGTGATCTGTGACACTACTGGGACATCTGTTAAACTTCTGGGACATCTGTGAAACTACTGGGATCATCTGTGAAACTACCGGGACATCTGTAAAACTACTGGGACATCTTTGAAACTATTGGGACATCTGTGAAACTATGGGGACATCTGTTAACCTACTGGAATATCTGTAAAACTTCTGGGACATCTGTGAAACTATTGGGACATCTGTGTAACTCCTGGGACATCTGTGAAACTCCTGGGACATCTGTGAAACTATTGGGACATCTGTGAAACTATTTGGGACATCTGTTAAACTATTGGGACATCTGTGAAACTACTGGTACATCTGTTAAATTATTGGGACATCTGAGAAACTATGGGGACATCTGTGAAACTAATGGGACATATGTGAAACTATTGGGGCATCTGTGAAACGACTGGGTGATCTGTGACACTACTGGGACATATGTGAACTTATTGGGACATCTGTGAATCTATGGGGACATCTGTGAAACTAATGGGACATATGTGAAACTATTGGGACATCTGTGAAACTATGGGGACATCTGTGAAACTATTGGGACATCTGTGAAACTATTTGGGACATCTGTTAAAACTATTGGGACATCTGTGAAACTACTGGTACATCTGTTAAATTATTGGGACATCTGTGAAACTATTGGGACATCTGTAAAACTACTGGGACATATGTGAAACTATTGGGAAATGTGTGAAACTATTGGGACATCTGTGAAACTATTGGGACATCTGTGAAACTACTGGTACATCTGTGAAACTATGGGGACATCTGTTAACCTACTGGGATATCTGTAAAACTACTGGGACATCTGTGAAACTATTGGGACATCTGTGAAACTATGGTGACATCTGTTAACCTACTGGGACATCTGTGAAACTACTGGGACATCTGTTGAACTATTGGGACATCTGTGAATCTACTGGGACATCTGTAAAACTACTGGGACATATGTGAACCTATTGGGACATCTGTGAAACTATTGGGACATCTGTGAAACTACTGGGACATCTGTGAAACAACTGGGACATCTGTTAAACTATTGGGACATCTGTTAAACTCCTGGGACATCTGTGAAACTATTGGGACATCTGTCAAACTATTTGGGACATCTGTTAAACTATTGGGACATCTGTGAAACTACTGGTACATCTGTTAAATTATTGGGACATCTGTGAAACTATGGGGACATCTGTGAAACTAATGGGACATATGTGAAACTATTGGGGCATCTGTGAAACGACTGGGTGATCTGTGACACTACTGGGACATATGTGAACTTATTGGGACATCTGTGAAACTAATGGGACATATGTGAAACTATTGGGGCATCTGTGAAACTACTGGGACATCTGTGAAACTATTGGGACATCTGTGAAACTATTTGGGACATCTGTTAAACTATTGGAACATCTGTGAAACTACTGGGACATCTGTGAAACTATTGGGACATCTGTGAAACTACTGGGACATCTGTGAAACTACTGGGACATCTGTGAAACTATTTGGGACATGTGTTAAACTATTGGAACATCTGTGAAACTACTGGGACATCTGTGAAACTATTGGGACATCTGTGAAACTATGGGGACATCTGTTAACCTACTGGGACATCTGTGAAACTACTGGGACATCTGTTGAACTATTGGGACATCTGTGAATCTACTGGGACATCTGTAAAACTACTGGGACATCTGTTGAACTATTGGGACATCTGTGAATCTACTGGGACATGTGTTAAACTCCTGGGACATCTGTGAAACTATTGGGACATCTGTCAAACTATTTGGGACATCTGTTAAACTATTGGGACATCTGTGAAACTACTGGTACATCTGTTAAATTATTGGGACATCTGTGAAACTATGGGGACATCTGTGAAACTAATGGGACATATGTGAAACTATTGGGGCATCTGTGAAACGACTGGGTGATCTGTGACACTACTGGGACATCTGTGAAACTATTGGGACATCTGTGAAACTATTTGGGACATCTGTTAAACTATTGGGACATCTGTGAAACTACTGGTACATCTGTTAAATTATTGGGACATCTGTGAAACTATTGGGACATCTGTAAAACTACTGGGACATATGTGAAACTATTGGGAAATGTGTGAAACTATTGGGACATCTGTGAAACTATTGGGACATCTGTGAAACTACTGGGATATCTGTAAAACTACTGGGACATCTGTGAAACTATTGGGACATCTGTGAAACTATGGGGACATCTGTTAACCTACTGGGACATCTGTGAAACTACTGGGACATCTGTAAAACTACTGGGACATATGTGAACCTATTGGGACGTCTGTGAAACTATTGGGACATCTGTGAAACTATTGAGACATCTGTGAAACAACTGGGACATCTTTTAAACTATTGGGACATCTGTTAAACTCCTGGGACATCTGTGAAACTATTGGGACATCTGTCAAACTATTTGGGACATCTGTTAAACTATTGGGACATCTGTGAAACTACTGGTACATCTGTTAAATTATTGGGACATCTGTGAAACTATGGGGACATCTGTGAAACTAATGGGACATATGTGAAACTATTTGGGCATCTGTGAATCGACTGGGTGATCTGTGACACTACTGGGACATATGTGAACTTATTGGGACATCTGTGAATCTATGGGGACATCTGTGAAACTAATGGGACATATGTGAAACTATTGGGACATCTGTGAAACTATGGGGACATCCGTGAAACTATTGGGACATCTGTGAAACTATTTGGGACATCTGTTAAACTATTGGGACATCTGTGAAAATACTGGTACATCTGTTAAATTATTGGGACATCTGTGAAACTATTGGGACATCTGTAAAACTACTGGGACATATGTGAAACTATTGGGAAATGTGTGAAACTATTGGGACATCTGTGAAACTATTGGGACATCTGTGAAACTACTGGTACATCTGTGAAACTATGGGGACATCTGTTAACCTACTGGGATATCTGTAAAACTACTGGGACATCTGTGAAAATATTGGGACATCTGTGAAACTATGGGGACATCTGTTAACCTACTGGGACATCTGTGAAACTACTGGGACATCTGTGAATCTACTGGGACATCTGTTGAACTATTGGGACATCTGTGAATCTACTGGGACATCTGTAAAACTACTGGGACATATGTGAACCTATTGGGACATCTGTGAAACTATTTGGGACATCTGTTAAACTATTGGGACATCTGTGAAACTACTGGTACATCTGTTAAATTATTGGAACATCTGTGAAACTATGGGGACATCTGTGAAACTAATGGGACATATGTGAAACTATTGGGGCATCTGTGAAACGACTGGGTGATCTGTGACACTACTGGGACATCTGTTAAACTTCTGGGACATTTGTGAAACTATTGGGACATCTGTGAAACTATGGGGACATCTGTGCAACTAATGGGACATATGTGAAACTATTGGGGCATCTGTGAAACTACTGTGATCATCTGTGAAACTATTGGGACATCTGTGAAACTATTGGGACATCTGTGAAACTACTGGTACATCTGTGAAACTATGGGGACATCTGTTAACCTACTGGGATATCTGTAAAACTACTGGGACATCTGTGAAACTATTGGGACATCTGTGAAACTATGGGGACATCTGTTAACCTACTGGGACATCTGTGAAACTACTGGGACATCTGTGAATCTACTGGGACATCTGTTGAACTATTGGGACATCTGTGAATCTACTGGGACATCTGTAAAACTACTGGGACATATGTGAACCTATTGGGACATCTGTGAAACTATTTGGGACATCTGTTAAACTATTGGGACATCTGTGAAACTACTGGTACATCTGTTAAATTATTGGAACATCTGTGAAACTATGGGGACATCTGTGAAACTAATGGGACATATGTGAAACTATTGGGGCATCTGTGAAACGACTGGGTGATCTGTGACACTACTGGGACATCTGTTAAACTTCTGGGACATCTGTGAAACTATTGGGACATCTGTGAAACTATGGGGACATCTGTGCAACTAATGGGACATATGTGAAACTATTGGGACATCTGTGAAACTATGGGGACATCTGTTAACCTACTGGAATATCTGTAAAACTTCTGGGACATCTGTGAAACTATTGGGACATCTGTGTAACTCCTGGGACATCTGTGAAACTCCTGGGACATCTGTGAAACTATTGGGACATCTGTGAAACTATTTGGGACATCTGTTAAACTATTGGGACATCTGTGAAACTACTGGTACATCTGTTAAATTATTGGGACATCTGAGAAACTATGGGGACATCTGTGAAACTAATGGGACATATGTGAAACTATTCGGGCATCTGTGAAACGACTGGGTGATCTGTGACACTACTGGGACATATGTGAACTTATTGGGACATCTGTGAATCTATGGGGACATCTGTGAAACTAATGGGACATATGTGAAACTATTGGGACATCTGTGAAACTATGGGGACATCTGTGAAACTATTGGGGCATCTGTGAAACGACTGGGTGATCTGTGACACTACTGGGACATCTGTTAAACTTCTGGGACATCTGTGAAACTACTGGGATCATCTGTGAAACTACCGGGACATCTGTAAAACTACTGGGACATCTTTGAAACTATTGGGACATCTGTGAAACTATGGGGACATCTGTTAACCTACTGGAATATCTGTAAAACTTCTGGGACATCTGTGAAACTATTGGGACATCTGTGTAACTCCTGGGACATCTGTGAAACTCCTGGGACATCTGTGAAACTATTGGGACATCTGTGAAACTATTTGGGACATCTGTTAAACTATTGGGACATCTGTGAAACTACTGGTACATCTGTTAAATTATTGGGACATCTGAGAAACTATGGGGACATCTGTGAAACTAATGGGACATATGTGAAACTATTGGGGCATCTGTGAAACGACTGGGTGATCTGTGACACTACTGGGACATATGTGAACTTATTGGGACATCTGTGAATCTATGGGGACATCTGTGAAACTAATGGGACATATGTGAAACTATTGGGACATCTGTGAAACTATGGGGACATCTGTGAAACTATTGGGACATCTGTGAAACTATTTGGGACATCTGTTAAAACTATTGGGACATCTGTGAAACTACTGGTACATCTGTTAAATTATTGGGACATCTGTGAAACTATTGGGACATCTGTAAAACTACTGGGACATATGTGAAACTATTGGGAAATGTGTGAAACTATTGGGACATCTGTGAAACTATTGGGACATCTGTGAAACTACTGGTACATCTGTGAAACTATGGGGACATCTGTTAACCTACTGGGATATCTGTAAAACTACTGGGACATCTGTGAAACTATTGGGACATCTGTGAAACTATGGTGACATCTGTTAACCTACTGGGACATCTGTGAAACTACTGGGACATCTGTTGAACTATTGGGACATCTGTGAATCTACTGGGACATCTGTAAAACTACTGGGACATATGTGAACCTATTGGGACATCTGTGAAACTATTGGGACATCTGTGAAACTACTGGGACATCTGTGAAACAACTGGGACATCTGTTAAACTATTGGGACATCTGTTAAACTCCTGGGACATCTGTGAAACTATTGGGACATCTGTCAAACTATTTGGGACATCTGTTAAACTATTGGGACATCTGTGAAACTACTGGTACATCTGTTAAATTATTGGGACATCTGTGAAACTATGGGGACATCTGTGAAACTAATGGGACATATGTGAAACTATTGGGGCATCTGTGAAACGACTGGGTGATCTGTGACACTACTGGGACATATGTGAACTTATTGGGACATCTGTGAAACTAATGGGACATATGTGAAACTATTGGGGCATCTGTGAAACTACTGGGACATCTGTGAAACTATTGGGACATCTGTGAAACTATTTGGGACATCTGTTAAACTATTGGAACATCTGTGAAACTACTGGGACATCTGTGAAACTATTGGGACATCTGTGAAACTACTGGGACATCTGTGAAACTACTGGGACATCTGTGAAACTATTTGGGACATGTGTTAAACTATTGGAACATCTGTGAAACTACTGGGACATCTGTGAAACTATTGGGACATCTGTGAAACTATGGGGACATCTGTTAACCTACTGGGACATCTGTGAAACTACTGGGACATCTGTTGAACTATTGGGACATCTGTGAATCTACTGGGACATCTGTAAAACTACTGGGACATCTGTTGAACTATTGGGACATCTGTGAATCTACTGGGACATGTGTTAAACTCCTGGGACATCTGTGAAACTATTGGGACATCTGTCAAACTATTTGGGACATCTGTTAAACTATTGGGACATCTGTGAAACTACTGGTACATCTGTTAAATTATTGGGACATCTGTGAAACTATGGGGACATCTGTGAAACTAATGGGACATATGTGAAACTATTGGGGCATCTGTGAAACGACTGGGTGATCTGTGACACTACTGGGACATATGTGAACTTATTGGGACATCTGTGAATCTATGGGGACATCTGTGAAACTAATGGGACATATGTGAAACTATTGGGACATCTGTGAAACTATTGGGACATCTGTGAAACTATTTGGGACATCTGTTAAACTATTGGGACATCTGTGAAACTACTGGTACATCTGTTAAATTATTGGGACATCTGTGAAACTATTGGGACATCTGTAAAACTACTGGGACATATGTGAAACTATTGGGAAATGTGTGAAACTATTGGGACATCTGTGAAACTATTGGGACATCTGTGAAACTACTGGGATATCTGTAAAACTACTGGGACATCTGTGAAACTATTGGGACATCTGTGAAACTATGGGGACATCTGTTAACCTACTGGGACATCTGTGAAACTACTGGGACATCTGTAAAACTACTGGGACATATGTGAACCTATTGGGACGTCTGTGAAACTATTGGGACATCTGTGAAACTATTGAGACATCTGTGAAACAACTGGGACATCTTTTAAACTATTGGGACATCTGTTAAACTCCTGGGACATCTGTGAAACTATTGGGACATCTGTCAAACTATTTGGGACATCTGTTAAACTATTGGGACATCTGTGAAACTACTGGTACATCTGTTAAATTATTGGGACATCTGTGAAACTATGGGGACATCTGTGAAACTAATGGGACATATGTGAAACTATTTGGGCATCTGTGAATCGACTGGGTGATCTGTGACACTACTGGGACATATGTGAACTTATTGGGACATCTGTGAATCTATGGGGACATCTGTGAAACTAATGGGACATATGTGAAACTATTGGGACATCTGTGAAACTATGGGGACATCCGTGAAACTATTGGGACATCTGTGAAACTATTTGGGACATCTGTTAAACTATTGGGACATCTGTGAAAATACTGGTACATCTGTTAAATTATTGGGACATCTGTGAAACTATTGGGACATCTGTAAAACTACTGGGACATATGTGAAACTATTGGGAAATGTGTGAAACTATTGGGACATCTGTGAAACTATTGGGACATCTGTGAAACTACTGGTACATCTGTGAAACTATGGGGACATCTGTTAACCTACTGGGATATCTGTAAAACTACTGGGACATCTGTGAAAATATTGGGACATCTGTGAAACTATGGGGACATCTGTTAACCTACTGGGACATCTGTGAAACTACTGGGACATCTGTGAATCTACTGGGACATCTGTTGAACTATTGGGACATCTGTGAATCTACTGGGACATCTGTAAAACTACTGGGACATATGTGAACCTATTGGGACATCTGTGAAACTATTTGGGACATCTGTTAAACTATTGGGACATCTGTGAAACTACTGGTACATCTGTTAAATTATTGGAACATCTGTGAAACTATGGGGACATCTGTGAAACTAATGGGACATATGTGAAACTATTGGGGCATCTGTGAAACGACTGGGTGATCTGTGACACTACTGGGACATCTGTTAAACTTCTGGGACATTTGTGAAACTATTGGGACATCTGTGAAACTATGGGGACATCTGTGCAACTAATGGGACATATGTGAAACTATTGGGGCATCTGTGAAACTACTGGGATCATCTGTGAAACTACTGGGACATCTGTGAAACAACTGGGACATCTGTTAAACTATTGGGACATCTGTTAAACTCCTGGGACATCTGTGAAACTATTGGGACATCTGTCAAACTATTTGGGACATCTGTTAAACTATTGGGACATCTGTGAAACTACTGGTACATCTGTTAAATTATTGGGACATCTGTGAAACTATGGGGACATCTGTGAAACTAATGGGACATATGTGAAACTATTGGGGCATCTGTGAAACGACTGGGTGATCTGTGACACTACTGGGACATATGTGAACTTATTGGGACATCTGTGAAACTAATGGGACATATGTGAAACTATTGGGGCATCTGTGAAACTACTGAGACATCTGTGAAACTATTGGGACATCTGTGAAACTATTTGGGACATCTGTTAAACTATTGGGACATCTGTGAAACTACTGGGACATCTGTGAAACTATTGGGACATCTGTGAAACTACTGGGACATCTGTGAAACTACTGGGACATCTGTGAAACTATTTGGGACATGTGTTAAACTATTGGAACATCTGTGAAACTACTGGGACATCTGTGAAACTATTGGGACATCTGTGAAACTATGGGGACATCTGTTAACCTACTGGGACATCTGTGAAACTACTGGGACATCTGTTGAACTATTGGGACATCTGTGAATCTACTGGGACATCTGTAAAACTACTGGGACATCTGTTGAACTATTGGGACATCTGTGAATCTACTGGGACATCTGTTAAACTCCTGGGACATCTGTGAAACTATTGGGACATCTGTCAAACTATTTGGGACATCTGTTAAACTATTGGGACATCTGTGAAACTACTGGTACATCTGTTAAATTATTGGGACATCTGTGAAACTATGGGGACATCTGTGAAACTAATGGGACATATGTGAAACTATTGGGGCATCTGTGAAACGACTGGGTGATCTGTGACACTACTGGGACATATGTGAACTTATTGGGACATCTGTGAATCTATGGGGACATCTGTGAAACTAATGGGACATATGTGAAACTATTGGGACATCTGTGAAACTATTGGGACATCTGTGAAACTATTTGGGACATCTGTTAAACTATTGGGACATCTGTGAAACTACTGGTACATCTGTTAAATTATTGGGACATCTGTGAAACTATTGGGACATCTGTAAAACTACTGGGACATATGTGAAACTATTGGGAAATGTGTGAAACTATTGGGACATCTGTGAAACTATTGGGACATCTGTGAAACTACTGGGATATCTGTAAAACTACTGGGACATCTGTGAAACTATTGGGACATCTGTGAAACTATGGGGACATCTGTTAACCTACTGGGACATCTGTGAAACTACTGGGACATCTGTAAAACTACTGGGACATATGTGAACCTATTGGGACGTCTGTGAAACTATTGGGACATCTGTGAAACTATTGAGACATCTGTGAAACAACTGGGACATCTGTTAAACTATTGGGACATCTGTTAAACTCCTGGGACATCTGTGAAACTATTGGGACATCTGTCAAACTATTTGGGACATCTGTTAAACTATTGGGACATCTGTGAAACTACTGGTACATCTGTTAAATTATTGGGACATCTGTGAAACTATGGGGACATCTGTGAAACTAATGGGACATATGTGAAACTATTTGGGCATCTGTGAATCGACTGGGTGATCTGTGACACTACTGGGACATATGTGAACTTATTGGGACATCTGTGAATCTATGGGGACATCTGTGAAACTAATGGGACATATGTGAAACTATTGGGACATCTGTGAAACTATGGGGACATCCGTGAAACTATTGGGACATCTGTGAAACTATTTGGGACATCTGTTAAACTATTGGGACATCTGTGAAAATACTGGTACATCTGTTAAATTATTGGGACATCTGTGAAACTATTGGGACATCTGTAAAACTACTGGGACATATGTGAAACTATTGGGAAATGTGTGAAACTATTGGGACATCTGTGAAACTATTGGGACATCTGTGAAACTACTGGTACATCTGTGAAACTATGGGGACATCTGTTAACCTACTGGGATATCTGTAAAACTACTGGGACATCTGTGAAACTATTGGGACATCTGTGAAACTATGGGGACATCTGTTAACCTACTGGGACATCTGTGAAACTACTGGGACATCTGTGAATCTACTGGGACATCTGTTGAACTATTGGGACATCTGTGAATCTACTGGGACATCTGTAAAACTACTGGGACATATGTGAACCTATTGGGACATCTGTGAAACTATTTGGGACATCTGTTAAACTATTGGGACATCTGTGAAACTACTGGTACATCTGTTAAATTATTGGAACATCTGTGAAACTATGGGGACATCTGTGAAACTAATGGGACATATGTGAAACTATTGGGGCATCTGTGAAACGACTGGGTGATCTGTGACACTACTGGGACATCTGTTAAACTTCTGGGACATCTGTGAAACTATTGGGACATCTGTGAAACTATGGGGACATCTGTGCAACTAATGGGACATATGTGAAACTATTGGGACATCTGTGAAACTATGGGGACATCTGTTAACCTACTGGAATATCTGTAAAACTTCTGGGACATCTGTGAAACTATTGGGACATCTGTGTAACTCCTGGGACATCTGTGAAACTCCTGGGACATCTGTGAAACTATTGGGACATCTGTGAAACTATTTGGGACATCTGTTAAACTATTGGGACATCTGTGAAACTACTGGTACATCTGTTAAATTATTGGGACATCTGAGAAACTATGGGGACATCTGTGAAACTAATGGGACATATGTGAAACTATTCGGGCATCTGTGAAACGACTGGGTGATCTGTGACACTACTGGGACATATGTGAACTTATTGGGACATCTGTGAATCTATGGGGACATCTGTGAAACTAATGGGACATATGTGAAACTATTGGGACATCTGTGAAACTATGGGGACATCTGTGAAACTATTGGGGCATCTGTGAAACGACTGGGTGATCTGTGACACTACTGGGACATCTGTTAAACTTCTGGGACATCTGTGAAACTACTGGGATCATCTGTGAAACTACCGGGACATCTGTAAAACTACTGGGACATCTTTGAAACTATTGGGACATCTGTGAAACTATGGGGACATCTGTTAACCTACTGGAATATCTGTAAAACTTCTGGGACATCTGTGAAACTATTGGGACATCTGTGTAACTCCTGGGACATCTGTGAAACTCCTGGGACATCTGTGAAACTATTGGGACATCTGTGAAACTATTTGGGACATCTGTTAAACTATTGGGACATCTGTGAAACTACTGGTACATCTGTTAAATTATTGGGACACCTGAGAAACTATGGGGACATCTGTGAAACTAATGGGACATATGTGAAACTATTGGGGCATCTGTGAAACGACTGGGTGATCTGTGACACTACTGGGACATATGTGAACTTATTGGGACATCTGTGAATCTATGGGGACATCTGTGAAACTAATGGGACATATGTGAAACTATTGGGACATCTGTGAAACTATGGGGACATCTGTGAAACTATTGGGACATCTGTGAAACTATTTGGGACATCTGTTAAAACTATTGGGACATCTGTGAAACTACTGGTACATCTGTTAAATTATTGGGACATCTGTGAAACTATTGGGACATCTGTAAAACTACTGGGACATATGTGAAACTATTGGGAAATGTGTGAAACTATTGGGACATCTGTGAAACTATTGGGACATCTGTGAAACTACTGGTACATCTGTGAAACTATGGGGACATCTGTTAACCTACTGGGATATCTGTAAAACTACTGGGACATCTGTGAAACTATTGGGACATCTGTGAAACTATGGTGACATCTGTTAACCTACTGGGACATCTGTGAAACTACTGGGACATCTGTTGAACTATTGGGACATCTGTGAATCTACTGGGACATCTGTAAAACTACTGGGACATATGTGAACCTATTGGGACATCTGTGAAACTATTGGGACATCTGTGAAACTACTGGGACATCTGTGAAACAACTGGGACATCTGTTAAACTATTGGGACATCTGTTAAACTCCTGGGACATCTGTGAAACTATTGGGACATCTGTCAAACTATTTGGGACATCTGTTAAACTATTGGGACATCTCTGAAACTACTGGTACATCTGTTAAATTATTGGGACATCTGTGAAACTATGGGGACATCTGTGAAACTAATGGGACATATGTGAAACTATTGGGGCATCTGTGAAACGACTGGGTGATCTGTGACACTACTGGGACATATGTGAACTTATTGGGACATCTGTGAAACTAATGGGACATATGTGAAACTATTGGGGCATCTGTGAAACTACTGGGACATCTGTGAAACTATTGGGACATCTGTGAAACTATTTGGGACATCTGTTAAACTATTGGGACATCTGTGAAACTACTGGGACATCTGTGAAACTATTGGGACATCTGTGAAACTACTGGGACATCTGTGAAACTACTGGGACATCTGTGAAACTATTTGGGACATGTGTTAAACTTTTGGAACATCTGTGAAACTACTGGGACATCTGTGAAACTATGGGGACATCTGTTAACCTACTGGGACATCTGTGAAACTACTGGGACATCTGTTGAACTATTGGGACATCTGTGAATCTACTGGGACATCTGTAAAACTACTGGGACATCTGTTGAACTATTGGGACATCTGTGAATCTACTGGGACATCTGTTAAACTCCTGGGACATCTGTGAAACTATTGGGACATCTGTCAAACTATTTGGGACATCTGTTAAACTATTGGGACATCTGTGAAACTACTGGTACATCTGTTAAATTATTGGGACATCTGTGAAACTATGGGGACATCTGTGAAACTAATGGGACATATGTGAAACTATTGGGGCATCTGTGAAACGACTGGGTGATCTGTGACACTACTGGGACATATGTGAACTTATTGGGACATCTGTGAATCTATGGGGACATCTGTGAAACTAATGGGACATATGTGAAACTATTGGGACATCTGTGAATCTATTGGGACATCTGTGAAATTATTTGGGACATCTGTTAAACTATTGGGACATCTGTGAAACTACTGGTACATCTGTTAAATTATTGGGACATCTGTGAAACTATTGGGACATCTGTAAAACTACTGGGACATATGTGAAACTATTGGGAAATGTGTGAAACTATTGGGACATCTGTGAAACTATTGGGACATCTGTGAAACTACTGGGATATCTGTAAAACTACTGGGACATCTGTGAAACTATTGGGACATCTGTGAAACTATGGGGACATCTGTTAACCTACTGGGACATCTGTGAAACTACTGGGACATCTGTTGAACTATTGGGACATCTGTGAATCTACTGGGACATCTGTAAAACTACTGGGACATATGTGAACCTATTGGGACGTCTGTGAAACTATTGGGACATCTGTGAAACTATTGAGACATCTGTGAAACAACTGGGACATCTGTTAAACTATTGGGACATCTGTTAAACTCCTGGGACATCTGTGAAACTATTGGGACATCTGTCAAACTATTTGGGACATCTGTTAAACTATTGGGACATCTGTGAAACTACTGGTACATCTGTTAAATTATTGGGACATCTGTGAAACTATTGGGACATCTGTAAAACTACTGGGACATATGTGAAACTATTGGGAAATGTGTGAATCTATTGGGACATCTGTGAAACTATTGGGACATCTGTGAAGCTACTGGGATATCTGTAAAACTCCTGGGACATCTGTGAAACTATTGGGACATCTGTGAAACTATGGGGACATCTGTTAACCTACTGGGACATCTGTGAAACTACTGGGACGTCTGTAAAACTACTGGGACATATGTGAACCTATTGGGACGTCTGTGAAACTATTGGGACATCTGTGAAACTATTGAGACATCTGTGAAACAACTGGGACATCTGTTAAACTATTGGGACATCTGTTAAACTCCTGGGACATCTGTGAAACTATTGGGACATCTGTCAAACTATTTGGGACATCTGTTAAACTATTGGGACATCTGTGAAACTACTGGTACATCTGTTAAATTATTGGGACATCTGTGAAACTATGGGGACATCTGTGAAACTAATGGGACATATGTGAAACTATTTGGGCATCTGTGAATCGACTGGGTGATCTGTGACACTACTGGGACATATGTGAACTTATTGGGACATCTGTGAATCTATGGGGACATCTGTGAAACTAATGGGACATATGTGAAACTATTGGGACATCTGTGAAACTATGGGGACATCCGTGAAACTATTGGGACATCTGTGAAACTATTTGGGACATCTGTTAAACTATTGGGACATCTGTGAAAATACTGGTACATCTGTTAAATTATTGGGACATCTGTGAAACTATTGGGACATCTGTAAAACTACTGGGACATATGTGAAACTATTGGGAAATGTGTGAAACTATTGGGACATCTGTGAAACTATTGGGACATCTGTGAAACTACTGGTACATCTGTGAAACTATGGGGACATCTGTTAACCTACTGGGATATCTGTAAAACTACTGGGACATCTGTGAAACTATTGGGACATCTGTGAAACTATGGGGACATCTGTTAACCTACTGGGACATCTGTGAAACTACTGGGACATCTGTGAATCTACTGGGACATCTGTTGAACTATTGGGACATCTGTGAATCTACTGGGACATCTGTAAAACTACTGGGACATATGTGAACCTATTGGGACATCTGTGAAACTATTTGGGACATCTGTTAAACTATTGGGACATCTGTGAAACTACTGGTACATCTGTTAAATTATTGGAACATCTGTGAAACTATGGGGACATCTGTGAAACTAATGGGACATATGTGAAACTATTGGGGCATCTGTGAAACGACTGGGTGATCTGTGACACTACTGGGACATCTGTTAAACTTCTGGGACATCTGTGAAACTATTGGGACATCTGTGAAACTATGGGGACATCTGTGCAACTAATGGGACATATGTGAAACTATTGGGGCATCTGTGAAACTACTGGGATCATCTGTGAAACTACCGGGACATCTGTAAAACTACTGGGACATCTTTGAAACTATTGGGACATCTGTGAAACTATGGGGACATCTGTTAACCTACTGGAATATCTGTAAAACTTCTGGGACATCTGTGAAACTATTGGGACATCTGTGTAACTCCTGGGACATCAGTGAAACTCCTGGGACATCTGTGAAACTATTGGGACATCTGTGAAACTATTTGGGACATCTGTTAAACTATTGGGACATCTGTGAAACTACTGGTACATCTGTTAAATTATTGGGACATCTGAGAAACTATGGGGACATCTGTGAAACTAATGGGACATATGTGAAACTATTGGGGCATCTGTGAAACGACTGGGTGATCTGTGACACTACTGGGACATATGTGAACTTATTGGGACATCTGTGAATCTATGGGGACATCTGTGAAACTAATGGGACATATGTGAAACTATTGGGACATCTGTGAAACTATGGGGACATCTGTGAAACTATTGGGACATCTGTGAAACTATTTGGGACATCTGTTAAAACTATTGGGACATCTGTGAAACTACTGGTACATCTGTTAAATTATTGGGACATCTGTGAAACTATTGGGACATCTGTAAAACTACTGGGACATATGTGAAACTATTGGGAAATGTGTGAAACTATTGGGACATCTGTGAAACTATTGGGACATCTGTGAAACTACTGGTACATCTGTGAAACTATGGGGACATCTGTTAACCTACTGGGATATCTGTAAAACTACTGGGACATCTGTGAAACTATTGGGACATCTGTGAAACTATGGTGACATCTGTTAACCTACTGGGACATCTGTGAAACTACTGGGACATCTGTTGAACTATTGGGACATCTGTGAATCTACTGGGACATCTGTAAAACTACTGGGACATATGTGAACCTATTGGGACATCTGTGAAACTATTGGGACATCTGTGAAACTACTGGGACATCTGTGAAACAACTGGGACATCTGTTAAACTATTGGGACATCTGTTAAACTCCTGGGACATCTGTGAAACTATTGGGACATCTGTCAAACTATTTGGGACATCTGTTAAACTATTGGGACATCTCTGAAACTACTGGTACATCTGTTAAATTATTGGGACATCTGTGAAACTATGGGGACATCTGTGAAACTAATGGGACATATGTGAAACTATTGGGGCATCTGTAAAACGACTGGGTGATCTGTGACACTACTGGGACATATGTGAACTTATTGGGACATCTGTGAAACTAATGGGACATATGTGAAACTATTGGGGCATCTGTGAAACTACTGGGACATCTGTGAAACTATTGGGACATCTGTGAAACTATTTGGGACATCTGTTAAACTATTGGGACATCTGTGAAACTACTGGGACATCTGTGAAACTATTGGGACATCTGTGAAACTACTGGGACATCTGTGAAACTACTGGGACATCTGTGAAACTATTTGGGACATGTGTTAAACTTTTGGAACATCTGTGAAACTACTGGGACATCTGTGAAACTATTGGGACATCTGTGAAACTATGGGGACATCTGTTAACCTACTGGGACATCTGTGAAACTACTGGGACATCTGTTGAACTATTGGGACATCTGTGAATCTACTGGGACATCTGTAAAACTACTGGGACATCTGTTGAACTATTGGGACATCTGTGAATCTACTGGGACATCTGTTAAACTCCTGGGACATCTGTGAAACTATTGGGACATCTGTCAAACTATTTGGGACATCTGTTAAACTATTGGGACATCTGTGAAACTACTGGTACATCTGTTAAATTATTGGGACATCTGTGAAACTATGGGGACATCTGTGAAACTAATGGGACATATGTGAAACTATTGGGGCATCTGTGAAACGACTGGGTGATCTGTGACACTACTGGGACATATGTGAACTTATTGGGACATCTGTGAATCTATGGGGACATCTGTGAAACTAATGGGACATATGTGAAACTATTGGGACATCTGTGAATCTAATGGGACATCTGTGAAATTATTTGGGACATCTGTTAAACTATTGGGACATCTGTGAAACTACTGGTACATCTGTTAAATTATTGGGACATCTGTGAAACTATTGGGACATCTGTAAAACTACTGGGACATATGTGAAACTATTGGGAAATGTGTGAAACTATTGGGACATCTGTGAAACTATTGGGACATCTGTGAAACTACTGGGATATCTGTAAAACTACTGGGACATCTGTGAAACTATTGGGACATCTGTGAAACTATGGGGACATCTGTTAACCTACTGGGACATCTGTGAAACTACTGGGACATCTGTTGAACTATTGGGACATCTGTGAATCTACTGGGACATCTGTAAAACTACTGGGACATATGTGAACCTATTGGGACGTCTGTGAAACTATTGGGACATCTGTGAAACTATTGAGACATCTGTGAAACAACTGGGACATCTGTTAAACTATTGGGACATCTGTTAAACTCCTGGGACATCTGTGAAACTATTGGGACATCTGTCAAACTATTTGGGACATCTGTTAAACTATTGGGACATCTGTGAAACTACTGGTACATCTGTTAAATTATTGGGACATCTGTGAAACTATGGGGACATCTGTGAAACTAATGGGACATATGTGAAACTATTTGGGCATCTGTGAATCGACTGGGTGATCTGTGACACTACTGGGACATATGTGAACTTATTGGGACATCTGTGAATCTATGGGGACATCTGTGAAACTAATGGGACATATGTGAAACTATTGGGACATCTGTGAAACTATGGGGACATCCGTGAAACTATTGGGACATCTGTGAAACTATTTGGGACATCTGTTAAACTATTGGGACATCTGTGAAAATACTGGTACATCTGTTAAATTATTGGGACATCTGTGAAACTATTGGGACATCTGTAAAACTACTGGGACATATGTGAAACTATTGGGAAATGTGTGAAACTATTGGGACATCTGTGAAACTATTGGGACATCTGTGAAACTACTGGTACATCTGTGAAACTATGGGGACATCTGTTAACCTACTGGGATATCTGTAAAACTACTGGGACATCTGTGAAACTATGGTGACATCTGTTAACTTACTGGGACATCTGTGAAACTATGGTGACATCTGTTAACCTACTGGGATATCTGTGAAACTACTGGGACATCTGATGAACTATTGGGACATCTGTGAATCTACTGGGACATCTGTAAAACTACTGGGACATATGTGAACCTATTGGGACATCTGTGAAACTATTGGGACATCTGTGAAACTACTGGGACATCTGTGAAACAACTGGGACATCTGTTAAACTATTGGGACATCTGTTAAACTCCTGGGACATCTGTGAAACTATTGGGACATCTGTCAAACTATTTGGGACATCTGTTAAACTATTGGGACATCTCTGAAACTACTGGTACATCTGTTAAATTATTGGGACATCTGTGAAACTATGGGGACATCTGTGAAACTAATGGGACATATGTGAAACTATTGGGGCATCTGTGAAACGACTGGGTGATCTGTGACACTACTGGGACATATGTGAACTTATTGGGACATCTGTGAAACTAATGGGACATATGTGAAACTATTGGGGCATCTGTGAAACTACTGGGACATCTGTGAAACTATTGGGACATCTGTGAAACTATTTGGGACATCTGTTAAACTATTGGGACATCTGTGAAACTACTGGGACATCTGTGAAACTATTGGGACATCTGTGAAACTACTGGGACATCTGTGAAACTACTGGGACATCTGTGAAACTATTTGGGACATGTGTTAAACTTTTGGAACATCTGTGAAACTACTGGGACATCTGTGAAACTATTGGGACATCTGTGAAACTATGGGGACATCTGTTAACCTACTGGGACATCTGTGAAACTACTGGGACATCTGTTGAACTATTGGGACATCTGTGAATCTACTGGGACATCTGTAAAACTACTGGGACATCTGTTGAACTATTGGGACATCTGTGAATCTACTGGGACATCTGTTAAACTCCTGGGACATCTGTGAAACTATTGGGACATCTGTCAAACTATTTGGGACATCTGTTAAACTATTGGGACATCTGTGAAACTACTGTTACATCTGTTAAATTATTGGGACATCTGTGAAACTATGGGGACATCTGTGAAACTAATGGGACATATGTGAAACTATTGGGGCATCTGTGAAACGACTGGGTGATCTGTGACACTACTGGGACATATGTGAACTTATTGGGACATCTGTGAATCTATGGGGACATCTGTGAAACTAATGGGACATATGTGAAACTATTGGGACATCTGTGAATCTATTGGGACATCTGTGAAATTATTTGGGACATCTGTTAAACTATTGGGACATCTGTGAAACTACTGGTACATCTGTTAAATTATTGGGACATCTGTGAAACTATTGGGACATCTGTAAAACTACTGGGACATATGTGAAACTATTGGGAAATGTGTGAAACTATTGGGACATCTGTGAAACTATTGGGACATCTGTGAAACTACTGGGATATCTGTAAAACTACTGGGACATCTGTGAAACTATTGGGACATCTGTGAAACTATGGGGACATCTGTTAACCTACTGGGACATCTGTGAAACTACTGGGACATCTGTTGAACTATTGGGACATCTGTGAATCTACTGGGACATCTGTAAAACTACTGGGACATATGTGAACCTATTGGGACGTCTGTGAAACTATTGGGACATCTGTGAAACTATTGAGACATCTGTGAAACAACTGGGACATCTGTTAAACTATTGGGACATCTGTTAAACTCCTGGGACATCTGTGAAACTATTGGGACATCTGTCAAACTATTTGGGACATCTGTTAAACTATTGGGACATCTGTGAAACTACTGGTACATCTGTTAAATTATTGGGACATCTGTGAAACTATGGGGACATCTGTGAAACTAATGGGACATATGTGAAACTATTTGGGCATCTGTGAATCGACTGGGTGATCTGTGACACTACTGGGACATATGTGAAATTATTGGGACATCTGTGAATCTATGGGGACATCTGTGAAACTAATGGGACATATGTGAAACTATTGGGACATCTGTGAAACTATGGGGACATCCGTGAAACTATTGGGACATCTGTGAAACTATTTGGGACATCTGTTAAACTATTGGGACATCTGTGAAAATACTGGTACATCTGTTAAATTATTGGGACATCTGTGAAACTATTGGGACATCTGTAAAACTACTGGGACATATGTGAAACTATTGGGAAATGTGTGAAACTATTGGGACATCTGTGAAACTATTGGGACATCTGTGAAACTACTGGTACATCTGTGAAACTATGGGGACATCTGTTAACCTACTGGGATATCTGTAAAACTACTGGGACATCTGTGAAACTATTGGGACATCTGTGAAACTATGGGGACATCTGTTAACCTACTGGGACATCTGTGAAACTACTGGGACATCTGTAAAACTACTGGGACATATGTGAACCTATTGGGACGTCTGTGAAACTATTGGGACATCTGTGAAACTATTGAGACATCTGTGAAACAACTGGGACATCTGTTAAACTATTGGGACATCTGTTAAACTCCTGGGACATCTGTGAAACTATTGGGACATCTGTCAAACTATTTGGGACATCTGTTAAACTATTGGGACATCTGTGAAACTACTGGTACATCTGTTAAATTATTGGGACATCTGTGAAACTATGGGGACATCTGTGAAACTAATGGGACATATGTGAAACTATTTGGGCATCTGTGAATCGACTGGGTGATCTGTGACACTACTGGGACATATGTGAACTTATTGGGACATCTGTGAATCTATGGGGACATCTGTGAAACTAATGGGACATATGTGAAACTATTGGGACATCTGTGAAACTATGGGGACATCCGTGAAACTATTGGGACATCTGTGAAACTATTTGGGACATCTGTTAAACTATTGGGACATCTGTGAAAATACTGGTACATCTGTTAAATTATTGGGACATCTGTGAAACTATTGGGACATCTGTAAAACTACTGGGACATATGTGAAACTATTGGGAAATGTGTGAAACTATTGGGACATCTGTGAAACTATTGGGACATCTGTGAAACTACTGGTACATCTGTGAAACTATGGGGACATCTGTTAACCTACTGGGATATCTGTAAAACTACTGGGACATCTGTGAAACTATTGGGACATCTGTGAAACTATGGGGACATCTGTTAACCTACTGGGACATCTGTGAAACTACTGGGACATCTGTGAATCTACTGGGACATCTGTTGAACTATTGGGACATCTGTGAATCTACTGGGACATCTGTAAAACTACTGGGACATATGTGAACCTATTGGGACATCTGTGAAACTATTTGGGACATCTGTTAAACTATTGGGACATCTGTGAAACTACTGGTACATCTGTTAAATTATTGGAACATCTGTGAAACTATGGGGACATCTGTGAAACTAATGGGACATATGTGAAACTATTGGGGCATCTGTGAAACGACTGGGTGATCTGTGACACTACTGGGACATCTGTTAAACTTCTGGGACATCTGTGAAACTATTGGGACATCTGTGAAACTATGGGGACATCTGTGCAACTAATGGGACATATGTGAAACTATTGGGACATCTGTGAAACTATGGGGACATCTGTTAACCTACTGGAATATCTGTAAAACTTCTGGGACATCTGTGAAACTATTGGGACATCTGTGTAACTCCTGGGACATCTGTGAAACTCCTGGGACATCTGTGAAACTATTGGGACATCTGTGAAACTATTTGGGACATCTGTTAAACTATTGGGACATCTGTGAAACTACTGGTACATCTGTTAAATTATTGGGACATCTGAGAAACTATGGGGACATCTGTGAAACTAATGGGACATATGTGAAACTATTCGGGCATCTGTGAAACGACTGGGTGATCTGTGACACTACTGGGACATATGTGAACTTATTGGGACATCTGTGAATCTATGGGGACATCTGTGAAACTAATGGGACATATGTGAAACTATTGGGACATCTGTGAAACTATGGGGACATCTGTGAAACTATTGGGGCATCTGTGAAACGACTGGGTGATCTGTGACACTACTGGGACATCTGTTAAACTTCTGGGACATCTGTGAAACTACTGGGATCATCTGTGAAACTACCGGGACATCTGTAAAACTACTGGGACATCTTTGAAACTATTGGGACATCTGTGAAACTATGGGGACATCTGTTAACCTACTGGAATATCTGTAAAACTTCTGGGACATCTGTGAAACTATTGGGACATCTGTGTAACTCCTGGGACATCTGTGAAACTCCTGGGACATCTGTGAAACTATTGGGACATCTGTGAAACTATTTGGGACATCTGTTAAACTATTGGGACATCTGTGAAACTACTGGTACATCTGTTAAATTATTGGGACATCTGAGAAACTATGGGGACATCTGTGAAACTAATGGGACATATGTGAAACTATTGGGGCATCTGTGAAACGACTGGGTGATCTGTGACACTACTGGGACATATGTGAACTTATTGGGACATCTGTGAATCTATGGGGACATCTGTGAAACTAATGGGACATATGTGAAACTATTGGGACATCTGTGAAACTATGGGGACATCTGTGAAACTATTGGGACATCTGTGAAACTATTTGGGACATCTGTTAAAACTATTGGGACATCTGTGAAACTACTGGTACATCTGTTAAATTATTGGGACATCTGTGAAACTATTGGGACATCTGTAAAACTACTGGGACATATGTGAAACTATTGGGAAATGTGTGAAACTATTGGGACATCTGTGAAACTATTGGGACATCTGTGAAACTACTGGTACATCTGTGAAACTATGGGGACATCTGTTAACCTACTGGGATATCTGTAAAACTACTGGGACATCTGTGAAACTATTGGGACATCTGTGAAACTATGGTGACATCTGTTAACCTACTGGGACATCTGTGAAACTACTGGGACATCTGTTGAACTATTGGGACATCTGTGAATCTACTGGGACATCTGTAAAACTACTGGGACATATGTGAACCTATTGGGACATCTGTGAAACTATTGGGACATCTGTGAAACTACTGGGACATCTGTGAAACAACTGGGACATCTGTTAAACTATTGGGACATCTGTTAAACTCCTGGGACATCTGTGAAACTATTGGGACATCTGTCAAACTATTTGGGACATCTGTTAAACTATTGGGACATCTCTGAAACTACTGGTACATCTGTTAAATTATTGGGACATCTGTGAAACTATGGGGACATCTGTGAAACTAATGGGACATATGTGAAACTATTGGGGCATCTGTGAAACGACTGGGTGATCTGTGACACTACTGGGACATATGTGAACTTATTGGGACATCTGTGAAACTAATGGGACATATGTGAAACTATTGGGGCATCTGTGAAACTACTGGGACATCTGTGAAACTATTGGGACATCTGTGAAACTATTTGGGACATCTGTTAAACTATTGGGACATCTGTGAAACTACTGGGACATCTGTGAAACTATTGGGACATCTGTGAAACTACTGGGACATCTGTGAAACTACTGGGACATCTGTGAAACTATTTGGGACATGTGTTAAACTTTTGGAACATCTGTGAAACTACTGGGACATCTGTGAAACTATGGGGACATCTGTTAACCTACTGGGACATCTGTGAAACTACTGGGACATCTGTTGAACTATTGGGACATCTGTGAATCTACTGGGACATCTGTAAAACTACTGGGACATCTGTTGAACTATTGGGACATCTGTGAATCTACTGGGACATCTGTTAAACTCCTGGGACATCTGTGAAACTATTGGGACATCTGTCAAACTATTTGGGACATCTGTTAAACTATTGGGACATCTGTGAAACTACTGGTACATCTGTTAAATTATTGGGACATCTGTGAAACTATGGGGACATCTGTGAAACTAATGGGACATATGTGAAACTATTGGGGCATCTGTGAAACGACTGGGTGATCTGTGACACTACTGGGACATATGTGAACTTATTGGGACATCTGTGAATCTATGGGGACATCTGTGAAACTAATGGGACATATGTGAAACTATTGGGACATCTGTGAATCTATTGGGACATCTGTGAAATTATTTGGGACATCTGTTAAACTATTGGGACATCTGTGAAACTACTGGTACATCTGTTAAATTATTGGGACATCTGTGAAACTATTGGGACATCTGTAAAACTACTGGGACATATGTGAAACTATTGGGAAATGTGTGAAACTATTGGGACATCTGTGAAACTATTGGGACATCTGTGAAACTACTGGGATATCTGTAAAACTACTGGGACATCTGTGAAACTATTGGGACATCTGTGAAACTATGGGGACATCTGTTAACCTACTGGGACATCTGTGAAACTACTGGGACATCTGTTGAACTATTGGGACATCTGTGAATCTACTGGGACATCTGTAAAACTACTGGGACATATGTGAACCTATTGGGACGTCTGTGAAACTATTGGGACATCTGTGAAACTATTGAGACATCTGTGAAACAACTGGGACATCTGTTAAACTATTGGGACATCTGTTAAACTCCTGGGACATCTGTGAAACTATTGGGACATCTGTCAAACTATTTGGGACATCTGTTAAACTATTGGGACATCTGTGAAACTACTGGTACATCTGTTAAATTATTGGGACATCTGTGAAACTATTGGGACATCTGTAAAACTACTGGGACATATGTGAAACTATTGGGAAATGTGTGAATCTATTGGGACATCTGTGAAACTATTGGGACATCTGTGAAGCTACTGGGATATCTGTAAAACTCCTGGGACATCTGTGAAACTATTGGGACATCTGTGAAACTATGGGGACATCTGTTAACCTACTGGGACATCTGTGAAACTACTGGGACGTCTGTAAAACTACTGGGACATATGTGAACCTATTGGGACGTCTGTGAAACTATTGGGACATCTGTGAAACTATTGAGACATCTGTGAAACAACTGGGACATCTGTTAAACTATTGGGACATCTGTTAAACTCCTGGGACATCTGTGAAACTATTGGGACATCTGTCAAACTATTTGGGACATCTGTTAAACTATTGGGACATCTGTGAAACTACTGGTACATCTGTTAAATTATTGGGACATCTGTGAAACTATGGGGACATCTGTGAAACTAATGGGACATATGTGAAACTATTTGGGCATCTGTGAATCGACTGGGTGATCTGTGACACTACTGGGACATATGTGAACTTATTGGGACATCTGTGAATCTATGGGGACATCTGTGAAACTAATGGGACATATGTGAAACTATTGGGACATCTGTGAAACTATGGGGACATCCGTGAAACTATTGGGACATCTGTGAAACTATTTGGGACATCTGTTAAACTATTGGGACATCTGTGAAAATACTGGTACATCTGTTAAATTATTGGGACATCTGTGAAACTATTGGGACATCTGTAAAACTACTGGGACATATGTGAAACTATTGGGAAATGTGTGAAACTATTGGGACATCTGTGAAACTATTGGGACATCTGTGAAACTACTGGTACATCTGTGAAACTATGGGGACATCTGTTAACCTACTGGGATATCTGTAAAACTACTGGGACATCTGTGAAACTATTGGGACATCTGTGAAACTATGGGGACATCTGTTAACCTACTGGGACATCTGTGAAACTACTGGGACATCTGTGAATCTACTGGGACATCTGTTGAACTATTGGGACATCTGTGAATCTACTGGGACATCTGTAAAACTACTGGGACATATGTGAACCTATTGGGACATCTGTGAAACTATTTGGGACATCTGTTAAACTATTGGGACATCTGTGAAACTACTGGTACATCTGTTAAATTATTGGAACATCTGTGAAACTATGGGGACATCTGTGAAACTAATGGGACATATGTGAAACTATTGGGGCATCTGTGAAACGACTGGGTGATCTGTGACACTACTGGGACATCTGTTAAACTTCTGGGACATCTGTGAAACTATTGGGACATCTGTGAAACTATGGGGACATCTGTGCAACTAATGGGACATATGTGAAACTATTGGGGCATCTGTGAAACTACTGGGATCATCTGTGAAACTACCGGGACATCTGTAAAACTACTGGGACATCTTTGAAACTATTGGGACATCTGTGAAACTATGGGGACATCTGTTAACCTACTGGAATATCTGTAAAACTTCTGGGACATCTGTGAAACTATTGGGACATCTGTGTAACTCCTGGGACATCAGTGAAACTCCTGGGACATCTGTGAAACTATTGGGACATCTGTGAAACTATTTGGGACATCTGTTAAACTATTGGGACATCTGTGAAACTACTGGTACATCTGTTAAATTATTGGGACATCTGAGAAACTATGGGGACATCTGTGAAACTAATGGGACATATGTGAAACTATTGGGGCATCTGTGAAACGACTGGGTGATCTGTGACACTACTGGGACATATGTGAACTTATTGGGACATCTGTGAATCTATGGGGACATCTGTGAAACTAATGGGACATATGTGAAACTATTGGGACATCTGTGAAACTATGGGGACATCTGTGAAACTATTGGGACATCTGTGAAACTATTTGGGACATCTGTTAAAACTATTGGGACATCTGTGAAACTACTGGTACATCTGTTAAATTATTGGGACATCTGTGAAACTATTGGGACATCTGTAAAACTACTGGGACATATGTGAAACTATTGGGAAATGTGTGAAACTATTGGGACATCTGTGAAACTATTGGGACATCTGTGAAACTACTGGTACATCTGTGAAACTATGGGGACATCTGTTAACCTACTGGGATATCTGTAAAACTACTGGGACATCTGTGAAACTATTGGGACATCTGTGAAACTATGGTGACATCTGTTAACCTACTGGGACATCTGTGAAACTACTGGGACATCTGTTGAACTATTGGGACATCTGTGAATCTACTGGGACATCTGTAAAACTACTGGGACATATGTGAACCTATTGGGACATCTGTGAAACTATTGGGACATCTGTGAAACTACTGGGACATCTGTGAAACAACTGGGACATCTGTTAAACTATTGGGACATCTGTTAAACTCCTGGGACATCTGTGAAACTATTGGGACATCTGTCAAACTATTTGGGACATCTGTTAAACTATTGGGACATCTCTGAAACTACTGGTACATCTGTTAAATTATTGGGACATCTGTGAAACTATGGGGACATCTGTGAAACTAATGGGACATATGTGAAACTATTGGGGCATCTGTAAAACGACTGGGTGATCTGTGACACTACTGGGACATATGTGAACTTATTGGGACATCTGTGAAACTAATGGGACATATGTGAAACTATTGGGGCATCTGTGAAACTACTGGGACATCTGTGAAACTATTGGGACATCTGTGAAACTATTTGGGACATCTGTTAAACTATTGGGACATCTGTGAAACTACTGGGACATCTGTGAAACTATTGGGACATCTGTGAAACTACTGGGACATCTGTGAAACTACTGGGACATCTGTGAAACTATTTGGGACATGTGTTAAACTTTTGGAACATCTGTGAAACTACTGGGACATCTGTGAAACTATTGGGACATCTGTGAAACTATGGGGACATCTGTTAACCTACTGGGACATCTGTGAAACTACTGGGACATCTGTTGAACTATTGGGACATCTGTGAATCTACTGGGACATCTGTAAAACTACTGGGACATCTGTTGAACTATTGGGACATCTGTGAATCTACTGGGACATCTGTTAAACTCCTGGGACATCTGTGAAACTATTGGGACATCTGTCAAACTATTTGGGACATCTGTTAAACTATTGGGACATCTGTGAAACTACTGGTACATCTGTTAAATTATTGGGACATCTGTGAAACTATGGGGACATCTGTGAAACTAATGGGACATATGTGAAACTATTGGGGCATCTGTGAAACGACTGGGTGATCTGTGACACTACTGGGACATATGTGAACTTATTGGGACATCTGTGAATCTATGGGGACATCTGTGAAACTAATGGGACATATGTGAAACTATTGGGACATCTGTGAATCTAATGGGACATCTGTGAAATTATTTGGGACATCTGTTAAACTATTGGGACATCTGTGAAACTACTGGTACATCTGTTAAATTATTGGGACATCTGTGAAACTATTGGGACATCTGTAAAACTACTGGGACATATGTGAAACTATTGGGAAATGTGTGAAACTATTGGGACATCTGTGAAACTATTGGGACATCTGTGAAACTACTGGGATATCTGTAAAACTACTGGGACATCTGTGAAACTATTGGGACATCTGTGAAACTATGGGGACATCTGTTAACCTACTGGGACATCTGTGAAACTACTGGGACATCTGTTGAACTATTGGGACATCTGTGAATCTACTGGGACATCTGTAAAACTACTGGGACATATGTGAACCTATTGGGACGTCTGTGAAACTATTGGGACATCTGTGAAACTATTGAGACATCTGTGAAACAACTGGGACATCTGTTAAACTATTGGGACATCTGTTAAACTCCTGGGACATCTGTGAAACTATTGGGACATCTGTCAAACTATTTGGGACATCTGTTAAACTATTGGGACATCTGTGAAACTACTGGTACATCTGTTAAATTATTGGGACATCTGTGAAACTATGGGGACATCTGTGAAACTAATGGGACATATGTGAAACTATTTGGGCATCTGTGAATCGACTGGGTGATCTGTGACACTACTGGGACATATGTGAACTTATTGGGACATCTGTGAATCTATGGGGACATCTGTGAAACTAATGGGACATATGTGAAACTATTGGGACATCTGTGAAACTATGGGGACATCCGTGAAACTATTGGGACATCTGTGAAACTATTTGGGACATCTGTTAAACTATTGGGACATCTGTGAAAATACTGGTACATCTGTTAAATTATTGGGACATCTGTGAAACTATTGGGACATCTGTAAAACTACTGGGACATATGTGAAACTATTGGGAAATGTGTGAAACTATTGGGACATCTGTGAAACTATTGGGACATCTGTGAAACTACTGGTACATCTGTGAAACTATGGGGACATCTGTTAACCTACTGGGATATCTGTAAAACTACTGGGACATCTGTGAAACTATGGTGACATCTGTTAACTTACTGGGACATCTGTGAAACTATGGTGACATCTGTTAACCTACTGGGATATCTGTGAAACTACTGGGACATCTGATGAACTATTGGGACATCTGTGAATCTACTGGGACATCTGTAAAACTACTGGGACATATGTGAACCTATTGGGACATCTGTGAAACTATTGGGACATCTGTGAAACTACTGGGACATCTGTGAAACAACTGGGACATCTGTTAAACTATTGGGACATCTGTTAAACTCCTGGGACATCTGTGAAACTATTGGGACATCTGTCAAACTATTTGGGACATCTGTTAAACTATTGGGACATCTCTGAAACTACTGGTACATCTGTTAAATTATTGGGACATCTGTGAAACTATGGGGACATCTGTGAAACTAATGGGACATATGTGAAACTATTGGGGCATCTGTGAAACGACTGGGTGATCTGTGACACTACTGGGACATATGTGAACTTATTGGGACATCTGTGAAACTAATGGGACATATGTGAAACTATTGGGGCATCTGTGAAACTACTGGGACATCTGTGAAACTATTGGGACATCTGTGAAACTATTTGGGACATCTGTTAAACTATTGGGACATCTGTGAAACTACTGGGACATCTGTGAAACTATTGGGACATCTGTGAAACTACTGGGACATCTGTGAAACTACTGGGACATCTGTGAAACTATTTGGGACATGTGTTAAACTTTTGGAACATCTGTGAAACTACTGGGACATCTGTGAAACTATTGGGACATCTGTGAAACTATGGGGACATCTGTTAACCTACTGGGACATCTGTGAAACTACTGGGACATCTGTTGAACTATTGGGACATCTGTGAATCTACTGGGACATCTGTAAAACTACTGGGACATCTGTTGAACTATTGGGACATCTGTGAATCTACTGGGACATCTGTTAAACTCCTGGGACATCTGTGAAACTATTGGGACATCTGTCAAACTATTTGGGACATCTGTTAAACTATTGGGACATCTGTGAAACTACTGTTACATCTGTTAAATTATTGGGACATCTGTGAAACTATGGGGACATCTGTGAAACTAATGGGACATATGTGAAACTATTGGGGCATCTGTGAAACGACTGGGTGATCTGTGACACTACTGGGACATATGTGAACTTATTGGGACATCTGTGAATCTATGGGGACATCTGTGAAACTAATGGGACATATGTGAAACTATTGGGACATCTGTGAATCTATTGGGACATCTGTGAAATTATTTGGGACATCTGTTAAACTATTGGGACATCTGTGAAACTACTGGTACATCTGTTAAATTATTGGGACATCTGTGAAACTATTGGGACATCTGTAAAACTACTGGGACATATGTGAAACTATTGGGAAATGTGTGAAACTATTGGGACATCTGTGAAACTATTGGGACATCTGTGAAACTACTGGGATATCTGTAAAACTACTGGGACATCTGTGAAACTATTGGGACATCTGTGAAACTATGGGGACATCTGTTAACCTACTGGGACATCTGTGAAACTACTGGGACATCTGTTGAACTATTGGGACATCTGTGAATCTACTGGGACATCTGTAAAACTACTGGGACATATGTGAACCTATTGGGACGTCTGTGAAACTATTGGGACATCTGTGAAACTATTGAGACATCTGTGAAACAACTGGGACATCTGTTAAACTATTGGGACATCTGTTAAACTCCTGGGACATCTGTGAAACTATTGGGACATCTGTCAAACTATTTGGGACATCTGTTAAACTATTGGGACATCTGTGAAACTACTGGTACATCTGTTAAATTATTGGGACATCTGTGAAACTATGGGGACATCTGTGAAACTAATGGGACATATGTGAAACTATTTGGGCATCTGTGAATCGACTGGGTGATCTGTGACACTACTGGGACATATGTGAAATTATTGGGACATCTGTGAATCTATGGGGACATCTGTGAAACTAATGGGACATATGTGAAACTATTGGGACATCTGTGAAACTATGGGGACATCCGTGAAACTATTGGGACATCTGTGAAACTATTTGGGACATCTGTTAAACTATTGGGACATCTGTGAAAATACTGGTACATCTGTTAAATTATTGGGACATCTGTGAAACTATTGGGACATCTGTAAAACTACTGGGACATATGTGAAACTATTGGGAAATGTGTGAAACTATTGGGACATCTGTGAAACTATTGGGACATCTGTGAAACTACTGGTACATCTGTGAAACTATGGGGACATCTGTTAACCTACTGGGATATCTGTAAAACTACTGGGACATCTGTGAAACTATTGGGACATCTGTGAAACTATGGGGACATCTGTTAACCTACTGGGACATCTGTGAAACTACTGGGACATCTGTTGAACTATTGGGACATCTGTGAATCTACTGGGACATCTGTAAAACTACTGGGACATATGTGAACCTATTGGGACATCTGTGAAACTATTGGGACATCTGTGAAACTATTGAGACATCTGTGAAACAACTGGGACATCTGTTAAACTATTGGAACATCTGTTAAACTCCTGGGACATCTCTGAAACTATTGGGACATCTGTCAAACTATTTGGGACATCTGTTAAACTATTGGGACATCTGTGAAACTACTGGTACATCTGTTAAATTATTGGGACATCTGTGAAACTATTGGGACATCTGTGAAACTATGGGGACATCTGTGCAACTAATGGGACATATGTGAAACTATTGGGGCCTCTGTGAAACTACTGGGATCATCTGTGAAACTACCGGGACATCTGTAAAACTACTGGGACATCTTTGAAACTATTGGGACATCTGTGAAACTATGGGGACATCTGTTAACCTACTGGAATATCTGTAAAACTTCTGGGACATCTGTGAAACTATTGGGACATCTGTGAAACTCCTGGGACATCTGTGAAACTCCTGGGACATCTGTGAAACTATTGGGACATCTGTGAAACTATTTGGGACATCTGTTAAACTATTGGGACATCTGTGAAACTACTGGTACATCTGTTAAATTATTGGGACATCTGTGAAACTATGGGGACATCTGTGAAACTAATGGGACATATGTGAAACTATTGGGGCATCTGTGAAACAACTGGGTGATCTGTGACACTACTGGAACATATGTGAACTTATTGGGACATCTGTGAATCTATGGGGACATCTGTGAAACTAATGGGACATATGTGAAACTATTGGGACATCTGTTAAAACTATTGGGACATCTGTGAAACAACTGGTACATCTGTTAAATTATTGGGACATATGTGAAACTATTGGGAAATGTGTGAAACTATTGGGACATCTGTGAAACTATTGGGACATCTGTGAAACTACTGGTACATCTGTGAAACTATGGGGACATCTGTTAACCTACTGGGATATCTGTAAAACTACTGGGACATCTGTGAAACTATTGGGACATCTGTGAAACTATGGGGACATCTGTTAACCTACTGGGACATCTGTGAAACTACTGGGACATCTGTTGAACTATTGGGACATCTGTGAATCTACTGGGACATCTGTAAAACTACTGGGACATATGTGAACCTATTGGGACATCTGTGAAACTATTGGGACATCTGTGAAACTACTGGGACATCTGTGAAACAACTGGGACATATGTTAAACTATTGGGACATCTGTTAAACTCCTGGGACATCTGTGAAACTATTGGGACATCTGTCAAACTATTTGGGACATCTGTTAAACTATTGGGACATCTGTGAAACTACTGGTACATCTGTTAAATTATTGGGACATATGTGAAACTATTGGGACATCTGTGAAACTATGGGGACATCTGTGAAACTATTGGGACATCTGTGAAACTATTTGGGACATCTGTTAAAACTATTGGGACATCTGTGAAACTACTGGTACATCTGTTAAATTATTGGGACATCTGTGAAACTATTGGGACATCTGTAAAACTACTGGGACATATGTGAAACTATTGGGAAATGTGTGAAACTATTGGGACATCTGTGAAACTATTGGGACATCTGTGAAACTACTGGTACATCTGTGAAACTATGGGGACATCTGTTAACCTACTGGGATATCTGTAAAACTACTGGGACATCTGTGAAACTATTGGGACATCTGTGAAACTATGGTGACATCTGTTAACCTACTGGGACATCTGTGAAACTACTGGGACATCTGTTGAACTATTGGGACATCTGTGAATCTACTGGGACATCTGTAAAACTACTGGGACATATGTGAACCTATTGGGACATCTGTGAAACTATTGGGACATCTGTGAAACTACTGGGACATCTGTGAAACAACTGGGACATCTGTTAAACTATTGGGACATCTGTTAAACTCCTAGGACATCTGTGAAACTATTGGGACATCTGTCAAACTATTTGGGACATCTGTTAAACTATTGGGACATCTCTGAAACTACTGGTACATCTGTTAAATTATTGGGACATCTGTGAAACTATGCGGACATCTGTGAAACTAATGGGACATATGTGAAACTATTGGGGCATCTGTGAAACGACTGGGTGATCTGTGACACTACTGGGACATATGTGAACTTATTGGGACATCTGTGAAACTAATGGGACATATGTGAAACTATTGGGGCATCTGTGAAACTACTGGGACATCTGTGAAACTATTGGGACATCTGTGAAACTATTTGGGACATCTGTTAAACTATTGGGACATCTGTGAAACTACTGGGACATCTGTGAAACTATTGGGACATCTGTGAAACTACTGGGACATCTGTGAAACTACTGGGACATCTGTTGAACTATTGGGACATCTGTGAATCTACTGGGACATCTGTTAAACTCCTGGGACATCTGTGAAACTATTGGGACATCTGTCAAACTATTTGGGACATCTGTTAAACTATTGGGACATCTGTGAAACTACTGGTACATCTGTTAAATTATTGGGACATCTGTGAAACTATGGGGACATCTGTGAAACTAATGGGACATATGTGAAACTATTGGGGCATCTGTGAAACGACTGGGTGATCTGTGACACTACTGGGACATATGTGAACTTATTGGGACATCTGTGAATCTATGGGGACATCTGTGAAACTAATGGGACATATGTGAAACTATTGGGACATCTGTGAAACTATTGGGACATCTGTGAAATTATTTGGGACATCTGTTAAACTATTGGGACATCTGTGAAACTACTGGTACATATGTTAAATTATTGGGACATCTGTGAAACTATTGGGACATCTGTAAAACTACTGGGACATATGTGAAACTATTGGGAAATGTGTGAAACTATTGGGACATCTGTGAAACTATTGGGACATCTGTGAAACTACTGGGATATCTGTAAAACTACTGGGACATCTGTGAAACTATTGGGACATCTGTGAAACTATGGGGACATCTGTTAACCTACTGGGACATCTGTGAAACTACTGGGACATCTGTTGAACTATTGGGACATCTGTGAATCTACTGGGACATCTGTAAAACTACTGGGACATATGTGAACCTATTGGGACGTCTGTGAAACTATTGGGACATCTGTGAAACTATTGAGACATCTGTGAAACAACTGGGACATCTGTTAAACTATTGGAACATCTGTTAAACTCCTGGGACATCTGTGAAACTATTGGGACATCTGTCAAACTATTTGGGACATCTGTTAAACTATTGGGACATCTGTGAAACTACTGGTACATCTGTTAAATTATTGGGACATCTGTGAAACTATGGGGACATCTGTGAAACTAATGGGACATATGTGAAACCATTTGGGCATCTGTGAATCGACTGGGTGATCTGTGACACTACTGGGACATATGTGAACTTATTGGGACATCTGTGAATCTATGGGGACATCTGTGAAACTAATGGGACATATGTGAAACTATTGGGACATCTGTGAAACTATGGGGACATCCGTGAAACTATTGGGACATCTGTGAAACTATTTGGGACATCTGTTAAACTATTGGGACATCTGTGAAAATACTGGTACATCTGTTAAATTATTGGGACATCTGTGAAACTATTGGGACATCTGTAAAACTACTGGGACATATGTGAAACTATTGGGAAATGTGTGAAACTATTTGGACATCTGTGAAACTATTGGGACATCTGTGAAACTACTGGTACATCTGTGAAACTATGGGGACATCTGTTAACCTACTGGGATATCTGTAAAACTACTGGGACATCTGTGAAACTATTGGGACATCTGTGAAACTATGGGGACATCTGTTAACCTACTGGGACATCTGTGAAACTACTGGGACATCTGTTGAACTATTGGGACATCTGTGAATCTACTGGGACATCTGTAAAACTACTGGGACATATGTGAACCTATTGGGACATCTGTGAAACTATTGGGACATCTGTGAAACTATTGAGACATCTATGAAACAACTGGGACATCTGTTAAACTATTGGAACATCTGTTAAACTATTGGGACATCTGTGAAACTACTGGTACATCTGTTAAATTATTGCGACATCTGTGAATCTATGGGGACATCTGTGAAACTAATGGGACATATGTGAAACTATTGGGACATCTGTGAAACTATTGGGACATCTGTGAAATTATTTGGGACATCTGTTAAACTATTGGGACATCTGTGAAACTACTGGTACATATGTTAAATTATTGGGACATCTGTGAAACTATTGGGACATCTGTAAAACTACTGGGACATATGTGAAACTATTGGGAAATGTGTGAAACTATTGGGACATCTGTGAAACTATTGGGACATCTGTGAAACTACTGGGATATCTGTAAAACTACTGGGACATCTGTGAAACTATTGGGACATCTGTGAAACTATGGGGACATCTGTTAACCTACTGGGACATCTGTGAAACTACTGGGACATCTGTTGAACTATTGGGACATCTGTGAATCTACTGGGACATCTGTAAAACTACTGGGACATATGTGAACCTATTGGGACGTCTGTGAAACTATTGGGACATCTGTGAAACTATTGAGACATCTGTGAAACAACTGGGACATCTGTTAAACTATTGGGACATCTGTTAAACTCCTGGGACATCTGTGAAACTATTGGGACATCTGTCAAACTATTTGGGACATCTGTTAAACTATTGGGACATCTGTGAAACTACTGGTACATCTGTTAAATTATTGGGACATCTGTGAAACTATGGGGACATCTGTGAAACTAATGGGACATATGTGAAACCATTTGGGCATCTGTGAATCGACTGGGTGATCTGTGACACTACTGGGACATATGTGAACTTATTGGGACATCTGTGAATCTATGGGGACATCTGTGAAACTAATGGGACATATGTGAAACTATTGGGACATCTGTGAAACTATGGGGACATCCGTGAAACTATTGGGACATCTGTGAAACTATTTGGGACATCTGTTAAACTATTGGGACATCTGTGAAAATACTGGTACATCTGTTAAATTATTGGGACATCTGTGAAACTATTGGGACATCTGTAAAACTACTGGGACATATGTGAAACTATTGGGAAATGTGTGAAACTATTTGGACATCTGTGAAACTATTGGGACATCTGTGAAACTACTGGTACATCTGTGAAACTATGGGGACATCTGTTAACCTACTGGGATATCTGTAAAACTACTGGGACATCTGTGAAACTATTGGGACATCTGTGAAACTATGGGGACATCTGTTAACCTACTGGGACATCTGTGAAACTACTGGGACATCTGTTGAACTATTGGGACATCTGTGAATCTACTGGGACATCTGTAAAACTACTGGGACATATGTGAACCTATTGGGACATCTGTGAAACTATTGGGACATCTGTGAAACTATTGAGACATCTATGAAACAACTGGGACATCTGTTAAACTATTGGAACATCTGTTAAACTATTGGGACATCTGTGAAACTACTGGTACATCTGTTAAATTATTGCGACATCTGTGAAACTATGGGGACATCTGTGAAACTAATGGGACATATGTGAAACTATTGGGGCATCTGTGAAACGACTGGGTGATCTGTGACACTACTGGGACATATGTGAACTTATTGGGACATCTGTGAATCTATGGGGACATCTGTGAAACTAATGGGACATATGTGAAACTATTGGGACATCTGTCAAACTATTTGGGACATCTGTTAAACTATTGGGACATCTGTGAAACTAATGGGACATATGTGAAACGATTGGGGCATCTGTGAAACTACTGGGACATCTGTGAAACTATTGGGACATCTGTGAAACTAATGGGACATATGTGAAACTATTGGGACATCTGTGAAACTATTGGGACATCTGTGAAATTATTTGGGACATCTGTTAAACTATTGGGACATCTGTGAAACTACTGGTACATCTGTTAAATTATTGGGACATCTGTGAAACTATTGGGACATCTGTAAAACTACTGGGACATATGTGAAACTATTGGGAAATGTGTGAAACTATTGGGACATCTGTGAAACTATTGGGACATCTGTGAAACTACTGGGATATCTGTAAAACTACTGGGACATCTGTGAAACTATTGGGACATCTGTGAAACTATGGGGACATCTGTTAACCTACTGGGACATCTGTGAAACTACTGGGACATCTGTTGAACTATTGGGACATCTGTGAATCTACTGGGACATCTGTAAAACTACTGGGACATATGTGAAACAACTGGGACATCTGTTAAACTATTGGGACATCTGTTAAACTCCTGGGACATCTGTGAAACTATTGGGACATCTGTCAAACTATTTGGGACATCTGTTAAACTATTGGGACATCTGTGAAACTACTGGTACATCTGTTAAATTATTGGGACATCTGTGAAACTATGGGGACATCTGTGAAACTAATGGGACATATGTGAAACTATTTGGGCATCTGTGAATCGACTGGGTGATCTGTGACACTACTGGGACATATGTGAACTTATTGGGACATCTGTGAATCTATGGGGACATCTGTGAAACTAATGGGACATATGTGAAACTATTGGGACATCTGTGAAACTATGGGGACATCCGTGAAACTATTGGGACATCTGTGAAACTATTTGGGACATCTGTTAAACTATTGGGACATCTGTGAAAATACTGGTACATCTGTTAAATTATTGGGACATCTGTGAAACTATTGGGACATCTGTAAAACTACTGGGACATATGTGAAACTATTGGGAAATGTGTGAAACTATTGGGACATCTGTGAAACTATTGGGACATCTGTGAAACTACTGGTACATCTGTGAAACTATGGGGACATCTGTTAACCTACTGGGATATCTGTAAAACTACTGGGACATCTGTGAAACTATTGGGACATCTGTGAAACTATGGGGACATCTGTTAACCTACTGGGACATCTGTGAAACTACTGGGACATCTGTTGAACTATTGGGACATCTGTGAATCTACTGGGACATCTGTAAAACTACTGGGACATATGTGAACCTATTGGGACATCTGTGAAACTATTGGGACATCTGTGAAACTATTGAGACATCTGTGAAACAACTGGGACATCTGTTAAACTATTGGAACATCTGTTAAACTCCTGGGACATCTGTGAAACTATTGGGACATCTGTCAAACTATTTGGGACATCTGTTAAACTATTGGGACATCTGTGAAACTACTGGTACATCTGTTAAATTATTGGGACATCTGTGAAACTATGGGGACATCTGTGAAACTAATGGGACATATGTGAAACTATTGGGGCATCTGTGAAACGACTGGGTGATCTGTGACACTACTGGGACATCTGTTAAACTTCTGGGACATCTGTGAAACTATTGGGACATCTGTGAAACTATGGGGACATCTGTGCAACTAATGGGACATATGTGAAACTATTAGGGCCTCTGTGAAACTACTGGGATCATCTGTGAAATTACCGGGACATCTGTAAAACTATTGGGACATCTTTGAAACTATTGGGACATCTGTGAAACTATGGGGACATCTGTTAACCTACTGGAATATCTGTAAAACTTCTGGGACATCTGTGAAACTATGGGGACATCTGTGAAACTATTGGGACATCTGTGAAACTATTTGGGACATCTGTTAAAACTATTGGGACATCTGTGAAACTACTGGTACATCTGTTAAATTATTGGGACATCTGTGAAACTATTGGGACATCTGTAAAACTACTGGGACATATGTGAAACTATTGGGAAATGTGTGAAACTATTGGGACATCTGTGAAACTATTGGGACATCTGTGAAACTACTGGTACATCTGTGAAACTATGGGGACATCTGTTAACCTACTGGGATATCTGTAAAACTACTGGGACATCTGTGAAACTATTGGGACATCTGTGAAACTATGGTGACATCTGTTAACCTACTGGGACATCTGTGAAACTACTGGGACATCTGTTGAACTATTGGGACATCTGTGAATCTACTGGGACATCTGTAAAACTACTGGGACATATGTGAACCTATTGGGACATCTGTGAAACTATTGGGACATCTGTGAAACTACTGGGACATCTGTGAAACAACTGGGACATCTGTTAAACTATTGGGACATCTGTTAAACTCCTAGGACATCTGTGAAACTATTGGGACATCTGTCAAACTATTTGGGACATCTGTTAAACTATTGGGACATCTCTGAAACTACTGGTACATCTGTTAAATTATTGGGACATCTGTGAAACTATGCGGACATCTGTGAAACTAATGGGACATATGTGAAACTATTGGGGCATCTGTGAAACGACTGGGTGATCTGTGACACTACTGGGACATATGTGAACTTATTGGGACATCTGTGAAACTAATGGGACATATGTGAAACTATTGGGGCATCTGTGAAACTACTGGGACATCTGTGAAACTATTGGGACATCTGTGAAACTATTTGGGACATCTGTTAAACTATTGGGACATCTGTGAAACTACTGGGACATCTGTGAAACTATTGGGACATCTGTGAAACTACTGGGACATCTGTGAAACTACTGGGACATCTGTTGAACTATTGGGACATCTGTGAATCTACTGGGACATCTGTTAAACTCCTGGGACATCTGTGAAACTATTGGGACATCTGTCAAACTATTTGGGACATCTGTTAAACTATTGGGACATCTGTGAAACTACTGGTACATCTGTTAAATTATTGGGACATCTGTGAAACTATGGGGACATCTGTGAAACTAATGGGACATATGTGAAACTATTGGGGCATCTGTGAAACGACTGGGTGATCTGTGACACTACTGGGACATATGTGAACTTATTGGGACATCTGTGAATCTATGGGGACATCTGTGAAACTAATGGGACATATGTGAAACTATTGGGACATCTGTGAAACTATTGGGACATCTGTGAAATTATTTGGGACATCTGTTAAACTATTGGGACATCTGTGAAACTACTGGTACATATGTTAAATTATTGGGACATCTGTGAAACTATTGGGACATCTGTAAAACTACTGGGACATATGTGAAACTATTGGGAAATGTGTGAAACTATTGGGACATCTGTGAAACTATTGGGACATCTGTGAAACTACTGGGATATCTGTAAAACTACTGGGACATCTGTGAAACTATTGGGACATCTGTGAAACTATGGGGACATCTGTTAACCTACTGGGACATCTGTGAAACTACTGGGACATCTGTTGAACTATTGGGACATCTGTGAATCTACTGGGACATCTGTAAAACTACTGGGACATATGTGAACCTATTGGGACGTCTGTGAAACTATTGGGACATCTGTGAAACTATTGAGACATCTGTGAAACAACTGGGACATCTGTTAAACTATTGGGACATCTGTTAAACTCCTGGGACATCTGTGAAACTATTGGGACATCTGTCAAACTATTTGGGACATCTGTTAAACTATTGGGACATCTGTGAAACTACTGGTACATCTGTTAAATTATTGGGACATCTGTGAAACTATGGGGACATCTGTGAAACTAATGGGACATATGTGAAACCATTTGGGCATCTGTGAATCGACTGGGTGATCTGTGACACTACTGGGACATATGTGAACTTATTGGGACATCTGTGAATCTATGGGGACATCTGTGAAACTAATGGGACATATGTGAAACTATTGGGACATCTGTGAAACTATGGGGACATCCGTGAAACTATTGGGACATCTGTGAAACTATTTGGGACATCTGTTAAACTATTGGGACATCTGTGAAAATACTGGTACATCTGTTAAATTATTGGGACATCTGTGAAACTATTGGGACATCTGTAAAACTACTGGGACATATGTGAAACTATTGGGAAATGTGTGAAACTATTTGGACATCTGTGAAACTATTGGGACATCTGTGAAACTACTGGTACATCTGTGAAACTATGGGGACATCTGTTAACCTACTGGGATATCTGTAAAACTACTGGGACATCTGTGAAACTATTGGGACATCTGTGAAACTATGGGGACATCTGTTAACCTACTGGGACATCTGTGAAACTACTGGGACATCTGTTGAACTATTGGGACATCTGTGAATCTACTGGGACATCTGTAAAACTACTGGGACATATGTGAACCTATTGGGACATCTGTGAAACTATTGGGACATCTGTGAAACTATTGAGACATCTATGAAACAACTGGGACATCTGTTAAACTATTGGAACATCTGTTAAACTATTGGGACATCTGTGAAACTACTGGTACATCTGTTAAATTATTGCGACATCTGTGAAACTATGGGGACATCTGTGAAACTAATGGGACATATGTGAAACTATTGGGGCATCTGTGAAACGACTGGGTGATCTGTGACACTACTGGGACATATGTGAACTTATTGGGACATCTGTGAATCTATGGGGACATCTGTGAAACTAATGGGACATATGTGAAACTATTGGGACATCTGTCAAACTATTTGGGACATCTGTTAAACTATTGGGACATCTGTGAAACTAATGGGACATATGTGAAACGATTGGGGCATCTGTGAAACTACTGGGACATCTGTGAAACTATTGGGACATCTGTGAAACTAATGGGACATATGTGAAACTATTGGGACATCTGTGAAACTATTGGGACATCTGTGAAATTATTTGGGACATCTGTTAAACTATTGGGACATCTGTGAAACTACTGGTACATCTGTTAAATTATTGGGACATCTGTGAAACTATTGGGACATCTGTAAAACTACTGGGACATATGTGAAACTATTGGGAAATGTGTGAAACTATTGGGACATCTGTGAAACTATTGGGACATCTGTGAAACTACTGGGATATCTGTAAAACTACTGGGACATCTGTGAAACTATTGGGACATCTGTGAAACTATGGGGACATCTGTTAACCTACTGGGACATCTGTGAAACTACTGGGACATCTGTTGAACTATTGGGACATCTGTGAATCTACTGGGACATCTGTAAAACTACTGGGACATATGTGAAACAACTGGGACATCTGTTAAACTATTGGGACATCTGTTAAACTCCTGGGACATCTGTGAAACTATTGGGACATCTGTCAAACTATTTGGGACATCTGTTAAACTATTGGGACATCTGTGAAACTACTGGTACATCTGTTAAATTATTGGGACATCTGTGAAACTATGGGGACATCTGTGAAACTAATGGGACATATGTGAAACTATTTGGGCATCTGTGAATCGACTGGGTGATCTGTGACACTACTGGGACATATGTGAACTTATTGGGACATCTGTGAATCTATGGGGACATCTGTGAAACTAATGGGACATATGTGAAACTATTGGGACATCTGTGAAACTATGGGGACATCCGTGAAACTATTGGGACATCTGTGAAACTATTTGGGACATCTGTTAAACTATTGGGACATCTGTGAAAATACTGGTACATCTGTTAAATTATTGGGACATCTGTGAAACTATTGGGACATCTGTAAAACTACTGGGACATATGTGAAACTATTGGGAAATGTGTGAAACTATTGGGACATCTGTGAAACTATTGGGACATCTGTGAAACTACTGGTACATCTGTGAAACTATGGGGACATCTGTTAACCTACTGGGATATCTGTAAAACTACTGGGACATCTGTGAAACTATTGGGACATCTGTGAAACTATGGGGACATCTGTTAACCTACTGGGACATCTGTGAAACTACTGGGACATCTGTTGAACTATTGGGACATCTGTGAATCTACTGGGACATCTGTAAAACTACTGGGACATATGTGAACCTATTGGGACATCTGTGAAACTATTGGGACATCTGTGAAACTATTGAGACATCTGTGAAACAACTGGGACATCTGTTAAACTATTGGAACATCTGTTAAACTCCTGGGACATCTGTGAAACTATTGGGACATCTGTCAAACTATTTGGGACATCTGTTAAACTATTGGGACATCTGTGAAACTACTGGTACATCTGTTAAATTATTGGGACATCTGTGAAACTATGGGGACATCTGTGAAACTAATGGGACATATGTGAAACTATTGGGGCATCTGTGAAACGACTGGGTGATCTGTGACACTACTGGGACATCTGTTAAACTTCTGGGACATCTGTGAAACTATTGGGACATCTGTGAAACTATGGGGACATCTGTGCAACTAATGGGACATATGTGAAACTATTAGGGCCTCTGTGAAACTACTGGGATCATCTGTGAAATTACCGGGACATCTGTAAAACTATTGGGACATCTTTGAAACTATTGGGACATCTGTGAAACTATGGGGACATCTGTTAACCTACTGGAATATCTGTAAAACTTCTGGGACATCTGTGAAACTATTGGGACATCTGTGAAACTCCTGGGACATCTGTGAAACTCCTGGGACATCTGTGAAACTATTGGGACATCTGTGAAACTATTTGGGACATCTGTTAAACTATTGGGACATCTGGTAAACTACTGGTACATCTGTTAAATTATTGGGACATCTGTGAAACTATGGGGACATCTGTGAAACTAATGGGACATATGTGAAACTATTGGGGCATCTGTGAAACGACTGGGTGATCTGTGACACTACTGGAACATATGTGAACTTATTGGGACATCTGTGAATCTATGGGGACATCTGTGAAACTAATGGGACATATGTGAAACTATTGGGACATCTGTGAAACTATGGGGACATCTGTGAAACTATTGGGACATCTGTGAAACTATTTGGGACATCTGCTAAAACTATTGGGACATCTGTGAAACTACTGGTACATCTGTTAAATTATTGGGACATATGTGAAACTATTGGGAAATGTGTGAAACTATTGGGACATCTGTGAAACTATTGGGACATCTGTGAAACTACTGGTACATCTGTGAAACTATGGGGACATCTGTTAACCTACTGGGATATCTGTAAAACTACTGGGACATCTGTGAACCTATTGGGACATCTGTGAAACTATTGGGACATCTGTGAAACTACTGGGACATCTGTGAAACAACTGGGACATCTGTTAAACTATTGGGACATCTGTTAAACTCCTGGGACATCTGTGAAACTATTGGGACATCTGTCAAACTATTTGGGACATCTGTTAAACTATTGGGACATCTGTGAAACTACTGGTACATCTGTTAAATTATTGGGACATCTGTGAAACTATGGGGACATCTGTGAAACTAATGGGACATATGTGAAACTATTGGGGCATCTGTGAAACGACTGGGTGATCTGTGACACTACTGGGACATATGTGAACTTATTGGGACATCTGTGAAACTAATGGGACATATGTGAAACGATTGGGGCATCTGTGAAACTACTGGGACATCTGTGAAACTATTGGGACATCAGTGAAACTATTTGGGACATTTGTTAAACTATTGAGACATCTGTGAAACTACTGGGACATCTGTGAAACTATTGGGACATCTGTGAAACTACTGGGACATCTGTGAAACTACTGGGACATCTGTGAAACTATTTGGGACATGTGTTAAACTATTGGGACATCTGTGAAACTACTGGGACATCTGTGAAACTATTGGGACATCTGTGAAACTATGGGGACATCTGTTAACCTACTGGGACATCTGTGAAACTACTGGGACATCTGTTGAACTATTGGGACATCTGTGAATCTACTGGGACATCTGTAAAACTACTGGGACATATGTGAACCTATTGGGACATCTGTGAAACTATTGGGACATCTGTGAAACTACTGGGACATCTGTTGAACTATTGGGACATCTGTGAATCTACTGGGACATCTGTTAAACTCCTGGAACATCTGTGAAACTATTGGGACATCTGTCAAACTATTTGGGACATCTGTTAAACTATTGGGACATCTGTGAAACTACTGGTACATCTGTTAAATTATTAGGACATCTGTGAAACTATGGGGACATCTGTGAAACTAATGGGACATATGGGAAACTATTGGGGCATCTGTGAAACGACTGGGTGATCTGTGACACTACTGGGACATATGTGAACTTATTGGGACATCTGTGAAACTAATGGGACATATGTGAAACTATTGGGGCATCTGTGAAACTACTGGGACATCTGTTAAACTATTGGGACATCTGTGAAACTATTTGGGACATCTGTTAAACTATTGGGACATCTGTGAAACTACTGGGACATCTGTGAAACTATTGGGACATCTGTGAAACTACTGGGACATCTGTGAAACTACTGGGACATCTGTGAAACTATTTGGGACATGTGTTAAACTATTGGGACATCTGTGAAACTACTGGGACATCTGTGAAACTATTGGGACATCTGTGAAACTATGGGGACATCTGTTAACCTACTGGGACATCTGTGAAACTACTGGGACATCTGTTGAACTATTGGGACATCTGTGAATCTACTGGGACATCTGTAAAACTACTGGGACATATGTGAACCTATTGGGACATCTGTGAAACTATTGGGACATCTGTGAAACTACTGGGACATCTGTGAAACAACTGGGACATCTGTTAAACTATTGGGACATCTGTTAAACTCCTGGGACATCTGTGAAACTATTGGGACATCTGTAAAACTATTTGGGACATCTGTTAAACTATTGGGACATCTCTGAAACTACTGGTACATCTGTTAAATTATTGGGACATCTGTGAAACTATGGGGACATCTGTGAAACTAATGGGACATATGTGAAACTATTGGGGCATCTGTGAAACGACTGGGTGATCTGTGACACTACTGGGACATATGTGAACTTATTGGGACATATGTGAAACTAATGGGACATATGTGAAACTATTGGGGCATCTGTGAAACTACTGGGACATCTGTGAAACTATTGGGACATCTGTGAAACTATTTGGGACATCTGTTAAACTATTGGGACATCTGTGAAACTACTGGGACATCTGTGAAACTATTGGGACATCTGTGAAACTACTGGGACATCTGTGAAACTACTGGGACATCTGTTGAACTATTGGGACATCTGTGAATCTACTGGGACATCTGTTAAACTCCTGGGACATCTGTGAAACTATTGGGACATCTGTCAAACTATTTGGGACATCTGTTAAACTATTGGGACATCTGTGAAACTACTGGTACATCTGTTAAATTATTGGGACATCTGTGAAACTATGGGGACATCTGTGAAACTAATGGGACATATGTGAAACTATTGGGGCATCTGTGAAACGACTGGGTGATCTGTGACACTACTGGGACATATGTGAACTTATTGGGACATCTGTGAAACTAATGGGACATATGTAAAACTATTGGGGCATCTGTGAAACTACTGGGACATCTGTGAAACTATTGGGACATCTGTGAAACTATTTGGGACATCTGTTAAACTATTGGGACATCTGTGAAACTACTGGGACATCTGTGAAACTATTGGGACATCTGTGAAACTACTGGGACATCTGTGAAACTACTGGGACATCTGTTGAACTATTGGGACATCTGTGAATCTACTGGGACATCTGTTAAACTCCTGGGACATCTGTGAAACTATTGGGACATCTGTCAAACTATTTGGGACATCTGTTAAACTATTGGGACATCTGTGAAACTACTGGTACATCTGTTAAATTATTGGGACATCTGTGAAACTATGGGGACATCTGTGAAACTAATGGGACATATGTGAAACTATTGGGGCATCTGTGAAACGACTGGGTGATCTGTGACACTACTGGGACATCTGTTAAACTTCTGGGACATCTGTGAAACTATTGGGACATCTGTGAAACTATGGGGACATCTGTGCAACTAATGGGACATATGTGAAACTATTGGGGCCTCTGTGAAACTACTGGGATCATCTGTGAAACTACCGGGACATCTGTAAAACTACTGGGACATCTTTGAAACTATTGGGACATCTGTGAAACTATGGGGACATCTGTTAACCTACTGGAATATCTGTAAAACTTCTGGGACATCGGTGAAACTATTGGGACATCTGTGAAACTCCTGGGACATCTGTGAAACTCCTGGGACATCTGTGAAATTTTGGGACATCTGTGAAACTATTTGGGACATCTGTTAAACTATTGGGACATCTGGTAAACTACTGGTACATCTGTTAAATTATTGGGACATCTGTGAAACTATGGGGACATCTGTGAAACTAATGGGACATATGTGAAACTATTGGGGCATCTGTGAAACGACTGGGTGATCTGTGACACTACTGGAACATATGTGAACTTATTGGGACATCTGTGAATCTATGGGGACATCTGTGAAACTAATGGGACATATGTGAAACTATTGGGACATCTGTGAAACTATGGGGACATCTGTGAAACTATTGGGACATCTGTGAAACTATTTGGGACATCTGTTAAAACTATTGGGACATCTGTGAAACTACTGGTAGATCTGTTAAATTATTGGGACATATGTGAAACTATTGGGAAATGTGTGAAACTATTGGGACATCTGTGAAACTATTGGGACATCTGTGAAACTACTGGTACATCTGTGAAACTATGGGGACATCTGTTAACCTACTGGGATATCTGTAAAACTACTGGGACATCTGTGAACCTATTGGGACATCTGTGAAACTATTGGGACATCTGTGAAACTACTGGGACATCTGTGAAACAACTGGGACATCTGTTAAACTATTGGGACATCTGTTAAACTCCTGGGACATCTGTGAAACTATTGGGACATCTGTCAAACTATTTGGGACATCTGTTAAACTATTGGGACATCTGTGAAACTACTGGTACATCTGTTAAATTATTGGGACATCTGTGAAACTATGGGGACATCTGTGAAACTAATGGGACATATGTGAAACTATTGGGGCATCTGTGAAACGACTGGGTGATCTGTGACACTACTGGGACATATGTGAACTTATTGGGACATCTGTGAAACTAATGGGACATATGTGAAACGATTGGGGCATCTGTGAAACTACTGGGACATCTGTGAAACTATTGGGACATCTGTGAAACTATTTGGGACATCTGTTAAACTATTGAGACATCTGTGAAACTACTGGGACATCTGTGAAACTATTGGGACATCTGTGAAACTACTGGGACATCTGTGAAACTACTGGGACATCTGTGAAACTATTTGGGACATGTGTTAAACTATTGGGACATCTGTGAAACTACTGGGACATCTGTGAAACTATTGGGACATCTGTGAAACTATGGGGACATCTGTTAACCTACTGGGACATCTGTGAAACTACTGGGACATCTGTTGAACTATTGGGACATCTGTGAATCTACTGGGACATCTGTAAAACTACTGGGACATATGTGAACCTATTGGGACATCTGTGAAACTATTGGGACATCTGTGAAACTACTGGGACATCTGTTGAACTATTGGGACATCTGTGAATCTACTGGGACATCTGTTAAACTCCTGGAACATCTGTGAAACTATTGGGACATCTGTCAAACTATTTGGGACATCTGTTAAACTATTGGGACATCTGTGAAACTACTGGTACATCTGTTAAATTATTAGGACATCTGTGAAACTATGGGGACATCTGTGAAACTAATGGGACATATGGGAAACTATTGGGGCATCTGTGAAACGACTGGGTGATCTGTGACACTACTGGGACATATGTGAACTTATTGGGACATCTGTGAAACTAATGGGACATATGTGAAACTATTGGGGCATCTGTGAAACTACTGGGACATCTGTTAAACTATTGGGACATCTGTGAAACTATTTGGGACATCTGTTAAACTATTGGGACATCTGTGAAACTACTGGGACATCTGTGAAACTATTGGGACATCTGTGAAACTACTGGGACATCTGTGAAACTACTGGGACATCTGTGAAACTATTTGGGACATGTGTTAAACTATTGGGACATCTGTGAAACTACTGGGACATCTGTGAAACTATTGGGACATCTGTGAAACTATGGGGACATCTGTTAACCTACTGGGACATCTGTGAAACTACTGGGACATCTGTTGAACTATTGGGACATCTGTGAATCTACTGGGACATCTGTAAAACTACTGGGACATATGTGAACCTATTGGGACATCTGTGAAACTATTGGGACATCTGTGAAACTACTGGGACATCTGTGAAACAACTGGGACATCTGTTAAACTATTGGGACATCTGTTAAACTCCTGGGACATCTGTGAAACTATTGGGACATCTGTCAAACTATTTGGGACATCTGTTAAACTATTGGGACATCTCTGAAACTACTGGTACATCTGTTAAATTATTGGGACATCTGTGAAACTATGGGGACATCTGTGAAACTAATGGGACATATGTGAAACTATTGGGGCATCTGTGAAACGACTGGGTGATCTGTGACACTACTGGGACATATGTGAACTTATTGGGACATCTGTGAAACTAATGGGACATATGTGAAACTATTGGGGCATCTGTGAAACTACTGGGACATCTGTGAAACTATTGGGACATCTGTGAAACTATTTGGGACATCTGTTAAACTATTGGGACATCTGTGAAACTACTGGGACATCTGTGAAACTATTGGGACATCTGTGAAACTACTGGGACATCTGTGAAACTACTGGGACATCTGTTGAACTATTGGGACATCTGTGAATCTACTGGGACATCTGTTAAACTCCTGGGACATCTGTGAAAATATTGGGACATCTGTCAAACTATTTGGGACATCTGTTAAACTATTGGGACATCTGTGAAACTACTGGTACATCTGTTAAATTATTGGGACATCTGTGAAACTATGGGGACATCTGTGAAACTAATGGGACATATGTGAAACTATTGGGGCATCTGTGAAACGACTGGGTGATCTGTGACACTACTGGGACATATGTGAACTTATTGGGACATCTGTGAATCTATGGGGACATCTGTGAAACTAATGGGACATATGTGAAACTATTGGGACATCTGTGAAACTATTGGGACATCTGTGAAATTATTTGGGACATCTGTTAAACTATTGGGACATCTGTGAAACTACTGGTACATATGTTAAATTATTGGGACATCTGTGAAACTATTGGGACATCTGTAAAACTACTGGGACATATGTGAAACTATTGGGAAATGTGTGAAACTATTGGGACATCTGTGAAACTATTGGGACATCTGTGAAACTACTGGGATATCTGTAAAACTACTGGGACATCTGTGAAACTATTGGGACATCTGTGAAACTATGGGGACATCTGTTAACCTACTGGGACATCTGTGAAACTACTGGGACATCTGTTGAACTATTGGGACATCTGTGAATCTACTGGGACATCTGTAAAACTACTGGGACATATGTGAACCTATTGGGACGTCTGTGAAACTATTGGGACATCTGTGAAACTATTGAGACATCTGTGAAACAACTGGGACATCTGTTAAACTATTGGGACATCTGTTAAACTCCTGGGACATCTGTGAAACTATTGGGACATCTGTCAAACTATTTGGGACATCTGTTAAACTATTGGGACATCTGTGAAACTACTGGTACATCTGTTAAATTATTGGGACATCTGTGAAACTATGGGGACATCTGTGAAACTAATGGGACATATGTGAAACTATTTGGGCATCTGTGAATCGACTGGGTGATCTGTGACACTACTGGGACATATGTGAACTTATTGGGACATCTGTGAATCTATGGGGACATCTGTGAAACTAATGGGACATATGTGAAACTATTGGGACATCTGTGAAACTATGGGGACATCCGTGAAACTATTGGGACATCTGTGAAACTATTTGGGACATCTGTTAAACTATTGGGACATCTGTGAAAATACTGGTACATCTGTTAAATTATTGGGACATCTGTGAAACTATTGGGACATCTGTAAAACTACTGGGACATATGTGAAACTATTGGGAAATGTGTGAAACTATTTGGACATCTGTGAAACTATTGGGACATCTGTGAAACTACTGGTACATCTGTGAAACTATGGGGACATCTGTTAACCTACTGGGATATCTGTAAAACTACTGGGACATCTGTGAAACTATTGGGACATCTGTGAAACTATGGGGACATCTGTTAACCTACTGGGACATCTGTGAAACTACTGGGACATCTGTTGAACTATTGGGACATCTGTGAAACAACTGGGACATCTGTTAAACTATTGGAACATCTGTTAAACTATTGGGACATCTGTGAAACTACTGGTACATCTGTTAAATTATTGGGACATCTGTGAAACTATGGGGACATCTGTGAAACTAATGGGACATATGTGAAACTATTGGGGCATCTGTGAAACGACTGGGTGATCTGTGACACTACTGGGACATATGTGAACTTATTGGGACATCTGTGAATCTATGGGGACATCTGTGAAACTAATGGGACATATGTGAAACTATTGGGACATCTGTCAAACTATTTGGGACATCTGTTAAACTATTGGGACATCTGTGAAACTAATGGGACATCTGTGAAACTATTGGGACATCTGTGAAACTAATGGGACATATGTGAAACTATTGGGACATCTGTGAAACTATTGGGACATCTGTGAAATTATTTGGGACATCTGTTAAACTATTGGGACATCTGTGAAACTACTGGTACATCTGTTAAATTATTGGGACATCTGTGAAACTATTGGGACATCTGTAAAACTACTGGGACATATGTGAAACTATTGGGAAATGTGTGAAACTATTGGGACATCTGTGAAACTATTGGGACATCTGTGAAACTACTGGGATATCTGTAAAACTACTGGGACATCTGTGAAACTATTGGGACATCTGTGAAACTATGGGGACATCTGTTAACCTACTGGTACATCTGTGAAACTACTGGGACATCTGTTGAACTATTGGGACATCTGTGAATCTACTGGGACATCTGTAAAACTACTGGGACATATGTGAACCTATTGGGACGTCTGTGAAACTATTGGGACATCTGTGAAACTATTGAGACATCTGTGAAACAACTGGGACATCTGTTAAACTATTGGGACATCTGTTAAACTCCTGGGACATCTGTGAAACTATTGGGACATCTGTCAAACTATTTGGGACATCTGTTAAACTATTGGGACATCTGTGAAACTACTGGTACATCTGTTAAATTATTGGGACATCTGTGAAACTATGGGGACATCTGTGAAACTAATGGGACATATGTGAAACTATTTGGGCATCTGTGAATCGACTGGGTGATCTGTGACACTACTGGGACATATGTGAACTTATTGGGACATCTGTGAATCTATGGGGACATCTGTGAAACTAATGGGACATATGTGAAACTATTGGGACATCTGTGAAACTATGGGGACATCCGTGAAACTATTGGGACATCTGCGAAACTATTTGGGACATCTGTTAAACTATTGGGACATCTGTGAAAATACTGGTACATCTGTTAAATTATTGGGACATCTGTGAAACTATTGGGACATCTGTGAAACTACTGGTACATCTGTGAAACTATGGGGACATCTGTTAACCTACTGGGATATCTGTAAAACTACTGGGACATCTGTGAAACTATTGGGACATCTGTGAAACTATGGGGACATCTGTTAACCTACTGGGACATCTGTGAAACTACTGGGACATCTGTTGAACTATTGGGACATCTGTGAATCTACTGGGACATCTGTAAAACTACTGGGACATATGTGAACCTATTGGGACATCTGTGAAACTATTGGGACATCTGTGAAACTATTGAGACATCTGTGAAACAACTGGGACATCTGTTAAACTATTGGAACATCTGTTAAACTCCTGGGACATCTGTGAAACTATTGGGACATCTGTCAAACTATTTGGGACATCTGTTAAACTATTGGGACATCTGTGAAACTACTGGTACATCTGTTAAATTATTGGGACATCTGTGAAACTATGGGGACATCTGTGAAACTAATGGGACATATGTGAAACTATTGGGGCATCTGTGAAACGACTGGGTGATCTGTGACACTACTGGGACATCTGTTAAACTTCTGGGACATCTGTGAAACTATTGGGACATCTGTGAAACTATGGGGACATCTGTGCAACTAATGGGACATATGTGAAACTATTGGGGCCTCTGTGAAACTACTGGGATCATCTGTGAAACTACCGGGACATCTGTAAAACTACTGGGACATCTTTGAAACTATTGGGACATCTGTGAAACTATGGGGACATCTGTTAACCTACTGGAATATCTGTAAAACTTCTGGGACATCTGTGAAACTATTGGGACATCTGTGAAACTCCTGGGACATCTGTGAAACTCCTGGGACATCTGTGAAACTATTGGGACATCTGTGAAACTATTTGGGACATCTGTTAAACTATTGGGACATCTGGTAAACTACTGGTACATCTGTTAAATTATTGGGACATCTGTGAAACTATGGGGACATCTGTGAAACTAATGGGACATATGTGAAACTATTGGGACATCTGTGAAACTATGGGGACATCTGTGAAACTATTGGGACATCTGTGAAACTATTTGGGACATCTGTTAAAACTATTGGGACATCTGTGAAACTACTGGTACATCTGTTAAATTATTGGGACATATGTGAAACTATTGGGAAATGTGTGAAACTATTGGGACATCTGTGAAACTATTGGGACATCTGTGAAACTACTGGTACATCTGTGAAACTATGGGGACATCTGTTAACCTACTGGGATATCTGTAAAACTACTGGGACATCTGTGAAACTATTGGGACATCTGTGAAACTATGGGGACATCTGTTAACCTACTGGGACATCTGTGAAACTACTGGGACATCTGTTGAACTATTGGGACATCTGTGAATCTACTGGGACATCTGTAAAACTACTGGGACATATGTGAACCTATTGGGACATCTGTGAAACTATTGGGACATCTGTGAAACTACTGGGACATCTGTGAAACAACTGGGACATCTGTTAAACTATTGGGACATCTGTTAAACTCCTGGGACATCTGTGAAACTATTGGGACATCTGTCAAACTATTTGGGACATCTGTTAAACTATTGGGACATCTGTGAAACTACTGGTACATCTGTTAAATTATTGGGACATCTGTGAAACTATGGGGACATCTGTGAAACTAATGGGACATATGTGAAACTATTGGGGCATCTGTGAAACGACTGGGTGATCTGTGACACTACTGGGACATATGTGAACTTATTGGGACATCTGTGAAACTAATGGGACATATTTGAAACGATTGGGGCATCTGTGAAACTACTGGGACATCTGTGAAACTATTGGGACATCTGTGAAACTATTTGGGACATCTGTTAAACTATTGAGACATCTGTGAAACTACTGGGACATCTGTAAAACTATTGGGACATCTGTGAAACTACTGGGACATCTGTGAAACTACTGGGACATCTGTGAAACTATTTGGGACATGTGTTAAACTATTGGGACATCTGTGAAACTACTGGGACATCTGTGAAACTATTGGGACATCTGTGAAACTATGGGGACATCTGTTAACCTACTGGGACATCTGTGAAACTACTGGGACATCTGTTGAACTATTGGGACATCTGTGAATCTACTGGGACATCTGTAAAACTACTGGGACATATGTGAACCTATTGGGACATCTGTGAAACTATTGGGACATCTGTGAAACTACTGGGACATCTGTTGAACTATTGCGACATCTGTGAATCTACTGGGACATCTGTTAAACTCCTGGAACATCTGTGAAACTATTGGGACATCTGTCAAACTATTTGGGACATCTGTTAAACTATTGGGACATCTGTGAAACTACTGGTACATCTGTTAAATTATTGGGACATCTGTGAAACTATGGGGACATCTGTGAAACTAATGGGACATATGTGAAACTATTGGGGCATCTGTGAAACGACTGGGTGATCTGTGACACTACTGGGACATATGTGAACTTATTGGGACATCTGTGAAACTAATGGGACATATGTGAAACTATTGGGGCATCTGTGAAACTACTGGGACATCTGTTAAACTATTGGGACATCTGTGAAACTATTTGGGACATCTGTTAAACTATTGGGACATCTGTGAAACTACTGGGACATCTGTGAAACTATTGGGACATCTGTGAAACTACTGGGACATCTGTGAAACTACTGGGACATCTGTGAAACTATTTGGGACATGTGTTAAACTATTGGGACATCTGTGAAACTACTGGGACATCTGTGAAACTATTGGGACATCTGTGAAACTATGGGGACATCTGTTAACCTACTGGGACATCTGTGAAACTACTGGGACATCTGTTGAACTATTGGGACATCTGTGAATCTACTGGGACATCTGTAAAACTACTGGGACATATGTGAACCTATTGGGACATCTGTGAAACTATTGGGACATCTGTGAAACTACTGGGACATCTGTTGAACTTTTGGGACATCTGTGAATCTACTGGGACATCTGTTAAACTCCTGGGATATCTGTGAAACTATTGGGACATCTGTCAAACTATTTGGGACATCTGTTAAACTATTGGGACATCTGTGAAACTACTGGTACATCTGTTAAATTATTGGGACATCTGTGAAACTATGGGGACATCTGTGAAACTAATGGGACATATGTGAAACTATTGGGGCATCTGTGAAACGACTGGGTGATCTGTGACACTACTGGGACATATGTGAACTTATTGGGACATCTGTGAATCTATGGGGACATCTGTGAAACTAATGGGACATATGTGAAACTATTGGGACATCTGTGAAACTATGGGGACATCTGTGAAACTATTGGGACTTCTGTGAAACTATTTGGGACATCTGTTAAACTATTGGGACATCTGTGAAACTACTGGTACATCTGTTAAATTATTGGGACATCTGTGAAACTATTGGGACATCTGTAAAACTACTGGGACATATGTGAAACTATTGGGAAATGTGTGAAACTATTGGGACATCTGTGAAACTATTGGGACATCTGTGAAACTACTGGTACATCTGTGAAACTATGGGGACATCTGTTAACCTACTGGGATATCTGTAAAACTACTGGGACATCTGTGAAACTATTGGGACATCTGTGAAACTATGGGGACATCTGTTAACCTACTGGGACATCTGTGAAACTACTGGGACATCTGTTGAACTATTGGGACATCTGTGAATGTACTGGGACATCTGTAAAACTACTGGGACATATGTGAACCTATTGGGACATCTGTGAAACTATTGGGACATCTGTGAAATTATTGAGACATCTGTGAAACAACTGGGACATCTGTTAAACTATTGGGACATCTGTTAAACTCCTGGGACATCTGTGAAACTATTGGGACATCTGTCAAACTATTTGGGACATCTGTTAAACTATTGGGACATCTGTGAAACTACTGGTACATCTGTTAAATTATTGGGACATCTGTGAAACTATGGGGACATCTGTGAAACTAATGGGACATATGTGAAACTATTGGGGCATCTGTGAAACGACTGGGTGATCTGTGACACTACTGGGACATCTGTTAAACTTCTGGGACATCTGTGAAACTATTGGGACATCTGTGAAACTATTTGGGACATCTGTTAAACTATTGGGACATCTGTGAAACTACTGGTACATCTGTGAAACTATGGGGACATCTGTGAAACTAATGGGACATATGTGAAACTATTGGGGCATCTGTGAAACTACTGGGATCATCTGTGAAACTACCGGGACATCTGTAAAACTACTGGGACATCTTTGAAACTATTGGGACATCTGTGAAACTATGGGGACATCTGTTAACCTACTGGAATATCTGTAAAACTTCTGGGACATCTGTGAAACTATTTGGGACATCTGTTAAATTATTGGGACATCTGTGAAACTACTGGTACATCTGTGAAATTATTGGGACATCTGTGAAACTATGGGGACATCTGTGAAACTAATGGGACATATGTGAAACTATTGGGGCATCTGTGAAACTACTGGGACATATGTGAACCTATTGGGACATCTGTGAAATTATTGGGACATCTGTGAAACTATGGGGACATCTGTGAAACTATTTGGGACATCTGTTAAACTATTGGGACATCTGTGAAACTACTGGTACATCTGTGAAATTATTGGGAAATCTGTGAAACTATGGGGACATCTGTGAAACTAATGGGACATATGTGAAACTATTGGGGCATCTGTGAAACTACTGGGTGATCTGTGAAACTACTGGGACATATGTGAACCTATTGGGACATCTGTGAAACTATTGGGACATATGTGAAAATATTGGGAAATGTGTGAAACTATTGTGACATCTGTGAAACTATTGGGACATCTGTGAAACTACTGGTACATCTGTGAAACTATGGGGACATCTGTTAACCTACTGGGATATCTGTAAAACTACTGGGACATCTGTGAAACTATTGGGACATCTGTGAAACTATGGGGACATCTGTTAACCTACTGAGACATATGTGAAACTACTGGGACATCTGTTAAACTACTGGGACATCTGTTGAACTATTGGGACATCTGTGAATCTACTGGGACATCTGTAAAACTACTGGGACATATGTGAACCTATTGGGACATCTGTGAAACTATTGGGACATCTGTGAAACTATTGAGACATCTGTGAAACTAATGGGACATATGTGAAACTATTGGGGCATCTGTGAAACTACTGGGACATATGTGAACCTATTGGGACATCTGTGAAATTATTGGGACATCTGTGAAACTATGGGGACATCTGTGAAACTATTTGGGACATCTGTTAAACTATTGGGACATCTGTGAAACTACTGGAACATCTGGGAAATTATTGGGAAATCTGTGAAACTATGGGGACATCTGTGAAACTAATGGGACATATGTGAAACTATTGGGGCATCTGTGAAACTACTGGGTGATCTGTGACACTACTGGGACATATGTGAACTTATTGGGACATCTGTGAATCTATGGGGACATCTGTGAAACTAATGGGACATATGTGAAACTATTGGGACATCTGTGAAACTATGGGGACATCTGTGAAACTATTGGGACATCTGTGAAACTATTTGGGACATCTGTTAAACTATTGGGACATCTGTGAAACTACTGGTACATCTGTTAAATTATTGGGACATCTGTGAAACTATTGGGACATCTGTAAAACTACTGGGACATATGTGAAACTATTGGGAAATGTGTGAAACTATTGGGACATCTGTGAAACTATTGGGACATCTGTGAAACTACTGGTACATCTGTGAAACTATGGGGACATCTGTTAACCTACTGGGATATCTGTAAAACTACTGGGACATCTGTGAAACTATTGGGACATCTGTGAAACTATGGGGACATCTGTTAACCTACTGGGACATCTGTGAAACTACTGGGACATCTGTTGAACTATTGGGACATCTGTGAATCTACTGGGACATCTGTAAAACTACTGGGACATATGTGAACCTATTGGGACATCTGTGAAACTATTTGGACATCTGTGAAACTATTGAGACATCTGTGAAACAACTGGGACATCTGTTAAACTATTGGGACATCGGTTAAACTCCTGGGACATCTGTGAAACTATTGGGACATCTGTCAAACTATTTGGGACATCTGTCAAACTATTGGGACATCTGTGAAACTACTGGTACATCTGTTAAATTATTGGGACATCTGTGAAACTATGGGGACATCTGTGAAACTAATGGGACATATGTGAAACTGTTGGGGCATCTGTGAAACGACTGGGTGATCTGTGACACTACTGGGACATCTGTTAAACTTCTGGGACATCTGTGAAACTATTGGGACATCTGTGAAACTATTTGGGACATCTGTTAAACTATTGGGACATCTGTGAAACTACTGGTACATCTGTTAAATTATTGGGACATCTGTGAAACTATGGGGACATCTGTGAAACTAATGGGACATATGTGAAACTATTGGGGCATCTGTGAAACGACTGGGTGATCTGTGACACTACTGGGACATATGTGAACTTATTAGGACATCTGTGAAACTATTGGGACATCTGTGAAACTATTGGGACATCTGTGAAACTATGGGGACATCTGTGCAACTAATGGGACATATGTGAAACTATTGGGGCATCTGTGAAACTACTGGGATCATCTGTGAAACTACCGGGACATCTGTAAAACTACTGGGACATCTTTGAAACTATTGGGACATCTGTGAAACTATGGGGACATCTGTTAACCTACTGGAATATCTGTAAAACTTCTGGGACATCTGTGAAACTATTGGGACATCTGTGAAACTCCTAGGACATCTGTGAAACTATTGGGACATCTGTGAAACTATTTGGGACATCTGTTAAACTTTTGGGACATCTGTGAAACTACTGGTACATCTGTTAAATTATTGGGACATCTGTGAAACTATGGGGACATCTGTGAAACTAATGAGACATATGTGAAACTATTGGGGCATCTGTGAAACGACTGGGTGATCTGTGACACTACTGGGACATATGTGAACTTATTGGGACATCTGTGAATCTATGGGGACATCTGTGAAACTAATGGGACATATGTGAAACTATTGGGACATCTGTGAAACTATGGGGACATCTGTGAAACTATTGGGACATCTGTGAAACTATTTGGGACATCTGTTAAACTATTGGGACATCTGTGAAACTACTGGTACATCTGTTAAATTATTGGGACATCTGTGAAACTATTGGGACATCTGTAAAACTACTAGGACATATGTGAAACTATTGGGAAATGTGTGAAACTATTGGGACATCTCTGAAACTATTGGGACATCTGTGAAACTACTGGTACATCTGTGAAACTATGGGGAAATCTGTTAACCTACTGGGATATCTGTAAAACTACTGGGACATCTGTGAAACTATTGGGACATCTGTGAAACTATGGGGACATCTGTTAACCTACTGGGACATCTGTGAAACTATTGGGACATCTGTTAATCTACTGGGACATCTGTTGAACTATTGGGACATCTGTGAATCTACTGGGACATCTGTAAAACTACTGGGACACATGTGAACCTATTGGGACATCTGTGAAACTATTGGGACATCTGTGAAACTATTGAGACATCTGTGAAACTACTGGTACATCTGTGAAACTATGGGGAAATCTGTTAACCTACTGGGATATCTGTAAAACTACTGGGACATCTGTGAAACTATTGGGACATCTGTGAAACTATGGGGACATCTGTTAACCTACTGGGACATCTGTGAAACTATTGGGACATCTGTTAATCTACTGGGACATCTGTTGAACTATTGGGACATCTGTGAATCTACTGGGACATCTGTAAAACTACTGGGACACATGTGAACCTATTGGGACATCTGTGAAACTATTGGGACATCTGTGAAACTATTGAGACAACTGTGAAACAACTGGGACATCTGTTAAACTATTGGGACATCTGTTAAACTTCTGGGACATCTGTGAAACTATTGGGACATCTGTGAAACTATTTGGGACATCTGTTAAAGTATTGGGACATCTGTGAATCTACTGGTACATCTGTTAAATTATTGGGACATCTGTGAAACTATGGGGACATCTGTGAAACTAATGGGACATATGTGAAACTATTCGGGCATCTGTGAAACGACTGGGTGATCTGTGAAACTACTGGGACATATGTGAACTTATTGGGACATCTGTGAAACTATTGGGACATCTGTGAAACTATTGGGACATCTGTGAAACTATGGGGACATCTGTGAAACTAATGGGACATATGTGAAACTATTGGGGCATCTGTGAAACTACTGGGATCATCTGTGAAACTAGCGGGACATCTGTAAAACTACTGGGACATCTTTGAAACTATTGGGACATCTGTGAAACTATGGGGACATCTGTTAACCTACTGGAATATCTGTAAAACTTCTGGGACATCTGTGAAACTATTGGGACATCTGTGAAACTATTGGGAAATCTGTGAAACTATTGGGACCTCTGTGAATCTATTGGGACATCTGTGAAACTATTTGGGACATCTGTTAAACTATTGGGACATCTGTGAAACTACTGGTACATCTGTGAAATTATTGGGACATCTGTGAAACTATGGGGACATCTGTGAAACTAATGGGACATATGTGAAACTATTGGGGCATCTGTGAAAATACTGGGACATATGTGAACCTATTGGGACATCTGTGAAACTTTTGGGACATCTGTGAAACTATGGGGACATCTGTTAACCTACTGGGACATCTGTGAAACTACTGGGACATCTGTTAAACTACTGGGACATCTGTTGAACTATTGGGACATCTGTGAATCTACTGGGACATCTGTAAAACTACTGGGACATATGTGAATCTATTGGGACATCTGTGAAACTATTGGGACATCTGTGAAACTATTGAGACATCTGTGAAACAACTGGGACATCTGTGAAACTATTGGGACATCTGTGAAACTATTTGGGACATCTGTTAAACTATTGGGACATCTGTGAAACTACTGATACATCTGTTAAATTATTGGGACATCTGTGAAACTATGGGGACATCTGTGAAACTAATGGGACATATGTGAAACTATTGGGGCATCTGTGAAACGACTGGGTGATCTGTGAAACTACTGGGACATATGTGAACTTATTGGGACATCTGTGAAACTATTGGGACATCTGTGAAACTATTGGGACATCTGTGAAACTATGGGGAAATCTGTGAAACTAATGGGACGTATGTGAAACTATTGGGACATCTGTGAAACTACTGGTACATCTGTTAAATTATTGGGACATCTGTAAAACTATGGGGACATCTGTGAAACTAATGGGACATATGTGAAACTATTGGGGCATCTGTGAAACGACTGGGTGATCTGTGACACTAGTGGGACATATGTGAACTTATTGGGACATCTGTGAAACTATTGGGACATCTGTGAAACTATTGGGACATCTGTGAAACTATGGGGACATTGTGCAACTAATGGGACATATGTGAAACTATTGGGGCATCTGTGAAACTACTGGGATCATCTGTGAAACTACTGGGACATCTGTAAAACTACTGGGACATCTTTGAAACTATTGGGACATCTGTGAAACTATGGGGACATCTGTTAACCTACTGGAATATCTGTAAAACTTCTGGGACATCTGTGAAACTATTGGGACATCTGTGAAACTATTGGGACATCTGTGAAACTACTGGTACATCTGTGAAATTATTGGGACATCTGTGAAACTATGGGGACATCTGTGAAACTAATGGGACATATGTGAAACTATTGGGGCATCTGTGAAACTACTGGGACATATGTGAACCTATTGGGACATCTGTGAATCTACTGGGACATCTGTAAAACTACTGGGACATATGTGAATCTATTGGGACATCTGTGAAACTATTGAGACATCTGTGAAACAACTGGGACATCTGTTAAACTATTGGGACATCTGTTAAACTACTGGTACATCTGTTAAATTATTGGGACATCTGTGAAACTATTGGGACATCTGTAAAACTACTAGGACATATGTGAAACTATTGGGAAATGTGTGAAACTATTGGGACATCTCTGAAACTATTGGGACATCTGTGAAACTACTGGTACATCTGTGAAACTATGGGGAAATCTGTTAACCTACTGGGATATCTGTAAAACTACTGGGACATCTGTGAAACTATTGGGACATCTGTGAAACTATGGGGACATCTGTTAACCTACTGGGACATCTGTGAAACTATTGGGACATCTGTTAATCTACTGGGACATCTGTTGAACTATTGGGACATCTGTGAATCTACTGGGACATCTGTAAAACTACTGGGACACATGTGAACCTATTGGGACATCTGTGAAACTATTGGGACATCTGTGAAACTATTGAGACATCTGTGAAACTACTGGTACATCTGTGAAACTATGGGGAAATCTGTTAACCTACTGGGATATCTGTAAAACTACTGGGACATCTGTGAAACTATTGGGACATCTGTGAAACTATGGGGACATCTGTTAACCTACTGGGACATCTGTGAAACTATTGGGACATCTGTTAATCTACTGGGACATCTGTTGAACTATTGGGACATCTGTGAATCTACTGGGACATCTGTAAAACTACTGGGACACATGTGAACCTATTGGGACATCTGTGAAACTATTGGGACATCTGTGAAACTATTGAGACAACTGTGAAACAACTGGGACATCTGTTAAACTATTGGGACATCTGTTAAACTTCTGGGACATCTGTGAAACTATTGGGACATCTGTGAAACTATTTGGGACATCTGTTAAAGTATTGGGACATCTGTGAATCTACTGGTACATCTGTTAAATTATTGGGACATCTGTGAAACTATGGGGACATCTGTGAAACTAATGGGACATATGTGAAACTATTCGGGCATCTGTGAAACGACTGGGTGATCTGTGAAACTACTGGGACATATGTGAACTTATTGGGACATCTGTGAAACTATTGGGACATCTGTGAAACTATTGGGACATCTGTGAAACTATGGGGACATCTGTGAAACTAATGGGACATATGTGAAACTATTGGGGCATCTGTGAAACTACTGGGATCATCTGTGAAACTAGCGGGACATCTGTAAAACTACTGGGACATCTTTGAAACTATTGGGACATCTGTGAAACTATGGGGACATCTGTTAACCTACTGGAATATCTGTAAAACTTCTGGGACATCTGTGAAACTATTGGGACATCTGTGAAACTATTGGGAAATCTGTGAAACTATTGGGACCTCTGTGAATCTATTGGGACATCTGTGAAACTATTTGGGACATCTGTTAAACTATTGGGACATCTGTGAAACTACTGGTACATCTGTGAAATTATTGGGACATCTGTGAAACTATGGGGACATCTGTGAAACTAATGGGACATATGTGAAACTATTGGGGCATCTGTGAAAATACTGGGACATATGTGAACCTATTGGGACATCTGTGAAACTTTTGGGACATCTGTGAAACTATGGGGACATCTGTTAACCTACTGGGACATCTGTGAAACTACTGGGACATCTGTTAAACTACTGGGACATCTGTTGAACTATTGGGACATCTGTGAATCTACTGGGACATCTGTAAAACTACTGGGACATATGTGAATCTATTGGGACATCTGTGAAACTATTGGGACATCTGTGAAACTATTGAGACATCTGTGAAACAACTGGGACATCTGTGAAACTATTGGGACATCTGTGAAACTATTTGGGACATCTGTTAAACTATTGGGACATCTGTGAAACTACTGATACATCTGTTAAATTATTGGGACATCTGTGAAACTATGGGGACATCTGTGAAACTAATGGGACATATGTGAAACTATTGGGGCATCTGTGAAACGACTGGGTGATCTGTGAAACTACTGGGACATATGTGAACTTATTGGGACATCTGTGAAACTATTGGGACATCTGTGAAACTATTGGGACATCTGTGAAACTATGGGGAAATCTGTGAAACTAATGGGACGTATGTGAAACTATTGGGACATCTGTGAAACTACTGGTACATCTGTTAAATTATTGGGACATCTGTAAAACTATGGGGACATCTGTGAAACTAATGGGACATATGTGAAACTATTGGGGCATCTGTGAAACGACTGGGTGATCTGTGACACTAGTGGGACATATGTGAACTTATTGGGACATCTGTGAAACTATTGGGACATCTGTGAAACTATTGGGACATCTGTGAAACTATGGGGACATTGTGCAACTAATGGGACATATGTGAAACTATTGGGGCATCTGTGAAACTACTGGGATCATCTGTGAAACTACTGGGACATCTGTAAAACTACTGGGACATCTTTGAAACTATTGGGACATCTGTGAAACTATGGGGACATCTGTTAACCTACTGGAATATCTGTAAAACTTCTGGGACATCTGTGAAACTATTGGGACATCTGTGAAACTATTGGGACATCTGTGAAACTACTGGTACATCTGTGAAATTATTGGGACATCTGTGAAACTATGGGGACATCTGTGAAACTAATGGGACATATGTGAAACTATTGGGGCATCTGTGAAACTACTGGGACATATGTGAACCTATTGGGACATCTGTGAATCTACTGGGACATCTGTAAAACTACTGGGACATATGTGAATCTATTGGGACATCTGTGAAACTATTGAGACATCTGTGAAACAACTGGGACATCTGTTAAACTATTGGGACATCTGTTAAACTACTGGTACATCTGTTAAATTATTGGGACATCTGTAAAACTATGGGGACATCTGTGAAACTAATGGGACATATGTGAAACTATTGGGGCATCTGTGAAACGACTGGGTGATCTGTGACACTAGTGGGACATATGTGAACTTATTGGGACATCTGTGAAACCATTGGGACATCTGTGAAACTATTGGGACATCTGTGAAACTATTGGGACATCTGTAAAACTACTGGGACATATGTGAAACTATTGGGAAATGTGTGAAACTATTGGGACATCTGTGAAACTATTGGGACATCTGTGAAACTACTGGTACATCTGTGAAACTATGGGGACATCTGTTAACCTACTGGGATATCTGTAAAACTACTGGGACATCTGTGAAACTATTGGGACATCTGTGAAACTATGGGGACATCTGTTAACCTACTGGGACATCTGTGAAACTATTGGGACATCTGTTAATCTACTGGGACATCTGTTGAACTATTGGGACATCTGTGAATCTACTGGGACATCTGTAAAACTACTGGGACATATGTGAACCTATTGGGACATCTGTGAAACTATTGGGACATTTGTGAAACTATTGAGTCATCTGTGAAACAACTGGGACATCTGTTAAACTATTGGGACATCTGTTAAACTTCTGGGACATCTGTGAAACTATTGGGACATCTGTGAAACTATTTGGGACATCTGTTAAAGTATTGGGACATCTGTGAAACTACTGGTACATCTGTTAAATTATTGGGACATCTGTGAAACTATGGGGACATCTGTGAAACTAATGGGACATATGTGAAACTATTGGGGCATCTGTGAAACGACTGGGTGATCTGTGAAACTACTGGGACATATGTGAACTTATTGGGACATCTGTGAAACTATTGGGACATCTTTGAAACTATTGGGACATCTGTGAAACTATGAGGACATCTGTAAAACTAATGGGACATATGTGAAACTATTGGGGCATCTGTGAAACTACTGGGATCATCTGTGAAACTAGCGGGACATCTGTAAAACTACTGGGACATCTTTGAAACTATTGGGACATCTGTGAAACTATGGGGACATCTGTTAACCTACTGGAATATCTGTAAAACTTCTGGGACATCTGTGAAACTATTGGGACATCTGTGAAACTATTGGGAAATCTGTGAAACTATTGGGACATCTGTGAATCTATTGGGACATCTGTGAAACTATTTGGGACATCTGTTAAACTATTGGGACATCTGTGAAACTACTGGTACATCTGTGAAATTATTGGGACATCTGTGAAACTATGGGGACATCTGTGAAACTAATGGGACATATGTGAAACTATTGGGGCATCTGTGAAACTACTGGGACATATGTGAACCTATTAGGACATCTGTGAAACTTTTGGGACATCTGTGAAACTATGGGGACATCTGTTAACCTACTGGGACATCTGTGAAACTACTGGGACATCTGTTAAACTACTGGGACATCTGTGAAACTATGGGGACATCTGTGAAACTAATGGGACATATGTGAAACTATTGGGGCATCTGTGAAACGACTGGGTGATCTGTAAAACTACTGGGACATATGTGAACTTATTGGGACATCTGTGAATCTACTGGGACATCTGTAAAACTACTGGGACATATGTGAATCTATTGGGACATCTGTGAAACTATTGGGACATCTGTGAAACTATTGAGACATCTGTGAAACAACTGGGACATCTGTGAAACTATTGGGACATCTGTGAAACTATTTGGGACATCTGTTAAACTATTGGGACATCTGTGAAACTACTGATACATCTGTTAAATTATTGGGACATCTGTGAAACTATGGGGACATCTGTGAAACTAATGGGACATATGTGAAACTATTGGGGCATCTGTGAAACGACTGGGTGATCTGTGAAACTACTGGGACATATGTGAACTTATTGGGACATCTGTGAAACTATTGGGACATCTGTGAAACTATTGGGACATCTGTGAAACTATGGGGAAATCTGTGAAACTAATGGGACGTATGTGAAACTATTGGGACATCTGTGAAACTACTGGTACATCTGTTAAATTATTGGGACATCTGTAAAACTATGGGGACATCTGTGAAACTAATGGGACATATGTGAAACTATTGGGGCATCTGTGAAACGACTGGGTGATCTGTGACACTAGTGGGACATATGTGAACTTATTGGGACATCTGTGAAACTATTGGGACATCTGTGAAACTATTGGGACATCTGTGAAACTATGGGGACATTGTGCAACTAATGGGACATATGTGAAACTATTGGGGCATCTGTGAAACTACTGGGATCATCTGTGAAACTACTGGGACATCTGTAAAACTACTGGGACATCTTTGAAACTATTGGGACATCTGTGAAACTATGGGGACATCTGTTAACCTACTGGAATATCTGTAAAACTTCTGGGACATCTGTGAAACTATTGGGACATCTGTGAAACTATTGGGACATCTGTGAAACTACTGGTACATCTGTGAAATTATTGGGACATCTGTGAAACTATGGGGACATCTGTGAAACTAATGGGACATATGTGAAACTATTGGGGCATCTGTGAAACTACTGGGACATATGTGAACCTATTGGGACATCTGTGAATCTACTGGGACATCTGTAAAACTACTGGGACATATGTGAATCTATTGGGACATCTGTGAAACTATTGAGACATCTGTGAAACAACTGGGACATCTGTTAAACTATTGGGACATCTGTTAAACTACTGGTACATCTGTTAAATTATTGGGACATCTGTAAAACTATGGGGACATCTGTGAAACTAATGGGACATATGTGAAACTATTGGGGCATCTGTGAAACGACTGGGTGATCTGTGACACTAGTGGGACATATGTGAACTTATTGGGACATCTGTGAAACCATTGGGACATCTGTGAAACTATTGGGACATCTGTGAAACTATTGGGACATCTGTAAAACTACTGGGACATATGTGAAACTATTGGGAAATGTGTGAAACTATTGGGACATCTGTGAAACTATTGGGACATCTGTGAAACTACTGGTACATCTGTGAAACTATGGGGACATCTGTTAACCTACTGGGATATCTGTAAAACTACTGGGACATCTGTGAAACTATTGGGACATCTGTGAAACTATGGGGACATCTGTTAACCTACTGGGACATCTGTGAAACTATTGGGACATCTGTTAATCTACTGGGACATCTGTTGAACTATTGGGACATCTGTGAATCTACTGGGACATCTGTAAAACTACTGGGACATATGTGAACCTATTGGGACATCTGTGAAACTATTGGGACATTTGTGAAACTATTGAGTCATCTGTGAAACAACTGGGACATCTGTTAAACTATTGGGACATCTGTTAAACTTCTGGGACATCTGTGAAACTATTGGGACATCTGTGAAACTATTTGGGACATCTGTTAAAGTATTGGGACATCTGTGAAACTACTGGTACATCTGTTAAATTATTGGGACATCTGTGAAACTATGGGGACATCTGTGAAACTAATGGGACATATGTGAAACTATTGGGGCATCTGTGAAACGACTGGGTGATCTGTGAAACTACTGGGACATATGTGAACTTATTGGGACATCTGTGAAACTATTGGGACATCTTTGAAACTATTGGGACATCTGTGAAACTATGAGGACATCTGTAAAACTAATGGGACATATGTGAAACTATTGGGGCATCTGTGAAACTACTGGGATCATCTGTGAAACTAGCGGGACATCTGTAAAACTACTGGGACATCTTTGAAACTATTGGGACATCTGTGAAACTATGGGGACATCTGTTAACCTACTGGAATATCTGTAAAACTTCTGGGACATCTGTGAAACTATTGGGACATCTGTGAAACTATTGGGAAATCTGTGAAACTATTGGGACATCTGTGAATCTATTGGGACATCTGTGAAACTATTTGGGACATCTGTTAAACTATTGGGACATCTGTGAAACTACTGGTACATCTGTGAAATTATTGGGACATCTGTGAAACTATGGGGACATCTGTGAAACTAATGGGACATATGTGAAACTATTGGGGCATCTGTGAAACTACTGGGACATATGTGAACCTATTAGGACATCTGTGAAACTTTTGGGACATCTGTGAAACTATGGGGACATCTGTTAACCTACTGGGACATCTGTGAAACTACTGGGACATCTGTTAAACTACTGGGACATCTGTGAAACTATGGGGACATCTGTGAAACTAATGGGACATATGTGAAACTATTGGGGCATCTGTGAAACGACTGGGTGATCTGTAAAACTACTGGGACATATGTGAACTTATTGGGACATCTGTGAAACTATTGGGACATCTGTGAAACTATTGGGACATCTGTGAAACTATGGGGACATCTGTGAAACTAATGGGACATATGTGAAACTATTGGGACATCTGTGAAACTACTGGTACATCTGTTAAATTATTGGGACATCTGTAAAACTATGGGGACATCTGTGAAACTAATGGGACATATGTGAAACTATTGGGGCATCTGTGAAACGACTGGGTGATCTGTGACACTAGTGGGACATATGTGAACTTATTGGGACATCTGTGAAACTATTGGGACATCTGTGAAACTATTGGGACATCTGTGAAACTATGGGGACATTGTGCAACTAATGGGACATATGTGAAACTATTGGGGCATCTGTGAAACTACTGGGATCATCTATGAAACTACTGTGACATCTGTAAAACTACTGGGACATCTTTGAAACTATTGGGACATCTGTGAAACTATGGGGACATCTGTTAACTTACTGGAATATCTGTAAAACTCCTGGGACATCTGTGAAACTATTGGGAGATCTGTGAAACTATTGGGACATCTGTGAAACTACTGGTACATCTGTGAAATTATTGGGACATCTGTGAAACTATGGGGACATCTGTGAAACTAATGGGACATATTTGAAACTATTGGGGCATCTGTGAAACGACTGGGTGATCTGTGAAACTACTGGGACATATGTGAACTTATTGGGACATCTGTGAAACTATTGGGACATCTGTGAAACTATTGGGACATCTGTGAAGCTATGGGGACATCTGTGAAACTAATGGGACATATGTGAAACTATTAGGACATCTGTGAAACTACTGGTACATGTTAAATTATTGGGACATCTGTAAAACTATGGGGACATCTGTGAAACTAATGGAACATATGTGAAACTATTGGGGCATCTGTGAAACGACTGGGTGATCTGTGACACTAGTGGGACATATGCGAACTTATTGGGACATCTGTGAAACTATTGGGACATCTGTGAAACTACTGGGACATCTGTAAAACTACTGGGACATCTTTGAAACTATTGGGACATCTGTGAAACTATGGGGACATCTGTTAACCTACTGGAATATCTGTAAAACTTCTGGGACATCTGTGAAACTATTGGGACATCTGTGAAACTATTGGGACATCTGTGAAACTACTGGTACATCTGTGAAATTATTGGGACATCTGTGAAACTATGGGGACATCTGTGAAACTAATGGGACATATGTGAAACTATTGGGGCATCTGTGAAACTACTGGGACATATGTGAACCTATTGGGACATCTGTGAAACTATTGGGACATCTGTGAAACTATGGGGATATCTGTTAACCTACTGGGACATCTGTTAACCTACTGGGACATCTGTGAAACTACTGGGACATTTGTTAAACTACTGGGACATCTGTTGAACTATTGGGACATCTGTGAATCTACTGAGACATCTGTAAAACTACTGGGACATATGGGAATCTATTGGGACATCTGTGAAACTATTGAGACATCTGTGAAACAACTGGGACATCTGTTAAACTATTGGGACATCTGTTAAACTACTGGTACATCTGTTAAATTATTGGGACATCTGTAAAACTATGGGGACATCTGTGAAACTAATGGGACATATGTGAAACTATTGGGGCATCTGCGAAACGACTGGGTGATCTGTGACACTAGTGGGACATATGTGAACTTATTGGGACATCTGTGAAACTATTGGGACATCTGTGAAACTATTGGGACATCTGTGAAACTATTGGGACATCTGTAAAACTACTGGGACATATGTGAAACTATTGGGAAATGTGTGAAAATATTGGGACATCTGTGAAACTATTGGGACATCTGTGAAACTACTGGTACATCTGTGAAACTATGGGGACATCTGTTAACCTACTGGGATATCTGTAAAACTACTGGGACATCTGTGAAACTATTGGGACATCTGTGAAACTATGGGGACATCTGTTAACCTACTGGGACATCTGTGAAACTATTGGGACATCTGTTAATCTACTGGGACATCTGTTGAACTATTGGGACATCTGTGAATCTACTGGGACATCTGTAAAACTACTGGGACATATGTGAACCTATTGGGACATCTGTGAAACTATTGGGACATTTGTGAAACTATTGAGACATCTGTGAAACAACTGGGACATCTGTTAAACTATTGGGACATCTGTTAAACTTCTGGGACATCTGTGAAACTATTGGGACATCTGTGAAACTATTTGGGACATCTGTTAAAGTATTGGGACATCTGTGAAACTACTGGTACATCTGTTAAATTATTGGGACATCTGTGAAACTATGGGGACATCTGTGAAACTAATGGGACATATGTGAAACTATTGGGGCATCTGTGAAACGACTGGGTGATCTGTGAAACTACTGGGACATATGTGAACTTATTGGGACATCTGTGAAACTATTGGGACATCTTTGAAACTATTGGGACACCTGTGAAACTATGGGGACATCTGTGAAACTAATGGGACATATGTGAAACTATTGGGGCATCTGTGAAACTACTGGGATCATCTGTGAAACTAGCGGGACATCTGTAAAACTACTGGGACATCTTTGAAACTATTGGGACATCTGTGAAACTATGGGGACATCTGTTAACCTACTGGAATATCTGTAAAACTTCTGGGACATCTGTGAAACTATTGGGACATCTGTGAAACTATTGGGAAATCTGTGAAACTATTGGGACATCTGTGAATCTATTGGGGCATCTGTGAAACGACTGGGTGATCTGTGAAACTACTGGGACATATGTGAACTTATTGGGACATCTGTGAAACTATTGGGACATCTGTGAAACTATTGGGACATCTGTGAAGCTATGGGGACATCTGTGAAACTAATGGGACATATGTGAAACTATTAGGACATCTGTGAAACTACTGGTACATGTTAAATTATTGGGACATCTGTAAAACTATGGGGACATCTGTGAAACTAATGGGACATATGTGAAACTATTGGGGCATCTGTGAAACGACTGGGTGATCTGTGACACTAGTGGGACATATGTGAACTTATTGGGACATCTGTGAAACTATTGGGACATCTGTGAAACTATGGGGACATCTGTGCAACTAATGGGACATATGTGAAACTATTGGGGCATCTGTGAAACTACTGGGATCATCTGTGAAACTACTGGGACATCTGTAAAACTACTGGGACATATGTGAACCTATTGGGACATCTGTGAAACTATTGGGACATCTGTGAAACTATTGAGACATCTGTGAAACAACTGGGACATCTGTTAAACTATTGGGACATCTGTTAAACTTCTGGGACATCTGTGAAACTATTGGGACATCTGTGAAACTATTTGGGACATCTGTTAAAGTATTGGGACATCTGTGAAACTACTGGTACATCTGTTAAATTATTGGGACATCTGTGAAACTATGGGGACATCTGTGAAACTAATGGGACATATGTGAAACTATTGGGGCATCTGTGAAACGACTGGGTGATCTGTGAAACTACTGGGACATATGTTAACTTATTGGGACATCTGTGAAACTATTGGGACATCTTTGAAACTATTGGGACATCTGTGAAACTATGGGGACATCTGTGAAACTAATGGGACATATGTGAAACTATTGGGGCATCTGTGAAACTACTGGGATCATCTGTGAAACTAGCGGGACATCTGTAAAACTACTGGGACATCTTTGAAACTATTGGGACATCTGTGAAACTATGGGGACATCTGTTAACCTACTGGAATATCTGTAAAACTTCTGGGACATCTGTGAAACTATTGGGACATCTGTGAAACTATTGGGAAATCTGTGAAACTATTGGGACATCTGTGAATCTATTGGGACATCTGTGAAACTATTTGGGACATCTGTGAAATTATTGGGACATCTGTGAAACTATGGGGACATCTGTGAAACTAATGGGACATATTTGAAACTATTGGGGCATCTGTGAAACGACTGGGTGATCTGTGAAACTACTGGGACATATGTGAACTTATTGGGACATCTGTGAAACTATTGGGACATCTGTGAAACTATTGGGACATCTGTGAAGCTATGGGGACATCTGTGAAACTAATGGGACATATGTGAAACTATTAGGACATCTGTGAAACTACTGGTACATGTTAAATTATTGGGACATCTGTAAAACTATGGGGACATCTGTGAAACTAATGGAACATATGTGAAACTATTGGGGCATCTGTGAAACGACTGGGTGATCTGTGACACTAGTGGGACATATGCGAACTTATTGGGACATCTGTGAAACTATTGGGACATCTGTGAAACTACTGGGACATCTGTAAAACTACTGGGACATCTTTGAAACTATTGGGACATCTGTGAAACTATGGGGACATCTGTTAACCTACTGGAATATCTGTAAAACTTCTGGGACATCTGTGAAACTATTGGGACATCTGTGAAACTATTGGGACATCTGTGAAACTACTGGTACATCTGTGAAATTATTGGGACATCTGTGAAACTATGGGGACATCTGTGAAACTAATGGGACATATGTGAAACTATTGGGGCATCTGTGAAACTACTGGGACATATGTGAACCTATTGGGACATCTGTGAAACTATTGGGACATCTGTGAAACTATGGGGATATCTGTTAACCTACTGGGACATCTGTTAACCTACTGGGACATCTGTGAAACTACTGGGACATTTGTTAAACTACTGGGACATCTGTTGAACTATTGGGACATCTGTGAATCTACTGAGACATCTGTAAAACTACTGGGACATATGGGAATCTATTGGGACATCTGTGAAACTATTGAGACATCTGTGAAACAACTGGGACATCTGTTAAACTATTGGGACATCTGTTAAACTACTGGTACATCTGTTAAATTATTGGGACATCTGTAAAACTATGGGGACATCTGTGAAACTAATGGGACATATGTGAAACTATTGGGGCATCTGCGAAACGACTGGGTGATCTGTGACACTAGTGGGACATATGTGAACTTATTGGGACATCTGTGAAACTATTGGGACATCTGTGAAACTATTGGGACATCTGTGAAACTATTGGGACATCTGTAAAACTACTGGGACATATGTGAAACTATTGGGAAATGTGTGAAACTATTGGGACATCTGTGAAACTATTGGGACATCTGTGAAACTACTGGTACATCTGTGAAACTATGGGGACATCTGTTAACCTACTGGGATATCTGTAAAACTACTGGGACATCTGTGAAACTATTGGGACATCTGTGAAACTATGGGGACATCTGTTAACCTACTGGGACATCTGTGAAACTATTGGGACATCTGTTAATCTACTGGGACATCTGTTGAACTATTGGGACATCTGTGAATCTACTGGGACATCTGTAAAACTACTGGGACATATGTGAACCTATTGGGACATCTGTGAAACTATTGGGACATTTGTGAAACTATTGAGACATCTGTGAAACAACTGGGACATCTGTTAAACTATTAGGACATCTGTTAAACTTCTGGGACATCTGTGAAACTATTGGGACATCTGTGAAACTATTTGGGACATCTGTTAAAGTATTGGGACATCTGTGAAACTACTGGTACATCTGTTAAATTATTGGGACATCTGTGAAACTATGGTGACATCTGTGAAACTAATGGGACATATGTGAAACTATTGGGGCATCTGTGAAACGACTGGGTGATCTGTGAAACTACTGGGACATATGTGAACTTATTGGGACATCTGTGAAACTATTGGGACATCTTTGAAACTATTGGGACACCTGTGAAACTATGGGGACATCTGTGAAACTAATGGGACATATGTGAAACTATTGCGGCATCTGTGAAACTACTGGGATCATCTGTGAAACTAGCGGGACATCTGTAAAACTACTGGGACATCTTTGAAACTATTGGGACATCTGTGAAACTATGGGGACATCTGTTAACCTACTGGAATATCTGTAAAACTTCTGGGACATCTGTGAAACTATTGGGACATCTGTGAAACTATTGGGAAATCTGTGAAACTATTGGGACATCTGTGAATCTATTGGGACATCTGTGAAACTATTTGGGACATCTGTTAAACTATTGGGACATCTGTGAAACTACTGGTACATCTGTGAAATTATTGGGACATCTGTGAAACTATGGGGACATCTGTGAAACTAATGGGACATATGTGAAACTATTGGGGCATCTGTGAAACGACTGGGTGATCTGTGAAACTACTGGGACATATGTGAACTTATTGGGACATCTGTGAAACTATTGGGACATCTTTGAAACTATTGGGACACCTGTGAAACTATGGGGACATCTGTGAAACTAATGGGACATATGTGAAACTATTGGGGCATCTGTGAAACTACTGGGATCATCTGTGAAACTAGCGGGACATCTGTAAAACTACTGGGACATCTTTGAAACTATTGGGACATCTGTGAAACTATGGGGACATCTGTTAACCTACTGGAATATCTGTAAAACTTCTGGGACATCTGTGAAACTATTGGGACATCTGTGAAACTATTGGGAAATCTGTGAAACTATTGGGACATCTGTGAATCTATTGGGGCATCTGTGAAACGACTGGGTGATCTGTGAAACTACTGGGACATATGTGAACTTATTGGGACATTTGTGAAACTATTGGGACATCTGTGAAACTATTGGGACATCTGTGAAGCTATGGGGACATCTGTGAAACTAATGGGACATATGTGAAACTATTAGGACATCTGTGAAACTACTGGTACATGTTAAATTATTGGGACATCTGTAAAACTATGGGGACATCTGTGAAACTAATGGGACATATGTGAAACTATTGGGGCATCTGTGAAACGACTGGGTGATCTGTGACACTAGTGGGACATATGTGAACTTATTGGGACATCTGTGAAACTATTGGGACATCTGTGAAACTATGGGGACATCTGTGCAACTAATGGGACATATGTGAAACTATTGGGGCATCTGTGAAACTACTGGGATCATCTGTGAAACTACTGGGACATCTGTAAAACTACTGGGACATATGTGAACCTATTGGGACATCTGTGAAACTATTGGGACATCTGTGAAACTATTGAGACATCTGTGAAACAACTGGGACATCTGTTAAACTATTGGGACATCTGTTAAACTTCTGGGACATCTGTGAAACTATTGGGACATCTGTGAAACTATTTGGGACATCTGTTAAAGTATTGGGACATCTGTGAAACTACTGGTACATCTGTTAAATTATTGGGACATCTGTGAAACTATGGGGACATCTGTGAAACTAATGGGACATATGTGAAACTATTGGGGCATCTGTGAAACGACTGGGTGATCTGTGAAACTACTGGGACATATGTGAACTTATTGGGACATCTGTGAAACTATTGGGACATCTTTGAAACTATTGGGACATCTGTGAAACTATGGGGACATCTGTGAAACTAATGGGACATATGTGAAACTATTGGGGCATCTGTGAAACTACTGGGATCATCTGTGAAACTAGCGGGACATCTGTAAAACTACTGGGACATCTTTGAAACTATTGGGACATCTGTGAAACTATGGGGACATCTGTTAACCTACTGGAATATCTGTAAAACTTCTGGGACATCTGTGAAACTATTGGGACATCTGTGAAACTATTGGGAAATCTGTGAAACTATTGGGACATCTGTGAATCTATTGGGACATCTGTGAAACTATTTGAGACATCTGTTAAACTATTGGGACATCTGTGAAACTACTGGTACATCTGTGAAATTATTGGGACATCTGTGAAACTATGGGGACATCTGTGAAACTAATGGGACATATGTGAAACTATTGTGGCATCTGTGAAACTACTGGGACATATGTGAACCTATTGGGATATCTGTGAAACTTTTGGGACATCTGTGAAACTATGGGGACATCTGTTAACCTACTGGGACATCTGTGAAACTACTGGGACATCTGTTAAACTACTGGGACATCTGTGAAACTATGGGGACATCTGTGAAACTAATGGGACATATGTGAAACTATTGGGGCATCTGTGAAACGACTGGGTGATCTGTGAAACTACTGGGACATATGTGAACTTATTGGGACATCTGTGAAACTATTGGGACATCTGTGAAACTATTGGGACATCTGTGAAACTATGGGGACATCTGTGAAACTAATGGGACATATGTGAAACTATTGGGACATCTGTGAAACTACTGGTACATCTGTTAAATTATTGGGACATCTGTAAAACTATGGGGACATCTGTGAAACTAATGGGACATATGTGAAACTATTGGGGCATCTGTGAAACGACTGGGTGATCTGTGACACTAGTGGGACATATGTGAACTTATTGGGACATCTGTGAAACTATTGGGACATATGTGAAACTATTGGGACATCTGTGAAACTATGGGGACATTGTGCAACTAATGGGACATATGTGAAACTATTGGGGCATCTGTGAAACTACTGGGATCATCTGTGAAACTACTGGGACATCTGTAAAACTACTGGGACATCTTTGAAACTATTGGGACATCTGTGAAACTATGGGGACATCTGTTAACTTACTGGAATATCTGTAAAACTCCTGGGACATCTGTGAAACTATTGGGACATCTGTGAAACTATTGGGACATCTGTGAAACTACTGGTACATCTGTGAAATTATTGGGACATCTGTGAAACTATGGGGACATCTGTGAAACTAATGGGACATATTTGAAACTATTGGGGCATCTGTGAAACGACTGGGTGATCTGTGAAACTACTGGGACATATGTGAACTTATTGGGACATCTGTGAAACTATTGGGACATCTGTGAAACTATTGGGACATCTGTGAAGCTATGGGGACATCTGTGAAACTAATGGGACATATGTGAAACTATTAGGACATCTGTGAAACTACTGGTACATGTTAAATTATTGGGACATCTGTAAAACTATGGGGACATCTGTGAAACTAATGGAACATATGTGAAACTATTGGGGCATATGTGAAACGACTGGGTGATCTGTGACACTAGTGGGACATATGCGAACTTATTGGGACATCTGTGAAACTATTGGGACATCTGTGAAACTACTGGGACATCTGTAAAACTACTGGGACATCTTTGAAACTATTGGGACATCTGTGAAACTATGGGGACATCTGTTAACCTACTGGAATATCTGTAAAACTTCTGGGACATCTGTGAAACTATTGGGACATCTGTGAAACTATTGGGACATCTGTGAAACTACTGGTACATCTGTGAAATTATTGGGACATCTGTGAAACTATGGGGACATCTGTGAAACTAATGGGACATATGTGAAACTATTGGGGCATCTGTGAAACTACTGGGACATATGTGAACCTATTGGGACATCTGTGAAACTATTGGGACATCTGTGAAACTATGGGGATATCTGTTAACCTACTGGGACATCTGTTAACCTACTGGGACATCTGTGAAACTACTGGGACATTTGTTAAACTACTGGGACATCTGTTGAACTATTGGGACATCTGTGAATCTACTGAGACATCTGTAAAACTACTGGGACATATGGGAATCTATTGGGACATCTGTGAAACTATTGAGACATCTGTGAAACAACTGGGACATCTGTTAAACTATTGGGACATCTGTTAAACTACTGGTACATCTGTTAAATTATTGGGACATCTGTAAAACTATGGGGACATCTGTGAAACTAATGGGACATATGTGAAACTATTGGGGCATCTGCGAAACGACTGGGTGATCTGTGACACTAGTGGGACATATGTGAACTTATTGGGACATCTGTGAAACTATTGGGACATCTGTGAAACTATTGGGACATCTGTGAAACTATTGGGACATCTGTAAAACTACTGGGACATATGTGAAACTATTGGGAAATGTGTGAAACTATTGGGACATCTGTGAAACTATTGGGACATCTGTGAAACTACTGGTACATCTGTGAAACTATGGGGACATCTGTTAACCTACTGGGATATCTGTAAAACTACTGGGACATCTGTGAAACTATTGGGACATCTGTGAAACTATGGGGACATCTGTTAACCTACTGGGACATCTGTGAAACTATTGGGACATCTGTTAATCTACTGGGACATCTGTTGAACTATTGGGACATCTGTGAATCTACTGGGACATCTGTAAAACTACTGGGACATATGTGAACCTATTGGGACATCTGTGAAACTATTGGGACATTTGTGAAACTATTGAGACATCTGTGAAACAACTGGGACATCTGTTAAACTATTGGGACATCTGTTAAACTTCTGGGACATCTGTGAAACTATTGGGACATCTGTGAAACTATTTGGGACATCTGTTAAAGTATTGGGACATCTGTGAAACTACTGGTACATCTGTTAAATTATTGGGACATCTGTGAAACTATGGGGACATCTGTGAAACTAATGGGACATATGTGAAACTATTGGGGCATCTGTGAAACGACTGGGTGATCTGTGAAACTACTGGGACATATGTGAACTTATTGGGACATCTGTGAAACTATTGGGACATCTTTGAAACTATTGGGACACCTGTGAAACTATGGGGACATCTGTGAAACTAATGGGACATATGTGAAACTATTGGGGCATCTGTGAAACTACTGGGATCATCTGTGAAACTAGCGGGACATCTGTAAAACTACTGGGACATCTTTGAAACTATTGGGACATCTGTGAAACTACTGGGACATCTGTAAAACTACTGGGACATCTTTGAAACTATTGGGACATCTGTGAAACTATGGGGACATCTGTTAACCTACTGGAATATCTGTAAAACTTCTGGGACATCTGTGAAACTATTGGGACATCTGTGAAACTATTGGGACATCTGTGAAACTACTGGTACATCTGTGAAATTATTGGGACATCTGTGAAACTATGGGGACATCTGTGAAACTAATGGGACATATGTGAAACTATTGGGGCATCTGTGAAACTACTGGGACATATGTGAACCTATTGGGACATCTGTGAAACTATTGGGACATCTGTGAAACTATGGGGATATCTGTTAACCTACTGGGACATCTGTTAACCTACTGGGACATCTGTGAAACTACTGGGACATTTGTTAAACTACTGGGACATCTGTTGAACTATTGGGACATCTGTGAATCTACTGAGACATCTGTAAAACTACTGGGACATATGGGAATCTATTGGGACATCTGTGAAACTATTGAGACATCTGTGAAACAACTGGGACATCTGTTAAACTATTGGGACATCTGTTAAACTACTGGTACATCTGTTAAATTATTGGGACATCTGTAAAACTATGGGGACATCTGTGAAACTAATGGGACATATGTGAAACTATTGGGGCATCTGCGAAACGACTGGGTGATCTGTGACACTAGTGGGACATATGTGAACTTATTGGGACATCTGTGAAACTATTGGGACATCTGTGAAACTATTGGGACATCTGTGAAACTATTGGGACATCTGTAAAACTACTGGGACATATGTGAAACTATTGGGAAATGTGTGAAACTATTGGGACATCTGTGAAACTATTGGGACATCTGTGAAACTACTGGTACATCTGTGAAACTATGGGGACATCTGTTAACCTACTGGGATATCTGTAAAACTACTGGGACATCTGTGAAACTATTGGGACATCTGTGAAACTATGGGGACATCTGTTAACCTACTGGGACATCTGTGAAACTATTGGGACATCTGTTAATCTACTGGGACATCTGTTGAACTATTGGGACATCTGTGAATCTACTGGGACATCTGTAAAACTACTGGGACATATGTGAACCTATTGGGACATCTGTGAAACTATTGGGACATTTGTGAAACTATTGAGACATCTGTGAAACAACTGGGACATCTGTTAAACTATTGGAACATCTGTTAAACTTCTGGGACATCTGTGAAACTATTGGGACATCTGTGAAACTATTTGGGACATCTGTTAAAGTATTGGGACATCTGTGAAACTACTGGTACATCTGTTAAATTATTGGGACATCTGTGAAACTATGGGGACATCTGTGAAACTAATGGGACATATGTGAAACTATTGGGGCATCTGTGAAACGACTGGGTGATCTGTGAAACTACTGGGACATATGTGAACTTATTGGGACATCTGTGAAACTATTGGGACATCTTTGAAACTATTGGGACACCTGTGAAACTATGGGGACATCTGTGAAACTAATGGGACATATGTGAAACTATTGGGGCATCTGTGAAACTACTGGGATCATCTGTGAAACTAGCGGGACATCTGTAAAACTACTGGGACATCTTTGAAACTATTGGGACATCTGTGAAACTATGGGGACATCTGTTAACCTACTGGAATATCTGTAAAACTTCTGGGACATCTGTGAAACTATTGGGACATCTGTGAAACTATTGGGAAATCTGTGAAACTATTGGGACATCTGTGAATCTATTGGGACATCTGTGAAACTATTTGGGACATCTGTTAAACTATTGGGACATCTGTGAAACTACTGGTACATCTGTGAAATTATTGGGACATCTGTGAAACTATGGGGACATCTGTGAAACTAATGGGACATATGTGAACCTATTGGGGCATCTGTGAAACGACTGGGTGATCTGTGAAACTACTGGGACATATGTGAACTTATTGGGACATCTGTGAAACTATTGGGACATCTTTGAAACTATTGGGACACCTGTGAAACTATGGGGACATCTGTGAAACTAATGGGACATATGTGAAACTATTGGGGCATCTGTGAAACTACTGGGATCATCTGTGAAACTAGCGGGACATCTGTAAAACTACTGGGACATCTTTGAAACTATTGGGACATCTGTGAAACTATGGGGACATCTGTTAACCTACTGGAATATCTGTAAAACTTCTGGGACATCTGTGAAACTATTGGGACATCTGTGAAACTATTGGGAAATCTGTGAAACTATTGGGACATCTGTGAATCTATTGGGGCATCTGTGAAACGACTGGGTGATCTGTGAAACTACTGGGACATATGTGAACTTATTGGGACATCTGTGAAACTATTGGGACATCTGTGAAACTATTGGGACATCTGTGAAGCTATGGGGACATCTGTGAAACTAATGGGACATATGTGAACTATTAGGACATCTGTGAAACTACTGGTACATGTTAAATTATTGGGACATCTGTAAAACTATGGGGACATCTGTGAAACTAATGGGACATATGTGAAACTATTGGGGCATCTGTGAAACGACTGGGTGATCTGTGACACTAGTGGGACATATGTGAACTTATTGGGACATCTGTGAAACTATTGGGACATCTGTGAAACTATGGGGACATCTGTGCAACTAATGGGACATATGTGAAACTATTGGGGCATCTGTGAAACTACTGGGATCATCTGTGAAACTACTGGGACATCTGTAAAACTACTGGGACATATGTGAACCTATTGGGACATCTGTGAAACTATTGGGACATCTGTGAAACTATTGAGACATCTGTGAAACAACTGGGACATCTGTTAAACTATTGGGACATCTGTTAAACTTCTGGGACATCTGTGAAACTATTGGGACATCTGTGAAACTATTTGGGACATCTGTTAAAGTATTGGGACATATGTGAAACTACTGGTACATCTGTTAAATTATTGGGACATCTGTGAAACTATGGGGACATCTGTGAAACTAATGGGACATATGTGAAACTATTGGGGCATCTGTGAAACGACTGGGTGATCTGTGAAACTACTGGGACATATGTGAACTTATTGGGACATCTGTGAAACTATTGGGACATCTTTGAAACTATTGGGACATCTGTGAAACTATGGGGACATCTGTGAAACTAATGGGACATATGTGAAACTATTGGGGCATCTGTGAAACTACTGGGATCATCTGTGAAACTAGCGGGACATCTGTAAAACTACTGGGACATCTTTGAAACTATTGGGACATCTGTGAAACTATGGGGACATCTGTTAACCTACTGGAATATCTGTAAAACTTCTTGGACATCTGTGAAACTATTGGGACATCTGTGAAACTATTGGGAAATCTGTGAAACTATTGGGACATCTGTGAATCTATTGGGACATCTGTGAAACTATTTGGGACATCTGTTAAACTATTGGGACATCTGTGAAACTACTGGTACATCTGTGAAATTATTGGGACATCTGTGAAACTATGGGGACATCTGTGAAACTAATGGGACATATGTGAAACTATTGTGGCATCTGTGAAACTACTGGGACATATGTGAACCTATTGGGATATCTGTGAAACTTTTGGGACATCTGTGAAACTATGGGGACATCTGTTAACCTACTGGGACATCTGTGAAACTACTGGGACATCTGTTAAACTACTGGGACATCTGTGAAACTATGGGGACATCTGTGAAACTAATGGGACATATGTGAAACTATTGGGGCATCTGTGAAACGACTGGGTGATCTGTGAAACTACTGGGACATATGTGAACTTATTGGGACATCTGTGAAACTATTGGGACATCTGTGAATCTATTGGGACATCTGTGAAACTATGGGGACATCTGTGAAACTAATGGGACATATGTGAAACTATTGGGACATCTGTGAAACTACTGGTACATCTGTTAAATTATTGGGACATCTGTAAAACTATGGGGACATCTGTCAAACTAATGGGACATATGTGAAACTATTGGGGCATCTGTGAAACGACTGGGTGATCTGTGACACTAGTGGGACATATGTGAACTTATTGGGACATCTGTGAAACTATTGGGACATCTGTGAAACTATTGGGACATCTGTGAAACTATGGGGACATTGTGCAACTAATGGGACATATGTGAAACTATTGGGGCATCTGTGAAACTACTGGGATCATCTGTGAAACTACTGGGACATCTGTAAAACTACTGGGACATCTTTGAAACTATTGGGACATCTGTGAAACTATGGGGACATCTGTTAACTTACTGGAATATCTGTAAAACTCCTGGGACATCTGTGAAACTATTGGGACATCTGTGAAACTATTGGGACATCTGTGAAACTACTGGTACATCTGTGAAATTATTGGGACATCTGTGAAACTATGGGGACATCTGTGAAACTAATGGGACATATTTGAAACTATTGGGGCATCTGTGAAACGACTGGGTGATCTGTGAAACTACTGGGACATATGTGAACTTTTTGGGACATCTGTGAAACTATTGGGACATCTGTGAAACTATTGGGACATCTGTGAAGCTATGGGGACATCTGTGAAACTAATGGGACATATGTGAAACTATTAGGACATCTGTGAAACTACTGGTACATGTTAAATTATTGGGACATCTGTAAAACTATGGGGACATCTGTGAAACTAATGGAACATATGTGAAACTATTGGGGCATCTGTGAAACGACTGGGTGATCTGTGACACTAGTGGGACATATGCGAACTTATTGGGACATCTGTGAAACTATTGGGACATCTGTGAAACTACTGGGACATCTGTAAAACTACTGGGACATCTTTGAAACTATTGGGACATCTGTGAAACTATGGGGACATCTGTTAACCTACTGGAATATCTGTAAAACTTCTGGGACATCTGTGAAACTATTGGGACATCTGTGAAACTATTGGGACATCTGTGAAACTACTGGTACATCTGTGAAATTATTGGGACATCTGTGAAACTATGGGGACATCTGTGAAACTAATGGGACATATGTGAAACTATTGGGGCATCTGTGAAACTACTGGGACATATGTGAACCTATTGGGACATCTGTGAAACTATTGGGACATCTGTGAAACTATGGGGATATCTGTTAACCTACTGGGACATCTGTTAACCTACTGGGACATCTGTGAAACTACTGGGACATTTGTTAAACTACTGGGACATCTGTTGAACTATTGGGACATCTGTGAATCTACTGAGACATCTGTAAAACTACTGGGACATATGGGAATCTATTGGGACATCTGTGAAACTATTGAGACATCTGTGAAACAACTGGGACATCTGTTAAACTATTGGGACATCTGTTAAACTACTGGTACATCTGTTAAATTATTGGGACATCTGTAAAACTATGGGGACATCTGTGAAACTAATGGGACATATGTGAAACTATTGGGGCATCTGCGAAACGACTGGGTGATCTGTGACACTAGTGGGACATATGTGAACTTATTGGGACATCTGTGAAACTATTGGGACATCTGTGAAACTATTGGGACATCTGTGAAACTATTGGGACATCTGTAAAACGACTGGGACATATGTGAAACTATTGGGAAATGTGTGAAACTATTGGGACATCTGTGAAACTATTGGGACATCTGTGAAACTACTGGTACATCTGTGAAACTATGGGGACATCTGTTAACCTACTGGGATATCTGTAAAACTACTGGGACATCTGTGAAACTATTGGGACATCTGTGAAACTATGGGGACATCTGTTAACCTACTGGGACATCTGTGAAACTATTGGGACATCTGTTAATCTACTGGGACATCTGTTGAACTATTGGGACATCTGTGAATCTACTGGGACATCTGTAAAACTACTGGGACATATGTGAACCTATTGGGACATCTGTGAAACTATTGGGACATTTGTGAAACTATTGAGACATCTGTGAAACAACTGGGACATCTGTTAAACTATTGGGACATCTGTTAAACTTCTGGGACATCTGTGAAACTATTGGGACATCTGTGAAACTATTTGGGACATCTGTTAAAGTATTGGGACATCTGTGAAACTACTGGTACATCTGTTAAATTATTGGGACATCTGTGAAACTATGGGGACATCTGTGAAACTAATGGGACATATGTGAAACTATTGGGGCATCTGTGAAACGACTGGGTGATCTGTGAAACTACTGGGACATATGTGAACTTATTGGGACATCTGTGAAACTATTGGGACATCTTTGAAACTATTGGGACACCTGTGAAACTATGGGGACATCTGTGAAACTAATGGGACATATGTGAAACTATTGGGGCATCTGTGAAACTACTGGGATCATCTGTGAAACTAGCGGGACATCTGTAAAACTACTGGGACATCTTTGAAACTATTGGGACATCTGTGAAACTATGGGGACATCTGTTAACCTACTGGAATATCTGTAAAACTTCTGGGACATCTGTGAAACTATTGGGACATCTGTGAAACTATTGGGAAATCTGTGAAACTATTGGGACATCTGTGAATCTATTGGGACATCTGTGAAACTATTTGGGACATCTGTTAAACTATTGGGACATCTGTGAAACTACTGGTACATCTGTGAAATTATTGGGACATCTGTGAAACTATGGGGACATCTGTGAAACTAATGGGACATATGTGAACCTATTGGGGCATCTGTGAAACGACTGGGTGATCTGTGAAACTACTGGGACATATGTGAACTTATTGGGACATCTGTGAAACTATTGGGACATCTTTGAAACTATTGGGACACCTGTGAAACTATGGGGACATCTGTGAAACTAATGGGACATATGTGAAACTATTGGGGCATCTGTGAAACTACTGGGATCATCTGTGAAACTAGCGGGACATCTGTAAAACTACTGGGACATCTTTGAAACTATTGGGACATCTGTGAAACTATGGGGACATCTGTTAACCTACTGGAATATCTGTAAAACTTCTGGGACATCTGTGAAACTATTGGGACATCTGTGAAACTATTGGGAAATCTGTGAAACTATTGGGACATCTGTGAATCTATTGGGACATCTGTGAAACTATTTGGGACATCTGTTAAACTATTGGGACATCTGTGAAACTACTGGTACATCTGTGAAATTATTGGGACATCTGTGAAACTATGGGGACATCTGTGAAACTAATGGGACATATGTGAAACTATTGGGGCATCTGTGAAACTACTGGGACATATGTGAACCTATTGGGACATCTGTGAAACTTTTGGGACATCTGTGAAACTATGGGGACATCTGTTAACCTACTGGGACATCTGTGAAACTACTGGGACATCTGTTAAACTACTGGGACATCTGTGAAACTATGGGGACATCTGTGAAACTAATGGGACATATGTGAAACTATTGGGGCATCTGTGAAACGACTGGGTGATCTGTGAAACTACTGGGACATATGTGAACTTATTGGGACATCTGTGAAACTATTGGGACATCTGTGAAACTATTGGGACATCTGTGAAACTATGGGGACATCTGTAAAACTAATGGGACATATGTGAAACTATTGGGACATCTGTGAAACTACTGGTACATCTGTTAAATTATTGGGACATCTGTAAAACTATGGGGACATCTGTGAAACTAGTGGGACATATGTGAAACTATTGGGGCATCTGTGAAACGACTGGGTGATCTGTGACACTAGTGGGACATATGTGAACTTATTGGGACATCTGTGAAACTATTGGGACATCTGTGAAACTATTGGGACATCTGTGAAACTATGGGGACATTGTGCAACTAATGGGACATATGTGAAACTATTGGGGCATCTGTGAAACTACTGGGATCATCTGTGAAACTACTGGGACATCTGTAAAACTACTGGGACATCTTTGAAACTATTGGGACATCTGTGAAACTATGGGGACATCTGTTAACTTACTGGAATATCTGTAAAACTCCTGGGACATCTGTGAAACTATTGGGACATCTGTGAAACTATTGGGACATCTGTGAAGCTATGGGGACATCTGTGAAACTAATGGGACATATGTGAAACTATTAGGACATCTGTGAAACTACTGGTACATGTTAAATTATTGGGACATCTGTAAAACTATGGGGACATCTGTGAAACTAATGGAACATATGTGAAACTATTGGGGCATCTGTGAAACGACTGGGTGATCTGTGACACTAGTGGGACATATGCGAACTTATTGGGACATCTGTGAAACTATTGGGACATCTGTGAAACTACTGGGACATCTGTAAAACTACTGGGACATCTTTGAAACTATTGGGACATCTGTGAAACTATGGGGACATCTGTTAACCTACTGGAATATCTGTAAAACTTCTGGGACATCTGTGAAACTATTGGGACATCTGTGAAACTATTGGGACATCTGTGAAACTACTGGTACATCTGTGAAATTATTGGGACATCTGTGAAACTATGGGGACATCTGTGAAACTAATGGGACATATGTGAAACTATTGGGGCATCTGTGAAACTACTGGGACATATGTGAACCTATTGGGACATCTGTGAAACTATTGGGACATCTGTGAAACTATGGGGATATCTGTTAACCTACTGGGACATCTGTTAACCTACTGGGACATCTGTGAAACTACTGGGACATTTGTTAAACTACTGGGACATCTGTTGAACTATTGGGACATCTGTGAATCTACTGAGACATCTGTAAAACTACTGGGACATATGGGAATCTATTGGGACATCTGTGAAACTATTGAGACATCTGTGAAACAACTGGGACATCTGTTAAACTATTGGGACATCTGTTAAACTACTGGTACATCTGTTAAATTATTGGGACATCTGTAAAACTATGGGGACATCTGTGAAACTAATGGGACATATGTGAAACTATTGGGGCATCTGCGAAACGACTGGGTGATCTGTGACACTAGTGGGACATATGTGAACTTATTGGGACATCTGTGAAACTATTGGGACATCTGTGAAACTATTGGGACATCTGTGAAACTATTGGGACATCTGTAAAACGACTGGGACATATGTGAAACTATTGGGAAATGTGTGAAACTATTGGGACATCTGTGAAACTATTGGGACATCTGTGAAACTACTGGTACATCTGTGAAACTATGGGGACATCTGTTAACCTACTGGGATATCTGTAAAACTACTGGGACATCTGTGAAACTATTGGGACATCTGTGAAACTATGGGGACATCTGTTAACCTACTGGGACATCTGTGAAACTATTGGGACATCTGTTAATCTACTGGGACATCTGTTGAACTATTGGGACATCTGTGAATCTACTGGGACATCTGTAAAACTACTGGGACATATGTGAACCTATTGGGACATCTGTGAAACTATTGGGACATTTGTGAAACTATTGAGACATCTGTGAAACAACTGGGACATCTGTTAAACTATTGGGACATCTGTTAAACTTCTGGGACATCTGTGAAACTATTGGGACATCTGTGAAACTATTTGGGACATCTGTTAAAGTATTGGGACATCTGTGAAACTACTGGTACATCTGTTAAATTATTGGGACATCTGTGAAACTATGGGGACATCTGTGAAACTAATGGGACATATGTGAAACTATTGGGGCATCTGTGAAACGACTGGGTGATCTGTGAAACTACTGGGACATATGTGAACTTATTGGGACATCTGTGAAACTATTGGGACATCTTTGAAACTATTGGGACACCTGTGAAACTATGGGGACATCTGTGAAACTAATGGGACATATGTGAAACTATTGGGGCATCTGTGAAACTACTGGGATCATCTGTGAAACTAGCGGGACATCTGTAAAACTACTGGGACATCTTTGAAACTATTGGGACATCTGTGAAACTATGGGGACATCTGTTAACCTACTGGAATATCTGTAAAACTTCTGGGACATCTGTGAAACTATTGGGACATCTGTGAAACTATTGGGAAATCTGTGAAACTATTGGGACATCTGTGAATCTATTGGGACATCTGTGAAACTATTTGGGACATCTGTTAAACTATTGGGACATCTGTGAAACTACTGGTACATCTGTGAAATTATTGGGACATCTGTGAAACTATGGGGACATCTGTGAAACTAATGGGACATATGTGAACCTATTGGGGCATCTGTGAAACGACTGGGTGATCTGTGAAACTACTGGGACATATGTGAACTTATTGGGACATCTGTGAAACTATTGGGACATCTTTGAAACTATTGGGACACCTGTGAAACTATGGGGACATCTGTGAAACTAATGGGACATATGTGAAACTATTGGGGCATCTGTGAAACTACTGGGATCATCTGTGAAACTAGCGGGACATCTGTAAAACTACTGGGACATCTTTGAAACTATTGGGACATCTGTGAAACTATGGGGACATCTGTTAACCTACTGGAATATCTGTAAAACTTCTGGGACATCTGTGAAACTATTGGGACATCTGTGAAACTATTGGGAAATCTGTGAAACTATTGGGACATCTGTGAATCTATTGGGACATCTGTGAAACTATTTGGGACATCTGTTAAACTATTGGGACATCTGTGAAACTACTGGTACATCTGTGAAATTATTGGGACATCTGTGAAACTATGGGGACATCTGTGAAACTAATGGGACATATGTGAAACTATTGGGGCATCTGTGAAACTACTGGGACATATGTGAACCTATTGGGACATCTGTGAAACTTTTGGGACATCTGTGAAACTATGGGGACATCTGTTAACCTACTGGGACATCTGTGAAACTACTGGGACATCTGTTAAACTACTGGGACATCTGTGAAACTATGGGGACATCTGTGAAACTAATGGGACATATGTGAAACTATTGGGGCATCTGTGAAACGACTGGGTGATCTGTGAAACTACTGGGACATATGTGAACTTATTGGGACATCTGTGAAACTATTGGGACATCTGTGAAACTATTGGGACATCTGTGAAACTATGGGGACATCTGTAAAACTAATGGGACATATGTGAAACTATTGGGACATCTGTGAAACTACTGGTACATCTGTTAAATTATTGGGACATCTGTAAAACTATGGGGACATCTGTGAAACTAGTGGGACATATGTGAAACTATTGGGGCATCTGTGAAACGACTGGGTGATCTGTGACACTAGTGGGACATATGTGAACTTATTGGGACATCTGTGAAACTATTGGGACATCTGTGAAACTATTGGGACATCTGTGAAACTATGGGGACATTGTGCAACTAATGGGACATATGTGAAACTATTGGGGCATCTGTGAAACTACTGGGATCATCTGTGAAACTACTGGGACATCTGTAAAACTACTGGGACATCTTTGAAACTATTGGGACATCTGTGAAACTATGGGGACATCTGTTAACTTACTGGAATATCTGTAAAACTCCTGGGACATCTGTGAAACTATTGGGACATCTGTGAAACTATTGGGACATCTGTGAAACTACTGGTACATCTGTGAAATTATTGGGACATCTGTGAAACTATGGGGACATCTGTGAAACTAATGGGACATATTTGAAACTATTGGGGCATCTGTGAAACGACTGGGTGATCTGTGAAACTACTGGGACATATGTGAACTTTTTGGGACATCTGTGAAACTATTGGGACATCTGTGAAACTATTGGGACATCTGTGAAGCTATGGGGACATCTGTGAAACTAATGGGACATATGTGAAACTATTAGGACATCTGTGAAACTACTGGTACATGTTAAATTATTGGGACATCTGTAAAACTATGGGGACATCTGTGAAACTAATGGGACATATGTGAAACTATTGGGGCATCTGCGAAACGACTGGGTGATCTGTGACACTAGTGGGACATATGTGAACTTATTGGGACATCTGTGAAACTATTGGGACATCTGTGAAACTATGGGGACATCTGTGCAACTAATGGGACATATGTGAAACTATTGGGGCATCTGTGAAACTACTGGGATCATCTGTGAAACTACTGGGACATCTGTAAAACTACTGGGACATATGTGAACCTATTGGGACATCTGTGAAACTATTGGGACATCTGTGAAACTATTGAGACATCTGTGAAACAACTGGGACATCTGTTAAACTATTGGGACATCTGTTAAACTTCTGGGACATCTGTGAAACTATTGGGACATCTGTGAAACTATTTGGGACATCTGTTAAAGTATTGGGACATCTGTGAAACTACTGATACATCTGTTAAATTATTGGGACATCTGTGAAACTATGGGGACATCTGTGAAACTAATGGGACATATGTGAAACTATTGGGGCATCTGTGAAACGACTGGGTGATCTGTGAAACTACTGGGACATATGTTAACTTATTGGGACATCTGTGAAACTATTGGGACATCTGTGAAACTATGGGGACATCTGTGAAACTAATGGGACATATGTGAAACTATTGGGGCATCTGTGAAACTACTGGGATCATCTGTGAAACTAGCGGGACATCTGTAAAACTACTGGGACATCTTTGAAACTATTGGGACATCTGTGAAACTATGGGGACATCTGTTAACCTACTGGAATATCTGTAAAACTTCTGGGACATCTGTGAAACTATTGGGACATCTGTGAAACTATTGGGAAATCTGTGAAACTATTGGGACATCTGTGAATCTATTGGGACATCTGTGAAACTATTTGGGACATCTGTTAAACTATTGGGACATCTGTGAAACTACTGGTACATCTGTTAAATTATTGGGACATCTGTGAAACTATGGGGACATCTGTGAAACTAATGGGACATATGTGAAACTATTGTGGCATCTGTGAAACTACTGGGACATATGTGAACCTATTGGGACATCTGTGAAACTTTTGGGACATCTGTGAAACTATGGGGACATCTGTTAACCTACTGGGACATCTGTGAAACTACTGGGACATCTGTTAAACTACTGGGACATCTGTGAAACTATGGGGACATCTGTGAAACTAATGGGACATATGTGAAACTATTGGGGCATCTGTGAAACGACTGGGTGATCTGGGAAACTACTGGGACATATGTGAACTTATTGGGACATCTGTGAAACTATTGGGACATCTATGAAACTATTGGGACATCTGTGAAACTATGGGGACATCTGTGAAACTAATGGGACATATGTGAAACTATTGGGACATCTGTGAAACTACTGGTACATCTGTTAAATTATTGGGACATCTGTAAAACTATGGGGACATCTGTGAAACTAATGGGACATATGTGAAACTATTGGGGCATCTGTGAAACGACTGGGTGATCTGTGACACTAGTGGGACATATGTGAACTTATTGGGACATCTGTGAAACTATTGGGACATCTGTGAAACTATTGGGACATCTGTGAAACTATGGGGACATTATGCAACTAATGGGACATATGTGAAACTATTGGGGCATCTGTGAAACTACTGGGATCATCTGTGAAACTACTGGGACATCTGTAAAACTACTGGGACATCTTTGAAACTATTGGGACATCTGTGAAACTATGGGGACATCTGTTAACTTACTGGAATATCTGTAAAACTCCTGGGACATCTGTGAAACTATTGGGACATCTGTGAAACTATTGGGACATCTGTGAAACTACTGGTACATCTGTGAAATTATTGGGACATCTGTGAAACTATGGGGACATCTGTGAAACTAATGGGACATATTTGAAACTATTGGGGCATCTGTGAAACGACTGGGTGATCTGTGAAACTACTGGGACATATGTGAACTTATTGGGACATCTGTGAAACTATTGGGACATCTGTGAAACTATTGGGACATCTGTGAAGCTATGGGGACATCTGTGAAACTAATGGGACATATGTGAAACTATTAGGACATCTGTGAAACTACTGGTACATGTTAAATTATTGGGACATCTGTAAAACTATGGGGACATCTGTGAAACTAATGGAACATATGTGAAACTATTGGGGCATCTGTGAAACGACTGGGTGATCTGTGACACTAGTGGGACATATGTGAACTTATTGGGACATCTGTGAAACTATTGGGACATCTGTGAAACTATGGGGACATCTGTGCAACTAATGGGACATATGTGAAACTATTGGGGCATCTGTGAAACTACTGGGATCATCTGTGAAACTACTGGGACATCTGTAAAACTACTGGGACATCTTTGAAACTATTGGGACATCTGTGAAACTATGGGGACATCTGTTAACCTACTGGAATATCTGTAAAACTTCTGGGACATCTGTGAAACTATTGGGACATCTGTGAAACTATTGGGACATCTGTGAAACTACTGGTACATCTGTGAAATTATTGGGACATCTGTGAAACTATGGGGACATCTGTGAAACTAATGGGACATATGTGAAACTATTGGGGCATCTGTGAAACTACTGGGACATATGTGAACCTATTGGGACATCTGTGAAACTATTGGGACATCTGTGAAACTATGGGGATATCTGTTAACCTACTGGGACATCTGTTAACCTACTGGGACATCTGTGAAACTACTGGGACATTTGTTAAACTACTGGGACATCTGTTGAACTATTGGGACATCTGTGAATCTACTGAGACATCTGTAAAACTACTGGGACATATGGGAATCTATTGGGACATCTGTGAAACTATTGAGACATCTGTGAAACAACTGGGACATCTGTTAAACTATTGGGACATCTGTTAAACTACTGGTACATCTGTTAAATTATTGGGACATCTGTAAAACTATGGGGACATCTGTGAAACTAATGGGACATATGTGAAACTATTGGGGCATCTGTGAAACGACTGGGTGATCTGTGACACTAGTGGGACATATGTGAACTTATTGGGACATCTGTGAAACTATTGGGACATCTGTGAAACTACTGGGACATCTGTGAAACTACTGGTACATCTGTTAAATTATTGGGACATCTGTAAAACTATGGGGACATCTGTTAACCTACTGGAATATCTGTAAAACTTCTGGGACATCTGTGAAATTATTGGGACATCTGTGAACCTATTGGGACATCTGTGAAACTACTGGTACATCTGTGAAATTATTGGGACATCTGTGAAACTATGGGGACATCTGTGAAACTAATGGGACATATGTGAAACTATTGGGGCATCTGTGAAACTACTGGGACATATGTGAACCTATTGGGACATCTGTGAAACTATTGGGACATCTGTGAAACTATGGGGATATCTGTTAACCTACTGGGACATCTGTTAACCTACTGGGACATCTGTGAAACTACTGGGACATTTGTTAAACTACTGGGACATCTGTTGAACTATTGGGACATCTGTGAATCTACTGAGACATCTGTAAAACTACTGGGACATATGGGAATCTATTGGGACATCTGTGAAACTATTGAGACATCTGTGAAACAACTGGGACATCTGTTAAACTATTGGGACATCTGTTAAACTACTGGTACATCTGTTAAATTATTGGGACATCTGTAAAACTATGGGGACATCTGTGAAACTAATGGGACATATGTGAAACTATTGGGGCATCTGTGAAACGACTGGGTGATCTGTGACACTAGTGGGACATATGTGAACTTATTGGGACATCTGTGAAACTATTGGGACATCTGTGAAACTACTGGGACATCTGTGAAACTACTGGTACATCTGTTAAATTATTGGGACATCTGTAAAACTATGGGGACATCTGTTAACCTACTGGAATATCTGTAAAACTTCTGGGACATCTGTGAAATTATTGGGACATCTGTGAACCTATTGGGACATCTGTGAAACTATTGGGACATCTTTGAAACTATGGGGATATCTGTTAACCTACTGGGACATCTGTTAACCTACTGGGACATCTGTGAAACTACTGGGACATCTGTTAAACTACTGGGACATCTGTTGAACTATTGGGACATCTGTGAATCTACTGGGACATCTGTAAAACTACTGGGACATCTGTGAATCTACTGGGACATCTGTGAAACAACTGGGACATCTGTTAAACTATTGGGACATCTGTTAAACTACTGGTACATCTGTTAAATTATTGGGACATCTGTAAAACTATGGGGACATCTGTGAAACTAATGGGACATATGTGAAACTATTGGGGCATCTGTGAAACGACTGGGTGATCTGTGACACTAGTGGGACATATGTGAACTTATTGGGACATCTGTGAAACTATTGGGACATCTGTGAAACTATTGGGACATCTGTGAAACTATGGGGACATCTGTTAACCTACTGGAATATCTGTAAATCTCCTGGGACATCTGTGAAACTATTGGGACATCTGTGAAACTATTGGGACATCTGTGAAACTACTGGTACATCTGTGAAATTATTGGAACATCTGTGAAACTAATGGGACATATGTGAAACTATTGGGGCATCTGTGAAACGACTGGGTGATCTGTGACACTACTGGGACATATGTGAACTTATTGGGACATCTGTGAATCTATGGGGACATCTGTGAAACTAATGGATCATATGTGAAACTATTGGGACATCTGTGAAACTATGGGGACATATGTGAAACTATTAGGACATCTGTCAAACTACTGGTACATGTTAAATTATTGGGACATCTGTAAAACTATGGGGACATCTGTGAAACAAATGGGACATATGTGAAACTATTGGGGCATCTGTGAAACGACGGGGTGATCTGTGACACTAGTGGGACATATGTGAACTTATTGGGACATCTGTGAAACTATTGGGACATCTGTGAAACTACTAGTACATCTGTGAAATTATTGGGACATCTGTGAAACTAATGGGACATATGTGAAACTATTGGGGCATCTGTGAAACGACTGGGTGATCTGTGAAACTACTGGGACATATGTGAACTTATTGGGACATCTGTGAAACTATTGGGACATCTGTGAAACTATTGGGACATCTGTGAAGCTATGGGGACATCTGTGAAACTAATGGGACATATGTGAAACTATTAGGACATCTGTGAAACTACTGGTACATGTTAAATTATTGGGACATCTGTAAAACTATGGGGACATCTGTGAAACTAATGGAACATATGTGAAACTATTGGGGCATCTGTGAAACGACTGGGTGATCTGTGACACTAGTGGGACATATGTGAACTTATTGGGACATCTGTGAAACTATTGGGACATCTGTGAAACTATGGGGACATCTGTGCAACTAATGGGACATATGTGAAACTATTGGGGCATCTGTGAAACTACTGGGATCATCTGTGAAACTACTGGGACATCTGTAAAACTACTGGGACATCTTTGAAACTATTGGGACATCTGTGAAACTATGGGGACATCTGTTAACCTACTGGAATATCTGTAAAACTTCTGGGACATCTGTGAAACTATTGGGACATCTGTGAAACTATTGGGACATCTGTGAAACTACTGGTACATCTGTGAAATTATTGGGACATCTGTGAAACTATGGGGACATCTGTGAAACTAATGGGACATATGTGAAACTATTGGGGCATCTGTGAAACTACTGGGACATATGTGAACCTATTGGGACATCTGTGAAACTATTGGGACATCTGTGAAACTATGGGGATATCTGTTAACCTACTGGGACATCTGTTAACCTACTGGGACATCTGTGAAACTACTGGGACATTTGTTAAACTACTGGGACATCTGTTGAACTATTGGGACATCTGTGAATCTACTGAGACATCTGTAAAACTACTGGGACATATGGGAATCTATTGGGACATCTGTGAAACTATTGAGACATCTGTGAAACAACTGGGACATCTGTTAAACTATTGGGACATCTGTTAAACTACTGGTACATCTGTTAAATTATTGGGACATCTGTAAAACTATGGGGACATCTGTGAAACTAATGGGACATATGTGAAACTATTGGGGCATCTGTGAAACGACTGGGTGATCTGTGACACTAGTGGGACATATGTGAACTTATTGGGACATCTGTGAAACTATTGGGACATCTGTGAAACTACTGGGACATCTGTGAAACTACTGGTACATCTGTTAAATTATTGGGACATCTGTAAAACTATGGGGACATCTGTTAACCTACTGGAATATCTGTAAAACTTCTGGGACATCTGTGAAATTATTGGGACATCTGTGAACCTATTGGGACATCTGTGAAACTACTGGTACATCTGTGAAATTATTGGGACATCTGTGAAACTATGGGGACATCTGTGAAACTAATGGGACATATGTGAAACTATTGGGGCATCTGTGAAACTACTGGGACATATGTGAACCTATTGGGACATCTGTGAAACTATTGGGACATCTGTGAAACTATGGGGATATCTGTTAACCTACTGGGACATCTGTTAACCTACTGGGACATCTGTGAAACTACTGGGACATTTGTTAAACTACTGGGACATCTGTTGAACTATTGGGACATCTGTGAATCTACTGAGACATCTGTAAAACTACTGGGACATATGGGAATCTATTGGGACATCTGTGAAACTATTGAGACATCTGTGAAACAACTGGGACATCTGTTAAACTATTGGGACATCTGTTAAACTACTGGTACATCTGTTAAATTATTGGGACATCTGTAAAACTATGGGGACATCTGTGAAACTAATGGGACATATGTGAAACTATTGGGGCATCTGTGAAACGACTGGGTGATCTGTGACACTAGTGGGACATATGTGAACTTATTGGGACATCTGTGAAACTATTGGGACATCTGTGAAACTACTGGGACATCTGTGAAACTACTGGTACATCTGTTAAATTATTGGGACATCTGTAAAACTATGGGGACATCTGTTAACCTACTGGAATATCTGTAAAACTTCTGGGACATCTGTGAAATTATTGGGACATCTGTGAACCTATTGGGACATCTGTGAAACTATTGGGACATCTTTGAAACTATGGGGATATCTGTTAACCTACTGGGACATCTGTTAACCTACTGGGACATCTGTGAAACTACTGGGACATCTGTTAAACTACTGGGACATCTGTTGAACTATTGGGACATCTGTGAATCTACTGGGACATCTGTAAAACTACTGGGACATATGTGAATCTATTGGGACATCTGTGAAACTATTGAGACATCTGTGATACAACTGGGACATCTGTTAAACTATTGGGACATCTGTTAAACTACTGGTACATCTGTTAAATTATTGGGACATCTGTAAAACTATGGGGACATCTGTGAAACTAATGGGACATATGTGAAACTATTGGGGCATCTGTGAAACGACTGGGTGATCTGTGACACTAGTGGGACATATGTGAACTTATTGGGACATCTGTGAAACTATTGGGACATCTGTGAAACTATTGGGACATCTGTGAAACTATGGGGACATCTGTTAACCTACTGGAATATCTGTAAATCTCCTGGGACATCTGTGAAACTATTGGGACATCTGTGAAACTATTGGGACATCTGTGAAACTACTGGTACATCTGTGAAATTATTGGAACATCTGTGAAACTAATGGGACATATGTGAAACTATTGGGGCATCTGTGAAACGACTGGGTGATCTGTGACACTACTGGGACATATGTGAACTTATTGGGACATCTGTGAATCTATGGGGACATCTGTGAAACTAATGGATCATATGTGAAACTATTGGGACATCTGTGAAACTATGGGGACATATGTGAAACTATTAGGACATCTGTCAAACTACTGGTACATGTTAAATTATTGGGACATCTGTAAAACTATGGGGACATCTGTGAAACAAATGGGACATATGTGAAACTATTGGGGCATCTGTGAAACGACGGGGTGATCTGTGACACTAGTGGGACATATGTGAACTTATTGGGACATCTGTGAAACTATTGGGACATCTGTGAAACTACTAGTACATCTGTGAAATTATTGGGACATCTGTGAAACTAATGGGACATATGTGAAACTATTGGGGCATCTGTGAAACGACTGGGTGATCTGTGACACTACTGGGACATATGTGAACTTATTGGGACATCTGTGAATCTATGGGGACATCTGTGAAACTAATGGGACATATGTGAAACTATTGGGACATCTGTGAAACTATGGGGACATATGTGAAACTATTAGGACATCTGTCAAACTACTGGTACATGTTAAATTATTGGGACATCTGTAAAACTATGGGGACATCTGTGAAACTAATGGGACATATGTGAAACTATTGGGGCATCTGTGAAACGACTGGGTGATCTGTGACACTAGTGGGACATATGTGAACTTATTGGGACATCTGTGAAACTATTGGGACATCTGTGAAACTACTGGGACATCTGTGAAACTACTGGTACATCTGTTAAATTATTGGGACATCTGTAAAACTATGGGGACATCTGTTAACCTACTGGAATATCTGTAAAACTTCTGGGACATCTGTGAAATTATTGGGACATCTGTGAACCTATTGGGACATCTGTGAAACTATGGGGATATCTGTTAACCTACTGGGACATCTGTTAACCTACTGGGACATCTGTGAAACTACTGGGACATCTGTTAAACTACTGGGACATCTGTTGAACTATTGGGACATCTGTGAATCTACTGGGACATCTGTAAAACTACTGGGACATATGTGAATCTATTGGGACATCTGTGAAACTATTGAGACATCTGTGAAACAACTGGGACATCTGTTAAACTATTGGGACATCTGTTAAACTACTGGTACATCTGTTAAATTATTGGGACATCTGTAAAACTATGGGGACATCTGTGAAACTAATGGGACATATGTGAAACTATTGGGGCATCTGTGAAACGACTGGGTGATCTGTGACACTAGTGGGACATATGTGAACTTATTGGGACATCTGTGAAACTATTGGGACATCTGTGAAACTATTGGGACATCTGTGAAACTATGGGGACATCTGTTAACCTACTGGAATATCTGTAAAACTCCTGGGACATCTGTGAAACTATTGGGACATCTGTGAAACTATTGGGACATCTGTGAAACTACTGGTACATCTGTGAAATTATTGGGACATCTGTGAAACTAATGGGACATATGTGAAACTATTGGGGCATCTGTGAAACGACTGGGTGATCTGTGACACTACTGGGACATATGTGAACTTATTGGAACATCTGTGAATCTATGGGGACATCTGTGAAACTAATGGGACATATGTGAAACTATTGGGACATTTGTGAAACTATGGGGACATATGTGAAACTATTAGGACATCTGTCAAACTACTGGTACATGTTAAATTATTGGGACATCTGTTAAACTATGGGGACATCTGTGAAACAAATGGGACATATGTGAAACTATTGGGGCATCTGTGAAACGACTGGGTGATCTGTGACACTAGTGGGACATATGTGAACTTATTGGGACATCTGTGAAACTATTGGGACATCTGTGAAACTACTGGTACATCTGTGAAATTATTGGGACATCTGTGAAACTAATGGGACATATGTGAAACTATTGGGGCATCTGTGAAACGACTGGGTGATCTGTGACACTACTGGGACATATTTGAACTTATTGGGACATCTGTGAATCTATGGGGACATCTGTGAAACTAATGGGACATATGTGAAACTATTGGGACATCTGTGAAACTATGGGGACATATGTGAAACTATTAGGACATCTGTCAAACTACTGGTACATGTTAAATTATTGGGACATCTGTAAAACTATGGGGACATCTGTGAAACTAATGGGACATATGTGAAACTATTGGGGCATCTGTGAAACGACTGGGTGATCTGTGACACTAGTGGGACATATGTGAACTTATTGGGACATCTGTGAAACTATTGGGACATCTGTGAAACTACTGGGACATCTGTGAAACTACTGGTACATCTGTTAAATTATTGGGACATCTGTAAAACTATGGGGATATCTGTTAACCTACTGGAATATCTGTAAAACTTCTGGGACATCTGTGAAATTATTGGGACATCTGTGAACCTATTGGGACATCTGTGAAACTATGGGGATATCTGTTAACCTACTGGGACATCTGTTAACCTACTGGGACATCTGTGAAACTACTGGGACATCTGTTAAACTACTGGGACATCTGTTGAACTATTGGGACATCTGTGAATCTACTGGGACATCTGTAAAACTACTGGGACATATGTGAATCTATTGGGACATCTGTGAAACTATTGAGACATCTGTGAAACAACTGGGACATCTGTTAAACTATTGGGACATCTGTTAAACTACTGGTACATCTGTTAAATTATTGGGACATCTGTAAAACTATGGGGACATCTGTGAAACTAATGGGACATATGTGAAACTATTGGGGCATCTGTGAAACGACTGGGTGATCTGTGACACTAGTGGGACATATGTGAACTTATTGGGACATCTGTGAAACTATTGGGACATCTGTGAAACTATTGGGACATCTGTGAAACTATGCAGACATCTGTTAACCTACTGGAATATCTGTAAAACTCCTGGGACATCTGTGAAACTATTGGGACATCTGTGAAACTATTGGGACATCTGTGAAACTACTGGTACATCTGTGAAATTATTGGGACATCTGTGAAACTAATGGGACATATGTGAAACTATTGGGGCATCTGTGAAACGACTGGGTGATCTGTGACACTACTGGGACATATGTGAACTTATTGGGACATCTGTGAATCTATGGGGACATCTGTGAAACTAATGGGACATATGTGAAACTATTGGGACATCTGTGAAACTATGGGGACATATGTGAAACTATTAGGACATCTGTCAAACTACTGGTACATGTTAAATTATTGGGACATCTGTAAAACTATGGGGACATCTGTGAAACTAATGGGACATATGTGAAACTATTGGGGCATCTGTGAAACGACTGGGTGATCTGTGACACTAGTGGGACATATGTGAACTTATTGGGACATCTGTGAAACTATTGGGACATCTGTGAAACTACTGGTACATCTGTTAAATTATTGGGACATCTGTAAAACTATGGGGACATCTGTGAAACTAATGGGACATATGTGAAACTATTGGGGCATCTGTGAAACGACTGGGTGATCTGTGACACTAGTGGGACATATGTGAACTTATTGGGACATCTGTGAAACTATTGGGACATCTGTGAAACTATTGGGACATCTGTGAAACTATTGGGACATCTGTAAAACTACTGGGACATGTGAAACTATTGGGAAATGTGTGAAACTATTGGGACATCTGTGAAACTATTGGGACATCTGTGAAACTACTGGTACATCTGTGAAACTATGGGGACATCTGTTAACCTACTGGGATATCTGTAAAACTACTGGGACATCTGTGAAACTATTGGGACATCTGTGAAACTATGGGGACATCTGTTAACCTACTGGGACATCTGTGAAACTATTGGGACATCTGTTAATCTACTGGGACATCTGTTGAACTATTGGGACATCTGTGAATCTACTGGGACATCTGTAAAACTACTGGGACATATGTGAACCTATTGGGACATCTGTGAAACTATTGGGACATCTGTGAAACTATTGAGACATCTGTGAAACTATTTGGGACATCTGTTAAAGTATTGGGACATCTGTGAAACTACTGGTACATCTTTTAAATTATTGGGACATCTGTGAAACTATGGGGACATCTGTGAAACTAATGGGACATATGTGAAACTATTGGGGCATCTGTGAAACGACTGGGTGATCTGTGAAACTACTGGGACATATGCGAACTTATTGGAACATCTGTGAAACTATTGGGACATCTGTGAAACTATTGGGACATCTGTGAAACTATGGGGACATCTGTGAAACTAATGGGACATATGTGAAACTATTGGGGCATCTGTGAAACTACTGGGATCATCTGTGAAACTAGCGGGACATCTGTAAAACTACTGGGACATCTTTGAAACTATTGGGACATCTGTGAAACTATGGGGACATCTGTTAACCTACTGGAATATCTGTAAAACTTCTGGGACATCTGTGAAACTATTGGGACATCTGTGAAACTATTGGGAAATCTGTGAAACTATTGGGACATCTGTGAAACTACTGGTACATCTGTGAAATTATTGGGACATCTGTGAAACTAATGGGACATATGTGAAACTATTGGGGCATCTGTGAAACGACTGGGTGATCTGTGACACTACTGGGACATATTTGAACTTATTGGGACATCTGTGAATCTATGGGGACATCTGTGAAACTAATGGGACATATGTGAAACTATTGGGACATCTGTGAAACTATGGGGACATATGTGAAACTATTAGGACATCTGTCAAACTACTGGTACATGTTAAATTATTGGGACATCTGTAAAACTATGGGGACATCTGTGAAACTAATGGGACATATGTGAAACTATTGGGGCATCTGTGAAACGACTGGGTGATCTGTGACACTAGTGGGACATATGTGAACTTATTGGGACATCTGTGAAACTATTGGGACATCTGTGAAACTACTGGGACATCTGTGAAACTACTGGTACATCTGTTAAATTATTGGGACATCTGTAAAACTATGGGGATATCTGTTAACCTACTGGAATATCTGTAAAACTTCTGGGACATCTGTGAAATTATTGGGACATCTGTGAACCTATTGGGACATCTGTGAAACTATGGGGATATCTGTTAACCTACTGGGACATCTGTTAACCTACTGGGACATCTGTGAAACTACTGGGACATCTGTTAAACTACTGGGACATCTGTTGAACTATTGGGACATCTGTGAATCTACTGGGACATCTGTAAAACTACTGGGACATATGTGAATCTATTGGGACATCTGTGAAACTATTGAGACATCTGTGAAACAACTGGGACATCTGTTAAACTATTGGGACATCTGTTAAACTACTGGTACATCTGTTAAATTATTGGGACATCTGTAAAACTATGGGGACATCTGTGAAACTAATGGGACATATGTGAAACTATTGGGGCATCTGTGAAACGACTGGGTGATCTGTGACACTAGTGGGACATATGTGAACTTATTGGGACATCTGTGAAACTATTGGGACATCTGTGAAACTATTGGGACATCTGTGAAACTATGCAGACATCTGTTAACCTACTGGAATATCTGTAAAACTCCTGGGACATCTGTGAAACTATTGGGACATCTGTGAAACTATTGGGACATCTGTGAAACTACTGGTACATCTGTGAAATTATTGGGACATCTGTGAAACTAATGGGACATATGTGAAACTATTGGGGCATCTGTGAAACGACTGGGTGATCTGTGACACTACTGGGACATATGTGAACTTATTGGGACATCTGTGAATCTATGGGGACATCTGTGAAACTAATGGGACATATGTGAAACTATTGGGACATCTGTGAAACTATGGGGACATATGTGAAACTATTAGGACATCTGTCAAACTACTGGTACATGTTAAATTATTGGGACATCTGTAAAACTATGGGGACATCTGTGAAACTAATGGGACATATGTGAAACTATTGGGGCATCTGTGAAACGACTGGGTGATCTGTGACACTAGTGGGACATATGTGAACTTATTGGGACATCTGTGAAACTATTGGGACATCTGTGAAACTACTGGTACATCTGTTAAATTATTGGGACATCTGTAAAACTATGGGGACATCTGTGAAACTAATGGGACATATGTGAAACTATTGGGGCATCTGTGAAACGACTGGGTGATCTGTGACACTAGTGGGACATATGTGAACTTATTGGGACATCTGTGAAACTATTGGGACATCTGTGAAACTATTGGGACATCTGTGAAACTATTGGGACATCTGTAAAACTACTGGGACATGTGAAACTATTGGGAAATGTGTGAAACTATTGGGACATCTGTGAAACTATTGGGACATCTGTGAAACTACTGGTACATCTGTGAAACTATGGGGACATCTGTTAACCTACTGGGATATCTGTAAAACTACTGGGACATCTGTGAAACTATTGGGACATCTGTGAAACTATGGGGACATCTGTTAACCTACTGGGACATCTGTGAAACTATTGGGACATCTGTTAATCTACTGGGACATCTGTTGAACTATTGGGACATCTGTGAATCTACTGGGACATCTGTAAAACTACTGGGACATATGTGAACCTATTGGGACATCTGTGAAACTATTGGGACATCTGTGAAACTATTGAGACATCTGTGAAACTATTTGGGACATCTGTTAAAGTATTGGGACATCTGTGAAACTACTGGTACATCTTTTAAATTATTGGGACATCTGTGAAACTATGGGGACATCTGTGAAACTAATGGGACATATGTGAAACTATTGGGGCATCTGTGAAACGACTGGGTGATCTGTGAAACTACTGGGACATATGCGAACTTATTGGAACATCTGTGAAACTATTGGGACATCTGTGAAACTATTGGGACATCTGTGAAACTATGGGGACATCTGTGAAACTAATGGGACATATGTGAAACTATTGGGGCATCTGTGAAACTACTGGGATCATCTGTGAAACTAGCGGGACATCTGTAAAACTACTGGGACATCTTTGAAACTATTGGGACATCTGTGAAACTATGGGGACATCTGTTAACCTACTGGAATATCTGTAAAACTTCTGGGACATCTGTGAAACTATTGGGACATCTGTGAAACTATTGGGAAATCTGTGAAACTATTGGGACATCTGTGAATCTATTGGGACATCTGTGAAAGTATTTGGGACATCTGTTAAACTATTGGGTCATCTGTGAAACTACTGGTACATCTGTGAAATTATTGGGACATCTGTGAAACTATGGGGACATCTGTGAAACTAATGGGACATATGTGAAACTATTGGGGCATCTGTGAAACTACTGGGACATATGTGAACCTATTGGGACATCTGTGAAACTTTTGGGACATCTGTGAAACTATGGGGACATCTGTTAACCTACTGGGACATCTGTGAAACTACTGGGACATCTGTTAAACTACTGGGACATCTGTTGAACTATTGGGACATCTGTGAATCTACTGGGACATATGTAAAACTACTGGGACATGTGAAACTATTGGGAAATGTGTGAAACTATTGGGACATCTGTGAAACTATTGGGACATCTGTGAAACTACTGGTACATCTGTGAAACTATGGGGACATCTGTTAACCTACTGGGATATCTGTAAAACTACTGGGACATCTGTGAAACTATTGGGACATCTGTGAAACTATGGGGACATCTGTTAACCTACTGGGACATCTGTGAAACTATTGGGACATCTGTTAATCTACTGGGACATCTGTTGAACTATTGGGACATCTGTGAATCTACTGGGACATCTGTAAAACTACTGGGACATATGTGAACCTATTGGGACATCTGTGAAACTATTGGGACATCTGTGAAACTTCTGGGACATCTGTGAAACTATTGGGACATCTGTGAAACTATTTGGGACATCTGTTAAAGTATTGGGACATCTGTGAAACTACTGGTACATCTGTTAAATTATTGGGACATCTGTGAAACTATGGGGACATCTGTGAAACTAATGGAACATATGTGAAACTATTGGGGCATCTGTGAAACGACTGGGTGATCTGTGAAACTATTGGGACATATGTGAACTTATTGGGACATCTGTGAAACTATTGGGACATCTGTGAAACTATTGGGACATCTGTGAAACTATGGGGACATCTGTGAAACTAATGGGACATATGTGAAACTATTGGGGCATCTGTGAAACTACTGGGATCATCTGTGAAACTAGCGGGACATCTGTAAAACTACTGGGACATCTTTGAAACTATTGGGACATCTGTGAAACTATGGGGACATCTGTTAACCTACTGGAATATCTGTAAAACTTCTGGGACATCTGTGAAACTATTGGGACATCTGTGAAACTATTGGGAAATCTGTGAAACTATTGGGACATCTGTGAATCTATTGGGACATCTGTGAAAGTATTTGGGACATCTGTTAAACTATTGGGACACCTGTGAAACTACTGGTACATCTGTGAAATTATTGGGACATCTGCGAAACTATGGGGCCATCTGTGAAACTAATGGGACATATGTGAAACTATTGGGGCATCTGTGAAACTACTGGGACATATGTGAACCTATTGGGACATCTGTGAAACTTTTGGGACATCTGTGAAACTATGGGGACATCTGTTAACCTACTGGGACATCTGTGAAACTACTGGGACATCTGTTAAACTACTGGGACATCTGTTGAACTATTGGGACATCTGTGAATCTACTGGGACATCTGTAAAACTACTGGGACATATGTGAATCTATTGGGACATCTGTGAAACTATTGGGACATCTGTGAAACTATTGAGACATCTGTGAAACAACTGGGACATCTGTGAAACTATTGGGACATCTGTGAAACTATTTGGGACATCTGTTAAACTATTGGGACATCTGTGAAACTACTGATACATCTGTTAAATTATTGGGACATCTGTGAAACTATGGGGACATCTGTGAAACTAATGGGACATATGTGAAACTATTGGGGCATCTGTGAAACGACTGGGTGATCTGTGAAACTACTGGGACATATGTGAACTTATTGGGACATCTGTGAAACTATTGGGACATCTGTGAAACTATTGGGACATCTGTGAAACTATGGGGACATCTGTGAAACTAATGGGACATATGTGAAACTATTGGGACATCTGTGAAACTACTGGTACATCTGTTAAATTATTGGGACATCTGTAAAACTATGGGGACATCTGTGAAACTAATGGGACATATGTGAAACTATTGGGGCATCTGTGAAACGACTGGGTGATCTGTGACACTAGTGGGACATATGTGAACTTATTGGGACATCTGTGAAACTATTGGGACATCTGTGAAACTATTGGGACATCTGTGAAACTATGGGGACATTGTGCAACTAATGGGACATATGTGAAACTATTGGGGCATCTGTGAAACTACTGGGATCATCTGTGAAACTACTGGGACATCTGTAAAACTACTGGGACATCTTTGAAACTATTGGGACATCTGTGAAACTATGGGGACATCTGTTAACTTACTGGAATATCTGTAAAACTCCTGGGACATCGGTGAAATTATTGGGACATCTGTAAAACTATGGGGACATCTGTGAAACTAATGGGACATATGTGAAACTATTGGGGCATCTGTGAAACGACTGGGTGATCTGTGACACTAGTGGGACATATGTGAACTTATTGGGACATCTGTGAAACTATTGGGACATCTGTGAAACTATTGGGACATCTGTGAAACTATGGGGACATCTGTTAACCTACTGGAATATCTGTAAAACTCCTGGGACATCTGTGAAACTATTGGGACATCTGTGAAACTATTGGGACATCTGTGAAACTACTGGTACATCTGTGAAATTATTGGGACATCTGTGAAACTAATGGGACATATGTGAAACTATTGGGGCATCTGTGAATCGACTGGGTGATCTGTGACACTACTGGGACATATGTGAACTTATTGGGACATCTGTGAATCTATGGGGACATCTGTGAAACTAATGGGACATATGTGAAACTATTGGGACATCTGTGAAACTATGGGGACATATGTGAAACTATTAGGACATCTGTCAAACTACTGGTACATGTTAAATTATTGGGACATCTGTAAAACTATGGGGACATCTGTGAAACTAATGGGACATATGTGAAACTATTGGGGCATCTGTGAAACGACTGGGTGATCTGTGACACTAGTGGGACATATGTGAACTTATTGGGACATCTGTGAAACTATTGGGACATCTGTGAAACTATTGGGACATCTGTGAAACTATGGGGACATCTGTGAAACTAATGGGACATATGTGAAACTATTGGGACATCTGTGAAACTACTGGTACATCTGTTAAATTATTGGGACATCTGTAAAACTATGGGGACATCTGTGAAACTAATGGGACATATGTGAAACTATTGGGGCATCTGTGAAACGACTGGGTGATCTGTGACACTAGTGGGACATATGTGAACTTATTGGGACATCTGTGAAACTATTGGGACATCTGTGAAACTATTGGGACATCTGTGAAACTATGGGGACATTGTGCAACTAATGGGACATATGTGAAACTATTGGGGCATCTGTGAAACTACTGGGATCATCTGTGAAACTACTGGGACATCTGTAAAACTACTGGGACATCTTTGAAACTATTGGGACATCTGTGAAACTATGGGGACATCTGTTAACTTACTGGAATATCTGTAAAACTCCTGGGACATCGGTGAAATTATTGGGACATCTGTAAAACTATGGGGACATCTGTGAAACTAATGGGACATATGTGAAACTATTGGGGCATCTGTGAAACGACTGGGTGATCTGTGACACTAGTGGGACATATGTGAACTTATTGGGACATCTGTGAAACTATTGGGACATCTGTGAAACTATTGGGACATCTGTGAAACTATGGGGACATCTGTTAACCTACTGGAATATCTGTAAAACTCCTGGGACATCTGTGAAACTATTGGGACATCTGTGAAACTATTGGGACATCTGTGAAACTACTGGTACATCTGTGAAATTATTGGGACATCTGTGAAACTAATGGGACATATGTGAAACTATTGGGGCATCTGTGAATCGACTGGGTGATCTGTGACACTACTGGGACATATGTGAACTTATTGGGACATCTGTGAATCTATGGGGACATCTGTGAAACTAATGGGACATATGTGAAACTATTGGGACATCTGTGAAACTATGGGGACATATGTGAAACTATTAGGACATCTGTCAAACTACTGGTACATGTTAAATTATTGGGACATCTGTAAAACTATGGGGACATCTGTGAAACTAATGGGACATATGTGAAACTATTGGGGCATCTGTGAAACGACTGGGTGATCTGTGACACTAGTGGGACATATGTGAACTTATTGGGACATCTGTGAAACTATTGGGACATCTGTGAAACTACTGGTACATCTGTTAAATTATTGGGACATCTGTAAAACTATGGGGACATCTGTGAAACTAATGGGACATATGTGAAACTATTGGGGCATCTGTGAAACGACTGGGTGATCTGTGACACTAGTGGGACATATGTGAACTTATTGGGACATCTGTGAAACTATTGGGACATCTGTGAAACTATTGGGACATCTGTGAAACTATTGGGACATCTGTAAAACTACTGGGACATATGTGAAACTATTGGGAAATGTGTGAAACTATTGGGACATCTGTGAAACTATTGGGACATCTGTGAAACTACTGGTACATCTGTGAAACTATGGGGACATCTGTTAACCTACTGGGATATCTGTAAAACTACTGGGACATCTGTGAAACTAATGGGACATCTGTGAAACTATGGGGACATCTGTTAACCTACTGGGACATCTGTGAAACTATTGGGACATCTGTTAATCTACTGGGACATCTGTTGAACTATTGGGACATCTGTGAATCTACTGGGACATCTGTAAAACTACTGGGACATATGTGAACCTATTGGGACATCTGTGAAACTATTGGGACATCTGTGAAACTATTGAGACATCTGTGAAACAACTGGGACATCTGTTAAACTATTGGGACATCTGTTAAACTTCTGGGACATCTGTGAAACTATTGGGACATCTATGAAACTATTTGGGACATCTGTTAAAGTATTGGGACATCTGTGAAACTACTGGTACATCTGTTAAATTATTGGGACATCTGTGAAACTATGGGGACATCTGTGAAACTAATGGGACATATGTGAAACTATTGGGGCATCTGTGAAACGACTGGGTGATCTGTGAAACTACTGGGACATATGTGAACTTATTGGGACATCTGTGAAACTATTGGGACATCTGTGAAACTATTGGGACATCTGTGAAACTATGGGGACATCTGTGAAACTAATGGGACATATGTGAAACTATTGGGGCATCTGTGAAACTACTGGGATCATCTGTGAAACTAGCGGGACATCTGTAAAACTACTGGGACATCTTTGAAACTATTGGGACATCTGTGAAACTATGGGGACATCTGTTAACCTACTGGAATATCTGTAAAACTTCTGGGACATCTGTGAAACTATTGGGACATCTGTGAAACTATTGGGAAATCTGTGAAACTATTGGGACATCTGTGAATCTATTGGGACATCTGTGAAAGTATTTGGGACATCTGTTAAACTATTGGGACATCTGTGAAACTACTGGTACATCTGTGAAATTATTGGGACATCTGTGAAACTATGGGGACATCTGTGAAACTAATGGGACATATGTGAAACTATTGGGGCATCTGTGAAACTACTGGGACATATATGAACCTATTGGGACATCTGTGAAACTTTTGGGACATCTGTGAAACTATGGGGACATCTGTTAACCTACTGGGACATCTGTGAAACTACTGGGACATCTGTTAAACTACTGGGACATCTGTTGAACTATTGGGACATCTGTGAATCTACTGGGACATCTGTAAAACTACTGGGACATATGTGAATCTATTGGGACATCTGTGAAACTATTGGGACATCTGTGAAACTATTGAGACATCTGTGAAACAACTGGGACATCTGTGAAACTATTGGGACATCTGTGAAACTATTTGGGACATCTGTTAAACTATTGGGACATCTGTGAAACTACTGATACATCTGTTAAATTATTGGGACATCTGTGAAACTATGGGGACATCTGTGAAACTAATGGGACATATGTGAAACTATTGGGGCATCTGTGAAACGACTGGGTGATCTGTGAAACTACTGGGACATATGTGAACTTATTGGGACATCTGTGAAACTATTGGGACATCTGTGAAACTATTGGGACATCTGTGAAACTATGGGGACATCTGTGAAACTAATGGGACATATGTGAAACTATTGGGACATCTGTGAAACTACTGGTACATCTGTTAAATTATTGGGACATCTGTAAAACTATGGGGACATCTGTGAAACTAATGGGACATATGTGAAACTATTGGGGCATCTGTGAAACGACTGGGTGATCTGTGACACTAGTGGGACATATGTGAACTTATTGGGACATCTGTGAAACTATTGGGACATCTGTGAAACTATTGGGACATCTGTGAAACTATGGGGACATTGTGCAACTAATGGGACATATGTGAAACTATTGGGGCATCTGTGAAACTACTGGGATCATCTGTGAAACTACTGGGACATCTGTAAAACTACTGGGACATCTTTGAAACTATTGGGACATCTGTGAAACTATGGGGACATCTGTTAACTTACTGGAATATCTGTAAAACTCCTGGGACATCTGTGAAACTATTGGGACATCTGTGAAATTATTGGGACATCTGTGAAACTACTGTTACATCTGTGAAATTATTGGGACATCTGTGAAACTATGGGGACATCTGTGAAACTAATGGGACATATGTGAAACTATTGGGGCATCTGTGAAACGACTGGGTGATCTGTGAAACTACTGGGACATATGTGAACTTATTGGGACATCTGTGAAACTATTGGGACATCTGTGAAACTATTGGGACATCTGTGAAGCTATGGGGACATCTGTGAAACTAATGGGACATATGTGAAACTATTAGGACATCTGTGAAACTACTGGTACATGTTAAATTATTGGGACATCTGTAAAACTATGGGGACATCTGTGAAACTAATGGGACATATGTGAAACTATTAGGACATCTGTGAAACTACTGGTACATGTTAAATTATTGGGACATCTGTAAAACTATGGGGACATCTGTGAAACTAATGGGACATATGTGAAACTATTAGGACATCTGTGAAACTACTGGTACATCTGTGAAACTATGGGGACATCTGTTAACCTACTGGGATATCTGTAAAACTACTGGGACATCTGTGAAACTATTGGGACATCTGTGAAACTATGGGGACATCTGTTAACCTACTGGGACATCTGTGAAACTATTGGGACATCTGTTAATCTACTGGGACATCTGTTGAACTATTGGGACATCTGTGAATCTACTGGGACATCTGTAAAACTACTGGGACATATGTGAACCTATTGGGACATCTGTGAAACTATTGGGACATCTGTGAAACTATTGAGACATCTGTGAAACAACTGGGACATCTGTTAAACTATTGGGACATCTGTTAAACTTCTGGGACATCTGTGAAACTATTGGGACATCTGTGAAACTATTTGGGACATCTGTTAAAGTATTGGGACATCTGTGAAACTACTGGTACATCTGTTAAATTATTGGGACATCTGTGAAACTATGGGGACATCTGTGAAACTAATGGGACATATGTGAAACTATTGGGGCATCTGTGAAACGACTGGGTGATCTGTGAAACTACTGGGACATATGTGAACTTATTGGGACATCTGTGAAACTATTGGGACATCTGTGAAACTATTGGGACATCTGTGAAACTATGGGGACATCTGTGAAACTAATGGGACATATGTGAAACTATTGGGGCATCTGTGAAACTATTGGGACATCTGTGAAACTATTGGGAAATCTGTGAAACTATTGGGACATCTGTGAATCTATTGGGACATCTGTGAAAGTATTTGGGACATCTGTTAAACTATTGGGACATCTGTGAAACTACTGGTACATCTGTGAAATTATTGGGACATCTGTGAAACTATGGGGACATCTGTGAAATTAATGGGACATATGTGAAACTATTGGGGCATCTGTGAAACTACTGGGACATATGTGAACCTATTGGGACATCTGTGAAACTTTTGGGACATCTGTGAAACTATGGGGACATCTGTTAACCTACTGGGACATCTGTGAAACTACTGGGACATCTGTTAAGCAACTGGGACATCTGTTGAACTATTGGGACATCTGTGAATCTACTGGGACATCTGTAAAACTACTGGGACATATTTGAATCTATTGAGACATCTGTGAAACTATTGGGACATCTGTGAAACTATTGAGACATCTGTGAAACAACTGGGACATCTGTGAAACTATTGGGACATCTGTGAACCTATTTGGGACATCTGTTAAACTATTGGGACATCTGTGAAACTACTGATACATCTGTTAAATTATTGGGACATCTGTGAAACTATGGGGACATCTGTGAAACTAATGGGACATATGTGAAACTATTGGGGCATCTGTGAAACGACTGGGTGATCTGTGAAACTACTGGGACATATGTGAACTTATTGGGACATCTGTGAAACTATTGGGACATCTGTGAAACTATTGGGACATCTGTGAAACTATGGGGACATCTGTGAAACTAATGGGACATATGTGAAACTATTGGGACATCTGTGAAACTACTGGTACATCTGTTAAATTATTGGGACATCTGTAAAACTATGGGGACATCTGTGAAACTAATGGGACATATGTGAAACTATTGGGGCATCTGTGAAACGACTGGGTGATCTGTGACACTAGTGGGACATATGTGAACTTATTGGGACATCTGTGAAACTATTGGGACATCTGTGAAACTATTGGGACATCTGTGAAACTATGGGGACATTGTGCAACTAATGGGACATATGTGAAACTATTGGGGCATCTGTGAAACTACTGGGATCATCTGTGAAACTACTGGGACATCTGTAAAACTACTGGGACATCTTTGAAAATATTGGGACATCTGTGAAACTATGGGGACATCTGTTAACTTACTGGAATATCTGTAAAACTCCTGGGACATCTGTGAAACTATTGGGACATCTGTGAAACTGTTGGGACATCTGTGAAACTACTGTTACATCTGTGAAATTATTGGGACATCTGTGAAACTATGGGGACATCTGTGAAACTAATGGGACATATGTGAAACTATTGGGGCATCTGTGAAACGATTGGGTGATCTGTGAAACTACTGGGACATATGTGAACTTATTGGGACATCTTTGAAACTATTGGGACATCTGTGAAACTATTGGGACATCTGTGAAGCTATGGGGACATCTGTGAAACTAATGGGACATATGTGAAACTATTAGGACATCTGTGAAACTACTGGTACATGTTAAATTATTGGGACATCTGTAAAACTATGGAGACATCTGTGAAACTAATGGGACATATGTGAAACTATTAGGACATCTGTGAAACTACTGGTACATGTTAAATTATTGGGACATCTGTAAAACTATGGGGACATCTGTGAAACTAATGGGACATATGTGAAACTATTAGGACATCTGTGAAACTACTGGTACATCTGTGAAACTATGGGGACATCTGTTAACCTACTGGGATATCTGTAAAACTACTGGGACATCTGTGAAACTATTGGGACATCTGTGAAACTATGGGGACATCTGTTAACCTACTGGGACATCTGTGAAACTATTGGGACATCTGTTAATCTACTGGGACATCTGTTGAACTATTGGGACATCTGTGAATCTACTGGGACATCTGTAAAACTACTGGGACATATGTGAACCTATTGGGACATCTGTGAAACTATTGGGACATCTGTGAAACTATTGAGACATCTGTGAAACAACTGGGACATCTGTTAAACTATTGGGACATCTGTTAAACTTCTGGGACATCTGTGAAACTATTGGGACATCTGTGAAACTATTTGGGACATCTGTTAAAGTATTGGGACATCTGTGAAACTACTGGTACATCTGTTAAATTATTGGGACATCTGTGAAACTATGGGGACATCTGTGAAACTAATGGGACATATGTGAAACTATTGGGGCATCTGTGAAACGACTGGGTGATCTGTGAAACTACTGGGACATATGTGAACTTATTGGGACATCTGTGAAACTATTGGGACATCTGTGAAACTATTGGGACATCTGTGAAACTATGGGGACATCTGTGAAACTAATGGGACATATGTGAAACTATTGGGGCATCTGTGAAACTATTGGGACATCTGTGAAACTATTGGGAAATCTGTGAAACTATTGGGACATCTGTGAATCTATTGGGACATCTGTGAAAGTATTTGGGACATCTGTTAAACTATTGGGACATCTGTGAAACTACTGGTACATCTGTGAAATTATTGGGACATCTGTGAAACTATGGGGACATCTGTGAAATTAATGGGACATATGTGAAACTATTGGGGCATCTGTGAAACTACTGGGACATATGTGAACCTATTGGGACATCTGTGAAACTTTTGGGATATCTGTGAAACTATGGGGACATCTGTTAACCTACTGGGACATCTGTGAAACTACTGGGACATCTGTTAAACAACTGGGACATCTGTTGAACTATTGGGACATCTGTGAATCTACTGGGACATCTGTAAAACTACTGGGACATATGTGAATCTATTGAGACATCTGTGAAACTATTGGGACATCTGTGAAACTATTGAGACATCTGTGAAACAACTGGGACATCTGTGAAACTATTGGGACATCTGTGAACCTATTTGGGACATCTGTTAAACTATTGGGACATCTGTGAAACTACTGATACATCTGTTAAATTATTGGGACATCTGTGAAACTATGGGGACATCTGTGAAACTAATGGGACATATGTGAAACTATTGGGGCATCTGTGAAACGACTGGGTGATCTGTGAAACTACTGGGACATATGTGAACTTATTGGGACATCTGTGAAACTATTGGGACATCTGTGAAACTATTGGGACATCTGTGAAACTATGGGGACATCTGTGAAACTAATGGGACATATGTGAAACTATTGGGACATCTGTGAAACTACTGGTACATCTGTTAAATTATTGGGACATCTGTAAAACTATGGGGACATCTGTGAAACTAATGGGACATATGTGAAACTATTGGGGCATCTGTGAAACGACTGGGTGATCTGTGACACTAGTGGGACATATGTGAACTTATTGGGACATCTGTGAAACTATTGGGACATCTGTGAAACTATTGGGACATCTGTGAAACTATGGGGACATTGTGCAACTAATGGGACATATGTGAAACTATTGGGGCATCTGTGAAACTACTGGGATCATCTGTGAAACTACTGGGACATCTGTAAAACTACTGGGACATCTTTGAAAATATTGGGACATCTGTGAAACTATGGGGACATCTGTTAACTTACTGGAATATCTGTAAAACTCCTGGGACATCTGTGAAACTATTGGGACATCTGTGAAACTGTTGGGACATCTGTGAAACTACTGTTACATCTGTGAAATTATTGGGACATCTGTGAAACTATGGGGACATCTGTGAAACTAATGGGACATATGTGAAACTATTGGGGCATCTGTGAAACGATTGGGTGATCTGTGAAACTACTGGGACATATGTGAACTTATTGGGACATCTGTGAAACTATTGGGACATCTGTGAAACTATTGGGACATCTGTGAAGCTATGGGGACATCTGTGAAACTAATGGGACATATGTGAAACTATTAGGACATCTGTGAAACTACTGGTACATGTTAAATTATTGGGACATCTGTAAAACTATGGGGACATCTGTGAAACTAATGGGACATATGTGAAACTATTGGGGCATCTGTGAAACGACTGGGTGATCTGTGACACTAGTGGGACATATGTGAACTTATTGGGACATATGTGAACTTATTGGGACATCTGTGAAACTATTGGGACATCTGTGAAACTATGGGGACATCTGTTAACCTACTGGAATATCTGTAAAACTTCTGGGACATCTGTGAAACTATTGGGACATCTGTGAAACTATTGGGACATCTGTGAAACTACTGGTACATCTGTGAAATTATTGGGACATCTGTGAAACTATGGGGACATCTGTGAAACTAATGGGACATATGTGAAACTATTGGGGCATCTGTGAAACTACTGGGACATATGTGAACCTATTGGGACATCTGTGAAACTATTGGGACATCTGTGAAACTATGGGGATATCTGTTAACCTACTGGGACATCTGTTAACCTACTGGGACATCTGTGAAACTACTGGGACATCTGTTAAACTACTGGGACATCTGTTGAACTATTGGGACATCTGTGAATCTACTGAGACATCTGTAAAACTACTGGGACATATGGGAATCTATTGGGACATCTGTGAAACTATTGAGACATCTGTGAAACAACTGGGACATCTGTTAAACTATTGGGACATCTGTTAAACTACTGGTACATCTGTTAAATTATTGGGACATCTGTAAAACTATGGGGACATCTGTGAAACTAATGGGACATATGTGAAACTATTGGGGCATCTGTGAAACGACTGGGTGATCTGTGACACTAGTGGGACATATGTGAACTTATTGGGACATCTGTGAAACTATTGGGACATCTGTGAAACTATGGGGAGATCTGTGAAACTAATGGGACATATGTGAAACTATTGGGGCATCTGTGAAACGACTGGGTGATCTGTGAAACAACTGGGACATCTGTGAAACTATTGGGACATCTGTGAACCTATTTGGGACATCTGTTAAACTATTGGGACATCTGTGAAACTACTGATACATCTGTTAAATTATTGGGACATCTGTGAAACTATGGGGACATCTGTGAAACTAATGGGACATATGTGAAACTATTGGGGCATCTGTGAAATTATTGGGACATCTGTGAAACTATGGGGACATCTGTGAAACTAATGGGACATATGTGAAACTATTGGGGCATCTGTGAAACGACTGGGTGATCTGTGAAACTACTGGGACATATGTGAACTTATTGGGACATCTGTGAAACTATTGGGACATCTGTGAAACTATTGGGACATCTGTGAAGCTATGGGGACATCTGTGAAACTAATGGGACATATGTGAAACTATTGGGACATCTGTGAAACTACTGGTACATCTGTTAAATTATTGGGACATCTGTAAAACTATGGGGACATCTGTGAAACTAATGGGACATATGTTAAACTATTGGGGCATCTGTGAAACGACTGGGTGATCTGTGACACTAGTGGGACATATGTGAACTTATTGGGACATCTGTGAAACTATTGGGACATCTGTGAAACTATTGGGACATCTGTGAAACTATGGGGACATCTGTGCAACTAATGGGACATAGGTGAAACTATTGGGGCATCTGTGAAACTACTGGGATCATCTGTGAAACTACTGGGACATCTGTAAAACTACTGGGACATCTTTGAAACTATTGGGACATCTGTGAAACTATGGGGACATCTGTTAACCTACTGGAATATCTGTAAAACTTCTGGGACATCTGTGAAATTATTGGGACATCTGTGAAACTATTGGGACATCTGTGAAACTACTGGTACATCTGTGAAATTATTGGGACATCTGTGAAACTATGGGGACATCTGTGAAACTAATGGGACATATGTGAAAATATTGGGGCATCTGTGAAACTACTGGGACATATGTGAAACTACTGGGACATCTGTAAAACTACTGGGACATCTTTGAAACTATTGGGACATCTGTGAAACTATTGGGACATCTGTTAAAGTATTGGGACATCTGTGAAACTACTGGTACATCTGTTAAATTATTGGGACATCTGTGAAACTATGGGGACATCTGTGAAACTAATGGGACATATGTGAAACTATTGGGGCATCTGTGAAACGACTGGGTGATCTGTGAAACTACTGGGACATATGTGAACTTATTGGGACATCTGTGAAACTATTGGGACATCTGTGAAACTATTGGGACATCTGTGAAGCTATGGGGACATCTGTGAAACTAATGGGACATATGTGAAACTATTTGGACATCTGTGAAACTACTGGTACATGTTAAATTATTGGGACATCTGTAAAACTATGGGGACATCTGTGAAACTAATGGGACATATGTTAAACTATTGGGGCATCTGTGAAACGACTGGGTGATCTGTGACACTAGTGGGACATATGTGAACTTATTGGGACATCTGTGAAACTATTGGGACATCTGTGAAACTATTGGGACATCTGTGAAACTATGGGGTCATCTGTGCCACTAATGGGACATATGTGAAACTATTGGGGCATCTGTGAAACTACTGGGATCATCTGTGAAACTACTGGGACATCTGTAAAACTACTGGGACATCTTTGAAACTATTGGGACATCTGTGAAACTATGGGGACATCTGTTAACCTACTGGAATATCTGTAAAACTTCTGGGACATCTGTGAAACTATTGGGACATCTGTGAAACTATTGGGACATCTGTGAAACTACTGGTACATCTGTGAAATTATTGGGACATCTGTGAAACTATGGGGACATCTGTGAAACTAATGGGACATATGTGAAACTATTGGGGCATCTGTGAAACTACTGGGACATATGTGAACCTATTGGGACATCTGTGAATCTACTGGGACATCTGTAAAACTACTGGGACATATGTGAATCTATTGGGACATCTGTGAAACTATTGAGACATCTGTGAAACAACTGGGACATCTGTTAAACTATTGGGACATCTGTTAAACTACTGGTACATCTGTTAAATTATTGGGACATCTGTAAAACTATGGGGACATCTGTGAAACTAATGGGACATATGTGAAACTATTGGGGCATCTGTGAAACGACTGGGTGATCTGTGACACTAGTGGGACATATGTGAACTTATTGGGACATCTGTGAAACTATTGGGACATCTGTGAAACTATTGGGACATCTGTGAAACTATGGGGACATCTGTGCAACTAATGGGACATATGTGAAACTATTGGGGCATCTGTGAAACTACTGGGATCATCTGTGAAACTACTGGGACATCTGTAAAACTACTGGGACATCTTTGAAACTATTGGGACATCTGTGAAACTATGGGGACATCTGTTAACCTACTGGAATATCTGTAAAACTTCTGGGACATCTGTGAAACTATTGGGACATCTGTGAAACTATTGGGACATCTGTGAAACTACTGGTACATCTGTGAAATTATTGGGACATCTGTGAAACTATGGGGACATCTGTGAAACTAATGGGACATATGTGAAACTATTGGGGCATCTGTGAAACTACTGGGACATATGTGAACCTATTGGGACATCTGTGAATCTACTGGGACATCTGTAAAACTACTGGGACATATGTGAATCTATTGGGACATCTGTGAAACTATTGAGACATCTGTGAAACAACTGGGACATCTGTTAAACTATTGGGACATCTGTTAAACTACTGGTACATCTGTTAAATTATTGGGACATCTGTAAAACTATGGGGACATCTGTGAAACTAATGGGACATATGTGAAACTATTGGGGCATCTGTGAAACGACTGGGTGATCTGTGACACTAGTGGGACATATGTGAACTTATTGGGACATCTGTGAAACTATTGGGACATCTGTGAAACTATTGGGACATCTGTGAAACTATGGGGACATCTGTGCAACTAATGGGACATATGTGAAACTATTGGGGCATCTGTGAAACTACTGGGATCATCTGTGAAACTACTGGGACATCTGTAAAACTACTGGGACATCTTTGAAACTATTGGGACATCTGTGAAACTATGGGGACATCTGTTAACCTACTGGAATATCTGTAAAACTTCTGGGACATCTGTGAAACTATTGGGACATCTGTGAAACTATTGGGACATCTGTGAAACTACTGGTACATCTGTGAAATTATTGGGACATCTGTGAAACTATGGGGACATCTGTGAAACTAATGGGACATATGTGAAACTATTGGGGCATCTGTGAAACTACTGGGACATATGTGAACCTATTGGGACATCTGTGAAACTATTGGGACATCTGTGAAACTATGGGGATATCTGTTAACCTACTGGGACATCTGTTAACCTACTGGGACATCTGTGAAACTACTGGGACATCTGTTAAACTACTGGGACATCTGTTGAACTATTGGGACATCTGTGAATCTACTGAGACATCTGTAAAACTACTGGGACATATGGGAATCTATTGGGACATCTGTGAAACTATTGAGACATCTGTGAAACAACTGGGACATCTGTTAAACTATTGGGACATCTGTTAAACTACTGGTACATCTGTTAAATTATTGGGACATCTGTAAAACTATGGGGACATCTGTGAAACTAATGGGACATATGTGAAACTATTGGGGCATCTGTGAAACGACTGGGTGATCTGTGACACTAGTGGGACATATGTGAACTTATTGGGACATCTGTGAAACTATTGGGACATCTGTGAAACTATGGGGAGATCTGTGAAACTAATGGGACATATGTGAAACTATTGGGGCATCTGTGAAACGACTGGGTGATCTGTGAAACAACTGGGACATCTGTGAAACTATTGGGACATCTGTGAACCTATTTGGGACATCTGTTAAACTATTGGGACATCTGTGAAACTACTGATACATCTGTTAAATTATTGGGACATCTGTGAAACTATGGGGACATCTGTGAAACTAATGGGACATATGTGAAACTATTGGGGCATCTGTGAAATTATTGGGACATCTGTGAAACTATGGGGACATCTGTGAAACTAATGGGACATATGTGAAACTATTGGGGCATCTGTGAAACGACTGGGTGATCTGTGAAACTACTGGGACATATGTGAACTTATTGGGACATCTGTGAAACTATTGGGACATCTGTGAAACTATTGGGACATCTGTGAAGCTATGGGGACATCTGTGAAACTAATGGGACATATGTGAAACTATTGGGACATCTGTGAAACTACTGGTACATCTGTTAAATTATTGGGACATCTGTAAAACTATGGGGACATCTGTGAAACTAATGGGACATATGTTAAACTATTGGGGCATCTGTGAAACGACTGGGTGATCTGTGACACTAGTGGGACATATGTGAACTTATTGGGACATCTGTGAAACTATTGGGACATCTGTGAAACTATTGGGACATCTGTGAAACTATGGGGACATCTGTGCAACTAATGGGACATAGGTGAAACTATTTGGGCATCTGTGAAACTACTGGGATCATCTGTGAAACTACTGGGACATCTGTAAAAATACTGGGACATCTTTGAAACTATTGGGACATCTGTGAAACTATGGGGACATCTGTTAACCTACTGGAATATCTGTAAAACTTCTGGGACATCTGTGAAATTATTGGGACATCTGTGAAACTATTGGGACATCTGTGAAACTACTGGTACATCTGTGAAATTATTGGGACATCTGTGAAACTATGGGGACATCTGTGAAACTAATGGGACATATGTGAAAATATTGGGGCATCTGTGAAACTACTGGGACATATGTGAAACTACTGGGACATCTGTAAAACTACTGGGACATCTTTGAAACTATTGGGACATCTGTGAAACTATTGGGACATCTGTTAAAGTATTGGGACATCTGTGAAACTACTGGTACATCTGTTAAATTATTGGGACATCTGTGAAACTATGGGGACATCTGTGAAACTAATGGGACATATGTGAAACTATTGGGGCATCTGTGAAACGACTGGGTGATCTGTGAAACTACTGGGACATATGTGAACTTATTGGGACATCTGTGAAACTATTGGGACATCTGTGAAACTATTGGGACATCTGTGAAGCTATGGGGACATCTGTGAAACTAATGGGACATATGTGAAACTATTTGGACATCTGTGAAACTACTGGTACATGTTAAATTATTGGGACATCTGTAAAACTATGGGGACATCTGTGAAACTAATGGGACATATGTTAAACTATTGGGGCATCTGTGAAACGACTGGGTGATCTGTGACACTAGTGGGACATATGTGAACTTATTGGGACATCTGTGAAACTATTGGGACATCTGTGAAACTATTGGGACATCTGTGAAACTATGGGGTCATCTGTGCAACTAATGGGACATATGTGAAACTATTGGGGCATCTGTGAAACTACTGGGATCATCTGTGAAACTACTGGGACATCTGTAAAACTACTGGGACATCTTTGAAACTATTGGGACATCTGTGAAACTATGGGGACATCTGTTAACCTACTGGAATATCTGTAAAACTTCTGGGACATCTGTGAAACTATTGGGACATCTGTGAAACTATTGGGACATCTGTGAAACTACTGGTACATCTGTGAAATTATTGGGACATCTGTGAAACTATGGGGACATCTGTGAAACTAATGGGACATATGTGAAACTATTGGGGCATCTGTGAAACTACTGGGACATATGTGAACCTATTGGGACATCTGTGAATCTACTGGGACATCTGTAAAACTACTGGGACATATGTGAATCTATTGGGACATCTGTGAAACTATTGAGACATCTGTGAAACAACTGGGACATCTGTTAAACTATTGGGACATCTGTTAAACTACTGGTACATCTGTTAAATTATTGGGACATCTGTAAAACTATGGGGACATCTGTGAAACTAATGGGACATATGTGAAACTATTGGGGCATCTGTGAAACGACTGGGTGATCTGTGACACTAGTGGGACATATGTGAACTTATTGGGACATCTGTGAAACTATTGGGACATCTGTGAAACTATTGGGACATCTGTGAAACTATGGGGACATCTGTGCAACTAATGGGACATATGTGAAACTATTGGGGCATCTGTGAAACTACTGGGATCATCTGTGAAACTACTGGGACATCTGTAAAACTACTGGGACATCTTTGAAACTATTGGGACATCTGTGAAACTATGGGGACATCTGTTAACCTACTGGAATATCTGTAAAACTTCTGGGACATCTGTGAAACTATTGGGACATCTGTGAAACTATTGGGACATCTGTGAAACTACTGGTACATCTGTGAAATTATTGGGACATCTGTGAAACTATGGGGACATCTGTGAAACTAATGGGACATATGTGAAACTATTGGGGCATCTGTGAAACTACTGGGACATATGTGAACCTATTGGGACATCTGTGAATCTACTGGGACATCTGTAAAACTACTGGGACATATGTGAATCTATTGGGACATCTGTGAAACTATTGAGACATCTGTGAAACAACTGGGACATCTGTTAAACTATTGGGACATCTGTTAAACTACTGGTACATCTGTTAAATTATTGGGACATCTGTAAAACTATGGGGACATCTGTGAAACTAATGGGACATATGTGAAACTATTGGGGCATCTGTGAAACGACTGGGTGATCTGTGACACTAGTGGGACATATGTGAACTTATTGGGACATCTGTGAAACTATTGGGACATCAGTGAAACTATTGGGACATCTGTGAAACTATGGGGACATCTGTGCAACTAATGGGACATATGTGAAACTATTGGGGCATCTGTGAAACTACTGGGATCATCTGTGAAACTACTGGGACATCTGTAAAACTACTGGGACATCTTTGAAACTATTGGGACATCTGTGAAACTATGGGGACATCTGTTAACCTACTGGAATATCTGTAAAACTTCTGGGACATCTGTGAAACTATTGGGACATCTGTGAAACTATTGGGACATCTGTGAAACTACTGGTACATCTGTGAAATTATTGGGACATCTGTGAAACTATGGGGACATCTGTGAAACTAATGGGACATATGTGAAACTATTGGGGCATCTGTGAAACTACTGGGACATATGTGAACCTATTGGGACATCTGTGAATCTACTGGGACATCTGTAAAACTACTGGGAAATATGTGAATCTATTGGGACATCTGTGAAACTATTGAGACATCTGTGAAACAACTGGGACATCTGTTAAACTATTGGGACATATGTGAAACTATTGGGGCATCTGTGAAACGACTGGGTGATCTGTGACACTAGTGGGACATATGTCAACTTATTGGGACATATGTGAACTTATTGGGACATCTGTGAAACTATTGGGACATCTGTGAAACTATTGGGACATCTGTGAAACTATGGGGACATCTGTGAAACGACTGGGTGATCTGTGACACTAGTGGGACATATGTGACCTTAATGGGACATCTGTGAAACTATTGGGACATCTGTGAAACTATTGGGACATCTGTGAAACTATGGGGACATCTGTGCAACTAATGGGACATATGTGAAACTATTGGGGCATCTGTGAAACTACTGGGATCATCTGTGAAACTACTGGGACATCTGTAAAACTACTGGGACATCTTTGAAACTATTGGGACATCTGTGAAACTATGGGGACATCTGTTAACCTACTGGAATATCAGTAAAACTCCTGGGACATCTGTGAAACTATTGGGACATCTGTGAAACTATTGGGACATCTGTGAAACTACTGGTACATCTGTGAAATTATTGGGACATCTGTGAAACTATGGGGACATCTGTGAAACTAATGGGACATATGTGAAACTATTGGGGCATCTGTGAAACGACTGGGTGATCTGTGACACTAGTGGGACATATGTCAACTTATTGGGACATATGTGAACTTATTGGGACATCTGTGAAACTATTGGGACATCTGTGAAACTATTGGGACATCTGTGAAACTATGGGGACATCTGTTAACCTACTGGAATATCTGTAAAACTTCTGGGACATCTGTGAAACTATTGGGACATCTGTGAAACTATTGGGACATCTGTGAAACTACTGGTACATCTGTGAAATTATTGGGACATCTGTGAAACTATGGGGACATCTGTGAAACTAATGGGACATATGTGAAACTATTGGGGCATCTGTGAAACTACTGGGACATATGTGAACCTATTGGGACATCTGTGAAACTATTGGGACATCTGTGAAACTATGGGGATATCTGTTAACCTACTGGGACATCTGTTAACCTACTGGGACATCTGTGAAACTACTGGGACATCTGTTAAACTACTGGGACATCTGTTGAACTATTGGGACATCTGTGAATCTACTGAGACATCTGTAAAACTACTGGGACATATGGGAATCTATTGGGACATCTGTGAAACTATTGAGACATCTGTGAAACAACTGGGACATCTGTTAAACTATTGGGACATCTGTTAAACTACTGGTACATCTGTTAAATTATTGGGACATCTGTAAAACTATGGGGACATCTGTGAAACTAATGGGACATATGTGAAACTATTGGGGCATCTGTGAAACGACTGGGTGATCTGTGACACTAGTGGGACATATGTGAACTTATTGGGACATCTGTGAAACTATTGGGACATCTGTGAAACTATGGGGAGATCTGTGAAACTAATGGGACATATGTGAAACTATTGGGGCATCTGTGAAACGACTGGGTGATCTGTGAAACTACTGGGACATATGTGAACTTATTGGGACATCTGTGAAACTATTGGGACATCTGTGAAACTATGGGGACATCTGTTAACCTACTGGAATATCTGTAAAACTTCTGGGACATCTGTGAAACTATTGGGACATCTGTGAAACTATTGGGACATCTGTGAAACTACTGGTACATCTGTGAAATTATTGGGACATCTGTGAAACTATGGGGACATCTGTGAAACTAATGGGACATATGTGAAACTATTGGGGCATCTGTGAAACGACTGGGTGATCTGTGACACTAGTGGGACATATGTCAACTTATTGGGACATATGTGAACTTATTGGGACATCTGTGAAACTATTGGGACATCTGTGAAACTATTGGGACATCTGTGAAACTATGGGGACATCTGTTAACCTACTGGAATATCTGTAAAACTTCTGGGACATCTGTGAAACTATTGGGACATCTGTGAAACTATTGGGACATCTGTGAAACTACTGGTACATCTGTGAAATTATTGGGACATCTGTGAAACTATGGGGACATCTGTGAAACTAATGGGACATATGTGAAACTATTGGGGCATCTGTGAAACTACTGGGACATACGTGAACCTATTGGGACATCTGTGAAACTATTGGGACATCTGTGAAACTATGGGGATATCTGTTAACCTACTGGGACATCTGTTAACCTACTGGGACATCTGTGAAACTACTGGGACATCTGTTAAACTACTGGGACATCTGTTGAACTATTGGGACATCTGTGAATCTACTGAGACATCTGTAAAACTACTGGGACATATGGGAATCTATTGGGACATCTGTGAAACTATTGAGACATCTGTGAAACAACTGGGACATCTGTTAAACTATTGGGACATCTGTTAAACTACTGGTACATCTGTTAAATTATTGGGACATCTGTAAAACTATGGGGACATCTGTGAAACTAATGGGACATATGTGAAACTATTGGGGCATCTGTGAAACGACTGGGTGATCTGTGACACTAGTGGGACATATGTGAACTTATTGGGACATCTGTGAAACTATTGGGACATCTGTGAAACTATGGGGAGATCTGTGAAACTAATGGGACATACGTGAAACTATTGGGGCATCTGTGAAACGACTGGGTGATCTGTGAAACTACTGGGACATATGTGAACTTATTGGGACATCTGTGAAACTATTGGGACATCTGTGAAACTATGGGGACATCTGTTAACCTACTGGAATATCTGTAAAACTTCTGGGACATCTGTGAAACTATTGGGACATCTGTGAACCTATTGGGACATCTGTGAAACTACTGGTACATCTGTGAAATTATTGGGACATCTGTGAAACTATGGGGACATCTGTGAAACTAATGGGACATATGTGAAACTATTGGGGCATCTGTGAAACGACTGGGTGATCTGTGAAACTACTGGGACATATGTGAACTTATTGGGACATCTGTGAAACTATTGGGACATCTGTGAAACTATTGGGACATCTGTGAAGCTATGGGGACATCTGTGAAACTAATGGGACATATGTGAAACTATTGGGACATCTGTGAAACTACTGGTACATCTGTTAAATTATTGGGACATCTGTAAAACTATGGGGACATCTGTGAAACTAATGGGACATATGTTAAACTATTGGGGCATCTGTGAAACGACTGGGTGATCTGTGACACTAGTGGGACATATGTGAACTTATTGGGACATCTGTGAAACTATTGGGACATCTGTGAAACTATTGGGACATCTGTGAAACTATGGGGACATCTGTGCAACTAATGGGACATAGGTGAAACTATTGGGGCATCTGTGAAACTACTGGGATCATCTGTGAAACTACTGGGACATCTGTAAAACTACTGGGACATCTTTGAAACTATTGGGACATCTGTGAAACTATGGGGACATCTGTTAACCTACTGGAATATCTGTAAAACTTCTGGGACATCTGTGAAATTATTGGGACATCTGTGAAACTATTGGGACATCTGTGAAACTACTGGTACATCTGTGAAATTATTGGGACATCTGTGAAACTATGGGGACATCTGTGAAACTAATGGGACATATGTGAAAATATTGGGGCATCTGTGAAACTACTGGGACATATGTGAAACTACTGGGACATCTGTAAAACTACTGGGACATCTTTGAAACTATTGGGACATCTGTGAAACTATTGGGACATCTGTTAAAGTATTGGGACATCTGTGAAACTACTGGTACATCTGTTAAATTATTGGGACATCTGTGAAACTATGGGGACATCTGTGAAACTAATGGGACATATGTGAAACTATTGGGGCATCTGTGAAACGACTGGGTGATCTGTGAAACTACTGGGACATATGTGAACTTATTGGGACATCTGTGAAACTATTGGGACATCTGTGAAACTATTGGGACATCTGTGAAGCTATGGGGACATCTGTGAAACTAATGGGACATATGTGAAACTATTAGGACATCTGTGAAACTACTGGTACATGTTAAATTATTGGGACATCTGTAAAACTATGGGGACATCTGTGAAACTAATGGGACATATGTTAAACTATTGGGGCATCTGTGAAACGACTGGGTGATCTGTGACACTAGTGGGACATATGTGAACTTATTGGGACATCTGTGAAACTATTGGGACATCTGTGAAACTATTGGGACATCTGTGAAACTATGGGGTCATCTGTGCAACTAATGGGACATATGTGAAACTATTGGGGCATCTGTGAAACTACTGGGATCATCTGTGAAACTACTGGGACATCTGTAAAACTACTGGGACATCTTTGAAACTATTGGGACATCTGTGAAACTATGGGGACATCTGTTAACCTACTGGAATATCTGTAAAACTTCTGGGACATCTGTGAAACTATTGGGACATCTGTGAAACTATTGGGACATCTGTGAAACTACTGGTACATCTGTGAAATTATTGGGACATCTGTGAAACTATGCGGACATCTGTGAAACTAATGGGACATATGTGAAACTATTGGGGCATCTGTGAAACTACTGGGACATATGTGAACCTATTGGGACATCTGTGAATCTACTGGGACATCTGTAAAACTACTGGGACATATGTGAATCTATTGGGACATCTGTGAAACTATTGAGACATCTGTGAAACAACTGGGACATCTGTTAAACTATTGGGACATCTGTTAAACTACTGGTACATCTGTTAAATTATTGGGACATCTGTAAAACTATGGGGACATCTGTGAAACTAATGGGACATATGTGAAACTATTGGGGCATCTGTGAAACGACTGGGTGATCTGTGACACTAGTGGGACATATGTGAACTTATTGGGACATCTGTGAAACTATTGGGACATCTGTGAAACTATTGGGACATCTGTGAAACTATGGGGACATCTGTGCAACTAATGGGACATATGTGAAACTATTGGGGCATCTGTGAAACTACTGGGATCATCTGTGAAACTACTGGGACATCTGTAAAACTACTGGGACATCTTTGAAACTATTGGGACATCTGTGAAACTATGGGGACATCTGTTAACCTACTGGAATATCTGTAAAACTTCTGGGACATCTGTGAAACTATTGGGACATCTGTGAAACTATTGGGACATCTGTGAAACTACTGGTACATCTGTGAAATTATTGGGACATCTGTGAAACTATGGGGACATCTGTGAAACTAATGGGACATATGTGAAACTATTGGGGCATCTGTGAAACTACTGGGACATATGTGAACCTATTGGGACATCTGTGAATCTACTGGGACATCTGTAAAACTACTGGGACATATGTGAATCTATTGGGACATCTGTGAAACTATTGAGACATCTGTGAAACAACTGGGACATCTGTTAAACTATTGGGACATCTGTTAAACTACTGGTACATCTGTTAAATTATTGGGACATCTGTAAAACTATGGGGACATCTGTGAAACTAATGGGACATATGTGAAACTATTGGGGCATCTGTGAAACGACTGGGTGATCTGTGACACTAGTGGGACATATGTGAACTTATTGGGACATCTGTGAAACTATTGGGACATCTGTGAAACTATTGGGACATCTGTGAAACTATGGGGACATCTGTGCAACTAATGGGACATATGTGAAACTATTGGGGCATCTGTGAAACTACTGGGATCATCTGTGAAACTACTGGGACATCTGTAAAACTACTGGGACATCTTTGAAACTATTGGGACATCTGTGAAACTATGGGGACATCTGTTAACCTACTGGAATATCTGTAAAACTTCTGGGACATCTGTGAAACTATTGGGACATCTGTGAAACTATTGGGACATCTGTGAAACTACTGGTACATCTGTGAAATTATTGGGACATCTGTGAAACTATGGGGACATCTGTGAAACTAATGGGACATATGTGAAACTATTGGGGCATCTGTGAAACTACTGGGACATATGTGAACCTATTGGGACATCTGTGAATCTACTGGGACATCTGTAAAACTACTGGGACATATGTGAATCTATTGGGACATCTGTGAAACTATTGAGACATCTGTGAAACAACTGGGACATCTGTTAAACTATTGGGACATCTGTTAAACTACTGGTACATCTGTTAAATTATTGGGACATCTGTAAAACTATGGGGACATCTGTGAAACTAATGGGACATATGTGAAACTATTGGGGCATCTGTGAAACGACTGGGTGATCTGTGACACTAGTGGGACATATGTGACCTTATTGGGACATCTGTGAAACTATTGGGACATCTGTGAAACTATTGGGACATCTGTGAAACTATGGGGACATCTGTGCAACTAATGAGACATATGTGAAACTATTGGGGCATCTGTGAAACTACTGGGATCATCTGTGAAACTACTGGGACATCTGTAAAACTACTGGGACATCTTTGAAACTATTGGGACATCTGTGAAACTATGGGGACATCTGTTAACCTACTGGAATATCAGTAAAACTCCTGGGACATCTGTGAAACTATTGGGACATCTGTGAAACTATTGGGACATCTGTGAAACTACTGGTACATCTGTGAAATTATTGGGACATCTGTGAAACTATGGGGACATCTGTGAAACTAATGGGACATATGTGAAACTATTGGGGCATCTGTGAAACGACTGGGTGATCTGTGAAACTACTGGGACATATGTGAACTTATTGGGACATCTGTGAAACTATTGTGACATCTGTGAAACTATTGGGACATCTGTGAAGCTATGGGGACATCTGTGAAACTAATGGGACATAGGTGAAACTATTGGGGCATCTGTGAAACTACTGGGATCATCTGTGAAACTACTGGGACATCTGTAAAACTACTGGGACATCTTTGAAACTATTGGGACATCTGTGAAACTATGGGGACATCTGTTAACCTACTGGAATATCTGTAAAACTTCTGGGACATCTGTGAAATTATTGGGACATCTGTGAAACTATTGGGACATCTGTGAAACTACTGGTACATCTGTGAAATTATTGGGACATCTGTGAAACTATGGGGACATCTGTGAAACTAATGGGACATATGTGAAAATATTGGGGCATCTGTGAAACTACTGGGACATATGTGAAACTACTGGGACATCTGTAAAACTACTGGGACATCTTTGAAACTATTGGGACATCTGTGAAACTATTGGGACATCTGTTAAACTTCTGGGACATCTGTGAAACTATTGGGACATCTGTGAAACTATTTGGGACATCTGTTAAAGTATTGGGACATCTGTGAAACTACTGGTACATCTGTTAAATTATTGGGACATCTGTGAAACTATGGGGACATCTGTGAAACTAATGGGACATATGTGAAACTATTGGGGCATCTGTGAAACGACTGGGTGATCTGTGAAACTACTGGGACATATGTGAAGCTATGGGGACATCTGTGAAACTAATGGGACATATGTGAAACTATTAGGACATCTGTGAAACTACTGGTACATGTTAAATTATTGGGACATCTGTAAAACTATGGGGACATCTGTGAAACTAATGGGACATATGTTAAACTATTGGGGCATCTGTGAAACGACTGGGTGATCTGTGACACTAGTGGGACATATGTGAACTTATTGGGACATCTGTGAAACTATTGGGACATCTGTGAAACTATTGGGACATCTGTGAAACTATGGGGTCATCTGTGCAACTAATGGGACATATGTGAAACTATTGGGGCATCTGTGAAACTACTGGGATCATCTGTGAAACTACTGGGACATCTGTAAAACTACTGGGACATCTTTGAAACTATTGGGACATCTGTGAAACTATGGGGACATCTGTTAACCTACTGGAATATCTGTAAAACTTCTGGGACATCTGTGAAACTATTGGGACATCTGTGAAACTATTGGGACATCTGTGAAACTACTGGTACATCTGTGAAATTATTGGGACATCTGTGAAACTATGGGGACATCTGTGAAACTAATGGGACATATGTGAAACTATTGGGGCATCTGTGAAACTACTGGGACATATGTGAACCTATTGGGACATCTGTGAATCTACTGGGACATCTGTAAAACTACTGGGACATATGTGAATCTATTGGGACATCTGTGAAACTATTGAGACATCTGTGAAACAACTGGGACATCTGTTAAACTATTGGGACATCTGTTAAACTACTGGTACATCTGTTAAATTATTGGGACATCTGTAAAACTATGGGGACATCTGTGAAACTAATGGGACATATGTGAAACTATTGGGGCATCTGTGAAACGACTGGGTGATCTGTGACACTAGTGGGACATATGTGAACTTATTGGGACATCTGTGAAACTATTGGGACATCTGTGAAACTATTGGGACATCTGTGAAACTATGGGGACATCTGTGCAACTAATGGGACATATGTGAAACTATTGGGGCATCTGTGAAACTACTGGGATCATCTGTGAAACTACTGGGACATCTGTAAAACTACTGGGACATCTTTGAAACTATTGGGACATCTGTGAAACTATGGGGACATCTGTTAACCTACTGGAATATCTGTAAAACTTCTGGGACATCTGTGAAACTATTGGGACATCTGTGAAACTATTGGGACATCTGTGAAACTACTGGTACATCTGTGAAATTATTGGGACATCTGTGAAACTATGGGGACATCTGTGAAACTAATGGGACATATGTGAAACTATTGGGGCATCTGTGAAACTACTGGGACATATGTGAACCTATTGGGACATCTGTGAATCTACTGGGACATCTGTAAAACTACTGGGACATATGTGAATCTATTGGGACATCTGTGAAACTATTGAGACATCTGTGAAACAACTGGGACATCTGTTAAACTATTGGGACATCTGTTAAACTACTGGTACATCTGTTAAATTATTGGGACATCTGTAAAACTATGGGGACATCTGTGAAACTAATGGGACATATGTGAAACTATTGGGGCATCTGTGAAACGACTGGGTGATCTGTGACACTAGTGGGACATATGTGACTTTATTGGGACATCTGTGAAACTATTGGGACATCTGTGAAACTATTGGGACATCTGTGAAACTATGGGGACATCTGTGCAACTAATGGGACATATGTGAAACTATTGGGGCATCTGTGAAACTACTGGGATCATCTGTGAAACTACTGGGACATCTGTAAAACTACTGGGACATCTTTGAAACTATTGGGACATCTGTGAAACTATGGGGACATCTGTTAACCTACTGGAATATCAGTAAAACTCCTGGGACATCTGTGAAACTATTGGGACATCTGTGAAACTATTGGGACATCTGTGAAACTACTGGTACATCTGTGAAATTATTGGGACATCTGTGAAACTATGGGGACATCTGTGAAACTAATGGGACATATGTGAAACTATTGGGGCATCTGTGAAACGACTGGGTGATCTGTGAAACTACTGGGACATATGTGAACTTATTGGGACATCTGTGAAACTATTGTGACATCTGTGAAACTATTGGGACATCTGTGAAGCTATGGGGACATCTGTGAAACTAATGGGACATATGTGAAACTATTGGGACATCTGTGAAACTACTGGTACATCTGTTAAATTATTGGGACATCTGTAAAACTATGGGGACATCTGTGAAACTAATGGGACATATGTGAAACTATTGGGGCATCTGTGAAACGACTGGGTGATCTGTGACACTAGTGGGACATATGTGACCTTATTGGGACATCTGTGAAACTATTGGGACATCTGTGAAACTATTGGGACATCTGTGAAACTATGGGGACATCTGTGCAACTAATGGGACATATGTGAAACTATTGGGGCATCTGTGAAACTACTGGGATCATCTGTGAAACTACTGGGACATCTGTAAAACTACTGGGACATCTTTGAAACTATTGGGACATCTGTGAAACTATGGGGACATCTGTTAACCTACTGGAATATCAGTAAAACTCCTGGGACATCTGTGAAACTATTGGGACATCTGTGAAACTATTGGGACATCTGTGAAACTACTGGTACATCTGTGAAATTATTGGGACATCTGTGAAACTATGGGGACATCTGTGAAACTAATGGGACATATGTGAAACTATTGGGGCATCTGTGAAACGACTGGGTGATCTGTGAAACTACTGGGACATATGTGAACTTATTGGGACATCTGTGAAACTATTGTGACATCTGTGAAACTATTGGGACATCTGTGAAGCTATGGGGACATCTGTGAAACTAATGGGACATAGGTGAAACTATTGGGGCATCTGTGAAACTACTGGGATCATCTGTGAAACTACTGGGACATCTGTAAAACTACTGGGACATCTTTGAAACTATTGGGACATCTGTGAAACTATGGGGACATCTGTTAACCTACTGGAATATCTGTAAAACTTCTGGGACATCTGTGAAATTATTGGGACATCTGTGAAACTATTGGGACATCTGTGAAACTACTGGTACATCTGTGAAATTATTGGGACATCTGTGAAACTATGGGGACATCTGTGAAACTAATGGGACATATGTGAAAATATTGGGGCATCTGTGAAACTACTGGGACATATGTGAAACTACTGGGACATCTGTAAAACTACTGGGACATCTTTGAAACTATTGGGACATCTGTGAAACTATTGGGACATCTGTTAAACTTCTGGGACATCTGTGAAACTATTGGGACATCTGTGAAACTATTTGGGACATCTGTTAAAGTATTGGGACATCTGTGAAACTACTGGTACATCTGTTAAATTATTGGGACATCTGTGAAACTATGGGGACATCTGTGAAACTAATGGGACATATGTGAAACTATTGGGGCATCTGTGAAACGACTGGGTGATCTGTGAAACTACTGGGACATATGTGAAGCTATGGGGACATCTGTGAAACTAATGGGACATATGTGAAACTATTAGGACATCTGTGAAACTACTGGTACATGTTAAATTATTGGGACATCTGTAAAACTATGGGGACATCTGTGAAACTAATGGGACATATGTTAAACTATTGGGGCATCTGTGAAACGACTGGGTGATCTGTGACACTAGTGGGACATATGTGAACTTATTGGGACATCTGTGAAACTATTGGGACATCTGTGAAACTATTGGGACATCTGTGAAACTATGGGGTCATCTGTGCAACTAATGGGACATATGTGAAACTATTGGGGCATCTGTGAAACTACTGGGATCATCTGTGAAACTACTGGGACATCTGTAAAACTACTGGGACATCTTTGAAACTATTGGGACATCTGTGAAACTATGGGGACATCTGTTAACCTACTGGAATATCTGTAAAACTTCTGGGACATCTGTGAAACTATTGGGACATCTGTGAAACTATTGGGACATCTGTGAAACTACTGGTACATCTGTGAAATTATTGGGACATCTGTGAAACTATGGGGACATCTGTGAAACTAATGGGACATATGTGAAACTATTGGGGCATCTGTGAAACTACTGGGACATATGTGAACCTATTGGGACATCTGTGAATCTACTGGGACATCTGTAAAACTACTGGGACATATGTGAATCTATTGGGACATCTGTGAAACTATTGAGACATCTGTGAAACAACTGGGACATCTGTTAAACTATTGGGACATCTGTTAAACTACTGGTACATCTGTTAAATTATTGGGACATCTGTAAAACTATGGGGACATCTGTGAAACTAATGGGACATATGTGAAACTATTGGGGCATCTGTGAAACGACTGGGTGATCTGTGACACTAGTGGGACATATGTGAACTTATTGGGACATCTGTGAAACTATTGGGACATCTGTGAAACTATTGGGACATCTGTGAAACTATGGGGACATCTGTGCAACTAATGGGACATATGTGAAACTATTGGGGCATCTGTGAAACTACTGGGATCATCTGTGAAACTACTGGGACATCTGTAAAACTACTGGGACATCTTTGAAACTATTGGGACATCTGTGAAACTATGGGGACATCTGTTAACCTACTGGAATATCTGTAAAACTTCTGGGACATCTGTGAAACTATTGGGACATCTGTGAAACTATTGGGACATCTGTGAAACTACTGGTACATCTGTGAAATTATTGGGACATCTGTGAAACTATGGGGACATCTGTGAAACTAATGGGACATATGTGAAACTATTGGGGCATCTGTGAAACTACTTGGACATATGTGAACCTATTGGGACATCTGTGAATCTACTGGGACATCTGTAAAACTACTGGGACATATGTGAATCTATTGGGACATCTGTGAAACTATTGAGACATCTGTGAAACAACTGGGACATCTGTTAAACTATTGGGACATCTGTTAAACTACTGGTACATCTGTTAAATTATTGGGACATCTGTAAAACTATGGGGACATCTGTGAAACTAATGGGACATATGTGAAACTATTGGGGCATCTGTGAAACGACTGGGTGATCTGTGACACTAGTGGGACATATGTGACTTTATTGGGACATCTGTGAAACTATTGGGACATCTGTGAAACTATTGGGACATCTGTGAAACTATGGGGACATCTGTGCAACTAATGGGACATATGTGAAACTATTGGGGCATCTGTGAAACTACTGGGATCATCTGTGAAACTACTGGGACATCTGTAAAACTACTGGGACATCTTTGAAACTATTGGGACATCTGTGAAACTATGGGGACATCTGTTAACCTACTGGAATATCAGTAAAACTCCTGGGACATCTGTGAAACTATTGGGACATCTGTGAAACTATTGGGACATCTGTGAAACTACTGGTACATCTGTGAAATTATTGGGACATCTGTGAAACTATGGGGACATCTGTGAAACTAATGGGACATATGTGAAACTATTGGGGCATCTGTGAAACGACTGGGTGATCTGTGAAACTACTGGGACATATGTGAACTTATTGGGACATCTGTGAAACTATTGTGACATCTGTGAAACTATTGGGACATCTGTGAAGCTATGGGGACATCTGTGAAACTAATGGGACATATGTGAAACTATTGGGACATCTGTGAAACTACTGGTACATCTGTTAAATTATTGGGACATCTGTAAAACTATGGGGACATCTGTGAAACTAATGGGACATATGTGAAACTATTGGGGCATCTGTGAAACGACTGGGTGATCTGTGACACTAGTTGGACATATGTGAACTTATTGGGACATCTGTGAAACTATTGGGACATCTGTGAAACTATTGGGACATCTGTGAAACTATGGGGACATCTGTGCAACTAATGGGACATATGTGAAACTATTGGGGCATCTGTGAAACTACTGGGATCATCTGTGAAACTACTGGGACATCTGTAAAACTACTGGGACATCTTTGAAACTATTGGGACATCTGTGAAACTATGGGGACATCTGTTAACCTACTGGAATATCTGTAAAACTTCTGGGACATCTGTGAAATTATTGGGACATCTGTGAAACTATTGGGACATCTGTGAAACTACTGGTACATCTGTGAAATTATTGGGACATCTGTGAAACTATGGAGACATCTGTGAAACTAATGGGACATATGTGAAAATATTGGGGCATCTGTGAAACTACTGGGACATATGCGAAACTACTGGGACATCTGTAAAACTACTGGGACATCTTTGAAACTATTGGGACATCTGTGAAACTATTGGGACATCTGTTAAACTTCTGGGACATCTGTGAAACTATTGGGACATCTGTGAAACTATTTGGGACATCTGTTAAAGTATTGGGACATCTGTGAAACTACTGGTACATCTGTTAAATTATTGGGACATCTGTGAAACTTTCGGGACATCTGTGAAACTAATGGGACATATGTGAAACTATTGGGGCATCTGTGAAACGACTGGGTGATCTGTGAAACTACTGGGACATATGTGAACTTATTGGGACATCTGTGAAACTATTGGGACATCTGTGAAACTATTGGGACATCGGTGAAACTATGGGGACATCTGTGAAACTAATGGGACATATGTTAAACTATTGGGGCATCTGTGAAACTACTGGGATCATCTGTGAAACTAGCGGGACATCTGTAAAACTACTGGGACATCTTTGAAACTATTGGAACATCTGTGAAACTATGGGGACATCTGTTAACCTACTGGAATATCTGTAAAACTTCTGGGACATCTGTGAAACTATTGGGACATCTGTGAAACTATTGGGAAATCTGTGAAACTATTGGGACATCTGTGAATCTATTGGGACATCTGTGAAACTATTTGGGACATCTGTTAAACTATTGGGACATCTGTGAAACTACTGGTACATCTGTGAAATTATTGGGACATCTGTGAAACTATGGGGACATTTGTGAAACTAATGGGACATATGTGAAACTATTGGGGCATCTGTGAAACTACTGGGAGATATGTGAACCTATTGGGACATCTGTGAAACTTTTGGGACATCTGTGAAACTATGGGGACATCTGTTAACCTACTGGGACATCTGTGAAACTACTGGGACATCTGTTAATCTACTGGGACATCTGTTGAACTATTGGGACATCTGTGAATCTACTGGGACATCTGTGAAACAACTGGGACATCTGTGAAACTATTGGGACATCTGTGAAACTATTTGGGACATCTGTTAAACTATTGGGACATCTGTGAAACTACTGATACATCTGTTAAATTATTGGGACATCTGTGAAACTATGGGGACATCTGTGAAACTAATGGGACATATGTGAAACTATTGGGGCATCTATGAAACGACTGGGTGATCTGTGAAACTACTGGGACATATGTAAACTTATTGGGACATCTGTGAGACTATTGGGACATCTGTGAAACTATTGGGACATCTGTGAAACTATGGGGACATCTGTGAAACTAATGGGACATATGTTAAACTATTGGGACATCTGTGAAACTACTGGTACATCTGTTAAATTATTGGGACATCTGTAAAACTATGGGGACATCTGTTAACCTACTGGAATATCTGTAAAACTTCTGGGACATCTGTGAAATTATTGGGACATCTGTGAAACTATTGGGACATCTGTGAAACTACTGGTACATCTGTGAAATTATTGGGACATCTGTGAAACTATGGGGACATCTGTGAAACTAATGGGACATATGTGAAAATATTGGGGCATCTGTGAAACTACTGGGACATATGTGAAACTACTGGGACATCTGTAAAACTACTGGGACATCTTTGAAACTATTGGGACATCTGTGAAACTATTGGGACATCTGTTAAACTTCTGGGACATCTGTGAAACTATTGGGACATCTGTGAAACTATTTGGGACATCTGTTAAAGTATTCGGACATCTGTGAAACTACTGGTACATCTGTTAAATTATTGGGACATCTGTGAAACTATGGGGACATCTGTGAAACTAATGGGACATATGTGAAACTATTGGGGCATCTGTGAAACGACTGGGTGATCTGTGAAACTACTGGGACATATGTGAACTTATTGGGACATCTGTGAAACTATTGGGACATCTGTGAAACTATTGGGACATCGGTGAAACTATGGGGACATCTGTGAAACTAATGGGACATATGTGAAACTATTGGGGCATCTGTGAAACTACTGGGATCATCTGTGAAACTAGCGGAACATCTGTAAAACTACTGGGACATCTTTGAAACTATTGGAACATCTGTGAAACTATGGGGACATCTGTTAACCTACTGGAATATCTGTAAAACTTCTGGGACATCTGTGAAACTATTGGGACATCTGTGAAACTATTGGGAAATCTGTGAAACTATTGGGACATCTGTGAATCTATTGGGACATCTGTGAAACTATTTGGGACATCTGTTAAACTATTGGGACATCTGTGAAACTACTGGTACATCTGTGAAATTATTGGGACATCTGTGAAACTATGGGGACATCTGTTAACCTACTGGGACATCTGTGAAACTACTGGGACATCTGTTAAACTACTGGGACATCTGTTGAACTATTGGGACATCTGTGAATCTACTGGGACATCTGTAAAACTACTGGGACATATGTGAATCTATTGGGACATCTGTGAAACTATTTGGGACATCTGTTAAACTATTGGGACATCTGTGAAACTACTGATACATCTGTTAAATTATTGGGACATCTGTGAAACTATGGGGACATCTGTGAAACTAATGGGACATATGTGAAACTATTGGGGCATCTGTGAAACGACTGGGTGATCTGTGAAACTACTGGGACATATGTGAACTTATTGGGACATCTGTGAGACTATTGGGACATCTGTGAAACTATTGGGACATCTGTGAAACTATGGGGACATCTGTGCAACTAATGGGACATATGTGAAACTATTGGGGCATCTGTGAAACTACTGGGATCATCTGTGAAACTACTGGGACATCTGTAAAACTACTGGGACATCTTTGAAACTATTGGGACATCTGTGAAACTATGGGGACATCTGTTAACCTACTGGAATATCTGTAAAACTCCTGGGACATCTGTGAAACTATTGGGACATCTGTGAAACTATTGGGACATCTGTGAAACTACTGGTACATCTGTGAAATTATTGGGACATCTGTGAAACTATGGGGACATCTGTGAAACTAATGGGACATATGTGAAACTATTGGGGCATCTGTGAAACGACTGGGTGATCTCTGAAACTACTGGGACATATGTGAACTTATTGGGACATCTGTGAGACTATTGGGACATCTGTGAAACTATTGGGACATCTGTGAAACTATGGGGACATCTGTGAAACTAATGGGACATATGTTAAACTATTGGGACATCTGTGAAACTACTGGTACATCTGTTAAATTATTGGGACATCTGTAAAACTATGGGGACATCTGTTAACCTACTGGAATATCTGTAAAACTTCTGGGACATCTGTGAAATTATTGGGACATCTGTGAAACTATTGGGACATCTGTGAAACTACTGGTACATCTGTGAAATTATTGGGACATCTGTGAAACTATGGGGACATCTGTGAAACTAATGGGACATATGTGAAATTATTGGGGCATCTGTGAAACTACTGGGACATATGTGAAACTACTGGGACATCTGTAAAACTACTGGGACATCTTTGAAACTATTGGGACATCTGTGAAACTATTGGGACATCTGTTAAACTTCTGGGACATCTGTGAAACTATTGGGACATCTGTGAAACTATTTGGGACATCTGTTAAAGTATTCGGACATCTGTGAAACTACTGGTACATCTGTTAAGTTATTGGGACATCTGTGAAACTATGGGGACATCTGTGAAACTAATGGGACATATGTGAAACTATTGGGGCATCTGTGAAACGACTGGGTGATCTGTGAAACTACTGGGACATATGTGAACTTATTGGGACATCTGTGAAACTATTGGGACATCTGTGAAACTATTGGGACATCGGTGAAACTATGGGGACATCTGTGAAACTAATGGGACATATGTGAAACTATTGGGGCATCTGTGAAACTACTGGGATCATCTGTGAAACTAGCGGGACATCTGTAAAACTACTGGGACATCTTTGAAACTATTGGAACATCTGTGAAACTATGGGGACATCTGTTAACCTACTGGAATATCTGTAAAACTTCTGGGACATCTGTGAAACTATTGGGACATCTGTGAAACTATTGGGAAATCTGTGAAACTATTGGGACATCTGTGAATCTATTGGGACATCTGTGAAACTATGGGGACATCTGTTAACCTACTGGGACATCTGTGAAACTACTGGGACATCTGTTAAACTACTGGGACATCTGTTGAACTATTGGGACATCTGTGAATCTACTGGGACATCTGTAAAACTACTGGGACATATGTGAATCTATTGGGACATCTGTGAAACTATTGGGACATCTGTGAAACTATTGAGACATCTGTGAAACAACTGGGACATCTGTGAAACTATTGGGACATCTGTGAAACTATTTGGGACATCTGTTAAACTATTGGGACATCTGTGAAACTACTGATACATCTGTTAAATTATTGGGACATCTGTGAAACTATGGGGACATCTGTGAAACTAATGGGACATATGTGAAACTATTGGGGCATCTGTGAAACGACTGGGTGATCTGTGAAACTACTGGGACATATGTGAACTTATTGGGACATCTGTGAGACTATTGGGACATCTGTGAAACTATTGGGACATCTGTGAAACTATGGGGACATCTGTGCAACTAATGGGACATATGTGAAACTATTGGGGCATCTGTGAAACTACTGGGATCATCTGTGAAACTACTGGGACATCTGTAAAACTACTGGGACATCTTTGAAACTATTGGGACATCTGTGAAACTATGGGGACATCTGTTAACCTACTGGAATATCTGTAAAACTCCTGGGACATCTGTGAAACTATTGCGACATCTGTGAAACTATTGGGACATCTGTGAAACTACTGGTACATCTGTGAAATTATTGGGACATCTGTGAAACTATGGGGACATCTGTGAAACTAATGGGACATATGTGAAACTATTGGGGCATCTGTGAAACGACTGGGTGATCTGTGAAACTACTGGGACATATGTGAACTTATTGGGACATCTGTGAAACTATTGGGACATCTGTGAAACTATGGGGACATCTGTTAACCTACTGGAATATCTGTAAAACTTCTGGGACATCTGTGAAACTATTGGGACATCTGTGAAACTATTGGGACATCTGTGAAACTACTGGTACATCTGTGAAATTATTGGGACATCTGTGAAACTATGGGGACATCTGTGAAACTAATGGGACATATGTGAAACTATTGGGGCATCTGTGAAACTACTGGGACATATGTGAACCTATTGGGACATCTGTGAAACTATTGGGACATCTGTGAATCTACTGGGACATCTGTAAAACTACTGGGACATATGTGAATCTATTGGGACATCTGTGAAACTATTGAGACATCTGTGAAACAACTGGGACATCTGTTAAACTATTGGGACATCTGTTAAACTACTGGTACATCTGTTAAATTATTGGGACATCTGTGAAACTATGGGGACATCTGTGAAACTAATGGGACATATGTGAAACTATTGGGGCATCTGTGAAACGACTGGGTGATCTGTGAAACTACTGGGACATATGTGAACTTATTGGGACATCTGTGAGACTATTGGGACATCTGTGAAACTATTGGGACATCTGTGAAACTATGGGGACATCTGTGCAACTAATGGGACATATGTGAAACTATTGGGGCATCTGTGAAACTACTGGGATCATCTGTGAAACTACTGGGACATCTGTAAAACTACTGGGACATCTTTGAAACTATTGGGACATCTGTGAAACTATGGGGACATCTGTTAACCTACTGGAATATCTGTAAAACTCCTGGGACATCTGTGAAACTATTGGGACATCTGTGAAACTATTGGGACATCTGTGAAACTACTGGTACATCTGTGAAATTATTGGGACATCTGTGAAACTATGGGGACATCTGTGAAACTAATGGGACATATGTGAAACTATTGGGGCATCTGTGAAACGACTGGGTGATCTGTGAAACTACTGGGACATATGTGAACTTATTGGGACATCTGTGAGACTATTGGGACATCTGTGAAACTATTGGGACATCTGTGAAACTATGGGGACATCTGTGAAACTAATGGGACATATGTTAAACTATTGGGACATCTGTGAAACTACTGGTACATCTGTTAAATTATTGGGACATCTGTAAAACTATGGGGACATCTGTTAACCTACTGGAATATCTGTAAAACTTCTGGGACATCTGTGAAATTATTGGGACATCTGTGAAACTATTGGGACATCTGTGAAACTACTGGTACATCTGTGAAATTATTGGGACATCTGTGAAACTATGGGGACATCTGTGAAACTAATGGGACATATGTGAAAATATTGGGGCATCTGTGAAACTACTGGGACATATGTGAAACTACTGGGACATCTGTAAAACTACTGGGACATCTTTGAAACTATTGGGACATCTGTGAAACTATTGGGACATCTGTTAAACTTCTGGGACATCTGTGAAACTATTGGGACATCTGTGAAACTATTTGGGACATCTGTTAAAGTATTCGGACATCTGTGAAACTACTGGTACATCTGTTAAATTATTGGGACATCTGTGAAACTATGGGGACATCTGTGAAACTAATGGGACATATGTGAAACTATTGGGGCATCTGTGAAACGACTGGGTGATCTGTGAAACTACTGGGACATATGTGAACTTATTGGGACATCTGTGAAACTATTGGGACATCTGTGAAACTATTGGGACATCGGTGAAACTATGGGGACATCTGTGAAACTAATGGGACATATGTGAAACTATTGGGGCATCTGTGAAACTACTGGGATCATCTGTGAAACTAGCGGGACATCTGTAAAACTACTGGGACATCTTTGAAACTATTGGAACATCTGTGAAACTATGGGGACATCTGTTAACCTACTGGAATATCTGTAAAACTTCTGGGACATCTGTGAAACTATTGGGACATCTGTGAAACTATTGGGAAATCTGTGAAACTATTGGGACATCTGTGAATCTATTGGGACATCTGTGAAACTATTTGGGACATCTGTTAAACTATTGGGACATCTGTGAAACTACTGGTACATCTGTGAAATTATTGGGACATCTGTGAAACTATGGGGACATCTGTTAACCTACTGGGACATCTGTGAAACTACTGGGACATCTGTTAAACTACTGGGACATCTGTTGAACTATTGGGACATCTGTGAATCTACTGGGACATCTGTAAAACTACTGGGACATATGTGAATCTATTGGGACATCTGTGAAACTATTGGGACATCTGTGAAACTATTGAGACATCTGTGAAACAACTGGGACATCTGTGAAACTATTGGGACATCTGTAAAACTATTTGGAACATCTGTTAAACTATTGGGACATCTGTGAAACTACTGATACATCTGTTAAATTATTGGGACATCTGTGAAACTATGGGGACATCTGTGAAACTAATGGGACATATGTGAAACTATTGGGGCATCTGTGAAACGACTGGGTGATCTGTGAAACTACTGGGACATATGTGAACTTATTGGGACATCTGTGAGACTATTGGGACATCTGTGAAACTATTGGGACATCTGTGAAACTATGGGGACATCTGTGCAACTAATGGGACATATGTGAAACTATTGGGGCATCTGTGAAACTACTGGGATCATCTGTGAAACTACTGGGACATCTGTAAAACTACTGGGACATCTTTGAAACTATTGGGACATCTGTGAAACTATGGGGACATCTGTTAACCTACTGGAATATCTGTAAAACTCCTGGGACATCTGTGAAACTATTGGGACATCTGTGAAACTATTGGGACATCTGTGAAACTACTGGTACATCTGTGAAATTATTGGGACATCTGTGAAACTATGGGGACATCTGTGAAACTAATGGGACATATGTGAAACTATTGGGGCATCTGTGAAACGACTGGGTGATCTGTGAAACTACTGGGACATATGTGAACTTATTGGGACATCTGTGAAACTATTGGGACATCTGTGAAACTATGGGGACATCTGTTAACCTACTGGAATATCTGTAAAACTTATGGGACATCTGTGAAACTATTGGGACATCTGTGAAACTATTGGGACATCTGTGAAACTACTGGTACATCTGTGAAATTATTGGGACATCTGTGAAACTATGGGGACATCTGTGAAACTAATGGGACATATGTGAAACTATTGGGGCATCTGTGAAACTACTGGGACATATGTGAACCTATTGGGACATCTGTGAAACTATTGGGACATCTGTGAATCTACTGGGACATCTGTAAAACTACTGGGACATATGTGAATCTATTGGGACATCTGTGAAACTATTGAGACATCTGTGAAACAACTGGGACATCTGTTAAACTATTGGGACATCTGTTAAACTACTGGTACATCTGTTAAATTATTGGGACATCTGTAAAACTATGGGGACATCTGTGAAACGAATGGGACATATGTGAAACTATTGGGGCATCTGTGAAACGACTGGGTGATCTGTGACACTAGTGGGACATATGTGAACTTATTGGGACATCTGTGAAACTATTGGGACATCTGTGAAACTATTGGGACATCTGTGAAACTATGGGGACATCTGTGCAACTAATGGGACATATGTGAAACTATTGGGGCATCTGTGAAACTACTGGGATCATCTGTGAAACTAGCGGGACATCTGTAAAACTACTGGGACATCTTTGAAACTATTGGAACATCTGTGAAACTATGGGGACATCTGTTAACCTACTGGAATATCTGTAAAACTCCTGGGACATCTGTGAAACTATTGGGACATCTGTGAAACTATTGGGACATCTGTGAAACTACTGGTACATCTGTGAAATTATTGGGACATCTGTGAAACTATGGGGACATCTGTGAAACTAATGGGACATATGTGAAACTATTGGGGCATCTGTGAAACGACTGGGTGATCTGTGAAACTACTGGGACATATGTGAACTTATTGGGACATCTGTGAGACTATTGGGACATCTGTGAAACTATTGGGACATCTGTGAAACTATGGGGACATCTGTGCAACTAATGGGACATATGTGAAACTATTGGGGCATCTGTGAAACTACTGGGATCATCTGTGAAACTACTGGGACATCTGTAAAACTACTGGGACATCTTTGAAACTATTGGGACATCTGTGAAACTATGGGGACATCTGTTAACCTACTGGAATATCTGTAAAACTCCTGGGACATCTGTGAAACTATTGGGACATCTGTGAAACTATTGGGACATCTGTGAAACTACTGGTACATCTGTGAAATTATTGGGACATCTGTGAAACTATGGGGACATCTGTGAAACTAATGGGACATATGTGAAACTATTGGGGCATCTGTGAAACGACTGGGTGATCTGTGAAACTACTGGGACATATGTGAACTTATTGGGACATCTGTGAAACTATTGGGACATCTGTGAAACTATGGGGACATCTGTTAACCTACTGGAATATCTGTAAAACTTATGGGACATCTGTGAAACTATTGGGACATCTGTGAAACTATTGGGACATCTGTAAAACTACTGGTACATCTGTGAAATTATTGGGACATCTGTGAAACTATGGGGACATCTGTGAAACTAATGGGACATATGTGAAACTATTGGGGCATCTGTGAAACTACTGGGACATATGTGAACCTATTGGGACATCTGTGAAACTATTGGGACATCTGTGAATCTACTGGGACATCTGTAAAACTACTGGGACATATGTGAATCTATTGGGACATCTGTGAAACTATTGAGACATCTGTGAAACAACTGGGACATCTGTTAAACTATTGGGACATCTGTTAAACTACTGGTACATCTGTTAAATTATTGGGACATCTGTAAAACTATGGGGACATCTGTGAAACGAATGGGACATATGTGAAACTATTGGGGCATCTGTGAAACGACTGGGTGATCTGTGACACTAGTGGGACATATGTGAACATATTGGGACATCTGTGAAACTATTGGGACATCTGTGAAACTATTGGGACATCTGTGAAACTATGGGGACATCTGTGCAACTAATGGGACATATGTGAAACTATTGGGGCATCTGTGAAACTACTGGGATCATCTGTGAAACTAGCGGAACATCTGTAAAACTACTGGGACATCTTTGAAACTATTGGAACATCTGTGAAACTATGGGGACATCTGTTAACCTACTGGAATATCTGTAAAACTCCTGGGACATCTGTGAAACTATTGGGACATCTGTGAAACTATTGGGACATCTGTGAAACTACTGGTACATCTGTGAAATTATTGGGACATCTGTGAAACTATGGGGACATCTGTGAAACTAATGGGACATATGTGAAACTATTGGGGCATCTGTGAAACGACTGGGTGATCTGTGAAACTACTGGGACATATGTGAACTTATTGGGACATCTGTGAAACTATTGGGACATCTGTGAAACTATGGGGACATCTGTTAACCTACTGGAATATCTGTAAAACTTCTGGGACATCTGTGAAACTATTGGGACATCTGTGAAACTATTGGGACATCTGTGAAACTACTGGTACATCTGTGAAATTATTGGGACATCTGTGAAACTATGGGGACATCTGTGAAACTAATGGGACATATGTGAAACTATTGGGGCATCTGTGAAACTACTGGGACATATGTGAACCTATTGGGACATCTGTGAAACTATTGGGACATCTGTGAATCTACTGGGACATCTGTAAAACTACTGGGACATATGTGAAACTACTGGGACATCTGTAAAACTACTGGGACATCTTTGAAACTATTGGGACATCTGTGAAACTATTGGGACATCTGTTAAACTTCTGGGACATCTGTGAAACTATTGGGACATCTGTGAAACTATTTGGGACATCTGTTAAAGTATTCGGACATCTGTGAAACTACTGGTACATCTGTTAAATTATTGGGACATCTGTGAAACTATGGGGACATCTGTGAAACTAATGGGACATATGTGAAACTATTGGGGCATCTGTGAAACGACTGGGTGATCTGTGAAACTACTGGGACATATGTGAACTTATTGGGACATCTGTGAAACTATTGGGACATCTGTGAAACTATTGGGACATCGGTGAAACTATGGGGACATCTGTGAAACTAATGGGACATATGTGAAACTATTGGGGCATCTGTGAAACTACTGGGATCATCTGTGAAACTAGCGGGACATCTGTAAAACTACTGGGACATCTTTGAAACTATTGGAACATCTGTGAAACTATGGGGACATCTGTTAACCTACTGGAATATCTGTAAAACTTCTGGGACATCTGTGAAACTATTGGGACATCTGTGAAACTATTGGGAAATCTGTGAAACTATTGGGACATCTGTGAATCTATTGGGACATCTGTGAAACTATGGGGACATCTGTTAACCTACTGGGACATCTGTGAAACTACTGGGACATCTGTTAAACTACTGGGACATCTGTTGAACTATTGGGACATCTGTGAATCTACTGGGACATCTGTAAAACTACTGGGACATATGTGAATCTATTGGGACATCTGTGAAACTATTGGGACATCTGTGAAACTATTGAGACATCTGTGAAACAACTGGGACATCTGTGAAACTATTGGGACATCTGTGAAACTATTTGGGACATCTGTTAAACTATTGGGACATCTGTGAAACTACTGATACATCTGTTAAATTATTGGGACATCTGTGAAACTATGGGGACATCTGTGAAACTAATGGGACATATGTGAAACTATTGGGGCATCTGTGAAACGACTGGGTGATCTGTGAAACTACTGGGACATATGTGAACTTATTGGGACATCTGTGAGACTATTGGGACATCTGTGAAACTATTGGGACATCTGTGAAACTATGGGGACATCTGTGCAACTAATGGGACATATGTGAAACTATTGGGGCATCTGTGAAACTACTGGGATCATCTGTGAAACTACTGGGACATCTGTAAAACTACTGGGACATCTTTGAAACTATTGGGACATCTGTGAAACTATGGGGACATCTGTTAACCTACTGGAATATCTGTAAAACTCCTGGGACATCTGTGAAACTATTGGGACATCTGTGAAACTATTGGGACATCTGTGAAACTACTGGTACATCTGTGAAATTATTGGGACATCTGTGAAACTATGGGGACATCTGTGAAACTAATGGGACATATGTGAAACTATTGGGGCATCTGTGAAACGACTGGGTGATCTGTGAAACTACTGGGACATATGTGAACTTATTGGGACATCTGTGAAACTATTGGGACATCTGTGAAACTATGGGGACATCTGTTAACCTACTGGAATATCTGTAAAACTTCTGGGACATCTGTGAAACTATTGGGACATCTGTGAAACTATTGGGACATCTGTGAAACTACTGGTACATCTGTGAAATTATTGGGACATCTGTGAAACTATGGGGACATCTGTGAAACTAATGGGACATATGTGAAACTATTGGGGCATCTGTGAAACTACTGGGACATATGTGAACCTATTGGGACATCTGTGAAACTATTGGGACATCTGTGAATCTACTGGGACATCTGTAAAACTACTGGGACATATGTGAATCTATTGGGACATCTGTGAAACTATTGAGACATCTGTGAAACAACTGGGACATCTGTTAAACTATTGGGACATCTGTTAAACTACTGGTACATCTGTTAAATTATTGGGACATCTGTGAAACTATGGGGACATCTGTGAAACTAATGGGACATATGTGAAACTATTGGGGCATCTGTGAAACGACTGGGTGATCTGTGAAACTACTGGGACATATGTGAACTTATTGGGACATCTGTGAGACTATTGGGATATCTGTGAAACTATTGGGACATCTGTGAAACTATGGGGACATCTGTGCAACTAATGGGACATATGTGAAACTATTGGGGCATCTGTGAAACTACTGGGATCATCTGTGAAACTACTGGGACATCTGTAAAACTACTGGGACATCTTTGAAACTATTGGGACATCTGTGAAACTATGGGGACATCTGTTAACCTACTGGAATATCTGTAAAACTCCTGGGACATCTGTGAAACTATTGGGACATCTGTGAAACTATTGGGACATCTGTGAAACTACTGGTACATCTGTGAAATTATTGGGACATCTGTGAAACTATGGGGACATCTGTGAAACTAATGGGACATATGTGAAACTATTGGGGCATCTGTGAAACGACTGGGTGATCTGTGAAACTACTGGGACATATGTGAACTTATTGGGACATCTGTGAGACTATTGGGACATCTGTGAAACTATTGGGACATCTGTGAAACTATGGGGACATCTGTGAAACTAATGGGACATATGTTAAACTATTGGGACATCTGTGAAACTACTGGTACATCTGTTAAATTATTGGGACATCTGTAAAACTATGGGGACATCTGTTAACCTACTGGAATATCTGTAAAACTTCTGGGACATCTGTGAAATTATTGGGACATCTGTGAAACTATTGGGACATCTGTGAAACTACTGGTACATCTGTGAAATTATTGGGACATCTGTGAAACTATGGGGACATCTGTGAAACTAATGGGACATATGTGAAAATATTGGGGCATCTGTGAAACTACTGGGACATATGTGAAACTACTGGGACATCTGTAAAACTACTGGGACATCTTTGAAACTATTGGGACATCTGTGAAACTATTGGGACATCTGTTAAACTTCTGGGACATCTGTGAAACTATTGGGACATCTGTGAAACTATTTGGGACATCTGTTAAAGTATTCGGACATCTGTGAAACTACTGGTACATCTGTTAAATTATTGGGACATCTGTGAAACTATGGGGACATCTGTGAAACTAATGGGACATATGTGAAACTATTGGGGCATCTGTGAAACGACTGGGTGATCTGTGAAACTACTGGGACATATGTGAACTTATTGGGACATCTGTGAAACTATTGGGACATCTGTGAAACTATTGGGACATCGGTGAAACTATGGGGACATCTGTGAAACTAATGGGACATATGTGAAACTATTGGGGCATCTGTGAAACTACTGGGATCATCTGTGAAACTAGCGGGACATCTGTAAAACTACTGGGACATCTTTGAAACTATTGGAACATCTGTGAAACTATGGGGACATCTGTTAACCTACTGGAATATCTGTAAAACTTCTGGGACATCTGTGAAACTATTGGGACATCTGTGAAACTATTGGGAAATCTGTGAAACTATTGGGACATCTGTGAATCTATTGGGACATCTGTGAAACTATTTGGGACATCTGTTAAACTATTGGGACATCTGTGAAACTACTGGTACATCTGTGAAATTATTGGGACATCTGTGAAACTATGGGGACATCTGTTAACCTACTGGGACATCTGTGAAACTACTGGGACATCTGTTAAACTACTGGGACATCTGTTGAACTATTGGGACATCTGTGAATCTACTGGGACATCTGTAAAACTACTGGGACATATGTGAATCTATTGGGACATCTGTGAAACTATTGGGACATCTGTGAAACTATTGAGACATCTGTGAAACAACTGGGACATCTGTGAAACTATTGGGACATCTGTAAAACTATTTGGAACATCTGTTAAACTATTGGGACATCTGTGAAACTACTGATACATCTGTTAAATTATTGGGACATCTGTGAAACTATGGGGACATCTGTGAAACTAATGGGACATATGTGAAACTATTGGGGCATCTGTGAAACGACTGGGTGATCTGTGAAACTACTGGGACATATGTGAACTTATTGGGACATCTGTGAGACTATTGGGACATCTGTGAAACTATTGGGACATCTGTGAAACTATGGGGACATCTGTGCAACTAATGGGACATATGTGAAACTATTGGGGCATCTGTGAAACTACTGGGATCATCTGTGAAACTACTGGGACATCTGTAAAACTACTGGGACATCTTTGAAACTATTGGGACATCTGTGAAACTATGGGGACATCTGTTAACCTACTGGAATATCTGTAAAACTCCTGGGACATCTGTGAAACTATTGGGACATCTGTGAAACTATTGGGACATCTGTGAAACTACTGGTACATCTGTGAAATTATTGGGACATCTGTGAAACTATGGGGACATCTGTGAAACTAATGGGACATATGTGAAACTATTGGGGCATCTGTGAAACGACTGGGTGATCTGTGAAACTACTGGGACATATGTGAACTTATTGGGACATCTGTGAAACTATTGGGACATCTGTGAAACTATGGGGACATCTGTTAACCTACTGGAATATCTGTAAAACTTATGGGACATCTGTGAAACTATTGGGACATCTGTGAAACTATTGGGACATCTGTGAAACTACTGGTACATCTGTGAAATTATTGGGACATCTGTGAAACTATGGGGACATCTGTGAAACTAATGGGACATATGTGAAACTATTGGGGCATCTGTGAAACTACTGGGACATATGTGAACCTATTGGGACATCTGTGAAACTATTGGGACATCTGTGAATCTACTGGGACATCTGTAAAACTACTGGGACATATGTGAATCTATTGGGACATCTGTGAAACTATTGAGACATCTGTGAAACAACTGGGACATCTGTTAAACTATTGGGACATCTGTTAAACTACTGGTACATCTGTTAAATTATTGGGACATCTGTAAAACTATGGGGACATCTGTGAAACGAATGGGACATATGTGAAACTATTGGGGCATCTGTGAAACGACTGGGTGATCTGTGACACTAGTGGGACATATGTGAACTTATTGGGACATCTGTGAAACTATTGGGACATCTGTGAAACTATTGGGACATCTGTGAAACTATGGGGACATCTGTGCAACTAATGGGACATATGTGAAACTATTGGGGCATCTGTGAAACTACTGGGATCATCTGTGAAACTAGCGGGACATCTGTAAAACTACTGGGACATCTTTGAAACTATTGGAACATCTGTGAAACTATGGGGACATCTGTTAACCTACTGGAATATCTGTAAAACTCCTGGGACATCTGTGAAACTATTGGGACATCTGTGAAACTATTGGGACATCTGTGAAACTACTGGTACATCTGTGAAATTATTGGGACATCTGTGAAACTATGGGGACATCTGTGAAACTAATGGGACATATGTGAAACTATTGGGGCATCTGTGAAACGACTGGGTGATCTGTGAAACTACTGGGACATATGTGAACTTATTGGGACATCTGTGAGACTATTGGGACATCTGTGAAACTATTGGGACATCTGTGAAACTATGGGGACATCTGTGCAACTAATGGGACATATGTGAAACTATTGGGGCATCTGTGAAACTACTGGGATCATCTGTGAAACTACTGGGACATCTGTAAAACTACTGGGACATCTTTGAAACTATTGGGACATCTGTGAAACTATGGGGACATCTGTTAACCTACTGGAATATCTGTAAAACTCCTGGGACATCTGTGAAACTATTGGGACATCTGTGAAACTATTGGGACATCTGTGAAACTACTGGTACATCTGTGAAATTATTGGGACATCTGTGAAACTATGGGGACATCTGTGAAACTAATGGGACATATGTGAAACTATTGGGGCATCTGTGAAACGACTGGGTGATCTGTGAAACTACTGGGACATATGTGAACTTATTGGGACATCTGTGAAACTATTGGGACATCTGTGAAACTATGGGGACATCTGTTAACCTACTGGAATATCTGTAAAACTTATGGGACATCTGTGAAACTATTGGGACATCTGTGAAACTATTGGGACATCTGTGAAACTACTGGTACATCTGTGAAATTATTGGGACATCTGTGAAACTATGGGGACATCTGTGAAACTAATGGGACATATGTGAAACTATTGGGGCATCTGTGAAACTACTGGGACATATGTGAATCTATTGGGACATCTGTGAAACTATTGAGACATCTGTGAAACAACTGGGACATCTGTTAAACTATTGGGACATCTGTTAAACTACTGGTACATCTGTTAAATTATTGGGACATCTGTAAAACTATGGGGACATCTGTGAAACGAATGGGACATATGTGAAACTATTGGGGCATCTGTGAAACGACTGGGTGATCTGTGACACTAGTGGGACATATGTGAACATATTGGGACATCTGTGAAACTATTGGGACATCTGTGAAACTATTGGGACATCTGTGAAACTATGGGGACATCTGTGCAACTAATGGGACATATGTGAAACTATTGGGGCATCTGTGAAACTACTGGGATCATCTGTGAAACTAGCGGAACATCTGTAAAACTACTGGGACATCTTTGAAACTATTGGAACATCTGTGAAACTATGGCGACATCTGTTAACCTACTGGAATATCTGTAAAACTCCTGGGACATCTGTGAAACTATTGGGACATCTGTGAAACTATTGGGACATCTGTGAAACTACTGGTACATCTGTGAAATTATTGGGACATCTGTGAAACTATGGGGACATCTGTGAAACTAATGGGACATATGTGAAACTATTGGGGCATCTGTGAAACGACTGGGTGATCTGTGAAACTACTGGGACATATGTGAACTTATTGGGACATCTGTGAAACTATTGGGACATCTGTGAAACTATGGGGACATCTGTTAACCTACTGGAATATCTGTAAAACTTCTGGGACATCTGTGAAACTATTGGGACATCTGTGAAACTATTGGGACATCTGTGAAACTACTGGTACATCTGTGAAATTATTGGGACATCTGTGAAACTATGGGGACATCTGTGAAACTAATGGGACATATGTGAAACTATTGGGGCATCTGTGAAACTACTGGGACATATGTGAACCTATTGGGACATCTGTGAAACTATTGGGACATCTGTGAATCTACTGGGACATCTGTAAAACTACTGGGACATATGTGAATCTATTGGGACATCTGTGAAACTATTGAGACATCTGTGAAATAACTGGGACATCTGTTAAACTATTGGGACATCTGTTAAACTACTGGTACATCTGTTAAATTATTGGGACATCTGTAAAACTATGGGGACATCTGTGAAACTAATGGGACATATGTGAAACTATTGGGGCATCTGTGAAACGACTGGGTGATCTGTGACACTAGTGGGACATATGTGAACTTATTGGGACATCTGTGAAACTATTGGGACATCTGTGAAACTATTGGGACATCTGTGAAACTATGGGGACATCTGTGCAACTAATGGGACATATGTGAAACTATTGGGACATCTGTAAAACTACTGGGACATCTTTGAAACTATTGGAACATCTGTGAAACTATGGGGACATCTGTTAACCTACTGGAATATCTGTAAAACATCTGGGAAATCTGTGAAACTATTGGGACATCTGTGAAACTATTGGGAAATCTGTGAATCTATTGGGACATCTGTGAATCTATTGGGACATCTGTGAAACTATTTGGGACATCTTTTAAACTATTGGGACATCTGTGAAACTACTGGTACATCTGTGAAATTATTGGGACATCTGTGAAACTATGGGGACATCTGTGAAACTAATGGGACATATGTGAAACTATTGGGGCATCTGTGAAACTACTGGGACATATGTGAACCTATTGGGACATCTGTGAAACTTTTGGGACATCTGTGAAACTATGGGGACATCTGTTAACCTACTGGGACATCTGTGAAACTACTAGGACATCTGTTAAACTACTGGGACATCTGTTGAACTATTGGGACATCTGTGAATCTACTGGGACATCTGTAAAACTACTGGGACATATGTGAATCTATTGGGACATCTGTGAAACTATTGGGACATCTGTGAAACTATTGAGACATCTGTGAAACAACTGGGACATCTGTGAAACTATTGGGACATCTGTGAAACTATTTGGGACATCTGTTAAACTATTGGGACATCTGTGAAACTACTGATACATCTGTTAAATTATTGGGACATCTGTGAAACTATGGGGACATCTGTGAAACTAATGGGACATATGTGAAACTATTGGGGCATCTGTGAAACGACTGGGTGATCTGTGAAACTACTGGGACATATGTGAACTTATTGGGACATCTGTGAGACTATTGGGACATCTGTGAAACTATTGGGACATCTGTGAAACTATGGGGACATCTGTGAAACTAATGGGACATATGTGAAACTATTGGGACATCTGTGAAACTACTGGTACATCTGTTAAATTATTGGGACATCTGTAAAACTATGGGGACATCTGTGAAACTAATGGGACATATGTGAAACTATTGGGGCATCTGTGAAACGACTGGGTGATCTGTGACACTAGTGGGATATATGTGAACTTAATGGGACATCTGTGAAACTATTGGGACATCTGTGAAACTATTGGGACATCTGTGAAACTATGGGGACATGTGCAACTAATGGGACATATGAGAAACTATTGGGGCATCTGTGAAACTACTGGGACATATGTGAACCTATTGGGACATCTGTGAAACTATTGGGACATCTGTGAATCTACTGGGACATCTGTAAAACTACTGGGACATATGTGAATCTATTGGGACATCTGTGAAACTATTGAGACATCTGTGAAACAACTGGGACATCTGTTAAACTATTGGGACATCTGTTAAACTACTGGTACATCTGTTAAATGATTGGGACATCTGTAAAACTATGGGGACATCTGTGAAACTAATGGGACATATGTGAAACTATTGGGGCATCTGTGAAACGACTGGGTGATCTGTGACACTAGTGGGACATATGTGAACTTATTGGTACATCTGTGAAACTATTGGGACATCTGTGAAACTATTGGGACATCTGTGAAACTATGGGGACATCTGTGCAACTAATGGGACATATGTGAAACTATTGGGGCATCTGTGAAACTACTGGGATCATCTGTGAAACTAGCGGGACATCTGTAAAACTACTGGGTCATCTTTGAAACTATTGGAACATCTGTGAAACTATGGGGACATCTGTTAACCTACTGGAATATCTGTAAAACTTCTGGGAAATCTGTGAAACTATTGGGACATCTGTGAAACTATTGGGAAATCTGTGAAACTATTGGGACATCTGTGAATCTATTGGGACATCTGTGAAACTATTTGGGACATCTGTTAAACTATTGGGACATCTGTGAAACTACTGGTACATCTGTGAAATTATTGGGACATCTGTGAAACTATGGGGACATCTGTGAAACTAATGTGACATATGTGAAACTATTGGGGCATCTGTGAAACTACTGGGACATATGTGAACCTATTGGGACATCTGTGAAACTTTTGGGACATCTGTGAAACTATGGGGACATCTGTTAACCTACTGGGACATCTGTGAAACTACTGGGACATCTGTTAAACTACTGGGACATCTGTTGAACTATTGGGACATCTGTGAATCTACTGGGACATCTGTAAAACTACTGGGACATATGTGAATCTATTGGGACATCTGTGAAACTATTGGGACATCTGTGAAACTATTGAGACATCTGTGAAACAACTGGGACATCTGTGAAACTATTGGGACATCTGTGAAACTATTTGGGACATCTGTTAAACTATTGGGACATCTGTGAAACTACTGATACATCTGTTAAATTATTGGGACATCTGTGAAACAATGGGGACATCTGTGAAACTAATGGGACATATATGAAACTATTGGGGCATCTGTGAAACGACTGGGTGATCTGTGAAACTACTGGGACATATGTGAACTTATTGGGACATCTGTGAGACTATTGGGACATCTGTGAAACTATTGGGACATCTGTGAAACTATGGGGACATCTGTGAAACTAATGGGACATATGTGAAACTATTGGGATATCTGTGAAACTACTGGTACATCTGTTAAATTATTGGGACATCTGTAAAACTATGGGGACATCTGTGAAACTAATGGGACATATGTGAAACTATTGGGGCATCTGTGAAACGACTGGGTGATCTGTGACACTAGTGGGACATATATGAACTTATTGGGACATCTGTGAAACTATTGGGACATCTGTGAAACTATTGGGACATCTGTGAAACTATGGGGACATGTGCAACTAATGGGACATATGTGAAACTATTGGGGCATCTGTGAAACTACTGGGACATATGTGAACCTATTGGGACATCTGTGAAACTATTGGGACATCTGTGAATCTACTGGGACATCTGTAAAACTACTGGGACATATGTGAATCTATTGGGACATCTGTGAAACTACTGGTACATCTGTTAAATTATTGGGACATCTGTAAAACTATGGGGACATCTGTGAAACTAATGGGACATATGTGAAACTATTTGGGCATCTGTGAAACGACTGGGTGATCTGTGACACTAGTGGGACATATGTGAACTTATTGGGACATCTGTGAAACTATTGGGACATCTGTGAAACTATTGGGACATCTGTGAAACTATGGGGACATCTGTGCAACTAATGGGACATATGTGAAACTATTGGGGCATCTGTGAAACTACTGGGATCATCTGTGAAACTAGCGGGACATCTGTAAAACTACTGGGACATCTTTGAAACTATTGGAACATCTGTGAAACTATGGGGACATCTGTTAACCTACTGGAATATCTGTAAAACTTCTGGGAAATCTGTGAAACTATTGGGACATCTGTGAAACTATTGGGAAATCTGTGAAACTATTGGGACATCTGTGAATCTATTGGGACATCTGTGAAACTATTTGGGACATCTGTTAAACTATTGGGACATCTGTGAAACTACTGGTACATCTGTGAAATTATTGGGACATCTGTGAAACTATGGGGACATCTGTGAAACTAATGGGACATATGTGAAACTATTGGGGCATCTGTGAAACTACTGGGACATATGTGAACCTATTGGGACATCTGTGAAACTTTTGGGACATCTGTGAAACTATGGGGACATCTGTTAACCTACTGGGACATCTGTGAAACTACTGGGACATCTGTTAAACTACTGGGACATCTGTTGAACTATTGGGACATCTGTGAATCTACTGGGACATCTGTAAAACTACTGGGACATATGTGAATCTATTGGGACATCTGTGAAACTATTGGGACATCTGTGAAACTATTGAGACATCTGTGAAACAACTGGGACATCTGTGAAACTATTGGGACATCTGTGAAACTATTTGGGACATCTGTTAAACTATTGGGACATCTGTGAAACTACTGATACATCTGTTAAATTATTGGGACATCTGTGAAACTATGGGGACATCTGTGAAACTAATGGGACATATATGAAACTATTGGGGCATCTGTGAAACGACTGGGTGATCTGTGAAACTACTGGGACATATGTGAACTTATTGGGACATCTGTGAGACTATTGGGACATCTGTGAAACTATTGGGACATCTGTGAAACTATGGGGACATCTGTGAAACTAATGGGACATATGTGAAACTATTGGGACATCTGTGAAACTACTGGTACATCTGTTAAATTATTGGGACATCTGTAAAACTATGGGGACATCTGTGAAACTAATGGGACATATGTGAAACTATTGGGGCATCTGTGAAACGACTGGGTGATCTGTGACACTAGTGGGACATATATGAACTTATTGGGACATCTGTGAAACTATTGGGACATCTGTGAAACTATTGGGACATCTGTGAAACTATGGGGACATGTGCAACTAATGGGACATATGTGAAACTATTGGGGCATCTGTGAAACTACTGGGACATATGTGAACCTATTGGGACATCTGTGAAACTATTGGGACATCTGTGAATCTACTGGGACATCTGTAAAACTACTGGGACATATGTGAATCTATTGGGACATCTGTGAAACTATTGAGACATCTGTGAAACAACTGGGACATCTGTTAAACTATTGGGACATCTGTTAAACTACTGGTACATCTGTTAAATTATTGGGACATCTGTAAAACTATGGGGACATCTGTGAAACTAATGGGACATATGTGAAACTATTGGGGCATCTGTGAAACGACTGGGTGATCTGTGACACTAGTGGGACATATGTGAACTTATTGGGACATCTGTGAAACTATTGGGACATCTGTGAAACTATTGGGACATCTGTGAAACTATGGGGACATCTGTGCAACTAATGGGACATATGTGAAACTATTGGGGCATCTGTGAAACTACTGGGATCATCTGTGAAACTAGTGGGACATCTGTAAAACTACTGGGACATCTTTGAAACTATTGGAACATCTGTGAAACTATGGGGACATCTGTTAACCTACTGGAATATCTGTAAAACTCCTGGGACATCTGTGAAACTATTGGGACATCTGTGAAACTATTGGGACATCTGTGAAACTACTGGTACATCTGTGAAATTATTGGGACATCTGTGAAACTATGGGGACATCTGTGAAACTAATGGGACATATGTGAAACTATTGGGGCATCTGTGAAACGACTGGGTGATCTGTGACACTAGTGGGACATATGTGAACTTATTGGGACATCTGTGAAACTATTGGGACATCTGTGAAACTATTGGGACATCTGTGAAACTATTGGGACATCTGTGAAACTATGGGGACATCTGTGCAACTAATGGGACATATGTGAAACTATTGGGGCATCTGTGAAACTACTGGGATCATCTGTGAAACTAGCGGGACATCTGTAAAACTACTGGGACATCTTTGAAACTATTGGAACATCTGTGAAACTATGGGGACATCTGTTAACCTACTGGAATATCTGTAAAACTTCTGGGAAATCTGTGAAACTATTGGGACATCTGTGAAACTATTGGGAAATCTGTGAAACTATTGGGACATCTGTGAATCTATTGGGACATCTGTGAAACTATTGGGACATCTGTGAAACTACTGGTACATCTGTGAAATTATTGGGACATCTGTGAAACTATGGGGCCATCTGTGAAACTAATGGGACATATGTGAAACTATTGGGGCATCTGTGAAACTACTGGGACATATGTGAACCTATTGGGACATCTGTGAAACTTTTGGGACATCTGTGAAACTATGGGGACATCTGTTTACCTACTGGGACATCTGTGAAACTACTGGGACATCTGTTAAACTACTGGGACATCTGTTGAACTATTGGGACATCTGTGAATCTACTGGGACATCTGTAAAACTACTGGGACATATGTGAATCTATTGGGACATCTGTGAAACTATTGGGACATCTGTGAAACTATTGAGACATCTGTGAAACAACTGGGACATCTGTGAAACTATTGGGACATCTGTGAAACTATTTGGGACATCTGTTAAACTATTGGGACATCTGTGAAACTACTGATACATCTGTTAAATTATTGGGACATCTGTGAAACTATGGGGACATCTGTGAAACTAATGGGACATTTGTGAAACTATTGGGGCATCTGTGAAACGACTGGGTGATCTGTGAAACTACTGGGACATATGTGAACTTATTGGGACATCTGTGAGACCATTGGGACATCTGTGAAACTATTGGGACATCTGTGAAACTATGGGGACATCTGTGAAACTAATGGGACATATGTGAAACTATTGGGACATCTGTGAAACTACTGGTACATCTGTTAAATTATTGGGACATCTGTAAAACTATGGGGACATCTGTGAAACTAATGGGACATATGTGAAACTATTGGGGCATCTGTGAAACGACTGGGTGATCTGTGACACTAGTGGGACATATGTGAACTTATTGGGACATCTGTGAAACTATTGGGACATCTGTGAAACTATTGGGACATCTGTGAAACTATGGGGACATGTGCAACTAATGGGACATATGTGAAACTATTGGGGCATCTGTGAAACTACTGGGATCATCTGTGAAACTACTGGGACATCTGTAAAACTACTGGGACATCTTTGAAACTATTGGGACATCTGTGAAACTATGGGGACATCTGTTAACCTACTGGAATATCTGTAAAACTCCTGGGGCATCTGTGAAACTACTGGGACATATGTGAACCTATTGGGACATCTGTGAAACTATTGGGACATCTGTGAATCTACTGGGACATCTGTAAAACTACTGGGACATATGTGAATCTATTGGGACATCTGTGAAACTATTGAGACATCTGTGAAACAACTGGGACATCTGTTAAACTATTGGGACATCTGTTAAACTACTGGTACATCTGTTAAATTATTGGGACATCTGTAAAACTATGGGGACATCTGTGAAACTAATGGGACATATGTGAAACTATTGGGGCATCTGTGAAACGACTGGGTGATCTGTGACACTAGTGGGACATATGTGAACTTATTGGGACATCTGTGAAACTATTGGGACATCTGTGAAACTATTGGGACATCTGTGAAACTATTGGGACATCTGTGAAACTATGGGGACATCTGTGCAACTAATGGGACATATGTGAAACTATTGGGGCATCTGTGAAACTACTGGGATCATCTGTGAAACTACTGGGACATCTGTAAAACTACTGGGACATCTTTGAAACTATTGGGACATCTGTGAAACTATGGGGACATCTGTTAACCTACTGGAATATCTGTAAAACTCCTGGGACATCTGTGAAACTATTGGGACATCTGTGAAACTATTGGGACATCTGTGAAACTACTGGTACATCTGTGAAATTATTAGGACATCTGTGAAACTATGGGGACATCTGTGAAACTAATGGGACATATGTGAAACTATTGGGGCATCTGTGAAACGACTGGGTGATCTGTGAAACTACTGGGACATATGTGAACTTATTGGGACATCTGTGAAACTATTGTGACATCTGTGAAACTATTGGGACATCTGTGAAGCTATGGGGACATCTGTGAAACTATTGGGACATATGTGAAACTATTGGGACATCTGTGAAACTACTGGTACATCTGTGAAATTATTGGGACATCTGTGAAACTATGGGGCCATCTGTGAAACTAATGGGACATATGTGAAACTATTGGGGCATCTGTGAAACTACTGGGACATATGTGAACCTATTGGGACATCTGTGAAACTTTTGGGACATCTGTGAAACTATGGGGACATCTGTTTACCTACTGGGACATCTGTGAAACTACTGGGACATCTGTTAAACTACTGGGACATCTGTTGAACTATTGGGACATCTGTGAATCTACTGGGACATCTGTAAAACTACTGGGACATATGTGAATCTATTGGGACATCTGTGAAACTATTGGGACATCTGTGAAACTATTGAGACATCTGTGAAACAACTGGGACATCTGTGAAACTATTGGGACATCTGTGAAACTATTTGGGACATCTGTTAAACTATTGGGACATCTGTGAAACTACTGATACATCTGTTAAATTATTGGGACATCTGTGAAACTATGGGGACATCTGTGAAACTAATGGGACATTTGTGAAACTATTGGGGCATCTGTGAAACGACTGGGTGATCTGTGAAACTACTGGGACATATGTGAACTTATTGGGACATCTGTGAGACCATTGGGACATCTGTGAAACTATTGGGACATCTGTGAAACTATGGGGACATCTGTGAAACTAATGGGACATATGTGAAACTATTGGGACATCTGTGAAACTACTGGTACATCTGTTAAATTATTGGGACATCTGTAAAACTATGGGGACATCTGTGAAACTAATGGGACATATGTGAAACTATTGGGGCATCTGTGAAACGACTGGGTGATCTGTGACACTAGTGGGACATATGTGAACTTATTGGGACATCTGTGAAACTATTGGGACATCTGTGAAACTATTGGGACATCTGTGAAACTATGGGGACATGTGCAACTAATGGGACATATGTGAAACTATTGGGGCATCTGTGAAACTACTGGGATCATCTGTGAAACTACTGGGACATCTGTAAAACTACTGGGACATCTTTGAAACTATTGGGACATCTGTGAAACTATGGGGACATCTGTTAACCTACTGGAATATCTGTAAAACTCCTGGGGCATCTGTGAAACTACTGGGACATATGTGAACCTATTGGGACATCTGTGAAACTATTGGGACATCTGTGAATCTACTGGGACATCTGTAAAACTACTGGGACATATGTGAATCTATTGGGACATCTGTGAAACTATTGAGACATCTGTGAAACAACTGGGACATCTGTTAAACTATTGGGACATCTGTTAAACTACTGGTACATCTGTTAAATTATTGGGACATCTGTAAAACTATGGGGACATCTGTGAAACTAATGGGACATATGTGAAACTATTGGGGCATCTGTGAAACGACTGGGTGATCTGTGACACTAGTGGGACATATGTGAACTTATTGGGACATCTGTGAAACTATTGGGACATCTGTGAAACTATTGGGACATCTGTGAAACTATTGGGACATCTGTGAAACTATGGGGACATCTGTGCAACTAATGGGACATATGTGAAACTATTGGGGCATCTGTGAAACTACTGGGATCATCTGTGAAACTACTGGGACATCTGTAAAAATGGGACATCTTTGAAACTATTGGGACATCTGTGAAACTATGGGGACATCTGTTAACCTACTGGAATATCTGTAAAACTCCTGGGACATCTGTGAAACTATTGGGACATCTGTGAAACTATTGGGACATCTGTGAAACTACTGGTACATCTGTGAAATTATTAGGACATCTGTGAAACTATGGGGACATCTGTGAAACTAATGGGACATATGTGAAACTATTGGGGCATCTGTGAAACGACTGGGTGATCTGTGAAACTACTGGGACATATGTGAACTTATTGGGACATCTGTGAAACTATTGTGACATCTGTGAAACTATTGGGACATCTGTGAAGCTATGGGGACATCTGTGAAACTAATGGGACATATGTGAAACTATTGGGACATCTGTGAAACTACTGGTACATCTGTTAAATTATTGGGACATCTGTAAAACTATGGGGACATCTGTGAAACTAATGGGACATATGTGAAACTATTGGGGCATCTGTGAAACGACTGGGTGATCTGTGACACTAGTGGTACATATGTGAACTTATTGGGACATCTGTGAAACTATGGGGACATCTGTGAAACTATTGGGACATCTGTGAAACTATGGGGACATCTGTGCAACTAATGGGACATATGTGATACTATTGGGGCATCTGTGAAACTACTGGGATCATCTGTGAAACTACTGGGACATCTGTAAAACTACTGGGACATCTTTGAAACTATTGGGACATCTGTGAAACTATGGGGACATCTGTTAAGCTACTGGAATATCTGTAAAACTTCTGGGACATCTGTGAAATTATTGGGACATCTGTGAAACTATTGGGACATCTGTGAAACTACTGGTACATCTGTGAAATTATTGGGACATCTGTGAAACTATGGGGACATCTGTGAAACTAATGGGACATATGTGAAAATATTGGGGCATCTGTGAAACTACTGGGACATATGTGAAACTACTGGGACATCTGTAAAACTACTGGGACATCTTTGAAACTATTGGGACATCTGTGAAACTATTGGGACATCTGTTAAACTTCTGGGACATCTGTGAAACTATTGGGACATCTGTGAAACTATTTGGGACATCTGTTAAAGTATTGGGACATCTGTGAAACTACTGGTACATCTGTTAAATTATTGGGACATCTGTGAAACTATGGGGACATCTGTCAAACTAATGGGACATTTGTGAAACTATTGCGGCATCTGTGAAACGACTGGGTGATCTGTGAAACTACTGGGACATATGTGAACTTATTGGGACATCTGTGAAACTATTGGGACATCTGTGAAACTATTGGGACATCGGTGAAACTATGGGGACATCTGTGAAACTAATGGGACATATGTGAAACTATTGGGGCATCTGTGAAACGACTGGGTGATCTGTGACACTAGTGGGACATATGTGAACTTATTGGGACATCTGTGAAACTATTGGGACATCTGTGAAACTATTGGGACATCTGTGAAACTATGGGGACATGTGCAACTAATGGGACATATGTGAAACTATTGGGGCATCTGTGAAACTACTGGGATCATCTGTGAAACTACTGGGACATCTGTAAAACTACTGGGACATCTTTGAAACTATTGGGACATCTGTGAAACTATGGGGACATCTGTTAACCTACTGGAATATCTGTAAAACTCCTGGGGCATCTGTGAAACTACTGGGACATATGTGAACCTATTGGGACATCTGTGAAACTATTGGGACATCTGTGAATCTACTGGGACATCTGTAAAACTACTGGGACATATGTGAATCTATTGGGACATCTGTGAAACTATTGAGACATCTGTGAAACAACTGGGACATCTGTTAAACTATTGGGACATCTGTTAAACTACTGGTACATCTGTTAAATTATTGGGACATCTGTAAAACTATGGGGACATCTGTGAAACTAATGGGACATATGTGAAACTATTGGGGCATCTGTGAAACGACTGGGTGATCTGTGACACTAGTGGGACATATGTGAACTTATTGGGACATCTGTGAAACTATTGGGACATCTGTGAAACTATTGGGACATCTGTGAAACTATTGGGACATCTGTGAAACTATGGGGACATCTGTGCAACTAATGGGACATATGTGAAACTATTGGGGCATCTGTGAAACTACTGGGATCATCTGTGAAACTACTGGGACATCTGTAAAACTACTGGGACATCTTTGAAACTATTGGGACATCTGTGAAACTATGGGGACATCTGTTAACCTACTGGAATATCTGTAAAACTCCTGGGACATCTGTGAAACTATTGGGACATCTGTGAAACTATTGGGACATCTGTGAAACTACTGGTACATCTGTGAAATTATTAGGACATCTGTGAAACTATGGGGACATCTGTGAAACTAATGGGACATATGTGAAACTATTGGGGCATCTGTGAAACGACTGGGTGATCTGTGAAACTACTGGGACATATGTGAACTTATTGGGACATCTGTGAAACTATTGTGACATCTGTGAAACTATTGGGACATCTGTGAAGCTATGGGGACATCTGTGAAACTAATGGGACATATGTGAAACTATTGGGACATCTGTGAAACTACTGGTACATCTGTTAAATTATTGGGACATCTGTAAAACTATGGGGACATCTGTGAAACTAATGGGACATATGTGAAACTATTGGGGCATCTGTGAAACGACTGGGTGATCTGTGACACTAGTGGTACATATGTGAACTTATTGGGACATCTGTGAAACTATGGGGACATCTGTGAAACTATTGGGACATCTGTGAAACTATGGGGACATCTGTGCAACTAATGGGACATATGTGATACTATTGGGGCATCTGTGAAACTACTGGGATCATCTGTGAAACTACTGGGACATCTGTAAAACTACTGGGACATCTTTGAAACTATTGGGACATCTGTGAAACTATGGGGACATCTGTTAAGCTACTGGAATATCTGTAAAACTTCTGGGACATCTGTGAAATTATTGGGACATCTGTGAAACTATTGGGAAATCTGTGAAACTATTGGGACATCTGTGAATCTATTGGGACATCTGTGAAACTATTTGGGACATCAGTTAAACTATTGGGACATCTGTGAAACTACTGGTACATCTGTGAAATTATTGGGACATCTGTGAAACTATGGGGACATCTGTGAAACTAATGGGACATATGTGAAACTATTGGGGCATCTGTGAAACTACTGGGACATATGTTAACCTATTGGGACATCTGTGAAACTTTTGGGACATCTGTGAAACTATGGGGACATCTGTTAACCTACTGGGACATCTGTGAAACTACTGGGACATCTGTTAAACTACTGGGACACCTGTTGAACTATTGGGACATCTGTGAATCTACTGGGACATCTGTAAAACTACTGGGACATATGTGAATCTATTGGGACATCTGTGAAACTATTGGGACATCTGTGAAACTACTGGTACATCTGTGAAATTATTGGGACATCTGTGAAACTATGGGGACATCTGTGAAACTAATGGGACATATGTGAAAATATTGGGGCATCTGTGAAACTACTGGGACATATGTGAAACTACTGGGACATCTGTAAAACTACTGGGACATCTTTGAAACTATTGGGACATCTGTGAAACTATTGGGACATCTGTTAAACTTCTGGGACATCTGTGAAACTATTGGGACTTCTGTGAAACTATTTGGGACATCTGTTAAAGTATTGGGACATCTGTGAAACTACTGGTACATCTGTTAAATTATTGGGACATCTGTGAAACTATGGGGACATCTGTGAAACTAATGGGACATATGTGAAACTATTGGGGCATCTGTGAAACGACTGGGTGATCTGTGAAACTACTGGGACATATGTGAACTTATTGGGACATCTGTGAAACTATTGGGACATCTGTGAAACTATTGGGACATCGGTGAAACTATGGGGACATCTGTGAAACTAATGGGATCATCTGTGAAACTAGCGGGACATCTGTAAAACTACTGGGACATCTTTGAAACTATTGGAACATCTGTGAAACTATGGGGACATCTATTAACCTACTGGAATATCTGTAAAACTTCTGGGACATCTGTGAAACTATTGGGACATCTGTGAAACTATTGGGACATCTGTGAAACTAATGGGACATATGTGAAACTATTGGGGCATCTGTGAAACTACTGGGACATATGTGAACCTATTGGGACATCTGTGAAACTTTTGGGACATCTGTAAAACTACTGGGACATATGTGAATCTATTGGGACATCTGTGAAACTATTGGGACATCTGTGAAACTATTGAGACATCTGTGAAACAACTGGGAAATCTGTGAAACTATTGGGACATCTGTGAAACTATTTGGGACATCTGTTAAACTATTGGGACATCTGTGAAACTACTGATACATCTGTTAAATTATTGGGACATCTGTGAAACTATTGGGACATCTGTGAAGCTATGGGGACATCTGTGAAACTAATGGGACATATGTGAAACTATTGGTACATCTGTGAAACTACTGGTACATCTGTTAAATTATTGGGACATCTGTAAAACTATGGGGACATCTGTGAAACTAATGGGACATATGTGAAACTATTGGGGCATCTGTGAAACGACTGGGTGATCTGTGAAACTACTGGGACATATGTGAACTTATTGGGACATCTGTGAGACTATTGGGACATCTGTGAAACTATTGGGACATCTGTGAAACAACTGGGAAATCTGTGAAACTATTGGGACATCTGTGAAACTATTTGGGACATCTGTTAAACTATTGGGACATCTGTGAAACTACTGATACATCTGTTAAATTATTGGGACATCTGTGAAACTATGGGGACATCTGTGAAACTAATGGGACATATGTGAACCTATTGGGACATCTGTGAAACTTTTGGGACATCTGTAAAACTACTGGGACATATGTGAATCTATTGGGACATCTGTGAAACTATTGGGACATCTGTGAAACTATTGAGACATCTGTGAAACAACTGGGAAATCTGTGAAACTATTGGGACATCTGTGAAACTATTTGGGACATCTGTTAAACTATTGGGACATCTGTGAAACTACTGATACATCTGTTAAATTATTGGGACATCTGTGAAACTATGGGGACATCTGTGAAACTAATGGGACATATGCGAAACTATTGGGACATCTGTGAAACTATTGGGACATCTGTTAAACTTTTGGGACATCTGTGAAACTATGGGGACATCTGTGAAACTAATGGGACATATGTGAAACTATTGGGGCATCTGTGAAACGACTGGGTGATCTGTGAAACTACTGGGACATATGTGAACTTATTGGGACATCTGTGAAACTATTGGGACATCTGTGAAACTATTGGGACATCTGTGAAACTATGGGGACATCTGTGCAACTAATGGGACATATGTGAAACTATTAGGGCATCTGTGAAACTACTGGGATCATCTGTGAAACTACTGGGACATCTGTAAAACTACTGGGACATCTTTGAAACTATTGGGACATCTGTGAAACTATGGGGACATCTGTTAACCTACTGGAATATCTGTAAAACTCCTGGGACATCTGTGAAACTATTGGGACATCTGTGAAACTATTGGGACATCTGTGAAACTACTGGTACATCTGTGAAATTATTAGGACATCTGTGAAACTATGGGGACATCTGTGAAACTAATGGGACATATGTGAAACTATTGGGGCATCTGTGAAACGACTGGGTGATCTGTGAAACTACTGGGACATATGTGAACTTATTGGGACATCTGTGAAACTATTGTGATATCTGTGAAACTATTGGGACATCTGTGAAGCTATGGGGACATCTGTGAAACTAATGGGACATATGTGAAACTATTGGGACATCTGTGAAACTACTGGTACATCTGTTAAATTATTGGGACATCTGTAAAACTATGGGGACATCTGTGAAACTAATGGGGCATATGTGAAACTATTGGGGCATCTGTGAAACGACTGGGTGATCTGTGACACTAGTGGGACATATGTGAACTTATTGGGACATCTGTGAAACTATTGGGACATCTGTGAAACTATTGGGACATCTGTGAAACTATGGGGACATCTGTGCAACTAATGGGACATATGTGAAACTATTGCTGCATCTGTGAAACTACTGGGATCATCTGTGAAACTACTGGGACATCTGTAAAACTACTGGGACATCTTTGAAACTATTGGGACATCTGTGAAACTATGGGGACATCTGTTAACCTACTGGAATATCTGTAAAACTTCTGGGACATCTGTGAAATTATTGGGACATCTGTGAAACTATTGGGACATCTGTGAAACTACTGGTACATCTGTGAAATTATTGGGACATCTGTGAAACTATGGGGACATCTGTGAAACTAATGGGACATATGTGAAAATATTGGGGCATCTGTGAAACTACTGGGACATATGTGAAACTACTGGGACATCTGTAAAACTACTGGGACATCTTTGAAACTATTGGGACATCTGTGAAACTATTGGGACATCTGTTAAACTTCTGGGACATCTGTGAAACTATTGGGACATCTGTGAAACTATTTGGGACATCTGTTAAAGTATTGGGACATCTGTGAAACTACTGGTACATCTGTTAAATTATTGGGACATCTGTGAAACTATGGGGACATCTGTGAAACTAATGGGACATATGTGAAACTATTGGGGCATCTGTGAAACTACTGGGTGATCTGTGAAACTACTGGGACATATGTGAACTTATTGGGACATCTGTGAAACTATTGGGACATCTGTGAAACTAATGGGACATATGTGAAACTATTGGGGCATCTGTGAAACTACTGGGATCATCTGTGAAACTAGCGGGACATCTGTAAAACTACTGGGACATCTTTGAAACTATTGGAACATCTGTGAAACTATGGGGACATCTATTAACCTACTGGAATATCTGTAAAACTTCTGGGACATCTGTGAAACTATTGGGACATCTGTGAAACTATTGGGAAATCTGTGAAACTATTGGGACATCTGTGAATCTATTGGGACATCTGTGAAACTATTTGGGACATCTGTTAAACTATTGGGACATCTGTGAAACTACTGGTACATCTGTGAAATTATTGGGACATCTGTGAAACTATGGGGACATCTGTGAAACTATTGGGACATCTGTGAAACTATGGGGACATCTGTGCAAGTAATGGGACATATGTGAAACTATTGGGGCATCTGTGAAACTAATGGGACATATGTGAAACTATTGGGGCATCTGTGAAACGACTGGGTGATCTGTGAAACTACTGGGACATATGTGAACTTATTGGGACATCTGTGAAACTATTGTGATATCTGTGAAACTATTGGGACATCTGTGAAGCTATGGGGGGACATCTGTGAAACTAATGGGACATATGTGAAACTATTGGGACATCTGTGAAACTACTGGTACATCTGTTAAATTATTGGGACATCTGTAAAACTATGGGGACATCTGTGAAACTAATGGGACATATGTGAAACTATTGGGGCATCTGTGAAACGACTGGGTGATCTGTGACACTAGTGGGACATATGTGAACTTATTGGGACATCTGTGAAACTATTGGGACATCTGTGAAACTATTGGGACATCTGTGAAACTATGGGGACATCTGTGCAACTAATGGGACATATGTGAAACTATTGCGGCATCTGTGAAACTACTGGGATCATCTGTGAAACTACTGGGACATCTGTAAAACTACTGGGACATCTTTGAAACTATTGGGACATCTGTGAAACTATGGGGACATCTGTTAACCTACTGGAATATCTGTAAAACTTCTGGGACATCTGTGAAATTATTGGGACATCTGTGAAACTACTGGGACATATGTGAAACTACTGGGACATCTGTAAAACTACTGGGACATCTTTGAAACTATTGGGACATCTGTGAAACTATTGGGACATCTGTTAAACTTCTGGGACATCTGTGAAACTATTGGGACATCTGTGAAACTATTTGGGACATCTGTTAAAGTATTGGGACATCTGTGAAACTACTGGTACATCTGTTAAATTTTTGGGACATCTGTGAAACTATGGGGACATCTGTGAAACTAATGGACATATGTGAAACTATTGGGGCATCTGTGAAACGACTGGGTGATCTGTGAAACTACTGGGACATATGTGAACTTATTGGGACATCTGTGAAACTATTGGGACATCTGTGAAACTAATGGGACATATGTGAAACTATTGGGGCATCTGTGAAACTACTGGGATCATCTGTGAAACTCGCGGGACATCTGTAAAACTACTGGGACATCTTTGAAACTATTGGAACATCTGTGAAACTATGGGGACATCTATTAACCTACTGGAATATCTGTGAAACTTCTGGGACATCTGTGAAACTATTGGGACATCTGTGAAACTATTGGGAAATCTGTGAAACTATTGGGACATCTGTGAATCTATTGGGACATCTGTGAAACTATTTGGGACATCTGTTAAACTATTGGGACATCTGTGAAACTACTGGTACATCTGTGAAATTATTGGGACATCTGTGAAACTATGGGGACATCTGTGAAACTATTGGGACATCTGTGAAACTATGGGGACATCTGTGCAACTAATGGGACATATGTGAAACTATTGGGGCATCTGTGAAACTACTGGGATCATCTGTGAAACTACTGGGACATCTGTAAAACTACTGGGACATCTTTGAAACTATTGGGACATCTGTGAAACTATGGGGACATCTGTTAACCTACTGGAATATCTGTAAAACTTCTGGGACATCTGTGAAATTATTGGGACATCTGTGAAACTATTGGGACATCTGTGAAACTACTGGTACATCTGTGAAATTATTGGGACATCTGTGAAACTATGGGGACATCTGTGAAACTAATGGGACATATGTGAAAATATTGGTTCATCTGTGAAACTACTGGGACATATGTGAAACTACTGGGACATCTGTAAAACTACTGGGACATCTTTGAAACTATTGGGACATCTGTGAAACTATTGGGACATCTGTTAAACTTCTGGGACATATGTGAAACTATTGCGGCATCTGTGAAACGACTGGGTGATCTGTGAAACTACTGGGACATATGTGAACTTATTGGGACATCTGTGAAACTATTGGGACATCTGTGAAACTATTGGGACATCGGTGAAACTATGGGGACATCTGTGAAACTAATGGGACATATGTGAAACTATTGGGGCATCTGTGAAACTACTGGGATCATCTGCGAAACTAGCGGGACATCTGTAAAACTACTGGGACATCTTTGAAACTATTGGAACATCTGTGAAACTATGGGGACATCTATTAACCTACTGGAATATCTGTAAAACTTCTGGGACATCTGTGAAACTATTGGGACATCTGTGAAACTATTGGGAAATCTGTGAAACTATTGGGACATCTGTGAATCTATTGGGACATCTGTGAAACTATTTGGGACATCTGTTAAACTATTGGGACATCTGTGAAACTACTGGTACATCTGTGAAATTATTGGGACATCTGTGAAACTATGGGGACATCTGTGAAACTAATGGGACATATGTGAAACTATTGGGGCATCTGTGAAACTACTGGGACATATGTGAACCTATTGGGACATCTGTGAAACTTTTGGGACATCTGTGAAACTATGGGGACATCTGTTAACCTACTGGGACATCTGTGAAACTACTGGGACATCTGTTAAACTACTGGGACATCTGTTGAACTATTGGGACATCTGTGAATCTACTGGGACATCTGTAAAACTACTGGGACATATGTGAATCTATTGGGATATCTGTGAAACTATTGGGACATCTGTGAAACTACTGGTACATCTGTGAAATTATTGGGACATCTGTGAAACTATGGGGACATCTGTGAAACTAATGGGACATATGTGAAAATATTGGGGCATCTGTGAAACTACTGGGACATATGTGAAACTACTGGGACATCTGTAAAACTACTGGGACATCTTTGAAACTATTGGGACATCTGTGAAACTATTGGGACATCTGTTAAACTTCTGGGACATCTGTGAAACTATTGGGACATCTGTGAAACTATTTGGGACATCTGTTAAAGTATTGGGACATCTGTGAAACTACTGGTACATCTGTTAAATTATTGGGACATCTGTGAAACTATGGGGACATCTGTGAAACTAATGGGACATATGTGAAACTATTGGGGCATCTGTGAAACGACTGGGTGATCTGTGAAACTACTGGGACATATGTGAACTTATTGGGACATCTGTGAAACTATTGGGACATCTGTGAAACTATTGGGACATCGGTGAAACTAGCGGGACATCTGTAAAACTACTGGGACATCTTTGAAACTATTGGAACATCTGTGAAACTATGGGGACATCTATTAACCTACTGGAATATCTGTAAAACTTCTGGGACATCTGTGAAACTATTGGGACATCTGTGAAACTATTGGGAAATCTGTGAAACTATTGGGACATCTGTGAATCTATTGGGACATCTGTGAAACTATTTGGGACATCTGTTAAACTATTGGGACATCTGTGAAACTACTGGTACATCTGTGAAATTATTGGGACATCTGTGAAACTATGGGGACATCTGTGAAACTATTGGGACATCTGTGAAACTATGGGGACATCTGTGCAACTAATGGGACATATGTGAAACTATTGGGGCATCTGTGAAACTACTGGGATCATCTGTGAAACTACTGGGACATCTGTAAAACTACTGGGACATCTTTGAAACTATTGGGACATCTGTGAAACTATGGGGACATCTGTTAACCTACTGGAATATCTGTAAAACTTCTGGGACATCTGTGAAATTATTGGGACATCTGTGAAACTATTGGGACATCTGTGAAACTACTGGTACATCTGTGAAATTATTGGGACATCTGTGAAACTATGGGGACATCTGTGAAACTAATGGGACATATGTGAAAATATTGGGGCATCTGTGAAACTACTGGGACATATGTGAAACTACTGGGACATCTGTAAAACTACTGGGACATCTTTGAAACTATTGGGACATCTGTGAAACTATTGGGACATCTGTTAAACTTCTGGGACATATGTGAAACTATTGCGGCATCTGTGAAACGACTGGGTGATCTGTGAAACTACTGGGACATATGTGAACTTATTGGGACATCTGTGAAACTATTGGGACATCTGTGAAACTATTGGGACATCGGTGAAACTATGGGGACATCTGTGAAACTAATGGGACATATGTGAAACTATTGGGGCATCTGTGAAACTACTGGGATCATCTGTGAAACTAGCGGGACATCTGTAAAACTACTGGGACATCTTTGAAACTATTGGAACATCTGTGAAACTATGGGGACATCTATTAACCTACTGGAATATCTGTAAAACTTCTGGGACATCTGTGAAACTATTGGGACATCTGTGAAACTATTGGGAAATCTGTGAAACTATTGGGACATCTGTGAATCTATTGGGACATCTGTGAAACTATTTGGGACATCTGTTAAACTATTGGGACATCTGTGAAACTACTGGTACATCTGTGAAATTATTGGGACATCTGTGAAACTATGGGGACATCTGTGAATCTAATGGGACATATGTGAAACTATTGGGGCATCTGTGAAACTACTGGGACATATGTGAACCTATTGGGACATCTGTGAAACTTTTGGGACATCTGTGAAACTATGGGGACATCTGTTAACCTACTGGGACATCTGTGAAACTACTGGGACATCTGTTAAACTACTGGGACATCTGTTGAACTATTGGGACATCTGTGAATCTACTGGGACATCTGTAAAACTACTGGGACATATGTGAATCTATTGGGACATCTGTGAAACTATTGGGACATCTGTGAAACTACTGGTACATCTGTGAAATTATTGGGACATCTGTGAAACTATGGGGACATCTGTGAAACTAATGGGACATATGTGAAAATATTGGGGCATCTTTGAAACTACTGGGACATATGTGAAACTACTGGGACATCTGTAAAACTACTGGGACATCTTTGAAACTATTGGGACATCTGTGAAACTATTGGGACATCTGTTAAACTTCTGGGACATCTGTGAAACTATTGGGACATCTGTGAAACTATTTGGGACATCTGTTAAAGTATTGGGACATCTGTGAAACTACTGGTACATCTGTTAAATTATTGGGACATCTGTGAAACTATGGGGACATCTGTGAAACTAATGGGACATATGTGAAACTATTGGGGCATCTGTGAAACGACTGGGTGATCTGTGAAACTACTGGGACATATGTGAACTTATTGGGACATCTGTGAAACTATTGGGACATCTGTGAAACCATTGGGACATCGGTGAAACTATGGGGACATCTGTGAAACTAATGGGATCATCTGTGAAACTAGCGGGACATCTGTAAAAATACTGGGACATCTTTGAAACTATTGGAACATCTGTGAAACTATGGGGACATCTATTAACCTACTGGAATATCTGTAAAACTTCTGAGACATCTGTGAAACTATTGGGACATCTGTGAAACTATTGGGAAATCTGTGAAACTATTGGGACATCTGTGAATCTATTGGGACATCTGTGAAACTATTTGGGACATCTGTGAAACTAAAGGGATCATCTGTGAAACTAGCGGGACATCTGTAAAACTACTGGGACATCTTTGAAACTATTGGAACATCTGTGAAACTATGGGGACATCTATTAACCTACTGGAATATCTGTAAAACTTCTGGGACATCTGTGAAACTATTGGGACATCTGTGAAACTATTGGGAAATCTGTGAAACTATTGGGACATCTGTGAATCTATTGGGACATCTGTGAAACTATTTGGGACATCTGTTAAACTATTGGGACATCTGTGAAACTACTGGTACATCTGTGAAATTATTGGGACATCTGTGAAACTATGGGGACATCTGTGAAACTAATGGGACATATGTGAAACTATTGGGGCATCTGTGAAACTACTGGGACATATGTGAACCTATTGGGACATCTGTGAAACTTTTGGGACATCTGTGAAACTATGGGGACATCTGTTAACCTACTGGGACATCTGTGAAACTACTGGGACATCTGTTAAACTACTGGGACATCTGTTGAACTATTGGGACATCTGTGAATCTACTGGGACATCTGTAAAACTACTGGGACATATGTGAATCTATTGGGACATCTGTGAAACTATTGGGACATCTGTGAAACTATTGAGACATCTGTGAAACAACTGGGAAATCTGTGAAACTATTGGGACATCTGTGAAACTTTTTGGGACATCTGTTAAACTATTGGGACATCTGTGAAACTACTGATACATCTGTTAAATTATTGGGACATCTGTGAAACTATGGGGACATCTGTGAAACTAATGGGACATATGCGAAACTATTGGGGCATCTGTGAAACGACTGGGTGATCTGTGAAACTACTGGGACATATGTGAACTTATTGGGACATCTGTGAGACTATTGGGACATCTGTGAAACTATTGGGACATCTGTGAAACTATGGGGACATCTGTGAAACTAATGGGACATATTTGAAACTATTGGGACATCTGTGAAACTACTGGTACATCTGTTAAATTATTGGGACATCTGTAAAACTATGGGGACATCTGTGAAACTAATGGGACATATGTGAAACTATTGGGGCATCTGTGAAACGACTGGGTGATCTGTGACACTAGTGGGACATATGTGAACTTATTGGGACATCTGTGAAACTATTGGGACATCTGTGAAACTATTGGGACATCTGTGAAACTATGGGGACATCTGTGCAACTAATGGGACATATGTGAAACTATTGGGGCATCTGTGAAACTACTGGGATCATCTGTGAAACTACTGGGACATATGTAAAACTACTGGGACATCTTTGAAACTATTGGGACATCTGTGAAACTATGGGGACATCTGTTAACCTACTGGAATATCTGTAAAACTCCTGTAACATCTGTGAAACTATTGGGACATCTGTGAAACTATTAGGACATCTGTGAAACTACTGGTACATCTGTGAAATTATTGGGACATCTGTGATACTATGGGGACATCTGTGAAACTAATGGGACATATGTGAAACTATTGGGGCATCTGTGAAACGACTGGGTGATCTGTGAAACTACTGGGACATATGTGAACTTATTGGGACATCTGTGAAACTATTGGGACATCTGTGAAACTATTGGGACATCTGTGAAGCTATGGGGACATCTGTGAAACTAATGGGACATATGTGAAACTATTGGGACATCTGTGAAACTACTGGTACATGTTAAATTATTGGGACATCTGTAAAACTATGGGGACATCTGTGAAACTAATGGGACATATGTGAAACTATTGGGGCATCTGTGAAACGACTGGGTGATCTGTGACACTAGTGGGACATATGTGAACTTATTGGGACATCTGTGAAACTATTGGGACATCTGTGAAACTATTGGGACATCTGTGAAACTATGGGGACATCTGTGCAACTAATGGGACATATGTGAAACTATTGGGGCATCTGTGAAACTACTGGGATCATCTGTGAAACTACTGGGACATATGTAAAACTACTGGGACATCTTTGAAACTATTGGGACATCTGTGAAACTATGGGGACATCTGTTAACCTACTGGAATATCTGTAAAACTCCTGGGACATCTGTGAAACTATTGGGACATCTGTGAAACTATTGGGACATCTGTGAAACTACTGGTACATCTGTGAAATTATTGGGACATCTGTGATACTATGGGGACATCTGTGAAACTAATGGGACATATGTGAAACTATTGGGGCATCTGTGAAACGACTGGGTGATCTGTGAAACTACTGGGACATATGTGAACTTATTGGGACATCTGTGAAACTATTGGGACATCTGTGAAACTATTGGGACATCTGTGAAGCTATGGGGACATCTGTGAAACTAATGGGACATATGTGAAACTATTGGGACATCTGTGAAACTACTGGTACATGTTAAATTATTGGGACATCTGTAAAACTATGGGGACATCTGTGAAACTAATGGGACATATGTGAAACTATTGGGGCATCTGTGAAACGACTGGGTGATCTGTGACACTAGTGGGACATATGTGAACTTATTGGGACATCTGTGAAACTATTGGGACATCTGTGAAACTATTGGGGCATCTGTGAAACTATGGGGACATCTGTGCAACTAATGGGACATATGTGAAACTATTGGGGCATCTGTGAAACTACTGGGATCATCTGTGAAACTACTGGGACATCTGTAAAACTACTGGGACATCTTTGAAACTATTGGGACATCTGTGAAACTATGGGGACATCTGTTAACCTACTGGAATATCTGTAAAACTTCTGGGACATCTGTGAAACTATTGGGACATCTGTGAAACTATTGGGACATCTGTGAAACTACTGGTACATCTGTGAAATTATTGGGACATCTGTGAAACTATGGGGACATCTGTGAAACTAATGGGACATATGTGAAACTATTGGGGCATCTGTGAAACGACTGGGTTATCTGTGAAACTACTGGGACATATGTGAACTTATTGGGACATCTGTGAAACTATTGGGACATCTGTGAAACTATTGGGACATCGGTGAAACTAGCGGGACATCTGTAAAACTACTGGGACATCTTTGAAACTATTGGAACATCTGTGAAACTATGGGGACATCTATTAACCTACTGGAATATTTGTAAAACTTCTGGGACATCTGTGAAACTATTGGGACATCTGTGAAACTATTGGGAAATCTGTGAAACTATTGGGACATCTGTGAATCTATTGGGACATCTGTGAAACTATTTGCGACATCTGTTAAACTATTGGGACATCTGTGAAACTACTGGTACATCTGTGAAATTATTGGGACATCTGTGAAACTATGGGGACATCTGTGAAACTATTGGGACATCTGTGAAACTATGGGGACATCTGTGCAACTAATGGGACATATGTGAAACTATTGGGGCATCTGTGAAACTACTGGGATCATCTGTGAAACTACTGGGACATCTGTAAAACTACTGGGACATCTTTGAAACTATTGGGACATCTGTGAAACTATGGGGACATCTGTTAACCTACTGGAATATCTGTAAAACTTCTAGGACATCTGTGAAATTATTGGGACATCTGTGAAACTATTGGGACATCTGTGAAACTACTGGTACATCTGTGAAATTATTGGGACATCTGTGAAACTATGGGGACATCTGTGAAACTAATGGGACATATGTGAAAATATTGGGGCATCTGTGAAACTACTGGGACATATGTGAAACTACTGGGACATCTGTAAAACTACTGGGACATCTTTGAAACTATTGGGACATCTGTGAAACTATTGGGACATCTGTTAAACTTCTGGGACATATGTGAAACTATTGCGGCATCTGTGAAACGACTGGGTGATCTGTGAAACTACTGGGACATATGTGAACTTATTGGGACATCTGTGAAACTATTGGGACATCTGTGAAACTATTGGGACATCGGTGAAACTATGGGGACATCTGTGAAACTAATGGGACATATGTGAAACTATTGGGGCATCTGTGAAACTACTGGGATCATCTGTGAAACTATCGGGACATCTGTAAAACTACTGGGACATCTATTAACCTACTGGAATATCTGTAAAACTTCTGGGACATCTGTGAAACTATTGGGACATCTGTGAAACTATTGGGAAATCTGTGAAACTATTGGGACATCTGTGAATCTATTGGGACATCTGTGAAACTATTTGGGACATCTGTTAAACTATTGGGACATCTGTGAAACTACTGGTACATCTGTGAAATTATTGGGACATCTGTGAAACTATGGGGACATCTGTGAAACTAATGGGACATATGTGAAACTATTGGGGCATCTGTGAAACTACTGGGACATATGTGAACCTATTGGGACATCTGTGAAACTTTTGGGACATCTGTGAAACTATGGGGACATCTGTTAACCTACTGGGACATCTGTGAAACTACTGGGACATCTGTTAAACTACTGGGACATCTGTTGAACTATTGGGACATCTGTGAATCTACTGGGACATCTGTAAAACTACTGGGACATATGTGAATCTATTGGGACATCTGTGAAACTATTGGGACATCTGTGAAACTACTGGTACATCTGTGAAATTATTGGGACATCTGTGAAACTATGGGGACATCTGTGAAACTAATGGGACATATGTGAAAATATTGGGGCATCTTTGAAACTACTGGGACATATGTGAAACTACTGGGACATCTGTAAAACTACTGGGACATCTTTGAAACTATTGGGACATCTGTGAAACTATTGGGACATCTGTTAAACTTCTGGGACATCTGTGAAACTATTGGGACATCTGTGAAACTATTTGGGACATCTGTTAAAGTATTGGGACATCTGTGAAACTACTGGTACATCTGTTAAATTATTGGGACATCTGTGAAACTATGGGGACATCTGTGAAACTAATGGGACATATGTGAAACTATTGGGGCATCTGTGAAACGACTGGGTGATCTGTGAAACTACTGGGACATATGTGAACTTATTGGGACATCTGTGAAACTATTGGGACATCTGTGAAACTATTGGGACATCGGTGAAACTATGGGGACATCTGTGAAACTAATGGGATCATCTGTGAAACTAGCGGGACATCTGTAAAACTACTGGGACATCTTTGAAACTATTGGAACATCTGTGAAACTATGGGGACATCTATTAACCTACTGGAATATCTGTAAAACTTCTGGGACATCTGTGAAACTATTGGGACATCTGTGAAACTATTGGGAAATCTGTGAAACTATTGGGACATCTGTGAATCTATTGGGACATCTGTGAAACTATTTGGGACATCTGTTAAACTATTGGGACATCTGTGAAACTACTGGTACATCTGTGAAATTATTGGGACATCTGTGAAACTATGGGGACATCTGTGAAACTAATGGGACATATGTGAAACTATTGGGGCATCTGTGAAACTACTGGGACATATGTGAACCTATTGGGACATCTGTGAAACTTTTGGGACATCTGTGAAACTATGGGGACATCTGTTAACCTACTGGGACATCTGTGAAACTACTGGGACATCTGTTAAACTACTGGGACATCTGTTGAACTATTGGGACATCTGTGAATCTACTGGGACATCTGTAAAACTACTGGGACATATGTGAATCTATTGGGACATCTGTGAAACTATTGGGACATCTGTGAAACTATTGAGACATCTGTGAAACAACTGGGAAATCTGTGAAACTATTGGGACATCTGTGAAACTACTGATACATCTGTTAAATTATTGGGACATCTGTGAAACTATGGGGACATCTGTGAAACTAATGGGACATATGCGAAACTATTGGGGCATCTGTGAAACGACTGGGTGATCTGTGAAACTACTGGGACATATGTGAACTTATTGGGACATCTGTGAGACTATTGGGACATCTGTGAAACTATTGGGACATCTGTGAAACTATGGGGACATCTGTGAAACTAATGGGACATATTTGAAACTATTGGGACATCTGTGAAACTACTGGTACATCTGTTAAATTATTGGGACATCTGTAAAACTATGGGGACATCTGTGAAACTAATGGGACATATGTGAAACTATTGGGGCATCTGTGAAACGACTGGGTGATCTGTGACACTAGTGGGACATATGTGAACTTATTGGGACATCTGTGAAACTATTGGGACATCTGTGAAACTATTGGGACATCTGTGAAACTATGGGGACATCTGTGCAACTAATGGGACATATGTGAAACTATTGGGGCATCTGTGAAACTACTGGGATCATCTGTGAAACTACTGGGACATATGTAAAACTACTGGGACATCTTTGAAACTATTGGGACATCTGTGAAACTATGGGGACATCTGTTAACCTACTGGAATATCTGTAAAACTCTTGGGACATCTGTGAAACTATTGGGACATCTGTGAAACTATTGGGACATCTGTTAAACTTCTGGGACATCTGTGAAACTATTGGGACATCTGTGAAACTATTTGGGACATCTGTTAAAGTATTGGGACATCTGTGAAACTACTGGTACATCTGTTAAATTATTGGGACATCTGTGAAACTATGGGGACATCTGTGAAACTAATGGGACATATGTGAAACTATTGGGGCATCTGTGAAACGACTGGGTGATCTGTGAAACTACTGGGACATATGTGAACTTATTGGGACATCTGTGAAACTATTGGGACATCTGTGAAACTATTGGGACATCGGTGAAACTATGGGGACATCTGTGAAACTAATGGGATCATCTGTGAAACTAGCGGGACATCTGTAAAACTACTGGGACATCTTTGAAACTATTGGAACATCTGTGAAACTATGGGGACATCTATTAACCTACTGGAATATCTGTAAAACTTCTGGGACATCTGTGAAACTATTGGGACATCTGTGAAACTATTGGGAAATCTGTGAAACTATTGGGACATCTGTGAATCTATTGGGACATCTGTGAAACTATTTGGGACATCTGTTAAACTATTGGGACATCTGTGAAACTACTGGTACATCTGTGAAATTATTGGGACATCTGTGAAACTATGGGGACATCTGTGAAACTAATGGGACATATGTGAAACTATTGGGGCATCTGTGAAACTACTGGGACATATGTGAACCTATTGGGACATCTGTGAAACTTTTGGGACATCTGTGAAACTATGGGGACATCTGTTAACCTACTGGGACATCTGTGAAACTACTGGGACATCTGTTAAACTACTGGGACATCTGTTGAACTATTGGGACATCTGTGAATCTACTGGGACATCTGTAAAACTACTGGGACATATGTGAATCTATTGGGACATCTGTGAAACTATTGGGACATCTGTGAAACTATTGAGACATCTGTGAAACAACTGGGAAATCTGTGAAACTATTGGGACATCTGTGAAACTACTGATACATCTGTTAAATTATTGGGACATCTGTGAAACTATGGGGACATCTGTGAAACTAATGGGACATATGCGAAACTATTGGGGCATCTGTGAAACGACTGGGTGATCTGTGAAACTACTGGGACATATGTGAACTTATTGGGACATCTGTGAGACTATTGGGACATCTGTGAAACTATTGGGACATCTGTGAAACTATGGGGACATCTGTGAAACTAATGGGACATATTTGAAACTATTGGGACATCTGTGAAACTACTGGTACATCTGTTAAATTATTGGGACATCTGTAAAACTATGGGGACATCTGTGAAACTAATGGGACATATGTGAAACTATTGGGGCATCTGTGAAACGACTGGGTGATCTGTGACACTAGTGGGACATATGTGAACTTATTGGGACATCTGTGAAACTATTGGGACATCTGTGAAACTATTGGGACATCTGTGAAACTATGGGGACATCTGTGCAACTAATGGGACATATGTGAAACTATTGGGGCATCTGTGAAACTACTGGGATCATCTGTGAAACTACTGGGACATATGTAAAACTACTGGGACATCTTTGAAACTATTGGGACATCTGTGAAACTATGGGGACATCTGTTAACCTACTGGAATATCTGTAAAACTCTTGGGACATCTGTGAAACTATTGGGACATCTGTGAACTATTGGGACATCTGTGAAACTACTGGTACATCTGTGAAATTATTGGGACATCTGTGATACTATGGGGACATCTGTGAAACTAATGGGACATATGTGAAACTATTGGGGCATCTGTGAAACGACTGGGTGATCTGTGAAACTACTGGAACATATGTGAACTTATTGGGACATCTGTGAAACTATTGGGACATCTGTGAAACTATTGGGACATCTGTGAAGCTATGGGGACATCTGTGAAACTAATGGGACATATGTGAAACTATTGGGACATCTGTGAAACTACTGGTACATGTTAAATTATTGGGACATCTGTAAAACTATGGGGACATCTGTGAAATTATTGGGACATCTGTGAAACTATTGGGACATCTGTGAAACTACTGGTACATCTGTGAAATTATTGGGACATCTGTGAAACTATGGGGACATCTGTGAAACTAATGGGACATATGTGAAAATATTGGGGCATCTGTGAAACTACTGGGACATATGTGAAACTACTGGGACATCTGTAAAACTACTGGGACATCTTTGAAACTATTGGGACATCTGTGAAACTATTGGGACATCTGTTAAACTTCTGGGACATCTGTGAAACTATTGGGACATCTGTGAAACTATTTGGGACATCTGTTAAAGTATTGGGACATCTGTGAAACTACTGGTACATCTGTTAAATTATTGGGACATCTGTGAAACTATGGGGACATCTGTGAAACTAATGGGACATATGTGAAACTATTGGGGCATCTGTGAAACGACTGGGTGATCTGTGAAACTACTGGGACATATGTGAACTTATTGGGACATCTGTGAAACTATTGGGACATCTGTGAAACTAATGGGACATATGTGAAACTATTGGGGCATCTGTGAAACTACTGGGATCATCTGTGAAACTAGCGGGACATCTGTAAAACTACTGGGACATCTTTGAAACTATTGGAACATCTGTGAAACTATGGGGACATCTATTAACCTACTGGAATATCTGTAAAACTTCTGGGACATCTGTGAAACTATTGGGACATCTGTGAAACTATTGGGAAATCTGTGAAACTATTGGGACATCTGTGAATCTATTGGGACATCTGTGAAACTATTTGGGACATCTGTTAAACTATTGGGACATCTGTGAAACTACAGGTACATCTGTGAAATTATTGGGACATCTGTGAAACTATGGGGACATCTGTGAAACTATTGGGACATCTGTGAAACTATGGGGACATCTGTGCAAGTAATGGGACATATGTGAAACTATTGGGGCATCTGTGAAACTAATGGGACATATGTGAAACTATTGGGGCATCTGTGAAACGACTGGGTGATCTGTGAAACTACTGGGACATATGTGAACTTATTGGGACATCTGTGAAACTATTGTGATATCTGTGAAACTATTGGGACATCTGTGAAGCTATGGGGACATCTGTGAAACTAATGGGACATATGTGAAACTATTGGGACATCTGTGAAACTACTGGTACATCTGTTAAATTATTGGGACATCTGTAAAACTATGGGGACATCTGTGAAACTAATGGGACATATGTGAAACTATTGGGGCATCTGTGAAACGACTGGGTGATCTGTGACACTAGTGGGACATATGTGAACTTATTGGGACATCTGTGAAACTATTGGGACATCTGTGAAACTATTGGGACATCTGTGAAACTATGGGGACATCTGTGCAACTAATGGGACATATGTGAAACTATTGCGGCATCTGTGAAACTACTGGGATCATCTGTGAAACTACTGGGACATCTGTAAAACTACTGGGACATCTTTGAAACTATTGGGACATCTGTGAAACTATGGGGACATCTGTTAACCTACTGGAATATCTGTAAAACTTCTGGGACATCTGTGAAATTATTGGGACATCTGTGAAACTACTGGGACATATGTGAAACTACTGGGACATCTGTAAAACTACTGGGACATCTTTGAAACTATTGGGACATCTGTGAAACTATTGGGACATCTGTTAAACTTCTCGGACATCTGTGAAACTATTGGGACATCTGTGAAACTATTTGGGACATCTGTTAAAGTATTGGGACATCTGTGAAACTACTGGTACATCTGTTAAATTATTGGGACATCTGTGAAACTATGGGGACATCTGTGAAACTAATGGGACATATGTGAAACTATTGGGGCATCTGTGAAACGACTGGGTGATCTGTGAAACTACTGGGACATATGTGAACTTATTGGGACATCTGTGAAACTATTGGGACATCTGTGAAACTAATGGGACATATGTGAAACTATTGGGGCATCTGTGAAACGACTGGGATCATCTGTGAAACTAGCGGGACATCTGTAAAACTACTGGGACATCTTTGAAACTATTGGAACATCTGTGAAACTATGGGGACATCTATTAACCTACTGGAATATCTGTAAAACTTCTGGGACATCTGTGAAACTATTGGGACATCTGTGAAACTATTGGGAAATCTGTGAAACTATTGGGACATCTGTGAATCTATTGGGACATCTGTGAAACTATTTGGGACATCTGTTAAACTATTGGGACATCTGTGAAACTACTGGTACATCTGTGAAATTATTGGGACATCTGTGAAACTATGGGGACATCTGTGAAACTATTGGGACATCTGTGAAACTATGGGGACATCTGTGCAACTAATGGGACATATGTGAAACTATTGGGGCATCTGTGAAACTACTGGGATCATCTGTGAAACTACTGGGACATCTGTAAAACTACTGGGACATCTTTGAAACTATTGGAACATCTGTGAAACTATGGGGACATCTGTTAACCTACTGGAATATCTGTAAAACTTCTGGGACATCTGTGAAATTATTGGGACATCTGTGAAACTATTGGGACATCTGTGAAACTACTGGTACATCTGTGAAATTATTGGGACATCTGTGAAACTATGGGGACATCTGTGAAACTAATGGGACATATGTGAAAATATTGGGGCATCTGTGAAACTACTGGGACATATGTGAAACTACTGGGACATCTGTAAAACTACTGGGACATCTTTGAAACTATTGGGACATCTGTGAAACTATTGGGACATCTGTTAAACTTCTGGGACATATGTGAAACTATTGCGGCATCTGTGAAACGACTGGGTGATCTGTGAAACTACTGGGACATATGTGAACTTATTGGGACATCTGTGAAACTATTGGGACATCTGTGAAACTATTGGGACATCGGTGAAACTATGGGGACATCTGTGAAACTAATGGGACATATGTGAAACTATTGGGGCATCTGTGAAACTACTGGGATCATCTGCGAAACTAGCGGGACATCTGTAAAACTACTGGGACATCTTTGAAACTATTGGAACATCTGTGAAACTATGGGGACATCTATTAACCTACTGGAATATCTGTAAAACTTCTGGGACATCTGTGAAACTATTGGGACATCTGTGAAACTATTGGGAAATCTGTGAAACTATTGGGACATCTGTGAATCTATTGGGACATCTGTGAAACTATTTGGGACATCTGTTAAACTATTGGGACATCTGTGAAACTACTGGTACATCTGTGAAATTATTGGGACATCTGTGAAACTATGGGGACATCTGTGAAACTAATGGGACATATGTGAAACTATTGGGGCATCTGTGAAACTACTGGGACATATGTGAACCTATTGGGACATCTGTGAAACTTTTGGGACATCTGTGAAACTATGGGGACATCTGTTAACCTACTGGGACATCTGTGAAACTACTGGGACATCTGTTAAACTACTGGGACATCTGTTGAACTATTGGGACATCTGTGAATCTACTGGGACATCTGTAAAACTACTGGGACATATGTGAATCTATTGGGATATCTGTGAAACTATTGGGACATCTGTGAAACTACTGGTACATCTGTGAAATTATTGGGACATCTGTGAAACTATGGGGACATCTGTGAAACTAATGGGACATATGTGAAAATATTGGGGCATCTGTGAAACTACTGGGACATATGTGAAACTACTGGGACATCTGTAAAACTACTGGGACATCTTTGAAACTATTGGGACATCTGTGAAACTATTGGGACATCTGTTAAACTTCTGGGACATCTGTGAAACTATTGGGACATCTGTGAAACTATTTGGGACATCTGTTAAAGTATTGGGACATCTGTGAAACTACTGGTACATCTGTTAAATTATTGGGACATCTGTGAAACTATGGGGACATCTGTGAAACTAATGGGACATATGTGAAACTATTGGGGCATCTGTGAAACGACTGGGTGATCTGTGAAACTACTGGGACATATGTGAACTTATTGGGACATCTGTGAAACTATTGGGACATCTGTGAAACTATTGGGACATCGGTGAAACTAGCGGGACATCTGTAAAACTACTGGGACATCTTTGAAACTATTGGAACATCTGTGAAACTATGGGGACATCTATTAACCTACTGGAATATCTGTAAAACTTCTGGGACATCTGTGAAACTATTGGGACATCTGTGAAACTATTGGGAAATCTGTGAAACTATTGGGACATCTGTGAATCTATTGGGACATCTGTGAAACTATTTGGGACATCTGTTAAACTATTGGGACATCTGTGAAACTACTGGTACATCTGTGAAATTATTGGGACATCTGTGAAACTATGGGGACATCTGTGAAACTATTGGGACATCTGTGAAACTATGGGGACATCTGTGCAACTAATGGGACATATGTGAAACTATTGGGGCATCTGTGAAACTACTGGGATCATCTGTGAAACTACTGGGACATCTGTAAAACTACTGGGACATCTTTGAAACTATTGGGACATCTGTGAAACTATGGGGACATCTGTTAACCTACTGGAATATCTGTAAAACTTCTGGGACATCTGTGAAATTATTGGGACATCTGTGAAACTATTGGGACATCTGTGAAACTACTGGTACATCTGTGAAATTATTGGGACATCTGTGAAACTATGGGGACATCTGTGAAACTAATGGGACATATGTGAAAATATTGGGGCATCTGTGAAACTACTGGGACATATGTGAAACTACTGGGACATCTGTAAAACTACTGGGACATCTTTGAAACTATTGGGACATCTGTGAAACTATTGGGACATCTGTTAAACTTCTGGGACATATGTGAAACTATTGCGGCATCTGTGAAACGACTGGGTGATCTGTGAAACTACTGGGACATATGTGAACTTATTGGGACATCTGTGAAACTATTGGGACATCTGTGAAACTATTGGGACATCGGTGAAACTATGGGGACATCTGTGAAACTAATGGGACATATGTGAAACTATTGGGGCATCTGTGAAACTACTGGGATCATCTGTGAAACTAGCGGGACATCTGTAAAACTACTGGGACATCTTTGAAACTATTGGAACATCTGTGAAACTATGGGGACATCTATTAACCTACTGGAATATCTGTAAAACTTCTGGGACATCTGTGAAACTATTGGGACATCTGTGAAACTATTGGGAAATCTGTGAAACTATTGGGACATCTGTGAATCTATTGGGACATCTGTGAAACTATTTGGGACATCTGTTAAACTATTGGGACATCTGTGAAACTACTGGTACATCTGTGAAATTATTGGGACATCTGTGAAACTATGGGGACATCTGTGAATCTAATGGGACATATGTGAAACTATTGGGGCATCTGTGAAACTACTGGGACATATGTGAACCTATTGGGACATCTGTGAAACTTTTGGGACATCTGTGAAACTATGGGGACATCTGTTAACCTACTGGGACATCTGTGAAACTACTGGGACATCTGTTAAACTACTGGGACATCTGTTGAACTATTGGGACATCTGTGAATCTACTGGGACATCTGTAAAACTACTGGGACATATGTGAATCTATTGGGACATCTGTGAAACTATTGGGACATCTGTGAAACTACTGGTACATCTGTGAAATTATTGGGACATCTGTGAAACTATGGGGACATCTGTGAAACTAATGGGACATATGTGAAAATATTGGGGCATCTTTGAAACTACTGGGACATATGTGAAACTACTGGGACATCTATAAAACTACTGGGACATCTTTGAAACTATTGGGACATCTGTGAAACTATTGGGACATCTGTTAAACTTCTGGGACATCTGTGAAACTATTGGGACATCTGTGAAACTATTTGGGACATCTGTTAAAGTATTGGGACATCTGTGAAACTACTGGTACATCTGTTAAATTATTGGGACATCTGTGAAACTATGGGGACATCTGTGAAACTAATGGGACATATGTGAAACTATTGGGGCATCTGTGAAACGACTGGGTGATCTGTGAAACTACTGGGACATATGTGAACTTATTGGGACATCTGTGAAACTATTGGGACATCTGTGAAACCATTGGGACATCGGTGAAACTATGGGGACATCTGTGAAACTAATGGGATCATCTGTGAAACTAGCGGGACATCTGTAAAACTACTGGGACATCTTTGAAACTATTGGAACATCTGTGAAACTATGGGGACATCTATTAACCTACTGGAATATCTGTAAAACTTCTGAGACATCTGTGAAACTATTGGGACATCTGTGAAACTATTGGGAAATCTGTGAAACTATTGGGACATCTGTGAATCTATTGGGACATCTGTGAAACTATTTGGGACATCTGTGAAACTAAAGGGATCATCTGTGAAACTAGCGGGACATCTGTAAAACTACTGGGACATCTTTGAAACTATTGGAACATCTGTGAAACTATGGGGACATCTATTAACCTACTGGAATATCTGTAAAACTTCTGGGACATCTGTGAAACTATTGGGACATCTGTGAAACTATTGGGAAATCTGTGAAACTATTGGGACATCTGTGAATCTATTGGGACATCTGTGAAACTATTTGGGACATCTGTTAAACTATTGGGACATCTGTGAAACTACTGGTACATCTGTGAAATTATTGGGACATCTGTGAAACTATGGGGACATCTGTGAAACTAATGGGACATATGTGAAACTATTGGGGCATCTGTGAAACTACTGGGACATATGTGAACCTATTGGGACATCTGTGAAACTTTTGGGACATCTGTGAAACTATGGGGACATCTGTTAACCTACTGGGACATCTGTGAAACTACTGGGACATCTGTTAAACTACTGGGACATCTGTTGAACTATTGGGACATCTGTGAATCTACTGGGACATCTGTAAAACTACTGGGACATATGTGAATCTATTGGGACATCTGTGAAACTATTGGGACATCTGTGAAACTATTGAGACATCTGTGAAACAACTGGGAAATCTGTGAAACTATTGGGACATCTGTGAAACTATTTGGGACATCTGTTAAACTATTGGGACATCTGTGAAACTACTGATACATCTGTTAAATTATTGGGACATCTGTGAAACTATGGGGACATCTGTGAAACTAATGGGACATATGCGAAACTATTGGGGCATCTGTGAAACGACTGGGTGATCTGTGAAACTACTGGGACATATGTGAACTTATTGGGACATCTGTGAGACTATTGGGACATCTGTGAAACTATTGGGACATCTGTGAAACTATGGGGACATCTGTGAAACTAATGGGACATATTTGAAACTATTGGGACATCTGTGAAACTACTGGTACATCTGTTAAATTATTGGGACATCTGTAAAACTATGGGGACATCTGTGAAACTAATGGGACATATGTGAAACTATTGGGGCATCTGTGAAACGACTGGGTGATCTGTGACACTAGTGGGACATATGTGAACTTATTGGGACATCTGTGAAACTATTGGGACATCTGTGAAACTATTGGGACATCTGTGAAACTATGGGGACATCTGTGCAACTAATGGGACATATGTGAAACTATTGGGGCATCTGTGAAACTACTGGGATCATCTGTGAAACTACTGGGACATATGTAAAACTACTGGGACATCTTTGAAACTATTGGGACATCTGTGAAACTATGGGGACATCTGTTAACCTACTGGAATATCTGTAAAACTCCTGGGACATCTGTGAAACTATTGGGACATCTGTGAAACTATTAGGACATCTGTGAAACTACTGGTACATCTGTGAAATTATTGGGACATCTGTGATACTATGGGGACATCTGTGAAACTAATGGGACATATGTGAAACTATTGGGGCATCTGTGAAACGACTGGGTGATCTGTGAAACTACTGGGACATATGTGAACTTATTGGGACATCTGTGAAACTATTGGGACATCTGTGAAACTATTGGGACATCTGTGAAGCTATGGGGACATCTGTGAAACTAATGGGACATATGTGAAACTATTGGGACATCTGTGAAACTACTGGTACATGTTAAATTATTGGGACATCTGTAAAACTATGGGGACATCTGTGAAACTAATGGGACATATGTGAAACTATTGGGGCATCTGTGAAACGACTGGGTGATCTGTGACACTAGTGGGACATATGTGAACTTATTGGGACATCTGTGAAACTATTGGGACATCTGTGAAACTATTGGGACATCTGTGAAACTATGGGGACATCTGTGCAACTAATGGGACATATGTGAAACTATTGGGGCATCTGTGAAACTACTGGGATCATCTGTGAAACTACTGGGACATATGTAAAACTACTGGGACATTTTTGAAACTATTGGGACATCTGTGAAACTATGGGGACATCTGTTAACCTACTGGAATATCTGTAAAACTCCTGGGACATCTGTGAAACTATTGGGACATCTGTGAAACTATTGGGACATCTGTGAAACTACTGGTACATCTGTGAAATTATTGGGACATCTGTGATACTATGGGGACATCTGTGAAACTAATGGGACATATGTGAAACTATTGGGGCATCTGTGAAACGACTGGGTGATCTGTGAAACTACTGGGACATATGTGAACTTATTGGGACATCTGTGAAACTATTGGGACATCTGTGAAACTATTGGGACATCTGTGAAGCTATGGGGACATCTGTGAAACTAATGGGACATATGTGAAACTATTGGGACATCTGTGAAACTACTGGTACATGTTAAATTATTGGGACATCTGTAAAACTATGGGGACATCTGTGAAACTAATGGGACATATGTGAAACTATTGGGGCATCTGTGAAACGACTGGGTGATCTGTGACACTAGTGGGACATATGTGAACTTATTGGGACATCTGTGAAACTATTGGGACATCTGTGAAACTATTGGGGCATCTGTGAAACTATGGGGACATCTGTGCAACTAATGGGACATATGTGAAACTATTGGGGCATCTGTGAAACTACTGGGATCATCTGTGAAACTACTGGGACATCTGTAAAACTACTGGGACATCTTTGAAACTATTGGGACATCTGTGAAACTATGGGGACATCTGTTAACCTACTGGAATATCTGTAAAACTTCTGGGACATCTGTGAAACTATTGGGACATCTGTGAAACTATTGGGACATCTGTGAAACTACTGGTACATCTGTGAAATTATTGGGACATCTGTGAAACTATGGGGACATCTGTGCAACTAATGGGACATATGTGAAACTATTGGGGCATCTGTGAAACTACTGGGATCATCTGTGAAACTACTGGGACATATGTAAAACTACTGGGACATTTTTGAAACTATTGGGACATCTGTGAAACTATGGGGACATCTGTTAACCTACTGGAATATCTGTAAAACTCCTGGGACATCTGTGAAACTATTGGGACATCTGTGAAACTATTGGGACATCTGTGAAACTACTGGTACATCTGTGAAATTATTGGGACATCTGTGATACTATGGGGACATCTGTGAAACTAATGGGACATATGTGAAACTATTGGGGCATCTGTGAAACGACTGGGTGATCTGTGAAACTACTGGGACATATGTGAACTTATTGGGACATCTGTGAAACTATTGGGACATCTGTGAAACTATTGGGACATCTGTGAAGCTATGGGGACATCTGTGAAACTAATGGGACATATGTGAAACTATTGGGACATCTGTGAAACTACTGGTACATGTTAAATTATTGGGACATCTGTAAAACTATGGGGACATCTGTGAAACTAATGGGACATATGTGAAACTATTGGGGCATCTGTGAAACGACTCGGTGATCTGTGACACTAGTGGGACATATGTGAACTTATTGGGACATCTGTGAAACTATTGGGACATCTGTGAAACTATTGGGGCATCTGTGAAACTATGGGGACATCTGTGCAACTAATGGGACATATGTGAAACTATTGGGGCATCTGTGAAACTACTGGGATCATCTGTGAAACTACTGGGACATCTGTAAAACTACTGGGACATCTTTGAAACTATTGGGACATCTGTGAAACTATGGGGACATCTGTTAACCTACTGGAATATCTGTAAAACTTCTGGGACATCTGTGAAACTATTGGGACATCTGTGAAACTATTGGGACATCTGTGAAACTACTGGTACATCTGTGAAATTATTGGGACATCTGTGAAACTATGGGGACATCTGTGAAACTAATGGGACATATGTGAAACTATTGGGGCATCTGTGAAACGACTGGGTTATCTGTGAAACTACTGGGACATATGTGAACTTATTGGGACATCTGTGAAACTATTGGGACATCTGTGAAACTATTGGGACATCGGTGAAACTAGCGGGACATCTGTAAAACTACTGGGACATCTTTGAAACTATTGGAACATCTGTGAAACTATGGGGACATCTATTAACCTACTGGAATATTTGTAAAACTTCTGGGACATCTGTGAAACTATTGGGACATCTGTGAAACTATTGGGAAATCTGTGAAACTATTGGGACATCTGTGAATCTATTGGGACATCTGTGAAACTATTTGCGACATCTGTTAAACTATTGGGACATCTGTGAAACTACTGGTACATCTGTGAAATTATTGGGACATCTGTGAAACTATGGGGACATCTGTGAAACTATTGGGACATCTGTGAAACTATGGGGACATCTGTGCAACTAATGGGACATATGTGAAACTATTGGGGCATCTGTGAAACTACTGGGATCATCTGTGAAACTACTGGGACATCTGTAAAACTACTGGGACATCTTTGAAACTATTGGGACATCTGTGAAACTATGGGGACATCTGTTAACCTACTGGAATATCTGTAAAACTTCTAGGACATCTGTGAAATTATTGGGACATCTGTGAAACTATTGGGACATCTGTGAAACTACTGGTACATCTGTGAAATTATTGGGACATCTGTGAAACTATGGGGACATCTGTGAAACTAATGGGACATATGTGAAAATATTGGGGCATCTGTGAAACTACTGGGACATATGTGAAACTACTGGGACATCTGTAAAACTACTGGGACATCTTTGAAACTATTGGGACATCTGTGAAACTATTGGGACATCTGTTAAACTTCTGGGACATATGTGAAACTATTGCGGCATCTGTGAAACGACTGGGTGATCTGTGAAACTACTGGGACATATGTGAACTTATTGGGACATCTGTGAAACTATTGGGACATCTGTGAAACTATTGGGACATCGGTGAAACTATGGGGACATCTGTGAAACTAATGGGACATATGTGAAACTATTGGGGCATCTGTGAAACTACTGGGATCATCTGTGAAACTAGCGGGACATCTGTAAAACTACTGGGACATCTATTAACCTACTGGAATATCTGTAAAACTTCTGGGACATCTGTGAAACTATTGGGACATCTGTGAAACTATTGGGAAATCTGTGAAACTATTGGGACATCTGTGAATCTATTGGGACATCTGTGAAACTATTTGGGACATCTGTTAAACTATTGGGACATCTGTGAAACTACTGGTACATCTGTGAAATTATTGGGACATCTGTGAAACTATGGGGACATCTGTGAAACTAATGGGACATATGTGAAACTATTGGGGCATCTGTGAAACTACTGGGACATATGTGAACCTATTGGGACATCTGTGAAACTTTTGGGACATCTGTGAAACTATGGGGACATCTGTTAACCTACTGGGACATCTGTGAAACTACTGGGACATCTGTTAAACTACTGGGACATCTGTTGAACTATTGGGACATCTGTGAATCTACTGGGACATCTGTAAAACTACTGGGACATATGTGAATCTATTGGGACATCTGTGAAACTATTGGGACATCTGTGAAACTACTGGTACATCTGTGAAATTATTGGGACATCTGTGAAACTATGGGGACATCTGTGAAACTAATGGGACATATGTGAAAATATTGGGGCATCTTTGAAACTACTGGGACATATGTGAAACTACTGGGACATCTGTAAAACTACTGGGACATCTTTGAAACTATTGGGACATCTGTGAAACTATTGGGACATCTGTTAAACTTCTGGGACATCTGTGAAACTATTGGGACATCTGTGAAACTATTTGGGACATCTGTTAAAGTATTGGGACATCTGTGAAACTACTGGTACATCTGTTAAATTATTGGGACATCTGTGAAACTATGGGGACATCTGTGAAACTAATGGGACATATGTGAAACTATTGGAGCATCTGTGAAACGACTGGGTGATCTGTGAAACTACTGGGACATATGTGAACTTATTGGGACATCTGTGAAACTATTGGGACATCTGTGAAACTATTGGGACATCGGTGAAACTATGGGGACATCTGTGAAACTAATGGGATCATCTGTGAAACTAGCGGGACATCTGTAAAACTACTGGGACATCTTTGAAACTATTGGAACATCTGTGAAACTATGGGGACATCTATTAACCTACTGGAATATCTGTAAAACTTCTGGGACATCTGTGAAACTATTGGGACATCTGTGAAACTATTGGGAAATCTGTGAAACTATTGGGACATCTGTGAATCTATTGGGACATCTGTGAAACTATTTGGGACATCTGTTAAACTATTGGGACATCTGTGAAACTACTGGTACATCTGTGAAATTATTGGGACATCTGTGAAACTATGGGGACATCTGTGAAACTAATGGGACATATGTGAAACTATTGGGGCATCTGTGAAACTACTGGGACATATGTGAACCTATTGGGACATCTGTGAAACTTTTGGGACATCTGTGAAACTATGGGGACATCTGTTAACCTACTGGGACATCTGTGAAACTACTGGGACATCTGTTAAACTACTGGGACATCTGTTGAACTATTGGGACATCTGTGAATCTACTGGGACATCTGTAAAACTACTGGGACATATGTGAATCTATTGGGACATCTGTGAAACTATTGGGACATCTGTGAAACTATTGAGACATCTGTGAAACAACTGGGAAATCTGTGAAACTATTGGGACATCTGTGAAACTATTTGGGACATCTGTTAAACTATTGGGACATCTGTGAAACTACTGATACATCTGTTAAATTATTGGGACATCTGTGAAACTATGGGGACATCTGTGAAACTAATGGGACATATGCGAAACTATTGGGGCATCTGTGAAACGACTGGGTGATCTGTGAAACTACTGGGACATATGTGAACTTATTGGGACATCTGTGAGACTATTGGGACATCTGTGAAACTATTGGGACATCTGTGAAACTATGGGGACATCTGTGAAACTAATGGGACATATTTGAAACTATTGGGACATCTGTGAAACTACTGGTACATCTGTTAAATTATTGGGACATCTGTAAAACTATGGGGACATCTGTGAAACTAATGGGACATATGTGAAACTATTGGGGCATCTGTGAAACGACTGGGTGATCTGTGACACTAGTGGGACATATGTGAACTTATTGGGACATCTGTGAAACTATTGGGACATCTGTGAAACTATTGGGACATCTGTGAAACTATGGGGACATCTGTGCAACTAATGGGACATATGTGAAACTATTGGGGCATCTGTGAAACTACTGGGATCATCTGTGAAACTACTGGGACATATGTAAAACTACTGGGACATCTTTGAAACTATTGGGACATCTGTGAAACTATGGGGACATCTGTTAACCTACTGGAATATCTGTAAAACTCTTGGGACATCTGTGAAACTATTGGGACATCTGTGAACTATTGGGACATCTGTAAAACTACTGGTACATCTGTGAAATTATTGGGACATCTGTGATACTATGGGGACATCTGTGAAACTAATGGGACATATGTGAAACTATTGGGGCATCTGTGAAACGACTGGGTGATCTGTGAAACTACTGGGACATATGTGAACTTATTGGGACATCTGTGAAACTATTGGGACATCTGTGAAACTATTGGGACATCTGTGAAGCTATGGGGACATCTGTGAAACTAATGGGACATATGTGAAACTATTGGGACATCTGTGAAACTACTGGTACATGTTAAATTATTGGGACATCTGTAAAACTATGGGGACATCTGTGAAACTAATGGGACATATGTGAAACTATTGGGGCATCTGTGAAACGACTGGGTGATCTGTGACACTAGTGGGACATATGTGAACTTATTGGGACATCTGTGAAACTATTGGGACATCTGTGAAACTATTGGGGCATCTGTGAAACTATGGGGACATCTGTGCAACTAATGGGACATATGTGAAACTATTGGGGCATCTGTGAAACTACTGGGATCATCTGTGAAACTACTGGGACATCTGTAAAACTACTGGGACATCTTTGAAACTATTGGGACATCTGTGAAACTATGGGGACATCTGTTAACCTACTGGAATATCTGTAAAACTTCTGGGACATCTGTGAAACTATTGGGACATCTGTGAAACTATTGGGACATCTGTGAAACTACTGGTACATCTGTGAAATTATTGGGACATCTGTGAAACTATGGGGACATCTGTGAAACTAATGGGACATATGTGAAACTATTGGGGCATCTGTGAAACGACTGGGTTATCTGTGAAACTACTGGGACATATGTGAACTTATTGGGACATCTGTGAAACTATTGGGACATCTGTGAAACTATTGGGACATCGGTGAAACTAGCGGGACATCTGTAAAACTACTGGGACATCTTTGAAACTATTGGAACATCTGTGAAACTATGGGGACATCTATTAACCTACTGGAATATTTGTAAAACTTCTGGGACATCTGTGAAACTATTGGGACATCTGTGAAACTATTGGGAAATCTGTGAAACTATTGGGACATCTGTGAATCTATTGGGACATCTGTGAAACTATTTGCGACATCTGTTAAACTATTGGGACATCTGTGAAACTACTGGTACATCTGTGAAATTATTGGGACATCTGTGAAACTATGGGGACATCTGTGAAACTATTGGGACATCTGTGAAACTATGGGGACATCTGTGCAACTAATGGGACATATGTGAAACTATTGGGGCATCTGTGAAACTACTGGGATCATCTGTGAAACTACTGGGACATCTGTAAAACTACTGGGACATCTTTGAAACTATTGGGACATCTGTGAAACTATGGGGACATCTGTTAACCTACTGGAATATCTGTAAAACTTCTAGGACATCTGTGAAATTATTGGGACATCTGTGAAACTATTGGGACATCTGTGAAACTACTGGTACATCTGTGAAATTATTGGGACATCTGTGAAACTATGGGGACATCTGTGAAACTAATGGGACATATGTGAAAATATTGGGGCATCTGTGAAACTACTGGGACATATGTGAAACTACTGGGACATCTGTAAAACTACTGGGACATCTTTGAAACTATTGGGACATCTGTGAAACTATTGGGACATCTGTTAAACTTCTGGGACATATGTGAAACTATTGCGGCATCTGTGAAACGACTGGGTGATCTGTGAAACTACTGGGACATATGTGAACTTATTGGGACATCTGTGAAACTATTGGGACATCTGTGAAACTATTGGGACATCGGTGAAACTATGGGGACATCTGTGAAACTAATGGGACATATGTGAAACTATTGGGGCATCTGTGAAACTACTGGGATCATCTGTGAAACTAGCGGGACATCTGTAAAACTACTGGGACATCTATTAACCTACTGGAATATCTGTAAAACTTCTGGGACATCTGTGAAACTATTGGGACATCTGTGAAACTATTGGGAAATCTGTGAAACTATTGGGACATCTGTGAATCTATTGGGACATCTGTGAAACTATTTGGGACATCTGTTAAACTATTGGGACATCTGTGAAACTACTGGTACATCTGTGAAATTATTGGGACATCTGTGAAACTATGGGGACATCTGTGAAACTAATGGGACATATGTGAAACTATTGGGGCATCTGTGAAACTACTGGGACATATGTGAACCTATTGGGACATCTGTGAAACTTTTGGGACATCTGTGAAACTATGGGGACATCTGTTAACCTACTGGGACATCTGTGAAACTACTGGGACATCTGTTAAACTACTGGGACATCTGTTGAACTATTGGGACATCTGTGAATCTACTGGGACATCTGTAAAACTACTGGGACATATGTGAATCTATTGGGACATCTGTGAAACTATTGGGACATCTGTGAAACTACTGGTACATCTGTGAAATTATTGGGACATCTGTGAAACTATGGGGACATCTGTGAAACTAATGGGACATATGTGAAAATATTGGGGCATCTTTGAAACTACTGGGACATATGTGAAACTACTGGGACATCTGTAAAACTACTGGGACATCTTTGAAACTATTGGGACATCTGTGAAACTATTGGGACATCTGTTAAACTTCTGGGACATCTGTGAAACTATTGGGACATCTGTGAAACTATTTGGGACATCTGTTAAAGTATTGGGACATCTGTGAAACTACTGGTACATCTGTTAAATTATTGGGACATCTGTGAAACTATGGGGACATCTGTGAAACTAATGGGACATATGTGAAACTATTGGGGCATCTGTGAAACGACTGGGTGATCTGTGAAACTACTGGGACATATGTGAACTTATTGGGACATCTGTGAAACTATTGGGACATCTGTGAAACTATTGGGACATCGGTGAAACTATGGGGACATCTGTGAAACTAATGGGATCATCTGTGAAACTAGCGGGACATCTGTAAAACTACTGGGACATCTTTGAAACTATTGGAACATCTGTGAAACTATGGGGACATCTATTAACCTACTGGAATATCTGTAAAACTTCTGGGACATCTGTGAAACTATTGGGACATCTGTGAAACTATTGGGAAATCTGTGAAACTATTGGGACATCTGTGAATCTATTGGGACATCTGTGAAACTATTTGGGACATCTGTTAAACTATTGGGACATCTGTGAAACTACTGGTACATCTGTGAAATTATTGGGACATCTGTGAAACTATGGGGACATCTGTGAAACTAATGGGACATATGTGAAACTATTGGGGCATCTGTGAAACTACTGGGACATATGTGAACCTATTGGGACATCTGTGAAACTTTTGGGACATCTGTGAAACTATGGGGACATCTGTTAACCTACTGGGACATCTGTGAAACTACTGGGACATCTGTTAAACTACTGGGACATCTGTTGAACTATTGGGACATCTGTGAATCTACTGGGACATCTGTAAAACTACTGGGACATATGTGAATCTATTGGGACATCTGTGAAACTATTGGGACATCTGTGAAACTATTGAGACATCTGTGAAACAACTGGGAAATCTGTGAAACTATTGGGACATCTGTGAAACTATTTGGGACATCTGTTAAACTATTGGGACATCTGTGAAACTACTGATACATCTGTTAAATTATTGGGACATCTGTGAAACTATGGGGACATCTGTGAAACTAATGGGACATATGCGAAACTATTGGGGCATCTGTGAAACGACTGGGTGATCTGTGAAACTACTGGGACATATGTGAACTTATTGGGACATCTGTGAGACTATTGGGACATCTGTGAAACTATTGGGACATCTGTGAAACTATGGGGACATCTGTGAAACTAATGGGACATATTTGAAACTATTGGGACATCTGTGAAACTACTGGTACATCTGTTAAATTATTGGGACATCTGTAAAACTATGGGGACATCTGTGAAACTAATGGGACATATGTGAAACTATTGGGGCATCTGTGAAACGACTGGGTGATCTGTGACACTAGTGGGACATATGTGAACTTATTGGGACATCTGTGAAACTATTGGGACATCTGTGAAACTATTGGGACATCTGTGAAACTATGGGGACATCTGTGCAACTAATGGGACATATGTGAAACTATTGGGGCATCTGTGAAACTACTGGGATCATCTGTGAAACTACTGGGACATATGTAAAACTACTGGGACATCTTTGAAACTATTGGGACATCTGTGAAACTATGGGGACATCTGTTAACCTACTGGAATATCTGTAAAACTCTTGGGACATCTGTGAAACTATTGGGACATCTGTGAACTATTGGGACATCTGTGAAACTACTGGTACATCTGTGAAATTATTGGGACATCTGTGATACTATGGGGACATCTGTGAAACTAATGGGACATATGTGAAACTATTGGGGCATCTGTGAAACGACTGGGTGATCTGTGAAACTACTGGGACATATGTGAACTTATTGGGACATCTGTGAAACTATTGGGACATCTGTGAAACTATTGGGACATCTGTGAAGCTATGGGGACATCTGTGAAACTAATGGGACATATGTGAAACTATTGGGACATCTGTGAAACTACTGGTACATGTTAAATTATTGGGACATCTGTAAAACTATGGGGACATCTGTGAAACTAATGGGACATATGTGAAACTATTGGGGCATCTGTGAAACGACTGGGTGATCTGTGACACTAGTGGGACATATGTGAACTTATTGGGACATCTGTGAAACTATTGGGACATCTGTGAAACTATTGGGGCATCTGTGAAACTACTGGGATCATCTGTGAAACTACTGGGACATCTGTAAAACTACTGGGACATCTTTGAAACTATTGGGACATCTGTGAAACTATGGGGACATCTGTTAACCTACTGGAATATCTGTAAAACTTCTGGGACATCTGTGAAACTATTGGGACATCTGTGAAACTATTGGGACATCTGTGAAACTACTGGTACATCTGTGAAATTATTGGGACATCTGTGAAACTATGGGGACATCTGTGAAACTAATGGGACATATGTGAACCTATTGGGACATCTGTGAAACTTTTGGGACATCTGTGAAACTATGGGGACATCTGTTAACCTACTGGGACATCTGTGAAACTACTGGGACATATGTTAAACTACTGGGACATCTGTTGAACTATTGGGACATCTGTGAATCTACTGGGACATCTGTAAAACTACTGGGACATATGTGAATCTATTGGGACATCTGTGAAACTATTGGGACATCTGTGAAACTACTGGTACATCTGTGAAATTATTGGGACATCTGTGAAACTATGGGGACATCTGTGAAACTAATGGGACATATGTGAAAATATTGGGGCATCTGTGAAACTACTGGGACATATGTGAAACTACTGGGACATCTGTAAAACTACTGGGACATCTTTGAAACTATTGGGACATCTGTGAAACTATTGGGACATCTGTTAAACTTCTGGGACATCTGTGAAACTATTGGGACATCTGTGAAACTATTTGGGACATCTGTTAAAGTATTGGGACATCTGTGAAACTACTGGTACATCTGTTAAATTATTGGGACATCTGTGAAACTATGGGGACATCTGTGAAACTAATGGGACATATGTGAAACTATTGGGGCATCTGTGAAACGACTGGGTGATCTGTGAAACTACTGGGACATATGTGAACTTATTGGGACATCTGTGAAACTATTGGGACATCTGTGAAACTATTGGGACATCGGTGAAACTATGGGGACATCTGTGAAACTAATGGGACATATGTTAAACTATTGGGGCATCTGTGAAACTACTGGGATCATCTGTGAAACTAGCGGGACATCTGTAAAACTACTGGGACATCTTTGAAACTATTGGAATATCTGTGAAACTATGGGGACATCTATTAACCTACTGGAATATCTGTAAAACTTCTGGGACATCTGTGAAACTATTGGGACATCTGTGAAACTATTGGGAAATCTGTGAAACTATTGGGACATCTGTGAATCTATTGGGACATCTGTGAAACTATTTGGGACATCTGTTAAACTATTGGGACATCTGTGAAACTACTGGTACATCTGTGAAATTATTGGGACATCTGTGAAACTATGGGGACATCTGTGAAACTAATGGGACATATGTGAAACTATTGGGGCATCTGTGAAACTACTGGGACATATGTGAACCTATTGGGACATCTGTGAAACTTTTGGGACATCTGTGAAACTATGGGGACATCTGTTAACCTACTGGGACATCTGTGAAACTACTGGGACATCTGTTAAACTACTGGGACATCTGTTGAACTATTGGGACATCTGTGAATCTACTGGGACATCTGTAAAACTACTGGGACATATGTGAATCTATTGGGACATCTGTGAAACTATTGGGACGTCTGTGAAACTATTGAGACATCTGTGAAACAACTGGGAAATCTGTGAAACTATTGGGACATCTGTGAAACTATTTGGGACATCTGTTAAACTATTGGGACATCTGTGAAACTACTGATACATCTGTTAAATTATTGGGACATCTGTGAAACTATGGGGACATCTGTGAAACTAATGGGACATATGCGAAACTATTGGGGCATCTGTGAAACGACTGGGTGATCTGTGAAACTACTGGGACATATGTGAACTCATTGGGACATCTGTGAGACTATTGGGACATCTGTGAAACTATTGGTACATCTGTGAAACTATGGGGACATCTGTGAAACTAATGGGACATATTTGAAACTATTGGGACATCTGTGAAACTACTGGTACATCTGTTAAATTATTGGGACATCTGTAAAACTATGGGGACATCTGTGAAACTAATGGGACATATGTGAAACTATTGGGGCATCTGTGAAACGACTGGGTGATCTGTGACACTAGTGGGACATATGTGAACTTATTGGGACATCTGTGAAACTATTGGGACATCTGTGAAACTATTGGGACATCTGTGAAACTATGGGGACATCTGTGCAACTAATGGGACATATGTGAAACTATTGGGGCATCTGTGAAACTATTGGGACATCTGTGAACTATTGGGACATCTGTGAAACTACTGGTACATCTGTGAAATTATTGGGACATCTGTGATACTATGGGGACATCTGTGAAACTAATGGGACATATGTGAAACTATTGGGGCATCTGTGAAACGACTGGGTGATCTGTGAAACTACTGGGACATATGTGAACTTATTGGGACATCTGTGAAACTATTGGGACATCTGTGAAACTATTGGGACATCTGTGAAGCTATGGGGACATCTGTGAAACTAATGGGACATATGTGAAACTATTGGGACATCTGTGAAACTACTGGTACATGTTAAATTATTGGGACATCTGTAAAACTATGGGGACATCTGTGAAACTAATGGGACATATGTGAAACTATTGGGGCATCTGTGAAACGACTGGGTGATCTGTGACACTAGTGGGACATATGTGAACTTATTGGGACATCTGTGAAACTATTGGGACATCTGTGAAACTATTGGGGCATCTGTGAAACTACTGGGATCATCTGTGAAACTACTGGGACATCTGTAAAACTACTGGGACATCTTTGAAACTATTGGGACATCTGTGAAACTATGGGGACATCTGTTAACCTACTGGAATATCTGTAAAACTTCTGGGACATCTGTGAAACTATTGGGACATCTGTGAAACTATTGGGACATCTGTGAAACTACTGGTACATCTGTGAAATTATTGGGACATCTGTGAAACTATGGGGACATCTGTGAAACTAATGGGACATATGTGAACCTATTGGGACATCTGTGAAACTTTTGGGACATCTGTGAAACTATGGGGACATCTGTTAACCTACTGGGACATCTGTGAAACTACTGGGACATATGTTAAACTACTGGGACATCTGTTGAACTATTGGGACATCTGTGAATCTACTGGGACATCTGTAAAACTACTGGGACATATGTGAATCTATTGGGACATCTGTGAAACTATTGGGACATCTGTGAAACTACTGGTACATCTGTGAAATTATTGGGACATCTGTGAAACTATGGGGACATCTGTGAAACTAATGGGACATATGTGAAAATATTGGGGCATCTGTGAAACTACTGGGACATATGTGAAACTACTGGGACATCTGTAAAACTACTGGGACATCTTTGAAACTATTGGGACATCTGTGAAACTATTGGGACATCTGTTAAACTTCTGGGACATCTGTGAAACTATTGGGACATCTGTGAAACTATTTGGGACATCTGTTAAAGTATTGGGACATCTGTGAAACTACTGGTACATCTGTTAAATTATTGGGACATCTGTGAAACTATGGGGACATCTGTGAAACTAATGGGACATATGTGAAACTATTGGGGCATCTGTGAAACGACTGGGTGATCTGTGAAACTACTGGGACATATGTGAACTTATTGGGACATCTGTGAAACTATTGGGACATCTGTGAAACTATTGGGACATCGGTGAAACTATGGGGACATCTGTGAAACTAATGGGACATATGTTAAACTATTGGGGCATCTGTGAAACTACTGGGATCATCTGTGAAACTAGCGGGACATCTGTAAAACTACTGGGACATCTTTGAAACTATTGGAATATCTGTGAAACTATGGGGACATCTATTAACCTACTGGAATATCTGTAAAACTTCTGGGACATCTGTGAAACTATTGGGACATCTGTGAAACTATTGGGAAATCTGTGAAACTATTGGGACATCTGTGAATCTATTGGGACATCTGTGAAACTATTTGGGACATCTGTTAAACTATTGGGACATCTGTGAAACTACTGGTACATCTGTGAAATTATTGGGACATCTGTGAAACTATGGGGACATCTGTGAAACTAATGGGACATATGTGAAACTATTGGGGCATCTGTGAAACTACTGGGACATATGTGAACCTATTGGGACATCTGTGAAACTTTTGGGACATCTGTGAAACTATGGGGACATCTGTTAACCTACTGGGACATCTGTGAAACTACTGGGACATCTGTTAAACTACTGGGACATCTGTTGAACTATTGGGACATCTGTGAATCTACTGGGACATCTGTAAAACTACTGGGACATATGTGAATCTATTGGGACATCTGTGAAACTATTGGGACGTCTGTGAAACTATTGAGACATCTGTGAAACAACTGGGAAATCTGTGAAACTATTGGGACATCTGTGAAACTATTTGGGACATCTGTTAAACTATTGGGACATCTGTGAAACTACTGATACATCTGTTAAATTATTGGGACATCTGTGAAACTATGGGGACATCTGTGAAACTAATGGGACATATGCGAAACTATTGGGGCATCTGTGAAACGACTGGGTGATCTGTGAAACTACTGGGACATATGTGAACTCATTGGGACATCTGTGAGACTATTGGGACATCTGTGAAACTATTGGTACATCTGTGAAACTATGGGGACATCTGTGAAACTAATGGGACATATTTGAAACTATTGGGACATCTGTGAAACTACTGGTACATCTGTTAAATTATTGGGACATCTGTAAAACTATGGGGACATCTGTGAAACTAATGGGACATATGTGAAACTATTGGGGCATCTGTGAAACGACTGGGTGATCTGTGACACTAGTGGGACATATGTGAACTTATTGGGACATCTGTGAAACTATTGGGACATCTGTGAAACTATTGGGACATCTGTGAAACTATGGGGACATCTGTGCAACTAATGGGACATATGTGAAACTATTGGGGCATCTGTGAAACTACTGGGATCATCTGTGAAACTACTGGGACATTTGTAAAACTACTGGGACATCTTTGAAACTATTGGGACATCTGTGAAACTATGGGGACATCTGTTAACCTACTGGAATATCTGTAAAACTCCTGGGACATCTGTGAAACTATTGGGACATCTGTGAAACTATTGGGACATCTGTGAAACTACTGGTACATCTGTGAAATTATTGGGACATCTGTGATACTATGGGGACATCTGTGAAACTAATGGGACATATGTGAAACTATTGGGGCATCTGTGAAACGACTGGGTGATCTGTGAAACTACTGGGACATATGTGAACTTATTGGGACATCTGTGAAACTATTGGGACATCTGTGAAACTATTGGGACATCTGTGAAGCTATGGGGACATCTGTGAAACTAATGGGACATATTTGAAACTATTGGGACATCTGTGAAACTACTGGTACATCTGTTAAATTATTGGGACATCTGTAAAACTATGGGGACATCTGTGAAACTAATGGGACATATGTGAAACTATTGGGGCATCTGTGAAACGACTGGGTGATCTGTGACACTAGTGGGACATATGTGAACTTATTGGGACATCTGTGAAACTATTGGGACATCTGTGAAACTATTGGGACATCCGTGAAACTATGGGGACATCTGTGCAACTAATGGGACATATGTGAAACTATTGGGGCATCTGTGAAACTACTGGGATCATCTGTGAAACTACTGGGACATTTGTAAAACTACTGGGACATCTTTGAAACTATTGGGACATCTGTGAAACTATGGGGACATCTGTTAACCTACTGGAATATCTGTAAAACTCCTGGGACATCTGTGAAACTATTGGGACATCTGTGAAACTATTGGGACATCTGTGAAACTACTGGTACATCTGTGAAATTATTGGGACATCTGTGATACTATGGGGACATCTGTGCAACTAATGGGACATATGTGAAACTATTGGGGCATCTGTGAAACTACTGGGATCATCTGTGAAACTACTGGGACATCTGTAAAACTACTGGGACATCTTTGAAACTATTGGGACATCTGTGAAACTATGGGGACATCTGTTAACCTACTGGAATATCTGTAAAACTTCTGGGACATCTGTGAAACTATTGGGACATCTGTGAAACTATTGGGACATCTGTGAAACTACTGGTACATCTGTGAAATTATTGGGACATCTGTGAAACTATGGGGACATCTGTGAAACTAATGGGACATATGTGAACCTATTGGGACATCTGTGAAACTTTTGGGACATCTGTGAAACTATGGGGACATCTGTTAACCTACTGGGACATCTGTGAAACTACTGGGACATATGTTAAACTACTGGGACATCTGTTGAACTATTGGGACATCTGTGAATCTACTGGGACATCTGTAAAACTACTGGGACATATGTGAATCTATTGGGACATCTGTGAAACTATTGGGACATCTGTGAAACTACTGGTACATCTGTGAAATTATTGGGACATCTGTGAAACTATGGGGACATCTGTGAAACTAATGGGACATATGTGAAAATATTGGGGCATCTGTGAAACTACTGGGACATATGTGAAACTACTGGGACATCTGTAAAACTACTGGGACATCTTTGAAACTATTGGGACATCTGTGAAACTATTGGGACATCTGTTAAACTTCTGGGACATCTGTGAAACTATTGGGACATCTGTGAAACTATTTGGGACATCTGTTAAAGTATTGGGACATCTGTGAAACTACTGGTACATCTGTTAAATTATTGGGACATCTGTGAAACTATGGGGACATCTGTGAAACTAATGGGACATATGTGAAACTATTGGGGCATCTGTGAAACGACTGGGTGATCTGTGAAACTACTGGGACATATGTGAACTTATTGGGACATCTGTGAAACTATTGGGACATCTGTGAAACTATTGGGACATCGGTGAAACTATGGGGACATCTGTGAAACTAATGGGACATATGTTAAACTATTGGGGCATCTGTGAAACTACTGGGATCATCTGTGAAACTAGCGGGACATCTGTAAAACTACTGGGACATCTTTGAAACTATTGGAATATCTGTGAAACTATGGGGACATCTATTAACCTACTGGAATATCTGTAAAACTTCTGGGACATCTGTGAAACTATTGGGACATCTGTGAAACTATTGGGAAATCTGTGAAACTATTGGGACATCTGTGAATCTATTGGGACATCTGTGAAACTATTTGGGACATCTGTTAAACTATTGGGACATCTGTGAAACTACTGGTACATCTGTGAAATTATTGGGACATCTGTGAAACTATGGGGACATCTGTGAAACTAATGGGACATATGTGAAACTATTGGGGCATCTGTGAAACTACTGGGACATATGTGAACCTATTGGGACATCTGTGAAACTTTTGGGACATCTGTGAAACTATGGGGACATCTGTTAACCTACTGGGACATCTGTGAAACTACTGGGACATCTGTTAAACTACTGGGACATCTGTTGAACTATTGGGACATCTGTGAATCTACTGGGACATCTGTAAAACTACTGGGACATATGTGAATCTATTGGGACATCTGTGAAAATATTGGGACGTCTGTGAAACTATTGAGACATCTGTGAAACAACTGGGAAATCTGTGAAACTATTGGGACATCTGTGAAACTATTTGGGACATCTGTTAAACTATTGGGACATCTGTGAAACTACTGATACATCTGTTAAATTATTGGGACATCTGTGAAACTATGGGGACATCTGTGAAACTAATGGGACATATGCGAAACTATTGGGGCATCTGTGAAACGACTGGGTGATCTGTGAAACTACTGGGACATATGTGAACTCATTGGGACATCTGTGAGACTATTGGGACATCTGTGAAACTATTGGTACATCTGTGAAACTATGGGGACATCTGTGAAACTAATGGGACATATTTGAAACTATTGGGACATCTGTGAAACTACTGGTACATCTGTTAAATTATTGGGACATCTGTAAAACTATGGGGACATCTGTGAAACTAATGGGACATATGTGAAACTATTGGGGCATCTGTGAAACGACTGGGTGATCTGTGACACTAGTGGGACATATGTGAACTTATTGGGACATCTGTGAAACTATTGGGACATCTGTGAAACTATTGGGACATCTGTGAAACTATGGGGACATCTGTGCAACTAATGGGACATATGTGAAACTATTGGGGCATCTGTGAAACTACTGGGATCATCTGTGAAACTACTGGGACATTTGTAAAACTACTGGGACATCTTTGAAACTATTGGGACATCTGTGAAACTATGGGGACATCTGTTAACCTACTGGAATATCTGTAAAACTCCTGGGACATCTGTGAAACTATTGGGACATCTGTGAAACTATTGGGACATCTGTGAAACTACTGGTACATCTGTGAAATTATTGGGACATCTATGATACTATGGGGACATCTGTGAAACTAATGGGACATATGTGAAACTATTGGGGCATCTGTGAAACGACTGGGTGATCTGTGAAACTACTGGGACATATGTGAACTTATTGGGACATCTGTGAAACTATTGGGACATCTGTGAAACTATTGGGACATCTGTGAAGCTATGGGGACATCTGTGAAACTAATGGGACATATTTGAAACTATTGGGACATCTGTGAAACTACTGGTACATCTGTTAAATTATTGGGACATCTGTAAAACTATGGGGACATCTGTGAAACTAATGGGACATATGTGAAACTATTGGGGCATCTGTGAAACGACTGGGTGATCTGTGACACTAGTGGGACATATGTGAACTTATTGGGACATCTGTGAAACTATTGGGACATCTGTGAAACTATTGGGACATCTGTGAAACTATGGGGACATCTGTGCAACTAATGGGACATATGTGAAACTATTGGGGCATCTGTGAAACTACTGGGATCATCTGTGAAACTACTGGGACATTTGTAAAACTACTGGGACATCTTTGAAACTATTGGGACATCTGTGAAACTATGGGGACATCTGTTAACCTACTGGAATATCTGTAAAACTCCTGGGACATCTGTGAAACTATTGGGACATCTGTGAAACTATTGGGACATCTGTGAAACTACTGGTACATCTGTGAAATTATTGGGACATCTGTGATACTATGGGGACATCTGTGAAACTAATGGGACATATGTGAAACTATTGGGGCATCTGTGAAACGACTGGGTGATCTGTGAAACTACTGGGACATATGTGAACTTATTGGGACATCTGTGAAACTATTGGGACATCTGTGAAACTATTGGGACATCTGTGAAGCTATGGGGACATCTGTGAAACTAATGGGACATATGTGAAACTCCTGGGGCATCTGTGAAACTACTGGGACATATGTGAACCTATTGGGACATCTGTGAAACTTTTGGGACATCTGTGAAACTATGGGGACATCTGTTAACCTACTGGGACATCTGTGAAACTACTGGGACATCTGTTAAACTACTGGGACATCTGTTGAACTATTGGGACATCTGTGAATCTACTGGGACATCTGTAAAACTACTGGGACATATGTGAATCTATTGGGACATCTGTGAAACTATTGGGACGTCTGTGAAACTATTGAGACATCTGTGAAACAACTGGGAAATCTGTGAAACTATTGGGACATCTGTGAAACTATTTGGGACATCTGTTAAACTATTTGGACATCTGTGAAACTACTGATACATCTGTTAAATTATTGGGACATCTGTGAAACTATGGGGACATCTGTGAAACTAATGGGACATATGCGAAACTATTGGGGCATCTGTGAAACGACTGGGTGATCTGTGAAACTACTGGGACATATGTGAACTTATTGGGACATCTGTGAGACTATTGGGACATCTGTGAAACTATTGGGACATCTGTGAAACTATGGGGACATCTGTGAAACTAATGGGACATATTTGAAACTATTGGGACATCTGTGAAACTACTGGTACATCTGTTAAATTATTGGGACATCTGTAAAACTATGGGGACATCTGTGAAACTAATGGGACATATGTGAAACTATTGGGGCATCTGTGAAACGACTGGGTGATCTGTGACACTAGTGGGACTAATGTGAACTTATTGGGACATCTGTGAAACTATTGGGACATCTGTGAAACTATTGGGACATCTGTGAAACTATGGGGACATCTGTGCAACTAATGGGACATATGTGAAACTATTGGGGCATCTGTGAAACTACTGGGATCATCTGTGAAACTACTGGGACATTTGTAAAACTACTGGGACATCTTTGAAACTATTGGGACATCTGTGAAACTATGGGGACATCTGTTAACCTACTGGAATATCTGTAAAACTCCTGGGACATCTGTGAAACTATTGGGACATCTGTGAAACTATTGGAACATCTGTGAAACTACTGGTACATCTGTGAAATTATTGGGACATCTGTGATACTATGGGGACATCTGTGAAACTAATGGGACATATGTGAAACTATTGGGGCATCTGTGAAACGACTGGGTGATCTGTGAAACTACTGGGACATATGTGAACTTATTGGGACATCTGTGAAACTATTGGGACATCTGTGAAACTATTGGGACATCTGTGAAACTAATGGGACATATGTGAAACTATTGGGGCATCTGTGAAACTACTGGGACATATGTGAACCTATTGGGACATCTGTGAAACTTTTGGGACATCTGTGAAACTATGGGGACATCTGTTAACCTACTGGGACATCTGTGAAACTACTGGGACATCTGTTAAACTACTGGGACATCTGTTGAACTATTGGGACATCTGTGAATCTACTGGGACATCTGTAAAACTACTGGGACATATGTGAATCTATTGGGACATCTGTGAAACTATTGGGACGTCTGTGAAACTATTGAGACATCTGTGAAACAACTGGGAAATCTGTGAAACTATTGGGACATCTGTGAAACTATTTGGGACATCTGTTAAACTATTGGGACATCTGTGAAACTACTGATACATCTGTTAAATTATTGGAACATCTGTGAAACTATGGGGACATCTGTGAAACTAATGGGACATATGCGAAACTATTGGGGCATCTGTGAAACGACTGGGTGATCTGTGAAACTACTGGGACATATGTGAACTCATTGGGACATCTGTGAGACTATTGGGACATCTGTGAAACTATTGGTACATCTGTGAAACTATGGGGACATCTGTGAAACTAATGGGACATATTTGAAACTATTGGGACATCTGTGAAACTACTGGTACATCTGTTAAATTATTGGGACATCTGTAAAACTATGGGGACATCTGTGAAACTAATGGGACATATGTGAAACTATTGGGGCATCTGTGAAACGACTGGGTGATCTGTGACACTAGTGGGACATATGTGAACTTATTGGGACATCTGTGAAACTATTGGGACATCTGTGAAACTATTGGGACATCTGTGAAACTATGGGGACATCTGTGCAACTAATGGGACATATGTGAAACTATTGGGGCATCTGTGAAACTACTGGGATCATCTGTGAAACTACTGGGACATTTGTAAAACTACTGGGACATCTTTGAAACTATTGGGACATCTGTGAAACTATGGGGACATCTGTTAACCTACTGGAATATCTGTAAAACTCCTGGGACATCTGTGAAACTATTGGGACATCTGTGAAACTATTGGGACATCTGTGAAACTACTGGTACATCTGTGAAATTATTGGGACATCTGTGATACTATGGGGACATCTGTGAAACTAATGGGACATATGTGAAACTATTGGGGCATCTGTGAAACGACTGGGTGATCTGTGAAACTACTGGGACATATGTGAACTTTTTGGGACATCTGTGAAACTATTGGGACATCTGTGAAACTATTGGGACATCTGTGAAGCTATGGGGACATCTGTGAAACTAATGGGACATATTTGAAACTATTGGGACATCTGTGAAACTACTGGTACATCTGTTAAATTATTGGGACATCTGTAAAACTATGGGGACATCTGTGAAACTAATGGGACATATGTGAAACTATTGGGGCATCTGTGAAACGACTGGGTGATCTGTGACACTAGTGGGACATATGTGAACTTATTGGGACATCTGTGAAACTATTGGGACATCTGTGAAACTAATGGGACATATGCGAAACTATTGGGGCATCTGTGAAACGACTGGGTGATCTGTGAAACTACTGGGACATATGTGAACTTATTGGGACATCTGTGAGACTATTGGGACATCTGTGAAACTATTGGGACATCTGTGAAACTATGGGGACATCTGTGAAACTAATGGGACATATTTGAAACTATTGGGACATCTGTGAAACTACTGGTACATCTGTTAAATTATTGGGACATCTGTAAAACTATGGGGACATCTGTGAAACTAATGGGACATATGTGAAACTATTGGGGCATCTGTGAAACGACTGGGTGATCTGTGACACTAGTGGGACATATGTGAACTTATTGGGACATCTGTGAAACTATTGGGACATCTGTGAAACTATTGGGACATCTGTGAAACTATGGGGACATCTGTGCAACTAATGGGACATATGTGAAACTATTGGGGCATCTGTGAAACTACTGGGATCATCTGTGAAACTACTGGGACATTTGTAAAACTACTGGGACATCTTTGAAACTATTGGGACATCTGTGAAACTATGGGGACATCTGTTAACCTACTGGAATATCTGTAAAACTCCTGGGACATCTGTGAAACTATTGGGACATCTGTGAAACTATTGGAACATCTGTGAAACTACTGGTACATCTGTGAAATTATTGGGACATCTGTGATACTATGGGGACATCTGTGAAACTAATGGGACATATGTGAAACTATTGGGGCATCTGTGAAACGACTGGGTGATCTGTGAAACTACTGGGACATATGTGAACTTATTGGGACATCTGTGAAACTATTGGTACATCTGTGAAACTATTGGGACATCTGTGAAGCTATGGGGACATCTGTGAAACTAATGGGACATATGTGAAACTATTGGGGCATCTGTGAAACTACTGGGACATATGTGAACCTATTGGGACATCTGTGAAACTTTTGGGACATCTGTGAAACTATGGGGACATCTGTTAACCTACTGGGACATCTGTGAAACTACTGGGACATCTGTTAAACTACTGGGACATCTGTTGAACTATTGGGACATCTGTGAATCTACTGGGACATCTGTAAAACTACTGGGACATATGTGAATCTATTGGGACATCTGTGAAACTATTGGGACGTCTGTGAAACTATTGAGACATCTGTGAAACAACTGGGAAATCTGTGAAACTATTGGGACATCTGTGAAACTATTTGGGACATCTGTTAAACTATTGGGACATCTGTGAAACTACTGATACATCTGTTAAATTATTGGGACATCTGTGAAACTATGGGGACATCTGTGAAACTAATGGGACATATGCGAAACTATTGGGGCATCTGTGAAACGACTGGGTGATCTGTGACACTAGTGGGACATATGTGAACTTATTGGGACATCTGTGAAACTATTGGGACATCTGTGAAACTATTGGGACATCTGTGAAACTATGGGGACATCTGTGCAACTAATGGGACATATGTGAAACTATTGGGGCATCTGTGAAACTACTGGGATCATCTGTGAAACTACTGGGACATTTGTAAAACTACTGGGACATCTTTGAAACTATTGGGACATCTGTGAAACTATGGGGACATCTGTTAACCTACTGGAATATCTGTAAAACTCCTGGGACATCTGTGAAACTATTGGGACATCTGTGAAACTATTGGGACATCTGTGAAACTACTGGTACATCTGTGAAATTATTGGGACATCTGTGATACTATGGGGACATCTGTGAAACTAATGGGACATATGTGAAACTATTGGGGCATCTGTGAAACGACTGGGTGATCTGTGAAACTACTGGGACATATGTGAACTTTTTGGGACATCTGTGAAACTATTGGGACATCTGTGAAACTATTGGGACATCTGTGAAGCTATGGGGACATCTGTGAAACTAATGGGACATATTTGAAACTATTGGGACATCTGTGAAACTACTGGTACATCTGTTAAATTATTGGGACATCTGTAAAACTATGGGGACATCTGTGAAACTAATGGGACATATGTGAAACTATTGGGGCATCTGTGAAACGACTGGGTGATCTGTGACACTAGTGGGACATATGTGAACTTATTGGGACATCTGTGAAACTATTGGGACATCTGTGAAACTATTGGGACATCTGTGAAACTATGGGGACATCTGTGCAACTAATGGGACATATGTGAAACTATTGGGGCATCTGTGAAACTACTGGGATCATCTGTGAAACTACTGGGACATTTGTAAAACTACTGGGACATCTTTGAAACTATTGGGACATCTGTGAAACTATGGGGACATCTGTTAACCTACTGGAATATCTGTAAAACTCCTGGGACATCTGTGAAACTATTGGGACATCTGTGAAACTATTGGGACATCTGTGAAACTACTGGTACATCTGTGAAATTATTGGGACATCTGTGATACTATGGGGACATCTGTGAAACTAATGGGACATATGTGAAACTATTGGGGCATCTGTGAAACGACTGGGTGATCTGTGAAACTACTGGGACATATGTGAACTTATTGGGACATCTGTGAAACTATTGGGACATCTGTGAAACTATTGGGACATCTGTGAAGCTATGGGGACATCTGTGAAACTAATGGGACATATGTGAAACTCCTGGGGCATCTGTGAAACTACTGGGACATATGTGAACCTATTGGGACATCTGTGAAACTTTTGGGACATCTGTGAAACTATGGGGACATCTGTTAACCTACTGGGACATCTGTGAAACTACTGGGACATCTGTTAAACTACTGGCACATCTGTTGAACTATTGGGACATCTGTGAATCTACTGGGACACCTGTAAAACTACTGGGACATATGTGAATCTATTGGGACATCTGTGAAACTATTGGGACGTCTGTGAAACTATTGAGACATCTGTGAAACAACTGGGAAATCTGTGAAACTATTGGGACATCTGTGAAACTATTTGGGACATCTGTTAAACTATTGGGACATCTGTGAAACTACTGATACATCTGTTAAATTATTGGGACATCTGTGAAACTATGGGGACATCTGTGAAACTAATGGGACATATGCGAAACTATTGGGGCATCTGTGAAACGACTGGGTGATCTGTGAAACTACTGGGACATATGTGAACTTATTGGGACATCTGTGAGACTATTGGGACATCTGTGAAACTATTGGGACATCTGTGAAACTATGGGGACATCTGTGAAACTAATGGGACATATTTGAAACTATTGGGACATCTGTGAAACTACTGGTACATCTGTTAAATTATTGGGACATCTGTAAAACTATGGGGACATCTGTGAAACTAATGGGACATATGTGAAACTATTGGGGCATCTGTGAAACGACTGGGTGATCTGTGACACTAGTGGGACATATGTGAACTTATTGGGACATCTGTGAAACTATTGGGACATCTGTGAAACTATTGGGACATCTGTGAAACTATGGGGACATCTGTGCAACTAATGGGACATATGTGAAACTATTGGGGCATCTGTGAAACTACTGGGATCATCTGTGAAACTACTGGGACATCTGTAAAACTACTGGGACATCTTTGAAACTATTGGGACATCTGTGAAACTATGGGGACATCTGTTAACCTACTGGAATATCTGTAAAACTCCTGGGACATCTGTGAAACTATTGGGACATCTGTGAAACTATTGGGACATCTGTGAAATTATTGGGACATCTGTGATACTATGGGGACATCTGTGAAACTAATGGGACATATGTGAAACTATTGGGGCATCTGTGAAACGACTGGGTGATCTGTGAATCTACTGGGACATATGTGAACTTATTGGGACATCTGTGAAACTATTGGGACATCTGTGAAACTATTGGGACATCTGTGAAGCTATGGGGACATCTGTGAAACTAATGGGACATATGTGAAACTATTGGGACATCTGTGAAACTACTGGTACATGTTAAATTATTGGGACATCTGTAAAACTATGGGGACATCTGTGAAACTAATGGGACATATGTGAAACTATTGGGGCATCTGTGAAACGACTGGGTGATCTGTGACACTAGTGGGACATATGTGAACTTATTGGGACATCTGTGAAACTATTGGGACATCTGTGAAACTATTGGGACATCTGTGAAACTATGGGGACATCTGTGCAACTAATGGGACATATGTGAAACTATTGGGGCATCTGTGAAACTACTGGGATCATCTGTGAAACTACTGGGACATCTGTAAAACTACTGGGACATCTTTGAAACTATTGGGACATCTGTGAAACTATGGGGACATCTGTTAACCTACTGGAATATCTGTAAAACTCCTGGGACATCTGTGAAACTATTGGGAAATCTGTGAAACTATTCGGACATCTGTGAAATTATTGGGACATCTGTGATACTATGGGGACATCTGTGAAACTAATGGGACATATGTGAAACTATTGGGGCATCTGTGAAACGACTGGGTGATCTGTGAAACTACTGGGACATATGTGAACTTATTGGGACATCTGTGAAACTATTGGGACATCTGTGAAACTATTGGGACATCTGTGAAGCTATGGGGACATCTGTGAAACTAATGGGACATATGTGAAACTATTGGGACATCTGTGAAACTACTGGTACATGTTAAATTATTGGGACATCTGTAAAACTATGGGGACATCTGTGAAACTAATGGGACATATGTGAAACTATTGGGGCATCTGTGAAACGACTGGGTGATCTGTGACACTAGTGGGACATATGTGAACTTATTGGGACATCTGTGAAACTATTGGGACATCTGTGAAACTATTGGGACATCTGTGAAACTATGGGGACATCTGTGCAACTAATGGGACATATGTGAAACTATTGGGGCATCTGTGAAACTACTGGGATCATCTGTGAAACTACTGGGACATCTGTAAAACTACTGGGACATCTTTGAAACTATTGGGACATCTGTGAAACTATGGGGACATCTGTTAACCTACTGGAATATCTGTAAAACTTCTGGGACATCTGTGAAACTATTGGGACATCTGTGAAACTATTGGGACATCTGTGAAACTACTGGTACATCTGTGAAATTATTGGGACATCTGTGAAACTATGGGGACATCTGTGAAACTACTGGGACATATGTGAACCTATTGGGACATCTGTGAAACTATTGGGACATCTGTGAAACTATGGGGACATCTGTGAAACTACTGGGACATCTGTTAAACTACTGGGACATCTGTTGAACTATTGGGACATCTGTGAATCTACTGGGACATCTGTAAAACTACTGGGACATATGTGAATCTATTGGGACATCTGTGAAACTATTGAGACATCTGTGAAACTATTGGAACATCTGTTAAACTACTGGTACATCTGTTAAATTATTGGGACATCTGTAAAACTATGGGGACATCTGTGAAACTAATGGGACATATGTGAAACTATTGGGGCATCTGTGAAACGACTGGGTGATCTGTGACACTAGTGGGACATATGTGAACTTATTGGGACATCTGTGAAACTATTGGGACATCTGTGAAACTATTGGGACATCTGTGAAACTATGGGGACATCTGTGCAACTAATGGGACATATGTGAAACTATTGGGGCATCTGTGAAACTACTGGGATCATCTGTGAAACTACTGGGACATCTGTAAAACTACTGGGACATCTTTGAAACTATTGGGACATCTGTGAAACTATGGGGACATCTGTTAACCTACTGGAATATCTGTAAAACTTCTGGGACATCTGTGAAACTATTGGGACATCTGTGAAACTATTGGGACATCTGTGAAACTACTGGTACATCTGTGAAATTATTGGGACATCTGTGAAACTATGGGGACATCTGTGAAACTACTGGGACATATGTGAACCTATTGGGACATCTGTGAAACTATTGGGACATCTGTGAAACTATGGGGACATCTGTGAAACTACTGGGACATCTGTTAAACTACTGGGACATCTGTTGAACTATTGGGACATCTGTGAATCTACTGGGACATCTGTAAAACTACTGGGACATATGTGAATCTATTGGGACATCTGTGAAACTATTGAGACATCTGTGAAACTATTGGGACATCTGTTAAACTACTGGTACATCTGTTAAATTATTGGGACATCTGTAAAACTATGGGGACATCTGTGAAACTAATGGGACATATGTGAAACTATTGGGGCATCTGTGAAACGACTGGGTGATCTGTGACACTAGTGGGACATATGTGAACTTATTGGGACATCTGTGAAACTATTGGGACATCTGTGAAACTATTGGGACATCTGTGAAACTATGGGGACATCTGTGCAACTAATGGGACATATGTGAAACTATTGGGGCATCTGTGAAACTACTGGGATCATCTGTGAAACTACTGGGACATCTGTGAAACTATTGGGACATCTGTGAAACTATGGGGACATCTGTGAAACTAATGGGACATATTTGAAACTATTGGGACATCTGTGAAACTACTGGTACATCTGTTAAATTATTGGGACATCTGTAAAACTATGGGGACATCTGTGAAACTAATGGGACATATGTGAAACTATTGGGGCATCTGTGAAACGACTGGGTGATCTGTGACACTAGTGGGACATATGTGAACTTATTGGGACATCTGTGAAACTATTGGGACATCTGTGAAACTATTGGGACATCTGTGAAACTATGGGGACATCTGTGCAACTAATGGGACATATGTGAAACTATTGGGGCATCTGTGAAACTACTGGGATCATCTGTGAAACTACTGGGACATTTGTAAAACTACTGGGACATCTTTGAAACTATTGGGACATCTGTGAAACTATGGGGACATCTGTTAACCTACTGGAATATCTGTAAAACTCCTGGGACATCTGTGAAACTATTGGGACATCTGTGAAACTATTGGAACATCTGTGAAACTACTGGTACATCTGTGAAATTATTGGGACATCTGTGATACTATGGGGACATCTGTGAAACTAATGGGACATATGTGAAACTATTGGGGCATCTGTGAAACGACTGGGTGATCTGTGAAACTACTGGGACATATGTGAACTTATTGGGACATCTGTGAAACTATTGGGACATCTGTGAAACTATTGGGACATCTGTGAAGCTATGGGGACATCTGTGAAACTAATGGGACATATGTGAAACTATTGGGGCATCTGTGAAACTACTGGGACATATGTGAACCTATTGGGACATCTGTGAAACTTTTGGGACATCTGTGAAACTATGGGGACATCTGTTAACCTACTGGGACATCTGTGAAACTACTGGGACATCTGTTAAACTACTGGCACATCTGTTGAACTATTGGGACATCTGTGAATCTACTGGGACATCTGTAAAACTACTGGGACATATGTGAATCTATTGGGACATCTGTGAAACTATTGGGACGTCTGTGAAACTATTGAGACATCTGTGAAACAACTGGGAAATCTGTGAAACTATTGGGACATCTGTGAAACTATTTGGGACATCTGTTAAACTATTGGGACATCTGTGAAACTACTGATACATCTGTTAAATTATTGGGACATCTGTGAAACTATGGGGACATCTGTGAAACTAATGGGACATATGCAAAACTATTGGGGCATCTGTGAAACGACTGGGTGATCTGTGAAACTACTGGGACATATGTGAACTTATTGGGACATCTGTGAGACTATTGGGACATCTGTGAAACTATTGGGACATCTGTGAAACTATGGGGACATCTGTGAAACTAATGGGACATATTTGAAACTATTGGGACATCTGTGAAACTACTGGTACATCTGTTAAATTATTGGGACATCTGTAAAACTATGGGGACATCTGTGAAACTAATGGGACATATGTGAAACTATTGGGGCATCTGTGAAACGACTGGGTGATCTGTGACACTAGTGGGACATATGTGAACTTATTGGGACATCTGTGAAACTATTGGGACATCTGTGAAACTATTGGGACATCTGTGAAACTATGGGGACATCTGTGCAACTAATGGGACATATGTGAAACTATTGGGGCATCTGTGAAACTACTGGGATCATCTGTGAAACTACTGGGACATCTGTAAAACTACTGGGACATCTTTGAAACTATTGGGACATCTGTGAAACTATGGGGACATCTGTTAACCTACTGGAATATCTGTAAAACTCCTGGGACATCTGTGAAACTATTGGGACATCTGTGAAACTATTGGGACATCTGTGAAATTATTGGGACATCTGTGATACTATGGGGACATCTGTGAAACTAATGGGACATATGTGAAACTATTGGGGCATCTGTGAAACGACTGGGTGATCTGTGAATCTACTGGGACATATGTGAACTTATTGGGACATCTGTGAAACTATTGGGACATCTGTGAAACTATTGGGACATCTGTGAAGCTATGGGGACATCTGTGAAACTAATGGGACATATGTGAAACTATTGGGACATCTGTGAAACTACTGGTACATGTTAAATTATTGGGACATCTGTAAAACTATGGGGACATCTGTGAAACTAATGGGACATATGTGAAACTATTGGGGCATCTGTGAAACGACTGGGTGATCTGTGACACTAGTGGGACATATGTGAACTTATTGGGACATCTGTGAAACTATTGGGACATCTGTGAAACTATTGGGACATCTGTGAAACTATGGGGACATCTGTGCAACTAATGGGACATATGTGAAACTATTGGGGCATCTGTGAAACTACTGGGATCATCTGTGAAACTACTGGGACATCTGTAAAACTACTGGGACATCTTTGAAACTATTGGGACATCTGTGAAACTATGGGGACATCTGTTAACCTACTGGAATATCTGTAAAACTCCTGGGACATCTGTGAAACTATTGGGAAATCTGTGAAACTATTCGGACATCTGTGAAATTATTGGGACATCTGTGATACTATGGGGACATCTGTGAAACTAATGGGACATATGTGAAACTATTGGGGCATCTGTGAAACGACTGGGTGATCTGTGAAACTACTGGGACATATGTGAACTTATTGGGACATCTGTGAAACTATTGGGACATCTGTGAAACTATTGGGACATCTGTGAAGCTATGGGGACATCTGTGAAACTAATGGGACATATGTGAAACTATTGGGACATCTGTGAAACTACTGGTACATGTTAAATTATTGGGACATCTGTAAAACTATGGGGACATCTGTGAAACTAATGGGACATATGTGAAACTATTGGGGCATCTGTGAAACGACTGGGTGATCTGTGACACTAGTGGGACATATGTGAACTTATTGGGACATCTGTGAAACTATTGGGACATCTGTGAAACTATTGGGACATCTGTGAAACTATGGGGACATCTGTGCAACTAATGGGACATATGTGAAACTATTGGGGCATCTGTGAAACTACTGGGATCATCTGTGAAACTACTGGGACATCTGTAAAACTACTGGGACATCTTTGAAACTATTGGGACATCTGTGAAACTATGGGGACATCTGTTAACCTACTGGAATATCTGTAAAACTTCTGGGACATCTGTGAAACTATTGGGACATCTGTGAAACTATTGGGACATCTGTGAAACTACTGGTACATCTGTGAAATTATTGGGACATCTGTGAAACTATGGGGACATCTGTGAAACTACTGGGACATATGTGAACCTATTGGGACATCTGTGAAACTATTGGGACATCTGTGAAACTATGGGGACATCTGTGAAACTACTGGGACATCTGTTAAACTACTGGGACATCTGTTGAACTATTGGGACATCTGTGAATCTACTGGGACATCTGTAAAACTACTGGGACATATGTGAATCTATTGGGACATCTGTGAAACTATTGAGACATCTGTGAAACTATTGGGACATCTGTTAAACTACTGGTACATCTGTTAAATTATTGGGACATCTGTAAAACTATGGGGACATCTGTGAAACTAATGGGACATATGTGAAACTATTGGGGCATCTGTGAAACGACTGGGTGATCTGTGACACTAGTGGGACATATGTGAACTTATTGGGACATCTGTGAAACTATTGGGACATCTGTGAAACTATTGGGACATCTGTGAAACTATGGGGACATCTGTGCAACTAATGGGACATATGTGAAACTATTGGGGCATCTGTGAAACTACTGGGATCATCTGTGAAACTACTGGGACATCTGTAAAACTACTGGGACATCTTTGAAACTATTGGGACATCTGTGAAACTATGGGGACATCTGTTAACTTACTGGAATATCTGTAAAACTTCTGGGACATCTGTGAAACTATTGGGACATCTGTGAAACTATGGGGACATCTGTTAACCTACTGGAATATCTGTAAAACTTCTGGGACATCTGTGAAACTATTGGGACATCTGTGAAACTATTGGGACATCTGTGAAACTACTGGTACATCTGTGAAATTATTGGGACATCTGTGAAACTATGGGGACATCTGTGAAACTACTGGGACATATGTGAACCTATTGGGACATCTGTGAAACTATTGGGACATCTGTGAAACTATGGGGACATCTGTGAAACTACTGGGACATCTGTTAAACTACTGGGACATCTGTTGAACTATTGGGACATCTGTGAATCTACTGGGACATCTGTAAAACTACTGGGACATATGTGAATCTATTGGGACATCTGTGAAACTATTGAGACATCTGTGAAACTATTGGGACATCTGTTAAACTACTGGTACATCTGTTAAATTATTGGGACATCTGTAAAACTATGGGGACATCTGTGAAACTAATGGGACATATGTGAAACTATTGGGGCATCTGTGAAACGACTGGGTGATCTGTGACACTAGTGGGACATATGTGAACTTATTGGGACATCTGTGAAACTATTGGGACATCTGTGAAACTATTGGGACATCTGTGAAACTATGGGGACATCTGTGCAACTAATGGGACATATGTGAAACTATTGGGGCATCTGTGAAACTACTGGGATCATCTGTGAAACTACTGGGACATCTGTAAAACTACTGGGACATCTTTGAAACTATTGGGACATCTGTGAAACTATGGGGACATCTGTTAACCTACTGGAATATCTGTAAAACTTCTGGGACATCTGTGAAACTATTGGGACATCTGTGAAACTATTGGGACATCTGTGAAACTACTGGTACATCTGTGAAATTATTGGGACATCTGTGAAACTATGGGGACATCTGTGAAACTAATGGGACATATGTGAAACTATTGGGGCATCTGTGAAACTACTGGGACATATGTGAACCTATTGGGACATCTGTGAAACTATTGGGACATCTGTGAAACTATGGGGACATCTGTGAAACTACTGGGACATCTGTTAAACTACTGGGACATCTATTGAACTATTGGGACATATGTGAAACTATTGGGACATCTGTGAAACTACTGGTACATCTGTTAAATTATTGGGACATCTGTAAAACTATGGGGACATCTGTGAAACTAATGGGACATATGTGAAACTATTGGGGCATCTGTGAAACGACTGGGTGATCTGTGACACTAGTGGGACATATGTGAACTTATTGGGACATCTGTGAAACTATTGGGACATCTGTGAAACTATGGGGACATCTGTGCAACTAATGGGACATATGTGAAACTATTGGGGCATCTGTGAAACTACTGGGATCATCTGTGAAACTACTGGGACATCTGTGAAGCTATGGGGACATCTGTGAAACTAATGGGACATATGTGAAACTATTGGGACATCTGTGAAACTACTGGTACATCTGTTAAATTATTGGGACATCTGTAAAACTATGGGGACATCTGTGAAACTAATGGGACATATGTGAAACTATTGGGGCATCTGTGAAACGACTGGGTGATCTGTGACACTAGTGGGACATATGTGAACTTATTGGGACATCTGTGAAACTATTGGGACATCTGTGAAACTATTGGGACATCTGTGAAACTATGGGGACATCTGTGCAACTAATGGGACATATGTGAAACTATTGGGGCATCTGTGAAACTACTGGGATCATCTGTGAAACTACTGGGACATCTGTAAAACTACTGGGACATCTTTGAAACTATTGGGACATCTGTGAAACTATGGGGACATCTGTTAACCTACTGGAATATCTTTAAAACTTCTGGGACATCTGTGAAACTATTGGGACATCTGTGAAACTATTGGGACATCTGTGAAACTACTGGTACATCTGTGAAATTATTGGGACATCTGTGAAACTATGGGGACATCTGTGAAACTAATGGGACATATGTGAAACTATTGGGGCATCTGTGAAACTACTGGGACATATGTGAACCTATTGGGACATCTGTGAAACTATTGGGACATCTGTGAAACTATGGGGACATCTGTGAAACTACTGGGACATCTGTTAAACTACTGGGACATCTGTTGAACTATTGGGACATCTGTGAATCTACTGGGACATCTGTAAAACTACTGGGACATATGTGAATCTATTGGGACATCTGTGAAACTATTGAAACATCTGTGAAACTATTGGGACATCTGTTAAACTACTGGTACATCTGTTAAATTATTGGGACATCTGTAAAACTATGGGGACATCTGTGAAACTAATGGGACATATGTGAAACTATTGGGGCATCTGTGAAACGACTGGGTGATCTGTGACACTAGTGGGACATATGTGAAACTATTGGGGCATCTGTGAAACTACTGGGACATATGTGAACCTATTGGGACATCTGTGAAACTATTGGGACATCTGTGAAACTATGGGGACATCTGTGAAACTACTGGGACATCTGTTAAACTACTGGGACATCTATTGAACTATTGGGACATATGTGAAACTATTGGGACATCTGTGAAACTACTGGTACATCTGTTAAATTATTGGGACATCTGTAAAACTATGGGGACATCTGTGAAACTAATGGGACATATGTGAAACTATTGGGGCATCTGTGAAACGACTGGGTGATCTGTGACACTAGTGGGACATATGTGAACTTATTGGGACATCTGTGAAACTATTGGGACATCTGTGAAACTATTGGGACATCTGTGAAACTATGGGGACATCTGTGCAACTAATGGGACATATGTGAAACTATTGGGGCATCTGTGAAACTACTGGGATCATCTGTGAAACTACTGGGACATCTGTGAAGCTATGGGGACATCTGTGAAACTAATGGGACATATGTGAAACTATTGGGACATCTGTGAAACTACTGGTACATCTGTTAAATTATTGGGACATCTGTAAAACTATGGGGACATCTGTGAAACTAATGGGACATATGTGAAACTATTGGGGCATCTGTGAAACGACTGGGTGATCTGTGACACTAGTGGGACATATGTGAACTTATTGGGACATCTGTGAAACTATTGGGACATCTGTGAAACTATTGGGACATCTGTGAAACTATGGGGACATCTGTGCAACTAATGGGACATATGTGAAACTATTGGGGCATCTGTGAAACTACTGGGATCATCTGTGAAACTACTGGGACATCTGTAAAACTACTGGGACATCTTTGAAACTATTGGGACATCTGTGAAACTATGGGGACATCTGTTAACCTACTGGAATATCTTTAAAACTTCTGGGACATCTGTGAAACTATTGGGACATCTGTGAAACTATTGGGACATCTGTGAAACTACTGGTACATCTGTGAAATTATTGGGACATCTGTGAAACTATGGGGACATCTGTGAAACTAATGGGACATATGTGAAACTATTGGGGCATCTGTGAAACTACTGGGACATATGTGAACCTATTGGGACATCTGTGAAACTATTGGGACATCTGTGAAACTATGGGGACATCTGTGAAACTACTGGGACATCTGTTAAACTACTGGGACATCTGTTGAACTATTGGGACATCTGTGAATCTACTGGGACATCTGTAAAACTACTGGGACATATGTGAATCTATTGGGACATCTGTGAAACTATTGAGACATCTGTGAAACTATTGGGACATCTGTTAAACTACTGGTACATCTGTTAAATTATTGGGACATCTGTAAAACTATGGGGACATCTGTGAAACTAATGGGACATATGTGAAACTATTGGGGCATCTGTGAAACGACTGGGTGATCTGTGACACTAGTGGGACATATGTGAACTTATTGGGACATCTGTGAAACTATTGGGACATCTGTGAAACTATTGGGACATCTGTGAAACTATGGGGACATCTGTGCAACTAATGGGACATATGTGAAACTATTGGGACATCTGTGAAACTATGGGGACATCTGTGCAACTAATGGGACATATGTGAAACTATTGGGGCATCTGTGAAACTACTGGGATCATCTGTGAAACTACTGGGACATCTGTAAAACTACTGGGACATCTTTGAAACTATTGGGACATCTGTGAAACTATGGGGACATCTGTTAACCTACTGGAATATCTGTAAAACTTCTGGGACATCTGTGAAACTATTGGGACATCTGTGAAACTATTGGGACATCTGTGAAACTACTGGTACATCTGTGAAATTATTGGGACATCTGTGAAACTATGGGGACATCTGTGAAACTAATGGGACATATGTGAAACTATTGGGGCATCTGTGAAACTACTGGGACATATGTGAACCTATTGGGACATCTGTGAAACTATTGGGACATCTGTGAAACTATGGGGACATCTGTGAAACTACTGGGACATCTGTTAAACTACTGGGACATCTGTTGAACTATTGGGACATCTGTGAATCTACTGGGACATCTGTAAAACTACTGGGACATATGTGAATCTATTGGGACATCTGTGAAACTATTGAGACATCTGTGAAACTATTGGGACATCTGTGAAACTATGGGGACATCTGTGCAACTAATGGGACATATGTGAAACTATTGGGGCATCTGTGAAACGACTGGGTGATCTGTGACACTAGTGGGACATATGTGAACTTATTGGGACATCTGTGAAACTATTGGGACATCTGTGAAACTATTGGGACATCTGTGAAACTATGGGGACATCTGTGCAACTAATGGGACATATGTGAAACTATTGGGGCATCTGTGAAACTACTGGGATCATCTGTGAAACTACTGGGACATCTGTAAAACTACTGGGACATCTTTGAAACTATTGGGACATCTGTGAAACTATGGGGACATCTGTTAACCTACTGGAATATCTGTAAAACTCCTGGGACATCTGTGAAACTATTGGGATATCTGTGAAACTATTGGGACATATGTGAAACTACTGGTACATCTGTGAAATTATTGGGACATCTGTGAAACTAATGGGACATATGTGAAACTATTGGGGCATCTGTGAAACGACTGGGTGATCTGTGAAACTACTGGGACATATGTGAACTTATTGGGACATCTGTGAAACTATTGGGACATCTGTGAAACTATTGGGACATCTGTGAAGCTATGGGGACATCTGTGAAACTAATGGGACATATGTGAAACTATTGGGGCATCTGTGAAACTACTGGGATCATCTGTGAAACTACTGGGACATCTGTAAAACTACTGGGACATCTTTGAAACTATTGGGACATCTGTGAAACTATTGGGACATCTGTGAAACTACTGGTACATCTGTGAAATTATTGGGACATCTGTGAAACTATGGGGACATCTGTGAAACTAATGGGACATATGTGAAAATATTGGGGCATCTGTGAAACTACTGGGACATATGTGAACCTATTGGGACATCTGTGAAACTATGGGGATATCTGTTAACCTACTGGGACATCTGTGAAACTACTGGGACATCTGTTAAACTACTGGGACATCTGTTGAACTATTGGGACATCTGTGAATCTACTGGGACATCTGTAAAACTACTGGGACATATGTGAATCTATTGGGACATCTGTGAAACTATTGGGACATCTGTGAAACTATTGAGACATCTGTGAAACAACTTGGACATCTGTTAAACTATTGGGACATCTGTTAAACTCCTGGGACATCTGGGAAACTATTGGGACATCTGTGAAACTATTTGGGACATCTGTTAAACTATTGGGACATCTGTGAAACTACTGGTACATCTGTGAAATTATTGGGACATCTGTGAAACTACTGGTACATATGTGAAACTATTGGGAAATGTGTGAAACTATTGGGACATCTGTGAAACTATTGGGACATCTGTGAAACTACTGGTACATCTGTGAAACTATGGGGACATCTGTTAACCTACTGGGATATCTGTAAAACTACTGGGACATCTGTGAAACTATTGGGACATCTGTGAAACTATGGGGACATCCGTTAACCTACTGGGACATCTGTGAAACTACTGGGACATCTGTTAAACTACTGGGACATCTGTAAAACTATGGGGACATCTGTGAAACTAATGGGACATATGTGAAACTATTGGGGCATCTGTGAAACGACTGGGTGATCTGTGACACTAGTGGGACATGTGAACTTATTGGGACATCTGTGAAACTATTGGGACATCTGTGAAACTATTGGGACATCTGTGAAACTATGGGGACATCTGTGCAACTAATGGGACATATGTGAAACTATTGGGGCATCTGTGAAACTACTGGGATCATCTGTGAAACTACTGGGACATCTGTAAAACTACTGGGACATCTTTGAAACTATTGGGACATCTGTGAAACTATGGGGACATCTGTTAACCTACTGGAATATCTGTAAAACTTCTGGGACATCTGTGAAACTATTGGGACATCTGTGAAACTATTGGGACATCTGTGAAACTACTGGTACATCTGTGAAATTATTGGGACATCTGTGAAACTATGGGGACATCTGTGAAACTAATGGGACATATGTGAAAATATTGGGGCATCTGTGAAACTACTGGGACATATGTGAACCTATTGGGACATCTGTGAAACTATTGGGACATCTGTGAAACTATGGGAATATCTGTTAACCTACTGGGACATCTGTGAAACTACTGGGACATCTGTGAAACTACTGGGACATCTGTTAAACTACTGGGACATCTGTTGAACTATTGGGACATCTGTGAATCTACTGGGACATCTGTAAAACTACTGGAACATATGTGAATCTATTGGGACATCTGTGAAACTATTGGGACATCTGTGAAACTATTGAGACATCTGTGAAACAACTGGGACATCTGTTAAACTATTGGGACATCTGTTAAACTCCTGGGACATCTGTGAAACTATTGAGACATCTGTGAAACTATTTGGGACATCTGTTAAACTATGGGGACATCTGTGAAACTATTGGGACATCTGTGAAACTATTTGGGACATCTGTGAAATTATTGGGACATCTGTGAAACTATGGGGACATCTGTGAAACTAATGGGACATATGTGAAACTATTGGGGCATCTGTGAAACTACGGGTGATCTGTGAATCTACTGGGACATATGTGAACCTATTGAGACATCTGTGAAACTATTGGGACATCTGTGAAACTATTGGGACATCTGTGAAACTATGGGGATATCTGTGAAACTAATGGGACATATGTGAAACTATTGGGACATCTGTGAAACTATGGGGACATCTGTGAAACTAATGGGACATATGTGAAACTATTGGGACATCTGTAAAACTACTGGGACATATGTGAAACTATTGGGAAATGTGTGAAACTATTGGGACATCTGTGAAACTATTGGGACATCTGTTAAACTACTGGTACATCTGTGAAACTATGGGGACATCTGTTAACCTACTGGGATATCTGTAAAACTACTGGGACATCTGTTAAACTATTGGGACATCTGTGAAACTATGGGGACATCTGTTAACCTACTGGGACATCTGTTAAACTACTGGGACATCTGTTGAACTATTGGGACATCTGTGAATCTACTGGGACATCTGTAAAACTACTGGGACATATGTGAAACTAATGGGACATATGTGAAACTATTGGGACATCTGTGAAACTGTGGGGACATCTGTGAAACTAATGGGACATATGTTAAACTATTGGGACATCTGTAAAACTACTGGGACATATGTGAAACTATTGGGAAATGTGTGAAACTATTGGGACATCTGTGAAACTATTGGGACATCTGTGAAACTACTGGTACATCTGTGAAACTATGGGGACATCTGTTAACCTACTGGGATATCTGTAAAACTACTGGTACATCTGTAAAACTATTGGGACATCTGTGAAACTATGGGGACATCTGTTAACCTACTGGGACATCTGTGAAACTACTGGGACATCTGTTAAACTACTGGGACATCTGTTGAACTATTGGGACATCTGTGAATCTACTGGGACATCTGTAAAACTACTGGGACATATGTGAATCTATTGGGACATCTGTGAAACTATTGAGACATCTGTGAAACTATTGGGACATCTGTGAAACTATGGGGACATCTGTGCAACTAATGGGACATATGTGAAACTATTGGGGCATCTGTGAAACGACTGGGTGATCTGTGACACTAGTGGGACATATGTGAACTTATTGGGACATCTGTGAAACTATTGGGACATCTGTGAAACTATTGGGACATCTGTGAAACTATGGGGACATCTGTGCAACTAATGGGACATATGTGAAACTATTGGGGCATCTGTGAAACTACTGGGATCATCTGTGAAACTACTGGGACATCTGTAAAACTACTGGGACATCTTTGAAACTATTGGGACATCTGTGAAACTATGGGGACATCTGTTAACCTACTGGAATATCTGTAAAACTCCTGGGACATCTGTGAAACTATTGGGATATCTGTGAAACTATTGGGACATATGTGAAACTACTGGTACATCTGTGAAATTATTGGGACATCTGTGAAACTAATGGGACATATGTGAAACTATTGGGGCATCTGTGAAACGACTGGGTGATCTGTGAAACTACTGGGACATATGTGAACTTATTGGGACATCTGTGAAACTATTGGGACATCTGTGAAACTATTGGGACATCTGTGAAGCTATGGGGACATCTGTGAAACTAATGGGACATATGTGAAACTATTGGGACATCTGTGAAACTACTGGTACATCTGTTAAATTATTGGGACATCTGTAAAACTATGGGGACATCTGTGAAACTAATGGGACATATGTGAAACTATTGGGGCATCTGTGAAACGACTGGGTGATCTGTGACACTAGTGGGACATATGTGAACTTATTGGGACATCTGTGAAACTATTGGGACATCTGTGAAACTATTGGGACATCTGTGAAACTATGGGGACATCTGTGCAACTAATGGGACATATGTGAAACTATTGGGGCATCTGTGAAACTACTGGGATCATCTGTGAAACTACTGGGACATCTGTAAAACTACTGGGACATCTTTGAAACTATTGGGACATCTGTGAAACTATTGGGACATCTGTGAAACTACTGGTACATCTGTGAAATTATTGGGACATCTGTGAAACTATGGGGACATCTGTGAAACTAATGGGACATATGTGAAAATATTGGGGCATCTGTGAAACTACTGGGACATATGTAAACCTATTGGGACATCTGTGAAACTATGGGGATATCTGTTAACCTACTGGGATATCTGTGAAACTACTGGGACATCTGTTAAACTACTGGGACATCTGTTGAACTATTGGGACATCTGTGAATCTACTGGGACATCTGTAAAACTACTGGGACATATGTGAATCTATTGGGACATCTGTGAAACTATTGGGACATCTGTGAAACTATTGAGACATCTGTGAAACAACTGGGACATCTGTTAAACTATTGGGACATCTGTTAAACTCCTGGGACATCTGGGAAACTATTGGGACATCTGTGAAACTATTTGGGACATCTGTTAAACTATTGGGACATCTGTGAAACTACTGGTACATCTGTGAAATTATTGGGACATCTGTGAAACTACTGGTACATATGTGAAACTATTGGGAAATGTGTGAAACTATTGGGACATCTGTGAAACTATTGGGACATCTGTGAAACTACTGGTACATCTGTGAAACTATGGGGACATCTGTTAACCTACTGGGATATCTGTAAAACTACTGGGACATCTGTGAAACTATTGGGACATCTGTGAAACTATGGGGACATCCGTTAACCTACTGGGACATCTGTGAAACTACTGGGACATCTGTTAAACTACTGGGACATCTGTAAAACTATGGGGACATCTGTGAAACTAATGGGACATATGTGAAACTATTGGGGCATCTGTGAAACGACTGGGTGATCTGTGACACTAGTGGGACATGTGAACTTATTGGGACATCTGTGAAACTATTGGGACATCTGTGAAACTATTGGGACATCTGTGAAACTATGGGGACATCTGTGCAACTAATGGGACATATGTGAAACTATTGGGGCATCTGTGAAACTACTGGGATCATCTGTGAAACTACTGGGACATCTGTAAAACTACTGGGACATCTTTGAAACTATTGGGACATCTGTGAAACTATGGGGACATCTGTTAACCTACTGGAATATCTGTAAAACTGGGACATCTGTGAAACTATTGGGACATCTGTGAAACTATTGGGACATCTGTGAAACTACTGGTACATCTGTGAAATTATTGGGACATCTGTGAAACTATGGGGACATCTGTGAAACTAATGGGACATATGTGAAAATATTGGGGCATCTGTGAAACTACTGGGACATATGTGAACCTATTGGGACATCTGTGAAACTATTGGGACATCTGTGAAACTATGGGAATATCTGTTAACCTACTGGGACATCTGTGAAACTACTGGGACATCTGTTAAACTACTGGGACATCTGTTGAACTATTGGGACATCTGTGAATCTACTGGGACATCTGTAAAACTACTGGAACATATGTGAATCTATTGGGACATCTGTGAAACTATTGGGACATCTGTGAAACTATTGAGACATCTGTGAAACAACTGGGACATCTGTTAAACTATTGGGACATCTGTTAAACTCCTGGGACATCTGTGAAACTATTGAGACATCTGTGAAACTATTTGGGACATCTGTTAAACTATGGGGACATCTGTGAAACTATTGGGACATCTGTGAAACTATTTGGGACATCTGTGAAACTATTGGGGCATCTGTGAAACTACGGGTGATCTGTGAATCTACTGGGACATATGTGAACCTATTGAGACATCTGTGAAACTATTGGGACATCTGTGAAACTATTGGGACATCTGTGAAACTATGGGGACATCTGTGAAACTAATGGGACATATGTGAAACTATTGAGACATCTGTGAAACTATGGGGACATCTGTGAAACTAATGGGACATATGTGAAACTATTGGGACATCTGTAAAACTACTGGGACATATGTGAAACTATTGGGAAATGTGTGAAACTATTGGGACATCTGTGAAACTATTGGGACATCTGTTAAACTACTGGTACATCTGTGAAACTATGGGGACATCTGTTAACCTACTGGGATATCTGTAAAACTACTGGGACATCTGTTAAACTATTGGGACATCTGTGAAACTATGGGGACATCTGTTAACCTACTGGGACATCTGTTAAACTACTGGGACATCTGTTGAACTATTGGGACATCTGTGAATCTACTGGGACATCTGTAAAACTACTGGGACATATGTGAACCTATTGGGACATCTGTGAAACTATTTGGGACATCTGTTAAACTATTGGGACATCTGTGAAACTACTGGTACATCTGTTAAATTATTGGGACATCTGTGAAACTATGGGGACATCGGTGAAACTAATGGGACATATGTGAAACTATTGGGGCATCTGTGAAAGGACTGGGTGATCTGTGAAACTATTGGGACATCTGTGAAACTATTGGGACATCTGTGAAACTATGGGGACATCTGTGAAACTAAGGGGACATATGTGAAACTATTGGGGCATCTGTGAAACTACTGGGATCATCTGTGAAACTAGCGGGACATCTGTAAAACTACTGGGACATATGTGAATCTATTGGGACATCTGTGAAACTATTGGGACATCTGTGAAACTATTGAGACATCTGTGAAACAACTTGGACATCTGTTAAACTATTGGGACATCTGTTAAACTCCTGGGACATCTGGGAAACTATTGGGACATCTGTGAAACTATTTGGGACATCTGTTAAACTATTGGGACATCTGTGAAACTACTGGTACATCTGTGAAATTATTGGGACATCTGTGAAACTACTGGTACATATGTGAAACTATTGGGAAATGTGTGAAACTATTGGGACATCTGTGAAACTATTGGGACATCTGTGAAACTACTGGTACATCTGTGAAACTATGGGGACATCTGTTAACCTACTGGGATATCTGTAAAACTACTGGGACATCTGTGAAACTATTGGGACATCTGTGAAACTATGGGGACATCCGTTAACCTACTGGGACATCTGTGAAACTACTGGGACATCTGTTAAACTACTGGGACATCTGTAAAACTATGGGGACATCTGTGAAACTAATGGGACATATGTGAAACTATTGGGGCATCTGTGAAACGACTGGGTGATCTGTGACACTAGTGGGACATGTGAACTTATTGGGACATCTGTGAAACTATTGGGACATCTGTGAAACTATTGGGACATCTGTGAAACTATGGGGACATCTGTGCAACTAATGGGACATATGTGAAACTATTGGGGCATCTGTGAAACTACTGGGATCATCTGTGAAACTACTGGGACATCTGTAAAACTACTGGGACATCTTTGAAACTATTGGGACATCTGTGAAACTATGGGGACATCTGTTAACCTACTGGAATATCTGTAAAACTTCTGGGACATCTGTGAAACTATTGGGACATCTGTGAAACTATTGGGACATCTGTGAAACTACTGGTACATCTGTGAAATTATTGGGACATCTGTGAAACTATGGGGACATCTGTGAAACTAATGGGACATATGTGAAAATATTGGGGCATCTGTGAAACTACTGGGACATATGTGAACCTATTGGGACATCTGTGAAACTATTGGGACATCTGTGAAACTATGGGAATATCTGTTAACCTACTGGGACATCTGTGAAACTACTGGGACATCTGTGAAACTACTGGGACATCTGTTAAACTACTGGGACATCTGTTGAACTATTGGGACATCTGTGAATCTACTGGGACATCTGTAAAACTACTGGAACATATGTGAATCTATTGGGACATCTGTGAAACTATTGGGACATCTGTGAAACTATTGAGACATCTGTGAAACAACTGGGACATCTGTTAAACTATTGGGACATCTGTTAAACTCCTGGGACATCTGTGAAACTATTGAGACATCTGTGAAACTATTTGGGACATCTGTTAAACTATGGGGACATCTGTGAAACTATTGGGACATCTGTGAAACTATTTGGGACATCTGTGAAATTATTGGGACATCTGTGAAACTATGGGGACATCTGTGAAACTAATGGGACATATGTGAAACTATTGGGGCATCTGTGAAACTACGGGTGATCTGTGAATCTACTGGGACATATGTGAACCTATTGAGACATCTGTGAAACTATTGGGACATCTGTGAAACTATTGGGACATCTGTGAAACTATGGGGATATCTGTGAAACTAATGGGACATATGTGAAACTATTGGGACATCTGTGAAACTATGGGGACATCTGTGAAACTAATGGGACATATGTGAAACTATTGGGACATCTGTAAAACTACTGGGACATATGTGAAACTATTGGGAAATGTGTGAAACTATTGGGACATCTGTGAAACTATTGGGACATCTGTTAAACTACTGGTACATCTGTGAAACTATGGGGACATCTGTTAACCTACTGGGATATCTGTAAAACTACTGGGACATCTGTTAAACTATTGGGACATCTGTGAAACTATGGGGACATCTGTTAACCTACTGGGACATCTGTTAAACTACTGGGACATCTGTTGAACTATTGGGACATCTGTGAATCTACTGGGACATCTGTAAAACTACTGGGACATATGTGAAACTAATGGGACATATGTGAAACTATTGGGACATCTGTGAAACTGTGGGGACATCTGTGAAACTAATGGGACATATGTTAAACTATTGGGACATCTGTAAAACTACTGGGACATATGTGAAACTATTGGGAAATGTGTGAAACTATTGGGACATCTGTGAAACTATTGGGACATCTGTGAAACTACTGGTACATCTGTGAAACTATGGGGACATCTGTTAACCTACTGGGATATCTGTAAAACTACTGGTACATCTGTAAAACTATTGGGACATCTGTGAAACTATGGGGACATCTGTTAACCTACTGGGACATCTGTGAAACTACTGGGACATCTGTTAAACTACTGGGACATCTGTTGAACTATTGGGACATCTGTGAATCTACTGGGACATCTGTAAAACTACTGGGACATATGTGAATCTATTGGGACATCTGTGAAACTATTGAGACATCTGTGAAACTATTGGGACATCTGTGAAACTATGGGGACATCTGTGCAACTAATGGGACATATGTGAAACTATTGGGGCATCTGTGAAACGACTGGGTGATCTGTGACACTAGTGGGACATATGTGAACTTATTGGGACATCTGTGAAACTATTGGGACATCTGTGAAACTATTGGGACATCTGTGAAACTATGGGGACATCTGTGCAACTAATGGGACATATGTGAAACTATTGGGGCATCTGTGAAACTACTGGGATCATCTGTGAAACTACTGGGACATCTGTAAAACTACTGGGACATCTTTGAAACTATTGGGACATCTGTGAAACTATGGGGACATCTGTTAACCTACTGGAATATCTGTAAAACTCCTGGGACATCTGTGAAACTATTGGGATATCTGTGAAACTATTGGGACATATGTGAAACTACTGGTACATCTGTGAAATTATTGGGACATCTGTGAAACTAATGGGACATATGTGAAACTATTGGGGCATCTGTGAAACGACTGGGTGATCTGTGAAACTACTGGGACATATGTGAACTTATTGGGACATCTGTGAAACTATTGGGACATCTGTGAAACTATTGGGACATCTGTGAAGCTATGGGGACATCTGTGAAACTAATGGGACATATGTGAAACTATTGGGACATCTGTGAAACTACTGGTACATCTGTTAAATTATTGGGACATCTGTAAAACTATGGGGACATCTGTGAAACTAATGGGACATATGTGAAACTATTGGGGCATCTGTGAAACGACTGGGTGATCTGTGACACTAGTGGGACATATGTGAACTTATTGGGACATCTGTGAAACTATTGGGACATCTGTGAAACTATTGGGACATCTGTGAAACTATGGGGACATCTGTGCAACTAATGGGACATATGTGAAACTATTGGGGCATCTGTGAAACTACTGGGATCATCTGTGAAACTACTGGGACATCTGTAAAACTACTGGGACATCTTTGAAACTATTGGGACATCTGTGAAACTATTGGGACATCTGTGAAACTACTGGTACATCTGTGAAATTATTGGGACATCTGTGAAACTATGGGGACATCTGTGAAACTAATGGGACATATGTGAAAATATTGGGGCATCTGTGAAACTACTGGGACATATGTAAACCTATTGGGACATCTGTGAAACTATGGGGATATCTGTTAACCTACTGGGATATCTGTGAAACTACTGGGACATCTGTTAAACTACTGGGACATCTGTTGAACTATTGGGACATCTGTGAATCTACTGGGACATCTGTAAAACTACTGGGACATATGTGAATCTATTGGGACATCTGTGAAACTATTGGGACATCTGTGAAACTATTGAGACATCTGTGAAACAACTGGGACATCTGTTAAACTATTGGGACATCTGTTAAACTCCTGGGACATCTGGGAAACTATTGGGACATCTGTGAAACTATTTGGGACATCTGTTAAACTATTGGGACATCTGTGAAACTACTGGTACATCTGTGAAATTATTGGGACATCTGTGAAACTACTGGTACATATGTGAAACTATTGGGAAATGTGTGAAACTATTGGGACATCTGTGAAACTATTGGGACATCTGTGAAACTACTGGTACATCTGTGAAACTATGGGGACATCTGTTAACCTACTGGGATATCTGTAAAACTACTGGGACATCTGTGAAACTATTGGGACATCTGTGAAACTATGGGGACATCCGTTAACCTACTGGGACATCTGTGAAACTACTGGGACATCTGTTAAACTACTGGGACATCTGTAAAACTATGGGGACATCTGTGAAACTAATGGGACATATGTGAAACTATTGGGGCATCTGTGAAACGACTGGGTGATCTGTGACACTAGTGGGACATGTGAACTTATTGGGACATCTGTGAAACTATTGGGACATCTGTGAAACTATTGGGACATCTGTGAAACTATGGGGACATCTGTGCAACTAATGGGACATATGTGAAACTATTGGGGCATCTGTGAAACTACTGGGATCATCTGTGAAACTACTGGGACATCTGTAAAACTACTGGGACATCTTTGAAACTATTGGGACATCTGTGAAACTATGGGGACATCTGTTAACCTACTGGAATATCTGTAAAACTGGGACATCTGTGAAACTATTGGGACATCTGTGAAACTATTGGGACATCTGTGAAACTACTGGTACATCTGTGAAATTATTGGGACATCTGTGAAACTATGGGGACATCTGTGAAACTAATGGGACATATGTGAAAATATTGGGGCATCTGTGAAACTACTGGGACATATGTGAACCTATTGGGACATCTGTGAAACTATTGGGACATCTGTGAAACTATGGGAATATCTGTTAACCTACTGGGACATCTGTGAAACTACTGGGACATCTGTTAAACTACTGGGACATCTGTTGAACTATTGGGACATCTGTGAATCTACTGGGACATCTGTAAAACTACTGGAACATATGTGAATCTATTGGGACATCTGTGAAACTATTGGGACATCTGTGAAACTATTGAGACATCTGTGAAACAACTGGGACATCTGTTAAACTATTGGGACATCTGTTAAACTCCTGGGACATCTGTGAAACTATTGAGACATCTGTGAAACTATTTGGGACATCTGTTAAACTATGGGGACATCTGTGAAACTATTGGGACATCTGTGAAACTATTTGGGACATCTGTGAAACTATTGGGGCATCTGTGAAACTACGGGTGATCTGTGAATCTACTGGGACATATGTGAACCTATTGAGACATCTGTGAAACTATTGGGACATCTGTGAAACTATTGGGACATCTGTGAAACTATGGGGACATCTGTGAAACTAATGGGACATATGTGAAACTATTGAGACATCTGTGAAACTATGGGGACATCTGTGAAACTAATGGGACATATGTGAAACTATTGGGACATCTGTAAAACTACTGGGACATATGTGAAACTATTGGGAAATGTGTGAAACTATTGGGACATCTGTGAAACTATTGGGACATCTGTTAAACTACTGGTACATCTGTGAAACTATGGGGACATCTGTTAACCTACTGGGATATCTGTAAAACTACTGGGACATCTGTTAAACTATTGGGACATCTGTGAAACTATGGGGACATCTGTTAACCTACTGGGACATCTGTTAAACTACTGGGACATCTGTTGAACTATTGGGACATCTGTGAATCTACTGGGACATCTGTAAAACTACTGGGACATATGTGAACCTATTGGGACATCTGTGAAACTATTTGGGACATCTGTTAAACTATTGGGACATCTGTGAAACTACTGGTACATCTGTTAAATTATTGGGACATCTGTGAAACTATGGGGACATCGGTGAAACTAATGGGACATATGTGAAACTATTGGGGCATCTGTGAAAGGACTGGGTGATCTGTGAAACTATTGGGACATCTGTGAAACTATTGGGACATCTGTGAAACTATGGGGACATCTGTGAAACTAAGGGGACATATGTGAAACTATTGGGGCATCTGTGAAACTACTGGGATCATCTGTGAAACTAGCGGGACATCTGTAAAACTACTGGGACATCTTAGAAACTATTGGGACATCTGTGAAACTATGGGGACATGTGTTAACCTACTGGCACATCTGTGAAACTACTGGGACATCTGTTAAACTACTGCGACATCTGTTGAACTATTGGGACATCTGTGAATCTACTGGGACATCTGTAAAACTACTGGGACATATGTGAAACTATGGGGACATCTGTGAAACTAATGGGACATATGTGAAACTATTGGGACATCTGTGAAACTGTGGGGACATCTGTGAAACTAATGGGACATATGTGAAACTATTGGGACATCTGTAAAACTACTGGGACATATGTGAAACTATTGGGAAATGTGTGAAACTATTGGGACATCTGTGAAACTATTGGGACATCTGTGAAACTACTGGTACATCTGTGAAACTATGGGGACATCTGTTAACCTACTGGGATATCTGTAAAACTACTGGTACATCTGTAAAACTATTGGGACATCTGTGAAACTATGGGGACATCTGTTAACCTACTGGGACATCTGTGAAACTACTGGGACATCTGTTAAACTACTGGGACATCTGTTGAACTATTGGGACATCTGTGAATCTACTGGGACATCTGTAAAACTACTGGGACATATGTGAACCTATTGAGACATCTGTGAAACTATTGGGACATCTGTGAAACTATTGAGACATCTATGAAACAACTGGGACATCTGTTAAACTATTGGGACATCTGTTAAACTTCTGGGACATCTGTGCAACTATTGGGACATCTGTGAAACTATTTGGGACATCTGTTAAAGTATTGGGACATCTGTGAAACTACTGGTACATCTGTTAAATTATTGGGACATCTGTGAAACTATGGGGACATCTGTGAAACTAATGGGACATATGTGAAACTATTGGGGCATCTGTGAAACGACTGGGTGATCTGTGAAACTACTGGGACATATGTGAACTTATTGGGACATCTGTGAAACTATTGGGACATCTGTGAAACTATTGGGACATCTGTGAAACTATGGGGACATCTGTGAAACTATGGGGACATGTGTTAACCTACTGGCACATCTGTGAAACTAATGGGACATATGTGAAACTATTGGGGCATCTGTGAAACTACTGGGATCATCTGTGAAACTACCGGGACATCTGTAAAACTACTGGGACATCTTTGAAACTATTGGGACATCTGTGAAACTATGGGGACATCTGTTAACCTACTGGAATATCTGTAAAACTTCTGGGACATCTGTGAAACTATTGGGACATCTGTGAAACTATTGGGAAATCTGTGAAACTATTGGGACATCTGTGAATCTATTGGGACATCTGTGAAACTATTTGGGACATCTGTTAAACTATTGGGACATCTGTGAAACTACTGGTACATCTGTGAAATTATTGGGACATCTGTGAAACTATGGCGACATCTCTGAAACTAATGGGACATATGTGAAACTATTGGGGCATCTGTGAAACTACTGGGACATATGTGAACCTATTGGGACATCTGTGAAACTATTGGGACATCTGTGAAACTATGGGGACATCTGTTAACCTACTGGGACATCTGTGAAACTACTGGGACATCTGTTAAACTACTGGGACATCTGTTGAACTATTGGGACATCTGTGAATCTACTGGGACATCTGTAAAACTACTGGGACATATGTGAATCTATTGGGACATCTGTGAAACTATGGGGACATCTGTGAAACTAATGGGACATCTGTAAAACTACTGGGACATATGTGAAACTATTGGGAAATGTGTGAAACTATTGGGACATCTGTGAAACTACTGGTACATCTGTGAAACTATGGGGACATCTGTTAACCTACTGGGATATCTGTAAAACTACTGGGACATCTGTGAAACTATTGGGACATCTGTGAAACTATGGGGACATCTGTTAACCTACTGGGACATCTGTTAAACTACTGGGACATCTGTTGAACTATTGGGACATCTGTGAATCTACTGGGACATCTGTAAAACTACTGGGACATATGTGAACCTATTGGGACATCTGTGAAACTATTGGGACATCTGTGAATCTACTGGGAGATCTGTAAAACTACTGGGACATATGTGAATCTATTGGGACATCTGTGAAACTATGGGGACATCTGTGAAACTAATGGGACATATGTGAAACTATTGGGACATCTGTAAAACTACTGGGACATATGTGAAACTATTGGGAAATGTGTGAAACTATTGGGACATCTGTGAAACTACTGGTACATCTGTGAAACTATGGGGACATCTGTTAACCTACTGGGATATCTGTAAAACTACTGGGACATCTGTGAAACTATTGGGACATCTGTGAAACTATGGGGACATCTGTTAACCTACTGGGACATCTGTGAAACTACTGGGACATCTGTTAAATTACTGGGACATCTGTTGAACTATTGAGACATCTGTGAATCTACTGGGACATCTGTAAAACTACTGGGACATATGTGAACCTATTGGGACATCTGTGAAACTATTGGGACATCTGTAAAACTACTGGGACATATGTGAAACTATTGGGAAATGTGTGAAACTATTGGGACATCTGTGAAACTATTGGGACATCTGTGAAACTACTGGTACATCTGTGAAACTATGGGGACATCTGTTAACCTACTGGGATATCTGTAAAACTACTGGGACATCTGTGAAACTATTGGGACATCTGTGAAACTATGGGGACATCTGTTAACCTACTGGGACATCTGTGAAACTACTGGGACATCTGTAAAACTACTGGGACATCTGTTGAACTATTGGGACATCTGTGAATCTACTGGGACATCTGTAAAACTACTGGGACATATGTGAACCTATTGGGACATATGTGAAACTATTGGGACATCTGTGAAACTATTGAGACATCTATGAAACAACTGGGACATCTGTTAAACTATTGGGACATCTGTTAAACTTCTGGGACATCTGTGAAACTATTGGGACATCTGTGAAATTATTTGGGACATCTGTTAAACTATTGGGACATCTGTGAAACTACTGGTACATCTGTTAAATTATTGGGACATCTGTGAAACTATGGGGACATCTGTGAAACTAATGGGACATATGTGAAACTATTGGGGCATCTGTGAAACGACTGGGTGATCTGTGAAACTACTGGGACATATGTGAACTTATTGGGACATCTGTGAAACTATTGGGACATCTGTGAAATTATTGGGACATCTGTGAAACTATGGGGACATCTGTGAAACTAATGGGACATATGTGAAACTATTGGGGCATCTGTGAAACTACTGGGATCATCTGTGAAACTAGCGGGACATCTGTAAAACTACTGGGACATCTTTGAAACTATTGGGACATCTGTGAAACTATGGGGACATCTGTTAACCTACTGGAATATCTGTAAAACTTCTGGGACATCTGTGAAACTATTGGGACATCTGTGAAACTATTGGGAAATCTGTGAAACTATTGGGACATCTGTGAATCTATTGGGACATCTGTGAAACTATTTGGGACATTTGTTAAACTATTGGGACATCTGTGAAACTACTGGTACATCTGTGAAATTATTGGGACATCTGTGAAACTATGGGGACATCTGTGAAACTAATGGGACATATGTGAAACTATTGGGGCATCTGTGAAACTACTGGGACATATGTGAACCTATTGGGACATCTGTGAAACTATTGGGACATCTGTGAAACTATGGTGACATCTGTTAACCTACTGGGACATCTGTGAAACTACTGGGACATCTGTTAAACTACTGGGACATCTGTTGAACTATTGGGACATCTGTGAATCTACTGGGACATCTGTAAAACTACTGGGACATATGTGAACCTATTGGGACATCTGTGAAACTATTGGGACATCTGTGAAACTATTGGGACATCTGTGAAACTATGGGGACATCTGTGAAACTAATGGGACATGTCTGAAACTATTGGGACATCTGTGAAACTATGGGGACATCTGTGAAACTAATGGGACATATGTGAAACTATTGGGGCATCTGTGAAACTACTGGGTGATCTGTGAAACTACTGGGACATCTGTGAACCTATTGGGACATCTGTGAAACTATTGGGACATCTGTGAAACTATTGGGACATCTGTGAAACTATGGGGACATCTGTGAAACTAATGGGACATATGTGAAACTATTGGGACATCTGTTAAACTAATGGGACATATGTGAAACTATTGGGACATCTGTAAAACTACTGGGACATATGTGAAACTATTGGGAAATGTGTGAAACTATTGGGACATCTGTGAAACTATTGGGACATCTGTGAAACTACTGGTACATCTGTGAAACTATGGGGACATCTGTTAACCTACTGGGATATCTGTAAAACTACTGGGACATCTGTTAAATTATTGGGACATCTGTGAAACTATGGGGACATCTGTGAAACTAATGGGACATATGTGAAACTATTGGGGCATCTGTGAAACGACTGGGTGATCTGTGAAACTACTGGGACATATGTGAACTTATTGGGACATCTGTGAAACTATTGGGACATCTGTGAAACTATTGGGACATCTGTGAAACTATGGGGACATCTGTGAAACTATGGGGACATCTGTGAAACTAATGGGACATATGTGAAACTATTGGGGCATCTGTGAAACTACTGGGATCATCTGTGAAACTACCGGGACATCTGTAAAACTACTGGGACATCTTTGAAACTATTGGGACATCTGTGAAACTATGGGGACATCTGTTAACCTACTGGAATATCTGTAAAACTTCTGGGACATCTGTGAAACTATTGGGACATCTGTGAAACTATTGGGAAATCTGTGAAACTATTGGGACATCTGTGAATCTATTGGGACATCTGTGAAACTATTTGGGACATCTGTTAAACTATTGGGACATCTGTGAAACTACTGGTACATCTGTGAAATTATTGGGACATCTGTGAAACTATGGCGACATCTGTGAAACTAATGGGACATATGTGAAACTATTGGGGCATCTGTGAAACTACTGGGACATATGTGAACCTATTGGGACATCTGTGAAACTATTGGGACATCTGTGAAACTATGGGGACATCTGTTAACCTACTGGGACATCTGTGAAACTACTGGGACATCTGTTAAACTACTGGGACATCTGTTGAACTATTGGGACATCTGTGAATCTACTGGGACATCTGTAAAACTACTGGGACATATGTGAATCTATTGGGACATCTGTGAAACTATGGGGACATCTGTGAAACTAATGGGACATCTGTAAAACTACTGGGACATATGTGAAACTATTGGGAAATGTGTGAAACTATTGGGACATCTGTGAAACTACTGGTACATCTGTGAAACTATGGGGACATCTGTTAACCTACTGGGATATCTGTAAAACTACTGGGACATCTGTGAAACTATTGGGACATCTGTGAAACTATGGGGACATCTGTTAACCTACTGGGACATCTGTTAAACTACTGGGACATCTGTTGAACTATTGGGACATCTGTGAATCTACTGGGACATCTGTAAAACTACTGGGACATATGTGAACCTATTGGGACATCTGTGAAACTATTGGGACATCTGTGAATCTACTGGGACATCTGTAAAACTACTGGGACATATGTGAATCTATTGGGACATCTGTGAAACTATGGGGACATCTGTGAAACTAATGGGACATATGTGAAACTATTGGGACATCTGTAAAACTACTGGGACATATGTGAAACTATTGGGAAATGTGTGAAACTATTGGGACATCTGTGAAACTACTGGTACATCTGTGAAACTATGGGGACATCTGTTAACCTACTGGGATATCTGTAAAACTACTGGGACATCTGTGAAACTATTGGGACATCTGTGAAACTATGGGGACATCTGTTAACCTACTGGGACATCTGTGAAACTACTGGGACATCTGTTAAATTACTGGGACATCTGTTGAACTATTGAGACATCTGTGAATCTACTGGGACATCTGTAAAACTACTGGGACATATGTGAACCTATTGGGACATCTGTGAAACTATTGGGACATCTGTAAAACTACTGGGACATATGTGAAACTATTGGGAAATGTGTGAAACTATTGGGACATCTGTGAAACTATTGGGACATCTGTGAAACTACTGGTACATCTGTGAAACTATGGGGACATCTGTTAACCTACTGGGATATCTGTAAAACTACTGGGACATCTGTGAAACTATTGGGACATCTGTGAAACTATGGGGACATCTGTTAACCTACTGGGACATCTGTGAAACTACTGGGACATCTGTAAAACTACTGGGACATCTGTTGAACTATTGGGACATCTGTGAATCTACTGGGACATCTGTAAAACTACTGGGACATATGTGAACCTATTGGGACATATGTGAAACTATTGGGACATCTGTGAAACTATTGAGACATCTATGAAACAACTGGGACATCTGTTAAACTATTGGGACATCTGTTAAACTTCTGGGACATCTGTGAAACTATTGGGACATCTGTGAAATTATTTGGGACATCTGTTAAACTATTGGGACATCTGTGAAACTACTGGTACATCTGTTAAATTATTGGGACATCTGTGAAACTATGGGGACATCTGTGAAACTAATGGGACATATGTGAAACTATTGGGGCATCTGTGAAACGACTGGGTGATCTGTGAAACTACTGGGACATATGTGAACTTATTGGGACATCTGTGAAACTATTGGGACATCTGTGAAATTATTGGGACATCTGTGAAACTATGGGGACATCTGTGAAACTAATGGGACATATGTGAAACTATTGGGGCATCTGTGAAACTACTGGGATCATCTGTGAAACTAGCGGGACATCTGTAAAACTACTGGGACATCTTTGAAACTATTGGGACATCTGTGAAACTATGGGGACATCTGTTAACCTACTGGAATATCTGTAAAACTTCTGGGACATCTGTGAAACTATTGGGACATCTGTGAAACTATTGGGAAATCTGTGAAACTATTGGGACATCTGTGAATCTATTGGGACATCTGTGAAACTATTTGGGACATTTGTTAAACTATTGGGACATCTGTGAAACTACTGGTACATCTGTGAAATTATTGGGACATCTGTGAAACTATGGGGACATCTGTGAAACTAATGGGACATATGTGAAACTATTGGGGCATCTGTGAAACTACTGGGACATATGTGAACCTATTGGGACATCTGTGAAACTATTGGGACATCTGTGAAACTATGGGGACATCTGTTAACCTACTGGGACATCTGTGAAACTACTGGGACATCTGTTAAACTACTGGGACATCTGTTGAACTATTGGGACATCTGTGAATCTACTGGGACATCTGTAAAACTACTGGGACATCTGTGAAACTATTGGGGCATCTGTGAAACTACTGGGTGATCTGTGAAACTACTGGGACATCTGTGAACCTATTGGGACATCTGTGAAACTATTGGGACATCTTTGAAACTATTGGGACATCTGTGAAACTATGGGGACATCTGTGAAACTAATGGGACATATGTGAAACTATTGGGACATCTGTTAAACTAATGGGACATATGTGAAACTATTGGGACATCTGTAAAACTACTGGGACATATGTGAAACTATTGGGAAATGTGTGAAACTATTGGGACATCTGTGAAACTATTGGGACATCTGTGAAACTACTGGTACATCTGTGAAACTATGGGGACATCTGTTAACCTACTGGGATATCTGTAAAACTACTGGGACATCTGTTAAACTATTGGGACATCTGTGAAACTATGGGGACATCTGTGAAACTAATGGGACATATGTGAAACTATTGGGACATCTGTGAAACTATGGGGACATCTGTTAAACTAATGGGACATATGTGAAACTATTGGGACATCTGTAAAACTACTGGGACATATGTGAAACTATTGGGAAATGTGTGAAACTATTGGGACATCTGTGAAACTATTGGGACATCTGTGAAACTACTGGTACATCTGTGAAACTATGGGGACATCTGTTAACCTACTGGGATATCTGTAAAACTACTGGGACATCTGTGAAACTATTGGGACATCTGTGAAACTATGGGGACATCTGTTAACCTACTGGGACATCTGTGAAACTACTGGGACATCTGTTAAACTACTGGGACATCTGTTGAACCATTGGGACATCTGTGAATCTACTGGGACATCTGTAAAACTACTGGGACATATGTGAACCTATTGGGACATCTGTGAAACTATTGGAACATCTGTGAAACTATTGAGACATCTGTGAACAACTGGGACATCTGTTAAACTATTGGGACATCTGTGAAACTGTTTGGGACATCTGTTAAACTATTGGGACATCTGTGAAACTACTGGTACATCTGTTAAATTATTGGGACATCTGTGAAACTATGGGGACATCTGTGAAACTAATGGGACATATGTGAAACTATTGGGACATCTGTGAAACTATGGGGACATCTGTGAAACTAATGGGACATATGTGAAACTATTGGGGCATCTGTGAAACTACTGGGTGATCTGTGAAACTACTGGGACATCTGTGAACCTATTGGGACATCTGTGAAACTATTGGGACATCTGTGAAACTATTGGGACATCTGTGAAACTATGGGGACATCTGTGAAACTAATGGGACATATGTGAAACTATTGGGACATCTGTGAAACTATGGGGACATCTGTGAAACTAATGGGACATATGTGAAACTAATGGGACATATGTGAAACTATTGGGACATCTGTAAAACTACTGGGACATATGTGAAACTATTGGGAAATGTGTGAAACTATTGGGACATCTATGAAACTATTGGGACATCTGTGAAACTACTGGTACATCTGTGAAACTATGGGGACATCTGTTAACCTACTGGGATATCTGTAAAACTACTGGGACATCTGTGAAACTATTGGGACATCTGTGAAACTATGGGGACATCTGTTAACCTACTGGGACATCTGTGAAACTACTGGGACATCTGTTAAACTACCGGGACATCTGTTGAACCATTGGGACATCTGTGAATCTACTGGGACATCTGTAAAACTACTGGGACATATGTGAACCTATGGGAACATCTGTGAAACTATTAGAACAGCTGTGAAACTATTGAGACATCTGTGAAACAACTGGGACATCAGTGAAACTATTGGGACATCTGTGAAACTGTTTGGGACATCTGTTAAACTATTGGGACATCTGTGAAACTACTGGTACATCTGTTAAATTATTGGGACATCTGTGAAACTATGGGGACATCTGTGAAACTAATGGGACATATGTGAAACTATTGGGGCATCTTTGAAACAACTGGGTGATCTGTGAAATTACTGGGACATATGTGAACTTATTGGGACATCTGTGAAACTATTGGGACATCTGTGAAACTAATGGGACATATGTGAAACTATTGGGGCATCTGTGAAACTACTGGGTGATCTGTGAAACTACTGGGACATCTGTGAACCTATTGGGACATCTGTGAAACTATTGGGACATCTGTGAAACTATTGGGACATCTGTGAAACTATGGGGACATCTCTGAAACTAATGGGACATATGTGAAACTATTGGGACATCTGTGAAACTATGGGGACATCTGTGAAACTAATGGGACATATGTGAAACTATTGGGACATCTGTAAAACTACTGGGACATATGTGAAACTATTGGGAAATGTGTGAAACTATTGGGACATCTGTGAAACTATTGGGACATCTGTGAAACTACTGGTACATCTGTGAAACTATGGGGACATCTGTTAACCTACTGGGATATCTGTAAAACTACTGGGACATCTGTGAAACTATTGGGACATCTGTGAAACTATGGGGACATCTGTTAACCTACTGGGACATCTGTGAAACTACTGGGACATCTGTTAAACTACTGGGACATCTGTTGAACCATTGGGACATCTGTGAATCTACTGGGACATCTGTAAAACTACTGGGACATATGTGAACCTATTGGGACATCTGTGAAACTATTGGGACATCTGTGAAACTATTGAGACATCTGTGAAACAACTGGGACATCTGTGAAACTATTGGGACATCTGTGAAACTGTTTGGGACATCTGTTAAACTATTGGGACATCTGTGAAACTACTGGTACATCTGTTAAATTATTGGGACATCTGTGAAACTATGGGGACATCTGTGAAACTAATGGGACATATGTGAAACTATTGGGGCATCTTTGAAACAACTGGGTGATCTGTGAAATTACTGGGACATATGTGAACTTATTGGGACATCTGTGAAACTATTGGGACATCTGTGAAACTATTGGGACATCTGTGAAACTATTGGGACATCTGTGAAACTAATGGGACATATGTGAAACTATTGGGGCATCTGTGAAACTACTGGGATCATCTGTGAAAGTACCGGGACATCTGTAAAACTACTGGGACATCTTTGAAACTATTGGGACATCTGTGAAACTATGGGGACATCTGTTAACCTACTGGAATATCTGTAAAACTTCTGGGACATCTGTGAAACTATTGGGACATCTGTGAAACTATTGGGAAATCTGTGAAACTATTGGGACATCTGTGAATCTATTGGGACATCTGTGAAACTATTTGGGACATCTGTTAAACTATTGGGACATCTGTGAAACTACTGGTACATCTGTGAAATTATTGGGACATCTGTGAAACTATGGGGACATCTGTGAAACTAATGGGACATATGTGAAACTATTGGGGCATCTGTGAAACTACTGGGACATATGTGAACCTATTGGGACATCTGTGAAACTATTGGGACATCTGTGAAACTATGGGGACATCTGTTAACCTACTGGGACATCTGTGAAGCTACTGGGACATCTGTTAAACTACTGGGACATCTGTTGAACTATTGGGACATCTGTGAATCTACTGGGACATCTGTAAAACTACTGGGACATATGTGAATCTATTGGGACATCTGTGAAACTATTGAGACATCTGTGAAACAACTGGGACATCTGTTAAACTATTGGCACATCTGTTAAACTCCTGGGACATTTGTGAAACTATTGGGACATCTGTGAAACTATTTGGGACATCTGTTAAACTATTGGGACATCTGTGAAACTACTGGTACATCTGTGAAATTATTGGGACATCTGTGAACCTATGGGGACATCTGTGAAACTAATGGGACATATGTGAACCTATTGGGACATCTGTGAAACTATTGGGACATCTGTGAAACTATTTGGAAATCTGTGAAACTAATGGGACATATGTGAAACAATTGGGACATCTGTGAAACTATGGGGACATCTGTGAAACTAATGGGACATATGTGAAACTACTGGTACATCTGTGAAACTATGGGGACATCTGTTAACCTACTGGGATATCTGTAAAACTACTGGGACATCTGTTAAACTATTGGGACATCTGTGAAACTATGGGGACATCTGTTAACCTACTGGGACATCTGTGAAGCTACTGGGACATCTGTTAAACTACTGGGACATCTGTTGAACTATTGGGACATCTGTGAATCTACTGGGACATCTGTAAAACTACTGGGACATATGTGAATCTATTGGGACATCTGTGAAACTATTGAGACATCTGTGAAACAACTGGGACATCTGTTAAACTATTGGCACATCTGTTAAACTCCTGGGACATTTGTGAAACTATTGGGACATCTGTGAAACTATTTGGGACATCTGTTAAACTATTGGGACATCTGTGAAACTACTGGTACATCTGTGAAATTATTGGGACATCTGTGAACCTATGGGGACATCTGTGAAACTAATGGGACATATGTGAACCTATTGGGACATCTGTGAAACTATTGGGACATCTGTGAAACTATTTGGAAATCTGTGAAACTAATGGGACATATGTGAAACAATTGGGACATCTGTGAAACTATGGGGACATCTGTGAAACTAATGGGACATATGTGAAACTACTGGTACATCTGTGAAACTATGGGGACATCTGTTAACCTACTGGGATATCTGTAAAACTACTGGGACATCTGTTAAACTATTGGGACATCTGTGAAACTATGGGGACATGTTAACCTACTGGGACATCTGTGAATCTACTGGGACATCTGTTAAACTACTGGGACATCTGTTGAACCATTGGGACATCTGTGAATCTACTGGGACATCTGTAAAACTACTGGGACATATGTGAACCTATTGGGACATCTGTGAAACTATTGGGAGATCTGTGAAACTATTGAGACATCTGTGAAACAACTGGGACATCTGTTAAACTATTGGGACATCTGTGAAACTGTTTGGGACATCTGTTAAACTATTGGGACATCTGTGAAACTACTGGTATATCTGTTAAATTATTGGGACATCTGTGAAACTATGGGGAAATCTGTGAAACTAATGGGACATATGTGAAACTATTGGGACATCTGTGAAACTATGGGGACATCTGTGAAACTAATGGGACATATGTGAAACTATTGGGGCATCTGTGAAACTACTGGGTGATCTGTGAAACTACTGGGACATCTGTGAACCTATTGGGACATCTGTGAAACTATTGGGACATCTGTGAAACTATTGGGACATCTGTGAAACTATGGGGACATCTGTGAAACTAATGGGACATATGTGAAACTATTGGGACATCTGTGAAACTATGGGGACATCTGTGAAACTAATGGGACATATGTGAAACTATTGGGACATCTGTAAAACTACTGGGACATATGTGAAACTATTGGGAAATGTGTGAAACTATTGGGACATCTATGAAACTATTGGGACATCTGTGAAACTACTGGTACATCTGTGAAACTATGGGGACATCTGTTAACCTACTGGGATATCTGTAAAACTACTGGGACATCTGTGAAACTATTGGGACATCTGTGAAACTATGGGGACATCTGTTAACCTACTGGGACATCTGTGAAACTACTGGGACATCTGTTAAACTACCGGGACATCTGTTGAACCATTGGGACATCTGTGAATCTACTGGGACATCTGTAAAACTACTGGGACATATGTGAACCTATTGGGACATCTGTGAAACTATTGGGACATCTGTGAAACTATTGAGACATCTGTGAAACAACTGGGACATCTGTGAAACTATTGGGACATCTGTGAAACTGTTTGGGACATCTGTTAAACTATTGGGACATCTGTGAAACTACTGGTACATCTGTTAAATTATTGGGACATCTGTGAAACTATGGGGACATCTGTGAAACTAATGGGACATATGTGAAACTATTGGGGCATCTTTGAAACAACTGGGTGATCTGTGAAATTACTGGGACATATGTGAACTTATTGGGACATCTGTGAAACTATTGGGACATCTGTGAAACTAATGGGACATATGTGAAACTATTGGGGCATCTGTGAAACTACTGGGTGATCTGTGAAACTACTGGGACATCTGTGAACCTATTGGGACATTTGTGAAACTATTGGGACATCTGTGAAACTATTGGGACATCTGTGAAACTATGGGGACATCTGTGAAACTAATGGGACATATGTGAAACTATTGGGACATCTGTGAAACTATGGGGACATCTGTGAAACTAATGGGACATATGTGAAACTATTGGGACATCTGTAAAACTACTGGGACATATGTGAAACTATTGGGAAATGTGTGAAACTATTGGGACATCTGTGAAACTATTGGGACATCTGTGAAACTACTGGTACATCTGTGAAATTATTGGGACATCTGTGAACCTATGGGGACATCTGTGAAACTAATGGGACATATGTGAACCTATTGGGACATCTGTGAAACTATTGGGACATCTGTGAAACTATTTGGAAATCTGTGAAACTAATGGGACATATGTGAAACAATTGGGACATCTGTGAAACTATGGGGACATCTGTGAAACTAATGGGACATATGTGAAACTACTGGTACATCTGTGAAACTATGGGGACATCTGTTAACCTACTGGGATATCTGTAAAACTACTGGGACATCTGTTAAACTATTGGGACATCTGTGAAACTATGGGGACATGTTAACCTACTGGGACATCTGTGAAACTACTGGGACATCTGTTAAACTACTGGGACATCTGTTGAACCATTGGGACATCTGTGAATCTACTGGGACATCTGTAAAACTACTGGGACATATGTGAACCTATTGGGACATCTGTGAAACTATTGGGACATCTGTGAAACTATTGAGACATCTGTGAAACAACTGGGACATCTGTTAAACTATTGGGACATCTGTGAAACTGTTTGGGACATCTGTTAAACTATTGGGACATCTGTGAAACTACTGGTATATCTGTTAAATTATTGGGACATCTGTGAAACTATGGGGAAATCTGTGAAACTAATGGGACATATGTGAAACTATTGGGACATCTGTGAAACTATGGGGACATCTGTGAAACTAATGGGACATATGTGAAACTATTGGGGCATCTGTGAAACTACTGGGTGATCTGTGAAACTACTGGGACATCTGTGAACCTATTGGGACATCTGTGAAACTATTGGGACATCTGTGAAACTATTGGGACATCTGTGAAACTATGGGGACATCTGTGAAACTAATGGGACATATGTGAAACTATTGGGACATCTGTGAAACTATGGGGACATCTGTGAAACTAATGGGACATATGTGAAACTATTGGGACATCTGTAAAACTACTGGGACATATGTGAAACTATTGGGAAATGTGTGAAACTATTGGGACATCTATGAAACTATTGGGACATCTGTGAAACTACTGGTACATCTGTGAAACTATGGGGACATCTGTTAACCTACTGGGATATCTGTAAAACTACTGGGACATCTGTGAAACTATTGGGACATCTGTGAAACTATGGGGACATCTGTTAACCTACTGGGACATCTGTGAAACTACTGGGACATCTGTTAAACTACCGGGACATCTGTTGAACCATTGGGACATCTGTGAATCTACTGGGACATCTGTAAAACTACTGGGACATATGTGAACCTATTGGGACATCTGTGAAACTATTGGGACATCTGTGAAACTATTGAGACATCTGTGAAACAACTGGGACATCTGTGAAACTATTGGGACATCTGTGAAACTGTTTGGGACATCTGTTAAACTATTGGGACATCTGTGAAACTACTGGTACATCTGTTAAATTATTGGGACATCTGTGAAACTATGGGGACATCTGTGAAACTAATGGGACATATGTGAAACTATTGGGGCATCTTTGAAACAACTGGGTGATCTGTGAAATTACTGGGACATATGTGAACTTATTGGGACATCTGTGAAACTATTGGGACATCTGTGAAACTAATGGGACATATGTGAAACTATTGGGGCATCTGTGAAACTACTGGGTGATCTGTGAAACTACTGGGACATCTGTGAACCTATTGGGACATCTGTGAAACTATTGGGACATCTGTGAAACTATTGGGACATCTGTGAAACTATGGGGACATCTGTGAAACTAATGGGACATATGTGAAACTATTGGGACATCTGTGAAACTATGGGGACATCTGTGAAACTAATGGGACATATGTGAAACTATTGGGACATCTGTAAAACTACTGGGACATATGTGAAACTATTGGGAAATGTGTGAAACTATTGGGACATCTGTGAAACTATTGGGACATCTGTGAAACTACTGGTACATCTGTGAAACTATTGGGACATCTGTGAAACTACTGGTACATCTGTGAAACTATGGGGACATCTGTTAACCTACTGGGATATCTGTAAAACTACTGGGACATCTGTTAAACTATTGGGACATCTGTGAAACTATGGGGACATGTTAACCTACTGGGACATCTGTGAAACTACTGGGACATCTGTTAAACTACTGGGACATCTGTTGAACCATTGGGACATCTGTGAATCTACTGGGACATCTGTAAAACTACTGGGACATATGTGAACCTATTGGGACATCTGTGAAACTATTGGGACATCTGTGAAACTATTGAGACATCTGTGAAACAACTGGGACATCTGTTAAACTATTGGGACATCTGTGAAACTGTTTGGGACATCTGTTAAACTATTGGGACATCTGTGAAACTACTGGTATATCTGTTAAATTATTGGGACATCTGTGAAACTATGGGGAAATCTGTGAAACTAATGGGACATATGTGAAACTATTGGGACATCTGTGAAACTATGGGGACATCTGTGAAACTAATGGGACATATGTGAAACTATTGGGGCATCTGTGAAACTACTGGGTGATCTGTGAAACTACTGGGACATCTGTGAACCTATTGGGACATCTGTGAAACTATTGGGACATCTGTGAAACTATTGGGACATCTGTGAAACTATGGGGACATCTGTGAAACTAATGGGACATATGTGAAACTATTGGGACATCTGTGAAACTATGGGGACATCTGTGAAACTAATGGGACATATGTGAAACTATTGGGACATCTGTAAAACTACTGGGACATATGTGAAACTATTGGGAAATGTGTGAAACTATTGGGACATCTATGAAACTATTGGGACATCTGTGAAACTACTGGTACATCTGTGAAACTATGGGGACATCTGTTAACCTACTGGGATATCTGTAAAACTACTGGGACATCTGTGAAACTATTGGGACATCTGTGAAACTATGGGGACATCTGTTAACCTACTGGGACATCTGTGAAACTACTGGGACATCTGTTAAACTACCGGGACATCTGTTGAACCATTGGGACATCTGTGAATCTACTGGGACATCTGTAAAACTACTGGGACATATGTGAACCTATTGGGACATCTGTGAAACTATTGGGACATCTGTGAAACTATTGAGACATCTGTGAAACAACTGGGACATCTGTGAAACTATTGGGACATCTGTGAAACTGTTTGGGACATCTGTTAAACTATTGGGACATCTGTGAAACTACTGGTACATCTGTTAAATTATTGGGACATCTGTGAAACTATGGGGACATCTGTGAAACTAATGGGACATATGTGAAACTATTGGGGCATCTTTGAAACAACTGGGTGATCTGTGAAATTACTGGGACATATGTGAACTTATTGGGACATCTGTGAAACTATTGGGACATCTGTGAAACTAATGGGACATATGTGAAACTATTGGGGCATCTGTGAAACTACTGGGTGATCTGTGAAACTACTGGGACATCTGTGAACCTATTGGGACATCTGTGAAACTATTGGGACATCTGTGAAACTATTGGGACATCTGTGAAACTATGGGGACATCTGTGAAACTAATGGGACATATGTGAAACTATTGGGACATCTGTGAAACTATGGGGACATCTGTGAAACTAATGGGACATATGTGAAACTATTGGGACATCTGTAAAACTACTGGGACATATGTGAAACTATTGGGAAATGTGTGAAACTATTGGGACATCTGTGAAACTATTGGGACATCTGTGAAACTACTGGTACATCTGTGAAACTATGGGGACATCTGTTAACCTACTGGGATATCTGTAAAACTACTGGGACATCTGTGAAACTATTGGGACATCTGTGAAACTATGGGGACATCTGTTAACCTACTGGAACATCTGTGAAACTACTGGGACATCTGTTAAACTACTGGGACATCTGTTGAACCATTGGGACATCTGTGAATCTACTGGGACATCTGTAAAACTACTGGGACATATGTGAACCTATTGGGACATCTGTGAAACTATTGGGACATCTGTGAAACTATTGAGACATCTGTGAAACAACTGGGACATCTGTGAAACTATTGGGACATCTGTGAAACTGTTTGGGACATCTGTTAAACTATTGGGACATCTGTGAAACTACTGGTACATCTGTTAAATTATTGGGACATCTGTGAAACTATGGGGACATCTGTGAAACTAATGGGACATATGTGAAACTATTGGGGCATCTTTGAAACAACTGGGTGATCTGTGAAATTACTGGGACATATGTGAACTTATTGGGACATCTGTGAAACTATTGGGACATCTGTGAAACTAATGGGACATATGTGAAACTATTGGGGCATCTGTGAAACTACTGGGATCATCTGTGAAAGTACCGGGACATCTGTAAAACTACTGGGACATCTTTGAAACTATTGGGACATCTGTGAAACTATGGGGACATCTGTTAACCTACTGGAATATCTGTAAAACTTCTGGGACATCTGTGAAACTATTGGGACATCTGTGAAACTATTGGGAAATCTGTGAAACTATTGGGACATCTGTGAATCTATTGGGACATCTGTGAAACTATTTGGGACATCTGTGAAACTATTGGGACATCTGTGAAACTATGGGGACATCTGTTAACCTACTGGAACATCTGTGAAACTACTGGGACATCTGTTAAACTACTGGGACATCTGTTGAACCATTGGGACATCTGTGAATCTACTGGGACATCTGTAAAACTACTGGGACATATGTGAACCTATTGGGACATCTGTGAAACTATTGGGACATCTGTGAAACTATTGAGACATCTGTGAAACAACTGGGACATCTGTGAAACTATTGGGACATCTGTGAAACTGTTTGGGACATCTGTTAAACTATTGGGACATCTGTGAAACTACTGGTACATCTGTTAAATTATTGGGACATCTGTGAAACTATGGGGACATCTGTGAAACTAATGGGACATATGTGAAACTATTGGGGCATCTTTGAAACAACTGGGTGATCTGTGAAATTACTGGGACATATGTGAACTTATTGGGACATCTGTGAAACTATTGGGACATCTGTGAAACTAATGGGACATATGTGAAACTATTGGGGCATCTGTGAAACTACTGGGATCATCTGTGAAAGTACCGGGACATCTGTAAAACTACTGGGACATCTTTGAAACTATTGGGACATCTGTGAAACTATGGGGACATCTGTTAACCTACTGGAATATCTGTAAAACTTCTGGGACATCTGTGAAACTATTGGGACATCTGTGAAACTATTGGGAAATCTGTGAAACTATTGGGACATCTGTGAATCTATTGGGACATCTGTGAAACTATTTGGGACATCTGTTAAACTATTGGGACATCTGTGAAACTACTGGTACATCTGTGAAATTATTGGGACATCTGTGAAACTATGGGGACATCTGTGAAACTAATGGGACATATGTGAAACTATTGGGGCATCTGTGAAACTACTGGGACATATGTGAACCTATTGGGACATCTGTGAAACTATTGGGACATCTGTGAAACTATGGGGACATCTGTTAACCTACTGGGACATCTGTGAAGCTACTGGGACATCTGTTAAACTACTGGGACATCTGTTGAACTATTGGGACATCTGTGAATCTACTGGGACATCTGTAAAACTACTGGGACATATGTGAATCTATTGGGACATCTGTGAAACTATTGAGACATCTGTGAAACAACTGGGACATCTGTTAAACTATTGGCACATCTGTTAAACTCCTGGGACATTTGTGAAACTATTGGGACATCTGTGAAACTATTTGGGACATCTGTTAAACTATTGGGACATCTGTGAAACTACTGGTACATCTGTGAAATTATTGGGACATCTGTGAACCTATGGGGACATCTGTGAAACTAATGGGACATATGTGAACCTATTGGGACATCTGTGAAACTATTGGGACATCTGTGAAACTATTTGGACATCTGTGAAACTAATGGGACATATGTGAAACAATTGGGACATCTGTGAAACTATGGGGACATCTGTGAAACTAATGGGACATATGTGAAACTATTGGGACATCTGTAAAACTACTGGGACATATGTGAAACTATTGGGAAATGTGCGAAACTATTGGGACATCTGTGAAACTATTGGGACATCTGTGAAACTAGTGGTACATCTGTGAAACTATGGGGACATCTGTTAACCTACTGGGATATCTGTAAAACTACTGGGACATCTGTGAAACTATTGGGACATCTGTGAAACTATGGGGACATCTGTTAAGCTACTGGGACATCTGTGATACTACTGGGACATCTGTTAAACTACTGGGACATCTGTTGAACTATTGGGACATCTGTGAATCTACTGGGACATCTGTAAAACTACTGGGACATATGTGAACCTATTGGGACATCTGTGAAACTATTGGGACATCTGTGAAACTATTGAGACATCTGTGAAACAACTGGGACATCTGTTAAACTATTGGGACATCTGTGAAACTATTGGGACATCTGTGAAACTAATGGGACATATGTGAAACTATTGGGGCATCTGTGAAACTACTGGGTGATCTGTGAAACTTCTGGGACATCTGTAAAACTATGGGGACATCTGTGAAACTAATGGGACATATCTGAAACTATTGGGGCATCTGTGAAACTACTGGGTGATCTGTGAAACTACTGGGACATATGTGAACCTATTGGGACATCTGTGAAACTATTGGGACATCTGTGAAACTATTGGGACATCTGGTGGTAAAATGTGATGATAAGAGCAGGGCATACTGTAGTGGTACTTGCTATGATTACAAATGCATACTGAGGTTTTAACTTCTATGAATGGATCAGTGCGTACTGACTGTGGTGGCACCTGCTATGATTACAGCAGTGCATACTGTGGTGGTACCTGCTGTGATACCAGCAGTGCATACTGTGGTAGTAACTTCTTTAACTACAGAAGTGCATATTGACTGTGGTGGTACCTGCTATGATTCCAGCAGTGCATACTGACTGTGGTGGCACCTTCTATGATTACAGAAGTGCATACTGACTGTTGTGGTATCTGCAATGATTTCAGCAGTGTATACTGACTGTGCAGGTTCCTGCTTTCACTCCAGCAGTGAGTACTGATTGTGGTGATACCTGCTATGATTACAGCAGTGGATACTGACTGTGGCGGTACCTGCTATGATTACAGCAGTGCATACTGTTGTGGTTCCTGCTTTAACTACAGCAGTGCATACTGACTTTGGTGGTACCTGCTTTCACTCCAGCAGTGCGTGCTGATAATGGTAGTACCTGCTATGATTAAAGCAGTGCATAATAACTGTGGTGGTACCTGCTATGATTACAGCAGTGCATACTGACTAAGGTGGTTCCCTGCTATGATTACAACAGTGCATAATGTGGTGGCACCTGCTATGATTACAGCAGTTCATACTGACTGTGGTGGTACCTGCAATCATTTTAGCAGTGCATAATGACTGTGGTGGTACCTGATATGATTATAGCTGTGTATACTGATTGTGGTGGTACCTGCTATGATTACAGCAGTGCATACTGACATTGGTGGTACCTGCTATGATTACAGCAGTGCATACTGACTGTGGTAGTGCCTGCAATCATTTCAGCAGTACATACTGACTGTGTTGGTACCTGATCTGATAATAGCTGTGTATACTGACTGTGCTGTTAGCTGCTATGATTACAGCAGTGCATACTGACTGTGGCACTACCTGCTATGATTACATCAGTGCATACTCTGGTGGTACCTGCTTAAACTACAGCAGTGCGTACTGACTGTGGTTGCACCTGCTATTATTACAGCTGTGCATACTGTGGTGGTACCTGCTATGATTCAGCTGTGCATACTGACTGTGGTGGTCCCTGCTATGGTTGCAATAGTGCATACTGTGGTGGCACCTGCTATGATTACTGAAGTGCTTACTGACTGTTGTGGTAACTGCTATGATTACAGCGGTGCATACTGACTATGGTGGCACCTGCTTTCACTCCAGTAGTGCGTACTGATTGAGGTGGTACCTGCTATGATTACAGCAGTGAATAATAACTGTGGTGGTACCTGCTATGATTACAGCAGTGCATACTAACTGAGGTGGTCCCTGCTTTTATTACAGCGGTGCATATTGTGGTGGCACCTATGATTACAGCAGTGCATACCGACTGTGGTGGTACCTGCAATCATTTCAGCAGTGCATAATGACTGTGGTGGTACCTGATATGATTATAGCTGTGTATACTGATTGTGGTGGTACCTGCTATGATTACAGCAGTGCATACTGACTGTGGTAGTGCCTGCAATCATTTCAGCAGTACATACTGACTGTGGTGGTACCTGATCTGAAAATAGCTGTGCATACTGACTGTGGTGGTACCTGCTATGATTACAGCAGTGCATACTGACTGTGGCACTACCTGCTATGATTACATCAGTGCATACTCTGGTGGTACCTGCTTTAACTACAGCAGTGCGTACTGACTGTGGTTGCACCTGCTATTATTACAGCTGTGCATACTGTGGTGGTACCTGCTATGATTCAGCTGTGCATACTGACTGTGGTGGTCCCTGCTATGGTTGCAATAGTGCATACTGTGGTGGCACCTGCTATGATTACTGAAGTGCTGACTGTTGTGGTAACTGCTATGATTACAGCAGTGCATACTGACTATGGTGGTACCTGCTTTCACTCCAGTAGTGCGTACTGATTCAGGTGGTACCTGCTATGATTACAGCAGTGAATAATAATTGTGGTGGTACCTGCTATGATTACAGCAGTGCATACTAACTGAGGTGGTCCCTGCTATTACAGCGGTGCATATTGTGGTGGCACCTGCTATGATTACAGCAGTGCATACCGACTGTGGTGGTACCTGCAATCATTTCAGCAGTGTATACTGACTGTGCAGGTTCCTGCTTTCACTCCAGCAGTGAGTACTGATTGTGGTGATACCTGCTATGATTACAGCAGTGGATACTGACTGTGGCGGTACCTGCTATGATTACAGCAGTGCATACTGTTGTGGTTCCTGCTTTAACTACAGCAGTGCATACTGACTTTGGTGGTACCTGCTTTCACTCCAGCAGTGCGTGCTGATAATGGTAGTACCTGCTATGATTAAAGCAGTGCATACTGACTAAGGTGGTTCCCTGCTATGATTACAACAGTGCATAATGTGGTGGCACCTGCTATGATTACAGCAGTTCATACTGACTGTGGTGGTACCTGCAATCATTTTAGCAGTGCATAATGACTGTGGTGGTACCTGATATGATTATAGCTGTGTATACTGATTGTGGTGGTACCTGCTATGATTACAGCAGTGCATACTGACATTGGTGGTACCTGCTATGATTACAGCAGTGCATACTGACTGTGGTAGTGCCTGCAATCATTTCAGCAGTACATACTGACTGTGGTGGTACCTGATCTGATAATAGCTGTGTATACTGACTGTGCTGGTAGCTGCTATGATTACAGCAGTGCATACTGACTGTGGCACTACCTGCTATGATTACATCAGTGCATACTCTGGTGGTACCTGCTTAAACTACAGCAGTGCGTACTGACTGTGGTTGCACCTGCTATTATTACAGCTGTGCATACTGTGGTGGTACCTGCTATGATTCAGCTGTGCATACTGACTGTGGTGGTCCCTGCTATGGTTGCAATAGTGCATACTGTGGTGGCACCTGCTATGATTACTGAAGTGCTTACTGACTGTTGTGGTAACTGCTATGATTACAGCGGTGCATACTGACTATGGTGGCACCTGCTTTCACTCCAGTAGTGCGTACTGATTGAGGTGGTACCTGCTATGATTACAGCAGTGAATAATAACTGTGGTGGTACCTGCTATGATTACAGCAGTGCATACTAACTGAGGTGGTCCCTGCTTTTATTACAGCGGTGCATATTGTGGTGGCACCTATGATTACAGCAGTGCATACCGACTGTGGTGGTACCTGCAATCATTTCAGCAGTGCATAATGACTGTGGTGGTACCTGATATGATTATAGCTGTGTATACTGATTGTGGTGGTACCTGCTATGATTACAGCAGTGCATACTGACATTGGTGGTACCTGCTATGATTACAGCAGTGCATACTGACTGTGGTAGTGCCTGCAATCATTTCAGCAGTACATACTGACTGTGGTGGTACCTGATCTGAAAATAGCTGTGTATACTGACTGTGGTGGTACCTGCTATGATTACAGCAGTGCATACTGACTGTGGCACTACCTGCTATGATTACATCAGTGCATACTCTGGTGGTACCTGCTTTAACTACAGCAGTGCGTACTGACTGTGGTTGCACCTGCTATTATTACAGCTGTGCATACTGTGGTGGTCCCTGCTATGGTTGCAATAGTGCATACTGTGGTGGCACCTGCTATGATTACTGAAGTGCTGACTGTTGTGGTAACTGCTATGATTACAGCAGTGCATACTGACTATGGTGGTACCTGCTTTCACTCCAGTAGTGCGTACTGATTCAGGTGGTACCTGCTATGATTACAGCAGTGAATAATAATTGTGGTGGTACCTGCTATGATTACAGCAGTGCATACTAACTGAGGTGGTCCCTGCTATTACAGCGGTGCATATTGTGGTGGCACCTGCTATGATTACAGCAGTGCATACCGACTGTGGTGGTACCTGCAATCATTTCAGCAGTGCATAATGACTGTGGTGGTACCTGATATGATTATAGCTGTGTATACTGATTCTTGTGCTACCTTCTATGATTTCAGCAGCGCATACTGACATTGGTGGTACCTGCTTTCACTCCAGCAGTGCGTACTAATTGTGGTGGCACCTGCTATGATTACAGCAGTTGATACTGACTGTTGCGGTACCTGCTATGATTACAGCAGTGCATAATGTTGTTTCCTGCATTAACTACAGCAGCGCATACTGACATTGGTGGTACCTGCTTTCACTCCATCAGTGCGTACTGATTGTGGTGGTACCTGCTATTATTACAGCAGTGCATAACTATGGTGGTACCTGCTATGATTACAGCAGTGCATACTGACTGTCGTGTTCCCTGCTATGGTTACAGCAGTGCATACTGTGGTGTCACCTGCTATGATTACAGAAGTGCATAATGACTGTTGTGGTACCTGTACTGATTTCAGCAGTGCATACTGACTGGGGAGGTACCTGCTTTCACTGCAGCAGTGCGTCCTGATTGTGGTGGTACCTGCTATGATTACAGTGGATACTGACTGTGGCGGTACCTGCTATGATTACAGCAGTGCATACTGTTGTGGTTCCTCTTTTAACTACAGCAGTGCATACTGACTTTGGTGGTACCTGCTTTCACTCCAGCAGTGTGTACTGATTGTGGTGGTACCTGCTATGTTTACAGCAGTGCATAATAACTGTGGTGGTACCTGCTATGATTACAGCAGTGCATACTGACTGTGGTAGTACCTGCAATCATTTCAGCAGTGCAAACTGACTGTGGTTGTACCTGCTATGATTATAGCTGTGTATACTGATTGTGGTGGTACCTGCTATGATTACAGCAGTGCATACCGACCGTGGTGGTACCTGCAATCATTTCAGCAGTGCACAATGACTGTGGTGGTACCTGATATGATTATAGCTGTGTATACTGATTGTGGTGGTACCTGCTATGATTACAGCAGTTGATACTGACTGTTGCGGTACCTGCTATGATTACAGCAATGCATACTGACTATGGTGGATACCTGCTATGATTACAGCAGTACATACTGACTATGGTGGTACCTGCTATGATCACATCACTGCATACTGACTGGTGGTAAAATGCGATAAGAGCAGTGCATACCGTGGTTGTACCTGCTATGATTACAGCAGTGCATACTGTGGTGGTATCTGCTGTGATACAGCAGTGCATACTGACTGTGGTGGTACCTGATTTCACTACAGCTGTGCATACTGACTGGTGGTACCTGCTATGATAACAGCAGTGCATACTGTGGTGGTACCTTCTTGAACTCCAGCAGTGCTTACTGTGGTGGTACCTGCTATGATTACAGCAGTGCATACTGACTGTGGTGGCACCTTCTATGATTACAGAAGTGCATACTGACTGTTGTGGTATCTGCAATTTCAGCAGTGCATACTGACTGTGGAGGTACCTGCTTTCACTCCATCAGTGCGTAGTGATTGTGGTGGTACCTGCTATGATCACAGCAGTGAATAATAACTGTGGTGGTACCTGCTGTGATTACAGCAGTGCATACTGACTGTGGTGGTCCCTGCTTTTATTACAGCAGTGCAAATTGTGGTGGCACCTGCTATGATTACAGCAGTGCATACTGAGGTAGTACCTGCAATCATTTCAGCAGTGCATACTGACAGTCGTGTTCCCTGCTATGGTTACAGCAGTGCATACTGTGGTGGCACCTGCTATGATTACAGAAGTGCATAATGACTGTTGTGGTACCTGTACTGATTTCAGCAGTGCATACTGACTGTGGAGGTACCTGCTTTCACTGCAGCAGTGCGTCCTGATTGTGGTGGTACCTGCTATGATTACAGTGGATACTGACTGTGGCGGTACCTGCTATGATTACAGCAGTGCATACTGTTGTGGTTCCTCTTTTAACTACAGCAGTGCATACTGACTTTGGTGGTACCTGCTTTCACTCCAGCAGTGTGTACTGATTGTGGTGGTACCTGCTATGTTTACAGCAGTGCATAATAACTGTGGTGGTACCTGCTATGATTACAGCAGTGCATACTGACTGTGGTGGTCCCTGCTATGATTACAGCAGTGCATATTGCGGTGGCACCTGCTATGATTATAGCAGTGCATACTGACTGTGGTAGTACCTGCAATCATTTCAGCAATGCAAACCGACTGTGGTTGTACCTGATATGATTATAGCTGTGTATACTGATTGTGGTGGTACCTGCTATGATTACAGCAGTGCATACCGACCGTGGTGGTACCTGCAATCATTTCAGCAGTGCACAATGACTGTGGTGGTACCTGATATGATTATAGCTGTGTATACTGATTGTGGTGGTACCTGCTATGATTACATCAGTTGATACTGACTGTTGCGGTACCTGCTATGATTACAGCAGTGCATACTGTTGTAGTTCGTGCTTTAACTACAGCAGTGCATACTGACTTTGGTGGTACCTGCTTTCACTCCATCAGTGCGTACTGATTGTGGTGGTACCTGATATTATTACAGCAGTGCATAATAACTGTGGTGGTACCTGCTATGATTACAGCAGTGCATACTGACTGTGGTGGTCCCTGCTATGATTACAGCAGTACATATTGTGGTGGCACCTGCTATGATAACAGCAGTGCATACTGTGGTGGTACCTGCTTTAACTACAGCAATGCATACTGACTGTGGTGGTACCTGCTATTATTACAGTAGTGCATGCTGACTGTGGTGGTTCCCTGCTATGGTTACAGCAGTGCATACTATGGTGGCACCTGCTATGATTACAGAAGTGCATACTGATTGTTGTGGTAGCTGCAATGATTTCAGCAGTGCATACTGACTGTGGAGGTATCTGCTTTGACTGCAGCAGTGTGTCCTGATTGTGGTGGTACATGCTATGATTACAGTGGATACTGACTGTGGCGGTACCTGCTATGATTACAGAAGTGCATACTGTTGTGGTTCTTTTTTTAACTACAGCAGTGCACACTGACATTGGTGGTATCTGCTTTCACTCCAGCAGTGTGTACTGATTGTGGTGGTACCTGCTATGATTACAGCAGTGCATAATAACTGTGGTGGTACCTGCTATGATTACAGCAGTGAATATTGCGGTGGCACCTGCTATGATTACAGCAGCGCATACTGACAATGGTGGTACCTGCTTTCACTCCAGCAGTGCGTACTGATTGTGGTGGTACCTGCTATGATTACAGCAGTTGATACTGACTGTTGTGGTACCTGCTGTGATTACAGCAGTGCATACTGTTGTCGTTCCTGCTTTAACTACAGCAGTGCATACTGACTGTGGTGGTACCTGCTATGATTACAGTAGTGTGTACTGACTCTGTTGGTAACTGCTATGATAAGACAATTGCATATTGACAGTGGTGGTACCTGCTATGATTAGAGCAGTACATACTGTGGTGGAACCTGTTTTCACAACTGCTGTGCACACTGACTGTGGTGGTACCTGCAATGATTTCAGCAGTGCATACTGACTGTGGAGGTACCTGATATGATTATAGCTGTGGATACTGACTGTGGTGGTACCTGCTATGATTACAGTAGTGTGTACTGACTGTGTTGGTAACTACTTTGTTAACAGAAGTACATACAGACTACGGTGGTACCTACTTTGATTACAACATTGCATACTGACTGGTCGTAGCCGCTTTCACTGCATCAGTGCCTAATGACTGTGGTGGCACCTGCTATGATTACAGCAGTGCGTACTGACTGTGGTGGTTACTGCTATGATTAGAGCAGTGCATATTGGCCCCTGCCACCATCATCCAAAATAAGTTGTGCCGCGCCGTGTATTCACCACAAGTTGGGTGTAGGGGGTCAGAGGGTTGTTACGGCCATGTGGGCGCTCCGGCCGGGTCAGTGGTCGGAGTTGGCCCATAGAGTCGTCGCTGCAACCGCAGGATCCTTCGTGATCATTGGCTCTATCGAAGGGGTTGTGTTTCGCATGCTAGTAGACACAGGGGCATCCGCAACCATCATTTTGGAAGTCATTTTTAACAATCTTGATTTTAAGCTTTTGTGACTGCAGAAACCATGACGTTTCTATCGCAACACAAGCAATCGTCATCAGATGGTGGTAGGAATCCTGTGCCTGGCTGCCTCACCCTAGGGTAAGTGTGCAAAGCTAGAGAAGGAATTTGTACATAAATGTAATTGTGAGAGATTAGCATGTCAATGTGAGAAGGTCCCCAGCCACCAGAGGTGGTGGGAATCCTGTGCCTTGGCTGCCTCACAGATATTTTGCCTGGTGATGTACTCGGAGAGTCAGAAATAACACTGAAACAGGCAGGTAGGATGGAAACATCACAGTAATTTAAGACTTTACTTGTTTAATAACGTCCTTCCAATGATTGCTCAGTTTGTATCCATCTTCTCGGTTGAAGTTATGTCTATATTTCTGGATGGCTTCATGAACAAACCTTTGATAGTAGCCCGAAGGTTTGCAGAGCACCTTGGTCTCGGAAAAATAATATCATGAGAGCCCACAGCGTTATAGCAATGGTCAGCGGAGGTATTAGTTCTGCCGTGGTTCAGATCTGCTTTGTGCTCGCGAACACGGTCCGAGATATGACGTTTCGTTTCCCCAATGTAACAATCATCACAGGTGCAACTTAATTTGTTGACTCCAGGATATTGCATGTCAGGAATGACATCCTTCACAGATGGGATTAGATCACGGATGTTGTGTACTGTACTGAATCGGACCTGGATCTTGTGTTTGTTTAAGATTTTGGAAATCTTTTTGGTAACGCCTGCTATATATGGTAACGTGATGGTTTTGATCGGCATCTCAGGGGGTTGTTTCTCCATGGTTGGAGAAGCAGCTTTGTGGATAATGCGGTCCGAATATCCATCCATCTTAAGGGCCTGGTGTACGTGTTCCAGTTCACTGGCTAGGTGGTGTTGGTCAGAAATGCAGTGGGCCCTATGGTGTAGTGTTATGATGAGGGAATTCTTCTGTGCCAGATGGTGGTAGGAATCAGGTTTCAGATAGGAATCTGTGTGGGTGGCTTTCATGTAGACGGAGTATTGTATATATAGGCCTTTTTCCAAAATATATATTAAGAATATTTCTGCCATTTTTAAAATAATAATTGATAAAATAAATAAATAAACACCCTCAAACCCGCTACCTCCCACAAACACCAAGCATCTGGAGGTCGTAAAAGGCAATTAAATAATCAACTCCAGGGCAAAGGTAGGTTAACGACGATCTGCAAAATCTCCAGATTGCCAAAGGACCACACGCCATGACCTGCTTGGCACTTTGGACAGTTCACAAACAAATATCCAGAATCACAGGCGCGGACACAGAGCACAGGGCAAACGGACATTATAACTGATATATATTTTGTACAGAAAAAGTTGAAGCTTGGCTATGAGAATAAGTCGACGTTATAGACTGCAGTATTCCTTATATAATAATAATAGTAATAATACATTTTATTTGTGAGCGCTTTTCTGAATACTCAAAGACACTTTACATAAAATCATAAAAGCAGCAAAAACAACATCAAATGGTAAAAAAACGAAAAACACATCAAACTTAGCTAAACATTAAAAGCAATTTTTAAAAGGTGAGTTTTAGTGAATGATTTGAACGCTGGAAGGTCGGTGCAGTCACGGATTTGTTTTGGGAGAGAGTTCCAAAGTGAGGGGGCAGCGATAGAGAAGGCTCTGTCGCCCCAGGTTCGATGCTTGGTCCTGAGAGGTGGAGTCAGGAGGTTGGTGTCAGATGAGCGAAGACTACGGGATGGGTTGTGGCGGTGGAGCAGGTCAGTGAGGTAGGATGGGGCCTGGTTATGAAGGGCTTTATGTGTGAGGAGGATTTTTAATTGAATTCGCTGTGGGACCGGGAGCCAATGGAGGTTCTGGAGGACATGGGTAATGTGGTCACCGGTGCGGGTGTGAGTGAGCAGACGAGCAGCACAGTTGTGGATGAACTGGAGTTTATTTAATGTTTTGTTTGAGGTGCTGTATAGGATGCTGTTGCAGTAATCGATTCTGGAGGTGATGAAGGCGTGGATGAGGGTTTCTGCAGCGGAGAAAGAGAGTGATGGGCGAAGTCTGGATATGTTTTTGAGGTGAAAAAAGACAGTTCTGGTGATTTGTTTTACGTGGTGTTCAAAGGAGAGATTATTGTCAAAAATGACTCCAAGGTTGCGACTTTGAAGGGATGGAGACAGGGTGTAGGGGTCGACAGTGACGGAGAAACTGCGAATGGATTTAGTGATAGATTTGGGACCGATGATGCTCATATCTGTTTTGTCGCAGTTAAGTTTAAGGAAACTGGTGTGCATCCACGATTTAATGTCAGCGAGGCAGTTAGACAGAGTGGAGTGGGTGGCGGAGGTGATGGATTTGGTGGAGATGTAGAGCTGGACATCATCAGCATAGCAGTGAAAGTTAAGACCATGGTGGCGAATGACGTTGCCAAGGGGAAGCAGGTATAGTATGAAGAGCAAAGGACCAAGCACCGAGCCCTGGGGGACACCTTGGGACAACGGAGCGGTGGAGGAGGTGCAGTTGTTGATGTGGATGAACTGTTGTCTGTCGGTGAGATAAGATTGGAGCCAGGAGAGGGCGGTACCAGTGATGTTGAGCGTAGATTTGAAGCGAGAGAGAAGAATGGTGTGGTTGATAGTGTCAAAAGCTGAAGTGAGGTCCAGGAGGATGAGGATGCTGAGGTGATCAGAGTCTGCGGAGAGGAGGATGTCGTTGGTAACTCTGAGCAGGGCTGTTTCAGTGCTGTGTTGTGAACGGAAGCCGGATTGAAATGGTTCAAACAGGTCATTTGAGGAGAGGTGGGTTTTGAGTTGTTTGGCGACAGTGCGTTCCAGTATCTTAGACAGAAAGGGGAGATTGGAAATGGGCCGAAAGTTTGACATAATGTTGGGGTCAAGTCCAGGTTTTTTGAGAATGGGGGTTACAGCAGCCAATTTGAGTGAACATGGGATTGAGCCAGAGCTGAGAGAGGAGTTAATGATTTTTGTGATGAGTGTGGAGATAGCTGGTAAACAGTCTTTGATGAGGTGGGATGGGATGGGGTCCAGGACACATGCTGATGTTTTCATCCCTGTCAAGATTTTAAACAGCTCCCCCGGCGACACTGGGGAGAACTGAGACAGTGGCTGAGAGGTGTGGTGGGGGGAACAAATGATGGGATGACAGAGCAGACAGTGGTAGCAGAAGAAGAGTACAGGTTGGTGTAAATGGTGTCAATTTTGGTCTGAAAGAATGATAGAAAGGTGTTGCATTTATCAGTTGTGAATAAGTTGACGATATTGTCACTGGGTTTGAGAAGTTTATTTACTGTGTAGAAAAGAGCCTTTGGGTTGGTAGAACCAGAATGTATGAGGTGTGAGTAGTAGGTGGACCGGGTAGTGTTAAGAGCTTCCTTATACTGCTGAAGGTAATCTGTGTAAGCTTGTAGACGAACAGTTAAACCAGTTTTCTTATGGAGCCTTTCAAGCTGATGCTTACGGGATTTCATTTTGTGCAGAATAGGAGTGTACCAGGGAGCAGAGTGAGTGAATGAGACAGTTTTAGTTTTGATGGGAGCCAGATGATCGAGACTGGTGGAAAGTATTTCATTGTAGTAATTGGTAAGGTCGGAAGGGTTGTCAGTCACGGGTGGGGGGGAAGAGGATATTTTGCTGGCAAGAGAGGCTGAAAGGGCAGGACTAGAGATGGATTTAAGATTTCTGAAAGAAATTGTCCTTTTGTCCTTGGTTGTAGAAATGGGGAGATCAATGTTCATGGCGATTGCCATGTGGTCCGAGATGTTGAGGTTGTGGGGCTCGGGGAGCGGTATGGTGAGACCAGTAGAGCAGACCAGATCCAAAATGTGACCACGGCTGTGGGTCGGAAAGTTGACATGTTGGGTTAAATTGAAGCAGTGTAGCAGTTCCAGGAATTCAGTAGCAAATTTACAGTCACTGTCAATGTGGATGTTCAAATCTCCCAGGAGCAGTACAGAAGGTGAGATGGCAGATAACTGAGTTAAAAAGTCAGAAAAGTCAGAGAGAAAGGAAGGATTTGGTTTGGGGGGTCGGTAGATTATGGCAGTGACCAGAGGAGTGGGACCAGAGAGTTTGAAAGTGATGTGTTCAAAGGACTGAACAGCAGGGATAGAGATGGTGGATGTTTTAATGTCCTTTCTGTACACTGCAGCGACACCACCTCCCCGCCCCTCATATCAGGGTTTGTCCATGTATGTATATCATGTAGGTGTAGTCTGGTTGAGTGCTACTGCATAACGAGGAGAGAACTCCTGGCCATTGTGAATTTTGTCCAGCAATTTGCCCATACTTGTACGGACGAAAATTTGCAATGTGGTCTGACCACACAGCACTACAATACTCGTTACATTTCGACCAACCCTCTGGTCAAATTAACCTTATGGCGGGACCCTGGGGTTCCATAAGCCCTCGGCTCTCGCATAAACTGCGTTGCGACGTCATTTTATGTCTGTTGAAGGCGAACGACATGGCAATCTATTCCTCTCGACGAGCTCTACACGATGCGCTGATCAAAGTTTAAAAATGTTGTTTATGACTACGGCATTCGTCCTCGCTGAGCTTGGATGACATGACAGCAGCATGATCCGCACCAGGTGGGTTGTGGCGTTTATGTGCGCGGTGGGACGGAGTCACCAAAAATAATTTTATTACGATTTTGACCCCGGGGTCTCGCCATAAAGTTCAAATGTCCAGGTGGATTGAGAGGCCGCAATAATTTTTCTATGAGGTGTTCCATAGGAAGGAGTTGCACCACACCAATGCGGATGCTTTATCGCGTCTGCCTGAGGCAAGTACTTTTGCATGTGCTAAGGGCTCGCCTAGGTGTAAACCACTCTCACCTGATGCGGCGTGCCTCACAGCACCTGTGCACATGCGGGAAGGCAAACCAGACCCTCCCCTGGCCGATCGTGATTTAGGACGAGATCAAGAGAAATGGCGTCGATTACAAAGGGAAGATGAGACCCATGATTTCATTCGAGCCATAGCTAAATCCAGCCCAGAACAGGACAGGCCTCCAACAGCTTTGACATTCTTAGATTACAAAGGGCTGTTGATTCTTTGGGAGATCGACACACAGTCCTACTGTGTCGTCGTGCCAACCTCCATACGCAAAAATTGGTGGTGGAGGTGCATGGCCGCTGCCTCCTGCATTTGGGGGAGCTGAAAACACTTTACACCATTAAAACATTATTTCTGGCCGGGCATGATGGCAGATATTCGTACATGGACGGCCTCATGCATAGAATGTGCACGGTGGAAACCACCAGCGTCCCCGGTCAAAGTTCCCCTACGGTCAATCGAGGTTTAGCAGGTCAATGAGTTGGTGGCCCTGGATATATTGAGACCCCTACCTCCTACCGATAGAGATCACAAATATCTGCTAGTAGGAGTTGAGTATTTCACGCGATGGCTGGTAGCATGGCCCCTGGCAGATCAAACTGCTCAGTCAATAGCCAAAGCTTTTGTTCAGGGATATGTTATGGACAAAGGTGACCCTGAAAAACTTCTAACAAACAAGGGTAGACATTTTTCCTCAACTGATACAGGAAGTGTGCGACATCCTAGGCACTAAGAAAGTGCGCACTTCTCCATACCACCCACAAACTGATGGGATGGTGGAACAACTAAATCGCACTATCACTTCCATGCTGTCAGATGCTCAATGAGTCTCAGACAGACTGGGAATTACACAGAGGCAGGGTCCTGGCAGCATACTGGTTAGCCCCACATGCATCGACGGGATACTCCCCATTTTATTCAATGTATAGTAGGGAGCCTGACCCTCCTATCGAGCGCCAGCCTTGACCTCCCAGCTGGGGCTGCAAAATGGCCAATAGCGGTGTGACGTGTCATGCAGCAGTGGGAGACAGTGAGGGAGGCGGCACAAACTGCAGTGGCTTCTGCCCATTACGCGAATGAACGGGTCAGGCAAAAGGGAGTGATGCCCCTGCCTTTAAAAGTGGGAGAGCGTGGCTACACTGTCCACTGGTCCCCTTAGTGACCTCGCCAAAAATACACCATCCGTGGCAGGGCCCTGTAAATGTGGAGATTCTCAGGCACCAATTTGTATGTATGGGTCCAATTGGAACGCCAGTGATGGTGTGTGGACCCCGCCAGTCTAAAGCCGGACCGGACAAAGCCTTACCACAGACGTGCCACTACACTCGGAAGAATACCCACAACACTCACCAAAACCGGGTTATTGTGAACACCTGCACTTTCACCCCTTCACTCACCTTTAACATCACTGCCGAGGTCAGGGAAGTCACTTGCCGCAATGAACCAACCTCAAGAAGGTTGCCTTCCTTGCCCAGGGCCGCCCGTGACCAAGGAGGTAAAACAGCATCCGACTGAGTTGCAGGCCCGGTGACCCAGACACGGGCCCCTGTGATGCAAGACCACGGGACTGCAGATAGAAACGACATTGTCGTTTTTCACATCGGAGGATGTTCATCAGTTGTTTGCATGTCGTGGTTGGGGGGTCCGATTGACCCCTTGTGTGTACCGTCTTGTCTTACAGTTATTTGTTTGTTGCTATCTTAGATTCTGTTCTGTATACAGGTGTTGTGCGGTGCAGGACGACTCGTAGACTGAACTCTTAGTAAGGGCTTGCGCCGGTTTATTAACAGGGGTAACAAAACACACCAGTGGTAGGTGTTCCTACACTTGGTTCTTCAGGCGGACCTCAGGCTCTATCTATTCCTAGCCTGGGCTATCTTTTGGGATCTCTCACTCGAGTCAGGAAGGGGGCTCATCCAACACCGCCCGACCGAGGAGAGCAGCACCCCACGTAAACTTAGCCGGCTCTTGCAGACTTCTCTGAGCCCTAACCCTGGCTATATCTTCGGCTGGGGATCAGCCAACACTGTCCGGTCATGAGCAGGAGAGACCTTTTCAGATGCTCACCATCCAGGGCTCCCACAATGACCCTGCTTTCATCACGAGGTCCCCCTTAAGTATATCCCGTGACATGATGTCATCGTGCCTCACAGCCCTCATGACGTCATGTCGTCATACTACTCCTGTACATTACCCCCCCCGTGAAAAAAATCAGCCGTCCTGGCTGTCAACTATACGAAAGCAGAGCCCCATCCAACCCGGTGAGCAGGCATCAACCAATAACAACAATAACAACAATGTGAAAGCAAGTGTGAAGGCGGAACCGCCTGCGGGGGAACCAAAGGTGAATGTTAAGGCAGAATGACAAATTAGGAAGGCCGGTCATCTCACGAAGCAATGCGCCGATTACGATGGCGACGGCTGGAACCCGATGACAACGGGCCCAGACGGAGGCGGTCTGTGGAACCGAATGCTCCTTGAGCGCGTCTGAGCCGCCGGTCCGCTCCCACATGCGGTGTCGGTCGTCGGGGCAGGCGGAGCATCAGCCGGCGACAGGCCCGTCGCCGGGGCTCCAACAGGAAGAGGCGGTGCCTCCAGAGCTACTCGGGGAGGTTCTGTGAGTGCACAGACAGAGTGTTTAACTTGTGCATCATCCTGGCCCGCTCAGGAAATGGAGATGAATCAACAGGGCTAGGTGGCACATCTTTTTTCAGCCGAGATGGGTGGACAATCCAGTGCTGGCGACCTCCAAACCTCAACAGGGCCCTGCCAAGGGTGATGTAATTTTTGGGAAGTTCCAACAGGCACTTGGGGACAATGAAGCCATGCTTTTTACCCTTTTTCCCACGGAAGCCCGGAGCCCTGATGCTTCGGAAAGCGCTCGTTAGCCGCTTGCCGGCTGGCCGAATTATCAACGGCCGCCTGCCGTGCCTCCCGCAGTCTTTCAAGTGCGGCTTTCATTGGAGCGGGCACTGTGGATCCCTTCTTCGAGAATCCCAGGTCCATTTGTACCTGAATCGGGGGTTCTGAATCTCGACCGTGCAAACATGATGCCTTGAATAAAGGTGTCAGTTTTTGTGCCAGTTAAAAGGGTAAAACCTATTACTATATCTTGTTACTGGCAAAGGAGGTCTCATAATGTAAATGCTCACCCCGAGCCCTCAATACTCTGATAGTGTGCTGTTTTTGAGTTGTACGCCTTTTGGCGTCTTCTGGTCCAACACCAGTGGAGACTAGGCTCTAAGAAAAGCCGTCTCGGGTGTGGACCAATCAAATTCAAGGACAGTGCATATTATTATCAGAGTTGTCTCTTTTGTTTGCATTTTGACTGCTTGTGTTGTGGTTATTGCAAACATGATGCCTTGAATAAAGGTGTCAGTTTTTGTACCAGTTAAAAGGGTAAAACCTATTACTATTAACTAAAAAGGCGAGAAACCCGTTGAGGCATGAGGGGGCAGCCTGTACGCTGCTTGGACCCCCGGAATGAAGAAGTCCCAGTCCGACTGGGACGTGCTCACATGGTGGCACATGGACGTGAGTGTGTGGTTCAATCGTTCGACCATCCCATCGGACTGAGGGTGATAGGGCAAGGCATGACTTTTCTTGGTGCCAAGGTCACAGACCTCCTTGAGCAGTCGTGAAGAGATATTACGGCCCTGGTAGGTTAACAGTTCGGGAGCACCCTTGTTGAGAACGTAACCCTGCACAAACACCTCGGTGATGGACGAGCCCATTTGGTCCACCAAAGGCTACGCCATAGGCCAACGTGTGAGGTATTCAACACCCACCAAGAAGTACTTGTGGCCCTGTTGGGATGTTGAGAATGGGCCCAAAATGTCGAGTTCCACGAGCTTATTAACACGAGAAACCCGGATGGACTGCAGCGGGGCCCAATCACGGCCAACTGGGGCCTTCCGCCGCGCACAATCGTAGCAACCTTTCAACAGGAGTGCCACGTCGCTCTCCACACCTGGCCAGTAGTAATTTTGCTTTAGCATTCAAATAAGTCTAATGGTAACCAAGGTGCATGAGTTTCTCGTGAATGGCTCAGGTCAATTATCCTCGCAGCGCAGTGGGCACGACTACACAATATCGCTCCAGTTCTGTATCCCAATGCATAAGGAGGCCGTTGTGCACAGCGACGACCGGAGTGGCTGACGGAGCTGAACTCCGGGCGCTCAGCCCAACACGGCGTCACCGCCTCAGCAGAGAGGAGTCCTCCATCTGCAATTTAGCCCAATCATCCCGAGGGAGACCCAGGCCAAAATCAGCAGGCAACAACACACCTGGAGGGGGGGCCGTGTCGGCCATTGTGATCAACTTAGCCGTGGTGTCAACTGGGGCCCTGCAGCGACTCGAACCCATGGTACACGCGCACCCGCCCTCCATAGGCAACCTGGACAGCCCATCAGCATTTCCATGCTGTGCCCCCTTCCTGTTGATGATGTCAAAGGTGTACTCCTGCAGCACCTCGAGCCAGTGGGACAGCTGACCCGAGGGCTGATCGATCCACAATGAATATTGCAGGGCCGCATGGTCAGTCCGCACGGTGAACTGCCTGCCATACAAATAGGGCCTATACAGTTGTACAAATAACACAATGGCCAGCAGCTCCCTCCGAGTCACAAAATACCTATGTTCAGCGGGGGACAAAACGCGACTGCCATACGCGACGACTTTTTCCACACCATTGACCACCTGTGCCAGGACAGCCCCAATGCCTGTGTTGCTGGCGTCAGTGTCAAGTACGAAGGGCATGGAAAAGTCGTAGTACCCCAAGGGCGGCGCATCCGCCAAGGATATTTGAAGTGCTACAAAGGCCGCTTCCTCCTCTTTGCCCCAGCAAAAATTTTGACCCTTCGCAAACAGTGCATGCAGCGGCTTCGCCACCATGGCAAAATCGCACACAAAGCTGCGATAATACGAGGCCAAGCCAACGAAGCTGCACACTTCAGCGACAGATGTGGGAGTCGGCGACGCCCGAATGCAAACTGTCTTTTCAGGATCTGTGGTGACCACCTGACGCACTAACAATATGGCCAAAAATACTTCACCGATGGCTGTAACAAATGGCACTTTTGTGGTTTTAATTTTAAGCCCGCAGCACGTACTTTGACAAAGACCGACTCAAGACGACGCAAGTATTCGTCAAACGTATGGCTGAATGCAATGACGTCGTCCAAGTAAATTAAGCAAGATTCCCATTGCAGACCCGCCAAAACCATCTCCATGAGACGTTGGAAGGTGGTCGGGGCTGAATAGAAGCCCGTAGGAAGCCGATTAAATTAGAACAGCCCCTGGGGTGTGCGGAACGCTGTCTGGGGTCTAGAGGCCTCGTCCAACGGCAATTGCCAGAAGCCTGAGAGCAAGTCTAGGGTCTAAAAGAACCACGCACCCTGAGGGCGTCGAGGGAATCATCCATGCGGGGCAGGGGATAGGCATCAGCCACCGAAACCTTGTTTAATTTCCGGAAATCGACGCAGAAACAGAGACTCCCATGCTGTTTCGTGACTAGCACAATGGGGGCGCCCCAAGGGCTAGTAGAAGGTGAGATAATTTCTGCTGCCAACAACGACCAAATGGACATGATCTTTTTCTTTAGGGCTGAAACGATGCAAATTTAGCCAAATAGGGGGCGAATTTCTTGTGTCTATGCGATGTTCCAATAGGGTCGTACGTCCAATATCGAATTTACTCCGACTAAATACATCGGTGAACCGTTCAATGAGCGCACAGAGCCACTGTTTCTCCTCAGGGGACAATAGAGCATTCTCCTGACACAGCGCATCAATCCAAGACGCGTCAATCTTCCCATCCTGCATCACGCTCGCCACAACTCCCCCAGCCGGCACGGCGTCATTGAGTGGAGGAGCTGGGGTTGCGTGCGCCAAAACGGTGCCAGCCGGAATTATCACCTGTGAAGAGCCTGAATTAAGGATCTGTAAAAAGGGGTCCTGGTCCATTGACACGGCCGTCAGGGCACCCACCAAACAGGACGTCCTCGAAAAGTAATTAGAGGGAGAAAGAAGAATGCTCGTCTCTGATACTTATAGATCTTGAACAAGTCAAGATCTATAAGTACAATGGGGTCATCCTGTATTCAAAACTTAATTTTGAAGATCACATTGATTATATTGGTAAAAAGACAAAAATAATCATTGGTTTTCTGTATCGACACAAGCACTGCTTCCCCCCAATGTTCCGTTTGGAATTGATAAAAGCTACCATACTGCCTCTACTTGACTACTGTGACATCGTTTATAAATCAGCCCCAAGTACTGTACTGAAGAAGCTTGATTCCATCTATCACTCGGCCTTAAGATTTGCATTGAACTGCCCATATAGGACTCACCACTGTGATCTCTACATTGGGTCAAACTCAACATCTCTTAATGTTCGACGGCTTGTGCACCAGATCTTATTTATTCACGATGTACTTACAAAAAAATCTGCAGACTACCTACTGGATCTCCTCTCTGTTTCAAAGAACAAATTTGACCTCAGGTCTTCGCTCATTTACCAGCTTCACATTCCCTATTGCCATACAAAAACCGGAGGAAGGGCCTTTGCTATTGATGCCCCCAGGGTCTGGAATGCTATGCCAATAAACTGCAACTTGAATTACTACCTATGAGATCTTCACTCAAAACTGCTCTAGAGGAGTTGTACACCCCTAGCTGCCACTGCTATTCAGTGGCCTAAAATATGGCTCTAGATTTTGGTGTTATAATTTATTTATGTAGTTTATTGTTAAAAATTCGGTCACAGTCCCTATGATCACTGTTACATTGCATTTATGGCTTTTATTTTGGTGATTTCGAAAACGTTTTTTGTTTTGGCCATGTTTTTGTTTATTGTAGTACGGAGTTAGACTGATGGCCTTAATCTTAGTTGTCTTGTGGTTGTTGTTATTTGACTTGCATCCCACTGGGATTTTTGCACACAGCGTTGGTGTACGGTGCTATTTCAGGAATATTTTGATGTTTTTTTCCTGGATTTTCTGTTTGCACAGTCACATAATCACTTTAAGATGTTTTTCTTGTTCATGTTTTTGTTTGTTGCGGTTGCACCCGATTCAAGAGCCGAATGGCTCACAGGGCAATACCAAATAAATGAACTATGAACTAACTATGATCTGGTGACTGCAAATCCAGGGGATTGCGCAACCTCAGGCGTACTAAAATTTGTGACCCAAGTGGAATGGTCATAGAATCCCTGGACAAAGCCCATACACTGGCGACAAGGGGGGACAACACGGTGGGAAAATGCAGAAAGTGCAACCGACGGCCGTATGGGATCTCCACACAACCTTGGTCAATGAGAATACGAATGGGCATCTTTGCCAAGAAATCCGTCCCCAAAAGGCATGGCACCGCCAACTCTTTTGAGACGAGAATGGGCCCCTCCAATTCGATATCGCCAATCCTGATCGAGGCGGCAATGTGGCCGAAAATGCCCAAACTACCACCATTGGTGGCAACACAAGTCCCTTGAACTGGCCGTAATGGACCAATGCTATGTGGCAACAACCCGAAAATACATTCGGATATAATAGTGGCCAACGCACCCGTGTCCACCAAAACCCGTACTTCCACTCCCTGGACATAACCAGCGACCGCAGGGGAACCCGCCGTGGCTGCTACAACCCGAGGCGTGAGTGCATTGCATTGATGGACCCACCTAGGCCACCCAGCGAATGGTAACGAACAAGCACGGGGCGAAGCAGAGCACTTAGTGATGGCCGGGTGATCATGAACTATAACCCCGCTAGATGAGTGAGGTGAGGGGAGCGGCCGAGTGATCGATGCCTCGCGACTCGCCTGGGGCCCGGATGATGACGCTGACGTGGAGCCGGAGGATGATGAGGGCCTGCTGAAGGCCCCGGGGGCGTTATGGCAGCCTAACGCGATGTGGCTTTGCTGACCACAGCAGAAGCAGGCAGTGGACGCCGACCCCTGCGAGCGAGGAGCCCTCATCCGCCACCGTTGCTCTGGCCGGCGGCTCCCGGCACCTCTCCCGCGTTGGTCGCCCGCAATGAAGGCAGCGAAGCCATCCTCCCCCTGTGGCGTGGCAGCCCCCGCGGGCACCGGAACCCCCGTGCACGCCGCCACATTGGGCGACTGGCATAGGGCAAGGTGTGCCTGAATGCCCTGCGCCACTCTCAGAGATGAAATGTCGGCCTCCTTGGCGATTGCAAGAACAACTCCCAGCTCCCGCATAGGGAGAGTAACCGCTCAAGAGTCAGCGAGTCCAGCGCCGATCCATCCATGTTGGGGAAAGCTGCCCGTGCCAGCGCCAGCGAGGAGCTGCAGAAGGTGAGCGGTGTCTCGGCTTCCTCTCACCTCCGCATTCAGAACTTGAGGCGCGCACTGGAAGGCGGCTCGAAGATAGCAGCCATCTGAGCATACGCAGCTGGAAGCGTTGCCCTATCCACCGGTGTAATGGATTTAAACGCCACTAAAGCTCTGTCATCCAGTGCTGTGGGGAGCACTTTGAGAGCCTCGTCCATGGGCCACCCTACTGAAAATTACGCTGCATCAAATCGGTCCTGGAAAGCCATCCTATCGCTGCCTGTCGCAATGAACGGGCGTACGGGAGGCAAGCGACGGAGTTTATGGCCGCCAGACGTAATTACGGGTGAGGGCGCACCCACGCCGCTGCAGGAGCCATAGCAACGCCGGGTTGCCGAGTCACATCGGTAATGGCAGCCGGTTGCGGAGTCGTGGAAAAAATGGTGCCCGGTTGCGGAGACACAGAGAAAATGGCACCCGGTTGCGGTGTCGCTGACAAAATGGTGCCTGAATGCTGCGTCGAATCCCGCGGAACAATGGCACCCAACTCCGGAGTCGTGTCCATTATAGAATTGGCACTAAATACGAACGAGGCAGGAGGCGCAATGGCGGGAATCCGCCGTTCCCGCGCTGAAAAAGTGTCGGGTGCACGCGGCTGGGCTCCCACCTCGACCATCATCGCGACGAGCTGCGCGGCGGACTGTAGAAGTTGTCTGAGCTGGCTCGTGAGGATATGCCAGGTGTTCGGCAGCGGTGAGGAGCCACCCACGGCTGCCTCCTTCTCCTGCTCCGGTTGGCCTGGCTCCACGGGGCGCATCTCCGGGGCCCCGGACTCCGGGGACGTTGCGGGAACATCCTCCATGCCGTCTTCATCGTCGAACCTCACCACAGGTAGGTACTTCCTCTTCACCGCCATTTAACATGGCGGCGAAGGCTGGAGACACTTCTGGCACCAGTTGTTGTGTGATGCAGGACGACTTGTATACTGAACTCTTAGTAAGGGCTTGCGCCAGTTTATTGACACAGGGGTAACAAAACACACCAGAGGTAGGTGTCCCTACACTCGGTTCTTCACGCGGACCTCAGGCTCTATGTATTCCTAGCCTGGGCTATCTCTTGGGCTCTCTCACTCGAGTCGGAATGGGGGCTCATCCAACACCCCACGTAATCTTAGCGGGCTCTTGCATACTTCTCTGAGCCCTACCCCTGGCTATATCTTCGGCTCTCCTGCTCGTAGAACCCGGACAGGGGATCAGTCAACACCGTCCGGTCACGAGCAGGAGAAACCTTGATTTGAAGCTTTCGTGACTGCAGGAATCCATACTCTTTGGTTCTTTCGGGAAAGTCACCTAGGTAGAAAAATAGATCACGACGTTTCGATCGCAACACAAGCAATCGTCATCAGGTGGGACAACCACAGCAAGAAAAAACTACTTTTTTTTTTGCTATCGAAACGTCGTGATCTATTATTTTTCTACCTACGTGACTTTACCAAACCAAAGAGTAGGAGAGACCTTCTTCAGACGCTCACCATCCCGGGATACCACAACGACCCCTCTTTCATAAATTGATAAAATAAAATAACACAGCACTGTCCTACCAGACAGTCTCGCCCCCTTCACCTGATGAAGGCCGCTTGTGTTGTGGCCGAAACGTCGTGACCCCTCTTTCGTCATGGGGTCCCCCTAAAGTATATCCCGTGACATGACGTCATTGCTTCTCACAGCGCGCATGACGTCACGCCGTCATACTACTCTACACAGGCATTCCACACCTACACACACAAATGTCCAGGACTCCGGTTGAGTCTAAATTGCTTGTTTATTGACCAACAAAAGTGTTTTTTTTTTCTGTCAGGGTTCCCCCAAATCCCTTGTATTTGCACGGGTTGTGTTTAGTCGAGGACGACTTTTTCTTCACAGGGAGGTAATCTAGTGTTGATACGTGATTCGAGGATAGAAATACTCACGCGATCCAAGGGTAGAGTCTCAGGATGATGTTACGAGGAAAGGGAGAGGTGACATCATGGGGAGAGATGGGGCGATTGGGGCGCTTCTGGAGAAGAGCAGGGTGGACGTGTATGGCGTGCACCGGCACAAAGTAAAGAAAAGTGTTGACTCAAGCTTTATCTGGTAGACTCTATAGATGGATTCTAGATTTGAAGCTTTCGTGACTGCAAGGATTCATACTCTTTGGTTTTATTCGGTAAAGTCATGTAGGTAAAATAAAATAAAAGAAAATTAAATCACGACGTTTCGGAGGCAACACAAGCTTCCGTCTTCAGGTGGAAGTCAGCAGTAAATCTGTGTTGAGTACACAGCTCTAGACGATCGGGTTTATATATTGTCACGGCATCTTTTGAGGAAGATCAACGTCTCGATGAGCTGTGACTTCTTATCTCGTTGTCTGTTAAAAGCTCTCACAGATAGGTGAAAATCCTCCCCGTAGAAGTTATTAATTCTAGATTTGAAGCTTTCGTGACTGCAAGGATTCATACTCTTTGGTTTTATTCGGTAAAGTCACGTAGGTAAAATAAAATAAAACAATTAAATCACGACGTTTCGGAGGCAACACAAGCTTCCGTCTTCAGGTGGAATAGTCACAGCAGAAAATCTGTGTTTAGTACACAGCTCTGAGACGATCGGGTTTATATAGTCGTGGGATCTTTTGAGGAAGGTCAGCGTCTCGATGAGCTGTGACTTCTTATCTCGCTGTCTGTTAAAAGCTCTAACAGATAGGTGAAAATCCTCCCCGTAGAGGTTATTAATTCTATATTTTAAGCTTTCGTGACTGCAAGGATTCATACTCTTTGGTTTTATTCGGTAAAGTCATGTAGGTAAAATAAAATTTAAAAAAAACAATTAAATCACGACGTTTCGGAGGCAACACAAGCTTCCGTCTTCAGGTGGAAGTCAGCAAAAAATCTGTGTTGAGTACACAACTCTGAGACGATCGGGTTTATATATTGTCGCGGCATCTTTTGAGGAAGGTCAGCGTCTCGATGAGCTGTGACCAAAGAGTATGAAACCTTGCAGTCACGAAAGCTTCAAATCTAGAATTAATAACCTCTACGGGGAGGATTTTCACCTATCTGTTAGAGCTTTTAACAGACGAGATAAGAAAAAAATCCAGAAAAACGCATGTCAAAAATGTTATAAATTGATTTGCATTTTAATGAGGGAAATAAATATTTGACCCCCTCTCAATCAGAAAGATTTCTGGCTCACAGGTGTCTTTTATACAGGTAACGAGCTGAGATTAGGAGCACACTCTTAAAGGGAGTGCTCCTAATCTCAGCTTGTTACCTGTATAAAAGACACCTGTCCACAGAAGCAATCAATAAATCAGATTCCAAACTCTCCACCATGGCCAAGACCAAAGAGCTCTCTAAGGATGTCAGGGACAAGATTGTAGACCTACACAAGGCTGGAATGGGCTACAAGACCATTGCCAAGCAGCTTGGTGAGAAGGTGACAATAAATTTTGATTTAAAGCTTTCGTGACTGCAGTAATTCATATTCTTAGTTTTTTCGGTAAAGTCACGTTGAAGAGAAACAACAAAATAACAAAATATATATAAAACAATAAAAAAATTTCTCACGACGTTTCGACCATAACTCAAACGGTCATCATCAGGTGTGTCGGTTTGCATAAATTTATTGTGAAAACGGCATAGTTATTTATTTATATATATAAAAATAACGTTTGCGTCACGCGCAACGATTGGCTGTTTGCCAGGACTAGTCCATCTATTTTTTGAAAAGAGGAGGGGGGAGACGAAATTTGTTTTTATGTATGCTGTCTGAAAGCCACTGTAAGCGTGAACAATCAATCAAGAACTGAAATGATTTATCAAATCTTTCCAATGATTGCTAAGATAAAATCCATCTTCTCGGTTGAAATTGTCTCTGTGTTTGTATATGTGGATAGCCTCATGAACGAATCTCTCATGGAAGCCAGATGGCTTACAAAGAACCTCCGTCTTGGAAAAGTCAATGGCATGTGAGCCTACTGAATTAGAACAATGATCTGCTACGGCCGAGGTGTTGGTCCTACCGTGTTTAAGGTCTGCTTTATGTTCACGAATGCGGTCCGAGATATGGCGTTTGGTTTCTCCAATGTAACTACTACCACAGAGGCAACTTAGTTTGTAGACACCAGGGTATTGTATGTCCGGAATCACATCTTTTACAGACGGAACCAGATCACGGATTTTATGTAATGTGTTGAAACGGACCTGGATCTTGTGTTTATTCAAGATTTTGGAGATCTTTTTTGTGATCCCAGCAATGTAGGGTAAAGTGATGGTTTTGAAAGGCTCCTCAAGAGGGTTCTTCTTCATGGTTTGAGTGATAGCTTTGCGGATTGTATAGTCGGAGTAACCATTAGCCCTAAGAGCTTGGTGTACGTGCTTGAGTTCACTGCTTATGTGTTCCTGGTCGGATATGCATTGGGCTCTATGATACAGAGTCTTGATGAGAGAATTCTTCTGTGATGGATGGTGGTGGGAATCCGGTTTCAGATAAGCATCCGTATGGGTAGCTTTCCTGTAGACAGAGTGGCTCATTGAACCATCAGGTCTCTTTTTAATTAGGACATCCAAAAAAGGTATCTTGCCATCTATTTCGACTTCCATGGTAAATCTGATGGCTGGGTGTATGGAATTGATGTGGTCGAAGAATTGGTCTAGAGCAGGCCGGCCATGTGGCCAGATGACAAAAGTGTCATCCACGTACCTCTTCCATAAGGTTGGGCGCAGAGTGGCAGTCTGGATGGCGTCAGTCTCAAATTTCTCCATGAAAATGTTAGCTATAACTGGAGAAAGGGGGGAGCCCATTGGGGTGCCCTCAGTTTGTTTGTAGAAAGTTCCATTCCAAGTGAAGTATGTATTGGTTAAACAGTGTCTCACCAGGGGGGGTACCTCAGTGTTTAGTCCTTGATGAACCAAGTCTTCAATGATTGCAATGGTGTCATGTACAGGAACCTTGGTGAATAAGGAAACTACATCAAAACTGACAAGCAGGTCGTCTGGGGACAGGGAAATACCCTTGATTGTTGATACCAGGTGAGTAGAATTTTGTACCGCAGAGGTGGTCTTTCCAGTGAAAGGACGCAGGATTTCAGACAAAAAACGAGCTAGTTTGTAGGTGGGGGAGCTGATAGTAGAAACTATGGGACGAAGAGGTGTATCAACTTTATGTATTTTTGGTAAGCCGTATAATCTTGGTGGCCTGGCAGCAGAAGGTTTCAACGAAAACTGTTTAGATTGATCAATTAATGCGGTTGAATCAGAAATTATTTTGTTGGTTTGTGTGACGAGGCTGTTGGTGGGATCTCTTTTTATTTTTGTATAACTACCATCGTCGAGTAATTCTTTAATTTTGTTGTTGTATTCTATTTTATCCATGATAACAGTAGCATTGCCTTTGTCAGCTGAGAGAACTACAATATCATTCCTCTTTTTTAATTTATATAATTCAAAACGCTCATCTTTGCTGAGGTTGCTAGCTGGCATCTTAGCGTTTTTGAGGGTTGCAGCGATTTCAGATCTTGCTACGTCTGCAGCGATGTGACCCAGGCCCCTGAGAGCAACGTCTACTTGGGCAATTTTATCATTAACTGGTATGTGTTTAGGTGTGACTGCAAAGTTTAGACCTTTAGCTAAAACGGATTTCAGACCATCGGAAATAGAACTGTTACTGCGATTAATTACGACTTTATTAACGTCTAACTTTTTGGTGTGTGGGTCCGGTCTTTTGTTTAAGAGGAGGTTAAATTTGGAAATCAGGTTTTCCTTACATTTGGTCGACATAGTAGCAGCTGAAGAGGCAGTCATATTGTCTACATGTTCCCAATCCGATGTGGACATTATTGCCGTCAATGATAAGTGTGATTTGTAGAGTGTCTTGTCTAACTGATCTAGTTCTGTGCGTATAAGTCTGATTTTTTCTGAGATAAGAGCTAAGCTAGTTTTGAAAAGAATTCGTTTCGCATTAGAAGAAGTTACAGTAGCAGAGGTGAGTGTAAATGCGATTGGTATTACCCCAGAGTCGCGGCATCTCTTCAGGAAGGTGAGAGACTCGATCAGCTGAGCTTTCTTATCCCGGAGTTTGTTGAAGGATCCTAAAGTTATGTGAAAACCCTCCCCGTAGAGGCGATTAAATTTTGATTTAAAGCTTTCGTGACTGCAGTAATTCATATTCTTAGTTTTTTCGGTAAAGTCACGTTGAAGAGAAACAACAAAATAATAAAATATATATAAAACAATAAAAAAAATTCTCACGACGTTTCGACCATAACTCAAACGGTCATCATCAGGTGTGTCGGTTTGCATAAATTTATTGTGAAAACGGCATAGTTATTTATTTATATATATAAAAATAACGTTTGCGTCACGCGCAACGATTGGCTGTTTGCCAGGACTAGTCCATCTATTTTTTGAAAAGAGGAGGGGGGAGACGAAATTTGTTTTTATGTATGCTGTCTGAAAGCCACTGTAAGCGTGAACAATCAATCAAGAACTGAAATGATTTATCAAATCTTTCCAATGATTGCTAAGATAAAATCCATCTTCTCGGTTGAAATTGTCTCTGTGTTTGTATATGTGGATAGCCTCATGAACGAATCTCTCATGGAAGCCAGATGGCTTACAAAGAACCTCCGTCTTGGAAAAGTCAATGGCATGTGAGCCTACTGAATTAGAACAATGATCTGCTACGGCCGAGGTGTTGGTCCTACCGTGTTTAAGGTCTGCTTTATGTTCACGAATGCGGTCCGAGATATGGCGTTTGGTTTCTCCAATGTAACTACTACCACAGAGGCAACTTAGTTTGTAGACACCAGGGTATTGTATGTCCGGAATCACATCTTTTACAGACGGAACCAGATCACGGATTTTATGTAATGTGTTGAAACGGACCTGGATCTTGTGTTTATTCAAGATTTTGGAGATCTTTTTTGTGATCCCAGCAATGTAGGGTAAAGTGATGGTTTTGAAAGGCTCCTCAAGAGGGTTCTTCTTCATGGTTTGAGTGATAGCTTTGCGGATTGTATAGTCGGAGTAACCATTAGCCCTAAGAGCTTGGTGTACGTGCTTGAGTTCACTGCTTATGTGTTCCTGGTCGGATATGCATTGGGCTCTATGATACAGAGTCTTGATGAGAGAATTCTTCTGTGATGGATGGTGGTGGGAATCCGGTTTCAGATAAGCATCCGTATGGGTAGCTTTCCTGTAGACAGAGTGGCTCATTGAACCATCAGGTCTCTTTTTAATTAGGACATCCAAAAAAGGTATCTTGCCATCTATTTCGACTTCCATGGTAAATCTGATGGCTGGGTGTATGGAATTGATGTGGTCGAAGAATTGGTCTAGAGCAGGCCGGCCATGTGGCCAGATGACAAAAGTGTCATCCACGTACCTCTTCCATAAGGTTGGGCGCAGAGTGGCAGTCTGGATGGCGTCAGTCTCAAATTTCTCCATGAAAATGTTAGCTATAACTGGAGAAAGGGGGGAGCCCATTGGGGTGCCCTCAGTTTGTTTGTAGAAAGTTCCATTCCAAGTGAAGTATGTATTGGTTAAACAGTGTCTCACCAGGGGGGGTACCTCAGTGTTTAGTCCTTGATGAACCAAGTCTTCAATGATTGCAATGGTGTCAGGTACAGGAACCTTGGTGAATAAGGAAACTACATCAAAACTGACAAGCAGGTCGTCTGGGGACAGGGAAATACCCTTGATTGTTGATACCAGGTGAGTAGAATTTTGTACCGCAGAGGTGGTCTTTCCAGTGAAAGGACGCAGGATTTCAGACAAAAAACGAGCTAGTTTGTAGGTGGGGGAGCTGATAGTAGAAACTATGGGACGAAGAGGTGTATCAACTTTATGTATTTTTGGTAAGCCGTATAATCTTGGTGGCCTGGCAGCAGAAGGTTTCAACGAAAACTGTTTAAATTGATCAATTAATGCGGTTGAATCAGAAATTATTTTGTTGGTTTGTGTGACGAGGCTGTTGGTGGGATCTCTTTTTATTTTTGTATAACTACCATCGTCGAGTAATTCTTTAATTTTGTTGTTGTATTCTATTTTATCCATGATAACAGTAGCATTGCCTTTGTCAGCTGAGAGAACTACAATATCATTCCTCTTTTTTAATTTATATAATTCAAAACGCTCATCTTTGCTGAGGTTGCTAGCTGGCATCTTAGCGTTTTTGAGGGTTGCAGCGATTTCAGATCTTGCTACGTCTGCAGCGATGTGACCCAGGCCCCTGAGAGCAACGTCTACTTGGGCAATTATATCATTAACTGGTATGTGTTTAGGTGTGACTGCAAAGTTTAGACCTTTAGCTAAAACGGATTTCAGACCATCGGAAATAGAACTGTTACTGCGATTAATTACGACTTTATTAACGTCTAACTTTTTGGTGTGTGGGTCCGGTCTTTTGTTTAAGAGGAGGTTAAATTTGGAAATCAGGTTTTCCTTACATTTGGTCGACATAGTAGCAGCTGAAGAGGCAGTCATATTGTCTACATGTTCCCAATCCGATGTGGACATTATTGCCGTCAATGATAAGTGTGATTTGTAGAGTGTCTTGTCTAACTGATCTAGTTCTGTGCGTATAAGTCTGATTTTTTCTGAGATAAGAGCTAAGCTAGTTTTGAAAAGAATTCGTTTCGCATTAGAAGAAGTTAAAGTAGCAGAGGTGAGTGTAAATGCGATTGGTATTACCCCAGAGTCGCGGCATCTCTTCAGGAAGGTGAGAGACTCGATCAGCTGAGCTTTCTTATCCCGGAGTTTGTTGAAGGATCTTAAAGTTATGTGAAAACCCTCCCCGTAGAGGCGATTAAATTTTGATTTAAAGCTTTCGTGACTGCAGTAATTCATATTCTTAGTTTTTTCGGTAAAGTCACGTTGAAGAGAAACAACAAAATAATAAAATATATATAAAACAATAAAAAAAATTCTCACGACGTTTCGACCATAACTCAAACGGTCATCATCAGGTGTGTCAGTTTGCATAAATTTATTGTGAAAACGGCATAGTTATTTATTTATATATATAAAAATAACGTTTGCGTCACGCGCAACGATTGGCTGTTTGCCAGGACTAGTCCATCTATTTTTTGAAAAGAGGAGGGGGGAGACGAAATTTGTTTTTATGTATGCTGTCTGAAAGCCACTGTAAGCGTGAACAATCAATCAAGAACTGAAATGATTTATCAAATCTTTCCAATGATTGCTAAGATAAAATCCATCTTCTCGGTTGAAATTGTCTCTGTGTTTGTATATGTGGATAGCCTCATGAACGAATCTCTCATGGAAGCCAGATGGCTTACAAAGAACCTCCGTCTTGGAAAAGTCAATGGCATGTGAGCCTACTGAATTAGAACAATGATCTGCTACGGCCGAGGTGTTGATCCTACCGTGTTTAAGGTCTGCTTTATGTTCACGAATGCGGTCCGAGATATGGCGTTTGGTTTCTCCAATGTAACTACTACCACAGAGGCAACTTAGTTTGTAGACACCAGGGTATTGTATGTCCGGAATCACATCTTTTACAGACGGAACCAGATCACGGATTTTATGTAATGTGTTGAAACAGACCTGGATCTTGTGTTTATTCAAGATTTTGGAGATCTTTTTTGTGATCCCAGCAATGTAGGGTAAAGTGATGGTTTTGAAAGGCTCCTCAAGAGGGTTCTTCTTCATGGTTTGAGTGATAGCTTTGCGGATTGTATAGTCGGAGTAACCATTAGCCCTAAGAGCTTGGTGTACGTGCTTGAGTTCACTGCTTATGTGTTCCTGGTCGGATATGCATTGGGCTCTATGATACAGAGTCTTGATGAGAGAATTCTTCTGTGATGGATGGTGGTGGGAATCCGGTTTCAGATAAGCATCCGTATGGGTAGCTTTCCTGTAGACAGAGTGGCTCATTGAACCATCAGGTCTCTTTTTAATTAGGACATCCAAAAAAGGTATCTTGCCATCTATTTCGACTTCCATGGTAAATCTGATGGCTGGGTGTATGGAATTGATGTGGTCGAAGAATTGGTCTAGAGCAGGCCGGCCATGTGGCCAGATGACAAAAGTGTCATCCACGTACCTCTTCCATAAGGTTGGGCGCAGAGTGGCAGTCTGGATGGCGTCAGTCTCAAATTTCTCCATGAAAATGTTAGCTATAACTGGAGAAAGGGGGGAGCCCATTGGGGTGCCCTCAGTTTGTTTGTAGAAAGTTCCATTCCAAGTGAAGTATGTATTGGTTAAACAGTGTCTCACCAGGGGGGGTACCTCAGTGTTTAGTCCTTGATGAACCAAGTCTTCAATGATTGCAATGGTGTCAGGTACAGGAACCTTGGTGAATAAGGAAACTACATCAAAACTGACAAGCAGGTCGTCTGGGGACAGGGAAATACCCTTGATTGTTGATACCAGGTGAGTAGAATTTTGTACCGCAGAGGTGGTCTTTCCAGTGAAAGGACGCAGGATTTCAGACAAAAAACGAGCTAGTTTGTAGGTGGGGGAGCTGATAGTAGAAACTATGGGACGAAGAGGTGTATCAACTTTATGTATTTTTGGTAAGCCGTATAATCTTGGTGGCCTGGCAGCAGAAGGTTTCAACGAAAACTGTTTAAATTGATCAATTAATGCGGTTGAATCAGAAATTATTTTGTTGGTTTGTGTGACGAGGCTGTTGGTGGGATCTCTTTTTATTTTTGTATAACCACCATCGTCGAGTAATTCTTTAATTTTGTTGTTGTATTCTATTTTATCCATGATAACAGTAGCATTGCCTTTGTCAGCTGAGAGAACTACAATATCATTCCTCTTTTTTAATTTATATAATTCAAAACGCTCATCTTTGCTGAGGTTGCTAGCTGGCATCTTAGCGTTTTTGAGGGTTGCAGCGATTTCAGATCTTGCTACGTCTGCAGCGATGTGACCCAGGCCCCTAAGAGCAACGTCTACTTGGGCAATTATATCATTAACTGGTATGTGTTTAGGTGTGACTGCAAAGTTTAGACCTTTAGCTAAAACGGATTTCAGACCATCGGAAATAGAACTGTTACTGCGATTAATTACGACTTTATTAACGTCTAACTTTTTGGTGTGTGGGTCCGGTCTTTTGTTTAAGAGGAGGTTAAATTTGGAAATCAGGTTTTCCTTACATTTGGTCGACATAGTAGCAGCTGAAGAGGCAGTCATATTGTCTACATGTTCCCAATCCGATGTGGACATTATTGCCGTCAATGATAAGTGTGATTTGTAGAGTGTCTTGTCTAACTGATCTAGTTCTGTGCGTATAAGTCTGATTTTTTCTGAGATAAGAGCTAAGCTAGTTTTGAAAAGAATTCGTTTCGCATTAGAAGAAGTTACAGTAGCAGAGGTGAGTGTAAATGCGATTGGTATTACCCCAGAGTCGCGGCATCTCTTCAGGAAGGTGAGAGACTCGATCAGCTGAACTTTCTTATCCCGGAGTTTGTTGAAGGATCTTAAAGTTATGTGAAAACCCTCCCCGTAGAGGCGATTAAATTTTGATTTAAAGCTTTCGTGACTGCAGTAATTCATATTCTTAGTTTTTTCGGTAAAGTCACGTTGAAGAGAAACAACAAAATAACAAAATATATATAAAACAATAAAAAAATTTCTCACGACGTTTCGACCATAACTCAAACGGTCATCATCAGGTGTGTCGGTTTGCATAAATTTATTGTGAAAACGGCATAGTTATTTATTTATATATATAAAAATAACGTTTGCGTCACGCGCAACGATTGGCTGTTTGCCAGGACTAGTCCATCTATTTTTTGAAAAGAGGAGGGGGGAGACGAAATTTGTTTTTATGTATGCTGTCTGAAAGCCACTGTAAGCGTGAACAATCAATCAAGAACTGAAATGATTTATCAAATCTTTCCAATGATTGCTAAGATAAAATCCATCTTCTCGGTTGAAATTGTCTCTGTGTTTGTATATGTGGATAGCCTCATGAACGAATCTCTCATGGAAGCCAGATGGCTTACAAAGAACCTCCGTCTTGGAAAAGTCAATGGCATGTGAGCCTACTGAATTAGAACAATGATCTGCTACGGCCGAGGTGTTGGTCCTACCGTGTTTAAGGTCTGCTTTATGTTCACGAATGCGGTCCGAGATATGGCGTTTGGTTTCTCCAATGTAACTACTACCACAGAGGCAACTTAGTTTGTAGACACCAGGGTATTGTATGTCCGGAATCACATCTTTTACAGACGGAACCAGATCACGGATTTTATGTAATGTGTTGAAACGGACCTGGATCTTGTGTTTATTCAAGATTTTGGAGATCTTTTTTGTGATCCCAGCAATGTAGGGTAAAGTGATGGTTTTGAAAGGCTCCTCAAGAGGGTTCTTCTTCATGGTTTGAGTGATAGCTTTGCGGATTGTATAGTCGGAGTAACCATTAGCCCTAAGAGCTTGGTGTACGTGCTTGAGTTCACTGCTTATGTGTTCCTGGTCGGATATGCATTGGGCTCTATGATACAGAGTCTTGATGAGAGAATTCTTCTGTGATGGATGGTGGTGGGAATCCGGTTTCAGATAAGCATCCGTATGGGTAGCTTTCCTGTAGACAGAGTGGCTCATTGAACCATCAGGTCTCTTTTTAATTAGGACATCCAAAAAAGGTATCTTGCCATCTATTTCGACTTCCATGGTAAATCTGATGGCTGGGTGTATGGAATTGATGTGGTCGAAGAATTGGTCTAGAGCAGGCCGGCCATGTGGCCAGATGACAAAAGTGTCATCCACGTACCTCTTCCATAAGGTTGGGCGCAGAGTGGCAGTCTGGATGGCGTCAGTCTCAAATTTCTCCATGAAAATGTTAGCTATAACTGGAGAAAGGGGGGAGCCCATTGGGGTGCCCTCAGTTTGTTTGTAGAAAGTTCCATTCCAAGTGAAGTATGTATTGGTTAAACAGTGTCTCACCAGGGGGGGTACCTCAGTGTTTAGTCCTTGATGAACCAAGTCTTCAATGATTGCAATGGTGTCAGGTACAGGAACCTTGGTGAATAAGGAAACTACATCAAAACTGACAAGCAGGTCGTCTGGGGACAGGGAAATACCCTTGATTGTTGATACCAGGTGAGTAGAATTTTGTACCGCAGAGGTGGTCTTTCCAGTGAAAGGACGCAGGATTTCAGACAAAAAACGAGCTAGTTTGTAGGTGGGGGAGCTGATAGTAGAAACTATGGGACGAAGAGGTGTATCAACTTTATGTATTTTTGGTAAGCCGTATAATCTTGGTGGCCTGGCAGCAGAAGGTTTCAACGAAAACTGTTTAGATTGATCAATTAATGCGGTTGAATCAGAAATTATTTTGTTGGTTTGTGTGACGAGGCTGTTGGTGGGATCTCTTTTTATTTTTGTATAACTACCATCGTCGAGTAATTCTTTAATTTTGTTGTTGTATTCTATTTTATCCATGATAACAGTAGCATTGCCTTTGTCAGCTGAGAGAACTACAATATCATTCCTCTTTTTTAATTTATATAATTCAAAACGCTCATCTTTGCTGAGGTTGCTAGCTGGCATCTTAGCGTTTTTGAGGGTTGCAGCGATTTCAGATCTTGCTACGTCTGCAGCGATGTGACCCAGGCCCCTGAGAGCAACGTCTACTTGGGCAATTATATCATTAACTGGTATGTGTTTAGGTGTGACTGCAAAGTTTAGACCTTTAGCTAAAACGGATTTCAGACCATCGGAAATAGAACTGTTACTGCGATTAATTACGACTTTATTAACGTCTAACTTTTTGGTGTGTGGGTCCGGTCTTTTGTTTAAGAGGAGGTTAAATTTGGAAATCAGGTTTTCCTTACATTTGGTCGACATAGTAGCAGCTGAAGAGGCAGTCATATTGTCTACATGTTCCCAATCCGATGTGGACATTATTGCCGTCAATGATAAGTGTGATTTGTAGAGTGTCTTGTCTAACTGATCTAGTTCTGTGCGTATAAGTCTGATTTTTTCTGAGATAAGAGCTAAGCTAGTTTTGAAAAGAATTCGTTTCGCATTAGAAGAAGTTACAGTAGCAGAGGTGAGTGTAAATGCGATTGGTATTACCCCAGAGTCGCGGCATCTCTTCAGGAAGGTGAGAGACTCGATCAGCTGAACTTTCTTATCCCGGAGTTTGTTGAAGGATCTTAAAGTTATGTGAAAACCCTCCCCGTAGAGGCGATTAAATTTTGATTTAAAGCTTTCGTGACTGCAGTAATTCATATTCTTAGTTTTTTCGGTAAAGTCACGTTGAAGAGAAACAACAAAATAACAAAATATATATAAAACAATAAAAAAATTTCTCACGACGTTTCGACCATAACTCAAACGGTCATCATCAGGTGTGTCGGTTTGCATAAATTTATTGTGAAAACGGCATAGTTATTTATTTATATATAAATAACGTTTGCGTCACGCACAACGATTGGCTGTTTGCCAGGACTAGTCCATCTATTTTTTGAAAAGAGGAGGGGGGAGACGAAATTTGTTTTTATGTATGCTGTCTGAAAGCCACTGTAAGCGTGAACAATCAATCAAGAACTGAAATGATTTATCAAATCTTTCCAATGATTGCTAAGATAAAATCCATCTTCTCGGTTGAAATTGTCTCTGTGTTTGTATATGTGGATAGCCTCATGAACGAATCTCTCATGGAAGCCAGATGGCTTACAAAGAACCTCCGTCTTGGAAAAGTCAATGGCATGTGAGCCTACTGAATTAGAACAATGATCTGCTACGGCCGAGGTGTTGGTCCTACCGTGTTTAAGGTCTGCTTTATGTTCACGAATGCGGTCCGAGATATGGCGTTTGGTTTCTCCAATGTAACTACTACCACAGAGGCAACTTAGTTTGTAGACACCAGGGTATTGTATGTCCGGAATCACATCTTTTACAGACGGAACCAGATCACGGATTTTATGTAATGTGTTGAAACGGACCTGGATCTTGTGTTTATTCAAGATTTTGGAGATCTTTTTTGTGATCCCAGCAATGTAGGGTAAAGTGATGGTTTTGAAAGGCTCCTCAAGAGGGTTCTTCTTCATGGTTTGAGTGATAGCTTTGCGGATTGTATAGTCGGAGTAACCATTAGCCCTAAGAGCTTGGTGTACGTGCTTGAGTTCACTGCTTATGTGTTCCTGATCGGATATGCATTGGGCTCTATGATACAGAGTCTTGATGAGAGAATTCTTCTGTGATGGATGGTGGTGGGAATCCGGTTTCAGATAAGCATCCGTATGGGTAGCTTTCCTGTAGACAGAGTGGCTCATTGAACCATCAGGTCTCTTTTTAATTAGGACATCCAAAAAAGGTATCTTGCCATCTATTTCGACTTCCATGGTAAATCTGATGGCTGGGTGTATGGAATTGATGTGGTCGAAGAATTGGTCTAGAGCAGGCCGGCCATGTGGCCAGATGACAAAAGTGTCATCCACGTACCTCTTCCATAAGGTTGGGCGCAGAGTGGCAGTCTGGATGGCGTCAGTCTCAAATTTCTCCATGAAAATGTTAGCTATAACTGGAGAAAGGGGGGAGCCCATTGGGGTGCCCTCAGTTTGTTTGTAGAAAGTTCCATTCCAAGTGAAGTATGTATTGGTTAAACAGTGTCTCACCAGGGGGGGTACCTCAGTGTTTAGTCCTTGATGAACCAAGTCTTCAATGATTGCAATGGTGTCAGGTACAGGAACCTTGGTGAATAAGGAAACTACATCAAAACTGACAAGCAGGTCGTCTGGGGACAGGGAAATACCCTTGATTGTTGATACCAGGTGAGTAGAATTTTGTACCGCAGAGGTGGTCTTTCCAGTGAAAGGACGCAGGATTTCAGACAAAAAACGAGCTAGTTTGTAGGTGGGGGAGCTGATAGTAGAAACTATGGGACGAAGAGGTGTATCAACTTTATGTATTTTTGGTAAGCCGTATAATCTTGGTGGCCTGGCAGCAGAAGGTTTCAACGAAAACTGTTTAGATTGATCAATTAATGCGGTTGAATCAGAAATTATTTTGTTGGTTTGTGTGACGAGGCTGTTGGTGGGATCTCTTTTTATTTTTGTATAACTACCATCGTCGAGTAATTCTTTAATTTTGTTGTTGTATTCTATTTTATCCATGATAACAGTAGCATTGCCTTTGTCAGCTGAGAGAACTACAATATCATTCCTCTTTTTTAATTTATATAATTCAAAACGCTCATCTTTGCTGAGGTTGCTAGCTGGCATCTTAGCGTTTTTGAGGGTTGCAGCGATTTCAGATCTTGCTACGTCTGCAGCGATGTGACCCAGGCCCCTGAGAGCAACGTCTACTTGGGCAATTATATCATTAACTGGTATGTGTTTAGGTGTGACTGCAAAGTTTAGACCTTTAGCTAAAACGGATTTCAGACCATCGGAAATAGAACTGTTACTGCGATTAATTACGACTTTATTAACGTCTAACTTTTTGGTGTGTGGGTCCGGTCTTTTGTTTAAGAGGAGGTTAAATTTGGAAATCAGGTTTTCCTTACATTTGGTCGACATAGTAGCAGCTGAAGAGGCAGTCATATTGTCTACATGTTCCCAATCCGATGTGGACATTATTGCCGTCAATGATAAGTGTGATTTGTAGAGTGTCTTGTCTAACTGATCTAGTTCTGTGCGTATAAGTCTGATTTTTTCTGAGATAAGAGCTAAGCTAGTTTTGAAAAGAATTCGTTTCGCATTAGAAGAAGTTACAGTAGCAGAGGTGAGTGTAAATGCGATTGGTATTACCCCAGAGTCGCGGCATCTCTTCAGGAAGGTGAGAGACTCGATCAGCTGAACTTTCTTATCCCGGAGTTTGTTGAAGGATCTTAAAGTTATGTGAAAACCCTCCCCGTAGAGGCGATTACATTTTGATTTAAAGCTTTCGTGACTGCAGTAATTCATATTCTTAGTTTTTTCGGTAAAGTCACGTTGAAGAGAAACAACAAAATAACAAAATATATATAAAACAATAAAAAAATTTCTCACGACGTTTCGACCATAACTCAAACGGTCATCATCAGGTGTGTCGGTTTGCATAAATTTATTGTGAAAACGGCATAGTTATTTATTTATATATATAAAAATAACGTTTGCGTCACGCGCAACGATTGGCTGTTTGCCAGGACTAGTCCATCTATTTTTTGAAAAGAGGAGGGGGGAGACGAAATTTGTTTTTATGTATGCTGTCTGAAAGCCACTGTAAGCGTGAACAATCAATCAAGAACTGAAATGATTTATCAAATCTTTCCAATGATTGCTAAGATAAAATCCATCTTCTCGGTTGAAATTGTCTCTGTGTTTGTATATGTGGATAGCCTCATGAACGAATCTCTCATGGAAGCCAGATGGCTTACAAAGAACCTCCGTCTTGGAAAAGTCAATGGCATGTGAGCCTACTGAATTAGAACAATGATCTGCTACGGCCGAGGTGTTGGTCCTACCGTGTTTAAGGTCTGCTTTATGTTCACGAATGCGGTCCGAGATATGGCGTTTGGTTTCTCCAATGTAACTACTACCACAGAGGCAACTTAGTTTGTAGACACCAGGGTATTGTATGTCCGGAATCACATCTTTTACAGACGGAACCAGATCACGGATTTTATGTAATGTGTTGAAACGGACCTGGATCTTGTGTTTATTCAAGATTTTGGAGATCTTTTTTGTGATCCCAGCAATGTAGGGTAAAGTGATGGTTTTGAAAGGCTCCTCAAGAGGGTTCTTCTTCATGGTTTGAGTGATAGCTTTGCGGATTGTATAGTCGGAGTAACCATTAGCCCTAAGAGCTTGGTGTACGTGCTTGAGTTCACTGCTTATGTGTTCCTGGTCGGATATGCATTGGGCTCTATGATACAGAGTCTTGATGAGAGAATTCTTCTGTGATGGATGGTGGTGGGAATCCGGTTTCAGATAAGCATCCGTATGGGTAGCTTTCCTGTAGACAGAGTGGCTCATTGAACCATCAGGTCTCTTTTTAATTAGGACATCCAAAAAAGGTATCTTGCCATCTATTTCGACTTCCATGGTAAATCTGATGGCTGGGTGTATGGAATTGATGTGGTCGAAGAATTGGTCTAGAGCAGGCCGGCCATGTGGCCAGATGACAAAAGTGTCATCCACGTACCTCTTCCATAAGGTTGGGCGCAGAGTGGCAGTCTGGATGGCGTCAGTCTCAAATTTCTCCATGAAAATGTTAGCTATAACTGGAGAAAGGGGGGAGCCCATTGGGGTGCCCTCAGTTTGTTTGTAGAAAGTTCCATTCCAAGTGAAGTATGTATTGGTTAAACAGTGTCTCACCAGGGGGGGTACCTCAGTGTTTAGTCCTTGATGAACCAAGTCTTCAATGATTGCAATGGTGTCAGGTACAGGAACCTTGGTGAATAAGGAAACTACATCAAAACTGACAAGCAGGTCGTCTGGGGACAGGGAAATACCCTTGATTGTTGATACCAGGTGAGTAGAATTTTGTACCGCAGAGGTGGTCTTTCCAGTGAAAGGACGCAGGATTTCAGACAAAAAACGAGCTAGTTTGTAGGTGGGGGAGCTGATAGTAGAAACTATGGGACGAAGAGGTGTATCAACTTTATGTATTTTTGGTAAGCCGTATAATCTTGGTGGCCTGGCAGCAGAAGGTTTCAACGAAAACTGTTTAGATTGATCAATTAATGCGGTTGAATCAGAAATTATTTTGTTGGTTTGTGTGACGAGGCTGTTGGTGGGATCTCTTTTTATTTTTGTATAACTACCATCGTCGAGTAATTCTTTAATTTTGTTGTTGTATTCTATTTTATCCATGATAACAGTAGCATTGCCTTTGTCAGCTGAGAGAACTACAATATCATTCCTCTTTTTTAATTTATATAATTCAAAACGCTCATCTTTGCTGAGGTTGCTAGCTGGCATCTTAGCGTTTTTGAGGGTTGCAGCGATTTCAGATCTTGCTACGTCTGCAGCGATGTGACCCAGGCCCCTGAGAGCAACGTCTACTTGGGCAATTATATCATTAACTGGTATGTGTTTAGGTGTGACTGCAAAGTTTAGACCTTTAGCTAAAACGGATTTCAGACCATCGGAAATAGAACTGTTACTGCGATTAATTACGACTTTATTAACGTCTAACTTTTTGGTGTGTGGGTCCGGTCTTTTGTTTAAGAGGAGGTTAAATTTGGAAATCAGGTTTTCCTTACATTTGGTCGACATAGTAGCAGCTGAAGAGGCAGTCATATTGTCTACATGTTCCCAATCCGATGTGGACATTATTGCCGTCAATGATAAGTGTGATTTGTAGAGTGTCTTGTCTAACTGATCTAGTTCTGTGCGTATAAGTCTGATTTTTTCTGAGATAAGAGCTAAGCTAGTTTTGAAAAGAATTCGTTTCGCATTAGAAGAAGTTACAGTAGCAGAGGTGAGTGTAAATGCGATTGGTATTACCCCAGAGTCGCGGCATCTCTTCAGGAAGGTGAGAGACTCGATCAGCTGAGCTTTCTTATCCCGGAGTTTGTTGAAGGATCTTAAAGTTATGTGAAAACCCTCCCCGTAGAGGCGATTAAATTTTGATTTAAAGCTTTCGTGACTGCAGTAATTCATATTCTTAGTTTTTTCGGTAAAGTCACGTTGAAGAGAAACAACAAAATAATAAAATATATATAAAACAATAAAAAAAATTCTCACGACGTTTCGACCATAACTCAAACGGTCATCATCAGGTGTGTCGGTTTGCATAAATTTATTGTGAAAACGGCATAGTTATTTATTTATATATATAAAAATAACGTTTGCGTCACGCGCAACGATTGGCTGTTTGCCAGGACTAGTCCATCTATTTTTTGAAAAGAGGAGGGGGGAGACGAAATTTGTTTTTATGTATGCTGTCTGAAAGCCACTGTAAGCGTGAACAATCAATCAAGAACTGAAATGATTTATCAAATCTTTCCAATGATTGCTAAGATAAAATCCATCTTCTCGGTTGAAATTGTCTCTGTGTTTGTATATGTGGATAGCCTCATGAACGAATCTCTCATGGAAGCCAGATGGCTTACAAAGAACCTCCGTCTTGGAAAAGTCAATGGCATGTGAGCCTACTGAATTAGAACAATGATCTGCTACGGCCGAGGTGTTGGTCCTACCGTGTTTAAGGTCTGCTTTATGTTCACGAATGCGGTCCGAGATATGGCGTTTGGTTTCTCCAATGTAACTACTACCACAGAGGCAACTTAGTTTGTAGACACCAGGGTATTGTATGTCCGGAATCACATCTTTTACAGACGGAACCAGATCACGGATTTTATGTAATGTGTTGAAACGGACCTGGATCTTGTGTTTATTCAAGATTTTGGAGATCTTTTTTGTGATCCCAGCAATGTAGGGTAAAGTGATGGTTTTGAAAGGCTCCTCAAGAGGGTTCTTCTTCATGGTTTGAGTGATAGCTTTGCGGATTGTATAGTCGGAGTAACCATTAGCCCTAAGAGCTTGGTGTACGTGCTTGAGTTCACTGCTTATGTGTTCCTGGTCGGATATGCATTGGGCTCTATGATACAGAGTCTTGATGAGAGAATTCTTCTGTGATGGATGGTGGTGGGAATCCGGTTTCAGATAAGCATCCGTATGGGTAGCTTTCCTGTAGACAGAGTGGCTCATTGAACCATCAGGTCTCTTTTTAATTAGGACATCCAAAAAAGGTATCTTGCCATCTATTTCGACTTCCATGGTAAATCTGATGGCTGGGTGTATGGAATTGATGTGGTCGAAGAATTGGTCTAGAGCAGGCCGGCCATGTGGCCAGATGACAAAAGTGTCATCCACGTACCTCTTCCATAAGGTTGGGCGCAGAGTGGCGGTCTGGATGGCGTCAGTCTCAAATTTCTCCATGAAAATGTTAGCTATAACTGGAGAAAGGGGGGAGCCCATTGGGGTGCCCTCAGTTTGTTTGTAGAAAGTTCCATTCCAAGTGAAGTATGTATTGGTTAAACAGTGTCTCACCAGGGGGGGTACCTCAGTGTTTAGTCCTTGATGAACCAAGTCTTCAATGATTGCAATGGTGTCAGGTACAGGAACCTTGGTGAATAAGGAAACTACATCAAAACTGACAAGCAGGTCGTCTGGGGACAGGGAAATACCCTTGATTGTTGATACCAGGTGAGTAGAATTTTGTACCGCAGAGGTGGTCTTTCCAGTGAAAGGACGCAGGATTTCAGACAAAAAACGAGCTAGTTTGTAGGTGGGGGAGCTGATAGTAGAAACTATGGGACGAAGAGGTGTATCAACTTTATGTATTTTTGGTAAGCCGTATAATCTTGGTGGCCTGGCAGCAGAAGGTTTCAACGAAAACTGTTTAAATTGATCAATTAATGCGGTTGAATCAGAAATTATTTTGTTGGTTTGTGTGACGAGGCTGTTGGTGGGATCTCTTTTTATTTTTGTATAACTACCATCGTCGAGTAATTCTTTAATTTTGTTGTTGTATTCTATTTTATCCATGATAACAGTAGCATTGCCTTTGTCAGCTGAGAGAACTACAATATCATTCCTCTTTTTTAATTTATATAATTCAAAACGCTCATCTTTGCTGAGGTTGCTAGCTGGCATCTTAGCGTTTTTGAGGGTTGCAGCGATTTCAGATCTTGCTACGTCTGCAGCGATGTGACCCAGGCCCCTGAGAGCAACGTCTACTTGGGCAATTATATCATTAACTGGTATGTGTTTAGGTGTGACTGCAAAGTTTAGACCTTTAGCTAAAACGGATTTCAGACCATCGGAAATAGAACTGTTACTGCGATTAATTACGACTTTATTAACGTCTAACTTTTTGGTGTGTGGGTCCGGTCTTTTGTTTAAGAGGAGGTTAAATTTGGAAATCAGGTTTTCCTTACATTTGGTCGACATAGTAGCAGCTGAAGAGGCAGTCATATTGTCTACATGTTCCCAATCCGATGTGGACATTATTGCCGTCAATGATAAGTGTGATTTGTAGAGTGTCTTGTCTAACTGATCTAGTTCTGTGCGTATAAGTCTGATTTTTTCTGAGATAAGAGCTAAGCTAGTTTTGAAAAGAATTCGTTTCGCATTAGAAGAAGTTACAGTAGCAGAGGTGAGTGTAAATGCGATTGGTATTACCCCAGAGTCGCGGCATCTCTTCAGGAAGGTGAGAGACTCGATCAGCTGAACTTTCTTATCCCGGAGTTTGTTGAAGGATCTTAAAGTTATGTGAAAACCCTCCCCGTAGAGGCGATTAAATTTTGATTTAAAGCTTTCGTGACTGCAGTAATTCATATTCTTAGTTTTTTCGGTAAAGTCACGTTGAAGAGAAACAACAAAATAATAAAATATATATAAAACAATAAAAAAAATTCTCACGACGTTTCGACCATAACTCAAACGGTCATCATCTGGTGTGTCGGTTTGCATAAATTTATTGTGAAAACGGCATAGTTATTTATTTATATATATAAAAATAACGTTTGCGTCACGCGCAACGATTGGCTGTTTGCCAGGACTAGTCCATCTATTTTTTGAAAAGAGGAGGGGGGAGACGAAATTTGTTTTTATGTATGCTGTCTGAAAGCCACTGTAAGCGTGAACAATCAATCAAGAACTGAAATGATTTATCAAATCTTTCCAATGATTGCTAAGATAAAATCCATCTTCTCGGTTGAAATTGTCTCTGTGTTTGTATATGTGGATAGCCTCATGAACGAATCTCTCATGGAAGCCAGATGGCTTACAAAGAACCTCCGTCTTGGAAAAGTCAATGGCATGTGAGCCTACTGAATTAGAACAATGATCTGCTACGGCCGAGGTGTTGGTCCTACCGTGTTTAAGGTCTGCTTTATGTTCACGAATGCGGTCCGAGATATGGCGTTTGGTTTCTCCAATGTAACTACTACCACAGAGGCAACTTAGTTTGTAGACACCAGGGTATTGTATGTCCGGAATCACATCTTTTACAGACGGAACCAGATCACGGATTTTATGTAATGTGTTGAAACGGACCTGGATCTTGTGTTTATTCAAGATTTTGGAGATCTTTTTTGTGATCCCAGCAATGTAGGGTAAAGTGATGGTTTTGAAAGGCTCCTCAAGAGGGTTCTTCTTCATGGTTTGAGTGATAGCTTTGCGGATTGTATAGTCGGAGTAACCATTAGCCCTAAGAGCTTGGTGTACGTGCTTGAGTTCACTGCTTATGTGTTCCTGGTCGGATATGCATTGGGCTCTATGATACAGAGTCTTGATGAGAGAATTCTTCTGTGATGGATGGTGGTGGGAATCCGGTTTCAGATAAGCATCCGTATGGGTAGCTTTCCTGTAGACAGAGTGGCTCATTGAACCATCAGGTCTCTTTTTAATTAGGACATCCAAAAAAGGTATCTTGCCATCTATTTCGACTTCCATGGTAAATCTGATGGCTGGGTGTATGGAATTGATGTGGTCGAAGAATTGGTCTAGAGCAGGCCGGCCATGTGGCCAGATGACAAAAGTGTCATCCACGTACCTCTTCCATAAGGTTGGGCGCAGAGTGGCAGTCTGGATGGCGTCAGTCTCAAATTTCTCCATGAAAATGTTAGCTATAACTGGAGAAAGGGGGGAGCCCATTGGGGTGCCCTCAGTTTGTTTGTAGAAAGTTCCATTCCAAGTGAAGTATGTATTGGTTAAACAGTGTCTCACCAGGGGGGGTACCTCAGTGTTTAGTCCTTGATGAACCAAGTCTTCAATGATTGCAATGGTGTCAGGTACAGGAACCTTGGTGAATAAGGAAACTACATCAAAACTGACAAGCAGGTCGTCTGGGGACAGGGAAATACCCTTGATTGTTGATACCAGGTGAGTAGAATTTTGTACCGCAGAGGTGGTCTTTCCAGTGAAAGGACGCAGGATTTCAGACAAAAAACGAGCTAGTTTGTAGGTGGGGGAGCTGATAGTAGAAACTATGGGACGAAGAGGTGTATCAACTTTATGTATTTTTGGTAAGCCGTATAATCTTGGTGGCCTGGCAGCAGAAGGTTTCAACGAAAACTGTTTAGATTGATCAATTAATGCGGTTGAATCAGAAATTATTTTGTTGGTTTGTGTGACGAGGCTGTTGGTGGGATCTCTTTTTATTTTTGTATAACTACCATCGTCGAGTAATTCTTTAATTTTGTTGTTGTATTCTATTTTATCCATGATAACAGTAGCATTGCCTTTGTCAGCTGAGAGAACTACAATATCATTCCTCTTTTTTAATTTATATAATTCAAAACGCTCATCTTTGCTGAGGTTGCTAGCTGGCATCTTAGCGTTTTTGAGGGTTGCAGCGATTTCAGATCTTGCTACGTCTGCAGCGATGTGACCCAGGCCCCTGAGAGCAACGTCTACTTGGGCAATTATATCATTAACTGGTATGTGTTTAGGTGTGACTGCAAAGTTTAGACCTTTAGCTAAAACGGATTTCAGACCATCGGAAATAGAACTGTTACTGCGATTAATTACGACTTTATTAACGTCTAACTTTTTGGTGTGTGGGTCCGGTCTTTTGTTTAAGAGGAGGTTAAATTTGGAAATCAGGTTTTCCTTACATTTGGTCGACATAGTAGCAGCTGAAGAGGCAGTCATATTGTCTACATGTTCCCAATCCGATGTGGACATTATTGCCGTCAATGATAAGTGTGATTTGTAGAGTGTCTTGTCTAACTGATCTAGTTCTGTGCGTATAAGTCTGATTTTTTCTGAGATAAGAGCTAAGCTAGTTTTGAAAAGAATTCGTTTCGCATTAGAAGAAGTTACAGTAGCAGAGGTGAGTGTAAATGCGATTGGTATTACCCCAGAGTCGCGGCATCTCTTCAGGAAGGTGAGAGACTCGACCAGCTGAACTTTCTTATCCCGGAGTTTGTTGAAGGATCTTAAAGTTATGTGAAAACCCTCCCCGTAGAGGCGATTAAATTTTGATTTAAAGCTTTCGTGACTGCAGTAATTCATATTCTTAGTTTTTTCGGTAAAGTCACGTTGAAGAGAAACAACAAAATAACAAAATATATATAAAACAATAAAAAAAATTCTCACGACGTTTCGACCATAACTCAAACGGTCATCATCAGGTGTGTCGGTTTGCATAAATGTATTGTGAAAACGGCATAGTTATTTATTTATATATATAAAAATAACGTTTGCGTCACGCGCAACGATTGGCTGTTTGCCAGGACTAGTCCATCTATTTTTTGAAAAGAGGAGGGGGGAGACGAAATTTGTTTTTATGTATGCTGTCTGAAAGCCACTGTAAGCGTGAACAATCAATCAAGAACTGAAATGATTTATCAAATCTTTCCAATGATTGCTAAGATAAAATCCATCTTCTCGGTTGAAATTGTCTCTGTGTTTGTATATGTGGATAGCCTCATGAACGAATCTCTCATGGAAGCCAGATGGCTTACAAAGAACCTCCGTCTTGGAAAAGTCAATGGCATGTGAGCCTACTGAATTAGAACAATGATCTGCTACGGCCGAGGTGTTGGTCCTACCGTGTTTAAGGTCTGCTTTATGTTCACGAATGCGGTCCGAGATATGGCGTTTGGTTTCTCCAATGTAACTACTACCACAGAGGCAACTTAGTTTGTAGACACCAGGGTATTGTATGTCCGGAATCACATCTTTTACAGACGGAACCAGATCACGGATTTTATGTAATGTGTTGAAACGGACCTGGATCTTGTGTTTATTCAAGATTTTGGAGATCTTTTTTGTGATCCCAGCAATGTAGGGTAAAGTGATGGTTTTGAAAGGCTCCTCAAGAGGGTTCTTCTTCATGGTTTGAGTGATAGCTTTGCGGATTGTATAGTCGGAGTAACCATTAGCCCTAAGAGCTTGGTGTACGTGCTTGAGTTCACTGCTTATGTGTTCCTGGTCGGATATGCATTGGGCTCTATGATACAGAGTCTTGATGAGAGAATTCTTCTGTGATGGATGGTGGTGGGAATCCGGTTTCAGATAAGCATCCGTATGGGTAGCTTTCCTGTAGACAGAGTGGCTCATTGAACCATCAGGTCTCTTTTTAATTAGGACATCCAAAAAAGGTATCTTGCCATCTATTTCGACTTCCATGGTAAATCTGATGGCTGGGTGTATGGAATTGATGTGGTCGAAGAATTGGTCTAGAGCAGGCCGGCCATGTGGCCAGATGACAAAAGTGTCATCCACGTACCTCTTCCATAAGGTTGGGCGCAGAGTGGCAGTCTGGATGGCGTCAGTCTCAAATTTCTCCATGAAAATGTTAGCTATAACTGGAGAAAGGGGGGAGCCCATTGGGGTGCCCTCAGTTTGTTTGTAGAAAGTTCCATTCCAAGTGAAGTATGTATTGGTTAAACAGTGTCTCACCAGGGGGGGTACCTCAGTGTTTAGTCCTTGATGAACCAAGTCTTCAATGATTGCAATGGTGTCAGGTACAGGAACCTTGGTGAATAAGGAAACTACATCAAAACTGACAAGCAGGTCGTCTGGGGACAGGGAAATACCCTTGATTGTTGATACCAGGTGAGTAGAATTTTGTACCGCAGAGGTGGTCTTTCCAGTGAAAGGACGCAGGATTTCAGACAAAAAACGAGCTAGTTTGTAGGTGGGGGAGCTGATAGTAGAAACTATGGGACGAAGAGGTGTATCAACTTTATGTATTTTTGGTAAGCCGTATAATCTTGGTGGCCTGGCAGCAGAAGGTTTCAACGAAAACTGTTTAGATTGATCAATTAATGCGGTTGAATCAGAAATTATTTTGTTGGTTTGTGTGACGAGGCTGTTGGTGGGATCTCTTTTTATTTTTGTATAACTACCATCGTCGAGTAATTCTTTAATTTTGTTGTTGTATTCTATTTTATCCATGATAACAGTAGCATTGCCTTTGTCAGCTGAGAGAACTACAATATCATTCCTCTTTTTTAATTTATATAATTCAAAACGCTCATCTTTGCTGAGGTTGCTAGCTGGCATCTTAGCGTTTTTGAGGGTTGCAGCGATTTCAGATCTTGCTACGTCTGCAGCGATGTGACCCAGGCCCCTGAGAGCAACGTCTACTTGGGCAATTATATCATTAACTGGTATGTGTTTAGGTGTGACTGCAAAGTTTAGACCTTTAGCTAAAACGGATTTCAGACCATCGGAAATAGAACTGTTACTGCGATTAATTACGACTTTATTAACGTCTAACTTTTTGGTGTGTGGGTCCGGTCTTTTGTTTAAGAGGAGGTTAAATTTGGAAATCAGGTTTTCCTTACATTTGGTCGACATAGTAGCAGCTGAAGAGGCAGTCATATTGTCTACATGTTCCCAATCCGATGTGGACATTATTGCCGTCAATGATAAGTGTGATTTGTAGAGTGTCTTGTCTAACTGATCTAGTTCTGTGCGTATAAGTCTGATTTTTTCTGAGATAAGAGCTAAGCTAGTTTTGAAAAGAATTCGTTTCGCATTAGAAGAAGTTACAGTAGCAGAGGTGAGTGTAAATGCGATTGGTATTACCCCAGAGTCGCGGCATCTCTTCAGGAAGGTGAGAGACTCGATCAGCTGAACTTTCTTATCCCGGAGTTTGTTGAAGGATCTTAAAGTTATGTGAAAACCCTCCCCGTAGAGGCGATTAAATTTTGATTTAAAGCTTTCGTGACTGCAGTAATTCATATTCTTAGTTTTTTCGGTAAAGTCACGTTGAAGAGAAACAACAAAATAACAAAATATATATAAAACAATAAAAAAATTTCTCACGACGTTTCAACCATAACTCAAACGGTCATCATCAGGTGTGTCGGTTTGCATAAATTTATTGTGAAAACGGCATAGTTATTTATTTATATATATAAAAATAACGTTTGCGTCACGCGCAACGATTGGCTGTTTGCCAGGACTAGTCCATCTATTTTTTGAAAAGAGGAGGGGGGAGACGAAATTTGTTTTTATGTATGCTGTCTGAAAGCCACTGTAAGCGTGAACAATCAATCAAGAACTGAAATGATTTATCAAATCTTTCCAATGATTGCTAAGATAAAATCCATCTTCTCGGTTGAAATTGTCTCTGTGTTTGTATATGTGGATAGCCTCATGAACGAATCTCTCATGGAAGCCAGATGGCTTACAAAGAACCTCCGTCTTGGAAAAGTCAATGGCATGTGAGCCTACTGAATTAGAACAATGATCTGCTACGGCCGAGGTGTTGGTCCTACCGTGTTTAAGGTCTGCTTTATGTTCACGAATGCGGTCCGAGATATGGCGTTTGGTTTCTCCAATGTAACTACTACCACAGAGGCAACTTAGTTTGTAGACACCAGGGTATTGTATGTCCGGAATCACATCTTTTACAGACGGAACCAGATCACGGATTTTATGTAATGTGTTGAAACGGACCTGGATCTTGTGTTTATTCAAGATTTTGGAGATCTTTTTTGTGATCCCAGCAATGTAGGGTAAAGTGATGGTTTTGAAAGGCTCCTCAAGAGGGTTCTTCTTCATGGTTTGAGTGATAGCTTTGCGGATTGTATAGTCGGAGTAACCATTAGCCCTAAGAGCTTGGTGTACGTGCTTGAGTTCACTGCTTATGTGTTCCTGGTCGGATATGCATTGGGCTCTATGATACAGAGTCTTGATGAGAGAATTCTTCTGTGATGGATGGTGGTGGGAATCCGGTTTCAGATAAGCATCCGTATGGGTAGCTTTCCTGTAGACAGAGTGGCTCATTGAACCATCAGGTCTCTTTTTAATTAGGACATCCAAAAAAGGTATCTTGCCATCTATTTCGACTTCCATGGTAAATCTGATGGCTGGGTGTATGGAATTGATGTGGTCGAAGAATTGGTCTAGAGCAGGCCGGCCATGTGGCCAGATGACAAAAGTGTCATCCACGTACCTCTTCCATAAGGTTGGGCGCAGAGTGGCAGTCTGGATGGCGTCAGTCTCAAATTTCTCCATGAAAATGTTAGCTATAACTGGAGAAAGGGGGGAGCCCATTGGGGTGCCCTCAGTTTGTTTGTAGAAAGTTCCATTCCAAGTGAAGTATGTATTGGTTAAACAGTGTCTCACCAGGGGGGGTACCTCAGTGTTTAGTCCTTGATGAACCAAGTCTTCAATGATTGCAATGGTGTCAGGTACAGGAACCTTGGTGAATAAGGAAACTACATCAAAACTGACAAGCAGGTCGTCTGGGGACAGGGAAATACCCTTGATTGTTGATACCAGGTGAGTAGAATTTTGTACCGCAGAGGTGGTCTTTCCAGTGAAAGGACGCAGGATTTCAGACAAAAAACGAGCTAGTTTGTAGGTGGGGGAGCTGATAGTAGAAACTATGGGACGAAGAGGTGTATCAACTTTATGTATTTTTGGTAAGCCGTATAATCTTGGTGGCCTGGCAGCAGAAGGTTTCAACGAAAACTGTTTAGATTGATCAATTAATGCGGTTGAATCAGAAATTATTTTGTTGGTTTGTGTGACGAGGCTGTTGGTGGGATCTCTTTTTATTTTTGTATAACTACCATCGTCGAGTAATTCTTTAATTTTGTTGTTGTATTCTATTTTATCCATGATAACAGTAGCATTGCCTTTGTCAGCTGAGAGAACTACAATATCATTCCTCTTTTTTAATTTATATAATTCAAAACGCTCATCTTTGCTGAGGTTGCTAGCTGGCATCTTAGCGTTTTTGAGGGTTGCAGCGATTTCAGATCTTGCTACGTCTGCAGCGATGTGACCCAGGCCCCTGAGAGCAACGTCTACTTGGGCAATTATATCATTAACTGGTATGTGTTTAGGTGTGACTGCAAAGTTTAGACCTTTAGCTAAAACGGATTTCAGACCATCGGAAATAGAACTGTTACTGCGATTAATTACGACTTTATTAACGTCTAACTTTTTGGTGTGTGGGTCCGGTCTTTTGTTTAAGAGGAGGTTAAATTTGGAAATCAGGTTTTCCTTACATTTGGTCGACATAGTAGCAGCTGAAGAGGCAGTCATATTGTCTACATGTTCCCAATCCGATGTGGACATTATTGCCGTCAATGATAAGTGTGATTTGTAGAGTGTCTTGTCTAACTGATCTAGTTCTGTGCGTATAAGTCTGATTTTTTCTGAGATAAGAGCTAAGCTAGTTTTGAAAAGAATTCGTTTCGCATTAGAAGAAGTTACAGTAGCAGAGGTGAGTGTAAATGCGATTGGTATTACCCCAGAGTCGCGGCATCTCTTCAGGAAGGTGAGAGACTCGATCAGCTGAACTTTCTTATCCCGGAGTTTGTTGAAGGATCTTAAAGTTATGTGAAAACCCTCCCCGTAGAGGCGATTAAATTTTGATTTAAAGCTTTCGTGACTGCAGTAATTCATATTCTTAGTTTTTTCGGTAAAGTCACGTTGAAGAGAAACAACAAAATAACAAAATATATATAAAACAATAAAAAAAATTCTCACGACGTTTCGACCATAACTCAAACGGTCATCATCAGGTGTGTCGGTTTGCATAAATTTATTGTGAAAACGGCATAGTTATTTATTTATATATATAAAAATAACGTTTGCGTCACGCGCAACGATTGGCTGTTTGCCAGGACTAGTCCATCTATTTTTTGAAAAGAGGAGGGGGGAGACGAAATTTGTTTTTATGTATGCTGTCTGAAAGCCACTGTAAGCGTGAACAATCAATCAAGAACTGAAATGATTTATCAAATCTTTCCAATGATTGCTAAGATAAAATCCATCTTCTCGGTTGAAATTGTCTCTGTGTTTGTATATGTGGATAGCCTCATGAACGAATCTCTCATGGAAGCCAGATGGCTTACAAAGAACCTCCGTCTTGGAAAAGTCAATGGCATGTGAGCCTACTGAATTAGAACAATGATCTGCTACGGCCGAGGTGTTGGTCCTACCGTGTTTAAGGTCTGCTTTATGTTCACGAATGCGGTCCGAGATATGGCGTTTGGTTTCTCCAATGTAACTACTACCACAGAGGCAACTTAGTTTGTAGACACCAGGGTATTGTATGTCCGGAATCACATCTTTTACAGACGGAACCAGATCACGGATTTTATGTAATGTGTTGAAACGGACCTGGATCTTGTGTTTATTCAAGATTTTGGAGATCTTTTTTGTGATCCCAGCAATGTAGGGTAAAGTGATGGTTTTGAAAGGCTCCTCAAGAGGGTTCTTCTTCATGGTTTGAGTGATAGCTTTGCGGATTGTATAGTCGGAGTAACCATTAGCCCTAAGAGCTTGGTGTACGTGCTTGAGTTCACTGCTTATGTGTTCCTGGTCGGATATGCATTGGGCTCTATGATACAGAGTCTTGATGAGAGAATTCTTCTGTGATGGATGGTGGTGGGAATCCGGTTTCAGATAAGCATCCGTATGGGTAGCTTTCCTGTAGACAGAGTGGCTCATTGAACCATCAGGTCTCTTTTTAATTAGGACATCCAAAAAAGGTATCTTGCCATCTATTTCGACTTCCATGGTAAATCTGATGGCTGGGTGTATGGAATTGATGTGGTCGAAGAATTGGTCTAGAGCAGGCCGGCCATGTGGCCAGATGACAAAAGTGTCATCCACGTACCTCTTCCATAAGGTTGGGCGCAGAGTGGCAGTCTGGATGGCGTCAGTCTCAAATTTCTCCATGAAAATGTTAGCTATAACTGGAGAAAGGGGGGAGCCCATTGGGGTGCCCTCAGTTTGTTTGTAGAAAGTTCCATTCCAAGTGAAGTATGTATTGGTTAAACAGTGTCTCACCAGGGGGGGTACCTCAGTGTTTAGTCCTTGATGAACCAAGTCTTCAATGATTGCAATGGTGTCATGTACAGGAACCTTGGTGAATAAGGAAACTACATCAAAACTGACAAGCAGGTCGTCTGGGGACAGGGAAATACCCTTGATTGTTGATACCAGGTGAGTAGAATTTTGTACCGCAGAGGTGGTCTTTCCAGTGAAAGGACGCAGGATTTCAGACAAAAAACGAGCTAGTTTGTAGGTGGGGGAGCTGATAGTAGAAACTATGGGACGAAGAGGTGTATCAACTTTATGTATTTTTGGTAAGCCGTATAATCTTGGTGGCCTGGCAGCAGAAGGTTTCAACGAAAACTGTTTAGATTGATCAATTAATGCGGTTGAATCAGAAATTATTTTGTTGGTTTGTGTGACGAGGCTGTTGGTGGGATCTCTTTTTATTTTTGTATAACTACCATCGTCGAGTAATTCTTTAATTTTGTTGTTGTATTCTATTTTATCCATGATAACAGTAGCATTGCCTTTGTCAGCTGAGAGAACTACAATATCATTCCTCTTTTTTAATTTATATAATTCAAAACGCTCATCTTTGCTGAGGTTGCTAGCTGGCATCTTAGCGTTTTTGAGGGTTGCAGCGATTTCAGATCTTGCTACGTCTGCAGCGATGTGACCCAGGCCCCTGAGAGCAACGTCTACTTGGGCAATTATATCATTAACTGGTATGTGTTTAGGTGTGACTGCAAAGTTTAGACCTTTAGCTAAAACGGATTTCAGACCATCGGAAATAGAACTGTTACTGCGATTAATTACGACTTTATTAACGTCTAACTTTTTGGTGTGTGGGTCCGGTCTTTTGTTTAAGAGGAGGTTAAATTTGGAAATCAGGTTTTCCTTACATTTGGTCGACATAGTAGCAGCTGAAGAGGCAGTCATATTGTCTACATGTTCCCAATCCGATGTGGACATTATTGCCGTCAATGATAAGTGTGATTTGTAGAGTGTCTTGTCTAACTGATCTAGTTCTGTGCGTATAAGTCTGATTTTTTCTGAGATAAGAGCTAAGCTAGTTTTGAAAAGAATTCGTTTCGCATTAGAAGAAGTTACAGTAGCAGAGGTGAGTGTAAATGCGATTGGTATTACCCCAGAGTCGCGGCATCTCTTCAGGAAGGTGAGAGACTCGATCAGCTGAGCTTTCTTATCCCGGAGTTTGTTGAAGGATCTTAAAGTTATGTGAAAACCCTCCCCGTAGAGGCGATTAAATTTTGATTTAAAGCTTTCGTGACTGCAGTAATTCATATTCTTAGTTTTTTCGGTAAAGTCACGTTGAAGAGAAACAACAAAATAACAAAATATATATAAAACAATAAAAAAATTTCTCACGACGTTTCGACCATAACTCAAACGGTCATCATCAGGTGTGTCGGTTTGCATAAATTTATTTTGAAAACGGCATAGTTATTTATTTATATATATAAAAATAACGTTTGCGTCACGCGCAACGATTGGCTACATTTCAAATTACTGTCATGTTTGCAACGGGTTGTTTAAAATATATTTAAATGGTGTAGATTCATGTTTAAACTCGCTTCGAATCTGCATTCATCATTTTCTTCTTAAGCAGTCCGTAACCACAATTGGTACATCGATGCATGACCCATTTGATTATGGTTTGTTGATCTTAATTTATGAATTAAAATGTTATTGAGTGTGCCAAATCCTAAAGAGTGGCGTTTGAGTCGACCTTATTTCATATTCACATCTGAAACGCCTGTGCACATAAATGTAATCCAGTTACACACTCTCCTACTTGTTCATCAACTCTCTTCGTGGTGTAGATTTGATGGCTTGTATAGCAACCATAAACAAACACAACAAGTCCGGGTGACTCATGATCCATGATTCACGATGCCAGTGGGCCAGGTTTCACTCTCAACTCTCTACCTGTGTGGCATGAATAAAACGCACCTGTAAATTTGACCTGAAATTATTGCACAACAATTGCCCCGCCTTCATGGGATGTTTATCCTCCACTGTTTATCTGGCTTTGACCTGAATTTTATAAAAGTGTGGCTCTGCAACTGCTGTAGAGTCACATTGGTATAAACGCATTTTACAATATGAACAGCGCATTGAAAACGCGTGCTATTTTATGTATTGTTTAACAAGTGTGTTTACAAATCCACACTGTGAAACACGATGATTGACAGAGGGGAGTAGATTATGTTTTCGATGGTGTATTTAAATAGAGCTACTGTAGGTAAGTAGTTTTCAGTTTTAATGGCATAGTTTAACAAGACAACACTTGCCACCATCCTTCAAACCCATTGGTGAAAAAGAGCACAGTTTATGTTTACATTATAATATAATGTTTACATTATATATATAATATATAATATAATGTTTACATTATATATAATGTTTACATTATATATAATATAATGTTTACATGATATGTTTACATATAATGTTTATATTATATATAATATAATGTTTATGCGCGAGTCGCCATAAGGTTCATATGAATGGTTACCTAATAACTTTTGAAACACGGTAATCGCTGTGAAGTGCAGTTTCCAATTATTATTGTTCACTCAATCTCTCTGGCCTTTCTATGCAATATGAAGAAGGGTCATTGCCCGAAACGTCGCTTATCGGATTTTTTTCCTTTTTCAAGGCCCCAGTGCTACTGATGCGTGAATTTGTTTGGTATTTTAAATGATATGAAGGCTCAGCAAGTCATTCCTTGCAGACATAAACAGAAGCGATACGCGCCACCCCAGCCACCCATGTCGCAAATCAATCGATTATCGCGATTGAGGGCTCGTGAATAAATTCTAGATTCAACGCCTTGTTTTAAAACGTGAACACAGCCGGCTCTAGTGACTGGAGTGGGTGGGTGTTGGACAATGTGAAACAATGACACGCAACGTATACAAATCTAAAACATAAATTCTTACGCACGCGATCCGGTGTGCATATCGCGATCTTCAGGATGAATGATCACGTCTGAATCAATGCGTCGTCGTTGCTCCCCTAGCATGCGCTCTGCGTAACCCGCTCGTGTTGTTGTTGTTTGCGGCAGAGTTTAGGACCTTCGTGGCCAAGAGCCGCAGCTCCCGAGGCAAAGGAGTGATGGCACGCTTCAAGGTGCCGGACTTGCTGAAGCATCTCATGGAACGATACGGGGCTCCGGATATTCACGATCTGGGCATCCGTATCACCAGCATACCTCTGGGCATTTCCATACGTGCCGTGCCTGCGTGTACGAGCGTGTGTGTGTGTGTACGTGTGTATGCATTGCGTCGCTTGTTGACTGCGAATTGTATTATTATTATTGGATGCCTCAAGTAGACTCTTTGGTTCTTTCGGTAGTCACGTAGATATAAAATAAAATAAATCACGACGTTTCTGGCGCAACACAAGCGTCCGTCATCAGGTGGGAAAGCCTTGGTGTGCTGCTAAGGCAGACTGTTTTAAATGGTTTGAAATGTGTGTAGCCCATGGGTAATAAAGAAGTGGCCAGGGCTAGTGATGTTAACGTGAGAAATTAGCGTGTTACTGTAAGGTAGGAAAGCGGCCTCCTCCTCGATTTTACGTGACTTTACCGAAAGAACCAAAGAGTCTGGATTCCTGCAGTCGCGAAAGCTTCAAATCAAGATTGTCTCAAAGATGTATTGTTGTTGCCCTTGAGGGGGTTTACTTTCGGAATTAAATGCGTTCTGGAATTGCTGACACACAGCCACAACGTACGTGTCGCTGTGTTCACACCTGAGAGTGACACTGCATCAGCCTTTTACCAATATTCCCCTGCCCCTGCGTTTGCCTTACACGGCCACAATGCTGAGCTATCCTCAGTTGCTCAGGCACACAAGTTTCACACCTGTCTCCCTGTCAAGTGAATGTGGTGTATCCTTTTGTCATGCAGTCTGAGACAGACTTCCAACACGACTTCAGTTTTGGGGGTGCAGTGCTGTGACAAGAGCACTGAAGTAACTGCTCGTGTAAGTACATCATGTTAATATATATCGTATAGAAGGCTGAGGCCTATTTTACTGTACCGCTCCTTACAGAAATCTTCTTTCCCGAGTGGTTGTGCATTTGTCGCTTGTTTCAGAGGTTCGCGATTCGATCCCAGGAGTCGCCCTAGTTAATATTGCGGGTGTATTATCCAAAACTGCATTTCTATATGCTTCACAAATAATGTAAAACAAATATCCCGTGTTGTTATTAATGAATGAGGAGGACATGTGTGCTGGCGTCAGAATCAAAATTTGCAAATCTAAACAAGTACTCAGAAATGACTGGATTGGGTAAAACCACATGTATATATGTTGAACTTCTTTCGCACTGTACGTAGCCAACTGTGCTAATCGGAGGTGTGGAGGGCAACAAACTGAACACAAAAAGCAGTTCTAAAGAAATTGTTTTCAATCTAGATTTAAAAGTGCATAGCTCCAATGGCTTCCTAATATCGGAAGGAAGAGCATTCCAGTTGGCCGCAGAAGCCCATCTGAAAGCGAGTGATGCGGTGACTGTCTTTGTTCGATGGCTTGCCAAAAGCCACTGCTGCTAGGATGATCCACCAATCCCATCTCTCGATTGCAATCGTGCATTAGCAGCACACCTTGCATTCGCTGTTGAACCACTCGTCCATCACGTGTTCCATCATCGCAACTACAGCACTGCCCTGCACCTGTGGCCGCCACAGTTGGTAACATTGTGTTGTTTGTTGAGGTGATCGGCAAGGCCCAGAAAGGCGAGCGGGAGGCGATGGACCGTGGGCTGGCTCGCATCGAGTGTGACATCAAGCAGGAGGTGGAGAACCGGCCACACAAGATCAAGAAATACCTGTTGGAGTCGTTCCCCTTGCCAGGGACGAGCGCCGATCTTCGCCGACAGTTCACGACACAGCTGGCGGCCGAGATGGTGCTGCAGGTCTTCCAGTACGCCGAGGACATCTTTGTGAATAAGCTGAAGAAGGTGGGGGCCATGGCGTCTGGACTTAATGCAACAAAATTACCGTGCGATAAAGTTCATGCATTTGCTTACATTTGTCAAAGATTTTCCATAATACATTTGTCCTCGGAATTATTTAATGAGTGATAATCGCCATACATTTCAAGTCTGTCGATACTTCCACCATTATCAAAAAACTTTCTCTACCACTGAATTAACTCTCCTCTATAATATTTAGGGCTATCGCTTTCACAAAATTCAGTCACACGTTGAGACAAAAGTAAGGGGGGGCATTGAAATTGGTCGGACATCTATGCATGTGTCACCCTCTATTTGTCCCAACAGAGTGATATGGCTGCAAGTGGTTTGGGTCCTTTATTGTTTCCACCAACAGTGTGTGCAGGACTTCCTGGGGCAGGTGAAAGGGGACACGCTGGCCCGGAAGCTGTTTCAGTTGGCTCTGTGCTGTGGCTCCCTCGAGACTCCTCGCGACCTCGTGGTCAAGGAGAAACCGGCCGCGTTTCTCGGCAACATCAGCACTCCCGACACCAGACCGCCGCTTCTTCCGGGGAGTAAGGAGACACATTTTCACATACAGTAGACTCTCGATTATCCGCGCTAATTACGGGGAAGATGGCTGCGGATGTTAAAAAATCTCGGATGATCCAAAGATATCTATTTTTTGCGGATCTCTATGCCAAAAACTAACGATCAACTGATCGATGAACGTGGTCGGTGATAACACTTTCCTGCTCCCGAGCAGAAGACTCGGCCCTCTAAGTGGATAGCAGAGCCACGCCAATCACCATCAATCAAACTCCATCCACTGTTGTAAAGATATGCAACTACTGTACTGTCGAGGTGATCACGTAGATTTCGGATTCATGGGCGCACATATTTGCTCGATATAAGCACGTGACTTGTAACAAACATTTCAAAGAATTACAATGTATAACTATTTTTCGATTATTAATTTGGGCCTAAGGGGAAATCCATGAGTTATTAATAAGTAAAAATCTCACATCTCGTCTCGATTATTACTAATGCATTAGTAAGAGTTTGGCATATCATGACGCATCAGTTTGTCAAATTTACGTCGAGATGGCCCGGGTGGCTGAGAGAGATTATTAGCGTTGAGCTGGAAATGCTGAGATCCTGGGTTCGAATCTGGGTAACCACCTGTGATTAAACTTATTTTTGTCAAGTGCAGCCAGTTGATGGTCTCAGCTCGGTCATTAATGACTGTCAAAAAAACCCAAAACATACTAAATAAATGGCTATGCACTTAATATCGGCTCAACAGAGTGGGTGGGAATGTGCTTCCCTTTACTCTGTGGCCTAGAGGTCACTAGAAGCAATGTCAGAGGTAGCTTTGTGATGTTGTCTTCTGCGGGCCATTCTCCAATAGGGCGGGTTCCGCTGCTCTGTGAGAGATCCGAGTGGATACTCCGTCTCATGACACGATATCGAAAGCACAATCTGAATAAAATGTAGTTTCTTATATTGTACATAAGGGATCAGACCACGGAGGACCTTCAGAATGCTGAGTGTGAACTTGAAATTGATTCTGGGCTGGTTCGGGGGATAGTTGAACAATTGGAATATTGGGGCGATATCGTCTTGCATACGGGTGTGAGTGAGAAGTCTGCCAGCGTTTTTTTGAGTCCATAATCGAGATTTTTGGGTTAGATCGCGTAAATATGCACTCAATAATACACTAAATATGCACTATTTATTCGACCTAATCCAAAAATCTCTATTGCGGGTAATATTGGTCGCGAAGGCCTTCGCCTAGTTATTTCAATGCTAAATTCTCCTGTTTGATTTGTACTAGTTGCATCAGTGAATGTATATGCTCTGACTTTAACATAGCTATTTCTGTGACCAGTTACAAGCTAATCACTCAGCTATTTCAATGCTAAATTCTATGCTAATTCCTTTGTCAAGGGGTGCCTTTGCGGATGTGTATGCTTTAACTTTAGCATAGCCTTTTCTGTGACCAGTCACAAGCTAATCACTCAGCCATTTCAATGCTAAATTCTATGCTAATTCCTTTGTCAAGGGGTGCCTCTGTGGATGTGTATGCTTTAACTTAGCTATTTCAATGCTAAATTCTATGCTAATTCCTTTGTCAAGGGGTGCCTTTGCAGATGTGTATGCTTTAACTTTAACATAGCCTTTTCTGTGACCAGTCACAAGCTAATCACTCAGCCATTTCAATGCTAAATTATATGCTAATTCCTTTGTCAAGGCGCTTTGTTTCTTCTCACACAGCTTAAAGGTCGTGATCTCAGCGTGGCTTTCTCACTCCAGCGCTGTCCTCCAGACAGTCTCGTCCCCTTCACCTGATGAAGGCCGCTTGTGTTGTGGCCGAAACGTCGTGAGAATATTATTGTGTTATTTTATTTGATCAATTTATTATTTTATTCTCATTCTACGTGACTTTACCGAGAGAACCAAAGAAGATGAATCCTTGCAGTCACGAAAGCTTTAAATCGAAACTCATTAATTGGCCGATAACATCTTTATATAAAGAGGACCACAGAGCATGGGCAGGAGTGGTGGGGGGGGGGATTTGTTGCCAGCTGCTCACCATTTGACTGCCGCCTTCCCTCGTCTGTAGTTCCTCGCGCCAAAGTGAAGGAATTCTGTGTGCCAGTTACAATTATCACTTGAACGTAACTTGATGTTTCAATGAAAACAGCCACTGAGATTTAATACTGAAAATCTTTATTTTTCACATGCAGTGAAACAATGTTGTTAGTAGGCTTGTTTCCCTGGGAAAGCCTCACTGAGTCTCAAGACTCTTTTTTCAGGAGGGGCCTGCCAACTTTTCGCAGGAGTAATTTGGATGTTTGGCTAGTACCAGTTACATTGTATGTTGTTGTTTTGCTATGGGAGTAAACCCATACAGAGAAAGGGACCAGAATGAGGAAAGCGAAGCCAGGCAGTCCTTCAGAAGATGTCATGCACGGGCGTGACCACTGCACCACTCTGCCGCCCAAACAAATGTAATTTAAATAATGTACAATACTGGCAAATAAACCCTATTAGTATCAACCGAATTTCTGGACAATCTAGCACGTGTATAGCTGCATCGGTGTTTCTAAAAGTCGTGTTCAAATTGCTTATTAAAAATATTATAAAGAACAGGTTTCCCACCTCTGGTTTCATTTGACTTACCGGTTGTCCTCATTATGTGTATCACAGGTAATATGGCAAGGAAAATATTACGCAGCACGAGTTGTAGGATAAGGGCAATTATGGTGACACACGTGACCCCCTCTACACCAAGAAACAGCTAAGATTCATATTCTTGGTTCTTTTGGGAAAGTCACGTCGAAGGGAAACAATAAAATAATACAAATATAAAACAATAAAATTCTCACGACCTTTTGACTGCAACACAAGCAATCATCATCAGGTGTGAAAACCACAGCAAGAAAATTTGAAAGAACCAAGAATATGAATCTTTGCAGTCACGATAGCTTTAAATCAAAATTTAACAGCTGAGAGTCAATGCTGTGGTGTTGTGCGATTGGTGCAAGCGACCCATCATTGTGTTTTGATGTTGAGCTGTTAAAATTGCACTGTTGTGAGGTGAGGTCAAGGCCGATGACTGCTTCCAGCGGTGTCAAGATCAGTATTTTGAAGAGGCTCGCAGAGGATGATACTGGGCACTGGGGTGCAGTCTCCCTCCATGAACAACAGAGGGCAGAGGAGCGATGCTCACAACAACAATTGGTGGAGCACCGCGCGTATAAAACACAAAGTTGGAAGAAAGTTTATCTCGGGGAGTTAACCCACAACACCTGGGTCTGTCCCGCGTGTTCACGCGATAACGCGTTTTCACTACAACGCGTTTTCTTTACTTTAGGGAACGCTTCTCGCACAACGCGGAACGCGCTCCATCACAACGCGCTTTCTGTGCGGACTACTTTCTTGAGCAGTGAAATTAATTAAAATCTTTTGCTCTGCCATTTTATTTTAAATTACGACTCTTCAAAGAGCTTTGGTTGTAGTAAGCAATATTTGAATTTGTTTAAACGACCTGTATTCTCTTACAACATGTTTTATATTCCTAGGCATTAAATGTGTACTAAAGATTCAGACTAATTGTAAATCTAATGGGACCACTTTAATCGATGTCCGTTAATATATGTAGGCGTGGTAAGGTTTCGAGATGCACTCGGCGATGCGCTAATGACGTGGAGGATGGCTGCGGATAATTAAAAATGTCGGATGATCCAAAGATATCTATTTTTTGCGGATCTCTATGCCACAAACTAACGATCAACCGATCGATGCACGTGCTGGGTGATAACACTTTCCTGCTAATTTGACCAAGTCCAATATCGGCTCAACTTTCATGTGACGGACATTACTCTCACGTTCAGAGTGGGTTAGAATGTGCTTCCCTTTACTCTGTGGACCAGAGGTCACTAGGAGCGATGTCAGAGGTAGCTTTGTGATGTTCTCTTCTGTGGGCCATTCTCCAATAGGACGGGTTCCGCTGCTCCGGGAGAGATCCGAGTGGATACTCCGTCTCATGACACGATATCGAAAGCACAATCTGAATAAAATGTAGTTTCTTGTATTGTACATAAGGGATCAGACCACGGAGGACCGTCAAATGCTGAGTGTGATCTTGAAATTTATCCTGGACTGGTTCGGGGGATAGTTGAACAATTCGAATATTGGGGCGATATCGTCTTGCATACGGGTGTGAGAAGTCTGCCAGTGGTTTTTTGAGTCCATCATCTAGATTATTGGGTTAAATCATGTAAACATGCACTCAATAATATGCGTTAATATGCACTATTTACGTGACCTAACCCAAAAATCTCTATTATGGATAATATTGGTCACGAAAGCCTTCGTGTTAAACTTGTTTTTTGAGTCATCTGGAGAGTGATGATGAAACTTATCGGGAGGCTGTAGATGAGACGTGGGGGTGGGGGGGCAGAGAGAGAGTTGCAGTTGTTGAGCCTATTGGAGCGAGTTACAGCATCGTTGTCCTCTCCTACAATGGCATTGCTTCTCTCCTTCGCAGAGGCGGTAGCCGAGCATCTGGTCCGTCTGCTGAGCCACGCAAGTAAGATGGCAAAGCCCCTGAGCCTGTCCGTGCTGTCACGCGTGGAGAAGCAGCTTGCCGAGCACTTTGACTCGCGCGACCTCCCCAGCCTGGGCCTCGGCTCCTTCTTGGACATCCTCCATCGCAACGCCCAGGTGCGTACGTGGCGTGCGTGAGCCCACCCGCCTCCAGCTGGTAAGAAGCAGTACAGCAAGTAGGTGTACGACACTGCCCGTGCAAAGTTTGAGTGTACTTACCGCCTCCGAGTGGCGCTCAATGTTAAGTTTGTTTCCAAAATTGTGCGCGGTAATATTAATTTATTATTACGAACTTAAAACTCATTTGTCGATAACTCGAATACGTTTAAGCGTTATGTGATCACTGCCAATGCAGAGCAAAACAAAGTGTCACGTAAGATGCATGGGTTTTCTCTTGTCACTCTTAAAAAATATCTGTGAATTTGGCAAACATCCCAAAGGTAGATATTGAAAATCACCGTTAAAATTGAGTGTACAGCGCTGACATTCAGATAAAATATATGATAACACTATATATGCAAAGTGGCCAGGTGGCTCAGATATCAAAGCGGTGCGTTGGCAATAATGAGATTCTGGGCTTGAATCTGGATTTTGACCGCTTGGGTTGAAACCGAGGTCTCAAGTCTTATCAAGTCGATCGTCCGAGCCCCGTCACCAGCGACTGCACAAAATTGCAGTCTCATTAAACTTTGGTTTTGCACTTCATTTTCCTAATTCCATCTCTGAGAATAACAATTTCAGCTTGACTCTCGTGCGCCGCACAATCTCATAACACAGCTAATGTGAAAGTGTTGGCTCCTATTGTGTACAAGATAAGAGGCCACCCACCGCATTTTATGATACAGGGCCTGCACGGCTATGCGAGATTTACGAATGGATGACTTATTTGTCTCTTGACATTACGTCGATAGTGCATTTGGAAAACTAAAATTGAGAACGAATTTTGTGTTAATTTGCAAACTTAAATCTGTAATATTTAATCAGTTTTTGTGCACTGCATTGTGAGATGCAGCTCCATGCGTATCGTTTAGCTTTAAGCCGGTGTTTGCCTTGCGGTCGCCTCGGTGTCAACCAACTGATATTGACGGATTTGTTGTGTCTGTGGTAGCTGTTGGAGGAGACTGGGGTTGTGATCTCTGCCCTGGGTGGATCTGGAGCCACAGCGGGAAGCTTCTGCCCAAAGCGCGACGAGCTGCATGGAGTTCATCCACCAGTGCGGCAGCCTCGACACCGCAGCGGTGAGACACGGGCCCCAGTAGGGGCCACAGGGGCGGCTCAGAGATAGGGATAAGGATTTGGAGATATAGGGCGCTCACGTAAGTAAACTCTTCAACTCAAAGCGCCTTACAGCAACGTCTCATCTCAACCATTCCATTGCTGTACGGCAGTCTACCCGAGGGGACCCCCCCCCCCCCAATGGCAGCTGTTCCTATTTGGCACGTGGTGCGCGCACTACCGGCCTGTGAATGGACATGTCTGCCATTTGGGAGCGATGTTTGAGTTTCCTACATGGTTTTTCCCCGATAAAGTAATTTGCAAGTATTTTTTCTGATTGAGCAAATTTGGAACATGATGCGGTTACACGTGGCCAATTCTGTTTTTTTTATACAGCGTCACAGGATTTTTATCATACATTGTGAAACAGATCTCTTTGTTTATGGTGAATAAACTGGCAACAATTACCAGGGCGGATGCTGGGCTTGAACCGAGAACCACCACTCGGCCATGTTTCCATAAATTTGTGCAGTCACATTAATGCTGTTCACGTCGTACGCAATGGACACTTTATTATTAGCACCACCTCTGGACCTGTTTGGCTCCTGGTCCTTTTTGAGAGGTCTTGTAAGGGTGGCGTATTACAGTTTGATTTTATATCGGCACCGCAAATAGCCAATGGAAAACCACCCGTTCCGTGGGGGTGCTACGCGCTGGCACGGATCGGATGCGCCAGTGGAAAAGGGCTGCTAGCAACTCGGCCTCCTCCAAACGAAAGAAAGAGGGTTCCAGGTCTCTGTTGTTGGCTGTGTGCTCTGCAGCTGCCGGCCGTGGACTGCGCTGTGGGGCAGCACTACGGCGTGCATTCCTGCCGCAACCTTGGGCACGGCCCCGTGGCCAACCTGGTAAAACTGGCGCAGAAGGCCAAGCCTGGTGGCAGCAGCGGCGGTGCCCATCGGTGCGCCGTCTTGTACAAGGAGACGGCGCTGTGTGCTCGCGACTCGAGGTTTGGCAGCCCCCTCCAAAGTGCCCTCCTCCTCACCCCTCTGCTCACCTCGTGATCTGCCTGACCGCCACGGGTCGCTCCTCAAAATTGTTGAGTCGGCGACAGACACTTGGGGTTATTTAATCTTTCACATCAAAGGGTCAGTGAGCCACACCAATATGCCATTGGTAATGTAACTTAAGGATTCAATGTTCAAGGCAAGTGATTGTCGAGACAAACTGATGATTGTGTGTGTTACACCCCTCTGGCAGTCCACTGCCTGATGAAGGCCTTGCCACGTTGCTTTGGTCATGGGGGTTGTTGCACCAAACTTTACCACGCTTGGTGAAGGGGGCGGGGATTAGGTTCAGGACTGGTTCAGATATCAGTCACCACTGACGTTAGCCATGGCTAGGAATCCAACTCGGATCGCCGCGTTAGTATCGCAGTGCACCAAACATTGCAGCAGTGCTTCAGAAATCATTCCGAAGTTGCTTGATATTGCACACAGTTTGAATAAACCATCATTACTTCAGGACATATTTTTTATTAAAATTTTACATGCTGTGATCGTAATAAAGAGTTATGCTAATTAGTAGTAACAGCGCGATACATCAGTTAAATCGATTAATATTTATTATTCAGCTGACAATTCATGTATTGAATTGCACGTAAGAATCAACTTAAAAAAAAATTGTATCCCTTTTTATTTTAATAGTTTCACATTGCCACTGCAGAGAGTCGACATGATCAGTGTAAGTTCAAAAGAACTGACACACCTTGTGAAAAACCCAACGCAGAAGATCCCTGGGCTTGATATTCCACGAAGATCATGGTCCCCCTAAACCGCATCTGCACAAAACATGGCAGATGCGGATACCTGATGCACAAATAGAAAATTAAAAACTCTCCAGTGTTTGACTGTGGTCATCCAGAACAGATCGTACAACGTGAAACGACGCAATAGAAAATTAAAGTCAAGCCACAGTGTGATTGTGATCATGCAACCCAAACTATGCACGATATTGTGAACCATAGTCGTCTGTGCTCCTTCAACGGAGTAGGAATAGTAACCCTAGACGAAGTTTCTCCTGAAGCCCTCTCGTCGTGACCAGCAGACCTTGGACATTGGCTTATGGCTCCTGAACATGTTGCCCTCATGGGCAGGAATAGAATAGCTCAGGGGTTGGCAGTCTGCGTCTCCCGGTGCCACATGCTGCTCTTTAAAGACTGTTTGGTGATGTTGTTTATGAAGGACCACTGTCTCGTATTCACCACAGTGCATTGCGCCTCTTGAAATATTGAGTTGAGTAATCCCGGTAGTTGAGAAACTAAGGTAGTTGAGTACCCCGGAAACACGCTGTGGTTCGTGTCGCGTTAATAGCTCCGTACCGTGCCATGTAACTCACTAAGCAGCCGATTGCTCGCGTGCAGTGGTAGTGCCATGTTCATTGATAACACTGCACACTCCGTACAGTGGTAGTGCCGTGTTCATTGATAACACTGCACACTCCATGCAGTGGTAGTGCCGTGTTCATTGATAACACTGCACACTCCGTGTAGTGGTAGTGCCGTGTTCATTGATAACACTGCACACTCTATGCAGTGGTAGTGCCGTGTTCATTGATAACACTGCACACTCCGTGCAGTGGTAGTGCCGTGTTCATTGATAACACTGCACACTCCGTGTAGTGGTAGTGCCGTGTTCATTGATAACACTGCACACTCCGTGTAGTGGTAGTGCCGTGTTCATTGATAACACTGCACACTCCGTGCAGTGGTAGTGCCGTGTTCATTGATAACACTGCACACTCCGTGCAGTGGTAGTGCCGTGTTCATTGATAACACTGCACACTCCGTGTAGTGGTAGTGCCGTGTTCATTGATAACACTGCACACTCTGTGTAGTGGTAGTGCCGTGTTCATTGATAGCACTGCACACTCCGTGCAGTGGTAGTGCCGTGTTCATTGATAACGCTGCACACTCCGTGCAGTGGTAGTGCCGTGTTCATTGATAACGCTGCACACTCCGTGCAGTGGTTGTGCCGTGTTCATTGATAACGCTGCACACTCCGTGCAGTGGCAGTGCCGTGTTCATTGATAACACTGCACACTCCATGCAGTGTTAGTGCCGTGTTCATTGATAACACTGCACACTCCGTGCAGCGTTGTGTGAGGATGGCTCACTAATTGAAAGTGGAGTCGTAGCTATCGCACTGTGGGGTGGTCATCGTCCTCCTCCCCCTGGGCATGTGCCGTGTGTGTTGTGTGCGTCATGAGTCGTGGCGATGTAAACCCGGGGCAGCTCCTCTCTCCGTCTCTTCGTTTGTTGCTGTCCCGGCGAAGCTCGAGTTGGTGAGCGCAACGCGTGGCAGATCCGGCTTCACCCGTTCCCACTCCTCCCAGTCAGCGACTCCCAAACCCCCACTCAATAATCGCAGATCACTACCCAGGTCCTTATCAACCAAATGATTTTTAACTAAACTATTTTTTGTATTCTTAACAATGTATCCACAGTTCAATTTTAAAGTACAATTTTACCGAGGCACTGCATGTTTTCCGGGTGTGGACTGTGGCTGTTTTTGCTATTGTTTTACTGCCTTTTCCAAGCTTGGAAATGTATGTATGAATGAAATTGGAACTTATATACTTCATTTATTTACTAATTGACAAACTATTTTTATTTTACCAGGTAAGGCCCACTGAGCATATATAGCAGTTTTTCAGAAGCGACCTGGCCATCGCAAATGATAGCTCAACGAAGTGGCTTATCGTCACGTGGACATTTATAGCAGACAAATATACAGCATGCGTCAGGGTTGGGATGGAACCCACGACCTCCTGCGTACCAGGGGAGGTAGTTAACATCTCCCAGCCACCGTGGTGCCCTGTGGTCACGTGAGGCCTTCCACTTCTGAATGGCTTGCGATGCATATTTGAACATTACTGCAAGCGTCTTAGCCTCGCTCATTCGCTATTCGAGGGGAATATTGCCATTTAGTAACTTTGTTTCAAATATCGTGCATTGAACTTTCGATTTTAATTTGCAATGTAAGTGAGGGACTGTGCGTTGTCTTGTCGTGGTCTGGTGCTGTTGTTGTGTTGCTGAATTGCCCAAACTTGCATTTGTTGACAAATCGGCAGGAATCTATGTACTTTGTATTTTTAGCAACATGCTTACATTTTCTCCGTCTTGCCTCTCATATCGTTTTTGAACATACCTCGCTGACCCGCCCCTACTGGACATATGTGAAAAGAGCTTCATAGCTCATTGGATTCCTCCAGGATGAAAAAAAAATTCTAATTAATCAGTGGCACTGCCAACAACCTGCATCCACACACGACTAAGCACCCCTTTGTAATTCCATACACATGGTTCCTTTCCCATAGACATGTAATTCTGCAAATTTCCAGAAATATCTGCCATATGCGAATTACTCCAGACAAGTTTAGAGTATTAAACGTGACCTGTTGTGACTCGTCTAATGTGTATCGCGTGGTCGTTAGCACAGAAAGATGCGTCTGGTAACGTCCTAATGGACCAAACATCGTAAAAAGGAGGCTGGGTCTGCGTTGTTCAGAGTGACCACCATATACAGGGACTCTTCTACTTACGGACGAGTTAGGTTCCAGAAGTCTGTTCGTAAGTCCAACTTTACTCCTGTCGATTCCAAACATGTTGTACGGCGTGTACACTAAACACAAGGAATGGCTTTAAGAGTTGTATAATCTCCTGTAGACGTAGACGCCACTGGTTCTTCACGTTGTGTAGATGTAGATGCCACCACCACCATCTATTGCGTGGCGGTTGAACTTATGAATCTCGGTACAAACAGGCAACTGGACATATGGACAGGTTTCTTCGTATCTCTGAGACTTTCTAAGTTGAATGTTTGTAAGCGAAGGAGTCCCCGTAAATATTTTTGAGGACCACTGGGATCTTCAGTTTAAACCGTGATTCTTGGAGTCATTGGACCAGAAAGAAGTGAGACAAAAACGACAGTAACATTGAAAAATATGTACACAGGGCAGGGAGGGCCCAGCCGCATGACAAGATTTATTCAGCGGTATCGTCACGGTAACAGAAACAGTGCTCCCGAATTAATCGCAGAATCCCCCGAATATTCCGCCTCAGGCGGGAGAATCTCCGTCCAGGCCCGCGTGACGCTTTTGGCCCAATCTTGTCGACGGCATCATCATCATCCTCCTCCTCGTTGTTGTTGTTGTTGCCTGGTTGGAGAGCAGGGCCCCGCCTGGCAAATGGACGCACGCGCCATCGTTAGCACGGTCGGCTACAGTTAGCACGGTCGGCTACGGTTAGCACGATCGGCTACGTACGCGTTCAAAATTATTTCAACGTACAGACATGCGCGTATTCATTATGCCACCGTCTGCCCCATCGTGCATTCTCGGCTGTGCTTACACTGGTTGCTGCAGTGCACCTCATATGTGTCCGGCCGCTCAAATGCGAGGTAGGAGGATGCCACACATCTCTCACTATGGCCAGTAGCGGAATGCTACATTCCTATAACAGGAGCCAATGGTGGTGTATAATAGGATCACCGCTGTTGACTTCCCACAAAATGGGATTCATTATTTGACTATAGCTCAGGTTGATAAATAAGCTGTTAACCTTCTTGACCTGGATTTTGAACTCACAAGCGTACAGTGATCATGGAGTGCTCTAACCGCAGCACCTCCAAGTGGGATGCAGTGCAATTCATATATTTATAATTAAGATATATATTTTTACTAGGAATGCATTTAGCTGCAGATTGGTGGAGATGAGGTTAGGGATAAGATATTACATCCTTTGGAGCCCTGGGATATTTACATCTTCAAGTGAGATGAACTAAAGAGGTGAATGCCATTACAGAATCCTCATTTCACAACTCCTCATGAAACAGATTCCCCGTTCTTACAATACAGAACTTGTCTCATCTGATACAGAACCCAAATCTCATGTGTCCTCAATATTTTTTACTTCCTCTCAATCGTGAATACCACATTGTGGGAATCAACAGTGGTTGTAATATAAATAGACTTGCCCTTGCTATAGGAATGTGTAATTTACTAAAGTAACTAATTTATGATGATCGATGGTGTTTGCTATATGCTAATTTATATCAGGAGACACATTGTCTGAATGACCTCCCCAATACACATTTTTCTCAAGGTGCACTTCTGCGTGGGAACTCACTCTTGTCTCGTGGCCGACTCCATCTCCTCCTCTGCGATGACGTCATTGGTGCCACCACTTTGATTGGGAAATTTTTCAGACAGGCGTGTTACCACACAGTCACCTGCCGACTCCACTCTCCGCTCCGACTCCATTCCCCAATCAGAGTTTGAAGCCCACTCGCTCACAGAAACTGAGCCTGCAGTATTCTGATTTGACTAAGTGGACTCCGGAGTCTGCTCGCTTGCAGCAGTGACTTGGCAATCTCCCTCACAGAGACAGGGGATTGCCGAGAGGCTGCAGGCCACCATCGGCTCCATTTCCTCTTCAACGATGACGTCATTGGTGCTGTCACGTTGATCGAAGAGTTTTTCAGACAGGCGTGTTACCGCACAGTCACCTGCCGACTCCACTCCCCACTCCGACTCCATTCCCAAATCCGAGTTTGAAGCCCACTCGCTCCCAGAAACTGAGCCTGCAGTATTCTGATTTGACCAAGTGGACTCCGAAGTCTGCCTCCTTGCAGTAGGGACTTGGCAATCTCCCTGGCTGAGACGGGAGACTGCCGAGAGGCTGCAGGCCGCCACCGGCTCCGTGTCCATGGCTGGGCAAGGCGGGAAGTTCGCTTGCGGTGGCACGGCCCTGCCGCCCCACAATAATGGGTGGTTGAGGGCCTCCGTGGGTGTGAGGCGACAATGGGGATCCCACCTGCCAAGGAGGCAAACGGAGGGAGTCAGGTGCCTGTTGCATTCTAAAATCGCTTCATTGAATCGTGGTCTGGGGTGAAATGCGCAATTCTATCCTCAACACTTTTGTCAGAAACGATATTTATTTTAAAAAGCGACGAGATGAAGAAACGATGCCCCGGTGTGACACAAAACTTTGCAGTCCTAGCCCAAACGACACGTGAGGTCTAAGATCGTTTCCAGTAATGTTGATGGTAGACGCAAAGTGATTTATATTTAATTATTTGTACGAGGTGAAATGTAGACAATCGTAACAAGTCTCTTACTGAAGGCACTCGCGGAGAAAATTGATGAAATTTTGATTGCGGGTTCCCAGAACCGCCTTCAAAGACACGGAGCACGGGACGATCCGTTTCCCGTTGACGACGGGGCGATTCTTTTTGTCTGTTTATCGGAGAGAGAAAAAGAGAGATACACTGAATTAGTTGTGGCGATCAGTACAATGCGGGGGCGGTCCTTAACCCTCCAATTGCGATGTTTGCAAATATGATTCCATGTTGGCGGTCGACTACAGCCTGTCATCCCTCCAGGGTCGATAAAATTTGTAACCGTTTGTGAGACGTTTGCAGTAGTCGTGTGGAAAGGATGGCTCCTAAGTGTGAAAGTGAAATTCCCACTCTCAACTCTGGGCCACTGGAGGAGACGAGATCCTCCTGATACTTGTTTGAGCAAGGAGACATTTTGATGTTTATTTTAGTATTATATTATTATTTGCATCACTTGGAGAGGATGGTAATTTGTTGTACAAGCGTGCTTTTAAGCATAATCTATTTCTCAATCAAGGACCCACAGTTTGTGTGGAGGGTTGTTCTCTGTGGTTGTTTTGTACTATGGTAGAACTGTTCTATGCTGATTTAGGATACCGTCGCATCTGCCACACAATTTTTTAAAAATTGTGCTAAGTCATGCTGAAATAAAAAAAACGGCCACTCATCTTTATTAAAAATGTGATGGCCAGAATTCCATGTAATTAATACACACGTCCTCTGTTGGATTGCAAATCCCTATAAGGTTTTCCAAATATACTCTGCTACCTAAACATAACCGTTCCTTTTAAAGTATTTTTTTCATAAGACTCCTTACTGTCACACTAATTCAACACGTACTGACGAGTACGTTGCCAAGACCGTTGTGACTTTTAAACCCAAATAAAGCACAGTTCATTTTTAAATTACGCGAAGCAGTTTCCATGCCTTTCTATTCAAGCACAGAGCACGAGACACGCGGCTGCACGGCCACGACTCTCCGGGCAGTGACAGCAGCAGCAGCAGCAACAGCTACGAACTCCAACACCACCACCTCACCACCCCCCCTGTCCACTCACCAAAGGAGATAATGTTGTGGGTCGAGGCGTCAATCATGGCTTTGGGTGGGAGCCCCAACATCTGAAACCAAGATCACAAGAGGGATGAGTTGGATGAGGTCCGTCGCTCGAGTGAACAGAGCGTACATACGCTGCTCTTTGTCTCATTGAAACGTCGATGTACAATGAACTTTGCCTGCTCTTGTACATACTGTTTGCAGATATTTATCTCTATCATCAGGCGAAGCATACATATTTGGTCTTTAATTGATGACGTGGTTACTACGTGCGGCTTCGTTGCTCTCCAACACAGGCTCTGAAAGCCTCGGGGATTAACAACAAACCACAATAATCATAACAATAGTAATCATTCCGAAGGACATCAGCCTGACGCTCTGATTATCTGGTATTACCGATGATCCCGAAATCTCTCTTTACTTCTTTACTCATGCAAATGGTGCGTGATCACGCAGTGAACACGTCCACTCCTCTCCCGTGTACCGGTAGCTGAGCAACATTTTTTGACCAGTGAAAGGCCCAGAGGATGACGACAGCCCTGCACGTAACCAGCTTTGTCGCATGAGCCATCGCACAGCGGGTCTGTACGCTGGTGGATCGTCGTGCGCCATCAGTCATAACCAACCCCCTGCTGCTGCTGCTGTTGTTTATCGTGGACTCCATCGTTGGTTCAAATTCGAATTAAACCCTCCCTCCTCCTTTATATGGCGCAGTTGGAACGGTCCCATGGGAAATATGACGCCCGGTTTGGTGGTGCCGTATCGGGCTCGAGGTTTGTTACAATAAAAATTATAGAATTCATCAGTATGTATATATTATAATAATTAATATTTGTAAGGCGCATTTAATCCGATGATCCCAATGCGCCCCGTGTATGGAAAGCAGGGAAATGAGACGACCAAAACGAGGAAATGAGACGACCAAAACTATGGGGAATAGGCCATTTTACCGAGGTGAGTTTTCATGGCGAGATTTAAATAGCTTTAAAAATTCTGTCTTGTTTTCAGAGGCCAACGCGTTCCATAGTCTTGGAGCTGCACTGGCAAAAAGCCCGATCGCCCCCAGGAATTGAGACTTGACCTCAGAAAACTGAGTAGGAGATCAGAAGATCTCAAGGACCTCATTGGTGTACATGAGTGGATCAGCTCCTGTAAGTATTGTGGGGCTAACCCACTGACAGCCTTGTAGCTCAACAGCAGGACCTTATAACCAACTGGATATATATGCAATGGTGTTTTCCTACGCGTCAGATACCTGGATGAGATAGCCGATGTGGTCTTCCGAGCTTGTCTTGAAGAGCAGGTTCCCGAGGAGCATCTCGGCCACCACACATCCGAGTGACCACATGTCCGCGCTGCATGTGACCGGGAGCCCAAAGTACATTTCGGGGGCCATGTATCATATCGAGCCAAGACACCAAGCTCCTAGCAGCACACGGACAGACAGGTGACCAAACAAGGTGGCACTTGCACATTATTCATCTGTACTTGTGAAGTGCAGAATAGATGAGGGTATGCACACGCAGTCACGTATGGCACTCAAAATACGCACAATGACAAAGATCGCCCACGTAAATGCGTGTATCAGCTGGGTAGCACTTAGAAATGTAAATTATTTTCATTACACTGGTGCCAGCTATCATAGAGTGCAGCTGTCGTGTCGCGAGAGTTCTCTGCGGTGAGTAACAACTTCTTTAAAAGCAACGGCGCTGCGACGCCTCTCTGAATAAAATTAACGCCGAGCCGCTTTGCGCGTTTCAAGATTCAGTGATGAACCAGGGACGCCTACCACCACCCTGTAACGTGCAGACGTCTCGGAACGGGAAAAGGTTAAGTGAGGAATGAGGACAAAGGTACCTAGGGCTGCCATGAGATCTGTACATTTGCAATCGTAAATCACATGTAAATCACACGTAAATCAGCCATCCGCGACGAAAATTCCAATGGGATTGTCTACTGGCTCCAGACTTTCAATACCAGCAATCGATTATGAAAATTGTTAGCGGTTTACTGGTTACTGTTTGACAACTACCCTCCTCAAACCTGGGAGGTTGAGAGTTGAAATCCTGGCCAAATGATTGACGAAATGTAACGTTTGAAGGGTATCAGTGTCACTACCACACTTTGTTTAAGCGGTGCTAACCAACACGCCACCACAGCACGAAGACAAAGACCCCCCCCCATATAGCTTAAACAGGCTTGTAGCGCAGCGTGCTAACCGTTGACACCACCGCTCCCCACAAACACTGTGACACGCACACACACATGCTGCTACACACGTACACACATTCACAGGGCAGCTAGATCACTCACTTGGGCAGGTCTCGCTGATGCTCAGGCCAAAATCCGTGAGCCTAATATTGCCACTGATGTGGCCTTTGACCAAGATGTTTGCCTGCAAAAAAGACAGTGGTTGTCAGTGAAACTCGTGGTGTGTCGGTGAGATTGCGTCTTGTTGAATTGGTTCATGGCGGTTTACTCAAAGATTTCATGTACTCATTTTTGTTAAACACTTATTTCCCTTTGTAAATGTAATCATGCTTGACCCCATGCTACCCCTACCCCATGCCGTGTTAATCAAGGGGGTTGTATGGCCATACCTCACCATGCTGCTCAGGGGGCTGTTGAAGGCAATGATCATCAGGTGATGATGATTGCTTGTGTTGCAGTCGAAACGTCGTGAGAATTGTATTGTTTTATATTTTTATTATTTTATTGTTTCCCTTCTACGTGACTTTACCGAAAGAACCAAGAATATGAACAATATTTTTTATTTTACCAGTTTGAGGCCCCACTGAGCTATGGAGCTATTTTTCAGAAGCAACCTGGCTATCACAAATGTTATCTTCAACGAAGTGGCTTATCCCGTGGAAATGTATAGAGGCCAAATACTCTAAACGCGTGATGTTTATTCTAAATGTAGTGAGAGAGACATGCAACCTCAAAATATACAGCAGGCGACAGGGTCCGGATTGAATCCATGGCCTCCTGCGTACCAGGCGAGGTAGTTAACATATTGCCACTGTGGTACCCTGTGGTCACGTGAGGCCTACCACTTCTGAATGGCTTGTGATGCATATTTGAACATTACTGCAAGCGTCTTAGCCTCATTCATTAATCAGGTATTCGAAGGGAATATTGTCATTTGGTAACGCTATTTCAAATATCGCTCATTAAACGTTCAATTTTAATGCAATGCAATTGAGGGACTTTGTGGAGTCTTGTCGTGGTCTGGAGCTGTGGTTGTTGTGTTTCTACCTTGCCCAAGCTTGCATTTGTTGACAAATTGGCAGGAATGTATGTACTTTGTATTTTTAGCAATTTGCTTACATTTTCTCCATCTTGCCTCTCATCGGTTTTGGAAATAGCTCGCTGACCCGCCCCTACTGGACATATGTGAAAAAGATCTTCATAGCTCATCGGATTCCTCCAGGATATAAAAAAGATTCTGATTAATCAGTGGCGCTGCAAACAACCTATTCCCTGTATTGCTGCGGGAATCTGCATCCACACATGATCAAGCACCCCTGTGTAATGCAATACACATGGTTCCCTTATCATAGACATGTAATTCTGCAAATGTGCAGAAATGTCTACCGTATGCGACTTACTCCAGACAAGTTTAGACTATTAAACGTGACCTGTTGTGACTCGTCTAATGTGTATTGTGTGGTCGTTATCACAGAAAGATGCATCTGGTAATGTCCTAATGGACCAAAAATAGTAAAAAGGAGGCTGGGTCTGTGTTGTTCAGAGTGACCACCATATACAGACTCTTGTACGTACAAACGAGTTCGGTTCCAGAGGTCTGTTCGTAAGTCGATTTGTTCGTGAGTCCAACTTTACTCCCGTAGATTTCAAACACGTTTTACGGCTTGTACACTAAACACGGGGAATGGCTTTGACAGTTGCCTCTGGTTCTTCACGTTCTGCAGATGTAGATGCCACCATGAACTTGCGACTCTCGGTCCGAACAGGAAACTGGACATACGGACAGGTTTGATCATATCTCTGAAAGTTCGTAAGTCGAATGTTCGTAAGTAGGGGTGTCCCTGTGTAGTGGCATAGAATCGTAATGTAACAGCATAGCGCTTGCTGCTGGCAGGGAAAGGGATCTGAGGCTTACGGCCCTGACGTCAGCAGGCCAGGTTATACACCAGAGGGGGATCTAGGGAAAGGTCGCAGAAGGGGCACTGAATTCATAATGATACAATAATTCAGTAACACTGTACAAGTGTACAGCACGTCAGATCATTACATTGCCTAACCCTGGTTGGAAACACCGTGGGAGTGAAGAAGAAGAAGGATTAATAATCATTATTATTTACATTAGTAAGGTGCATTTCATCCGTATGCCACCAGACTTAACTTGGAGTGTCTAAATTCACTTTGCCCACCAGAATGAACAGACCTCATCTTTCCCACCCCTGCAGACTTGGTATTAAAGTAGATACATGCTAACGTTTACAAAGTAACGGACTCATGACCAATTTCATTTCTACATAAATCAATCATTCGGAAATAGGCCCCACTATACCCCACCGACTACAGCACTCCAATCTTGCCTCCTCGTTTTGCCTCTTCCACCTGCCTCATGCTCGTCAGCACCGCCTTTCGTGCAGCCATGCGGGTGTGAGGTCATCATCACGAGAGGCCGTGCACTTCATCGTTCGCACGCGGCGGAGGAACCACTGAAGTCAAACGTTTACATTTGTGCAGTTTAGTGGGGTCATTTCCGAGCGAACTCGGTTTGAAAGTGTTTATCGTTAAATGTGGAAGGGCTTGGGTTAGTTTTCGGGTTGCCACCTTTTCCACTATGGAGATCAAACCCAGACCTACAGTGAGGGAAAAAAGTATTTGATCCCCTGCTGATTTTGTACGTTTGCCCACTGACAAATAAATGATCAGTCTATAATTTTAATGGTAGGTTTATTTGAACAGTGAGAGACAGAATAACAAGAAAATCCAGAAGAACGCATGTCAAAAATGTTCTAAATTGATTTGCATTTTAATGAGGGAAATAAGTATTTGACCCCTCTGCAAAAGATGACTTAGTACTTGTTATAATCTTAGTTCTTTCGGTAAAGTCACGTTGAAGGGAAACAATAAAATATATATAAAACAATACAAAATATATATTTTATTATTTTATTGTTTCCCTTCAACGTGACTTTACCGAAAGAACTAAGAATATGAATTACTGCAGTCACGAAAGCTTTAAATCTAAATTTAGTACTTGTTGGCAAAACCCTTGTTGGCAATCACAGAGGTCAGACGTTTCTTGTAGTTGGCCACCAGGTTTGCACACATCTCAGGAGGGATTTTGTCACCCTCCCCTTTGCAGATCTTCTCCAAGTCATTAAGGTTTCGAGGCTGACGTTTGGCAACTTGAACCTTCAGCTCCCTCCACAGATGTTCTATGGGATTAAGGTCTGGAGACTGGCTAGGCCACTCCAGGACCTTAATGTGCTTCTTCTTGAGCCACTCCTTTGTTGCCTTGGCCATGTGTTTTGGGTCATTGTCATACTGGAATACCCATCCACGACCCATTTTCAATGCCCTGGCTGAGGGAAGGAGGTTCTCACCCAAGATTTGACGGTACATGGCCCCGTCCATCGTCCCTTTGATGCGGTGATGTTGTCCTGTCCCCTTAGCAGAAAAACACCCCCAAAGCATAATGTTTCCACCTCCATGTTTGACGGTGGGGATGGTGTTATTGGGGTCATAGGCAGCATTCCTCCTCCTCCTCCAAACACGGCGAGTTGAGTTGATGCCAAAGAGCTCCATTTTGGTCTCATCTGACCACAACACTTTCACCCAGTTGTCCTCTGAATCATTCAGATGTTCATTGGCAAACTTCAGATGGGCATGTATATGTGCTTTCTTGAGCAGAGGGACCTTGCGGGCGCTGCAGGATTTCAGTCCTTCACGGCGTAGTGTGTTACCAATTGTTTTCTTGGTGACTATTGTCCCAGCTGCCTTGAGATCATTGACAAGATCCTCCCGTTTAGTTCTGGGCTGATTCCTCACCGTCCTCATGATCATTGCAACTCCACGAGGTGAGATCTTGCATGGAGCTTCAGGCCGAGGGAGATTGACAGTTCTTTTGTGTTTCTTCCATTTGTGAATAATCGCACCAACTGTTGTCACCTTCTCGCCAAGCTGCTTGGCAATGGTCCTGTAGCCCATTCCAGCCTTGTGTAAGTCTACAATCTTGTCCCTGACATCCTTGGAGAGCTCTTTGGTCTTGGCCATGGTGGAGAGTTTGGTATCTGATTGATTGATTGCTTCTGTGGACAGGTGTCTTTTATACAGGTAACAAGCTGAGATTAGGAGCAGTCCCTTGAAGAGTGGGCTCCTAATCTCAGCTCGTTACCTGTATAAAAGACACCTGGGAGCCAGAAATCTTTATAATTGAGAAGGGGTCAAATACTTATTTCCCTCATTAAAATGCAAATCAATTTATAAAAAAATTTGACATGCGTTTTTCTGGATTTTTTTTGTTGTTATTCTGTCTCTCACTGTTCAAATAAACCTACCATTAAAATTATAGACTGATAATTTCTTTGTCAGTGGGCAAACGTACAAAATCAGCAGGGGATCAAATACTTGTTTCCCTCACTGTATGTTTCAGTTGGTCTAGGTCTGTCAACAACCATGCAGTAGTAAAGTTCAGCACAGTACCGACACCAGATCTCGGTACAAATTAATTCATGCCACCCAAACACAGATGCCAATTCACAGACTGTCTCGGCTGGACCGGGACAGGAGGTAACCCAAGGGTAGTGGGAGGATAACCACTTTGTGAGCTATTTGTAAGTAATGCGTTTATAGTATTTGGCTGCTATAAATTTCCACGTGATAAGCCACTTCGTTAAGCTATAATTTGTGGCCAGGTCGCTTCTGAAAAAGAGCTATATAGCTCTCAATGGGCCTTACCTGGTAAATAAAAAATAGTTTGCTTTAATGGTATACGTACTTGAATTTTACTGCGGATGTTTTAAAACATGTCCTGTCTAACTGTCAACTTTGTTTGAATTTCAGTGGGAGAAGATGCTTCTCACACAGACGTTAAAGCAGGTACCAGAGTCCACCTGAAGCTCCTGCAGTGTGCGCCTCATATAGGATTCCGTCCATTACTGTTGGTGCGATGGTTTGGATTTCCAAGTTGAAATCTCCTAGTTCATTTTATTTTTACCCAGGCGACAACTCAATTGTCAAGGGTAGTCCTGTTTGGAAGAGGCTATCCTCGTCTCTTGAGTTCTACATCTTGGAGAGGATGTGATTAGTCAGCATCGATGCCATTTTAGTTGGTGTCATGCATCATGCGTGCATTCTTAAATTACTGACGCCGACTGAAGACTGAAGATGCAAGTGTGCCACCTGACAATGATAGTTATGAAGCCATTTTTTGTCATTGTCAGAGTCTGGGATAACACGGCCTTGGTGACGTCCCCTGGACTTGTGTAATTTCTGTATCAATTTTTTTTCATTTTGAAACCTCTGCTCCACGTCCTTCATTTGCATCCATCTGCACCTCCGATTAGCACGGCTGGCTGACGTACGGCGCGAAAGAGGTTCAACGTACATACCTACAAGGAGTGTAAATTCATACGGTGCCAGAAACTCTGCACGAGTTCGTGCCGCGTTCTCCCGATGTTGCCGTCGATGTTTGTCCAGCGACAAGCCATTCGTTGGCACGCGCGAACCTGTCTCACCTCCACAATCACAGGGCCGAGTGTGTGACGTGTCCGGCAAGCCGTGTGATGTGTCTGCGGATGATAATCTTCAGCAGAGGCCTGTGCCTTCTCCCACAGACGCCGCGCAACTGACGCCGCTCCCAGCGCCGCCGACCTCTGCTTCCCCGGCCACGGCCACGGGGAGTTCCTCTCCTCTGCTGGACACCCCGTGTGCTGGACCTGCTGCTCCACCACACTTGCCTGCCCACTACACAGGCACAAAGAGGTACGGGCAGAATTAATGCATAAACGCTTTCAACATAAGTTGGAGAGAGCTGAGCCTTTCTAGGAATTCGGCAATGCTTTCCCACCTGTGACTGCTCCCGATATATGACTCGAGAGCATGTAGGTTTTGCTTGCAGGCCACACACACACACACACACATGAATGATGTTTTGGTATTATCTCATGGAAAATAATAAATTGCACAAGGGCCAGGGTCATGCCCCATTCATTCTGAACGATTAAACCAAACTGACCCACGTTCACACACGAGAGCAGAGAGGTTGGCTGCAGGGTGACGCACGCGAAGAACACGTCGCTGTGAAAGAGTTAGAAGGTCCCCCTTCGTACCTTCTTACTCTCCTTCCCACCCCCCTCCTTCCGGTCAGGTGATTTTGAAGTGTCGTCGTCACGCGAGGACGTGGACCGAGACAGCGCGTGGAACCAGTGGCTGCGCTCCAAAATCCCGGGGCTCTTCCTGCTGGCCCTGCACACGTTTACCGTGAGTCGGCACAGATGTGGCCTCGCGACTGGGGCTGCCACCTGTCCGCGTTTGACCCCCGGACAGTGTTCGGGTGGCAGCAGGAATTGATTTGGGCCAAGATCTGGTACCCCGGGTATAGCTGTGGTTGAATTTTATCACCGTGAAAAGCACAGTTTTAACAATAGACCTGGGCTCGCTGAGAAATGTGCCTGGGTTTTCTCTGTCGTGGAAATGGTGGCAACTGTACTTGAGGCATCGACACGTTTATTCGCGCTCCGGCTCCATTTACACCGAGTCACGTGCTCGTCTCGTGTGGGGAGTGGTGGTGTAGCTGTTAGTATGAATTTTAGTATGTATGCATGGAGGGGGGAGGAGGGGTTAACCCAAATGCGTACGCTTGTGTATGGGGGGTCTACTGACAATGTGTAAGCCGACTCAACGGCATGAATCTGCCCATTGCAGTGACATGGGGAAGTAATTGCTTCCGACAAAGGCGTTCATTGACCTTTTAAATCGTACTCAGGTTTGAGAACGGGGACAGTTTGCATTCATGATCCTGAATCATGACAATTCCTTGACTCTCCGGCAGTGGTGAATCGTTCCAACCATCAGTAGGAATCGTGTATATGTGTGTACGTGTATGCACAGCTGTACCCATTGGCTTCTGTTATGGTCATGTACGTTTCTTTTTTATTTCGTGGAATTTCACTTGCTGTACTCCACGCGGTGAGTGCTTTGTGTAGATAGGAATCATCTTATGTAGAGAATATAAATCTAATTCAGTACCTCTATATGTCTTCCACAGACGAGCGGGGAGACAGCAGCCAGGCGGTGAGCCGGCACTCCCAACAATCGCCCAAGATCTGCGATTCTCTTTACATTCCGATATTTGCAGCCACTTACTGAGTGTTTACATGTGGGGGGAAACCAGTACACTCGCAGAAAACGAACGAATGTGAGCAAGGGGGCAACGTTCTATCCCGTGCAGATGGAACAGATTCCACAGTTGTGTTCCACTGCCTCCTGGCAAGCCAGGGTATGACTCATCCTCGATGTCCACCGGAAGGGAGATTGCACACTTGCAATTGAATTCTCTGAGATTATTTATATCATGGGGTAGGCAGTGACAAAGCCCCTGACTCACTTAACACGAACATGCGGTCCAGTGCATTGTACGTGCAAGGATACTTGCTTTCCAAAATGTATGAATGTGTGTTGAACTTGAATCTTGACTTGAAGCTTTCGTGACTGCAGGAATTCATATTTTTTGGGTCTTTCGGTAAAGTCACGTAGATAGAACAATAAACTAATAAAAATAAAGTGAATACGAAATAATAATAAAATTATCACGACGTTTCGATCGCAACACAAGCAATCGTCTTCATTTTTCTCCTGATGACGATTGCTTGTGTTGTGATCGAAACGTCGTGATATATTTTACTTTTTTATTCACTTTATTTTTATTATTTTATTGTTCTATCTACGTGACTTTACGGGAAGACCCAAAGAATATGTGTTGAACTTTTTTCGCAGTGTGCGTATCCAACCGTGCTAATCTGTGGTACATTAACACCTTGCCACAAATGCCCTGTTGCTCATGAGCACAGCGACTCAAATGAATCAGGTGCAAGGTTTGCGTGATTAATGCTTACAAAGGTGGGGTCTATAATGAACAATATGGCTGAAGCTCGAGTTCTATTCATTTAAAACCAAACGTGTTTCTTACCAACCATACCTGGTGTTTGCACACAGATACAGATTATGGGCGATGCGTTCTACACCATTCGGAATGCGCTGTTGCAATGTGCAGCTACAGCTGCTGCAAAAATATTTGTCTCGGTTTGATCCACTGAACAATATCCACTGACCACACCGCACGCGCAACAATGATATAACTACAAACAAAAATATAATAAATTAGGATGGTTTATTAAATATATTGCACGTAAGAAAATACAGCAATAGACGTAAAAATACATGGCAGTTTAACACGTAGGCTTTCGCGACAAATATCCATAATACAGGTTTTATGGGTTGGATCGCGTAAATATGTAAATGTGTCATTATGAGACCTCCTTTGCCAGTAGCAAGATATAGTAATAGGTTTTTACCGTTTTATCTGGCACCAAAACTGACACCTTTATACAAGGGATCATGTTTGCATCATCTGGTCCAACACCAGTGGAGACTAGGCTCTAAGAAAAGCCGTCTCGGGTGTGGACCAATCAACTTCAAGGACAATGTATATTACTATCAGAGTTGTCTCTTTTTGTTTGCATTTTGATTGCTTGTCTTGTGGTTATTGCAAACATGATCCCTTGTATAAAGGTGTCAGTTTTGGTGCCATATAAAAGGGTAAAAACCTATTACAATATAAATGTGTCGTTAAACCCGCCACCACCCGACAGCCAACTAGTAAGGGTTGTCACGTAAACAGAACATGCCAATTCATCACTAGTACAGCACACCGGTGTGTGGTGTGTTGGAGAGCCAAGCCACCACATTTACCATCGGAGTACGACGTTTCAGTAATTACAACTAGCTTCATCAGGCAACAGCAAGATTTGGGAGAAGTCCACCTGTTTCATTCCTTGTATAGAGGCGTAGATGTGATGACAACACTTGTGCGCTCTTTGAGCGCAAAGTAGGGGGGGGATTAATGAATCAACGTACATTATACATGCACATTATCCTAGCCCATTGATCTTGTACTTAGTGTCCATTGTGTGTACTAAAATAGCCGTACAAACGGTAATTTGATGATTCTCTTCCATGCAGAAACTAAGTCGGTAGCTATCCAAACGATTACAATTATTTTTATTTATTTTTATTTCGATAGATTCTGTAATTAGTCTTGGCCAGTAGTAACTAATTTTGCACAGAACTTCACCATTATCAAAATCAATTGAGTGTCTTTGTGGGCACGCGTGTTCTGCTACTGCTGACAGTTGTATTTGTGAGCATTTCATATTTCTGTGGTGTTCTTTTAGTCTCGTGCTGATCATTCATCCTGTTTGCCCTACATAGAATTTGCCACAAGTGCAATTAATCCGGTACACACCTTCTGTTGATAGCTTCAGTAATAGAACAGCAAATAAATACCCAATAGTCCTTTTCGTAGGTTTCCATATGCCTTCTGAATTTGCCTGGCTGATCAAAGTTTCGACCGCAGATGCCATTGGTCAGGGGTCTCTTTATCCGTTCTCATGTGGGACTCTAGGCATGATGGCAGTTGGAATGCTTTCCCACATACTTGGCAAGACATTTGTTTTCTCACTCTAGTGACTATGGGAGTGAGGTGGAGTCGAGACGGGCGCTGGTCAGGCGTGGCGTTTCCCAGCAGGCGCCTTCGTTCCATGCGCGGTCGCTGTGATAGCAATAACTTCGTTGCACGCAGGTGCGCCCTTTGCAGAAGGTGGCATTGTCTGCAACTCTGCCTCCTCACCACCAGGACTCGACAAGCTGCTGCTGCTGTTGCTGGTGCCATCCATGGCAAAGGCAATTCTTCCAGCACCATGACTCGCAGCCGAGTAGCTCTGACACACCTTCACCACCGCATTGACAAAATTGCCGTCATTCACCATGCCACGTGCGCCCCTTGAGTTCTTTCCGTGGGTCTCCATATGCCTTCTGAGTTTGTAGGGCTGATCAAAGCTTTGATCGCAGATGTTGCAGCTTTGACCACCGGTCTTGTGCATTCTCATGTGGGACTCTAGGCACCATGCCAGTTGGAATGTTTTCCTGCAGACGTCGCAAGAGATTCGTTTTCTCACTCTAGTGACTCTATCGGATTCTAGTGACTATCGGATTCAACGCCGCATTGGCAAAACTGCCGTTGTTCACCAAGCCTGCTGCACCCTTTATCATGTAATCCTTTTCGTGGGTCTTCATATGCCTTTTGAATTTTCATGGCTGATCAAAGCTTCGTCCACATAAGCCGCACCATTGCTCACGGGTCTCCTTGTGCGTTCTTACGTGGGCTTCTAGGCACCACGCCAGTTGGAATTTTTTCCCACAGACGTCACAAGAGATGAGTTTTTTCGCTCTTGTAACTCTACCGGATTGAGGTGGGGTCGAGACGGGTGCTGGTGAAGTGCCATCGATGGTAAAGGCAATTCTTCCAGCACCACCATGACTCGCAGCGGAGTTGCTCTCGCACATCTGAAACAAAAGACAAAGGTCACGCGCATGACACCCGTGTCATGAGTGCACTCACAAAGGCATACTTAAGGTGACGTAAGATTCATTACAACAGATTCATTATAACAGAACTCCTCAATAGTGCAGATCCTATCATCTACTATTTCACTCCTTATCCACCCAACTAAGTACTCTTTGGTTCTTTCGGTAAAGTCACGTAGGTAGGAAAAATAAAATAAAAAATAATATATCACGACCATAAATGACGCCACGCGATTTTTGACCCCCCCCCCCTCGTCACACGGCGTCACAAAAAGTCAGACCCCCCCCCCTCAAGTATGACGTCACAAAGCTCTGCCCCCCCCCCAACCATATTTTCATTTTGAAAATAAAACATGTTCCAAATCGCTTTAAACTATTGTCATTGTATTTAATGTGGCGCTGCACTCTGATGTTGTAGGAGAAAACATTTATTAAAAAGTTTTATTTAACTAAATAGAACATGTTGTCTATATTTAAAGTTGCGCATTTTGACGTGACGTCACATTTCTCAAACCCCCCCCCCTCGTCACAAATGTCTGACCCCCCCTCCCCAGGTGTGTGACGTCATTTATGGACGGCCCCCATCGCCTTAAAACGCGAACTCGCGCTTGCAAACTGAAACCGCGGAAATTTTTTTGTTCCGCAGCGCGATCCTCCGCGAGATGTAATGAGTCGGCCTCGCGCTGTGAGTGAGTGTGAGTGAGACAGCATCGTCCCCCACTCCTCCTGATGTCGAGGGTAAATGGGCGAGGTTTAGGTCTGTGACTCATGCAGCTGCAATGGCTGCTTTGTGTACGCGGTCCAGACCTCCCCAGAGACCCTGGCTGACAGAGGAGGTGTTCAGGATGTTTGAGAAAAAGCGACAGGCCCACTCTAATCGTCTACAGCATCCCACGTCAGAGAATGAGGAGGCTTACCGCAGCCTTCGCTCGGAGGATCGGAGAGCCGTGAGGCGCTGCAAGGATGGGTGGTGGTCGCGGGTTGCTGAGGAGATGGAGTCTGCCTCAATTGCCCGCGATCACAAATCCCTATTTAACTCCATCAAAAAAGTAACCTACAGTGCCACACCTATTACCATTGTAGGGGTAATCGTCACTCACCACTCTGTGGGCTGGTAGCTTCCCCTTATCGTCAATAGGGGGCGGAAGCGCTATCACGCCAGGGCTAATGTCCATGGCCCAAAAAGGGGCCAACGACAAACCCTAGCAAACGGATCCTGGGACACACTCCCCGGGGCCCCGGGAGGAGGGAACCGGGGGATGATGTCACCTTCCAGAACGTTCTAGAAGGGAAGCGTGGCTAGGGCGGAGCAAGCCACGAACCATAAGCCGGACCTCTCAGAGGTCTGGCTCAGTCATCTGCAAGCTGACGAACGAAGACCTGGGCTGAAGATAGGACTCTGGACCCCAAGCTGCGTTGTCCTTCTAAGAGCTGGAGCTCAGTGAGGCCAGTGGTCAGGACCCACGGACCGGGTACGGTCAGGTCAAATAGCCTCTCCTAGGGTCCCAGCCGGAGCACGAAGGGTAACGGGGTACCTAGTGATAGGGCCCGCATAATCCGGAGGCCATACCTCCCCAGGTATCGGGTAAAGGGACCGATATACCCTTTGTGTTAGAGACTTGTAAGGAAGACAATAAATATCGTGTTGCCTCATCAGAAGTTTATTCGTCAATTTATACCCACTACACCACCATTAGGGGAACGAAGGGTGATCCAATCTCCGACCCCAGGGACAGGTTTGCAGATTTGCTGAGCATTTCTGTGAGGTCCTGGGGGAGGGGGAATCCCTCAGCCTGGAAAACATCATGGGACAAAGTGGGGATGACCCTGCTGAGGATGCGGTGCCTCAAATATTAGAGGAGGAAGTCACCCCCTGTGAGTGGCTGGCTGAGGTACCATCCATTGAGGAAGTACTGAGGGCGATCCAGAGTCTGAGACCAGGAAAGGCACCGAGCAGAGATGATCTCCCAAGCGAAATGCTGAGGGAGGGTTGCGTTTGTGCGTAGACTGACCTACATGACATCATAACAACAGTCTGGGCCACTGGATGGGTTCTGCAGGATTGGAAGGATGCCCTGGTGGTCCCCCTCTTTATGAAGGGGGACCGCACAGACTGTAACAACTACAGGGGCATCTCACTCAGTGTGCCAGGAAAGGTCCTGGCAAGGATTGTTCAACATCGCCTTGCTAGGTACGCTGAGCAGAGGCTTGCGGAGCCCCAATGCGGTTTCAGGAAAGGGCGGTCCTGCACAGATGTCATATTTTCTGTCCGTCTGCTACAGCAGAGGTGGAGGGAATTCCAACAAGACCTACATCTCTGCTTTATTGACCTGGTCAAGGCCTATGATACCATCAGTAGGCCTGGGCTCTGGGTTTTTCTTCGTGCTTTCAGAGTCCCTGACCCTCTGCTCACACTCATTAAGGACCTTCATGATGGTGAGCAGGCCCGGGTAAAACTACGTAGCCGGGAGTCAGAGCCATTCCCTGCGACAGAGATGTCCTCTGGCTCCAACATTTAACATCTATTTCGACCACATAGTTCGTGAAGCCTTCAGTAGCTGTACCAGAGCAATTTACGTCTGGTACAGATATAATGGGAGGCTGATCGATGCCCGGGTGCGGTCAAGGGATGGCTCCCTATTGGTCAACCACATTATGTATGCCGACGACCTGGTAATTGCTGCTCATTCAGAGGAAGAGTTGGAGGCGCTGCTGCTGAAACTGGAGTGTGCCACTAAGAGGTGGGGCCTTACCATCAGCCCCACCAAAACGAAGCACCTGCCTGGGTATTTTGTGCCATCGGGCACTCCACCCCCACAACTCCCAATCGGTGATGGGGCAGTTGGGAAGAGAGTGGAGAGTTTCCCATACCTGGGCAGTGTGCTCATGATCGGCTCCGGTTTAACAACAGAGGTCTCACTCCGAATTAGTCGAGCGGCATTATCTTTTCATCGGTTGTGTAACGTGTGGAAGCTACCTGGTCTGTCGCTCCGCATGAAGCTTTGGGTCTTCTCGGCCACAGTCATTCCCTCCCTCTACGCTTGCGAAACGTGGACCCCCCTAATGCAGCATCTTCACCGGTTAGAAACATTTAGGCTGGCCTGCCTACGATCAATCCTAGGTTTAACCAGGCTGGATTGTGTGAGGAGCTCACAAATTCTCGAAAGATCTGGACAAAGTCCCATCGGCGAGCTCCTCCAGCAGGCAAGGCTGTGTTGGCTGGGCATGTAGCCCGCATGCCCAATCACCGCATGCCCAAACAGCTTTTGTTCGGCCGGATTGATGGAGCTAAACGGGCGTGGCACGGACTTGAGAAGAGATGGAGTGATGTGGTACAGGAGGATGTGGAGCTGAGTGGACTTGCCGATGACTGGTACCAGCGGTGTCAAGATCAGCCTCTGTGGAGGAGGCTTGTGAAGGACGCTACTGGGCAGTTGGAGGCAGTCGCCCTCCAACAACAACGGAGGGCGGAGGAGCGACGCTCAGAAAAACGAGCGGAGCGTCGGGTGGCTAAAGCTCAGCAAGTTGGCACAGTAGGGGGCACAGGTGGTGCATCAGCCAGTCATCTCAGTCATGTCAGTCAGTCGACCATTGGCACCTGGGTCTGCCCCGTGACCTCTTGCCAGCCGGCGATCGACACTTCACGTGGCCTCAAGGTGCACATGGCCTGGCACAAGCGTCGTGGTGACGTCACCACCACTTAGTGGCGAATTGCGGTTGTTTTGAGACAGTAAGAGAGTGTGAGGTCGACTCAGCCTCAGATGAGTACCTGGTGCGGTGTGTCGTAAACATCGCTACTGGGGGAGACAAAGGCCGCCGTGGAGGAGAATCCTAAAATAATAAAAGCTTTTATTATAATAAAAACTTTGATTGTAATATTTTATTAATATTATAATAAAAGCTATACTTAAAGCTTTTATTATAATAAAATTTCAATTTGTTATGAAAAGAAATACAAATAATAAATTTAAAATAATAAAAGCTTTGATTATTTCCAATTTATTATTTTATTATTTTTATTTTGCTGCCACCTGCCGGCCACCAACGTGGCGTGTAGATTCTGCCAAATTAAAAAGTTACTAATAAAAATAAGAAATTGAAAATAATAAGCAAAAACCCAGATTCATATTCTTGGTTGCTTCGGTAAAGTCACGTAGATAGAAATAAAACTAAAATAATAACATAAAATTTATTTTTTTTAATTAAAAATACAAAAAATAAATTTTAAATAATGAAAGCTTTTATTATTTTCAATTTATTATTTATTTTTTTTAATTGGCAGAATCTACACGCCATATTCTTGGTTCTTCAGGTAAAGTAACGTAGATTTGAAATAAAAATAATTCAATTTAATTCAAAAATATAAATTATATATTGAAACTAATAAAAGCTTTTATTATTTTAAATTTATTGTTTAATTTTTTAAATTGGCAGAATCTACACGCCATATTCTTGGTTCTTCAGGTAAAGTCACGTAGATTTGAAAATAAAAATAATTCAATTCAATTGAAAAATATAAATTATATATTGAAACTAATAAAAGCTTTTATTATTTTCAATTTATTACTTGAAATTTTAAAATATAAAAAAATAAAATACAAATAATAAATTGAAAATAATAAAAGCATTTATTATTTTATAATAAATTGAAAATAAGAAAAGCTTTTATTATTTTCAATTTATTATTTTAATTTTATTATAACTTTACCGAAGGAAGCAATAATCTGGCGTGTAGATGCTGCCATCTGGTGGCCACCAACGTTGGCAGGTGGCAGCATCTACACGCCATATTCTTGGTTCTTTGGGTAAAATATAAATAATAAAGAAAGTAAAAAACTAACAATTCATGATTTAGTATTTTTTCATTTAATTCTATTATTTTCATTTTCAAATCTACGTTACTTTACCAAAAGAACCAAGAATATGGCGTGTAGATTCTGCCAATTTAAAAAAATTAAAATAAATTGAAAATAATAAAAGCTTTCATTATTTTCCATTTATTTTTTGTATTTTTTTTATTTAATTTTATTATTTTTATTTTCAACCTACATGGCTTTACCGAAAGAACCAAGAATATGAATCTGGATTTTTGATTATTATTTTCAATCTATTCTAATTTTTAAATTGGCAGCATCTACACGCCATATTCTTGGTTCTATCGGTAAAGTCACGTTGATAGAAAAAAAAATCAAATCAAATAAAAAGTGTGAAATTGAAAATAATTAAAGCAAAAAACCCACATTCATATTCTTGGTTCTTTCGGTAAAGTCACAGAGATAAAAAAATGAAACAAAATTTGGATTTTAAAATAATAAATTGACAATAATAAAAGCTTTTATTATTTTCCATTTATTTTTTTGTATTTTTAAATTGGCAGAATCTACACGCCATTTTCTTGGTTCTTTGGGTAAAGTCACGTAGATAGAAAATATAAATAATAAAAGAAAAGTAAAATTTTTAACAATATTTTTTAAAATATTTTTATTATTTTATTGTTTCCCTTCTACGTGACTTTACTGAAAGAACCAATAATATGAATCCCTGCAGTCACGAAAGCTTTAAATCTAAATTTAATAATAACAATTCATGATTTTTCATTTAATTCTTACATTTTCATTTTCAAATCTACGTGACTTTACCGAAAGAACCAAGAATACGGCGTGTAGATGCTGCCATCTGCCGGCCACCAAGGTGGCGTGTAGATTCTGCCAATTAAAAAATTACAAATAAAAGTCATAAATTGAAAATAATAAAAGCTTTTATTATTTCCGATTTATTTTGTTTTAAATTTATTTGATTATTTTTAAATCTACATGACTTTACCGAAAGAACCAAGAATATGAATCTGGAATTTTGCTTATTATTTTCAATTTATTATTTTCATTTTTCAATTGGCAGAATCTACACGCCACGTTGGTGGCCGGCAGATGGCAGCATCTACACGCCATAATCTTGGTTCTTTCGGTAAAGTCACGTAGAATGAGAATAAAATAATAAATTGATAAAATAAAATGACACAATAAAATTATCACGACGTTTCGGCCACAACACAAGCGGCCTTCATCAGGTGAAGGGACGAGACTGTCTGGAGGACAGCGCTGGAGCGAACAAAGCCAAGCTCAGATCGCGACCTTTAAGCTGTGTGAGAAAAAACAGAGCACCTTGACAAAGGAATTATCATAGAATTTAGCATTGAAATAGCTGAGTGATTAGCTTGTGACTGGTCACAGAAATGGCTATGTTAAAGTCAAAGCATACACATCCACAGAGGCACCCCTTGACAAAGGAATTATCATAGAATTTAGCATTGAAATAGCTGAGTGATTAGCTTGTGACTGGTCACAGAAATAGCTATGTTAAAGTCAAAGCATACACATTCACAGAGGCACCTAGTACAAATCAAACAGGAGAATTTAGCATTGAAATAACTAGGAGAATTTAGCATTGAAATAACTGAGTGATTAGCTTGTGACTGGTCACAGAAATGGCTATGTTAAAGTCAAAGCCTACACATCTGAGCTATTCACCGTAACTGGGTATACACTACACTACATAATGAATACTACATAATAAACCAATAAAAACTAAAATATAAATTACCTCAATGTTATCAATAAACTCTATATATTCTCCAATCAGCTAAGCTACCACACAATAAGTCGTTATATATCACAATGCTATATGGCGAAAAAATTGGTGGATTCTTACCGTTAACTTTAGCACCACGGACAGCTACGAGCCCCGTTCAGACGGACGAGTTCATCCATGGTCGGAACAGAGGAGGGGTAGAGAGACAGCTGCGAGGCGCTGTTATACTCCATGTTGTATATAGTATTCATTATTTAGTGTAGTGTATACCCAGTTACTGTTAATAGCTCAGATGTGTAGGCTTTGACTTTAACATAGCCATTTATGTGACCAGTCACAAGCTAATCACTCAGCTATTTCAATGCTAAATTCTATGATAATTCCTTTGTCAAGGCGCTCTGTTTCTTCTCACACAGCTTAAAGGTCGCGATCTGAGCTTGGCTTTGTTCGCTCCAGCGCTGTTCTCCAGACAGTCTCGTCCCTTCACCTGCTGAAGGCGCTTGTGTTGTGGCTGAAACGTCGTGAGAATTTATTGTTATTTTATTTTATCAATTTATTATTTTATTCTCATTCTACGTGACTTTACCGAAAGAACCAAAGAAGATGAATCCTTGCAGTCACGAAAGCTTTAAATCGAAAAATATTCTCGGTTCTTTCGGTAAAGTCACGTAGATTTGAAAATAAAATAATCGAATTTAATTAAAAAAAAATTTTTTATTATTTTAAATTTAAAAATACAAATGATAAATTGAAAGTAATAAAAGCTTTTATTATTTTGAAAATAATAATAAAAGCTTTTATTATTTTCAATTTTATTTAATTATTTGTATTTTCTATCGACGTGACATTACCGACATAACCAAGAATACGGCGTGTAGATGCTGCCACCTGCCGGCCACCAACGTGGCGTGCAGATGCTGCCAGGTGTGATTTGAGAGGTGATTGGGTTGGTGATGTTGGTGAGTTGCATGGTGAGTGTGTCGGTGAGCACCTGGAGGATTCGCCTCCACGGTCGCCTTTGTCTCCCCCAGTAGCGATGTTCACTCCACACCGCACCAGGAACTCATCTGAGGCTGAGTCGACCTCACACTCTCTCACTGTCTCACAACAACAACAACAACCGCCATTCGCCACTAAGTGTCGGTGACGTCACCACGACGCTTGTGCCAGGCCATGTGCACCTTGAGGCTACGTCAAGTGTCAAATGCCCGCTGGCATGAGGTCACGGGGCAGACCCAAGGGTGCCACTGGTCGACTGACTGAGATGACTGAGATGACTGGCTGATGCACCACCTGTGCCCCCTCCTCACACTCACGCGCACTCACTCACAAGCGCGAGTTCGCGTTTTCAGGCGATATAAAATAATTTATATTTCATGCCAGTTGGTTCTGAAGGGCGGCTGTTTGTAATTTGGGCGTTCGTAAGTCGAGGACTGCCTGTAAATAAAGATTCCGATTGTGGATGTGGGGCTTTCACCGTGGGGTGAGCTTGGCCCGATCTGCGGGGGCGTGGCTTGCACGACAGTGGGCGGGGCACAGCCACGACAGGCGTGGCTTATCCAGGAAGTGGGAGGAGGAGTCTCGAGCCTACGTGGGGGCGTGCAATAACAAAGGGGACGTGGAGTGTCACCCTGGGTGACGCCTGCGCTGACCAATCGCAAAGGAGACCGCGATCACCGGACTGCAAGCCAGAGAGAAGCGCGCTCCTTTTAAAGTTAACAACAACATTGTTAAATGTAAGTAGCGCCTCTCTACTTTATTAGTTTTATTTGTTTAATACATTACTTGTGGTGCCGTGAGTCGAGTGAAATGAGTCAATAACCTTGCTAGACATGGCTAAGCTTTTAATAAGGGGCGCCGCGGTGTCGAGATGTTAACTACCTAGCCAGGCCTACAGCAGCGTGGAGGTTCCATCCAGACCCTGACGCCTGCTCTGTATTTGTTTATTTTTTTCCCCTGTGGTCACGTAGATTCTTCTCCTGGTCCTTTGGTTTTCCCCTCCACATTTAGAAACGTGAGTTCAGAGTACTTGGCTGTTATAAATGTCCACATGATAAGCCACTTTTGTTGAGCTATCATTTGTGTCCAGGTCGCTTCTGATAAGAGTTATATAGCTCAGTGGGCCTTACCTGGTAAATATAAATAGTTTATAGTTTAGTTTATAGTTCATAAGAACTCGTGACAAGGGTCAGTGTCTACTTCAAATATTGGTCAGGCTCTGGAGACCTCCAAAGTTATTCGTGATGTTATACATTTGGTTCGTTTTGAGCATAATCGCGACCTTATATAATTATTACGTGATACACACGCTGAATATACGCACACAAACATCGTGTACACGTGTGTCGTGCCCTCTATTGTCCACATAGACGGCTTGTGCTGACGAGAGAACGGTCTTAACGTACAATGTCGTGACATGTATCAGCCCTTTGTCGATCCAGCGTTTTGATAGAGGCCTCCCCCACACCATGTCGTTCGTGGGAGTTGTTTAACCATACTTCACCATGCCGGTCAATGCGGGTTTGGTGAAGTGAGGAGGCCCAGAAACTTGCATATGCAGATACGAGTTTGCCTGTGCTTGCATCTGCAGAATTACATTCTCACACATCTTCAAGTATAGTTTAATACTTATAAAAATGCATTAATTCTTGAGGATTCCATAAAGTACTGTGGTAAAAATAAAACAACTTGATTTGAATAAATTTCGATTTAAAGCGTTCGTGACTGCAGGGATTCATCTTCTTGGTTCTTTCAGTAAAGTCACGTAGAAGGGAAATAATAACATAATAAAATCAAAACATAATAAAATTCTCACAACGTTTTGGCCACAACACAAGTAGCCTTCCTCAGGTGAAGAAACAGAACTGTCGGAAAGACAGCGCTCCAATGAACACTGCTAAGCTTGGCAGCGTATTTAAGCTGGGTGGGAGGAGCAGAGCTCCTTGACAAAGGAGTTTACATATCAACAGAAGAATTTAGCATTGAAGTAGCTGTGTTAATGTGATAGATTAGCAGGATGTTAAAGTCAGAAATTAGCATGTAACTGGGAGATTAGCATGATGTTAATGTGAGGAATTAGCATGTAACTGGTGACAGAAGTAGCTATGTTAAAGTCAGAGTTTACATATCAACAGAGGCATTTAGTATATTGACGCTAAAGAACTGCAACTACCCAACTATCATACAATAAACCGATGTGAAAGAACTAAATATAAACTACATCAATATAAATTTTGATTTAAAGCTTTCGTGACTGCAGTAATTCATATTCTTAGTTTTTTCGGTAAAGTCACGTTGAAGAGAAACAAACAAAATAATATAATATATATAAAACAATAAAAATTCTCACGACGTTTCGACCATAACTCAAACGGTCATCTTCACACCTGAAGACCTGAAGATGACCGTTTGAGTTGAAACGTCGTGAGAATTTTTATTGTTTTATATATATTATATTATTTTGTTTGTTTCTCTTCAACGTGACTTTACCGAAAAAACTAAGAATATACATCAATATAATCAATGTACTCAATATATTCTCCACTAAGCTGAGCTACTAACAATAAGTTATTATACATTACACTTCTATGTCGCAAAAAATATTATAATATGCCTCCAAATAATATTTTTTATTATAAACTGCCATAGAGAGACCCGAACATTGAATTATACACTGCGTTACTATACACTACCCTATACGTTAGATTATAATAATATTAGACTTGTAATATTACACTATGTATTATTTTACCAACCCTACTGTATACCTCACTGCTGTAGATTCACTATACAATTACGATACTGTATATTACCAAATAAATTATATTAAACATTACACTGAGTACTTTGTTGAACAGGGAATGCTTTGAGCTTGTGGGTTGAATCCATCTGTGTGGAGTTGTGTTATTTTGCAATATGCAAGGTGGGGTCTCTCTGGGTTCCACTCACGCAAACATCTCAATGCAATGGGACCTTTCTGAAAATGCAGTACTTAGACGCAATGAAGCTTTCCTGGGTAACTAGTTAACATTGTAATAATTAGCATGAGAGATAATGACGTTCCCTTATAAGTGCCATTAGTAGTACTATCCTGTACTTTTAATGAAGACTATTTTACGTAGTTGTTTGTAAAAAAGTGTCCATTCCCAAAACTTCTTGACGGGCCCTCATACAGAAATGATATTACAATCTTACATGGAGATTGCGAGTCAGAGTGTTGTGAATAGTGGAGTGAACGTGTGGTGCAATCATTATATTGTTGGTGTGTATATACAGAAAGACCTATTTGGTGGGTAACATTAGGAAAATGGAGGTAGTTAGTCATTGTTGTTTAGAAACAAAATATTACTTGGGTGGATAAGAGGGTAAAATCGTACATGATAGGAACTGCAATATTGTGGAGTTCCGGTATAATGAGTTATAGTATATATGAATCTTATGTCACCTTAAGTATGCCTGTGCGAGTACACTCGTGACACGGGTGTCATGCGCGTGACCTTTGTCTTTTGTTTCAGATGTGCGAGAGCAACTCCGCTGCGAGTCATGGTGGTGCTGGGAGAATTGCCTTCACCATCGATGGCACTTCACCAGCACCCGTCTCAACCCCACCTCAATCCGGTAGAGTTACACGAGCGAAAAAACGCATCTCTTGTGACGTCTGTGGGAAAAAAATCCAACTGGCATGGTGCCTAGAAGCCCACGTAAGAACGCATAAGGAGACCCGTGAGCAATGGTGCGGCATATGTGGACAAAGGTTTAATCAGCCAGGAAAATTAAAAAGGCACATGAAGACCCATGAAAAGGATTATATGATAAAGGGTGCACCAGGTTTGGTGAATAACGGCAGTTTTGCCAATGCGGTGTTGAATCCACCATCGCCCTATGAGATGTGCTCAGTCTGCGGATTTTTAAGTCCTATTGAAATCCTGAAAACTCATGAAAGTCTTCACGCACAGTTCTTGTACAGACCGAAGCCTGAACATGATTACACTTCGACAAAAGATAGCGGCGTTAAGATAAATGACATGAAATCCAAATTTCTTGAATGCTTTGGCCTAGTTCCACGTCAACAAACTGCTTCACCAGTCAGTGAGAATAAACCATACGCTGCTCTCGATCCTTTTATGAGCATGAAAGTGTTGATGACCGTGCAGCAGAAGAAGGAAAAGCGAAGTAGACCTAAGTCCATTAAAAGAAAGAAGACCACCACCAGTGTCACCAATTGCAGCAGTAGCAACAGCCAGAATTCGGACATCAAGAGGATGGACTGCACGGAAGCAGGAGGCTGCGTGGAGCAGAGCATCCCCAAGGTGGATGAATCCAACCTGGCACCTTTAGGTACGTCCTAGTAATGCACACACTACATTTCATTTGGATGTAATTCATAATTTCACAAATTAGTTAATGTACGCATATGTTGACCATATCTGTATGCCTGCGCTGAGGAGTCTAGAGATCTGATGTGGTGCTGCTCGGATGTTGGGTTAAACCGTGAAACTCTGGGTTTTCTGTCACCGAACCACGATTAAACTGGCTTCTCATTGATGGTCTTATCCAGTTACCAAACACTTCTTCCAGCAAACACTTGGACCTACAGCCCCAGAGCCCACTTGGACTCTTTGATGAATACCTCGAGATGGGTACAATGAGCTCAGAGGATCACACTACGGAGTCAACGCGTTTTACTTTATTATAAAAAAAACACCACAATTGGGTATCATTTGATTATATTGGCACGTGTGGACGGCCCCTGTGTATCTGTCGGACATTGTTGTGGGAGGGAAATTACCCACACTTCGGGTTGTTGAAGGCAGGGAGCACAGATGTAAGAGCTTAGATGTACAATACAACAATGTAATTTGCTGCACTGTCCTCTGCTGCTCACAACCCCACAATAACTATTGCATGGTCATCCATCCAACCAATTTTCAGGCTCAGCTCTCCTTAACTTCTGGGATCTGATTAAATCTGACGCATACTGGGTGATTTGGCCATAGGCACCAATCTATGGATATACTGTAACACAATTGTCTTTGAGCATGCGCATATGTGCATATGTACGGAGTTAAGTTTTAGAAACAATAGGAGCACATATTTGCTCCTCTTGTCTGCTAACCAATGCAGCTACATTGGTCAGCTTGGATTGACGTTTTTCCCCCTTACTATTTATTTAAAACTCTTGTGCATCATGTCCACTGTGGTTAACTGCTGTGATTTGTTGGCATTTCAGCCACAGTGCATATGCCTAAAAATGTGTGGTACGGTTAATGGAGTCCTCAATACAGGATGTGATCTAGTTATTATAGCCACCTAGTGGTGGAAAATGGTGCAAAAGAAACCCAGGTGAACCAGAGCTGAGCATTAAAGATGGTAGTGGCTGATCGCATCTTAGTGGCCAATGTAATGGACACGATAATTTTGTGAACAAATGACACGAAAATGTGACCATATTTTGGGGTCTCCTTTGACTAAAACACATTCAATGCATTGAAAACATGTTTTGTTTGCTTAAAGTAATCACAACATAACAGCATTAAGAGTGTATGTCTATATCCTGTTTCACTCATTATCCTATCCTTGCCCCCCTACCCATTCTCAAAATATACCCCAGTTATCCAATTCGGGTTTGTCACTCTCTTCGTGGCATCATTTCCACTTGCGCCATTGCTCGCACTGCTCAACAACATCATCGAAGTGCGGGTCGACGCGTGGAAGCTCGTAACAAAGATGAGGAGGCCTGTGGTTTCGCGAGCAAGAGGAATTGGAGCCTGGGCCGACATTCTGAGTATCGTTGCCACCCTCTCTGTAATCACCAATGTAAGTCGCCAGATTGTCCGCTCGCTTTCTCGCTCAATATCCCATCTTATGAGTGACATAACATGTCATGTTAGCCGTGTGGGTTCTTTTTACCATACTTCACCATTCTGGTCCTGGCAGGTTTGAGAAGAGGTGTAGTGGGGGACCAGGAGCGGTTCGGGTATCACTCGTCACTGATGTTAGTCGTAGCTGGAAGTCAATTGCATGTGTGCTGAATTCAAAGTGCAGTGCACGAATCACTGCACCACCGCTCCTATCCACTCTCTCCCAAAATCGCAAAAGGTAAAGCCTTGCAATTGCTTGCTCATGTCACTGCTGGCAGAAGGGCCTCAACTAAAGGTAGCTCTAGAGAACCCCTCTACACGGTATTTGGCCTACTCTTCCATGATGACCAGACATGTTGTAAGATGTGGAATTACCTGCGCTAAAACAGTGATGAACCCATTTATATTGCTAATTGGACAGAGGTGGGGGAGATTTAAGAAAATGATCCATTGCTTCAACTGTTGTGTCAGGAGACTGAACTGACGACTGCCAGATTGCAAGTCCTTATATGGTAACCATTTCACTCTGGCAGCAACCCCCCAAATTGTATTTGTGAAAATTAATGTAATTGCCAAGGTAAGATGTTCAGAAGCCTTGGTCAAATCATTGCATGCTAAGTGACCGCTATCGCTGTGCCTCCGTATGCTAATTCCACAGTCATGCATCTTGGCGTTCACAACGGACATCATCCCACGCCTGGTGTATTATTATGGATACTCAGCAGAGTATGGCACAGGTTCGCCTACAATGCATGGGTACACGGAGGACAGCCTTTCAATTTTCAAGATCAGCGACTTCAAGGAGCAAAATCATCCCAACATCCTGCCAGCCTGGTTTGATCCGGCATTCCACACAACCTGCAGGTTTGTGCCATTCAGTGTCATGCCCAGCTATCGGGGGTGCCGTCCCTGCGAATGTGATGCACTGATCTCTGGGTGTGTTGTCCAGGTAGATGCGACATCCTTCTGCGTGTGGCGTCCTCCTGGCTCCGCCCCTTCCTGATTAGGCTCGTTCTCTTCCTCTTTTCACTCCGTGACTTTCCTTTAACGACCCACACTTCCCCTAGGCCCCACCTCTGTTTAGGCCCTGCCCCTTACCCTGGACACAGGGTTTGGCTTAGTTGGGTAGTAAGGGGTTGTGGTAGGGTTGGGGGAAGAGTGTGCATGGTGGGTGGGGACAGTAAAGGGGGTGGGGGGGGGGGAATTGGATGGGGGGAGCAGTGGGTACGGTTGGGATGGCTTCACAACCAAAGTCCCACTTAGAGAAATATAAAAATAGATTGATATAAATTATAGCTCATTGTTACCCTGCTAAAGAGTAATGTTATTTATTTATCTATCGATCCACGACTGCTTAATTGAGTCTCAAGATCCCTTTTCAGGAAGACCGTGCATTGGGATTCCAGTTTAAGGTGGTTTTATGCATGTGGGATGCAATAAGAGGTCCTGGAGAACCCATGGTAATGAAATGAAGCTTAAAGGTCCACACAGACATGAAACCACTTGCTCTAAAGCCATCTTCTGGTCTCCTCACAGCACAGTTAGTTAGGAAATTGATGCGATCTACCAACCCTTTTCTGTAACGTTTTTGAATTGCTGGCATACACAACTATAATCAATATAACCATATTGATCGATATTTAATATAACCTTACTTGACTATGACCAAATCACCACGAATACAGCTAATCTTAGATTCCGGAAGTCAAGCAGGCTTGAGCCTTGTTCGTGCTTAGATTGATGAACACCATGCACAATGCAGGTGCAGTAGGCGACTTTGGAGCTAGGTTGTCAGCAGTGGGTAGTTCAGAAAAAATAATAGTTGTGCTATATTGTTCTCCCATTATCTGTACTCCCTACCTTCACCAACCTGGTACGGACCAGCGTGAACCATGGTCAATAGAGCCCCCACAAGCTGCACGTTGTGGGAAGGCCCTCTTTCAGAAGCGGATTTTTTAAAGGGCTGTGAACGCATATACCGTTTGTACACAACCACTTGTTCAATTTAGCGCCAACTCTACTTTCGAGGCACTTTGCTCAATATAGTCCATGCGTGCTTGTGGTTGTATGTGTGTAGGTATCCAGGTTATCGCTACCCGCCGGATCATCCCCAAGCCTACTCCGTCACCAAGCAGTACTGGCAAGTACTGACGGCAAAGCTGGCCTTCGTCATTGCCATGCAGGTACACATCAACATGCACACACACACATTCATAAACCCATTGAAAGATAAAGGTACAGCCCTCCAATTACTTGCTCATGTCACTGATGGCAAAAGGGCTCCTGCTATAGGGAGCTCAAGAGAGACCCTTAAGATGTATTTGAACTGCTCTTCCACACTGGTCAGACGTCTTGGGAAGAGCTGGGAGTTCCCGCACTGAACAGCACCAAACTCAGCCGACCAATTGACTGGATGTATTCCATTTACACTGCTAGGTGGATAGAGGCAGTGGAATGTAAAAAAAAACTTTCACCATTGTTTACACTGCCACGATCAAAGATCAATTCACACCCGCGACCTCTGGATTGCAAGTCTAGTGTGCAAAGCCTTACACTACTGCACCATCGTATAGACTCATCTGTGAGCAGTTGTTAAGGTCAGCAGAGCAAACCGTGATCATTGTCAATGGGTCATTACAGATAATGGCAGTAATGCTATTACACCTCACAATTGCACAGTATTTCTGAGATCACAAATAATAGTGGTAATACAATACGCTCTGTCATCATGCAGCAGACGATCCATGTTGTTTATGACATTTGTCACACGTAAGCATGTGTGCGTGTGGGAAGGGGAGCGGCTGCGTAGTTGTTCGTGAACTGCGCTACCAATCCTGTGTGACCGGAGTACTATTTCTGGCCACAGCCAACAACAGTGCTACTGTAACTTCTTCTAATGCGAAACGAATTCTTTTCAAAACTAGCTTAGCTCTCATCTCAGAAAAAATCAGACTTATACGCACAGAACTAGATCAGTTAGACAAGACACTCTACAAATCACACTTATCATTGACGGCAATAATGTCCACATCGGATTGGGAACATGTAGACAATATGACTGCCTCTTCAGCTGCTACTATGTCGACCAAATGTAAGGAAAACCTGATTTCCAAATTTAACCTCCTCTTAAACAAAAGACCGGACCCACACACCAAAAAGTTAGACGTTAATAAAGTCGTAATTAATCGCAGTAACAGTTCTATTTCCGATGGTCTGAAATCCGTTTTAGCTAAAGGTCTAAACTTTGCAGTCACACCTAAACACATACCAGTTAATGATATAATTGCCCAAGTAGACGTTGCTCTCAGGGGCCTGGGTCACATCGCTGCAGACGTAGCAAGATCTGAAATCGCTGCAACCCTCAAAAACGCTAAGATGCCAGCTAGCAACCTCAGCAAAGATGAGCGTTTTGAATTATATAAATTAAAAAAGAGGAATGATATTGTAGTTCTCTCAGCTGACAAAGGCAATGCTACTGTTATCATGGATAAAATAGAATACAACAACAAAATTAAAGAATTACTCGACGATGGTAGTTATACAAAAATAAAAAGAGATCCCACCAACAGCCTCGTCACACAAACCAACAAAATAATTTCTGATTCAACCGCATTAATTGATCAATCTAAACAGTTTTCGTTGAAACCTTCTGCTGCCAGGCCACCAAGATTATACGGCTTACCAAAAATACATAAAGTTGATACACCTCTTCGTCCCATAGTCTCTACTATCAGCTCCCCCACCTACAAACTAGCTCGTTTTTTGTCTGAAATCCTGCGTCCTTTCACTGGAAAGACCACCTCTGCGGTACAAAATTCTACTCACCTGGTATCAACAATCAAGGGTATTTCCCTGTCCCCAGACGACCTGCTTGTCAGTTTTGATGTAGTTTCCTTATTCACCAAGGTTCCTGTACCTGACACCATTGCAATCATTGAAGACTTGGTTCATCAAGGACTAAACACTGAGGTACCCCCCCTGGTGAGACACTGTTTAACCAATACATACTTCACTTGGAATGGAACTTTCTACAAACAAACTGAGGGCACCCCAATGGGCTCCCCCCTTTCTCCAGTTATAGCTAACATTTTCATGGAGAAATTTGAGACTGACGCCATCCAGACTGCCACTCTGCGCCCAACCTTATGGAAGAGGTACGTGGATGACACTTTTGTCATCTGGCCACATGGCCGGCCTGCTCTAGACAAATTCTTCGACCACATCAATTCCATACACCCAGCCATCAGATTTACCATGGAAGTCGAAATAGATGGCAAGATACCTTTTTTGGATGTCCTAATTAAAAAGAGACCTGATGGTTCAATGAGCCACTCTGTCTACAGGAAAGCTACCCATACGGATGCTTATCTGAAACCGGATTCCCACCACCATCCATCACAGAAGAATTCTCTCATCAAGACTCTGTATCATAGAGCCCAATGCATATCCGACCAGGAACACATAAGCAGTGAACTCAAGCACGTACACCAAGCTCTTAGGGCTAATGGTTACTCCGACTATACAATCCGCAAAGCTATCACTCAAACCATGAAGAAGAACCCTCTTGAGGAGCCTTTCAAAACCATCACTTTACCCTACATTGCTGGGATCACAAAAAAGATCTCCAAAATCTTGAATAAACACAAGATCCAGGTCCGTTTCAACACATTACATAAAATCCGTGATCTGGTTCCGTCTGTAAAAGATGTGATTCCGGACATACAATACCCTGGTGTCTACAAACTAAGTTGCCTCTGTGGTAGTAGTTACATTGGAGAAACCAAACGCCATATCTCGGACCGCATTCGTGAACATAAAGCAGACCTTAAACACGGTAGGACCAACACCTCGGCCGTAGCAGATCATTGTTCTAATTCAGTAGGCTCACATGCCATTGACTTTTCCAAGACGGAGGTTCTTTGTAAGCCATCTGGCTTCCATGAGAGATTCGTTCATGAGGCTATCCACATATACAAACACAGAGACAATTTCAACCGAGAAGATGGATTCTATCTTAGCAATCATTGGAAAGATTTGATAAATCATTTCAGTTCTTGATTGATTGTTCACGCTTACAGTGCCTTTCAGACAGCATACATAAAAACAAATTTCGTCTCCCCCCTCCTCTTTTCAAAAAATAGATGGACTAGTCCTGGCAAACTGCTATCGTTGCGCGTGACGCAAACGTTATTTTTATATATATAAATAAATATGCCGTTTTCAAAATAAATTTATGCAAACCGACACACCTGATGATGACCGTTTGAGTTATGGTCGAAACGTCGTGAGAATTTTTTTATTGTTTTATATATATTTTGTTATTTTGTTGTTTCTCTTCAACGTGACTTTACCGAAAAAACTAAGAATATGAATTACTGCAGTCACGAAAGCTTTAAATCAAAATTTAATCGCCTCTACGGGGAGGGTTTTCACATAACTTTAAGATCTTTCAACAAACTCCGGGATAAGAAAGCTCAGCTGATCGAGTCTCTCACCTTCCTGAAGAGATGCCGCGACTCTGGGGTAATACCAATCGCATTTACACTCACCTCTGCTACTGTAACTTCTTCTAATGCGAAACGAATTCTTTTCAAAACTAGCTTAGCTCTCATCTCAGAAAAAATCAGACTTATACGCACAGAACTAGATCAGTTAGACAAGACACTCTACAAATCACACTTATCATTGACGGCAATAATGTCCACATCGGATTGGGAACATGTAGACAATATGACTGCCTCTTCAGCTGCTACTATGTCGACCAAATGTAAGGAAAACCTGATTTCCAAATTTAACCTCCTCTTAAACAAAAGACCGGACCCACACACCAAAAAGTTAGACGTTAATAAAGTCGTAATTAATCGCAGTAACAGTTCTATTTCCGATGGTCTGAAATCCGTTTTAGCTAAAGGTCTAAACTTTGCAGTCACACCTAAACACATACCAGTTAATGATATAATTGCCCAAGTAGACGTTGCTCTCAGGGGCCTGGGTCACATCGCTGCAGACGTAGCAAGATCTGAAATCGCTGCAACCCTCAAAAACGCTAAGATGCCAGCTAGCAACCTCAGCAAAGATGAGCGTTTTGAATTATATAAATTAAAAAAGAGGAATGATATTGTAGTTCTCTCAGCTGACAAAGGCAATGCTACTGTTATCATGGATAAAATAGAATACAACAACAAAATTAAAGAATTACTCGACGATGGTAGTTATACAAAAATAAAAAGAGATCCCACCAACAGCCTCGTCACACAAACCAACAAAATAATTTCTGATTCAACCGCATTAATTGATCAATCTAAACAGTTTTCGTTGAAACCTTCTGCTGCCAGGCCACCAAGATTATACGGCTTACCAAAAATACATAAAGTTGATACACCTCTTCGTCCCATAGTCTCTACTATCAGCTCCCCCACCTACAAACTAGCTCGTTTTTTGTCTGAAATCCTGCGTCCTTTCACTGGAAAGACCACCTCTGCGGTACAAAATTCTACTCACCTGGTATCAACAATCAAGGGTATTTCCCTGTCCCCAGACGACCTGCTTGTCAGTTTTGATGTAGTTTCCTTATTCACCAAGGTTCCTGTACCTGACACCATTGCAATCATTGAAGACTTGGTTCATCAAGGACTAAACACTGAGGTACCCCCCCTGGTGAGACACTGTTTAACCAATACATACTTCACTTGGAATGGAACTTTCTACAAACAAACTGAGGGCACCCCAATGGGCTCCCCCCTTTCTCCAGTTATAGCTAACATTTTCATGGAGAAATTTGAGACTGACGCCATCCAGACTGCCACTCTGCGCCCAACCTTATGGAAGAGGTACGTGGATGACACTTTTGTCATCCGGCCACATGGCCGGCCTGCTCTAGACAAATTCTTCGACCACATCAATTCCATACACCCAGCCATCAGATTTACCATGGAAGTCGAAATAGATGGCAAGATACCTTTTTTGGATGTCCTAATTAAAAAGAGACCTGATGGTTCAATGAGCCACTCTGTCTACAGGAAAGCTACCCATACGGATGCTTATCTGAAACCGGATTCCCACCACCATCCATCACAGAAGAATTCTCTCATCAAGACTCTGTATCATAGAGCCCAATGCATATCCGACCAGGAACACATAAGCAGTGAACTCAAGCACGTACACCAAGCTCTTAGGGCTAATGGTTACTCCGACTATACAATCCGCAAAGCTATCACTCAAACCATGAAGAAGAACCCTCTTGAGGAGCCTTTCAAAACCATCACTTTACCCTACATTGCTGGGATCACAAAAAAGATCTCCAAAATCTTGAATAAACACAAGATCCAGGTCCGTTTCAACACATTACATAAAATCCGTGATCTGGTTCCGTCTGTAAAAGATGTGATTCCGGACATACAATACCCTGGTGTCTACAAACTAAGTTGCCTCTGTGGTAGTAGTTACATTGGAGAAACCAAACGCCATATCTCGGACCGCATTCGTGAACATAAAGCAGACCTTAAACACGGTAGGACCAACACCTCGGCCGTAGCAGATCATTGTTCTAATTCAGTAGGCTCACATGCCATTGACTTTTCCAAGACGGAGGTTCTTTGTAAGCCATCTGGCTTCCATGAGAGATTCGTTCATGAGGCTATCCACATATACAAACACAGAGACAATTTCAACCGAGAAGATGGATTCTATCTTAGCAATCATTGGAAAGATTTGATAAATCATTTCAGTTCTTGATTGATTGTTCACGCTTACAGTGCCTTTCAGACAGCATACATAAAAACAAATTTCGTCTCCCCCCTCCTCTTTTCAAAAAATAGATGGACTAGTCCTGGCAAACTGCCATCGTTGCGCGTGACGCAAACGTTATTTTTATATATATAAATAAATATGCCGTTTTCAAAATAAATTTATGCAAACCGACACACCTGATGATGACCGTTTGAGTTATGGTCGAAACGTCGTGAGAATTTTTTTATTGTTTTATATATATTTTGTTATTTTGTTGTTTCTCTTCAACGTGACTTTACCGAAAAAACTAAGAATATGAATTACTGCAGTCACGAAAGCTTTAAATCAAAATTTAACAGTGGAAAATATTAGAACCAGTGTTGAGCTTTCCTTAAGTTGATTCTGTCTTAAAATGAGTACTTGATGAAGTGTGTGAAAATCATCACTGGCGAGATAAAGGTGCACACCACCCCCGCAGGCACTGTGCCACCCTTCATAGATGCACTTGTCTCAGTCTGTGAAAGGCTACACAGGGAATCTTTGTAGTGGTGACATGGCCGAGTGTAAGTGTTTGCTGATTGTTGCGGTAATTTGCGGCTGCCCAGGTGAATACTGTGGGTGCATTAACTGCACATCATAAATGTTGCCTGCTGCATAGTGAACGTAAAAAACCCATTAAGTAATTCAAAAAGTGCCTCGGTATAATTTGCCAAATGTTCAAAAATTACTCAAATGACTTAATTTAATTGGGAAAAACGACGTAACAATATAATATCCCTAGGCTTCAGGTCCCCGGAATAGTTGACCTGAGATGTAAAGCACTTTAAGATGCTGCCATATTATATTTAGTAAGCACCCTTTACATGCAAATCCTGAAACTGAAAATCCTTTACCTGTGTGTGGACGTGTGCAGCACGTGGTGTTACTCACGAAGGCCTGCATTGCATACATCATCCCGGACACGCCATCCCATGTGCGCGCCTGCATGCGCCGCGAGCGCTTCGTCGTACAGACGATTCTGCAGCAGGCAGAGCTGGGCCGTCTCCGTAACACCCTCCTCACCGATGCCCCCAGCTCACCGCCATCGCCTCAATTCCACGTTGAGGATGAGCAGGCAGAGATGGGCCTGCTTCGCTGCTCGCTGCATAAGGAGTCTCCTGGCGTATTGCACCCACCCCAGTGGTGCCACATGGAGAATGAGCAGGCAGAGAAGACTGGTGACGACTCACTGCTGAAGGGATCCGAGGAGGAATCAAGCAACGAGGATTCGTCAACTGTCTTCTACAGCGTATAAATCTACTCTGACTTTTAAAGGAGGCTGCTATCCTAACTCTGTTTGCACGTGGACAAGGACATTGCAGTCGAGGGCTATCTGTATATATATTAATAAATACTTTATGATTTAACATGTCTCAATCATCTCATGTCTTTTCATACGAATCACGATGTGAATGAGGAAAACTAGAAATTATTGTTATTTTGTATATATTTTAAATTTTGGTTTAACATGTAGGCTTTCGCGCCCAATATCATCCATAGAGGTGTTTTTTTGGATTAGATCGCATACATATATAAACGTGTCGTTAAAACCCGCCACCACTCGACACAGCCAACTAGTAGGGTTGTCACGGAAACAGAACAAGCCAATTCGTCACTGGTACTTTGGAGAGCCAAGCCACAACATTTACAATCGGAGTACGACGTTTTGCCAGTAATTACAACTAGCTTCATTAGGCGACAGCCAGATTTGTGGCACTCTCGCGCAAAGTGGGGGGGGGGGGGAGATTACCGAGTCAACGTACATTATGCATGTGCATTATGAGAGCCCTTTGATCTTGTCCTTCCTGTCTATTGTGTATTAAAATAGCCGTACCAATGGTAATCCCTATTGAAGTATGCTGCCCTTTATAGGCATGCATTTAAATAATGCATTATTTGTTGGCACCCATGTTCAGCAGTAGCAGAACACACGTGCCAACAAGGACACTCAGTTGATTTTAATGTTGAAATTCTGTGCAAAACTAGCTACTACTGCCCAAGAATAATTCGAGAATCTATCGAAATTGGAAGAAAAATTTACAGTTCGGATAGCTACCGCCTTTCTGCTGTGTGGAAGCGACTCATCAAATAGTACATTAGATGAAACTCCGAGTACCCACTCAGGAGGTATAGTGGTAAAGCAGTGGAGGAAAAAAAAGCATTTTTTTTTATTTGCCCTTGTTGAATGATAGAGCCGATACACACAGCAAGCGAGATTAAGAAAGCGCATCGGAAGAAATACCGGAGGAGAGAGAGAAGACAATTGCTTGCTGGAGAAGGAAAGGCATTCCTACCGAGGGAGACAAGTTGACAAAAATTTTGATAATGGGAACCGGTGGCGTGGCTCGATCTTCCCTATGTACGCAACATGCTACCGAAAGAAAACAGAAAATCCTATTCAAAGGCTAAAATAAGCTCCATTTTTTGTATAAGAGCCCAATAAACAATAACCCCATCCATAGACTGAGGAAGAGAGGGAAGAGCCTGAACAAAGGGGAGGAGATTACGACGGAGATGGGTTGGAGGTGGAGAGAAGGGGAGAGGGGAGGCCGTAAAGGCAGCTGCACATTCAAGGAAAGCGGTGTAGAAAGAGTTGAACGGGGACATGGAGACAGTAGAGACAAGGGTGGAGAAAGAGGAAGGGAGGATCTTTCAGTGCTCGCTACAGGAAACCCACAAAACTGAATTTCCTAAACTCGTGTCGCCTCCGTGACAGCAGCACCACCAACGCCACAGACTCACGCTCCCCAAATCGACAATACCATCTCCATTGCCGACCAGCCACGAGATGGCTGCTCTCAACACCTCGGTCGTGGTGTATGCAGCAAAAGACTTCCGGCTGGTGAGCAACCAGCCATTGCGAGGGTTGGAAAGAAACTGAAGCACGGGGCGACTCCCACAACCTTCGGGTATTTCCAAACTGGATGACGTCTTGGGATGAAGCTAGAAGTAAGCCAAATCTGCACTCAATAAATGGGACAAAGATTCCAGAGAAGCCTCCAGAAATGTCACAGGAGGCTCGGGTGTGAGAAACCAGACTCCATGTGGGGTCCTCCAGACCTTTGCCCTCCAGTTCATCAACATTTGTAAAAGCAGGACGTCTCAAAGGTACGTAGCATGGGTGAGGTAAGAGGTTGAGAACCACGTTCCGAGATTAGGCGCTTTGACAGGTTGGGGTCCGAGTTAACGTTTAATGGAGCTCACCCTACGACATTATGGATAGAAGGGTAGTGTGCCGGCACAATCCGGACACCCTGCTACACCGAAACACTCTGCTGCACCAAACTCCCTGGTACAGCTAAACACTGGCACGATTGCGCTCAAATACACACAAACTCTCGCTCGGCCAGTTGGTACACAGGTTGTCAGTTGTGGGGGACGCGGGCCCCCGGCTCCCCCCCCCGGGGGAGGGCTGATCTCGGGAGGGCTGCGGGCTCCGGACTCCTCGCTCGAGTGAGAGCAGCCGCTACTCGACTCCTCGCTCGCGGTGAGAGGGCTGCCGCTCTCCGGCTCCTCTCCTCGCGCCGCAGCCCCTCGGGTCCGCGGGTCCTGTTTGTGGGGCATAGCTCGGGGCTGGCACGTGGCTGCCTGGAATCAATCCGTCGCTTCTCAGCCACTCAAACGCCACGTCTCCGCTCACACAACCCCGCGCACCACTCACACGAACTGAACGGGGGGTCAGGGGTCAGAGGGCAATGACGTCCTTCGCACATGCGTTGCCGCCGATGCAGGGCAATGGAGATTGTTTAAAGGACTGCGGGGCGGGGATTTGGAGTCAGTTTTAGAGCGACACACCAATCGCACGCGCGGGACGGGGGGGGTCGGGGGTTAGAGGGCAGGGACGTCACTCATACACGCATAGCCGATTGGGGGGCTGTATTGGAGATTATTTAAAGGGCTGTGGGGGCGGATATTCGGGATTGGTGTTAGCCCGCAGTCACGAAAGCTTTAAATCGAAATTTATGTTAAGTGTAATGTGTTGGTGTTAATAAATAGTGTTGCCTCCCAAGAAGTTGTGTGCGCCTATCTCAGCCCATTACATATAAGTGTAGACATGATTATGTAATTCTTGTGTTCATACAAGTGTAGTGACACAGCGCTGACTGCTGTCCAGCAGCGGCAACTGCAGTGGAAAGTTTGCACACACGCCGTTGAGCATATATACGGGTATGCCGGCCGGGCAGAGGAATTGGGGCAAGGGTCATGGAAGACCTCATAGGGAAGCCTCTGGAACCCTCTGGTCGGTTCGAGAAGGGAGGCGTGGATAGGGCAGAGCCAAGCCGCGCCGAGTAGAATATAGAATATAATATAAGCAGCGGAGAGCGAGAGCTCCGGGCTGCCGGTTCTGGGAGTGGACTCGTCTCGTCGTCGCTGTCGTTGCCACCGCATTCGCCCAATCATTGCGTGGCCAGACAGTAGCTGGCCTTCTCGGTCGACGCCGTCGGTGCAACACGGACAGGGTCGTGTCTAGGCCGGGCTCTATGGCAACGTGGTCGAGTGAGGCCGGAGTTGGTGTGAACAAGATAATAAAGAGACGATGTCTCCTGCAACTACCTCGTCTTCGACAGTGTGTGCGACACACACCACACGTCGGAAGGAGAACACTTCACAAGTATAAATGCTGCCTGTGTCAGTCGAGTCACATTTGCTCTAAATTATTTTGGTGACCTAAGACAGGAGAAGCAAAATGCACTTCTTCAGGAAGTGATATTTTTTTCATAATGCAGAGGCTGTGCCTGATACACATCTTTCATGTGTTGTTTGGCAACCCTGGTGCCCAGTAAACGCCATATGGCCAGATCTTTGCATTGAATTCCAAGTATTAATTCCTCCATACTTGTGCACAGTTGAGTTTTTATTCCATTCCCTTCATGAACCATGTCTTTGAACTTTACATCATAGTAAGATAGTACATGCCGATGAATAATTAATAGATGCTTGAAAACATCTATCCCCAACCATCTGCCTGTGTTTGGCCTAAAACCCAATCACCCAGAATGCCCAAATTCACCTTACATACTCTAGGAATGTAAGCAGGTTAATGCTTGGATATCCATCACAATCATCACCCCCAAATGTGAAGACATGTCACGAGACTCGCTGACTTTTCTTAAAATACTTGAGAAATACAAATCATAGCTGAATATTTTCAATTCCATGTGTATAAGCCTTTGTCTCAGATTTATTGTAAAATAAATATACATGTACAATATAAACATTCAAATATCAGAAAATATTTAATGTATGTTGAATTTCTTTCACACTGTACATAACCAATCATGCTAAACAAGACATGATAAAAACAATCCAAGTCATGGGTTGCATACAATATGCAACTTTGGTTTATTGATTACAAGTTACATAAAAGGTTCTGAAATTTTACAATACAGGTATAGTGCAATCTAAATAAGCAAATGTACTTTTACAGTGATTTCCCAAATGTTTATAACTACACAAATACTAGCATGTATGTTCCCAATAAAGTAGTCACCTTCCAAAATGGCTAAAACCAAAATAAGTTTAGTTGTGCTCACAATATTTTTCACATATCCGTTCTCTTTCAAGTGACATTTGAGTCTGCATGGATTTGCTGTGCAAAATACTGCTGCAACCATTCACTAACTCCAACCCTGAACGAACTTCATCACATTTTTCCAATACTTTGTTGTGGCACTGCCATTAACAGGGCAATTACTGTGCCCCATGGGCCCCACAAGTTCACAAGTAATTGCGATTCACACCACAGCACCTGAAGTACCATTGATGTTTAACAACCATGAATTAGCAGGACCAAGCGAACGTATCCTTCTGAGTACAAACCTCGACCACCGCCTTAAAATGCAGCCATCCTTGTTCTCCTTGATGGTGTCAACCAGCTCTTTCAGACGCGACAGGTGGTACACGGCCCTGAGAAGAGACACGATTGAGAGAAAATTACTTGGTTGACTTATTATCATGGTGGAAGCCAGAAAAATCTCACCAAGTCTCAGGCGGGTTTGGCAGTGATATTTTGCAAATTTCATCAGCGAGTGGTATGTGAGAGGAAATCGGAGAACCCGGTGAAAACAGAGGGAGTAAAATGCAAAACTCCGGATATAGATTCAAGATTCCATTGCTGTATTACTAACTCCTGGTTACCTAGCAGCCAAAATCTATAATATATGCTATTACCAAATAGTCTCCCATCCAAGTAATAACCAGGCTTACCTGCTTAGCTTATAACATTCATAATCTGACATCATACTTAGAGGCGGTGCAGCCTCTATGCTGTGCGTGAGTGTGAATATAAAGATAAATTCACAATGGCGTGGAGGGGTTTTCCCAGGGACGATCAGCCCCTAGGAAGACGTCCGTGTTGAAGCTGCCCGGGGAGGGGGCCTCCAAGCCGGGGGATTCCAACTCCATGCGCGCCCTGCTCAGCAGCTCCTCCAATGAGGCTGTGCATCAAGAATCACGCATCGCATGTCACAACCACAAGGGTGGCCGCTCAGTCGTCTCTGTGATAAAAGACTGAATATGTACCTGAAAACATATGAAATGTCATCTGCTATATACAGACTATATATATACACACACACACCTAGGGATCTAAGGTCCTCTGACACGGGCTCCTCGTTGGCTACATTCGTAAGGCCGGAGATGTCCAAATCTTTGAGCCACTCTGGGTACTTTGGTCTGCTTTGCGGGCTCTGAGCGGCACCTGCTCTCTTCGTGCTGGTATCCGTCTCGTGGCTGCTGGTCTGGGAGTCCACATCGCAGTCACGCAGCCAGGCCGGGTACCTGAGCTCAGGAATGCTCGTGATCCCCGACACATCCAGCTCATCCTTTTGGCTTGTCAACCACCTGGGATAGGTACTTGTCGCACAGCCGCCGTTCGGCAAGTGCTCACGCCTAGTTGCTTCACTGCTCCGTAAGTACAACAAAACATTCTTCTGGTTAGAAAAGAAATAATTTTTGGGCTTTGCCGACTCATTTAATGGCATCAGGGCCTTGTTGCTTCTCGCTGTTGAGCTCAACCGTTCAGTTGCCTTATTGCCCCTCACCAATGATGCGCCGAGGCTGTGCGCGGTGACCCCGAGAGATGACCGCTTGCCTCTGTGCGACACTGCGAGGTCTCGGTGGGTGCCAGGCGAGCGGAACAAGGACTTGGAGGAACCGTCAACTGGCGCCTCTAGGAGCTGGTCCGTGGTTAGACTGACCGTCGGGCTATAAGCCATGACCGCTGCAGTGCAGCAGTGAGGCTGCACGTGCCCGAGATGAGGTCCTCCACAGGCAGCATGCCACCTGCAATGTAAGACCCACAGACATTTTACTGGTACACAATGAATTTGCTCTCCCCTAGATTCCTTGACCCCTGAACGGCAATCCTGCAATGTTGCCTTACTTTGCACCATCAGTAACTAATGATGTTATCCATTTGTGGAGTTTGTGAGAATATGGGATAAATCAGTGCATGAGCTGTTATTGTTTAAACTTCAGATGTGTCCAGTCTAGGATCTGCAAATTTTGACACAAAGGTTGGAGGATCACTTAGATTTCACAAACTTTACAAACGCGATAATCAGTGAAGTTGCTGGAAGATGACAGGAGAAAGAAATGCATGCACCGACCTATCTGTTCAGACCTATGCTATCCTCTCATATGCGTGTGCTTACTGTGGATAGTTTTCTCTGACATACAATCAACTCATTAATGGAATTTGCCAAGCATCCCAGTGTGGGACTCTCACGAAAATGTATCTTTAGACCTTATTAAGGGTTTTTTTCTAGGGGAATTACATTACATTCATGATAGCATAGCATAATTGACAAGCACCCAGTACAAGCAAATAAATGGGGTTCTCCTCTCCAATTATCCCCCCTCCAGTCAACTAGCTTCGATACCTTATGAGACCTCCTTTGCCAGTAACAAGATATAGTAATAGGTTTTTACCCTTTTATCTGGCACAAAAACTGACACCTTTATACAAGGGATCATGTTTGCCATAACCACAACGCAAGTAGTCAAAATGCAAACAAGAAGACGCTAAGAATAAGAAGACGCCTTTTTGCGTCTTCTGGTCCAACACCAGTGGAGACTGGGATCTCAGAAAAGCCATCTCGGGTGTGGACCAATCAAATTCAAGGGCAGTGCATATTATCAGAGTTGTCTTTTTTGTTTGCATTTTGACTACTTGTGTTGTGGTTATTGCAAACATGATCCCTTGTATAAAGGTGTCAGTTTTTGTGCCAGATAAAAGGGTAAAAACCTATTACTATAGCTTCAATACCATTGCACCGCGTGCACACTCGATAGCCACTCGAGTGCAAGCACCACGGAGCGATTCCTCGCGTGGCGAGAGGCGCAACCCACCCTCATCCACACTGTGCATCCTCCTCTCCTCCGCGCGTCTCCGCTCCGCCATGCTGCGCGGCGCTGTGCTCTGCACGTATCCTGGGTGGCGGTGACGCACAGATTCCGCTCTGCTCAAAGTCCTCGATGTAGGCGTCCAGCGCACCGCTCGCCTACGAGCAGCACTGCTCTCCGCACACCACAGGGCTGTGCTAGCCCCCGCTTCCGGTCCGGAGCAGCGTGCTGCCCAGGCTGCCGCGAGGGCTTGTGTCCGTCACCGTGCTGTCGCCCGAAGGGCTGTTTGTCTCACCACCGTTGCAGTACATTTTGTACGATTTGGGATGCCTGGGCCGGATGGGGCCAGGGAGAGGAATGGCTGTGGCTACAAGGTCACCACTGGTCCTGGTATGGGGGGCACCATGAGGAGCTGCTGTGTGCGGAAAGTGGGTCCGCTGTCGCAACGCGATCGCATGGGCCAGTGTCGACCACTTCGCGTTAGGTCTCTTAAGCTACTGTGGCTGTTGTCCTTTTTTCAACAAAAATTCCAGCCTTTCCCATGGTTTCCTTCATCACACCTGCAAGCTCTATGTACAATTGAAGTGTCATAAATGCACTACCTGCCTACTACTACATTATGAATGATATACATTTAAGAATTAGCTGGAGACAACTCCATGTTTAAATCACACTGTATTCAAAAGAGAAGGCTTAACATTTAACATTGGTTAACGTTTGGCATGCACACCTGCATATAAAAAAATTACCGTACTACTAATACAATGAATGCTAAATATTAAGTGGTATTACAGTAGTATGACTACTTATATTTATATATTATCGCACCTCCGAAGAGCACGGTTGGCTTTGTACGATGCGAAAGAGGTTCAACACACATACAGAATACAATACTTTCCGAGCACATTATGCGTACCGAACCTCCAAGTTCCTTACCCTACCCTGAATAAGAATGTGTGCGGAGTACAGCTCCTTTTTAAATCCATTGCTGGCTGACAGCTGTCCCATGCTATGCAGCTCCCAGGGGGAGGGGTTATTTACCATACTTCACCACGCTGGTCAGTGTGAGTTTGGTGATGGCAGGGGGCTATAGAAGTGCATTACAACCATGTACTGAATATTGCTGCACTGATGGCAGGGGGCTATAGAAGTGCATTACAACCACGTACTGAACATAGCTGCATTGGTGGCAGGGGGCTATAGAAGTTCATTACAACCACGTACTGAATATTGCTGCATGGATGGCAGGGGGCTATAGAAGTACATTACAACCACGTACTGAATATTGCTGCACTGGTGGCAGGGGGCTATAGAAGTTCATTACAACCACGTACTGAATATTGCTGAACTGGTGGCAGGGGGCTATAGAAGTGCATTACAACCACGTACTGAATATTGCTGCACTGATGGCAGGGGGCTATAGAAGTACATTACAACCACGTACTGAAAATTGCTGCACTTGTGGCAGGGGGCTATAGAAGTACATTACAACCACGTACTGAATATTGCTGCACTGATGGCAGGGGGCTATAGAAGTACATTACAACCACGTGCTGAATATTGCTGCACTGGTGGCAGGGGGCTATAGAAGTACATTACAACCACGTACTGAATATTGCTGCACTGATGGCAGGGGGCTATGGAAGTGCATTACAACCACGTACTGAATATTGCTGCACTGGTGGCAGGGGGCTATAGAAGTACATTACAACCACGTACTGAATATTGCTGCACTGGTGGCAGGGGGCTATAGAAGTGCATTACAACCACGTACTGAATATTGCTGCACTGATGCTCGCCACGTGAGAGCCACACAGCAGGACAATGCTATACTGTACAATATTGAAATGATTCTCCTACAAATACTAAACATTATTGTCTTAACAATCAATACTACTTTTAACATGAACAATAACTAATAAATGCACGCGTAGTAATCGCCGTGCTAACCCTTAGCGTGCAATGTGAGCAGAACTTATGTTGTAAGCCGTACCCAGTCCATTACCGCGCCACACACTCCCATTAACAAACCAACCACATTTACTGAATGTCCTCCTCCTTTACACGGCACAACCAGACAACACTTTGCACACCGAAGTGTCCAAGCCGCGTGCTGAGTGAAGCAAACCCCATTCAATTCTAGATTTAAAGCTTTCGTGACTGCTAGGATCCATACTCTTTGGTTCTATTGGGTAAAGTCACGTAGGTGAAAATTGTTATTTTATTTTCACCTACGTGACTTTACCCAATAGAACCAAAGAGTATAAACCCCATTCACTCTGCGCTCAGCGTTCAACAAAGTTGAACCTGGCTCGCCCTCACGCCTGCCCATCTCTCTCCGTCTCTCACCGGAGATTATTCCATTGATCGTCTTCGCCTTGCCGTCCAGAGATCCGTGTGGATTATCCGTGAGGGTAGTTAAAGGTCGCGGTTATTCGGAGAAGTTTTTTTTATTAATTTTCCCGCCACAACCGCCGCGTCGCCAACGGCCGCTGAAGGCGATGTCCGAGACGCGCGGCCTGCGCATGCGCACTGAGGGTTGAGAGAAACCTGCGGGGAGGGGCAGCGGGGGGCGGGGAAGCCGCCGCCGTTGGCCACACCCACATTCTGGCCACGCCTATATTGAACCGACGTCACGGTGACATCATTCTGGGTCGGACTTTATCGTGGGCTGGCTGTGCACGCGAGGAGCTCCTGACTTCTGACTCTGAATTCGAGAAAAAATCAAAGATTCACGATGTCTACCTTCGTCGAGATAGGTAAAGTTTAACGTTAGTGGTAGAGATGTGTGTTTGTGTTAAATGTTGAGCCTGTGGACAAAACTGCTGGGGATGTGTCAGATGTCTCCATCTAACGTTAAGGAGGTTGGAGCCTGGATAGTGCATACCAGGTGTTACAGGCTACATGATGGGAAGCAGAAGGCATTCTAGTAAAATAGGTTTTTGTTTGTACGTTAATGCTCCTCCTTTACCAACCCATACTCACCGGCATGGTGAAGTATGTGCAAATAACCAACACGATTCGTGCGATCGTCAAGAGGCTCTCCAGCAGGGGATTGGCAAAAGGCCGTACAGGAGCAGTTTTGTGAAAAATCATTGATTCTTTCATAATGTACATCTATGATTTATTATTATTGTTCATGTGGGTAACCTCGGCGAGGGGGGAAGCAAGGTCGGGAAGAGCAGGGGATGGGGCCGCTTTTGACCACGCCCATATTTAGGTGACGTCACGCCCTTTTGCTGTGACGTCACTATAGCAGGGAGTTATCCTTGGCTGGCTGTGCATGAGGAGCTCCCGAGTTATAACTCACAAGATCTGAGATTAGACCAAAGATTCATGATGTCCACATTTGTTGAGATAGGTAAAGTGTAATGTTCGTGCTATGACGGGGCTTTGGGCCAGTTTTAAATATTGAGATCTCGTCAGTGTTTTAATCGGACGCTCAGCAGGGTTTGAGCCAGGATAGTGCATAACAGGTCTAAAAGTGTGGTGTCGGGCTACATGGTGGGCAGCAAAGGGCAGTCCATCAAAATTGGTTGTACTATACATACTATACGTCTTCACCAACCCACATTAACCAGAGTGGTGAAATGTGGATTTGAAGCTTTCGTGACTGCAAGGATCCATACTCTTTGGTCCCTTCACCTGATGAAGGCCACTTGTTTTGTGGCCGAAACGTCGTGATTGTTGTCCATTTTATTTATTTATTTTTCCCTACGTGACTTTACCGAATAGAACCAAAGAGTACATATGTTATCTCCCGCGCAATATGGTATCTCCCTCGCAAGATGTTATCTCCCGCACAAGATGTTATCTCCCTGACAAGATATTATCTCCCTCACAAGATGTTATCTCCCTGACACGATGTTATCTCCATGACAAGATATTATCTCCCTCGCAAGATGTTATCTCCCTCGCCTCGTATGCAGGAAGTCCGTGAGTTCGATCCAAATTGTGACGCCTGTAATATTTGGAGTTTGTGTGTCTCTCTCTCTGTCTTCTCGTGGCCGCGTGGATTATTCCCTGGGTCCTCCGGTTGTTTCTTTAACATTTAGAATCAACGTGCTTTCAGAGTTATTTGGCTGCTATAAATTTCCACGTGATGCGAATTATTTTCCACCTCGCTACCAAGCCGCGCCAGGGCAGTGCCGAGCCAGCCCCGTGTGGCTCTCAAGGCACCAAGTTATGTTTCCACTGCGGAACCCGAGCCGTGCCACGGACGTCACGTGTGATGAGCGCGTCGAGACGCATGTGGGTGGTGTAGTGCAGTAATTTTCTTTTTTTTTACTCGGGGGTACGCGGACCCCTGGGGGCTATGTGGCAATGCCCCAGGGTGTACGTGAGATAATGTATAAATATGTGAAATCATATCGGACATGAGTCATTGGTGAATAGTCATGTATGAATCGGACAATGTAAAGTAACTACGATACAATTTGTATCCACGTGGTAACCTGGAACGATATGAAAGCACTTTCTAAACTCACTGATCGTACACAATGCGGGTTTACAAGAGCAGCCAGGGAACTAATGACGTCTCGCGTGCAGAGCGTCCGTTTAATTTGTTTTATTCGCTTGCAGTTACTAGCAGCTGGTTAGGATATACCTCTCACAAAGTGGACAATTGGTTAAAATATTGACGTTCATTATTCACACGTTGATTTCTCAGAACCACGTTGGGTCAAGGGGGGAGTGGGGGGGGCTACTCGGTTTAAACTAAATTCAACAACGAGGGGGGGCACCGGTAGCCAACAACGGTTGAGCACCACTGGTGTGGTGTGCACTGGTGTCCTTACCGTGCACTCACCGAATGTCACGCACAATGTACGCGTCATTATCCCCGCCCCTGGCCCTGCTTGGCCCCAAGCCATATTCAGACACCGCGTGAGGTTAGCGTATCCCGGTTTTTGGTTCTAGCGCAACATGGAAAACGGCCAGTGGAGAACCAGGCAATAGAAATGTGGGAGGCACTGTTGGCACGTCCATATAAAACTGCACATGTTATCCCGTGGATACAAAATGCAGGTTAAGAGGAAGAATCGAGGCACGGTGATAAAAAAAAACGTGATAACCCAGCAGGGTTTGAGCCAGGATAGTGCATAACAGGTCTAAAAGTGTGGTGTCGGGCTACATGGTGGGCAGCAAAGGGCAGTCCATCAAAATTGGTTGTACTATACATACTATACGTCTTCACCAACCCACATTAACCAGAGTGGTGAAATGTGGATTTGAAGCTGTCGTGACTGCAAGGATCCATACTCTTTGGTTCTATTGGGTAAAGTCACGTAGGTAAAAAATAAACCAACAAAAATCACGACGTTTTGGCCACAACACAAGTGGCCTTCTTCAGGTGAAGGAACAGAACTGTCGGGACGACAGCACTTCAATTGAAATGTGGTCAAGTAACCACCATGATCTGTGTGGTCACGGGGAAGCTCTCGCAGAAGCTGACAAGCTTCCATCTTGGCAGTAATCATGTTGCCTCTTTTTTACTCTCAGCGTCTCTGCAGCGCTTGCAGCGCTCGCACTCCTCGCCCCATTCACCCCCACCCTCCCCCTCTCTGACTTATTTAACTGCCCTAACCCTGGTTTCTCTCCCACTTCAGTAAAACAGTTTCCTTGCTGTGGTTGTCACACCTGATGATGAGTGCTTGTGTTGCATTCGAAACGTCGTGATTTATTTCTATTTCTATTTTTTTTCACCTACGTGACTTTACCGAAAGAACCAAAGAGTATAGCTGACAAGCTGTCAGGGCAAAAATGACTTTGCATATTCCAACTAATATTTTTTGCCCTGGTTTGTGTCTGACCATGCTGGGCACGGCTTTGTTAAAATGTACGATATTCAATGGGGTAAAAGTCCCCTAATGGTAATACAACTTTATACCACAGGTGTACTCACACTGGAGCAGCGTCGACATTTATGAGAAAGCTTTACACATGAGTACCATGTGCGGTTCTTTACCGACATTCCCATCCCTGCACCTGCCTCCCCTGTCCCTAATGCAATGAACCCTCTACCCCCACATTACCTATGCAGAGCTCGTGGAGAGAATGAATGAGGAGGGAGCGGAGGGGCATGAGGCTCAGCCTTCAACGGTGCCGCAAGACTTTTCGACGTCATCATTTCAATCTACCCTGGCCCAGGTACGATGCGGCACAACGTGGATTTGCACTGCCTATAAATTAGCTTGGCTAATGTCAAAGATGGGAGATTCCTGGTATTTACAGATTTAGTTGTTGTTTGCATTCGCCAACTAATGGGCCCCAAAGTGTAGACATGGCTGCTCCTCATTTATAGATTTGCAGCCTTTGCAGCAGTGCGTTTTGGTGACTATACTGTGCTGATGAATCCGAATGAGGATTACACCGGTCCACAGTTGCATATCACTGCATAACTGCTGCTGTTAGTCTGTCACATTTGCTCAACTTTATTTTGATGGTGGTTTAAGATAGCATTACCACAATGCACTTTAGAAAATACTGATGTTTTTTGTATAATGCACAGGGGCTAGATGCTTTGTGTACACATTTCTCCAGGTCTCTGGTTTCCTCCCATAGCTAAATGACACAGTGTAACTGGTATTGGCCAAACGTACCAATGCTGAAAAAATACATGCAAATTATTCAATTGGAATTAAACTAAGCAACTTCGTTCTCGACTGCAAAAAAACAGAACTTGGTAGGACCCTCCTTGAAAATAAAAATGTAAACTCATTGAGGTTTTCCTGGGTAAACAAGTACATCATCATAGCAATAAACAACTTGCATACAAATAGCAGATTAACTTATGTCCTGATACATGTATCATGAGCTTATGAATAAATATACATTTCATGCATAAGCTATTACATCTCTCATATTCGTGTGTGTGCTTGCCTTTGCGTGTAGGACACTATCTACTTTTGCGATGGAGTCCGTCGGATCGATTTCATCCTCGCGTTCGATGATGAGGTCCATTCTCAGGACGCCATCAACAATCAGGTGAGAACGAGGAACCTACAAATAATGCTCCACCTTCCTGCACCCAGCATTATCACCCCTCCCCACGTGCAACACCACATGCCTCTAAACCTAGGTTTGACGCAGTGGTGCCAGCTCAGCTCTCTGACTGCTGAGTCACCCTGCCACCTCCATACGAGTCTTTAAATCCACAGTATACATCCTTTATCAAACTGTATCGTCAACTGCAGACCACGCTAGTCAATGAACGCTAGACTCCCATCACTCAACTCGCACATCCATACCCTGAACCATACGCCTCACTGCTTTGGCGAACAACAATCAATTATCGTTACGTATCACACTCCATCCACAACTCCTCAATAAATACACCACTTTCATATTGCACACACCGACACCCAGACATAACTTACAGGATATATGTAATATCCACATTCTAACTGCCAAATGGAAAACTATTATAACAGTGCTGAAGTACCCAGTATGCATTCTCTGCAATATTGATGTTTTTGTTTATTTTGTTGCTATTGTACCCACGCACAATGGATCTATCTCCCTTGTAAAATAGCAAAGCAACTATCTAAGTGAGACCATCCCTGTAACAAATAAGGTAAACTCAAAGAGTTGATTGACAAAGAGCTGTGCAAATTTTTATTTTATTAAGGTCTGCTGAGGTGACACCGACTGAAGCAGTTCAGTGATGCTACTTTGCAGAGCCGTTCTCTGATTGATTCCCATGTGAGGCTCTACTCACTGTAAGAGTTCAAGAAGTTTCCTCACCTCTTGACTTGACTCCCACAGTGACACAACTGAGAACAATGTATAACACAGATGGTCAATTTTGTTTGACAGAAGAAGAGGACCGAATATCAGGCAAGCCTGATGAAGATGGGGCTAGATCTCGAGATTGAACCCAAGGAGGTAAGTTTCCTGCGTGTCTCTCTGCTATAGATGACAGACACTGTATACAAATAAAAAGGTGTTAGACTGTGATTGCTTCATAATTTCACTGCTGGCATACATTCCTTGAGTAGGAGCGCTAAAGATCCCCGCTGGAGGGTATATGGCCTACTCTTCTCTGCTTGCCAGACGTCTTGAAAGAGATAGCGAATACCCATACTTTACCCCACCATGCACAATCTTAAGATGGATTAATTGTGGCTTACCCATTTATACTGGAGGGTATAACAGTCTCCACCTTAATGTGGCATGCCAGCTATTTATACTGTAGTAATAAGTGTTCGATAACTGCACGTACGTTATGCAATTTGCTTTTGGGTTGTGCCACACGTTGATCGGCACGAGGTGCTAACAACACGTGACACAAGCACGAAAATCCACGCGGCCGTGGACACTCTTCCAAATGAGACCATCCTGTTCCCTTGAACTCTCACCTGGTCAAACAAAGTCTAATAAATACAACTAAATGCACTCATCTAGAGTCTGACGATGAACTTCGTGCCATCCACTAGGAGTCGGTGAGCGGACGCACCACCTTTGTGAAAGTACACGCGCCATGGAACCCACTCACCACCTATGCCGAGATTCTACACATCCAGGCAAGATTCTGATGGTCATTGTAATGATGATCATGATGATGCCGATGATTGTGATGATGATTGTGGTGATGATTGTGATTATGATGGTGATAATGAATGTGATGACAATAATGTTTGTGAAGATTCATCATGGTTGTGATGATAATTGCGATGATCATGCATGTGATACAGAGTATGATGGTGAGGGTGATGATTGTGATGATTATAATTTATGACGTTCAACGATAATAATCGTAGCACTGACATTACGAGATATCGAGAGATGTAAATATACAAACGGATTAGAAAAACGTACATTTGGAAAAATATGCATATTAGCAACATATTGACTCTTTTTAGAAAAGTGAATGGGCTCGGGAAGGGCACGTTGCTTGAAGGGATGATGTCTGCTGGCCGAAAATGACATTGGAGTGGCAGCAGAAGGAGAGAACGTGCCCAAGATGATGTATATCATAGAGATGGCGAGATAAGATTGGCTCATGTGCGTGTGCTCATGACTGGGGATATTGGTGGGACAACTTGAAGAGTGGGTGGGATATGCAGTGGAGGCTTTTGGCATATTAATTGTTGCATTATAGGACTTGTTGTATTATAGAACTTGTTGTATTATAGGACTTGTATTATAGGATTTGTATAGAATGTTGTATTATAGGACTTGTATTATTATAGGACTTGTTGTATTATAGGACTTGTTGTATTATAGGACTTGTTGTATTATAGGACTTGTATTATTATAGGACTTGTTGTATTGTTGGACTTGTATTATAGGACTTGTTGTATTATAGGACTTGTTGTATTATAGGAATTGTTGTATTATAGGACTTGTATTAGAGGACTTGTTGTATTATAGGACTTGTATAGAACGTTGTATTATAGGACTTGTTGTATTATAGGATTTGTTGTATTATAGGACTTGTTGTATTAAAGGACTTGTTGTATTATAGGACTTGTATAGATTGCAACAACTTGGGGAGACCTTCATCCATTCGTGGACTGATTTTGGCTGATGATGATTCCATGTGCTCGAGGCAAAGGGTTTAATACATTTAAAATCAAACAGGTGCCACTCAAGGAGAGCGACCTCCCCCAGGTGTCAGGCTCAGACAGTGGGCCTCTTCACTACCTGGGAAATATTCACCACCTGAAGCCGGGAGCCGTGCCCAAACAACCGGACTATTTCACGGCACCCTACCGGCGTTCGCAGCAGGACATCTATCCTATAAAGGATCATGACGTCCTCATCCCACCGGCCGTACGCAGCCAAATCGTACGTTTGTATCAATAATGCTGTATAAATAATGCCAGAATGAGGTGGTTTTTTTGCAAAAACAAGTTAATTTAATAGGGTTTTGTCGTGTTTTTATCATTTTAATTAAAGTTTTCAGCTCTGTATCGCAACTTGCGATCTCTGAGTGACATGTGGTTAGAAGTGTAAATCATTATGGTTTATTAAGAATGCCTGGATTTATGATTTAGGGGTTGTGGTAATATGTGTCCCTGTAGAGAAAGCTACCAAATTTTTGGGATGCTTAACCAGGAGACATGGTGAGCTAGCAGCCCCACCCTTTGTAAGTCCTGCCCACATTATATAACCACGTCCCCTCAATCACTCTCCCCTGCAGAACAAAAGAATGAAAGACTACTGTTGATATGGTTCTTGGTGAGCAGGTATCCTGTCGAGCCAATATTGTGGGCATTTGGGGTTTTGATAGTATTGTATTCTGAATAAATTGCCTTTGTGCATGGAAAGCATGCATAAAATGTCTCCTTGAAATCTGGATATTGTACTTGCTGAAATCGGTACATATCTGCTTCAGTTTTTGGGGTGTTCTATGGACCTTTCCGAGTCGGGACTCAATAAGAGTTGTGGGCCCATTATAACTGTGTAGGCTGGTGGTGGTTGGAGAGGGGGAAACATTTCAGAGTGGAGTGAGTCAATAATAGCTTACCCACCCAGCCCTATGTTTCATGCATGTTATGTTTGTCATGTGTGTCATGTGTGCTCACACAGGTCCACTACATGCTGCAAAACCCCATGCCACAAGACAGCACGAACATATTAAATATCAACCAAATGATTGAAAATGGCTGCTATACTGCAGCCTATCCACTGCATGACGTAAGTTGTTGGGGGGGTAGGGGGTGGAGGGCACACTGACACCCTACGGGAGGCCCAGGTACGACACCTGAATTGCACACCTGTATAGGATGCTATAGCATAGTCTAAAGCTTACCACATACTTAACATTAGTGTCCCACAGAGATGCGCCGCATAGGTGTCCAGGTTCCCCAGCTCACTAAACACACCTCTGATTTGCATGGTTGGCTACATACGGTGCAAAAGAAGTTCAATATCCATGCATTGGAAAGGACTCCACGAGCACTCTAGAGAGCCATTCTCAAGGGTATTTGGCCGACTATTTCACGTGGGACAGAAGTCTTTGGAAGAATTAGAAGTACCCACACTTCATCCCACAACACGTGAACAACCAATAGATTAACTGTGGGTGCACCCATTTACACTGCTTGCTGGGAAGAAGCAGCGTGATTAAGAAACGTGGTCATTGTTTTAACTGTCGTTCCCATGAAATCAAATGGGCGACCTCTAACTTTGCAAGTCCAGTGCAGTGTGCAACACCATTACACCACAGCAGCGCCACGGCAGAGTTTTGGGGGGGTGGAGCTGGTAATTTGTGAATGTCCATGCAGTGTTTGTGACTAACAATTGCTTTCCCCATGTCAGAGTGAGTCTGTTCATCCCACCAAAAACCCGAACACGCTGGGCGACCGCAACACGCTGCGACGGGAGTGGGCGAGAGCCGGGCGCTCTTTCAAGGAGCAGCCTCTTGACCTTGTGCGGTAAGTTCATGCCCTATCCACTGCTGGATGAAGACTTCCCCAAGCCTTCGCCATCTCTCCCAGTCTCCTGATGCAACGATCCATGTGGCTCCTGCACACATGCTGATTTCATTACTTAAATCTCTGTGGTGCACATCCTCTCAGACGCATTCCTTCTCTTGACTGCCACATCATTCTTAGTCTCGACCACAGGCCATCGTACCTCTTAGGGACGTGCCCTGTCCAGAAAGGTCCTAAGGCTGGACTTGAATGCTAGCTGGGAGTTGATAGCACAGACGGCTGGGGAAATGGAGTTCCAGAATAGCATTTGCCCATGCCTTCCCTGCTCTTCACATTTCCCTCCAGCCCATGGTCCTTGCTTACATATTCGATAGCTACACCACTGGTGCCATGTGCGGTTGGTGATGTTTGCGCTGTGTGTGCGAGTGATGTTGTCGGCACAGGTCATACTTCGGGGAGCAAGTGGGGCTCTATTTTGCATGGCTCGGCTTCTACACAAAGATGCTGATCTTCGCTGCAATCGTCGGCCTGATCTCCTTTTTCTTTGGAGTATTCAGCAATGACCGTGACATCACTAGGTACTGGCCCGACACATGCATACAGACAAATGCATACAAACACACACACATACACTCATGTGTCAGATGTAGAACTCACACAGATCTCCTGTATAGCAATACAGACTGAACAATGAGTATCAGCAAGCACCTACTAAGGCTATACACAAGTACATATACACGTAAAGTACATATAGACATACATATACACTTATATACAATCCCATGGGATGCTGCCATGGCGTAATAGTTACATTTCTAGAATTGCAGTTTATAGATTTCCAGTGCGATCGCCTGGCATGGCAGCTGAAATAATGGCTAGGTTTCTTCAGTTATCCCACATATGCTCAGCAGTATAAACGGAGACACCGCAGTTAGATGATTGGCAGTTCAGATGTGATGGGGTAAAATATGGGTACTCCCACCGTGTCCAAGACGTCTGGCCATCATGGACGAGTAGGCCAAATATCATCTCGAGGGGCAATCTAGAGCATTCTTTAGTGGAGGACCTTCCACCAGCAGTGGCATGAGCAAGCAATTTCAGGGCCACATCTTTAACATTTCACTATTAAAGTACATATGCACATATATACAATCTCATACAGTTTATATACATATACAGTACAAATATAGTACATTCAATATATTGTATATGTATATATGTTCCAAATGTCTCTGTTTCTAAAAGTAAATCCAAAAAATCAAGCCTAGCTACAATATTTCGGACAATCCAGGGAAAATTAAACATTGTTTTGGATTGCTCAGAAAACATGACATCGCCCATTGTGACGTCACTCACGACGACACGTATCACGTGGCATCGGGTTTCGTCACTCTTGTTCACATGAATATATTGTACATTCTTACGAATTGTAAATAATCCGAAAATCAAAAGCAAAAAATATTCAAATCCAAAATGTTTAAATGTGAAACGTATCCTTATAATACGACTTACACACATAGACTCTTTGGAGCTGCATGACGGACAGCGGGGAGCAAGTGCAGGAAATACATTGCTGTACTCTGTGTCTGGAGTCTTCGCTTCCCATATTCAACCCGTACTGACCAGTGTGGGATGACTAGAATTAAATAGCCCTCATGACCCACGAGGTGTGGGGAGGCCCTCAGCCAGAAGTCGATTGATAAAAGGGCTGTAAACACCCCTGGAAATCAATACATAGAGATGTTACACCACTGATATCAACGAAAATTATAATTAAACATCAGCAAATACCTTCTTTGGTTCTTTCGGTAAAGTCATGTAGAATGAGAATAAAATAATAAATTGATAAAATAAAATAACACAATAATATTCTCACGACGTTTCGGCCCCAAAACAAGCGGCCTTCATCAGGTGAAGGGACGAGACTGTCTGGTAGGACAGCGCTGGAGTGAAAGAGCCACGTTCAGATCACGGCCTTTAAGCTGTGTGAGAGGAACAAAGCGCCTTGACAAAGGAATTAGCATATAATTTAGCATTGAAATGGCTGAATGCTTAGCTTGTGACTGGTCACAGAAATAGCTATGTTAAAAGTTAAAGCATACACATCCGCAGAGGCACCCCTTGATAAAGGAATTAGCATAGAATTTAGCATTGAAATAGCTAAGTTAAAGCATACACATCCGCAGAGGCACCCCTTGACAATGGAATTAGCATAGAATTTAGCATTGAAATAGCTGAGTGATTAGCTTGTAACTGCTCACAGAAATAGCTACGTTAAAGTCAGAGCATACACATTCACCGAGGCACTTAGTACAAATCAAACAGGAGAATTTAGCATTGAAATAACTAGGCGAATTTAGCATTGAAATAACTGAGTGATTAGCTAGTGACTGATCACAGAAATGACTATGTTGAAGTCAAGGCCTACACATCTGAGCTATTCACAGTACTATATAGTGAACCAATAAGAAAACGTGCCAGTTTGTAGGTGGGGGAGTTGATAGTAGCTGCCATCGTTGAGAACTACTCAACGATGGCAGCTATACAAAAATAAAAAGAGATCCCACCAACAGCCTGGTCACCAAAACGAACAAAATCATCTCTGATTCAACAGCATTAATTGATGAGATCAAACAGTTCTCGTTGAAACCCTCTGCTGCCAGACCACCAAGATTATATGGCCTTCCAAAGATACACAAAGAAGATACACCCCTTCGTCCCATCGTCTCTACTATCAACTCCCCCACCTACAAACTGGCACGTTTTCTTGCTGATATACTGCGACCTTTCACTGGAAAAAACACCTCTGAGGTACTAAATTCTACTCACCTGGTATCGACAATCAAAGGCATTTCCCTGTCCCCAAACGACCTGCTTGTCAGTTTTGATGTGGTGTCCTTGTTCACCAAAGTCCCGGTACCTGACACCATCGCTATCATTGAAGACCTGGTTCATCAAGGACTGCATACTGATGTACCCCCCCTGGTGAGACATTGCTTAACCAACACATACTTCACCTGGAATGGAACTTTCTACAAACAAACTGAGGGCACCCCAATGGGCTCCCCCCTATCTCCGGTTGTAGCCAACGTATTCATGGAAAAATTTGAAACTGACGCCATCCAGACTGCCACTCTACGCCCGACCTTATGGAAGAGGTACGTTGATGACACCTTTGTCATCTGGCCACATGGCCAGCCTGCTCTAGACCAATTCCGCGACCACATCAATTCCATACACCCAGCAATCAGATTTACCATGGAGGTCGAAAAAGATGGCAAACTACCCTTTTTGGATGTCTTAATTAAAAGGAGACATGATGGTTCAATGAGCCACTCTGTCTACAGGAAAGCTACCCATACAGATGCTTACTTGAAACCGGATTCCCACCACCATCCATTCCAGAAGAACTCCCTGATCAAGACTCTATACCATAGAGCCCAATGCATTTCCGACCAGGAACACATTACCAGTGAACTCAAGCACGTACACCAGGCTCTCAGGGCTAATGGCTACTCCGACTACACAATCCGCAAAGCCATCACTCCAGTCATGAAGAAGGATCCTCTTGTGGAGCCACTCAAAACCATCACCTTACCCTACATTGCAGGGGTCACTAAAAAGATCTCCAAAATCCTGAATAAACACAAGATCCAGGTCCGATTCAACACAGTACATAAAATCCGTGATTTAGTTCCATCTGTAAAAGATGCTGTTCCAGACATACAATACCCGGGCGTTTACAAACTAAAGTGCCTCTGTGGTAGTAGCTACATTGGAGAAACCAAAAGGCATATCTCGGACCGCATCCGCGAACATAAAGCAGACTTGAAACACGGTAGGACGAACTCCTCTGCCGTGGCAGATCGCTGTTATAATTCAGTGGGCTCACATGACATTGACTTCTCCAAGACGGAGGTTCTTTGCAAACCAACCGGCTACCATGAGAGATTCGTTCATGAGGCCATTCACATATACAAGCACAGAGACAATTTCAACCGAGAAGATGGATTCTGGCTTAGTAACCACTGGAAAGATGTTTTAAACCATTTCTGTTCTTAATTAATTGTATTTTTACGATGACCTTCAGACCGCAGCTCTTTCGCCAGCATTGACTCTTAATACCTCTCACACCACGGTTAATGGTATGGTTTTACAACATGGAGTATAATAGCGCCTCGCAGCTGTCTCTCTCCCCCTCCTCTGTTCCGACCATGGACGAACTCGTCCGTCTGAACGGGGCCCGTAGCTATCCGTGGTGCTAAAGTTGAGGGTAAGAATCCACCCATTTTTTCGCCATATAGTATTGTGATATATAACGACTTATTGTTGGTAGCTTAGCTGATTGGAGAATATAGAGTTTATTGATAACATTAAGGTAATTTATATTTTAGTTTTTTATTGGTTCACTATATAGTACTGTGAATAGCTCAGATGTGTAGGCCTTGACTTCAACATAGTCATTTCTGTGACCAGTCACTAGCTAATCACTCAGTTATTTCAATGCTAAATTCACCTAGTTATTTCAATGCTAAATTCTCCTGTTTGATTTGTACTAAGTGCCTCGGTGAATGTGTATGCTCTGACTTTAACGTAGCTATTTCTGTGAGCAGTTACAAGCTAATCACTCAGCTATTTCAATGCTAAATTCTATGCTAATTCCATTGTCAAGGGGTGCCTCTGCGGATGTGTATGCTTTAACTTAGCTATTTCAATGCTAAATTCTATGCTAATTCCTTTATCAAGGGGTGCCTCTGCGGATGTGTATGCTTTAACTTTTAACATAGCTATTTCTGTGACCAGTCACAAGCTAATCATTCAGCCATTTCAATGCTAAATTATATGCTAATTCCTTTGTCAAGGCGCTTTGTTCCTCTCACACAGCTTAAAGGCCGTGATCTGAACGTGGCTCTTTCACTCCAGCGCTGTCCTACCAGACAGTCTCGTCCCTTCACCTGATGAAGGCCGCTTGTGTTGTGGCCGAAACGTCGTGAGAATATTATTGTGTTATTTTATTTTATCAATTTATTATTTTATTCTCATTCTACGTGACTTTACCGAAAGAACCAAAGAAGATGAATCATTGCAGTCACGAAAGCTTTAAATCGAAATCAGCAAATACATTTTACTTTGGAAAATGCTTGATGTTGGAACCCATAATTTAGTCTGACTTTGTTTAAAGGGAGGGTATGACACATTCAAAGGTGGCATGACCTTTAGGCAAATTATATTTCTCATCCAAGTGTACTATGCCCATTAGTGTGTTTATGTTTGTGCGTGTCTATGTGTGCAGTGGAGAAATATGCAACAACACCATCGGAGGATCCCTGGTCATGTGTCCCCAGTGTGACCAAAAATGCACCTTTTGGAGGCTAAATGATACCTGCGAGACTGCGAAGGTATCACACAAATACACCATCGATGTTCCCTCTAAATAAGGATACTTATTGGTTTTTGGTGCTGTGCATCATTATCACAAAGCCAACTCACGTTGCTGAGATTGTATCATTAACATTAACCATGATCACTAGATTGCAGCACATCATGCTAAACACTATGCTGCCATTCGTGTGGGTGTTAAAAAATTTTATACTAATAATACACGTGTGATCATTTTTAAGGTAGTTAGTTATAGTTTTAGCAAATAGGGCATTTTAATGGACTAAGTCGATGGTTAGACAAATACATGAAAATGAATGCATCGTCACATCCCAGCGGGAGTGCAAAAGTTACTTTGTCTGAGTAAATCCGACACGATGTATTTCATGAGTATTTCTCCACGATCAATACAAGTGGACAAAGTATTTTGAAATCTGAATTTCAGTGCTAATTAGTTGACATGTCATAACGAAATAATGATTATTCACTTTAAAGTGTCAGAAATGTATGTCCACAATCATGGAACTGCCCATTGCTTATTTTGCTCTTTCTGTCACATTTATACAGATTTGTTTGATACATGAATAGCGCTATAATATCAGACATTGTAGAGCATTGTCATCTCCACAATTTAATGGATGTTTCATGAGTGATTAATCTATTTTAACTTAAAAATCAATCGATGCATCATTACTTTCCTGCTGTTGATATTGAAAAGACGTGGATGCTAAGATTTAAGGTTTAATTGTGACTAACACCTCTGATTATGCCGTTGCAGACTTCACACATGTATGAAAATCCGGTCACCATATTCTTCGCAGTTTTCATGGGACTTTGGGGTAAGTGATGCTAAGCATTGGCACACATTGTCCAGACACAGTGACAAGTATCAACATGTTTGCAATGATGATGAGCACATTTGGCCACATACAGTGTTAAAGAAGTTCAACATACATACGTACAACCATATACAGTACCATCATGTCTTGCAATGTTCGTATGCAGTGATCCTGACAGTCCTATTATGAACCCACTGCTCAATGAGGGCAAATTTGGACCATGACTTGCACACATTGTCCTACTCTTACGAATGATAACCGATAATCTTTAATGTCCACTGTGAAGCAGATGGTGTGTATTTTTGTGTAATTAATACACGGGCAATATTAATCAGGGCAGCCACATAATTTGAACCACGAACCTCTGCAACAAGCAACGAATGCGGTACCCCAAGGCGATTCCATGAAAAATGCAAAGTGGCCAGGTGGCTCAGAGTTCAGAGTGCTGCGTTGCCGCCGCTGAGATTCTGTGTTGAAATGAAAGTGGCCACCTGCGATTAAACCAGTTTCTCAATTATAGCAAGATGATGGTCTCAACTCAGTCACCGATATCTGCACAACAAATACAAAAAATCCATAATGTTAAAGTTGGTTCTGTACTTAATTAGGCTACATTCCAGCTCTGAGAATAAAAATGTTAGCTTGACTATCACGTAACAAACGCTCCTCTCCGTGGCAAAGCATTTGGGAAAGAGCTACCCCTACTGTGTGGACCAGAGATCACAGAGGTAGCTCTGTGACATTCACTTTTGTGTAACGTTTTGTAACACGAAGAGCAGCACTGCTCTGTTATAGATCCAAAGGAAAACTCAATCTCATGCCATGCCACTCAGTGCAAGTGGGATAAAATTGTGGCAATGTACCAAAAAAAGCCAATAAAGGTATTTATGAAAGAAAAAAAAGTACTAATGAAGTTACTTTGAACATTACATTTAACAGACTACATTAGGTAACCTTTGAACCCTTGAGCAATCGATAGTGAAATTACTTTTCTAAGTAAATCCTCCCCGTGTGGTGTGTCGCAACAGCCACGGTGTTCCTGGAATTTTGGAAGCGTCGCCAGGCATCGCTCGCATACCGCTGGGACCTGACGGCAGCGGCGGAGGAAGGAGACCCCATCCGGCCCGAGTACCTGGCTCGCTGCACGACCACGAAATGTAACATCATCACCATGGTAATGCTTTTTGCTGTCACCACGGCGACTACCTCATTGCACACACACACCTCTGTTTTGTAATGTTGCATGTGTAACTGTTCACTGTTTTCCTAGTTTTTCTTCTAACATATTTGTTGGCCTTTCGTCAATTGTGTTTTCCTCCCAATATTATCCCGATTGTCCTATCGGCATCGTTATGAAACAATGTCCATTTGGAACTCTATGTTATGGAAAGGTTTGCTGAAGCAGATGTTACATAATTACTTATAAGATCCCTTCAAGTGAACACACACTAGAGGGTGGCCCTTTCGCATCAGCCCTGCTACAAAGAAATGTTCATGATGGTCAAACTCATCTTTTTTAATTCTGAAAGGTGAAATTTGTCCAAATTAAGAAAAGAAACAAATGTAATATTGGTGACCAGGCTGATCGGCTTACTACTTGGTTTTATTGGAGGCAGCTGCCTGGATTAAAACCAAGAAATCTCAGCGCTGCCAGCTCAACTCTCAGACATCAGGACCACCAAATCCATTCCTTTATATCATCGCATGCTTAACTAGTAGTGGGGAAAACAAATAATAGTTCATCAGTCAACCTTAACGGCTCACACTAACATTGGTCACTCCGACAGACTAATCTATATACAAATGCTTTTCCGTCTGTGTCCGTGCATTGTGAGTGCAGAAGGAGGAGCCTCATATGCCTAAGAGGATACTGAGGTTCCGATACTGCCTCTCCGGGATCATGGTGTTGTTCTGGGTGAGTCCGCCAACTCAACAGCAACATTGAACCCCTTCTCCTGATCCAGTGAGCTATGGCCAAGTCACCTGCTATGTGCCTCATCTTGGAGGCGAAGCAGGTTTTGAGCCTGGGTACTGCACGAATGGGTAACCATCATGCACAAAATGGACTGTAGGCTGCTGCAGAGCTACCTTGTGGCCAACAGAGAACTGCATTCTTTTGCTTCCATCCTTTACCAACCTGTACTGGTGTGCATGGTGAAGTATGGGAAAATAACCCTGACAATCTGCGCAGGGTTGGGAAGGCCATCATCCAGCAGTGGATTCATATACGGGTTATACACATATATATATTTTTACTTGACCCAATCCTAACCTCCACACTCTGCTCCACCAGTCAGAATCGCTCTCAAACTGTGTTGTTCCTCCTGTGTGATCCATTGAGTGATTACAAGTGGGGGTATAGATACATGCATAATTATATAACTTACAGCCCTTTGTCAATCCAATCACCTGAAATATCTACAGGTGGCCCAAGGCAATGAATACATCATGAGCCGTATCATGTTATCCACCTGCTCCTGTCAACCTCGATTTGGGTTTCTCGAGACTAGTCCTCGGCCTTAAGGCCAGATGGAAAAGATTTCCTCAGCTCCTTGGCCTTGAGTGTGTGGCCTCAGTCCGAGGAGTTTTACTAGAGGTACCGACCTTGACACTGGCCTCATACTAGCGCACCCAACCTTGAGTGACCTTGACACTGATTGTGGCCTAAAAAGCTGCCGCCTTGGCCTCACCTTGGCCCTGTGGCTTTTGGTCTCAACTTCACATCTGAACGTGGCTCGAGGTCAAGCAGGGCCAGGGATAGTAATTCCTTTCATAACCTTGCATCATTTTCTACAATTGACCACGTGACGTTACCATTACACGTTCATTGTGTGTGATGTTAGCGAAACAGCTCAGGTTTTGTTTAACATGTAGGCTTTTCGCGACCAATATCATCCATAATATTTTTTTTGGATTAGATCGCGTAAATATGTGTCATTAAACCCACCACCACCCGACAAAGCCAATTAGTAAAGTTGTTCACGTAAACAGAACATGCCAATTCGTTACTAGTACAGCAAATCCACAATATCTACAATCTGAGTGCGACGTTTTGCCAGTCATTTGGTTCTGCAGTAGACAAACGAACTGGCACCTCCTGAGTCACACCAGGCTAGCTTGGCACAGCTAACTCACGGCTTGGTTATACAGTGGAAAAGAGCTACAAGACTGTAAATCTCACCCACCTCTGTGTTTCTTGTGTTACTGGCAGATCCTCCTGATTCTTGCTGCAATTTTGGGTGTGGTTGTTTACCGCCTGTCCATCTTTGGCATACTCTCCTCGAGTATCCCCAATCATGTGACCAAGATCAAGGTGATCGGTGCCCTACTCACACCTGATATGGTTACCACCATCACGGCCTCCATCCTCAACATCGTAATCATACTACTACTCAACAAAGGTTACGACAAGCTGGCCCTCGTCCTCACTGATCTTGGTAGGTGTCATCACCATCACGGTTTGCATATGTTTATTTTATTATATGCCACCAGAGAACACATGTAAATTTGAAGATTGGATAAATGTTGTGCATGGTAAATATTGTCGCTGTAAAATGTCATCATGATTTTAACCTTGCACCATGAGGCCATGAATAGCAGCATCAGTGCATCATCCAATCACTTGTTCAACTACTGCCTGTTTTTGTCAGAACTCTGTTAAATTTTTCCTCCAGTTTCATTCCGATTGGGCTATCAGAATCGTATCTTGAGATGAAGTATCCAATGGGATCTCTTGTAGACCAGTGCAACCCTTAATGTCATGAAATGGCCCTAGAAGTGAGCTACCTCTGAGACCCTTCATTCAAGTGAACTCTGGTTCACACATTAGAGGGAAGCACTTTTCAATCCACACTGCTACGGAATATAATGTTAATCTCGTAACAGTCAAATTGCTCATTCTCACAACTAAAATTTCACCAAATTAAGTGATGAACCAAATGGTGTATGTTACAGATGTAATGCCATCATTAGTAATCGTCCTGAAGCCATTAATTTACTGCACTTGAGAACACATGTTACCAGAGGCCGCTGCCTGGATTTAAACCCAGGATCTCAATGGTGCCAACTTAGCGCTCTGATTTCACCTCTCGATCCATTGAATCACTGAATGTAATTGTGGGCTGACCCTCACTGCTGCATTGCTACCTTCTAGCCAGCAAACAGCTCTCTGCTTGTGTTGGTCATGTTGCCCGCTACTGAGCCCTTTATTAGTAATTTATCCTGCTGAAGCCTGCACCCCCTCTGAAAGGTGACCCATGATAATTAGCGCTGTCCTCCAGACAGTCTCGTCCCTTCACCTGATGAAGGCCGCTTGTGTTGTGGCCGAAGCGTCGTGAGAATATTATTGTGTTATTTTATTTTATCAATTTATTATTTTATTCTCATTCTACGTGACTTTACCGAAAGAACCAAAGAAAATGAATCCTTGCAGTCACGAAAGCTTTAAATCGAAATTTAATACACCTTAAAGATATTTGAAAATCAAGTGCACTGGCTTTCAGACATCATACGGACAGTGTAAATGGCTTAATTGCAAATGGAGACTGAAGGACACTCCACAGGGTGAATGTGGTGAACAACACCTGGTAAACAACTTGTCCACTGTCACTCATTCCCCAGCAACATCTTTGAAATTCACTTTTGATCTTCAAATTCATTTTAATGGATATCAAAGCACGTCACATTGTGAAATGTTGCTATTCCTCAATGCGGCATCATTATCAGTGGCTTTTCGTAGCCTGTGTGCCAGAAACTATGTAAGTAACATCAAAACCGATTGCCCTGTTTGATGTCTGTGTCCCTGTGTGCCTTTGTATCACACCCACAGAGATGCCCAAGACGCAAGGAGAATATGAGTATCGGCTGACGTTCAAGAAATTCTTATTTCAGTTCGTCAACTTCTACTCGGCGTCTTTCTACATTGCATTTTTCAAAGGGAAATTCATCGGCTTCCCCGGAAGCTACACTTACTTTGGAAAATGGAGAATCGAGGAGGTGTGTAGATCTGAGGGGTTGGCCCTGTCTTTTCTATGCTGTTTGTACAACATTTTCATGTTTTACTTTTGTAGTTGATATTTTTCCCAACAATTGTCTTCACACCGTGCTGTTGGTGAAATGTCGAAATAAGGACTCTTTCTTTTGGAACTCTAAAAGGCCTCATTGTCTTCACACCTGGTCACCAGCTCTAGCATTAACACAGTCTCCGGAGTAAAAAAGTTTTCGAAACCAGACTTGAGAGAGCACGAGGTCACCACGAGCAGAACACGTGTTAGACTGATGCAATTGGTAACCCAGTTACCTTGAGGGTGTTAGTTTATCACATATTTTGCAAGTAGTACCCTTGTGGTCTCTCATTGGACATTTTCAATTATATACCGTATTTATCAAACGCCATTTATTTAAAATTATATATTTGATCATCCTTAAAAATGTACAGTATTTCAGCCCCCCTCAAGGATATGTTTAGTCACTACCTATGACTCACTGTGGCGCAGTGGAGCACGTTGTGTTAGAGAACGGCCCCGTAATATGATATCAAGAACGAATTCTGGAGTAAGGAATTAAGCAGCATTGCGTTGTGCACACGTTAAATCAATGTCATTAAGACAGTGTTAATGACACGTAGTTTAACATTTACATAATTGCCATTCAGAGTCACCCTGAGTATTTGCAGTCACTCTATGCTCGGAAGAAAGTCCATTGCCCAAAATGTGCACCTGTTGCTCATGTTTCTGTTTGAAGGCAGACTTGTTGACACATGAGATGATTATTATGAGTATATTTGGTGTTATATTAAGGTGCCTACTTTGTCCTGTTGCAGATTTGTAGAAAATCGTTACGAGGGCGATTCATTGATTGATATCCTCTCAAAAACAATACACATAAAGGATAAAGAATACAGCTTATTATTTAAGTGCCTCTGTGTTTTCTACCAACTTAATTTCATGTTTTACGATTATTATATTTACTAGACGATGCTCTTGAATTAAACTCACCTGATACTAAACACCAACTGCAGTATGCATGTTGTGTGTTGAACTTATTTTGCACCGTACACAGCCTGCATCGGATGTGTGGGGGAAGGACAACAAACAAAACATTATCAGATGCGCCACCATTTTTATTTATTTAAAATACGTGAGGGGGAGGGGGAAAGTGTTTCTTATAATCTGGAGAATATTGATATTCTTAATCACTGTCCCCTCTAACATATGGAGCCGTCACTTTTGCAGTGTGCAATTGACTGAAGAGAAGAATGTGAGAGGATCATTAGAAATGATGTGTGGTATCCATATATGTATTACCCAATATTTCATATCTTCAGTGTTTAACCTGAATCTATTCTCCACCCCATCCCCCCTCCAGTGTCCCCCAAACGGCTGTCTCTTTGAACTGACTTCTCAACTCACTGTCATCATGGTAGTGAAGCAGATGGTTGGCAATTTTCAGGAGGTCATCATCCCGTAAGTATCGCATGAACACATGAAAGCTGTGAAGTCTGATTACGGCGTTTCCTCGTGTAACGCGGTAGATGCGTTCCTGAAAATTTCCGCGTGAAGTAAAAACGCGCAAAGCAAGGAATTACTGAGTTAATCACATTTTCACAGTAAATTCAACATGCAGTCATCCCATGGTGGGATAAATAACTCAGGCTAGGCTGCCGTGTTACTGTATCATTCGGCATCCTTTATCAAACTGCTCAGCCGCGCAACTCAAGACAGTCGTTCATCGTCGACTGCTCAGGAACGCATCATAATGGCCGCGTTCGGCGTTTTAACAGTGTGCATTCCACATTATAATGGACACGTTCCACGTTGTGTGAAAAGTTTTCCCAAATATAAGAACCATGTTACAATGAAAATGTGTTGTGTGAAAACACATTCAGCGAAAACTCGGGTCGACAGCTTGTTAGCAGTGTGCACTGGTTAAGCAGTGAACACCAGTCAAGTGGACAAAGTTCACCTCGTTAGTATCATGCGATATTCCGATCAGACGCTTCGTACATAGTTTCATAATATTAGACAAGCAACTCCCATGACTGAAAGAGTGTAGTGGATTGACAACGGGCTAAATGAAAAACAGCTACTACTTAGGTTTTAGCAGTTGTTTTGTACAGCTCTCTGACATGTTTTGTGTCATACCGCATATTGTTTGGCATGTCTTGACGTTTCGCTCCACGTGCTTGGGATATTCAAATGATACAACCTGAAAACGCAGTGGAAAGCTATGAAATAGCAAACCTAGTGTTGATGAACAAATGGATATGCACGTGTGTAAGGGTGTCTCTGTGTCTGCACATGCGTACCTCCCTCCACAATTCCCCAGATGGTTCAGCAATTGGTGGGCCCAGCGTCGGGCCAAGCTAAGGCCTGAGGCTGTCTACACGCGCTGGGAGCAAGACATGGACCTACAGCCCCAGAGCCCACTTGGACTCTTTGATGAATACCTCGAGATGGGTACAATGAGCTCAGAGGATCACACTATGGAGTCAACGCGTTTTACTTTATTATAAAAAACACACACAATTGGGTATCATTTGACTATATAGGCACGTGTGTACGGCCCCTGTGTATCTGTCGGACATTGTTGTGGGAGGGAAATTACCCACACTTCGGGTTGTTGAAGGCAGGGAGCACAGATGTAAGAGCTTAGATGTACAATACAACAATGTAATTTGCTGCACTGTCCTCTGCTGCTCACAACCCCACAACAACTGTTGCATGGTCACCCATCCAACCAATTTCCAGGCTCAGCTCTCCTTAACTTCTGGGATCTGATTAAATCTGACGCATACTGGGTGATTTGGCCATAGGCACCAATCTATGGATATACTGTAACACAATTGTCTTTGAGCATGCGCGTATGTGCATATGTACGGAGTTAAGTTTTAGAAACAATAGGAGCACATATTTACTCCTCTTGTCTGCTAACCAATGCAGCTACATTGGTCAGCTTGGGTTGACGTTTCTCCCCATAATATATATTTAAAACTCTGGTGCATCATGTCCACTGTGGTTAACTGCTGTGATTTGTTGGCATTTCAATCACAGTGCATATGCCTAAAAATGTGTGGTACAGTTAATGGAGTCCTCAATACAGGGTGTGATCTTGTCATTATAGCCACCTAGTGGTGGAAAATGCTGCAAAAGAAACCCAGGTGAACCAGAGCTGAGCATTAAAGATGGTAGTGGCTGGTCGCATCTCAGTGGCCAATGTAATGGACACGATAATTTTGTGAACAAATTATACGAAAATGTGATCATATTTTGGGGTCTCCTTTGACTAAAACACATTCAATGCATTGAAAACATGTTTGATTTGCTTAAAGTAATCACAGCATAACAGCATTAAGAGTCTATGTCTATATCCTGTTTCACTCATTATTCTATCCTTGCCCCCCTACCCATTCTCAAAATATACCCCAGTTATCCAATTCGGGTTTGTCACTCTCTTTGTGGCATCATTCCCACTTGCGCCATTGCTCGCACTGCTCAACAACATCATTGAAGTGCGGGTCGACGCGTGGAAGCTCGTAACAAAGATGAGGAGGCCTGTGGTTTCGCGAGCAAGAGGAATTGGAGCCTGGGCCGACATTCTGAGTATCGTTGCCACCCTCTCCGTAATCACCAATGTAAGTCGCCAGATTGTCTGCTCGCTTTCTCGCTCAATATCCCATCTTATGAGTGACATAACATGTCATGTTAGCCGTGTGGGTTCTTTTTACCATACTTCACCATTCTGGTCATGGCAGGTTTGAGAAGAGGTGTAGTGGGGGACTAGGAGCGGTTCGGGTATCACTCGTCACTGATGTTAGTCGTAGCTGGAAGTCAATTGCATGTGTGCTGAATTCAAAGTGCAGTGCACGAATCACTGCACCACCGCTCCTATCCACTCTCTCCCAAAATCGCAAAAGGTAAAGCCTTGCAATTGCTTGCTCATGTCACTGCTGGCAGAAGGGCCTCAACTAAAGGTAGCTCTCGAGAACCCCTCTACACGGTATTTGGCCTACTCTTCCATGATGACCAGACATGTTGTAAGATGTGGAATTACCTGTGCTAAAACAGTGATGAACCCATTTATATTGCTAATTGGACAGAGGTGGGGGAGATTTAAGAAAATGATCCATTGCTTCAACTGTTGTGTCAGGAGACTGAACTGACGACTGCCAGATTGCAAGTCCTTATATGCTAACCATTACACTCTGGCAGCAACCCCCCAAATTGTATTTGTGAAAATGAATGTAATTGTCAAGGTGAGATGTTCAGAAGCCTTGGTAAAATCATTGCATGCTAAGTGACTGCTATCGCTGTGCCTCCGTATGCTTATTCCACAGTCATGCATCTTGGCGTTCACAACGGACATCATCCCACGCCTGGTGTATTATTATGGATACTCAGCAGAGTATGGAACAGGTTCGCCTACAATGCATGGGTACACGGAGGACAGCCTTTCAATTTTCAAGATCAGCGACTTCAAGGAGCAAAATCATCCCAACATCCTGCCAGCCTGGTTTGATCCGGCAATCCACACAACCTGCAGGTTTGTGCTATTCAGTGTCATGCCCAGCTATCGGGGGTGCCGTCCCTGCGAATGTGATGCACTGATCTCTGGGTGTGTTGTCCAGGTAGATGCGACATCCTTCTGGGTGTGGCGTCCTCCTGGCTCTGCCCCTTCCTGATTAGGCTCGTTTTCTTCCTCTTTTCACTCCGTGACTTTCCTTTTAAGACCCACACTTCCCCTAGGCCCCACCTCTGTTTAGGCCCTGCCCCTTACCGTGGACACAGGGTTTGGCTTAGTTGGGTAGTAAGGGGTTGTGGTAGGGTTGGGGGAGGAGTGTGCGTGGTGGGCGGGGACAGTAAAGGGGGTGGGGGAGGGGGAATTGGAGGGGGGGAGCAGTGGGTACGGGTGGGATGGCTTCACAACCAAAGTCCCACTCAGAGAAGTATAATAATATATTGATATAAATTCTAGCTCATTCTTACCTTGCTAAAGAGTAATGTTATTTATTTATCTATCAATCCACGACTGCATAATTGAGTCTCAAGATCCCTTTGCAGGAAGACTGCGCATTGGGATTCCAGTTTAAGTTGGTTTTATGCATGTGGGATGCAATAAGAGGTGCTGGAGAACCCATGATAATGAAATGAAGCTTAAAGGTCCACACAGACATGAAACCACTTGCTCTACAGCCATCTTCTGGTCACCTCACAGCACAGTTAGTTAAGAAATTGATGCGATCTACCAACCCTTTTCTCTAACGTTTTTGAATTGCTGACATACACAACTATAATCAATATAACCATATTGATCGATATTTAATATAACCTTCCTTGACTATGACCAAATCACCACGAATGCAGCTGATCTTAGATTCCGGAAGTCAAGCAGGCTTGAGCCTTGTTCGTGCTTAGATTTATGATCACCATGCACAATGCAGGTGCAGTAGGCGACTGCGGAGCTAGGTTGTCAGCAGTGGGTAGTTCAGCAAAATTAACAGTTGTGCTATATTGCTCTCCCATTATCTTTAATCCCTGCCTTCACCAACCTGGCACGGACCAGCGTGAACCATGGTCAAAAGAGCCCCCACAAGCTGCACGTTGTGGGAAGGCCCTCTTTCAGAAGCGGATTTTTTAAAGGGCTGTGAACGCATATACCGTTTGTGCACAACCATACTTATTCAATTTAGCGCCAACTCTACTTTCGAGGCACTTTGCTCAATATAGTCCATGCGTGCTTGTGGTTGTACGTGTGTAGGTATCCTGGTTATCGCTACCCACCGGATCATCCCCAAGCCTACTCCGTCACCAAGCAGTACTGGCAAGTACTGACGGCAAAGCTGGCCTTTGTCATTGCCATGCAGGTACACATCAACATGCACACACACACATTCATAAACCCATTGAAAGATAAAGGTACAGCCCTCCAATTACTTGCTCATGTCACTGATGGCAAAAGGGCTCCTGCTATAGTGAGCTCAAGAGAGACCCTTAAGATGTATTTTAACTGCTCTTCCACACTTGTCAGACGTCTTGGGAAGATGTGGGAGTTCCCACACTGGACAGCACCAAACTCAGCCGACCAATTGACTGGATGTATTCCATTTACACTGCTAGGTGGATAGAGGCAGTGGAATGTAAAAAAAACTTTCACCATTGTTTACACTGCCACGACCAAAGATCAATTCACACCCATGACCTCTGGATTGCAAGTCTAGTGTGCAAAGCCTTACACTACTGCACCATCGTATATACTCATCTGTGAGCAGTTGTTAAGGTCAGCAGAGCAAACCGTGATCATTGTCAATGGGTCATTACAGATAATGTCAGTAATGCTATTACACCTCACAATTGCACAGTATTTCTGAGATCACAAATAATAGTGGTAATACAATACTCACTTTCATCATGCAGCAGACGATTCATGTTGTTGATGCAATTTGTCACACATTAGCATGTGTGCGTGTGGGTGGGAAGGGGAGCGGCTGCGTTGTTGTTTGTGAACTGTGCTACCAATCCTGTGTGACCGGAGTACTATTTCTGGCCACAGCCAACAACAGTGGAAAATATTAGAACCAGTGTTGAGCTTCCCTTAAGTTGATTCTGTCTTAAAATGAGTACTTGATGAAGTGTGTGAAAATCATCACTGGCGAGATAAAGGTGCACACCACCCCCACAGGCACTGTGCCACCCTTCATAGATGCACTTGTCTCAGTCTGTGAAAGGCTACACAGGGAATCTTTGTAGTGGTGACATGGCCGAGTGTGTTTGCTGATTGTTGCGGTAATTTGCGGCTGCCCAGGTGAATACGGTGGGTGCATTAACTGCACATCATAAATGTTGCCTGCTGCATAGTGAACGTAAAAAACCCATTAAGTAATTAAAAAAAAGTGCCTCGGTATAATTTGCCAAATGTTCAAAAATTACTCAAATTACTTAATTTAATTTGGGAAAAACGACGTAACAATATAATATGCCTAGGCTGCAGGTCCCCGGAATAGTTGATCTGAGATGTAAAGCACATTGAGATGCTGCCATATTATATTTAGTAAGCACCCTTTACATGCATATCCTGAAACTGAAAATCCTTTACCTGTGTGTGGACGTGTGCAGCACGTGGTGTTACTCACGAAGGCCTGCATTGCATACATCATCCCGGACACGCCATCCCATGTGCGCGCCTGCATGCGCCGGGAGCGCTTTGTCGTACAGACGATTCTGCAGCAGGCAGAGCTGGGCCGTCTCCGTAACACCCTCCTCGCCGATGCCCCCAGCTCACCGCCATCGCCTCAATTCCACGTTGAGGATGAGCAGGCAGAGATGGGCCTGCTTCGCTGCTCGCTGCATAAGGAGTCTCCTTGCGTATCGCACCCACCCCAGCGGTGCCACATGGAGAATGAGCAGGCAGAGAAGACTGGTGACGATTCACTGCTGAAGGGATCCGAGGAGGAATCAAGCAGCGAGGATTCGTCTACTGTCTTCTACAGCGTATAAATCTACTCTGACTTTTAAAGGAGGCTGCTATCCTAACTCTGTTTGCACGTGGACAAGGACATTGCTGTCGAGGACTATCTGTATATATATATTAATAAATAGTTTATGATTTAACATGTCTCAATCATCTCATGTCTTTTCATACGAATCACGATGTGAATGAGGAAAACTTGAAATTATTGTTATTTTGTAAATATTTTTAATTTTGGTTTAACACGTAGGCTTTCGGGCCCAATATCATCCATAGAGGTGTTTTTTGGGTTAGATCGCGTACATATTTAAACGTGTCGTTAAAACCCGCCACCACTCGACACAGCCAACTAGTAAGGGTTGTCACGGAAACAGAACAAGCCAATTCGTCACTGGTACTTTGGAGAGCCAAGCCACAACATTTACAATCGCAGTACGACGTTTTGCCAGTAATTACAACTAGCTTCATCAGGCGACAGCCAGATTTGTGACACTCTCGCGCAAAGTGGGGGGGGGGGGGAGATTACCGAGTCAACGTACATTATGCATGTGCATTATGAGAGCCCTTTGATCTTGTCCTTCCTGTCTATTGTGTATTAAAATAGCCGTACCAATGGTAATCCCTATTGAAGTATGCTGCCCTTTATAGGCATGCATTTAAATAATGTATTATTTGTTGGCACCCGTGTTCAGCAGTAACAGAGCACACGTGCCAACAAGGACACTCAGTTGATTTTAATGTTGAAGTTCTGTGCAAAACTAGCTACTGCTGGCCAAGAATAATTCGAGAATCTATCGAAATTGAAAGAAAAATTTACAGTTCGGATAGCTTCCGCCTTTGTGCTGTGTGGAAGCGACTCATCAAATAGTACATTAGATGAAACTCCGAGTACCCACTCAGGAGGTATAGTGGTAAAGCAGTGGAGGAAAAAAAAGCAAATTTTTTAATTTGCCCTTGTTGAATGATAGAGTCGATACACACAGCAAGCGAGATTAAGAAAGCGCATCAGAAGAAATAACGGAGGTGAGAGAGAGAAGACAATTGCCTGCTGGAGAAGGAAAGGCATTCCTACCGAGGGAGACAAGTTGAGAAAGATTTTGATCATGGAAACCGGTGGCGTGGCTCGATCTTCCCTATGTGCGCAACACGCTACCGAAAGAAAACAGAAAATCCTATTCAAAGGCTAAAATAAGCTCCATTTTTTGTATAATAGCCCGATAAACAATAACCCCATACATAGACTGAGGAAGAAAGGGAAGAGCCTGAACAAAGGGGAGGAGATTACGACGGAGATGGGTTGGAGGTGGAGGGAAGGGGAGAGGGGAGGCCGTAAAGGCGGCTGCACATTCAAGGAAAGCGGCATAGAAAGAGTTGAACGGGGACATGGAGACAACAGACAAAGGGTGGAGAAAGAGGAAGAGAGGATCTTTCAGTGCTCCCTACAGGAAACCCACAAAACTGAATTTCCTAAACTCGTGTCGCCTCCGTGACAGCAGCACCACCAACGCCACAGACTCACGCTCCCCTAATCGACAATACTATCTCCATTGCCGACCAGCCACGAGATGGCTGCTCTCAACACCTCGGTCGTGGTGTATGCAACAAAAGACTTCCGGTTGGTGAGCAACCGGCCATTGCGAGGGTTGGAAATAAACTGAAGCACGGGGCGACTCCCACAACCTTCGGGTATTTCCCAACTGGATGACGTCTTGGGATGAAGCCAGAAGTAAGCCAAATCCGCACTCAATAAATGGGACAAAAATCCCAGAGAAGCCTCCAGAAATGTCACAGGAGGCTCGGGTGTGAGAAACCAGACTCCATGTGGGGTCCTCCAGACCTTTGCCCTCCAGTTCATCAACATTTGTAAAAGCAGGACGTCTCATAGGTACGTAGCATGGGTGAGGGACGATGTTGAGAACCACGTTCAAAGATTAGGCGCTTTGACAGGTTGGGGTCCGAGTAAACTTTTAATGGAGCTCACCCTACGACATTACGGATAGAAGGAAAGTGTGCCGGCACAATCCGGACACCCTGCTACACCGAAACACTCTGCTGCATAAAACTCCCTGGTACAGCTAAACACTGGCACGATTACGCTCAAATACACACAAACTCTCGCTCGGCCAGTTGGTACACAGGTTGTCAGTTGTGGGGGACGCGGGCCCCCGGCTCCCCCCCGGGGGAGGGCTGATCTCGAGAGGGCTGCGGGCTCCGGACTCCTCGGTCGAGTGAGAGCAGCCGCTACTCGAATCCTCGCTCGCGGTGAGAGGGCTGCCGCTCTCCGGCTCCTCTCCTCACGCCGCAGCCCCTCGGGTCCGCAGGTCCTGTTTGTGGGGCATAGCTCGGGGCTGGCACGTGGCTGCCTGGAATCAATCCGTCGCTTCTCAGCCACTCAAACGCGACGTCTCTGCTCACACAACCCCGCGCACCACTCACACGAGCTGAACGGGGGGTCAGGGGTCAGAGCGAATGACGTCCTTCGCACACGCATTGCCGCCGAGGGCGGGCAATGGAGATTGTTTAAAGGGCTGCGGGGCGGGGATTTTTTTAGAGCGACACACCAATCGCACGCGCGGGACGGGGGGGTCGGGGGTCAGAGGGCAGGGACGTCACTCGTACACGCGTAGCCGATTGGGGGGTTGTATTGGAGTTTATTTAAAGGGCTGGAGGGGCGGATATTTGGGATTGGTGATAGCCCACACGCAGCAGGGCGGGAGTCCGGGGTCACAGGACGAAGCGCTCACTCGCCGAGTCCTTCGGGCGCGGCGTGTCTTCTACCGTGACACCGCGCACCGACCACACGCGTTCCGGCGAGCGCAAACACACCACCATGCACTTTCCCCACACTCGTAGAAACCACACGAGGCTGTTATCGATCACTAACGATTTATTCCCGGTGTGTCTGCGAGCCACTATTACCCGAATCAGTCTGAGTCTGCAGGGTGTGGTGCCGCCGCAGCAGAGCCGCTCCAGCGGAGCCGTGCCCACAGCCGCGACGCCGTCACCGATGCCTCGGATTTCCCGCCACTCTCCCGGGGCCGGTGCCTTCTCAGACGTCCGCGTTTTGCCCACTGCACAGTCGTGAGGCCGCCGCAGCAGAGCCGCTCTGCCGAGGCCGTGCCCACCACCGTGAAGCCGCCACCGGGGGATGCCGACGCCGACGCGGTGCACCCTCGCCACCCCCCCCCCCCCGCCCGCACGAACGCACACACGCCCCACGTAGAGCCGGGAGGGGAGGTCACCCGGCCGATAGGTTTTTTTCCAGAAGTCCCTAATGGGATCGAACTTCATGGTTTCTTGCGGCCGGGAAATTGGGCGATCTTCCCCCTGTAGCTGACATGCACTGCGGCGCCATGACCTAATATTAAAGTTGCATGGTCACGGCAAGGGCCATCGTGCCACCGCGAGTGGAACCACGCACGCACAAGCACGGGTCAGTGGACTGGTAGCGGGAGAACAGAGAGCGGACGTCGGAGAGATCACTGCGGCGACATCACCCGAGCTGGGATCCGGGTATCGAAAGGGCGGGAAAATCCGAGCCCCTGATTGGACGGGAGGCCAAGGGAGCGAAACGGCGAAATTCCTTTGTTGTAGGTGGGATAAAGGGAGGGGGATTCAGGTAGCAAGACAGTCTTCTTCAAAAATCATCGCGGTCCACGCAGGAGGGGAGTCAGCCGTTCGAGACGTCCGCATGACGAACTTCAGCGCAGCCAGGCTCAACCCTCTACTGATCGCGTTCCTACAGCTTCCAGTGCAGCAGAGTGGAAGTACACGTGAGTAAGAGAGAGAGGTAAGTTTGGGCTATTTGATCGAGGGTAGAAAGCAGAGCGATAGGCAGATGAAATACAGTCTAGGATCCCAAGGGGAATAGGCTGACATCCACTGACCCACACAATTATGCGTAGCTTAACGGGTTGCTCGCAGTTAATAAAATAACTGGTAGGGGAATAAACTGTTTCGTGTGGTCCTTTGGAGGGTGAAGAGGAGGGTGGAGAGTGTTTTGTGTTCGTGCGCACACGCGGCTGTTTGCGGCGAATAAGGGAGTAGAGCGTGCTTGGTGTCCGTACCTGTACGATCGTTTACAGTATTGTTCAGCGCGCGCGTGCCTACACGACTATTTTCGGTGGTGCCCAGCGCTCTCGTACCTGCGCAATCGCCTACAGTAGAGCTTTGCGCTCGCGTGCGTGCGCGGTTGTTTACAACGAGGCGGAGTGCTCAGTGTGCGCGTGCCTACGCGTCTGGTTTCGGTGGCGTTTAGCGCTCGTGTACCTGTACGATTGTTTACAGTAGGGCTTAACGCTCGCGCACCAGTGTGATGGGGTGGCGGGGTGGCGGTCGCGCCCCCCGCGATTGTCTAATAGCGAGATAGCGAATTAAGCAACTAGCGTGCGCGAATACGCAGCTGTGTAAACAGCCCGTTAAATCGGAGCAAAGTAATCGCGGCGTGTTTGTTTTTGCTTAACCGCGTGGAGCGTGGGTGGGAGGGAATCCCATGGCGGCGCGCCGCACCTGTTTATTTCCGTGCAGGACGGGGTTTTACTTTGCGAGCGCGCTCACCGCGACACGCCGCCGTTGAACAGGGTAACGCATCGCAAGCGCAAAGCGTACGAGCCGCTAATTAAGCTACGCAAACGCGGTCGACATCCCAGGCAGAGGTACAGGGGGGCGAGGCATTAGGGGTCGGTAGTCTGGACCTGACAGAGCAACCGGGGGGGTAGCGGTATGAATGGACCGGGGGAGTCGGTGGACAACGGCCCCGACAATTCAGCGATGGCGGGGGACGGTAGCCCCCACAGAACCACCTCATGTAAGAGAAGAGCTCGTGGAAGGAGATATCATTGCACTACTCATGACATCCCTTCGTGACCGTTTTTTATCCACTAGGAGGTTATTGCAATTCCTTACACATCACGCGACATCAGAAGTGTTTGCTGGAAGAAGTGTTTGGTAACTGGATAAGACCATCAACGAGAAGCCAGTTTAATCATGGCTCGGTGACTGAAACCCAGAGTTTCACGGTTTAACCCAACATCCGAGCAGCACCACATCAGATCTCTAGACTCCTCAGCGCAGGCATACAAATATGGTCAACAATGCGTACATTAACTAATTTGTGAAATTATGAATTACATCCAAATGAAATGTAGTGTGTGCATTACTAGGACGTACCTAAAAGTGCCAGGTTGGGTTCATCCACCTTGGGGATGCACTGCTCCACGCAGCCTCCTGCTTCCGTGCAGTCCATCCTCTTGATGTCCGAATTCTGGCTGTTGCTACTGCTGCAATTGGTGACGCTGGTGGTGGCCTTTTTTCTTTTAATGGACTTAGGTCGACTTCGCTTTTCCTTCTTCTTCTGCTGCAAGGCCATCAACACTTTCATGCTCGTAATAGGATCGAGAGCAGCGTATGGTTTATTCTCACTGACTGGTGAAGCAGTTTGTTGACGTGGAACTAGGCCAAAGCATTCAAGAAAATTGGATTTCATGTCATTTATCTTAACGCCGCTATCTTTTGTCGAAGTGTATTCATGTTCAGGCTTCGGTCTGTACATGAACTGTGCGTGAAGACTTTCATGAGTTTTCAGGATTTCAATAGGACGTAAAAATCCGCAGACTGAGCACATCTCATAGGGCGACGGTGGATTCAACACCGCATTGGCAAAACTGCCGTTATTCACCAAGCTTGGTGCACCCTTTATCATATAATCCTTTTCGTGGCTCTTCATATGCCTTTTTAATTTTCCTAGCTGATCAAACCTTCGTCCGCATATGCCGCACCATTGTTCACAGGTCTCCTTGTGCGTTCTTATGTGGGCTTCTAGGCACCATGCCAGTTGGAATTTTTTCCCACAGACGTCACAAGAGATAAGTTTTTTCGCTCTTGTAACTCTACCGGATTGAGGTGGGGTTGAGATGGGTGCTGGTGAAGTGCCATAAATGGTGAAGGCAATTCTCCCAGCACCACCTTGACTCGCAGCGGAGTTGCTCTCGCACATCTGAAACAAAAGACAAAGGTCACGCGCATGACACCCGTGTCACGAGTGTACTCACACAGGCATACTTAAAATGACATAAGATTCATATATACTAGAACTCATTATACCAGAACTCCACAATATTGCAGTTCCTATCATGTACGATTTTACCCTCTTATCCACCCAAATAATATTTTGTTTCTAAACAACAATGACGAACTACCTCCATTTTCGTAATGTTACCCACCTAATAGGGCTTTCTGTATATACACACCAACAATATAATGATTGCACCACACGTTCAGTCCACTATTCACGACACTCTGACTCGCAATCTCCATATAAGACTGTAATATAATTTATGTATGAGGGCCCGTTAAAAAGTTTTGAGACGGACACTTTTTTTACAAACAACTACGTAAATTATAGTCTTCAATAAAAGTACAGTATAGTACTATTAATGGCACTTATAACTGAACGTCATTATCTCTCATGCTAATATTACAATGTCAACTAGTTACCCAGGAAAGCTTCATTGAGTCTAAGTACTGCATTTTCAGAAAGGTCCCATTGCATTGAGATGTTTGTGTGAGTGGAACCCAGAGAGACCCCACCTTGCATATGGAGAAATAGCACAACTCCACACAGATGGATTCAACCCACAAGCTCAAAGCATTCCCTGTTCAACAAAGTACTCAGTGTAATGTTTAATATAATTTATTTGGTATTATATAGTATCGTAATTGTATAGTCAATATACAGCAGTGTGGTATACAGTAGGGTTGGTAAAATAATACATAGTGTAATATTACAAGTCTAATATTATTATAATCTAAGGTAGTGTATAGTAACGCAGTGTATAATTCAATGTTGGTGTCTGTCTATGGCAGTTTATAATAAAAATATTATTTGGAGGCATATTATAATAATTTTTGCGACATAGAAGTGTAATGTATAATGACTTATTGTTAGTAGCTCAGCTTAGTGGAGAATATATTGAGTACATTGATTATATTGATGTAGTTTATATTTAGTTCTTTCACATCGGTTTATTGTATGATAGTTGGGTAGTTGCAGTTCTTTAGCGTCAATATACTAAATGCCTCTGTTGATATATAAACTCTGACTTTAACATAGCTACTTCCGTGACAAGTTACATGCTAATTCCTCACATTAACATCATGCTAAAATCCCAGGTATATGCTAATTTCTGACTTTACCATCCTGCTAATCTATCACATTAACACAGCTACTTCAATGCTAAATTCTTCTGTTGATATGTAAACTCTTTTGGCAAGGCGCTCTGCTCCTCCCACCCAGCTTAAAATATGCTGCCAAGCTTAGCAGTGTTCATTGGAGCACTGTCTTTCCGACAGTTATGTTTCTTCACCTGAAGACGGCTGCTTGTGTTGTGGCCGAAACGTCGTGAGAATTTTATTTTATTATGTTTTATTTTTATTATTTTATTATTTCCCTTCTACGTGACTTTACCGAAAGAACCAAGAAGATGAATCCCTGCAGTCACGAAAGCTTTAAATCGAAATGTATTCAAATCAAGTTGTTTTCTTTTTACCACAGTACTTTATGGAATCCTCAAGAATAAATGCATTTGTGGAAGTATTAAACTATACTTGAAGATGTATGAGAATGTAATTCTGCAGATGCAAGCACAGGCAAACTCGTATCTGCATATACAAGTTTCTGGGCCTCCTCACTTCACCAAACCCGCATTGACCGGCATGGTGAAGTATGGTTAAACAACTCCCACGAACGACATGGTGTGGGGGAGGCCTCTATCAAAACGCTGGATCGACAAAGGGCTGATACATGTCACGACATTGTTTGTTAAGATCGTTCTCTAGTCAGCACAAGCCGTCTATGTGGACAATAGAGGGCACGACACACGTGTACACGATGTTTGTGTGCGTATATTCAGCGTGTATATCACGTCATAATTATATAAGGTCGCGATTATGCTCAAAACGAACCAAATGTATAACATCACGAATAACTTTGGAAGTCTCCAGAGCCTGAACAATATTTGAAGAAGACACTGACCCAGTTACTATTAATAGCTCAGATGTGTAGGCTTTGACTTTAACATAGCCATTTCTGTGACCAGTCACAAGCTAATCACTCAGTTATTTCAATGCTAAATTTTCCTGTTTGATTTTTACTAGGTGCCTCTGTGAATGTGTATGCTTTGACTTTAACATATCCATTTCTGTGACCAGTCACAAGCTAATCACTCAGCTATTTCAATGCTAAATTCTATGCTAATTCCTTTGTCAAGGGGTGCCTCTGAGGATGTGTATGCTTTGACTTTAACATAGCCATATCTGTGACCAGTCACAAGCTAATCACTCAGCCATTTCAATGCTAAATTCAATGCTAATTCCTTTGTCAAGGCGCTTTGTTCCTTCTCACACAGCTTAAAGGTCTCGATCTGAGCTTGGCTTTGTTCACTCCAGCGCTGTCCTCCAGACAGTCTCGTCCCTTCACCTGATGAAGGCCGCTTGTGTTGTGGCCGAAACGTCGTGAGAATTTTATTGTGTTATTTTATTTTTTCAATTTATTATTTTATTCCCATGCTACGTGACTTTACCGAAAGAACCAAAGAAGATGAACCAAGAATATGGCGTGTAGATGCTGCCATCTGCCGGCCACCAACGTGGCGTGTAGATTCTGCAAATTGAAAAATTAAAATAATAAATTGAAATTAATAAGCAAAAATCCAGATTCATATTCTTGGTTCTTTCGGTAAAGTCACGTAGATTTAAAAATAATGAAATAAATTAAATAAAAAAGAAATCGGAAATAATAAAATTACTTTATTTGTAATTTTTAAATTGGCATAATCTACACGCCATATTCTTGGTTCTTTCGGTAAAGTCACGTAGATTTGAAAATAAAAATAAAATAATTAAATGAAAATCATGAATTGTTATTATTATATTTTGATGTAAAGCTTTCGTGACTGCAGGGATTCATATTATTGGTTCTTTCAGTAAAGTCACGTAGAAGGGAAACAAATTTTTTTTTTTTTAATATTATTTAAATTTTAACTTTTCTTTTATTATTTATATTTTCCATCTACGTGACTTTACCCAAAGAACTAAGCTATAGCGTGTAGATTCTGCCAATTTAAAAATAAAAAAATGGAAAATAATAAAAGCATTTATTATTATTTTCAATTTATTATTTTAAAATCAAAATTTTGTTTCATTTTTTTTTATCTCTGTGACTTTACCGAAAGAACCAAGAATATGAATGTGGGTTTTTTACTTTTATTATTTTCCATTTCACACTTTTTATTTGATTTTATTTGAAAAAAATTTTATTTTCTATCGACGTGACTTTACCGATAGAACCAAGAATATGGCGTATAGATGCTGCCAATTTAAAAATTAAAATAGATTGAAAATAATAATCCAAATCCAGATTCATATTCTTGGTTCTTTCGGTAAAGCCATGTAGGTTGAAAATAAAAATAATAAAATTAAATAAAAAAATACAAAAGATAAATGGAAAATAATGAAAGCTTTTATTATTTTCAATTTATTATTATAATTTGCAATTTTTTTTAAATTGGCAGAATCTACACGCCATATTCTTGGTTCTTTCGGTAAAGTAACGTAGATTTGAAAATGAAAATAATAGAATTAAATGAAAAAATACTAAATCATGAATTTTTTTACTTTTCTTTATTATTTATATTTTACCCAAAGAACCAAGAATCTGGCGTGTAGATGCTGCCACCTGCCAACGTTAGTGGCCACCAGATGGCAGCATCCACACGCCATATTATTGCTTCTTTCGGTAAAGTCACGTAGATAGAAAATAATAAAAAAAATTAAAAATGCAAATTATGAAAGCTTTTGTTATTTTCAATTTATTATTTGTATTTTTTAATTAAATTATATTATTTTTATTTTAAAATCTACGTGACTTTAACGAAAAAAACAAGAATTCGGCGTGTAGATGTTGCCACCTGCCGGCCACCAACGTGGCGTGTAGATTCTGCCAATTTAAAAATTAAAATAATAAATTGAATATAACAAAAGCTTAAATAATATTAAAAGCTTTTATTCAATTGATTATTTTAAAATTGTATTTTTTTTATCTCCGTGACTTTACCGAAAGAACCAAGAATATTAATGTGGGTTTTTTGCTTTTATTATTTAAAATTTCACATTTTTATTTGATTTGATATTTTTTTATTTTCTATGGACGTGACTTTACCGAAAGAACCAAGAATATGAATTCCTGAAGTCACGAAAGTTTTAAGTCACAATCTACACCCAACAATGGTGGCCAGCAGATGGCAGCATCTACACGCCAGATTATTGCTTCCTTCGGTAAAGTCATAATACTGGTAGGAACGAAGTTGTAAACTGAGTGTACCAGCCTGCAAAAGATTAATGTGTCCGTCCGTCCGTCCCCTTTCAATACTTTAACGAAGTGAAATACTGGTAGGAACGAAGTTGTAAACTGAGTGTACCAGCCTGCAAAAGATTAATGTGTCCGTCCGTCCCCTTTCAATACTTTAACGAAGTGAAATCTCGTGCTGTTGGGTGTGAAATCAGCAATAGACAGCGCAGAGACTTGTCCTACCAGCCCACCCTGCAGGGACCTGTTAATAAAATTAAAATAATACATTGAAAATAATAAATTGAAAATAATAAAAGCTTTTATTAGTTTAAATATTATAATTTATATTTTTAAATTTAATTTAATTATTTTTATTTTCAAATCTACGTGACTTTACCTGAAGAACCAAGAATATGGCGTGTAGATTCTGCCAATTCAAAAATTAAATAATAAAATTTAAATAATAAAAGCTTTCATTATTTCAATTTTTTTTGTATTTTTAATTTAAAAAGCTTTTAGTATAGCTTTTATTATAATATCATAATATTATAATCAAAGCTTTTATTATAATAAAAGCTTTTATTATTTTAGGATTCTCCTCCACGGCGGCCTTTGTCTCCCCCAGGAGCGATGTTTACGACACACCGCACCAGGTACTCATCTGAGGCTGAGTCGACCTCACACTCTCTTACTGTCTCAAAACAACAACCGCCATTCGCCACTAAGTGGCGGTGACGTCACCACGACGCTTGTGCCAGGCTATGTGCACCTTGAGGCTACGTGAAGTGTCGATCGCCGGCTGGCAGGAGGTCACGGGGCAGACCCAGGTGCCACTGGTCGACTGACTGAGGTGACTGAGATTACTGGCTGATGCACCACCTGTGCCCCCTACTGTGCCAACTTGCTGGGCTTTAGCCACCCAACGCTCTGCTCGTTTTTCTGAGCGTCGCTCCTCCGCCCTCCATTGTTGTTGGAGGGCGACTGCCTCCAACTGCCCAGTAGCGTCCTTCACGAGCCTCCTCCACAGAGGCCATCTCTTCTCTAGTCCGTGCCACGCCCGTTAAGCTCCCTCGATCCGGCCGAACAAAAGCTGTTTGGGCATGCGGTGATTGGGCATGCAGGCTACATGGCCCAGCCAACGCAGCCTTGCCTGCTGGAGGAGCTCACCGATGGGACTTTGTCCAGATCTTTCGAGGATTTGTGAGCTCCTCACACAATCCAGCCTGGTTAAACCCAGGATTGATCGTAGGCAGGCCAGCCTAAATGTTTCTAACCGGTGAAGATGCTGCATTAGGGGGGTCCACGTTTTGCAAGCGTAGAGAAGGGAGGGAATGACTGTGGCCGAGAAGAACCGAAGCTTCATGCGGAGCGACAGACCAGGTAGCTTCCACACAACGTTACACAACCGATGAAAAGATAATGCTGCTCGACTAATTCGGAGTGAGACCTCTGCTGTTAAACCGGAGCTGATCATGAGCACACTGCCCAGGTATGGAAAACTCTCCACTCTCTCCCAAACTGCCCCATCGCCGATTGGGAGTTGTGGGGATAGAGTGCCCAATGGCACAAAATACCCAGGCAGGTGCTTCGTTTTGGTGGGGCTGATGGTAAGGCCCCACCTCTTTGTGGCACACTCCAGTTTCAGCAGCAGCGCCTCCAACTCCTCCTCTGAATGAGCAGCAATTACCAGGTCGTCGGCATACATAATGTGGTTGACCAATAGGGAGACATCCCTTGACCGCACCTGGGCATCGATCAGCCTCCCATTGTATCAGTACCAGACGTAAATTCCTCTGGTACAGCTACTGAAGGCTTCACGAACTATGTGGTCGAAATAGATGTTAAATAATGTTGGAGCCAGAGGACATCCCTGTCGCAGGGAATGGCTCTGACTCCCGGCTATGTAGTTTTACTCGGGTCTGCTCACCATCATGAAGGTCCTTAATGAGTGTGAGCAGAGGGTCAGGGACTCTGAAAGCACGAAGAACAACCCAGAGCCCAGGCCTACTGATGGTATCATAGGCCTTGACCAGGTCAATAAAGCAGAGATGTAGGTCTAGTTGGAATTCCCTCCACCTCTGCTGTAGCAGACGGACAGAAAATGACATTTTTGCAGGACCGCCTATTCCTGAAACCGCATTGGGGCTCCGCAAGCCTTTCCTTAGCGTACCTAGCAAGGCGATGTTGAATAATCCTTGCCAGGACCTTTCCTGGCACACTGAGGAGTTAGATGCCCCTGTAGTTGTTACAGTCTGTGCGGTCCCCCTTCTTAAAGAGGGGGACCGCCAGGGCATCCTTCCAATCCTGCGGAACCCGTCCAGTGGCCCAGACTGTTGTTATGATGTCATGTAGGGCAGTCTACGCACAAACGCAACCCTCCCTCAGCATTTCGCTTGGGAGATCTCTCTGCTCGGTGCCTTTCCTGGTCTCAGACTCTGGATCGCCCTCAGTACTTCCTCAACGGATGGTACCTCAGCCAGCCACTCACAGAGGGTGACTTCCTCCTCCAATATTTGAGGCACCGCATCCTCAGCAGGGTCATCCCCACTTTGTCCCATGATGTTTTCCAGGCTGAGGGATTCCCCCTCCCCCAGGACCTCACAGAAATGCTCAGCAAATCTGCAAACCTGTCGCTGGGGGTCGGAGATTGGATCACCCTTCGTTACCCTAATGATGGTGTAGTGGGTATAAATTGACGAAGAAACTTCTGATGAGGCAACACGATATTTATTGTCTTGGCCCCTTTTTGGGCCATGGACATTAGCCCTGGCGTGATAGCGCTTCCGCCCCCTATTGACGATAAGGGGAAGCTACCAGCCCACAGAGTGGTGAGTGACGATTACCCCTACAATGGTAATAGGTGTGGCGCTGTAGGTTACTTTTTTAATGGAGTTAAATAGGGATTTGTGATCGCGGGCCACTGAGGCAGACTCCATCTCCTCAGCAACCCGCGACCACCACCCATCCTTGCAGCGCCTCACGTCTCTCCGAACCTCCGAGCGAAGGCTGCGGTAAGCCTCCTCATTCTCTGACGTGGGATGCTGTAGACGATTAGAGTGGGCCTGTCGCTTTTTCTCAACCATCCTGAACACCTCCTCTGTCAGCCAGGGTCTCTGGGGAGGTCTGGACCGCGTACACAAAGCAGCCATTGCAGCTGCATGAGTCAGTCCTAAACCTCGCCCATTTACCCTCGACATCAGGAGGAGTGGGGGACGATGCTGTCTCACTCACACTCACTCACAGCGCGAGACCGACTCATTACATCTCGCGGAGGATCGCGCTGCTGAACAAAAAAAGTTCCGTGGTTTCAGTTTGCAAGCGCGAGTTCGCGTTTTAAGGCGATGGGGGCCGTCCATAAATGACGTCACGCACCTGGGGAGGGGGGGGTCAGACATTTGTGACGATGTGTGATGAGGAGGGGGGTTTAAGAAATGTGACGTCACATCAAAATGCGCAACTTTAAATAAATATAGACAACACGTTCTATTTAGTTAAATAGACTTTTTAATGTTTTCTCCGACAACAACAGAGTGCAGCACCACATTAAATACGCGCTACAATGACAATAGTTTACAGCGATTTGAGTCATATTTAATTTTCAAAATGGAAATATGATTTGGGGGGGGGGGGGCGGCAGAGCTTTGTGACGTCATATTTGAGGGAGGGGGTCTGACTTTTTGTGACGCCGTGACGAGGGGGGGGGGGGTCAAAAATCGTCCAAAATCGCATGACGTCATTTATAGACGACCCCATATAAAATAATTATTATTTCATGGCAGTTGGTTCTGAAGTGCGACTGTTTGTAATTTGGGCGTTCATAAGTCGAGGACTGCCTGTAAATAAAAATTCCAATTGTGGATGTGGGACTTGCTGGTAACAGCTTCTCTTCACAAGGCAGCAGACATCGTGCTGCTCGCAGCAGACATCGCGGCTGTCGCGATTTTCACCTGAAGACGATGGCTTGTGTTGCTATCGAAACGTCGTGATTTATTTTATTTTATTTCTACCAAAGTGACTTTACCGAAAGAACCAAAGAGTATGGATTCCTGCAGTCACAAAAGCTTCAAACCAAGATCGGTTTTAATTATTTATCGAGTGTGGGTAGAATCTGTGCAGAGTTGTGATGTTTCCCCATGTGCAAGGTGGGGGTCTCTCTGGGTTCTACTCACACAGAGCCAAACGCTCATTAATGTAATTGCCAAATATCTAAATGCAATGGGAAACTTCTGAAAAAAAATCAGTCTTTAGACTCAATGAGGCTTTCCTGGGTAAATAGTTAATATTGTAATAATTAACATGAGCAATAATGAAGTTCACTTATGAGTGCCACGAATAGTACTATACTGGACTTTTAATTAAGACTATTTAACGTAGTTTTTTGGAAAAAGTGTCCATTCTCAACACTTTTTGATGGGCCCTCATGCAGAAATTATATTGCAATCTTACATGGGGATTGGGAGTCAAGTGTGTCATGAATAGGGACTGAACGTATGGTGCTATAATTAGCTTGCTGTTGTGTATATACAGAAAGGATCTCTGGTGGGTAACATTTGGAAAATGGAGATAGTCATTGTCGTTCATATACAACATCTTATTTTGGTGGTGATTTGAAGCTTTCGTGACTGCAGAAATCCATACCCTTTTGATCTTTCGGTAAAGTCACGTAGGTATAAAAATAAAATAAAAAATAATATATTACGTTTCGATCGCAACACAAGCGGTCGTCCTCAGGCGGAAAAAATAATCCACTGCATCTCCGACCAGCGCCACCTAGCCAGTGAACTGGAGCACATATGTTGTGGGTAAATCATCGGCGGAGAACTTCTTGTGAGGCAACACGATATTTATTAACATTATTTTACAGGGTCCCTAACACAAAGGGGTAGCGGCCCCTTCACCCGATACCTGGGGAGGTATGGCCTCCGGACTACACGGGCCCTAACACTGGGAACCCGTTAATTCCCCGTCCTCCGGCTGGGGGCCCTAGGGGAGGCTATGCTGACCCGACCGTGCCAGGGTCTTCGGGTCCTGACCACTGGCCTCACTGAGCTCCGACCCTTGGAAGGACGACGGAGCTTGGGGTCCAGGGTCCTAACTTCAGCCCAGGTCTACAGTCTTCGGCTTGGAGATGCCTGAGCCGGACCCTTGAGAGGTCCGGCTTATATACTGGTTCGTGGCTTGCTCCGCCCTAGCCACGCCTCCCTTCCAAAACTTTCTGGAAGGTGACATCATCCCCCAGTCCCCCCTCCCGAGGTCCGGGGAATGTGTCTCAGGATCCACTTCCCAGGGATTGTCGTTGGCCGCTTGGGCCATAGTCATTAACAGTGGCGTGATAGCGCTTCCACCCCCTGTTGAAGAGAAGGGGGAGCTACTCGCTAACAGGATGGGCAGTGCCGATTAATGCCTCTACACATACACCAAGCCCTCAAGATGAATGGATACTCAGACCGCACAATCCGCAAAGCTGTATCTCCAGCTATGGAGAGACAACCATCTGAGGGCCCAATCAAAACCATCACCTTGCCATACATAGCAGGTGTTACCAAAAATATTTCCAAAATCTTAAACAAACACAAGATCCAGGTCCGATTCAATACAGAACACAAAATCCATGATTTTATCCCACCTGTGAAGGATGTCATTCCTGACATGCAATACCCAGGCGTCTACAAACTAAGCTGTGTCTGCAGCAGCAGTTATATTGGGGAAACGAAACGATATGTCTCAGACCGTGTTCGCGAACACAAGGCAGATTTGAAACATGGCAGAACCAATACCTCTGCCGTGGATGATCATTGTTATAACGCAGTGGGCTCGCACGATATTATTTTTTCCGAGACCAAGGTACTCTGCAAACCTTTGGGCTACCATAAAAGATTTGTCCATGAAGCCATCCAGAAAAATAAACACGGAGGCAATTTCAACCGAGAAGATGGGTATAAGCTGAGCAATCATTGGAAGGACGTTATTAACCAAGCAAAGTCGTAACTTGCTGTGGCGCTCCCATTCGTTCCTGCCGTTTGGCTGTTATCTCCGACTCTCTGAGTTGCATTGCCCTGTTAGGTGCCTCTGCATTAATGGGCTGCGGTCTCACTAACATGGCCACCTCTCAATTAAAAGCTTTCGTGACTGCAAGGATTCATCTTCAAGATGAAATAAATCATCAGGGAGTTCTCCGTGAGCATCGTGCGCGCTCCAAATCCAGAGTTGAGCCGTGGTCTCGGCACCCAGCCAGCCGCCTTCTCTTCTTGGCACAGTCCGAGTCCAGCGCGCTATCGAAGGGCACGTGGTGAACGCTCAGGACGTGTCTCTTGAGCTTCGACTTCTGCGTCGCTCCGTACGATCAGTCGCTGCACGGGAAGGGCTTTTCCTCTGGAACACAAGACATCCACCGTTGAGCACACGCACGCGCTAATACATAATTTATTTATCACCATGCAGTGGATGCCATAGCATCACTATGCATATGGGACGTTTTATCAATCACGGTTGCTGACCACAGGCACAAAGGCCGATTAACACGGTTGGCTACGTATGGTATAAAAGAAGTTCAACATATTCTTGGTTCTTTTGGTAAAGTCACGTAGAATGAGAATAAAATAATAAATTGATAAAATAAAATAACACAATAATATTCTCACGACGTTTCGGCCACAACACAAGCGGCCTTCATCAGGTGAAGGGACGAGACTGTCTGGAGCACAGCACTGGAGTGAAAAAAGCCACGCTCAGATCACGACCTTTAAGCTGTGTGAGAAGAAACAGAGCGCCTTGACAAAGGAATTAGCATATAATTTAGCATTGAAATGGCTGAGTGATTAGCTTGTCACTGGTCACAGAAATGGCTATGTTAAAGCATACACATCCGCAGAGGCACCCCTTGACAAAGGAATTAGCATAGAATTTAGCATTGAAATAGCTAAGTTAAAGTATACACATCCACAGAGGCACCCCTTGACAAAGGAATTAGCATAGAATTTAGCATTGAAATAGCTGAGTGATTAGCTTGTGACTGCTCACAGAAATGGCTACACCACACACCGGTGTGCTGTACTAGTGATGAATTGGCATGTTCTGTTTACGTGACAACCCTTACTAGTTGGCTGTCGGGTGGTGGCGGGTTTAACGACACATTTAAATTGTAATAGGTTTTTACCCTTTTATCTGGTACCATAACTAACACCTTTATGCAAACATGATCCCTTGTATAAAGGTGTCAGTTTTGGTGCCAGATAAAAGGGTAAAAACCTATTACTATATCTTGCTACTGGCAAAGGAGGTCTCATAATGTAAATTCTTACCCCGAGCTCTCAATACTCTGATAGTGCGCTGTTTTTGAGTTGTATGCCTTTTGGCGTCATCTGGTCCAACACCAGTGGAGACTAGGCTCTAAGAAAAGCCATCTCGGGTGTGGACCAATCAGCTTCAAGGACAGTGTATATTATTATCAGAATTGTCTCTTTTTGTTTGCATTTTGACTGCTTGTGTTGTGGTTATTGCAAACATGATCCCTTGTATAAAGGTGTCAGTTTTGGTGCCAGATAAAAGGGTAAAAACCTATTACTATATCTTGCTACTGGCAAAGGAGGTCTCATAATGTAAATTCTTACCCCGAGCTCTCAATACTCTGATAGTGCGCTGTTTTTGAGTTGTATGCCTTTTGGCGTCATCTGGTCCAACACCAGTGGAGACTAGGCTCTAAGAAAAGCCATCTCGGGTGTGGACCAATCAGCTTCAAGGACAGTGTATATTATTATCAGAATTGTCTCTTTTTGTTTGCATTTTGACTGCTTGTGTTGTGGTTATTGCAAACATGATCCCTTGTATAAAGGTGTCAGTTTTGGTGCCAGATAAAAGGGTAAAAACCTATTACTATATCTTGCTACTGGCAAAGGTCTCATAATGACACATATATTTACGCGATCCAACCCGTAAAACCTGTATTATGGATATTTGTCGCGAAAGCCTACGTGTTAAACTGCCATGTATTTTTACGTCTATTGCTGTATTTTCTTACGTGCAATATATTTAATAAACCATCCTAATTTATTTATATTTTTGTTCATAGTTATATCATTGTTGCGCGTGCGGTGTGGTCAGTGGATATTGTTCAGTGGATCAAACCGAGACAAATATTTTTGCAGCAGCTGTGGCTGCACATTGCAACAGCGCATTCCGAATGGTGTAGAACGCATCGCCCAGAATCTGTATCTGTGTGCAAACACCAGGTATGGTTGGTAAGAAACACGTTTGGTTTTAAATGAACAGAACTCGAGCTTCAGCCATATTGTTCATTATAGACCCCACTATGTAAGCATTAATCACGCAAACCTTGCGCCTGATTCATTTGAGTCGCTGGGCTCATGAGCAACAGGGCATTTGTGGCAAGGTGTTAATGTACCACAGATTAGCACGGTTGGCTACGTACACTGCGAAAGAAGTTCAACACATATTCTTTGGGTCTTTCCGTAAAGTCACGTAGATAGAACAATAAATAAAAATAAAGTGAATACAAAAGTAAAATATATCACGACGTTTCGATCGCAACACAAGCAATCGTCATCAGGCGAAAAATGATGAAGATTGCTTGTGTTGCGATTGAAACGTCGTGATATTTTTATTATTATTATTTTGTATTCACTTTATTTTTATTATTTTATTGTTCTATCTACGTGACTTTATCGAAAGACCCAAAGAATATTAATTCCTGCAGTCACGAAAGCTTTAAGTCAAGATTCAAGCACAACACACATTAATACATTTTGGAAAGCGAGTATCCTTGCACGTACAATGCACTGGACCGCATGTTCGTGTTAAGTGAGTCAGGGGCTTTGTCACTGCCTACCCCATGATATAAATAATCTCAGAGAATTCAATTGCAAGTGTGCAATCTCCCTTCCGGTGGGCATCGAGGATGAGTCATACCCTGGCTTGCCAGGAGGCAGTGGAACACAACTGTGGAATCTGTTCCATCTGCACGGGATAGAACGTTGCCCCCTTGCTCACATTCGTTCGTTTTCTGCGAGTGTACTGGTTTCCCCCCACATGTAAACACTCAGTAAGTGGCTGCAAATATCGGAATGCAAAGAGAACCGCAGATCTTGGGCGATTGTTGGGAGTGCCGGCTCACCGCCTGGCTGCTGTCTCCCCGCTCGTCTGTGGGAGACATATAGAGGTACTGAATAAGATTTATATTCTCTACATAACATGATTCCTATCTACACAAAGAACTCACCGCGTGGAATACAGCAAGTGATATTCCACGAAATAAAAAATAAACGTACATGACCACAACAGAAGCCAATGGGTACAGCTGTGCATACACGTACACACATATACACGATTCCTACTGGTGGTTGGAACGATTCACCACTGCCGGAGAGTCAAGGAATTGTAAGGATTCAGGATCATTAATGCAAACTGTCCCCGTTCTCAAACCTGAGTACGATTTAAAAGGTCATAGAACGCCTTTGTCGGAAGCAATTACTTCCCCATGTCACTGCGATGGGCAGATTCATGCCGTTGCAGTCGGCTTACACATTGTCAGTAGACCCCCATACGCAAGCGTACGCATTTGGGTTAACCCCTCCTCCCCCCTCCATGCATACATACTAAATGGATGCCCCCTAACAGCTACACCACCACTCCCCACACGAGACGAGCACGTGACTCTCGGTGTAAATGGAGCCGGAGCGCGAATACACGTGCCGATGCCCCAAGTACAGTTGCCACCATTTCCACGACAGAGCAAACCCAGGCACATTTCTCAGCGAGCCCAGGTCTACTGTTAAAACTGTGCCGTTCACGGTGATAAAATTCAACCATAGTCATACCCGGGGTACCAGATCTCGACACAAATCAATTCCTGCTGCCACCCGAACACTGTCCGGGGGTCAAACACAGACAGGTGGCAGCCCCAGTCGCGAGGCCACATCTGCGCCAACTCACGGTAAATGTGTGCAGGGCCAGCAGGAAGAGCCCCGGGATCTCGGAGCGCAGCCACTGGTTCCACGCGCTGTCTCGGTCCACGTCCTCGCGTGACGACGACACTTCAAAATCACCTGACCGGAAGGAGGGGGTGGGAGGGAGAGTAAGAAGGTACGAAGGGGAACCTTCTAACACTTTCACAGTGACGCGTTCTTTGCGCGCATCACCCTGCAGCCAACCTCTCTGCTCTCGTGTGTGAACGTGGGTCAGTTTGGTTTAATCGTTCAGAATGAATGGGGCATGACCCTGGTCCTTGTGCAACTTATTATTTTCCATGAGATAATACCAAACACATCATTCATGTGTGTGTGTGTGTGGCCTGCAAGCAAAACCTACATGCTCTCGAGTCATATATCGGGAGCAGTCACAGGTGGGAAAGCATTGCCGAATTCCTAGAAAGGCTCAGCTCTCTCCAACTTATGTTGAAAGCGTTTATGCATTAGTTCTGCCCGTACCTCTTTGTGCCTGTGTAGTGGGCAGGCAAGTGTGGTGGAGCAGCAGGTCCAGCACACGGGGTGTCCAGCAAAGGAGAGGAACTCCCCGTGGCCGTGGCCGGGGAAGCAGAGGTCGGCGGCGCTGGGAGCGGCGTCAGTTGCGCGGCGTCTGTGGGAGAAGGCACAGGCCTCTGCTGAAGATTATCATCCGCAGACACATCACACGGCTTGCCAGACACGTCACGCACTCGGCCCTGTGATTGTGGAGGTGAGACAGGTTCGCGCGTGGCAACGAATGGCTTGTCGCTGGACAAACATCGACGGCAACATCGGGAGAACGCGGCACGAACTCGTGCAGAGTTTCTGGCACCGTATGAATTTACACTCCTTGTAGGTATGTGCGTTGAACCTCTTTCGCGCCGTACGTCAGCCAGCCGTGCTAATCGGAGGTGCAGATGGATGCAATTGAAGGAAGTGGAGCAGAGATTTCAAAATGAAACAAAAAAAATTGATACAGAAATTACACAAGTCCAGGGGACTTCACCAAGGCCGTGTTATCCCAGAATCTGACAGAGCACAAAGGAAGATTGGCAATGACAAAAAATGGCTTCATAACTATCATTGTCAGATGGCACACTTGCATCTTCAGTCTTCAGTCAGCGTCAGTAATTTAAGAATGCACGCATTATGCGTGACACCAACTAAAATGGCATCGATGCTGACTAATCACATCCTCTCCAAGATGTGGAACTCAAGAGACATGGATGCCTCTTCCAAACAGGACTACCGTTGACAATTGAGTTGTCGCTTGGGTAAAAATAAAATGAACTAGGAGATTTCAACTTGAAAATCCAAACCATCGCACCAACAGTAATGGATGGAATCCTATATGAAGCGCACACTGCAGTAGCTTCAGGTGGACTCTGGTACCTGCTTTAACGTCTGTGTGAGAAGCATCTTCTCCCACTGAAATTCAAACAAAGTGGACAGTTAGACAAGACATGTTTTAAAACATCCGCAATAAAATTCAAGTATGTATACCATTAAAGTAAACTATTTTTTGTTTACCAGGTAAGGCCCATTGAGAGCTATATAGCTCTTTTTCAGAAGCGACCTGGCCACAAATTATAGCTTAACGAAGTGGCTTATCACGTGGAAATTTATAGTAGCCAAATACTCTAAACGCATTACTTACAAATAGCTCACAAAGCGGTTATCCTCCCACTACCCTTGGGTTACCTCCTGTCCCGGTCCAGCCGAGACAGTCTGTGAATTGGCATCTGTGTTTGGGTGGCATGAATTAATTTGTACCGAGATCTGGTACCGGTACTGTGCTGAACTTTACTACTGCATGGTTGTTGACAGACCTAGACAGACTGAAACATAGGTCTGTTTTTGATCTCCATAGTGGAAAAGGTGGTAACCCGAAAACTAACCCAAACCCTTCCACATTCAACGATAAACACTTCTAAACCGAGTTCGCTCGGAAATGACCCCACTAAACCGCACGTATTTAAACGTTTGACTTCAGTGGTTCCTCTGCCGCGTGCGAACGAAGAAGTGCACGGCCTCTCGTGATGATGACCTCACACCCGCATGGCTGCACGAAAGGCGGTGCTGACGAGCATGAGGCAGGTGGAAGAGGCAAAACGAGGAGGCAAGATTAGAGTGCTGTAGTCGGTGGGGAATAGTGGGGCCTATTTCCAAATGATTGATTTATGTGGAAATGAAATTGGTCAAGAGCCCGTTACTTTGTAAACATTAGCATGTATCTACTTTAATACCAAGTCTGCAGGGGTGGGAAAGATGAGGTCTATTCATTCTGGTGGGCAAAGAGAATTTAGACACTCCAAGTTAAGTCTGGTGGCATACGGATAAAAATGCACCTTACAAATGTAAATAATGATTATTAATCAATCTTCTTCTTCACTCCCACGGTGTTTCCAACCAGGGTTAGGCCATGTAATGATCTGACGTGCTGTACACTTGTACAGTGTTTCTGAATTATTGTATCATTATGAATTCAGTGCCCCTTCTGCGACCTTTCCCTAGATCCCCCTCTTGTGTATAACCTGGCCTGCTGACGTCAGGGCCGTAAGCCTCAGATCCCTTTCCCTGCCAGCAGCAGGCGCTATGCTGTTACATTACGATTCTATGCCACTACACAGGGACTCCTCTACTTACGAACATTCGACTTATGAACTTTCAGAGATATGATCAAACCTGTCCGTATGTCCAGTTTCCTGTTCGGACCGAGAGTCGCAAGTTCAACCACCGCACAATAGGTGGTGATGGTGGCATCTACATCTGCAGAACGTGAAGAACCAGAGGCAACTGTTAAAGCCATTCCCCGTGTTTAGTGTACAAGTCGTAAAACGTGTTTGAAATCGACGGGAGTAAAGTTGGACTCACGAACAAATCGACTTACGAACAGACCTATGGAACCGAACTCGTTTGTACGTACAAGAGTCTGTATATGGTGGTCACTCTGAACAACACAGACCCAGCCTCCTTTTTACTATTTTTGGTCCATTAGGACATTACCAGATGCATCTTTCTGTGATAACGACCACACAATACACATTAGACGTGTCACAACAGGTCACGTTTAATAGTCTAACCTTGTCTGGAGTAAGTCGCATACGGTAGACATTTCTGCGCATTTGCAGAATTACATGTCTATGACAAAGGAACCAAGTGTATTGCATTACAAGGGGTGCTTGATCATGTGTGGATGCAGATTCCCGCAGCAATAGAGGGAATAGGTTGTTCGCAGCGCCACTGATTAATCAGAATCAGAATCTATTTTATATCCTGGAGGAATCCGATGAGCTATGAAGATCTTTTTCACATATGTCCAGTAGGGGAGGGTCAGCGAGCTATTTCCAAAACCGATGAGAGGCAAGATGGGGAAAATGTAAGCAAATTGCTAAAAATACAAAGTACATACATTCCTGCCAATTTGTCAACCAATGCAAGCTTGGGCAAGGTAGCAACACAACAACCACAGCTCCAGACCACGACAAGACCCCACAAAGTCCCTCAATTGCATTGCATTAAAATTGAACGTTTAATGAGCGATATTTGAAATAGCGTTACCAAATGCCAATATTCCCTTCGAATACCTGACTAATGAATGAGGCTAAGACGCTTGCAGTAATGTTCAAATATGCATCACAAGCCATTCAGAAGTAGTAGGCCTCACGTGACCACAGGGCACCACAGTGGCAATATGTTAACTACCTCGCCTGGTACGCAGGAGGCCGTGGATTCAATCCGGACCCTGTCGCCTGCTGTATATTTTGAGGTTGCATGTCTCTCTCACTACATTTAGAATAAACATCACGCGTTTAGAGTATTTGACCTCTATAAATTTCCACGGGATAAGCCACTTCGTTGAAGATAACATTTGTGATAGCCAGGTTGCTTCTGAAAAATAGCTCCATAGCTCAGTGGGGCCTCAAACTGGTAAAATAAAAAATATAGTTTGTATTCTTGGTTCTTTCGGTAAAGTCGCATAGAAGGGAAACAATAAAATAATAAAAATATAAAATAATAAAATTCTCACGACGTTTCGACTGCAACACAAGCAATCATCAGGTGATGATGATCATCATCAGGTGGTGATGATTGCTTGTGTTGCAGTCGAAACGTCGCGAGAATTTTATTGTTTTATATTTTTATTATTTTATTGTTTCCCTTCTACGTGACTTTACCGAAAGAACCAAGAATATGAATCCCTGCATTCACGAAAGCTTTAAATCAAAATATAGCTTAGTTTAAAGTTATAGTTTGAGAACGGCGGTCCGATGGGAGGGAGTGAAGGGGTATTGTGAGGAGGCGTCATCGGGAGTGGAAGCTGCTGGTGGGAGCATGGGAGGTGTGGGGAGTGTGAGGTGCATCGGCATTGTGGAGAGGGAAGGGGTGAGAGTGTTGTAAGCGATGGGCCTGGGGGAGGAGTGGTGGATATGACGATGTGGAAGCTGTGTCGGTGATGAGGTGTGTGCTTGAAGTGAGGATTACATGGGGAGCGGTGCCGAAGTGGTTAGCGCACCGTGCGACGGGATCCGGCGACCCGAGTTCTATTCCCACTCACGGCCAACATCGGTGACGAGTATCTGAACCAATCTCGGTCCCATCCCAGGTCTATTCTGCCTTAAAATGAGTATCCAGGTTCGGTGAATGGGAGGAGACAAAGGCGGCCAGGCGTGGTGCTGGCCACCCATCCCATCTCAGCGTGTCGACCCCATGGCACCTGGGTAATGGAGGTGGTGATGAAGATGATGACGACGGTGATGATGATGTTGATGACGATGGTGATGACGAGTCACTCACTCAGACTCACAGAGCCACACTCAGAGACTCACAGCCACACTCAAGAGACTCACAGTCACTCACTCAGACTCACAGAGCCACACTCAAGAGACTCACAGCCACACTCAAGAGACTCACAGTGACTCACTCAGAATCACAGAGCCACACTCAAGAGACTCACAGAGTCACTCACTCAAAATCACAGAGCCTCACTCAAGAGACTCACAGCCACACTCAAGAGACTCACAGTCACTCACTCAGACTCACAGAGCCACACTCAAGAGACTCACTGAGTCACTCAGAGAATCACAGTCACTCACACAGACTTACACTCACTCAAGGAGACCCACAGACTCACTCACAGACTCACTCACACAGACTCACAGAGTAACTCATACACAGACTCACAGACTAATTCTGACACACACAGACTCGCAGAGTAACACGCACTCAGAGACTCACAGAGTCACACTCAGTCACTCACTCAGGGACTCACAGCCACTCACTCAGAGACTCGCACGCACTCACAGAGCCACACTCAGAGATCCAGTCACTCACTCAGAGACTCACAAAGTCACTCACTCAGAGAATCAGAGCCATACTCAGAGACTCGCAAAGTCACTCACTCAGAGACTCAGAGCTACAGACTCACAGAGCCACACTCAGAGACTCAGAGCCACACTCAGGGACTCACAGCCACTCACTCAGAGACGCACACTCAGACTCAGAACCACAGACTCACAGAGCCACACTCAGAGACGCACACTCACACCCAGAGACTCACAAAGTCCCTCACTCACACACTCACAGACTTACACAGTAACTCACAGTCACTGCCACTGAACTCAGTCTCACCGGGTAACACACTCACAGACTCGGAGTAAGTCACATGAACTCACAAAGTAACTCACTCACACAGACTCAGAGTAACTCACATGAACTCACAAAGTAACTCACTCACACAGACTCACAGAGCCACAGAGACACACGGAGTCACTCACTCAGAGACTCACATAGTCACTCACTCTGACACTCGGAGACTCACTCAGACTCACACAGACTCAGAGTAACTCACACACTCACAGACTTACACAGTAACTCACAGTCACTCCCACTCAACTCAGTCTCACCGAGTAACACACTCACAGACTCGGAGTAACTCACATGAACTCACAAAGTAACTCACTCACACAGACTCACAGACTAACAAACAAAAGCAAAGATCCCCAGTGAACCCTTAACAGACTGTAGGGGCAAGTGCTGTTAGCGAGCACCTACGAAGGCCGGCACGGCACACGAGGGGGTGGGTGGCCAGCACCACGCCCGGCCGCCTTTGTCTCCCCCATTGGCGATGTTTACACACCGCAACCAGGTACTCATTTGAGGCCGAGTCGACCTAGGGGAGGCCCAAGACCTGTTCAGATAATCGTCACCGGTGTTGGTGGCCGTGAGCGGGAATCGAACTCGGGTCGCCGGGTTCGTAGCGCAGCGTAGCGCTAACCGCTGCGCCACCGCTCCCCACACCCTCGCTCACAAACACAACGCAGGCAGCGTGGGCAGCCCTGGTCCATCCACTGCTGGATGAGGGCCTTGCCATGCCGTGCGAGTTATTTGACCAGAAGCGCAGTGCGTGTTGTTAACATTCCCCGTGTGGTGGATAGAATCGGAGGGCTTTCCCCAGCCCTCACCCACCAGGAATGGTGAAGTATAGTCAAATACTTCCTGTGACCAACACGGCGTTAGGAGACATTCATACAACCCACAGATGGACTAATAATTATTGTAAGTTCTGTGGTGTACTTAAAATAATGTGTGGAGGAGGAGGAAGAAGCTCCAGAAGTCGCACTTCAGCAGCCACCACTGCCCCTTCGCAGTATCAACAACCACGCAGACAAATGCACTGCCACATCCTACAACACGCGTTTGTTCCTTCAAAGTAGTGAATTAGCGTCCCAACACGCTGGTTCACGAAGATGGAGCGGTCATATAATGAGCTGGACAGCGACAACAACTTAAATCAGCGGTAATAATGCGGCAGACACGCAGGAAGCAATACTTAGGTAGGCCGCGATGAGACCATGGGGCTCGGATGGCGACCCTGCCTGGGAAGGTGCACACAAACTCCTCACAGAGTGAGCACCACAATGTTGTCCTTACAACACACAGTGGTCTCGCTTTTCTTTCATATCCACGAGCACAGCAACATCCAGCAACACATATCTCCTCACATTGTGCCCAGGACTGCTTTAAATAAAGATTTTAAATAAACTTTCCCACCAAAGAATGTTATTGAGGCGTGTGTGGGTATCGATGTTGAACTTGTGATCACATTGCTAAGAGCCGAAACACAAGGCACCCACCACCCCACACATCCTACTACTGCTGTTGTTGCTGCCTTGTGAAGTCTATGATAATGATGATGAGCAGCAGCAGCGAGATAATGAGGAGGTTGAATGTGATGATGATAATGTGGAGTAGAGTCAGGGGGGTTATGCCCAAAGTTCTCTGTCCTCACCTCCCCACCACCGCCACGTCCCAACTCTGAACATCCACACATCATCATCATCATCGACCAGCAATGACCAACAGCAGCTCACAGCCCATTAAATACACCACCAGTAGGACAATTGTATGGAGGAGGCCAAACAAACATCTAAAACTAACAAAATAACAATTGCCACCGAGAACTGTTTCACATAACTCGTGCACTCAAAGTCCTCAGACAATTGCAGTTATCTAAAGGTTCTAATTGTGCCCGAGTGTGGCTGCGTCTTGCCTCGACAAAGGCATCGCCAATCCGCAAACTCTCGACGGCTCCGGCTGGCTCTCTGAGCACAAACTTTGACATTTGAACCTCACGAAATGTCTCTGCACAAGTTCCAGCGGTGTCTAGGTGGCAGTAAGTGAATGCACGCACGTGTGGAGGAGGAGGAGTGTTTCTATTATGAGGACAGTGCTGCTGCTGTTGTTGTTGTTACTCTACGATGGTAGTAGAGCTTAGCTAGAAAAGTCTTTGTCAGGAGGCCACAAATATCCTCTCCACCAAACAAAACTGTCGGGAACAGAGACTTGAAACTCAGTAACGCTTCGACAAAAGTGCGTCAATGTTCTCATCGCTAGTGCACACGTGTCGTCATTACCTTATCAGTGCCCTACCTTATTACAGACCAATTCAGACATTATCGGTCACCCCTTAACAATCTCCACCGTTCATCCTACAAAGTCCCCATGACAAGGGAGAAACACCACACAGAGACATTGTGTTTTTTAACCCCTATTGAAACGTCCGTACGCCGTAAGGAGCCGCAAACTCAATGTCCCCGCCGCCCAAGAAGACGGCGTAGAAGACCGCGCGGGTCGGCAGGGGTCACGCTGCTGCTGCTGCTGCTGTGGAGCTCCGCTGTGAGTCGACGCAGAAGGGCGGCGGTGGTGGTGGTGAGAGCCCCGACTCCCGGAGTCGCAGTGACAGTCGCGTGGCACGGCGGTCGTGGTGGGGCTCTCTGGCTGCTGCTGCTGCTACGGGAGATGAGCGGCAACTCCGCGATGTCTGCTCCCTCCTCCTCCTCCCTTGTGGTGTCAATGGGGGGGGGGAGCGCTCCTTGAGATCCTCTCGGCAAGGCCTGGCCACCCCTGATGGCTCTCCTCCTCCTCCTCTCGGCGGTGTCACCACCTCGTCCACCTCCTCTTCAGCCTCACGTTGGGATTTTGCTCCACGTAGCACACCACTGTCACTGAGAGATAACCGTGACAACAACAACAACAATCCTTGTACAGAGACGCAATACGCCCGCCAATATTCCTCTCCCACGATGATATGAGGCCTGTTACTTTCGTCAATTACCCCCTCAAAATATCGGATGGGAATCACTTTGAGATAAAATCACCATCTTAACACGTTAACATAACTGCTCCTCAGCAACAATATTCACCCAAAATAAATATTTTTATTGATGTAATATTTTAAACGATAGTCAACGACTTCGTTTTTTTAATACGAGCAGACAACACACATCTATACAGTAAACATACAGAACGATAATCTGTAGTGGTGTCCACTTTAACATTATTTTAAGCCAGCTTCCCCATTGTTGTGCATTCGTCAGACACTAAATTAATCTCCCTATGCCTGTCCTTAGCCCAAATAACTTATATCGCCTTGTAACTCGTGTCATAGATCACATTTAGCCACACACAGAGATCAGAAATGAATACAAATGTATGCAGCTGCCCCCCCCCCACCCACCCCCAATTTTAGTCCAAAATCTAAAATGTGTGCATATTTGTGACTTTGGTTTAAAGAGAAAAAAATATAAAATTATATAATTATATTTGTGAAAAAGTTATTTGCAGCTCATCAAATTCCTCCAGTATAAATACACATGCCGATTCTGACATTCATTGTAAGTATGTAATGTTGAACTTCTTTCGCACCGTATGTAACCGACCATGCTAATCGGAGGTGCAGAGGAAGGGCAACAAACTAAACACAAACAGCGTGTTGACGGTGTGTTTAATGGCTCCCTCAGCCAGTGGGATTCACACTCTTGGCTTAGGACCACTCATGGAGGATGAATGAGCATTGCCTCCGCCCCTGCGTGTTGCGATGCTCAGAGCGAGGTGACAACTCTCATTCCGTGCGTTCTCCCCCCCCACCCCAGAGCATCAACAACAAGAGACAGCAGCTGGAGTTGGAGATCATGAAGATCCTGCAGAGCAAGGGGGACCCTGACAACAACAACATCGTCACCCTCCTGGACAACTTCACCTTCCGGGGACACAACTGCGTCGTCCTGGAGCTCATCAGGTGAGTGTCATGGCGTCCGGTGAACACCGATCCAAAGACAAAGATTAACCAGTATAGCCTGAGAAGATTGTTGGGGCAAGTGCTGTTAGCAAGTAGCACCTATGAAGACGGGCAAGGCACACGAGGGGGTGGGTGGGCAGCACCACGCCCGGCAGCCTTTGTCTCCCCAGTGGCGATGTTTACACACCGCACCAGGTACTCATTTGAGGCTGAGTCGATCTAGGGGAGGCTCAGGATTGGTTCAGATAATCGTCACCGGTCTTGGCCGTGAGCGGGAATTGTAGAGCAACGCGCTAAACGCTGCACCACCGCTCCCCCAAACACCGATGCGTCCGTGTGTTCACACACATGAATCATTTGGATGTAGAATAAATGTCCATAGGCTTTCAGAATGCCCTAGAATTATTGTATTTGTACGCGGCTCCATGGTCAGACATAACTGTTTATAATGCCTTCCTGCCTCATTGACTATGTTTTGAGTTGAGCGGCAACCCTGTATGGTTACTCCGTGCGGCTTCGCCTCAGCCAAGCACGTGTGCTCCTGTTCAAGGGGCCAATCAGGGAATGGGTCACAAGCAGGAAGAAACTGTAACCGTTCACGTTTTGTGCCGTCACGCAGCGGAGACCTCCTCCAGAAGCTGGACGAGACCTATGGCTTATACATGACGGAATTGAAGCCGTACGTGGGCTCCATGCTGCGGGCCCTGGCAAAGCTGAAGGCGATGCACATCATTCACGCGGATCTGAAGCCGGTTAGTAAACTAAGCAGCCCGCTGCGTCTTTTGTCCGTCAGTATGGAGTTAGTGCCTCAGTTCGTGCAGTTGTAGAAAATGAGAGCACTCTTAAATTTTGATTTAAAGCTTTCGTGACTCCAGTAATTCATATTCTTAGTTCTTTCTTACCGAAAGAACTAAGAATATGAGAACACTCTTGTAAACCTTAGTAACAGGATTTCGAGATATCTTATTCTACACCGCAACAACACTCATGCCACGACTTGCTATTTCATAAACACAGATAGCCAAAACTTGCATACAAATACAACTTTTCACGTGGATCTCTGTTTGCTCTCAACAACCAACGCTCCGCGGAACATTTAATATTTTCTAATTTGCGTTAAACAACAACGACCACTGCCCTAAGCAACAATTCCGAAGGCCAAAGCTAAATGATGGGCGTAGCAGTGGTGGGGTAGTTCGCAAACTGCACTCAGAGGTTAATAATCGATTGCTGGTATTGAAAGTCTGGAGCCAGTAGACAATCCCATTGGAATTTTCGTCGCGGATGGCTGATTTACGTGTGATTTACATGTGATTTACGATTGCAAATGTACAGATCGCATGGCAGCCCTAAGTTCCTTTGTCCTCATTCCTCACTTAACCTTTTCCCGTTCCGAGACGTCTGCACGTTTTCAGGGTGGTGGTAGGTGTCCCCGGTTCATCACTGAATCTTGAAACGCGCAAAGCGGCTCGGCGTTAATTTTATTCAGAGAGGCGTCGCAGCGCCGTTGCTTTTAAAGAAGTTGTTACTCACCGCAGAGAACTCTCGCGACACGACAGCTGCACTCTATGATAGCTGGCACCAGTGTAATGAAAATAATTTAAATTTCTAAGTGCTACCCAGCTGATACACGCATTTATGTGGGCGATCTTTGTCATTGTGCGCATTTTGCGTGCCATACGTGGATGCGTGTGCATACCCTCATCTATTCTGCACTTCACAAGTACAGGTGAATAATGTGCAAGTGCCACCTTGTTTGGTCACCTGTCTGTCCGTGTGCTGCTAGGAGCTTGGTGTCTTGGCTCGATGTGGTACATGGCCCCCGAAATGTACTTTGGGCTCCCGGTCACATGCAGCGCGGACATGTGGTCACTCGGATGTGTGGTGGCCGAGATGCTCCTCGGGAACCCGCTCTTCAAGACAAGCTCGGAAGACCACATCGGCTATCTCATCCAGGTATCTGACGCGTAGGAAAACACCATTGCATATATATCCAGTTGGTTATAAGGTCCTGCTGTTGAGCTACAAGGCTGTCAGTGGGTTAGCCCCACAATACTTACAGGAGCTGATCCACTCATGTACACCAATGAGGTCCTTGAGATCTTCTGATCTCCTACTCAGTTTTCTGAGGTCAAGTCTCAATTCCTGGGGGCGATCGGGCTTTTTGCCAGTGCAGCTCCGAGACTATGGAACACGTTGGCCTCTGATAACAAGACAGAATTTTTAAAGCTATTTAAATCTCGCCATGAAAACTCACCTCGGTAAAATGGCCTATTCCCCATAGTTTTGGTCGTCTCATTTCCTCGTTTTGGTCGTCTCATTTCCCTGCTTTCCATACACGGGGTGCATTGGGATCCTCGGATTAAATGCGCCTTACAAATATTAATTATTATAATATATACATACTGATGAATTCTATAATTTTTATCGTAACAAACCTCGAGCCTGATACGGCACGTCCAAACCGGGCGTCATATTTCCCATGGGACCGTTCCAACTGCGCCATATAAAGGAGGAGGGAGGGTTTAATTCGAATTTGAACCAACGATGGAGTCCACGATAAACAACAACAGCAGCAGCAGCAGGGGGTTGGTTATGACTGATGGCGCACGACGATCCACCAGCATACAGACCCGCTGTGCGATGGCTCATGCGACAAAGCTGGTTACGTGCAGGGCTGTCGTCATCCTCTGGGCCTTTCACTGGTCACAAAATGTCGCTCAGCTGCCGGTACACGTGAGAGGAGTGGACGTGTTCACTGCGTGATCACGCACCATTTGCATGAGTAAAGAAGTAAAGAGAGATTTCGGGTTCATCGGTAATACCAGAGAATCAGAGCGTCAGGCTGATGTCCTTCGGAATGATTACTATTGTTATGATTATTGTGGTTTGTTGTTAATCCCCGAGGCTTTCACAGCCTGTGTTGGAGAGCAACGAAGCCGCACGTAGTAACCACGTCGTCAATTAAAGACCAAATATGTATGCTTCGCCTGATGATAGAGATAAATATCTGCAAACAGTATGTACAAGAGCAGGCAAAGTTCATTGTACATCGACGTTTCAATGAGACAAAGTGCAGCGTATGTACGCTCTGTTCACTCGAGCGACGGACCTCATCCAACTCATCCCTCTTGTGATCTTGGTTTCAGATGTTGGGGCTCCCACCCAAAGCCATGATTGACGCCTCGACCCACAACATTATCTCCTTTGGTGAGTGGACAGGGGGGGTGGTGAGGTGGTGGTGTTGGAGTTCGTAGCTGTTGCTGCTGCTGCTGCTGTCACTGCCCGGAGAGTCGTGGCCGTGCAGCCGCGTGTCTCGTGCTCTGTGCTTGAATAGAAAGGCATGGAAACTGCTTCGCGTAATTTAAAAATGAACTGTGCTTTATTTGGGTTTAAAAGTCACAACGGTCTTGGCAACGTACTTGTCAGTACGTGTTGAATTAGTGCGACAGTAAGGAGTCTTATGAAAAAAATACTTTAAAAGGAACGGTTATGTTTAGGTAGCTTAGTATATTTGGAAAACCCATAGGGATTTGCAATCCAACAGAGGACGTGTGTATTAATTACATGGAATTCTGGCCATCACATTTTTAATAAAGATGAGTGGCCGTTTTTTTTAATTTCAGCATGACTTAGCACAATTTTTAAAAATTGTGTGGCAGATGCGACGGTATCCTAAATCAGCATAGAGCAGTTCTACCATAGTACAAAACAACCACAGAGAACAACCCTCCACACAAACTCTGGGTCCTTGATTGAGAAATATATTATGCTTAAAAGCACGCTTGTACAACAAATTACCATCCTCTCCAAGTGATGCAAATAATAATATAATACTAAAATAAACATCAAAGTGTCTCCTTGCTCAAACAAGTATCAGGAGGTTCTCGTCTCCTCCGGTGGCCCAGAGTTGAGAGTGGGAATTTCACTTTAACGCTTAGAAGCCATCCTTTCCACACGACTACTGCAAACGTCTCACAAACGGTTACAAATTTTATCGACCCTGGAGGGATGACAGGCTGTAGTCGACCGCCAACATGGAATCATATTTGCAAACATAGCAATTGGAGGGTTAAGGACCGCCGCCGCATTGCACTGATCGCCACAACTAATTCAGTGTTTCTCTCTTTTTCTCTCTCCAATAAACAGACAAAAAGAATCGCCCCGTCGTCAACGGGAAACGGATCGTCCCGTGCTCCGTGTCTTTGAAGGCGGTTCTGGGAACCCGCAATCAAAAGTTCATCAATTTTCTCCGCGGGTGCCTTCAGTAAGAGACTTGTTACTATTGTCTACATTTCACCTCGTACAAATAATTAAATATAAATCACTTTGCGTCTACCATCAACATTACTGGAAACGATCTTAGACCTCACGTGTCGTTTGGGCTAGGACTGCAAAGTTTTGTGTCACACCGGGGCATCGTTTCTTCATCTCGTCGCTTTTTAAAATAAATATCGTTTCTGACAAAAGTGTTGAGGATAGAATTGCGCATTTCACCCCAGACCACGATTCAATGAAGCGATTTTAGAATGCAACAGGCACCTGACTCCCTCCGTTTGCCTCCTTGGCAGGTGGGATCCCCAACGTCGCCTCACACCCACGGAGGCCCTCAACCACCCATTATTGTTGGGCGGCAGGACCGTGCCACCGCAAGCGAACTTCCCGCCTTGCCCAGCCATGGACACGGAGCCGGTGGCGGCCTGCAGCCTCTCGGCAGTCCCCCGTCTCAGCCAGGGAGATTGCCAAGTCCCTGCTGCAAGCGAGCAGACTTCGGAGTCCACTTGGTCAAATCAGAATACTGCAGGCTCAGTTTCTGGGAGCGAGTGGGCTTCAAACTCTGATTGGGGAATGGAGTCGGAGTGGGGAGTGGAGTCGGCAGGTGACTGTGCGGTAACACGAATGTCTGAAAAACTCTTCGATCAACGTGACAGCACCAATGACATCATCGTTGAAGAGGAAATGGAGCCGATGGTGGCCTGCAGCCTCTCGGCAATCCCCTGTCTCTGTGAGGGAGATTTCCAAGTCCCTGCAGCAAGCGAGCAGACTTCGGAGTCCACTTGGACAAATCAGAATACTGCAGGCTCAGTTTCTGTGAGCGAGTGGGCTTCAAACTCTGATTGGGGAATGGAGTCGGAGTGGGGAGTGGAGTCAGCAGGTGACTGTGCGGTAACACGCCTGTCTGAAAAATTCCCCAAAGTGGTGGCACCAATGACGTCATCGCGGAGGAGGAGGAGATGGAGTCGGCCACGAGACAAGAGTGAGTCTCCAGGCAGAAGTGCACCTTGAGAAAAATGTGTATTGGGGAGGTCATTCAGACAAAGTGTCTCCTGATATAAATTAGCATATAGCAAACACCATCATCATCATAAATTAGTTATTTGAGTAAATTACACATTCCTATAGCAAGGGCAAGTCTATTTATATTACAACCACTGTTAATTCCCACAATGTAGTATTCACGATTGAGAGGAAGTAAAAAATATTGAGGACACATGAGATTTGGGTTCTGTATCAGATGAGACAAGTTCTGTATTGTAAGAACGGGGAATCTGTTTCATGAGGAGTTGTGAAATGAGGATTCTGTAATGGCATTCACCTCTTTAGTTCATCTCACTTGAAGATGTAAATATCCCAGGGCTCCACAGGATGTAATATCTTATCCCTAACCTCATCTCCACCAATCTGCAGCTAAATGCATTCCTAGTAAAAATATATATCTTAATTATAAATATATGAATTGCACTGCATCCCACTTGGAGGTGCTGCGGTTAGAGCACTCCACGATCACTGTACGCTTGCGAGTTCAAAATCCAGGTCAAGAAGGTTAACAGCTTATTTATCAACCCGAGCTATAGTCAAATAATGAATCCCATTTTGTGGGAAGTCAACAGCGGTGATCCTATTATACACCACCATTGGCTCCTGTTATAGGAATGTAGCATTCCGCTACTGGCCATAGTGAGAGATGTGTGGCATCCTCCTACCTCGCATTTGAGCGGCCGGACACATGTGAGGTGCACTGCAGCAACCAGTGTAAGCACAGCCGAGAATGCACGATGGGGCAGACGGTGGCATAATGAATACGCGCATGTCTGTACGTTGAAATAATTTTGAACGCGTACGTAGCCGATCGTGCTAACCGTAGCCGACCGTGCTAACGATGGCGCGTGCGTCCATTTGCCAGGCGGGGCCCTGCTCTCCAACCAGGCAACAACAACAACGAGGAGGATGATGATGATGCCGTCGACAAGATTGGGCCAAAGGCGTCACGCGGGTCTGGACGGAGATTCTCCCGCCTGAGGCGGAATATTCGGGGGATTCTGCGATTCATTCGGGAGCACTGTTTCTGTTACCGTGACGATAGCGCTGAATAAATCCTGTCATGCGGCTGGGCCCTCCCTGCCCTGTGTACATATTTTTCAATGTTACTGTCGTTTTTATCTCGCTTCTTTCTGGTCCAATGACTCCAAGACTCACGGTTTAAACTAAAGATCCCAGTGGTCCTCAAAAATATTTATGGGGACTCCTTCACTTAAAAAACATTCAACTTAGAAAGTCTCAGAGATACAAAGAAACCTGTCCATATGTCCAGTTGCCTGTTTGTACCGAGATTCATAAGTTCAACCGCCACGCAATAGATGGTGGTGGTGGCATCTACATCTACACAACGTGAAGAACCAGTGGCGTCTACGTCTACAGGAGATTATACAACTCTTAAAGCCATTCCCTGTGTTTAGTGTACACGCCGTACAACATGTTTGGAATCGACAGGAGTAAAGTTGGACTTACGAACAGACTTCTGGAACCTAACTCGTCCGTAAGTAGAAGAGTCCCTGTATATGGTGGTCACTGAACAACGCAGACCCAGCCTCCTTTTTACGATGTTTGGTCCATTAGGACGTTACCAGACGCATCTTTCTGTGCTGACGACCACGTGATACACATTAGACGAGTCACAACAGGTCACGTTTAATACTCTAAACTTGTCTGGAGTAAATTTTGATTTAAAGCTTTCGTGACTGCAGTAATTCATATTCTTAGTTTTTTCGGTAAAGTCACGTTGAAGGAAACAACAAAATAATAATATAATATATATGACCGTTTGAGTTATGGTCGAAACGTCGTGAGAATTTTTTATTGTTTTATATATATTTTATTATTTTGTTGTTTCCCTTCAACGTGACTTTACCGAAAAAACTAAGAATTGTCTGGAGTAATTCGCATACGCCAGACATTTCTGCACATTTGCAGAATTACATGTCTATGGGAAAGGAACCATGTGTATGGCATTACAAGGGGTGATTGGTCGTGTGTGGATGTAGGCTGTTGGCAGTGCCACTGATTAATCAGAATCTTTTTTTCATCCTGGAGGAATCCAATGAGCTATGAAGCTCTTTTCACATATGTCCAGTAGGGGCGGGTCAGCGAGGTATGTACAAAAACGATATGAGAGGCAAGATGGAGAAAATGTAAGCATGTTGCTAAAAATACAAAGTACATAGATTCCTGCCGATTTGTCAACAAATGCAAGTTTGGGCAAGGCAGCAACACAACAACAGCACCAGACCACGACAAGACAACGCACAGTCCCTCAATTACATTGCAAATTAAAATCGAAAGTTCAATGCGCGATATTTGAAACAGCGTTACTAAATGGCAATATTCCCCTCGAATACCGAATGAACGAGGCTAAGACGCTTGCAGTAATGTTCAAATATGCATCGCAAGCCATTCAGAAGTGGAAGGCCTCACGTGACCACAGGGCACCACGGTGACTGGGAGATGTTAACTACCTCCCCTGGTACGCAGGAGGTCGTGGGTTACATCCCAACCCTGACGCATGCTGTATATTTGTCTGCTATAAATGTCCACGTGACGATAAGCCACTTCGTTGAGCTATCATTTGCGATGGCCAGGTCGCTTCTGAAAAACTGCTATATATGCTCAGTGGGCCTTACCTGGTAAAATATAAATAGTTTGTCAATTAGTAAATAAATGAAGTATATAAGTTCCAATTTCATTCATACATACATTTCCAAGCTTGGAAAAGGCAGTAAAACAATAGCAAAAACAGCCACAGTCCACACCAGGAAAACATACAGTGCGCCGGTAAAATTGTACTTAAAAACTGAACTGTGGATACATTGTTAAGAATACAAAAAATAGTTTAGTTAAAAATCATTTGGTTGATAAGGACCTGGGTAGTGATCTGCGATTATTGAGTGGGGGTTTGGGAGTCGCTGACTGGGAGGAGTGGGAACGGGTGAAGCCGGATCTGCCACGCGTTGCGCTCACCAACTCGAGCTTCGCCGGGACAGCAACAAACGAAGAGACGGAGAGAGGAGCTACCCCGGGTTTACATCGCCATGACTCACGACGCACACAACACACACGGCACATGCCCAGGGGGAGGAGGGCGATGACCACCCCACAGTGCGATAGCTACGACTCCCCTTTCAATTAGTGAGCCATCCTCACACAACGCTGCACGGAGTGTGCAGCGTTATCAATGAACACGGCACTACCACTGCACGGAGTGTGCAGTGTTATCAATGAACACGGCACTACCACTGCACGCGAGCAATCGGCTGCTTAGTGAGTTACACGGCACGGTACGGAGCTATTAACGCGACACGAACCACAGCGTGTTCCCGGGGTACTCAACTACCTTAGTTTCTCAACTACCGGGATTACTCAACTCAATATTTCAAGAGGCGCAATGCACTGTGGTGAATACGAGACAGTGGTCCTTCATAAACAACATCACCAAACAGTCTTTAAAGAGCAGCATGCGGCACCGGGAGACGCAGATTGCCAACCCCTGAGCTATTCTATTCGTGCGCATGAGGGCAACATGTTCAGGAGCCATAAGCCAATGTCCGAGGTCTGCTGGTCACGACGAGAGGGCTTCATGTAGGGTTACAATTCCTGCTCCTCCTGTTATTTGTGGAGTGACTCATGCAGCCAGCTGTGGCTCTAGGGTTTGGTGATACATGTTATTTATGTAGTTTATTGTTAAAAATTCGGTCACAGTTCCTACGATCACTGTTACATTGCATGTATAGCTTTATTTTGGTGATTTCTAAAAGTTTTTTGGTTTGGCCATGTTTTTGTTTATTGTAGTACGGAGTTAGACTGATGGCCTTAATCTAAGTTTTCTTGTTGTTGTTGTTGTTGTTTGTCTTGCATCCCACTGGGATTTTTGCACACAGCGTTGGTGTACGGTGCTATATCAGGAATATTTTGACGTTTTTTCCTGGATTTTCTGTTTGCACATGCACAAAGTCACTTTAAGATGTTTTCTTGGTCATGTTTTTGTCTTTTTTGTTTGTTGAGGTTGCACCCGATTCAAGAGCCGAATGGCTCACAGGGCTATACCAAATAAATGAAAACTAAACTAAACTAAAACTACTCCGTTGAAGGAGCACAAACGACTGTGGTTCACAATATCGTGAATAGCTTGGGTTGGATGGTCACAATCGCACTGTGGCTTGACTTTAATTTTCTATTGCGTCGTTTCACGTTGTACGATCTGTTCTGGATGACCACAGTCAAACACTGGAGAGTTTAAAATTTTCCATTTGTGCATCAGGTATCCGCATCTGCCATGGTTTGTGCAGATGCGGTTTAGGGGGACCATGATCTTCGTGGAATATCAAGCCCAGGGATCTTCTGCGTTGGATTTTTCACAAGGTGTGTCAGTTCTTTTGAACTTACACTGATCATGTCGACTCTCTGCAGTGGCAATGTGAAACTATTAAAATAAAAAGGGATACAATTTTTTAGAAGTTGATTCTTACACGTGCAATTCAATACATGAATTGTCAGCTTAATAATAAATATTAATCGAGTTAACCGATGTATCGCGCTGTTACTACTAACTAGCACAACTCTTTATTACGATCACAGCATGTACAAAGTTAAATTTTAATTAAAAATATATTTCCTGAAGTAATGATGGTTTATTCAAACTGTGTGCAATATCAAGCAACTTCGGAATGATTTCTGAAGCACTGCTGCAATGTTTGGTGCACTGCGATACTAACGCGGCGATCCGAGTTGGATTCCTAGCCATGGCTAACGTCAGTGGTGACTGATATCTGAACAAGTCCTGAACCTAATCCCCGCCCCCTTCACCAAGCGTGGTAAAGTTTGGTGCAACAACCCCCATGACCAAAGCAACGTGGCGAGGCCTTCATCAGGCAGTGGACGGCCAGAGGGGTGTAACACACACAATCATCAGTTTGTCTCGACAATCACTTGCCTTGAACATTGAATCCTTAAGTTACATTACCAATGGCATATTGGTGTGGCTCACTGACCCTTTGATGTGAAAGATTAAAGAACCCCAAGTGTCTGTCGCCGACTCAACAATTTTGAGGAGCGACCCGTGGCAGTCAGGCAGATCACGAGGTGAGCAGAGGGGTGAGGAGGAGGGCACTTTGGAGGGGACTGCCAAACCTCGAGTCGCGAGCACACAGCGCCGTCTCCTCGTACAACACGGCGCACCGATGGGCACCGCCGCTGCTGCCACCAGGCTTGGCCTTCTGCGCCAGTTTAACCAGGTTGGCCACGGGGCCGTGCCCAAGGTTGCGGCAGGAATGCACGCCGTAGTGCTGCCCCACAGCGCAGTCCACGGCCGGCAGCTGCAGAGCACACAGCCAACAACAGAGACCTGGAACCCTCTCTCTTTCGTTTGGAGGCGGCCGAGTTGCTAGCAGCCCTTTTCCACTGGCGCATCCGATCCGTGCCAGCGCGTAGCACCCCCACGGAACGGGTGGTTTTCCATTGGCTAGTTGCTGTGCCGATATAAAATCAAACTGTAATACGTCGCCCTTACAAGACCACTCAAGATGGACCAGGGGCCAAACAGGTCCAGAGGTGGTGCTAATAATAAAGTGTCCATTGCGTACGACGTGAACAGCGTTAATGTGACTGCACAAATTTATGGAAACATGGCCGAGTGGTGGTTCTCGGTTCAAGCCCAGCATCCGCCCTGGTTAATTTTGCCAGTTTATTCACCACAAACAAAGAGATCTGTTTCACAATGTATGATAATAATCCTGTGACGCTGTATTATAAAAATTGAATTGGCCACGTGTAACCGCATCATGTTGCAAATTTGCCAAATCAGATCAAGTACTTGCAAATTACTTTATCGGGGAAAAAACCATGTAGGAAACTCAAACATCGCTCCCAAATGGCAGACATGTCCATTCACAGGCCGGTAGTGCGTGCACCACGTGCCAAATAGGAACAGCTGCCATTGGGGGGGGGGGGGTCCCCTCGGGTAGACTGCCGCAGAGCAATGGAATGCTTGAGATGAGACGTTGCTGTAAGGCGCTTTGAGTTGAAGAGTTTATTTACGTGAGCGCCCTATATCTCCAAATCCTTATCCCCATCTCTGAGCCACCCCTGTGGCCCCTACTGGGGCCCCGTGTCTCACCGCTGCGGTGTCGAGGCTGCCGCACTGGTGGATGAACTCCAGCAGCTCGTCGCGCTTTGGGCAGAAGCTTCCCGCTGTGGCTCCAGATCCACCCAGGACAGAGATCACAACCCCAGTCTCCTCCAACAGCTACCACAGACACAACAAATCCGTCAACATCAGTTGGTTGACACCGAGGCGACCGCAAGGCAAACACCGGCTTAAAGCTAAACGATACGCATGGAGCTGCATCTCACAATGCAGTGCACGAAAACTGATTAAATAATACAGATTTAAGTTTGCAAATTAACACAAAATTCGTTCTCAATTTTAGTTTTCCAAATGCGCTATCGGCGTAATGTCAAGAGACAAATAAATCATCCATTCGTAAATCTCGCATAGCCGTGCAGGCCCTGTGTCATAAAATGCGGTGGGTGGCCTTTTATCTTGTACACAATAGGAGCCAACACTTTCACATTAGCTGTGTTATGAGATTGTGTGGCGCACGAGAGTCAAGCTGAAATTGTTATTCTCAGAGATGGAATTAGGAAAATGAAGTGCAAAACCCAAGTTTAATGAGACTGTAAATTTGTGCAGTCGCTGGTGACAGGGCTCGGACGATCGACTTGATAAGACTTGAGACCTCGGTTTCAACCCAAGCGGTCAAAATCCAGATTCAAGCCCAGAATCTCATTATTGCCAAATCACCGCTTTGATCTCTGAGCCACCCGTCCACTTTGCATATATAGTGTTATCATATATTTTATCTGAATGTCACCGCTGTACACTCAATTTTAACAGTGATTTTCAATATCTACCTTTGGGATGTTTGCCAAATTCACAGATATTTTTTAAGAGTGACAAGAGAAAACCCATGCATCTTACGTGACACTTTGTTGTGCTCTGCATTGGCAGTGATTACATAACGCTTAAATGTATTTGTGTTATCGACAAATGAGTTTTAAGTTCGTAATAATAAACTAATATTACCGCGCACAATTTTGAAAACAAACTTAACATTGAGCGCCACTCGGAGGCGATAAGTACACTCAAACTTTGCACGGGCAGTGTCGTACACCTACTTGCTGTACTGCCTCTTACCAGCTGGAGGCGGGTGGGCTCACGCACGCCACGTACGCACCTGGGCGTTGCGATGGAGGATGTCCAAGAAGGAGCCGAGGCCCAGGCTGGGGAGGTCGCGCGAGTCAAAAGCTCGGCAAGCTGCTTCTCCACGCGTGACAGCGCGGGTAGGCCCAGGGGCTCTGCCATCTTATTTGCGTGGCTCAGCAGACGGACCAGATGCTCGGCTACCGCCTCTGCGAAGGAGAGAAGCAATGCCATTGTAGGAGAGGACAACGATGCTGTAACTCGCTCCAATAGACTCAACAACTGCAACTCTCTCTCTGCCCCCCCACCCCCACGTCTCATCTACGGCCTCCCGATAAGTTTCATCATCACTCTCCAGATGACTCAAAAAACAAGTTTAACACGAAGGCCTTCGCGACCAATATTATCCATAATTGAGATTTTTGGGTTAGGTCACGTAAATAGTGCATATTAACGCGTATTATTGAGTGCATGTTTACATGATCTAACCCAAAAATCTAGATGGAGTAAAAAAACCACTGGCAAACTTCTCACACCCGTATGCAAGACGATATCGCCCCAATATTCGAATTGTTCAACTATCCCCCGAACCAGTCCAGGATTAATTTCAAGATCACACTCAACATTCTGAAGGTCCTCCGTGGTCTGACCCCCTATGTACAATACAAGAAACTACATTTTATTCAGATTGTGCTTTCGATATCGTGTCATGAGACGGAGTATCCACTCGGATCTCTCACGGAGCAGCGGAACCCGTCCTATTGGAGAATGGCCCGCAGAAGAGAACATCACAAAGCTACCTCTGACATTGCTTCTAGTGACCTCTGGTCCACAGAGTAAAGGGAAGCACATTCCCACCCACTCTGTTGAGCCGATATTGGACTTGGTCAAATTAAGTGCATAGCCATTTATTTAGTAAATTTTGGCTTTTTTTGACAGTCATTAATGACCGAGCTGAGACCTTCAACTGGCTGCACTTGACAAAAGCAAGTTTAATCACAGGTGGTTACCCAGATTCGAACCCAGGATCTCAGCGTTTCCAGCTCAATGCTAATAATCTCTCTCAGCCACCCGGGTCATCTCGACGTAAATTTGACAAACTGATGCGTCGTGATATGCCAAACTCTTACTAATGCATTAGTAATAATCGAGACGAGATGTGAAATAAGGTGTTTAGAGAAGCTACGACAATTCAGCGCGCGTGCAATCCAGTAGACTCTTGATTATCCGTGTGCGGTTTATCTGATTTGCGGATTAACCACGCACATGAGATTTTTACTTATTAATAACTCACGGATTTTCCCTTAGGCCCAAATTAATAATCTAAAAATAGTTATACATTGTAATTCTTGGAAATGTTTGTTACAAGTCACGTGCTTATATCGAGCAAATATGTGCGCCCATGAATCCGAAATCTACGTGATCACCTCGACAGTACAGTAGTTGCATATCTTTACAACAGTGGGTGGAGTTTGATTGATGGTGATTGGCGTGGCTCTGCTATCCACTTAGAGGGCCGAGTCTTCTGCTCGGGAGCAGGAAAGTGTTATCACCGACCACGTGCATCGATCGGTTGATCGTTAGTTTGTGGCATAGAGATCCGCAGAAAATAGATATCTTTGGATCATCCGAGATTTTTTATCATCCGCAGCCATCTTCCCCGTAATTAGCGCGGATAATCGAGAGTCTAATGTATGTGAAAATTTGTCTCCTTACTCCACGGAAGAAGCGGCGGTCTGGTGTCGGGAGTGCTGATGTTGCCGAAAAACGCGGCCGGTTTCTCCTTGACCACGAGGTCGCGAGGAGTCTCGAGGGAGCCACAGCACAGGGCCAACTGAAACAGCTTCCGGGCCAGCGTGTCCCCTTTCACCTGCCCCAGGAAGTCCTGCACACACTGTTGGTGGAAACAACAAAGGACCCAAACCACGTGCAGCCATTGCACTCTGTTGGGACAAATAGAGGGTGATACATGCATAGATGTCCGACCAATTTCAATGCCCCCCCTTACTTTTGTCTCAACATGTGACTGAATTTTGTGAAAGCGATGGCCCTAAATATTATAGAGGAGAGTTAATTCAGTGGTAGAGAAAGTTTTTTGATAATGGTGGAAGTATCCACAGACTTGAAACGTATGGCGATTATCACTCATTAAATAATTCCGAGGACAAATGTATTATGTAAAATCTTTGACAAATGTAAGCAAATGCATGAACTTTCTCGCACGGTAATTTTGTTGCATTAAGTCCAGACGCCATGGCCCCCACCTTCTTCAGCTTATTCACAAAGATGTCCTCGGCGTTCTGGGAGACCTGCAGCACCATCTCGGCCGCCGGCTGTGTCGTGAACTGTCGGCGAAGATCGGCGCTCGTCCCTGGCAAGGGGAACGACTCCAACAGGTATTTCTTGATCTTGTGTGGCCGGCCCTCCACCTCCTGCTTGATGTCACACTCGATGCGAGCCAGCCCACGGTCCATCGCCTCCCGCTCGCCTTTCTGGGCCTTGCCGATCACCTAAACAAACAACACAATGTTAGCAACTGTGGCGGCCACAGGTGCAGGGCAGTGCTGTAGTTGCGATGATGGAACACGTGATGGACGAGTGGTTCAACAGCGAATGCAAGGTGTGCTGCTAATGCACGATTGCAATCGAGAGATGGGATTGGTGGATCATCCTAGCAGCAGTGGCTTTTGGCAAGCCATCGAACAAAGACAGTCACCGCATCACTCGCTTTCAGATGGGCTTCTGCGGCCAACTGGAATGCTCTTCCTTCCGATATTAGGAAGCCATTGGAGCTTTGCACTTTAAAATCTAGATTGAAAACAATTTCTTTAGAACTGCTTTTTGTGTTCAGTTTGTTGTCCTCCACACCTCTGATTGGTACAGTTGGCTACGTACAGTGCGAAAGAAGTTCAACATATATACATGTGGTTTTACCCAATCCAGTCATTTCTGAGTACTTGTTTAGATTTGCAAATTTTGATTCTGATGCCGGCACACATGTCCTCCTCATTCATTAATAACAACACGGGATTTTTTTTTACATTATTTGTGAAGAATATAGAAATGCAGTTTTGGATAATACACCCGCAATATTAACTAGGGCGACTCCTGGGATCAAATCGCGAACCTCTGAAACAAGCGACAAATGCACAACCACTCGGGAAAGAAGATTTCTGTAAGGAGCGGTACAGTAAAATAGGCCTCAGCCTTCAATACGATATATATTAACATGATGTACTTACACGAGCAGTTATTTCAGTGCTCTTGTCGCAGCACTGCACCCACAAAACTGAAGTCGTGTTGGAAGTCTGTCTCAGACTGCATGACAAAAGGATACACCACATTCACTTGACAGGGAGACAGGTGTGAAACTTGTGTGCCTGAGCAACTGAGGATAGCTCAGCATTGTGGCCGTGTAAGGCAAACGCAGGGGCGGGGGAATATTGGTAAAAGGCTGATGCAGTGTCACTCTCAGGCGTGAACACAGCGACACGTACGTTGTGGTTGTGTGTCAGCAATTCCAGAACGCATTTAATTCAGAAAGTAAACCCCCTCAAGGGCAACAACAATACATACTTGAGGCAATCTTGATTTGAAGCTTTCGTGACTGCAGGAATCCAGACTCTTTGGTTCTTTCGGTAAAGTCACGTAAAATCGAGGAGGAGGCCGCTTTCCTACCTTACAGTTACACGCTAATTTCTCACGTTAACATCACTAGCCCTGGCCACTTCTTTATGACCCATGGGCTACACACATTTCAAACTATTTAAAACAGTCTGCCTCAGCAGCACACCAAGGCTTTATCACCTGATGACGGACGCTTGTGTCGCGCCCGAAACGTCGTGATTTATATTATTTTATACCTAAGTGACTTTACCGAAAGAACCAAAGAGTATAACTTGAGGCATCCAATAATAATACAATTCGCAGTCAACAAGCGACGCAATGCATACACACGTACACACACACACACACACGCTCGTACACGCAGGCACGGCACGTACGGAAATGCCCAGAGGTATGCTGGTGATACGGATGCCCAGATCGTGAATATCCGGAGCCCCGTATCGTTCCATGAGATGCTTCAGCAAGTCCGGCACCTTGAAGCGTGCCATCACTCCTTTGCCTCGGGAGCTGCGGCTCTTGGCCACGAAGGTCCTAAACTCTGCCGCAAACAACAACAACAACAACACGAGCGGGTTACGCAGAGCGCATGCTAGGGGAGCAACGACGACGCATTGATTCGGACGTGATCATTCATCCTGAAGATCGCGATATGCACACCGGATCGCGTGCGTAAGAATTTATGTTTTAGATTTGTATACGTTGCGTGTCATTGTTTCACATTGTCCAACACCCACCCACTCCAGTCACTAGAGCCGGCTGTGTTCACGTTTTAAAACAAGGCGTTGAATCTAGAATTTATTCACGAGCCCTCAATCGCGATAATCGATTGATTCGCGACATGGGTGGCTGGGGTGGCGCGTATCGCTTCTGTTTATGTCTGCAAGGAATCACTTGCTGAGCCTTCGTATCATTTCAAATACCAAACAAATTCATGCATCAGTAGGACTGGGGCCTTGAAAAAGGGAAAACATCCGATAAGCGACGTTTCGGGCAATGACCCTTCTTCATATTGCATAGAAAGGCCAGAGAGATTGAGTCAACAATAAGAATTGGAAACTGCACTTCACAGTGATTACCGTGTTTCAAAAGTTATTAGGTAACCATTCATATGAACCTCATGGTGGGACCCCGGGGTCCCATAAGTCCCCGGCTCTTGCATAAACATTATATTATATATAATGTAAACATTGTATTATAATGTAAACATTATATTATATATAAACATTATATTATATATAATGTAAACATTATATTATAATATAAACATTATATTATATATTATATATAATGTAAACATATTATAATGTAAACATAAACTGTGGTCTTTTTCACCAATGGGTTTGAAGGATGGTGGCAAGTGTTGTCTTGTTAAACTATGCCTTTAAAAATGAAAACTACTTACCTACAGTAGCTCTATTTAAATACACTATCGAAAACATAATTTACTCCCCTCTGCCAATCATCGTGTTTCTCAGTGTGGATTTGTGAACACACTTGTTAAACAATACATAAAATAGTACGCGTTTTCAATGCGCTGTTCATATTGTAAAATGTGTTTATACCAATGTGACTCTACAGCAGTTGCAGAGCCGCACTGTTATATAATTCAGGTCAAAGCCAGATAAACAGTGGAGGATAAACATCGCATGAAGGCGGGGCAATTGTTGTGCAATCATTTCAGGTCAAATTTACAGGTGCGTTTTATTCATGCCACACAGGTAGAGAGTTGAGAGTGAAACCTGGCCCACTGGCATCGTGAGTCATGGATCATGAGTCACCCGGACTTGTGTTTGTTTATGGTTGCTATACAAGCCATCAAATCTACACCACGAAGAGGGTTGATGAACAAGTAGGAGAGTGTGTAACTGGGTTACATTCATGTGCACAGGCGTTTCAGATGTGAATATAAAATAAATAAGGTCGACTCAAACGCCACTCTTTAGGATTTGGCACACTCAACATTTTAATTGATAAATTAAGACCAACAAACAATAATCAAATGGGTCATGCATCGATGCACCAATTGTGGTTACGGACTGCTTAAGAAGAAAATGATGAATGCAGATTCGAAGCGAGTTTAAACATGAATCTACACCATTTAAATATATTTTAAACAACCCGTTGCAAACATGACAGTAATTTGAAATGTAGCACTGTACATCAGAACAATTTGAAAGACGTTAGAGATTTGAAACTGTCCAAAAAGAAAGGAGGAAAATAAATGTATTTTTACATAATACAGGTTTTTTAGGTAAGATCACGTAAATATAAAAATGTCGGAAAACCCACCACCACCCGAAACAGCCAATTAGTAAGGTTTGTCACTTAAACAGAACATGCCAATTCGTTACTAGTACAGCACACCGGCTGTGTGTTAGAGAGCAAAGCCACAACATTAACAATCTGAGTACGACGTTTCGCCAGTAATTACAACCAGCGTCATCAGGAGGCAGCCAGATTTGTGGATTTTTAAATGTAGATTTATTTAAATCTACATTTAAAAACATATAGAGAAACTGGAACATTATTATTACAGAATTTGGTGGGACATATGTCGAAAAGAGACTGACTCCAGCTTAGCTTGCAAGAACTAGGAGACACAGTGTGGCCATGTGGCCTTAATGAGAGAGACTCACTCCAGCTTAGCTTGCAAGAACTAAGAGACATAGTGTGGCCATGTGGCCTTAATGAGAGAGACTGACTCCACCTTAGCTTGCAAGAACTAGGAGACACAGTGTGGCCATGTGGCCTTAATGAGACTCACTCCAGCTTAGCTTGCAAGAACTAAGAGACACAGTGTGGCCATGTGGCCTTAATGAGAGAGACTGACTCCAGCTTAGCTTGCAAGAATTAAGAGACGCTGTGTGGCCATGTGGCCTTAATGAGAGAGACTGACTCCAGCTTAGCTTGCAAGAACTAAGAGACACAGTGTGGCCATGTGGCCTTAATGAGAGAGACCGACTCCAGCTTAGCTTGCAAAAACTAAGAGACACAGTGTGGCCATGTGGCCTTAATGAGAGGGACTGACTCCAGCTTAGCTTGCAAGAACTAAGAGACAGTGTGGCCATGTGGCCTTAATGAGAGAGACTTACTCCAGCTTAGCTTGCAAGAACTAAGAGACAGTGTGGCCATGTGGCCTTAATGAGAGAGACTGACTCCAGCTTAGCTTGCAAGAACTAGGAGACACAGTGTGGCCATAATGAGAGAGACTGACTCCAGCTTAGCTTGCAAGAACTAAGAGACACAGTGTGGCCATGTGGCCTTAATGAGAGAGACTGACTCCAGCTTAGCTTGCAAGAACTAAGAGACACAGTGTGGCCATGTGGCCTTAATGAGAGAGACCGGCAGAACAAAGTTGACGTTGGAATGAAGACAAATGGACGAGGAAGGACACGGACTGCGTTTCACGCATCGCCGAGTGCGTCTCGAAACCTTACCACGCCTACATATATTAACGGACATCGATTAAAGTGGTCCCATTAGATTTACAATTAGTCTGAATCTTTAGTACACATTTAATGCCTAGGAATATAAAACATGTTGTAAGAGAACACAGGTCGTTTAAACAAATTAAAATATTGCTTACTACAACCAAAGCTCATTGAAGAGTCGTAATTTAAAATCAAATGGCAGAGCAAAAGATTTTAATTAATTTCACTGCTTCCATTATAACATTAACGAACCTGTGGTGGGCCCATTGCTTGCATATTAAACACTCAACACGAGTCATTGTTATTGACTTCTTGCCGTTTCAGTGGCACATATCGCACAATATATACACAATTTTGCCATCTTCTTTGGTTATTTCGGTAAAGTCACGTAGAATAAGATAAAATAATAAATTGATAAAATAAAATAATAATATTCTCACGACGTTTCGGCCACAACACAAGTGGCCTTCATCAGACAGTCTCGTCCCCTTCACCTGATGAAGGCCGCTTGTGTTGTGGCCGAAACGTCGTGAGAATATTGTGTTATTTTATCAATTTATTATTTTATTCTCATTCTACGTGACTTTACCGAAAGAACCAAAGAAGATGAATCCTTGCAGTCACGAAAGCTTTAAATCTAAATTTTGCCATCGTCTGTTTAGCAAGATATCGTCGCCAGAACATTTATCTTAAGTGCATTATTCCTGACCAAATGTTAACGATTAACAAAAGCGCAATAATTAAGGTTGCGCATAAAAACCTCACACGAGGCGAAAAATCCCTCAAGGGCCCATAAACTACAATCGCGTTTAAACACATAAACTGTACGTATATATCAATGCACACATTGTGTAGCAGCAGCATGATTATTATTAAACTCACCTTTAATAACGAGGCACATAAACACGAGTAAAAGTGTCAATATTAATGTGCCACTGTACACGACGTGACGTAGCTGAGGCCCCGCCCCCCCACGGTGAACGGTGACGCAACGCTTACAGTACCCGCGTCACGGATTGGCGCCTCGCGTGCACAGAGCGAGGCAGCAGCAGCAGCAGAGCCAGAGGGGGGGCGGCGTTGCCTAGGCGACGTCGGCACCCTCACGATCGACTCCACGGACAAGCTGTGTGTCACGTGGTGACGCCCACACCACCAACACCACCCGCCCCTTACTGGACGTCTGTGAACAAGAGCTTCATAGCGCTTCGGATTTCTCCAGGGTCGATACAGCGTGCGCGGCACCTGTACGCGGCGAGTCCTCGTTTAACGCGGTAGATGCGTTCCTGAAAAGTGCCGCGTTAAGCGGAAACTATTTTCCTCCCGTAAATAATAATAATAATGTCCACGCACGGTAAGATGGGGGTCCAAATAACTTGAGGGGACGCCGCCGCCGCGTTACCGTCTCATCTCGCTCAACCGCGCAGCTCAAGAAAGTAGTCCGCTCAGAAAGCGCGTTGTGACGGAGAAAACGCGTTGTAGTGAAAACGCGTTATCGTGTGAACACGCGGGACAGACCCAGGTGTTGTGGGTTAACTCCCCGAGATAAACTTTCTTCCAACTTTGTCTTTTATACGCCCGACGCTCCGCCAATAATTGTTGTGAGCGTCGCTCCTCTGCCCTCTGTTGTTCATGGAGGGAGACTGCACCCCAGTGTCCAGTATCATCCTCCGCGAGCCTCTTCAAAATGCTGATCTTGACACCGCTGGAAGCAGTCATCGGCCTTGACCTCACCTCACAACAGTGCAATTTTAACAGCTCAACATCAAAACACAATGATGGGTCGCTTGCACCAATCGCACAACATCCCAGCATTGACTCTCAGCTGTTAAATTTTGATTTAAAGCTTTAGTGACTGCAGAGATTCATATTCTTGGTTCTTTCAAATTTTCTTGTTGTGGTTTTCACACCTGATGATGATTGCTTGTGTTGCAGTCAAAAGGTCGTGAGAATTTTATTGTTTTATATTTGTATTATTTTATTGTTTCCCTTCGACGTGACTTTCCCGAAAGAACCAAGAATATGAATCTTAGCTGTTTCTTGTGTAGAGGGGGTCACGTGTGTCACCATAATTGCCCTAATCCTACAACTCGTGCTGCGTAATATTTTCCTTTCCATATTACCTGTGACACACATAATGAGGACAACCGGTAATCCAAATGAAACCAGAGGTGGGAAATCTGTTCTTTATATTATTAATTTCAGGCAATGTGAACACGACTTTTAGAAACACCGATGCAGCTATACACGTGCCATATTGGCCAGAAATTCAGTTGATACTAATAGGGTTTATTTGCCAGTATTGTACATTATTTAAATTACTTTTGTTTGGGCGGCAGGGTGGTGCAGTGGTCACGCCCGTGCATGACATCTTCTGAAGGACTGCCTGGCTTCGCTTTCCTCATTCTGGTCCCTTTCTCTGCATGGGTTTACTCCCATGGCAAAACAACAACAACATACAATGTAACTGGTACTAGCCAAACATCCAAATTACTCCTGCGAAAAGTTGGCAGGCCCCTCCTGAAAAAGAGTCTTGAGACTCAGTGAGGCTTTCCCAGGGAAACAAGCCTACTAACAACATTGTTTCACTGCATGTGAAAAATAAAGATTTTCAGGATTAAATCTGTGGCTGTTTTCATTGAAACATCACGTTACGTTCAAGTGATAATTGTAACTGGCACACAGTATTCCTTCACTTTGGCACGAGGAACTACAGACGAGGGACAGCAGCAGTCAAATGGTGAGCAGCTGGCAACACCCCCCCCCCCACCACTCCTGCCCATGCTCTGTTGTCCTCTTTATATAAAGATGTTATCGGACAATTAATGAGAGTTTGTACTCTTTGGTTGTTTAGGTAAAGTCGCGTAGGTAGAACAAATAATAATGGATCACGACGTTTCGATCGCCACACAAGCAATCGATGATTATTTTTATTAGTTTTTTCTACTTACGTGACTTTACCGAAAGAACCAAAGAGTAAGGATTCCTGCAGTCACGACAGCTTCAAATCAAGATTAATGAGTGTTTACATGTGGGAGGAAATCGGAGCATCTGGAGAAATCCAAGCAAATGAGGGGCCAACGCTCTATCACAAATCTACACATGGAACAGGCGGAGTCCACATTATTCGACACCGCCTTCTCTACCTCCTTGACGACCAAGGGGTGGGAGTTGTCGCAACATTTTTGTGATCCACTAACCCTCACCTCCACGTAGTCGTGGATTACAGGCATACATAGCCACCACAACCATCCGGCTAAAGTAGCTGTAATGCACATCTAAAATTCTACAAAAGTTGATGGGGTAAAGGTCGTAGGTCAATTGGTTTGATTTCTATGCGCATTAACCAGTCTCTAACGTATGCACATTTAGATTCGCATTCGGCCGCCAATGGAACAGGTGGTGTCCAAAAGCAAAGTGGATGTACTGATTGTATCTTCATTGCGGGAGTCATCCAGCAGTGGATTGACATGGGCTTCAGGTATCCACGTGTGGACGGGCAATGAACACTGGGGCCACCTGGCGGTAAATGTTTGCCGGTGCACATTGGGACCGGCTCACACGTCACTGGCCCCAGGCTGCCCCCAGCCACTGGCGTGCAACACAGCGAAGGGAATCTCCCACCAATGAGAACCACGCACAACCCAGGGTGCAGTCCTATAACTTGGACTTGCAAACACAACAAAACCCATAGCCGCCAACCCACACGGTTTACCCGTATTCTGTTGGGGGAAAGTGAGTTGTCAGGTCCATACGGCAGACGGCCGTTTCAATACGGGCAACATTTTTGTTAAGTTTATTTGTGTTTCTCCCTTGTCATGGGACTTATAAGGGGCACGGGGTGACCAACAAGGTCTGAATTGTTCTGTAATAAGGTAGGCACTGATGAGGGGTTGACAGCGATGTAAACCCCACACAATACAAAACGCCAAGCGGCCAGCAACAATAAAAAATAATAATACATAACTGTCCAATGAGTAATTAGATAATTAAGATCAAAGAAACGCGTTCCTTAAATTGATCAAGTTTATTGTTGCAAGAGTTTGGGAAAACAGGAAGACCGGGTGTGGATTCCAGAGTGGAGCAGTGCAAACTGATAAAGCTGAAAAGAAGAGTGAGGTGACCTGCATAGTGGTGAGCGGGTGGGTGAGTAAATGGGTGAGTGTTTGAGTAAAAGAGTTGAGGAGTGTGTGATAGGGTGATTGAGTCAGTGACCAGATGCGTGAGTGACTGGATGAGTGGGTGACTGGATGAGTGGGTGACTGGATGAGTGGGTGACTGGATGAGTGGGTGACAGGATGCGTAGGTGATAGGATGATTGTGTGGTTGACTGGATGAGTGGGTGACTGAATGAGTGGGTGAGTGGATGAGTGCGTGATTGAATGGGTGACTGGATGAGTGGGTGACTGGATGAGTGGGTGACTGGATGAATGGGTGACTGGATGAATGGGTGACTGAATGAGTGGGTGATTGGATGAGTGAGTGATAGGATGATGTACTGAGTGACTAGCTGAGTGTGTGATTGAATTAGTGACGAGATGAGTGTGTGATAGGGTGATTGAGTGAGTGGGTGACTGGATGATAGGGTGATTGCGTGGGCGACTGGATGCGTGGGTGACTGGATGAGTGTGTGATAGGGTGATTGAGTTAGTGACTGGATGAGTGGGTGACCGAGTTGTTTAGTTGAGTGCGTTCTTGTGAACTGCAGTGAGGCGCGGTGGTTGAACGCGGAGTGGATGAGACGAAGCGGTCAAAGTGTCTAGTAGACCGAGTCCCTTAACGTGGGTGGAGGGGGGAATCAACGAGGGGAAGTTCACTGCAACATTCACCATGGTGGTGCTAGTAGTCGCAGCGAAAAAAAGTGATACAGGGCTGACTGAATGAAGGTTGAGGCGAGGATGCAAGGTGGTGTAGAGGAGGCGAAGAGGAGGGTAGAGGAGGTGAGGTGGTGAGGAGGCGTAGAGGAGGGTGCCCCGCTCTTGGCGTTGATCTTGGTGAACACCTGTCCGCGCCCCGTCTCGTAGCTCTGCCCGGTGCTGATGCAGCCTCCACCGGCCGCAGCGCCCAGCGGCCTCACCGAGTCCGTGCCCAGCTCCGCTCTGAGCAAGCTCTCCATTGCACGCTGTCTGCTCGCAGCGACAAACACAACGTTAAACTCCCCCTCCCCCCCCGTCCCGTGTGGCCTCTAACACAGGGGTCCTCAACCCCCGGGTTGCAAGAGCACTTGCTTCAAGTACATATAAACCCACTTTTTTGTGTAGATATGTAGATGACACTTTGGTTGTCTGGCGACATGGTAAGGATACACTTAATGAATGAATGTCTAAATCATCTCAATTCACAAAAACCGGCCATCCAGTTCACCATGGAAATGGAGGTGAATAACACACTCCCTTTCCTGGATATTTTGCTCGGACGAGGCCTAAATGGTAAAGTAACACACACAGCGTTTACCGAAAGGGAACACATACTGATGCCTATCTGAATGCAGATTGGCATCATCACCCCGCACAGAAATCCTTTCTCAACAAGATGCTCATACATCTGGCTAAAACAGTGTCAGATGGTCAAAGTCTGAGGAGAGAGATTAAACATGTCAAAGAAACGTTATGATTGAATGTCTACAAAAATGCTCAAATTAACAGAGCAGTGAATGCTAAACCAAGATCAAACAGCAATACTGCGGAATCAGGTTATTAAACAATTAAAATACCATATATCGTGGGAGAAACTGACAAATTAGCTAGTAGTCGCAGCTAAAAAAAAAGTGATACATTAATGACAGGGCTGAATGAATGAAGGTTGAGGCAAGGATGCAGGGTGGTGTAGAGGAGGCGAAGAGGAGGGTAGAGGAGGTGAGGTGGTGAGGTGTTGAGGTGGCGTGGTGAGGAGGTGAGGTGGCGTGGTGAGGAGGTGAGGTGGCGTGGTGAGGAGGTGAGGTGGCGTGGTGAGGAGGTGAGGTGGCGTGGTGAGGTGGCGTGGTGAGGAGGCGTAGAGGAGGCGAGGAGAAGGGTAGAGGAGGTGAGGTGGTGAGGAGGCGTAGAGGAGGCGTAGAGGAGGGTGCCCCGCTCTTGGCGTTGATCTTGGTGAGGACGTGTCCGCGCCCCGTCTCGTAGCTCTGCCCGGTGCTGATGCAGCCTCCACCGGCCGAAGCGCCCAGCGTCCTCGCCGAGTCCGTGCCCAGCTCCGCTCTGAGCAAGCTCTCCATTGCGCGCTATCTGCTCGCAGCAACAGACACAACGATAAACTCCCCCCCCCCCCCCCGGTCCCGTGTGGCCTCTAAATACTTATTTCCTTAGGAGAGGTGATTTATTGGACGAGGCCTAAATGGTAAAATAACACACACAGCGTTTACCAAAAGGGAACGCATACTGATGCCTATCTGAATGCAGATTCGCATCATCACCCCGTACAGAAAACCTCTCTCATCAAGATGCTCATACGTCTGGCTAAAACAGTGTCAGATGGTGAATGTCTGGGGAGAGAGATTGAACATGTCAAAGAAACGCTACGATTGAATGTCTACAATAATGCTCAAATTAACAGCAATGAATGCTAAACCAAGATCGAACAGCAATACTGCTGAATCAGGTTATTAAACAATTAAAATACCATATATCGTGGGAGTAATTGAGAAATTAGCTCGAGTTTTGGAAAAGCAAAAAGCTAAACATCTAAGTAAGATTTGGCATGGTACACAAAATTCAAAATATAGTATCTTGTACTTAAGATGAATTGCCTAAGTTGTCAACGGATGGTGTGTATCGGATTAATGGCTTATGTGGCAGATGTTATATTGGACAGATGAGACGTAACATTAGCGTAAGACTAAAAGAACACCAAATAAATATTAAACACTCTCAAACATAACTGTTGGAAGTTGCAGAACATGTTTGCCAACAAGGACACCTAATGTATTTTGATAACGATGAAGTGTTGTGTAAAACTCACTATTACTGGCCAAGACTAATTCGAGAATCCATTGAAACTGAGAAAATTTGTATTATTTTAACCTCTCTGACAGCTACAGGCTTAGTGCGGCCTGGAAGCGTATTATTAAGTTATTGTGATTGTAAGATGAGGAGATGAAGGCAGAAGAAGAAGACGTTAGGCGATGTGGTGATGCGGTCGAACGTGGTGGCCCGAGGAGCGGAGGGAGAGATGGCGCGGGACGGGGCGGTGTGGAGAAGGTGGCAAGGACGGTGGACCCCACGTGAGTGGAACAAACGCGTGGAGGAAGAAGACATCTCTCATTTATCATTACTTATAGAGGAAACATACTAATTAAATGATTACTAATCAATTATATAATTTCAATAATCCCCCTCCCCGCCACTGATTTCTGCACCTGATGGGTTCAGTGATGACATCGCCTTTCTCTATTTAAGACCGGAAGCAGGGGGATGGCTTCACTATTCTGGCAAATCGCCCGATGATGCTGGATGTAATTACCAGTGAAACGTTGTACTCATCTTGTGGATTTACTCTCCAAAACACCGGTGGGCTGAAGTAGTAACTAAGTGGAGTTTTGTTTACGTGACAAATTCCTTACTAATTGGCTGTGTCAGGTAGTGTAGGGTTATGACACATTTCTATTTACACGATCTAACCCAAAAACCTTTGTTATGAAATTAGGACAATTTATTAAATATATTGTATACCAGAAAATACAGCAATTGACTAAAAATATACGGAAATAGATGTAACCTCGCAGCAGTGAACGTAACGAAATTTCATCATGGAAATGTCCGCTGCACAAAACCTTGCATTCATCGCCCCACACGTGGTACCTCAGCCTCAGGATGAAATAAATCATCAGGGAGTTCTCCGTGAGCATCGTGCGCGCTCCAAATCCAGAGTTGAGCCGTGGTCTCGGCACCCAGCCAGCCGCCTTCTCTTCTTGGGGCAGTCGGAGTCCAGCGCGCTATCGAAGGGCACGTGGTGAACGCTCAGGACGTGTCTCTTGAGCTTCGACTTCTGCGTCGCTCCGTACGAGCAGGCACTGCACGGGAAGGGCTTTTCCTCTGGAACACAAGACATCCACCGTTGAGCACACGCACTCGCTAATACATAATTTATTTATCACCATGCAGTGGATGCCATAGCATTACTATGTATATGGGACGTTTTATCAATCACGGTTGCTGACCACAGGCCCAAAGGCCCAAAATGCCAAATGGCCAGCAACAAATACCTCCGATTAGCACGGTTGGCTACGTATGGTACGAAAGAAGTTCAACATACGTACAAATAGTAGAAAAGCAAGATACTGATTTCCTGAAAAATATCAGAAGAACACATTTTTGGGGCTTATTTTGAAGCCCCAACATTTTGCACTTCTTCGTGTGGTTGATGTTGATGCAGAGCAACAACTATAATTTAACATTGAGGTGGTTGAGCCAGATTATTCTATTACAGCTCATTAATTACACAATAATTACCTGCAATAGAACGAGTAAATACACATGGAAGTTAGGTGTTAGTACAATGAAGAGGAAATTCCCATTGTGGAAATGACTCGGTCTATACATTCAAAAATGTTCCCTAAATTTACCCACTTGTTTAAGTAAAATTTACCCCGGTTAAGAAATAGATACTTTTTGGAATTTGTCAAGCAATGTATTTTGCTCAGTTTCCTTCCAATGGTGATATTGGCTCCATGTCATGAGATGAAGTATCCCTGTGCAACTCTCACACAGCAGTGAACCACCTCATGTAAGAGAACAGCTCGTGGAAGGAGATATCATTGCACTACTCATGACATCCCTTCGTGACCGTTTTTTATCCACTAGGAGGTGATTGCAATTTCCTATACATCACGCGACATCAGAAGTGTTTGCTGGAAGAAGTTTGGTAACTGGATAAGACCATCAATGAGAAGCCAGTTTAATGGCTCGGTGACTGAAACCCAGAGTTTCACGGTTTAACCCAACATCCGAGCAGCACCACATCAGATCTCTAGACTCCTCAGCGCAGGCATACAGATATGGTCAACATATGCGTACATTAACTAATTTGTGAAATTATGAATTACATCCAAATGAAATGTAGTGTGTGCATTACTAGGACGTACCTAAAGGTGCCAGGTTGGGTTCATCCACCTTGGGGATGCTCTGCTCCACGCAGCCTCCTGCTTCAGTGCAGTCCATCCTCTTGATGTCCGAATTCTGGCTGTTGCTACTGCTGCAATTGGTGACGCTGGTGGTGGTCTTTTTTCTTTTAATGGACTTAGGTCTACTTCGCTTTTCCTTCTTCTTCTGCTGCAAGGCCATCAACACTTTCATGCTCGTAATAGGATCGAGAGCAGCGTATGGTTTATTCTCACTGACTGGTGAAGCAGTTTGTTGATGTGGAACTAGGCCAAAGCATTCAAGAAAATTGGATTTCATGTCATTTATCTTAACGCCGCTATCTTTTGTCGAAGTGTAATCATGTTCAGGCTTCGGTCTGTACAAGAACTGTGCGTGAAGACTTTCATGAGTTTTCAGGATTTCAATAGGACTTAAAAATCCGCAGACTGAGCACATCTCATAGGGCGACGGTGGATTCAACACCGCATTGGCAAAACTGCTGTTATTCACCAAGCCTGGTGCACCCTTGATCATATAATCCTTTTCGTGGCTCTTCAAATGCCTTTTGAATTTTCCTGGTTGATCAAACCTTTGTCCACATATGCCGCACCATTGCTCACGGGTCTCCTTATGCGTTCTTACGTGGGCTTCTAGGCACCATGCCAGCTGGAATTTTTTCCCACAGACGTCACAAGAGATTAGTTTTTTAGCTCTCGTAACTCTACCGGATTGAGGTAGGGTTGAGACGGGTGCTGGTGAAGTGCCATCGCTGGTAAAGGCAATTCTCCCAGCACCACCATGACTCGCCGCCGAATTGCTCTCACACATCTGAAACAAAAGACAAAGGTCACGCGCATGACACCCGTGTCACGAGTGTACTCACAAAGGCATACTTAAGGTGACATAAGATTCATATATACTGCAACTAATTATACCAGAACTCCACAATATTGCAGTTCCTATCATGTACGATTTTACCCTCTTATCCACCCAAGTAATATTTTGTTTCTAAACAACATGACTAACTACCTCCAATTTCCTAATGTTACCCACCCAATAGGCCTTTCTGTATATACGCACTAGCAATATAATGATGGCACCACACGTACACTCCACTATTCACAACACTCTGACTCGCAATCTCCATATAAGATTGTAATATAATTTCTGTACGAGGGCCCGTCAAAAAGTTTTGAGAATGGACACTTTTTTACAAAAAACTATGTAAAATAGTCTTCATTAAAAGTACAGTATAGTACTATTAATGGCACTTATAAGTGGACGTCATTATCTCTCATGCTAAAATTACAATGTTAACTAGTTACCCAGGAAAGCTTCATTGAGTCTAAGTACTGCATTTTCAGAAAGGTCCCATTGCATTGAGATGTTTGTGTGAGTGGAACCCAGAGAGACCCCACCTTGCATATTGGGAAATAACACAACTCCACACAGATGGATTCAACCCACAAGCTCAAAGCATTCCCTGTTCAACAAAGTACTCAGTGTAATGTTTAATATAATTTATTTGGTGATATATAGTATCGTAATTGTATAGTGAATCTACAGCAGTGTGGTATACAGTAGGGTTGGTAAAATAATACATAGTGTAATATTACAAGTCTAATATTATTATAATCTAACGTATAGGGTAGTGTATAGTAACTCAGTGTATAATTCAATGTTTTGGTCTGTCTATGCCAGTTTATAATAAAAAATATTATTTGGAGGCATATTATAATATTTTTTGCGACGTAGAAGTGTAATGTATAATAACTTATTGTTAGTAGCTCAGCTTAGTGGAGAATATATTGAGTAAATTGATTATATTGATGTAGTTTATATTTAGTTCTTTCACATCGGTTTATTGTATGATAGTTGGGTAGTTGCAGTTCTTTAGCGTCAATATACTAAATGCCTCTGTTGATATGTAAACTCTGACTTTAACATAGCTACTTCCGTGACCAGTTACATGCGAATTCCTCACATTAACATCATGCTAATCTTCCAGTTACATGCTAATTTCTGACTTTAACATCCTGCTAATCTATCACATTAACACAGCTACAATGCTAAATTATTCTGTTGATATGTAAACTCTTTTGGCAAGGCGCTCTGCTCCTCCCACTCAGCTTAAAATACGCTGCCAAGCTTAGCAGTGTTCATTGGAGCGCTGTCTTTCCGAAGTTCTGTTAATTCACCTGAGGACGGCTGCTTGTGTTGTGGCCGAAACGTCGTGAGAATTTTATTTTATTATGTTTTATTTTATTATTTCCCTTCTACGTGACTTTACCGAAAGAACCAAGAAGATGAATCTCTGCAGTCACGAAAGCTTTAAATCGAAATTTATTCAAATCAAGTTGTTTTCTTTTTACCACAGTACTTTATGGAATCCTCAAGAATAAATGCATTTTTAGAAGTATTAAACTACACTTGAAGATGTGTGAGAATGTAATTCTGCAGATGCAAGCACAGGCAAACTCGTATCTGCATATACAAGTTTCTGGGCCTCCTCACTTCACCAAACCCGCATTGACCGGCATGGTGAAGTATGGTTAAACAACTCCCACGAACGGCATGGTGTGGGGGAGGCCTCTATCAAAACGCTGGATCGACAAAGGGCTGATACATGTCACGACATTGTACGTTAAGATCGTTCTCTCGTCAGCACAAGCCGTCTATGTGGACAATAGAGGGCACGACACACGTGCACACGATGTTTGTGTGCGTATATTCAGCGTGTGTATCACGTCATAATTATATAAGGTCGCGATTATGCTCAAAACGAACCAAATGTATAACATCACGAATAACTTTGGAGGTCTCCAGAGCCTGAACAATATTTGAAGTAGACACTGACCCTTGTCACGAGTTCTTATGAACTATAAACTAAACTATAAACTATTTCTATTTAACCAGGTAAGGCCCACTGAGCTATATAACTCTTATCAGAAGCGACCTGGACACAAATGATAGCTCAACGAAAGTGGCTTATCATGTGGACATTTATAGCAGTCAAGTACTCTAAACTCACGTTTCTAAATGTGGAGGGGAAAACCGAAGGACCAGGAGAAGAATCTATGCGACCACAGGGGAAAAAAATAAACAAATACAGAGCAGGCGTCAGGGTCTCGATGGAACCTCCACGCTGCTGTAGGCCTAGCGAGGTAGTTAACATCTCGACACCGCGGCGCCCCTTAATAAAAGCTTAGCCATGTCTAGCAAGGTTATTGACTCATTTCACTCGACTCACGGCACCACAAGTAATGTATTAAACAAATAAAACAATAATAAAGTAGAGAGGCGCTACTTACATTTAACAATGTTGTTGTTAACTTTAAAAGGAGCGCGCTTCTGTCTGGCTTGCAGTCCGGCGATCGCGGTCTCCACTTCCTGGATAAGCCACGCCCGTCGCGGCTATGCCCCGCCCACTGTCGTGCAAGCCACGCCCCCGCGGATCGGGCCAAGCTCATCCCACGGTGAAAGCCCCACAATCGGAATCTTTATTTACAGACAGTCCTCGACTTACGAACGCCCAAATTACAAACAGCCGCCCTTCAGAACCAACTGGCATGAAATATACATTATTTTATATCGCCTGAAAACGCGAACTCGCGCTTGTGAGTGAGTGCGCGTGCGTGAGTGTGAGCAGGGGGCACAGGTGGTGCATCAGCCAGTCATCTCAGTCATCTCAGTCGACCCGTGGCACCACCTGGGTCTGCCCCGTGACCTCCTGCCAGCGGGCGTTCGACACTTCACGTGGCCTCAAGGTGCACATGGCCTGGCACAAGCGTCGTGGTGACGTCACCGCCACTTAGTGGCGAATGGCGGTTGTTGTTGTTGTTGTGAGACAGTGAGAGAGTGTGAGGTCGACTCAGCCTCAGATGAGTTCCTGGTGCGGTGTGGAGTGAACATCGCTACTGGGGGAGACAAAGGCGACCGTGGAGGAGAATCCTCCAGGTGCTCACTGATACACTCACCAACTTTACCTCACCAATTACACCTCACCCACCTCACCACCCCAATTACACCTCACCAACCTCACCTCACCAATTACACCTCACCAATCACACCACACTCACCTCACTCACCAAACACCAACTCCACTAACCGCACAAATGGCACTCATCACACCTACTACACTCATCTCACCCACTACATTCACCACACCACCCACTACATTCACCACACCAACCACTACATTCACCACACCAACCACTACATTCACCACACCACCCACTACATTCACCACACCAACCACACAGTCACCACACCACCCACTACATTCACCACACCAACCACTACATTCACTACACCAACCACTACATTCACCACACCAACCACTACATTCACCACACCAACCACTACATTCACCACACCAACCACTACATTCACCACACCAACCACTACATTCACCACACCAACCACTACATTCACCACACCAATCACACAGTGCTCCGCCAATAATTGTTGTGACCGTCGCTCCTCTGCCCTCTGTTGTTCATGGAGGGAGACTGCACCCTAATGCCCAGTATCATCCTCCGCGAGCCTCTTCAAAATGCTGATCTTGACACCGCTGGAAGAAGTCATCGGCCTTGACCTCACCCCACAACAGTGCAATTTTAACAGCTCAACATCAAAACACAATGATGGGTCGCTTGCACCAATCGCACAACACCACAGCATTGACTCTCAGCTGTTTCTTGTGTAGAGGGGGTCACGTGTGTCACCATAATTGCCCTAATCCTACAACTCGTGCTGCGTAATATGTTCCTTGCCATATTACCTGTGACACACATAATGAGGACAACCAGTAAGTAAAACGAAACCAGAGGTGGGAAACCTGTACTTTATAATATTATTAATTTCAGGCAATGTGAACACGACTTTTAGAAACACCGATGCAGCTATACACGTGCCACATTGTCCAGAAATTTAGTTGATACTAATAGGGTTTATTTGCCAGTATTGTACATTATTTAAATTACATTTGTTTGGGCGGCAGGGTGGTGCAGTGGTCACGCCCGTGCATGACATCTTCTGAAGGACTGCCTGGCTTCGCTTTCCTCATTCTGGTCCCTTTCTCTGTATGGGTTTACTCCCATGGGAAAACAACAACATACAATGTAACTGGTACTAGCCAAACATCCAAATTACTCCTGCGAAAAGTTGGCAGGCCCTCCTGAACAAGAGTCTTGAGACTCAGTGAGATTGCTTGTGTGGCGATCGAAACGTCGTGATCCATTATTATTTTTTCTACCTACGTGACTTTACCGAAAGAACCAAAGAGTAAGGATTCCTGCAGTCACGAAAGCTTCAAATCAAGATTAATGAGTGTTTACATGTGGGAGTAAATCGGAGCACCTGGAGAAATCCAAGCAAATGCTCTATCACAAATCTACAGATGGAACAGGCGGAGTCCACATTATTCCACACCGCCTTCTCTACCTCCTTGACGACCAAGGGGTGGGAGTTGTCGCAACATTATTGTGATCCACCAACCCTCACCTCCACGCAGTCGTGGATTACAGGCATACATAGCCACCACAACCACCCGGCTAAAGTACTGTAATGCACATCTAAAATTCTACAAAGTTGATGGGGCAAAGGTCGTAGGTCAATTGGTTTGATTTCTATGCACATTTAGATTCGCATTCGGCCGCCAATGGAACAGGTGGAGTGCAAAAGCAAAGTGGATGTACTGATTGCATCTTCATTGCGGGAGTCATCCAGCAGTGGATTGACATGGGCTTCAGGTATCCACGTGGAGACGGGCAATAAACACTGGGGCCACCTGGCGGTAAATGTTTGCCGGTGCACATTGGGACCGGCTCACACGTCACTGGCCCCACGCAGCCACCAGCCACTGGCGTGCAACACAGCGAAGGGAATCTCCCACCAATGAGAACCACGCACAACCCAGGGTGCAGTCCTATAACTTGGACTCGCAAACACAACAAAACCCATAGCCGCCAACCCACACGGTTTACCCGTATTCTGTTGGGGGAAAGTGAGTTGTCAGGTCCATACGGCACACGGCCGTTTCAATACGGGCAACATTTTTGTTAAGTTTATTTGTGTTTCTCCCTTGTCATGGGACTTATAAGGGGCAAGGGGTGACCAACAAGGTCTGAATTGTTCTGTAATAAGGTAGGCACTGATGAGGGGTTGACAGCGATGCAAACCCCACACAATACAAAATGCCAAACGGCCAGTAACAATAAAAAATAATAATACATAACTGTCCAATGAGTAATTAGATAATTAAGATCAAAGAAACGCGTTCCTTAAATTGATCAACTTTATTGTTGCAAGAGTTTGGGAAAACAGGAAGACCGGGTGTGCATTCCAGAGTGGAGCAGTGCAAACTGATGAAGCTGAAAAGAAGAGTGAGGTGACCTGCATGGTGGTGAGCGGGTGGGTGAGTAAATGGGTGAGTGTTTGAGTAAACGAGTGGAGGAGTGTGTGATAGGGTGATTGAGTCAGTGACCGGATGAGTGGGTGACTGGATGCGTGGGTGACTGAATGCGTGGGTGACTAGATGAGTGGGTGACTGGATGAGTGGGTGATAGGGTGATTTAATTAGTGACTAGATGAGTATGTGATAGAGTGATTGAGTGGGTGACTGGATGAGTGGATGAGTGGGTTATAGGGTGATTGCGTGGATGACTGGATGAGTGGGTGACTGGATGCGTAGCTGATTTGATGAGTGGGTGATAGGGTGATTGAGTGGGTGACTGAATGAGTGGGTGACTGGATGAGTGGGTGACTGATGAGTGGGTGACTGGATGAGTGGTTAACTGGATGAGTGGGTGATAGGGTGATTGAATTAGTGACGAGATAAGTGTGTGATAGGGTGATTGAGTTAGTGACTGGATGAGTTAGTGACTGGATGAATGTGTGATAGGGTGATTGAGTTAGTGACTGGATGAGTGGGTGACCGAGTTGTTTAGTTGAGTGTGTTGTTGTGAACTGCAGTGAGGCGCGGTGGTTGAACGCGGAGTGGATGAGACGAAGCGGTCAAAGTGTCTGGTAGACCGAGTCCTTTAAGGTGGGTGGAGGGGGGAATCAACGAGGGGAAGTTCACTGCAACATTCACCATGGTGGTGCTAGTAGTCGCAGCGAAAAAAAGTGATGCAGGGCTGACTGAATGAAGGTTGAGGCGAGGATGCAAGGTGGTGTAGAGGAGGCGAAGAGGAGGGTAGAGGAGGTGAGGTGGTGAGGAGGCGTAGAGGAGGGTGCCCCGCTCTTGGCGTTGATCTTGGTGAACACGTGTCCGCGCCCCGTCTCGTAGCTCTGCCCGGTGCTGATGCAGCCTCCACCGGCCGCAGCGCCCAGCGGCCTCGCCAAGTCCGTGCCCAGCTCCGCTCTGAGCAAGCTCTCCATTGTGAGCTGTCTGCTCGCAGCGACAAACACAACAATAAACTCCCCCCCCCCCGTCCTGTGTGGCCTCTAACACAGGGGTCCTCAACCCACGGGTTGCAAGAGCACTTGCTTCAAGTACATTAAAACCCACTTTTTGGTGTAGATATGTAGATGACACTTTGGTTGTCTGGCGACATGGTAAGGATACACTTAATGAATGTCTAAATCATCTCAAGTCACAAAAACCGGCCATTCATTTCACCATGGAAATGGAGGTGAATAACACACTCCCTTTCCTGGATATTTTGCTCGGACGAGGCCTAAATGGTAAAGTAACACACACAGCGTTTACCGAAAGGGAACACATACTGATGCCTATCTGAATGCAGATTGGCATCATCACCCCGCACAGAAATCCTTTCTCAACAAGATGCTCATACATCTGGCTAAAACAGTGTCAGATGGTCAAAGTCTGAGGAGAGAGATTAAACATGTCAAAGAAACGCTACGATTGAATGTCTACAATAATGCTCAAATTAACAGAGCAGTGAATGCTAAACCAAGATCAAACAGCAATACTGCTGAATCAGGTTATTAAACAATTAAAATACCATATATCGTGGGAGTAACTGACAAATTAGCTAGTAATCGCAGCAAAAAAAAAGTGATACATTAATGACAGGGCTAAATGAATGAAGGTTGAGGCAAGGATGCGGGGTGGTGTAGAGGAGGCGAAGAGGAGGGTAGAGGAGGTGAGGTGTTGAGGTGGCGTGGTGAGGAGGTGAGGTGGCGTGGTGAGGAGGTGAGGTGGCGTGGTGAGGAGGTGAGGTGGCGTGGTGAGGAGGTGAGGTGGCGTGGTGAGGAGGTGAGGTGGTGTGGTGAGGAGGTGAGGAGGTGAGGTGGCGTGGTGAGGTGGTGAGGTGGCGTGGTGACGTGGCGTGGTGAGGAGGCGTAGAGGAGGCGAGGAGAAGGGTAGAGGAGGTGAGGTGGTGAGGAGGCGTAGAGGAGGCGTAGAGGAGGGTGCCCCGCTCTTGGCATTGATCTTGGTGAGGACGTGTCCGCGCCCCGTCTCGTAGCTCTGCCCGGTGCTGATGCAGCCTCCACCGGCCGAAGCGCCCAGCGTCCTCGCCGAGTCCGTGCCCAGCTCCGCTCTGAGCAAGCTCTCCATTGCACGCTATCTGCTCGCAGCAACAGACACAACGATAAACTCCCCCCCCCCCCCCCCCGGTCCCGTGTGGCCTCTAAATACTTATTTTCTTTGGAGAGATGATTTATCGGACGAGGCCTAAATGGTAAAATAACACACACAGCGTTTACCAAAAGGGAACGCATACTGATGCCTATCTGAATGCAGATTCGCATCATCACCCCGTACAGAAAACCTGTCTCATCAAGATGCTCATACATCTGGCTAAAACAGTGTCAGATGGTGAATGTCTGGGGAGAGAGGTTGAACATGTCAAAGAAACGCTACGATTGAATGTCTACAATAATGCTCAAATTAACAGCAATGAATGCTAAACCAAGATCGAACAGCAATACTGCTGAATCAGGTTATTAAACAATTAAAATACCATATATCGTGGGAGTAATTGAGAAATTAGCTCGAGTTTTAGAAAAGCAAAAAGCTAAACATCTAAGTAAGATTTGGCACGGTACACAAAATTCAAAAAATAGTATCTTGTGCTTAAGATGAATTGCCTAAGTTGTCAACGGATGGTGTGTATCGGATTAATGGCTTATGTGGCAGATGTTATATAGTACAGATGGGATGTAACATTAGCGTAAGACTAAAAGAACACCAAATAAATATTAAACACTCTCAAACATAACTGTTGGAAGTTGCAGAACATGTTTGCCAACAAGGACACTTAATGTATTTTGATAACGATGAAGTGTTGTGTAAAACTCATTATTACTGGCCAAGACTAATTCGAGAATCCATTGAAACTGAGAAAAATGTTATTATTTTAACCTCTCTGACAGCTACAGGCTTAGTGCGACCTGGAAGCGTATTATTAAGTAATTGTGATTGTAAGATGAGGAGATGACGGCAGAAGAAGACGTGGGGCGATGTGGTGATGCGGTCGAACGTGGTGGCCCGAGGAGCGGAGGGATAGATGGCGCCGGACGGGGCGGTGTGGAGAAGGTGGCAAGGACGGCGGACCCCACGTGAGTGGACCAAACGCGTGGAGGAAGAAGACATCTCACATTTATCATTACTTATAGAGGAAACATACTAATTAAATGATTACTAATCAATTATATAATTTCAATAATCCCCCTCCCCGCCTCTGATTTCTGCACCTGATGGGTTCAGTGATGACATCGCCTTTCTCTATTTAAGACCGGAAGCAGGTGGATGGCTTCACTATTCTGGCAAATCGCCCGATGATGCTGGATGTAATTACCAGTGAAACGTCGTACTCATCTTGTGGATTTACTCTCCAAAACACCGGTGGGCTGAAGTAGTAACTAAGTGGAGTTTTGTTTACGTGACAATTCCTTACTAATTGGCTGTGTCAGGTGGTGTAGGGTTATGACACATTTATACTTACACGATCTAACCCAAAAACCTTTGTTATGAAATTAGGACAATTTATTAAATATATTGTATACCAGAAAATACAGCAATTGACTAAACATATACGGCAATAGATGTAACCTCGCAGCAGTGAACGTGACGAAATTTCATCATGGAAATGTCCGCTGCACAAAACCTTGAGTTCATCGCCCCACACGTGGTACCTCAGCCTCAGGATGAAATAAATCATCAGGGAGTTCTCCGTGAGCATCGTGCGCGCTCCAAATCCAGAGTTGAGCCGTGGTCTCGGCACCCAGCCAGCCGCCTTCTCTTCTCGGGGCAGTCGGAGTCCAGCGCGCTATCGAAGGGCACGTGGTGAACGCTCAGGATGTGTCTCTTGAGCTTTGACTTCTGCGTCGCTCCGTACGAGCAGTCACTGCACGGGAAGGGCTTTTCCTCTGGAACACAAGACATCCACCGCTGAGCACACGCACGCGCTAATACATAATTTATTTATCACCATGCAGTGGATGCCATAGCATTACTATGTATATGGGACGTTTTATCAATCACGGTTGCTGACCACAGGCCCAAAGTCCCAAAGGCCTAAAATGCCAAATGGCCAGCAACAAATACCTCCGATTAGCACGGTTGGCTACATATGGTACGAAAGAAGTTCAACATGCGTGCAAATCGTAGAAAAGCAAGATACTGATTTCCTGAAAAATATCAGAAGAACACATTTTTGGGGCTTATTTTGAAGCCCCAACATTTTGCACTTCTTCGTGTGGTTGATGTTGATGCAGAGCAACAACTATAATTTAACATTGAGGTGGTTGAGCCAGATTATTCTATTACAGCTCATTAATTACACAATAATTACCTGCAATAGAACGAGTAAATACACATGGAAGTTAGGTGTTAGTACAATGAAGAGGAAATTCCCATTGTGGAAATGACTCGGTCTATACATTCAAAAATGTTCCCTAAATTTACCCACTTGTTTAAGTAAAATTTACCCCGGTTAAGAAATAGATACTTTTTGGAATTTGTCAAGCAATGCATTTTGCTCAGTTTCCTTCCAATGGTGCTATTGGCTCCATGTCATGAGATGAAGTATCCCTGTGCAACTCTCACACAGCAGTGAACCACCTCATGTAAGAGAACAGCTCGTGGAAGGAGATATCATTGCACTACTCATGACATCCCTTTGTGACCGTTTTTTATCCACTAGGAGGTTATTGCAATTTCCTACACATCACGCGACATCAGAAGTGTTTGCTGGAAGAAGTGTTTGGTAACTGGATAAGACCATCAATGAGAAGCCAGTTTAATCATGGCTCGGTGACTGAAACCCAGAGTTTCACGGTTTAACCCAACATCCGAGCAGCACCACATCAGATCTCTAGACTCCTCAGCGCAGGCATACAGATATGGTCAACATATGCGTACATTAACTAATTTGTGAAATTATGAATTACATCCAAATGAAATGTAGTGTGTGCATTACTAGGACGTACCTAAAGGTGCCAGGTTGGGTTCATCCACCTTGGGGATGCTCTGCTCCACGCAGCCTCCTGCTTCCGTGCAGTCCATCCTCTTGATGTCCGAATTCTGGCTGTTGCTACTGCTGCAATTGGTGACGCTGGTGGTGGTCTTCTTTCTTTTAATGGGCTTAGGTCTACTTCGCTTTTCCTTCTTCTTCTGCTGCAAGGCCATCAACACTTTCATGCTCGTCATAGGATCGAGAGCAGCGTATGGTTTATTCTCACTGACTGGTGAAGCAGTTTGTTGACGTGGAACTAGGCCAAAGCATTCAAGAAAATTGGATTTCATGTCATTTATCTTAACGCCGCTATCTTTTGTCGAAGTGTAATCATGTTCAGGCTTCGGTCTGTACAAGAACTGTGCGTGAAGATTTCGATTTAAAGCTTTCGTGACTGCAATGATTCATCTTCTTTGGTTCTTTCGGTAAAGTCACGTAGAATGAGAATAAAATAATAAATTGATAAAATAAAATAACAATAATATTCTCACGACGTTTCGGCCACAACACAAGCGGCCTTCATCAGGTGAAGGGAGCGAGACTGTCTGGTAGGACAGCGCTGGAGTGAGAGAGCCACGTTCAGATCACGGCTTTTAAGCTGTGTGAGAGGAACAAAGAGCCTTGACGAAGGATAAGAATCCACCCATTTTTTCGCCATATAGCATTGTGTTATATAACGACTTATGGTTGGTAGCTTAGCTGATTGGAGAATATAGAGTTTATTGATAACATGAAGGTAATTTATATTTTAGTTTTTATTGGTTCACTATATAGTACTGTGAATAGCTCAGATTTGTAGTCATTTCTGTGACCAGTCACTAGCAAATCACCCAGTTATTTCCATGCTAAATTCGCCTAGTTATTTCAATGCTAAATTCTCCTGTTTTGATTTGTACTAAGTGCCTCGGTGAATGTGTATGCTCTGACTTCAACGTAACTATTTCTGTAGCAGTTACAAGCGAATGCCTTAATTTAGCTATTTCAATGCTAAATTCTATGCTAATTCCTTTTAACAATGGGTGCCTCTGCGGATGTGTATGCTTTAACTTTTAACATAGCTATTTCTGTGACCAGTCACAAGCTAATCATTCAGCCTTTTCAATGCTAAATTTTATGCTAATTCCTTCGTCAAGGCTCTTTGTTCCTCTCACACAGCTTAAAAGCCGTGATCTGAACGTGGCTCTCTCACTCCAGCGCTGTCCTACCAGACAGTCTCGCTCCCTTCACCTGATGAAGGCCGCTTGTGTTGTGGCCGAAACGTCGTGAGAATATTATTGTTATTTTATTTTATCAATTTATTATTTTATTCTCATTCTACGTGACTTTACCGAAAGAACCAAAGAAGATGTGCGTGAAGACTTTCATGAGTTTTCAGGATTTCAATAGGACTTAAAAATCCGCAGACTGAGCACATCTCATAGGGCGACGGTGGATTCAACACCGCATTGGCAAAACTGCCGTTATTCACCAAGCCTGGTGCACCCTTTATCACGTAATCCTTCTCATGGGTCTTCAAATGCCTTTTTAATTTTCCTAGCTGATCAAACCTTTTCCCGCATATGCCGCACCATTGATCACGGGTCTCCTTGTGCGTTCTTACGTGGGCTTCTAGGCACCATGCCAGCTGGAATTTTTTCCCACAGATGTCACAAGAGATACGTTTTTTCGTTCTTGTAATTCTACCGGATTGAGGTGGGGTTGAGATGGGTGCTGGTGAAGTGCCATCAATGGTGAAGGCAATTCTCCCAGCACCACCTTGACTCGCAGCGGAGTTGCTCTCGCACATCTGAAACAAAAGACAAAGGTCACCCGCATGACACCCATGTCACGAGTGTACTCACACAGGCATACTTAAGGTGACATAAGATTCATATATACTACAACTCATTATACCAGAACTCCACAATATTGCAGTTCCTATCATGTACGATTTTACTCCTCTTATCCACCCAAATAAGATTTTGTTTAACAACAATGACGAACTACCTCCATTTTCCTAATGTTACCCACCAAATAGGCCTTTCTGTATATACACACCAACAATATAATGATGGCACCACACGTTCACTCCACTATTCACAACACTCTGACTCGCAATCTCCATATAAGATTGTAATATCATTTCTGTACGAGGGCCCGTCAAAAAGTTTTGAGAATGGACACTTTTTTTTACAAACAACTACGTAAAATAGTCTTCAATAAAAGTACAGTATTGTACAATTAAGTGAACGTCATTATCTCTCATGCTAATTATTACAATGTTAACTAGTTACCCAGGAAAGCTTCATTGAGTCTAAGTACTGCATTTTCAGAAAGGTCCCATTGCATTGAGATGTTTGTGTGAGTGGAACCCAGAGAGACCCCACCTTGCATATGGGGAAATAACACAACTTCACACAGATGGATTCAACCCACAAGCTCAAAGCATTCCTTGTTTAACAAAGTTTTCAGTGTAATGTTTAATATAATTTATTTGGTAATATATAGTATCGTAATTGTATAGTCAATATATAGCAGTGTGGTATACAGTAGGGTTGGTAAAATAATACAGTGTAATATTATTATAATCTAAGGTATAGGGTAGTGTATAGTAACGCTGCGTATAATTCAATGTTGGGGTCTGTCTATGGCAGTTTATAATAAAACATTATTTGGAGGCATATTATAATATTTTTTGCGACATAGAAGTGTAATGTATAATGACGTATTGTTAGTAGCTCAGCTTAGTGGAGAATATATTGAGTACATTGATTATATTGATGTAGTTTATATTTAGTTCTTTCACATCGGTTTGTTGTATGATAGTTGGGTAGTTGCAGTTCTTTAGCGTCAATATACTAAATGCCTCTGTTGATATATAAACTCTGACTTTAACATAGCTACTTTCGTGACAAGTTACATGCTAATTCCTCACAATAACATCATGCTAATCTCACAGTTACATGCTAATTTCTAACGTTAACATCCTGCTAACATCTCACATTAACACAGCTACTTCAATGCTAAATTATTCTGTTGATATGTAAACTCCTTTGTCAAGGCACTCTGCTCCTCCCACCCAGCTTAAAATACGCTGCCAAGCTTAGCAGTGTTCATTGGAGCGCTGTCTTTCCGACAGTTCTGTTTCTTCACCTGAGGAAGGCTACTTGTGTTGTGGCCGAAACGTCGTGAGAATTTTATTGTTTAATTTTAATTATTTTATTATTTCCCTTCGACGTGACTTTACCGAAAGAACCAAGAAGATGAATCCCTGCAGTCACGAAAGCTTTAAATCGAAATTTATTCAAATCAAGTTGTTTTCTTTTTACCACAGTACTTTATGGAATCCTGAAGAATAAATGCATTTTTAGAAGTATTAAACTACACTTGAAGATGTGTGAGAATGTAATTCTGCAGATGCAAGCACAGGCAAACTCGTATCTGCATATACAAGTTTCTGGGCCTCCTCACTTCACCAAACCAGCATTGACCGGCATGGTGAAGTATGGTTAAACAACTCCCACGAACGACGTGGTGTGGGGGAGGCCTCTATCAACACGCTGGATCGACAAAGGGCTGATACATGTCACGACATTGTACGTTAAGATCGTTCTCTCGTCAGCACAAGCCGTCTATGTGGACAATAGAGGGCACGACACACGTGTACACGATGTTGGTGTGCGTATATTCAGCGTGTGTATCACGTAATAATTATATGAGGTCGCGATTATGCTCAAAACGAACCAAATGTATAACATCACGAATAACTTTGGAGGTCTCCAGAGCCTGAACAATATTTGAAGTAGACACTGACCCTTGTCACGAGTTCTTATGAACTATAAACTAAACTATAAACTACTTCTATTTAACCAGGTAAGGCCCACTGAGCTATATAACTCTTACCAGAAGCGACCTGGACACAAATGATAGCTCAACGAAAGTGGCTTATCATGTGGACATTTATAGCAGTCAAGTACTCTAAACTCACGTTTCTAAATGTGGAGGGGAAAACCGAAGGACCAGGAGAAGAATCTACGCGACCACAGGGGAAAAAAATTAACAAATACAGAGCAGGCGTCAGGGTCTGGATGGAACCTCCACGCTGCTGTAGGCCTAGCGAGGTAGTTAACATCTCGACACCGCGGCACCCCTTATTAAAAGCTTAGCCATGTCTAGCAAGGTTATTGACTCATTTCACTCGACTCACGGCACCACAAGTAATGTATTAAACAAATAAAACAATAATAAAGTAGAGAGGCGCTACTTACATTTAACAATGTTGTTGTTAACTTTAAAAGGAGCGCGCTTCCCTCTGGCTTGCAGTCCGGCGTTCGCGGTCTCCACTTCCTGGATAAGCCACGCCCGTCGCGGCTATGCCCCGCCCACTGTCGTGCAAGCCACGCCGCCGCGGATCGGGCCAAGCTCATCCCACGGTGAAAGCCCCACATCCTCAATCGGAATCTTTATTTACAGACAGTCCTCGACTTACGAACGCCCAAATTACAAACAGCCGCCCTTCAGAACCAACTGGCATGAAATATACATTATTTTATATCGCCTGAAAACGCGAACTCGCGCTTGTGAGTGAGTGCACGTGCGTGAGTGTGAGCAGGGGGCACAGGTGGTGCATCAGCCAGTCATCTCAGTCATCTCAGTCAGTCGACCCGTGGCACCACCTGGGTCTGCCCCGTGACCTCCTGCCAGCGAGCGTTCGACACTTCACGTGGCCTCAAGGTGCACATGGCCTGGCACAAGCGTCGTGGTGACGTCACCGCCACTTAGTGACGAATGGCGGTTGTTGTTGTTGTGAGACAGTGAGAGAGTGTGAGGTCGACTCAGCCTCAGATGAGTTCCTGGTGCGGTGTGGAGTGAACATCGCTACTGGGGGAGACAAAGGCGACCGTGGAGGAGAATCCTCCAGGTGCTCACTGATACACTCACCAACTTTACCTCACCAATTACACCTCAACCACCTCACCACCCCAATTACACCTCACAAACCTAACCTCACCAATTACACCTCACCAATCACACCACACTCACCTCACTCACCAAACACCAACTCCACTAACCGCACAAATGGCACTCATCACACCTACTACACTCATCTCACCCACTACATTCACCACACCACCCACTACATTCACCAAACCAACCACTACATTCACCACACCAACCACTACATTCACCACACCAACCAATACATTCACCACACCAACCACTACATTCACCACACCAACCACTACATTCACCACACCAACCACACAGTCACCACACCAATAACTACATTCACCACACCAACCACTATATTCACCACACCAACCACTACATTCACCACACCAACCACTACATTCACCACACCAACCACTACATTCACCACACCAACCACACAGTCACCAGACTGACTGCACCCATCTCATCCACAGCACCAACCTCACTCATCTCACCAATCAAAACTCATCTCAACGACCGCAATTCACCACCTTCCATGCTGCCATCTACATCAGTGGCCAGCAGATGGCAGCATCTACAGGCCACATTCTTGGCCAGTCGATGGCAGCATGGAACGGAGGTTGCCGAGCAATCTATAAACGTACGATATTTATTTTGGCTCTCTACGAGGCGTGGTATCTCAGGTAGGTCTGGTTACTCACACGTACATATTATTTTATTGAGGAATTGGCAAGACATCTCAAGCAGAATCCTAAAAATTAGAGACTCAACAAGGCATCTGTGGATGAAGTCAGGCCCGTGTCTGTCTGCTCGATTATTTCATATCTGTCAACCCCTTATCAGGGCCGAGCTTATTACAGACCAATTCAGACTTTATTGGTCACCCCGTGCCCTTATAAATCTCAACGTAGTGAAAACGCGTTATCGTGTGAACACGCATGACAGACCCAGGTGTTGTGGGTTAACTCCCCGAGATAAACTTTCTTACAACTTTGTGTTTTATACGCCCAGTGCTCCGCCAATAATTGTTGTGACCGTCGCTCCTCTGCCCTCTGTTGTTCATGGAGGGAGACTGCACCCTAGTGCCCAGTATCATCTTCTGCGAGCCTCTTCAAAATGCTGATCTTGACACCGCTGGAAGAAGTCATCGGCCTTGACCTCACCCCACAACAGTGCAATTTTAACAGCTCAACATCAAAACACAATGATGGGTCGCTTGCACCAATCGCACAACACCACAGCATTGACTCTCAGCTGTTTCTTGTGTAGAGGGGGTCACGTGTGTCACCATAATTGCCCTAATCCTACAACTCGTGCTGCGTAATATTTTCCTTGCTATATTACCTGTGACACACATAATGAGGACAACCAGTAAGTAAAACGAAACCAGAGGTGGGAAACCTGTACTTTATAATATTATTAATTTCAGGCAATGTGAACACGACTTTTAGAAACACCGATGCAGCTATACACGTGCCACATTGTCCAGAAATTCAGTTGATACTAATAGGGTTTATTTGCCAGTATTGTACATTATTTAAATTACATTTGTTTGGGCGGCAAGGTGGTGCAGTGGTCACGCCCGTGCATGACATCTTCTGAAGGACTGCCTGGCTTCGCTTTCCTCATTCTGGTCCCTTTCTCTGTATGGGTTTACTCCCATGGGAAAACAACAACATACAATGTAACTGGTACTAGCCAAACATCGAAATTACTCCTGCGAAAAGTTGGCAGGCCCTCCTGAACAAGAGTCTTGAGACTCAGTGAGATTGCTTGTGTGGCGATCAAAACGTCGTGATCCATTATTATTTTTTCTACCTACGTGACTTTACCGAAAGAACTAAAGAGTAAGGATTCCTGCAGTCACGAAAGCTTCAAATCAAGATTAATGAGTGTTTACATGTGGGAGGAAATCGGAGCACCTGGAGAAATCCAAGCATATGCTCTATCACAAATCTACAGATGGAACAGGCGGAGTCCACATTATTCCACACCGCCTTCTCTACCTCCTTGACGACCAAGGGGTGGGAGTTGTCGCAACATTTTTGTGATCCACCAACCCTCACCTCCACGTAGTCGTGGATTACAGGCATACATAGCCACCACAACCATCCGGCTAAAGTAGCTGTAATGCACATCTAAAATTCTACAAAAGTTGATTGGGCAAATGTCGTAGGTCAATTGGTTTGATTTCTATGCGCATTAACCAGTCTCTAACGTATGCACATTTAGATTCGCATTCGGCCGCCAATGGAACAGGTGGAGTCCAAAAGGAAAGTGGATGTACTGATTGTATCTTCATTGCGGGACTCATCCAGCAGTGGATTGACATGGGTTTCAGGTATCCACGTGGAGACGGGCAATAAACACTGGGGCCACCTGGCGGTAAATGTTTGCCGGTGCACATTGGGACCGGCTCACACGTCACTGGCCCCAGGCAGCCCCCAGCCATTGGCGTGCAACACATCCACAATCGGAATCTTTATTTACAGACAGTCCTCGACTTACGAACGCCCAAATTACAAACAGCCGCACTTCAGAACCAACTGGCATGAAATATAAATTATTTTATATCGCCTGAAAACGCGAACTCGCGCGTGCAAACTGAAACCACGGAACTTTCCTTGTTCAGCGGAGCGATCCTCCGCGAGATGTAATGAGTCAGCCTCGCGCTGTGAGTGCGTGAAAATAATAAGCAAAAATCCAGATTCATATTCTTGGTTCTTTCGGTAAAGTCATGTAGATTGAAAATAAAAAGAAAATAATAAAGGAAAATAAATTAAATAAAAAAATACAATAAATAAATTGAAAATAATAAAAGCTTTTATTATTTTCAATTTATTATTTTTTTGGAATTTTTTTAATTTGCAGAATCTACACACCACGTTGGTGGCCGGAAGATGGCAGCATCTACACGCCATAATCTTGGTTCTTTCGGTAAAGTGACGTAATAGAAAATAAAAATAATAATAAAGACTAAATTTAAATTATAAAAGCTTTATTTTCACATTATTATTTGTATTTTTGTATTACATAATATCATTTGTATTTTAAAATCTACGTGACTACCGAAAAAAACAAGAATATGGCGTGTAGATTCTGCCAATTAAAAACTTTAAATAATAAATTAAAAATAATAAAAGCTGAAATAATATTAAAAGCTTTTATTCAATTGATTATTTTAAAGTTTTTTTTTTATCTCTGTGACTTTACCAAAAGAACCAAGAATATGAATGTGGGTTTTTTGCTTTTATTATATTAAATTTCACATTTTTATTTGATTTGATTCTTTTTTATTTTCTATCTACGTGACTTTTCCGAAAGAACCAAGAATATGAATTCTTGAAGTCACGAAAGTTTGAAGTCACAATCTATTCGACACATTGGTGGCCGGCTGATGGCAGAATCTACACGCCATATTATTGCTTCCTTCGGTAAAGTTACGTAGATAGAAAATAAAAATAATACAATTAAAATAATAATTTGAAAATAATAAAAGCTTTTATTCTTATAAATGTATTATTTGAAAATTGAAAATAATAAAAGCTTTTATTCTTTTCAATTTGTTATTTGTATTTTTAAAATGTTAAATAATAAATTGAAAATAAGAAAAGCTTTTATTATTTTCTATTTATTATTTGTATTTTAATTTTTTAAATAATAAATTGAAAATAATAAAAGCTTTTGTAAAAGTTTTAATTTTATGTTATTATTTAATTTTTTTGTTTTATTTTCTATCTACGTGACTTTATCGAAAGAACCAAGAATATGAATCTGGGTTTTTGCTTATTATTTTCAATTTCTGATTTTTATTTGTAACTTTTTTTTAAATTGGAAGAATCTACACGCCACGTTAGTGGCCGGCAGGTGGCAGCAAAATAAAAATGATAAAAATCAATTGAAAATAATCAAAGCTTTTATTATTTTCAATTTATTACTCGTATTTTTATATAATTCATAATAAAAGCTTTTATTATTTTCAATTTATTATAAAAGCTTTTATAATGAAAGCTTTTATTATTTTAAATTTTATTATAATACAAGCTTTTATTATTTTCAATTTATATTTTTAAATTTAATTATATAATTTTAATTTTCAAATCTACGTGACTTTGCCGAAAGAACCAAAAATATTAATTCCAGAAGTCACGAAAGTTTTAAGTCAAAATCTACACGCCCTATTGCTGGCCGGCAGATGGCAGCATCTACACGCCACATTGGTCGCCACTCCTGTGGCGTGTCGATGCTGCCAGGTGTGATTGGAGAGGTGAGTGCGGTTGGTGAGGTGTGATTGGGGTGGTGAGTCAGGTTGGTGAGTTGCATGGTGAGTGTTGTCGGTGAGCACCTGGAGGATTCTCCTCCACGGCGGCCTTTGTCTCCCCCAGTAGCGATGTTTACGACACACCATACCAGGTGCTCATCTGAGGCTGAGTCGAGCTCACACTCTCTCACTGTCTCAAAACAACAACCGCCATTAAATAGCACCACGACGCTTGTGACTGGCTGATGCACCACCTGTGCCCCCTACTGTGCCAATTTGCTGAGCTTTAGCCAACCGACGCTCCGCTCGTTGCTGTGAGCGTCGCTCCTCCGCCCTCCGTTGTTGTTGGAGGGCGACTGCCTCCAACTGCCCAGTAGCATCCTTCACGAGCATCCTCCACAGAGGCCGATCTTGACACCGCTGGTACCAGTCATCGGCAAGTCTACTCAGCTCCACATCTTCCTGTACCACATCGCTCCATCTCTTCTCTAGCCCGTCGCCACGCCCGTTTAGCCCCCTCGATCCGGCCGAACAAAAGCTGTTTGGGCATGCGGTGATTGGGCATGCGGGTTACATGGCCCAGCCAACGCAGCCTTGCCTGCTGGAGGAGCTCACCGATGGGACTTTGTCCAGATCTTTCGCGGATTTGTCAGCTCCTCACACAATCCAGCCTGGTTAAACCCAGGATTGATCGTAGGCAGGCCAGCTTAAATGTTTCCAACCGGCGAAGATGCTGCATTAAGGGGGTCCACGTTTCACAAGCGTAGAGGAGGGAAATGACTGTGGCCGAGAAGACCCGAAGCTTCATGCGGAGCGACAGACCAGGTAGCTTCCACACAACGTTACACAACCAATGAAAATATAATGCCGCTCAACTAATTCGGAGTGAGACCTCTGCTGTTAAACCGGAGCTGGTCATAAGCCAACTGCCCAGGTATGGGAAACTCTCCATTCTCTCCCCAACTGCCCCATCACCGATTGGAAGTTGTGGGGGTGGAGTGCCCGATGGCACAAAATACCCAGGCAGGTGCTTCGTTTTGGTGGGGCTGATGGTAAGGCCCCACCTCTTAGTGGCACACTCCAGTTTCAGCAGCAGCGCCTCCAACTCCTCCTCTGAATGAGCAGCAATTACCAGGTCGTCGGCATACATAATGTGGTTGACCAATAGGGAGCCATCCCTTGACCGCACCCGGACATCGATCAGCCTCCCATTGTATCTGTACCAGACAGAAATTCCTCCGGTACAGCTACTGAAGGCTTCACGAACTATGTGGTCGAAATAGATGTTAAACAATGTTGGAGCCAGAGGACATCCCTGTCACATCCCAAGGTGTACAGGGAATGGCTCTGACTCCCGGCTACGTAGTTTTACCCGGGCCTGCTCACCATCATGAAGGTCCTTAATGAGCGTGAGCAGAGGGTCAGAGACTCCGAAAGCACGAAGAACAACCCAGAGCCCAGACCTACTGATGGTATCATAGGCCTTGACCAGGTCAATAAAGCAGAGATGTAGGTCTTGTTGGAATTCCCTACACCTCTGCTGTAGCAGACGGACAGAAAATATGGCATCTGTACAGGACCGCCCTTTCCTGAAACCACATTGGGGCTCCACAAGCCTCTCCTCAGGGTACCTAGCAAGGCGATGTTGAACAAATCCTTGCCAGGACCTTTCCCGGCACACTGAGGAGTGAGATGCCCTGTAGTTGTTACAGTCTGTGCGGTCCTCCTTCTTAAAGAGGGGGCCCACCAGGGTATCCTTCCTATCCTGCGGAACCCGTCCAGTGGCCCAGACTTGTTATGATGTCATGTAGGGCAGTCTACGCACAAACGCCACCCTCCCCAAGCATTTCGCTTTGGAGATCATCTCTGCTCGGTGCCTTTCCTGTTCTCGGACTCTGGATCGCCCTCAGTACTTCCTCAACGGATGGTACCTCAGCCAGCCACTCACAGAGGGTGACTTCCTCCTCCAATATTTGAGGCACCGCATCCTCAGCAGAGTCATCCCCACTTTGTCCCATGATGTTTTCCAGGCTGAGGGATTCCCCCTCCCCCAGGACCTCACAGAAATGCTCAGCAAATCTGCAAACCTGTCCCTGGGGGTCGGAGATTGGATCACCCTTCGTTCCCCTAATGATGTAGTGGATATAAATTGACGAATAAACTTCTGATGAGGCAACACGATATTTATTGTCTTCCTTACAAGTCCCTAACACAAAGGGTATATCGGTCCCTTTATCCGATCCCTGGGGAGGTATGGCCTCCGGATTATAGGGCCCTATCACTGGGTACCCCGTTACCCTTCCTCCGGCTGGGACCCTAGGAGAGGCTATTTGACCTGACCGTACCCGGTCCGTGGGTCCTGACCACTGGCCTCACTGAGCTCTGGCCCTTAGAAGGACAACGGAGCTTGGGGTCCAGAGTCCTATCTTCAGCCCAGGTCTTCGATCTTCAGCTTGCAGATGACTGAGCCAGACCTCTGAGAGGTCCGGCTTTTGGTTCGTGGCTTGCTCCGCCCTAGCCACGCTTCCCTTCTAGAACGTTCTGGAAGGTGACATCATCCCCCGGTTCCCCCCTCCCGGGGCCCCGGGGAATGTGCTCCAGGATCCGTTTGCTAGGGTTTATCGTTGGCCCCTTTTTGGGCCATGGACATTAGCCCTGGCGTGATAGCGCTTCCGCCCCCTATTGACGATAAGGGGAAGCTACCAGCCCACAGAGTGGTGAGTGACGATTACCCCTACAATGGTAATAGGTGTGGCGCTGTAGGTTACTTTTTTGATGGAGTTAAATAGGGATTTGTGATCGCGGGCCATTGAGGCAGACTCCATCTCCTCAGCAACCCGCGACCACCACCCATCCTTGCAGCGCCTCACGGCTCTCCGAACCTCCGAGCGAAGGCTGCGGTAAGCCTCCTCATTCTCTGACGTGGGATGCTGTAGACGATTAGAGTGGGCCTGTCGCTTTTTCTCAACCATCCTGAACGCCTCCTCTGTCAGCCAGGGTCTCTGGGGAGGTCTGGACCGCGTACGCAAAGCAGCCATTGCAGCTGCATGAGTCACAGGCTTAAACCTCGTCCATTTACCCTCGACATCAGGAGGAGTGGGGGACGATGCTGTCTCACTCACTCACAGCGCGAGGCCGACTCATTACATCTCGCGGAGGATCGCGCTGCGGAACAAAAAAAGTTCCGCGGTTTCAGTTTGCAAGCGCGAGTTCGCGTTTTAAGGCGATGGGGGCCGTCCATAAATGATGTCACGCACCTGGGGAGGGGGGGGGTCAGACATTTGTGACGGGGGGGGGGTTTGAGAAATGTGACGTCACGTCAAAATGCGCAACTTTAAATAAATATAGACAACACGTTCTATTTAGTTAAATAGACTTTTTAATAAATGTTTTCTCCTACATCAGAGTGCAGCGCCACATTAAATACAATGACAATAGTTTAAAGCGATTTGAAGCATGTTTTATTTTCAAAATGAAAATATGTTTTTTGGGGGGGGGGGCAGAGCTTTGTGACGTCATACTTGAGGGGGGGGGGGTCTGACTTTTTGTGACGCCGTGTGACGAGGGGGGGGGGGGGTCAAAAATCGTCCAAAATCGCGTGACGTCATTTATGGTCGTGATATATTATTTTTATTTTATTTTTCCTACCTACGTGAACTTTACCGAAAGAACCAAAGAGTACTTATTTTGGTGGATAAGGAGTAAAATAGTAGATGATAGGATCTGCACTATTGAGGAGTTCTGTTATAATGAATCTGTTGTAATGAATCTTATGTCACCTTAAGTATGCCTTTGTGAGTACACTCGTGACACGGGTGTCATGCGCGTGATCTTTGTCTTTTGTATTAGATGTGCGAGAGCAACTCCGCTGCGAGTCATGGTGGTGCTGGGAGAATTGCCTTTACCATCGATGGCACTTCACCAGCACCCGTCTCGACCCCACCTCAATCCGGTAGAGTTACAAGAGCGAAAAAACTAATCTCTTGTGACGTCTGTGGGAAAAAATTCCAACTGGCATGGTGCCTAGAATCCCACGTAAGAACGCACAAGGAGACCCGTGATCAATGGGGCGGCATATGCGGACAAAGCTTTGATCAGCCAGGAAAATTCAAAAGGCATTTGCAGACCCACGAAAAGTATTACATGATAAAGGGTGCACCAGGCTTGGTGAATAACGGCAGTTTTGCCAATGCGGTGTTGAATCCGATAGAGTCACTAGAATCTGATAGAGTCACTAGAGTGAGAAAACGAATCTCTTGCGACGTCTGCAGGAAAACATTCCAACTGGCATGGTGCCTAGAGTCCCACATGAGAATGCACAAGACCGGTGGTCAAAGCTGCAACATCTGCGATCAAAGCTTTGATCGGCCCTACAAACTCAGAAGGCATATGGAGTAACCCACGGAAAGAACTCAAGGGGCGCACGTGGCATGGTGAATGACGGCAATTTTGCCAATGCGGTGTTGAAGGTGTGTCAGAGCTACTCGGCTGCGGGTCATGGTGCTGGAAGAATTGCCTTTGCCATGGATGGCACCAGCAGCAGCAGCAGCTTGTCGAGTCCTGGTGGTGAGGAGGCAGAGTTGCAGACAATGCCACCTTCTGCAAAGGGCGCACCTGCGTGCAACGAAGTTATTGCTATCACAGCAACCGCGCATGGAACGAAGGCGCCTGCTGGGAAACGCCACGCTTGACCAGCGCCCGTCTCGACTCCACCTCACTCCCATAGTCACTAGAGTGAGAAAACAAATGTCTTGCCAAGTCTGTGGGAAAGCATTCCAACTGCCATCATGCCTAGAGTCCCACATGAGAACGGACAAAGAGACCCCTGACCAATGGCATCTGCGGTCGAAACTTTGATCAGCCAGGCAAATTCAGAAGGCATATGGAAACCTACGAAAAGGACTATTGAATATTTATTTGCTGTTCTATTACTGACGCTATCAACAGAAGGTGTGTACCGGATTAATTACACTTGTGGCAAATGCGATGTTGGGCAAACAGGACGAATGATCAGCACGAGACTAAAAGAATACCACAGAAATATGAAATGCTCACAAATACAACTGTCAGCAGTAGCAGAACACGCGTGCCCACAAAGACACTCAATTGATTTTGACAATGTTGAAGTTTTGTGCAAAACATGTTACTTCTGGCCAAGACTAATTACAGAATCTATCGAAATTTAAAGAAATAAAAATAACTGCAATCGTTTGGATAGCTACCGACTTAGTGCTGCATGGAAGAGAATCATCAAATTACCGTTTGTACGGCTATTTTAGTACACACAATGGACACTAACTACAAGATTAATGGGCTAGCATAATGTGCATGTATAATGTACGTTGATTCATTAATCCCCCCCCCCCACTGTGCGCTCAAAGAGAGCACAAGTGTTGTCATCACATCTACGCCTCTATAAGGAATTAAACAGGTGGACTTCTCCCAAACCTTGTGTTGCCTGATGAAGCTAGTTGTAATTACTGAAACATCGTACTCTGATAGTAAATGTTGTGGCTTGGCTCTCCAACACACCACACACCGGTGTGCTGTACTAGTGATGAATTGGCATGTTCTGTTTACGTGACAACCCTTACTAGTTGGCTGTCGGGTGGTGGCGGGTTTAACGACATATTTACGCGATCCAACCCATAAAACCTGTATTATGGATATTTGTCGCGAAAGCCTACGTGTTAAACTGCCATGTATTTTTACGTCTATTGCTGTATTTTCTTACGTGCAATATATTTAATAAACCATCCTAATTTATTCATATTTTTGTTCATAGTTATATCATTGTTGCGCGTGCGGTGTGGTCAGTGGATATTGTTCAGTGGATCAAACCGAGACAAATATTTTTACAGCGGCTGTGGCTGCACATTGCAACAGCGCATTCCGAATGGTGTAGAACGCATCGCCCATAATCTGTATCTGTGTGCAAACACCAGGTATGGTTGGTAAGACACACGTTTGGTTTTAAATGAATAGAACTTGAGCTTCAGCCATATTGTTCATTATAGACCCCACTTTGTAAGAATTAATCACGCAAACCTTGCGCCTGATTCATTTGAGTCGGTGTGCTCATGAGCAACAGGGCATTTGTGGCAAGGTGTTAATGTACCACAGATTAGCACGGTTGGCTACGTACACTGCGAAAGAAGTTCAACACATATTCTTTGGGTCTTTCCGTAAAGTCACGTAGATAGAACAATAAAATAATAAAAATAAAGTGAATAAAAAAGTAAAATATATCACGACGTTTCGATCGCAACACAAGCAATCGTCATCAGGAGAAAAATGATGAAGATTGCTTGTGTTGTGATCAAAACGTCGTGATATTTTTATTATTATTTTGTATTCACTTATTTTTATTATTTTATTGTTCTATCTACGTGACTTTACAGAAAGACCCAAAAAATATGAATTCCTGCAGTCACGAAAGCTTTAAGTCAAGATTCAAGTTCAACACACTTTCATGCATTGTGGAAAGCGAGTATCCTCGCACGTACAATGCACTGGACCGCATGTTCATGTTAAGTGAGTCGGGGGCTTTGTCACTGCCTACCCCATGATATAAATAATCTCAGGGAATTAAATTGCAAGTGTGCAATCTCCCTTCTGGTGGGCATCGAGGATGAGTCATACCCTGGCTTGCCAGGAGGCAGTGGAACACAACTGTGGAATCCTTTCCATCTGCACGGGATAGAACGTTGCCCCCTTGCTCACATTCGTTCGTTTTCTGCGAGTGTACTGGTTTCCCCCCACATGTAAACACTCAGTAAGTGGCTGCAAATATCGGAATGTAAAGAGAACCGCAGAGCTTGGGCGATTGTTGGGAGTGCCGGCTCACCGCCTGGCTGCTGTCTCCCCGCTCGTCTGTGGGAGACATATAGAGGTACTGAATTAGATTTATATTCTCTACATAACATGATTCCTATCTACACAAAGCACTCACCGCGTGGAGTACAGCAAATGATATTGCACGAAATAAAAAATAAACGTACATGACCATAACAGAAGCCAATGGGTACAGCTGTGCATACACATACACACATATACACGATTCCTACTGATGGTTGGAACGATTCACCACTGCCGGAGAGTCAAGGAATTGTCATGATTCAGGATCATGAATACAAACTGTCCCCGTTCTCAAACCTGAGTATGATTTAAAAGGTCATAGAACGCCTTTGTCGGAAGCAATTACTTCCCCATGTCACTGCGATGGGCAGATTCATGCAATTGCAGTCGGCTTACATATTGTCAGTAGACCCCCCCATACGCAAGCGTACGCATTTGGGTTAACCCCTCCTCCCCCCTCCATGCATACATACTAAATGGATGCCCCCTTAACAGCCACACCACCACTCCTCACACGAGACAAGCACGTGACTCTCGGTGTAAATGGAGCCGGAGCGCGAATACACGTGCCGATGCCCCAAGTACAGTTGCCACCATTTCCACGACAGAGCAAACCCAGGCACATTTCTAAGCGAGCCCAGGTCTATTGTTAAAACTGTGCAGTTCACGGTGATAAAATTAACCATAGCTATACCCGGGGTACCAGATCTCGACACAAATCAATTCCTGCTGCCACCCGAACACTGTCCGGGGGTCAAACGCGGACAGGTGGCAGCCCCAATCGCGAGGCCACATCTGCACCGACTCACGGTAAATGTGTGCAGGGCCAGCAGGAAGAGCCCCGGGATCTCGGAGCGCAGCCACTGGTTCCACGCGCTGTCTCGGTCCACGTCCTCGCGTGACGACGACGACACTTCAAAATCACCTGACCGGAAGGAGGGGGGGTGGGAGGGAGAGTAAGAAGGTACGAAGGGGAACCTTCTAACTCTTTCACAGTGACGCGTTCTTCGCGTGCGTCACCCTGCAGCCAACCTCTCTGCTCTCGTGTGTGAACGTGGGTCAGTTTGGTTTAATCGTTCAGAATGAATGGGGCATGACCCTGGCCCTTGTGCAACTTATTATTTTCCATGAGATAATACCAAACACATCATTCATGTGTGTGTGTGTGGCCTGCAAGCAAAACCTACATGCTCTCGAGTCATATATCGGGAGCAGTCACATGTGGGAAAGCATTGCCGAATTCCTAGAAAGGCTCAGCTCTCTCCAACTTATGTTGAAAGCATTTATGCATTAGTTCTGCCCGTACCTCTTTGTGCCTGTGTAGTGGGCAGGCAAGTGTGGTGGAGCAGCAGGTCCAGCACACGGGGTGTCCAGCAGAGGAGAGGAACTCCCCGTGGCCGTGGCCGGGGAAGCAAAGGTCGGCGGCGCTGGGAGCGGCGTCAGTTGCGCGGCGTCTGTGGGAGAAGGCACAGGCCTCTGCTGAAGATTATCATCCGCAGACACATCACACGGCTTGCCGGACACGTCACGCACTCGGCCCTGTGATTGTGGAGGTGAGACAGGTTCGCGCATGGCAACGAATGGCTTGTCGCTGGACAAACATCGACGGCAACATCGGGAGAACGCGGCACGAACTCGTGCAGAGTTTCTGGCACCGTATGAATTTACACTCCTTGTAGGTATGTGCGTTGAACCTCTTTCGCGCCGTACGTCAGCCAGCCGTGCTAATCGGAGGTGCAGATGGATGCAATTGAAGGAAGTGGAGCAGAGATTTCAAAATGAAACAAAAAAATTGATGCAGAAATTACACAAGTCCAGGGGACTTCACCAAGGCCGTGTTATCCCAGAATCTGACAGAGCACAAAGGAAGATTGGCAATGGCAAAAAATGGCTTCATAACTATCATTGTCAGATGGCACACTTGCATCTTCAGTCTTCAGTCAGCGTCAGTAATTTAAGAATGCACGCATGATGCGTGACACCAACTAAAATGGCATCGATGCTGACTAATCACATCCTCTCCAAGATGTGGAACTCAAGAGACATGGATGCCTCTTCCAAACAGGACTACCCTTGACAATTGAGTTGTCGCCTGGGTAAAAATAAAATGAACTAGGAGATTTCAACTTGAAAATCCAAACCATCGCACCAACAGTAATGGATGGAATCCTATATGAGGCGCACACTGCAGTAGCTTCAGGTGGACTCTGGTACCTGCTTTAACGTCTGTGTGAGAAGCATCTTCTCCCACTGAAATTCAAACAAAGTTGACAGTTAGACAGGAAATGTTTTAAAACATCCGCAGTAAAATTCAAGTATGTATACCATTAAAGTAAACTATTTTTTATTTACCAGGTAAGGCCCATTGAGAGCTATATAGCTCTTTCTCAGAAGCGACCTGGCCACAAATTATAGCTTAACGAAGTGGCTTATCACGTGGAAATTTATAGTAGCCAAATACTCTAAACGCATTACTTACAAATAGCTCACAAAGCGGTTATCCTCCCACTACCCTTGGGTTACCTCCTGTCCCGGTCCAGCCGAGACAGTCTGTGAATTGGCATCTGTGTTTGGGTGGCATGAATTAATTTGTACCGAGATCTGGTACCGGTACTGTGCTGAACTTTACTACTGCATGGTTGTTGACAGACCTAGACAGACTGAAACATAGGTCTGGGTTTGATCTCCATAGTGGAAAAGGTGGTAACCCGAAAACTAACCCAAACCCTTCCACATTCAACGATAAACACTTCTAAAACCGAGTTCGCTCGGAAATGACCCCACTAAACCGCACGTATGTAAACGTTTGACTTCAGTGGTTCCTCCGCCGCGTGCGAACGATGAAGTGCACGGCCTCTCGTGATAATGACCTCACACCCGCATGGCTGCACGAAAGGCGGTGCTGACGAGCATGAGGCAGGTGGAAGAGGCAAAACGAGGAGGCAAGATTAGAGTGCTGTAGTCGGTGGGGTATAGTGGGGCCTATTTCCAAATGATTGATTTATGTGGAAATGAAATTGGTCAAGAGCCCGTTACTTTGTAAACATTAGCATGTATCTACTTTAATACCAAGTCTGCAGGGGTGGGAAAGATGAGGTCTATTCATTCTGGTGGGCAAAGAGAATTTAGACACTCCAAGTTAAGTCTGGTGGCATACGGATAAAAATGCACCTTACAAATGTAAATAATGATTATTAATCAATCTTCTTCTTCACTCCCACGGTGTTTCCAACCAGGGTTAGGCCATGTAATGATCTGACGTGCTGTACACTTGTACAGTGTTTCTGAATTATTGTATCATTATGAATTCAGTGCCCCTTCTGCGACCTTTCCCTAGATCCCCCTCTTGTGTATAACCTGGCCTGCTGACGTCAGGGCCGTAAGCCTCAGATCCCTTTCCCTGCCAGCAGCAGGCGCTATGCTGTTACATTACGATTCTATGCCACTACACAGGGACTCCTCTACTTACGAACATTCGACTTATGAACTTTCAGAGATATGATCCAACCTGTCCGTATGTCCAGTTTCCTGTTCGGACCGAGAGTCGCAAGTTCAACCACCGCACAATAGGTGGTGATGGTGGCATCTACATCTGCAGAACGTGAAGAACCAGAGGCAACTGTTAAAGCCATTCCCCGTGTTTAGTGTACAAGTCGTAAAACGTGTTTGAAATCGACGGGAGTAAAGTTGGACTCACGAACAAATCGACTTACGAACAGACCTATGGAACCGAACTCGTTTGTACGTACAAGAGTCTGTATATGGTGGTCACTCTGAACAACAGAGACCCAGCCTCCTTTTTACTATTTTTGGTCCATTAGGACATTACCAGATGCATCTTTCTGTGATAACGACCACACAATACACATTAGACGTGTCACAACAGGTCACGTTTAATAGTCTAACCTTGTCTGGAGTAAGTCGCATACGGTAGACATTTCTGCGCATTTGCAGAATTACATGTCTATGACAAAGGAACCAAGTGTATTGCATTACAAGGGGTGCTTGATCATGTGTGGATGCAGATTCCCGCAGCAATAGAGGGAATAGGTTGTTCGCAGCGCCACTGATTAATCAGAATCAGAATCTATTTTATATCCTGGAGGAATACGATGAGCTATGAAGATCTTTTTCACATATGTCCAGTAGGGGAGGGTCAGCGAGCTATTTCCAAAACCGATGAGAGGCAAGATGGGGAAAATGTAAGCAAATTGCTAAAAATACAAAGTACATACATTCCTGCCAATTTGTCAACCAATGCAAGCTTGGGCAAGGTAGCAACACAACAACCACAGCTCCAGACCACGACAAGACCCCACAAAGTCCCTCAATTGCATTGCATTAAAATTGAACGTTTAATGAGCGATATTTGAAATAGCGTTACCAAATGCCAATATTCCCTTCGAATACCTGACTAATGAATGAGGCTAAGACGCTTGCAGTAATGTTCAAATATGCATCACAAGCCATTCAGAAGTGGTAGGCCTCACGTGACCACAGGGCACCACAGTGGCAATATGTTAACTACCTCGCCTGGTACGCAGGAGGCCGTGGATTCAATCCGGACCCTGTCGCCTGCTGTATATTTTGAGGTTGCATGTCTCTCTCACTACATTTAGAATAAACATCACGCGTTTAGAGTATTTGACCTCTATAAATTTCCACGGGATAAGCCACTTCGTTGAAGATAACATTTGTGATAGCCAGGTTGCTTCTGAAAAATAGCTCCATAGCTCAGTGGGGCCTCAAACTGGTAAAATAAAAAATATAGTTTGTATTCTTGGTTCTTTCGGTAAAGTCGCATAGAAGGGAAACAATAAAATAATAAAAATATAAAATAATAAAATTCTCACGACGTTTCGACTGCAACACAAGCAATCATCAGGTGATGATGATCATCATCAGGTGGTGATGATTGCTTGTGTTGCAGTCGAAACGTCGCGAGAATTTTATTGTTTTATATTTTTATTATTTTATTGTTTCCCTTCTACGTGACTTTACCGAAAGAACCAATAATATGAATCCCTGCATTCACGAAAGCTTTAAATCAAAATATAGCTTAGTTTAAAAGTTATAGTTTGAGAACGGCGGTCCGATGGGAGGGAGTGAAGGGGTATTGTGAGGAGGCGTCATCGGGAGTGGAAGCTGCTGGTGGGAGCATGGGAGGTGTGGGGAGTGTGAGGTGCATCGGCATTGTGGAGAGGGAAGGGGTGAGAGTGTTGTAAGCGATGGGCCTGGGGGAGGAGTGGTGGATATGACGATGTGGAAGCTGTGTCGGTGATGAGGTGTGTGCTTGAAGTGAGGATTACATGGGGAGCGGTGCCGAAGTGGTTAGCGCACCGTGCGACGGGATCCGGCGACCCGAGTTCTATTCCCACTCACGGCCAACATCGGTGACGAGTATCTGAACCAATCTCGGTCCCATCCCAGGTCTATTCTGCCTTAAAATGAGTATCCAGGTTCGGTGAATGGGAGGAGACAAAGGCGGCCAGGCGTGGTGCTGGCCACCCATCCCATCTCAGCGTGTCGACCCCATGGCACCTGGGTAATGGAGGTGGTGATGAAGATGATGACGACGGTGATGATGATGTTGATGACGATGGTGATGACGAGTCACTCACTCAGACTCACAGAGCCACACTCAGAGACTCACAGCCACACTCAAGAGACTCACAGTCACTCACTCAGACTCACAGAGCCACACTCAAGAGACTCACAGCCACACTCAAGAGACTCACAGTGACTCACTCAGAATCACAGAGCCACACTCAAGAGACTCACAGAGTCACTCACTCAAAATCACAGAGCCTCACTCAAGAGACTCACAGCCACACTCAAGAGACTCACAGTCACTCACTCAGACTCACAGAGCCACACTCAAGAGACTCACTGAGTCACTCAGAGAATCACAGTCACTCACACAGACTTACACTCACTCAAGGAGACCCACAGACTCACTCACAGACTCACTCACACAGACTCACAGAGTAACTCATACACAGACTCACAGACTAATTCTGACACACACAGACTCGCAGAGTAACACGCACTCAGAGACTCACAGAGTCACACTCAGTCACTCACTCAGGGACTCACAGCCACTCACTCAGAGACTCGCACGCACTCACAGAGCCACACTCAGAGATCCAGTCACTCACTCAGAGACTCACAAAGTCACTCACTCAGAGAATCAGAGCCACACTCAGAGACTCGCAAAGTCACTCACTCAGAGACTCAGAGCTACAGACTCACAGAGCCACACTCAGAGACTCAGAGCCACACTCAGGGACTCACAGCCACTCACTCAGAGACGCACACTCAGACTCAGAACCACAGACTCACAGAGCCACACTCAGAGACGCACACTCACACCCAGAGACTCACAAAGTCCCTCACTCACACACTCACAGACTTACACAGTAACTCACAGTCACTGCCACTGAACTCAGTCTCACCGGGTAACACACTCACAGACTCGGAGTAACTCACATGAACTCACAAAGTAACTCACTCACACAGACTCACAGAGCCACAGAGACACACGGAGTCACTCACTCAGAGACTCACATAGTCACTCACTCTGACACTCGGAGACTCACTCAGACTCACACAGACTCAGAGTAACTCACACACTCACAGACTTACACAGTAACTCACAGTCACTCCCACTCAACTCAGTCTCACCGAGTAACACACTCACAGACTCGGAGTAACTCACATGAACTCACAAAGTAACTCACTCACACAGACTCACAGACTAACAAACAAAAGCAAAGATCCCCAGTGAACCCTTAACAGACTGTAGGGGCAAGTGCTGTTAGCGAGCACCTACGAAGGCCGGCACGGCACACGAGGGGGTGGGTGGCCAGCACCACGCCCGGCCGCCTTTGTCTCCCCCATTGGCGATGTTTACACACCGCAACCAGGTACTCGACCTAGGGGAGGCCCAAGACCTGTTCAGATAATCGTCACCGGTGTTGGTGGCCGTGAGTGGGAATCGAACTCGGGTCGCCGGGTTCGTAGCGCAGCGTAGCGCTAACCGCTGCGCCACCGCTCCCCACACCCTCGCTCACAAACACAACGCAGGCAGCGTGGGCAGCCCTGGTCCATCCACTGCTGGATGAGGGCCTTGCCATGCCGTGCGAGTTATTTGACCAGAAGCGCAGTGCGTGTTGTTAACATTCCCCGTGTGGTGGATAGAATCGGAGGGCTTTCCCCAGCCCTCACCCACCAGGAATGGTGAAGTATAGTCAAATACTTCCTGTGACCAACACGGCGTTAGGAGACATTCATACAACCCACAGATGGACTAATAATTATTGTAAGTTCTGTGGTGTACTTAAAATAATGTGTGGAGGAGGAGGAAGAAGCTCCAGAAGTCGCACTTCAGCAGCCACCACTGCCCCTTCGCAGTATCAACAACCACGCAGACAAATGCACTGCCACATCCTACAACACGCGTTTGTTCCTTCAAAGTAGTGAATTAGCGTCCCAACACGCTGGTTCACGAAGATGGAGCGGTCATATAATGAGCTGGACAGCGACAACAACTTAAATCAGCGGTAATAATGCGGCAGACACGCAGGAAGCAATACTTAGGTAGGCCGCGATGAGACCATGGGGCTCGGATGGCGACCCTGCCTGGGAAGGTGCACACAAACTCCTCACAGAGTGAGCACCACAATGTTGTCCTTACAACACACAGTGGTCTCGCTTTTCTTTCATATCCACGAGCACAGCAACATCCAGCAACACATATCTCCTCACATTGTGCCCAGGACTGCTTTAAATAAAGATTTTAAATAAACTTTCCCGCCAAAGAATGTTATTGAGGCGTGTGTGGGTATCGATGTTGAACTTGTGATCACATTGCTAAGAGCCGAAACACAAGGCACCCACCACCCCACACATCCTACTACTGCTGTTGTTGCTGCCTTGTGAAGTCTATGATAATGATGATGAGCAGCAGCAGCGAGATAATGAGGAGGTTGAATGTGATGATGATAATGTGGAGTAGAGTCAGGGGGGTTATGCCCAAAGTTCTCTGTCCTCACCTCCCCACCACCGCCACGTCCCAACTCTGAACATCCACACATCATCATCATCGACCAGCAATGACCAACAGCAGCTCACAGCCCATTAAATACACCACCAGTAGGACAATTGTATGGAGGAGGCCAAACAAACATCTAAAACTAACAAAATAACAATTGCCACCGAGAACTGTTTCACATAACTCGTGCACTCAAAGTCCTCAGACAATTGCAGTTATCTAAAGGTTCTAATTGTGCCCGAGTGTGGCTGCGTCTTGCCTCGACAAAGGCATCGCCAATCCGCAAACTCTCGACGGCTCCGGCTGGCTCTCTGAGCACAAACTTTGACATTTGAACCTCACGAAATGTCTCTGCACAAGTTCCAGCGGTGTCTAGGTGGCAGTAAGTGAATGCACGCACGTGTGGAGGAGGAGGAGTGTTTCTATTATGAGGACAGTGCTGCTGCTGTTGTTGTTGTTACTCTACGATGGTAGTAGAGCTTAGCTAGAAAAGTCTTTGTCAGGAGGCCACAAATATCCTCTCCACCAAACAAAACTGTCGGGAACAGAGACTTGAAACTCAGTAACGCTTCGACAAAAGTGCGTCAATGTTCTCATCGCTAGTGCACACGTGTCGTCATTACCTTATCAGTGCCCTACCTTATTACAGACCAATTCAGACATTATCGGTCACCCCTTAACAATCTCCACCGTTCATCCTACAAAGTCCCCATGACAAGGGAGAAACACCACACAGAGACATTGTGTTTTTTAACCCCTATTGAAACGTCCGTACGCCGTAAGGAGCCGCAAACTCAATGTCCCCGCCGCCCAAGAAGACGGCGTAGAAGACCGCGCGGGTCGGCAGGGGTCACGCTGCTGCTGCTGCTACTGTGGAGCTCCGCTGTGAGTCGACGCAGAAGGGCGGCGGTGGTGGTGGTGAGAGCCCCGACTCCCGGAGTCGCAGTGACAGTCGCGTGGCACGGCAGTCGTGGTGGGGCTCTCTGGCTGCTGCTGCTGCTACGGGAGATGAGCGGCAACTCCGCGATGTCTGCTCCCTCCTCCTCCTCCCTTGTGGTGTCAATGGGGGGGGGGAGCGCTCCTTGAGATCCTCTCGGCAAGGCCTGGCCACCCCTGATGGCTCTCCTCCTCCTCCTCTCGGCGGTGTCACCACCTCGTCCACCTCCTCTTCAGCCTCACGTTGGGATTTTGCTCCACGTAGCACACCACTGTCACTGAGAGATAACCGTGACAACAACAACAATCCTTGTACAGAGACGCAATACGCCCGCCAATATTCCTCTCCCACGATGATATGAGGCCTGTTACTTTCGTCAATTACCCCCTCAAAATATCGGATGGGAATCACTTTGAGATAAAATCACCATCTTAACACGTTAACATAACTGCTCCTCAGCAACAATATTCACCCAAAATAAATACTTTTATTGATGTAATATTTTAAACGATAGTCAACGACTTCGTTTTTTTAATACGAGCAGACAACACACATCTATACAGTAAACATACAGAACGATAATCTGTAGTGGTGTCCACTTTAACATTATTTTAAGCCAGCTTCCCCATTGCTGTGCATTCGTCAGACACTAAATTAATCTCCCTATGCCTGTCCTTAGCCCAAATAACTTATATCGCCTTGTAACTCGTGTCATAGATCACATTTAGCCACACACAGAGATCACAAATGAATACAAATGTATGCAGCTGCCCCCCCCCCACCCACCCCCAATTTTAGTCCAAAATCTAAAATGTGTGCATATTTGTGACTTTGGTTTAAAGAGAAAAAAATATAAAATTATATAATTATATTTGTGAAAAAGTTATTTGCAGCTCATCAAATTCCTCCAGTATAAATACACATGCCGATTCTGACATTCATTGTAAGTATGTAATGTTGAACTTCTTTCGCACCGTAATGTAACCGACCATGCTAATCGGAGGTGCAGAGGAAGGGCAACAAACTAAACACAAACAGCGTGTTGACGGTGTGTTTAATGGCTCCCTCAGCCAGTGGGATTCACACTCTTGGCTTAGGACCACTCATGGAGGATGAATGAGCATTGCCTCCGCCCCTGCGTGTTGCGATGCTCAGAGCGAGGTGACAACTCTCATTCCGTGCGTTCTCCCCCCCCACCCCAGAGCATCAACAACAAGAGACAGCAGCTGGAGTTGGAGATCATGAAGATCCTGCAGAGCAAGGGGGACCCTGACAACAACAACATCGTCACCCTCCTGGACAACTTCACCTTCCGGGGACACAACTGCGTCGTCCTGGAGCTCATCAGGTGAGTGTCATGGCATCCGGTGAACACCGATCCAAAGACAAAGATTAACCAGTATAGCCTGAGAAGATTGTTGGGGCAAGTGCTGTTAGCAAGTAGCACCTATGAAGACGGGCAAGGCACACGAGGGGGTGGGTGGGCAGCACCACGCCCGGCAGCCTTTGTCTCCCCAGTGGCGATGTTTACACACCGCACCAGGTACTCATTTGAGGCTGAGTCGATCTAGGGGAGGCTCAGGATTGGTTCAGATAATCGTCACCGGTCTTGGCCGTGAGCGGGAATTGTAGAGCAACGCGCTAAACGCTGCACCACCGCTCCCCCAAACACCGATGCGTCCGTGTGTTCACACACATGAATCATTTGGATGTAGAATAAATGTCCATAGGCTTTCAGAATGCCCTAGAATTATTGTATTTGTACGCGGCTCCATGGTCAGACATAACTGTTTATAATGCCTTCCTGCCTCATTGACTATGTTTTGAGTTGAGCGGCAACCCTGTATGGTTACTCCGTGCGGCTTCGCCTCAGCCAAGCACGTGTGCTCCTGTTCAAGGGGCCAATCAGGGAATGGGTCACAAGCAGGAAGAAACTGTAACCGTTCACGTTTTGTGCCGTCACGCAGCGGAGACCTCCAGAAGCTGGACGAGACCTATGGCTTATACATGACGGAATTGAAGCCGTACGTGGGCTCCATGCTGCGGGCCCTGGCAAAGCTGAAGGCGATGCACATCATTCACGCGGATCTGAAGCCGGTTAGTAAACTAAGCAGCCCGCTGCGTCTTTTGTCCGTCAGTATGGAGTTAGTGCCTCAGTTCGTGCAGTTGTAGAAAATGAGAGCACTCTTAAATTTTGATTTAAAGCTTTCGTGACTCCAGTGATTTAAAGCTTTCGTGACTCCAGTAATTCATATTCTTAGTTCTTTCTTACCGAAAGAACTAAGAATATGAGAACACTCTTGTAAACCTTAGTAACAGGATTTCGAGATATCTTATTCTACACCGCAACAACACTCATGCCACGACTTGCTATTTCATAAACACAGATAGCCAAAACTTGCATACAAATACAACTTTTCACGTGGATCTCTGTTTGCTCTCAACAACCAACGCTCCGCGGAACATTTAATATTTTCTAATTTGCGTTAAACAACAACGACCACTGCCCTAAGCAACAATTCCGAAGGCCAAAGCTAAATGATGGGCGTAGCAGTGGTGGGGTAGTTCGCAAACTGCACTCAGAGGTTAATGACCCGAATTCGATTTCTGGCCACGGCTAAAACCAGGGTTTGGGCGATATCTGAACCGGTCCTGGATCCCATTGCCTTCAACAGCCCCCTGAGCAGCATGGTGAGGTATGGCCATACAACCCCCTTGATTAACACGGCATGGGGTAGGGAGATCTTCAAGCATGATTACATTTACAAAGGGCATTAAGTGTTCAACAAAAATGAGTACATGAAATCTTTGAGTAAACCGCCATGAACCAATTCAACAAGACGCAATCTCACCGACACACCACGAGTTTCACTGACAACTACTGTCTTTTTTGCAGGCAAACATCTTGGTCAAAGACCACATCAGTGGCAATATCAGGCTCACAGGTTTTGGCCTGAGCATCAGCGAGACCTGCCCAAGTGAGTGATCTAGCTGCCCTGTGAATGTGTGTACGTGTGTAGCAGCATGTGTGTGTGCGTGTCACAGTGTTTGTGGGGAGCGGTGGTGTTAACGGTTAGCACGCTGCGCTACAAGCCTGTTTAAGCTATATGGGGGGGTCTTTGTCTTCGTGCTGTGGTGGCGTGGTGGTTAGCACCGCTTTTAAACAAAGTGTGGTAGTGACACTGATACCCTTCAAACGTTACATTTCGTCAATCATTTGGCCAGGATTTCAACTCTCAACCTCCCAGGTTTGAGGAGGGTAGTTGTCAAACAGTAACCAGTAAACCGGTAACAATTTTCATAATCGATTGCTGGTATTGAAAGTCTGGAGCCAGTAGACAATCCCATTGGAATTTTCGTCGCGGATGGCTGATTTACGTGTGATTTACATGTGATTTACGATTGCAAATGTACAGATCGCATGGCAGCCCTAAGTTCCTTTGTCCTCATTCCTCACTTAACCTTTTCCCGTTCCGAGACGTCTGCACGTTTTCAGGGTGGTGGTAGGTGTCCCCGGTTCATCACTGAATCTTGAAACGCGCAAAGCGGCTCGGCGTTAATTTTATTCAGAGAGGCGTCGCAGCGCCGTTGCTTTTAAAGAAGTTGTTACTCACCGCAGAGAACTCTCGCGACACGACAGCTGCACTCTATGATAGCTGGCACCAGTGTAATGAAAATAATTTAAATTTCTAAGTGCTACCCAGCTGATACACGCATTTATGTGGGCGATCTTTGTCATTGTGCGCATTTTGCGTGCCATACGTGACTGCGTGTGCATACCCTCATCTATTCTGCACTTCACAAGTACAGGTGAATAATGTGCAAGTGCCACCTTGTTTGGTCACCTGTCTGTCCGTGTGCTGCTAGGAGCTTGGTGTCTTGGCTCGATGTGGTACATGGCCCCCGAAATGTACTTTGGGCTCCCGGTCACATGCAGCGCGGACATGTGGTCACTCGGATGTGTGGTGGCCGAGATGCTCCTCGGGAACCCGCTCTTCAAGACAAGCTCGGAAGACCACATCGGCTATCTCATCCAGGTATCTGACGCGTAGGAAAACACCATTGCATATATATCCAGTTGGTTATAAGGTCCTGCTGTTGAGCTACAAGGCTGTCAGTGGGTTAGCCCCACAATACTTACAGGAGCTGATCCACTCATGTACACCAATGAGGTCCTTGAGATCTTCTGATCTCCTACTCAGTTTTCTGAGGTCAAGTCTCAATTCCTGGGGGCGATCGGGCTTTTTGCCAGTGCAGCTCCGAGACTATGGAACACGTTGGCCTCTGATAACAAGACAGAATTTTTAAAGCTATTTAAATCTCGCCATGAAAACTCACCTCGGTAAAATGGCCTATTCCCCATAGTTTTGGTCGTCTCATTTCCTCGTTTTGGTCGTCTCATTTCCCTGCTTTCCATACACGGGGTGCATTGGGATCCTCGGATTAAATGCGCCTTACAAATATTAATTATTATAATATATACATACTGATGAATTCTATAATTTTTATCGTAACAAACCTCGAGCCTGATACGGCACCACCAAACCGGGCGTCATATTTCCCATGGGACCGTTCCAACTGCGCCATATAAAGGAGGGAGGGTTTAATTCGAATTTGAACCAACGATGGAGTCCACGATAAACAACAACAGCAGCAGCAGGGGGTTGGTTATGACTGATGGCGCACGACGATCCACCAGCGTACAGACCCGTTGTGCGATGGCTCATGCGACAAAGCTGGTTACGTGCAGGGCTGTCGTCATCCTCTGGGCCTTTCACTGGTCAAAAAATGTCGCTCAGCTGCCGGTACACGTGAGAGGAGTGGACGTGTTCACTGCGTGATCATGCACCATTTGCATGAGTAAAGAAGTAAAGAGAGATTTCGGGTTCATCGGTAATACCAGAGAATCAGAGCGTCAGGCTGATGTCCTTCGGAATGATTACTATTGTTATGATTATTGTGGTTTGTTGTTAATCCCCGAGGCTTTCACAGCCTGTGTTGGAGAGCAACGAAGCCGCACGTAGTAACCACGTCGTCAATTAAAGACCAAATATGTATGCTTCGCCTGATGATAGAGATAAATATCTGCAAACAGTATGTACAAGAGCAGGCAAAGTTCATTGTACATCGACGTTTCAATGAGACAAAGTGCAGCGTATGTACGCTCTGTTCACTCGAGCGACGGACCTCATCCAACTCATCCCTCTTGTGATCTTGGTTTCAGATGTTGGGGCTCCCACCCAAAGCCATGATTGACGCCTCGACCCACAACATTATCTCCTTTGGTGAGTGGACAGGGGGGGTGGTGAGGTGGTGGTGTTGGAGTTCGTAGCTGTTGCTGCTGCTGCTGCTGTCACTGCCCGGAGAGTCGTGGCCGTGCAGCCGCGTGTCTCGTGCTCTGTGCTTGAATAGAAAGGCATGGAAACTGCTTCGCGTAATTTAAAAATGAACTGTGCTTTATTTGGGTTTAAAAGTCACAACGGTCTTGGCAACGTACTTGTCAGTACGTGTTGAATTAGTGCGACAGTAAGGAGTCTTATGAAAAAAATACTTTAAAAGGAACGGTTATGTTTAGGTAGCTTAGTATATTTGGAAAACCCATAGGGATTTGCAATCCAACAGAGGACGTGTGTATTAATTACATGTAATTCTGGCCATCACATTTTTAATAAAGATGAGTGGCCGTTTTTTTTAATTTCAGCATGACTTAGCACAATTTTTAAAAATTGTGTGGCAGATGCGACGGTATCCTAAATCAGCATAGAGCAGTTCTACCATAGTACAAAACAACCACAGAGAACAACCCTCCACACAAACTCTGGGTCCTTGATTGAGAAATATATTATGCTTAAAAGCACGCTTGTACAACAAATTACCATCCTCTCCAAGTGATGCAAATAATAATATAATACTAAAATAAACATCAAAGTGTCTCCTTGCTCAAACAAGTATCAGGAGGTTCTCGTCTCCTCCGGTGGCCCAGAGTTGAGAGTGGGAATTTCACTTTAACGCTTAGAAGCCATCCTTTCCACACGACTACTGCAAACGTCTCACAATCGGTTACAAATTTTATCGACCCTGGAGGGATGACAGGCTGTAGTCGACCGCCAACATGGAATCATATTTGCAAACATAGCAATTGGAGGGTTAAGGACCGCCGCCGCATTGCACTGATCGCCACAACTAATTCAGTGTTTCTCTCTTTTTCTCTCTCCAATAAACAGACAAAAAGAATCGCCCCGTCGTCAACGGGAAACGGATCGTCCCGTGCTCCGTGTCTTTGAAGGCGGTTCTGGGAACCCGCAATCAAAAGTTCATCAATTTTCTCCGCGGGTGCCTTCAGTAAGAGACTTGTTACTATTGTCTACATTTCACCTCGTACAAATAATTAAATATAAATCACTTTGCGTCTACCATCAACATTACTGGAAACGATCTTAGACCTCACGTGTCGTTTGGGCTAGGACTGCAAAGTTTTGTGTCACACCGGGGCATCGTTTCTTCATCTCGTCGCTTTTTAAAATAAATATCGTTTCTGACAAAAGTGTTGAGGATAGAATTGCGCATTTCACCCCAGACCACGATTCAATGAAGCGATTTTAGAATGCAACAGGCACCTGACTCCCTCCGTTTGCCTCCTTGGCAGGTGGGATCCCCAACGTCGCCTCACACCCACGGAGGCCCTCAACCACCCATTATTGTTGGGCGGCAGGACCGTGCCACCGCAAGCGAACTTCCCGCCTTGCCCAGCCATGGACACGGAGCCGGTGGCGGCCTGCAGCCTCTCGGCAGTCCCCCGTCTCAGCCAGGGAGATTGCCAAGTCCCTGCTGCAAGCGAGCAGACTTCGGAGTCCACTTGGTCAAATCAGAATACTGCAGGCTCAGTTTCTGGGAGCGAGTGGGCTTCAAACTCTGATTGGGGAATGGAGTCGGAGTGGGGAGTGGAGTCGGCAGGTGACTGTGCGGTAACACGAATGTCTGAAAAACTCTTCGATCAACGTGACAGCACCAATGACGTCATCGTTGAAGAGGAAATGGAGCCGATGGTGGCCTGCAGCCTCTCGGCAATCCCCTGTCTCTGTGAGGGAGATTTCCAAGTCCCTGCAGCAAGCGAGCAGACTTCGGAGTCCACTTGGACAAATCAGAATACTGCAGGCTCAGTTTCTGTGAGCGAGTGGGCTTCAAACTCTGATTGGGGAATGGAGTCGGAGTGGGGAGTGGAGTCAGCAGGTGACTGTGCGGTAACACGCCTGTCTGAAAAATTCCCCAAAGTGGTGGCACCAATGACGTCATCGCGGAGGAGGAGGAGATGGAGTCGGCCACGAGACAAGAGTGAGTCTCCAGGCAGAAGTGCACCTTGAGAAAAATGTGTATTGGGGAGGTCATTCAGACAAAGTGTCTCCTGATATAAATTAGCATATAGCAAACACCATCATCATCATAAATTAGTTATTTGAGTAAATTACACATTCCTATAGCAAGGGCAAGTCTATTTATATTACAACCACTGTTAATTCCCACAATGTAGTATTCACGATTGAGAGGAAGTAAAAAATATTGAGGACACATGAGATTTGGGTTCTGTATCAGATGAGACAAGTTCTGTATTGTAAGAACGGGGAATCTGTTTCATGAGGAGTTGTGAAATGAGGATTCTGTAATGGCATTCACCTCTTTAGTTAATCTCACTTGAAGATGTAAATATCCCAGGGCTCCACAGGATGTAATATCTTATCCCTAACCTCATCTCCACCAATCTGCAGCTAAATGCATTCCTAGTAAAAATATATATCTTAATTATAAATATATGAATTGCACTGCATCCCACTTGGAGGTGCTGCGGTTAGAGCACTCCACGATCACTGTACGCTTGCGAGTTCAAAATCCAGGTCAAGAAGGTTAACAGCTTATTTATCAACCCGAGCTATAGTCAAATAATGAATCCCATTTTGTGGGAAGTCAACAGCGGTGATCCTATTATACACCACCATTGGCTCCTGTTATAGGAATGTAGCATTCCGCTACTGGCCATAGTGAGAGATGTGTGGCATCCTCCTACCTCGCATTTGAGCGGCCGGACACATGTGAGGTGCACTGCAGCAACCAGTGTAAGCACAGCCGAGAATGCACAATGGGGCAGACGGTGGCATTATAGATACGCGCATGTCTGTACGTTGAAATAATTTTGAACGCGTACGTAGCCGATCGTGCTAACCGTAGCCGACCGTGCTAACGATGGCGCGTGCGTCCATTTGCCAGGCGGGGCCCTGCTCTCCAACCAGGCAACAACAACAACGAGGAGGATGATGATGATGCCGTCGACAAGATTGGGCCAAAGGCGTCACGCGGGTCTGGACGGAGATTCTCCCGCCTGAGGCGGAATATTCGGGGGATTCTGCGATTCATTCGGGAGCACTGTTTCTGTTACCGTGACGATAGCGCTGAATAAATCCTGTCATGCGGCTGGGCCCTCCCTGCCCTGTGTACATATTTTTCAATGTTACTGTCGTTTTTATCTCGCTTCTTTCTGGTCCAATGACTCCAAGACTCACGGTTTAAACTAAAGATCCCAGTGGTCCTCAAAAATATTTATGGGGACTCCTTCACTTAAAAAACATTCAACTTAGAAAGTCTCAGAGATACAAAGAAACCTGTCCATATGTCCAGTTGCCTGTTTGTACCGAGATTCATAAGTTCAACCGCCACGCAATAGATGGTGGTGGTGGCATCTACATCTACACAACGTGAAGAACCAGTGGCGTCTACGTCTACAGGAGATTATACAACTCTTAAAGCCATTCCCTGTGTTTAGTGTACACGCCGTACAACATGTTTGGAATCGACAGGAGTAAAGTTGGACTTACGAACAGACTTCTGGAACCTAACTCGTCCGTAAGTAGAAGAGTCCCTGTATATGGTGGTCACTGAACAACGCAGACCCAGCCTCCTTTTTACGATGTTTGGTCCATTAGGACGTTACCAGACGCATCTTTCTGTGCTGACGACCACGTGATACACATTAGACGAGTCACAACAGGTCACGTTTAATACTCTAAACTTGTCTGGAGTAAATTTTGATTTAAAGCTTTCGTGACTGCAGTAATTCATATTCTTAGTTTTTTCGGTAAAGTCACGTTGAAGGAAACAACAAAATAATAATATAATATATATGACCGTTTGAGTTATGGTCGAAACGTCGTGAGAATTTTTTATTGTTTTATATATATTTTATTATTTTGTTGTTTCCCTTCAACGTGACTTTACCGAAAAAACTAAGAATTGTCTGGAGTAATTCGCATACGCCAGACATTTCTGCACATTTGCAGAATTACATGTCTATGGGAAAGGAACCATGTGTATGGCATTACAAGGGGTGATTGGTCGTGTGTGGATGTAGGCTGTTGGCAGTGCCACTGATTAATCAGAATCTTTTTTTCATCCTGGAGGAATCCAATGAGCTATGAAGCTCTTTTCACATATGTCCAGTAGGGGCGGGTCAGCGAGGTATGTACAAAAACGATATGAGAGGCAAGATGGAGAAAATGTAAGCATGTTGCTAAAAATACAAAGTACATAGATTCCTGCCGATTTGTCAACAAATGCAAGTTTGGGCAAGGCAGCAACACAACAACAGCACCAGACCACGACAAGACAACGCACAGTCCCTCAATTACATTGCAAATTAAAATCGAAAGTTCAATGCGCGATATTTGAAACAGCGTTACTAAATGGCAATATTCCCCTCGAATACCGAATGAACGAGGCTAAGACGCTTGCAGTAATGTTCAAATATGTATCGCAAGCCATTCAGAAGTGGAAGGCCTCACGTGACCACAGGGCACCACGGTGACTGGGAGATGTTAACTACCTCCCCTGGTACGCAGGAGGTCGTGGGTTACATCCCAACCCTGACGCATGCTGTATATTTGTCTGCTATAAATGTCCACGTGACGATAAGCCACTTCGTTGAGCTATCATTTGCGATGGCCAGGTCGCTTCTGAAAAACTGCTATATATGCTCAGTGGGCCTTACCTGGTAAAATATAAATAGTTTGTCAATTAGTAAATAAATGAAGTATATAAGTTCCAATTTCATTCATACATACATTTCCAAGCTTGGAAAAGGCAGTAAAACAATAGCAAAAACAGCCACAGTCCACACCAGGAAAACATACAGTGCGCCGGTAAAATTGTACTTAAAAACTGAACTGTGGATACATTGTTAAGAATACAAAAAATAGTTTAGTTAAAAATCATTTGGTTGATAAGGACCTGGGTAGTGATCTGCGATTATTGAGTGGGGGTTTGGGAGTCGCTGACTGGGAGGAGTGGGAACGGGTGAAGCCGGATCTGCCACGCGTTGCGCTCACCAACTCGAGCTTCGCCGGGACAGCAACAAACGAAGAGACGGAGAGAGGAGCTACCCCGGGTTTACATCGCCATGACTCACGACGCACACAACACACACGGCACATGCCCAGGGGGAGGAGGGCGATGACCACCCCACAGTGCGATAGCTACGACTCCCCTTTCAATTAGTGAGCCATCCTCACACAACGCTGCACGGAGTGTGCAGCGTTATCAATGAACACGGCACTACCACTGCACGGAGTGTGCAGTGTTATCAATGAACACGGCACTACCACTGCACGCGAGCAATCGGCTGCTTAGTGAGTTACACGGCACGGTACGGAGCTATTAACGCGACACGAACCACAGCGTGTTCCCGGGGTACTCAACTACCTTAGTTTCTCAACTACCGGGATTACTCAACTCAATATTTCAAGAGGCGCAATGCACTGTGGTGAATACGAGACAGTGGTCCTTCATAAACAACATCACCAAACAGTCTTTAAAGAGCAGCATGCGGCACCGGGAGACGCAGATTGCCAACCCCTGAGCTATTCTATTCGTGCGCATGAGGGCAACATGTTCAGGAGCCATAAGCCAATGTCCGAGGTCTGCTGGTCACGACGAGAGGGCTTCATGTAGGGTTACAATTCCTGCTCCTCCTGTTATTTGTGGAGTGACTCATGCAGCCAGCTGTGGCTCTAGGGTTTGGTGATACATGTTATTTATGTAGTTTATTGTTAAAAATTCGGTCACAGTTCCTACGATCACTGTTACATTGCATGTATAGCTTTATTTTGGTGATTTCTAAAAGTTTTTTGGTTTGGCCATGTTTTTGTTTATTGTAGTACGGAGTTAGACTGATGGCCTTAATCTAAGTTTTCTTGTTGTTGTTGTTGTTGTTTGTCTTGCATCCCACTGGGATTTTTGCACACAGCGTTGGTGTACGGTGCTATATCAGGAATATTTTGACGTTTTTTCCTGGATTTTCTGTTTGCACATGCACAAAGTCACTTTAAGATGTTTTCTTGGTCATGTTTTTGTCTTTTTTGTTTGTTGAGGTTGCACCCGATTCAAGAGCCGAATGGCTCACAGGGCTATACCAAATAAATGAAAACTAAACTAAACTAAAACTACTCCGTTGAAGGAGCACAAACGACTGTGGTTCACAATATCGTGAATAGCTTGGGTTGGATGGTCACAATCGCACTGTGGCTTGACTTTAATTTTCTATTGCGTCGTTTCACGTTGTACGATCTGTTCTGGATGACCACAGTCAAACACTGGAGAGTTTAAAATTTTCCATTTGTGCATCAGGTATCCGCATCTGCCATGGTTTGTGCAGATGCGGTTTAGGGGGACCATGATCTTCGTGGAATATCAAGCCCAGGGATCTTCTGCGTTGGATTTTTCACAAGGTGTGTCAGTTCTTTTGAACTTACACTGATCATGTCGACTCTCTGCAGTGGCAATGTGAAACTATTAAAATAAAAAGGGATACAATTTTTTAGAAGTTGATTCTTACACGTGCAATTCAATACATGAATTGTCAGCTTAATAATAAATATTAATCGAGTTAACCGATGTATCGCGCTGTTACTACTAACTAGCACAACTCTTTATTACGATCACAGCATGTACAAAGTTAAATTTTAATTAAAAATATATTTCCTGAAGTAATGATGGTTTATTCAAACTGTGTGCAATATCAAGCAACTTCGGAATGATTTCTGAAGCACTGCTGCAATGTTTGGTGCACTGCGATACTAACGCGGCGATCCGAGTTGGATTCCTAGCCATGGCTAACGTCAGTGGTGACTGATATCTGAACAAGTCCTGAACCTAATCCCCGCCCCCTTCACCAAGCGTGGTAAAGTTTGGTGCAACAACCCCCATGACCAAAGCAACGTGGCGAGGCCTTCATCAGGCAGTGGACGGCCAGAGGGGTGTAACACACACAATCATCAGTTTGTCTCGACAATCACTTGCCTTGAACATTGAATCCTTAAGTTACATTACCAATGGCATATTGGTGTGGCTCACTGACCCTTTGATGTGAAAGATTAAAGAACCCCAAGTGTCTGTCGCCGACTCAACAATTTTGAGGAGCGACCCGTGGCAGTCAGGCAGATCACGAGGTGAGCAGAGGGGTGAGGAGGAGGGCACTTTGGAGGGGACTGCCAAACCTCGAGTCGCGAGCACACAGCGCCGTCTCGTACAAGACGGCGCACCGATGGGCACCGCCGCTGCTGCCACCGGGCTTGGCCTTCTGCGCCAGTTTTACCAGGTTGGCCACGGGGCCGTGCCCAAGGTTGCGGCAGGAATGCATGCCGTAGTGCTGCCCCACAGCGCAGTCCACGGCCGGCAGCTGCAGAGCACACAGCCAACAACAGAGACCTGGAACCCTCTCTCTTTCGTTTGGAGGCGGCCGAGTTGCTAGCAGCCCTTTTCCACTGGCGCATCCGATCCGTGCCAGCGCATAGCACCCCCACGGAACGGGTGGTTTTCCATTGGCTAGTTGCTGTGCCGATATAAAATCAAACTGTAATACGTCGCCCTTACAAGACCACTCAAGATGGACCAGGGGCCAAACAGGTCCAGAGGTGGTGCTAATAATAAAGTGTCCATTGCGTACGACGTGAACAGCGTTAATGTGACTGCACAAATTTATGGAAACATGGCCGAGTGGTGGTTCTCGGTTCAAGCCCAGCATCCGCCCTGGTTAATGTTGCCAGTTTATTCACCACAAACAAAGAGATCTGTTTCACAATGTATGATAATAATCCTGTGACGCTGTATTAAAAAAATTGAATTGGCCACGTGTAACCGCATCATGTTGCAAATTTGCCAAATCAGATCAAGTACTTGCAAATTACTTTATCGGGGAAAAAACCATGTAGGAAACTCAAACATCGCTCCCAAATGGCAGACATGTCCATTCACAGGCCGGTAGTGCGTGCACCACGTGCCAAATAGGAACAGCTGCCATTGGGGGGGGTCCCCTCGGGTAGACTGCCGCAGAGCAATGGAATGCTTGAGATGAGACGTTGCTGTAAGGCGCTTTGAGTTGAAGAGTTTATTTACGTGAGCGCCCTATATCTCCAAATCCTTATCCCCATCTCTGAGCCACCCCTGTGGCCCCTATTGGGGCCCCGTGTCTCACCGCTGCGGTGTCGAGGCTGCCGCACTGGTGGATGAACTCCAGCAGCTCGTCGCGCTTTGGGCAGAAGCTTCCCGCTGTGGCTCCAGATCCACCCAGGACAGAGATCACAACCCCAGTCTCCTCCAACAGCTACCACAGACACAACAAATCCGTCAACATCAGTTGGTTGACACCGAGGCGACCGCAAGGCAAACACCGGCTTAAAGCTAAACGATACGCATGGAGCTGCATCTCACAATGCAGTGCACGAAAACTGATTAAATAATACAGATTTAAGTTTGCAAATTAACACAAAATTCGTTCTCAATTTTAGTTTTCCAAATGCGCTATCGGCGTAATGTCAAGAGACAAATAAATCATCCATTCGTAAATCTCGCATAGCCGTGCAGGCCCTGTGTCATAAAATGCGGTGGGTGGCCTTTTATCTTGTACACAATAGGAGCCAACACTTTCACATTAGCTGTGTTATGAGATTGTGTGGCGCACGAGAGTCAAGCTGAAATTGTTATTCTCAGAGATGGAATTAGGAAAATGAAGTGCAAAACCCAAGTTTAATGAGACTGTAAATTTGTGCAGTCGCTGGTGACAGGGCTCGGACGATCGACTTGATAAGACTTGAGACCTCGGTTTCAACCCAAGCGGTCAAAATCCAGATTCAAGCCCAGAATCTCATTATTGCCAAATCACCGCTTTGATCTCTGAGCCACCCGTCCACTTTGCATATATAGTGTTATCATATATTTTATCTGAATGTCACCGCTGTACACTCAATTTTAACAGTGATTTTCAATATCTACCTTTGGGATGTTTGCCAAATTCACAGATATTTTTTAAGAGTGACAAGAGAAAACCCATGCATCTTACGTGACACTTTGTTGTGCTCTGCATTGGCAGTGATTACATAACGCTTAAACGTATTTGTGTTATCGACAAATGAGTTTTAAGTTCGTAATAATAAACTAATATTACCGCGCACAATTTTGAAAACAAACTTAACATTGAGCGCCACTCGGAGGCGATAAGTACACTCAAACTTTGCACGGGCAGTGTCGTACACCTACTTGCTGTACTGCCTCTTACCAGCTGGAGGCGGGTGGGCTCACGCACGCCACGTACGCACCTGGGCGTTGCGATGGAGGATGTCCAAGAAGGAGCCGAGGCCCAGGCTGGGGAGGTCGCGCGAGTCAAAAGCTCGGCAAGCTGCTTCTCCACGCGTGACAGCGCGGGTAGGCCCAGGGGCTCTGCCATCTTATTTGCGTGGCTCAGCAGACGGACCAGATGCTCGGCTACCGCCTCTGCGAAGGAGAGAAGCAATGCCATTGTAGGAGAGGACAACGATGCTGTAACTCGCTCCAATAGACTCAACAACTGCAACTCTCTCTCTGCCCCCCCACCCCCACGTCTCATCTACGGCCTCCCGATAAGTTTCATCATCACTCTCCAGATGACTCAAAAAACAAGTTTAACACGAAGGCCTTCGCGACCAATATTATCCATAATTGAGATTTTTGGGTTAGGTCACGTAAATAGTGCATATTAACGCGTATTATTGAGTGCATGTTTACATGATCTAACCCAAAAATCTAGATGGAGTAAAAAAACCACTGGCAAACTTCTCACACCCGTATGCAAGACGATATCGCCCCAATATTCGAATTGTTCAACTATCCCCCGAACCAGTCCAGGATTAATTTCAAGATCACACTCAACATTCTGAAGGTCCTCCGTGGTCTGACCCCCTATGTACAATACAAGAAACTACATTTTATTCAGATTGTGCTTTCGATATCGTGTCATGAGACGGAGTATCCACTCGGATCTCTCACGGAGCAGCGGAACCCGTCCTATTGGAGAATGGCCCGCAGAAGAGAACATCACAAAGCTACCTCTGACATTGCTTCTAGTGACCTCTGGTCCACAGAGTAAAGGGAAGCACATTCCCACCCACTCTGTTGAGCCGATATTGGACTTGGTCAAATTAAGTGCATAGCCATTTATTTAGTAAATTTTGGCTTTTTTTGACAGTCATTAATGACCGAGCTGAGACCTTCAACTGGCTGCACTTGACAAAAGCAAGTTTAATCACAGGTGGTTACCCAGATTCGAACCCAGGATCTCAGCGTTTCCAGCTCAATGCTAATAATCTCTCTCAGCCACCCGGGTCATCTCGACGTAAATTTGACAAACTGATGCGTCGTGATATGCCAAACTCTTACTAATGCATTAGTAATAATCGAGACGAGATGTGAAATAAGGTGTTTAGAGAAGCTACGACAATTCAGCGCGCGTGCAATCCAGTAGACTCTTGATTATCCGTGTGCGGTTTATCTGATTTGCGGATTAACCACGCACATGAGATTTTTACTTATTAATAACTCACGGATTTTCCCTTAGGCCCAAATTAATAATCTAAAAATAGTTATACATTGTAATTCTTGGAAATGTTTGTTACAAGTCACGTGCTTATATCGAGCAAATATGTGCGCCCATGAATCCGAAATCTACGTGATCACCTCGACAGTACAGTAGTTGCATATCTTTACAACAGTGGGTGGAGTTTGATTGATGGTGATTGGCGTGGCTCTGCTATCCACTTAGAGGGCCGAGTCTTCTGCTCGGGAGCAGGAAAGTGTTATCACCGACCACGTGCATCGATCGGTTGATCGTTAGTTTGTGGCATAGAGATCCGCAGAAAATAGATATCTTTGGATCATCCGAGATTTTTTATCATCCGCAGCCATCTTCCCCGTAATTAGCGCGGATAATCGAGAGTCTAATGTATGTGAAAATTTGTCTCCTTACTCCACGGAAGAAGCGGCGGTCTGGTGTCGGGAGTGCTGATGTTGCCGAAAAACGCGGCCGGTTTCTCCTTGACCACGAGGTCGCGAGGAGTCTCGAGGGAGCCACAGCACAGGGCCAACTGAAACAGCTTCCGGGCCAGCGTGTCCCCTTTCACCTGCCCCAGGAAGTCCTGCACACACTGTTGGTGGAAACAACAAAGGACCCAAACCACGTGCAGCCATTGCACTCTGTTGGGACAAATAGAGGGTGATACATGCATAGATGTCCGACCAATTTCAATGCCCCCCCTTACTTTTGTCTCAACGTGTGACTGAATTTTGTGAAAGCGATGGCCCTAAATATTATAGAGGAGAGTTAATTCAGTGGTAGAGAAAGTTTTTTGATAATGGTGGAAGTATCCACAGACTTGAAACGTATGGCGATTATCACTCATTAAATAATTCCGAGGACAAATGTATTATGTAAAATCTTTGACAAATGTAAGCAAATGCATGAACTTTCTCGCACGGTAATTTTGTTGCATTAAGTCCAGACGCCATGGCCCCCACCTTCTTCAGCTTATTCACAAAGATGTCCTCGGCGTTCTGGGAGACCTGCAGCACCATCTCGGCCGCCGGCTGTGTCGTGAACTGTCGGCGAAGATTGGCGCTCGTCCCTGGCAAGGGGAACGACTCCAACAGGTATTTCTTGATCTTGTGTGGCCGGCCCTCCACCTCCTGCTTGATGTCACACTCGATGCGAGCCAGCCCACGGTCCATCGCCTCCCGCTCGCCTTTCTGGGCCTTGCCGATCACCTAAACAAACAACACAATGTTAGCAACTGTGGCGGCCACAGGTGCAGGGCAGTGCTGTAGTTGCGATGATGGAACACGTGATGGACGAGTGGTTCAACAGCGAATGCAAGGTGTGCTGCTAATGCACGATTGCAATCGAGAGATGGGATTGGTGGATCATCCTAGCAGCAGTGGCTTTTGGCAAGCCATCGAACAAAGACAGTCACCGCATCACTCGCTTTCAGATGGGCTTCTGCGGCCAACTGGAATGCTCTTCCTTCCGATATTAGGAAGCCATTGGAGCTTTGCACTTTAAAATCTAGATTGAAAACAATTTCTTTAGAACTGCTTTTTGTGTTCAGTTTGTTGTCCTCCACACCTCTGATTGGTACAGTTGGCTACGTACAGTGCGAAAGAAGTTCAACATATATACATGTGGTTTTACCCAATCCAGTCATTTCTGAGTACTTGTTTAGATTTGCAAATTTTGATTCTGATGCCGGCACACATGTCCTCCTCATTCATTAATAACAACACGGGATTTTTTTTTTACATTATTTGTGAAGAATATAGAAATGCAGTTTTGGATAATACACCCGCAATATTAACTAGGGCGACTCCTGGGATCAAATCGCGAACCTCTGAAACAAGCGACAAATGCACAACCACTCGGGAAAGAAGATTTCTGTAAGGAGCGGTACAGTAAAATAGGCCTCAGCCTTCAATACGATATATATTAACATGATGTACTTACACGAGCAGTTATTTCAGTGCTCTTGTCGCAGCACTGCACCCACAAAACTGAAGTCGTGTTGGAAGTCTGTCTCAGACTGCATGACAAAAGGATACACCACATTCACTTGACAGGGAGACAGGTGTGAAACTTGTGTGCCTGAGCAACTGAGGATAGCTCAGCATTGTGGCCGTGTAAGGCAAACGCAGGGGCGGGGGAATATTGGTAAAAGGCTGATGCAGTGTCACTCTCAGGTGTGAACACAGCGACACGTACGTTGTGGTTGTGTGTCAGCAATTCCAGAACGCATTTAATTCAGAAAGTAAACCCCCTCAAGGGCAACAACAATACATACTTGAGGCAATCTTGATTTGAAGCTTTCGTGACTGCAGGAATCCAGACTCTTTGGTTCTTTCGGTAAAGTCACGTAAAATCGAGGAGGAGGCCGCTTTCCTACCTTACAGTTACACACTAATTTCTCACGTTAACATCACTAGCCCTGGCCACTTCTTTATGACCCATGGGCTACACACATTTCAAACTATTTAAAACAGTCTGCCTCAGCAGCACACCAAGGCTTTATCACCTGATGACGGACGCTTGTGTCGCGCCCGAAACGTCGTGATTTATATTATTTTATACCTACGTGACTTTACCGAAAGAACCAAAGAGTATAACTTGAGGCATCCAATAATAATACAATTCGCAGTCAACAAGCGACGCAATGCATACACACGTACACACACACACACACGCTCGTACACGCAGGCACGGCACGTACGGAAATGCCCAGAGGTATGCTGGTGATACGGATGCCCAGATCGTGAATATCCGGAGCCCCGTATCGTTCCATGAGATGCTTCAGCAAGTCCGGCACCTTGAAGCGTGCCGTCACTCCTTTGCCTCGGGAGCTGCGGCTCTTGGCCACGAAGGTCCTAAACTCTGCCGCAAACAACAACAACAACACGAGCGGGTTACGCAGAGCGCATGCTAGGGGAGCAACGACGACGCATTGATTCGGACGTGATCATTCATCCTGAAGATCGCGATATGCACACCGGATCGCGTGCGTAAGAATTTATGTTTTAGATTTGTATACGTTGCGTGTCATTGTTTCACATTGTCCAACACCCACCCACTCCAGTCACTAGAGCCGGCTGTGTTCACGTTTTAAAACAAGGCGTTGAATCTAGAATTTATTCACGAGCCCTCAATCGCGATAATCGATTGATTCGCGACATGGGTGGCTGGGGTGGCGCGTATCGCTTCTGTTTATGTCTGCAAGGAATCACTTGCTGAGCCTTCGTATCATTTCAAATACCAAACAAATTCATGCATCAGTAGGACTGGGGCCTTGAAAAAGGGAAAACATCCGATAAGCGACGTTTCGGGCAATGACCCTTCTTCATATTGCATAGAAAGGCCAGAGAGATTGAGTCAACAATAAGAATTGGAAACTGCACTTCACAGTGATTACCGTGTTTCAAAAGTTATTAGGTAACCATTCATATGAACCTCATGGTGGGACCCCGGGGTCCCATAAGTCCCCGGCTCTTGCATAAACATTATATTATATATAATGTAAACATTGTATTATAATGTAAACATTATATTATATATAAACATTATATTATATATAATGTAAACATTATATTATAATATAAACATTATATTATATATTATATATAATGTAAACATATTATAATGTAAACATAAACTGTGGTCTTTTTCACCAATGGGTTTGAAGGATGGTGGCAAGTGTTGTCTTGTTAAACTATGCCTTTAAAAATGAAAACTACTTACCTACAGTAGCTCTATTTAAATACACTATCGAAAACATAATTTACTCCCCTCTGCCAATCATCGTGTTTCTCAGTGTGGATTTGTGAACACACTTGTTAAACAATACATAAAATAGTACGCGTTTTCAATGCGCTGTTCATATTGTAAAATGTGTTTATACCAATGTGACTCTACAGCAGTTGCAGAGCCGCACTGTTATATAATTCAGGTCAAAGCCAGATAAACAGTGGAGGATAAACATCGCATGAAGGCGGGGCAATTGTTGTGCAATCATTTCAGGTCAAATTTACAGGTGCGTTTTATTCATGCCACACAGGTAGAGAGTTGAGAGTGAAACCTGGCCCACTGGCATCGTGAGTCATGGATCATGAGTCACCCGGACTTGTTGTGTTTGTTTATGGTTGCTATACAAGCCATCAAATCTACACCACGAAGAGGGTTGATGAACAAGTAGGAGAGTGTGTAACTGGGTTACATTCATGTGCACAGGCGTTTCAGATGTGAATATAAAATAAATAAGGTCGACTCAAACGCCACTCTTTAGGATTTGGCACACTCAACATTTTAATTGATAAATTAAGACCAACAAACAATAATCAAATGGGTCATGCATCGATGCACCAATTGTGGTTACGGACTGCTTAAGAAGAAAATGATGAATGCAGATTCGAAGCGAGTTTAAACATGAATCTACACCATTTAAATATATTTTAAACAACCCGTTGCAAACATGACAGTAATTTGAAATGTAGCACTGTACATCAGAACAATTTGAAAGACGTTAGAGATTTGAAACTGTCCAAAAAGAAAGGAGGAAAATAAATGTATTTTTACATAATACAGGTTTTTTAGGTAAGATCACGTAAATATAAAAATGTCGGAAAACCCACCACCACCCGAAACAGCCAATTAGTAAGGTTTGTCACTTAAACAGAACATGCCAATTCGTTACTAGTACAGCACACCGGCTGTGTGTTAGAGAGCAAAGCCACAACATTAACAATCTGAGTACGACGTTTCGCCAGTAATTACAACCAGCGTCATCAGGAGGCAGCCAGATTTGTGGATTTTTAAATGTAGATTTATTTATTTAAATCTACATTTAAAAACATATAGAGAAACTGGAACATTATTATTACAGAATTTGGTGGGACATATGTCGAAAAGAGACTGACTCCAGCTTAGCTTGCAAGAACTAGGAGACACAGTGTGGCCATGTGGCCTTAATGAGAGAGACTCACTCCAGCTTAGCTTGCAAGAACTAAGAGAATAGTGTGGCCATGTGGCCTTAATGAGAGAGACTGACTCCACCTTAGCTCGCAAGAACTAAGAGACATAGTGTGGCCATGTGGCCTTAATGAGAGAGACTGACTCCAGCTTAGCTTGCAAGAACTAGGAGACACAGTGTGGCCATGTGGCCTTAATGAGACTCACTCCAGCTTAGCTTGCAAGAACTAAGAGACACAGTGTGGCCATGTGGCCTTAATGAGAGAGACTGACTCCAGCTTAGCTTGCAAGAATTAAGAGACGCTGTGTGGCCATGTGGCCTTAATGAGAGAGACTGACTCCAGCTTAGCTTGCAAGAACTAAGAGACACAGTGTGGCCATGTGGCCTTAATGAGAGAGACCGACTCCAGCTTAGCTTGCAAGAACTAAGAGACACAGTGTGGCCATGTGGCCTTAATGAGAGGGACTGACTCCAGCTTAGCTTGCAAGAACTAAGAGACAGTGTGGCCATGTGGCCTTAATGAGAGAGACTTACTCCAGCTTAGCTTGCAAGAACTAAGAGACAGTGTGGCCATGTGGCCTTAATGAGAGAGACTGACTCCAGCTTAGCTTGCAAGAACTAGGAGACACAGTGTGGCCATAATGAGAGAGACTGACTCCAGCTTAGCTTGCAAGAACTAAGAGACACAGTGTGGCCATGTGGCCTTAATGAGAGAGACTGACTCCAGCTTAGCTTGCAAGAACTAAGAGACACAGTGTGGCCATGTGGCCTTAATGAGAGAGACTGACTCCAGCTTAGCTTGCAAGAACTAAGAGACACAGTGTGGCCATGTGGCCTTAATGAGAGAGACCGGCAGAACAAAGTTGACGTTGGAATGAAGACAAATGGACGAGGAAGGACACGGACTGCGTTTCACGCATCGCCGAGTGCGTCTCGAAACCTTACCACGCCTACATATATTAACGGACATCGATTAAAGTGGTCCCATTAGATTTACAATTAGTCTGAATCTTTAGTACACATTTAATGCTTAGGAATATAAAACATGTTGTAAGAGAATACAGGTCGTTTAAACAAATTCAAATATTGCTTACTACAACCAAAGCTCATTGAAGAGTCGTAATTTAAAATCAAATGGCAGAGCAAAAGATTTTAATTAATTTCACTGCTTCCATTATAACATTAACGAACCTGTGGTGGGCCCATTGCTTGCATATTAAACACTCAACACGAGTCATTGTTATTGACTTCTTGCCGTTTCAGTGGCACATATCGCACAATATATACACAATTTTGCCATCTTCTTTGGTTATTTCGGTAAAGTCACGTAGAATAAGATAAAATAATAAATTGATAAAATAAAATAATAATATTCTCACGACGTTTCGGCCACAACACAAGTGGCCTTCATCAGACAGTCTCGTCCCCTTCACCTGATGAAGGCCGCTTGTGTTGTGGCCGAAACGTCGTGAGAATATTGTGTTATTTTATCAATTTATTATTTTATTCTCATTCTACGTGACTTTACCGAAAGAACCAAAGAAGATGAATCCTTGCAGTCACGAAAGCTTTAAATCGAAATTTTGCCATCGTCTGTTTTGCAAAATATCGTCGCCAGAACATTTATCTTAAGTGCATTATTCCTGACCAAATGTTAACGATTAACAAAAGCGCAATAATTAAGGTTGCGCATAAAAACCTCACACGAGGCGAAAAATCCCTCAAGGGCCCATAAACTACAATCGCGTTTAAACACATAAACTGTACGTATATATCAATGCACACATTGTGTAGCAGCAGCATGATTATTATTAAACTCACCTTTAATAACGAGGCACATAAACACGAGTAAAAGTGTCAATATTAATGTGCCACTGTACACGACGTGACGTAGCTGAGGCCCCGCCCCCCCCCCCCACGGTGAACGGTGACGCAACGCTTACAGTGCCCGTGTCACGGATTGGCGCCTCGCGTGCACAGAGCGAGGCAGCAGCAGCAGCAGAGCCAGAGGGGGGGCGGCGTTGCCTAGGCGACGTCGGCACCCTCACGATCGACTCCACGGACAAGCTGTGTGTCACGTGGTGACGCCCACACCACCAACACCACCCGCCCCTTACTGGACGTCTGTGAACAAGAGCTTCATAGCGCTTCGGATTTCTCCAGGGTGGATACAGCGTGCGCGGCACCTGTACGCGGCGAGTCCTCGTTTAACGCGGTAGATGCGTTCCTGAAAAGTGCCGCGTTAAGCGGAAACTATTTTCCTCCCGTAAATAATAATAATAATGTCCACGCACGGTAAGATGGGGGTCCAAATAACTTGAGGGGACGCCGCCGCCGCGTTACCGTCTCATCTCGCTCAACCGCGCAGCTCAAGAAAGTAGTCCGCTCAGAAAGCGCGTTGTGACGGAGAAAACGCGTTGTAGTGAAAACGCGTTATCGTGTGAACACGCGGGACAGACCCAGGTGTTGTGGGTTAACTCCCCGAGATGAACTTTCTTCCAACTTTGTGTTTTATACGCCCGGCGCTCCGCCAATAATTGTTGTGAGCGTCGCTCCTCTGCCCTCTGTTGTTCATGGAGGGAGACTGCACCCCAGTGTCCAGTATCATCCTCCGCGAGCCTCTTCAAAATGCTGATCTTGACACCGCTGGAAGCAGTCATCGGCCTTGACCTCACCTCACAACAGTGCAATTTTAACAGCTCAACATCAAAACACAATGATGGGTCGCTTGCACCAATCGCACAACATCCCAGCATTGACTCTCAGCTGTTAAATTTTGATTTAAAGCTTTAGTGACTGCAGAGATTCATATTCTTGGTTCTTTCAAATTTTCTTGTTGTGGTTTTCACACCTGATGATGATTGCTTGTGTTGCAGTCAAAAGGTCGTGAGAATTTTATTGTTTTATATTTGTATTATTTTATTGTTTCCCTTCGACGTGACTTTCCCGAAAGAACCAAGAATATGAATCTTAGCTGTTTCTTGTGTAGAGGGGGTCACGTGTGTCACCATAATTGCCCTAATCCTACAACTCGTGCTGCGTAATATTTTCCTTTCCATATTACCTGTGACACACATAATGAGGACAACCGGTAATCCAAATGAAACCAGAGGTGGGAAATCTGTTCTTTATATTATTAATTTCAGGCAATGTGAACACGACTTTTAGAAACACCGATGCAGCTATACACGTGCCATATTGGCCAGAAATTCAGTTGATACTAATAGGGTTTATTTGCCAGTATTGTACATTATTTAAATTACTTTTGTTTGGGCGGCAGGGTGGTGCAGTGGTCACGCCCGTGCATGACATCTTCTGAAGGACTGCCTGGCTTCGCTTTCCTCATTCTGGTCCCTTTCTCTGCATGGGTTTACTCCCATGGCAAAACAACAACAACATACAATGTAACTGGTACTAGCCAAACATCCAAATTACTCCTGCGAAAAGTTGGCAGGCCCCGCCTGAAAAAGAGTCTTGAGACTCAGTGAGGCTTTCCCAGGGAAACAAGCCTACTAACAACATTGTTTCACTGCATGTGAAAAATAAAGATTTTCAGGATTAAATCTGTGGCTGTTTTCATTGAAACATCACGTTACGTTCAAGTGATAATTGTAACTGGCACACAGTATTCCTTCACTTTGGCACGAGGAACTACAGACGAGGGACAGCAGCAGTCAAATGGTGAGCAGCTGGCAACACCCCCCCCCACCACTCCTGCCCATGCTCTGTTGTCCTCTTTATATAAAGATGTTATCGGACAATTAATGAGAGTTTGTACTCTTTGGTTGTTTAGGTAAAGTCGCGTAGGTAGAACAAATAATAATGGATCACGACGTTTCGATCGCCACACAAGCAATCGATGATTATTTTTATTAGTTTTTTCTACTTACGTGACTTTACCGAAAGAACCAAAGAGTAAGGATTCCTGCAGTCACGACAGCTTCAAATCAAGATTAATGAGTGTTTACATGTGGGAGGAAATCGGAGCATCTGGAGAAATCCAAGCAAATGAGGGGCCAACGCTCTATCACAAATCTACACATGGAACAGGCGGAGTCCACATTATTCGACACCGCCTTCTCTACCTCCTTGACGACCAAGGGGTGGGAGTTGTCGCAACATTTTTGCGATCCACTAACCCTCACCTCCACGTAGTCGTGGATTACAGGCATACATAGCCACCACAACCATCCGGCTAAAGTAGCTGTAATGCACATCTAAAATTCTACAAAAGTTGATGGGGTAAAGGTCGTAGGTCAATTGGTTTGATTTCTATGCGCATTAACCAGTCTCTAACGTATGCACATTTAGATTCGCATTCGGCCGCCAATGGAACAGGTGGTGTCCAAAAGCAAAGTGGATGTACTGATTGTATCTTCATTGCGGGAGTCATCCAGCAGTGGATTGACATGGGCTTCAGGTATCCACGTGTGGACGGGCAATGAACACTGGGGCCACCTGGCGGTAAATGTTTGCCAGTGCACATTGGGACCGGCTCACACGTCACTGGCCCCAGGCTGCCCCCAGCCACTGGCGTGCAACACAGCGAAGGGAATCTCCCACCAATGAGAACCACGCACAACCCAGGGTGCAGTCCTATAACTTGGACTTGCAAACACAACAAAACCCATAGCCGCCAACCCACACGGTTTACCCGTATTCTGTTGGGGGAAAGTGAGTTGTCAGGTCCATACGGCAGACGGCCGTTTCAATACGGGCAACATTTTTGTTAAGTTTATTTGTGTTTCTCCCTTGTCATGGGACTTATAAGGGGCACGGGGTGACCAACAAGGTCTGAATTGTTCTGTAATAAGGTAGGCACTGATGAGGGGTTGACAGCGATGTAAACCCCACACAATACAAAACGCCAAGCGGCCAGCAACAATAAAAAATAATAATACATAACTGTCCAATGAGTAATTAGATAATTAAGATCAAAGAAACGCGTTCCTTAAATTGATCAAGTTTATTGTTGCAAGAGTTTGGGAAAACAGGAAGACCGGGTGTGGATTCCAGAGTGGAGCAGTGCAAACTGATAAAGCTGAAAAGAAGAGTGAGGTGACCTGCATAGTGGTGAGCGGGTGGGTGAGTAAATGGGTGAGTGTTTGAGTAAAAGAGTTGAGGAGTGTGTGATAGGGTGATTGAGTCAGTGACCAGATGCGTGAGTGACTGGATGAGTGGGTGACTAGATGAGTGGGTGACTGGATGAGTGGGTGACAGGATGCGTAGGTGATAGGATGATTGTGTGGTTGACTGGATGAGTGGGTGACTGAATGAGTGGGTGAGTGGATGAGTGCGTGATTGAATGGGTGACTGGATGAGTGGGTGACTGGATGAGTGGGTGACTGGATGAATGGGTGACTGGATGAATGGGTGACTGAATGAGTGGGTGATTGGATGAGTGAGTGATAGGATGATGTACTGAGTGACTAGCTGAGTGTGTGATTGAATTAGTGACGAGATGAGTGTGTGATAGGGTGATTGAGTGAGTGGGTGACTGGATGATAGGGTGATTGCGTGGGCGACTGGATGCGTGGGTGACTGGATGAGTGTGTGATAGGGTGATTGAGTTAGTGACTGGATGAGTGGGTGACCGAGTTGTTTAGTTGAGTGCGTTCTTGTGAACTGCAGTGAGGCGCGGTGGTTGAACGCGGAGTGGATGAGACGAAGCGGTCAAAGTGTCTGGTAGACCGAGTCCCTTAAGGTGGGTGGAGGGGGGAATCAACGAGGGGAAGTTCACTGCAACATTCACCATGGTGGTGCTAGTAGTCGCAGCGAAAAAAAGTGATAAAGGGCTGACTGAATGAAGGTTGAGGCGAGGATGCAAGGTGGTGTAGAGGAGGCGAAGAGGAGGGTAGAGGAGGTGAGGTGGTGAGGAGGCGTAGAGGAGGGTGCCCCGCTCTTGGCGTTGATCTTGGTGAACACCTGTCCGCGCCCCGTCTCGTAGCTCTGCCCGGTGCTGATGCAGCCTCCACCGGCCGCAGCGCCCAGCGGCCTCACCGAGTCCGTGCACAGCTCCGCTCTGAGCAAGCTCTCCATTGCACGCTGTCTGCTCGCAGCGACAAACACAACGTTAAACTCCCCCTCCCCCCCCGTCCCGTGTGGCCTCTAACACAGGGGTCCTCAACCCCCGGGTTGCAAGAGCACTTGCTTCAAGTACATATAAACCCACTTTTTTGTGTAGATATGTAGATGACACTTTGGTTGTCTGGCGACATGGTAAGGATACACTTAATGAATGAATGTCTAAATCATCTCAATTCACAAAAACCGGCCATCCAGTTCACCATGGAAATGGAGGTGAATAACACACTCCCTTTCCTGGATATTTTGCTCGGACGAGGCCTAAATGGTAAAGTAACACACACAGCGTTTACCGAAAGGGAACACATACTGATGCCTATTTGAATGCAGATTGGCATCATCACCCCGCACAGAAATCCTTTCTCAACAAGATGCTCATACATCTGGCTAAAACAGTGTCAGATGGTCAAAGTCTGAGGAGAGAGATTAAACATGTCAAAGAAACGTTATGATTGAATGTCTACAAAAATGCTCAAATTAACAGAGCAGTGAATGCTAAACCAAGATCAAACAGCAATACTGCGGAATCAGGTTATTAAACAATTAAAATACCATATATCGTGGGAGAAACTGACAAATTAGCTAGTAGTCGCAGCTAAAAAAAAAGTGATACATTAATGACAGGGCTGAATGAATGAAGGTTGAGGCAAGGATGCAGGGTGGTGTAGAGGAGGCGAAGAGGAGGGTAGAGGAGGTGAGGTGGTGAGGTGTTGAGGTGGCGTGGTGAGGAGGTGAGGTGGCGTGGTGAGGAGGTGAGGTGGCGTGGTGAGGAGGTGAGGTGGCGTGGTGAGGAGGTGAGGTGGCGTGGTGAGGTGGCGTGGTGAGGAGGCGTAGAGGAGGCGAGGAGAAGGGTAGAGGAGGTGAGGTGGTGAGGAGGCGTAGAGGAGGCGTAGAGGAGGGTGCCCCGCTCTTGGCGTTGATCTTGGTGAACACGTGTCCGCGCCCCGTCTCGTAGCTCTGCCCGGTGCTGATGCAGCCTCCACCGGCCGAAGCGCCCAGCGTCCTCGCCGAGTCCGTGCCCAGCTCCGCTCTGAGCAAGCTCTCCATTGCGCGCTATCTGCTCGCAGCAACAGACACAACGATAAACTCCCCCCCCCCCCCCCCCGGTCCCGTGTGGCCTCTAAATACTTATTTCCTTAGGAGAGGTGATTTATTGGACGAGGCCTAAATGGTAAAATAACACACACAGCGTTTACCAAAAGGGAACGCATACTGATGCCTATCTGAATGCAGATTCGCATCATCACCCCGTACAGAAAACCTCTCTCATCAAGATGCTCATACGTCTGGCTAAAACAGTGTCAGATGGTGAATGTCTGGGGAGAGAGATTGAACATGTCAAAGAAACGCTACGATTGAATGTCTACAATAATGCTCAAATTAACAGCAATGAATGCTAAACCAAGATCGAACAGCAATACTGCTGAATCAGGTTATTAAACAATTAAAATACCATATATCGTGGGAGTAATTGAGAAATTAGCTCGAGTTTTGGAAAAGCAAAAAGCTAAACATCTAAGTAAGATTTGGCATGGTACACAAAATTCAAAATATAGTATCTTGTACTTAAGATGAATTGCCTAAGTTGTCAACGGATGGTGTGTATCGGATTAATGGCTTATGTGGCAGATGTTATATTGGACAGATGAGACGTAACATTAGCGTAAGACTAAAAGAACACCAAATAAATATTAAACACTCTCAAACATAACTGTTGGAAGTTGCAGAACATGTTTGCCAACAAGGACACCTAATGTATTTTGATAACGATGAAGTGTTGTGTAAAACTCACTATTACTGGCCAAGACTAATTCGAGAATCCATTGAAACTGAGAAAATTTGTATTATTTTAACCTCTCTGACAGCTACAGGCTTAGTGCGGCCTGGAAGCGTATTATTAAGTTATTGTGATTGTAAGATGAGGAGATGAAGGCAGAAGAAGAAGACGTTAGGCGATGTGGTGATGCGGTCGAACGTGGTGGCCCGAGGAGCGGAGGGAGAGATGGCGCGGGACGGGGCGGTGTGGAGAAGGTGGCAAGGACGGTGGACCCCACGTGAGTGGAACAAACGCGTGGAGGAAGAAGACATCTCTCATTTATCATTACTTATAGAGGAAACATACTAATTAAATGATTACTAATCAATTATATAATTTCAATAATCCCCCTCCCCGCCACTGATTTCTGCACCTGATGGGTTCAGTGATGACATCGCCTTTCTCTATTTAAGACCGGAAGCAGGGGGATGGCTTCACTATTCTGGCAAATCGCCCGATGATGCTGGATGTAATTACCAGTGAAACGTCGTACTCATCTTGTGGATTTACTCTCCAAAACACCGGTGGGCTGAAGTAGTAACTAAGTGGAGTTTTGTTTACGTGACAAATTCCTTACTAATTGGCTGTGTCAGGTAGTGTAGGGTTATGACACATTTATATTTACACGATCTAACCCAAAAACCTTTGTTATGAAATTAGGACAATTTATTAAATATATTGTATACCAGAAAATACAGCAATTGACTAAAAATATACGGCAATAGATGTAACCTCGCAGCAGTGAACGTAACGAAATTTCATCATGGAAATGTCCGCTGCACAAAACCTTGCATTCATCGCCCCACACGTGGTACCTCAGCCTCAGGATGAAATAAATCATCAGGGAGTTCTCCGTGAGCATCGTGCGCGCTCCAAATCCAGAGTTGAGCCGTGGTCTCGGCACCCAGCCAGCCGCCTTCTCTTCTTGGGGCAGTCGGAGTCCAGCGCGCTATCGAAGGGCACGTGGTGAACGCTCAGGACGTGTCTCTTGAGCTTCGACTTCTGCGTCGCTCCGTACGAGCAGGCACTGCACGGGAAGGGCTTTTCCTCTGGAACACAAGACATCCACCGTTGAGCACACGCACTCGCTAATACATAATTTATTTATCACCATGCAGTGGATGCCATAGCATTACTATGTATATGGGACGTTTTATCAATCACGGTTGCTGACCACAGGCCCAAAGGCCCAAAATGCCAAATGGCCAGCAACAAATACCTCCGATTAGCACGGTTGGCTACGTATGGTACGAAAGAAGTTCAACATACGTACAAATAGTAGAAAAGCAAGATACTGATTTCCTGAAAAATATCATAATACATTTTTGGGGCTTATTTTGAAGCCCCAACATTTTGCACTTCTTCGTGTGGTTGATGTTGATGCAGAGCAACAACTATAATTTAACATTGAGGTGGTTGAGCCAGATTATTCTATTACAGCTCATTAATTACACAATAATTACCTGCAATAGAACGAGTAAATACACATGGAAGTTAGGTGTTAGTACAATGAAGAGGAAATTCCCATTGTGGAAATGACTCGGTCTATACATTCAAAAATGTTCCCTAAATTTACCCACTTGTTTAAGTAAAATTTACCCCGGTTAAGAAATAGATACTTTTTGGAATTTGTCAAGCAATGTATTTTGCTCAGTTTCCTTCCAATGGTGATATTGGCTCCATGTCATGAGATGAAGTATCCCTGTGCAACTCTCACACAGCAGTGAACCACCTCATGTAAGAGAACAGCTCGTGGAAGGAGATATCATTGCACTACTCATGACATCCCTTCGTGACCGTTTTTTATCCACTAGGAGGTGATTGCAATTTCCTATACATCACGCGACATCAGAAGTGTTTGCTGGAAGAAGTTTGGTAACTGGATAAGACCATCAATGAGAAGCCAGTTTAATGGCTCGGTGACTGAAACCCAGAGTTTCACGGTTTAACCCAACATCCGAGCAGCACCACATCAGATCTCTAGACTCCTCAGCGCAGGCATACAGATATGGTCAACATATGCGTACATTAACTAATTTGTGAAATTATGAATTACATCCAAATGAAATGTAGTGTGTGCATTACTAGGACGTACCTAAAGGTGCCAGGTTGGGTTCATCCACCTTGGGGATGCTCTGCTCCACGCAGCCTCCTGCTTCAGTGCAGTCCATCCTCTTGATGTCCGAATTCTGGCTGTTGCTACTGCTGCAATTGGTGACGCTGGTGGTGGTCTTTTTTCTTTTAATGGACTTAGGTCTACTTCGCTTTTCCTTCTTCTTCTGCTGCAAGGCCATCAACACTTTCATGCTCGTAATAGGATCGAGAGCAGCGTATGGTTTATTCTCACTGACTGGTGAAGCAGTTTGTTGATGTGGAACTAGGCCAAAGCATTCAAGAAAATTGGATTTCATGTCATTTATCTTAACGCCGCTATCTTTTGTCGAAGTGTAATCATGTTCAGGCTTCGGTCTGTACAAGAACTGTGCGTGAAGACTTTCATGAGTTTTCAGGATTTCAATAGGACTTAAAAATCCGCAGACTGAGCACATCTCATAGGGCGACGGTGGATTCAACACCGCATTGGCAAAACTGCTGTTATTCACCAAGCCTGGTGCACCCTTGATCATATAATCCTTTTCGTGGCTCTTCAAATGCCTTTTGAATTTTCCTGGTTGATCAAACCTTTGTCCACATATGCCGCACCATTGCTCACGGGTCTCCTTATGCGTTCTTACGTGGGCTTCTAGGCACCATGCCAGCTGGAATTTTTTCCCACAGACGTCACAAGAGATTAGTTTTTTAGCTCTCGTAACTCTACCGGATTGAGGTAGGGTTGAGACGGGTGCTGGTGAAGTGCCATCGCTGGTAAAGGCAATTCTCCCAGCACCACCATGACTCGCCGCCGAATTGCTCTCACACATCTGAAACAAAAGACAAAGGTCACGCGCATGACACCCGTGTCACGAGTGTACTCACAAAGGCATACTTAAGGTGACATAAGATTCATATATACTGCAACTAATTATACCAGAACTCCACAATATTGCAGTTCCTATCATGTACGATTTTACCCTCTTATCCACCCAAGTAATATTTTGTTTCTAAACAACATGACTAACTACCTCCAATTTCCTAATGTTACCCACCCAATAGGCCTTTCTGTATATACGCACTAGCAATATAATGATGGCACCACACGTTCACTCCACTATTCACAACACTCTGACTCGCAATCTCCATATAAGATTGTAATATAATTTCTGTACGAGGGCCCGTCAAAAAGTTTTGAGAATGGACACTTTTTTACAAAAAACTACGTAAAATAGTCTTCATTAAAAGTACAGTATAGTACTATTAATGGCACTTATAAGTGGACGTCATTATCTCTCATGCTAAAATTACAATGTTAACTAGTTACCCAGGAAAGCTTCATTGAGTCTAAGTACTGCATTTTCAGAAAGGTCCCATTGCATTGAGATGTTTGTGTGAGTGGAACCCAGAGAGACCCCACCTTGCATATTGGGAAATAACACAACTCCACACAGATGGATTCAACCCACAAGCTCAAAGCATTCCCTGTTCAACAAAGTACTCAGTGTAATGTTTAATATAATTTATTTGGTGATATATAGTATCGTAATTGTATAGTGAATCTACAGCAGTGTGGTATACAGTAGGGTTGGTAAAATAATACATAGTGTAATATTACAAGTCTAATATTATTATAATCTAACGTATAGGGTAGTGTATAGTAACTCAGTGTATAATTCAATGTTTTGGTCTGTCTATGCCAGTTTATAATAAAAAATATTATTTGGAGGCATATTATAATATTTTTTGCGACATAGAAGTGTAATGTATAATAACTTATTGTTAGTAGCTCAGCTTAGTGGAGAATATATTGAGTAAATTGATTATATTGATGTAGTTTATATTTAGTTCTTTCACATCGGTTTATTGTATGATAGTTGGGTAGTTGCAGTTCTTTAGCATCAATATACTAAATGCCTCTGTTGATATGTAAACTCTGACTTTAACATAGCTACTTCCGTGACCAGTTACATGCGAATTCCTCACATTAACATCATGCTAATCTTCCAGTTACATGCTAATTTCTGACTTTAACATCCTGCTAATCTATCACATTAACACAGCTACAATGCTAAATTATTCTGTTGATATGTAAACTCTTTTGGCAAGGCGCTCTGCTCCTCCCACTCAGCTTAAAATACGCTGCCAAGCTTAGCAGTGTTCATTGGAGCGCTGTCTTTCCGAAGTTCTGTTAATTCACCTGAGGACGGCTGCTTGTGTTGTGGCCGAAACGTCGTGAGAATTTTATTTTATTATGTTTTATTTTATTATTTCCCTTCTACGTGACTTTACCGAAAGAACCAAGAAGATGAATCTCTGCAGTCACAAAAGCTTTAAATCGAAATTTATTCAAATCAAGTTGTTTTCTTTTTACCACAGTACTTTATGGAATCCTCAAGAATAAATGCATTTTTAGAAGTATTAAACTACACTTGAAGATGTGTGAGAATGTAATTCTGCAGATGCAAGCACAGGCAAACTCGTATCTGCATATACAAGTTTCTGGGCCTCCTCACTTCACCAAACCCGCATTGACCGGCATGGTGAAGTATGGTTAAACAACTCCCACGAACGGCATGGTGTGGGGGAGGCCTCTATCAAAACGCTGGATCGACAAAGGGCTGATACATGTCACGACATTGTACGTTAAGATCGTTCTCTCGTCAGCACAAGCCGTCTATGTGGACAATAGAGGGCACGACACACGTGTACACGATGTTTGTGTGCGTATATTCAGCGTGTGTATCACGTCATAATTATATAAGGTCGCGATTATGCTCAAAACGAACCAAATGTATAACATCACGAATAACTTTGGAGGTCTCCAGAGCCTGAACAATATTTGAAGTAGACACTGACCCTTGTCACGAGTTCTTATGAACTATAAACTAAACTATAAACTATTTCTATTTAACCAGGTAAGGCCCACTTAGCTATATAACTCTTATCAGAAGCGACCTGGACACAAATGATAGCTCAACGAAAGTGGCTTATCATGTGGACATTTATAGCAGTCAAGTACTCTAAACTCACGTTTCTAAATGTGGAGGGGAAAACCGAAGGACCAGGAGAAGAATCTATGCGACCACAGGAGAAAAAAATAAACAAATACAGAGCAGGCGTCAGGGTCTCGATGGAACCTCCACGCTGCTGTAGGCCTAGCGAGGTAGTTAACATCTCGACACCGCGGCGCCCCTTAATAAAAGCTTAGCCATGTCTAGCAAGGTTATTGACTCATTTCACTCGACTCACGGCACCACAAGTAATGTATTAAACAAATAAAACAATAATAAAGTAGAGAGGCGCTACTTACATTTAACAATGTTGTTGTTAACTTTAAAAGGAGCGCGCTTCTGTCTGGCTTGCAGTCCGGCGATCGCGGTCTCCACTTCCTGGATAAGCCACGCCCGTCGCGGCTATGCCCCGCCCACTGTCGTGCAAGCCACGCCCCCGCGGATCGGGCCAAGCTCATCCCACGGTGAAAGCCCCACAATCGGAATCTTTATTTACAGACAGTCCTCGACTTACGAACGCCCAAATTACAAACAGCCGCCCTTCAGAACCAACTGGCATGAAATATAAATTATTTTATATCGCCTTAAAACGCGAACTCGCGCTTGTGAGTGAGTGCGCGTGCGTGAGTGTGAGCAGGGGGCACAGGTGGTGCATCAGCCAGTCATCTCAGTCATCTCAGTCAGTCGACCCGTGGCACCACCTGGGTCTGCCCCGTGACCTCCTGCCAGCGGGCGTTCGACACTTCACGTGGCCTCAAGGTGCACTTGGCCTGGCACAAGCGTCGTGGTGACGTCACCGCCACTTAGTGGCGAATGGCGGTTGTTGTTGTTGTTGTGAGACAGTGAGAGAGTGTGAGGTCGACTCAGCCTCAGATGAGTTCCTGGTGCGGTGTGGAGTGAACATCGCTACTGGGGGAGACAAAGGCGACCGTGGAGGAGAATCCTCCAGGTGCTCACTGATACACTCACCAACTTTACCTCACCAATTACACCTCACCCACCTCACCACCCCAATTACACCTCACAAACCTAACCTCACCAATTACACCTCACCAATCACACCACACTCACCTCACTCACCAAACACCAACTCCACTAACCGCACAAATGGCACTCATCACACCTACTACACTCATCTCACCCACTACATTCACCACACCACCCACTACATTCACCAAACCAACCACTACATTCACCACACCAACCACTACATTCACCACACCACCCACTACATTCACCACACCAACCACACAGTCACCACACCACCCACTACATTCACCACACCAACCACTACATTTACCACACCAACCACTACATTCACCACACCAACCACACAGTCACCAGACTGACTGCACCCATCTCATCCACAGCACCAACCTCACTCATCTCACCAATCAAAACTCATCTCAACGACCGCAATTCACCACCTTCCATGCTGCCATCTACATCAGTGGCCAGCAGATGGCAGCATCTACAGGCCACATTCTTGGCCAGTCGATGGCAGCATGGCACGGAGGTTACCGAGCAATCTATAAACGTACGATATTTATTTTGGCTCTCTACGAGGCGTGGTATCTCAGGTACGTCTGGTTACTCACACGTACGTATTATTTGGTGAGGAATTGGCAAGACATCTCAAGCAGAATCCTAAAAATTAGAGACTCAACAAGGCATCTGTGGATGAAGTCAGACCCGTGTCTGTCTGCTCGATTATTTCATATCTGTCAACCCCTTATCAGGGCCGAGCATATTACAGACCAATTCAGACTTTATTGGTCACCCCGTGCCCTTATAAATCTCAACGTAGTGAAAACGCGTTATCGTGTGAACACGCATGACAGACCCAGGTGTTGTGGGTTAACTCCCCGAGATAAACTTTCTTCCAACTTTGTGTTTTATACGCCCAGTGCTCCGCCAATAATTGTTGTGACCGTCGCTCCTCTGCCCTCTGTTGTTCATGGAGGGAGACTGCACCCTAGTGCCCAGTATCATCCTCTGCGAGCCTCTTCAAAATGCTGATCTTGACACCGCTGGAAGAAGTCATCGGCCTTGACCTCACCCCACAACAGTGCAATTTTAACAGCTCAACATCAAAACACAATGATGGGTCGCTTGCACCAATCGCACAACACCACAGCATTGACTCTCAGCTGTTTCTTGTGTAGAGGGGGTCACGTGTGTCACCATAATTGCCCTAATCCTACAACTCGTGCTGCGTAATATTTTCCTTGCCATATTACCTGTGACACACATAATGAGGACAACCGGTAAGTCAAATGAAACCAGAGGTGGGAAACCTGTTCTTTATAATATTTTAAATAAGCAATTTGAACACGACTTTTAGAAACACCGATGCAGCTATACACGTGCCACATTATCCAGAAATTCAGTTGATACTAATAGGGTTTATTTGCCAGTATTGTACATTATTTAAATTACATTTGTTTGGGCGGCAGGGTGGTGCAGTGGTCACGCCCGTGCATGACATCTTCTGAAGGACTGCCTGGCTTCGCTTTCCTCATTCTGGTCCCTTTCTCTGTATGGGTTTACTCCCATAGCAAAACAACAACATACAATGTAACTGGTACTAGCCAAACATCCAAATATCTCCTGCGAAAAGTTGTCAGGCCCCTCCTGAACAAGAGTCTTGAGACTAAGTGAGATTGCTTGTGTGGCGATCGAAACGTCGCGATCCATTTATTATTTTTTCTACCTACGTGACTTTACCGAAAGAACCAAAGTCACGAAAGCTTCAAATCAAGATTAATGAGTGTTTACATGTGGGAGGAAATCGGAGCACCTGGAGAAATCCAAGCAAATGGGGGGGGGGGGGGGGGGGCAACGCTCTATCACAAATCTACAGATGGAACAGGCGGAGTCCACATTATTCCACACTGCCTTCTCTACCTCCTTGACGACCAAGATTCATATTCTTGGTTCTTTCGGTAAAGTCACGTAGATTTAAAAATAATGAAATAAATTAAATAAAAAATACATCGGAAATAATAAATTACTTTTATTTGTAATTTTTAAATTGGGATAATCTACACGCCATATTCTTGGTTCTTTCGGTAAAGTCACGTAGATTTGAAAATAAAAAGAAAATAATTAAATGAAAATCATGAATTGTTATTATTATATTTTGATTTAAAGCTTTCGTGACTGCAGTGATTCATATTATTGGTTCTTTCAGTAAAGTCACGTAGAAGGGAAACAATAAAATAAATAAATATTTTTTAAAAATGTTATTTCAAATTTTACTTTTCTTTTATTATTTATATTTTCTATCTACGTGACTTTACCCAAAGAACTAAGAATATAGCGTGTAGATTCTGCCAATTTAAAAATACTAAAAAATTAATGGAAAATAATAAAAGCTTTTATTATTTTCAATTTATTATTTTAAAATCAAAATTTTGTTTCATTTTTTTTGTGACTTTACCGAAAGAACCAAGAATATGAATGTGGGGTTTTTGCTTTTATTATTTTCCATTTCACACTTTTTATTTGATTTGATTTGATTATTTTTTTATTTTCTATCGACGTGACTTTACCGATAGAACCAAGAATATGGCGTGTAGATGCTGCCAATTAAAAAATTAAAATAGATTGAAAATAATAATCAAAATCCAGATTCATATTCTTGGTTCTTTCGGTAAAGCCATGTAGGTTGAAAATAAAAATAATAAAATTAAAAAAACAAAAGATAAATGGAAAATAATGAAAGCTTTTATTATTTTAAATTTATTATTTTAATTTGTAATTTTTTTAAAATTGGCAGAATCTACACGCCATATTCTTGGTTCTTTCGGTAAAGTAACGTAGATTTGAAAATGAAAATAACAGAATTAAATGGAAAAATACTAAATCATGAATTATTATTTTGTTACTTTTCTTTATTATTTATATTTTACCCAAAGAACCAAGAATCTGGCGTGTAGATGCTGCCGCCTGCCAACGTTGTTGGCCACGAGATGGCAGCATCTACACGCCATATTATTGCTTCCTTCGGTAAAGTCACGTAGAAAGAAAATAATAATAAAATAAAAAATGAAAATTAATAAAGCTTTTATTATTTTCAATTTATTATTTGTATTTTTAAATTAAATTATATTATTTTAAAATCTACGTGACTTTAACGAAAAAAACAAGAATTCGGCGTGTAGATGTTGCCACCTGCCGGCCACCAACGTGGCGTGTAGATTCTGCCAATTTAAAAATTAAAATAATAAATTGAATATAACAAAAGCTTAAATAATATTAAAAGCTTTTATTCAATTGATTATTTTAAAATTGTATTTTTTTTTATCTCCGTGACTTTACCGAAAGAACCAAGAATATGAATGTGGGTTTTTTGCTTTTATTATTTAAAATTTCACATTTTTATTTGATTTGGTATTTTTTTATTTTCTATGGACGTGACTTTACCGAAAGAACCAAGAATATGAATTCCTGAAGTCACGAAAGTTTTAAGTCACAATCTACACCCAACAATGGTGGCCAGCAGATGGCAGCATATACACGCCAGATTATTGCTTCCTTCGGTAAAGTCATAATACTGGTAGGAACAAAGTTGTAAACTGAGTGTACCAGCCTGCAATAGATTAATGTGTCCGTCCGTCCCCTTTCAATACTTTAACGAAGTGAAATCTCGTGCTGTTGGATCAATCAAGATGGCGCCGATGATGGCAGCCTCGGCCGGTTGGTGTGCCCTGTTTTGTCCAGTTTTGTCTTGTTTTGTCTTGAGAGGGGCTTGCTGTTCAACACACTCGTGCTGGTGAGAGAGGCCTGCTGTTCATCACACCCGTGCTGGTGAGAGAGGCCTGCTGTTTTGGGGCCTGCTGTTCATCACACCCGTGCTGGTGAGAGAGGCCTGCTGTTCAGTACACCCGTGTTGAGGGGCCTGCTGTTCAGCACACCCTTGCTGGTGAGAGAGGCCTGCTGTTCAACACACCCGTGCTGGTGAGAGGGGCCTGCTTTTCAGCACACCCGTGCTGGTGAGAGGGGCCTGCTGTTCAGCACACCCGTGCTGGTGAGAGAGGCCTGCTGTTCAGCTCACACGTGTTGAGGGGCCTGCTGTTCAGCACACCCGTGCTGGTGAGAGGGGCCTGCTGTTCATCACATCCGTGTTGCTGAGAGGGGCCTGCTGTTCAGCACACCGGTGCTGGTGAGAGAGGCCTGCTGTTCAGCACACCCGTGTTGAGGGGCCTGCTGTTCAGCACACCCGTGCTGGTGAGAGGGGCCTGCTGTTGAGGGGCCTACTGTTCAGCACACCCGTGTTGGTGAGAGAGGCCTGCTGTTCAGCACACCCGTGTTGAGGGGCCTACTGTTCAGCACACCCGTGCTGGTGAGAGGGGCCTGCTGTTCAACAGACCCGTGCTGGTGAGAGGGGCCTACTGTTCAGCACACCCGTGCTGGTGAGAGGGGCCTGCTGTTCAACACACCCGTGCTGGTGAGAGGGGCCTGCTGTTCAACACACCCGTGCTGGTGAGAGGGGCCTGCTGTTCAACACACCCGTGCTGGTGAGAGGGGCCTGCTGTTCATCACACCCGTGCTGGTGAGAGAGGCCTACTATTCATCACACCCGTGCTGGTGTGAGGGGCGTGCTGTTCATCACCCCCGTGTTGGTGAGAGGGGCCTGCTGTTCACTCCCATGCTGGTGAGAGAGGCCTACTGTTCATCACACCCGTGTTGGTGAGAGGGGCCTGCTGTTCACCACTCCCATGCTGGTGAGAGGGGCCTACTGTTCAACACACCAGTGCTGGTGAGAGAGTCCTGCTGTTCAGCACACCCGTGCTGGTGCGAAGATGGCGCTGATGATGGTAGCCTCAGCCGGTCGGTGCGCCCTGTTTTGTCTTGTTTTGTCTGTCAATTCAGTGTTTTGCCAAGATTTTCGGAGTTCTCTAACAAGAGACGAACTTTTAAATATCAGGGAAACAACTCCTGTGGATTTAATTCCTACTTTTCTGCTTCCAGCGGCAGAATTAGTAGGCATTCTAGTCAATGCCGCGCTAGGCTTTGCTCAAGCAACGAAACGCCGCCCAAGAGGTAAACGGTCGGGGGCTCTAGTACGGCTACGCAGACGCGGGATCCGAACAGTGCTTCCGAGCTTTTTCCTCTCCAACGTACGTTCACTGTACAACAAAATGGATGAACTTCAGCTACTGATGGTAAAAAACAAAGACTTTCTTTCAGCTTCTGCATTGTGCTTCACGGAAACATGGCTGTGTGATTTGATTCCGGACACTTCGCTACAACTAGCAGGATTCCATCTTGTAAGATCGGATCGTGACATAGCACTCTCCGGCAAGACGAAAGGCGGTGGTATTTGTTTTTACATTAACAGTGGCTGGTGTGTAGATGTCACAGTGATTCTGCAACATTGTTCTCCACTCCTTGAATCAATTTTTATAACCTGTAAACCGTTTTACTCGCCTCGCGAGTTCGCGTCGCTCATTTTGGTCGGAGTTTATTTGCCGCCTTGTCCTCAGGTTAAAGAAGCCCAACGCATGCTCGCCGATCAGATTCTGAGTGTGGAGCGAGCAAATCCAGATTCGTTGGTTATCGTACTTGGCGACTTTAACAAAGGTAATCTCAGCCACGAACTCCCCAAATACATACAATTCATTAAATGCCCAACCAGAGAAGGGAACACTCTGGATCACTGCTACACTACAGTCAGTAGAGCCTACCATGCCGTCCCCCAAGCAGCACTAGGACACTCTGACCATGCCATGGTCCACCTGATTCCTGCATACAGGCAGAAACTAAAACTCTGTAAACCTGCTGTGAGGACATCTAAACAGTGGACCAGTGAGGCTGTGGAAGATTTGCGGGCGTGCTTAGACTGTACTGACTGGGATATGTTCACGACTGCTACCAATAGTCTGGATGAACTCACAGAGGCTGTGACGTCCTACATCAGCTTCTGTGAGGACTGCTGTATCCCAACACGTACCAGGGTGAACTTTAACAACAATAAGCCCTGGTTCTCAGCAAAGCTCAGAAGGTTGAGGTTGGAGAAGGAGGAAGCGTTTAGGAGTGGAGATAGAGACAGATTCAAGGAGTCGAAGAACAGGTTTAGCAAAGCGGTGAGAGAGGCTAAACGACTGTACTCAGAGAGACTAAAACACCAGTTCTCTACAAACGACGCTGCTTCTGTCTGGAGAGGGCTCAGGCAGATCACCAACTACAAACCCAGAGCCCCCCACACCACTAACGACTCCCGCCTAGCCAACGACCTGAACGAGTTCTACTGTAGATTTGAAAGACAATTGGACTGTCCTGAACCACCCCTTCCAACCCAAGAGGCCCCATCCCCCACCAATACTACAGAGACGACTATCTCCTTTCAGGAGGAAGAAGTTAATAGACTTTTCAAGAGGCAGAATCCACGCAAAGCAGCCGGGCCGGACTCTGTCTCTCCAGCCACCCTCAGGCACTGCGCTGACCAGCTGTCTCCGGTGTTCACCAACATCTTTAACACCTCCCTGGAGACATGCCATGTACCAGCCTGTCTCAAGTCCTCCACCATCATCCCTGTGCCCAAAAAGCTAAGGCCAACAGGACTAAATGATTACAGACCGGTCGCCCTTACATCTGTGGTAATGAAGTCTTTTGAGCGCCTGGTCCTGGCACACCTCAAAGCCATCACAGACCCTCTCCTGGACCCCCTTCAGTTTGCCTACAGAGCCAACAGGTCTGTGGACGATGCAGTTAACATGGCCCTCCACTTCACCCTACAGCATCTGGACGCCCCAGCATCCTACGCCAGGATCCTGTTTGTGGACTTCAGCTCTGCCTTCAACACCATCATCCCTGCCCTGCTTCAGGACAAGCTCTTCCAGCTGAACGTGCCATACACCACCTGTAAATGGATCACAGACTTCCTGTCTGACAGGAAGCAGTGCGTTAAGCTGGGAACACAAGTCTCTGGCTCCAGGTCCATCAGCACCGGAACTCCTCAGGGCTGCGTCCTTTCCCCTCTGCTCTTCTCCCTGTATACCAACAGCTGCACCTCCAATCATCTGTCCGTCAAACTATTGAAGTTTGCGGATGACACCACCCTCATTGGGCTGATCTCTGGTGGGGATGAGTCTGACTATAGGTGGGAAGCTGACAATCTGGTGACCTGGTGTAGCCAGAACAACTTAGAGCTAAATGCTCTAAAGACAGTTGAGATGGTTGTGGACTTCAGGAAGAATACAGCACCACTCACCCCCATCACCCTGTTAGACTCCCCAGTAAAAATTGTAGAGTCCTTCCGCTTCCTGGGCACTATTCTCTCCCGGGACCTCAAGTGGGAATTGAACATCAGCTCCCTCACCAAGAAAGCTCAACAGAGGATGTACTTTCTACGGCAGCTGAAGAAATTCAACCTGCCAAAGACAATGATGGTGCAATTCTATACAGCGATCATTGAATCCATCCTCACCTCCTCCATAACCGTCTGGTACGCTGCTGCCACTGCCAAGGACAAGAGCAGACTGCAGCGTATCATCCACACTGCTGAGAAGGTAATTGCCTGCAATCTACCGACCCTCGAGGACCTGCACACGACAAGGTCTATGAGGCGAGCGAGGAAGATTATGGCCGATTTCTCCCACCCTGGACACTCTCTGTTTCAGCTACTCCCCTCCGGCAGAAGGCTTCGGTCCATCAGGACCAAAACCTCACGCCATAAAAACAGTTTCTTCCCATCTGCTGCTGGCCTGTTAAACAAGGCCAAGGGCTAACACTGTTTTTAACATTTGATCTACATAACGACACGTTGCTGATATTAACTATGTTTCCCTATTTGTATTTTTAAATTATATCTTAAAGCTATTTTATATTCGATATTTATTTAATTTTATATAATTCAGCCCCTTAGTGTTAGACTTTTAACCCTTATTATAGTAAGACTTGTTTAAAACTTATTTAAGATTTTAGATTCCTATATGTTGAATGTATGCACCATCCTGCCAAAGTAAATTCCGTGTCGGTGTGAACTTACATGGCGAATAAAACCCTTTCTGATTCTGATTCTGAAAATCAGCAATAGGCAGCGCAGAGACTTGCCCTACCAGCCCACCCTGCAGGGACCTGTTAATAAAATTTAAATAATAAATTGAAAATAATAAAAGCTTTTATTTTGAATTTATTATAAAATAATAAAAGCTTTTATTATTTTCAATTTATTATTTTTATTTTATTTTTTGTATTTTAAAATTTCAAATAATAAATTGAAAATAATAAAGCTTTTATTAGTTTAAATATTATAATTTATATTTTTAAATTAAATTTAATTATTTTTATTTTCAAATCTACGTGACTTTACCTGAAGAACCAAGAATATGGCGTGTAGATTCTGCCAATTTAAAAATTAAATAATACATTTTTAATAATAAAAGCTTTCATTATTTCAAATGTTTTTGTATTTTTAATTGAAAAAGCTTTTAGTATAGCTTTTATTATAATATATTATAATCAAAGCTTTTATTATAATAAAAGCTTTGATATTTATTATAATAAAAGCTTTTATTATTTTAGGATTCTCCTCCACGGCGGCCTTTGTCTCCCCCAGTAGCGATGTTTACGACACACCGCACCAGGTACTCATCTGAGGCTGAGTCGACCTCACACTCTCTTACTGTCTCAAAACAACAACCGCCATGCGCCACTAAGTGGCGGTGACGTCACCACGACGCTTATGCCAGGCTATGTGCACCTTGAGGCTACGTGAAGTGTCGATCGTCGGCTGGCAGGAGGTCACGGGGCAGACCCAGGTGCCACTGGTCGACTGACTGAGATGACTGAGATTACTGGCTGATGCACCACCTGTGCCCCCTACTGTGCCAACTTGCTGAGCTTTAGCCACCCGTCGCTCCGCTCGTTTTTCTGAGCGTCGCTCCTCCGCCCTCCGTTGTTGTTGGAGGGCGACTGCCTCCAACTGCCCAGTAGAGACATCGCTGGTACCAGTCATTGGCAAGTCCACTCAGCTCCACATCCTCCTGTACCACATCACTCCATCTCTTCTCTAGTCCGTGCCACGCCCGTTTAGCTCCCTCGATCCGGCCGAACAAAAGCTGTTTGGGCATGTGGTGATTGGGCATGCGGGCTACATGGCCCAGCCAACGCACCCTTGCCTGCTGGAGGAGCTCACCGATGGGACTTTGTCCAGATCTTTCGAGGATTTGTGAGCTCCTCACACAATCCAGCCTGGTTAAACCCAGGATTGATCGTAGGCAGGCCAGCCGAAATGTTTCTAACCGGTGAAGATGCTGCATTAGGGGGGTCCACGTTTTGCAAGCGTAGAGAAGGGAGGGAATGACTGTGGCCGAGAAGAACCGAAGCTTCATGCGGAGCGACAGACCAGGTAGCTTCCACACAACGTTACACAACCGATGAAAAGATAATGCCGCTCGACTTATTCGAAGTGAGACCTCTGCTGTTAAACCGGAGCCGATCATGAGCACACTGCCCAGGTATGGAAAACTCTCCACTCTCTCTCCAACTGCCCCATCACCGATTGGGAGTTGTGGGGGTAGAGTGCCCGATGGCACAAAATACCCAGGCAGGTGCTTCGTTTTGGTGGGGCTGATGGTAAGGCCCCACCTCTTAGTGGCACACTCCAGTTTCAGCAGCAGCGCCTCCAACTCCTCCTCTGAATGAGCAGCAATTACCAGGTCGTCGGCATACATAATGTGGTTGACCAATAGGGAGACATCCCTTGACCGCACCTGGGCATCGATCAGCCTCCCATTGTATCTGTACCAGACGTAAATTCCTCTGGTACAGCTACTGAAGGCTTCACGAACTATGTGGTCGAAATAGATGTTAAATAATGTTGGAGCCAGAGGACATCCCTGTCGCAGGGAATGGCTCTGACTCCCGGCTATGTAGTTTTACTCGGGTCTGCTCACCATCATGAAGGTCCTTAATGAGTGTGAGCAGAGGGTCAGGGACTCTGAAAGCACGAAGAACAACCCAGAGCCCAGGCCTACTGATGGTATCATAGGCCTTAACCAGGTCAATAAAGCAGAGATGTAGGTCTAGTTGGAATTCCCTCCACCTCTGCTGTAGCAGACGGACAGAAAATATTACATTTTTGCAGGACCGCCCTTTCTTGAAACCGCATTGGGGCTCCGCAAGCCTCTCCTTAGCGTACCTAGCAAGGCGATGTTGAATAATCCTTGCCAGGACCTTTCCCGGCACACTGAGGAGTTAGATGCCCCTGTAGTTGTTACAGTCTGTGCGGTCCCCCTTCTTAAAGAGGGGGACCGCCAGGGCATCCTTCCAATCCTGCGGAACCGGTTCAGTGGCCCAGACTGTTGGTATGATGTCATGTAGGGCAGTCTGCGCACAAACGCCACCCTCCCTCAGCATTTTGCTTTGGAGATCATCTCTGCTCAGTGCCTTTCCTGTTCTCGGACTCTGGATCGCCCTCAGTGCTTCCTCAACGGATGGTACCTCAGCCAGCCACTCACAGAGGGTGACTTCCTCCTCCAATATTTGAGGCACCGCATCTTCAGCAGGGTCATCCCCACTTTGTCCCATGATGTTTTCCAGGCTGAGGGATTCCCCCTCCCCCAGGACCTCACAGAAATGCTCAGCAAATCTGCAAACCTGTCGCTGGGGGTCGGAGATTGGATCACCCTTCGTTCCCCTAATGATGGTGTAGTGGGTATAAATTGACGAAGAAACTTCTGATGAGGCAACACGATATTTATTGTCTTGGCCCCTTTTTGGGCCATGGACATTAGCCCTGGCGTGATAGCGCTTCCGCCCCCTATTGACGATAAGGGGAAGCTACCAGCCCACAGAGTGGTGAGTGACGATTACCCCTACAATGGTAATAGGTGTGGCGCTGTAGGTTACTTTTTTAATGGAGTTAAATGGGGATTTGTGATCGCGGGCCATTGAGGCAGACTCCATCTCCTCAGCAACCCGCGACCACCACCCATCCTTGCAGCGCCTCACGTCTCTCCGAACCTCCGAGCGAAGGCTGCGGTAAGCCTCTTCATTCTCTGACGTGGGATGCTGTAGACGATTAGAGTGAGCCTGTCGCTTTTTATCAACCATCCTAAACGCCTCCTCTGTCAGCCAGGGTCTCTGGGGAGGTCTGGACCGCGTACACAAAGCAGTCATTGCAGCTGCATGAGTCACAGGCTTAAACCTCGCCCATTTACCCTCGACATCAGGAGGAGTGGGGGACGATGCTGTCTCACTCACACTCACTCACAGCGCGAGGCCGACTCATTACATCTCACGGAGGATCGCGCTGCCGAACAAAAAAAGTGCCGTGGTTTCAGTTTGCAAGCGCGAGTTCGCGTTTTAAGGCGATGGGGGCCGTCCATAAATGACGTCACGCACCTGGGGAGGGGGGGGGTCAGACATTTGTGACGGGGGGGGGGGGGGTTTGAGAAATGTGACGTCACGTCGAAATGCGCAACTTAAAATAAATAGACATGTTCTACTTAGTTAAATAGACTTTTTAATAAATGTTTTCTCCTACAACATCAGAGCGAGCTCCGCGGCGGGAGCGAGCTCCGCGGCGGGAGCGAGCTCCGCGGCGGGAGCGAGCTCCGCGGCGGGAGCGAGCTCCTAGCGGGAGCGAGCTCCGTGGCGGGAGCGAGCTCCTAGCGGGAGCGAGCTCCTAGCGGGAGCGAGCTCCGTGGCGGGAGCGAGCTCCGTGGCGGGAGCGAGCTCCGCACCCGAACGCGTTGGCACGGCCATCTTTTGGATCGCTAACACGGCTGCTTTTGTCACACGTGGACATGCTACCACCGGCATGACTGCATCGACTTGCTCATCTCTCTTGCCCTCAACATGATATTCTCATTGACTTCGTTCATGTACTTTTACATGCTTTTCTCTTTAACTTTAACATGCCACTCTTGGTTACACATAGACTGACATTAACTTACTAATTTTTTCATTAACTTTTACATGCTTCTCTCATTAAAACACATTCTCTCTCTCTCTCTCCCGCCAGCCGTTCTTATGCTAAGTTCATTAACTTTAACATACCACGCTATTTATTACACGTAGACTGACATCGACTTGCTCATCTCTCATTGACTTTAACATGATATTCTCATTAACTTCGCTCATTGACTTTGACATACTTTTCTCATAAACTTTAACATGCGATTCTTGGTTACACATAGACTGACATTAACTTGCTATTTTTTTCACTAACTTTTACATGCATCTCTTATCAAAATACATATGCTAATCCTACATGCTAATCTGAACTCTTATGCGCTACGGAAGCAAATTAACTTTGCACTATAATCCAACATGCTAATCTAAGTTCATTTCCTTTAACATGGCACGCTATTTATTACCTTTACACTATAATAACCCATTAGCACTACTTTGGCTACCTTTGTTCTCAAAAACTTATATAAACTCTTGCTGGTAACAGCTTCTCTTCACAAGGCAGCAGACATCGTGCTGCTCGCAGCAGACATCGCGGCTGTCGCGATTTTCACCTGAAGACGATGGCTTGTGTTGCTATCGAAACGTCGTGATTTATTTTGTTTTATTTCTACCTACGTGACTTTACCGAAAGAACCAAAGAGTATGGATTCCTGCAGTCACAAAAGCTTCAAATCAAGATCGGTTTTAATTATTTATCGAGTGTGGGTAGAATCTGTGCAGAGTTGTGCTGTTTCCCCATGTGCAAGGTGGGGGTCTCTCTGGGTTCAACTCACACAGAGCCAAACGCTCATTAATATAATTGCCAAATATCTCATTGCAATGAGAAACTTCTGAAAAAAAATCAGTCTTTAGACTCAATGAGGCTTTCCTGGGTAAATAGTTAATATTGTAATAATTAACATGAGCAATAATGAAGTTCACTTATGAGTGCCACGAATAGTACTATACTGGACTTTTAATTAAGACTATTTAACGTAGTTTTTTGGAAAAAGTGTCCATTCTCAACACTTTTTGACGGGCCCTCATGCAGAAATTATATTGCAATCTTACATGGGGATTGGGAGTCAAGTGTGTCATGAATAGGGACTGAACGTATGGTGCTATAATTGGCTTGCTGTTGTGTATATACAGAAAGGATCTCTGGTGGGTAACATTTGGAAAATAGAGATAGTCATTGTTGTTCATATACAAAATCTTATTTAGGTGATAATTTGAAGCTTTTGTGACTGCAGAAATCCATACTCTTTGGTTCTTTCGGTAAAGTCACGTAGGTAGAAAAATAAAAGAAAAAATAACATATAACGATGTTTCTATCACAACACAAGCGGTCGTCCTCAGGTGGAAAAAATAATCCGCTGCATCTCCGACCAGCGCCACCTAGCCAGTGAACTGGAGCACATATGAAGTGGGTAAATAATCGGCGGAGAACTTCTTGCGAGGCAACACGATATTTATTAACACTATTTTACAGGGTCCCTAACACAAAGGGGTAGCGGCCCCTTAACCCGATACCTGGGGAGGTATGGCCTCCAGACTACACGGGCCCTAACACTGGGAACCCGTTAATTCCCCGTCCTCTGGCTGGGGGCCCTAGGGGAGGCTATGCTGACCCGACCGTGCCAGGGTCTTCGGGTCCTGAACACTGGCCTCACTGAGCTCCGACCCTTGGAAGGACGACGGAGCTTGGGGTCCAGGGTCCTAACTTCAGCCCAGGTCTTCAGCCTTCGGCTTGGAAATGCCTGAGCCGGACCCTTGAGAGGTCCAGCTTATATACTGGTTCGTGGCTTGCTCCGCTCTAGCCACACCTCCCTTCCAGAACTTTCTGGAAGGTGACATCATCTCCCAGTCCCCCCTCCCAGGGTCCGGGGAATGTGTCTCAGGATCCGCTTCCCAGGGATTGTCGTTGGTCCCTTGGGGCATAGTCATTAACAGTGGCGTGATAGCGCTTCTGCCCCCTGTTGACGAGAAGTGGGAGCTACTCGCTAACAGGATGGGGAGTGCCGATTAATGCCTCTACACATACACCAAGCCCTCAAGATGAATGAATACTCAGACCGCACAATCCGCAAAGCTGTATCTCCAGCCATGTGGAGACAACCATCTGAGGGCCCAATCAAAACCATCACCTTGCCATACATAGCACGTGTCACCAAAAATATTTCCAAAATCTTAAACAAACACAAGATCCAGGTCCGATTCAATACAGTACACAAAATCCATGACATGTCTCGGACCGTGTTCGCGAACACAAGGCAGATTTGAAACACGGCAGAACCAATACCTCTGCCGTGGATGATCATTGTTATAATGCAGTGGGCTCGCACGATATTATTTTTTCCGAGACCTCCCATCTACGTGTAACCGGCCTCTGTTCTCCAATCCACGTATTCTTCCGCTCTGTCTTTCTCAGTGTTCCATAATAACGATTTTTTTTTATTACGCGTTTAATTTGGTTTGCCGCTAAATTTGGTCAATTCCAACTGTGGGTGGCTTTATATTTTTAGCCAAAACTTTTAGTTTCACGATTAACAACTCTTCCACATGCGACTCATCTCCCTGGGCTTGCCTGAGCTGCTGCTCCCTGGGTCTACCTGAGCTGCTACTCCGTGGGCCTGCCTGAGCTACTGCTCCCTGGGCCTGTCTGAGCTGCTGCTCCCTGTGTCTACCTGAGCTGCTGCTCCCTGCGTCTGCCTGAGCTGCTGCTCCCTGGGCCTGTCTAAGCTGCTCCCCAGGTCTACCTGAGCTGCTGCTCCCTGAGTCTGCCTGAGCTGCTGCTCCCTGGGCCTGTCTAAGCTGCTCCCCAGGTCTACCTGAGCTGCTGCTCCCTGCGTCTACCTGAGCTGCTGCTCCCTGGATCTACCTGAGCTGCTACTCCCTGCGTCTACCTGAGCTGCTGCTCCCTGGGTCTACCTGAGCTGCTACTCCCTGGGTCTGCCTGAGCTGCTGCTCCCTGGGTCTGCCTGAGCTGCTACTCTCTGGGTCTACCTGAGCTGCTCCCACGGCTCCCGTCACGCAGCGGTCGCAGCGCCACCATCGAGAAGCCGGAGCGGCGCCTGGGAGCCGTGGACGCCCTCCCATTTACAAGACACCGGGCATCTGGGTACAAGCTAGTGCTAGCTCCACACCTGGATTCCACCACTCCACTCCACCACCAACTTCCACTCAATCAACAACCACCTTCATTTGGACTGCATTGACATTCACCGAGAAACTGGACTAATTCGCCGTCCGCTTCACAAAGGCTCTGGTCCTGTTTGCGCCCCACAACTTCCTCAATACGTCATCACAACATATGACACGTGCACCTAACCAATCTCCGCCCCGTCCCTCGGTCCTCTCAATTCACCACGAAGCAAAGTCACCTGAAACTGGCTTTGCTCAACACCTGCTCACTAAACAATAAAAGCCTCATTTTAAATGAATTCATTACTGACAATAACCTGGATTTTCTCTGTAACACTGAAACTTGGCATAAACCTACGGACTATTTCGCACTCAACAGGACTACACCTACAGGATATGCATACATGGACAAACTCCGATCTGAGGGGCGGGGAGGTGGTGTCGCTGCAGTGTACAGAAAGGACATTAAAACATCCACCATCTCCATCCCTGCTGTTCACTCCTTTGAACACATCACTTTCAAACTCTCTGGTCCCACTCCTCTGGTCACTGCCATAATCTACCGACCCCCCAAACCAAATCCTTCCTTTCTCTCTGACTTTTTAACTGAGTTATCTGCCATCTCACCTTCAGTTCTGCTCCTGGGAGATTTCAACATCCACATTGACATTGACTGTAAATTTGCTATTGAATTCCTGGAACTGCTACACTGCTTCAATTTCACCCAACATCTCAACTTTCCAACCCACAGCCGTGGTCACATTTTGGATCTGGTCTGCTCTACTGGTCTCACCATACCGCTCCCCGAGCCCCACAACCTCAACATCTCGGACCACCTGGCAATCACCATGAACATTGATCTCCCCATTTCTACAACCAAGGACAAAAGGACAACTTCTTTCAGAAATCTTAAATCCATCTCTAGTCCTGCCCTTTCAGCCTCTCTTGCCAGCAAAATATCCTCCTTCCCCCCACCCATGACTGACAACCCTTCCGACCTCACCAACTACTACAATGAAACACTTTCCACCAGTCTCGATCATCTGGCTCCCATCAAAACTAAAACTGTCTCATTCACTCACTCTGCTCCCTGGTACACTCATATTCTGCACAAAATGAAATCCCGTAAGCGTCAGCTTGAAAGGCTCCATAAGAAAACTGGTTTAACTGTTCATCTACAAGCTCACACAGATTACCTTCAGCAGTATAAGGAAGCTCTTAACACTACCCGGTCCACCTACTACTCACACCTCATACATTCTGGTTCTACCAACCCAAAGGCTCTTTTCTACACAGTAAATACACTTCTCAAACCCAATGACAATATCGTCAACTCATTCACAATTGATAAATGCAACACCGTTCTATCATTCTTTCAGACCAAAATTGACACCATTTACAACAACCTGTCCTCTTCTTCTGCTTCCACTGTCTGCTCTGTCATTCCATCATTTGTTCCCCCCCACCACACCTCTCAGCCACTGTCTCAGTTCTCCCCAGTGTCGCCGGGGGAGCTGTCTAAAATCTTGACAGGGATGAAAACATCAACATGTGTCCTGGACCCCATCCCACCTCATCAAAGACTGTTTACCAGCTATCTCCACACTCATCACAAAAATAATTAACTCCTCTCTCAGCTCTGGCTCAATCCCACGTTCACTCAAACTGGCTGCTGTCACCCCCATTCTCAGAAAAAATGGACTTGACCCCAACATTGTCAAACTTTCGGCCCATTGCCAATCTCCCCTTTCTGTCTAAGATACTGGAACGCACTGTCGCCAAACAACTCAAAGCCCACCTCTCCTCAAATGACCTGTTCGAACCATTTCAATCCGGCTTCCGTTCACAACACAGCACTGAAACAGCCCTCCTCAGAGTTACCAACGACATCCTCCTCTCCGCAGACTCTGATGATAGGATCTGCACTATTGAGGAGTTCTGTTATATTGAGGAGTTCTGTTATAATGAATCTGTTATAATGAATCTTGCCACCTTATGTATGCCTTTGTGAGTCCACATATGACACAGGTGTAATGCGCTTGACCATTGTCTTTTGTTTCAGATGTGCGAGAGCAACTCCGCTGCGAGTCATGGTGGTGCTGGGAGAATTGCCTTTACCATCGATGGCACTTCACCAGCACCCGTCTCGACCCCACCTCAATCCGGTAGAGTTACAAGAGCGAAAAAACTCATCTCTTGTGACGTCTGTGGGAAAAAATTCCAACTGGCATGGTGCCTAGAAGCCCACGTAAGAACGCACAAGGAGACCCATGACCAATGGTGCGGCATATGCGGACGAAGCTTTGATCAGCAAGGAAAATTCAAAAGGCATATGAAGACCCACGAAAAGGATTACATGATAAAGGGTGCACCAGGCTTGGTGAATAACGGCAGTTTTGCCAATGCGGTGTTGAATCCGATAGAGTCACTAGAATCCGATAGAGTCACTAGAGCAGTGGTTCTTAACCTGGGTTCGATCGAACACCAGGGGTTCGGTGAGTCGATCTCAGGGGTTCGGCAGAGCCCCCGCCACGGAGGTCCGGACACACTTGAATTATTGTGTAAATTTGTGATGACACACACGGCCCGCTTGGCCATCACTGGCTGCAGATGATCATGCTACACTGCTTGGCCAATCAGCGCTGCGGGGAATTTAGTGCGTACTCAGTACTCAACGTGTGACTGTTGTTGTCGTACGTCGTGTGATTTCTTTAATATTTTATCCATACTAACTATGTCGGGCAAAAGAAGAAAGTGGTCGGACGAATATGTACAACATGGATTCTCATGTATCACGGAGCGTGATGGGAGTGAGCGTCCTATCTGCATGATTTGCAACGCCAAGTTGAGCAACTCTAGTCTTGCACCGGCAAAACTAAAGGAACACTTCTTGAAGCTGCATGGAGACGGGGAATACAAGAACACAACACTTGCTGAATTCAGGGTGAAGAGAGCCAGATTCGATGAAAGGGCCACTCTGCCTGCTCTTGGATTTGTACCTGTTAACAAACCGATCCTGACAGCATCGTACGAAGTTGCTTACCTGATCGCAAAGCAGGGCAAGCCACACACCATTGGTGAAACACTTGTGAAACCAGCTGCATTAAAGATGGCGAATCTGATACTCGGAACAGCGGCCGAAGGTAAATTATCCCAAATTCCCCTTTCAAATGACACCGTCAGTGACAGAATAGAAGACATGAGTAAAGACATCTTGGCTCAAGTAGTCGCGGATCTGATTTCAAGCCCGGCAAAATTCAGCCTTCAACTCGACGAAACCACAGACGTTTCTGATCTAAGCCAGCTTGCTGTTTTTGTACGCTATGTGAAAGACGACATGATAAAAGAAGAGTTTTTATTTTGTAAGCCTCTTACAACAACAACGAAGGCAGCCGATGTGAAGAAGCTTGTGGATGACTTCTTCAGAGACAACAATCTTTAATGGGATATGGTTTCTGCAGTTTGTACGGACGGAGCTCCAGTCATGCTGGGAAGAAAGTCTGGTTTTGGTGCGCTAGTAAAGGCCGATGCACCACACATCATTGTGACGCATTGTATTCTGCACAGGCATGCGTTGGCAACAAAAACCTTACCTCCAAAAATGGCAGAAGTATTAAAAACTGTGGTGGAATGTGTGAACTATGTGCGAAAAAGTGCTCTGAGGCACCGCATCTTCAGTGAGCTGTGTAAAGAAATGGGCTCTGAATTTGAGGTACTTCTGCTCCATTCTAATATTCGGTGGTTATCCCGGGGACAGGTGCTGAATCGTGTTTTTGCCATGCGTGTGGAATTAGCCCTGTTTTTGCAAGAGCACCAACACTGCCATGCAGATTGCTTCAAAAATCCTGAGTTCATTCTCATTTTAGCGTACATGGCTGATATATTCGCAGCTCTCAATCATCTCAATCAGCAGATGCAGGGTGGTGGAGTCAATATCATGGAAGCGGAAGAACACCTGAAGGCTTTTCAAAAAAAGCTACCGTTATGGAAACGACGAACAGAGAACAATAACTTCGCAAACTTCCCGCTTCTGGACGACTGTGCAAGTAAGATCGAAGATGTGTCTGGAATCGGAGATATTTCTGTATCCACGGAACTGAAGCAAACAATTGCCACGCACTTAGATGAGCTTGCAAAGTCTCTCGACGGATATTTCCCTACAAGAGAGTCATATCCAGCATGGGTGAGACAGCCGTTCACGTTTGCTGTTGAAACAGCAGATGTCAATGATGAATTCCTCGACGAAATAATTGAAATTCAGCAGAGCCAGGTTCAACAGCAACTCTTCAGAACAACAACGCTCTCAACGTTTTGGTGTCGACAAATGAACAAGTATCCAGTTATTGCTAAGAAAGCCCTGGATTTTTTTTATACCATTTGTTACAACATATCTTTGTGAGCAATCCTTTTCGAGGATGCTGGACATAAAAACGAAGAAAAGGAACAGACTTTGCTGTGAAAATGACATGAGAGTGGCACTTGCCAAGGTGAAGCCACGCATATCTGAACTGATCTCTCAAAGGCAACAGCAGAAGTCACATTGATTTCCAGGAACCGGTCCCGGGCCTCCCCTAGGTCTACTCAGCCTCAAATGAGTACCTGGTGCGGTGTGTAAACATCGCCACTAGGGAGACAAAGGCGGTCGGGCGTGGTGCTGGCCACCCACCCCCTCGTGTACTGTTCCGGCCTTCATAGGTGCTCGCTAACAGCACTTGCCCCTACAGTCTGTTCAGGCTATACGGGGGATCTTTGTGTCTCCCTGTCTGTGTTTGGTCTCTCTCTCAAATTTAGTTTCACCTGATGACGACTGCTTGGTCGTATTCTATTATTTATTTTATTTTCTTTCTACGTGACTTTACCGAAAGACCATTGAGTAACAACAGTGTTTTTAAGAATCACAGCTAAGAGACAAACAGCATTATATTTTCTACTAAACATAACATTTTAATAACATGTAAAAAAATACTTTAAATCTCATCACTGCTCCTCATACTCAATCCGTGATCAGTGCCGGATTATCCTCGGAACAAAATAATCATTAGCTGTGGGCCCCGCACTTTCAAGGGCCCCGTGGTAAATGATCTCACGCTATAAATCCCGGTTCAGTGATTCTGTACTTGCTCTATTACTATAGTAAAATTACAATTACTTTACTATGCAAGTTAAAAACTTCGTGTTTCAATAATTGTGTTTTTTCATTATTTTGGGCACCTTTATAATATAAGCTACAGGACCCGCACGAGCTTAATCCGGCACTGTTCGGGATACTGTTCCAGTGCCCAACCAGGCTGTTGAAGACACCGTGAGTGGAGTTGAGGGGGATCGGTGGAGGTGTGAAGGGGGCGAGTGATGCCGACGGGCTGCGAGGGGGTCATCCGAGAGGATGCCCAGTGGGGAGATGAAGCAATGAAATCGATCCACGTGCAGGTGCTGGGTGGATTACTGCACAGCGGCATCGTGGGAGGTGGCGACGGCTCGTGGAGGTCTCTACCCACTAGTGGATTGACCATGGCTGATGGTGGTGATGATGATGGATGTTGCTCACTCACTTGGCGACGTATGAAACGCCAGAGATGCACGGCGATGTGCAGGGTGTTCAGCAGCACGGTGGAGCTGATGGCCTCCTTGCAGCCGCTGTACAGCTGACCCACAACGTGGAGCAGAGCAGGGAGCACGCTGTCCACTATGGCCTGGCAGCTGCTGCTCAGCTCACCCATAGCCTGCAGTAGGGCAGGGAGCACGCTGTCCACAATGTCCTCACTGTGGCTACTGCACAGCTGACCCGCAGCGTGCAGGAGAGGAGTCGGCGCGCTGTGCATGAGCCAGGACATCCCGTGGGGCCAGGCTGGGCCGTCCCTCTCTTGTCCATCTGCGTGGCCGCTAGTGAACATCGGTCCCCAGGTGGCGACCTCTGTTGGTGCAGAGACGTTCTTCATGAGTCCCGAGTAGTTGATCGTGGTGGTGGTGGTGGTGTTGGAGCCGTGGATGTCCGAACCCCCACGCCGAGATCCTCCGAGGAGTTCCACCATCGGCTGCGTGAGCAGCAGAACCACAGTGAGGACAGCCGTGAAGATCGCCATGGTGGTGGTGGCGAAGTTCTCTGAAGACCTCGAAGTGGAGGAGCAGCGTGGGGCGAGGTGGTTGCCTCTGCAGGAGCCGACTCCACTCTGGATTCTGCCGTGACGTCACCGGGCCATGACGTCACCGTGATGTCAGAGCTTTCCACGGCTCTTTCGTCATTATAGCATTCCGCACGTGGCTGTGCAATGGAACATCACCACGTGATACACTACAACACTGTATTGTTTATAGAATTGTAATACAATACTAATTATTCACATCTGAGACACGAGTGACGCTCTAGATTCTGTGCGGATGGAGGAAGCCGCTGGGAGCAGCTGCGTCATTCTGGACGCTTCTGGCTGCCCCTGGCATCTGCTCGTAGCTACTGCCAGGGCTATAAAAGCAGCTGTGGTGCCGCCGCAGCGGAGCCGCTGCAGCGGAACCGCGCCCGCTACCGCGGCGCCATCACCTATGCCGCGGATTTCCCGCCACTCTCCCGGGGCCGGTGCCTTCTCAGACGTCCGCGTTTTGGCCCCTGCACAGTCGTGAGGCCGGTGCAGCAGGGCCACTCTGCCGAGGTCGTGGCCACCGCTGCAAAGCCGCCACCGGGGGATGTCGACGCCGACGCTGCGCACCCTCACCACCACCCCCCCCCACACACGAACGTACACACGCCCCACGTAGAGCCAGGAGGGGAGGTCACCCGGCTGATAGGTTTTTGTCCAGAAGTCCCTAGTGGGATCGAACCTCATGGTTTCCTGCGGCCGGGAAATTGGGCGATCCTCCCCCCTGTAGCTGACATGCACTGCGGCGCCGCGACCTGATATTAAAGTTGCATGGTCGCGGCAAGGGCCATCGAACCACCGCGAGTGGAGCCTCACACATGCACGGGTCAGTGGACTGGTAGCGGGAGAACAGAGAGCGGACGTCGGTGAGATCACTGCGGCGACGTCATCTGAGCTGGAATCCGGACATCGAAAGGACGGGAGAATCCGAGCCCCTGATTGGACGGGAGGCCAAGGGTCGGAAAGAGCAAAAATTCCTTTGTTGTAGGTAGGATAAAAAGGGGGGGGATCGGGGTAGCAGGGGGGTTCTTCTGGTTCAAGATCATCGCGGTCCCGGGAGCAGGAGAGTCAGCCATCCGAGACGTCCGTGAGACGTACTCCGGCATCGGCAGGCTCGTCGCCTCATTCCCTCACAGCGGTCAGTACATCGGGGAGAAGTAAGTACGAGTGAGAGAGGCGTAAGTTCAGCCGTTTTACATCCAGGATAGAGAGCGGGGCGAGCGGTAGGGGAAATCGACTCGTAGACCTCCGAGGGATAGGTTAGCGTCCACTGACCATACCATCACAGGTAAATAAAATTCGCTAGTGGGGGGAAAAACAACTGTGTTGCGTGGTCTTTTGGGAGCGTGAAGTGGAGGGCAGTGTGCGCTGGGTGTCTACGTGTATGCGCGGCTGTGCACCTCAAGACGAAGCGGGTGGTGTTTACGTGCCCGCACGATTGCCCACCATAGTGCTTAGCGATCGCGTACCTGGGTGGCGGTGCCGCGGTCACGCACCCGCACACGGGTCTGGTCGCGAGATAGCGAGTTAGAGCGCCGAGCGTGCGCGTATTCGCGCGACTGTTTGAGCGGGACCTTTAACTCAGAGCCAAGCGAGCGTCCCCAATCAGCGGCGCGCACGGCAGAAACCCTGCCCGCCCGTCCCCCGGCTCCAACCCCTTCGTGTGCGATTGGTTTGTTTAGGGGCAGAGGGTAGGGGCGTGTTTGTTATTGTCGGCACACGTGGAGCGCGGGTGGGAGGGAAACACGCGCCGCGCCTGTTTGTTTACGGGCGGGACGGAGATTTACTGGCGAGCGCGCTTACAGCCCCACCCCGCCTTTGCACAGTGTAACGCATCGCAAGCGCGGAGCGTACGAGCCGATAATTAAACTATGTAAACGCGGTCTACATCCCAGGCAGAGGTACAGGGGGGCGAGACGTTAGGGGTCGTTAGTCTGGACCTGAAGGAGCAGCCGGGGGGTAGCGGTGTGAGTGGAATGGGGGAGTCGGTGAGCAGCGGCCCCGACAATTCAGTGATGGCGGGGGACGGTAGCCCCCACACAGCTCCTGTAGCTGCACTGGCAGAACATCGGCGGAGGAGGGAGCAGCGCTCACAGCTGAAGCGAGCCTCACTGTGAAGTACATCAACAAGCATGGCCCTGAGTGTTTACTTCCCTGCGATGCACGTGATGGAGAGGAGCGTCTGGCCAGGCTGGCCGGTCTGGAACCCCCGCGGTGAAAGTCTCTTCCAGCAGCTGCAGCAAGACATGAGGAGCGAGATCGAGAGGATGGAGAGAATCTTCCGTGGAGTCGATCAGCTCAGCAGCCACACGCGGGCTCCGGGCAGCCTCGGAGACGCACTGCTGCAGGAGCCGGCCGTGAGCATGTGGGTTCCAGATTGAAGATCCACAGGAGCAAGGAGGCGGGTTTGTCGCGTCCCTGGACGTGCAGGACTTCTCCCCACAGGACCTGGCCGTGAAGGTGTCTGGAGACAAGCTGGTGGTGGCCGGACGGCGCGAGGTGAAGAGCGGAGAAGTCAGCAGCGGCAGCTACAGCCACAGCTGCCAGGAGTTCCACAGGGAGACGCAGCTGCCCAGGAACGTGGACCCGCAGAGCGTGAGCTGCTGCTTGACTGAAGACGGGAAGCTGAAGTTCAAGGCTCAGCGCCGCGCCCTCCCTGCAGCGGCCGAGAGGGTGGTGGTCATTGAGCAGCCAGCGACAGCGACTCCTGGCACGGCCTCTCAGTCCACTGGCACCACTCACGCGTAGAGTGGCGCCTGGAGGATCCATTCCAGCAACCTGCTTTATTGATGTTTTAATTGTATGGATATTTAGTTAAATCAGTTTCTTCTATCCACGCAATGTTCAGTAATATTTACGTGTTTCAGCGTTCACATTCAACTTTATTGGATTAGGTGTTTATTTTCCACAGTCTAATTTTCGAACTACTATAATATATACTGTTTGTGTGAATGGTAATGATGTTTGTTTTTTGTATTAAAATGCCTTTCAATTTCCTGTAACAGTTGCAACTGTTCTTTTTTTCTACATTGTGTTTGTTTCATCGTTACTGTGGATCAGAGTTCTGGACACAGAATTCCCCAAAACTAAGACAACCGGTAACGCGGCCTCATTGCTCCCTGTCCGTGACAACTCCGAAGGTGCCAGGCTCACGCCGTCGGCCCTGCCGAGTCACTCCGAACTCAGAATCTGGGATTGGCTTGCAATGATCTAAGGTCAATCTTACCACTTCACATTTCACTTGTATCATCCTTCAATTGGTAGTAAATCCGTCGCTAAGGAATTGGCCCTCAAATCGTGGGGACAATCGTACCACAGAAAAATTAGTTTCCATTTAATGTTTGCGGCACAGAGAATGTAACTAGTTACATGATAACATCGCTGCTGTAGCAGTGTAAGTCACGCTGCTATTAAAATATTCTATGTCTCGAGTTTCCTGGCTGGCTGCTGGCTGTGCTTCTCTCCACCCCAACAATAACTCCGTTGTTAGTGGGTGCAGGAGACAATACGGACACCAACAAGGTGGGAATAACCAGAACAGTATTTGAAGACTCACACGGTTAATTTAAAATTTCACTTTCAATGTATGCGACAATTAACGTCATTATTTTTGACAAAATAACTTGTTTTATCCTAGAGAATTAGAAACTAAAGCTGAAGACATTAAACTAGCGCAATTAAAATGTACGATTGATTGTAAAGTTAGCAAAATAAATAAATGATCTAATTCATATACTATATTCTTGGTTCTTTCGGTAAAGTCACCAAGAAGGGAAACAATACATTAATAAAGATATAAAACAATAAAATTCTCACAAATCAAAATTCATATACTGTTGATTTATTCACTCCATCTCCGCACTTGACACTGCCGGTTGTGTCCCTCCTTAGCTCCCATTCCCACGTTAGTCTCGACCACCGGCCGTCATCACTTCAAGTTGTGTGTCCTGCCTCACCCCACCTTTCTAAACTAAAATTACGTCCTTAATTTGCATATGATGTCCAATTGATTTGTCCGTCTTCCAGTATCAGTGTAATTCTTAGGATGTGCATCATCTCTACGCTTCCTTGTGCATTTCTAAACATTGGTTCTATTTTCCGTTTGTGATGAATCTGTTTGAAAAAAACGTTGTGCTTAAGGTATATGGCTCAGTTACGTTTCATTATTAAGTTAAGATAACAATAAGCACTTTGTTCTGCCCTGATACGCCTCTCTTAATCATTTTCATTCCTCTTCCCTTCAACAACCGCCCTACGTGTAGATGCACTTCTGTGTTTTCAAGGCTGTGTCCCTGTTCTTTTTGCGTTCAGTTTGTTATTCACCCGCACCTCCAGTAAAGCATGGTTGGCTGCGTACGGTGCGAAAGAAGTTCACCATGCAAACATACGCTGCGTTGAAAAAATATTCTACTGACTGCAGACCAAACCTGGACAGATTTCTCAATACGAGTGCAATATCGAGGGTACAGATCAATGCCACCTGAACACAGATGCTAATTCCCTGACGGGTTGCAACTCTAGCCATGCCCATGCAAACATACACAACATCTTGACCATGAATCGCCTATGCGGCAGATTAAATGTCAAGCATTTAACATTGAATTCCGATCTACTTTTGTTCGTTTTGATTTATTTTGGCGCAGCTTCAAGTAAGTCTTTTTGATATAATTATTGTATTGTCATTTACTGTATAATTATGATAATAGACCAAGCACTGAGACATTGCCCAGGGTTGGTCTACAATCGAAAAGGTGGCAACCCCATAGCACACCCTCCTGTTCCAGTGTTAACACATCGTATGTTTGTATCTTGAACTTCTTTCGCACCGTACGTAGCGCACCGTGCTAATCGGAGGAATGAGGTGAGCGGGAATCGACCTCGTGTAGTCGGGGTTCGTAGCGCAGTGCGCTAACCGCTGCGCCACCGCTCCCCCCACCACACACGCGCACAGCAACTCCAGAGAGCGATTTTTGGGTCAGAGGTAGCCGCATTGCACTGGGGCCGTCCATAAATGACGTCACGCACCTGGGGTGGGGGGGGGGTCAGACATTTGTGACGATGTGTGACGATGGGGGGGGGGGGGGTTGAGAAATGTGACGTCACATCAAAATGCGCAACTTTAAATAAATACGGACAACACGTTCTACTTAATTAAATAGACTTTTTAAATAAATCTTTTCTCCCATAACATCAGAGTGCAGCGCCACATTAAATACGCACTACAATGACAATAGTTTAAAGCGATTTGAAACACGTTTTATATTTGGGGCGTGGGGGGGGGGGCAGAGCTTTGTGTCGTCATATTTGAGGGGGGGGTCTGACTTTTTGTGACGCCGCGTGACGATGGGGGGGGTGGTCCAAAATCGAGTGACGTCATTTATGGACGGCCCCTACAGCGTGAAATAGCGCAACAAACCGAACCCGCGTACATTGAGGGAAGCCCTGGCTGGTTTATCATTAATTAATCTCCAGTTAAGTCACAAACGAATCTCTTAGAGCCGAAGGCGCGATCCAGTATCACGTTGGCATGCCGTGTCAACCCGTACCGGGTTACCCCGTATTGGTGTACAGGGAGATTGAGTTCTCAGGTCCATACGGCTTACTATAGCCGTTTTAAAATGGGCAAAACAATGTTTTGTGTTTCTCCCCTTGTGATGGGACTTTGTAGGATGAATGTTGAGATTTGTAAGGGGCACGGGGTGACCAATAAGGTCTGAATTGGTCTGTAATAAGAGAGGCAATGGTTAGGGGGTGACAGGTGTGCGTTGGCACTGCGTGCCACGTCGCGTTGTCATACAGCTGACACTCTGATGAGCAATGATTCAGCGACGCACGGTGCCAAAGGGGCCGTCCAAAAATGACGTCACGCGATTTCTGACGATTTTTGACCCCCCCCCCCCCCCCCATCGTCACGCGGCGACACAAAAAGTCAGACCCCCCCCTCAAATATGACGACACAAAGCTCTGTCCCCCCCCCCCCCAAAAAAAATATAAAACATGCTTCAAATCGCTTTAAACTATTGTAATTGTAGTGCGTATTTAATGTGGCGCTGCACTCTATTGTTGTAGGATTAAACATTTATTAAAAAGTCTATTTAATTAAGTAGAACGTGTTGTCTATGTTTATTTAAAGTTGCGCATTTTGATGTGACGTCACATTTCTCAGCCCCCCCCCCCCCCTTCGTCACACATCGTCACAAATGTCTGACCCCGATGCCTGCAGGATTAGCTTTTTTATTCTTCGTCTTCCAAAGAAGATAATTAATGAGAATATTGATGGAATTTCCCCCAGTGCATGTTGGCTGGGGAAGGGCTGTTTAAGACCCGCGGTGAACCCGCTCATCTCCACGTATCGGCATGAAATGATAAAATCGCGGATTTTAGGAAGCGCGTTCGTTTCAAGTGGATGCTTGTTGTCAACACCGCCACATTGACAGCACTCGCAACCATCCCATACCTCCGATTAGCACGGTGGGCTACGTACGGTGCCAAAGAAGTTCAAGATACAAACATACGATGTGTTAACACTGGAACACGAGGGTGTGCTATGGGGTTGCCACCTTTTCGATTGTAGACCAACCCTGGAAAATGTCTCAGTGGTTGGTCTATTATCATAATTATACAGCAAATGACAATACAAAATTATATCAAAAATACTTACTTGAAACTGCGCCAAAATAAATCAAAACGAACAAAAGTAGATCGGACTTCAATGTTAAATGCTTGACATTTAATCTGCCGCATAGGCGATTCATGGTCAAGATGTTGTGTATGTTTGTATGGGCATGGTTAGAGTTGCCACCCGTCGGGGAATTAGCATCTGTGTTCAGGTGGTATTGATCTGTACCCTCGATATTGCACTCGTATTGAGAAATCTGGCCAGGTTTGGTCTGCAGTCAGTAGAATCATATTTCAACGCAGCGTATGTTTGCATGGTGAACTTCTTTCGCACCGTACGCAGCCAACCATGCTTTACTGGAGGTGCGGGGGAAGGACAGACTGAACCCAAAAAGAACAGGGACTCAGCCTTGAAAACACAGAAGTGCATCTCCACGTAGGGCGGTTGTTGAAGGGGAAGAGGGATGAAAATGATCAAGAGAAGCGTATCAGGGCAGAGCAAAGTGCTTATTGTTATCTTAACTTAATAATGAAACGTAACTGTACCATATGCCTTAAGCAGGACGTGTTTTTCAAAGAGATGCATCACAAACGGAAAATAGAACCAATGTTTAGAAATGCACAAGGAAGCGTAGAGATGATGCACATCCTAAGGATTACACTGATACTGGAAGACGGACACGTCAATTGGACATCATATGCAAATTAAGGACGTAATTTTAGTTTAGAAAGGTGGGGTGAGGCAGGACACACAACTTGAAGTGATGACGGCCGGTGGTCGAGACTAACGTGGGAATGGGAGCTAAGGAGGGAACACAACCGGCAGTGTCAACTGCGGAGATGGAGTGAATAAATCAACAGTATCTGAATTTTGATTTGGAGAATTTTATTGTTTTATATCTTTATTATTTTATTTTCTTTGGTTCTTTCGGTAAAGTCACGTAGAATGAGAATAAAATAATAAAATGACACGATAAAATTCTCACGACGTTTTGGCAACAACGCAAGCGGCCGTCTTTAGGTGAAAGGTACAGAACTGTCGGGACGACAGAGCTTCAATTAACGATGTTAAGATTCGTAGCGACTTTTAAGCCGGTTGGGAGAAGTGAGGCACCTTGACAAAGGGGTTTACATATCAATAGCTGAGGGATTAGCTTGTGACTGGTCACGGAATTGGCTATGTTAAAGTCAAAACCTACACATCCACAGAGGCAACTAGTAATTTAGCATTGAAATAACTAAGGGATTAGCTTGTGACTAGTCACAGGAATGGCTATGTTAAAGTCAAAACCTACACATCCACAGAGGCAACTAGTAATTTAGCATTGAAATAGCTAAGGGATTAGCTTGTGCAAATAGCTGAGGGATTAGCTTGTGACTGGTCACGGAAATGGCTATGTTAAAGTAAAAACCTACACATCCATGGAGGCAACTAGTAAATTAGCATTGAAATAGCTAAGGGATTAGCTTGTGACTGGTCACAGAAATGTATGTTAAAGTAAGGCCTACACATCCACAGAGCTTCAATGAACGCTGTTAAGATTCGTAGCGACTTTTAAGCTGGTTGGGAGAAGTGAGGCACCTTGACAAAGGGGTTTACATATCAAATAGCTGAGGGATTAGCTTGTGACTGGTCATGGAAATGGCTATGTTAAAGTCAAAACCTACACATCCACAGAGGCAACTAGTAATTTAGCATTGAAATAGCTAAGGGATCAGCTTGTGACTGGTCACACAAATAGATGTTAAAGTCAAAGCCTACACATCCACAGAGGCACCTCGTTCATGGACGCCAAAGGGGGCTGCAACAACTCAACTGTCATACAGTAAAGCGATGTGCAAACCAACCGGCTACCATGAGAGATTCGTTCATGAGGCCATCCACATATAAAAACACAGAGACTATTTCAACCGAGAAGATGGATTCTGGCTTAGTAACCATTGGAAAGATGTTTTAAACCATTTCGGTTCTTAATTAATTGTATTTCACGAGGACCTTCAGACCGCAGCTCTTTCGCTGGCACTGACTTTTAATACCTCTCACACCACGGTTAATGGTATGGTTTATAACATGGAGTATAACAGCGCCTCGCAGCTGTTTCTCCCCTCCTTCCTCCTCTGCTCCAACCATGGATGGACTCGTCCGTCTGAACGTAGCTGTCCGTGGTGAGTAAGGTAAGAATCCACCCGTTTTTTCACCATATAACATTGTGATATAACATTGAGGTAGTTTTGATTTAAAGCTTTCGTGACTGCAGTAATTCATATTCTTAGTTCTTTCGGTAAAGTCACGTTGAAGGGAAACAATAAAATAATAAAAATATATAAAACAATAAAAATTCTCACGACGTTTCGACCATAACACAAACGGTCGTCTTCAGGTGTGTCAGTTTGCATAAATTTATTTATTTTTAAACGGTGTATTTATTTATTTATCAAAAAAAAACCGTTAGCGCCACGTGCAGCCATTTGGCAGTTTATTTAGAAGGACGAGTCCATCTATGTTCTAAAAAGAGGAGGGGGGAGACGAAAAATTTAATGATTGCTGTCTGAAAGCCACTGTAAGCGTGAACAATCAATTAAGACCTGAAATGGTTTATCAAATCTTTCCAATGATTGCTAAGACAGAATCCATCTTCTCGGTTGAAATTGTCTCTGTGCTTGTATATGTGGATAGCCTCATGAACGAATCTCTCATGGTAGCCAGATGGCTTACAAAGAACCTCTGTCTTGGAAAAGTCAATGTCATGTGAGCCTACTGAATTATAACAATGATCTGCCACGGCCGAGGTGTTGGTCTTACCGTGTTTAAGGTCTGCTTTGTGTTCACGAATGCGGTCTGAAACATGGCGTTTGGTTTCTCCAATGTAACTACTACCACAGAGGCAACTTAGTTTGTAGACACCAGGGTATTGTATGTCCGGAATCACATCTTTTACAGACGGAACCGGATCACGGATTTCATGTAATGTGTTGAAACGGACCTGGATCTTGTGTTTATTCAAGATTTTGGAGATCTTTTTTGTGATCCCCGCAATGTAGGGTAAAGTGATGGTTTTGAAAGGCTCCTCAAGAGGGTCCTTCTTCTTATTTTTACACCGTTTAAAAATAAATAAATTAATGCAAACCGACACACCTGAAGACGACCGTTTGTGTTATGGTCGAAACGTCGTGAGAATTTTTATTGATTTATATATTATTATTTTATTGTTTCCCTTCAACGTGACTTTACCGAAAGAACTAAGAATATTGAGGAAGTTTATATTTTAATTTTTATTGGTTTACTATATGATATTCATTATATAGTGTAGTGTATACCCAGTTAATGTTAATAGCTCAGCTTATTGAAGAATATATTGAGTACATTTATTATATTGATGTAATTTAGAATTAGGTTTTTCACATCGCTTTACTGTATGACAGTTGAGTTGTTGCAGCCCCCTTTGGCGTCCATGTACGAGGTGCCTCTGTGGATGTGTAGGCTTTGACTTTAACATAGCCATTTCCGTGACCAGTCACAAGCTAACCCCTCAGCTATTTGATATGTAAACCCCTTTGTCAAGGTGCCTCACTTCTCCCAACCAGCTTAAAAGTCGCTACGAATCTTAACAGCGTTCATTGAAGCTCTGTGGATGTGTAGGCCTTTACTTTAACATCTATTTCTGTGACCAGTCACAAGCTAATCCCTTAGCTATTTCAATGCTAACTTACTAGTTGCCTCTGTGGATGTGTAGGTTTTGACTTTAACATAGCCAATTCCGTGACCAGTCACAAGCTAATCCCTCAGCTATTTGCACTAGCTAATCCCTTAGCTATCTCAATGCTAAATTACTAGTTGCCTCTGTGAATGTGTAGGTTTTGACTTTAACATAGCTATTTCCGTGACCAGTCACAAGCTAATCCCTCAGCTATTTGATATGTAAACCCCTTTGTCAAGGTGCCTCACCTCTCCCAACCAGCTTAATAGTCGCTACGAATTTTAACAGCGTTCATTGAAGCTCTGTGGATGTGTAGGACTTTACTTTAACATCTATTTCTGTGACCAGTCACAAGCTAATCCCTCAGCTATTTGCACAAGCTAATCCCTTAGCTATTTCAATGATAAATTAACAGTTGCCTCTGTGGATGTGTAGGTTTTGACTTTAACATAGCCATTCCTGTGACCAGTCCCAAGCTAATCCCTTAGCTATTTCAATGCTAACTTACTAGTTGCCTCTGTGGATGTGTAGGTTTTGACTTTAACATAGCCAATTCCGTGACCAGTCACAAGCTAATCCCTCAGCTATTTGCACTAGCTAATCCCTTAGCTATCTCAATGCTAAATTACTAGTTGCCTCTGTGAATGTGTAGGTTTTGACTTTAACATAGCTATTTCCGTGACCAGTCACAAGCTAATCCCTCAACTATTGATATGTAAACCCCTTTGTCAAGGTGCCTCACTTCTCCCAACCAGCTTAAAAGTCGCTACGAATATTAACATCGTTCATTGAAGCTCTGTCGTCCCGACAGTTCTGTACCTTTCACCTGAAGACGGCCACTTGCATTGTGGCCGAAACGTCGTGAGAATTTTTATTGTGTTTTTTTATTATTTTATTCTCATTCTACGTCACTTTACCGAAAGAACCAAAGAAGATGAATCCTTGCAGTCACGAAAGCTTCAAATCGAAAAAAAATATTTTATTGTTTCCCTTCTATGTGACTTCACCGAAAGAACCAAGAATATAGTATATGAATAAGATCATTTATTTATTTTGCTAACTTTACAATTAATCGTACATTTTAATTGTACTAGTTTAATGTCTTAAGGTTTAATTTCCAATTCTCTAGGATAAAACAAGTTATTTTGTCAAAAAGAATGACGTTAATTGGCGCATACATTGAAAGTGCAATTTTAAATGAACCGTGTCAGTCTTCAAATACTGTTCTGGTTATTCCCACCTTGTTGGTGTCTCTATTGTCTCCTGCACCCACTAACAACGGAGTTATTGTTGGGGTGGAGAGAAGCACAGCCAGCAGCCAGCCAGGAAACTCGAGACATAGAATATATTAATAGCAGCTTGACTTACACTGCTACAGCAGCGATGTTGTCATGTAACTATTTACATTCTCTGTGTCGCAAACATTAAATGGCAACAATTTTTTTCCGTGGTACGCTGTCCCCACGATTTGAGGACCAATTCTTTAGCGAAGGATTTACTATCAATTGAAGGATGATACAAGTGAAATGTGAAGTGGTAAGATTGATCATAGACAATTGCAAGCCAATCCCAAATTCTGAGTGCGGAGTGACTCGGCAGGGCCGACGGCGTGAGCCTGGCACCTTCGGAGTTGTCACGGACAGGGAGCAATGAGGCCGCGTTACCGGTTGTCTTAGTTTTGGGGAATTCTGTGTCCAGAACTCTGATCCACAGTAACGATGAAACAAACACAATGTAGAAAAAAGGACAGTTGCAACTGTTGCAGGAACTTGAAAGGCATTTTATTACAAAAAACAAACATCGTTTACCATTCACACAAACAGTATAGTATTATAGTAGTTCGAAAATTAGACTGTGGAAAATAGTCATGTGTAATGATGAAAAATACTTGAAGATAACATCATTATCTCATTGCAATATATGAACGTGTAATGGCAAAATAAAACGATGCGATACAATTTGACAATCATTTACAGCGATACACTTAATCCAATGAAGTTGAATGTGAACGCTGAAACACGTAAATATTACTGAACATATCGTGGATAGAAGAAACTGATTTAACAAAATATCCACGCAATTGAAACATCAATAAAGCAGGTTGCTGGAATGTATGCTCCAGGCGCCACTCTACGCGTGAGTGGTGCCAGTGGACTGAGAGGCCGTGCCAGGAGTCGCTGTCGCTGGCTGCTCAATGACCACCACCCTCTCGGCCGCTGCAGGGAGGGCGCGGCGCTGAGCCTTGAACTTCAGCTTCCCGTCTTCAGTCAAGCAGCAGCTCACGCTCTGCGGGTCCACGTCCCTGGGCAGCTGCGTCTCCCTGTGGAACTCCTGGCAGCTGTGGCTGTAGCTGCCGCTGCTGACTTATCCGCTCTTCACCTCGCGCCGTCCGGCCACCACCAGCTTGTCTCCAGACACCTTCACGGCCAGGTCCTGTGGGGAGAAGTCCTGCACGTCCAGGGACGCGACAAACCCACCTCCCTGCTCCTGTGGATCTTCAATCTGGAACCCACTGCTCACGGCCGGCTGCTGCAGCAGTGCGTCTCCGAGGCTGCCCGGAGCCCGCGTGTGGCTGCTGAGCTGATCGACTCCACGGAAGATTCTCTCCATCCTCTCGATCTCGCTCCTCATGTCTCGCTGCAGCTGCAGGAAGAGACTTTCACCGCGGGGGTTCCAGACCGGCCAGCCTGGCCAGACGCTCCTCTCCATCACGTGCATAGCAGGGAAGTAAACACTCAGGGCCATGCTTGTTGATGTGCTTCACAGTGAGACTCGCTTCAGCTTGAGCGCTGCTCCCTCCTCCGCCGATGTTCTGCCAGTGCAGCTACAGGAGCTGCTTTTATAGCCCTGGCAGTAGCTACGAGCAGATGCCAGGGGCAGCCAGAAGCGTCCAGAATTACGCAGCTGCTCCCAGGGCTTCCCTCATCCGCACAGAATCAAGAGCGTGACTCGTGTCTCAGGCTGCAGTTTGTGAGCAGTTTACTGCCATGAAATTCACTCTGCACTGATAATGAATGTAAAACAGAGTGATGCGCTCTTCTATATTTAATTGAAATTACTACACTTTGAAGGGTGATACAAACCGAAACTTAAATTCTCGCTTACACAGCACAATGACATCATCAGCCTTATCAGGAAAGACTGAGTCACACAAAGACAACGAATGTCCCTTACATTTCACTTAATAAAAAACTATCAATTCTGTACAATGGTTATTTTTAAAATACACGTAATGCTATAGTTTGATACTTACACATTGGCAGGGTGAACTAAATGCTATTGTAGTGAACTTGTCATAAACTGCAGCCTGAGACACGAGTCACGCTCTTGATTCTGTGCGGATGGAGGAAGCCCCTGGGAGCAGCTGCGTCATTCTGGACGCTTCTGGCTCCCCCTGGCATCTGCTCGTAGCTACTGCCAGGGCTATAAAAGCAGCTCCTGTAGCTGCACTGGCAGAACATCGGCGGACGAGGGAGCAGCGCTCACAGCTGAAGCGAGCCTCACTGTGAAGCACATCAACAAGCATGGCCCTGAGTGTTTACTTCCCTGCGATGCACGTGATGGAGAGGAGCGTCTGGCCAGGCTGGCCGGTCTGGAACCCCCGCGGTGAAAGTCTCTTCCAGCAGCTGCAGCGAGACATGAGGAGTGAGATCGAGAGAATGGAGAGAATCTTCCGTGGAGTCGATCAGCTCAGCAGCCACACGCGGGCTCCGGGCAGCCTCGGAGACGCACTGCTGCAGCAGGCGGCCGTGAGCAGTGGGTTCCAGATTGAAGATCCACAGGAGCAGGGAGGCGGGTTTGTCGCGTCCCTGGACGTGCAGAACTTCTCCCCACAGGACCTGGCCGTGAAGGTGTCTGGAGACAAGCTGGTGGTGGCCGGACGGCGCGAGGTGAAGAGCGGAGAAGTCAGCAGCGGCAGCTACAGCCACAGCTGCCAGGAGTTCCACAGGGAGACGCAGCTGCCCAGGGACGTGGACCCGCAGAGCGTGAGCTGCTGCTTGACTGAAGACGGGAAGCTGAAGTTCAAGGCTCAGCGCCGCGCCTTCCCTGCAGCGGCCGAGAGGGTGGTGGTCAATGAGTAGCCAGCGACAGCGACTCCTGGCACGGCCTCTCAGTCCACTGGCACCACTCACGCGTAGAGTGGCGCCTGGAGCATCCATTCCAGCAACCTGCTTCATTGATGTTTTAATTGTGTGGATACTTTGTTAAATCAGTTTCTTCTATTCACGATATGTTCACTAATATGTAGGTGTTTCAGCGTTTCCAGTTAACTTAATTTGATTATGTGTATCGCTGTACAGGATTGTTAAATTGTTTCACATCGTTTTAATTTGCCATGACACTTTCATATATTGCAATAAGATAATGGTAAATGTTATCTTCAAGATTTTTCATCAAAGCTGCTATAGCCATGTAAGTCATACTGCTATTACAATAATGTATGCCTCGAGTTTCCTTACTGGCTGGGTTTCTCTCCACCACAAAATTAACTCTGTTAGTGGGTTCCAGCTGTTTCCACCGAAACTAACTGGGTAACTGGCTACACGGATTTTTCCGTTTACAGTCACAAATAAACATTACACATACATGCAGGCATCGACTTACGAACCACTCGACTTACGAATTTCCGCACTTAGGAACCAGCTTCCATGAAATGTGTTTTAACATTGAGAATTACAACGCGAACTCGCACTTGCAAACTGAACCGAGGATCTATTTTTTTTCAGCGGAGCGATCCTCCACGAGTTGTGTCATCCTCGCGCTTCCAGTGTTTGTGCTCGTGTGTGCATGCACGCACGTGTGTACATTATTGTGTTCCCACTTACAAACCGTTTGACTCACGAACGGGTCCCAGGAACTAATTGAGTTCATAAGTCGAGGACTGTCGGGATCGTGTATGAAACATAAAATACATACAAATTTATAAAAACATTTTATGTTCAAATACCTTGCGTCCTGATGCTGGCTTGCTTGTCGTAAGGGGCGAAATGAGTCACTACAATTGCACACACACAGACAACAACCGCCACTAAGTGGCTGTGACGTTGCTACGGCACTTGTGCCAGGCTAAGTGCACTTTATGGCCACGTGATCACGGGTCAGATTCAGTTGCCATGGTTTGACAGAGATGAGTGGCAGATGCGTCAGCTGTGCCTCCCCTACTGTGCCAACTTGATGTGTTTTAGCCGCCTAAGGCTCTGCTCCTTGTTGTGAGCGTCTCTCTGCTGCCCTCTGTTGTTGCTGGAGGGCGACTACCTCCAACTGCCCAGTATCGTCCATCATGAGTCTCCTCCACATAGGCCGCGCTTTACACTGCTGGTACCAGTCATTCGCAAGTCAATTCAGTTCCACATCCTCTTGTACCACATCATTTAATCTCTTCTCTAGCCCGTGCCGCGCCTGTTTATCCCCCTTTAATGCAGTGGTTAGGGAGGCGTGGTACATGACCCAGCCAATGTAGCATTACCTGCTGGAGGTGCTTACCGATGGGACTTTGTCCAGATCTGTCAAGGATTGTGAGCTCACACAATCCAGCCTGGTTAAACCCAGGATGGATCGTAGGAAGGCCATCCTGAATGTTTATAACCGGCGAAGATGTTCCATTAGGGGGGTCCACGTTTGGCAAGCATCGAGAAGGAAGGGCATGACCGTGGCCGAGAAGATCCGAAGACTGCTGTGGAGCGACAGATATCAGGTAGCTTTCACACAGCGTTATGCAACCGATGAAAAGATAATGCCGCTCGACTGATTCGGAGTGAGACCTCTTCTGTCAAACCGGAGTTGGTCATAAGCACACTATCCAGATGTGGAAAACTATCCAATTTACAACTGCCCCATCACCAATGGGGAGTTAAGGGGTGGAGGGTTTAATGCAGACATGGGCTGGGCTTTTTAATCCGGCCCCCTGAACGTGTCCAAATATTATTAAATTAAATTTTACCTTTCACCTGTAATGCCCTCATTTCCCCATTAGATGGAGCACTTTGACCGGGAGTGTGGTAATTGGTTTGGGCGCAGGCCTCAGATGTTTTCATGATGTTTGATCAGTCACGTTACGACATGTTTTTGTATTGTTCATGTTCGTGCAATTTGTTAAATTGCCTTGCAAATAAATGCTTTGCTACCTGTTAAAGGCCAAATCCTTTCATGTAATGATTTTTACATGTCATTTATATTAGTTCACACAAACACTCCATCCATCTGTTCCTTGCCCGGCCCCTCTGTCAAATTTTAGAACCCATTGTGGCCCGCGAGTAAAAAAAAATGCCCACCCCTTGTTTAATGGCACAACATAGCGAGGCAGGTGCTTAGTTTTGGTGGGGCTGATGGTTAATGCCCCACCTCTTAGTGCAGGGGAAGGGAACCTTTTTTGTGCCAAGGGCCATTTGGATATTTATAACATCATTCGGGGGCCATACAAAATCATCAACTTAAAAATTTGCCTATTATATTTGGTAAAACATTTAATTAACTCACCCCTAATGCGATGGCTGGAACTGCTTCTCTTTGGTGAGGCGTGTGGAGATTTTAGCTGGCATTGATGATGTTAGCTGGTATTGATGATGTTAGCTGGTATTGATGATGTTGCTACTCGCAACTGCTTTTCCAGGTTTGCTCCAAGATTGATTGAATTTCGAGTCCCGCCTGCGGTTGCCTTGGCAGGGCCAGACCAAATGATTTCGCAGGCCTCATGGCCGGCCGGCCGGACGTTCCCCACCCCTGTCTAGTGGCACGCTCCAGGTCTAGATCATTCGCATACGTAACATGGATGACAAATCGGGAGCAAGCTCTCAAGCGCACCCGGGCATCAATCCGCCTCCCATTGTATCTATATCAGATATAGATTGCTCCGGTACGGACATGGAAGGTTTCTCGAACGACGTGGACCAAAAATATTTTAAACAGTGTACGGAGCCAGAGGACATTACTGTCGAACCCCAAGGTTAACGGGGAATAGCTTCGTCTTCCGGCAAAGTAGCTTTACTCGGCCCTGCTCAATATCATGGAAGTCCTTAATTATTGTGAGCAGAGAGTCAGAGACTCCGAAAGCATGAAGAACAACCCAGAGTCCAGACCTATTGATGGTATCATAGGCATTGACCAGGTCAATAAAGCAGAGATGTAAGTCCTGTCGGAATTCAACACTCCTCTGCTGTAGCAAACGGAAGGAAGATGTGGCATCTGTGGCTGCCCTGGCCTGAAACCACAATGGGGCTCCCCAATCCTCTTCTCAGCATGCCTGGCAAGGTGATGTTGAATAATCCTTGCCAGGACTTTTTCCGGCACTCTAACACAGGCACAGACTCTAACCAAAACTATCGAATAATTACACGGTTAATTTAAAATTGCACTTTCAATTAATGTGCCTATTAATGTCATTATTTCGGCAAAAAATGTTTTTATCTTAAACTAGTGCAATGAAAAAAATACCCTTTATTGTAAAATTAGCAAAATAAAGACGATATAATTCCTGTACTGTTTTAGTTTATCTTTCTGAATACACATTTAATGAAAATGTGTTTTAGTGAATGGTTGTTTTTGAAGGTGATATCGTGTAAATGTTTTCCAAAGCTGCTTATGCAGCCGTCACCATCTCCAGCCGTGATTTCTCCACTTCTGTCCGAAGCCATCACCATCTCTTGCGGATTTGCAATGCAAAAATCTGTCTGGCTACTGCCCACCGGTTGATTTATTCGATCCATCTTCGCAGTGGACGCTCTATTGGTTGTGTTCCCTCCTTTAGCTCCCATTCCCACGTTAGTCACGACCACCGGCCGTCATCTCTTCAAGTTGTGTGTCCTGCCTCACCCCACCTTTCTAAACTAAAATTATGCCTTTAATTTGCATATGATGCCCAATTGACGTGTCCGTCTTCCATTCTCAGTTTAATTCCTAGCATGTGCATCTCTATGCTTCCTTGTGCACTTCTCAACATTGGTTCCATTGTCTTCGTCAATGGCCATGTTTGTGATGCATCTGTTGTTGCAGGTCATATCCACTGATTAAAAAACGTTCTGCTTTAGGAAAATGGCTTTGTTACGTTTCATGATTTAAGTTCAGATTCCAATCAGCACTGTGCTCTGCCCTGATACGCCTCTCTTAATAATTTTCATCCCTCTCCCCCTTCAACAACCGCCCCACGTATAAATGCACTTCTATGTTTTCAAGTTGTGTCCCTGTTCTTTTTGTTCATTTTGTTATTCCCCCGCACCTCCAATAAGCATGGTTGCCTGCGTACGGTGCGAAAGAAGTTCAGCATGCAAACATACGCTGCGTTGAAAACTTACTCTACAGCATATTCACACTGGAGACGCAGGAGGGTGCTGCTATGAGATTGCCACATTTTGACTGTAGACAAAGCCTGGACAGATTTCTCAGTCAGCACTCAGTCTAGAATTATCAGAACTACACAGTAAACGACACAATGCGGGTGCTATATCTCGTAAGAATGAATACCCACCACCTAAACACAAATGGTAATTCCTGGACAGGTGACAACTCTAGCCATGCCCATGAAAAAATATATAGTGACTAACTTGGAGACGTAACTTCTTCGAGGCAATTCTTTAATTACACACCGAGCATACTGTTACACACTCTCTGCTGTAATACAACGCTCTGTCCCTCGCTTAAACGCAACTCTGCACTCGTGGCTAGCCTACAACACAACGCTCGCCATCTGACACTGATGGCGCTGAACTAAGACAGGCAACTACTGCTAGCAGCACAATTATCAAGTGGATGACGACAGCGGCGAAGGCGACGATCTTCAACAGCAACGACGACGACGACGGCGATCCCACTCCAAACGATGGCCCTCATCCCCTGCTCGGGGTCCCCTTTAATCCTGTTAGCGTGGCCTCGCTCCACTCCGGCCACGCTCCCCTTCTAGAATCTACTAGCAGGCTCTCGACGTGTCCTACCCGAGATCCTTCTCAGGTCTATTACGTGGTCTGCTGTCAATCAGGGCTGCTTCACTCTGCAGATCCCCTTCCCTGCCAGCAGCCAGCGCTATGCTACGTAGTGACCAATTCTATGTGACTACACATACACAACATCCTGACCATCACTCGCCTATGCGGATGATAAAATATCAAGCATTGGAGATTTAATTCTGATCTACTGTTGTTCGTTTTGATTGATTTTGGCACAGTTTAAAATATATATTTTCATATCAGTACCAGCGGGAAGTACCCAGCGTTTCCCGGGGGAAAAATATATTTACAAACTTGTCTTCTCTTAAAAACATAACATACACAAACACTAAGCTATTGTGCCCTTTGTCCATTTGTCCGTCAACAAAATTATAGGAGGAGCGACACTGGAAAAACGGCGTATTCTATTATTTAATTTATTTTCTGTCAACGTGACTTTACCGAAAGAACCAAAGAGTAATTCCTGCAGTCACGAAAACTTTGAATCTAGTTTTAGCGTGTTAATGTTAAATAAACGTGTTGTCTCCTATAGAAGCCTGAGTCTCCATTTGAGCCCACTACAACTGGTGTTGGAAGTGGCCAAACGTTAGTTAATTAACTATAGATTATGGAGACTAGGCGAACAATACGTACCAGGTCTCCAGATGAAGAGGACGACGACCCACCGGCTCCAGAGATGTCGGCGCAATCCCCCAGCCCCCACTGGGGGCCTGGGGTGTCCACCTCCGGTTCCAAACCGCCCTCCAAATTGCCTTACCTACGAGTCCTACTTGGTACAGGCCGGACCCGCTATTGCCCCCTGTTGGGCCCTGACTGCAGCTACATATTTTCCAGTAGTGGTGGCGGCGTATTACGCCTGACAATTACCCACCACATTAAGAAGCACGATGGTAGCTTGCAGTTGTGTGTCGACTTTAGGAAGCTTCATAAGATATCGGTGGCTGACGCGTATCCTCTCCCTCGGATGGACGATTCCCTGGACGCTCTGGCGGGAGCACAGAACTTCTCCACCCTTGATCTCCTGTCCGGATTTTGGCATTTGCCACTAAATGAGGCCTCTAAACCCAAATGGCTTTTCGAACACCTCAAGGCCTGTTTGAATTAAATCAGCTTCCCATGGGACTCCACGCAGCACCGGCTACGTTCCAATGACTGATGGAGCTGGTGCTGGCTGGACTTCAATGGGACTCATGCTTACAATACCTCGACGATGTCATCGTCTTCAGCCGTACGTTCAAAGAACATCTTGATTGGTTACGCGCTGTCTTTCTTAAAATGCGAGCGGCCCATCTCAAATTCAAGCCGCAGAAGTGTTACCCCCTTGAGAAATCCGTGCAGTATCTCGGTCATATTGTCAGTAAATCGGGCATTGCGATAGATCCCGACAAAACCACGTGTGTTCGGACGTGGCCGACCCCCACGTTGATGATGCAGGTGCAGAGTTTTATTGGTTTTGCGTCTTATTATCGCCGGTTTGTCACTGGGTTCGCTACCTTCGCAAAACCTCTCCACGCCTTGACAGTTATGGGTCAGAGGTTTCATTGGGGGGAGGAGGAAGCCGCATTTGTTGCGCTTCGCAATTCCCCTCCGCTACTCTGACTTTGCCATGCCGTGTGTCCTTGATACTGACGCAACCAACACCAGCATTGGCGCGGTTCTGTCCCAGGTTGTCAACGGGGTGGAGTGTGTTGTTGCATACGGCAGCAGAGTGCTGTCGCCAGCCGAACAGCGTTACTGTGTCACGCGCCGGGAACTATTCAGGTCTCCCGCATTAACGAGTTGATTGCTCTGGACATCCCTGGTTCGGTTCCCATCACCCCTCGTGGGAATAAATATTTGTTGGTTGGCGTCGAATATTTATCGCGCTGGCCGATGGCCTGGCAGCTATGGATGGGAGCCATCCGGTAGTGCCACCTAGGCACATGCCATGGTACAATGGTGATCACACAGGACTTGTAATCAATACAGAGGTACTATGTACAGGGGCGGCAAGCAGCTAAAAAATGGTGCACGTTTATTATAAATACGACATTCTCAAATGGTTTCGAAATTAAGTGTCTTATCAGCAGAATCGTGCAGAGTTTCTGCCGAACATACACAGCATTAGTTCCTAAAACACTTTGGCAGAGTTGGTGTCACTGCCCCGGAAAGGAAAATTAATGGTGATTTTGTGGAAAGTCAGGTGAAATGGGTGGTTGGTCAGACTGACCAGCACCCTGTGCTGTGTGGATCGCTCGTGGTTCTGGCCACCAATCGCCAAGCAAATTTGTTGCAGAGACTTCCACGTGTAGAGTGACTTCAGTTGTGTGCAACCGAGTTGTGCAACTGCTTGCACCGGCTGTGGCCGTGTGCGGAAAGCTAACTCGGGTCAAACCTGGGTTTCGAAGCGCGGTGTAGCGTTAACCATGACACTACCGCTCCCCACAATCACACACACGCGAAGATCGACACCAAATACGTGCTCTGTTGCACCGCACAGCAACTCACACGCACACTGCAGTGTCCAATAACAACACAAATGTATTAATCCTGACAACCACCTGCTCTGCCACTCAAAACAATGTCCATCACATGGCCATCAACGCGACACATATAGTTCATCACGGTCACCCGACCAGCAGGAGTCACGTGTGTGAGCAGTCCGTGAATGTCGCCGGGCTATGGTGATGCAGTGGTGTGGGTTGAACAAGCGGCGGATGATGATGTCTATCGTGGAAATCTGTGGAGCGGCACGGAAAAAAAAGTGGGACGGGTGGCCCAGTGTGGAGCAGGAGCCGCTCGGCTGGGACGAAGGTGGGGAGGAATCCACTGATCCGGTGGAGGCGTGGGGAGGAGGGCGGGACGCCGCGTGAAGCGCGACTCGTGGGAGTGGTGCCAGGCAGAAGGGGCACCTGGGACTCCGTACGCGGGACCCCGGCCGTTGCACCTGGGCTGGGGGGGGATCCACTGCCCTGCAGGTGGAGCGAGGCGGGGGGGAAGGTGCTCTCGGTCTGGGTGGTTGGGACGAATCAATGCGGATGGAGTTGAGGATTCGAGAGGAGGTTTGCGGAGGCGGGGAGGAAGGCGGCTGTTGCGGGACTTGCGGTAACGCTGCCGTGAAGAACAGGGAGCAAAAGACTCGTGTGCCGGGCCCGGTCTGGTATCACGGTGGCGTGGAGGAACCCAGGGCTCTGGTGGAGGTGGAGGCAGGTGGAAAGCAGGGAGCTCCCAATCCTGGGGGTTAGCTTGATTACTCATGGGTGGAGGTGATGGTGCGAGTGGCGGTGGTGGCGATAGTGGCAGTGGAAGCGATGGCAGAAGTGGAGGTTGAGGCAATGGCAGGAGTGAAGGTGGAGTCGATGTCAGCAGTGGGGGTAGAGTTGATATCAGTGGTGGAGGCAATGGCCTGAGTAGAGATGGAGGCGATGGCAGCAGTGGAGTTGAGGATTCGAGAGGAGGTTTGCGGAGGCGGGGAGGAAGGCGGCTGTTGCGGGACTTGCGGTAACGCTGCCGTGAAGAACAGGGAGCAAAAGACTCGTGTGCCGGGCCCGGTCTGGTATCACGGTGGGGTGGAGGTGCCCAGGGCTCTGGTGGAGGTGGAGGCAGGTGGAAAGCAGGGAGCTCCCAATCCTGGGGGTTAGCTTGATTACTCATGGGTGGAGATGATGGTGCGAGTGGCGGTGGTGGCGATAGTGGCAGTGGAGGCGATGGCAGAAGTGAAGGTTGAGGCAATGGCAGGAGTAAAGGTGGAGTCGATGTCAGCAGTGGGGGTAGAGTTGATATCAGTGGTGGAGGCAATGGCCTGAGTAGAGATGGAGGCGATGGCAGCAGTGGAGCCGATGGCCCGATTGGAGGTGTAGGCGATGGCAGCAGTGGGGGCGATGTCCTGAGTAGAGATGGAGGCGATGGCCTGAGTAGAGGTAGAGGCGATGGCCTGAGTAGAGGTGGAGACGATGGCCTGAGTAGAGGTGGAGATGATGGCATAAGTAGAGGTGGAGGCGATGGCCTGAGCAGAGGTGGAGGCGATGGCCTGAGTAGAGGTGGAGGCGATGGCCCGAGTGGAGGTGGAGGCGATGGCCTGAGTAGAGGTGGAGGCGATGGCCTGAGTAGAGGTGGAGGCGATGGCCCGAGTGGAGGTGGAGGCGATGGCCTGAGTAGAGGTGGAGGCGATGGCCCGAGTGGAGGTGGAGAAGATGGCCCGAGTGGAGGTGGCGGCGATGGCCCGAGTGGAGGTGGAGGCGATGGAAGCAGTGGAGGTGGAGTTGATATCAGTGGGGGAGGCGATGGCCTGAGTAGAGATGGAGACGATGGCCTGAGTGGAGGTGGAGGCGATGGCCTGAGTAGAGGTGGAGGCGATGGCCTGAGTAGAGGTGGAGGCGATGGCCCGAGTGGAGGTGGAGGCGATGGCCCGAGTGGAGGTGGAGGCGATGGCCCGAGTGGAGGTGGAGGCGATGGCCCGAGTGGAGGTGGAGGCGATGGCCCGAGTGGAGGTGGAGGCGATGTAAGCAGTGGAGGTGGAGTTGATATCAGTGGGGGAGGCGATGGCCTGAGTAGAGATGGAGGCGATGGCCTGAGTGGAGGTGGAGGCGATGGCAGCGGGGGAGGCGATGGCAGCGGTGGAGGCGATGGCCCGAGTAGAGATGGAGGCAATGGCCCGAGTGGAGGTGGAGGCGATGGCCCCAGTGGGAGCGATGGCCTGAGTGGAGCTGGATTCTTCAGGTGAGAAGCGCAGCTCTGCTTGGTGCCGGGGTTGCTTCCCCTCCCCTGCGCCCGCCGCTTTCGTCTCCGTGCCGCGGCCATATGAGCCCGGGGACTCGGTGCTCGGCCGAGACCTCCACCTTTCTTTCTCTGCAGCGCCCGGGAAATCTTCCTCCTTCCGGTCCTCATCCTCATTCTCATCGCTCTCTGCAAAAGTTACGAAAAACATCAACTGCGTCATTAGCTGAATCTCCCTGCTCCGTGTCTGTGAGTGCGTTGTGACCCTGGGGACAGACTTGCGAGTTTGTTTTTTACGTTTTTGAGCCAGGAGGCCAGGATTGGGAAAAACTTGGGCCACTTTTCATCCAGGCAACTGGAGAGCAGCACAGACTAAGTCTTACTTACCAAACATTTAAACTAACAACAGCATACTCTTTGGTTTCTTTTGGTAAAGTCACGTAGATAGAAAAATAACTAATAAAGTGAAACCTTGGATTGCGAGCATAATTCCTTCTGGAAACGTGCTCTTAATCCAAAGCACTCGTATATCAAAGCGAATTTCCCCCATAAGAAATAATGGAAACTCAGATGATTCGTTCCACAAACCAAAAATACCGTATTCATATAAAAATTTTTAATACAAAATACCTTTTTATATTTTTATTATTTAATATAAAGTAATCAAATTTATTAATTACATTTAATCGTGGCTGGTGTGAGGGAGACGAGATAGAGGATGGTTATTGTGTAGGACGACTTTCACTTGCAGTACATTTACTAAAGAACAGTCACTACACATGGACACAAAATAAAAAAAATGCTTTACGCACACACACGTATTCACAACACTACAGTACTGTAGTAAACAGTAAACACGTAGTCACAACACTATAGTACTGTAGTAAACAGTATACACGTGGTCACAACACTATAGTACTATAGTAAACAAGATAAGTTCGCACGGATGTTGACTATACGAGTGAGGCACACCGACTGAGACCGAGCATGGGAGACGATTACCCACAATCCCGCAGTATACACGTGGTCACAACACTATAGTACTGTAGTAAACAATATACACGTGGTCACAACACTATAGTACTATAGTAAACAGTATACACGTGGTCACAACACTATAGTACTGTAGTAAACAGTATACACGTGGTCACAACACTGTAGTACTGTGGTAAACAGTACACACGTGGTCACAACACTATAGTACTGTAGTAAACAGTATACACGTGGTCACAACACTATAGTATTGTAGTAAACAGTATACACGTGGTCACACCACTATAGTACTGTAGTAAACAGTATACACGTGGTCACAACACTATAGTACTATAGTAAACAGTATACACGTGGTCACAACACTATAGTACTGTAGTAAACAGTATAGACGTGGTCACAACACTATAGTACTGTAGTAAACAGTATACACGTGGTCACAACACTATAGTACTGTAGTAAACAGCATACACGTGGTCACAACACTATAGTACTGTAGTAAACAGTATACACGTGGTCACAACACTATAGTACTATAGTAAACAGTACACACGTGGTCACAACACTATAGTACTATAGTAAACAGTACACACTAGGTCACAACACTATAGTACTGTAGTAAACAGTGTACACGTGGTCACAACACTATAGTACTATAGTAAACCGTATATACGTGGTCACAACACTATAGTACTATAGTAAACAGTATACACGTGGTCACAACAGTATAGTACTGTAGTAAACAGTATACACGTGGTCCCAATACTATAGTACTATAGTAAACAGTATACACGTGGTCACAACACTATAGTACTGTGGTAAACAGTACACACGTGGTCACAACACTATAGTACTGTAGTAAACAGTATACACGTGGTCACAACACTATAGTACTGTAGTAAACAGTATACACGTGGTCACACCACTATAGTACTGTAGTAAACAGTATACACGTGGTCACAACACTATAGTGCTATAGTAAACAGTATACACGTGGTCACAACACCATAGTACTATAGTAAACAGTATACACGTGGTCACAACACTACAGTACTGTAGTAAACAATATACACGTGGTCACAACACTATAGTATTATAGAAAACAGTATACACGTGGTCACAACACTATAGTACTGTAGTAAACAGTATACACGTGGTCACAACACTATAGTACTATAGTAAACAGTATACACGTGGTCACAACACTATAGTACTGTAGTAAACAGTATACACGTGGTCACAACACTATAGTACTGTAGTAAACAGTATACACGTGGTCACAACACTATAGTACTGTAGTAAACAGTATACACGTGGTCACACTATAGTACTATAGTAAACAGTATACACGTGGTCACAACACTATAGTACTGTAGTAAACATTACACACGTGGTCACAACACTATAGTAATGTAGTAAACATTACACACGTGGTCACAACACTATAGTACTGTAGTAAACAGTGTACACGTGGTCACACCACTATAGTACTATAGTAAACAGTACACACGTGGTCACACCACTATAGTACTGTAGTAAACGGTATACATGTGGTCACAACACTATAGTACTATAGTAAACAGTATACACGTGGTCACAACACTATAGTACTATAGTAAACAGTATACACGTGGTCACAACACTATAGTACTATAGTAAACAGTATACACGTGGTCACAACACTATAGTACTGTAGTAAACAGTATACACGTGGTCACAACACTATAGTACTATAGTAAACAGTATACACGTGGTCACACCACTATAGTACTGTAGTAAACAGTATACACGTGGTCACAACACTATAGTGCTATAGTAAACAGTATACACGTGGTCACAACACCATAGTACTATAGTAAACAGTATACACGTGGTCACAACACTATAGTACTGTAGTAAACAATATACACGTGGTTTCAACACTATAGTACTATAGTAAACAGTATACACGTGGTCACAACACTATAGTACTGTAGTAAACAGTATACACGTGGTCACAACACAATAGTACTATAGTTAACAGTATACACGTGGTCACAACACTATAGTACTGTAGTAAACAGTATAGACGTGGTCACAACACTATAGTACTGTAGTAAACAGTATACACGTGGTCACAACACTATAGTACTGTAGTAAACAGTATACACGTGGTCACACTATAGTACTATAGTAAACAGTATACACGTGATCACAACACTATAGTACTGTAGTAAACAGTATACACATGGTCACAACACTATAGTACTGTAGTACACATTACACACGTGGTCACAACACTATAGTACTGTAGTAAACATTACACACGTGGTCACAACACTATAGTACTGTAGTAAACAGTGTACACATGGTCACAACACTATAGTACTATAGTAAACAGTACACACGTGGTCACACCACTACAGTACTGTAGTAAACAGTATACACGTGGTCACAACACTATAGTACTATAGTAAACAGTATACACGTGGTCACAACACTATAGTACTATAGTAAACAGTATACACGTGGTCACAACACTATAGTACTATAGTAAACAGTATACACGTGGTCCCAACACTATAGTACTATAGTAAACAGTATACACGTGGTCACAACACTATAGTACTGTAGTAAACAGTATACACGTGGTCACAACACTATAGTACTGTAGTAAACAGTATACACGTGGTCACACTATAGTACTATAGTAAACAGTATACACGTGGTCACAACACTATAGTACTGTAGTAAACATTACACACGTGGTCACAACACTATAGTAATGTAGTAAACATTACACACGTGGTCACAACACTATAGTACTGTAGTAAACAGTGTACACGTGGTCACACCACTATAGTACTATAGTAAACAGTACACACGTGGTCACACCACTATAGTACTGTAGTAAACGGTATACATGTGGTCACAACACTATAGTACTATAGTAAACAGTATACACGTGGTCACAACACTATAGTACTATAGTAAACAGTATACACGTGGTCACAACACTATAGTACTATAGTAAACAGTATACACGTGGTCACAACACTATAGTACTGTAGTAAACAGTATACACGTGGTCACAACACTATAGTACTATAGTAAACAGTATACACGTGGTCACACCACTATAGTACTGTAGTAAACAGTATACACGTGGTCACAACACTATAGTGCTATAGTAAACAGTATACACGTGGTCACAACACCATAGTACTATAGTAAACAGTATACACGTGGTCACAACACTATAGTACTGTAGTAAACAATATACACGTGGTTTCAACACTATAGTACTATAGTAAACAGTATACACGTGGTCACAACACTATAGTACTGTAGTAAACAGTATACACGTGGTCACAACACAATAGTACTATAGTTAACAGTATACACGTGGTCACAACACTATAGTACTGTAGTAAACAGTATAGACGTGGTCACAACACTATAGTACTGTAGTAAACAGTATACACGTGGTCACAACACTATAGTACTGTAGTAAACAGTATACACGTGGTCACACTATAGTACTATAGTAAACAGTATACACGTGATCACAACACTATAGTACTGTAGTAAACAGTATACACATGGTCACAACACTATAGTACTGTAGTACACATTACACACGTGGTCACAACACTATAGTACTGTAGTAAACATTACACACGTGGTCACAACACTATAGTACTGTAGTAAACAGTGTACACATGGTCACAACACTATAGTACTATAGTAAACAGTACACACGTGGTCACACCACTACAGTACTGTAGTAAACAGTATACACGTGGTCACAACACTATAGTACTATAGTAAACAGTATACACGTGGTCACAACACTATAGTACTATAGTAAACAGTATACACGTGGTCACAACACTATAGTACTATAGTAAACAGTATACACGTGGTCCCAACACTATAGTACTATAGTAAACAGTATACACGTGGTCACAACACTATAGTACTGTAGTAAACAGTATACACGTGGTCCCAACACTATAGTACAATAGTAAACAGTATACACGTGGTCACAACACTACAGTACTATAGTAAACAGTATACACGTGGTCACAACACTATAGTACTGTAGTAAACAGTATACACGTGGTCACAACACTATAGTACTATAGTAAACAGTATACACGTGGTCACAACACTATAGTACTGTAGTAAACAGTATACACGTGGTCCCAACACTATAGTACTATAGTAAACAGTATACACGTGGTCAAAACACTATAGTACTATAATAAACAGTATACACGTGGTCACAACACTATAGTACTATAGTAAACAGTATACACGTGGTCACAACACCATAGTACTGTAGTAAACAGTATACACGTGGTCACAACACAAGCAATCGTCTTCAGGTGAAATAATACAGCAGGCGGACTGCTGAGACAGGAAGAAATGTAGCGAGAGAGCTACTGCAACCAAAGGTTACACTATATACTTTTGTGGTGGGATTTGCAAGTAAATGTAAGATCGCAGAGCAAGCATACCCCGGCTAATCCCTCGGCTATTCCGAGGGGGAGTGGGAGCGGAGGGGCTGCCGTAACGGGCGAGATAGTGGGGGTGAAATTTACAGAGGGTACAAGCTGATAGAAAGAAGATCAAACTCAGCAAACTTAGAAATGTAATGCAACTCATTGAGTCGGCCAACACAACAAATAATACTTTGCCTGGTTGATCACCGTCCTTCTCTGCTTGTGTGTCTCCCTGTTGTGGGGAGCGGTGGTGCAGCTGTTAGCGCTACGCTGCGCTATGAACCTGGCGACCCGGGTTCGATTCCCGCTCACGGCCAACACCAGTGACGATTATCTGAACCGGTCCCGGGCCTCCCCTAGGTCGACTCAGCCTCAAATGAGTACCTGGTGCGGTGTGTAAACATCGCCACTAGGGAGACAAAGGCGGTCGGGCGTGGTGCTGGCCACCCACCCCTTCGTGTACTGTTCCGGCCTTCACAGGTGCTCGCTAACAGCACTTGCCCCTACAGTCTGTTCAGGCTATACGGGGGATCTTTGTGTCTCCCTGTCTGTGTTTGGTCTCTCTCTCTCAAATTTAGTTTCACCTGATGACGACTGCTTGGGTTGCAATCGAAACGTCGTATTCTATTTTTTTAATTTTTTCTACCTGACTTTACCGAAAGACCATTGAGTAACAACAGTGTTTTTAAGAATCACAGCTAAGAGACAAACAACATTATATTTTCTATTAAACATAACATTTTAATAACATGTAAAAAAATACTTTAAATCTCATCACTGCTCCTCATACTCAATCCGTGATCAGTGCCGGATTATCCTCGGAACAAAATAATCATTAGCTGGGGGCCCCGCACTTTCAAGGGCCCCGTGCTAAATGATCTCACGCTATAAATCCCGGTTCAGTGATTCTGTACTTGCTCTATTACTATAGTAAAATTACAATTACTTTACAATGCAAGTTAAAAACTTCGTGTTTTATAATTGTGTTTTTTTATTTATTCTGGGCACCTTTATAATATAAGCTACAGGACCCGCACGAGCTTAATCCGGCACTGTCCGGGATACTGTTCCAGTGCCCAACCAGGCTGTTGAAGACACCGTGAGTGGAGTTGAGGGGGATCGGTGGAGGTGTGAAGGCGGCGAGTGATGCCGACGGGCTGCGAGGGGGTCATCCGAGAGGGTGCCCAGTGGGGAGATGAAGCAATGAAATCGCTCCACGTGCAGGTGCTGGGTGGATTACTGCACAGCGGCATCGTGGGAGGTGGCGACGGGTCGTGTTGGTCTCTACCCACTAGTGGATTGACCATGGCTGATGGTGGTGATGATGATGGATGTTGCTCACTCACTTGGCGACGTATGAAACGCCAGAGATGCACGGCGATGTGCAGGGTGTTCAGCAGCACGGTGGAGCTGATGGCCTCCTTGCAGCCGCTGTACAGCTGACCCACAGCGTGGAGCAGAGCAGGGAGCGCGCTGTCCACTATGGCCTGGCAGCTGCTGCTCAGCTCACCCATAGCCTGCAGGAGGGCAGGGAGCACGCTGTCCACAATGTCCTCACTGTGGCTACTGAACATCGGTCCCCAGGTGGCGACCCCTGCTGGTGGAGAGACGTTCTTCATGAGTCCGGAGTAGTTGATCGTGGTGGTGGTGGTGTTGGAGCCGTTAATGTCCGAACCCCCACGCCGAGATCCTCCGAGGAGCTCCACCATCGGCTGCGTGAGCAGCAGAACCAAAGTGAGGACAGCCGTGAAGATCGCCATGGTGGTGGTGGTGGCGAAGTTCTCTGAAGAACTCGAAGTGGAGGAGCAGCGTGGGGCGAGGTGGTTGCCTCTCCAGGAGCCGACTCCACTCTGACCTCTGCCGTGACGTCACCGGGCCATGACGTCACCGTGACGTCAGAGGTTTCCACGGCTTTTACGTCATTATAGCATTAGGAACGTGGCTGTGCAATGGAACATCAACACGTGATGCACTACAACACTGTATTGTTTATAGAATTGTAATACAATACTAATTATTCACATCTGAGACACGAGTGACGCTCTAGATTCTGTGCGGATGGAGGAAGCCCCTGGGAGCAGCTGCGTCATTCTGGACGCTTCTATCTGCCCCTGGCATCTGCTCATAGCTACTGCCAGGGCTATAAAAGCAGCTCCTGTAGCTGCACTGGCAGAACATTGGCAGAGGAGGGAGCAACGCTCACAGCTGAAGCGAGCCTCACTGTGAAGCACATCAACAAGCATGGCCCTGAGTGTTTACTTCTCTGCGATGCACGTGATGGAGAGGAGCGTCTGGCCAGGCTGGCCGGTCTGGAACCCCCGCGGTGAAAGTCTCTTCCAGCAGCTGCAGCGAGACATGAGGAGCGAGATCGAGAGGATGGAGAGAATCTTCCGTGGAGTCGATCAGCTCAGCAGCCACACGTGGGCTCCGGGCAGCCTCGGAGACGCACTGCTGCAGCAGCCGGCCGTGAGCAGTGGGTTCCAGATTGAAGATCCACAGGAGCAGGGAGGCGGGTTTGTCGCGTCCCTGGACGTGCAGGACTTCTCCCCACAGGACCTGGCCGTGAAGGTGTCTGGAGACAAGCTGGTGGTGGCCGGACGGCGCGAGGTGAAGAGCGGAGAAGTCAGCAGCGGCAGCTACAGCCACAGCTGCCAGGAGTTCCACAGGGAGACGCAACTGCCCAGGGACGTGGACCCGCAGAGCGTGAGCTGCTGCTTGACTGAAGACGGGAAGCTGAAGTTCAAGACTCAGCGCCGCGCCCTCCCTGCAGCGGCCGAGAGGGTGGTGGTCATTGAGCAGCCAGCGACAGCGACTCCTGGCACGGCCTCTCAGTCCACTGGCACCACTCACGCGTAGAGTGGCGCCTGGAGCATCCATTCCAGCAGCCTGCTTTATTGATGTTTCAATTGTATGGATATTTAGATAAATCAGTTTCTTCTATCCACGCTATGTTCAGTAATATTTACGTGTTTCAGCGTTCACATTCAACTTCATTGGATTAAGTGTATCGCTGTAAAGGATTGTGAAATCGTATCGCTTCGTTTTAATTTGCCATTACACGTTCATATATTGCAATAAGATAATGATGAATGTTATCTTCAATTATTGTTCATCATTACACATGACTATTTTGCACAGTCTAATTTTCGAACTACTATAATACTATAGTGTTTGTGTGAATGGTAAATGATGTTTTTTTTTGTAATAAAATGCCTTTCAATTTCCTGCAACAGTTGCAACTGTTCTTTTTTCTACAATGTGTTTGTTTCATCGTTACTGTGGATCAGAGTTCTGGACACAGAATTCCCCAAAACTAAGACAACCGGTAACGCGGCCTCATTGCTCCCTGTCCGTGACAACTCCGAAGGTGCCAGGCTCACGCCGTCGGCCCTGCCGAGTCACTCCGCACTCAGAATTTGGGATTGGCTTGCAATTGTCTATGATCAATCTTACCACTTCACATTTCACTTGTATCATCCTTCAATTGGTAGTAAATCCTTTGCTAAGGAATTGGTCCTCAAATCGTGGGGTCAAGCGTACCACAGAAAAATTAGTTGCCGTTTAATGTTTGCGACACAGAGAATGTAAATAGTTACATGACAACATCGCTGCTGTAGCAGTGTAAGTCACGCTGCTATTAAAATATTCTATGTCTCGAGTTTCCTGGCTGGCTGCTGGCTGTGCTTCTCTCCACCCCAACAATAACTCCGTTGTTAGTGGGTGCAGGAGACAATAGGGACACCAACAAGGTGGGAATTACCAGAACAGAATTTGAAGACTGACACGGCTAATTTAAAATTGCACTTTCAATGTATGCGCCAATTAACGTCATTCTTTTTGAAAAAATAACTTGTTCTATCCTAGAGATTTAGAAACTAAACCTTAGGACATTAAACTAGTACAATTAAAATGTACGATTAATTGTAAAGTTAGCAAAATAAATAAATGATCTAAATCATATACTATATTCTTGGTTCTTTCGGTAAAGTCACGTAGAAGGGAAACAATAAAATAATAAAGATATAAAACAATAAAATTCTCACAAGTCAAAATTCAAATACTGTTGATTTATTCTCTCCATCTCCGCAGTTGACACTGCCGGTTGTGTTCCCTCCTTAGCTCCCATTCCCACGTTAGTCTCGACCACCGGCCTTCATCACTTCAAGTTGCGTGTCCTGCCTCACCCCACCATTCTAAACTAAAATTACGTCCTTAATTTGCATATGATGTCCAATTGACGTGTCCGTCTTCCAGTATCAGTGTAATTCTTAGGATGTGCATCATCTCTACGCTTCCTTGTGCATTTCTAAACATTGGTTCTATTTTCCGTTTGTGATGCATCTGTTTGAAAAAAAAACGTTCTGCCTAAGGCATATGGCTCAGTTACGTTTCATTTCGATTTAAAGCTTTCGTGATTCCAAGGATTAATATTCTTTGGTTCTTTCGGTAAAGTCACGTAGAATGAGAATACAATAATAAATTGATAAAATAAAATAACACAATAAAATTCTCACGACGTTTCGGCCACAACACAAGCGGCCTTCATCAGGTGACGGGACGAGACTGTCTGGAGGACAGCGCTGGAGCGAAAAAGCCACGCTCATATCGCGACCTTTAAGCTGTGTGAGAAGCAACAGAGCGCCTTGACAAAGGAATTAGCATAGAATTTAGCATTGCAACAGCTGAGTGATTAGCGTTTCATTATTAACGTGTCATTATTAAGTCAAGATAACAATAAGCACTTTGCTCTGCCCTGATACGCCTCTCTTAATCATTTTCATCCCTCTTCCCCTTCAACAACCGCCCTACGTGTAAATGCACTTCTATGTTTTCAAGGCTGTGTCCCTGTTCTTTTTGCGTTCAGTTTGTTATTCCCCCGCACCTCCAATTAAAGCATGGTTGGCTGCGTATGGTGCGAAAGAAGTTCACCATGCAAACATACGCTGCGTTGAAAAATGATTCTACTGACTGCAGACCAAACCTGGACAGATTTCTCAATACGAGTGCAATATCGAGGGTACAGATCAATACCACCTGAACACAGATGCTAATTCCCGGACGGGTGGCAACTCTAGCCATGCCCATGAAAACATACACAACATCTTGACCATGAATCGCCTATGCGGCAGATTAAATGTCAAACATTTAACATTGAATTCCGATCTACTATTGTTCGTTTTGATTTATTTTGGCGCAGTTTCAAGTAAGTCTTTTTGATATAATTATTGTATTGTCATTTACTGTATAATTATGATAATAGACCAAGCACTGAGACATTGCCCAGGGTTGGTCTACAATCGAAAAGGTGGCAACCCCATAGTACATCCTAACGTGTTCCAGTGTTAACACATCGTATGTTTGTACCTTGAACTTCTTTCGCACCGTACGTAGCCCACCTTGCTAATCGGAGGTATGAGGTGAGCGGGAATCGAACTCGTGTAGTCGGGGTTCGTAGCGCAGCGTGCTAAACGCTAAACGCTGCGCCACCGCTCCCCCCACAACACACGCGCACAGCAGCTCCAGAGAGCAGCTTTTGGGTCAGAGGTAGCCACATTGCACTGGGGCCGTCCATAAATGACGTCACGCACCGAGGGGGGGGGGAGGTCAGACATTTGTGACGATGTGTGACGAGGGGGTGGGGGGTTTGAGAAATGTGACGTCATCTCAAAATGCGCAACTTTAATTAAATATAGACAACACGTTCTACATAATTAAATAGGCTTTTTAACAAATCTTTTCTCCTACAACATCAGAGTGCAGCGCCACATTAAATACGCACTACAATGACGATAGTTTAAAGCGATGTGAAACATATATTTTTGGGGAGGGGCGGCGCACAGCTTTGTGACGTCATATTTGAGGGGGGGGGTCTGACTTTTTGTGACGCCGTGTGACGATGGAGGGGGGGTCAAAAATCGTCCAAAATCGCGTGACGTCATTTATGGACGCCTCCACAGCGAGAAATAGCGCAACAAACCGAACCCACGTACAGCGAGGGTAGCCCTGCCTGGTTTATCATTAATTAATCTCCAGTTAAGTCACAAACGACTCTCTTAGAGCCGAAGGCGCGATCCAGTATCACGTTGGCATGCCGTGTCAACCCGTATGGGGTTACCCCGTATTCGTGTACAGGGAGATTGAGTTTTCAGGTTCATACGGCTTACTACAGCCGTTTCAAAACGGGCAAACCAATGTTTTGTTTGATGGGACTTTGTAGGATGAACGTTGAGATTTGTAAGGGGCACGGGGTGACCAATAAGGTCTGAATTGGTCTGTAATAAGAGAGGCAATGGTTAGGGGTTGACAGGTGTGCGTTGGCACTGCGTGCCACGTCGCGTTGTCATACAGCTGACACTCCGATGAGCAATGATGCGGTGACGCACGGTGCCAATGGGGCCGTCCATAAATGACGTCACGAGATTTCTGACGATTTTTCACCCCCCCCCCCCCCCCCATCGTCACGCGGCGTCACAAAAAGTCAGACCCCCCATCAAATGTGACGTCACAAAGTTTTGCCCACCCCCTAAAAAAAACATGTTTCAAATCGCTTTAAACTATTGTCATTGTAGTGCGTATTTAACGTGGCGCTGCACTCTGATGTTGTAGGAGAAAACATTTATTAAAAAGTCTATTTAATTAAGTAGAACGTGTTGTCTATATTCATTTAAAAATGCGCATTATGATGTGACGTCACATTTCTCAAACCCCCCCCCTCGTCACACATCGTCACAAATGTCTGAACCCTCCCCCCCCCAGGTGCGTGACGTCATTTATGAACGGCCCCAAAAAGTTCAACATTCGTGCGTATCCGCCGTGATGTGGGGCGAAGTTTAATTCTAATCTTATTATCCGCGATGCCTGCAGGATTAGCTTTTTCATTCTTCGTCTGCCAAAGCAGATGATTAATGAGAATATTGATGAGATTTCCCCCAGCGCATGTTGGCTGTGGAAGGGCTGTTTAAGACCCGCTGTGAACCCGCTCATCTCCACGTATCGGCATGAAATGAAAAATCGCGGATTTTAGGAAGCGCGTTCGTTTCAAGTGGATGCTTGTTGTCAACACCGCCACATTGACAGCACTCGCAACCATCCCATACTCAATTGAAAACTCTTCTTAAGTAATTGCTTATTGTGTTTAGTTTCTTGTCCTTACCTCATACCTCCGATTAGCACGGTGGGCTACGTACGGTGCGAAAGAAGTTCAAGATACAAATATACGATGTGTTAACACTGGAACACGAGGGTGTGCTATGGGGTTGCCACCTTTTCGATTGTAGACCAATCCTGGGCAATGTCTCAGTGCTTGGTCTATTATCATAATTATACAGTAAATGACAATACAATAATTATATCAAAAAGACTTACTTGAAACTGCGCCAAAATAAATCAAAACGAACAAAAGTAGATCGGAATTCAATGTTAAATGCTTGACATTTAATCTGCCGCATAGGCGATTCATGGTCAAGATGTTGTGTATGTTTGCATGGGCATGGCTAGAGTTGCCACCCATCCGGGAATTAGCATCTGTGTTCAGGTGGTATTGATCTGTACCCTCGATATTGCACTCGTATTGAGAAATCTGTCCAGGATTGGTCTGCAGTCAGTAGAATAATTTTTCAACGCAGCGTATGTTTGCATGGTGAACTTCTTTCGCACCGTACGCAGCCAACCATGCTTTAATTGGAGGTGCGAGGGAATGACAAACTGAACGCAAAAAGAACAGGGACACAGCCTTGAAAACACAGAAGTGCATTGACACGTAGGGCGGTTGTTGAATGGGAAGAGGAATGAAAATGATTAAGAGAGGCGTATCAGGGCAGAGCAAAGTGCTTATTGTTATCTTAACTTAATAATGAAACATATCTGAGCCATATGCCTTAAGCAGAACGTTTTTTTTTTCAAACAGATGCATCACAAACGGAAAATAGAACCAATGTTTAGAAATGCAGAAGGAAGCGTAGAGATGATGCACATCCAAAGAATTACACTGATACTGGAAGACGGACACCTCAATTGGACATCATATGCAAATTAAGGACGTAATTTTAGTTTTCAAAGGTGGGGTGAGGCAGGACACACAACTTGAAGTGATGACGGCCGGTGGTCGAGACTAACGTGGGAATGGGAGCTAAGGAGGGAACACAACCGGCAGTGTCAAGTGCGGAGACGGAGGGAATAAATCAACGTTATATGAATTTTGATTTGTGAGAATTTTATTGTGTTATATCTTTGTTATTTTATAGTTTCCCTTCTACGTGATTTTACCGAAAGAACCAAGTATATAGTATATGAATTAGATCATTTATTTTGCTAACCTTACAATTAATCGTACATTTTAATTGTACCAGTTTAATGTCAATCCTTTACAGCGATACACTTAATCCAAAGAAGTTGAATGTGAACGCTGAAACACGTAAATATTACTGAACATAGTGTGGATAGAAGAAACTGCTCTTTGGTTTTTTCGGTAAAGTCACGTAGAAATAAGAAATAATGAAATAAAATTTCAGAATAGCATACGACGTTTCGATTGCAACGCAAGCAATCATCATCAGGTATAGAATAGCTAAATTTAAGAGAGAGGAAACACAGAGAGATGGAGAAGCACGTCAAATTGAACAAGATTTAGTAAAGTTTGGAAACAATAATATGCAGCACAGAGGGTCGGTCAAACTAAATATCCATACAATTGAAACATCAATAAAGCAGGTTGCTGCTCCAGGCGCCACTCTACGCGTGAGTGGTGCCAGTGGACTGAGAGGCCGTGCCAGGAGTCGCTGTCGCTGGCTGCTCCATGACCACCACCCTCTCGGCCGCTGCAGGGAGGGTGCGGCGCTGAGCCTTGAACTTCAGCTTCCCGTCTTCAGTCAAGCAGCAGCTCACGCTCTGCGGGTCCACGTCCCTGGGCAGCTGCGTCTCCCTGTGGAACTCCTGGCAGCTGTGATTGTAGCTGCCGCTGCTGACTTCTCCGCTCTTCACCTCGCGCCGTCCGGCCACCACTGTGAGGCTCGCTTCAGCTGTGAGCGCTGCTCCTTCCTCTGCCGATGTTCTGCCAGTGCAGCTACAGGAGCTGCTTTTATAGCCCTGGCAGTAGCTACGAGCAGATTCCAGGGGAGCCAGAAGCGTCCAGAATGACGCAGCTGCTCCCAGGGCTTCCCTCATCCACAGCAAATAGCAGTGACTCAAACCTGGGGTTCAGCTGTGTGACGCCTTCTCTAAACTAGCACATCAACAAGCATGGCCCTGAGTGTTTACTTCCCTGCGATGCACGTGAAGGAGAGGAACGTCTGGCCAGGCTGGCCGGTCTGGAACCCCCGCGGTGAAAGTCTCTTCCAGCAGCTGCAGCGAGACATGAGGAGCGAGATTGAGAGGATGGAGAGAATCTTCCGTGGAGTCGATCAGCTCAGCAGCCACACGCGGGCTCCGGGTAGCCTCGGAGACGCACTGCTGCAGCAGCCGGCCGTGAGCAGTGGGTTCCAGATTGAAGATCCACAGGAGCAGGGAGGCGGGTTTGTCGCGTCCCTGGACGTGCAGGACTTCTCCCCACAGGACCTGGCCGTGAAGGTGTCTGGAGACAAGCTGGTGGTGGCCGGACGGCGCGAGGTGAAGAGCGGAGAAGTCAGCAGCGGCAGCTACAGCCACAGCTGCCAGGAGTTCCACAGGGAGACGCAGCTGCCCAGGGACGTGGACCCGCAGAGCGTGAGCTGCTGCTTGACTGAAGACGGGAAGCTGAAGTTCAAGGCTCAGCGCCGCGCCCTCCCTGCAGCGGCCGAGAGGGTGGTGGTCATTGAGCAGCCAGCAACAACGACTCCTGGCACGGCCTCTCAGTCCACTGGCACCACTCACGCGTAGAGTGGCGCCTGGAGCATCCATTCCAGCAGCCTACTTTATTGATGTTTTAATTGCGTGGATATTTTGTTAAATCAGTTTCTTCTATTCACGATATGTTTAGTAATATTTACGTGTTTCAGCGTTCACATTCACCTTCATTGGATTAAGTGTATCGCTGTAAAGGATTGTCAAATCGTATCGCTTCGTTTAATTTGCCATTACACGTTCATATATTGCAATAAGATAATGATAAATGTTATCTTCAATTATTTTTCATCATTACACATGACTATTTTGCACAGTCTAATTTTCGAACTACTATAATACTATACTATTTGTGTGAATGGTAAATGATGTTTGTTTTTTGTAATAAAATGCCTTTCAATTTCCTGCAACAGTTGCAACTGTTCTTTTTTCTACATTGTGTTTGTTTCATCGTTACTGTGGATCAGAGTTCTGGACACAGAATTCCCCAAAACTAAGACAACCGTTAACGCGGCCTCATTGCTCCCTGTCCGTGACAACTCCCAAGGTACCAGGCTCACGCCGTCGGCCCTGCCGAGTCACTCCGCACTCAGAATTTGGGATTGGCTTGCAATTGTCTATGATCAATCTTACCACTTCACATTTCACTTGTATTATCCTTCAATTAGTAGTTAATCCTTCGCTAAGGAATTTGTCCTCAAATCGTGGGGACAAGCCTACCACAGAAAAATTAGTTGCCGTTTAATGTTTGCGACACAGAGAATGCAAATAGTTACATGACAACATCGCTGCTGTAGCAGTGTAAGTCACGCTGCTATTAAAATATTCTATGTCTCGAGTTTCCTGGCTGGCTGCTGGCTGTGCTTCTCTCCACCCCAACAATAACTCCGTTGTTAGTGGGTGCAGGAGACAATAGGGACACAAACAAGGTGGGAATTACCAGAACAGTATTTGAAGACTGACACGGTTAATTTAAAAATGCACTTTCAATGTATGCGCCAATTAACGTCATTCTTTTTGAAAAAATAACTTGTTTTAACCTAGAGATTTAGAAACTAAACCTTAGGACATTAAACTAGTACAATTAAAATGTACGATTAATTGTAAAGTTAGCAAAATAAATAAATGATCTAAATCATATACTATATTCTTGGTTCTTTCGGTAAAGTCACGTAGAAGGGAAACAATAAAATAATAAAGATATAAAACAATAAAATTCTCACATGTCAAAATTCATATACTGTTGATTTATTCTCTCCATCTCCGCAGTTGACACTGCCGGTTGTGTTCCCTCCTTAGCTCCCATTCCCACGTTAGTCTCGACCACCGGCCTTCATCACTTCAAGTTGTGTGTCCTGCCTCACCCCACCTTTCTAAACTAAAATTACGTCCTTAATTTGCATATGATGTCCAATTGACGTGTCCGTCTTCCAGTATCAGTGTAATTCTTAGGATGTGCATCATCTCTACGCTTCCTTGTGCATTTCTAAACATTGATTCTATTTTCCGTTTGTGATGCATCTGTTTGAAAAAAACGTTCTGCCTAAGGCATATGGCTCAGTTACGTTTCATTTCGATTTAAAGCTTTCGTGACTGCAAGGATTAATATTCTTTGGTTCTTTCGGTAAAGTCACGTAGAATGAGAATAAAATAATAAATTGATAAAATAAAATAACACAATAAAATTCTCACGACGTTTCGGCCACAACACAAGCGGCCTTCATCAGGTGACGGGACGAGACTGTCTGGAGGACAGCGCTGGAGCGAAAAAGCCACGCTCATATCGCGACCTTTAAGCTGTGTGAGAAGCAACAGAGCGCCTTGACAAAGGAATTAGCATAGAATTTAGCATTGCAACAGCTGAGTGATTAGCGTTTCATTATTAACGTGTCATTATTAAGTCAAGATAACAATAAGCACTTTGCTCTGCCCTGATACGCCTCTCTTAATCATTTTCATCCCTCTTCCCCTTCAACAACCGCCCTACGTGTAAATGCACTTCTATGTTTTCAAGGCTGTGTCCCTGTTCTTTTTGCGTTCAGTTTGTTATTCCCCCGCACCTCCAATTAAAGCATGGTTGGCTGCGTTGAAAAATGATTCTACTGAGTGCAGACCAATCCTGGACAGATTTCTCAATACGAGTGCAATATCGAGGGTACAGATCAATACCACCTGAACACAGATGCTAATTCCCGGACGGGTGGCAACTCTAGCCATGCCCATGAAAACATACAAAACATCTTGACCATGAATCGCCTATGCGGCAGATTAAATGTCAAGCATTTAACATTGAATTCCGATCTACTTTTGTTCGTTTTGATTTATTTTGGCGCAGTTTCAAGTAAGTCTTTTTGATATAATTATTGTATTGTCATTTTCTGTATAATTATGATAATAGACCAAGCACTGAGACATTGCCCAGGGTTGGTCTACAATCGAAAAGGTGGCAACCCCATAGCACACCCTAACGTGTTCCAGTGTTAACACATCGTATGTTTGTATCTTGAACTTCTTTCGCACCGTACGTAGCCCACCGTGCTAATCGGAGGTATGAGGTGAGCGGGAATCGAACTCGTGTAGTCGGGGTTCGTAGCGCAGTGCGCTAAACGCTGCGCCACCGCTCCCCCCACCACACACGCGCACAGCAGCTCCAGAGAGCAACTTTTGGGTCAGAGGTAGCCGCATTGCACTGGGGCCGTCCATAAATGACGTCACGCACCTAGGGGGGGGGGGAGATCAGACATTTGTGACGATGTGTGACGAGGGGGGGGGGTTTGAGAAATGTGACGTCACCTCAAAATGCGCAACTTTAATTAAATATAGACAACACGTTCTACATAATTAAATTGGCTTTTTAACAAATCTTTTCTCCTACAACATCAGAGTGCAGCGCCACATTAAATACGCACTACAATGACGATAGTTTAAAGCGATATGAAACATGTTTTATATTTTTGGGGAGGGGCGGGGCACAGCTTTGTGACGTCATATTTGAGGGGGGGGGTCTGACTTTTTGTGACGCCGTGTGACGATGGAGGGGGGGTCAAATCGTCCAAAATCGCGTGACGTCATTTATGGACGCCTCCACAGCGTGAAATAGCGCAACAAACCGAACCCGCGTACATTGAGGGAAGCCCTGGCTGGTTTATCATTCATTAATCTCTAGTTCAGTCACAAACGAATCTCTTAGAGCCGAAGGCGCGATCCAGTATCACGTTGGCATGCCGTGTCAACCCGTACCGGGTTACCCCGTATTCGTGTACAGGGAGATTGAGTTTTCAGGTCCATACGGCTTACTACAGCCGTTTCAAAACGGGCAAACCAATGTTTTGTTTGATGGGACTTTGTAGGATGAACGTTGAGATTTGTAAGGGGCACGGGGTGACCAATAAGGTCTGAATTGGTCTGTAATAAGAGAGGCAATGGTTAGGGGGTGACAGGTGTGCGTTGGCACTGCGTGCCACGTCGCGTTGTCATACAGCTGACACTCTGATGAGCAATGATTCGGCGACGCACGGTGCCAATGGGGCCGTCCATAAATGACGTCACGCGATTTCTGATTTTTGACCCCCCCCCCCCCCCCCCATCGTCACGCGGCGTCACAAAAAGTCAGACCCCCCATCAAATGTGACGTCACAAAGTTCTGCCCAGCCCCTAAAAAAATAAAACATCCTTCAAATCGCTTTAAACTATTGTCATTGTAGTGCGTATTTAACGTGGCGCTGCACTCTGATGTTGTAGGAGAAAACATTTATTAAAAAGTCTATTTAATTAAGTAGAACGTGTTGTTTATATTCATTTAAAATTGCGCATTATGATGTGACGTCACATTTCTCAAACCCCCCCCCCCTCGTCACACATCGTCACAAATGTCTGAACCCTCCCCCCCCAGGTGCGTGACGTCATTTATGAACGGCCCCAAAAAGTTCAACATTCGTGCGTATCCGCCGTGATGTGGGGCGAAGTTTAAATCTAATCTTATTATCCGCGATGCCTGCAGGATTAGCTTTTTTTATTCTTCGTCTTCCAAAGCAGATAATTAATGAGAATATTGATGGAATTTCCCCCAGTGCATGTTGGCTGGGGAAGGGCTGTTTAAGACCTGCGGTGAACCCGCTCATCTCCACGTATCGGCATGAAATGAAAAATCGCGGATTTTAGGAAGCGCGTTCGTTTCAAGTGGATGCTTGTTGTCAACACCGCCACATTGACAGCACTCGCAACCATCCTATACTCAATTGAAAACTCTTCTTAAGTAATTGCTTATTGTGTTTAGTTTCTTGTCCTTACCTCATACCTCCGATTAGCACGGTGGGCTACGTACGGTGCGAAAGAAGTTCAAGATACAAATATACGATGTGTTAACACTGGAACACGTTAGGGTGTGCTATGGGGTTGCAACCTTTTCGATTGTAGACCATTCCTGGGCAATGTCTCAGTGCGTGGTCTATTATCATAATTATACAGTAAATGACAATACAATAATTTTATCAAACATACTTACTTGAAACTGCGCCAAAATAAATCAAAACGAACAAAAGTAGATCGGAATTCAATGTTAAATGCTTGACATTTAATCTGCCGCATAGGCGATTCATGGTCAAGATGTTGTGTATGTTTGCATGGGCATGGCTAGAGTTGCCACCCGTCCGGGAATTAGCATCTGTGTTCAGGTGGCATTGATCTGTACCCTCGATATTGCACTCGTATTGAGAAATCTGTCCAGGATTGGTCTGCAGTCAGTAGAATAATTTTTCAACGCAGCGTATGTTTGCATGGTGAACTTCTTTCGCACCGTACGCAGCCAACCATGCTTTAATTGGAGGTGCGGGGGAATGACAAACTGAACGCAAAAAGAACAGGGACACAGCCTTGAAAACACAGAAGTGCATTGACACGTAGGGCGGTTGTTGAATGGGAAGAGGAATGAAAATGATTAAGAGAGGCGTATCAGGGCAGAGCAAAGTGCTTATAATGTTAATGCTCACCCCGAGCCCTCAATACTCTGATAGTGCGCTGTTTTTGAGTTGTACGCCTTTTGGCGTCTTCTGGTCCAACACCAATGGAGACTAGGATCTAAGAAAAGCTGTTTCGGGTGTGGACCAATCAAATTCAAGGACAGTGCATATTATTATCAGAGTTGTCTTTTTTGTTTGCATTTTGACTGCTTGTGTTGTGGTCATTGCAAACATGATGCCTTGAATAAAGGTGTCAGTTTTTGTGCCAGTTAAAGGGTAAAACCTATTCCTATATCTTGTTTCTGGCAAAGGAGGTCTCATAATGTTAATACTCACCCCGAGCCCTCAATACTCTGATCGTGCGCTGTTTTTGAGTTGTACGCAGTGGTTCTTAACCTGGGTTCGATCGAACCCCAGGGGTTCGGTGAGTCGATCTCAGGGGTTCGGCAGAGCCCCCGCCACGGAGGTCCGGACACACTTGAATTATTGTGTAAATTTGTGATGACACACACGGCCCGCTTGGCCATCACTGGCTGCAGATGATCATGCTACACTGCTTGGCCAATCAGCGCTGCGGGGAATTTAGTGCGTACTCAGTACTCAACGTGTGACTGTTGTTGTCGTACGTCGTGTGATTTCTTTAATATTTTATCCATACTAACTATGTCGGGCAAAAGAAGAAAGTGGTCGGACGAATATGTACAACATGGATTCTCATGTATCACGGAACGTGATGGGAGTGAGCGTCCTATCTGCATGATTTGCAACGCCAAGTTGAGCAACTCTAGTCTTGCACCGGCAAAACTAAAGGAACACTTCTTGAAGCTGCATGGAGACGGGGAATACAAGAACACAACACTTGCTGAATTCAGGGTGAAGAGAGCCAGATTCGATGAAAGGGCCACTCTGCCTGCTCTTGGATTTGTACCTGTTAACAAACCGATCCTGACAGCATCGTACGAAGTTGCTTACCTGATCGCAAAGCAGGGCAAGCCACACACCATTGGTGAAACACTTGTGAAACCAGCTGCATTAAAGATGGCGAATCTGATACTCGGAACAGCGGCCGAAGGTAAATTATCCCAAATTCCCCTTTCAAATGACACCGTCAGTGACAGAATAGAAGACATGAGTAAAGACATCTTGGCTCAAGTAGTCGCGGATCTGATTTCAAGCCCGGCAAAATTCAGCCTTCAACTCGACGAAACCACAGACGTTTCTGATCTAAGCCAGCTTGCTGTTTTTGTACGCTATGTGAAAGACGACATGATAAAAGAAGAGTTTTTATTTTGTAAGCCTCTTACAACAACAACGAAGGCAGCCGATGTGAAGAAGCTTGTGGATGACTTCTTCAGAGACAACAATCTTTCATGGGATATGGTTTCTGCAGTTTGTACGGACGGAGCTCCAGTCATGCTGGGAAGAAAGTCTGGTTTTGGTGCGCTAGTAAAGGCCGATGCACCACACATCATTGTGACGCATTGTATTCTGCACAGGCATGCGTTGGCAACAAAAACCTTACCTCCAAAAATGGCAGAAGTATTAAAAACTGTGGTGGAATGTGTGAACTATGTGCGAAAAAGTGCTCTGAGGCACCGCATCTTCAGTGAGCTGTGTAAAGAAATGGGCTCTGAATTTGAGGTACTTCTGCTCCATTCTAATATTCGGTGGTTATCCCGGGGACAGGTGCTGAATCGTGTTTTTGCCATGCGTGTGGAATTAGCCCTGTTTTTGCAAGAGCACCAACACTGCCATGCAGATTGCTTCAAAAATCCTGAGTTCATTCTCATTTTAGCGTACATGGCTGATATATTCGCAGCTCTCAATCATCTCAATCAGCAGATACAGGGTGGTGGAGTCAATATCATGGAAGCGGAAGAACACCTGAAGGCTTTTCAAAAAAAGCTACCGTTATGGAAACGACGAACAGAGAACAATAACTTCGCAAACTTCCCGCTTCTGGACGACTGTGCAAGTAAGATCGAAGATGTGTCTGGAATCGGAGATATTTCTGTATCCACGGAACTGAAGCAAACAATTGCCACGCACTTAGATGAGCTTGCAAAGTCTCTCGACGGATATTTCCCTACAAGAGAGTCATATCCAGCATGGGTGAGACAGCCGTTCACGTTTGCTGTTGAAACAGCAGATGTCAATGATGAATTCCTCGACGAAATAATTGAAATTCAGCAGAGCCAGGTTCAACAGCAACTCTTCAGAACAACAACGCTCTCAACGTTTTGGTGTCGACAAATGAACAAGTATCCAGTTATTGCTAAGAAAGCCCTGGATTTTTTTATACCATTTGTTACAACATATCTTTGTGAGCAATCCTTTTCGAGGATGCTGGACATAAAAACGAAGAAAAGGAACAGACTTTGCTGTGAAAATGACATGAGAGTGGCACTTGCCAAGGTGAAGCCACGCATATCTGAACTGATCTCTCAAAGGCAACAGCAGAAGTCACATTGATTTCCAGGTATGTAATTTGTTGTGAGTTTATGCATTGTGTTGGTTTTATTCTTTGAACAAGGTAATGTTCATGCACGGGTCATTTTGTGTACCATTAAAAAACATATCTATGTCTTGAATTTGAAAAAAATCACATTTTATTTTTCACTAAAGAGGGGTTCGGTGAATGCGCATATGAAACTGGTGGGGTTCGGTACCTCCAACAAGGTTAAGAACCACTGCACTAGAGTGAGAAAACGAATCTCTTGCGACGTCTGCAGGAAAACATTCCAACTGGCATGGTGCCTAGAGTCCCACATGAGAATGCACAAGACCGGTGGTCAAAGCTGCAACATCTGCGATAAAAGCTTTGATCGGCCCTACAAACTCAGAAGGCATATGGAGTAACCCACGGAAAGAACTCAAGGGGCGCACGTGGCATGGTGAATGACGGCAATTTTGCCAATGCGGTGTTGAAGGTGTGTCAGACATACTCGGCCGCGAGTCATGGTGCTGGAAGAATTGCCTTTGCCATGGATGGCACCAGCAGCTCCAGCAGCAGCTTGTCGAGTCCTGGTGGTGAGGAGGCAGAGTTGCAGACAATGCCACCTTCTGCAAAGGGCGCACCTGCGTGCAACGAAGTTATTGCTATCACAGCGACCGCGCATGGAACGAAGGCGCCTGCTGGGAAACGCCACGCCTGACCAGCGCCCGTCTCGACTCCACCTCACTCCCATAGTCACTAGAGTGAGAAAACAAATGTCTTGCCAAGTCTGTGGGAAAGCATTCCAACTGCCATCATGCCTAGAGTCCCACATGAGAACGGACAAAGAGACCCCTGACCAATGGCATCTGCGGTCGAAACTTTGATCAGCCAGGCAAATTCAGAAGGCATATGGAAACCTACGAAAAGGACTATTGGATATTTCTTTGCTGTTCTATTACTGAAGTTATCAACAGAAGTTGTGTACCAGATTAATTGCACTTGTGGCAAATGCTATGTTGGGCAAACAGGATGAATGATCAGCACGAGACTAAAAGAACACCACAGAAATATGAAATGCTCACAAATACAACTGTCAGCAGTAGCAGAACACGCGTGCCCACAAGGACACTCAATTGATTTTGATAATGTTGAAGTTCTGTGCAAAACTTGTTACTACTAGCCAAGACTAATTACATAATCTATCGAAATTTAAATAAATAAAAATAATTGTAATCGTTTGGATAGCTACCGACTTAGTGCTGCATGGAAGAGAATAATCAAATTACCGTTTGTACGGCTATTTTAGTACACACAATGGACACTAAGTACAAGATCAATGGGCTAGCATAATGTGCATGTATAATGTACGTTGATTCATTAATCCCCCCCCCACTTTGCGCTCAAAGAGCGCACAAGTGTTGTCATCACATCTACGCCTCTATACAAGGAATTAAACAGGTGGACTTCTCCCAAATCTTGCTGTTGCCTGATGAAGCTAGTTGTAATTACTGAAACGTCGTACTCCGATGGTAAATGTTGTGGCTTGGCTCTCCAACACACCACACACCGGTGTGCTGTACTAGTGATGAATTGGCATGTTCTGTTTACGTGACAACCCTTACTAGTTGGCTGTCGGGTGGTGGCGGGTTTAACGGCACATTTATATAGTAATAGGTTTTTACCCTTTTATCTGGCACCAAAACTGACACCTGTATGTAGACATGATCCCTTGTATAAATGTGTCAGTTTAGGTGCCAGATAAAAGGGTAAAAACATATTACTATATCTTGCTACTGGCAAAGGAGGTCTCATAATGAAAATTCATACCCCGAGCTCTCAATACTCTGATAGTGCGCTGTTTTTGAGTTGTATGCCTTTTGGCGTCATCTGGTCCAACACCAGTGGAGACTAGGCTCTAAGAAAAGCTGTCTCGGGTGTGGACCAATCAACTTCAAGGACAGTGTATATCAGTATCAGAGTTGTCTCTTTTTGTTTGCATTTTGACTGCTTGTGTTGTGGTTATTGCAAACATGATCTCTTGTATAACGGTGTCAGTTTTGGTGCCAGATAAAAGGGTAAAAACCTATTACTATATCTTGCGACTGGCAAAGGAGGTCTCATAATGACACATTTATATATTTACGCGATCCAACCCATAAAACCTGTATTATGGATATTTGTCGCAAAAGCCTACGTGTTAAACTGCCATGTATTTTTACGTCTATTGCTGTATTTTCTTACGTGCAATATATTTAATAAACCATCTTAATTTATTCATATTTTTGTTCGTAGTTATATCATTGTTGCGCGTGCGGTGTGGTCAGTGGATATTGTTCAGTGGATCAAACCGAGACAAATATTTTTGCAGCAGCTGTGGCTGCACATTGCAACAGCGCATTCCGAATGGTGTAGAACGCATCGCCCATAATCTGTATCTGTGTGCAAACACCAGGTATGGTTGGTAAGAAACACGTTTGGTTTTAAATGAATAAAACTCGAGCTTCAGCCAAATTGTTCATTATAGACCCCACTTTGTAAGAATTAATCACGCAAACCGTGCGCCTGATTCATTTGAGTCGCTGTGCTCATGAGCAACAGGGCATTTGTGGCAAGGTGTTAATGTACCACAGATTAGCACGGTTGGCTACGTACACTGCGAAAGAAGTTCAACACATTATTTGGGTCTTTCCGTAAAGTCACGTAGATAGAACAATAAAATAATAAAAATAAAGTAAATAAAAAAGTAAAATATATCACGACGTTTCGATCGCAACACAAGCAATCGTCATCAGGAGAAAAATGATAACGATTGCTTGTGTTGTGATCAAAACGTCGTGATATTTTTATTATTATTTTGTATTCACTTTATTTTTATTATTTTATTGTTCTATCTACGTGACTTTACCGAAAGACCCAAAAAATATTAATTCCTGCAGTCACGAAAGCTTTAAGTCAAGATTCAAGCACAACACACTTTCATACATTGTGGAAAGCGAGTATCCTTGCACGTACAATGCACTGGACCGCATGTTCATGTTAAGTGAGTCGGGGGCTTTGTCACTGCCTACCCCATGATATAAATAATCTCAGGGAATTAAATTGCAAGTGTGCAATCTCCCTTCCGGTGGACATCGAGGATGAGTCATACCCTGGCTTGCCAGGAGGCAGTGGATCACAACTGTGGAATCCTTTCCATCTGCACGGGATAGAACGTTGCCCCCTTGCTCACATTTGTTCGTTTTCTGCGAGTGTACTGGTTTCCCCCCACATGTAAACACTCAGTAAGTGGCTGCAAATATCGGAATGTTAAGAGAACCGCAGAGCTTGGGCGATTGTTGGGAGTGCCGGCTCATCGGCCTGGCTGCTGTCTCCCCGCTCGTCTGTGGGAGACATATAGAGGTACTGAATTAGATTTATATTCTCTACATAACATGATTCCTATCTACACAAAGCACTCACAGCGTAGAGTACAGCAAGTGATATTCCACGAAATAAAAAATAAACGTACATGACCACAACAGAAGCCAATGGGTACAGCTGTGCATACACGTACACAACATATACACGATTCCTACTGGTGGTTGGAACGATTCACCACTGCCGGAGAGTCAAGGAATTGTAATGATTCAGGATCATTAATGCAAACTGTCCCCGTTCTCAAACCTGTGTACGATTTAAAAGGTCATAGAACGCCATTGTCGGAAGCAATTACTTCCCCATGTCACTGCGATGGGCAGATTCATGCCGTTGCAGTCGGCTTACACATTGTCAGTAGACCCCCCATACGCAAGCGTACACATTTGGTTAACCCCTCCTCCCCCCTCCATGCATACATACTAAATGGATGCCCCCTAACAGCTACACCACCACTCCCCACACGAGACAAGCATGTGACTCTCGGTGTAAATGGAGACGGAGTGCGAATACACGTGCCGATGCCCCAAGTACAGTTGCCACCATTTCCACGACAGAGCAAACCCAGGCACATTTCTCAGCGAGCCCAGGTCTATTGTTAAAACTGTGCAGTTCACGGTGATAAAATCAACCATAGCCATACCCGGGGTACCAGATCTCGACACAAATCAATTCCTGCTGCCACCCGAACACTGTCCGGGGGTCAAACGCGGACAGGTGGCAGCCCCAGTCGCGAGGCCACATCTGCACCGACTCACGGTAAATGTGTGCAGGGCCAGCAGGAAGAGCCCCGGGATCTCGGAGCGCAGCCACTGGTTCCACGCGCTGTCTCGGTCCACGTCCTCGCGTGACGACGACGATACTTCAAAATCACCTGACCGGAAGGAGGGGGGAGGGAGAGTAAGAAGGTACGAAGGGGAACCTTCTAACTCTTTCACAGGGACGCGTTCTTCGCATGCGTCACCCTGCAGCCAACCTCTCTGCTCTCGTGTGTGAACGTGGGTCAGTTTGGTTTAATCGTTCAGAATGAATGGGGCATGACCCTGGCCCTTGTGCAACGTATTATTTTCCATGAGATAATACCAAACACATCATTCATGTGTGAGTGTGTCTGTGGCCTGCAAGCAAAACCTACATTCTCTCGAGTCATATATCGGGAGCAGTCACAGGTGGGAAAGCATTGCCGAATTCCTTGAAAGGCTCAACTCTCTCCAACTTATGTTGAAAGCATTTACAGTGAGGGAAAAAGTATTTGATCCCCTGCTGATTTTGTACGTTTGCCCACTGACAAAGAAATGATCAGTCTATAATTTTAATGGTAGGTATATTTGAACAGTAAGAGAGACGGAATAACAACAAATTTCAGAAAAATGCATGTAAAAAATGTTCTAAATTGATTTGCATTTTAATTAGGGGAATAAGCACTTGACCCCTCTGCAAAACATGACTTAGTACTTGGTGAAAAAACCCTTGTTGTCAATCACAGAGGTCAAACGTTTTTTTGTAGTTGGCTACCAGGTTTGCACACATCTCAGGAGGGATTTTGTCCCACTCTTCTTTGCAGATCTTCTTCAAGTCATTAAGGTGTGGAGGCTGACGTTTGGCAACTCGAACCTTCAGCTCCCTCCACAGATTTTCTATGGGATTAAAGTCTGGAGACTGGCTAGGCCACTCTAGGACCTTAATGTGCTTCTTCTTGAGCCACTCCTTTGTTGCCTTGGCCGTGTGTTTTGGGTCATTGTCATGCTGGAATACCCATCCACGACCCATTTTCAATGCCCTGGCTGAGGGAAGGAGGTTATCACCCAAGATTTGACGGTACATGGCCCCGTCCATCGTCCCTTTGATGCGGTGAAGTTGTCCTGTCCCCTTAGCAGAAAAACACCCCCAAAGCATAATGTTTCCAACTCCATGTTTGACGGTGGGGATGGTGTTCTTGGGGTCATAGGCAGCATTCCTCCTCCTCCAAACACGGCGAGTTGAGTTTATGCCAAAGAGCTCCATTTTGGTCTCATCTGACCACAACACTTTCACCCAGTTGTCCTCTGATTCATTCAGATGTTCATTGGCAAACTTCAGACGGGCATGTATATGTGCTTTCTTGAGCAGGGGGACCTTGCGGGTGCTGCAGGATTTCAGTCCTTCAAGGTGTAGTGTGTCACCAATTGTTTTCTTGGTATGGTGCCAGCTGCCTTGAGATCATTGACAAGATCCTCCCGTATAGTTCTGGGCTGATTCCTCACCGTTCTCATGATCATTGCAACTCCACGAGGTGAGATCTTGCATGGAGCCCCAGGCAGAGGGAGATTGACAGTTATTTTGTGTTTCTTCCATTTGCGAATAATCGCACCAACTGTTGTCACCTTCTCCGCAAGCTGCTTGGCAATGGTCTTGTAGCCCATTCCAGCCTTGTGTAGGTCTACAATCTTGTCCCTGACATCCTTGGAGAGCTCTTTGGTCTTGGCCATGGTGGAGAGTTTGGAATCTGATTGATTGATTGCTTCTGTGGACAGGTGTCTTTTATACAGGTAACAAGCTGAGATTAGGAGCACTCCCTTTAAGAGTGTGCTCCTAATCTCAGCTCGTTAGCTGTATAAAAGACACATGGGAGCCAGAAATCTTTCTGATTGAGAGGGGGTCAAATACTTATTTCCCTCATTAAAATGCAAATCAATTTTTTACATTTTTGACATGCGTTTTTCTGGATTTTTTTGTTGTTATTCTGCCTCTCACTGTTCAAATAAACCTGCCATTAAAATTATAGACTAGTAATTTCTTTGTCAGTGGGCAAACGTACAAAATCAGCAGGGGATCAAATACTTTTTTCCCTCACTGTATGCATTAGTTCTGCCCGTACCTCTTTGTGCCTGTGTAGTGGGCAGGCAAGTGTGGTGGAGCAGCAGGTCCAGCACACGGGGTGTCCAGCAGAGGAGAGGAACTCCCCGTGGCCGTGGCCGGGGAAGCAGAGGTCGGCGGCGCTGGGAGCGGCGTCAGTTGCGCGGCGTCTGTGGGAGAAGGCACAGGCCTCTTCTGAAGATTATCATCCGCAGACACATCATACGGCTTGCCGGACACGTCACACACTCGGCCCTGTGATTGTGGAGGTGAGACAGGTTCGCGCGTGGCAACGAATGGCTTGTCGCTGGACAAACATCGACGGCAACATCGGGAGAACGCGGCACGAACTCGTGCAGAGTTTCTGGCACCATATGAATTTACACTCCTTGTAGGTATGTACGTTGAAACTCGTTCGCGCCATACGTCAGCCAGCCGTGCTAATCGGAGGTGCAGATGGATGCAATTGAAGGACGTGGAGCAGAGGTGTCAAAATGAAAAAAATAATTGATACAGAAATTACACAAGTCCAGGGGACTTCACCAAGGCCGTGTTATCCCAGACTCTGACAGAGCACAAAGGAAGATTGGCAATGACAAAAAATGGCTTCATAACTTTCATTGTCAGATGGCACACTTGCATCTTCAGTCTTCAGTCGGCGTCAGTAATTTAAGAATGCACGCATGATGCGTGACACCAACTAAAATGGCATCGATGCTGACTAATCACATCCTCTCCAAGATGTGGAACTCAAGAGACGAGGATAGCCTCTTCCAAACAGGACTACCCTTGACAATTGAGTTGTCGCCTGGGTAAAAATAAAATGAACTAGGAGATTTCAATTTGAAAATCCAAACCATCGCACCAACAGTAATGGACGGAATCCTATATGAGGCGCACACTGCAGTAGCTTCAGGTGGACTCTGGTACCTGCTTTAACGTCTGTGTGAGAAGCATCTTCTCCCACTGAAATTCAAACAAAGTTGACAGTTAGACAGGACATGTTTTAAAACATCCGCAGTAAAATTCAAGTATGTATACCATTAAAGTAAACTATTTTTTATTTACCAGGTTAGGCCCATTGAGAGCTATTAAGCTCTTTTTCAGAAGCGACCTGGCCACAAATTATAGCTTAACGAAGTAGCTTATCACGTGGAAATTTATAGCAGCCAAATACTCTAAACGCATTACTTACAAATAGCTCACAAAGCGGTTATCCTCCCACTACCCTTGGGTTACCTCCTGTCCCGGTCCAGCCGAGACAGTCTGTGAATTGGCATCTGTGTTTGGGTGGCATGAATTAATTTGTACCGAGATCTGGTACCGGTACTGTGCTGAACTTTACTACTGCATGGTTGTTGACAGACCTAGACCGACTGAAACATAGGTCTGGGTTTGATCTCCATAGTGGAAAAGGTGGTAACCCGAAAACTAACCCAAACCCTTCCACATTCAACGATAAACACTTTCAAACCGAGTTCGCTCGGAAATGACCCCACTAAACCGCACGTATGTAAACGTTTGACTTCAGTGGTTCCTCCGCCGCGTGCGAACGATGAAGTGCACGGCCTCTCGTGATGATGACCTCACACCCACATGGCTGCATGAAAGGCGGTGCTGACGAGCATGAGGCAGGTGGAAGAGGCAAAACGAGGAGGCAAGATTAGAGTGCTGTAGTTGGTGGGGTATAGTGGGGCCTATTTCCGAATGATTGATTTATGTGGAAATGAAATTGGTCAAGAGTCCGTTACTTTGTAAACATTAGCATGTATCTACTTTAAAACCAAGTCTGCAGGGGTGGGGAAGATGAGGTCTGTTCATTCTGGTGGGCAAAGAGAATTTAGACACTCCAAGTTAAGTCTGGTGGCATACGAATGAAATGCACCTTACAAATGTAAATAATAATGATTATTAATCCATCTTCTTCTTCACTCCCACGGTGTTTCCAACCAGGGTTAGGCCATGTAATGATCTGACGTGCTGTACACTTGTACAGTGTTACTGAATTATTGTATCATTATGAATTCAGTGCCCCTTCTGCGACCTTTCCCTAGATCCCCCTCTGGTGTATAACCTGGCCTGCTGACGTCAGGGCTGTAAGCCGCAGATCCCTTTCCCTGCCAGCAGCCAGCGCAATACTGTTACATTACCATTCTATGCCACTACACAGGGACTCCTCTACTTACGAACATTCGACTTACGAATATACAGAGATATGATCAAACCTGTCCGTATGTCCAGTTTCCTGTTTGGACCGAGAGTCGCAAGTTCATGGTGGCATCTACATCTGCAGAACGTGAAGAACCAGAGGCAACTTTTAAAGCCATTGCCCGTGTTTAGTGTACAAGCCGTAAAACGTGTTTGAAATCGACGGGAGTAAAGTTGGACTCACGAACAAATCGACTTACGAACAGACCTCTGGAACCGAACTCGTTTGTACGTACAAGAGTCTGTATATGGTGGTCACTCTGAACAACACAGACCCAGCCTCCTTTTTACTTTTTTTGGTCCATTAGGACATTACCAGACACATCTTTCTGTGCTAACGACCACACAATACACATTAGACGAGTCATAACAGGTCACGTTTAATAGTCTAAACTTGTCTGGAGTAAGTCGCATACGGAAGACATTTCTGCACATTTGCAGAATTACATGTCTATGATAAAGGAACCATGTGTATTGCATTACACAGGGGTGCTTGATCATGTGTGGATGCAGATTCCCGCAGCAATACAGGGAATAGGTTGTTCGCAGCGCCACTGATTAATCAGAATCAGAATCTTTTTTATATCCTGGAGGAATACGATGAGCTATGAAGATCTTTTTCACATATGTCCAGTAGGGGCGGGTCAGCGAGCTATTTCCAAAACCGATGAGAGGCAAGATGGAGAAAATGTAAGCAAATTGCTAAAAATACAAAGTACATACATTCCTGCCAATTTGTCAACAAATGCAAGCTTGGGCAAGGTAGCAACACAACAACCATAGCTCCCGCCCACAACAAGACTCCACAAAATTCTTCAATTGCATTGCATTAAAATTGAACGTTAATGAGCGATATTTGAAATAGCATTACCAAATGACAATATTCCCTTCGAATACCTGACTAATGAATGAGGCTAAGACGCTTGCAGTAATGGTCAAATATGCATCACAAGCCATTCAGAAGTGGTAGGCCTCACGTGACCACAGGGCACCACAGTGGCAATATGTTAACTACCTCGCCTGGTACGCAGGAGGCCGTGGATTCAATCCGGCCCCTGTCGCCTGCTGTATATTTTGAGGTTGCATGTCTCTCTCACTACATTTAGAATAAACATCACGCGTTTAGAGTATTTGGCCTCTATAAATTTCCACGGGATAAGCCACTTCGTTGAAGATAACATTTGTGATAGCCAGGTTGCTTCTGAAAAATAGCTCCATAGCTCAGTGGGGCCTCAAACTGGTAAAATAAAAAAAATATAGTTTATATTCTTGGTTCTCTCGGTAAAGTCACATAGAAGGGAAACAATAAAATAATAAAAATATAAAACAATAAAATTCTCACGACGTTTCGACTGCAACATCACCTGATGATCATCATCACCTGATGATTGCTTGTGTTGCAGTCGAAACGTCGGGAGAATTTAATTGTCTTATATTTTTATTATTTTATTGTTTCCCTTCTACGTGACTTTACCGAAAGAACCAAGGATATGAATCCCTGCAGTCACGAAAGCTTTAAATCAAAATATAGTTTAGTTTAAAAGTTATAGTTTGAGAATGGCGGTCCGATGGGTGGGAGTGAAGGGGTATTGTGAGGAGGCGTCATCGGGAGTGGAAGCTGCTGGTGGGAGCATGGGAGGTGTGGGGAGTGTGAGGTGCATCGGCATTGTGGAGAGGGAAGGGGTGAGAGTGTTGTAAGCGATGGGGCTGGGGGAGGAGTGGTGGATATGACGATGTGGAAGCTGTGTCGGTGATGAGGTGTGTGCTTGAAGTGAGGATTACATGGGGAGCGGTGCCGAAGTGGTTAGCGCACCGAGCGACGGGATCCGGCGACCCGAGTTCTATTCCCACTCACGGCCAACATCGGTGACGAGCATCTGAACCAATCTCGGTCCCATCCCAGGTCTATTCTGCCTTAAAATGAGTATTCAGGTTTTGTGAATGGGAGGAGACAAAGGCGGCCAGGCGTGGTGCTGGCCACTCATCCCATCTCAGCGAGTCGACCCCATGGCACCTGGGTAATGGAGGTGGTGATGAAGATGATGACGACGGTGATGATGATGTTGATGACGATGGTGATGACGAGTCACGCACTCAGACTCACAGAGCCACACTCAGAGACTCACAGCCACACTCAAGAGACTCACAGTCACTCACTCAGACTCACAGAGCCACACTCAAGAGACTCACAGCCACACTCAAGAGACTCACAGTCACTCACTCAGACTCACAGAGCCACACTCAAGAGACTCACTGAGTCACTCACACAAAATCACAGAGCCACACTCAAGAGACTCACAGCCACACTCAAGAGACTCACAGTCACTCACTCAGACTCACAGAGCCACACTCAAGAGACTCACTGAGTCATTCAGAGAATCACAGTCACTCACACAGACTTACACTCACTCAAGGAGACCCACAGACTCACTCACAGACTCACTCACACAGACTCACAGAGTAACTCATACACAGACTCACACTCACAGACTAATTCTGACACACACAGACTCGCAGAGTAACACGCACTCAGAGACTCACAGAGTCACACTCAGTCACTCACTCAGGGACTCACAGCCACTCACTCAGAGACTCGCACGCACTCACAGAGCCACACTCAGAGATCCAGTCACTCACTCAGAGACTCACAAAGTCACTCACTCAGAGAATCAGAGCCACACTCAGAGACTCGCAAAGTCACTCACTCAGAGACTCAGAGTCACTCACTCAGAGACGCAGAGCCACAGACTCACAGAGCCACACTCACAGACTCAGAGCCACACTCAGGGACTCACAGTCACTCACTCAGAGACGCACACTCAGACTCAGAACCACAGACTCACAGAGCCACACTCAGAGACGCACACTCACACTCAGAGACTCACAAAGTCACTCACTCATACACTCACAGACTTACACAGTAACTCACAGTCACTGCCACTGAACTCAGTCTCACCGGATAACACACTCACAGACTCGGAGTAACTCACATGAACTCACAAAGTAACTCACTCACACAGACTCGGATTAACTCACATGAACTCACAAAGTAACTCACTCACACAGACTCACAGAGCCACAGAGACACACGGAGTCACTCACTCAGAGACTCACATAGTCACTCACTCTGACACTCGGAGACTCACTCACTCACACAGACTCAGAGTAACTCACACACTCACAGACTTACACAGTAACTCACAGTCACTCCCACTCAACTCAGTCTCACCGGGTAACACACTCACAGACTCGGAGTAACTCACATTAACTCACAAAGTAACTCACTCACACAGACTCACAGACTAACAAACAAAAACAAAGATCCCCAGTGAACCCTTAATAGACTGTAGGGGCAAGTGCTGTTAGCGAGCACCTACGAAGGCCGGCACGGCACACGAGGGGGTGGGTGGCCAGCACCACGCCCGGCCGCCTTTGTCTCCCCCATTGGCGATGTTTACACACCGAAACCAGGTACTCATTTGAGGCCGAGTCGACCTAGGGGAGGCCCAAGACCTGTTCAGATAATCGTCACCGGTGTTGGTGGCCGTGAGCGGGAATCGAACTCGGGTCGCCGGGTTCGTAGCGCAGCGTAGCGCTAACCGCTGCGCCACCGCTCCCCACACCCTCGCTCACAAACACAACGCAGGCAGCGTGGGCAGCCCTGGTCCATCCACTGCTGGATGAGGGCCTTGCCATGCCGTGCGAGTTATTTGACCAGAAGCGCAGTGCGTGTTGTTAACATTCCCCGTGTGGTGGATAGAATCGGAGGGCTTTCCCCAGCCCTCACCCACCAGGGAATGGTGAAGTATAGTCAAATACTTCCTGTGACCAACACGGCGTTAGGAGACATTCATACAACCCACAGATGGACTAATAATTATTGTGAGTACTGTGGTGTACTTAAAATAATGTGTGGATGAGGAGGAAGAAGTTCCAGAAGTCGCACTTCAGCAGCCACCACTGCCCCTTCGCAGTATCAACAACCACGCAGACAAATGCACTGCCACATCCTACAACACGCGTTTGTTCCTTCAAAGAAGTGAATTAGCGTCCCAACACGCTGGTTCACGAAGATGGAGCGGTCATATAATGAGCTGGACAGCGACAACAACTTAAATCAGCGGTAATAATGCGGCAGACACGCAGGAAGCAATACTTAGGTAGGCCGCGATGAGACCACGGGGCTCGGATGGCGACCCTGCCTGGGAAGGTGCACACAAACTCCTCAGAGTGAGCACCACAATGTTGTCCTTACAACACACAGTGGTCTCGCTTTTCTTTCATATCCACGAGCACAGCAACATCCAGCAACACATATCTCCTCACATTGTGCCCAGGACTGCTTTAAATAAAGATTTTAAATAAACTTTCCCGCCAAAAAAATTAATTGAGGCATGTGTGGGTATCGATGTGGAACTTGTGATCACATTGCTAAGAGCCGAAACACAAGGTACCCACCACCCCACACATCCTACTACTGCTGCTGTTGTTGCTGCCTTGTGAAGTCTATGATGATGATGATGAGCAGCAGCAGCAGCAGCAGCGAGATAATGAGGAGGTTGAATGTGATGATGATAATGTGGAGTAGAGTCAGGGGGGTTATGCCCAAAGTTCTCTGTCCTCACCTCCCCACCACCGCCACGTCCCAACTCTGAACATCCACACATCATCATCATCATCGACCAGCAATGACCAACAGCAGCTCACAGCCCATTAAATACACCACCAGTAGGACAATTGTATGGAGGAGGCCAAACAAACATCTAAAACTAACAAAATAACAATTGCCACCGAGAACTGTTTCACGTAACTCGTGCACTCAAAGTCCTCAGACAATGGCAGTTTTATTTCGATTTAAAGCTTTCGTGACTGCAAGGATTTATCTTCTTTGGTTATTTCGGTAAAGTCACGTAGAATGAGAATAAAATAATAAATTGATAAAATAAAATAACACAATAATATTCTCACGACGTTTCGGCCACAACACAAGCGGCCTTCATCAGGTGAAGGGACGAGACTGTCTGGTAGGACAGCGCTGGAGTGAAAAAAGCCACGTTCAGATCACGACCTTTAAGCTGTGTCAGAAGAAACAAAGCGCCTTAACAAAGGAATTAGCATATAATTTAGCATTGAAATGGCCGAGTGATTATCTTGTGACTGGTCACAGAAATGGCTATGTTAAAGTTAAAGCATATACATTCGCAGAGGCACCCCTTGACAAAGGAATTAGCATAGAATTTAGCATTGAAATAGCTAAGTTAAAGCATACACATCCGCAGAGGCACCCCTTGACAAAGGAATTAGCATAGAATTTAGCATTGAAATAGCTGAGTGATTAGCTTGTTACTGGTCACAGAAATAGCTATGTTTAAAGTCAGAGCATACACATTCACCGAGGCACCTAGTACAAATCAAGCAGGAGAATTTAGCATTGAAATAACTAGGAGAATTTAGCTAGTGACTGGTCACAGAAATGGCTATGTTGAAGTCAAGGTCTACACATCTGAGCTATTCACAGTAACTGGGTATACAATACAATGTATAATGAATACTACATAGTGAACCAATAAAAAACTAAAATAGAAATTACCTTAATGTTATCAATAAACTCTATATTCTCCAATCAGCTAAGCTACCAACAATAAGTCGTTATATATCACAATGCTATATGGCGAAAAAAATGGGTGGATTCTTACCCTCAACTTTAGCAACACGGATAGCTACGGGCCCCATTCAGACGGACGAGTTCATCCAAGGTCGGAACAGAGGAGGGGGAGAGAGACAGCTGCAAGGCGCTATTATACTCCATGTTTTAAACCATACCATTAACCGTGGTGTGAGAGGTATTAAGAGTCAATGCTGGTGAAAGAGCTGCGGTCTGCCGTGGCAGATCACTGTTATAATTCAGTGGGCTCCCATGACATTGACTTCTCCAAGACGGAGGTTTTTTGCAAACCAACCGGCTGCCATGAGAGATTCGTTCATGAGGCCATTCACATATACAAGCACAGAGACAATTTCAACCGAGAAGATGGATTCTGGCTTAGTAACCATTGGAAAGATGATTTAAACCATTTCCGTTCTTAATTAATTGTATTTTACGATGACCTTCAGACCGCAGCTCTTTCACCAGCATTGACTCTTAATACCTCTCACACCACGGTTAATGGTATGGTTTACAACATGGAGTATAATAGCGCCTCGCAGCTGTCTCTCTCCCCCTCCTCTGTTTCGACCTTGGATGAACTCGTCCGTCTGAATGGGGCCCATAGCTATCCGTGTTGCTAAAGTTGAGGGTAAGAATCCACCCATTTTTTTCGCCATATAGCATTGTGATATATAACGACTTATTGTTGGTAGCTTAGCTGATTGGAGAATATAGAGTTTATTGATAACATTAAGGTAATTTCTATTTTAGTTTTGTATTGGTTCACTATATAGCATTCATTATACATTGTATTGTATACCCAGTTACTGTGAATAGCTCAGATGTGTAGACCTTGACTTCAACATAGCCATTTCTGTGACCAGTCACTAGCTAATCACTCAGTTATTTCAATGCTAAATTCGCCTTGTTATTTCAATGCTAAATTCTCCTGTTTGATTTGTACTAGGTACCTCGGTGAATGTGTATGCTCTCACTTTAAACATAGCTATTTCTGTGACCAGTTACAAGCTAATCACTCAGCTATTTCAATGCTAAATTCTATGCTAAGTCCTTTGTCAAGGGGTGCCTCTGCGGATGTGTATGCTTTAACTTTAACATAGCCATTTCTGTGACCAGTCACAAGCTAATCACTCGCCATTTCAATGCTAAATTATATGCTAATTCCTTTGTCAAGGCGCTTTGCTTCTTCTGACACAGCTTAAAGGTCGTGATCTGAACGTGGCTTTTTTCACTCCAGCGCTGTCCTACCAGACAGTCTCGTCCCTTCACCTGATGAAGGCCGCTTGTGTTGTGGCCGAAACGTCGTGAGAATATTATTGTGTTATTTTATTTAATCAATTTATTATTTTATTCTCATTCTACGTTACTTTACCGAAAGAACCAAAGAAGATGAATCCTTGCAGTCACGAAAGCTTTAAATCGAAATATAACTGCAATTGTCTGAGGACTTTGAGTGCACGAGTTATGTGAAACAGTTCTCGGTGGCAATTGTTATTTTGTTAGTTTTAGATGTTTGTTTGGCCTCCTCCATACAATTGTCCTACTGGTGGTGTATTTAATGGGCTGTGAGCTGCTGTTGGTCATTGCTGGTCGATGATGATGATGTGTGGATGTTCAGAGTTGGGACGTGGCGGTGGTGGGGAGGTGAGGACAGAGAACTTTGGGCATAACCCCCCTGACTCTACTCCACATTATCATCATCACATTCAACCTCCTCATTATCTCGCTGCTGCTGCTGCTGCTCATCATCATCATCATAGACTTCACAAGGCAGCAACAACAGCAGCAGTAGTAGGATGTGTGGGGTGGTGGGTGCCTTGTGTTTCGGCTCTTAGCAATGTGATCACAAGTTCCACATCGATACCCACACACGCCTCAATTACATTTTTTGGCGGGAAAGTTTATGTATCTTTATTTAAAGCAGTCCTGGGCACAATGTGAGGAGATATGTGTTGCTGGATGTTGCTGTGCTCGTGGATATGAAAGAAAAGCGAGACCACTGTGTGTTGTAAGGACAACATTGTGGTGCTCACTCTGTGAGGAGTTTGTGTGCACCTTCCCAGGCAGGGTCGCCATCCGAGCCCCGTGGTCTCATCACGGCCTACCTAAGTATTGCTTCCTGCGTGTCTGCCGCATTATTACCGCTGATTTAAGTTGTTGTCGCTGTCCAGCTCATTATATGACCGCTCCATCTTCGTGAACCAGCGTGTTGGGACGCTAATTCACTACTTTGAAGGAACAAACGCGTGTTGTAGGATGTGGCAGTGCATTTGTCTGCGTGGTTGTTGATACTGCGAAGGGGCAGTGGTGGCTGCTGAAGTGCGACTTCTGGAACTTCTTCCTCCTCATCCACACATTATTTTAAGTACAGCACAGTACTTACAATAATTATTAGTCCATCTGTGGGTTGTATGAATGTCTCCTAACGCCGTGTTGGTCACAGGAAGTATTTGACTATACTTCACCATTCCTGGTGGTTGAGGGCTGGGGAAAGCCCTCCGATTCTATCCACCACACGGGGAATGTTAACATCACGCACTGCGCTTCTGGTCAAATAACTCGCACGGCATGGCAAGGCCCTCATCCAGCAGTGGATGGACCAGGGCTGCCCACGCTGCCTGCGTTGTGTTTGTGAGCGAGGGTGTGGGGAGCGGTGGCGCAGCGGTTAGCGCTACGCTGCGCTACGAACCCGGCGACCCGAGTTCGATTCCCGCTCACGGCCACCAACACCGGTGACGATTATCTGAACAGGTCTTGGGCCTCCCCTAGGTCGACTCGGCCTCAAATGAGTACCTGGTTTCGGTGTGTAAACATCGCCAATGGGGGAGACAAAGGCGGCCGGGCGTGGTGCTGGCCACCCACCCCCTCGTGTGCCGTGCCGGCCTTCGTAGGTGCTCGCTAACAGCACTTGCCCCTACAGTCTGTTAAGGGTTCACTGGGGATCTTTGTTTTTGTTTGTTAGTCTGTGAGTCTGTGTGAGTGAGTTACTTTGTGAGTTCATGTGAGTTACTCCGAGTCTGTGTGAGTGAGTTACTTTGTGAGTTCATGTGAGTTACTCCGAGTCTGTGAGTGTGTTACCCGGTGAGACTGAGTTCAGTGGGAGTGACTGTGAGTTTCTGTGTAAGTCTGTGAGTGTGTGAGTTACTCTGAGTCTGTGTGAGTCTGAGTGAGTCTCCGAGTGTCAGAGTGAGTGACTATGTGAGTCTCTGAGTGAGTGACTCCGTGTGTCTCTGTGGCTCTGTGAGTCTGTGTGGGTGAGTTACTTTGTGAGTTCATGTGAGTTACTCCGAGTCTGTGTGAGTGAGTTACTTTGTGAGTTCATGTGAGTTACTCCGAGTCTGTGAGTGTGTTACCCGGTGAGACTGAGTTCAGTGGCAGTGACTGTGAGTTACTGTGTAAGTCTGTGAGTGTGTGAGTGAGTGACTTTGTGAGTCTCTGAGTGTGAGTGTGCGTCTCTGAGTGTGGCTCTGTGAGTCTGTGGTTCTGAGTCTGAGTGTGCGTCTCTGAGTGAGTGACTGTGAGTCCCTGAGTGTGGCTCTGAGTCTGTGAGTGTGGCTCTGTGAGTCTGTGGCTCTGAGTCTCTGAGTGAGTGACTCTGAGTCTCTGAGTGAGTGACTTGGCGAGTCTCTGAGTGTGGCTCTGATTCTCTAAGTGAGTGACTTTGTGAGTCTCTGAGTGAGTGACTGGATCTCTGAGTGTGGCTCAGTGAGTGCGTGCGAGTCTCTGAGTGAGTGGCTGTGAGTCCCTGAGTGAGTGACTGAGTGTGACTCTGTGAGTCTCTGAGTGCGTGTTACTCTGCGAGTCTGTGTGTCAGAATTAGTCTGTGAGTGTGAGTCTGTGTATGAGTTACTCTGTGAGTCTGTGTGAGTGAGTCTGTGAGTGAGTCTGTGGGTCTCCTTGAGTGAGTGTAAGGCTGTGTGAGTGACTGTGATTCTCTGAGTGACTCAGTGAGTCTCTTGAGTGTGGCTCTGTGAGTCTGAGTGAGTGACTGTGAGTCTCTTGAGTGTGGCTGTGAGTCTCTTGAGTGTGGCTCTGTGAGTCTGAGTGAGTGACTGTGAGTCTCTTGAGTGTGGCTGTGAGTCTCTGAGTGTGGCTCTGTGAGTCTGAGTGAGTGACTCGTCATCACCATCGTCATCAACATCATCATCACCGTCGTCATCATCTTCATCACCACCTCCATTACCCAGGTGCCATGGGGTCGACACGCTGAGATGGGATGGGTGGCCAGCACCACGCCTGGCCGCCTTTGTCTCCTCCCATTCACCGAACCTGGATACTCATTTTAAGGCAGAATAGACCTGGGATGGGACCGAGATTGGTTCAGATACTCGTCACCGATGTTGGCCGTGAGTGGGAATAGAACTCGGGTCGCCGGATCCCGTCGCTCGGTGCGCTAACCACTTCGGCACCGCTCCCCATGTAATCCTCACTTCAAGCACACACCTCATCACCGAAACAGCTTCCACATCGTCATATCCACCACTCCTCCCCCAGCCCCATCGCTTACCACACTCTCACCCCTTCCCTCTCCACAATGCCGATGCACCTCGCACTCCCCACACCTCCTATGCTCCCACCAGGAGCTTCCACTCCCGATGACGCCTCCTCACAATACCCCTTCACTCCCTCCAATCGGACCGCCGTTCTCAAACTATAACTTTTAAACTAAACTATATTTTGATTTAAAGCTTTCGTGAATGCAGGGATTCATATTCTTGGTTTTTTCGGTAAAGTCACGTAGAAGGGAAACAATAAAATAATACAAATATAAAACAATAAAATTCTCACGACGTTTCGACTGCAACACAAGCAATCATCATCACCTGATGATGATCATCATCACCTGATGATTGCTTGTGTTGCAGTCGAAACGTCGTGAGAATTTTATTGTTATATATTTTTATTATTTTATTGTTTCCCGTCTATGCGACTTTACCGAAAGAACCAAGAATACAAACTATATTTTTTATTTTACCAGTTTGAGGCCCCACTGAGCTATGGAGCTATTTTTCAGAAGCAACCTGGCTATCACAAATGTTATCTTCAACGAAGTGGCTTATCCCGTGGAAATTTATAGAGGCCAAATACTCTAAACGCGTGATGTTTATTCTAAATGTAGTGAGAGAGACATACAACCTCAAAATATACAGCAGGCGACAGGGTCGGGATTGAATCCACGGCCTCCTGCGTACCAGTCGAGGTAGTTAACATATTGCCACTGTGGTGCCCTGTGGTCACGTGAGGCCTACCACTTCTGAATGGCTTGTGATGCATATTTGAACATTACTGCAAGCGTCTTAGCCTCATTCATTAAGGGAATATTGTCATTTGGTAACGCTATTTCAAATATCGCTCATTAAACGTTCAATTGTAATGCAATGCAATTGAGGGACTTTGTGGAGTCTTGTCGTGGTCTGGAGCTGTAGTTGTTGTGTTGCTACCTTGCCCAAGCTTGCATTTGTTGACAAATTGGCAGGAATGTATGTACTTTGTATTTTTAGCAATTTGCTTACATTTTCGCCATTTGGCCTCTCATCGGTTTTGGAAATAGCTCGCTGACCCGCCCCTACTGGACATATGTGAAAAAGATCTTCATAGCTCATCGTATTCCTCCAGGATATAAAAAAGATTCTGATTCCGATTAATCAGTGGCGCTGCGAACAACCTATTCCCTGTATTGCTGCGGGAATCTGCATCCACACATGATCAAGCACCCCTGTGTAATGCAATACACATGGTTCCTTTATCATAGACATGTAATTCTGCAAATGTGCAGAAATGTCTTCCGTATGCGACTTACTCCAGACAAGTTTAGACTATTAAACGTGACCTGTTATGACTCGTCTAATGTGTATTGTGTGGTCGTTAGCACAAAAAGATGTGTCTGGTAATGTCCTAATGGACCAAAAATAGTAAAAAGGAGGCTGGGTCTGTGTTGTTCAGAGTGACCACCATATACAGACTCTTGTACGTACAAACGAGTTCGGTTCCAGAGGTCTGTTCGTAAGTCGATTTGTTCGTGAGTCCAACTTTACTCCCGTCGATTTCAAACACGTTTTACGGCTTGTACACTAAACACGGGCAATGGCTTTAAAAGTTGCCTCTGGTTCTTCACGTTCTGCAGATGTAGATGCCACCATGAACTTGCGACTCTCGGTCCAAACAGGAAACTGGACATACGGACAGGTTTGATCATATCTCTGTATGTTCGTAAGTCGAATGTTCGTAAGTAGAGGAGTCCCTGTGTAGTGGCATGGAATCGTAATGTAACAGATAGCGCTGGTTGCTGGCAGGGAAAGGGATCTGCGGCTTACGGCCCTGACGTCAGCAGGCCAGGTTATACACAAGAGGGGTATCTAGGGAAAGGTCGCAGAAGGAGCACTGAATTCATAATGATACAATAATTCAGTAACACTGTACAAGTGTACAGCACGTCAGATCATTACATGGCCTAACCCTGGTTGAAAACACCGTGGGAGTGAAGAAGAAGATGGATTAATAATCATTATTATTTACATTTGTAAGGTGCATTTCATCCGTATGCCACCAGACTTAACTTGGAGTGTCTAAATTCTCTTTGCCCACCAGAATGAACAGACCTCATCTTTCCCACCCCTGCAGACTTGGTATTAAAGTAGATACATGCTAATGTGTACAAAGCAACGGACTCTTGACCAATTTCATTTCCACATAAATCAATCATTCGGAAATAGGCCCCACTATACCCCACCAACTACAGCACTCTAGTCTTGCCTCCTCGTTTTGCCTCTTCCACCTGCCTCATGCTCGTCAGCACCGCCTTTCATGCAGCCATGTGGGTGTGAGGTCATCATCACGAGAGGCCGTGCACTTCATCGTTCGCACGCGGCGGAGGAACCACTGAAGTCAAACGTTTACATACGTGCGGTTTAGTGGGGTCATTTCCGAGCGAACTCGGTTTGAAAGTGTTTATCGTTGAATGTGGAAGGGTTTGGGTTAGTTTTCGGGTTACCACCTTTTCCACTATGGAGATCAAACCCAGACCTATGTTTCAGTCGGTCTAGGTCTGTCAACAACCATGCAGTAGTAAAGTTCAGCACAGTACCGGTACCAGATCTCGGTACAAATTAATTCATGCCACCCAAACACAGATGCCAATTCACAGACTGTCTCGGCTGGACCGGGACAGGAGGTAACCCAAGGGTAGTGGGAGGATAACCGCTTTGTGAGCTATTTGTAAGTAATGCGTTTAGAGTATTTGGCTACTATAAATTTCCACGTGATAAGCCACTTCGTTAAGCTATAATTTGCGGCCAGGTCGCTTCTGAAAAAGAGCTATATAGCTCTCAATGGGCCTTACCTGGTAAATAAAAAATAGTTTACTTTAATGGTATACATACTTGAATTTTACTGCGGATGTTTTAAAACATGTCCTGTCTAACTGTCAACTTTGTTTGAATTTCAGTGGGAGAAGATGCTTCTCACACAGACGTTAAAGCAGGTACCAGAGTCCACCTGAAGCTACTGCAGTGTGCGCCTCATATAGGATTCCGTCCATTACTGTTGGTGCGATGGTTTGGATTTTCAAGTTGAAATCTCCTTTTCATTTTATTTTTACCCAGGCGACAACTCAATTGTCAAGGGTAGTCCTGTTTGGAAGAGGCATCCATGTCTCTTGAGTTCCACATCTTGGAGAGGATGTGATTAGTCAGCATCGATGCCATTTTAGTTGGTGTCACGCATCATGCGTGCATTCTTAAATTACTGACGCTGACTGAAGATGCAAGTGTGCCATCTGACAATGATAGTTATGAAGCCATTTTTTGCCATTGCCAATCTTCCTTTGTGCTCTGTCAGATTCTGGGATAACACGGCCTTGGTGAAGTCCCCTGGACTTGTGTAATTTCTGTATCAATTTTTTTTGTTTCATTTTGAAATCTCTGCTCCACTTCCTTCAATTGCATCCATCTGCACCTCCGATTAGCACGGCTGGCTGACGTACGGCGCGAAAGAGGTTCAACGCACATACCTACAAGGAGTGAAAATTCATACGGTGCCAGAAACTCTGCACGAGTTCGTGCCGCGTTCTCCCGATGTTGCCGTCGATGTTTGTCCAGCGACAAGTCATTCGTTGCCATGCGCGAACCTGTCTCACCTCCACAATCACAGGGCCGAGTGCGTGACGTGTCCCGCAAGCCGTGTGATGTGTCTGCGGATGAAAATCTTCAGCAGAGGCCTGTGCCTTCTCCCACAGACGCCGCGCAACTGACGCCGCTCCCAGCGCCGCCGACCTCTGCTTCCCCGGCCACGTTCACGGGGAGTTCCTCTCCTCTGCTGGACACCCCGTGTGCTGGACCTGCTGCTCCACCACACTTGCCTGCCCACTACACAGGCACAAAGAGGTACGGGCAGAACTAATGCATAAATGCTTTCAACATAAGTTGGAGAGAGCTGAGCCTTTCTAGGAATTCGGCAATGCTTTCCCACATGTGACTGCTCCCGATATATGACTCGAGCGCATGTAGGTTTTGCTTGCAGGCCACACACACACACGTGAATGATGTGTTTGGTATTATCTCATGGAAAATAATAAGTTGCACAAGGGCCAGGGTCATGCCCCATTCATTCTGAACGATTAAACCAAACTGACCCACGTTCACACACGAGAGCAGAGAGGTTGGCTGCAGGGTGATGCGCGCGAAGAACGCGTCACTGTGAAAGAGTTAGAAGGTTCCACTTCGTACCTTCTTACTCTCCCTCCCACCTCCCTCCTTCCGGTCAGGTGATTTTGAAGTGTCGTCGTCACGCGAGGACGTGGACCGAGACAGCGCGTGGAACCAGTGGCTGCGCTCCGAGATCCCGGGGCTCTTCCTGCTGGCCCTGCACACGTTTACCGTGAGTCGACGCAGATGTGGCCTCGCGACTGGGGCTGCCACCTGTCCGCGTTTGACCCCCGGACAGTGTTCGGGTGGCAGCAGGAATTGATTTGTGCCGAGATCTGGTACCCCGGGTATGGCTATGGTTGAATTTTATCACCGTGAACCGCACAGTTTTAACAATGGACCTGGGCTCGCTGAGAAATGTGCCTGGGTTTGCTCTGTCGTAGAAATGGTGGCAACTGTACTTGGGGCATCGGCACGTTTATTCGCGCTCCGGCTCCATTTACACCGAGAGTCACGTGCTTGTCTCGTGTGAGGAGTGGTGGTGTGGCTGTTAAGGGTGCATCCATTTAGTATGTATGCATGGAGGGGGGAGGAGGGGTTAACCCAAATGCGTACGCTTGCGTATGGGGGGGTCTACTGACAATGTGTAAGCCGACTGCAATTGCATGAATCTGCCCATCGCAGTGACATGGGGAAGTAATTGCTTCCGACAAAGGCGTTCTATGACCTTTTAAATCGTACTCAGGTTTGAGAACGGGGACAGTTTGCATTCATGATCCTGAATCATGACAATTCCTTGACTCTCCGGCACTGGTGAATCGTTCCAACCATCAGTAGGAATCGTGTGTATGTGTGTATGTGTATGCACAACTGTACCCATTGGCTTCTGTTATGGTCATGTACGTTTCTTTTTGATTTCGTGGAATATCACTTGCTGTACTCCACGCGGTGAGTGCTTTGTGTAGATAGGAATCATGTTATGTAGAGAATATAAATCTAATTCAGTACCTCTATATGTCTCCCACAGACGAGCGGGGAGACAGCAGCCAGGCGGTGAGCCGGCACTCCCAACAATCGCCCAAGATCTGCGGTTCTCTTTACATTCCGATATATGCAGCCACTTACTGAGTGTTTACATGTGGGGGGAAACCAGTACACTCGCAGAAAACGAACGAATGTGAGCAAGGGGGCAACGTTCTATCCCGTGCAGATGGAAAGGATTCCACAGTTGTGTTCCACTGCCTCCTGGCAAGCCAGGGTATAACTCATCCTCGATGCCCACCGGAAGGGAGATTGCACACTTGCAATTGAATTCCCTGAGATTAATTATATCATGGGGTAGGCAGTGACAAAGCCCCTGACTCACTTAACACGAACATGCGGTCCAGTGCATTGTACGTGCAAGGATACTCGCTTTCCAAAATGTATTAATGTGCGTTGTGCTTGAATCTTGACTTAAAGCTTTCAGGACTGCAGGAATTAATATTTTTTGGGTCTTTCGATAAAGTCACGTAGATAGAACAATAATATAATTAAAATAAAGTGAATACAAAATAATAATAAAAATATCACGACGTTTTGATCACAACACAAGCAATCTTCATCATTTTTCTCCTGATGACGATTGCTTGTGTTGCGATCGAAACGTCGTGATATATTTTACTTTTTTATTCACTTTATTTTTATTATTTTATTGTTCTATCTACGTGACTTTACGGAAAGACCCAAAGAATATGTGTTGAACTTCTTTCGCAGTGTACGTAGCCAACCGTGCTAATCTGTGGTACATTAACACCTTGCCACAAATGCCCTGTTGCTCATGAGCACACCGACTCAAATGAATCAGGCGCAAGGTTTGCGTGATTAATTCTTACAAAGTGGGGTCTATAATGAACAATATGGCTGAAGCTCGAGTTCTATTCATTTAAAACCAAACGTGTTTCTTACCAGCCATACCTGGTGTTTGCACACAGATACAGATTATGGGCGATGCGTTCTACACCATTCGGAATGCGCTGTTGCAATGTGCAGCCACAGCTGCTGCAAAAATATTTCTCTCGGTTTGATCCATTGAACAATATCCACTGACCACACCGCACGCGCAACAATGATATAACTATGAACAAAAATATTAATAAGAAAATACAACAATAGACGTAAAAATACATGGCAGTTTAACACGTAGGCTTTTGTGACAAATATCCATAATACAGGTTTTATGGGTTGGATCGCGTAAATATATAAATGTGTCATTATGAGACCTTTGCCAGTAGCAAGATATAGTAATAGGTTTTTACCCTTTTATCTGGCACCAAAACTGACACCTTTATACAAGGGATCATGTTTGCAATAACCACAACACAAGCAGTCAAAATGCAAACAAAAAGAGACAACTCTGATAATGATATACACTGTCCTTGAAGCTGATTGGTCCACACCCGAGACGGCTTTTCTTAGAGCCTAGTCTCCACTGGTGTTGGACCAGATGACGCCAAAAGGCATACAACTCAAAAACAGCGCACTATCAGAGTATTGAGAGCTCGGGGTAAGAATTAACATTATGAGACCTCCTTTGCCAGTAGCAAGATATAGTAATAGGTTTTTACCCTTTTATCTGGCACCAAAACTGACACCTTTATGCAAACATGATCCCTTGTATAAAGGTGTCAGTTTTGGTGCCATATAAAAGGGTAAAAACCTATTACTATATAAATGTGTCGTTAAACCCGCCACCACCCGACAGCCCACTAGTAAGGGTTGTCACGTAAACAGAACATGCCAATTCATCACTAGTACAGCACACCGGTGTGTGGTGTGTTGGAGAGCCAAGCTACAACATTAACCATCGGAGTACGACGTTTCAGTAATTACAACTAGCTTAATCAGGCAACAGCAAGATCAACGTACATTATACATGCACATTATGCTAGCCCATTGATCTTGTACTTAGTGTCCATTGTGTGTACTAAAATAGCCATACAAACGGTAATTTGATGATTCTCTTCCATGCAGCACTAAGTCGGTAGCTATCCAAACGATTACAATTATTTTGATATCTTTAAATTTCGATAGATTCTGTAATTAGTCTTGGCCAGTAGTAACTAGTTTTGCACAGAACTTCAACATTATCAAAATCAATTGAGTGTCCTTGTGGGCACGCGTGTTCTGCTACTGCTGACAGTTGTATTTGTGAGCATTTCATATTTCTGTGGTGTTCTTTTAGTCACGTGCTGATCATTCGTCTTGTTTGCCCTACATAGCATTTGCCACAAGTGCAATTAATCCGGTACACACCTTCTGTTGATAGCTTCAGTAATAGAACAGCAAAGAAATATCCAATAGTCCTTTTCGTAGGTTTCCATATGCCTTCTGAATTTGCCTGGCTGATCAAAGTTTCGACCGCAGATGCCATTGGTCAGGGGTCTCTTTGTCCGTTCTCATGTGGGACTCTAGGCATGATGGCAGTTGGAATGCTTTCCCACAGACTTGGCAAGACATTTGTTTTCTCACTCTAGTGACTATGGGAGTGAGGTGGAGTCGAGATGGGCGCTGGTCAGGCGTGGCGTTTCCCAGCAGGCGCCTTCGTTCCATGCGCGGTTGCTGTGATAGCAATAACTTCGTTGCACGCAGGTGCGCCCTTTGCAGAAGGTGGCATTGTCTGCAACTCTGCCTCCTCACCACCAGGACTCGACAAGCTGCTACTGCTGGAGCTGCTGGTGCCATCCATGGCAAAGGCAATTCTTCCAGCACCATGATTCGCAGCCGAGTAGCTCTGACACACTTTTAACACCGCATTGGCAAAATTGCCGTCATTCACCATGCCACGTGCGCCCCTTGAGTTCTTTCCGTGGGTCTCCATATGCCTTCTGAGTTTGTAGGGCTGATCAAAGCTTTGATCGCAGATGTGGCAGCTTTCACCACCGGTCTTGTGCATTCTCATGTGGGACTCTAGGCACCATGCCAGTTGGAATGTTTTCCTGCAGACGTCGCAAGAGATTCGTTTTCTCACTCTAGTGATACTATCAGATTCTAGTGACTCTATTGGATTCAACACCGCATTGGCAAAACTGCCGTTATTCACCAAGCCTGGTGCACCCTTTATCATGTAATCCTTTTCGTGGGTCTTCATATGCCTTTTGAATTTTCCTTGCTGATCAAAGCTTCGTCCGCATATGCCGCAACATTGATCACGGGTCTCCTTGTGCATTCTTACGTGGGATTCTAGGCACCATGCCAGTTGGAATTTTTTTCCCACAGACGTCACAAGAGATGAGTTTTTTCGCTCTTGTAACTCTACCGGATTGAGACGGGTGCTGTTGAAGTGCCATCGATGGTAAAGGCAATTCTCCCAGCACCACCATGACTCGCAGCGGAGTTGCTCTCGCACATCTGAAACAAAAGACAAAGGTCAAGCGCATTACACCTGTGTCATATGTGGACTCAAAAAGGCATACATAAGGTGACAAGATTCATTATAACAGATTCATTATAACAAGTCCTCAATAGTGCAGATCCTATCATCTACTATTTTACTCCTTATCCACCCAAATAAGTACTCTTTGGTTCTTTCAGTAACGTCACGTACGTAGAAAAATAAAATAAAAAACAACATTATGACGTTTCGATCGCAACACAAGCGGTCGTCGTCAGGCGGAAAAAATAATCCAGCGGTAGAACTGCTGAACCAGTGAGAGAGCTGTTAAAACAAGAGGTTATATACGTGGTGAAGGGCAAGCAGGTGGGGTCTCAGCTGGAAAGGAATTCCATCCCCGGATGCAAGCACGTCAGTTGTGTTAATGGGGGAGATTAGGGAGACGATTAGCATGAAATGAGCTTCCGTCGCCGCATAAGAGTACCGTCCTCGCATATGGGCACAAGAGCAGTGTTAATGGGAGATCAGCACTATGTTGATGAGAGAGATTAGGCAGAGAGATTAGGGAGATTAGCAAGTTAATGTCATGTCTATGTGTAACACAAGCTGCGGCGCTGCCAACTGCGCTGTGAGAGGCAAGCACGTCCACGCAAGAGAACCACCACAACGGTGGTTGCGCCAGTGAGACACACAGCCCATCACACAGCCAGAACCATCGATACATCGAGGCTAAGGGAGCAGAGGTGGCCATGTTAGTGAGACCCCAGCCCATTAATGCAGAGGCACCTAACAGGGCAATGCAACTCCAGAGAGTCGGAGATAACAGCCAAACGGCAGGGAAGAATGGGAGTGCCACAGCAAGTTACGACTTTGCTTGGTTAATAACGTCCTTCCAATGATTGCTCAGCTTATACCCATCTTCTCGGTTGAAATTGTCTCCATGTTTATTTTTCTGGATGGCTTCATGGACAAATCTTTGATGGTAGCCCGAAGGTTTGCAGAGTACCTTGGTCTCGGAAAAAATAGTATCGTGCGAGCCCACTGTGTTATAACAATGATCATCCACGGCAGAGGTATTGGTTCTGCCGTGTTTCAAATCTGCCTTGTGTTCGCGAACACAGTCCGAGACATGTCGTTTCGTTTCCCCAATGTAACTGCTGCCGCAGACACAACTTAGTTTGTAGACACCAGGGCATTGCATGTCAGGAATGACATCCTTCACAGGTGGGATCAAATCACGGATTTTGTGTACTGTATTGAATCGGACCTGGATCTTGTGTTTGTTTAAGATTTTGGAAATCTTTTTGATGACACGTGCTATGTACGGTAAGGTGATTGTTTTTATTGGATCCTCAGAAGGTTGTCTCCCCATGGTTGGAGATACAGCTTTGCGGATTGTGCGGTCTGAGTATCCATTCATCTTGAGGGCTTGGTGTATGTGTAGAGGCATTAATCGGCACTGCCCATCCTGTTAGCGAGTAGCTCCCCCTTCTCTTCAACAGGGGGTGGAAGCGCTATCACGCCACTGTTAATGACTATGGCCCAAGGGGCCAACGACAATCCCTGGGAAGTGGATCCTGAGACACATTCCCCGGACCTCGGGAGGGGGGACTGGGGGATGATGTCACCTTCCAGAAAGTTTTGGAAGGGAGGCGTGGCTAGGGCGGAGCAAGCCACGAACCAGTATATAAGCCGGACCTCTCAAGGGTCCGGCTCAGGCATCTCCAAGCCGAAGACTGTAGACCTGGGCTGAAGTTAGGACCCTGGACCCCAAGCTCCGTCGTCCTTCCAAGGGTCGGAGCTCAGTGAGGCCAGTGGTCAGGACTCGAAGACCCTGGCACGGTCGGGTCAGCATAGCCTCCCCTAGGGCCCCCAGCCGGAGGACGGGGAATTAACGGGTTCCCAGTGTTAGGGCCCGTGTAGTCCGGAGGCCATACCTCCCCAGGTATCGGGTGAAGGGGCCGCTACCCCTTTGTGTTAGGGACCCTGTAAAATAGAGTGTTAATAAATATCGTGTTGCCTCACAAGAAGTTCTCCGCCGATGATTTACCCACAACATATGTGCTCCAGTTCACTGGCTAGGTGGCGCTGGTCGGAGATGCAGCGGATTATTTTTTCCGCCTGAGGACGACCGCTTGTGTTGCGATCGAAACGTGATATATTATTTTTTATTTTATTTTTCTACCTACGTGACTTTACCGAAAGAACAAAAGGGTATGGATTTCTGCAGTCACGAAAGCTTCAAATCACCACCAAAATAAGATGTTGTATATGAACAACAATTACTAATTATCTCTATTTTCCCAATGTTACCCACCAGAGATCCTATCTGCATATACACAACAGAAAGCTAATTATAGCACCATACGTTCAGTCCCTATTCATGACACACTTGACTCCCAATCCTCATGTAAGATTGCAATATAATTTCTGCATGAGGGCCCGTCAAAAAGTGTTGAGAATGGACACTTTTTTTCAAAAAACTACGTAAAATAGTCTTAATTAAAAGTCCAGTATAGTACTATTCGTGGCACTCATAAGTGAACTTCATTATTGCTCATGCTAATTATTACAATATTAAATATTTACCCAGGAAAGCCTCATTGAGTCTAAAGACTGATTTTTTTTCAGAAGTTTCCCATTGCAATGAGATATTTGGCAATTACATTAATGAGCGTTTGGCTCTGTGTGAGTTGAACCCAGAGAGACCCCCACCTTGCACATGGGGAAACAGCACAACTCTGCACAGATTCTACACACACTCGATAAATAATTCAAACCGATCTTGATTTGAAGCTTTTCTCACTGCAGGAATCCATACTCTTTGGTTCTTTCGGTAAAGTCACTTTGGTAGAAATAAAACAAAATAAATCACGACGTTTCGATAGCAACACAAGCCATCGTCTTCAGGTGAAAATCGCGACAGCCGCGATGTCTGCTGCGAGCAGCACGATGTCTGCTGCCTTGTGAAGAGAAGCTGTTACCAGCAAGTCCCACATCCACAATTGGAATTTTTATTTACAGGCAGTCCTCGACTTATGAACGCCCAAATTACAAACAGTCGCACTTCAGAACCAACTGCCATGAAATAATAATTATTTTATATGGGGTCGTCTATAAATGACGTCATGCGATTTTGGACGATTTTTGACCCCCCCCCCCCTCGTCATGGCGTCACAAAAAGTCAGACCCCCTCCCTCAAATATGACGTCACAAAGCTCTGCCGCCCCCCCCCCCCCAAATCATATTTCCATTTTGAAAATTAAATATGACTCAAATCTCTGTAAACTATTGTCATTGTAGCGCGTATTTAATGTGGTGCTGCACTCTGTTGTTGTCGGAGAAAACATTAAAAAGTCTATTTAACTAAATAGAACGTGTTGTCTATATTTATTTAAAGTTGCGCATTTTGATGTGATGTCACATTTCTTAAACCCCCCTCCTCGTCACACATCGTCACAAATGTCTGACCCCCCCCCCTCCCCAGGTGCGTGACGTCATTTATGGACGGCCCCCATCGCCTTAAAACGCGAACTCGCGCTTGCAAACTGAAACCGCGGAACTTTTTTCGTTCAGCAGCGCGATCCTCCGCGAGATGTAATGAGTCGGTCTCGCGCTGTGAGTGAGTGTGAGTGAGACAGCATCGTCCCCCACTCCTCCTGATGTCGAGGGTAAATGGGCGAGGTTTAGGCCTGTGACTCATGCAGCTGCAATGGCTGCTTTGTGTACGCGGTCCAGACCTCCCCAGAGACCCTGGCTGACAGAGGAGGTGTTCAGGATGGTTGAGAAAAAGCGACAGGCTCACTCTAATCGTCTACAGCATCCCACGTCAGAGAATGAGGAGGCTTACCGCAGCCTTCGCTCGGAGGTTCGGAGAGCCGTGAGGCGCTGCAAGGATGGGTGGTGGTCGCGGGTTGCTGAGGAGATGGAGTCTGCCTCAGTGGCCCGCGATCACAAATCCCTATTTAACTCCATTAAAAAAGTAACCTACAGCGCCACACCTATTACCATTGTAGGGGTAATCGTCACTCACCACTCTGTGGGCTGGTAGCTTCCCCTTATCGTCAATAGGGGGCGGAAGCGCTATCACGCCAGGGCTAATGTCCATGGCCCAAAAAGGGGCCAAGACAATAAATATCGTTTTGCCTCATCAGAAGTTTATTCGTCAATTTATACCCACTACACCATCATTAGGGGAACGAAGGGTGATCCAATCTCCGACCCCCAGCGAAAGGTTTGCAGATTTGCTGAGCATTTCTGTGAGGTCCTGGGGGAGGGGGAATCGCTCAGCCTGGAAAACATCATGGGACGAAGTGCGGATGACCCTGCTGAGGATGCGGTGCCTCAAATATTGGAGGAGGAAGTCACCCTCTGTGAGTGGCTGGCTGAGGTGCCATCCGTTGAGGAAGTACTGAGGGCGATCCAGAGTCCGAGAACAGGAAAGGCACCGAGCAGAGATGATCTCCAAAGCGAAATGCTGAGGGAGGGTGGCGTTTGTGCGTAGACTGCCCTACATGACATCATAACAACAGTCTGGGCCACTGGACGGGTTCTGCAGGATTGGAAGGATGCCCTGGTGGTCCCCCTCTTTAAGAAGGGGGACCGCACAGACTGTAACAACTACAGGGCATCTCACTCCTCAGTGTGCCGGGAAAGGTCCTGGTAAGGATTATTGAACATCGCCTTGCTAGGTACGCTAAGGAGAGGCTTGCGGAGCCCCAATGCGGTTTCAAGAAAGGGCGGTCCTGCAAAAATGTCATATTTTCTGTCCGTCTGCTACAGCAGAGGTGGAGGGAATTCCAACTAGACCTACATCTCTGCTTTATTGACCTGGTTAAGGCCTATGATACCATCAGTAGGCGTGGGCTCTGGGTTGTTCTTCGTGCTTTCAGAGTCCCTGACGCTCTGCTCACACTCATTAAGGACCTTCATGATGGTGAGCAGACCCGAGTAAAACTACATAGCCGGGAGTCAGAGTCATTCCCTGCGACAGGGATGTCCTCTGGCTCCAACATTATTTAACATTTATTTCGACCACATAGTTCGTGAAGCCTTCAGTAGCTGTACCAGAGGAATTTACGTCTGGTACAGATACAATGGGAGGCTGATCGATGCCCAGGGGCGGTCAAGGGATGTCTCCCTATTGGTCAACCACATTATGTATGCCGACGACCTGGTAATTGCTGCTCATTCAGAGGAGGAGTTGGAGGCGCTGCTGCTGAAACTGGAGTGTGCCACTAAGAGGTGGGGCCTTACCATCAGCCCCACCAAAACGAAGCACCTGCCTGGGTATTTTGTGCCATCGGGCACTCTACCCCCACAACTCCCAATCGGTGATGGGGCAGTTGGGGAGAGTGGAGAGTTTTCCATACCTGGGCAGTGTGCTCATGATCGGCTCCGGTTTAACAGCAGAGGTCTCACTCCGAATTAGTCGAGCAGCATTATCTTTTCATCGGTTGTGTAACGTTGTGTGGAAGCTACCTGGTCTGTCGCTCCGCATGAAGCTTCGGTTCTTCTCGGCCACAGTCATTCCCTCCCTTCTCTACGCTTGCAAAACGTGGACCCCCCTAATGCAGCATCTTCACCGGTTAGAAACATTTAGGCTGGCCTGCCTACGATCAATCCTGGGTTTAACCAGGCTGGATTGTGTGAGGAGCTCACAAATCCTCGAAAGATCTGGACAAAGTCCCATCGGTGAGCTCCTCCAGCAGGCAAGGCTGCGTTGGCTGGGCCATGTAGCCCGCATGCCCAATCACTGCATGCCCAAACAGCTTTTGTTCGGCCGGATCGAGGGAGCTAAACGGGCGTGGCACAGACTAGAGAAGAGATGGAGTGATGTGGTACAGGAGGATGTGGAGCTGAGTGGACTTGCCAATGACTGGTACCAGCGGTGTCAAGATCGGCCTCTGTGGAGGAGGCTCGTGAAGGACTCTACTGGGCAGTTGGAGGCAGTCGCCCTCCAACAACAACGGAGGGCGGAGGAGCGACGCTCAGATAAACGAGCGGAGCGTCGGGTGGCTAAAGCTCAGCAAGTTGGCACATTAGGGGGCACAGGTGGTGCATCAGCCAGTAATCTCAGTCATCTCAGTCAGTCGACCAGTGGCACCTGGGTCTGCCCCGTAACCTCCTGCCAGCCGGCGATCGACACTTCACGTAGCCTCAAGGTGCACATAGCCTGGCACAAGCGTCGTGGTGACGTCACCGCCACTTAGTGGCGAATGGCGGTTGTTGTTTTGAGACAGTAAGAGAGTGTGAGGTCGACTCAGCCTCAGATGAGTACCTGGTGCGGTGTGTCGTAAACATCGTTACTGGGGGAGACAAAGGCCGCCGTGGAGGAGAATCCTAAAATAATAAAAGCTTTTATTATAATAAAAGCTTTGATTATAATATTATGATATTATAATAAAAGCTATACTAAAAGCTTTTTAAATTAAAAAAAATAATAATGAAAGCTTTAATTATGAAGAATTTATTATTTATTTTTTTCAATTGGCAGAATCTACACGCCATATTCGTGGTTCTTCAGGTAAAGTCACGTAGATTTGAAAATAAAAATAATTAAATTTAATTTAAAAATATAAATTATAATATTTAAACTAATAAAAGCTTTTATTAGTTTCAATTTATTATTTATTATTTTCAATTTATTATTTTAATTGTATTAACAGGTCCCTGCAGGGTGGGCTGGTAGGACAAGTCTCTGCGCTGTCTATTGCTGATTTTACACCCAACAGCACGAGATTTCACTTCGTTAAAGTATTGAAAGGGGACGGACGGACGGACACATTAATCTATTGCAGGCTGGTACACTCAGTTTACAACTTCGTTCCTACCAGTATTTCACTTCGTTAAAGTATTGAAAGGGGACGGACGGACGGACACATTAATCTATTGCAGGCTGGTACACTCAGTTTACAACTTCGTTCCTACCAGTATTATGACTTTACCGAAGGAAGCAATAATCTGGCGTGTAGATGCTGCCATCTGCTGGCCACCATTGTTGGGTGTAGATTGTGACTTAAAACTTTCGTGACTTCAGGAATTCATATTCTTGGTTCTTTCGGTAAAGTCACGTCCATAGAAAATAAAAAAAAATATCAAATCAAATAAAAATGTGAAATTTTAAATAATAAAAGCAAAAAACCCACATTCATATTCTTGGTTCTTTCGGTAAAGTCACGGAGATAAAAAAAAAATTTAAATTATCAGTTGAATAAAAGCTTTTAATATTATTTAAGCTTTTATTATATTCAATTTATCATTTTAATTTTTTAATTGGCAGAATCTACACGCCACGTTGGTGGCCGGCAGGTGGCAACATCTACACGCCGAATTCTTGTTTTTTTCGTTAAAGTCACGTAGATTTTAAAATAAAAATAATATAACTTAATTTAAAAATACAAATAATAAATTGAAAATAATAAAAGCTTTCATAATTTTCATTTTTAAAATTGTATTATTATTTTCTATCTACGTGACTTTACCGAAAGAACCAAGAATCTGGCGTGTAGAAGCTGCCATCTGGTGGCCACCAACGTTGGCAGGTGGCAGCATCTACACGCCAGATTCTTGGTTCTTTGGGTAAAATATAAATAATAAAGAAAAGTTAAAAAAAAATCATGATTTAGTCTTTTTTCATTTAATTCTATTATTTTCATTTTCAAATCTACGTTACTTTACCGAAAGAACCAAGAATATGGCGTGTAGATTCTGCCAATTTAAAAAAATTGCAAATTAAAATAATAAAGTGAAAATAATAAAAGCTTTCATTATTTTCCATTTATCTTTTGTATTTTTTTATTTAATTTTATTATTTTTATTTTCAACCTACATGGCTTTACCGAAAAAAACTAGAATATGAATCTGGATTTTGATTACTATTTTCAATCTATTTTAATTTTTAAATTGGCAGCATCTACACGCCATATTCTTGGTTCTATCGGTAAAGTCACGTCGATAGAAAATAAAAAAAAAAATCAAATAAAATCAAATAAAAAGTGTGAAATGGAAAATAATAAAAGCAAAAAAAACCCACATTCATATTCTTGGTTCTTTCGGTAAAGTCACAGAGATAAAAAAAAATGAAACAAAATTTTGATTTTAAAATAATAAATTGAAAATAATAATAAAAGCTTTTATTATTTTCCATTTTTTTTGTATTTTTAAATTGGCAGAATCTACACGCTATATTCTTAGTTCTTTGGGTAAAGTCACGTAGATACAAAATATAAATAATAAAAGAAAAGTAAAAATTTAAATAATATTAAAAAAAATACTTATTTTATTTTATTGTTTCCTTTCTACGTGACTTTACTGAAAGAACCAATTATATGAATCCCTGCAGTCACGAAAGCTTTAAATCAAAATATAATAATAACAATTCATGATTTTCATTTAATTATTTTCTTTTTATTTTCAAATCTACGTGACTTTACCGAAAGAACCAAGAATATGGCGTGTAGATTATGCCAATTAAAAAAATTACAAATAAAAGTAATTTTATTATTTACGATTTATTTTTTCTTTAATTTATTTCATTATTTTTAAATCTACGTGACTTTACCGAAAGAACCAAGAATATGAATCTGGATTTTTGCTTATTAATTTCAATTTATTATTTAAATTTTTCAATTTGCAGAATCTACACGCCACGTTAGTGGCCAGCAGATGGCAGCATCTACACGCCATAATCTTTGTTCATCTTCTTTGGTTCTTTCAGTAAAGTCACGTAGCATGAGAATAAAATAATAAATTAAAAAAATAAAATAACACAATAAAATTCTCACAACGTTTCGGCCACAACACAAGCGGCCTTCATCAGGTGAAGGGACGAGACTGTCTGGAGGACAGCGCTGGAGCGAACAAAGCCAAGCTCAATTCGAGTCCTTTAAGCTGTGTGAGAAAAACAAAGCGCCTTGACAAAGGAATTAGAATTGAATTTAGCATTGAAATGGCTGAGTGATTAGCTTGTGACTGGTCACAGATATGGCTATGTTAAAGTCAAAGCATACACATCCACAGAGGCACCCCTTTACAAAGGAATTGGCATAGAATTTAGCATTGAAATAGCTGAGTGATTAGCTTGTGACTGGTCACAGAAATGGCTATGTTAAAGTCAAAGCATACACATTCACAGAGGCACCTAGTAAAAATCAAACAGGAAAATTTAGCATGGAAATAACTGAGTGATTAGCTTGTGACTGGTCACAGAAATGGCTATGTTAAAGTCAAAGCATACACATTCACAGAGGCACCTAGTAAAAATCAAACAGGAAAATTTAGCATTGAAATAACTGAGTGATTAGCTTGTGACTGGTCACAGAAATGGCTATGTTAAAGTCAAAGCCTACACATCTGAGCTATTAATAGTAACTGGGTCAGTGTCTACTTCAAATATTGTTCAGGCTCAGGAGACTTCCAAAGTTATTCGTGATGTTATACATTTGGTTCGTTTTGAGCATAATCGCGACCTTATATAATTATTACGTGATACACACGCTGAATATACGCACACAAACATCGTGTACACGTGTGTCGTGTCCTCTATTGTCCACATAGACGGCTTGTGCTGACGAGAGAACGATCTTAACGTACAATGTCGTGACATGTATCAGCCCTTTGTCGATCCAGCGTTTTGATAGAGGCCTCCCCCACACCATGTCGTTCGTGGGAGTTGTTTAACCATACTTCACCATGCCGGTCAATGCGGGTTTGGTGAAGTGAGGAGGCCCAGAAACTTGTATATGCAGATACGAGTTTGCCTGTGCTTGCATCTGCAGAATTACATTCTCACACATCTTCAAGTGTAGTTTAATACTTCTAAAAATGCATTTATTCTTGAGGATTCCATAAAGTACTGTGGTAAAAAGAAAACAACTTGATTTGAATAAATTTCGATTTACAGCTTTCGTGACTGCAGGGATTCATCTTCTTGGTTCTTTCGGTAAAGTCACGTAGAAGGGAAATAATAAAATAATAAAAATAAAACATAATAAAATAAAATTCTCACGACGTGTCGGCCACAACACAAGCAGCCGTCCTCAGGTGAAGAAACAGAACTGTCGGAAAGACAGCGCTCCAATGAACACTGCTAAGCTTGGCAGCGTATTTTAAGCTGGGTGGGAGGAGCAGAGCGCCTTGCCAAAAGAGTTTACATATCAACAGAAGAATTTAGCATTGAAGTAGCTGTGTTAATGTGATAGATTAGCAGGATGGTAAAGTCAGAAATTAGCATGTAACTGGGATATTAGCATGATGTTAATGTGAGGAATTAGCATGTAACTTGTCACGGAAGTAGCTATGTTAAAGTCAGAGTTTATATATCAACAGAGGCATTTAGTATATTGACGCTAAAGAACTGCAACTACCCAACTTTCATACAATAAACCGATGTGAAAGAACTAAATATAAACTACATCAATATAACCAATGTACTCAATATATTCTCCACTAAGCTGAGCTACTAACAATAAGTCATTATACATTACACTTCTATGTCGCAAAAATTATTATAATATGCCTCCAAATAATATTTGTATTATAAACTGCCATAGACAGACACCAACATTGAATTATACACTGCGTTACTATACACTACCTTAGATTATAATAATATTAGACTTGTAATATTACACTATGTATTATTTTACCAACCCTACTATACCACACTGCTGTATATTGACTATACAATTACGATACTATATAATACCAAATAAATAATATTAAACATTACACTGAGTACTTTGTTGAACAGGGAATGCTTTGAGCTTGTGGGTTGAATCCATCTGTGTGGAGTTGTGTTATTTCTCCATATGCAAGGTGGGGTCTCTCTGGGTTCCACTCACACAAACATCTCAATGCAATGGGACCTTTCTGAAAATGCAGTACTTAGACTCAATGAAGCTTTCCTGGGTAACTAGTTGACATTGTAATATTAGCATGAGAGATAATGACGTTCACTTATAAGTGCCATTAATAGTACTATACTGTACTTTTAATGAAGACTATTTTACGTAGTTTTTTGTAAAAAAGTGTCCATTCTCAAAACTTTTTGAGGTGTCCGTCTGAAGTTCGTCACGCGGACGTCTCGAACGGCTGACTCCCCTCCTGCGTGGACCGCGATGATTTTTGAAGAAGACTGTCTTGCTACCTGAATCCCCCTCCCTTTATCCCACCTACAACAAAGGAATTTCGCCGTTTCGCTCTCTTGGCCTCCCGTCCAATCAGGGGCTCGGATTTTCCCGCCCTTTCGATACCGGGATCCCAGCTCGGGTGATGTCGCCGCAGTGATCTCTCTGACGTCCGCTCTCTGTTCTCCCGCTACCAGTCCACTGACCCGTGCTTGTGCGTGTGTGGTTCCACTCGCGGTGGCACGATGGCCCTTGCCATGACCATGCAACTTTAATATTAGGTCATGGCGCCGCAGTGCATGTCAGCTACAGGGGGAAGATCGCCCAATTTCCTGGCCGCAGGAAACCATGAAGTTCGATCCCATTAGGGACTTCTGGAAAAAAACCTATCGGCCGGGTGACCTCCCCTCCCGGCTCTACGTGGGGCGTGTGTGCTTTCGTGCGGGGGGGGGGGGGGGGTGGCGAGGGTGCACCGCGTCGGCGTCGGCATCCCCCGGTGGCGGCTTCACGGTGGTGGGCACGGCCTCGGCAGAGCGGCTGTGCTGCGGCGGCCTCACGACTGTGCAGTGGGCAAAACGCGGACGTCTGAGAAGGCACCGGCCCCGGGAGAGTGGCGGGAAATCCGAGGCATCGGTGACGGCGTCGCGGCTGTGGGCACGGCTCCGCTGGAGCGGCTCTGCTGCGGCGGCACCACACCCTGCTGACTCAGACTGATTCGGGTAATAGTGGCTCGCAGACACACCGGGAATAAATCGTTAGTGATCGATAACAGCCTCGTGTGGTTTCTACGAGTGTGGGGAAAGTGCATGGTGGTGTGTTTGCGCTCGCCGGAACGCGTGTGGTCGGTGCGCGGTGTCACGGTAGAAGAAACGCCGCGCCCGAAGGACTCGGCGAGTGAGCGCTTCGTCCTGTGACCCCGGACTCCCGCCCTGCTGCGTGTGGGCTATCACCAATCCCAAATATCCGCCCCTCCAGCCCTTTAAATAAACTCCAATACAACCCCCCAATCGGCTACGCGTATACGAGTGACGTCCCTGCCCTCTGACCCCCGACCCCCCCGTCCCGCGCGTGCGATTGGTGTGTCGCTCTAAAAAAATCCCCGCCCCGCAGCCCTTTAAACAATCTCCATTGCCCGCCCTCGGCGGCAATGCGTGTGCGAAGGACGTCATTCCCTCTGACCCCTGACCCCCCGTTCAGCTCGTGTGAGTGGTGCACGGGGTTGTGTGAGCAGAGACGTCGCGTTTGAGTGGCTGAGAAGCGACAGATTGATTCCAGGCAGCCACGTGCCAGCCCCGAGCTATGCCCCACAAACAGGACCTGCGGACCCGAGGGGCTGCGGCGTGAGGAGAGGAGCCGGAGAGCGGCAGCCCTCTCACCGCGAGCGAGGAATCGAGTAGCGGCTGCTCTCACTCGACCGAGGAGTACGGAGCCCGCAGCCCACTCGAGATCAGCCCTCCCCCGGGGGGGGAGCCGGGGGCCCGCGTCCCCCACAACTTTTAACCTGTGTACCAACTGGCCGAGCGAGAGTTTGTGTGTATTTGAGCGTAATCGTGCCAGTGTTTAGCTGTACCAGGGAGTTTTATGCAGCAGAGTGTTTCGGTGTAGCAGGGTGTCCGGATTGTGCCGGCACACTATCCTTCTATCCGTAATGTCGTAGGGTGAGCTCCATTAAAAGTTTACTCGGACCCCAACCTGTCAAAGCGCCTAATCTTTGAACGTGGTTCTCAACATCGTCCCTCACCCATGCTACGTACCTATGATACGTCCTGCTTTTACAAATGTTGATGAACTGGAGGGCAAAGGTCTGGAGGACCCCACATGGAGTCTGGTTTCTCACACCCGAGCCTCCTGTGACATTTCTGGAGGCTTCTCTGGGATTTTTGTCCCATTTATTGAGTGCGGATTTGGATTACTTCTGGCTTCATCCCAAGACGTCATCCAGTTGGGAAATACCCGAAGGTTGTGGGAGTCGCCCCGTGCTTCAGTTTATTTCCAACCCTCGCAATGGCCGGATGCTCACCAGCCGGAAGTCTTTTGCTGCTTACACCACGACCGAGGTGTTGAGAGCAGCCATCTCGTGGCTGGTCGGCAATGGAGATAGTATTATCGATTAGGGGAGCGTGAGTCTGTGGCGTTGGTGGTGCTGCTGTCACGGAGGCGACACGAGTTTAGGAAATTCAGTTTTGTGGGTTTCCTGTAGGGAGTACTGAAAGATCCTCTCTTCCTCTTTCTCCACCCTTTGTCTGTTGTCTCCATGTCCCTGTTCAACTCTTTCTATGCCGCTTTCCTTGAATGTGCAGCCGCCTTTACGGCCTCCCCTCTCCCCTTCTCTCCACCTCCAACCCATCTCCATCGTAATCTCCTCCCCTTTGTTCAGGCTCTTCCCTTTCTTCCTCAGTCTATGTATGGGGTTATTGTTTATCGGGCTATTATACAAAAAATGGAGCTTATTTTAGCCTTTGAATAGGATTTTCTGTTTTCTTTCGGTAGCGTGTTGCGCACATAGGGAAGATCGAGCCACACCACCGGTTCCCATGATCAAAATCTTTCTCAACTTGTCTCCCTCGGTAGGAATGCCTTTCCTTCTCCAGCAGGCAATTGTCTTCTCTCTCTCACCTCCGTTATTTCTTCTGATGCGCTTTCTTAATCTCGCTTGCTGTGTGTATCGACTCTATCATTCAACAAGGGCAAATTTAAAAATTTGCTTTTTTTTCCTCCACTGCTTTACCACTATACCTCCTGAGTGGGTACTCGGAGTTTCATCTAATGTACTATTTGATGAGTCGCTTCCACACAGCACAAAGGCGGTAGCTATCCGAACTGTAAATTTTTCTTTCAATTTCGATAGATTCTCGAATTATTCTTGGCCAGCAGTAGCTAGTTTTGCACAGAACTTCAACATTAAAATCAACTGAGTGTCCTTGTTGGCACGTGTGCTCTGTTACTGCTGAACACGGGTGCCAACAAATAATACATTATTTAAATGCATGCCTATAAAGGGCAGCATACTTCAATAGGGATTACCATTGGTACGGCTATTTTAATACACAATAGACAGGAAGGACAAGATCAAAGGGCTCTCATAATGCACATGCATAATATACGTTGACTCGGTAATCTCCCCCCCCCCCCCCCCCCCACTTTGCGCGAGAGTGTCACAAATCTGGCTGTCGCCTGATGAAGCTAGTTGTAATTACTGGCAAAACGTCGTACTCCGATTGTAAATGTTGTGGCTTGGCTCTCCAAAGTACCAGTGACGAATTGGCTTGTTCTGTTTCCGTGACAACCCTTACTAGTTGGCTGTGTCGAGTGGTGGCGGGTTTTAACGACACGTTTAAATATGTACGCGATCTAACCCAAAAAACACCTCTATGGATGATATTGGGCCCGAAAGCCTACGTGTTAAACCAAAATTAAAAATATATACAAAATAACAATAATTTCTAGTTTTCCTCATTCACATCGTGATTCGTATGAAAAGACATGAGATGATTGAGACATGTTAAATCATAAAGTATTTATTAATATATATATACAGATAGTCCTCGACAGCAATGTCCTTGTCCACGTGCAAACAGAGTTAGGATAGCAGCCTCCTTTAAAAGTCAGAGTAGATTTATACGCTGTAGAAGACAGTTGACGAATCCTCGCTGCTTGATTCCTCCTCGGATCCCTTCAGCAGTGAATCGTCACCAGTCTTCTCTGCCTGCTCATTCTCCATGTGGCACCGCTGGGGTGGGTGCGATACGCCAGGAGACTCCTTATGCAGCGAGCAGCGAAGCAGGCCCATCTCTGCCTGCTCATCCTCAACGTGGAATTGAGGCGATGGCGGTGAGCTGGGGGCATCGGTGAGGAGGGTGTTACGGAGACGGCCCAGCTCTGCCTGCTGCAGAATCGTCTGTACGACGAAGCGCTCGCGGCGCATGCAGGCGCGCACATGGGATGGCGTGTCCGGGATGATGTATGCAATGCAGGCCTTCGTGAGTAACACCACGTGCTGCACACGTCCACACACAGGTAAAGGATTTTCAGTTTCAGGATATGCATGTAAAGGGTGCTTACTAAATATAATATGGCAGCATCTCAAAGTGCTTTACATCTCAGATCAACTATTCCGGGGACCTGCAGCCTAGGCATATTATATTGTTACGTCATTTTTCCCAAATTAAATTAAGTCATTTGAGTAATTTTTTAACATTTGGCAAATTATACCGAGGCACTTTTTTTAATTACTTAATGGGATTTTTACGTTCACTATGCAGCAGGCAACATTTATGATGTGCAGTTAATGCACCCACCGTATTCACCTGGGCAGCCGCAAATTACCGCAACAATCAGCAAACACACTCGGCCATGTCACCACTACAAAGATTCCCTGTGTAGCCTTTCACAGACTGAGACAAGTGCATCTATGAAGGGTGGCACAGTGCCTGTGGGGGTGGTGTGCACCTTTATCTCGCCAGTGATGATTTTCACACACTTCATCAAGTACTCATTTTAAGACAGAATCAACTTAAGGGAAGCTCAACACTGGTTCTAATTTGAAATTTTGATTTAAAGCTTTCGTGACTGCAGTAATTCATATTCTTAGTTTTTTCCGGTAAAGTCACGTTGAAGAGAAACAACAAAAATACTGGTTCTAATATGTTCCACTGTTGTTGGCTGTGGCCAGAAATAGTACTCCGGTCACACAGGATTGGTAGCGCAGTTCACAAACAACAACGCAGCCGCTCCCCTTCCCACCCACACGCACACATGCTAATGTGTGACAAATTGCATCAACAATATGAATCGTCTGCTGCATGATGAAAGTGAGTATTGTATTACCACTATTATTTGTGATCTCAGAAATACTGTGCAATTGTGAGGTGTAATAGCATTACTGACATTATCTGTAATGACCCATTGACAATGATCACGGTTTGCTCTGCTGACCTTAACAACTGCTCACAGATGAGTCTATACGATGGTGCAGTAGTGTAAGGCTTTGCACACTAGACTTGCAATCCAGAGGTCGCGGGTGTGAATTGATCTTTGGTCGTGGCAGTGTAAACAATGGTGAAAGTTTTTTTACATTCCACTGCCTCTATCCACCTAGCAGTGTAAATGGAATACATCCAGTCAATTGGTCGGCTGAGTTTGGTGCTGTCCAGTGTGGGAACTCCCACATCTTCCCAAGACGTCTGACAAGTGTGGAAGAGCAGTTAAAATACATCTTAAGGGTCTCTCTTGAGCTCACTATAGCAGGAGCCCTTTTGCCATCAGTGACATAAGCAAGTAATTGGAGGGCTGTACCTTTATCTTTCAATGGGTTTATGAATGTGTGTGTGCATGTTGATGTGTACCTGCATGGCAATGACAAAGGCCAGCTTTGCCGTCAGTACTTGCCAGTACTGCTTGGTGACGGAGTAGGCTTGGGGATGATCCGGTGGGTAGCGATAACCAGGATACCTACACACGTACAACCACAAGCACGCATGGACTATATTGAGCAAAGTGCCTCGAAAGTAGAGTTGGCGCTAAATTGAACAAGTATGGTTGTGCACAAACGGTATATGCGTTCACAGCCCTTTAAAAAATCCGCTTCTGAAAGAGGGCCTTCCCACAACGTGCAGCTTGTGGGGGCTCTTTTGACCATGGTTCACGCTGGTCCGTGCCAGGTTGGTGAAGGCAGGGATTAAAGATAATGGGAGAGCAATATAGCACAACTGTTAATTTTCCTGAACTACCCACTGCTGACAACCTAGCTCCGCAGTCGCCTACTGCACCTGCATTGTGCATGGTGATCATAAATCTAAGCACGAACAAGGCTCAAGCCTGCTTGACTTCCGGAATCTAAGATCAGCTGCATTCGTGGTGATTTGGTCATAGTCAAGGAAGGTTATATTAAATATCGATCAATATGGTTATATTGATTATAGTTGTGTATGTCAGCAATTCAAAAACGTTAGAGAAAAGGGTTGGTAGATCGCATCAATTTCTTAACTAACTGTGCTGTGAGGTGACCAGAAGATGGCTGTAGAGCAAGTGGTTTCATGTCTGTATGGACCTTTAAGCTTCATTTCATTATCATGGGTTCTCCAGCACCTCTTATTGCATCCCACATGCATAAAACCTACTTAAACTGGAATCCCAATGCGCAGTCTTCCTGCAAAGGGATCTTGAGACTCAATTAAGCAGTCGTGGATTGATAGATAAATAAATAACATTACTCTTTAGCAAGGTAAGAATGAGCTAGAATTTATATCAATCTATTATTATACTTCTCTGAGTGGGACTTTGGTTGTGAAGCCATCCCACCCATACCCACTGCTCCCCCCCTCCAATTCCCCCTCCCCCACCCCCTTTACTGTCCCCGCCCACCACGCACACTCCTCCCCCAACCCTACCACAACCCCTTACTACCCAACTAAGCCAAACCCTGTGTCCAGGGTAAGGGGCAGAGCCTAAACAGAGGTGGGGCCTAGGGGAAGTGTGGGTCTTAAAAGGAAAGTCACAGAGTGAAAAGAGGAAGAAAACGAGCCTAATCAGGAAGGGGCAGAGCCAGGAGGACGCCACACCCAGAAGGATGTCGCATCTACCTGGACAACACACCCAGAGATCAGTGCATCACATTCGCAGGGACGGCACCCCCGATAGCTGGGCATGACACTGAATAGCAAAAACCTGCAGGTTGTGTGGATTGCCGGATCAAACCAGGCTGGCAGGATGTTGGGATGATTTTGCTCCTTGAAGTCGCTGATCTTGAAAATTGAAAGGCTGTCCTCCGTGTACCCATGCATTGTAGGCGAACCTGTTCCATACTCTGCTGAGTATCCATAATAATACACCAGGCGTGGGATGATGTCCGTTGTGAACGCCAAGATGCATGACTGTGGAATAAGCATACGGAGGCACAGCGATAGCAGTCACTTAGCATGCAATGATTTTACCAAGGCTTCTGAACATCTCACCTTGACAATTACAATCATTTTCACAAATACAATTTGGGGGGTTGCTGCCAGAGTGTAATGGTTAGCATATAAGGACTTGCAATCTGGCAGTCGTCAGTTCAGTCTCCTGACACAACAGTTGAAGCAATGGATCATTTTCTTAAATCTCCCCCACCACTGTCCAATTAGCAATATAAATGGGTTCATCACTGTTTTAGCACAGATAATTCCACATCTTACATGTCTGGTCATCATGGAAGAGTAGGCCAAATACCGTGTAGAGGGGTTCTCGAGAGCTACCTTTAGTTGAGGCCCTTCTGCCAGCAGTGACATGAGCAAGCAATTGCAAGGCTTTACCTTTTGCGATTTTGGGAGAGAGTGGATAGGAGCGGTGGTGCAGTGATTCGTGCACTGCACTTTGAATTCAGCACACATGCAATTGACTTCCAGCTACGACTAACATCAGTGACGAGTGATACCTGAACCGCTCCTAGTCCCCCACTACACCTCTTCTCAAACCTGCCATGACCAGAATGGTGAAGTATGGTAAAAAGAACCCACACGGCTAACATGACATGTTATGTCACTCATAAGATGGGATATTGAGCGAGAAAGCGAGCGGACAATCTGGCGACTTACATTGGTGATTACGGAGAGGGTGGCAACGATACTCAGAATGTCGGCCCAGGCTCCAATTCCTCTTGCTCGCGAAACCACAGGCCTCCTCATCTTTGTTACGAGCTTCCACGCGTCGACCCGCACTTCAATGATGTTGTTGAGCAGTGCGAGCAATGGCGCAAGTGGAAATGATGCCACAAAGAGAGTGACAAACCCAAATTGGATAACTGGGGTATATTTTGAGAATGGGTAGGGGGGCAAGGATAGAATAATGAGTGAAACAGGATATAGACATAGACTCTTAATGCTGTTATGCTGTGATTACTTTAAGCAAATAAAACATGTTTTCAATGCATTGAATGTGTTTTAGTCAAAGGAGACCCCAAAATATGATCACATTTTCGTATAATTTGTTCACAAAATTATCGTGTCCATTACATTGGCCACTGAGATGCGACCAGCCACTACCATCTTTAATGCTCAGCTCTGGTTCACCTGGGTTTCTTTTGCAGCATTTTCCACCACTAGGTGGCTATAATGACAAGATCACACCCTGTATTGAGGACTCCATTAACCGTACCACACATTTTTAGGCATATGCACTGTGATTGAAATGCCAACAAATCACAGCAGTTAACCACAGTGGACATGATGCACCAGAGTTTTAAATATATATTATGGGGAGAAACGTCAACCCAAGCTGACCAATGTAGCTGCATTGGTTAGCAGACAAGAGGAGTAAATATGTGCTCCTATTGTTTCTAAAACTTAACTCCGTACATATGCACATACGCGCATGCTCAAAGACAATTGTGTTACAGTATATCCATAGATTGGTGCCTATGGCCAAATCACCCAGTATGCGTCAGATTTAATCAGATCCCAGAAGTTAAGAAGAGCTGAGCCTGGAAATTGGTTGGATGGGTGACCATGCAACAGTTGTTGTGGGGTTGTGAGCAGCAGAGGACAGTGCAGCAAATTACATTGTTGTATTGTACATCTAAGCTCTTACATCTGTGCTCCCTGCCTTCAACAACCCGAAGTGTGGGTAATTTCCCTCCCACAACAATGTCCGACAGATACACAGGGGCCGTACACACGTGCCTATATAGTCAAATGATACCCAATTGTGTGTGTTTTTTTATAATAAAGTAAAACGCGTTGACTCCGTAGTGTGATCCTCTGAGCTCATTGTACCCATCTCGAGGTATTCATCAAAGAGTCCAAGTGGGCTCTGGGGCTGTAGGTCCATGTCTTGCTCCCAGCGCGTGTAGACAGCCTCAGGCCTTAGCTTGGCCCGACGCTGGGCCCACCAATTGCTGAACCATCTGGGGAATTGTGGAGGGAGGTACGCATGTGCAGACACAGAGACACCCTTACACACGTGCATATCCATTTGTTCATCAACACTAGGTTTGCTATTTCATAGCTTTCCACTGCGTTTTGAGGTTGTATCATTTGAATATCCCAAGCACGTGGAGCGAAACGTCAAGACATGCCAAACAATATGCGGTATGACACAAAACATGTCAGAGAGCTGTACAAAACAACTGCTAAAACCTAAGTAGTAGCTGTTTTGCATTTAGCCCGTTGTCAATCCACTACACTCTTTCAGTCATGGGAGTTGCTTGTCTAATATTATGAAACTATGTACGAAGCGTCTGATCGGAATATCGCATGATACTAACGAGGTGAACTTTGTCCACTTGACTGGTGTTCACTGCTTAACCAGTGCACACTGCTAACAAGCTGTCGACACGACTTTTCGCTGAATGCGTTTTCACACAACACATTTTCATTGCAACATGGTTCTTATATTTGGGAAAACTTTTCACACAACGTGGAACGTGTCCGTTATAATGTGGAATGCACACTGTTAAAACGCCGAACGCGGCCATTATAATGCTTTCCTGAGCAGTCGACGATGAACGACTGTCTTGAGTTGCGCGGCTGAGCAGTTTGATAAAGGATGCCGAATGATACAGTAACACGGCAGCCTAGCCTGAGTTATTTATCCCACAATGGGATGACTGCAGGTTGAATGTACTGTGAAAATGTGATTAACTCAGTAATTCCTTGCTTTGCGCGTTTTTACTTCACGCGGAAATTTTCAGGAACGCATCTACCGCGTTACACGAGGAAACGCCGTAATCAGACTTCACAGCTATCATGTGTTCATGCGATACTTACGGGATGATGACCTCCTGAAAATTGCCAACCATCTGCTTCACTACCATGATGACAGTGAGTTGAGAAGTCAGTTCAAAGAGACAGCCGTTTGGGGGACACTGGAGGGGGGATGAGGTGGAGAATAGATTCAGGTTAAACACTGAAGATATGAAATATTGGGTAATACATATATGGATACCACACATCATTTCTAATGATCCTCTCACATTCTTCTCTTCAGTCAATTGCACACTGCAAAACTGACGGCTCCATATGTTAGAGGGGACAGTGATTAAGAATATCAATATTCTCCAGATTATAAGAAACACTTTCCCCCTCCCCCTCATGTATTTTAAATAAAGAAAATGGTGGCGCATCTGATAATGTTTTGTTTGTTGTCCTTCCCCCACACATCCGATGCAGGCTGTGTACGGTGCAAAATAAGTTCAACACACAACATGCATACTGCAGTTGGTGTTTAGTATCAGGTGAGTTTAATTGCAGAGCATCGTCTAGTAAATATAATAATCGTAAAACATGAAATTAAGTTGGTAGAAAACACAGAGGCACTTAAATAATAAGCTGTATTCTTTATCCTTTATGTGTATTGTTAATGAGAGGATATCAATCAATGAATCGCCCTCGTGACGATTTCCTACAAATCTGCAGTAGGAGAAGTAAGCACCTTAATATAACACCAAATGTACTCATTATAATCATCTCATGTGTCAACAAGTCTGCCTTCAAACAGAAACATGAGCAACAGGTGCACATTTTGGGCAATGGACTTTCTTCCGAGCATAGAGTGACTGCAAATACTCAGGGTGACTCTGAATGGCAATTATGTAAATGTTAAACTACGTGTCATTAACACTGTCTTAATGACATTGATTTAACGTGTGCACAACGCAATGCTGCTTAATTCCTTACTCCAGAATTCGTTCTTGATATCATATTACGGGGCCGTTCTCTAACACAACGTGCTCCACTGCGCCACAGTGAGTCATAGGTAGTGGCTAAACATATCCTTGAGGGGGGCTGAAATACTGTACATTTTTAAGGATGATCAAATATATAATTTTAAATAAATGGCGTTTGATAAATACGGTATATAATTGAAAATGTCCAATGAGAGACCACAAGGGTACTACTTGCAAAATATGTGATAAACTAACACCCTCAAGTTAACTGGGTTACCAATTGCATCAGTCTAACACGTGTTCTGCTCGTGGTGACCTCGTGCTCTCTCAAGTCTGGTTTCGAAAACTGTTTTACTCCGGAGACTGTGTTAATGCTAGAGCTGGTGACCAGGTGTGAAGACAATGAGGCCTTTTAGAGTTCCAAAAGAAAGAGTCCTTATTTCGACATTTCACCAACAGCACGGTGTGAAGACAATTGTTGGGAAAAATATCAACTACAAAAGTAAAACATAAAAATGTTGTACAAACAGCATAGAAAACAGAGGGGCCAACCCCTCAGATCTACACACCTCCTCGATTCTCCATTTTCCAAAGTAAGTGTAGCTTCCGGGGAAGCCGATGAATTTCCCCTTGAAAAATGCAATGTAGAAAGACGCCGAGTAGAAGTTGACGAACTGAAATAAGAATTTCTTGAACGTCAGCCGATACTCATATTCTCCTTGCGTCTTGGGCATCTCTGTGGGTGTGATACAAAGGCACACATGGACACAAACATCAAACAGGGCAATCAGTTTTGATGTTACTTTCATAGTTTCTGGCACACAGGCTACGAGAAGCCACTGATAATGATGCCGCATTGAGGAATAGCAACATTTCACAATGTAACGTGCTTTGATATCCATTAAAATGAATTTGAAGATCAAAAGTTAATTTCAAAGATGTTGCTGGGGAATGAGTGACAGTGCACAAGTTGTTTACCAGGTGTTGTTCACCACATTCGCCCTGTGGAGTGTCCTTCAGTCTCCATTTGCAATTAAGCCATTTACACTGTCCGTATGATGTCTGAAAGCCAGTGCACTTGATTCTCAAATATCTATAAGGTGTATCTTAGTAATTATCATGGGTCACCTTTCAGAGGGGGTGCAGGCTTCAGCAGGATAAATTACTAATAAAGGGCTCAGTAGCTGGCAACATGAGCAACACACGCAGATAGCTGACAGCTGACTAGAAGGTAGCAATGCAGCAGTGAGGGTCAGCCCACAATTACATTCAGTGATTCAATGGATCGAGAGGTGAAATCAGAGTGCTAAGTTGGCACCATTGAGATCCTGGGTTTAAATCCAGGCAGCGGCCTCTGGTAACATGTGTTCTCAAGTGCAGTGAATTGATGGCTTCAGGACGGTTACTAATGATGGCATATACATTTGTAACATACACCATTTGGTTCATCACTAAATTTGGTGAAATTCTAGTTGTGAGAATGAGCAATTTGACTGTTACGAGATTAACATTATATTCCGTAGTAGTGTGGATTGAAAAGTGCTTCCCCCTAATGTGTGAACTAGAGTTCACTTGAATGAAGGGTCTCAGAGGTAGCTCAGTGATATTCACTTCTAGGGCCATTTCATGACATTAAGGGTTGCACTGGTCTACAAGAGATCCCATTGGATACTTCATCTCAAGACACGATTCTGATAGCCCAATCGGAATGAAACTGGAGGAAAAATTTAAGAGAGTTTTGACAAAAACAGGCAGTAGTTGAACAAGTGACTGGATGATGCACTGATGCTGCTATTCATGGCCCCATGGTGCAAGGTTAAAATCATGATGACATTTTTACAGCGACATTATTTACCATGCACAACATTTATCCAAGCTTCAAATTTACATGTGTTCTCTTGTGGCGTATAATAAAATAAACATATGCAAACCGTGATGGTGATGACACCTACCCAGATCAGTGAGGACGAGGGCCAGCTTGTCGTAACCTTTGTTGAGTAGTAATATGATTACGATGTTGAGGATGGAGGCCGTGATGGTGGTAACCATATCAGGTGTGAGTAGGGCACCGATCACCTTGATCTTGGTCACATGATTGGGGATACTCGAGGAGAGTATGCCAAAGATGGTCAGGCGGTAAACAACCACACCCAAAATTGCAGAAAGAATCAGGAGGATCTGCCAGTAACACAAGAAACACAGAGGTGGGTGAGATTTACAGTCTTGTAGCTCTTTTCCACTATATAACCAAGCCGTGAGTTAGCTGTGCCGAGCTAGCCTGGTGTGGCTCAGGAGGTGCCAGTTCGTTTGTCTACAGCAGAACCAAATGACTGGCAAAACGTCGTACTCAGATTGTAGATATTGTGAATTTGCTATACTAGTAATGAATTGGCATGTTCTGTTTACGTGAACAACTTTACTAATTGGCTTTGTCGGGTGGTGGTGGGTTTAATGACACATATTTACGCGATCTAATCCAAAAAAAATATTATGGATGATATTGGTCGCGAAAAGCCTACATGTTAAACAAAACCTGAGCTGTTTCGCTAACATCACACACAATGAACGTGTAATGGTAACGTCACGTGGTCAATTGTAGAAAATGATGCAAGGTTATGAAAGGAATTACTATCCCTGGCCCTGCTTGACCTCGAGCCACGTTCAGATGTGAAGTTGAGACCAAAAGCCACAGGGCCAAGGTGAGGCCAAGGCGGCAGCTTTTTAGGCCACAATCAGTGTCAAGGTCACTCAAGGTTGGGTGCGCTAGTATGAGGCCAGTGTCAAGGTCGGTACCTCTAGTAAAACTCCTCGGACTGAGGCCACACACTCAAGGCCAAGGAGCTGAGGAAATCTTTTCCATCTGGCCTTAAGGCCGAGGACTAGTCTCGAGAAACCCAAATCGAGGTTGACAGGAGCAGGTGGATAACATGATACGGCTCATGATGTATTCATTGCCTTGGGCCACCTGTAGATATTTCAGGTGATTGGATTGACAAAGGGCTGTAAGTTATATAATTATGCATGTATCTATACCCCCACTTGTAATCACTCAATGGATCACACAGGAGGAACAACATAGTTTGAGAGCGATTCTGACTGGTGGAGCAGAGTGTGGAGGTTAGGATTGGGTCAAGTAAAAATATATATATGTGTATAACCCGTATATGAATCCACTGCTGGATGATGGCCTTCCCAACCCTGCGCAGATTGTCAGGGTTATTTTCCCATACTTCACCATGCACACCAGTACAGGTTGGTAAAGGATGGAAGCAAAATAATGCAGTTCTCTGTTGGCCACAAGGTAGCTCTGCAGCAGCCTACAGTCCATTTTGTGCATGATGGTTACCCATTCGTGCAGTACCCAGGCTCAAAACCTGCTTCGCCTCCAAGATGAGGCACATAGCAGGTGACTTGGCCATAGCTCACTGGATCAGGAGAAGGGGTTCAATGTTGCTGTTGAGTTGGCGGACTCACCCAGAACAACACCATGATCCCGGAGAGGCAGTATCGGAACCTCAGTATCCTCTTAGGCATATGAGGCTCCTCCTTCTGCACTCACAATGCACGGACACAGACGGAAAAGCATTTGTATATAGATTAGTCTGTCGGAGTGACCAATGTTAGTGTGAGCCGTTAAGGTTGACTGATGAACTATTATTTGTTTTCCCCACTACTAGTTAAGCATGCGATGATATAAAGGAATGGATTTGATGGTCCTGATGTCTGAGAGTTGAGCTGGCAGCGCTGAGATTTCTTGGTTTTAATCCAGGCAGCTGCCTCCAATAAAACCAAGTAGTAAGCCGATCAGCCTGGTCACCAATATTACATTTGTTTCTTTTCTTAATTTGGACAAATTTCACCTTTCAGAATTAAAAAAGATGAGTTTGACCATCATGAACATTTCTTTGTAGCAGGGCTGATGCGAAAGGGCCACCCTCTAGTGTGTGTTCACTTGAAGGGATCTTATAAGTAATTATGTAACATCTGCTTGAGCAAACCTTTCCATAACATAGAGTTCCAAATGGACATTGTTTCATAACGATGCCGATAGGACAATCGGGATAATATTGGGAGGAAAACACAATTGACCAAAGGCCAACAAATATGTTAGAAGAAAAACTAGGAAAACAGTGAACAGTTACACATGCAACATTACAAAACAGAGGTGTGTGTGTGCAATGAGGTAGTCGCCGTGGTGACAGCAAAAAGCATTACCATGGTGATGATGTTACATTTCGTGGTCGTGCAGCGAGCCAGGTACTCGGGCCGGATGGGGTCTCCTTCCTCCGCCGCTGCCGTCAGGTCCCAGCGGTATGCGAGCGATGCCTGGCGACGCTTCCAAAATTCCAGGAACACCGTGGCTGTTGCGACACACCACACGGGGAGGATTTACTTAGAAAAGTAATTTCACTATCGATTGCTCAAGGGTTCAAAGGTTACCTAATGTAGTCTGTTAAATGTAATGTTCAAAGTAACTTCATTAGTACTTTTTTTTCTTTCATAAATACCTTTATTGGCTTTTTTTGGTACATTGCCACAATTTTATCCCACTTGCACTGAGTGGCATGGCATGAGATTGAGTTTTCCTTTGGATCTATAACAGAGCAGTGCTGCTCTTCGTGTTACAAAACGTTACACAAAAGTGAATGTCACAGAGCTACCTCTGTGATCTCTGGTCCACACAGTAGGGGTAGCTCTTTCCCAAATGCTTTGCCACGGAGAGGAGCGTTTGTTACGTGATAGTCAAGCTAACATTTTTATTCTCAGAGCTGGAATGTAGCCTAATTAAGTACAGAACCAACTTTAACATTATGGATTTTTTGTATTTGTTGTGCAGATATCGGTGACTGAGTTGAGACCATCATCTTGCTATAATTGAGAAACTGGTTTAATCGCAGGTGGCCACTTTCATTTCAACACAGAATCTCAGCGGCGGCAACGCAGCACTCTGAACTCTGAGCCACCTGGCCACTTTGCATTTTTCATGGAATCGCCTTGGGGTACCGCATTCGTTGCTTGTTGCAGAGGTTCGTGGTTCAAATTATGTGGCTGCCCTGATTAATATTGCCCGTGTATTAATTACACAAAAATACACACCATCTGCTTCACAGTGGACATTAAAGATTATCGGTTATCATTCGTAAGAGTAGGACAATGTGTGCAAGTCATGGTCCAAATTTGCCCTCATTGAGCAGTGGGTTCATAATAGGACTGTCAGGATCACTGCATACGAACATTGCAAGACATGATGGTACTGTATATGGTTGTACGTATGTATGTTGAACTTCTTTAACACTGTATGTGGCCAAATGTGCTCATCATCATTGCAAACATGTTGATACTTGTCACTGTGTCTGGACAATGTGTGCCAATGCTTAGCATCACTTACCCCAAAGTCCCATGAAAACTGCGAAGAATATGGTGACCGGATTTTCATACATGTGTGAAGTCTGCAACGGCACAATCAGAGGTGTTAGTCACAATTAAACCTTAAATCTTAGCATCCACGTCTTTTCAATATCAACAGCAGGAAAGTAATGATGCATCGATTGATTTTTAAGTTAAAATAGATTAATCACTCATGAAACATCCATTAAATTGTGGAGATGACAATGCTCTACAATGTCTGATATTATAGCGCTATTCATGTATCAAACAAATCTGTATAAATGTGACATAAAGAGCAAAATAAGCAATAGGCAGTTCCATGATTGTGGACATACATTTCTGACACTTTAAAGTGAATAATCATTATTTCGGCATGACATGTCAACTAATTAGCACTGAAATTCAGATTTCAAAATACTTTGTCCACTTGTATTGATCGTGGAGAAATACTCATGAAATACATCGTGTCGGATTTACTCAGACAAAGTTACTTTTGCACTCCCGCTGGGATGTGACGATGCATTCATTTTCATGTATTTGTCTAACCATCGACTTAGTCCATTAAAATGCCCTATTTGCTAAAACTATAACTAACTACCTTAAAAATGATCACACGTGTATTATTAGTATAAAAATTCTTAACACCCACACGAATGGCAGCATAGTGTTTAGCATGATGTGCTGCAATCTAGTGATCATGGTTAATGTTAATGATACAATCTCAGCAACGTGAGTTGGCTTTGTGATAATGATGCACAGCACCAAAAACCAATAAGTATCCTTATTTAGAGGGAACATCGATGGTGTATTTGTGATACCTTCGCAGTCTCGCAGGTATCATTTAGCCTCCAAAAGGTGCATTTTTGGTCACACTGGGGACACATGACCAGGGATCCTCCGATGGTGTTGTTGCATATTTCTCCACTGCACACATAGACACGCACGAACATAAACACACTAATGGGCATAGTACACTTGGATGAGAAATATAATTTGCCTAAAGGTCATGCCACCTTTGAATGTGTCATACCCTCCCTTTAAACAAAGTCAGACTAAATTATGGGTTCCAACATCAAGCATTTTCCAAAGTAAAATGTATTTGCTGATTTCGATTTAAAGCTTTCGTGACTGCAATGATTCATCTTCTTTGGTTCTTTCGGTAAAGTCACGTAGAATGAGAATAAAATAATAAATTGATAAAATAAAATAACACAATAATATTCTCACGACGTTTCGGCCACAACACAAGCGGCCTTCATCAGGTGAAGGGACGAGACTGTCTGGTAGGACAGCGCTGGAGTGAAAGAGCCACGTTCAGATCACGGCCTTTAAGCTGTGTGAGAGGAACAAAGCGCCTTGACAAAGGAATTAGCATATAATTTAGCATTGAAATGGCTGGTCACAGAAATAGCTATGTTAAAAGTTAAAGCATACACATCCGCAGAGGCACCCCTTGATAAAGGAATTAGCATAGAATTTAGCATTGAAATAGCTAAGTTAAAGCATACACATCCGCAGAGGCACCCCTTGACAATGGAATTAGCATAGAATTTAGCATTGAAATAGTTGAGTGATTAGCTTGTAACTGCTCACAGAAATAGCTACGTTAAAGTCAGAGCATACACATTCACCGAGGCACTTAGTACAAATCAAACAGGAGAATTTAGCATTGAAATAACTAGGTGAATTTAGCATTGAAATAACTGAGTGATTAGCTAGTGACTGGTCACAGAAATGACTATGTTGAAGTCAAGGCCTACACATCTGAGCTATTCACAGTACTATATAGTGAACCAATAAAAAACTAAAATATAAATTACCTTAATGTTATCAATAAACTCTATATTCTCCAATCAGCTAAGCTACCAACAATAAGTCGTTATATATCACAATGCTATATGGCGAAAAAATGGGTGGATTCTTACCCTCAACTTTAGCACCACGGATAGCTACGGGCCCCGTTCAGACGGACGAGTTCGTCCATGGTCGGAACAGAGGAGGGGGAGAGAGACAGCTGCGAGGCGCTATTATACTCCATGTTGTAAAACCATACCATTAACCGTGGTGTGAGAGGTATTAAGAGTCAATGCTGGCGAAAGAGCTGCGGTCTGAAGGTCATCGTAAAAATACAATTAATTAAGAACAGAAATGGTTTAAAACATCTTTCCAGTGGTTACTAAGCCAGAATCCATCTTCTCGGTTGAAATTGTCTCTGTGCTTGTATATGTGAATGGCCTCATGAACGAATCTCTCATGGTAGCCTGTTGGTTTGCAAAGAACCTCCGTCTTGGAGAAGTCAATGTCATGTGAGCCCACTGAATTATAACAGTGATCTGCCACGGCAGAGGAGTTCGTCCTACCGTGTTTCAAGTCTGCTTTATGTTCGCGGATGCGGTCCGAGATATGTCTTTTGGTTTCTCCAATGTAGCTACTACCACAGAGGCACTTTAGTTTGTAAACGCCCGGGTATTGTATGTCTGGAACAGCATCTTTTACAGATGGAACTAAATCTCGGATTGTATGTACTGTGTTGAATCGGACCTGGATCTTGTGTTTATTCAGGATTTTGGAGATCTTTTTAGTGACCCCTGCAATGTAGGGTAAGGTGATGGTTTTGAGTGGCTCCACAAGAGGATCCTTCTTCATGACTGGAGTGATGGCTTTGCGGATTGTGTAGTCGGAGTAGCCATTAGCCCTGAGAGCCTGGTGTACGTGCTTGAGTTCACTGGTAATGTGTTCCTGGTCGGAAATGCATTGGGCTCTATGGTATAGAGTCTTGATGAGGGAGTTCTTCTGGAATGGATGGTGGTGGGAATCCGGTTTCAAGTAAGCATCTGTATGGGTAGCTTTCCTGTAGACAGAGTGGCTCATTGAACCATCATGTCTCCTTTTAATTAAGACATCCAAAAAGGGTAGTTTGCCATCTTTTTCGACCTCCATGGTAAATCTGATTGCTGGGTGTATGGAATTGATGTGGTCGCGGAATTGGTCTAGAGCAGGCTGGCCATGTGGCCAGATGACAAAGGTGTCATCAACGTACCTCTTCCATAAGGTCGGGCGTAGAGTGGCAGTCTGGATGGCGTCAGTTTCAAATTTTTCCATGAATACGTTGGCTACAACCGGAGATAGGGGGGAGCCCATTGGGGTGCCCTCAGTTTGTTTGTAGAAAGTTCCATTCCAGGTGAAGTATGTGTTGGTTAAGCAATGTCTCACCAGGGGGGGTACATCAGTATGCAGTCCTTGATGAACCAGGTCTTCAATGATAGCGATGGTGTCAGGTACCGGGACTTTGGTGAACAAGGACACCACATCAAAACTGACAAGCAGGTCGTTTGGGGACAGGGAAATGCTTTGATTGTCGATACCAGGTGAGTAGAATTTAGTACCGCAGAGGTGTTTTTTCCAGTGAAAGGTCGCAGTATATCAGCAAGAAAACGTGCCAGTTTGTAGGTGGGGGAGTTGATAGTAGAGACGATGGGACGAAGGGGTGTATCTTCTTTGTGTATCTTTGGAAGGCCATATAATCTTGGTGGTCTGGCAGCAGAGGGTTTCAACGAGAACTGTTTGATCTCATCAATTAATGCTGTTGAATCAGAGATGATTTTGTTCGTTTTGGTGACCAGGCTGTTGGTGGGATCTCTTTTTATTTTTGTATAGCTGCCATCGTTGAGTAGTTCTCAACGATGGCAGCTACTATCAACTCCCCCACCTACAAACTGGCACGTTTTCTTATTGGTTCACTATATAGTACTGTGAATAGCTCAGATGTGTAGGCCTTGACTTCAACATAGTCATTTCTGTGATCAGTCACTAGCTAATCACTCAGTTATTTCAATGCTAAATTCGCCTAGTTATTTCAATGCTAAATTCTCCTGTTTGATTTGTACTAAGTGCCTCGGTGAATGTGTATGCTCTGACTTTAACGTAGCTATTTCTGTGAGCAGTTACAAGCTAATCACTCAGCTATTTCAATGCTAAATTCTATGCTAATTCCATTGTCAAGGGGTGCCTCTGCGGATGTGTATGCTTTAACTTAGCTATTTAAATGCTAAATTCTATGCTAATTCCTTTATCAAGGGGTGCCTCTGCGGATGTGTATGCTTTAACTTTTAACATAGCTATTTCTGTGACCAGTCACAAGCTAATCATTCAGCCATTTCAATGCTAAATTATATGCTAATTCCTTTGTCAAGGCGCTTTGTTCCTCTCACACAGCTTAAAGGCCGTGATCTGAACGTGGCTCTTTCACTCCAGCGCTGTCCTACCAGACAGTCTCGTCCCTTCACCTGATGAAGGCCGCTTGTGTTGTGGCCGAAACGTCGTGAGAATATTATTGTGTTATTTTATTCTATCAATTTATTATTTTATTCTCATTCTACATGACTTTACCGAACGAACCAAAGAAGGTATTTGCTGATGTTTAATTATAATTTTCGTTGATATCAGTGGTGTAACATCTCTATGTATTGATTTCCAGGGGTGTTTACAGCCCTTTTATCAATCGACTTCTGGCTGAGGGCCTCCCCACACCTCGTGGGTCATGAGGGCTATTTAATTCTAGTCATCCCACACTGGTCAGTACGGGTTGAATATGGGAAGCGAAGACTCCAGACACAGAGTACAGCAATGTATTTCCTGCACTTGCTCCCCGCTGTCCGTCATGCAGCTCCAAAGAGTCTATGTGTGTAAGTCGTATTATAAGGATACGTTTCACATTTAAACATTTTGGATTTGAATATTTTTTGCTTTTGATTTTCGGATTATTTACAATTCGTAAGAATGTACAATATATTCATGTGAACAAGAGTGACGAAACCCGATGCCACGTGATACGTGTCGTCGTGAGTGACGTTACAATGGGCAATGTCATGTTTTCTGAGCAATCCAAAACAATGTTTAATTTTCCCTGGATTGTCCGAAATATTGTAGCTAGGCTTGATTTTTTGGATTTACTTTTAGAAACAGAGACATTTGGAACATATATACATATACAATATATTGAATGTACTATATTTGTACTGTATATGTATATAAACTGTATGAGATTGTATATATGTGCATATGTACTTTAATAGTGAAATGTTAAAGATGTGGCCCTGAAATTGCTTGCTCATGCCACTGCTGGTGGAAGGTCCTCCACTAAAGAATGCTCTAGATTGCCCCTCGAGATGATATTTGGCCTACTCGTCCATGATGGCCAGACGTCTTGGACACGGTGGGAGTACCCACATTTTACCCCATCACATCTGAACTGCCAATCATCTAACTGCGGTGTCTCCGTTTATACTGCTGAGCATATGTGGGATAACTGAAGAAACCTAGCCATTATTTCAGCTGCCATGCCAGGCGATCGCACTGGAAATCTATAAACTGCAATTCTAGAAATGTAACTATTACGCCATGGCAGCATCCCATGGGATTGTATATAAGTGTATATGTATGTCTATATGGTCTTTACGTGTATATGTACTTGTGTATAGCCTTAGTAGGTGCTTGCTGATACTCATTGTTCAGTCTGTATTGCTATACAGGAGATCTGTGTGAGTTCTACATCTGACACATGAGTGTATGTGTGTGTGTGTTTGTATGCATTTGTCTGTATGCATGTGTCGGGCCAGTACCTAGTGATGTCACGGTCATTGCTGAATACTCCAAAGAAAAAGGAGATCAGGCCGACGATTGCAGCGAAGATCAGCATCTTTGTGTAGAAGCCGAGCCATGCAAAATAGAGCCCCACTTGCTCCCCGAAGTATGACCTGTGCCGACAACATCACTCGCACACACAGCGCAAACATCACCAACCGCACATGGCACCAGTGGTGTAGCTATCGAATATGTAAGCAAGGACCATGGGCTGGAGGGAAATGTGAAGAGCAGGGAAGGCATGGGCAAATGCTATTCTGGAACTCCATTTCCCCAGCCGTCTGTGCTATCAACTCCCAGCTAGCATTCAAGTCCAGCCTTAGGACCTTTCTGGACAGGGCACGTCCCTAAGAGGTACGATGGCCTGTGGTCGAGACTAAGAATGATGTGGCAGTCAAGAGAAGGAATGCGTCTGAGAGGATGTGCACCACAGAGATTTAAGTAATGAAATCAGCATGTGTGCAGGAGCCACATGGATCGTTGCATCAGGAGACTGGGAGAGATGGCGAAGGCTTGGGGAAGTCTTCATCCAGCAGTGGATAGGGCATGAACTTACCGCACAAGGTCAAGAGGCTGCTCCTTGAAAGAGCGCCCGGCTCTCGCCCACTCCCGTCGCAGCGTGTTGCGGTCGCCCAGCGTGTTCGGGTTTTTGGTGGGATGAACAGACTCACTCTGACATGGGGAAAGCAATTGTTAGTCACAAACACTGCATAGACATTCACAAATTACCAGCTCCACCCCCCCAAAACTCTGCCGTGGCGCTGCTGTGGTGTAATGGTGTTGCACACTGCACTGGACTTGCAAAGTTAGAGGTCGCCCATTTGATTTCATGGGAACGACAGTTAAAACAATGACCACGTTTCTTAATCACGCTGCTTCTTCCCAGCAAGCAGTGTAAATGGGTGCACCCACAGTTAATCTATTGGTTGTTCACGTGTTGTGGGATGAAGTGTGGGTACTTCTAATTCTTCCAAAGACTTCTGTCCCACGTGAAATAGTCGGCCAAATACCCTTGAGAATGGCTCTCTAGAGTGCTCGTGGAGTCCTTTCCAATGCATGGATATTGAACTTCTTTTGCACCGTATGTAGCCAACCATGCAAATCAGAGGTGTGTTTAGTGAGCTGGGGAACCTGGACACCTATGCGGCGCATCTCTGTGGGACACTAATGTTAAGTATGTGGTAAGCTTTAGACTATGCTATAGCGTCCTATACAGGTGTGCAATTCAGGTGTCGTACCTGGGCCTCCCGTAGGGTGTCAGTGTGCCCTCCACCCCCTACCCCCCCAACAACTTACGTCATGCAGTGGATAGGCTGCAGTATAGCAGCCATTTTCAATCATTTGGTTGATATTTAATATGTTCGTGCTGTCTTGTGGCATGGGGTTTTGCAGCATGTAGTGGACCTGTGTGAGCACACATGACACACATGACAAACATAACATGCATGAAACATAGGGCTGGGTGGGTAAGCTATTATTGACTCACTCCACTCTGAAATGTTTCCCCCTCTCCAACCACCACCAGCCTACACAGTTATAATGGGCCCACAACTCTTATTGAGTCCCGACTCGGAAAGGTCCATAGAACACCCCAAAAACTGAAGCAGATATGTACCGATTTCAGCAAGTACAATATCCAGATTTCAAGGAGACATTTTATGCATGCTTCCCATGCACAAAGGCAATTTATTCAGAATACAATACTATCAAAACCCCAAATGCCCACAATATTGGCTCGACAGGATACCTGCTCACCAAGAACCATATCAACAGTAGTCTTTCATTCTTTTGTTGTGCAGGGGAGAGTGATTGAGGGGACGTGGTTATATAATGTGGGCAGGACTTACAAAGGGTGGGGCTGCTAGCTCACCATGTCTCCTGGTTAAGCATCCCAAAAATTTGGTAGCTTTCTCTACAGGGACACATATTACCACAACCCCTAAATCATAAATCCAGGCATTCTTAATAAACCATAATGATTTACACTTCTAACCACATGTCACTCAGAGATCGCAAGTTGCGATACAGAGCTGAAAACTTTAATTAAAATGATAAAAACACGACAAAACCCTATTAAATTAACATGTTTTTGCAAAAAAACCACCCCATTCTAGCATTTTTATACAGCATTATTGATACAAACGTACGATTTGGCTGCGTACGGCCGGTGGGATGAGGACGTCATGATCCTTTATAGGATAGATGTCCTGCTGCGAACGCCGGTAGGGTGCCGTGAAATAGTCCGGTTGTTTGGGCACGGCTCCCGGCTTCAGGTGGTGAATATTTCCCAGGTAGTGAAGAGGCCCACTGTCTGAGCCTGACACCTGGGGGAGGTCGCTCTCCTTGAGTGGCACCTGTTTGATTTTAAATGTATTAAACCCTTTGCCTCGAGCACATGGAATCATCATCAGCCAAAATCAGTCCACGAATGGATGAAGGTCTCCCCAAGTTGTTGCAATCTATACAAGTCCTATAATACACCACTCCTATAATACAAGTCCTTTAATACAACAAGTCCTATAATACAACAAATCCTATAATACAACAAGTCCTATAATACAACGTTCTATACAAGTCCTATAATACAACAAGTCCTATAATACAACAAGTCCTTTAATACAAGTCCTATAATACAACAATTCCTATAATACAACAAGTCCTATAATACAACAAGTCCTATAATACAAGTCCAATAATACAACAAGTCCTATAATACAACAAGTCCTATAATACAAGTCCTATAATACAACAAGTCCTATAATACAACAAGTCCTATAATACAACAAGTCCTATAATACAACATTCTATACAAGTCCTATAATATAACAAGTCCTATAATAATACAAGTCCTATAATACAACAAGTCCTATAATACAACAAGTCCTATAATACAACAAGTCCTATAATAATACAAGTCCTATAATACAACAAGTCCTATAATACAACAAGTCCTATAATACAACAAGTCCTATAATACAACAAGTCCTATAATACAACAAGTCCTATAATACAACAAGTCCTATAATACAACAAGTCCTATAATACAACATTCTATACAAGTCCTATAATACAAGTCCTATAATACAACAAGTCCTATAATACAACAAGTCCTATAATGCAACAATTAATATGCCAAAAGCCTCCACTGCATATCCCACCCACTCTTCAAGTTGTCCCACCAATATCCCCAGTCATGAGCACACGCACATGAGCCAATCTTATCTCGCCATCTCTATGATATACATCATCTTGGGCACGTTCTCTCCTTCTGCTGCCACTCCAATGTCATTTTCGGCCAGCAGACATCATCCCTTCAAGCAACGTGCCCTTCCCGAGCCCATTCACTTTTCTAAAAAGAGTCAATATGTTGCTAATATGCATATTTTTCCAAATGTACGTTTTTCTAATCCGTTTGTATATTTACGTCTCTCGATATCTCGTAATGTCAGTGCTACGATTATTATCGTTGAACGTCATAAATTATAATCATCACAATCATCACCCTCAACATCATACTCTGTATCACATGCATGATCATCGCAATTATCATCACAACCATGATGAATCTTCACAAACATTATTGTCATCACATTCATTATCACCATCATAATCACAATCATCACCACAATCATCATCACAATCATCGGCATCATCTTGATCATCATTACAATGACCATCAGAATCTTGCCTGGATGTGTAGAATCTCGGCATAGGTGGTGAGTGGGTTCCATGGCGCGTGTACTTTCACAAAGGTGGTGCGTCCGCTCACCGACTCCTAGTGGATGGCACGAAGTTCATCGTCAGACTCTAGATGAGTGCATTTAGTTGTATTTATTAGACTTTGTTTGACCAGGTGAGAGTTCAAGGGAACAGGATGGTCTCATTTGGAAGAGTGTCCACGGCCGCGTGGATTTTCGTGCTTGTGTCACGTGTTGTTAGCACCTCGTGCCGATCAACGTGTGGCACAACCCAAAAGCAAATTGCATAATGTACGTGCAGTTATCGAACACTTATTACTACAGTATAAATAGCTGGCATGCCACATTAAGGTGGAGACTGTTATACCCTCCAGTATAAATGGGTAAGCCACAATTAATCCATCTTAAGATTGTGCATGGTGGGGTAAAGTATGGGTATTCGCTATCTCTTTCAAGACGTCTGGCAAGCATAGAAGAGTAGGCCATATACCCTCCAGCGGGGATCTTTAGCGCTCCTAATCAAGGAATGTATGCCAGCAGTGATATTATGAAGCAATCACAGTCTAACACCTTTTTATTTGTATACAGTGTCTGTCATCTATAGCAGAGAGACACGCAGGAAACTTACCTCCTTGGGTTCAATCTCGAGATCTAGCCCCATCTTCATCAGGCTTGCCTGATATTCGGTCCTCTTCTTCTGTCAAACAAAATTGACCATCTGTGTTATACATTGTTCTCAGTTGTGTCACTGTGGGAGTCAAGTCAAGAGGTGAGGAAACTTCTTGAACTCTTACAGTGAGTAGAGCCTCACATGGGAATCAATCAGAGAACGGCTCTGCAAAGTAGCATCACTGAACTGCTTCAGTCGGTGTCACTTCAGCAGACCTTAATAAAATAAAAATTTGCACAGCTCTTTGTCAATCAACTGTTTGAGTTCACCTTATTTGTTACAGGGATGGTCTCACTTAGCTAGTTGCTTTGCTATTTTACAAGGGAGATAGATCCATTGTGCGTGGGTACAATAGCAACAAAATAAACAAAAACATCAATATTGCAGAGAATGCATACTGGGTACTTCAGCACTGTTGTAATAGTTTTCCATTTGGCAGTTAGAATGTGGATATTACATATATCCTGTAAGTTGTGTCTGGGTGTCGGTGTGTGCAATATGAAAGTGGTGTATTTATTGAGGAGTTGTGGATGGAGTGTGATACGTAACGATAATTGATTGTTGTTCGCCAAAGCAGTGAGGCGTATGGTTCAGGGTATGGATGTGCGAGTTGAGTGATGGGAGTCTAGCGTTCATTGACTAGTGTGGTCTGCAGTTGACGATACAGTTTGATAAAGGATGTATACTGTGGATTTAAAGACTCGTATGGAGGTGGCAGGGTGATTCAGCAGTCAGAGAGCTGAGCTGGCACCACTGCGTCAAACCTAGGTTTAGAGGCGTGTGGTGTTGCACGTGGGGAGGGGTGATAATGCTGGGTGCAGGAAGGTGGAGCATTATTTGTAGGTTCCTCGTTCTCACCTGATTGTTGATGGCGTCCTGAGAATGGACCTCATCATCGAACGCGAGGATGAAATCAATCCGACGGACTCCATCGCAAAAGTAGACAGTGTCCTACACGCAAAGGCAAGCACACACACGAATATGAGAGATGTAATAGCTTATGCATGAAATGTATATTTATTCATAAGCTCATGATACATGTATCAGGACATAAGTTAATCTGCTATTTGTATGCAAGTTGTTTATTGCTATGATGATGTACTTGTTTACCCAGGAAAACCTCAATGAGTTTACATTTTTATTTTCAAGGAGGGTCCTACCAAGTTCTGTTTTTTTGCAGTCGAGAACGAAGTTGCTTAGTTTAATTCCAATTGAATAATTTGCATGTATTTTTTCAGCATTGGTACGTTTGGCCAATACCAGTTACACTGTGTCATTTAGCTATGGGAGGAAACCAGAGACCTGGAGAAATGTGTACACAAAGCATCTAGCCCCTGTGCATTATACAAAAAACATCAGTATTTTCTAAAGTGCATTGTGGTAATGCTATCTTAAACCACCATCAAAATAAAGTTGAGCAAATGTGACAGACTAACAGCAGCAGTTATGCAGTGATATGCAACTGTGGACCGGTGTAATCCTCATTCGGACTCATCAGCACAGTATAGTCACCAAAACGCACTGCTGCAAAGGCTGCAAATCTATAAATGAGGAGCAGCCATGTCTACACTTTGGGGCCCATTAGTTGGCGAATGCAAACAACAACTAAATCTGTAAATACCAGGAATCTCCCATCTTTGACATTAGCCAAGCTAATTTATAGGCAGTGCAAATCCACGTTGTGCCGCATCGTACCTGGGCCAGGGTAGATTGAAATGATGACGTCGAAAAGTCTTGCGGCACCGTTGAAGGCTGAGCCTCATGCCCCTCCGCTCCCTCCTCCTCATTCATTCTCTCCACGAGCTCTGCATAGGTAATGTGGGGGTAGAGGGTTCATTGCATTAGGGACAGAGGAGGCAGGTGCAGGGATGGGAATGTCGGTAAAGAACCGCACATGGTACTCATGTGTAACGCTTTCTCATAAATGTCGACGCTGCTCCAGTGTGAGTACACCTGTGGTATAAAGTTGTGTTACCATTAGGGGACTTTTACCCCATTGAATATCGTACACTTTAACAAAGCCGTGCCCAGCATGGTCAGACACAAACCAGGGCAAAAAATATTAGTTGGAATATGCAAAGTCATTTTTGCCCTGACAGCTTGTCAGCTATACTCTTTGGTTCTTTCGGTAAAGTCACGTAGGTGAAAAAAAAAATAGAAATAGAAATAAATCACGACGTTTCGAATGCAACACAAGCACTCATCATCAGGTGTGACAACCACAGCAAGGAAACTGTTTTACTGAAGTGGGAGAGAAACCAGGGTTAGGGCAGTTAAATAAGTCAGAGAGGGGGAGGGTGGGGGTGAATGGGGCGAGGAGTGCGAGCGCGGCAAGCGCTGCAGAGACGCTGAGAGTAAAAAAGAGGCAACATGATTACTGCCAAGATGGAAGCTTGTCAGCTTCTGCGAGAGCTTCCCCGTGACCACACAGATCATGGTGGTTACTTGACCACATTTCAATTGAAGTGCTGTCGTCCCGACAGTTCTGTTCCTTCACCTGAAGAAGGCCACTTGTGTTGTGGCCAAAACGTCGTGATTTTTGTTGGTTTATTTTTTACCTACGTGACTTTACCCAATAGAACCAAAGAGTATGGATCCTTGCAGTCACGACAGCTTCAAATCCACATTTCACCACTCTGGTTAATGTGGGTTGGTGAAGACGTATAGTATGTATAGTACAACCAATTTTGATGGACTGCCCTTTGCTGCCCACCATGTAGCCCGACACCACACTTTTAGACCTGTTATGCACTATCCTGGCTCAAACCCTGCTGGGTTATCACGTTTTTTTTTATCACTGTGCCTCGATTCTTCCTCTTAACCTGCATTTTGTATCCACGGGATAACATGTGCAGTTTTATATGGACGTGCCAACAGTTCCTCCCACATTTCTATTGCCTGGTTCTCCACTGGCCGTTTTCCATGTTGCGCTAGAACCAAAAACCGGGATACGCTAACCTCACGCGGTGTCTGAATATGGCTTGGGGCCAAGCAGGGCCAGGGGCGGGGATAATGACGCGTACATTGTGCGTGACATTCGGTGAGTGCACGGTAAGGACACCAGCGCACATCACACCAGTGGTTCTCAACCGTTGTTGGCTACCGGTGCCCCCCCTCGTTGTTGAATTTAGTTTAAACCGAGTAGCCCCCCCCACTCCCCCCTTGACCCAACGTGGTTCTGAGAAATCAACGTGTGAATAATGAACGTCAATATTTTAACCAATTGTCCACTTTGTGAGAGGTATATCCTAACCAGCTGCTAGTAACTGCAAGCGAATAAAAACAAATTAAACGGACGCTCTGCACGCGAGACGTCATTAGTTCCCTGGCTGCTCTTGTAAACCCGCATTGTGTACGATCAGTGAGTTTAGAAAGTGCTTTCATATCGTTCCAGGTTACCACGTGGATACAAATTGTATCGTAGTTACTTTACATTGTTCGATTCATACATGACTATTCACCAATGACTCATGTCCGATATGATTTCACATATTTATACATTATCTCACGTACACCCTGGGGCATTGCCACATAGCCCCCAGGGGTCCGCGTACCCCCGAGTAAAAAAAAAAAGAAAATTACTGCACTACACCACCCACATGCGTCTCGACGCGCTCGTCACACGTGACGTCCGTGGCACGGCTCGGGTTCCGCAGTGGAAACATAACTTGGTGCCTTGAGAGCCACACGGGGCTGGCTCGGCACTGCCCTGGCGCGGCTTGGTAGCGAGGTGGAAAATAATTCGCATCACGTGGAAATTTATAGCAGCCAAATAACTCTGAAAGCACGTTGATTCTAAATGTTAAAGGAACAACCGGAGGACCCAGGGAATAATCCACGCGGCCACGAGAAGACAGAGAGAGAGACACGCAAACTCCAAATATTACAGGCGTCACAATTTGGATCGAACTCACGGACTTCCTGCATACGAGACGAGGGAGATAACATCTTGCAAGGGAGATAATATCTTGTCATGGAGATAACATCGTGTCAGGGAGATAACATCTTGTGAGGGAGATAATATCTTGTCAGGGAGATAACATCTTGCGCGGCAGATAACATCTTGCGAGGGAGATACCATATTGCGCGGGAGATAACATATGTACTCTTTGGTTCTATTCGGTAAAGTCACGTAGGGAAAAATAAATAAATAAAATGAACAACAATCACGACGTTTCGGCCACAAAACAAGTGGCCTTCATCAGGTGAAGGGACCAAAGAGTATGGATCCTTGCAGTCACGAAAGCTTCAAATCCACATTTCACCACTCTGGTTAATGTGGGTTGGTGAAGACGTATAGTATGTATAGTACAACCAATTTTGATGGACTGCCCTTTGCTGCCCACCATGTAGCCCGACACCACACTTTTAGACCTGTTATGCACTATCCTGGCTCAAACCCTGCTGAGCGTCCGATTAAAACACTGACGAGATCTCAATATTTAAAACTGGCCCAAAACCCCGTCATAGCACGAACATTACACTTTACCTATCTCAACAAATGTGGACATCATGAATCTTTGGTCTAATCTCAGATCTTGTGAGTTATAACTCGGGAGCTCCTCATGCACAGCCAGCCAAGGATAACTCCCTGCTATAGTGACGTCACAGCAAAAGGGCGTGACGTCACCTAAATATGGGCGTGGTCAAAAGCGGCCCCATCCCCCGCTCTTCCCGACCTTGCTTCCCCCCTCGCCGAGGTTACCCACATGAACAATAATAATAAATCATAGATGTACATTATGAAAGAATCAATGATTTTTCACAAAACTGCTCCTGTACGGCCTTTTGCCAATCCCCTGCTGGAGAGCCTCTTGACGATCGCACGAATCGTGTTGGTTATTTGCACATACTTCACCATGCCGGTGAGTATGGGTTGGTAAAGGAAAAGGAGGAGCATTAACGTACAAACAAAAACCTATTTTACTAGAATGCCTTCTGCTTCCCATCATGTAGCCTGTAACACCTGGTATGCACTATCCAGGCTCCAACCTCCTTAACGTTAGATGGAGACATCTGGCACATCCCCAGCAGTTTTGTCCACAGGCTCAACATTTAACACAAACACACATCTCTAACACTAACGTTAAACTTTACCTATCTCGACGAAGGTAGACATCGTGAATCTTTGATTTTTTCTCGAATTCAGAGTCAGAAGTCAGGAGCTCCTCGCGTGCACAGCCAGCCCACGATAAAGTCCGACCCAGAATGATGTCACCGTGACGTCGGTTCAATATAGGCGTGGCCAGAATGTGGGTGTGGCCAACGGCGGCGGCTTCCCCGCCCCCCGCTGCCCCTCCCCGCAGGTTTCTCTCAACCCTCAGTGCGCATGCGCAGGCCGCGCGTCTCGGACATCGCCTTCAGCGGCCGTTGGCGACGCGGCGGTTGTGGCGGGAAAATTAATAAAAAAAACTTCTCCGAATAACCGCGACCTTTAACTACCCTCACGGATAATCCACACGGATCTCTGGACGGCAAGGCGAAGACGATCAATGGAATAATCTCCGGTGAGAGACGGAGAGAGATGGGCAGGCGTGAGGGCGAGCCAGGTTCAACTTTGTTGAACGCTGAGCGCAGAGTGAATGGGGTTTGCTTCACTCAGCACGCGGCTTGGACACTTCGGTGTGCAAAGTGTTGTCTGGTTGTGCCGTGTAAAGGAGGAGGACATTCAGTAAATGTCGTTGGTTTGTTAATGGGAGTGTGTGGCGCGGTAATGGACTGGGTACGACTTACAACACAAGTTCTGCTCACATTGCACGCTAAGGGTTAGCACGGCGATTACTACGCGTGCATTTATTAGTTATTGTTCATGTTAAAAGTAGTATTGATTGTTAAGACAATAATGTTTAGTATTTGTAGGAGAATCATTTCAATATTGTACAGTATAGCATTGTCCTGCTGTGTGGCTCTCACGTGGCGAGCATCAGTGCAGCAATATTCAGTACGTGGTTGTAATGCAATTCTATAGCCCCCTGCCACCAGTGCAGCAATATTCAGTACGTGGTTGTAATGTACTTCTATAGCCCCCTGCCACCAGTGCAGCAATATTCAGTACGTGGTTGTAATGCACTTCTATAGCCCCCTGCCATCAATGCAGCAATATTCAGTACGTGGTTGTAATGTACTTCTATAGCCCCCTGCCACCAGTGCAGCAATATTCAGCACGTGGTTGTAATGTACTTCTATAGCCCCCTGCCATCAGTGCAGCAATATTCAGTACGTGGTTGTAATGTACTTCTATAGCCCCCTGCCACAAGTGCAGCAATTTTCAGTACGTGGTTGTAATGTACTTCTATAGCCCCCTGCCATCAGTGCAGCAATATTCAGTACGTGGTTGTAATGCACTTCTATAGCCCCCTGCCACCAGTTCAGCAATATTCAGTACGTGGTTGTAATGAACTTCTATAGCCCCCTGCCACCAGTGCAGCAATATTCAGTACGTGGTTGTAATGTACTTCTATAGCCCCCTGCCATCCATGCAGCAATATTCAGTACGTGGTTGTAATGAACTTCTATAGCCCCCTGCCACCAATGCAGCTATGTTCAGTACGTGGTTGCAATGCACTTCTATAGCCCCCTGCCATCAGTGCAGCAATATTCAGTACATGGTTGTAATGCACTTCTATAGCCCCCTGCCATCACCAAACTCACACTGACCAGCATGGTGAAGTATGGTAAATAACCCCTCCCCCTGGGAGCTGCATAGCATGGGACAGCTGTCAGCCAGCAATGGATTTAAAAAGGAGCTGTACTCCGCACACATTCTTATTCAGGGTAGGGTAAGGAACTTGGAGGTTCGGTACGCATAATGTGCTCGGAAAGTATTGTATTCTGTATGTGTGTTGAACCTCTTTCGCATCGTACAAAGCCAACCGTGCTCTTCGGAGGTGCGATAATATATAAATATAAGTAGTCATACTACTGTAATACCACTTAATATTTAGCATTCATTGTATTAGTAGTACGGTAATTTTTTTATATGCAGGTGTGCATGCCAAACGTTAACCAATGTTAAATGTTAAGCCTTCTCTTTTGAATACAGTGTGTTTTAAACATGGAGTTGTCTCCAGCTAATTCTTAAATGTATATCATTCATAATGTAGTAGTAGGCAGGTAGTGCATTTATGACACTTCAATTGTACATAGAGCTTGCAGGTGTGATGAAGGAAACCATGGGAAAGGCTGGAATTTTTGTTGAAAAAAGGACAACAGCCACAGTAGCTTAAGAGACCTAACGCGAAGTGGTCGACACTGGCCCATGCGATCGCGTTGCGACAGCGGACCCATTTTCCGCACACAGCAGCTCCTCATGGTGCCCCCCATACCAGGACCAGTGGTGACCTTGTAGCCACAGCCATTCCTCTCCCTGGCCCCATCCGGTCCAGGCATCCCAAATCGTACAAAATGTACTGCAACGGTGGTGAGACAAACAGCCCTTCGGGCGACAGCACGGTGACGGACACAATCCCTCGCGGCAGCCTGGGCAGCACGCTGCTCCGGACCGGAAGCGGGGGCTAGCGCAGCCCTGTGGTGTGCGGAGAGCAGTGCTGCTCGTAGGCGAGCGGTGCGCTGGACGCCTACATCGAGGACTTTGAGCAGAGCGGAATCTGTGCGTCACCGCCACCCAGGATACGTGCAGAGCACAGCGCCGCGCAGCATGGCGGAGCGGAGACGCGCGGAGGAGAGGAGGATGCACAGTGTGGATGAGGGTGGGTTGCGCCTCTCGCCACGCGAGGAATCGCTCCGTGGTGCTTGCACTCGAGTGGCTATCGAGTGTGCACGCGGTGCAATGGTATTGAAGCTATAGTAATAGGTTTTTACCCTTTTATCTGGCACAAAAACTGACACCTTTATACAAGGGATCATGTTTGCAATAACCACAACACAAGTAGTCAAAATGCAAACAAAAAAGACAACTCTGATAATATGCACTGTCCTTGAATTTGATTGGTCCATACCCGAGATGGCTTTTCTGAGATCCCAGTCTCCACTGGTGTTGGACCAGAAGACGCAAAAAGGCGTCTTCTTATTCTTAGCGTCTTCTTGTTTGCATTTTGACTACTTGCGTTGTGGTTATCGCAAACATGATCCCTTGTATAAAGGTGTCAGTTTTTGTGCCAGATAAAAGGGTAAAAACCTATTACTATATCTTGTTACTGGCAAAGGAGGTCTCATAAGGTATCGAAGCTAGTTGACTGGAGGGGGGATAATTGGAGAGGAGAACCCCATTTATTTGCTTGTACTGGGTGCTTGTCAATTATGCTATGCTATCATGAATGTAATGTAATTCCCCTAGAAAAAAACCCTTAATAAGGTCTAAAGATACATTTTCGTGAGAGTCCCACACTGGGATGCTTGGCAAATTCCATTAATGAGTTCATTTTATGTCAGAGAAAACTATCCACAGTAAGCACACGCATATGAGAGGATAGCATAGGTCTGAACAGATAGGTCGGAGCATGCATTTCTTTCTCCTGTCATCTTCCAGCAACTTCACTGATTATCGAGTTTGTAAAGTTTGTGAAATCTAAGTGATCCTCCAACCTTTGTGTCAAAATTTGCAGATCCTAGACTGGACACATCTGAAGTTTAAACAATAACAGCTCATGCACTGATTTATCCCATATTCTCACAAACTCCACAAACGGATAACATCATTAGTTACTGATGGTGCAAAGTAAGGCAACATTGCAGGATTGCCGTTCAGTGGTCAAGGAATCTAGGGGAGAGCAAATTCATTGTGTACCAGTAAAATGTCTGTGGGTCTTACATTGCAGGTGGCATGCTGCCTGTGGAGGACCTCATCTCGGGCACGTGCAGCCTCACTGCTGCGCTGCAGCGGTAATGGCTTATAGCCCGACGGTCAGTCTAACCACGGACCAGTTCCTAGAGGCGCCAGTTGACGGTTCCTCCAAGTCCTTGTTCCGCTCGCCTGGCGCCCACCGAGACCTCGCAGTGTCGCACAGAGGCAAGCGGTCATCTCTCGGGGTCACCGCGCACAGCCTCGGCGCATCATTGGTGAGGGGCAATAAGCCAACTGAACGGTTGAGCTCAACAGCGAGAAGCAACAAGGCCCTGATGCCATTAAATGAGTCGGCAAAGCCCAAAAATTATTTCTTTTCTAACCAGAAGAATGTTTTGTTGTACTTACGGAGCAGTGAAGCAACTAGGCGTGAGCACTTGCCGAACGGCGGCTGTGCGACAAGTACCTATCCCAGGTGGTTGAAAGCCAAAAGGATGAGCTGGATGTGTCGGGGATCACGAGCATTCCTGAGCTCAGGTACCCGGCCTGGCTGCGTGACTGCGATGTGGACTCCCAGACCAGCAGCCACGAGACGGATACCAGCACGAAGAGAGCAGGTGCCGCTCAGAGCCCGCAAAGCAGACCAAAGTACCCAGAGTGGCTCAAAGATTTGGACATCTCCGGCCTTACGAATGTAGCCAACGAGGAGCCCGTGTCAGAGGACCTTAGATCCCTAGGTGTGTGTGTGTATATATATAGTCTGTATATAGCAGATGACATTTCATATGTTTTCAGGTACATATTCAGTCTTTTCTCACAGAGACGACTGAGCGGCCACCCATGTGGTTGTGACGTGCGATGCGTGATTCTTGATGCACAGCCTCATTGGAGGAGCTGCTGAGCAGGGCGCGCATGGAGTTGGAATCCCCCGGCTTGGAGGCCCCCTCCCCGGGCAGCTTCAACACGGACGTCTTCCTAGGGGCTGATCGTCCCTGGGAAAACCCCTCCACGCCATTGTGAATTTATCTTTATATTCACACTCACGCACAGCATAGAGGCTGCACCGCCTCTAAGTATGATGTCAGATTATGAATGTTATAAGCTAAGCAGGTAAGCCTGGTTATTACTTGGATGGGAGACTATTTGGTAATAGCATATATTATAGATTTTGGCTGCTAGGTAACCAGGAGTTAGTAATACAGCAATGGAATCTTGAATCTATATCCGGAGTTTTGCATTTTACTCCCTCTGTTTTCACCGGGTTCTCCGATTTCCTCTCACATACCACTCGCTGATGAAATTTGCAAAATATCACTGCCAAACCCGCCTGAGACTTGGTGAGATTTTTCTGGCTTCCACCATGATAATAAGTCAACCAAGTAATTTTCTCTCAATCGTGTCTCTTCTCAGGGCCGTGTACCACCTGTCGCGTCTGAAAGAGCTGGTTGACACCATCAAGGAGAACAAGGATGGCTGCATTTTAAGGCGGTGGTCGAGGTTTGTACTCAGAAGGATACGTTCGCTTGGTCCTGCTAATTCATGGTTGTTAAACATCAATGGTACTTCAGGTGCTGTGGTGTGAATCGCAATTACTTGTGAACTTGTGGGGCCCATGGGGCACAGTAATTGCCCTGTTAATGGAAGTGCCACAACAAAGTATTGGAAAAATGTGATGAAGTTCGTTCAGGGTTGGAGTTAGTGAATGGTTGCAGCAGTATTTTGCACAGCAAATCCATGCAGACTCAAATGTCACTTGAAAGAGAACGGATATGTGAAAAATATTGTGAGCACAACTAAACTTATTTTGGTTTTATCCATTTTGGAAGGAGACTACTTTATTGGGAACATACATGCTAGTATTTGTGTAGTTATAAACATTTGGGAAATCACTGTAAAAGTACATTTGCTTATTTAGATTGCACTATACCTGTATTGTAAAATTTCAGAACCTTTTATGTAACTTGTAATCAATAAACCAAAGTTGCATATTGTATGCAACCCATGACTTGGATTGTTTTTATCATGTCTTGTTTAGCATGGTTGGTTATGTACAGTGTGAAAGAAATTCAACATACATTAAATATTTTCTGATATTTGAATGTTTATATTGTACATGTATATTTATTTTACAATAAATCTGAGACAAAGGCTTATACACATGGAATTGAAAATATTCAGCTATGATTTGTATTTCTCAAGTATTTTAAGAAAAGTCAGCGAGTCTCGTGACATGTCTTCACATTTGGGGGTGATGATTGTGATGGATATACAAGCATTAACCTGCTTACATTCCTAGAGTATGTAAGGTGAATTTGGGCATTCTGGGTGATTGGGTTTTAGGCCAAACACAGGCAGATGGTTGGGGATAGATGTTTTCAAGCATCTATTAATTATTCATCGGCATGTACTATCTTACTATGATGTAAAGTTCAAAGACATGGTTCATGAAGGGAATGGAATAAAAACTCAACTGTGCACAAGTATGGAGGAATTAATACTTGGAATTCAATGCAAAGATCTGGCCATATGGCGTTTACTGGGCACCAGGGTTGCCAAACAACACATGAAAGATGTGTATCAGGCACAGCCTCTGCATTATGAAAAAAATATCACTTCCTGAAGAAGTGCATTTTGCTTCTCCTGTCTTAGGTCACCAAAATAAATTAGAGCAAATGTGACTCGACTGACACAGGCAGCATTTATACTTGTGAAGTGTTCTCCTTCCGACGTGTGGTGTGTGTCGCACACACTGTCGAAGACGAGGTAGTTGCAGGAGACACCGTCTCTTTATTATCTTGTTCACACCAACTCCGGCCTCACTCGACCACGTTGCCATAGAGCCCGGCCTAGACACGACCCTGTCCGTGTTGCACCGACGGCGTCGACCAAGAAGGCCAGCTACTGTCTGGCCACGCAATGATTGGGCGAATGCGGTGGCAACGACAGCGACGACGAGACGAGTCCACTCACAGAACCGGCAGCCCGGAGCTCTCGCTCTCCGCTGCTTATATTATATTCTATATTCTACTCGGCGCGGCTTGGCTCTGCCCTATCGAACCGACCAGAGGGTTCCAGAGGCTTCCCTATGAGGTCTTCCATGACCCTTGCCCCAATTCCTCTGCCCGGCCGGCATACCCGTATATATGCTCAACGGCGTGTGTGCAAACTTTCCACTGCAGTTGCCGCTGCTGGACAGCAGTCAGCGCTGTGTCACTACACTTGTATGAACACAAGAATTACATAATCATGTCTACACTTATATGTAATGGGCTGAGATAGGCGCACACAACTTCTTGGGAGGCAACACTATTTATTAACACCAACACATTACACTTAGCATAAATTTCGATTAAAAGCTTTCGTGACTGCGGGCTAACACCAATCCCGAATATCCGCCCCCACAGCCCTTTAAATAATCTCCAATACAGCCCCCCAATCGGCTATGCGTGTATGAGTGACGTCCCTGCCCTCTAACCCCCGACCCCCCCGTCCCGCGCGTGCGATTGGTGTGTCGCTCTAAAACTGACTCCAAATCCCCGCCCCGCAGCCCTTTAAACAATCTCCATTGCCCGGCATCGGCGGCAACGCGTGTGCGAAGGACGTCATTGCCCTCTGACCCCTGACCCCCCGTTCAGTTCGTGTGAGTGGTGCGCGGGGTTGTGTGAGCGGAGACGTCGCGTTTGAGTGGCTGAGAAGCGACGGATTGATTCCAGGCAGCCACGTGCCAGCCCCGAGCTATGCCCCACAAACAGGACCCCCGGACCCGAGGGGCTGCGGCGCGAGGAGAGGAGCCGGAGAGCGGCAGCCCTCTCACCGCGAGCGAGGAGTCGAGTAGCGGCTGCTCTCACTCGAGCGAGGAGTGGAGTCCGGAGCCCGCAGCCCTCCCGAGATCAGCCCTCCCCCGGGGGGGGGGAGCCGGGGGCCCGCGTCCCCCATAACTGACAACCTGTGTACCAACTGGCCGAGCGAGAGTTTGTGTGTATTTGAGCGCAATCGTGCCAGTGTTTAGCTGTACCAGGGAGTTTGGTGCAGCAGAGTGTTTCGGTGTAGCAGGGTGTCCGGATTGTGCCGGCACACTACCCTTCTATCCATAATGTCGTAGGGTGAGCTCCATTAAACGTTAACTCGGACCCCAACCTGTCAAAGCGCCTAATCTCGGAACGTGGTTCTCAACCTCTTACCTCACCCATGCTACGTACCTTTGAGACGTCCTGCTTTTACAAATGTTGATGAACTGGAGGGCAAAGGTCTGGAGGACCCCACATGGAGTCTGGTTTCTCACACCCGAGCCTCCTGTGACATTTCTGGAGGCTTCTCTGGAATCTTTGTCCCATTTATTGAGTGCAGATTTGGCTTACTTCTAGCTTCATCCCAAGACGTCATCCAGTTTGGAAATACCCGAAGGTTGTGGGAGTCGCCCCGTGCTTCAGTTTCTTTCCAACCCTCGCAATGGCCGGTTGCTCACCAGCCGGAAGTCTTTTGCTGCTTACACCACGACCGAGGTGTTGAGAGCAGCCATCTCGTGGCTGGTCGGCAATGGAGATGGTATTGTCGATTTGAGGAGCGTGAGTCTGTGGCGTTGGTGGTGCTGCTGTCACGGAGGCGACACGAGTTTAGGAAATTCAGTTTTGTGGGTTTCCTGTAGCGAGCACTGAAAGATCCTCCCTTCCTCTTTCTCCACCCTTGTCTCTACTGTCTCCATGTCCCCGTTCAACTCTTTCTACACCGCTTTCCTTGAATGTGCAGCTGCCTTTACGGCCTCCCCTCTCCCCTTCTCTCCACCTCCAACCCATCTCCGTCGTAATCTCCTCCCCTTTGTTCAGGCTCTTCCCTCTCTTCCTCAGTCTATGGATGGGGTTATTGTTTATCGGGCTCTTATACAAAAAATGGAGCTTATTTTAGCCTTTGAATAGGATTTTCTGTTTTCTTTCGGTAGCATGTTGCGTACATAGGGAAGATCGAGCCACGCCACCGGTTCCCATTATCAAAATCTTTGTCAACTTGTCTCCCTCGGTAGGAATGCCTTTCCTTCTCCAGCAAGCAATTGTCTTCTCTCTCTCCTCCGTTATTTCTTCCGATGCGCTTTCTTAATCTCGCTTGCTGTGTGTATCGGCTCTATCATTCAACAAGGGCAAATTAAAAAAATTGCTTTTTTTTCCTCCACTGCTTTACCACTATACCTCCCGAGTGGGTACTCGGAGTTTCATCTAATGTACTATTTGATGAGTCGCTTCCACACAGCAGAAAGGCGGTCGCTATCCGAACTGTAAATTTTTCTTCCAATTTCGATAGATTCTCGAATTATTCTTGGGCAGTAGTAGCTAGTTTTGCACAGAATTTCAACATTAAAATCAACTGAGTGTCCTTGTTGGCACGTGTGTTCTGCTACTGCTGAACATGGGTGCCAACAAATAATACATTATTTAAATGCATGCCTATAAAGGGCAGCATACTTCAATAGGGATTACGATTGGTACGGCTATTTTAATACACAATAGACAGGAAGGACAAGATCAAAGGGCTCTCATAATGCACATGCATAATTTACGTTGACTCGGTAATCTCCCCCCCCCCCCCCACTTTGCGCGAGAGTGCCACAAATCTGGCTGTCGCCTGATGAAGCTAGTTGTAATTACTGGCAAAACGTCGTACTCCGATTGTAAATGTTGTGGCTTGGCTCTCCAAAGTACCAGTGACGAATTGGCTTGTTCTGTTTCCGTGACAACCCTACTAGTTGGCTGTGTCGAGTGGTGGCGGGTTTTAACGACACGTTTATATATGTATGCGATCTAATCCAAAAAACACCTCTATGGATGATATTGGGCGCGAAAGCCTACATGTTAAACCAAAATTTAAAATATATACAAAATAACAATAATTTCTAGTTTTCCTCATTCACATCGTGATTCGTATGAAAAGACATGAGATGATTGAGACATGTTAAATCATGAACGTATTTATTAATATATATACAGATAGTCCTCGACTGCAATGTCCTTGTCCACGTGCAAACAGAGTTAGGATAGCAGCCTCCTTTAAAAGTCAGAGTAGATTTATACGCTGTAGAAGACCGTTGACGAATCCTCGTTGCTTGATTCCTCCTCGGATCCCTTCAGCAGTGAGTCGTCACCAGTCTTCTCTGCCTGCTCATTCTCCATGTGGCACCGCTGGGGTGGGTGCAATACGCCAGGAGACTCCTTATGCAGCGAGCAGCGAAGCAGGCCCATCTCTGCCTGCTCATCCTCAACGTGGAATTGAGGCGATGGCGGTGAGCTGGGGGCATCGGTGAGGAGGGTGTTACGGAGACGGCCCAGCTCTGCCTGCTGCAGAATCGTCTGTACGACGAAGCGCTCGCGGCGCATGCAGGCGCGCACATGGGATGGCGTGTCCGGGATGATGTATGCAATGCAGGCCTTCGTGAGTAACACCACGTGCTGCACACGTCCACACACAGGTAAAGGATTTTCAGTTTCAGGATTTGCATGTAAAGGGTGCTTACTAAATATAATATGGCAGCATCTCAAAGTGCTTTACATCTCAGGTCAACTATTCCGGGGACCTGAAGCCTAGGGATATTATATTGTTACGTCGTTTTTCCCAATTAAATTAAGTCATTTGAGTAATTTTTGAACATTTGGCAAATTATACCGAGGCACTTTTTGAATTACTTAATGGGTTTTTTACGTTCACTATGCAGCAGGCAACATTTCTGATGTGCAGTTAATGCACCCACAGTATTCACCTGGGCAGCCGCAAATTTATCGCAACAATCAGCAAACACTTACACTCGGCCATGTCACCACTACAAAGATTCCCTGTGTAGCCTTTCACAGACTGAGACAAGTGCATCTATGAAGGGTGGCACAGTGCCTGCGGGGGTGGTGTGCACCTTTATCTCGCCAGTGATGATTTTCACACACTTCATCAAGTACTCATTTTAAGACAGAATCAACTTAAGGGAAGCTCAACACTGGTTCTAATATTTTCCACTGTTGTTGGCTGTGGCCAGAAATAGTACTCCGGTCACACAGGATTGGTAGCGCAGTTCACGAACAACTACGCAGCCGCTCCCCTTCCCACACGCACACATGCTTACGTGTGACAAATGTCATAAACAACATGGATCGTCTGCTGCATGATGACAGAGCGTATTGTATTACCACTATTATTTGTGATCTCAGAAATACTGTGCAATTGTGAGGTGTAATAGCATTACTGCCATTATCTGTAATGACCCATTGACAATGATCACGGTTTGCTCTGCTGACCTTAACAACTGCTCACAGATGAGTCTATACGATGGTGCAGTAGTGTAAGGCTTTGCACACTAGACTTGCAATCCAGAGGTCGTGGGTGTGAATTGATCTTTGATCGTGGCAGTGTAAACAATGGTGAAAGTTTTTTTTTACATTCCACTGCCTCTATCCACCTAGCAGTGTAAATGGAATACATCCAGTCAATTGGTCGGCTGAGTTTGGTGCTGTTCAGTGCGGGAACTCCCAGCTCTTCCCAAGACGTCTGACCAGTGTGGAAGAGCAGTTCAAATACATCTTAAGGGTCTCTCGTGAGCTCCCTATAGCAGGAGCCCTTTTGCCATCAGTGACATGAGCAAGTAATTGGAGGGCTCTACCTTTATCTTTCAATGGGTTTATGAATGTGTGTGTGTGCATGTTGATGTGTACCTGCATGGCAATGACGAAGGCCAGCTTTGCCGTCAGTACTTGCCAGTACTGCTTGGTGACGGAGTAGGCTTGGGGATGATCCGGCGGGTAGCGATAACCTGGATACCTACACACATACAACCACAAGCACGCATGGACTATATTGAGCAAAGTGCCTCGAAAGTAGAGTTGGCGCTAAATTGAACAAGTGGTTGTGTACAAACGGTATATGCGTTCACAGCCCTTTAAAAAATCCGCTTCTGAAAGAGGGCCTTCCCACAACGTGCAGCTTGTGGGGGCTCTATTGACCATGGTTCACGCTGGTCCGTACCAGGTTGGTGAAGGTAGGGAGTTCAGATAATGGGAGAACAATATAGTACAACTATAAATTTTTCTGAACTACCCACTGCTGACAACCTAGCTCCAAAGTCGCCTACTGCACCTGCATTGTGCATGGTGATCATCAATCTAAGCACGAACAAGGCTCAAGCCTGCTTGACTTCCGGAATCTAAGACTAGCTGTATTCGTGATGATTTGGTCATAGTCAAGTAAGGTTATATTAAATATCGATCAATATGGTTATATTGATTATAGTTGTGTATGCCAGCAATTCAAAAACGTTACAGAAAAGGGTTGGTAGATCGCATCAATTTCCTAACTAACTGTGCGGTGAGGAGACCAGAAGATGGCTGTAGAGCAAGTGGTTTCATGTCTGTGTGGACCTTTAAGCTTCATTTCATTACCATGGGTTCTCCAGGACCTCTTATTGCATCCCACATGCATAAAACCACCTTAAACTGGAATCCCAATGTACGGTCTTCCTGAAAAGGGATCTTGAGACTCAATTAAGCAGTCGTGGATCGATAGATAGATAAATAAATAACATTACTCTTTAGCAGGGTAACAATGAGCTATAATTTATATCAATCTATTATTATATTTCTCTAAGTGGGACTTTGGTTGTGAAGCCATCCCACCAGTACCCACTGCTCCCCCCCTCCAATTCCCCCCCCCCCCCACCCCCTTTACTGTCCCCGCCCACCACGCACACTCCTCCCCCAACCCTACCACAACCCCTTACTACCCAACTAAGCCAAACCCTGTGTCCAGGGTAAGGGGCAGGGCCTAAACAGAGGTGGGGCCTAGGGGAAGTGTGGGTCTTAAAAGGAAAGTCACGGAGTGAAAAGAGGAAGAGAACCAGACTAATCAGGAAGGGGCGGAGCCAGGAGGACGCCACACCCAGAAGGATGTCGCATCTACCTGGACAACACACCCAGAGATCAGTGCATCACATTCGCAGGGACGGCACCCCCGATAGCTGGGCATGACACTGAATGGCACAAACCTGCAGGTTGTGTGGAATGCCGGATCAAACCAGGCTGGCAGGATGTTGGGATGATTTTGCTCCTTGAAGTCGCTGATCTTGAAAATTGAAAGGCTGTCCTCTGTGTACCCATGCATTGTAGGCGAACCTGTGCCATACTCTGCTGAGTATCCATAATAATACACCAGGCGTGGGATGATGTCCGTTGTGAACGCCAAGATGCATGACTGTGGAATTAGCATACGGAGGCACAGCGATAGCGGTCACTTAGCATGCAATGATTTGACCAAGGCTTCTGAACATCTTACCTTGGCAATTACATTAATTTTCACAAATACAATTTGGGGGGTTGCTGCCAGAGTGAAATGGTTACCATATAAGGACTTGCAATCTGGCAGTCGTCAGTTCAGTCTCCTGACACAACAGTTGAAGCAATGGATCATTTTCTTAAATCTCCCCCACCTCTGTCCAATTAGCAATATAAATGGGTTCATCACTGTTTTAGCACAGGTAATTCCACATCTTACAACATGTCTGGTCATCATGGAAGAGTAGGCCAAATACCGTGCAGAGGGGTTCTCTAGAGCTACCTTTAGTTGAGGCCCTTCTGCCAGCAGTGACATGAGCAAGCAATTGCAAGGCTTTACCTTTTGCGATTTTGGGAGAGAGTGGATAGGAGCGGTGGTGCAGTGATTCATGCACTGCACTTTGAATTCAGCACACATGCAATTGACTTCCAGCTACGACTAACATCAGTGACGAGTGATACCCGAACCGCTCCTGGTCCCCCACTACACCTCTTCTCAAACCTGGCAGGACCAGAATGGTGAAGTATGGTAAAAAGAACCCACACGGCTAACATGACATGTTATGTCACTCATAAGATGGGATATTGAGCGAGAAAGCGAGCGGACAATCTGGCGACTTACATTGGTGATTACAGAGAGGGTGGCAACGATACTCAGAATGTCGGCCCAGGCTCCAATTCCTCTTGCTTGCGAAACCACAGGCCTCCTCATCTTTGTTACGAGCTTCCACGCGTCGACCCGCACTTCGATGATGTTGTTGAGCAGTGCGAGCAATGGCGCAAGTGGAAATGATGCCACGAAGAGAGTGGCAAACCCGAATATGGATAACTGGGGTATATTTTGAGAATGGGTAGGGGGGCAAGGATAGGATAATGAGTGAAACAGGATATAGACATACACTCTTAATGCTGTTATGTTGTGATTACTTTAAGCAAACAAAACATGTTTTCAATGCATTGAATGTGTTTTAGTCAAAGGAGACCCCAAAATATGGTCACATTTTCGTGTCATTTGTTCACAAAATTATCGTGTCCATTACATTGGCCACTAAGATGCGATCAGCCACTACCATCTTTAATGCTCAGCTCTGGTTCACCTGGGTTTCTTTTGCACCATTTTCCACCACTAGGTGGCTATAATAACTAGATCACATCCTGTATTGAGGACTCCATTAACCGTACCACACATTTTTAGGCATATGCACTGTGGCTGAAATGCCAACAAATAACAGTAGTTAACCACAGTGGACATGATGCACAAGAGTTTTAAATAAATAGTAAGGGGGAAAAACGTCAATCCAAGCTGACCAATGTAGCTGCATTGGTTAGCAGACAAGTGGAGCAAATATGTGCTCCTATTGTTTCTAAAACTTAACTCCGTACATATGCACATATGCGCATGCTCAAAGACAATTGTGTTACAGTATATCCATAGATTGGTGCCTATGGCCAAATCACCCAGTATGCGTCAGATTTAATCAGATCCCAGAAGTTAAGGAGAGCTGAGCCTGAAAATTGGTTGGATGGGTGACCATGCAATAGTTATTGTGGGGTTGTGAGCAGCAGAGGACAGTGCAGCAAATTACATTGTTGTATTGTACATCTAAGCTCTTACATCTGTGCTCCCTGCCTTCAACAACCCGAAGTGTGGGTAATTTCCCTCCCACAACAATGTCCGACAGATACACAGGGGCCGTCCACACGTGCCAATATAATCAAATGATACCCAATTGTGTGCTTTTTTTATAATAAAGTAAAATGCGTTGACTCCGTAGTGTGATCCTCTGAGCTCATTGTACCCATCTCGAGGTATTCATCAAAGAGTCCAAGTGGGCTCTGGGGCTGTAGGTCCAAGTGTTTGCTGGAAGAAGTGTTTGGTAACTGGATAAGACCATCAATGAGAAGCCAGTTTAATCGTGGTTCGGTGACAGAAAACACAGAGTTTCACGGTTTAACCCAACATCCGAGCAGCACCACATCAGATCTCTAGACTCCTCAGCGCAGCCATACAGATATGGTCAACATATGCGTACATTAACTAATTTGTGAAATTATGAATTACATCCAAATGAAATGTAGTGTGTGCATTACTAGGACGTACCTAAAGGTGCCAGGTTGGATTCATCCACCTTGGGGATGCTCTGCTCCACGCAGCCTCCTGCTTCCGTGCAGTCCATCCTCTTGATGTCCGAATTCTGGCTGTTGCTACTGCTGCAATTGGTGACACTGGTGGTGGTCTTCTTTCTTTTAATGGACTTAGGTCTACTTCGCTTTTCCTTCTTCTGCTGCAAGGTCATCAACACTTTCATGCTCATAAAAGGATCGAGAGCAGCGTATGGTTTATTCTCACTGACTGGTGAAGCAGTTTGTTGACGTGGAACTAGGCCAAAGCATTCAAGAAATTTGGATTTCATGTCATTTATCTTAACGCCGCTATCTTTTGTCGAAGTGTAATCATGTTCAGGCTTCGGTCTGTACAAGAACTGTGCGTGAAGACTTTCATGAGTTTTCAGGATTTCAATAGGACTTAAAAATCCGCAGACTGAGCACATCTCATAGGGCGATGGTGGATTCAACACCGCATTGGCAAAACTGCCGTTATTCACCAAACCTGGTGCACCCTTTATCATATAATCCTTTTCATGGGTCTTCATGTGCCTTTTTAATTTTCCTGGCTGATTAAACCTTTGTCCACATATGCCGCACCATTGCTCACGGGTCTCCTTATGCGTTCTTACGTGGGCTTCTAGGCACCATGCCAGTTGGATTTTTTTCCCACAGACGTCACAAGAGATACGTTTTTTCGCTCGTGTAACTCTACCGGATTGAGGTGGGGTTGAGACGGGTGCTGGTGAAGTGCCATCGATGGTGAAGGCAATTCTCCCAGCACCACCATGACTCGCAGCGGAGTTGCTCTCGCACATCTGAAACAAAAGACAAAGGTCACGCGCATGACACCCGTGTCACGAGTGTACTCGCACAGGCATACTTAAGGTGACATAAGATTCATATATACTACACCTCATTATACCAGAACTCCATAATATTGCAGTTCCTATCATGTACGATTTTACCCTCTTATCCACCCAAGTAATATTTTGTTTCTAAACAACAATGACTAACTACCTCCATTTTCCTAATGTTACCCACCAAATAGGTCTTTCTGTATATACACACCAACAATATAATGATTGCACCACACGTTCACTCCACTATTCACAACACTCTGACTCGCAATCTCCATGTAAGATTGTAATATCATTTCTGTATGAGGGCCCGTCAAGAAGTTTTGGGAATGGACACTTTTTTACAAACAACTACGTAAAATAGTCTTCATTAAAAGTACAGGATAGTACTACTAATGGCACTTATAAGGGAACGTCATTATCTCTCATGCTAATTATTACAATGTTAACTAGTTACTCAGGAAAGCTTCATTGCGTCTAAGTACTGCATTTTCAGAAAGGTCCCATTGCATTGAGATGTTTGCGTGAGTGGAACCCAGAGAGACCCCACCTTGCATATTGCGAAATAACACAACTCCACACAGATGGATTCAACCCACAAGCTCAAAGCATTCCCTGTTCAACAAAGTACTCAGTGTAATGTTTAATATAATTTATTTGGTAATATACAGTATCGTAATTGTATAGTGAATCTACAGCAGTGAGGTATACAGTAGGGTTGGTAAAATAATACATAGTGTAATATTACAAGTCTAATATTATTATAATCTAACGTATAGGGTAGTGTATAGTAACGCAGTGTATAATTCAATGTTGGGGTCTGTCTATGGCAGTTTATAATAAAAAAATATTATTTGGAGGCATATTATAATATTTTTTGCGACATAGAAGTGTAATGTATAATAACTTATTGTTAGTAGCTCAGCTTAGTGGAGAATATATTGAGTACATTGATTATATTTACGTATATTCTTAGTTTTTTCGGTAATGTCACGTTGAAGAGAAACAAACAAAATAATATAATATATATAAAACAATAAAAATTCTCACGACGTTTCGACCATAACTCAAACGGTCATAGTGGCGAATGGCGGTTGTTGTTGTGAGACAGTGAGAGAGTGTGAGGTCGACTCAGCCTCAGATGAGTTCCTGGTGCGGTGTGGAGTGAACATCGCTACTGGGGGAGACAAAGGCGACCGTGGAGGCGAATCCTCCAGGTGCTCACCGACACACTCACCATGCAACTCACCAACATCACCAACCCAATCACCTCTCAAATCACACCTGGCAGCATCTGCACGCCACGTTGGTGGCCGGCAGGTGGCAGCATCTACACGCCGTATTCTTGGTTATGTCGGCAATGTCACGTCGATAGAAAATACAAATAATTAAATAAAATTGAAAATAATAAAAGCTTTTATTATTATTTTCAAAATAATAAAAGCTTTTATTATTTTCAATTTATCATTTGTATTTTTAAATTTAAAATAAAAATAAAAATGTATTCGATTATTTTATTTTCAAATCTACGTGACTTTACCGAAAGAACCGAGAATATTTTTCGATTTAAAGCTTTCGTGACTGCAAGGATTCATCTTCTTTGGTTCTTTCGGTAAAGTCACGTAGAATGAGAATAAAATAATAAATTGATAAAATAAAATAACAATAAAATTCTCACGACGTTTCAGCCACAAAACAAGCGCCTTCAGCAGGTGAAGGGACGAGACTGTCTGGAGAACAGCGCTGGAGCGAACAAAGCCAAGCTCAGATCGCGACCTTTAAGCTGTGTGAGAAGAAACAGAGCGCCTTGACAAAGGAATTATCATAGAATTTAGCATTGAAATAGCTGAGTGATTAGCTTGTGACTGGTCACAGAAATGGCTATGTTAAAGTCAAAGCCTACACATCTGAGCTATTAACAGTAACTGGGTATACACTACACTAAATAATGAATACTATATACAACATGGAGTATAACAGCGCCTCGCAGCTGTCTCTCTACCCCTCCTCTGTTCCGACCATGGATGAACTCGTCCGTCTGAACGGGGCTCGTAGCTGTCCGTGGTGCTAAAGTTAACGGTAAGAATCCACCAATTTTTTCGCCATATAGCATTGTGATATATAACGACTTATTGTGTGGTAGCTTAGCTGATCGGAGAATATATAGAGTTTATTGATAACATTGAGGTAATTTATATTTTAGTTTTTATTGGTTTATTATGTAGTATTCATTATGTAGTGTAGTGTATACCCAGTTACTGTGAATAGCTAAGATGTGTAGGCTTTGACTTTAACATAGCCATTTCTGTGACCAGTCACAAGCTAATCACTCAGTTATTTCAATGCTAAATTCTCCTAGTTATTTCAATGCTAAATTCTCCTGTTTGATTTGTACTAGGTGCCTCTGTGAATGTGTATGCTTTGACTTTAACATAGCTATTTCTGTGACCAGTCACAAGCTAATCACTCAGCTATTTCAATGCTAAATTCTATGATAATTCCTTTGTCAAGGGGTGCCTCTGTGGATGTGTATGCTTTGACTTTAACATAGCCATTTCTGTGACCAGTCACAAGCTAATCACTCAGCTATTTCAATGCTAAATTCTATGATAATTCCTTTGTCAAGGTGCTCTGTTTCTTCTCACACAGCTTAAAGGTCGCGATCTGAGCTTGGCTTTGTTCGCTCCAGCGCTGTCCTCCAGACAGTCTCGTCCCTTCACCTGATGAAGGCCGCTTGTGTTGTGGCCGAAACGTCGTGATAATGTTATTGTGTCATTTTATTTTATCAATTTATTATTTTATTCTCATTCTACGTGACTTTACCGAAAGAACCAAGATTATGGCGTGTAGATGCTGCCATCTGCCGGCCACCAACGTGGCGTGTAGATTCTGCCAATTGAAAAATGAAAATAATAAATTGAAAATAATAAGCAAAAATCCAGATTCATATTCTTGGTTCTTTCGGTAAAGTCATGTAGATTTAAAAAATAATCAAATAAATTTAAAACAAAATAAATCGGAAATAATAAAAGCTTTCATTATTTTCAATTTATGACTTTTATTTGTAATTTTTAAATTGGCAGAATCTACACGCCACCTTGGTGGCCGGCAGATGGCAGCATCTACACGCCGTATTCTTGGTTCTTTCGGTAAAGTCACGTAGATTTGAAAATAAAAATGTAAGAATTAAATGAAAAATCATGAATTGTTATTATTACATTTTGATTTAAAGCTTTCGTGACTGCAGGGATTCATATCATTGGTTCTTTCAGTAAAGTCACGTAGAAGGGAAACAATAAAATAATAAAAATATTTTTAAAAATATTGTTTAAAAATTTACTTTTCTTTTATTATTTATATTTTCTATCTACGTGACTTTACCCAAAGAACCAAGAAAATGGCGTGTAAAATAATAAAAGCTTTTATTATTGTCAATTTATTATTTTAAAATCAAAATTTTGTTTCATTTTTTTTTATCTCTGTGACTTTATCGAAAGAACCAAGAATATGAATGTGGGTTTTTTGCTTTAATTATTTTCAATTTCAGACTTTTTATTTGATTTGATTTTTTTCTATCAACGTGACTTTACCGATAGAACCAAGAATATGGCGTGTAGATGCTGCCAATTTAAAAATTAGAATAGATTGAAAATAATAATCAAAAATCCAGATTCATATTCTTGGTTCTTTCGGTAAAGCCATGTAGGTTGAAAATAAAAATAATAAAATTAAATAAAAAATACAAAAAATAAATGGAAAATAATGAAAGCTTTATTATTTTCAATTTATTTTAATTTGTAATTTTTTTTAAATTGGCAGAATCTACACGCCATATTCTTGGTTCTTTTGGTAAAGTAACGTAGATTTGAAAATGAAAATAATAGAATTAAATGAAAAAATACTAAATCATGAATTGTTAGTTTTTTACTTTTCTTTATTATTTATATTTTACCCAAAGAACCAAGAATATGGCGTGTAGATGCTGCCACCTGCCAACGTTGGTGGCCACCAGATGGCAGCATCTACACGCCAGATTATTGCTTCTTTCGGTAAAGTTATAATAAAATTAAAATAATAAATTGAAAATAATAAAAGCTTTTCTTATTTTCAATTTATTATTTGTATTTTATTTTTTTATATTTTAAAATTTCAAGTAATAAATTGAAAATAATAAAAGCTTTTATTAGTTTCAATATATAATTTATATTTTTCAATTGAATTGAATTGTTTTTATTTTCAAATCTACGTGACTTTACCTGAAGAACCAAGAATATGGCGTGTAGATTCTGCCAATTTAAAAAATTAAACAATAAATTGAAAATAATAAAAGCTTTTATTAGTTTCAATATATAATTTATATTTTTGTATTAAATTGAATTATTTTTATTTCAAATCTACGTTACTTTACCTGAAGAACCAAGAATATGGCGTGTAGATTCTGCCAATTAAAAAAAATAAATTGAAAATAATAAAAGCTTTTCATTATTTAAAATTTATTTTTTGTATTTTTAATAAAAAAAAAAATTATGTTATTATTTTAGTTTTATTTCTATCTACGTGACTTTACCGAAGCAACCAAGAATATGAATCTGGGTTTTTGCTTATTATTTTCAATTTCTTATTCTTATTAGTAACTTTTTAATTTGGCAGAATCTACACGCCACGTTGGTGGCCGGCAGGTGGCAGCAAAATAAAATAATAAAATAATAAATTGTTAATAATCAAAGCTTTTATTATTTTAAATTTATTATTTGTATTTCTTTTCATAACAAATTTAAATTTTATTATAATAAAAGCTTTAAGTATAGCTTTTATTATAATATTAATATAATATTACAATCAAAGTTTTTATTATAATAAAAGCTTTTATTATTTTAGGATTCTCCTCCACGGCGGCCTTTGTCTCCCCCAGTAGCGATGTTTACGACACACCGCACCAGGTACGCATCTGAGGCTGAGTCGACCTCACACTCTCTTACTGTCTCAAAACAACCGCAATTCGCCACTAAGTGGTGGTGACGTCACCACGACGCTTGTGCCAGGCCATGTGCACCTTGAGGCCACGTGAAGTGTCGATCGCCGGCTGGCAGGAGGTCACGGGGCAGACCCAGGTGCCAATGGTCGACTGACTGACATGACTGAGATGACTGGCTGATGCACCACCTGTGCCCCCTACTGTGCCAACTTGCTGAGCTTTAGCCACCCGACGCTCCGCTCGTTTTTCTGAGCGTCGCTCCTCCGCCCTCCGTTGTTGTTGGAGGGCGACTGCCTCCAACTGCCCAGTAGCGTTCTTCACAAGCCTCCTCCACAGAGGCTGATCTTGACACCGCTGGTACCAGTCATCGGCAAGTCCACTCAGCTCCACATCCTCCTGTACCACATCACTCCATCTCTTCTCAAGTCCGTGCCACGCCCATTTAGCTCCATCAATCCGGCCGAACAAAAGCTGTTTGGGCATGCGGTGATTGGGCATGAGGGCTACATGCCCAGCCAACACAGCCTTGCCTGCTGCAGGAGCTCGCCGATGGGACTTTGTCCAGATCTTTCGAGAATTTGTGAGCTCCTCACACAATCCAGCCTGGTTAAACCTAGGATTGATCGTAGGCAGGCCAGCCTAAATGTTTCTAACCGGTGAAGATGCTGCATTAGGGGGGTCCACGTTTCGCAAGCGTAGAGGGAGGGAATGACTGTGGCCGAGAAGACCCGAAGCTTCATGCGGAGCGACAGACCAGGTAGCTTCCACACGTTACACAACCGATGAAAAGATATTGCCGCTCGACTAATTCGGAGTGAGACCTCTGTTGTTAAACCGGAGCCGATCATGAGCACACTGCCCAGGTATGGGAAACTCTCCACTCTCTTCCCAACTGCCCCATCACCGATTGGGAGTTGTGGGGGTGGAGTGCCCGATGGCACAAAATACCCAGGCAGGTGCTTCGTTTTGGTGGGGCTGATGGTAAGGCCCCACCTCTTAGTGGCACACTCCAGTTTCAGCAGCAGCGCCTCCAACTCTTCCTCTGAATGAGCAGCAATTACCAGGTCGTTGGCATACATAATGTGGTTGACCAATAGGGAGCCATCCCTTGACCGCACCCGGGCATTGATCAGCCTCCCATTATATCTGTACCAGACGTAAATTGCTCTGGTACAGCTACTGAAGGCTTCACGAACTATGTGGTCGAAATAGATGTTAAATAATGTTGGAGCCAGAGGACATCCCTGTCGCAGGGAATGGCTCTGACTCCCGGCTACGTAGTTTTACCCGGGCCTGCTCACCATCATGAAGGTCCTTAATGAGTGTGAGCAGAGGGTCAGGGACTCTGAAAGCACGAAGAAAAACCCAGAACCCAGGCCTACTGATGGTATCATAGGCCTTGACCAGGTCAATAAAGCAGAGATGTAGGTCTTGTTGGAATTCCCTCCACCTCTGCTGTAGCAGACGGACAGAAAATATGACATCTGTGCAGGACCGCCCTTTCCTGAAACCGCATTGGGGCTCCGCAAGCCTCTGCTCAGCGTACCTAGCAAGGCGATGTTGAATAATCCTTGGCAGGACCTTTCCCGGCACACTGAGTGAGATGCCGCTGTAGTTGTTACAGTCTGTGCGGTCCCCCTTCATAAAGAGGGGGACCACCAGGGCATCCTTCCAATCCTGCGGAACCCATCCAGTGGCCCAGACTGTTGTTATGATGTCCTGTAGGTCAGTCTACGCACAAACGCAACCCTCCCTCAGCATTTCGCTTGGGAGATCATCTCTGCTCGGTGCCTTTCCTCGTCTCAGACTCTGGATCGCCCTCAGTACTTCCTCAATGGATGGTACCTCAGCCAGCCACTCACAGGGGGTGACTTCCTCCTCTAATATTTGAGGCACCGCATCCTCAGCAGGGTCATCCCCACTTTGTCCCATGATGTTTTCCAGGCTGAGGGATTCCCCCTCCCCCAGGACCTCACAGAAATGCTCAGCAAATCTGCAAACCTGTCCCTGGGGGTCGGAGATTGGATCACCCTTCGTTCCCCTAATGGTGGTGTAGTGGGTATAAATTGACGAATAAACTTCTGATGAGGCAACACGATATTTATTGTCTTCCTTACAAGTCTCTAACACAAAGGGTATATCGGTCCCTTTACCCGATACCTGGGGAGGTATGGCCTCCGGATTATGCGGGCCCTATCACTAGGTACCCCGTTACCCTTCGTGCTCCGGCTGGGACCCTAGGAGAGGCTATTTGACCTGACCGTACCCGGTCCGTGGGTCCTGACCACTGGCCTCACTGAGCTCCAGCCCTTAGAAGGACAACAGAGCTTGGGGTCCAGAGTCCTATCTTCAGCCCAGGTCTTCGTTCGTCAGCTTGCAGATGACTGAGCCAGACCTCTGAGAGGTCCGGCTTATGGTTCGTGGCTTGCTCCGCCCTAGCCACGCTTCCCTTCTAGAACGTTCTGGAAGGTGACATCATCCCCCGGTTCCCTCCTCCCGGGGCCCTGGGGAATGTGTCCCAGGATCCGTTTGCTAGGGTTTGTCGTTGGCCCCTTTTTGGGCCATGGACATTAGCCCTGGCATGATTGCGCTTCCGCCCCCTATTGACGATAAGGGGAAGCTACCAGCCCACAGAGTGGTGAGTGACGATTACCCCTACAATGGTAATAGGTGTGGCGCTGTAGGTTACTTTTTTGATGGAGTTAAATAGGGATTTGTGATCGCGGGCAATTGAGGCAGACTCCATCTCCTCAGCAACCCGCGACCACCACCCATCCTTGCAGCGCCTCACGGCTCTTCGAACCTCCGAGCGAAGGCTGCGGTAAGCCTCCTCATTCTCTGATGTGGGATGCTGTAGACGATTAGAGTGGGCCTGTCGCTTTTTCTCAAACATCCTGAACACCTCCTCTGTCAGCCAGGGTCTCTGGGGAGGTCTGGACCGCGTACACAAAGCAGCCATTGCAGCTGCATGAGTCACAGACCTAAACCTCGCCCATTTACCCTCGACATCAGGAGGAGTGGGGGACGATGCTGTCTCACTCACACTCACTCACAGCGCGAGGCCGACTCATTACATCTCGCGGAGGATCGCGCTGCGGATCAAAAAAAGTTCCGCGGTTTCAGTTTGCTAGCGCGAGTTCGCGTTTTAAGGCGATGGGGGCCGTCCATAAATGACGTCACACACCTGGGGAGGGGGGGTCAGACATTTGTGACGAGGGGGGGGGGGGTTGAGAAATGTGACGTCACGTCAAAATGCGCAACTTAAAATAAATATAGACAACATGTTCTACTTAGTTAAATAGACTTTTTAATAAATGTTTTCTCCTACAACATCAGAGTGCAGCGCCACATTAAATACAATGACAATAGTTTAAAGCGATTTGGAACATGTTTTATTTTCAAAATGAAAATATGGTTGGGGGGGGGCAGAGCTTTGTGACGTCATACTTGAGGGGGGGGGTCTGACTTTTTGTGACGCCGTGTGACGAGGGGGGGGGGGGGTCAAAAATCGCGTGGCGTCATTTATGGTCGTGATATATTATTTTTTATTTTATTTTTCCTACCTACGTGACTTTACCGAAAGAACCAGAGTACTTATTTTGGTGGATAAGGAGTAAAATAGTAGATGATAGGATCTGCACTATTGAGGAGTTCTGTTATAATGAATCTGTTGTAATGAATCTTACGTCACCTTAAGTATGCCTTTGTGAGTACACTCGTGACACGGGTGTCATGCGCGTGACCTTTGTCTTTTGTTTCAGATGTGCGAGGGCAACTCCGCTGCGAGTCATGGTGGTGCTGGAAGAATTGCCTTTACCATCGATGGCACTTCACCAGCACCCGTCTCGACCCCACCTCAATCCGGTAGAGTTACAAGAGCGAAAAAACTCATCTCTTGTGACGTCTGTGGGAAAAAAATTCCAACTGGCGTGGTGCCTAGAAGCCCACGTAAGAACGCACAAGGAGACCCGTGAGCAATGGTGCGGCTTATGTGGACGAAGCTTTGATCAGCCATGAAAATTCAAAAGGCATATGAAGACCCACGAAAAGGATTACATGATAAAGGGTGCAGCAGGCTTGGTGAACAACGGCAGTTTTGCCAATGCGGCGTTGAATCCGATAGTCACTAGAATCCGATAGAGTCACTAGAGTGAGAAAACGAATCTCTTGCGACGTCTGCAGGAAAACATTCCAACTGGCATGGTGCCTAGAGTCCCACATGTGAATGCACAAGACCGGTGGTCAAAGCTGCAACATCTGCGATCAAAGCTTTGATCAGCCCTACAAACTCAGAAGGCATATGGAGTAACCCATGGAAAGAACTCAAGGGGCGCACGTGGCATGGTGAATGACGGCAATTTTGTCAATGCGGTGGTGAAGGTGTGTCAGAGCTACTCGGCTGCGAGTCATGGTGCTGAAAGAATTGCCTTTGCCATGGATGGCACCAGCAACAGCAGCAGCAGCTTGTCGAGTCCTGGTGGTGAGGAGGCAGAGTTGCAGACAATGCCACCTTCTGCAAAGGGCGCACCTGCGTGCAACGAAGTTATTGCTATCACAGCGACCGCGCATGGAACGAAGGCGCCTGCTGGGAAACGCCACGCCTGACCAGCGCCCGTCTCGACTCCACCTCACTCCCATAGTCACTAGAGTGAGAAAACAAATGTCTTGCCAAGTCTGTGGGAAAGCATTCCAACTGCCATCATGCCTAGAGTCCCACATGAGAACGGACAAAGAGACCCCTGACCAATGGCATCTGCGGTCGAAACTTTGATCAGCCAGGCAAATTCAGAAGGCATATGGAAACCTACGAGAAGGACTATTGGGTATTTATTTGCTGTTCTATTACTGAAGCTATCAACAGAAGGTGTGTACCGGATTAATTGCACTTGTGGCAAATTCTATATAGGGCAAACAGGATGAATGATCAGCACGAGACTAAAAGAACACCACAGAAATATGAAATGCTCACAAATACAACTGTCAGCAGTAGCAGAACACGCGTGCCCACAAAGACACTCAATTGATTTTGATAATGTTGAAGTTCTGTGCAAAATTAGTTACTACTGGCCAAGACTAATTACAGAATCTATCGAAATAAAAATAAATAAAAATAATTGTAATCGTTTGGATAGCTACCGACTTAGTTTCTGCATGGAAGAGAATCATCAAATTACCGTTTGTACGGCTATTTTAGTACACACAATGGACACTAAGTACAAGATCAATGGGCTAGGATAATGTGCATGTATAATGTACGTTGATTCATTAATCCCCCCCCCTACTTGCGCTCAAAGAGCGCACAAGTGTTGTCATCACATCTACGCCTCTATACAAGGAATGAAACAGGTGGACTTCTCCCAAATCTTGCTGTTGCCTGATGAAGCTAGTTGTAATTACTGAAACGTCGTACTCCGATGGTAAATGTGGTGGCTTGGCTCTCCAACACACCACACACCGGTGTGCTGTACTAGTGATGAATTGGCATGTTCTGTTTACGTGACAACCCTTACTAGTTGGCTGTCGGGTGGTGGCGGGTTTAACGACACATTTATATTGTAATAGGTTTTTACCCTTTTATATGGCACCAAAACTGACACCTTTATACAAGGGATCATGTTTGCAATAACCACAAGACAAGCAATCAAAATGCAAACAAAAAGAGACAACTCTGATAGTAATATACATTGTCCTTGAAGTTGATTGGTCCACACCCGAGACGGCTTTTCTTAGAGCCTAGTCTCCACTGGTGTTGGACCAGATGATGCAAACATGATCCCGTGTATAAAGGTGTCAGTTTTGGTGCCAGATAAAACGGTAAAAACCTATTACTATATCTTGCTACTGGCAAAGGAGGTCTCATAATGACACATTTATATATTTACGCGATCCAACCCATAAAACCTATATTATGGATATTTGTCGCGAAAGCCTACGTGTTAAACTGCCATGTATTTTTACGTCTATTGCTGTATTTTCTTACGTGCAATATATTTAATAAACCATCCTAATTTATTATATTTTTGTTTGTAGTTATATCATTGTTGCGCGTGCGGTGTGGTCAGTGGATATTGTTCAGTGGATCAAACCGAGACAAATATTTTTGCAGCAGCTGTAGCTGCACATTGCAACAGCGCATTCCGAATGGTGTAGAACGCATCGCCCATAATCTGTATCTGTGTGCAAACACCAGGTATGGTTGGTAAGAAACACGTTTGGTTTTAAATGAATAGAACTCGAGCTTCAGCCATATTGTTCATTATAGACCCCACTTTGTAAGCATTAATCACGCAAACCTTGCGCCTGATTCATTTGAGTTGCTGTGCTCATGAGCAACAGGGCATTTGTGGCAAGGTGTTAATGTACCACAGATTAGCACGGTTGGATACGCACGCTGCGAAAAAAGTTCAACACATATTCTTTGGGTCTTCCCGTAAAGTCACGTAGATAGAACAATAAAATAATAAAAATAAAATGAATAAAAAAGTAAAATATATCACGACGTTTCGATCGCAACACAAGCAATCGTCATCAGGAGAAAAATGAAGACGATTGCTTGTGTTGTGATCAAAACGTCGTGATATTTTTATTATTATTTCGTATTCACTTTATTTTTATTAGTTTATTGTTCTATCTACGTGACTTTACCGAAAGACCCAAAAAATATGAATTCCTGCAGTCACGAAAGCTTCAAGTCAAGATTCAAGTTCAACACACATTCATACATTTTGGAAAGCAAATATCCTTGCACGTACAATGCACTGGACCGCATGTTCGTGTTAAGTGAGTCAGGGGCTTTGTCACTGCCTACCCCATGATATAAATAATCTCAGAGAATTCAATTGCAAGTGTGCAATCTCCCTTCTGGTGGACATCGAGGATGAGTCATACCCTGGCTTGCCAGGAGGCAGTGGAACACAACTGTGGAATCTGTTCCATCTGCACGGGATAGAACGTTGCCCCCTTGCTCACATTCGTTCGTTTTCTGCGAGTGTACTGGTTTCCCCCCACATGTAAACACTCAGTAAGTGGCTGCAAATATCGGAATGTAAAGAGAACCGCAGAGCTTGGGCGATTGTTGGGAGTGCCGGCTCACCGCCTGGCTGCTGTCTCCCCGCTCGGCTGTGGGAGACATATAGAGGTACTGAATTAGATTTATATTCTCTACATAACATGATTCCTATCTACACAAAGCACTCACCGCGTGGAGTACAGCAAGTGAAATTCCACGAAATAAAAAAGAAACGTACATGACCATAACAGAAGCCAATGGGTACAGCTGTGCATACACGTACACACATATACACGATTCCTACTGATGGTTGGAACGATTCACCACTGCCGGAGAGTCAAGGAATTGTCATGATTCAGGATCATGAATGCAAACTGTCCCCGTTCTCAAACCTGAGTACGATTTAAAAGGTCAATGAACGCCTTTGTCGGAAGCAATTACTTCCCCATGTCACTGCGATGGGCAGATTCATGCCGTTGAGTCGGCTTACACATTGTCAGTAGACCCCCCATACACAAGCGTACGCATTTGGGTTAACCCCTCCTCCCCCCTCCATGCATACATACTAAAATTCATACTAACAGCTACACCACCACTCCCCCACACGAGACGAGCACGTGATTCGGTGTAAATGGAGCCGGAGCGCGAATAAACGTGCCGATGCCTCAAGTACAGTTGCCACCATTTCCACGACAGAGAAAACCCAGGCACATTTCTCAGCGAGCCCAGGTCTATTGTTAAAACTGTGCTATTCACGGTGATAAAATTCAACCACAGCTATACCCGGGGTACCAGATCTTGGCCCAAATCAATTCCTGCTGCCACCCGAACACTGTCCGGGGGTCAAACGCGGACAGGTGGCAGCCCCAGTCGCGAGGCCACATCTGCGCCGACTCACGGTTAACGTGTGCAGGGCCAGCAGGAAGAGCCCCGGGATCTCGGAGCGCAGCCACTGGTTCCACGCGCTGTCTCGGTCCACGTCCTCGCGTGACGACGACACTTCAAAATCACCTGACCGGAAGGAGGGGATGGGAAGGAGAGTAAGAAGGTACGAAGGGGGACCTTCTAACTCTTTCACAGCGACGTGTTCTTCGCGTGCGTCACCCTGCAGCCAACCTCTCTGCTCTCGTGTGTGAACGTGGGTCAGTTTGGTTTAATCGTTCAGAATGAATGGGGCATGACCCTCGCCCTTGTGCAATTTATTATTTTCCATGAGATAATACCAAACACATCATTCATGTGTGTGTGTGTGTGGCCTGCAAGCAAAACCTACATGCTCTCGAGTCATATATCGGGAGCAGTCACAGGTGGGAAAGCATTGCCGAATTCCTAGAAAGGCTCAGCTCTCTCCAACTTATGTTTAAAGCGTTTATGCATTAATTCTGCCCGTACCTCTTTGTGCCTGTGTAGTGGGCAGGCAAGTGTGGTGGAGCAGCAGGTCCAGCACACGGGGTGTCCAGCAGAGGAGAGGAACTCCCCGTGGTCGTGGCCGGGGAAGCAGAGGTCGGCGGCGCTGGGAGCGGCGTCAGTTGCGCGGCGTCTGTGGGAGAAGGCACAGGCCTCTGCTGAAGATTATCATCCGCAGACACATCACACGGCTTGCCGGACACGTCACGCACTCGGCCCTGTGATTGTGGAGGTGAGACAGGTTCGCGCGTGGCAACGAATGGCTTGTCGCTGGACAAACATCGACGGCAACATCGGGAGAACGCGGCACGAACTCGTGCAGAGTTTCTGGCACCGTATGAATTTACACTCCTTGTAGGTATGTACGTTGAACCTCTTTCGCGCCGTACGTCAGCCAGCCGTGCTAATCGGAGGTGCAGATGGATGCAAATGAAGGACGTGGAGCAGAGGTTTCAAAATGAAAAAAAATTGATACAGAAATTACACAAGTCCAGGGGACGTCACCAAGGCCGTGTTATCCCAGACTCTGACAGAGCACAAAGGAAGATTGGCAATGACAAAAAATGGCTTCATAACTATCATTGTCAGGTGGCACACTTGCATCTTCAGTCTTCAGTCGGCGTCAGTAATTTAAGAATGCACGCATGATGCGTGACACCAACTAAAATGGCATCGATGCTGACTAATCACATCCTCTCCAAGATGTAGAACTCAAGAGACGAGGATAGCCTCTTCCAAACAGGACTACCCTTGACAATTGAGTTGTCGCCTGGGTAAAAATAAAATGAACTAGGAGATTTCAACTTGGAAATCCAAACCATCGCACCAACAGTAATGGACGGAATCCTATATGAGGCGCACACTGCAGGAGCTTCAGGTGGACTCTGGTACCTGCTTTAACGTCTGTGTGAGAAGCATCTTCTCCCACTGAAATTCAAACAAAGTTGACAGTTAGACAAGACATGTTTTAAAACATCCGCAGTAAAATTCAAGTATGTATACCATTAAAGCAAACTATTTTTTATTTACCAGGTAAGGCCCATTGAGAGCTATATAGCTCTTTTTCAGAAGCGACCTGGCCACAAATTATAGCTTAACGAAGTGGCTTATCACGTGGAAATTTATAGCAGCCAAATACTATAAACGCATTACTTACAAATTGCTCACAAAGCGGTTATCCTCCCACTACCCTTGGGTTACCTCCTGTCCCGGTCCAGCCGAGACAGTCTGTGAATTGGCATCTGTGTTTGGGTGGCATGAATTAATTTGTACCGAGATCTGGTGTCGGTACTGTGCTGAACTTTACTACTGCATGGTTGTTGACAGACCTAGACCAACTGAAACATACAGTGAGGGAAACAAGTATTTGATCCCCTGCTGATTTTGTACGTTTGCCCACTGACAAAGAAATTATCAGTCTATAATTTTAATGGTAGGTTTATTTGAACAGTGAGAGACAGAATAACAACAAAAAAATCCAGAAAAACGCATGTCAAAATTTTTATAAATTGATTTGCATTTTAATGAGGGAAATAAGTATTTGACCCCTTCTCAATTATAAAGATTTCTGGCTCCCAGGTGTCTTTTATACAGGTAACGAGCTGAGATTAGGAGCCCACTCTTAAAGGGAGTGCTCCTAATCTCAGCTTGTTACCTGTATAAAAGACACCTGTCCACAGAAGCAATCAATCAATCAGATACCAAACTCTCCACCATGGCCAAGACCAAAGAGCTCTCCAAGGATGTCAGGGACAAGATTGTAGACCTACACAAGGCTGGAATGGGCTACAGGACCATTGCCAAGCAGCTTGGCGAGAAGGTGACAACAGTTGGTGCGATTATTCGCAAATGAAAGAAACACAAAAGAACTGTCAATCTCCCTCGGCCTGAAGCTCCATGCAAGATCTCACCTCGTGGAGTTGCAATGATCATGAGGACGGTGAGGAATCAGCCCAGAACTACACGGGAGGATCTTGTCAATGATCTCAAGGCAGCTGGGACAATAGTCACCAAGAAAACAATTGGTAACACACTACGCCGTGAAGGACTGAAATCCTGCAGCGCCCGCAAGGTCCCTCTGCTCAAGAAAGCACATATGCATGCCCATCTGAAGTTTGCCAATGAACATCTGAATGATTCAGAGGACAACTGGGTGAAAGTGTTGTGGTCAGATGAGACCAAAATGGAGCTCTTTGGCATCAACTCAACTCGCCGTGTTTGGAGGAGGAGGAGGAATGCTGCCTATGACCCCAATAACACCATCCCCACCGTCAAACATGGAGGTGGAAACATTATGCTTTGGGGGTGTTTTTCTGCTAAGGGGACAGGACAACATCACCGCATCAAAGGGACGATGGACGGGGCCATGTACCGTGAAATCTTGGGTGAGAACCTCCTTCCCTCAGCCAGGGCATTGAAAATGGGTCGTGGATGGGTATTCCAGTATGACAATGACCCAAAACACATGGCCAAGGCAACAAAGGAGTGGCTCAAGAAGAAGCACATTAAGGTCCTGGAGTGGCCTAGCCAGTCTCCAGACCTTAATCCCATAGATTCATAGAACATCTGTGGAGGGAGCTGAAGGTTCAAGTTGCCAAACGTCAGCCTCGAAACCTTAATGACTTGGAGAAGATCTGCAAAGGGGAGGGTGACAAAATCCCTCCTGAGATGTGTGCAAACCTGGTGGCCAACTACAAGAAACGTCTGACCTCTGTGATTGCCAACAAGGGTTTTGCCAACAAGTACTAAATTTTGATTTAAAGCTTTCGTGACTGCAGTAATTCATATTCTTAGTTCTTTCGGTAAAGTCACGTTGAAGGGAAACAATAAAATAATAAAATATATATTTTGTATTGTTTTATATATATTTTATTGTTTCCCTTCAACGTGACTTTACCGAAAGAACTAAGATTATAACAAGTACTAAGTCATCTTTTGCAGAGGGGTCAAATACTTATTTCCCTCATTAAAATGCAAATCAATTTAGAACATTTTTGACATGCGTTCTTCTGGATTTTCTTGTTATTCTGTCTCTCACTGTTCAAATAAACCTACCATTAAAATTATAGACTGATCATTTATTTGTCAGTGGGCAAACGTACAAAATCAGCAGGGGATCAAATACTTTTTTCCCTCACTGTAGGTCTGGGTTTGATCTCCATTGTGGAAAAGGTGGCAACCCGAAAACTAACCCAAGCCCTTCCACATTTAACGATAAACACTTTCAAACCGAGTTCGCTCGGAAATGACCCCACTAAACTGCACAAATGTAAACGTTTGACTTCAGTGGTTCCTCCGCCGCGTGCGAACGATGAAGTGCACGGCCTCTCGTGATGATGACCTCACACCCGCATGGCTGCACGAAAGGCGGTGCTGACGAGCATGAGGCAGGTGGAAGAGGCAAAACGAGGAGGCAAGATTGGAGTGCTGTAGTCGGTGGGGTATAGTGGGGCCTATTTCCGAATGATTGATTTATGTAGAAATGAAATTGGTCATGAGTCCGTTACTTTGTAAACGTTAGCATGTATCTACTTTAATACCAAGTCTGCAGGGGTGGGAAAGATGAGGTCTGTTCATTCTGGTGGGCAAAGGGAATTTAGACACTCCAAGTTAAGTATGGTGGCATACGGATGAAATGCACCTTACTAATGTAAATAATAATGATTATTAATCCTTCTTCTTCTTCTTCACTCCCACGGTGTTTCCAACCAGGGTTAGGCAATGTAATGATCTGACGTGCTGTACACTTGTACAGTGTTACTGAATTATTGTATCATTATGAATTCAGTGCCCCTTCTGCGACCTTTCCCTAGATCCCCCTCTGGTGTATAACCTGGCCTGCTGACGTCAGGGCCGTAAGCCTCACATCCCTTTCCCTGCCAGCAGCAAGCGCTATGCTGTTACATTACGATTCTATGCCACTACACAGGGACACCCCTACTTACGAACATTCGGCTTACGAACTTTCAGAGATATGATCAAACCTGTCCGTATGTCCAGTTTCCTGTTCGGACTGAGAGTCGCAAGTTCATGGTGGCATCTACATCTGCAGAACGTGAAGAACCAGAGGCAACTGTCAAAGCCATTCCCCGTGTTTAGTGTACAAGCCGTAAAACGTGTTTGAAATCGACGGGAGTAAAGTTGGACTCACGAACAAATCGACTTACGAACAGACCTCTGGAACCGAACTCGTTTGTACGTACAAGAGTCTGTATATGGTGGTCACTCTGAACAACACAGACCCAGCCTCCTTTTTACTATTTTTGGTCCATTAGGACATTACCAGATGCATCTTTCTGTGATAACGACCACACAATACACCTTAGACGAGTCACAACAGGTCACGTTTAATAGTCTAAACTTGTCTGGAGTAAGTCGCATACGGTAGACATTTCTGCACATTTGCAGAATTACATGTCTATGATAAAGGAACCATGTGTATTGCATTACACAGGGGTGCTTGATCATGTGTGGATGCAGATTCCCGCAGCAATACAGGGAATAGGTTGTTTGCAGCGCCACTGATTAATCAGAATCTTTTTTATATCCTGGAGGAATCCGATGAGCTATGAAGATCTTTTTCACATATGTCCAGTAGGGGAGGGTCAGCGAGCTATTTCCAAAACCGATGAGAGGCAAGATGGAGAAAATGTAAGCAAATTGCTAAAAATACAAAGTACATACATTCCTGCCAATTTGTCAACAAATGCAAGCTTGGGCAAGGTAGAAACACAACAACCACAGCTCCAGACCACGACAAGACTCCACAAAGTCCCTCAATTGCATTGCATTAAAATTGAACGTTTAATGAGCGATATTTGAAATAGCGTCACCAAATGACAATATTCCCTTCGAATACCTGACTAATGAATGAGGCTAAGACGCTTGCAGTAATGTTCAAATATGCATCACAAGCCATTCAGAAGTGGTAGGCCTCACGTGACCACAGGGCACCACAGTGGCAATATGTTAACTACCTCGCCTGGTACGCAGGAGGCCATGGATTCAATCCGGACCCTGTCGCCTGCTGTATATTTTGAGGTTGCATGTCTCTCTCACTACATTTAGAATAAACATCACGCGTTTAGAGTATTTGGCCTCTATACATTTCCACGGGATAAGCCACTTCGTTGAAGATAACATTTGTGATAGCCAGGTTGCTTCTGAAAAATAGCTCCATAGCTCAGTGGGGCCTCAAACTGGTAAAATAAAAAATATTGTTCATATTTTTGGTTCTTTCGGTAAAGTCACGTAGAAGGGAAACAATAAAATAATAAAAATATAAAACAATACAATTCTCACGACGTTTCGACTGCAACACAAGCAATCATCATCACCTGATGATCATTGCCTTCAACAGCCCCCTGAGCAGCATGGTGAGGTATGGCCATACAACCCCCTTGATTAACACGGCATGGGGTAGGGAGATCTTAAAGCATGATTACATTTACAAAGGGCATTAAGTGTTCAACAAAAATGAGTACATGAAATCCTTGAGTAAACCGCCATGAACCAATTCAACAAGACGCAATCTCACCAACACACCACGAGTTTCACTGACAACCACCGTCTTTTTTGCAGGCAAACATCTTGGTCAAAGACCACATCAGTGGCAATATCAGGCTCACGGATTTTGGCCTGAGCATCAGCGAGACCTGCCCAAGTGAGTGATCTAGCTGCCCTGTGAATGTGTGTACGTGTGTAGCAGCATGTGTGTGTGCGTGTCACAGTGTTTGTGGGGAGCGGTGGTGTTAACGGTTAGCACGCTGCGCTACAAGCCTGTTTAAGCTATATGGGGGGGGTCTTTGTCTTCGTGCTGTGGTGGCGTGGTGGTTAGCACCGCTTAAACAAAGTGTGGTAGTGACACTGATACCCTTCAAACGTTACATTTCGTCAATCATTTGGCCAGGATTTCAACTCTCAACCTCTCAGGTTTGAGGAGGGTAGTTGTCAAACAGTAACCAGTAAACCGCTAACAATTTTCATAATCGATTGCTGGTATTGAAAGTCTGGAGCCAGTAGACAATCCCATTGGAATTTTCGTCGCGGATGGCTGATTTACGTGTGATTTACATGTGATTTACGATTGCAAATGTACAGATCTCATGGCAGCCCTAGGTACCTTTGTCCTCATTCCTCACTTAACCTTTTCCCGTTCCGAGACGTCTGCACGTTACAGGGTGGTGGTAGGCGTCCCCGGTTCATCACTGAATCTTGAAACGCGCAAAGCGGCTCGGCGTTAATTTTATTCAGAGAGGCGTCGCAGCGCCGTTGCTTTTAAAGAAGTTGTTACTCACCGCAGAGAACTCTCGCGACACGACAGCTGCACTCTATGATAGCTGGCACCAGTGTAATGAAAATAATTTACATTTCTAAGTGCTACCCAGCTGATACACGCATTTACGTGGGCGATCTTTGTCATTGTGCGTATTTTGAGTGCCATACGTGACTGCGTGTGCATACCCTCATCTATTCTGCACTTCACAAGTACAGATGAATAATGTGCAAGTGCCACCTTGTTTGGTCACCTGTCTGTCCGTGTGCTGCTAGGAGCTTGGTGTCTTGGCTCGATGTGGTACATGGCCCCCGAAATGTACTTTGGGCTCCCGGTCACATGCAGCGCGGACATGTGGTCACTCGGATGTGTGGTGGCCGAGATGCTCCTCGGGAACCTGCTCTTCAAGACAAGCTCGGAAGACCACATCGGCTATCTCATCCAGGTATCTGACGCGTAGGAAAACACCATTGCATATATATCCAGTTGGTTATAAGGTCCTGCTGTTGAGCTACAAGGCTGTCAGTGGGTTAGCCCCACAATACTTACAGGAGCTGATCCACTCATGTACACCAATGAGGTCCTTGAGATCTTCTGATCTCCTACTCAGTTGTCTGAGGTCAAGTCTCAATTCCTGGGGGCGATCGGGCTTTTTTCCAGTGCAGCTCCAAGACTATGGAACGCATTGGCCTCTGAAAACAAGACAGAATTTTTAAAGCTATTTAAATCTCGCCATGAAAACTCACCTCGGTAAAATGGCCTATTCCCCATAGTTTTGGTCGTCTCATTTCCTCGTTTTGGTCGTCTCATTTCCCTGCTTTCCATACACGGGGCGCATTGGGATCATCGGATTAAATGTGCCTTACAAATATTAATTATTATAATATATACATACTGATGAATTCTATAATTTTTATTGTAACAAACCTCGAGCCCGATACGGCACCACCAAACCGGGCGTCATATTTCCCATGGGACCGTTCCAACTGCGCCATATAAAGGAGGAGGGAGGGTTTAATTCGAATTTGAACCAACGATGGAGTCCACGATAAACAACAGCAGCAGCAGCAGGGGGTTGGTTATGACTGATGGCGCACGACGATCCACCAGCGTACAGACCCGCTGTGCGATGGCTCATGCGACAAAGCTGGTTATGTGCAGGGCTGTCGTCATCCTCTGGGCCTTTCACTGGTCAAAAAATGTCGCTCAGCTACCGGTACACGGGAGAGGAGTGGACGTGTTCACTGCGTGATCACGCACCATTTGCATGAGTAAAGGAGTAAAGAGAGATTTCGGGTTCATCGGTAATACCAGAGAATCAGAGCGTCAGGCTGATGTCCGTTGGAATGATTACTATTGTTATGATTATTGTGGTTTGTTGTTAATCCCCGAGGCTTTCAGAGCCTGTGTTGGAGAGCAACGAAGCCGCACGTAGTAACCACGTCATCAATTAAAGACCAAATATGTATGATTCGCCTGATGATAGAGATAAATATCTGCAAACAGTATGTACAAGAGCAGGCAAAGTTCATTGTACATCGACGTTTCAATGAGACAAAGAGCAGCGTATGTACGCTCTGTTCACTCGAGCGACAGACCTCATCCAACTCATCCCTCTTGTGATCTTGGTTTCAGATGTTGGGGCTCCCACCCAAAGCCATGATTGACGCCTCGACCCACAACATTATCTCCTTTGGTGAGTGGACAGGGGGGGTGGTGAGGTGGTGGTGTTGGAGTTCGTAGCTGTTGCTGCTGCTGCTGTCACTGCCCGGAGAGTCGTGGCCGTGCAGCCGCGTGTCTCGTGCTCTGTGCTTGAATAGAAAGGCATGGAAACTGCTTCGCGTAATTTAAAAATGAACTGTGCTTTATTTGGGTTTAAAAGTCACAACGGTCTTGGCAACGTACTTGTCAGTACGTGTTGAATTAGTGCGACAGCAAGGAGTCTTATAAAAAAAATACTTTAAAGGAACCGTAATGTTTAGGTAGCACAGTATATTTGGAAAACCCATAGGGATTTGCAATCCAAAAGAGGACATGTGTATTAATTACATGGAATTCTGGCCATCACATTTTTCATGAAGATGAGTGGCCGTTTTTTTTTATTTCAGCATGACTTAGCATAATTTTTAAAAATTGTGTGGCAGATGCGACGGTTTCCTAAATCAGCATAGAGCAGTTCTACCATAGTATAAAACAACCACAGAGGACAACCCTCCACACAAACTGTGGGTCCTTGATTGAGAAATATATTATGCTTAAAAGCACGCTTGTACAACAAATTACCATCCTCTCCAAGTGATGCAAATAATAATATAATTCTAAAATAAACATCAAAGTGTCTCTCCTTGCTCAAACAAGTATCAGGAGGTTCTCGTCTCCTCCGGTGGCCCAGAGTTGAGAGTGGGACTTTCACTTTCACGCTTAGGAGTCATCCTTTCCACACTACTACTGCAAACGTCTCACAAACGGTTACAAATTGTATCGACCCTGGAGGGATGACAGGCTGTAGTCGACCGCCAACATGGAATCATATTTGCAAACATCGCAATTGGAGGGTTAAGGACCACCCCCGCATTGTACTGATCGCCACAACTAATTCAGTGTTTCTCTCTTTTTCTCTCTCCGATAAACAGACAAAAAGAATCGCCCCGTCGTCAACGGGAAACGGATCGTCCCGTGCTCCGTGTCTTTGAAGGCGGTTCTGGGAACTCGCAATCAAAAGTTCATCAATTTTCTCCGCGGGTGCCTTCAGTAAGAGACTTGTTACTATTGTCTACATTTCACCTCGTACAAATAATTAAATATAAATCACTTTGCGTCTACCATCAACATTACTGGAAACGATCTTAGACCTCACGTGTCGTTTGGGCTAGGACTGCAAAGTTTCGTGTCACACCGGGGCATCGTTTCTTCATCTCGTCGCTTTTTTAAATAAATATCGTTTCTGACAAAAGTGTTGAGGATAGAATTGCTCATTTCACCCCAGACCACGATTCAATGAAGCGATTTTAGAATGCAACAGGCACCTGACTCCCTCCGTTTGCCTCCTTGGCAGGTGGGATCCCCAACGTCGCCTCACACCCACGGAGGCCCTCAACCACCCATTATTGTGGGGCGGCAGGACCGTGCCACCGCAAGCGAACTTCCCGCCTTGCCCAGCCATGGACATGGAGCCGGTGGCGGCCTGCAGCCTCTCGGCAGTCCCCCGTCTCAGCCAGGGAGATTGCCAAGTCCCTGCTGCAAGCGAGCAGACTTTGGAGTCCTCTTGATCAAATCAGAATACTGCAGTCTCAGTTTCTGTGAGCGAGTGGGCTTCAAACTCGGATTGGGGAATGGAGTCGGAGCAGGGAGTGGAGTCGGCAGGTGACTGTGTGGTAACACGCCTGTCTGAAATATTCCCCAATCAAAGTGGTGGCACCAATGACGTCATCGCGGAGGAGGAGGAGATGGAGTCGGCCACGAGACAAGAGTGAGTTTCCACGCAGAAGTGCACCTGGAGAAAAATGTATATTGGGGAGGTCATTCAGAGAAAGTGTCTCCTGATATAAATTAGCATATAGCAAACACCATCGATCATCAGAAATTAGTTATTTGAGTAAATCACACATTCCTATAGCAAGGGCAAGTCTATTTATATTACAACCACTGTTGATTCCCACAATGTGGTATTCACGATTGAGAGGAAGTAAAAAATATTGAGGACACATGAGATTTGGGTTCTGTATCAGATGAGACAAGTTCTGTATTGTAAGAACGGGGAATCTGTTTCATGAGGAGTTGTGAAATGAGGATTCTGTAATGTAATTCACCTCTTTAGTTCATCTCACTTGAAGATGTAAATATCCCAGGGCTCCACAGGATGTAATATTGTATCCCTAACCTCATCTCTACCAATCTGCAGCTAAATGCATTCCTAGTAAAAATATATATTTTAATTATAAATATATGAATTGCACTGCATCCCACTTGGAGGTGCTGCGGTTAGAGCACTCCACGATCACTGTACGCTTGCGAGTTCAAAATCCAGGTCAAGAAGGTTAACAGCTTATTTATCAACCCGAGCTATAGTCAAATAATGAATCCCATTTTGTGGGAAGTCAACAGCGGTCATCCTATTATACACCACCATTGGCTCCTGTTATAGGAATGTAGCATTCCGCTACTGGTCATAGTGAGAGATGTGTGGCATCCTCCTACCTCGCATCTGAGCGGCCTGACACATATGAGGTGCACTGCAGCAACCAGTGTAAGCACAGCCGAGAATGCACGATGGGGCAGACGGTGGCATAATGAATACGCGCATGTCTGTACGTTGAAATAATTTTGCACCCGTACGTAGCCGATCGTGCTAACCGTAGCCGACCGTGCTAACTGTAGCCGACCGTGCTAACGATGGCGCGTGCGTCCATTTGCCAGCGGGGCCCTGCTCTCCAACCAGGCAACAACAACAACGAGGAGGATGATGATGATGCCATCGACAAGATTGGGCCAAAGGCGTCACGCGGGCCTGGATGGAGATTCTCCCGCCTGAGGCGGAATATTCGCGGGATTCTGCGATTCATTCGGGAGCGCTGTTTCTGTTACCGTGACGATACCGATGAATAAATTCTGTCATGCGGCTGGGCCCTCCCTGCCCTGTGTACATATTTTTCAATATTACTGTCGTTTTTGTCTCACTTCTTTCTGGTCCAATGACTCCAAGACTCACGGTTTAAACTGAAGATCCCAGTGGTCCTCAAAAATATTTACGGGGACTCCTTCACTTAAAAAACATTCAACTTAGAAAGTCTCAGAGATACGAAGAAACATGTCCATATGTCCAGTTGCCTGTTTGTACCAAGATTTATAAGTTCAACCGCCACGCAATAGATGGTGGTGGTGGCATCTACATCTACACAACGTGAAGAACCAGTGGCGTCTACGTCTACAGGAGATTATACAACTCTTAAAGCCATTCCCTGTGTTTAGTGTACACGCCGTACAACATGTTTGGAATCGACAGGGGTAAAGTTGGACTTACGAACAGACTTCTGGAACCTAACTCGTCCGTAAGTAGAAGAGTCCCTCTATATGGTGGTCACTCTGAACAACGCAGACCCAGCCTCCTTTTTACGATGTTTGGTCCATTAGGACGTTACCAGACGCATCTTTCTGTGCTGACGACCACGCGATACACGTTAGACGAGTCACAACAGGTCACGTTTAATACTCTAAACTTGTCTGGAGTAATTCGCACACGGCAGATATTTCTGAAAATGTGCAGAATTACATGTCTATGGGAAAGAAACCATGTGTATGGCATTACAAGGGGTGCTTGGTCGTGTGTGGATGCAGGTTGTTGGCAGTGCCACTGATTAATTAGAATCTTTTTTTTTTTATCCTGGAGGAATCCAATGAGCTAGGAAGCTCTTTTCACATATGTCCAGTAGGGGCGGGTCAGCGAGGTATGTTCAAAAACGATATGAGAGGCAAGACGGAGAAAATGTAAGCATGTTGCTAAAAATACAAAGTACATAGATTCCTGCCGATTTGTCAACAAATGCAAGTTTGGGCAATTCAGCAACAGAACAACAGCACCAGACCACGACAAGACAACGCAAAGTCCCTCAATTACATTGCAAATTAAAATCGAAAGTTCAATGCGCGATATTTGAAACAGCGTTACTACATGGCAATATTCCCCTCGAATACCGAATGAACGACGCTAAGACGCTTGCAGTAATGTTCAAATATGCATCGCAAGCCATTCAGAAGTGGAAGGCCTCACGTGACCACAGGGCACCACGGTGGCTGGGAGATGTTAACTACCTCCCCTGGTACGCCGGAGGTCGTGGGTTCCATCCCAACCCTGACGCATGCTGTATATTTGTCTGCTATAAATGTCCACGTGACGATAAGCCACTTCGTTGAGCTATAATTTGCGATGGCCAGGTCGCTTCTGAAAAACTGCTATATATGCTCAGTGGGCCTTGCCTAGTAAAATAAAAATATTTTGTCAATTAGTAAATAAATGAAGTATATACGTTCCAATTTCATTCATACATACATTTCCAAGCTTGGGAAAGGCAGTAAAACAATAGCAAAAACAGCCACAGTCCACACCAGGAAAACATACAGTGCGTCGGTAAAATTGTACTTTAAAATTGAACTGTGGATACATTGTTAATAGGAAAAATAGTTTAGTTAAAAATCATTTGGTTGATAAAGACCTGGGTAGTGATCTGCGATTATTGAGTAGGGGTTTGGGAGTCGCTGACTGGGAGGAGTGGGAATGGGTGAAGCCGGATCTGCCACGCGTTGCGCTCACCAACTCGAGCTTCGCCGGGACAGCAACAAACGAAGAGACGGAGAGAGGAGCTACCCCGGGTTTACATCGCCACGACTCACGACGCACACAACACACACGGCACATGCCCAGGGGGAGGAGGGCGATGACCACCCCACAGTGCGATAGCTACGACTCCCCTTTCATTTAGTGAGCCATCATCACACAACGCTGCACGGAGTGTGCAGTGTTATCAATGAACACGGCACTACCACTGCACGGAGTGTGCAGTGTTATCAATGGACACGGCACTACCACTGCACGGAGTGTGCAGCGTTATCAATGGACACGGCACTACCACTGCACGGAGTGTGCAGAGTTATCAATGAACACGGCACTACCACTGCACGGAGAGTGCAGCGTTATCAATGAACACGGCACTACCACTGCACGGAGTGTGCAGAGTTATCAATGAACACGGCACTACCACTGAACGCGAGCAATCGGCTGCTTAGTGAGTTACACGGCACGGTACGGAGCTATTAACGCGACACGAACCACAGCGTGTTCCCGGGGTACTCAACTACCTTAGCTTCTCAACTACCGGGATTACTCAACTCAATATTTAAAGAGGCGCAATGCACTGTGGTGAATACGAGACAGTGGTCCTTCATAAATAACATCACCAAACAGTCTTTAAAGAGCAGCATGCGGCACCAGGAGACGCAGATTGCCAACCCCTGAGCTATTCTATTCCTGCACATGAGGGCAACATGTTCAGGAGCCATAAGCCAATGTCCGAGGTCTGCTGGTCACGACGAGAGGGCTTCAGGAGAAACTTCGTGTAGGGTTACTATTCCTACTCCGTTGAAGGAGCACAGACGACTGTGGTTCACAATATTGTGCATAGTTTGGGTTGCATGGTCACAATCGCTCTGTGGCTTGACTTTAATTTTCTATTGCGTCGTTTCACGTTGTACGATCTGTTCTGGATGACCACAGTCAAACACTGGAGAGTTTTTAATTTTCTATTTGTGCATCAGGTATCCGCATCTGCCATGTTTTGTGCAGATGCGGTTTAGGGGGACCATGATCTTCGTGGAATATCAAGCCCAGGGATCTTCTGCGTTGGGTTTTTCACAAGGTGTGTCAGTTCTTTTGAACTTACACTGATCATGTCGACTCTCTGCAGTGGCAATGTGAAACTATTAAAATAAAAAGGGATACAATTTTTTAGAAGTTGATTCTTACACGTGCAATTCAATACGTGAATTGTCAGCTGAATAATAAATATTAATCGATTTAACCGATGTATCGCGCTGTTACTACTAACTAGCACAACTCTTTATTACGATCACAGCATGTATAAAGTAAAATTTTAAGTAAAAAGATATGTCCTGAAGTAATGATGGTTTATTCAAACTGTGTGCAATATCAAGCAACTTCGGAATGATTTCTGAAGCACTGCTGCAATGTTTGGTGCACTGTGATACTAACGCGGCGATCCGAGTTGGATTCCTAGCCATGGCTAACGTCAGTGGTGACTGATATCTGAACAAGTCCTGAACCTAATCCCCGCCCCCTTCACCAAGCGTGGTAACGTTTTGTGCAACAACCCCCATGACCAAAGCAACGTGGTGAGGCCTTCATCAGGCAGTGGACTGCCAGAGGAGTGTAACACACACAATCATCAGTTTGTCTCGACAATCACTTGCCTTGAACATTGAATCCTTAAGATACATTACCAATGGCATATTGGTGTGGCTCACTGACCGTTTGATGCGAAAAATTAAAGAACCCCAAGTGTCTGTCGCCAACTCCTAACAATTTTGAGGAGCGACCCGTGGCGGTCAGGCAGATCACGAGGTGAGCAGAGGTGTGAGGAGAAGGGCACTTTGGAGGGGGCTGCCAAACCTCGAGTCGCGAGCACACAGCGCCGTCTCGTACAAGACGGTGCACCGATGGGCACCGCCGCTGCTGCCACCGGGCTTGGCCTTCTGCGCCAGTTTTACCAGGTTGGCCACGGGGCCGTGCCCATGGTTGCGGCAGGAATGCACGCCGTAGTGCTGCCCCACAGCGCAGTCCACGGCCGGCAGCTGCAGAGCACACAGCCAACAACAGAGACCTGGAACCCTCTCTCTTTCGTTTGGAGGCGGCCGAGTTGCTAGCAGCCTTTTCCACTGGCGCATCCGATCCGTGCCAGCGCGTAGCACCCCCACGGAACGGGTGGTTTTCCATTGGCTATTTGCTGTGCCGATATAAAATCAAACTGTAATACGCCGCCCTTACAAGACCTCTCAAGGTGGACCAGGGGCCAAACAGGTCCAGAGGTGGTGCTAATAATAAAGTGTTCATTGCGTACGACGTGAACAGCGTTAATGTGACTGCACAAATTTATGGAAACATGACCGAGTGGTGGTTCTCGGTTCAAGCCCAGCATCCGCCCTGGTTAATGTTGCCAGTTTATTCACCATAAACAAAGAGATCTGTTTCACAATGTATGATAATAATCCTGTGACGCTGTATTAAAAACAAAAAGAATTGGCCACGTGTAACCGCATCATGTTGCAAATTTGCTAAATCAGATAAAATACTTGCAAATTACTTTATCGGGGAAAAAACCATGTAGGAAACTCAAACATCGCTCCCAAATGGCAGACATGTCCATTCACAGGCCGGTAGTGCGTGCACCACGTGCCAAATAGGAACAGCTGCCATTGGGGGGGGGGGTCCCCTCGGGTAGCCTGCCGCAGAGCAATGGAATGGTTGAGATGAGACGTTGCTGTAAGGCGCTTTGAGTTGAAGAGTTTATTTCCGCGAGCACCCTAAATCTCCAAATCCTTATCCCCATCCCTGAGCCGCCCCTGTGGCCCCTACTGGGGCCCGTGTCTCACCGCTGCGGTGTCGAGGCTGCCGCACTGGTGGATGAACTCCATGCAGCTCGTCGCGCTTTGGGCAGAAGCTTCCCGCTGTGGCTCCAGATCCACCCAGGATAGAGATCACAACCCCAGTCTCCTCCAACAGCTACCACAGACACAACAAATCCGTCAACATCAGTTGGTTGACAATGAGGCGACCGCAAGGCAAACACCGGCTTAAAGCTAAACGATACGCATGGAGCTGCATCTCACAATGCAGTGCACGAAAACTGATTAAATATTACAGATTTAAGTTTGCAAATTAACACAAAATTCGTTCTCAATTTTAGTTTTCCAAATGCGCTATCGGCGTAATGTCAAGAGACAAATAAATCATCCATTCGTAAATCTCGCATAGCCGTGCAGGCCCTGTGTCATAAAACACTTTCACATGAGCTGTGTTATGAGATTGTGCGGCGCACGAGAGTTAAGCTGAAATTGTTATTCTCAGAGATGGAATTAGGAAAATGAAGTGCAAAATCAAACTTTAATGAGACTGTAATTTTGTGCAGTCGCTGGTGACGGGGCTCGGACGATCGACTTGATAAGACTTGAGACCTCGGTTTCAACCCAAGCGGTCAAAATCCAGATTCAAGCCCAGAATCTCATTATTGCCAACGCACCACTTTGATCTCTGAGCCACCCGTCCACTTTGCATATATAGTGTTATCATATATGTTATCTGAATGTCACCGCTGTACACTCAATTTTAACGGTGATTTTCAATATCTACCTTTGGGATGTTTGCCAAATTTACAGATATTTTTTAAGAGTGACAAGAGAAAACCCATGCATCTTATGTGACACTTTGTTGTGCTCTGAATTGGCAGTGATTACATAACGCTTAAACGTATTCGAGTTATCGACAAATGAGTTTTAAGTTCGTAATAATAAACTAATATTACCGCGCACAATTTTGGAAACAAACTTTACATTGAGCGCCACTCAGAGGCGGTAAGTACACTCAAACTTTGCACGGGCAGTGTCGTACACCTACTTGCTGTACTGCCTCTTACCAGCTGGAGGCGGGTGGGCTCACGCACGCCACGTACGCACCTGGGCGTTGCGATGGAGGATGTCCAAGAAGGAGCCGAGGCCCAGGCTGGGGAGGTCGCGCGAGTCAAAATGCTCGGCAAGCTGCTTCTCCACGCGTGACAGCGCGGGTAGGCTCAGGGGCTCTGCCATCTTACTTGCGTGCCTCAGCAGACGGACCAGATGCTCGGCTACCGCCTCTGCGAAGGAGAGAAGCAATGCCATTGTAGGAGAGAACAACGATGCTGTAACTCGCTCCAATAGGCTCAACAACTGCAACTCTCTCTCTGCCCTCCCACCCCCACGTCTCATCTACGGCCTCCCGATAAGTTTCATCATCACTCTCCAGATGACTCAAAAAACAAGTTTAACACAAAGGCCTTCGCGACCAATATTATCCATAATAGAGATTTTTGGGTTAGGTCACGTAAATAGTGCATATTAACGCGTATTATTGAGTGCATGTTTACATGATTGAACCCAAAACTCTAGATGATGGACTCAAAAAACCACTGGCAGACTTCTCACACCCGTATGCAAGACGATATCGCCCCAATATTCGAATTGTTCAACTATCCCCCGAACCAGTCCAGGATAAATTTCAAGATCACACTCAGCATTTTGACGGTCCTCCGTGGTCTGATCCCTTATGTACAATACAAGAAACTACATTTTATTCAGATTGTGCTTTCGATATCGTGTCATGAGACGGAGTATCCACTCGGATCTCTCACGGAGCAGCGGAACCCGTCCTATTGGAGAATGGCCCACAGAAGAGAACATCACAAAGCTACCTCTGACATTGCTTCTAGTGACCTCTGGTCCACAGAGTAAAGGGAAGCACATTCTAACCCACTCTGAACGTGAGAGTAATGTCCGTCACATGAAAGTTGAGCCGATATTGGACTTGGTCAAATTAGCAAGAAAGTGTTATCACCCAGCACGTGCATCGATCGGTTGATCGTTAGTTTGTGGCATAGAGATCCCCAAAAAATAGATATCTTTTGGATCATCCGAGATTTTTAATTATCCGCAGTCATCCTCCACATCATTAGCGCAGATAATCGAGTCTACTGTATATGCAAATTTGTCTCCTTACTCCCCGGAGGAGGCGGCGGTCTGGTGTCGGGAGTGCTGATGTTGCCGAGAAACGCGGCCGGTTTCTCCTTGACCACGAGGTCGCGAGGAGTCTCGAGGGAGCCACAGCACAGGGCCAACTGAAACAGCTTCCGGGCCAGCGTGTCCCCTTTCACCTGCCCCAGGAAGTCCTGCACACACTGTTGGTGGAAACAACAAAGGACCCAAACCACGTGCAGCCATATCACTCTGTTGGGACAAATAGAGGGTGACACATGCATAGATGTCCGACCAATTTCAATGCCCCCCCTTACTTTTGTCTCAACGTGTGACTGAATTTTGTGAAAGCGATGGCCCTAAATATTATAGAGGAGTGTTAATTCAGTGGTAGAGCAAGTCTTTTGATAATGGTGGAAGTATCCACAGACTTGAAAAGTATGGCGATTATCACTCATTAAATAATTCCGAGGACAAATGTATTATGGAAAATCTTTGACAAATCTAAGCAAATGCATGAATGTTCTCGCAAGGTAATTTTGTTGCATTAAGTCCAGACGCCATGGCCCCACCTTCTTCAGCTTATTCACAAAGATGTCCTCGGCGTTCTGGAAGACCTGCAACACCATCTCGGCCGCCGGCTGTGTCGTGAACTGTCGGCGAAGATCGGCGCTCGTCCCTGGCAAGGGGAACGACTCCAACAGGTATTTCTTGACCTTGTGTGGCCGGCCCTCCACCTCCTGCTTGATGTCACACTCGATGCGAGCCATTCCACGGTCCATCACCTCCCGCTCGCCTTTCTGGGCCTTGCCGATCACCTCAACAAACAACACAATGTTAGCAACTGTGGCGGCCACAGATGCAGGGCAGTGCTGTAGTTGCGATGATGGAACACGTGATGGACGAGTGGTTCAACAGCGAATGCAAGGTGTGCTGCTAATGCACGATTGCAATCGAGAGATGGGATTGGTGGATCATTCTAGCGGCAGTGGCTTTTGGCAAGCCATCGAACAAAGACAGTCACCGCATCACTCGCTTTCAGATGGGCTTCTGCGGCCAACTGGAATGCTCTTCCTTCCGATATCAGGAAGCCATTGGAGCTATGCACTTTTAAATCTAGATTGAAAACAATTTCTTTAGAACTGCTTTTTGTGTTCAGTTTGTTGTCCTCCACACCTCTGATTAGCACAGTTGGCTACGTACAGTGCGAAAGAAGTTCAACATATATACATGTGGTTTTACCCAATCCAGTCATTTCTGAGTACTTGTTTAGATTTGCAAATTTTGATTCTGACGCCGGCACACATGTCCTCCTCATTCATTAATAACACGGGATTTTTTTTACATTATTTGTGAAGCATATAGAAATGCAGTTTTGGATAATACACCCGCAATATTAACTAGGGCGACTCCTGGGATCGAATCGCGAACCTCTGAAACAAGCGACAAATGCACAACCACTCGGGAAAGAAGATTTCTGTAAGGAGCGGTACAGTAAAATAGGCCTCAGCCTTCAATACGATATATATTAACATGATGTACTTACACGAGTAGTTACTTCAGTGCTCTTGTCACAGCACTGCACCCACAAAACTGAAGTCGTGTTGGAAGTCTGTCTCAGACTGCATGACAAAAGGATACACCACATTCACTTGACAGGGAGACAGGTGCGAAACGTGTGTGCCTGAGCAACTGAGGATAGCTCAGCATTGTGGCCGTGTAAGGCAAACGCAGGGGCGGGGGAATATTGGTAAAAGGCTGATGCAGTGTCACTCTCAGGTGTGAACACAGCGACACGTACGTTGTGGCTGTGTGTCAGCAATTCCAGAACGCATTTAATTCCGAAAGTAAACCCCCTCAAGGGCAACAACAATACATACTTGAGGCAATCTTGATTTGAAGCTTTCGTGACTGCAGGAATCCACACTCTTTGGTTCTTTCGGTAAAGTCACGTAAAATCGAGGAGGAGGCCGCTTTCCTACCTTACAGTAACACGCTAATTTCTCACGCTAACATCACTAGCCCTGGTCACTTCTTTATGACCCATGGGCTACACACATTTCAAACCATTTAAAACAGTCTGCCTCAGCAGCACACCAAGGCTCTCCCACCTGATGACGGACGCTTGTGTTGCGCCCGAAACGTCGTGATTTATTTTATTTTATACCTACGTGACTTTACCGAAAGAACCAAAGAGTATAACTTGAGGCATCCAATAATAATACAATTCGCAGTCAACAAGCGACGCAATGCATACACACGTACACACACACACACGCTCGTACACGCAGGCACAGCACGTACGGAAATGCCCAGAGGTATGCTGGTGATACGGATGCCCAGATCGTGAATATCCGGAGCCCCGTATCGTTCCATGAGATGCTTCAGCAAGTCCGGCACCTTGAAAGCGTGCCATCACTCCTTTGCCTCGGGAGCTGCGGCTCTTGGCCACGAAGGTCCTAAACTCTGCCGCAAACAACAACAACAACACGAGCGGGTTACGCAGAGCGCATGCTAGGGGAGCAACGACGACGCATTGATTCGGACGTGATCATTCATCCTGAAGATCGCGATATGCACACCGGATCGCGTGCGTAAGAATTTATGTTTTAGATTTGTATACGTTGCGTGTCATTGTTTCACATTGTCCAACACCCACCCACTCCAGTCACTAGAGCCGGCTGTGTTCACGTTTTAAAACAAGGCGTTGAATCTAGAATTTATTCACGAGCCCTCAATCGCGATAATCGATTGATTCGCGACATGGGTGGCTGGGGTGGCGCGTATCGCTTCTGTTTATGTCTGCAAGGAATCACTTGCTGAGCCTTCGTATCATTTCAAATACCAAACAAATTCATGCATCAGTAGGACTGGGGACTTGAAAAAGGGAAAACATCCGATAAGCGACGTTTCGGGCAATGACCCTTCTTCATATTGCATAGAAAGGCCAGAGAGATTGAGTGAACAATAAGAATTGGAAACTGCACTTCACAGTGATTACCGTGTTTCAAAAGTTATTAGGTAACCATTCATATGAACCTTATGGTGGGACTCCGGGGTCCCATAAGTCCCCGGCTCTTGCATAAACATTATATTATATATAATGTAAACATTGTATTATAATGTAAACATTATTTTACATATTATATATAAACATTATATTATATATGATGTAAACATTATATTCTAATATAAACATTATATTATATCTTCTTTGGTTCTTTCGGTAAAGTCACGTAGAATGAGAATAAAATAATAAATTGATAAAATAAAATAACACAATAATATTCTCACGACGTTTCGGCCACAACACAAGCGGCCTTCATCAGGTGAAGGGAGCGAGACTGTCTGGTAGGACAGCGCTGGAGTGAGAGAGCCACGTTCAGATCACGGCTTTTAAGCTGTGTGAGAGGAACAAAGAGCCTTGACGAAGGAATTAGCATAAAATTTAGCATTGAAAAGGCTGAATGATTAGCTTGTGACTGGTCACAGAAATAGCTATGTTAAAAGTTAAAGCATACACATCCGCATATTATAATGTAAACATAAACTGTGGTCTTTTTCACCAATGGGTTTGAAGGATGGTGGCAAGTGTTGTCTTGTTAAACTATGCCTTTAAAAATGAAAACTACTTACCTACAGTAGCTCTATTTAAATACACTATCGAAAACATAATTTACTCCCCTCTGCCAATAATCGTGTTTCTCAGTGTGGATTTGTAAACACACTTGTTAAACAATACATAAAATAGTACGCGTTTTCAATGCGCTGTTCATATTGTAAAATGTGTTTATACCTATGTGACTCTACAGCAGTTGCAGAGCCGCACTTTTATATAATTCAGGTCAAAGCCAGATAAACAGTGGAGGATAAACATCGCATGAAGGCGGGGCAATTGTTGTGCAATCATTTCAGGTCAAATTTACAGGTGCGTTTTATTCATGCCACACAGGTAGAGAGTTGAGAGTGAAACCTGGCCCACTGGCATCGTGAGTCATGGATCATGAGTCACCCGGACTTGTTGTGTTTGTTTATGGTTGCTATACAAGCCATCAAATCTACACCACGAAGAGAGTTGATGAACAAGTAGGAGAGTGTGTAACTGGATTACATTCATGTGCACAGGCGTTTCAGATGTGAATATAAAATAAATAAGGTCGACTCAAACGCCACTCTTTAGGATTTGGCACACTCAACATTTTAATTGATAAATTAAGACCAGCAAACAATAATCAAATGGGTCATGCATCGATGCACCAATTGTGGTTACGGACTGCTTAAGAAGAAAATGATGAATGCAGATTCGAAGCGAGTTTAAACATGAATCTACACCATTTAAATATATTTTAAACAACCCGTTGCAAACATGACAGTAATTTGAAATGTAGCACTGTACATCAGAACAATTTGAAAGACGTTAGAGATTTGAAACTGTCCAAAAAGAAAGGAGGAAAATAAATGTATTTTTACATAATACAGGTTTTTTAGGTAAGATCACGTAAATATAAAAATGTCGGTAAACCCACCACCACCCGAAATAGCCAATTAGTAAGGTTTGTCACTTAAACAGAACATGCCAATTCGTTACTAGTACAGCACACCGGTTGTGTGTTAGAGAGCAAAGCCACAACATTAATAATCTGAGTACGACGTTTCGCCAGTAATTACAACCAGCATCATCAGGAGGCAGCCAGATTTGTGGATTTCTAAATGTAGATTTATTTAAATCTAAATTAAAAAAAACATATAGAGAAACTGGAACATTATTATTACAGAATTTGGTGGGACATATGTCGAAAAGAGAATGACTCCAGCTTAGCTTGCAAGAACTAAGAGACACTGTGTGGCCATGTGGCCTTAATGAGAGAGACTGACTCCAGCTTAGCTTGCAAGAACTAAGAGACATAGTGTGGCCATGCGGCCTTAATGAGAGAGACTGACTCCAGCTTAGCTTGCAAGAACTAGGAGACACAGTGTGGCCATGTGGCCTTAATGAGAGGGACTCACTCCAGCTTAGCTTTCAAGAACTAAGAGACATAGTGTGGCCATGCGGCCTTAATGAGAGAGACTGACTCCACCTTAGCTTGCAAGAACTAAGAGACACAGTGTGGCCATGTGGCCTTAATGAGAGAGACTGACTCCAGCTTAGCTTGCAAGAACTAAGAGACACAGTGTGGCCATGTGGCCTTAATGAGAGAGACTGACTCCAGCTTAGCTTGCAAGAACTAAGAGACACAGTGTGGCCATGTGGCCTTAATGAGAGAGACCGGTAGAACAAAGTTGACGTTGGAATGAAGACAAATGGACGAGGAAGGACACGGACTGCGTTTCACGCATCGCCGAGTGCGTCTCGAAACCTTACCACGCCTACATATATTAACGGACATCGATTAAAGTGGTCCCATTAGATTTACAATTAGTCTGAATCTTTAGTACACATTTAATGCCTAGGAATATAAAACATGTTGTAAGAGAATACAGGTCATTTAAACACATTCAAATATTGCTTACTACAACCAAAGCTCTTTGAAGAGTCGTAATTTAAAATCAAATGGCAGAGCAAAATATTTTAATTAATTTCACTGCTCAAGAAAGTAGTCCGCTCAGAAAGCGCGTTGTGACGGAGCGCGTTCCGCGTTGTGCGAGAAGCGTTCCCTAAAGTAAAGAAAACGCGTTGTAGTGAAAACGCGTTATCGTGTGAACACGCGGGACAGACCCAGGTGTTGTGGGTTAACTCCCCGAGATAAACTTTCTTCCAACTTTGTGTTTTATACGCCCGGTGCTCCGCCAATAATTGTTGTGAGCGTCGCTCCTCTGCCCTCTGTTGTTCATGGAGGGAGACTGCACCCTAGTGCCCAGTATCATCCTCCGCGAGCCTCTTCAAATTGCTGATCTTGACACCGCTGGAAGCAGTCATCGGCCTTGACCTCACCTCACAACAGTGCAATTTTAACAGCTCAACATCAAAACACAATGATGGGTCGCTTGCACCAATCGCACAACATCCCAGCATTGACTCTCAGCTGTTACTTGTGTAGAGGGGGTCACGTGTGTCACCATAATTGCCCTAATCCTACAACTCGTGCTGGGTAATATTTTCCTTGCCATATTACCTGTGACACACATAATGAGGACAACCGGTAAGTCAAATGAAACCAGATGTGGGAAACCTGTTCTTTATAATATTATTAATAAGCAATTTGAACACGACTTTTAGAAACACCGATGCAGCTATACACGTGCCATATTGCCCAGAAATTCAGTTGATACTAATAGGGTTTATTTGCCAGTATTGTACATTATTAAAATTACATTTATTTGGGCGGCAGGGTGGTGCAGTGGTCACGCCCGTGCATGACATCTTCTGAAGGACTGCCTGGCTTCGCTTTCCTCATTCTGGTCCCTTTCTCTGTATGGGTTTACTCCTATAGCAAAACAACAACAACATACAATGTAACTGGTACTAGCCAAACATCCAAATTACTCCTGCGAAAAGTTGGCAGGCCCCTCCTGAAAAAGAGTCTTGAGACTCAGTGAGGCTTTCCCAGGGAAACAAGCCTTCTAACAACATTGTTTCACTGCATGTGAAAAATAAAGATTTTCAGTATTAAATCTCAGTGGCTGTTTTCATTGAAACATCAAGTTACGTGCAAGTGATAATTGTAACTGGCACACAGTATTCCTTCACTTTGGCGCGAGGAACTACAGATGAGGGAAGGCGGCAGTCAAATGGTGAGCAGCTGGCAACAAATCCCCCCCACCACTCCTGCCCATGCTCTGTTGTCCTCTTTATATAAAGATGTTATCGGCCAATTAATGAGAGTTTGTACCCTTTGGTTGTTTAGGTAAAGTCGCGTAGGTAGAACAAATAATAATGGATCACGACGTTTCGATCGCCGCACAAGCAATCGACGATTTTTTTAATTAGTTTTTTTCTACTTACGTGACTTTACCGAAAGAACCAAAGAGTAAGGATTCCTGCAGTCACGACAGCTTCAAATCAAGATTAATGAGTGTTTACATGTGGGAGGAAATCGGAGCACCTGGAGAAATCCAAGCAAATGGGGGGGCCAATGCTCTATCACAAATCTACAGATGGAACAGGCGGAGTCCACATTATTCCACACCGCCTTCTCTACCTCCTTGACGACCAAGGGGTGGGAGTTGTCGCAACATTTTTGTGATCCACCAACCCTCACCTCCACGTAGTCGTTGATTACAGGGATACATAGCCACCACAACCATCCGGCTAAAGTAGCTGTAATGCACGTCTAAAATTCTACAAAAGTTGATGGGGTCGTAGGTCAATTGGTTTGATTTTTATGCGCATTAACCAGTCTCTAACGTATGCACATTTAGATTCGCATTCGGCCGCCAATGGAACAGGTGGTGTCCAAAAGCAAAGTGGATGTACTGATTGTATCTTCATTGCGGGACTCATCCAGCAGTGGATTGACATGGGTTTCAGGTATCCACGTGTGGACGGGCAATAAACACTGGGGCCACCTGGCGGTAAATGTTTGCCGGTGCACATTGGGACCGGCTCACACGTCACTGGCCCCAGGCAGCCCCCAGCCACTGGCGTGCAACACAGCGAAGGGAATCTCCCACCAATGAGGACCACGCACAACCCAGGGTGCAGTCCTAGAACTTGGACTCGCAAACACAACAAAACCCATAGCCGCCAACCCACACGGTTTACCCGTATTCTGTTGGGGGAAAGTGAGTTGTCAGGTCCATACGGCAGACGGCCGTTTAAATACGGGCAACATTTTTGTTAAGTTTATTTGTGTGTTTCTCCCTTGTCATGGGACTTTGTAGGATGGACGTTGGGATTTATAAGGGGCACGGGGTGACCAACAAGGTCTGAATTGGTCTGTAATAAGGTAGGCACTGATGAGGGGTTGACAGCGATGCAAACCCCACACAATACAAAACGCCAAACGGCCAGTAACAATCAAAAATAATAATACATAACTGTCCAATGAGTAATTAGATAATTAAGATCAAAGAAACGCGTTCCTTAAATTGATCAAGTTTATTGTTGCAAGAGTTTGGGAAAACAGGAAGACCGGGTGTGGATTCCAGAGTGGAGCAGTGCAAACTGATAAATCTGAAAAGAAGAGTGAGGTGACCTGCATGGTGGTGAGCGGGTGGGTGAGTAAATGGGTGAGTGTTTGAGTAAACGAGTGGAGGAGTGTGTGATAGGGTGATTGAGTCAGTGACCGGATGAGTGGGTGACTGGATGCGTGGGTGACTGAATGTGTGGGTGATTAGATGAGTGGGTGATTGAGTGGGTGACTAAATGAGTGGGTGACTAGATGAGTGGGTGACTGGATGAGTGGGTGATAGGGTGATTTAATTAGTGACTAGATGAGTATGTGATAGGGTGATTGAGTGGGTGACTGGATGAGTGGGTTATAGGGTGATTGCGTGGATGACTGGATGAGTGGGTGACTGGATGCGTGGCTGATTTGATGAGTGGGTGATAGGGTGATTGAGTGGGTGACTGAATGAGTGGGTGACTGGATGAGTGGGTGATAGGGTGATTGAATTAGTGACGAGATAAGTGTGTGATAGGGTGATTGAGTTAGTGACTGGATGAGTTAGTGACTGGATGAATGTGTGATAGGGTGATTGAGTTAGTGACTGGATGAGTGGGTGACCGAGTTGTTTAGTTGAGTGCGTTGCTGTGAACTGCAGTGAGGCGTGGTGGTTGAACGCGGAGTGGATGAGACGAAGCGGTCAAAGTGTCTGGTAGACCGAGTCCCTTAACGTGGGTGGAGGGGGGAATCAACGAGGGGAAGTTCACTGCAACATTCACCATGCTGGTGCTAGTAGTCGCCGCGAAAAAAGAGTGATACAGGGCTGACTGAATGAAGGTTGAGGCGAGGATGCAAGGTGGTGTAGAGGAGGTGAAGAGGAGGGTAGAGGAGGTGAGGTGGTGAGGAGGCGTAGAGGAGGGTGCCCCGCTCTTGGCGTTGATCTTGGTGAACACGTGTCCGCGCCCCGTCTCGTAGCTCTGCCCGGTGCTGATGCAGCCTCCACGGGCCGCAGCGCCCAGCGGCCTCGCCGAGTCCGTGCCCAGCTCCGCTCTGAGCAAGCTCTCCATTGCACGCTGTCTGCTCGCAGCGACAAATACAACGTTAAACTCCCCCCCCCCCCCCCCGTCCCGTGTGGCCTCTAACACAGGGGTCCTCAACCCCCGGGTTGCAAGAGCACTTGCTTCAAGTACATTAAAACCCACTTTTTGGTGTAGATATGTAGATGACACTTTGGTTGTCTGGCGACATGGGAAGGATACACTTAATGAATGAATGTCTAAATCTTCTCAATTCACAAAAAAACGGCCATCCAGTTCACCATGGAAATGGAGGTGAATAACACACTCCCTTTCCTGGATATTTTGCTCGGACGAGGCCTAAATGGTAAAGTAACACACACAGCATTTACCGAAAGGGAACACATACTGATGCCTATCTGAATGCAGATTGGCATCATCACCCGCACAGAAATCCTCTCAACAAGATGCTCATACATCTGGCTAAAACAGTATCAGATGGTCAAAGTCTGAGGAGAGAGATTAAACATGTCAAAGAAACGCTACGATTGAATGTCTACAATAATGCTCAAATTAACAGAGCAGTGAATTCTAAACCAAAATCAAACAGCAATACTGCTGAATCAGGTTATTAAACAATTAAAATACCATATATCGTGGGAGTAACTGACAAATTAGCTAGTAGTCGCAGCTAAAAAAAAAGTGATACATTAATGACAGGGCTGAATGAATGAAGGTTGAGGCAAGGATGCGGGGTGGTGTAGAGGAGGCGAAGAGGAGGGTAGAGGAGGTGAGGTGGTGAGGTGTTGAGGTGGCGTGGTGAGGAGGTGAGGTGGCGTGGTGAGGAGGTGAGGTGGCGTGGTGAGGAGGCGTAGAGGAGGCGAGGAGAAGGGTAGAGGAGGTGAGGTGGTGAGGAGGCGTAGAGGAGGCGTAGAGGAGGGTGCCCCGCTCCTGGCGTTGATCTTGGTGAACACGTGTCCGCGCCCCGTCTCGTAGCTCTGCCCGGTGCTGATGCAGCCTCCACCGGCCGAAGCGCCCAGCGGCCTCGCCGAGTCCGTGCCCAGCTCCGCTCTGAGCAAGCTCTCCATTGCGCGCTATCTGCTCGCAGCAACAGACACAACGTTAAACTCCCCCCCCCCCCCCCCCCCCGGTCCCGTGTGGCCTCTAAATACTTATTTCCTTGGGAGAGGTGATTTATCGGATGAGGCCTAAATGGTAAAATAACACACACAGCGTTTACCAAAAGGGAACGCATACTGATGCCTATCTGAATGCAGATTCGCATCATCACCCGTACAGAAAACCTCTCTCATCAAGATGCTCATACATCTGGCTAAAACAGTGTCAGATGGTGAATGTCTGGGGAGAGAAATTGAACATGTCAAAGAAACGCTACAATTGAATGTCTACAATAATGCTCAAATAATTAACAGCAATGAATGCTAAACCAAGATTGAACAGCAATACTGCTGAATCAGGTTATTAAACAATTAAAATACCATATATCGTGGGAGTAATTGAGAAATTAGCTCGAGTTTTGGAAAAGCAAAAAGCTAAACATCTAAGTAAGATTTGGCACGGTACACAAAATTCAAAAAATAGTATCTTGTACTTAAGATGAATTGCCTAAGTTGTCAACGGATGGTGTGTATCGGATTAATGGCTTATGTGGCAGATGTTATATTGGACAGATGGGATGTAACATTAGCGTAAGACTAAAGGAACACCAAATAAATATTAAACACTCTCAAACATAACTGTCGGAAGTTGCAGTACATGCTTGCCAACAAGAACACTTCATGTATTTTGATAACGATGAAGTGTTGTGTAAAACTCATTATTACTGGCCAAGACTAATTCGAGAATCCATTGAAACTGAGAAAATTTGTATTATTTTAACCTCTCTGACAGCTACAGGCTTAGTGCGGCCTGGAAGCGTATTATTAAGTAATTGTGATTGTAAGATGAGGAGATGAAGGCAGAAGAAGATGTGGGGCGATGTGGTGATGCGGTCAAACGTGGTGGCCCGAGGAGCGGAGGGAGAGATGGCGCGGGACGGGGCGGTGTGGAGAAGGTGGCAAGGACGGCGGACCCCACGTGAGTGGAACAAATGCGTGGAAGAAGACGACATCTCACATTTATCATTACTTATAGAGGAAACATACTAATTTAATTATTACTAATCAATTATATAATTTCAATAATCCCCCTCCCCGCCTCTGATTTCTGCACCTGATGGGTTCAGTGATGACATCGCCTTTCTCTATTTAAGACCGGAAGCAGGTGGATGGCTTCACTATTCTGGCAAATCGCCCGATGATGCTGGATGTAATTACCAGTGAAACGTCGTACTCATCTTGTGGATTTACTCTCCAAAACACCGGTGGGCTGAAGTAGTAACTAAGTGGAGTTTTGTTTACGTGACAAATTCCTTACTAATTGGCTGTGTCAGGTGGTGTAGGGTTATGACACATTTATACTTACACGATCTAACCCAAAAACCTTTGTTATGAAATTAGGACAATTTATTAAATATATTGTATACCAGAAAATACAGCAATTGACTAAACATATACGGCAATAGATGTAACCTCGCAGCAGTGAACGTGACGAAATTTCATCATGGAAATGTCCGCTGCACAAAACCTTGAGTTCATCGCCCTACACGTGGTACCTCAGCCTCAGGATGAAATAAATCATCAGGGAGTTCTCCGTGAGCATCGTGCGCGCTCCAAATCCAGAGTTGAGCCGTGGTCTCGGCACCCAGCCAGCCGCCTTCTCTTCTTGGGGCAGTCGGAGTCCAGCGCGCTATCGAAGGGCACGTGGTGAACGCTCAGGACGTGTCTCTTGAGCTTCGACTTCTGCGTCGCTCCGTACGAGCAGTCACTGCACGGGAAGGGCTTTTCCTCTGGAACACAAGACATCCACCGTTGAGCACACGCACGCGCTAATACATAATTTATTTATCACCATGCAGTGGATGCCATAGCATTACTATGTATATGGGACGTTTTATCAATCACGGTTGCTGACCACAGGCCCAAAGGCCCAAAGGCCTAAAATGCCAAATGGCCAGCAACAAATACCTCCGATTAGCACGGTTGGCTACGTATGGTACGAAAGAAGTTCAACATGCGTGCAAATAGTAGAAAAGCAAGATACTGATTTCCTGAAAAATATCAGAAGAACACATTTTTGGGGCTTATTTTGAAGCCCCAACATTTTGCAGATATGGTCAACATATGCGTACATTAACTAATTTGTGAAATTATGAATTACATCCAAATGAAATGTAGTGTGTGCATTACTAGGACGTACCTAAAGGTGCCAGGTTGGGTTCATCCACCTTGGGGATGCTCTGCTCCACGCAGCCTCCTGCTTCCGTGCAGTCCATCCTCTTGATGTCCGAATTCTGGCTGTTGCTACTGCTGCAATTTGTGACGCTGGTGGTGGTCTTCTTTCTTTTAATGGGCTTAGGTCTACTTCGCTTTTCCTTCTTCTTCTGCTGCAAGGCCATCAACACTTTCATGCTCGTCATAGGATCGAGAGCAGCGTATGGTTTATTCTCACTGACTGGTGAAGCAGTTTGTTGACGTGGAACTAGGCCAAAGCATTCAAGAAAATTGGATTTCATGTCATTTATCTTAACGCCGCTATCTTTTGTCGAAGTGTAATCATGTTCAGGCTTCGGTCTGTACAAGAACTGTGCGTGAAGACTTTCATGAGTTTTCAGGATTTCAATAGGACTTAAAAATCCGCAGACTGAGCACATCTCATAGGGCGACGGTGGATTCAACACCGCATTGGCAAAACTGCCGTTATTCACCAAGCCTGGTGCACCCTTTATCATGTAATCCTTCTCATGGGTCTCTAAATGCCTTTTTAATTTTCCTAGCTGATCAAACCTTTTTCCGCATATGCCGCACCATTGATCACGGGTCTCCTTGTGCGTTCTTACGTGGGCTTCTAGGCACCATGCCAGCTGGAATTTTTTCCCACAGACGTCACAAGAGATAAGTTTTTTCGTTCTTGTAATTCTACCGGATTGAGGTGGGGTTGAGATGGGTGCTGGTGAAGTGCCATCAATGGTGAAGGCAATTCTCCCAGCACCACCTTGACTCGCAGCGGAGTTGCTCTCGCACATCTGAAACAAAAGACAAAGGTCACGCGCATGACACCCGTGTCACGAGTGTACTCACACAGGCATACTTAAGGTGACATAAGATTCATATATACTACAACTCATTATACCAGAACTCCACAATATTGCAGTTCCTATCATGTACGATTTTACTCCTCTTATCCACCCAAGTAAGATTTTGTTTAACAACAATGACGAACTACCTCCATTTTCCTAATGTTACCCACCAAATAGGCCTTTCTGTATATACACACCAACAATATAATGATGGCACCACACGTTCACTCCACTATTCACAACACTCTGACTCGCAATCTCCATATAAGATTGTAATATCATTTCTGTACGAGGGCCCGTCAAAAAGTTTTGAGAATGGACACTTTTTTTACAAACAACTACGTAAAATAGTCTTCAAAAAAAGTACAGTATAGTACTATTAATGGCACTTATAACTGAACGTCATTATCTCTCATGCTAATTATTACAATGTTAAGTAGTTACCCAGGAAAGCTTCATTGAGTCTAAGTACTGCATTTTCAGAAAGGTCCCATTGCATTGAGATGTTTGTGTCAGTGGAACCCAGAGAGACCCCACCTTGCATATGGGGAAATAACACAACCTCACACAGATGGATTCAACCCACAAGCTCAAAGCATTCCTTGTTTAACAAAGTATTCAGTGTAATGTTTAATATAATTTATTTGGTAATATATAGTATCGTAATTGTATAGTCAATATATAGCAGTGTGGTATACAGTAGGGTTGGTAAAATAATACAGTGTAATATTATTATAATCTAAGGTATAGGGTAGTGTATAGTAACGCTGCGTATAATTCAATGTTGGGGTCTGTCTATGGCAGTTTATAATAAAACATTATTTGGAGGCATATTATAATAATTTTTGCGACATAGAAGTGTAATGTATAATGACGTATTGTTATTAGCTCAGCTTAGTGGAGAATATATTGAGTACATTGATTATATTTATGTAGTTTATATTTAGTTCTTTCACATCGGTTTGTTGTATGATAGTTGGGTAGTTGCAGTTCTTTAGCGTCAATATACTAAATGCCTCTGTTGATATATAAACTCTGACTTTAACATAGCTACTTCCGTGACAAGTTACATGCTAATTCCTCGCATTAACATCATGCTAATCTCCCAGTTACATGCTAATTTCTGACGTTAACATCCTGCTAATATCTCACATTAACACATCTACTTCAATGCTAAATTATTCTGTTGATATGTAAACTCCTTTGTCAAGGTGCTCTGCTCCTCCCACCCAGCTTAAAATAGGCTGCCAAGCTTAGCAGTGTTCATTGGAGCGCTGTCTTTCCGACAGTTCTGTTTCTTCACCTGAGGAAGGCTACTTGTGTTGTGGCCGAAACGTCGTGAGAATTTTATTGTTTAATTTTAATTATTTTATTATTTCCCTTCGACGTGACTTTACCGAAAGAACCAAGAAGATGAATCCCTGCAGTCACGAAAGCTTTCAATCGAAATTTATTCAAATCAAGTTGTTTTCTTTTTACCACAGTACTTTATGGAATCCTCAAGAATAAATGCATTTTTAGAAGTATTAAACTACACTTGAAGATGTGTGAGAATGTAATTCTGCAGATGCAAGCACAGGCAAACTCGTATCTGCATATACAAGTTTCTGGGCCTCCTCACTTCACCAAACCCGCATTGACCGGCATGGTGAAGTATGGTTAAACAACTCCCACGAACGACATGGTGTGGGGGAGGCCTCTATCAAAACGCTGGATCGACAAAGGGCTGATACATGTCACGACATTGTACGTTAAGACCGTTCTCTCGTCAGCACAAGCCGTCTATGTGGACAATAGATGGCACGACACACGTGTACACGATGTTTGTGTGCGTATATTCAGCGTGTGCATCAAGTCATAATTATATAAGGTCGCGATTATGCTCAAAACGAACCAAATGTATAACATCACGAATAACTTTGGAGGTCTCCAGAGCCTGAACAATATTTGAAGTAGACACTGACCCTTGTCACGAGTTCTTATGAACTATAAACTAAACTATAAACTATTTCTATTTAACCAGGTAAGGCCCACTGAGCTATATAACTCTTATCAGAAGCGACCTGGACACAAATGATAGCTCAACGAAAGTGGCTTATCATGTGGACATTTATAGCAGTCAAGTACTCTAAACTCACGTTTCTAAATGTGGAGGGGAAAACCGAAGGACCAGGAGAAGAATCTACGCGACCACAGGGGAAAAAAATAAACAAATACAGAGCAGGCGTCAGGGTCTGGATGGAACCTCCACGCTGCTGTAGGCCTAGCGAGGTAGTTAACATCTCGACACCGCGGCGCCCCTTATTAAAAGCTTAGCCATGTCTAGCAAGGTTATTGACTCATTTCACTCGACTCACGGCACCACAAGTAATGTATTAAACAAATAAAACAATAATAAAGTAGAGAGGCGCTACTTACATTTAACAATGTTGTTGTTAACTTTAAAAGGAGCGCGCTTCTGTCTGGCTTGCAGTCTGGCGATCGCGGTCTCCACTTCCTGGATAAGCCACGCCCGTCGCGGCTATGCCCCGCCCACTGTCGTGCAAGCCACGCCCCCGCGGATCGGGCCAAGCTCATCCCACGGTGAAAGCCCCACAATCGGAATCTTTATTTACAGACAGTCCTCGACTTACGAACGCCCAAATTACAAACAGCCGCCCTTCAGAACCAACTGGCATGAAATATAAATTATTTTATATCGCCTGAAAACGCGAACTCGCGCTTGTGAGTGAGTGCGCGTGCGTGAGTGTGAGCAGGGGGCACAGGTGGTGCATCAGCCAGTCATCTCAGTCATCTCAGTCAGTCGACCCGTGGCACCACCTGGGTCTGCCCCGTGACCTGCCAGCAGGCGTTCGACACTTCACGTGGCCTCAAGGTGCACATGGCCTGGCACAAGCGTCGTGGTGACGTCACCGCCACTTAGTGGCGAATGGCGGTTGTTGTTGTTGTTGTGAGACAGTGAGAGAGTGTGAGGTCGACTCAGCCTCAGATGAGTTCCTGGTGCGGTGTGGAGTGAACATCGCTACTGGGGGAGACAAAGGCGACCGTGGAGGAGAATCCTCCAGGTGCTCACTGATACACTCACCAACTTTACCTCACCAATTACACCTCACCCACCTCACCACCCCAATTACACCTCACAAACCTCACCTCACCAATTACACCTCACCAATCACACCACACTCACCTCACTCACCAAACACCAACTCCACTAACCGCACAAATGGCACTCATCACACCTACTACACTCATCTCACCCACTACATTCACCACACCACCCACTACATTCACCAAACCAACCACTACATTCACCACACCAACCACTACATTCACCACACCACCCACTACATTCACCACACCAACCACTACATTCACCACACCACCCACTACATTCACCACACCAACCACACAGTCACCACACCACCCACTACATTCACCACACCAACCACTACATTCACCACACCAACCACTACATTCACCACACCAACCACTACATTCACCACACCAACCACTACATTCACCACACCACCCACTACGTTCACCACACCACCCACTACATTCACCAAACCAACCACTACATTAACCACACCAACCACTACATTCACCACACCACCCACTACATTCACCACACCAACCACACAGTCACCAGACTGACTGCACCCATCTCATCCACAGCACCAACCTCACTCATCTCACCAATCAAAACTCATCTCAACGACCGCAATTCACCACCTTCCATGCTGCCATCTACATCAGTGGCCAGCAGATGGCAGCATCTACAGGCCACATTCTTGGCCAGTCGATGGCAGCATGGAACGGAGGTTACCGAGCAATCTATAAACGTACGATATTTATTTTGGCTCTCTACGAGGCGTGGTATCTCAGGTAGGTCTGGTTACTCACACGTACATATTATTTGGTGAGGAATTGGCAAGACATCTCAAGCAGAATCCTAAAAATTAGAGACTCAACAAGGCATCTGTGGATGAAGTCAGGCCCGTGTCTGTCTGCTCGATTATTTCATATCTGTCAACCCCTTATCAGGGCCGAGCTTATTACAGACCAATTCAGACTTTATTGGTCACCCCGTGCCCTTATAAATCTCAACGTAGTGAAAACGCGTTATCGTGTGAACACACATGACAGACCCAGGTGTTGTGGGTTAACTCCCCGAGATAAACTTTCTTCCAACTTTGTGTCTTATACGCCCAGTGCTCCGCCAATAATTGTTGTGACCGTCGCTCCTCTGCCCTCTGTTGTTCATGGAGGGAGACTGCACCCTAGTGCCCAGTATCATCCTCTGCGAGCCTCTTCAAAATGCTGATCTTGACACCGCTGGAAGAAGTCATCGGCCTTGACCTCACCCCACAACAGTGCAATTTTAACAGCTCAACATCAAAACACAATGATGGGTCGCTTGCACCAATCGCACAACACCACAGCATTGACTCTCAGCTGTTTCTTGTGTAGAGGGGGTCACGTGTGTCACCATAATTGCCCTAATCCTACAACTCGTGCTGCGTAATATTTTCCTTGCCATATTACCTGTGACACACATAATGAGGACAACCAGTAAGTAAAACGAAACCAGAGGTGGGAAACCTGTACTTTATAATATTATTAATTTCAGGCAATGTGAACACGACTTTTAGAAACACCGATGCAGCTATACACGTGCCACATTGTCCAGAAATTCAGTTGATACTAATAGGGTTTATTTGCCAGTATTGTACATTATTTAAATTACATTTGTTTGGGCGGCAAGGTGGTGCAGTGGTCACGCCCGTGCATGACATCTTCTGAAGGACTGCCTGGCTTCGCTTTCCTCATTCTGGTCCCTTTCTCTGTATGGGTTTACTCCCATGGGAAAACAACAACATACATTGTAACTGGTACTAGCCAAACATCCAAATTACTCCTGCGAAAAGTTGGCAGGCCCTCCTGAACAAGGGTCTTGAGACTCAGTGAGATTGCTTGTGTGGCGATCGAAACGTCGTGATCCATTATTATTTTTTCTACCTACGTGACTTTACCGAAAGAACTAAAGAGTAAGGATTCCTGCAGTCACGAAAGCTTCAAATCAAGATTAATGAGTGTTTGCATGTGGGAGGAAATCGGAGCACCTGGAGAAATCCAAGCAAATGCTCTATCACAAATCTACAGATGGAACAGGCGGAGTCCACATTATTCCACACCGCCTTCTCTACCTCCTTGACGACCAAGGGGTGGGAGTTGTCGCAACATTTTTGTGATCCACCAACCCTCACCTCCACGTAGTCGTGGATTACAGGCATACATAGCCACCACAACCATCCGGCTAAAGTAGCTGTAATGCACATCTAAAATTCTACGAAAGTTGATGGGGCAAATGTCGTAGGTCAATTGGTTTGATTTCTATGCGCATTAACCAGTCTCTAACGTATGCACATTTAGATTCGCATTCGGCCGCCAATGGAACAGGTGGAGTCCAAAAGGAAAGTGGATGTACTGATTGTATCTTCATTGCGGGACTCATCCAGCAGTGGATTGAAATGGGTTTCAGGTATCCACGTGGAGACGGGCAATAAACACTGGGGCCACCTGGCGGTAAATGTTTGCCGGTGCACATTGGGACCGGCTCACACGTCACTGGCCCCAGGCAGCCCCCAGCCACTGGCGTGCAACACAGCGAAGGGAATCTCCCACCAATGAGAACCACGCACAACCCAGGGTGCAGTCCTATAACTTGGACTCGCAAACACAACAAAACCCATAGCCGCCAACCCACACGGTTTACCCGTATTCTGTTGGGGGAAAGTGAGTTGTCAGGTCCATACGGCAGACGGCCATTTCAATACGGGCAACATTTTTGTTAAGTTTATATGTATTTCTCCCTTGTCATGGGACTTTGTAGGATGGACGTTGGGATTTATAAGGGGCACGGGGTGACCAACAAGGTCTGAATTGGTCTGTAATAAGGTAGGCACTGATGAGGGGTTGATAGCGATGCAAACCCCACACAATACAAAACGCCAAACGGCCAGTAACAATAAAAAATAATAATACATAACTGTCCAATGAGTAATTAGATAATTAAAATCAAAGAAACGCGTTCCTTAAATTGATCAAGTTTATTGTTGCAAGAGTTTGGGAAAACAGGAAGACCGGGTGTGGATTCCAGAGTGGAGCAGTGCAAACTGATAAATCTGAAAAGAAGAGTGAGGTGACCTGCATGGTGGTGAGCGGGTGGGTGAGTAAATGGGTGAGTGTTTGAGTAAACGAGTGGAGGAGTGTGTGATAGGGTGATTGAGTCAGTGACCGGATGAGTGGGTGACTGGATGCGTGGGTGACTGAATGTGTGGGTGATTAGATGAGTGGGTGATTGAGTGGGTGACTAAATGAGTGGGTGACTAGATGAGTGGGTGACTGGATGAGTGGGTGATAGGGTGATTTAATTAGTGACTAGATGAGTATGTGATAGGGTGATTGGGTGGGTGACTGGATGAGTGGGTTATAGGGTGATTGCGTGGATGACTGGATGAGTGGGTGACTGGATGCGTGGCTGATTTGATGAGTGGGTGATAGGGTGATTGAGTGGGTGACTGAATGAGTGGGTGACTGGATGAGTGGGTGATAGGGTGATTGAATTAGTGACGAGATAAGTGTGTGATAGGGTGATTGAGTTAGTGACTGGATGAGTTAGTGACTGGATGAATGTGTGATAGGGTGATTGAGTTAGTGACTGGATGAGTGGGTGACCGAGTTGTTTAGTTGAGTGCGTTGTTGTGAACTGCAGTGAGGCGCGGTGGTTGAACGCGGAGTGGATGAGACGAAGTGGTCAAAGTGTCTGGTAGACCGAGTCCCTTAACGTGGGTGGAGGGGGGAATCAACGAGGGGAAGTTCACTGCAACATTCACCATGGTGGTGCTAGTAGTCGCAGCGAAAAAAGAGTGATACAGGGCTGACTGAATGAAGGTTGAGGCGAGGATGCAAGGTGGTGTAGAGGAGGCGAAGAGGAGGGTAGAGGAGGTGAGGTGGTGAGGAGGCGTAGAGGAGGGTGCCCCGCTCTTGGCGTTGATCTTGGTGAACACGTGTCCGCGCCCCATCTCGTAGCTCTGCCCGGTGCTGATGCAGCCTCCACGGGCCGCAGCGCCCAGCGGCCTCGCCGAGTCCGTGCCCAGCTCCGCTCTGAGCAAGCTCTCCATTGCACGCTGTCTGCTCGCAGCGACAAACACAACGTTAAACTCCCCCCCCCCCCCCCCCCGTCCCGTGTGGCCTCTAACACAGGGGTCCTCAACCCCCGGGTTGCAAGAGCACTTGCTTCAAGTACATTAAAACCCACTTTTTGGTGTAGATATGTAGATGACACTTTGGTTGTCTGGCGACATGGGAAGGATACACTTAACGAATGAATGTCTAAATCATCTCAATTCACAAAAACCGGCCATCCAGTTCACCAAGGAAATGGAGGTGAATAACACACTCCCTTTCCTGGATATTTTGCTCGGACGAGGCCTAAATGGTAAAGTAACACACACAGCGTTTACCGAAAGGGAACACATACTGATGCCTATCTGAATGCAGATTGGCATCATCACCCCGCACAGAAATCCTTTCTCAACAAGATGCTCATACATCTGGCTAAAACAGTGTCAGATGGTCAAAGTCTGAGGAGAGAGATTAAACATGTCAAAGAAACGCTGCGATTGAATGTCTACAATAATGCTCAAATTAACAGAGCAGTGAATTCTAAACCAAGATCAAACAGCAATACTGCTGAATCAGGTTATTAAACAATTAAAATACCATATATCGTGGGAGTAACTGACAAATTAGCTAGTAGTCGCAGCTAAAAAAAAAGTGATACATTAATGACAGGGCTGAATGAATGAAGGTTGAGGCAAGGATGCGGGGTGGTGTAGAGGAGGCGAAGAGGAGGGTAGAGGAGGTGAGGTGGTGAGGTGTTAAGGTGGCGTGGTGAGGAGGTGAGGTGGCGTGGTGAGGAGGTGAGGTGGCGTGGTGAGGAGGCGAGGTGGCGTGGTGAGGTGGCGTGGTGAGGAGGCGTAGAGGAGGCGAGGAGAAGGGTAGAGGAGGTGAGGTGGTGAGGAGGCGTAGAGGAGGCGTAGAGGAGGGTGCCCCGCTCTTGGCGTTGATCTTGGTGAACACGTGTCCGCGCCCCGTCTCGTAGCTCTGCCCGGTGCTGATGCAGCCTCCACCGGCCGAAGCGCCCAGCGTCCTCGCCGAGTCCGTGCCCAGCTCCGCTCTGAGCAAGCTCTCCATTGCGCGCTATCTGCTCGCAGCAACAGACACAACGATAAACTCCCCCCCCCCCCCCCCCGGTCTCGTGTGGCCTCTAAATACTTATTTCCTTAGGAGAGGTGATTTATCGGACGAGGCCTAAATGGTAAAATAACACACACAGCGTTTACCAAAAGGGAACGCATACTGATGCCTATCTGAATGCAGATTCGCATCATCACCCAGTACAGAAAACCTCTCTCATCAAGATGCTCATACATCTGGCTAAAACAGTGTCAGATGGTGAATGTCTGGGGAGAGAGATTGAACATGTCAAAGAAACGCTACGATTGAATGTCTACAATAATGCTCAAATTAACAGCAATGAATGCTAAACCAAGATCGAACAGCAATACTGCTGAATCAGGTTATTAAACAATTAAAATACCATATATCATGGGAGTAATTGAGAAATTAGCTCGAGTTTTGGAAAAGCAAAAAGCTAAACATCTAAGTAAGATTTGGCATGGTACACAAAATTCAAAATATAGTATCTTGTACTTAAGATGAATTGCCTAAGTTGTCAACGGATGGTGTGTATCGGATTAATGGCTTATGTGGCAGATGTTATATTGGACAGATGAGACTAAAAGAACACCAAATAAATATTAAACACTCTCAAACATAACTGTTGGAAGTTGCAGAACATGTTTGCCAACAAGGACACCTAATGTATATTGATAACGATGAAGTGTTGTGTAAAACTCATTATTATTGGCCAAGACTAATTCGAGAATCCATTGAAACTGAGAAAATTTGTATTATTTTAACCTCTCTGACAGCTACAGGCTTAGTGCGGCCTGGAAGCGTATTATTAAGTTATTGTGATTGTAAGATGAGGAGATGAAGGCAGAAGAAGAAGACGTTAGGCGATGTGGTGATGCGGTCGAACGTGGTGGCCCGAGGAGCGGAGGGAGAGATGGCGCGGGACGGGGCGGTGTGGAGAAGGTGGCAAGGACAGTGGACCCCACGTGAGTGGAACAAACGCGTGGAGGAAGAAGACATCTCTCATTTATCATTACTTATAGAGGAAACATACTAATTAAATGATTACTAATCAATTATATAATTCCAATAATCCCCCTCCCCGCCTCTGATTTCTGCACCTGATGGGTTCAGTGATGACATCGCCTTTCTCTATTTAAGACCGGAAGCAGGGGGATGGCTTCACTATTCTGGCAAATCGCCCGATGATGCTGGATGTAATTACCAGTGAAACGTCGTACTCATCTTGTGGATTTACTCTCCAAAACACCGGTGGGCTGAAGTAGTAACTAAGTGGAGTTTTGTTTACGTGACAAATTCCTTACTAATTGGCTGTGTCAGGTAGTGTAGGGTTATGACACATTTATATTTACACGATCTAACCCAAAAACCTTTGTTATGAAATTAGGACAATTTATTAAATATATTGTATACCAGAAAATACAGCAATTGACTAAAAATATACGGCAATAGATGTAATCTCGCAGCAGTGAACGTAACGAAATTTCATCATGGAAATGTCCGCTGCACAAAACCTTGCATTCATCGCCCCACACGTGGTACCTCAGCCTCAGGATGAAATAAATCATCAGGGAGTTCTCCGTGAGCATCGTGCGCGCTCCAAATCCAGAGTTGAGCCGTGGTCTCGGCACCCAGCCAGCCGCCTTCTCTTCTTGGGGCAGTCGGAGTCCAGCGCGCTATCGAAGGGCACGTGGTGAACGCTCAGGACGTGTCTCTTGAGCTTCGACTTCTGCGTCGCTCCATACGAGCAGTCATTGCACGGGAAGGGCTTTTCCTCTGGAACACAAGACATCCACCGTTGAGCACACGCACGTGCTAATACATAATTTATTTATCACCATGCAGTGGATGCCATAGCATTACTATGTATATGGGACGTTTTATCAATCACGGTTGCTGACCACAGGCCCAAAGGCCCAAAATGCCAAATGGCCAGCAACAAATACCTCCAATTAGCACGGTTGGCTACGTATGGTACGAAAGAAGTTCAACATATGTACAAATAGTAGAAAAGCAAGATACTGATTTCCTGAAAAATATCATAATACATTTTTGGGGCTTATTTTGAAGCCCCAACATTTTGCACTTCTTCGTGTGGTTGATGTTGATGCAGAGCAACAACTATAATTTAACATTGAGGTGGTTGAGCCAGATTGTTCTATTACAGCTCATTAATTACACAATAATTACCTGCAATAGAACGAATAAATTCGCATGGAAGTTAGGTGTTAGTACAATCAAGAGGAAATTCCCATTGTGGAAATGACTCGGTCTATACATTCAAAAATGTTCCCTAAATTGACCCACTTGTTGAAATAAAATTTACCCCGGTTAAGAAATTAACAGATACTTTTTGGAATTTGTCAAGCAATGTATTTTGCTCAGTTTCCTTCCAATGGTGCTATTGGCTCCATGTCATGAGATGAAGTATCCCTGTGCAACTCTCACACAGCAGTGAACCACCTCATGTAAGAGAACAGCTCGTGGAAGGAGATATCATTGCACTACTCATGACATCCCTTCGTGACCGTTTTGTATCCACTAGGAGGTTATTGCAATTTCCTACACATCACGCGACATCACAAGTGTTTGCTGGAAGAAGTGTTTGGTAACTGGATAAGACCGTCAATGAGAAGCCAGTTTAATCATGGCTCGGTGACTGAAACCCAGAGTTTCACGGTTTAACCCAACCTCCGAGCAGCACCACATCAGATCTCTAGACTCCTCAGCACAGGCATACAGATATGGTCAACATATGCGTACATTAATTAATTTGTGAAATTATCAATTACATCCAAATGAAATGTAGTGTGTGCATTACTCGGACGTACCTAAAGGTGCCAGGTTGGGTTCATCCACCTTGGGGATGCTCTGCTCCACGCAGCCTCCTGCTTCCGTGCAGTCCATCCTCTTGATGTCCGAATTCTGGCTGTTGCTACTGCTGCAATTGGTGACGCTGGTGGTGGTCTTTTTTCTTTTAATGGGCTTAGGTCTTCTTCGCTTTTCCTTCTTCTTCTGCTGCAAGGCCATCAACACTTCCATGCTCGTAATAGGATCGAGAGCAGCGAATGGTTTATTCTCACTGACTGGTGAAGCAGTTTGTTGATGTGAAACTAGGCCAAAGCATTCAGGAAAATTGGATTTCATGTCATTTATCTTAACGCCGCTATCTTTTGTCGAAGAATAATCATGTTCAGGCTTCGGTCTGTACAAAAACTGTGCGTGAAGACTTTCATGAGTTTTCAGGATTTCAATAGGACTTAAAAATCCGCAGACTGAGCACATCTCATAGGGCGACGGTGGATTCAACACCGCATTGGCAAAACTGCCGTTATTCACCAAGCCTTATGCACCCTTTATCATATAATCCTTTTCGTGGCTCTTCAAATGCCTTTTGAATTTTCCTAACTGATCAAACCTTTGTCCGCATATGCCGCACCATTGATCACGGGTCTCCTTGTGCGTTCTTACGTGGGCTTCTAGGCACCATGCGAGTTGGATTTTTTTCCCACAGACGTCACAAGAGATAAGTTTTTTCGTTCTTGTAACTCTACCGGATTGAGGTGGGGTTGAGACGGGTGCTGGTGAAGTGCCATCAATGGTAAAGGCAATTCTCCCAGCACCACCATGACTCGCAGCGGAGTTGCTCTCGCACATCTGAAACAAAAGACAAAGGTCACGCGCATGACACCCGTGTCACGAGTGTACTCACAAAGGCATACTTAAGGTGACATAAGATTAATATATACTACAACTCATTATACCAGAACTCCACAATATTGCAGTTCCTATCATGTACGATTTACTCCTCTTATCCACCCAAATAAGATTTTGTTTAACAACAATGACGAACTACCTCCATTTCCCTAATGTTACCCACCAAATAGGCCTTTCTGTATATACACACCAACAATATAATGATGGCACCACACGTTCACTCCACTATTCACAACACTCTGACTCGCAATCTCCATATAAGATTGTAATATCATTTCTGTACGAGGGCCCGTCAAAAAGTTTTGAGAATGGACACTCTTTTTTTACAACCAACTACGTAAAATAGTCTTCAATAAAAGTACAGTATAGTACTATTAATGGCACTTATAACTGAACGTCATTATCTCTCATGCTAATTATTACAATGTTAACTAGTTACCCAGGAAAGCTTCATTGAGTCTAAGTACTGAATTTTCAGAAAGGTCCCATTGCATTGAGATGTTTGTGTGAGTGGAACCCAGAGAGACCCCACCTTGCATATGGGGAAATAACACAACTTCACACAGATGGATTCAACCCACAAGCTCAAAGCATTCCTTGTTTAACAAAGTATTCAGTGTAATGTTTAATATAATTTATTTGGTAATATATAGTATCGTAATTGTATAGTCAATATATAGCAGTGTGGTATACAGTCGGGTTGGTAAAATAATACATAGTGTAATATTACAAGTCTAATATTATTATAATCTAACGTATAGGGTAGTGTATAGTAACTCAGTGTATAATTCAATCTTGTGGTCTGTCTATGCCAGTTTATAATTAAAATATTATTTGGAGGCATATTATAATATTTTTTGCGACATAGAAGTGTAATGTATAATAACTTATTGTTAGTAGCTCAGCTTAGTGGAGAATATATTGAGTACATTAATTATATTGATGTAGTTTATATTTAGTTCTTTCACATCGGTTTATTGTATGATAGTTGGGTAGTTGCAGTTCTTTAGCATCAATATACTAAATGCCTCTGTTGATATGTAAACTCTGACTTTAACATAGCTACTTCCGTGACCAGTTACATGCGAATTCCTCACATTAACATCATGCTAATCTCCCAGTTACACGCTAATTTCTGACTTCAACATCCTGCTAATATCTCACATTAACATAGCTACTTCAATGCTAAATTATTCTGGTTGATATGTAAACTCTTTTGGCAAGGTGCTCTGCTCCTCCCACCCAGCTTAAAATACGCTGCCAAGCTTAGCAGTGTTCATTGGAGCGCTGTCTTTCCGACAGTTCTGTTTCTTCACCTGAGGACGGCTGCTTGTGTTGTAGCCGAAACGTCGTGAGAATTTTATTTTATAATTTTTATTATTTTATTACTTCCCTTCTACGTGACTTTACCGAAAGAACCAAGAAGATGAATGCCTGCAGTCACGAAAGCTTTAAATCGAAATTTATTCAAATCAAGTTGTTTTCTTTTTACCACAGTACTTTATGGAATCCTCAAGAATAAATGCATCTTTAGAAGTATTAAACTATACTTGAAGATGTGTGAGAATGTAATTCTGCAGATGCAAGCACAGGCAAACTCGTATCTGCATATACAAGTTTCTGGGCCTCCTCACTTCACCAAACCCGCATTGACCGGCATGGTGAAGTATGGTTAAACAACTCCCACGAACGACATGGTGTGGGGGAGGCCTCTATCAAAACGCTGGATCGACAAAGGGCTGATACATGTCACGACATTGTACGTTAAGACCGTTCTCTAGTCAGCACAAGCCGTCTATGTGGACAATAGAGGGCACGACACACGTGTACACGATGTTTGTGTGCGTATATTCAGCGTGTGTATCACGTAATAATTATATAAGGTCGCGATTATGCTCAAAACGAACCAAATGTATAACATCACGAATATCTTTGGAAGTCTCTAGAGCCTGAACAATATTTGAAGTAGACACTGACCCAGTTACTATTAATAGCTCAGATGTGTAGGCTTTGACTTTAACATAGCCATTTCTGTGACCAGTCACAAGCTAATCACTCAGTTATTTCAATGCTAAATTCCCCTAGTTATTTCAATGCTAAATTTTCCTGTTTGATTTGTACAAGGTGCCTCTGTGAATGTGTATGCTTTGACTTTAACATAGCCATTTCTGTGACCAGTCACAAGCTAATCACTCAGCTATTTCAATGCTAAATTCTATGCTAATTCCTTTGTCAAGGGGTGCCTCTGTGGATGTGTATGCTTTGACTTTAACATAGCCATATCTGTGACCAGTCACAAGCTAATCACTCAGCCATTTCAATGCTAAATTCAATGCTAATTCCTTTGTCAAGGCGCTTTGTTCTTTCTCACACAGCTTTAAGGTCTCGATCTGAGCTTGGCTTTGTTTGCTCCAGCGCTGTCCTCCAGACAGTCTCGCCCCTTCACCTGATGAAGGCCGCTTGTGTTGTGGCCGAAACGTCGTGAGAATTTTATTGTGTTATTTTATTTTTTCAATTTATTACTTTATTCTCATGCTACGTGACTTTACCGAAAGAACCAAAGAAGATGAACCAAGAATATGGCGTGTAGATGCTACCATCTGCCGGCCACCAACGTGGCGTGTAGATTCTGCAAATTGAAAAAATAAAATAATAAATTGAAAATAATAAGCAAAAATCCAGATTCATATTCTTGGTTCTTTCGGTAAAGTCACGTAGATTTAAAAATAATGAAATAAATTAAATAAAAAAATCAATCGGAAATAATAAAATTACTTTTATTTGTAATTTTTAAATTGGCATAATCTACACGCCATCTTCTTGGTTTTTTCAGTAAAGTTACGTAGATTTGAAAATAAAAAGAAAATAATTAAATGATAATCATGATTTGTTATTTTTATATTTTGATTTAAAGCTTTCGTGACTGCAGTGATTCATATTATTGGTTCTTTCAGTAAAGTCACGTAGAAGGGAAACAATTAAAATAAAATAAATATTTTTAAAATATTATTTAAATTGAAAATTTTATTTTATTATTTATATTTTCTATCTACGTGACTTTACCCAAAGAACTAAGATTATAGCGTGTAGATTCTGCCAATTTAAAAATACAAAAAAATAAATGGAAAATAATAAAAGCTTTTATTATTTTCAATTTATTTTAAAATCAAAATTTTGTTTCATTTTTTTTAATCTCTGTGACTTTACCGAAAGAACCAAGAATATGAATGTGGGTTTTTTGCTTTTATTATTTTCCATTTCACACTTTTTATTTGATTTGATTTGATTATTTTTTTATTTTCTATCGACGTGACTTTACCGATAGAACCAAGAATATGGCGTGTAGATGCTGCCAATTTAAAAATTAAAATAGATTGAAAATAATAATCAAAATCCAGATTCATATTCTTGGTTCTTTCGGTAAAGCCATGTAGGTTGAAAATAAAAATAATAAAATTAAATAAAAAATACAAAAGATAAATGGAAAATAATGAAAGCTTTAATTATTTAAAATTTATTATTTTAATTTGTAATTTTTTTTAAAATTGGCAGAATCTACACGCCATATTCTTGGTTCTTTCGGTAAAGTAACGTAGATTTGAAAATGAAAATAATAGAATTAAATGAAAAAATACTAAATCATGATTTTTTTTTACTTTTCTTTATTATTTCTATTTTACCCAAAGAACCAAGAATCTGGCGTGTAGATGCTGCCACCTGCCAACGTTGTTGGCCACCAGATGGCAGCATCTACACGCCATATTATTGCTTCCTTCGGTAAAGTCACGTAGATAGAAAATAATAATAAAATTAAAAAATTAAAATTATGAAAGCTTTTATTATTTTCAATTTATTATTTGCATTTTTAAATTAAATTATATTATTTTTATTTTAAAATCTACGTGACTTTAACGAAAAAAACAAGAATTCGGCGTGTAGATGTTGCCACCTGCCGGCCACCAACGTGGCGTGTAGATTCTGCCAATTTAAAAATTAAAATAATAAATTGAATATAACAAAAGCTTAAATAATATTAAAAGCTTTTACTCAATTGATTATTTTAAAATTGTATTTTTTTTATCTCCGTGACTTTACCGAAAGAACCAAGAATATGAATGTGGGTTTATTGCTTTTATTATTTAAAATTTCACATTTTTATTTGATTTGATATTTTTTTTATTTTCTATGGACGTGACTTTACCGAAAGAACCAAGAATATGAATTCCTGAAGTCACGAAAGTTTTAAGTCACAATCTACACCCAACAATGGTGGCCAGCAGATGGCAGCATCTACACGCCAGATTATTGCTTCCTTCGGTAAAGTCATAATACTGGTAGGAACGAAGTTGTAAACTGAGTGTACCAGCCTGCAATAGATTAATGTGTCCGTCCGTCCCCTTTCAATACTTTAACGAAGTGAAATCTCGTGCTGTTGGGTGTAAAATCAGCAATAGGCAGCGCAGAGACTTGCCCTACCAGCCCACCCCGCAGGGACCCGTTAATAAAATTCAAATAATAAATTGAAAATAATAAAAGCTTTTATTTTCTATTTATTATAAAATAATAAAAGCTTTTATTATTTTCAATTTATTATTTGTATTTTATTTTTTTGTATTTTAAAATTTCAAATAATAAATTGAAAATAATAAAGCTTTTATTAGTTTAAATATTATAATTTATATTTTCAAATTAAAATTAATTATTTTTATTTTCAAATATACATGACTTTACCTGAAGAACCAAGAATATGGCGTGTAGATTCTGCCAATTTTAAAATTAAATAATAAATTTTTAATATTAAAAGCTTTCATTATTTCAAAAAATTTTGTATTTTTAATTGAAAAAGCTTTTAGTATAGCTTTATTATAATATCATAATATTATAATCAAAGCTTTTATTATAATAAAGCTTTTATTATTTTAGGATTCTCCTCCACGGCGGCCTTTGTCTCCCCCAGTAGCGATGTTTACGACACACCGCACCAGGTACTCATCTGAGGCTGAGTCGACCTCACACTCTCTTACTGTCTCAAAACAACAACCGCAATGCGCCACTAAGTGGCGGTGACGTCACCACGACGCTTGTGCCAGGCTATGTGCACCTTGAGGCTACGTGAAGTGTCGATCGCCGGCTGGCAGGAGGTGACGGGGCAGACCCAGGTGCCACTGGTCGACTGACTGAGATGACTGAGATTACTGGCTGATGCACCACCTGTGCCCCCTACTGTGCCAACTTGCTGAGCTTTAGCCACCCGACGCTCCCCTCGTTTTTCTGAGCGTCGCTCCTCCACCCTCCGTTGTTGTTGGAGGGCGACTGCCTCCAACTGCCCAGTAGAGACACTGCTGGTACCAGTCATTGGCAAGTCCACTCAGCTCCACATCCTCCTGTACCACATCACTCCATCTCTTCTCTAGTCCGTGCCACGCCCGTTTAGCTCCCTCGATCCGGCCGAACAAAAGCTGTTTGGGCATGCGGTGATTGGGCATGCGGGCTACATGGCCCAACCAACGCAGTCTTGCCTGCTGGAGGAGCTCACCGATGGGACTTTGTCCAGATCTTTCGAGGATTTGTGAGCTCACACAATCCAGCCTGGTTAAACCCAGGATTGATCGTAGGTAGGCCAGCCTAAATGTTTCTAACCGGTGAAGATGCTGCATTAGGGGGGTCCACGTTTTGCAAGCGTAGAGAAGGGAGGGAATGACTGTGGCCGAGAAGAACCGAAGCTTCATGCGGCGCGACAGACCAGGTAGCTTCCACACAACATTACACAACCGATGAAAAGATAATGCCGCTCGACTAATTCGGAGTGAGACCTCTGCTGTTAAACCGGAGCCGATCATGAGCACACTGCCCAGGTATGGAAAACTCTCCACTCTCTCCCCAACTGCCCCATCACCGATTGGGAGTTGTGGGGGTAGAGTGCCCAATGGCACAAAATACCCAGGCAGGTGCTTCGTTTTGGTGGGGCTGATGGTAAGGCCCCACCTCTTAGTGGCACACTCCAGTTTCAGCAGCAGCGCCTCCAACGCCTCCTCTGAATGAGCAGCAATTACCAGGTCGTCGGCATACATAATGTGGTTGATCAATAGGGAGACATCCCTTGACCGCACCTGTGCATCGATCAGCCTCCCATTGTATCTGTACCAGACGTAAATTCCTCTGGTACAGCTACTGAAGGCTTCACGAACTATGTGGTCGAAATAGATGTTAAATAATGTTGGAGCCAGAGGACATCCCTGTCACAGGGAATGGCTCTGACTCCCGGCTATGTAGTTTTACTCGGGTCTGCTCACCATCATGAAGGTCCTTAATGAGTGTGAGCAGAGGGTCAGGGACTCTGAAAGCACGAAGAACAACCCAGAGCCCAGGCCTACTGATGGTATCATAGGCCTTAACCAGGTCAATAAAGCAGAGATGTAGGTCTAGTTGGAATTCCCTCCACCTCTGCTGTAGCAGACGGACAGAAAATATGACATTTTTGCAGGACCGCCCTTTCTTGAAACCGCATTGGGGCTCCGCAAGCCTCTCCTTAGCGTACCTAGCAAGGCGATGTTGAATAATCCTTGCCAGGACCTTTCCCGGCACACTGAGGAGTTAGATGCCCCTGTAGTTGTTACAGTCTGTGCGGTCCCCCTTCTTAAAGAGGGGGACCGCCAGGGCATCCTTCCAATCCTGCGGAACCCGTCCAGTGGCCCAGACTGTTGTTATGATGTCATGTAGGGCAGTCTGCGCACAAACGCCACCCTCCCTCAGCATTTCGCTTTGGAGATCATCTCTGCTCGGTGCCTTTCCTGTTCTCGGACTCTGGATCGCCCTCAGTACTTCCTCAACGGATGGTACCTCAGCCAGCCACTCACAGAGGGTGACTTCCTCCTCCAATATTTGAGGCACCACATCCTCAGCAGGGTCATCCCCACTTTGTCCCATGATGTTTTCCAGGCTGAGGGATTCCCCCTCCCCCAGGACCTCACAGAAATGCTCAGCAAATCTGCAAACCTGTCGCTGGGGGTCGGAGATTGGATCACCCTTCGTTCCCCTAATGATGGTGTAGTGGGTATAAATTGACGAAGAAACTTCTGATGAGGCAACACGATATTTATTGTCTTGGCCCCTTTTTGGGCCATGGATATTAGCCCTGGCGTGATAGCGCTTCCGCCCCCTATTGACGATAAGGGGAAGCTACCAGCCCACAGAGTGGTGAGTGACGATTACCCCTACAATGGTAATAGGTGTGGCGCTGTAGGTTACTTTTTTAATGGAGTTAAATAGGGATTTGTGATCGCGGGCCATTGAGGCAGACTCCATCTCCTCAGCAACCCGCGACCACCACCCATCCTTGCAGCGCCTCACGTCTCTCCGAACCTCCGACCGAAGGCTGTGGTAAGCCTCCTCATTCTCTGACGTGGGATGCTGTAGACGATTAGAGTGGGCCTGTTGCTTTTTCTCAACCATCCTGAACGCCTCCTCTGTCGGCCAGGGTCTCTCGGGAGGTCTGGACCGCGTACACAAAGCAGCCATTGCAGCTGCATGAGTCACAGACCTAAACCTCGCCCATTTACCCTCGACATCAGGAGGAGTGGGGGACGATGCTGTCTCACTCACACTCACTCACAGCGCGAGGCCGACTCATTACATCTCGCGGAGGATCGCGCTGCTGAACAAAAAAAGTTCCGCGGTTTCAGTCTGCAAGCGCGAGTTCGCGTTTTAAGGCGATGGGGGCCGTCCATAAATGACGTCACGCACCTGGGGAGGGAGGGGTCAGACATTTGTGACGAGGGGGGGGGTTTGAGAAATGTGACGTCACGTCAAAATGTGCAACTTTAAATAAATATAGACAACATGTTTTACTTAGTTAAATAGACTTTTAAATAAATGTTTTCTCCTACAACATCAGAGTGCAGCGCCACATTAAATACAATGACAATAGTTTAAAGCGATTTGAAGCATGTTTTATTTTCAAAATGGAAATATGGTTTTGGGGGGGGGAGGGGCAGAGCTTTGTGACGTCAGCGAGCTCCGCGGCGGGAACGAGCTCCGTGGCGGGAGCGAGCTCCGCGGCGGGAGCGAGCTCCTAGCGGGAGCGAGCTCCGTGGCGGGAGCGAGCTCCGTAGCAGGCGCGAGCTCCGTGGCGGGAGCGAGCTCCTAGCGGGAGCGAGCTCCGTGGCGGGAGCGAGCTCCGTAGCGGGAGCGAGCTCCGCACCCGAACGCGTTGGCACGGCCATCTTTTGGATCGCTAACACGGCTGCTTTTGTCACACGTGGACATGCTACCACCGACATGACTGCATCGACTTGCTCATCTCTCATTGCCTTCAACATGATATTCTCATTGACTTCGTTCATGTACTTTTACATGCTTTTCTCTTTAACTTTAACATGCCACTCTTGGTTACACATAGACTGACATTAACTTACTAATAGACTGACATTAACTTACTAATTTTTTTATTAACTTTTACATGCTTCTCTCATTAAAACACATTCTCTCTCTCTCTCCCGCCAGCCGTTCTTATGCTAAGTTCATTAACTTTAACATACCACGCTATTTATTACACGTAGACTGACATTGACTTGCTCATCTCTCATTGACTTTAACATGATATTCTCATTAACTTCGCTCATTGACTTTGACATACTTTTCTCATCAACTTTAACATGCTATTCTTGGTTACACATAGACTGACATTAACTTGCTATTTTTTTCACTAAATTTTACATGCATCTCTTATCAAAATACATATGCTAATCCTACATGCTAATCTGAACTCTTATGCGCTACGGAAGAAAATTAACTTTGCACTATAATCCAACATGCTAATCTAAGTTCATTTCCTTTAACATGGCACGCTATTTATTACCTTTACACTATAATACCCCATTAGCACTACTTTGGCTACCTTTGTTCTCAGAAACTTATATAAACTCTTGCTGGTAACAGCTTCTCTTCACAAGGCAGCAGACATCGTGCTGCTCGCAGCAGACATCGCGGCTGTCGCGATTTTCACCTGAAGACGATGGCTTGTGTTGCTATCGAAACGTCGTGATTTATTTTGTTTTATTTCTACCTACGTGACTTTACCGAAAGAACCAAAGAGTATGGATTCCTGCAGTCACAAAAGCTTCAAATCAAGATCGGTTTTAATTATTTATCGAATGTGGGTAGAATCTGTGCAGAGTTGTGATGTTTCCCCATGTGCAAGGTGGGGGTCTCTCTGGGTTCAACTCACACAGAGCCAAACGCTCATTAATATAATTGCCAAATATCTCATTGCAATGAGAAACTTCAGAAAAAAATCAGTCTTTAGACTCAATGAGGCTTTCCTGGGTAAATAGTTAATATTGTAATAATTAACATGAGCAATAATGAAGTTCACTTATGAGTGCCACGAATAGTACTATACTGGACTTTTAATTAAGACTATTTAACGCAGTTTTTTGGAAAAAGTGTCCATTCTCAACACTTTTTGACGGTCCCTCATGCAGAAATTATATTGCAATCTTACATTAGGATTGGGAGTCAAGTGTGTCATGAATAGGGACTGAACGTATGGTGCCATAATTCGCTTGCTGTTGTGTATATACAAAAAGGATCTCTGGTGGGTAACATTTGGAAAATGGAGATAGTCATTGTTGTTCATATACAAAATCTTATTTGGGTGATAATTTGAAGCTTTTGTGACTGCAGAAATCCATACTCTTTGGTTCTTTCGGTAAAGTCACGTAGGTAGAAAAATAAAAGAAAAAATAACATATAACGATGTTTCTATCGCAACACAAGCGGTCGTCCTCAGGTGGAAAAAATAATCCGCTGCATCTCCGACCAGCGCCACCTAGCCAGTGAACTGGAGCACATATGAAGTGGGTAAATAATCGGCGGAGAACTTCTTGCGAGGCAACACGATATTTATTAACACTATTTTACAGGGTCCCTAACACAAAGGGGTAGCGGCCCCTTCACCCGATACCTGGGGAGGTATGGCCTCCGGACTACACGGGCCCTAACACTGGGAACCCGTTAATTCCCCGTCCTCTGGCTGGGGGCCCTAGGGGAGGCTATGCTGACCCGACCGTGCCAGGGTCTTCGGGTCCTGACCACTGGCCTCACTGAGCTCCGACCTTTGGAAGGACGACGGAGCTTGGGGTCCAGGGTCCTAACTTCAGCCCAGGTGTTCAGCCTTCGGCTTGGAAATGCCTGAGCCGGACCCTTGAGAGGTCCGGCTTATATACTGGTTCGTGGCTTGCTCCGCCCTAGCCACGCCTCCCTTCCAGAACTTTCTGGAAGGTGACATCATCTCCCAGTCCCCCCTCCCAGGGTCCGGGGAATGTGTCTCAGGATCCGCTTCCCAGGGATTGTCGTTGGCCCCTTGGGCCATAGTCATTAACAGTGGCGTGATAGCGCTTCTGCCCCCTGTTGACGAGAAGTGGGAGCTACTCGCTAACAGGATGGGGAGTGCCATTTAATGCCTCTACACATACACCAAGCCCTCAAGATGAATGGATACTCAGACCGCACAATCCGCAAAGCTGTATCTCCAGCCATGGGGAGACAACCATCTGAGGGCCCAATCAAAACCATCACCTTGCCATACATAGCACGTGTCACCAAAAATATTTCCAAAATCTTAAACAAACACATGATCCAGGTCCGATTCAATACAGTACACAAAATCCATGACATGTCTCGGACCGTGTTCGCGAACACAAGGCAGATTTGAAACACGGCAGAACCAATACCTCTGCCGTGGATGATCATTGTTATAATGCAGTGGGCTCGCACGATATTATTTTTTCCGAGACCTCCCATCTACGTGTAACTGGCCTCTGTTCTCCAATCCACGTATTCTTCCGCTCTGTCTTTCTCAGTGTTCCATAATAACGATTTTTTTAATTACGCGTTTAATTTGGTTTGCCGCTAAATTTGGTAAATTCCAACTGTGGGTGGCTTTATATTTTTAGCCAAAACTTTTAGTTTCACGATTAACAACTCTTCCACATGCGACTCATCTCCCTGGGCCTGCCTGAGCTGCTGCTCCCTGGGTCTACCTGAGCTGCTACTCCGTGGGCCTGCCTGAGCTACTGCTCCCTGGGCCTGCCTGAGCTGCTGCTCCCTGTGTCTACCTGAGCTGCTGCTCCCTGGGTCTACCTGAGCTGCTGCTCCCTGTGTCTACCTGAGCTGCTGCTCCCTGGGTCTACCTGAGCTACTGCTCCCTGGGCCTGCCTGAGCTGCTACTCCCTGTGTCTACCTGAGCTGCTGCTCCCTGCGTCTGCCTGAGCTGCTGCCCCCTGGGCCTGTCTAAGCTGCTCCCCAGGTCTACCTGAGCTGCTGCTCCCTGAGTCTGCCTGAGCTGCTGCTCCCTGGGCCTGTCTAAGCTGCTCCCCAGGTCTACCTGAGCTGCTGCTCCCTGCGTCTACCTGAGCTGCTGCTCCCTGGATCTACCTGAGCTGCTACTCCCTGCGTCTACCTGAGCTGCTGCTCCCTGGGTCTACCTGAGCTGCTGCTCCCTGGGTCTACCTGAGCTGCTGCTCCCTGGGTCTACCTGAGCTGCTGCTCCCTGGGTCTGCCTGAGCTGCTACTCTCTGGGTCTACCTGAGCTGCTCCCACGGCTCCCGTCACGCAGCGGTCGCAGCGCCACCATCGAGAAGCCGGAGCGGCGCCTGGGAGCCGTGGACGCCCTCCCATTTACAAGACACCGGGCATCTGGGTACAAGCTAGTGCTAGCTCCACACCTGGATTCCACCACTCCACTCCACCACCAACTTCCACTCAATCAACAACCACCTTCATTTGGACTGCATTGACATTCACCGAGAAACTGGACTAATTCGCCGTCCGCTTCACAAAGGCTCTGGTCCTGTTTGCGCCCCACAACTTCCTCAATACGTCATCACAACATACGACACGTGCACCTAACCAATCTCCGCCCCGTCCCTCGGTCCTCTCAATTCACCACGAAGCAAAGTCACCTGAAACTGGCTTTGCTCAACACCTGCTCACTAAACAATAAAAGCCTCATTTTAAATGAATTCATTACTGACAATAACCTGGATTTTCTCTGTATCACTGAAACTTGGCATAAACCTACGGACTATTTCGCACTCAACAGGACTACACCTACAGGATATGCATACATGGACAAACTCCGATCTGAGGGGCGGGGAGGTGGTGTCGCTGCAGTGTACAGAAAGGACATTAAAACATCCACCATCTCCATCCCTGCTGTTCACTCCTTTGAACACATCACTTTCAAACTCTCTGGTCCCACTCCTCTGGTCACTGCCATAATCTACCGACCCCCCAAACCAAATCCTTCCTTTCTCTCTGACTTTTTAACTGAGTTATCTGCCATCTCACCTTCAGTTCTGCTCCTGGGAGATTTCAACATCCACATTGACATTGACTGTAAATTTGCTATTGAATTCCTGGAACTGCTACACTGCTTCAATTTCACCCAACATCTCAACTTTCCAACCCACAGCCGTGGTCACATTTTGGATCTGGTCTGCTCTACTGGTCTCACCATACCGCTCCCCGAGCCCCACAACCTCAACATCTCGGACCACCTGGCAATCACCATGAACATTGATCTCCCCATTTCTACAACCAAGGACAAAAGGACAACTTCTTTCAGAAATCTTAAATCCATCTCTAGTCCTGCCCTTTCAGCCTCTCTTGCCAGCAAAATATCCTCCTTCCCCCCACCCATGACTGACAACCCTTCCGACCTCACCAACTACTACAATGAAACACTTTCCACCAGTCTCGATCATCTGGCTCCCATCAAAACTAAAACTGTCTCATTCACTCACTCTGCTCCCTGGTACACTCATATTCTGCACAAAATGAAATCCCGTAAGCGTCAGCTTGAAAGGCTCCATAAGAAAACTGGTTTAACTGTTCATCTACAAGCTCACACAGATTACCTTCAGCAGTATAAGGAAGCTCTTAACACTACCCGGTCCACCTACTACTCACACCTCATACATTCTGGTTCTACCAACCCAAAGGCTCTTTTCTACACAGTAAATACACTTCTCAAACCCAATGACAATATCGTCAACTCATTCACAATTGATAAATGCAACACCGTTCTATCATTCTTTCAGACCAAAATTGACACCATTTACAACAACCTGTCCTCTTCTTCTGCTTCCACTGTCTGCTCTGTCATTCCATCATTTGTTCCCCCCCACCACACCTCTCAGCCACTGTCTCAGTTCTCCCCAGTATCGCCGGGGGAGCTGTCTAAAATCTTGACAGGGATGAAAACATCAACATGTGTCCTGGACCCCATCCCACCTCATCAAAGACTGTTTACAGCTATCTCCACACTCATCACAAAAATAATTAACTCCTCTCTCAGCTCTGGCTCAATCCCACGTTCACTCAAACTGGCTGCTGTCACCCCCATTCTCAGAAAAAATGGACTTGACCCCAACATTGTCAAACTTTCGGCCCATTGCCAATCTCCCCTTTCTGTCTAAGATACTGGAACGCACTGTCGCCAAACAACTCAAAGCCCACCTCTCCTCAAATGACCTGTTCGAACCATTTCAATCCGGCTTCCGTTCACAACACAGCACTGAAACAGCCCTCCTCAGAGTTACCAACGACATCCTCCTCTCCGCAGACTCTGATGATAGGATCTGCACTATTGAGGAGTTCTGTTATATTGAGGAGTTCTGTTATAATGAATCTGTTATAATGAATCTTGCCACCTTATGTATGCCTTTGTGAGTCCACATATGACACAGGTGTAATGCGCTTGACCATTGTCTTTTGTTTCAGATGTGCGAGAGCAACTCCGCTGCGAGTCATGGTGGTGCTGGGAGAATTGCCTTTACCATCGATGGCACTTCACCAGCACCCGTCTCGACCCCACCTCAATCTGGTAGAGTTACAAGAGCGAAAAAACTCATCTCTTGTGACGTCTGTGGGAAAAAAATTCCAACTGGCATGGTGCCTAGAAGCCCACGTAAGAACGCACAAGGAGACCCATGACCAATGGTGCGGCATATGCGGACGAAGCTTTGATCAGCAAGGAAAATTCAAAAGGCATATGAAGACCCACGAAAAGGATTACATGATAAAGGGTGCACCAGGCTTGGTGAATAATGGCAGTTTTGCCAATGCGGTGTTGAATCCGATAGAGTCACTAGAATCCGATAGAGTCACTAGAGCAGTGGTTCTTAACCTGGGTTCGATCGAACACCAGGGGTTCGGTGAGTCGATCTCAGGGGTTCGGCAGAGCCCCCGCCACGGAGGTCCGGACACACTTGAATTATTGTGTAAATTTGTAATGACACACACGGCCCGCTTGGCCATCACCGGCTGCAGATGATCATGCTACACTGCTTGGCCAATCAGCGCTGCGGGGAATTTAGTGCGTACTCAGTACTCAACGTGTGACTGTTGTTGTCGTGTGATTTCTTTAATATTTTATCCATACTAACTATGTCGGGCAAAAGAAGAAAGTGGTCGGACGAATATGTACAACATGGATTCTCATGTATCACGGAACGTGATGGGAGTGAGCGTCCTATCTGCATGATTTGCAACGCCAAGTTGAGCAACTCTAGTCTTGCACTGGCAAAACTAAAGGAACACTTCTTGAAGCTGCATGGAGACGGGGAATACAAGAACACAACACTTGCTGAATTCAGGGTGAAGAGAGCCAGATTCGATGAAAGGGCCACTCTGCCTGCTCTTGGATTTGTACCTGTTAACAAACCGATCCTGACAGCATCGTACGAAGTTGCTTACCTGATCGCAAAGCAGGGCAAGCCACACACCATTGGTGAAACACTTGTGAAACCAGCTGCATTAAAGATGGCGAATCTGATACTCGGAACAGCGGCCGAAGGTAAATTATCCCAAATTCCCCTTTCAAATGACACCGTCAGTGACAGAATAGAAGACATGAGTAAAGACATCTTGGCTCAAGTAGTCGCGGATCTGATTTCAAGCCCGGCAAAATTCAGCCTTCAACTCGACGAAACCACAGACGTTTCTGATCTAAGCCAGCTTGCTGTTTTTGTACGCTATGTGAAAGACGACATGATAAAAGAAGAGTTTTTATTTTGTAAGCCTCTTACAACAACAACGAAGGCAGCCGATGTGAAGAAGCTTGTGGATGACTTCTTCAGAGACAACAATCTTTCATGGGATATGGTTTCTGCAGTTTGTACGGACGGAGCTCCAGTCATGCTGGGAAGAAAGTCTGGTTTTGGTGCGCTAGTAAAGGCCGATGCACCACACATCATTGTGACGCATTGTATTCTGCACAGGCATGCGTTGGCAACAAAAACCTTACCTCCAAAAATGGCAGAAGTATTAAAAACTGTGGTGGAATGTGTGAACTATGTGCGAAAAAGTGCTCTGAGGCACCGCATCTTCAGTGAGCTGTGTAAAGAAATGGGCTCTGAATTTGAGGTACTTCTGCTCCATTCTAATATTCGGTGGTTATCCCGGGGACAGGTGCTGAATCGTGTTTTTGCCATGCGTGTGGAATTAGCCCTGTTTTTGCAAGAGCACCAACACTGCCATGCAGATTGCTTCAAAAATCCTGAGTTCATTCTCATTTTAGCGTACATGGCTGATATATTCGCAGCTCTCAATCATCTCAATCAGCAGATGCAGGGTGGTGGAGTCAATATCATGGAAGCGGAAGAACACCTGAAGGCTTTTCAAAAAAAGCTACCGTTATGGAAACGACGAACAGAGAACAATAACTTCGCAAACTTCCCGCTTCTGGACGACTGTGCAAGTAAGATCGAAGATGTGTCTGGAATCGGAGATATGTCTGTATCCACGGAACTGAAGCAAACAATTGCCACGCACTTAGATGAGCTTGCAAAGTCTCTCGACGGATATTTCCCTACAAGAGAGTCATATCCAGCATGGGTGAGACAGCCGTTCACGTTTGCTGTTGAAACAGCAGATGTCAATGATGAATTCCTCGACGAAATAATTGAAATTCAGCAGAGCCAGGTTCAACAGCAACTCTTCAGAACAACAACGCTCTCAACGTTTTGGTGTCGACAAATGAACAAGTATCCAGTTATTGCTAAGAAAGCCCTGGATTTTTTTATACCATTTGTTACAACATATCTTTGTGAGCAATCCTTTTCGAGGATGCTGGACATAAAAACGAAGAAAAGGAACAGACTTTGCTGTGAAAATGACATGAGAGTGGCACTTGCCAAGGTGAAGCCACGCATATCTGAACTGATCTCTCAAAGGCAACAGCAGAAGTCACATTGATTTCCAGGAACCGGTCCCGGGCCTCCCCTAGGTCTACTCAGCCTCAAATGAGTACCTGGTGCGGTGTGTAAACATCGCCACTAGGGAGACAAAGGCGGTCGGGCGTGGTGCTGGCCACCCACCCCCTCGTGTACTGTTCCGGCCTTCATAGGTGCTCGCTAACAGCACTTGCCCCTACAGTCTGTTCAGGCTATACGGGGGATCTTTGTGTCTCCCTGTCTGTGTTTGGTCTCTCTCTCAAATTTAGTTTCACCTGATGACGACTGCTTGGGTTGCAATAGAAACGTCGTATTCTATTATTTATTTTCTTTTCTTTCTACGTGACTTTACCGAAAGACCATTGAGTAACAACAGTGTTTTTAAGAATCACAGCTAAGAGACAAACAGCATTATATTTTCTACTAAACATAACATTTTAATAACATGTAAAAAAATACTTTAAATCTCATCACTGCTCCTCATACTCAATCCGTGATCAGTGCCGGATTATCCTCGGAACAAAATAATCATTAGCTGTGGGCCCCGCACTTTCAAGGGCCCCGTGGTAAATGATCTCACGCTATAAATCCCGGTTCAGTGATTCTGTACTTGCTCTATTACTATAGTAAAATTACAATTACTTTACTATGCAAGTTAAAAACTTCGTGTTTCAATAATTGTGTTTTTTCATTATTTTGGGCACCTTTATAATATAAGCTACAGGACCCGCACGAGCTTAATCCGGCACTGTTCGGGATACTGTTCCAGTGCCCAACCAGGCTGTTGAAGACACCGTGAGTGGAGTTGAGGGGGATCGGTGGAGGTGTGAAGGGGGCGAGTGATGCCGACGGGCTGCGAGGGGGTCATCCGAGAGGGTGCCCAGTGGGGAGATGAAGCAATGAAATCGATCCACGTGCAGGTGCTGGGTGGATTACTGCACAGCGGCATCGTGGGAGGTGGCGACGGCTCGTGGAGGTCTCTACCCACTAGTGGATTGACCATGGCTGATGGTGGTGATGATGATGGATGTTGCTCACTCACTTGGCGACGTATGAAACGCCAGAGATGCACGGCGATGTGCAGGGTGTTCAGCAGCACGGTGGAGCTGATGGCCTCCTTGCAGCCGCTGTACAGCTGACCCACAACGTGGAGCAGAGCAGGGAGCATGCTGTCCACTATGGCCTGGCAGCTGCTGCTCAGCTCACCCATAGCCTGCAGTAGGGCAGGGAGCACGCTGTCCACAATGTCCTCACTGTGGCTACTGCACAGCTGACCCGCAGCGTGCAGGAGAGGAGTCGGCGCGCTGTGCATGAGCCAGGACATCCCGTGGGGCCAGGCTGGGCCGTCCCTCTCTTGTCCATCTGCGTGGCCGCTAGTGAACATCGGTCCCCAGGTGGCGACCCCTGCTGGTGCAGAGACGTTCTTCTTCATGAGTCCCGAGTAGTTGATCGTGGTGGTGGTGTTGGAGCCGTGGATGTCCGAACCCCCACGCCGAGATCCTCCGAGGAGTTCCACCATCGGCTGCGTGAGCAGCAGAACCACAGTGAGGACAGCCGTGAAGATCGCCATGGTGGTGGTGGCGAAGTTCTCTGAAGACCTCGAAGTGGAGGAGCAGCGTGGGGCGAGGTGGTTGCCTCTGCAGGAGCCGACTCCACTCTGGCCTCTGCCGTGACGTCACCGGGCCATGACGTCACCGTGATGTCAGAGCTTTCCACGGCTCTTTCGTCATTATAGCATTCCGCACGTGGCTGTGCAATGGAACATCACCACGTGATACACTACAACACTGTATTGTTTATAGAATTGTAATACAATACTAATTATTCACATCTGAGACACGAGTGACGCTCTAGATTCTGTGCGGATGGAGGAAGCCACTGGGAGCAGCTGCGTCATTCTGGACGCTTCTGGCTGCCCCTGGCATCTGCTCGTAGCTACTGCCAGGGCTATAAAAGCAGCTGTGGTGCCGCCGCAGCGGAGCCGCTGCAGCGGAACCGCGCCCGCTACCGCGGCGCCATCACCTATGCCGCAGATTTCCCGCCACTCTCCCGGGGCCGGTGCCTTCTCAGACGTCCGCGTTTTGGCCCCTGCACAGTCGTGAGGCCGCTGCAGCAGGGCCACTCTGCCGAGGTCGTGGCCACCGCTGCAAAGCCGCCACCGGGGGATGTCGACGCCGACGCTGCGCACCCTCACCACCCCCCCCCCCCCACACACGAACGTACACACGCCCCACGTAGAGCCAGGAGGAGAGGTCACCCGGCTGATAGGTTTTTGTCCAGAAGTCCCTAGTGGGATCGAACCTCATGGTTTCCTGCGGCCGGGAAATTGGGCAATCCTCCCCCCTGTAGCTGACATGCACTGCGGCGCCGCGACCTGATATTAAAGTTGCATGGTCGCGGCAAGGGCCATCGAACCACCGCGAGTGGAGCCTCACACATGCACGGGTCAGTGGACTGGTAGCGGGAGAACAGAGAGCGGACGTCGGTGAGATCACTGCGGCGACGTCATCTGAGCTGGGATCCGGACATCGAAAGGGCGGGAGAATCCGAGCCCCTGATTGGACGGGAGGCCAAGGGTCGGAAAGAGCAAAAATTCCTTTGTTGTAGGTAGGATAAAAAGGGGGGGGATCGGGGTAGCAGGGGGGTTCTTCTGGTTCAAGATCATCGCGGTCCCGGGAGCAGGAGAGTCAGCCATCCGAGACGTCCGTGAGACGTACTCCGGCATCGGCAGGCTCGTCGCCTCATTCCCTCACAGCGGTCAGTACATCGGGGAGAAGTAAGTACGAGTGAGAGAGGCGTAAGTTCAGCCGTTTTACATCCAGGATAGAGAGCGGGGCGAGCGGTAGGGGAAATCGACTCGTAGACCTCCGAGGGATAGGTTAGCGTCCACTGACCATACCATCACAGGTAAATAAAATTCGCTAGTGGGGGGAAAAACAACTGTGTTGCGTGGTCTTTTGGGAGCGTGAAGTGGAGGGCAGTGTGCGCTGGGTGTCTACGTGTATGCGCGGCTGTGCACCTCGAGACGAAGCGGGTGGTGTTTACGTGCCCGCACGATTGCCCACCATAGTGCTTAGCGATCGCGTACCTGGGTGGCGGTGCCGCGGTCACGCACCCGCACACGGGTCTGGTCGCGAGATAGCGAGTTAGAGCGCCGAGCGTGCGCGTATTCGCGCGACTGTTTGAGCCGGACCTTTAACTCAGAGCCAAGCGAGCGTCCCCAATCAGCGGCGCGCACGGCAGAAACCCTGCCCGCCCGTCCCCCGGCTCCAACCCCTTCGTGTGCGATTGGTTTGTTTAGGGGCAGAGGGTAGGGGCGTGTTTGTTATTGTCGGCACACGTGGAGCGCGGGTGGGAGGGAAACACGCGCCGCGCCTGTTTGTTTACGGGCGGGACGGAGATTTACTGGCGAGCGCGCTTACAGCCCCACCCCGCCTTTGCACAGTGTAACGCATCGCAAGCGCGGAGCGTACGAGCCGATAATTAAACTATGTAAACGCGGTCTACATCCCAGGCAGAGGTACAGGGGGGCGAGACGTTAGGGGTCGTTAGTCTGGACCTGAAGGAGCAGCCGGGGGGTAGCGGTGTGAGTGGAATGGGGGAGTCGGTGAGCAGCGGCCCCGACAATTCAGTGATGGCGGGGGACGGTAGCCCCCACACAGCTCCTGTAGCTGCACTGGCAGAACATCGGCGGAGGAGGGAGCAGCGCTCACAGCTGAAGCGAGCCTCACTGTGAAGTACATCAACAAGCATGGCCCTGAGTGTTTACTTCCCTGCGATGCACGTGATGGAGAGGAGCGTCTGGCCAGGCTGGCCGGTCTGGAACCCCCGCGGTGAAAGTCTCTTCCAGCAGCTGCAGCAAGACATGAGGAGCGAGATCGAGAGGATGGAGAGAATCTTCCGTGGAGTCGATCAGCTCAGCAGCCACACGCGGGCTCCGGGCAGCCTCGGAGACGCACTGCTGCAGGAGCCGGCCGTGAGCATGTGGGTTCCAGATTGAAGATCCACAGGAGCAAGGAGGCGGGTTTGTCGCGTCCCTGGACGTGCAGGACTTCTCCCCACAGGACCTGGCCGTGAAGGTGTCTGGAGACAAGCTGGTGGTGGCCGGACGGCGCGAGGTGAAGAGCGGAGAAGTCAGCAGCGGCAGCTACAGCCACAGCTGCCAGGAGTTCCACAGGGAGACGCAGCTGCCCAGGAACGTGGACCCGCAGAGCGTGAGCTGCTGCTTGACTGAAGACGGGAAGCTGAAGTTCAAGGCTCAGCGCCGCGCCCTCCCTGCAGCGGCCGAGAGGGTGGTGGTCATTGAGCAGCCAGCGACAGCGACTCCTGGCACGGCCTCTCAGTCCACTGGCACCACTCACGCGTAGAGTGGCGCCTGGAGGATCCATTCCAGCAACCTGCTTTATTGATGTTTTAATTGTATGGATATTTAGTTAAATCAGTTTCTTCTATCCACGCAATGTTCAGTAATATTTACGTGTTTCAGCGTTCACGTTCAACTTCATTGGATTAGGTGTTTATTTTCCACAGTCTAATTTTCGAACTACTATAATATATACTGTTTGTGTGAATGGTAATGATGTTTGTTTTTTGTATTAAAATGCCTTTCAATTTCCTGTAACAGTTGCAACTGTTCTTTTTTTCTACATTGTGTTTGTTTCATCGTTACTGTGGATCAGAGTTCTGGACACAGAATTCCCCAAAACTAAGACAACCGGTAACGCGGCCTCATTGCTCCCTGTCCATGACAACTCCCAAGGTGCCAGGCTCACGCCGTCGGCCCTGCCGAGTCACTCCGAACTCAGAATCTGGGATTGGCTTGCAATGATCTAAGGTCAATCTTACCACTTCACATTTCACTTGTATCATCCTTCAATTGGTAGTAAATCCGTCGCTAAGGAATTGGCCCTCAAATCGTGGGGACAATCGTACCACAGAAAAATTAGTTTCCATTTAATGTTTGCGGCACAGAGAATGTAACTAGTTACATGATAACATCGCTGCTGTAGCAGTGTAAGTCACGCTGCTATTAAAATATTCTATATCTAGAGTTTCCTGGCTGGCTGCTGGCTGTGCTTCTCTCCACCCCAACAATAACTCCGTTGTTAGTGGGTGCAGGAGACAATAGGGACACCAACAAGGTGGGAATAACCAGAACAGTATTTGAAGACTCACACGGTTAATTTAAAATTTCACTTTCAATGTATGCGACAATTAACGTAATTATTTTTGACAAAATAACTTGTTTTATCCTAGAGAATTAGAAACTAAAGCTGAAGACATTAAACTAGCGCAATTAAAATGTACGATTGATTGTAAAGTTAGCAAAATAAATAAATGATCTAATTCATATACTATATTCTTGGTTCTTTCGGTAAAGTCACCAAGAAGGGAAACAATACATTAATAAAGATATAAAACAATAAAATTCTCACAAATCAAAATTCATATACTGTTGATTTATTCACTCCATCTCCGCACTTGACACTGCCGGTTGTGTCCCTCCTTAGCTCCCATTCCCACGTTAGTCTCGACCACCGGCCGTCATCACTTCAAGTTGTGTGTCCTGCCTCACCCCACCTTTCTAAACTAAAATTACGTCCTTAATTTGCATATGATGTCCAATTGATTTGTCCGTCTTCCAGTATCAGTGTAATTCTTAGGATGTGCATCATCTCTACGCTTCCTTGTGCATTTCTAAACATTGGTTCTATTTTTCGTTTGTGATGAATCTGTTTGAAAAAAACGTTGTGCTTAAGGTATATGGCTCAGTTACGTTTCATTATTAAGTTAAGATAACAATAAGCACTTTGTTGTGCCCTGATACGCCTCTCTTAATCATTTTCATTCCTCTTCCCTTCAACAACCGCCCTACGTGTAGATGCACTTCTGTGTTTTCAAGGCTGTGTCCCTGTTCTTTTTGCGCTCAGTTTGTTATTCACCCGCACCTCCAGTAAAGCATGGTTGGCTGCGTACGGTGCGAAAGAAGTTCACCATGCAAACATACGCTGCGTTGAAAAATTATTCTACTGACTGCAGACCAAACCTGGACAGATTTCTCAATACGAGTGCAATATCGAGGGTACAGATCAATGCCACCTGAACACAGATGCTAATTCCCGGACGGGTTGCAACTCTAGCCATGCCCATGCAAACATACACAACATCTTGACCATGAATCGCCTATGCGGCAGATTAAATGTCAAGCATTTAACATTGAATTCCGATCTACTTTTGTTCGTTTTGATTTATTTTGGCGCAGCTTCAAGTAAGTCTTTTTGATATAATTATTGTATTGTCATTTACTGTATAATTATGATAATAGACCAAGCACTGAGACATTGCCCAGGGTTGGTCTACAATCGAAAAGGTGGCAACCCCATAGCACACCCTCCTGTTCCAGTGTTAACACATCGTATGTTTGTATCTTGAACTTCTTTCGCACCGTACGTAGCGCACCGTGCTAATCGGAGGAATGAGGTGAGCGGGAATCGACCTCGTGTAGTCGGGGTTCGTAGCGCAGTGCGCTAACCGCTGCGCCACCGCTCCCCCCACCACACACGCGCACAGCAACTCCAGAGAGCGACTTTTGGGTCAGAGGTAGCCGCATTGCACTGGGGCCGTCCATAAATGACGTCACGCACCTGGGGTGGGGGGGGGGTCAGACATTTGTGACGATGTTTGACGATGGGGGGGGGGGGGGTTGAGAAATGTGACGTCACATCAAAATGCGCAACTTTAAATAAATACGGACAACACGTTCTACTTAATTAAATAGACTTTTTAAATAAATCTTTTCTCCCATAACATCAGAGTGCAGCGCCACATTAAATACGCACTACAATGACAATAGTTTAAAGCGATTTGAAACACGTTTTATATTTGGGGCGTGGGGGGGGGGGCAGAGCTTTGTGTCGTCATATTTGAGGGGGGGGTCTGACTTTTTGTGACGCCGCGTGACGATGGGGGGGGTGGTCCAAAATCGAGTGACGTCATTTATGGACGGCCCCCACAGCGTGAAATAGCGCAACAAACCGAACCCGCGTACATTGAGGGAAGCCCTGGCTGGTTTATCATTAATTAATCTCCAGTTAAGTCACAAACGAATCTCTTAGAGCCGAAGGCGCGATCCAGTATCACGTTGGCATGCCGTGTCAACCCGTACGGGGTTACCCCGTATTGGTGTACAGGGAGATTGAGTTCTCAGGTCCATACGGCTTACTATAGCCGTTTTAAAATGGGCAAAACAATGTTTTGTGTTTCTCCCCTTGTGATGGGACTTTGTAGGATGAATGTTGAGATTTGTAAGGGGCACGGGGTGACCAATAAGGTCTGAATTGGTCTGTAATAAGAGAGGCAATGGTTAGGGGGTGACAGGTGTGCGTTGGCACTGCGTGCCACGTCGCGTTGTCATACAGCTGACACTCCGATGAGCAATGATTCAGCGACGCACGGTGCCAAAGGGGCCGTCCAAAAATGACGTCACGCGATTTCTGACGATTTTTGACCCCCCCCCCCCCATCGTCACGCGGCGACACAAAAAGTCAGACCCCCCCCTCAAATATGACGACACAAAGCTCTGTCCCCCCCCCCCCCCCCAAAAAAAATATAAAACATGCTTCAAATCGCTTTAAACTATTGTAATTGTAGTGCGTATTTAATGTGGCGCTGCACTCTATTGTTGTAGGATTAAACATTTATTAAAAAGTCTATTTAATTAAGTAGAACGTGTTGTCTATGTTTATTTAAAGTTGCGCATTTTGATGTGACGTCACATTTCTCAGCCCCCCCCCCCCCCTTCGTCACACATCGTCACAAATGTCTGACCCCGATGCCTGCAGGATTAGCTTTTTTATTCTTCGTCTTCCAAAGAAGATAATTAATGAGAATATTGATGGAATTTCCCCCAGTGCATGTTGGCTGGGGAAGGGCTGTTTAAGACCCGCGGTGAACCCGCTCATCTCCACGTATCGGCATGAAATGATAAAATCGCGGATTTTAGGAAGCGCGTTCGTTTCAAGTGGATGCTTGTTGTCAACACCGCCACATTGACAGCACTCGCAACCATCCCATACCTCCGATTAGCACGGTGGGCTACGTACGGTGCCAAAGAAGTTCAAGATACAAACATACGATGTGTTAACACTGGAACACGAGGGTGTGCTATGGGGTTGCCACCTTTTCGATTGTAGACCAACCCTGGAAAATGTCTCAGTGGTTGGTCTATTATCATAATTATACAGCAAATGACAATACAAAATTATATCAAAAATACTTACTTGAAACTGCGCCAAAATAAATCAAAACGAACAAAAGTAGATCGGACTTCAATGTTAAATGCTTGACATTTAATCTGCCGCATAGGCGATTCATGGTCAAGATGTTGTGTATGTTTGTATGGGCATGGTTAGAGTTGCCACCCGTCGGGGAATTAGCATCTGTGTTCAGGTGGTATTGATCTGTACCCTCGATATTGCACTCGTATTGAGAAATCTGGCCAGGTTTGGTCTGCAGTCAGTAGAATCATATTTCAACGCAGCGTATGTTTGCATGGTGAACTTCTTTCGCACCGTACGCAGCCAACCATGCTTTACTGGAGGTGCGGGGGAATGACAGACTGAACCCAAAAAGAACAGGGACTCAGCCTTGAAAACACAGAAGTGCATCTCCACGTAGGGCGGTTGTTGAAGGGGAAGAGGGATGAAAATGATCAAGAGAAGCGTATCAGGGCAGAGCAAAGTGCTTATTGTTATCTTAACTTAATAATGAAACGTAACTGTACCATATGCCTTAAGCAGAACGTGTTTTTCAAAGAGATGCATAACAAACGGAAAATAGAACCAATGTTTAGAAATGCACAAGGAAGCGTAGAGATGATGCACATCCTAAGGATTACACTGATACTGGAAGACGGACACGTCAATTGGACATCATATGCACATTAAGGACGTAATTTTAGTTTAGAAAGGTGGGGTGAGGCAGGACACACAACTTGAAGTGATGACGGCCGGTGGTCGAGACTAACGTGGGAATGGGAGCTAAGGAGGGAACACAACCGGCAGTGTCAACTGCGGAGATGGAGTGAATAAATCAACAGTATCTGAATTTTGATTTGGAGAATTTTATTGTTTTATATCTTTATTATTTTATTTTCTTTGGTTCTTTCGGTAAAGTCACGTAGAATGAGAATAAAATAATAAAATGACACGATAAAATTCTCACGACGTTTTGGCAACAACGCAAGCGGCCGTCTTTAGGTGAAAGGTACAGAACTGTCGGGACGACAGAGCTTCAATTAACGATGTTAAGATTCGTAGCGACTTTTAAGCCGGTTGGGAGAAGTGAGGCACCTTGACAAAGGGGTTTACATATCAATAGCTGAGGGATTAGCTTGTGACTCGTCACGGAATTGGCTATGTTAAATCAAAACCTACACATCCACAGAGGCAACTAGTAATTTAGCATTGAAATAACTAAGGGATTAGCTTGTGACTAGTCACAGGAATGGCTATGTTAAAGTCAAAACCTACACATCCACAGAGGCAACTAGTAATTTAGCATTGAAATAGCTAAGGGATTAGCTTGTGCAAATAGCTGAGGGATTAGCTTGTGACTGGTCACGGAAATGGCTATGTTAAAGTAAAAACCTACACATCCACGGAGGCAACTAGTAAATTAGCATTGAAATAGCTAAGGGATTAGCTTGTGACTGGTCACAGAAATGTATGTTAAAGTAAGGCCTACACATCCACAGAGCTTCAATGAACGCTGTTAAGATTCGTAGCGACTTTTAAGCTGGTTGGGAGAAGTGAGGCACCTTGACAAAGGGGTTTACATATCAAATAGCTGAGGGATTAGCTTGTGACTGGTCATGGAAATGGCTATGTTAAAGTCAAAACCTACACATCCACAGAGGCAACTAGTAATTTAGCATTGAAATAGCTAAGGGATCAGCTTGTGACTGGTCACACAAATAGATGTTAAAGTCAAAGCCTACACATCCACAGAGGCACCTCGTTCATGGACGCCAAAGGGGGCTGCAACAACTCAACTGTCATACAGTAAAGCGATGTGCAAACCAACCGGCTACCATGAGAGATTCGTTCATGAGGCCATCCACATATAAAAACACAGAGACTATTTCAACCGAGAAGATGGATTCTGGCTTAGTAACCATTGGAAAGATGTTTTAAACCATTTCGGTTCTTAATTAATTGTATTTCACGAGGACCTTCAGACCGCAGCTCTTTCGCTGGCACTGACTTTTAATACCTCTCACACCACGGTTAATGGTATGGTTTATAACATGGAGTATAACAGCGCCTCGCAGCTGTTTCTCCCCTCCTTCCTCCTCTGCTCCAACCATGGATGGACTCGTCCGTCTGAACGTAGCTGTCCGTGGTGAGTAAGGTAAGAATCCACCCGTTTTTTCACCATATAACATTGTGATATAACATTGAGGTAGTTTTGATTTAAAGCTTTCGTGACTGCAGTAATTCATATTCTTAGTTCTTTCGGTAAAGTCACGTTGAAGGGAAACAATAAAATAATAAAAATATATAAAACAATAAAAATTCTCACGACGTTTCGACCATAACACAAACGGTCGTCTTCAGGTGTGTCAGTTTGCATAAATTTATTTATTTTTAAACGGTGTATTTATTTATTTATCTATCAAAAAAAAACCGTTAGCGCCACGTGCAGCCATTTGGCAGTTTATTTAGAAGGACGAGTCCATCTATGTTCTAAAAAGAGGAGGGGGGAGACGAAAAATTTAATGATTGCTGTCTGAAAGCCACTGTAAGCGTGAACAATCAATTAAGACCTGAAATGGTTTATCAAATCTTTCCAATGATTGCTAAGACAGAATCCATCTTCTCGGTTGAAATTGTCTCTGTGCTTGTATATGTGGATAGCCTCATGAACGAATCTCTCATGGTAGCCAGATGGCTTACAAAGAACCTCTGTCTTGGAAAAGTCAATGTCATGTGAGCCTACTGAATTATAACAATGATCTGCCACGGCCGAGGTGTTGGTCTTACCGTGTTTAAGGTCTGCTTTGTGTTCACGAATGCGGTCCGAAACATGGCGTTTGGTTTCTCCAATGTAACTACTACCACAGAGGCAACTTAGTTTGTAGACACCAGGGTATTGTATGTCCGGAATCACATCTTTTACAGACGGAACCGGATCACGGATTTCATGTAATGTGTTGAAACGGACCTGGATCTTGTGTTTATTCAAGATTTTGGAGATCTTTTTTGTGATCCCCGCAATGTAGGGTAAAGTGATGGTTTTGAAAGGCTCCTCAAGAGGGTCCTTCTTCTTATTTTTACACCGTTTAAAAATAAATAAATTAATGCAAACCGACACACCTGAAGACGACCGTTTGTGTTATGGTCGAAACGTCGTGAGAATTTTTATTGATTTATATATTATTATTTTATTGTTTCCCTTCAACGTGACTTTACCGAAAGAACTAAGAATATTGAGGAAGTTTATATTTTAATTTTTATTGGTTTACTATATGATATTCATTATATAGTGTAGTGTATACCCAGTTAATGTTAATAGCTCAGCTTATTGAAGAATATATTGAGTACATTTATTATATTGATGTAATTTAGAATTAGGTTTTTCACATCGCTTTACTGTATGACAGTTGAGTTGTTGCAGCCCCCTTTGGCGTCCATGTACGAGGTGCCTCTGTGGATGTGTAGGCTTTGACTTTAACATAGCCATTTCCGTGACCAGTCACAAGCTAACCCCTCAGCTATTTGATATGTAAACCCCTTTGTCAAGGTGCCTCACTTCTCCCAACCAGCTTAAAAGTCGCTACGAATCTTAACAGCGTTCATTGAAGCTCTGTGGATGTGTAGGCCTTTACTTTAACATCTATTTCTGTGACCAGTCACAAGCTAATCCCTTAGCTATTTCAATGCTAACTTACTAGTTGCCTCTGTGGATGTGTAGGTTTTGACTTTAACATAGCCAATTCCGTGACCAGTCACAAGCTAATCCCTCAGCTATTTGCACTAGCTAATCCCTTAGCTATCTCAATGCTAAATTACTAGTTGCCTCTGTGAATGTGTAGGTTTTGACTTTAACATAGCTATTTCCGTGACCAGTCACAAGCTAATCCCTCAGCTATTTGATATGTAAACCCCTTTGTCAAGGTGCCTCACCTCTCCCAACCAGCTTAATAGTCGCTACGAATTTTAACAGCGTTCATTGAAGCTCTGTGGATGTGTAGGACTTTACTTTAACATCTATTTCTGTGACCAGTCACAAGCTAATCCCTCAGCTATTTGCACAAGCTAATCCCTTAGCTATTTCAATGATAAATTAACAGTTGCCTCTGTGGATGTGTAGGTTTTGACTTTAACATAGCCATTCCTGTGACCAGTCCCAAGCTAATCCCTTAGCTATTTCAATGCTAAATTACTAGTTGCCTCTGTGGATGTGTAGGTTTTGACTTTAACATAGCCATTTCCGTGACCGGTCACAAGCTAATCCCTCAACTATTGATATGTAAACCCCTTTGTCAAGGTGCCTCACTTCTCCCAACCAGCTTAAAAGTCGCTACGAATATTAACATCGTTCATTGAAGCTCTGTCGTCCCGACAGTTCTGTACCTTTCACCTGAAGACGGCCACTTGCGTTGTGGCCGAAACGTCGTGAGAATTTTTATTGTGTTTTTTTATTATTTTATTCTCATTCTACGTCACTTTACCGAAAGAACCAAAGAAGATGAATCCTTGCAGTCACGAAAGCTTCAAATCGAAAAAAAATATTTTATTGTTTCCCTTCTATGTGACTTCACCGAAAGAACCAAGAATATAGTATATGAATAAGATCATTTATTTTGCTAACTTTACAATTAATCGTACATTTTAATTGTACTAGTTTAATGTCTTAAGGTTTAATTTCCAATTCTCTAGGATAAAACAAGTTATTTTGTCAAAAAGAATGACGTTAATTGGCGCATACATTGAAAGTGCAATTTTAAATGAACCGTGTCAGTCTTCAAATACTGTTCTGGTTATTCCCACCTTGTTGGTGTCTCTATTGTCTCCTGCACCCACTAACAACGGAGTTATTGTTGGGGTGGAGAGAAGCACAGCCAGCAGCCAGCCAGGAAACTCGAGACATAGAATATATTAATAGCAGCTTGACTTACACTGCTACAGCAGCGATGTTGTCATGTAACTATTTACATTCTCTGTGTCGCAAACATTAAATGGCAACAATTTTTTTCCGTGGTACGCTGTCCCCACGATTTGAGGACCAATTCTTTAGCGAAGGATTTACTATCAATTGAAGGATGATACAAGTGAAATGTGAAGTGGTAAGATTGATCATAGACAATTGCAAGCCAATCCCAAATTCTGAGTGCGGAGTGACTCGGCAGGGCCGACGGCGTGAGCCTGGCACCTTCGGAGTTGTCACGGACAGGGAGCAATGAGGCCGCGTTACCGGTTGTCTTAGTTTTGGGGAATTCTGTGTCCAGAACTCTGATCCACAGTAACGATGAAACAAACACAATGTAGAAAAAAGAACAGTTGCAACTGTTGCAGGAACTTGAAAGGCATTTTATTACAAAAAACAAACATCGTTTACCATTCACACAAACAGTATAGTATTATAGTAGTTCGAAAATTAGACTGTGGAAAATAGTCATGTGTAATGATGAAAAATACTTGAAGATAACATCATTATCTCATTGCAATATATGAACGTGTAATGGCAAATTAAAACGATGCGATACAATTTGACAATCATTTACAGCGATACACTTAATCCAATGAAGTTGAATGTGAACGCTGAAACACGTAAATATTACTGAACATATCGTGGATAGAAGAAACTGATTTAACAAAATATCCACGCAATTGAAACATCAATAAAGCAGGTTGCTGGAATGTATGCTCCAGGCGCCACTCTACGCGTGAGTGGTGCCAGTGGACTGAGAGGCCGTGCCAGGAGTCGCTGTCGCTGGCTGCTCAATGACCACCACCCTCTCGGCCGCTGCAGGGAGGGCGCGGCGCTGAGCCTTGAACTTCAGCTTCCCGTCTTCAGTCAAGCAGCAGCTCACGCTCTGCGGGTCCACGTCCCTGGGCAGCTGCGTCTCCCTGTGGAACTCCTGGCAGCTGTGACTGTAGCTGCCGCTGCTGACTTCTCCGCTCTTCACCTCGCGCCGTCCGGCCACCACCAGCTTGTCTCCAGACACCTTCACGGCCAGGTCCTGTGGGGAGAAGTCCTGCACGTCCAGGGACGCGACAAACCCACCTCCCTGCTCCTGTGGATCTTCAATCTGGAACCCACTGCTCACGGCCGGCTGTTGCAGCAGTGCGTCTCCGAGGCTGCCCGGAGCCCGCGTGTGGCTGCTGAGCTGATCGACTCCACGGAAGATTCTCTCCATCCTCTCGATCTCGCTCCTCATGTCTCGCTGCAGCTGCAGGAAGAGACTTTCACCGCGGGGGTTCCAGACCGGCCAGCCTGGCCAGACGCTCCTCTCCATCACGTGCATAGCAGGGAAGTAAACACTCAGGGCCATGCTTGTTGATGTGCTTCACAGTGAGACTCGCTTCAGCTTGAGCGCTGCTCCCTCCTCCGCCGATGTTCTGCCAGTGCAGCTACAGGAGCTGCTTTTATAGCCCTGGCAGTAGCTACGAGCAGATGCCAGGGGCAGCCAGAAGCGTCCAGAATTACGCAGCTGCTCCCAGGGCTTCCCTCATCCGCACAGAATCAAGAGCGTGACTCGTGTCTCAGGCTGCAGTTTGTGAGCAGTTTACTGCCATGAAATTCACTCTGCACTGATAATGAATGTAAAACAGAGTGATGCGCTCTTCTATATTTAATTGAAATTACTACACTTTGAAGGGTGATACAAACCGAAACTTAAATTCTCGCTTACACAGCACAATGACATCATCAGCCTTATCAGGAAAGACTGAGTCACACAAAGACAACGAATGTCCCTTACATTTCACTTAATAAAAAACTATCAATTCTGTACAATGGTTATTTTTAAAATATACGTAATGCTATAGTTTGATACTTACACATTGGCAGGGTGAACTAAATGCTATTGTAGTGAACTTGTCACAAACTGCAGCCTGAGACACGAGTCATGCTCTTGATTCTGTGCGGATGGAGGAAGCCCCTGGGAGCAGCTGCGTCATTCTGGACGCTTCTGGCTCCCCCTGGCATCTGCTCGTAGCTACTGCCAGGGCTATAAAAGCAGCTCCTGTAGCTGCACTGGCAGAACATCGGCGGACGAGGGAGCAGCGCTCACAGCTGAAGCGAGCCTCACTGTGAAGCACATCAACAAGCATGGCCCTGAGTGTTTACTTCCCTGCGATGCACGTGATGGAGAGGAGCGTCTGGCCAGGCTGGCCGGTCTGGAACCCCCGCGGTGAAAGTCTCTTCCAGCAGCTGCAGCGAGACATGAGGAGTGAGATCGAGAGAATGGAGAGAATCTTCCGTGGAGTCGATCAGCTCAGCAGCCACACGCGGGCTCCGGGCAGCCTCGGAGACGCACTGCTGCAGCAGGCGGCCGTGAGCAGTGGGTTCCAGATTGAAGATCCACAGGAGCAGGGAGGCGGGTTTGTCGCGTCCCTGGACGTGCAGAACTTCTCCCCACAGGACCTGGCCGTGAAGGTGTCTGGAGACAAGCTGGTGGTGGCCGGACGGCGCGAGGTGAAGAGCGGAGAAGTCAGCAGCGGCAGCTACAGCCACAGCTGCCAGGAGTTCCACAGGGAGACGCAGCTGCCCAGGGACGTGGACCCGCAGAGCGTGAGCTGCTGCATGACTGAAGACGGGAAGCTGAAGTTCAAGGCTCAGCGCCGCGCCTTCCCTGCAGCGGCCGAGAGGGTGGTGGTCATTGAGCAGCAAACGACAGCGACTCCTGGCACGGCCTCTCAGTCCACTGGCACCACTCACGCGTAGAGTGGCGCCTGGAGCATCCATTCCAGCAACCTGCTTCATTGATGTTTTAATTGTGTGGATACTTTGTTAAATCAGTTTCTTCTATTCACGATATGTTCACTAATATGTAGGTGTTTCAGCGTTTCCAGTTAACTTAATTTGATTATGTGTATCGCTGTACAGGATTGTTAAATTGTTTCACATCGTTTTAATTTGCCATGACACTTTCATATATTGCAATAAGATAATGGTAAATGTTATCTTCAAGATTTTTCATCAAAGCTGCTATAGCCATGTAAGTCATACTGCTATTACAATAATGTATGCCTCGAGTTTCCTTACTGGCTGGGTTTCTCTCCACCACAAAATTAACTCTGTTAGTGGGTTCCAGCTGTTTCCACCGAAACTAACTGGGTAACTGGCTACACGGATTTTTCCGTTTACAGTCACAAATAAACATTACACATACATGCAGGCATCGACTTACGAACCACTCGACTTACGAATTTCCGCACTTAGGAACCAGCTTCCATGAAATGTGTTTTAACATTGAGAATTACAACGCGAACTCGCACTTGCAAACTGAACCGAGGATCTATTTTTTTTCAGCGGAGCGATCCTCCACGAGTTGTGTCATCCTCGCGCTTCCAGTGTTTGTGCTCGTGTGTGCATGCACGCACGTGTGTACATTATTGTGTTCCCACTTACAAACCGTTTGACTCACGAACGGGTCCCAGGAACTAATTGAGTTCATAAGTCGAGGACTGTCGGGATCGTGTATGAAACATAAAATACATACAAATTTATAAAAACATTTTATGTTCAAATACCTTGCGTCCTGATGCTGGCTTGCTTGTCGTAAGGGGCGAAATGAGTCACTACAATTGCACACACACAGACAACAACCGCCACTAAGTGGCTGTGACGTTGCTACGGCACTTGTGCCAGGCTAAGTGCACTTTATGGCCACGTGATCACGGGTCAGATTCAGTTGCCATGGTTTGACAGAGATGAGTGGCAGATGCGTCAGCTGTGCCTCCCCTACTGTGCCAACTTGATGTGTTTTAGCCGCCTAAGGCTCTGCTCCTTGTTGTGAGCGTCTCTCTGCTGCCCTCTGTTGTTGCTGGAGGGCGACTACCTCCAACTGCCCAGTATCGTCCATCATGAGTCTCCTCCACATAGGCCGCGCTTTACACTGCTGGTACCAGTCATTCGCAAGTCAATTCAGTTCCACATCCTCTTGTACCACATCATTTAATCTCTTCTCTAGCCCGTGCCGCGCCTGTTTATCCCCCTTTAATGCAGTGGTTAGGGAGGCGTGGTACATGACCCAGCCAATGTAGCATTACCTGCTGGAGGCGCTTACCGATGGGACTTTGTCCAGATCTGTCAAGGATTGTGAGCTCACACAATCCAGCCTGGTTAAACCCAGGATGGATCGTAGGAAGGCCATCCTGAATGTTTATAACCGGCGAAGATGTTCCATTAGGGGGGTCCACGTTTGGCAAGCATCGAGAAGGAAGGGCATGACCGTGGCCGAGAAGATCCGAAGACTGCTGTGGAGCGACAGATATCAGGTAGCTTTCACACAGCGTTATGCAACCGATGAAAAGATAATGCCGCTCGACTGATTCGGAGTGAGACCTCTTCTGTCAAACCGGAGTTGGTCATAAGCACACTATCCAGATGTGGAAAACTATCCAATTTACAACTGCCCCATCACCAATGGGGAGTTAAGGGGTGGAGGGTTTAATGCAGACATGGGCTGGGCTTTTTAATCCGGCCCCCTGAACGTGTCCAAATATTATTAAATTAAATTTTACCTTTCACCTGTAATGCCCTCATTTCCCCATTAGATGGAGCACTTTGACCGGGAGTGTGGTAATTGGTTTGGGCGCAGGCCTCAGATGTTTTCATGATGTTTGATCAGTCACGTTACGACATGTTTTTGTATTGTTCATGTTCGTGCAATTTGTTAAATTGCCTTGCAAATAAATGCTTTGCTACCTGTTAAAGGCCAAATCCTTTCATGTAATGATTTTTACATGTCATTTATATTAGTTCACACAAACACTCCATCCATCTGTTCCTTGCCCGGCCCCTCTGTCAAATTTTAGAACCCATTGTGGCCCGCGAGTAAAAAAAAATGCCCACCCCTTGTTTAATGGCACAACATAGCGAGGCAGGTGCTTAGTTTTGGTGGGGCTGATGGTTAATGCCCCACCTCTTAGTGCAGGGGAAGGGAACCTTTTTTGTGCCAAGGGCCATTTGGATATTTATAACATCATTCGGGGGCCATACAAAATCATCAACTTAAAAATTAGCCTATTATATTTGGTCAAACATTTAATTAACTCACCCCTAATGCGATGGCTGGAACTGCTTCTCTTTGGTGAGGCGTGTGGAGATTTTAGCTGGCATTGATGATGTTAGCTGGTATTGATGATGTTAGCTGGTATTGATGATGTTGCTACTCGCAACTGCTTTTCCAGGTTTGCTCCAAGATTGATTGAATTTCGAGTCCCGCCTGCGGTTGCCTTGGCAGGGCCAGACCAAATGATTTCGCAGGCCTCATGGCCGGCCGGCCGGACGTTCCCCACCCCTGTCTAATGGCACGCTCCAGGTCTAGATCATTCGCATACGTAACATGGATGACAAATCGGGAGCAAGCTCTCAAGCGCACCCGGGCATCAATCCGCCTCCCATTGTATCTATATCAGATATAGATTGCTCCGGTACGGACATGGAAGGTTTCTCGAACGACGTGGACCAAAAATATTTTAAACAGTGTACGGAGCCAGAGGACATTACTGTCGAACCCCAAGGTTAACGGGGAATAGCTTCGTCTTCCGGCAAAGTAGCTTTACTCGGCCCTGCTCAATATCATGGAAGTCCTTAATTATTGTGAGCAGAGAGTCAGAGACTCCGAAAGCATGAAGAACAACCCAGAGTCCAGACCTATTGATGGTATCATAGGCATTGACCAGGTCAATAAAGCAGAGATGTAAGTCCTGTCGGAATTCAACACTCCTCTGCTGTAGCAAACGGAAGGAAGATGTGGCATCTGTGGCTGCCCTGGCCTGAAACCACAATGGGGCTCCCCAATCCTCTTCTCAGCATGCCTGGCAAGGTGATGTTGAATAATCCTTGCCAGGACTTTTTCCGGCACTCTAACACAGGCACAGACTCTAACCAAAACTATCGAATAATTACACGGTTAATTTAAAATTGCACTTTCAATTAATGTGCCTATTAATGTCATTATTTCGGCAAAAAATGTTTTTATCTTAAACTAGTGCAATGAAAAAAATACCCTTTATTGTAAAATTAGCAAAATAAAGACGATATAATTCCTGTACTGTTTTAGTTTATCTTTCTGAATACACATTTAATGAAAATGTGTTTTAGTGAATGGTTGTTTTTGAAGGTGATATCGTGTAAATGTTTTCCAAAGCTGCTTATGCAGCCGTCACCATCTCCAGCCGTGATTTCTCCACTTCTGTCCGAAGCCATCACCATCTCTTGCGGATTTGCAATGCAAAAATCTGTCTGGCTACTGCCCACCGGTTGATTTATTCGATCCATCTTCGCAGTGGACGTTCTATTGGTTGTGTTCCCTCCTTTAGCTCCCATTCCCACGTTAGTCACGACCACCGGCCGTCATCTCTTCAAGTTGTGTGTCCTGCCTCACCCCACCTTTCTAAACTAAAATTATGCCTTTAATTTGCATATGATGCCCAATTGACGTGTCCGTCTTCCATTCTCAGTTTAATTCCTAGCATGTGCATCTCTATGCTTCCTTGTGCACTTCTCAACATTGGTTCCATTGTCTTCGTCAATGGCCATGTTTGTGATGCATCTGTTGTTGCAGGTCATATCCACTGATTAAAAAACGTTCTGCTTTAGGAAAATGGCTTTGTTACGTTTCATGATTTAAGTTCAGATTCCAATCAGCACTGTGCTCTGCCCTGATACGCCTCTCTTAATAATTTTCATCCCTCTCCCCCTTCAACAACCGCCCCACGTATAAATGCACTTCTATGTTTTCAAGTTGTGTCCCTGTTCTTTTTGTTCATTTTGTTATTCCCCCGCACCTCCAATAAGCATGGTTGCCTGCATACAGTGCGAAAGAAGTTCAGCATGCAAACATACGCTGCGTTGAAAACTTACTCTACAGCATATTCACACTGGAGACGCAGGAGGGTGCTGCTATGAGATTGCCACATTTTTGACTGTAGACAAAGCCTGGACAGATTTCTCAGTCAGCACTCAGTCTAGAATTATCAGAACTACACAGTAAACGACACAATGCGGGTGCTATATCTCGTAAGAATGAATACCCACCACCTAAACACAAATGGTAATTCCTGGACAGGTGACAACTCTAGCCATGCCCATGAAAAAATATATAGTGACTAACTTGGAGACGTAACTTCTTCGAGGCAATTCTTTAATTACACACCGAGCATACTGTTACACACTCTCTGCTGTAATACAACGCTCTGTCCCTCGCTTAAACGCAACTCTGCACTCGTGGCTAGCCTACAACACAACGCTCGCCATCTGACACTGATGGCGCTGAACTAAGACAGGCAACTACTGCTAGCAGCACAATTATCAAGTGGATGACGACAGCGGCGAAGGCGACGATCTTCAACAGCAACGACGACGACGACGGCGATCCCACTCCAAACGATGGCCCTCATCCCCTGCTCGGGGTCCCCTTTAATCCTGTTAGCGTGGCCTCGCTCCACTCCGGCCACGCTCCCCTTCTAGAATCTACTAGCAGGCTCTCGACGTGTCCTACCCGAGATCCTTCTCAGGTCTATTACGTGGTCTGCTGTCAATCAGGGCTGCTTCACTCTGCAGATCCCCTTCCCTGCCAGCAGCCAGCGCTATGCTACGTAGTGACCAATTCTATGTGACTACACATACACAACATCCTGACCATCACTCGCCTATGCGGATGATAAAATATCAAGCATTGGAGATTTAATTCTGATCTACTGTTGTTCGTTTTGATTGATTTTGGCACAGTTTAAAATATATATTTTCATATCAGTACCAGCGGGAAGTACCCAGCGTTTCCCGGGGGAAAAATATATTTACAAACTTGTCTTCTCTTAAAAACATAACATACACAAACACTAAGCTATTGTGCCCTTTGTCCATTTGTCCGTCAACAAAATTATAGGAGGAGCGACACTGGAAAAACGGCGTATTCTATTATTTAATTTATTTTCTGTCAACGTGACTTTACCGAAAGAACCAAAGAGTAATTCCTGCAGTCACGAAAACTTTGAATCTAGTTTTAGCGTGTTAATGTTAAATAAACGTGTTGTCTCCTATAGAAGCCTGAGTCTCCATTTGAGCCCACTACAACTGGTGTTGGAAGTGGCCAAACGTTAGTTAATTAACTATAGATTATGGAGACTAGGCGAACAATACGTACCAGGTCTCCAGATGAAGAGGACGACGACCAACCGGCTCCAGAGATGTCGGCGCAATCCCCCAGCCCCCACTGGGGGCCTGGGGTGTCCACCTCCGGTTCCAAACCGCCCTCCAAATTGCCTTACCTACGAGTCCTACTTGGTACAGGCCGGACCCGCTATTGCCCCCTGTTGGGCCCTGACTGCAGCTACATATTTTCCAGTAGTGGTGGCGGCGTATTACGCCTGACAATTACCCACCACATTAAGATGCACGATGGTAGCTTGCAGTTGTGTGTCGACTTTAGGAAGCTTCATAAGATATCGGTGGCTGACGCGTATCCTCTCCCTCGGATGGACGATTCCCTGGACGCTCTGGCGGGAGCACAGAACTTCTCCACCCTTGATCTCCTGTCCGGATTTTGGCATTTGCCACTAAATGAGGCCTCTAAACCCAAACGGCTTTTCGAACACCTCAAGGCCTGTTTGAATTAAATCAGCTTCCCATGGGACTCCACGCAGCACCGGCTACGTTCCAACGACTGATGGAGCTGGTGCTGGCTGGACTTCAATGGGACTCATGCTTAATATACCTCGACGATGTCATCGTCTTCAGCCGTACGTTCAAAGAACATCCTGATTGGTTACGCGCGGTCTTTCTTAAAATGCGAGCGGCCCATCTCAAATTCAAGCCGCAGAAGTGTTACCCCCTTCAGAAATCCGTGCGGTATCTCGGTCATATTGTCAGTAAATCGGGCATTGCGATAGATCCCGACAAAACCACGTGTGTTCGGACGTGGCCGACCCCCACGTTGATGATGCAGGTGCAGAGTTTTATTGGTTTTGCGTCTTATTATCGCCGGTTTGTCACTGGGTTCGCTACCTTCGCAAAACCTGTCCACGCCTTGACGGTTATGGGTCAGAGGTTTCATTGGGGGGAGGAGGAAGCCGCATTTGTTGCGCTTCGCAATTCCCCTCCGCTACTCTGACTTTGCCATGCCGTGTGTCCTTGATACTGACGCAACCAACACCAGCATTGGCGCGGTTCTGTCCCAGGTTGTCAACGGGGTGGAGTGTGTTGTTGCATACGGCAGCAGAGTGCTGTCGCCAGCCGAACAGCGTTACTGTGTCACGCGCCGGGAACTATTCAGGTCTCCCGCATTAACGAGTTGATTGCTCTGGACATCCCTGGTTCGGTTCCCATCACCCCTCGTGGGAATAAATATTTGTTGGTTGGCGTCGAATATTTATCGCGCTGGCCGATGGCCTGGCAGCTATGGATGGGAGCCATCCGGTAGTGCCACCTAGGCACATGCCATGGTACAATGGTGAGCACACAGCACTTGTAATCAATACAGAGGTACTATGTACAGGGGCGGCAAGCAGCTAAAAAATGGTGCACGTTTATTATAAATACGACATTCTCAAATGGTTTCGAAATTAAGTGTCTTATCAGCAGAATCGTGCAGAGTTTCTGCCGAACATACACAGCATTAGTTCCTAAAACACTTTGGCAGAGTTGGTGTCACTGCCCCGGAAAGGAACATTAATGGTGATTTTGTGGAAAGTCAGGTGAAATGGGTGGTTGGTCAGACTGACCAGCACCCTGTGCTGTGTGGATCGCTCGTGGTTCTGGCCACCAATCGCCAAGCAAATTTGTTGCAGAGACTTCCACGTGTAGAGTGACTTCAGTTGTGTGCAACCGAGTTGCGCAACTGCTTGCACCGGCTGTGGCCGTGTGCGGAAAGCTAACTCGGGTCAAACCTGGGTTTCGAAGCGCGGTGTAGCATTAACCATGACACTACCGCTCCCCACAATCACACACACGCGAAGATCGACACCAAATACGTGCTCTGTTGCACCGCACAGCAACTCACACGCACACTGCAGTGTCCAATAACAACACAAATGTATTAATCCTGACAACCACCTGCTCTGCCACTCAAAACAATGTCCATCACATGGCCATCAACGCGACACATATAGTTCATCACGGTCACCCGACCAGCAGGAGTCACGTGTGTGAGCAGTCCGTGAATGTCGCCGGGCTATGGTGATGCAGTGGTGTGGGTTGAACAAGCGGCGGATGATGATGTCTATCGTGGAAATCTGTGGAGCGGCACGGAAAAAAAAGTGGGACGGGTGGCCCAGTGTGGAGCAGGAGCCGCTCGGCTGGGACGAAGGTGGGGAGGAATCCACTGATCCGGTGGAGGCGTGGGGAGGAGGGCGGGACGCCGCGTGAAGCGCGACTCGTGGGAGTGGTGCCAGGCAGAAGGGGCACCTGGGACTCCGTACGCGGGACCCCGGCCGTTGCACCTGGGCTGGGGGGGGATCCACTGCCCTGCAGGTGGAGCGAGGCGGGGGGGAAGGTGCTCTCGGTCTGAGTGGTTGGGACGAATCAATGCGGATGGAGTTGAGGATTCGAGAGGAGGTTTGCGGAGGCGGGGAGGAAGGCGGCTGTTGCGGGACTTGCGGTAACGCTGCCGTGAAGAACAGGGAGCAAAAGACTCGTGTGCCGGGCCCGGTCTGGTATCATGGTGGCGTGGAGGAACCCAGGGCTCTGGTGGAGGTGGAGGCAGGTGGAAAGCAGGGAGCTCCCAATCCTGGGGGTTAGCTTGATTACTCATGGGTGGAGGTGATGGTGCGAGTGGCGGTGGTGGTGATAGTGGCAGTGGAAGCGATGGCAGAAGTGGAGGTTGAGGCAATGGCAGGAGTGAAGGTGGAGTCGATGTCAGCAGTGGGGGTAGAGTTGATATCAGTGGTGGAGGCAATGGCCTGAGTAGAGATGGAGGCGATGGCAGCAGTGGAGTTGAGGATTCGAGAGGAGGTTTGCGGAGGCGGGGAGGAAGGCGGCTGTTGCGGGACTTGCGGTAACGCTGCCGTGAAGAACAGGGAGCAAAAGACTCGTGTGCCGGGCCCGGTCTGGTATCACGGTGGGGTGGAGGTGCCCAGGGCTCTGGTGGAGGTGGAGGCAGGTGGAAAGCAGGGAGCTCCCAATCCTGGGGGTTAGCTTGATTACTCATGGGTGGAGATGATGGTGCGAGTGGCGGTGGTGGCGATAGTGGCAGTGGAGGCGATGGCAGAAGTGAAGGTTGAGGCAATGGCAGGAGTAAAGGTGGAGTCGATGTCAGCAGTGGGGGTAGAGTTGATATCAGTGGTGGAGGCAATGGCCTGAGTAGAGATGGAGGCGATAGCAGCAGTGGAGCCGATGGCCCGATTGGAGGTGTAGGCGATGGCAGCAGTGGGGGCGATGTCCTGAGTAGAGATGGAGGCGATGGCCTGAGTAGAGGTAGAGGCAATGGCCTGAGTAGAGGTGGAGACGATGGCCTGAGTAGAGGTGGAGACGATGGCATAAGTAGAGGTGGAGGCGATGGCCTGAGCAGAGGTGGAGGCGATGGCCTGAGTAGAGGTGGAGGCGATGGCCCGAGTGGAGGTGGAGGCGATGGCCTGAGTAGAGGTGGAGGCGATGGCCTGAGTAGAGGTGGAGGCGATGGCCCGAGTGGAGGTGGAGGCGATGGCCTGAGTAGAGGTGGAGGCGATGGCCCGAGTGGAGGTGGAGGCGATGGCCCGAGTGGAGGTGGAGGCGATGGCCCGAGTGGAGGTGGAGGCGATGGCCCGAGTGGAGGTGGAGGCGATGGCCCGAGTGGAGGTGGAGGCGATGTAAGCAGTGGAGGTGGAGTTGATATCAGTGGGGGAGGCGATGGCCTGAGTAGAGATGGAGGCGATGGCCTGAGTGGAGGTGGAGGCGATGGCAGCGGGGGAGGCGATGGCAGCGGTGGAGGCGATGGCCCGAGTAGAGATGGAGGCAATGGCCCGAGTGGAGGTGGAGGCGATGGCCCCAGTGGGAGCGATGGCCTGAGTGGAGCTGGATTCTTCAGGTGAGAAGCGCAGCTCTGCTTGGTGCCGGGGTTGCTTCCCCTCCCCTGCGCCCGCCGCTTTCGTCTCCGTGCCGCGGCCATATGAGCCCGGGGACTCGGTGCTCGGCCGAGACCTCCACCTTTCTTTCTCTGCAGCGCCCGGGAAATCTTCCTCCTTCCGGTCCTCATCCTCATTCTCATCGCTCTCTGCAAAAGTTACGAAAAACATCAACTGCGTCATTAGCTGAATCTCCCTGCTCCGTGTCTGTGAGTGCGTTGTGACCCTGGGGACAGACTTGCGAGTTTGTTTTTTACGTTTTTGAGCCAGGAGGCCAGGATTGGGAAAAACTTGGGCCACTTTTCATCCAGGCAACTGGAGAGCAGCACAGACTAAGTCTTACTTACCAAACATTTAAACTACCAACAGCATACTCTTTGGTTTCTTTCGGTAAAGTCACGTAGATAGAAAAATAACTAATAAAGTGAAACCTTGGATTGCGAGCATAATTCCTTCTGGAAACGTGCTCTTAATCCAAAGCACTCGTATATCAAAGCGAATTTCCCCCATAAGAAATAATGGAAACTCAGATGATTCGTTCCACAAACCAAAAATACCGTATTCATATAAATTTTTTTAACACAAAATACCTTTTTATATTTTTATTATTTAATATAAAGTAATCAAATTTATTAATTACATTTAATCGTGGCTGGTGTGAGGGAGACGAGATAGAGGATGGTTATTGTGTAGGACGACTTTCACTTGCAGTACATTTACTAAAGAACAGTCACTACACATGGACACAAAATAAAAAAAATGCTTTACGCACACACACGTATTCACAACACTACAGTACTGTAGAAAACAGTAAACACGTAGTCACAACACTATAGTACTGTAGTAAACAGTATACACGTGGTCACAACACTATAGTACTATAGTAAACAAGATAAGTTCGCACGGATGTTGACTATACGAGTGAGACACACCGACTGAGACCGAGCATGGGAGACGATTACCCACAATCCCGCAGTATACACGTGGTCACAACACTATAGTACTGTAGTAAACAATATACACGTGGTCACAACACTATAGTACTATAGTAAACAGTATACACGTGGTCACAACACTATAGTACTGTAGTAAACAGTACACACGTGGTCACAACACTATAGTACTGTAGTAAACAGTATACACGTGGTCACAACACTATAGTACGATAGCAAATACAGTATACACGTGGTCACAACACTACAGTACTATAGTAAACAGTATACACGTGGTCACAACACTGTAGTACTGTGGTAAACAGTACACACGTGGTCACAACACTATAGTACTGTAGTAAACAGTATACACGTGGTCACAACACTATAGTATTGTAGTAAACAGTATACACGTGGTCACACCACTATAGTACTGTAGTAAACAGTATACACGTGGTCACAACACTATAGTACTATAGTAAACAGTATACACGTGGTCACAACACTATAGTACTGTAGTAAACAGTATAGACGTGGTCACAACACTATAGTACTGTAGTAAACAGTATACACGTGGTCACAACACTATAGTACTGTAGTAAACAGCATACACGTGGTCACACTATAGTAATATAGTAAACAGTATACACGTGGTCACAACACTATAGTACTGTAGTAAACAGTATACACGTGGTCACAACACTATAGTACTGTAGTAAACAGTATACACGTGGTCACAACACTATAGTACTATAGTAAACAGTACACACGTGGTCACAACACTATAGTACTATAGTAAACAGTACACACTAGGTCACAACACTATAGTACTGTAGTAAACAGTGTACACGTGGTCACAACACTATAGTACTATAGTAAACCGTATATACGTGGTCACAACACTATAGTACTATAGTAAACAGTATACACGTGGTCACAACAGTATAGTACTGTAGTAAACAGTATACACGTGGTCCCAATACTATAGTACTATAGTAAACAGTATACACGTGGTCACAACACTATAGTACTGTGGTAAACAGTACACACGTGGTCACAACACTATAGTACTGTAGTAAACAGTATACACGTGGTCACAACACTATAGTACTGTAGTAAACAGTATACACGTGGTCACACCACTATAGTACTGTAGTAAACAGTATACACGTGGTCACAACACTATAGTGCTATAGTAAACAGTATACACGTGGTCACAACACCATAGTACTATAGTAAACAGTATACACGTGGTCACAACACTACAGTACTGTAGTAAACAATATACACGTGGTCACAACACTATAGTATTATAGAAAACAGTATACACGTGGTCACAACACTATAGTACTGTAGTAAACAGTATACACGTGGTCACAACACTATAGTACTATAGTAAACAGTATACACGTGGTCACAACACTATAGTACTGTAGTAAACAGTATACACGTGGTCACAACACTATAGTACTGTAGTAAACAGTATACACGTGGTCACAACACTATAGTACTGTAGTAAACAGTATACACGTGGTCACACTATAGTACTATAGTAAACAGTATACACGTGGTCACAACACTATAGTACTGTAGTAAACATTACACACGTGGTCACAACACTATAGTAATGTAGTAAACATTACACACGTGGTCACAACACTATAGTACTGTAGTAAACAGTGTACACGTGGTCACACCACTATAGTACTATAGTAAACAGTACACACGTGGTCACACCACTATAGTACTGTAGTAAACGGTATACATGTGGTCACAACACTATAGTACTATAGTAAACAGTATACACGTGGTCACAACACTATAGTACTATAGTAAACAGTATACACGTGGTCACAACACTATAGTACTATAGTAAACAGTATACACGTGGTCACAACACTATAGTACTGTAGTAAACAGTATACACGTGGTCACAACACTATAGTACTATAGTAAACAGTATACACGTGGTCACACCACTATAGTACTGTAGTAAACAGTATACACGTGGTCACAACACTATAGTGCTATAGTAAACAGTATACACGTGGTCACAACACCATAGTACTATAGTAAACAGTATACACGTGGTCACAACACTATAGTACTGTAGTAAACAATATACACGTGGTTTCAACACTATAGTACTATAGTAAACAGTATACACGTGGTCACAACACTATAGTACTGTAGTAAACAGTATACACGTGGTCACAACACAATAGTACTATAGTTAACAGTATACACGTGGTCACAACACTATAGTACTGTAGTAAACACTATAGACGTGGTCACAACACTATAGTACTGTAGTAAACAGTATACACGTGGTCACAACACTATAGTACTGTAGTAAACAGTATACACGTGGTCACACTATAGTACTATAGTAAACAGTATACACGTGGTCACAACACTATAGTACTGTAGTAAACAGTATACACATGGTCACAACACTATAGTACTGTAGTACACATTACACACGTGGTCACAACACTATAGTACTGTAGTAAACATTACACACGTGGTCACAACACTATAGTACTGTAGTAAACAGTGTACACGTGGTCACAACACTATAGTACTATAGTAAACAGTACACACGTGGTCACACCACTACAGTACTGTAGTAAACAGTATACACGTGGTCACAACACTATAGTACTATAGTAAACAGTATACACGTGGTCACAACACTATAGTACTATAGTAAACAGTATACACGTGGTCACAACACTATAGTACTATAGTAAACAGTATACACGTGGTCCCAACACTATAGTACTATAGTAAACAGTATACACGTGGTCACAACACTATAGTACTGTAGTAAACAGTATACACGTGGTCCCAACACTATAGTACAATAGTAAACAGTATACACGTGGTCACAACACTACAGTACTATAGTAAACAGTATACACGTGGTCACAACACTATAGTACTGTAGTAAACAGTATACACGTGGTCACAACACTATAGTACTATAGTAAACAGTATACACGTGGTCACAACACTATAGTACTGTAGTAAACAGTATACACGTGGTCCCAACACTATAGTACTATAGTAAACAGTATACACGTGGTCAAAACACTATAGTACTATAATAAACAGTATACACGTGGTCACAACACTATAGTACTATAGTAAACAGTATACACATGGTCACAACACCATAGTACTGTAGTAAACAGTATACACGTGGTCACAACACAAGCAATCGTCTTCAGGTGAAATAATACAGCAGGCGGACTGCTGAGACAGGAAGAAATGTAGCGAGAGAGCTACTGCAACCAAAGGTTACACTATATACTTTTGTGGTGGGATTTGCAAGTAAATGTAAGATCGCAGAGCAAGCATACCCCGGCTAATCCCTCGGCTACTCCGAGGGGGAGTGGGAGCGGAGGGGCTGCCGTAACGGGCGAGATAGTGGGGGTGAAATTTACAGAGGGTACAAGCTGATAGAAAGAAGATCAAACTCAGCAAACTTAGAAATGTAATGCAACTCATTGAGTCGGCCAACACAACAAATAATACTTTGCCTGGTTGATCACCGTCCTTCTCTGCTTGTGTCTCCCTGTTGTGGGGAGCGGTGGTGCAGCTGTTAGCGCTACGCTGCGCTATGAACCTGGCGACCCGGGTTCGATTCCCGCTCACGGCCAACACCAGTGACGATTATCTGAACCGGTCCCGGGCCTCCCCTAGGTCGACTCAGCCTCAAATGAGTACCTGGTGCGGTGTGTAAACATCGCCACTAGGGAGACAAAGGCGGTCGGGCGTGGTGCTGGCCACCCACCCCCTCGTGTACTGTTCCGGCCTTCACAGGTGCTCGCTAACAGCACTTGCCCCTACAGTCTGTTCAGGCTATACGGGGGATCTTTGTGTCTCCCTGTCTGTGTTTGGTCTCTCTCTCTCAAATTTAGTTTCACCTGATGACGACTGCTTGGGTTGCAATCGAAACGTCGTATTCTATTTTTTTTTATTTTTTCTACCTGACTTTACCGAAAAACCATTGAGTAACAACAGTGTTTTTAAGAATCACAGCTAAGAGACAAACAACATTATATTTTCTATTAAACATAACATTTTAATAACATGTAAAAAAATACTTTAAATCTCATCACTGCTCCTCATACTCAATCCGTGATCAGTGCCGGATTATCCTCGGAACAAAATAATCATTAGCTGGGGGCCCCGCACTTTCAAGGGCCCCGTGCTAAATGATCTCACGCTATAAATCCCGGTTCAGTGATTCTGTACTTGCTCTATTACTATAGTAAAATTACAATTACTTTACAATGCAAGTTAAAAACTTCGTGTTTTATAATTGTGTTTTTTTATTTATTCTGGGCACCTTTATAATATAAGCTACAGGACCCGCACGAGCTTAATCCGGCACTGTCCGGGATACTGTTCCAGTGCCCAACCAGGCTGTTGAAGACACCGTGAGTGGAGTTGAGGGGGATCGGTGGAGGTGTGAAGGCGGCGAGTGATGCCGACGGGCTGCGAGGGGGTCATCCGAGAGGGTGCCCAGTGGGGAGATGAAGCAATGAAATCGCTCCACGTGCAGGTGCTGGGTGGATTACTGCACAGCGGCATCGTGGGAGGTGGCGACGGGTCGTGTTGGTCTCTACCCACTAGTGGATTGACCATGGCTGATGGTGGTGATGATGATGGATGTTGCTCACTCACTTGGCGACGTATGAAACGCCAGAGATGCACGGCGATGTGCAGGGTGTTCAGCAGCACGGTGGAGCTGATGGCCTCCTTGCAGCCGCTGTACAGTTGACCCACAGCGTGGAGCAGAGCAGGGAGCGCGCTGTCCACTATGGCCTGGCAGCTGCTGCTCAGCTCACCCATAGCCTGCAGGAGGGCAGGGAGCACGCTGTCCACAATGTCCTCACTGTGGCTACTGAACATCGGTCCCCAGGTGGCGACCCCTGCTGGTGGAGAGACGTTCTTCATGAGTCCGGAGTAGTTGATCGTGGTGGTGGTGTTGGAGCCGTTAATGTCCGAACCCCCACGCCGAGATCCTCCGAGGAGCTCCACCATCGGCTGCGTGAGCAGCAGAACCAAAGTGAGGACAGCCGTGAAGATCGCCATGGTGGTGGTGGCGGCGAAGTTCTCTGAAGAACTCGAAGTGGAGGAGCAGCGTGGGGCGAGGTGGTTGCCTCTCCAGGAGCCGACTCCACTCTGACCTCTGCCGTGACGTCACCGGGCCATGACGTCACCGTGACGTCAGAGGTTTCCACGGCTTTTACGTCATTATAGCATTAGGAACGTGGCTGTGCAATGGAACATCAACACGTGATGCACTACAACACTGTATTGTTTATAGAATTGTAATACAATACTAATTATTCACATCTGAGACACGAGTGACGCTCTAGATTCTGTGCGGATGGAGGAAGCCCCTGGGAGCAGCTGCGTCATTCTGGACGCTTCTATCTGCCCCTGGCATCTGCTCATAGCTACTGCCAGGGCTATAAAAGCAGCTCCTGTAGCTGCACTGGCAGAACATCGGCAGAGGAGGGAGCAACGCTCACAGCTGAAGCGAGCCTCACTGTGAAGCACATCAACAAGCATGGCCCTGAGTGTTTACTTCTCTGCGATGCACGTGATGGAGAGGAGCGTCTGGCCAGGCTGGCCGGTCTGGAACCCCCGCGGTGAAAGTCTCTTCCAGCAGCTGCAGCGAGACATGAGGAGCGAGATCGAGAGGATGGAGAGAATCTTCCGTGGAGTCGATCAGCTCAGCAGCCACACGCGGGCTCCGGGCAGCCTCGGAGACGCACTGCTGCAGCAGCCGGCCGTGAGCAGTGGGTTCCAGATTGAAGATCCACTGGAGCAGGGAGGCGGGTTTGTCGCGTCCCTGGACGTGCAGGACTTCTCCCCACAGGACCTGGCCGTGAAGGTGTCTGGAGACAAGCTGGTGGTGGCCGGACGGCGCGAGGTGAAGAGCGGAGAAGTCAGCAGCGGCAGCTACAGCCACAGCTGCCAGGAGTTCCACAGGGAGACGCAACTGCCCAGGGACGTGGACCCGCAGAGCGTGAGCTGCTGCTTGACTGAAGACGGGAAGCTGAAGTTCAAGACTCAGCGCCGCGCCCTCCCTGCAGCGGCCGAGAGGGTGGTGGTCATTGAGCAGCCAGCGACAGCGACTCCTGGCACGGCCTCTCAGTCCACTGGCACCACTCACGCGTAGAGTGGCGCCTGGAGCATCCATTCCAGCAGCCTGCTTTATTGATGTTTCCATTGTATGGATATTTAGATAAATCAGTTTCTTCTATCCACGCTATGTTCAGTAATATTTACGTGTTTCAGCGTTCACATTCAACTTCATTGGATTAAGTGTATCGCTGTAAAGGATTGTGAAATCGTATCGCTTCGTTTTAATTTGCCATTACACGTTCATATATTGCAATAAGATAATGATGAATGTTATCTTCAATTATTTTTCATCATTACACATGACTATTTTGCACAGTCTAATTTTCGAACTACTATAATACTATAGTGTTTGTGTGAATGGTAAATGATGTTTTTTTTTGTAATAAAATGCCTTTCAATTTCCTGCAACAGTTGCAACTGTTCTTTTTTCTACATTGTGTTTGTTTCATCGTTACTGTGGATCAGAGTTCTGGACACAGAATTCCCCAAAACTAAGACAACCGGTAACGCGGCCTCATTGCTCCCTGTCCGTGACAACTCCGAAGGTGCCAAGCTCACGCCGTCGGCCCTGCCGAGTCACTCCGCACTCAGAATTTGGGATTGGCTTGCAATTGTCTATGATCAATCTTACCACTTCACATTTCACTTGTATCATCCTTCAATTGGTAGTAAATCCTTTGCTAAGGAATTGGTCCTCAAATCGTGGGGTCAAGCGTACCACAGAAAAATTAGTTGCCGTTTAATGTTTGCGACACAGAGAATGTAAATAGTTACATGACAACATCGCTGCTGTAGCAGTGTAAGTCACGCTGCTATTAAAATATTCTATGTCTCGAGTTTCCTGGCTGGCTGCTGGCTGTGCTTCTCTCCACCCCAACAATAACTCCGTTGTTAGTGGGTGCAGGAGACAATAGGGACACCAACAAGGTGGGAATTACCAGAACAGAATTTGAAGACTGACACGGCTAATTTAAAATTGCACTTTCAATGTATGCGCCAATTAACGTCATTCTTTTTGAAAAAATAACTTGTTCTATCCTAGAGATTTAGAAACTAAACCTTAGGACATTAAACTAGTACAATTAAAATGTACGATTAATTGTAAAGTTAGCAAAATAAATAAATGATCTAAATCATATACTATATTCTTGGTTCTTTCGGTAAAGTCACGTAGAAGGGAAACAATAAAATAATAAAGATATAAAACAATAAAATTCTCACAAGTCAAAATTCATATACTGTTGATTTATTCTCTCCATCTCCGCAGTTGACACTGCCGGTTGTGTTCCCTCCTTAGCTCCCATTCCCACGTTAGTCTCGACCACCGGCCTTCATCACTTCAAGTTGCGTGTCCTGCCTCACCCCACCATTCTAAACTAAAATTACGTCCTTAATTTGCATATGATGTCCAATTGACGTGTCCGTCTTCCAGTATCAGTGTAATTCTTAGGATGTGCATCATCTCTACGCTTCCTTGTGCATTTCTAAACATTGGTTCTATTTTCCGTTTGTGATGCATCTGTTTGAAAAAAAACGTTCTGCCTAAGGCATATGGCTCAGTTACGTTTCATTTCGATTTAAAGCTTTCGTGATTCCAAGGATTAATATTCTTTGGTTCTTTCGGTAAAGTCACGTAGAATGAGAATACAATAATAAATTGATAAAATAAAATAACACAATAAAATTCTCACGACGTTTCGGCCACAACACAAGCGGCCTTCATCAGGTGACGGGACGAGACTGTCTGGAGGACAGCGCTGGAGCGAAAAAGCCACGCTCATATCGCGACCTTTAAGCTGTGTGAGAAGCAACAGAGCGCCTTGACAAAGGAATTAGCATAGAATTTAGCATTGCAACAGCTGAGTGATTAGCGTTTCATTATTAACGTGTCATTATTAAGTCAAGATAACAATAAGCACTTTGCTCTGCCCTGATACGCCTCTCTTAATCATTTTCATCCCTCTTCCCCTTCAACAACCGCCCTACGTGTAAATGCACTTCTATGTTTTCAAGGCTGTGTCCCTGTTCTTTTTGAGTTCAGTTTGTTATTCCCCCGCACCTCCAATTAAAGCATGGTTGGCTGCGTACGGTGCGAAAGAAGTTCACCATGCAAACATACGCTGCGTTGAAAAATGATTCTACTGACTGCAGACCAAACCTGGACAGATTTCTCAATACGAGTGCAATATCGAGGGTACAGATCAATACCACCTGAACACAGATGCTAATTCCCGGACGGGTGGCAACTCTAGCCATGCCCATGAAAACATACACAACATCTTGACCATGAATCGCCTATGCGGCAAATTAAATGTCAAACATTTAACATTGAATTCCGATCTACTATTGTTCGTTTTGATTTATTTTGGCGCAGTTTCAAGTAAGTCTTTTTGATATAATTATTGTATTGTCATTTACTGTATAATTATGATAATAGACCAAGCACTGAGACATTGCCCAGGGTTGGTCTACAATCGAAAAGGTGGCAACCCCATAGTACATCCTAACGTGTTCCAGTGTTAACACATCGTATGTTTGTACCTTGAACTTCTTTCGCACCGTACGTAGCCCACCGTGCTAATCGGAGGTATGAGGTGAGCGGGAATCGAACTCGTGTAGTCGGGGTTCGTAGCGCAGCGTGCTAAACGCTAAACGCTGCGCCACCGCTCCCCCCACAACACACGCGCACAGCAGCTCCAGAGAGCAGCTTTTGGGTCAGAGGTAGCCACATTGCACTGGGGCCGTCCATAAATGACGTCACGCACCGAGGGGGGGGGGAGGTCAGACATTTGTGACGATGTGTGACGAGGGGGGGGGGGTTTGAGAAATGTGACGTCACCTCAAAATGCGCAACTTTAATTAAATATAGACAACACGTTCTACATAATTAAATAGGCTTTTTAACAAATCTTTTCTCCTACAACATCAGAGTGCAGCGCCACATTAAATACGCACTACAATGACGATAGTTTAAAGCAGGGGTCGGGAACCTTTTTGACTAAGAGAGCCATGAAAGCAAAAAAATTGGAAATTTATTTCAGTGAGAGCCATATAATATATTTTAAAAGTGAATTCAACTAAATGTCAGTATAATAAGCCTCTGAATTTATTCTTTTAAATAATGTTGTTATAACACTCACCATTAATGCGACTTCTGGTGCTGCATGGATTTGCTGATGTCTTTGTAGTCGGGTTGGTACTTGGTGAGGTTAAGCTTCATGCAAGCATTGAGGCTTTCATCCGTTAAACGTGATCGTTGGTTGGACTTGATGTTTTTAAGATGTGAGAATGACTGCTCACATGCATACGTAGGCCAGTATCATCCAATTAAAATAATGGACAATTGCTCCTGCAGCCCTGAACAGGACATGCGCAGTGAAAAATTGATGGATGGATTAAAACAAGTGAGAATATTTTGTTTTATCTGCGAGCCATATGCAATCATCAAAAGAGCCACATCTGGCTCGCGAGCCATAGGTTCCCGACCCCTGGTTTAAAGCGATGTGAAACATATATTTTTGGGGAGGGGCGGCGCACAGCTTTGTGACGTCATATTTGAGGGGGGGGGTCTGACTTTTTGTGACGCCGTGTGACGATGGAGGGGGGGTCAAAAATCGTCCAAAATCGCGTGACGTCATTTATGGACGCCTCCACAGCGAGAAATAGCGCAACAAACCGAACCCACGTACAGCGAGGGTAGCCCTGCCTGGTTTATCATTAATTAATCTCCAGTTAAGTCACAAACGACTCTCTTAGAGCCGAAGGCGCGATCCAGTATCACGTTGGCATGCCGTGTCAACCCGTACGGGGTTACCCCGTATTCGTGTACAGGGAGATTGAGTTTTCAGGTTCATACGGCTTACTACAGCCGTTTCAAAACGGGCAAACCAATGTTTTGTTTGATGGGACTTTGTAGGATGAACGTTGAGATTTGTAAGGGGCACGGGGTGACCAATAAGGTCTGAATTGGTCTGTAATAAGAGAGGCAATGGTTAGGGGGTGACAGGTGTGCGTTGGCACTGCGTGCCACGTCGCTTTGTCATACAGCTGACACTCCGATGAGCAATGATGCGGCGACGCACGGTGCCAATGGGGCCGTCCATAAATGACGTCACGAGATTTCTGACGATTTTTCACCCCCCCCCCCCATCGTCACGCGGCGTCACAAAAAGTCAGACCCCCCATCAAATGTGACGTCACAAAGTTTTGCCCACCCCCTAAAAAAAAAACATGTTTCAAATCGCTTTAAACTATTGTCATTGTAGTGCGTATTTAACGTGGCGCTGCACTCTGATGTTGTAGGAGAAAACATTTATTAAAAAGTCTATTTAATTAAGTAGAACGTGTTGTCTATATTCATTTAAAAATGCGCATTATGATGTGACGTCACATTTCTCAAACCCCCCCCCCTCGTCACACATCGTCACAAATGTCTGAACCCTCCCACCCAGGTGCGTGACGTCATTTATGAACGGCCCCAAAAAGTTCAACATTCGTGCGTATCCGCCGTGATGTGGGGCGAAGTTTAATTCTAATCTTATTATCCGCGATGCCTGCAGGATTAGCTTTTTCATTCTTCGTCTGCCAAAGCAGATGATTAATGAGAATATTGATGAGATTTCCCCCAGCGCATGTTGGCTGTGGAAGGGCTGTTTAAGACCCGCGGTGAACCCGCTCATCTCCACGTATCGGCATGAAATGAAAAATCGCGGATTTTAGGAAGCGCGTTCGTTTCAAGTGGATGCTTGTTGTCAACACCGCCACATTGACAGCACTCGCAACCATCCCATACTCAATTGAAAACTCTTCTTAAGTAATTGCTTATTGTGTTTAGTTTCTTGTCCTTACCTCATACCTCCGATTAGCACGGTGGGCTACGTACGGTGCGAAAGAAGTTCAAGATACAAATATACGATGTGTTAACACTGGAACACGAGGGTGTGCTATGGGGTTGCCACCTTTTCGATTGTAGACCAATCCTGGGCAATGTCTCAGTGCTTGGTCTATTATCATAATTATACAGTAAATGACAATACAATAATTATATCAAAAAGACTTACTTGAAACTGCGCCAAAATAAATCAAAACGAACAAAAGTAGATCGGAATTCAATGTTAAATGCTTGACATTTAATCTGCCGCATAGGCGATTCATGGTCAAGATGTTGTGTATGTTTGCATGGGCATGGCTAGAGTTGCCACCCATCCGGGAATTAGCATCTGTGTTCAGGTGGTATTGATCTGTACCCTCGATATTGCACTCGTATTGAGAAATCTGTCCAGGATTGGTCTGCAGTCAGTAGAATAATTTTTCAAACGCAGCGTATGTTTGCATGGTGAACTTCTTTCGCACCGTACGCAGCCAACCATGCTTTAATTGGAGGTGCGGGGGAATGACAAACTGAACGCAAAAAGAACAGGGACACAGCCTTGAAAACACAGAAGTGCATTGACACGTAGGGCGGTTGTTGAATGGGAAGAGGAATGAAAATGATTAAGAGAGGCGTATCAGGGCAGAGCAAAGTGCTTATTGTTATCTTAACTTAATAATGAAACATATCTGAGCCATATGCCTTAAGCAGAACGTTTTTTTTTTCAAACAGATGCATCACAAACGGAAAATAGAACCAATGTTTAGAAATGCAGAAGGAAGCGTAGAGATGATGCACATCCAAAGAATTACACTGATACTGGAAGACGGACACCTCAATTGGACATCATATGCAAATTAAGGACGTAATTTTAGTTTACAAAGGTGGGGTGAGGCAGGACACACAACTTGAAGTGATGACGGCCGGTGGTCGAGACTAACGTGGGAATGGGAGCTAAGGAGGGAACACAACCGGCAGTGTCAAGTGCGGAGACGGAGGGAATAAATCAACGTTATATGAATTTTGATTTGTGAGAATTTTATTGTGTTATATCTTTGTTATTTTATAGTTTCCCTTCTACGTGATTTTACCGAAAGAACCAAGTATATAGTATATGAATTAGATCATTTATTCTGCTAACCTTACAATTAATCGTACATTTTAATTGTACCAGTTTAATGTCAATCCTTTACAGCGATACACTTAATCCAAAGAAGTTGAATGTGAACGCTGAAACACGTAAATATTACTGAACATAGTGTGGATAGAAGAAACTGCTCTTTGGTTTTTTCGGTAAAGTCACGTAGAAATAAGAAATAATGAAATAAAATTTCAGAATAGCATACGACGTTTCGATTGCAACGCAAGCAATCATCATCAGGTATAGAATAGCTAAATTTAAGAGAGAGGAAACACAGAGAGATGGAGAAGCACGTCAAATTGAACAAGATTTAGTAAAGTTTGGAAACAATAATATGCAGCACAGAGGGTCGGTCAAACTAAATATCCATACAATTGAAACATCAATAAAGCAGGTTGCTGCTCCAGGCGCCACTCTACGCGTGAGTGGTGCCAGTGGACTGAGAGGCCGTGCCAGGAGTCGCTGTCGCTGGCTGCTCAATGACCACCACCCTCTCGGCCGCTGCAGGGAGGGTGCGGCGCTGAGCCTTGAACTTCAGCTTCCCGTCTTCAGTCAAGCAGCAGCTCACGCTCTGCGGGTCCACGTCCCTGGGCAGCTGCGTCTCCCTGTGGAACTCCTGGCAGCTGTGACTGTAGCTGCCGCTGCTGACTTCTCCGCTCTTCACCTCGCGCCGTCCGGCCACCACCAGCTTGTCTCCAGACACCTTCACGGCCAGGTCCTGTGGGGAGAAGTCCTGCACGTCCAGGGACGCGACAAACCCGCCTCCCTGCTCCTGTGGATTTTCAATCTGGAACCCACTGCTCACGGCCGGCTGCTGCAACAGTGCGTCTCCGAGGCTACCCGGAGCCCGCGTGTGGCTGCTGAGCTGATCGACTCCACGGAAGATTCTCTCCATCCTCTCGATCTCGCTCCTCTTGTCTCGCTGCAGCTGCTGGAAGAGACTTTCACCGCGGGGGTTCCAGACCGGCCAGCCTGGCCAGACGCTCCTCTCCATGACGTGCATCGCAGGGAAGTAAACACTGAGGGCCATGCTTGTTGATGTGCTTCACTGTGAGGCTCGCTTCAGCTGTGAGCGCTGCTCCTTCCTCTGCCGATGTTCTGCCAGTGCAGCTACAGGAGCTGCTTTTATAGCCCTGGCAGTAGCTACGAGCAGATTCCAGGGGAGCCAGAAGCGTCCAGAATGACGCAGCTGCTCCCAGGGCTTCCCTCATCCACAGCAAATAGCAGTGACTCAAACCTGGGGTTCAGCTGTGTGACACCTTCTCTAAACTAGCACATCAACAAGCATGGCCCTGAGTGTTTACTTCCCTGCGATGCACGTGAAGGAGAGGAACGTCTGGCCAGGCTGGCCGGTCTGGAACCCCCGCGGTGAAAGTCTCTTCCAGCAGCTGCAGCGAGACATGAGGAGCGAGATTGAGAGGATGGAGAGAATCTTCCGTGGAGTCGATCAGCTCAGCAGCCACACGCGGGCTCCGGGTAGCCTCGGAGACGCACTGCTGCAGCAGCCGGCCGTGAGCAGTGGGTTCCAGATTGAAGATCCACAGGAGCAGGGAGGCGGGTTTGTCGCGTCCCTGGACGTGCAGAACTTCTCCCCACAGGACCTGGCCGTGAAGGTGTCTGGAGACAAGCTGGTGGTGGCCGGACGGCGCGAGGTGAAGAGCGGAGAAGTCAGCAGCGGCAGCTACAGCCACAGCTGCCAGGAGTTCCACAGGGAGACGCAGCTGCCCAGGGACGTGGACCCGCAGAGCGTGAGCTGCTGCTTGACTGAAGACGGGAAGCTGAAGTTCAAGGCTCAGCGCCGCGCCCTCCCTGCAGCGGCCGAGAGGGTGGTGGTCATTGAGCAGCCAGCAACAACGACTCCTGGCACGGCCTCTCAGTCCACTGGCACCACTCACGCGTAGAGTGGCGCCTGGAGCATCCATTCCAGCAGCCTACTTTATTGATGTTTTAATTGCGTGGATATTTTGTTATATCAGTTTCTTCTATTCACGATATGTTTAGTAATATTTACGTGTTTCAGCGTTCACATTCACCTTCATTGGATTAAGTGTATCGCTGTAAAGGATTGTCAAATCGTATCGCTTCGTTTAATTTGCCATTACACGTTCATATATTGCAATAAGATAATGATAAATGTTATCTTCAATAATTTTTCATCATTAAACATGACTATTTTGCACAGTCTAATTTTCGAACAACTATAATACTATACTATTTGTGTGAATGGTAAATGATGTTTGTTTTTTGTAATAAAATGCCTTTCAATTTCCTGCAACAGTTGCAACTGTTCTTTTTTCTACATTGTGTTTGTTTCATCGTTACTGTGGATCAGAGTTCTGGACACAGAATTCCCCAAAACTAAGACAACCGTTAACGCGGCCTCATTGCTCCCTGTCCGTGACAACTCCCAAGGTACCAGGCTCACGCCGTCGGCCCTGCCGAGTCACTCCGCACTCAGAATTTGGGATTGGCTTGCAATTGTCTATGATCAATCTTACCACTTCACATTTCACTTGTATTATCCTTCAATTAGTAGTTAATCCTTCGCTAAGGAATTTGTCCTCAAATCGTGGGGACAAGCCTACCACAGAAAAATTAGTTGCCGTTTAATGTTTGCGACACAGAGAATGCAAATAGTTACATGACAACATCGCTGCTGTAGCAGTGTAAGTCACGCTGCTATTAAAATATTCTATGTCTCGAGTTTCCTGGCTGGCTGCTGGCTGTGCTTCTCTCCACCCCAACAATAACTCCGTTGTTAGTGGGTGCAGGAGACAATAGGGACACAAACAAGGTGGGAATTACCAGAACAGTATTTGAAGACTGACACGGTTAATTTAAAAATGCACTTTCAATGTATGCGCCAATTAACGTCATTCTTTTTGAAAAAATAACTTGTTTTAACCTAGAGATTTAGAAACTAAACCTTAGGACATTAAACTAGTACAATTAAAATGTACGATTAATTGTAAAGTTAGCAAAATAAATAAATGATCTAAATCATATACTATATTCTTGGTTCTTTCGGTAAAGTCACGTAGAAGGGAAACAATAAAATAATAAAGATATAAAACAATAAAATTCTCACATGTCAAAATTCATATACTGTTGATTTATTCTCTCCATCTCCGCAGTTGACACTGCCGGTTGTGTTCCCTCCTTAGCTCCCATTCCCACGTTAGTCTCGACCACCGGCCTTCATCACTTCAAGTTGTGTGTCCTGCCTCACCCCACCTTTCTAAACTAAAATTACGTCCTTAATTTGCATATGATGTCCAATTGACGTGTCCGTCTTCCAGTATCAGTGTAATTCTTAGGATGTGCATCATCTCTACGCTTCCTTGTGCATTTCTAAACATTGATTCTATTTTCCGTTTGTGATGCATCTGTTTGAAAAAAAACGTTCTGCCTAAGGCATATGGCTCAGTTACGTTTCATTTCGATTTAAAGCTTTCGTGACTGCAAGGATTAATATTCTTTGGTTCTTTCGGTAAAGTCACGTAGAATGAGAATAAAATAATAAATTGATAAAATAAAATAACACAATAAAATTCTCACGACGTTTCGGCCACAACACAAGCGGCCTTCATCAGGTGACGGGACGAGACTGTCTGGAGGACAGCGCTGGAGCGAAAAAGCCACGCTCATATCGCGACCTTTAAGCTGTGTGAGAAGAAACAGAGCGCCTTGACAAAGGAATTAGCATAGAATTTAGCATTGAAACAGCTGAGTGATTAGCGTTTCATTATTAACGTTTCATTATTAAGTCAAGATAACAATAAGCACTTTGCTCTGCCCTACGTGTAGATGCACTTCTGTGTTTTCAAGGCTGTGTCCCTGTTCTTTTTGCGTTCAGTTTGGTATTCCCCCGCACCTCCATTAAAGCATGGTTGGCTGCGTACGGTGCGAAAGAAATTCACCCTGCAAACATACGCTGCGTTGAAAAATGATTCTACTGACTGCAGACCAATCCTGGACAGATTTCTCAATACGAGTGCCATATCGAGGGTACAGATCAATACCACCTGAACACAGATGCTAATTCCCGGACGGGTGGCAACTCTAGCCATGCCCATGAAAACATACAAACCATCTTGACCATGAATCGCCTATGCGGCAGATTAAATGTCAAGCATTTAACATTGAATTCCGATCTACTTTTGTTCGTTTTGATTTATTTTGGCGCAGTTTCAAGTAAGTATTTTTGATATAATTATTGTATTGTCATTTTCTGTATAATTATGATAATAGACCAAGCACTGAGACATTGCCCAGGGTTGGTCTACAATCGAAAAGGTGGCAACCCCATAGCACACCCTAACGTGTTCCAGTGTTAACACATCGTATGTTTGTATCTTGAACTTCTTTCGCACCGTACGTAGCCCACCGTGCTAATCGGAGGTATGAGGTGAGCGGGAATCGACCTCGTGTAGTCGGGGTTCGTAGCGCAGTGCGCTAACCGCTGCGCCACCGCTCCCCCCACCACACACGCGCACAGCAGCTCCAGAGAGCAACTTTTGGGTCAGAGGTAGCCGCATTGCACTGGGGCCGTCCATAAATGACGTCACGCACCTAGGGGGGGGGGGGAGGTCAGACATTTGTGACGATGTGTGACGAGGGGGGGGGGTTTGAGAAATGTGACGTCACCTCAAAACGCGCAACTTTAATTAAATATAGACAACACGTTCTACATAATTAAATTGGCTTTTTAACAAATCTTTTCTCCTACAACATCAGAGTGCAGCGCCACATTAAATACGCACTACAATGTCGATAGTTTAAAGCGATATGAAACATGTTTTATATTTTTGGGGAGGGGCGGGGCACAGCTTTGTGACGTCATATTTGAGGGGGGGGGTCTGACTTTTTGTGACGCCGTGTGACGATGGAGGGGGGGTCAAAAATCGTCCAAAATCGCGTGACGTCATTTATGGACGCCTCCACAGCGTGAAATAGCGCAACAAACCGAACCCGCGTACATTGAGGGAAGCCCTGGCTGGTTTATCATTCATTAATCTCTAGTTCAGTCACAAACGAATCTCTTAGAGCCGAAGGCGCGATCCAGTATCACGTTGGCATGCCGTGTCAACCCGTACGGGGTTACCCCGTATTCGTGTACAGGGAGATTAAGTTTTCAGGTCCATACGGCTTACTACAGCCGTTTCAAAACGGGCAAACCAATGTTTTGTTTGATGGGACTTTGTAGGATGAACGTTGAGATTTGTAAAGGGCACGGGGTGACCAATAAGGTCTGAATTGGTCTGTAATAAGAGAGGCAATGGTTAGGGGGTGACAGGTGTGCGTTGGCACTGCGTGCCACGTCGCGTTGTCATACAGCTGGCACTCCGATGAGCAATGATTCGGCGACGCACGGTGCCAATGGGGCCGTCCATAAATGACGTCACGCGATTTCTGATTTTTGACCCCCCCCCCCCCATCGTCACGCGGCGTCACAAAAAGTCAGACCCCCCATCAAATGTGACGTCACAAAGTTCTGCCCAGCCCCTAAAAAAATAAAACATCCTTCAAATCGCTTTAAACTATTGTCATTGTAGTGCGTATTTAACGTGGCGCTGCACTCTGATGTTGTAGGAGAAAACATTTATTAATTAAGTAGAACGTGTTGTTTATATTCATTTAAAATTGCGCATTATGATGTGACGTCACATTTCTCAAACCCCCCCCCCCCCTCGTCACACATCGTCACAAATGTCTGAACCCTCCCCCCCCAGGTGCGTGACGTCATTTATGAACGGCCCCAAAAAGTTCAACATTCGTGCGTATCCGCCGTGATGTGGGGCGAAGTTTAATTCTAATCTTATTATCCGCGATGCCTGCAGGATTAGCTTTTTTTATTCTTCGTCTTCCAAAGCAGATAATTAATGAGAATATTGATGGAATTTCCCCCAGTGCATGTTGGCTGGGGAAGGGCTGTTTAAGACCTGCGGTGAACCCGCTCATCTCCACGTATCGGCATGAAATGAAAAATCGCGGATTTTAGGAAGCGCGTTCGTTTCAAGTGGATGCTTGTTGTCAACACCGCCACATTGACAGCACTCGCAACCATCCTATACTCAATTGAAAACTCTTCTTAAGTAATTGCTTATTGTGTTTAGTTTCTTGTCCTTACCTCATACCTCCGATTAGCACGATGGGCTACGTACGGTGCGAAAGAAGTTCAAGATACAAATATACGATGTGTTAACACTGGAACACGTTAGGGTGTGCTATGGGGTTGCAACCTTTTCGATTGTAGACCATTCCTGGGCAATGTCTCAGTGCGTGGTCTATTATCATAATTATACAGTAAATGACAATACAATAATTTTATCAAACATACTTACTTGAAACTGCGCCAAAATAAATCAAAACGAACAAAAGTAGATCGGAATTCAATGTTAAATGCTTGACATTTAATCTGCCGCATAGGCGATTCATGGTCAAGATGTTGTGTATGTTTGCATGGGCATGGCTAGAGTTGCCACCCGTCCGGGAATTAGCATCTGTGTTCAGGTGGCATTGATCTGTACCCTCGATATTGCACTCGTATTGAGAAATCTGTCCAGGATTGGTCTGCAGTCAGTAGAATAATTTTTTAACGCAGCGTATGTTTGCATGGTGAACTTCTTTCGCACCGTACGCAGCCAACCATGCTTTAATTGGAGGTGCGGGGGAATGACAAACTGAACGCAAAAAGAACAGGGACACAGCCTTGAAAACACAGAAGTGCATTGACACGTAGGGCGGTTGTTGAATGGGAAGAGGAATGAAAATGATTAAGAGAGGCGTATCAGGGCAGAGCAAAGTGCTTATAATGTTAATGCTCACCCCGAGCCCTCAATACTCTGATAGTGCGCTGTTTTTGAGTTGTACGCCTTTTGGCGTCTTCTGGTCCAACACCAATGGAGACTAGGATCTAAGAAAAGCTGTTTCGGGTGTGGACCAATCAAATTCAAGGACAGTGCATATTATTATCAGAGTTGTCTTTTTTGTTTGCATTTTGACTGCTTGTGTTGTGGTCATTGCAAACATGATGCCTTGAATAAAGGTGTCAGTTTTTGTGCCAGTTAAAGGGTAAAACCTATTCCTATATCTTGTTTCTGGAAAAGGAGGTCTCATAGTGTTAATACTCACCCCGAGCCCTCAATACTCTGATCGTGCGCTGTTTTTGAGTTGTACGCAGTGGTTCTTAACCTGGGTTCGATCGAACCCCAGGGGTTCGGTGAGTCGATCTCAGGGGTTCGGCAGAGCCCCCGCCACGGAGGTCCGGACACACTTGAATTATTGTGTAAATTTGTGATGACACACACGGCCCGCTTGGCCATCACTGGCTGCAGATGATCATGCTACACTGCTTGGCCAATCAGCGCTGCGGGGAATTTAGTGCGTACTCAGTACTCAACGTGTGACTGTTGTTGTCGTACGTCGTGTGATTTCTTTAATATTTTATCCATACTAACTATGTCGGGCAAAAGAAGAAAGTGGTCGGACGAATATGTACAACATGGATTCTCATGTATCACGGAACGTGATGGGAGTGAGCATCCTATCTGCATGATTTGCAACGCCAAGTTGAGCAACTCTAGTCTTGCACCGGCAAAACTAAAGGAACACTTCTTGAAGCTGCATGGAGATGGGGAATACAAGAACACAACACTTGCTGAATTCAGGGTGAAGAGAGCCAGATTCGATGAAAGGGCCACTCTGCCTGCTCTTGGATTTGTACCTGTTAACAAACCGATCCTGACAGCATCGTACGAAGTTGCTTACCTGATCGCAAAGCAGGGCAAGCCACACACCATTGGTGAAACACTTGTGAAACCAGCTGCATTAAAGATGGCGAATCTGATACTCGGAACAGCGGCCGAAGGTAAATTATCCCAAATTCCCCTTTCAAATGACACCGTCAGTGACAGAATAGAAGACATGAGTAAAGACATCTTGGCTCAAGTAGTCGCGGATCTGATTTCAAGCCCGGCAAAATTCAGCCTTCAACTCGACGAAACCACAGACGTTTCTGATCTAAGCCAGCTTGCTGTTTTTGTACGCTATGTGAAAGACGACATGATAAAAGAAGAGTTTTTATTTTGTAAGCCTCTTACAACAACAACGAAGGCAGCCGATGTGAAGAAGCTTGTGGATGACTTCTTCAGAGACAACAATCTTTCATGGGATATGGTTTCTGCAGTTTGTACGGACGGAGCTCCAGTCATGCTGGGAAGAAAGTCTGGTTTTGGTGCGCTAGTAAAGGCCGATGCACCACACATCATTGTGACGCATTGTATTCTGCACAGGCATGCGTTGGCAACAAAAACCTTACCTCCAAAAAATGGCAGAAGTATTAAAAACTGTGGTGGAATGTGTGAACTATGTGCGAAAAAGTGCTCTGAGGCACCGCATCTTCAGTGAGCTGTGTAAAGAAATGGGCTCTGAATTTGAGGTACTTCTGCTCCATTCTAATATTCGGTGGTTATCCCGGGGACAGGTGCTGAATCGTGTTTTTGCCATGCGTGTGGAATTAGCCCTGTTTTTGCAAGAGCACCAACACTGCCATGCAGATTGCTTCAAAAATCCTGAGTTCATTCTCATTTTAGCGTACATGGCTGATATATTCGCAGCTCTCAATCATCTCAATCAGCAGATACAGGGTGGTGGAGTCAATATCATGGAAGCGGAAGAACACCTGAAGGCTTTTCAAAAAAAGCTACCGTTATGGAAACGACGAACAGAGAACAATAACTTCGCAAACTTCCCGCTTCTGGACGACTGTGCAAGTAAGATCGAAGATGTGTCTGGAATCGGAGATATTTCTGTATCCACGGAACTGAAGCAAACAATTGCCACGCACTTAGATGAGCTTGCAAAGTCTCTCGACGGATATTTCCCTACAAGAGAGTCATATCCAGCATGGGTGAGACAGCCGTTCACGTTTGCTGTTGAAACAGCAGATGTCAATGATGAATTCCTCGACGAAATAATTGAAATTCAGCAGAGCCAGGTTCAACAGCAACTCTTCAGAACAACAACGCTCTCAACGTTTTGGTGTCGACAAATGAACAAGTATCCAGTTATTGCTAAGAAAGCCCTGGATTTTTTTATACCATTTGTTACAACATATCTTTGTGAGCAATCCTTTTCGAGGATGCTGGACATAAAAACGAAGAAAAGGAACAGACTTTGCTGTGAAAATGACATGAGAGTGGCACTTGCCAAGGTGAAGCCACGCATATCTGAACTGATCTCTCAAAGGCAACAGCAGAAGTCACATTGATTTCCAGGTATGTCATTTGTTGTGAGTTTATGCATTGTGTTGGTTTTATTCTTTGAACAAGGTAATGTTCATGCACGGGTCATTTTGTGTACCAGTAAAAAACATATCTATGTCTTGAATTTGAAAAAAATCACATTTTATTTTTCACTAAAGAGGGGTTCGGTGAATGCGCATATGAAACTGGTGGGGTTCGGTACCTCCAACAAGGTTAAGAACCACTGCACTAGAGTGAGAAAACGAATCTCTTGCGACGTCTGCAGGAAAACATTCCAACTGGCATGGTGCCTAGAGTCCCACATGAGAATGCACAAGACCGGTGGTCAAAGCTGCAACATCTGCGATAAAAGCTTTGATCGGCCCTACAAACTCAGAAGGCATATGGAGTAACCCACGGAAAGAACTCAAGGGGCGCACGTGGCATGGTGAATGACGGCAATTTTGCCAATGCGGTGTTGAAGGTGTGTCAGACATACTCGGCCGCGAGTCATGGTGCTGGAAGAATTGCCTTTGCCATGGATGGCACCAGCAGCTCCAGCAGCAGCTTGTCGAGTCCTGGTGGTGAGGAGGCAGAGTTGCAGACAATGCCACCTTCTGCAAAGGGCGCACCTGCGTGCAACGAAGTTATTGCTATCACAGCGACCGCGCATGGAACGAAGGCGCCTGCTGGGAAACGCCACGCCTGACCAGCGCCCGTCTCGACTCCACCTCACTCCCATAGTCACTAGAGTGAGAAAACAAATGTCTTGCCAAGTCTGTGGGAAAGCATTCCAACTGCCATCATGCCTAGAGTCCCACATGAGAACGGACAAAGAGACCCCTGACCAATGGCATCTGCGGTCGAAACTTTGATCAGCCAGGCAAATTCAGAAGGCATATGGAAACCTACGAAAAGGACTATTGGATATTTCTTTGCTGTTCTATTACTGAAGTTATCAACAGAAGTTGTGTACCAGATTAATTGCACTTGTGGCAAATGCTATGTTGGGCAAACAGGATGAATGATCAGCACGAGACTAAAAGAACACCACAGAAATATGAAATGCTCACAAATACAACTGTCAGCAGTAGCAGAACACGCGTGCCCACAAGGACACTCAATTGATTTTGATAATGTTGAAGTTCTGTGCAAAACTTGTTACTACTAGCCAAGACTAATTACATAATCTATCGAAATTTAAATAAATAAAAATAATTGTAATCGTTTGGATAGCTACCGGCTTAGTGCTGCATGGAAGAGAATAATCAAATTACCGTTTGTACGGCTATTTTAGTACACACAATGGACACTAAGTACAAGATCAATGGGCTAGCATAATGTGCATGTATAATGTACGTTGATTCATTAATCCCCCCCCCCCCACTTTGCGCTCAAAGAGCGCACAAGTGTTGTCATCACATCTACGCCTCTATACAAGGAATTAAACAGGTGGACTTCTCCCAAATCTTGCTGTTGCCTGATGAAGCTAGTTGTAATTACTGAAACGTCGTACTCCGATGGTAAATGTTGTGGCTTGGCTCTCCAACACACCACACACCGGTGTGCTGTACTAGTGATGAATTGGCATGTTCTGTTTACGTGACAACCCTTACTAGTTGGCTGTCGGGTGGTGGCGGGTTTAACGGCACATTTATATAGTAATAGGTTTTTACCCTTTTATCTGGCACCAAAACTGACACCTGTATGTAGACATGATCCCTTGTATAAATGTGTCAGTTTAGGTGCCAGATAAAAGGGTAAAAACATATTACTATATCTTGCTACTGGCAAAGGAGGTCTCATAATGAAAATTCATACCCCGAGCTCTCAATACTCTGATAGTGCGCTGTTTTTGAGTTGTATGCCTTTTGGCGTCATCTGGTCCAACACCAGTGGAGACTAGGCTCTAAGAAAAGCTGTCTCGGGTGTGGACCAATCAACTTCAAGGACAGTGTATATCATTATCAGAGTTGTCTCTTTTTGTTTGCATTTTGACTGCTTGTGTTGTGGTTATTGCAAACATGATCTCTTGTATAACGGTGTCAGTTTTGGTGCCAGATAAAAGGGTAAAAACCTATTACTATATCTTGCGACTGGCAAAGGAGGTCTCATAATGACACATTTATATATTTACGCGATCCAACCCATAAAACCTGTATTATGGATATTTGTCGCAAAAGCCTACGTGTTAAACTGCCATGTATTTTTACGTCTATTGCTGTATTTTCTTACGTGCAATATATTTAATAAACCATCTTAATTTATTCATATTTTTGTTCGTAGTTATATCATTGTTGCGCGTGCGGTGTGGTCAGTGGATATTGTTCAGTGGATCAAACCGAGACAAATATTTTTGCAGCAGCTGTGGCTGCACATTGCAACAGCGCATTCCGAATGGTGTAGAACGCATCGCCCATAATCTGTATCTGTGTGCAAACACCAGGTATGGTTGGTAAGAAACACGTTTGGTTTTAAATGAATAAAACTCGAGCTTCAGCCATATTGTTCATTATAGACCCCACTTTGTAAGAATTAATCACGCAAACCTTGCGCCTGATTCATTTGAGTCGCTGTGCTCATGAGCAACAGGGCATTTGTGGCAAGGTGTTAATGTACCACAGATTAGCACGGTTGGCTACGTACACTGCAAAAGAAGTTCAACACATTATTTGGGTCTTTCCGTAAAGTCACGTAGATAGAACAATAAAATAATAAAAATAAAGTAAATAAAAAAGTAAAATATATCACGACGTTTCGATCGCAACACAAGCAATCGTCATCAGGAGAAAAATGATAACGATTGCTTGTGTTGTGATCAAAACGTCGTGATATTTTTATTATTATTTTGTATTCACTTTATTTTTATTATTTTATTGTTCTATCTACGTGACTTTACCGAAAGACCCAAAAAATATTAATTCCTGCAGTCACGAAAGCTTTAAGTCAAGATTCAAGCACAACACACTTTCATACATTGTGGAAAGCGAGTATCCTTGCACGTACAATGCACTGGACCGCATGTTCATGTTAAGTGAGTCGGGGGCTTTGTCACTGCCTACCCCATGATATAAATAATCTCAGGGAATTAAATTGCAAGTGTGCAATCTCCCTTCCGGTGGACATCGAGGATGAGTCATACCCTGGCTTGCCAGGAGGCAGTGGATCACAACTGTGGAATCCTTTCCATCTGCACGGGATAGAACGTTGCCCCCTTGCTCACATTTGTTCGTTTTCTGCGAGTGTACTGGTTTCCCCCCACATGTAAACACTCAGTAAGTGGCTGCAAATATCGGAATGTTAAGAGAACCGCAGAGCTTGGGCGATTGTTGGGAGTGCCGGCTCACCGCCTGGCTGCTGTCTCCCCGCTCGTCTGTGGGAGACATATAGAGGTACTGAATTAGATTTATATTCTCTACATAACATGATTCCTATCTACACAAAGCACTCACAGCGTAGAGTACAGCAAGTGATATTCCACGAAATAAAAAATAAACGTACATGACCACAACAGAAGCCAATGGGTACAGCTGTGCATACACGTACACAACATATACACGATTCCTACTGGTGGTTGGAACGATTCACCACTGCCGGAGAGTCAAGGAATTGTAATGATTCAGGATCATTAATGCAAACTGTCCCCGTTCTCAAACCTGTGTACGATTTAAAAGGTCATAGAACGCCATTGTCGGAAGCAATTACTTCCCCATGTCACTGCGATGGGCAGATTCATGCCGTTGCAGTCGGCTTACACATTGTCAGTAGACCCCCCATACGCAAGCGTACACATTTGGTTAACCCCTCCTCCCCCCTCCATGCATACATACTAAATGGATGCCCCCTAACAGCTACACCACCACTCCCCACACGAGACAAGCATGTGACTCTCGGTGTAAATGGAGACGGAGTGCGAATACACGTGCCGATGCCCCAAGTACAGTTGCCACCATTTCCACGACAGAGCAAACCCAGGCACATTTCTCAGCGAGCCCAGGTCTATTGTTAAAACTGTGCAGTTCACGGTGATAAAATCAACCATAGCCATACCCGGGGTACCAGATCTCGACACAAATGAATTCCTGCTGCCACCCGAACACTGTCCGGGGGTCAAACGCGGACAGGTGGCAGCCCCAGTCGCGAGGCCACATCTGCACCGACTCACGGTAAATGTGTGCAGGGCCAGCAGGAAGAGCCCCGGGATCTCGGAGCGCAGCCACTGGTTCCACGCGCTGTCTCGGTCCACGTCCTCGCGTGACGACGACGATACTTCAAAATCACCTGACCGGAAGGAGGGGGGAGGGAGAGTAAGAAGGTACGAAGGGGAACCTTCTAACTCTTTCACAGGGACGCGTTCTTCGCATGCGTCACCCTGCAGCCAACCTCTCTGCTCTCGTGTGTGAACGTGGGTCAGTTTGGTTTAATCGTTCAGAATGAATGGGGCATGACCCTGGCCCTTGTGCAACGTATTATTTTCCATGAGATAATACCAAACACATCATTCATGTGTGAGTGTGTCTGTGGCCTGCAAGCAAAACCTACATTCTCTCGAGTCATATATCGGGAGCAGTCACAGGTGGGAAAGCATTGCCGAATTCCTTGAAAGGCTCAACTCTCTCCAACTTATGTTGAAAGCATTTACAGTGAGGGAAAAAGTATTTGATCCCCTGCTGATTTTGTACGTTTGCCCACTGACAAAGAAATGATCAGTCTATAATTTTAATGGTAGGTATATTTGAACAGTAAGAGAGACGGAATAACAACAAAATCCAGAAAAATGCATGTAAAAAATGTTCTAAATTGATTTGCATTTTAATTAGGGGAATAAGCACTTGACCCCTCTGCAAAACATGACTTAGTACTTGGTGAAAAAACCCTTGTTGTCAATCACAGAGGTCAAACGTTTTTTTGTAGTTGGCTACCAGGTTTGCACACATCTCAGGAGGGATTTTGTCCCACTCTTCTTTGCAGATCTTCTTCAAGTCATTAAGGTGTGGAGGCTGACGTTTGGCAACTCGAACCTTCAGCTCCCTCCACAGATTTTCTATGGGATTAAAGTCTGGAGACTGGCTAGGCCACTCTAGGACCTTAATGTGCTTCTTCTTGAGCCACTCCTTTGTTGCCTTGGCCGTGTGTTTTGGGTCATTGTCATGCTGGAATACCCATCCACGACCCATTTTCAATGCCCTGGCTGAGGGAAGGAGGTTATCACCCAAGATTTGACGGTACATGGCCCCGTCCATCGTCCCTTTGATGCGGTGAAGTTGTCCTGTCCCCTTAGCAGAAAAACACCCCCAAAGCATAATGTTTCCAACTCCATGTTTGACGGTGGGGATGGTGTTCTTGGGGTCATAGGCAGCATTCCTCCTCCTCCAAACACGGCGAGTTGAGTTTATGCCAAAGAGCTCCATTTTGGTCTCATCTGACCACAACACTTTCACCCAGTTGTCCTCTGATTCATTCAGATGTTCATTGGCAAACTTCAGACGGGCATGTATATGTGCTTTCTTGAGCAGGGGGACCTTGCGGGTGCTGCAGGATTTCAGTCCTTCAAGGTGTAGTGTGTCACCAATTGTTTTCTTGGTATGGTGCCAGCTGCCTTGAGATCATTGACAAGATCCTCCCGTATAGTTCTGGGCTGATTCCTCACCGTTCTCATGATCATTGCAACTCCACGAGGTGAGATCTTGCATGGAGCCCCAGGCAGAGGGAGATTGACAGTTAATTTGTGTTTCTTCCATTTGCGAATAATCGCACCAACTGTTGTCACCTTCTCCGCAAGCTGCTTGGCAATGGTCTTGTAGCCCATTCCAGCCTTGTGTAGGTCTACAATCTTGTCCCTGACATCCTTGGAGAGCTCTTTGGTCTTGGCCATGGTGGAGAGTTTGGAATCTGATTGATTGATTGCTTCTGTGGACAGGTGTCTTTTATACAGGTAACAAGCTGAGATTAGGAGCACTCCCTTTAAGAGTGTGCTCCTAATCTCAGCTCGTTAGCTGTATAAAAGACACATGGGAGCCAGAAATCTTTCTGATTGAGAGGGGGTCAAATACTTATTTCCCTCATTAAAATGCAAATCAATTTTTTACATTTTTGACATGCGTTTTTCTGGATTTTTTTGTTGTTATTCTGCCTCTCACTGTTCAAATAAACCTGCCATTAAAATTATAGACTAGTAATTTCTTTGTCAGTGGGCAAACGTACAAAATCAGCAGGGGATCAAATACTTTTTTCCCTCACTGTATGCATTAGTTCTGCCCGTACCTCTTTGTGCCTGTGTAGTGGGCAGGCAAGTGTGGTGGAGCAGCAGGTCCAGCACACGGGGTGTCCAGCAGAGGAGAGGAACTCCCCGTGGCCGTGGCCGGGGAAGCAGAGGTCGGCGGCGCTGGGAGCGGCGTCAGTTGCGCGGCGTCTGTGGGAGAAGGCACAGGCCTCTTCTGAAGATTATCATCCGCAGACACATCATACGGCTTGCCGGACACGTCACACACTCGGCCCTGTGATTGTGGAGGTGAGACAGGTTCGCGCGTGGCAACGAATGGCTTGTCGCTGGACAAACATCGACGGCAACATCGGGAGAACGCGGCACGAACTCGTGCAGAGTTTCTGGCACCATATGAATTTACACTCCTTGTAGGTATGTACGTTGAACCTCGTTCGCGCCATACGTCAGCCAGCCGTGCTAATCGGAGGTGCAGATGGATGCAATTGAAGGACGTGGAGCAGAGGTGTCAAAATGAAAAAAATAATTGATACAGAAATTACACAAGTCCAGGGGACTTCACCAAGGCCGTGTTATCCCAGACTCTGACAGAGCACAAAGGAAGATTGGCAATGACAAAAAATGGCTTCATAACTTTCATTGTCAGATGGCACACTTGCATCTTCAGTCTTCAGTCGGCGTCAGTAATTTAAGAATGCACGCATGATGCGTGACACCAACTAAAATGGCATCGATGCTGACTAATCACATCCTCTCCAAGATGTGGAACTCAAGAGACGAGGATAGCCTCTTCCAAACAGGACTACCCTTGACAATTGAGTTGTCGCCTGGGTAAAAATAAAATGAACTAGGAGATTTCAACTTGAAAATCCAAACCATCGCACCAACAGTAATGGACGGAATCCTATATGAGGCGCACACTGCAGTAGCTTCAGGTGGACTCTGGTACCTGCTTTAACGTCTGTGTGAGAAGCATCTTCTCCCACTGAAATTCAAACAAAGTTGACAGTTAGACAGGACATGTTTTAAAACATCCGCAGTAAAATTCAAGTATGTATACCATTAAAGTAAACTATTTTTTATTTACCAGGTTAGGCCCATTGAGAGCTATTAAGCTCTTTTTCAGAAGCGACCTGGCCACAAATTATAGCTTAACGAAGTAGCTTATCACGTGGAAATTTATAGTAGCCAAATACTCTAAACGCATTACTTACAAATAGCTCACAAAGCGGTTATCCTCCCACTACCCTTGGGTTACCTCCTGTCCCGGTCCAGCCGAGACAGTCTGTGAATTGGCATCTGTATTTGGGTGGCATGAATTAATTTGTACCGAGATCTGGTACCGGTACTGTGCTGAACTTTACTACTGCATGGTTGTTGACAGACCTAGACCGACTGAAACATAGGTCTGGGTTTGATCTCCATAGTGGAAAAGGTGGTAACCCGAAAACTAACCCAAACCCTTCCACATTCAACGATAAACACTTTCAAACCGAGTTCGCTCGGAAATGACCCCACTAAACCGCACGTATGTAAACGTTTGACTTCAGTGGTTCCTCCGCCGCGTGCGAACGATGAAGTGCACGGCCTCTCGTGATGATGACCTCACACCCACATGGCTGCATGAAAGGCGGTGCTGACGAGCATGAGGCAGGTGGAAGAGGCAAAACGAGGAGGCAAGATTAGAGTGCTGTAGTTGGTGGGGTATAGTGGGGCCTATTTCCGAATGATTGATTTATGTGGAAATGAAATTGGTCAAGAGTCCGTTACTTTGTAAACATTAGCATGTATCTACTTTAAAACCAAGTCTGCAGGGGTGGGGAAGATGAGGTCTGTTCATTCTGGTGGGCAAAGAGAATTTAGACACTCCAAGTTAAGTCTGGTGGCATACGAATGAAATGCACCTTACAAATGTAAATAATAATGATTATTAATCCATCTTCTTCTTCACTCCCACGGTGTTTCCAACCAGGGTTAGGCCATGTAATTATCTGACGTGCTGTACACTTGTACAGTGTTACTGAATTATTGTATCATTATGAATTCAGTGCCCCTTCTGCGACCTTTCCCTAGATCCCCCTCTGGTGTATAACCTGGCCTGCTGACGTCAGGGCTGTAAGCCGCAGATCCCTTTCCCTGCCAGCAGCCAGCGCAATACTGTTACATTACCATTCTATGCCACTACACAGGGACTCCTCTACTTACGAACATTCGACTTACGAACATACAGAGATATGATCAAACCTGTCCGTATGTCCAGTTTCCTGTTTGGACCGAGAGTCGCAAGTTCATGGTGGCATCTACATCTGCAGAACGTGAAGAACCAGAGGCAACTTTTAAAGCCATTCCCCGTGTTTAGTGTACAAGCCGTAAAACGTGTTTGAAATCGACGGGAGAAAAGTTGGACTCACGAACAAATCGACTTACGAACAGACCTCTGGAACCGAACTCGTTTGTACGTACAAGAGTCTGTATATGGTGGTCACTCTGAACAACACAGACCCAGCCTCCTTTTAACTTTTTTTGGTCCATTAGGACATTACCAGACACATCTTTCTGTGCTAACGACCACACAATACACATTAGACGAGTCATAACAGGTCACGTTTAATAGTCTAAACTTGTCTGGAGTAAGTCGCATACGGAAGACATTTCTGCACATTTGCAGAATTACATGTCTATGATAAAGGAACCATGTGTATTGCATTACACAGGGGTGCTTGATCATGTGTGGATGCAGATTCCCGCAGCAATACAGGGAATAGGTTGTTCGCAGCGCCACTGATTAATCAGAATCAGAATCTTTTTTATATCCTGGAGGAATACGATGAGCTATGAAGATCTTTTTCACATATGTCCAGTAGGGGCGGGTCAGCGAGCTATTTCCAAAACCGATGAGAGGCAAGATGGAGAAAATGTAAGCAAATTGCTAAAAATACAAAGTACATACATTCCTGCCAATTTGTCAACAAATGCAAGCTTGGGCAAGGTAGCAACACAACAACCACAGCTCCCGCCCACAACAAGACTCCATAAAATTCTTCAATTGCATTGCATTAAAATTGAACGTTTAATGAGCGATATTTGAAATAGCATTACCAAATGACAATATTCCCTTCGAATACCTGACTAATGAATGAGGCTAAGACGCTTGCAGTAATGGTCAAATATGCATCACAAGCCATTCAGAAGTGGTAGGCCTCACGTGACCACAGGGCACCACAGTGGCAATATGTTAACTACCTCGCCTGGTACGCAGGAGGCCGTGGATTCAATCCGGCCCCTGTCGCCTGCTGTATATTTTGAGGTTGCATGTCTCTCTCACTACATTTAGAATAAACATCACGCGTTTAGAGTATTTGGCCTCTATAAATTTCCACGGGATAAGCCACTTCGTTGAAGATAACATTTGTGATAGCCAGGTTGCTTCTGAAAAATAGCTCCATAGCTCAGTGGGGCCTCAAACTGGTAAAATAAAAAATATATAGTTTATATTCTTGGTTCTCTCGGTAAAGTCACATAGAAGGGAAACAATAAAATAATAAAAATATAAAACAATAAAATTCTCACGACGTTTCGACTGCAACATCACCTGATGATCATCATCACCTGATGATTGCTTGTGTTGCAGTCGAAACGTCGGGAGAATTTAATTGTCTTATATTTTTATTATTTTATTGTTTCCCTTCTACGTGACTTTACCGAAAGAACCAAGGATATGAATCCCTGCAGTCACGAAAGCTTTAAATCAAAATATAGTTTAGTTTAAAAGTTATAGTTTGAGAATGGCGGTCCGATGGGTGGGAGTGAAGGGGTATTGTGAGGAGGCGTCATCGGGAGTGGAAGCTGCTGGTGGGAGCATGGGAGGTGTGGGGAGTGTGAGGTGCATCGGCATTGTGGAGAGGGAAGGGGTGAGAGTGTTGTAAGCGATGGGGCTGGGGGAGGAGTGGTGGATATGACGATGTGGAAGCTGTGTCGGTGATGAGGTGTGTGCTTGAAGTGAGGATTACATGGGGAGCGGTGCCGAAGTGGTTAGCGCACCGAGCGACGGGATCCGGCGACCCGAGTTCTATTCCCACTCACGGCCAACATCGGTGACGAGCATCTGAACCAATCTCGGTCCCATCCCAGGTCTATTCTGCCTTAAAATGAGTATTCAGGTTTTGTGAATGGGAGGAGACAAAGGCGGCCAGGCGTGGTGCTGGCCACTCATCCCATCTCAGCGAGTCGACCCCATGGCACCTGGGTAATGGAGGTGGTGATGAAGATGATGACGACGGTGATGATGATGTTGATGACGATGGTGATGACGAGTCACGCACTCAGACTCACAGAGCCACACTCAGAGACTCACAGCCACACTCAAGAGACTCACAGTCACTCACTCAGACTCACAGAGCCACACTCAAGAGACTCACAGCCACACTCAAGAGACTCACAGTCACTCACTCAGACTCACAGAGCCACACTCAAGAGACTCACAGAGTCACTCACACAAAATCACAGAGCCACACTCAAGAGACTCACAGCCACACTCAAGAGACTCACAGTCACTCACTCAGACTCACAGAGCCACACTCAAGAGACTCACTGAGTCATTCAGAGAATCACAGTCACTCACACAGACTTACACTCACTCAAGGAGACCCACAGACTCACTCACAGACTCACTCACACAGACTCACAGAGTAACTCATACACAGACTCACACTCACAGACTAATTCTGACACACACAGACTCGCAGAGTAACACGCACTCAGAGACTCACAGAGTCACACTCAGTCACTCAATCAGGGACTCACAGCCACTCACTCAGAGACTCGCACGCACTCACAGAGCCACACTCAGAGATCTAGTCACTCACTCAGAGACTCACAAAGTCACTCACTCAGAGAATCAGAGCCACACTCAGAGACTCGCAAAGTCACTCACTCAGAGACTCAGAGTCACTCACTCAGAGACGCAGAGCCACAGACTCACAGAGCCACACTCACAGACTCAGAGCCACACTCATGGACTCACAGTCACTCACTCAGAGACGCACACTCAGACTCAGAACCACAGACTCACAGAGCCACACTCAGAGACGCACACTCACACTCAGAGACTCACAAAGTCACTCACTCATACACTCACAGACTTACACAGTAACTCACAGTCACTGCCACTGAACTCAGTCTCACCGGGTAACACACTCACAGACTCGGAGTAACTCACATGAACTCACAAAGTAACTCACTCACACAGACTCGGATTAACTCACATGAACTCACAAAGTAACTCACTCACACAGACTCACAGAGCCACAGAGACACACGGAGTCACTCACTCAGAGACTCACATAGTCACTCACTCTGACACTCGGAGACTCACTCACTCACACAGACTCAGAGTAACTCACACACTCACAGACTTACACAGTAACTCACAGTCACTCCCACTCAACTCAGTCTCACCGGGTAACACACTCACAGACTCGGAGTAACTCACATTAACTCACAAAGTAACTCACTCACACAGACTCGGAGTAACTCACATGAACTCACAAAGTAACTCACTCACACAGACTCACAGACTAACAAACAAAAACAAAGATCCCCAGTGAACCCTTAATAGACTGTAGGGGCAAGTGCTGTTAGCGAGCACCTACGAAGGCCGGCACGGCACACGAGGGGGTGGGTGGCCAGCACCACGCCCGGCCGCCTTTGTCTCCCCCATTGGCGATGTTTACACACCGAAACCAGGTACTCATTTGAGGCCGAGTCGACCTAGGGGAGGCCCAAGACCTGTTCAGATAATCGTCACCGGTGTTGGTGGCCGTGAGCGGGAATCGAACTCGGGTCGCCGGGTTCGTAGCGCAGCGTAGCGCTAACCGCTGCGCCACCGCTCCCCACACCCTCGCTCACAAACACAACGCAGGCAGCGTGGGCAGCCCTGGTCCATCCACTGCTGGATGAGGGCCTTGCCATGCCGTGCGAGTTATTTGACCAGAAGCGCAGTGCGTGTTGTTAACATTCCCCGTGTGGTGGATAGAATCGGAGGGCTTTCCCCAGCCCTCACCCACCAGGAATGGTGAAGTATAGTCAAATACTTCCTGTGACCAACACGGCGTTAGGAGACATTCATACAACCCACAGATGGACTAATCATTATTGTGAGTACTGTGGTGTACTTAAAATAATGTGTGGATGAGGAGGAAGAAGTTCCAGAAGTCGCACTTCAGCAGCCACAACTGCCCCTTCGCAGTATCAACAACCACGCAGACAAATGCACTGCCACATCCTACAACACGCGTTTGTTCCTTCAAAGTAGTGAATTCGCGTCCCAACACGCTGGTTCACGAAGATGGAGCGGTCATATAATGAGCTGGACAGCGACAACAACTTAAATCAGCGGTAATAATGCGGCAGACACGCAGGAAGCAATACTTAGGTAGGCCGCGATGAGATCACGGGGCTCGGATGGCGACCCTGCCTGGGAAGGTGCACACAAACTCCTCACAAAGTGAGCACCACAATGTTGTCCTTACAACACACAGTGGTCTCGCTTTTCTTTCATATCCACGAGCACAGCAACATCCAGCAACACATATCTCCTCACATTGTGCCCAGGACTGCTTTAAATAAAGATTTTAAATAAACTTTCCCGCCAAAAAAATTAATTGAGGCATGTGTGGGTATCGATGTGGAACTTGTGATCACATTGCTAAGAGCCGAAACACAAGGCACCCACCACCCCACACATCCTACTACTGCTGCTGTTGTTGCTGCCTTGTGAAGTCTATGATGATGATGATGAGCAGCAGCAGCAGCAGCGAGATAATGAGGAGGTTGAATGTGATGATGATAATGTGGAGTAGAGTCAGGGGGGTTATGCCCAAAGTTCTCTGTCCTCACCTCCCCACCACCGCCACGTCCCAACTCTGAACATCCACACATCATCATCATCATCGACCAGCAATGACCAACAGCAGCTCACAGCCCATTAAATACACCACCAGTAGGACAATTGTATGGAGGAGGCCAAACAAACATCTAAAACTAACAAAATAACAATTGCCACCGAGAACTGTTTCACGTAACTCGTGCACTCAAAGTCCTCAGACAATGGCAGTTTTATTTCGATTTAAAGCTTTCGTGACTGCAAGGATTTATCTTCTTTGGTTCTTTCGGTAAAGTCACGTAGAATGAGAATAAAATAATAAATTGATAAAATAAAATAACACAATAATATTCTCACGACGTTTCGGCCACAACACAAGCGGCCTTCATCAGGTGAAGGGACGAGACTGTCTGGTAGGACAGCGCTGGAGTGAAAAAAGCCACGTTCAGATCACGACCTTTAAGCTGTGTCAGAAGAAACAAAGCGCCTTAACAAAGGAATTAGCATATAATTTAGCATTGAAATGGCCGAGTGATTATCTTGTGACTGGTCACAGAAATGGCTATGTTAAAGTTAACGCATATACATTCGCAGAGGCACCCCTTGACAAAGGAATTAGCATAGAATTTAGCATTGAAATAGCTAAGTTAAAGCATACACATCCGCAGAGGCACCCCTTGACAAAGGAATTAGCATAGAATTTAGCATTGAAATAGCTGAGTGATTAGCTTGTTACTGGTCACAGAAATAGCTATGTTTAAAGTCAGAGCATACACATTCACCGAGGCACCTAGTACAAATCAAGCAGGAGAATTTAGCATTGAAATAACTAGGAGAATTTAGCTAGTGACTGGTCACAGAAATGGCTATGTTGAAGTCAAGGTCTACACATCTGAGCTATTCACAGTAACTGGGTATACAATACAATGTATAATGAATACTACATAGTGAACCAATAAAAAACTAAAATAGAAATTACCTTAATGTTATCAATAAACTCTATATTCTCCAATCAGCTAAGCTACCAACAATAAGTCGTTATATATCACAATGCTATATGGCGAAAAAAATGGGTGGATTCTTACCCTCAACTTTAGCAACACGGATAGCTACGGGCCCCATTCAGACGGACGAGTTCATCCAAGGTCGGAACAGAGGAGGGGGAGAGAGACAGCTGCAAGGCGCTATTATACTCCATGTTTTAAACCATACCATTAACCGTGGTGTGAGAGGTATTAAGAGTCAATGCTGGTGAAAGAGCTGCGGTCTGCCGTGGCAGATCACTGTTATAATTCAGTGGGCTCCCATGACATTGACTTCTCCAAGACGGAGGTTTTTTGCAAACCAACCGGCTGCCATGAGAGATTCGTTCATGAGGCCATTCACATATACAAGCACAGAGACAATTTCAACCGAGAAGATGGATTCTGGCTTAGTAACCATTGGAAAGATGATTTAAACCATTTCCGTTCTTAATTAATTGTATTTTACGATGACCTTCAGACCGCAGTTCTTTCACCAGCATTGACTCTTAATACCTCTCACACCACGGTTAATGGTATGGTTTACAACATGGAGTATAATAGCGCCTCGCAGCTGTCTCTCTCCCCCTCCTCTGTTTCGACCTTGGATGAACTCGTCCGTCTGAATGGGGCCCGTAGCTATCCGTGTTGCTAAAGTTGAGGGTAAGAATCCACCCATTTTTTTCGCCATATAGCATTGTGATATATATAACGACTTATTGTTGGTAGCTTAGCTGATTGGAGAATATAGAGTTTATTGATAACATTAAGGTAATTTCTATTTTAGTTTTGTATTGGTTCACTATATAGCATTCATTATACATTGTATTGTATACCCAGTTACTGTGAATAGCTCAGATGTGTAGACCTTGACTTCAACATAGCCATTTCTGTGACCAGTCACTAGCTAATCACTCAGTTATTTCAATGCTAAATTCGCCTTGTTATTTCAATGCTAAATTCTCCTGTTTGATTTGTACTAGGTACCTCGGTGAATGTGTATGCTCTGACTTTAAACATAGCTATTTCTGTGACCAGTTACAAGCTAATCACTCAGCTATTTCAATGCTAAATTCTATGCTAAGTCCTTTGTCAAGGGGTGCCTCTGCGGATGTGTATGCTTTAACTTTAACATAGCCATTTCTGTGACCAGTCACAAGCTAATCACTCGCCATTTCAATGCTAAATTATATGCTAATTCCTTTGTCAAGGCGCTTTGCTTCTTCTGACACAGCTTAAAGGTCGTGATCTGAACGTGGCTTTTTTCACTCCAGCGCTGTCCTACCAGACAGTCTCGTCCCTTCACCTGATGAAGGCCGCTTGTGTTGTGGCCGAAACGTCGTGAGAATATTATTGTGTTATTTTATTTAATCAATTTATTATTTTATTCTCATTCTACGTTACTTTACCGAAAGAACCAAAGAAGATGAATCCTTGCAGTCACGAAAGCTTTAAATCGAAATATAACTGCAATTGTCTGAGGACTTTGAGTGCACGAGTTATGTGAAACAGTTCTCGGTGGCAATTGTTATTTTGTTAGTTTTAGATGTTTGTTTGGCCTCCTCCATACAATTGTCCTACTGGTGGTGTATTTAATGGGCTGTGAGCTGCTGTTGGTCATTGCTGGTCGATGATGATGATGATGATGTGTGGATGTTCAGAGTTGGGACGTGGCGGTGGTGGGGAGGTGAGGACAGAGAACTTTGGGCATAACCCCCCTGACTCTACTCCACATTATCATCATCACATTCAACCTCCTCATTATCTCGCTGCTGCTGCTGCTGCTGCTCATCATCATCATCATAGACTTCACAAGGCAGCAACAACAGCAGCAGTAGTAGGATGTGTGGGGTGGTGGGTGCCTTGTGTTTCGGCTCTTAGCAATGTGATCACAAGTTCCACATCGATACCCACACACGCCTCAATTACATTTTTTGGCGGGAAAGTTTATGTATCTTTATTTAAAGCAGTCCTGGGCACAATGTGAGGAGATATGTGTTGCTGGATGTTTCTGTGCTCGTGGATATGAAAGAAAAGCGAGACCACTGTGTGTTGTAAGGACAACATTGTGGTGCTCACTCTGTGAGGAGTTTGTGTGCACCTTCCCAGGCAGGGTCGCCATCCGAGCCCCGTGGTCTCATCGCGGCCTACCTAAGTATTGCTTCCTGCGTGTCTGCCGCATTATTACCGCTGATTTAAGTTGTTGTCGCTGTCCAGCTCATTATATGACCGCTCCATCTTCGTGAACCAGCTTGTTGGGACGCTAATTCACTACTTTGAAGGAACAAACGCGTGTTGTAGGATGTGGCAGTGCATTTGTCTGCGTGGTTGTTGATACTGCGAAGGGACAGTGGTGGCTGCTGAAGTGCGACTTCTGGAACTTCTTCCTCCTCCTCCACACATTATTTTAAGTACACCACAGTACTTACAATAATGATTAGTCCATCTGTGGGTTGTATGAATGTCTCCTAACGCCGTGTTGGTCACAGGAAGTATTTGACTATACTTCACCATTCCTGGTGGGTGAGGGCTGGGGAAAGCCCTCCGATTCTATCCACCACACGGGGAATGTTAACAACACGCACTGCGCTTCTGGTCAAATAACTCGCACGGCATGGCAAGGCCCTCATCCAGCAGTGGATGGACCAGGGCTGCCCACGCTGCCTGCGTTGTGTTTGTGAGCGAGGGTGTGGGGAGCGGTGGCGCAGCGGTTAGCGCTACGCTGCGCTACGAACCCGGCGACCCGAGTTCGATTCCCGCTCACGGCCACCAACACCGGTGACGATTATCTGAACAGGTCTTGGGCCTCCCCTAGGTCGACTCGGCCTCAAATGAGTACCTGGCTGCGGTGTGTAAACATCGCCAATGGGGGAGACAAAGGCGGCCGGGCGTGGTGCTGGCCACCCACCCCCTCGTGTGCCGTGCCGGCCTTCGTAGGTGCTCGCTAACAGCACTTGCCCCTACAGTCTGTTAAGGGTTCACTGGGGATCTTTGTTTTTGTTTGTTAGTCTGTGAGTCTGTGTGAGTGAGTTACTTTGTGAGTTCATGTGAGTTACTCCGAGTCTGTGTGAGTGAGTTACTTTGTGAGTTCATGTGAGTTACTCCGAGTCTGTGAGTGTGTTACCCGGTGAGACTGAGTTCAGTGGGAGTGACTGTGAGTTTCTGTGTAAGTCTGTGAGTGTCTCTGAGTCTGTGTGAGTCTGAGTGAGTCTCCGAGTGTCAGAGTGAGTGACTATGTGAGTCTCTGAGTGAGTGACTCCGTGTGTCTCTGTGGCTCTGTGAGTCTGTGTGGGTGAGTTACTTTGTGAGTTCATGTGAGTTACTCCGAGTCTGTGTGAGTGAGTTACTTTGTGAGTTCATGTGAGTTACTCCGAGTCTGTGAGTGTGTTACCCGGTGAGACTGAGTTCAGTGGCAGTGACTGTGAGTTACTGTGTAAGTCTGTGAGTGTGTGAGTGAGTGACTTTGTGAGTCTCTGAGTGTGAGTGTGCGTCTCTGAGTGTGGCTCTGTGAGTCTGTGGTTCTGAGTCTGAGTGTGCGTCTCTGAGTGAGTGACTGTGAGTCCCTGAGTGTGGCTCTGAGTCTGTGAGTGTGGCTCTGTGAGTCTGTGGCTCTGAGTCTCTGAGTGAGTGACTCTGAGTCTCTGAGTGAGTGACTTGGCGAGTCTCTGAGTGTGGCTCTGATTCTCTAAGTGAGTGACTTTGTGAGTCTCTGAGTGAGTGACTGGATCTCTGAGTGTGGCTCAGTGAGTGCGTGCGAGTCTCTGAGTGAGTGGCTGTGAGTCCCTGAGTGAGTGACTGAGCGTGACTCTGTGAGTCTCTGAGTGCGTGTTACTCTGCGAGTCTGTGTGTCAGAATTAGTCTGTGAGTGTGAGTCTGTGTATGAGTTACTCTGTGAGTCTGTGTGAGTGAGTCTGTGAGTGAGTCTGTGGGTCTCCTTGAGTGAGTGTAAGTCTGTGTGAGTGACTGTGATTCTCTGAGTGACTCAGTGAGTCTCTTGAGTGTGGCTCTGTGAGTCTGAGTGAGTGACTGTGAGTCTCTTGAGTGTGGCTGTGAGTCTCTTGAGTGTGGCTCTGTGAGTCTGAGTGAGTGACTGTGAGTCTCTTGAGTGTGGCTGTGAGTCTCTGAGTGTGGCTCTGTGAGTCTGAGTGAGTGACTCGTCATCACCATCGTCATCAACATCATCATCACCGTCGTCATCATCTTCATCACCACCTCCATTACCCAGGTGCCATGGGGTCGACACGCTGAGATGGGATGGGTGGCCAGCACCACGCCTGGCCGCCTTTGTCTCCTCCCATTCACCGAACCTGGATACTCATTTTAAGGCAGAATAGACCTGGGATGGGACCGAGATTGGTTCAGATACTCGTCACCGATGTTGGCCGTGAGTGGGAATAGAACTCGGGTCGCCGGATCCCGTCGCTCGGTGCGCTAACCACTTCGGCACCGCTCCCCATGTAATCCTCACTTCAAGCACACACCTCATCACCGAAACAGCTTCCACATCGTCATATCCACCACTCCTCCCCCAGCCCCATCGCTTACCACACTCTCACCCCTTCCCTCTCCACAATGCCGATGCACCTCGCACTCCCCACACCTCCTATGCTCCCACCAGGAGCTTCCACTCCCGATGACGCCTCCTCACAATACCCCTTCACTCCCTCCAATCGGACCGCCGTTCTCAAACTATAACTTTTAAACTAAACTATATTTTGATTTAAAGCTTTCGTGAATGCAGGGATTCATATTCTTGGTTTTTTCGGTAAAGTCACGTAGAAGGGAAACAATAAAATAATACAAATATAAAACAATAAAATTCTCACGACGTTTCGACTGCAACACAAGCAATCATCATCACCTGATGATGATCATCATCACCTGATGATTGCTTGTGTTGCAGTCGAAACGTCGTGAGAATTTTATTGTTATATATTTTTATTATTTTATTGTTTCCCGTCTATGCGACTTTACCGAAAGAACCAAGAATACAAACTATATTTTTTATTTTACCAGTTTGAGGCCCCACTGAGCTATGGAGCTATTTTTCAGAAGCAACCTGGCTATCACAAATGTTATCTTCAACGAAGTGGCTTATCCCGTGGAAATTTATAGAGGCCAAATACTCTAAACGCGTGATGTTTATTCTAAATGTAGTGAGAGAGACATACAACCTCAAAATATACAGCAGGCGACAGGGTCGGGATTGAATCCACGGCCTCCTGCGTACCAGTCGAGGTAGTTAACATATTGCCACTGTGGTGCCCTGTGGTCACGTGAGGCCTACCACTTCTGAATGGCTTGTGATGCATATTTGAACATTACTGCAAGCGTCTTAGCCTCATTCATTAAGGGAATATTGTCATTTGGTAACGCTATTTCAAATATCGCTCATTAAACGTTCAATTGTAATGCAATGCAATTGAGGGACTTTGTGGAGTCTTGTCGTGGTCTGGAGCTGTAGTTGTTGTGTTGCTACCTTGCCCAAGCTTGCATTTGTTGACAAATTGGCAGGAATGTATGTACTTTGTATTTTTAGCAATTTGCTTACATTTTCGCCATTTGGCCTCTCATCGGTTTTGGAAATAGCTCGCTGACCCGCCCCTACTGGACATATGTGAAAAAGATCTTCATAGCTCATCGTATTTCTCCAGGATATAAAAAAGATTCTGATTCCGATTAATCAGTGGCGCTGCGAACAACCTATTCCCTGTATTGCTGCGGGAATCTGCATCCACACATGATCAAGCACCCCTGTGTAATGCAATACACATGGTTCCTTTATCATAGACATGTAATTCTGCAAATGTGCAGAAATGTCTTCCGTATGCGACTTACTCCAGACAAGTTTAGACTATTAAACGTGACCTGTTATGACTCGTCTAATGTGTATTGTGTGGTCGTTAGCACAAAAAGATGTGTCTGGTAATGTCCTAATGGACCAAAAATAGTAAAAAGGAGGCTGGGTCTGTGTTGTTCAGAGTGACCACCATATACAGACTCTTGTACGTACAAACGAGTTCGGTTCCAGAGGTCTGTTCGTAAGTCGATTTGTTCGTGAGTCCAACTTTACTCCCGTCGATTTCAAACACGTTTTACGGCTTGTACACTAAACACGGGCAATGGCTTTAAAAGTTGCCTCTGGTTCTTCACGTTCTGCAGATGTAGATGCCACCATGAACTTGCGACTCTCGGTCCAAACAGGAAACTGGACATACGGACAGGTTTGATCATATCTCTGTATGTTCGTAAGTCGAATGTTCGTAAGTAGAGGAGTCCCTGTGTAGTGGCATGGAATCGTAATGTAACAGTATAGCGCTGGCTGCTGGCAGGGAAAGGGATCTGCGGCTTACGGCCCTGACGTCAGCAGGCCAGGTTATACACAAGAGGGGTATCTAGGGAAAGGTCGCAGAAGGAGCACTGAATTCATAATGATACAATAATTCAGTAACACTGTACAAGTGTACAGCACGTCAGATCATTACATGGCCTAACCCTGGTTGAAAACACCGTGGGAGTGAAGAAGAAGATGGATTAATAATCATTATTATTTACATTTGTAAGGTGCATTTCATCCGTATGCCACCAGACTTAACTTGGAGTGTCTAAATTCTCTTTGCCCACCAGAATGAACAGACCTCATCTTTCCCACCCCTGCAGACTTGGTATTAAAGTAGATACATGCTAATGTGTACAAAGTAACGGACTCTTGACCAATTTCTTTTCCACATAAATCAAGCATTCGGAAATAGGCCCCACTATACCCCACCAACTACAGCACTCTAGTCTTGCCTCCTCGTTTTGCCTCTTCCACCTGCCTCATGCTCGTCAGCACCGCCTTTCATGCAGCCATGTGGGTGTGAGGTCATCATCACGAGAGGCCGTGCACTTCATCGTTCGCACGCGGCGGAGGAACCACTGAAGTCAAACGTTTACATACGTGCGGTTTAGTGGGGTCATTTCCGAGCGAACTCGGTTTGAAAGTGTTTATCGTTGAATGTGGAAGGGTTTGGGTTAGTTTTCGGGTTACCACCTTTTCCACTATGGAGATCAAACCCAGACCTATGTTTCAGTCGGTCTAGGTCTGTCAACAACCATGCAGTAGTAAAGTTCAGCACAGTACCGGTACCAGATCTCGGTACAAATTAATTCATGCCACCCAAACACAGATGCCAATTCACAGACTGTCTCGGCTGGACCGGGACAGGAGGTAACCCAAGGGTAGTGGGAGGATAACCGCTTTGTGAGCTATTTGTAAGTAATGCGTTTAGAGTATTTGGCTACTATAAATTTCCACGTGATAAGCCACTTCGTTAAGCTATAATTTTCGGCCAGGTCGCTTCTGAAAAAGAGCTATATAGCTCTCAATGGGCCTTACCTGGTAAATTAAAAAAAGTTTACTTTAATGGTATACATACTTGAATTTTACTGCGGATGTTTTAAAACATGTCCTGTCTAACTGTCAACTTTGTTTGAATTTCAGTGGGAGAAGATGCTTCTCACACAGACGTTAAAGCAGGTACCAGAGTCCACCTGAAGCTACTGCAGTGTGCGCCTCATATAGGATTCCGTCCATTACTGTTGGTGCGATGGTTTGGATTTTCAAGTTGAAATCTCCTTTTCATTTTATTTTTACCCAGGCGACAACTCAATTGTCAAGGGTAGTCCTGTTTGGAAGAGGCATCCATGTCTCTTGAGTTCCACATCTTGGAGAGGATGTGATTAGTCAGCATCGATGCCATTTTAGTTGGTGTCACGCATCATGCGTGCATTCTTAAATTACTGACGCTGACTGAAGATGCAAGTGTGCCATCTGACAATGATAGTTATGAAGCCATTTTTTGCCATTGCCAATCTTCCTTTGTGCTCTGTCAGATTCTGGGATAACACGGCCTTGGTGAAGTCCCCTGGACTTGTGTAATTTCTGTATCAATTTTTTTTGTTTCATTTTGAAATCTCTGCTCCACTTCCTTCAATTGCATCCATCTGCACCTCCGATTAGCACGGCTGGCTGACGTACGGCGCGAAAGAGATTCAACGCACATACCTACAAGGAGTGAAAATTCATACGGTGCCAGAAACTCTGCACGAGTTCGTGCCGCGTTCTCCCGATGTTGCCGTCGATGTTTGTCCAGCGACAAGTCATTCGTTGCCATGCGCGAACCTGTCTCACCTCCACAATCACAGGGCCGAGTGCGTGACGTGTCCCGCAAGCCGTGTGATGTGTCTGCGGATGAAAATCTTCAGCAGAGGCCTGTGCCTTCTCCCACAGACGCCGCGCAACTGACGCCGCTCCCAGCGCCGCCGACCTCTGCTTCCCCGGCCACGTTCACGGGGAGTTCCTCTCCTCTGCTGGACACCCCGTGTGCTGGACCTGCTGCTCCACCACACTTGCCTGCCCACTACACAGGCACAAAGAGGTACGGGCAGAACTAATGCATAAATGCTTTCAACATAAGTTGGAGAGAGCTGAGCCTTTCTAGGAATTCGGCAATGCTTTCCCACATGTGACTGCTCCCGATATATGACTCGAGAGCATGTAGGTTTTGCTTGCAGGCCACACACACACACACGTGAATGATGTGTTTGGTATTATCTCATGGAAAATAATAAGTTGCACAAGGGCCAGGGTCATGCCCCATTCATTCTGAACGATTAAACCAAACTGACCCACGTTCACACACGAGAGCAGAGAGGTTGGCTGCAGGGTGATGTGCGCGAAGAACGCGTCACTGTGAAAGAGTTAGAAGGTTCCACTTCGTACCTTCTTACTCTCCCTCCCACCTCCCTCCTTCCGGTCAGGTGATTTTGAAGTGTCGTCGTCACGCGAGGACGTGGACCGAGACAGCGCGTGGAACCAGTGGCTGCGCTCCGAGATCCCGGGGCTCTTCCTGCTGGCCCTGCACACGTTTACCGTGAGTCGACGCAGATGTGGCCTCGCGACTGGGGCTGCCACCTGTCCGCATTTGACCCCCGGACAGTGTTCGGGTGGCAGCAGGAATTGATTTGTGCCGAGATCTGGTACCCCGGGTATGGCTATGGTTGAATTTTATCACCGTGAACCGCACAGTTTTAACAATGGACCTGGGCTCGCTGAGAAATGTGCCTGGGTTTGCTCTGTCGTAGAAATGGTGGCAACTGTACTTGGGGCATCGGCACGTTTATTCGCGCTCCGGCTCCATTTACACCGAGAGTCACGTGCTTGTCTCGTGTGAGGAGTGGTGGTGTGGCTGTTAAGGGGGCATCCATTTAGTATGTATGCATGGAGGGGGGAGGAGGGGTTAACCCAAATGCGTACGCTTGCGTATGGGGGGGTCTACTGACAATGTGTAAGCCGACTGCAATTGCATGAATCTGCCCATCGCAGTGACATGGGGAAGTAATTGCTTCCGACAAAGGCGTTCTATGACCTTTTAAATCGTACTCAGGTTTGAGAACGGGGACAGTTTGCATTCATGATCCTGAATCATGACAATTCCTTGACTCTCCGGCACTGGTGAATCGTTCCAACCATCAGTAGGAATCGTGTGTATGTGTGTATGTGTATGCACAACTGTACCCATTGGCTTCTGTTATGGTCATGTACGTTTCTTTTTGATTTCGTGGAATATCACTTGCTGTACTCCACGCGGTGAGTGCTTTGTGTAGATAGGAATCATGTTATGTAGAGAATATAAATCTAATTCAGTACCTCTATATGTCTCCCACAGACGAGCGGGGAGACAGCAGCCAGGCGGTGAGCCGGCACTCCCAACAATCGCCCAAGATCTGCGGTTCTCTTTACATTCCGATATATGCAGCCACTTACTGAGTGTTTACATGTGGGGGGAAACCAGTACACTCGCAGAAAACGAACGAATGTGAGCAAGGGGGCAACGTTCTATCCCGTGCAGATGGAAAGGATTCCACAGTTGTGTTCCACTGCCTCCTGGCAAGCCAGGGTATAACTCATCCTCGATGCCCACCGGAAGGGAGATTGCACACTTTCAATTGAATTCCCTGAGATTAATTATATCATGGGGTAGGCAGTGACAAAGCCCCTGACTCACTTAACACGAACATGCGGTCCAGTGCATTGTATGTGCAAGGATACTCGCTTTCCAAAATGTATTAATGTGCGTTGTGCTTGAATCTTGACTTAAAGCTTTCAGGACTGCAGGAATTAATATTTTTTGGGTCTTTCGATAAAGTCACGTAGATAGAACAATAAAATAATTAAAATAAAGTGAATACAAAATAATAATAAAAATATCACGACGTTTTGATCACAACACAAGCAATCTTCATCATTTTTCTCCTGATGACGATTGCTTGTGTTGCGATCGAAACGTCGTGATATATTTTACTTTTTTATTCACTTTATTTTTATTATTTTATTGTTCTATCTACGTGACTTTACGGAAAGACCCAAAGAATATGTGTTGAACTTCTTTCGCAGTGTACGTAGCCAACCGTGCTAATCTGTGGTACAGTAACACCTTGCCACAAATGCCCTGTTGCTCATGAGCACACCGACTCAAATGAATCAGGCGCAAGGTTTGCGTGATTAATTCTTACAAAGTGGGGTCTATAATGAACAATATGGCTGAAGCTCGAGTTCTATTCATTTAAAACCAAACGTGTTTCTTACCAGCCATACCTGGTGTTTGCACACAGATACAGATTATGGGCGATGCGTTCTACACCATTCGGAATGCGCTGTTGCAATGTGCAGCCACAGCTGCTGCAAAAATATTTCTCTCGGTTTGATCCATTGAACAATATCCACTGACCACACCGCACGCGCAACAATGATATAACTATGAACAAAAATATTAATAAATTAGGATGGTTTATTAAATATATTGCACGTAAGAAAATACAACAATAGACGTAAAAATACATGGCAGTTTAACACGTAGGCTTTTGTGACAAATATCCATAATACAGGTTTTATGGGTTGGATCGCGTAAATATATAAATGTGTCATTATGAGACCTTTGCCAGTAGCAAGATATAGTAATAGGTTTTTACCCTTTTATCTGGCACCAAAACTGACACCTTTATACAAGGGATCATGTTTGCAATAACCACAACACAAGCAGTCAAAATGCAAACAAAAAGAGACAACTCTGATAATGATATACACTGTCCTTGAAGCTGATTGGTCCACACCCGAGACGGCTTTTCTTGGAGCCTAGTCTCCACTGGTGTTGGACCAGATGACGCCAAAAGGCATACAACTCAAAAACAGCGCACTATCAGAGTATTGAGAGCTCGGGGTAAGAATTAACATTATGAGACCTCCTTTGCCAGTAGCAAGATATAGTAATAGGTTTTTACCCTTTTATCTGGCACCAAAACTGACACCTTTATGCAAACATGATCCCTTGTATAAAGGTGTCAGTTTTGGTGCCATATAAAAGGGTAAAAACCTATTACTATATAAATGTGTCGTTAAACCCGCCACCACCCGACAGCCCACTAGTAAGGGTTGTCACGTAAACAGAACATGCCAATTCATCACTAGTACAGCACACCGGTGTGTGGTGTGTTGGAGAGCCAAGCTACAACATTAACCATCGGAGTACGACGTTTCAGTAATTACAACTAGCTTAATCAGGCAACAGCAAGATCAACGTACATTATACATGCACATTATGCTAGCCCATTGATCTTGTACTTAGTGTCCATTGTGTGTACTAAAATAGCCATACAAACGGTAATTTGATGATTCTCTTCCATGCAGCACTAAGTCGGTAGCTATCCAAACGATTACAATTATTTTGATATCTTTAAATTTCGATAGATTCTGTAATTAGTCTTGGCCAGTAGTAACTAGTTTTGCACAGAACTTCAACATTATCAAAATCAATTGAGTGTCCTTGTGGGCACGCGTGTTCTGCTACTGCTGACAGTTGTATTTGTGAGCATTTCATATTTCTGTGGTGTTCTTTTAGTCACGTGCTGATCATTCGTCTTGTTTGCCCTACATAGCATTTGCCACAAGTGCAATTAATCCGGTACACACCTTCTGTTGATAGCTTCAGTAATAGAACAGCAAAGAAATATCCAATAGTCCTTTTCGTAGGTTTCCATATGCCTTCTGAATTTGCCTGGCTGATCAAAGTTTCGACCGCAGATGCCATTGGTCAGGGGTCTCTTTGTCCATTCTCATGTGGGACTCTAGGCATGATGGCAGTTGGAATGCTTTCCCACAGACTTGGCAAGACATTTGTTTTCTCACTCTAGTGACTATGGGAGTGAGGTGGAGTCGAGACGGGCGCTGGTCAGGCGTGGCGTTTCCCAGCAGGCGCCTTCGTTCCATGCGCGGTTGCTGTGATAGCAATTACTTCGTTGCACGCAGGTGCGCCCTTTGCAGAAGGTGGCATTGTCTGCAACTCTGCCTCCTCACCACCAGGACTCGACAAGCTGCTACTGCTGGAGCTGCTGGTGCCATCCATGGCAAAGGCAATTCTTCCAGCACCATGATTCGCAGCCGAGTAGCTCTGACACACCTTTAACACCGCATTGGCAAAATTGCCGTCATTCACCATGCCACGTGCGCCCCTTGAGTTCTTTCCGTGGGTCTCCATATGCCTTCTGAGTTTGTAGGGCTGATCAAAGCTTTGATCGCAGATGTGGCAGCTTTCACCACCGGTCTTGTGCATTCTCATGTGGGACTCTAGGCACCATGCCAGTTGGAATGTTTTCCTGCAGACGTCGCAAGAGATTCGTTTTCTCACTCTAGTGATACTATCAGATTCTAGTGACTCTATCGGATTCAACACCGCATTGGCAAAACTTCCGTTATTCACCAAGCCTGGTGCACCCTTTATCATGTAATCCTTTTCGTGGGTCTTCATATGCCTTTTGAATTTTCCTTGCTGATCAAAGCTTCGTCCGCATATGCCGCAACATTGATCACGGGTCTCCTTGTGCATTCTTACGTGGGATTCTAGGCACCATGCCAGTTGGAATTTTTTTCCCACAGACGTCACAAGAGATGAGTTTTTTCGCTCTTGTAACTCTACCGGATTGAGACGGGTGCTGGTGAAGTGCCATCGATGGTAAAGGCAATTCTCCCAGCACCACCATGACTCGCAGCGGAGTTGCTCTCGCACATCTGAAACAAAAGACAAAGGTCAAGCGCATTACACCTGTGTCATATGTGGACTCACAAAGGCATACATAAGGTGACAAGATTCATTATAACAGATTCATTATAACAAGTCCTCAATAGTGCAGATCCTATCATCTACTATTTTACTCCTTATCCACCCAAATAAGTACTCTTTGGTTCTTTCAGTAACGTCACGTACGTAGAAAAATAAAATAAAAAACAACATTATGACGTTTCGATCGCAACACAAGCGGTCGTCGTCAGGCGGAAAAAATTATCCAGCGGTAGAACTGCTGAACCAGCGAGAGAGCTGTTAAAACAAGAGGTTATATACGTGGTGAAGGGCAAGCAGGTGGGGTCTCAGCTGGAAAGGAATTCCATCCCCGGATGCAAGCACGTCAGTTGTGTTAATGGGGGAGATTAGGGAGACGATTAGCATGAAATGAGCTTCCGTCGCCGCATAAGAGTACCGTCCTCGCATATGGGCACAAGAGCAGTGTTAATGGGAGATCAGCACTATGTTGATGAGAGAGATTAGGCAGAGAGATTAGGGAGATTAGCAAGTTAATGTCATGTCTATGTGTAACACAAGCTGCGGCGCTGCCAACTGCGCTGTGAGAGGCAAGCACGTCCACGCAAGAGAACCACCACAACGGTGGTTGCGCCAGTGAGACACACAGCCCATCACACAGCCAGAACCATCGATACATCGAGGCTAAGGGAGCAGAGGTGGCCATGTTAGTGAGACCCCAGCCCATTAATGCAGAGGCACCTAACAGGGCAATGCAACTCCAGAGAGTCGGAGATAACAGCCAAACGGCAGGGAAGAATGGGAGCGCCACAGCAAGTTACGACTTTGCTTGGTTAATAACGTCCTTCCAATGATTGCTCAGCTTATACCCATCTTCTCGGTTGAAATTGTCTCCATGTTTATTTTTCTGGATGGCTTCATGGACAAATCTTTGATGGTAGCCCGAAGGTTTGCAGAGTACCTTGGTCTCGGAAAAAATAGTATCGTGCGAGCCCACTGTGTTATAACAATGATCATCCACGGCAGAGGTATTGGTTCTGCCGTGTTTCAAATCTGCCTTGTGTTCGCGAACACAGTCCGAGACATGTCGTTTCGTTTCCCCAATGTAACTGCTGCCGCAGACACAACTTAGTTTGTAGACACCAGGGCATTGCATGTCAGGAATGACATCCTTCACAGGTGGGATCAAATCACGGATTTTGTGTACTGTATTGAATCGGACCTGGATCTTGTGTTTGTTTAAGATTTTGGAAATCTTTTTGATGACACGTGCTATGTACGGTAAGGTGATTGTTTTTATTGGATCCTCAGAAGGTTGTCTCCCCATGGTTGGAGATACAGCTTTGCGGATTGTGCGGTCTGAGTATCCATTCATCTTGAGGGCTTGGTGTATGTGTAGAGGCATTAATCGGCACTGCCCATCCTGTTAGCGAGTAGCTCCCCCTTCTCTTCAACAGGGGGTGGAAGCGCTATCACGCCACTGTTAATGACTATGGCCCAAGGGGCCAACGACAATCCCTGGGAAGTGGATCCTGAGACACATTCCCCGGACCTCGGGAGGGGGGACTGGGGGATGATGTCACCTTCCAGAAAGTTTTGGAAGGGAGGCGTGGCTAGGGCGGAGCAAGCCACGAACCAGTATATAAGCCGGACCTCTCAAGGGTCCGGCTCAGGCATCTCCAAGCCGAAGACTGTAGACCTGGGCTGAAGTTAGGACCCTGGACCCCAAGCTCCGTCGTCCTTCCAAGGGTCGGAGCTCAGTGAGGCCAGTGGTCAGGACTCGAAGACCCTGGCACGGTCGGGTCAGCATAGCCTCCCCTAGGGCCCCCAGCCGGAGGACGGGGAATTAACGGGTTCCCAGTGTTAGGGCCCGTGTAGTCCGGAGGCCATACCTCCCCAGGTATCGGGTGAAGGGGCCGCTACCCCTTTGTGTTAGGGACCCTGTAAAATAGAGTGTTAATAAATATCGTGTTGCCTCACAAGAAGTTCTCCGCCGATGATTTACCCACAACATATGTGCTCCAGTTCACTGGCTAGGTGGCGCTGGTCGGAGATGCAGCGGATTATTTTTTCCGCCTGAGGACGACCGCTTGTGTTGCGATCGAAACGTGATATATTATTTTTTATTTTATTTTTCTACCTACGTGACTTTACCGAAAGAACAAAAGGGTATGGATTTCTGCAGTCACGAAAGCTTCAAATCACCACCAAAATAAGATGTTGTATATGAACAACAATTACTAATTATCTCTATTTTCCCAATGTTACCCACCAGAGATCCTATCTGCATATACACAACAGAAAGCTAATTATAGCACCATACGTTCAGTCCCTATTCATGACACACTTGACTCCCAATCCTCATGTAAGATTGCAATATAATTTCTGCATGAGGGCCCGTCAAAAAGTGTTGAGAATGGACACTTTTTTTCAAAAAACTACGTAAAATAGTCTTAATTAAAAGTCCAGTATAGTACTATTCGTGGCACTCATAAGTGAACTTCATTATTGCTCATGCTAATTATTACAATATTAAATATTTACCCAGGAAAGCCTCATTGAGTCTAAAGACTGATTTTTTTTCAGAAGTTTCCCATTGCAATGAGATATTTGGCAATTACATTAATGAGCGTTTGGCTCTGTGTGAGTTGAACCCAGAGAGACCCCCACCTTGCACATGGGGAAACATCACAACTCTGCACAGATTCTACACACACTCGATAAATAATTCAAACCGATCTTGATTTGAAGCTTTTCTCACTGCAGGAATCCATACTCTTTGGTTCTTTCGGTAAAGTCACGTAGGTAGAAATAAAACAAAATAAATCACGACGTTTCGATAGCAACACAAGCCATCGTCTTCAGGTGAAAATCGCGACAGCCGCGATGTCTGCTGCGAGCAGCACGATGTCTGCTGCCTTGTGAAGAGAAGCTGTTACCAGCAAGTCCCACATCCACAATTGGAATTTTTATTTACAGGCAGTCCTCGACTTACGAACGCCCAAATTACAAACAGTCGCACTTCAGAACCAACTGCCATGAAATATTAATTATTTTATATGGGGTCGTCCATAAATGACGTCACGCGATTTTGGACGATTTTTGACCCCCCCCCCTCGTCACACGGCGTCACAAAAAGTCAGACCCCCCCCCTCAAATATGACGTCACAAAGCTCTGCCCCCCCCCCCCAAACCATATTTACATTTTGAAAATTAAACATGCTTCAAATCTCTGTAAACTATTGCCATTGTAGCGCGTATTTAATGTGGTGCTGCACTCAGTTGTTGTCGGAGAAAACATTAAAAAGTCTATTTACCTAAGTAGAACGTGTTGTCTATATTTATTTAAAGTTGCGCATTTGATGTGACGTCACATTTCTCAAACCCCCCCCCCCGTCACAAATGTCTGACCCCCCCTCCCCAGGTGCGTGACGTCATTTATGGACGGCCCCCATCGCCTTAAAACGCGAACTCGCGCTTGCAAACTGAAACCGCGGAACTTTTTTTGTTCAGCAGCGCGATCCTCCGCGAGATGTAATGAGTCGGCCTCGCGCTGTGAGTGAGTGTGAGTGAGACAGCATCGTCCCCCACTCCTCCTGATGTCGAGGGTAAATGGGCGAGGTTTAGGCCTGTGACTCATGCAGCTGCAATGGCTGCTTTGTGTACGCGGTCCAGACCTCCCCAGAGACCCTGGCTGACAGAGGAGGTGTTCAGGATGGTTGAGAAAAAGCGACAGGCCCACTCTAATCGTCTACAGCATTCCACGTCAGAGAATGAGGAGGCTTACCGCAGCCTTCGCTCGGAGGTTCGGAGAGCCGTGAGGCGCTGCAAGGATGGGTGGTGGTCGCGGGTTGCTGAGGAGATGGAGTCTGCCTCAGTGGCCCGCGATCACAAATCCCTATTTAACTCCATTAAAAAAGTAACCTACAGCGCCACACCTATTACCATTGTAGGGGTAATCGTCACTCACCACTCTGTGGGCTGGTAGCTTCCCCTTATCGTCAATAGGGGGCGGAAGCGCTATCACGCCAGGGCTAATGTCCATGGCCCAAAAAGGGGCCAAGACAATAAATATCGTTTTGCCTCATCAGAAGTTTATTCGTCAATTTATACCCACTACACCATCATTAGGGGAACGAAGGGTGATCCAATCTCCGACCCCCAGCGACAGGTTTGCAGATTTGCTGAGCATTTCTGTGAGGTCCTGGGGAAGGGGGAATCGCTCAGCCTGGAAAACATCATGGGACAAAATGCGGATGACCCTGCTGAGGATGCGGTGCCTCAAATATTGGAGGAGGAAGTCACCTTCTGTGAGTGGCTGGCTGAGGTGCCATCCGTTGAGGAAGTACTGAGGGCGATCCAGAGTCCGAGAACAGGAAAGGCACCGAGCAGAGATGATCTCCAAAGCGAAATGCTGAGGGAGGGTGGCGTTTGTGCGTAGACTGCCCTACATGACATCATAACAACAGTCTGGGCCACTGGACGGGTTCTGCAGGATTGGAAGGATGCCCTGGTGGTCCCCCTCTTTAAGAAGGGGGACCGCACAGACTGTAACAACTACAGGGCATCTCACTCCTCAGTGTGCTGGGAAAGGTCCTGGCAAGGATTATTCAACATCGCCTTGCTAGGTACGCTAAGGAGAGGCTTGCGGAGCCCCAATGCGGTTTCAAGAAAGGGCGGTCCTGCAAAAATGTCATATTTTCTGTCCGTCTGCTACAGCAGAGGTGGAGGGAATTCCAACTAGACCTACATCTCTGCTTTATTGACCTGGTTAAGGCCTATGATACCATCAGTAGGCCTGGGCTCTGGGTTGTTCTTCGTGCTTTCAGAGTCCCTGACTCTCTGCTCACACTCATTAAGGACCTTCATGATGGTGAGCAGACCCGAGTAAAACTACATAGCCGGGAGTCAGAGCCATTCCCTGGGACAGGGATGTCCTCTGGCTCCAACATTATTTAACATTTATTTCGACCACATAGTTCGTGAAGCCTTCAGTAGCTGTACCAGAGGAATTTACGTCTGGTACAGATACAATGGGAGGCTGATCGATGCCCAGGGGCGGTCAAGGGATGTCTCCCTATTGGTCAACCACATTATGTATGCCGACGACCTGGTAATTTGCTGCTCATTCAGAGGAGGAGTTGGAGGCGCTGCTGCTGAAACTGGAGTGTGCCACTAAGAGGTGGGGCCTTACCATCAGCCCCACCAAAACGAAGCACCTGCCTGGGTATTTTGTGCCATCGGGCACTCTACCCCCACAACTCCCAATCGGTGATGGGGCAGTTGGGGAGAGTGGAGAGTTTTCCATACCTGGGCAATGTGCTCATGATCGGCTCCGGTTTAACAGCAGAGGTCTCACTCCGAATTAGTCGAGCGGCATTATCTTTTCATCGGTTGTGTAACGTTGTGTGGAAGCTACCTGGTTTGTCGCTCCGCATGAAGCTTCGGTTCTTCTCGGCCACAGTCATTCCCTCCCTTCTCTACGCTTGCAAAACGTGGACCCCCCTAATGCAGCATCTTCACCGGTTAGAAACATTTAGGCTGGCCTGCCTACGATCAATCCTGGGTTTAACCAGGCTGGATTGTGTGAGGAGCTCACAAATCCTCGAAAGATCTGGACAAAGTCCCATCGGTGAGCTCCTCCAGCAGGCAAGGCTGCGTTGGCTGGGCCATGTAGCCCGCATGCCCAATCACTGCATGCCCAAACAGCTTTTGTTCGGCCGGATCGAGGGAGCTAAACGGGCGTGGCACGGACTAGAGAAGAGATGGAGTGATGTGGTACAGGAGGATGTGGAGCTGAGTGGACTTGCCAATAACTGGTACCAGCGGTGTCAAGATCGGCCTCTGTGGAGGAGGCTCGTGAAGGACTCTACTGGGCAGTTGGAGGCAGTCGCCCTCCAACAACAACGGAGGGCGGAGGAGCGACGCTCAGATAAACGAGCGGAGCGTCGGGTGGCCAAAGCTCAGCAAGTTGGCACAGTAGGGGGCACAGGTGGTGCATCAGCCAGTAATCTCAGTCATCTCAGTCAGTCGACCAGTGGCACCTGGGTCTGCCCCGTAACCTCCTGCCAGCCGGTGATCGACACTTCACGTAGCCTCAAGGTGCACATAGCCTGGCACAAGCGTCGTGGTGACGTCACCGCCACTTAGTGGCGAATGGCGGTTGTTGTTTTGAGACAGTAAGAGAGTGTGAGGTCGACTCAGCCTCAGATGAGTACCTGGTGCGGTGTGTCGTAAACATCGCTACTGGGGGAGACAAAGGCCGCCGTGGAGGAGAATCCTAAAATAATAAAAGCTTTTATTATAATAAAAGCTTTGATTATAATATTATGATATTATAATAAAAGCTATACTTAAAGCTTTTTAAATAAAAAAAATAATAATAATGAAAGCTTTAATTATTAAGAATTTTTTTATTTATTTATATTAATTGGCAGAATCTACACGCCATATTCTTGGTTCTTCAGGTAAAGTCACGTAGATTTGAAAATAAAAATAATTAAATTTAATTTAAAAACATAAATTATAATATTTAAACTAATAAAAGCTTTTATTATTTTCAATTTATTATTTATTATTTTCAATTTATTATTTTAATTTTATTAACAGGTCCCTGCAGGGTGGGCTGGTAGGACAAGTCTCTGCGCTGTCTATCGCTGATTTTACACCCAACAGCACGAGATTTCACTTCGTTAAAGTATTGAAAGGGGACGGACGGACGGACACATTAATCTATTGCAGGCTGGTACACTCAGTTTACAACTTCGTTCCTACCAGTATTTCACTTCGTTAAAGTATTGAAAGGGGACGGACGGACGGACACATTAATCTATTGCAGGCTGGTACACTCAGTTTACAACATCGTTCCTACCAGTATTATGACTTTACCGAAGGAAGCAATAATCTGGCGTGTAGATGCTGCCATCTGCTGGCCACCATTGTTGGGTGTAGATTGTGACTTAAAACTTTCGTGACTTCAGGAATTCATATTCTTGGTTCTTTCGGTAAAGTCACGTCCATAGAAAATAAATAAAAAATATCAAATCAAATAAAAATGTGAAATTTAAAATAATAAAAGCAAAAAACCCACATTCATATTCTTGGTTCTTTCGGTAAAGTCACGGAGATAAAAAAAAATACAATTTTAAATTATCAATTGAATAAAAGCTTTTAATATTATTTAAGCTTTTATTATATTCAATTTATCATTTTAATTTTTTAATTGGCAGAATCTACACGCCACGTTGGTGGCCGGCAGGTGGCAACATCTACACGCCGAATTCTTGTTTTTTTCGTTAAAGTCACGTAGATTTTAAAATAAAAATAATATAATTTAATTTAAAAATACAAATAATAAATTGAAAATAATGAAAGCTTTCATAATTTTCATTTTTTTTAATTTTATGATTATTTTCTATCTACGTGACTTTACCGAAAGAACCAAGAATCTGGCGTGTAGAAGCTGCCATCTGGTGGCCACCAACGTTGGCAGGTGGCAGCATCTACACGCCAGATTCTTGGTTCTTTGGGTAAAATATAAATAATAAAGAAAAGTTTTAAAAAATCATGATTTAGTATTTTTTCATTTAATTCTATTATTTTCATTTTCAAATCTACGTTACTTTACCGAAAGAACCAAGAATATGGCGTGTAGATTCTGCCAATTTAAAAAAATTTGCAAATTAAAATAATAAATTGAAAATAATAAAAGCTTTCATTATTTTCCATTTATCTTTTGTATTTTTTATTTAATATTATTATTTTTATTTTCAACCTACATGGCTTTACCGAAAAAAACTAGAATATGAATCTGGATTTTGATTACTATTTTCAATCTATTTTAATTTTTTAATTTGCAGCATCTATACGCCATATTCTTGGTTCTATCGGTAAAGTCACGTCGATAGAAAATAAAAAAAATTATCAAATAAAATCAAATAAAAAGTGTGAAATGGAAAATAATAAAAGCAAAAAAACCCACATTCATATTCTTGGTTCTTTCGGTAAAGTCACAGAGATAAAAAAAAAAAATGAAACAAAATTTTGATTTTAAAATAATAAATTGAAAATAATAATAAAAGTTTTTATTATTTTCCATTTTTTTATTTTTAAATTGGCAGAATCTACACGCTATAATCTTAGTTCTTTGGGTAAAGTCACGTAGATAGAAAATATAAATAATAAAAGAAAAGTAAAAATGTAAATAATATTTTAAAAAATATTTATTTTATTTTATTGTTTCCCTTCTACGTGACTTTACTGAAAGAACCAATAATATGAATCCCTGCAGTCACGAAAGCTTTAAATCAAAATATAATAATAACAATTCATGATTTTCATTTAATTATTTTCTTTTTATTTTCAAATCTACGTGACTTTACCGAAAGAACCAACAATATGGCGTGTAGATTATGCCAATTTAAAAATTACAAATAAAAGTAATTTTATTATTTCCGATTTGTTTTTTATTTAATTTATTTCATTATTTTTAAATCTACGTGACTTTACCGAAAGAACCAAAAATATGAATCTGGATTTTTGCTTATTTTAAATTTATTATTTTAATTTTTCAATTTGCAGAATCTACACGCCACGTTGGTGGCCGGCAGATGGCAGCATCTACACGCCATATTCTTGGTTCATCTTCTTTGGTTCTTTCGGTAAACTCACGTAGCATGAGAATAAAATAATAAATTGAAAAAATAAAATACCACAATAAAATTCTCACGACGTTTCGGCCACAACACAAGCGGCCTTCATCAGGTGAAGGGACGAGACTGTCTGGAGGACAGCGCTGGAGCGAACAAAGCCAAGCTCAGATCGAGACCTTTAAGCTGTGTGAGAAGAACAAAGCGCCTTGACAAAGGAATTAGCATTGAATTTAGCATTGAAATGGCTGAGTGATTAGCTTGTGACTGGTCACAGATATGGCTATGTTAAAGTCAAAGCATACACATCCTCAGAGGCACCCCTTGACAAAGGAATCAGCATAGAATTTAGCATTGAAATAGCTGAGTGATTAGCTTGTGACTGGTCACAGAAATGGCTATGTTAAAGTCAAAGCCTACACATCTGAGCTATTAATAGTAACTGGGTCAGTGTCTACTTCAAATATTGTTTAGGCTCTGGAGACTTCCAAAGTTATTCGTGATGTTATACATTTGGTTCGTTTTGAGCATAATCGCGACCTTATATAATTATTGCGTGATACACACGCTGAATATACGCACACAAACATCGTGTACACGTGTGTCGTGCCGTCTATTGTCCACATAGACGGCTTGTGCTGACTAGAGAACGATCTTAACGAACAATGTCGTGACATGTATCAGCCCTTTGTCGATCCAGCGTTTTGATAGAGGCCTCCCCCACACCATGTCGTTCGTGGGAGTTGTTTAACCATATTTCACCATGCCGGTCAATGCGGGTTTGGTGAAGTGAGGAGGCCCAGAAACTTGTATATGCAGATACGAGTTTGCCTGTGCTTGCATCTGCAGAATTACATTCTCACACATCTTCAAGTATAGTTTAATACTTCCACAAATGCATTTATTATTGAGGATTCCATAAAGTACTGTGGTAAAAAGAAAACAACTTGATTTGAATACATTTCGATTTAAAGCTTTCGTGACTGCAGGGATTCATCTTCTTGGTTCTTTCGGTAAAGTCACATAGAAGGGAAATAATAAAATAATAAAAATAAAACATAATAAAATAAAATTCTCACGACGTTTCGGCCACAACACAAGCAGCCGTCCTCAGGTGAAGAAACATAACTGTCGGAAAGACAGTGCTCCAATGAACACTGCTAAGCTTGGCAGCATATTTTAAGCTGGGTGGGAGGAGCAGAGCGCCTTGCCAAAAGAGTTTACATATCAACAGAAGAATTTAGCATTGAAGTAGCTGTGTTAATGTGATAGATTAACAGGATGGTAAAGTCAGAAATTAGCATATAACTGGGATTTTAGCATGATGTTAATGTGAGGAATTAGCATGTAACTTGTCACGGAAGTAGCTATGTTAAAGTCAGAGTTTATATATCAACAGAGGCATTTAGTATATTGACGCTAAAGAACTGCAACTACCCAACTATCATACAATAAACCGATGTGAAAGAACTAAATATAAACTACATCAATATAATCAATGTACTCAATATATTCTCCACTAAGCTGAGCTACTAACAATAAGTCATTATACATTACACTTCTATGTCGCAAAAATTATTATAATATGCCTCCAAATAATATTTTTATTATAAACTGCCATAGACAGACACCAACATTGAATTATACACTGCGTTACTATACACTACCTTAGATTATAATAATATTAGACTTGTAATATTACACTATGTATTATTTTACCAACCCTACTGTATACCACACTGCTGTATATTGACTATACAATTACGATACTATATAATACCAAATAAATTATATTAAACATTACACTGAGTACTTTGTTGAACAGGGAATGCTTTGAGCTTGTGGGGTCTCTCTGGGTTCCACTCACACAAACATCTCAATGCAATGGGACCTTTCTGAAAATGCAGTACTTAGACTCAATGAAGCTTTCCTGGGTAACTAGTTGACATTGTAATATTAGCATGAGAGATAATGACGTTCAGTTATAAGTGCCATTAATAGTACTATACTGTACTTTTATTGAAGACTATAATTTATGTAGTTGTTTGTAAAAAAAGTGTCCGTCTCAAAACTTTTTAACCGGCCCTCATACATAAATGATATTACAGTCTTATATGGAGATTGCGAGTCAGAGTGTCGTGAATAGTGGACTGAACGTGTGGTGCAATCATTATATTGTTGGTGTGTATATACAGAAAGCCCTATTAGGTGGGTAACATTACGAAAATGGAGGTAGTTCGTCATTGTTGTTTAGAAACAAAATATTATTTGGGTGGATAAGAGGGTAAAATCGTACATGATAGGAACTGCAATATTGTGGAGTTCTGGTATAATGAGTTCTAGTATATATGAATCTTATGTCACCTTAAGTATGCCTGTGTGAGTACACTCGTGACACGGGTGTCATGCGCGTGACCTTTGTCTTTTGTTTCAGATGTGCGAGAGCAACTCCGCTGCGAGTCAAGGTGGTGCTGGGAGAATTGCCTTTACCATCGATGGCACTTCACCAGCACCCATCTCAACCCCACCTCAATCCGGTAGAGTTACAAGAGCGAAAAAACTTATCTCTTGTGACGTCTGTGGGAAAAAATTCCAACTGGCATGGTGCCTAGAAGCCCACATAAGAACGCACAAGGAGACCTGTGAACAATGGTGCGGCATATGCGGACGAAGGTTTGATCAGCTAGGAAAATTAAAAAGGCATATGAAGAGCCACGTAAAGGATTATATGATAAAGGGTGCACCAAGCTTGGTGAATAACGGCAGTTTTGCCAATACGGTGTTGAATCCACCGTGGCCCTATGAGATGTGCTCAGTCTGCGGATTTTTACGTCCTATTGAAATCCTGAAAACTCATGAAAGTCTTCACGCACAGTTCATGTACAGACCGAAGCCTGAACATGAATACACTTCGACAAAAGATAGCGGCGTTAAGATAAATTACATGAAATCCAATTTTCTTGAATGCTTTGGCCTAGTTCCACGTCAAGAAACTGCTTCACCAGTCAGTGAGAATAAACCATACGCTGCTCTCGATCCTATTACGAGCATGAAAGTGTTGATGGCCTTGCAGCAGAAGAAGAAGGAAAAGCGAAGTCGACCTAAGTCCATTAAAAGAAAAAAGACCACCACCAGCGTCACCAATTGCAGCAGTAGCAACAGCCAGAATTCGGACATCAAGAGGATGGACTGCACGGAAGCAGGAGGCTGCGTGGAGCAGAGCATCCCCAAGGTGGATGAACCCAACCTGGCACCTTTAGGTACGTCCTAGTAATGCACACACTACATTTCATTTGGATGTAATTCATAATTTCACAAATTAGTTAATGTACGCATTGTTGACCATATTTGTATGCCTGCGCTGAGGAGTCTAGAGATCTGATGTGGTGCTGCTCGGATGTTGGGTTAAACCGTGAAACTCTGGGTTTCAGTCACCGAGCCATGATTAAACTGGCTTCTCATTGATGGTCTTATCCAGTTACCAAACACTTCTTCCAGCAAACACTTCTGATGTCGCGTGATGTGTAGGTAATTGCAATAACCTCCTAGTGGATAAAAAACGGTCACGAAGGGATGTCATGAGTAGTGCAATGATATCTCCTTCCACGAGCTCTTCTCTTACATGAGGTGGTTCTGTGGGGGCTACCGTCCCCCGCCATCGCTGATTGTCGGGGCCGTTGTCCACCGACTCCCCCGGTCCATTCATACCGCTACCCCCCCGGTTGCTCTGTCAGGTCCAGACTACCGACCCCTAATGCCTCGCCCCCCTGTACCTCTGCCTGGGATGTCGACCGCGTTTACGTAGCTTAATTAGCGGCTCGTACGCTTTGCGCTTGCGATGCGTTACCCTGTTCAACGGCGGCGTGTCGCGGTGAGCGCGCTCGCAAAGTAAAACCCCGTCCTGCACGGGAATAAACAGGTGCGGCGCGCCACCATGGGATTCCCTCCAACCCACGCTCCACGCGGTTAAGCAAAAACAAACACGCCGCGATTACTTTGCTCTGATTTAACGGGCTGTTTACAGAGCTGCGTATTCGCGCACGCTAGTTGCTTAATTCGCTATCTCGCTATTAGACAATCGCGGGGGGCGCGACCGCCACCCCGCCACCCCATCACACTGGTGCGCGAGCGTTAAGCCCTACTGTAAGCAATCGTACAGGTACACGAGCGCTAAACGCAACCAAAACCAGACGCGTAGGCACGCGCACACTGAGCACTCCGCCTCGTTGTAAACAACCGCGCACGCACGCGAGCGCAAAGCTCTACTGTAGGCGATTGCGCAGGTACGAGAGCGCTGGGCACCACCGAAAATAGTCGTGTAGGCACGCGCGCGCTGAACAATACTGTAAACGATCGTACAGGTACGGACACCAAGCACGCTCTACTCCCTTATTCGCCGCAAACAGCCGCATGTGCGCACGAACACAAAGCACTCTCCACCCTCCTCTTCACCCTCCAAAGGACCACACGAAACAGTTTATTCCCCTACCAGTTATTTTATTTACTGCGAGCAACCCGTTAAGCTACGCATAATTGTGTGGGTCAGTGGATGTCAGCCTATTCCCCTTGGGATCCTAGACTGTATTTCATCTGCCTATCGCTCTGCTTTCTACCCTCGATCAAATAGCCCAAACTCACCTACAACAAAGGAATTTCGCCGTTTCGCTCTCTTGGCCTCCCGTCCAATCAGGGGCTCGGATTTTCCCGCCCTTTCGATACCCGGATCCCAGCTCGGGTGATGTCGCCGCAGTGATCTCTCCGACGTCCGCTCTCTGTTCTCCCGCTACCAGTCCACTGACCCGTGCTTGTGCGTGCGTGGTTCCACTCGCGGTGGCACGATGGCCCTTGCCGTGACCATGCAACTTTAATATTAGGTCATGGCGCCGCAGTGCATGTCAGCTACAGGGGGAAGATCGCCCAATTTCCCGGCCGCAAGAAACCATGAAGTTCGATCCCATTAGGGACTTCTGGAAAAAAACCTATCGGCCGGGTGACCTCCCCTCCCGGCTCTACGTGGGGCGTGTGTGCGTTCGTGCGGGGGGGGGGGGTGGCGAGGGTGCACCGCGTCGGCGTCGGCATCCCCCGGTGGCGGCTTCACGGTGGTGGGCACGGCCTCGGCAGAGCGGCTCTGCTGCGGCGGCCTCACGACTGTGCAGTGGGCAAAACGTCTGAGAAGGCACCGGCCCCGGGAGAGTGGCGGGAAATCCGAGGCATCGGTGACGGCGTCGCGGCTGTGGGCACGGCTCCGCTGGAGTGGCTTCGCTGCGGCGGCACCACACCCTGCTGACTCAGACTGATTCGGGTAATAGTGGCTCGCAGACACACCGGGAATAAATCGTTAGTGATCGATAACAGCCTCGTGTGGTTTCTACGAGTGTGGGGAAAGTGCATGGTGGTGTGTTTGCGCTCGCCGTAACGCGTGTGGTCGGCGCGCAGTGTCACGGTAGAAGAAACGCCGCGCCCGAAGGACTCGGCGAGTGAGCGCTTCGTCCTGTGACCCGGGACTCCCGCCCTGCTGCGTGCGGGCTAACACCAATCCCGAATATCCGCCCCTCCAGCCCTTTAAATAAACTCCAATACAACCCCCCAATCGGCTACGCGTGTACGAGTGACGTCCCTGCCCTCTGACCCCCGACCCCCCCGTCCCGCGCGTGCGATTGATGTGTCGCTCTAAAAAAATCCCCGCCCCGCAGCCCTTTAAACAATCTCCATTGCCCGCCCTCGGCGGCAATGCGTGTGCGAAGGACGTCATTCGCTCTGACCCCTGACCCCCCGTTCAGTTCGTGTGAGTGGGGCGCGGGGTTGTGTGAGCGGAGACGTCGCGTTTGAGTGGCTGAGAAGCGACGGATTGATTCCAGGCAGCCACGTGCCAGCCCCGAGCTATGCCCCACAAACAGGACCTGCGGACCCGAGGGGCTGCGGCGTGAGGAGAGTAGCCGGAGAGCGGCAGCCCTCTCACCGCGAGCGAGGAGTCGAGTAGCGGCTGCTCTCACTCGACCGAGGAGTCCGGAGCCCGCAGCCCTCTCGAGATCAGCCCTCCCCCGCGGGGGGAGCCGGGGTCCCGCGTCCCCCACAACTTTTAACCTGTGTACCAACTGGCCGAGCGAGAGTTTGTGTGTATTTGAGCGTAATCGTGCCAGTGTTTAGCTGTACCAGGGAGTTTTATGCAGCAGAGTGTTTCGGTGTAGCAGGGTGTCCGGATTGTGCCGGCACACTATCCTTCTATCCGTAATGTCGTAGGGTGAGCTCCATTAAAAGTTTACTCGGACCCCAACCTGTCAAAGCGCCTAATCTTTGAACGTGGTTCTCAACATCGTCCCTCACCCATGCTACGTACCTATGAGACGTCCTGCTTTTACAAATGTTGATGAACTGGAGGGCAAAGGTCTGGAGGACCCCACATGGAGTCTGGTTTCTCACACCCGAGCCTCCTGTGACATTTCTGGAGGCTTCTCTGGGATTTTTGTCCCATTTATTGAGTGCGGATTTGGCTTACTTCTGGCTTCATCCCAAGACGTCATCCAGTTGGGAAATACCCGAAGGTTGTGGGAGTCGCCCCGTGCTTCAGTTTATTTCCAACCCTCGCAATGGCCGGTTGCTCACCAGCCGGAAGTCTTTTGTTGCATACACCACGACCGAGGTGTTGAGAGCAGCCATCTCGTGGCTGGTCGGCAATGGAGATAGTATTATCGATTAGGGGAGCGTGAGTCTGTGGCGTTGGTGGTGCTGCTGTCACGGAGGCGACACGAGTTTAGGAAATTCAGTTTTGTGGGTTTCCTGTAGCGAGCACTGAAAGATCCTCCCTTCCTCTTTCTCCACCCTTGTCTCTACTGTCTCCATGTCCCCGTTCAACTCTTTCTACACCGCTTTCCTTGAATGTGCAGCCGCCTTTACGGCCTCCCCTCTCCCCTTCCCTCCACCTCCAACCCATCTCCGTCGTAATCTCCTCCCCTTTGTTCAGGCTCTTCCCTTTCTTCCTCAGTCTATGTATGGGGTTATTGTTTATCGGGCTATTATACAAAAAATGGAGCTTATTTTAGCCTTTGAATAGGATTTTCTGTTTTCTTTCGGTAGCGTGTTGCGCACATAGGGAAGATCGAGCCACGCCACCGGTTCCCATGATCAAAATCTTTCTCAACTTGTCTCCCTCGGTAGGAATGCCTTTCCTTCTCCAGCAGGCAATTGTCTTCTCTCTCTCACCTCCGTTATTTCTTCTGATGCGCTTTCTTAATCTCGCTTGCTGTGTGTATCGACTCTATCATTCAACAAGGGCAAATTAAAAAAATTGCTTTTTTTTCCTCCACTGCTTTACCACTATACCTCCTGAGTGGGTACTCGGAGTTTCATCTAATGTACTATTTGATGAGTCGCTTCCACACAGCACAAAGGCGGAAGCTATCCGAACTGTAAATTTTTCTTTCAATTTCGATAGATTCTCGAATTATTCTTGGCCAGCAGTAGCTAGTTTTGCACAGAACTTCAACATTAAAATCAACTGAGTGTCCTTGTTGGCACGTGTGCTCTGTTACTGCTGAACACGGGTGCCAACAAATAATACATTATTTAAATGCATGCCTATAAAGGGCAGCATACTTCAATAGGGATTACCATTGGTACGGCTATTTTAATACACAATAGACAGGAAGGACAAGATCAAAGGGCTCTCATAATGCACATGCATAATGTACGTTGACTCGGTAATCTCCCCCCCCCCCCCACTTTGCGCGAGAGTGTCACAAATCTGGCTGTCGCCTGATGAAGCTAGTTGTAATTACTGGCAAAACGTCGTACTCCGATTGTAAATGTTGTCGCTTGGCTCTCCAAAGTACCAGTGACGAATTGGCTTGTTCTGTTTCCGTGACAACCCTTACTAGTTGGCTGTGTCGAGTGGTGGCGGGTTTTAACGACACGTTTAAATATGTACGCGATCTAACCCAAAAAACACCTCTATGGATGATATTGGCCCCGAAAGCCTACGTGTTAAACCAAAATTAAAAATATTTACAAAATAACAATAATTTCAAGTTTTCCTCATTCACATCGTGATTCGTATGAAAAGACATGAGATGATTGAGACATGTTAAATCATAAACTATTTATTAATATATATATACAGATAGTCCTCGACAGCAATGTCCTTGTCCACGTGCAAACAGAGTTAGGATAGCAGCCTCCTTTAAAAGTCAGAGTAGATTTATACGCTGTAGAAGACAGTTGACGAATCCTCGCTGCTTGATTCCTCCTCGGATCCCTTCAGCAGTGAATCGTCACCAGTCTTCTCTGCCTGCTCATTCTCCATGTGGCACCGCTGGGGTGGGTGCGATACGCAAGGAGACTCCTTATGCAGCGAGCAGCGAAGCAGGCCCATCTCTGCCTGCTCATCCTCAACGTGGAATTGAGGTGATGGCGGTGAGCTGGGGGCATCGGCGAGGAGGGTGTTACGGAGACGGCCCAGCTCTGCCTGCTGCAGAATCGTCTGTACGACAAAGCGCTCCCGGCGCATGCAGGCGCGCACATGGGATGGCGTGTCCGGGATGATGTATGCAATGCAGGCCTTCGTGAGTAACACCACGTGCTGCACACGTCCACACACAGGTAAAAGATTTTCAGTTTCAGGATATGCATGTAAAGGGTGCTTACTAAATATAATATGGCAGCATCTCAATGTGCTTTACATCTCAGATCAACTATTCCGGGGACCTGCAGCCTAGGCATATTATATTGTTACGTCGTTTTTCCCAAATTAAATTAAGTCATTTGAGTAATTTTTGAACATTTGGCAAATTATACCGAGGCACTTTTTTTAAATTACTTAATGGGTTTTTTACGTTCACTATGCAGCAGGCAACATTTATGATGTGCAGTTAATGCACCCACCATATTCACCTGGGCAGCCGCAAATTACCTCAACAATCAGCAAACACACTCGGCCATGTCACCACTACAAAGATTCCCTGTGTAGCCTTTCACAGACTGAGACAAGTGCATCTATGAAGGGTGGCACAGTGCCTGTGGGGGTGGTGTGCACCTTTATCTCGCCAGTGATGATTTTCACACACTTCATCAAGTACTCATTTTAAGACAGAATCAACTTAAGGGAAGCTCAACACTGGTTCTAATATTTTCCACTGTTGTTGGCTGTGGCCAGAAATAGTACTCCGGTCACACAGGATTGGTAGCGCAGTTCACAAACAACAACGCAGCCGCTCCCCTTCCCACCCACACGCACACATGCTAATGTGTGACAAATTGCATCAACAACATGAATCGTCTGCTGCATGATGAAAGTGAGTATTGTATTACCACTATTATTTGTGATCTCAGAAATACTGTGCAATTGTGAGGTGTAATAGCATTACTGACATTATCTGTAATGACCCATTGACAATGATCACGGTTTGCTCTGCTGACCTTAACAACTGCTCACAGATGAGTCTATACGATGGTGCAGTAGTGTAAGGCTTTGCACACTAGACTTGCAATCCAGAGGTCACGGGTGTGAATTGATCTTTGGTCGTGGCAGTGTAAACAATGGTGAAAGTTTTTTTTACATTCCACTGCCTCTATCCACCTAGCAGTGTAAATGGAATACATCCAGTCAATTGGTCGGCTGAGTTTGGTGCTGTCCAGTGTGGGAACTCCCACATCTTCCCAAGACGTCTGACAAGTGTGGAAGAGCAGTTAAAATACATCTTAAGGGTCTCTCTTGAGCTCACTATAGCAGGAGCCCTTTTGCCATCAGTGACATGAGCAAGTAATTGGAGGGCTGTACCTTTATCTTTCAATGGGTTTATGAATGTGTGTGTGTGTGCATGTTGATGTGTACCTGCATGGCAATGACAAAGGCCAGCTTTGCCGTCAGTACTTGCCAGTACTGCTTGGTGACGGAGTAGGCTTGGGGATGATCCGGTGGGTAGCGATAACCAGGATACCTACACACGTACAACCACAAGCACGCATGGACTATATTGAGCAAAGTGCCTCGAAAGTAGAGTTGGCGCTAAATTGAACAAGTATGGTTGTGCACAAACGGTATATGCGTTCACAGCCCTTTAAAAAATCCGCTTCTGAAAGAGGGCCTTCCCACAACGTGCAGCTTGTGGGGGCTCTTTTGACCATGGTTCACGCTGGTCCGTGCCAGGTTGGTGAAGGCAGGGAGTACAGATAATGGGAGAGCAATATAGCACAACTGTTAATTTTGCTGAACTACCCACTGCTGACAACCTAGCTCCGCAGTCGCCTACTGCACCTGCATTGTGCATGGTGAACATCAATCTAAGCACGAACAAAGCTCAAGCCTGCTTGACTTCCGGAATCTAAGATCAGCTGCATTCGTGGTGATTTGGTCATAGTCAAGGAAGGTTATATTAAATATCGATCAATATGGTTATATTGATTATAGTTGTGTATGTCAGCAATTCAAAAACGTTAGAGAAAAGGGTTGGTAGATCGCATCAATTTCTTAACTAACTGTGCTGTGAGGTGACCAGAAGATGGCTGTAGAGCAAGTGGTTTCATGTCTGTGTGGACTTTTAAGCTTCATTTCATTATCATGGGTTCTCCAGCACCTCTTATTGCATCCCACATGCATAAAACCAACTTAAACTGGAATCCCAATGCGCAGTCTTCCTGCAAAGGGATCTTGAGACTCAATTATGCAGTCGTGGATTGATAGATAAATAAATAACATTACTCTTTAGCAAGGTAAGAATGAGCTAGAATTTATATCAATCTATTATTATACTTCTCTGAGTGGGACTTTGGTTGTGAAGCCATCCCACCCGTACCCACTGCTCCCCCCCTCCAATTCCCCCTCCCCCACCCCCTTTACTGTCCCCGCCCACCACGCACACTCCTCCCCCAACCCTACCACAACCCCTTACTACCCAACTAAGCCAAACCCTGTGTCCAGGGTAAGGGGCAGGGCCTAAACAGAGGTGGGGCCTAGGGGAAGTGTGGGTCTTAAAAGGAAAGTCACAGAGTGAAAAGAGGAAGAGAACGAGCCTAATCAGGAAGGGGCAGAGCCAGGAGGACGCCACACCCAGAAGGATGTCGCATCTACCTGGACAACACACCCAGAGATCAGTGCATCACATTCGCAGGGACGGCACCCCCGATAGCTGGGCATGACACTGAATAGCACAAACCTGCAGGTTGTGTGGATTGCCGGATCAAACCAGGCTGGCAGGATGTTGGGATGATTTTGCTCCTTGAAGTCGCTGATCTTGAAAATTGAAAGGCTGTCCTCCGTGTACCCATGCATTGTAGGCGAACCTGTTCCATACTCTGCTGAGTATCCATAATAATACACCAGGCGTGGGATGATATCCGTTGTGAACGCCAAGATGCATGACTGTGGAATAAGCATACGGAGGCACAGCGATAGCGGTCACCTAGCATGCAATGATTTTACCAAGGCTTCTGAACATCTCACCTTGACAATTACATTCATTTTCACAAATACAATTTGGGGGGTTGCTGCCAGAGTGTAATGGTTAGCATATAAGGACTTGCAATCTGGCAGTCGTCAGTTCAGTCTCCTGACACAACAGTTGAAGCAATGGATCATTTTCTTAAATCTCCCCCACCTCTGTCCAATTAGCAATATAAATGGGTTCATCACTGTTTTAGCACAGGTAATTCCACATCTTACAACATGTCTGGTCATCATGGAAGAGTAGGCCAAATACCGTGTAGAGGGGTTCTCGAGAGCTACCTTTAGTTGAGGCCCTTCTGCCAGCAGTGACATGAGCAAGCAATTGCAAGGCTTTACCTTTTGCGATTTTGGGAGAGAGTGGATAGGAGCGGTGGTGCAGTGATTCGTGCCTGCACTTTGAATTCAGCACACATGCAATTGACTTCCAGCTACGACTAACATCAGTGACGAGTGATACCCGAACCGCTCCTAGTCCCCCACTACACCTCTTCTCAAACCTGCCATGACCAGAATGGTGAAGTATGGTAAAAAGAACCCAAACGGCTAACATGACATGTTATGTCACTCATAAGATGGGATATTGAGCGAGAAAGCGAGCGGACAATCTGGCGACTTACATTGGTGATTACGGAGAGGGTGGCAACGATACTCAGAATGTCGGCCCAGGCTCCAATTCCTCTTGCTCGCGAAACCACAGGCCTCCTCATCTTTGTTACGAGCTTCCACGCGTCGACCCGCACTTCAATGATGTTGTTGAGCAGTGCGAGCAATGGCGCAAGTGGGAATGATGCCACAAAGAGAGTGACAAACCCGAATTGGATAACTGGGGTATATTTTGAGAATGGGTAGGGGGGCAAGGATAGAATAATGAGTGAAAAAGGATATAGACATAGACTCTTAATGCTGTTATGCTGTGATTACTTTAAGCAAATCAAACATTTTGATTTAAAGCTTTCGTGACTGCAGTAATTCATATTCTTAGTTTTTTCGGTAAAGTCACGTTGAAGAGAAACAACAAAATAACAAAATATATATAAAACAATAAAAAATTCTCACGACGTTTCGACCATAACTCAAACGGTCATCATCAGGTGTGTCGGTTTGCATAAATTTATTTTGAAAACGGCATATTTATTTATTTATATAAAAATAACGTTTGCGTCACGCGCAACGATTGGCTGTTTGCCAGGACTAGTCCATCTATTTTTTGAAAAGAGGAGGGGGGAGACGAAATTTGTTTTTATGTATGCTGTCTGAAAGGCGCTGTAAGCGTGAACAATCAATCAAGAACTAAAATGATTTATCAAATCTTTCCAATGATTGCTAAGATAGAATCCATCTTCTCGGTTGAAATTGTCTCTGTGTTTGTATATGTGGATAGCCTCATGAACGAATCTCTCATGGAAGCCAGATGGCTTACAAAGAACCTCCGTCTTGGAAAAGTCAATGGCATGTGAGCCTACTGAATTAGAACAATGATCTGCTACGGCCGAGGTGTTGGTCCTACCGTGTTTAAGGTCTGCTTTATGTTCACGAATGCGGTCCGAGATATGGCGTTTGGTTTCTCCAATGTAACTACTACCAATGTAACTACTACCATGAAGAAGAACCCTCTTGAGGAGCCTTTCAAAACCATCACTTTACCCTACATTGCTGGGATCACAAAAAAGATCTCCAAAATCTTGAATAAACACAAGATCCAGGTCCGTTTCAACACATTACATAAAATCCGTGATCTGGTTCCGTCTGTAAAAGATGTGATTCCGGACATACAATACCCTGGTGTCTACAAACTAAGTTGCCTCTGTGGTAGTAGTTACATTGGAGAAACCAAACGCCATATCTCGGACCGCATTCGTGAACATAAAGCAGACCTTAAACACGGTAGGACCAACACCTCGGCCGTAGCAGATCATTGTTCTAATTCAGTAGGCTCACATGCCATTGACTTTTCCAAGACGGAGGTTCTTTGTAAGCCATCTGGCTTCCATGAGAGATTCGTTCATGAGGCTATCCACATATACAAACACAGAGACAATTTCAACCGAGAAGATGGATTCTATCTTAGCAATCATTGGAAAGATTCGATAAATCATTTTAGTTCTTGATTGATTGTTCACGCTTACAGCGCCTTTCAGACAGCATACATAAAAACAAATTTCGTCTCCCCCCTCCTCTTTTCAAAAAATAGATGGACTAGTCCTGGCAAACAGCCAATCGTTGCGCGTGACGCAAACGTTATTTTTATATAAATAAATAAATATGCCGTTTTCAAAATAAATTTATGCAAACCGACACACCTGATGATGACCGTTTGAGTTATGGTCGAAACGTCGTGAGAATTTTTTATTGTTTTATATATATTTTGTTATTTTGTTGTTTCTCTTCAACGTGACTTTACCGAAAAAACTAAGAATATCAAATCAAACATGTTTTCAATGCATTGAATGTGTTTTAGTCAAAGGAGACCCCAAAATATGATCACATTTTCGTATAATTTGTTCACAAAATTATCGTGTCCATTACATTGGCCACTGAGATGCGACCAGCCACTACCATCTTTAATGCTCAGCTCTGGTTCACCTGGGTTTCTTTTGCAGCATTTTCCACCACTAGGTGGCTATAATGACAAGATCACACCCTGTATTGAGGACTCCATTAACCGTATCACACATTTTTAGGCATATGCACTGTGATTGAAATGCCAACAAATCACAGCAGTTAACCACAGTGGACATGATGCACCACAGTTTTAAATATATATTATGGGGAGAAACGTCAACCCAAGCTGACCAATGTAGCTGCATTGGTTAGCAGACAAGAGGAGTAAATATGTGCTCCTATTGTTTCTAAAACTTAACTCCGTACATATGCACATACGCGCATGCTCAAAGACAATTGTGTTACAGTATATCCATAGATTGGTGCCTATGGCCAAATCACCCAGTATGCGTCAGATTTAATCAGATCCCAGAAGTTAAGGAGAGCTGAGCCTGGAAATTGGTTGGATGGGTGACCATGCAACAGTTGTTGTGGGGTTGTGAGCAGCAGAGGACAGTGCAGCAAATTACATTGTTGTATTGTACATCTAAGCTCTTACATCTGTGCTCCCTGCCTTCAACAACCCGAAGTGTGGGTAATTTCCCTCCCACAACAATGTCCGACAGATACACAGGGGCCGTACACACGTGCCTATATAGTCAAATGATACCCAATTGTGTGTGTTTTTTTATAATAAAGTAAAACGCGTTGACTCCGTAGTGTGATCCTCTGAGCTCATTGTACCCATCTCGAGGTATTCATCAAAGAGTCCAAGTGGGCTCTGGGGCTGTAGGTCCATGTCTTGCTCCCAGCGCGTGTAGACAGCCTCAGGCCTTAGCTTGGCCCGACGCTGGGCCCACCAATTGCTGAACCATCTGGGGAATTGTGGAGGGAGGTACGCATGTGCAGACACAGAGACACCCTTACACACGTGCATATCCATTTGTTCATCAACACTAGGTTTGCTATTTCATAGCTTTCCACTGCGTTTTCAGGTTGTATCATTTGAATATCCCAAGCACGTGGAGCGAAACGTCAAGACATGCCAAACAATATGCGGTATGACACAAAACATGTCAGAGAGCTGTACAAAACAACTGCTAAAACCTAAGTAGTAGCTGTTTTTCATTTAGCCCGTTGTCAATCCACTACACTCTTTCAGTCATGGGAGTTGCTTGTCTAATATTATGAAACTATGTACGAAGCGTCTGATCGGAATATCGCATGATACTAACGAGGTGAACTTTGTCCACTTGACTGGTGTTCACTGCTTAACCAGTGCACACTGCTAACAAGCTGTCGACCCGAGTTTTCGCTGAATGCGTTTTCACACAACACATTTTCATTGTAACATGGTTCTTATATTTGGGAAAACTTTTCACACAACGTGGAACGTGTCCATTATAATGTGGAATGCACACTGTCAAAACGCCGAACGCGGCCATTATAATGCGTTCCTGAGCAGTCGACGATGAACGACTGTCTTGAGTTGCGCGGCTGAGCAGTTTGATAAAGGATGCCGAATGATACAGTAACACGGCAGCCTAGCCTGAGTTATTTATCCCACCATGGGATGACTGCATGTTGAATTTACTGTGAAAATGTGATTAACTCAGTAATTCCTTGCTTTGCGCGTTTTTACTTCACGCGGAAATTTTCAGGAACGCATCTACCGCGTTACACGAGGAAACGCCGTAATCAGACTTCACAGCTTTCATGTGTTCATGCGATACTTACGGGATGATGACCTCCTGAAAATTGCCAACCATCTGCTTCACTACCATGATGACAGTGAGTTGAGAAGTCAGTTCAAAGAGACAGCCGTTTGGGGGACACTGGAGGGGGGATGGGGTGGAGAATAGATTCAGGTTAAACACTGAAGATATGAAATATTGGGTAATACATATATGGATACCACACATCATTTCTAATGATCCTCTCACATTCTTCTCTTCAGTCAATTGCACACTGCAAAAGTGACGGCTCCATATGTTAGAGGGGACAGTGATTAAGAATATCAATATTCTCCAGATTATAAGAAACACTTTCCCCCTCCCCCTCACGTATTTTAAATAAATAAAAATGGTGGCGCATCTGATAATGTTTTGTTTGTTGTCCTTCCCCCACACATCCGATGCAGGCTGTGTACGGTGCAAAATAAGTTCAACACACAACATGCATACTGCAGTTGGTGTTTAGTATCAGGTGAGTTTAATTCAAGAGCATCGTCTAGTAAATATAATAATCGTAAAACATGAAATTAAGTTGGTAGAAAACACAGAGGCACTTAAATAATAAGCTGTATTCTTTATCCTTTATGTGTATTGTTTTTGAGAGGATATCAATCAATGAATCGCCCTCGTAACGATTTTCTACAAATCTGCAACAGGACAAAGTAGGCACCTTAATATAACACCAAATATACTCATAATAATCATCTCATGTGTCAACAAGTCTGCCTTCAAACAGAAACATGAGCAACAGGTGCACATTTTGGGCAATGGACTTTCTTCCGAGCATAGAGTGACTGCAAATACTCAGGGTGACTCTGAATGGCAATTATGTAAATGTTAAACTACGTGTCATTAACACTGTCTTAATGACATTGATTTAACGTGTGCACAACGCAATGCTGCTTAATTCCTTACTCCAGAATTCGTTCTTGATATCATATTACGGGGCCGTTCTCTAACACAACGTGCTCCACTGCGCCACAGTGAGTCATAGGTAGTGACTAAACATATCCTTGAGGGGGGCTGAAATACTGTACATTTTTAAGGATGATCAAATATATAATTTTAAATAAATGGCGTTTGATAAATACGGTATATAATTGAAAATGTCCAATGAGAGACCACAAGGGTACTACTTGCAAAGTATGTGATAAACTAACACCCTCAAGGTAACTGGGTTACCAATTGCATCAGTCTAACACGTGTTCTGCTCGTGGTGACCTCGTGCTCTCTCAAGTCTGGTTCCGAAAACTTTTTTACTCCGGAGACTGTGTTAATGCTAGAGCTGGTGACCAGGTGTGAAGACAATGAGGCCTTTTAGAGTTCCAAAAGAAAGAGTCCTTATTTCGACATTTCACCAACAGCACGGTGTGAAGACAATTGTTGGGAAAAATATCAACTACAAAAGTAAAACATGAAAATGTTGTACAAACAGCATAGAAAAGACAGGGCCAACCCCTCAGATCTACACACCTCCTCGATTCTCCATTTTCCAAAGTAAGTGTAGCTTCCGGGGAAGCCGATGAATTTCCCTTTGAAAAATGCAATGTAGAAAGACGCCGAGTAGAAGTTGACGAACTGAAATAAGAATTTCTTGAACGTCAGCCGATACTCATATTCTCCTTGCGTCTTGGGCATCTCTGTGGGTGTGATACAAAGGCACACAGGGACACAGACATCAAACAGGGCAATCGGTTTTGATGTTACTTACATAGTTTCTGGCACACAGGCTACGAAAAGCCACTGATAATGATGCCGCATTGAGGAATAGCAACATTTCACAATGTGACGTGCTTTGATATCCATTAAAATGAATTTGAAGATCAAAAGTGAATTTCAAAGATGTTGCTGGGGAATGAGTGACAGTGGACAAGTTCATATTCTTAGTTTTTTCGGTAAAGTCACGTTGAAGAGAAACAACAAAATAACAAAATATATATAAAACAATAAAAAAATTCATCAGGTGTGATGATGACCGTTTGAGTTATGGTCGAAACGTCGTGAGAATTTTTTATTGTTTTATATATATTTTGTTGTTTCTCTTCAACGTGACTTTACCGAAAAAACTAAGAATATGAATTACTGCAGTCACGAAAGCTTTAAATCAAAAGTGGACAAGTTGCTTACCAGGTGTTGTTCACCACATTCACCTTGTGGAGTGTCCTTCAGTCTCCATTTGCAATTAAGCCATTTACACTGTCCGTATAATGTCTGAAAGCCAGTGCACTTGATTTTCAAATATCTTTAAGGTGTATTAAATTTCGATTTAAAGCTTTCGTGACTGCAAGGATTCATTTTCTTTGGTGCTTTCGGTAAAGTCACGTAGAATGAGAATAAAATAATAAATTGATAAAATAAAATAACACAATAATATTCTCACGACGCTTCGGCCACAACACAAGCGGCCTTCATCAGGTGAAGGGACGAGACTGTCTGGAGGACAGCGCTAATTATCATGGGTCACCTTTCAGAGGGGGTGCAGGCTTCAGCAGGATAAATTACTAATAAAGGGCTCAGTAGCGGGCAACATGACCAACACAAGCAGAGAGCTGTTTGCTGGCTAGAAGGTAGCAATGCAGCAGTGAGGGTCAGCCCACAATTACATTCAGTGATTCAATGGATCGAGAGGTGAAATCAGAGCGCTAAGTTGGCACCATTGAGATCCTGGGTTTAAATCCAGGCAGCGGCCTCTGGTAACATGTGTTCTCAAGTGCAGTAAATTAATGGCTTCAGGACGATTACTAATGATGGCATTACATCTGTAACATACACCATTTGGTTCATCACTTAATTTGGTGAAATTTTAGTTGTGAGAATGAGCAATTAGACTGTTACGAGATTAACATTATATTCCGTAGCAGTGTGGATTGAAAAGTGCTTCCCTCTAATGTGTGAACCAGAGTTCACTTGAATGAAGGGTCTCAGAGGTAGCTCACTTCTAGGGCCATTTCATGACATTAAGGGTTGCACTGGTCTACAAGAGATCCCATTGGATACTTCATCTCAAGACACGATTCTGATAGCCCAATCGGAATGAAACTGGAGGAAAAATTTAACAGAGTTCTGACAAAAACAGGCAGTAGTTGAACAAGTGACTGGATGATGCACTGATGCTGCTATTCATGGCCTCATGGTGCAAGGTTAAAATCATGATGACATTTTACAGCGACAATATTTACCATGCACAACATTTATCCAATCTTCAAATTTACATGTGTTCTCTGGTGGCATATAATAAAATAAACATATGCAAACCGTGATGGTGATGACACCTACCAAGATCAGTGAGGACGAGGGCCAGCTTGTCGTAACCTTTGTTGAGTAGTAGTATGATTACGATGTTGAGGATGGAGGCCGTGATGGTGGTAACCATATCAGGTGTGAGTAGGGCACCGATCACCTTGATCTTGGTCACATGATTGGGGATACTCGAGGAGAGTATGCCAAAGATGGACAGGCGGTAAACAACCACACCCAAAATTGCAGCAAGAATCAGGAGGATCTGCCAGTAACACAAGAAACACACAGGTGGGTGAGATGTACAGTCTTGTAGCTCTTTTCCACTGTATAACCAAGCCGTGAGTTAGCTGTGCCAAGCTAGCCTGGTGTGACTCAGGAGGTGCCAGTTCGTTTGTCTACTGCAGAACCAAATGACTGGCAAAACGTCGTACTCAGATTGTAGATATTGTGGATTTGCTGTACTAGTAACGAATTGGCATGTTCTGTTTACGTGAACAACTTTACTAATTGGCTTTGTCGGGTGGTGGTGGGTTTAATGACACATATTTACGCGATCTAATCCAAAAAAAATATTATGGATGATATTGGTCGCGAAAAGCCTACATGTTAAACAAAACCTGAGCTGTTTCGCTAACATCACACACAATGAACGTGTAATGGTAACGTCACTTGGTCAATTGTAGAAAATGATGCAAGGTTATGAAAGGAATTACTATCCCTGGCCCTGCTTGACCTCGAGCCACGTTCAGATGTGAAGTTGAGACCAAAAGCCACAGGGCCAAGGTGAGGCCAAGGCGGCAGCTTTTTAGGCCACAATCAGTGTCAAGGTCACTCAAGGTTGGGTGCACTAGTATGAGGCCAGTGTCAAGGTCGGTACCTCTAGTAAAACTCCTCGGACTGAGGCCACACACTCAAGGCCAAGGAGCTGAGGAAATCTTTTCCATCTGGCCTTAAGGCCGAGGACTAGTCTCGAGAAACCCAAATCGAGGTTGACAGGAGCAGGTGGATAACATGATACGGCTCATGATGTATTCATTGCCTTGGGCCACCTGTAGATATTTCAGGTGATTGGATTGACAAAGGGCTGTAAGTTATATAATTATGCATGTATCTATACCCCCACTTGTAATCACTCAATGGATCACACAGGAGGAACAACATAGTTTGAGAGCGATTCTGACTGGTGGAGCAGAGTGTGGAGGTTAGGATTGGGTCAAGTAAAAATATATATATGTGTATAACCTGTATATGAATCCACTGCTGGATGATGGCCTTCCCAACCCTGCGCAGATTGTCAGGGTTATTTTCCCATACTTCACCATGCACACCAGTACAGGTTGGTAAAGGATGGAAGCAAAAGAATGCAGTTCTCTGTTGGCCACAAGGTAGCTCTGCAGCAGCCTACAGTCCATTTTGTGCATGATGGTTACCCATTCGTGCAGTACCCAGGCTCAAAACCTGCTTCGCCTCCAAGATGAGGCACATAGCAGGTGACTTGGCCATAGCTCACTGGATCAGGAGAAGGGGTTCAATGTTGCTGTTGAGTTGGCGGACTCACCCAGAACAACACCATGATCCCGGAGAGGCAGTATCGGAACCTCAGTATCCTCTTAGGCATATGAGGCTCCTCCTTCTGCACTCACAATGCACGGACACAGACGGAAAAGCATTTGTATATAGATTAGTCTGTCGGAGTGACCAATGTTAGTGTGAGCCGTTAAGGTTGACTGGTGAACTATTATTTGTTTTCCCCACTACTAGTTAAGCATGCGATGATATAAAGGAATGGATTTGATGGTCCTGATGTCTGAGAGTTGAGCTGGCAGCGCTGATATTTCTTGGTTTTAATCCAGGCAGCTGCCTCCAATAAAACCAAGTAGTAAGCCGATCAGCCTGGTCACCAATATTACATTTGTTTCTTTTCTTAATTTGGACAAATTTCACCTTTCAGAATTAAAAAAGATGAGTTTGACCATCATGAACATTTCTTTGTAGCAGGGCTGATGCGAAAGGGCCACCCTCTAGTGTGTGTTCACTTGAAGGGATCTTATAAGTAATTATGTAAAATCTGCTTCAGCAAACCTTTCCATAACATAGAGTTCCAAATGGACATTGTTTCATAACGATGCCGATAGGACAATCGGGATAATATTTGGAGGAAAACACAATTGACCAAAGGCCAACAAATATGTTAGAAGAAAAACTAGGAAAACAGTGAACAGTTACACATTCAACATTACAAAACAGAGGTGTGTGTGTGTGCAATGAGGTAGTCGCTGTGGTGACAGCAAAAAGCATTACCATGGTGATGATGTTACATTTCGTGGTCGTGCAGCGAGCCAGGTACTCGGGCCGGATGGGGTCTCCTTCCTCCGCCGCTGCCGTCAGGTCCCAGCGGTATGCGAGCGATGCCTGGCGACGCTTCCAAAATTCCAGGAACACCGTGGCTGTTGCGACACACCACACGGGGAGGATTTACTTTGAAAAGTAATTTGACTATCGATTGCTCAAGGGTTCAAAAGTTACCTAATGTAGTCTGTTAAATGTAATGTTCAAAGTAACTTCATTAGTACTTTCTTTTTCTTTCAAAAATACCTTTATTGGCTTTTTTTGGTACATTGCCACAATTTTATCCCACTTGCACTGAGTGGCATGGCATGAGATTGAGATTTCTTTTGGATCTATAACAGAGCAGTGCTGCTCTTCGTGTTACAAAACGTTACACAAAAGCGAATGTCACAGAGCTACCTCTGTGATCTCTGATCCACATAGTAGGGGTAGCTCTTTCCCAACTGCTTTGCCACGGAGAGGAGCGTTTGTTACGTGATAGTCAAGCTAACATTTTTATTCTCAGAGCTGGAATGTAGCCAAATTAAGTACAGAAGCAACTTCAACATTATGGATTTTTTGTATTTGTTGTGCAGATATCGGTGATTGAGTTGAGACCATCATCTCGCTATAATTGAAAAACTTGTTTAATCGCAGGTGGCCACTTTCATTTCAACACAGAATCTCAGCGGCGGCAACGCAGCACTCTGAACTCTGAGCCACCTGGCCACTTTGTATTTTTCATGGAATCGCCTTGGGGTAGCGCATTCGTTGCTTGTTGCAGAGGTTCGTGGTTCAAATTATGTGGCTGCCCTGATTAATATTGCCGGTGTATTAATTACACAAAAATACACACCATCTGCTTCACAGTGGACATTAAAGATTATCGGTTATCATTCGTAAGAGTAGGACAATGTGTACAAGTCATGGTCCAAATGTGCCCTCATTGAGCAGTGGGTTCATAATAGGACTGTCAGGATCACTGCATACGAACATTGCAAGACATGATGGTACTGTATATGGTTGTACGTATGTATGTTGAACTTCTTTAACACTGTATGTGGCCAAATGTGCTCATCATCATTGCAAACATGTTGATACTTGTCACTGTGTCTGGACAATGTGTGCCAATGCTTAGAATCACTTACCCCAAAGTCCCATGAAAACTGCGAAGAATATGGTGACCGGATTTTCATACATGTGTGAAGTCTGCAACGGCACAATCAGAGGTGTTAGTCACAATTAAACCTTAAATCTTAGCATCCACGTCTTTTCAATATCAACAGCAGGAAAGTAACGATGCATCGATTGATTTTTAAGTTAAAATAGATTAATCACTCATGAAACATCCATTAAATTGTGGAGATGACAATGCTCTACAATGTCTGATATTATAGCGCTATTCATGTATCAAACAAATCTGTATAAATGTGACAGAAAGAGCAAAATAAGCAATGGGCAGTTCCATGATTGTGGACATACATTTCAGACACTTTAAAGTGAATAATCATTATTTCGGCATGACATGTCAACTAATTAGCACTGAAATTCAGATTTCAAAATACTTTGTCCACTTGTATTGATCGTGGAGAAATACTCATGAAATACATCGTGTCGGATTTACTCAAAGTAACTTTTGCACTCCCGCTGGGATGTGACGATGCATTCATTTTCATGTATTTGTCTAACGATCGACTTAGTCCATTAAAATACCCTATTTGCTAAAACTATAACTAACTACCTTCAAAATGATCACACGTGTATTATTAGTATAATATTTTTTTAACACCCACACGAATGGCAGCATAGTGTTTAGCATGATGTGCTGCAATCTAGTGATCATGGTTAATGTTAATGATACAATCTCAGCAACGTGAGTTGGCTTTGTGATAATGATGCACAGCACCAATAACTAATAAGTATCCTTATTTAGAGGGAACATCGATGGTGTATTTGTGTGATACCTTCGCAGTCTCGCAGGTATCATTTAGCCTCCAAAAGGTGCATTTTTGGTCACACTGGGGACACATGACCAGGGATCCTCCGATGGTGTTGTTGCATATTTCTCCACTGCACACATAGACACGCACGAACATAAACACACTAATGGGCATAATACACTTGGATGAGAAATATAATTTGCCTAAAGGTCATGCCACCTTTGAATGTGTCATACCCTCCCTTTAAACAAAGTCAGACTAAATTATGGGTTCCAACGTCGAGCATTTTCCAAAGTAAAATGTATTTCCTGATGTTTAATTATAATTTTCGTTGATATCAGTGGTGTAACATCTCTATGTATTGATTTCCAGGGGTGTTTACAGCCCTTTTATCAATCCACTTCTGGCTGAGAGCCTCCCCACACCTCGTGGGTCATGAGGGCTATTTAATTCTAGTCATCCCACACTGGTCAGTACGGGTTGTATATGGGAAGCGAAGACTCCAGACACAGAGTACAGCAATGTATTTCCTGCACTTGCTCCCCGCTGTCCGTCATGCAGCTCCACAGAGTCTATGTGTGTAAGTCGTATTATAAGGATACGTTTCACATTTAAACATTTTGGATTTGAATATTTTTTGCTTTTGATTTTCGGATTATTTACAATTCGTAAGAATGTACAATATAATCATGTGAACAAGAGTGACGAAACCCGATGCCACGTGATACGTGTCGTCGTGAGTGACGTCACAATGGGCGATGTCATGTTTTCTGAGCAATCCAAAACAATTTTAATTTTCCCTGGATTGTCCGAAATATTGTAGCTAGGCTTGATTTTTTGGATTTACTTTTAGAAACAGAGACATTTGGAACATATATACATATACAATATATTGAATGTACTATATTTGTACTGTATATGTATATAAACTGTATGAGATTGTATATATGTGCATATGTACTTTAATAGTGAAATGTTAAAGATGTGGCCCTGAAATTGCTTGCTCATGCCACTGCTGGTGGAAGGTCCTCCACTAAAGAATGCTCTAGATTGCCCCTCGAGATGATATTTGGCCTACTCGTCCATGATGGCCAGACGTCTTGGACACGGTGGGAGTACCCACATTTTACCCCATCACATCTGAACTGCCAATCATCTAACTGCGGTGTCTCCGTTTATACTGCTGAGCGTATGTGGGATAATTGAAGAAACCTAGCCATTATTTCAGCCGCCATGCCAGGTGATCGCACTGGAAATCTATAAACTGCAATTCTAGAAATGTAACTATTACACCATGGCAGCATCCCATGGGATTGTATATAAGTGTACATGTATGTCTATATGTACTTTACGTGTATATGTACTTGTGTATAGCCTTAGTAGGTGCTTGCTGATACTCATTCTTCAGTCTGTATTGCTATACAGGAGATCTGTGTGAGTTCTACATCTGACACATGAGTGTATGTGTGTTTGTATGCATTTGTCTGTATGCATGTGTCGGGCCAGTACCTAGTGATGTCACGGTCATTGCTGAATACTCCAAAGAAAAAGGAGATCAGGCCGACGATTGCAGCGAAGATCAGCATCTTTGTGTAGAAGCCGAGCCATGCAAAATAGAGCCCCACTTGCTCCCCGAAGTATGACCTGTGCCGACAACATCACTCGCACACACAGCGCAAACATCACCAACCGCACATGGCACCAGTGGTGTAGCTATCGAATATGTAAGCAAGGACCATGGGCTGGAGGGAAATGTGAAGAGCAGGGAAGGCATGGGCAAATGCTATTCTGGAACTCCATTTCCCCAGCCGTCTGTGCTATCAACTCCCAGCTAGCATTCAAGTCCAGCCTTAGGACCTTTCTGGACAGGGCAAGTCCCTAAGAGGTACGATGGCCTGTGGTCGAGACTAAGAATGATGTGGCAGTCAAGAGAAGGAATGCGTCTGAGAGGATGTGCACCACAGAGATTTAAGTAATGAAATCAGCATGTGTGCAGGAGCCACATGGATCGTTGCATCAGGAGACTGGGAGAGATGGCGAAGGCTTGGGGAAGTCTTCATCCAGCAGTGGATAGGGCATGAACTTACCGCACAAGGTCAAGAGGCTGCTCCTTGAAAGAGCGCCCGGCTCTCGCCCACTCCCGTCGCAGCGTGTTGCGGTCGCCCAGCGTGTTCGGGTTTTTGGTGGGATGAACAGACTCACTCTGACATGGGGAAAGCAATTGTTAGTCACAAACACTGCATGGACATTCACAAATTACCAGCTCCACCCCCCCAAAACTCTGCCGTGGCGCTGCTGTGGTGTAATGGTGTTGCACACTGCACTGGACTTGCAAAGTTAGAGGTCGCCCATTTGATTTCATGGGAACGACAGTTAAAACAATGACCACGTTTCTTAATCACGCTGCTTCTTCCCAGCAAGCAGTGTAAATGGGTGCACCCACAGTTAATCTATTGGTTGTTCACGTGTTGTGGGATGAAGTGTGGGTACTTCTAATTCTTCCAAAGACTTCTGTCCCACGTGAAATAGTCGACCAAATACCCTTGAGAATGGCTCTCTAGAGTGCTCGTGGAGTCCTTTCCAATGCATGGATATTGAACTTCTTTTGCACCGTATGTAGCCAACCATGCAAATCAGAGGTGTGTTTAGTGAGCTGGGGAACCTGGACACCTATGCGGCGCATCTCTGTGGGACACTAATGTTAAGTATGTGGTAAGCTTTAGACTATGCTATAGCGTCCTATACAGGTGTGCAATTCAGGTGTCGTACATGGGCCTCCCGTAGGGTGTCAGTGTGCCCTCCACCCCCTACCCCCCCAACAACTTACGTCATGCAGTGGATAGGCTGCAGTATAGCAGCCATTTTCAATCATTTGGTTGATATTTAATATGTTCGTGCTGTCTTGTGGCATGGGGTTTTGCAGCATGTAGTGGACCTGTGTGAGCACACATGACACACATGACAAACATAACATGCATGAAACATAGGGCTGGGTGGGTAAGCTATTATTGACTCACTCCACTCTGAAATGTTTCCCCCTCTCCAACCACCACCAGCCTACACAGTTATAATGGGCCCACAACTCTTATTGAGTCCCGACTCGGAAAGGTCCATAGAACACCCCAAAAACTGAAGCAGATATGTACCGATTTCAGCAAGTACAATATCCAGATTTCAAGGAGACATTTTATGCATGCTTCCCATGCACAAAGGCAATTTATTCAGAATACAATACTATCAAAACCCCAAATGCCCACAATATTGGCTCGACAGGATACCTGCTCACCAAGAACCATATCAACAGTAGTCTTTCATTCTTTTGTTGTGCAGGGGAGAGTGATTGAGGGGACGTGGTTATATAATGTGGGCAGGACTTACAAAGGGTGGGGCTGCTAGCTCACCATGTCTCCTGGTTAAGCATCCCAAAAATTTGGTAGCTTTCTCTACAGGGACACATATTACCACAACCCCTAAATCATAAATCCAGGCATTCTTAATAAACCATAATGATTTACACTTCTAACCACATGTCACTCAGAGATCGCAAGTTGCGATACAGAGCTGAAAACTTTAATTAAAATGATAAAAACACGACAAAACCCTATTAAATTAACATGTTTTTGCAAAAAAACCACCCCATTCTAGCATTTTTATACAGCATTATTGATACAAACGTACGATTTGGCTGCGTACGGCCGGTGGGATGAGGACGTCATGATCCTTTATAGGATAGATGTCCTGCTGCGAACGCCGGTAGGGTGCCGTGAAATAGTCCGGTTGTTTGGGCACGGCTCCCGGCTTCAGGTGGTGAATATTTCCCAGGTAGTGAAGAGGCCCACTGTCTGAGCCTGACACCTGGGGGAGGTCGCTCTCCTTGAGTGGCACCTGTTTGATTTTAAATGTATTAAACCCTTTGCCTCGAGCACATGGAATCATCATCAGCCAAAATCAGTCCACGAATGGATGAAGGTCTCCCCAAGTTGTTGCAATCTATACAAGTCCTATAATACACCACTCCTATAATACAAGTCCTTTAATACAACAAGTCCTATAATACAACAAATCCTATAATACAACAAGTCCTATAATACAACGTTCTATACAAGTCCTATAATACAACAAGTCCTATAATACAACAAGTCCTTTAATACAAGTCCTATAATACAACAATTCCTATAATACAACAAGTCCTATAATACAACAAGTCCTATAATACAAGTCCTATAATACAACAAGTCCTATAATACAACATGTCCTATAATACAACAAGTCCTATAATACAACATTCTATACAAGTCCCAAAAAATAACAAGTCCTATAATAATACAAGTCCTATAATACAACAAGTCCTATAATACAACAAGTCCTATAATACAACAAGTCCTATAATAATACAAGTCCTATAATACAACAAGTCCTATAATACAACAAGTCCTATAATACAACAAGTCCTATAATACAACAAGTCCTATAATACAACAAGTCCTATAATACAACATTCTATACAAGTCCTATAATACAAGTCCTATAATACAACAAGTCCTATAATACAACAAGTCCTATAATGCAACAATTAATATGCCAAAAGCCTCCACTGCATATCCCACCCACTCTTCAAGTTGTCCCACCAATATCCCCAGTCATGAGCACACGCACATGAGCCAATCTTATCTCGCCATCTCTATGATATACATGATCTTGGGCACGTTCTCTCCTTCTGCTGCCACTCCAATGTCATTTTCGGCCAGCAGACATCATCCCTTCAAGCAACGTGCCCTTCCCGAGCCCATTCACTTTTCTAAAAAGAGTCAATATGTTGCTAATATGCATATTTTTCCAAATGTACGTTTTTCTAATCCGTTTGTATATTTACGTCTCTCGATATCTCGTAATGTCAGTGCTACGATTATTATCGTTGAACGTCATAAATTATAATCATCACAATCATCACCCTCAACATCATACTCTGTATCACATGCATGATCATCGCAATTATCATCACAACCATGATGAATCTTCACAAACATTATTGTCATCACATTCATTATCACCATCATAATCACAATTATCACCACAATCATCATCACAATCATCGGCATCATCTTGATCATCATTACAATGACCATCAGAATCTTGCCTGGATGTGTAGAATCTCGGCATAGGTGGTGAGTGGGTTCCATGGCGCGTGTACTTTCACAAAGGTGGTGCGTCCGCTCACCGACTCCTAGTGGATGGCACGAAGTTCATCGTCAGACTCTAGATGAGTGCATTTAGTTGTATTTATTAGACTTTGTTTGACCAGGTGAGAGTTCAAGGGAACAGGATGGTCTCATTTGGAAGAGTGTCCACGGCCGCGTGGATTTTCGTGCTTGTGTCACGTGTTGTTAGCACCTCGTGCCGATCAACGTGTGGCACAACCCAAAAGCAAATTGCATAATGTACGTGCAGTTATCGAACACTTATTACTACAGTATAAATAGCTGGCATGCCACATTAAGGTGGAGACTGTTATACCCTCCAGTATAAATGGGTAAGCCACAATTAATCCATCTTAAGATTGTGCATGGTGGGGTAAAGTATGGGTATTCGCTATCTCTTTCAAGACGTCTGGCAAGCATAGAAGAGTAGGCCATATACCCTCCAGCGGGGATCTTTAGCGCTCCTAATCAAGGAATGTATGCCAGCAGTGATATTATGAAGCAATCACAGTCTAACACCTTTTTATTTGTATACAGTGTCTGTCATCTATAGCAGAGAGACACGCAGGAAACTTACCTCCTTGGGTTCAATCTCGAGATCTAGCCCCATCTTCATCAGGCTTGCCTGATATTCGGTCCTCTTCTTCTGTCAAACAAAATTGACCATCTGTGTTATACATTGTTCTCAGTTGTGTCACTGTGGGAGTCAAGTCAAGAGGTGAGGAAACTTCTTGAACTCTTACAGTGAGTAGAGCCTCACATGGGAATCAATCAGAGAACGGCTCTGCAAAGTAGCATCACTGAACTGCTTCAGTCGGTGTCACTTCAGCAGACCTTAATAAAATAAAAATTTGCACAGCTCTTTGTCAATCAACTGTTTGAGTTCACCTTATTTGTTACAGGGATGGTCTCACTTAGCTAGTTGCTTTGCTATTTTACAAGGGAGATAGATCCATTGTGCGTGGGTACAATAGCAACAAAATAAACAAAAACATCAATATTGCAGAGAATGCATACTGGGTACTTCAGCACTGTTGTAATAGTTTTCCATTTGGCAGTTAGAATGTGGATATTACATATATCCTGTAAGTTGTGTCTGGGTGTCGGTGTGTGCAATATGAAAGTGGTGTATTTATTGAGGAGTTGTGGATGGAGTGTGATACGTAACGATAATTGATTGTTGTTCGCCAAAGCAGTGAGGCGTATGGTTCAGGGTATGGATGTGCGAGTTGAGTGATGGGAGTCTAGCGTTCATTGACTAGTGTGGTCTGCAGTTGACGATACAGTTTGATAAAGGATGTATACTGTGGATTTAAAGACTCGTATGGAGGTGGCAGGGTGATTCAGCAGTCAGAGAGCTGAGCTGGCACCACTGCGTCAAACCTAGGTTAAGAGGCGTGTGGTGTTGCACGTGGGGAGGGGTGATAATGCTGGGTGCAGGAAGGTGGAGCATTATTTGTAGGTTCCTCGTTCTCACCTGATTGTTGATGGCGTCCTGAGAATGGACCTCATCATCGAACGCGAGGATGAAATCGATCCGACGGACTCCATCGCAAAAGTAGACAGTGTCCTACACGCAAAGGCAAGCACACACACGAATATGAGAGATGTAATAGCTTATGCATGAAATGTATATTTATTCATAAGCTCATGATACATGTATCAGGACATAAGTTAATCTGCTATTTGTATGCAAGTTGTTTATTGCTATGATGATGTACTTGTTTACCCAGGAAAACCTCAATGAGTTTACATTTTTATTTTCAAGGAGGGTCCTACCAAGTTCTGTTTTTTTGCAGTCGAGAACGAAGTTGCTTAGTTTAATTCCAATTGAATAATTTGCATGTATTTTTTCAGCATTGGTACGTTTGGCCAATACCAGTTACACTGTATCATTTAGCTATGGGAGGAAACCAGAGACCTGGAGAAATGTGTACACAAAGCATCTAGCCCCTGTGCATTATACAAAAAACATCAGTATTTTCTAAAGTGCATTGTGGTAATGCTATCTTAAACCACCATCAAAATAAAGTTGAGCAAATGTGACAGACTAACAGCAGCAGTTATGCAGTGATATGCAACTGTGGACCGGTGTAATCCTCATTCGGACTCATCAGCACAGTATAGTCACCAAAACGCACTGCTGCAAAGGCTGCAAATCTATAAATGAGCAGCCATGTCTACACTTTGGGGCCCATTAGTTGGCGAATGCAAACAACAACTAAATCTGTAAATACCAGGAATCTCCCATCTTTGACATTAGCCAAGCTAATTTATAGGCAGTGCAAATCCACGTTGTGCCGCATCGTACCTGGGCCAGGGTAGATTGAAATGATGACGTCGAAAAGTCTTGCGGCACCGTTGAAGGCTGAGCCTCATGCCCCTCCGCTCCCTCCTCCTCATTCATTCTCTCCACGAGCTCTGCATAGGTAATGTGGGGGAAGAGGGTTCATTGCATTAGGGACAGGGGAGGCAGGTGCAGGGATGGGAATGTCGGTAAAGAACCGCACATGGTACTCATGTGTAACGCTTTCTCATAAATGTCGACGCTGCTCCAGTGTGAGTACACCTGTGGTATAAAGTTGTGTTACCATTAGGGGACTTTTACCCCATTGAATATCGTACACTTTAACAAAGCCGTGCCCAGCATGGTCAGACACAAACCAGGGCAAAAAATATTAGTTGGAATATGCAAAGTCATTTTTGCCCTGACAGCTTGTCAGCTATACTCTTTGGTTCTTTCGGTAAAGTCACGTAGGTGAAAAAAAAATAGAAATAGAAATAAATCACGACGTTTTGAATGCAACACAAGCACTCATCATCAGGTGTGACAACCACAGCAAGGAAACTGTTTTACTGAAGTGGGAGAGAAACCAGGGTTAGGGCAGTTAAATAAGTCAGAGAGGGGGAGGGTGGGGGTGAATGGGGCGAGGAGTGCGAGCGCGGCAAGCGCTGCAGAGACGCTGAGAGTAAAAAAGAGGCAACATGATTACTGCCAAGATGGAAGCTTGTCAGCTTCTGCGAGAGCTTCCCCGTGACCACACAGATCATGGTGGTTACTTGACCACATTTCAATTGAAGTGCTGTCGTCCCGACAGTTCTGTTCCTTCACCTGAAGAAGGCCACTTGTGTTGTGGCCAAAACGTCGTGATTTTTGTTGGTTTATTTTTTACCTACGTGACTTTACCCAATAGAACCAAAGAGTATGGATCCTTGCAGTCACGACAGCTTCAAATCCACATTTCACCACTGGTTAATGTGGGTTGGTGAAGACGTATAGTATGTATAGTACAACCAATTTTGATGGACTGCCCTTTGCTGCCCACCATGTAGCCCGACACCACACTTTTAGACCTGTTATGCACTATCCTGGCTCAAACCCTGCTGGGTTATCACGTTTTTTTTTATCACTGTGCCTCGATTCTTCCTCTTAACCTGCATTTTGTATCCACGGGATAACATGTGCAGTTTTATATGGACGTGCCAACAGTTCCTCCCACATTTCTATTGCCTGGTTCTCCACTGGCCGTTTTCCATGTTGCGCTAGAACCAAAAACCGGGATACGCTAACCTCACGCGGTGTCTGAATATGGCTTGGGGCCAAGCAGGGCCAGGGGCGGGGATAATGACGCGTACATTGTGCGTGACATTCGGTGAGTGCACGGTAAGGACACCAGCGCACATCACACCAGTGGTTCTCAACCGTTGTTGGCTACCGGTGCCCCCCCTCGTTGTTGAATTTAGTTTAAACCGAGTAGCCCCCCCCACTCCCCCCTTGACCCAACGTGGTTCTGAGAAATCAACGTGTGAATAATGAACGTCAATATTTTAACCAATTGTCCACTTTGTGAGAGGTATATCCTAACCAGCTGCTAGTAACTGCAAGCGAATAAAAACAAATTAAACGGACGCTCTGCACGCGAGACGTCATTAGTTCCCTGGCTGCTCTTGTAAACCCGCATTGTGTACGATCAGTGAGTTTAGAAAGTGCTTTCATATCGTTCCAGGTTACCACGTGGATACAAATTGTATCGTAGTTACTTTACATTGTTCGATTCATACATGACTATTCACCAATGACTCATGTCCGATATGATTTCACATATTTATACATTATCTCACGTACACCCTGGGGCATTGCCACATAGCCCCCAGGGGTCCGCGTACCCCCGAGTAAAAAAAAAAAGAAAATTACTGCACTACACCACCCACATGCGTCTCGACGCGCTCGTCACACGTGACGTCCGTGGCACGGCTCGGGTTCCGCAGTGGAAACATAACTTGGTGCCTTGAGAGCCACACGGGGCTGGCTCGGCACTGCCCTGGCGCGGCTTGGTAGCGAGGTGGAAAATAATTCGCATCACGTGGAAATTTATAGCAGCCAAATAACTCTGAAAGCACGTTGATTCTAAATGTTAAAGGAACAACCGGAGGACCCAGGGAATAATCCACGCGGCCACGAGAAGACAGAGAGAGAGACACGCAAACTCCAAATATTACAGGCGTCACAATTTGGATCGAACTCACGGACTTCCTGCATACGAGACGAGGGAGATAACATCTTGCGAGGGAGATAATATCTTGTCATGGAGATAACATCGTGTCAGGGAGATAACATCTTGTGAGGGAGATAATATCTTGTCAGGGAGATAACATCTTGCGCGGCAGATAACATCTTGCGAGGGAGATACCATATTGCGCGGGAGATAACATATGTACTCTTTGGTTCTATTCGGTAAAGTCACGTAGGGAAAAATAAATAAATAAAATGAACAACAATCACGACGTTTCGGCCACAAAACAAGTGGCCTTCATCAGGTGAAGGGACCAAAGAGTATGGATCCTTGCAGTCACGAAAGCTTCAAATCCACATTTCACCACTCTGGTTAATGTGGGTTGGTGAAGACGTATAGTATGTATAGTACAACCAATTTTGATGGACTGCCCTTTGCTGCCCACCATGTAGCCCGACACCACACTTTTAGACCTGTTATGCACTATCCTGGCTCAAACCCTGCTGAGCGTCCGATTAAAACACTGACGAGATCTCAATATTTAAAACTGGCCCAAAGCCCCGTCATAGCACGAACATTACACTTTACCTATCTCAACAAATGTGGACATCATGAATCTTTGGTCTAATCTCAGATCTTGTGAGTTATAACTCGGGAGCTCCTCATGCACAGCCAGCCAAGGATAACTCCCTGCTATAGTGACGTCACAGCAAAAGGGCGTGACGTCACCTAAATATGGGCGTGGTCAAAAGCGGCCCCATCCCCCGCTCTTCCCGACCTTGCTTCCCCCCTCGCCGAGGTTACCCACATGAACAATAATAATAAATCATAGATGTACATTATGAAAGAATCAATGATTTTTCACAAAACTGCTCCTGTACGGCCTTTTGCCAATCCCCTGCTGGAGAGCCTCTTGACGATCGCACGAATCGTGTTGGTTATTTGCACATACTTCACCATGCCGGTGAGTATGGGTTGGTAAAGGAAAAGGAGGAGCATTAACGTACAAACAAAAACCTATTTTACTAGAATGCCTTCTGCTTCCCATCATGTAGCCTGTAACATCTGGTATGCACTATCCAGGCTCCAACCTCCTTAACGTTAGATGGAGACATCTGGCACATCCCCAGCAGTTTTGTCCACAGGCTCAACATTTAACACAAACACACATCTCTAACACTAACGTTAAACTTTACCTATCTCGACGAAGGTAGACATCGTGAATCTTTGATTTTTTCTCGAATTCAGAGTCAGAAGTCAGGAGCTCCTCGCGTGCACAGCCAGCCCACGATAAAGTCCGACCCAGAATGATGTCACCGTGACGTCGGTTCAATATAGGCGTGGCCAGAATGTGGGTGTGGCCAACGGCGGCGGCTTCCCCGCCCCCCGCTGCCCCTCCCCGCAGGTTTCTCTCAACCCTCAGTGCGCATGCGCAGGCCGCGCGTCTCGGACATCGCCTTCAGCGGCCGTTGGCGACGCGGCGGTTGTGGCGGGAAAATTAATAAAAAAAACTTCTCCGAATAACCGCGACCTTTAACTACCCTCACGGATAATCCACACGGATCTCTGGACGACAAGGCGAAGACGATCAATGGAATAATCTCCGGTGAGAGACGGAGAGAGATGGGCAGGCGTGAGGGCGAGCCAGGTTCAACTTTGTTGAACGCTGAGCGCAGAGTGAATGGGGTTTGCTTCACTCAGCACGCGGCTTGGACACTTCGGTGTGCAAAGTGTTGTCTGGTTGTGCCGTGTAAAGGAGGAGGACATTCAGTAAATGTCGTTGGTTTGTTAATGGGAGTGTGTGGCGCGGTAATGGACTGGGTACGACTTACAACACAAGTTCTGCTCACATTGCACGCTAAGGGTTAGCACGGCGATTACTACGCGTGCATTTATTAGTTATTGTTCATGTTAAAAGTAGTATTGATTGTTAAGACAATAATGTTTAGTATTTGTAGGAGAATCATTTCAATATTGTACAGTATAGCATTGTCCTGCTGTGTGGCTCTCACGTGGCGAGCATCAGTGCAGCAATATTCAGTACGTGGTTGTAATGCAATTCTATAGCCCCCTGCCACCAGTGCAGCAATATTCAGTACGTGGTTGTAATGTACTTCTATAGCCCCCTGCCACCAGTGCAGCAATATTCAGTACGTGGTTGTAATGCACTTCTATAGCCCCCTGCCATCAATGCAGCAATATTCAGTACGTGGTTGTAATGTACTTCTATAGCCCCCTGCCACCAGTGCAGCAATATTCAGCACGTGGTTGTAATGTACTTCTATAGCCCCCTGCCATCAGTGCAGCAATATTCAGTACGTGGTTGTAATGTACTTCTATAGCCCCCTGCCACAAGTGCAGCAATTTTCAGTACGTGGTTGTAATGTACTTCTATAGCCCCCTGCCATCAGTGCAGCAATATTCAGTACGTGGTTGTAATGCACTTCTATAGCCCCCTGCCACCAGTTCAGCAATATTCAGTACGTGGTTGTAATGAACTTCTATAGCCCCCTGCCACCAGTGCAGCAATATTCAGTACGTGGTTGTAATGTACTTCTATAGCCCCCTGCCATCCATGCAGCAATATTCAGTACGTGGTTGTAATGAACTTCTATAGCCCCCTGCCACCAATGCAGCTATGTTCAGTACGTGGTTGCAATGCACTTCTATAGCCCCCTGCCATCAGTGCAGCAATATTCAGTACATGGTTGTAATGCACTTCTATAGCCCCCTGCCATCACCAAACTCACACTGACCAGCGTGGTGAAGTATGGTAAATAACCCCTCCCCCTGGGAGCTGCATAGCATGGGACAGCTGTCAGCCAGCAATGGATTTAAAAAGGAGCTGTACTCCGCACACATTCTTATTCAGGGTAGGGTAAGGAACTTGGAGGTTCGGTACGCATAATGTGCTCGGAAAGTATTGTATTCTGTATGTGTGTTGAACCTCTTTCGCATCGTACAAAGCCAACCGTGCTCTTCGGAGGTGCGATAATATATAAATATAAGTAGTCATACTACTGTAATACCACTTAATATTTAGCATTCATTGTATTAGTAGTACGGTAATTTTTTTATATGCAGGTGTGCATGCCAAACGTTAACCAATGTTAAATGTTAAGCCTTCTCTTTTGAATACAGTGTGTTTTAAACATGGAGTTGTCTCCAGCTAATTCTTAAATGTATATCATTCATAATGTAGTAGTAGGCAGGTAGTGCATTTATGACACTTCAATTGTACATAGAGCTTGCAGGTGTGATGAAGGAAACCATGGGAAAGGCTGGAATTTTTGTTGAAAAAAGGACAACAGCCACAGTAGCTTAAGAGACCTAACGCGAAGTGGTCGACACTGGCCCATGCGATCGCGTTGCGACAGCGGACCCATTTTCCGCACACAGCAGCTCCTCATGGTGCCCCCCATACCAGGACCAGTGGTGACCTTGTAGCCACAGCCATTCCTCTCCCTGGCCCCATCCGGTCCAGGCATCCCAAATCGTACAAAATGTACTGCAACGGTGGTGAGACAAACAGCCCTTCGGGCGACAGCACGGTGACGGACACAATCCCTCGCGGCAGCCTGGGCAGCACGCTGCTCCGGACCGGAAGCGGGGGCTAGCGCAGCCCTGTGGTGTGCGGAGAGCAGTGCTGCTCGTAGGCGAGCGGTGCGCTGGACGCCTACATCGAGGACTTTGAGCAGAGCGGAATCTGTGCGTCACCGCCACCCAGGATACGTGCAGAGCACAGCGCCGCGCAGCATGGCGGAGCGGAGACGCGCGGAGGAGAGGAGGATGCACAGTGTGGATGAGGGTGGGTTGCGCCTCTCGCCACGCGAGGAATCGCTCCGTGGTGCTTGCACTCGAGTGGCTATCGAGTGTGCACGCGGTGCAATGGTATTGAAGCTATAGTAATAGGTTTTTACCCTTTTATCTGGCACAAAAACTGACACCTTTATACAAGGGATCATGTTTGCAATAACCACAACACAAGTAGTCAAAATGCAAACAAAAAAGACAACTCTGATAATATGCACTGTCCTTGAATTTGATTGGTCCATACCCGAGATGGCTTTTCTGAGATCCCAGTCTCCACTGGTGTTGGACCAGAAGACGCAAAAAGGCGTCTTCTTATTCTTAGCGTCTTCTTGTTTGCATTTTGACTACTTGCGTTGTGGTTATCGCAAACATGATCCCTTGTATAAAGGTGTCAGTTTTTGTGCCAGATAAAAGGGTAAAAACCTATTACTATATCTTGTTACTGGCAAAGGAGGTCTCATAAGGTATCGAAGCTAGTTGACTGGAGGGGGGATAATTGGAGAGGAGAACCCCATTTATTTGCTTGTACTGGGTGCTTGTCAATTATGCTATGCTATCATGAATGTAATGTAATTCCCCTAGAAAAAAAACCCTTAATAAGGTCTAAAGATACATTTTCGTGAGAGTCCCACACTGGGATGCTTGGCAAATTCCATTAATGAGTTCATTTTATGTCAGAGAAAACTATCCACAGTAAGCACACGCATATGAGAGGATAGCATAGGTCTGAACAGATAGGTCGGAGCATGCATTTCTTTCTCCTGTCATCTTCCAGCAACTTCACTGATTATCGAGTTTGTAAAGTTTGTGAAATCTAAGTGATCCTCCAACCTTTGTGTCAAAATTTGCAGATCCTAGACTGGACACATCTGAAGTTTAAACAATAACAGCTCATGCACTGATTTATCCCATATTCTCACAAACTCCACAAACGGATAACATCATTAGTTACTGATGGTGCAAAGTAAGGCAACATTGCAGGATTGCCGTTCAGTGGTCAAGGAATCTAGGGGAGAGCAAATTCATTGTGTACCAGTAAAATGTCTGTGGGTCTTACATTGCAGGTGGCATGCTGCCTGTGGAGGACCTCATCTCGGGCACGTGCAGCCTCACTGCTGCGCTGCAGCGGTCATGGCTTATAGCCCGACGGTCAGTCTAACCACGGACCAGTTCCTAGAGGCGCCAGTTGACGGTTCCTCCAAGTCCTTGTTCCGCTCGCCTGGCGCCCACCGAGACCTCGCAGTGTCGCACAGAGGCAAGCGGTCATCTCTCGGGGTCACCGCGCACAGCCTCGGCGCATCATTGGTGAGGGGCAATAAGCCAACTGAACGGTTGAGCTCAACAGCGAGAAGCAACAAGGCCCTGATGCCATTAAATGAGTCGGCAAAGCCCAAAAATTATTTCTTTTCTAACCAGAAGAATGTTTTGTTGTACTTACGGAGCAGTGAAGCAACTAGGCGTGAGCACTTGCCGAACGGCGGCTGTGCGACAAGTACCTATCCCAGGTGGTTGACAAGCCAAAAGGATGAGCTGGATGTGTCGGGGATCACGAGCATTCCTGAGCTCAGGTACCCGGCCTGGCTGCGTGACTGCGATGTGGACTCCCAGACCAGCAGCCACGAGACGGATACCAGCACGAAGAGAGCAGGTGCCGCTCAGAGCCCGCAAAGCAGACCAAAGTACCCAGAGTGGCTCAAAGATTTGGACATCTCCGGCCTTACGAATGTAGCCAACGAGGAGCCCGTGTCAGAGGACCTTAGATCCCTAGGTGTGTGTGTGTATATATATAGTCTGTATATAGCAGATGACATTTCATATGTTTTCAGGTACATATTCAGTCTTTTCTCACAGAGACGACTGAGCGGCCACCCATGTGGTTGTGACGTGCGATGCGTGATTCTTGATGCACAGCCTCATTGGAGGAGCTGCTGAGCAGGGCGCGCATGGAGTTGGAATCCCCCGGCTTGGAGGCCCCCTCCCCGGGCAGCTTCAACACGGACGTCTTCCTAGGGGCTGATCGTCCCTGGGAAAACCCCTCCACGCCATTGTGAATGTATCTTTATATTCACACTCACGCACAGCATAGAGGCTGCACCGCCTCTAAGTATGATGTCAGATTATGAATGTTATAAGCTAAGCAGGTAAGCCTGGTTATTACTTGGATGGGAGACTATTTGGTAATAGCATATATTATAGATTTTGGCTGCTAGGTAACCAGGAGTTAGTAATACAGCAATGGAATCTTGAATCTATATCCGGAGTTTTGCATTTTACTCCCTTTGTTTTCACCGGGTTCTCCGATTTCCTCTCACATACCACTCGCTGATGAAATTTGCAAAATATCACTGCCAAACCCGCCTGAGACTTGGTGAGATTTTTCTGGCTTCCACCATGATAATAAGTCAACCAAGTAATTTTCTCTCAATCGTGTCTCTTCTCAGGGCCGTGTACCACCTGTCGCGTCTGAAAGAGCTGGTTGACACCATCAAGGAGAACAAGGATGGCTGCATTTTAAGGCGGTGGTCGAGGTTTGTACTCAGAAGGATACGTTCGCTTGGTCCTGCTAATTCATGGTTGTTAAACATCAATGGTACTTCAGGTGCTGTGGTGTGAATCGCAATTACTTGTGAACTTGTGGGGCCCATGGGGCACAGTAATTGCCCTGTTAATGGAAGTGCCACAACAAAGTATTGGAAAAATGTGATGAAGTTCGTTCAGGGTTGGAGTTAGTGAATGGTTGCAGCAGTATTTTGCACAGCAAATCCATGCAGACTCAAATGTCACTTGAAAGAGAACGGATATGTGAAAAATATTGTGAGCACAACTAAACTTATTTTGGTTTTATCCATTTTGGAAGGAGACTACTTTATTGGGAACATACATGCTAGTATTTGTGTAGTTATAAACATTTGGGAAATCACTGTAAAAGTACATTTGCTTATTTAGATTGCACTATACCTGTATTGTAAAATTTCAGAACCTTTTATGTAACTTGTAATCAATAAACCAAAGTTGCATATTGTATGCAACCCATGACTTGGATTGTTTTTATCATGTCTTGTTTAGCATGGTTGGTTATGTACAGTGTGAAAGAAATTCAACATACATTAAATATTTTCTGATATTTGAATGTTTATATTGTACATGTATATTTATTTTACAATAAATCTGAGACAAAGGCTTATACACATGGAATTGAAAATATTCAGCTATGATTTGTATTTCTCAAGTATTTTAAGAAAAGTCAGCGAGTCTCGTGACATGTCTTCACATTTGGGGGTGATGATTGTGATGGATATACAAGCATTAACCTGCTTACATTCCTAGAGTATGTAAGGTGAATTTGGGCATTCTGGGTGATTGGGTTTTAGGCCAAACACAGGCAGATGGTTGGGGATAGATGTTTTCAAGCATCTATTAATTATTCATCGGCATGTACTATCTTACTATGATGTAAAGTTCAAAGACATGGTTCATGAAGGGAATGGAATAAAAACTCAACTGTGCACAAGTATGGAGGAATTAATACTTGGAATTCAATGCAAAGATCTGGCCATATGGCGTTTACTGGGCACCAGGGTTGCCAAACAACACATGAAAGATGTGTATCAGGCACAGCCTCTGCATTATGAAAAAAATATCACTTCCTGAAGAAGTGCATTTTGCTTCTCCTGTCTTAGGTCACCAAAATAAATTAGAGCAAATGTGACTCGACTGACACAGGCAGCATTTATACTTGTGAAGTGTTCTCCTTCCGACGTGTGGTGTGTGTCGCACACACTGTCGAAGACGAGGTAGTTGCAGGAGACACCGTCTCTTTATTATCTTGTTCACACCAACTCCGGCCTCACTCGACCACGTTGCCATAGAGCCCGGCCTAGACACGACCCTGTCCGTGTTGCACCGACGGCGTCGACCAAGAAGGCCAGCTACTGTCTGGCCACGCAATGATTGGGCGAATGCGGTGGCAACGACAGCGACGACGAGACGAGTCCACTCACAGAACCGGCAGCCCGGAGCTCTCGCTCTCCGCTGCTTATATTATATTCTATATTCTACTCGGCGCGGCTTGGCTCTGCCCTATCGAACCGACCAGAGGGTTCCAGAGGCTTCCCTATGAGGTCTTCCATGACCCTTGCCCCAATTCCTCTGCCCGGCCGGCATACCCGTATATATGCTCAACGGCGTGTGTGCAAACTTTCCACTGCAGTTGCCGCTGCTGGACAGCAGTCAGCGCTGTGTCACTACACTTGTATGAACACAAGAATTACATAATCATGTCTACACTTATATGTAATGGGCTGAGATAGGCGCACACAACTTCTTGGGAGGCAACACTATTTATTAACACCAACACATTACACTTAGCATAAATTTCGATTAAAAGCTTTCGTGACTGCGGGCTAACACCAATCCCGAATATCCGCCCCCACAGCCCTTTAAATAATCTCCAATACAGCCCCCCAATCGGCTATGCGTGTATGAGTGACGTCCCTGCCCTCTAACCCCCGACCCCCCCGTCCCGCGCGTGCGATTGGTGTGTCGCTCTAAAACTGACTCCAAATCCCCGCCCCGCAGCCCTTTAAACAATCTCCATTGCCCGGCATCGGCGGCAACGCGTGTGCGAAGGACGTCATTGCCCTCTGACCCCTGACCCCCCGTTCAGTTCGTGTGAGTGGTGCGCGGGGTTGTGTGAGCGGAGACGTCGCGTTTGAGTGGCTGAGAAGCGACGGATTGATTCCAGGCAGCCACGTGCCAGCCCCGAGCTATGCCCCACAAACAGGACCCGCGGACCCGAGGGGCTGCGGCGCGAGGAGAGGAGCCGGAGAGCGGCAGCCCTCACCGCGAGCGAGGAGTCGAGTAGCGGCTGCTCTCACTCGAGCGAGGAGTCCGGAGCCCGCAGCCCTCCCGAGATCAGCCCTCCCCCGGGGGGGGGGGAGCCGGGGGCCCGCGTCCCCCACAACTGACAACCTGTGTACCAACTGGCCGAGCGAGAGTTTGTGTGTATTTGAGCGCAATCGTGCCAGTGTTTAGCTGTACCAGGGAGTTTGGTGCAGCAGAGTGTTTCGGTGTAGCAGGGTGTCCGGATTGTGCCGGCACACTACCCTTCTATCCATAATGTCGTAGGGTGAGCTCCATTAAACGTTAACTCGGACCCCAACCTGTCAAAGCGCCTAATCTCGGAACGTGGTTCTCAACCTCTTACCTCACCCATGCTACGTACCTTTGAGACGTCCTGCTTTTACAAATGTTGATGAACTGGAGGGCAAAGGTCTGGAGGACCCCACATGGAGTCTGGTTTCTCACACCCGAGCCTCCTGTGACATTTCTGGAGGCTTCTCTGGAATCTTTGTCCCATTTATTGAGTGCAGATTTGGCTTACTTCTAGCTTCATCCCAAGACGTCATCCAGTTTGGAAATACCCGAAGGTTGTGGGAGTCGCCCCGTGCTTCAGTTTCTTTCCAACCCTCGCAATGGCCGGTTGCTCACCAGCCGGAAGTCTTTTGCTGCTTACACCACGACCGAGGTGTTGAGAGCAGCCATCTCGTGGCTGGTCGGCAATGGAGATGGTATTGTCGATTTGAGGAGCGTGAGTCTGTGGCGTTGGTGGTGCTGCTGTCACGGAGGCGACACGAGTTTAGGAAATTCAGTTTTGTGGGTTTCCTGTAGCGAGCACTGAAAGATCCTCCCTTCCTCTTTCTCCACCCTTGTCTCTACTGTCTCCATGTCCCCGTTCAACTCTTTCTACACCGCTTTCCTTGAATGTGCAGCTGCCTTTACGGCCTCCCCTCTCCCCTTCTCTCCACCTCCAACCCATCTCCGTCGTAATCTCCTCCCCTTTGTTCAGGCTCTTCCCTCTCTTCCTCAGTCTATGGATGGGGTTATTGTTTATCGGGCTCTTATACAAAAAATGGAGCTTATTTTAGCCTTTGAATAGGATTTTCTGTTTTCTTTCGGTAGCATGTTGCGTACATAGGGAAGATCGAGCCACGCCACCGGTTCCCATTATCAAAATCTTTGTCAACTTGTCTCCCTCGGTAGGAATGCCTTTCCTTCTCCAGCAAGCAATTGTCTTCTCTCTCTCCTCCGTTATTTCTTCCGATGCGCTTTCTTAATCTCGCTTGCTGTGTGTATCGGCTCTATCATTCAACAAGGGCAAATTAAAAAAAATGCTTTTTTTTCCTCCACTGCTTTACCACTATACCTCCCGAGTGGGTACTCGGAGTTTCATCTAATGTACTATTTGATGAGTCGCTTCCACACAGCAGAAAGGCGGTCGCTATCCGAACTGTAAATTTTTCTTCCAATTTCGATAGATTCTCGAATTATTCTTGGGCAGTAGTAGCTAGTTTTGCACAGAATTTCAACATTAAAATCAACTGAGTGTCCTTGTTGGCACGTGTGTTCTGCTACTGCTGAACATGGGTGCCAACAAATAATACATTATTTAAATGCATGCCTATAAAGGGCAGCATACTTCAATAGGGATTACGATTGGTACGGCTATTTTAATACACAATAGACAGGAAGGACAAGATCAAAGGGCTCTCATAATGCACATGCATAATTTACGTTGACTCGGTAATCTCCCCCCCCCCCCCACTTTGCGCGAGAGTGCCACAAATCTGGCTGTCGCCTGATGAAGCTAGTTGTAATTACTGGCAAAACGTCGTACTCCGATTGTAAATGTTGTGGCTTGGCTCTCCAAAGTACCAGTGACGAATTGGCTTGTTCTGTTTCCGTGACAACCCTACTAGTTGGCTGTGTCGAGTGGTGGCGGGTTTTAACGACACGTTTATATATGTATGCGATCTAATCCAAAAAACACCTCTATGGATGATATTGGGCGCGAAAGCCTACATGTTAAACCAAAATTTAAAATATATACAAAATAACAATAATTTCTAGTTTTCCTCATTCACATCGTGATTCGTATGAAAAGACATGAGATGATTGAGACATGTTAAATCATGAACGTATTTATTAATATATATACAGATAGTCCTCGACTGCAATGTCCTTGTCCACGTGCAAACAGAGTTAGGATAGCAGCCTCCTTTAAAAGTCAGAGTAGATTTATACGCTGTAGAAGACAGTTGACGAATCCTCGTTGCTTGATTCCTCCTCGGATCCCTTCAGCAGTGAGTCGTCACCAGTCTTCTCTGCCTGCTCATTCTCCATGTGGCACCGCTGGGGTGGGTGCAATACGCCAGGAGACTCCTTATGCAGCGAGCAGCGAAGCAGGCCCATCTCTGCCTGCTCATCCTCAACGTGGAATTGAGGCGATGGCGGTGAGCTGGGGGCATCGGTGAGGAGGGTGTTACGGAGACGGCCCAGCTCTGCCTGCTGCAGAATCGTCTGTACGACGAAGCGCTCGCAGCGCATGCAGGCGCGCACATGGGATGGCGTGTCCGGGATGATGTATGCAATGCAGGCCTTCGTGAGTAACACCACGTGCTGCACACGTCCACACACAGGTAAAGGATTTTCAGTTTCAGGATTTGCATGTAAAGGGTGCTTACTAAATATAATATGGCAGCATCTCAAAGTGCTTTACATCTCAGGTCAACTATTCCGGGGACCTGAAGCCTAGGGATATTATATTGTTACGTCGTTTTTCCCAATTAAATTAAGTCATTTGAGTAATTTTTGAACATTTGGCAAATTATACCGAGGCACTTTTTGAATTACTTAATGGGTTTTTTACGTTCACTATGCAGCAGGCAACATTTCTGATGTGCAGTTAATGCACCCACAGTATTCACCTGGGCAGCCGCAAATTTATCGCAACAATCAGCAAACACTTACACTCGGCCATGTCACCACTACAAAGATTCCCTGTGTAGCCTTTCACAGACTGAGACAAGTGCATCTATGAAGGGTGGCACAGTGCCTGCGGGGGTGGTGTGCACCTTTATCTCGCCAGTGATGATTTTCACACACTTCATCAAGTACTCATTTTAAGACAGAATCAACTTAAGGGAAGCTCAACACTGGTTCTAATATTTTCCACTGTTGTTGGCTGTGGCCAGAAATAGTACTCCGGTCACACAGGATTGGTAGCGCAGTTCACGAACAACTACGCAGCCGCTCCCCTTCCCACACGCACACATGCTTACGTGTGACAAATGTCATAAACAACATGGATCGTCTGCTGCATGATGACAGAGCGTATTGTATTACCACTATTATTTGTGATCTCAGAAATACTGTGCAATTGTGAGGTGTAATAGCATTACTGGCATTATCTGTAATGACCCATTGACAATGATCACGGTTTGCTCTGCTGACCTTAACAACTGCTCACAGATGAGTCTATACGATGGTGCAGTAGTGTAAGGCTTTGCACACTAGACTTGCAATCCAGAGGTCGCGGGTGTGAATTGATCTTTGATCGTGGCAGTGTAAACAATGGTGAAAGTTTTTTTTTACATTCCACTGCCTCTATCCACCTAGCAGTGTAAATGGAATACATCCAGTCAATTGGTCGGCTGAATTTGGTGCTGTTCAGTGCGGGAACTCCCAGCTCTTCCCAAGACGTCTGACCAGTGTGGAAGAGCAGTTCAAATACATCTTAAGGGTCTCTCGTGAGCTCCCTATAGCAGGAGCCCTTTTGCCATCAGTGACATGAGCAAGTAATTGGAGGGCTCTACCTTTATCTTTCAATGGGTTTATGAATGTGTGTGTGTGCATGTTGATGTGTACCTGCATGGCAATGACGAAGGCCAGCTTTGCCGTCAGTACTTGCCAGTACTGCTTGGTGACGGAGTAGGCTTGGGGATGATCCGGCGGGTAGCGATAACCTGGATACCTACACACATACAACCACAAGCACGCATGGACTATATTGAGCAAAGTGCCTCGAAAGTAGAGTTGGCGCTAAATTGAACAAGTGGTTGTGTACAAACGGTATATGCGTTCACAGCCCTTTAAAAAATCCGCTTCTGAAAGAGGGCCTTCCCACAACGTGCAGCTTGTGGGGGCTCTATTGACCATGGTTCACGCTGGTCCGTACCAGGTTGGTGAAGGTAGGGAGTTCAGATAATGGGAGAACAATATAGTACAACTATAAATTTTTCTGAACTACCCACTGCTGACAACCTAGCTCCAAAGTCGCCTACTGCACCTGCATTGTGCATGGTGATCATCAATCTAAGCACGAACAAGGCTCAAGCCTGCTTGACTTCCGGAATCTAAGATTAGCTGTATTCGTGATGATTTGGTCATAGTCAAGTAAGGTTATATTAAATATCGATCAATATGGTTATATTGATTATAGTTGTGTATGCCAGCAATTCAAAAACGTTACAGAAAAGGGTTGGTAGATCGCATCAATTTCCTAACTAACTGTGCGGTGAGGAGACCAGAAGATGGCTGTAGAGCAAGTGGTTTCATGTCTGTGTGGACCTTTAAGCTTCATTTCATTACCATGGGTTCTCCAGGACCTCTTATTGCATCCCACATGCATAAAACCACCTTAAACTGGAATCCCAATGTACGGTCTTCCTGAAAAGGGATCTTGAGACTCAATTAAGCAGTCGTGGATCGATAGATAGATAAATAAATAACATTACTCTTTAGCAGGGTAACAATGAGCTATAATTTATATCAATCTATTATTATATTTCTCTAAGTGGGACTTTGGTTGTGAAGCCATCCCACCCGTACCCACTGCTCCCCCCCTCCAATTCCCCCCCCCCCCACCCCCTTTACTGTCCCCGCCCACCACGCACACTCCTCCCCCAACCCTACCACAACCCCTTACTACCCAACTAAGCCAAACCCTGTGTCCAGGGTAAGGGGCAGGGCCTAAACAGAGGTGGGGCCTAGGGGAAGTGTGGGTCTTAAAAGGAAAGTCACGGAGTGAAAAGAGGAAGAGAACCAGACTAATCAGGAAGGGGCGGAGCCAGGAGGACGCCACACCCAGAAGGATGTCGCATCTACCTGGACAACACACCCAGAGATCAGTGCATCACATTCGCAGGGACGGCACCCCCGATAGCTGGGCATGACACTGAATGGCACAAACCTGCAGGTTGTGTGGAATGCCGGATCAAACCAGGCTGGCAGGATGTTGGGATGATTTTGCTCCTTGAAGTCGCTGATCTTGAAAATTGAAAGGCTGTCCTCTGTGTACCCATGCATTGTAGGCGAACCTGTGCCATACTCTGCTGAGTATCCATAATAATACACCAGGCGTGGGATGATGTCCGTTGTGAACGCCAAGATGCATGACTGTGGAATTAGCATACGGAGGCACAGCGATAGCGGTCACTTAGCATGCAATGATTTGACCAAGGCTTCTGAACATCTTACCTTGGCAATTACATTAATTTTCACAAATACAATTTGGGGGGTTGCTGCCAGAGTGAAATGGTTACCATATAAGGACTTGCAATCTGGCAGTCGTCAGTTCAGTCTCCTGACACAACAGTTGAAGCAATGGATCATTTTCTTAAATCTCCCCCACCTCTGTCCAATTAGCAATATAAATGGGTTCATCACTGTTTTAGCGCAGGTAATTCCACATCTTACAACATGTCTGGTCATCATGGAAGAGTAGGCCAAATACCGTGCAGAGGGGTTCTCTAGAGCTACCTTTAGTTGAGGCCCTTCTGCCAGCAGTGACATGAGCAAGCAATTGCAAGGCTTTACCTTTTGCGATTTTGGGAGAGAGTGGATAGGAGCGGTGGTGCAGTGATTCATGCACTGCACTTTGAATTCAGCACACATGCAATTGACTTCCAGCTACGACTAACATCAGTGACGAGTGATACCCGAACCGCTCCTGGTCCCCCACTACACCTCTTCTCAAACCTGGCAGGACCAGAATGGTGAAGTATGGTAAAAAGAACCCACACGGCTAACATGACATGTTATGTCACTCATAAGATGGGATATTGAGCGAGAAAGCGAGCGGACAATCTGGCGACTTACATTGGTGATTACAGAGAGGGTGGCAACGATACTCAGAATGTCGGCTCAGGCTCCAATTCCTCTTGCTTGCGAAACCACAGGCCTCCTCATCTTTGTTACGAGCTTCCACGCGTCGACCCGCACTTCGATGATGTTGTTGAGCAGTGCGAGCAATGGCGCAAGTGGAAATGATGTCACGAAGAGAGTGGCAAACCCGAATATGGATAACTGGGGTATATTTTGAGAATGGGTAGGGGGGCAAGGATAGGATAATGAGTGAAACAGGATATAGACATACACTCTTAATGCTGTTATGTTGTGATTACTTTAAGCAAACAAAACATGTTTTCAATGCATTGAATGTGTTTTAGTCAAAGGAGACCCCAAAATATGGTCACATTTTCGTGTCATTTGTTCACAAAATTATCGTGTCCATTACATTGGCCACTAAGATGCGATCAGCCACTACCATCTTTAATGCTCAGCTCTGGTTCACCTGGGTTTCTTTTGCACCATTTTCCACCACTAGGTGGCTATAATAACTAGATCACATCCTGTATTGAGGACTCCATTAACCGTACCACACATTTTTAGGCATATGCACTGTGGCTGAAATGCCAACAAATCACAGTAGTTAACCACAGTGGACATGATGCACAAGAGTTTTAAATAAATAGTAAGGGGGAAAAACGTCAATCCAAGCTGACCAATGTAGCTGCATTGGTTAGCAGACAAGAGGAGCAAATATGTGCTCCTATTGTTTCTAAAACTTAACTCCGTACATATGCACATATGCGCATGCTCAAAGACAATTGTGTTACAGTATATCCATAGATTGGTGCCTATGGCCAAATCACCCAGTATGCGTCAGATTTAATCAGATCCCAGAAGTTAAGGAGAGCTGAGCCTGAAAATTGGTTGGATGGGTGACCATGCAATAGTTATTGTGGGGTTGTGAGCAGCAGAGGACAGTGCAGCAAATTACATTGTTGTATTGTACATCTAAGCTCTTACATCTGTGCTCCCTGCCTTCAACAACCCGAAGTGTGGGTAATTTCCCTCCCACAACAATGTCCGACAGATACACAGGGGCCGTCCACACGTGCCAATATAATCAAATGATACCCAATTGTGTGCTTTTTTATAATAAAGTAAAATGCGTTGACTCCGTAGTGTGATCCTCTGAGCTCATTGTACCCATCTCGAGGTATTCATCAAAGAGTCCAAGTGGGCTCTGGGGCTGTAGGTCCAAGTGTTTGCTGGAAGAAGTGTTTGGTAACTGGATAAGACCATGAATGAGAAGCCAGTTTAATCGTGGTTCGGTGACAGAAAACCCAGAGTTTCACGGTTTAACCCAACATCCGAGCAGCACCACATCAGATCTCTAGACTCCTCAGCGCAGCCATACAGATATGGTCAACATATGCGTACATTAACTAATTTGTGAAATTATGAATTACATCCAAATGAAATGTAGTGTGTGCATTACTAGGACGTACCTAAAGGTGCCAGGTTGGATTCATCCACCTTGGGGATGCTCTGCTCCACGCAGCCTCCTGCTTCCGTGCAGTCCATCCTCTTGATGTCCGAATTCTGGCTGTTGCTACTGCTGCAATTGGTGACACTGGTGGTGGTCTTCTTTCTTTTAATGGACTTAGGTCTACTTCGCTTTTCCTTCTTCTGCTGCAAGGTCATCAACACTTTCATGCTCATAAAAGGATCGAGAGCAGCGTATGGTTTATTCTCACTGACTGGTGAAGCAGTTTGTTGACGTGGAACTAGGCCAAAGCATTCAAGAAATTTGGATTTCATGTCATTTATCTTAACGCCGCTATCTTTTGTCGAAGTGTAATCATGTTCAGGCTTCGGTCTGTACAAGAACTGTGCGTGAAGACTTTCATGAGTTTTCAGGATTTCAATAGGACTTAAAAATCCGCAGACTGAGCACATCTCATAGGGCGATGGTGGATTCAACACCGCATTGGCAAAACTGCCGTTATTCACCAAACCTGGTGCACCCTTTATCATATAATCCTTTTCATGGGTCTTCATGTGCCTTTTTAATTTTCCTGGCTGATTAAACCTTTGTCCACATATGCCGCACCATTGCTCACGGGTCTCCTTATGCGTTCTTACGTGGGCTTCTAGGCACCATGCCAGTTGGATTTTTTTCCCACAGACGTCACAAGAGATACGTTTTTTCGCTCGTGTAACTCTACCGGATTGAGGTGGGGTTGAGACGGGTGCTGGTGAAGTGCCATCGATGGTGAAGGCAATTCTCCCAGCACCACCATGACTCGCAGCGGAGTTGCTCTCACACATCTGAAACAAAAGACAAAGGTCACGCGCATGACACCCGTGTCACGAGTGTACTCGCACAGGCATACTTAAGGTGACATAAGATTCATATATACTACACCTCATTATACCAGAACTCCACAATATTGCAGTTCCTATCATGTACGATTTTACCCTCTTATCCACCCAAGTAATATTTTGTTTCTAAACAACAATGACTAACTACCTCCATTTTCCTAATGTTACCCACCAAATAGGTCTTTCTGTATATACACACCAACAATATAATGATTGCACCACACGTTCACTCCACTATTCACAACACTCTGACTCGCAATCTCCATGTAAGATTGTAATATCATTTCTGTATGAGGGCCCGTCAAGAAGTTTTGGGAATGGACACTTTTTTACAAACAACTACGTAAAATAGTCTTCATTAAAAGTACAGGATAGTACTACTAATGGCACTTATAAGGGAACGTCATTATCTCTCATGCTAATTATTACAATGTTAACTAGTTACCCAGGAAAGCTTCATTGCGTCTAAGTACTGCATTTTCAGAAAGGTCCCATTGCATTGAGATGTTTGCGTGAGTGGAACCCAGAGAGACCCCACCTTGCATATTGCGAAATAACACAACTCCACACAGATGGATTCAACCCACAAGCTCAAAGCATTCCCTGTTCAACAAAGTACTCAGTGTAATGTTTAATATAATTTATTTGGTAATATACAGTATCGTAATTGTATAGTGAATCTACAGCAGTGAGGTATACAGTAGGGTTGGTAAAATAATACATAGTGTAATATTACAAGTCTAATATTATTATAATCTAACGTATAGGGTAGTGTATAGTAACGCAGTGTATAATTCAATGTTGGGGTCTGTCTATGGCAGTTTATAATAAAAAATATTATTTGGAGGCATATTATAATATTTTTTGCGACATAGAAGTGTAATGTATAATAACTTATTGTTAGTAGCTCAGCTTAGTGGAGAATATATTGAGTACATTGATTATATTTACGTATATTCTTAGTTTTTTCGGTAAAGTCACGTTGAAGAGAAACAAACAAAATAATATAATATATATAAAACAATAAAAATTCTCACGACGTTTCGACCATAACTCAAACGGTCATAGTGGCGAATGGCGGTTGTTGTTGTGAGACAGTGAGAGAGTGTGAGGTCGACTCAGCCTCAGATGAGTTCCTGGTGCGGTGTGGAGTGAACATCGCTACTGGGGGAGACAAAGGCGACCGTGGAGGCGAATCCTCCAGGTGCTCACCGACACACTCACCATGCAACTCACCAACATCACCAACCCAATCACCTCTCAAATCACACCTGGCAGCATCTGCACGCCACGTTGGTGGCCGGCAGGTGGCAGCATCTACACGCCGTATTCTTGGTTATGTCGGTAATGTCACGTCGATAGAAAATACAAATAATTAAATAAAATTGAAAATAATAAAAGCTTTTATTATTATTTTCAAAATAATAAAAGCTTTTATTATTTTCAATTTATCATTTGTATTTTTAAATTTAAAATAAAAAAAAAATTATTCGATTATTTTATTTTCAAATCTACGTGACTTTACCGAAAGAACCGAGAATATTTTTCGATTTAAAGCTTTCGTGACTGCAAGGATTCATCTTCTTTGGTTCTTTCGGTAAAGTCACGTAGAATGAGAATAAAATAATAAATTGATAAAATAAAATAACAATAAAATTCTCACGACGTTTCAGCCACAAAACAAGCGCCTTCAGCAGGTGAAGGGACAAGACTGTCTGGAGAACAGCGCTGGAGCGAACAAAGCCAAGCTCAGATCGCGACCTTTAAGCTGTGTGAGAAGAAACAGAGCGCCTTGACAAAGGAATTATCATAGAATTTAGCATTGAAATAGCTGAGTGATTAGCTTGTGACTGGTCACAGAAATGGCTATGTTAAAGTCAAAGCCTACACATCTGAGCTATTAACAGTAACTGGGTATACACTACACTAAATAATGAATACTATATACAACATGGAGTATAACAGCGCCTCGCAGCTGTCTCTCTACCCCTCCTCTGTTCCGACCATGGATGAACTCGTCCGTCTGAACGGGGCTCGTAGCTGTCCGTGGTGCTAAAGTTAACGGTAAGAATCCACCAATTTTTTCGCCATATAGCATTGTGATATATAACGACTTATTGTGTGGTAGCTTAGCTGATTGGAGAATATATAGAGTTTATTGATAACATTGAGGTAATTTATATTTTAGTTTTTATTGGTTTATTATGTAGTATTCATTATGTAGTGTAGTGTATACCCAGTTACTGTGAATAGCTAAGATGTGTAGGCTTTGACTTTAACATAGCCATTTCTGTGACCAGTCACAAGCTAATCACTCAGTTATTTCAATGCTAAATTCTCCTAGTTATTTCAATGCTAAATTCTCCTGTTTGATTTGTACTAGGTGCCTCTGTGAATGTGTATGCTTTGACTTTAACATAGCTATTTCTGTGACCAGTCACAAGCTAATCACTCAGCTATTTCAATGCTAAATTCTATGATAATTCCTTTGTCAAGGGGTGCCTCTGTGGATGTGTATGCTTTGACTTTAACATAGCCATTTCTGTGACCAGTCACAAGCTAATCACTCAGCTATTTCAATGCTAAATTCTATGATAATTCCTTTGTCAAGGTGCTTTGTTTCTTCTCACACAGCTTAAAGGTCGCGATCTGAGCTTGGCTTTGTTCGCTCCAGCGCTGTCCTCCAGACAGTCTCGTCCCTTCACCTGATGAAGGCCGCTTGTGTTGTGGCCGAAACGTCGTGATAATGTTATTGTGTCATTTTATTTTATCAATTTATTATTTTATTCTCATTCTACGTGACTTTACCGAAAGAACCAAGATTATGGCGTGTAGATGCTGCCATCTGCCGGCCACCAACGTGGCGTGTAGATTCTGCCAATTGAAAAATGAAAATAATAAATTGAAAATAATAAGCAAAAATCCAGATTCATATTCTTGGTTCTTTCGGTAAAGTCATGTAGATTTAAAAATAATCAAATAAATTTAAAACAAAATAAATCGGAAATAATAAAAGCTTTCATTATTTTCAATTTATGACTTTTATTTGTAATTTTTAAATTGGCAGAATCTACACGCCACCTTGGTGGCCGGCAGATGGCAGCATCTACACGCCGTATTCTTGGTTCTTTCGGTAAAGTCACGTAGATTTGAAAATAAAAATGTAAGAATTAAATGAAAAATCATGAATTGTTATTATTACATTTTGATTTAAAGCTTTCGTGACTGCAGGGATTCATATCATTGGTTCTTTCAGTAAAGTCACGTAGAAGGGAAACAATAAAATAATAAAAATATTTTTAAAAATATTGTTTAAAAATTTACTTTTCTTTTATTATTTATATTTTCTATCTACGTGACTTTACCCAAAGAACCAAGAAAATGGCGTGTAAAATAATAAAAGCTTTTATTATTGTCAATTTATTATTTTAAAATCAAAATTTTGTTTCATTTTTTTATCTCTGTGACTTTATCGAAAGAACCAAGAATATGAATGTGGGTTTTTTGCTTTAATTATTATCAATTTCAGACTTTTTATTTGATTTGATTTTTTTCTATCAACGTGACTTTACCGATAGAACCAAGAATATGGCGTGTGGATGCTGCCAACTTAAAAATTAGAATAGATTGAAAATAATAATCAAAAATCCAGATTCATATTCTTGGTTCTTTCGGTAAAGCCATGTAGGTTGAAAATAAAAATAATAAAATTAAATAAAAAAATACAAAAAATAAATGGAAAATAATGAAAGCTTTATTATTTTCAATTTATTTTAATTTGTAATTTTTTTTAAATTGGCAGAATCTACACGCCATATTCTTGGTTCTTTTGGTAAAGTAACGTAGATTTGAAAATGAAAATAATATAATTAAATGAAAAAATACTAAATCATGAATTGTTAGTTTTTTACTTTTCTTTATTATTTATATTTTACCCAAAGAACCAAGAATATGGCGTGTAGATGCTGCCACCTGCCAACGTTGGTGGCCACCAGATGGCAGCATCTACACGCCAGATTATTGCTTCTTTCGGTAAAGTTATAATAAAATTAAAATAATAAATTGAAAATAATAAAAGCTTTTCTTATTTTCAATTTATTATTTGTATTTTATTTTTTTATATTTTAAAATTTCAAGTAATAAATTGAAAATAATAAAAGCTTTTATTAGTTTCAATATATAATTTATATTTTTCAATTGAATTGAATTATTTTTATTTTCAAATCTACGTGACTTTACCTGAAGAACCAAGAATATGGCGTGTAGATTCTGCCAATTTAAAAAATTAAACAATAAATTGAAAATAATAAAAGCTTTTATTAGTTTCAATATATAATTTATATTTTTGTATTAAATTGAATTATTTTTATTTCAAATCTACGTTACTTTACCTGAAGAACCAAGAATATGGCGTGTAGATTCTGCCAATTAAAAAAAATAAATTGAAAATAATAAAAGCTTTTCATTATTTAAAATTTATTTTTTGTATTTTTAATTTAAAAAAATAAATTTTATGTTATTATTTTAGTTTTATTTCTATCTACGTGACTTTACCGAAGCAACCAAGAATATGAATCTGGGTTTTTGCTTATTATTTTCAATTTCTTATTTTTATTAGTAACTTTTTAATTTGGCAGAATCTACACGCCACGTTGGTGGCCGGCAGGTGGCAGCAAAATAAAATAATAAAATAATAAATTGTTAATAATCAAAGCTTTTATTATGTTAAATTTATTATTTGTATTTCTTTTCATAACAAATTGAAATTTTATTATAATAAAAGCTTTAAGTATAGCTTTTATTATAATATTAATATAATATTACAATCAAAGTTTTTATTATAATAAAAGCTTTTATTATTTTAGGATTCTCCTCCACGGCGGCCTTTGTCTCCCCCAGTAGCGATGTTTACGACACACCGCACCAGGTACGCATCTGAGGCTGAGTCGACCTCACACTCTCTTACTGTCTCAAAACAACCGCAATTCGCCACTAAGTGGTGGTGACGTCACCACGACGCTTGTGCCAGGCCATGTGCACCTTGAGGCCACGTGAAGTGTCGATCGCCGGCTGGCAGGAGGTCACGGGGCAGACCCAGGTGCCAATGGTCGACTGACTGACATGACTGAGATGACTGGCTGATGCACCACCTGTGCCCCCTACTGTGCCAACTTGCTGAGCTTTAGCCACCCGACGCTCCGCTCGTTTTTCTGAGCGTCGCTCCTCCGCCCTCCGTTGTTGTTGGAGGGCGACTGCCTCCAACTGCCCAGTAGCGTTCTTCACAAGCCTCCTCCACAGAGGCTGATCTTGACACCGCTGGTACCAGTCATCGGCAAGTCCACTCAGCTCCACATCCTCCTGTACCACATCACTCCATCTCTTCTCAAGTCCGTGCCACGCCCGTTTAGCTCCATCAATCCGGCCGAACAAAAGCTGTTTGGGCATGCGGTGATTGGGCATGAGGGCTACATGCCCAGCCAACACAGCCTTGCCTGCTGCAGGAGCTCGCCGATGGGACTTTGTCCAGATCTTTCGAGAATTTGTGAGCTCCTCACACAATCCAGCCTGGTTAAACCTAGGATTGATCGTAGGCAGGTCAGCCTAAATGTTTCTAACCGGTGAAGATGCTGCATTAGGGGGGTCCACGTTTCGCAAGCGTAGAGGGAGGGAATGACTGTGGCCGAGAAGACCCGAAGCTTCATGCGGAGCGACAGACCAGGTAGCTTCCACACGTTACACAACCGATGAAAAGATATTGCCGCTCGACTAATTCGGAGTGAGACCTCTGTTGTTAAACCGGAGCCGATCATGAGCACACTGCCCAGGTATGGGAAACTCTCCACTCTCTTCCCAACTGCCCCATCACCGATTGGGAGTTGTGGGGGTGGAGTGCCCGATGGCACAAAATACCCAGGCAGGTGCTTCGTTTTGGTGGGGCTGATGGTAAGGCCCCACCTCTTAGTGGCACACTCCAGTTTCAGCAGCAGCGCCTCCAACTCTTCCTCTGAATGAGCAGCAATTACCAGGTCGTTGGCATACATAATGTGGTTGACCAATAGGGAGCCATCCCTTGACCGCACCCGGGCATTGATCAGCCTCCCATTATATCTGTACCAGACGTAAATTGCTCTGGTACAGCTACTGAAGGCTTCACGAACTATGTGGTCGAAATAGATGTTAAATAATGTTGGAGCCAGAGGACATCCCTGTCGCAGGGAATGGCTCTGACTCCCGGCTACGTAGTTTTACCCGGGCCTGCTCACCATCATGAAGGTCCTTAATGAGTGTGAGCAGAGGGTCAGGGACTCTGAAAGCACGAAGAAAAACCCAGAACCCAGGCCTACTGATGGTATCATAGGCCTTGACCAGGTCAATAAAGCAGAGATGTAGGTCTTGTTGGAATTCCCTCCACCTCTGCTGTAGCAGACGGACAGAAAATATGACATCTGTGCAGGACCGCCCTTTCCTGAAACCGCATTGGGGCTCCGCAAGCCTCTGCTCAGCGTACCTAGCAAGGCGATGTTGAATAATCCTTGGCAGGACCTTTCCCGGCACACTGAGTGAGATGCCGCTGTAGTTGTTACAGTCTGTGCGGTCCCCCTTCATAAAGAGGGGGACCACCAGGGCATCCTTCCAATCCTGCGGAACCCATCCAGTGGCCCAGACTGTTGTTATGATGTCCTGTAGGTCAGTCTACGCACAAACGCAACCCTCCCTCAGCATTTCGCTTGGGAGATCATCTCTGCTCGGTGCCTTTCCTCGTCTCAGACTCTGGATCGCCCTCAGTACTTCCTCAATGGATGGTACCTCAGCCAGCCACTCACAGGGGGTGACTTCCTCCTCTAATATTTGAGGCACCGCATCCTCAGCAGGGTCATCCCCACTTTGTCCCATGATGTTTTCCAGGCTGAGGGATTCCCCCTCCCCCAGGACCTCACAGAAATGCTCAGCAAATCTGCAAACCTGTCCCTGGGGGTCGGAGATTGGATCACCCTTCGTTCCCCTAATGGTGGTGTAGTGGGTATAAATTGACGAATAAACTTCTGATGAGGCAACACGATATTTATTGTCTTCCTTACAAGTCTCTAACACAAAGGGTATATCGGTCCCTTTACCCGATACCTGGGGAGGTATGGCCTCCGGATTATGCGGGCCCTATCACTAGGTACCCCGTTACCCTTCGTGCTCCGGCTGGGACCCTAGGAGAGGCTATTTGACCTGACCGTACCCGGTCCGTGGGTCCTGACCACTGGCCTCACTGAGCTCCAGCCCTTAGAAGGACAACAGAGCTTGGGGTCCAGAGTCCTATCTTCAGCCCAGGTCTTCGTTCGTCAGCTTGCAGATGACTGAGCCAGACCTCTGAGAGGTCCGGCTTATGGTTCGTGGCTTGCTCCGCCCTAGCCACGCTTCCCTTCTAGAACGTTCTGGAAGGTGACATCATCCCCCGGTTCCCTCCTCCCGGGGCCCTGGGGAATGTGTCCCAGGATCCGTTTGCTAGGGTTTGTCGTTGGCCCCTTTTTGGGCCATGGACATTAGCCCTGGCATGATTGCGCTTCCGCCCCCTATTGACGATAAGGGGAAGCTACCAGCCCACAGAGTGGTGAGTGACGATTACCCCTACAATGGTAATAGGTGTGGCGCTGTAGGTTACTTTTTTGATGGAGTTAAATAGGGATTTGTGATCGCGGGCAATTGAGGCAGACTCCATCTCCTCAGCAACCCGCGACCACCACCCATCCTTGCAGCGCCTCACGGCTCTTCGAACCTCCGAGCGAAGGCTGCGGTAAGCCTCCTCATTCTCTGATGTGGGATGCTGTAGACGATTAGAGTGGGCCTGTCGCTTTTTCTCAAACATCCTGAACACCTCCTCTGTCAGCCAGGGTCTCTGGGGAGGTCTGGACCGCGTACACAAAGCAGCCATTGCAGCTGCATGAGTCACAGACCTAAACCTCGCCCATTTACCCTCGACATCAGGAGGAGTGGGGGACGATGCTGTCTCACTCACACTCACTCACAGCGCGAGGCCGACTCATTACATCTCGCGGAGGATCGCGCTGCGGATCAAAAAAAGTTCCGCGGTTTCAGTTTGCTAGCGCGAGTTCGCGTTTTAAGGCGATGGGGGCCGTCCATAAATGACGTCACACACCTGGCGAGGGGGGGTCAGACATTTGTGACGAGGGGGGGGGGGTTTGAGAAATGTGACGTCACGTCAAAATGCGCAACTTAAAATAAATATAGACAACATGTTCTACTTAGTTAAATAGACTTTTTAATAAATGTTTTCTCCTACAACATCAGAGTGCAGCGCCACATTAAATACAATGACAATAGTTTAAAGCGATTTGGAACATGTTTTATTTTCAAAATGAAAATATGGTTGGGGGGGGGCAGAGCTTTGTGACGTCATACTTGAGGGGGGGGGTCTGACTTTTTGTGATGCCGTGTGACGAGGGGGGGGGGGGTCAAAAATCGCGTGGCGTCATTTATGGTCGTGATATATTATTTTTTATTTTATTTTTCCTACCTACGTGACTTTACCGAAAGAACCAGAGTACTTATTTTGGTGGATAAGGAGTAAAATAGTAGATGATAGGATCTGCACTATTGAGGAGTTCTGTTATAATGAATCTGTTGTAATGAATCTTACGTCACCTTAAGTATGCCTTTGTGAGTACACTCGTGACACGGGTGTCATGCGCGTGACCTTTGTCTTTTGTTTCAGATGTGCGAGAGCAACTCCGCTGCGAGTCATGGTGGTGCTGGAAGAATTGCCTTTACCATCGATGGCACTTCACCAGCACCCGTCTCGACCCCACCTCAATCCGGTAGAGTTACAAGAGCGAAAAAACTCATCTCTTGTGACGTCTGTGGGAAAAAAATTCCAACTGGCGTGGTGCCTAGAAGCCCACGTAAGAACGCACAAGGAGACCCGTGAGCAATGGTGCGGCTTATGTGGACGAAGCTTTGATCAGCCATGAAAATTCAAAAGGCATATGAAGACCCACGAAAAGGATTACATGATAAAGGGTGCAGCAGGCTTGGTGAACAACGGCAGTTTTGCCAATGCGGCGTTGAATCCGATAGTCACTAGAATCCGATAGAGTCACTAGAGTGAGAAAACGAATCTCTTGCGACGTCTGCAGGAAAACATTCCAACTGGCATGGTGCCTAGAGTCCCACATGTGAATGCACAAGACCGGTGGTCAAAGCTGCAACATCTGCGATCAAAGCTTTGATCAGCCCTACAAACTCAGAAGGCATATGGAGTAACCCATGGAAAGAACTCAAGGGGCGCACGTGGCATGGTGAATGACGGCAATTTTGTCAATGCGGTGGTGAAGGTGTGTCAGAGCTACTCGGCTGCGAGTCATGGTGCTGAAAGAATTGCCTTTGCCATGGATGGCACCAGCAACAGCAGCAGCAGCTTGTCGAGTCCTGGTGGTGAGGAGGCAGAGTTGCAGACAATGCCACCTTCTGCAAAGGGCGCACCTGCGTGCAACGAAGTTATTGCTATCACAGCGACCGCGCATGGAACGAAGGCGCCTGCTGGGAAACGCCACGCCTGACCAGCGCCCGTCTCGACTCCACCTCACTCCCATAGTCACTAGAGTGAGAAAACAAATGTCTTGCCAAGTCTGTGGGAAAGCATTCCAACTGCCATCATGCCTAGAGTCCCACATGAGAACGGACAAAGAGACCCCTGACCAATGGCATCTGCGGTCGAAACTTTGATCAGCCAGGCAAATTCAGAAGGCATATGAAAACCTACGAGAAGGACTATTGGGTATTTATTTGCTGTTCTATTACTGAAGCTATCAACAGAAGGTGTGTACCGGATTAATTGCACTTGTGGCAAATTCTATATAGGGCAAACAGGATGAATGATCAGCACGAGACTAAAAGAACACCACAGAAATATGAAATGCTCACAAATACAACTGTCAGCAGTAGCAGAACACGCGTGCCCACAAAGACACTCAATTGATTTTGATAATGTTGAAGTTCTGTGCAAAATTAGTTACTACTGGCCAAGACTAATTACAGAATCTATCGAAATAAAAATAAATAAAAATAATTGTAATCGTTTGGATAGCTACCGACTTAGTTTCTGCATGGAAGAGAATCATCAAATTACCGTTTGTACGGCTATTTTAGTACACACAATGGACACTAAGTACAAGATCAATGGGCTAGGATAATGTGCATGTATAATGTACGTTGATTCATTAATCCCCCCCCCTACTTGCGCTCAAAGAGCGCACAAGTGTTGTCATCACATCTACGCCTCTATACAAGGAATGAAACAGGTGGACTTCTCCCAAATCTTGCTGTTGCCTGATGAAGCTAGTTGTAATTACTGAAACGTCGTACTCCGATGGTAAATGTGCTGGCTTGGCTCTCCAACACACCACACACCGGTGTGCTGTACTAGTGATGAATTGGCATGTTCTGTTTACGTGACAACCCTTACTAGTTGGCTGTCGGGTGGTGGCGGGTTTAACGACACATTTATATTGTAATAGGTTTTTACCCTTTTATATGGCACCAAAACTGACACCTTTATACAAGGGATCATGTTTGCAATAACCACAAGACAAGCAATCAAAATGCAAACAAAAAGAGACAACTCTGATAGTAATATACATTGTCCTTGAAGTTGATTGGTCCACACCCGAGACGGCTTTTCTTAGAGCCTAGTCTCCACTGGTGTTGGACCAGATGATGCAAACATGATCCCGTGTATAAAGGTGTCAGTTTTGGTGCCAGATAAAACGGTAAAAACCTATTACTATATCTTGCTACTGGCAAAGGAGGTCTCATAATGACACATTTATATATTTACGCGATCCAACCCATAAAACCTATATTATGGATATTTGTCGCGAAAGCCTACGTGTTAAACTGCCATGTATTTTTACGTCTATTGCTGTATTTTCTTACGTGCAATATATTTAATAAACCATCCTAATTTATTATATTTTTGTTTGTAGTTATATCATTGTTGCGCGTGCGGTGTGGTCAGTGGATATTGTTCAGTGGATCAAACCGAGACAAATATTTTTGCAGCAGCTGTAGCTGCACATTGCAACAGCGCATTCCGAATGGTGTAGAACGCATCGCCCATAATCTGTATCTGTGTGCAAACACCAGGTATGGTTGGTAAGAAACACGTTTGGTTTTAAATGAATAGAACTCGAGCTTCAGCCATATTGTTCATTATAGACCCCACTTTGTAAGCATTAATCACGCAAACCTTGCGCCTGATTCATTTGAGTTGCTGTGCTCATGAGCAACAGGGCATTTGTGGCAAGGTGTTAATGTACCACAGATTAGCACGGTTGGATACGCACGCTGCGAAAAAAGTTCAACACATATTCTTTGGGTCTTCCCGTAAAGTCACGTAGATAGAACAATAAAATAATAAAAATAAAATGAATAAAAAAGTAAAATATATCACGACGTTTCGATCGCAACACAAGCAATCGTCATCAGGAGAAAAATGAAGACGATTGCTTGTGTTGTGATCAAAACGTCGTGATATTTTTATTATTATTTCGTATTCACTTTATTTTTATTAGTTTATTGTTCTATCTACGTGACTTTACCGAAAGACCCAAAAAATATGAATTCCTGCAGTCACGAAAGCTTCAAGTCAAGATTCAAGTTCAACACACATTCATACATTTTGGAAAGCAAATATCCTTGCACGTACAATGCACTGGACCGCATGTTCGTGTTAAGTGAGTCAGGGGCTTTGTCACTGCCTACCCCATGATATAAATAATCTCAGAGAATTCAATTGCAAGTGTGCAATCTCCCTTCTGGTGGACATCGAGGATGAGTCATACCCTGGCTTGCCAGGAGGCAGTGGAACACAACTGTGGAATCTGTTCCATCTGCACGGGATAGAACGTTGCCCCCTTGCTCACATTCGTTCGTTTTCTGCGAGTGTACTGGTTTCCCCTCACATGTAAACACTCAGTAAGTGGCTGCAAATATCGGAATGTAAAGAGAACCGCAGAGCTTGGGCGATTGTTGGGAGTGCCGGCTCACCGCCTGGCTGCTGTCTCCCCGCTCGGCTGTGGGAGACATATAGAGGTACTGAATTAGATTTATATTCTCTACATAACATGATTCCTATCTACACAAAGCACTCACCGCGTGGAGTACAGCAAGTGAAATTCCACGAAATAAAAAAGAAACGTACATGACCATAACAGAAGCCAATGGGTACAGCTGTGCATACACGTACACACATATACACGATTCCTACTGATGGTTGGAACGATTCACCACTGCCGGAGAGTCAAGGAATTGTCATGATTCAGGATCATGAATGCAAACTGTCCCCGTTCTCAAACCTGAGTACGATTTAAAAGGTCAATGAACGCCTTTGTCGGAAGCAATTACTTCCCCATGTCACTGCGATGGGCAGATTCATGCCGTTGAGTCGGCTTACACATTGTCAGTAGACCCCCCATACACAAGCGTACGCATTTGGGTTAACCCCTCCTCCCCCCTCCATGCATACATACTAAAATTCATACTAACAGCTACACCACCACTCCCCCACACGAGACGAGCACGTGACTCGGTGTAAATGGAGCCGGAGCGCGAATAAACGTGCCGATGCCTCAAGTACAGTTGCCACCATTTCCACGACAGAGAAAACCCAGGCACATTTCTCAGCGAGCCCAGGTCTATTGTTAAAACTGTGCTATTCACGGTGATAAAATTCAACCACAGCTATACCCGGGGTACCAGATCTTGGCCCAAATCAATTCCTGCTGCCACCCGAACACTGTCCGGGGGTCAAACGCGGACAGGTGGCAGCCCCAGTCGCGAGGCCACATCTGCGCCGACTCACGGTTAACGTGTGCAGGGCCAGCAGGAAGAGCCCCGGGATCTCGGAGCGCAGCCACTGGTTCCACGCGCTGTCTCGGTCCACGTCCTCGCGTGACGACGACACTTCAAAATCACCTGACCGGAAGGAGGGGATGGGAAGGAGAGTAAGAAGGTACGAAGGGGGACCTTCTAACTCTTTCACAGCGACGTGTTCTTCGCGTGCGTCACCCTGCAGCCAACCTCTCTGCTCTCGTGTGTGAACGTGGGTCAGTTTGGTTTAATCGTTCAGAATGAATGGGGCATGACCCTCGCCCTTGTGCAATTTATTATTTTCCATGAGATAATACCAAACACATCATTCATGTGTGTGTGTGTGTGGCCTGCAAGCAAAACCTACATGCTCTCGAGTCATATATCGGGAGCAGTCACAGGTGGGAAAGCATTGCCGAATTCCTAGAAAGGCTCAGATCTCTCCAACTTATGTTTAAAGCGTTTATGCATTAATTCTGCCCGTACCTCTTTGTGCCTGTGTAGTGGGCAGGCAAGTGTGGTGGAGCAGCAGGTCCAGCACACGGGGTGTCCAGCAGAGGAGAGGAACTCCCCGTGGCCGTGGCCGGGGAAGCAGAGGTCGGCGGCGCTGGGAGCGGCGTCAGTTGCGCGGCGTCTGTGAGAGAAGGCACAGGCCTCTGCTGAAGATTATCATCCGCAGACACATCACACGGCTTGCCGGACACGTCACGCACTCGGCCCTGTGATTGTGGAGGTGAGACAGGTTCGCGCGTGGCAACGAATGGCTTGTCGCTGGACAAACATCGACGGCAACATCAGGAGAACGCGGCACGAACTCGTGCAGAGTTTCTGGCACCGTATGAATTTACACTCCTTGTAGGTATGTACGTTGAACCTCTTTCGCGCCGTACGTCAGCCAGCCGTGCTAATCGGAGGTGCAGATGGATGCAAATGAAGGACGTGGAGCAGAGGTTTCAAAATGAAAAAAAATTGATACAGAAATTACACAAGTCCAGGGGACGTCACCAAGGCCGTGTTATCCCAGACTCTGACAGAGCACAAAGGAAGATTGGCAATGACAAAAAATGGCTTCATAACTATCATTGTCAGGTGGCACACTTGCATCTTCAGTCTTCAGTCGGCGTCAGTAATTTAAGAATGCACGCATGATGCGTGACACCAACTAAAATGGCATCGATGCTGACTAATCACATCCTCTCCAAGATGTAGAACTCAAGAGACGAGGATAGCCTCTTCCAAACAGGACTACCCTTGACAATTGAGTTGTCGCCTGGGTAAAAATAAAATGAACTAGGAGATTTCAACTTGGAAATCCAAACCATCGCACCAACAGTAATGGACGGAATCCTATATGAGGCGCACACTGCAGGAGCTTCAGGTGGACTCTGGTACCTGCTTTAACGTCTGTGTGAGAAGCATCTTCTCCCACTGAAATTCAAACAAAGTTGACAGTTAGACAAGACATGTTTTAAAACATCCGCAGTAAAATTCAAGTATGTATACCATTAAAGCAAACTATTTTTTATTTACCAGGTAAGGCCCATTGAGAGCTATATAGCTCTTTTTCAGAAGCGACCTGGCCACAAATTATAGCTTAACGAAGTGGCTTATCACGTGGAAATTTATAGCAGCCAAATACTATAAACGCATTACTTACAAATTGCTCACAAAGCGGTTATCCTCCCACTACCCTTGGGTTACCTCCTGTCCCGGTCCAGCCGAGACAGTCTGTGAATTGGCATCTGTGTTTGGGTGGCATGAATTAATTTGTACCGAGATCTGGTGTCGGTACTGTGCTGAACTTTACTACTGCATGGTTGTTGACAGACCTAGACCAACTGAAACATACAGTGAGGGAAACAAGTATTTGATCCCCTGCTGATTTTGTACGTTTGCCCACTGACAAAGAAATTATCAGTCTATAATTTTAATGGTAGGTTTATTTGAACAGTGAGAGACAGAATAACAACAAAAAAATCCAGAAAAACGCATGTCAAAATTTTTATAAATTGATTTGCATTTTAATGAGGGAAATAAGTATTTGACCCCTTCTCAATTATAAAGATTTCTGGCTCCCAGGTGTCTTTTATACAGGTAACGAGCTGAGATTAGGAGCCCACTCTTAAAGGGAGTGCTCCTAATCTCAGCTTGTTACCTGTATAAAAGACACCTGTCCACAGAAGCAATCAATCAATCAGATACCAAACTCTCCACCATGGCCAAGACCAAAGAGCTCTCCAAGGATGTCAGGGACAAGATTGTAGACCTACACAAGGCTGGAATGGGCTACAGGACCATTGCCAAGCAGCTTGGCGAGAAGGTGACAACAGTTGGTGCGATTATTCGCAAATGAAAGAAACACAAAAGAACTGTCAATCTCCCTCGGCCTGAAGCTCCATGCAAGATCTCACCTCGTGGAGTTGCAATGATCATGAGGACGGTGAGGAATCAGCCCAGAACTACACGGGAGGATCTTGTCAATGATCTCAAGGCAGCTGGGACAATAGTCACCAAGAAAACAATTGGTAACACACTACGCCGTGAAGGACTGAAATCCTGCAGCGCCCGCAAGGTCCCTCTGCTCAAGAAAGCACATATGCATGCCCATCTGAAGTTTGCCAATGAACATCTGAATGATTCAGAGGACAACTGGGTGAAAGTGTTGTGGTCAGATGAGACCAAAATGGAGCTCTTTGGCATCAACTCAACTCGCCGTGTTTGGAGGAGGAGGAGGAATGCTGCCTATGACCCCAATAACACCATCCCCACCGTCAAACATGGAGGTGGAAACATTATGCTTTGGGGGTGTTTTTCTGCTAAGGGGACAGGACAACATCACCGCATCAAAGGGACGATGGACGGGGCCATGTACCGTGAAATCTTGGGTGAGAACCTCCTTCCCTCAGCCAGGGCATTGAAAATGGGTCGTGGATGGGTATTCCAGTATGACAATGACCCAAAACACATGGCCAAGGCAACAAAGGAGTGGCTCAAGAAGAAGCACATTAAGGTCCTGGAGTGGCCTAGCCAGTCTCCAGACCTTAATCCCATAGATTCATAGAACATCTGTGGAAGGAGCTGAAGGTTCAAGTTGCCAAACGTCAGCCTCGAAACCTTAATGACTTGGAGAAGATCTGCAAAGGGGAGGGTGACAAAATCCCTCCTGAGATGTGTGCAAACCTGGTGGCCAACTACAAGAAACGTCTGACCTCTGTGATTGCCAACAAGGGTTTTGCCAACAAGTACTAAATTTTTGATTTAAAGCTTTCGTGACTGCAGTAATTCATATTCTTAGTTCTTTCGGTAAAGTCACGTTGAAGGGAAACAATAAAATAATAAAATATATATTTTGTATTGTTTTATATATATTTTATTGTTTCCCTTCAACGTGACTTTACCGAAAGAACTAAGATTATAACAAGTACTAAGTCATCTTTTGCAGAGGGGTCAAATACTTATTTCCCTCATTAAAATGCAAATCAATTTAGAACATTTTTGACATGCGTTCTTCTGGATTTTCTTGTTATTCTGTCTCTCACTGTTCAAATAAACCTACCATTAAAATTATAGACTGATCATTTATTTGTCAGTGGGCAAACGTACAAAATCAGCAGGGGATCAAATACTTTTTTCCCTCACTGTAGGTCTGGGTTTGATCTCCATTGTGGAAAAGGTGGCAACCCGAAAACTAACCCAAGCCCTTCCACATTTAACGATAAACACTTTCAAACCGAGTTCGCTCGGAAATGACCCCACTAAACTGCACAAATGTAAACGTTTGACTTCAGTGGTTCCTCCGCCGCGTGCGAACGATGAAGTGCACGGCCTCTCGTGATGATGACCTCACACCCGCATGGCTGCACGAAAGGCGGTGCTGACGAGCATGAGGCAGGTGGAAGAGGCAAAACGAGGAGGCAAGATTGGAGTGCTGTAGTCGGTGGGGTATAGTGGGGCCTATTTCCGAATGATTGATTTATGTAGAAATGAAATTGGTCATGAGTCCGTTACTTTGTAAACGTTAGCATGTATCTACTTTAATACCAAGTCTGCAGGGGTGGGAAAGATGAGGTCTGTTCATTCTGGTGGGCAAAGGGAATTTAGACACTCCAAGTTAAGTATGGTGGCATACGGATGAAATGCACCTTACTAATGTAAATAATAATGATTATTAATCCTTCTTCTTCTTCACTCCCACGGTGTTTCCAACCAGGGTTAGGCAATGTAATTATCTGACGTGCTGTACACTTGTACAGTGTTACTGAATTATTGTATCATTATGAATTCAGTGCCCCTTCTGCGACCTTTCCCTAGATCCCCCTCTGGTGTATAACCTGGCCTGCTGACGTCAGGGCCGTAAGCCTCACATCCCTTTCCCTGCCAGCAGCAAGCGCTATGCTGTTACATTACGATTCTATGCCACTACACAGGGACACCCCTACTTACGAACATTCGACTTACGAACTTTCAGAGATATGATCAAACCTGTCCGTATGTCCAGTTTCCTGTTCGGACCGAGAGTCGCAAGTTCATGGTGGCATCTACATCTGCAGAACGTGAAGAACCAGAGGCAACTGTCAAAGCCATTCCCCGTGTTTAGTGTACAAGCCGTAAAACGTGTTTGAAATCGACGGGAGTAAAGTTGGACTCACGAACAAATCGACTTACGAACAGACCTCTGGAACCGAACTCGTTTGTACGTACAAGAGTCTGTATATGCTGGTCACTCTGAACAACACAGACCCAGCCTCCTTTTTACTATTTTTGGTCCATTAGGACATTACCAGATGCATCTTTCTGTGATAACGACCACACAATACACATTAGACGAGTCACAACAGGTCACGTTTAATAGTCTAAACTTGTCTGGAGTAAGTCGCATACGGTAGACATTTCTGCACATTTGCAGAATTACATGTCTATGATAAAGGAACCACGTGTATTGCATTACACAGGGGTGCTTGATCATGTGTGGATGCAGATTCCCGCAGCAATACAGGGAATAGGTTGTTTGCAGTGCCACTGATTAATCAGAATCTTTTTTATATCCTGGAGGAATCCGATGAGCTATGAAGATCTTTTTCACATATGTCCAGTAGGGGCGGGTCAGCGAGCTATTTCCAAAACCGATGAGAGGCAAGATGGAGAAAATGTAAGCAAATTGCTAAAAATACAAAGTACATACATTCCTGCCAATTTGTCAACAAATGCAAGCTTGGGCAAGGTAGAAACACAACAACCACAGCTCCAGACCACGACAAGACTCCACAAAGTCCCTCAATTGCATTGCATTAAAATTGAACGTTTAATGAGCGATATTTGAAATAGCGTTACCAAATGACAATATTCCCTTCGAATACCTGACTAATGAATGAGGCTAAGACGCTTGCAGTAATGTTCAAATATGCATCACAAGCCATTCAGAAGTGGTAGGCCTCACGTGACCACAGGGCACCACAGTGGCAATATGTTAACTACCTAGCCTGGTACGCAGGAGGCCATGGATTCAATCCGGACCCTGTCGCCTGCTGTATATTTTGAGGTTGCATGTCTCTCTCACTACATTTAGAATAAACATCACGCGTTTAGAGTATTTGGCCTCTATACATTTCCACGGGATAAGCCACTTCGTTGAAGATAACATTTGTGATAGCCAGGTTTCTTCTGAAAAATAGCTCCATAGCTCAGTGGGGCCTCAAACTGGTAAAATAAAAAATATTGTTCATATTCTTGGTTCTTTCGGTAAAGTCACGTAGAAGGGAAACAATAAAATAATAAAAATATAAAACAATACCATTCTCACGACGTTTCGACTGCAACACAAGCAATCATCATCACCTGATGATCATTGCCTTCAACAGCCCCCTGAGCAGCATGGTGAGGTATGGCCATACAACCCCCTTGATTAACACGGCATGGGGTAGGGAGATCTTCAAGCATGATTACATTTACAAAGGGCATTAAGTGTTCAACAAAAATGAGTACATGAAATCTTTGAGTAAACCGCCATGAACCAATTCAACAAGACGCAATCTCACCGACACACCACGAGTTTCACTGACAACCACCGTCTTTTTTGCAGGCAAACATCTTGGTCAAAGGCCACATCAGTGGCAATATCAGGCTCACGGATTTTGGCCTGAGCATCAGCGAGACCTGCCCAAGTGAGTGATCTAGCTGCCCTGTGAATGTGTGTACGTGTGTAGCAGCATGTGTGTGTGCGTGTCACAGTGTTTGTGGGGAGCGGTGGTGTTAACGGTTAGCACGCTGCGCTACAAGCCTGTTTAAGCTATATGGGGGGGGGTCTTTGTCTTCGTGCTGTGGTGGCGTGTTGGTTAGCACCGCTTAAACAAAGTGTGGTAGTGACACTGATACCCTTCAAACGTTACATTTCGTCAATCATTTGGCCAGGATTTCAACTCTCAACCTCCCAGGTTTGAGGAGGGTAGTTGTCAAACAGTAACCAGTAAACCGCTAACAATTTTCATAATCGATTGCTGGTATTGAAAGTCTGGAGCCAGTAGACAATCCCATTGGAATTTTCGTCGCGGATGGCTGATTTACGTGTGATTTACATGTGATTTACGATTGCAAATGTACAGATCTCATGGCAGCCCTAAGTACCTTTGTCCTCATTCCTCACTTAACCTTTTCCCGTTCCGAGACGTCTGCACGTTACAGGGTGGTGGTAGGCGTCCCCGGTTCATCACTGAATCTTGAAACGCGCAAAGCGGCTCGGCGTTAATTTTATTCAGAGAGGCGTCGCAGCGCCGTTGCTTTTAAAGAAGTTGTTACTCACCGCAGAGAACTCTCGCGACACGACAGCTGCACTCTATGATAGCTGGCACCAGTGTAATGAAAATAATTTACATTTCTAAGTGCTACCCAGCTGATACACGCATTTATGTGGGCGATCTTTGTCATTGTGCGCATTTTGAGTGCCATACGTGACTGCGTGTGCATACCCTCATCTATTCTGCACTTCACAAGTACAGGTGAATAATGTGCAAGTGCCACCTTGTTTGGTCACCTGTCTGTCCGTGTGCTGCTAGGAGCTTGGTGTCTTGGCTCGATGTGGTACATGGCCCCCGAAATGTACTTTGGGCTCCCGGTCACATGCAGCGCGGACATGTGGTCACTCGGATGTGTGGTGGCCGAGATGCTCCTCGGGAACCCGCTCTTCAAGACAAGCTCGGAAGACCACATCGGCTATCTCATCCAGGTATCTGACGCGTAGGAAAACACCATTGCATATATATCCAGTTGGTTATAAGGTCCTGCTGTTGAGCTACAAGGCTGTCAGTGGGTTAGCCCCACAATACTTACAGGAGCTGATCCACTCATGTACACCAATGAGGTCATTGAGATCTTCTGATCTCCTACTCAGTTTTCTGAGGTCAAGTCTCAATTCCTGGGGGCAATCGGGCTTTTTGCCAGTGCAGCTCCGAGACTATGGAACGTGTTGGCCTCTGATAACAAGACAGAATTTTTAAAGCTATTTAAATCTCGCCATGAAAACTCACCTTGGTAAAATGGCCTATTCCCCATAGTTTTGGTCGTCTCATTTCCTCGTTTTGGTCGTCTCATTTCCCTGCTTTCCATACACGGGGCGCATTGGGATCATCGGATTAAATGCGCCTTACAAATATTAATTATTATAATATATACATACTGATGAATTCTGTAATTTTTATTGTAACAAACCTCGAGCCCGATACGGCACCACCAAACCGGGCGTCATATTTCCCATGGGACTGTTCCAACTGCGCCATATAAAGGAGGAGGGAGGGTTTAATTCGAATTTGAACCAACGATGGAGTCCACGATAAACAACAACAGCAGCAGCAGCAGCAGCAGGGGGTTGGTTATGACTGATGGCGCACGACGATCCACCAGCGTACAGACCCGCTGTGCGATGGCTCATGCGACAAAGCTGGTTACGTGCAGGGCTGTCGTCATCCTCTGGGCCTTTCACTGGTCAAAAAATGTCGCTCAGCTGCCGGTACACGGGAGAGGAGTGGACGTGTTCACTGCGTGATCACGCACCATTTGCATGAGTAAAGAAGTAAAGAGAGATTTCGGGTTCATCGGTAATACCAGAGAATCAGAGCGTCAGGCTGATGTCCTTCGGAATGATTACTATTGTTATGATTATTGTGGTTTATTGTTAATCCCCGAGGCTTTCAGAGCCTGTATTGGAGAGCAACGGAGCCGCAAGTAGTAACCACGTCATCAATTAAAGACCAAATATGTATGCTTCGCCTGATGATAGAGATAAATATCTGCAAACAGTATGTACAAGAGCAGGCAAAGTTCATTGTACATCGACGTTTCAATGAGACAAAGAGCAGCGTATGTACGCTCTGTTCACTCGAGCGACGGACCTCATCCAACTCATCCCTCTTGTGATCTTGGTTTCAGATGTTGGGACTCCCACCCAAAGCCATGATTGACGCCTCGACCCACAACATTATCTCATTTGGTGAGTGGACAGGGGGGGTGGTGAGGTGGTGGTGTTGGAGTTCGTAGCTGTTGCTGCTGCTGCTGTCACTGCCCGGAGAGTCGTGGCCGTGCAGCCGCGTGTCTCGTGCTCTGTGCTTGAATAGAAAGGCATGGAAACTGCTTCGCGTAATTTAAAAATGAACTGTGCTTTTTTTGGGTTTAAAAGTCACAACGGTCTTGGCAACGTACTCGTCAGTACGTGTTGAATTAGTGCGACAGCAAGGAGTCTTATGAAAACATACTTTAAAAGGAACGGTTATGTTTAGGTAGCAGAGTATATTTGGAAAACCTTATAGGGATTTGCAATCCAACAGAGGACGTGTGTATTAATTACATGGAATTCTGGCCATCACATTTTTAATAAAGATGAGTGGCCGTTTTTTTTATTTCAGCATGACTTAGAACATTTTTTTTATTGTGTGGCAGATGCGACGGTATCCTAAATCAGCATAGAACAGTTCTACCATAGTACAAAACAACCACAGAGAACAACCCTCCACACAAACTGTGGGTCCTTGATTGAGAAATACATTATGCTTAAAAGCACGCTTGTACAACAAATTACCATCCTCTCCAAGTGATGCAAATAATAATATAATACTAAAATTAACATCAAAGTGTCTCCTTGCTCAAACAAGTATCAGGAGGTTCTCGTCTCCTCCGGTGGCCCAGAGTTGAGAGTGGGAATTTCACTTTCACGCTTAGGAGCCATCCTTTCCACACGACTACTGCAAACGTCTCACAAACGGTTACAAATTTTATCGACCCTGGAGGGATGACAGGCTGTAGTCGACCGCCAACATGGAATCATATTTGCAAACATCGCAATTGGAGGGTTAAGGACCGCCACCGCATTGTACTGATCGCCACAACTAATTCAGTGTTTCTCTCTTTTTCTCTCTCCGATAAACAGACAAAAAGAATCGCCCCGTCGTCAACGGGAAACGGATCGTCCCATGCTCCGTGTCTTTGAAGGCGGTTCTGGGAACCCGCAATCAAAAGTTCATCAATTTTCTCCGCGGGTGCCTTCAGTAAGAGACTTGTTACTATTGTCTACATTTCACCTCGTACAAATAATTAAATATAAATCACTTTGCGTCTACCATCAACATTACTGGAAACGATCTTAGACCTCATGTGTCGTTTGGGCTAGGACTACAAAGTTTTGTGTCACACCGGGGCATCGTTTCTTCATCTCGTCGCTTTTTAAAATAAATATCGTTTCTGACAAAAGTGTTGAGGATAGAATTGCGCATTTCACCCCAGACCACGATTCAATGAAGCGATTTTAGAATGCAACAGGCACCTGACTCCCTCCGTTTGCCTCCTTGGCAGGTGGGATCCCCAACGTCGCCTCACACCCACGGAGGCCCTTAACCACCCATTATTGTTGGGCGGCAGGGCCGTGCCACCGCAAGCGAACTTCCCGCCTTGCCCAGCCATGGACACGGAGCCGGTGGCGGCCTGCAGCCTCTTGGCAGTCCCCCGTCTCAGCCAGGGAGATTGCCAAGTCCCTGCTGCAAGGAGGCAGACTTCGGAGTCCACTTGGTCAAATCAGAATACTGCAGGCTCAGTTTCTGTGAGCGAGTGGGCTTCGAACTCGGATTGGGGAATGGAGTCGGAGTGGGGAGTGGAGTCGGTTGGTGACTGTGTGGTAACACGCCTGTCTGAAAAATTCCCCAATCAAAGTGGTGGCACCAATGACGTCATCGCGGAGGAGATGGAGTTGGCTACGAGACAAGAGTGAGTTTCCACGCAGAAGTGCACCTTGAGAAAAAGGTGTATTGGGGAGGTCATTCAGACAAAGTGTCTCCTGATATAAATTAGCATATAGCAAACACCATCATCATCATAAATTAGTTAATTGAGTAAATTACACATTCCTATAGCAAGGGCAAGTCTATTTATATTACAACCACTGTTGATTCCCACAATGTAGTATTCACGATTGAGAGGAAGTAAAAAATATTGAGGACACATGAGATTTGGGTTCTGTATCAGATGAGACAAGTTCTGTATTGTAAGAATGGGGAATCTGTTTCATGAGGAGTTGTGAAATGAGGATTCTGTAATGGCATTCACCTCTTTAGTTCATCTCACTTGAAGATGTAAATATCCCAGGGCTCCACAGGATGTAATATCTTATCCCTAACCTCATCTCCACCAATCTGCAGCTAAATGCATTCCTAGTAAAAATATATATCTTAATTATAAATATATGAATTGCACTGCATCCCACTTGGAGGTGCTGCGGTTAGAGCACTCCACGATCACTGTACGCTTGCGAGTTCAAAATCCAGGTCAAGAAGGTTAACAGCTCATTTATCAACCCGAGCTATAGTCAAATAATGAATCCCATTTTGTGGGAAGTCAACAGCGATCATCCTATTATACACCAACATTGGCTCCAGTTATAGGAATGTAGCATTCCGCTACTGGCCATAGTGAGAGATGTGTGGTATTCTTCTACCTCGCATTTGAGCTGCCGGACACATATGAGGTGCACTGCAGCAACCTGTGTAAGCACAGCCGAGAATGCACGATGGGGCAGATGGTGGCATAATGAATACGCGCATGTGTGTACGTTGAAATAATTTTGCACCCGTACGTAGCCGATCGTGCTAACCGTAGCCGACCGTGCTAACTGTAGCCGACCGTGCTAACGATGGCGCGTGCGTCCATTTGCCAGGCGGGGCCCTGCTCTCCAACCAGGCAACAACAACGAGGAGGAGGATGATGATGATGCCGTCGACAAGATTGGCCCAAAGGCGTCACGCGGGCCTGGACGGAGATTCTCCCGCCTTAGGCTGAATATTCGGGGGATTCTGCGATTCATTCGGGAGCGCTGTTTCTGTTACCGTGACAATACCGCTGAATAAATCCTGTCATGCGGCTGGGCCCTCCCTGCCCTGTGTACATATTTTTCAATGTTACTGTCGATTTTATCTCACTTCTTTCTGGTCCAATGACTCCAAGACTCACGGTTTAAACTGAAGATCCCAGTGGTCCTCAAAAATATTTACTGGGACTCCTTCACTTACAAACATTCAACTTAGAAAGTCTCAGAGATACGAAGAAACCTGTCCATATGTCCAGTTGTCTATTTGTACCGAGATTCATAAGTTCAACCGCCACGCAATAGATGGTGGTGGTGGCATCTACATCTACACAACGTGAAGAACCAGTGGCGTCTACGTCTACAGGAGATTATACAACTCTTAAAGCCATTCCCTGTGTTTAGTGTACACGCCATACAACATGTTTGGAATCGACAGGAGTAAAGTTGAACCATGTGTATGGCATTACAAGGGGTGCTTGGTCGTGTGTGGATGCAGGTTGTTGGCAGTGCCACTGATTAATCAGAATCTCTTTTTTCATCCTGGAGGAATCCAATGAGCTATAAAGCTCTTTTCACATATGTCCAGTATGGGCGGGTCAGCGAGGTATGTACAAAAACGATAATAGAGGCAAGACAGAGAAAATGTAAGCATGTTGCTAAAAATAGAAGGTACATAGATTCCTGCCGATTTGTCAACAAATGCAAGTTTGGGCAAGGTAGCAACACAACAATAGCACCAGACCACGACAAGACAACGCACAGTCCCTCAATTACATTGTAAATTAAAATCGAAAGTTCAATGCACGATATTTGAAACAGCGTTACTAAATGGCAATATTCCCCTCGAATACCGAATGAACGAGGCTAAGACGCTTGCAGTAATGTTCAAATATGCATCGCAAGCCATTCAGAAGTGGAAGGCCTCACGTGACCACAGGGCACCACGGTGGCTGGGAGATGTTAACTACCTCCCTTGGTACGCAGGAGGTCGTGGGTTCCATCCCAACCCTGACGCATGCTGTATATTTGTCTGCTATAAATGTCCACGTGACGATAAGCCACTTCGTTGAGCTATCATTTGCGATGGCCAGGTCGCTTCTGAAAAACTGCTATATATCCTCAGTGGGCCTTACCTGGTAAAATAAAAATAGTTTGTCAATTAGTAAATAAATGAAGTATATAAGTTCCAATTTCATTCATACATACATTTCCAAGCTTGGAAAAGGCAGTAAAACAATAGCAAAAACAGCCACAGTCCACACCAGGAAAACATACAGTGCGCGGTAAAATTGTACTTTAAAATTGAACTGTGGATACATTGTTAAGAATACAAAAAATAGTTTAGTTAAAAATCATTTGGTTGGTAAGGACCTGGGTAGTGATCTGCGATTATTGAGTGGGGGTTTGGGAGTCGCTGACTGGGAGGAGTGGGAACGGGTGAAGCCGGATCTGCCACGCGTTGCGCTCACCAACTCGAGCTTCGCCGGGACAGCAACAAACGAAGAGACGGAGAGAGGAGCTACCCCGGGTTTACATCGCCACGACTCACGACGCACACAACACACACGGCACATGCCCAGGGGGAGGAGGGCGATGACCACCCCACAGTGCGATAGCTACGACTCCCCTTTCAATTAGTGAGCCATCCTCACACTACCACTGCACGGAGTGTGCAGCGTTATCAATGATCACGGCACTACCACTGCACGGAGTGTGCAGTGTTATCAATGAACACGGCACTACCACTGCATAGAGTGTGCAGTGTTATCAATGAACACGGCACTACCACTGCACGGAGTGTGCAGTGTTATCAATGAACACGGCACTACCACTGCACGGAGTGTGCAGTGTTATCAATGAACACGGCACTGCCACTGCATTGAGTGTGCAGTGTTATCAATGAACACGACACTACCACTGCACGGAGTGTGCAGTGTTATCAATGAACACGGCACTACCACTGCACGCGAGCAATTGGCTGCTTAGTGAGTTACACGGCACAGTACGGAGCTATTAACGCGACACGAACCACAGCGTGTTCCCGGGGTACTCAACTACCTTAGTTTCTCAACTACCGGGATTACTCAACTCAATATTTCAAGAGGCGCAATGCACTGTGGTGAATACGAGACAGTGGTCCTTCATAAATAACATCACCAAACAGTCTTTAAAGAGCAGCATGCGGCACCGGGAGACACAGACTGCCAACCCCTGAGCTATTCTATTCCTGCGCATGAGGGCAACATGTTCAGGAGCCATAAGCCAATGTCCGAGGTCTGCTGGTCACGACGAGAGGGCTTCAGGAGAAACTTCGTGTAGGGTTACTATTCCTACTCTGTTGAAGGAGCACAGACGACCGTGGTTCACAATATCGTGCATAGTTTGGGTTGCATGGTCACAATCACACTGTGGCTTGACTTTAATTTTCTATTGCGTCGTTTCACGTTGTACGATCTGTTCTGGATGACCACAGTCAAACACTGGAGAGTTTAAAATTTTCCATTTGTGCATCAGGTATCCGCATCTGCCATGGTTTGTGCAGATGCGGTTTAGGGGGACCATGATCTTCGTGGAATATCAAGCCCAGGGATCTTCTGCGTTGGGTTTTTCACAAGGTGTGTCAGTTCTTTTGAGCTTACACTGATCATGTCGACTCTCTGCAGTGGCAATGTGAAACTATTAAAATAAAAAGCGATACAATTTTTTAGAAGTTGATTCTTACACGTGCAATTCAATACATGAATTGTCAGCTGAATAATAAATATTAATCGATTTAACCGATGTATCGCGCTGTTACTACTAACTAGCACAACTCTTTATTACGATCACAGCATGTACAAAGTAAAATTTTAATAAAAAATATACTTCCTGAAGTAATGATGGTTTATTCAAACTGTGTGCAATATCAAGCAACTTCGGAATGATTTCTGAAGCACTGCTGCAATGTTTGGTGCACTGCGATACTAACGCGGCGATCCGAGTTGGATTCCTAGCCATGGCTAAAGTCAGTGGTGACTGATATCTGAACCAGTCCTGAACCTAATCCCCGCCCCCTTCACCAAGCGTGGTAAAGTTTGGTGCAACAACCCCCATGACCAAAGCAACGTGGCGAGGCCTTCATCAGGCAGTGGACTGCCAGAGGGGTGTTACACACACAATCATCAGTTTGTCTAGACAATCACTTGCCTTGAACATTGAATCCTTAAGTTACATTACCAATGGCATATTGGTGTGGCTCACTGACCCTTTGATGTGAAAGATTAAAGAACCCCAAGTGTCTGTCGCCGACTCAACAATTTTGAGGAGCGACCCGTGGCGGTCAGGCAGATCACGAGGTGAGCAGAGGGGTGAGGAGGAGGGCACTTTGGAGGGGGCTGCCAAACCTCGAGTCGCGAGCACACAGCGCCGTCTCCTCGTACAAGACGGCGCACCGATAGGCACCGCCGCTGCTGCCACCGGGCTTGGCCTTCTGCGCCAGTTTTACCAGGTTGGCCACGGGGCCGTGCCCAAGGTTGCGGCAGGAATGCACGCCGTAGTGCTGCCCCACAGCGCAGTCCACGGCCGGCAGCTGCAGAGCACACAGCCAACAACAGAGACCTGGAACCCTCTCTCTTTCGTTTGGAGGCGGCCGAGTTGCTAGCAGCCCTTTTCCACTGGCGCATCCGATCCGTGCCAGCGCGTAGCACCCCCACGGAACGGGTGGTTTTCCATTGGCCATTTGCTGTGCCGATATAAAATCAAACTGTAATACGTCGCCCTTACAAGACCTCTCAAAATGGACCAGGAGCCAAACAGGTCCAGAGGTGGTGCTAATAATAAAGTGTCCATTGCGTACGACGTGAACAGCGTTAATGTGACTGCACAAATTTATGGAAACATGGCCGAGTGGTGGTTCTCGGATCAAGCCCAGCATCCGCCCTGGTTAATGTTGCCAGTTTATTCACCACAAACAAAGAGATCTGTTTCACAATGTATGATAATAATCCTGTGACGCCGTATTAAAAAAATTGAATTGGCCACGTGTAACCGCATCATGTTCCAAATTTGCCAAATCAGATCAAATACTTGCAAATTACTTTATCGGGGAAAAAACCACGTAGGAAAATCAAACATCGCTCCCGAATGGCAGACATGTCCATTCACAGGCCGGTAGTGCGTGCACCATGTGCCAAATAGGAACAGCTGCCATTGGGGGGGGGGGTCCCCTCGGGTAGACTGCCGTAGAGCAATGGAATGGTTGAGATGAGACGTTGCTGTAAGGCGCTTTGAGTTGAAGAGTTTATTTACGCGAGCGCCCTATATCTCCAAATCCTTATCCCCATCTCTGAGCCGCCCCTGTGGCCCCTACTGGGGCCCGTGTCTCACCGCTGCGGTGTCGAGGCTGCCGCACTGGTGGATGAACTCCATGCAGCTCGTCGCGCTTTGGACAGAAGCTTCCCGCTGTGGCTCCAGATCCACCTAGGACAGAGATCACAACCCCAGTCTCCTCCAACAGCTACCACAGACACAACAAATCCGTCAACATCAGTTGGTTGACACCGAGGCGACCGCAAGGCAAACACCGGCTTAAAGCTAAACGATACGCATGGAGCTGCATCTCACAATGCAGTGCACAAAAACTGATTAAATATTACAGATTTAAGTTTGCAAATTAACACAAAATTCGTTCTCAATTTTAGTTTTCCAAATGCACTATCGGCATAATGTCAAGAGACAAATAAATCATCCATGCGTAAATCTCGCATAGCCGTGCAGGCCCTGTGTCATAAAATGCGATGGGTGGCCTTTTATCTTGTACACAATAGGAGCCAACACTTTCACATGAGCTGTGTTATGAGATTGTGCGGCGCACGAGAGTCAAGCTGAAATTGTTATTCTCAGAGATGGAATTAGGAAAATGAAGTGCAAAACCCAAGTTTAATGAGACTGTAATTTTGTGCAGTCGCTGGTGACTGGGCTCGGACGATCGACTTGATAAGACTTGAGACCTCGGTTTCAACCCAAGCGGTCAAAATCCAGATTCAAGCCCAGAATCTAATTATTGCCATCGCACCGCTTTGATATCTGAGCCACCTGGCCACTTTGCATATATAGTGTTATCATAAATGTTATCTGAATGTCACCGCTGTATACTCAATTTTAACGGTGATTTTCAATATCTACCTTTGGGATGTTTGCCAAATTCACAGATATTTTTTAAGAGTGACAAGAGAAAACCCATGCATCTTACGTGACACTTTGTTGTGCTCTGCATTGGCAGTGATTACATAACGCTTAAACGTATTCGAGTTATCGACAAATGAGTTTTAAGTTCGTAATAATAAACTAATATTACCGCGCACAATTTTGGAAACAAACTTAACATTGAGCGCCACTCGGAGGCGGTAAGTACACTCAAACTTTGCACGGGCAGTGTCGTACACCTACTTGCTGTACTGCCTCTTACCAGCTGGAGGCGGGTGGGCTCACTCACGCCACATACGCACCTGGGCGTTGCGATGGAGGATGTTCAAGGAGCCGAGGCCCAGGCTGGGGAGGTCGCACGAGTCAAAATGCTCGGCAAGCTGCTTCTCCACGCGTGACAGCGCAGATAGGCTCGGGGGCTTTGCCATCTTACTTACGTGGCTCAGCAGACGGACCAGATGCTCGGCTACTGCCTCTACGAAGGAGACAAGCAATGCCATTGTAGGAGAGGACAACGATGCTGTAACTCGCTCCAATAGGCTCAACAACTGCAACTCTCTCTCTGCCCCCCCACCCCCACGTCTCATCTACGGCCTCCCGATAAGTGTCATCATCACTCTCCAGATGACTCAAAAAACAAGTTTAACAAGAAGGCCTTCGCGACCAATGATTATCCATAATAGAGATTTTTGGATTAGGTCACGTAAATAGTGCATATTAACGTGTATTATTTAGTGCATGTATACATGATCTAACCCAAAAATCTAGATGATGGACTAAAAAAACCACTGGCAGACTTCTCACTCACACCCGTATGCAAGACGATATCGCCCCAATATTCGAATTGTTCAACTATCCCCCGAACCAGTCCAGGATAAATTTCAAGATCACACTCAGCATTTTGACGGTCCTCCGTGGTCTGATCCCTTATGTACAATACGAGAAACTACATTTTATTCAGATTGTGCTTTCGATATCGTGTCATGAGACGGAGTATCCACTCGGATCTCTCACGGAGCAGCGGAACCCGTCCTATTGGAGAATGGCCCACAGAAGAGAACTTCACAAAGCTACCTCTGACATCGCTTCTAGTGACCTCTGGTCTACAGAGTAAAGGGAAGCACATTCTAACCCACTCTGAACGTGAGAGTAATATCCGTCACATGAAAGTTGAGCCGATATTGGACTTGGTCAAATTAGCAGGAAAGTGTTATCACCCAGCACGTGCATCGATCGGTTGATCGTTAGTTTGTGGCATAGAGATCCGCAAAAAATAGATATCTTTGGATCATCCGAGATTTTTAATTATCCGCAGCCATCCTCCACGTCATTAGCGCAGATAATCGAGTCTACTGTATATGCAAATTTGTCTCCTTACTCCCCGGAGTAGGCGGCGGTCTGGTGTCGGGAGTGCTGATGTTGCCGAGAAACGCGGCCGGTTTCTCCTTGACCACGAGGTCGCGAGGAGTCTCGAGGGAGCCACAGCACAGGGCCAACTGAAACATATTCCGGGCCGGCGTGTCCCCTTTCACCTGCCCCAGGAAGTCCTGCACACACTGTCGGTAGAAACAACAAAGGACCCAAACCACGTGCAGCCATATCACTCTGTTGGGACAAATAGAGGGTGATACATGCATAGATGTCCGACCGATTTCAATGCCCCCCCTTACTTTTGTTTCAACGTGTGACTGAATTTTGTGAAAGCGATGGCCCTAAATATTATAGAGGAGTGTTAATTCAGTGGTAGAGCAAGTCTTTTGATAATGGTGGAAGTATCCACAGACTTGAAACGTATGGCGATTATCACTTATTAAATAATTCCGAGGACAAATGTATTATGGAAAATCTTTGACAAATCTAAGGAAATGCATGAATGTTCTCACAAGGTAATTTTGTTGCATTAAGTCCAGACGCCATGGCCCCACCTTCTTCAGCTTATTCACGAAGATGTCCTCGGCGTTCTGGAAGACCTGCAGCACCATCTCGGCCGCCGGCTGTGTCGTGAACTGTCGGCGAAGATCGGCGCTCGTCCCTGGCAAGGGGAACGACTCCAACAGGTATTTCTTGATCTTGTGTGGCCGGTCCTCCACCTCCTGCTTGATGTCACACTCGATGCGAGCCAGCCCACGGTCCATCGCCTCCCGCTCGCCTTTCTGGGCCTTGCCGATCACCTCAACAAACAACACAATGTTACCAACTGTGGCGGCCACAGGTGCAGGGCAGTGCTGTAGTTGCGATGATGGAACACGTGATGGACGAGTGGTTCAACAGCGAATGCAAGGTGTGCTGCTAATGCACGATTGCAATCGAGAGATGGGATTGGTGGATCATCCTAGCAGCAGTGGCTTTTGGCAAGCCATCGAACAAAGACAGTCACCGCATCACTCGCTTTCAGATGGGCTTCTGCGGCCAACTGGAATGCTCTTCCTTCCGATATTAGGAAGCCATTGGAGCTATGCACTTTTAAATCTAGATTGAAAACAATTTCTTTAGAGCTGCTTTTTGTGTTCAGTTTGTTGCCCTCCACACCTCCGATTAGCACAGTTGGCTACGTACAGTGCGAAAGAAGTTCAACATATATACATGTGGTTTTACCCAATCCAGTCATTTCTGAGTACTTGTTTAGATTTGCAAATTTTGATTCTGACGCCGGCACACATGTCCTCCTCATTCATTAATAACAACACGGGATATTTGTTTTACATTATTTGTGAAGCATATAGAAATGCAGTTTTGGATAATACACCCGCAATATTAACTAGGGCGACTCCTGGGATCGAATCGCGAACCTCAAATGCACAACCACTCGGGAAAGAAGATTTCTGTAAGGAGCGGTACAGTAAAATAGGCCTCAGCCTTCTATACGATATATATTAACATGATGTACTTACACAAGCAGTTACTTCAGTGCTCTTGTCACAGCACTGCACCCCCAAAACTGAAGTCGTGTTGGAAGTCTGTCTCAGACTGCATGACAAAAGGATACACCACATTCACTTGACAGGGAGACAGGTGTGAAACTTGTGTGCCTGAGCAACTGAGGATAGCTCAGCATTGTGGCCGTGTAAGGCAAACGCAGGGGCGGGGGAATATTGGTAAAAGGCTGATGCAGTGTCACTCTCAGGTGTGAACACAGCGACACGTACGTTGTGGCTGTGTGTCAGCAATTCCAGAACGCATTTAATTCCGAAAGTAAACCCCCTCAAGGGCAACAACAATACATACTTGAGGCAATCTTGATTTGAAGCTTTCGCGACTGCAGGAATCCAGACTCTTTGGTTCTTTCGGTAAAGTCACGTAAAATCGAGGAGGAGGCCGCTTTCCTACCTTACAGTAACACGCTAATTTCTCACGTTAACATCACTAGCCCTGGCCACTTCTTTATTACCCATGGGCTACACACATTTCAAACCATTTAAAACAGTCTGCCTCAGCAGCACACCAAGGCTTTCCCACCTGATGACGGACGCTTGTGTTGCGCCAGAAACGTCGTGATTTATTTTATTTTATACCTACGTGACTACCGAAAGAACCAAAGAGTCTACTTGAGGCATCCAATAATAATAATACAATTCGCAGTCAACAAGCGACGCAATGCATACACACGTACACACACACACGCGCTCGTACACGCAGGCACGGCACGTACGGAAATGCCCAGAGGTATGCTGGTGATACGGATGCCCAGATCGTGAATATCCGGAGCCCCGTATCGTTCCATGAGATGCTTCAGCAAGTCCGGCACCTTGAAGCGTGCCATCACTCCTTTACCTCGGGAGCTGCGGCTCTTGGCCACGAAGGTCCTAAACTCTGCCGCAAACAACAACAACAACACGAGCGGGTTACGCAGAGCGCATGCTAGGGGAGCAACGACGACGCATTGATTCGGACGTGATCATTCATCCTGAAGATCGCGATATGCACACCGGATCGCGTGCGTAAGAATTTATGTTTTAGATTTGTATAAGTTGCGTGTCATTGTTTCACATTGTCCAACACCCACCCACTCCAGTCACTAGAGCCGGCTGTGTTCATGTTTTAAAACAAGGCGTTGAATCTAGAATTTATTCACGAGCCCTCAATCGCGATAATCGATTGATTTGCGACATGGGTGGCTGGGGTGGCGCGTATCGCTTCTGTTTATGTCTGCAAGGAATGACTTGCTGAGCCTTCATATAATTTAAAATACCAAACAAATTCACGCATCAGTAGCACTGGGGCCTTGAAAAAGGAAAAAAATCCGATAAGCGACGTTTCGGGCAATGACCCTTCTTCATATTGCATAGAAAGGCCAGAGAGATTGAGTGAACAATAATAATTGGAAACTGCACTTCACAGCGATTACCGTGTTTCAAAAGTTATTAGGTAACCATTCATATGAACCTTATGGCGACTCGCGCATAAACATTATATTACATATAATATAAACATTATATGTAAACATATCATGTAAACATTATATTATATATAATGTAAACATTATATATAATGTAAACATTATATTATATCTTATATATAATGTAAACATTATATTATAATGTAAACATAAACTGTGCTCTTTTTCACCAATGGGTTTGAAGGATGGTGGCAAGTGTTGTCTTGTTAAACTATGCCATTAAAACTGAAAACTACTTACCTACAGTAGCTCTATTTAAATACACCATCGAAAACATAATCTACTCCCCTCTGTCAATCATCGTGTTTCACAGTGTGGATTTGTAAACACACTTGTTAAACAATACATAAAATAGCACGCGTTTTCAATGCGCTGTTCATATTGTAAAATGCGTTTATACCAATGTGACTCTACAGCAGTTGCAGAGCCACACTTTTATAAAATTCAGGTCAAAGCCAGATAAACAGTGGAGGATAAACATCCCATGAAGGCGGGGCAATTGTTGTGCAATAATTTCAGGTCAAATTTACAGGTGCGTTTTATTCATGCCACACAGGTAGAGAGTTGAGAGTGAAACCTGGCCCACTGGCATCGTGAATCATGGATCATGAGTCACCCGGACTTGTTGTGTTTGTTTATGGTTGCTATACAAGCCATCAAATCTACACCACGAAGAGAGTTGATGAACAAGTAGGAGAGTGTGTAACTGGATTACATTCATGTGCACAGGCGTTTCAGATGTGAATATGAAATAAGGTCGACTCAAACGCCACTCTTTAGGATTTGGCACACTCAATAACATTTTAATTCATAAATTAAGATCAACAAACCATAATCAAATGGGTCATGCATCGATGTACCAATTGTGGTTACAGACTGCTTAAGAAGAAAATTATGAATGCAGATTCGAAGCGAGTTTAAACATGAATCTACACCATTTAAATATATTTTAAACAACCCGTTGCAAACATGACAGTAATTTGAAATGTAGCACTGTACATCAGAACAATTTGAAAAACGTTAGAGATTTTAAACTGTCCAAAAAGAAAGGAGGAAAATAAATGGATTTTTACATATTACAGGTTTTTTGGGTAAGATCGTGTAAATATAAAAATATGTCGGTAAACCCACCACCACCCGACACAGCCAATTAGTAAGGTTTGTCACTTAAACAGAACATGCCAATTCGTTACTAGTACAGCACACCGGTTGTGTGTTAGAGAGCAAAGCCACAACATTAACAATCTGAGTACGACGTTTCGCCAGTAATTACAACCAGCATCATCAGGAGGCAGCCAGATTTGTGGATTTTAAAATGTAGATTAATTTAAATCTAAATTTAAAAACATATAGAGAAACTGGAACATTATTAATACAGAATTTGGTGGGACATATGTCGAAAAGAGACTGACTCCAGCTTAGCTTGCAAGAACTAAGAGACACTGTGTGGCCATGTGGCCTTAATGAGAGAGACTGACTCCAGCTTAGCTTGCAAGCACTAAGAGACACAGTGTGGCCATGTGGCCTTAATGAGAGGGACTCACTCCAGCTTGGCTTGCAAGAACTAAGAGACAGTGTGGCCACGTGGCCTTAATGAGAGACTGACTCCAGCTTAGCTTGCAAGAACTAAGAGACACAGTGTGGCCATGTGGCCTTAATGAGAGAGACTGACTCCAGCTTAGCTTGCAAGAACTAAGAGACACTGTGTGGCCATGTGGCCTAAATGAGAGAGACTGACTCCAGCTTAGCTTGCAAGAACTAGGAGACACAGTGTGGCCATGTGGCCTTAATGAGAGGGACTGACTCCAGCTTAGCTTGCAAGAACTAAGAGACAGTGTGGCCATGTGGCCTTAATGAGAGAGACTCACTCCAGCTTAGCTTGCAAGAACTAAGAGACAGTGTGGCCATGTGGCCTTAATGAGAGAGACTGACTCCAGCTTAGCTTGCAAGAACTAAGAGACACAGTGTGGCCATGTGGCCTTAATGAGACTCACTCCAGCTTAGCTTGCAAGAACTAAGAGACACAGTGTGGCCATGTGGCCTTAATGAGAGAGACTGACTCCAGCTTAGCTTGCAAGAACTAAGAGACACAGTGTGGCCATGTGGCCTTAATGAGAGAGACTGACTCCAGCTTAGCTTGCAAGAACTAAGAGACACAGTGTGGCCATGTGGCCTTAATGAGAGAGACCGGCAGAACAAAGTTGACGTTGGAATGAAGACAAATGGACGAGGGAAGGACACGGACTGCGTTTCACGCATCGCCGAGTGCGTCTCGAAACCTTACCACGCCTACATATATTAACGGACATCGATTAAAGTGGTCCCATTAGATTTACAATTAGTCTGAATCTTTAGTACAAATTTAATGCCTAGGAATATAAAACATGTTGTAAGAGAATACAGGTCGTTTAAACAAATTCAAATATTGCTTACTACAACCAAAGCTCATTGAAGAGTCGTAATTTAAAATCAAATTGGCAGAGCAAAAGATTTTCATTAATGTCACTGCTTCCATTATAACATTAACGAACCTGTGGTGGGCCCATTGCTTGCATATTAAACACTCAACACGAGTCATTGTTATTGACTTCTTGCCGTTTCAGTGGCACATATCGCACAATATATACACAATTTTGCCATCTTCTTTGGTTATTTCGGTAAAGTCACGTAGAATAAGATAAAATAATAAATTGATAAAAGAAAATAACAATAATATTCTCACGACGTTTCGGCCACAACACAAGTGGCCTTCATCAGACAGTCTCGTCCCCTTCACCTGATGAAGGCCGCTTGTGTTGTGGCCGAAACGTCGTGAGAATATTATTGTGTTATTTTATTTTATCAATTTATTATTTTATTCTCATTCTACGTGACTTTACCGAAAGAACCAAAGAATATGAATCCTTGCAGTCACGAAAGCTTTAAATCGAAATTTTGCCATCGTCTGTTTTGCAAAATATCGTCGCCAGAACATTTATCTTAAGTGCATTATTCCTGACCAAATGTTAACGATTAACAAAAGCGCAATAATTAAGGTTGCGCATAAAAACCTCACACGAGGCGAAAAATCCCTCAAGGGCCCATAAACTACAATCGCGTTTAAACACATAAACTGTACGTATATATCAATGCACACATTGTGTAGCAGCAGCATGATTATTATTAAACTCACCTTTAATAACGAGGCACATAAACACGAGTAAAAGTGTCAATATTAATGTGCCACTGTACACGAGGTGACGTAGCTGAGGCCCCGCCCCCCCCACGGTGAACGGTGACGCAACGCGTACAGTGCCCGCGTCACGGATTGGCGCCTCGCGTGCACAGAGCGAGGCAGCAGCAGCAGCAGAGCCAGAGGGGGGGCGGCGTTGCCTAGGCGACGTCGGCACCCTCACGATCGACTCCGCGGACAAGCTGTGTGTCACGTGGTGACGCCCACACCACCAACACCACCCGCCCCTTACTGGATGTCTGTGAACAAGAGCTTCTTAGCGCTTCGGATTTCTCCAGGGTCGATACAGCGTGCGCGGCACCTGTACGCGGCGAGTCCTCGTTTAACGCGGTAGATGCGTTCCTGAAAAGTGTCGCGTTAAGCGGAAACTATTTTCCTCCCGTAAATAATAATGTCCACGCACGGTAAGATGGGGGTCCAAATAACTGGAGGGGACGCCGCCGCCGCCGCGTTACCGTCTCATCTCGCTCAACCGCGCAGCTCAAGAAAGTAGTCCGCTCAGAAAGCGCGTTGTGACGGAGAAAACGCGTTGTAGTGAAAACGCGTTATCGTGTGAACACGCGGGACAGACCCAGGTGTTGTGGGTTAATTCCCCGAGATAAACTCTTCCAACTTTGCGTTTTACACGCCCGGCACTCCGCCAATAATTGTTGTGAGCGTCGCTCCTCTGCCCTCTGTTGTTCATGGAGGGAGACTGCACCCCAGTGCCCAGTATCATCCTCCGCGAGCCTCTTCAAAATGCTGATCTTGACACCGCTGGAAGCAGTCATCGGCCTTGACCTCACCCCACAACAGTGCAATTTTAACAGCTCAACATCAAAACACAATGATGGGTCGCTTGCACCAATCGCACAACACCACAGCATTGACTCTCAGCTGTTACATTTTGATTTAAAGCTTTAGTGACTGCAGAGATTCATATTCTTGGTTCTTTCAAATTTTCTTGTTGTGGTTTTCACACCTGATGATGATTGCTTGTGTTGCAATCAAAAGGTCGCGAGAATTTTATTGTTTCATATTTGTATTATTTTATTGTTTCCCTTCGACGTGACTTTCCCGAAAGAACCAAGAATATGAATCTTAGCTGTTTCTTGTGTAGAGGGGGTCACGTGTGTCACCATAATTGCCCTAATCCTACAACTCGTGCTGCGTAATATTTTCCTTGCCATATTATCTGTGACACATAATGAGGACAACCGGTAAGTCAAATGAAACCAGAGGTGGGAAACCTGTTCTTTATAATATTTTTAATAAGCAATTTCAACACGACTTTTAGAAACACCGATGCAGCTATACACGTGCCACATTGTTCAGAAATTCAGTTGATACTAATAGGGTTTATTTGCCAGTATTGTACATTATTTAAATTGCATTTGTTTGGGCGGCAGGGTGGTGCAGTGGTCACGCCCGTACATGACATCTTCTGAAGGACTGCCTGGCTTCGCTTTCCTCATTCTGGTCCCTTTCTCTGTATGGGTTTACTCCCATAGCAAAACAACAACATACAATGTAACTGGTACTAGCCAAACATCCAAATTACTCCTGCGAAAAGTTGGCAGACCCCTCCTGAACAAGAGTCTTGAGACTCAGTGAGATTGCTTGTGTGGCGATCGAAACGTCGTGATTCATTATTATTTTTTCTACTTACGTGACTTTACCGAAAGAACCAAAGAGTAAGGATTCCTGCAGTCACGAAAGCTTCAAATCAAGATTAATGAGTGTTTACATGTGGGAGGAAATCGGAGCACCTGGAGAAATCCAAGCAAATGCTCTATCACAAATCTACAGATGGAACAGGCGGAGTCCACATTATTCGACACCGCCTTCTCTACCTCCTTGACGACCAAGGGGTGGGAGTTGTCGCAACATTTTTGTAATCCACCAACCCTCACCTCCACGTAGTCGTGGATTACAGGCATACATAGCCACCACAACCATCCGGCTAAAGTAGCTGTAATGCACATCTAAAATTCTACAAAAGTTGACGGGGCAAATGTCGTAGGTCAATTGGTTTAATTTCTATGCGCATTAACCAGTCTCTAACGTATGCACATTTAGATTCGCATTCGGCCGCCAATGGAACAGGTGGTGTCCAAAAGGAAAGTGGATGTACTGATTGTATCTTCATTGCGGGAGTCATCCAGCAGTGGATTGACATGTGTTTCAGGTATCCACGTGGAGACGGGCAATAAACACTGGGGCCACCTGGCGGTAAATGTTTGCCGGTGCACATTGGGACCGGCTCACACGTCACTGGCCCCAGGCAGCCCCAGCCACTGGCGTGCAACACAGCGAAGGGAATCTCCCACCAATGAGAACCACGCACAACCCAGGGTGCAGTCCTATAACTTGGACTCGCAAACACAACAAAACCCATAGCCGCCAACCCACACGGTTTACCCGTATTCTGTTGGGGGAAAGTGAGTTTCAGGTCCATACGGCAGACGGCCGTTTCAATACGGGCAACATTTGTGTTAAGTTTATTTGTGTGTTTCTCCCTTGTCATGGGACTTATAAGGGGCACGGGGTGACCAACAAGGTCTGAATTGTTCTGTAATAAGGTAGGCACTGATGAGGGGTTGACAGCGATGCAAACCCCACACAATACAAAACGCCAAACGGCCAGTAACAATAAAAAATAATAATACATAACTGTCCAATGAGTAATTAGATAATTAAGATCAAAGAAACGCGTTCCTTAAATTGATCAAGTTTATTGTTGCAAGAGTTTGGGAAAACAGGAAGACCGGGTGTGGATTCCAGAGTGGAGCAGTGCAAACTGATAAATCTGAAAAGAAGAGTGAGGTGACCTGCATGGTGGTGAGCGGGTGGGTGAGTAAATGGGTGAGTGTTTGAGTAAACGAGTGGAGGAGTGTGTGATAGGGTGATTGAGTCAGTGACCGGATGAGTGGGTGACTGGATGCGTGGGTGACTGAATGCGTGGGTGATTAGATGAGTGGGTGACTAAATGAGTGGGTGACTAGATGAGTGGGTGACTGGATGAGTGGGTGATAGGGTGATTTAATTAGTGACTAGATGAGTATGTGATAGGGTGATTGAGTGGGTGACTGGATGAGTGAGTTATAGGGTGATTGCGTGGATGACTGGATGAGTGGGTGACTGGATGCGTGGCTGATTTGATGAGTGGGTGATAGGGTGATTGAGTGGGTGACTGAATGAGTGGGTGACTGGATGAGTGGGTGACTGAATGAGTGGGTGACTGGATGAGTGGTTAACTGGATGAGTGGGTCATAGGGTGATTGAATTAGTGACGAGATAAGTGTGTGATAGGGTGATTGAGTTAGTGACTGGATGAGTTAGTGACTGGATGAATGTGTGATAGGGTGATTGAGTTAGTGACTGGATGAGTGGGTGACCGAGTTGTTTAGTTGAGTGCGTTGTTGTGAACTACAGTGAGGCGCAGTGGTTGAACGTGGAGTGGATGAGACGAAGCGGTCAAAGTGTCTGGTAGACCGAGTCCCTTAACGTGGGTGGAGGGGGGAATCAACGAGGGGAAGTTCACTGCAACATTCACCACGGTGGTGCTAGTAGTCGCAGCGAAAAAAAGTGATACAGGGCTGAATGAATGAAGGTTGAGGCGAGGATGCAAGGTGGTGTAGAGGAGGCGAAGAGGAGGGTAGAGGACACGTGTCCGCGCCCCGTCTCGTAGCTCTGCCCGGTGCTGATGCAGCCTCCACCGGCCGCAGCGCCCAGCGGCCTCGCCGAGTCCGTGCCCAGCTCCGCTCTGAGCAAGCTCTCCATTGCACGCTGTCTGCTCGCAGCGACAAACACAACGATAAACTCCCCCCCCCCGTCCTGTGTGGCCTCTAACACAGGGGTCCTCAACCCACGGGTTGCAAGAGCACTTGCTTCAAGTACATTAAAACCCACTTTTTGGTGTAGATATGTAGATGACACTTTGGTTGTCTGGCGACATGGTAAGGATACACTTAATGAATGAATGTCTAAATCATCTCAATTCACAAAAACCGGCCATCCATTTCACCATGGAAATGGAGGTGAATAACACACTCCCTTTCCTGGATATTTTGCTCGGATGAGGCCTAAATGGTAAAGTAACACACACAGCATTTACCGAAAGGGAACACATACTGATGCCTATCTAAATGCAGATTGGCATCATCACCCCGCACCTAAATCCTTTCTCAACAAGATGCTCATACATCTGGCTAAAACAGTGTCAGATGGTCAAAGTCTGAGGAGAGAGATTAAACATGTCAAAGAAACGCTACGATTGAATGTCTACAATAATGCTCAAATTAACAGAGCAGTGAATGCTATACCAAGATCGAACAGCAATACTGCTGAATCAGGTTATTAAACAATTAAAATACCATATATCGTGGGAGTAATTGAGAAATTAGCTCGAGTTTTGGAAAAGCAAAAAGCTAAACATCTAAGTAAGATTTGGCACGGTACACAAAATTCAAAAAATAGTATCTTGTACTTAAGATGAATTGCCTAAGTTGTCAACGGATGGTGTGTATCGGATTAATGGCTTATGTGGCAGATGTTATATTGGACAGATGGGATGTAACATTAGCGTAAGACTAAAGGAACACCAAATAAATATTAAACACTCTCAAACATAACTGTCGGAAGTTGCAGTACATGCTTGCCAACAAGAACACGTCATGTATTTTGATAATGATGAAGTGTTGTGTAAAACTCATTATTACTGGCCAAGACTAATTCGAGAATCCATTGAAACTGAGAAAATTTGTATTATTTTAACCTCTCTGACAGCTACAGGCTTAGTGCGGCCTGGAAGCGTATTATTAAGTAATTGTGATTGTAAGATGAGGAGATGAAGGCAGAAGAAGACATGGGGCGATGTGGTGATGCGGTCGAACGTGGTGGCCCGAGGAGCGGAGGGAGAGATGGCGCGGGACGGGGCGGTGTGGAGAAGGTGGCAAGGACGGCGGACCCCACGTGAGTGGAACAAACGCGTGGAGGAAGAAGACATCTCACATTTATCATTACTTATAGAGGAAACATACTAATTAAATGATTACTAATCAATTATATCATTTCAATAATTCCCCTCCCCGCCTCTGATTTCTGCACCTGATGGGTTCAGTGATGACATCGCCTTTCTCTATTTAAGACCGGAAGCAGGTGGATGGCTTCACTATTCTGGCAAATCGCCCGATGATGCTGGATGTAATTACCAGTGAAACGTCGTACTCATCTTGTGGATTTACTCTCCAAAACACCGGTGGGCTGAAGTAGTAACTAAGTGGAGTTTTGTTTACGTGACAAATTCCTTACTAATTGGCTGTGTCAGGTGGTGTAGGGTTATGACACATTTATACTTACACGATCTAACCCAAAAACCTTTGTTATTAAATTAGGACAATTTATTAAATATATTGCATACCATAAAATACAGCAATTGACTAAAAATATACGGCAATAGATGTAACCTCGCAGCAGTGAACGTGACGAAATTTCATCATGGAAATGTCCGCTGCACAAAACCTTGCGTTCATCGCCCCACACGTGGTACCTCAGCTTCAGGATGAAATAAATCATCAGAGAGTTCTCCGTGAGCATCGTGCGCGCTCCAAATCCAGAGTTGAGCCGTGGTCTCGGCACCCAGCCAGCCGCCTTCTCTTCTTGGGGCAGTCGGAGTCCAGCGCGCTATCGAAGGGCACGTGGTGAACGCTCAGGACGTGTCTCTTGAGCTTCGACTTCTGCGTCGCTCCGTACGAGCAGTCACTGCACGGGAAGGGCTTTTCCTCTGGAACACAAGACATCCACCGTTGAGCACACGCACGCGCTAATACATAATTTATTTATCACCATGCAGTGGATGCCATAGCATTACTATGTATATGGGACGTTTTATCAATCACGGTTGCTGACCACATACCCAAAGGCCCAAAATGCCAAATGGCCAGCAACAAATACCTCCGATTAGCACGGTTGGCTACGTATGGTACGAAAGAAGTTCAACATACGTACAAATAGTAGAAAAGCAAGACACTGATTTCCTGCAAAATATCATAATACATTTTTGGGGCTTATTTTGAAGCCCCAACATTTTGCACTTCTTCGTGTGGTTGATGTTGATGCAGAGCAACAACTATAATTTAACATTGAGGTGGTTGAGCCAGATTATTCTATTACAGCTCATTAATTACACAATAATTACCTGCAATCGAACGAGTAAATACACATGGAAGTTAGGTGTTAGTACAATGAAGAGGAAATTCCCATTGTGGAAATGACTCGGTCTATACATTCAAAAATGTTCCCTAAATTTACCCACTTGTTTAAGTAATATTTACCCCGGTTAAGAAATAGATACTTTTTGGAATTTGTCAAGCAATGTATTTTGCTCAGTTTCCTTCCAATGGTGATATTGGCTCCATGTCATGAGATGAAGTATCCCTGTGCAACTCTCACACAGCAGTGAACCACCTCATGTAAGAGAACAGCTCGTGGAAGGAGATATCATTGCACTACTCATGACATCCCTTCGTGACCGTTTTTTATCCACTAGGAGTTCATTGCAATTTCCTACACATCACGCGACATCAGAAGTGTTTGCTGGAAGAAGTTTGGTAACTGGATAAGACCATCAATGAGAAGCCAGTTTAATCATGGCTCGGTGACTGAAACCCAGAGTTTCACGGTTTAACCCAACATCCGAGCAGCACCACATTAGATCTCTAGACTCCTCAGCGCAGGCATACAGATATGGTCAACATATGCATACATTAACTAATTTGTGAAATTATGAATTACATCCAAATGAAATGTAGTGTGTGCATTACTAGGACGTACCTAATCACCAAGCCTGGTGCACCCTTTATCATATAATCCTTCTCATGGGTCTTAAAATGCCTTTTTAATTTTCCTAGCTGATCAAACCTTTTTCCGCATATGCCGCACCATTGATCACGGGTCTCCTTGTGTGTTCTTACGTGGGCTTCTAGGCACCATGCCAGCTGGAATTTTTTCCCACAGACGTCACAAGAGATAAGTTTTTTCGTTCTTGTAATTCTACCGGATTGAGGTGGGGTTGAGATGGGTGCTGGTGAAGTGCCATCAATGGTGAAGGCAATTCTCCCAGCACCACCTTGACTCGCAGCGGAGTTGCTCTCGCACATCTGAAACAAAAGACAAAGGTCACGCGCATGACACCCGTGTCACGAGTGTACTCACACAGGCATACTTAAGGTGACATAAGATTCATATATACTACAACTCATTATACCAGAACTCCACAATATTGCAGTTCCTATCATGTACGATTTTACTCCTCTTATCCACCCAAATAAGATTTTGTTTAACAACAATGACGAACTACCTCCATTTTCCTAATGTTACCCACCAAATAGGCCTTTCTGTATATACACACCAACAATATAATGATGGCACCACACGTTCACTCCACTATTCACAACACTCTGACTCGCAATCTCCATATAAGATTGTAATATCATTTCTGTACGAGGGCCCGTCAAAAAGTTTTGAGAATGGACACTTTTTTTTACAAACAACTACGTAAAATAGTCTTCAATAAAAGTACAGTATAGTACTATTAATGGCCCTTATAACTGAACGTCATTATCTCTCATGCTAATTATTACAATGTTAACTAGTTACCCAGGAAAGCTTCATTGAGTCTAAGTACTGCATTTTCAGAAAGGTCCCATTGCATTGAGATGTTTGTGTGAGTGGAACCCAGAGAGACCCCACCTTGCATATGGGGAAATAACACAACTTCACACAGATGGATTCAACCCACAAGCTCAAAGCATTCCTTGTTTAACAAAGTATTCAGTGTAATGTTTAATATAATTTATTTGGTAATATATAGTATCGTAATTGTATAGTCAATATATAGCAGTGTGGTATACAGTAGGGTTGGTAAAATAATACATAGTGTAATATTACAAGTCTAATATTATTATAATCTAACGTATAGGGTAGTGTATAGTAACTCAGTGTATAATTCAATGTTGTGGTCTGTCTATGCCAGTTTATAATAAAAATATTATTTGGAGGCATATTATAATATTTTTTGCGACATAGAAGTTTAATGTATAATAACTTATTGTTAGTAGCTCAGCTTAGTGGAGAATATATTGAGTACATTGATTATATTGATGTAGTTTATATTTAGTTCTTTCACATCGGTTTATTGTATGATAGTTGGGTAGTTGCAGTTCTTTAGCGTCAATATACTAAATGCCTCTGTTGATATGTAAACTCTGACTTTAACATAGCTACTTCCGTGACCAGTTACATGCTAATTCCTCACATTAACATCATGCTGATCTGCTAATTTCTGACTTTAACATCCTGCTAATCTATCACATTAACACAGCTACTTCAATGCTAAATTATTCTGTTGATATGTAAACTCTTTTGGCAAGGCGCTCTGCTCCTCCCACCCAGCTTAAAATACGCTGCCAAGCTTAGCAGTGTTCATTGGAGCGCTGTCTTTCCGACAGTTCTGTTTCTTCACCTGAGGACGGCTGCTTGTGTTGTGGCCGAAACGTCGTGAGAATTTTATTTTATTATGTTTTATTTTATTATTTCCCTTCTACGTGACTTTACCGAAAGAACCAAGAAGATGAATCTCTGCAGTCACGAAAGCTTTAAATCGAAATTTATTCAAATCAAGTTGTTTTCTTTTTACCACAGTACTTTATGGAATCCTGAAGAATAAATGCATTTTTAGAAGTATTAAACTACACTTGAAGATGTGTGAGAATGTAATTCTGCAGATGCAAGCACAGGCAAACTCGTATCTGCATATACAAGTTTCTGGGCCTCCTCACTTCACCAAACCCGCATTGACCGGCATGGTGAAGTATGGTTAAACAACTCCCACGAACGACATGGTGTGGGGGAGGCCTCTATCAAAACGCTGGATCGACAAAGGGCTGATACATGTCACGACATTGTACGTTAAGATCGTTCTCTCGTCAGCACAAGCCGTCTATGTGGACAATAGAGGACACGACACACGTGTACACGATGTTTGTGTGCGTATATTCAGCGTGTGTATCACGTAATAATTATATAAGGTCGCGATTATGCTCAAAACGAACCAAATGTATAACATCACGAATAACTTTGGAAGTCTCCTGAGCCTGAACAATATTTGAAGTAGACACTGACCCAGTTACTATTAATAGCTCAGATGTGTAGGCTTTGACTTTAACATAGCCATTTCTGTGACCAGTCACAAGCTAATCACTCAGTTATTTCAATGCTAAATTTTCCTGTTTGATTTTTACTAGGTGCCTCTGTTAATGTGTATGCTTTGACTTTAACATAGCCATTTCTGTGACCAGTCACAAGCTAATCACTCAGCTATTTCAATGCTAAATTCTATGCTAATTCCTTTGTCAAGGGGTGCCTCTGTGGATGTGTATGCTTTGACTTTAACATAGCCATATCTGTGACCAGTCACAAGCTAATCACTCAGCCATTTCAATGCTAAATTCAATGCTAATTCCTTTGTCAAGGCGCTTTGTTCCTTCTCACACAGCTTAAAGGTCTCGATCTGAGCTTGGCTTTGTTCGCTCCAGCGCTGTCCTCCAGACAGTCTCGTCCCTTCACCTGATGAAGGCCGCTTGTGTTGTGGCCGCAACGTCGTGAGAATTTTATTGTGTTATTTTATTTTTTCAATTTATTATTTTATTCTCATGCTACGTGACTTTACCGAAAGAACCAAAGAAGATGAACCAAGAATATGGCGTGTAGATGCTGCCATCTGCCGGCCACCAACGTGGCGTGTAGATTCTGCAAATTGAAAAATTAAAATAATAAATTGAAAATAATAAGCAAAAATCCAGATTCATATTCTTGGTTCTTTCGGTAAAGTCACGTAGATTTAAAAATAATTAAATAAATTTAAATCCAAAATAAATCGGAAATAATAAAATTACTTTTATTTGTAATTTTTCAATTGGCATAATCTACACGCCATATTCTTGGTTCTTTCGGTAAAGTCACGTAGATTTGAAAATAAAAAGAAAATAATTAAATGAAAATCATGAATTGTTATTATTATATTTTGATTTAAAGCTTTCGTGACTGCAGTGATTCATATTATTGGTTCTTTCAGTAAAGTCACGTAGAAGGGAAACAATAAAATAAAATAAATATTTTTTAAAATATTATTTAAATTTTTACTTTTCTTTTATTATTTATATTTTCTATCTACGTGACTTTACCCAAATAACTAAGAATATAGCGTGTAGATTCTGCCACTTTTAAAATACAAAAAAATAAATGGAAAATAATAAAAGCTTTTATTATTTTCAATTTATTATTTTAAAATCAAAATTTTGTTTCATTTTTTTATCTCTGTGACTTTACCGAAAGAACCAAGAATATGAATGTGGGTTTTTTGCTTTTATTATTTTCCATTTCACACTTTTTATTTGATTTGATTATTTTTTTTATTTTCTATCGACGTGACTTTACCGATAGAACCAAGAATATGGCGTGTAGATGCTGCCAATTTAAAAATTAAAATAGATTGAAAATAATAATCAAAATCCAGATTCATATTCTTGGTTCTTTCGGTAAAGCCATGTAGGTTGAAAATAAAAATAATAAATTAAATGAAAAATACAAAAGATAAATGGAAAATAATGAAAGCTTTTATTATTTTCAATTTATTATTTTAATTTGTAATTTTTTTAAAATTGGCAGAATCTACACGCCATATTCTTGGTTCTTTCCGTAAAGTAACGTAGATTTGAAAATGAAAATAATAGAATTAAATGAAAAAATACTAAATCATGAATTATTATTTTTTTACTTTTCTTTATTATTTCTATTTTACCCAAAGAACCAAGAATCTGGCGTGTAGATGCTGCCACCTGCCAACGTTGTTGGCCACCAAATGGCAGCATCTACACGCCATATTATTGCTTCCTTCGGTAAAGTAATGGAGATAGAAAATAATAATAAAATAAAAAAATGAAAATTATGAAAGCTTTTATTATTTTCAATTTATTATTTGTATTTTTAAATCAAATTCTATTATTTTTATTTTAAAATCTACGTGACTTTAACGAAAAAAACAAGAATTCGGCGTGTAGATGTTGCCACCTGCCGGCCACCAACGTGGCGTGTAGATTCTGCCAATTTAAAAATTAAAATAATAAATTGAATATAACAAAAGCTTAAATAATATGAAAAGCTTTTATTCAATTGATTATTTTAAAATTGTATTTTTTTATCTCCGTGACTTTACCGAAAGAACCAAGAATATGAATGTGGGTTTTTTGCTTTTATTATTTAAAATTTCACATTTTTATTTGATTTGATTTTTTTTATTTTCTATGGACGTGACTTTACCGAAAGAACCAAGAATATGAATTCCTGAAGTCACGAAAGTTTTGTCACAATCTACACCCAACAATGGTGGCCAGCAGATGGCAGCATCTACACGCCAGATTATTGCTTCCTTCGGTAAAGTCATAATACTGGTAGGAACGAAGTTGTAAACTGAGTGTACCAGCCTGCAATAGATTAATGTGTCCGTCCGTCCCCTTTCAATACTTTAACGAAGTGAAATCTCGTGCTGTTGGGTGTAAAATCAGCAATAGGCAGCGCAGAGACTTGCCCTACCAGCCCACCCTGCAGGGACCTGTTAATACAATTAAAATAATAAATTGAAAATAATAAAAGCTTTTATTTTCAATTTATTATAAAATAATACAAGCTTTTATTATTTTCAATTTATTATTTGTATTTTATTTTTTTGTATTTTAAAATTTCAAATAATAAATTGAAAATGATAAAGCTTTTATTAGTTTAAATATTAAAATTTATATTTTTAAATTAAATTTAATTATTTTTATTTTCAAATCTACGTGACTTTACCTGAAGAACCAAGAATATGGCGTGTAGATTCTGCCAACTTAAAAATTAAAATAATAAATTGAATATAACAAAAGCTTAACTAATATTAAAAGCTTTTATTCAATTTATTATTTTAAAATTGTATTTTTTTTATCTCCGTGACTTTACCGAAAGAACCAAGAATATGAATGTGGGTTTTTTGCTTTTATTATTTAAAATTTCACATTTTTATTTGATTTGATATTTTTTTTATTTTCTATGGACGTGACTTTACCGAAAGAACCAAGAATATGAATTCCTGAAGTCACGAAAGTTTTGTCACAATCTACACCCAACAATGGTGGCCAGCAGATGGCAGCATCTACACGCCAGATTATTGCTTCCTTCGGTAAAGTCATAATACTGGTAGGAACGAAGTTGTAAACTGAGTGTACCAGCCTGCAATAGATTAATGTGTCCGTCCGTCCCCTTTCAATACTTTAACGAAGTGAAATCTCGTGCTGTTGGGTGTAAAATCAGCAATAGGCAGCGCAGAGACTTGCCCTACCAGCCCACCCTGCAGGGACCTGTTAATACAATTAAAATAATAAATTGAAAATAATAAAAGCTTTTATTTTCAATTTATTATAAAATAATACAAGCTTTTATTATTTTCAATTTATTATTTGTATTTTATTTTTTTGTATTTTAAAATTTCAAATAATAAATTGAAAATGATAAAGCTTTTATTAGTTTAAATATTAAAATTTATATTTTTAAATTAAATTTAATTATTTTTATTTTCAAATCTACGTGACTTTACCTGAAGAACCAAGAATATGGCGTGTAGATTCTGCCAACTTAAAAATTAAAATAATAAATTGAATATAACAAAAGCTTAACTAATATTAAAAGCTTTTATTCAATTTATTATTTTAAAATTGTATTTTTTTTATCTCCGTGACTTTACCGAAAGAACCAAGAATATGAATGTGGGTTTTTTGCTTTTATTATTTAAAATTTCACATTTTTATTTGATTTGATATTTTTTTTATTTTCTATGGACGTGACTTTACCGAAAGAACCAAGAATATGAATTCCTGAAGTCACGAAAGTTTTGTCACAATCTACACCCAACAATGGTGGCCAGCAGATGGCAGCATCTACACGCCAGATTATTGCTTCCTTCGGTAAAGTCATAATACTGGTAGGAACGAAGTTGTAAACTGAGTGTACCAGCCTGCAATAGATTAATGTGTCCGTCCGTCCCCTTTCAATACTTTAACGAAGTGAAATCTCGTGCTGTTGGGTGTAAAATCAGCAATAGGCAGCGCAGAGACTTGCCCTACCAGCCCACCCTGCAGGGACCTGTTAATACAATTAAAATAATAAATTGAAAATAATAAAAGCTTTTATTTTCAATTTATTATAAAATAATACAAGCTTTTATTATTTTCAATTTATTATTTGTATTTTATTTTTTTGTATTTTAAAATTTCAAATAATAAATTGAAAATGATAAAGCTTTTATTAGTTTAAATATTAAAATTTATATTTTTAAATTAAATTTAATTATTTTTATTTTCAAATCTACGTGACTTTACCTGAAGAACCAAGAATATGGCGTGTAGATTCTGCCAACTTAAAAATTAAAATAATAAATTGAATATAACAAAAGCTTAACTAATATTAAAAGCTTTTATTCAATTTATTATTTTAAAATTGTATTTTTTTTATCTCCGTGACTTTACCGAAAGAACCAAGAATATGAATGTGGGTTTTTTGCTTTTATTATTTAAAATTTCACATTTTTATTTGATTTGATATTTTTTTTTATTTTCTATGGACGTGACTTTACCGAAAGAACCAAGAATATGAATTCCTGAAGTCACGAAAGTTTTAAGTCACAATCTACACCCAACAATGGTGGCCAGCAGATGGCAGCATCTACACGCCAGATTATTGCTTCCTTCGGTAAAGTCATAATACTGGTAGGAACGAAGTTGTAAACTGAGTGTACCAGCCTGCAATAGATTAATGTGTCCGTCCGTCCCCTTTCAATACTTTAACGAAGTGAAATCTCGTGCTGTTGGGTGTAAAATCAGCAATAGGCAGCGCAGAGACTTGCCCTACCAGCCCACCCTGCAGGGACCTGTTAATACAATTAAAATAATAAATTGAAAATAATAAAAGCTTTTATTTTCAATTTATTATAAAATAATACAAGCTTTTATTATTTTCAATTTATTATTTGTATTTTATTTTTTTGTATTTTAAAATTTCAAATAATAAATTGAAAATGATAAAGCTTTTATTAGTTTAAATATTAAAATTTATATTTTTTAATTAAATGTAATTATTTTTATTTTCAAATCTACGTGACTTTGCCTGAAGAACCAAGAATATGGCGTGTAGATTCTGCCAATTATAAAATTAAATAATAAATTTTAAATAATAAAAGCTTTCATTATTTAAAAAAAATGTATTTTTAATTGAAAAAGCTTTTAGTATAGCTTTTATTATAATATCATAATATTATAATCAAAGCTTTTATTATTATTATTATAATAAAAGCTTTAATTATTTTAGGATTCTCCTCCACGGCGGCCTTTGTCTCCCCCAGTAGCAATGTTTACGACACACCGCACCAGGTACTCATCTGAGGCTGAGTCGACCTCACACTCTCTTACTGTCTCAAAACAACAACCGCCATGCGCCACTAAGTGGCGGTGACGTCACCACGACGCTTATGCCAGGCTATGTGCACCTTGAGGCTACGTGAAGTGTCGATCGCCGGCTGGCAGGAGGTCACGGGGCAGACCCAGGTGCCACTGGTCGACTGACTGAAATGACTGAGATTACTGGCTGATGCACCACCTGTGCCCCCTACTGTGCCAACTTGCTGAGCTTTAGCCACCCGACGCTCCGCTCGTTTTTCTGAGCGTCGCTCCTCCGCCCTCCGTTGTTGTTGGAGGGCGACTGCCTCCAACTGCCCAGTAGAGACACCGCTGGTACCAGTCATTGGCAAGTCCACTCAGCTCCACATCCTCCTGTACCACATCACTCCATCTCTTCTCTAGTCCGTGCCACGCCCGTTTAGCTCCCTCGATCCGGCCGAACAAAAGCTGTTTGGGCATGCGGTGATTGGGCATGCGGGCTACATGGCCCAGCCAACGCAGCCTTGCCTGCTGGAGGAGCTCACCGATGGGACTTTGTCCAGATCTTTCGAGGATTTGTGAGCTCCTCACACAATCCAGCCTGGTTAAACCCAGGATTGATCGTAGGCAGGCCAGCCTAAATGTTTCTAACCGGTGAAGATGCTGCATTAGGGGGGTCCACGTTTTGCAAGCGTACAGAAGGGAGGGAATGACTGTGGCCGAGAAGAACCGAAGCTTCATGCGGAGCGACAGACCAGGTAGCTTCCACACAACGTTACACAACTGATGAAAAGATAATGCCGCTCGACTAATTCGGAGTGAGACCTCTGCTGTTAAACCGGAGCCGATCATGAGCACACTGCCCAGGTATGGAAAACTCTCCACTCTCTCCCCAACTGCCCCATCACCGATTGGGAGTTGTGGGGGTAGAGTGCCCGATGGCATAAAATACCCAGGCAGGTGCTTCGTTTTGGTGGGGCTGATGGTAAGGCCCCACCTCTTAGTGGCACACTCCAGTTTCAGCAGCAGCGCCTCCAACTCCTCCTCTGAATGAGCAGCAATTACCAGGTCGTCGGCATACATAATGTGGTTGACCAATAGGGAGACATCCCTTGACCGCACCTGGGCATCGATCAGCCTCCCATTGTATCTGTACCAGACGTAAATTCCTCTGGTACAGCTACTGAAGGCTTCACGAACTATGTGGTCGAAATAGATGTTAAATAATGTTGGAGCCAGAGGACATCCCTGTCGCAGGGAATGGCTCTGACTCCCGGCTATGTAGTTTTACTCGGGTCTGCTCACCATCATGAAGGTCCTTAATGAGTGTGAGCAGAGGGTCAGGGACTCTGAAAGCACGAAGAACAACTCAGAGCCCAGGCCTACTGATGGTATCATAGGCCTTAACCAGGTCAATAAAGCAGAGATGTAGGTCTAGTTGGAATTCCCTCAACCTCTGCTGTAGCAGACGGACAGAAAATATGACATTTTTGCAGGACCGCCCTTTCTTGAAACCGCATTGGGGCTCCGCAAGCCTCTCCTTAGCGTACCTAGCAAGGCGATGTTGAATAATCCTTGCCAGGACCTTTCCCGGCACACTGAGGAGATAGATGCCCCTGTTGTTGTTACAGTCTGTGCGGTCCCCCTTCTTAAAGAGGGGGACCGCCAGGGCATCCTTCCAATCCTGCGGAACCCGTCCAGTGGCCCAGACTGTTGTTATGATGTCATGTAGGGCAGTCTACGCACAAACGCCACCCTCCCTCAGCATTTCGCTTGGGAGATCATCTCTGCTCCGTGCCTTTCCTGTTCTCAGACTCTGGATCGCCCTCAGTACTTCCTCAACGGATGGTACCTCAGCCAGCCACTCACAGAGGGTGACTTCCTCCTCCAATATTTGAGGCACCGCATCCTCAGCAGAGTCATCCCCACTTTGTCCCATGATGTTTTCCAGGCTGAGGGATTCCCCCTCCCCCAGGACCTCACAGAAATGCTCAGCAAATCTGCAAACCTGTCGCTGGGGGTCGGAGATTGGATCACCCTTCGTTCCCCTAATGATGGTGTAGTGGGTATAAATTGACGAAGAAACTTCTGATGAGGCAACACGATATTTATTGTCTTGGCCCCTTTTTGGGCCATGGACATTAGCCCTGGCGTGATAGCGCTTCCGCCCCCTATTGACGATAAGGGGAAGCTACCAGCCCACAGAGTGGTGAGTGACGATTACCCCTACAATGGTAATAGGTGTGGTGCTATAGGTTACTTTTTTAATGGAGTTAAATAGGGATTTGTGATCGCGGGCCATTGAGGCAGACTCCATCTCCTCAGCAACCCGCGACCACCACCCATCCTTGCAGCGCCTCACGTCTCTCCGAACCTCCGACCGAAGGCTGCGGTAAGCCTCCTCATTCTCTGACGTGGGATGCTGTAGACGATTATAGTGGGCTTGTTGCTTTTTCTCAACCATCCTGAACGCCTCCTCTGTCAGCCAGGGTCTCTGGGGCGGTCTGGACCACGTACACAAAGCAGCCATTGCAGCTGCATGAGTCACAGACCTAAACCTCGCCCATTTACCCTCGACATCAGGAGGAGTGGGGGACGATGCTGTCTCACTCACACTCACTCACAGCGCGAGGCCGACTCATTACATCTCGCGGAGGATCGCGCTGCTGAACAAAAAAAGTTCCGCGGTTTCAGTTTGCAAGCGCGAGTTCACGTTTTAAGGCGATGGGGGCCGTCCATAAATGACGTCACACACCTGGGGAGGGGGGGGTCAGACATTTGTGACAAGGGGGGGGGTTTGAGAAATGTGACGTCATGTCAAAATGCGCAACTTTAAATAAATATAGACAACACGTTCTATTTAGTTAAATAGACTTTTTAATAAATGTTTTCTCCTACAACATCAGAGTGCAGCGCCACATTAAATACAATGACAATAGTTTAAAGCGATTTGAAGCATGTTTTATTTTCAAAATGAAAATATGGTTTTGGGGGGGGGGGCAGAGCTTTGTGACGTCATACTTGAGGGGGGGGTCTGACTTTTTGTGACGCCGTGTGACGAGGGGGGGGGGGGTCAAAAATCGTCCAAAATCTCGTGACGTCATTTATGGTCGTGATATATTATTTTTTATTTTATTTTTCCTACCTACGTGACTTTACCGAAAGAACCAAAGAGTACTTATTTTGGTGGATAAGGAGTAAAATAGTAGATGATAGGATCTGCACTATTGAGGAGTTCTGTTATAATGAATCTGTTGAAATGAATCTTATGTCACCTTAAGTATGCCTTTGTGAGTACACTCGTGACACGGGTGTCATGCGCGTGAACTTTGTCTTTTGTATCAGATGTGCGAGAGCAACTCCGCTGCGAGTCAAGGTGGTGCTGGGAGATTTGCCTTTACCATCGATGGCACTTCACCAGCACCCGTCTCAACCCCACCTCAATCCGGTAGAGTTACAAGAGCGAAAAAACTCATCTCTTGTGACGTCTGTGGGAAAAAATTCCAACTGGCATGGTGCCTAGAATCCCACGTAAGAACGCACAAGGAGACCCGTGATCAATGGTGCGGCATATGCGGACGAAGTTTTGATCAGCCAGGGAAATTCAAAAGGCATATGAAGACCCACGAAAAGTATTACATGATAAAGGGTGCACCAGGTTTGGTGAATAACGGCAGTTTTGCCAATGCGGTGTTGAATCTGATAGAGCCACTGGAATCCGATAGAGTCACTAGAGTGAGAAAACGAATCTCTTGCGACGTCTGCAGGAAAACATTCCAACTGGAATGGTGCCTAGAGTCCCACATGAGAATGCACAAGACCGGTGGTCAAAGCTGCCACATCTGCGATCAAAGCTTTGATCAGCCCTACAAACTCAGAAGGCATATGGAGACCCACGGAAAGAACTCAAGGGGCGCACGTGGCATGGTGAATGACGGCAATTTTGCCAATGCGGTGTTAAAGGTGTGTCAGAGCTACTCGGCTGCGAGTCATGGTGCTGAAAGAATTGCCTTTGCCATGGATGGCACCAGCAGCTCCAGCAGCAGCAGCTTGTCGAGTCCTGGTGGTGAGGAGGCAGAGTTGCAGACAATGCCACCTTCTGCAAAGGGCGCACCTGCATGCAACGAAGTTATTGCTATCACAGCAATCACGCATGGAACGAAGGCGCCTGCTGGGAAACGCCACGCTGACCAGCGCCCGTCTCGACTCCACCTCACTCCCATAGTCACTAGAGTGAGAAAACAAATGTCTTGCCAAGTCTGTGGGAAAGCATTCCAACTGCCATCATGCCTAGAGTCCCACATGAGAACGGACAAAGAGACCCCTGACCAATGGCATCTGCGGTCGAAACTTTGATCAGCCAGGCAAATTCAGAAGGCATATGGAAACCTACGAAAAGGACTATTGGATATTTCTTTGCTGTTCTATTACTGAAGCTATCAACAGAAGGTGTGTACCGGATTAATTGCACTTGTGGAATGCTATGTTGGGCAAACAGGATGAATGATCAGCACAAGACTATAAGAACACCACAGAAATATGAAATGCTCACAAATACAACTGTCAGCAGTAGCAGAACACACGTGCCCACAAGGACACTCAATTGATTTTGATAATGTTGAAGTTCTGTGCAAAACTTGTTACTACTGGCCAAGACTAATTCCAGAATCTATCGAAATTTAAAGAAATAAAAATAATTGTAATTGTTTGGATAGCTACCGACTTAGTGCTACATGGAAGAGAATCATCAAATTACCATTTGTACGGCTATTTTAATACACACAATGGACACTAAGTACAAGATCAATGGGCTAGCATAATGCGCATGTATAATGTATGTTGATTCATTAATCCCCCCCCAGTTTGCGCTCAAAGAGTGCACAAGTGTTGTCACCACATCTACGCCTCTATATAAGGAATTAAACAGGTGGACTTCTCCCAAACCTTGCTGTTGCCTGATGAAGCTAGTTGTAATTACTGAAACGCCGTACTCCGATGGTTAATGTTGTGGCTTGGCTCTATTCAACACACCACACACCGGTGTGCTGTACTAGTGATGAATTGGCATGCTCTGTTTACGTGACAACCCTTACTAGTGGGCTGTCGGGTGGTGGCGGGTTTAACGACACATTTAAATTGTAATAGGTTTTTACCCTTTTATCTGGCACCAAAACTGACACCTTTATGCAAACATGATCCCTTGTATAAAGGTGTCAGTTTTGGTGCCAGATAAAAGGGTAAAAACCTATTACTATATCTTGCTACTGGCAAAGGAGGTCTCATAATGTAAATTCTTACCCCGAGCTCTCAATAATCTGATAGTGCGCTGTTTTTGAGTTGTATGCCTTTTGGCGTCATCTGGTCCAACACCAGTGGAGACTAGGCTCTAAGAAAAGCCGTCTCGGGTGTGCACCAATCAGCTTCAAGGACAGTGTATATCATTATCAGAGTTGTCTCTTTTTGTTTGCATTTTGACTGCTTGTGTTGTGGTTATTGCAAACATGATCCCTTGTATAAAGGTGTCAGTTTTGGTGCCAGATAAAAGGGTAAAAACCTATTACTATATCTTGCTACTGGCAAAGGTCTCATAATGACACATATATTTACGCGATCCAACCCATAAAACCTGTATTATGGATATTTGTCGCGAAAGCCTACGTGTTAAACTGCCATGTATTTTTACGTCTATTGCTGTATTTTCTTACGTGCAATATATTTAATAAACCATCCTAATTTATTCATATTTTTGTTCATAGTTATATCATTGTTGCGCGTGCGGTGTGGTCAGTGGATATTGTTCAGTGGATCAAACCGAGACAAATATTTTTGCAGCAGCTGTGGCTGCACATTGCAACAGCGCATTCCGAATGGTGTAGAACGCATCGCCCAGAATCTGTATCTGTGTGCAAACACCAGGTATGGTTGGTAAGAAACACGTTTGGTTTTAAATGAATAGAACTCGAGCTTCAGCCATATTGTTCATTATAGACCCCACTTTGTAAGCATTAATCACGCAAACCTTGCGCCTGATTCATTTGAGTCGGTGTGCTCATGAGCAACAGGGCATTTGTGGCAAGGTGTTAATGTACCACAGATTAGCACGGTTGGCTACGTACACTGCGAAAGAAGTTCAACACATATTCTTTGGGTCTTTCCGTAAAGTCACGTAGATAGAACAATAAAATAATGAAAATAAATTGAATAAAAAAGTAAAATATATCACGACGTTTCGATCGCAACACAAGCAATCGTCATCAGGAGAAAAATGATAACGATTGCTTGTGTTGTGATCAAAACGTCGTGATATTTGTATTATTATTTTGTATTCACTTTATTTTTTATTATTTTATTGTTCTATCTGCGTGACTTTACCGAAAGACCCAAAGAATATGAATTCCTGCAGTCACGAAAGCTTTAAGTCAAGATTCAAGTTCAACATACATTCATACATTTTGTAAAGCGAGCATCCTTGCACGTACAATGCACTGGACCGCATGTTCGTGTTAAGTGATTCAGGGGCTTTGTCACTGCCTACCCCATGATATAAATAATCTCAGGGAATTCAATTGCAAGTGTGCAATCTCCCTTCTGGTGGGCATCGAGGATGAGTCATACCCTGGCTTGCCAGGAGGCAGTGGAACACAACTGTGGAATCCTTTCCATCTGCACGGGATAGAACGTTGCCCCCTTGCTCACATTCTTTCGTTTTCTGCGAGTGTACTGGTTTCCCCCCACATGTAAACACTCAGTAAGTGGCTGCAAATATCGGAATGTAAAGAGAACCGCAGATCTTGGGCGATTGTTGGGAGTGCCGGCTCACCGCCTGGCTGCTGTCTCCCCGCTCGTCTGTAGGAGACATATAGAGGTACTGAATTAGATTTATATTCTCTACATAACATGATTCCTATCTACACAAAGCACTCACCGCGTGGAGTACAGCAAGTGATATTCCACGAAATAAAAAATAAACGTACATGACCATAACAGAAGCCAATGGGTACAGCTGTGCATACACATACACACATATACACGATTCCTACTGATGGTTGGAACGATTCACCACTGCCGGAGACGGACAGGTGGCAGCCCCAGTCGAGAGGCCACATCTGCGCCGACTCACGGTAAACGTGTGCAGGGCCAGCAGGAAGAGCCCCGGGATCTCGGAGCGCAGCCACTGGTTCCACGTGCTGTCTCGGTCCACGTCCTCGCGTGACGACGACGACACTTCAAAATCACCTGACCGGAAGGAGGGGGGAGGGAGAGTAAGAAGGTACGAAGGGGAACCTTCTAACTCTTTCACAGCGACGCGTTCTTCGCGTGCGTCACCCTGCAGCCAACCTCTCTGCTCTCGTGTGTGAACGTGGGTCAGTTTGGTTTAATCGTTCAGAATGAATGGGGCATGACCCTGGCCCTTGTGCAACTTATTATTTTCCATGAGATAATACCAAACACATAATTCATGTGTGAGTGTGTCTGTGGCCTGCAAGCAAAACCTACATTCTCTCGAGTCATATATCGGGAGCAGTCACAGGTGGGAAAGCATTGCCGAATTCCTTGAAAGGCTCAACTCTCTCCAACTTATGTTGAAAGCATTTACAGTGAGGGAAAAAGTATTTGATCCCCTGCTGATTTTGTACGTTTGCCCACTGACAAAGAAATGATCAGTCTATAATTTTAATGGTAGGTATATTTGAACAGTAAGAGAGACAGAATAACAACAACAAAATCCAGAAAAATGCATGTAAAAAATGTTCTAAATTGATTTGCATTTTAATTAGGGGAATAAGTACTTGACCCCTCTGCAAAACATGACTTAGTGCTTGGTGAAAAAACCCTTGTTGGCAATCACAGAGGTCAGACGTTTTTTTTGTAGTTGGCTACCAGGTTTGCACACATCTCAGGAGGGATTTTGTCCCACTCCTCTTTGCAGATCTTCTCCAAGTCATTAAGGTGTGGAGGCTGACGTTTGGCAACTCGAACCTTCAGCTCCCTCCACAGATTTTCTATGGGATTAAAGTCTGGAGACTGGCTAGGCCACTCTAGGACCTTAATGTGCTTCTTCTTGAGCCACTCCTTTGTTGCCTTGGCCGTATGTTTTGGGTCATTGTCATGCTGGAATACCCATCCACGACCCATTTTCAATGCCCTGGCTGAGGGAAGGAGGTTATCACCCAAGATTTGACGGTACATGGCCCCGTCCATCGTCCCTTTGATGCGGTGAAGATGTCCTGTCCCCTTAGCAGAAAAACACCCCCAAAGCATAATGTTTCCACCTCCATGTTTGACGGTGGGGATGGTGTTATTGGGGTCATAGGCAGCATTCCTCCTCCTCCTCCAAACACGGCGAGTTGAGTTGATGCCAAAGAGCTCCATTTTGGTCTCATCTGACCACAACACTTTCACCCAGTTGTCCTCTGATTCATTCAGATGTTCATTGGCAAACTTCAGACGGGCATGTATATGTGCTTTCTTGAGCAGGGGGACCTTGTGGGTGCTGCAGGATTTCAGTCCTTCAAGGTGTAGTGTGTTACCAATTGTTTTCTTGGTATGGTGCAAGCTGCCTTGAGATCATTGACAAGATCCTCCCGTATAGGTCTGGGCTGATTCCTCACCGTTCTCATGATCATTGCAACTCCACGAGGTGATATCTTGCATGGAGCCCCAGGCAGAGGGAGATTGACAGTTATTTTGTTTCTTCCATTTGCGAATAATCGCACCAACTGTTGTCACCTTCTCCACAAGCTGCTTGGCAATGGTCTTGTAGCCCATTCCAGCCTTGTGTAGGTCTACAATCTTGTCCCTGACATCCTTGGAGAGCTCTTTGGTCTTGGCCATGGTGGAGAGTTTGGAATCTGATTGATTGATTGCTTCTGTGGACAGGTGTCTTTTATACAGGTAACAAGCTGCGATTAGGAGCACTCCCTTTAAGAGTGTGCTCCTAATCTCAGCTCGTTAGCTGTATAAAAGACACCTGGGAGCCAGAAATCTTTCTGATTGAGAGGGGGTCAAATACTTATTTCCCTCATTAAAATGCAAATCAATTTATTACATTTTTGACATGCGTTTTTCTGGATTTCTTTGTTGTTATTCTGCCTCTCACTGTTCAAATAAACCTGCCATTAAAATTATAGACTAATAATTTCTTTGTCAGTGGGCAAACGTACAAAATCAGCAGGGGATCAAATACTTTTTTCCCTCACTGTATGCATTAGTTCTGCCCGTACCTCTTTGTGCCTGTGTAGTGGGCAGGCAAGTGTGGTGGAGCAGCAGGTCCAGCACACGGGGTGTCCAGCAGAGGAGAGGAACTCCCCGTGGTCGTGGCCGGGGAAGCACAGGTCGGCGGCGCTGGGAGCGGCGTCAGTTGCGCGGCGTCTGTGGGAGAAGGCACAGGCCTCTGCTGAAGATTATCATCCGCAGACACATCACACGGCTTGCCGGACACGTCACACACTCGGCCCTGTGATTGTTGAGGTGAGACAGGTTCGCGCGTGGCAACGAATGACTTGTCGCTGGACAAACATCGACGGCAACATCGGGAGAACGCGGCACGAACTCGTGCAGAGTTTCTGGCACCGTATGAATTTACACTCCTTGTAGGTATGTATGTTGAACCTCGTTCGCGCCATACGTCAGCCAGCCGTGCTAATCGTAGGTGCAGATGGATGCAATTGAAGGACGTGGAGCAGAGGTGTCAAAATGAAAAAAATTATTGATACAGAAATTACACAAGTCCAGGGGACTTCACCAAGGCCGTGTTATCCCAGAATCTGACAGAGCACAAATGAAGATTGGCAATGACAAAAAATGGCTTCATAACTATCATTGTTAGATGGCACACTTGCATCTTCAGTCTTCAGTCGGCGTCAGTAATTTAAGAATGCACGCATGATGCGTGACACCAACTAAAATGGCATCGATGCTGACTAATCACATCCTCTCCAAGATGTGGAACTCAAGAGACGAGGATAGCCTCTTCCAAACAGGACTACCCTTGACAATTGAGTTGTCGCCTGGGTAAAAATAAAATGAACTAGGAGATTTCAACTTGAAAATCCAAACCATCGCACCAACAGTAATGGACGGAATCCTATATGAGGCGCACACTGCAGGAGCTTCAGGTGGACTCTGGTACCTGCTTTAACGTCTGTGTGAGAAGCATCTTCTCCCACTGAAAATCAAACAAAGTTGACAGTTAGACAGGACATGTTTTAAAACATCCGCAGTAAAATTCAAGTATGTATACCATTAAAGTAAACTATTTTTTATTTACCAGGTTAGGCCCATTGAGAGCTATTAAGCTCTTTTTCAGAAGCGACCTGGCCACAAATTATAGCTTAACGAAGTAGCTTATCACGTGGAAATTTATAGCAGCCAAATACTCTAATCGCATTACTTACGAATAGCTCACAAAGCGGTTATCCTCCCACTATCCTTGGGTTACCTCCTGTCCCGGTCCAGCCGAGACAGTCTGTGAATTGGCATCTGTGTTTGGGTGGCATGAATTAATTTGTACCGAGATCTGGTACCGGTACTGTGCTGAACTTTACTACTGCATGGTTGTTGACAGACCTATACCGACTGAAACATAGGTCTGGGTTTGATCTCCATAGTGGAAAAGGTGGTAACCCGAAAACTAACACAAACCCTTCCACATTCAACGATAAACACTTTCAAACCGAGTTCGCTCGGAAATGACCCCACTAAACCGCACGTATGTAAACGTTTGACTTCAGTGGTTCCTCCGCCGCGTGCGAACGATGAAGTGCACGGCCTCTCGTGATGATGACCTCACACCCGCATGGCTGCACGAAAGGCGGTGCTGACGAGCATGAGGCAGGTGGAAGAGGCAAAACGAGGAGGCAAGATTTGAGTGCTGTAGTCGGTGGGGTATAGTGGGGGCTATTTCCGAATGATTGATTATAGTGGAAATGAAATTGGCCAAGAGTCCGTTACTTTGTAAACATTAGCATGTATCTACTTTAATACCAAGTCTGCAGGGGTGGGAAAGATGAGGTCTGTTCATTCTGGTGGGCAAAGAGAATTTAGACACTCCAAGTTAAGTCTGGTGGCATACGGATGAAATGCACCTTACAAATGTAAATAATAATAATGATTATTAATGCATCTTCTTCACTCCCACGGTGTTTCCAACCAGGGTTAGGCCATGTAATGATCTGACGTGCTGTACACTTGTACAGTGTTACTGAATTATTGTATCATTATGAATTCAGTGCCCCTTCTGCGACCTTTCCCTAGATCCCCCTCTGGTGTATAACCTGGCCTGCTGACGTCAGGGCTGTAAGCCGCAGATCCCTTTCCCTGCCAGCAGCCAGCGCAATACTGTTACATTACCATTCTATGCCACTACACAGGGACTCCTCTACTTACGAACATTCGACTTACGAACATACAGAGATATGATCAAACCTGTCCGTATGTCCAGTTTCCTGTTTGGACCGAGAGTCACAAGTTCATGGTGGCATCTACATCTGCAGAACGTGAAGAACCAGAGGCAACTTTTAAAGCCATTCACCGTGTTTAGTGTACAAGCCGTAAAACGTGTTTGAAATCGACGGGAGTAAAGTTGGACTCACGAACAAATCGACTTACGAACAGACCTCTGGAACCGAACTCGTTTGTACGTACAAGAGTCTGTATATGGTGGTCACTCTGAACAACACAGACCCAGCCTCCTTTTTACTATTTTTGGTCCATTAGGACATTACCAGACACATCTTTCTGTGCTAACGACCACACAATACACATTAGACGAGTCATAACAGGTCACGTTTAATAGTCTAAACTTGTCTGGAGTAAGTCGCATACGGAAGACATTTTTGCACATTTGCAGAATTACATGTTTATGATAAAGGAACCATGTGTATTGCATTACACAGGGGTGCTTGAACATGTGTGGATGCAGATTCCCGCAGCAATACAGGGAATAGGTTGTTTGCAGCGCCACTGATTAATCAGAATCAGAATCTTTTTTATATCCTGGAGGAATACGATGAGCTATGAAGATCTTTTTCACATATGTCCAGTAGGGGCGGGTCAGCGAGCTATTTCCAAAACCGATGAGAGGCAAGATGGAGAAAATGTAAGCAAATTGCTAAAAATACAAAGTACATACATTCCTGCCAATTTGTCAACAAATGCAAGCTTCGGCAAGGTAGCAACACAACAACCACAGCTTCAGCCCACAACAAGACTCCACAAAGTCCCTCAATTGCATTGCATTAAAATTGAACATTTAATGAGCGATATATGAAATAGCGTTACCAAATGACAATATTCCCTTCGAATACCTGACTAATGAATGAGGCTAAGACGCTTGCAGTAATGTTCAAATATGCATCACAAGCCATTCAGAAGTGGTAGGCCTCACGTGACCACAGGGCACCACAGTGGCAATATGTTAACTACCTCGCCTGGTACGCAAGAGGCCGTGGATTCAATCCGGACCCTGTCGCCTGCTGTATATTTTGAGGTTGCATGTCTCTTTCACTACATTTAGAATAAACATCACGCGTTTAGAGTATTTGGCATCTATAAATTTCCACGGGATAAGCCACTTCGTTGAAGATAACATTTGTGATAGCCAGGTTGCTTCTGAAAAATAGCTCCATAGCTCAGTGGGGCCTCAAACTGGTAAAATAAAAAAATATAGTTTATATTCTTGGTTCTTTCGGTAAAGTCACGTAGAAGGGAAACAATAAAATAATAAAAATATAAAACAATAAAATTCTCACGACGTTTCGACTGCAACATCACCTGATGATCATCATCACCTGATGATTGCTTGTGTTGCAGTCGAAACGTCGGGAGAATTTTGTCTTATATTTTTATTATTTAATTGTTTCCCTTCTACGTGACTTTACCGAAAGAACCAAGGATATGAATCCCTGCAGTCACGAAAGCTTTAAATCAAAATATAGTTTAGTTTAAAAGTTATAGTTTGAGAATGGCGGTCCGATGGGAGGGAGTGAAGGGGTATTGTGAGGAGGCGTCATCGAGAGTGGAAGCTGCTGGTGGGAGCATGGGAGGTGTGGGGAGTGTGAGTTGCATCGGCATTGTGGAGAGGGAAGGGGTGAGAGTGTTGTAAGCGATGGGGCTGGGGGAGGAGTGTTGGATATGACGATGTGGAAGCTGTGTCGGTGATGAGGTGTGTGCTTGAAGTGAGGATTACATGGGGAGCGGTGCCGAAGTGGTTAGCGCACCGTGCGACGGGATCCGGCGACCCGAGTTCTATTCCCACTCACGGCCAACATCGGTGACGAGTATCTGAACCAATCTCGGTCCCATCCCAGGTCTATTCTGCCTTAAAATGAGTATCCAGGTTCGGTGAATGAGAGGAGACAAAGGCGGCCAGGCGTGGTGCTGGCTACCCATCCCATCTCAGTGTGTCACCCCATGGCACCTGGGTAATGGAGGTGGTGATGAAGATGGTGACGACGGTGATGATGATGTTGATGACGATGGTGATGACGAGTCACTCACTCAGATTCACAGAGCCACACTCAGAGACTCAGTCACTCACTCAGACTCACAGAGCCACACTCAGAGACTCACAATCACTCACTTAGAATCACAGAGCCACACTCAAGAGACTCACAGCTACACTCAAGAGACTCACAGTCACTCACTCAGACTCACAGAGCCACAGACTCACAGCCACACTCAGAGACTCACAGTCACTCACTCAGTCTCACAGAGCCACACTCAGAGACTCACAGAGTCACTCACTCAGACTCACAGAGCCACACTCAGAGACTCACAGAGTCACTCACTCAGACTCACAGAGCCACACTCAAGAGACTGACAGAGTCACTCCGAGAATCACAGTCACTCACACAGACTCACACTCACTCAAGGAGACCCACAGACTCACTCACAGACTCACAGAGTAACTCACACACAGACTCACACTCACATACTAGTTCTGACACACACACAGACTCGCAGAGTAACACGCACTCAGAGACTCACAGAGTCACGCTCAGTCACTCACTCAGGGACTCACAGTCACTCACTCAGAAACTCGCACGCACTCACAAAGCCACACTCAGAGATTCAGACACTCACTCAGAGGCTCAGAGCCACACTCAGAGACTCACGCTCAGTCACTCACTCAGAGACTCACAGTCACTCACTCAGAGACTCACAAAGTCACTCACTCAGAGACTCAGAGCCACAGACTCACAGAGCCACATTCAGAGACGCACGGAGTCACTCACTCAGAGACTCACAGTCACTCACTCAGAGACTCACAGAGTCACTCACTCACTCAGACACTCGGAGACTCACTCAGACTCACACAGACTCAGAGTAACTCACACACTCACAGACTTACACAGTAACTCACAGTCACTCCCACTCAACTCAGTCTCACCGGGTAACACACACAGACTCGGAGTAACTCACATGAACTCACAAAGTAACTCACTCACAGACTCACACAGACTAACAAACAAAAACAAAGATCCCCAGTGAACCCTTAACAGACTGTAGGGGCAAGTGCTGTTAGCGAGCACCTACGAAGGCCGGCACGGCACACGAGGGGGTGGGTGGCCAGCACCACGCCCGGCCGCCTTTGTCTCCCCCATTGGCGATGTTTACACACAGCAACCAGGTACTCATTTGAGGCCGAGTCGACCTAGGGGAGGCCCAAGACCTGTTCAGATAATCGTCACCGGTGTTGGTGGCCGTGAGCGGGAATCGAACTCGGGTCGCCGGGTTCGTAGCGCAGCGTAGCGCTAACCGCTGCGCCACCGCTCCCCACACCCTCGCTCACAAACACAACGCAGGCAGCGTGGGCAGCCCTGGTCCATCCACTGCTGGATGAGGGCCTTGCCATGCCGTGCGAGTTATTTGACCAGAAGCGCAGTGCGTGTTGTTAACATTCCCCGTGTGGTGGATAGAATCGGAGGGCTTTCCCCAGCCATCACCCACCAGGAATGGTGAAGTATAGTCAAATACTTCCTGTGACCAACACGGCGTTAGGAGACATTCATACAACCCACAGATGGACTAATAATTATTGTAAGTACTGTGGTGTACTTAAAATAATGTGTGGATGAGGAGGAGGAAGAAGCTCCAGAAGTCGCACTTCAGCAGCCACCACTGCCCCTTCGCAGTATCAACAACCACGCAGACAAATGCACTGCCACATCCTACAACACGCGTTTGTTCCTTCAAAGTAGTGAATTAGCGTCCCAACACGCTGGTTCACGAAGATGGAGCGGTCATATAATGAGCTGGACAGCGACAACAACTTAAATCAGCGGTAATAATGCGGCAGACACGCAGGAAGCAATACTTAGGTAGGCCGCGATGAGACCACGGGGCTCGGATGGCGACCCTGCCTGGGAAGGTGCACACAAACTCCTCACAGAGTGAGCACCACAATGTTGTCCTTACAACACACAGTGGTCTCGCTTTTCTTTCATATCCACGAGCACAGCAACATCCAGCAACACATATCTCCTCACATTGTGCCCAGGACTGCTTTAAATAAAGATTTTAAATAAACTTTCCCGCCAAAAAATGTTATTGAGGCGTGTGTGGGTATCGATGTGGAACTTGTGATCACATTGCTAAGAGCCGAAACACAAGGGACCCACCACCCCACACATCCTACTACTGTTGCTGCTGTTGCTGCCTTGTGAAGTCTATGATGATGATGATGATGAGCAGCAGCAGCAGCGAGATAATGAGGAGGTTGAATGTGATGATGATAATGTGGAGTAGAGTCAGGGGGGTTATGCCCAAAGTTCTCTGTCCTCACCTCCCCACCACCGCCACGTCCCAACTCTGAACATCCACACATCATCATCATCGACCAGCAATGACCAACAGCAGCTCACAGCCCATTAAATACACCACCAGTAGGACAATTGTATGGAGGAGGCCAAACAAACATCTAAAACTAACAAAATAACAATTGCCACCGAGAACTGTTTCACATAACTCGTGCACTCAAAGTCCTCAGACAATTGCAGTTATCTAAAGGTTCTAATTGTGCCCGAGTGTGGCTGCGTCTTGCCTCGACAAAGGCATCGCCAATCCGCAAACTCTCGACGGCTCCGGCTGGCTCTCTGAGCACAAACTTTGACATTTGAACCTCACGAAATGTCTCTGCACAAGTTCCAGCGGTGTCTAGGTGGCAGTAAGTGAATGCACGCACGTGTGAACGAGGAGGAGGAGTGTTTCTATTATGAGGACAGTGCTGCTGCTGTTGTTGTTGTTACTCTACGATGTTAGTAGAGCTTAGCTAGAAAAGTCTTTGTCAGGAGGCCCCAAATATCCCCTCCACCAAACAAAACTGTCGGGAACAGAGACTTGAACCTCAGTAACGCTTCGACAAAAGTGCGTCAATGTTCTCATCGCTAGTGCACACGTGTCGTCATTACCTTATCAGTGCCCTACCTTATTACAGACCAATTCAGACATTATCGGTCACCCCTTAACAATCTCCACCGTTCATCCTACAAAGTCCCCATGACAAGGAAGAAACACCACACAGAGACATTGTGTTTTTTAACCCCTATTGAAACGTCCGTACGCCGTAAGGAGCCGCAAACTCAATGTCCCCGCCGCGCAAGAAGACGGCGTAGAAGACCGCGCGGGTCGGCAGGGGTCACGCTGCTGCTGCTGCTGCTGTGGAGCTCCGCTGTGAGTCGACGCAGAAGGGCGGCGGTGGTGGTGGTGAGAGCCCCGACTCCCGGAGTCGCAGTGACAGTCGCGTGGCACGGCAGTCGTGGTGGGGCTCTCTGGCTGCTGCTGCTGCTGCTACGGGAGATGAGCGGCAACTCCGCGATGTCTGCTCCCTCCTCCTCCCTTGTGGTGTCAATGGGGGGGGGGGGGGGAGCGCTCCTTGAGATCCTCTCGGCAAGGCCTGGCCACCCCTGATGGCTCTCCTCCTCCTCCTCCTCTCGGCGGTGTCACCACCTCGTCCACCTCCTCTTCAGCCTCACGTTGGGATTTTGCTCCACGTAGCACACCACTGTCACTGAGAGTTTACCGTGACAACAACAACAACAATCCTTGTACAGAGACGCAATACGCCCGCCAATATTCCTCTCCCACGATGATATGAGGCCTGTTACTTTCGTCAATTACCCCCTCAAAATATCGGATGGGAATCACTTTGAGATAAAATCACCATCTTAACACGTTAACATAACTGCTCCTCAGCAACAATATTCACCCAAAATAAATATTTTATTGATGTAATATTTTAAACGATAGTCAACTACTTCGTTTTTTTAATACGAGCAGACAGCACACATCTATACAGTAAACATACAGAACGATAATCTGTAGTGGTGTCCACTTTAACATTATTTTAAGCCAGCTTCCTCATTGCTGTGCATTCGTCAGACACTAAATTAATCTCCCTATGCCTGTCCTTAGCCCAAATAACTTATATCGCCTTGTAACTCGTGTCATAGATCACATTTAGCCACACACAGAGATCACAAATGAATACAAATGTATGCAGCTGCCCCCCCCCACCCACCCCCAATTTTAGTCCAAAATCTAAAATGTGTGCATATTTGTGACTTTGGTTTAAAGAGAAAAAAATATGAAATTATATAATTATATCTGTGAAAAAGTTATTTGCAGCTCATCAAATTCCTCCAGTATAAATACACATGCCGATTCTGACATTCATTGTAAGTATGTAATGTTCAACTTCTTTCGCACCGTATGTAACCGACCATGCTAATCGGAGGTGCAGAGGAAGGGCAACAAACTAAACACAAACAGCGTGTTCACGGTGTGTTTAATGGTTCCCTCAGCCAGTGGGATTCACACTCTTGGCTTAGGACCACTCATGGAGGGTGAATGAGCATTGCCTCCGCCCCTGCGTGTTGCGATGCTCAGAGCGAGGTGACAACTCTCATTCCGTGCGTTCTCCCCCCCACCCCACAGCATCAACAACAAGAGACAGCAGCTGGAGTTGGAGATCATGAAGATCCTGTAGAGCAAGGGGGACCCTGACAACAACAACATCGTCACCCTCCTGGACAACTTCACCTTCCGGGGACACAACTGCGTCGTCCTGGAGCTCATCAGGTGAGTGTCATGGCGTCCGATGAACACCGATCCAAAGACAAAGATTAACCAGTATAGCCTGAGAAGATTGTTGGGGCAAGTGCTGTTAGCAAGTAGCACCTATGAAGACGGGCAAGGCACACGAGGGGGTGGGTGGGCAGCACCACGCCCGGCAGCCTTTGTCTCCCCAGTGGCGATGTTTACACACCGCACCAGGTACTCATTTGAGGCTGAGTCGATCTAGGGGAGGCTCAGGATTGGTTCAGATAATCGTCACCGGTCTTGGCCGTGAGCGGGAATTGTAGAGCAACGCGCTAAACGCCGCACCACCGCTCCCCCAAACACCGATGCGTCCGTGTGTTCACACACATGAATCATTTGGATGTAGAATAAATGTCCGTAGGCTTTCAGAATGCCCTAGAATTATTGTATTTGTACGCGGCTCCATGGTCAGACATAACTCTTTATAATGCCTTCCTGCCTCATTGACTATCTTTTGAGTTGAGCGGCAACCCTGTATGGTTACTCCGTGCGGCTTTGCCTCAGTCAAGCACGTGTGCTCCCGTTCAAGGGGCCAATCAGGGAATGGGTCACAAGCCAGAAGAAACTGTAACCGTTCACGTTTTGTGCCGTCACGCAGCGGAGACCTCCTCCAGAAGCTGGACGAGACCTATGGCTTATACATGACGGAATTGAAGCCGTACGTGGGCTCCATGCTGCGGGCCCTGGCAAAGCTGAAGGCGATGCACATCATTCACGCGGATCTGAAGCCGGTTAGTAAACTAAGCAGCCCGCTGCGTCTTTTGTCCGTCAGTATGGAGTTAGTGCCTCAGTTCGTGCAGTTGTAGAAAATGAGAACACTCTTGGAAACCTTAGTAACAGGATTTCGAGATATCTTATTCTACACCGCAACAACACTCATGCCATGACTTGCTATTTCATAAACACAGATAGCCAAAACTTGCATAGAAATACAACTTTTCACGTGGATCTCTGTTTGCTCTCAACAACCAACGCTCTGTGGAACATTTAATATTTTCTAATTTGCGTTAAACAACAACGACCACTGCCCTAAGCAACAATTCCGAATGCCAAAGCTAAATGATGGGCTTAGCAGTGGTGCGGAAGTTCGCAAACTGCACTCAGAGGTTAATGACCCGAATTCGATTTCTGGCCACGGCTTAAACCAGGGTTTGGATGATATCTGAACCGGTTCTGGATCCCATTGCCTTCAACAGCCCCCTGAGCAGCATGGTGAGGTATGGCCATACAACCCCCTTGATTAACACGGCATGGGGTAGGGAGATCTTTAAGCATGATTACATTTACAAAGGGCAGTAAGTGTTCAACAAAAATGAGTACATGAAATCCTTGAGTAAACCGCCATGAACCAATTCAACAAGACGCAATCTCACCGACACATCACGAGTTTCACTGACAACTACTCTGTCATTTTTGCAGGCAAACATCTTGGTCAAAGACCACATCAGTGGCAATATCAGGCTCACGGATTTTGGCCTGAGCATCAGCGAGACTTGCCCAAGTGAGTGATCTAGCTGCCCTGTGTGTGTGTACGTGTGTAGCAGCATGTGTGTGTGCGTGTCACAGTGTTTGTGGGGAGCGGTGGTGTTAACGGTTAACACGCTGCGCTACGAGCCTGTTTAAGCTATATGGGGGGGTCTTTGTCTTCGTGCTGTGGTGGTGTGGTGGTTAGCACCGCTTAAAAAAAGTGTGGTAGTGACACTGATACCCTTCAAACGTTACATTTCGTCAATCATTTGGCCAGGATTTCAACTCTCAACCTCCCAGTTTTGAGGAGGGTAGTTGTCAAACAAGTACCAGTAAACCGGTAACAATTTTCATAATCGATTGCTGGTATTGAAAGTCTGGAGCCAGTAGCCAATCCCATTGGAATTTTTGTCGCGGATGGCTGATTTACGTGTGATTTACATGTGATTTACGTTTGCAAATGTACAGATCGCATGGCAGCCCTAAGTACCTTTGTCCTCATTCCTCACTTAACCTTTTCCCGTTCCGAGACGTCTGCACGTTACAGGGTGGTGGTAGGTGTCCCCGGTTCATCACTGAATCTTGAAACGCGCAAAGTGGCTCGGCGTTAATTTTATTCAGAGAGGCGTCGCAGCGCCGTTGCTTTTAAAGAAGTTGTTACTCACCGCAGAGAACTCTCGCGACACGACAGCTGCACTCTATGATAGCTGGCACCAGTGTAATGAAAATATTTTACATTTCTAAGTGCTACCCAGCTGATACACGCATTTACGTGGGCGATCTTTGTATTTGTGCGTATTTTGAGTGCCATACGTGACTGCGTGTGCATACCCTCATCTATTCTGCACTTCACAAGTACAGGTGAATAATGTGCAAGTGCCACCTTGTTTGGTCACCTGTCTGTCCGTGTGCTGCTAGGAGCTTGGTGTCTTGGCTCGATGTGGTACATGGCCCCCGAAATGTACTTTGGGCTCCCGGTCACATGCAGCGCGGACATGTGGTCACTCGGATGTGTGGTGGCCGAGATGCTCCTCCGGAACCCGCTCTTCAAGACAAGCTCGGAAGACCACATCGGCTATCTCATCCAGGTATCTGACGCGTAGGAAAACACCATTGCATATATCCAGTTGGTTATAAGGTCCTGCTGTTGAGCTACAAGGCTGTCAGTGGGTTAGCCCCACAATACTTACAAGAGCTGATCCACTCATGTACACCAATGAGGTCCTTGAGATCTTCTACTCAGTTTTCTGAGGTCAAGTCTCAATTCCTGAGGGCGATCGGGCTTTTTGCCAGTGCAGCTCCAAGACTATGGAACGCGTTGGCCTCTGATAACAAGACAGAATTTTTAAAGCTATTTAAATCTCGCCATGAAAACTCACCTCGGTAAAATGGCCTATTCCCCATAGTTTTGGTCGTCTCATTTCCTCGTTTTGGTCGTCTCATTTCCCTGCTTTCCATACACGGGGCGCAATGGGATCATCGGATTAAATGCGCCTTACAAATATTAATTATTATAATATATACATACTGATGAATTCTGTATTTTTTATTGTAACAAACCTCGAGCCCGATACGGCACCACCAAACCGGGCGTCATATTTCCCATGGGACCGTTCCAACTGCGCCATATAAAGGAGGAGGGAGGGTTTAATTCGAATTTGAACCAACGATGGAGTCCACGATAAACAACAACAGCAGCAGCAGCAGGGGGTTGGTTATGACTGATGGCGCACGACGATCCACCAGCGTACAGACCCGCTGTGCGATGGCTCATGCGACAAAGCTGGTTACGTGCAGGGCTGTCGTCATCCTCTGGGCCTTTCACTGGTCAAAAAATGTCGCTCAGCTGCCGGTACACGGGAGAGGAGTGGACGTGTTCACTGCATGATCACGCACCATTTGCATGAGTAAAGAAGTAAAGAGAGATTTCGGGTTCATCAGTAATACCAGAGAATCAGAGCGTCAGGCTGATGTCCTTCGGAATGATTACTATTGTTATGACTATTGTGGTTTGTTGTTAATCCCTGAGGCTTTCAGGGCCTGTGTTGGAGAGCAACGAAGCCGCACGTAGTAACCACGTCATCAATTAAAGACCAAATATGTATGCTTCGCCTGATGATAGAGATAAATATCTGCAAACAGTATGTACAAGAGCAGGCAAAGTTCATTGTTCATCGACGTTTCAATGAGACAAAGTGCAGCGTATGTACGCTCTGTTCACTCGAGCGACGGACCTCATCCAACTCATCCCTCTTGTGATCTTGGTTTCAGATGTTGGGGCTCCCACCCAAAGCCATGATTGACGCCTCGACCCACAACATTATCTCCTTTGGTGAGTGGACAGGGGGGGTGGTGAGGTGGTGGTGTTGCAGTTCGTAGCTGTTGATGCTGCTGCTGCTGTCACTGCCCGGAGAGTCATGGCCGTGCAGCCGCGTGTCTCGTGCTCTGTGCTTGAATAGAAAGGCATGGAAACTGCTTCGCGTAATTTAAAAATGAACTATGCTTTATTTGGGTTTAAAAGTCACAACGGTCTTGGCAACGTACTTTTCAGTACGTGTTGAATTAGTGCGACAGTAAGGAGTCTTATGAAAAAAATACTTTAAAAGGAACGGTTATGTTTAGGAAGCACAGTATATTTGGAAAACCAATCGGGATTTGCAATCCAACAGAGGACGTATGCATTAATTACATGGAATCTGGCCATCACATTTTTCATGAAGATGAGTGGCGGTTTTTTTTTATATTTCAGCATGACTTAGCACAATTTTAAAAAATTGTGTGCCAGATGCAACGGTATCCTAAATCAGCATAGAACAGTTCTACCATAGTACAAAACAACCACAGAGAACAACCCTCCACACAAACTGTGGGTCCTTGATTGAGAAATATATTATGCTTAAAAGCACGCTTGTACAACAAACTACCATCCTCTCCAAATGATGCAAATAATAATATAATACTAAAATAAACATCAAAGTGTCTCCTTGCTCAAACAAGTATCAGGAGGTTCTCGTCTCCTCCGGTGGCCCAGAGTTGAGAGTGGGAATTTCACTTTAACGCTTAGGAGCCATCCTTTCCACACGACTACTGCAAACGTCTCACAAACGGTTACAAATTTTATCGACCCTGGAGGGATGACAGGCTGTAGTCGACCGCCAACATGGAATCATATTTGCAAACATCGCAATTGGAGGGTTAAGGACTGCCGCCGCATTGTACTGATCGCCACAACTAATTCAGTGTTTCTCTCTTTTTCTCTCTCCGATAAACAGACAAAAAGAATCGCCCCGTCGTCAACGGGAAACGGATCGTCCCGTGCTCCGTGTCTTTGGAGGCGGTTCTGGGAACCCGCAATCAAAAGTTCATCAATTTTCTCAGCGGGTGCCTTTAGTAAGAGACTTGTTACTATTGTCTACATTTCACCTCGTACAAATAATTAAATATAAATCACTTTGCGTCTACCATCAACATTACTGGAAACGATCTTAGACCTCACGTGTCGTTTGGGCTAGGACTGCAAAGTTTCGTGTCACACCGGGGCATCGTTTCTTCATCTCGTCGTTTTTTAAAATAAATATCGTTTCTGACAAAAGTGTTGAGGATAGAATTGCTCATTTCACCCCAGACCACGATTCAATGAAGCGATTTTAGAATGCAACAGGCACCTGACTCCCTCCGTTTGCCTCCTTGGCAGGTGGGATCCCCAACGTCGCCTCACACCCACGGAGGCCCTCAACCGCCCATTATTGTGGGGCGGCAGGGCCGTGCCACCGCAAGCGAACTTCCCGCCTTGCCCAGCCATGGACACGGAGCCGGTGGCGGCCTGCAGCCTCTCGGCAGTCTCCAGTCTCAGCCAGGGAGATTGCCAAGTCCCTACTGCAAGGAGGCAGACTTCGGAGTCCACTTGGTCAAATCAGAATACTGCAGGCTCAGTTTCTGGGAGCGAGTGGGCTTCGAACTCGGATTGGGGAATGGAGTCGGAGCGGGGAGTGGAGTCGGCGGGTGACTGTGCGGTAACACGCCTGTCTGAAAAATTCCCCAATCAAAGTGGTGGCACCAATGACGTCATCGCGGAGGAGGAGGAGATGGAGTCGGCCACGAGACAAGAGTGAGTCTCCACGCAGAAGTGCACCTTGAGAAAAATGTGTATTGGGGAGGTCATTCAGACAATGTGTCTCCTGCTATAAATTAGCATATAGCAAACACCATCGATCATCATAAATTAGTTACTTGAGTAAATTACACATTCCTATAGCAAGGGCAAGTCTATTTAAATTACAACCACTGTTGATTCCCACAATGTGGTATTCACGATTGAGAGGAAGTAAAAATATTGAGGACACATGAGATTTGGGTTCTGTATCAGATGAGACAAGTTCTGTATTGTAAGAACGGGGAATCTTAAATTTTTATTTAAAGCTTTCGTGACTGCAGTAATTCATATTCTTAGTTTTTTCGGTAAAGTCACGTTGAAGAGAAACAACAAAATAATAAAATATATATAAAACAATAAAAATTCTCACGACGTTTCGACCATAACTCAAACGGTCGTCTTCAGGTGTGTTGGTTCGCATAAATTTATTTGTAAACGGCGCATTTATTTATTTATAAAAAAATAAAAAAACGGTTAGCGCCACGCGCAACGATTTGGCAGTTTACCCAGGACTAGTCCATCTATATTCTGAAAAGAGGAGGGGGGAGACGAAATTTTTTATAATGTATGCTGTCTGAAAGCCACTGTAAGCGTGAACAATCAATTAAGACCTGAAATGGTTTATCAAATCTTTCCAATGATTGCTAAGATAGAATCCATCTTCTCGGTTGAAATTGTCTCTGTGCTTGTATATGTGGATAGCCTCATGAACGAATCTCTCATGGAAGCCAGATGGCTTACAAAGAACCTCTGTCTTGGAAAAGTCAATGGCATGTGAGCCTACTGAATTAGAACAATGATCTGCCACGGCCGAGGTGTTGGTCCTACCGTGTTTAAGGTCTGCTTTGTGTTCACGAATGCGGTCCGAGACATGGCGTTTGGTTTCTCCAATGTAACTACTACCACAGAGGCAACTTAGTTTGTAGACACCAGGGTATTGTATGTCCGGAATCACATCTTTTACAGACGGAACCAGATCACGTATTTTATGTAATGTGTTGAAACGGACCTGGATCTTGTGTTTATTCAAGATTTTGGAGATCTTTTTTGTGATCCCAGCAATGTAGGGTAAAGTGATGGTTTTGAAAGGCTCCTCAAGAGGGTTTTTCTTCATGGTTTGAGTGATAGCTTTGCGGATTGTATAGTCGGAGTAACCATTAGCCCTAAGAGCTTGGTGTACGTGCTTGAGTTCACTGCTTATGTGTTCCTGGTCGGATATGCATTGGGCTCTATGATACAGAGTCTTGATGAGAGAATTCTTCTGTGATGGATGGTGGTGGGAATCCGGTTTCAGATAAGCATCCGTATGGGTAGCTTTCCTGTAGACAGAGTGGCTCATTGAACCATCAGGTCTCTTTTTAATTAGGACATCCAAAAAAGGTATCTTGCCATCTATTTCGACTTCCATGGTAAATCTGATGGCTGGGTGTATGGAATTGATGTGGTCGAAGAATTGGTCTAGAGCAGGCCGGCCATGTGGCCAGATGACAAAAGTGTCATCCACGTACCTCTTCCATAAGGTTGGGCGCAGAGTGGCAGTCTGGATGGCGTCAGTCTCAAATTTCTCCATGAAAATGTTAGCTATAACTGGAGAAAGGGGGGAGCCCATTGGGGTGCCCTCAGTTTGTTTGTAGAAAGTTCCATTCCAAGTGAAGTATGTATTGGTTAAACAGTGTCTCACCAGGGGGGGTACCTCAGTGTTTAGTCCTTGATGAACTAAGTCTTCAATTATTGCAATGTGTCAGGTACAGGAACCTTGGTGAATAAAAAAACTACATCAAAACTGACAAGCAGGTCGTCTGGGGACAGGGAAATACCCTTGATTGTCGATACCAGGTGAGTAGAATTTTGTACCGCAGAGGTGGTCTTTCCAGTGAAAGGACGCAGGATTTCAGACAAAAAACGAGCTAGTTTGTAGGTGGGGGAGCCGATAGTAGAGACTATGGGACGAAGGGGTGTATCTACTTTATGTATTTTTGGTAAGCCGTATAATCTTGGTGGCCTGGCAGCAGAAGGTTTCAACGAAAACTGTTTAGATTGATTAATTAATGCGGTTGAATCAGAAATTATTTTGTTGGTTTGTGTGACGAGGCTGTTGGTGGGATCTCTTTTATTTTTGTATAACTACCATCGTCGAGTAATTCTTTAATTTTGTTGTTGTATTCTATTTTATCCATGATGACAGTAGCATTGCCTTTGTCAGCTGAGAGGACTACAATATCATTCCTCTTTTTCCAAATTTAACCTCCTCTTCAACAAAAGACCGGACCCACACACCAAAAAGTTAGACGTTAATAAAGTCGTAATTAATCGCAGTAACAGTTCTATTTCCGATGGTCTGAAATCCGTTTTAGCTAAAGGTCTAAACTTTGCAGTCACACCTAAACACATACCAGTTAATGATATAATTGCCCAAGTAGACGTTGCTCTCAGGGGCCTGGGTCACATCGCTGCAGACGTAGCAAGATCTGAAATCGCTGCAACCCTCAAAAACGCTAAGATGCCAGCTAGCAACCTCAGCAAAGATGAGCGTTTTGAATTATATAAATTAAAAAAGAGGAATGATATTGTAGTCCTCTCAGCTGACAAAGGCAATGCTACTGGCATCATGGATAAAATAGAATACAACAACAAAATTAAAGAATTACTCTACGATGGTAGTTATACAAAAATAAAAGAGATCCCACCAACAGCCTCGTCACACAAACCAACAAAATAATTTCTGATTCAACCGCATTAATTGATCAATCTAAACAGTTTTCGTTGAAACCTTCTGCTGCCAGGCCACCAAGATTATACGGCTTACCAAAAATACATAAAGTAGATACACCCCTTCGTCCCATAGTCTCTACTATCGGCTCCCCCACCTACAAACTAGCTCGTTTTTTGTCTGAAATCCTGCGTCCTTTCACTGGAAAGACCACCTCTGCGGTACAAAATTCTACTCACCTGGTATCGACAATCAAGGGTATTTCCCTGTCCCCAGACGACCTGCTTGTCAGTTTTGATGTAGTTTCCTTATTCACCAAGGTTCCTGTACCTGACACCATTGCAATAATTGAAGACTTAGTTCATCAAGGACTAAACACTGAGGTACCCCCCCTGGTGAGACACTGTTTAACCAATACATACTTCACTTGGAATGGAACTTTCTACAAACAAACTGAGGGCACCCCAATGGGCTCCCCCCTTTCTCCAGTTATAGCTAACATTTTCATGGAGAAATTTGAGACTGACGCCATCCAGACTGCCACTCTGCGCCCAACCTTATGGAAGAGGTACGTGGATGACACTTTTGTCATCTGGCCACATGGCCGGCCTGCTCTAGACCAATTCTTCGACCACATCAATTCCATACACCCAGCCATCAGATTTACCATGGAAGTTGAAATAGATGGCAAGATACCTTTTTTGGATGTCCTAATTAAAAAGAGACCTGATGGTTCAATGAGCCACTCTGTCTACAGGAAAGCTACCCATACGGATGCTTATCTGAAACCGGATTCCCACCACCATCCATCACAGAAGAATTCTCTCATCAAGACTCTGTATCATAGAGCCCAATGCATATCCGACCAGGAACACATACGCAGTGAACTCAAGCACGTACACCAAGCTCTTAGGGCTAATGGTTACTCCGACTATACAATCTGCAAAGCTATCACTCAAACCATGAAGAAAAACCCTCTTGAGGAGCCTTTCAAAACCATCACTTTACCCTACATTGCTGGGATCACAAAAAAGATCTCCAAAATCTTGAATAAACACAAGATCCAGGTCCGTTTCAACACATTACATAAAATCCGTGATCTGGTTCCGTCTGTAAAAGATGTGATTCTGGACATACAATACCCTGGTGTCTACAAACTAAGTTGCCTCTGTGGTAGTAGTTACATTGGAGAAACCAAACGCCATGTCTCGGACCGCATTCGTGAACACAAAGCAGACCTTAAACACGGTAGGACCAACACCTCGGCCGTGGCAGATCATTGTTCTAATTCAGTAGGCTCACATGCCATTGACTTTTCCAAGACAGAGGTTCTTTGTAAGCCATCTGGCTTCCATGAGAGATTCGTTCATGAGGCTATCCACATATACAAGCACAGAGACAATTTCAACCGAGAAGATGGATTCTATCTTAGCAATCATTGGAAAGATTTGATAAACCATTTCAGGTCTTAATTGATTGTTCACGCTTACAGTGGCTTTCAGACAGCATACATTATAAAAAATTTCGTCTCCCCCCTCCTCTTTTCAGAATATAGATGGACTAGTCCTGGGTAAACTGCCAAATCGTTGCGCGTGGCGCTAACCGTTTTTTATTTTTTTTATAAATAAATAAATGCGCCGTTTACAAATAAATGTATGCGAACCAATACACCTGAAGACGACCGTTTGAGTTATGGTCGAAACGTCGTGAGAATTTTTATTGTTTTATATATATTTTATTATTTTGTTGTTTCTCTTCAACGTGACTTTACCGAAAAAACTAAGAACGGGGAATCTGTTTCATGAGGAGTTGTGAAATGAGGATTCTGTAATGGCATTCACCTCTTTAGTTAATCTCACTTGAAGATGTAAATATCCCAGGGCTCCAAAGGATGTAATATCTTATCCCTAACCTCATCTCCACCAATCTGCAGCTAAATGCATTCCTAGTAAAACATATATATATATCTTAATTATAAATATATGAATTGCACTGCATCCCACTTGGAGGTGCTGCGGTTAGAGCACTCCACGATCACTGTACGCTTGCGAGTTCAAAATCTAGGTCAAGAAGGTTAACAGCTTATTTATCAACCCGAGCTATAGTCAAATAATGAATCCCATTTTGTGGGAAGTCAACAGCGGTGATCCTATTATACACCACCATTGGCTCCTGTTATAGGAATGTAGCATTCCGCTACTGGCCATAGTGAGAGATGTGTGGCATCCTCCTACCTCGCATTTGAGCGGCCGGACACATATGAGGTGCACTGCAGCAACCAGTGTAAGCACAGCCGAGAATGCATGATGGGGCAGACGGTGGCATAATGAATACGCGCATGTCTGTACGTTGAAATAATTTTGAACGCGTACGTAGCCGACCGTGCTAACTGTAGCCGACCGTGCTAACGATGGCGCGTGCGTCCATTTGCCAGGCGGGGCCATGATCTCCAACCAGGCAACAAAAACAACGAGGAGGATGATGATGATGATGCCGTCGACAAGATTGGGCCAAAGGCGTCACGCGGGCCTGGACGGAGATTCTCCCGCCTGAGGCGGAATATTCGGGGGATTCTGCAATTCATTCGGGAGCACTGTTTCTGTTACCGTGACGATACCGCTGAATAAATCCTGTCATGTGGCTGGGCCCTCCCTGCCCTGTGTACATATTTTTCAATGTTACTGTCGTTTTTGTCTCACTTCTTTCTGGTCCAATGACTCCAAGACTCACGGTTTAAACTGAAGATCCCAGTGGTCCTCAAAAATATTTACGGGGACTCCTTCACTTAAAAAACATTCAACTTAGAAAGTCTCAGAGATACAAAGAAACCTCTCCATATGTCCAGTTGCCTGTTTGTACCGAGATTCATAAGTTCAAACCGCCACGCAATAGATGGTGGTGGTGGCATCTACATCTACACAACGTGAAGAACCAGTGGCGTCTACGTCTACAGGAGATTATACAACTCTTAAAGCCATTCCCTGTGTTTAGTGTACACGCCGTACAACATGTTTGGAATCGACAGGAGTAAAGTTGGACTTACGAACAGACTTCTGGAACCTAACTCGTCCGTAAGTAGAAGAGTCCCTGTATATGGTGGTCACTCTGAACAACGCAGACCCAGCCTCCTTTTTACGATGTTTGGTCCATTAGGACGTTACCAGATGCATCTTTCTGTGCTGACGACCACGCGATACACATTAGATGAGTCACAACAGGTCACGTTTAATACTCTAAACTTGTCTGGAGTAATTCTCATACGGCAGACTTTTCTGCACATTTGCAAAATTACATGTCTATGGGAAAGGAACCATGTGTATGGCATTACAAAGGGTGCTTGGTCGTGTGTGGATGCAGGCTGTTGGCAGTGCCACTGATTAATCAGAATCTTTTTTTTATCCTGGAGGAATCCAATGAGCTATGAAGCTCTTTTCACATATGTCCAGTAGGGGCGGGTCAGCGAGGTATGTTCAAAAACGATATGAGAGGCAAGACGGAGAAAATGTAAGCATGTTGCTAAAAATACAAAGTACATAGATTCCTGCCGATTTGTCAACAAATGCAAGTTTGGGCAATTCAGCAACACAACAACAGCACCAGACCACGACAAGACAACGCACAGTCCCTCAATTACATTGCAAATTAAAATCGAAAGTTCAATGCACGATATTTGAAACAAAGTTACTAAATGGCAATATTCCCCTCGAATACCGAATGAACGAGGCTAAGACGCTTGCAGTAATGTTCAAATATGCATCGCAAGCCATTCAGAAGTGGAAGGCCTCACGTGACCACAGGGCACCACGGTGGCTGGGAGATGTTAACTACCTCCCCTGGTACGCAGGAGGTCGTGGGTTCCATCCCAACCCTGACGCATGCTGTATATTTGTCTGCTATAAATGTCCACGTGACGATAAGCCACTTCGTTGAGCTATCATTTGCGATGGCCAGGTCGCTTCTGAAAAACTGCTATATATGCTCAGTGGGCCTTACCTGGTAAAATATAAATAGTTTGTCAATTAGTAAATAAATGAAGTATATAAGTTCCAATTTCATTCATGAATACATTTCCAAGCTTGGGAAAGGCAGTAAAACAATAGCAAAAACAGCCACAGTCCACACCAGGAAAACATACAGTGCGCGGTAAAATTGTACTTTAAAATTGAACTGTGGATACTTTGTTAAGAATACAAAAAATAGTTTAGTTAAAAATAATTTGGTTCGTAAGGACCTGGGTAGTGATCTGCGATTATTGAGTGGGGGTTTGGGAGTCGCTGACTGGGAGGAGTGGGAACGGGTGAAGCCGGATCTGCCACGCGTTGCGCTCACCAACTCGAGCTTCGCCGGGACAGCAACAAACGAAGAGACGGAGAGAGGAGCTACCCCGGGTTTACATCGCCACGACTCACGACGCACACAACACACACGGCACATGCCCAGCGGGAGGAGGGCGATGACCACCCCACAGTGCGATAGCTACGACTCCCCTTTCAATTAGTGAGCCATCCTCACACAACGCTGCACGGAGTGTGCAGTGCTATCAATGAACACGGCACTACCACTGCACGGAGTGTGCAGTGTTATCAATGAACACGGCACTACCACTGCACGCGAGCAATCGGCTGCTTAGTGAGTTACACGGCACGGTACGGAGCTATTAACGCGACACGAACCACAGCGTGTTCCCGGGGTACTCAACTACCTTAGTTTCTCAACTACCGGGATTACTCAACTCAATATTTCAAGAGGCGCAATGCACTGTGGTGAATACGAGACAGTGGTCCTTCATAAATAACATCACCAAACAGTCTTTAAAGAGCAGCATGCGGCACCGGGAGACGCAGATTGCCAACCCCTGAGCTATTCTATTCCAGCGCATGAGGGCAACATGTTCAGGAGCCATAAGCCAATGTCCGAGGTCTGCTGGTCACGACGAGAGGGCTTCAGGAGAAACTTCGTGTAGGGTTACTATTCCTACTCCGTTGAAGGAGCACAGACGACTGTGGTTCACAATATCGTGCATAGTTTGGGTTGCATGGTCACAATCACACTGTGGCTTGACTTTAATTTTCTATTGCGTCGTTTCACGTTGTACGATCTGTTCTGGATGACCACAGTCAAACACTGGAGAGTTTAAAATTTTCCATTTGTGCATCAGGTATCCGCAGCTGCCATGGTTTGTGCAGATGCGGTTTAGGGGGACCATGATCTTCGTGGAATATCAAGCCCAGGGATCTTCTGCGTTGGGTTTTTCACAAGGTGTGTCAGTTCTTTTGAACTTACACTGATCATGTCGACTCTCTGCAGTGGCAATGTGAAACTATTAAAATAAAAAGCGATACAATTTTTTAGAAGTTGATTCTTACACGTGCAATTCAATACATGAATTGTCAGCTGAATAATAAATATTAATCGATTTAACCGATGTATCGCGCTGTTACTACTAACTAGCACAACTCTTTATTACGATCACAGCATGTACAAAGTAACATTTTAATAAAAAATATACTTCCTGAAGTAATGATGGTTTATTCAAACTGTGTGCAATATCAAGCAACTTCGGAATGATTTCTGAAGCACTGCTGCAATGTTTGGTGCACTGCGATACTAACGCGGCGATCCGAGTTGGATTCCTAGCCATGGCTAAAGTCAGTGGTGACTGATATCTGAACCAGTCCTGAACCTAATCCCCGCCCCCTTCACCAAGCGTGGTAAAGTTTGGTGCAACAACCCCCATGACCAAAGCAACGTGGCGAGGCCTTCATCAGGCAGTGGACTGCCAGAGGGGTGTTACACACACAATCATCAGTTTGTCTAGACAATCACTTGCCTTGAACATTGAATCCTTAAGTTACATTACCAATGGCATATTGGTGTGGCTCACTGACCCTTTGATGTGAAAGATTAAAGAACCCCAAGTGTCTGTCGCCGACTCAACAATTTTGAGGAGCGACCCGTGGCGGTCAGGCAGATCACGAGGTGAGCAGAGGGGTGAGGAGGAGGGCACTTTGGAGGGGGCTGCCAAACCTCGAGTCGCGAGCACACAGCGCCGTCTCCTCGTACAAGACGGCGCACCGATAGGCACCGCCGCTGCTGCCACCGGGCTTGGCCTTCTGCGCCAGTTTTACCAGGTTGGCCACGGGGCCGTGCCCAAGGTTGCGGCAGGAATGCACGCCGTAGTGCTGCCCCACAGCGCAGTCCACGGCCGGCAGCTGCAGAGCACACAGCCAACAACAGAGACCTGGAACCCTCTCTCTTTCGTTTGGAGGCGGCCGAGTTGCTAGCAGCCCTTTTCCACTGGCGCATCCGATCCGTGCCAGCGCGTAGCACCCCCACGGAACGGGTGGTTTTCCATTGGCCATTTGCTGTGCCGATATAAAATCAAACTGTAATACGTCGCCCTTACAAGACCTCTCAAAATGGACCAGGAGCCAAACAGGTCCAGAGGTGGTGCTAATAATAAAGTGTCCATTGCGTACGACGTGAACAGCGTTAATGTGACTGCACAAATTTATGGAAACATGGCCGAGTGGTGGTTCTCGGATCAAGCCCAGCATCCGCCCTGGTTAATGTTGCCAGTTTATTCACCACAAACAAAGAGATCTGTTTCACAATGTATGATAATAATCCTGTGACGCCGTATTAAAAAAATAGAATTGGCCACGTGTAACCGCATCATGTTCCAAATTTGCCAAATCAGATCAAATACTTGCAAATTACTTTACCGGGGAAAAAACCACGTAGGAAAATCAAACATCGCTCCCGAATGGCAGACATGTCCATTCACAGGCCGGTAGTGCGTGCACCACGTGCCAAATAGGAACAGCTGCCATTGGGGGGGGGTCCCCTCGGGTAGACTGCCGTAGAGCAATGGAATGGTTGAGATGAGACGTTGCTGTAAGGCGCTTTGAGTTGAAGAGTTTATTTACGCGAGCGCCCTATATCTCCAAATCCTTATCCCCATCTCTGAGCCGCCCCTGTGGCCCCTACTGGGGCCCGTGTCTCACCGCTGCGGTGTCGAGGCTGCCGCACTGGTGGATGAACTCCATGCAGCTCGTCGCGCTTTGGACAGAAGCTTCCCGCTGTGGCTCCAGATCCACCCAGGGCAGAGATCACAACCCCAGTCTCCTCCAACAGCTACCACAGACACAACAAATCCGTCAACATCAGTTGGTTGACACCGAGGCGACCGCAAGGCAAACACCGGCTTAAAGCTAAACGATACGCATGGAGCTGCATCTCACAATGCAGTGCACAAAAACTGATTAAATATTACAGATTTAAGTTTGCAAATTAACACAAAATTCGTTCTCAATTTTAGTTTTCCAAATGCACTATCGGCGTAATGTCAAGAGACAAATAAATCATCCATGCGTAAATCTCGCATAGCCGTGCAGGCCCTGTGTCATAAAATGCGATGGGTGGCCTTTTATCTTGTACACAATAGGAGCCAACACTTTCACATTAGCTGTTATGAGATTGTGCGGCGCACGAGAGTCAAGCTGAAATTGTTATTCTCAGAGATGGAATTAGGAAAATGAAGTGCAAAACCCAAGTTTAATGAGACTGTAATTTTGTGCAGTCGCTGGTGACTGGGCTCGGACGATCGACTTGATAAGACTTGAGACCTCGGTTTCAACCCAAGCGGTCAAAATCCAGATTCAAGCCCAGAATCTAATTATTGTCATCGCACCGCTTTGATATTTGAGCCACCTGGCCACTTTGCATATATAGTGTTATCATAAATGTTATCTGAATGTCACCGCTGTACACTCAATTTTAACGGTGATTTTCAATATCTACCTTTGGGATGTTTGCCAAATTCACAGATATTTTTTAAGAGTGACAAGAGAAAACCCATGCATCTTACGTGACACTTTGTTGTGCTCTGCATTGGCAGTGATTACATAACGCTTAAACGTATTCGAGTTATCGACAAATGAGTTTTAAGTTCGTAATAATAAACTAATATTACCGCGCACAATTTTGGAAACAAACTTAACATTGAGCGCCACTCGGAGGCGGTAAGTACACTCAAACTTTGCACGGGCAGTGTCGTACACATACTTGCTGTACTGCCTCTTACCAGCTGGAGGCGGGTGGGCTCACGCACGCCACGTACGCACCTGGGCGTTGCGATGGAGGATGTCCAAGGAGCCGAGGCCCAGGCTGGGGAGGTCGCACGAGTCAAAATGCTCGGCAAGCTGCTTCTCCACGCGTAACAGCGCAGATAGGCTCGGGGGCTTTGCCATCTTACTTACGTGGCTCAGCAGACGGACCAGATGCTCGGCTACTGCCTCTGCGAAGGAGACAAGCAATGCCATTGTAGGAGAGGACAACGATGCTGTAACTCGCTCCAATAGGCTCAACAACTGCAACTCTCTCTCTGCCCCCCCACCCCCACGTCTCATCTACGGCCTCCCGATAAGTTTCATCATCACTCTCCAGATGACTCAAAAAACAAGTTTAACACGAAGGCCTTCGCGACCAATGATTATCCATAATAGAGATTTTGGATTAGGTCACGTAAATAGTGCATATTAACGCGTATTATTTAGTGCATGTATACATGATCTAACCCAAAAATCTAGATGATGGACTCAAAAAACCACTGGCAGACTTCTCACACCCATATGCAAGACGATATCGCCCCAATATTCAAATTGTTCAACTATCCCCCGAACCAGTCCAGGATAAATTTCAAGATCACACTCAGCATTTTGACAGTCCTCCGTGGTCTGATCCCTTATGTACAATACGAGAAACTACATTTTATTCAGATTGTGCTTTCGATATCGTGTCATGAGACGGAGTATCCACTCGGATCTCTCACGGAGCAGCGGAACCCGTCCTATTGGAGAATGGCCCACAGAAGAGAACTTCACAAAGCTACCTCTGACATCGCTTCTAGTGACCTCTGGTCTACAGAGTAAAGGGAAGCACATTCTAACCCACTCTGAACGTGAGAGTAATGTCCGTCACATGAAAGTTGAGCCGATATTGGACTTGGTCAAATTAGCAGGAAAGTGTTATCACCCAGCACGTGCATCGATCGGTTGATCGTTAGTTTGTGGCATAGAGATCCGCAAAAAATAGATATCTTTGGATCATCCGAGATTTTTAATTATCCGCAGCCATCCTCCACGTCATTAGCGCAGATAATCGAGTCTACTGTATATGCAAATTTGTCTCCTTACTCCCCGGAGTAGGCGGCGGTCTGGTGTCGGGAGTGCTGATGTTGCCGAGAAACGCGGCCGGTTTCTCCTTGACCACGAGGTCGCGAGGAGTCTCGAGGGAGCTACAGCACAGGGCCAACTGAAACATATTCCGGGCCGGCGTGTCCCCTTTCACCTGCCCCAGGAAGTTCTGCACACACTGTCGGTAGAAACAACAAAGGACCCAAACCACGTGCAGCCATATCACTCTGTTGGGACAAATAGAGGGTGATACATGCATAGATGTCCGACCGATTTCAATGCCCCCCCTTACTTTTGTTTCAACGTGTGACTGAATTTTGTGAAAGCGATGGCCCTAAATATTATAGAGGAGTGTTAATTCAGTGGTAGAGCAAGTCTTTTGATAATGGTGGAAGTATCCACAGACTTGAAACGTATGGCGATTATCACTTATTAAATAATTCCGAGGACAAATGTATTATGGAAAATCTTTGACAAATCTAAGCAAATGCATGAATGTTCTCGCAAGGTAATTTTGTTGCATTAAGTCCAGACGCCATGGCCCCACCTTCTTCAGCTTATTCACAAAGATGTCCTCGGCGTTCTGGAAGACCTGCAGCACCATCTCGGCCGCCGGCTGTGTCGTGAACTGTCGGCGAAGATCGGCGCTCGTCCCTGGCAAGGGGAACGACTCCAACAGGTATTTCTTGATCTTGTGTGGCCGGCCCTCCACCTCCTGCTTAATGTCACACTCGATGCGAGCCAGCCCACGGTCCATCGCCTCCCGCTCGCCTTTCTGGGCCTTGCCGATCACCTAAACAAACAACACAATGTTAGCAACTGTGGCGGCCACAGGTGCAGGGCAGTGCTGTAGTTGCGATGATGGAACACGTGATGGACGAGTGGTTCAACAGCGAATGCAAGGTGTGCAGCTAATGCACGATTGCAATCGAGAGATGGGATTGGTGGATCATCCTAGCAGCAGTGGCTTTTGGCAAGTCATCGAACAAAGACAGTCACCGCATCACTCGCTTTCAGATGGGCTTCTGCGGCCAACTGGAATGCTCTTCCTTCTGATATTAGGAAGCCATTGGAGCTATGCACTTTTAAATCTAGATTGAAAACAATTTCTTTAGAACTGCTTTTTGTGTTCAGTTTGTTGTCCTCCACACCTCCGATTAGCACAGTTGGCTATGTACAGTGCGAAAGATGTTCAACATATATACATGTGGTTTTACCCAATCCAGTCATTTCTGAGTACTTGTTTAGATTTGCAAATTTTGATTCTGACGCCAGCACACATGTCCTCCTCATTCATTAATAACATGGGATTTATTTTTTTACATTATTTGTGAAGCATATAGAAATGCAGTTTTGGATAATACACCCGCAATATTAACTAGGGCGACTCCTGGGATCGAATCGCGAACCTCTGAAACAAGCGACAAATGCACAACCACTCGGGAAAGAAGATTTCTGTAAGGAGCGGTACAGTAAAATAGGCCTCAGCCTTCAATACGATATATTAACATGATGTACTTACACGAGCAGTTACTTCAGTGCTCTTGTCGCAGCACTGCACCCCCAAAACTGAAGTCGTGTTGGAAGTCTTTCTCAGACTGCATGACAAAAGGATACACCACATTCACTTGACAGGGAGACAGGTGTGAAACTTGTGTGCCTGAGCAACTGAGGATAACTCAGCATTGTGGCCGTGTAAGGCAAACGCAGGGGCGGGGGAATATTGGTAAAAGGCTGATGCAGTGTCACTCTCAGGTGTGAACACAGCGACACGTACGTTGTGGCTGTGTGTCAGCAATTCCAGAACGCATTTAATTCCGAAAGTAAACCCCCTCAAGGGCAACAACAATACATACTTGAGCCAATCTTGATTTGAAGCTTTCGCGACTGCAGGAATCCACACTCTTTGGTTCTTTCGGTAAAGTCACGTAAAATCGAGGAGGAGGCCGCTTTCCTACCTTACAGTTACACGCTAATTTCTCACGTTAACATCACTAGCCCTGGCCACTTCTTTATGACCCATGGGCTACACACATTTCAAACCATTTAAAACAGTCTGCCTCAGCAGCACACCAAGGCTTTCCCACCTGATGACGGACGCTTGTGTCGCGCCCGAAACGTCGTGATTTATTTCATTTTATACCTACGTGACTTTACCGAAAGAACCAAAGAGTATAACTTGAGGCATCCAATAATAATACAATTCGCAGTCAACAAGCGACGCAATGCATACACACGTACACACACACACGCTCGTACACGCAGGCACGGCACGTACGGAAATGCCCAGAGGTATGCTGGTGATACGGATGCCCAGATCGTGAATATCCGGAGCCCCGTATCATTCCATGAGATGCTTCAGCAAGTCCGGCACCTTGAAGCGTGCCATCACTCCTTTGCCTCGGGAGCTGCGGCTCTTGGCCACGAAGGTCCTAAACTCTGCCGCAAACAACAACAACACGAGCGGGTTACGCAGAGCGCATGCTAGGGGAGCAACGACGACGCATTGATTCGGACGTGATCATTCATCCTGAAGATCGCGATATGCACACCGGATCGCGTGCGTAAGAATTTATGTTTTTGATTTGTATACGTTGCGTGTCATTGTTTCACATTGTCCAACACCCACCCACTCCAGTCACTAGAGCCGGCTGTGTTCACGTTTTAAAACAAGGCGTTGAATCTAGAATTTATTCACGAGCCCTCAATCGCGATAATCGATTGATTCGCGACATGGGTGGCTGGGGTGGCGCGTATCGCTTCTGTTTATGTCTGCAAGGAATCACTTGCTGAGCCTTCGTATCATTTCAAATACCAAACAAATTCATGCATCAGTAGCACTGGTGCCTTGAAAAAGGGAAAAAATCCGATAAGCGACGTTTCGGGCAATGACCCTTCTTCATATTGCATAGAAAGGCCAGAGAGATTGAGTCAACAATAAGAATTGGAAACTGCACTTCACAGCGATTACCGTGTTTCAAAAGTTATTAGGTAACCATTCATATGAACCTTATGGTGGGACCCCGGGGTCCCATAAGTCTCCGGCTTTTGCATAAACATTATATTATATATAATGTAAACAATGTATTATAATGTAAACATTATAGTATATATTATATATAAACATTATATTATATATAATGTAAACATTATATTATATATTATATATAATGTAAACATATTATAATGTAAACATAAACTGTGGTCTTTTTCACCAATGGGTTTGAAGGATGGTGGCAAGTGTTGACTTGTTAAACTATGCCTTTAAAACTGAAAACTACTTACCTACAGTAGCTCTATTTAAATACACTATCGAAAACATAATCTACTCCCCTCTGTCAATCATCGTGTTTCTCAGTGTGGATTTGTAAACACACTTGTTAAACAATACTTAAAATAGTACGCGTTTTCAATGCGCTGTTCATATTGTAAAATGCGTTTATACCAATGTGACTCTACAGCAGTTGCACAGCCGCACTTTTATATAATTCAGGTCAAAGCCAGATAAACAGTGGAGGATAAACATCGCATGAAGGCGGGGCAATTGTTGTGCAATCATTTCAGGTCAAATTTACAGGTGCGTTTTATTCATGCCACACAGGTAGAGAATTGAGAGTGAAACCTGGCCCACTGGCATCGTGAATCATGGATCATGAGTCACCCGGACTTGTTGTGTTTGATTATGGTTGCTATACAAGCCATCAAATCTACACCACGAAGAGAGTTGATGAACAAGTAGGAGAGTGTGTAACTGGATTACATTCATGTGCACAGGCGTTTCAGATGTGAATATGAAATAAGGTCGACTCAAACGCCACTCTTTAGGATTTGGCACACTCAATAACATTTTAATTGATAAATTAAGATCAACAAACCATAATCAAATGGGTCATGCATCGATGTACCAATTGTGGTTACGGACTGCTTAAGAAGAAAATGATGAATGCAGATTCGAAGCGAGTTTAAACATGAATCTACACCATTTAAATATATTTTAAACAACCCGTTGCAAACATGACAGTAATTTGAAATGTAGCACTGTACATCAGAACAATTTGAAAAACGTTAGAGATTTTAAACTGTCCAAAAAGAAAGGAGGAAAATAAATGTATTTTTACATAATACAGGTTTTTTGGGTAAGATCGCGTAAATATAAAAAAAATGTCGGTAAACCCACCACCACCCGACACAGCCAATTAGTAAGGTTTGTCACTTAAACAGAACATGCCAATTCGTTACTAGTACAGCACACCGGTTGTGTGTTAGAGAGCAAAGCCACAACATTAACAATCTGAGTACGACGTTTCGCCAGTAATTACAACCAGCATCATCAGGAGGCAGCCAGATTTGTGGATTTTAAAATGTAGATGAATTTCAATCTAAATTTAAAAACATATAGAGAAACTGGAACATTATTAATACAGAATTTGGTGGGACATATGTTGAAAAGAGACTGACTCCAGCTTAGCTTGCAAGAACTAAGAGACACTGTGTGGCCATGTGGCCTTAATGAGAGAGACTGACTCCAGCTTAGCTTGCAAGCACTAAGAGACACAGTGTGGCCATGTGGCCTTAATGAGAGGGACTCACTCCAGCTTAGCTTGCAAGAACTAAGAGACACTGTGGCCACGTGGCCTTAATGAGAGAGACTGACTCCAGCTTGGCTTGCAAGAACTAAGAGACAGTGTGGCCATGTGGCCTTAATGAGAGAGACTGACTCCAGCTTAGCTTGCAAGAACTAAGAGACACAGTGTGGCCATGTGGCCTTAATGAGACTCACTCCAGCTTAGCTTGCAAGAACTAAGAGACACAGTGTGGCCATGTGGCCTTAATGAGAGAGACTGACTCCAGCTTAGCTTGCAAGAACTAAGAGACACAGTGTGGCCATGTGGCCTTAATGAGAGAGACCGGCAGAACAAAGTTGACGTTGGAATGAAGACAAATGGATGAGGAAGGACACGGACTGCGTTTCACGCATCGCAGAGTGCGTCTCGAAACCTTACCACGCCTACATATATTAACGGACATCGATTACAGTGGTCCCATTAGATTTACAATTAGTCTGAATCTTTAGTACAAATTTAATGCCTAGGAATATAAAACATGTTGTAAGAGAATACAGGTCGCTTAAACAAATTCAAATATTGCTTACTACAACCAAAGCTCTTTGAAGAGTCGTAATTTAAAATCAAATGGCAGAGCAAAAGATTTTCATTAATTTCACTGCTTCCATTATAACATTAACGAACCTGTGGTGGGCCCATTGCTTGCATATTAAACACTCAACACGAGTCATTGTTATTGACTTCTTGCCGTTTCAGTGGCACATATCGCACAATATATACACAATTTTGCCATCTTCTTTGGTTATTTCGGTAAAGTCACGTAGAATAAGATAAAATAATAAATTGATAAAATAAAATAATAATATTCTCACGACGTTTCCGCCACAACACAAGTGGCCTTCATCAGACAGTCTCGTCCCCTTCACCTGATGAAGGCCGCTTGTGTTGTGGCCGAAAACGTCGTGAGAATATTATTGTGTTATTTTATTTTATCAATTTATTATTTTATTCTCATTCTACGTGACTTTACCGAAAGAACCAAAGAAGATGAATCCTTGCAGTCACGAAAGCTTTAAATCGAAATTTTGCCATCGTCTGTTTTGCAAAATATCGTCGCCAGAACATTTATCTTAAGTGCATTATTCCTGACCAAATGTTAACGATTAACAAAAGCGCAATAATTAAGGTTGCGCATAAAAACCTCACACGAGGCGAAAAATCCCTCAAGGGCCCATAAACTACAATCGCGTTTAAACACATAAACTGTACGTATATATCAATGCACACATTGTGTAGCAGCAGCATGATTATTATTAAACTCACCTTTAATAACGAGGCACATAAACACGAGTAAAAGTGTCAATATTAATGTGCCACTGTACACGACGTGACGTCGCTGGGGCCCCGCCGCCCCCCACGGTGAACGGTGACGCAACGCGTACAGTGCCCGCGTCACGGATTGGCGCCTCGCGTGCACAGAGCGAGGCAGCAGCAGCAGCAGAGCCAGAGGGGGGGCGGCGTTGCCTAGGCGACGTCGGCACCCTCACGATCGACTCCACGGACAAGCTGTGTGTCACGTGGTGACGCCCACACCACCAACACCACCCGCCCCTTACTGGACGTCTGTGAACAAGAGCTTCATAGCGCTTCGGATTTCTCCAGGGTCGATACAGCGTGCGCGGCACCTGTACGCGGCGAGTCCTCGTTTAACGCGGTAGATGCGTTCCTGAAAAGTGCCGCGTTAAGCGGAAACTATTTTCCTCCCGTAAATAATAATGTCCACGCACGGTAAGATGGGGGTCCAAATAACTTGAGGGGACGCCGCCTCCGCCGCCGCGTTACCGTCTCATCTCGCTCAACCGCGCAGCTCAAGAAAGTAGTCCGCTCAGAAAGCGCGTTGTGACGGAGAAAACGCGTTGTAGTGAAAACGCGTTATCGTGTGAACACGCGGGACAGACCCAGGTGTTGTGGGTTAACTCCCCGAGATAAACTTTCTTCCAAATTTGCGTTTCATACGCCCGGCGCTCCGCCAATAATTGTTGTGAGCGTCGCTCCTCTGCCCTCTGTTGTTCATGGAGGGAGACTGCACCCCAGTGCCCAGTATCATCCTCCGCGAGCCTCTTCAAAATGCTGATCTTGACACCGCTGGAAGCAGTCATCGGCCTTGACCTCACCTCACAACAGTGCAATTTTAACAGCTCAACATCAAAACACAATGATGTGTCGCTTGCACCAATCGCACAACACCACAGCATTGACTCTCAGCTGTTACATTTTGATTTAAAGCTTTAGTGACTGCAGAGATTCATATTCTTCGTTCTTTCAAATTTTCTTGTGGTTTTCACACCTGATGATGATTGCTTGTGTTGCAATCAAAAGGTCGCGAGAATTTTATTGTTTTATATTTGTATTATTTTATTGTTTCCCTTCGACGTGACTTTCCCGAAAGAACCAAGAATATGAATCCTAGCTGTTTCTTGTGTAGAGGGGGTCACGTGTGTCACCATAATTGCCCTTATCCTACAACTCGTGCTGCGTAATATTTTCCTTTCCATATTACCTGTGACACACATAATGAGGACAACCGGTAAGTCAAATGAAACCAGAGGTGGGAAACCTGTTCTTTATAATATTTTTAATAAGCAATTTTAACACGACTTTTAGAAACACCGATGCAGCTATACACGTGCCACATTGTCCAGAAATTCAGTTGATACTAATAGGGTTTATTTGCCAGTATTGTACATTATTTAAATTACATTTGTTTGGGCGGCAGGGTGGTGCAGTGGTCACGCCCGTGCATGACATCTTCTGAAGGACTGCCTGGCTTCGCTTTTCTCATTCTGGTCCCTTTCTCTGTATGGGTTTACTCCCATAGCAAAACAACAACATACAATGTAACTGGTACTAGCCAAACATCCAAATTACTTCTGCGAAAAGTTGGCAGGCCCCTCCTGAACAAGAGTCTTGAGACTCAGTGAGATTGCTTGTGTGGCGATCGAAACATCGTGATCCATTATTATTTTTTCTACTTACGTGACTTTACCAAAAGAACCAAAGAGTAAGGATTCCTGCAGTCACGAAAGCTTCAAATCAAGATTAATGAGTGTTTACATGTGGGAGGAAATCGGAGCACCTGGAGAAATCCAATCAAATGCTCTATCACAAATCTACAGATGGAACAGGCAGAGTCCACATTATTCGACACCGCCTTCTCTACCTCCTTGACGACCAAGGGGTGGGAGTTGTCGCAACATTTTTGTAATCCACCAACCCTCACCTCCACGTAGTCGTGGATTACAGGCATACATAGCCACCACAACCATCCGGCTAAAGTAGCTGTAATGCACATCTAAAATTCTACAAAAGTTGACGGGGCAAATGTCGTAGGTCAATTGGTTTGATTTCTATGCGCATTAACCAGTCTCTAACGTATGCACATTTAGATTCGCATTCGGCCGCCAATGGAACAGGTGGAGTCCAAAAGCTAAGTGGATGTACTGATTGTATCTTCATTGCGGGACTCATCCAGCAGTGGATTGACATGGGTTTCAGGTATCCACGTGGAGACGGGCAATAAACACTGGGGCCACCTGGCGGTAAATGTTTGCCGGTGCACATTGGGACCGGCTTACACGTCACTAGCCCCAGGCAGCCCCCAGCCACTGGCGTGCAACACAGCGAAGGGAATCTCCCACCAATGAGAACCACGCACAACCCAGGGTGCAGTCCTATAACTTGGACTCGCAAACACAACAAAACCCATAGCCGCCAACCCACACGGTTTACCCGTATTCTGTTGGGGGGGAGTGAGTTGTCAGGTCCATACGGCAGACGGCCGTTTCAATACGGGCAACATTTTGTTAAGTTTATTTGTGTGTTTCTCCCTTGTCATGGGACTTATAAGGGGCACGGGGTGACCAACAAGGTCTGAATTATTCTGTAATAAGGTAGGCACTGATGAGGGGTTGACAGCGATGCAAACCCCACACAATACAAAACGCCAAACGGCCAGTAACAATAAAAAATAATACATAACTGTCCAATGAGTAATTAGATAATTAAGATCAAAGAAACGCGTTCCTTAAATTGATCAAGTTTATTGTTGCAAGAGTTTGGGAAAACAGGAAGACCGGGTGTGGATTCCAGAGTGGAGCAGTGCAAACTGATAAATCTGAAAAGAAGAGTGAGGTGACCTGCATGGTGGTGAGCGGGTGGGTGAGTAAATGGGTGAGTGTTTGAGTAAACGAGTGGAGGAGTGTGTGATAGGGTGATTGAGTCAGTGACCGGATGAGTGGGTGACTGGATGCGTGGGTGACTGAATGCGTGGGTGATTAGATGAGTGGGTGATTGAGTGGGTGACTAAATGAGTGGGTGACTAGATGAGTGGGTGAGTGGGTTATAGGGTGATTGCGTGGATGACTGGATGAGTGGGTGACTGGATGCGTGGCTGATTTGATGAGTGGGTGATAGGGTGATTGAGTGGGTGACTGAATGAGTGGGTGACTGGATGAGTGGGTGACTGAATGAGTGGGTGACTGGATGAGTGGTTAACTGGATGAGTGGGTGATAGGGTGATTGAATTAGTGACGAGATAAGTGTGTGATAGGGTGATTGAGTTAGTGACTGGATGAGTTAGTGACTGGATGAATGTGTGATAGGGTGATTGGGTTAGTGACTGGATGAGTGGGTGACCGAGTTGTTTAGTTGAGTGCGTTGTTGTGAACTGCAGTGAGGCGCGGTGGTTGAACGCGGAGTGGATGAGACGAAGCGGTCAAAGTGTCTGGTAGACCGAGTCCCTTAAGGTGGGTGGAGGGGGGAATCAACGAGGGGAAGATCACTGCAACATTCACCACGGTGGTGCTAGTAGTCGCAGCGAAAAAAAGTGATACAGGGCTGACTGAATGAAGGTTGAGGCCAGGATGCAAGGTGGTGTAGAGGAGGCGAAGAGGAAGGTAGAGGAGGTGAGGTGGTGAGGAGGCGTAGAGGAGGGTGCCCCGCTCTTGGCGTTGATCTTGGTGAACACGTGTCCGCGCCCCGTCTCGTAGCTCTGCCCGGTGCTGATGCAGCCTCCACCGGCCGCAGCGCCCAGCGGCCTCGCCGAGTCCGTGCACAGCTCCGCTCTGAGCAAGCTCTCCATTGCACGCTGTCTGCTCGCAGCGACAAACACAACGTTAAACTTCCCCACCCCCCCCGTCCCGTGTGGCCTCTAACACAGGGGTCCTCAACCCCCGGGTTGCAAGAGCACTTGCTTCAAGTACATTAAAACCCACTTTTTGGTGTAGATATGTAGATGACACTTTGGTTGTCTGGCGACATGGGAAGGATACACTTAATGAATGAATGTCTAAATCATCTCAATTCACAAAAACCGGCCATCCAGTTCACCATGGAAATGGAGGTGAATAACACACTCCCTTTCCTGGATATTTTGCTCGGACGAGGCCTAAATGGTAAAGTAACACACACAGCATTTACCGAAAGGGAACACATACTGATGCCTATCTGAATGCAGATTGGCATCATCACCCCGAACAGAAATCCTTTCTCAACAAGATGCTCATACATCTGGCTAAAACAGTGTCAGATGGTCAAAGTCTGAGGAGAGAGATTAAACATGTCAAAGAAACGCTACGATTGAATGTCTACAATAATGCTCAAATTAACAGAGCAGTGAATGCTAAACCAAGATCAAACAGTAATACTGCTGAATCAGGTTATTAAATAATTAAAATACCATATATCGTGGGAGTAACTGACAAATTAGCTAGTAGTCGCAGGTAAAAAAAAGTGATACATTAATGACAGGGCTGAATGAATGAAGGTTGAGGCAAGAATGCAGGGTGGTGTAGAGGAGGCGAAGAGGAGGGTAGAGGAGGTGAGGTGGTGAGGTGTTGAGGTGGCGTGGTGAGGAGGTGAGGTGGCGTGGTGAGGAGGTGAGGTGGCGTGAGGAGGTGAGGTGGCGTGGTGAGGAGGTGAGGTGGCGTGGTGAGGTGGCGTAGTGAGGAGGCGTAGAGGAGGCGAGGAGAAGGGTAGAGGAGGTGAGGTGGTGAGGAGGCGTAGAGGAGGCGTAGAGGAGGGTGCCCCGCTCTTGGCGATGATCTTGGTGAGCACGTGTCCGCGCCCCGTCTCGTAGCTCTGCCCGGTGCTGATGCAGCCTCCACTGGCCGAAGCGCCCAGCGTCCTCGCCGAGTACGTGCCCAGCTCCGCTCTGAGCAAGCTCTCCATTGCGCGCTATCTGCTCTCAGGAACAGACACAACGATAAACTCCCCCCCCCCCCCCCCGGTCCCGTGTGGCCTCTAAATACTTATTTCCTTGGGAGAGGTGATTTATCGGACGAGGCCTAAATGGTAAAATAACACACACAGTGTTTACCAAAAGGGAACGCATACTGATGCCTATCTGAATGCAGATTCACATCATCACCCCGTACAGAAAACCTCTCTCATCAAAATGCTCATACATCTGGCTAAAACAGTGTCAGATGGTGAATGTCTGGGGAGAGAGATTGAACATGTCAAAGAAACGCTACGATTGAATGTCTACAATAATGCTCAAATATCGATTTAAAGCTTTCGTGACTGCAATGATTCATCTTCTTTGGTTCTTTCGGTAAAGTCACGTAGAATGAGAATAAAATAATAAATTGATATTTTATCAAATAATAAATTGATATTTTATCAATTTATTATTTTATTCTCATTCTACGTGACTTTACCGAAAGAACCAAAGAAAATGCTCAAATAATTAACAGCAATGAATGCTAAACCAAGATCGAACAGCAATACTGCTGAATCAGGTTATTAAACAATTAAAATACCATATATCGTGGGAGTAATTGAGAAATTAGCTCGAGTTTTGGAAAAGCAAAAATCTAAACATCTAAGTAAGATTTGGCACGGTACACAAAATTCAAAAAATAGTATCTTGTACTTAAGATGAATTGCCTAAGTTGTCAACGGATGGTGTGTATCGGATTAATGGCTTATGTGGCAGATGTTATATTGGACAGATGGGACGTAACATTAGCGTAAGACTAAAGGAACACCAAATAAATATTAAACACTCTCAAACATAACTGTCGGAAGTTGCAGTACATGGTTGCCAACAAGAACACTTAATGTATTTTGATAACGATGAAGTGTTGTGTAAAACTCATTATTACTGGTCAAGACTAATTCGAGAATCCATTGAAACTGAGAAAATTTGTATTATTTTAACCTCTCTGACAGCTACAGGCTTAGTGCGGCCTGCAAGCGTATTATTAAGTAATTGTAAGATGAGGAGATGAAGGCAGAAGAAGAAGACGTGGGGCGATGTGGTGATGCGGTCGAACGTGGTGGCCCGAGGAGCGGAGGGAGAGATGGCGCGGGACGGGGCGGTGTGGAGAAGGTGGCAAGGACGGCGGACCCCACGTGAGTGGAACAAACGCGTGGAAGAAGAAGACATCTCACATTTATCATTACTTATAGAGGAAACATACTAATTAAATGATTACTAATCAATTATATAATTTCAATAATCCCCCTCCCCGCCTCTGATTTCTGCACCTGATGGGTTATGAAATTAGGACAATTTATTAAATATATTGTATACCATAAAATACAGCAATTGACTAAAAATATACGGCAATAGATGTAACCTCGCAGCAGTGAACGTGACGAAATTTCATCATGGAAATGTCCGCTGCACAAAACCTTGAGTTCATCGCCCCACACGTGGTACCTCAGCCTCAGGATGAAATAAATCATCAGGGAGTTCTCCGTGAGCATCGTGCGCGCTCCAAATCCAGAGTTGAGCCGTGGTCTCGGCACCCAGCCAGACGCCTTCTCTTCTTGGGGCAGTCGGAGTCCAGCGCGCTATCGAAGGGCACGTGGTGAACGCTCAGGACGTGTCTCTTGAGCTTCGACTTCTGCATCGCTCCGTACGAGCAGTCACTGCACGGGAAGGGCTTTTCCTCTGGAACACAAGACATCCACCGTTGAGCACAAGCACGCGCTAATACATAATTTATTTATCACCATGCAGTGGATGCCATAGCATTACTATGTATATGGGACGTTTTATCAATCACGGTTGCTGAGCACAGGCCCAAAGGCCCAAAATGCCAAATGGCCAGCAACAAATACCTCCGATTAGCACGGTTGGCTACGCATGGTACGAAAGAAGTTCAACATACGTACAAATAGCAGAAAAGCAAGATACTGATTTCCTGAAAAATATCATAATACATTTTTGGGGATTATTTTGAAGCCCCAACATTTTGCACTTCTTCGTGTGGTTGATGTTGATGCAGAGCAACAACTATAATTAACATTGAGGTGGTTGAGCCAGATTATTCTATTACAGCTCATTAATTACACAATAATTACCTGCAATAGAACGAGTAAATACACATGGAAGTTAGGTGTGAGTACAATGAAGAGGAAATTCCCATCGTGGAAATGACTCGGTCTATACATTCAAAAATGTTCCCTAAATTTACCCACTTGTTTAAGTAAAATTTACCGCGGTTAAGAAATAGATAATTTTTGGAATTTGTCAAGCAATGTATTTTTATCAGTTTCCTTCCAATGGTGCTATTGGCTCCATGTCATGAGATGAAGTATCCCTGTGCAACTCTCACACAGCAGTGAACCACCTCATGTAAGGGAACAGCTCGTGGAAGGAGATATCATTGCACTGCTCATGACATCCCTTCGTGACCGTTTTTTATCCACTAGGAGGTTATTGCAATTTCCTACACATCACGCGACATCAGAAGTGTTTGCTGGAAGAAGTGTTTGGTAACTGGATAAGACCATCAATGAGAAGCCAGTTTAATCATGGCTCGGTGACTGAAACCCAGAGTTTCATGGTTTAACCCAACATCCGAGCAGCACCACATCATATCTCTAGACTCCTCAGCGCAGGCATACAGATATGGTCAACATATGCGTACATTAACTAATTTGTGAAATTATGAAATACATCCAAATGAAATGTAGTGTGTGCATTACTCGGACGTACCGAAAGGTGCCAGGTTGGGTTCATCCACCTTGGGGATGTTCCGCTCCACGCAGCCTCCTGCTTCCGTGCAGTCCATCCTCTTGATGTCCGAATTCTGGCTGTTGCTACTGCTGCAATTGGTGACGCTGGTGGTGGTCTTCTTTTTTTTAATGGACTTAGGTCTACGTCGCTTTTCCTTCTTCTTCTGCTGCAAGGCCATCAACACTTTCATGCTCGTAATAGGATCGAGAGCAGCGTATGGTTTATTCTCACTGACTGGTGAAGCAGTTTGTTGATGTGGAACTAGGCCAAAGCATTCAAGAAAATTGGATTTCATGTCATTTATCTTAACGCCGCTATCTTTTGTCGAAGCGTAATCATGTTCAGGCTTCAGTCTGTACAAGAACTGTGCGTGAAGACTTTCATGAGTTTTCAGGATTTCAATAGGACATAAAACTCCGCAGACTGAGCACATCTCATAGGGCGATGGTGGATTCAACACCGCATTGGCAAAACTGCCGTTATTCACCAAGCCTGGTGCACCCTTTATCACGTAATCCTTCTCGTGGGTCTTCACATGCCTTTTAAATTTTCCTAGCTGTTCAAACCTTTGTCCACATATGCGGCACCATTGGTCATGGGTCTCTTTGTGCGTTGTTACGTGGGCTTCTAGGCACCATGCCAGTTGGAATTTTTTCCCACAGACGTCACAAGAGATAAGTTTTTTCGGTCTTGTAACTCTACCGGATTGAGGTGGGGTTGAGACGGGTGCTGATGAAGTGCCATCGATGGTAAAGGCAATTCTCCCAGCACCACCATGACTCACAGCGGAGTTGCTCTCGCACATCTGAAACAAAGACAAAGGTCACGCGCATGACACCCGTGTCACGAGTGTACTCACAAAGGCATACTTAAGGTGACATAAGATTCATATATACTACAACTCATTATACCAGAACTCCACAATATTGCAGTTCCTATCATGTACGATTTTACTCCTCTTACACCCAAATAATATTTTGTTTCTAAACAACAATGACCAACTACCTCCATTTTCCTAATGTTACCCACCAAATAGGCCTTTCTGTATATACACACCAACAATATAATGATTGCACCACACGTTCACTCCACTATTCACAACACTCTGACTTGCAATCTCCATAAAGATTGTAATATCATTTATGTACGAGGGCCAGTTAAAAAGTTTTGAGAATGGACACTTTTTTTACAAACAACTACGTAAAATAGTCTTCAATAAAAGTACAGTATAGTACTATTAATGGCACTTATACGTGAACGTCATTATCTCTCATGCTAATTATTACAATGTTAAATAGTTACCCAGGAAAGCTTCATTGAGTCTAAGTACTGCATTTTCTGAAAGGTCCCATTGCATTGAGATGTTTGTGTGAGTGGAACCCAGAGAGACCCCACCTTGCAAATGGGGAAATAACACAACTCCGCACTAATGGATTCAACCCACAAACTCAAAGCATTCCCTGTTCAACAAAGTATTCAAATCAAGTTATTTTCTTTTTACCACAGTACTTTATGGAATCCTCAATAATTAATGCATTTTAGAAGTATTAAACTATACTTGAAGATGTGTGAGAATGTAATTCTGCAGATGCAAGCACAGGCAAACTCGTATCTGCATATACAAGTTTCTGGGCCTCCTCACTTCACCAAACCCGCATTGACCGGCATGGTGAAGTATGGTTAAACAACTCCCACGAACGACATGGTGTGGGGGAGGCCTCTATCAAAACGCTGGATCGACAAAGGGCTGATACATGTCACGACATTGTACATTAAGACCGTTCTCTCGTCAGCACAAGCCGTCTATGTGGACAATAGAGGGCACGACACACGTGTACACGATGTTTGTGTGCGTATATTCAGCGTGTGCATCACGTCATAATTATATAAGGTCGCGATTATGCTCAAAACGAACCAAATGTATAACATCACGAATAACTTTGGAGGTCTCCAGAGCCTGAACAATATTTGAAGTAGACACTGACCCTTGTCACGAGTTCTTATGAACTATAAACTAAACTATAAACTATTTTTATTTAACCAGGTAAGGCCCACTGAGCTATATAACTCTTATCAGAAGCGACCTGGACACAAATGATAGCTCAACGAAAGTGGCTTATCATGTGGACATTTATAGCAGTCAAGTACTCTAAACTCACGTTTCTAAATGTGGAGGGGAAAACCGAAGGACCAGGAGAAGAATCTACGCGACCACAGGGGAAAAAAATAAACAAATACAGAGCAGGCGTCAGGGTCTCGATGGAACCTCCACGCTGCTGTAGGCCTAGCGAGGTAGTTAACATCTCGACACCGCGGCGCCCCTTATTAAAAGATTAACCATGTCTAGCAAGGTTATTGACTGATTTCACTCGACTCACGGCACCACAAGTAATGTATTAAACAAATAAAACAATAATAAAGTAGAGAGGCGCTACTTACATTTAACAATGTTGTTGTTAACTTTAAAAGGAGCGCGCTTCTGTCTGGCTTGCAGTCCGGCGATCGCGGTCTCCACTTCCTGGATAAGCCACGCCCGTCGCGGCTATGCCCCGCCCACTGTCGTGCAAGCCACGCCCCTGCGGATCGGGCCAAGCTCATCCCACGGTGAAAGCCCCACAATCGGAATCTTTATTTACAGACAGTCCTCGACTTACGAACGCCCAAATTACAAACAGCCGCCCTTCAGAACCAACTGGCATGAAATATAAATTATTTTATATCGCCTGAAAACGCGAACTCGCGCTTGTGAGTGAGTGCGCGTGCGTGAGTGTGAGCAGGGGGCACAGGTGGTGCATCAGCCAGTCATCTCAGTCATCTCAGTCAGTCGACCCGTGGCACCACCTGGATCTGCCCCGTGACCTCCTGCCAGCGGGCGTTCGACACTTCACGTGGCCTCAAGGTGCACATGGCCTGGCACAAGCGTCGTGGTGACGTCACCGCCACTTAGTGGCGAATGGCGGTTGTTGTTGTTGTTGTGAGACAGTGAGAGAGTGTGAGGTCGACTCAGCCTCAGATGAGTTCCTGGTGAGGAGTGGAGTGAACACCGCTACTGGGGGAGACAAAGGCGACCGTGGAGGAGAAACCTCAAGGTGCTCACTGATACACTCACCAACTTTACCTCACCAATTACACCTCACCAATCACAACACTCACCTCACTCACCAAACACCAACTCCACTAACCGCACAAATGGCACTCATCACACCTACTACACTCATCTCACCCACTACATTCACCACACCACCCACTACATTCACCAAACCAACCACTACATTCACCACACCAACCACTACATTCACCACACCAACCACTACATTCACCACACCAACCACTACATTCACCACACCAACCACTACATTCACCACACCAACCACTACATTCACCACACCAACCACTACATTCACCACACAACCCACTACATTCACTACACCAACCACTACATTCACCACACCAACCTCTACATTCACCACACCACCCACTACATTCACCACACCAACCACACAGTCACCATACTGACTGCACCCATCTCATCCACTGCACCAACCTCACTCATCTCACCAATCAAAACTCATCTCAACGACCGCAATTCACCACCTTACATGCTGCCATCTACATCAGTGGCCAGCAGATGGCAGCATCTACAGGCCACATTCTTGGCCAGTCGATGGCAGCATGGAACGGAGGTTACCGAGCAATCTATAAACGTACGATATTTATTTTGGCTCTCTACGAGGCGTGAGATCTCAGGTAGGTCTGGTTACTCACACGTACACATTATTTGCTGAGGAATTGGCAAGACATCCCAAGCAGAATCCTAAAAATTAGAGACTCAACAAGGCATCTGTGGATGAAGTCAGGCCCGTGTCTGTCTGCTCGATTATTTCATATCTGTCAACCCCTTATCAGGGCCGAGCTTATCACAGACCAATTCATACTTTATTGGTCACCCCGTGCCCTTATAAATCTCAACGTAGTGAAAACGCGTTATCGTGTGAACACGCGGGACAGACCCAGGTGTTGTGGGTTACCTCCCCGAGATAAACTTTCTTCCAACTTTGTCTTTTATACGCCCGGCGCTCCGCCAATTATTGTTGTGAGCGTCGCTCCTCTGCCCTCTGTTGTTCATGGAGAGAGACTGCACCCCAGTGCCCAGTATCATCCTCCACGAGCCTCTTCAAAATGCTGATCTTGACACCGCTGGAAGCAGTTATCGGCCTTGACCTCACCTCACAACAGTGCAATTTTAACAGCTCAACATCAAAACACAATGATGTGTCGCTTGCACCAATCGCACAACATCCCAGCATTGACTCTCAGCTGATACTTGTGTAGAGGGGGTCACGTGTGTCACCATAATTGCCCTAATCCTACAACTCGTGCTGCATAATATTTTCCTTGCCATATTACCTGTGACACACATAATGAGGACAACCGGTAAGTCAAATGAAACCAGAGGTGAGAAACCTGTTCTTTATAATATTTTTAATAAGCAATTTGAACACGACTTTTAGAAACACCGATGCAGCTATACACGTGCCACATTGTCCACAAATTCAGTTGATACTAATAGGGTTTATTTGCCAGTATTGTACATTATTTAAATTACATTTGTTTGGGCGGCAGGGTGGTGCAGTGGTCACGCCCGTGCATGACATCTTCTGAAGGACTGCCTGGCTTCGCTTTCCTCATTCTGGTCCCTTTCTCTGTATGGGTTTACTCCCACAGCAAAACAACAACATACAATGTAACTGGTACTAGCCAAACATCCAAATTACTCCTGCGAAAAGTTGTCAGGCCCCTCCTGAACAAGAGTCTTGAGACTCAGTGAGATTGCTTGTGTGGCGATCGAAACGTCGTGATCCATTATTATTTTTTCTACCTACGTGACTTTACCGAAAGAACCAAAGAGTAAGGATTCCTGCAGTCACGAAAGCTTCAAATCAAGATTAATGAGTGTTTACATGTGGGAGGAAATCGGAGCACCTGGAGAAATCCAAGCAAATGGGGGGCCAACGCTCTATCACAAATCTACAGATGGAACAGGCGGAGTCCACATTATTCGACACCGCCTTCTCTACCTCCTTGACGACCAAGGGGTGGGAGTTGTCGCAACATTTTTGTGATCCACCAACCCTCACCTCCACGTAGTCGTGGATTACAGACATACAAAGCCACCACAACCATCCGGCTAAAGTAGCTGTAATGCACATCTAAAATTCTACAAAAGTTGATGGGGCAAATGTCGTAGGTCAATTGGTTTGATTTCTATGCGCATTAACCAGTCTCTAACGTATGCACATTTAGATTCGCATTCGGCCGCCAATGGAACAGGTGGTGTCCAAAAGCAAAGTGGATGTACTGATTGTATCTTCATTGCGGGACTCATCCAGCAGTGGATTGACGTGTTTTCAGGTATCCACGTGGAGACGGGCAATAAACACTGGGGCCACCTGGCGGTAAATGTTTGCCGGTGCACATTGGGACCCGCTTACACGTCACTAGCCCCAGGCAGCCCCCAGCCACTGGCGTGCAACACAGCGAAGGGAATCTCCCACCAATGAGAACCACGCACAACCCAGGGTGCAGTCCTATAACTTGGACTCGCAAACACAACAAAACCCATAGCCGCCAACCCACACGGTTTACCCGTATTCTGTTGGGGGAAAGTGAGTTGTCAGGTCCATACGGCAGACGGCCGTTTCAATACGGGCAACATTTTTGTTAAGTTTATTTGCGTGTTTCTCCCTTGTCATGGGACTTATAAGGGGCACGGGGTGACCAACAAGGTCTGAATTGTTCTGTAATAAGGTAGGCACTGATGAGGGGTTGACAGCGATGCAAACCCCACACAATACAAAACGCCAAACGGCCAGTAACAATAAAAAATAATAATACATAACTGTCCAATGAGTAATTAGATAATTAAGATCAAAGAAACGCGTTCCTTAAATTGATCAAGTTTATTGTTGCAAGAGTTTGGGAAAACACGAAGACCGGGAGTGGATTCCAGAGTGGAGCAGTGCAAACTGATAAATCTGAAAAGAAGAGTGAGGTGACCTGCATGGTGGTGAGTGGGTGGGTGAGTAAATGGGTGAGTGTTTGAGTAAACGAGTGGAGGAGTGTGTGATAGGGTGATTGAGTCAGTGACCGGATGAGTGGGTGACTGGATGCGTGGGTGACTGAATGCGTGGGTGATTAGATGAGTGGGTGATTGAGTGGGTGACTAAATGAGTGGGTGACTAGATGAGTGGGTGACTAGATGAGTGGGTGACTGGATGAGTGGGTGATAGGGTGATTTAATTAGTGACTAGATGAGTATGTGATAGGGTGATTGAGTGGGTGACTGGATGAGTGGGTTATAGGGTGATTGCATGGATGACTGGATGAGTGGGTGACTGGATGCGTGGCTGTTTTGATGAGTGGGTGATAGGGTGATTGAGTGGGTGACTGAATGAGTGGGTGACTGGATGAGTGGGTGACTGAATGAGTGGGTGACTGAATGAGTGGGTGACTGGATGAGTGGTTAACTGGATGAGTGGGTGATAGGGTGATTGAATTAGTGACGAGATGAGTGTGTGATAGGGTGATTGAGTTAGTGGGTGACTGGATGATAGGATGATTGAGTTAGTGACTGGATGAGTTAGTGACTGGATGAATGTGTGATAGGGTGATTGAGTTAGTGACTGGATGAGTGGGTGACCGAGTTGTTTAGTTGAGTGCGTTGTTGTGAACTGCAGTGAGGCGCGGTGGTTGAACGCGGAGTGGATGAGACGAAGCGGTCAAAGTGTCTGGTAGACCGAGTCCCTTAACGTGGGTGGAGGGGGGAATCAACGAGGGGAAGTTCACTGCAACATTCACCACGGTGGTGCTAGTAGTCGCAGCGAAAAAAGAGTGATACAGGGCTGACTGAATGAAGGTTGAGGCGAGGATGCAAGGTGGTGTAGAGGAGGCGAAGAGGAGGGTAGAGGAGGTGAGGTGGTGAGGAGGCGTAGAGGAGGGTGCCCCGCTCTTGGCGTTGATCTTGGTGAACACGTGTCCGCGCCCCGTCTCGTAGCTCTGCCCGGTGCTGATGCAGCCTCCACCGGCCGCAGTGCCCAGCGGCCTCGCCGAGTCCGTGCCCAGCTCCGCTCTGAGCAAGCTCTCCATTGCACGCTGTCTGCTCGCAGCGACAAACACAACGTTAAACTCCCCCCCCCCCCGTGTGGCCTCTAACACAGGGGTCCTCAACCCCCGGGTTGCAAGAGCACTTGCTTCAAGTACATTAAAACCCACTTTTTGGTGTAGATATGTAGATGACACTTTGGTTGTCTGGCGACATGGGAAGGATACACTTAATGAATGAATGTCTAAATCATCTCAATTCACAAAAAACGGCCATCCAGTTCACCATGGAAATGGAGGTGAATAACACACTCCCTTTCCTGGATATTTTGCTCGGACAAGGCCTAAATGGTAAAGTAACACACACAGCGTTTACCGAAAGGGAACACATACTGATGCCTATTTGAAGGCAGATTGGCATCATCACCCCGCACATAAATCCTTTCTCAACAAGATGCTCATACATCTGGCTAAAACAGTGTCAGATGGTCAAAGTCTGAGGAGAGAGATTAAACATGTCAAAGAAACGCTACGATTGAATGTCTACAATAATGCTCAAATTAACAGAGCAGTGAATTCTAAACCAAGATCAAACAGCAATACTGCTGAATCAGGTTATTAAACAATTAAAATACCATATTTCGTGGGAGTAACTGACAAATTAGCTAGTAGTCGCAGCTAAAAAAAAGTGATACATTAATGACAGGGCTGAATGAAGGTTGAGGCAAGGATGCGGGGTGGTGTAGAGGAGGCGAAGAGGAGGGTAGAGGAGGTGAGGTGGTGAGGTGTTGAGGTGGCGTGGTGAGGTGAGGTGGCGTGGTGAGGAGGTGAGGTGGCGTGGTGAGGAGGTGAGGTGGCGTGGTGAGGTGGCGTGGTGAGGAGGCGTAGAGGAGGCGAGGATAAGGGTAGAGGAGGTGAGGTGGTGAGGAGGCGTAGAGGATGCGTAGAGGAGGGTGCCCCGCTCTTGGCGTTGATCTTGGTGAACACGTGTCCGCGCCCCGTCTCGTAGCTCTGCCCGGTGCTGATGCAGCCTCCACCGGCCGAAGCGCCTAGCGGCCTCGCCGAGTCCGTGCCCAGCTCCGCTCTGAGCAAGCTCTCCATTGCGCGCTATCTGCTCGCAGCAACAGACACAACGATAAACTCCCCCCCCCCCCGGTCCCGTGTGGCCTCTAAATACTTATTTCCTTGGGAGAGGTGATTTATCGGATGAGGCCTAAATGGTAAAATAACACACACAGTGTTTACCAAAAGGAAACCCATACTGATGCCTATCTGAATGCAGATTCGCATCATCACCCCGTACAGAAAACTCTCATCAAGATGCTCATACATCTGGCTAAAACAGTGTCAGATGGTGAATGTCTGGGGAGAGAGATTGAACATGTCAAAGAAACGCTACGATTGAATGTCTACAATAATGCTCAAATAATTAACCGCAATGAATGCTAAACCAAGATCGAACAGCAATACTGCTGAATCAGGTTATTAAACAATTAAGATACCATATATCGTGGGAGTAATTGAGAAATTAGCTCGAGTTTTGGAAAAGCAAAAAGCTAAACATCTAAGTAAGATTTGGCACGGTACACAAAATTCAAAAAATAGTATCTTGTACTTAAGATGAATTGCCTAAGCTGTCAACGGATGGTGTGTATTGGATTAATGGCTTATGTGGCAGATGTTATATTGGACAGATGGGATGTAACATTAGCGTAAGACTAAAGGAACACCAAATAAATATTAAACACTCTCAAACATAACTGTCGGAAGTTGCAGTACATGCTTGCCAACAAGAACACTTCATGTATTTTGATAACGATGAAGTGTTGTGTAAAACTCATTATTACTGGCCAAGACTAATTCGAGAATCCATTGAAACTGAGAAAATTTGTCTTATTTTAACCTCTCTGACAGCTACAGGCTTAGTGCGGCCTGGAAGCGTATTATTAAGTAATTGTGATTGTAAGATGAGGAGATGAAGGCAGAAGAAGACGTGGGGCGATGTGGTGATGCGGTCGAACGTGGTGGCCCGAGGAGCGGAGGGAGAGATGGCGCGGGACGGGGCGGTGTGGAGAAGGTGGCAAGGACGGCGGACCCCACGTGAGTGGAACAAACGCGTGGAAGAAGAAGACATCTCACATTTATCATTACTTATAGAGGAAACATACTAATTTAATTATTACTAATCAATTATATAATTTCAATAATCCCCCTCCCCGCCTCTGATTTCTGCACCTGATGGGTTCAGTGATGACATCGCCTTTCTCTATTTAAGACCGGAAGCAGGTGGATGGCTTCACTATTCTGGCAAATCGCCCGATGATGCTGGATGTAATTACCAGTGAAACGTCGTACTCATCTTGTGGATTTACTCTCCAAAACACCGGTGGGCTGAAGTAGTAACTAAGTGGAGTTTTGTTTACGTGACAAATTCCTTACTAATTGGCTGTGTCAGGTGGTGTAGGGTTATGACACATTTATACTTACACGATCTAACCCAAAAACCTTTGTTATGAAATTAGGACAATTTATTAAATATATTGTATACCAGAAAATACAGCAATTGACTAAACATATACGGCAATAGATGTAACCTCGTAGCAGTGAACGTGACGAAATTTCATCATGGAAATGTCCGCTGCACAAAACCTTGAGTTCATCGCCCCACACGTGGTACCTCAGCCTCAGGATGAAATAAATCATCAGGGAGTTCTCCGTGAGCATCGTGCGCGCTCCAAATCCAGAGTTGAGCCGTGGTCTCGGCACCCAGCCAGCCGCCTTCTCTTCTTGGGGCAGTCGGAGTCCAGCGCGCTATCGAAGGGCACGTGGTGAACGCTCAGGACGTGTCTCTTGAGCTTCGACTTCTGCGTCGCTCCGTACGAGCAGTCACTGCACGGGAAGGGCTTTTCCTCTGGAACACAAGACATCCACCGTTGAGCACACGCACGCGCTAATACATAATTTATTTATCACCATGCAGTGGATGCCATAGCATTACTATGTATATGGGACGTTTTATCAATCACGGTTGCTGACCACAGGCCCAAAGGCCCAAAGGCCTAAAATGCCAAATGGCCAGCAACAAATACCTCCGATTAGCACGGTTGGCTACGTATGGTACGAAAGAAGTTCAACATGTGTGCAAATAGTAGAAAAGCAAGATACTGGTTTCCTGAAAAATATCAGAAGAACACATTTTTGGGGCTTATTTTGAAGCCCCAACATTTTGCACTTCTTCGTGTGGTTGATGTTGATGCAGAGCAACAACTATAATTTTTAGGTTATTGCAATTTCCTACACATCACGCGACATCAGAAGTGTTTGCTGGAAGAAGTGTTTGGTAACTGGATAAGTCCATCAATGAGAAGCCAGTTTAATCATGGCTCGGTGACTGAAACCCAGAGTTTCACGGTTTAACCCAACATCCGAGCAGCACCACATCAGATCTCTAGACTCCTCAGCGCAGGCATACAGATATGGTCAACATATGCGTACATTAACTAATTTGTGAAATCATGAATTACATCCAAATGAAATGTAGTGTGTGCATTACTAGGACGTACCTAAAGGTGCCAGGTTGGGTTCATCCACCTTGGGGATGCTCTGCTCCACGCAGCCTCCTGCTTCCGTGCAGTCCATCCTCTTGATGTCCGAATTCTGGCTGTTGCTACTGCTGCAATTGGTGACGCTGGTGGTGGTCTTCTTTCTTTTAATGGGCTTAGGTCTACTTCGCTTTTCCTTCTTCTTCTGCTGCAAGGCCATCAACACTTTCATGCTCGTCATAGGATCGAGAGCAGCGTATGGTTTATTCTCACTGACTGGTGAAGCAGTTTGTTGACGTGGAACTAGGCCAAAGCATTCAAGAAAATTGGATTTCATGTCATTTATCTTAACGCCGCTATCTTTTGTCGAAGTGTAATCATGTTCAGGCTTCGGTCTGTACGAGAACTGTGCGTGAAGACTTTCATGAGTTTTCAGGATTTCAATAGGACTTAAAAATCCGCAGACTGAGCACATCTCATAGGGCGACGGTGGATTCAACACCGCATTGGCAAAACTGCCGTTATTCACCAAGCCTGGTGCACCCTTTATCATGTAATCCTTCTCATGGGTCTTCAAATGCCTTTTTAATTTTCCTAGCTGATCAAACCTTTTTCCGCATATGCCGCACCATTGATCACGGGTCTCCTTGTGCGTTCTTACGTGGGCTTCTAGGCACCATGCCAGCTGGAATTTTTTCCCACAGACGTCACAAGAGATAAGTTTTTTCGTTCTTGTAATTCTACCGGATTGAGGTGAGGTTGAGATGGGTGCTGGTGAAGTGCCATCAATGGTGAAGGCAATTCTCCCAGCACCACCTTGACTCGCAGCGGAGTTGCTCTCGCACATCTGAAACAAAAGACAAAGGTCACGCGCATGACACCCGTGTCACGAGTGTACTCACACAGGCATACTTAAGGTGACATATGATTCATATATACTACAACTCATTATACCAGAACTCCACAATATTGCAGTTCCTATCATGTACGATTTTACTCCTCTTATCCACCCAAATAAGATTTTGTTTAACAACAATGACGAACTACCTCCATTTTCCTTATGTTACCCACCAAATAGGCCTTTCTGTATATACACACCAACAATATAATGATGACACCACACGTTCACTCCACTATTCACAACACTCTGACTCGCAATATCCATATAAGATTGTAATATCATTTCTGTACGAGGGCCCGTCAAAAAGTTTTGAGAATGGACACTTTTTTTTACAAACAACTACGTAAAATAGTCTTCAATAAAAGTACAGTATAGTACTATTAATGGCACTTATAACTGAACGTCATTATCTCTCATGCTAATTATTACAATGTTAACTAGTTACCCAGGAAAGCTTCATTGAGTCTAAGTACTGCATTTTCAGAAAGGTCCCATTGCATTGAGATGTTTGTGTGAGTGGAACCCAGAGAGACCCCACCTTGCATATGGGGAAATAACACAACTTCACACAGATGGATTCAACCCACAAGCTCAAAGCATTCCTTGTTTAACAAAGTATTCAGTGTAATGTTTAATATAATTTATTTGGTAATATATAGTATCGTAATTGTATAGTCAATATATAGCAGTGTGGTATACAGTAGGGTTGGTAAAATAATACAGTGTAATATTATTATAATCTAAGGTATAGGGTAGTGTATAGTAACGCTGCGTATAATTCAATGTTGGGGTCTGTCTATGGCAGTTTATAATAAAACAATATTTGGAGGCATATTATAATAATTTTTGCGACATAGAAGTGTAATGTATAATGACGTATTGTTAGTAGCTCAGCTTAGTGGAGAATATATTGAGTACATTGATTATATTGATGTAGTTTATATTTAGTTCTTTCACATCGGTTTATTGTATGATAGTTGGGTAGTTGCAGTTCTTTAGCGTCAATATACTAAATGCCTCAGTTGATATGTAAACCCTGACTTTAACATAGCTACTTCCGTCACCAGTTACATGCTAATTCCTCACATTAACATCATGCTAATCTCACAGTTACATGCTAATTTCTGACTTTAACATCCTGCTAATCTATCACATTAACACAGCTACTTCAATGCTAAATTATTCTGTTGATATGTAAACTCTTTTGGCAAGGCGCTCTGCTCCTCCCACCCAGCTTAAAATATGCTGCGAAGCTTAGCAGTGTTCATTGGAGCGCTGTCTTTCCGACAGTTCTGTTTCTTCACCTGAGGAAGGCTACTTGTGTTGTGGCCGAAACGTCGTGAGAATTTTCTTATATTATGTTTTATATTTATTAGTTTATTATTTCCCTTCTACGTGACTTTACCGAAAGAACCAAGAAGATGAATCCCTGCAGTCACGAACGCTTTAAATCGAAATTTATTCAAATCAAGTTGTTTTCTTTTTACCACAGTACTTTATGGAATCCTCAAGAATAAATGCATTTTTAGAAGTATTAAACTACACTTGAAGATGTGTGAGAATGTAATTATGCAGATGCAAGCACAGGCAAACTCGTATCTGCATATACAAGTTTCTGGGCCTCCTCACTTCACCAAACCCGCATTGACCGGCATGGTGAAGTATGGTTAAACAACTCCCACGAACGACATGGTGTGGGGGAGGCCTCTATCAAAACGCTGGATCGACAAAGGGCTGATACATGTCACGACATTGTACGTTAAGATCGTTCTCTCGTCAGCACAAGCCGTCTATGTGGACAATAGAGGGCACGACACATGTGTACACGATGTTTGTGTGCGTATATTCAGCGTGTGTATCACGTAATAATCATATAAGGTCGCGATTATTCTCAAAACGAACCAAATGTATAACATCACGAATAACTTTGGAGGTCTCCAGAGCCTGAACAATATTTGAAGTAGACACTGACCCTTGTCACGAGTTCTTATGAACTATAAACTAAACTATAAACTATTTTTATTTAACCAGGTAAGGCCCACTGAGCTATATAACTCTTATCAGAAGCGACCTGGACACAAATGATAGCTCAACGAAAGTGGCTTATCATGTGGACATTTATAGCAGTCAAGTACTCTAAACTCACGTTTCTAAATGTGGAGGGGAAAACCGAAGGACCAGGAGAAGAATCTACGCGACCACAGGGGAAAAAAATAAACAAATACAGAGTAGGCATCAGGGTCTCGATGGAACCTCCACGCTGCTGTAGGCCTAGCGAGGTAGTTAACATCTCGACACCGCGGCGCCCCTTATTAAAAGCTTAGCCATGTCTAGCAAGGTTATTGACTGATTTCACTCGACTCACGGCACCACAAGTAATGTATTAAACAAATAAAACAATAATAAAGTAGAGAGGCCTACTTACATTGAACAATGTTGTTGTTAACTTTAAAAGGAGCGCGCTTCTGTCTGGCTTGCAGTCCGGCGATCGCGGTCTCCACTTCCTGGATAAGCCACGCCCGTCGCGGCTATGTCCCGCCCACTGTCGTGCAAGCCACGCCCCCGCGGATCGGGCCAAGCTCATCCCACGGTGAAAGCCCCACAATCGGAATCTTTATTTACAGACAGTCCTCGACTTACGAACGCCCAAATTACAAACAGCCGTCCTTCAGAACCAACTGGCATGAAATATAAATTATTTTATATCGCCTGAAAACGCGAACTCGCGCTTGTGAGTGAGTGCGCGTGCGTGAGTGTGAGCAGGGGGCACAGGTGGTGCATCAGCCAGTCATCTCAGTCATCTCAGTCAGTCGACCCGTGGCACCACCTGGGTCTGCCCCGTGACCTCCTGCCAGCGGGCGTTCGACACTTCACGTGGCTTCAAGGTGCACATGGCCTGGCACAAGCGTCGTGGTGACGTCACCGCCACTTAGTGGCGAATGGCGGTTGTTGTTGTTGTGAGACAGTGAGAGAGTGTGAGGTCGACTCAGCCTCAGATGAGTTCCTGGTGCGGTGTGGAGTGAACATCGCTACTGGGGGAGACAAAGGCGACCGTGGAGGAGAAACCTCAAGGTGCTCACTGATACACTCACCAACTTTACCTCACCAATTACACCTCACCCACCTCACCACCCCAATTACACCTCACAAACCTAACCTCACCAATTACACCTCACCAATCACAACACTCACCTCACTCACCAAACACCAACTCCACTAACCGCACAAATGGCACTCATCACACCTACTACACTCATCTCACCCACTACATTCACCACACCACCCACTACATTCACCAAACCAACCACTACATTCACCACACCAACCACTACATTCACCACACCACCCACTACATTCACCACACCAACCACACAGTCACCACACCACCCACTACATTCACCACACCACCCACTACATTCACCAAACCAACCACTACATTCACCACACCAACCACTACATTCACCACACCACCCACTACATTCACCACACCAACCACACAGTCACCACACCACCCACTACATTCACCACACCAACCACTACATTCACCACACCAACCACTACATTCACCACACCAACCACTACATTCACCACACCAACCACACAGTCACCAGACTGACTGCACCCATCTCATCCACTGAACCAACCTCACTCATCTCACCAATCAAAACTCATCTCAACGACCGCAATTCACCACCTTACATGCTGCCATCTACATCAGTGGCCAGCAGATGGCAGCATCTACAGGTCACATTCTTGGCCAGTCGTTGGCAGCATGGAACGGAGGTTACCGAGCAATCTATAAACGTACGATATTTATTTTGGCTCTCTACGAGGCGTGAGATCTCAGGTAGGTCTGGTTACTCACACGTACATATTATTTGGTGAGGAATTGGCAAGACATCTCAAGCAGAATCCTAAAAATTAGAGACTCAACAAGGCATCTGTGGATGAAGTCAGGCCCGTGTCTGTCTGCTCGATTATTTCATATCTGTCAACCCCTTATCAGGGCCGAGCTTATCACAGACCAATTCATACTTTATTGGTCACCCCGTGCCCTTATAAATCTCAACGTAGTGAAAACGCGTTATCGTGTGAACACGCATGACAGACCCAGGTGTTGTGGGTTAACTCCCCGAGATAAACTTTCTTCCAACTTTGTGTTTTATACGCCCAGTGCTCCGCCAATAATTGTTGTGACCGTCGCTCCTCTGCCCTCTGTTGTTCATGGAGGGAGACTGCACCCTAGTGCCCAGTATCATCCTCCGCGAGCCTCTTCAAAATGCTGATCTTGACACCGCTGGAAGAAGTCATCGGCCTTGACCTCACCCCACAACAGTGCAATTTTAACAGCTCAACATCAAAACACAATGATGGGTCGCTTGCACCAATCGCACAACACCACAGCATTGACTCTCAGCTGTTTCTTGTGTAGAGGGGGTCACGTGTGTCACCATAATTGCCCTAATCCTACAACTCGTGCTGCGTAATATTTTCCTTGCCATATTACCTGTGACACACATAATGAGGACAACCAGTAAGTAAAAAGAAACCAGAGGTGGGAAACCTGTACTTTATAATATTATTAATTTCAGGCAATGTGAACACGACTTTTAGAAACACCGATGCAGCTATACACGTGCCACATTGTCCAGAAATTCAGTTGATACTAATAGGGTTTATTTGCCAGTATTGTACATTATTTAAATTACATTTGTTTGGGCGGCAAGGTGGTGCAGTGGTCACGCCCGTGCATGACATCTTGTGAAGGACTGCCTGGCTTCGCTTTCCTCATTCTGGTCCCTTTCTCTGTATGGGTTTACTCCCATGGGAAAACAACAACATACAATGTAACTGGTACTAGCCAAACATCCAAATTACTCCTGCGAAAAGTTGGCAGGCCCTCCTGAACAAGAGTCTTGAGACTCAGTGAGATTGCTTGTGTGGCGATCGAAACGTCGTGATCCCTTATTATTTTTTCTACCTACGTGACTTTACCGAAAGAACCAAAGAGTAAGGATTCCTGCAGTCACGAAAGCTTCAAATCAAGATTAATGAGTGTTTACATGTGGGAGGAAATCGGAGCACCTGGAGAAATCCAAGCAAATGGGGGGCCAACGCTCTATCACAAATCTACAGATGGAACAGGCGGAGTCCACATTATTCCACACCGCCTTCTCTACCTCCTTGACGACCAAGGGGTGGGAGTTGTTGCAACATTTTTGTGATCCACCAACCCTCACCTCCACGTAGTCGTGGATTACAGGCATACATAGCCACCACAACCATCCGGCTAAAGTAGCTGTAATGCACATCTAAAATTCTACAAAAGTTGATGGGGCAAATGTTGTAGGTCAATTGGTTTGATTTCTATGCGCATTAACCAGTCTCTAACGTATGCACATTTAGATTCGCATTCGGCCGCCAATGGAACAGGTGGAGTCCAAAAGCAAAGTGGATGTACTGATTGTATCTTCATTGCGGGACTCATCCAGCAGTGGATTGACATGGGTTTCAGGTATCCACGTGGAGACGGGCAATAAACACTGGGGCCACCTGGCGGTAAATGTTTGCCGGTGCACATTGGGACCGGCTCACACGTCACTGGCCCCAGGCAGCCCCCAGCCACTGGCGTGCAACACAGCGAAGGGAATCTCCCACCAATGAGAATCACGCACAACCCAGGGTGCAGTCCTATAACTTGGACTCGCAAACACAACAAAACCCATAGCCGCCAACCCACACGGTTTACCCGTATTCTGTTGGGGGAAAGTGAGTTGTCAGGTCCATACGGCAGACGGCCGTTTCAATACGGGCAACATTTTTGTTAAGTTTATTTGTGTGTTTCTCCCTTGTCATGGGACTTATAAGGGGCACGGGGTGACCAACAAGGTCTGAATTGTTCTGTAATAAGGTAGGCACTGATGAGGGGTTGACAGCGATGCAAACCCCACACAATACAAAACGCCAAACGGCCAGTAACAATAAAAAAAGAATACATAACTGTCCAATGAGTAATTAGATAATTAAGATCAAAAAAACGCGTTCCTTAAATTGATCAAGTTTATTGTTGCAAGAGTTTGGGAAAACAGGAAGACCGGGTGTGGATTCCAGAGTGGAGCAGTGCAAACTGATAAATCTGAAAATAAGAGTGAGGTGACCTGCATGGTGGTGAGCAGGTGGGTGAGTAAATGGGTGAGTGTTTGAGTAAACGAGTGGAGGAGTGTGTGATAGGGTGATTGAGTCAGTGACCGGATGAGTGGGTGACTGGATGCGTGGGTGACTGAATGCGTGGGTGATTAGATGAGTGGGTGATTGAGTGGGGGACTAAATGAGTGGGTGACTAGATGAGTGGGTGACTGGATGAGTGGGTGATAGGGTGATTTAATTAGTGACTAGATTAGTATGTGATAGGGTGATTGAGTGGGTGACTGGATGAGTGGATGAGTGGGTTATAGGGTGATTGCGTGGATGACTGGATGAGTGGGTGACTGGATGCGTGGCTGATTTGATGAGTGGGTGATAGGGTGATTGAGTGGGTGACTGAATGAGTGGGTGACTGGATGAGTGGGTGACTGAATGAGTGGGTGACTGGATGAGTGGTTAACTGGATGAGTGGGTGATAGGGTGATTGAATTAGTGATGAGATAGTGTGTGATAGGGTGATTGAGTTAGTGACTGGATGAGTTAGTGACTGGATGAATGTGTGATAGGGTGATTGAGTTAGTGACTGGATGAGTGGGGGACCGAGTTGTTTAGTTGAGTGCGTTGTTGTGAACTACAGTGAGGCGCAGTGTTTGAACGCGGAGTGGATGAGACGAAGCGGTCAAAGTGTCTGGTAGACCGAGTCCCTTAACGTGGGTGGAGGGGGGAATCAACGAGGGGAAGTTCACTGCAACATTCACCACGGTGGTGCTAGTAGTCGCAGCGAAAAAAAGTGATACAGGGCTGAATGAATGAAGGTTGAGACGAGGAAGCAAGGTGGTGTAGAGGAGGCGAAGAGGAGGGTAGAGGACACGTGTCCGCACCCCGTCTCGTAGCTCTGCCCGGTGCTGATGCAGCCTCCACCGGCCGCAGCGCCCAGCGGCCTCGCCGAGTCCGTGCCCAGCTCCGCTCTGAGCAAGCTCTCCATTGCACGCTGTCTGCTCGCAGCGACAAACACAACGATAAACTTCCCCCCCCCCCCCGTCCTGTGTGGCCTCTAACACAGGGGTCCTCAACCCACGGGTTGCAAGATCACTTGCTTCAAGTACATTAAAACCCACTTTTTGGTGTAGATATGTAGATGACACTTTGGTTGTCTGGCGACATGGTAAGGATACACTTAATGAATGAATGTCTAAATCATCTCAATTCACAAAAAACGGCCATCCATTTCACCATGGAAATGGAGGTGAATAACACACTCCCTTTCCTGGATATTTTGCTCGGATGAGGCCTAAATGGTAAAGTAACACACACAGCGTTTACCGAAAGGGAACACATACTGATGCCTATCTGAATGCAGATTGGCATCATCACCCCGCACATAAATCCTTTCTCAACAAGATGCTCATACATCTAGCTAAAACAGTGTCAGATGGTCAAAGTCTGAGGAGAGAGATTAAACATGTCAAAGAAAAGCTACGATTGAATGTCTACAATAATGCTCAAATTAACAGAGCAGTGAATGCTAAACCAAGATCGAACAGCAATACTGCTGAATCAGGTTATTAAACAATTAAAATACCATATATCGTGGGAGTAATTGAGAAATTAGCTCGAGTTTTGGAAAAGCAAAAAGCTAAACATCTAAGTAAGATTTGGCACGGTACACAAAATTCAAAAAATAGTATCTTGTACTTAAGATGAATTGCCTAAGTTGTCAACGGATGGTGTGTATCGGATTAATGGCTTATGTGGCAGATGTTATATTGGACAGATGGGATGTAACATTAGCGTAAGACTAAAGGAACACCAAATAAATATTAAACACTCTCAAACATAACTGTCGGAAGTTGCAGTACATGCTTGCCAACAAGAACACGTCATGTATTTTGATAACGATGAAGTGTTGTGTAAAACTCATTATTACTGGCCAAGACTAATTCGAGAATCCATTGAAACTGAGAAAATTTGTATTATTTTAACCTCTCTGACAGCTACAGGCTTAGTGCGGCCTGGAAGCGTATTATTAAGTAATTGTGATTGTAAGATGAGGAGATGAAGGCAGAAGAAGACGTGGGGCGATGTGGTGATGCGGTCGAACGTGGTGGCCCGAGGAGCGGAGGGAGAGATGGCGCGGGACGGGGCGGTGTGGATAAGGTGGCAAGGACGGCGGACCCCACGTGAGTGGAACAAACGCGTGGAGGAAGAAGACATCTCACATTTATCATTACTTATAGAGGAAACATACTAATTAAATGATTACTAATCAATTATATCATTTCAATAATCCCCCTCCCCGCCTCTGATTTCTGCACCTGATGGGTTCAGTGATGACATCGCCTTTCTCTATTTAAGATCGGAAGCAGGTGGATGGCTTCACTATTCTGGCAAATCGCCCGATGATGCTGGATGTAATTACCAGTGAAACGTCGTACTCATCTTGTGGATTTACTCTCCAAAACACCGGTGGGCTGAAGTAGTAACTAAGTGGAGTTTTGTTTACGTGACAAATTCCTTACTAATTGGCTGTGTCAGGTGGTGTAGGGTTATGACACATTTATACTTACACGATCTAACCCAAAAACCTTTGTTATTAAATTAGGACAATTTATTAAATATATTGTATACCATAAAATACAGCAATTGACTAAAAATATACGGCAATAGATGTAACCTCGCAGCAGTGAACGTGACGAAATTTCATCATGGAAATGTCCGCTGCACAAAACCTTGCGTTCATCGCCCCACACGTGGTACCTCAGCTTCAGGAAGAAATAAATCATCAGAGAGTTCTCCGTGAGCATCGTGCGCGCTCCAAATCCAGAGTTGAGCCGTGGTCTCGGCACCCAGCCAGCCGTCTTCTCTTCTTGGGACAGTCGGAGTCCAGCGCGCTATCGAAGGGCACGTGGTGAACGCTCAGGACGTGTCTCTTGAGCTTCGACTTCTGCGTCGCTCCGTACGAGCAGTCACTGCACGGGAAGGGCTTTTCCTCTGGAACACAAGACATCCACCGTTGAGCACACGCACGCGCTAATACATAATTTATTTATCACCATGCAGTGGATGCCATAGCATTACTATGTATATGGGACGTTTTATCAATCACGGTTGCTGACCACAGGCCCAAAGACCCAAAGGCCCAAAATGCCAAATGGCCAGCAACAAATACCTCCGATTAGCACGGTTGGCTACGTATGGTACGAAAGAAGTTCAACATACGTACAAATAGTAGAAAAGCAAGATACTGATTTCCTGCAAAATATCATAATACATTTTTGGGGCTTATTTTGAAGCCCCAACATTTTGCACTTCTTCGTGTGGTTGATGTTGATGCAGAGCAACAACTATAATTTAACATTGAGGTGGTTGAGCCAGATTATTCTATTACAGCTCATTAATTTCACAATAATTACCTGCAATAGAACGAGTAAATACACATGGAAGTTAGGTGTTAGTACAATGAAGAGGAAATTCCCATTGTGGAAATGACTCGGTCTATACATTCAAAAATGTTCCCTAAATTTACCCACTTGTTTAAGTAATATTTACCCCGGTTAAGAAATAGATACTTTTTGGAATTTTTCAAGCAATGTATTTTGCTCAGTTTCCTTCCAATGGTGCTATTGGCTCCATGTCATGAGATGAAGTATCCCTGTGCAACTCTCACACAGCAGTGAACCACCTCATGTAAGAGAACAGCTCGTGGAAGGAGATATCATTGCACTACTCATGACATCCCTTCGTGACCGATTTTTATCCACTAGGAGGTTATTGCAATTTCCTACACATCACGCGACATCAGAAGTGTTTGCTGGAAGAAGTGTTTGGTAACTGGATAAGACCATCAATGAGAAGCCAGTTTAATCATGGCTCGGTGACTGAAACCCAGAGTTTCACGGTGTAACCCAACATCCGAGCAGCACCACATCAGATCTCTAGACTCCTCAGCGCAGGCATACAAAAATGGTCAACATATGCGTACATTAACTAATTTGTGAAATTATGAATTACATCCAAATGAAATGTAGTGTGTGCATTACTAGGACGTACCTAAAGGTGCCAGGTTGGGTTCATCCACCTTGGGGATGCTCTGCTCCACGCAGCCTCTTGCTTCCGTGCAGTCCATCCTCTTGATGTCCGAATTCTGGCTGTTGCTACTGCTGCAATTGGTGACGCTGGTGGTGGTCTTCTTTCTTCTAATGGGCTTAGGTCTACTTCGCTTTTCCTTCTTCTTCTGCTGCAAGGCCATCAACACTTTCATGCTCGTAATAGGATCGAGAGCAGCGTATGGTTTATTCTCACTGACTGGTAAAGCAGTTTGTTGATGTGGAACTAGGCCAAAGCATTCAAGAAAATTGGATTTCATGTCATTTATCTTAACGCCGCTATCTTTTGTCGAAGTGTAATCATGTTCAGGCTTCGGTCTGTACAAGAACTGTGCGTGAAGACTTTCATGAGTTTTCAGGATTTCAATAGGACTTAAAAATCCGCAGACTGAGCATATCTCATAGGGCGACGGTGGATTCAACACCGCATTGGCAAAACTGCCGTTAATCACCAAGCCTGTTGCACCCTTTATCATGTAATCCTTCTCATGGGTCTTCAAATGCCTTTTTAATTTTCCTAGCTGATCAAACCTTTTTCCGCATATGCCGCACCATTGATCACGGGTCTCCTTGTGCGTTCTTACGTGGGCTTCTAGGCACCATGCCAGCTGGAATTTTTTCCCACAGACGTCACAAGAGATAAGTTTTTTCGTTCTTGTAATTCTACCGGATTGAGGTGGGGTTGAGATGGGTGCTGGTGAAGTGCCATCAATGGTGAAGGCAATTCTCCCAGCACCACCTTGACTCGCAGCGGAGTTGCTCTCGCACATCTGAAACAAAAGACAAAGGTCACGCGCATGACACCCGTGTCACGAGTGTACTCACACAGGCATACTTAAGGTGACATAAGATTCATATATACTACAACTCATTATACCAGAACTCCACAATATTGCAGTTCCTATCATGTACGATTTTACTCCTCTTATCCACCCAAATAAGATTTTGTTTAACAACAATGACGAACTACCTCCATTTTCCTAATGTTACCCACCAAATAGGCCTTTCTGTATATACACACCAACAATATAATGATGGCACCACACGTTCACTCCACTATTCACAACACTCTGACTCGCTATCTCCATATAAGATTGTAATATCATTTCTGTACGAGGGCCCGTCAAAAAGTTTTGAGAATGGACACTTTTTTTTACAAACAACTACGTAAAATAGTCTTCAATAAAAATACAGTATAGTACTATTAATGGCCCTTATAACTGAACGTCATTATCTCTCATGCTAATTATTACAATGTTAACTAGTTACCCAGGAAAGCTTCATTGAGTCTAAGTACTGCATTTTCAGAAAGGTCCCATTGCATTGAGATGTTTGTGTGAGTGGAACCCAGAGAGACCCCACCTTGCATATGGGGAAATAACACAACTTCACACAGATGGATTCAACCCACAAGCTCAAAGCATTCCTTGTTTAACAAAGTATTCAGTGTAATGTTTAATATAATTTATTTGGTAATATATAGTATCGTAATTGTATAGTCAATATATAGCAGTGTGGTATACAGTAGGGTTGGTAAAATAATACATAGTGTAATATTACAAGTCTAATATTATTATAATCTAACGTATAGGGTAGTGTATAGTAACTCAGTGTATAATTCAATGTTGTGGTCTGTCTATGCCAGTTTATAATAAAAATATTATTTGGAGGCATATTATAATATTTTTTGCGACATAGAAGTTTAATGTATAATAACTTATTGTTAGTAGCTCAGCTTAGTGGAGAATATATTGAGTACATTGATTATATTGATGTAGTTTATATTTAGTTCTTTCACATCGGGTTATTGTATGATAGTTGGGTAGTTGCACTTCTTTAGCGTCAATATACTAAATGCCTCTGTTGATATGTAAACTCTGACTTTAACATAGCTACTTCCGTGACCAGTTACATGCTAATTCCTCACATTAACATCATGCTAATCTCCCAGTTACATGCTAATTTCTGACTTTAACATCCTGCTAATCTATCACATTAACACAGCTACTTCAATGCTAAATTATTCTGTTGATATGTAAACTCTTTTGGCAAGGCGCTCTGCTCCTCCCACCCAGCTTAAAATACGCTGCCAAGCTTAGCAGTGTTCATTGGAGCGCTGTCTTTCCGACAGTTCTGTTTCTTCACCTGAGGACGGCTGCTTGTGTTGTGGCCGAAACGTCGTGAGAATTTTATTTTATTATGTTTTATTTTATTATTTCCCTTCTACGTGACTTTACCGAAAGAACCAAGAAGATGAATCTCTGCAGTCACGAAAGCTTTAAATCGAAATTTATTCAAATCAAGTTGTTTTCTTTTTACCACAGTACTTTATGGAATCCTCAAGAATAAATGCATTTTTAGAAGTATTAAACTACACTTGAAGATGTGTGAGAATGTAATTATGCAGATGCAAGCACAGGCAAACTCGTATCTGCATATACAAGTTTCTGGGCCTCCTCACTTCACCAAACCCGCATTGACCGGCATGGTGAAGTATGGTTACACAACTCCCACGAACGACATGGTGTGGGGGAGGCCTCTATCAAAACGCTGGATCGACAAAGGGCTGATACATGTCACGACATTGTACGTTAAGATCGTTCTCTCGTCAGCACAAGCCGTCTATGTGGACAATAGAGGACACGACACACGTGTACACGATGTTTGTGTGCGTATATTCAGCGTGTGTATCACGTAATAATTATATAAGGTCGCGATTATGCTCAAAACGAACCAAATGTATAACATCACGAATAACTTTGGAAGTCTCCTGAGCCTGAACAATATTTGAAGTAGACACTGACCCAGTTACTATTAATAGCTCAGATGTGTAGGCTTTGACTTTAACATAGCCATTTCTGTGACCAGTCACAAGCTAATCACTCAGTTATTTCAATGCTAAATTTTCCTGTTTGATTTTTACTAGGTGCCTCTGTGAATGTGTATGCTTTGACTTTAACATAGCCATTTCTGTGACCAGTCACAAGCTAATCACTCAGCTATTTCAATGCTAAATTCTATGCTAATTCCTTTGTCAAGGGGTGCCTCTGTGGATGTGTATGCTTTGACTTTAACATAGCCATATCTGTGACCAGTCACAAGCTAATCACTCAGCCATTTCAATGCTAAATTCAATGCTAATTCCTTTGTCAAGGCGCTTTGTTCCTTCTCACACAGCTTAAAGGTCTCGATCTGAGCTTGGCTTTGTTCGCTCCAGCACTGTCCTCCAGACAGTCTCGTCCCTTCACCTGATGAAGGCCGCTTGTGTTGTGGCCGAAACGTCGTGAGAATTTTATTGTGTTATTTTCTTTTTTCAATGTATTATTTTATTCTCATGCTACGTAACACTACCGAAAGAACCAAAGAAGATGAACCAAGATTATGGCGTGTAGATGCTGCCATCTGCCGGCCACCAACGTGGCGTGTAGATTCTGCAAATTGAAAAATTAAAATAATAAATTGAAAATAATAAGCAAAAATCCAGATTCATATTCTTGGTTCTTTCGGTAAAGTCACGTAGATTTAAAAATAATTAAATAAATTTAAATACAAAATAAATCGGAAATAATAAAATTACTTTTATTTGTAATTTTTCAATTGGCATAATCTACACGCCATATTCTTGGTTCTTTCGGTAAAGTCATGTAGATTTGAAAATAAAAAGAAAATAATTAAATGAAAATCATGAATTGTTATTATTATATTTTGATTTAAAGCTTTCGTGACTGCAGTGATTCATATTATTGGTTCTTTCAGTAAAGTCACGTAGAAGGGAAACAATAAAATAAAATAAATATTTTTTAAAATATTATTTAAATTTTTACTTTTCTTTTATTATTTATATTTTCTATCTACGTGACTTTACCCAAAGAACTAAGAATATAGCGTGTAGATTCTGCCAATTTTAAAATACAAAAAAAATAAATGGAAAATAATAAAAGCTTTTATTATTTTCAATTTATTATTTTAAAATCAAAATTTTGTTTCATTTTTTTTTATCTCTGTGACTTTACCGAAAGAACCAAGAATATGAATGCGGGTTTTTTGCTTTTATTATTTTCCATTTCACACTTTTTATTTGATTTGATTATTTTTTTTATTTTCTATCGACGTGACTTTACCGATAGAACCAAGAATATGGCGTGTAGATGCTGCCAATTAAAAAAATAAAATAGATTGAAAATAATAATCAAAATCCAGATTCATATTCTTGGTTCTTTCGGTAAAGCCATGTAGGTTGAAAATAAAAATAATAAAATTAAATGAAAAATACAAAAGATAAATGGAAAATAATGAAAGCTTTTATTATTTTAAATTTATTATTTTAATTTGTATTTTTTTTTTAATTGGCAGAATCTACACGCCATATTCTTGGTTCTTTCGGTAAAGTAACGTAGATTTGAAAATGAAAATAATAGAATTAAATGAAAAAATACTAAATCATGAATTATTATTTTTTTACTTTTTTTATTATTTCTATTTTACCCAAAGAACCAAGAATCTGGCGTGTAGATGCTGCCACCTGCCAACGTTGTTGGCCACCAGATGGCAGTATCTACACGCCATATTATTGCTTCCTTCGGTAAAGTAACGGAGATAGAAAATAATAATAAAATTAAAAAATGAAAATTATGAAAGCTTTTATTATTTTCAATTTATTATTTGTATTTTTAAATCAAATTCTATTATTTTTATTTTAAAATCTACGTGACTTTAACGAAAAAAACAAGAATTCGGCGTGTAGATGTTGCTACCTGCCGGCCACCAACGTGGCGTGTAGATTCTGCCAATTTAAAAATTAAAATAATAAATTGAATATAACAAAAGCTTAAATAATATGAAAAGCTTTTATTCAATTGATTATTTTAAAATTGTATTTTTTTTATCTCCGTGACTTTACTTTTAAATAATATTAAAAGCTTTTATTCAATTGATTATTTTAAAATTGTATTTTTTTTTTATCTCCGTGACTTTACCGAAAGAACCAAGAATATGAATGTGGGTTTTTTGCTTTTATTATTTAAAATTTCACATTTTTATTTGATTTGATATTTTTTTATTTTCTATGGACGTGACTTTACCGAAAGAACCAAGAATATGAATTCCTGAAGTCACGAAAGTTTTAAGTCACAATCTACACCCAACAATGGTGGCCAGCAGATGGCAGCATCTACACGCCAGATTATTGCTTCCTTCGGTAAAGTCATAATACTGGTAGGAACGAAGTTGTAAACTGAGTGTACCAGCCTGCAATAGATTAATGTGTCCGTCCGTCCCCTTTCAATACTTTAACGAAGTGAAATCTCGTGCTGTTGGGTGTAAAATCAGCAATAGGCAGCGCAGAGACTTGCCCTACCAGCCCACCCTGCAGGGACCTGTTAATACAATTAAAATAATAAATTGAAAATAATAAAAGCTTTTATTTTCAATTTATTATAAAATAATACAAGCTTTTATTATTTTCAATTTATTATTTGTATTTTATTTTTTTGTATTTTAAAATTTCAAATAATAAATTGAAAATGATAAAGCTTTTATTAGTTTAAATATAAAAATTTATATTTTTAAATTAAATTTAATTATTTTATTTTCAAATCTACATGACTTTACCTGAAGAACCAAGAATATGGCGTGTAGATTCTGCCAATTTAAAAATTAAAATAATAAATTGAATATAACAAAAGCTTAACTAATATTAAAAGCTTTTATTCAATTGATTATTTTAAAATTGTATTTTTTTTAATCTCCGTGACTTTACCGAAAGAACCAAGAATATGAATGTGGGTTTTTTGCTTTTATTATTTAAAATTTCACATTTTTATTTGATTTGATATTTTTTTTATTTTCTATGGACGTGACTTTACCGAAAGAACCAAGAATATGAATTCCTGAAGTCACGAAAGTTTTAAGTCACAATCTACACCCAACAATGGTGGCCAGCAGATGGCAGCATCTACACGCCAGATTATTGCTTCCTTCGGTAAAGTCATAATACTGGTAGGAACGAAGTTGTAAACTGAGTGTACCAGCCTGCAATAGATTAATGTGTCCGTCCGTCCCCTTTCAATACTTTAACGAAGTGAAATCTCGTGCTGTTGGGTGTAAAATCAGCAATCGGCAGCGCAGAGACTTGCCCTACCAGCCCACCCTGCAGGGACCTGTTAATACAATTAAAATAATAAATTGAAAATAATAAAAGCTTTTATTTTCAATTTATTATAAAATAATACAAGCTTTTATTATTTTCAATTTATTATTTGTATTTTATTTTTTTGTATTTTAAAATTTCAAATAATAAATTGAAAATGATAAAGCTTTTATTAGTTTAAATATTAAAATTTATATTTTTAAATTAAATGTAATTATTTTTATTTTCAAATCTACGTGACTTTACCTGAAGAACCAAGAATATGGCGTGTAGATTCTGCCAATTAAAAAACATAAATAATAAATTTTTAATAATAAAAGCTTTCATTATTTCACATTTTTTTGTATTTTTAATTTAAAAAGCTTTTAGTATAGCTTTTATTATAATATCATATTATAATCAAAGCTTTTATTATAATAAAAGCTTTAATTATTTTAGGATTCTCCTCCACGGCGGCCTTTGTCTCCCCCAGTAGCAATGTTTACGACACACCGCACCAGGTACTCATCTGAGGCTGAGTCGACCTCACATTCTCTTACTGTCTCAAAACAACAACCGCCATGCGCCACTAAGTGGCGGTGACGTCACCACGACGCTTATGCCAGGCTATGTGCACCTTGAGGCTACGTGAAGTGTCGATCGCCGGCTGGCAGGAGGTCACGGGGCAGACCCAGGTGCCACTGGTCGACTGACTGAGATGACTGAGATTACTGGCTGATGCACCACCTGTGCCCCCTACTGTGCCAACTTGCTGAGCTTTAGCCACCCGACGCTCCGCTCGTTTTTCTGAGCATCGCTCCTCCGCCCTCCGTTGTTGTTGGAGGGCGACTGCCTCCAACTGCCCAGTAGAGACACCGCTGGTACCAGTCATTGGCAAGTCCACTCAGCTCCACATCCTCCTGTACCACATCACTCCATCTCTTCTCTAGTCCGTGCCACGCCCGTTTAGCTCCCTCGATCCGGCCGAACAAAAGCTGTTTGGGCATGCGGTGATTGGGCATGCGGGCTACATGGCCCAGCCAACGCAGCCTTGCCTGCTGGAGGAGCTCACCGATGGGACTTTGTCCAGATCTTTCGAGGATTTGTGAGCTCCTCACACAATCCAGCCTGGTTAAACCCAGGATTGATCGTAGGCAGGCCAGCCTAAATGTTTCTAACCGGTGAAGATGCTGCATTAGGGGGGTCCACGTTTTGCAAGCGTAGAGAAGGGAGGGAATGACTGTGGCCGAGAAGAACCGAAGCTTCATGCGGAGCGACAGACCAGGTAGCTTCCACACAACGTTACACAACTGATGAAAAGATAATGCCGCTCGACTAATTCGGAGTGAGACCTCTGCTGTTAAACCGGAGCCGATCATGAGCACACTGCCCAGGTATGGAAAACTCTCCACTCTCTCCCCAACTGCCCCATCACCGATTGGGAGTTGTGGGGGTAGAGTGCCCGATGGCACAAAATACCCAGGCAGGTGCTTCGTTTTGGTGGGGCTGATGGTAAGGCCCCACCTCTTAGTGGCACACTCCAGTTTCAGCAGCAGCGCCTCCAACTCCTCCTCTGAATGAGCAGCAATTACCAGGTCGTCGGCATACATAATGTGGTTGACCAATAGGGAGACATCCCTTGACCGCACCTGGGCATCGATCAGCCTCCCATTGTATCTGTACCAGACGTAAATTCCTCTGGTACAGCTACTGAAGGCTTCACGAACTATGTGGTCGAAATAGATGTTAAATAATGTTGGAGCCAGAGGACATCCCTGTCGCAGGGAATGGCTCTGACTCCCGGCTATGTAGTTTTACTCGGGTCTGCTCACCATCATGAAGGTCCTTAATGAGTGTGAGCAGAGGGTCAGGGACTCTGAAAGCACGAAGAACAACCCAGAGCCCAGGCCTACTGATGGTATCATAGGCCTTAACCAGGTCAATAAAGCAGAGATGTAGGTCTAGTTGGAATTCCCTCAACCTCTGCTGTAGCAGACGGACAGAAAATATGACATTTTTGCAGGACCGCCCTTTCTTGAAACCGCATTGGGGCTCCGCAAGCCTCTCCTTAGCGTACCTAGCAAGGCGATGTTGAATAATCCTTGCCAGGACCTTTCCCGGCACACTGAGGAGTTAGATGCCCCTGTTGTTGTTACAGTCTGTGCGGTCCCCCTTCTTAAAGAGGGGGACCGCCAGGGCATCCTTCCAATCCTGCGGAACCCGTCCAGTGGCCCAGACTGTTGTTATGATGTCACGTAGGGCAGTCTACGCACAAACGCCACCCTCCCTCAGCATTTCGCTTGGGAGATCATCTCTGCTCCGTGCCTTTCCTGTTCTCAGACTCTGGATCGCCCTCAGTACTTCCTCAACGGATGGTACCTCAGCCAGCCACTCACAGAGGGTGACTTCCTCCTCCAATATTTGAGGCACCGCATCCTCAGCAGAGTCATCCCCACTTTGTCCCATGATGTTTTCCAGGCTGAGGGATTCCCCCTCCCCCAGGACCTCACAGAAATGCTCAGCAAATCTGCAAACCTGTCGCTGGGGGTCGGAGATTGGATCACCCTTCGTTCCCCTAATGATGGTGTAGTGGGTATAAATTGACGAAGAAACTTCTGATGAGGCAACACGATATTTATTGTCTTGGCCCCTTTTTGGGCCATGGACATTAGCCCTGGCGTGATAGCGCTTCCGCCCCCTATTGACGATAAGGGGAAGCTACCAGCCCACAGAGTGGTGAGTGACGATTACCCCTACAATGGTAATAGGTGTGGCGCTGTAGGTTACTTTTTTAATGGAGTTAAATAGGGATTTGTGATCGCGGGCCATTGAGGCAGACTCCATCTCCTCAGCAACCCGCGACCACCACCCATCCTTGCAGCGCCTAACGTCTCTCCGAACCTCCGACCGAAGGCTGCGGTAAGCCTCCTCATTCTCTGACGTGGGATGCTGTAGACGATTAGAGTGGGCTTGTTGCTTTTTCTCAACCATCCTGAACGCCTCCTCTGTCGGCCAGGGTCTCTGGGGCGGTCTGGACCGCGTACACAAAGCAGCCATTGCAGCTGCATGAGTCACAGACCTAAACCTCGCCCATTTACCCTCGACATCAGGAGGAGTGGGGGACGATGCTGTCTCACTCACACTCACTCACAGCGCGAGGCCGACTCATTACATCTCGCGGAGGATCGCGCTGCTGAACAAAAAAAGTTCCGCGTTTCAGTTTGCAAGCGCGAGTTCGCGTTTTAAGGCGATGGGGGCCGTCCATAAATGACGTCACGCACCTGGGGAGGGGGGGGTCAGACATTTGTGACAAGGGGGGGGGTTTGAGAAATGTGACGTCACGTCAAAATGCGCAACTTTAAATAAATATAGACGACACGTTCTATTTAGTTAAATAGACTTTTTAATAAATGTTTTCTCCTACAACATCAGAGTGCAGCGCCACATTAAATACAATGACAATAGTTTAAAGCGATTTGAAGCATGTTTTATTTTCAAAATGAAAATATGGTTTTGGGGGGGGGGCAGAGCTTTGTGACGTCATACTTGAGGGGGGGGGTCTGACTTTTTGTGACGCCGTGTGACGAGGGGGGGGGGGGGGTCAAAAATCGTCCAAAATCGCGTGACGTCATTTATGGTCGTGATATATTATTTTTTATTTTATTTTTCCTACCTACGTGACTTTACCGAAAGAACAAAAGAGTACTTATGTTCTGTTATAATGAATCTGTTGTAATGAATTTCATGTCACCTTAAGTATGCCTTTGTGAGTACACCCGTGACACGGGTGTCATGCGCGTGAACTTTGTCTTTTGTATCAGATGTGCGAGAGCAACTCTGCTGCGAGTCATGGTGGTGCTGGGAGAATTGCCTTTACCATCGATGGCACTTCACCAGCACCCGTCTCGACCCCACCTCAATCCGGTAGAGTTACAAGAGCGAAAAAAACTCATCTCTTGTGACGTCTGTGGGAAAAAATTCCAACTGGCATGGTGCCTAGAATCCCACGTAAGAACGTACAAGGAGACCCGTGATCAATGGGGCGGCATATGCGGACAAAGTTTTGATCAGCCAGGAAAATTCAAAAGGCATATGAAGACCCATGAAAAGGATTACATGATAAAGGGTGCACCAGGCTTGGTGAATAACGGCAGTTTTGCCAATGCGGTGTTGAATCCGATAGAGTCACTAGAATCTGATAGAGTCACAAGAGTGAGAAAACAAATCTCTTGCGACGTCTGCAGGAAAACATTCCAACTGGCATGGTGCCTAGAGTCCCACATGAGAATGCACAAGACCGGTGGTCAAAGTTGCCACATCTGCGATCAAAGCTTTGATCAGCCCTACAAACTCAGAAGGCATATGGAGACCCACGGAAAGAACTCAAGGGGCGCACGTGGCACGGTGAATGACGGCAATTTTGCCAATGCGGTGTTGAAGGTGTGTCAGAGCTACTCGGCTGCGAGTCATGGTGCTGGAAGAATTGCCTTTGCCATGGATGGCACCAGCAGCTCCAGCAGCAGCTTGTCGAGTCCTGGTGGTGAGGAGGCAGAGTTGCAGACAATGCCACCTTCTGCAAAGGGCGCACCTGCATGCAACAAAGTTATTGCTATCACAGCGACCACGCATGGAACGAAGGCGCCTGCTGGGAAACGCCACGCCTGACCAGCGCCCGTCTCGACTCCACCTCACTCCCATAGTCACTAGAGTGAGAAAACAAATGTCTTGCCAAGTCTGTGGGAAAGCATTCCAACTGCCATCATGCCTAGAGTCCCACATGAGAACGGACAAAGAGACCCCTGACCAATGGCATCTGCGGTCGAAACTTTGATCAGCCAGGCAAATTCAGAAGGCATATGGAAACCTACGAAAAGGACTATTGGATATTTCTTTGCTGTTCTATTACTGAAGCTATCAACAGAAGGTGTGTACCGGATTAATTGCACTTGTGGAATGCTATGTTGGGCAAACAGGATGAATGATCAGCACAAGACTATAAGAACACCACAGAAATATGAAATGCTCACAAATACAACTGTCAGCAGTAGCAGAACACACGTGCCCACAAGGACACTCAATTGATAATGTTGAAGTTCTGTGCAAAACTTGTTACTACTGGCCAAGACTAATTACAGAATCTATCGAAATTTAAAGAAATAAAAATAATTGTAATCGTTTGGATAGCTACCGACTTAGTGCTGCATGGAAGAGAATCATCAAATTACCGTTTGTACGGCTATTTTAATACACACAATGGACACTAAGTACAAGATCAATGGGCTAGCATAATGTGCATGTATAATGTATGTTGATTCATTAATCCCCCCCCACTTTGCGCTCAAAGAGTGCACAAGTGTTGTCACCACATCTACGTCTCTATATAAGGAATTAAACAGGTGGACTTCTCCCAAACCTTGCTGTTGCCTGATGAAGCTAGTTGTAATTACTGAAACGCCGTACTCCGATGGTAAATGTTGTGGCTTGGCTCTCCAACACACCACACACCGGTGTGCTGTACTAGTGATGAATTGGCATGTTCTGTTTACGTGACAACCCTTACTAGTGGGCTGTCGGGTGGTGGCGGGTTTAACGACACATTTAAATTGTAATAGGTTTTTATCCTTTTATCTGACACCAAAACTGACACCTTTATGGAAACATGATCCCTTGTATAAAGGTGTCAGTTTTGGTGCCAGATAAAAGGGTAAAAACCTATTACTATATCTTGCTACTGGCAAAGGAGGTCTCATAATGTAAATTCTTACCCCGAGCTCTCAATACTCTGATAGTGCGCTGTTTTTGAGTTGTATGCCTTTTGGCGTCATCTGGTCCAACACCAGTGGAGACTAGGCTCTAAGAAAAGCCGTCTCGGGTGTGGACCAATCAGCTTCAAGGACAGTGTATATCATTATCAGAGTTGTCTCTTTTTGTTTGCATTTTGACTGCTTTTGTTGTGGTTATTGCAAACATGATCCCTTGTATAAAGGTGTCAGTTTTGGTGCCAGATAAAAGGGTAAAAACCTATTACTATATCTTGCTACTGGCAAAGGAGGTCTTATGACACATTTATATATTTACGCGATCCAACCCATAAAACCTGTATTATGGATATTTGTCGCGAAAGCCTACGTGTTAAACTGCCATGTATTTTTACGTCTATTGCTGTATTTTCTTACGTGCAATATATTTAATAAACCATCCTAATTTATTCATATTTTTGTTCATAGTTATATCATTGTTGCGCGTGCGGTGTGGTCAGTGGATATTGTTTAGTGGATCAAACCGAGACAAATATTTTTGCAGCAGCTGTGGCTGCACATTGCAACAGCGCATTCCGAATGGTGTAAAACGCATCGCCCAGAATCTGTATCTGTGTGCAAACACCAGGTATGGTTGGTAAGAAACACGTTTGGTTTTAAATGAATAGAACTCGAGCTTCAGCCATATTGTTCATTATAGACCCCACTTTGTAAGCATGAATCACGCAAACCTTGCGCCTGATTCATTTGAGTCGGTGTGCTCATGAGCAACAGGGCATTTGTGGCAAGGTGTTAATGTATCACAGATTAGCACGGTTGGCTACGTACACTGCGAAAGAATTTCAACACATATTCTTTGGGTCTTTCCGTAAAGTCACGTAGATAGAACAATAAAATAATGAAAATAAAGTGAATAAAAAAGTAAAATATATCACGACGTTTCGATCGCAACACAAGCAATCGTCATCAGGAGAAAAATGATAACGATTGCTTGTGTTGTGATCAAAACGTCGTGATATTTGTATTATTATTTTGTATTCACTTTATTTTTATTATTTTATTGTTCTATCTACGTGACTTTACCGAAAGACCCAAAGAATATGAATTCCTGCAGTCACGAAAGCTTTAAGTCAAGATTCAAGTTCAACATACATTCATACATTTTGTAAAGCGAGTATCCTTGCACGTACAATGCACTGGACCGCATGTTCGTGTTAAGTGATTCAGGGGATTTGTCACTGCCTACCCCATGATATAAATAATCTCAGGGAATTCAATTGCAAGTGTGCAATCTCCCTTCCGGTGGGCATCGAGGATGAGTCATACCCTGGCTTGCCAGGAGGCAGTGGAACACAACTGTGGAATCCTTTCCATATGCACGGGATAGAACGTTGCCCCCTTGCTCACATTCGTTCGTTTTCTGCGAGTGTACTGGTTTCCCCCCACATGTAAACACTCAGTAAGTGGCTGCAAATATCGGAATGTAAAGAGAACCGCAGATCTTGGGCGATTGTTGGTAGTGCCGGCTCACCGCCTGGCTGCTGTCTCCCCGCTCGTCTGTGGGAGACATATAGAGGTACTGAATTAGATTTATATTCTCTACATAACATGATTCCTATCTACACAAAGCACTCACCGCGTGGAGTACAGCAAGTGATATTCCACGAAATAAAAAATAAACGTACATGACCATAACAGAAGCCAATGGGTACAGCTGTGCATGCACGTACACACATATACACGATTCCTACTGATGGAACGATTCACCACTGCCGGAGAGTCAAGGAATTGTCATGATTCAGGATCATGAATGCAAACTGTCCCCGTTCTCAAACCTGAGTATGATTGAAAAGGTCGTAGAACGCCTTTGTCGGAAGCAATTACTTCCCCATGTCACTGCGATGGGCAGATTCACGCCATTGCAGTCGGCTTACACATTGTCAGTAGTACGCAAGCGTACGCATTTGGGTTAACCCCTCCTCCCCCCTCCATGCATACATACTAAATGGATGCCCCCTGACAGCTACACCACCACTCCCCGCACGAGACAAGCACGTGACTCTCGGTGTAAATGGAGCCGGAGCGCGAATAAACGTGCCGATGCCCCAAGTACAGTTGCCACCATTCCTACGACAGAGCAAACCCAGGCACATTTCTCAGCGAGCCGAGGTCTATTGTTAAAACTGTGCAGTTCACGGTGATAAAATTCAACCATAGCCATACCCGGGGTACCAGATCTCGACACAAATTAATTCCTGCTGCCACCCGAACACTGTCCGGGGGTCAAACACAGACAGGTGGCAGCCCCAGTCGCGAGGCCACATCTGCACCGACTCACGGTAAACGTGTGCAGGGCCAGCAGGAAGAGCCCCGGGATCTCGGAGCGCAGCCACTGGTTCCACGCGCTGTCTCGGTCCACGTCCTCGCGTGACGACGACACTTCAAAATCACCTGACCGGAAGGAGGGGGGTGGGAGGGAGAGTAAGAAGGTACGAAGGGGAACCTTCTAACTCTTTCACAGTGACGCGTTCTTCGCGTGCGTCACCCTGCAGCCAACCTCTCTGCTCTCGTGTGTGAACGTGGGTCAGTTTGGTTTAATCGTTCAGAATGAATGGGGCATGACCCTGGCCCTTGTGCAATTTATTATTTTCCATGAGATAATACCAAACACATCATTCATGTGTGTGTGTGTGGCCTGCAAGCAAAACGTCTGACCTCTGTGATTGCCAACAAGGGGTCAAATACTTATTTCCCTCATTAAAATGCAAATCAATTTATAACATTTTTCACATGCGTTTTTCTGGATTTTTTTGTTGTTATTCTGTCTCTCACTGTTCAAATAAACCTACCATTAAAAATATAGACTGATCATTTCTTTGTCAGTGGGCAAACGTACAAAAGCAGCAGGGGATCAAAGACTTTTTTTCCCTCACTGTATGCATTAGTTCTGCCCGTACCTCTTTGTGCCTGTGTAGTGGGCGGGCAAGTGTGGTGGAGCAGCAGGTCCAGCACACGGGGTGTCCAGCAGAGGAGAGGAACTCCCCGTGGCCGTGGCCGGGGAAGCAGAGGTCGGCGGCGCTGGGAGCGGCGTCAGTTGCGCAGCGTCTGTGGGAGAAGGCACAGGCCTCTGCTGAAGAATATCATCCGCAGACACATCACACGGCTTGCCGGACACGTCACGCACTCGGCCCTGTGATTGTGGAGGTGAGACAGGTTCGCGCGTGGCAACGAATGGCTTGTCGCTGGACAAACATCGACGGCAACATCGGGAGAACGCGGCACGAACTCGTGCAGAGTTTCTGGCACCGTATGAATTTACACTACTTGTAGGTATGTACGTTGAACCTCTTTCGCGCCGTACGTCAGCCAGCCGTGCTAATCGGAGGTGCAGATGGATGCAATTGAAGGAAGTGGAGCAGAGATTTCAAAATGAAACAAAAGAAATTGATACAGAAATTATACAAGTCCAGGGGACTTCACCAAGGCCGTGTTATCGCAGACTCTGACAGAGCACAAAAGAAGACTGGCAATGGCAAAAAATGGCTTCATAACTATCATTGTCAGATGGCACACTTGCACCTTCAGTCTTCAGTCGGCGTCAGTAATTTAAGAATGCACGCATGATGCGTGACACCAACTAAAATGGCATCGATGCTGACTAATCACATCCTCTCCAAGATGTGGAACTCAAGAGACATGGATGCCTCTTCCAAACAGGACTACCCTTGACAATTGAGTTGTCGCCTGGGTAAAGATAAAATGAACTAGGAGATTTCAACTTGAAAATCCAAACCATCGCACCAACAGTAATGGACGGAATCCTATATAAGGCGCACACTGCAGGAGCTTCAGGTGGACTCTGGTACCTGCTTTAACGTCTGTGTGAGAAGCATCTTCTCCCACTGAAATTCAAACAAAGTTGACAGTTAGACAGGACATGTTTTAAAACATCCGCAGTAAAATTCAAGTATGTATACCATTAAAGTAAACTATTTTTTATTTACCAGGTAAGGCCCATTGAGAGCTATTAAGCTCTTTTTCAGAAGCGACCTGGCCACAAATTATAGCTTAACGAAGTGGCTTATCACGTGGAAATTTATAGTAGCCAAATACTCTAAACGCATTACTTACAAATAGCTCACAAAGCGGTTATCCTCCCACTACCCTTGGGTTACCTCCTGTCCCGGTCCAGCCGAGACAGTCTGTGAATTGGCATCTGTGTTTGGGTGGCATGAATTAATTTGTACCGAGATCTGGTACCGGTACTGTGCTGAACTTTACTACTGCATGGTTGTTGACAGACCTAGACAGACTGAAACATAGGTCTGGGTTTGATCTCCATAGTGGAAAAGGTGGTAACCTGAAAACTAACCCAAACCCTTCCACATTCAACGATAAACACTTTCAAACCGAGTTCGCTCGGAAATGACCCCACTAAACCGCACGTATGTAAACGTTTCACTTCAGTGGTTCCTCCGCCGCGTGCGAACGATGAAGTGCACGGCCTCTCGTGATGATGACCTCACACCCGCATGGCTGCACGAAAGGCGGTGCTGACGAGCATGAGGCAGGTGGAAGAGGCAAAACGAGGAGGCAAGATTAGAGTGCTGTAGTCGGTGGGGTATAGTGGGGCCTATTTCCGAATGATTGATTTATGCGGAAATGAAATTGGTCAAGAGTCCGTTACTTTGTAAACATTAGCATGTATCTACTTTAATACCAAGTCTGCAGGGGTGGGAAAGATGAGGCCTGTTCATTCTGGTGGGCAAAGGTAATTTAGACACTCCAAGTCTGGTGGCATAAGGATGAAATGCACCTTACAAATGTAAATAATAATGATTATTAATCAATCTTCTTCTTCACTCCCACGGTGTTCCAACCAGGGTTAGGCCATGTAATGATCTGACGTGCTGTACACTTGTACAGTGTTACTGAATTATTGTATCATTATGAATTCAGTGCCCCTTCTGCGACCTTTCCCTAGATACCCCTCTGGTGTATAACCTGGCCTGCTGACGTCAGGGCCGTAAGCCGCAGATCCCTTTCCCTGCCAGCAGCCAGCGCTATACTGTTACATTACGATTCTATGCCAAAACACAGGGAATCCTCTACTTACGATCATTCAACTTACGAACTTTCAGAGATATGATCAAACCTGTCCGTATGTCCAGTTTCCTGTTCGGACCGAGAGTCGTAAGTTCAACTGCCGCACAATAGGTGGTGATGGTGGCATCTACATCTGCAGAACGTGAAGAACCAGAGGCAACTATTAAAGCCATTCCCCGTGTTTAGTGTACAAGCCGTAAAACGTGTTTGAAATCGACGGGAGTAAAGTTGGACTCACGAACAAATCGACTTACGAACAGACCTCTGGAACCGAACTCATTTGTACGTACAAGAGTCTGTATATGGTGGTCACTCTGAACAACACAGACCCAGCCTCCTTTTTACTATTTTTGGTCCCTTAGGACATTACCAGACCCATCTTTCTGTGCTAACGACCACACAATACACATTAGACGTGTCACAACAGGTCACGTTTAATAGTCTAAACTTGTCTGGAGTAAGTCGCATATGGTAGACATTTCTGCACATTTGCAGAATTACATGTCAATGATAAAGGAACCATGTGTATTGCATTACACAGGTGTTTTGATCATGTGTGGATGCAGATTCCCGCAGCAATACAGGGAATAGGTTGTTCGCAGAGCCACTGATTAATCAGAATCAGAATCTTTTTTATATCCTGGAGGAATACGAAAAGACACTTTTTTTGCTAATTGGCCGTGTCGGGTGGTGGAGGGTTACGACACATTTATAAATAAACGCGATCTAACCCAAAAACCTTTATTATGAAGGATTGTTTTTATTTACATGCGTTTGGGTAATTTGTTTACCTTTCTTGTACTTTGCACTGCTATCGTATTTTTGTATTGTTTGTTGTTGTAACGTTCTCACCCGCCCCTACTGGACGTCTGTGAAAAAGTTCTTTGTAGCTCATCAAATTCCTCCAGTATAAATACACATGCCGATTCTGACATTCATTGTAAGTATGTAATGTTGAACTTCTTTCGCACCGTATGTAACCGACCATGCTAATCGGAGGTGCAGAGGAAGGGCAACAAACTAAACACAAACAGCGTGTTGACGGTGTGTTTAATGGTTCCCTCAGCCATTGGGATTCACACTCTTGGCTTAGGACCACTCATGGAGGGTGAATGAGCATTGCCTCCGCCCCTGCGTGTTGCGATGCTCAGAGTGAGGTGACAACTCTCATTCCGTGCGTTCTCCCCCCCCCACCCCACAGCATCAACAACAAGAGACAGCAGCTGGAGTTGGAGATCATGAAGATCCTGCAGAGCAAGGGGGACCCTGACAACAACAACATCGTCACCCTCCTGGACAACTTCACCTTCCGGGGACACAACTGCGTCGTCCTGGAGCTCATCAGGTGAGTGTCATGGTGTCTGATGAACACCGATCCAAAGACAAAGATTAACCAGTATAGCCTGAGAAGATTGTTGGGGCAAGTGCTGTTAGCAAGTAGCGCCTATGAAGACGGGCAAGGCACACGAGGAGGTGGGTGGGCAGCACCACGCCCGGCAGCCTTTGTCTCCCCAGTGGCGATGTTTACACACCGCACCAGGTACTCATTTGAGGCTGAGTCGATCTAGGGGAGGCCCAGGATTGGTTCAAATAATCGTCACCGGTCTTGGCCGTGAGCGGGAATTGTAGAGCAACGCGCTAAACGCCGCACCACCGCTCCCCCAAACACCGATGCGTCCGTGTGTTCACACACATGAGTCATTTGGATGTAGAATAAATGTCCGTAGGCTTTCAGAATGCCCTAGAATTATTGTCTTTGTACACGGCTCCATGGTCAGACATAACTCTTTATAATGCCTTCCTGCCTCATTGACTATCTTTTGAGTTGAGCGGCAACCCTGTATGGTTACTCCGTGCGGCTTCGCCTCAGTCAAGCACGTGTGCTCCCGTTCAAGGGGCCAATCAGGGAATGGGTCACAAGCAGGAAGAAACTGTAACCGTTCACGTTTTGTGCCGTCACGCAGCGGAGACCTCCTCCAGAAGCTGGACGAGACCTATGGCTTATACATGACGGAATTGAAGCCGTACGTGGGCTCCATGCTGCGGGCCCTGGCAAAGCTGAAGGCGATGCACATCATTCACGCGGATCTGAAGCCGGTTAGTAAACTAAGCAGCCCGCTGCGTCTTTTGTCCGTCAGTATGGAGTTAGTGCCTCAGGTCGTGCAGTTGTAGAAAATGAGAACACTCTTGTAAACCTTAGTAACAGGATTTCGAGATATCTTATTCTACACCGCAACAACACTCATGCCACGACTTGCTATTTCATAAACACAGATAGCCAAAACTTGCATAGAAATACAACTTTTCACGTGGATCTCTGTTTGCTCTCAACAACCAACGCTCCGCGGAACATTTAATATTTTCTAATTTGCGTTAAACAACAACGACCACTGCCCTAAGCAACAATTCCGAATGCCAAAGCTAAATGATGGGCGTAGCAGTGGTGGGGTAATTCGCAAACTGCACTCAGAGGTTAATGACCCGAATTCGATTTCTGGCCACGGCTAAAAACAGGGTTTGGGCGATATCTGAACCGGTCCTGGATCCCATTGCCTTCAACAGCCCCTGAGCAGCATGGTGAGGTATGGCCATACAACCCCCTTGATTAACACGGCATGGGGTAGGGAGATCTTTAAGCATGATTACATTTACAAAGGGCATTAAGTGTTCAACAAAAATGAGTACATGAAATCCTTGAATAAACCGCCATGAACCAATTCAACAAGACGCAATCTCACCGACACACCACGAGTTTCACTGACAACCACTCTGTCATTTTTGCAGGCAAACATCTTGGTCAAAGACCACATCAGTGGCAATATCAGGCTCACGGATTTTGGCCTGAGCATCAGCGAGACCTGTCCAAGTGAGTGATCTAGCTGCCCTGTGTGTGTGTACGTGTGTAGCAGCATGTGTGTGTGCGTGTCACAGAGTTTGTGGGGAGCGGTGGTGTTAACGGTTAGCACGCTGCGCTACGAGCCTGTTTAAGCTATATGGGGGGGTCTTTGTCTTCGTGCTGTGGTGGTGTGGTGGTTAGCACCGCTTAAACAAAGTGTGGTAATGACACTGATACCCTTCAAACGTTACATTTCGTCAATCATTTGGCCAGGATTTCAACTCTCAACCTCCCAGTTTTGAGGAGGGTAGTTGTCAAACAATAACCAGTAAACCGGTAACAATTTTCATAATCGATTGCTGGTATTGAAAGTCTGGAGCCAGTAGCCAATCCCATTGGAATTTTCATCGCGGATGGCTGATTAACGTGTGATTTACATGTGATTTACGTTTGCAAATGTACAGATCGCATGGCAGCCCTAAGTACCTTTGTCCTCATTCCTCACGTAACCTTTTCCCGTTCCGAGACGTCTGCACGTTACAGGGTGGTGGTAGGTGTCCCCGGTTCATCACTGAATCTTGAAACGTGCAAAGTGGCTCGGCGTTAATTTTATTCAGAGAGGCGTCGCAGCGCCGTTGCTTTTAAAGAAGTTGTTACTCACCGCAGAGAACTCTCGCGACACGACAGCTGCACTCTATGATAGCTGGCACCAGTGTAATGAAAATAATTTACATTTCTAAGTGCTACCCAGCTGATACACGCATTTACGTGGGCGATCTTTGTCATTGTGCGTATTTTGAGTGCCATACGTGACTGCGTGTGCATACCCTCATCTATTCAGCACTTCACAAGTACAGGTGAATAATGTGCAAGTGCCACCTTGTTTGGTCACCTGTCTGTCCGTGTGCTGCTAGGAGCTTGGTGTCTTGGCTCGATGTGGTACATGGCCCCCGAAATGTACTTTGGGCTCCCGGTGACATGCAGCGCGGACATGTGGTCACTCGGATTTGTGGTGGCCGAGATGCTCCTCGGGAACCCGCTCTTCAAGACAAGCTCGGAAGACCACATCGGCTATCTCATCCAGGTATCTGACGCGTAGGAAAACACCATTGCATATATATCCAGTTGGTTATAAGGTCCTGCTGTTGAGCTACAAGGCTGTCAGTGGGTTAGCCCCACAATACTTACAGGAGCTGATCCACTCATGTACACCAATGAGGTCCTTGAGATCTTCTGATCTCCTACTCAGTTTTCTGAGGTCAAGTCTCAATTCCTGGGGGCGATCAGGCTTTTTGCCAGTGCAGCTCCAAGACGATGGAACGCGTTGGCCTCTGATAACAAGACAGAATTTTTAAAGCTATTTAAATCTCGCCATGAAAACTCACCTCGGTAAAATGGCCTATTCCCCATTGTTTTGGTCGTCTCATTTCCTCGTTTTGGTCGTCTCATTTCCCTGCTTTTCATACACGGGGCGCATTGGGATCATCGGATTAAATGCGCCTTACAAATATTAATTATTATAACATATACATACTGATGAATTCTATAATTTGTATTGTAACAAACCTCGAGCCCGATACGGCACCACCAAACCGGGCGTCGTATTTCCGATGGGACCGTTCCAACTGCGCCATATAAAGGAGGAGGGAGGGTTTAATTCGAATTTGAACCAACGATGGAGTCCACGATAAACAACAACAGCAGCAGCAGCAGGGGGTTGGTTATGACTGATGGCGCACGACGATCCACCAGCGTACAGACCCGCTGTGCGATGGCTCATGCGACAAAGCTGGTTACGTGCAGGGCTGTCGTCATCCTCTGGGCCTTTCACTGGTCACAAAATGTCGCTCAGCTGCCGGTACACGGGAGAGGAGTGGACGTGTTCACTGCGTGATCACGCACCATTTGCATGAGTAAAGAAGTAAAGAGAGATTTCGGGATCATCGGTAATACCAAATAATCAGAGCGTCAGGCTGATGTCCTTCGGAATGATTACTATTGTTATGATTATTGTGGTTTGTTGTTAATCCCCAAGGCTTTCAGAGCCTGTGTTGGAGAGCAACGAAGCCACACGTAGTAACCACGTCATAAATTAAAGACCAAATATGTATGCTTCGCCTGATGATAGAGATAAATATCTGCAAACAGTATGTACAAGAGCAGGCAAAGTTAATTGTTCATCGACGTTTCAATGAGACAAAGAGCAGCGTATGTACGCTCTGTTCACTCGAGCGACGGACCTCATCCAACTCATCCCTCTTGTGATCTTGGTTTCAGATGCTGGGGCTCCCACCCAAAGCCATGATTGACGCCTCGACCCACAACATTATCTCCTTTGGTGAATGGACCGGGGGGGTGGTGAGGTGGTGGTGTTGGAGTTCGTAGCTGCTGCTGCTGCTGTCACTGCCCGGAGAGTCGTGGCCGTGCAGCCGCGTGTCTCGTGCTCTGTGCTTGAATAGAAAGGCATGGAAACTGCTTCGCGTAATGTAAAAATGAACTGTGCTTTATTTGGGTTTAAAAGTCACAACGGTCTTGGCAACGTACTCGTCAGTACGTGTTGAATTAGTGTGACAGTAAGGAGTCTTATGAAAAAATACTTTAAAAGGAACGGTTATGTTTAGGTAGCAGAGTATATTTGGAAAACCTTATAGGGATTTGCAATCCAACAGAGGACGTGTGTATTAATTACATGGAATTCTGGCCATCACATTTTTTATAAAGATGAGTGGCCGTTTTTTTTTATTTCAGCATGACTTAGCACTATTTTAAAAAATTGTGTGGCAGATGCGACGGTATCCTAAATCAGCATAGAGCAGTTCTACCATAGTACAAAACAACCACAGAGAACAACCCTCCACACAAACTGTGGGTCCTTGATTGAGAAATAGATTATGCTTAAAAGCACGCTTGTACAACAAATTACCATCCTCTCCAAGTGATGCAAATAATAATATAATACTAAAATAAACATCAAAGTGTCTCCTTGCTCAAACAAGTATCAGGAGGTTCTCGTCTCCTCCGGTGACCCAGAGTTGAGAGTGGGAATTTCACTTTCACGCTTAGGAGCCATCCTTTCCACACGACTACTGCAAACGTCTCACAAACGGTTACAAATTTTATCGACCCTGGAGGGATGACAGGCTGTAGTCGACCGCCAACATGGAATCATATTTGCAAACATCGCAATTGGAGGGTTAAGGACCGCCCCCGCATTGTACTGATCGCCACAACTAATTCAGTGTTTCTCTCTTTTTCTCTCTCCAATAAACAGACAAAAAGAATCGCCCCATCGTCAACGGGAAACGGATCGTCCCGTGCTCCGTGTCTTTGAAGGCGGTTCTGGGAACCCGCAATCAAAAGTTCATCAATTTTCTCCGCGGGTGCCTTCAGTAAGAGACTTGTTACTATTGTCTACATTTCACCTCGTACAAATAATTAAATATAAATCACTTTGCGTCTACCATCAACATTACTGGAAACGATCTTAGACCTCACGCGTCGTTTGGGCTAGGACTGCAAAGTTTTGTGTCACACCGGGGCATCGTTTCTTCATCTCGTCGCTTTTTCAAATAAATATCGTTTCTGACAAAAGTGTTGAGGATAGAATTGCTCATTTCACCCCAGACCACGATTCAATGAAGCGATTTTAGAATGCAACAGGCACCTGACTCCCTCCGTATGCCTCCTTGGCAGGTGGGATCCCCAACGTCGCCTCACACCCACGGAGGCCCTCAACCACCCATTATTGTTGGGCGGCAGGGCCGTGCCACCGCAAGCGAACTTCCCGCCTTGCCCAGCCATGGACACGGAGCCGGTGGCGGCCTGCAGCCTCTTGGCAGTCCCCCGTCTCAGCCAGGGAGATTGCCAAGTCCCTGCTGCAAGGAGGCAGACTTCGGAGTCCACTTGGTCAAATCAGAATACTGCAGGCTCAGTTTCTGGGAGCGAGTGGGCTTCAAACTCTGATTGGGGAATGGAGTCGGAGTGGGGAGTGGAGTCGGCAGGTGACTGTGCGGTAACACGCCTGTCTGAAAAACTATTCGATCAACGTGACAGCACCAATGACGTCATCGTTGAAGAGCAAATGGAGCCGATGGTGGCCTGCAGCCTCTCGGCAATCCCCTGTCTCTGTGAGGGAGATTTCCAAGTCCCTGCTGCAAGCGAGCAGACTTCGGAGTCCACTTGGTCAAATCAGAATACTGCAGGCTCAGTTTCTGTGAGCGAGTGGGCTTCAAACTCTGATTGGGGAATGGAGTCGGAGTGGGGAGTGGAGTCAGCGGGTGACTGTGTGGTAACACGCCTGTCTGAAAAATTCCCCAAAGTGGTGGCACCAATGACGTCATCGCGGAGGAGGAGGAGATGGAGTTGGCCACGAGACAAGAGTGAGTCTCCACGCAGAAGTGCACCTTGAGAAACATGTGTATTGGGGAGGTCATTCAGACAAAGTGTCTCCTGATATAAATTAGCATATAGCAAACACCATCATCATCATAAATTAGTTATTTGAGTAAATTACACATTCCTATAGCAAGGGCAAGTCTATTTATATTACAACCACTGTTGATTCCCACAATGTAGTATTCACGATTGAGAGGAAGAAAAAAATATTGAGGAAACATGAGATTTGGGTTCTGTATCAGATGAGACAAGTTCTGTATTGTAAGAACGGGGAATCTGTTTCATGAGGAGTTGTGAAATGAGGATTCTGTAATGGCATTCACCTCTTTAGTTCATCTCACTTGAAGATGTAAATATCCCAGGGCTCCACAGGATGTAATATCTTATCCCTAACCTCATCTCCACCAATCTGCAGCTAAATGCATTCCTAGTAAAAATATATATCTTAATTATAAATATATGAATTGCACTGCATCCCACTTGGAGGTGCTGCGGTTAGAGCACTCCACGATCACTGTACGCTTGCGAGTTCAAAATCCAGGTCAAGAAGGTTAACAGCTTATTTATCAACCCGAGCTATAGTCAAATAATGAATCCCATTTTGTGGGAAGTCAACAGCGGTGATCCTATTATACACCACCATTGGCTCCTGTTATAGGAATGTAGCATTCCGCTACTGGCCATAGTGAGAGATGTGTGGCATCCTCCTACCTCGCATTTGAGCGGCCGGACACATGTGAGGTGCACTGCAGCAACCAGTGTAAGCACAGCCGAGAATGCACGATGGGGCAGACGGTGGCATTATAGATACGCGCATGTCTGTACGTTGAAATAATTTTGAACGCGTACGTAGCCGATCGTGCTAACCGTAGCCGACCGTGCTAACGATGGCGCGTGCGTCCATTTGCCAGGCGGGGCCCTGCTCTCCAACCAGGCAACAACAACAACGAGGAGGATGATGATGATGCCGTCGACAAGATTGGGCCAAAGGCATCACGCGGGCCTGGACGGAGATTCTCCCGCCTGAGGCGGAATATTCGGGGGATTCTGCGATTCATTCGGGAGCACTGTTTCTGTTACCGTGACGATAGCGCTGAATAAATCCTGTCATGCGGCTGGGCCCTCCCTGCCCTGTGTACATATTTTTCAATGTTACTGTCGTTTTTATCTCGCTTCTTTCTGGTCCAATGACTCCAAGACTCACGGTTTAAACTAAAGATCCCAGTGGTCCTCAAAAATATTTATGGGGACTCCTTCACTTAAAAAACATTCAACTTAGAAAGTCTCAGAGATACAAAGAAACCTGTCCATATGTCCAGTTGCCTGTTTGTACCGAGATTCATAAGTTCAACCGCCACGCAATAGATGGTGGTGGTGGCATCTACATCTACACAACGTGAAGAACCAGTGGCGTCTACGTCTACAGGAGATTATACAACTCTTAAAGCCATTCCCTGTGTTTAGTGTACACGCCGTACAACATGTTTGGAATCGACAGGAGTAAAGTTGGACTTACGAACAGACTTCTGGAACCTAACTCGTCCGTAAGTAGAAGAGTCCCTGTATATGGTGGTCACTGAACAACGCAGACCCAGCCTCCTTTTTACGATGTTTGGTCCATTAGGACGTTACCAGACGCATCTTTCTGTGCTGACGACCACGCGATACACATTAGACGAGTCACAACAGGTCACGTTTAATACTCTAAACTTGTCTGGAGTAAATTTTGATTTAAAGCTTTCGTGACTGCAGTAATTCATATTCTTAGTTTTTTCGGTAAAGTCACGTTGAAGGAAACAACAAAATAATAATATAATATATATGACCGTTTGAGTTATGGTCGAAACGTCGTGAGAATTTTTTATTGTTTTATATATATTTTATTATTTTGTTGTTTCCCTTCAACGTGACTTTACCGAAAAAACTAAGAATTGTCTGGAGTAATTCGCATACGGCAGACATTTCTGCACATTTGCAGAATTACATGTCTATGGGAAAGGAACCATGTGTATGGCATTACAAGGGGTGCTTGGTCGTGTGTGGATGTAGGCTGTTGGCAGTGCCACTGATTAATCAGAATCTTTTTTTCATCCTGGAGGAATCCAATGAGCTATGAAGCTCTTTTCACATATGTCCAGTAGGGGCGGGTCAGCGAGGTATGTTCAAAAACGATATGAGAGGCAAGACGGAGAAAATGTAAGCATGTTGCTAAAAATACAAAGTACATAGATTCCTGCCGATTTGTCAACAAATGCAAGTTTGGGCAAGGCAGCAACACAACAACAGCACCAGACCACGACAAGACAACGCACAGTCCCTCAATTACATTGCAAATTAAAATCGAAAGTTCAATGCGCGATATTTGAAACAGCGTTACTAAATGGCAATATTCCCCTCGAATACCGAATGAACGAGGCTAAGACGCTTGCAGTAATGTTCAAATATGCATCGCAAGCCATTCAGAAGTGGAAGGCCTCACGTGACCACAGGGCACCACGGTGACTGGGAGATGTTAACTACCTCCCCTGGTACGCAGGAGGTCGTGGGTTACATCCCAACCCTGACGCATGCTGTATATTTGTCTGCTATAAATGTCCACGTGACGATAAGCCACTTCGTTGAGCTATCATTTGCGATGGCCAGGTCGCTTCTGAAAAACTGCTATATATGCTCAGTGGGCCTTACCTGGTAAAATATAAATAGTTTGTCAATTAGTAAATAAATGAAGTATATAAGTTCCAATTTCATTCATACATACATTTCCAAGCTTGGAAAAGGCAGTAAAACAATAGCAAAAACAGCCACAGTCCACACCAGGAAAACATACAGTGCGCCGGTAAAATTGTACTTAAAAACTGAACTGTGGATACATTGTTAAGAATACAAAAAATAGTTTAGTTAAAAATCATTTGGTTGATAAGGACCTGGGTAGTGATCTGCGATTATTGAGTGGGGGTTTGGGAGTCGCTGACTGGGAGGAGTGGGAACGGGTGAAGCCGGATCTGCCACGCGTTGCGCTCACCAACTCGAGCTTCGCCGGGACAGCAACAAACGAAGAGACGGAGAGAGGAGCTACCCCGGGTTTACATCGCCACGACTCACGACGCACACAACACACACGGCACATGCCCAGGGGGAGGAGGGCGATGACCACCCCACAGTGCGATAGCTACGACTCTCCTTTCAATTAGTGAGCCGTCCTCACACAACGCTGCACGGAGTGTGCAGCGTTATCAATGAACACGGCACTACCACTGCACGGAGTGTGCAGCGTTATCAATGAACACGGCACTACCACTACACAGAGTGTGCAGCGTTATCAATGAACACGGCACTACCACTGCACGGAGTGTGCAGTGTTATCAATGAACACGGCACTACCACTGCACGGAGTGTACAGTGTTATCAATGAACACGGCACTAACACTGCACGGAGTGTGCAGTGTTATCAATGAACACGGCACTACCACTACACGGAGTGTGCAGCGTTATCAATGAACACGGCACTACCACTGCACGGAGTGTGCAGCGTTATCAATGAACACGGCACTACCACTGCACGCGAGCAATCGGCTGCTTAGTGAGTTACACGGCACGGTACGGAGCTATTAACGCGACACGAACCACAGCGTGTTCCTGGGGTACTCAACTACCTTAGTTTCTCAACTACCGGGATTACTCAACTCAATATTTCAAGAGGCGCAATGCACTGTGGTGAATACGAGACAGTGGTCCTTCATAAATAACATCACCAAACAGTCTTTAAATAGCAGCATGCAGCACCGGGAGACGCAGATTGCCAATCCCTGAGCTATTCTATTCCTGCGCATGAGGGCAACATGTTCAGGAGCCATAAGCCAATGTCCAAGGTCTGCTGGTCATGACGAGAGGGCTTCATGTAGGGTTACTATTCCAGCTCCTCCTGTTGTTTGTGGAGTGACTCATGCAGCCAGCTGTGGCTCTAGGGTTTGGTGATACATGTTATTTATGTAGTTTATTGTTAAAAATTCGGTCACAGTTCCCATGATCACTGTTACATTGCATTTATAGCTTTATTTTGGTGATTTCTAAAAGTTTTTTGGTTTGGCCATGTTTTTGTTTATTGTAGTACGGAGTTAGACTGATGGCCTTAATCTAAGTTTTCTTCTTGTTGTTGTTTGTATTGCATCCCACTGGGATTTTTGCACACAGCGTTGGTGTACGGTGCTATATCAGGAATATTTTGACGTTTTTTCCTGGATTTTCTGTTTGCACATGCACAAAGTCACTTTAAGATGTTTTCTTGTTCATGTTTTGTCTTTTTTGTTTGTTGAGGTTGCACCCGATTCAAGAGCCGAATGGCTCACAGGGCTATACCAAATAAACGAAAACTAAACTAAAACTACTCCGTTGAAGGAGCACAAACGACTGTGGTTCACAATATCGTGAATAGCTTGGGTTGGATGGTCACAATCGCACTGTGGCTTGACTTTAATTTTCTATTGCGTCGTTTCACGTTGTACGATCTGTTCTGGATGACCACAGTCAAACACTGGATAGTTTAAAATTTTCCATTTGTGCATCAGGTATCCGCATCTGCCATGTTTTGTGCAGATGCGGTTTAGGGGGACCATGATCTTCGTCGAATATCAAACCCAGGGATCTTCTGCGTTGGGTTTTTCACAAGGTGTGTCAGTTCTTTTGAACTTACACTGATCATGTCGACTCTCTGCAGTGGCAATGTGAAACTATTAAAATAAAAAGTGATACAATTTTTTAGAAGTTGATTCTTACACGTGCAATTCAATACATGAATTGTCAGCTGAATAATAAATATTAATCGATTTAACCGATGTATCGCGCTGTTACTACTAACTAGCACAACTCTTTATTACGATCACAGCATGTACAAAGTAAAATTTTAATTAAAAATATGTCCTGAAGTAACGATGGTTTATTCAAACTGTGTGCAATATCAAGCAACTTCGGAATGATTTCTGAAGCACTGCTGCAATGTTTGGTGCACTGCGATACTAACGCGGCGATCCGAGTTGGATTCCTAGCCATGGCTAACGTCAGTGGTGACTGATATCTGAACCAGTCCTGAACCTAATCCCCGCCCCCTTCACCAAGCGTGGTAAAGTTTGGTGCAACAACCCCCATGACCAAAGCAACGTGGCAAGGCCATCATCAGGCAGTTGACTGCCAGAGGGGTGTTACACACACAATCATCAGTTTGTCTCGACAATCACTTGCCTTGAACATTGAATCCTTAAGTTACATTACCAATGGCATATTGGTGTGGCTCACTGACCCTTTGATGTGAAAGATTAAAGAACCCCAAGTGTCTGTCGCCGACTCAACAATTTTGAGGAGCGACCCGTGGCGGTCAGGCAGATCACGAGGTGAGCAGAGGGGTGAGGAGGAGGGCACTTTGGAGGGGGCTGCCAAACCTCGAGTCGCGAGCACACAGCGCCGTCTCGTACAAGACGGCGCACCGATAGGCACCGCCGCTGCTGCCACCGGGCTTGGCCTTCTGCGCCAGTTTCACCAGGTTGGCCACGGGGCCGTGCCCAAGGTTGCGGCAGGAATGCACGCCGTAGTGCTTCCCCACAGCGCAGTCCACGGCCGGCAGCTGCAGAGCACACAGCCAACAACAGAGACCTGGAACCCTCTCTCTTTCGTTTGGAGGCGGCCGAGTTGCTAGCAGCCCTTTTGCACTGGCGCATCCGATCCGTGCCAGCGCGTAGCACCCCCACGGAACGGGTGGTTTTCCATTGGCTATTTGCTGTGCCGATATAAAATCAAACTGTAATACGTCGCCCTTACAAGACCACTCAAGATGGACCAGGGGCCAAACAGGTCCAGAGGTGGTGCTAATAATAAAGTGTCCATTGCGTACGACGTGAACAGCGTTAATGTGACTGCACAAATTTATGGAAACATGGCCGAGTGGTGGTTCTCGGTTCAAGCCCAGCATCCGCTCTGGTTAATGTTGCCAGTTTATTCACCACAAAGAGATCTGTTTCACAATGTATGATAATAATCCTGTGACGCTGTATAAAAAAAAAGAATTGGCCACGTGTAACCGCATCATGTTGCAAATTTGCCAAATCAGATCAAGTACTTGCAAATTACGTTATCGGGGAAAAAACCACGTAGGAAACTCAAACATCGCTCCCAAATGGCAGACATGTCCATTCACAGGCCGGTAGTGCGTGCACCACGTGCCAAATAGGAACAGCTGCCATTGGGGGGGGGGGGTCCCCTCGGGTAGACTGCCACAGAGCAATGGAATGGTTGAGATGAGACGCTGTTGTAAGGCGCTTTGAGTTGAAGAGTTTATTTCCGCGAGCGCCCTAAATCTCCAAATCCTTATCCCCATCTCTGAGCCGCCCCTGTGGCCCCTACTGGGGCCCGTGTCTCACCGCTGCGGTGTCGAGGCTGCCGCACTGGTGGATGAACTCCATGCAGCTCGTCGCGCTTTGGGCAGAAGCTTCCCGCTGTGGCTCCAGATCCACCCAGGGCAGAGATCACAACCCCAGTCTCCTCCAACAGCTACCACAGATACAACAAATCCGTCAACATCAGTTGGTTGACACCGAGGCGACCGCAAGGCAAACACCGGCTTAAAGCTAAACGATACGCATGGAGCTGCATCTCACAATGCAGTGCACGAAAACTGATTAAATATTACAGATTTAAGTTTGCAAATTAACACAAAATTCGTTCTCAATTTTAGTTTTCCAAATGCGCTATCGGCGTAATGTCAAGAGACAAATAAATCATCCATTCGTAAATCTCGCATAGCCGTGCAGGCCCTGTGTCATAAAATGCGGTGGGTGGCCTTTTATCTTGTACACAATAGGAGCCAACACTTTCACATTAGCTGTGTTATGAGATTGTGCGGCGCACGAGAGTCAAGCTGAAATTGTTATTCTCAGAGATGGAATTAGGAAAATGAAGTGCAAAACCCAAGTTTAATGAGACTGTAATTTTGTGCAGTCGCTGGTGAATGGGCTCGGACGATCGACTTGATAAGACTTGAGACCTCGGTTTCAACCCAAGCGGTCAAAATCCAGATTCAAGCCCAGAATCTCGTTATTGCCAATGCACCGCTTTGATCTCTGAGCCACCTGGCCACTTTGCATATATAGTGTTATCATATATTTTATCTGAATGTCACCGCTGTACACTCAATTTTAACGTTGATTTTCAATATCTACCTTTGGGATGTTTGCCAAATTCACAGATATTTTTTAAGAGTTACAAGAGAAAACCCATGCATCTTACGTGACACTTTGTTGTGCTCTGCATTGGTAGTGATTACATAACGCTTAAACGTATTCGAGTTATCGACAAATGAGTTTTAAGTTCGTAATAACAAACTAATATTACCCCGCACAATTTTGGAAACAAACTTAACATTGAGCGCCACTCGGAGGCGGTAAGTACACTCAAACTTTGCACGGGCAGTGTCGTACACCTACTTGCTGTACTGCCTCTTACCAGCTGGAGGCGGGTGGGCTCACGCCACGTACGCACCTGGGCATTGCGATGGAGGATGTCCAAGAAGGAGCCGAGGCCCAGGCTGGGGAGGTCGCGCGAGTCAAAGTGCTCGGCAAGCTGCTTCTCCAGGCGTGACAGCGCGGGTAGGCCCAGAGGCTCTGTCATCTTACTTGCGTGGCTCAGCAGACGGACCAGATGCTCGGCTACCGCCTCTGCGAAGGAGAGAAGCAATGCCATTGTAGGAGAGGACAACGATGCTGTAACTCGCTCCAATAGGCTCAACAACTGCAACTCTCTCTCTGCCCTCCCACCCCCACGTCTCATCTACGGCCTCCCGATAAGTTTCATCATCACTCTCCAGATGACTCAAAAAACAAGTTTAACACGAAGGCCTTCGCGACCAATATTCTCCATAATAGAGATTTTTGGGTTAGGTCACATAAAAAGTGCATATTAACGCGTATTATTGAGTGCATGTTTACATGATCTAACCCAAAAATTTAGATGGACTAAAAACAACACTGGCAGACGTCTCACACCCGTATGCAAGACGATATCGCCCCAATATTCGAATTGTTCAACTATCCCCCGAACCAGTCCAGGATTAATTTCAAGATCACAATCAGCATTCTGAAGGTCCTCCGTGGTCTGACCCCGTATGTACAATACAAGAAACTACATTTTATTCAGATTGTGCTTTCTATATCGTGTCATGAGACGGAGTATCCACTCGGATCTCTCACGGAGCAGTGGAACCCGTCCTATTGGAGAATGGCCCACAGAAGAGAACATCACAAAGCTACCTCTGACATTGCTTCTAGTGACCTCTGGTCCACAGAGTAAAGGGAAGCACATTCCAACCCACTCTGAACGTGAGAGTAACGTCCGTCACATGAAAGTTGAGCCGATATTGGACTTGGTCAAATTAGCAGGAAAGTTTTATCACCGAGCACGTGCATCGATCGGTTGATCGTTAGTTTGTGGCATAGAGAGCCGCAAAAAATAGATATCTTTGGATCATCCGACATTCTTAATTATCCGCAGCCATCCTCCACGTCATTAGCGCAGATAATCGAGAGTCTACTGTATATGCAAATTTGTCTTCTTACTCCCCGGAGGAGGCGGCGGTCTGGTGTCGGGAGTGCTGATGTTGCCGAGAAACGCGGCCGGTTTCTCCTTGACCACGAGGTCGCGAGGAGTCTCGAGGGAGCCACAGCACAGGGCCAACTGAAACAGCTTCCGGGCCAGCGTGTCCCCTTTCACCTGCCCCAGGAAGTCTTGCACACACTGTTGGTGGAGACAACAAAGGACCCAAACCACGTGCAGCCATATCACTCTGTTGGGACAAATAGAGGGTGATACATGCATAGATGTCCGACCAATTTCAATGCCCCCCCTTACTTTTGTCTCAACGTGTGACTGAATTTTGTGAAAGCGATGGCCCTAAATAATATAGAGGAGAGTTAATTCAGTGGTAGAGAAAGTTTTTTGATGATGGTGGAAGTATCGACAGACTTGAAACGTATGGCGATTATCACTCATTAAATAATTCCGAGGACAAATGTATTATGGAAAATCTTTGACAAATCTAAGCAGATGCATGAACTTTCTTGCACGGTAATTTTGTTGCATTAAGTCCAGACGCCATGACCCCCACCTTCTTCAGCTTATTCACAAAGATGTCCTCGGCATTCTGGAAGACCTGCAGCACCATCTCGGCCACCGGCTGTGTCGTGAACTGTCGGCGAAGATCGGCGCTCGTCCCTGGCAAGGGGAACGACTCCAACAGGTATTTCTTGATCTTGTGTGGCCGGCCCTCCACCTCCTGCTTGATGTCACACTCGATGCGAGCCAGCCCACGGTCCATCACCTCCCGCTCGCCTTTCCGGGCCTTGCCGATCACCTAAACAAACAACACAATGTTAGCAACTGTGGCGGCCACAGGTGCAGGGCAGTGCTGTAGTTGCGATGATGGAACACGTGATGGACGAGTGGTTCAACAGCGAATGCAAGGTGTGCTGCTAATGCACGATTGCAATCGAGAGATGGGATTGGTGGATCATCCTAGCAGCAGTGGCTTTTGGCAAGCCATCGGACAAAGACAGTCACCGCATCACTCGCTTTCAGATGGGCTTCTGCGGCCAACTGGAATGCTCTTCCTTCCGATATTAGGAAGCCATTGGAGCTATGCACTTTTAAATCTAGATTGAAAACAATTTCTTTAGAACTGCTTTTTGTGTTCAGTTTGTTGTCCTCCACACCTCCGATTAGCACAGTTGGCTACTTACAGTGCGAAAGAAGTTCAACATATATACATGTGGTTTTACCCAATCCAGTCATTTCTGAGTACTTGTTTAGATTTGCAAATTTTGATTCTGACGCCGGCACACATGTCCTCCTCATTCATTAATAACAACACGGGATTTTTTTTACATTATTTGTGAAGCATATAGAAATGCAGTTTTGGATAATACACCCGCAATATTAACTAGGGCGACTCCTGGGATCGAATCGCGAACCTCTGAAACAAGCGACAAATGCACAACCACTCGGGAAAGAAGATTTCTGTAAGGAGCGGTACAGTAAAATAGGCCTCAGCCTTCAATACGATATATATTAACATGTACTTACACGAGCAGTTACTTCAGTGCTCTTGTCGCAGCACTGCACCCACAAAACTGAAGTCGTGTTGGAAGTCTGTCTCAGACTGCATGACAAAAGGATACACCACATTCACTTGACAGGGAGACAGGTGTGAAACTTGTGTGCCTGAGCAACTGAGGATAGCTCAGCATTGTGGCCGTGTAAGGCAAACGCAGGGGCGGGGGAATATTGGTAAAAGGCTGATGCAGTGTCACTCTCAGGTGTGAACACAGCGACACGTACGTTGTGGCTGTGTCAGCAATTCCAGAACGCATTTAATTCCGAAAGTAAACCCCCTCAAGGGCAACAACAATACATACTTGAGGCAATCTTGATTTGAAGCTTTCGCGACTGCAGGAATCCAGACTCTTTGGTTCTTTCGGTAAAGTCACGTAAAATCGAGGAGGAGGCCGCTTTCCTACCTTACAGTTACACGCTAATTTCTCACGTTAACATCACTAGCCCTGGCCACTTCTTTATGACCCATGGGCTACACACATTTCAAACAATTTAAAACAGTCTGCCTCAGCAGCACACCAAGGCTTTCTCACCTGATGACGGACGCTTGTGTCGCGCCCGAAACGTCGTGATTTATTTAATTTTATACCTACGTGACTTTACCGAAAGAACCAAAGAGTATAACTTGAGGCATCCAATAATAATACAATTCGCAGTCAACAAGCGACGCAATGCATACACACGTACACACACACACACACGCTCGTACACGCAGGCACGGCACGTACGGAAATGCCCAGAGGTATGCTGGTGATACGGATGCCCAGATCGTGAATATCCGGAGCCCCGTATCGTTCCATGAGATGCTTCAGCAAGTCCGGCACCTTGAAGCGTGCCATCACTCCTTTGCCTCGGGAGCTGCGGCTCTTGGCCACGAAGGTCCTAAACTCTGCCGCAAACAACAACAACAACACGAGCAGGTTACGCAGAGCGCATGCTAGGGGAGCAACGACGACGCATTGATTCGGACGTGATCATTCATCCTGAAGATCGCGATATGCACACCGGATCGCGTGCGTAAGAATTTATGTTTTAGATTTGTATACGTTGCGTGTCATTGTTTCACATTGTCCAACACCCACCCACTCCAGTCACTAGAGCCGGCTGTGTTCACGTTTTAAAACAAGGCGTTGAATCTAGAATTTATTCACGAGCCCTCAATCGCGATAATCGATTGATTCGCGACATGGGTGGCTGGGGTGGCGCGTATCGCTTCTGTTTATGTCTGCAAGGAATCACTTGCTGAGCCTTCGTATCATTTCAAATACCAAACAAATTCATGCATCAGTAGGACTGGGGCCTTGAAAAAGGGAAAACATCCGATAAGCGACGTTTCGGGCAATGACCCTTCTTCATATTGCATAGAAAGGCCAGAGAGATTGAGTCAACAATAAGAATTGGAAACTGCACTTCACAGTGATTACCGTGTTTCAAAGGTTATTAGGTAACCATTCATATGAACCTTATGGTGGGACCCCGGGGTCCCATAAGTCCCTGGCTCTTGCATAAACATTAAATTATATATAATGTAAACATTGTAATATAATGTAAACATTATATTATATATTATATATATATAAACATTATATTATAATATAATGTAAACATTATATTATAATATAAACATTATATTATATATTATATATAAATGTAAACATATTATAATGTAAACATAAACTGTGGTCTTTTTCACCAATGGGTTTGAAGGATGGTGGCAAGTGTTGTCTTGTTAAACTATGCCTTTAAAAATGAAAACTACTTACCTACAGTAGCTCTATTTAAATACACTATCGAAAACATAATTTACTCCCCTCTGCCAATCATCGTGTTTCTCAGTGTGGATTTGTGAACACACTTGTTAAACAATACATAAAATAGTACGCGTTTTCAATGCGCTGTTCATATTGTAAAATGTGTTTATACCAATGTGACTCTACAGTAGTTGCAGAGCGGCACTTTTATATAATTCAGGTCAAAGCCAGATAAAGAGTGGAGGATAAACATCGCATGAAGGCGGGGCAATTGTTGTGCAATCATTTCAGGTCAAATTTACAGGTGCGTTTTATTCATGCCACACAGGTAGAGAGTTGAGAGTGAAACCTGGCCCACTGGCATCGTGAGTCATGGATAATGAGTCACCCGGACTTGTTGTGTTTGTTTATGGTTGCTATACAAGCCATCAAATCTACACCACGAAGAGAGTTGATGAACAAGTAGGAGAGTGTGTAACTGGATTACATTCATGTGCACAGGCGTTTCAGATGTGAATATAAAATAAATAAGGTCGACTCAAACGCCACTCTTTAGGATTTGGCACACTCAACATTTTAATTGATAAATTAAGACCAACAAACAATAATCAAATGGGTCATGCATCGATGCACCAATTGTGGTTACGGACTGCTTAAGAAGAAAATGATGAATGCTGATTCGAAGCGAGTTTAAACATGAATCTACACCATTTAAATATATTTTAAACAACCCGTTGCAAACATGACAGTAATTTGAAATGTAGCACTGTACATCAGAACAATTTGAAAGACGTTAGAGATTTGAAACTGTCCAAAAAGAAAGGAGGAAAATAAATGTATTTTTACATAATACAGGTTTTTTAGGTAAGATCACGTAAATATAAAAATGTCGGTAAACCCACCACCACCCGAAACAGCCAATTAGTAAGGTTTGTCACTTAAACAGAACATGCCAATTCGTTACTAGTACAGCACACCGGTTGTGTGTTAGAGAGCAAAGCCACAACATTAACAATCTGAGTACGACGTTTCGCCAGTAATTACAACCAGCGTCATCAGGAGGCAGCCAGATTTGTGGATTTTTAAATGTAGATTTATTTAAATCTAAATTTAAAAACATATAGAGAAACTGGAAGATTATTATTACAGAATTTGGTGGGACATATGTCGAAAAGAGAATGACTCCAGCTTAGTTTGCAAGAACTAAGAGACACAGTGTGGCCATGTGGCCTTAATGAGAGAGACTGACTCCAGCTTAGCTTGCAAGAACTAAGAGACACAGTGTGGCCATGTGGCCTAAATGAGAGAGACTGACTCGAGCTTAGCTTACAAGAACTAAGAGACACAGTGTGGCCATGTGGCCTTAATGAGAGAGACTGACTCAAGCTTAGCTTGCAAGAACTAAGAGACACAGTGTGGCCATGTGGCCTAAATGAGAGAGACTGACTCCAGCTTAGCTTACAAGAACTAAGAGACACAGTGTGGCCATGTGGCCTTAATGAGACTGACTCCAGCTTAGCTTGCAAGAACTAAGAGACAGTGTGGCCATGTGGCCTTAATGAGAGAGACTGACTCCAGCTTAGCTTGCAAGAACTAAGAGACAGTGTGGCCATGTGGCCTTAATGAGAGAGACTGACTCCAGCTTAGCTTGCAAGAACTAAGAGACAGTGTGGCCATGTGGCCTTAATGAGAGAGACTGACTCCAGCTTAGCTTGCAAGAACTAAGAGACACTGTGTGGCCATGTGGCCTTAATGAGAGAGACTGACTCAAGCTTAGCTTGCAAGAACTAAGAGACACAGTGTGGCCATGTGGCCTTAATGAGAGAGACTGACTCCAGCTTAGCTTGCAAGAACTAAGAGACACAGTGTGGCCATGTGGCTTTAATGAGAGAGACTGACTCCAGCTTAGCTTGCAAGAACTAAGAGACACAGTGTGGCCATGTGGCCTTAATGAGACTGACTCCAGCTTAGCTTGCAAGAACTAAGAGACACAGTGTGGCCATGTGGCCTTAATGAGAGAGACTGACTCCAGCTTAGCTTGCAAGAACTAAGAGACACAGTGTGGCCATGTGGCCTTAATGAGAGAGACCGGCAGAACAAAGTTGACGTTGGAATGACGACAAATGGACGAGGAAGGACACGGACTGCGTTTCACGCATCGCCGAGTGCGTCTCGAAACCTTACCACGCCTACATATATTAACGGACATCGATTAAAGTGGTCCCATTAGATTTACAATTAGTCTGCATCTTTAGTACACATTTAATGCCTAGGAATATAAAACATGTTGTAAGAGAATACAGGTCGCTTAAACAAATTCAAATATTGCTTACTACAACCAAAGCTCTTTGAAGAGTCGTAATTTAAAATCAAATGGCAGAGCAAAAGATTTTCATTAATTTCACTGCTCCATTATAACATTAACGAACCTGTGGTGGGCTCATTGCTTGCATATTAAACACTCAACACGAGTCATTGTTATTGACTTCTTGCCGTTTCAGTGGCACATATCGCACAATATATACACACTTTTGCCATCTTCTTTGGTTATTTCGGTAAAGTCACGTAGAATAAGATAAAATAATAAATTGATAAAATAAAATAACAATATTCTCACGACGTTTCGGCCACAACACAAGTGGCCTTCATCAGACAGTCTCGTCCCCTTCACCTGATGAAGGCCGCTTGTGTTGTGGCCAAAACGTCGTGAGAATATTATTGTGTAATTTTATTTGATCAATTTATTATTTTATTCTCATTCTACGTGACTTTACCGAAATAACCAAAGAAGATGAATCCTTGCAGTCACGAAAGCTTTAAATCGAAATTTTGCCATCGTCTGTTTTGCAAGATATCGTCGCCAGAACATTTATCTTAAGTGCATTATTCCTGACCAAATGTTAACGATTAACAAAAGCGCAATAATTAAGGTTGCGCATAAAAACCTCACACGAGGCGAGAAAAGCCCTCAAGGGCCCATAAACTACAATCGCGTTTAAACACATAAACTGTACGTATATATCAATGCACACATTGTGTAGCAGCAGCATGATTATTATTAAACTCACCTTTAATAACGAGGCACATAAACACGAGTAAAAGTGTCAATATTAATGTGCCACTGTACACGACGTGACGTAGCTGAGGCTCCGCCCCCCACGGTGAACGGTGACGCAACGCGTACAGTGCCCGCGTCACGGATTGGCGCCTCGCGTGCACAGAGCGAGGCAGCTGCAGCAGCAGAGCCAGAGGGGGGGCGGCGTTGCCTAGGCGACGTCGGCACCCTCACGATCGACTCCACGGACAAGCTGTGTGTCACGTGGTGACGCCCACACCACCAACACCACCCGCCCCTTACTGGACGTCTGTGAACAAGAGCTTCATAGCGCTTCGGATTTCTCCAGGGTCGATACAGCGTGCGCGGCACCTGTACGCGGCGAGTCCTCGTTTAACGCGGTAGATGCGTTCCTGAAAAGTGCCGCGTTAAGCGGAAACTATTTTCCTCCCGTAAATAATAATGTCCACGCACGGTAAGATGGGGGTCCAAATAACTTGAGGGGACGCCGCCTCCGCCGCCGCGTTACCGTCTCATCTCGCTCAACCGCGCAGCTCAAGAAAGTAGTCCGCTCAGAAAGCGCGTTGTGACGGAGAAAACGCGTTGTAGTGAAAACGCGTTATCGTGTGAACACGCGGGACAGACCCAGGTGTTGTGGGTTAACTCCCCGAGATAAACTTTCTTCCAACTTTGTGTTTTATACGCCCGGTGCTCCGCCAATTGTTGTTGTGAGCGTCACTCCTCTGCCCTCTGTTGTTCATGGAGGGAGACTGCACCCCAGTGCCCAGTATCATCCTCCGCGAGCCTCTTCAAAATGCTGATCTTGACACCGCTGGAAGCAGTCATCGGCCTTGACCTCACCCCACAACAGTGCAATTTTAACAGCTCAACATCAAAACACAATAATGGGTCGCTTGCACCAATCGCACAACATCCCAGCATTGACTCTCAGCTGTTAAATTTTGATTTAAAGCTTTAGTGACTGCAGAGATTCATATTCTTGGTTCTTTCAAATTTTCTTGTTGTGGTTTTCACACCTGATGATGATTGCTTGTGTTGCAGTCAAAAGGTCGTGAGAATTTTATTGTTTTATATTTGTATTATTTTATTGTTTCCCTTCGACATGACTAATAATGGATCACGACGTTTCGATCGCCACACAAGCAATCGACGAATTTTTTTTTAGTTTTTTCTACCTACGTGACTTTACCGAAAGAACCAAAGAGTAAGGATTCCTGCAGTCACGACAGCTTCAAATCAAGATTAATGAGTGTTTACATGTGGGAGGAAATCGGAGCATCTGGAGAAATCCAAGCAAATGAGGGGCCAACGCTCTATCACAAATCTACAGATGGAACAGGCGGAGTCCACATTATTCGACACCGCCTTCTCTACCTCCTTGACGACCAAGGGGTGGGAGTTGTCGCAACATTGTTGTGATCCACCAACCCTCACCTCCACGTAGTCGTGGATTACAGGCATACATAGCCACCACAACCATCCGGCTAAAGTAGCTGTAATGCACATCTAAAATTCTACAAAAGTTGATGGGGTAAAGGTCGGTCAATTGGTTTGATTTCTATGCGCATTAACCAGTCTCTAACGTATGCACATTTAGATTCGCATTCGGCCGCCAATGGAACAGGTGGTGTCCAAAAGCAAAGTGGATGTACTGATTGTATCTTCATTGCGGGACTCATCCAGCAGTGGATTGACATGGGCTTCAGGTATCCACGTGTGGACGGGCAATGAACACTGGGGCCACCTGGCGGTAAATGTTTGCCGGTGCACATTGGGACCGGCTCACACGTCACTGGCCCCAGGCAGCCGCCAGCCACTGGCGTGCAACACAGCGAAGGGAATCTCCCACCAATGAGAACCACGCACAACCCAGGGTGCAGTCCTATAACTTGGACTTGCAAACACAACAAAACCCATAGCCGCCAACCCACACGGTTTACCCGTATTCTGTTGGGGGAAAGTGAGTTGTCAGGTCCATACGGCAGACGGCCGTTTCAATACGGGCAACATTTTTAAGTTTATTTGTGTGTTTCTCCCTTGTCATGAGACTTATAAGGGGCACGGGGTGACCAACAAGGTCTGAATTGTTCTGTAATAAGGTAGGCACTGATGAGGGGTTGACAGCGATGCAAACCCCACACAATACAAAACGCCAAGCGGCCAGCAACAATAAAAAATAATAATACATAACTGTCCAATGAGTAATTAGATAATTAAGATCAAAGAAACACGTTCCTTAAATTGATCAAGTTTATTGTTGCAAGAGTTTGGGAAAACAGGAAGACCGGGTGTGGATTCCAGAGTGGAGCAGTGCAAACTGATAAAGCTGAAAAGAGGAGTGAGGTGACCTGCATAGTGGTGAGCGGGTGGGTGAGTAAATGGGTGAGTGTTTGAGTAAAAGAGTTGAGGAGTGTGTGATAGGGTGATTGAGTCAGTGATCAGATGCGTGAGTGACTGGATGAGTGGGTGACTGGATGAGTGGGTGACTGGATGAGTGGGTGACTGGATGAGTGGGTGAGAGGATGCGTAGGTGATAGGATGATTGTGTGGTTGACTGGATGAGTGGGTGACTGAATGAGTGGGTGAGTGGATGAGTGTGTGATTGAATGGGTGACTGGATGAGTGGGTGACTGGATGAGTGGGTGACTGGATGAATGGGTGACTGGATGAGTGGGTGACTGGATGAATGGGTGACTGAATGAGTGGGTGATTGGATGAGTGATAGGATGATTTACTGAGTGACTAGCTGAGTGTGTGATTGAATTAGTGACGAGATGAGTGTGTGATAGGGTGATTGAGTGAGTGGGTGACTGGATGATAGGGTGATTGCGTGGGCGACTGGATGCGTGGGTGACTGGATGAGTGTGTGATAGGGTGATTGAGTTAGTGACTGGATGAGTGGGTGACCGAGTTGTTTAGTTGAGTGCATTCTTGTGAACTGCAGTGAGGCGCGGTGGTTGAACGCGGAGTGGATGAGATGAAGCGGTCAAAGTGTCTGGTAGACCGAGTCCCTTAAGGTGGGTGGAGGGGGGAATCAACGAGGGGAAGTTCACTGCAACATTCACCACGGTGGTGCTAGTAGTCGCAGCGAAAAAAAGTGATACAGGGCTGACTGAATGAAGGTTGAGGCGAGGATGCAAGGTGGTGTAGAGGAGGCGAAGAGGAGGGTAGAGGAGGTGAGGTGGTGAGGAGGCATAGAGGAGGGTGCCCCGCTCTTGGCGTTGATCTTGGTGAACACGTGTCCGCGCCCCTTCTCGTAGCTCTGCCCGGTGCTGATGCAGCCTCCACCGGCCGCAGCGCCCAGCGGCCTCGCCGAGTCCGTGCCCAGCTCCGCTCTGAGCAAGCTCTCCATTGCACGCTGTCTGCTCGCAGCGACAAACACAACGATAAACTCCCCCCCCCCCCCCGTCCCGTGTGGCCTCTAACACAGGGGTCCTCAACCCCCGGGTTGCAAGAGCACTTGCTTCAAGTACATATAAACCCACTTTTTTGTGTAGATATGTAGATGACACTTTGGTTGTCTGGCGACATGGTAAGGATACACTTAATGAATGAATGTCTAAATCATCTCAATTCACAAAAACCGGCCATCCAGTTCACCATGGAAATGGAGGTGAATAACACACTCCCTTTCCTGGATATTTTGCTCGGACGAGGCCTAAATGGTAAAGTAACACACACAGCGTTTACCGAAAGGGAACACATACTGATGCCTATCTGAATGCAGATTGGCATCATCACCCCGCACAGAAATCCTTTCTCAACAAGATGCTCATACATCTGGCTAAAACAGTGTCAGATGGTCAAAGTCTGAGGAGAGAGATTAAACATGTCAAAGAAACGTTACGATTGAATGTCTACAAAAATGCTCAAATTAACAGAGCAGTGAATGCTAAACCAAGATCAAACAGCAATACTGCTGAATCAGGTTATTAAACAATTAAAATACCATATATCGTGGGAGAAACTGACAAATTAGCTAGTAGTCGCAGCTAAAAAAAAAGTGATACATTAATGACAGGGCTGAATGAATGAAGGTTGAGGCAAGGATGCACGGTGGTGTAGAGGAGGCGAAGAGGAGGGTAGAGGAGGTGAGGTGGTGAGGTGTTGAGGTGGCGTGGTGAGGTGTTGAGGTGGCGTGGTGAGGAGGTGAGGTGGCGTGGTGAGGAGGTGAGGTGGCGTGGTGAGGAGGTGAGGTGGCATGGTGAGGAGGTGAGGTGGCGTGGTGAGGTGGCGTGGTGAGGAGGCGTAGAGGAGGCGAGGAAAAGGGTAGAGGAGGTGAGGTGGTGAGGAGGCGTAGAGGAGGCGTAGAGGTGCCCCGCTCTTGGCGTTGATCTTGGTGAACACGTGTCCGCGCCCCGTCTCGTAGCTCTGCCCGGTGCTGATGCAGCCTCCACCGGCCGAAGCGCCCAGCGTCCTTGCCGAGTCCGTGCCCAGCTCCGCTCTGAGCAAGCTCTCCATTGCGCGCTATCTGCTCGCAGCAACAGACACAACGATAAACTCCCCCCCCCCCCCCCCCCCGGTCCCGTGTGGCCTCTAAATACTTATTTCCTTAGGAGAGGTGATTTATCGGACGAGGCCTAAATGGTAAAATAACACACACAGCGTTTACCAAAAGGGAACGCATACTGATGCCTATCTGAATGCAGATTCGCATCATCACCCCGTACAGAAAACCTCTCTCATCAAGATGCTCATACATCTGGCTAAAACAGTGTCAGATGGTGAATGTCTGGGGAGAGAGATTGAACATGTCAAAGAAACGCTACGATTGAATGTCTACAATAATGCTCAAATTAACAGCAATGAATGCTAAACCAAGATCGAACAGCAATACTGCTGAATCAGGTTATTAAACAATTAAAATACCATATATCGTGGGAGTAATTGAGAAATTAGCTCGAGTTTTGGAAAAGCAAAAAGCTAAACATCTAAGTAAGATTTGGCATGGTACACAAAATTCAAAATATAGTATCTTGTACTTAAGATGAATTGCCTAAGTTGTCAACGGATGGTGTGTATCGGATTAATGGCTTATGTGGCAGATGTTATATTGGACAGATGAGACGTAACATTAGCGTAAGACTAAAAGAACACCAAATAAATATTAAACACTCTCAAACATAACTGTTGGAAGTTGCAGAACATGTTTGCCAACAAGGACACCTAATGTATTTTGATAACGATGAAGTGTTGTGTAAAACTCATTATTACTGGCCAAGACTAATTCGAGAATCCATTGAAACTGAGAAAATTTGTATTATTTTAACCTCTCTGACAGCTACAGGCTTAGTGCGGCCTGGAAGCGTATTATTAAGTTATTGTGATTGTAAGATGAGGAGATGAAGGCAGAAGAAGAAGACGTTAGGCGGTGTGGTGATGCGGTCGAACGTGGTGGCCCGAGGAGCGGAGGGAGAGATGGCGCGGGACGGGGCGGTGTGGAGAAGGTGGCAAGGACGGTGGACCCCACGTGAGTGGAACAAACGCGTGGAGGAAGAAGACATCTCTCATTTATCATTACTTATAGAGGAAACATACTAATTAAATGATTACTAATCAATTATATAATTTCAATAATCCCCCTCCCCGCCTCTGATTTCTGCACCTGATGGGTTCAGTGATGACATCGCCTTTCTCTATTTAAGACCTGAAGCAGGGGGATGGCTTCACTATTCTGGCAAATCGCCCGATGATGCTGGATGTAATTACCAGTGAAACGTCGTACTCATCTTGTGGATTTACTCTCCAAAACACCGGTGGGCTGAAGTAGTAACTAAGTGGAGTTTTGTTTACGTGACAAATTCCTTACTAATTGGCTGTGTCAGGTAGTGTAGGGTTATGACACATTTATATTTACACGATCTAACCCAAAAACCTTTGTTATGAAATTAGGACAATTTATTAAATATATTGTATACCAGAAAATACAGCAATTGACTAAAAATATACGGCAATAGATGTAACCTCGCAGCAGTGAACGTAACGAAATTTCATCATGGAAATGTCCGCTGCACAAAACCTTGCATTCATCGCCCCACACGTGGTACCTCAGCCTCAGGATGAAATAAATCATCAGGGAGTTCTCCGTGAGCATCGTGTGCGCTCCAAATCCAGAGTTGAGCCGTGGTCTCGGCACCCAGCCAGCCGCCTTCTCTTCTTGGGGCAGTCGGAGTCCAGCGCGCTATCGAAGGGCACGTGGTGAACGCTCAGGACGTGTCTCTTGAGCTTCGACTTCTGCGTCGCTCCGTACGAGCAGTCACTGCACGGGAAGGGCTTTTCCTCTGGAACACAAGACATCCACCGTTGAGCACACGCACGTGCTAATACATAATTTATTTATCACCATGCAGTGGATGCCATAGCATTACTATGTATATGGGACGTTTTATCAATCACGGTTGCCGACCACAGGCCCAAAGGCCCAAAATGCCAAATGGCCAGCAACAAATACCTCCGATTAGCACGGTTGGCTACGTATGGTACGAAAGAAGTTCAACATACGTACAAATAGTAGAAAAGCAAGATACTGATTTCCTGAAAAATATCACGCGACATCAGAAGTGTTTGCTGGAAGAAGTTTGGTAACTGGATAAGACCATCAATGAGAAGCCAGTTTAATCATGGCTCGGTGACTGAAACCCAGAGTTTCACGGTTTAACCCAACATCCGAGCAGCACCACATCAGATCTCTAGACTCCTCAGCGCAGGCATACAGATATGGTCAACATATGCGTACATTAACTAATTTGTGAAATTATGAATTACATCCAAATGAAATGTAGTGCGTGCATTACTAGGACGTACCTAAAGGTGCCAGGTTGGGTTCATCCACCTTGGGGATGCTCTGCTCCACGCAGCCTCCTGCTTCCGTGCAGTCCATCCTCTTGATGTCCGAATTCTGGCTGTTGCTACTGCTGCAATTGGTGACGCTGGTGGTGGTCTTTTTTCTTTTAATGGACTTAGGTCTACTTCGCTTTTCCTTCTTCTTCTGCTGCAAGGCCATCAACACTTTCATGCTCGTAATAGGATCGAGAGCAGCGTATGGTTTATTCTCACTGACTGGTGAAGCAGTTTGTTGATGTGGAACTAGGCCAAAGCATTCAAGAAAATTGGATTTCATGTCATTTATCTTAACGCCGCTATCTTTTGTCGAAGTGTAATCATGTTCAGGCTTCGGTCTGTACAAGAACTGTGCGTGAAGACTTTCATGAGTTTTCAGGATTTCAATAGGACTTAAAAATCCGCAGACTGAGCACATCTCATAGGGCGACGGTGGATTCAACACCGCATTGGCAAAACTGCTGTTATTCACCAAGCCTGGTGCACCCTTGATCATATAATCCTTTTCGTGGCTCTTCAAATGCCTTTTGAATTTTCCTGGCTGATCAAACCTTTGTCCACATATGCCGCACCATTGCTCACGGGTCTCCTTATGCGTTCTTACGTGGGCTTCTAGGCACCATGCCAGCTGGAATTTTTTCCCACAGACGTCACAAGAGATTAGTTTTTTAGCTCTCGTAACTCTACCGGATTGAGGTAGGGTTGAGACGGGTGCTGGTGAAGTGCCATCGCTGGTAAAGGCAATTCTCCCAGCACCACCATGACTCGCCGCCGAATTGCTCTCACACATCTGAAACAAAAGACAAAGGTCACGCGCATGACACCCGTGTCACGAGTGTACTCACAAAGGCATACTTAAGGTGACATAAGATTCATATATACTGCAACTAATTATACCAGAACTCCACAATATTGCAGTTCCTATCATGTACGATTTTACTCCTCTTATCCACCCAAGTAATATTTTGTTTCTAAACAACATGACTAACTACCTCCAATTTCCTAATGTTACCCACCCAATAGGCCTTTCTGTATATACGCACTAACAATATAATGATGGCACCACACGTTCACTCCACTATTCACAACACTCGCAATCTCCATATAAGATTGTAATATAATTTCTGTACGAGGGCCCGTCAAAAAGTTTTGAGAATGGACACTTTTTTACAAAAAACTACGTAAAATAGTCTTCATTAAAAGTACAGTATAGTACTATTAATGGCACTTATAAGTGAACGTCATTATCTCTCATGCTAAAATTACAATGTTAACTAGTTACCCAGGAAAGCTTCATTGAGTCTAAGTACTGCATTTTCAGAAAGGTCCCATTGCATTGAGATGTTTGTGTGAGTGGAACCCAGAGAGACCCCACCTTGCATATTGGGAAATAACACAACTCCACACAGATGGATTCAACCCACAAGCTCAAAGCATTCCCTGTTCAACAAAGTACTCAGTGTAATGTTTAATATAATTTATTTGGTGATATATAGTATCGTAATTGTATAGTGAATCTACAGCAGTGTGGTATACAGTAGGGTTGGTAAAATAATACATAGTGTAATATTACAAGTCTAATATTATTATAATCTAACGTATAGGGTAGTGTATAGTAACTCAGTGTATAATTCAATGTTGTGGTCTGTCTATGCCAGTTTATAATAAAAATATTATTTGGAGGCATATTATAATATTTTTTGCGACATAGAAGTGTAATGTATAATAACTTATTGTTAGTAGCTCAGCTTAGTGGAGAATATATTGAGTACATTGATTATATTGATGTAGTTTATATTTAGTCCTTTCACATCGGTTTATTGTATGATAGTTGGGTAGTTGCAGTTCTTTAGCGTCAATATACTAAATGCCTCTGTTGATATGTAAACTCTGACTTTAACATAGCTACTTCCGTGACCAGTTACATGCTAATTCCTCACATTAACATTATGCTAATCTCCCAGTTATATGCTAATTTCTGACTTTAACATCCTGCTAATCTATCACATTAACACAGCTACTTCAATGCTAAATTATTCTGTTGATATGTAAACTCTTTTGGCAAGGCGCTCTGCTCCTCCCACCCAGCTTAAAATACGCTGCCAAGCTTAGCAGTGTTCATTGGAGCGCTGTCTTTTCGACAGTTCTGTTTCTTCACCTGAGGACGGCTGCTTGTGTTGTGGCCGAAACGTCGTGAGAATTTAATTTTATTATGTTTTATTTTATTATTTCCCTTCTACGTGACTTTACCGAAAGAACCAAGAAGAGGAATCTCTGCAGTCACGAAAGCTTTAAATCGAAATTTATTCAAATCAAGTTGTTTTCTTTTTACCACAGTACTTTATGGAATCCTGAAGAATAAATGAATTTTTAGAAGTATTAAACTACACTTGAAGATGTGTGAGAATGTAATTCTGCAGATGCAAGCACAGGCAAACTCGTATCTGCATATACAAGTTTCTGGGCCTCCTCACTTCACCAAACCCGCATTGACCGGCATGGTGAAGTATGGTTAAACAACTCCCACGAACGGCATGGTGTGGGGGAGGCCTCTATCAAAACGCTGGATCGACAAAGGGCTGATACATGTCACGACATTGTACGTTAAGATCGTTCTCTCGTCAGCACAAGCCGTCTATGTGGACAATAGAGGGCACGACACACGTGTACACGATGTTTGTGTGCGTATATTCAGCGTGTGTATCACGTCATAATTATACAAGGTCGCGATTATGCTCAAAACAAACCAAATGTATAACATCACGAATAACTTTGGAGGTCTCCAGAGCCTGAACAATATTTGAAGTAGACACTGACCCTTGTCACGAGTTCTTATGAACTATAAACTAAACTATAAACTATTTCTATTTAACCAGGTAAGGCCCACTGAGCTATATAACTCTTATCAGAAGCGACCTGGACACAAATGATAGCTCAACGAAAGTGGCTTATCATGTGGACATTTATAGCAGTCAAGTACTCTAAATTCACGTTTCTAAATGTGGAGGGGAAAACCGAAGGACCAGGAGAAGAATCTACGCGACCACAGGGGAAAAAAATAAACAAATACAGAGCAGGCGTCAGGGTCTGGATGGAACCTCCACGCTGCTGTAGGCCTGCGAGGTAGTTAACATCTCGACACCGCGGCGCCCCTTATTAAAAGCTTAGTCATGTCTAGCAAGGTTATTGACTCATTTCACTCGACTCACGGCACCACAAGTAATGTATTAAACAAATAAAACAATAATAAAGTAGAGAGGCGCTACTTACATTTAACAATGTTGTTGTTAACTTTAAAAGGAGCGCGCTTCCCTCTGGCTTGCAGTCCGGCGTTCGCGGTCTCCACTTCCTGGATAAGCCACGCCCGTCGCGGCTATGCCCCGCCCACTGTCGTGCAAGCCACGCCCCCGTGGATCGGGCCAAGCTCATCCCACGGTGAAAGCCCCACAATCGGAATCTTTATTTACAGACAGTCCTCGACTTACGAACGCCCAAATTACAAACAGCCGCCCTTCAGAACCAACTGGCATGAAATAGAAATTATTTTATATCGCCTGAAAACGCGAACTCGCGCTTGTGAGTGAGTGCGCGTGCGTGAGTGTGAGCAGGGGGCACAGGTGGTGCATCAGCCAGTCATCTCAGTCATCTCAGTCAGTCGACCCGTGGCACCACCTGGGTCTGCCCCGTGACCTGCCAGCGGGCGTTCGACACTTCACGTGGCCTCAAGGTGCACATGGCCTGGCACAAGCGTCGTGGTGACGTCACCGCCACTTAGTGGCGAATGGCGGTTGTTGTTGTTGTGAGACAGTGAGAGAGTGTGAGGTCGACTCAGCCTCAGATGAGTTCCTGGTGCGGTGTGGAGTGAACATCGCTACTGGGGGAGACAAAGGCGACCGTGGAGGAGAATCCTCCAGGTGCTCACTGATACACTCACCAACTTTACCTCACCAATTACACCTCACCCACCTCACCACCCCAATTACACCTCACAAACCTAACCTCACCAATTACACCTCACCAATCACACCACACTCACCTCACTCACCAAACACCAACTCCACTAACCGCACAAATGGCACTCATCACACCTACTACACTCATCTCACCCACTACATTCACCACACCAACCACTACATTCACCAAACCAACCACTACATTCACCACACCAACCACTACATTCACCACACCACCCACTACGTTCACCACACCACCCACTACATTCACCAAACCAACCACTACATTCACCACACCACCCACTACATTCACCACACCAACCACTACATTCACCACACCAACCACTACATTCACCACACCAACCACTACATTCACCACACCAACCACTACATTCACCACACCACCCACTACATTCACCACACCAACCACACAGTCACCAGACTGACTGCACCCATCTCATCCACAGCACCAACCTCACTCATCTCACCAATCAAAACTCATCTCAACGACCGCAATTCACCACCTTCCATGCTGACATCTACATCAGTGGCCAGCAGATGGCAGCATCTACAGGCCACATTCTTGGCCAGTCGATGGCAGCATGGAACGGAGGTTACCGAGCAATCTATAAACGTACGATATTTATTTTGGCTCTCTACGAGGCGTGAGATCTCAGGTAGGTCTGGTTACTCACACGTACACATTATTTGGTGAGGAATTGGCAAGACGTCCCAAGCAGAATCCTAAAAATTAGAGACTCAACAAGGCATCTGTGGATGAAGTCAGGCCCGTGTCTGTCTGCTCGATTATTTCATATCTGTCAACCCCTTATCAGGGCCGAGCTTATTACAGACCAATTCATACTTTATTGGTCACCCCGTGCCCTTATAAATATCAACGTAGTGAAAACGCGTTATCGTGTGAACACGCGGGACAGACCCAGGTGTTGTGGGTTAACTCCCCGAGATAAACTTTCTTCCAACTTTGTCTTTTATACGCCCGGCGCTCCGCCAATAATTGTTGTGAGCGTCGCTCCTCTGCCCTCTGTTGTTCATGGAGGGAGACTGCACCCCAGTGCCCAGTATCATCTTCCGCGAGCCTCTTCAAAATGCTGATCTTGACACCGCTGGAAGCAGTCATAGGCCTTGACCTCACCTCACAACAGTGCAATTTTAACAGCTCAACATCAAAACACAATGATGGGTCGCTTGCACCAATCGCACAACATCCCAGCATTGACTCTCAGCTGTTAAATTTTGATTTAAAGCTTTAGTGACTGCAGAGATTCATATTCATGGTTCTTTCAAATTTTCTTGTTGTGGTTTTCACACCTGATGATGATTGCTTGTGTTGCAGTCAAAAGGTCGTGAGAATTTTATTGTTTTAGATTTGTATTATTTTATTGTTTCCCTTCGACGTGACTTTCCCGAAAGAACCAAGAATATGAATCTTAGCTGTTTCTTGTGTAGAGGGGGTCACGTGTGTCACCATAATTGCCCTAATCCTACAACTCGTGCTGCGTAATATTTTCACAGTGCCTCTGTGAATGTGTATGCTTTGACTTTAACATAGCCACTTCTGTGACCAGTCACAAGCTAATCACTCAGCCATTTCAATGCTAAATTCAATGCTAATTCCTTTGTCAAGGCGCTTTGTTCCTTCTCACACAGCTTAAAGGTCTCGATCTGAGCTTGGCTTTGTTCACTCCAGCGCTGTCCTCCAGACAGTCTCGTCCCTTCACCTGATGAAGGCCGCTTGTGTTGTGGCCGAAACGTCGTGAGAATTTTATTGTGTTATTTTATTTTATCAATTTATTACTGTATTCTCATTCTACGTGACTTTACCGAAAGAACCAAGAATATGGCGTGTAGATGCTGCCATCTGCCGGCCACCAACGTGGCGTGTAGATTCTGCTAATTGAAAAATTAAAATAATAAATTGAAAATAATAAGCAAAAATCCAGATTCATATTCTTGGTTCTTTCGGTAAAGTCACGTAGATTTAAAAATAATGAAATAAATTTAATAAAAACAATCGGAAATAATAAAATTACTTTTATTTGTAATTTTTCAATTGGCATAATCTACACGCCATATTCTTGGTTCTTTGGGTAAACTCACGTAGATTTGAAAATAAAAAAAAATAATTAAATGAAAATCATGAATTGTTATTATTATATTTTGATTTAAAGCTTTCGTGACTGCAGTGATTCATATTATTGGTTCTTTCAGTAAAGTCACGTAGAAGGGAAACAATAAAATATATTTTTTAAAAATATTATTTAGATGTTTACTTTTCTTTTATTATTTATATTTTCTATCTACGTGACTTCACTCAAAGAACTAAGGATATAGCGTGTAGATTCTGCCAATTTAAAAATACAAAAAAATGAATGGAAAATAATAAAAGCTTCTATTATTTTCAATTTATTCTTTTAAAATCAAAATTTTGTTTCATTTTTTTTTAATCTCTGTTACTTTACCGAAAGAACCAAGAATATGAATGTGGTTTTTGCTTTTATTATTTTCAATTTCACACTTTTTATTTGATTTGATTTTTTTTCTATCGACGTGACTTTACCAATAGAACCAAGAATATGGCGTGTAGATGCTGCCAATTTAAAAATTAAAATAGATTGAAAATAATCATCAAAAATCCAGATTCATATTCTCGGTTCTTTCGGTAAAGCCATGTAGGTTGAAAATAAAAATAATAAAATTAAAAAAATACAAAAGATAAATGGAAAATAATGAAAGCTTTTATTATTTTCAATTTATTATTTTAATTTTTTTTTAAATTGGCAGAATCTACACGCCATATTCTTGGTTCTTTCGGTAAAGTAACGTAGATTTGAAAATGAAAAAAATATAATTAAATTAAAAAATACTAAATCATGAATTATTATTTTTTCTTTTCTTTATTATTTATATTTTACCCAAAGAACCAAGAATCTGGCGTGTAGATGCTGCCACCTGCCAACGTTGGTGGCCATCAGATGGCAGCATCTACACGCCAGATTCTTGGTTCTTTCGGTAAAGTCACGTAGATAGAAAATAATAAAAAAATAAAAAAATGAAAATTATGAAAGCTTTTATTATTTTCAATTTATTATTTGTATTTTTAATTAAATTATATTATTTTATATTTTAAAATCTACGTGACTTTAACGAAAAAAACAAGAATTCGGCGTGTAGATGTTGCCACCTGCCGGCCACCAACGTGGCGTGTAGATTCTGCCAATTTAAAAATTAAAATAATAAATTGAATATAACAAAAGCTTAAATAATATTAAAAGCTTTTATTCAATTGATTATTTTAAAATTGTATTTTTTTTTATCTCCGCGACTTTACCGAAAGAACCAAGAATATGAATGTGGGTTTTTTGCTTTTATTATTTAAAATTTCACATTTTTATTTGATTTGATATTTTTTATTTTCTATGGACGTGACTTTACCGAAAGAACCAAGAATATGAATTCCTGAAGTCACGAAAGTTTTGTCACAATCTACACCCAACAATGGTGGCCAGCAGATGGCAGCATCTACACGCCAGATTATTGCTTCCTTCGGTAAAGTCATAATACTGGTAGGAACGAAGTTGTAAACTGAGTGTACCAGCCTACAATAGATTAATGTGTCCGTCCGTCCGTCCCCTTTCAATACTTTAACGAAGTGTAATACTGGTAGGAACAAAGTTGTAAACTGAGTGTACCAGCCTACAATAGATTAATGTGTCCGTCCGTCCGTCCCCTTTCAATACTTTAATGAAGTGTAATACTGGTAGGAACGAAGTTGTAAACTGAGTGTACCAGCCTGCAATAGATTAATGTGTCCGTCCGTCCGTCCCCTTTCAATACTTTAACGAAGTGAAATCTCGTGCTGTTGGGTGTAAAATCAGCAATAGACAGCGCAGAGACTTGTCCTACCAGCCCACCCTGCAGGGACCTGTTAATAAAATTAAAATAATAAATTGAAAATAATAAATTGAAAATAATAAAAGCTTTTATTAGTTTAAATATTATAATTTATATTTTTCAATTTAATTTAATTATTTTTATTTTCAAATCGACGTGACTTTACCTGAAGAACCAAGAATATGGCGTGTAGATTCTGCCAATTTAAAAATTAAATAATACATTTTAAATAATACAAGCTTTCATTATTTCAAAAATTTTTGTATTTTTAATTTAAAAAGCTTTTAGTATAGCTTTTATTATAATATCATAATATTATAATCAAAGCTTTTATTATAATAATAATAAAAAGCTTTTATTATAATAAAAGCTTTTTATTATTTTAGGATTCTCCTCCATGGCGGCTTTTGTCTCCCCCAGTAGCGATGTTTACGACACACCGCACCAGGTACTCATCTGAGGCTGAGTCGACCTCACACTCTCTTACTGTCTCAAAACAACAACCGCCATTCGCCACTAAGTGGCGGTGACGTCACCACGACGCTTGTGCCAGGCTATGTGCACCTTGAGGCTACGTGAAGTGTCGATCGCCGGCTGGCAGGAGGTCACGGGGCAGACCCAGGTGCCACTGGTCGACTGACTGAGATGACTGAGATTACTGGCTGATGCACCACCTGTGCCCCCTACTGTGCCAACTTGCTGAGCTTTAGCCACCCGACGGTCTGCTCGTTTTTCTGAGCGTCGATCCTCCGCCCTCCGTTGTTGTTGGAGGGCGACTGCCTCCAACTGCCCAGTAGCGTCCTTCACGAGCCTCCTCCACAGAGGCCGATCTTGACACCGCTGGTACCAGTCATTGGCAAGTCCATTCAGCTCCACATCCTCCTGTACCACATCACTCCATCTCTTCTCTAGTCCGTGCCACGCCCGTTTAGCTCCCTCGATCCGGCCGAACAAAAGCTGTTTGGGCATGCGGTGATTGGGCATGCGGGCTACATGGCCCAGCCAACGCAGCCTTGCCTGCTGGAGGAGCTCACCGATGGGACTTTGTCCAGATCTTTCGAGGATTTGTGAGTTCCTCACACAATCCAGCCTGGTTAAACCCAGGATTGATCGTAGGCAGGCCAGCCTAAATGTTTCTAACCGGTCAAGATGCTGCATTAGGGGGTTCCACGTTTTGCAAGCGTAGAGAAGGGAGGGAATGACTGTGGCCGAGAAGAACCGAAGCTTCATGCGGAGCGACAGACCAGGTAGCTTCCACACAATGTTACACAACCGATGAAAAGATAATGCTGCTCGACTAATTCGGAGTGAGACCTCTGCTGTTAAACCGGAGCCGATCATGAGCACACTGCCCAGGTATGGAAAACTCTCCACTCTCTCCCCAACTGCCCCATCACCGTTTGGGAGTTGTGGGGGTAGAGTGCCCGATGGCACAACATACCCAGGCAGGTGCTTCGTTTTGGTGGGGCTGATGGTAAGGCCCCACCTCTTAGTGGCACACTCCAGTTTCAGCAGCAGCGCCTCCAACTCCTCCTCTGAATGAGCAGCAATTACCAGGTCGTCGGCATACATAATGTGGTTGACCAATAGGGAGACATCCCTTGACCGCACCTGGGCATCGATCAGCCTCCCATTGTATCTGTACCAGACGTAAATTCCTCTGGTACAGCTACTGACGGCTTCACGAACTATGTGGTCGAAATAGATGTTAAATAATGTTGGAGCCAGAGGACATCCCTGTCGCAGGGAATGGCTCTGACTCCCGGCTATGTAGTTTTACTCGGGTCTGCTCACCATCATGAAGGTCCTTAATGAGTGTGAGCAGAGGGTCAGGGACTCTGAAAGCACGAAGAACAACCCAGAGTCCAGGCCTACTGATGGTATCATAGGCCTTAACCAGGTCAATAAAGCAGAGATGTAGGTCTAGTTGGAATTCCCTCCACCTCTGCTGTAGCAGACGGACAGAAAATATTACATTTTTGCAGGACCGCCTTTTCCTGAAACCGCATTGGGGCTTCGCAAGCCTCTCCTTAGCGTACCTAGCAAGGCGATGTTGAATAATCCTTGCCAGGACCTTTTCCGGCACACTGAGGAGTTAGATGCCCCTGTAGTTGTTACAGTCTGTGCGGTCCCCCTTCTTAAAGAGGGGGACCGCCAGGGCATCCTTCCAATCCTGCGGAACCCGTCCAGTGGCCCAGACTGCTGTTATGATGTCATGTAGGGCAGTCTACGCACAAACGCCACCCTCCCTCAGCATTTCGCTTGGGAGATCATCTCTGCTCGGTGCCTTTCCTGGTCTCAGACTCTGAAGCGCCCTCAGTACTTCCTCAACGGATGGTACCTCAGCCAGCCACTCACAGAGGGTGACTTCCTCCTCCAATATTTGAGGCACCGCATCCTCAGCAGGGTCATCCCCACTTTGTCCCATGATGTTTTCTAGGCTGAGGGATTCCCCCTCCCCCAGGACCTCACAGAAATGCTCAGCAAATCTGCAAACCTGTCGCTGGGGGTCGGAGATTGGATCACCCTTCGTTCCCCTAATGATGTAGTGGGTATAAATTGACGAATAAACTTCTGATGAGACAACACGATATTTATTGTCTTCCTTACAAGTCCCTAACACAAAGGGTATATCGGTCCCTTTATCCGATCCCTGGGGAGGTATGGCCTCCGGATTATAGGGCCCTATCACTGGGTACCCCGTTACCCTTTCTCCGGCTGGGACCATAGGAGAGGCTATTTGACCTGACCGTACCCGGTCCGTGGGTCCTGACCACTGGGCTCACTGAGCTCTGGCCCTTAGAAGGACAACGGAGCTTGGGGTCCAGAGTCCTATCTTCAGCCCAGGTCTTCGTTCTTCAGCTTGCAGATGACTGAGCCAGACCTCTGAGAGGTCCGGCTTTTGGTTCGTGGCTTGCTCCGCCCTAGCCACGCTTCCCTTCTAGAACGTTCTGGAAGGTGACATCATCCCCCGGTTCCCCCCTCCCGGGGCCCCGGGGAATGTGTTCCAGGATCCGTTTGCTAGGGTTTATCGTTGGCCCCTTTTTGGGCCATGGACATTAGCCCTGGCGTGATAGCGCTTCCGCCCCCTATTGACGATAAGGGGAAGCTACCAGCCCACAGAGTGGTGAGTGACGATTACCCCTACAATGGTAATAGGTGTGGCGCTGTAGGTTACTTTTTTGATGGAGTTAAATAGGGATTTGTGATCGCGGGCCATTGAGGCAGACTCCATCTCCTCAGCAACCCGCGACCACCACCCATCCTTGCAGCGCCTCACGGCTCTCCGAACCTCCGAGCGAAGGCTGCGGTAAGCCTCCTCATTCTCTGACGTGGGATGCTGTAGACGATTAGAGTGGGCCTGTCGCTTTTTCTCAAACATCCTGAACACCTCCTCTGTCAGCCAGGGTCTCTGGGGCGGTCTGGACCGCGTACACAAAGCAGCCATTGCAGCTGCATGAGTCACAGGCTTAAACCTCGCCCATTTACCCTCGACATCAGGAGGAGTGGGGGACGATGCTGTCTCACTCACACTCACTCACAGCGCGAGGCCGACTCATTACATCTCGCGGAGGATCGCGCTGCGGAACAAAAAAAGTTCCGCGGTTTCAGTTTGCAAGCGCGAGTTCGCGTTTTAAGGCGATGGGGGCCATCCATAAATGACGTCACGCACCTGGGGAGGGGGGGGTCAGACATTTGTGACGGGGGGGGGGGTTTGAGAAATGTGACGTCACGTCAAAATGCGCAACTTAAAATAAATATAGACAACATGTTCTATTTAGTTAAATAGACTTTTTAATAAATGTTTTCTCCTACAACATCAGAGTGCAGCGCCACATTAAATACAATGACAATAGTTTAAAGCGATTTGAAGCATGTTTTATTTTCAAAATGAAAATATGGTTTGGGGGGGGGGGCAGAGCTTTGTGACGTCATACTTGAGGGGGGGGGGGTCTGACTTTTTGTGACGCCGTGTGACGAGGGGGGGGGTTAAAAATCGTCCAAAATCGCGTGACGTCATTTATGGTCGTGATATATTATTTTTTATTTTATTTTTCCTACCTACGTGACTTTACCGAAAGAACCAAAGAGGACTTATTTTGGTGGATAAGGAGTAATATAGTAGATGATAGGATCTGCACTATTGAGGAGTTCTGTTATAATGAATCTGTTGTAATGAATCTTACGTCACCTTAAGTATGCCTTTGTGAGTACACTCGTGACACGGGTGTCATGCGCGTGACCTTTGTCTTTTGTATCAGATGTGCGAGAGCAACTCCGCTGCGAGTCATGGTGGTGCTGGGAGAATTGCCTTTACCATCGATGGCACTTCACCAGCACCCGTCTCGACCCCACCTCAATCCGGTAGAGTTACAAGAGCGAAAAAACTCATCTCTTGTGACGTCTGTGGGAAAAAATTCCAACTGGCATGGTGCCTAGAATCCCACGTAAGAACGCACAAGGAGACCCGTGATCAATGGTGTGGCATATGCGGACGAAGTTTTGATCAGCCAGGGAAATTCAAAAGGCATATGAAGACCCACGAAAAGTATTACATGATAAAGGGTGCACCAGGCTTGGTGAATAACGGCAGTTTTGCCAATGCTGTGTTGAATCCGATAGTCACTAGAATCTGATAGAGTCACTAGAGTGAGAAAACGAATCTCTTGCGACGTCTGCAGGAAAACATTCCAACTGGCATGGTGCCTAGAGTCCCACATGAGAATGCACAAGACCGGTGGTCAAAGCTGCAACATCTGCGATCAAAGCTTTGATCAGCCCTACAAACTCAGAAGGCATATGGAGTAACCCACGGAAAGAACTCAAGGGGCGCACGTGGCATGGTGAATGACGGCAATTTTGCCAATGCGGTGTTGAAGGTGTGTCAGAGCTACTCGGCTGCGAGTCATGGTGCTGGAAGAATTGCCTTTGCCATGGATGGCACCAGCAGCTCCAGCAGCAGCTTGTCGAGTCCTGGTGGTGAGGAGGCAGAGTTGCAGACAATGCCACCTTCTGCAAAGGGCGCACCTGCGTGCAACGAAGTTATTGCTATCACAGCGACCGCGCATGGAACGAAGGCGCCTGCTGGGAAACGCCACGCCTGACCAGCGCCCGTCTCGACTCCACCTCACTCCCATAGTCACTAGAGTGAGAAAACAAATGTCTTGCCAAGTCTGTGGGAAAGCATTCCAACTGCCATCATGCCTAGAGTCCCACATGAGAACGGACAAAGAGACCCCTGACCAATGGCATCTGCGGTCGAAACTTTGATCAGCCAGGCAAATTCAGAAGGCATATGGAAACCTACGAAAAGGACTATTGGATATTTCTTTGCTGTTCTATTACTGAAGCTATCAACAGAAGGTGTGTACCGGATTAATTGCACTTGTGGCAAATGCTATGTAGGGCAAACAGGACGAATGATCAGCACGAGACTAAAACACCACAGAAATATGAAATGCTCACAAATACAACTGTCAGCAGTAGCAGAACACGCGTGCCCACAAAGACACTCAATTGATTTTGATAATGTTGAAGTTCTGTGCAAAACTAGTTACTACTGGCCAAGACTAATTACAGAATCTATCGAAATTTAAATTAAGAAAAATAATTGTAATCGTTTGGATAGCTACCGACTTAGTGCTGCATGGAAGAGAATAATCAAATTACCGTTTGTACGGATATTTTAGAACACACAATGGACACTAAGTACAAGATCAATGGGCTAGCATAATGTGCATGTATAATGTACGTTGATTCATTAATCCCCCCCCTACTTTGCGCTCAAAGAGCGCACAAATGTTGTCATCACATCTACGCCTCTATATAAGGAATGAAACAGGTGGACTTCTCCCAAATCTTGCTGTTGCCTGATGAAGCTAGTTGTAATTACTGATACGTCGTACTCCGATAGTAAATGTTGTGGCTTGGCTCTCCAACACACCACACACCGGTGTGCTGTACTAGTGATGAATTGGCATGTTCTGTTTACGTGACAACCCTTACTAGTTGGCTGTCGGGCAGTGGCGGGTTTAACGACACATTTATATAGTAATAGGTTTTTACCCTTTTATCTGGCACCAAAACTGACACCTTTATACAAGGGATCATGTTTGCAATAACCACAACACAAGCAGACACTTGCCTGGCGGACCACGAATTTCAACGAATTTCAATTCGTGGTCCGCCAGGCAAGTGTCTAACTGTGTTGTTGGCCTGACTGGTTTTGCATCACGTTATTTTTTCTTAGGTTTGTTGAATTCTCGTCTCTCATCTTCTTGTTGTATTTACCTCCGTGCAGTTTGGCGCTCTCTATGTGTTGCGTTGGTGTCGCCCTATATGCTCCCTCGCTATTTGTTGTTTTTTTACACCTGATGAAGATCGCTGGTGTTGCGGTCGCAACGTCGTGATTTATTTATTTTAATATAATTTTATGGTATTTCTACATACATGACTTTACCGAAAAAACCAATGAGTAAAAAGAGACAACTCTGATAATGATATACACTGTCCTTGAAGTTGATTGGTCCACACCCGAGATGGCTTTTCTTAGAGCCTAGTCTCCACTGGTGTTGGACCAGATGACGCCAAAAGGCATAGAACTCAAAAACAGCGCACTATCAGAGTATTGAGAGCTCGGGGTAAGAATATACATTATGAGACCTCCTTTGCCAGTAGCAAGATATAGTAATAGGTTTTTACCCTTTTATCTGGCACCAAAACTGACACCTTTATACAAGGGATCATGTTTGCAATAACCACAACACAAGCAGTCAAAATGCAAACAAAAAGAGACAACTCTGATAGTGATATACACTGTCCTTGAAGTTGATTGGTCCACACCCGAGACGGCTTTTCTTAGAGCCTAGTCTCCACTGGTGTTGGACCAGATGACGCCAAAAGGCATACAACTCAAAAACAGCGCACTATCAGAGTATTGAGAGCTCGGGGTAAGCATTTACATTATGATACCTCCTTTGCCAGTAGCCAGATATAGTAATAGGTTTTTATCCTTTTATCTGGCACCAAAACTGACACCTTTATACAAGGGATCATGTTTGCATAAAGGTGTCAGTTTGGTGCCAGATAAAAGGGTAAAAAACCTATTACTATATCTTGCTACTGGCAAAGGAGGTCTCATAATGTAAATGCTTACCCCGAGCTCTCAATACTCTGATAGTGCGCTGTTTTTGAGTTGTATGCCTTTTGGTGTCATCTGGATCAACACCAGTGGAGACTAGGCTCTAAGAAAAGCCGTCTCGGGTGTGGACCAATCAACTTCAAGGACAGTGTATATCATTATCAGAGTTGTCCCTTTTTGTTTGCATTTTGATTGCTTGTGTTGTGGTTATTGCAAACATGATTCCTTGTATAAAGGTGTCAGTTTTGGTGCCAGATAAAAGGGTAAAAATCTATTACTATATCTTGCTACTGGCAAAGGTGGTCTCATAATGACACATTTATATATTTACGCGATCCAACCCATAAAACCTGTATTCTGGATATTTATCGCGAAAGCGTACGTGTTAAACTGCCATGTATTTTTACGTCTATTGCTGTATTTTCTTACGTGCAATATATTTAATAAACCATCCTAATTTATTCATATTTGTGTTCATAGTTATATCATTGTTGCGCGTGCGGTGTGGTCAGTGGATATTGTTCAGTGGATCAAACCGGGACAAATATTTTTGCAGCAGCTGTGGCTGCACATTGCAATAGCGCATTCCGAATGGTGTAGAACGCATTGCCCAGAATCTGTATCTGTGTGCAAACACCAGGTATGGTTGGTAAGAAACACGTTGGTTTTAAATGAATAGAACTCGAGCTTCAGCCATATTGTTCATTATAGACCCCACTTTGTAAGAATTAATCACGCAAACCTTGCGCCTGATTCATTTGAGTCGGTGTGCTCATGAGCAACAGGGCATTTGTGGCAAGGTGTTAATGTACCACAGATTAGCACGGTTGGCTACGTACACTGCGAAAGAAGTTCAACACATATTCTTTGGGTCTTTCCGTAAAGTCACGTAGATAGAACAATAAATAAAAATAAAGTGAATAAAAAAGTAAAATATATCACGACGTTTCGATCACAACACAAGCAATCGTCATCAGGAGAAAAATTATGACGATTGCTTGTGTTGTGATCAAAACGTCGTGATATTTTTATTATTATTTCGTATTCACTTTATTTTTATTATTTTATTGTTCTATCTACGTGACTTTACCGTCGTGAGAATTTTATTATTTTATATTTTTATTATTTTATTGTTTCCCTTCTATGCGACTTTACCGAAAGAACCAAGAATATAAACTATATTTTTTTATTTTACCAGTTTGAGGCCCCACTGAGCTATGGAGCTATTTTTCAGAAGCAACCTGGCTATCACAAATGTTATCTTCAACGAAGTGGCTTATCCCGTGGAAATTTATAGAGGCCAAATACTCTAAACGCGTGATGTTTATTCTAAATGTAGTGAAAGAGACATGCAACCTCAAAATATACAGCAGGCGACAGTGTCGGGATTGAATCCACGGCCTCCTGCGTACCAGGCGAGGTAGTTAACATATTGCCACTGTGGTGCCCTGTGGTCACGTGAGGCCTACCACTTCTGAATCGCTTGTGATGCATATTTGAACATTACTGCAAGCGTCTTAGCCTCATTCATTAGTCAGGTATTCGAAGGGAATATTGTCATTTGGTAACGCTATTTCAAATATCGCTCATTAAACGTTCAATTTTAATGCAATGCAATTGAGGGACTTTGTGGAGTCTTGTCGTGGTCTGGAGCTGTGGTTGTTGTGTTGCTACCTTGCCCAAGCTTGCATTTGTTGACAAATTGGCAGGAATGTATGTACTTTGTATTTTTAGCAATTTGCTTACATTTTCTCCATCTTGCCTCTCATCGGTTTTGGAAATAGCTCGCTGACCCTCCCCTACTGGACATATGTGAAAAAGATCTTCATAGCTCATCGGATTCCTCCAGGATATAAAAAAGATTCTGATTCTGATTAATCAGTGGTGCTGCGAACAACCTATTCCCTCTATTGCTGCGGGAATCTGCATCCACACATGATCAAGCACCCCTTGTAATGCAATACACTTGGTTCCTTTGTCATAGACATGTAATTCTGCAAATGCGCAGAAATGTCTACCGCATGCGACTTACTCCAGACAAGGTTAGACTATTAAACGTGACCTGTTGTGACACGTCTAATGTGTATTGTGTGGTCGTTAGCACAGAAAGATGCATCTGGTAATGTCCTAATGGACCAAAAATAGTAAAAAGGAGGCTGGGTCTGTGTTGTTCAGAGTGACCACCATATACAGACTCTTGTACGTACAAACGAGTTCGGTTCCATAGGTCTGTTCGTAAGTCGATTTGTTCGTGAGTCCAACTTTACTCCCATCGATTTCAAACACGTTTCACGACTTGTACACTAAACACGGGGAATGGCTTTAACGTTTGCCTCTGGTTCTTCACGTTCTGCAGATGTAGATGCCACCATCACCACCTATTGTGCGGTGGTTGAACTTGCGACTCTCGGTCCGAACAGGAAACTGGACATACGGACAGGTTTGATCATATCTCTGAAAGTTCGTAAGTCGAATGTTCGTAAGTAGAGGAGTCCCTGTGTAGTGGCATAGAATCGTAATGTAACAGCATAGCGCCTGCTGCTGGCAGGGAAAGGGATCTGAGGCTTACGGCCCTGACGTCAGCAGGCCAGGTTATACACAAGAGGGGGATCTAGGGAAAGGTCGCAGAAGGGGCACTGAATTCATAATGATACAATAATTCAGAAACACTGTACAAGTGTACAGCACGTCAGATCATTACATGGCCTAACCCTGGTTGGAAACACCGTGGGAGTGAAGAAGAAGATTGATTAATAATCATTATTTACATTTGTAAGGTGCATTTTATCCGTATGCCACCAGACTTAACTTGGAGTGTCTAAATTCTCTTTGCCCACCAGAATGAATAGACCTCATCTTTCCCACCCCTGCAGACTTGGTATTAAAGTAGATACATGCTAATGTTTACAAAGTAACGGGCACTTGACCAATTTCTTTTTCCACATAAATCAATCATTTGGAAATAGGCCCCACTATACCCCACCGACTACAGCACTCTAATCTTGCCTCCTCGTTTTGCCTCTTCCACCTGCCTCATGCTCGTCAGCACCGCCTTTCGTGCAGCCATGCGGGTGTGAGGTCATCATCACGAGAGGCCGTGCACTTCATCGTTCGCACGCGGCGGAGGAACCACTGAAGTCAAACGTTTACATACGTGCGGTTTAGTGGGGTCATTTCCGAGCGAACTCGGTTTTAGAAGTGTTTATCGTTGAATGTGGAAGGGTTTGGGTTAGTTTTCGGGTTACCACCTTTTCCACTATGGAGATCAAACCCAGACCTATGTTTCAGTCGGTCTAGGTCTGTCAACAACCATGCAGTAGTAAAGTTCAGCACAGTACCGGTACCAGATCTCGGTACAAATTAATTCATGCCACCCAAACACAGATGCCAATTCACAGACTGTCTCGGCTGGACCGGGACAGGAGGTAACCCAAGGGTAGTGGGAGGATAACCGCTTTGTGAGCTATTTGTAAGTAATGCGTTTAGAGTATTTGGCTGCTATAAATTTCCACGTGATAAGCTACTTCGTTAAGCTATAACTTGTGGCCAGGTCGCTTCTGAAAAAGAGCTTAATAGCTCTCAATGGGCCTTACCTGGTAAATAAAAAATAGTTTACTTTAATGGTATACATACTTGAATTTTACTGCGGATGTTTTAAAACATGTCCTGTCTAACTGTCAACTTTGTTTGAATTTCAGTGGGAGAAGATGCTTCTCACACAGACGTTAAAGCAGGTACCAGAGTCCACCTGAAGCTACTGCAGTGTGCGCCTCATTTAGGATTCCGTCCATTACTGTTGGTGCGATGGTTTGGATTTTCAAGTTGAAATCTACTAGTTCATTTTATTTTTACCCAGGCGACAACTCAATTGTCAAGGGTAGTCCTGTTTGGAAGAGGCTATCCTCGTCTCTTGAGTTCCACATCTTGGAGAGGATGTGATTAGTCAGCATCGATGCCATTTTAGTTGGTGTCACGCATCATGCGTGCATTCTTAAATTACTGACGCCGACTGAAGACTGAAGATGCAAGTGTGCCATCTGACAATGAAAGTTATGAAGCCATTTTTTGTCATTGCCAATTTTCCTTTGTGCTCTGTCAGAGTCTGGGATAACACGGCCTTGGTGAAGTCCCCTGGACTTGTGTAATTTCTGTATCAATTATTTTTTTCATTTTGACACCTCTGCTCCACGTCCTTCAATTGCATCCATCTGCACCTCCGATTAGCACGGCTGGCTGACGTATGGCGCGAACGAGGTTCAACGTACATACCTACAAGGAGTGTAAATTCATATGGTGCCAGAAACTCTGCACGAGTTCGTGCCGCGTTCTCCCGATGTTGCCGTCGATGTTTGTCCAGCGACAAGCCATTCGTTGCCAAGCGCGAACCTGTCTCACCTCCACAATCACAGGGCCGAGTGTGTGACGTGTCCGGCAAGCCGTGTGATGTGTCTGCGGATGATAATCTTCAGCAGAGGCCTGTGCCTTCTCCCACAGACGCCGCTCAACTGACGCCGCTCCCAGCGCCACCGACCTCTGCTTCCCCGGCCACGGCCACGGGGAGTTCCTCTCCTCTGCTGGACAACCCGTGTGCTGGACCTGCTGCTCCACCACACTTGCCTGCCCACTACACAGGCACAAAGAGGTACGGGCAGAACTAATGCATACAGTGAGGGAAAAAAGTGTTTGATCCCTTGCTGATTTTGTACGTTTGCCCACTGACAAAGAAATTATTAGTCTATAATTTTAATGGCAGGTTTTTTTGAACAGTGAGAGGCAGAATAACAACAAAAAAATCCAGAAAAACGCATGTCAAAAATGTAATAAATTGATTTGCATTTTAATGAGGGAAATAAGTATTTGACCCCCTCTCAATCAGAAAGATTTCTGGCTCCCAGGTGTCTTTTATACAGGTAACGAGCTGAGATTAGGAGCACACTCTTAAAGGGAGTGCTCCTAATCTCAGCTTGTTACCTGTATAAAAGACACCTGTCCACAGAAGCAATCAATCAATCAGATTCCAAACTCTCCACCATGGCCAAGACCAAAGAGCTCTCCAAGGATGTCAGGGACAAGATTGTAGACCTACACAAGGCTGGAATGGGCTACAAGACCATTGCCAAGCAGCTTGTGGAGAAGGTGACAACAGTTGGTGCGATTATTCGCAAATGGAAGAAACACAAAATAACTGTCAATCTCCCTCTGCCTGGGGCTCCGTGCAAGATCTCACCTCGTGGAGTTGCAATGATCATGAGAACAGTGAGGAATCAGCCCAGAACTATACGGGAGGATCTTGTCAATGATCTCAAGGCAGCTGGCACCATACCAAGAAAACAATTGGTAACACACTACACCTTGAAGGACTGAAATCCTGCAGCACCCGCAAGGTCCTCCTGCTCAAGAAAGCACATATACATGCCCGTCTGAAGTTTGCCAATGAACATCTGAAGGAAGTGTTGTGGTCAGATGAGACCAAAATGGAGCTCTTTGGCATAAACTCAACTCGCCGTGTTTGGAGGAAAAGGAATGCTGCCTATGACCCCAATAACACCATCCCCACCGTCAAACATGGAGGTGGAAACATTATGCTTTGGGGGTGTTTTTCTGCTAAGGGGACAGGACAACTTCACCGCATCAAAGGGACGATGGACGGGGCCATGTACCGTCAAATCTTGGGTGATAACCTCCTTCCCTCAGCCAGGGCATTGAAAATGGGTCGTGGATGGGTATTCTAGCATGACAATGACCCAAAACACACGGCCAAGGCAACAAAGGAGTGGCTCAAGAATAAGCACATTAAGGTCCTAGAGTGGCCTAGCCAGTCTCCAGACTTTAATCCCATAGAAAATCTGTGGAGGGAGCTGAAGGTTCGAGTTGCCAAACGTCAGCCTCCACACCTTAATGACTTGGAGAAGATCTGCAAAGAGGAGTGGGACAAAATCCCTCCTGAGATGTGTGCAAACCTGGTAGCCAGCTACAAAAAAACGTCTGACCTCTGTGATTGCCAACAAGGGTTTTTTCACCAAGTACTAAGTCATGTTTTGCAGAGGGGTCAAGTACTTATTCCCCTAATTAAAATGCAAATCAATTTAGAACATTTTTTACATGCATTTTTCTGGATTTTTTTGTTGTTATTCTGTCTGTCTTACTGTTCAAATATACCTACCATTAAAATTATAGACTGATCATTTCTTTGTCCGTGGGCAAACGTACAAAATCAGCATGGGATCAAATACTTTTTCCCTCACTGTAAATGCTTTCAACATAAGTTGGAGAGAGTTGAGCCTTTCAAGGAATTCGGCAATGCTTTCCCACCTGTGACTGCTCCCGATATATGACTCGAGAGAATGTAGGTTTTGCTTGCAGGCCACAGACACACTCACACATGAATTATGCGTTTGGTATTATCTCATGGAAAATAATAAGTTGCACAAGGGCCAGGGTCATGCCCCATTCATTCTGAACGATTAAACCAAACTGACCCACGTTCACACACGAGAGCAGAGAGGTTGGCTGCATGGTGACGCATGCGAAGAACGCGTCCCTGTGAAAGAGTTAGAAGGTTCCCCTTCGTACCTTCTTACTCTCCCTCCCACCCCCTCCTTCCGGTCAGGTGATTTTGAAGTGTCGTCGTCACGCGAGGACGTGGACCGAGACAGCGCGTGGAACCAGTGGCTGCGCTCCGAGATTCCGGGGCTCTTCCTGCTGGCCCTGCACACATTTACCGTGAGTCGGTGTAGATGTGGCCTCGCGACTGGGGCTGCCACCTGTCCGCGTTTGACCCCCGGACAGTGTTCGGGTGGCAGCAGGAATTGATTTGTGTCGAGATCTGGTACCCCGGGTATGGCTATGGTTGATTTTATCACCGTGAAATGCACAGTTTTAACAATAGACCTGGGCTCGCTGAGAAATGTGCCTGGGTTTGCTCTGTCGTGGAAATGGTGGCAACTGTACTTGGGGCATTGGCACGTGTATTCGCACTCCGGCTCCATTTACACCGAGAGTCACATGCTTGTCTCGTGTGGGGAGTGGTGGTGTAGCTGTTAGGGGGCATCCATTTAGTATGTATGCATGGAGAGGGGAGGAGGGGTTAACCAAATGTGTACCCTTGCGTATGGGGGGTCTGCTGACAATGTGTAAGCCGACTGCAACGGCATGAATCTGCCCATCGCAGTGACATGGGGAAGTAATTGCTTCCGACAAAGGCGTTCTATGACCTTTTAAATCGTACTCAGGTTTGAGAACGGGGACAGTTTTGCATTAATGACCCTGAATCATTACAATTCCTTGACTCTCCGGCAGTGGTGAATCGTTCCAACCACCAGTATGAATCGTGTATATGTTGTGTACGTGTATGCACAGCTGTACCCATTGGCTTCTGTTGTGGTCATGTACGTTTATTTTTTATTTCGTGGAATATCACTTGCTGTACTCTACGCTGTGAGTGCTTTGTGTAGATAGGAATCATGTTATGTAGAGAATATAAATCTAATTCAGTACCTCTATATGTCTCCCACAGACGAGCGGGGAGACAGCAGCCAGGCGGTGAGCCGGCACTCCCAACAATCGCCCAAGATCTGCGGTTCTCTTTACATTCCGATATTTGCAGCCACTTACTGAGTGTTTACATGTGGGGGGAAACCAGTACACTCGCAGAAAACGAACGAATGTGAGCAAGGGGGCAACGTTCTATCCCGTGCAGATGGAAAGGATTCCACAGTTGTGATCCACTGCCTCCTGGCAAGCCAGGGTATGACTCATCCTCGATGCCCACCGGAAGGGAGATTGCACACTTGCAATTGAATTCCCTGAGATTATTTATATCATGGGGTAGGCAGTGACAAAGCCCCTGACTCACTTAACACGAACATGCGGTCCAGTGCATTGTACGTGCAAGGATACTCGCTTTCCACAATGTATGAAAGTGTGTTGTGCTTGAATCTTGACTTAAAGCTTTCGTGACTGCAGGAATTAATATTTTTTGGGTCTTTCGATAAAGTCACGTAGATAGAACAGTAAAATAATAAAAATAAAGTGAATACAAAATAATAATAAAAATATCACGACATTTCGATCGCAACACAAGCAATCGTTATCATTTTTCTCCTGATGACGATTGCTTGTGCTGTGATCGAAACGTCGTGATTTATTTTAATTTTCATTCACTTTATTTTTATTATTTTATTGTTCTATCTACGTGACTTTACGGAAAGACCCAAATAATATGTGTTGAACTTCTTTCGCAGTGTACGTAGCCAACCGTGCTAATCTGTGGTACATTAACACCTTGCCACAAATGCCCTGTTGCTCATGAGCACAGCGACTCAAATGAATCAGGCGCAAGGTTTGCGTGATTAATTCTTACAAAGTGGGGTCTATAATGAACAATATGGCTGAAGCTCGAGTTCTATTCATTTAAAACCAAACGTGTTTCTTACCAACCATACCTGGTGTTTGCACACAGATACAGATTCTGGGCGATGCGTTCTACACCATTCGGAATGCGCTGTTGCAATGTGCAGCCACAGCTGCTGCAAAAATATTTGTCTCGGTTTGATCCACTGAACAATATCCACTGACCACACCGCACGCGCAACAATGATATAACTATGAACAAAAATATGAATAAATTAAGATGGTTTATTAAATATATTGCACGTAAGAAAATACAGCAATAGACGTAAAAATACATGGCAGTTTAACACGTAGGCTTTCGCGACAAATATCCATAATACAGGTTTTATGGGTTGGATCAAGTAAATATGTCGTTAAACCCGCCACCACCCGACAGCCAACTAGTAAGGGTTGTCACGTAAACAGAACATGCCAATTCATCACTAGTACAGCACACCGGTGTGTGGTGTGTTGGAGAGCCAAGCTACAACATTAACCATCGGAGTATGACGTTTCAGTAATTACAACTAGCTTCATCAGGCAACACAAGATTTGGGAGAAGTCCACCTGTTTAATTCCTTATATAGAGGCGTAGATGTGGTGACAACACTTGTGCGCTCTTTGACCGCAAAGTTGGGGGGGGGATTAATGAATCAACGTACATTATACATGCACATTATGCTAGCCCATTGATCTTGTACTTAGTGTCCATTGTGTGTACTAAAACAGCCGTACAAACGGTAATTTGATGATTCTCTTCCATGCAGCACTAAGTCGGTAGCTATCCAAACGATTACAATTATTTTTATTTCTTTAAATTTCGATAGATTCTGTAATTAGTCTTGGCCCGTAGTAACTAGTTTTGCACAGAACTTCAACATTATCAAAATCAATTGAGTGTCCTTGTGGGCACGCGTGTTCTGCTGCTGCTGACAGTTGTATTTGTGAGCATTTCATATTTCTGTGGTGTTCTTTTAGTCTCGTGCTGATCATTCGTCCTGTTTGCCATCCATAGCATTTGCCACAAGTGCAATTAATCCGGTACACACCTTCTGTTGATAGCTTCAGCAATAGAACAGCAAAGAAATATCCAATAGGCCTTTTCGTAGGTTTCCATATGCCTTCTGAATTTGCCTGGCTGATCAAAGTTTCGACCGCAGATGCCATTGGTCAGGGGTTTCTTTGTCCGTTCTCATGTGGAACTCTAGGCATGATGGCAGTTGGAATGCTTTCCCACAGACTTGGCAAGACATTTGTTTTCTCACTCTAGTGACTATGGGAGTGAGGTGGAGTCGAGACGGGCGCTGGTCAGGCGTGGCGTTTCCCAGCAGGCGCCTTCGTTCCATGCACGGTTGCTGTGATAGCAATAACTTCGTTGCACGCAGGTGCGCCCTTTGCAGAAGGTGGCATTGTCTGCAACTCTGCCTCCTCACCACCAGGACTCGACAAGCTGCTGCTGCTGGAGCTGCTGGTGCCATCCATGGCAAAGGCAATTCTTCCAGCACCATGACTCGCATCCGAGTAGCTCTGACACACCTTTAACACCGCATTGGCAAAATTGCCGTCATTCACCATGCCACGTGCGCCCCTTGAGTTATTTCCGTGGGTCTCCATATGCCTTCTGAGTTTGTAGGGCTGATCAAAGCTTTGATCGCAGATGTTGCAGCTTTGACCACCGGTCTTGTGCATTCTCATGTGGGACTCTAGGCACCATGCCAGTTGGAATGTTTTCCTGCAGACGTCGCAAGAGATTCGTTTTCTCACTCTAGTGATACTATCAGATTCTAGTGACTCTATCGGATTCAACACCGCATTGGCAAAACTGCCGTTATTCACCAAGCCTGGTGCACCCTTTATCATGTAATCCTTTTCGTGGGTCTTCATATGCCTTTTGAATTTTCCTTGCTGATCAAAGCTTCGTCCGCATATGCCGCAACATTGATCACGGGTCTCCTTGTGCGTTCTTACGTGGGCTTCTAGGCACCATGCCAGTTGGAATTTTTTTCCCACAGACGTCACAAGAGATGAGTTTTTTCACTCTTGTAACTCTACCGGATTGAGACGGGTGCTGGTGAAGTGCCATCGATGGTAAAGGCAATTCTCCCAGCACCACCATGACTCGCAGCGGAGTTGCTCTCACACATCTGAAACAAAAGACAAAGGTCAAGCGCATTACACCTGTGTCATATGTGGACTCACAAAGGCATACATAAGGTGACAAGATTCATTATAACAGATTCATTATAACAGAAGTCCTCAATAGTGCAGATCCTATCATGTACTATTTTGCTCCTTATCCACCCAAATAAGTACTCTTTGGTTCTTTCAGTAACGTCACGTACGTAGAAAAATAAAATAAAAAACAACATTACGACATTTCGATCGCAACACAAGTGTTCGTCGTCAGGCGGAAAAAATAATCCAGCGGTAGAACTGCTGAACCAGCGAGAGAGCTGTTAAAACAAGAGGTTATATACGTGGTGAAGGGCAACCAGGTGGGGTCTGAGCTGGAAAGGAATTCCATCCCCGGATGCAAGCACGTCAGTTGTGTTAATGGGGGAGATTAGGGAGAAGATTAGCATGAAATGAGCTTCCGTCGCCGCATAAGAGTATCGTCCTCGCATATGGGCACAAGAGCAGTGTTAATGGGAGATCAGCACTGTGTTGATGGGAGAGATTAGGCAGAGAGATTAGGGAGATTAGCAAGTTAATGTCATGTCTATGTGTAACACAAGCTGCGGCGCTGCCAACTGTGCTGTGAGAAGCAAGCACGTCCAAGCAAGAGAACCACCGCAGTGAGACACACAGCCCATCACACAGCCAGAACCATCGATACATCGAGGCTAAGGGAGCAGAGGTGGCCATGTTAGTGAGACCCCAGCCCATTAATGCAGAGGCACCTAACAGGGCAATGCAACTCAGAGAGTCGGAGATAACAGCCAAACGGCAGGGAAGAATGGGAGCGCCACAGCAAGTTACGACTTTGCTTGGTTAATAACGTCCTTCCAATGATTGCTCAGCTTATACCCATCTTCTCGGTTGAAATTGTCTCCGTGTTTATTTTTCTGGATGGCTTCATGGACAAATCTTTGATGGTAGCCCGAAGGTTTGCAGAGTACCTTGGTCTCGGTAAAATAATATCGTGCGAGCCCACTGCGTTATAACAATGATCATCCACGGCAGAGGTATTGGTTCTGCCGTGTTTCAAATCTGCCTTGTGTTCGCGAACACAGTCCGAGACATGTCGTTTCGTTTCCCCAATGTAACTGCTGCCGCAGGACACAACTTAGTTTGTAGACACCAGGGTATTGCATGTCAGGAATGACATCCTTCACAGGTGGGATCAAATCACGGATTTTGTGTACTGTATTGAATTGGACCTGGATCTTGTGTTTGTTTAAGATTTTGGAAATATTTTTGGTGACACGTGCTATGTACAGTAAGGTGATTGTTTTTATTGGATTCTCAGAAGGTTGTCTCCCCATGGTTGGAGATACAGCTTTGCGGATTGTGCGGTCTGAGTATCCATTCATCTTGAGGGCTTGGTGTATGTGTAGAGGCATTAATCGGCACTCCCCATCCTGTTAGCGGGTAGCTTCCCCTTTCTCGTCAACAGGGGGCGGAAGCGCTATCACGCCACTGTTAATGACTATGGCCCAAGGGGCCAACGACAATCCCTGGGAAGCGGATCCTGAGACACATTCCCCAGACCCCGGGAGGGGGGACTGGGGGATGATGTCACCTTCCAGAAAGTTCTGTAAGGGAGGCGTGGCTAGGGCGGAGCAAGCCACGAACCAGTATATAAGCCGGACCTCTCAAGGGTCCGGCTCAGGCATCTCCAAGCCGAAGACTGTAGACCTGGGCTGAAGTTAATACCCTGGACCCCAAGCTCCGTCGTCCTTCCAAGGGTCGGAGCTCAGTGAGGCCAGTGGTCAGGACCCGAAGACCCTGGCACGGTCGGGTCAGCATAGCCTCCCCTAGGGCCCCCAGCCAGAGGACAGGGAATTAACGGGTTCCCAGTGTTAGGGCCCGTGTAGTCCGGAGGCCATACCTCCCCAGGTATCGGGTGAAGGGGCCGCTACCCCTTTGTGTTAGGGACCCTGTAAAATAGTGTTAATAAATATCGTGTTGCCTCGCAAGAAGTTCTCCGCCGATTATTTACCCACTTCATATGTGCTCCAGTTCACTGGCTAGGTGGCGCTGGTCGGAGATGCAGCGGATTATTTTTTCCACCTGAGGACGACCGCTTGTGTTGCGATAGAAACATCGTTATATGTTATTTTTTATTTAATTTTTCTACCTACGTGACTTTACCAAAAGAACCAAAGAGTATGGATTTCTGCAGTCACAGAAGCTTCAAATCATCACCCAAATAAGATTTTGTATATGAACAACAATGACTATCTCCAATTTCCAAATGTTACCCACCAGAGATCCTTTCTGTATATACACAACAGCAAGCGAATTATAGCACAATACGTTCAGTCCCTATTCATGACACACTTGACTCCCAATCCTCATGTAAGATTGCAATATAATTTCTGCTTGAGGGCCCGTCAAAAAGTGTTGAGAATGGACACTTTTTCCAAAAAACTACGTAAAATATTCTTAATTAAAAGTCCAGTATAGTACTCTTCGTGGCACTCATAAGTGAACTTCATTATTCCTCATGTTAATTATTACAATATTAACGATTTACCCAGGAAAGCCTCATTGAGTCTAAAGACTGATTTTTTTCAGAAGTTTCTCATTGCAATGAGATATTTGGCAATTATATTAATGAGCGTTTGGCTCTGTGTGAGTTGAACCCAGAGAGACCCCCACCTTGCACATGGGGAAACAGCACAACTCTGCACAGATTCTACCCACATTCGATAAATAATTAAAACCGATCTTGATTTGAAGCTTTTGCGACTGCAGGAATCCATACTCTTTGGGTCTTTCGGTAAAGTCACGTAGGTAGAAATAAAATAAAATAAATCACGACGTTTCGATAGCAACACAAGCCATCGTCTTCAGGTGAAAATCGCGACAGCCGCGATGTCTGCTGCGAGCAGCACGATGTCTGCTGCCTTGTGAAGAGAAGCTGTTACCAGCAAGAGTTTATATAAGTTTTTGAGAACAAAGGTAGCCAAAGTAGTGCTAATGGGGTATTATAGTGTAAAGGTAATAAATAGCGTGCCATGTTAAAGGAAATGAACTTAGATGAGCATGTTGGATTATAGTGCAAAGTTAATTTGCTTCCGTAGCGCATAAGAGTTCAGATTAGCATGTAGGATTAGCATATGTATTTTGATAAGAGATGCATGTAAAATTTAGTGAAAAGAATAGCAAGTTAATGTCAGTCTATGTGTAACCAAGAATAGCATGTTAAAGTTGATGAGAAAAGTATGTCAAAGTCAATGAGCGAAGTTAATGAGAATATCATGTTAAAGTCAATGAGAGATGAGCAAGTCGATGTCAGTCTACGTGTAATAAATAGCGTGGTATGTTAAAGTTAATGAACTTAGCATAAGAACGGCTGGCGGGAGAGAGAGAGAATGTGTTTTAATGAGAGAAGCATGTAAAAGTTAATGAAAAAATTAGTAAGTTAATGTCAGTCTATGTGTAACCAAGAGTGGCATGTTAAAGTTAAAGAGAAAAGCATGTAAAAGTACATGAACGAAGTCAATGAGAATATCATGTTGAAGGCAATGAGAGATGAGCAAGTCGATGCAGTCATGCCGGTGGTAGCATGTCCACGTGTGACAAAAGCAGCCGTGTTAGCGATCCAAAAGATGGCCGTGCCAACGCGTTCGGGTGCGGAGCTCGCTCCCGCCGCGGAGCTCGCTCCCGCCACGGCGCTCGCTGACGTCACAAAGCTCTGCCCCCCCCCAAAACCAAATTTCCATTTTGAAAATAAAACATGCTTCAAATCGCTTTAAACTATTGTCATTGTATTTTATGTGGCGCTGCACTCTGATGTTGTAGGAGAAAACATTAATTAAAAAGTCTATTTAACTAAATAGAACGTGTTGTCTATATTTATTTTAAGTTGCGCATTTCGATGTGACGTCACATTTCTCAACCCCCCCCCTCGTCACAAATGTCTGACCCCCCCCTCCCCAGGTGCGTGATGTCATTTATGGACGGCCCCCATCGCCTTAAAACGCGAACTCGCGCTTGCAAACTGAAACCACGGAACTTTTTTTGTTCGGCAGCGCGATCCTCCGCGAGATGTAATGAGTCGTCCTCGCGCTGTGAGTGAGTGTGAGTGAGACAGCATCGTCCCCCACTCCTCCTGATGTCGAGGGTAAATGGGCGAGGTTTAGGCCTGTGACTCATGCAGCTGCAATGGCTGCTTTGTGTACGCGGTCCAGACCTCCCCAGAGACCCTGGCTGACAAAGGAGGTGTTCAGGATTGTTGAGAAAAAGCAACAGGCCCATTCTAATCGTCTACAGCATCCCACGTCAGAGAATGAGGAGGCTTACCGCAGCCTTCGCTCGGAGGTTCGGAGAGACGTGAGGCGCTGCAAGGATGGGTGGTGGTCGCGGGTTGCTGGGAGATGGAGTCTGCCTCAATGGCCCGCGATCACAAATCCCTATTTAACTCCATTAAAAAAGTAACCTACAGCGCCACACCTATTACCATTGTAGGGGTAATCGTCACTCACCACTCTGTGGGCTGGTAGCTTCCCCTTATCGTCAATAGGGGGCGGAAGCGCTATCACGCCGGGGCTAATGTCCATGGCCCAAAAAGGGGCCAAGACAGTAAATATCGTGTTGCCTCATCAGAAGTTTATTCGTCAATTTATACCCACTACACCATCATTAGGGGAACGAAGGGTGATCCAATCTCCGACCCCCAGCGACAGGTTTGCAGATTTGCTGAGCATTTCTGTGAGGTCTTGGGGGAGGGGGAATCCCTCAGCCTGGAAAACATCATGGGACAAAGTGGGGATGACCCTGCTGAGGATGCGGTGCCTCAAATATTGGAGGAAGTCACCCTCTGTGAGTGGCTGGCTGAGGTACCATCCGTTGAGGAAGTACTGAGGGCGATCCAGAGTCCGAGAACAGGAAAGGCACCGAGCAGAGATGATCTCCAAAGCGAAATGCTGAGGGAGGGTTGCGTTTGTGCGCAGACTGCCCTACATGACATCATAACAACAGTCTGGGCCACTGGACGGGTTCTGCAGGATTGGAAGGATGCCCTGGCGGTCCCCCTCTTTAAGAAGGGGGACCGCACAGACTGTAACAACTACAGGGGCATCTAACTCCTCAGTGTGCCGGGAAAGGTCCTGGCAAGGATTATTCCACATCGCCTTGCTAGGTACGCTAAGGAGAGGCTTGCGGAGTCCCAATGCGGTTTCAAGAAAGGGCGGTCCTGCAAAAATGTCATATTTTCTGTTCATCTGCTACAGCAGAGGTGGAGGGAATTCCAACTAGACCTACATCTCTGCTTTATTGACCTGGTTAAGGCCTATGATACCATCAGTAGGCCTGGGCTCTGGGTTGTTCTTCGTGCTTTCAGAGTCCCTGACCCTCTGCTCACACTCATTAAGGACCTTCATGATGGTGAGCAGACCCGAGTAAAACTACATAGCCGGGAGTCAGAGCCATTCCCTGCGACAGGGATGTCCTCTGGCTCCAACATTATTTAACATCTATTTCGACCACATAGTTCGTGAAGCCTTCAGTAGCTGTACCAGAAGAATTTACGTCCGGTACAGATACAATGGGAGGCTGATCGATGCCCAGGTGCGGTCAAGGGATGTCTCCCTATTGGTCAACCACATTATGTATGCCGACGACCTGGTAATTGCTGCTCATTCAGAGGAGGAGTTGGAGGCGCTGCTGCTGAAACTGGAGTGTGCCACTAAGAGGTGGGGCCTTACCATCAGCCCCAAAAAAACGAAGCACCTGCCTGGGTATTTTGTGCCATCGGGCACTCTACCCCCACAACTCCTAATCGGTGATGGGCAGTTGGGGAGACAGTGGAGAGTTTTCCATACCTGGGCAGTGTGCTCATGATCGGCTCCGGTTTAACAGCAGAGGTCTCACTCCGAATTAGTCGAGCGGCATTATCTTTTCATCGGTTGTGTAACGTTGTGTGGAAGCTGCCTGGTCTGTCGCTCCGCATGAAGCTTCGGTTCTTCTCGGCCACAGTCATTCCCTCCCTTCTCTACGCTTGCAAAACGTGGACCCCCCTAATGCAGCATCTTCACCGGTTAGAAACATTTAGGCTGGCCTGCCGACGATCAATCCTGGGTTTAACCAGGCTGGATTGTGTGAGGAGCTCACAAATCCTCGAAAGATCTGGACAAAGTCCCATCGGTGAGCTCCTCCAGCAGGCAAGGCTGCGTTGGCTGGGCCATGTAGCCCGCATGCCCAATCACCGCATGCCCAAACAGCTTTTGTTTGGCCGGATCGAGCGAGCTAAACGGGCGTGGCACGGACTAGAGAAGAGATGGAGTGATGTGGTACAGGAGGATGTGGAGCTGAGTGGACTTGCCAATGACTGGTACCAGCGATGTCTCTACTGGGCAGTTGGAGGCAGTCGCCCTCCAACAACAACGGAGGGCGGAGGAGCGACGCTCAGAAAAACGAGCGGAGCGTCGGGTGGCTAAAGCTCAGCAGGTTGGCACAGTAGGGGGCACAGGTGGTGCATCAGCCAGTAATCTCAGTCATCTCAGTCAGTCGACCAGTGGCACCTGGGTCTGCCCCGTGACCTCCTGCCAGCCGGCGATCGACACTTCACGTAGCCTCAAGGTGCACATAGCCTGGCATAAGCGTCGTGGTGACGTCACCGCCACTTAGTGGCGCATGGCGGTTGTTGTTTTGAGACAGTAAGAGAGTGTGAGGTCGACTCAGCCTCAGATGAGTACCTGGTGCGGTGTGTCGTAAACATCGCTACTGGGGGAGACAAAGGCCGCCGTGGAGGAGAATCCTAAAATAATAAAAGCTTTTATTATTATAATCAAAGCTTTTATTATAATAAAAGCTTTGATTATAATATTATGATATTATAATAAAAGCTATACTAAAAGCTTTTTAAATTAAAAATACAAATTTTTTAGAAATAATGTAAGCTTTTATTATAAAAAATGTATTATTTAATTTTTAAATTGGCAGAATCTACACGCCATAGTCTTGGTTCTTCAGGTAAAGTCACGTAGATTTGAAAATAAAAATAATTAAATTTAATTTAAAAATATAAATAATAATATTTAAACTAATAAAAGCTTGATTATTTTAAATTTATTATTTGAAATTTTAAAATACAAAAAAATAAAATACAAATAATAAATTGAAAATAATAAAAGCTTTTATTATTTTATAATAAATTGAAAATAAAAGCTTTTATTATTTTCAATTTATTATTTTAATTTTATTAACAGGTCCCTGGAGGGTGGGCTGGTAGGGCAAGTCTCTGCACTGCCTATTGCTGATTTTACACCCAACAGCACGAGATTTCACTTCGTTAAAGTATTGAAAGGGCACGGACGGACACATTAATCTATTGCAGGCTGGTACACTCAGTTTACAACTTGGTTCCTACCAGTATTATGACTTTACCGAAGGAAGCAATAATCTGGCGTGTAGATGCTGCCATCTGCTGGCCACCATTGTTGGGTGTAGATTGTGACTTAAAACTTTCGTGACTTCAGGAATTCATATTCTTGGTTCTTTCGGTAAAGTCACGTCCATACAAAATAAAAAAAAATATCAAATCAAATAAAAATGTGAAATTTTAAATAATAAAAACAAAAAACCCACATTCATATTCTTGGTTCTTTCGGTAAAGTCACGGAGATAAAAAAAATACAATTTTAAAATAATCGATTGAATAAAAGCTTTTAATATTATTTACGCTTTTGTTATATTCAATTTATTATTTTAATTTTTAAATTGGCAGAATCTACACGCCACGTTGGTGGCCGGCAGGTGGCAACATTTACACGCCGAATTCTTGTTTTTTTCGTTAAAGTCACGTAGATTTTAAAATAAAAATAATATAATTTAATTTAAAAATACAAATAATTTTCTATCTACGTGACTTTACCGAAGGAAGCAATAATATGGCGTGTAGATGCTGCCATCTGGTGGCCAACAACGTTGGCAGGTGGCAGCATCTACACGCCAGATTCTTGGTTCTTTGGGTAAAATATAAATAATAAAGAAAAGTAAAAAAAATCATGATTTAGTATTTTTTCATTTAATTCTATTATTTTCATTTTCAAATCTACGTTACTTTACCGAAAGAACCAAGAATATGGCGTGTAGATTCTGCCAATTTTAAAAAAAATTACAAATTAAAATAATAAATTTAAAATAATAAAAGCTTTCATTATTTTCCATTTATCTTTTGTATTTTTATTTATTTAATTTTATTATTTTTATTTTCAACCTACATGGCTTTACCGAAATAACCAAGAATATGAATCTGGATTTTGATTATTATTTTCAATCTATTTTAATTTTTAAATTGGCAGCATCTACACGCCATATTCTTGGTTCTATCGGTAAAGTCACGTCGATAGAAAATAAAAAAAATTATCAAATCAAATCAAATAAAAAGTGTGAAATGGAAAATAATAAAAGCAAAAACCCACATTCATATTCTTGGTTCTTTCGGTAAAGTCACAGAGATTAAAGAAATGAAACAAAATTTTTATTTTAAAATAATAAATTGAAAATAATAAAAGCTTTTATTATTTTCCATTTATTTTTTTGTATTTTTAAATTGGCAGAATCTACACGCTATATTCTTAGTTCTTTGGGTAAAGTCACGTAGATAGAAAATATAAATAATAAAAGAAAAGTTAAAATTTAAATAATATTTTAAAAAATATTTATTTTATTTTATTGTTTCCCTTCTACGTGACTTTACTGAAAGAACCAATAATATGAATCACTGCAGTCACGAAAGCTTTAAATCAAAATATAATAATAACAATTCATGATTTTCGTTTAATTATTTTCTTTTTATTTTCAAATCTACGTGACTTTACCGAAAGAACCAAGATTATGGCGTGTAGATTATGTCAATTTCAAAATTACAAATAAAAGTAATTTTATTATTTACGATTATTTTTTTATTTAATTTATTTCATTATTTTTAAATCTACGTGACTTTACCGAAAGAACCAAGAATATGAATCTGGATTTTTGCTTATTATTTTCAATTTATTATTTTAATTTTTCAATTTGCAGAATCTACACGCCACATTGGTGGCCGGCAGATGGCAGCATCTACACGCCATATTCTTGGTTCATCTTCTTTGGTTCTTTCGGTAAAGTCACGTAGCATGAGAATAAAATAATAAATTGGAAAAATAAAATAACACAATAAAATTCTCACGACGTTTCGGCCACAACACAAGCGGCCTTCATCAGGTGAAGGGACGAGACTGTCTGGAGGACAGCGCTGGAGCGAACAAAGCCAAGCTCAGATCGAGACCTTTAAGCTGTGTGAGAAAGAACAAAGCGCCTTGACAAAGGAATTAGCATTGAATTTAGCATTGAAATGGCTGAGTGATTAGCTTGTGACTGGTCACAGATATGGCTATGTTAAAGTCAAAGCATACACATCCACAGAGGCACCCCTTGACAAAGGAATTAGCATAGAATTTAGCATTGAAATAGCTGAGTGATTAGCTTGTGACTGGTCACAGAAATAGCTATGTTAAAGTCAAAGCATACACATTCACAGAGGCACCTAGTAAAAATCAAACAGGAAAATTTAGCATTGAAATAACTAGGAGAATTTAGCATTGAAATAACTGAGTGATTAGCTTGTGACTGGTCACAGAAATGGATGTGTTAAAGTCAAAGCCTACACATCTGAGCTATTAATAGTAACTGGGTCAGTGTCTACTTCAAATATTGTTCAGGCTCTGGAGACTTCCAAAGTTATTCGTGATGTTATACATTTGGTTCGTTTTGAGCATAATCGCGACCTTATATAATTATTACGTGATACACACGCTGAATATACGCACACAAACATCGTGTACACGTGTGTCGTGCCCTCTATTGTCCACATAGACGGCTTGTGCTGACTAGAGAACGATCTTAACGTACAATGCCGTGACATGTATCAGCCCTTTGTCGATCCAGCGTTTTGATAGAGGCCTCCCCCACACCATGTCGTTCGTGGGAGTTGTTTAACCATACTTCACCATGCCGGTCAATGCGGGTTTGGTGAAGTGAGGAGGCCCAGAAACTTGTATTTGCAGATACGAGTTTGCCTGTGCTTGCATCTGCAGAATTACATTCTCACACATCTTCAAGTGTAGTTTAATACTTCTAAAAATGCATTTATTCTTGAGGATTCCATAAAGTACTGTGGTAAAAAGAAAACAACTTGATTTGAATAAATTTCGATTTAAAGCTTTCGTGACTGCAGAGATTCATCTTCTTGGTTCTTTCGGTGAAGTCACATAGAAGGGAAATATTAAAATAAAACATAATAAAACAAAATTCTCACGACGTTTCGGCCACAACACAAGCAGCCGTCCTCAGGTGAAGAAACAGAACTGTCGGAAAGACAGCGCTCCAATGAACACTGCTAAGTTTGGCAGCGTATTTTAAGCTGGGTGGGAGGAGCAGAGCGCCTTGCCAAAAGAGTTTACATATCAACAGAATAATTTAGCATTGAAGTAGCTGTGTTAATGTGAGATATTAGTAGGATGTTAAAGTCAGAAATTAGCATGTAACTGGGAGATTAGCATGATGTTAATGTGAGGAATTAGCATGTAACTGGTCACGGAAGTAGCTATGTTAAAGTCAGAGTTTACATATCAACAGAGGCATTTAGTATATTGACGCTAAAGAACTGCAACTACCCAACTATCATACAACAAACCGATGTGAAAGAACTAAATATAAACTACATCAATTTAATAAATGTACTCAATATATTCTCCACTAAGCTGAGCTACTAACAATAAGTTATTATACATTACACTTCTATGTCGCAAAAAATATTATAATATGCCTCCAAATAATATTTTTATTATAAACTGGCATAGACAGACCACAACACTGAATTATACACTGAGTTACTATACACTACCCTATACGTTAGATTATAATAATATTAGACTTGTAATATTACACTATGTATTATTTTACCAACCCTACTGTATACCACACTGCTGTAGATTCACTATACAATTACGATACTATATATTACCAAATAAATTATATTAAACATTACACTGAGTACTTTGTTGAACAGGGAATGCTTTGAGCTTGTGGGTTGAATCCATCTGTGTGGAGTTGTGTTATTTCCCAATATGCAAGGTGGGGTCTCTCTGGGTTCCACTCACACAAACATCTCAATGCAATGGGACCTTTCTGAAAATGCAGTACTTAGACTCAATGAAGCTTTCCTGGGTAACTAGTTAACATTGTAATATTAGCATGAGAGATAATGACGTTCACTTATAAGTGCCATTAATAGTACTATACTGTACTTTTAATGAAGACTATTTTGCGTAGTTTTTTGTAAAAAAGTGTCCATTCTCAAAACTTTTTGACCGGCCCTCGTACAGAAATTATATTACAATCTTATATGGAGATTGCCAGTCAGAGTGTTGTGAATAGTGGAGTGAACGTGTGGTGCCATCATTATATTGTTGGTGTGTATATACAGAAAGGCCTATTGGGTGGGTAACATTAGGTAATTGGAGGTAGTTAGTCATTGTTGTTTAGAAACAAAATATTAATTGGGTGGATAAGAGGGTAAAATCGTACATGATAGGAACTGCAATTTTGTGGAGTTCTGGTATAATGAGTTGTAGTATATATGAATCTTATGTCACCTTAAGTATGCCTTTGTGAGTACACTCGTGACACGGGTGTCATGTGCGTGACCTTTGTCTTTTGTTTCAGATGTGCGAGAGCAACTCCGCTGCGAGTCATGGTGGTGCTGGGAGAATTGCCTTCACCATCGATGGCACTTCACCAGCACCCGTCTCAACCCCACCTCAATCCGGTAGAGTTACAAGAGCGAAAAAACTTATCTCTTGTGACGTCTGTGGGAAAAAAATTCCAACTGGCATGGTGCCTAGAAGCCCACGTAAGAACGCATAAGGAGACCCGTGAGCAATGGTGCGGCATATGTGGACAAAGGTTTAATCAGCCAGGAAAATTAAAAGGCACATGAAGACCCATGAAAAGGATTATATGATAAAGGGTGCACCAGGTTTGGTGAATAACGGCAGTTTTGCCAATGCGGTGTTGAATCCACCATCGCCCTATGAGATGTGCTCAGTCTGCGGATTTTTAAGTCCTATTGAAATCCTGAAAACTCATGAAAGTCTTCACGCACAGTTCTTGTTCAGACCGAAGCCTGAACATGATTACACTTCGACAAAAGATAGCGGCGTTAAGATAAATGACATGAAATCCAAATTTCTTGAATGCTTTGGCCTAGTTCCACGTCAAGAAACTGCTTCACCAGTCAGTGAGAATAAACCATACGCTGCTCTCGATCCTATTACGAGCATGAAAGTGTTGATGACCTTGCAGCAGAATAAGAAGGAAAAGCGAAGTAGACCTAAGTCCATTAAAAGAAAGAAGACCACCACCAGTGTCACCAATTGCAGCAGTAGCAACAGCCAGAATTCGGACATCAAGAGGATGGACTGCACGGAAGCAGGAGGCTGCGTGGAGCAGAGCATCCCCAAGGTGGATGAACCCAACCTGGCACCTTTAGGTACGTCCTAGTAATGCACACACTACATTTCATTTGGATGTAATTCATAATTTCACAAATTAGTTAATGTACGCATATGTTGACCATATCTGTATGCCTGCGCTGAGGAGTCTAGAGATCTGATGTGGTGCTGCTCGGATGTTGGGTTAAACCGTGAAACTCTGGGTTTTCTGTCACCGAACCACGATTAAACTGGCTTCTCATTGATGGTCTTATCCAGTTACCAAACACTTCTTCCAGCAAACACTTGAACCTACAGCCCCAGAGCCCACTTGGACTCTTTGATGAATACCTCGAGATGGGTACAATGAGCTCAGAGGATCACACTACGGAGTCAACGCGTTTTACTTTATTATAAAAAAAACACACACAATTGGGTATCATTTGACTATATAGGCACGTGTGTACGGCCCCTGTGTATCTGTCGGACATTGTTGTGGGAGGGAAATTACCCACACTTCGGGTTGTTGAAGGCAGGGAGCACAGATGTAAGAGCTTAGATGTACAATACAACAATGTAATTTGCTGCACTGTCCTCTGCTGCTCACAACCCCACAATAACTATTGCATGGTCACCCATCCAACCAATTTTCAGGCTCAGCTCTCCTTAACTTCTGGGATCTGATTAAATCTGACGCATACTGGGTGATTTGGCCATAGGCACCAATCTATGGATATACTGTAACACAATTGTCTTTGAGCATGCGCGTATGTGCATATGTACGGAGTTAAGTTTTAGAAACAATAGGAGCACATATTTGCTCCTCTTGTCTGCTAACCAATGCAGCTACATTGGTCAGCTTGGATTGACGGTTTTCCCCCTTACTATTTATTTAAAACTCTTGTGCATCATGTCCACTGTGGTTAACTGCTGTGATTTGTTGGCATTTCAGCCACAGTGCATATGCCTAAAAATGTGTGGTACGGTTAATGGAGTCCTCAATACAGGATGTGATCTAGTTATTATAGCCACCTAGTGGTGGAAAATGGTGCAAAAGAAACCCAGGTGAACCAGAGCTGAACATTAAAGATGGTAGTGGCTGGTCGCATGTCAGTGGCCAATGTAATGGACACGATAATTTTGTGAACAAATGACACGAAAATGTGACCATATTTTGGGGTCTCCTTTGACTAAAACACATTCAATGCATTGAAAACATGTTTTGTTTGCTTAAAGTAATCACAACATAACAGCATTAAGAGTGTATGTCTATATCCTGTTTCACTCATTATCCTATCCTTGCCCCCCTACCCCTTCTCAAAATATACCCCAGTTATCCAATTCGGGTTTGTCACTCTCTTCGTGGCATCATTTCCACTTGCGCCATTGCTCGCACTGCTCAACAACATCATCGAAGTGCGGGTCGACGCGTGGAAGCTCGTAACAAAGATGAGGAGGCCTGTGGTTTCACGAGCAAGAGGAATTGGAGCCTGGGCCGACATTCTGAGTATCGTTGCCACCCTCTCTGTAATCACCAATGTAAGTCGCCAGATTGTCCGCTCGCTTTCTCGCTCAATATCCCATCTTATGAGTGACATAACATGTCATGTTAGCCGTGTGGGTTCTTTTTACCATACTTCACCATTCTGGTCCTGGCAGGTTTGAGAAGAGGTGTAGTGGGGGACCAGGAGCGGTTCGGGTATCACTCGTCACTGATGTTAGTCGTAGCTGGAAGTCAATTGCATGTGTGCTGAATTCAAAGTGCAGTGCACGAATCACTGCACCACCGCTCCTATCCACTCTCTCCCAAAATCGCAAAAGGTAAAGCCTTGCCATTGCTTGCTCATGTCACTGCTGGCAGAAGGGCCTCAACTAAAGGTAGCTCTAGAGAACCCCTCTACACGGTATTTGGCCTACTCTTCCATGATGACCAGACATGTTGTAAGATGTGGAATTACCTGCGCTAAAACAGTGATGAACCCATTTATATTGCTAATTGGACAGAGGTGGGGGAGATTTAAGAAAATGATCCATTGCTTCAACTGTTGTGTCAGGAGAATGAACTGACGACTGCCAGATTGCAAGTCCTTATATGGTAACCATTTCACTCTGGCAGCAACCCCCAAATTGTATTTGTGAAAATTAATGTAATTGCCAAGGTAAGATGTTCAGAAGCCTTGGTCAAATCATTGCATGCTAAGTGACCGCTATCGCTGTGCCTCCGTATGCTAATTCCACAGTCATGCATCTTGGCATTCACAACGGACATCATCCCACGCCTGGTGTATTATTATGGATACTCAGCAGAGTATGGCACAGGTTCGCCTACAATGCATGGGTACACGGAGGACAGCTTTTCAATTTTCAAGATCAGCAACTTCAAGGAGCAAAATTATCCCAACATCCTGCCAGCCTGGTTTGATCCGGCAATCCACACAACCTGCAGGTTTGTGCCATTCAGTGTCATGCCCAGCTATCGGGGGTGCCGTCCCTGCGAATGTGATGCACTGATGTCTGGGTGTGGCGTCCTCCTGGCTCCGCCCCTTCCTGATTATGCTCGTTTTCTTCCTCTTTTCACTCCGTGACTTTCCTTTTAAGACCCACACTTCCCCTAGGCCCCACCTCTGTTTATGCCCTGCCCCTTACCGTGGACACAGGGTTTGGCTTAGTTGGGTAGTAAGGGGTTGTGGTAGGGTTGGGGGAAGAGTGTGCATGGTGGGTGGGGACAGTAAAGGGGGTGGGGGGGAATTGGAGGGGGGGAGCAGTGGGTACGGGTGGGATGGCTTCACAACCAAAGTCCCACTTAGAGAAATATAATAATAGATTGATATAAATTCTAGCTCATTGTTACCCTGCTAAAGAGTAATGTTATTTATTTATCTATCTATCGATCCACGACTGCTTAATTGAGTCTCAAGATCCCTTTTCAGGAAGACCGTGCATTGGGATTCCAGTTTAAGGTGGTCTTATGCATGTGGGATGCAATAAGAGGTCCTGGAGAACCCATGATAATGAAATGAAGCTTAAAGGTCCACACAGACATGAAACCACTTGCTCTACAGCCATCTTCTGGTCACCTCACAGCACAGTTAGTTAGGAAATTGATGCGATCTACCAACCCTTTTCTGTAACGTTTTTGAATTGCTGGCATACACAACTATAATCAATATAACCATATTGATCGATATTTAATATAACCTTACTTGACTATGACCAAATCACCACGAATACAGCTAATCTTAGATTCCGGAAGTCAAGCAGGCTTGAGCCTTGTTCGTGCTTAGATTGATGAACACCATGCACAATGCAGGTGCAGTAGGCGACTTTGGAGCTAGGTTGTCAGCAGTGGGTAGATCAGAAAAATTAATAGTTGTGCTATATTGTTCTCCCATTATCTGTACTCCCTACCTTCACCAACCTGGTACGGACCAGCGTGAACCATGGTCAATAGAGCCCCCACAAGCTGCACGTTGTGGGAAGGCCCTCTTTCAGAAGCGGATTTTTTAAAGGGCTGTGAACGCATATACCGTTTGTGCACAACCATACTTGTTCAATTTAGCGCCAACTCTACTTTCGAGGCACTTTGCTCAATATAGTCCATGCGTGCTTGTGGTTGTATGTGTGTAGGTATCCAGGTCATCGCTACCCGCCGGATCATCCCCAAGCCTACTCCGTCACCAAGCAGTACTGGAAAGTACTGACGGCAAAGCTGGCCTTCGTCATTGCCATGCAGGTACACATCAACATGCACACACACACACATTCATAAACCCATTGAAAGATAAAGGTACAGCCCTCCAATTACTTGCTCATGTCACTGATGGCAAAAGGGCTCCTGCTATAGGGAGCTCAAGAGAGACCCTTAAGATGTATTTGAACTGCTCTTCCACACTGGACAGACGTCTTGGGAAGAGCTGGGAGTTCCCGCACTGAACAGCACCAAACTCAGCCGACCAATTGACTGGATGTATTCCACTTACACTGCTTGGTGGATAGAGGCAGTGGAATGTAAAAAAAAACCTTTCACCGTTGTTTACACTCCCACGATCAAAGATCAATTCACACCCGTGACCTCTGGATTGCAAGTCTAGTGTGCAAAGCCTTACACTACTGCACCATCGTATAGACTCATCTGTGAGCAGTTGTTAAGGTCAGCAGAGCAAACCGTGATCATTGTCAATGGGTCATTACAGATAATGCCAGTAATGCTATTACACCTCACAATTGCACAGTATTTCTGAGATCACAAATAATAGTGGTAATACAATACTCACTTTCATCATGCAGCAGACGATTCATGTTGTTGATGCAATTTGTCACACGTAAGCATGTGTGCGTGTGGGAAGGGGAGCGGCTGCGTAGTTGTTTGTGAACTGCGCTACCAATCCTGTGTGACCGGAGTACTATTTCTGGCCACAGCCAACAACAGTGGAAAATATTAGAACCAGTGTTGAGCTTCCCTTAAGTTGATTCTGTCTTAAAATGAGTACTTGATGAAGTGTGTGAAAATCATCACTGGCGAGATAAAGGTGCACACCACCCCCACAGGCACTGTGCCACCCTTCATAGATGCACTTGTCTCAGTCTGTGAAAGGCTACACAGGGAATCTTTGTAGTGGTGACATGGCCGAGTGTAAGTGTTTGCTGATTGTTGCGGTAATTTGCGGCTGCCCAGGTGAATACTGTGGGTGCATTAACTGCACATCATAAATGTTGCCTGCTGCATAGTGAACGTAAAAAACCCATTAAGTAATTCAAAAAAAGTGTCTCGGTATAATTTGCCAAATGTTCAAAAATTACTCAAATGACTTAATTTAATTGGGAAAAACGACGTAACAATATAATATCCCTGGGCTTCAGGTCCCCGGAATAGTTGACCTGAGATGTAAAGCACTTTAAGATGCTGCCATATTATATTTAGTAAGCACCCTTTACATGCAAATCCTGAAACTGAAAATCCTTTACCTGTGTGTGGACGTGTGCAGCACGTGGTGTTACTCACGAAGGCCTGCATTGCATACATCATCCCGGACACGCCATCCCATGTGCGCGCCTGCAGGCGCCGCGAGCGCTTCGTCGTACAGACGATTCTGCAGCAGGCAGAGCTGGGCCGTCTCCGTAACACCCTCCTCACCGATGCCCCCAGCTCACCGCCATCTCCTCAATTCCACGTTGAGGATGAGCAGGCAGAGATGGGCCTGCTTCGCTGCTCGCTGCATAAGGAGTCTCCTGGCGTATTGCACCCACCCCAGCCGTGCCACATGGAGAATGAGCAGGCAGAGAAGACTGGTGACGACTCACTGCTGAAGGGATCCGAGGAGGAATCAAGCAACGAGGATTCGTCAACTGTCTTCTACAGCGTATAAATCTACTCTGGCTTTTAAAGGAGGCTGCTATCCTAACTCTGTTTGCACGTGGACAAGGACATTGCAGTCGAGGACTATCTGTATATATATTAATAAATACGTTTATGATTTAACATGTCTCAATCATCTCATGTCTGTTCATACGAATCACGATGTGAATGAGGAAAACTAGAAATTATTGTTATTTTGTATATATTTTAAATTTTGGTTTAACATGTAGGCTTTCGCGCCCAATATCATCCATAGAGGTGTTTTTTGGATTAGATCGCATACATATATAAACGTGTCGTTAAAACCCGCCACCACTCGACACAGCCAACTAGTAAGGGTTGTCACGGAAACAGAACAAGCCAATTCGTCACTGGTACTTTGGAGAGCCAAGCCACAACATTTACAATTGGAGTACGACGTTTTGCCAGTAATTACAACTAGCTTCATCAGGCGACAGCCAGATTTGTGGCACTCTCGCGCAAAGTGGGGGGGGGAGATTACCGAGTCAACGTACATTATGCATGTGCATTATGAGAGCCCTTTGATCTTGTCCTTCCTGTCTATTGTGTATTAAAATAGCCGTACCAATGGTAATCCCTATTGAAGTATGCTGCCCTTTATAGGCATGCATTTAAATAATGTATTATTTGTTGGCACCCGTGTTCAGCAGTAGCAGAACACACGTGCCAACAAGGACACTCAGTTGATTCTAATGTTGAAGTTCTGTGCAAAACTAGCTACTACTGCCCAAGAATAATTCGAGAATCTATCGAAATTGGAAGAAAAATTTACAGTTCGGATAGCTACCGCCTTTGTGCTGTGTGGAAGCGACTCATCAAATAGTACATTAGATGAAACTCCGAGTACCCACTCAGGAGGTATAGTGGTAAAACAGTGGAAGAAAAAAAATCATTTTTTTTTTATTTGCCCTTGTTGAATGATAGAGTCGATACACACAGCAAGCGAGATTAAGAAAGCGCATCGGAAGAAATACCGGAGGAGAGAGAGAAGACAATTGCTTGCTGCAGAAGGAAAGGCATTCCTACCGAGGGAGACAAGTTGACAAAGATTTTGATCATGGGAACCGGTGGCGTGGCTCGATCTTCCCTATGTGCGCAACACGCTACCGAAGGAAAACAGAAAATCCTATTCAAAGGCTAAAATAAGCTCCATTTTTTGTATAAGAGCCCGATAAACAATAACCCCATCCATAGACTGAGAAAGAAAGGGAAGAGCCTGAACAAAGGGGAGGAGATTACGACGGAGATGGGTTGGAGGTGGAGAGAAGGGGAGAGGGGAGGCCGTAAAGGCAGCTGCACATTCAAGGAAAGCGGTGTAGAAAGAGTTGAACGGGGACATGGAGACAGCAGAGACAAGGGTGGAGAAAGAGGAAGAGAGGATCTTTCAGTGCTCGCTACAGGAAACCCACAAAACTGAATTTCCTAAACTCGTGTCGCCTCCGTGACAGCAGCACCACGAACGCCACAGACTCACGCTCCCCAAATCGACAATACCATCTCCATTGCCGACCAGCCACGAGATGGTTGCTCTCAACACCTCGGTCGTGGTGTAAGCAGCAAAAGACTTCCGGCTGGTGAGCATCCGGCCATTACGAGGGTTGGAAAGAAACTGAAGCACGGGGCGACTCCCACAACCTTCGGGTATTTCCAAACTGGATGACGTCTTGGGATGAAGCTAGAAGTAAGCCAAATCTGCACTCAATAAATGGGACAAAGATTCCAGAGAAGCCTCCAGAAATGTCACAGGAGGCTCGGGTGTGAGAAACCAGACTCCATGTGGGGTCCTCCAGACCTTTGCCCTCCAGTTCATCAACATTTGTAAAAGCAGGACGTCTCAAAGGTACGTAGCATGGGTGAGGTACGAGGTTGAGAACCACGTTCCGAGATTAGGCGCTTTGACAGGTTGGGGTCCGAGTAAACTTTTAATGGAGCTCACCCTACGACATTACAGATAGAAGGATAGTGTGCCGGCACAATCCGGACACCCTGCTACACCGAAACAATCTGCTGCATCAAACTCCCTGGTACAGCTAAACACTGGCACGATTGCGCTCAAATACACACAAACTCTCGCTCGGCCAGTTGGTACACAGGTTGTCAGTTGTGGGGGATGCGGGCCCCCGGCTCCCCCCCTGGGGGAGGGCTGATCTCGAGAGGGCTGCGGGCTCCGGACTCCTCGCTCGAGTGAGAGCAGCCGCTACTCGACTCCTCGCTCGCGGTGAGAGGGCTGCCGCTCTCCGGCTACTCTCCTCACGGCGCAGCCCCTCGGGTCCGCGGGTCCTGTTTGTGGGGCATAGCTCGGGGCTGGCACGTGGCTGCCTGGAATCAATCCGTCGCTTCTCAGCCACTCAAACGCGACGTCTCCGCTCACACAACCCCGCGCACCACTCACACGAACTAAACGGCGGGTCAGGGGTCAGAGGGCAATGACGTCCTTCGCACACGCGTTGCCGCCGATGCCGGGCAATGGAGATTGTTTAAAGGGCTGCGGGGCGGGGATTTGGAGTCGGTTTTAGAGCGACACACCAATCGCACGCGCGGGACGGGGGGGTCGGGGGTTAGAGGGCAGGGACGTCACTCATACACGCATAGCCGATTGGGGGGCTGTATGGGAGGTTATTTAAAGGGCTGTGGGGGCGGATATTCGGGATTGGTGTTAGCCCGCAGTCACGAAAGCTTTAAATCGAAATTTATGTTAAGTGTAATGTGTTGGTGTTAATAAATAGTGTTGCCTCCCAAGAAGTTGTGTGCGCCTATCTCAGCCCATTACATATAAGTGTAGATGTGATTATGTAATTCTTGTGTTCATACAAGTGTAGTGACACAGCGCTGACTGCTGTCCAGCAGCGGCAACTGCAGTGGAAAGTTTGCGCACACGCCGTTGAGCATATATACGGGTGTGCCGGCCGGGCAGAGGAATTGGGGCAAGGGTCATGGAAGACCTCATAGGGAAGCCTCTGGAACCCTCTGGTCGGTTCGAGAAGGGAGGCGTGGATAGGGCAGAGCCAAGCCGCACCGAGTAGAATATAGAATATAATATAAGCAGCGGAGAGCGACAGCTCCGGGCTGCCGGTTCTGGGAGTGGACTCGTCTCGACGTCGCTGTCGTTGCCACCGCATTCGCCCAATCATTGCGTGGCCAGACAGTCGTTGGCCTTCTCGGTCGACGCCGTCGGTGCAACACGGACAGGGTCGTGTCTAGGCCGGGCTCTATGGCAACGTGGTCGAGAGAGTGAGGCCGGAGTTGGTGTGAACAAGATAATAAAGAGACGATGTCTCCTGCAACTACCTCGTCTCCGACAGTGTGTGCAACACACACCACACGTCGGAAGGAGAACACTTCACAAGTATAAATGCTGCCTGTGTCAGTCGAGTCACATTTGCTCTAATTTATTTTGATGGTGACCTAAGACAGGAGAAGCAAAATGCACTTCTTCAGGAAGTGATATTTTTTTCATAATGCAGAGGCTGTGCCTGATACACATCTTTCACGTGTTGTTTGGCAACCCTGGTGCCCAATAAACGCCATATGGCCAGATCTTTGCATTGAATTCCAAGTATTAATTCCTCCATACTTGTGCACAGTTGAGTTTTTATTCCATTCCCTTCATGAACCATGTTTTTTAACTTTACATCATAGTAAGATAGTACATGCCGATGAATAATTAATAGATGCTTGAAAACATCTATCCCCCACCATCTGCCTGTGTTTGGCCTAAAACCCAATCACCCAGAATGCCCAAATTCACCTTACATACTCTAGGAATGTAAGCAGGTTAATGCCTGTATATTCATCACAATCATCACTCCCAAATGTGAAGACATGTCACGAGACTCGCTGACTTTTCTTAAAATACTTGAGAAATACAAATCATAGCTGAATATTTTCAATTCCATGTGTATAAGCCTTTGTCTCAGATTTATTGTAAAATAAATATACATGTACAATATAAACATTCAAATATCAGAAAATATTTAATGTATGTTGAATTTCTTTCACACTGTAAATAACCAACCATGCTAAACAAGACATGATAAAAACAATCCAAGTCATGGGTTGCATACAATATGCAACTTTGGTTTATTGATTACAAATTACATAAAAGGTTCTGAAATTTTACAATACAGGTATAGTGCAATCTAAATAAGCAAATGTACTTTTACAGTGATTTCCCAAATGTTTATAACTACACAAATACTAGCATGTATGTTCCCAATAAAGTAGTCTCCTTCCAAAATGGCTAAAACCAAAATTAGTTTAGTTGTGCTCACAATATTGTTCACATATCCGTTCTATTTCAAGTGACATTTGAGTCTGTATGGATTTGCTGTGCAAAATACTGCTGCAACCATTCAATAACTCCAACCCTGAACGAACTTTATCACATTTTTCCAATACTTTGTTGTGGCACTTCCATTAACAGGGCAATTACTGTGCCCCATGGGCCCCACAAGTTCACAAGTAATTGCGATTCACACCACAGCACCTGAAGTACCATTGATGTTTAACAACCATGAATTAGCAGGACCAAGCGAACGTATCCTTCTGAGTAGAAACCTCGACCACCGCCATAAAATGCTTTCGGGCTTTCTACATCACGGGTAGTCAGCCATCCTTGTTCTCCTTGATGGTGTCAACCAGCTCTTTCAGACGCGACAGGTGGTACACGGCCCTGAGAAGAGACACGATTGAGAGAAAATTACTTGGTTGACTTATTATCAAGGTGGAAGCCAGAAAAATCTCACCAAGTCTCAGGAGGGTTTGGCAGTGATATTTTGCAAATTTCATCAGCGAGTGGTATGTGAGAGGAAAACGGAGAACCCGGTGAGAACAGAGGGAGTAAAATGCAAAACTCCGGATATAGATTCAAGATTCCATTGCCGTATTACTAACTCCTGGTTACCTAGCAGCCAAAATCTATAATATATGCTATTTCAAAACAGTCTCCCATCCAAGTAATAACCAGGCTTACCTGCTTAGCTTATAACATTCAAAATCTGACATCATACTTAGAGGCGGTGCAGCCTCTATGCTGTGCGTGAGTGTGGATATAAAGATAAATTCACAATGGCGTGGAGGGGTTTTCCCAGGGACGATCAGCCCCTAGAAAGACGTCCGTGTTGAAGCTGCCCGGGGAGGGGGCCTCCAAGCCGGGGGAGTCCAACTCCATGTGCGCCCTGCTCAGCAGCTCCTCCAATGAGGCTGTGCATCAAGAATCACGCATCGCACGTCACAACCACATGGGTGGCCGCTCAGCCGTCTCTGTGAGAAAAGACTGAATATGTACCTGAAAACATATGAAATGTCATCTGCTATATACAGACTATATATATACACACACCTAGGGATCTATTGTCCTCTGACACGGGCTCCTCGTTGGCTACATTCGTAAGGCCGGAGATATCCAAAACTTTGAGCCACTCTGGGTACTTTGGTCTGCTTTGCGGGCTCTGAGCGGTACCTGCTCTCTTTGTGCTGGTATCCGTCTCGTGGCTGCTGGTCTGGGAGTCCACATCGCAGTCACGCAGCCAGGCCGGGTACCTGAGCTCAGGAATGCTCGTGATCCCCGACACATCCAGCTTATCCTTTTGGCTTGTCAACCACCTGAGATAGGTACTTGTCGCACAGCCGCCGTTCGGCAAGTGCTCACGCCTAGTTGCTTCACTGCTCCATAAGTACAACAAAACATTCGTCTGGTTAGAAAAGAAATAATTTTCGGGCTTTGCCGACAAATTTAATGGCATCACGGCCTTGTTGCTTCTCGCTGTTGAGCTCAACCGTTTAGTTGGCTTATTGCCCCTCACCAATGATGCGCCGAAGCTGTGCGCGGTGACCCCGAGAGATGACCGCTTGCCTCTGTGCGACACTGTGAGGTCTCGGTGGGCGCCAGGCGAGCGGAGCAAGGACTTGGAGGAACCGTCAACTGGCGCCGCTAGGAGCTGGTCCGTGGTTAGACTGACCGTCGGGCTATGAGCCACGACCGCTGCAGCGCAGCAGTGAGGCTGCACGTGCCCGAGATGAGGTCCTCCACAAGCAGCATGCCACCTGCAATGTAAGACCCACAGACATTTTACTGGTACACAATGAATTTGCTCTCCCCTAGATTCCTTGACCCCTGAACGGCAATCCTGCAATGTTGCCTTACTTTGCACCATCAGTAACTAATGATGTTATCCGTTTGTGGAGTTTGTGAGAATATGGGATAAATCAGTGCATGAGCTGTTATTGTTTAAACTTCAGATGTGTCCAGTCTAGGATCTGCAAATTTTGACACAAAGGTTGGAGGATCACTTAGATTTCACAAACTTTACAAACTCGATAATCAGTGAAGTTGCTGGAAGATGACAGGAGAAAGAAATGCATGCACCGACCTATCTGTTCAGACCTATGCTATCCTCTCATATGCGTGTGCTTACTGTGGATAGTTTTCTCTGACATAAAATGAACTCATTAATGGAATTTGCCAAGCATCCCAGTGTGGGACTCTCACGAAAATGTATCTTTAGACCTTATTAAGGGTTTTTTTTTCTAGGGGAATTACATTACATTCATGATAGCATAGCATAATTGACAAGCACCCAGTACAAGCAAGAAAAATGGGGTTCTCCTCTCCAATTATCCCCCATCCAGTCAACTAGCTTCGATACCTTATGAGACCTCCTTTGCCAGTAACAAGATATAGTAATAGGTTTTTACCCTTTTATCTGGCACAAAAACTGACACTTTTATACAAGGGATCATGTTTGCGATAACCACAACGCAAGTAGTCAAAATGCAAACAAGAAGACGCTAAGAATAAGAAGACGCCTTTTGGCGTCTTCTGGTCCAACACCAGTGGAGACTGGGATCTCAGAAAAGCCGTCTCGGGTGTGGACCAATCAAATTCAAGGACAGTGCATATTATCAGTTGTCTTTTTTGTTTGCATTTTGACTACTTGTGTTGTGGTTATTGCAAACATGATCCCTTGTATAAAGGTGTCAGTGTTTGTGCCAGATAAAAGGGTAAAAACCTATTACTATAGCTTCGATACCATTGCACCGCCTGCACACTCGATAGCCACTCGAGTGCAAGCACCACGGAGCGATTCCTCGCGTGGCGAGAGGCGCAACCCACCCTCATCCACACTGTGCATCCTCCTCTCCTCCGCGCGTCTCCGCTCCGCCATGCTGCGCGGTGCTGTGCTCTGCACGTATCCTGGGTAGCGGTGACGCACAGATTCCGCTCTGCTCAAAGTCCTCGATGTAGGCGTCCAGCGCACCGCTCGCCTACGAGCAGCACTGCTCTCCGCACACCACAGGGCTGTGCTAGCCCCCGCTTCCGGTCCGGAGCAGCGTGCTGCCCAGGCTGCCGCGAGGGCTTGTGTCCGTCACCGTGCTGTCGCCCGAAGGGCTGTTTGTCTCACCACCGTTGCAGTTCATTTTGTACGATTTGGGATGCCCGAACCGGATGGGGCCAGGGAGAGGAATCGCTGTGGCTACCAGGTCACCACTGGTCCTGGTATGGGGGGCACCATGAGGAGCTGCTGTGTGCGGAAAGTGGGTCCGACGTCACAACGCATGGGCCAGCGTCGACCACTTCGCGTTAGCAGCTTCAGCGTTAGGTCTCTTAAGCTACTGTGGCTGTTGTCCTTTTTTCAACAAAAATTCCAGCCTTTCCCATGCTTTCCTTCATCACACCTGCAAGCTCTATGTACAATTGAAGTGTCATAAATGCTCTACCTGCCTACTACTACATTATGAATGATATACATTTAAGAATTAGCTGGAGACAACTCCATGTTTAAAACACACTGTATTCAAAAGAGAAGGCTTAACATTTAACATTGGTTAACGTTTGGCATGTACACCTGCATATCAACAAATTACAGTACTACTAATAAAATGAATGCTACATATTAATAGTGGTATTACAGTAGTATGACTACTTATATTTATATATTATCGCACCTCCGAAGAGCACGGTGGGCTTGGTACGGTGCGAAAGAGATTCAACACACATACAGAATACAATACTTTCCGAGCACATTATGCATACCGAACCTCCAAGTTCCTTACCCTACCCTGAATAACAACGTGTGCAGAGTACAGCTCCTTTTTCAATCCATTGCTGGCTGACAGCTGTCCCATGCTATGCAGCTCCCAGGGGGAGGGGTTATTTACCGTACTTCACCACGCTGGTCAGTGTGAATTTGGTGATGGCAGGGGGCTATAGAAGTGCATTACAACAATGTACTGAACATTGCTGCACAATGTCAGGGTGCTATAGAAGTGCATTACAACCACGTACTGAATACTGCTGAACTGGTGGCAGGGGGCTATAGAAGTGCATTACAACCACGTACTGAATATTGCTGCACTGGTGGCAGGGGGCTATAGAAGTACATTACAACCACGTACTGAATATTGCTGCACTGGTGGCAGGGGGCTATAGAAGTACATTACAACCACGTACTGAATATTGCTGAACTGGTGGCAGGGAGCTATAGAAGTGCATTACAACCACGTACTGAATATTGCTGCACTGGTGGCAGGGGGCTATAGAAGTGCATTACAACCATGCACTGAATATTGCTGCATTGATGGCAGGGGGCTATAGAAGTGCATTACAACCACGTACTGAATATTGCTGCACTGGTGGCAGGGGGCTACAGAAGTACATTACAACCATGTACTGAATATTGCTGCACTGGTGGCAGGGGGCTATAAAAGTGCATTACAACCACGTACTGAATATGGCTGCACTGGTGGCAGGGGGCTATAGAAGTGGATTACAACAATGTACTGAATATTGCTGCACTGGTGGCAGGGGGCTATAGAAGTACATTACAACCACGTACTGAATATTGCTGCACTGGTGGCAGGGGGCTATAGAAGTGCATTACAACCACGTACTGAATATTGCTGCACCGGTGGCAGGGGGCTATAGAAGTTCATTACAACCACGTACTGAATATTGCTGCACTGGTGGCAGGGGGCTATAGAAGTACATTACAACCACGTACTGAATATTGCTGCACTTGTGGCAGGGGGCTATAGAAGTGCATTACAACCATGCACTGAATATTGCTGCACTGATGACAGGGGGCTATAGAAGTGCATTACAACCACGTACTGAATATTGCTGCACTGGTGGCAGGGGGCTACAGAAGTACATTACAACCATGTACTGAATATTGCTGCACTGGTGGCAGGGGGCTATAAAAGTGCATTACAACCACGTACTGAATATGGCTGCACTGGTGGCAGGGGGCTATAGAAGTGGATTACAACAATGTACTGAATATTGCTGCACTGGTGGCAGGGGGCTATAGAAGTGCATTACAACCACATACTGAATATTTCTGCACTGATGGCAGGGGGCTATAGAAGTACATTACAACCACGTACTGAATATTGCTGCACTGGTGGCAGGGGGCTATAGAAGTGCATTACAACCACGTACTGAATATTGCTGCACCGGTGGCAGGGGGCTATAGAAGTTCATTACAACCACGTACTGAATATTGCTGCACTGGTGGCAGGGGGCTATAGAAGTACATTACAACCACGTACTGAATATTGCTGCACTTGTGGCAGGGGGCTATAGAAGTGCATTACAACCATGCACTGAATATTGCTGCACTTGTGGCAGGGGGCTATAGAAGTGCATTACAACCATGCACTGAATATTGCTGCACTGATGGCAGGGGGCTATAGAAGTGCATTACAACCACGTACTGAATATTGCTGCACTGGTGGCAGGGGGCTACAGAAGTACATTACAACCATGTACTGAATATTGCTGCACTTGTGGCAGGGGGCTATAGAAGTGCATTACAACCACGTACTGAATATGGCTGCACTGGTGGCAGGGGGCTATAGAAGTGGATTACAACAATGTACTGAATATTGCTGCACTGGTGGCAGGGGGCTATAGAAGTGCATTACAACCACATACTGAATATTTCTGCACTGATGGCAGGGGGCTATAGAAGTACATTACAACCACGTACTGAATATTGCTGCACTGGTGGCAGGGGGCTATAGAAGTGCATTACAACCACGTACTGAATATTGCTGCACCGGTGGCAGGGGGCTATAGAAGTTCATTACAACCACGTACTGAATATTGCTGCACTGGTGGCAGGGGGCTATAGAAGTACATTACAACCACGTACTGAATATTGCTGCACTTGTGGCAGGGGGCTATAGAAGTGCATTACAACCATGTTACTGAATATTGCTGCACTGGTGGCAGGGGGCTATAGAAGTACATTACAACCATGTGCTGAATATTGCTGCACCGGTGGCAGGGGGCTATAGAAGTGCATTACAACCATGTACTGAATATTGCTGCACTTGTGGCAGGGGGCTATAGAAGTACATTACAACCACGTACTGAATATTGCTGCACTGATGGCAGGGGGCTATAGAAGTGCATTACAACCACGTACTGAATATTGCTGCACCGGTGGCAGGGGGCTATAGAAGTGCATTACAACCATGTACTGAATATTGCTGCACTTGTGGCAGGGGGCTATAGAAGTACATTACAACCACGTACTGAATATTGCTGCACTGATGGCAGGGGGCTATAGAAGTGCATTACAACCACGTACTGAATACTGCTGCACTGGTGGCAGGGGGCTATAGAAGTACATTACAACCATGTACTGAATATTGCTGTACTGATGGCAGGGGGCTATAGAAGTGCATTACAACCATGCACTGAATATTGCTGCACTGATGGCAGGGGGCTATAGAAGTGCATTACAACCACGTACTGAATATTGCTGCACTGGTGGCAGGGGGCTATAGAAGTACATTACAACCATGTACTGAATATTGCTGCACTGGTGGCAGGGGGCTATAAAAGTGCATTACAACCACATACTGAATATTTCTGCACTGATGGCAGGGGGCTATAGAAGTACATTACAACCACGTACTGAATATTGCTGCACTGGTGGCAGGGGGCTATAGAAGTGCATTACAACCACGTACTGAATATGGCTGCACTGGTGGCAGGGGGCTATAGAAGTGGATTACAACAATGTACTGAATATTGCTGCACTGGTGGCAGGGGGCTATAGAAGTGCATTACAACCACATACTGAATATTTCTGCACTGATGGCAGGGGGCTATAGAAGTACATTACAACCACGTACTGAATATTGCTGCACTGGTGGCAGGGGGCTATAGAAGTGCATTACAACCACGTACTGAATATTGCTGCACCGGTGGCAGGGGGCTATAGAAGTTCATTACAACCACGTACTGAATATTGCTGCACTGGTGGCAGGGGGCTATAGAAGTACATTACAACCACGTACTGAATATTGCTGCACTTGTGGCAGGGGGCTATAGAAGCGCATTACAACCATGTACTGAATATTGCTGCACTGGTGGCAGGGGGCTATAGAAGTACATTACAACCATGTACTGAATATTGCTGCACCGGTGGCAGGGGGCTATAGAAGTGCATTACAACCATGTACTGAATATTGCTGCACTGGTGGCAGGGGGCTATAGAAGTACATTACAACCACGTACTGAATATTGCTGCACTGATGCTCGCCACGTGAGAGCCACACAGCAGGACAATGCTATACTGTACAATATTGAAATGATTCACCTACAAATACTAAACATTATTGTCTTAACAATCAATACTACTTTTAACATAAACAATAACTAATAAATGCACACGTAGTAATCGCCGTGCTAACCCTTAGCGTGCAATGTGAGCAGAACTTGTGTTGTAAGTCGTACCCAGTCCATTACCGCGCCAGACACTCCCATTAACAAACCAACGACATTTACTGAATGTCCTCCTCCTTTACACGGCACAACCAGACAACACTTTGCACACCGAAGTGTCCAAGTCGCGTGCTAAGTGAAGCAAACCCCATTCAATTCTAGATTTAAAGCTTTCGTGGCTGCTAGGATCCATACTCTTTGGTTCTATTGGGTAAAGTCACGTAGGTGAAAATTGTTATTTTATTTTCACCTACGTGACTTTACCCAATAGAACCAAAGAGTATAAACCCCATTCACTCTGCGCTCAGCGTTCAACAAAGTTGAACCTGGCTCGCCCTCACGCCTGCCCATCTCTCTCCGTCTCTCACCGGAGATTATTCCATTGATCGTCTTCGCCTTGCCGTCCAGAGATCCGTGTGGATTATCCGTGAGGGTAGTTAAAGGTCGCGGTTATTCGGAGAAGTTTTTTTTATTAATTTTCCCGCCACAACCACCGCGTCGCCAAAGGCCGCTGAAGGCGATGTCCGAGACATGCCGCCCGCGCATGCGCACTGAGGGTTGAGAGAAACCTGCGGGGAGGGGCAGCGGGGGGCGGGGAAGCCGCCGCTGTTGGCCACACCCACATTCAGGCCACGCCCATATTTAACTGACGTCACGGTGACATCATTCTGGGTCGGACTTTATCGTGGGCTGGCTGTGCACGCGAGGAGCTCCTGACTTCTGACTCTGAATTCGAAAAAAATCAAAGATTCACGATGTCTACCTTCGTCGAGATAGGTAAAGTTTAACGTTAGTGTTAGGGAGGTGTGTTTGTGTTATATGTTGAGCCTGTAGACAAAACTGCTGGGGATGTGCCAGATGTCTCCATCTAACGTTAAGGAGGTTGGAGTCTGGATAGCGCATACCAGGTGTTACAGGCTACATGATGGGAAGCAGAAGGCATTCTAGTAAAATAGGTTTTTGTTTGTACGTTAATGCTCCTCCTTTTCCTTTACCAACCCATACTCACCGGCATGGTGAAGTATGTGCAAATAACCAACACGATTCGTGCATCGTCAAGAGGCTCTCCAGCAGGGGATTGGCAAAAGGTCGTACAGGAGCAGTTTTGTGAAAAATAATTGATTCTTTCATAATGTACATCTATGATTTATTATTATTGTTCATGTGGGTAACCTCGGCAAGGGGGGAAGCAAGGTCGGGAAGAGCGGGGGATGGGGCCGCTTTTGACCACGCCCATATTTAGGTGACGTCACGTCCTTTTCCTGTGACGTCACTATAGCGGGGAGTTATCCTTGGCTGGCTGTGCATGAGGAGCCCCCGAGTTCTAACTCACAAGATCTGAGATTAGACCAAAGATTCATGATGTCCACATTTGTTGAGATAGGTAAAGTGTAATGTTCGTGCTATGACGGGGCTTTGGGCCACTTTTAAATATTGAGATCTCGTCAGTGTTTTAATCGGACGCTCAGCAGGGTTTGAGCCAGGATAGTGCATAACAGGTCTAAAAGTGTAGTGTCGGGCTACATGGTGGGCAGCAAAGGGCAGTCCATCAAAATTGGTTGTACTATACATACTATACGTCTTCACCAACCCACATTAACCAGAGTGGTGAAATGTGGATTTGAAGCTTTCGTGACTGCAAGGATCCATACTCTTTGGTTCTATTGGGTAAAGTCACGTAGGTAAAAAATAAAACAACAAAAATCACGACGTTTTGGCCACAACACAAGTGGCCTTCTTCAGATGAAGGAACAGAACTGTCAGGACGACAGCACTTCAATTGAAATGTGGTCAAGTAACCACCATGATCTGTGTGGTCACGGGGAAGCTCTCGCAGAAGCTGACAAGCTTCCATCTTGGCAGTAATTATGTTGCCTCTTTTTTTACTCTCAGCGTCTCTGCAGCGCTTGCAGCGCTCGCACTCCTCGCCCCATTCACCCCCCACTCTCCCCCTCTCTGACTTATTTAACTGCCCTAACCCTGGTTTCTCTCCCACTTCAGTAAAACAGTTTCCTTGCTGTGGTTGTCACACCTGATGATGAGTGCTTATGTTGCATTCGAAACGTCGTGATTTATTTCTATTTCTATTTTTTTTTCCACCTACGTGACTTTACCGAAAGAACCAAAGAGTATAGCTGACAAGCTGTCAGGGCAAAAATGACTTTGCATATTCCAAATAATATTTTTTGCCCTGGTTTGTGTCTGACCATGCTGGGCACGGCTTTGTTAAAGTGTACGATATTCAATGGGGTAAAAGTCCCCTAATGGTAATACAACTTTATACCACAGGTGTACTCACACTGGAGCAGCGTCGACATTTATGAGAAAGCTTTACACATGAGTACCATGTGCGGTTCTTTACCGACATTCCCATCCCTGCACCTGCCTCCCCTGTCCCTAATGCAATGAACCCTCTACCCCCACATTACCTATGCAGAGCTCGTGGAGAGAATGAATGAGGAGGAGGGAGCGGAGGGGCATGAGGCTCAGCCTTCAACGGTGCCACAAGACTTTTCGACGTCATCATTTCAATCTACCCTGGCCCAGGTACGATGCGGCACAACGTGGATTTGCACAGCCTATAAATTAACTTGGCTAATGTCAAAGATGGGAGATTCCTGGTATTTACAGATTTAGTTGTTTGCATTCGCCAACTAATGGGCCCCAAAGTGTAGACATGGCTGCTCCTCATTTATAGATTTCCAGCCTTTGCAGCAGTGCGTTTTGGTGACTATACTGTGCTGATGAGTCCGAATGAGGATTACACCGGTCCACAGTTGCATATCACTGCATCACTGCTGCTGTTAGTCTGTCACATTTGCTCAACTTTATTTTGATGGTGGTTTAAGATAGCATTACCACAATGCACTTTAGAAAATACTGATGTTTTTTGTATAATGCACAGGGACTAGATGCTTTGTGTACATATTTCTCCAGGTCTCTGGTTTCCTCCCATAGCTAAATGACACAGTGTAACTGGTATTGGCCAAACGTACCAATGCTGAAAAAATACATGCAAATTATTCAATTGGAATTAAACTAAGCAACTTCGTTCTCGACTGCAAAAAAACAGAACTTGGTAGGACCCTCCTTGAAAATAAAAATGTAAACTCATTGAGGTTTTCCTGGGTAAACTAGTACATCATCATAGCAATAAACAACTTGCATACAAATAGCAGATTAACTTATGTCCTAATACATGTATCATGAGCTTATGAATAAATATACATTTCATGCATAAGCTATTACATCTCTCATATTCGTGTGTGTGCTTGCCTTTGCGTGTAGGACACTGTCTACTTTTGCGATGGAGTCCGTCGGATCGATTTCATCCTCGCGTTCGATGATGAGGTCCATTCTCAGGACGCCATCAACAATCAGGTGAGAACGAGGAACCTACAAATAATGCTCCACCTTCCTGCACCCAGCATTATCACCCCTCCCCACGTGCAACACCACACGCCTCTAAACCTAGGTTTGACGCAGTGGTGCCAGCTCAGCTCTCTGACTGCTGAGTCACCCTGCCACCTCCATACGAGTCTTTAAATCCACAGTATACATCCTTTATCAAACTGTATCGTCAACTGCAGACCACGCTAGTCAATGAACGCTAGACTCCCATCACTCAACTCGCACATCCATACCCTGAACCATACACCTCACTGCTTTGGCGAACAACAATCAATTATCGTTACGTATCACACTCCATCCACAACTCCTAAATAAATACACCACTTTCATATTGCAAACACCGACACCCAGACATAACTTACAGGATACATGTAATATCCACATTCTAACTGCCAAATGGAAAACTATTACAACAGTGCTGAAGTACCCAGTATGCATTCTCTGCAATATTGATGTTTTTGTTTATTTTGTTGCTATTGTACCCACGCACAATGGATCTATCTCCCTTGTAAAATAGCAAAGCAACTAGCTAAGTGAGACCATCCCTGTAACAAATAAGGTGAACTCAAACAGTTGATTGACAAAGAGCTGTGCAAATTTTTATTTTATTAAGGTCTGCTGAAGTGACACCGACTGAAGCAGTTCAGTGATGCTACTTTGCAGAGCCGTTCTCTGATTGATTCCCATGTGAGGCTCTACTCACTGTAAGAGTTCAAGAAGTTTCCTCACCTCTTGACTTGACTCCCACAGTGACACAACTGAGAACAATGTATAACACAGATGGTCAATTTTGTTTGACAGAAGAAGAGGACCGAATATCAGGCAAGCCTGATGAAGATGGGGCTAGATCTCGAGATTGAACCCAAGGAGGTAAGTTTCCTGCGTGTCTCTCTGCTATAGATGACAGACACTGTATACAAATAAAAAGGTGTTAGACTGTGATTGCTTCATAATATCACTGCTGGCATACATTCCTTGAGTAGGAGCGCTAAAGATCCCCGCTGGAGGGTATATGGCCTACTCTTCTATGCTTGCCAGACGTCTTGAAAGAGATAGCGAATACCCATACTTTACCCCACCATGCACAATCTTAAGATGGATTAATTGTGGCTTACCCATTTATACTGGAGGGTATAACAGTCTCCACCTTAATGTGGCATGCCAGCTATTTATACTGTAGTAATAAGTGTTCGATAACTGCACGTACATTATGCAATTTGCTTTTGGGTTGTGCCACATGTTGATCGGCACGAGGTGCTAACAACACGTGACACAAGCACGAAAATCCACGCGGCCGTGGACACTCTTCCAAATGAGACCATCCGGTTCCCTTGAACTCTCACCTGGTCAAACAAAGTCTAATAAATACAACTAAATGCACTCATCTAGAGTCTGACGATGAACTTCGTGCCATCCACTAGGAGTCGGTGAGCGGACGCACCACCTTTGTGAAAGTACACGCGCCATGGAACCCACTCACCACCTATGCCGAGATTCTACACATCCAGGCAAGATTCTGATGGTCATTGTAATGATGATCATGATGATGCCGATGATTGTGATGATGATTGTGGTGATGATTGTGATTATGATGGTGATAATGAATGTGATGACAATAATGTTTGTGAAGATTCATCATGGTTGTGATGATAATTGCGATGATCATGCATGTGATACAGAGTATGATGGTGAGGGTGATGATTGTGATGATTATAATGTATGACGTTCAACGATAATAATCGTAGCACTGACATTACGAGATATCGAGAGACGTAAATATACAAACGGATTAGAAAAACGTACATTTGGAAAAATATGCATATTAGCAACATATTGACTCTTTTTAGAAAAGTGAATGGGCTCGGGAAGGGCACGTTGCTTGAAGGGATGATGTCTGCTGGCCGAAAATGACATTGGAGTGGCAGCAGAAGGAGAGAACGTGCCCAAGATGATGTATATCATAGAGATGGCGAGATAAGATTGGCTCATGTGCGTGTGCTCATGACTGGGGATATTGGTGGGACAACTTGAAGAGTGGGTGGGATATGCAGTGGAGGCTTTTGGCATATTAATTGTTGCATTATAGGACTTGTTGTATTATAGGACTTGTTGTATTATAGGACTTGTATTATAGGACTTGTATAGAATGTTGTATTATAGGACTTGTTGTATTATAGGACTTGTTGTATTATAGGACTTGTTGTATTATAGGACTTGTTGTATTATAGGACTTGTTGTATTATAGGACTTGTATTATTATAGGACTTGTTGTATTATAGGACTTGTTGTATTATAGGACTTGTTGTATTATAGGACTTGTATTATTATAGGACTTGTTGTATTATTGGACTTGTATAGAATGTTGTATTATAGGACTTGTTGTATTATAGGACTTGTTGTATTATAGGACTTGTTGTATTATAGGACTTGTATTATAGGACTTGTTGTATTATAGGACTTGTTGTATTATTGGACTTGTATTATAGGACTTGTTGTATTATAGGACTTGTTGTATTATAGGAATTGTTGTATTATAGGACTTGTATTAAAGGACTTGTTGTATTATAGGACTTGTTGTATTATAGGACTTGTATAGAACGTTGTATTATAGGACTTGTTGTATTATAGGATTTGTTGTATTATAGGACTTGTATTAAAGGACTTGTTGTATTATAGGACTTGTATAGATTGCAACAACTTGGGGAGACCTTCATCCATTCGTGGACTGATTTTGGCTGATGATGATTCCATGTGTTCGAGGCAAAGGGTTTAATACATTTAAAATCAAACAGGTGCCACTCAAGGAGAGCGACCTCCCCCAGGTGTCAGGCTCAGACAGTGGGCCTCTTCACTACCTGGGAAATATTCACCACCTGAAGCCGGGAGCCGTGCCCAAACAACCGGACTATTTCACGGCACCCTACCGGCGTTCGCAGCAGGACATCTATCCTATAAAGGATCATGACGTCCTCATCCCACCGGCCGTACGCAGCCAAATCGTACGTTTGTATCAATAATGCTGTATAAATAATGCCAGAATGAGGTGGTTTTTTTGCAAAAACAAGTTAATTTAATAGGGTTTTGTCGTGTTTTTATCATTTTAATTAAAGTTTTCAGCTCTGTATCGCAACTTGCGATCTCTGAGTGACATGTGGTTAGAAGTGTAAATCATTATGGTTTATTAAGAATGCCTGGATTTATGATTTAGGGGTTGTGGTAATATGTGTCCCTGTAGAGAAAGCTACCAAATTTTTGGGATGCTTAACCAGGAGACATGGTGAGCTAGCAGCCCCACCCTTTGTAAGTCCTGCCCACATTATATAACCACGTCCCCTCAATCACTCTCCCCTGCACAACAAAAGAATGAAAGACTACTGTTGATATGGTTCTTGGTGAGCAGGTATCCTGTCGAGCCAATATTATGGGCATTTGGGGTTTTGATAGTATTGTATTCTGAATAAATTGCCTTTGTGCATGGGAAGCATGCATAAAATGTCTCCTTGAAATCTGGATATTGTACTTGCTGAAATCAGTACATATCTGCTTCAGTTTTTGGAGTGTTCTATGGACCTTTCCGAGTCGGGATTCAATAAGAGTTGTGGGCCCATTATAACTGTGTAGGCTGGTGGTGGTTGGAGAGGGGGAAACATTTCAGAGTGGAGTGAGTCAATAATAGCTTACCCACCCAGCCCTATGTTTCATGCATGTAATGTTTGTCATGTGTGTCATGTGTGCTCACACAGGTCCACTACATGCTGCAAAACCCCATGCCACAAGACAGCACGAACATATTAAATATCAACCAAATGATTGAAAATGGCTGCTATACTGCAGCCTATCCACTGCATGACGTAAGTTGTTGGGGGGGTAGGGGGTGGAGGGCACACTGACACCTTACGGGAGGCCTATGTACAACACCTGAATTGCACACCTGTTTAGGACGCTATTGCATAGTCTAAAGCTTACCACATACTTAACATTAGTGTCCCACAGAGATGCGCCGCATAGGTGTCCAGGTTCCCCAGCTCACTAAACACACCTCTGATTTGCATGGTTGGCTACATACGGTGCAAAAGAAGTTCAATATCCATGCATTGGAAAGGACTCCACGAGCACTCTAGAGAGCCATTCTCAAGGGTATTTGGCCGACTATTTCACGTGGGACAGAAGTCTTTGGAAGAATTAGAAGTACCCACACTTCATCCCACAACACGTGAACAACCAATAGATTAACTGTGGGTGCACCCATTTACACTGCTTGCTGGGAAGAAGCAGCGTGATTAAGAAACGTGGTCATTGTTTTAACTGTCGTTCCCATGTCCAGTGCAGTGTGCAAGTGTGCAACACCATTACACCACAGCAGCGCCACGGCAGAGTTTTGGGGGGGTGGAGCTGGTAATTTGTGAATGTCCATGCAGTGTTTGTGACTAACAATTGCTTTCCCCATGTCAGAGTGAGTCTGTTCATCCCACCAAAAACCCGAACACGCTGGGCGACCGCAACACGCTGCGACGGGAGTGGGCGAGAGCCGGGCGCTCTTTCAAGGAGCAGCCTCTTGACCTTGTGCGGTAAGTTCATGCCCTATCCACTGCTGGATGAAGACTTCCCCAAGCCTTCGCCATCTCTCCCAGTCTCCTGATGCAACAATCCATGTGGCTCCTGCACACATGCTGATTTCATTACTTAAATCTCTGTGGTGCACATCCTCTCAGACGCATTCCTTCTCTTGACTGCCACATCATTCTTAGTCTCGACCACAGGCCATCGTACCTCTTAGGGACGTGCTCTGTCCAGAAAGGTCCTAAGGCTGGACTTGAATGCTAGCTGGGAGTTGATAGCACAGATGGCTGGGGAAATGGAGTTCCAGAATAGCATTTGCCCATGCCTTCCCTGCTCTTCACATTTCCCTCCAGCCCATGGTCCTTGCTTACATATTCGATAGCTACACCACTGGTGCCATGTGCGGTTGGTGATGTTTGCGCTGTGTGTGCGAGTGATGTTGTCGGCACAGGTCATACTTCGGGGAGCAAGTGGGGCTCTATTTTGCATGGCTCGGCTTCTACACAAAGATGCTGATCTTCGCTGCAATCGTCGGCCTGATCTCCTTTTTCTTTGGAGTATTCAGCAAGGACCGTGACATCACTAGGTACTGGCCCGACACATGCATACAGACAAATGCATACAAACACACACACACATACACTCATGTGTCAGATGTAGAACTCACACAGATCTCCTGTATAGCAATACAGACTGAACAATGAGTATCAGAAAGCACCTACTAAGGCTATACACAAGTACATATACACGTAAAGTACATATAGACATACATATACACTTATATACAATCCCATGGGATGCTGCCATGGTGTAATAGTTACATTTCTAGAATTGCAGTTTATAGATTTCCAGTGCGATCGCCTGGCATGGCAGCTGAAATAATGGCTAGGTTTCTTCAATTATCCCACATATGCTCAGCAGTATAAACGGAGACACCGCAGTTAGATGATTGGCAGTTCAGATGTGATGGGGTAAAATGTGGGTACTCCCACCGTGTCCAAGACGTCTGGCCATCATGGACGAGTAGGCCAAATATCATCTCGATGGGCAATCTAGAGCATTCTTTAGTGGAGGACCTTCCACCAGCAGTGGCATGAGCAAGCAATTTCAGGGCCACATCTTTAACATTTCACTATTAAAGTACATATGCACATATATACAATCTCATACAGTTTATATACATATACAGTACAAATATAGTACATTCAATATATTGTATATGTATATATGTTCCAAATGTCTCTGTTTCTAAAAGTAAATCCAAAAAATCAAGCCTAGCTACAATATTTCGGACAATCCAGGGAAAATTAAACATTGTTTTGGATTGCTCAGAAAACATGACATCGCCCATTGTGACGTCACTCACGACGACACGTATCACGTGGCATCGGGTTTCGTCACTCTTGTTCACATGAATATATTGTACATTCTTACGAATTGTAAATAATCCGAAAATCAAAAGCAAAACATATTCAAATCCAAAATGTTTAAATGTGAAACGTATCCTTATAATACGACTTACACACATAGACTCTGTGGAGCTGCATGACGGACAGCGGGGAGCAAGTGCAGGAAATACATTGCTGTACTCTGTGTCTGGAGTCTTCGCTTCCCATATTCAACCCGTACTGACCAGTGTGGGATGACTAGAATTAAATAGCCCTCATGACCCACGAGGTGTGGGGAGGCCCTCAGCCAGAAGTGGATTGATAAAAGGGCTGTAAACACCCCTGGAAATCAATACATAGAGATGTTACACCACTGATATCAACGAAAATTATAATTAAACATCAGGAAATACATTTTACTTTGGAAAATGCTCGACGTTGGAACCCATAATTTAGTCTGACTTTGTTTAAAGGGAGGGTATGACACATTCAAAGGTGGCATGACCTTTAGGCAAATTATATTTCTCATCCAAGTGTATTATGCCCATTAGTGTGTTTATGTTCGTGCGTGTCTATGTGTGCAGTGGAGAAATATGCAACAACACCATCGGAGGATCCTTGGTCATGTGTCCCCAGTGTGACCAAAAATGCACCTTTTGGAGGCTAAATGATACCTGCGAGACTGCGAAGGTATCACACAAATACACCATCGATGTTCCCTCTAAATAAGGATACTTATTGGTTATTGGTGATGTGCATCATTATCACAAAGCCAACTCACATTGCTGAGATTGTATCATTAACATTAACCATGATCACTAGATTGCAGCACATCATGCTAAACACTATGCTGCCATTCGTGTGGGTGTTAAAAAAATATTATACTAATAATACACGTGTGATCATTTTGAAGGTAGTTAGTTATAGTTTTAGCAAATAGGGTATTTTAATGGACTAAGTCGATGGTTAGACAAATACATGAAAATGAATGCATCGTCACATCCCAGCGGGAGTGCAAAAGTTACTTTGAGTAAATCCGACACGATGTATTTCATGAGTATTTCTCCACGATCAATACAAGTGGACAAAGTATTTTGAAATCTGAATTTCAGTGCTAATTAGTTGACATGTCATGCCGAAATAATGATTATTCACTTTAAAGTGTCTGAAATGTATGTCCACAATCATGGAACTGCCCATTGCTTATTTTGCTCTTTCTGTCACATTTATACAGATTTGTTTGATACATGAATAGCACTATAATATCAGACATTGTAGAGCATTGTCATCTCCACAATTTAATGGATGTTTCATGAGTGATTAATCTATTTTAACTTAAAAATCAATCGATGCATCGTTACTTTCCTGCTGTTGATATTGAAAAGACGTGGATGCTAAGATTTAAGGTTTAATTGTGACTAACACCTCTGATTGTGCCGTTGCAGACTTCACACATGTATGAAAATCCGGTCACCATATTCTTCGCAGTTTTCATGGGACTTTGGGGTAAGTGATTCTAAGCATTGGCACACATTGTCCAGACACAGTGACAAGTATCAACATGTTTGCAATGATGATGAGCACATTTGGCCACGTACAGTGTTAAAGAAGTTCAACATACATACGTACAACCATATACAGTACCATCATGTCTTGCAATGTTCGTATGCAGTGATCCTGACAGTCCTATTATGAACCCACTGCTCAATGAGGGCACATTTGGACCATGACTTGTACACATTGTCCTACTCTTACGAATGATAACCGATAATCTTTAATGTCCACTGTGAAGCAGATGGTGTGTATTTTTGTGTAATTAATACACCGGCAATATTAATCAGGGCAGCCACATAATTTGAACCACGAACCTCTGCAACAAGCAACGAATGCGCTACCCCAAGGCGATTCCATGAAAAATACAAAGTGGCCAGGTGGCTCAGAGTTCAGAGTGCTGCGTTGCCGCCGCTGAGATTCTGTGTTGAAATGAAAGTGGCCACCTGCGATTAAACAAGTTTTTCAATTATAGCGAGATGATGGTCTCAACTCAATCACCGATATCTGCACAACAAATAGAAAAAATCCATAATGTTGAAGTTGCTTCTGTACTTAATTTGGCTACATTCCAGCTCTGAGAATAAAAATGTTAGCTTGACTATCACGTAACAAACGCTCCTCTCCGTGGCAAAGCAGTTGGGAAAGAGCTACCCCTACTATGTGGATCAGAGATCACAGAGGTAGCTCTGTGACATTCGCTTTTGTGTAACGTTTTGTAACACGAAGAGCAGCACTGCTCTGTTATAGATCCAAAAGAAATCTCAATCTCATGCCGTGCCACTCATGGTGCAAGTGGGATAAAATTGTGGCAATGTACCAAAAAAAGCCAATAAAGGTATTTATGAAAGACAAAAAAAATACTAATGAAGTTACTTTGAACATTACATTTAACAGACTACATTAGGTAACTTTTGAACCCTTGAGCAATCGATAGTCAAATTACTTTTCAAAGTAAATCCTCCCCGTGTGGTGTGTCGCAACAGCCACGGTGTTCCTGGAATTTTGGAAGCGTCGCCAGGCATCACTCGCATACCGCTGGGACCTGACGGCAGCGGCGCAGGAGGGAGACCCCATCCGGCCCGAGTACCTGGCTCGCTGCACGACCACGAAATGTAACATCATCACCATGGTAATGCTTTTTGCTGTCACCACGGCGACTACCTCATTGCACACACACACCTCTGTTTTGTAATGTTGCATGTGTAACTGTTCACTGTTTTCCTAGTTTTTCTTCTAACATATTTGTTGGCCTTTGCTCAATTTTGTTTTCCTCCCAATATTATCCCGATTGTACTATCGGAATCGTTATGAAACAATGTCCATTTGGAACTCTATGTTATGGAAAGGTTTGCTCAAGCAGATGTTACATAATTACTTCTAAGATCCCTTCAAGTGAACACACACTAGAGGGTGGCCCTTTCCCATCAGCCCTGCTACAAAGAAATGTTCATGATGGTCAAACTAATCTTTTTTTATTCTGAAAGGTGAAATTTGGCCAAATTAAGAAAAGAAACAAATGTAATATTGGTGACCAGGCTGATCGGCTTACTACTTGGTTTAATTGTAGGCAGCTGCCTGGATTCAAGCCAATGAATCTCAGCGCTGCCAGCTCAACTCTCAGACATCAGAACCATCAAATCCATTCCTTTATATCATCGCATGCTTAACTAGTAGTGGGGAAAGCAAATAATGGTTCATCAGTCAACCTTAACGGCTCACACTAACATTGGTCACTCCTACAGACTAATCTATATACAAATGCTTTTCCGTCTATGTCCGTGCATTGTGAGTGCAGGAGGAGGAGCCTCATATGCCTAAGAGGATACTGAGGTTCCGTTACTGCCTCTCTGGGATCATGGTGTTGTTCTGGGTGAGTCCGCCAACTCAACAGCAACATTGAACCCCTTCTCCTGATCCAGTGAGCTATGGTCAAGTCACCTGCTATGTGCCTCATCTTGGAGGCGAAGCAGGTTTTGAGCCTGGGTACTGCACGAATCGGTAACCATCATGCACAAAATGGACTGTAGGCTGCTGCAGAGCTACCTTGTGGCCAACAGAGAACTGCATTCTCATGCTTCCATCCTTTACCAACCTGTACTGGTGTGCATGGTGAAGTATGGGAAAATAACCCTGACAACCTGCACAGGTTTGGGGAGGCCACCATCCAGCAGTGGATTCATATACGGGTTATACATATATATTTTTACTTGACCCAATCCCAACCTCCACACGCTGCTCCCCCAGTCAGAATCGCTCTCAAACTATGTTGTTCCTCCTGTGTGATCCATTGAGTGATTACAAGTGGGGGTATAGATACATGCATAATCATATAACTTACAGCCCTTTGTCAATCCAATCACCTGAAATATCTACTGCTGCCCCAAGGCAATGAATACCTCATGAGCCATATCATGTTATCCACCTGCTCCTGTCAACCTCGATTTGGGTTTCTCAAGACCAGTACTCGGCCTTAAGGCCAGATGAAAAACATGTCCTCAGCTCCTTGGCCTTGAGTGTGTGGCCTCAGTCCGAGGAGGTTTCTTAGAGGTACCGACCTTGACACTGGCCTCATACTAGCGCACCCAACCTTGAGTGACCTTGACACTGATTGTGGCCTAAAAAGCTGCCGCCTTGGCCTCACCTTGGCCTTGTAGCTTTTGGTCTCAACTTCACATCTGAACCTGGCTCGAGGTCTAGCAGGGCCAGGGATAGTAATTCCTTTCATAACATTGCATCATTTTCTACATTTGACCAAGTGACGTTACCATTACACGTTCATTGTGTGTGATGTTAGCGAAACAGCTCAGGTTCTGTTTAACATGTAAGCTTTTCGCGACCAATATCATCCATAATATTTTTTTTGGGTTAGATCGCGTAAATATATGCCATGAAACCCACCACCACCCGACACAGCCAATTAGTAAAGTTGTTCACGTAAACAGAACATGCCAATTCGTTACTAGTACAGCAAATCCACAATATCTACAATCTGAGTACGACGTTTTGCCAGTCATTTGGTTCTGCAGTAGACAAACGAACTGGCACCTCCTGAGTCACACCAGGCTAGCTTGGCACAGCTAACTCACGGCTTGGTTATACAGTGGAAAAGAGCTACAAGACTGTAAATCTCACCCACCTCTGTGTTTCTTGTGTTACTGGCAGATCCTCCTGATTCTTGCTGCAATTTTGGGTGTGGTTGTTTACCGCCTGTCCATCTTTGGCATACTCTCCTCGAGTATCCCCAATCATGTGACCAAGATCAAGGTGATCGGTGCCCTACTCACACCTGATATGGTTACCACCATCACGGCCTCCATCCTCAACATCGTAATCATATTACTACTCAACAAAGGTTACGACAAGCTGGCCCTCGTCCTCACTGATCTGGGTAGGTGTTATCACCATCACGGTTTGCATATGTTTATTTTATTATACGCCACCAGAGAACACATGTAAATTTGAAGATTGGATAAATGTTGTGCATGGTAAATATTGTCGCTGTAAAATGTCATCATGATTTTAACCTTGCACCATGAGGCCATGAATAGCAGCATCAGTGCATCATCCAATCACTTGTTCAACTACTGCCTGTTTTTGTCAGAACTCTGTTAAATTTTTCCTCCAGTTTCATTCCGATTGGGCTATCAGAATCGTGTCTTGAGATGAAGTATCCAATGGGATCTCTTGTAGACCAGTGCAACCCTTAATGTCATGAAATGGCCCTAGAAGTGAGCTACCTCTGAGACCCTTCATTCAAGTGAACTCTGGTTCACACATTAGAGGGAAGCACTTTTCAATCCACACTGCTACGGAATATAATGTTAATCTCGTAACAGTCAAATTGCTCATTCTCACAACTAAAATTTCACCAAATTAAGTGATGAACCAAATGGTGTATGTTACAGATGTAATGCCATCATTAGTAATAGTCCTGAAGCCATTAATTTACTGCACTTGAGAACACATGTTACCAGAGGTCGCTGCCTGGATTTAAACCCAGGATCTCAATGGTGCCAACTTAGCGCTCTGATTTCACCTCTCGATCCATTGAATCACTGAATGTAATTGTGGGCTGACCCTCACTGCTGCATTGCTACCTTCTAGCCAGCAAACAGCTCTCTGCTTGTGTTGGTCATGTTGCCCGCTACTGAGCCCTTTATTAGTAATTTATCCTGCTGAAGCCTGCACCCCCTCTGAAAGGTGACCCATGATAATTAGCGCTGTCCTCCAGACAGTCTCGTCCCTTCACCTGATGAAGGCCGCTTGTGTTGTGGCCGAAGCGTCGTGAGAATATTATTGTGTTATTTTATTTTATCAATTTATTATTTTATTCTCATTCTACGTGACTTTACCGAAAGAACCAAAGAAAATTAATCCTTGCAGTCACGAAAGCTTTAAATCGAAATTTAATACACCTTAAAGATATTTGAAAATCAAGTGCACTGGCTTTCAGACATCATACGGACAGTGTAAATGGCTTAATTGCAAATGGAGACTGAAGGACACTCCACAGGGTGAATGTGGTGAACAACACCTGGTAAACAACTTGTCCACTGTCACTCATTCCCCAGCAACATCTTTGAAATTCACTTTTGATCTTCAAATTCATTTTAATGGATATCAAAGCACGTCACATTGTGAAATGTTGCTATTCCTCAATGCGGCATCATTATCAGTGGCTTTTCGTAGCCTGTGTGCCAGAAACTATGTAAGTAACATCAAAACCGATTGCCCTGTTTGATGTCTGTGTCCCTGTGTGCCTTTGTATCATACCCACAGAGATGCCCAAGACGCAAGGAGAATATGAGTATCGGCTGACGTTCAAGAAATTCTTATTTCAGTTCGTCAACTTCTACTCGGCGTCTTTCTACATTGCATTTTTCAAAGGGAAATTCATCGGCTTCCCCGGAAGCTACACTTACTTTGGAAAATGGAGAATCGAGGAGGTGTGTAGATCTGAGGGGTTGGCCCTGTCTTTTCTATGCTGTTTGTACAACATTTTTATGTTTTACTTTTGTAGTTGATATTTTTCCCAACAATTGTCTTCACACCGTGCTGTTGGTGAAATGTCGAAATAAGGACTCTTTCTTTTGGAACTCTAAAAGGCCTCATTGTCTTCACACCTGGTCACCAGCTCTAGCATTAACACAGTCTCCGGAGTAAAAAAGTTTTCGAAACCAGACTTGAGAGAGCACGAGGTCACCACGAGCAGAACACGTGTTAGACTGATGCAATTGGTAACCCAGTTACCTTTAGGGTGTTAGTTTATCACATACTTTGCAAGTACTACCCTTGTGGTCTCTCATTGGACATTTTCAATTATATACCGTATTTATCAAACGCCATTTATTTAAAATTATATATTTGATCATCCTTAAAAATGTACAGTATTTCAGACCCCCTCAAGGATATATTTAGCCACTACCTATGACTGACTGTGGCGCAGTGGAGCACGTTGTGTTAGAGAACGGCCCCGTAATATATCAAGAACGAATTCTGGAGTAAGGAATTAAGCAGCATTGCGTTGTGCACACGTTAAATCAATGTCATTAAGACAGTGTTAATGACACGTAGTTTAACATTTACATAATTGCCATTCAGAGTCACCCTGAGTATTTGCAGTCTATGCTCGGAAGAAAGTCCATTGCCCAAAATGTGCCCCTGTTGCTCATGTTTCTGTTTGAAGGCAGACTTGAGTATATTTGGTGTTATATTAAGGTGCCTACTTCTGCTGCAGATTTGCAGAAAATCGTCACGAGGGCGATTCATTGATTGAAATCCTCTCAAAAACAATACAGATAAAGGATAAAGAATACAGCTTATTATTTAAGTGCCTCTGTGTTTTCTACCAACTTAATTTCATGTTTTACGATTATTATATTTACTAGACGATGCTCTGGAATTAAACTCACCTGATACTAAACACCAACTGCAGTATGCATGTTGTGTGTTGAACTTATTTTGCACCGTACACAGTCTGCATCGGATGTGTGGGGGAAGGACAACAAACAAAACATCAGATGCGCCACCATTTTCTTTATTTAAAATACATGAGGGGGAGGGGGAAAGTGTTTCTTATAATCTGGAGAATATTGATATTCTTAATCACTGTCCCCTCTAACATATGGAGCCGTCACTTTTGCAGTGTGCAATTGACTGAAGAGAAGAATGTGAGAGGATCATTAGAAATGATGTGTGGTATCCATATATGTATTACCCAATATTTCATATCTTCAGTGTTTAACCTGAATCTATTCTCCACCCCATCCCCCCTCCAGTGTCCCCCAAACGGCTGTCTCTTTGAACTGACTTCTCAACTCACTGTCATCATGGTAGTGAAGCAGATGGTTGGCAATTTTCAGGAGGTCATCATCCCGTAAGTATCGCATGAACACATGAAAGCTGTGAAGTCTGATTACGGCGTTTCCTCGTGTAACGCGGTAGATGCGTTCCTGAAAATTTCCGCCTGAAGTAAAAACGCGCAAAGCAAGGAATTACTGAGTTAATCACATTTTCACAGTACATTCAACCTGCAGTCATTCCAAAGTGGGATAAACAACTCAGGCTAGGCTGCCGTGTTACTGTATCATTCGGCATCCTGTATCAAACTGCTCAGCCGCGCAACTCAAGACAGTCGTTCATCGTCGACTGCTCAGGAAAGCATTATAATTGCCGCGTTCGGCGTTTTAACAGTGTGCATTCCACATTATAATGGACACGTTCCACGTTGTGTGAAAAGTTTTCCCAAATATAAGAACCATGTTACAATGCAAATGTGTTGTGTGAAAACGCATTCAGCGAAAAGTCGGGTCGACAGCTTGTTAGCAGTGTGCACTGGTTAAGCAGTGAACACCAGTCAAGTGGACAAAGTTCACCTCGTTAGTATCATGCGATATTCCGATCAGACGCTTTGTACATAGTTTCATAATATTAGACAAGCAACTCCCATGACTGAAAGAGTGTAGTGGATTGACAACGGGCTAAATGAAAAACAGCTACTACTTAGGTTTTAGCAGTTGTTTTGTACAGCTCTCTGACATGTTTTGTGTCATACCGCATATTGTTTGGCATGTCTTGACGTTTCGCTCCACGTGCTTGGGATATTCACATGATACAACCTGAAAACGCAGTGGAAAGCTATGAAATAGCAAACCTAGTGTTGATGAACAAATGGATATGCACGTGTGTAAGGGTGTCTCTGTGTCTGCACATGCGTACCTCCCTCCACAATTCCCCAGATGGTTCAGCAATTGGTGGGCCCAGCGTCGGGCCAAGCTAAGGCCTGAGGCTGTCTACACGCGCTGGGAGCAAGACATGGACCTACAGCCCCAGAGCCCACTTGGACTCTTTGATGAATACCTCGAGATGGGTACAATGAGCTCAGAGGATCACACTATGGAGTCAACGCGTTTTACTTTATTATAAAAAAACACACAATTGGGTATCATTTGACTATATAGGCACGTGTGTACGGCCCCTGTGTATCTGTCGGACATTGTTGTGGGAGGGAAATTACCCACACTTCGGGTTGTTGAAGGCAGGGAGCACAGATGTAAGAGCTTAGATGTACAATACAACAATGTAATTTGCTGCACTGTCCTATGCTGCTCACAACCCCACAATAACTATTGCATGGTCACCCATCCAACCAATTTTCAGGCTCAGCTCTCCTTAACTTCTGGGATCTGATTAAATCTGACGCATACTGGGTGATTTGGCCATAGGCACCAATCTATGGATATACTGTAACACAATTGTCTTTGAGCATGCGTGTATGTGCATATGTACGGAGTTAAGTTTTAGAAACAATAGGAGCACATATTTGCTCCTCTTGTCTGCTAACCAATGCAGCTACATTGGTCAGCTTGGGTTGACGTTTCTCCCCCTTACTATTTATTTAAAACTCTTGTGCATCATGTCCACTGTGGTTAACTGCTGTGATTTGTTGGCATTTCAGCCACAGTGCATATGCCTAAAAATGTGTGGTACGGTTAATGGAGTCCTCAATACAGGATGTGATCTAGTTATTATAGCCACCTAGTGGTGGAAAATGGTGCAAAAGAAACCCAGGTGAACCAGAGCTGAGCATTAAAGATGGTAGTGGCTGGTCGCATCTCAGTGGCCAATGTAATGGACACGATAATTTTGTGAACAAATGATACGAAAATGTGATCATATTTTGGGGTCTCCTTTGACTAAAACACATTCAATGCATTGAAAACATGTTTTGTTTGCTTAAAGTAATCACAACATAACAGCATTAAGAGTGTGTGTCTATATCCTGTTTCACTCATTATCCTATCCTTGCCCCCCTACCCATTCTCAAAATATACCCCAGTTATCCAATTCGGGTTTGTCACTCTCTTCGTGGCATCATTTCCACTTGCGCCATTGCTCGCACTGCTGAACAACATCATCGAAGTGCGGGTCGACGCGTGGAAGCTCGTAACAAAGATGAGGAGGCCTGTGGTTTCGCGAGCAAGAGGAATTGGAGCCTGGGCCGACATTCTGAGTATCATTGCCACCCTCTCTGTAATCACCAATGTAAGTCGCCAGATTGTCCGCTCGCTTTCTCGCTCAACATAACATGTCATGTTAGCCGTGTGGGTTCTTTTTACCATACTTCACCATTCTGGTCATGGCAGGTTTGAGAAGAGGTGTAGTGGGGGACCAGGAGCGGTTCGGGTATCACTTGTCACTGATGTTAGTCGTAGCTGGAAGTCAATTGCATGTGTGCTGAATTCAAAGTGCAGTGCACGAATCACTGCACCACCGCTCCTATCCACTCTCTCCCAAAATCGCAAAAGGTAAAGCCTTGCAATTGCTTGCTCATGTCACTGCTGGCAGAAGGGCCTCAACTAAAGGTAGCTCTAGAGAACCCCTCTACACGGTATTTGGCCTACTCTTCCATGATGACCAGACATGTTGTAAGATGTGGAATTACCTGCGCTAAAACAGTGATGAACCCATTTATATTGCTAATTGGACAGAGGTGGGGGAGATTTAAGAAAATGATCCATTGCTTCAACTGTTGTGTCAGGAGACTGAACTGACGACTGCCAGATTGCAAGTCCTTATATGGTAACCATTTCACTCTGGCAGCAACCCCCCAAATTGTATTTGTGAAAATTAATGTAATTGCCAAGGTAAGATGTTCAGAAGCCTTGGTCAAATCATTGCATGCTAAGTGACCGCTATCGCTGTGCCTCCGTATGCTAATTCCACAGTCATGCATCTTGGCGTTCACAACGGACATCATCCCACGCCTGGTGTATTATTATGGATACTCAGCAGAGTATGGCACAGGTTCGCCTACAATGCATGGGTACACGGAGGACAGCTTTTCAATTTTCAAGATCAGCGACTTCAAGGAGCAAAATTATCCCAACATCCTGCCAGCCTGGTTTGATCCGGCAATCCACACAACCTGCAGGTTTGTGCCATTCAGTGTCATGCCCAGCTATCGGGGGTGCCGTCCCTGCGAATGTGATGCACTGATCTCTGGGTGTGTTGTCCAGGTAGATGCGACATCCTTCTGGGTGTGGCGTCCTCCTGGCTCCGCCCCTTCCTGATTAGGCTCGTTTTCTTCCTCTTTTCACTCCGTGACTTTCCTTTTAAGACCCACACTTCCCCTAGGCCCCACCTCTGTTTATGCCCTGCCCCTTACCGTGGACACAGGGTTTGGCTTCGTTGGGTAGTAAGGGGTTGTGGTAGGGTTGGGGGAAGAGTGTGCATGGTGGGTGGGGACAGTAAAGGGGGTGGGGGGGGAATTGGAGGGGGGGAGCAGTGGGTACGGGTGGGATGGCTTCACAACCAAAGTCCCACTTAGAGAAATATAATAATAGATTGATATAAATTCTAGCTCATTGTTACCTTGCTAAAGAGTAATGTTATTTATTTATCTATCGATCCACGACTGCTTAATTGAGTCTCAAGATCCCTTTGCAGGCAGACCGTGCATTGGGATTCCAGTTTAAGGTGGTTTTATGCATGTGGGATGCAATAAGAGGTCCTGGAGAACCCATGATATTGAAATGAAGCTTAAAGGTTCACACAGACATGAAACCACTTGGTCTACAGCCATCTTCTGGTCACCTCAGCACAGATAGTTAAGAAATTGATGCGATCTACCAACCCTTTTCTCTAACGTTTTTGAATTGCTGGCATACACAACTATAATCAATATAACCATATTGATCGATATTTAATATAACCTTACTTGACTATGATCAAATCACCACGAATACAGCTGATCTTAGATTCCGGAAGTCAAGCCGGCTTGAGCCTTGTTCATGCTTAGATTGATGATCACCATGCACAATGCAGGTGCAGTAGGCGACTGTGGAGCTAGGTTGTCAGCAGTGGGTAGTTCAGCAAAATTAACAGTTGTGCTATATTGCTCTCCCATTATCTGTACTCCCTGCCTTCACCAACCTGGCATGGACCAGCGTGAACCATTGTCAAAAGAGCCCCCACAAGCTGCACGTTGTGGGAAGGCCCTCTTTCAGAAGCGGATTTTTTTAAGGGCTGTGAACGCATTTACCGTTTGTGCACAACCATACTTGTTCAATTTAGCGCCAACTCTACTTTCTAGGCACTTTGCTCAATATAGTCCATGCGTGCTTGTGGTTGTACGTGTGTAGGTATCCAGGTTATCGCTACCCGCCGGATCATCCCCAAGCCTACTCCGTCACCAAGCAGTACTGGCAAGTACTGACGGCAAAGCTGGCCTTCGTCATTGCCATGCAGGTACACATCAACATGCACACACAGACACACACACATTCATAAACCCATTGAAAGATAAAGGTACAGCCCTCCAATTACTTGCTCATGTCACTGATGGCAAAAACGCTCCTGCTATAGGGAGCTCAAGAGAGACCCTTAAGATGTATTTTTACTGCTCTTCCACACTGGTCAGACGTCTTGGGAAGATGTGGGAGTTCCCACACTGGACAGAACCAAACTCAGCCGACCAATTGACTGGATGTATTCCATTTACACTGCTAGGTGGATAGAGGCAGTGGAATGTAAAAAAAACTTTCACCATTGTTTACACTCCCACGACCAAAGATCAATTCACACCCGTGACCTCTGGATTGCAAGTCTAGTGTGCAAAGCCTTACACTACTGCACCATCGTATAGACTCATCTGTGAGCAGTTGTTAAGGTCAGCAGAGCAAACCGTGATCATTGTCAATGGGTCATTACAGATAATGCCAGTAATGCTATTACACCTCACAATTGCACAGTATTTCTGAGATCACAAATAATAGTGGTAATACAATACTCACATTCATCATGCAGCAGACGATTCATGTTGTTGATGCAATTTGTCATACGTAAGCATGTGTGCTTGTGGGAAGGGGAGCGGCTGCGTTGTTGTTTGTGAACTGCGCTACCAATCCTGTGTGACCGGAGTACTATTTCTGGCCACAGCCAACAACAGTGGAAAATATTAGAACCAGTGTTGAGCTTCCTTTAAGTTGATTCTGTCTTAAAATGAGTACTTGATGAAGTGTGTGAAAATCATCACTGGCAAGATAAACGTGCACACCACCCCCACAGGCACTGTGCGAACCTTCATAGATGCACTTGTCTCAGTCTGTGAAAGGCTACACAGGGAATCTTTGTAGTGGTGACATGGCCGAGTGTAAGTGTTTGCTGATTGTTGCGGTAATTTGCGGCTGCCCAGGTGAATACGGTGGGTGCATTAACTGCACATCATAAATGTTGCCTGCTGCATAGTGAACGTAAAAAACCCATTAAGTAATTCAAAAAAAGTGCCTCGGTATAATTTGCCAAATGTTCAAAAATTACTCAAATGACTTAATTTAATTTGGGAAAAACGACGTAACAATATAATATCCCTAGGCTGCAGGTCCCCGGAATAGTTGACCTGAGATGTAAAGCACTTTGAGATGCTGCCATATTATATTTAGTAAGCACCCTTTACATGCAAATCCTGAAACTGAAAATCCTTTACCTGTGTGTGGACGTGTGCAGCACGTGGTGTTACTCACGAAGGCCTGCATTGCATACATCATCCCGGACACGCCATCCCATGTGCGCGCCTGCATGCGCCGTGAGCGCTTCGTCGTACAGACGATTCTGCAGCAGGCAGAGCTGGGCCGTCTCCGTAACACCCTCCTCACCGATGCCCCCAGCTCACCGCCATCGCCTCAATTCCACGTTGAGGATGAGCAGGCAGAGATGGGCCTGCTTCGCTGCTCACTGCATAAGGAGTCTCCTGGCGTATTGCACCCACCCCAGCGGTGCCACATGGAGAATGAGCAGGCAGAGAAGACTGGTGACGACTCACTGCTGAAGGGATCCGAGGAGGAATCAAGCAGCGAGGATTCGTCAACTGTCTTCTACAGCATATAAATCTACTCAGACTTTTAAAGGAGGCTGCTATCCTAACGCTGTTTGCTTGTGGACAAGGACATTGCAGTCGAGGACTATCTGTATACATATTAATAAATAGTTTATGATTTAACATGTCTCAATCATCTCATGTCTTTTCATACGAATCACGATGTGAATGAGGAAAACTAGAAATTATTGTTATTTTGTAAATATTTTTTATTTTGGTTTAACACGTAGGCTTTCGGGCCCAATATCATCCATAGAGGTGTTTTTTGGGTTAGATCGCGTACATATATAAACGTGTCGTTAAAACCCGCCACCACTCGATACAGCCAACTAGTAAGGGTTGTCACGGAAACAGAACAAGCCAATTCGTCACTGGTACTTTGGAGAGCCAAGCCACAACATTTATAATCGGAGTACGACGTTTTGCCAGTAATTACAACTAGCTTCATCAGGCGACAGCCAGATTTGTGACACTCTCGCGCAAAGTGGGGGGGGGGGGGGGAGATAACCGAGTCAACGTACATTATGCATGTGCATAATGAGAGCATTTTGATCTTGTCCTTCCTGTCTATTGTGTATTAAAATAGCCGTACCAATGGTAATCCCTATTGAAGTATGGTACCCTTTATAGGCATGCATTTAAATAATGTATTATTTGTTGGCACCCGTGTTCAGCAGTAGCAGAGCACACGTGCCAACAAGGACACTCAGTTGATTTTAATGTTGAAGTTCTGTGCAAAACTAGCTACTGCTGGCCAAGAATAATTCGAGAATCTATCGAAATTGAAAGAAAAATTTACCGTTCGGATAGCTACCGCCTTTGTGCTGTGTGGAAGCGACCCATCAAATAGTACATTAGATGAAACTCCGAGTACCCACGCAGGAGGTATAGTGGTAAAGCAGTGGAGGAAAAAAAGCAAATTTTTAAATTTGCCCTTGTTGAATGATAGAGTCGAGACACACAGCAAGCGAGATTAAGAAAGCGCATCGGAAGAAATAACGGAGGAGAGAGAGAAGACAATTGCTTGCTGGAGAAGGAAAGGCATTCCTACCGAGGGAGACAAGTTGACAAAGATTTTGATAATGGGAACCGGTGACGTGGCTCGATCTTCCCTAGGTGCGCAACACGCTACCGAAAGAAAACAAAATCCTATTCAAAGGCTAAATAAGCTCCATTTTTTGTATAAGAGCCGGATAAACAATAACCCCATCCATAGATTGAGGAAGAAAGGGAAGAGCCTGAACAAAGGGGAGGAGATTACGACGGAGATGAGTTGGAGGTGGAGAGAAGGGGAGAGGGGAGGCCGTAAAGGCGGCTGCACATTCAAGGAAAGCGGCGTAGAAAGAGTTGAACGGGGACATGGAGACAACAGACAAAGGGTGGAGAAAGAGGAAGGGAGGATCTTTCAGTGCTCCCTACAGGAAACCCACAAAACTGAATTTCCTAAACTCGTGTCGCCTCCGTGACAGCAGCACCACCAGCGCCACAGACTCACGCTCCCCAAATCGATAATACCATCTCCATTGCCGACCAGCCACGAGATGGCTGCTCTCAACACCTCGGTCGTGGTGTATGCAGCAAAAGACTTCCGGCTGGTGAGCATCCGGCCATTGCGAGGGTTGGAAATAAACTGAAGCACGGGGCGACTCCCACAACCTTCGGGTATTTCCCAACTGGATGACGTCTTGGGACGAAGCCAGAAGTAAGCCAAATACGCACTCAATAAATGGGACAAAGATCCCAGAGAAGCCTCCAGAAATGTCACAGGAGGCTCGGGTGTGAGAAACCAGACTCCATGTGGGGTCCTCCAGACCTTTGCCCTCCAGTTCATCAACATTTGTAAAAGCAGGACGTCTCAAAGGTACGTAGCATGGGTGAGGGACGATGTTGAGAACCACGTTCCATGATTAGGCGCTTTGACAGGTTGGGGTCCGAGTAAACTTTTAATGGACCTCACCCTACGACATTACGGATAGAAGGATAGTGTGCCGGCACAATCCAGACACCCTGCTACACCGAAACACTCTGCTGCATCAAACTCCCTGGTACAGCTAAACACTGGCACGATTACGCTCAAATACACACAAACTCTCACTCAGCCAGTTGGTACACAGGTTGTCAGTTGTGGGGGACGCGGGCCCCCGGCTCCCCCCCTGGGGGAGGGCTGATCTCGAGAGGGCTGCGGGCTCCGGACTCCTCGCTCGAGTGAGAGCAGCCGCTACTCGACTCCTCGCTCGCGGGGAGAGGGCTGCCGCTCTCTGGCTCCTCTCTCTGGCTCCAGATCCACCCAGGACGGAGATCACAACCCCAGTCTCCTCCAACAGCTACCACAGACACAACAAATCCGTCAATATCAGTTGGTTGACACCGAGGCGACCGCAAGGCAAACACCGGCTTAAAGCTAAACGATACGCATGGAGCTGCATCTCACAATGCAGTGCACGAAAACTGATTAAATAATACAGATTTAAGTTTGCAAATTAACACAAAATTCGTTCTCAATTTTAGTTTTCCAAATGCGCTATCGGCGTAATGTCAAGAGACAAATAAATCATCCATTCGTAAATCTCGCATAGCCGTGCAGGCCCTGTGTCATAAAATGCGGTGGGTAGCCTTTTATCTTGTACACAATAGGAGCCAACACTTTCACATTAGCTGTGTTATGAGATTGTGCAGCGCACGAGAGTCAAGCTGAGATTGTTATTCTCAGAGATGGAATTAGGAAAATGAAGTGCAAAACCCAAGTTTAATGAGACTGTAATTTTGTGCAGTCGCTGGTGACGGGGCTCGGACGATCGACTTGATAAGACTTGAGACCTCGGTTTCAACCCAAGCAGTCAAAATCCAGATTCAAGCCCAGAATCTCATTATTGCCAACGCACCGCTTTGATCTCTGAGCCACCCGTCCACTTTGCATATATAGTGTTATCATATATTTTATCTGAATGTCACCGCTGTACACTCAATTTTAACGGTGATTTTCAATATCTACCTTTGGGATGTTTGCCAAATTCACAGATATTTTTTAAGAGTGACAAGAGAAAACCCATGCATCTTACGTGACACTTTGTTGTGCTCTGCATTGGCAGTGATTGAATAACGCTTAAACGTATTTGAGTTATCGACAAATAAGTTTTAAGTTGGTAATAATAAACTAATATTACCGCGCACAATTTTGGAAACAAACTTAACATTGAGCGCCACTCGGAGGCGATAAGTACACTCAAACTTTGCACGGGCAGTGTCGTACACCTACTTGCTGTACTGCCTCTTACCAGCTGGAGGCGGGTGGGCTCACGCACGCCACGTACGCACCTGTGCGTTGCGATGGAGGATGTCCAAGAAGGAGCCGAGGCCCAGGTTGGGGAGGTTGCGCGAGTCAAAAGCTCGGCAAGCTGCTTCTCCACGCGTGACAGCGCGGGTAGGCCCAGGGGCTCTGCCATCTTACTTGCGTGGCTCAGCAGACGGACCAGATGCTCGGCTACCGCCTCTGCGAAGGAGACAAGCAATGCCATTGTAGGAGAGGACAACGATGCTGTAACTCACTCCAATAGGCTCAACAACTGCAACTCTCTCTCTGCCCTCCCACCCCCCACGTCTCATCTACGGCCTCCCGATAAGTTTCATCATCACTCTCCAGATGACTCAAAAAACAAGTTTAACACGAAGGCCTTCGCGACCAATATTACCCATAATAGAGATGTTTGGGTTAGGTCACATAAATAGTGCATATTAAAGCGTATTATTGAGTGCATGTTTACATGATCTAACCCAAAAATCTAGATGGACTAAAAAAAACCACTGGCAGACTTCTCGCACCCGTATGCAAGACGATATCGCCCCAATATTCGAATTGTTCAACTATCCCCCGAACCAGTCCAGGATTAATTTCAAGATCACACTCAGCATTCTGAAGGTCCTCCGTGGTCTGACCCCCTATGTACAATACAAGAAACTACATTTTATTCAGATTGTGCTTTCGATATTGTGTAATGAGACGGAGTATCCACTCGGATCTCTCACGGAGCAGCGGAACCCGTCCTATTGGAGAATGGCCCGCAGAAGAGAACATCACAAAGCTACCTCTGACATTGCTTCTAGTGACCTCTGGTCCACAGAGTAAAGGGAAGCACATTCCCACCCACTCTGTTGAGCCGATATTGGACTTGGTCAAATTAAGTGCATAGCCATTTAGTATGTCTTGGGTTTTTTTGACAGTCATTAATGACCGAGCTGAGACCATCAACTGGCTGCACTTGACAAAAGCAAGTTTAATCACAGGTGGTTACCCAGATTCGAACCCAGGATCTCAGCGTTTCCAGCTCAATGCTAATAATCTCTCTCAGCCACCCGGGTCATCTCGATGTAGATCTGACAAACTGATGCGTCGTGATATGCCAAACTCTTACTAATGCATTAGTAATAATCGATACGAGATGTGAAATAAGGTGTTTAGAGAAGCTACGACAATTCAGCGCGCGTGCAATCCAGTAGACTCTTGATTATCCGTGTGCGGTTTATCTGATTTGCGGATTAACCACGCACATGAGATTTTTACTTATTAATAACTCATGGATTTTCCCTTAGGCCCAAATTAATAATCTAAAAATAGTTATACATTGTAATTCTTGGAAATGTTTGTTACAAGTCACGTGCTTATATCGAGCAAATATGTGCGCCCATGAATCCGAAATCTACGTGATCACCTCGACAGTACAGTAGTTGCATATCTTTACAACAGTGGGTGGAGTTTGATTGATGGTGATTGGCGTGGCTCTGCTATCCACTTAGAGGGCCGAGTCTTCTGCTCGGGAGCAGGAAAGTTTTATCACCGACCACGTGCATCGATCGGTTGATCGTTAGTTTGTGGCATAGAGATCCGCAGAAAATAGATATCTTTGGATCATCCGAGATTTTTTATCATCCGCAGCCATCTTCCCCGTAATTAGCGCGGATAATCGAGAGTCTACTGTATATGCAAGTTTGTCTCCTTACTCCCCGGAAGAAGCGGCGGTCTGGTGTCGGGAGTGCTGATGTTGCCGAGAAACGCGGCCGGTTTCTCCTTGACCACGAGGTCGCGAGGAGTCTCGAGGGAGCCACAGCACAGAGCCAACTGAAACAGCTTCCCGGCCAGCGTGTCCCCTTTCACCTGCCCCAGGAAGTCCTGCACACACTGTTGGTGGAAACAATAAAGGACCCAAACCACTTGCAGCCATATCACTCTGTTGGGACAAATAGAGGGTGACACATGCATAGATGTCCGACCAATTTCAATGCCCCCCCTTACTTTTGTCTCAACGTGTGACTGAATTTTGTGAAAGCGATGGCCCTAAATATTATAGAGGAGAGTTAATTCAGTGGTAGAGAAAGTTTTTTTGATAATGGTGGAAGTATCCACAGACTTGAAACGTATGGCGATTATCACTCATTAAATAATTCCGAGGACAAATGTATTATGGAAAATCTTTGACAAATGTAAGCAAATGCATGAACTTTCTCGCACGGTAATTTTGTTGCATTAAGTCCAGACGCCATTGGCCCCACCTTCTTCAGCTTATTCACAAAGATGTCCTCGGCATTCTGGAAGACCTGCAGCACCATCTCGGTCGCCGGCTGTGTCGTGAACTGTCGGCGAAGATCGGCGCTCGTCCCTGGCAAGGGGAACGACTCCAACAGGTATTTCTTGATCTTGTGTGGCCGGCCCTCCACCTCCTGCTTGATGTCACACTCGATGCGAGCCAGCCCACGGTCCATCACCTCCCACTCGCCTTTCTGGGCCTTGCCGATCACCTAAACAAACAACACAATGTTAGCAACTGTGGCGGCCACAGGTGCAGGGCAGTGCTGTACTTGCGATGATGGAACACGTGATGGACGAGTGGTTCAACAGCGAATGCAAGGTGTGCTGCTAATGCACGATTGCAATCGAGAGATGGGATTGGTGGATCATCCTAGCAGCAGTGGCTTTTGGCAAGCCATCGAACAAAGACAGTTACCGCATCACTCGCTTTCAGATGGGCTTCTGCGGCCAACTGGAATGCTCTTCCTTTCGATATTAGGAAGCCATTGGAGCTATGCACTTTTAAATCTAGATTGAAAATAATTTCTTTAGAACTGCTTTTTGTGTTCAGTTTGTTGCCCTCCACACCTCCGATTAGCACAGTTGGCTACGTACAGTGCGAAAGAAGTTCAACATATATACTTGTGGTTTTACCCAATCCAGTCATTTCTGAGTACTTGTTTAGATTTGCAAATTTTGATTCTGACGCCGGCACACATGTCCTCCTCATTCATTAATAACAACACGGGATTTTTTTTTTTACATTATTTGTGAAGCATATAGAAATGCAGTTTTGGATAATACACCCGCAATATTAACTAGGGCGACTCCTGGGATCGAATCGCGAACCTCTGAAACAAGCGACAAATGCACAAAGACTCGGGAAAGAATATTTCTGTAAGGAACGGTAAAGTAAAATAGGCCTCAGCCTTCAATACGATATATATTAACATGATGTACTTACACGAGCAGTTACTTCAGTGCTCTTGTCACAGCACTGCACCCCCAAAACTGAAGTCGTGTTGGAAGTCTGTCTCAGACTGCATGACAAAAGGATACACCACATTCACTTGACAGGGAGACAGGTGTGAAACTTGTGTGCCTGAGCAACTGAGGATAGCTCAGCATTGTGGCCGTGTAAGGCAAACGCAGGGGCGGGGGAATATTGGTAAAAGGCTGATGCAGTGTCACTCTCAGGTGTGAACACAGCGACACGTACGTTGTGGCTGTGTGTCAGCAATTCCAGAACGCATTTAATTCAGAAAGTAAACCCCCTCAAGGGCAACAACAATACATACTTGAGGCAATCTTGATTTGAAGCTTTCGCGACTGCAGGAATCCACACTCTTTGGTTCTTTCGGTAAAGTCACGTAAAATCGAGGAGGAGGCCGCTTTCCTACCTTACAGTTACACGCTAATTTCTCACGTTAACATCACTAGCCCTGGCCACTTCTTTATGACCCATGGGCTACATACATTTCAAACCATTTAAAACAGTCTGCCTCAGCAGCACACCAAGGCTTTCCCACCTGATGACGGACGCTTGTGTTGCGCCCGAAACGTCGTGATTTATTTTATTTTATACCTACGTGACTCTACCGAAAGAACCAAAGAGTCTACTTGAGGCATCCAATAATAATAATAATACAATTCGCAGTCAACAAGCGACGCAATGCATACACACGTACACACACACACACACGCTCATACACGCAGGCACGGCACGTACGGAAATGCCCAGAGGTATGCTGGTGATACGGATGCCCAGATCGTGAATATCCGGAGCCCCGTATCGTTCCATGAGATGCTTCAGCAAGTCCGGCACCTTGAAGCGTGCCATCACTCCTTTGCCTCGGGAGCTGCGGCTCTTGGCCACGAAGGTCCTAAACTCTGCCGCAAACAACAACAACACGAGCGGGTTACGCAGAGCGCATGCTAGGGGAGCAACGACGACGCATTGATTCGGACGTGATCATTCATCCTGAAGATCGCGATATGCACACCGGATCGCGTGCGTAAGAATTTATGTTTTAGATTTGTATACGTTGCGTGTCATTGTTTCATATTGTCCAACACCCACCCACTCCAGTCACTAGAGCCGGCTGTGTTCACGTTTTAAAACAAGGCGTTGAATCTAGAATTTATTTACGAGCCCTCAATCGCGATAATCAATTGATTCGCGACATGGGTGGCTGGGGTGGCGCGTATCGCTTCTGTTTATGTCTGCAAGGAATCACTTGCTGAGCCTTCGTATCATTTCAAATACCAAACAAATTAATGCATCAGTAGCACTGGGGCCTTGAAAAAGGGAAAAAAAATCCGATAAGCGACGTTTCGGGCAATGACCCTTCTTCATATTGCATAGAAAGGCCAGAGAGATTGAGTGAACAATAAGAATTGGAAACTGCACTTCACAGCGATTACCGTGTTTCAAAAGTTATTAGGTAACCATTCATATGAACCTTATGGCGGGACCCCGGGGTCTCATAAGTCCCCGGCTCTTGCATAAACATTATATTATATATTATATATAATGTAAACATTATATTATATATAATGTAAACATTGTGTTATAATGTAAACATAAACTTTGCTTTTTTTCACCAATGGGTTTGAAGGATGGTGGCAAGTGTTGTCTTGTTAAACTATGCCTTTAAAACTGAAAACTACTTACCTACAGTAGCTCTATTTACATACACTATCTAAAAAATAATTTACTCCCCTCTGTCAATCATCGTGTTTCTCAGTGTGGATTTGTAAACACACTTGTTAAACAATACATAAAATAGTACGCGTTTTCAATGCGCTGTTCATATCGTAAAATGCGTTTTTACAAATGTGACTCTACAGCAGTTGCAGAGCCGCACTTTTATATAATTCAGGTCAAAGCCAGATAAACAGTGGAGGATAAACATCGCATGAAGGCGGGGCAATTGTTGTGCAATCATTTCAGGTCAAATTTACAGGTGCGTTTTATTCATGCCACACAGGTAGAGAGTTGAGAGTGAAACCTGGCCCACTGGCATCGTGAATCATGGATCATGAGTCACCCGGACTTGTTGTGTTTGTTTATGGTTGCTATACAAGCCATCAAATCTACACCACGAAGAGAGTTGATGAACAAGTAGGAGAGTGTGTAACTGGATTGCATTCATGTGCACAGGCGTTTCACATGTGAATATAAAATAAATAACGTCGACTCAAACGCCACTCTTTAGGATTTGGCACACTCAATAACATTTTAATTGATAAATTAAGACCAACAAACCATAATCAAATGGGTCATGCATCGATGTACCAATTGTGGTTACGGACTGCTAAAGAAGAAAATGATGAATGCAGATTCGAAGCGAGTTTAAACGTGAATCTACACCATTTAAATATATTTTAAACAACCCGTTGCAAACATGACAGTAATTTGAAATGTAGCACTGTACATCAGAACAATTTGAAAGACGTTAGAGATTTGAAACTGTCCAAAAAGAAAGGAGGAAAATAAATGTATTTTTACATAATACAGGTTTTTGGGGTAAGATTGCATAAATATAAAAATATGTCGGTAAACCCACCACCACCCGACACAGCCAATTAGTAAGGTTTGTCACTTAAACAGAACATGCCAATTCGTTACTAGTACAGCACACCGGTTGTGTGTTAGAGAGCAAAGCCGCAACATTAACAATCTGAGTACGTCGTTTCGCCAGTAATTACAACCAGCATCATCAGGAGGCAGCCAGAATTGTGGATTTTAAAATGTAGATTTATTTAAATCTAAATTAAAAAAACATATAGAGAAACTGGAACATTATTATTACAGAATTTGGTGAGACATGTCGAAAAGAGAATGACTCCAGCTTAGCTTACAAGAACTAAGAGACACAGTGTGGCCATGTGGCCTTAATGAGAGAGACTGACTCCAGCTTAGCTTGCAAGAACTAAGAGACACAGCGTGGCCATGTGGCCTTAATGAGAGAAACTGACTCCAGCTTAGCTTGCAAGAACTAAGTGACACTGTGTGGCCATGTGGCCTTAATGAGAGACTCACTCCAGCTTAGCTTGCAAGAACTAAGAGACACAGTGTGGCCACGTGGCCTTAATGAGAGAGACTGACTCGAGCTTAGCTTGCAAGAACTAAGAGACAGTGTGGCCATGTGGCCTTAATGAGAGAGACTGACTCCAGCTTAGCTTGCAAGAACTAAGAGACACAGTGTGGCCATGTGGCCTTAATGAGAGAGACTGACTCCAACTTAGCTTGCAAGAACTTAGAGACACAGTGTGGCCATGTGGCCTTAATGAGAGACTCACTCCAGCTTAGCTTGCAAGAACTAAGAGACAGTGTGGCCATGTGGCCTTAATGAGAGAGACTCACTCCAGCTTAGCTTGCAATAACTAAGAGACACAGTGTGGCCATGTGGCCTTAATGAGAGAGACTGACTCCAGCTTAGCTTGCAAGAAATAAGAGACACAGTGTGGCCATGTGGCCTTAATGAGAGACTCACTCCAGCTTAGCTTGCAAGAACTAAGATACACTGTGTGGCCATGTGGCCTTAATGAGAGAGACTCACTCCAGCTTAGCTTGCAAGAACTAAGAGACACAGTGTGGCCATGTGGCCTTAATGAGAGAGACTGACTCCAGCTTAGCTTGCAAGAACTAAGAGACACAGTGTGGCCATGTGGCCTTAATGAGAGAGACTCACTCCAGCTTAGCTTGCAAGAACTAAGAGACACAGTGTGGCCATGTGGCCTTAATGAGAGAGACTGACTCCAGCTTAGCTTGCAAGAACTAAGAGACACAGTGTGGCCATGTGGCCTTAATGAGAGAGACTGACTCCAGCTTAGCTTGCAAGAACTAAGAGACACAGTGTGGCCATGTGGCCTTAATGAGAGAGACTTACTCCAGCTTAGCTTGCAAGAACTAAGAGACACAGTGTGGCCATGTGGCCTTAATGAGAGAGACTGACTCCAGCTTAGCTTGCAAGAACTAAGAGACACAGTGTGGCCATGTGGCCTTAATGAGAGAGACTGACTCCAGCTTAGCTTGCAAGAACTAAGAGACACAGTGTGGCCATGTGGCCTTAATGAGAGAGACTGACTCCAGCTTAGCTTGCAAGAACTAAGAGACACAGTGTGGCTCAGTAAGCGCGTTGTGACGGAGCGCGTTCCGCGTTGTGCGAAAAGCGTTCCCTAAATTAAAGAAAACGCGTTGTAGTGAAAACGCGTTATCGTGTGAACACGCGGGACAGACCCAGGTGTTGTGGGTTAACTCCCCGAGGTAAACTTTCTTCCAAATTTGTGTTTTATACGCCTTGTGCTCCGCCAATAATTGTTGTGAGTGTCGCTCCTCTCCCCTCTGTTGTTCATGGAGAGAGACTGCACCCTAGTGCCCAGTATCTTCCTCTGCGAGCCTCTTCAAAATGCTGATCTTGACACCGCTGGAAGCAGTCATCGGCCTTGACCTCACCCCACAACAGTGCAATTTTAACAGCTCAACATCAAAACACGATGATGGGTCGCTTGCACCAATCGCACAGCACCACAGCATTGACTCTCAGCTGTTACTTGTGTAGAGGGGGTCACGTGTGTCACCATAATTGCCCTAATCCTGAAACTCGTGCTGCGTAATATTTTCCTTGCCATATTATCTGTGACACACATAATGAGGACAACCGGTAAGTCAAACGAAACCAGAGGTGGGAAACCTGTTCTTAATATTATTAATTTCAGGCAATGTGAACACGACTTTTAGAAACACCGATGCAGCTATACACACGCCAGATTGTCCAGAAATTCAGTTGATACTAATAGGGTTTATTTGCCAGTATTGTACATTATTTAAATTACATTTGTTTGGGCGGCAGGGTGGTGCAGTGGTCACGCCCGTGCATGACATCTTCTGAAGGACTGCCTGGCTTCGCTTTTCTAATTATGGTCCCTTTCTCTGTATGGGTTTACTCCCATGGCAAAACAACAACAACATACAATGTAACTGGTACTAGCCAAACATCCAAATTACTCCTGCGAAAAGGTGGCAGGCCCCTCCTGAACAAGAGTCTTGAGACTCAGTGAGATTGCTTGTGTGGCGATAGAAACGTCGTGATCCATTATTATTTTTTCTACCTACGTGACTTTACCGAAAGAACCAAAGAGTAAGGATTCCTGCAGTCACGAAAGCTTCAAATCAAGATTAATGAGTGTTTACATGTGGGAGGAAATCGGAGCACCTGGAGAAATCCAAGCAAATGGGGGGGCCAACGCTCTATCACAAATCTACAGATGGAACAGGCGGAGTCCACATTATTCGACACCGCCTTCTCTACCTCCTTGACGACCAAGGGGTGGGAGTTGTCGCAATATTTTTGTAATCCACCAACCCTCACCTCCACGTAGTGGTGGTTTACAGGCATACATAGCCACCACAACCACCCGGCTAAAGTAGCTGTAATGCACATCTAAAATTCTACAAAAGTTGATGGGGCAAAGGTCGTAGGTCAATTGGTTTGATTTCTATGCGCATTAACCAGTCTCTAACGTATGCACATTTAGATTCGCATTCAGCCGCCAATGGAACAGGTGGAGTCCAAAAGCTAAGTGGATGTACTGATTGTATCTTCATTGCGGGACTCATCCAGCAGTGGATTGACATGGGCTTCAGGTATCCACGTGTGGACGGGCAATAAACACTGGGGCCACCTGGCGGTAAATGTTTGCCGGTGCACATTGGGACCGGCTCACACGTCTCTGACCCCAGGCAGCCCCCAGCCACTGGCGTGCAACACAGCGAAGGGAATCTCCCACCAATGAGAACCACGCACAACCCATGGTGCAGTCCTATAACTTGGACTCCTAAACACAACAAAACCCATAGCCGCCAACCCACACGGTTTACCCGTATTCTGTTGGGGGAAAGTGAGTGTGTTTCTCCCTTGTGATGGGACTTTGTAGGATGAACGTTGAGATTTATAAGGGGCACGGGGTGACCAACAAGGTCTGAATTGGTCTGTAATAAGGTAGGCACTGATAAGGGGTTGACAGCGATGCACACCCCACACAATACAAAACGGCAAGCGGCCAGCAACAACAAAAAATTATAATACATAACTGTCCAATGAGTAATTAGATCATTAAGATCAAAGAAACGTGTTCCTTAAATGGATCAAGTTTATTGTTGCAAGAGTTTGGGAAAACAGGAAGACCGGGTGTGGATTCCAGAGTGGAGCAGTGCAAACTGATTAATCTGAAAAGAAGAGTGAGGTGACCTGCATGGTGGTGAGTGGGTGGGTGAGTAAATGGGTGAGTGTTTGAGTAAACGAGTGGAGGAGTGAGTGATAGGGTGATTGAGTCAGTGACCGGATGCGTGAGTGACTGGATGCGTGGGTGACTGGATGCGTAGGTGATAGGATGATTGCGTGGGTGACTGAATGAGTGGGTGACTGAATGAGTGGGTGAGTGGATGAGTGCGTGATTGAATGGGTGACTGGATGAGTGGGTGACTGGATGAGTGGGTGACTGGATGAATGGGTGACTGGATGAGTGGGTGATTGGATGAGTGTGTGATAGGATGATTGACTGAGTGACTAGCTGAGTGTGTGATTGAATTAGTGACGAGATGAGTGTGTGATAGGGTGATTGAGTTAGTGGGTGACTGGATGATAGGGTGATTGCGTGGGTGACTGGATGCGTGGGTGACTGGATGAGTGGGCGACTGGATGCGTGGGTGACTGGATGAGTGTGTGATAGGGTGATTGAGTTAGTGACTGGATGAGTGGGTGACCGAGTTGTTTAGTTGAGTGCGTTCTTGTGACCTGCAGTGAGGCGCGGTGGTTGAACGCGGAGTGGATGAGATGAAGCGGTCAAAGTGTCTGGTAGACCGAGTCCCTTAACGTGGGTGGAGGGGGGAATCAACGAGGGGAAGTTCACTGCAACATTCACCACGGTGGTGCTAGTAGTCGCAGCGAAAAAAAAGTGATACAGGGCTGAATGAATGAAGGTTGAGGCGAGGATGCAAGATGGTGTAGAGGAGGCAAAGAGGAGGGTACAGGAGGTGAGGTGTTGAGGTGGCGTAGTGAGGAGGCGTAGAGGAGGTGTAGAGGAGGCGTAGAGGAGGGTGCCCCGCTCTTGGCGTTGATCTTGGTGAACACGTGTCCGCGCCCCGTCTCGTAGCTCTGCCCGGTGCTGATGCAGCCTCCACCGGCCGAAGCGCCCAGCGTCCTCGCTGAGTCCGTGCCCAGCTCCGCTCTGAGCAAGCTCTCCATTGCGCGCCGTCTGCTCGCAGCAACAGACACAACGATAAACTCCCCCCCCCCCACCCGGTCCGGTGTGGCCTCTAAATACTTATTTCCTTGGGAGAGGTGATTTATCGGACGAAGTCTAAATGGTAAAATAACACACACAGCATCTACCGAAAGGGAATGCATACTGATGCCTATCTGAATGCAGATTCGGATCATCACCCCGCACAGAAAACCTCTCTCATCACGATGCTCATACATCTGGCTAAAACAGTGTCAGATGGTGAAAGTCTGAGGAGAGAGATTAAACATGTCAAAGAAATGCGACGATTGAATTTCTATACTCTTTGGTTCTATTCGGTAAAGTAACATAGGTAAACAAATAAAAGAAAGCATTATAATTTGTTTTTATTGCTTTATTTGATTTTTTCATTGCTTTATTTTTTTTACCTACGTGACTTTACCGAATAGAACAAAAGAGTATGGATCTTTGCAGTCACGAAAGCTTCAAATCTAGGATTGAATTTCTACAATAATGCTCAAATTAACAGAGCAGTGAATGCCAAACCAACATCGAGCAGCAATACTGCTGAAAGTGATCAGGTTATTAAACAATTAAAATACCATATATCGTGGGAGTGACTGACAAATTAGCTCGACTTTTGGAAAAGCAAAAAGCTAAAAATCTAAGTACGATTTGGCACGGTACACAAAATTCAAAAAATTGTATCTTGTACTAAAGATGAATTGCCTAAGTCATCAACAGATGGTATGTATCGGATTAATTGCTTATGTGGCAGATGTTATATTGCACAGACGGGATGTAACATTAGCGTAAGACTAAAGGAACACCAAATAAATATTAAACACTCTCAAACATAACTGTTGGAAGTTGCAGTACATGCTTGCCAACAAGAACACTTAATTGATTTTGATAACGATGAAGTGTTGTGTAAAATTTCGATTTAAAGCTTTCGTGACTGCAATGATTCATCTTCTTTGGTTCTTTCGGTAAAGTCACGTAGAATGAGAATAAAATAATAAATTTATAAAATAATATTATTGTGTCATTTTATTTTATCAATTTATTATTTTATTCTCATTGTACGTGACTTTACCGAAAGAACCAAAGAAGATGTTGTGTAAAACTAATTATTACTGGCCAAGACTAATTTGAGAATTCATTGAAACTGAGAAAAATGTTATTATTTTAACCTCTCTGACAGCTACAGGCTTAGTGCGGCCTGGAAGCGTATTATTAAGTTATTGTGATTGTAAGATGAGGAGATGAAGGCAGAAGAAGAAGACGTGGGGCGATGTGGTGATGCGGTCGAACGTGGTGGCCCGAGGAGCGGAGGGAGAGATGGCGTGGGACGGGGCGGTGTGGAGAAGGTGGCAAGGACGGCGGACCCCACGTGAGTGGAACAAACGCGTGGAAGAAGAAGACATCTCACATTTATCATTACTTATAGAGGAAACATACAAATTTAATTATTACTAATCAATTATATAATTTCAATAATCCCCCTCCCCGCCTCTGATTTCTGCACCTGATGGGTTCAGTGATGACATTGCCTTTCTCTATTTAAGACCGGAAGCAGGTGGATGGCTTCACTATTCTGGCAAATCGCCCGATGATGCTGGATGTAATTACCAGTGAAACGTCGTACTCATCTTGTGGATTTCCTCTCCAAAACACCGGTGGGCTGAAGTAGTAACTAAGTGGAGTTTTGTTTACGTGACAAATTCCTTACTAATTGGCTGTGTCAGGTGGTGTAGGGTTATGACACATTTATACTTACACGATCTAACCCAAAAACCTTTGTTATGAAATTTGGACAATTTATTAAATATATTGTATACCAGAAAAAAACAGCAATTGACTAAACATATACGGCAATAGATGTAACCTCGCAGCAGTGAACGTGACGAAATTTCATCATGGAAATGTCCGCTGCACAAAACCTTCCGTTCATCGCCCCACACGTGGTACCTCAGCCTCAGGATGAAATAAATCATCAGGGAGTTCTCCGTGAGCATCGTGCGCGCTCCAAATCCAGAGTTGAGCCGTGGTCTCGGCACCCAGCCAGCCGCCTTCTCTTCTTGGGGCAGTCGGAGTCCAGCACGCTATCGAAGGGCACGTGGTGAACGCTCAGGACGTGTCTCTTGAGCTTCGACTTCTGCGTCGCTCCGTACGAGCAGTCACTGCACGGGAAGGGCTTTTCCTCTGGAACACAAGACATCCACCGTTGAGCACACGCACGCGCTAATACATAATTTATTTATCACCATGCAGTGGATGCCATAGCATTACAATGTATATGGGACGTTTTATCAATCACGGTTGATGACCACAGGCCCAAAGGCCCAAAATGCCAAATGGCCAGCAACAAATACCTCCGATTAGCACGGTTGGCTACGTATGGTACGAAAGAAGTTCAACATACGTACAAATAGTAGAAAAGCAAGATACTGATTTCCTGAAAAATATCATAATACATTTTTGGGGCTTATTTTGAAGCCCCAACATTTTGCACTTCTTCGTGTGGTTGATGTTGATGCAGAGCAACAACTATAATTTAACATTGAGGTGGTTGAGCCAGATTATTCTATTACAGCTCATTAATTACACAATAATTACCTGCAATAGAACGAGTAAATACACATGGAAGTTAGGTGTTAGTACAATGAAGAGGAAATTCCCATTGTGGAAATGACTCGGTCTATACATTCAAAAATGTTCCCTAAATTTACCCACTTGTTTAAGTAAAATTTACCCCGGTTAAGAAATAGATACTTTTTGGAATTTGTCAAGCAATGTATTTTGCTCAGTTTCCTTCCAATGGTGCTATTGGCTCCATGTCATGAGATGAAGTATCCCTGTGCAACTCTCACACAGCAGTGAACCACCTCATGTAAGAGAACAGCTCGTGGAAGGAGATATCATTGCACTACTCATGACATCCCTTCGTGACCGTTTTGTATCCACTAGGAGGTTATTGCAATTTCCTACACATCACGCGACATCAGAAGTGTTTGCTGGAAGAAGTTTGGTAACTGGATAAGACCATCAATGAGAAGCCAGTTTAATCATGGCTCGGTGACTGAAACCCAGAGTTTCACGGTTTAACCCAACATCCGAGCAGCACCACATCAGATCTCTAGACTCCTCAGCGCAGGCATACAGATATGGTCAACATATGCGTACATTAACTAATTTGTGATATTATGAATTACATCCAAATGAAATGTAGTGTGTGCATTACTAGGACGTACCTAAAGGTGCCAGGTTGGGTTCATCCACCTTGGGGATGCTCTGCTCCACGCAGCCTCCTGCTTCCGTGCAGTCCATCCTCTTGATGTCCGAATTCTGGCTGTTGCTACTGCTGCAATTGGTGACGCTGGTGGTGGTCTTCTTTCTTTTAATGGGCTTAGGTCTACTTCGCTTTTCCTTCTTCTGCTGCTGCAAGGCCATAAACACTTTCATGCTCGTCATAGGATCGAGAGCAGCGTATGGTTTATTCTCACTGACTAGTGAAGCAGTTTGTTGACGTGGAACTAGGCCAAAGCATTCAAGAAAATTGGATTTCATGTCATTTATCTTAACGCCGCTATCTTTTGTCGAAGTGTAATCATGTTCAGGCTTCGGTCTGTACAAAAACTGTGCGTGAAGACTTTCATGAGTTTTCAGGATTTCAATAGGACTTAAAAATCCGCAGACTGAGCACATCTCATATGGCGACGGTGGATTCAACACCGCATTGGCAAAACTGCCGTTATTCACCAAGCCTGGTGCACCCTTTATCATGTAATCTTTCTCATGGGTCTTCAAATGCCTTTTTAATTTTCCTAGCTGATCAAACCTTTTTCCGCATATGCCGCACCATTGATCACGGGTCTCCTTGTGCGTTCTTACGTGGGCTTCTAGGCACCATGCCAGCTGGAATTTTTTCCCACAGACGTCACAAGAGATACGTTTTTTCGTTCTTGTAATTCTACCGGATTGAGGTGGGGTTGAGATGGGTGCTGGTGAAGTGCCATCAATGGTGAAGGCAATTCTCCCAGCACCACCTTGACTCGCAGCGGAGTTGCCCTCGCACATCTGAAACAAAAGACAAAGGTCACGCGCATGACACCCGTGTCACGAGTGTACTCACACAGGCATACTTAAGGTGACATAAGATTCATATATACTACAACTCATTATACCAGAACTCCACAATATTGCAGTTCCTATCATGTACGATTTTACTCCTCTTATCCACCCAAATAAGATTTTGTTTAACAACAATGACGAACTACCTCCATTTTCCTAATGTTGCCCACCAAATAGGCCTTTCTGTATATACACACCAACAATATGATGGCACCACACGTTCACTCCACTATTCACAACACTCTGACTCGCAATCTCCATATAAGATTGTAATATCATTTCTGTACGAGGGCCCGTCAAAAAGTTTTGAGAATGGACACTTTTTTTACAAACAACTACGTAAAATAGTCTTCAATAAAAGTACAGTATAGTACTATTAATGGCACTTATAACTGAACGTCATTATCTCTCATGCTAATTATTACAATGTTAACTAGTTACCCAGGAAAGCTTCATTGAGTCTAAGTACTGCATTTTCAGAAAGGTCCCATTGCATTGAGATGTTTGTGTGAGTGGAACCCAGAGAGACCCCACCTTGCATATGGGGAAATAACACAACTTCACACAGATGGATTCAACCCACAAGCTCAAAGGATTCCTTGTTTAACAAAGTATTCAGTGTAATGTTTAATATAATTTATTTGGTAATATATAGTATCGTAGTTGTATAGTCAATATATAGCAGTGTGGTATACAGTAGGGTTGGTAAAATAATACAGTGTAATATTATTATAATCTAAGGTATAGGGTAGTGCGTATAATTCAATGTTGGGGTCTGTCTATGGCAGTTTATAATAAAACATTATTTGGAGGCATATTATAATAATTTTTGCGACATAGAAGTGTAATGTATAATGACGTATTGTTAGTAGCTCAGCTTAGTGGAGAATATATTGAGTACATTGATTATATTGATGTAGTTTATATTTAGTTCTTTCACATCGGTTTGTTGTATGATTGTTGGGTAGTTGCAGTTCTTTAGCGTCAATATACTAAATGCCTCTGTTGATATATAAACTCTGACTTTAACATAGCTACTTCCGTGACAAGTTACATGCTAATTCCTCGCATTAACATCATGCTAATCTCCCAGTTACATGCTAATTTCTGACGTTAACATCCTGCTAATATCTCACATTAACACAGCTACTTCAATGCTAAATTATTCTGTTGATATGTAAACTCCTTTGTCAAGGCGCTCTGCTCCTCCCACCCAGCTTAAAATACGCTGCCAAGCTTAGCAGTGTTCATTGGAGCACTGTCTTTCCGACAGTTCTGTTTCTTCACCTGAGGAAGGCTACTTGTGTTGTGGCCGAAACGTCGTGAGAATTTTATTGTTTAATTTTAATTATTTTATTATTTCCCTTCGACGTGACTTTACCGAAGAACCAAGAAGATGAATCCCTGCAGTCACGAACGCTTTAAATCGAAATTTATTCAAATCAAGTTGTTTTCTTTTTACCACAGTACTTTATGGAATCCTGAAGAATAAATGCATTTTTAGAAGTATTAAACTACACTTGAAGATGTGTGAGAATGTAATTCTGCAGATGCGAGCACAGGCAAACTCGTATCTGCATATACAAGTTTCTGGGCCTCCTCACTTCACCAAACCCGCATTGACCGGCATGGTGAAGTATGGTTAAACAACTCCCACGAACGACATGGTGTGGGGGAGGCCTCTATCAAAACGCTGGATCGACAAAGGGCTGATACATGTCACGACATTGTACGTTAAGATCGTTCTCTAGTCAGCACAAGCCGTCTATGTGGACAATAGAGGGCACGACACACGTGTACACGATGTTTGTGTGCGTATATTCAGCGTGTGTATCACGTCATAATTATATAAGGTCGCGATTATGCTCAAAACGAACCAAATGTATAACATCACGAATAACTTTGGAAGTCTCCAGAGCCTGAACAATATTTGAAGTAGACACTGACCCAGTTACTATTAATAGCTCAGATGTGTAGGCTTTGACTTTAACACATCCATTTCTGTGACCAGTCACAAGCTAATCACTCAGTTATTTCAATACTAAATTCTCCTAGTTATTTCAATGCTAAATTTTCCTGTTTGATTTTTACTAGGTACCTCTGTGAATGTGTATGCTTTGACTTTAACATAGCCATTTCTGTGACCAGTCACAAGCTAATCACTCAGCTATTTCAATGCTAAATTCTATGCTAATTCCTTTGTCAAGGGGTGCCTCTGTGGATGTGTATGCTTTGACTTTAACATAGCCATATCTGTGACCAGTCACAAGCTAATCACTCAGCCATTTCAATGCTAAATTCAATGCTAATTCCTTTGTCAAGGCGCTTTGTTACTTCTCACACAGCTTAAAGTTCTCGATCTGAGCTTGGCTTTGTTCGCTCCAGCGCTGTCCTCCAGACAGTCTCGTCCCTTCACCTGATGAAGGCCGCTTGTGTTGTGGCCGAAACGTCGTGAGAATTTTATTGTGTTATTTTATTTTTTCAATTTATTATTTTATTCTCATGCTACGTGACTTTACCGAAAGAACCAAAGAAGATGAACCAAGTATATGGCGTGTAGATGCTGCCATCTGCCGGCCACCAACGTGGCGTGTAGATTCTGCAAATTGAAAAATTAAAATAATAAATTGAAAATAATAAGCAAAAATCCAGATTCATATTCTTGGTTCTTTCGGAAAAGTCACGTAGATTTAAAAATAATGAAATAATTTTAATAAAAAATAAATCGGAAATAATAAAATTACTTTTATTTGTAATTTTTAAATTGGCATAATCTACACGCCATATTCTTGGTTCTTTCGGTAAAGTGACGTCGATTTGAAAATAAAAATAAAATAATTAAATGAAAATCATGAATTGTTATTATTATATTTTGATTTAAAGCTTTCGTGACTGCAGTGATTCATATTATTGGTTCTTTCAGTAAAGTCACGTAGAAGGGAAACAATAAAATAAAATAAATATTTTTTAAAATATTATTTAAATTTTTACTTTTGTTTAATTATTTATATTTTCTATCTACGTGACTTTACCCAAAGAACTAAGAATTTAGCGTGTAGATTCTGCCAATTTAAAAATACAAAAAAATAAATGGAAAATAATAAAAGCTTTTATTATTTTCAATTTATTATTATAAAATCAAAATTTTGTTTCATTTTTTTTTTTATCTCTGTGACTTTACCGAAAGAACCAAGAATATGAATGTGGGTTTTTTGCTTTTATTACTTTCCATTTCACACTTTTTATTTGATTTGATTTGATTATTTTTTTTATTTTCTATCGACGTGACTTTACCGATAGAACCAAGAATATGGCGTGTAGATGCTGCCAATTTAGAAATTAAAATAGATTGAAAATAATAATCAAAATCCAGATTCATATTCTTGGTTCTTTCGGTAAAGCCATGTAGGTTGAAAATAAAAATAATAAAATTAAATTAAAAAATACAAAAGATAAATGGAAAATAATGAAAGCTTTAATTATTTTTAATTTATTATTTTAATTTGTAATTTTTTTTTAAATTGGCAGAATCTACACGCCATATTCTTGGTTCTTTCGGTAAAGTAACGTCGATTTGAAAATGAAAATAATAGAATTAAATGAAAAAATACTAAATCATGATTTTTTTTTACTTTTCTTTATTATTTATATTTTACCCAAAGAACCAAGAATCTGGCGTGTAGATGCTGCCACCTGCCAACGTTGTTGGCCACCAGATGGCAGCATCTACACGCCATATTATTGCTTCCTTCGGTAAAGTCACGTAGATAGAAAATAATAATAAAATTTAAAAAATGAAAATTATGAAAGCTTTTAGTATTTTCAATTTATTATTTGTATTTTTAAATATAATATTTTTATTTTAAAATCTACGTGACTTTAACGAAAAAACCAAGATTTCGGCGTGCAGATGTTGCCACCTGCCGGCCACCAACGTGGCGTGTAGATTCTGCCAATTTAAAAATTAAAAAAATAAATTGAATATAACAAAAGCTTAAATAATATTAAAAGCTTTTATTCAATTGATTATTTTAAAATAGTATTTTTTTTATCTCCGTGACTTTACCGAAAGAACCAAGAATATGAATGTGGGTTTTTTGCTTTTATTATTTAAAATTTCACATTTTTATTTGATTTTATATATATTTTTTATTTTCTATGGACGTGACTTTACCGAAAGAACCAAGAATATGAATTCCTGAAGTCACGAAAGTTTTAAGTCACAATCTACACCCAACAATGGTGGCCAGCAGATGGCAGCATCTACACGCCAGATTATTGCTTCCTTCGGTAAAGTCATAATACTGGTAGGAACGAAGTTGTAAACTGAGTGTACCAGCCTGCAATATATTAATGTGTCCGTCCGTCCCCTTTCAATACTTTAACGAAGTGAAATCTCGTGCTGTTGGGTGTAAAATCAGCAATAGGCAGCGCAGAGACTTGCCCTACCAGCCCACCCTGCAGGGACCTGTTAATAAAATTAAAATAATAAATTGAAAATAATAAAAGCTTTTATTTTCAATTTATGTTAAAATAATAAAAGCTTTTATTATTTTCAATTTATTATTTGTATTTTATTTTTTTGTATGTTAAAATTTCAAATAATAAATAGAAAATAATAAAGCTTTGATTAGTTTAAATATTATAATTTCTATTTTTAAATTAAATTTAATTATTTTTATTTTTAAATCTACGTGACTTACCTGAAGAACCAAGAATATGGCGTGTAGATTCTGCCAATTTAAAAATTAAATAATAAAATTTAAATAATAAAAGCTTTCATTATTTCAAAATGTTTTGTATTTTTAATTTAAAAAGCTTTTAGTATAGCTTTTATTATAATATCATAATATTATAATCAAAGCTTTTATTATTTTAGGATTCTCCTCCACGGCGGCCTTTCTCTCCCCCAGTAGCGATGTTTACGACACACCGCACCAGGTACTCATCTGAGGCAGAGTCGACCTCACACTCTCTTATTGTCTCAAAACAACAACCGCCATGCGCCACTAAGTGGCGGTGACGTCACCACGACGCTTATGCCAGGCTATGTGCACCTTGAGGCTACGTGAAGTGTCGATCGCCGGCTGGCAGGAGGTCACGGGGCAGACCCAGGTGCCACTGGTCGACTGACTGAGATGACTGAGATTACTGGCTGATGCACCACCTGTGCCCCCTACTGTGCCAACTTGCTGAGCTTTAGCCACCCGACGCTCCGCTCGTTTTTCTGAGCGTCGCTCCTCCGCCTTCCGTTGTTGTTGGAGGGCGACTGCCTCCAACTGCCCAGTAGAGACACCGCTGGTACCAGTCATTGGCAAGTCCACTCAGCTCCACATCCTCCTGTACCACATCACTCCATCTCTTCTCTAGTCCGTGCCACGCCCGTTTAGCTCCCTCGATCCAGCCGAACAAAAGCTGTTTGGGCATGCGGTGATTGGGCATGCGGGCTACATGGCCCAGCCAACGCAGCCTTGCCTGCTGGAGGAGCTCACCGATGGGACTTTGTCCAGATCTTTTGAGGATTTGTGAGCTCCTCACACAATCCAGCCTGGTTAAACCCAGGATTGATCGTAGGCAGACCAGCCTAAATGTTTCTAACCGGTGAAGATGCTGCATTAGGGGGGTCCACGTTTTGCAAGCGTAGAGAAGGGAGGGAATGACTGTGGCCGAGAAGAACCGAAGCTTCATGCGGAGCGACAGACCAGGTAGCTTCCACACAACGTTACACAACCGATGAAAAGATAATTCGGAGTGAGACCTCTGCTGTTAAACCGGAGCCGATCATGAGCACACTGCCCAGGTATGGAAAACTCTCCACTCTCTCCCCAACTGCCCCATCCCCGATTGGGAGTTGTGGGGGTAGAGTGCCCGATGGCACAAAATACCCAGGCAGGTGCTTCGTTTTGGTTGGGCTGATGGTAAGGCCCCACCTCTTAGTGGCACACTCCAGTTTCAGCAGCAGCGCCTCCAACTCCTCCTCTGAATGAGCAGCAATTACCAGGTCGTCGGCATACATAATGTGGTTGACCAATAGGGAGACATCCGTTGACCGCACCTGGGCATCGATCAGCCTCCCATTGTATCTGTACCAGACGTAAATTCCTCTGGTACAGCTACTGAAGGCTTCACGAACTATGTGGTCGAAATAGATGTTAAATAATGTTGGAGCCAGAGGACATCCCTGTCGCAGGGAATGGCTCTGACTCCCGGCTATGTAGTTTTACTCGGGTCTGCTCACCATCATGAAGGTCCTTAATGAGTGTGAGCAGAGGGTCAGGGACTCTAAAAGCACGAAGAACAACCCAGAGCCCAGGCCTACTGATGGTATCATAGGCCTTAACCAGGTCAATAAAGCAGAGATGTAGGTCTAGTTGGAATTCCCTCTACCTCTGCTGTAGCAGACGGACAGAAAATATGACATTTTTGCAGGACCGCCCTTTCTTGAAACCGCATTGGGGTTCCGCAAGCCTCTCCTTAGCGTACCTAGCAAGGCGATGTTGAATAATCCTTGCCAGGACCTTTTCCGGCACACTGAGGAGTTAGATGCCCCTGTAGTTGTTACAGTCTGTGCGGTCCCCCTTCTTAAAGAGGGGGACCGCCAGGGCATCCTTCCAATCCTGCGGAACCCGTCCAGTGGCCCAGACTGTTGTTATGATGTCATGTAGGGCAGTCTACGCACAAACGCCACCCTCCCTCAGCATTTCGCTTTGGAGATCATCTCTGCTCGGTGCCTTTCCTGTTCTCGGACTCTGGATCGCCCTCAGTACTTCCTCAACGGATGGTACCTCAGCCAGCCACTCACAGAGGGTGACTTCCTCCTCCAATATTTGAGGCACCGCATCCTCAGCAGGGTCATCCCCACTTTGTCCCATGATGTTTTCCAGGCTGAGGGATTCCCCCTCCCCCAGGACCTCACAGAAATGCTCAGCAAATCTGCAAACCTGTCGCTGGGGGTCGGAGATTGGATCACCCTTCGTTCCCCTAATGATGGTGTAGTGGGTATAAATTGACGAATAAACTTCTGAGGCAACACGATATGTATTGTCTTGGCCCCTTTTTGGGCCATGGACATTAGCCCTGGCGTGATAGCGCTTCCGCCCCCTATTGACGATAAGGGGAAGCTACCAGCCCACAGAGTGGTGAGTGACGATTACCTCTACAATGGTAATAGGTGTGGCGCTGTAGGTTACTTTTTTGATGGAGTTAAATAGGAATTTGTGATCGCGGGCCATTGAGGCAGACTCCATCTCCTCATCAACCCGCGACCACCCCCCATCCTTGCAGCGCCTCACGGCTCTCCGAACCTCCGAGCGAAGGCTGCGGTAAGCCTCCTCATTCTCTGACGTGGGATGCTGTAGACGATTAGAGTGGGCCTGTCGCTTTTTCTCAACAATCCTGAACACCTCCTCTGTCAGCCAGGGTCTCTGGGGAGGTCTGGACCGCGTACACAAAGCAGTCATTGCAGCTGCATGAGTCACAGGCCTAAACCTCCCCCATTTACCCTCGACATCAGGAGGAGTGGGGGACGATGCTCTCTCACTCACACTCACTCACAGCGCGAGGCCGACTCATTACATCTCGCGGAGGATCGCGCTGCTGAACAAAAAAAGTTCCGCGGGTTCAGTTTGCAAGCGTGAGTTCGCGTTTTAAGGCGATGGGGGCCGTCCATAAATGACATCACGCACCTGGGGAGGGGGGGGGTCAGACATTTGTGACGAGGGGGGGGGGGGTTGAGAAATGTGACGTCACGTCAAAATGCGCAACTTAAAATAAATATAGACAACATGTTCTACTTAGTTAAATAGACTTTTTAATAAATGTTTTCTCCTACAACATCAGAGTGCAGCGCCACATTAAATACAATGACAATAGTTTAAAGCGATTTGAAGCATGTTTTATTTTCAAAATGGAAATATGGTTTTGGGGGGGGGGCAGAGCTTTGTGACGTCAGCGAGCTCCGCGGCGGGAGCGAGCTCCGCGGCGGGAGCGAGCTCCGCGGCGGGAGCGAGCTCCTAGCGGGAGCGAGCTCCTAGCGGGAGCGAGCTCCGTGACGGGAGCGAGCTCCGTGGCGGGAGCGAGCTCCGCACCCGAACGCGTTGGCACGGCCATCTTTTGGATCGCTAACACGGCTGCTTTTGTCACACGTGGACATGCTACCACCGGCATGACTGCATCGACTTGCTCATCTCTCATTGCCTTCAACATGATATTCTCATTGACTTCGTTCATGTACTTTTACATGCTTTTCTCTTTAACTTTAACATGCCACTCTTGGTTACACAGAGACTGACATTAACTTACTAATTTTTTCATTAACTTTTACATGCTTCTCTCATTAAAACACATTCTCTCTCTCTCTCTCTCCCGCCAGCCGTTCTTACGCTGAATTGCCTTTACCATCGATGGCACTTCACCAGCACCCGTCTCGACCCCACCTCAATCCGGTAGAGTTACAAGAGCGAAAAAACTCATCTTTTGTGACGTCTGTGGGAAAAAATTCCAACTGGCATGGTGCCTAGAAGCCCACGTAAGAACGCACAAGGAGACCCATGACCAATGGTGCGGCATATGCGGACGAAGCTTTGATCAGCAAGGAAAATTCAAAAGGCATATGAAGACCCACGAAAAAGATTACATGATAAAGGGTGCACCAGGCTTGGTGAATAACGGCAGTTTTGCCAATGCGGTGTTGAATCCGATAGAGTCACTAGAATCCGATAGAGTCACTAGAGTGAGAAAACGAATCTCTTGCGACGTCTGCAGGAAAACATTCCAACTGGCATGGTGCCTAGAGTCCCACATGAGAATGCACAAGACCGGTGGTCAAAGCTGCAACATCTGCGATCAAAGCTTTGATCGGCCTTACAAACTCAGAAGGCATATGGAGTAACCCACGGAAAGAACTCAAGGGGCGCACGTGGCATGGTGAATGACGGCAATTTTGCCAATGCGGTGTTGAAGGTGTGTCAGAGCTACTCGGCCGCGAGTCATGGTGCTGGAAGAATTGCCTTTGCCATGGATGGCACCAGCAGCTCCAGCAGCAGCAGCAGCTTGTCGAGTCCTGGTGGTGAGGAGGCAGAGTTGCAGACAATGCCACCTTCTGCAAAGGGCGCACCTGCGTGCAACGAAGTTATTGCTATCACAGCGACCGCGCATGGAACGAAGGCGCCTGCTGGGAAACGCCACGCCTGACCAGCGCCCGTCTCGACTCCACCTCACTCCCATAGTCACTAGAGTGAGAAAACAAATGTCTTGCCAAGTCTGTGGGAAAGCATTCCAACTGCCATCATGCCTAGAGTCCCACATGAGAACGGACAAAGAGACCCCTGACCAATGGCATCTGCGGTCGAAACTTTGATCAGCCAGGCAAATTCAGAAGGCATATGGAAACCTACGAAAAGGACTATTGGATATTTCTTTGCTGTTCTATTACTGAAGTTATCAACAGAAGGTGTGTACCAGATTAATTGCACTTGTGGCAAATGCTATGTTGGGCAAACAGGATGAATGATCAGCACGAGACTAAAAGAACACCACAGAAATATGAAATGCTCACAAATACAACTGTCAGCAGTAGCAGAACACGCGTGCCCACAAGGACAATCAATTGATTTTGATAATGTTGAAGTTCTGTGCAAAACTTGTTACTACTAGCCAAGACTAATTACATAATCTATCGACATTTAAATAAATAAAAATAATTGTAATCGTTTGGATAGCTACCGACTTAGTGCTGCATGGAAGAGAATAATCAAATTACCGTTTGTACGACTATTTTAGTACACACAATGGACACTAAGTACAAGATCAATGGGCTAGCATAATGTGCATGTATAATAATGTACGTTGATTCATTAATCCCCCCCCCCCCACTTTGCGCTCAAAGAGAGCACAAGTGTTGTCATCACATCTACGCCTCTATATAAGGAATTAAACAGGTGGACTTCTCCCAAATCTTGCTGTTGCCTGAAGAAGCTAGTTGTAATTACTGAAACGTCGTACTCCGATGGTAAATGTTGTGGCTTGGCTCTCCAACACACCACACACCGGTGTGCTGTACTAGTGATGAATTGGCATGTTCTGTTTACGTGACAACCCTTACTAGTTTGGCTGTCGGGTGGTGGCGGGTTTAACGGCACATTTATATTGTAATAGGTTTATACCCTTTTATCTGGCACGAAAACTGACACCTTTATGCAAACATGATCCCTTGTATAAATGTGTCAGTTTTGGTGCCAGATAAAAGGGTAAAAAATATTACTATATCTTGCTACTGGCAAAGGAGGTCTCATAATAAAAATTAATACCCCGAGCTCTCAATACTCTGATAGTGCGCTGTTTTAAAGTTGTATGCCTTTTGGCGTCATCTGGTCCAACACCAGTGGAGACTAGGCTCTAAGAAAAGCCGTCTCGGGTGTGGACCAATCAACTTCAAGGACAGTGTATATCATTATCAGAGTTGTCTCTTTTTGTTTGCATTTTGACTGCTTGTGTTGTGGTTATTGCAAACATGATCTCTTGTATAACGGTGTCAGTTTTGGTGCCAGATAAAAGGGTAAAAACCTATTACTATATCTTGCGACTGGCAAAGGAGGTCTCATAATGACACATTTATATATTTACGCGATCCAACCCATAAAACCTGTATTATGGATATTTGTCGCGAAAGCCTACGTGTTAAACTGCCATGTATTTTTACGTCTATTGCTGTATTTTCTTACGTGCAATATATTTAATAAACCATATTAATTTATTCATATTTTTGTTCATAGTTATATCATTGTTGCGCGTGCGGTGTGGTCAGTGGATATTGTTCAGTGGATCAAACCGAGACAAATATTTTTGCAGCAGCTGTGGCTGCACATTGCAACAGCGCATTCCGTGGTGTAGAACGCATCGCCCATAATCTGTATCTGTGTGCAAACACCAGGTATGGTTGGTAAGAAACACGTTTGGTTTTAAATGAATAGAACTCGAGCTTCAGCCATATTGTTCATTATAGACCCCACTTTGTAAGCATTAATCACGCAAACCTTGCGCCTGATTCATTTGAGTCGCTGTGCTCATAAGCAACAGGGCATTTGTGGCAAGGTGTTAATGTACCACAGATTATCACGGTTGGCTACGTACACTGCGAAAGAAGTTCAACACATATTCTTTGGGTCTTTCCGTAAAGTCACGTAGATAGAACAATAAAATAATAAAAAGAAAGTGAATAAAAAAGTAAAATATATCACGACGTTTCGATCGCAACACAAGCAATCGGCATCAGGAGAAAAATGATGACGATTGCTTGTGTTGCGATCGAAACGTCGTGATATTTGTATTATTATTTTGTATTCACTTTATTTTTATTATTTTATTGTTCTATCTACGTGACTTTATCGAAAGACCCAAAGAATATTAATTCCTGCAGTCACGAAAGCTTTAAGTCAAGATTCAAGTTCAACACACATTCATACATTTTGGAAAGCGAGTATCCTTGCACGTACAATGCACTGGACCGCATGTTCGTGTTAAGTGAGTCAGGGGCTTTGTCACTGCCTACCCCATGATATAAATAATCTCAGGGAATTCAATTGCAAGTGTGCAATCTCCCTTCCGGTGGGCATCGAGGATGAGTCATACCCTGGCTTGCCAGGAGGCAGTGGAACACAACTGTGGAATCCTTTCCATCTGCACGGGATAGAACGTTGCCCCCTTGCTCACATTCGTTCGTTTTCTGCGAGTGTACTGGTTTCCCCCCACATGTAAACACTCAGTAAGTGGCTGCAAATATCGGAATGTAAAGAGAACCGCAGATCTTGGGCGATTGTTGGGAGTGCCGGCTCACCACCTGGCTGCTGTCTCCCCGCTTGTCTGTGGGAGACATATAGAGGTACTGAATTAGATTTATATTCTCTACATAACATGATTCTTATCTACACAAAGCACTCACCGCGTGGAGTACAGCAAGTGATATTCCACGAAATAAAAAACCATGGTTGGAACGATTCACCACTGCCGGAGAGTCAAGGAATTGTTATGATTCAGGATCATGAATGCAAACTGTCCCCGTTCTCAAACCTGAGTACGATTTAAAAGGTCATAGAACGCCTTTGTCGGAAGCAATTACTTCCCCATGTCACTGCGATGGGCAGATTCATGCCGTTGCAGTCGGCTTACACATTGTCAGTAGACCCCCCATACGCAAGCGTACGCATTTGGGTTAACCCCTCCTCCCCCCTCCATGCATACATACTAAATGGATGCCCCCTAACAGCTACACCACCACTCCCCACACGAGACAAGCATGTGACTCTCGGTGTAAATGGAGCCGGAGCGCGAATAAACGTGCCGATGCCCCAAGTACAGTTGCCACCATTTCCACGACAGAGCAAACCCAGGCACATTTCTCAGCGAGCCCAGGTCTATTGTTAAAACTGTGCAGTTCACGGTAATAAAATTCAACCACAGCTATACCCGGGGTACCAGATCTTGGCCCAAATCAATTCCTGCAGCCACCCGAACACTGTCCGGGGGTCAAACGCAGACAGGTGGCAGCCCCAGTCGAGAGGTCACATCTGTGCCGACTCACGGTAAATGTGTGCAGGGCCAGCAGGAAGAGCCCCGGGATCTCGGAGCGCAGGCACTGGTTCCACGCGCTGTCTCGGTCCACGTCCTCGCGTGACGACGACACTTCAAAATCACCTGACCGGAAGGAGGGGGGTGGGAGGGAGAGTAAGAAGGTACGAAGGGGAACCTTCTAACTCTTTCACAGCGACGCGTTATTCGCGTGCGTCACCCTGCAGCCAACCTCTCTGCTCTCGTGTGTGAACGTGGGTCAGTTTGGTTTAATCGTTCAGAATGAATGGGGCATGACCCTGGCCCTTGTGCAACTTATTATTTTCCATGAGATAATACCAAACACATAATTCATGTGTGTGTGTGTGGCCTGCAAGCAAAACCTACATGCTCTCGAGTCATATATCGGGAGCAGTCACAGGTGGGAAAGCATTGCCAAATTCCTAGAAAGGCTCAGCTCTCTCCAACTTATGTTGAAAGCATTTATGCATTAGTTCTGCCCGTACCTCTTTGTGCCTGTGTAGTGGGCAGGCAAGTGTGGTGGAGCAGCAGGTCCAGCACACGGGGTGTCCAGCAGAGGAGAGGAACTCCCCGTGGCCGTGGCCGGGGAAGCAGAGGTCGGCGGTGCTGGGAGCGGCGTCAGTTGCGCGGCGTCTGTGGGAGAAGGCACAGGCCTCTGCTGAAGATTATCATCCGCAGACACATCACACGGCTTGCCGGACACGTCACGCACTCGGCCCTGTGATTGTGGAGGTGAGACAGGTTCGCGCGTGGCAACGAATGGCTTGTCGCTGGACAAACATCGACGGCAACATCGGTAGAACGCGGCACGAACTCGTGCAGAGTTTCTGGCACCGTATGAATTTACACTCCTTGTAGGTATGTGCGTTGAACCTCTTTCGCGCCGTACATCAGCCAGCCGTGCTAATCGGAGGTGCAGATGGATGCAATTGCAGGAAGTGGAGCAGAGGTTTCAAAATGAAAAAAAAAATTGATACAGAAATTACACAAGTCCAGGGGACTTCACCAAGGCAGTGTTATCCCAGACTCTGACAGAGCACAAAGGAAGATTGGCAATGGCAAAAAATGGCTTCATAACTATCATTGTCAGATGGCACACTTGCATCTTCAGTCTTCAGTCGGCGTCAGTAATTTAAGAATGCACGCATGATGCGTGACACCAACTACAATGGCATCGATGCTGACTAATCACATCCTCTCCAAGATGTGGAACTCAAGAGACAAGGATGCCTCTTCCAAACAGGACTACCCTTGACAATTGCGTTATCGCCTGGGTAAAAATAAAATGAACTAGGAGATTTCAACTTGAAAATCCAAACCATCGCACCAACAGTAATGGATGGAATCCTATATGAGGCGCACACTGCAGTAGCTTCAGGTGGACTCTGGTACCTGCTTTAACGTCTGTGTGAGAAGCATCTTCTCCCACTGAAATTCAAACAAAGTTGACAGTTAGACAGGACATGTTTTAAAACATCCGCAGTAAAATTCAAGTATGTAAACCATTAAAGTAAACTATTTTTTATTTACCAGGTAAGGCCCATTGAGAGCTATATAGCTCTTTTTCAGAAGCGACCTGGCCACAAATTATAGCTTAACGAAGTGGCTTATCACGTGGAAATTTATAGTAGCCAAATACTCTAAACGCATTACTTACAAATAGCTCACAAAGCGGTTATCCTCCCACTACCCTTGGGTTACCTCCTGTCCCGGTCCAGCCGAGACAGTCTGTGAATTGGTATCTGTGTTTGGGTGGCATGAATTAATTTGTACCGAGATCTGGTACCGGTACTGTGCTGAACTTTACTACTGCATGGTTGTTGACAGACCTAGACAGACTGAAACATAGGTCTGGGTTTGATCTCCATAGTGGAACAGGTGGTAACCCTAAAACTAACCCAAACCCTTCCACATTCGACGATAAACACTTTCAAACCGAGTTCGCTCGGAAATGACCCCACTAAACCGCACGTATGTAAACGTTTGACTTCAGTGGTTCCTCCGCCGCGTGCGAACGATGAAGTGCACGGCCTCTCGTGATGATGACCTCACACCCGCATGGCTGCACGAAAGGCGGTGCTGACGAGCATGAGGCAGGTGGAAGAGGCAAAACGAGGAGGCAAGATTAGAGTGCTGTAGTCGGTGGGGTATAGTGGGGCCTATTTCCGAATGATTGATTTATGTGGAAATGAAATTGGTCAAGAGTCCGTTACTTTGTAAACATTAGCATGTATCTACTTTAATACCAAGTCTGCAGGGGTGGGAAAGATGAGGTCTGTTCATTCTGGTGGGCAAAGGGAATTTAGACACTCCAATTTAAGTCTGGTGGCATACGGATGAAATGCACCTTACAAATGTAAATAATGATTATTAATCCATCTTCTTCTTCACTCCCACGGTGTTTCCAACCAGGGTTAGGCCATGTAATGATCTGACGTGCTGTACACTTGTACAGTGTTACTGAACTATTGTATCATTATGAATTCAGTGCCCCTTCTGCGACCTTTCCCTAGATCCCCCTCTTGTGTATAACCTGGCCTGCTGACGTCAGGGCCGTAAGCCTCAGATCCCTTTCCCTGCCAGCAGCAGGCGCTATGCTGTTACATTACGATTCTATGCCACTACACAGGGACTCCTCTACTTACGAACATTCGACTTACGAACTTTCAGAGATATGATCAAACCTGTCCGTATGTCCAGTTTCCTGTTCGGACCGAGAGTCGCAAGTTCAACCACCGCACAATAGGTGGTGATGGTGGCATCTACATCTGCAGAACGTGAAGAACCAGAGGCAACTGTTAAAGCCATTCCCCGTGTTTAGTGTACAAGCCGTAAAACGTGTTTGAAATCAACGGGAGTAAAGTTGGACTCACGAACAAATCGACTTACGAACAGACCTATGGAACCGAACTCGTTTGTACGTACAAGAGTCTGTATATGGTGGTCACTCTGAACAACACAGACCAGGCCTCCTTTTTACTATTTTTGGTCCATTAGGACATTACCAGATGCATCTTTCTGTGCTAACGACCACACAATACACATTAGACGTGTCACAACAGTTCACGTTTAATAGTCTAACCTTGTCTGGAGTAAGTCGCATACGGTAGACATTTCTGCACATTTGCAGAATTACATGCCTATGACAAAGGAACCATGTGTATTGCATTAGACAGGGGTGCAGAATTACATGCCTATGACAAAGGAACCACGTGTATTGCATTAGACAGGGGTGCTTGATCATGTGTGGATGCAGATTCCCGCAGCAATAGAGGGAATAGGTTGTTCGCAGCGCCACTGATTAATCAGAATCAGAATCTATTTTATATCCTGGAGGAATCCGATGAGCTATGAAGATCTTTTTCACATATGTCCAGTAGGGGAGGGTCAGCGAGCTATTTCCAAAACCGATGAGAGGCAAGATGGAGAAAATGTAAGCAAATTGCTAAAAATACAAAGTACATACATTCCTGCCAATTTGTCAACAAATGCAAGCTTGGGCAAGGTAGCAACACAACAACCACAGCTCCAGACCACGACAAGACTCCACAAAGTCCCTCAATTGCATTGCATTAAAATTGAACGTTAAATGAGCGATATTTGAAATAGCGTTACCAAATGACAATATTCCCTTCGAATACCTGACTAATGAATGAGGCTAAGACGCTTGCAGTAATGTTCAAATATGCATCACAAGCCATTCAGAAGTGGTAGGCCTCACGTGACCACAGGGCACCACAGTGGCAATATGTTAACTACCTCGCCTGGTACGCAGGAGGCCGTGGATTCAATCCCGACCCTGTCGCCTGCTGTATATTTTGAGGTTGCATGTCTCTCTCACTACATTTAGAATAAACATCACGCGTTTAGAACATTTGGCCTCTATACATTTCCACGGGATAAGCCACTTCGTTGAAGATAACATTTGTGATAGCCAGGTTGCTTCTGAAAAATAGCTCCATAGCTCAGTGGGGCCTCAAACTGGTAAAATAAAAAAAATATAGTTTGTATTCTTGGTTCTTTCGGTAAAGTCGCATAGAAAGGAAACAATAAAATAATAAAAATATAAAACAATACAATTCTCACGACGTTTCGACTGCAACACAAGCAATCATCAGGTGATGATGATCATCATCAGGTGATGATGATTGCTTGTGTTGCAGTCGAAACGTCGTGAGAATTTTATTGTTTTATATTTTTATTATTTTATTGTTTCCCTTCTACGTGACTTTACCGAAAGAACCAAGAATATGAATCCCTGCATTCACGAAAGCTTTAAATCAAAATATAGTTTAGTTTAAAAGTTATAGTTTGAGAATGGCGGTCCGATGGGAGGGAGTGAAGGGGTATTGTGAGGAGGCGTCATCGGGAGTGGAAGCTGCTGGTGGGAGCATGGGAGGTGTGGGGAGTGTGAGTTGCATCGGCATTGTGGAGAGGGAAGGGGTGAGAGTGTTGTAAGCGATGGGGCTGGGGGAGGAGTGTTGGATATGACGATGTGGAAGCTGTGTCGGTGATGAGGTGTGTGCTTGAAGTGAGGATTACATGGGGAGCGGTGCCGAAGTGGTTAGCGCACCGTGCGACGGGATCCGGCGACCCGAGTTCTATTCCCACTCACGGCCAACATCGGTGACGAGTATCTGAACCAATCTCGGTCCCATCCCAGGTCTATTCTGCCTTAAAATGAGTATCCAGGTTCGGTGAATGAGAGGAGACAAAGGCGGCCAGGCGTGGTGCTGGCTACCCATCCCATCTCAGTGTGTCACCCCATGGCACCTGGGTAATGGAGGTGGTGATGAAGATGGTGACGACGGTGATGATGATGTTGATGACGATGGTGATGACGAGTCACTCACTCAGATTCACAGAGCCACACTCAGAGACTCACAGTCACTCACTCAGACTCACAGAGCCACTCACAGAGCCACACTCAGAGACTCACAGTCACTCACTTAGAATCACAGAGCCACACTCAAGAGACTCACAGCTACACTCAAGAGACTCACAGTCACTCACTCAGACTCACAGAGCCACAGACTCACAGCCACACTCAGAGACTCACAGTCACTCACTCAGTCTCAGAGCCACACTCAGAGACTCACAGAGTCACTCACTCAGACTCACAGAGCCACACTCAGAGACTCACAGAGTCACTCACTCAGACTCACAGAGCCACACTCAAGAGACTGACAGAGTCACTCCGAGAATCACAGTCACTCACACAGACTCACACTCACTCAAGGAGACCCACAGACTCACTCACAGACTCACACAGACTCACAGAGTAACTCACACACAGACTCACACTCACATACTAGTTCTGACACACACACAGACTCGCAGAGTAACACGCACTCAGAGACTCACAGAGTCACGCTCAGTCACTCACTCAGGGACTCGCAGTCACTCACTCAGAAACTCGCACGCACTCACAAAGCCACACTCAGAGATTCAGACACTCACTCAGAGGCTCAGAGCCACACTCAGAGACTCACGCTCAGTCACTCACTCAGAGACTCACAGTCACTCACTCAGAGACTCACAAAGTCACTCACTCAGAGACTCAGAGCCACAGACTCACAGAGCCACATTCAGAGACGCACGGAGTCACTCACTCAGAGACTCACAAAGTCACTCACTCAGAGACTCACAGAGTCACTCACTCACTCAGACACTCGGAGACTCACTCAGACTCACACAGACTCAGAGTAACTCACACACTCACAGACTTACACAGTAACTCACAGTCACTCCCACTCAACTCAGTCTCACCGGGTAACACACACAGACTCGGAGTAACTCACATGAACTCACAAAGTAACTCACTCACACAGACTCACACAGACTAACAAACAAAAACAAAGATCCCCAGTGAACCCTTAACAGACTGTAGGGGCAAGTGCTGTTAGCGAGCACCTACGAAGGCCGGCACGGCACACGAGGGGGTGGGTGGCCAGCACCACGCCCGGCCGCCTTTGTCTCCCCCATTGGCGATGTTTACACACAGCAACCAGGTACTCATTTGAGGCCGAGTCGACCTAGGGGAGGCCCAAGACCTGTTCAGATAATCGTCACCGGTGTTGGTGGCCGTGAGCGGGAATCGAACTCGGGTCGCCGGGTTCGTAGCGCAGCGTAGCGCTAACCGCTGCGCCACCGCTCCCCACACCCTCGCTCACAAACACAACGCAGGCAGCGTGGGCAGCCCTGGTCCATCCACTGCTGGATGAGGGCCTTGCCATGCCGTGCGAGTTATTTGACCAGAAGCGCAGTGCGTGTTGTTAACATTCCCCGTGTGGTGGATAGAATCGGAGGGCTTTCCCCAGCCCTCACCCACCAGGAATGGTGAAGTATAGTCAAATACTTCCTGTGACCAACACGGCGTTAGGAGACATTCATACAACCCACAGATGGACTAATAATTATTGTAAGTACTGTGGTGTACTTAAAATAATGTGTGGATGAGGAGGAGGAAGAAGCTCCAGAAGTCGCACTTCAGCAGCCACCATTGCCCCTTCGCAGTATCAACAACCACGCAGACAAATGCACTGCCACATCCTACAACACGCGTTTGTTCCTTCAAAGTAGTGAATTAGCGTCCCAACACGCTGGTTCACGAAGATGGAGCGGTCATATAATGAGCTGGACAGCGACAACAACTTAAATCAGCGGTAATAATGCGGCAGACACGCAGGAAGCAATACTTAGGTAGGCCGCGATGAGACCACGGGGCTCGGATGGCGACCCTGCCTGGGAAGGTGCACACAAACTCCTCACAGAGTGAGCACCACAATGTTGTCCTTACAACACACAGTGGTCTCGCTTTTCTTTCATATCCACGAGCACAGCAACATCCAGCAACACATATCTCCTCACATTGTGCCCAGGACTGCTTTAAATAAAGATTTTAAATAAACTTTCCCGCCAAAAAATGTTATTGAGGCGTGTGTGGGTATCGATGTGGAACTTGTGATCACATTGCTAAGAGCCGAAACACAAGGGACCCACCACCCCACACATCCTACTACTGTTGCTGCTGTTGCTGCCTTGTGAAGTCTATGATGATGATGAGCAGCAGCAGCAGCGAGATAATGAGGAGGTTGAATGTGATGATGATAATGTGGAGTAGAGTCAGGGGGGTTATGCCCAAAGTTCTCTGTCCTCACCTCCCCACCACCGCCACGTCCCAACTCTGAACATCCACACATCATCATCATCGACCAGCAATGACCAACAGCAGCTCACAGCCCATTAAATACACCACCAGTAGGACAATTGTATGGAGGAGGCCAAACAAACATCTAAAACTAACAAAATAACAATTGCCACCGAGAACTGTTTCACTTAACTCGTGCACTCAAAGTCCTCAGACAATTGCAGTTATCTAAAGATTCTAATTGTGCCCGAGTGTGGCTGCGTCTTGCCTCGACAAAGGCATCGCCAATCCGCAAACTCTCGACGGCTCCGGCTGGCTCTCTGAGCACAAACTTTGACATTTGAACCTCACGAAATGTCTCTGCACAAGTTCCAGCGGTGTCTAGGTGGCAGTAAGTGAATGCACGCACGTGTGAACGAGGAGGAGGAGTGTTTCTATTATGAGGACAGTGCTGCTGCTGCTGCTGTTGTTACTCTACCATGCTAGTAGAGCTTAGCTAGAAAAGTCTTTGTCAGGAGGCCCCAAATATCCCTTCCACCAAACAAAACTGTCGGGAACAGAGACTTGAACCTCAGTAACGCTTCGACAAAAGTGCGTCAATGTTCTCATCGCTAGTGCACACGTGTCGTCATTACCTTATCAGTGCCCTACCTTATTACAGACCAATTCAGACATTATTGGTCACCCCTTAACAATCTCCACCGTTCATCCTACAAAGTCCCCATGACAAGGAAGAAACACCACACAGAGACATTGTGTTTTTTAACCCCTATTGAAACGTCCGTACGCCGTAAGGAGCCGCAAACTCAATGTCCCCGCCACGCAAGAAGACGGCGTAGAAGACCGCGCGGGTCGGCAGGGGTCACGCTGCTGCTGCTGCTGCTGTGGAGCTCCGCTGTGAGTCGACGCAGAAGGGCGGCGGTGGTGGTGGTGGTGGTGAGAGCCCCGACTCCCGGAGTCGCAGTGACAGTCGCGTGGCACGGCAGTCGTGGTGGGGCTCTCTGGCTGCTGCTGCTGCTGCTACGGGAGATGAGCGGCAACTCCGCGATGTCTGCTCCCTCCTCCTCCCTTGTGGTGTCAATGGGGGGGGGGGGGGGGGGAGCGCTCCTTGAGATCCTCTCGGCAAGGCCTGGCCACCCCTGATGGCTCTCCTCCTGCACCTCCTCTCGGCGGTGTCACCACCTCGTCCACCTCCTCTTCAGCCTCACGTTGGGATTTTGCTCCACGTAGCACACCACTGTCACTGAGAGTTTACCGTGACAACAACAACAACAATCCTTGTACAGAGACGCAATACGCCCGCCAATATTCCTCTCCCACGATGATATGAGGCCTGTTACTTTCGTCAATTACCCCCTCAAAATATCGGATGGGAATCACTTTGAGATAAAATCACCATCTTAACACGTTAACATAACTGCTCCTCAGCAACAATATTCACCCAAAATAAATATTTTATTGATGTAATATTTTAAACGATAGTCAACTACTTCGTTTTTTTAATACAAGCAGACAGCACACATCTATACAGTAAACATACAGAACGATAATCTGTAGTGGTGTCCACTTTAACATTATTTTAAGCCAGCTTCCTCATTGCTGTGCATTCGTCAGACACTAAATTAATCTCCCTATGCCTGTCCTTAGCCCAAATAACTTATATCGCCTTGTAACTCGCGTCATAGATCACATTTAGCCACACACAGAGATCACAAATGAATACAAATGTATGCAGCTGCCCCCCCCCACCCACCCCCAATTTTAGTCCAAAATCTAAAATGTGTGCATATTTGTGACTTTGGTTTAAAGAGAAAAAAATATGAAATTATATAATTATATCTGTGAAAAAGTTATTTGCAGCTCATCAAATTCCTCCAGTATAAATACACATGCCGATTCTGACATTCATTGTAAGTATGTAATGTTCAACTTCTTTCGCACCGTATGTAACCGACCATGCTAATCGGAGGTGCAGAGGAAGGGCAACAAACTAAACACAAACAGCGTGTTCACGGTGTGTTTAATGGTTCCCTCAGCCAGTGGGATTCACACTCTTGGCTTAGGACCACTCATGGAGGGTGAATGAGCATTGCCTCCGCCCCTGCGTGTTGCGATGCTCAGAGCGAGGTGACAACTCTCATTCCGTGCGTTCTCCCCCCCACCCCACAGCATCAACAACAAGAGACAGCAGCTGGAGTTGGAGATCATGAAGATCCTGCAGAGCAAGGGGGACCCTGACAACAACAACATCGTCACCCTCCTGGACAACTTCACCTTCCGGGGACACAACTGCGTCGTCCTGGAGCTCATCAGGTGAGTGTCATGGCGTCCGATGAACACCGATCCAAAGACAAAGATTAACCAGTATAGCCTGAGAAGATTGTTGGGGCAAGTGCTGTTAGCAAGTAGCACCTATGAAGACGGGCAAGGCACACGAGGGGGTGGGTGGGCAGCACCACGCCCGGCAGCCTTTGTCTCCCCAGTGGCGATGTTTACACACCGCACCAGGTACTCATTTGAGGCTGAGTCGATCTAGGGGAGGCTCAGGATTGGTTCAGATAATCGTCACCGGTCTTGGCCGTGAGCGGGAATTGTAGAGCAACGCGCTAAACGCCGCACCACCGCTCCCCCAAACACCGATGCGTCCGTGTGTTCACACACATTAATCATTTGGATGTAGAATAAATGTCCGTAGGCTTTCAGAATGCCCTAGAATTATTGTATTTGTACGCGGCTCCATGGTCAGACATAACTCTTTATAATGCCTTCCTGCCTCATTGACTATCTTTTGAGTTGAGCGGCAACCCTGTATGGTTACTCCGTGCGGCTTCGCCTCAGTCAAGCACGTGTGCTCCCGTTCAAGGGGCCAATCAGGGAATGGGTCACAAGCCAGAAGAAACTGTAACCGTTCACGTTTTGTGCCGTCACGCAGCGGAGACCTCCTCCAGAAGCTGGACGAGACCTATGGCTTATACATGACGGAATTGAAGCCGTACGTGGGCTCCATGCTGCGGGCCCTGGCAAAGCTGAAGGCGATGCACATCATTCACGCGGATCTGAAGCCGGTTAGTAAACTAAGCAGCCCGCTGCGTCTTTTGTCCGTCAGTATGGAATTAGTGCCTCAGTTCGTGCAGTTGTAGAAAATGAGAACACTCTTGTAAACCTTAGTAACAGGATTTCGAGATATCTTATTCTACACCGCAACAACACTCATGCCACGACTTGCTATTTCATAAACACAGATAGCCAAAACTTGCATACAAATACAACTTTTCACGTGGATCTCTGTTTGCTCTCAACAACCAACGCTCCGCGGAACATTTAATATTTTCTAATTTGCGTTAAACAACAACGACCACTGCCCTAAGCAACAATGCCGAATGCCAAAGCTAAATGATGGGCGTAGCAGTGGTGCGGTAGTTCGCAAACTGCACTCAGAGGTTAATGACCCGAATTCGATTTCTGGCCACGGCTTAAACCAGGGTTTGGATGATATCTGAACCGGTCCTGGATCCCATTGCCTTCAACAGCCCCCTGAGCAGCATGGTGAGGTATGGCCATACAACCCCCTTGATTAACACGGCATGGGGTAGGGAGATCTTTAAGCATGATTACATTTACAAAGGGCAGTAAGTGTTCAACAAAAATGAGTACATGAAATCCTTGAGTAAACCGCCATGAACCAATTCAACAAGACGCAATCTCACCGACACATCACGAGTTTCACTGACAACCACTCTGTCATTTTTGCAGGCAAACATCTTGGTCAAAGACCACATCAGTGGCAATATCAGGCTCACGGATTTTGGCCTGAGCATCAGCGAGACCTGCCCAAGTGAGTGATCTAGCTGCCCTGTGTGTGTGTACGTGTGTAGCAGCATGTGTGTGTGCGTGTCACAGTGTTTGTGGGGAGCGGTGGTGTTAACGGTTAACACGCTGCGCTACGAGCCTGTTTAAGCTATATGTGGGGGTCTTTGTCTTCGTGCTGTGGTGGTGTGGTGGTTAGCACCGCTTAAACAAAGTGTGGTAGTGACACTGATACCCTTCAAACGTTACATTTCGTCAATCATTTGGCCAGGATTTCAACTCTCAACCTCCCAGTTTTGAGGAGGGTAGTTGTCAAACAAGTACCAGTAAACCGGTAACAATTTTCATAATCGATTGCTGGTATTGAAAGTCTGGAGCCAGTAGCCAATCCCATTGGAATTTTCGTCGCGGATGGCTGATTTACGTGTGATTTACATGTGATTTACGTTTGCAAATGTACAGATCGCATGGCAGCCCTAAGTACCTTTGTCCTCATTCCTCACTTAACCTTTTCCCGTTCCGAGACGTCTGCACGTTACAGGGTGGTGGTAGGCGTCCCCGGTTCATCACTGAATCTTGAAACGCGCAAAGTGGCTCGGCGTTAATTTTATTCAGAGAGGCGTCGCAGCGCCGTTGCTTTTAAAGAAGTTGTTACTCACCGCAGAGAACTCTCGCGACACGACAGCTGCACTCTATGATAGCTGGCACCAGTGTAATGAAAATAATTTACATTTCTAAGTGCTACCCAGCTGATACACGCATTTACGTGGGCGATCTTTGTATTTGTGCGTATTTTGAGTGCCATACGTGACTGCGTGTGCATACCCTCATCTATTCTGCACTTCACAAGTACAGGTGAATAATGTGCAAGTGCCACCTTGTTTGGTCACCTGTCTGTCCGTGTGCTGCTAGGAGCTTGGTGTCTTGGCTCGATGTGGTACATGGCCCCCGAAATGTACTTTGGGCTCCCGGTCACATGCAGCGCGGACATGTGGTCACTCGGATGTGTGGTGGCCGAGATGCTCCTCGGGAACCCGCTCTTCAAGACAAGCTCGGAAGACCACATCGGCTATCTCATCCAGGTATCTGACGCGTAGGAAAACACCATTGCATATATCCAGTTGGTTATAAGGTCCTGCTGTTGAGCTACAAGGCTGTCAGTGGGTTAGCCCCACAATACTTACAAGAGCTGATCCACTCATGTACACCAATGAGGTCCTTGAGATCTTCTACTCAGTTTTCTGAGGTCAAGTCTCAATTCCTGAGGGCGATCGGGCTTTTTGCCAGTGCAGCTCCAAGACTATGGAACGCGTTGGCCTCTGATAACAAGACAGAATTTTTAAAGCTATTTAAATCTCGCCATGAAAACTCACCTCGGTAAAATGGCCTATTCCCCATAGTTTTGGTCGTCTCATTTCCTCGTTTTGGTCGTCTCATTTCCCTGCTTTCCATACACGGGGCGCAATGGGATCATCGGATTAAATGCGCCTTACAAATATTAATTATTATAATATATACATACTGATGAATTCTGTATTTTTTATTGTAACAAACCTCGAGCCCGATACGGCACCACCAAACCGGGCGTCATATTTCCCATGGGACCGTTCCAACTGCGCCATATAAAGGAGGAGGGAGGGTTTAATTCGAATTTGAACCAACGATGGAGTCCACGATAAACAACAACAGCAGCAGCAGCAGGGGGTTGGTTATGACTGATGGCGCACGACGATCCACCAGCGTACAGACCCGCTGTGCGATGGCTCATGCGACAAAGCTGGTTACGTGCAGGGCTGTCGTCATCCTCTGGGCCTTTCACTGGTCAAAAAATGTCGCTCAGCTGCCGGTACACGGGAGAGGAGTGGACGTGTTCACTGCATGATCACGCACCATTTGCATGAGTAAAGAAGTAAAGAGAGATTTCGGGTTCATCAGTAATACCAGAGAATCAGAGCGTCAGGCTGATGTCCTTCGGAATGATTACTATTGTTATGACTATTGTGGTTTGTTGTTAATCCCTGAGGCTTTCAGGGCCTGTGTTGGAGAGCAACGAAGCCGCACGTAGTAACCACGTCATCAATTAAAGACCAAATATGTATGCTTCGCCTGATGATAGAGATAAATATCTGCAAACAGTATGTACAAGAGCAGGCAAAGTTCATTGTTCATCGACGTTTCAATGAGACAAAGTGCAGCGTATGTACGCTCTGTTCACTCGAGCGACGGACCTCATCCAACTCATCCCTCTTGTGATCTTGGTTTCAGATGTTGGGGCTCCCACCCAAAGCCATGATTGACGCCTCGACCCACAACATTATCTCCTTTGGTGAGTGGACAGGGGGGGTGGTGAGGTGGTGGTGTTGCAGTTCGTAGCTGTTGATGCTGCTGCTGCTGTCACTGCCCGGAGAGTCATGGCCGTGCAGCCGCGTGTCTCGTGCTCTGTGCTTGAATAGAAAGGCATGGAAACTGCTTCGCGTAATTTAAAAATGAACTGTGCTTTATTTGGGTTTAAAAGTCACAACGGTCTTGGCAACGTACTTTTCAGTATGTGTTGAATTAGTGCGACAGTAAGGAGTCTTATGAAAAAAATACTTTAAAAGGAACGGTTATGTTTAGGAAGAACAGTATATTTGGAAAACCAATCGGGATTTGCAATCCAACAGAGGACGTATGCATTAATTACATGGAATCTGGCCATCACATTTTTCATGAAGATGAGTGGCGGTTTTTTTTAATATTTCAGCATGACTTAGCACAATTTTAAAAAATTGTGTGCCAGATGCAACGGTATCCTAAATCAGCATAGAACAGTTCTACCATAGTACAAAACAACCACAGAGAACAACCCTCCACACAAACTGTGGGTCCTTGATTGAGAAATATATTATGCTTAAAAGCACGCTTGTACAACAAAATACCATCCTCTCCAAATGATGCAAATAATAATATAATACTAAAATAAACATCAAAGTGTCTCCTTGCTCAAACAAGTATCAGGAGGTTCTCGTCTCCTCCGGTGGCCCAGAGTTGAGAGTGGGAATTTCACTTTAACGCTTAGGAGCCATCCTTTCCACACGACTACTGCAAACGTCTCACAAACGGTTACAAATTTTATCGACCCTGGAGGGATGACAGGCTGTAGTCGACCGCCAACATGGAATCATATTTGCAAACATCGCAATTGGAGGGTTAAGGACCGCCGCCGCATTGTACTGATCGCCACAACTAATTCAGTGTTTCTCTCTTTTTCTCTCTCCGATAAACAGACAAAAAGAATCGCCCCGTCGTCAACGGGAAACGGATCGTCCCGTGCTCCGTGTCTTTGAAGGCGGTTCTGGGAACCCGCAATCAAAAGTTCATCAATTTTCTCCGCGGGTGCCTTTAGTAAGAGACTTGTTACTATTGTCTACATTTCACCTCGTACAAATAATTAAATATAAATCACTTTGCATCTACCATCAACATTACTGGAAACGATCTTAGACCTCACGTGTCGTTTGGGCTAGGACTGCAAAGTTTTGTGTCACACCGGGGCATCGTTTCTTCATCTCGTCGTTTTTTAAAATAAATATCGTTTCTGACAAAAGTGTTGAGGATAGAATTGCTCATTTCACCCCAGACCACGATTCAATGAAGCGATTTTAGAATGCAACAGGCACCTGACTCCCTCCGTTTGCCTCCTTGGCAGGTGGGATCCCCAACGTCGCCTCACACCCACGGAGGCCCTCAACCGCCCATTATTGTGGGGCGGCAGGGCCGTGCCACCGCAAGCGAACTTCCCGCCTTGCCCAGCCATGGACACGGAGCCGGTGGCGGCCTGCAGCCTCTCGGCAGTCTCCAGTCTCAGCCAGGGAGATTGCCAAGTCCCTACTGCAAGGAGGCAGACTTCGGAGTCCACTTGGTCAAATCAGAATACTGCAGGCTCAGTTTCTGGGAGCGAGTGGGCTTCGAACTCGGATTGGGGAATGGAGTCGGAGCGGGGAGTGGAGTCGGCGGGTGACTGTGCGGTAACACGCCTGTCTGAAAAATTCCCCAATCAAAGTGGTGGCACCAATGACGTCATCGCGGAGGAGGAGGAGATGGAGTCGGCCACGAGACAAGAGTGAGTCTCCACGCAGAAGTGCACCTTGAGAAAAATGTGTATTGGGGAGGTCATTCAGACAATGTGTCTCCTGCTATAAATTAGCATATAGCAAACACCATCGATCATCATAAATTAGTTACTTGAGTAAATTACACATTCCTATAGCAAGGGCAAGTCTATTTAAATTACAACCACTGTTGATTCCCACAATGTGGTATTCACGATTGAGAGGAAGTAAAAATATTGAGGACAATTGAGATTTGGGTTCTGTATCAGATGAGACAAGTTCTGTATTGTAAGAACGGGGAATCTTAAATTTTTATTTAAAGCTTTCGTGACTGCAGTAATTCATATTCTTTGTTTTTTCGGTAAAGTCACGTTGAAGAGAAACAACAAAATAATAAAATATATATAAAACAATAAAAATTCTCACGACGTTTCGACCATAACTCAAACGGTCGTCTTCAGGTGTGTTGGTTCGCATAAATTTATTTGTAAACGGCGCATTTATTTATTTATAAAAAATAAAAAAACGGTTAGCGCCACGCGCAACGATTTGGCAGTTTACCCAGGACTAGTCCATCTATATTCTGAAAAGAGGAGGGGGGAGACGAAATTTTTTATAATGTATGCTGTCTGAAAGCCACTGTAAGCGTGAACAATCAATTAAGACCTGAAATGGTTTATCAAATCTTTCCAATGATTGCTAAGATAGAATCCATCTTCTCGGTTGAAATTGTCTCTGTGCTTGTATATGTGGATAGCCTCATGAACGAATCTCTCATGGAAGCCAGATGGCTTACAAAGAACCTCTGTCTTGGAAAAGTCAATGGCATGTGAGCCTACTGAATTAGAACAATGATCTGCCACGGCCGAGGTGTTGGTCCTACCGTGTTTAAGGTCTGCTTTGTGTTCACGAATGCGGTCCGAGACATGGCGTTTGGTTTCTCCAATGTAACTACTACCACAGAGGCAACTTAGTTTGTAGACACCAGGGTATTGTATGTCCGGAATCACATCTTTTACAGACGGAACCAGATCACGGATTTTATGTAATGTGTTGAAACGGACCTGGATCTTGTGTTTATTCAAGATTTTGGAGATCTTTTTTGTGATCCCAGCAATGTAGGGTAAAGTGATGGTTTTGAAAGGCTCCTCAAGAGGGTTTTTCTTCATGGTTTGAGTGATAGCTTTGCGGATTGTATAGTCGGAGTAACCATTAGCCCTAAGAGCTTGGTGTACGTGCTTGAGTTCACTGCTTATGTGTTCCTGGTCGGATATGCATTGGGCTCTATGATACAGAGTCTTGATGAGAGAATTCTTCTGTGATGGATGGTGGTGGGAATCCGGTTTCAGATAAGCATCCGTATGGGTAGCTTTCCTGTAGACAGAGTGGCTCATTGAACCATCAGGTCTCTTTTTAATTAGGACATCCAAAAAAGGTATCTTGCCATCTATTTCGACTTCCATGGTAAATCTGATGGCTGGGTGTATGGAATTGATGTGGTCGAAGAATTGGTCTAGAGCAGGCCGGCCATGTGGCCAGATGACAAAAGTGTCATCCACGTACCTCTTCCATAAGGTTGGGCGCAGAGTGGCAGTCTGGATGGCGTCAGTCTCAAATTTCTCCATGAAAATGTTAGCTATAACTGGAGAAAGGGGGGAGCCCATTGGGGTGCCCTCAGTTTGTTTGTAGAAAGTTCCATTCCAAGTGAAGTATGTATTGGTTAAACAGTGTCTCACCAGGGGGGGTACCTCAGTGTTTAGTCCTTGATGAACTAAGTCTTCAATTATTGCAATGTGTCAGGTACAGGAACCTTGGTGAATAAGGAAACTACATCAAAACTGACAAGCAGGTCGTCTGGGGACAGGGAAATACCCTTGATTGTCGATACCAGGTGAGTAGAATTTTGTACCGCAGAGGTGGTCTTTCCAGTGAAAGGACGCAGGATTTCAGACAAAAAACGAGCTAGTTTGTAGGTGGGGGAGCCGATAGTAGAGACTATGGGACGAAGGGGTGTATCTACTTTATGTATTTTTGGTAAGCCGTATAATCTTGGTGGCCTGGCAGCAGAAGGTTTCAACGAAAACTGTTTAGATTGATTAATTAATGCGGTTGAATCAGAAATTATTTTGTTGGTTTGTGTGACGAGGCTGTTGGTGGGATCTCTTTTATTTTTGTATAACTACCATCGTCGAGTAATTCTTTAATTTTGTTGTTGTATTCTATTTTATCCATGATGACAGTAGCATTGCCTTTGTCAGCTGAGAGGACTACAATATCATTCCTCTTTTTCCAAATTTAACCTCCTCTTCAACAAAAGACCGGACCCACACACCAAAAAGTTAGACGTTAATAAAGTCGTAATTATATTCTTAGTTTTTTCGGTAAAGTCACGTTGAAGAGAAACAACAAAATAACAAAATATATATAAAACAATAAAAAATTCTCACGACGTTTCGACCATAACTCAAACGGTCATCATCAGGTGTGTCAGTTTGCATAAATTTATTTTGAAAACGGCATATTTATTTATTTATATATAAAAAAAAATAACGTTTGCGTCACGCGCAACGATTGGCAGTTTGCCCAGGACTAGTCCATCTATTTTTTGAAAAGAGGAGAAGATGGATTCTATCTTAGCAATCATTGGAAAGATTTGATAAATCATTTCAGTTCTTGATTGATTGTTCACGCTTACAGTGGCTTTCAGACAGCATACATAAAAACAAATTTCGTCTCCCCCCTCCTCTTTTCAAAAAATAGATGGACTAGTCCTGGGCAAACTGCCAATCGTTGCGCGTGACGCAAACGTTATTTTTTTATATATAAATAAATAAATATGCCGTTTTCAAAATAAATTTATGCAAACCGACACACCTGATGATGACCGTTTGAGTTATGGTCGAAACGTCGTGAGAATTTTTTATTGTTTTATATATATTTTGTTATTTTGTTGTTTCTCTTCAACGTGACTTTACCGAAAAAACTAAGAATATGAATTACTGCAGTCACGAAAGCTTTAAATCAAAATTTAAAGTCGTAATTAATCGCAGTAACAGTTCTATTTCCGATGGTCTGAAATCCATTTTAGCTAAAGGTCTAAACTTTGCAGTCACACCTAAACACATACCAGTTAATGATATAATTGCCCAAGTAGACGTTGCTCTCAGGGGCCTGGGTCACATCGCTGCAGATGTAGCAAGATCTGAAATCGCTGCAACCCTCAAAAACGCTAAGATGCCAGCTAGCAACCTCAGCAAAGATGAGCGTTTTGAATTATATAAATTAAAAAAGAGGAATGATATTGTAGTCCTCTCAGCTGACAAAGGCAATGCTACTGTCATCATGGATAAAATAGAATACAACAACAAAATTAAAGAATTACTCTACGATGGTAGTTATACAAAAATAAAAGAGATCCCACCAACAGCCTCGTCACACAAACCAACAAAATAATTTCTGATTCAACCGCATTAATTGATCAATCTAAACAGTTTTCGTTGAAACCTTCTGCTGCCAGGCCACCAAGATTATACGGCTTACCAAAAATACATAAAGTAGATACACCCCTTCGTCCCATAGTCTCTACTATCGGCTCCCCCACCTACAAACTAGCTCGTTTTTTGTCTGAAATCCTGCGTCCTTTCACTGGAAAGACCACCTCTGCGGTACAAAATTCTACTCACCTGGTATCGACAATCAAGGGTATTTCCCTGTCCCCAGACGACCTGCTTGTCAGTTTTGATGTAGTTTCCTTATTCACCAAGGTTCCTGTACCTGACACCATTGCAATAATTGAAGACTTAGTTCATCAAGGACTAAACACTGAGGTACCCCCCCTGGTGAGACACTGTTTAACCAATACATACTTCACTTGGAATGGAACTTTCTACAAACAAACTGAGGGCACCCCAATGGGCTCCCCCCTTTCTCCAGTTATAGCTAACATTTTCATGGAGAAATTTGAGACTGACGCCATCCAGACTGCCACTCTGCGCCCAACCTTATGGAAGAGGTACGTGGATGACACTTTTGTCATCTGGCCACATGGCCGGCCTGCTCTAGACCAATTCTTCGACCACATCAATTCCATACACCCAGCCATCAGATTTACCATGGAAGTTGAAATAGATGGCAAGATACCTTTTTTGGATGTCCTAATTAAAAAGAGACCTGATGGTTCAATGAGCCACTCTGTCTACAGGAAAGCTACCCATACGGATGCTTATCTGAAACCGGATTCCCACCACCATCCATCACAGAAGAATTCTCTCATCAAGACTCTGTATCATAGAGCCCAATGCATATCCGACCAGGAACACATAAGCAGTGAACTCAAGCACGTACACCAAGCTCTTAGGGCTAATGGTTACTCCGACTATACAATCTGCAAAGCTATCACTCAAACCATGAAGAAAAACCCTCTTGAGGAGCCTTTCAAAACCATCACTTTACCCTACATTGCTGGGATCACAAAAAAGATCTCCAAAATCTTGAATAAACACAAGATCCAGGTCCGTTTCAACACATTACATAAAATCCGTGATCTGGTTCCGTCTGTAAAAGATGTGATTCTGGACATACAATACCCTGGTGTCTACAAACTAAGTTGCCTCTGTGGTAGTAGTTACATTGGAGAAACCAAACGCCATGTCTCGGACCGCATTCGTGAACACAAAGCAGACCTTAAACACGGTAGGACCAACACCTCGGCCGTGGCAGATCATTGTTCTAATTCAGTAGGCTCACATGCCATTGACTTTTCCAAGACAGAGGTTCTTTGTAAGCCATCTGGCTTCCATGAGAGATTCGTTCATGAGGCTATCCACATATACAAGCACAGAGACAATTTCAACCGAGAAGATGGATTCTATCTTAGCAATCATTGGAAAGATTTGATAAACCATTTCAGGTCTTAATTGATTGTTCACGCTTACAGTGGCTTTCAGACAGCATACATTATAAAAAATTTCGTCTCCCCCCTCCTCTTTTCAGAATATAGATGGACTAGTCCTGGGTAAACTGCCAAATCGTTGCGCGTGGTGCTAACCGTTTTTTTATTTTTTTATAAATAAATAAATGCGCCGTTTAAAAATAAATTTATGCGAACCAACACACCTGAAGACGACCGTTTGAGTTATGGTCGAAACGTCGTGAGAATTTTTATTGTTTTATATATATTTTATTATTTTGTTGTTTCTCTTCAACGTGACTTTACCGAAAAAACTAAGAACGGGGAATCTGTTTCATGAGGAGTTGTGAAATGAGGATTCTGTAATGGCATTCACCTCTTTAGTTCATCTCACTTGAAGATGTAAATATCCCAGGGCTCCAAAGGATGTAATATCTTATCCCTAACCTCATCTCCACCAATCTGCAGCTAAATGCATTCCTAGTAAAACATATATATATCTTAATTATAAATATATGAATTGCACTGCATCCCACTTGGAGGTGCTGCGGTTAGAGCACTCCACGATCACTGTACGCTTGCGAGTTCAAAATCTAGGTCAAGAAGGTTAACAGCTTATTTATCAACCCGAGCTATAGTCAAATAATGAATCCCATTTTGTGGGAAGTCAACAGCGGTGATCCTATTATACACCACCATTGGCTCCTGTTATAGGAATGTAGCATTCCGCTACTGGCCATAGTGAGAGATGTGTGGCATCCTCCTACCTCGCATTTGAGCGGCCGGACACATATGAGGTGCACTGCAGCAACCAGTGTAAGCACAGCCGAGAATGCATGATGGGGCAGACGGTGGCATAATGAATACGCGCATGTCTGTACGTTGAAATAATTTTGAACGCGTACGTAGCCGACCGTGCTAACTGTAGCCGACCGTGCTAACGATGGCGCGTGCGTCCATTTGCCAGGCGGGGCCATGATCTCCAACCAGGCAACAACAACAACGAGGAGGATGATGATGATGATGCCGTCGACAAGATTGGGCCAAAGGCGTCACGCGGGCCTGGACGGAGATTCTCCCGCCTGAGGCGGAATATTCGGGGGATTCTGCAATTCATTCGGGAGCACTGTTTCTGTTACCGTGACGATACCGCTGAATAAATCCTGTCATGTGGCTGGGCCCTCCCTGCCCTGTGTACATATTTTTCAATGTTACTGTCGTTTTTGTCTCACTTCTTTCTGGTCCAATGACTCCAAGACTCACGGTTTAAACTGAAGATCCCAGTGGTCCTCAAAAATATTTACGGGGACTCCTTCACTTAAAAAACATTCAACTTAGAAAGTCTCAGAGATACAAAGAAACCTCTCCATATGTCCAGTTGCCTGTTTGTACCGAGATTCATAAGTTCAAACCGCCACGCAATAGATGGTGGTGGTGGCATCTACATCTACACAACGTGAAGAACCAGTGGCGTCTACGTCTACAGGAGATTATACAACTCTTAAAGCCATTCCCTGTGTTTAGTGTACACGCCGTACAACATGTTTGGAATCGACAGGAGTAAAGTTGGACTTACGAACAGACTTCTGGAACCTAACTCGTCCGTAAGTAGAAGAGTCCCTGTATATGGTGGTCACTCTGAACAACGCAGACCCAGCCTCCTTTTTACGATGTTTGGTCCATTAGGACGTTACCAGATGCATCTTTCTGTGCTGACGACCACGCGATACACATTAGATGAGTCACAACAGGTCACGTTTAATACTCTAAACTTGTCTGGAGTAATTCTCATACGGCAGACTTTTCTGCACATTTGCAAAATTACATGTCTATGGGAAAGGAACCATGTGTATGGCATTACAAAGGGTGCTTGGTCGTGTGTGGATGCAGGCTGTTGGCAGTGCCACTGATTAATCAGAATCTTTTTTTTATCCTGGAGGAATCCAATGAGCTATGAAGCTCTTTTCACATATGTCCAGTAGGGGCGGGTCAGCGAGGTATGTTCAAAAACGATATGAGAGGCAAGACGGAGAAAATGTAAGCATGTTGCTAAAAATACAAAGTACATAGATTCCTGCCGATTTGTCAACAAATGCAAGTTTGGGCAATTCAGCAACACAACAACAGCACCAGACCACGACAAGACAACGCACAGTCCCTCAATTACATTGCAAATTAAAATCGAAAGTTCAATGCATGATATTTGAAACAAAGTTACTAAATGGCAATATTCCCCTCGAATACCGAATGAACGAGGCTAAGACGCTTGCAGTAATGTTCAAATATGCATCGCAAGCCATTCAGAAGTGGAAGGCCTCACGTGACCACAGGGCACCACGGTGGCTGGGAGATGTTAACTACCTCCCCTGGTACGCAGGAGGTCGTGGGTTCCATCCCAACCCTGACGCATGCTGTATATTTGTCTGCTATAAATGTCCACGTGACGATAAGCCACTTCGTTGAGCTATCATTTGCGATGGCCAGGTCGCTTCTGAAAAACTGCTATATATGCTCAGTGGGCCTTACCTGGTAAAATATAAATAGTTTGTCAATTAGTAAATAAATGAAGTATATAAGCTCCAATTTCATTCATGAATACATTTCCAAGCTTGGGAAAGGCAGTAAAACAATAGCAAAAACAGCCACAGTCCACACCAGGAAAACATACAGTGCGCGGTAAAATTGTACTTTAAAATTGAACTGTGGATACTTTGTTAAGAATACAAAAAATAGTTTAGTTAAAAATAATTTGGTTCGTAAGGACCTGGGTAGTGATCTGCGATTATTGAGTGGGGGTTTGGGAGTCGCTGACTGGGAGGAGTGGGAACGGGTGAAGCCGGATCTGCCACGCGTTGCGCTCACCAACTCGAGCTTCGCCGGGACAGCAACAAACGAAGAGACGGAGAGAGGAGCTACCCCGGGTTTACATCGCCACGACTCACGACGCACACAACACACACGGCACATGCCCAGGGGGAGGAGGGCGATGACCACCCCACAGTGCGATAGCTACGACTCCCCTTTCAATTAGTGAGCCATCCTCACACAACGCTGCACAGAGTGTGCAGCGTTATCAATGAACACGGCACTACCACTGCACGGAGTGTGCAGCGTTATCAATGAACACGGCACTACCACTGCACGGAGTGTGCAGCGTTATCAATGAACACGGCACTACCACTGCACGGAGTGTGCAGTGTTATCAATGAACACGGCACTACCACTGCACGGAGTGTGCAGTGTTATCAATGAACACGGCACTACCACTGCATGGAGTGTGCAGCGTTATCAATCAACACGGCACTACCACTGCACGGAGTGTACAGCGTTATCAATGAACACGGCACTACCACTGCACGGAGTGTGCAGTGTTATCAATGAACACGGCACTACCACTACACGGAGTGTGCAGCGTTATCAATGAACACGGCACTACCACTGCACGGAGTGTGCAGTGTTATCAATGAACACGGCACTACCACTGCACGCGAGCAATCGGCTGCTTAGTGAGTTACACGGCACGGTACGGAGCTATTAACGCGACACGAACCACAGCGTGTTCCCGGGGTACTCAACTACCTTAGTTTCTCAACTACCGGGATTACTCAACTCAATATTTCAAGAGGCGCAATGCACTGTGGTGAATACGAGACAGTGGTCCTTCATAAATAACATCACCAAACAGTCTTTAAAGAGCAGCATGCGGCACCGGGAGACGCAGATTGCCAACCCCTGAGCTATTCTATTCCAGCGCATGAGGGCAACATGTTCAGGAGCCATAAGCCAATGTCCGAGGTCTGCTGGTCACGACGAGAGGGCTTCAGGAGAAACTTCGTGTAGGGTTACTATTCCTACTCCGTTGAAGGAGCACAGACGACTGTGGTTCACAATATCGTGCATAGTTTGGGTTGCATGGTCACAATCACACTGTGGCTTGACTTTAATTTTCTATTGCGTCGTTTCACGTTGTACGATCTGTTCTGGATGACCACAGTCAAACACTGGAGAGTTTAAAATTTTCCATTTGTGCATCAGGTATCCGCAGCTGCCATGGTTTGTGCAGATGCGGTTTAGGGGGACCATGATCTTCGTGGAATATCAAGCCCAGGGATCTTCTGCGTTGGGTTTTTCACAAGGTGTGTCAGTTCTTTTGAACTTACACTGATCATGTCGACTCTCTGCAGTGGCAATGTGAAACTATTAAAATAAAAAGCGATACAATTTTTTAGAAGTTGATTCTTACACGTGCAATTCAATACATGAATTGTCAGCTGAATAATAAATATTAATCGATTTAACCGATGTATCGCGCTGTTACTACTAACTAGCACAACTCTTTATTACGATCACAGCATGTACAAAGTAACATTTTAATAAAAAATATACTTCCTGAAGTAATGATGGTTTATTCAAACTGTGTGCAATATCAAGCAACTTCGGAATGATTTCTGAAGCACTGCTGCAATGTTTGGTGCACTGCGATACTAACGCGGCGATCCGAGTTGGATTCCTAGCCATGGCTAAAGTCAGTGGTGACTGATATCTGAACCAGTCCTGAACCTAATCCCCGCCCCCTTCACCAAGCGTGGTAAAGTTTGGTGCAACAACCCCCATGACCAAAGCAACGTGGCGAGGCCTTCATCAGGCAGTGGACTTCCAGAGGGGTGTTACACACACAATCATCAGTTTGTCTAGACAATCACTTGCCTTGAACATTGAATCCTTAAGTTACATTACCAATGGCATATTGGTGTGGCTCACTGACCCTTTGATGTGAAAGATTAAAGAACCCCAAGTGTCTGTCGCCGACTCAACAATTTTGAGGAGCGACCCGTGGCGGTCAGGCAGATCACGAGGTGAGCAGAGGGGTGAGGAGGAGGGCACTTTGGAGGGGGCTGCCAAACCTCGAGTCGCGAGCACACAGCGCCGTCTCCTCGTACAAGACGGCGCACCGATGGGCACCGCCGCTGCTGCCACCGGGCTTGGCCTTCTGCGCCAGTTTTACCAGGTTGGCCACGGGGCCGTGCCCAAGGTTGCGGCAGGAATGCACGCCGTAGTGCTGCCCCACAGCGCAGTCCACGGCCGGCAGCTGCAGAGCACACAGCCAACAACAGAGACCTGGAACCCTCTCTCTTTCGTTTGGAGGCGGCCGAGTTGCTAGCAGCCCTTTTCCACTGGCGCATCCGATCCGTGCCAGCGCGTAGCACCCCCACGGAACGGGTGGTTTTCCATTGGCCATTTGCTGTGCCGATATAAAATCAAACTGTAATACGTCGCCCTTACAAGACCTCTCAAAATGGACCAGGAGCCAAACAGGTCCAGAGGTGGTGCTAATAATAAAGTGTCCATTGCGTACGACGTGAACAGCGTTAATGTGACTGCACAAATTTATGGAAACATGGCCGAGTGGTGGTTCTCGGATCAAGCCCAGCATCCGCCCTGGTTAATGTTGCCAGTTTATTCACCACAAACAAAGAGATCTGTTTCACAATGTATGATAATAATCCTGTGACGCCGTATTAAAAAAAATTGAATTGGCCACGTGTAACCGCATCATGTTCCAAATTTGCCAAATCAGATCAAATACTTGCAAATTACTTTACCGGGGAAAAAACCACGTAGGAAAATCAAACATCACTCCCGAATGGCAGACATGTCCATTCACAGGCCGGTAGTGCGTGCACCACGTGCCAAATAGGAACAGCTGCCATTGGGGGGGGGTCCCCTCGGGTAGACTGCCGTAGAGCAATGGAATGGTTGAGATGAGACGTTGCTGTAAGGCGCTTTGAGTTGAAGAGTTTATTTACGCGAGCGCCCTATATCTCCAAATCCTTATCCCCATCTCTGAGCCGCCCCTGTGGCCCCTACTGGGGCCCGTGTCTCACCGCTGCGGTGTCGAGGCTGCCGCACTGGTGGATGAACTCCATGCAGCTCGTCGCGCTTTGGACAGAAGCTTCCCGCTGTGGCTCCAGATCCACCCAGGGCAGAGATCACAACCCCAGTCTCCTCCAACAGCTACCACAGACACAACAAATCCGTCAACATCAGTTGGTTGACACCGAGGCGACCGCAAGGCAAACACCGGCTTAAAGCTAAACGATACGCATGGAGCTGCATCTCACAATGCAGTGCACAAAAACTGATTAAATATTACAGATTTAAGTTTGCAAATTAACACAAAATTCGTTCTCAATTTTAGTTTTCCAAATGCACTATCGGCGTAATGTCAAGAGACAAATAAATCATCCATGCGTAAATCTCGCATAGCCGTGCAGGCCCTGTGTCATAAAATGCGATGGGTGGCCTTTTATCTTGTACACAATAGGAGCCAACACTTTCACATTAGCTGTGTTATGAGATTGTGCGGCGCACGAGAGTCAAGCTGAAATTGTTATTCTCAGAGATGGAATTAGGAAAATGAAGTGCAAAACCCAAGTTTAATGAGACTGTAATTTTGTGCAGTCGCTGGTGACTGGGCTCGGACGATCGACTTGATAAGACTTGAGACCTCGGTTTCAACCCAAGCGGTCAAAATCCAGATTCAAGCCCAGAATCTAATTATTGTCATCGCACCGCTTTGATATCTGAGCCACCTGGCCACTTTGCATATATAGTGTTATCATAAATGTTATCTGAATGTCACCGCTGTACACTCAATTTTAACGGTGATTTTCAATATCTACCTTTGGGATGTTTGCCAAATTCACAGATATTTTTTAAGAGTGACAAGAGAAAACCCATGCATCTTACGTGACACTTTGTTGTGCTCTGCATTGGCAGTGATTACATAACGCTTAAACGTATTCGAGTTATCGACAAATGAATTTTAAGTTCGTAATAATAAACTAATATTACGGCGCACAATTTTGGAAACAAACTTAACATTGAGCGCCACTCGGAGGCGGTAAGTACACTCAAACTTTGCACGGGCAGTGTCGTACACCTACTTGCTGTACTGCCTCTTACCAGCTGGAGGCGGGTGGGCTCACGCACGCCACGTACGCACTTGGGCGTTGCGATGGAGGATGTCCAAGAAGGAGCCGAGGCCCAGGCTGGGGAGGTCGCACGAGTCAAAATGCTCGGCAAGCTGCTTCTCCACGCGTAACAGCGCAGATAGGCTCGGGGGCTTTGCCATCTTACTTACGTGGCTCAGCAGACGGACCAGATGCTCGGCTACTGCCTCTGCGAAGGAGACAAGCAATGCCATTGTAGGAGAGGACAACGATGCTGTAACTCGCTCCAATAGGCTCAACAACTGCAACTCTCTCTCTGCCCCCCCACCCCCACGTCTCATCTACGGCCTCCCGATAAGTTTCATCATCACTCTCCAGATGACTCAAAAAACAAGTTTAACACGAAGGCCTTCGCGACCAATGATTATCCATAATAGAGATTTTTGGATTAGGTCACGTAAATAGTGCATATTAACGCGTATTATTTAGTGCATGTATACATGATCTAACCCAAAAATCTAGATGATGGACTCAAAAAACCACTGGCAGACTTCTCACACCCGTATGCAAGACGATATCGCCCCAATATTCAAATTGTTCAACTATCCCCCGAACCAGTCCAGGATAAATTTCAAGATCACACTCAGCATTTTGACAGTCCTCCGTGGTCTGATCCCTTATGTACAATACGAGAAACTACATTTTATTCAGATTGTGCTTTCGATATCGTGTCATGAGACGGAGTATCCACTCGGATCTCTCACGGAGCAGCGGAACCCGTCCTATTGGAGAATGGCCCACAGAAGAGAACTTCACAAAGCTACCTCTGACATCGCTTCTAGTGACCTCTGGTCTACAGAGTAAAGGGAAGCACATTCTAACCCACTCTGAACGTGAGAGTAATGTCCGTCACATGAAAGTTGAGCCGATATTGGACTTGGTCAAATTAGCAGGAAAGTGTTATCACCCAGCACGTGCATCGATCGGTTGATCGTTAGTTTGTGGCATAGAGATCCGCAAAAAATAGATATCTTTGGATCATCCGAGATTTTTAATTATCCGCAGCCATCCTCCACGTCATTAGCGCAGATAATCGAGTCTACTGTATATGCAAATTTGTCTCCTTACTCCCCGGAGTAGGCGGCGGTCTGGTGTCGGGAGTGCTGATGTTGCCGAGAAACGCGGCCGGTTTCTCCTTGACCACGAGGTCGCGAGGAGTCTCGAGGGAGCTACAGCACAGGGCCAACTGAAACATATTCCGGGCCGGCGTGTCCCCTTTCACCTGCCCCAGGAAGTTCTGCACACACTGTCGGTAGAAACAACAAAGGACCCAAACCACGTGCAGCCATATCACTCTGTTGGGACAAATAGAGGGTGATACATGCATAGATGTCCGACCGATTTCAATGCCCCCCCTTACTTTTGTTTCAACGTGTGACTGAATTTTGTGAAAGCGATGGCCCTAAATATTATAGAGGAGTGTTAATTCAGTGGTAGAGCAAGTCTTTTGATAATGGTGGAAGTATCCACAGACTTGAAACGTATGGCGATTATCACTTATTAAATCATTCCGAGGACAAATGTATTATGGAAAATCTTTGACAAATCTAAGCAAATGCATGAATGTTCTCGCAAGGTAATTTTGTTGCATTAAGTCCAGACGCCATGGCCCCACCTTCTTCAGCTTATTCACAAAGATGTCCTCGGCGTTCTGGAAGACCTGCAGCACCATCTCGGCCGCCGGCTGTGTCGTGAACTGTCGGCGAAGATCGGCGCTCGTCCCTGGCAAGGGGAACGACTCCAACAGGTATTTCTTGATCTTGTGTGGCCGGCCCTCCACCTCCTGCTTAATGTCACACTCGATGCGAGCCAGCCCACGGTCCATCGCCTCCCGCTCGCCTTTCTGGGCCTTGCCGATCACCTAAACAAACAACACAATGTTAGCAACTGTGGCGGCCACAGGTGCAGGGCAGTGCTGTAGTTGCGATGATGGAACACGTGATGGACGAGTGGTTCAACAGCGAATGCAGGTGTGCAGCTAATGCACGATTGCAATCGAGAGATGGGATTGGTGGATCATCCTAGCAGCAGTGGCTTTTGGCAAGCCATCGAACAAAGACAGTCACCGCATCACTCGCTTTCAGATGGGCTTCTGCGGCCAACTGGAATGCTCTTCCTTCCGATATTAGGAAGCCATTGGAGCTATGCACTTTTAAATCTAGATTGAAAACAATTTCTTTAGAACTGCTTTTTGTGTTCAGTTTGTTGTCCTCCACACCTCCGATTAGCACAGTTGGCTATGTACAGTGCGAAAGATGTTCAACATATATACATGTGGTTTTACCCAATCCAGTCATTTCTGAGTACTTGTTTAGATTTGCAAATTTTGATTCTGACGCCAGCACACATGTCCTCCTCATTCATTAATAACACGGGATTTATTTTTTTACATTATTTGTGAAGCATATAGAAATGCAGTTTTGGATAATACACCCGCAATATTAACTAGGGCGACTCCTGGGATCGAATCGCGAACCTCTGAAACAAGCGACAAATGCACAACCACTCGGGAAAGAAGATTTCTGTAAGGAGCGGTACAGTAAAATAGGCCTCAGCCTTCAATACGATATATTAACATGATGTACTTACACGAGCAGTTACTTCAGTGCTCTTGTCGCAGCACTGCACCCCCAAAACTGAAGTCGTGTTGGAAGTCTGTCTCAGACTGCATGACAAAAGGATACACCACATTCACTTGACAGGGAGACAGGTGTGAAACTTGTGTGCCTGAGCAACTGAGGATAACTCAGCATTGTGGCCGTGTAAGGCAAACGCAGGGGCGGGGGAATATTGGTAAAAGGCTGATGCAGTGTCACTCTCAGGTGTGAACACAGCGACACGTACGTTGTGGCTGTGTGTCAGCAATTCCAGAACGCATTTAATTCAGAAAGTAAACCCCCTCAAGGGCAACAACAATACATACTTGAGGCAATCTTGATTTGAAGCTCTCGTGACTGCAGGAATCCAGACTCTTTGGTTCTTTCGGTAAAGTCACGTAAAATCGAGGAGGAGGCCGCTTTCCTACCTTACAGTTACACGCTAATTTCTCACGTTAACATCACTAGCCCTGGTCACTTCTTTATGACCCATGGGCTACACACATTTCAAACCATTTAAAACACTCTGCCTCAGCAGCACACCAAGGCTTTCCCACCTGATGACGGACGCTTGTGTTGCGCCCGAAACGTCGTGATTTATTTTATTTTATACCTACGTGACTTTACCGAAAGAACCAAAGAGTATAACTTGAGGCATCCAATAATAATACAATTCGCAGTCGACAAGCGACGCAATGCATACACACGTACACACACACACGCTCGTACACGCAGGCACGGCACGTAGGGAAATGCCCAGAGGTATGCTGGTGATACGGATGCCCAGATCGTGAATATCCGGAGCCCCGTATCGTTCCATGAGATGCTTCAGCAAGTCCGGCACCTTGAAGCATGCCATCACTCCTTTGCCTCGGGAGCTGCGGCTCTTGGCCACGAATATCCTAAACTCTGCCGCAAACAACAACAACAACACGAGCGGGTTACACAGAGCGCATGCTAGGGGAGCAACGACGACGCATTGATTCGGACGTGATCATTCATCCTGAAGATCGCGATATGCACACCGGATCGCGTGCGTAAGAATTTATGTTTTAGATTTGTATACGTTGCGTGTCATTGTTTCACATTGTCCAACACCCACCCACTCCAGTCACTAGAGCCGGCTGTGTTCACGTTTTAAAACAAGGCGTTGAATCTAGAATTTATTCACGAGCCCTCAATCGCGATAATCGATTGATTCGCGACATGGGTGGCTGGGGTGGCGCGTATCGCTTCTGTTTATGTCTGCAAGGAATCACTTGCTGAGCCTTCGTATCATTTCAAATACCAAACAAATTCATGCATCAGTAGCACTGGGGCCTTGAAAAAGGGAAAACATCCGATAAGCGACGTTTCGGGCAATGACCCTTCTTCATATTGCATAGAAAGGCCAGAGAGATTGAGTCAACAATAAGAATTGGAAACTGCACTTCACAGTGATTACCGTGTTTCAAAAGTTATTAGGTAACCATTCATATGAACCTTATGGTGGGACCCCGGGGTCCCATAAGTCCCCGGCTCTTGCATAAACATTATATTATATATAATGTAAACATTGTATTATAATGTAAACATTATATTATATATTATATATAAACATTATATTATATATAATGTAAACATTATATTATAATATAAACATTATATTATATATTATATGTAATGTAAACATATTATAATGTAAACATAAACTGTGGTCTTTTTCACCAATGGGTTTGAAGGATGGTGGCAAGTGTTGTCTTGTTAAACTATGCCTTTAAAACTGAAAACTACTTACCTACAGTAGCTCTATTTAAATACACTATCGAAAACATAATCTACTCCCCTCTGTCAATCATCGTGTTTCTCAGTGTGGATTTGTAAACACACTTGTTAAACAATACATAAAATAGTACGCGTTTTCAATGCGCTGTTCATATTGTAAAATGCGTTTATACCAATGTGACTCTACAGCAGTTGCACAGCCGCACTTTTATATAATTCAGGTCAAAGCCAGATAAACAGTGGAGGATAAACATCCCATGAAGGCGGGGCAATTGTTGTGCAATCATTTCAGGTCAAATTTACAGGTGCGTTTAATTCATGCCACACAGGTTGAGAGTGAAACCTGGCCCACTGGCATCGTGAATCATGGATCATGAGTCACCCGGACTTGTTGCGTTTGTTTATGGTTGCTATACAAGCCATCAAATCTACACCACGAAGAGAGTTGATGAACAAGTAGGAGAGTGTGTAACTGGATTACATTCATGTGCACAGGCGTTTCACATGTGAATATAAAATAAGGTCGACTCAAACGCCACTCTTTAGGATTTGGCACACTCAATAACATTTTAATTGATAAATTAAGACCAACAAACCATAATCAAATGGGTCATGCATCGATGTACCAATTGTGGTTACGGACTGCTTAAGAAGAAAATGATGAATGCAGATTCGAATCGAGTTTAAACATGAATCTACACCATTTGAATATATTTTAAACAACCCGTTGCAAACATGACAGTAATTTAAAATGTAGCACTGTACATCAGAACAATTTGAAAGACGTTAGAGATTTGAAACTGTCCAAAAAGAAAGGGGGAAAATAAATGTATTTTTACATAATACAGGTTTTTTGGGTAAGATCGCGTAAATATAAAAATATGTCGGAAACCCACCACCACCCGACACAGCCAATTAGTAAGGTTTGTCACTTAAACAGAACATGCCAATTCGTTACTAGTACAGCACACCGGTTGTGTGTTAGAGAGCAAAGCCGCAACATTAACAATCTGAGTACGACGTTTCGCCAGTAATTACAACCAGCATCATCAGGAGGCAGCCAGATTTGTGGATTTTAAAATGTAGATTTATTTAAATCTAAATTTAAAAACATATAGAGAAACTGGAACATTATTATTACAGAATTTGGTGGGACATATGTCGAAAAGAGACTGACTCCAGCTTAGCTTGCAAGAACTAAGAGACACTGTGTGGCCATGTGGCCTTAATGAGAGAGACTGACTCCAGCTTAGCTTGCAAGCACTAAGAGACACAGTGTGGCCATGTGGCCTTAATGAGAGAGACTCACTCCAGCTTAGCTTGCAAGAACTAAGAGACACTGTGGCCATGTGGCCTTAATGAAAGAGACTGACTCCAGCTTGGCTTGCAAGAACTAAGAGACACAGTGTGGCCATGTGGCCTTAATGAGACTCACTCCAGCTTTTCTTGCAAGAACTAAGAGAAACAGTGTGGTCATGTGGCCTTAATGAGAGAGACTGACTCCAGCTTGGCTTGCAAGAACTAAGAGACACAGTGTGGCCATGTGGCCTTAATGAGACTCACTCCAGCTTAGCTTGCAAGAACTAAGAGACACAGTGTGGTCATGTGGCCTTAATGAGAGAGACTCACTCCAGCTTAGCTTGCAAGAACTAAGAGACACAGTGTGGCCATGTGGCTTAATGAGAGAGACTGACTCCAGCTTAGCTTGCAAGAACTAAGAGACACTGTGGTCATGTGGCCTTAATGAGAGAGATTCACTCCAGCTTAGCTTGCAAGAACTAAGAGACACAGTGTGGTCATGTGGCCTTAATGAGAGAGACTGACTCCAGCGTAGCTTGCAAGAACTAAGAGACACACTGTGGCCATGTGGCCTTAATGAGAGAGACTCACTCCAGCTAGCTTGCAAGAACTAAGAGACACTGTGTGGCAATGTGGCCTTAATGAGAGAGACTGACTCCAGCTTAGCTTGCAAGAACTAAGAGACACAGTGTGGCCATGTGGCCTTAATGAGACTCACTCCAGCTTAGCTTGCAAGAACTAAGAGACACAGTGTGGCCATGTGGCCTTAATGAGAGAGACTTACTCCAGCTTAGCTTGCAAGAACTAAGAGACACAGTGTGGCCATGTGGCCTTAATGAGAGAGACTGACTCCAGCTTAGCTTGCAAGAACTAAGAGACACAGTGTGGCCATGTGGCCTTAATGAGAGAGACCGGCAGAACAAAGTTGACGTTGGAATGAAGACAAATGGACGAGGAAGGACACGGACTGCGTTTCACGCATCGCCGAGTGCGTCTCGAAACCTTACCATGCCTACATATATTAACGGACATCGATTAAAGTGGTCCCATTAGATTTACAATTAGTCTGAATCTTTAGTACACATTTAATGCCTAGGAATATAAAACATGTTGTAAGAGAATACAGGTCGTTTAAACAAATTCAAATATTGCTTACTACAACCAAAGCTCTTTGAAGAGTCGTAATTTAAAATCAAATGGCAGAGCAAAAGATTTTAATTAATTTCACTGCTCAAGAAAGTAGTCCGCTCAGAAAGCACGTTGTGACGGAGCGCGTTCCGCGTTGTGCGAGAAGCGTTCCCTAAAGTAAAGAAAACGCGTTGTAGTGAAAACGCGTTATCGTGTGAACACGCGGGACAGACCCAGGTGTTGTGGGTTAACTCCCCGAGATAAACTTTCTTCCAACTTTGTGTTTTATACGCGCGGTGCGCCGCCAATTGTTGTTGTGAGCGTCGCTCCTCTGCCCTCTGTTGTTCATGGAGGGAGACTGCACCCTAGTGCCCAGTATCATCCTCCGCGAGCCTCTTCAAAATACTGATCTTGACACCGCTGGAAGCAGTCATCGGCCTTGACCTCACCCCACAACAGTGCAATTTTAACAGCTCAACATCAAAACACAATGATGGGTCGCTTGCACCAATCGCACAACACCACAGCATTGACTCTCAGCTGTTAAATTTTGATTTAAAGCTTTAGTGACTGCAGAGATTCATATTCTTGGTTCTTTCAAATGTTCTTGTTGTGGTTTTCACACCTGATGATGATTGCTTGTGTTGCAGTCAAAAGGTCGCGAGAATTTTATTGTTTTATATTTGTATTATTTTATTGTTTCCCTTCGACGTGATTTTCCCGAAAGAACCAAGAATATGAATCTTAGCTGTTTCTTGTGTAGAGGGGGTCACGTGTGTCACCATAATTGCCCTAATCCTACAACTCGTGCTGCGTAATATTTTCCTTTCCATATTATCTGTGACACACATAATGAGGACAACCGGTAATCCAAATGAAACCAGAGGTGGGAAATCTGTTCTTTATATTATTAATTTCAGGCAATGTGAACACAACTTTTAGAAACACCGATGCAGCTATACACGTGCCATATTGGCCAGAAATTCAGTTGATACTAATAGGGTTTATTTGCCAGTATTGTACATTATTTAAATTACTTTTGTTTGGGCGGCAGGGTGGTGCAGTGGTCACGCCCGTGCATGACATCTTCTGAAGGACTGCCTGGCTTCGCTTTCCTCATTCTGGTCCCTTTCTCTGCATGGGTTTACTCCCATAGCAAAACAACAACAACATACAATGTAACTGGTACTAGCCAAACATCCAAATTACTCCTGCGAAAAGTTGGCAGGCCCCTCCTGAAAAAGAGTCTTGAGACTCAGTGAGGCTTTCCCAGGGAAACAAGCCTACTAACAACATTGTTTCACTGCATGTGAAAAATAAAGATTTTCAGGATTAAATCTGTGGCTGTTTTCATTGAAACATCAAGTTACGTTCAAGTGATAATTGTAACTGGCACACAGAATTCCTTCACTTTGGCGCGAGGGACTACAGACGAGGGAAGGCGGCAGTCAAATGGTGAGCAGCTGTCAACAATTCCCCCCCCACCACTCCTGCCCATGCTCTGTTGTCCTCTTTATATAAAGATGTTATCGGCCAATTAATGAGAGTTTGTACTCTTTGGTTGTTTAGGTAAAGTCGCGTAGGTAGAACAAATAAGAATGGATCACGACGTTTCGATCGCCACACAAGCAATCGACTATTTTTTTTTTTATACCTACGTGACTTTACCGAAAGAACCAAAGAGTATAGATTCCTGCAGTCACGACAGCTTCAAATCAAGATTAATGAGTGTTTACATGTGGGAGGAAATCGGAGCACCTGGAGAAATCCAAGCAAATGAGGGGCCAACGCTCTACCACAAATCTACAGATGGAACAGGCGGAGTCCACATTATTCCACACTGCCTTCTCTACCTCCTAGACAACCAAGGGGTGGGAGTTGTCGCAACATTTTTGTGATCCACCAACCCTCACCTCCACGTAGTCGTTGATTACAGGCATACATAGCCACCACAACCATCCGGCTAAAGTAGCTGTAATGCACATCTAAAATTCTACAAAAGTTGATGGGGCAAAGGTCGTAGGTCAATTGGTTTGATTTCTATGCGCATTAACCAGTCTCTAACGTATGCATATTTAGATTCGCATTCGGCCGCCAATGGAACAGGTGGAGTCCAAAAGCAAAGTGGATGTACTGATTGTATCTTCATTGCGGGACTCATCCAGCAGTGGATTGACATGGGCTTCAGGTATCCACGTGTGGACAGCAATGAACACTGGGGCCACCTGGCGATAAATATTTGCCGGTGCACATTGGGACCGGCTCACACGTCACTGGCCCCTGGGCTGAAGTTAGGACCCTGGACCCCAAGCTCCGTCGTCCTTCAAAGGGCCAGAGCTCAGTGAGGCCAGTGGTCAAGGGAAGATAGGTCCTGGGGGATAGGACCCTGGACCCCAAACTCCGTCGTCCTTCCAAGGGCCGGAGCTCAGTGAGGCCAGTGGTCAGGACCCGAAGACCCTGGCACGGTCAGGTCAGCAGAGCCTCCCCTAGGGCCCCCAGCCGGAGGACGGGGAATTAACGGGTTCCCAGTGTTAGGGCCCGTGTAGTCCGGAGGCCATACCTCCCCAGGTATCGGGTGAAGGGGCCGCTACCCCTTTGTGTTAGGGACCCTGTAAAATAGAGTGTTAATAAATATCGTGTTGCCTCACAAGAAGTTCTCCACCGATGATTTACCCACAACATATGTGCTCCAGTTCACTGGCTAGGTGGCGCTGATCAGAGATGCAGCGGATTCTTTTTTCCGCCTGAGGACGACCGTTTGTGTTGCGATCGAAACGTAATATATTATTTTTTATTTTATTTTTCTACCTACGTGACTTTACCGAAAGAACAAAAGGGTATGGATTTCTGCAGTCACGAAAGCTTCAAATCACCACCAAAATAAGATGTTGTATATGAACAACAATTACTAATTATCTCCATTTTCCCATTGTTACCCACCAGAGATCCTATCTGCATATACACAACAGAAAGCTAATTATAGCACCATACGTTCGGTTCCTATTCATGACACACTTGACTCCCAATCCTCATGTAAGATTGCAATATAATTTCTGCATGAGGGCCCGTCAAAAAGTGTTGAGAATGGACACTTTTTTTCAAAAAACTACGTAAAATAGTCTTAATTAAAAGTCCAGTATAGTACTATTCGTGGCACTCATAAGTGAACTTCATTATTGCTCATGCTAATTATTACAATATTAACTATTTACCCAGGAAAGCCTCATTGAGTCTAAAGACTGATTTTTTTTCAGAAGTTTCCCATTGCAATGAGATATTTGGCAATTACATTAATGAGCGTTTGGCTCTGTGTGAGTAGAACCCAGAGAGACCCCCACCTTGCACATGGGGAAACATCACAACTCTGCACAGATTCTACCCACATTCGATAAATAATTAAAACCGATCTTGATTTGAAGCTTTTGTGACTGCAGGAATCCATACTCTTTGGTTCTTTCGGTAAAGTCACTTTGGAAGAAAAATAAAATAAAATAAATCACGACGTTTCGATAGCAACACAAGCCATCGTCTTCAGGTGAAAATCGCGACAGCCGCGATGTCTGCTGCGAGCAGCACGATGTCTGCTGCCTTGTGAAGAGAAGCTGTTACCAGCAAGTCCCACATCCACAATTGGAATTTTTATTTACAGGCAGTCCTCGACTTACGAACGCCCAAATTACAAACAGTCGCACTTCAGAACCAACTGCCATGAAATAATAATTATTTTATATGGGGTCGTCTATAAATGACGTCATGCGATTTTGGACGATTTTTGACCCCCCCCCCCCTCGTCACGGCGTCACAAAAAGTCAGACCCCCTCCCTCAAATATGACGTCACAAAGCTCTGCCGCCCCCCCCCCCCCAAATCATATTTCCATTTTGAAAATTAAATATGACTCAAATCGCTGTAAACTATTGTCATTGTAGCGCGTATTTAATGTGGTGCTGCACTCTGTTGTTGTCGGAGAAAACATTAAAAAGTCTATTTAACTAAATAGAACGTGTTGTCTATATTTATTTAAAGTTGCGCATTTTGATGTGACGTCACATTTCTTAAACCCCCCCTCCTCGTCACACATCGTCACAAATGTCTGACCCCCCCCTCCCCAGGTGCGTGACGTCATTTATGGACGGCCCCCATCGCCTTAAAACGCGAACTCGCGCTTGCAAACTGAAACCACGGAACTTTTTTTGTTCAGCAGCGCGATCCTCCGCGAGATGTAATGAGTCGGCCTCGCGCTGTGAGTGAGTGTGAGTGAGACAGCATCGTCCCCCACTCCTCCTGATGTCGAGGGTAAATGGGCGAGGTTTAGGCCTGTGACTCATGCAGCTGCAATGGCTGCTTTGTGTACGCGGTCCAGACCTCCCCAGAGAACCTGGCTGACAGAGGAGGTGTTCAGGATGGTTGAGAAAAAGCGACAGGCCCACTCTAATCGTCTACAGCATCCCACGTCAGAGAATGAGGAGGCTTACCGCAGCCTTCGCTCGGAGGTTCGGAGAGACGTGAGGCGCTGCAAGGATGGGTGGTGGTCGCGGGTTGCTGAGGAGATGGAGTCTGCCTCAGTGGCCCGCGATCACAAATCCCTATTTAACTCCATTAAAAAAGTAACCTACAGCGCCACACCTATTACCATTGTAGGGGTAATCGTCACTCACCACTCTGTGGGCTGGTAGCTTCCCCTTATCGTCAATAGGGGGCGGAAGCGCTATCACGCCAGGGCTAATGTCCATGGCCCAAAAAGGGGCCAAGACAATAAATATCGTGTTGCCTCATCAGAAGTTTCTTCGTCAATTTATACCCACTACACCATCATTAGGGTAACGAAGGGTGATCCAATCTCCGACCCCCAGCGACAGGTTTGCAGATTTGCTGAGCATTTCTGTGAGGTCCTGGGGGAGGGGGAATCCCTCAGCCTGGAAAACATCATGGGACAAAGTGGGGATGACCCTGCTGAGGATGCGGTGCCTCAAATATTGGAGGAGGAAGTCACCCTCTGTGAGTGGCTGGCTGAGGTACCATCCGTTGAGGAAGTACTGAGGGCGATCCAGAGTCTGAGACCAGGAAAGGCACCGAGCAGAGAGATCTCCCAAGCGAAATGCTGAGGGAGGGTTGCGTTTGTGCGTAGACTGCCCTACATGACATCATAACAACAGTCTGGGCCACTGGACGGGTTCCGCAGGATTGGAAGGATGCCCTGGCGGTCCCCCTCTTTAAGAAGGGGGACCGCACAGACTGTAACAACTACAGGGGCATCTAACTCCTCAGTGTGCCAGGAAAGGTCCTGGCAAGGATTATTCAACATCGCCTTGCTAGGTACGCTAAGGAAAGGCTTGCGGAGCCCCAATGCGGTTTCAGGAATAGGCGGTCCTGCAAAAATGTCATTTTCTGTCCGTCTGCTACAGCAGAGGTGGAGGGAATTCCAACTAGACCTACATCTCTGCTTTATTGACCTGGTCAAGGCCTATGATACCATCAGTAGGCCTGGGCTCTGGGTTGTTCTTCGTGCTTTCAGAGTCCCTGACCCTCTGCTCACACTCATTAAGGACCTTCATGATGGTGAGCAGACCCGAGTAAAACTACATAGCCGGGAGTCAGAGCCATTCCCTGCGACAGGGATGTCCTCTGGCTCCAACATTATTTAACATCTATTTCGACCACATAGTTCGTGAAGCCTTCAGTAGCTGTACCAGAGGAATTTACGTCTGGTACTGATACAATGGGAGGCTGATCGATGCCCAGGTGCGGTCAAGGGATGTCTCCCTATTGGTCAACCACATTATGTATGCCGACGACCTGGTAATTGCTGCTCATTCAGAGGAGGAGTTGGAGGCGCTGCTGCTGAAACTGGAGTGTGCCACAAAGAGGTGGGGCCTTACCATCAGCCCCACCAAAACGAAGCACCTGCCTGGGTATTTTGTGCCATTGGGCACTCTATCCCCACAACTCCCAATCGGCGATGGGGCAGTTTGGGAGAGAGTGGAGAGTTTTCCATACCTGGGCAGTGTGCTCATGATCAGCTCCGGTTTAACAGCAGAGGTCTCACTCCGAATTAGTCGAGCAGCATTATCTTTTCATCGGTTGTGTAACGTTGTGTGGAAGCTACCTGGTCTGTCGCTCCGCATGAAGCTTCGGTTCTTCTCGGCCACAGTCATTCCCTCCCTTCTCTACGCTTGCAAAACGTGGACCCCCCTAATGCAGCATCTTCACCGGTTAGAAACATTTAGGCTGGCCTGCCTACGATCAATCCTGGGTTTAACCAGGCTGGATTGTGTGAGGAGCTCACAAATCCTCGAAAGATCTGGACAAAGTCCCATCGGTGAGCTCCTCCAGCAGGCAAGGCTGCGTTGGCTGGGCCATGTAGCCTGCATGCCCAATCACCGCATGCCCAAACAGCTTTTGTTCGGCCGGATCGAGGGAGCTTAACGGGCGTGGCACGGACTAGAGAAGAGATGGCCTCTGTGGAGGAGGCTCGTGAAGGACGCTACTGGGCAGTTGGAGGCAGTCGCCCTCCAACAACAATGGAGGGCGGAGGAGCGACGCTCAGAAAAACGAGCGGAGCGTTGGGTGGCTAAAGCCCAGCAAGTTGGCACAGTAGGGGGCACAGGTGGTGCATCAGCCAGTAATCTCAGTCACCTCAGTCAGTCGACCAGTGGCACCTGGGTCTGCCCCGTGACCTCCTGCCAGCCGGCGATCGACACTTCACGTAGCCTCAAGGTGCACATAGCCTGGCACAAGCGTCGTGGTGACGTCACCGCCACTTAGTGGCGAATGGCGGTTGTTGTTTTGAGACAGTAAGAGAGTGTGAGGTCGACTCAGCCTCAGATGAGTACCTGGTGCGGTGTGTCGTAAACATCGCTACTGGGGGAGACAAAGGCCGCCGTGGAGGAGAATCCTAAAATAATAAAAGCTTTTATTATAATAAAAGCTTTGATTATAATATTATGATATTATAATAAAAGCTATACTAAAAGCTTTTTAAATTAAAAATAAAAAAAAAATTGAAATAATGAAAGCTTTTATTATTTAAATTTTATTATTTAATTTTTGAATTGGCAGAATCTACACGCCATATTTTTGGTTCTTCAGGTAAAGTCACGTAGATTTGAAAATAAAAATAATTAAATTAAATTTAAAAATATAAATTATAATATTTAAACTAATAAAAGCTTTTATTATTTTCAATTTATTATTTTCAATGTATTATTTTAATTTTATTAACAGGTCCCTGCAGGGTGGGCTGGTAGGACAAGTCTCTGCGCTGTCTATTGCTGATTTCACACCCAACAGCACGAGATTTCACTTCGTTAAAGTATTGAAAGGGGACGGACGGACGGACACATTAATCTTTTGCAGGCTGGTACACTCAGTTTACAACTTCGTTCCTACCAGTATTATGACTTTACCGAAGGAAGCAATAATCTGGCGTGTAGATGCTGCCATCTGCTGGCCACCATTGTTGGGTGTAGATTGTGACTTAAAACTTTCGTGACTTCAGGAATTCATATTCTTGGTTCTTTCGGTAAAGTCACGTCCATAGAAAATAAAAAAATATCAAATCAAATAAAAATGTGAAATTTTAAATAATAAAAGCAAAAAACCCACATTAATATTCTTGGTTCTTTCGGTAAAGTCACGGAGATAAAAAAAATACAATTTTAAAATAATCAATTGAATAAAAGCTTTTAATATTATTTAAGCTTTTGTTATATTCAATTTATTATTTTAATTTTTAAATTGGCAGAATCTACACGCCACGTTGGTGGCCGGCAGGTGGCAACATCTACACGCCGAATTCTTGTTTTTTTCGTTAAAGTCACGTAGATTTTAAAATAAAAATAATATAATTTAATTAAAAAATACAAATAATAAATTGAAAATAACAAAAGCTTTCATAATTTGCATTTTTTATTTTTTTATTATTTTCTATCTACGTGACTTTACCGAAAGAAGCAATAATATGGCGTGTGGATGCTGCCATCTGGTGGCCACTAACGTTGGCAGGTGGCAGCATCTACACGCCAGATTCTTGGTTCTTTGGGTAAAATATAAATAATAAAGAAAAGTAAAAAAAATCATGATTTAGTATTTTTTCATTTAATTCTATTATTTTCATTTTCAAATCTACGTTACTTTACCGAAAGAACCAAGAATATGGCGTGTAGATTCTGCCAATTTAAAAAAAATTGCAAATTAAAATAATAAATTGAAAATAATAAAAGCTTTCATTATTTTCCATTTATCTTTTGTATTTTTTTATTTAATTTTATTATTTTTATTTTCAACCTACATGGCTTTACCGAAAGAACCAAGAATATGAATCTGGATTTGGATTATTATTTTCAATCTATTTTAATTTTTAAATTGGCAGCATCTATACGCCATATTCTTGGTTCTATCGGTAAAGTCACGTCGATAGAAAATAAAAAAAATTATCAAATAAAATCAAATAAAAAGTGTGAAATGGAAAATAATAAAAGTAAAAAACCCACATTCATATTCTTGGTTCTTTCGGTAAAGTCACAGAGATAAAAAAAAATGAAACAAAATTTTGATTTTAAAATAATAAATTGAAAATAATAATAAATGCTTTTATTATTTTCCATTTTTTTTATTTTTTAAATTGGCAGAATCTACACGCTATAGCTTAGTTCTTTGGGTAAAGTCACGTAGATGGAAAATATAAATAATAAAAGAAAAGTTAAAATTTAAATAATATTTAAAAAATATATATTTTTTTGTTTCCCTTCTACGTGACTTTACTGAAAGAACCAATAATATGAATCCCTGCAGTCACGAAAGCTTTACATCAAAATATAATAATAACAATTCATGATTTTCATTTAATTATTTTATTTTTATTTTCAAATCTACGTGACTTTACCAAAAGAACCAAGAATATGGCGTGTAGATTATGCCAATTTAAAAATTACAAATAAAGTAATTTTATTATTTCCGATTTCTTTTTTATTTAATTTATTTCATTATTTTTAAATCTACGTGACTTTACCGAAAGAACCAAGAATATGAATCTGGATTTTTGCTTATTAATTTCAATTTATTATTTTAATTTTTCAATTTGCAGAATCTACACGCCACGTTGGTGGCCGGCAGATGGCAGCATCTACACGCCATATTCTTGGTTCATCTTCTTTGGTTCTTTCGGTAAAGTCACGTAGCATGGGAATAAAATAATAAATTGAAAAAATAAAATAACACAATAAAATTCTCACGACGTTTCGGCCACAACACAAGCGGCCTTCATCAGGTGAAGGGACGAGACTGTCTGGAGGACAGCGCTGGAGTGAACAAAGCCAAGCTCAGATCGAGACCTTTAAGCTGTGTGAGAAGGAACAAAGCGCCTTGACAAAGGAATTAGCATTGAATTTAGCATTGAAATGGCTGAGTGATTAGCTTGTGACTGGTCACAGATATGGCTATGTTAAAGTCAAAGCATACACATCCTCAGAGGCACCCCTTGACAAAGGAATTAGCATAGAATTTAGCATTGAAATAGCTGAGTGATTAGCTTGTGACTGGTCACAGAAATGGATATGTTAAAGTCAAAGCATACACATTCACAGAGGCACCTAGTAAAAATCAAACAGGAAAATTTAGCATTGAAATAACTGAGTGATTAGCTTGTGACTGGTCACAGAAATGGCTATGTTAAAGTCAAAGCCTACACATCTGAGCTATTAATAGTAACTGGGTCAGTGTCTTCTTCAAATATTGTTCAGGCTCTGGAGACTTCCAAAGTTATTCGTGATGTTATACATTTGGTTCGTTTTGAGCATAATCGCGACCTTATATAATTATGACGTGATATACACGCTGAATATACGCACACAAACATCGTGTACACGTGTGTCGTGTCCTCTATTGTCCACATAGACGGCTTGTGCTGACGAGAGAACGATCTTAACGTACAATGTCGTGACATGTATCAGCCCTTTGTCGATCCAGCGTTTTGATAGAGGCCTCCCCCACACCATGTCGTTCGTGGGAGTTGTTTAACCATACTTCACCATGCCGGTCAATGCGGGTTTGGTGAAGTGAGGAGGCCCAGAAACTTGTATATGCAGATACGAGTTTGCCTGTGCTTGCATCTGCAGAATTACATTCTCATACATCTTCAAGTATAGTTTAATACTTCCACAAATGCATTTATTCTTGAGGATTCCATAAAGTACTGTGGTAAAAAGAAAACAACTTGATTTGAATACATTTCGATTTAAAGCTTTCGTGACTGCAGGGATTCATCTTCTTGGTTCTTTCGGTAAAGTCACGTAGAAGGGAAATAATAAAATAATAAAAATAAAACATAATAAAATAAAATTCTCACGACGTTTCGGCCACAACACAAGCAGCCGTCTTCAGGTGAAGAAACATAACTGTCGGAAAGACAGTGCTCCAATGAACACTGCTAAGCTTGGCAGCATATTTTAAGCTGGGTGGGAGGAGCAGAGCGCCTTGCCAAAAGAGTTTACATATCAACAGAAGAATTTAGCATTGAAGTAGCTGTGTTAATGTGATAGATTAGCAGGATGGTAAAGTCAGAAATTAGCATATACCTGGGATTTTAGCATGATGTTAATGTGAGGAATTAGCATGTAACTTGTCACGGAAGTAGCTATGTTAAAGTCAGAGTTTATATATCAACAGAGGCATTTAGTATATTGACGCTAAAGAACTGCAACTACCCAACTATCATACAATAAACCGATGTGAAAGAACTAAATATAAACTACATCAATATAATCAATGTACTCAATATATTCTCCACTAAGCTGAGCTACTAACAATACGTCATTATACATTACACTTCTATGTCGCAAAAATTATTATAATATGCCTCCAAATAATATTTTTATTATAAACTGCCATAGACAGACACCAACATTGAATTATACACTGCGTTACTATACACTACCTTAGATTATAATAATATTAGACTTGTAATATTACACTATGTATTATTTTACCAACCCTACTGTATACCACACTGCTGTATATTGACTATACAATTACGATACTATATAATACCAAATAAATTATATTAAACATTACACTGAGTACTTTGTTGAACAGGGAATGCTTTGAGCTTGTGGGTTGAATCCATCTGTGTGGAGTTGTGCTATTTCTCCATATGCAAGGTGGGGTCTCTCTGGGTTCCACTCACACAAACATCTCAATGCAATGGGACCTTTCTGAAAATGCAGTACTTAGACTCAATGAAGCTTTCCTGGGTAACTAGTTGACATTGTAATATTAGCATGAGAGATAATGACGTTCAGTTATAAGTGCCATTAATAGTACTATACTGTACTTTTATTGAAGACTATAATTTACGTAGTTGTTTGTAAAAAAAGTGTCCGTCTCAAAACTTTTTAACGGGCCCTCATACATAAATTATATTACAGTCTTATATGGAGATTGCGAGTCAGAGTGTCGTGAATAGTGGACTGAACGTGTGGTGCAATCATTATATTGTTGGTGTGTATATACAGAAAGCCCTATTAGGTGGGTAACATTACGAAAATGGAGGTAGTTCGTCATTGTTGTTTAGAAACAAAATATTATTTGGGTGGATAAGAGGGTAAAATCGTACATGATAGGAACTGCAATATTGTGGAGTTCTGGTATAATGAGTTCTAGTATATATGAATCTTATGTCATTTTAAGTATGCCTGTGTGAGTACACTCGTGACACGGGTGTCATGCGCGTGACCTTTGTCTTTTGTTTCAGATGTGCGAGAGCAACTCCGCTGCGAGTCAAGGTGGTGCTGGGAGAATTGCCTTCACCATTGATGGCACTTCACCAGCACACATCTCAACCCCACCTCAATCCGGTAGAGTTACAAGAGCGAAAAAACTTATCTCTTGTGACGTCTGTGGGAAAAAATTCCAACTGGCATGGTGCCTAGAAGCCCACATAAGAACGCACAAGGAGACCTGTGAACAATGGTGCGGCATATGCGGACGAAGGTTTGATCAGCTAGGAAAATTAAAAAGGCATATGAAGAGCCACGAAAAGGATTATATGATAAAGGGTGCACCAAGCTTGGTGAATAACGGCAGTTTTGCCAATGCGGTGTTGAATCCACCGTCGCCCTATGAGATGTGCTCAGTCTGCGGATTTTTACGTCCTATTGAAATCCTGAAAACTCATGAAAGTCTTCACGCACAGTTCATGTACAGACCGAAGCCTGAACATGAATACACTTCGACAAAAGATAGCGGCGTTAAGATAAATGACATGAAATCCAATTTTCTTGAATGCTTTGGCCTAGTTCCACGTCAACAAACTGCTTCACCAGTCAGTGAGAATAAACCATACGCTGCTCTCGATCCTATTACGAGCATGAAAGTGTTGATGGCCTTGCAGCAGAAGAAGAAGGAAAAGCGAAGTCGACCTAAGTCCATTAAAAGAAAAAAGGCCACCACCAGCGTCACCAATTGCAGCAGTAGCAACAGCCAGAATTCGGACATCAAGAGGATGGACTGCACGGAAGCAGGAGGCTGCGTGGAGCAGTGCATCCCCAAGGTGGATGAACCCAACCTGGCACTTTTAGGTACGTCCTAGTAATGCACACACTACATTTCATTTGGATGTAATTCATAATTTCACAAATTAGTTAATGTACGCATTGTTGACCATATTTGTATGCCTGCGCTGAGGAGTCTAGAGATCTGATGTGGTGCTGCTCGGATGTTGGGTTAAACCGTGAAACTCTGGGTTTCAGTCACCGAGCCATGATTAAACTGGCTTCTCGTTGATGGTCTTATCCAGTTACCAAACACTTCTTCCAGCAAACACTTCTGATGTCGCGTAATGTGTAAGGAATTGCAATAACCTCCTAGTGGATAAAAAACGGTCACGAAGGGATGTCATGAGTAGTGCAATGATATCTCCTTCCACGAGCTCTTCTCTTACATGAGGTGGTTCTGTGGGGGCTACCGTCCCCCGCCATCGCTGAATTGTCGGGGCCGTTGTCCACCGACTCCCCCGGTCCATTCATACCGCTACCCCCCCGGTTGCTCTGTCAGGTCCAGACTACCGACCCCTAATGCCTCGCCCCCCTGTACCTCTGCCTGGGATGTCGACCGCGTTTGCGTAGCTTAATTAGCGGCTCGTACGCTTTGCGCTTGCGATGCGTTACCCTGTTCAACGGCGGCGTGTCGCGGTGAGCGCGCTCGCAAAGTAAAACCCCGTCCTGCACGGAAATAAACAGGTGCGGCGCGCCGCCATGGGATTCCCTCCCACCCACGCTCCACGCGGTTAAGCAAAAACAAACACGCCGCGATTACTTTGCTCCGATTTAACGGGCTGTTTACACAGCTGCGTATTCGCGCACGCTAGTTGCTTAATTCGCTATCTCGCTATTAGACAATCGCGGGGGGCGCGACCGCCACCCCGCCACCCCATCACACTGGTGCGCGAGCGTTAAGCCCTACTGTAAACAATCGTACAGGTACACGAGCGCTAAACGCCACCGAAACCAGACGCGTAGGCACGCGCACACTGAGCACTCCGCCTCGTTGTAAACAACCGCGCACGCACGCGAGCGCAAAGCTCTACTGTAGGCGATTGCGCAGGTACGAGAGCGCTGGGCACCACCGAAAATAGTCGTGTAGGCACGCGCGCGCTGAACAATACTGTAAACGATCGTACAGGTACGGACACCAAGCACGCTCTACTCCCTTATTCGCCGCAAACAGCCGCGTGTGCGCACGAACACAAAACACTCTCCACCCTCCTCTTCACCCTCCAAAGGACCACACGAAACAGTTTATTCCCCTACCAGTTATTTTATTAACTGCGAGCAACCCGTTAAGCTACGCATAATTGTGTGGGTCAGTGGATGTCAGCCTATTCCCCTTGGGATCCTAGACTGTATTTCATCTGCCTATCGCTCTGCTTTCTACCCTCGATCAAATAGCCCAAACTTACCTCTCTCTCTTACTCACGTGTACTTCCACTCTGCTGCGCTGGAAGCTGTAGGAACGCGATCAGTAGAGGGTTGAGCCTGGCTGCGCTGAAGTTCGTCATGCGGACGTCTCGAACGGCTGACTCCCCTCCTGCGTGGACCGCGATGATTTTTGAAGAAGACTGTCTTGCTACCTGAATCCCCCTCCCTTTATCCCACCTACAACAAAGGAATTTCGCCGTTTCGCTCCCTTGGCCTCCCGTCCAATCAGGGGCTCGGATTTTCCCGCCCTTTCGATACCCGGATCCCAGCTCGGGTGATGTCGCCGCAGTGATCTCTCCGACGTCCGCTCTCTGTTCTCCCGCTACCAGTCCACTGACCCGTGCTTGTGCGTGCGTGGTTCCACTCGCGGTGGCACGATGGCCCTTGCCGTGACCATGCAACTTTAATATTAGGTCATGGCGCCGCAGTGCATGTCAGCTACAGGGGGAAGATCGCCCAATTTCCCGGCCGCAAGAAACCATGAAGTTCGATCCCATTAGGGACTTCTGGAAAAAAACCTATCGGCCGGGTGACCTCCCCTCCCGGCTCTACGTGGGGCGTGTGTGCGTTCGTGCGGGCGGGGGGGGGGGGGGTGGCGAGGGTGCACCGCGTCGGCGTCGGCATCCCCCGGTGGCGGCTTCACGGTGGTGGGCACGGCCTCGGCAGAGCGGCTCTGCTGCGGCGGCCTCACGACTGTGCAGTGGGCAAAACGCGGACGTCTGAGAAGGCACCGGCCCCGGGAGAGTGGCGGGAAATCCGAGGCATCGGTGACGGCGTCGCGGCTGTGGGCACGGCTCCGCTGGAGCGGCTCTGCTGCGGCGGCACCACACCCTGCTGACTCAGACTGATTCGGGTAATAGTGGCTCGCAGACACACCGGGAATAAATCGTTAGTGATCGATAACAGCCTCGTGTGGTTTCTACGAGTGTGGGGAAAGTGCATGGTGGTGTGTTTGCGCTCGCCGGAACGCGTGTGGTCGGTGCGCGGTGTCACGGTAGAAGACACGCCGCGCCCGAAGGACTCGGCGAGTGAGCGCTTCGTCCTGTGACCCCGGACTCCCGCCCTGCTGCGTGTGGGCTATCACCAATCCCAAATATCCGCCCCTCCAGCCCTTTAAATAAACTCCAATACAACCCCCCAATCGGCTACGCGTGTACGAGTGACGTCCCTGCCCTCTGACCCCCGACCCCCCCGTCCCGCGCGTGCGATTGGTGTGTCGCTCTAAAAAAATCCCCGCCCCGCAGCCCTTTAAACAATCTCCATTGCCCGCCCTCGGCGGAAATGCGTGTGCGAAGGACGTCATTCGCTCTGACCCCTGACCCCCCGTTCAGCTCGTGTGAGTGGTGCGCGGGGTTGTGTGAGCAGAGACGTCGCGTTTGAGTGGCTGAGAAGCGACGGATTGATTCCAGGCAGCCACGTGCCAGCCCCGAGCTATGCCCCACAAACAGGACCTGCGGACCCGAGGGGCTGCGGCGTGAGGAGAGGAGCCGGAGAGCGGCAGCCCTCTCACCGCGAGCGAGGATTCGAGTAGCGGCTGCTCTCACTCGACCGAGGAGTCCGGAGCCCGCAGCCCTCTCGAGATCAGCCCTCCCCCGGGGGGGAGCCGGGGGCCCGTGTCCCCCACAACTGACAACCTGTGTACCAACTGGCCGAGCGAGAGTTTGTGTGTATTTGAGCGTAATCGTGCCAGTGTTTAGCTGTACCAGGGAGTTTTATGCAGCAGAGTGTTTCGGTGTAGCAGGGTGTCCGGATTGTGCCGGCACACTTTCCTTCTATCCGTAATGTCGTAGGGTGAGCTCCATTAAAAGTTTACTCGGACCCCAACCTGTCAAAGCGCCTAATCTTTGAACGTGGTTCTCAACATCGTCCCTCACCCATGCTACGTACCTATGAGACGTCCTGCTTTTACAAATGTTGATGAACTGGAGGGCAAAGGTCTGGAGGACCCCACATGGAGTCTGGTTTCTCACACCCGAGCCTCCTGTGACATTTCTGGAGGCTTCTCTGGGATTTTTGTCCCATTTATTGAGTGCGGATTTGGCTTACTTCTGGCTTCATCCCAAGACGTCATCCAGTTGGGAAATACCCGAAGGTTGTGGGAGTCGCCCCGTGCTTCAGTTTATTTCCAACCCTCGCAATGGCCGGTTGCTCACCAGCCGGAAGTCTTTTGTTGCATACACCACGACCGAGGTGTTGAGAGCAGCCATCTCGTGGCTGGTCGGCAATGGAGATGGTATTGTCGATTAGGGGAGCGTGAGTCTTTGGCGTTGGTGGTGCTGCTGTCACGGAGGCGACACGAGTTTAGGAAATTCAGTTTTGTGGGTTTCCTGTAGGGAGCACTGAAAGATCCTCTCTTCCTCTTTCTCCACCCTTTGTCTGTTGTCTCCATGTCCCCGTTCAACTCTTTCTATGCCGCTTTCCTTGAATGTGCAGCCGCCTTTACGGCCTCCCCTCTCCCCTTCCCTCCACCTCCAACCCATCTCCGTCGTAATCTCCTCCCCTTTGTTCAGGCTCTTCCCTTTCTTCCTCAGTCTATGTATGGGGTTATTGTTTATCGGGCTATTATACAAAAAATGGAGCTTATTTTAGCCTTTGAATAGGATTTTCTGTTTTCTTTCGGTAGCGTGTTGCGCACATAGGGAAGATCGAGCCACGCCACCGGTTTCCATGATCAAAATCTTTCTCAACTTGTCTCCCTCGGTAGGAATGCCTTTCCTTCTCCAGCAGGCAATTGTCTTCTCTCTCTCACCTCCGTTATTTCTTCTGATGCGCTTTCTTAATCTCGCTTGCTGTGTGTATCGACTCTATCATTCAACAAGGGCAAATTAAAAAATTTGCTTTTTTTTCCTCCACTGCTTTACCACTATACCTCCTGAGTGGGTACTCGGAGTTTCATCTAATGTACTATTTGATGAGTCGCTTCCACACAGCACAAAGGCGGAAGCTATCCGAACTGTAAATTTTTCTTTCAATTTCGATAGATTCTCGAATTATTCTTGGCCAGCAGTAGCTAGTTTTGCACAGAACTTCAACATTAAAATCAACTGAGTGTCCTTGTTGGCACGTGTGCTCTGTTACTGCTGAACACGGGTGCCAACAAATAATACATTATTTAAATGCATGCCTATAAAGGGCAGCATACTTCAATAGGGATTACCATTGGTACGGCTATTTTAATACACAATAGACAGGAAGGACAAGATCAAAGGGCTCTCATAATGCACATGCATAATGTACGTTGACTCGGTAATCTCCCCCCCCCCCCCCACTTTGCGCGAGAGTGTCACAAATCTGGCTGTCGCCTGATGAAGCTAGTTGTAATTACTGGCAAAACGTCGTACTCCGATTGTAAATGTTGTGGCTTGGCTCTCCAAAGTACCAGTGACGAATTGGCTTGTTCTGTTTCCGTGACAACCCTTACTAGTTGGCTGTGTCGAGTGGTGGCGGGTTTTAACGACACGTTTAAATATGTACGCGATCTAACCCAAAAAACACCTCTATGGATGATATTGGGCCCGAAAGCCTACGTGTTAAACCAAAATTAAAAATATTTACAAAATAACAATAATTTCAAGTTTTCCTCATTCACATCGTGATTCGTATGAAAAGACATGAGATGATTGAGACATGTTAAATCATAAACTATTTATTAATATATATATACAGATAGTCCTCGACAGCAATGTCCTTGTCCACGTGCAAACAGAGTTAGGATAGCAGCCTCCTTTAAAAGTCAGAGTAGATTTATACGCTGTAGAAGACAGTAGACGAATCCTCGCTGCTTGATTCCTCCTCGGATCCCTTCAGCAGTGAATCGTCACCAGTCTTCTCTGCCTGCTCATTCTCCATGTGGCACCGCTGGGGTGGGTGCGATACGCAAGGAGACTCCTTATGCAGCGAGCAGCGAAGCAGGCCCATCTCTGCCTGCTCATCCTCAACGTGGAATTGAGGCGATGGCGGTGAGCTGGGGGCATCGGCGAGGAGGGTGTTACGGAGACGGCCCAGCTCTGCCTGCTGCAGAATCGTCTGTACGACAAAGCGCTCCCGGCGCATGCAGGCGCGCACATGGGATGGCGTGTCCGGGATGATGTATGCAATGCAGGCCTTCGTGAGTAACACCACGTGCTGCACACGTCCACACACAGGTAAAGGATTTTCAGTTTCAGGATATGCATGTAAAGGGTGCTTACTAAATATAATATGGCAGCATCTCAATGTGCTTTACATCTCAGATCAACTATTCCGGGGACCTGCAGCCTAGGCATATTATATTGTTACGTCGTTTTTCCCAAATTAAATTAAGTCATTTGAGTAATTTTTGAACATTTGGCAAATTATACCGAGGCACTTTTTTTTAATTACTTAATGGGTTTTTTACGTTCACTATGCAGCAGGCAACATTTATGATGTGCAGTTAATGCACCCACCGTATTCACCTGGGCAGCCGCAAATTACCGCAACAATCAGCAAACACACTCGGCCATGTCACCACTACAAAGATTCCCTGTGTAGCCTTTCACAGACTGAGACAAGTGCATCTATGAAGGGTGGCACAGTGCCTGTGGGGGTGGTGTGCACCTTTATCTCGCCAGTGATGATTTTCACACACTTCATCAAGTACTCATTTTAAGACAGAATCAACTTAAGGGAAGCTCAACACTGGTTCTAATATTTTCCACTGTTGTTGGCTGTGGCCAGAAATAGTACTCCGGTCACACAGGATTGGTAGCACAGTTCACAAACAACAACGCAGCCGCTCCCCTTCCCACCCACACGCACACATGCTAATGTGTGACAAATTGCATCAACAACATGAATCGTCTGCTGCATGATGAAAGTGAGTATTGTATTAGCACTATTATTTGTGATCTCAGAAAAAACTGTGCAATTGTGAGGTGTAATAGCATTACTGACATTATCTGTAATGACCCATTGACAATGATCACGGTTTGCTCTGCTGACCTTAACAACTGCTCACAGATGAGTCTATACGATGGTGCAGTAGTGTAAGGCTTTGCACACTAGACTTGCAATCCAGAGGTCACGGGTGTGAATTGATCTTTGGTCGTGGCAGTGTAAACAATGGTGAAAGTTTTTTTTACATTCCACTGCCTCTATCCACCTAGCAGTGTAAATGGAATACATCCAGTCAATTGGTCGGCTGAGTTTGGTGCTGTCCAGTGTGGGAACTCCCACATCTTCCCAAGACGTCTGACAAGTGTGGAAGAGCAGTTAAAATACATCTTAAGGGTCTCTCTTGAGCTCACTATAGCAGGAGCCCTTTTGCCATCAGTGACATGAGCAAGTAATTGGAGGGCTGTACCTTTATCTTTCAATGGGTTTATGAATGTGTGTGTGTGCATGTTGATGTGTACCTGCATGGCAATGACAAAGGCCAGCTTTGCCGTCAGTACTTGCCAGTACTGCTTGGTGACGGAGTAGGCTTGGGGATGATCCGGTGGGTAGCGATAACCAGGATACCTACACACGTACAACCACAAGCACGCATGGACTATATTGAGCAAAGTGCCTCGAAAGTAGAGTTGGCGCTAAATTGAACAAGTATGGTTGTGCACAAACGGTATATGCGTTCACAGCCCTTTAAAAAATCCGCTTCTGAAAGAGGGCCTTCCCACAACGTGCAGCTTGTGGGGGCTCTTTTGACCATGGTTCACGCTGGTCCGTGCCAGGTTGGTGAAGGCAGGGATTAAAGATAATGGGAGAGCAATATAGCACAACTGTTAATTTTGCTGAACTACCCACTGCTGACAACCTAGCTCCGCAGTCGCCTACTGCACCTGCATTGTGCATGGTGATCATAAATCTAAGCACGAACAAGGCTCAAGCCTGCTTGACTTCCGGAATAATAAGATCAGCTGCATTCGTGGTGATTTGGTCATAGTCAAGGAAGGTTATATTAAATATCGATCAATATGGTTATATTGATTATAGTTGTGTATGTCAGCAATTCAAAAACGTTAGAGAAAAGGGTTGGTAGATCGCATCAATTTCTTAACTAACTGTGCTGTGAGGTGACCAGAAGATGGCTGTAGAGCAAGTGGTTTCATGTCTGTGTGGACCTTTAAGCTTCATTTCATTATCATGGGTTCTCCAGCACCTCTTATTGCATCCCACATGCATAAAACCAACTTAAACTGGAATCCCAATGCGCAGTCTTCCTGCAAAGGGATCTTGAGACTCAATTATGCAGTCGTGGATTGATAGATAAATAAATAACATTACTCTTTAGCAAGGTAAGAATGAGCTAGAATTTATATCAATCTATTATTATACTTCTCTGAGTGGGACTTTGGTTGTGAAGCCATCCCACCCGTACCCACTGCTCCCCCCCTCCAATTCCCCCTCCCCCACCCCCTTTACTGTCCCCGCCCACCACGCACACTCCTCCCCCAACCCTACCACAACCCCTTACTACCCAACTAAGCCAAACCCTGTGTCCACGGTAAGGGGCAGGGCCTAAACAGAGGTGGGGCCTAGGGGAAGTGTGGGTCTTAAAAGGAAAGTCACGGAGTGAAAAGAGGAAGAAAACGAGCCTAATCAGGAAGGGGCAGAGCCAGGAGGACGCCACACCCAGAAGGATGTCGCATCTACCTGGACAACACACCCAGAGATCAGTGCATCACATTCGCAGGGACGGCACCCCCGATAGCTGGGCATGACACTGAATAGCACAAACCTGCAGGTTGTGTGGATTGCCGGATCAAACCAGGCTGGCAGGATGTTGGGATGATTTTGCTCCTTGAAGTCGCTGATCTTGAAAATTGAAAGGCTGTCCTCCGTGTACCCATGCATTGTAGGCGAACCTGTTCCATACTCTGCTGAGTATCCATAATAATACACCAGGCGTGGGATGATGTCCGTTGTGAACGCCAAGATGCATGACTGTGGAATAAGCATACGGAGGCACAGCGATAGCAGTCACTTAGCATGCAATGATTTTACCAAGGCTTCTGAACATCTCACCTTGACAATTACATTCATTTTCACAAATACAATTTGGGGGGTTGCTGCCAGAGTGTAATGGTTAGCATATAAGGACTTGCAATCTGGCAGTCGTCAGTTCAGTCTCCTGACACAACAGTTGAAGCAATGGATCATTTTCTTAAATCTCCCCCACCTCTGTCCAATTAGCAATATAAATGGGTTCATCACTGTTTTAGCACAGGTAATTCCACATCTTACAACATGTCTGGTCATCATGGAAGAGTAGGCCAAATACCGTGTAGAGGGGTTCTCGAGAGCTACCTTTAGTTGAGGCCCTTCTGCCAGCAGTGACATGAGCAAGCAATTGCAAGGCTTTACCTTTTGCGATTTTGGGAGAGAGTGGATAGGAGCGGTGGTGCAGTGATTCGTGCACTGCACTTTGAATTCAGCACACATGCAATTGACTTCCAGCTACGACTAACATCAGTGACGAGTGATACCCGAACCGCTCCTAGTCCCCCACTACACCTCTTCTCAAACCTGCCATGACCAGAATGGTGAAGTATGGTAAAAAGAACCCACACGGCTAACATGACATGTTATGTCACTCATAAGATGGGATATTGAGCGAGAAAGCGAGCAGACAATCTGGCGACTTACATTGGTGATTACGGAGAGGGTGGCAACGATACTCAGAATGTCGGCCCAGGCTCCAATTCCTCTTGCTCGCGAAACCACAGGCCTCCTCATCTTTGTTACGAGCTTCCACGCGTCGACCCGCACTTCAATGATGTTGTTGAGCAGTGCGAGCAATGGCGCAAGTGGGAATGATGCCACAAAGAGAGTGACAAACCCGAATTGGATAACTGGGGTATATTTTGAGAATGGGTAGGGGGGCAAGGATAGAATAATGAGTGAAACAGGATATAGACATAGACTCTTAATGCTGTTATGCTGTGATTACTTTAAGCAAATCAAACATGTTTTCAATGCATTGAATGTGTTTTAGTCAAAGGAGACCCCAAAATATGATCACATTTTCGTATAATTTGTTCACAAAATTATCGTGTCCATTACATTGGCCACTGAGATGCGACCAGCCACTACCATCTTTAATGCTCAGCTCTGGTTCACCTGGGTTTCTTTTGCAGCATTTTCCACCACTAGGTGGCTATAATGACAAGATCACACCCTGTATTGAGGACTCCATTAACTGTACCACACATTTTTAGGCATATGCACTGTGATTGAAATGCCAACAAATCACAGCAGTTAACCACAGTGGACATGATGCACCAGAGTTTTAAATATATATTATGGGGAGAAACGTCAACCCAAGCTGACCAATGTAGCTGCATTGGTTAGCAGACAAGAGGAGTAAATATGTGCTCCTATTGTTTCTAAAACTTAACTCCGTACATATGCACATACACGCATGCTCAAAGACAATTGTGTTACAGTATATCCATAGATTGGTGCCTATGGCCAAATCACCCAGTATGCGTCAGATTTAATCAGATCCCAGAAGTTAAGGAGAGCTGAGCCTGGAAATTGGTTGGATGGGTGACCATGCAACAGTTGTTGTGGGGTTGTGAGCAGCAGAGGACAGTGCAGCAAATTACATTGTTGTATTGTACATCTAAGCTCTTACATCTGTGCTCCCTGCCTTCAACAACCCGAAGTGTGGGTAATTTCCCTCCCACAACAATGTCCGACAGATACACAGGGGCCGTACACACGTGCCTATATAGTCAAATGATACCCAATTGTGTGTGTTTTTTATAATAAAGTAAAACGCGTTGACTCCGTAGTGTGATCCTCTGAGCTCATTGTACCCATCTCGAGGTATTCATCAAAGAGTCCAAGTGGACTCTGGGGCTGTAGGTCCATGTCTTGCTCCCAGCGCGTGTAGACAGCCTCAGGCCTTAGCTTGGCCCGACGCTGGGCCCACCAATTGCTGAACCATCTGGGGAATTGTGGAGGGAGGTACGCATGTGCAGACACAGAGACACCCTTACACACGTGCATATCCATTTGTTCATCAACACTAGGTTTGCTATTTCATAGCTTTCCACTGCGTTTTCAGGTTGTATCATTTGAATATCCCAAGCACGTGGAGCGAAACGTCAAGACATGCCAAACAATATGCGGTATGACACAAAACATGTCAGAGAGCTGTACAAAACAACTGCTAAAACCTAAGTAGTAGCTGTTTTTCATTTAGCCCGTTGTCAATCCACTACACTCTTTCAGTCATGGGAGTTGCTTGTCTAATATTATGAAACTATGTACGAAGCGTCTGATCGGAATATCGCATGATACTAACGAGGTGAACTTTGTCCACTTGACTGGTGTTCACTGCTTAACCAGTGCACACTGCTAACAAGCTGTCGACCCGAGTTTTCGCTGAATGCATTTTCACACAACACATTTTCATTGTAACATGGTTCTTATATTTGGGAAAACTTTTCACACAACGTGGAACGTGTCCATTATAATGTGGAATGCACACTGTTAAAACGCCGAACGCGGCCATTATGATGCGTTCCTGAGCAGTCGACGATGAACGACTGTCTTGAGTTGCGCGGCTGAGCAGTTTGATAAAGGATGCCGAATGATACAGTAACACGGCAGCCTAGCCTGAGTTATTTATCCCACCATGGGATGACTGCATGTTGAATTTACTGTGAAAATGTGATTAACTCAGTAATTCCTTGCTTTGCGCGTTTTTACTTCACGCGGAAATTTTCAGGAACGCATCTACCGCGTTACACGAGGAAACGCCGTAATCAGACTTCACAGCTATCATGTGTTCATGCGATACTTACGGGATGATGACCTCCTGAAAATTGCCAACCATCTGCTTCACTACCATGATGACAGTGAGTTGAGAAGTCAGTTCAAAGAGACAGCCGTTTGGGGGACACTGGAGGGGGGATGGGGTGGAGAATAGATTCAGGTTAAACACTGAAGATATGAAATATTGGGTAATACATATATGGATACCACACATCATTTCTAATGATCCTCTCACATTCTTCTCTTCAGTCAATTGCACACTGCAAAAGTGACGGCTCCATATGTTAGAGGGGACAGTGATTAAGAATATCAATATTCTCCAGATTATAAGAAACACTTTCCCCCTCCCCCTCACGTATTTTAAATAAATAAAAATGGTGGCGCATCTGATAATGTTTTGTTTGTTGTCCTTCCCCCACACATCCGATGCAGGCTGTGTACGGTGCAAAATAAGTTCAACACACAACATGCATACTGCAGTTGGTGTTTAGTATCAGGTGAGTTTAATTCAAGAGCATCGTCTAGTAAATATAATAATCGTAAAACATGAAATTAAGTTGGTAGAAAACACAGAGGCACTTAAATAATAAGCTGTATTCTTTATCCTTTATGTGTATTGTTTTTGAGAGGATATCAATCAATGAATCGCCCTCGTAACGATTTTCTACAAATCTGCAACAGGACAAAGTAGGCACCTTAATATAACACCAAATATACTCATAATAATCATCTCATGTGTCAACAAGTCTGCCTTCAAACAGAAACATGAGCAACAGGTGCACATTTTGGGCAATGGACTTTCTTCCGAGCATAGAGTGACTGCAAATACTCAGGGTGACTCTGAATGGCAATTATGTAAATGTTAAACTACGTGTCATTAACACTGTCTTAATGACATTGATTTAACGTGTGCACAACGCAATGCTGCTTAATTCCTTACTCCAGAATTCGTTCTTGATATCATATTACGGGGCCGTTCTCTAACACAACGTGCTCCACTGCGCCACAGTGAGTCATAGGTAGTGACTAAACATATCCTTGAGGGGGGCTGAAATACTGTACATTTTTAAGGATGATCAAATATATAATTTTAAATAAATGGCGTTTGATAAATACGGTATATAATTGAAAATGTCCAATGAGAGACCACAAGGGTACTACTTGCAAAATATGTGATAAACTAACACCCTCAAGGTAACTGGGTTACCAATTGCATCAGTCTAACACGTGTTCTGCTCGTGGTGACCTCGTGCTCTCTCAAGTCTGGTTTCGAAAACTTTTTTACTCCGGAGACTGTGTTAATGCTAGAGCTGGTGACCAGGTGTGAAGACAATGAGGCCTTTTAGAGTTCCAAAAGAAAGAGTCCTTATTTCGACATTTCACCAACAGCACGGTGTGAAGACAATTGTTGGGAAAAATATCAACTACAAAAGTAAAACATGAAAATGTTGTACAAACAGCATAGAAAAGACAGGGCCAACCCCTCAGATCTACACACCTCCTCGATTCTCCATTTTCCAAAGTAAGTGTAGCTTCCGGGGAAGCCGATGAATTTCCCTTTGAAAAATGCAATGTAGAAAGACGCCGAGTAGAAGTTGACGAACTGAAATAAGAATTTCTTGAACGTCAGCCGATACTCATATTCTCCTTGCGTCCTGGGCATCTCTGTGGGTGTGATACAAAGGCACACAGGGACACAGACATCAAACAGGGCAATCGGTTTTGATGTTACTTACATAGTTTCTGGCACACAGGCTACGAAAAGCCACTGATAATGATGCCGCATTGAGGAATAGCAACATTTCACAATGTGACGTGCTTTGATATCCATTAAAATGAATTTGAAGATCAAAAGTGAATTTCAAAGATGTTGCTGGGGAATGAGTGACAGTGGACAAGTTGTTTACCAGGTGTTGTTCACCACATTCACCCTGTGGAGTGTCCTTCAGTCTCCATTTGCAATTAAGCCATTTACACTGTCCGTATGATGTCTGAAAGCCAGTGCACTTGATTTTCAAATATCTTTAAGGTGTATTAAATTTCGATTTAAAGCTTTCGTGACTGCAAGGATTCATTTTCTTTGGTTCTTTCGGTAAAGTCACGTAGAATGAGAATAAAATAATAAATTGATAAAATAAAATAACACAATAATATTCTCACGACGCTTCGGCCACAACACAAGCGGCCTTCATCAGGTGAAGGGACGAGACTGTCTGGAGGACAGCGCTAATTATCATGGGTCACCTTTCAGAGGGGGTGCAGGCTTCAGCAGGATAAATTACTAATAAAGGGCTCAGTAGCGGGCAACATGACCAACACAAGCAGAGAGCTGTTTGCTGGCTAGAAGGTAGCAATGCAGCAGTGAGGGTCAGCCCACAATTACATTCAGTGATTCAATGGATCGAGAGGTGAAATCAGAGCGCTAAGTTGGCACCATTGAGATCCTGGGTTTAAATCCAGGCAGCGGCCTCTGGTAACATGTGTTCTCAAGTGCAGTAAATTAATGGCTTCAGGACGATTACTAATGATGGCATTACATCTGTAACATACACCATTTGGTTCATCACTTAATTTGGTGAAATTTTAGTTGTGAGAATGAGCAATTTGACTGTTACGAGATTAACATTATATTCCGTAGCAGTGTGGATTGAAAAGTGCTTCCCTCTAATGTGTGAACCAGAGTTCACTTGAATGAAGGGTCTCAGAGGTAGCTCACTTCTAGGGCCATTTCATGACATTAAGGGTTGCACTGGTCTACAAGAGATCCCATTGGATACTTCATCTCAAGATACGATTCTGATAGCCCAATCGGAATGAAACTGGAGGAAAAATTTAACAGAGTTCTGACAAAAACAGGCAGTAGTTGAACAAGTGATTGGATGATGCACTGATGCTGCTATTCATGGCCTCATGGTGCAAGGTTAAAATCATGATGACATTTTACAGCGACAATATTTACCATGCACAACATTTATCCAATCTTCAAATTTACATGTGTTCTCTGGTGGCATATAATAAAATAAACATATGCAAACCGTGATGGTGATGACACCTACCAAGATCAGTGAGGACGAGGGCCAGCTTGTCGTAACCTTTGTTGAGTAGTAGTATGATTACGATGTTGAGGATGGAGGCCGTGATGGTGGTAACCATATCAGGTGTGAGTAGGGCACCGATCACCTTGATCTTGGTCACATGATTGGGGATACTCGAGGAGAGTATGCCAAAGATGGACAGGCGGTAAACAACCACACCCAAAATTGCAGCAAGAATCAGGAGGATCTGCCAGTAACACAAGAAACACAGAGGTGGGTGAGATTTACAGTCTTGTAGCTCTTTTCCACTGTATAACCAAGCCGTGAGTTAGCTGTGCCAAGCTAGCCTGGTGTGACTCAGGAGGTGCCAGTTCGTTTGTCTACTGCAGAACCAAATGACTGGCAAAACGTCGTACTCAGATTGTAGATATTGTGGATTTGCTGTACTAGTAACGAATTGGCATGTTCTGTTTACGTGAACAACTTTACTAATTGGCTTTGTCGGGTGGTGGTGGGTTTAATGACACATATTTACGCGATCTAATCCAAAAAAAATATTATGGATGATATTGGTCGCGAAAAGCCTACATGTTAAACAAAACCTGAGCTGTTTCGCTAACATCACACACAATGAACGTGTAATGGTAACGTCACGTGGTCAATTGTAGAAAATGATGCAAGGTTATGAAAGGAATTACTATCCCTGGCCCTGCTTGACCTCGAGCCACGTTCAGATGTGAAGTTGAGACCAAAAGCCACAGGGCCAAGGTGAGGCCAAGGCGGCAGCTTTTTAGGCCACAATCAGTGTCAAGGTCACTCAAGGTTGGGTGCGCTAGTATGAGGCCAGTGTCAAGGTCGGTACCTCTAGTAAAACTCCTCGGACTGAGGCCACACACTCAAGGCCAAGGAGCTGAGGAAATCTTTTCCATCTGGCCTTAAGGCCGAGGACTAGTCTCGAGAAACCCAAATCGAGGTTGACAGGAGCAGGTGGATAACATGATACGGCTCATGATGTATTCATTGCCTTGGGCCACCTGTAGATATTTCAGGTGATTGGATTGACAAAGGGCTGTAAGTTATATAATTATGCATGTATCTATACCCCCACTTGTAATCACTCAATGGATCACACAGGAGGAACAACATAGTTTGAGAGCGATTCTGACTGGTGGAGCAGAGTGTGGAGGTTAGGATTGGGTCAAGTAAAAATATATATATGTGTATAACCCGTATATGAATCCACTGCTGGATGATGGCCTTCCCAACCCTGCGCAGATTGTCAGGGTTATTTTCCCATACTTCACCATGCACACCAGTACAGGTTGGTAAAGGATGGAAGCAAAAGAATGCAGTTCTCTGTTGGCCACAAGGTAGCTCTGCAGCAGCCTACAGTCCATTTTGTGCATGATGGTTACCCATTCGTGCAGTACCCAGGCTCAAAACCTGCTTCGCCTCCAAGATGAGGCACATAGCAGGTGACTTGGCCATAGCTCACTGGATCAGGAGAAGGGGTTCAATGTTGCTGTTGAGTTGGCGGACTCACCCAGAACAACACCATGATCCCGGAGAGGCAGTATCGGAACCTCAGTATCCTCTTAGGCATATGAGGCTCCTCCTTCTGCACTCACAATGCACGGACACAGACGGAAAAGCATTTGTATATAGATTAGTCTGTCGGAGTGACCAATGTTAGTGTGAGCCGTTAAGGTTGACTGATGAACTATTATTTGTTTTCCCCACTACTAGTTAAGCATGCGATGATATAAAGGAATGGATTTGGTGGTCCTGATGTCTGAGAGTTGAGCTGGCAGCGCTGAGATTTCTTGGTTTTAATCCAGGCAGCTGCCTCCAATAAAACCAAGTAGTAAGCCGATCAGCCTGGTCACCAATATTACATTTGTTTCTTTTCTTAATTTGGACAAATTTCACCTTTCAGAATTAAAAAAGATGAGTTTGACCATCATGAACATTTCTTTGTAGCAGGGCTGATGCGAAAGGGCCACCCTCTAGTGTGTGTTCACTTGAAGGGATCTTATAAGTAATTATGTAACATCTGCTTCAGCAAACCTTTCCATAACATAGAGTTCCAAATGGACATTGTTTCATAACGATGCCGATAGGACAATCGGGATAATATTGGGAGGAAAACACAATTGACGAAAGGCCAACAAATATGTTAGAAGAAAAACTAGGAAAACAGTGAACAGTTACACATGCAACATTACAAAACAGAGGTGTGTGTGTGCAATGAGGTAGTCGCCGTGGTGACAGCAAAAAGCATTACCATGGTGATGATGTTACATTTCGTGGTCGTGCAGCGAGCCAGGTACTCGGGCCGGATGGGGTCTCCTTCCTCCGCCGCTGCCGTCAGGTCCCAGCGGTATGTGAGCGATGCCTGGCGACGCTTCCAAAATTCCAGGAACACCGTGGCTGTTGCGACACACCACACGGGGAGGATTTACTTAGAAAAGTAATTTCACTATCGATTGCTCAAGGGTTCAAAGGTTACCTAATGTAGTCTGTTAAATGTAATGTTCAAAGTAACTTCATTAGTACTTTTTTTCTTTCATAAATACCTTTATTGGCTTTTTTTGGTACATTGCCACAATTTTATCCCACTTGCACTGAGTGGCATGGCATGAGATTGAGTTTTCCTTTGGATCTATAACAGAGCAGTGCTGCTCTTCGTGTTACAAAACGTTACACAAAAGTGAATGTCACAGAGCTACCTCTGTGATCTCTGGTCCACACAGTAGGGGTAGCTCTTTCCCAAATGCTTTGCCACGGAGAGGAGCGTTTGTTACGTGATAGTCAAGCTAACATTTTTATTCTCAGAGCTGGAATGTAGCCTAATTAAGTACAGAACCAACATTATGGATTTTTTGTATTTGTTGTGCAGATATCGGTGACTGAGTTGAGACCATCATCTTGCTATAATTGAGAAACTGGTTTAATCGCAGGTGGCCACTTTCATTTCAACACAGAATCTCAGCGGCGGCAACGCAGCACTCTGAACTCTGAGCCACCTGGCCACTTTGCATTTTTCATGGAATCGCCTTGGGGTACCGCATTCGTTGCTTGTTGCAGAGGTTCGTGGTTCAAATTATGTGGCTGCCCTGATTAATATTGCCCGTGTATTAATTACACAAAAATACACACCATCTGCTTCACAGTGGACATTAAAGATTATCGGTTATCATTCGTAAGAGTAGGACAATGTGTGCAAGTCATGGTCCAAATTTGCCCTCATTGAGCAGTGGGTTCATAATAGGACTGTCAGGATCACTGCATACGAACATTGCAAGACATGATGGTACTGTATATGGTTGTACGTATGTATGTTGAACTTCTTTAACACTGTATGTGGCCAAATGTGCTCATCATCATTGCAAACATGTTGATACTTGTCACTGTGTCTGGACAATGTGTGCCAATGCTTAGCATCACTTACCCCAAAGTCCCATGAAAACTGCGAAGAATATGGTGACCGGATTTTCATACATGTGTGAAGTCTGCAACGGCATAATCAGAGGTGTTAGTCACAATTAAACCTTAAATCTTAGCATCCACGTCTTTTCAATATCAACAGCAGGAAAGTAATGATGCATCGATTGATTTTTAAGTTAAAATAGATTAATCACTCATGAAACATCCATTAAATTGTGGAGATGACAATGCTCTACAATGTCTGATATTATAGCGCTATTCATGTATCAAACAAATCTGTATAAATGTGACAGAAAGAGCAAAATAAGCAATGGGCAGTTCCATGATTGTGGACATACATTTCTGACACTTTAAAGTGAATAATCATTATTTCGTTATGACATGTCAACTAATTAGCACTGAAATTCAGATTTCAAAATACTTTGTCCACTTGTATTGATCGTGGAGAAATACTCATGAAAAACATCGTGTCGGATTTACTCAGACAAAGTAACTTTTGCACTCCCGCTGGGATGTGACGATGCATTCATTTTCATGTATTTGTCTAACCATCGACTTAGTCCATTAAAATGCCCTATTTGCTAAAACTATAACTAACTACCTTAAAAATGATCACACGTGTATTATTAGTATAAAATTTTTTAACACCCACACGAATGGCAGCATAGTGTTTAGCATGATGTGCTGCAATCTAGTGATCATGGTTAATGTTAATGATACAATCTCAGCAACGTGAGTTGGCTTTGTGATAATGATGCACAGCACCAAAAACCAATAAGTATCCTTATTTAGAGGGAACATCGATGGTGTATTTGTGTGATACCTTCGCAGTCTCGCAGGTATCATTTAGCCTCCAAAAGGTGCATTTTTGGTCACACTGGGGACACATGACCAGGGATCCTCCGATGGTGTTGTTGCATATTTCTCCACTGCACACATAGACACGCACGAACATAAACACACTAATGGGCATAGTACACTTGGATGAGAAATATAATTTGCCTAAAGGTCATGCCACCTTTGAATGTGTCATACCCTCCCTTTAAACAAAGTCAGACTAAATTATGGGTTCCAACATCAAGCATTTTCCAAAGTAAAATGTATTTGCTGATTTCGATTTAAAGCTTTCGTGACTGCAATGATTCATCTTCTTTGGTTCTTTCGGTAAAGTCACGTAGAATGAGAATAAAATAATAAATTGATAAAATAAAATAACACAATAATATTCTCACGACGTTTCGGCCACAACACAAGCGGCCTTCATCAGGTGAAGGGACGAGACTGTCTGGTAGGACAGCGCTGGAGTGAAAGAGCCACGTTCAGATCACGGCCTTTAAGCTGTGTGAGAGGAACAAAGCGCCTTGACAAAGGAATTAGCATATAATTTAGCATTGAAATGGCTGAATGATTAGCTTGTGACTGGTCACAGAAATAGCTATGTTAAAAGTTAAAGCATACACATCCGCAGAGGCACCCCTTGATAAAGGAATTAGCATAGAATTTAGCATTGAAATAGCTAAGTTAAAGCATACACATCCGCAGAGGCACCCCTTGACAATGGAATTAGCATAGAATTTAGCATTGAAATAGCTGAGTGATTAGCTTGTAACTGCTCACAGAAATAGCTACGTTAAAGTCAGAGCATACACATTCACCGAGGCACTTAGTACAAATCAAACAGGAGAATTTAGCATTGAAATAACTAGGTGAATTTAGCATTGAAATAACTGAGTGATTAGCTAGTGACTGGTCACAGAAATGACTATGTTGAAGTCAAGGCCTACACATCTGAGCTATTCACAGTACTATATAGTGAACCAATAAAAAACTAAAATATAAATTACCTTAATGTTATCAATAAACTCTATATTCTCCAATCAGCTAAGCTACCAACAATAAGTCGTTATATATCACAATACTATATGGCGAAAAAATGGGTGGATTCTTACCCTCAACTTTAGCACCACGGATAGCTACGGGCCCCGTTCAGACGGACGAGTTCGTCCATGGTCGGAACAGAGGAGGGGGAGAGAGACAGCTGCGAGGCGCTATTATACTCCATGTTGTAAAACCATACCATTAACCGTGGTGTGAGAGGTATTAAGAGTCAATGCTGGCGAAAGAGCTGCGGTCTGAAGGTCATCGTAAAAATACAATTAATTAAGAACAGAAATGGTTTAAAACATCTTTCCAGTGGTTACTAAGCCAGAATCCATCTTCTCGGTTGAAATTGTCTCTGTGCTTGTATATGTGAATGGCCTCATGAACGAATCTCTCATGGTAGCCGGTTGGTTTGCAAAGAACCTCCGTCTTGGAGAAGTCAATGTCATGTGAGCCCACTGAATTATAACAGCGATCTGCCACGGCAGAGGAGTTCGTCCTACCGTGTTTCAAGTCTGCTTTATGTTCGCGGATGCGGTCCGAGATATGTCTTTTGGTTTCTCCAATGTAGCTACTACCACAGAGGCACTTTAGTTTGTAAACGCCCGGGTATTGTATGTCTGGAACAGCATCTTTTACAGATGGAACTAAATCACGGATTTTATGTACTGTGTTGAATCGGACCTGGATCTTGTGTTTATTCAGGATTTTGGAGATCTTTTTAGTGACCCCTGCAATGTAGGGTAAGGTGATGGTTTTGAGTGGCTCCACAAGAGGATCCTTCTTCATGACTGGAGTGATGGCTTTGCGGATTGTGTAGTCGGAGTAGCCATTAGCCCTGAGAGCCTGGTGTACGTGCTTGAGTTCACTGGTAATGTGTTCCTGGTCAGAAATGCATTGGGCTCTATGGTATAGAGTCTTGATCAGGGAGTTCTTCTGGAATGGATGGTGGTGGGAATCCGGTTTCAAGTAAGCATCTGTATGGGTAGCTTTCCTGTAGACAGAGTGGCTCATTGAACCATCATGTCTCCTTTTAATTAAGACATCCAAAAAGGGTAGTTTGCCATCTTTTTCGACCTCCATGGTAAATCTGATTGCTGGGTGTATGGAATTGATGTGGTCGCGGAATTGGTCTAGAGCAGGCTGGCCATGTGGCCAGATGACAAAGGTGTCATCAACGTACCTCTTCCATAAGGTCGGGCGTAGAGTGGCAGTCTGGATGGCGTCAGTTTCAAATTTTTCCATGAATACGTTGGCTACAACCGGAGATAGGGGGGAGCCCATTGGGGTGCCCTCAGTTTGTTTGTAGAAAGTTCCATTCCAGGTGAAGTATGTGTTGGTTAAGCAATGTCTCACCAGGGGGGGTACATCAGTATGCAGTCCTTGATGAACCAGATCTTCAATGATAGCGATGGTGTCAGGTACCGGGACTTTGGTGAACAAGGACACCACATCAAAACTGACAAGCAGGTCGTTTGGGGACAGGGAAATGCCTTTGATTGTCGATACCAGGTGAGTAGAATTTAGTACCTCAGAGGTGGTTTTTCCAGTGAAAGGTCGCAGTATATCAGCAAGAAAACGTGCCAGTTTGTAGGTGGGGGAGTTGATAGTAGAGACGATGGGACGAAGGGGTGTATCTTCTTTGTGTATCTTTGGAAGGCCATATAATCTTGGTGGTCTGGCAGCAGAGGGTTTCAACGAGAACTGTTTGATCTCATCAATTAATGCTGTTGAATCAAAGATGATTTTGTTCGTTTTGGTGACCAGGCTGTTGGTGGGATCTCTTTTTATTTTTGTATAGCTGCCATCGTTGAGTAGTTCTCAACGATGGCAGCTACTATCAACTCCCCCACCTACAAACTGGCACGTTTTCTTATTGGTTCACTATATAGTACTGTGAATAGCTCAGATGTGTAGGCCTTGACTTCAACATAGTCATTTCTGTGATCAGTCACTAGCTAATCACTCAGTTATTTCAATGCTAAATTCGCCTAGTTATTTCAATGCTAAATTCTCCTGTTTGATTTGTACTAAGTGCCTCGGTGAATGTGTATGCTCTGACTTTAACGTAGCTATTTCTGTGAGCAGTTACAAGCTAATCACTCAGCTATTTCAATGCTAAATTCTATGCTAATTCCATTGTCAAGGGGTGCCTCTGCGGATGTGTATGCTTTAACTTAGCTATTTCAATGCTAAATTCTATGCTAATTCCTTTATCAAGGGGTGCCTCTGCGGATGTGTATGCTTTAACTTTTAACATAGCTATTTCTGTGACCAGTCACAAGCTAAGCATTCAGCCATTTCAATGCTAAATTATATGCTAATTCCTTTGTCAAGGCGCTTTGTTCCTCTCACACAGCTTAAAGGCCGTGATCTGAACGTGGCTCTTTCACTCCAGCGCTGTCCTACCAGACAGTCTCGTCCCTTCACCTGATGAAGGCCGCTTGTGTTGGGGCCGAAACGTCGTGAGAATATTATTGTGTTATTTTATTTTATCAATTTATTATTTTATTCTCATTCTACATGACTTTACCGAAAGAACCAAAGAAGGTATTTGCTGATGTTTAATTATAATTTTCGTTGATATCAGTGGTGTAACATCTCTATGTATTGATTTCCAGGGGTGTTTACAGCCCTTTTATCAATCGACTTCTGGCTGAGGGCCTCCCCACACCTCGTGGGTCATGAGGGCTATTTAATTCTAGTCATCCCACACTGGTCAGTACGGGTTGAATATGGGAAGCGAAGACTCCAGACACAGAGTACAGCAATGTATTTCCTGCACTTGCTCCCCGCTGTCCGTCATGCAGCTCCAAAGAGTCTATGTGTGTAAGTCGTATTATAAGGATACGTTACACATTTAAACATTTTGGATTTGAATATTTTTTGCTTTTGATTTTCGGATTATTTACAATTCGTAAGAATGTACAATATATTCATGTGAACAAGAGTGACGAAACCCGATGCCACGTGATACGTGTCGTCGTGAGTGACGTCACAATGGGCGATGTCATGTTTTCTGAGCAATCCAAAACAATGTTTAATTTTCCCTGGATTGTCCGAAATATTGTAGCTAGGCTTGATTTTTTGGATTTACTTTTAGAAACAGAGACATTTGGAACATATATACATATACAATATATTGAATGTACTATATTTGTACTGTATATGTATATAAACTGTATGAGATTGTATATATGTGCATATGTACTTTAATAGTGAAATGTTAAAGATGTGGCCCTGAAATTGCTTGCTCATGCCACTGCTGGTGGAAGGTCCTCCACTAAAGAATGCTCTAGATTGCCCCTCGAGATGATATTTGGCCTACTCGTCCATGATGGCCAGACGTCTTGGACACGGTGGGAGTACCCATATTTTACCCCATCACATCTGAACTGCCAATCATCTAACTGCGGTGTCTCCGTTTATACTGCTGACTATTTCATTTGTTTATTCAGGATTTTGGAGATCTTTTTAGTGACCCCTGCAATGTAGGGTAAGGTGATGGTTTTGAGTGGCTCCACAAGAGGATCCTTCTTCATGACTGGAGTGATGGCTTTGCGGATTGTGTAGTCGGAGTAGCCATTAGCCCTGAGAGCCTGGTGTACGTGCTTGAGTTCACTGGTAATGTGTTCCTGGTCAGAAATGCATTGGGCTCTATGGTATAGAGTCTTGATCAGGGAGTTCTTCTGGAATGGATGGTGGTGGGAATCCGGTTTCAAGTAAGCATCTGTATGGGTAGCTTTCCTGTAGACAGAGTGGCTCATTGAACCATCATGTCTCCTTTTAATTAAGACATCCAAAAAGGGTAGTTTGCCATCTTTTTCGACCTCCATGGTAAATCTGATTGCTGGGTGTATGGAATTGATGTGGTCGCGGAATTGGTCTAGAGCAGGCTGGCCATGTGGCCAGATGACAAAGGTGTCATCAACGTACCTCTTCCATAAGGTCGGGCGTAGAGTGGCAGTCTGGATGGCGTCAGTTTCAAATTTTTCCATGAATACGTTGGCTACAACCGGAGATAGGGGGGAGCCCATTGGGGTGCCCTCAGTTTGTTTGTAGAAAGTTCCATTCCAGGTGAAGTATGTGTTGGTTAAGCAATGTCTCACCAGGGGGGGTACATCAGTATGCAGTCCTTGATGAACCAGGTCTTCAATGATAGCGATGGTGTCAGGTACCGGGACTTTGGTGAACAAGGACACCACATCAAAACTGACAAGCAGGTCGTTTGGGGACAGGGAAATGCCTTTGATTGTCGATACCAGGTGAGTAGAATTTAGTACCTCAGAGGTGGTTTTTCCAGTGAAAGGTCGCAGTATATCAGCAAGAAAACGTGCCAGTTTGTAGGTGGGGGAGTTGATAGTAGAGACGATGGGACGAAGGGGTGTATCTTCTTTGTGTATCTTTGGAAGGCCATATAATCTTGGTGGTCTGGCAGCAGAGGGTTTCAACGAGAACTGTTTGATCTCATCAATTAATGCTGTTGAATCAAAGATGATTTTGTTCGTTTTGGTGACCAGGCTGTTGGTGGGATCTCTTTTTATTTTTGTATAGCTGCCATCGTTGAGTAGTTCTCAACGATGGCAGCTACTATCAACTCCCCCACCTACAAACTGGCACGTTTTCTTATTGGTTCACTATATAGTACTGTGAATAGCTCAGATGTGTAGGCCTTGACTTCAACATAGTCATTTCTGTGATCAGTCACTAGCTAATCACTCAGTTATTTCAATGCTAAATTCGCCTAGTTATTTCAATGCTAAATTCTCCTGTTTGATTTGTACTAAGTGCCTCGGTGAATGTGTATGCTCTGACTTTAACGTAGCTATTTCTGTGAGCAGTTACAAGCTAATCACTCAGCTATTTCAATGCTAAATTCTATGCTAATTCCATTGTCAAGGGGTGCCTCTGCGGATGTGTATGCTTTAACTTAGCTATTTCAATGCTAAATTCTATGCTAATTCCTTTATCAAGGGGTGCCTCTGCGGATGTGTATGCTTTAACTTTTAACATAGCTATTTCTGTGACCAGTCACAAGCTAAGCATTCAGCCATTTCAATGCTAAATTATATGCTAATTCCTTTGTCAAGGCGCTTTGTTCCTCTCACACAGCTTAAAGGCCGTGATCTGAACGTGGCTCTTTCACTCCAGCGCTGTCCTACCAGACAGTCTCGTCCCTTCACCTGATGAAGGCTGCTTGTGTTGGGGCCGAAACGTCGTGAGAATATTATTGTGTTATTTTATTTTATCAATTTATTATTTTATTCTCATTCTACATGACTTTACCGAAAGAACCAAAGAAGGTATTTGCTGATGTTTAATTATAATTTTCGTTGATATCAGTGGTGTAACATCTCTATGTATTGATTTCCAGGGGTGTTTACAGCCCTTTTATCAATCGACTTCTGGCTGAGGGCCTCCCCACACCTCGTGGGTCATGAGGGCTATTTAATTCTAGTCATCCCACACTGGTCAGTACGGGTTGAATATGGGAAGCGAAGACTCCAGACACAGAGTACAGCAATGTATTTCCTGCACTTGCTCCCCGCTGTCCGTCATGCAGCTCCAAAGAGTCTATGTGTGTAAGTCGTATTATAAGGATACGTTACACATTTAAACATTTTGGATTTGAATATTTTTTGCTTTTGATTTTCGGATTATTTACAATTCGTAAGAATGTACAATATATTCATGTGAACAAGAGTGACGAAACCCGATGCCACGTGATACGTGTCGTCGTGAGTGACGTCACAATGGGCGATGTCATGTTTTCTGAGCAATCCAAAACAATGTTTAATTTTCCCTGGATTGTCCGAAATATTGTAGCTAGGCTTGATTTTTTGGATTTACTTTTAGAAACAGAGACATTTGGAACATATATACATATACAATATATTGAATGTACTATATTTGTACTGTATATGTATATAAACTGTATGAGATTGTATATATGTGCATATGTACTTTAATAGTGAAATGTTAAAGATGTGGCCCTGAAATTGCTTGCTCATGCCACTGCTGGTGGAAGGTCCTCCACTAAAGAATGCTCTAGATTGCCCCTCGAGATGATATTTGGCCTACTCGTCCATGATGGCCAGACGTCTTGGACACGGTGGGAGTACCCATATTTTACCCCATCACATCTGAACTGCCAATCATCTAACTGCGGTGTCTCCGTTTATACTGCTGAGCATATGTGGGATAACTGAAGAAACCTAGCCATTATTTCAGCTGCCATGCCAGGCGATCGCACTGGAAATCTATAAACTGCAATTCTAGAAATGTAACTATTACGCCATGGCAGCATCCCATGGGATTGTATATAAGTGTATATGTATGTCTATATGTACTTTACGTGTATATGTACTTGTGTATAGCCTTAGTAGGTGCTTGCTGATACTCATTGTTCAGTCTGTATTGCTATACAGGAGATCTGTGTGAATTCTACATCTGACACATGAGTGTATGTGTGTGTGTTTGTATGCATTTGTCTGTATGCATGTGTCGGGCCAGTACCTAGTGATGTCACGGTCATTGCTGAATACTCCAAAGAAAAAGGAGATCAGGCCGACGATTGCAGCGAAGATCAGCATCTTTGTGTAGAAGCCGAGCCATGCAAAATAGAGCCCCACTTGCTCCCCGAAGTATGACCTGTGCCGACAACATCACTCGCACACACAGCGCAAACATCACCAACCGCACATGGCACCAGTGGTGTAGCTATCGAATATGTAAGCAAGGACCATGGGCTGGAGGGAAATGTGAAGAGCAGGGAAGGCATGGGCAAATGCTATTCTGGAACTCCATTTCCCCAGCCGTCTGTGCTATCAACTCCCAGCTAGCATTCAAGTCCAGCCTTAGGACCTTTCTGGACAGGGCACGTCCCTAAGAGGTACGATGGCCTGTGGTCGAGACTAAGAATGATGTGGCAGTCAAGAGAAGGAATGCGTCTGAGAGGATGTGCACCACAGAGATTTAAGTAATGAAATCAGCATGTGTGCAGGAGCCACATGGATCGTTGCATCAGGAGACTGGGAGAGATGGCGAAGGCTTGGGGAAGTCTTCATCCAGCAGTGGATAGGGCATGAACTTACCGCACAAGGTCAAGAGGCTGCTCCTTGAAAGAGCGCCCGGCTCTCGCCCACTCCCGTCGCAGCGTGTTGCGGTCGCCCAGCGTGTTCGGGTTTTTGGTGGGATGAACAGACTCACTCTGACATGGGGAAAGCAATTGTTAGTCACAAACACTGCATGGACATTCACAAATTACCAGCTCCACCCCCCCAAAACTCTGCCGTGGCGCTGCTGTGGTGTAATGGTGTTGCACACTGCACTGGACTTGCAAAGTTAGAGGTCGCCCATTTGATTTCATGGGAACGACAGTTAAAACAATGACCACGTTTCTTAATCACGCTGCTTCTTCCCAGCAAGCAGTGTAAATGGGTGCACCCACAGTTAATCTATTGGTTGTTCACGTGTTGTGGGATGAAGTGTGGGTACTTCTAATTCTTCCAAAGACTTCTGTCCCACGTGAAATAGTCGGCCAAATACCCTTGAGAATGGCTCTCTAGAGTGCTCGTGGAGTCCTTTCCAATGCATGGATATTGAACTTCTTTTGCACCGTATGTAGCCAACCATGCAAATCAGAGGTGTGTTTAGTGAGCTGGGGAACCTGGACACCTATGCGGCGCATCTCTGTGGGACACTAATGTTAAGTATGTGGTAAGCTTTAGACTATGCTATAGCGTCCTATACAGGTGTGCAATTCAGGTGTCGTACCTGGGCCTCCCGTAGGGTGTCAGTGTGCCCTCCACCCCCTACCCCCCCAACAACTTACGTCATGCAGTGGATAGGCTGCAGTATAGCAGCCATTTTCAATCATTTGGTTGATATTTAATATGTTCGTGCTGTCTTGTGGCATGGGGTTTTGCAGCATGTAGTGGACCTGTGTGAGCACACATGACACACATGACAAACATAACATGCATGAAACATAGGGCTGGGTGGGTAAGCTATTATTGACTCACTCCACTCTGAAATGTTTCCCCCTCTCCAAACACCACCAGCCTACACAGTTATAATGGGCCCACAACTCTTATTGAGTCCCGACTTGGAAAGGTCCATAGAACACCCCAAAAACTGAAGCAGATATGTACCGATTTCAGCAAGTACAATATCCAGATTTCAAGGAGACATTTTATGCATGCTTTCCATGCACAAAGGCAATTTATTCAGAATACAATACTATCAAAACCCCAAATGCCCACAATATTGGCTCGACAGGATACCTGCTCACCAAGAACCATATCAACAGTAGTCTTTCATTCTTTTGTTCTGCAGGGGAGAGTGATTGAGGGGACGTGGTTATATAATGTGGGCAGGACTTACAAAGGGTGGGGCTGCTAGCTCACCATGTCTCCTGGTTAAGCATCCCAAAAATTTGGTAGCTTTCTCTACAGGGACACATATTACCACAACCCATAAATCATAAATCCAGGCATTCTTAATAAACCATAATGATTTACACTTCTAACCACATGTCACTCAGAGATCGCAAGTTGCGATACAGAGCTGAAAACTTTAATTAAAATGATAAAAACACGACAAAACCCTTTTAAATTAACATGTTTTTGCAAAAAAACCACCCCATTCTGGCATTATTTATACAGCATTATTGATACAAACGTACGATTTGGCTGCGTACGGCCGGTGGGATGAGGACGTCATGATCCTTTATAGGATAGATGTCCTGCTGCGAACGCCGGTAGGGTGCCGTGAAATAGTCCGGTTGTTTGGGCACGGCTCCCGGCTTCAGGTGGTGAATATTTCCCAGGTAGTGAAGAGGCCCACTGTCTGAGCCTGACACCTGGGGGAGGTCGCTCTCCTTGAGTGGCACCTGTTTGATTTTAAATGTATTAAACCCTTTGCCTCGAGCACATGGAATCATCATCAGCCAAAATCAGTCCACGAATGGATGAAGGTCTCCCCAAGTTGTTGCAATCTATACAAGTCCTATAATACAACAAGTCCTTTAATACAACAAGTCCTATAATACAACAAATCCTATAATACAACAAGTCCTATAATACAACGTTCTATACAAGTCCTATAATACAACAAGTCCTATAATACAACAAGTCCTCTAATACAAGTCCTATAATACAACAATTCCTATAATACAACAAGTCCTATAATACAACAAGTCCTATAATACAAGTCCAACAATACAACAAGTCCTATAATAATACAAGTCCTATAATACAACAAGTCCTATAATACAACAAGTCCTATAATACAACAAGTCCTATAATAATACAAGTCCTATAATACAACATTCTATACAAATCCTATAATACAAGTCCTATAATACAACAAGTCCTATAATACAACAAGTCCTATAATGCAACAATTAATATGCCAAAAGCCTCCACTGCATATCCCACCCACTCTTCAAGTTGTCCCACCAATATCCCCAGTCATGAGCACACGCACATGAGCCAATCTTATCTCGCCATCTCTATGATATACATCATCTTGGGCACGTTCTCTCCTTCTGCTGCCACTCCAATGTCATTTTCGGCCAGCAGACATCATCCCTTCAAGCAACGTGCCCTTCCCGAGCCCATTCACTTTTCTAAAAAGAGTCAATATGTTGCTAATATGCATATTTTTCCAAATGTACGTTTTTCTAATCCGTTTGTATATTTACGTCTCTCGATATCTCGTAATGTCAGTGCTACGATTATTATCGTTGAACGTCATAAATTATAATCATCACAATCATCACCCTCACCATCATACTCTGTATCACATGCATGATCATCGCAATTATCATCACAACCATGATGAATCTTCACAAACATTATTGTCATCACATTCATTATCACCATCATAATCACAATCATCACCACAATCATCATCACAATCATCGGCATCATCATGATCATCATTACAATGACCATCAGAATCTTGCCTGGATGTGTAGAATCTCGGCATAGGTGGTGAGTGGGTTCCATGGCGCGTGTACTTTCACAAAGGTGGTGCGTCCGCTCACCGACTCCTAGTGGATGGCACGAAGTTCATCGTCAGACTCTAGATGAGTGCATTTAGTTGTATTTATTAGACTTTGTTTGACCAGGTGAGAGTTCAAGGGAACAGGATGGTCTCATTTGGAAGAGTGTCCACGGCCGCGTGGATTTTCGTGCTTGTGTCACGTGTTGTTAGCACCTCGTGCCGATCAACGTGTGGCACAACCCAAAAGCAAATTGCATAACGTACGTGCAGTTATCGAACACTTATTACTACAGTATAAATAGCTGGCATGCCACATTAAGGTGGAGACTGTTATACCCTCCAGTATAAATGGGTAAGCCACAATTAATCCATCTTAAGATTGTGCATGGTGGGGTAAAGTATGGGTATTCGCTATCTCTTTCAAGACGTCTGGCAAGCAGAGAAGAGTAGGCCATATACCCTCCAGCGGGGATCTTTAGCGCTCCTACTCAAGGAATGTATGCCAGCAGTGAAATTATGAAGCAATCACAGTCTAACACCTTTTTATTTGTATACAGTGTCTGTCATCTATAGCAGAGAGACACGCAGGAAACTTACCTCCTTGGGTTCAATCTCGAGATCTAGCCCCATCTTCATCAGGCTTGCCTGATATTCGGTCCTCTTCTTCTGTCAAACAAAATTGACCATCTGTGTTATACATTGTTCTCAGTTGTGTCACTGTGGGAGTCAAGTCAAGAGGTGAGGAAACTTCTTGAACTCTTACAGTGAGTAGAGCCTCACATGGGAATCAATCAGAGAACGGCTCTGCAAAGTAGCATCACTGAACTGCTTCAGTCGGTGTCACCTCAGCAGACCTTAATAAAATAAAAATTTGCACAGCTCTTTGTCAATCAACTCTTTGAGTTTACCTTATTTGTTACAGGGATGGTCTCACTTAGATAGTTGCTTTGCTATTTTACAAGGGAGATAGATCCATTGTGCGTGGGTACAATAGCAACAAAATAAACAAAAACATCAATATTGCAGAGAATGCATACTGGGTACTTCAGCACTGTTATAATAGTTTTCCATTTGGCAGTTAGAATGTGGATATTACATATATCCTGTAAGTTATGTCTGGGTGTCGGTGTGTGCAATATGAAAGTGGTGTATTTATTGAGGAGTTGTGGATGGAGTGTGATACGTAACGATAATTGATTGTTGTTCGCCAAAGCAGTGAGGCGTATGGTTCAGGGTATGGATGTGCGAGTTGAGTGATGGGAGTCTAGCGTTCATTGACTAGCGTGGTCTGCAGTTGACGATACAGTTTGATAAAGGATGTATACTGTGGATTTAAAGACTCGTATGGAGGTGGCAGGGTGACTCAGCAGTCAGAGAGCTGAGCTGGCACCACTGCGTCAAACCTAGGTTTAGAGGCATGTGGTGTTGCACGTGGGGAGGGGTGATAATGCTGGGTGCAGGAAGGTGGAGCATTATTTGTAGGTTCCTCGTTCTCACCTGATTGTTGATGGCGTCCTGAGAATGGACCTCATCATCGAACGCGAGGATGAAATCGATCCGACGGACTCCATCGCAAAAGTAGATAGTGTCCTACACGCAAAGGCAAGCACACACACGAATATGAGAGATGTAATAGCTTATGCATGAAATGTATATTTATTCATAAGCTCATGATACATGTATCAGGACATAAGTTAATCTGCTATTTGTATGCAAGTTGTTTATTGCTATGATGATGTACTTGTTTACCCAGGAAAACCTCAATGAGTTTACATTTTTATTTTCAAGGAGGGTCCTACCAAGTTCTGTTTTTTTGCAGTCGAGAACGAAGTTGCTTAGTTTAATTCCAATTGAATAATTTGCATGTATTTTTTCAGCATTGGTACGTTTGGCCAATACCAGTTACACTGTGTCATTTAGCTATGGGAGGAAACCAGAGACCTGGAGAAATGTGTACACAAAGCATCTAGCCCCTGTGCATTATACAAAAAACATCAGTATTTTCTAAAGTGCATTGTGGTAATGCTATCTTAAACCACCATCAAAATAAAGTTGAGCAAATGTGACAGACTAACAGCAGCAGTTATGCAGTGATATGCAACTGTGGACCGGTGTAATCCTCATTCGGATTCATCAGCACAGTATAGTCACCAAAACGCACTGCTGCAAAGGCTGCAAATCTATAAATGAGGAGCAGCCATGTCTACACTTTGGGGCCCATTAGTTGGCGAATGCAAACAACAACTAAATCTGTAAATACCAGGAATCTCCCATCTTTGACATTAGCCAAGCTAATTTATAGGCAGTGCAAATCCACGTTGTGCCGCATCGTACCTGGGCCAGGGTAGATTGAAATGATGACGTCGAAAAGTCTTGCAGCACCGTTGAAGGCTGAGCCTCATGCCCCTCCGCTCCCTCCTCATTCATTCTCTCCACGAGCTCTGCATAGGTAATGTGGGGGTAGAGGGTTCATTGCATTAGGGACAGGGGAGGCAGGTGCAGGGATGGGAATGTCGGTAAAGAACCGCACATGGTACTCATGTGTAAAGCTTTCTCATAAATGTCGACGCTGCTCCAGTGTGAGTACACCTGTGGTATAAAGTTGTATTACCATTAGGGGACTTTTACCCCATTGAATATCGTACATTTTAACAAAGCCGTGCCCAGCATGGTCAGACACAAACCAGGGCAAAAAATATTAGTTGGAATATGCAAAGTCATTTTTGCCCTGACAGCTTGTCAGCTATACTCTTTGGTTCTTTCGGTAAAGTCACGTAGGTGAAAAAAAATAGAAATAGAAATAAATCACGACGTTTCGAATGCAACACAAGCACTCATCATCAGGTGTGACAACCACAGCAAGGAAACTGTTTTACTGAAGTGGGAGAGAAACCAGGGTTAGGGCAGTTAAATAAGTCAGAGAGGGGGAGGGTGGGGGTGAATGGGGCGAGGAGTGCGAGCGCGGCAAGCGCTGCAGAGAGGCTGAGAGTAAAAAAGAGGCAACATGATTACTGCCAAGATGGAAGCTTGTCAGCTTCTGCGAGAGCTTCCCCGTGACCACACAGATCATGGTGGTTACTTGACCACATTTCAATTGAAGTGCTGTCGTCCCGACAGTTCTGTTCCTTCACCTGAAGAAGGCCACTTGTGTTGTGGCCAAAACGTCGTGATTTTTGTTGGTTTATTTTTTACCTACGTGACTTTACCCAATAGAACCAAAGAGTATGGATCCTTGCAGTCACGACAGCTTCAAATCCACATTTCACCACTCTGGTTAATGTGGGTTGGTGAAGACGTATAGTATGTATAGTACAACCAATTTTGATGGACTGCCCTTTGCTGCCCACCATGTAGCCCGACACCACACTTTTAGACCTGTTATGCACTATCCTGGCTCAAACCCTGCTGGGTTATCACGTTTTTTTTTATCACCGTGCCTCGATTCTTCCTCTTAACCTGCATTTTGTATCCACGGGATAACATGTGCAGTTTTATATGGACGTGCCAACAGTGCCTCCCACATTTCTATTGCCTGGTTCTCCACTGGCCGTTTTCCATGTTGCGCTAGAACCAAAAACCGGGATACGCTAACCTCACGCGGTGTCTGAATATGGATTGGGGCCAAGCAGGGCCAGGGGCGGGGATAATGACGCGTACATTGTGCGTGACATTCGGTGAGTGCACGGTAAGGACACCAGTGCACACCACACCAGTGGTTCTCAACCGTTGTTGGCTACCGGTGCCCCCCCTCGTTGTTGAATTTAGTTTAAACCGAGTAGCCCCCCCCACTCCCCCCTTGACCCAACGTGGTTCTGAGAAATCAACGTGTGAATAATGAACGTAAATATTTTAACCAATTGTCCACTTTGTGAGAGGTATATCCTAACCAGCTGCTAGTAACTGCAAGCGAATAAAAACAAATTAAACGGACGCTCTGCACGCGAGACGTCATTAGTTCCCTGGCTGCTCTTGTAAACCCGCATTGTGTACGATCAGTGAGTTTAGAAAGTGTTTTCATATCGTTCCAGGTTACCACGTGGATACAAATTGTATCGTAGTTACTTTACATTGTCCGATTCATACATGACTATTCACCAATGACTCATGTCCGATATGATTTCACATATTTATACATTATCTCACGTACACCCTGGGGCATTGCCACATAGCCCCCAGGGGTCCGCGTACCCCCGAGTAAAAAAAAAGAAAATTACTGCACTACACCCACATGCGTCTCGACGCGCTCATCACACGTGACGTCCGTGGCACGGCTCGGGTTCCGCAGTGGAAACATAACTTGGTGCCTTGAGAGCCACACGGGGCTGGCTCGGCACTGCCCTGGCGCGGCTTGGTAGCGAGGTGGAAAATAATTCGCATCACGTGGAAATTTATAGCAGCCAAATAACTCTGAAAGCACGTTGATTCTAAATGTTAAAGAAACAACCGGAGGACCCAGGGAATAATCCACGCGGCCACGAGAAGACAGAGAGAGAGACACGCAAACTCCAAATATTACAGGCGTCACAATTTGGATCGAACTCACGGACTTCCTGCATACGAGGCGAGGGAGATAACATCTTGCGAGGGAGATAATATCTTGTCATGGAGATAACATCGTGTCAGGGAGATAACATCTTGTGAGGGAGATAATATCTTGTCAGGGAGATAACATCTTGTGCGGGAGATAACATCTTGCGAGGGAGATACCATATTGCGCGGGAGATAACATATGTACTCTTTGGTTCTATTCGGTAAAGTCACGTAGGGAAAATAAATAAATAAAATGGACAACAATCACGACGTTTCGGCCACAAAACAAGTGGCCTTCATCAGGTGAAGGGACCAAAGAGTATGGATCCTTGCAGTCACGAAAGCTTCAAATCCACATTTCACCACTCTGGTTAATGTGGGTTGGTGAAGACGTATAGTATGTATAGTACAACCAATTTTGATGGACTGCCCTTTGCTGCCCACCATGTAGCCCGACACCACACTTTTAGACCTGTTATGCACTATCCTGGCTCAAACCCTGCTGAGCGTCCGATTAAAACACTGACGAGATCTCAATATTTAAAACTGGCCCAAAGCCCCGTCATAGCACGAACATTACACTTTACCTATCTCAACAAATGTGGACATCATGAATCTTTGGTCTAATCTCAGATCTTGTGAGTTATAACTCGGGAGCTCCTCATGCACAGCCAGCCAAGGATAACTCCCTGCTATAGTGACGTCACAGCAAAAGGGCGTGACGTCACCTAAATATGGGCGTGGTCAAAAGCGGCCCCATCCCCCGCTCTTCCCGACCTTGCTTCCCCCCTCGCCGAGGTTACCCACATGAACAATAATAATAAATCATAGATGTACATTATGAAAGAATCAATGATTTTTCACAAAACTGCTCCTGTACGGCCTTTTGCCAATCCCCTGCTGGAGAGCCTCTTGACGATCGCACGAATCGTGTTGGTTATTTGCACATACTTCACCATGCCGGTGAGTATGGGTTGGTAAAGGAGGAGCATTAACGTACAAACAAAAACCTATTTTACTAGAATGCCTTCTGCTTCCCATCATGTAGCCTGTAACACCTGGTATGCACTATCCAGGCTCCAACCTCCTTAACGTTAGATGGAGACATCTGACACATCCCCAGCAGTTTTGTCCACAGGCTCAACATTTAACACAAACACACATCTCTACCACTAACGTTAAACTTTACCTATCTCGACGAAGGTAGACATCGTGAATCTTTGATTTTTTCTCGAATTCAGAGTCAGAAGTCAGGAGCTCCTCGCGTGCACAGCCAGCCCACGATAAAGTCCGACCCAGAATGATGTCACCGTGACGTCGGTTCAATATAGGCGTGGCCAGAATGTGGGTGTGGCCAACGGCGGCGGCTTCCCCGCCCCCCGCTGCCCCTCCCCGCAGGTTTCTCTCAACCCTCAGTGCGCATGCGCAGGCCGCGCGTCTCGGACATCGCCTTCAGCGGCCGTTGGCGACGCGGCGGTTGTGGCGGGAAAATTAATAAAAAAAACTTCTCCGAATAACCGCGACCTTTAACTACCCTCACGGATAATCCACACGGATCTCTGGACGGCAAGGCGAAGACGATCAATGGAATAATCTCCGGTGAGAGACGGAGAGAGATGGGCAGGCGTGAGGGCGAGCCAGGTTCAACTTTGTTGAACGCTGAGCGCAGAGTGAATGGGGTTTATACTCTTTGGTTCTATTGGGTAAAGTCACGTAGGTGAAAATAAAATAACAATTTTCACCTACGTGACTTTACCCAATAGAACCAAAGAGTATGGATCCTAGCAGTCACGAAAGCTTTAAATCTAGAATTGAATGGGGTTTGCTTCACTCAGCACGCGGCTTGGACACTTCGGTGTGCAAAGTGTTGTCTGGTTGTGCCGTGTAAAGGAGGAGGACATTCAGTAAATGTGGTTGGTTTGTTAATGGGAGTGTGTGGCGCGGTAATGGACTGGGTACGACTTACAACACAAGTTCTGCTCACATTGCACGCTAAGGGTTAGCACGGCGATTACTACGCGTGCATTTATTAGTTATTGTTCATGTTAAAAGTAGTATTGATTGTTAAGACAATAATGTTTAGTATTTGTAGGAGAATCATTTCAATATTGTACAGTATAGCATTGTCCTGCTGTGTGGCTCTCACGTGGCGAGCATCAGTGCAGCAATATTCAGTACGTGGTTGTAATGCACTTCTATAGCCCCCTGCCACCAGTGCAGCAATATTCAGCACGTGGTTGTAATGTACTTCTATAGCCCCCTGCCATCAGTGCAGCAATATTCAGTACGTGGTTGTAATGTACTTCTATAGCCCCCTGCCACAAGTGCAGCAATTTTCAGTACGTGGTTGTAATGTACTTCTATAGCCCCCTGCCATCAGTGCAGCAATATTCAGTACGTGGTTGTAATGCACTTCTATAGCCCCCTGCCACCAGTTCAGCAATATTCAGTACGTGGTTGTAATGAACTTCTATAGCCCCCTGCCACCAGTGCAGCAATATTCAGTACGTGGTTGTAATGTACTTCTATAGCCCCCTGCCATCCATGCAGCAATATTCAGTACGTGGTTGTAATGAACTTCTATAGCCCCCTGCCACCAATGCAGCTATGTTCAGTACGTGGTTGTAATGCACTTCTATAGCCCCCTGCCATCAGTGCAGCAATATTCAGTACATGGTTGTAATGCACTTCTATAGCCCCCTGCCATCACCAAACTCACACTGACCAGCGTGGTGAAGTATGGTAAATAACCCCTCCCCCTGGGAGCTGCATAGCATGGGACAGCTGTCAGCCAGCAATGGATTTAAAAAGGAGCTGTACTCCGCACACATTCTTATTCAGGGTAGGGTAAGGAACTTGGAGGTTCGGTACGCATAATGTGCTCGGAAAATATTGTATTCTGTATGTGTGTTGAACCTCTTTCGCATCGTACAAAGCCAACCGTGCTCTTCGGAGGTGCGATAATATATAAATATAAGTAGTCATACTACTGTAATACCACTTAATATTTAGCATTCATTGTATTAGTAGTACGGTAATTTTTTTATATGCAGGTGTGCATGCCAAACGTTAACCAATGTTAAATGTTAAGCCTTCTCTTTTGAATACAGTGTGATTTAAACATGGAGTTGTCTCCAGCTAATTCTTAAATGTATATCATTCATAATGTAGTAGTAGGCAGGTAGTGCATTTATGACACTTCAATTGTACATAGAGCTTGCAGGTGTGATGAAGGAAACCATGGGAAAGGCTGGAATTTTTGTTGAAAAAAGGACAACAGCCACAGTAGCTTAAGAGACCTAACGCGAAGTGGTCGACACTGGCCCATGCGATCGCGTTGCGACAGCGGACCCACTTTCCGCACACAGCAGCTCCTCATGGTGCCCCCCATACCAGGACCAGTGGTGACCTTGTAGCCACAGCCATTCCTCTCCCTGGCCCCATCCGGCCCAGGCATCCCAAATCGTACAAAATGTACTGCAACGGTGGTGAGACAAACAGCCCTTCGGGCGACAGCACGGTGACGGACACAAGCCCTCGCGGCAGCCTGGGCAGCACGCTGCTCCGGACCGGAAGCGGGGGCTAGCACAGCCCTGTGGTGTGCGGAGAGCAGTGCTGCTCGTAGGCGAGCGGTGCGCTGGACGCCTACATCGAGGACTTTGAGCAGAGCGGAATCTGTGCGTCACCGCCACCCAGGATACGTGCAGAGCACAGCGCCGCGCAGCATGGCGGAGCGGAGACGCGCGGAGGAGAGGAGGATGCACAGTGTGGATGAGGGTGGGTTGCGCCTCTCGCCACGCGAGGAATCGCTCCGTGGTGCTTGCACTCGAGTGGCTATCGAGTGTGCACGCGGTGCAATGGTATTGAAGCTATAGTAATAGGTTTTTACCCTTTTATCTGGCACAAAAACTGACACCTTTATACAAGGGATCATGTTTGCAATAACCACAACACAAGTAGTCAAAATGCAAACAAAAAAGACAACTCTGATAATATGCACTGCCCTTGAATTTGATTGGTCCACACCCGAGATGGCTTTTCTGAGATCCCAGTCTCCACTGGTGTTGGACCAGAAGACGCAAAAAGGCGTCTTCTTATTCTTAGCGTCTTCTTGTTTGCATTTTGACTACTTGCGTTGTGGTTATCGCAAACATGATCCCTTGTATAAAGGTGTCAGTTTTTGTGCCAGATAAAAGGGTAAAAACCTATTACTATATCTTGTTACTGGCAAAGGAGGTCTCATAAGGTATCAAAGCTAGTTGACTGGAGGGGGGATAATTGGAGAGGAGAACCCCATTTATTTGCTTGTACTGGGTGCTTGTCAATTATGCTATGCTATCATGAATGTAATGTAATTCCCCTAGAAAAAAAACCCTTAATAAGGTCTAAAGATACATTTTCGTGAGAGTCCCACACTGGGATGCTTGGCAAATTCCATTAATGAGTTGATTGTATGTCAGAGAAAACTATCCACAGTAAGCACACGCATATGAGAGGATAGCATAGGTCTGAACAGATAGGTCGGTGCATGCATTTCTTTCTCCTGTCATCTTCCAGCAACTTCACTGATTATCGCGTTTGTAAAGTTTGTGAAATCTAAGTGATCCTCCAACCTTTGTGTTAAAATTTGCAGATCCTAGACTGGACACATCTGAAGTTTAAACAATAACAGCTCATGCACTGATTTATCCCATATTCTCACAAACTCCACAAATGGATAACATCATTAGTTACTGATGGTGCAAAGTAAGGCAACATTGCAGGATTGCCGTTCAGGGGTCAAGGAATCTAGGGGAGAGCAAATTCATTGTGTACCAGTAAAATGTCTGTGGGTCTTACATTGCAGGTGGCATGCTGCCTGTGGAGGACCTCATCTCGGGCACGTGCAGCCTCACTGCTGCACTGCAGCGGTCATGGCTTATAGCCCGACGGTCAGTCTAACCACGGACCAGCTCCTAGAGGCGCCAGTTGACGGTTCCTCCAAGTCCTTGTTCCGCTCGCCTGGCGCCCACCGAGACCTCGCAGTGTCGCACAGAGGCAAGCGGTCATCTCTCGGGGTCACCGCGCACAGCCTCGGCGCATCATTGGTGAGGGGCAATAAGGCAACTGAACGGTTGAGCTCAACAGCGAGAAGCAACAAGGCCCTGATGCCATTAAATGAGTCGGCAAAGCCCAAAAATTATTTCTTTTCTAACCAGAAGAATGTTTTGTTGTACTTACGGAGCAGTGAAGCAACTAGGCGTGAGCACTTGCCGAACGGCGGCTGTGCGACAAGTACCTATCCCAGGTGGTTGACAAGCCAAAAGGATGAGCTGGATGTGTCGGGGATCACGAGCATTCCTGAGCTCAGGTACCCGGCCTGGCTGCGTGACTGCGATGTGGACTCCCAGACCAGCAGCCACGAGACGGATACCAGCACGAAGAGAGCAGGTGCCGCTCAGAGCCCGCAAAGCAGACCAAAGTACCCAGAGTGGCTCAAAGATTTGGACATCTCCGGCCTTACGAATGTAGCCAACGAGGAGCCCGTGTCAGAGGACCTTAGATCCCTAGGTGTGTGTGTGTATATATATAGTCTGTATATAGCAGATGACATTTCATATGTTTTCAGGTACATATTCAGTCTTTTATCACAGAGACGACTGAGCGGCCACCCTTGTGGTTGTGACATGCGATGCGTGATTCTTGATGCACAGCCTCATTGGAGGAGCTGCTGAGCAGGGCGCGCATGGAGTTGGAATCCCCCGGCTTGGAGGCCCCCTCCCCAGGCAGCTTCAACACGGACGTCTTCCTAGGGGCTGATCGTCCCTGGGAAAACCCCTCCACGCCATTGTGAATTTATCTTTATATTCACACTCACGCACAGCATAGAGGCTGCACCGCCTCTAAGTATGATGTCAGATTATGAATGTTATAAGCTAAGCAGGTAAGCCTGGTTATTACTTGGATGGGAGACTATTTGGTAATAGCATATATTATAGATTTTGGCTGCTAGGTAACCAGGAGTTAGTAATACAGCAATGGAATCTTGAATCTATATCCGGAGTTTTGCATTTTACTCCCTCTGTTTTCACCGGGTTCTCCGATTTCCTCTCACATACCACTCGCTGATGAAATTTGCAAAATATCACTGCCAAACCCGCCTGAGACTTGGTGAGATTTTTATGGCTTCCACCATGATAATAAGTCAACCAAGTAATTTTCTCTCAATCGTGTCTCTTCTCAGGGCCGTGTACCACCTGTCGCGTCTGAAAGAGCTGGTTGACACCATCAAGGAGAACAAGGATGGCTGCATTTTAAGGCGGTGGTCGAGGTTTGTACTCAGAAGGATACGTTCGCTTGGTCCTGCTAATTCATGGTTGTTAAACATCAATGGTACTTCAGGTGCTGTGGTGTGAATCGCAATTACTTGTGAACTTGTGGGGCCCATGGGGCACAGTAATTGCCCTGTTAATGGCAGTGCCACAACAAAGTATTGGAAAAATGTGATGAAGTTCGTTCAGGGTTGGAGTTAGTGAATGGTTGCAGCAGTATTTTGCACAGCAAATCCATGCAGACTCAAATGTCACTTGAAAGAGAACGGATATGTGAAAAATATTGTGAGCACAACTAAACTTATTTTGGTTTTAGCCATTTTGGAAGGTGACTACTTTATTGGGAACATACATGCTAGTATTTGTGTAGTTATAAACATTTGGGAAATCACTGTAAAAGTACATTTGCTTATTTAGATTGCACTATACCTGTATTGTAAAATTTCAGAACCTTTTATGTAACTTGTAATCAATAAACCAAAGTTGCATATTGTATGCAACCCATGACTTGGATTGTTTTTATCATGTCTTGTTTAGCATGATTGGTTATGTACAGTGTGAAAGAAATTCAACATACATTAAATATTTTCTGATATTTGAATGTTTATATTGTACATGTATATTTATTTTACAATAAATCTGAGACAAAGGCTTATACACATGGAATTGAAAATATTCAGCTATGATTTGTATTTCTCAAGTATTTTAAGAAAAGTCAGCGAGTCTCGTGACATGTCTTCACATTTGGGGGTGATGATTGTGATGGATATCCAAGCATTAACCTGCTTACATTCCTAGAGTATGTAAGGTGAATTTGGGCATTCTGGGTGATTGGGTTTTAGGCCAAACACAGGCAGATGGTTGGGGATAGATGTTTTCAAGCATCTATTAATTATTCATCGGCATGTACTATCTTACTATGATGTAAAGTTCAAAGACATGGTTCATGAAGGGAATGGAATAAAAACTCAACTGTGCACAAGTATGGAGGAATTAATACTTGGAATTCAATGCAAAGATCTGGCCATATGGCGTTTACTGGGCACCAGGGTTGCCAAACAACACATGAAAGATGTGTATCAGGCACAGCCTCTGCATTATGAAAAAAATATCACTTCCTGAAGAAGTGCATTTTGCTTCTCCTGTCTTAGGTCACCAAAATAATTTAGAGCAAATGTGACTCGACTGACACAGGCAGCATTTATACTTGTGAAGTGTTCTCCTTCCGACGTGTGGTGTGTGTCGCACACACTGTCGAAGACGAGGTAGTTGCAGGAGACATCGTCTCTTTATTATCTTGTTCACACCAACTCCGGCCTCACTCGACCACGTTGCCATAGAGCCCGGCCTAGACACGACCCTGTCCGTGTTGCACCGACGGCGTCGACCGAGAAGGCCAGCTACTGTCTGGCCACGCAATGATTGGGCGAATGCGGTGGCAACGACAGCGACGACGAGACGAGTCCACTCCCAGAACCGGCAGCCCGGAGCTCTCGCTCTCCGCTGCTTATATTATATTCTATATTCTACTCGGCGCGGCTTGGCTCTGCCCTATCCACGCCTCCCTTCTCGAACCGACCAGAGGGTTCCAGAGGCTTCCCTATGAGGTCTTCCATGACCCTTGCCCCAATTCCTCTGCCCGGCCGGCATACCCGTATATATGCTCAACGGCGTGTGTGCAAACTTTCCACTGCAGTTGCCGCTGCTGGACAGCAGTCAGCGCTGTGTCACTACACTTGTATGAACACAAGAATTACATAATCATGTCTACACTTATATGTAATGGGCTGAGATAGGCGCACACAACTTCTTGGGAGGCAACACTATTTATTAACACCAACACATTACACTTAACATAAATTTCGATTTAAAGCTTTCGTGACTGCGGGCTAACACCAATCCCGAATATCCGCCCCCACAGCCCTTTAAATAATCTCCAATACAGCCCCCCAATCGGCTATGCGTGTATGAGTGACGTCCCTGCCCTCTAACCCCCGACCCCCCCCGTCCCGCGCGTGCGATTGGTGTGTCGCTCTAAAACTGACTCCAAATCCCCGCCCCGCAGTCCTTTAAACAATCTCCATTGCCCTGCATCGGCGGCAACGCATGTGCGAAGGACGTCATTGCCCTCTGACCCCTGACCCCCCGTTCAGTTCGTGTGAGTGGTGCGCGGGGTTGTGTGAGCGGAGACGTGGCGTTTGAGTGGCTGAGAAGCGACGGATTGATTCCAGGCAGCCACGTGCCAGCCCCGAGCTATGCCCCACAAACAGGACCCGCGGACCCGAGGGGCTGCGGCGCGAGGAGAGGAGCCGGAGAGCGGCAGCCCTCTCACCGCGAGCGAGGAGTCGAGTAGCGGCTGCTCTCACTCGAGCGAGGAGTCCGGAGCCCGCAGCCCTCCCGAGATCAGCCCTCCCCCGGGGGGGGGAGCCGGGGGCCCGCGTCCCCCACAACTGACAACCTGTGTACCAACTGGCCGAGCGAGAGTTTGTGTGTATTTGAGCGCAATCGTGCCAGTGTTTAGCTGTACCAGGGAGTTTGGTGCAGCAGAGTGTTTCGGTGTAGCAGGGTGTCCGGATTGTGCCGGCACACTACCCTTCTATCCATAATGTCGTAGGGTGAGCTCCATTAAACGTTAACTCGGACCCCAACCTGTCAAAGCGCCTAATCTCGGAACGTGGTTCTCAACCTCTTACCTCACCCATGCTACGTACCTTTGAGACGTCCTGCTTTTACAAATGTTGATGAACTGGAGGGCAAAGGTCTGGAGGACCCCACATGGAGTCTGGTTTCTCACACCCGAGCCTCCTGTGACATTTCTGGAGGCTTCTCTGGAATCTTTGTCCCATTTATTGAGTGCAGATTTGGCTTACTTCTAGCTTCATCCCAAGACGTCATCCAGTTTGGAAATACCCGAAGGTTGTGGGAGTCGCCCCGTGCTTCAGTTTCTTTCCAACCCTCGCAATGGCTGGTTGCTCACCAGCCGGAAGTCTTTTGCTGCATACACCACGACCGAGGTGTTGAGAGCAGCCATCTCGTGGCTGGTCGGCAATGGAGATGGTATTGTCGATTTGGGGAGCGTGAGTCTGTGGCGTTGGTGGTGCTGCTGTCACGGAGGCGACACGAGTTTAGGAAATTCAGTTTTGTGGGTTTCCTGTAGCGAGCACTGAAAGATCCTCCCTTCCTCTTTCTCCACCCTTGTCTCTACTGTCTCCATGTCCCCGTTCAACTCTTTCTACACCGCTTTCCTTGAATGTGCAGCTGCCTTTACGGCCTCCCCTCTCCCCTTCTCTCCACCTCCAACCCATCTCCGTCGTAATCTCCTCCCCTTTGTTCAGGCTCTTCCCTCTCTTCCTCAGTCTATGGATGGGGTTATTGTTTATCGGGCTCTTATACAAAAAATGGAGCTTATTTTAGCCTTTGAATAGGATTTTCTGTTTTCTTTCGGTAGCATGTTGCGTACATAGGGAAGATCGAGCCACGCCACCGGTTCCCATTATCAAAATTTTTGTCAACTTGTCTCCCTCGGTAGGAATGCCTTTCCTTCTCCAGCAAGCAATTGTCTTCTCTCTCTCCTCCGGTATTTCTTCCGATGCGCTTTCTTAATCTCGCTTGCTGTGTGTATCGGCTCTATCATTCAACAAGGGCAAATAAAAAAAAATGCTTTTTTTTCCTCCACTGCTTTACCACTATACCTCCTGAGTGGGTACTCGGAGTTTCATCTAATGTACTATTTGATGAGTCGCTTCCACACAGCAGAAAGGCGGTAGCTATCCGAACTGTAAATTTTTCTTCCAATTTCGATAGATTCTCGAATTATTCTTGGGCAGTAGTAGCTAGTTTTGCACAGAATTTCAACATTAAAATCAACTGAGTGTCCTTGTTGGCACGTGTGTTCTGCTACTGCTGAACATGGGTGCCAACAAATAATGCATTATTTAAATGCATGCCTATAAAGGGCAGCATACTTCAATAGGGATTACCATTGGTACGGCTATTTTAATACACAATAGACAGGAAGGACAAGATCAAAGGGCTCTCATAATGCACATGCATAATGTACGTTGACTCGGTAATCTCCCCCCCCCCCCCCCCCACTTTGCGCGAGAGTGCCACAAATCTGGCTGTCGCCTAATGAAGCTAGTTGTAATTACTGGCAAAACGTCGTACTCCGATTGTAAATGTTGTGGCTTGGCTCTCCAAAGTACCAGTGACGAATTGGCTTGTTCTGTTTCCGTGACAACCCTACTAGTTGGCTGTGTCGAGTGGTGGCGGGTTTTAACGACACGTTTATATATGTATGCGATCTAATCCAAAAAAACACCTCTATGGATGATATTGGGCGCGAAAGCCTACATGTTAAACCAAAATTTAAAATATATACAAAATAACAATAATTTCTAGTTTTCCTCATTCACATCGTGATTCGTATGAAAAGACATGAGATGATTGAGACATGTTAAATCATAAAGTATTTATTAATATATATATACAGATAGCCCTCGACTGCAATGTCCTTGTCCACGTGCAAACAGAGTTAGGATAGCAGCCTCCTTTAAAAGTCAGAGTAGATTTATACGCTGTAGAAGACAGTTGACGAATCCTCGTTGCTTGATTCCTCCTCGGATCCCTTCAGCAGTGAGTCGTCACCAGTCTTCTCTGCCTGCTCATTCTCCATGTGGCACCGCTGGGGTGGGTGCAATACGCCAGGAGACTCCTTATGCAGCGAGCAGCGAAGCAGGCCCATCTCTGCCTGCTCATCCTCAACGTGGAATTGAGGCGATGGCGGTGAGCTGGGGGCATCGGTGAGGAGGGTGTTACGGAGACGGCCCAGCTCTGCCTGCTGCAGAATCGTCTGTACGACGAAGCGCTCGCGGCGCATGCAGGCGCGCACATGGGATGGCGTGTCCGGGATGATGTATGCAATGCAGGCCTTCGTGAGTAACACCACGTGCTGCACACGTCCACACACAGGTAAAGGATTTTCAGTTTCAGGATTTGCATGTAAAGGGTGCTTACTAAATATAATATGGCAGCATCTTAAAGTGCTTTACATCTCAGGTCAACTATTCCGGGGACCTGAAGCCTAGGGATATTATATTGTTACGTCGTTTTTCCCAATTAAATTAAGTCATTTGAGTAATTTTTGAACATTTGGCAAATTATACCGAGGCACTTTTTGAATTACTTAATGGGTTTTTTACGTTCACTATGCAGCAGGCAACATTTATGATGTGCAGTTAATGCACCCACAGTATTCACCTGGGCAGCCGCAAATTACCGCAACAATCAGCAAACACTTACACTCGGCCATGTCACCACTACAAAGATTCCCTGTGTAGCCTTTCACAGACTGAGACAAGTGCATCTATGAAGGGTGGCACAGTGCCTGCGGGGGTGGTGTGCACCTTTATCTCGCCAGTGATGATTTTCACACACTTCATCAAGTACTCATTTTAAGACAGAATCAACTTAAGGAAAGCTCAACACTGGTTCTAATATTTTCCACTGTTGTTGGCTGTGGCCAGAAATAGTACTCCGGTCACACAGGATTGGTAGCGCAGTTCACGAACAACTACGCAGCCGCTCCCCTTCCCACACGCACACATGCTTACGTGTGACAAATGTCATAAACAACATGGATCGTCTGCTGCATGATGACAGAGCGTATTGTATTACCACTATTATTTGTGATCTCAGAAATACTGTGCAATTGTGAGGTGTAATAGCATTACTGCCATTATCTGTAATGACCCATTGACAATGATCACGGTTTGCTCTGCTGACCTTAACAACTGCTCACAGATGAGTCTATACGATGGTGCAGTAGTGTAAGGCTTTGCACACTAGACTTGCAATCCAGAGGTCGCGGGTGTGAATTGATCTTTGATCGTGGCAGTGTAAACAATGGTGAAAGTTTTTTTTTACATTCCACTGCCTCTATCCACCTAGCAGTGTAAATGGAATACATCCAGTCAATTGGTCGGCTGAGTTTGGTGCTGTTCAGTGCGGGAACTCCCAGCTCTTCCCAAGACGTCTGACCAGTGTGGAAGAGCAGTTCAAATACATCTTAAGGGTCTCTCTTGAGCTCCCTATAGCAGGAGCCCTTTTGCCATCAGTGACATGAGCAAGTAATTGGAGGGCTGTACCTTTATCTTTCAATGGGTTTATGAATGTGTGTGTGTGCATGTTGATGTGTACCTGCATGGCAATGACGAAGGCCAGCTTTGCCGTCAGTACTTGCCAGTACTGCTTGGTGACGGAGTAGGCTTGGGGATGATCCGGCGGGTAGCGATAACCTGGATACCTACACACATACAACCACAAGCACGCATGGACTATATTGAGCAAAGTGCCTCGAAAGTAGAGTTGGCGCTAAATTGAACAAGTGGTTGTGTACAAACGGTATATGCGTTCACAGCCCTTTAAAAAATCCGCTTCTGAAAGAGGGCCTTCCCACAACGTGCAGCTTGTGGGGGCTCTATTGACCATGGTTCACGCTGGTCCGTACCAGGTTGGTGAAGGTAGGGAGTACAGATAATGGGAGAACAATATAGCACAACTATTATTTTTTCTGAACTACCCACTGCTGACAACCTAGCTCCAAAGTCGCCTACTGCACCTGCATTGTGCATGGTGTTCATCAATCTAAGCACGAACAAGGCTCAAGCCTGCTTGACTTCCGGAATCTAAGATTAGCTGTATTCGTGGTGATTTGGTCATAGTCAAGTAAGGTTATATTAAATATCGATCAATATGGTTATATTGATTATAGTTGTGTATGCCAGCAATTCAAAAACGTTACAGAAAAGGGTTGGTAGATCGCATCAATTTCCTAACTAACTGTGCTGTGAGGAGACCAGAAGATGGCTTTAGAGCAAGTGGTTTCATGTCTGTGTGGACCTTTAAGCTTCATTTCATTACCATGGGTTCTCCAGGACCTCTTATTGCATCCCACATGCATAAAACCACCTTAAACTGGAATCCCAATGCACGGTCTTCCTGAAAAGGGATCTTGAGACTCAATTAAGCAGTCGTGGATCGATAGATAAATATATAACATTACTCTTTAGCAGGGTAACAATGAGCTATAATTTATATCAATCTATTTTTATATTTCTCTAAGTGGGACTTTGGTTGTGAAGCCATCCCAACCGTACCCACTGCTCCCCCCATCCAATTCCCCCCCCCCACCCCCTTTACTGTCCCCACCCACCATGCACACTCTTCCCCCAACCCTACCACAACCCCTTACTACCCAACTAAGCCAAACCCTGTGTCCAGGGTAAGGGGCAGGGCCTAAACAGAGGTGGGGCCTAGGGGAAGTGTGGGTCGTTAAAGGAAAGTCACGGAGTGAAAAGAGGAAGAGAACGAGCCTAATCAGGAAGGGGCGGAGCCAGGAGGACGCCACACGCAGAAGGATGTCGCATCTACCTGGACAACACACCCAGAGATCAGTGCATCACATTCGCAGGGACGGCACCCCCGATAGCTGGGCATGACACTGAATGGCACAAACCTGCAGGTTGTGTGGAATGCCGGATCAAACCAGGCTGGCAGGATGTTGGGATGATTTTGCTCCTTGGAGTCGCTGATCTTGAAAATTGAAAGGCTGTCCTCCGTGTACCCATGCATTGTAGGCGAACCTGTGCCATACTCTGCTGAGTATCCATAATAATACACCAGGCGTGGGATGATGTCCGTTGTGAACGCCAAGATGCATGACTGTGGAATTAGCATACGGAGGCACAGCGATAGCGGTCACTTAGCATGCAATGATTTGACCAAGGCTTCTGAACATCTTACCTTGGCAATTACATTAATTTTCACAAATACAATTTGGGGGGTTGCTGCCAGAGTGAAATGGTTACCATATAAGGACTTGCAATCTGGCAGTCGTCAGTTCAGTCTCCTGACACAACAGTTGAAGCAATGGATCATTTTCTTAAATCTCCCCCACCTCTGTCCAATTAGCAATATAAATGGGTTCATCACTGTTTTAGCGCAGGTAATTCCACATCTTACAACATGTCTGGTCATCATGGAAGAGTAGGCCAAATACCGTGTAGAGGGGTTCTCTAGAGCTACCTTTAGTTGAGGCCCTTCTGCCAGCAGTGACATGAGCAAGCAATTGCAAGGCTTTACCTTTTGCGATTTTGGGAGAGAGTGGATAGGAGCGGTGGTGCAGTGATTCGTGCACTGCACTTTGAATTCAGCACACATGCAATTGACTTCCAGCTACGACTAACATCAGTGACGAGTGATACCCGAACCGCTCCTGGTCCCCCACTACACCTCTTCTCAAACCTGCCAGGACCAGAATGGTGAAGTATGGTAAAAAGAACCCACACGGCTAACATGACATGTTATGTCACTCATAAGATGGGATATTGAGCGAGAAAGCGAGCGGACAATCTGGCGACTTACATTGGTGATTACAGAGAGGGTGGCAACGATACTCAGAATGTCGGCCCAGGCTCCAATTCCTCTTGCTCGCGAAACCACAGGCCTCCTCATCTTTGTTACGAGCTTCCACGCGTCGACCCGCACTTCGATGATGTTGTTGAGCAGTGCGAGCAATGGCGCAAGTGGAAATGATGCCACGAAGAGAGTGACAAACCCGAATTGGATAACTGGGGTATATTTTGAGAATGGGTAGGAGGGCAAGGATAGGATAATGAGTGAAACAGGATATAGACATACACTCTTAATGGTGTTATGTTGTGATTACTTTAAGCAAACAAAACATGTTTTCAATGCATTGAATGTGTTTTAGTCAAAGGAGACCCCAAAATATGGTCACATTTTCGTGTCATTTGTTCACAAAATTATCGTGTCCATTACATTGGCCACTAAGATGCGATCAGCCACTACCATCTTTAATGCTCAGCTCTGGTTCACCTGGGTTTCTTTTGCACCATTTTCCACCACTAGGTGGCTATAATAACTAGATCACATCCTGTATTGAGGACTCCATTAACCGTACCACACATTTTTAGGCATATGCACTGTGGCTGAAATGCCAACAAATCACAGCAGTTAACCACAGTGGACATGATGCACAAGAGTTTTAAATAAATAGTAAGGGGGAAAAACGTCAATCCAAGCTGACCAATGTAGCTGCATTGGTTAGCAGACAAGAGGAGCAAATATGTGCTCCTATTGTTTCTAAAACTTAACTCCGTACATATGCACATATGCGCATGCTCAAAGACAATTGTGTTACAGTATATCCATAGATTGGTGCCTATGGCCAAATCACCCAGTATGCGTCAGATTTAATCAGATCCCAGAAGTTAAGGAGAGCTGAGCCTGAAAATTGGTTGGATGGGTGACCATGCAATAGTTATTGTGGAGTTGTGAGCAGCAGAGGACAGTGCAGCAAATTACATTGTTGTATTGTACATCTAAGCTCTTACATCTGTGCTCCTTGCCTTCAACAACCCGAAGTGTGGGTAATTTCCCTCCCACAACAATGTCCGACAGATACACAGGGGCCGTCCACACGTGCCAATATAATCAAATGATACCCAATTGTGGTGTTTTTTTTATAATAAAGTAAAACGCGTTGACTCCGTAGTGTGATCCTCTGAGCTCATTGTACCCATCTCGAGGTATTCATCAAAGAGTCCAAGTGGGCTCTGGGGCTGTAGGTCCAAGTGTTTGCTGGAAGAAGTGTTTGGTAACTGGATAAGACCATCAATGAGAAGCCAGTTTAATCGTGGTTCGGTGACAGAAAACCCAGAGTTTCACGGTTTAACCCAACATCCGAGCAGCACCACATCAGATCTCTAGACTCCTCAGCGCAGGCATACAGATATGGTCAACATATGCGTACATTAACTAATTTGTGAAATTATGAATTACATCCAAATGAAATGTAGTGTGTGCATTACTAGGACGTACCTAAAGGTGCCAGGTTGGATTCATCCACCTTGGGGATGCTCTGCTCCACGCAGCCTCCTGCTTCCGTGCAGTCCATCCTCTTGATGTCCGAATTCTGGCTGTTGCTACTGCTGCAATTGGTGACACTGGTGGTGGTCTTCTTTCTTTTAATGGACTTAGGTCTACTTCGCTTTTCCTTCTTCTGCTGCACGGTCATCAACACTTTCATGCTCATAAAAGGATCGAGAGCAGCGTATGGTTTATTCTCACTGACTGGTGAAGCAGTTTGTTGACGTGGAACTAGGCCAAAGCATTCAAGAAATTTGGATTTCATGTCATTTATCTTAACGCCGCTATCTTTTGTCGAAGTGTAATCATGTTCAGGCTTCGGTCTGTACAAGAACTGTGCGTGAAGACTTTCATGAGTTTTCAGGATTTCAATAGGACTTAAAAATCCGCAGACTGAGCACATCTCATAGGGCGATGGTGGATTCAACACCGCATTGGCAAAACTGCCGTTATTCACCAAACCTGGTGCACCCTTTATCATATAATCCTTTTCATGGGTCTTCATGTGCCTTTTTAATTTTCCTGGCTGATTAAACCTTTGTCCACATATGCCGCACCATTGCTCACGGGTCTCCTTATGCGTTCTTACGTGGGCTTCTAGGCACCATGCCAGTTGGATTTTTTTCCCACAGACGTCACAAGAGATACGTTTTTTCGCTCGTGTAACTCTACCGGATTGAGGTGGGGTTGAGACGGGTGCTGGTGAAGTGCCATCGATGGTGAAGGCAATTCTCCCAGCACCACCATGACTCGCAGCGGAGTTGCTCTCGCACATCTGAAACAAAAGACAAAGGTCACGCGCATGACACCCGTGTCACGAGTGTACTCGCACAGGCATACTTAAGGTGACATAAGATTCATATATACTATAACTCATTATACCGGAACTCCACAATATTGCAGTTCCTATCATGTACGATTTTACCCTCTTATCCACCCAAGTAATATTTTGTTTCTAAACAACAATGACTAACTACCTCCATTTTCCTAATGTTACCCACCAAATAGGTCTTTCTGTATATACACACCAACAATATAATGATTGCACCACACGTTCACTCCACTATTCACAACACTCTGACTCGCAATCTCCATGTAAGATTGTAATATCATTTCTGTATGAGGGCCCGTCAAGAAGTTTTGGGAATGGACACTTTTTTACAAACAACTACGTAAAATAGTTTTCATTAAAAGTACAGGATAGTACTACTAATGGCACTTATAAGGGAACGTCATTATCTCTCATGCTAATTATTACAATGTTAACTAGTTACCCAGGAAAGCTTCATTGCGTCTAAGTACTGCATTTTCAGAAAGGTCCCATTGCATTGAGATGTTTGCGTGAGTGGAACCCAGAGAGACCCCACCTTGCATATTGCAAAATAACACAACTCCACACAGATGGATTCAACCCACAAGCTCAAAGCATTCCCTGTTCAACAAAGTACTCAGTGTAATGTTTAATATAATTTATTTGGTAATATACAGTATCGTAATTGTATAGTGAATCTACAGCAGTGAGGTATACAGTAGGGTTGGTAAAATAATACATAGTGTAATATTACAAGTCTAATATTATTATAATCTAACGTATAGGGTAGTGTATAGTAACGCAGTGTATAATTCAATGTTCGGGTCTGTCTATGGCAGTTTATAATAAAAAATATTATTTGGAGGCATATTATAATATTTTTTGCGACATAGAAGTGTAATGTATAATAACTTATTGTTAGTAGCTCAGCTTAGTGGAGAATATATTGAGTACATTGATTATATTGATGTATATTCTTAGTTTTTTCGGTAAAGTCACGTTGAAGAGAAACAAACAAAATAATATAATATATATAAAACAATAAAAATTCTCACGACGTTTCAACTCAAACGGTCATCTTCAGGTCTTCAGGTGTGAAGATGACCGTTTGAGTTATGGTCGAAACGTCGTGAGAATTTTTATTGTTTTATATATATTATATTATTTTGTTTGTTTCTCTTCAACGTGACTTTACCGAAAAAACTAAGAATATGAATTACTGCAGTCACGAAAGCTTTAAATCAAAATTTATATTGATGTAGTTTATATTTAGTTCTTTCACATCGGTTTATTGTATGATAGTTGGGTAGTTGCAGTTCTTTAGCGTCAATATACTAAATGCCTCTGTTGATATGTAAACTCTGACTTTAACATAGCTACTTCTGTCACCAGTTACATGCTAATTCCTCACATTAACATCATGCTAATCTCCCAGTTACATGCTAATTTCTGACTTTAACATCCTGCTAATCTATCACATTAACACAGCTACTTCAATGCTAAATTCTTCTGTTGATATGTAAACTCCTTTGTCAAGGAGCTCTGCTCCTCCCACCCAGCTTAAATACGCTGCCAAGCTTAGCAGTGTTCATTGGAGCGCTGTCTTTCCGACAGTTCTGTTTCTTCACCTGAGGAAGGTTACTTGTGTTGTGGCCAAAACGTTGTGAGAATTTTATTATGTTTTGATTTTATTATGTTATCATTTCCCTTCTACGTGACTTTACTGAAAGAACCAAGAAGATGAATCCCTGCAGTCACGAACGCTTTAAATCGAAATTTATTCAAATCAAGTTGTTTTATTTTTACCACAGTACTTTATGGAATCCTCAAGAATTAATGCATTTTTATAAGTATTAAACTATACTTGAAGATGTGTGAGAATGTAATTCTGCAGATGCAAGCACAGGCAAACTCGTATCTGCATATGCAAGTTTCTGGGCCTCCTCACTTCACCAAACCCGCATTGACCGGCATGGTGAAGTATGGTTAAACAACTCCCACGAACGACATGGTGTGGGGGAGGCCTCTATCAAAACGCTGGATCGACAAAGGGCTGATACATGTCACGACATTGTACGTTAAGACCGTTCTCTCGTCAGCACAAGCCGTCTATGTGGACAATAGAGGGCACGACACACGTGTACACGATGTTTGTGTGCGTATATTCAGCGTGTGTATCACGTAATAATTATATAAGGTCGCGATTATGCTCAAAACGAACCAAATGTATAACATCACGAATAACTTTGGAGGTCTCCAGAGCCTGACCAATATTTGAAGTAGACACTGACCCTTGTCACGAGTTCTTATGAACTATAAACTAAACTATAAACTATTTATATTTACCAGGTAAGGCCCACTGAGCTATATAACTCTTATCAGAAGCGACCTGGACACAAATGATAGCTCAACAAAAGTGGCTTATCATGTGGACATTTATAACAGCCAAGTACTCTGAACTCACGTTTCTAAATGTGGAGGGGAAAACCAAAGGACCAGGAGAAGAATCTACGTGACCACAGGGGAAAAAAATAAACAAATACAGAGCAGGCGTCAGGGTCTGGATGGAACCTCCACGCTGCTGTAGGCCTGGCGAGGTAGTTAACATCTCGACACCGCGGCGCCCCTTATTAAAAGCTTAGCCATGTCTAGCAAGGTTATTGACTCATTTCACTCGACTCACGGCACCACAAGTAATGTATTAAACAAATAAAACTAATAAAGTAGAGAGGCGCTACTTACATTTAACAATGTTGTTGTTAACTTTAAAAGGAGCGCGCTTCTCTCTGGCTTGCAGTCCGGTGATCGCGGTCTCCTTTGCGATTGGTCAGCGCAGGCGTCACCCAGGGTGACACTCCACGTCCCCTTTGTTATTGCACGCCCCCACGTAGGCTCGAGACTCCTCCTCCCACTTCCTGGATAAGCCACGCCTGTCGTGGCTGTGCCCCGCCCACTGCCGTGCAAGCCACGCCCCCGCAGATCGGGCCAAGCTCACCCCACGGTGAAAGCCCCACATCCACAATCGGAATCTTTATTTACAGGCAGTCCTCGACTTACGAACGCCCAAATTACAAACAGCCGCCCTTCAGAACAAAACTGGCATGAAATATAAATTATTTTATATCGCCTGAAAACGCGAACTCGCGCTTGTGAGTGAGTGCGCGTGAGTGTGAGGAGGGGGCACAGGTGGTGCATCAGCCAGTCATCTCAGTCATCTCAGTCAGTCGACCAGTGGCACCCTTGGGTCTGCCCCGTGACCTCATGCCAGCGGGCATTTGACACTTGACGTAGCCTCAAGGTGCACATGGCCTGGCACAAGCGTCGTGGTGACGTCACCGACACTTAGTGGCGAATGGCGGTTGTTGTTGTTGTTGTGAGACAGTGAGAGAGTGTGAGGTCGACTCAGCCTCAGATGAGTTCCTGGTGCGGTGTGGAGTGAACATCGCTACTGGGGGAGACAAAGGCGACCGTGGAGGCGAATCCTCCAGGTGCTCACTGACACACTCACCATGCAACTCACCAACATCACCAACCCAATCACCTCTCAAATCACACCTGGCAGCATCTGCACGCCACGTTGGTGGCCGGCAGGTGGCAGCATCTACACGCCGTATTCTTGGTTATGTCGGTAATGTCACGTCGATAGAAAATACAAATAATTAAATAAAATTGAAAATAATAAAAGCTTTTATTATTATTTTCAAAATAATAAAAGCTTTTATTACTTTCAATTTATCATTTGTATTTTTAAATTTAAAATAATAAAAAAAATTTTTTTAATTAAATTCGATTATTTTATTTTCAAATCTACGTGACTTTACCGAAAGAACCGAGAATATTTTTCGATTTAAAGCTTTCGTGACTGCAAGGATTCATCTTCTTTGGTTCTTTCGGTAAAGTCACGTAGAATGAGAATAAAAGAATAAATTGATAAAATAAAATAACAATAAATTCTCACGACGTTTCAGCCACAACACAAGCGCCTTCAGCAGGTGAAGGGACGAGACTGTCTGGAGAACAGCGCTGGAGCGAACAAAGCCAAGCTCAGATCGCGACCTTTAAGCTGTGTGAGAAGAAACAGAGCGCCTTGACAAAGGAATTATCATAGAATTTAGCATTGAAATAGCTGAGTGATTAGCTTGTGACTGGTCACAGAAATGGCTATGTTAAAGTCAAAGCCTACACATCTGAGCTATTAACAGTAACTGGGTATACACTACACTAAATAATGAATACTATATACAACATGGAGTATAACAGCGCCTCGCAGCTGTCTCTCTACCCCTCCTCTGTTCCGACCATGGATGAACTCGTCCGTCTGAACGGGGCTCGTAGCTGTCCGTGGTGCTAAAGTTAACGGTAAGAATCCACCAATTTTTTCGCCATATAGCATTGTGATATATAACGACTTATTGTGTGGTAGCTTAGCTGATTGGAGAATATATAGAGTTTATTGATAACATTGAGGTAATTTATATTTTAGTTTTTATTGGTTTATTATGTAGTATTCATTATGTAGTGTAGTGTATACCCAGTTACGGTGAATAGCTCAGATGTGTAGGCTTTGACTTTAACATAGCCATTTCTGTGACCAGTCACAAGCTAATCACTCAGTTATTTCAATGCTAAATTCTCCTAGTTATTTCAATGCTAAATTCTCCTGTTTGATTTGTACTAGGTGCCTCTGTGAATGTGTATGCTTTGACTTTAACATAGCTATTTCTGTGACCAGTCACAAGCTAATCACTCAGCTATTTCAATGCTAAATTCTATGATAATTCCTTTGTCAAGGGGTGCCTCTGTGGATGTGTATGCTTTGACTTTAACATAGCCATTTCTGTGACCAGTCACAAGCTAATCACTCAGCTATTTCAATGCTAGATTCTATGATAATTCCTTTGTCAAGGTGCTCTGTTTCTTCTCACACAGCTTAAAGGTCGCGATCTGAGCTTGGCTTTGTTCGCTCCAGCGCTGTCCTCCAGACAGTCTCGTCCCTTCACCTGATGAAGGCCGCTTGTGTTGTGGCCGAAACGTCGTGATAATTTTATTGTGTCATTTTATTTTATCAATTTATTATTTTATTCTCATTCTACGTGACTTTACCGAAAGAACCAAGATTATGGCGTGTAGATGCTGCCATCTGCCGGCCACCAACGTGGCGTGTAGAATTAAATGAAAAATCATGAATTGTTATTATTAAATTTTGATTTAAAGCTTTCGTGACTGCAGGGATTCATATTATTGGTTCTTTCAGTAAAGTCACGTAGAAGGGAAACAATAAAATAATAAAAATATTTTAAAAAATATTGTTAAAAATTTTACTTTTCTTTTATTATTTATATTTTCTATCTACGTGACTTTACCCAAAGAACCAAGAAAATGGCGTGTAGATTCTGCCAATTTAAAAATACAAAAAAATAAATGGAAAATAATAAAAGCTTTTATTATTGTCAATTTATTATTTTAAAATCCAAATTTTGTTTCATTTTTTTATCTCTGTGACTTTACCGAAAGAACCAAGAATATGAATGTGGGTTTTTTGCTTTAATTATTTTCAATTTCACACTTTTTATTTGATTTGATTTTTTTTTCTATCAACGTGACTTTACCGATAGAACCAAGAATATGGCGTGTAGATGCTGCCAATTTAAAAATTAGAATAGATTGAAAATAATAATCAAAAATCCAGATTCATATTCTTGGTTCTTTCGGTAAAGCCATGTAGGTTGAAAATAAAAATAATAAAATTAAATAAAAAAAATACAAAAAATAAATGGAAAATAATGAAAGCTTTTATTATTTTCAATTTATTTTAATTTTTTTAAATTGGCAGAATCTACACGCCATATTCTTGGTTCTTTTGGTAAAGTAACGTAGATTTGAAAATGAAAATAATAGAATTAAATGAAAAAATACTAAATCATGAATTGTTAGTTTTTTACTTTTCTTTATTATTTATATTTTACCCAAAGAACCAAGAATATGGCGTGTAGATGCTGCCACCTGCCAACGTTGGTGGCCACCAGATGGCAGCATCTACACGCCAGATTATTGCTTCCTTCGGTAAAGTTATAATAAAATTAAAATAATAAATTGAAAATAATAAAAGCTTTTATTATTTTCAATTTATTATAAAATAATAAATGCTTTTATTATTTTCAATTTATTATTTGTATTTTATTTTTTTATATTTTAAAATTTCAAGTAATAAATTGAAAATAATAAAAGCTTTTATTAGTTTCAATATATAATTTATATTTTTCAATTGAATTGAATTATTTTTATTTTCAAATCTACGTGACTTTACCTGAAGAACCAAGAATATGGCGTGTAGATTCTGCCAATTTAAAAAATTAAACAATAAATTTAAAATAATAAAAGCTTTTATTAGTTTCAATATATAATTTATATTTTTGAATTAAATTGAATTATTTTTATTTCAAATCTACGTTACTTTACCTGAAGAACCAAGAATATGGCGTGTAGATTCTGCCAATTAAAAAAATTAAATAATAAATTGAAAATAATAAAAGCTTTCATTATTTAAAATTTATTTTTTGTATTTTTAATTTAAAAAAATAAATTTTATGTTATTATTTTAGTTTTATTTCTATCTACGTGACTTTACCGAAGCAACCAAGAATATGAATCTGGGTTTTTGCTTATTATTTTCAATTTCTTATTTTTATTAGTAACTTTTTAATTTGGCAGAACCTACACGCCACGTTGGTGGCCGGCAGGTGGCAGCAAAATAAAAATAATAAAATAATAAATTGGAAATAATCAAAGCTTTTATTATTTTAAATTTATTATTTGTATTTCTTTTCATAACAAATTGAAATTTTATTATAATAAAAGCTTTAAGTATAGCTTTTATTATAATATTAATAAAATATTACAATCAAAGTTTTTATTATAATAAAAGCTTTTATTATTTTAGGATTCTCCTCCACGGCGGCCTTTGTCTCCCCCAGTAGCGATGTTTACGACACACCGCACCAGGTACTCATCTGAGGCTGAGTCGACCTCACACTCTCTTACTGTCTCAAAACAACCGCAATTCGCCACTAAGTGGTGGTGACGTCACCACGACGCTTGTGCCAGGCCATGTGCACCTTGAGGCCACGTGAAGTGTCGATCGCCGGCTGGCAAGAGGTCACGGGGCAGACCCAGGTGCCAATGGTCGACTGACTGACATGACTGAGATGACTGGCTGATGCACCACCTGTGCCCCCTACTGTGCCAACTTGCTGAGCTTTAGCCACCCGACGCTCCGCTCGTTTTTCTGAGCGTCGCTCCTCCGCCCTCCGTTGTTGTTGGAGGGCGACTGCCTCCAACTGCCCAGTAGCGTCCTTCACAAGCCTCCTCCACAGAGGCTGATCTTGACACCGCTGGTACCAGTCATCGGCAAGTCCACTCAGCTCCACATCCTCCTGTACCACATCACTCCATCTCTTCTCAAGTCCGTGCCACGCCCGTTTAGCTCCATCAATCCGGCCGAACAAAAGCTGTTTGGGCATGCGGTGATTGGGCATGCGGGCTACATGCCCAGCCAACACAGCCTTGCCTGCTGGAGGAGCTCGCCGATGGGACTTTGTCCAGATCTTTCGAGAATTTGTGAGCTCCTCACACAATCCAGCCTGGTTAAACCTAGGATTGATCGTAGGCAGGCCAGCCTAAATGTTTCTAACCGGTGAAGATGCTGCATTAGGGGGGTCCACGTTTCGCAAGCGTAGAGGGAGGGAATGACTGTGGCCGAGAAGACCCAAAGCTTCATGCGGAGCGACAGACCAGGTAGCTTCCACACGTTACACAACCGATGAAAAGATAATGCCGCTCGACTAATTCGGAGTGAGACCTCTGTTGTTAAACCGGAGCCGATCATGAGCACACTGCCCAGGTATGGGAAACTCTCCACTCTCTTCCCAACTGCCCCATCACCGATTGGGAGTTGTGGGGGTGGAGTGCCCGATGGCACAAAATACCCAGGCAGGTGCTTCGTTTTGGTGGGGCTGATGGTAAGGCCCCACCTCTTAGTGGCACACTCCAGTTTCAGCAGCAGCGCCTCCAACTCTTCCTCTGAATGAACAGCAATTACCAGGTCGTCGGCATACATAATGTGGTTGACCAATAGGGAGCCATCCCTTGACCGCACCCGGGCATCGATCAGCCTCCCATTATATCTGTACCAGACGTAAATTGCTCTGGTACAGCTACTGAAGGCTTCACGAACTATGTGGTCGAAATAGATGTTAAATGTTGGAGCCAGAGGACATCCCTGTCGCAGGGAATGGCTCTGACTCCCGGCTACGTAGTTTTACCCGGGCCTGCTCACCATCATGAAGGTCCTTAATGAGTGTGAGCAGAGGGTCAGGGACTCTGAAAGCACGAAGAAAAACCCAGAGCCCAGGCCTACTGATGGTATCATAGGCCTTGACCAGGTCAATAAAGCAGAGATGTAGGTCTTGTTGGAATTCCCTCCACCTCTGCTGTAGCAGACGGACAGAAAATATGACATCTGTGCAGGACCGCCCTTTCCTGAAACCGCATTGGGGCTCCGCAAGCCTCTGCTCAGCGTACCTAGCAAGGCGATGTTGAATAATCCTTGCCAGGACCTTTCCCGGCACACTGAGTGAGATGCCCCTGTAGTTGTTACAGTCTGTGCGGTCCCCCTTCATAAAGAGGGGGACCACCAGGGCATCCTTCCAATCCTGCAGAACCCATCCAGTGGCCCAGACTGTTGTTATGATGTCATGTAGGTCAGTCTACGCACAAACGCAACCCTCCCTCAGCATTTCGCTTGGGAGATCATCTCTGCTCGGTGCCTTTCCTGGTCTCAGACTCTGGATCGCCCTCAGTACTTCCTCAATGGATGGTACCTCAGCCAGCCACTCACAGGGGGTGACTTCCTCCTCTAATATTTGAGGCACCGCATCCTCAGCAGGGTCATCCCCACTTTGTCCCATGATGTTTTCCAGGCTGAGGGATTCCCCCTCCCCCAGGACCTCACAGAAATGCTCAGCAAATCTGCAAACCTGTCCCTGGGGTCGGAGATTGGATCACCCTTCGTTCCCCTAATGGTGGTGTAGTGGGTATAAATTGACGAATAAACTTCTGATGAGGCAACACGATATTTATTGTCTTCCTTACAAGTCTCTAACACAAAGGGTATATCGGTCCCTTTACCCGATACCTGGGGAGGTATGGCCTCCGGATTATGCGGGCCCTATCACTAGGTACCCCGTTACCCTTCGTGCTCCGGCTGGGACCCTAGGAGAGGCTATTTGACCTGACCGTACCCGGTCCGTGGGTCCTGACCACTGGCCTCACTGAGCTCCAGCCCTTAGAAGGACAACGCAGCTTGGGGTCCAGAGTCCTATCTTCAGCCCAGGTCTTCGTTCGTCAGCTTGCAGATGACTGAGCCAGACCTCTGAGAGGTCCGGCTTATGGTTCGTGGCTTGCTCCGCCCTAGCCACGCTTCCCTTCTAGAACGTTCTGGAAGGTGACATCATCCCCCGGTTCCCTCCTCCCGGGGCCCCGGGGAGTGTGTCCCAGGATCCGTTTGCTAGGGTTTGTCGTTGGCCCCTTTTTGGGCCATGGACATTAGCCCTGGCGTGATAGCGCTTCCGCCCCCTATTGACGATAAGGGGAAGCTACCAGCCCACAGAGTGGTGAGTGACGATTACCCCTACAATGGTAATAGGTGTGGCACTGTAGGTTACTTTTTTGATGGAGTTAAATAGGGATTTGTGATCGCGGGCAATTGAGGCAGACTCCATCTCCTCAGCAACCCGCGACCACCACCCATCCTTGCAGCGCCTCACGGCTCTCCGATCCTCCGAGCGAAGGCTGCGGTAAGCCTCCTCATTCTCTGACGTGGGATGCTGTAGACGATTAGAGTGGGCCTGTCGCTTTTTCTCAAACATCCTGAACACCTCCTCTGTCAGCCAGGGTCTCTGGGGAGGTCTGGACCGCGTACACAAAGCAGCCATTGCAGCTGCATGAGTCACAGACCTAAACCTCGCCCATTTACCCTCGACATCAGGAGGAGTGGGGGACGATGCTGTCTCACTCACACTCACTCACAGCGCGAGGCCGACTCATTACATCTCGCGGAGGATCGCGCTGCGGAACAAAAAAATTTCCGCGGTTTCAGTTTGCAAGCGCGAGTTCGCGTTTTAAGGCGATGGGGGCCGTCCATAAATGACGTCACACACCTGGGGAGGGGGGTCAGACATTTGTGACGAGGGGGGGGGGTTTGAGAAATGTGACGTCACGTCAAAATGCGCAACTTTAAATATAGACAACATGTTCTATTTAGTTAAATAAAACTTTTTAATAAATGTTTTCTCCTACAACATCAGAGTGCAGCGCCACATTAAATACAATGACAATAGTTTAAAGCGATTTGGAACATGTTTTATTTTCAAAATGAAAATATGGTTGGGGGGGGGGGGCAGAGCTTTGTGACGTCATACTTGAGGGGGGGGGGTCTGACTTTTTGTGACGCCGTGTGACGAGGGGGGGGGGGGTCAAAAATCGCGTGGCGTCATTTATGGTCGTGATATATTATTTTTTATTTTATTTTTCCTACCTACGTGACTTTACCGAAAGAACCAAAGAGTACTTAGTTGGGTGGATAAGGAGTGAAATAGTAGATGATAGGATCTGCACTATTGAGGAGTTCTGTTATAATGAATCTGTTGTAATGAATCTTACGTCACCTTAAGTATGCCTTTGTGAGTGCACTCATGACACGGGTGTCATGCGCGTGACCTTTGTCTTTTGTTTCAGATGTGCGAGAGCAACTCCGCTGCGAGTCATGGTGGTGCTGGAAGAATTGCCTTTACCATCGATGGCACTTCACCAGCACCCGTCTCGACCCCACCTCAATCCGGTAGAGTTACAAGAGCTAAAAAACTCATCTCTTGTGACGTCTGTGGGAAAAAATTCCAACTGGCGTGGTGCCTAGAAGCCCACGTAAGAACGCACAAGGAGACCCGTGAGCAATGGTGCGGCTTATGTGGACGAAGCTTTGATCAGCCATGAAAATTCAAAAGGCATATGAAGACCCACGAAAAGGATTACATGATAAAGGGTGCAGCAGGCTTGGTGAACAACGGCAGTTTTGCCAATGCGGCGTTGAATCCGATAGTCACTAGAATCCGATAGAGTCACTAGAGTGAGAAAACGAATCTCTTGCGACGTCTGCAGGAAAACATTCCAACTGGCATGGTGCCTAGAGTCCCACATGAGAATGCACAAGACCGGTGGTCAAAGCTGCAACATCTGCGATCAAAGCTTTGATCAGCCCTACAAACTCAGAAGGCATATGGAGACCCACGGAAAGAACTCAAGGGGCGCACGTGGCATGGTGAATGACGGCAATTTTGTCAATGCGGTGGTGAAGGTGTGTCAGAGCTACTCGGCTGCGAGTCATGGTGCTGGAAGAATTGCCTTTGCCATGGATGGCACCAGCAACAGCAGCAGCAGCTTGTCGAGTCCTGGTGGTGAGGAGGCAGAGTTGCAGACAATGCCACCTTCTGCAAAGGGCGCACCTGCGTGCAACGAAGTTATTGCTATCACAGCGACCGCGCATGGAACGAAGGCGCCTGCTGGGAAACGCCACGCCTGACCAGCGCCCGTCTCGACTCCACCTCACTCCCATAGTCACTAGAGTGAGAAAACAAATGTCTTGCCAAGTCTGTGGGAAAGCATTCCAACTGCCATCATGCCTAGAGTCCCACATGAGAACGGACAAAGAGACCCCTGACCAATGGCATCTGCGGTCGAAACTTTGATCAGCCAGGCAAATTCAGAAGGCATATGGAAACCTACGAAAAGGACTATTGGATATTTCTTTGCTGTTCTATTACTGAAGCTATCAACAGAAGGTGTGTACCGGATTAATTGCACTTGTGGCAAATGCTATGTAGGGCAAACAGGACGAATGATCAGCACGAGACTAAAACACCACAGAAATATGAAATGCTCACAAATACAACTGTCAGCAGTAGCAGAACACGCGTGCCCACAAAGACACTCAATTGATTTTGATAATGTTGAAGTTCTGTGCAAAACTAGTTACTACTGGCCAAGACTAATTACAGAATCTATCGAAATTTAAATTAAGAAAAATAATTGTAATCGTTTGGAGGGCTACCGACTTAGTGCTGCATGGAAGAGAATAATCAAATTACCGTTTGTACGGATATTTTAGTACACACAATGGACACTAAGTACAAGATCAATGGGCTAGCATAATGTGCATGTATAATGTACGTTGATTCATTAATCCCCCCCCCTACTTTGCGCTCAAAGAGCGCACAAATGTTGTCATCACATCTACGCCTCTATATAAGGAATGAAACAGGTGGACTTCTCCCAAATCTTGCTGTTGCCTGATGAAGCTAGTTGTAATTACTGATACGTCGTACTCCGATAGTAAATGTTGTGGCTTGGCTCTCCAACACACCACACACCGGTGTGCTGTACTAGTGATGAATTGGCATGTTCTGTTTACGTGACAACCCTTACTAGTTGGCTGTCGGGCGGTGGCGGGTTTAACGACACATTTATATAGTAATAGGTTTTTACCCTTTTATCTGGCACCAAAACTGACACCTTTATACAAGGGATCATGTTTGCAATAACCACAACACAAGCAGACACTTGCCTGGCGGACCACGAATTTCAACGAATTTCAATTCGTGGTCTGCCAGGCAAGTGTCTAACTGTGTTGTTGGCCTGACTGGTTTTGCATCACGTTATTTTTTCTTAGGTTTGTTGAATTCTCGTCTCTCATCTTCTTGTTGTATTTACCTCCGTGCAGTTTGGCGCTCTCTATGTGTTGCGTTGGTGTCGCCCTATATGCTCCCTCGCTATTTGTTGTTTTTTTACACCTGATGAAGATCGCTTGTGTTGCGGTCGCAACGTCGTGATTTATTTATTTTAATATAATTTTATGGTATTTCTACATACATGACTTTACCGAAAAAAACCAATGAGTAAAAAGAGACAACTCTGATAATGATATACACTGTCCTTGAAGTTGATTGGTCCACACCCGAGACGGCTTTTCTTAGAGCCTAGTCTCCACTGGTGTTGGACCAGATGACGCCAAAAGGCATACAACTCAAAAACAGCGCACTATCAGAGTATTGAGAGCTCGGGGTAAGCATTTACATTATGATACCTCCTTTGCCAGTAGCCAGATATAGTAATAGGTTTTTACCCTTTTATCTGGCACCAAAACTGACACCTTTATACAAGGGATCATGTTTGCAATAACCACAACACAAGCAGTCAAAATGCAAACAAAAAGAGACAACTCTGATAGTGATATACACTGTCCTTGAAGTTGATTGGTCCACACCCGAGACGGCTTTTCTTAGAGCCTAGTCTCCACTGGTGTTGGACCAGATGACGCCAAAAGGCATACAACTCAAAAACAGCGCACTATCAGAGTATTGAGAGCTCGGGGTAAGCATTTACATTATGATACCTCCTTTGCCAGTAGCCAGATATAGTAATAGGTTTTTACCCTTTTATCTGGCACCAAAACTGACACCTTTATACAAGGGATCATGTTTGCATAAAGGTGTCAGTTTGGTGCCAGATAAAAGGGTAAAAACCTATTACTATATCTTGCTACTGGCAAAGGAGGTCTCATAATGTAAATGCTTACCCCGAGCTCTCAATACTCTGATAGTGCGCTGTTTCTGAGTTGTATGCCTTTTGGTGTCATCTGGATCAACACCAGTGGAGACTAGGCTCTAAGAAAAGCCGTCTCGGGTGTGGACCAATCAACTTCAAGGACAGTGTATATCATTATCAGAGTTGTCCCTTTTTGTTTGCATTTTGATTGCATGTGTTGTGGTTATTGCAAACATGATTCCTTGTATAAAGGTGTCAGTTTTGGTGCCAGATAAAAGGGTAAAAATCTATTACTATATCTTGCTACTGGCAAAGGAGGTCTCATAATGACACATTTATATATTTACGCGATCCAACCCATAAAACCTGTATTCTGGATATTTATCGCGAAAGCCTACGTGTTAAACTGCCATGTATTTTTACGTCTATTGCTGTATTTTCTTACGTGCAATATATTTAATAAACCATCCTAATTTATTCATATTTTTGTTCATAGTTATATCATTGTTGCGCGTGCGGTGTGGTCAGTGGATATTGTTCAGTGGATCAAACCGAGACAAATATTTTTGCAGCAGCTGTGGCTGCACATTGCAATAGCGCATTCCAAATGGTGTAGAACGCATCGCCCATAATCTGTATCTGTGTGCAAACACCAGGTATGGTTGGTAAGAAACACGTTTGGTTTTAAATGAATAGAACTCGAGCTTCAGCCATATTGTTCATTATAGACCCCACTTTGTAAGAATTAATCACGCAAACCTTGCGCCTGATTCATTTGAGTCGGTGTGCTCATGAGCAACAGGGCATTTGTGGCAAGGTGTTAATGTACCACAGATTAGCACGGTTGGCTACGTACACTGCGAAAGAAGTTCAACACATATTCTTTGGGTCTTTCCGTAAAGTCACGTAGATAGAACAATAAAATAATAAAAATAAAGTGAATAAAAAAGAAAAATATATCACGACGTTTCGATCGCAACACAAGCAATCGTCATCAGGAGAAAAATGATGAAGATTGCTTGTGTTGTGATGAAAACGTCGTGATATTTTTATTATTATTTTGTATTCACTTATTTTTATTATTTTATTGTTCTATCTACGTGACTTTACCGAAAGACCCAAAAAATATGAATTCCTGCAGTCACGAAAGCTTTAAGTCAAGATTCAAGTTGAACACACTTTCATACATTGTGGAAAGCGAGTATCCTCGCACGTACAATGCACTGGACCGCATGTTCATGTTAAGTGAGTCAGGGGCTTTGTCACTGCCTACCCCGTGATATAAATAATCTCAGGGAATTAAATTGCAAGTGTGCAATCTCCCTTCTGGTGGGCATCGAGGATGAGTCATACCCTGGCTTGCCAGGAGGCAGTGGAACACAACTGTGGAATCCTTTCCATCTGCACGGGATAGAACGTTGCCTCCTTGCTCACATTCGTTCGTTTTCTGCGAGTGTACTGGTTTCCCCCCACATGTAAACACTCAGTAAGTGGCTGCAAATATCGGAATGTAAAGAGAACCGCAGAGCTTGGGCGATTGTTGGGAGTGCCGGCTCACCGCCTGGCTGCTGTCTCCCCGCTCGTCTGTGGGAGACATATAGAGGTACTGAATTAGATTTATATTCTCTACATAACATGATTCCTATCTACACAAAGCACTCACCGCGTGGAGTACAGCAAATGATATTCCACGAAATAAAAAATAAACGTACATGACCTTAACAGAAGCCAATGGCTACAGCTGTGCATACACATACACACATATACACGATTCCTACTGATGGTTGGAACGATTCACCACTGCCGGAGAGTCAAGGAATTGTCATGATTCAGGATCATGAATGCAAACTGTCCCCGTTCTCAAACCTGAGTACGATTTAAAAGGTCATAGAACGCCTTTGTCGGAAGCAATTACTTCCCCATGTCACTGCGATGGGCAGATTCATGCAATTGCAGTCGGCTTACATATTGTCAGTAGACCCCCCCATACGCAAGCGTACGCATTTGGGTTAACCCCTCCTCCCCCCTCCATTCATACATACTAAATGGATGCCCCCTTAACAGCCACACCACCACTCCTCACACGAGACAAGCACGTGACTCTCGGTGTAAATGGAGCCGGAGCGCGAATACACGTGCCGATGCCCCAAGTACAGTTGCCACCATTTCCACGACAGAGCAAACCCAGGCACATTTCTCAGCGAGCCCAGGTCTATTGTTAAAACTGTGCAGTTCACGGTGATAAAATAAACCATAGCCATACCCGGGGTACCAGATCTCGACACAAATCAATTCCTGCTGCCACCCGAACACTGTCCGGGGGTCAAACGCGGACAGGTGGCAGCCCCAATCGCGAGGCCACATCTGCACCGACTCACGGTAAATGTGTGCAGGGCCAGCAGGAAGAGCCCCGGGATCTCGCAGCGCAGCCACTGGTTCCACGCGCTGTCTCGGTCCACGTCCTCGCGTGACGACGACGACACTTCAAAATCACCTGACCGGAAGGAGGGGGGTGGGAGGGAGAGTAAGAAGGTACGAAGGGGAACCTTCTAACTCTTTCACAGGGACGCGTTCTTCGTGTGCGTCACCCTGCAGCCAACCTCTCTGCTCTCGTGTGTGAACGTGGGTCAGTTTGGTTTAATCGTTCAGAATGAATGGGGCATGACCCTGGCCCTTGTGCAACTTATTATTTTCCATGAGATAATACCAAACACATCATTCATGTGTGTGTGTGTGGCCTGCAAGCAAAACCTACATGCTCTCGAGTCATATATCGGGAGCAGTCACATGTGGGAAAGCATTGCCGAATTCCTAGAAAGGCTCAGCTCTCTCCAACTTATGTTGAAAGCATTTATGCATTAGTTCTGCCCGTACCTCTTTGTGCCTGTGTAGTGGGCAGGCAAGTGTGGTGGAGCAGCAGGTCCAGCACACGGGGTGTCCAGCAGAGGAGAGGAACTCCCCGTGGCCGTGGCCGGGGAAGCAGAGGTCGGCGGCGCTGGGAGCGGCGTCAGTTGCGCGGCGTCTGTGGGAGAAGGCACAGGCCTCTGCTGAAGATTATCATCCGCAGACACATCACACGGCTTGCCGGACACGTCACGCACTCGGCCCTGTGATTGTGGAGGTGAGACAGGTTCGCGCATGGCAACGAATGGCTTGTCGCTGGACAAACATCGACGGCAACATCGGGAGAACGCGGCACGAACTCGTGCAGAGTTTCTGGCACCGTATGAATTTACACTCCTTGTAGGTATGTGCGTTGAACCTCTTTCGCGCCGTACGTCAGCCAGCCGTGCTAATCGGAGGTGCAGATGGATGCAATTGAAGGAAGTGGAGCAGAGATTTCAAAATGAAACAAAAAAATTGATGCAGAAATTACACAAGTCCAGGGGACTTCACCAAGGCCGTGTTATCCCAGAATCTGACAGAGCACAAAGGAAGATTGGCAATGGCAAAAAATGGCTTCATAACTATCATTGTCAGATGGCACACTTGCATCTTCAGTCTTCAGTCAGCGTCAGTAATTTAAGAATGCACGCATGATGCGTGACACCAACTAAAATGGCATCGATGCTGACTAATCACATCCTCTCCAAGATGTGGAACTCAAGAGACATGGATGCCTCTTCCAAACAGGACTACCCTTGACAATTGAGTTGTCGCCTGGGTAAAAATAAAATGAACTAGGAGATTTCAACTTGAAAATCCAAACCATCGCACCAACAGTAATGGATGGAATCCTATATGAGGCGCACACTGCAGTAGCTTCAGGTGGACTCTGGTACCTGCTTTAACGTCTGTGTGAGAAGCATCTTCTCCCACTGAAATTCAAACTAATTTGACAGTTAGACAGGAAATGTTTTAAAACATCCGCAGTAAAATTCAAGTATGTATACCATTAAAGTAAACTATTTTTTATTTACCAGGTAAGGCCCATTGAGAGCTATATAGCTCTTTCTCAGAAGCGACCTGGCCACAAATTATAGCTTAACGAAGTGGCTTATCACGTGGAAATTTATAGTAGCCAAATACTCTAAACGCATTACTTACAAATAGCTCACAAAGCGGTTATCCTCCCACTACCCTTGGGTTACCTCCTGTCCCGGTCCAGCCGAGACAGTCTGTGAATTGGCATCTGTGTTTGGGTGGCATGAATTAATTTGTACCGAGATCTGGTACCGGTACTGTGCTGAACTTTACTACTGCATGGTTGTTGACAGACCTAGACAGACTGAAACATAGGTCTGGGTTTGATCTCCATAGTGGAAAAGGTGGTAACCCGAAAACTAACCCAAACCCTTCCACATTCAACGATAAACACTTCTAAAACCGAGTTCGCTCGGAAATGACCCCACTAAACCGCACGTATGTAAACGTTTGACTTCAGTGGTTCCTCCGCCGCGTGCGAACGATGAAGTGCACGGCCTCTCGTGATGATGACCTCACACCCGCATGGCTGCACGAAAGGCGGTGCTGACGAGCATGAGGCAGGTGGAAGAGGCAAAACGAGGAGGCAAGATTAGAGTGCTGTAGTCGGTGGGGTATAGTGGGGCCTATTTCCAAATGATTGATTTATGTGGAAATGAAATTGGTCAAGAGCCCGTTACTTTGTAAACATTAGCATGTATCTACTTTAATACCAAGTCTGCAGGGGTGGGAAAGATGAGGTCTATTCATTCTGGTGGGCAAAGAGAATTTAGACACTCCAAGTTAAGTCTGGTGGCATACGGATAAAAATGCACCTTACAAATGTAAATAATGATTATTAATCAATCTTCTTCTTCACTCCCACGGTGTTTCCAACCAGGGTTAGGCCATGTAATGATCTGACGTGCTGTACACTTGTACAGTGTTTCTGAATTATTGTATCATTATGAATTCAGTGCCCCTTCTGCGACCTTTCCCTAGATCCCCCTCTTGTGTATAACCTGGCCTGCTGACGTCAGGGCCGTAAGCCTCAGATCCCTTTCCCTGCCAGCAGCAGGCGCTATGCTGTTACATTACGATTCTATGCCACTACACAGGGACTCCTCTACTTACGAACATTCGACTTATGAACTTTCAGAGATATGATCAAACCTGTCCGTATGTCCAGTTTCCTGTTCGGACCGAGAGTCGCAAGTTCAACCACCGCACAATAGGTGGTGATGGTGGCATCTACATCTGCAGAACGTGAAGAACCAGAGGCAACTGTTAAAGCCATTCCCCGTGTTTAGTGTACAAGTCGTAAAACGTGTTTGAAATCGACGGGAGTAAAGTTGGACTCACGAACAAATCGACTTACGAACAGACCTATGGAACCGAACTCGTTTGTACGTACAAGAGTCTGTATATGGTGGTCACTCTGAACAACACAGACCCAGCCTCCTTTTTACTATTTTTGGTCCATTAGGACATTACCAGATGCATCTTTCTGTGATAACGACCACACAATACACATTAGACGTGTCACAACAGGTCACGTTTAATAGTCTAACCTTGTCTGGAGTAAGTCGCATACGGTAGACATTTCTGCGCATTTGCAGAATTACATGTCTATGACAAAGGAACCAAGTGTATTGCATTACAAGGGGTGCTTGATCATGTGTGGATGCAGATTCCCGCAGCAATAGAGGGAATAGGTTGTTCGCAGCGCCACTGATTAATCAGAATCAGAATCTATTTTATATCCTGGAGGAATCCGATGAGCTATGAAGATCTTTTTCACATGTGTCCAGTAGGGGAGGGTCAGCGAGCTATTTCCAAAACCGATGAGAGGCAAGATGGGGAAAATGTAAGCAAATTGCTAAAAATACAAAGTACATACATTCCTGCCAATTTGTCAACCAATGCAAGCTTGGGCAAGGTAGCAACACAACAACCACAGCTCCAGACCACGACAAGACCCCACAAAGTCCCTCAATTGCATTGCATTAAAATTGAACGTTTAATGAGCGATATTTGAAATAGCGTTACCAAATGCCAATATTCCCTTCGAATACCTGACTAATGAATGAGGCTAAGACGCTTGCAGTAATGTTCAAATATGCATCACAAGCCATTCAGAAGTGGTAGGCCTCACGTGACCACAGGGCACCACAGTGGCAATATGTTAACTACCTCGCCTGGTACGCAGGAGGCCGTGGATTCAATCCGGACCCTGTCGCCTGCTGTATATTTTGAGGTTGCATGTCTCTCTCACTACATTTAGAATAAACATCACGCGTTTAGAGTATTTGACCTCTATAAATTTCCACGGGATAAGCCACTTCGTTGAAGATAACATTTGTGATAGCCAGGTTGCTTCTGAAAAATAGCTCCATAGCTCAGTGGGGCCTCAAACTGGTAAAATAAAAAATATAGTTTGTATTCTTGGTTCTTTCGGTAAAGTCGCATAGAAGGGAAACAATAAAATAATAAAAATATAAAATAATAAAATTCTCACGACGTTTCGACTGCAACACAAGCAATCATCAGGTGATGATGATCATCATCAGGTGGTGATGATTGCTTGTGTTGCAGTCGAAACGTCGTGAGAATTTTATTGTTTTATATTTTTATTATTTTATTGTTTCCCTTCTACGTGACTTTACCGAAAGAACCAAGAATATGAATCCCTGCATTCACGAAAGCTTTAAATCAAAATATAGCTTAGTTTAAAAGTTATAGTTTGAGAACGGCGGTCCGATGGGAGGGAGTGAAGGGGTATTGTGAGGAGGCGTCATCGGGAGTGGAAGCTGCTGGTGGGAGCATGGGAGGTGTGGGGAGTGTGAGGTGCATCGGCATTGTGGAGAGGGAAGGGGTGAGAGTGTTGTAAGCGATGGGGCTGGGGGAGGAGTGGTGGATATGACGATGTGGAAGCTGTGTCGGTGATGAGGTGTGTGCTTGAAGTGAGGATTACATGGGGAGCGGTGCCGAAGTGGTTAGCGCACCGTGCGACGGGATCCGGCGACCCGAGTTCTATTCCCACTCACGGCCAACATCGGTGACGAGTATCTGAACCAATCTCGGTCCCATCCCAGGTCTATTCTGCCTTAAAATGAGTATCCAGGTTCGGTGAATGGGAGGAGACAAAGGCGGCCAGGCGTGGTGCTGGCCACCCATCCCATCTCAGCGTGTCGACCCCATGGCACCTGGGTAATGGAGGTGGTGATGAAGATGATGACGACGGTGATGATGATGTTGATGACGATGGTGATGACGAGTCACTCACTCAGACTCACAGAGCCACACTCAGAGACTCACAGCCACACTCAAGAGACTCACAGTCACTCACTCAGACTCACAGAGCCACACTCAAGAGACTCACAGCCACACTCAAGAGACTCACAGTCACTCACTCAGACTCACAGAGCCACACTCAAGAGACTCACAGAGTTACTCACTCAAAATCACAGAGCCTCACTCAAGAGACTCACAGCCACACTCAAGAGACTCACAGTCACTCACTCAGACTCACAGAGCCACACTCAAGAGACTCACTGAGTCACTCAGAGAATCACAGTCACTCACACAGACTTACACTCACTCAAGGAGACCCACAGACTCACTCACAGACTCACTCACACAGACTCACAGAGTAACTCATACACAGACTCACAGACTAATTCTGACACACACAGACTCGCAGAGTAACACGCACTCAGAGACTCACAGAGTCACACTCAGTCACTCACTCAGGGACTCACAGCCACTCACTCAGAGACTCGCACGCACTCACAGAGCCACACTCAGAGATCCAGTCACTCACTCAGAGACTCACAAAGTCACTCACTCAGAGAATCAGAGCCACACTCAGAGACTCGCAAAGTCACTCACTCAGAGACTCAGAGCCACAGACTCACAGAGCCACACTCAGAGACTCAGAGCCACACTCAGGGACTCACAGCCACTCACTCAGAGACGCACACTCAGACTCAGAACCACAGACTCACAGAGCCACACTCAGAGACGCACACTCACACCCAGAGACTCACAAAGTCCCTCACTCACACATTCACAGACTTACACAGTAACTCACAGTCACTGCCACTGAACTCAGTCTCACCGGGTAACACACTCACAGACTCGGAGTAAGTCACATGAACTCACAAAGTAACTCACTCACACAGACTCAGAGTAACTCACATGAACTCACAAAGTAACTCACTCACACAGACTCACAGAGCCACAGAGACACACGGAGTCACTCACTCAGAGACTCACATAGTCACTCACTCTGACACTCGGAGACTCACTCAGACTCACACAGACTCAGAGTAACTCACACACTCACAGACTTACACAGTAACTCACAGTCACTCCCACTCAACTCAGTCTCACCGAGTAACACACTCACAGACTCGGAGTAACTCACATGAACTCACAAAGTAACTCACTCACACAGACTCACAGACTAACAAACAAAAGCAAAGATCCCCAGTGAACCCTTAACAGACTGTAGGGGCAAGTGCTGTTAGCGAGCACCTACGAAGGCCGGCACGGCACACGAGGGGGTGGGTGGCCAGCACCACGCCCGGCCGCCTTTGTCTCCCCCATTGGCGATGTTTACACACCGCAACCAGGTACTCATTTGAGGCCGAGTCGACCTAGGGGAGGCCCAAGACCTGTTCAGATAATCGTCACCGGTGTTGGTGGCCGTGAGCGGGAATCGAACTCGGGTCGCCGGGTTCGTAGCGCAGCGTAGCGCTAACCGCGGCGCCACCGCTCCCCACACCCTCGCTCACAAACACAACGCAGGCAGCGTGGGCAGCCCTGGTCCATCCACTGCTGGATGAGGGCCTTGCCATGCCGTGCGAGTTATTTGACCAGAAGCGCAGTGCGTGTTGTTAACATTCGCCGTGTGGTGGATAGAATCGGAGTGCTTTCCCCAGCCCTCACCCACCAGGAATGGTGAAGTATAGTCAAATACTTCCTGTGACCAACACGGCGTTAGGAGACATTCATACAACCCACAGATGGACTAATAATTATTGTAAGTACTGTGGTGTACTTAAAATAATGTGTGGAGGAGGAGGAAGAAGCTCCAGAAGTCGCACTTCAGCAGCCACCACTGCCCCTTCGCAGTATCAACAACCACGCAGACAAATGCACTGCCACATCCTACAACACGCGTTTGTTCCTTCAAAGTAGTGAATTAGCGTCCCAACACGCTGGTTCACGAAGATGGAGCGGTCATATAATGAGCTGGACAGCGACAACAACTTAAATCAGCGGTAATAATGCGGCAGACACGCAGGAAGCAATACTTAGGTAGGCCGCGATGAGACCACGGGGCTCGGATGGCGACCCTGCCTGGGAAGGTGCACACAAACTCCTCACAGAGTGAGCACCACAATGTTGTCCTTACAACACACAGTGGTCTCGCTTTTCTTTCATATCCACGAGCACAGCAACATCCAGCAACACATATCTCCTCACATTGTGCCCAGGACTGCTTTAAATAAAGATTTTAAATAAACTTTCCCGCCAAAAAATGTAATTGAGGCGTGTGTGGGTATCGATGTGGAACTTGTGATCACATTGCTAAGAGCCGAAACACAAGGCACCCACCACCCCACACATCCTACTACTGCTGCTGTTGTTGCTGCCTTGTGAAGTCTATGATGATGATGATGAGCAGCAGCAGCAGCAGCGAGATAATGAGGAGGTTGAATGTGATGATGATAATGTGGAGTAGAGTCAGGGGGGTTATGCCCAAAGTTCTCTGTCCTCACCTCCCCACCACCGCCACGTCCCAACTCTGAACATCCACACATCATCATCATCATCGACCAGCAATGACCAACAGCAGCTCACAGCCCATTAAATACACCACCAGTAGGACAATTGTATGGAGGAGGCCAAACAAACATCTAAAACTAACAAAATAACAATTGCCACCGAGAACTGTTTCACATAACTCGTGCACTCAAAGTCCTCAGACAATTGCAGTTATCTAAAGGTTCTAATTGTGCCCGAGTGTGGCTGCGTCTTGCCTCGACAAAGGCATCGCCAATCCGCAAACTCTCGACGGCTCCGGCTGGCTCTCTGAGCACAAACTTTGACATTTGAACCTCACGAAATGTCTCTGCACAAGTTCCAGCGGTGTCTAGGTGGCAGTAAGTGAATGCACGCACGTGTGGAGGAGGAGGAGTGTTTCTATTATGAGGACAGTGCTGCTGCTGTTGTTGTTGTTACTCTACGATGGTAGTAGAGCTTAGCTAGAAAAGTCTTTGTCAGGAGGCCCCAAATATCCTCTCCACCAAACAAAACTGTCGGGAACAGAGACTTGAAACTCAGTAACGCTTCGACAAAAGTGCGTCAATGTTCTCATCGCTAGTGCACACGTGTCGTCATTACCTTATCAGTGCCCTACCTTATTACAGACCAATTCAGACATTATCGGTCACCCCTTAACAATCTCCACCGTTCATCCTACAAAGTCCCCATGACAAGGGAGAAACACCACACAGAGACATTGTGTTTTTTAACCCCTATTGAAACGTCCGTACGCCGTAAGGAGCCGCAAACTCAATGTCCCCGCCACGCAAGAAGACGGCGTAGAAGACCGCGCGGGTCGGCAGGGGTCACGCTGCTGCTGCTGCTGCTGTGGAGCTCCGCTGTGAGTCGACGCAGAAGGGCGGCGGCGGTGGTGGTGGTGGTGAGAGCCCCGACTCCCGGAGTCGCAGTGACAGTCGCGTGGCACGGCAGTCGTGGTGGGGCTCTCTGGCTGCTGCTGCTGCTGCTACGGGAGATGAGCGGCAACTCCGCGATGTCTGCTCCCTCCTCCTCCTCCCTTGTGGTGTCAATGGGGGGGGGGGAGCGCTCCTTGAGATCCTCTCGGCAAGGCCTGGCCACCCCTGATGGCTCTCCTCCTCCTCCTCCTCTCGGCGGTGTCACCACCTCGTCCACCTCCTCTTCAGCCTCACGTTGGGATTTTGCTCCACGTAGCACACCACTGTCACTGAGAGTTTACCGTGACAACAACAACAACAATCCTTGTACAGAGACGCAATACGCCCGCCAATATTCCTCTCCCACGATGATATGAGGCCTGTTACTTTCGTCAATTACCCCCTCAAAATATCGGATGGGAATCACTTTGAGATAAAATCACCATCTTAACACGTTAACATAACTGCTCCTCAGCAACAATATTCACCCAAAATAAATATTTTTATTGATGTAATATTTTAAACGATAGTCAACGACTTCGTTTTTTTAATACGAGCAGACAACACACATCTATACAGTAAACATACAGAACGATAATCTGTAGTGGTGTCCACTTTAACATTATTTTAAGCCAGCTTCCCCATTGCTGTGCATTCGTCAGACACTAAATTAATCTCCCTATGCCTGTCCTTAGCCCAAATAACTTATATCGCCTTGTAACTCGTGTCATAGATCACATTTAGCCACACACAGAGATCACAAATGAATACAAATGTATGCAGCTGCCCCCCCCCACCCACCCCCAATTTTAGTCCAAAATCTAAAATGTGTGCATATTTGTGACTTTGGTTTAAAGAAAAAAAAATATAAAATTATATAATTATATTTGTGAAAAAGTTATTTGCAGCTCATCAAATTCCTCCAGTATAAATACACATGCCGATTCTGACATTCATTGTAAGTATGTAATGTTGAACTTCTTTCGCACCGTATGTAACCGACCATGCTAATCGGAGGTGCAGAGGAAGGGCAACAAACTAAACACAAACAGCGTGTTGACGGTGTGTTTAATGGCTCCCTCAGCCAGTGGGATTCACACTCTTGGCTTAGGACCACTCATGGAGGATGAATGAGCATTGCCTCCGCCCCTGCGTGTTGCGATGCTCAGAGCGAGGTGACAACTCTCATTCCGTGCGTTCTCCCCCCCCACCCCAGAGCATCAACAACAAGAGACAGCAGCTGGAGTTGGAGATCATGAAGATCCTGCAGAGCAAGGGGGACCCTGACAACAACAACATCGTCACCCTCCTGGACAACTTCACCTTCCGGGGACACAACTGCGTCGTCCTGGAGCTCATCAGGTGAGTGTCATGGCGTCCGGTGAACACCGATCCAAAGACAAAGATTAACCAGTATAGCCTGAGAAGATTGTTGGGGCAAGTGCTGTTAGCAAGTAGCACCTATGAAGACGGGCAAGGCACACGAGGGGGTGGGTGGGCAGCACCACGCCCGGCAGCCTTTGTCTCCCCAGTGGCGATGTTTACACACCGCACCAGGTACTCATTTGAGGCTGAGTCGATCTAGGGGAGGCTCAGGATTGGTTCAGATAATCGTCACCGGTCTTGGCCGTGAGCGGGAATTGTAGAGCAACGCGCTAAACGCTGCACCACCGCTCCCCCAAACACCGATGCGTCCGTGTGTTCACACACATGAATCATTTGGATGTAGAATAAATGTCCATAGGCTTTCAGAATGCCCTAGAATTATTGTATTTGTACGCGGCTCCATGGTCAGACATAACTGTTTATAATGCCTTCCTGCCTCATTGACTATGTTTTGAGTTGAGCGGCAACCCTGTATGGTTACTCCGTGCGGCTTCGCCTCAGCCAAGCACGTGTGCTCCTGTTCAAGGGGCCAATCAGGGAATGGGTCACAAGCAGGAAGAAACTGTAACCGTTCACGTTTTGTGCCGTCACGCAGCGGAGACCTCCTCCAGAAGCTGGACGAGACCTATGGCTTATACATGACGGAATTGACGCCGTACGTGGGCTCCTTGCTGCGGGCCCTGGCAAAGCTGAAGGCGATGCACATCATTCACGCGGATCTGAAGCCGGTTAGTAAACTAAGCAGCCCGCTGCGTCTTTTGTCCGTCAGTATGGAGTTAGTGCCTCAGTTCGTGCAGTTGTAGAAAATGAGAGCACTCTTAAATTTTGATTTAAAGCTTTCGTGACTCCAGTAATTCATATTCTTAGTTCTTTCTTACCGAAAGAACTAAGAATATGAGAACACTCTTGTAAACCTTAGTAACAGGATTTCGAGATATCTTATTCTACACCGCAACAACACTCATGCCACGACTTGCTATTTCATAAACACAGATAGCCAAAACTTGCATACAAATACAACTTTTCACGTGGATCTCTGTTTGCTCTCAACAACCAACGCTCCGCGGAACATTTAATATTTTCTAATTTGCGTTAAACAACAACGACCACTGCCCTAAGCAACAATTCCGAAGGCCAAAGCTAAATGATGGGCGTAGCAGTGGTGGGGTAGTTCGCAAACTGCACTCAGAGGTTAATGACCCGAATTCGATTTCTGGCCACGGCTAAAACCAGGGTTTGGGCGATATCTGAACCGGTCCTGGATCCCATTGCCTTCAACAGCCCCCTGAGCAGCATGGTGAGGTATGGCCATACAACCCCCTTGATTAACACGGCATGGGGTAGGGAGATCTTCAAGCATGATTACATTTACAAAGGGCATTAAGTGTTCAACAAAAATGAGTACATGAAATCTTTGAGTAAACCGCCATGAACCAATTCAACAAGACGCAATCTCACCGACACACCACGAGTTTCACTGACAACCACTGTCTTTTTTGCAGGCAAACATCTTGGTCAAAGACCACATCAGTGGCAATATCAGGCTCACAGGTTTTGGCCTGAGCATCAGCGAGACCTGCCCAAGTGAGTGATCTAGCTGCCCTGTGAATGTGTGTACGTGTGTAGCAGCATGTGTGTGTGCGTGTCACAGTGTTTGTGGGGAGCGGTGGTGTTAACGGTTAGCACGCTGCGCTACAAGCCTGTTTAAGCTATATGGGGGGGTCTTTGTCTTCGTGCTGTGGTGGCGTGGTGGTTAGCACCGCTTAAACAAAGTGTGGTAGTGACACTGATACCCTTCAAACGTTACATTTCGTCAATCATTTGGCCAGGATTTCAACTCTCAACCTCCCAGGTTTGAGGAGGGTAGTTGTCAAACAGTAACCAGTAAACCGGTAACAATTTTCATAATCGATTGCTGGTATTGAAAGTCTGGAGCCAGTAGACAATCCCATTGGAATTTTCGTCGCGGATGGCTGATTTACGTGTGATTTACATGTGATTTACGATTGCAAATGTACAGATCGCATGGCAGCCCTAAGTTCCTTTGTCCTCATTCCTCACTTAACCTTTTCCCGTTCCGAGACGTCTGCACGTTTTCAGGGTGGTGGTAGGTGTCCTCGGTTCATCACTGAATCTTGAAACGCGCAAAGCGGCTCGGCGTTAATTTTATTCAGAGAGGCGTCGCAGCGCCGTTGCTTTTAAAGAAGTTGTTACTCACCGCAGAGAACTCTCGCGACACGACAGCTGCACTCTATGATAGCTGGCACCAGTGTAATGAAAATCATTTAAATTTCTAAGTGCTACCCAGCTGATACACGCATTTATGTGGGCGATCTTTGTCATTGTGCGCATTTTGAGTGCCATACGTGACTGCGTGTGCATACCCTCATCTATTCTGCACTTCACAAGTACAGGTGAATAATGTGCAAGTGCCACCTTGTTTGGTCACCTGTCTGTCCGTGTGCTGCTAGGAGCTTGGTGTCTTGGCTCGATGTGGTACATGGCCCCCGAAATGTACTTTGGGCTCCCGGTCACATGCAGCGCGGACATGTGGTCACTCGGATGTGTGGTGGCCGAGATGCTCCTCGGGAACCCGCTCTTCAAGACAAGCTCGGAAGACCACATCGGCTATCTCATCCAGGTATCTGACGCGTAGGAAAACACCATTGCATATATATCCAGTTGGTTATAAGGTCCTGCTGTTGAGCTACAAGGCTGTCAGTGGGTTAGCCCCACAATACTTACAGGAGCTGATCCACTCATGTACACCAATGAGGTCCTTGAGATCTTCTGATCTCCTACTCAGTTTTCTGAGGTCAAGTCTCAATTCCTGGGGGCGATCGGGCTTTTTGCCAGTGCAGCTCCGAGACTATGGAACACGTTGGCCTCTGATAACAAGACAGAATTTTTAAAGCTATTTAAATCTCGCCATGAAAACTCACCTCGGTAAAATGGCCTATTCCCCATAGTTTTGGTCGTCTCATTTCCTCGTTTTGGTCGTCTCATTTCCCTGCTTTCCATACACGGGGTGCATTGGGATCCTCGGATTAAATGCGCCTTACAAATATTAATTATTATAATATATACATACTGATGAATTCAATAATTTTTATCGTAACAAACCTCGAGCCTGATACGGCACCACCAAACCGGGCGTCATATTTCCCATGGGACCGTTCCAACTGCGCCATATAAAGGAGGAGGGAGGGTTTAATTCGAATTTGAACCAACGATGGAGTCCACGATAAACAACAGCAGCAGCAGGGAGTTGGTTATGACTGATGGCGCACGACGATCCACCAGCATACAGACCCGCTGTGCGATGGCTCATGCGACAAAGCTGGTTACGTGCAGGGCTGTCGTCATCCTCTGGGCCTTTCACTGGTCAAAAAATGTCGCTCAGCTGCCGGTACACGTGAGAGGAGTGGACGTGTTCACTGCGTGATCACGCACCATTTGCATGAGTAAAGAAGTAAAGAGAGATTTCGGGTTCATCGGTAATACCAGAGAATCAGAGCGTCAGGCTGATGTCCTTCGGAATGATTACTATTGTTATGATTATTGTGGTTTGTTGTTAATCCCCGAGGCTTTCACAGCCGGTGTTGGAGAGCAACGAAGCCGCACGTAGTAACCACGTCATCAATTAAAGACCAAATATGTATGCCTCGCCTGATGATAGAGATAAATATCTGCAAACAGTATGTACAAGAGCAGGCAAAGTTCATTGTACATCGACGTTTCAATGAGACAAAGTGCAGCGTATGTACGCTCTGTTCACTCGAGCGACGGACCTCATCCAACTCATCCCTCTTGTGATCTTGGTTTCAGATGTTGGGGCTCCCACCCAAAGCCATGATTGACGCCTCGACCCACAACATTATCTCCTTTGGTGAGTGGACAGGGGGGGTGGTGAGGTGGTGGTGTTGGAGTTCGTAGCTGTTGCTGCTGCTGCTGCTGTCACTGCCCGGAGAGTCGTGGCCGTGCAGCCGCGTGTCTCGTGCTCTGTGCTTGAATAGAAAGGCATGGAAACTGCTTCGCGTAATTTAAAAATGAACTGTGCTTTATTTGGGTTTAAAAGTCACAACGGTCTTGGCAACATACTTGTCAGTACGTGTTGAATTAGTGCGACAGTAAGGAGTCTTATGAAAAAAATACTTTAAAAGGAACGGTAATGTTTAGGTAGCTTAGTATATTTGGAAAACCCATAGGGATTTGCAATCCAACAGAGGACGTGTGTATTAATTACATGGAATTCTGGCCATCACATTTTTAATAAAGATGAGTGGCCGTTTTTTTTTAATTTCAGCATGACTTAGCACAATTTTTAAAAATTGTGTGGCAGATGCGACGGTATCCTAAATCAGCATAGAGCAGTTCTACCATAGTACAAAACAACCACAGAGAACAACCCTCCACACAAACTCTGGGTCCTTGATTGAGAAATATATTATGCTTAAAAGCACGCTTGTACAACAAATTACCATCTTCTCCAAGTGATGCAAATAATAATATAATACTAAAATAAACATCAAAGTGTCTCCTTGCTCAAACAAGTATCAGGAGGTTCTCGTCTCCTCCGGTGGCCCAGAGTTGAGAGTGGGAATTTCACTTTAACGCTTAGAAGCCATCCTTTCCACACGACTACTGCAAACGTCTCACAAACGGTTACAAATTTTATCGACCCTGGAGGGATGACAGGCTGTAGTCGACCGCCAACATGGAATCATATTTGCAAACATCGCAATTGGAGGGTTAAGGACCGCCGCCGCATTGCACTGATCGCCACAACTAATTCAGTGTTTCTCTCTTTTTCTCTCTCCAATAAACAGACAAAAAGAATCGCCCCGTCGTCAACGGGAAACGGATCGTCCCGTGCTCCGTGTCTTTGAAGGCGGTTCTGGGAACCCGCAATCAAAAGTTCATCAATTTTCTCCGCGGGTGCCTTCAGTAAGAGACTTGTTACTATTGTCTACATTTCACCTCGTACAAATAATTAAATATAAATCACTTTGCGTCTACCATCAACATTACTGGAAACGATCTTAGACCTCACGTGTCGTTTGGGCTAGGACTGCAAAGTTTCGTGTCACACCGGGGCATCGTTTCTTCATCTCGTCGCTTTTTAAAATAAATATCGTTTCTGACAAAAGTGTTGAGGATAGAATTGCGCATTTCACCCCAGACCACGATTCAATGAAGCGATTTTAGAATGCAACAGGCACCTGACTCCCTCCGTTTGCCTCCTTGGCAGGTGGGATCCCCAACGTCGCCTCACACCCACGGAGGCCCTCAACCACCCATTATTGTTGGGCGGCAGGACCGTGCCACCGCAAGCGAACTTCCCGCCTTGCCCAGCCATGGACACGGAGCCGGTGGCGGCCTGCAGCCTCTCGGCAGTCCCCCGTCTCAGCCAGGGAGATTGCCAAGTCCCTGCTGCAAGCGAGCAGACTTCGGAGTCCACTTGGTCAAATCAGAATACTGCAGGCTCAGTTTCTGGGAGCGAGTGGGCTTCAAACTCTGATTGGGGAATGGAGTCGGAGTGGGGAGTGGAGTCGGCAGGTGACTGTGCAGTAACACGAATGTCTGAAAAACTCTTCGATCAACGTGACAGCACCAATGACGTCATCGTTGAAGAGGAAATGGAGCCGATGGTGGCCTGCAGCCTCTCGGCAATCCCCTGTCTCTGTGAGGGAGATTTCCAAGTCCCTGCAGCAAGCGAGCAGACTTCGGAGTCCACTTGGACAAATCAGAATACTGCAGGCTCAGTTTCTGTGAGCGAGTGGGCTTCAAACTCTGATTGGGGAATGGAGTCGGAGTGGGGAGTGGAGTCAGCAGGTGACTGTGCGGTAACACGCCTGTCTGAAAAATTCCCCAAAGTGGTGGCACCAATGACGTCATCGCGGAGGAGGAGGAGGAGATGGAGTCGGCCATGAGACAAGAGTGAGTCTCCAGGCAGAAGTGCACCTTGAGAAAAATGTGTATTGGGGAGGTCATTCAGACAAAGTGTCTCCTGATATAAATTAGCATATAGCAAACACCATCATCATCATAAATTAGTTATTTGAGTAAATTACACATTCCTATAGCAAGGGCAAGTATATTTATATTACAACCACTGTTGATTCCCACAATGTAGTATTCACGATTGAGAGGAAGTAAAAAATATTGAGGACACATGAGATTTGGGTTCTGTATCAGATGAGACAAGTTCTGTATTGTAAGAACGGGGAATCTGTTTCATGAGGAGTTGTGAAATGAGGATTCTGTAATGGCATTCACCTCTTTAGTTCATCTCACTTGAAGATGTAAATATCCCAGGGCTCCACAGGATGTAATATCTTATCCCTAACCTCATCTCCACCAATCTGCAGCTAAATGCATTCCTAGTAAAAATATATATCTTAATTATAAATATATGAATTGCACTGCATCCCACTTGGAGGTGCTGCGGTTAGAGCACTCCACGATCACTGTACGCTTGCGAGTTCAAAATCCAGGTCAAGAAGGTTAACAGCTTATTTATCAACCCGAGCTATAGTCAAATAATGAATCCCATTTTGTGGGAAGTCAACAGCGGTGATCCTATTATACACCACCATTGGCTCCTGTTATAGGAATGTAGCATTCCGCTACTGGCCATAGTGAGAGATGTGTGGCATCCTCCTACCTCGCATTTGAGCGGCCGGACACATGTGAGGTGCACTGCAGCAACCAGTGTAAGCACAGCCGAGAATGCACGATGGGGCAGACGGTGGCATTATAGATACGCGCATGTCTGTACGTTGAAATAATTTTGAACGCGTACGTAGCCGACCGTGCTAACCGTAGCCGACCGTGCTAACGATGGCGCGTGCGTCCATTTGCCAGGCGGGGCCCTGCTCTCCAACCAGGCAACAACAACAACGAGGAGGATGATGATGATGCCGTCGACAAGATTGGGCCAAAGGCGTCACGCGGGTCTGGACGGAGATTCTCCCGCCTGAGGCGGAATATTCGGGGGATTCTGCGATTCATTCGGGAGCACTGTTTCTGTTACCGTGACGATAGCGCTGAATAAATCCTGTCATGCGGCTGGGCCCTCCCTGCCCTGTGTACATATTTTTCAATGTTACTGTCGCTTTTATCTCGCTTCTTTCTGGTCCAATGACTCCAAGACTCACGGTTTAAACTAAAGATCCCAGTGGTCCTCAAAAATATTTATGGGGACTCCTTCACTTAAAAAACATTCAACTTAGAAAGTCTCAGAGATACAAAGAAACCTGTCCATATGTCCAGTTGCCTGTTTGTACCGAGATTCATAAGTTCAACCGCCACGCAATAGATGGTGGTGGTGGCATCTACATCTACACAACGTGAAGAACCAGTGGCGTCTACGTCTACAGGAGATTATACAACTCTTAAAGCCATTCCCTGTGTTTAGTGTACACGCCGTACAACATGTTTGGAATCGACAGGAGTAAAGTTGGACTTACGAACAGACTTCTGGAACCTAACTCGTCCGTAAGTAGAAGAGTCCCTGTATATGGTGGTCACTGAACAACGCAGACCCAGCCTCCTTTTTACGATGTTTGGTCCATTAGGACGTTACCAGACGCATCTCTCTGTGCTGACGACCACGCGATACACATTAGACGAGTCACAACAGGTCACGTTTAATACTCTAAACTTGTCTGGAGTAAATTTTGATTTAAAGCTTTCGTGACTGCAGTAATTCATATTCTTAGTTTTTTCGGTAAAGTCACGTTGAAGGAAACAACAAAATAATAATATAATATATATGACCGTTTGAGTTATGGTCGAAACGTCGTGAGAATTTTTTATTGTTTTATATATATTTTATTATTTTGTTGTTTCCCTTCAACGTGACTTTACCGAAAAAACTAAGAATTGTCTGGAGTAATTCGCATACGGCAGACATTTCTGCACATTTGCAGAATTACATGTCTATGGGAAAGGAACCATGTGTATGGCATTACAAGGGGTGCTTGGTCGTGTGTGGATGTAGGCTGTTGGCAGTGCCACTGATTAATCAGAATCTTTTTTTCATCCTGGAGGAATCCAATGAGCTATGAAGCTCTTTTCACATATGTCCAGTAGGGGCGGGTCAGCGAGGTATGTACAAAAACGATATGAGAGGCAAGATGGAGAAAATGTAAGCATGTTGCTAAAAATACAAAGTACATAGATTCCTGCCGATTTGTCAACAAATGCAAGTTTGGGCAAGGCAGCAACACAACAACAGCACCAGACCACGACAAGACAACGCACAGTCCCTCAATTACATTGCAAATTAAAATCGAAAGTTCAATGCGCGATATTTGAAACAGCGTTACTAAATGGCAATATTCCCCTCGAATACCGAATGAACGAGGCTAAGACGCTTGCAGTAATGTTCAAATATGCATCGCAAGCCATTCAGAAGTGGAAGGCCTCACGTGACCACAGGGCACCACGGTGACTGGGAGATGTTAACTACCTCCCCTGGTACGCAGGAGGTCGTGGGTTACATCCCAACCCTGACGCATGCTGTATATTTGTCTGCTATAAATGTCCACGTGACGATAAGCCACTTCGTTGAGCTATCATTTGCGATGGCCAGGTCGCTTCTGAAAAACTGCTATATATGCTCAGTGGGCCTTACCTGGTAAAATATAAATAGTTTGTCAATTAGTAAATAAATGAAGTATATAAGTTCCAATTTCATTCATACATACATTTCCAAGCTTGGAAAAGGCAGTAAAACAATAGCAAAAACAGCCACAGTCCACACCAGGAAAACATACAGTGCGCCGGTAAAATTGTACTTAAAAACTGAACTGTGGATACATTGTTAAGAATACAAAAAATAGTTTAGTTAAAAATCATTTGGTTGATAAGGACCTGGGTAGTGATCTGCGATTATTGAGTGGGGGTTTGGGAGTCGCTGACTGGGAGGAGTGGGAACGGGTGAAGCCGGATCTGCCACGCGTTGCGCTCACCAACTCGAGCTTCGCCGGGACAGCAACAAACGAAGAGACGGAGAGAGGAGCTACCCCGGGTTTACATCGCCACCACTCACGACGCACACAACACACACGGCACATGCCCAGGGGGAGGAGGGCGATGACCACCCCACAGTGCAATAGCTACGACTCTCCTTTCAATTAGTGAGCCATCCTCACACAACGCTGCACGGAGTGTGCAGTGTTATCAATGAACACGGCACTACCACTGCACGGAGTGTGCAGCGTTATCAATGAACACGGCACTACCACTGCACGGAGTGTGCAGCGTTATCAATGAACACGGCACTACCACTGCACGGAGTGTGCAGCGTTATCAATGAACACGGCACTACCACTGCACGGAGTGTGCAGTGTTATCAATGAACACGGCACTACCACTGCACGCGAGCAATCGGCTGCTTAGTGAGTTACACGGCACGGTACGGAGCTATTAACGCGACACGAACCACAGCGTGTTCCCGGGGTACTCAACTACCTTAGTTTCTCAACTACCGGGATTACTCAACTCAATATTTCAAGAGGCGCAATGCACTGTGGTGAATACGAGACAGTGGTCCTTCATAAACAACATCACCAAACAGTCTTTAAAGTGCAGCATGCGGCACCGGGAGACGCAGATTGCCAACCCCTGAGCTATTCTATTCCTGCGCATGAGGGCAACATGTTCAGGAGCCATAAGCCAATGTCCGAGGTCTGCTGGTCACGACGAGAGGGCTTCATGTAGGGTTACAATTCCTGCTCCTCCTGTTGTTTGTGGAGTGACTCATGCAGCCAGCTGTGGCTCTAGGGTTTGGTGATACATGTTATTTATGTAGTTTATTGTAAAAAATTCGGTCACAGTTCCTACGATCACTGTTACATTGCATGTATAGCTTTATTTTGGTGATTTCTAAAAGTTTTTTGGTTTGGCCATGTTTTTGTTTATTGTAGTACGGAGTTAGACTGATGGCCTTAATCTAAGTTTTCTTGTTGTTGTTGTTGTTGTTTGTCTTGCATCCAACTGGGATTTTTGCACACAGCGTTGGTGTACGGTGCTATATCAGGAATATTTTGACGTTTTTTCCTGGATTTTCTGTTTGCACATGCACAAAGTCACTTTAAGATGTTTTCTTGTTCATGTTTTTGTCTTTTTTGTTTGTTGAGGTTGCACCCGATTCAAGAGCCGAATGGCTCACAGGGCTATACCAAATAAATGAAAACTAAACTAAACTAAAACTACTCCGTTGAAGGAGCACAAACGACTGTGGTTCACAATATCGTGAATAGCTTGGGTTGGATGGTCACAATCGCACTGTGGCTTGACTTTAATTTTCTATTGCGTCGTTTCACGTTGTACGATCTGTTCTAGATGACCACAGTCAAACACTGGAGAGTTTAAAATTTTCCATTTGTGCATCAGGTATCCGCATCTGCCATGGTTTGTGCAGATGCGGTTTAGGGGGACCATGATCTTCGTGGAATATCAAGCCCAGGGATCTTCTGCGTTGGATTTTTCACAAGGTGTGTCAGTTCTTTTGAACTTACACTGATCATGTCGACTCTCTGCAGTGGCAATGTGAAACTATTAAAATAAAAAGGGATACAATTTTTTAGAAGTTGATTCTTACACGTGCAATTCAATACATGAATTGTCAGCTTAATAATAAATATTAATCGAGTTAACCAATGTATCGCGCTGTTACTACTAACTAGCACAACTCTTTATTACGATCACAGCATGTACAAAGTTAAATTTTAATTAAAAATAGATTTCCTGAAGTAATGATGGTTTATTCAAACTGTGTGCAATATCAAGCAACTTCGGAATGATTTCTGAAGCACTGCTGGATTGTTTGGTGCACTGCGATACTAACGTGGCGATCCGAGTTGGATTCCTAGCCATGGCTAACGTCAGTGGTGACTGATATCTGAACAAGTCCTGAACCTAATCCCCGCCCCCTTCACCAAGCGTGGTAAAGTTTGGTGCAACAACCCCCATGACCAAAGCAACGTGGCGAGGCCTTCATCAGGCAGTGGACTGCCAGAGGGGTGTAACACACACAATCATCAGTTTGTCTCGACAATCACTTGCCTTGAACATTGAATCCTTAAGTTACATTACCAATGGCATATTGGTGTGGCTCACTGACCCTTTGATGTGAAAGATTAAAGAACCCCAAGTGTCTGTCGCCGACTCAACAATTTTGAGGAGTGACCCGTGGCAGTCAGGCAGATCACGAGGTGAGCAGAGGGGTGAGGAGGAGGGCACTTTGGAGGGGACTGCCAAACCTCGAGTCGCGAGCACACAGCGCCGTCTCCTCGTACAACACGGCGCACCGATGGGCACCGCCGCTGCTGCCACCGGGCTTGGCCTTCTGCGCCAGTTTTACCAGGTTGGCCACGGGGCCGTGCCCAAGGTTGCGGCAGGAATGCACGCCGTAGTCCTGCCCCAAAGCGCAGTCCACGGCCGGCAGCTGCAGAGCACACAGCCAACAACAGAGACCTGGAACCCTCTCTCTTTCGTTTGGAGGCGGCCGAGTTGCTAGCAGCCCTTTTCCACTGGCGCATCCGATCCGTGCCAGCGCGTAGCACCCCCACGGAACGGGTGGTTTTCCATTGGCTAGTTGCTGTGCCGATATAAAATCAAACTGTAATACGTCGCCCTTACAAGACCACTCAAGATGGACCAGGGGCCAAACAGGTCCAGAGGTGGTGCTAATAATAAAGTGTCCATTGCGTACGACGTGAACAGCGTTAATGTGACTGCACAAATTTATGGAAACATGGCCGAGTGGTGGTTCTCGGTTCAAGCCCAGCATCCGCCCTGGTTAATGTTGCCAGTTTATTCACCACAAACAAAGAGATCTGTTTCACAATGTATGATAATAATCCTGTGACGCTGTATTAAAAAAACTGAATTGGCCACGTGTAACCGCATCATGTTGCAAATTTGCCAAATCAGATCAAGTACTTGCAAATTACTTTATCGGGGAAAAAACCATGTAGGAAACTCAAACATCGCTCCCAAATGGCAGACATGTCCATTCACAGGCCGGTAGTGCGTGCACCACGTGCCAAATAGGAACAGCTGCCATTGGGGGGGGGGGGGGGGTCCCCTCGGGTAGACTGCCGCAGAGCAATGGAATGCTTGAGATGAGACGTTGCTGTAAGGCGCTTTGAGTTGAAGAGTTTATTTACGTGAGCGCCCTATATCTCCAAATCCTTATCCCCATCTCTGAGCCACCCCTGTGGCCCCTACTGGGGCCCCGTGTCTCACCGCTGCGGTGTCGAGGCTGCCGCACTGGTGGATGAACTCCAGCAGCTCGTCGCGCTTTGGGCAGAAGCTTCCCGCTGTGGCTCCAGATCCACCCAGGACAGAGATCACAACCCCAGTCTCCTCCAACAGCTACCACAGACACAACAAATCCGTCAACATCAGTTGGTTGACACCGAGGCGACCGCAAGGCAAACACCGGCTTAAAGCTAAACGATACGCATGGAGCTGCATCTCACAATGCAGTGCACGAAAACTGATTAAATAATACAGATTTAAGTTTGCAAATTAACACAAAATTCGTTCTCAATTTTAGTTTTCCAAATGCGCTATCGGCGTAATGTCAAGAGACAAATAAATCATCCATTCGTAAATCTCGCATAGCCGTGCAGGCCCTGTGTCATAAAATGCGGTGGGTGGCCTTTTATCTTGTACACAATAGGAGCCAACACTTTCACATTAGCTGTGTTATGAGATTGTGTGGCGCACGAGAGTCAAGCTGAAATTGTTATTCTCAGAGACGGAATTAGGAAAATGAAGTGCAAAACCCAAGTTTAATGAGACTGTAAATTTGTGCAGTCGCTGGTGACAGGGCTCGGACGATCGACTTGATAAGACTTGAGACCTCGGTTTCAACCCAAGCGGTCAAAATCCAGATTCAAGCCCAGAATCTCATTATTGCCAAATCACCGCTTTGATCTCTGAGCCACCCGTCCACTTTGCATATATAGTGTTATCATATATTTTATCTGAATGTCACCGCTGTACACTCAATTTTAACGGTGATTTTCAATATCTACCTTTGGGATGTTTGCCAAATTCACAGATATTTTTTAAGAGTGACAAGAGAAAACCCATGCATCTTACGTGACACTTTGTTGTGCTCTGCATTGGCAGTGATTACATAACGCTTGAACGTATTTGTGTTATCGACAAATGAGTTTTAAGTTCGTAATAATAAACTAATATTACCGCGCACAATTTTGAAAACAAACTTAACATTGAGCGCCACTCGGAGGCGATAAGTACACTCAAACTTTGCACGGGCAGTGTCGTACACCTACTTGCTGTACTGCCTCTTACCAGCTGGAGGCGGGTGGGCTCACGCACGCCACGTACGCACCTGGGCGTTGCGATGGAGGATGTCCAAGAAGGAGCCGAGGCCCAGGCTGGGGAGGTCGCGCGAGTCAAAGTGCTCGGCAAGCTGCTTCTCCAGGCGTGACAGCGCGGGTAGGCCCAGAGGCTCCGTCATCTTACTTGCGTGGCTCAGCAGACGGACCAGATGCTCAGCTACCGCCTCTGCGAAGGAGAGAAGCAATGCCATTGTAGGAGAGGACAACGATTCTGTAACTCGCTCCAATAGGCTCAACAACTGCAACTCTCTCTCTGCCCCACCCCCCCCCCCCCCCCACGTCTCATTGACGGCCTCCCGATAAGTTTCATCATCACTCTCCAGATGACTCAAAAAACAAGTTTAACACGAAGGCCTTCGCGACCCATATTATCCATAATTGAGATTTTTGGGTTAGGTCACGTAAAAAGTGCATATTAACGCGTATTATTGAGTGCATGTTTACGTGATCTAACCCAAAAATCTAGATGATGGCCTAAAAAAACCACTGGCAGACTTCTCACTCACACCCGTATGCAAGACGATATCGCCCCAATATTCGAATTGTTCAACTATCCCCTGAACCAGTCCAGAATCAATTTCAAGTTCACACTGAGCATTCTGAAGGTCCTCCGTGGTCTGACCCCTTATGTACAATATAAGAAACTACATTTTATTCAAATTGTGCTTTCGATATCGTGTCATGAGACGGAGATCTCTCACGGAGCAGCAGAACCCGTCCTATTGGAGAATGGCCCGCAGAAGAGAACATCACAAAGCTACCTCTGACATTGTTTCTAGTGACCTCTGGTCCACAGAGTAAAGGGAAGCACATTCCCACCCACTCTGTTGAGCCGATATTGGACTTGGTCAAATTAAGTGCATAGCCATTTACTGAGTATGTTTTGGGTTTTTTTGACAGTCATTAATGACCGAGCTGAGACCATCAACTGGCTGCACTTGACAAAAGCAAGTTTAATCACAGGTGGTTACCCAGATTCGAACCCAGGATCTCAGCGTTTCCAGCTCAATGCAAATAATCTCTCTCATCCACCCGGGTCATCTCGATGTAAATTTAACAAACTGATGCGTCGTGATATGCCAAACTCTTACTAATGCATTAGTAATAATCGAGACGAGATGTGAAATAAGGTGTTTAGAGAAGCTACGACAATTCAGCGCACGTGCAATCCAGTAGACTCTTGATTATCCGTGTGCGGTTTATCTGATTTGCGGATTAACCACGCACATGAGATTTTAACTTATTAATAACTCATGGATTTTCCCTTAGGCCCAAATTAATAATCTAAAAATAGTTATACATTGTAATTCTTGGAAATGTTTGTTACAAGTCACGTGCTTATATCGAGCAAATATGTGCGCCCATGAATCCGAAATCTACGTGATCACCTCGACAGTACAGTAGTTGCATATCTTTACAACAGTGGGTGGAGTTTGATTGATGGTGATTGGCGTGGCTCTGCTATCCACTTAGAGGGCCGAGTCCTCTGCTCAGGAGCAGGAAAGTTTTATCACCGACCATGTGCATCGATCGGTCGATCGTTAGTTTGTGGCATAGAGATCCGCAGAAAATAGATATCTTTGGATAATCCGAGATTTTTTTATCATCCGCAGCCATCTTCCCCGTAATTAGCGCGGACAATCGAGAGTCTACTGTATATGCAAATTTGTCTCCTTACTCCCCGGAGGAGGCGGCGGTCTGGTGTCGGGAGTGCTGATGTTGCCGAGAAACGCGGCCGGTTTCTCCTTGACCACGAGGTCGCGAGGAGTCTCGAGGGAGCCACAGCACAGGGCCAACTGAAACAGCTTCTGGGCCAGCGTGTCCCCTTTCACCTGCCCCAAGAAGTCCTGCACACACTGTTGGTGGAAACAACAAAGGACCCAAACCACGTGCAGCCATATCACTCTGTTGGGACAAATAGAGGGTGACACATGCATAGATGTCCTACCGATTTCAATGCCCCCCTTACTTTTGTCTCAACGTGTGACTGAATTTTGTGAAAGCGATGGCCCTAAATATTATAGAGGAGAGTTAATTCAGTGGTAGAACAAGCCATTGATACTGGTGGAAGTATCGACAGACTTGAAACGTATGGCAATTATCACTCATTAAATAATTCTGAGAACAAATGTATTTTGGAAAATCTTTGACAAATCTAAGCAAATGCATGAACTTTCTCGCACGGTAATTTTGTTGCATTAAGTCCAGACGCCATGGCCCCACCTTCTTCAGCTTATTCACAAAGATGTCATCGGCGTTCTGGAAGACCTGCAGCACCATCTCGGCCGCCGGCTGTGTCGTGAACTGTTGGCGAAGATCGGCGCTCGTCCCTGGCAAGGGGAACGACTCCAACAGGTATTTCTTGATCTTGTGTGGCCGGCCCTCCACCTCCTGCTTGATGTCACACTCAATGCGAGCCAGCCCACGGTCCATCACCTCCCGCTCGCCTTTCTGGGCCTTGCCGATCACCTAAACAAACAACACAATGTTAGCAACTGTGGTGGCCACAGGTGCAGGGCAGTGCTGTAGTTGCGATGATGGAACACGTGATGGACGAGTGGTTCAACAGCGAATGCAAGGTGTGCTGCTAATGCACGATTGCAATCGAGAGATGGGATTGGTGGATCATCCTAGCAGCAGTGGCTTTTGGCAAGCCATCGAACAAAGACAGTCACCGCATCACTCGCTTTCAGATGCGCTTCTGCGGCCAACTGGAATGCTCTTCCTTCCGATATTAGTAAGCCATTGGAGCTATGCACTTTTAAATCTAGATTGAAAACAATTTCTTTAGAACTGCTTTTTGTGTTCAGTTTGTTGTCCTCCACACCTCCGATTAGCACAGTTGGCTACGTACAGTGCGAAAGAAGTTCAACATATATACTTGTGGTTTTACCCAATCCAGTCATTTCTGAGTACCTGTTTAGATTTGCAAATTTTGATTCTGACGCCGGCACACACGTCCTCCTCATTCATTAATAACAACACGGGATTTATTTTTTTACATTATTTGTGAAGCATATAGAAATGCAGTTTTGGATAATACACCCGCAATATTAACTAGGGCGACTCCTGGGATCGAATCGCGAACCTCTGAAACAAGCGACAAATGCACAACCACTCGGGAAAGAAGATTTCTGTAAGGAGTGGTACAGTAAAATAGGCCTCAGCCTTCTATACGATATATATTAACATGATGTACTTACACGAGCAGTTACTTCAGTGCTCTTGTCACAGCACTGCACCCACAAAACTGAAGTCGTGTTGGAAGTCTGTCTCAGACTGCATGACAAAAGGATACACCACATTCACTTGACAGGGAGACAGGTGTGAAACTTGCGTGCCTGAGCAACTGAGGATAGCTCAGCATTGTGGCCGTGTAAGGCAAACGCAGGGGCGGGGGAATATTGGTAAAAGGCTGATGCAGTGTCACTCTCAGGTGTGAACACAGCGACACGTACGTTGTGGCTGTGTGTCAGCAATTCCAGAACGCATTTAATTCAGAAAGTAAACCCCCTCAAGGGCAACAACAATACATACTTGAGGCAATCTTGATTTGAAGCTTTCGCGACTGCAGGAATCCATACTCTTTGGTTCTTTCGGTAAAGTCACGTAAAATCGAGGAGGAGGCCGCTTTCCTACCTTACAGTTACACGCTAATTTCTCACGTTAACATCACTAGCCCTGGCCACTTCTTTATGACCCATGGGCTACACACATTTCAAACCATTTAAAACAGTCTGCCTCAGCAGCACACCAAGGCTTTCCCACCTGATGACGGACGCTTGTGTTGCGCCCGAAACGTCGTGATTTATTTTATTTTATACCTACGTGACTCTACCGAAAGAACCAAAGAGTCTACTTGAGGCATCCAATAATAATAATACAATTCGCAGTCAACAAGCGACGCAATGCATACACACGTACACACACGCTCATACACGCAGGCACGGCACGTACGGAAATGCCCAGAGGTATGCTGGTGATGCGGATGCCCAGATCGTGAATATCCGGAGCCCCGTATCGTTCCATGAGATGCTTCAGCAAGTCCGGCACCTTGAAGCGTGCCATCACTCCTTTGCCTCGGGAGCTGCGGCTCTTGGCCACGAAGGTCCTAAACTCTGCCGCAAACAACAACAACAACACGAGCGGGTTACGCAGAGCGCATGCTAGGGGAGCAACGACGACGCATTGATTCGGATGTGATCATTCATCCTGAAGATCGCGATATGCACACCGGATCGCGTGCGTAAGAATTTATGTTTTAGATTTGTATACGTTGCGTGTCATTGTTTCACATTGTCCAACACGCACCCACTCCAGTCACTAGAGCCGGCTGTGTTCACGTTTTAAAACAAGGCGTTGAATCTAGAATTTATTCACGAGCCCTCAATCGCTATAATCGATTGATTCGCGACATGGGTGGCTGGGGTGGCGCGTATCGCTTCTGTTTATGTCTGCACGGAATCACTTGCTGAGCCTTCGTATCATTTCAAATACCAAACAAATTCATGCATCAGTAGCACTGGGGCCTTGAAAAAGGGAAAACATCCGATAAGCGACGTTTCGGGCAATGCCCCTTCTTCATATTGCATAGAAAGGCCATAGAGATTGAGTCAACAATAAGAATTGGAAACTGCACTTCACAGCGATTACCGTGTTTCAAAAGTTATTAGGTAACCATTCATATGAACCTTATGGTGGGACCCCGGGGTCCCATAAGTCCCCGGCTCTTGCATAAACATTATATTATATATAATGTAAACATTGTATTATAATGTAAACATTATATTATATATATAAACATTATATTATATAAAATGTAAACATTATATTATAATATAAACATTATATTATATATTATATATAATGTAAACATATTATAATGTAAACATAAACTGTGGTTTTTTTCACCAATGGGTTTGAAGGATGGTGGCAAGTGTTGTCTTGTTAAACTATGCCTTTAAAACTGAAAACTACTTACCTACAGTAGCTCTATTTAAATACACTATCGAAAACATAATCTACTCCCCTGTGTCAATCATCGTGTTTCACAGTGTGGATTTGTAAACACACTTGTTAAACAATACATAAAATAGTACGCGTTTTCAATGCGCTGTTCATATTGTAAAATGCGTTTATACCAATGTGACTCTACAGCAGTTGCAGAGCCGCACTTTTATATAATTCAGGTCAAAGCCAGATAAACAGTGGAGGATAAACATCCCATGAAGGCGGGGCAATTGTTGTGCAATCATTTCAGGTCAAATTTACAGGTGCGTTTAATTCATGCCACACAGGTTGAAAGTGAAACCTGGCCCACTGGCATCGTGAATCATGGATCATGAGTCACCCGGATTTGTTGCGTTTGTTTATGGTTGCTATACAAGCCATCAAATCTACACCACGAAGAGAGTTGATGAACAAGTAGGAGAGTGTGTAACTGGATTACATTCATGTGCACAGGCGTTTCACATGTGAATATAAAATAAGGTCGACTCAAACGCCACTCTTTAGGATTTGGCACACTCAATAACATTTTAATTGATAAATTAAGACCAACAAACCATAATCAAATGGGTCATGCATCGATGTACCAATTGTGGTTACGGACTGCTTAAGAAGAAAATGATGAATGCAGATTCGAATCGAGTTTAAACATGAATCTACACCATTTGAATATATTTTAAACAACCCGTTGCAAACATGACAGTAATTTAAAATGTAGCACTGTACATCAGAACAATTTGAAAGACGTTAGAGATTTGAAACTGTCCAAAAAGAAAGGGGGAAAATAAATGTATTTTTACATAATACAGGTTTTTTGGGTAAGATCGCGTAAATATAAAAATATGTCGGTAAACCCACCACCACCCGACACAGCCAATTAGTAAGGTTTGTCACTTAAACAGAACATGCCAATTCGTTACTAGTACAGCACACCGGTTGTGTGTTAGAGAGCAAAGCCGCAACATTAACAATCTGAGTATGACGTTTCGCCAGTAATTACAACCAGCATCATCAGGAGGCAGCCAGATTTGTGGATTTTAAAATGTAGATTTATTTAAATCTAAATTTAAAAACATATAGACAAATTGGAACATTATTATTACAGAATTTGGTGGGACATATGTCGAAAAGAGACTGACTCCAGCTTAGCTTGCAAGAACTAAGAGACACTGTGTGGCCATGTGGCCTTAATGAGAGAGACTGACTCCAGCTTGGCTTGCAAGCACTAAGAGACACAGTGTGGCCATGTGGCCTTAATGAGACTCACTCCAGCTTAGCTTGCAAGAACTAAGAGACACAGTGTGGCCATGTGGCTTAATGAGAGAGACTGACTCCAGCTTAGCTTGTAAGAACTAAGAGACACTGTGGTCATGTGGCCTTAATGAGAGAGACTCACTCCAGCTTAGCTTGCAAGAACTAAGAGACACAGTGTGGTCATGTGGCCTTAATGAGAGAGACTGACTCCAGCTTAGCTTGCAAGAACTAAGAGACACACTGTGGCCATGTGGCCTTAATGAGAGAGACTCACTCCAGCTAGCTTGCAAGAACTAAGAGACACAGTGTAGCCATGTGGCCTTAATGAGAGAGACTGACTCCAGCTTAGCTTGCAAGAACTAAGAGACACTGTGTGGCAATGTGGCCTTAATGAGAGAGACTGACTCCAGCTTAGCTTGCAAGAACTAAGAGACACAGTGTGGCCATGTGGCCTTAATGAGACTCACTCCAGCTTAGCTTGCAAGAACTAAGAGACACAGTGTGGCCATGTGGCCTTAATGAGAGAGACTTACTCCAGCTTAGCTTGCAAGAACTAAGAGACACAGTGTGGCCATGTGGCCTTAATGAGAGAGACTGACTCCAGCTTAGCTTGCAAGAACTAAGAGACACAGTGTGGCCATGTGGCCTTATTGAGAGAGACCGGCAGAACAAAGTTGACGTTGGAATGAAGACAAATGGACGAGGAAGGACACGGACTGCGTTTCACGCATCGCCGAGTGCGTCTCGAAACCTTACCACGCCTACATATATTAACGGACATCGATTAAAGTGGTCCCATTAGATTTACAATTAGTCTGAATCTTTAGTACACATTTAATGCCTAGGAATATAAAACATGTTGTAAGAAAATACAGGTCGTTTAAACAAATTCAAATATTGCTTACTACAACCAAAGCTCTTTGAAGAGTCGTAATTTAAAATCAAATGGCAGAGCAAAAGATTTTAATAAATTTCACTGCTCAAGAAAGTAGTCCGCTCAGAAAGCGCGTTGTGACGGAGCGCGTTCCGCGTTGTGCGAGAAGCGTTCCCTAAAGTAAAGAAAACGCGTTGTAGTGAAAACGCGTTATCGTGTGAACACGCGGGACAGACCCAGGTGTTGTGGGTTAACTCCCCGAGATAAACTTTCTTCCAACTTTGTGTTTTATACGCGCGGTGCTCCGCCAATTGTTGTTGTGAGCGTCGCTCCTCTGCCCTCTGTTGTTCATGGAGGGAGACTGCACCCTAGTGCCCAGTATCATCCTCCGCGAGCCTCTTCAAAATACTGATCTTGACACTGCTGGAAGCAGTCATCGGCCTTGACCTCACCCCACAACAGTGCAATTTTAACAGCTCAACATCAAAACACAATGATGGGTCGCTTGCACCAATCGCACAACACCACAGCATTGACTCTCAGCTGTTAAATTTTGATTTAAAGCTTTAGTGACTGCAGAGATTCATATTCTTGGTTCTTTCAAATTTTCTTGTTGTGGTTTTCACACCTGATGATGATTGCTTGTGTTGCAGTCAAAAGGTCGCGAGAATTTAATTGTTTTATATTTGTATTATTTTATTGTTTCCCTTCGACGTGATTTTCCCGAAAGAACCAAGAATATGAATCTTAGCTGTTTCTTGTGTAGAGGGGGTCACGTGTGTCACCATAATTGCCCTAATCCTACAACTCGTGCTGCGTAATATTTTCCTTTCCATATTACCTGTGACACACATAATGAGGACAACCGGTAATCCAAATGAAACCAGAGGTGGGAAATCTGTTCTTTATATTATTAATTTCAGGCAATGTGAACACAACTTTTAGAAACACCGATGCAGCTATACACGTGCCATATTGGCCAGAAATTCAGTTGATACTAATAGGGTTTATTTGCCAGTATTGTACATTATTTAAATTACTTTTGTTTGGGCGGCAGGGTGGTGCAGTGGTCACGCCCGTGCATGACATCTTCTGAAGGACTGCCTGGCTTCGCTTTCCTCATTCTGGTCCCTTTCTCTGCATGGGTTTACTCCCATAGCAAAACAACAACAACATACAATGTAACTGGTACTAGCCAAACATCCAAATTACTCCTGCGAAAAGTTGGCAGGCCCCTCCTGAAAAAGAGTATTGAGACTCAGTGAGGCTTTCCCAGGGAAACAAGCCTACTAACAACATTGTTTCACTGCATGTGAAAAATAAAGATTTTCAGGATTAAATCTGTGGCTGTTTTCATTGAAACATCAAGTTACGTTCAAGTGATAATTGTAACTGGCACACAGTATTCCTTCACTTTGGCGCGAGGAACTACAGACGAGGGAAGGCGGCAGTCAAATGGTGAGCAGCTGGCAACATCCCCCCCCACCACTCCTGCCCATGCTCTGTTGTCCTCTTTATATAAAGATGTTATCGGCAAATTAATGAGGGTTTGTACTCTTTGGTTGTTTATGTAAAGTCGCGTAGGTAGAACAAATAATAATGGATCACGACGTTTCGATCGCCACACAAGCAATTGACGATTTTTTTTATTTGTTTTTTATACCTACGTGACTTTACCGAAAGAACCAAAGAGTATAGATTCCTGCAGTCACGACAGCTTCAAATCAAGATTAATGAGTGTTTACATGTGGGAGGAAATCGGAGCACCTGGAGAAATCCAAGCAAATGAGGGGCCAACGCTCTATCACAAATCTACACATGGAACAGGCGGAGTCCACATTATTCCACACTGCCTTCTCTACCTCCTAGACGACCAAGGGGTGGGAGTTGTCGCAACATTTTTGTGATCCACCAACCCTCACCTCCACGTAGTCGTTGATTACAGGCATACATAGCCACCACAACCATCCGGCTAAAGTAGCTGTAATGCACATCTAAAATTCTACAAAAGTTGATGGGGCAAAGGTCGTAGGTCAATTGGTTTGATTTCTATGCGCATTAACCAGTCTCTAACGTATGCATATTTAGATTCGCATTCGGCCGCCAATGGAACAGGTGGAGTCCAAAAACAAAGTGGATGTACTGATTGTATCTTCATTGCGGGACTCATCCAGCAGTGGATTGACATGGGCTTCAGGTATCCACGTGTGGACGGCAATGAACACTGGGGCCACCTGGCGGTAAATGTTTGCCGGTGCACATTGGGACCGGCTCACACGTCACTGGCCCCTGGGCTGAAGTTAGGACCCTGGACCCCAAGCTCCGTCGTCCTTCAAAGGGCCAGAGCTCAGTGAGGCCAGTGGTCAAGGGAAGATCGGTCCTGGGGGATAGGACCCTGGACCCCAAACTCCGTCGTCCTTCCAAGGGCCGGAGCTCAGTGAGGCCAGTGGTCAGGACCCGAAGACCCTGGCACGGTCGGGTCAGCAGAGCCTCCCCTAGGGCCCCCAGCCGGAGGACGGGGAATTAACGGGTTCCCAGTGTTAGGGCCCGTGTAGTCCGGAGGCCATACCTCCCCAGGTATCGGGTGAAGGGGCCGCTACCCCTTTGTGTTAGGGACCCTGTAAAATAGAGTGTTAATAAATATCGTGTTGCCTCACAAGAAGTTCTCCACCGATGATTTACCCACAACATATGTGCTCCAGTTCACTGGCTAGGTGGCGCTGGTCAGAGATGCAGCGGATTATTTTTTCCGCCTGAGGACGACCGCTTGTGTTGCGATCGAAACGTAATATATTATTTTTTATTTTATTTTTCTACCTACGTGACTTTACCGAAAGAACAAAAGGGTATGGATTTCTGCAGTCACGAAAGCTTCAAATCACCACCAAAATAAGATTTTGTATATGAACAACAATTACTAATTATCTCTATTTTCCCAATGTTACCCACCAGAGATCCTATCTGCATATACACAACAGAAAGTTAATTATAGCACCATACGTTCAGTTCCTATTCATGACACACTTGACTCCCAATCCCCATGTAAGATTGCAATATAATTTCTGCATGAGGGCCCGTCAAAAAGTGTTGAGAATGGACACTTTTTTCAAAAAACTACGTAAAATAGTCTTAATTAAAAGTCCAGTATAGTACTATTCGTGGCACTCATAAGTGAACTTCATTATTGCTCATGCTAATTATTACAATATTAACTATTTACCCAGGAAAGCCTCATTGAGTCTAAAGACTGATTTTTTATCAGAAGTTTCCCATTGCAATGAGATATTTGGCAATTACATTAATGAGCGTTTGGCTCTGTGTGAGTTGAACCCAGAGAGACCCCCACCTTGCACATGGGGAAACATCACAACTCTGCACAGATTCTACCCACACTCGATAAATAATTAAAACCGATCTTGATTTGAAGCTTTTGTCACTGCAGGAATCCATACTCTTTGGTTCTTTCGGTAAAGTCACTTTGCTTGAAATAAAACAAAATAAATCACGACGTTGCGATAGCAACACAAGCCATCGTCTTCAGGTGAAAATCGCGACAGCCGCGATGTCTGCTGCGAGCAGCACGATGTCTGCTGCCTTGTGAAGAGAAGCTGTTACCAGCAAGTCCCACATCCACAATTGGAATTTTTATTTACAGGCAGTCCTCGACTTATGAACGCCCAAATTACAAACAGTCGCACTTCAGAACCAACTGCCATGAAATAATTATTTTATATGGGGTCGTCCATAAATGACGTCACGCGATTTTGGACGATTTTTGACCCCCCCCCCCCTTCGTCACGGCGTCACAAAAAGTCAGACCCCCCCCCCTCAAATATGACGTCACAAAGCTCTGCCGCCCCCCCCCCCCAAATCATATTTCCATTTTGAAAATTAAATATGACTCAAATCGCTGTAAACTATTGTCATTGTAGCGCGTATTTAATGTGGTGCTGCACTCTGTTGTTGTCGGAGAAAACATTAAAAAGTCTATTTAACTAAATAGAACGTGTTGTCTATATTTATTTAAAGTTGCGCATTTTGACGTGACGTCACATTTCTCAAACCCCCCTCCTCGTCACACATCGTCACAAATGTCTGACCCCCCCCCCTCCCCAGGTGCGTGACGTCATTTATGGACGGCCCCCATCGCCTTAAAATGCGAACTCGCGCTTGCAAACTGAAACCACGGAACTTTTTTTGTTCAGCAGCGCGATCCTCCGCGAGATGTAATGAGTCGGCCTCGTGCTGTGAGTGAGTGTGAGTGAGACAGCATCGTCCCCCACTCCTGATGTCGAGGGAAAATGGGCGAGGTTTAGGACTGACTCATGCAGCTGCAATGGCTGCTTTGTATAGGCGGTCCAGACCTCCCCAGAGACCCTGGCTGACAGAGGAGGTGTTCAGGATGGTTGAGAAAAAGCGACAGGCCCACTCTAATCGTCTACAGCATCCCACGTCAGAGAATGAGGAGGCTTACCGCAGCCTTCGCTCGGAGGTTCGGAGAGCCGTGAGGCGCTGCAAGGATGGGTGGTGGTCGCGGGTTGCTGAGGAGATGGAGTCTGCCTCAGTGGCCCGCGATCACAAATCCCTATTTAACTCCATTAAAAAAGTAACCTACAGCGCCACACCTATTACCATTGTAGGGGTAATCTTCACTCACCACTCTGTGGGCTGGTAGCTTCCCCTTATCGTCAATAGGGGGCGGAAGCGCTATCACGACAGGGCTAATGTCCATGGCCCAAAAAGGGGCCAAGACAATAAATATCGTGTTGCCTCATCAGAAGTTTCATCGTCAATTTATACCCACTACACCATCATTAGGGGAACGAAGGGTGATCCAATCTCCGACCCCCAGCGACAGGTTTGCAGATTTGCTGAGCATTTCTGTGAGGTCCTGGGGGAGGGGGAATCCCTCAGCCTGGAAAACATCATGGGACAAAGTGGGGATGACCCTGCTGAGGATGCAGTGCCTCAAATATTAGAGGAGGAAGTCACCCTCTGTGAGTGGCTGGCTGAGGTACCATCCGTTGAGGAAGTACTGAGGGCGATCCAGAGTCCGAGAACAGGAAAGGCACCGAGCAGAGAGATCTCCCAAGCGAAATGCTGAGAGAGGGTTGCGTTTGTGCGTAGACTGCCCTACATGACATCATAACAACAGTCTGGGCCACTGGACGGGTTCCGCAGGATTGGAAGGATGCCCTGGCGGTCCCCCTCTTTAAGAAGGGGGACCGCACAGACTGTAACAACTACAGGGGCATCTAACTCCTCAGTGTGCCAGGAAAGGTCCTGGCAAGGATTATTCAACATCGCCTTGCTAGGTACGCTAAGGAGAGGCTTGCGGAGCCCCAATGCGGTTTCAGGAAAGGGCGGTCCTGCAAAATGTCATTTTCTGTCCGTCTGCTACAGCAGAGGTGGAGGGAATTCCAACTAGACCTACATCTCTGCTTTATTGACCTGGTCAAGGCCTATGATACCATCAGTAGGCCTGGGCTCTGGGTTGTTCTTCGTGCTTTCAGAGTCCCTGACCCTCTGCTCACACTCATTAAGGACCTTCATGATGGTGAGCAGACCCGAGTAAAACTACATAGCCGGGAGTCAGAGCCATTCCCTGCGACAGGGATGTCCTCTGGCCCCAACATTATTTAACATCTATTTCGACCACATAGTTCGTGAAGCCTTCAGTAGCTGTACCAGAGGAATTTACGTCTGGTACAGATACAATGGGAGGCTGATCGATGCCCAGGTGCGGTCAAGGGATGTCTCCCTATTGGTCAACCACATTATGTATGCCGACGACCTGGTAATTGCTGCTCATTCAGAGGGGGAGTTGGAGGCGCTGCTGCTGAAACTGGAGTGTGCCACTAAGAGGTGGGGCCTTACCATCAGCCCCACCAAAACGAAGCACCTGCCTGGGTATTTTGTGCCATGGGCACTCTACCCCCACAACTCCCAATCGGCGATGGGGCAGTTGGGGAGAGAGTGGAGAGTTTTCCATATCTGGGCAGTGTGCTCATGATCGGCTCCGGTTTAACAGCAGAGGTCTCACTCCGAATTAGTCGAGCAGCATTATCTTTTCATCGGTTGTGTAACGTTGTGTGGAAGTTACCTGGTCTGTCGCTCCGCATGAAGCTTCGGTTCTTCTCGGCCACAGTCATTCCCTCCCTTCTCTACGCTTGCAAAACGTGGACCCTCCTAATGCAGCATCTTCACCGGTTAGAAACATTTAGGCTGGCCTGCCTACTATCAATCCTGGGTTTAACCAGGCTGGATTGTGTGAGGAGCTCACAAATCCTCGAAAGATCTGGACAAAGTCCCATCGGTGAGCTCCTCCAGCAGGCAAGGCTGCGTTGGCTGGGCCATGTAGCCCGCATGCCCAATCACCGCATGCCCAAACAGCTTTTGTTCGGCCGGATCGAGGGAGCTAAACGGGCGTGGCACGGACTAGAGAAGAGATGGAGTGATGTGGTACAGGAGGATGTGGAGCTGAGTGGACTTGCCAATGACTGGGACCAGCGGTGTCAAGATCGGCCTCTGTGGAGGAGGCTCGTGAAGGACGCTACTGGGCAGTTGGAGGCAGTCGCCCTCCAACAACAACGGAGGGCGGAGGAGCGATGCTCAGAAAAACGAGCGGAGCGTCGGGTGGCTAAAGCTCAGCAAGTTGGCACAGTAGGGGGAACAGGTGGTGCATCAGCCAGTCATCTCAGTCATCTCAGTCAGTCGACCAGTGGCACCTGGGTCTGCCCCGTGACCTCCTGCCAGCCGGCGATCGACACTTCACGTAGCCTCAAGGTGCACATAGCCTGGCACAAGCGTCGTGGTGACGTCACCGCCACTTAGTGGCGAATGGCGGTTGTTGTTTTGAGACAGTAAGAGAGTGTGAGGTCGACTCAGCCTCAGATGAGTACCTGGTGCGGTGTGTCATAAACATCGCTACTGGGGGAGACAAAGGCCGCCGTGGAGGAGAATCCTAAAATAATAAAAGCTTTTATTATAATAAAAGCTTTGATTATAATATTATATTATAATAAAAGCTATACTAAAAGCTTTTTAAATTAAAAATACAAAAAAATTTGAAATAATGAAAGCTTTTATGATTTAAATTTTATTATTTATTTTTTTAATTGGCAGAATCTACACGCCATATTCTTGGTTCTTCAGGTAAAGTCACGTAGATTTGAAAATAAAAAATAATTAAATTAAATTTAAAAATATAAATTATAATATTTAAACTAATAAAAGCTTTTATTATTTTCAATTTATTATTTTCAATTTATTATTTTAATTTTATTAACAGGTCCCTGCAGGGTGGGCTGGTAGGACAAGTCTCTGCGCTGTCTATTGCTGATTTCACACCCAACAGCACGAGATTTCACTTTGTTAAAGTATTGAAAGAGGACGGACGGACGGACACATTAATCTTTTGCAGGCTGGTACACTCAGTTTACAACTTCGTTCCTACCAGTATTTCACTTCGTTAAAGTATTGAAAGGGGACGGACGGACACATTCATCTATTGCAGGCTGGTACACTCAGTTTACAACTTCGTTCCTACCAGTATTATGACTTTACCGAAGGAAGCAATAATCTGGCGTGTAGATGCTGCCATCTGCTGGCCACCATTGTTGGGTGTAGATTGTGACTTAAAACTTTCGTGACTTCAGGAATTCATATTCTTGGTTCTTTCGGTAAAGTCACGTCCAAAGAAAATAAAAAATTATCAAATCAAATAAAAATGTGAAATTTTAAATAATAAAAGCAAAAAAACCCACATTAATATTCTTGGTTCTTTCGGTAAAGTCACGGAGATAAAAAAAAATACAATTTTAAAATAATCAATTGAATAAAAGCTTTTAATTTTATTTAAGCTTTTGTTATATTAAATTTATTATTTTAATTTTTAAATTGGCAGAATCTACACGCCACGTTGGTGGCCGGCAGGTGGCAACATCTACACGCCGAATTCTTGTTTTTTTCGTTAAAGTCACGTAGATTTTAAAATAAAAATAATATAATTTAATTAAAAAATACAAATAATAAATTGAAAATAATAAAAGCTTTCATAATTTGCATTTTTTAAATTTTATTATTATTATTTTCTATCTACGTGACTTTACCGAAAGAAGCAATAAAATGGCGTGTAGATGCTGCTATCTGGTGGCCACCAACGTTGGCAGGTGGCAGCATCTACACGCCAGATTCTTGGTTCTTTGGGTAAAATATAAATAATAAAGAAAAGTTAAAAAATATCATGATTTAGTATTTTTTCATTTAATTCTATTATTTTCATTTTCAAATCTACGTTACTTTACCGAAAGAACCAAGAATATGGCGTGTAGATTCTGCCAATTTAAAAAAAAATTGCAAATTAAAATAATAAATTGAAAATAATAAAAGCTTTCATTATTTTCCATTTATCTTTTGTATTTTTTATTTAACTTTATTATTTTTATTTTCAACCTACATGGCTTTACCGAAAGAACCAAGAATATGAATCTGGATTTGGATTATTATTTTCCATCTATTTTAATTTTTAAATTGGCAGCATCTACACGCCATATTCTTGGTTCTATCGGTAAAGTCACGTCGATAGAAAATAAAAAAAAAATCAAATAAAATCAAATAAAAAGTGTGAAATGGAAAATAATAAAAGCAAAAAACCCACATTCATATTCTTGGTTCTTTCGGTAAAGTCACAGACATAAAAAAAAAATGAAACAAAATTTTGATTTTAAAATAATAAATTGAAAATAATAATAAAAGCTTTTATTATTTTCCATTTTTTTATTTTTAAATTGGCAGAATCTACACGCTATATTCTTAGTTATTTGGGTAAAGTCACGTAGATAGAAAATATAAATAATAAAAGAAAAGTAAAAATTTAAATAATATTTTAAAAAATATTTATTTTATTTTATTGTTTCCCTTCTACGTGACTTTACTGAAAGAACCAATAATATGAATCCCTGCAGTCACGAAAGCTTTAAATCAAAATATAATAATAACAATTCATGATTTTCATTTAATTATTTTATTTTTATTTTCAAATCTACGTGACTTTACCGAAAGAACGAAGAATATGAATCTGGATTTTTGCTTATTAATTTCAATTTATTATTTTAATTTTTCAATTTGCAGAATCTACACGCCACGTTGATGGCCGGCAGATGGCAGCATCTACACGCCATATTCTTTGTTCATCTTCTTTGGTTCTTTCGGTAAAGTCACGTAGCATGAGAATAAAATAATACATTGAAAAAATAAAATAACACAATAAAATTCTCACGACGTTTCGGCCACAACACAAGCGGCCTTCATCAGGTGAAGGGACGAGACTGTCTGGAGGACAGCGCTGGAGCGAACAAAGCCAAGCTCAGATCGAGACCTTTAAGCTGTGTGAGAAGGAACAAAGCGCCTTGACAAAGGAATTAGCATTGAATTTAGCATTGAAATGGCTGAGTGATTAGCTTGTGACTGGTCACAGATATGGCTATGTTAAACTCAAAGCATACACATCCACAGAGGCACCCCTTGACAAAGGGATTAGCATAGAATTTAGCATTGAAATAGCTGACTGATTAGCTTGTGACTGGTCACAGAAATGGCTATGTTAAAGTCAAAGCAAACACATTCACAGAGGCACCTAGTAAAAATCAAACAGGAAAATTTAGCATTGAAACAACTGAGTGATTAGCTTGTGACTGGTCACAGAAATGGCTATGTTAAAGTCAAAGCCTACACATCTGAGCTATTAATAGTAACTGGGTCAGTGTCTACTTCAAATATTGTTCAGGCTCTGGAGACTTCCAAAGTTATTCGTGATGTTATACATTTGGTTCGTTTTGAGCATAATCGCGACCTTATATAATTATGACGTGATACACACGCTGAATATGCGCACACAAACATCGTGTACACGTGTGTCGTGCCCTCTATTGTCCACATAGACGGCTTGTGCTGACGAGAGAACGATCTTAACGTACAATGTCGTGAGATGTATCAGCCCTTTGTCGATCCAGCGTTTTGATAGAGGCCTCCCCCACACCATGTCGTTCGTGGGAGTTGTTTAACCATACTTCACCATGCCGGTCAATGCGGGTTTGGTGAAGTGAGGAGGCCCAGAAACTTGTATATGCAGATACGAGTTTGCCTGTGCTTGCATCTGCAGAATTACATTCTCACACATCTTCAAGTATAGTTTAATACTTCTAAAAATGCATTTATTCTTGAGGATTCCATAAAGTACTGTGGTAAAAAGAAAACAACTTGATTTGAATAATTTCGATTTACAGCTTTCGTGACTGCAGGGATTCATCTTCTTGGTTCTTTCGGTAAAGTCACGTAGAAGGGAAATAATAAAATAATAAAAATAAAACATAATAAAATACAATTCTCACGACGTTTCGACCACAATACAAGCAGCCGTCCTCAGGTGAAGAAACAGAACTGTCGGAAAGACAGCGCTCCAATGAACACTGCTAAGCTTGGGAGCATATTTTAAGCTGGGTGGGAGGAGCAGAGCGCCTTGCCAAAAGAGTTTACATATCAACATAAGAATTTAGCATTGAAGTAGCTGTGTTAATGTGATAGATTAGCAGGATGGTAAAGTCAGAAATTAGCATGTAACTGGGATATTAGCATGATGTTAATGTGAGGAATTAGCATGTAACTTGCCACGGAAGTAGCTATGTTAAAGTCAGAGTTTATATATCAACAGAGGCATTTAGTATATTGACGCTAAAGAACTGCAACTACCCAACTATCATACAATAAACCGATGTGAAAGAACTAAATATAAACTACATCAATATAATCAATGTACTCAATATATTCTCCACTAAGCTGAGCTACTAACAATAAGTCATTATACATTACACTTCTATGTCGCAAAAATTATTATAATATGCCTCCAAATAATATTTGTATTATGATCTGCCATAGACAGACACCAACATTGAATTATACACTGCGTTACTATACACTACCTTAGATTATAATAATATTAGACTTGTAATATCCATCTGTGTGGAGTTGTGTTATTTCTCCATATGCAAGATGGGGTCTCTCTGGGTTCCACTCACACAAACATCTCAATGCAATGGGACCTTTCTGAAAATGCAGTACTTAGACTCAATGACGCTTTCCTGGGTAACTAGTTGACATTGTAATATTAGCATGAGAGATAATGACGTTCAGTTATAAGTGCCATTAATAGTACTATACTGTACTTTTAATGAAGACTATTTTACGTAGTTTTTTTGTAAAAAAGTGTCCATTCTCAAAACTTTTTGATCGGCCCTCGTACAGAAATTATATTACAATCTTATATGAAGATTGCGAGTCAGAGTGTTGTGAATAGTGGAGTGAACGTGTAGTGCCATCATTATATTGTTGGTGTGTATATACAGAAAGGCCTATTGGGTGGGTAACATTAGGAAATTGTAGGTAGATAGTCATTGTTGTTTAGAAACAAAATATTACTTGGGTGGATAAGAGGGTAAAATCGTACATGATAGGAACTGCAATATTGTGGAGTTCTGGTATAATGAGTTGTGGTATATATGAATCTTATGTCACCTTAAGTATGCCTGTGTGAGTACACTCGTGACACGGGTGTCATGCGCGTGACCTTTGTCTTTTGTATCAGATGTGCGAGAGCAACTCCGCTGCGAGTCAAGGTGGTGCTGGGAGAATTGCCTTCACCATTGATGGCACTTCACCAGCACCCGTCTCAACCCCACCTCAATCCGGTAGAGTTACAAGAGCTAAAAAACTCATCTCTTGTGACGTCTGTGGGAAAAAATTCCAGCTGGCATGGTGCCTAGAAGCCCACGTAAGAACGCATAAGGAGATCCGTGAGCAATGGTGCGGCATATGTGGACAAAGGTTTGATCAGCCAGGAAAATTCAAAAGGCATTTGAAGAGCCACAAAAAGGATTATATGATAAAGGGTGCACCAGGCTTGGTGAATAACAGCAGTTTTGCCAATGCGGTGTTGAATCCACCGTCGCCCTATGAGATGTGCTCAGTCTGCGGATTTTTAAGTCCTATTGAAATCCTGAAAACTCATGAAAGTCTTCAAGCACAGTTCTTGTACAGACCGAAGCCTGAACATGATTACACTTCGACAAAAGATAGCGGCGTTAAGATAAATGACATGAAATCCAATTTTCTTGAATGCTTTGGCCTAGTTCCACATCAACAAACTGCTTCACCAGTCAGTGAGAATAAACCATACGCTGCTCTTGATCCTATTACGAGCATGAAAGTGTTGATGGCCTTGCAGCAGAAAAAGAAGGAAAAGCGAAGTCGACCTAAGTCCATTGAAAGAAAAAAGACCACCACCAGCGTCACCAATTGCAGCAGTAGCAACATCCAGAATTCGGACATCAAGAGGATGGACTGCACGGAAGCAGGAGGCTGCGTGGAGCAGAGCATCCCCAAGGTGGATGAACCCAACCTGGCACCTTTAGGTACGTCCTAGTAATGCACACACTGCATTTCATTTGGATGTAATTGATAATTTCACAAATTAGTTAATGTACGCATATGTTGACCATATTTGTATGCCTGCGCTGAGGAGTCTAGAGATCTGATGTGGTGCTGCTCGGATGTTGGGTTAAACCGTGAAACTCTGGGTTTCAGTCACCGAGCCATGATTAAACTGACTTCTCATTGATGGTCTTATCCAGTTACCAAACACTTCTTCCAGCAAACACTTCTGATGTCGCATGATGTGTAAGGAATTGCAATAACCTCCTAGTGGATATGAAACGGTCACGAAGGGATGTCATGAGTAGTGCAATGATATCTCCTTCCACGAGCTCTTCTCTTACATGAGGTGGTTCTGTGGGGGCTACCGTCCCCCGGCATCGCTGAATTGTCGGGGCCGTTGTCCACCGACTCCCCCGGTCCATTCATACCGCTATCCCCCCGGTTGCTTTGTCAGGTCCAGACTACTGACCACTAATGCCTCGCCCCCCTGTACCTCTGCCTGGGATGTCGACCGCGTTTGCGTAGCTTAATTAGCGGCTCGTACGCTTTGCGCTTGCGATGCGCTACCCTGTTCAACGACGGCGTGCCACGGTGAGCGCGCTCGCAAAGTAAAACCCCGTCCTGCACGGGAATAAACAGGTGCGGCGTGCCACCATTGGATTCCCTCCCACCCACGCTCCACGCAGTTAAGCAAAAACAAACACGCCGCGATTACTTTGCTCCGATTTAACGGGCTGTTTACAGAGCTGCGTATTCGCGCACGCTAGTTGCTTAATTCGCTATCTCGCTATTAGACAATCGCGGGGGGCGCGACCGCCACCCCGCCACCCCATCACACTGGTGCGCGAGCGTTAAGCCCTACTGTAAACAATCGTACAGGTACACGAGCGCTAAACGCCACCAAAACCAGACGCGTAGGCACGTGTACACTGAGCACTCCGCCTCGTTGTAAACAACCGCGCACGCACGCGAGCGCAAAGCTCTACTGTAGGCGATTGCGCAGGTACGCGAGCGCTGGGCACCACCGAAAATAGTCGTGTAGGCACGCGCGCGCTGAACAATACTGTAAACGATCGTACAGGTACGGACACCAAGCACGCTCTACTCCCTTATTTGCCGCAAACAGCCGCGTGTGCGCACGAACACAAAACACTCTCCACCCTCCTCTTCACCCTCCAAAGACCACACGAAACAGTTTATTCCCCTACCAGTTTTTATTAACTGCGAGCAACCCGTTAAGCTACGCATAATTGTGTGGGTCAGTGGATGTCAGCCTATTCCCCTTGGGATCCTAGACTGTATTTCATCTGCCTATCGCTCTGCTTTCTACCCTCGATCAAATAGCCCAAACTTACCTCTCTCTCTTACTCACGTGTACTTCCACTCTGCTGCGCTGGAAGCTGTAGGAACGCGATCAGTAGAGGGTTGAGCCTGGCTGCGCTGAAGTTCGTCATGCGGACGTCTCGAACGGCTGACTCCCCTCCTGCGTGGACCGCGATGATTTTTGAAGAAGACTGTCTTGCTACCTGAATCCCCCTCCCTTTATCCCACCTACAACAAAGGAATTTCGCCGTTTCACTCCCTTGGCCTCCCGTCCAATCAGGGGCTCGGATTTTCCCGCCCTTTCGATACCCGGATCCCAGCTCGGGTGATGTCGCCGCAGTGATCTCTCCGACGTCCGCTCTCTGTTCTCCCGCTACCAGTCCACTGACCCGTGCTTGTGCGTGCGTGGTTCCACTCGCGGTGGCACGATGGCCCTTGCCGTGACCATGCAACTTTAATATTAGGTCATGGCGCCGCAGTGCATGTCAGCTACAGGGGGAAGATCGCCCAATTTCCCGGCCGCAAGAAACCATGAAGTTCGATCCCATTAGGGACTTCTGGAAAAAAACCTATCGGCCGGGTGACCTCCCCTCCCGGCTCTACGTGGGGCGTGTGTGCGTTCGTGCGGGCGGGGGGGGGGGGTGGCGAGGGTGCACCGCGTCGGCGTCGGCATCCCCCGGTGGCGGCTTCACGGTGGTGGGCACGGCCTCGGCAGAGCGGCTCTGCTGCGGCGGCCTCACGACTGTGCAGTGGGCAAAACGCGGACGTCTGAGAAGGCACCGGCCCCGGGAGAGTGGCGGGAAATCCGAGGCATCGGTGACGGCGTCGCGGCTGTGGGCACGGCTCCGCTGGAGCGGCTCTGCTGCGGCGGCACCACACCCTGCTGACTCAGACTGATTCGAGTAATAGTGGCTCGCAGACACACCGGGAATAAATCGTTAGTGATCGATAACAGCCTCGTGTGGTTTCTACGAGTGTGGGGAAAGTGCATGGTGGTGTGTTTGCGCTCGCCGGAACGCGTGTGGTCGGTGCGCGGTGTCACGGTAGAAGACACGCCGCGCCCGAAGGACTCGGCGAGTGAGCGCTTCGTCCTGTGACCCCGGACTCCCGCCCTGCTGCGTGTGGGCTATCACCAATCCCAAATATCCGCCCCTCCAGCCCTTTAAATAAACTCCAATACAACCCCCCAATCGGCTACGCGTGTACGAGTGACGTCCCTGCCCTCTGACCCCCGACTCCCCCGTCCCGCGCGTGCGATTGGTGTGTCGCTCTAAAAAAATCCCCGCCCCGCAGCCCTTTAAACAATCTCCATTGCCCGCCCTCGGCGGCAATGCGTGTGCGAAGGACGTCATTCGCTCTGACCCCTGACCCCCCGTTCAGCTCGTGTGAGTGGTGCGCGGGGTTGTGTGAGCAGAGACGTCGCGTTTGAGTGGCTGAGAAGCGACGGATTGATTCCAGGCAGCCACGTGCCAGCCCCGAGCTATGCCCCACAAACAGGACCTGCGGACCCGAGGGGCTGCGGCGTGAGGAGAGGAGCCGGAGAGCGGCAGCCCTCTCCCCGCGAGCGAGGATTCGAGTAGCGGCTGCTCTCACTCGACCGAGGAGTCCGGAGCCCGCAGCCCTCTCGAGATCAGCCCTCCCCCGGGGGGGAGCCGGGGGCCCGCGTCCCCCACAACTGACAACCTGTGTACCAACTGGCCGAGCGAGAGTTTGTGTGTATTTGAGCGTAATCGTGCCAGTGTTTAGCTCTACCAGGGAGTTTTATGCAGCAGAGTGTTTCGGTGTAGCAGGGTGTCCGGATTGTGCCGGCACACTTTCCTTCTATCCGTAATGTCGTAGGGTGAGCTCCATTAAAAGTTTACTCGGACCCCAACCTGTCAAAGCGCCTAATCTTTGAACGTGGTTCTCAACATCGTCCCTCACCCATGCTACGTACCTATGAGACGTCCTGCTTTTACAAATGTTGATGAACTGGAGGGCAAAGGTCTGGAGGACCCCACATGGAGTCTGGTTTCTCACACCCGAGCCTCCTGTGACATTTCTGGAGGCTTCTCTGGGATTTTTGTCCCATTTATTGAGTGCGGATTTGGCTTACTTCTGGCTTCATCCCAAGACGTCATCCAGTTGGGAAATACCCGAAGGTTGTGGGAGTCGCCCCGTGCTTCAGTTTCTTTCCAACCCTCGCAATGGCCGGTTGCTCACCAGCCGGAAGTCTTTTGTTGCATACACCACGACCGAGGTGTTGAGAGCAGCCATCTCGTGGCTGGTCGGCAATGGAGATGGTATTGTCGATTTGGGGAGCGTGAGTCTGTGGCGTTGGTGGTGCTGCTGTCACGGAGGCGACACGAGTTTAGGAAATTCAGTTTTGTGGGTTTCCTGTAGCGAGCACTGAAAGATCCTCCCTTCCTCTTTCTCCCCCCTTGTCTCTACTGTCTCCATGTCCCCGTTCAACTCTTTCTACACCGCTTTCCTTGAATGTGCAGCCGCCTTTACGGCCTCCCCTCTCCCCTTCCCTCCACCTCCAACCCATCTCCGTCGTAATCTCCTCCCCTTTGTTCAGGCTCTTCCCTTTCTTCCTCAGTCTATGTATGGGGTTATTGTTTATCGGGCTATTATACAAAAAATGGAGCTTATTTTAGCCTTTGAATAGGATTTTCTGTTTTCTTTCGGTAGCGTGTTGCGCACATAGGGAAGATCGAGCCACGCCACCGGTTCCCATGATCAAAATCTTTCTCAACTTGTCTCCCTCGGTAGGAATGCCTTTCCTTCTCCAGCAGGCAATTGTCTTCTCTCTCTCACCTCCGTTATTTCTTCTGATGCGCTTTCTTAATCTCGCTTGCTGTGTGTATCGACTCTATCATTCAACAAGGGCAAATTAAAAAAATTGCTTTTTTTTCTTCCACTGCTTTACCACTATACCTCCTGAGTGGGTACTCGGAGTTTCATCTAATGTACTATTTGATGAGTCGCTTCCACACAGCACAAAGGCGGAAGCTATCCGAACTGTAAATTTTTCTTTCAATTTCGATAGATTCTCGAATTATTCTTGGCCAGCAGTAGCTAGTTTTGCACAGAACTTCAACATTAAAATCAACTGAGTGTCCTTGTTGGCACGTGTGCTCTGTTACTGCTGAACACGGGTGCCAACAAATAATACATTATTTAAATGCATGCCTATAAAGGGCAGCATACTTCAATAGGGATTACCATTGGTACGGCTATTTTAATACACAATAGACAGGAAGGACAAGATCAAAGGGCTCTCATAATGCACATGCATAATGTACGTTGACTCGGTAATCTCCCCCCCCCCCCCCACTTTGCGCGAGAGTGTCACAAATCTGGCTGTCGCCTGATGAAGCTAGTTGTAATTACTGGCAAAACGTCGTACTCCGATTGTAAATGTTGTCGCTTGGCTCTCCAAAGTACCAGTGACGAATTGGCTTGTTCTGTTTCCGTGACAACCCTTACTAGTTGGCTGTGTCGAGTGGTGGCGGGTTTTAACGACACGTTTAAATATGTACGCGATCTAACCCAAAAAACACCTCTATGGATGATATTGGGCCCGAAAGCCTACGTGTTAAACCAAAATTAAAAATATTTACAAAATAACAATAATTTCAAGTTTTCCTCATTCACATCGTGATTCGTATGAAAAGACATGAGATGATTGAGACATGTTAAATCATAAACTATTTATTAATATATGTATACAGATAGTCCTCGACAGCAATGTCCTTGTCCACGTGCAAACAGAGTTAGGATAGCAGCCTCCTTTAAAAGTCAGAGTAGATTTATACGCTGTAGAAGACAGTTGACGAATCCTCGCTGCTTGATTCCTCCTCGGATCCCTTCAGCAGTGAATCGTCACCAGTCTTCTCTGCCTGCTCATTCTCCATGTGGCACCGCTGGGGTGGGTGCGATACGCAAGGAGACTCCTTATGCAGCGAGCAGCGAAGCAGGCCCATCTCTGCCTGCTCATCCTCAACGTGGAATTGAGGTGATGGCGGTGAGCTGGGGGCATCGGCGAGGAGGGTGTTACGGAGACGGCCCAGCTCTGCCTGCTGCAGAATCGTCTGTACGACAAAGCGCTCCCGGCGCATGCAGGCGCGCACATGGGATAGCGTGTCCGGGATGATGTATGCAATGCAGGCCTTCGTGAGTAACACCACGTGCTGCACACGTCCACACACAGGTAAAGGATTTTCAGTTTCAGGATATGCATGTAAAGGGTGCTTACTAAATATAATATGGCAGCATCTCAATGTGCTTTACATCTCAGATCAACTATTCCGGGGACCTGCAGCCTAGGCATATTATATTGTTACGTCGTTTTTCCCAAATTAAATTAAGTCATTTGAGTAATTTTTGAACATTTGGCAAATTATACCGAGGCACTTTTTTTTAATTACTTAATGGGTTTTTTACGTTCACTATGCAGCAGGCAACATTTATGATGTGCAGTTAATGCACCCACCGTATTCACCTGGGCAGCCGCAAATTACCTCAACAATCAGCAAACACACTCGGCCATGTCACCACTACAAAGATTCCCTGTGTAGCCTTTCACAGACTGAGACAAGTGCATCTATGAAGGGTGGCACAGTGCCTGTGGGGGTGGTGTGCACCTTTATCTCGCCAGTGATGATTTTCACACACTTCATCAAGTACTCATTTTAAGACAGAATCAACTTAAGGGAAGCTCAACACTGGTTCTAATATTTTCCACTGTTGTTGGCTGTGGCCAGAAATAGTACTCCGGTCACACAGGATTGGTAGCGCAGTTCACAAACAACAACGCAGCCGCTCCCCTTCCCACCCACACGCACACATGCTAATGTGTGACAAATTGCATCAACAACATGAATCGTCTGCTGCATGATGAAAGTTAGTATTGTATTACCACTATTATTTGTGATCTCAGAAATACTGTGCAATTGTGAGGTGTAATAGCATTACTGACATTATCTGTAATGACCCATTGACAATGATCACGGTTTGCTCTGCTGACCTTAACAACTGCTCACAGATGAGTCTATACGATGGTGCAGTAGTGTAAGGCTTTGCACACTAGACTTGCAATCCAGAGGTCACGGGTGTGAATTGATCTTTGGTCGTGGCAGTGTAAACAATGGTGAAAGTTTTTTTTACATTCCACTGCCTCTATCCACCTAGCAGTGTAAATGGAATACATCCAGTCAATTGGTCGGCTGAGTTTGGTGCTGTCCAGTGTGGGAACTCCCACATCTTCCCAAGACGTCTGACAAGTGTGGAAGAGCAGTTAAAATACATCTTAAGGGTCTCTCTTGAGCTCACTATAGCAGGAGCCCTTTTGCCATCAGTGACATGAGCAAGTAATTGGAGGGCTGTACCTTTATCTTTCAATGGGTTTATGAATGTGTGTGTGTGTGCATGTTGATGTGTACCTGCATGGCAATGACAAAGGCCAGCTTTGCCGTCAGTACTTGCCAGTACTGCTTGGTGACGGAGTAGGCTTGGGGATGATCCGGTGGGTAGCGATAACCAGGATACCTACACACGTACAACCACAAGCACGCATGGACTATATTGAGCAAAGTGCCTCGAAAGTAGAGTTGGCGCTAAATTGAACAAGTATGGTTGTGCACAAACGGTATATGCGTTCACAGCCCTTTAAAAAATCCGCTTCTGAAAGAGGGCCTTCCCACAACGTGCAGCTTGTGGGGGCTCTTTTGACCATGGTTCACGCTGGTCCATGCCAGGTTGGTGAAGGCAGGGAGTACAGATAATGGGAGAGCAATATAGCACAACTGTTAATTTTGCTGAACTACCCACTGCTGACAACCTAGCTCCGCAGTCGCCTACTGCACCTGCATTGTGCATGGTGATCATCAATCTAAGCACGAACAAAGCTCAAGCCTGCTTGACTTCCGGAATCTAAGATCAGCTGCATTCGTGGTGATTTGGTCATAGTCAAGGAAGGTTATATTAAATATCGATCAATATGGTTATATTGATTATAGTTGTGTATGTCAGCAATTCAAAAACGTTAGAGAAAAGGGTTGGTAGATCGCATCAATTTCTTAACTAACTGTGCTGTGAGGTGACCAGAAGATGGCTGTAGAGCAAGTGGTTTCATGTCTGTGTGGACTTTTAAGCTTCATTTCATTATCATGGGTTCTCCAGCACCTCTTATTGCATCCCACATGCATAAAACCAACTTAAACTGGAATCCCAATGCGCAGTCTTCCTGCAAAGGGATCTTGAGACTCAATTATGCAGTCGTGGATTGATAGATAAATAAATAACATTACTCTTTAGCAAGGTAAGAATGAGCTAGAATTTATATCAATCTATTATTATACTTCTCTGAGTGGGACTTTGGTTGTGAAGCCATCCCACCCGTACCCACTGCTCCCCCCCTCCAATTCCCCCTCCCCCACCCCCTTTACTGTCCCCGCCCACCACGCACACTCCTCCCCCAACCCTACCACAACCCCTTACTACCCAACTAAGCCAAACCCTGTGTCCAGGGTAAGGGGCAGGGCCTAAACAGAGGTGGGGCCTAGGGGAAGTGTGGGTCTTAAAAGGAAAGTCACAGAGTGAAAAGAGGAAGAGAACGAGCCTAATCAGGAAGGGGCAGAGCCAGGAGGACGCCACACCCAGAAGGATGTCGCATCTACCTGGACAACACACCCAGAGATCAGTGCATCACATTCGCAGGGACGGCACCCCCGATAGCTGGGCATGACACTGAATAGCACAAACCTGCAGGTTGTGTGGATTGCCGGATCAAACCAGGCTGGCAGGATGTTGGGATGATTTTGCTCCTTGAAGTCGCTGATCTTGAAAATTGAAAGGCTGTCCTCCGTGTACCCATGCATTGTAGGCGAACCTGTTCCATACTCTGCTGAGTATCCATAATAATACACCAGGCGTGGGATGATGTCCGTTGTGAACGCCAAGATGCATGACTGTGGAATAAGCATACGGAGGCACAGCGATAGCGGTCACCTAGCATGCAATGATTTTACCAAGGCTTCTGAACATCTCACCTTGACAATTACATTCATTTTCACAAATACAATTTGGGGGGTTGCTGCCAGAGTGTAATGGTTAGCATATAAGGACTTGCAATCTGGCAGTCGTCAGTTCAGTCTCCTGACACAACAGTTGAAGCAATGGATCATTTTCTTAAATCTCCCCCACCTCTGTCCAATTAGCAATATAAATGGGTTCATCACTGTTTTAGCACAGGTAATTCCACATCTTACAACATGTCTGGTCATCATGGAAGAGTAGGCCAAATACCGTGTAGAGGGGTTCTCGAGAGCTACCTTTAGTTGAGGCCCTTCTGCCAGCAGTGACATGAGCAAGCAATTGCAAGGCTTTACCTTTTGCGATTTTGGGAGAGAGTGGATAGGAGCGGTGGTGCAGTGATTCGTGCCTGCACTTTGAATTCAGCACACATGCAATTGACTTCCAGCTACGACTAACATCAGTGACGAGTGATACCCGAACCGCTCCTAGTCCCCCACTACACCTCTTCTCAAACCTGCCATGACCAGAATGGTGAAGTATGGTAAAAAGAACCCAAACGGCTAACATGACATGTTATGTCACTCATAAGATGGGATATTGAGCGAGAAAGCGAGCGGACAATCTGGCGACTTACATTGGTAATTACGGAGAGGGTGGCAACGATACTCAGAATGTCGGCCCAGGCTCCAATTCCTCTTGCTCGCGAAACCACAGGCCTCCTCATCTTTGTTACGAGCTTCCACGCGTCGACCCGCACTTCAATGATGTTGTTGAGCAGTGCGAGCAATGGCGCAAGTGGGAATGATGCCACAAAGAGAGTGACAAACCCGAATTGGATAACTGGGGTATATTTTGAGAATGGGTAGGGGGGCAAGGATAGAATAATGAGTGAAAAAGGATATAGACATAGACTCTTAATGCTGTTATGCTGTGATTACTTTAAGCAAATCAAACATTTTGATTTAAAGCTTTCGTGACTGCAGTAATTCATATTCTTAGTTTTTTCGGTAAAGTCACGTTGAAGAGAAACAACAAAATAACAAAATATATATAAAACAATAAAAAATTCTCACGACGTTTCGACCATAACTCAAACGGTCATCATCAGGTGTGTCGGTTTGCATAAATTTATTTTGAAAACGGCATATTTATTTATTTATATAAAAATAACGTTTGCGTCACGCGCAACGATTGGCTGTTTGCCAGGACTAGTCCATCTATTTTTTGAAAAGAGGAGGGGGGAGACGAAATTTGTTTTTATGTATGCTGTCTGAAAGGCGCTGTAAGCGTGAACAATCAATCAAGAACTAAAATGATTTATCAAATCTTTCCAATGATTGCTAAGATAGAATCCATCTTCTCGGTTGAAATTGTCTCTGTGTTTGTATATGTGGATAGCCTCATGAACGAATCTCTCATGGAAGCCAGATGGCTTACAAAGAACCTCCGTCTTGGAAAAGTCAATGGCATGTGAGCCTACTGAATTAGAACAATGATCTGCTACGGCCGAGGTGTTGGTCCTACCGTGTTTAAGGTCTGCTTTATGTTCACGAATGCGGTCCGAGATATGGCGTTTGGTTTCTCCAATGTAACTACTACCAATGTAACTACTACCATGAAGAAGAACCCTCTTGAGGAGCCTTTCAAAACCATCACTTTACCCTACATTGCTGGGATCACAAAAAAGATCTCCAAAATCTTGAATAAACACAAGATCCAGGTCCGTTTCAACACATTACATAAAATCCGTGATCTGGTTCCGTCTGTAAAAGATGTGATTCCGGACATACAATACCCTGGTGTCTACAAACTAAGTTGCCTCTGTGGTAGTAGTTACATTGGAGAAACCAAACGCCATATCTCAGACCGCATTCGTGAACATAAAGCAGACCTTAAACACGGTAGGACCAACACCTCGGCCGTAGCAGATCATTGTTCTAATTCAGTAGGCTCACATGCCATTGACTTTTCCAAGACGGAGGTTCTTTGTAAGCCATCTGGCTTCCATGAGAGATTCGTTCATGAGGCTATCCACATATACAAACACAGAGACAATTTCAACCGAGAAGATGGATTCTATCTTAGCAATCATTGGAAAGATTTGATAAATCATTTTAGTTCTTGATTGATTGTTCACGCTTACAGCGCCTTTCAGACAGCATACATAAAAACAAATTTCGTCTCCCCCCTCCTCTTTTCAAAAAATAGATGGACTAGTCCTGGCAAACAGCCAATCGTTGCGCGTGACGCAAACGTTATTTTTATATAAATAAATAAATATGCCGTTTTCAAAATAAATTTATGCAAACCGACACACCTGATGATGACCGTTTGAGTTATGGTCGAAACGTCGTGAGAATTTTTTATTGTTTTATATATATTTTGTTATTTTGTTGTTTCTCTTCAACGTGACTTTACCGAAAAAACTAAGAATATCAAATCAAACATGTTTTCAATGCATTGAATGTGTTTTAGTCAAAGGAGACCCCAAAATATGATCACATTTTCGTATAATTTGTTCACAAAATTATCGTGTCCATTACATTGGCCACTGAGATGCGACCAGCCACTACCATCTTTAATGCTCATCTCTGGTTCACCTGGGTTTCTTTTGCAGCATTTTCCACCACTAGGTGGCTATAATGACAAGATCACACCCTGTATTGAGGACTCCATTAACCGTATCACACATTTTTAGGCATATGCACTGTGATTGAAATGCCAACAAATCACAGCAGTTAACCACAGTGGACATGATGCACCACAGTTTTAAATATATATTATGGGGAGAAACGTCAACCCAAGCTGACCAATGTAGCTGCATTGGTTAGCAGACAAGAGGAGTAAATATGTGCTCCTATTGTTTCTAAAACTTAACTCCGTACATATGCACATACGCGCATGCTCAAAGACAATTGTGTTACAGTATATCCATAGATTGGTGCCTATGGCCAAATCACCCAGTATGCGTCAGATTTAATCAGATCCCAGAAGTTAAGGAGAGCTGAGCCTGGAAATTGGTTGGATGGGTGACCATGCAACAGTTGTTGTGGGGTTGTGAGCAGCAGAGGACAGTGCAGCAAATTACATTGTTGTATTGTACATCTAAGCTCTTACATCTGTGCTCCCTGCCTTCAACAACCCGAAGTGTGGGTAATTTCCCTCCCACAACAATGTCCGACAGATACACAGGGGCCGTACACACGTGCCTATATAGTCAAATGATACCCAATTGTGTGTGTTTTTTTATAATAAAGTAAAACGCGTTGACTCCGTAGTGTGATCCTCTGAGCTCATTGTACCCATCTCGAGGTATTCATCAAAGAGTCCAAGTGGGCTCTGGGGCTGTAGGTCCATGTCTTGCTCCCAGCGCGTGTAGACAGCCTCAGGCCTTAGCTTGGCCCGACGCTGGGCCCACCAATTGCTGAACCATCTGGGGAATTGTGGAGGGAGGTACGCATGTGCAGACACAGAGACACCCTTACACACGTGCATATCCATTTGTTCATCAACACTAGGTTTGCTATTTCATAGCTTTCCACTGTGTTTTCAGGTTGTATCATTTGAATATCCCAAGCACGTGGAGCGAAACGTCAAGACATGCCAAACAATATGCGGTATGACACAAAACATGTCAGAGAGCTGTACAAAACAACTGCTAAAACCTAAGTAGTAGCTGTTTTTCATTTAGCCCGTTGTCAATCCACTACACTCTTTCAGTCATGGGAGTTGCTTGTCTAATATTATGAAACTATGTACGAAGCGTCTGATCGGAATATCGCATGATACTAACGAGGTGAACTTTGTCCACTTGACTGGTGTTCACTGCTTAACCAGTGCACACTGCTAACAAGCTGTCGACCCGAGTTTTCGCTGAATGCGTTTTCACACAACACATTTTCATTGTAACATGGTTCTTATATTTGGGAAAACTTTTCACACAACGTGGAACGTGTCCATTATAATGTGGAATGCACACTGTTAAAACGCCGAACGCGGCCATTATGATGCGTTCCTGAGCAGTCGACGATGAACGACTGTCTTGAGTTGCGCGGCTGAGCAGTTTGATAAAGGATGCCGAATGATACAGTAACACGGCAGCCTAGCCTGAGTTATTTATCCCACCATGGGATGACTGCATGTTGAATTTACTGTGAAAATGTGATTAACTCAGTAATTCCTTGCTTTGCGCGTTTTTACTTCACGCGGAAATTTTCAGGAACGCATCTACCGCGTTACACGAGGAAACGCCGTAATCAGACTTCACAGCTTTCATGTGTTCATGCGATACTTACGGGATGATGACCTCCTGAAAATTGCCAACCATCTGCTTCACTACCATGATGACAGTGAGTTGAGAAGTCAGTTCAAAGAGACAGCCGTTTGGGGGACACTGGAGGGGGGATGGGGTGGAGAATAGATTCAGGTTAAACACTGAAGATATGAAATATTGGGTAATACATATATGGATACCACACATCATTTCTAATGATCCTCTCACATTCTTCTCTTCAGTCAATTGCACACTGCAAAAGTGACGGCTCCATATGTTAGAGGGGACAGTGATTAAGAATATCAATATTCTCCAGATTATAAGAAACACTTTCCCCCTCCCCCTCACGTATTTTAAATAAATAAAAATGGTGGCGCATCTGATAATGTTTTGTTTGTTGTCCTTCCCCCACACATCCGATGCAGGCTGTGTACGGTGCAAAATAAGTTCAACACACAACATGCATACTGCAGTTGGTGTTTAGTATCAGGTGAGTTTAATTCAAGAGCATCGTCTAGTAAATATAATAATCGTAAAACATGAAATTAAGTTGGTAGAAAACACAGAGGCACTTAAATAATAAGCTGTATTCTTTATCCTTTATGTGTATTGTTTTTGAGAGGATATCAATCAATGAATCGCCCTCGTAACGATTTTCTACAAATCTGCAACAGGACAAAGTAGGCACCTTAATATAACACCAAATATACTCATAATAATCATCTCATGTGTCAACAAGTCTGCCTTCAAACAGAAACATGAGCAACAGGTGCACATTTTGGGCAATGGACTTTCTTCCGAGCATAGAGTGACTGCAAATACTCAGGGTGACTCTGAATGGCAATTATGTAAATGTTAAACTACGTGTCATTAACACTGTCTTAATGACATTGATTTAACGTGTGCACAACGCAATGCTGCTTAATTCCTTACTCCAGAATTCGTTCTTGATATCATATTACGGGGCCGTTCTCTAACAACGTGCTCCACTGCGCCACAGTGAGTCATAGGTAGTGACTAAACATATCCTTGAGGGGGGCTGAAATACTGTACATTTTTAAGGATGATCAAATATATAATTTTAAATAAATGGCGTTTGATAAATACGGTATATAATTGAAAATGTCCAATGAGAGACCACAAGGGTACTACTTGCAAAGTATGTGATAAACTAACACCCTCAAGGTAACTGGGTTACCAATTGCATCAGTCTAACACGTGTTCTGCTCGTGGTGACCTCGTGCTCTCTCAAGTCTGGTTCCGAAAACTTTTTTACTCCGGAGACTGTGTTAATGCTAGAGCTGGTGACCAGGTGTGAAGACAATGAGGCCTTTTAGAGTTCCAAAAGAAAGAGTCCTTATTTCGACATTTCACCAACAGCACGGTGTGAAGACAATTGTTGGGAAAAATATCAACTACAAAAGTAAAACATGAAAATGTTGTACAAACAGCATAGAAAAGACAGGGCCAACCCCTCAGATCTACACACCTCCTCGATTCTCCATTTTCCAAAGTAAGTGTAGCTTCCGGGGAAGCCGATGAATTTCCCTTTGAAAAATGCAATGTAGAAAGACGCCGAGTAGAAGTTGACGAACTGAAATAAGAATTTCTTGAACGTCAGCCGATACTCATATTCTCCTTGCGTCTTGGGCATCTCTGTGGGTGTGATACAAAGGCACACAGGGACACAGACATCAAACAGGGCAATCGGTTTTGATGTTACTTACATAGTTTCTGGCACACAGGCTACGAAAAGCCACTGATAATGATGCCGCATTGAGGAATAGCAACATTTCACAATGTGACGTGCTTTGATATCCATTAAAATGAATTTGAAGATCAAAAGTGAATTTCAAAGATGTTGCTGGGGAATGAGTGACAGTGGACAAGTTCATATTCTTAGTTTTTTCGGTAAAGTCACGTTGAAGAGAAACAACAAAATAACAAAATATATATAAAACAATAAAAAATTCTCATGACGTTTCGACCATAACTCAAACGGTCATCATCAGGTGTGATGATGACCGTTTGAGTTATGGTCGAAACGTCGTGAGAATTTTAAAAAATTCTCATGACGTTTCGACCATAACTCAAACGGTCATCATCAGGTGTGATGATGACCGTTTGAGTTATGGTCGAAACGTCGTGAGAATTTTTTATTGTTTTATATATATTTTGTTATTTTGTTGTTTCTCTTCAACGTGACTTTACCGAAAAAACTAAGAATATGAATTACTGCAGTCACGAAAGCTTTAAATCAAAAGTGGACAAGTTGCTTACCAGGTGTTGTTCACCACATTCACCTTGTGGAGTGTCCTTCAGTCTCCATTTGCAATTAAGCCATTTACACTGTCCGTATAATGTCTGAAAGCCAGTGCACTTGATTTTCAAATATCTTTAAGGTGTATTAAATTTCGATTTAAAGCTTTCGTGACTGCAAGGATTCATTTTCTTTGGTGCTTTCGGTAAAGTCACGTAGAATGAGAATAAAATAATAAATTGATAAAATAAAATAACACAATAATATTCTCACGACGCTTCGGCCACAACACAAGCGGCCTTCATCAGGTGAAGGGACGAGACTGTCTGGAGGACAGCGCTAATTATCATGGGTCACCTTTCAGAGGGGGTGCAGGCTTCAGCAGGATAAATTACTAATAAAGGGCTCAGTAGCGGGCAACATGACCAACACAAGCAGAGAGCTGTTTGCTGGCTAGAAGGTAGCAATGCAGCAGTGAGGGTCAGCCCACAATTACATTCAGTGATTCAATGGATCGAGAGGTGAAATCAGAGCGCTAAGTTGGCACCATTGAGATCCTGGGTTTAAATCCAGGCAGCGGCCTCTGGTAACATGTGTTCTCAAGTGCAGTAAATTAATGGCTTCAGGACGATTACTAATGATGGCATTACATCTGTAACATACACCATTTGGTTCATCACTTAATTTGGTGAAATTTTAGTTGTGAGAATGAGCAATTAGACTGTTACGAGATTAACATTATATTCCGTAGCAGTGTGGATTGAAAAGTGCTTCCCTCTAATGTGTGAACCAGAGTTCACTTGAATGAAGGGTCTCAGAGGTAGCTCACTTCTAGGGCCATTTCATGACATTAAGGGTTGCACTGGTCTACAAGAGATCCCATTGGATACTTCATCTCAAGACACGATTCTGATAGCCCAATCGGAATGAAACTGGAGGAAAAATTTAACAGAGTTCTGACAAAAACAGGCAGTAGTTGAACAAGTGACTGGATGATGCACTGATGCTGCTATTCATGGCCTCATGGTGCAAGGTTAAAATCATGATGACATTTTACAGCGACAATATTTACCATGCACAACATTTATCCAATCTTCAAATTTACATGTGTTCTCTGGTGGCATATAATAAAATAAACATATGCAAACCGTGATGGTGATGACACCTACCAAGATCAGTGAGGACGAGGGCCAGCTTGTCGTAACCTTTGTTGAGTAGTAGTATGATTACGATGTTGAGGATGGAGGCCGTGATGGTGGTAACCATATCAGGTGTGAGTAGGGCACCGATCACCTTGATCTTGGTCACATGATTGGGGATACTCGAGGAGAGTATGCCAAAGATGGACAGGCGGTAAACAACCACACCCAAAATTGCAGCAAGAATCAGGAGGATCTGCCAGTAACACAAGAAACACACAGGTGGGTGAGATGTACAGTCTTGTAGCTCTTTTCCACTGTATAACCAAGCCGTGAGTTAGCTGTGCCAAGCTAGCCTGGTGTGACTCAGGAGGTGCCAGTTCGTTTGTCTACTGCAGAACCAAATGACTGGCAAAACGTCGTACTCAGATTGTAGATATTGTGGATTTGCTGTACTAGTAACGAATTGGCATGTTCTGTTTACGTGAACAACTTTACTAATTGGCTTTGTCGGGTGGTGGTGGGTTTAATGACACATATTTACGCGATCTAATCCAAAAAAAATATTATGGATGATATTGGTCGCGAAAAGCCTACATGTTAAACAAAACCTGAGCTGTTTTGCTAACATCACACACAATGAACGTGTAATGGTAACGTCACTTGGTCAATTGTAGAAAATGATGCAAGGTTATGAAAGGAATTACTATCCCTGGCCCTGCTTGACCTCGAGCCACGTTCAGATGTGAAGTTGAGACCAAAAGCCACAGGGCCAAGGTGAGGTCAAGGCGGCAGCTTTTTAGGCCACAATCAGTGTCAAGGTCACTCAAGGTTGGGTGCGCTAGTATGAGGCCAGTGTCAAGGTCGGTACCTCTAGTAAAACTCCTCGGACTGAGGCCACACACTCAAGGCCAAGGAGCTGAGGAAATCTTTTCCATCTGGCCTTAAGGCCGAGGACTAGTCTCGAGAAACCCAAATCGAGGTTGACAGGAGCAGGTGGATAACATGATACGGCTCATGATGTATTCATTGCCTTGGGCCACCTGTAAATATTTCAGGTGATTGGATTGACAAAGGGCTGTAAGTTATATAATTATGCATGTATCTATACCCCCACTTGTAATCACTCAATGGATCACACAGGAGGAACAACATAGTTTGAGAGCGATTCTGACTGGTGGAGCAGAGTGTGGAGGTTAGGATTGGGTCAAGTAAAAATATATATATATGTGTATAACCCGTATATGAATCCACTGCTGGATGATGGCCTTCCCAACCCTGCGCAGATTGTCAGGGTTATTTTCCCATACTTCACCATGCACACCAGTACAGGTTGGTAAAGGATGGAAGCAAAAGAATGCAGTTCTCTGTTGGCCACAAGGTAGCTCTGCAGCAGCCTACAGTCCATTTTGTGCATGATGGTTACCCATTCGTGCAGTACCCAGGCTCAAAACCTGCTTCGCCTCCAAGATGAGGCACATAGCAGGTGACTTGGCCATAGCTCACTGGATCAGGAGAAGGGGTTCAATGTTGCTGTTGAGTTGGCGGACTCACCCAGAACAACACCATGATCCCGGAGAGGCAGTATCGGAACCTCAGTATCCTCTTAGGCATATGAGGCTCCTCCTTCTGCACTCACAATGCACGGACACAGACGGAAAAGCATTTGTATATAGATTAGTCTGTCGGAGTGACCAATGTTAGTGTGAGCCGTTAAGGTTGACTGGTGAACTATTATTTGTTTTCCCCACTACTAGTTAAGCATGCGATGATATAAAGGAAAGGATTTGATGGTCCTGATGTCTGAGAGTTGAGCTGGCAGCGCTGATATTTCTTGGTTTTAATCCAGGCAGCTGCCTCCAATAAAACCAAGTAGTAAGCCGATCAGCCTGGTCACCAATATTACATTTGTTTCTTTTCTTAATTTGGACAAATTTCACCTTTCAGAATTAAAAAAGATGAGTTTGACCATCATGAACATTTCTTTGTAGCAGGGCTGATGCGAAAGGGCCACCCTCTAGTGTGTGTTCACTTGAAGGGATCTTATAAGTAATTATGTAAAATCTGCTTCAGCAAACCTTTCCATAACATAGAGTTCCAAATGGACATTGTTTCATAACGATGCCGATAGGACAATCGGGATAATATTTGGAGGAAAACACAATTGACCAAAGGCCAACAAATATGTTAGAAGAAAAACTAGGAAAACAGTGAACAGTTACACATTCAACATTACAAAACAGAGGTGTGTGTGTGTGCAATGAGGTAGTCGCTGTGGTGACAGCAAAAAGCATTACCATGGTGATGATGTTACATTTCGTGGTCGTGCAGCGAGCCAGGTACTCGGGCCGGATGGGGTCTCCTTCCTCCGCCGCTGCCGTCAGGTCCCAGCGGTATGCGAGCGATGCCTGGCGACGCTTCCAAAATTCCAGGAACACCGTGGCTGTTGCGACACACCACACGGGGAGGATTTACTTTGAAAAGTAATTTGACTATCGATTGCTCAAGGGTTCAAAAGTTACCTAATGTAGTCTGTTAAATGTAATGTTCAAAGTAACTTCATTAGTACTTTCTTTTTCTTTCAAAAATACCTTTATTGGCTTTTTTTGGTACATTGCCACAATTTTATCCCACTTGCACTGAGTGGCATGGCATGAGATTGAGATTTCTTTTGGATCTATAACAGAGCAGTGCTGCTCTTCGTGTTACAAAACGTTACACAAAAGCGAATGTCACAGAGCTACCTCTGTGATCTCTGATCCACATAGTAGGGGTAGCTCTTTCCCAACTGCTTTGCCACGGAGAGGAGCGTTTGTTACGTGATAGTCAAGCTAACATTTTTATTCTCAGAGCTGGAATGTAGCCAAATTAAGTACAGAAGCAACTTCAACATTATGGATTTTTTGTATTTGTTGTGCAGATATCGGTGATTGAGTTGAGACCATCATCTCGCTATAATTGAAAAACTTGTTTAATCGCAGGTGGCCACTTTCATTTCAACACAGAATCTCAGCGGCGGCAACGCAGCACTCTGAACTCTGAGCCACCTGGCCACTTTGTATTTTTCATGGAATCGCCTTGGGGTAGCGCATTCGTTGCTTGTTGCAGAGGTTCGTGGTTCAAATTATGTGGCTGCCCTGATTAATATTGCCGGTGTATTAATTACACAAAAATACACACCATCTGCTTCACAGTGGACATTAAAGATTATCGGTTATCATTCGTAAGAGTAGGACAATGTGTACAAGTCATGGTCCAAATGTGCCCTCATTGAGCAGTGGGTTCATAATAGGACTGTCAGGATCACTGCATACGAACATTGCAAGACATGATGGTACTGTATATGGTTGTACGTATGTATGTTGAACTTCTTTAACACTGTATGTGGCCAAATGTGCTCATCATCATTGCAAACATGTTGATACTTGTCACTGTGTCTGGACAATGTGTGCCAATGCTTAGAATCACTTACCCCAAAGTCCCATGAAAACTGCGAAGAATATGGTGACCGGATTTTCATACATGTGTGAAGTCTGCAACGGCACAATCAGAGGTGTTAGTCACAATTAAACCTTAAATCTTAGCATCCACGTCTTTTCAATATCAACAGCAGGAAAGTAACGATGCATCGATTGATTTTTAAGTTAAAATAGATTAATCACTCATGAAACATCCATTAAATTGTGGAGATGACAATGCTCTACAATGTCTGATATTATAGCGCTATTCATGTATCAAACAAATCTGTATAAATGTGACAGAAAGAGCAAAATAAGCAATGGGCAGTTCCATGATTGTGGACATACATTTCAGACACTTTAAAGTGAATAATCATTATTTCGGCATGACATGTCAACTAATTAGCACTGAAATTCAGATTTCAAAATACTTTGTCCACTTGTATTGATCGTGGAGAAATACTCATGAAATACATCGTGTCGGATTTACTCAAAGTAACTTTTGCACTCCCGCTGGGATGTGACGATGCATTCATTTTCATGTATTTGTCTAACGATCGACTTAGTCCATTAAAATACCCTATTTGCTAAAACTATAACTAACTACCTTCAAAATGATCACACGTGTATTATTAGTATAATATTTTTTTAACACCCACACGAATGGCAGCATAGTGTTTAGCATGATGTGCTGCAATCTAGTGATCATGGTTAATGTTAATGATACAATCTCAGCAACGTGAGTTGGCTTTGTGATAATGATGCACAGCACCAATAACTAATAAGTATCCTTATTTAGAGGGAACATCGATGGTGTATTTGTGTGATACCTTCGCAGTCTCGCAGGTATCATTTAGCCTCCAAAAGGTGCATTTTTGGTCACACTGGGGACACATGACCAGGGATCCTCCGATGGTGTTGTTGCATATTTCTCCACTGCACACATAGACACGCACGAACATAAACACACTAATGGGCATAATACACTTGGATGAGAAATATAATTTGCCTAAAGGTCATGCCACCTTTGAATGTGTCATACCCTCCCTTTAAACAAAGTCAGACTAAATTATGGGTTCCAACGTCGAGCATTTTCCAAAGTAAAATGTATTTCCTGATGTTTAATTATAATTTTCGTTGATATCAGTGGTGTAACATCTCTATGTATTGATTTCCAGGGGTGTTTACAGCCCTTTTATCAATCCACTTCTGGCTGAGAGCCTCCCCACACCTCGTGGGTCATGAGGGCTATTTAATTCTAGTCATCCCACACTGGTCAGTACGGGTTGTATATGGGAAGCGAAGACTCCAGACACAGAGTACAGCAATGTATTTCCTGCACTTGCTCCCCGCTGTCCGTCATGCAGCTCCACAGAGTCTATGTGTGTAAGTCGTATTATAAGGATACGTTTCACATTTAAACATTTTGGATTTGAATATTTTTTGCTTTTGATTTTCGGATTATTTACAATTCGTAAGAATGTACAATATAATCATGTGAACAAGAGTGACGAAACCCGATGCCACGTGATACGTGTCGTCGTGAGTGACGTCACAATGGGCGATGTCATGTTTTCTGAGCAATCCAAAACAATTTTAATTTTCCCTGGATTGTCCGAAATATTGTAGCTAGGCTTGATTTTTTGGATTTACTTTTAGAAACAGAGACATTTGGAACATATATACATATACAATATATTGAATGTACTATATTTGTACTGTATATGTATATAAACTGTATGAGATTGTATATATGTGCATATGTACTTTAATAGTGAAATGTTAAAGATGTGGCCCTGAAATTGCTTGCTCATGCCACTGCTGGTGGAAGGTCCTCCACTAAAGAATGCTCTAGATTGCCCCTCGAGATGATATTTGGCCTACTCGTCCATGATGGCCAGACGTCTTGGACACGGTGGGAGTACCCACATTTTACCCCATCACATCTGAACTGCCAATCATCTAACTGCGGTGTCTCCGTTTATACTGCTGAGCGTATGTGGGATAATTGAAGAAACCTAGCCATTATTTCAGCCGCCATGCCAGGTGATCGCACTGGAAATCTATAAACTGCAATTCTAGAAATGTAACTATTACACCATGGCAGCATCCCATGGGATTGTATATAAGTGTACATGTATGTCTATATGTACTTTACGTGTATATGTACTTGTGTATAGCCTTAGTAGGTGCTTGCTGATACTCATTCTTCAGTCTGTATTGCTATACAGGAGATCTGTGTGAGTTCTACATCTGACACATGAGTGTATGTGTGTTTGTATGCATTTGTCTGTATGCATGTGTCGGGCCAGTACCTAGTGATGTCACGGTCATTGCTGAATACTCCAAAGAAAAAGGAGATCAGGCCGACGATTGCAGCGAAGATCAGCATCTTTGTGTAGAAGCCGAGCCATGCAAAATAGAGCCCCACTTGCTCCCCGAAGTATGACCTGTGCCGACAACATCACTCGCACACACAGCGCAAACATCACCAACTGCACATGGCACCAGTGGTGTAGCTATCGAATATGTAAGCAAGGACCATGGGCTGGAGGGAAATGTGAAGAGCAGGGAAGGCATGGGCAAATGCTATTCTGGAACTCCATTTCCCCAGCCGTCTGTGCTATCAACTCCCAGCTAGCATTCAAGTCCAGCCTTAGGACCTTTCTGGACAGGGCAAGTCCCTAAGAGGTACGATGGCCTGTGGTCGAGACTAAGAATGATGTGGCAGTCAAGAGAAGGAATGCGTCTGAGAGGATGTGCACCACAGAGATTTAAGTAATGAAATCAGCATGTGTGCAGGAGCCACATGGATCGTTGCATCAGGAGACTGGGAGAGATGGCGAAGGCTTGGGGAAGTCTTCATCCAGCAGTGGATAGGGCATGAACTTACCGCACAAGGTCAAGAGGCTGCTCCTTGAAAGAGCGCCCGGCTCTCGCCCACTCCCGTCGCAGCGTGTTGCGGTCGCCCAGCGTGTTCGGGTTTTTGGTGGGATGAACAGACTCACTCTGACATGGGGAAAGCAATTGTTAGTCACAAACACTGCATGGACATTCACAAATTACCAGCTCCACCCCCCCAAAACTCTGCCGTGGCGCTGCTGTGGTGTAATGGTGTTGCACACTGCACTGGACTTGCAAAGTTAGAGGTCGCCCATTTGATTTCATGGGAACGACAGTTAAAACAATGACCACGTTTCTTAATCACGCTGCTTCTTCCCAGCAAGCAGTGTAAATGGGTGCACCCACAGTTAATCTATTGGTTGTTCACGTGTTGTGGGATGAAGTGTGGGTACTTCTAATTCTTCCAAAGACTTCTGTCCCACGTGAAATAGTCGACCAAATACCCTTGAGAATGGCTCTCTAGAGTGCTCGTGGAGTCCTTTCCAATGCATGGATATTGAACTTCTTTTGCACCGTATGTAGCCAACCATGCAAATCAGAGGTGTGTTTAGTGAGCTGGGGAACCTGGACACCTATGCGGCGCATCTCTGTGGGACACTAATGTTAAGTATGTGGTAAGCTTTAGACTATGCTATAGCGTCCTATACAGGTGTGCAATTCAGGTGTCGTACATGGGCCTCCCGTAGGGTGTCAGTGTGCCCTCCACCCCCTACCCCCCCAACAACTTACGTCATGCAGTGGATAGGCTGCAGTATAGCAGCCATTTTCAATCATTTGGTTGATATTTAATATGTTCGTGCTGTCTTGTGGCATGGGGTTTTGCAGCATGTAGTGGACCTGTGTGAGCACACATGACACACATGACAAACATAACATGCATGAAACATAGGGCTGGGTGGGTAAGCTATTATTGACTCACTCCACTCTGAAATGTTTCCCCCTCTCCAACCACCACCAGCCTACACAGTTATAATGGGCCCACAACTCTTATTGAGTCCCGTCTCGGAAAGGTCCATAGAACACCCCAAAAACTGAAGCAGATATGTACCGATTTCAGCAAGTACAATATCCAGATTTCAAGGAGACATTTTATGCATGCTTCCCATGCACAAAGGCAATTTATTCAGAATACAATACTATCAAAACCCCAAATGCCCACAATATTGGCTCGACAGGATACCTGCTCACCAAGAACCATATCAACAGTAGTCTTTCATTCTTTTGTTGTGCAGGGGAGAGTGATTGAGGGGACGTGGTTATATAATGTGGGCAGGACTTACAAAGGGTGGGGCTGCTAGCTCACCATGTCTCCTGGTTAAGCATCCCAAAAATTTGGTAGCTTTCTCTACAGGGACACATATTACCACAACCCCTAAATCATAAATCCAGGCATTCTTAATAAACCATAATGATTTACACTTCTAACCACATGTCACTCAGAGATCGCAAGTTGCGATACAGAGCTGAAAACTTTAATTAAAATGATAAAAACACGACAAAACCCTATTAAATTAACATGTTTTTGCAAAAAAACCACCCCATTCTAGCATTTTTATACAGCATTATTGATACAAACGTACGATTTGGCTGCGTACGGCCGGTGGGATGAGGACGTCATGATCCTTTATAGGATAGATGTCCTGCTGCGAACGCCGGTAGGGTGCCGTGAAATAGTCCGGTTGTTTGGGCACGGCTCCCGGCTTCAGGTGGTGAATATTTCCCAGGTAGTGAAGAGGCCCACTGTCTGAGCCTGACACCTGGGGGAGGTCGCTCTCCTTGAGTGGCACCTGTTTGATTTTAAATGTATTAAACCCTTTGCCTCGAGCACATGGAATCATCATCAGCCAAAATCAGTCCACGAATGGATGAAGGTCTCCCCAAGTTGTTGCAATCTATACAAGTCCTATAATACACCACTCCTATAATACAAGTCCTTTAATACAACAAGTCCTATAATACAACAAATCCTATAATACAACAAGTCCTATAATACAACGTTCTATACAAGTCCTATAATACAACAAGTCCTATAATACAACAAGTCCTTTAATACAAGTCCTATAATACAACAATTCCTATAATACAACAAGTCCTATAATACAACAAGTCCTATAATACAAGTCCAATAATACAACAAGTCCTATAATACAACAAGTCCTATAATACAAGTCCTATAATACAACAAGTCCTATAATACAACAAGTCCTATAATACAACAAGTCCTATAATACAACATTCTATACAAGTCCTATAATATAACAAGTCCTATAATAATACAAGTCCTATAATACAACAAGTCCTATAATACAACAAGTCCTATAATACAACAAGTCCTATAATAATACAAGTCCTATAATACAACAAGTCCTATAATACAACAAGTCCTATAATACAACAAGTCCTATAATACAACAAGTCCTATAATACAACAAGTCCTATAATACAACAAGTCCTATAATACAACAAGTCCTATAATACAACATTCTATACAAGTCCTATAATACAAGTCCTATAATACAACAAGTCCTATAATACAACAAGTCCTATAATGCAACAATTAATATGCCAAAAGCCTCCACTGCATATCCCACCCACTCTTCAAGTTGTCCCACCAATATCCCCAGTCATGAGCACACGCACATGAGCCAATCTTATCTCGCCATCTCTATGATATACATCATCTTGGGCACGTTCTCTCCTTCTGCTGCCACTCCAATGTCATTTTCGGCCAGCAGACATCATCCCTTCAAGCAACGTGCCCTTCCCGAGCCCATTCACTTTTCTAAAAAGAGTCAATATGTTGCTAATATGCATATTTTTCCAAATGTACGTTTTTCTAATCCGTTTGTATATTTACGTCTCTCGATATCTCGTAATGTCAGTGCTACGATTATTATCGTTGAACGTCATAAATTATAATCATCACAATCATCACCCTCAACATCATACTCTGTATCACATGCATGATCATCGCAATTATCATCACAACCATGATGAATCTTCACAAACATTATTGTCATCACATTCATTATCACCATCATAATCACAATCATCACCACAATCATCATCACAATCATCGGCATCATCTTGATCATCATTACAATGACCATCAGAATCTTGCCTGGATGTGTAGAATCTCGGCATAGGTGGTGAGTGGGTTCCATGGCGCGTGTACTTTCACAAAGGTGGTGCGTCCGCTCACCGACTCCTAGTGGATGGCACGAAGTTCATCGTCAGACTCTAGATGAGTGCATTTAGTTGTATTTATTAGACTTTGTTTGACCAGGTGAGAGTTCAAGGGAACAGGATGGTCTCATTTGGAAGAGTGTCCACGGCCGCGTGGATTTTCGTGCTTGTGTCACGTGTTGTTAGCACCTCGTGCCGATCAACGTGTGGCACAACCCAAAAGCAAATTGCATAATGTACGTGCAGTTATCGAACACTTATTTCTACAGTATAAATAGCTGGCATGCCACATTAAGGTGGAGACTGTTATACCCTCCAGTATAAATGGGTAAGCCACAATTAATCCATCTTAAGATTGTGCATGGTGGGGTAAAGTATGGGTATTCGCTATCTCTTTCAAGACGTCTGGCAAGCATAGAAGAGTAGGCCATATACCCTCCAGCGGGGATCTTTAGCGCTCCTAATCAAGGAATGTATGCCAGCAGTGATATTATGAAGCAATCACAGTCTAACACCTTTTTATTTGTATACAGTGTCTGTCATCTATAGCAGAGAGACACGCAGGAAACTTACCTCCTTGGGTTCAATCTCGAGATCTAGCCCCATCTTCATCAGGCTTGCCTGATATTCGGTCCTCTTCTTCTGTCAAACAAAATTGACCATCTGTGTTATACATTGTTCTCAGTTGTGTCACTGTGGGAGTCAAGTCAAGAGGTGAGGAAACTTCTTGAACTCTTACAGTGAGTAGAGCCTCACATGGGAATCAATCAGAGAACGGCTCTGCAAAGTAGCATCACTGAACTGCTTCAGTCGGTGTCACTTCAGCAGACCTTAATAAAATAAAAATTTGCACAGCTCTTTGTCAATCAACTGTTTGAGTTCACCTTATTTGTTACAGGGATGGTCTCACTTAGCTAGTTGCTTTGCTATTTTACAAGGGAGATAGATCCATTGTGCGTGGGTACAATAGCAACAAAATAAACAAAAACATCAATATTGCAGAGAATGCATACTGGGTACTTCAGCACTGTTGTAATAGTTTTCCATTTGGCAGTTAGAATGTGGATATTACATATATCCTGTAAGTTGTGTCTGGGTGTCGGTGTGTGCAATATGAAAGTGGTGTATTTATTGAGGAGTTGTGGATGGAGTGTGATACGTAACGATAATTGATTGTTGTTCGCCAAAGCAGTGAGGCGAATGGTTCAGGGTATGGATGTGCGAGTTGAGTGATGGGAGTCTAGCGTTCATTGACTAGTGTGGTCTGCAGTTGACGATACAGTTTGATAAAGGATGTATACTGTGGATTTAAAGACTCGTATGGAGGTGGCAGGGTGATTCAGCAGTCAGAGAGCTGAGCTGGCACCACTGCGTCAAACCTAGGTTTAGAGGCGTGTGGTGTTGCACGTGGGGAGGGGTGATAATGCTGGGTGCAGGAAGGTGGAGCATTATTTGTAGGTTCCTCGTTCTCACCTGATTGTTGATGGCGTCCTGAGAATGGACCTCATCATCGAACGCGAGGATGAAATCGATCCGACGGACTCCATCGCAAAAGTAGACAGTGTCCTACACGCAAAGGCAAGCACACACACGAATATGAGAGATGTAATAGCTTATGCATGAAATGTATATTTATTCATAAGCTCATGATACATGTATCAGGACATAAGTTAATCTGCTATTTGTATGCAAGTTGTTTATTGCTATGATGATGTACTTGTTTACCCAGGAAAACCTCAATGAGTTTACATTTTTATTTTCAAGGAGGGTCCTACCAAGTTCTGTTTTTTTGCAGTCGAGAACGAAGTTGCTTAGTTTAATTCCAATTGAATAATTTGCATGTATTTTTTCAGCATTGGTACGTTTGGCCAATACCAGTTACACTGTGTCATTTAGCTATGGGAGGAAACCAGAGACCTGGAGAAATGTGTACACAAAGCATCTAGCCCCTGTGCATTATACAAAAAACATCAGTATTTTCTAAAGTGCATTGTGGTAATGCTATCTTAAACCACCATCAAAATAAAGTTGAGCAAATGTGACAGACTAACAGCAGCAGTTATGCAGTGATATGCAACTGTGGACCGGTGTAATCCTCATTCGGACTCATCAGCACAGTATAGTCACCAAAACGCACTGCTGCAAAGGCTGCAAATCTATAAATGAGGAGCAGCCATGTCTACACTTTGGGGCCCATTAGTTGGCGAATGCAAACAACAACTAAATCTGTAAATACCAGGAATCTCCCATCTTTGACATTAGCCAAGCTAATTTATAGGCAGTGCAAATCCACGTTGTGCCGCATCGTACCTGGGCCAGGGTAGATTGAAATGATGACGTCGAAAAGTCTTGCGGCACCGTTGAAGGCTGAGCCTCATGCCCCTCCGCTCCCTCCTCCTCATTCATTCTCTCCACGAGCTCTGCATAGGTAATGTGGGGGTAGAGGGTTCATTGCATTAGGGACAGGGGAGGCAGGTGCAGGGATGGGAATGTCGGTAAAGAACCGCACATGGTACTCATGTGTAACGCTTTCTCATAAATGTCGACGCTGCTCCAGTGTGAGTACACCTGTGGTATAAAGTTGTGTTACCATTAGGGGACTTTTACCCCATTGAATATCGTACACTTTAACAAAGCCGTGCCCAGCATGGTCAGACACAAACCAGGGCAAAAAATATTAGTTGGAATATGCAAAGTCATTTTTGCCCTGACAGCTTGTCAGCTATACTCTTTGGTTCTTTCGGTAAAGTCACGTAGGTGAAAAAAAAATAGAAATAGAAATAAATCACGACGTTTCGAATGCAACACAAGCACTCATCATCAGGTGTGACAACCACAGCAAGGAAACTGTTTTACTGAAGTGGGAGAGAAACCAGGGTTAGGGCAGTTAAATAAGTCAGAGAGGGGGAGGGTGGGGGTGAATGGGGCGAGGAGTGCGAGCGCGGCAAGCGCTGCAGAGAGGCTGAGAGTAAAAAAGAGGCAACATGATTACTGCCAAGATGGAAGCTTGTCAGCTTCTGCGAGAGCTTCCCCGTGACCACACAGATCATGGTGGTTACTTGACCACATTTCAATTGAAGTGCTGTCGTCCCGACAGTTCTGTTCCTTCACCTGAAGAAGGCCACTTGTGTTGTGGCCAAAACGTCGTGATTTTTGTTGGTTTATTTTTTACCTACGTGACTTTACCCAATAGAACCAAAGAGTATGGATCCTTGCAGTCACGACAGCTTCAAATCCACATTTCACCACTCTGGTTAATGTGGGTTGGTGAAGACGTATAGTATGTATAGTACAACCAATTTTGATGGACTGCCCTTTGCTGCCCACCATGTAGCCCGACACCACACTTTTAGACCTGTTATGCACTATCCTGGCTCAAACCCTGCTGGGTTATCACGTTTTTTTTTATCACTGTGCCTCGATTCTTCCTCTTAACCTGCATTTTGTATCCACGGGATAACATGTGCAGTTTTATATGGACGTGCCAACAGTTCCTCCCACATTTCTATTGCCTGGTTCTCCACTGGCCGTTTTCCATGTTGCGCTAGAACCAAAAACCGGGATACGCTAACCTCACGCGGTGTCTGAATATGGCTTGGGGCCAAGCAGGGCCAGGGGCGGGGATAATGACGCGTACATTGTGCGTGACATTCGGTGAGTGCACGGTAAGGACACCAGCGCACATCACACCAGTGGTTCTCAACCGTTGTTGGCTACCGGTGCCCCCCCTCGTTGTTGAATTTAGTTTAAACCGAGTAGCCCCCCCCACTCCCCCCTTGACCCAACGTGGTTCTGAGAAATCAACGTGTGAATAATGAACGTCAATATTTTAACCAATTGTCCACTTTGTGAGAGGTATATCCTAACCAGCTGCTAGTAACTGCAAGCGAATAAAAACAAATTAAACGGACGCTCTGCACGCGAGACGTCATTAGTTCCCTGGCTGCTCTTGTAAACCCGCATTGTGTACGATCAGTGAGTTTAGAAAGTGCTTTCATATCGTTCCAGGTTACCACGTGGATACAAATTGTATCGTAGTTACTTTACATTGTTCGATTCATACATGACTATTCACCAATGACTCATGTCCGATATGATTTCACATATTTATACATTATCTCACGTACACCCTGGGGCATTGCCACATAGCCCCCAGGGGTCCGCGTACCCCCGAGTAAAAAAAAAAAGAAAATTACTGCACTACACCACCCACATGCGTCTCGACGCGCTCGTCACACGTGACGTCCGTGGCACGGCTCGGGTTCCGCAGTGGAAACATAACTTGGTGCCTTGAGAGCCACACGGGGCTGGCTCGGCACTGCCCTGGCGCGGCTTGGTAGCGAGGTGGAAAATAATTCGCACCACGTGGAAATTTATAGCAGCCAAATAACTCTGAAAGCACGTTGATTCTAAATGTTAAAGGAACAACCGGAGGACCCAGGGAATAATCCACGCGGCCACGAGAAGACAGAGAGAGAGACACGCAAACTCCAAATATTACAGGCGTCACAATTTGGATCGAACTCACGGACTTCCTGCATACGAGACGAGGGAGATAACATCTTGCGAGGGAGATAATATCTTGTCATGGAGATAACATCGTGTCAGGGAGATAACATCTTGTGAGGGAGATAATATCTTGTCAGGGAGATAACATCTTGCGCGGCAGATAACATCTTGCGAGGGAGATACCATATTGCGCGGGAGATAACATATGTACTCTTTGGTTCTATTCGGTAAAGTCACGTAGGGAAAAATAAATAAATAAAATGAACAACAATCACGACGTTTCGGCCACAAAACAAGTGGCCTTCATCAGGTGAAGGGACCAAAGAGTATGGATCCTTGCAGTCACGAAAGCTTCAAATCCACATTTCACCACTCTGGTTAATGTGGGTTGGTGAAGACGTATAGTATGTATAGTACAACCAATTTTGATGGACTGCCCTTTGCTGCCCACCATGTAGCCCGACACCACACTTTTAGACCTGTTATGCACTATCCTGGCTCAAACCCTGCTGAGCGTCCGATTAAAATACTGACGAGATCTCAATATTTAAAACTGGCCCAAAGCCCCGTCATAGCACGAACATTACACTTTACCTATCTCAACAAATGTGGACATCATGAATCTTTGGTCTAATCTCAGATCTTGTGAGTTATAACTCGGGAGCTCCTCATGCACAGCCAGCCAAGGATAACTCCCTGCTATAGTGACGTCACAGCAAAAGGGCGTGACGTCACCTAAATATAGGCGTGGTCAAAAGCGGCCCCATCCCCCGCTCTTCCCGACCTTGCTTCCCCCCTCGCCGAGGTTACCCACATGAACAATAATAATAAATCATAGATGTACATTATGAAAGAATCAATGATTTTTCACAAAACTGCTCCTGTACGGCCTTTTGCCAATCCCCTGCTGGAGAGCCTCTTGACGATCGCACGAATCGTGTTGGTTATTTGCACATACTTCACCATGCCGGTGAGTATGGGTTGGTAAAGGAAAAGGAGGAGCATTAACGTACAAACAAAAACCTATTTTACTAGAATGCCTTCTGCTTCCCATCATGTAGCCTGTAACACCTGGTATGCACTATCCAGGCTCCAACCTCCTTAACGTTAGATGGAGACATCTGGCACATCCCCAGCAGTTTTGTCCACAGGCTCAACATTTAACACAAACACACATCTCTAACACTAACGTTAAACTTTACCTATCTCGACGAAGGTAGACATCGTGAATCTTTGATTTTTTCTCGAATTCAGAGTCAGAAGTCAGGAGCTCCTCGCGTGCACAGCCAGCCCACGATGAAGTCCGACCCAGAATGATGTCACCGTGACGTCGGTTCAATATAGGCGTGGCCAGAATGTGGGTGTGGCCAACGGCGGCGGCTTCCCCGCCCCCCGCTGCCCCTCCCCGCAGGTTTCTCTCAACCCTCAGTGCGCATGCGCAGGCCGCGCGTCTCGGACATCGCCTTCAGCGGCCGTTGGCGACGCGGCGGTTGTGGCGGGAAAATTAATAAAAAAAAACTTCTCCGAATAACCGCGACCTTTAACTACCCTCACGGATAATCCACACGGATCTCTGGACGACAAGGCGAAGACGATCAATGGAATAATCTCCGGTGAGAGACGGAGAGAGATGGGCAGGCGTGAGGGCGAGCCAGGTTCAACTTTGTTGAACGCTGAGCGCAGAGTGAATGGGGTTTGCTTCACTCAGCACGCGGCTTGGACACTTCGGTGTGCAAAGTGTTGTCTGGTTGTGCCGTGTAAAGGAGGAGGACATTCAGTAAATGTCGTTGGTTTGTTAATGGGAGTGTGTGGCGCGGTAATGGACTGGGTACGACTTACAACACAAGTTCTGCTCACATTGCACGCTAAGGGTTAGCACGGCGATTACTACGCGTGCATTTATTAGTTATTGTTCATGTTAAAAGTAGTATTGATTGTTAAGACAATAATGTTTAGTATTTGTAGGAGAATCATTTCAATATTGTACAGTATAGCATTGTCCTGCTGTGTGGCTCTCACGTGGCGAGCATCAGTGCAGCAATATTCAGTACGTGGTTGTAATGCAATTCTATAGCCCCCTGCCACCAGTGCAGCAATATTCAGTACGTGGTTGTAATGTACTTCTATAGCCCCCTGCCACCAGTGCAGCAATATTCAGTACGTGGTTGTAATGCACTTCTATAGCCCCCTGCCATCAATGCAGCAATATTCAGTACGTGGTTGTAATGTACTTCTATAGCCCCCTGCCACCAGTGCAGCAATATTCAGCACGTGGTTGTAATGTACTTCTATAGCCCCCTGCCATCAGTGCAGCAATATTCAGTACGTGGTTGTAATGTACTTCTATAGCCCCCTGCCACAAGTGCAGCAATTTTCAGTACGTGGTTGTAATGTACTTCTATAGCCCCCTGCCATCAGTGCAGCAATATTCAGTACGTGGTTGTAATGCACTTCTATAGCCCCCTGCCACCAGTTCAGCAATATTCAGTACGTGGTTGTAATGAACTTCTATAGCCCCCTGCCACCAGTGCAGCAATATTCAGTACGTGGTTGTAATGTACTTCTATAGCCCCCTGCCATCCATGCAGCAATATTCAGTACGTGGTTGTAATGAACTTCTATAGCCCCCTGCCACCAATGCAGCTATGTTCAGTACGTGGTTGCAATGCACTTCTATAGCCCCCTGCCATCAGTGCAGCAATATTCAGTACATGGTTGTAATGCACTTCTATAGCCCCCTGCCATCACCAAACTCACACTGACCAGCGTGGTGAAGTATGGTAAATAACCCCTCCCCCTGGGAGCTGCATAGCATGGGACAGCTGTCAGCCAGCAATGGATTTAAAAAGGAGCTGTACTCCGCACACATTCTTATTCAGGGTAGGGTAAGGAACTTGGAGGTTCGGTACGCATAATGTGCTCGGAAAGTATTGTATTCTGTATGTGTGTTGAACCTCTTTCGCATCGTACAAAGCCAACCGTGCTCTTCGGAGGTGCGATAATATATAAATATAAGTAGTCATACTACTGTAATACCACTTAATATTTAGCATTCATTGTATTAGTAGTACGGTAATTTTTTTATATGCAGGTGTGCATGCCAAACGTTAACCAATGTTAAATGTTAAGCCTTCTCTTTTGAATACAGTGTGTTTTAAACATGGAGTTGTCTCCAGCTAATTCTTAAATGTATATCATTCATAATGTAGTAGTAGGCAGGTAGTGCATTTATGACACTTCAATTGTACATAGAGCTTGCAGGTGTGATGAAGGAAACCATGGGAAAGGCTGGAATTTTTGTTGAAAAAAGGACAACAGCCACAGTAGCTTAAGAGACCTAACGCGAAGTGGTCGACACTGGCCCATGCGATCGCGTTGCGACAGCGGACCCATTTTCCGCACACAGCAGCTCCTCATGGTGCCCCCCATACCAGGACCAGTGGTGACCTTGTAGCCACAGCCATTCCTCTCCCTGGCCCCATCCGGTCCAGGCATCCCAAATCGTACAAAATGTACTGCAACGGTGGTGAGACAAACAGCCCTTCGGGCGACAGCACGGTGACGGACACAATCCCTCGCGGCAGCCTGGGCAGCACGCTGCTCCGGACCGGAAGCGGGGGCTAGCGCAGCCCTGTGGTGTGCGGAGAGCAGTGCTGCTCGTAGGCGAGCGGTGCGCTGGACGCCTACATCGAGGACTTTGAGCAGAGCGGAATCTGTGCGTCACCGCCACCCAGGATACGTGCAGAGCACAGCGCCGCGCAGCATGGCGGAGCGGAGACGCGCGGAGGAGAGGAGGATGCACAGTGTGGATGAGGGTGGGTTGCGCCTCTCGCCACGCGAGGAATCGCTCCGTGGTGCTTGCACTCGAGTGGCTATCGAGTGTGCACGCGGTGCAATGGTATTGAAGCTATAGTAATAGGTTTTTACCCTTTTATCTGGCACAAAAACTGACACCTTTATACAAGGGATCATGTTTGCAATAACCACAACACAAGTAGTCAAAATGCAAACAAAAAAGACAACTCTGATAATATGCACTGTCCTTGAATTTGATTGGTCCATACCCGAGATGGCTTTTCTGAGATCCCAGTCTCCACTGGTGTTGGACCAGAAGACGCAAAAAGGCGTCTTCTTATTCTTAGCGTCTTCTTGTTTGCATTTTGACTACTTGCGTTGTGGTTATCGCAAACATGATCCCTTGTATAAAGGTGTCAGTTTTTGTGCCAGATAAAAGGGTAAAAACCTATTACTATATCTTGTTACTGGCAAAGGAGGTCTCATAAGGTATCGAAGCTAGTTGACTGGAGGGGGGATAATTGGAGAGGAGAACCCCATTTATTTGCTTGTACTGGGTGCTTGTCAATTATGCTATGCTATCATGAATGTAATGTAATTCCCCTAGAAAAAAAACCCTTAATAAGGTCTAAAGATACATTTTCGTGAGAGTCCCACACTGGGATGCTTGGCAAATTCCATTAATGAGTTCATTTTATGTCAGAGAAAACTATCCACAGTAAGCACACGCATATGAGAGGATAGCATAGGTCTGAACAGATAGGTCGGAGCATGCATTTCTTTCTCCTGTCATCTTCCAGCAACTTCACTGATTATCGAGTTTGTAAAGTTTGTGAAATCTAAGTGATCCTCCAACCTTTGTGTCAAAATTTGCAGATCCTAGACTGGACACATCTGAAGTTTAAACAATAACAGCTCATGCACTGATTTATCCCATATTCTCACAAACTCCACAAACGGATAACATCATTAGTTACTGATGGTGCAAAGTAAGGCAACATTGCAGGATTGCCGTTCAGTGGTCAAGGAATCTAGGGGAGAGCAAATTCATTGTGTACCAGTAAAATGTCTGTGGGTCTTACATTGCAGGTGGCATGCTGCCTGTGGAGGACCTCATCTCGGGCACGTGCAGCCTCACTGCTGCGCTGCAGCGGTCATGGCTTATAGCCCGACGGTCAGTCTAACCACGGACCAGTTCCTAGAGGCGCCAGTTGACGGTTCCTCCAAGTCCTTGTTCCGCTCGCCTGGCGCCCACCGAGACCTCGCAGTGTCGCACAGAGGCAAGCGGTCATCTCTCGGGGTCACCGCGCACAGCCTCGGCGCATCATTGGTGAGGGGCAATAAGCCAACTGAACGGTTGAGCTCAACAGCGAGAAGCAACAAGGCCGTGATGCCATTAAATGAGTCGGCAAAGCCCAAAAATTATTTCTTTTCTAACCAGAAGAATGTTTTGTTGTACTTACGGAGCAGTGAAGCAACTAGGCGTGAGCACTTGCCGAACGGCGGCTGTGCGACAAGTACCTATCCCAGGTGGTTGACAAGCCAAAAGGATGAGCTGGATGTGTCGGGGATCACGAGCATTCCTGAGCTCAGGTACCCGGCCTGGCTGCGTGACTGCGATGTGGACTCCCAGACCAGCAGCCACGAGACGGATACCAGCACGAAGAGAGCAGGTGCCGCTCAGAGCCCGCAAAGCAGACCAAAGTACCCAGAGTGGCTCAAAGATTTGGACATCTCCGGCCTTACGAATGTAGCCAACGAGGAGCCCGTGTCAGAGGACCTTAGATCCCTAGGTGTGTGTGTGTATATATATAGTCTGTATATAGCAGATGACATTTCATATGTTTTCAGGTACATATTCAGTCTTTTCTCACAGAGACGACTGAGCGGCCACCCATGTGGTTGTGACGTGCGATGCGTGATTCTTGATGCACAGCCTCATTGGAGGAGCTGCTGAGCAGGGCGCGCATGGAGTTGGAATCCCCCGGCTTGGAGGCCCCCTCCCCGGGCAGCTTCAACACGGACGTCTTCCTAGGGGCTGATCGTCCCTGGGAAAACCCCTCCACGCCATTGTGAATGTATCTTTATATTCACACTCACGCACAGCATAGAGGCTGCACCGCCTCTAAGTATGATGTCAGATTATGAATGTTATAAGCTAAGCAGGTAAGCCTGGTTATTACTTGGATGGGAGACTATTTGGTAATAGCATATATTATAGATTTTGGCTGCTAGGTAACCAGGAGTTAGTAATACAGCAATGGAATCTTGAATCTATATCCGGAGTTTTGCATTTTACTCCCTCTGTTTTCACCGGGTTCTCCGATTTCCTCTCACATACCACTCGCTGATGAAATTTGCAAAATATCACTGCCAAACCCGCCTGAGACTTGGTGAGATTTTTCTGGCTTCCACCATGATAATAAGTCAACCAAGTAATTTTCTCTCAATCGTGTCTCTTCTCAGGGCCGTGTACCACCTGTCGCGTCTGAAAGAGCTGGTTGACACCATCAAGGAGAACAAGGATGGCTGCATTTTAAGGCGGTGGTCGAGGTTTGTACTCAGAAGGATACGTTCGCTTGGTCCTGCTAATTCATGGTTGTTAAACATCAATGGTACTTCAGGTGCTGTGGTGTGAATCGCAATTACTTGTGAACTTGTGGGGCCCATGGGGCACAGTAATTGCCCTGTTAATGGAAGTGCCACAACAAAGTATTGGAAAAATGTGATGAAGTTCGTTCAGGGTTGGAGTTAGTGAATGGTTGCAGCAGTATTTTGCACAGCAAATCCATGCAGACTCAAATGTCACTTGAAAGAGAACGGATATGTGAAAAATATTGTGAGCACAACTAAACTTATTTTGGTTTTATCCATTTTGGAAGGAGACTACTTTATTGGGAACATACATGCTAGTATTTGTGTAGTTATAAACATTTGGGAAATCACTGTAAAAGTACATTTGCTTATTTAGATTGCACTATACCTGTATTGTAAAATTTCAGAACCTTTTATGTAACTTGTAATCAATAAACCAAAGTTGCATATTGTATGCAACCCATGACTTGGATTGTTTTTATCATGTCTTGTTTAGCATGGTTGGTTATGTACAGTGTGAAAGAAATTCAACATACATTAAATATTTTCTGATATTTGAATGTTTATATTGTACATGTATATTTATTTTACAATAAATCTGAGACAAAGGCTTATACACATGGAATTGAAAATATTCAGCTATGATTTGTATTTCTCAAGTATTTTAAGAAAAGTCAGCGAGTCTCGTGACATGTCTTCACATTTGGGGGTGATGATTGTGATGGATATACAAGCATTAACCTGCTTACATTCCTAGAGTATGTAAGGTGAATTTGGGCATTCTGGGTGATTGGGTTTTAGGCCAAACACAGGCAGATGGTTGGGGATAGATGTTTTCAAGCATCTATTAATTATTCATCGGCATGTACTATCTTACTATGATGTAAAGTTCAAAGACATGGTTCATGAAGGGAATGGAATAAAAACTCAACTGTGCACAAGTATGGAGGAATTAATACTTGGAATTCAATGCAAAGATCTGGCCATATGGCGTTTACTGGGCACCAGGGTTGCCAAACAACACATGAAAGATGTGTATCAGGCACAGCCTCTGCATTATGAAAAAAATATCACTTCCTGAAGAAGTGCATTTTGCTTCTCCTGTCTTAGGTCACCAAAATAAATTAGAGCAAATGTGACTCGACTGACACAGGCAGCATTTATACTTGTGAAGTGTTCTCCTTCCGACGTGTGGTGTGTGTCGCACACACTGTCGAAGACGAGGTAGTTGCAGGAGACACCGTCTCTTTATTATCTTGTTCACACCAACTCCGGCCTCACTCGACCACGTTGCCATAGAGCCCGGCCTAGACACGACCCTGTCCGTGTTGCACCGACGGCGTCGACCAAGAAGGCCAGCTACTGTCTGGCCACGCAATGATTGGGCGAATGCGGTGGCAACGACAGCGACGACGAGACGAGTCCACTCACAGAACCGGCAGCCCGGAGCTCTCGCTCTCCGCTGCTTATATTATATTCTATATTCTACTCGGCGCGGCTTGGCTCTGCCCTATCGAACCGACCAGAGGGTTCCAGAGGCTTCCCTATGAGGTCTTCCATGACCCTTGCCCCAATTCCTCTGCCCGGCCGGCATACCCGTATATATGCTCAACGGCGTGTGTGCAAACTTTCCACTGCAGTTGCCGCTGCTGGACAGCAGTCAGCGCTGTGTCACTACACTTGTATGAACACAAGAATTACATAATCATGTCTACACTTATATGTAATGGGCTGAGATAGGCGCACACAACTTCTTGGGAGGCAACACTATTTATTAACACCAACACATTACACTTAGCATAAATTTCGATTAAAAGCTTTCGTGACTGCGGGCTAACACCAATCCCGAATATCCGCCCCCACAGCCCTTTAAATAATCTCCAATACAGCCCCCCAATCGGCTATGCGTGTATGAGTGACGTCCCTGCCCTCTAACCCCCGACCCCCCCGTCCCGCGCGTGCGATTGGTGTGTCGCTCTAAAACTGACTCCAAATCCCCGCCCCGCAGCCCTTTAAACAATCTCCATTGCCCGGCATCGGCGGCAACGCGTGTGCGAAGGACGTCATTGCCCTCTGACCCCTGACCCCCCGTTCAGTTCGTGTGAGTGGTGCGCGGGGTTGTGTGAGCGGAGACGTCGCGTTTGAGTGGCTGAGAAGCGACGGATTGATTCCAGGCAGCCACGTGCCAGCCCCGAGCTATGCCCCACAAACAGGACCCGCGGACCCGAGGGGCTGCGGCGCGAGGAGAGGAGCCGGAGAGCGGCAGCCCTCTCACCGCGAGCGAGGAGTCGAGTAGCGGCTGCTCTCACTCGAGCGAGGAGTCCGGAGCCCGCAGCCCTCCCGAGATCAGCCCTCCCCCGGGGGGGGGGAGCCGGGGGCCCGCGTCCCCCACAACTGACAACCTGTGTACCAACTGGCCGAGCGAGAGTTTGTGTGTATTTGAGCGCAATCGTGCCAGTGTTTAGCTGTACCAGGGAGTTTGGTGCAGCAGAGTGTTTCGGTGTAGCAGGGTGTCCGGATTGTGCCGGCACACTACCCTTCTATCCATAATGTCGTAGGGTGAGCTCCATTAAACGTTAACTCGGACCCCAACCTGTCAAAGCGCCTAATCTCGGAACGTGGTTCTCAACCTCTTACCTCACCCATGCTACGTACCTTTGAGACGTCCTGCTTTTACAAATGTTGATGAACTGGAGGGCAAAGGTCTGGAGGACCCCACATGGAGTCTGGTTTCTCACACTCGAGCCTCCTGTGACATTTCTGGAGGCTTCTCTGGAATCTTTGTCCCATTTATTGAGTGCAGATTTGGCTTACTTCTAGCTTCATCCCAAGACGTCATCCAGTTTGGAAATACCCGAAGGTTGTGGGAGTCGCCCCGTGCTTCAGTTTCTTTCCAACCCTCGCAATGGCCGGTTGCTCACCAGCCGGAAGTCTTTTGCTGCTTACACCACGACCGAGGTGTTGAGAGCAGCCATCTCGTGGCTGGTCGGCAATGGAGATGGTATTGTCGATTTGAGGAGCGTGAGTCTGTGGCGTTGGTGGTGCTGCTGTCACGGAGGCGACACGAGTTTAGGAAATTCAGTTTTGTGGGTTTCCTGTAGCGAGCACTGAAAGATCCTCCCTTCCTCTTTCTCCACCCTTGTCTCTACTGTCTCCATGTCCCCGTTCAACTCTTTCTACACCGCTTTCCTTGAATGTGCAGCTGCCTTTACGGCCTCCCCTCTCCCCTTTTCTCCACCTCCAACCCATCTCCGTCGTAATCTCCTCCCCTTTGTTCAGGCTCTTCCCTCTCTTCCTCAGTCTATGGATGGGGTTATTGTTTATCGGGCTCTTATACAAAAAATGGAGCTTATTTTAGCCTTTGAATAGGATTTTCTGTTTTCTTTCGGTAGCATGTTGCGTACATAGGGAAGATCGAGCCACGCCACCGGTTCCCATTATCAAAATCTTTGTCAACTTGTCTCCCTCGGTAGGAATGCCTTTCCTTCTCCAGCAAGCAATTGTCTTCTCTCTCTCCTCCGTTATTTCTTCCGATGCGCTTTCTTAATCTCGCTTGCTGTGTGTATCGGCTCTATCATTCAACAAGGGCAAATTAAAAAAAATGCTTTTTTTTCCTCCACTGCTTTACCACTATACCTCCCGAGTGGGTACTCGGAGTTTCATCTAATGTACTATTTGATGAGTCGCTTCCACACAGCAGAAAGGCGGTCGCTATCCGAACTGTAAATTTTTCTTCCAATTTCGATAGATTCTCGAATTATTCTTGGGCAGTAGTAGCTAGTTTTGCACAGAATTTCAACATTAAAATCAACTGAGTGTCCTTGTTGGCACGTGTGTTCTGCTACTGCTGAACATGGGTGCCAACAAATAATACATTATTTAAATGCATGCCTATAAAGGGCAGCATACTTCAATAGGGATTACGATTGGTACGGCTATTTTAATACACAATAGACAGGAAGGACAAGATCAAAGGGCTCTCATAATGCACATGCATAATTTACGTTGACTCGGTAATCTCCCCCCCCCCCCCCCCCCACTTTGCGCGAGAGTGCCACAAATCTGGCTGTCGCCTGATGAAGCTAGTTGTAATTACTGGCAAAACGTCGTACTCCGATTGTAAATGTTGTGGCTTGGCTCTCCAAAGTACCAGTGACGAATTGGCTTGTTCTGTTTCCGTGACAACCCTACTAGTTGGCTGTGTCGAGTGGTGGCGGGTTTTAACGACACGTTTATATATGTATGCGATCTAATCCAAAAAACACCTCTATGGATGATATTGGGCGCGAAAGCCTACATGTTAAACCAAAATTTAAAATATATACAAAATAACAATAATTTCTAGTTTTCCTCATTCACATCGTGATTCGTATGAAAAGACATGAGATGATTGAGACATGTTAAATCATGAACGTATTTATTAATATATATACAGATAGTCCTCGACTGCAATGTCCTTGTCCACGTGCAAACAGAGTTAGGATAGCAGCCTCCTTTAAAAGTCAGAGTAGATTTATACGCTGTAGAAGACAGTTGACGAATCCTCGTTGCTTGATTCCTCCTCGGATCCCTTCAGCAGTGAGTCGTCACCAGTCTTCTCTGCCTGCTCATTCTCCATGTGGCACCGCTGGGGTGGGTGCAATACGCCAGGAGACTCCTTATGCAGCGAGCAGCGAAGCAGGCCCATCTCTGCCTGCTCATCCTCAACGTGGAATTGAGGCGATGGCGGTGAGCTGGGGGCATCGGTGAGGAGGGTGTTACGGAGACGGCCCAGCTCTGCCTGCTGCAGAATCGTCTGTACGACGAAGCGCTCGCAGCGCATGCAGGCGCGCACATGGGATGGCGTGTCCGGGATGATGTATGCAATGCAGGCCTTCGTGAGTAACACCACGTGCTGCACACGTCCACACACAGGTAAAGGATTTTCAGTTTCAGGATTTGCATGTAAAGGGTGCTTACTAAATATAATATGGCAGCATCTCAAAGTGCTTTACATCTCAGGTCAACTATTCCGGGGACCTGAAGCCTAGGGATATTATATTGTTACGTCGTTTTTCCCAATTAAATTAAGTCATTTGAGTAATTTTGGAACATTTGGCAAATTATACCGAGGCACTTTTTGAATTACTTAATGGGTTTTTTACGTTCACTATGCAGCAGGCAACATTTCTGATGTGCAGTTAATGCACCCACAGTATTCACCTGGGCAGCCGCAAATTTATCGCAACAATCAGCAAACACTTACACTCGGCCATGTCACCACTACAAAGATTCCCTGTGTAGCCTTTCACAGACTGAGACAAGTGCATCTATGAAGGGTGGCACAGTGCCTGCGGGGGTGGTGTGCACCTTTATCTCGCCAGTGATGATTTTCACACACTTCATCAAGTACTCATTTTAAGACAGAATCAACTTAAGGGAAGCTCAACACTGGTTCTAATATTTTCCACTGTTGTTGGCTGTGGCCAGAAATAGTACTCCGGTCACACAGGATTGGTAGCGCAGTTCACGAACAACTACGCAGCCGCTCCCCTTCCCACACGCACACATGCTTACGTGTGACAAATGTCATAAACAACATGGATCGTCTGCTGCATGATGACAGAGCGTATTGTATTACCACTATTATTTGTGATCTCAGAAATACTGTGCAATTGTGAGGTGTAATAGCATTACTGGCATTATCTGTAATGACCCATTGACAATGATCACGGTTTGCTCTGCTGACCTTAACAACTGCTCACAGATGAGTCTATACGATGGTGCAGTAGTGTAAGGCTTTGCACACTAGACTTGCAATCCAGAGGTCGCGGGTGTGAATTGATCTTTGATCGTGGCAGTGTAAACAATGGTGAAAGTTTTTTTTTACATTCCACTGCCTCTATCCACCTAGCAGTGTAAATGGAATACATCCAGTCAATTGGTCGGCTGAGTTTGGTGCTGTTCAGTGCGGGAACTCCCAGCTCTTCCCAAGACGTCTGACCAGTGTGGAAGAGCAGTTCAAATACATCTTAAGGGTCTCTCGTGAGCTCCCTATAGCAGGAGCCCTTTTGCCATCAGTGACATGAGCAAGTAATTGGAGGGCTCTACCTTTATCTTTCAATGGGTTTATGAATGTGTGTGTGTGCATGTTGATGTGTACCTGCATGGCAATGACGAAGGCCAGCTTTGCCGTCAGTACTTGCCAGTACTGCTTGGTGACGGAGTAGGCTTGGGGATGATCCGGCGGGTAGCGATAACCTGGATACCTACACACATACAACCACAAGCACGCATGGACTATATTGAGCAAAGTGCCTCGAAAGTAGAGTTGGCGCTAAATTGAACAAGTGGTTGTGTACAAACGGTATATGCGTTCACAGCCCTTTAAAAAATCCGCTTCTGAAAGAGGGCCTTCCCACAACGTGCAGCTTGTGGGGGCTCTATTGACCATGGTTCACGCTGGTCCGTACCAGGTTGGTGAAGGTAGGGAGTTCAGATAATGGGAGAACAATATAGTACAACTATAAATTTTTCTGAACTACCCACTGCTGACAACCTAGCTCCAAAGTCGCCTACTGCACCTGCATTGTGCATGGTGATCATCAATCTAAGCACGAACAAGGCTCAAGCCTGCTTGACTTCCGGAATCTAAGATTAGCTCTATTCGTGATGATTTGGTCATAGTCAAGTAAGGTTATATTAAATATCGATCAATATGGTTATATTGATTATAGTTGTGTATGCCAGCAATTCAAAAACGTTACAGAAAAGGGTTGGTAGATCGCATCAATTTCCTAACTAACTGTGCGGTGAGGAGACCAGAAGATGGCTGTAGAGCAAGTGGTTTCATGTCTGTGTGGACCTTTAAGCTTCATTTCATTACCATGGGTTCTCCAGGACCTCTTATTGCATCCCACATGCATAAAACCACCTTAAACTGGAATCCCAATGTACGGTCTTCCTGAAAAGGGATCTTGAGACTCAATTAAGCAGTCGTGGATCGATAGATAGATAAATAAATAACATTACTCTTTAGCAGGGTAACAATGAGCTATAATTTATATCAATCTATTATTATATTTCTCTAAGTGGGACTTTGGTTGTGAAGCCATCCCACCCGTACCCACTGCTCCCCCCCTCCAATTCCCCCCCCCCCACCCCCTTTACTGTCCCCGCCCACCACGCACACTCCTCCCCCAACCCTACCACAACCCCTTACTACCCAACTAAGCCAAACCCTGTGTCCAGGGTAAGGGGCAGGGCCTAAACAGAGGTGGGGCCTAGGGGAAGTGTGGGTCTTAAAAGGAAAGTCACGGAGTGAAAAGAGGAAGAGAACCAGACTAATCAGGAAGGGGCGGAGCCAGGAGGACGCCATACCCAGAAGGATGTCGCATCTACCTGGACAACACACCCAGAGATCAGTGCATCACATTCGCAGGGACGGCACCCCCGATAGCTGGGCATGACACTGAATGGCACAAACCTGCAGGTTGTGTGGAATGCCGGATCAAACCAGGCTGGCAGGATGTTGGGATGATTTTGCTCCTTGAAGTCGCTGATCTTGAAAATTGAAAGGCTGTCCTCTGTGTACCCATGCATTGTAGGCGAACCTGTGCCATACTCTGCTGAGTATCCATAATAATACACCAGGCGTGGGATGATGTCCGTTGTGAACGCCAAGATGCATGACTGTGGAATTAGCATACGGAGGCACAGCGATAGCGGTCACTTAGCATGCAATGATTTGACCAAGGCTTCTGAACATCTTACCTTGGCAATTACATTAATTTTCACAAATACAATTTGGGGGGTTGCTGCCAGAGTGAAATGGTTACCATATAAGGACTTGCAATCTGGCAGTCGTCAGTTCAGTCTCCTGACACAACAGTTGAAGCAATGGATCATTTTCTTAAATCTCCCCCACCTCTGTCCAATTAGCAATATAAATGGGTTCATCACTGTTTTAGCGCAGGTAATTCCACATCTTACAACATGTCTGGTCATCATGGAAGAGTAGGCCAAATACCGTGCAGAGGGGTTCTCTAGAGCTACCTTTAGTTGAGGCCCTTCTGCCAGCAGTGACATGAGCAAGCAATTGCAAGGCTTTACCTTTTGCGATTTTGGGAGAGAGTGGATAGGAGCGGTGGTGCAGTGATTCATGCACTGCACTTTGAATTCAGCACACATGCAATTGACTTCCAGCTACGACTAACATCAGTGACGAGTGATACCCGAACCGCTCCTGGTCCCCCACTACACCTCTTCTCAAACCTGGCAGGACCAGAATGGTGAAGTATGGTAAAAAGAACCCACACGGCTAACATGACATGTTATGTCACTCATAAGATGGGATATTGAGCGAGAAAGCGAGCGGACAATCTGGCGACTTACATTGGTGATTACAGAGAGGGTGGCAACGATACTCAGAATGTCGGCCCAGGCTCCAATTCCTCTTGCTTGCGAAACCACAGGCCTCCTCATCTTTGTTACGAGCTTCCACGCGTCGACCCGCACTTCGATGATGTTGTTGAGCAGTGCGAGCAATGGCGCAAGTGGAAATGATGCCACGAAGAGAGTGGCAAACCCGAATATGGATAACTGGGGTATATTTTGAGAATGGGTAGGGGGGCAAGGATAGGATAATGAGTGAAACAGGATATAGACATACACTCTTAATGCTGTTATGTTGTGATTACTTTAAGCAAACAAAACATGTTTTCAATGCATTGAATGTGTTTTAGTCAAAGGAGACCCCAAAATATGGTCACATTTTCGTGTCATTTGTTCACAAAATTATCGTGTCCATTACATTGGCCACTAAGATGCGATCAGCCACTACCATCTTTAATGCTCAGCTCTGGTTCACCTGGGTTTCTTTTGCACCATTTTCCACCACTAGGTGGCTATAATAACTAGATCACATCCTGTATTGAGGACTCCATTAACCGTACCACACATTTTTAGGCATATGCACTGTGGCTGAAATGCCAACAAATCACAGTAGTTAACCACAGTGGACATGATGCACAAGAGTTTTAAATAAATAGTAAGGGGGAAAAACGTCAATCCAAGCTGACCAATGTAGCTGCATTGGTTAGCAGACAAGAGGAGCAAATATGTGCTCCTATTGTTTCTAAAACTTAACTCCGTACATATGCACATATGCGCATGCTCAAAGACAATTGTGTTACAGTATATCCATAGATTGGTGCCTATGGCCAAATCACCCAGTATGCGTCAGATTTAATCAGATCCCAGAAGTTAAGGAGAGCTGAGCCTGAAAATTGGTTGGATGGGTGACCATGCAATAGTTATTGTGGGGTTGTGAGCAGCAGAGGACAGTGCAGCAAATTACATTGTTGTATTGTACATCTAAGCTCTTACATCTGTGCTCCCTGCCTTCAACAACCCGAAGTGTGGGTAATTTCCCTCCCACAACAATGTCCGACAGATACACAGGGGCCGTCCACACGTGCCAATATAATCAAATGATACCCAATTGTGTGCTTTTTTATAATAAAGTAAAATGCATTGACTCCGTAGTGTGATCCTCTGAGCTCATTGTACCCATCTCGAGGTATTCATCAAAGAGTCCAAGTGGGCTCTGGGGCTGTAGGTCCAAGTGTTTGCTGGAAGAAGTGTTTGGTAACTGGATAAGACCATCAATGAGAAGCCAGTTTAATCGTGGTTCGGTGACAGAAAACCCAGAGTTTCACGGTTTAACCCAACATCCGAGCAGCACCACATCAGATCTCTAGACTCCTCAGCGCAGCCATACAGATATGGTCAACATATGCGTACATTAACTAATTTGTGAAATTATGAATTACATCCAAATGAAATGTAGTGTGTGCATTACTAGGACGTACCTAAAGGTGCCAGGTTGGATTCATCCACCTTGGGGATGCTCTGCTCCACGCAGCCTCCTGCTTCCGTGCAGTCCATCCTCTTGATGTCCGAATTCTGGCTGTTGCTACTGCTGCAATTGGTGACACTGGTGGTGGTCTTCTTTCTTTTAATGGACTTAGGTCTACTTCGCTTTTCCTTCTTCTGCTGCAAGGTCATCAACACTTTCATGCTCATAAAAGGATCGAGAGCAGCGTATGGTTTATTCTCACTGACTGGTGAAGCAGTTAGTTGACGTGGAACTAGGCCAAAGCATTCAAGAAATTTGGCTTTCATGTCATTTATCTTAACGCCGCTATCTTTTGTCGAAGTGTAATTATGTTCAGGCTTCGGTCTGTACAAGAACTGTGCGTGAAGACTTTCATGAGTTTTCAGGATTTCAATAGGACTTAAAAATCCGCAGACTGAGCACATCTCATAGGGCGATGGTGGATTCAACACCGCATTGGCAAAACTGCCGTTATTCACCAAACCTGGTGCACCCTTTATCATATAATCCTTTTCATGGGTCTTCATGTGCCTTTTTAATTTTCCTGGCTGATTAAACCTTTGTCCACATATGCCGCACCATTGCTCACGGGTCTCCTTATGCGTTCTTACGTGGGCTTCTAGGCACCATGCCAGTTGGATTTTTTTCCCACAGACGTCACAAGAGATACGTTTTTTCGCTCGTGTAACTCTACCGGATTGAGGTGGGGTTGAGACGGGTGCTGGTGAAGTGCCATCGATGGTGAAGGCAATTCTCCCAGCACCACCATGACTCGCAGTGGAGTTGCTCTCGCACATCTGAAACAAAAGACAAAGGTCACGCGCATGACACCCGTGTCACGAGTGTACTCACAAAGGCATACTTAAGGTGACATAAGATTCATATATACTACACCTCATTATACCAGAACTCCACAATATTGCAGTTCCTATCATGTACGATTTTACCCTCTTATCCACCCAAGTAATATTTTGTTTCTAAACAACAATGACTAACTACCTCCATTTTCCTAATGTTACCCACCAAATAGGTCTTTCTGTATATACACACCAACAATATAATGATTGCACCACACGTTCACTCCACTATTCACAACACTCTGACTCGCAATCTCCATGTAAGATTGTAATATCATTTCTGTATGAGGGCCCGTCAAGAAGTTTTGGGAATGGACACTTTTTTACAAACAACTACGTAAAATAGTCTTCATTAAAAGTACAGGATAGTACTACTAATGGCACTTATAAGGGAACGTCATTATCTCTCATGCTAATTATTACAATGTTAACTAGTTACCCAGGAAAGCTTCATTGCGTCTAAGTACTGCATTTTCAGAAAGGTCCCATTGCATTGAGATGTTTGCGTGAGTGGAACCCAGAGAGACCCCACCTTGCATATTGCGAAATAACACAACTCCACACAGATGGATTCAACCCACAAGCTCAAAGCATTCCCTGTTCAACAAAGTACTCAGTGTAATGTTTAATATAATTTATTTGGTAATATACAGTATCGTAATTGTATAGTGAATCTACAGCAGTGAGGTATACAGTAGGGTTGGTAAAATAATACATAGTGTAATATTACAAGTCTAATATTATTATAATCTAACGTATAGGGTAGTGTATAGTAACGCAGTGTATAATTCAATGTTGGGGTCTGTCTATGGCAGTTTATAATAAAAAATATTATTTGGAGGCATATTATAATATTTTTTGCGACATAGAAGTGTAATGTATAATAACTTATTGTTAGTAGCTCAGCTTAGTGGAGAATATATTGAGTACATTGATTATATTTACGTATATTCTTAGTTTTTTCGGTAAAGTCACGTTGAAGAGAAACAAACAAAATAATATAATATATATAAAACAATAAAAATTCTCACGACGTTTCGACCATAACTCAAACGGTCATAGTGGCGAATGGCGGTTGTTGTTGTGAGACAGTGAGAGAGTGTGAGGTCGACTCAGCCTCAGATGAGTTCCTGGTGCGGTGTGGAGTGAACATCGCTACTGGGGGAGACAAAGGCGACCGTGGAGGCGAATCCTCCAGGTGCTCACCGACACACTCACCATGCAACTCACCAACATCACCAACCCAATCACCTCTCAAATCACACCTGGCAGCATCTGCACGCCACGTTGGTGGCCGGCAGGTGGCAGCATCTACACGCCGTATTCTTGGTTATGTCGGTAATGTCACGTCGATAGAAAATACAAATAATTAAATAAAATTGAAAATAATAAAAGCTTTTATTATTATTTTCAAAATAATAAAAGCTTTTATTATTTTCAATTTATCATTTGTATTTTTAAATTTAAAATAAAAAAAAAATTATTCGATTATTTTATTTTCAAATCTACGTGACTTTACCGAAAGAACCGAGAATATTTTTCGATTTAAAGCTTTCGTGACTGCAAGGATTCATCTTCTTTGGTTCTTTCGGTAAAGTCACGTAGAATGAGAATAAAATAATAAATTGATAAAATAAAATAACAATAAAATTCTCACGACGTTTCAGCCACAAAACAAGCGCCTTCAGCAGGTGAAGGGACAAGACTGTCTGGAGAACAGCGCTGGAGCGAACAAAGCCAAGCTCAGATCGCGACCTTTAAGCTGTGTGAGAAGAAACAGAGCGCCTTGACAAAGGAATTATCATAGAATTTAGCATTGAAATAGCTGAGTGATTAGCTTGTGACTGGTCACAGAAATGGCTATGTTAAAGTCAAAGCCTACACATCTGAGCTATTAACAGTAACTGGGTATACACTACACTAAATAATGAATACTATATACAACATGGAGTATAACAGCGCCTCGCAGCTGTCTCTCTACCCCTCCTCTGTTCCGACCATGGATGAACTCGTCCGTCTGAACGGGGCTCGTAGCTGTCCGTGGTGCTAAAGTTAACGGTAAGAATCCACCAATTTTTTCGCCATATAGCATTGTGATATATAACGACTTATTGTGTGGTAGCTTAGCTGATTGGAGAATATATAGAGTTTATTGATAACATTGAGGTAATTTATATTTTAGTTTTTATTGGTTTATTATGTAGTATTCATTATGTAGTGTAGTGTATACCCAGTTACTGTGAATAGCTAAGATGTGTAGGCTTTGACTTTAACATAGCCATTTCTGTGACCAGTCACAAGCTAATCACTCAGTTATTTCAATGCTAAATTCTCCTAGTTATTTCAATGCTAAATTCTCCTGTTTGATTTGTACTAGGTGCCTCTGTGAATGTGTATGCTTTGACTTTAACATAGCTATTTCTGTGACCAGTCACAAGCTAATCACTCAGCTATTTCAATGCTAAATTCTATGATAATTCCTTTGTCAAGGGGTGCCTCTGTGGATGTGTATGCTTTGACTTTAACATAGCCATTTCTGTGACCAGTCACAAGCTAATCACTCAGCTATTTCAATGCTAAATTCTATGATAATTCCTTTGTCAAGGTGCTTTGTTTCTTCTCACACAGCTTAAAGGTCGCGATCTGAGCTTGGCTTTGTTCGCTCCAGCGCTGTCCTCCAGACAGTCTCGTCCCTTCACCTGATGAAGGCCGCTTGTGTTGTGGCCGAAACGTCGTGATAATGTTATTGTGTCATTTTATTTTATCAATTTATTATTTTATTCTCATTCTACGTGACTTTACCGAAAGAACCAAGATTATGGCGTGTAGATGCTGCCATCTGCCGGCCACCAACGTGGCGTGTAGATTCTGCCAATTGAAAAATGAAAATAATAAATTGAAAATAATAAGCAAAAATCCAGATTCATATTCTTGGTTCTTTCGGTAAAGTCATGTAGATTTAAAAATAATCAAATAAATTTAAAACAAAATAAATCGGAAATAATAAAAGCTTTCATTATTTTCAATTTATGACTTTTATTTGTAATTTTTAAATTGGCAGAATCTACACGCCACCTTGGTGGCCGGCAGATGGCAGCATCTACACGCCGTATTCTTGGTTCTTTCGGTAAAGTCACGTAGATTTGAAAATAAAAATGTAAGAATTAAATGAAAAATCATGAATTGTTATTATTACATTTTGATTTAAAGCTTTCGTGACTGCAGGGATTCATATCATTGGTTCTTTCAGTAAAGTCACGTAGAAGGGAAACAATAAAATAATAAAAATATTTTTAAAAATATTGTTTAAAAATTTACTTTTCTTTTATTATTTATATTTTCTATCTACGTGACTTTACCCAAAGAACCAAGAAAATGGCGTGTAAAATAATAAAAGCTTTTATTATTGTCAATTTATTATTTTAAAATCAAAATTTTGTTTCATTTTTTTTATCTCTGTGACTTTATCGAAAGAACCAAGAATATGAATGTGGGTTTTTTGCTTTAATTATTTTCAATTTCAGACTTTTTATTTGATTTGATTTTTTTCTATCAACGTGACTTTACCGATAGAACCAAGAATATGGCGTGTGGATGCTGCCAATTTAAAAATTAGAATAGATTGAAAATAATAATCAAAAATCCAGATTCATATTCTTGGTTCTTTCGGTAAAGCCATGTAGGTTGAAAATAAAAATAATAAAATTAAATAAAAAATACAAAAAATAAATGGAAAATAATGAAAGCTTTATTATTTTCAATTTATTTTAATTTGTAATTTTTTTTAAATTGGCAGAATCTACACGCCATATTCTTGGTTCTTTTGGTAAAGTAACGTAGATTTGAAAATGAAAATAATAGAATTAAATGAAAAAATACTAAATCATGAATGGTTAGTTTTTTACTTTTCTTTATTATTTATATTTTACCCAAAGAACCAAGAATATGGCGTGTAGATGCTGCCACCTGCCAACGTTGGTGGCCACCAGATGGCAGCATCTACACGCCAGATTATTGCTTCTTTCGGTAAAGTTATAATAAAATTAAAATAATAAATTGAAAATAATAAAAGCTTTTCTTATTTTCAATTTATTATTTGTATTTTATTTTTTTATATTTTAAAATTTCAAGTAATAAATTGAAAATAATAAAAGCTTTTATTAGTTTCAATATATAATTTATATTTTTCAATTGAATTGAATTATTTTTATTTTCAAATCTACGTGACTTTACCTGAAGAACCAAGAATATGGCGTGTAGATTCTGCCAATTTAAAAAATTAAACAATAAATTGAAAATAATAAAAGCTTTTATTAGTTTCAATATATAATTTATATTTTTGTATTAAATTGAATTATTTTTATTTCAAATCTACGTTACTTTACCTGAAGAACCAAGAATATGGCGTGTAGATTCTGCCAATTAAAAAAAATAAATTGAAAATAATAAAAGCTTTTCATTATTTAAAATTTATTTTTTGTATTTTTAATTTAAAAAAATAAATTTTATGTTATTATTTTAGTTTTATTTCTATCTACGTGACTTTACCGAAGCAACCAAGAATATGAATCTGGGTTTTTGCTTATTATTTTCAATTTCTTATTTTTATTAGTAACTTTTTAATTTGGCAGAATCTACACGCCACGTTGGTGGCCGGCAGGTGGCAGCAAAATAAAATAATAAAATAATAAATTGTTAATAATCAAAGCTTTTATTATGTTAAATTTATTATTTGTATTTCTTTTCATAACAAATTGAAATTTTATTATAATAAAAGCTTTAAGTATAGCTTTTATTATAATATTAATATAATATTACAATCAAAGTTTTTATTATAATAAAAGCTTTTATTATTTTAGGATTCTCCTCCACGGCGGCCTTTGTCTCCCCCAGTAGCGATGTTTACGACACACCGCACCAGGTACGCATCTGAGGCTGAGTCGACCTCACACTCTCTTACTGTCTCAAAACAACCGCAATTCGCCACTAAGTGGTGGTGACGTCACCACGACGCTTGTGCCAGGCCATGTGCACCTTGAGGCCACGTGAAGTGTCGATCGCCGGCTGGCAGGAGGTCACGGGGCAGACCCAGGTGCCAATGGTCGACTGACTGACATGACTGAGATGACTGGCTGATGCACCACCTGTGCCCCCTACTGTGCCAACTTGCTGAGCTTTAGCCACCCGACGCTCCGCTCGTTTTTCTGAGCGTCGCTCCTCCGCCCTCCGTTGTTGTTGGAGGGCGACTGCCTCCAACTGCCCAGTAGCGTTCTTCACAAGCCTCCTCCACAGAGGCTGATCTTGACACCGCTGGTACCAGTCATCGGCAAGTCCACTCAGCTCCACATCCTCCTGTACCACATCACTCCATCTCTTCTCAAGTCCGTGCCACGCCCGTTTAGCTCCATCAATCCGGCCGAACAAAAGCTGTTTGGGCATGCGGTGATTGGGCATGAGGGCTACATGCCCAGCCAACACAGCCTTGCCTGCTGCAGGAGCTCGCCGATGGGACTTTGTCCAGATCTTTCGAGAATTTGTGAGCTCCTCACACAATCCAGCCTGGTTAAACCTAGGATTGATCGTAGGCAGGCCAGCCTAAATGTTTCTAACTGGTGAAGATGCTGCATTAGGGGGGTCCACGTTTCGCAAGCGTAGAGGGAGGGAATGACTGTGGCCGAGAAGACCCGAAGCTTCATGCGGAGCGACAGACCAGGTAGCTTCCACACGTTACACAACCGATGAAAAGATATTGCCGCTCGACTAATTCGGAGTGAGACCTCTGTTGTTAAACCGGAGCCGATCATGAGCACACTGCCCAGGTATGGGAAACTCTCCACTCTCTTCCCAACTGCCCCATCACCGATTGGGAGTTGTGGGGGTGGAGTGCCCGATGGCACAAAATACCCAGGCAGGTGCTTCGTTTTGGTGGGGCTGATGGTAAGGCCCCACCTCTTAGTGGCACACTCCAGTTTCAGCAGCAGCGCCTCCAACTCTTCCTCTGAATGAGCAGCAATTACCAGGTCGTTGGCATACATAATGTGGTTGACCAATAGGGAGCCATCCCTTGACCGCACCCGGGCATTGATCAGCCTCCCATTATATCTGTACCAGACGTAAATTGCTCTGGTACAGCTACTGAAGGCTTCACGAACTATGTGGTCGAAATAGATGTTAAATAATGTTGGAGCCAGAGGACATCCCTGTTGCAGGGAATGGCTCTGACTCCCGGCTACGTAGTTTTACCCGGGCCTGCTCACCATCATGAAGGTCCTTAATGAGTGTGAGCAGAGGGTCAGGGACTCTGAAAGCACGAAGAAAAACCCAGAACCCAGGCCTACTGATGGTATCATAGGCCTTGACCAGGTCAATAAAGCAGAGATGTAGGTCTTGTTGGAATTCCCTCCACCTCTGCTGTAGCAGACGGACAGAAAATATGACATCTGTGCAGGACCGCCCTTTCCTGAAACCGCATTGGGGCTCCGCAAGCCTCTGCTCAGCGTACCTAGCAAGGCGATGTTGAATAATCCTTGGCAGGACCTTTCCCGGCACACTGAGTGAGATGCCGCTGTAGTTGTTACAGTCTGTGCGGTCCCCCTTCATAAAGAGGGGGACCACCAGGGCATCCTTCCAATCCTGCGGAACCCATCCAGTGGCCCAGACTGTTGTTATGATGTCCTGTAGGTCAGTCTACGCACAAACGCAACCCTCCCTCAGCATTTCGCTTGGGAGATCATCTCTGCTCGGTGCCTTTCCTCGTCTCAGACTCTGGATCGCCCTCAGTACTTCCTCAATGGATGGTACCTCAGCCAGCCACTCACAGGGGGTGACTTCCTCCTCTAATATTTGAGGCACCGCATCCTCAGCAGGGTCATCCCCACTTTGTCCCATGATGTTTTCCAGGCTGAGGGATTCCCCCTCCCCCAGGACCTCACAGAAATGCTCAGCAAATCTGCAAACCTGTCCCTGGGGGTCGGAGATTGGATCACCCTTCGTTCCCCTAATGGTGGTGTAGTGGGTATAAATTGACGAATAAACTTCTGATGAGGCAACACGATATTTATTGTCTTCCTTACAAGTCTCTAACACAAAGGGTATATCGGTCCCTTTACCCGATACCTGGGGAGGTATGGCCTCCGGATTATGCGGGCCCTATCACTAGGTACCCCGTTACCCTTCGTGCTCCGGCTGGGACCCTAGGAGAGGCTATTTGACCTGACCGTACCCGGTCCGTGGGTCCTGACCACTGGCCTCACTGAGCTCCAGCCCTTAGAAGGACAACAGAGCTTGGGGTCCAGAGTCCTATCTTCAGCCCAGGTCTTCGTTCGTCAGCTTGCAGATGACTGAGCCAGACCTCTGAGAGGTCCGGCTTATGGTTCGTGGCTTGCTCCGCCCTAGCCACGCTTCCCTTCTAGAACGTTCTGGAAGGTGACATCATCCCCCGGTTCCCTCCTCCCGGGGCCCTGGGGAATGTGTCCCAGGATCCGTTTGCTAGGGTTTGTCGTTGGCCCCTTTTTGGGCCATGGACATTAGCCCTGGCATGATTGCGCTTCCGCCCCCTATTGACGATAAGGGGAAGCTACCAGCCCACAGAGTGGTGAGTGACGATTACCCCTACAATGGTAATAGGTGTGGCGCTGTAGGTTACTTTTTTGATGGAGTTAAATAGGGATTTGTGATCGCGGGCAATTGAGGCAGACTCCATCTCCTCAGCAACCCGCGACCACCACCCATCCTTGCAGCGCCTCACGGCTCTTCGAACCTCCGAGCGAAGGCTGCGGTAAGCCTCCTCATTCTCTGATGTGGGATGCTGTAGACGATTAGAGTGGGCCTGTCGCTTTTTCTCAAACATCCTGAACACCTCCTCTGTCAGCCAGGGTCTCTGGGGAGGTCTGGACCGCGTACACAAAGCAGCCATTGCAGCTGCATGAGTCACAGACCTAAACCTCGCCCATTTACCCTCGACATCAGGAGGAGTGGGGGACGATGCTGTCTCACTCACACTCACTCACAGCGCGAGGCCGACTCATTACATCTCGCGGAGGATCGCGCTGCGGATCAAAAAAAGTTCCGCGGTTTCAGTTTGCTAGCGCGAGTTCGCGTTTTAAGGCGATGGGGGCCGTCCATAAATGACGTCACACACCTGGGGAGGGGGGGTCAGACATTTGTGACGAGGGGGGGGGGGTTTGAGAAATGTGACGTCACGTCAAAATGCGCAACTTAAAATAAATATAGACAACATGTTCTACTTAGTTAAATAGACTTTTTAATAAATGTTTTCTCCTACAACATCAGAGTGCAGCGCCACATTAAATACAATGACAATAGTTTAAAGCGATTTGGAACATGTTTTATTTTCAAAATGAAAATATGGTTGGGGGGGGGCAGAGCTTTGTGACGTCATACTTGAGGGGGGGGGTCTGACTTTTTGTGACGCCGTGTGACGAGGGGGGGGGTCAAAAATCGCGTGGCGTCATTTATGGTCGTGATATATTATTTTTTATTTTATTTTTCCTACCTACGTGACTTTACCGAAAGAACCAGAGTACTTATTTTGGTGGATAAGGAGTAAAATAGTAGATGATAGGATCTGCACTATTGAGGAGTTCTGTTATAATGAATCTGTTGTAATGAATCTTACGTCACCTTAAGTATGCCTTTGTGAGTACACTCGTGACACGGGTGTCATGCGCGTGACCTTTGTCTTTTGTTTCAGATGTGCGAGAGCAACTCCGCTGCGAGTCATGGTGGTGCTGGAAGAATTGCCTTTACCATCGATGGCACTTCACCAGCACCCGTCTCGACCCCACCTCAATCTGGTAGAGTTACAAGAGCGAAAAAACTCATCTCTTGTGACGTCTGTGGGAAAAAAATTCCAACTGGCGTGATGCCTAGAAGCCCACGTAAGAACGCACAAGGAGACCCGTGAGCAATGGTGCGGCTTATGTGGACGAAGCTTTGATCAGCCATGAAAATTCAAAAGGCATATGAAGACCCACGAAAAGGATTACATGATAAAGGGTGCAGCAGGCTTGGTGAACAACGGCAGTTTTGCCAATGCGGCGTTGAATCCGATAGTCACTAGAATCCGATAGAGTCACTAGAGTGAGAAAACGAATCTCTTGCGACGTCTGCAGGAAAACATTCCAACTGGCATGGTGCCTAGAGTCCCACATGTGAATGCACAAGACCGGTGGTCAAAGCTGCAACATCTGCGATCAAGCTTTGATCAGCCCTACAAACTCAGAAGGCATATGGAGTAACCCATGGAAAGAACTCAAGGGGCGCACGTGGCATGGTGAATGACGGCAATTTTGTCAATGCGGTGGTGAAGGTGTGTCAGAGCTACTCGGCTGCGAGTCATGGTGCTGAAAGAATTGCCTTTGCCATGGATGGCACCAGCAACAGCAGCAGCAGCTTGTCGAGTCCTGGTGGTGAGGAGGCAGAGTTGCAGACAATGCCACCTTCTGCAAAGGGCGCACCTGCGTGCAACGAAGTTATTGCTATCACAGCGACCGCGCATGGAACGAAGGCGCCTGCTGGGAAACGCCACGCCTGACCAGCGCCCGTCTCGACTCCACCTCACTCCCATAGTCACTAGAGTGAGAAAACAAATGTCTTGCCAAGTCTGTGGGAAAGCATTCCAACTGCCATCATGCCTAGAGTCCCACATGAGAACGGACAAAGAGACCCCTGACCAATGGCATCTGCGGTCGAAACTTTGATCAGCCAGGCAAATTCAGAAGGCATATGGAAACCTACGAGAAGGACTATTGGGTATTTATTTGCTGTTCTATTACTGAAGCTATCAACAGAAGGTGTGTACCGGATTAATTGCACTTGTGGCAAATTCTATATAGGGCAAACAGGATGAATGATCAGCACGAGACTAAAAGAACACCACAGAAATATGAAATGCTCACAAATACAACTGTCAGCAGTAGCAGAACACGCGTGCCCACAAAGACACTCAATTGATTTTGATAATGTTGAAGTTCTGTGCAAAATTAGTTACTACTGGCCAAGACTAATTACAGAATCTATCGAAATAAAAATAAATAAAAATAATTGTAATCGTTTGGATAGCTACCGACTTAGTTTCTGCATGGAAGAGAATCATCAAATTACCGTTTGTACGGCTATTTTAGTACACACAATGGACACTAAGTACAAGATCAATGGGCTAGGATAATGTGCATGTATAATGTACGTTGATTCATTAATCCCCCCCCCCTACTTGCGCTCAAAGAGCGCACAAGTGTTGTCATCACATCTACGCCTCTATACAAGGAATGAAACAGGTGGACTTCTCCCAAATCTTGCTGTTGCCTGATGAAGCTAGTTGTAATTACTGAAACGTCGTACTCCGATGGTAAATGTGCTGGCTTGGCTCTCCAACACACCACACACCGGTGTGCTGTACTAGTGATGAATTGGCATGTTCTGTTTACGTGACAACCCTTACTAGTTGGCTGTCGGGTGGTGGCGGGTTTAACGACACATTTATATTGTAATAGGTTTTTACCCTTTTATATGGCACCAAAACTGACACCTTTATACAAGGGATCATGTTTGCAATAACCACAAGACAAGCAATCAAAATGCAAACAAAAAGAGACAACTCTGATAGTAATATACATTGTCCTTGAAGTTGATTGGTCCACACCCGAGACGGCTTTTCTTAGAGCCTAGTCTCCACTGGTGTTGGACCAGATGATGCAAACATGATCCCGTGTATAAAGGTGTCAGTTTTGGTGCCAGATAAAACGGTAAAAACCTATTACTATATCTTGCTACTGGCAAAGGAGGTCTCATAATGACACATTTATATATTTACGCGATCCAACCCATAAAACCTATATTATGGATATTTGTCGCGAAAGCCTACGTGTTAAACTGCCATGTATTTTTACGTCTATTGCTGTATTTTCTTACGTGCAATATATTTAATAAACCATCCTAATTTATTATATTTTTGTTTGTAGTTATATCATTGTTGCGCGTGCGGTGTGGTCAGTGGATATTGTTCAGTGGATCAAACCGAGACAAATATTTTTGCAGCAGCTGTAGCTGCACATTGCAACAGCGCATTCCGAATGGTGTAGAACGCATCGCCCATAATCTGTATCTGTGTGCAAACACCAGGTATGGTTGGTAAGAAACACGTTTGGTTTTAAATGAATAGAACTCGAGCTTCAGCCATATTGTTCATTATAGACCCCACTTTGTAAGCATTAATCACGCAAACCTTGCGCCTGATTCATTTGAGTTGCTGTGCTCATGAGCAACAGGGCATTTGTGGCAAGGTGTTAATGTACCACAGATTAGCACGGTTGGATACGCACGCTGCGAAAAAAGTTCAACACATATTCTTTGGGTCTTCCCGTAAAGTCACGTAGATAGAACAATAAAATAATAAAAATAAAATGAATAAAAAAGTAAAATATATCACGACGTTTCGATCGCAACACAAGCAATCGTCATCAGGAGAAAAATGAAGACGATTGCTTGTGTTGTGATCAAAACGTCGTGATATTTTTATTATTATTTCGTATTCACTTTATTTTTATTAGTTTATTGTTCTATCTACGTGACTTTACCGAAAGACCCAAAAAATATGAATTCCTGCAGTCACGAAAGCTTCAAGTCAAGATTCAAGTTCAACACACATTCATACATTTTGGAAAGCAAATATCCTTGCACGTACAATGCACTGGACCGCATGTTCGTGTTAAGTGAGTCAGGGGCTTTGTCACTGCCTACCCCATGATATAAATAATCTCAGAGAATTCAATTGCAAGTGTGCAATCTCCCTTCTGGTGGACATCGAGGATGAGTCATACCCTGGCTTGCCAGGAGGCAGTGGAACACAACTGTGGAATCTGTTCCATCTGCACGGGATAGAACGTTGCCCCCTTGCTCACATTCGTTCGTTTTCTGCGAGTGTACTGGTTTCCCCTCACATGTAAACACTCAGTAAGTGGCTGCAAATATCGGAATGTAAAGAGAACCGCAGAGCTTGGGCGATTGTTGGGAGTGCCGGCTCACCGCCTGGCTGCTGTCTCCCCGCTCGGCTGTGGGAGACATATAGAGGTACTGAATTAGATTTATATTCTCTACATAACATGATTCCTATCTACACAAAGCACTCACCGCGTGGAGTACAGCAAGTGAAATTCCACGAAATAAAAAAGAAACGTACATGACCATAACAGAAGCCAATGGGTACAGCTGTGCATACACGTACACACATATACACGATTCCTACTGATGGTTGGAACGATTCACCACTGCCGGAGAGTCAAGGAATTGTCATGATTCAGGATCATGAATGCAAACTGTCCCCGTTCTCAAACCTGAGTACGATTTAAAAGGTCAATGAACGCCTTTGTCGGAAGCAATTACTTCCCCATGTCACTGCGATGGGCAGATTCATGCCGTTGAGTCGGCTTACACATTGTCAGTAGACCCCCCATACACAAGCGTACGCATTTGGGTTAACCCCTCCTCCCCCCTCCATGCATACATACTAAAATTCATACTAACAGCTACACCACCACTCCCCCACACGAGACGAGCACGTGACTCGGTGTAAATGGAGCCGGAGCGCGAATAAACGTGCCGATGCCTCAAGTACAGTTGCCACCATTTCCACGACAGAGAAAACCCAGGCACATTTCTCAGCGAGCCCAGGTCTATTGTTAAAACTGTGCTATTCACGGTGATAAAATTCAACCACAGCTATACCCGGGGTACCAGATCTTGGCCCAAATCAATTCCTGCTGCCACCCGAACACTGTCCGGGGGTCAAACGCGGACAGGTGGCAGCCCCAGTCGCGAGGCCACATCTGCGCCGACTCACGGTTAACGTGTGCAGGGCCAGCAGGAAGAGCCCCGGGATCTCGGAGCGCAGCCACTGGTTCCACGCGCTGTCTCGGTCCACGTCCTCGCGTGACGACGACACTTCAAAATCACCTGACCGGAAGGAGGGGATGGGAAGGAGAGTAAGAAGGTACGAAGGGGGACCTTCTAACTCTTTCACAGCGACGTGTTCTTCGCGTGCGTCACCCTGCAGCCAACCTCTCTGCTCTCGTGTGTGAACGTGGGTCAGTTTGGTTTAATCGTTCAGAATGAATGGGGCATGACCCTCGCCCTTGTGCAATTTATTATTTTCCATGAGATAATACCAAACACATCATTCATGTGTGTGTGTGTGTGGCCTGCAAGCAAAACCTACATGCTCTCGAGTCATATATCGGGAGCAGTCACAGGTGGGAAAGCATTGCCGAATTCCTAGAAAGGCTCAGATCTCTCCAACTTATGTTTAAAGCGTTTATGCATTAATTCTGCCCGTACCTCTTTGTGCCTGTGTAGTGGGCAGGCAAGTGTGGTGGAGCAGCAGGTCCAGCACACGGGGTGTCCAGCAGAGGAGAGGAACTCCCCGTGGCCGTGGCCGGGGAAGCAGAGGTCGGCGGCGCTGGGAGCGGCGTCAGTTGCGCGGCGTCTGTGGGAGAAGGCACAGGCCTCTGCTGAAGATTATCATCCGCAGACACATCACACGGCTTGCCGGACACGTCACGCACTCGGCCCTGTGATTGTGGAGGTGAGACAGGTTCGCGCGTGGCAACGAATGGCTTGTCGCTGGACAAACATCGACGGCAACATCGGGAGAACGCGGCACGAACTCGTGCAGAGTTTCTGGCACCGTATGAATTTACACTCCTTGTAGGTATGTACGTTGAACCTCTTTCGCGCCGTACGTCAGCCAGCCGTGCTAATCGGAGGTGCAGATGGATGCAAATGAAGGACGTGGAGCAGAGGTTTCAAAATGAAAAAAAATTGATACAGAAATTACACAAGTCCAGGGGACGTCACCAAGGCCGTGTTATCCCAGACTCTGACAGAGCACAAAGGAAGATTGGCAATGACAAAAAATGGCTTCATAACTATCATTGTCAGGTGGCACACTTGCATCTTCAGTCTTCAGTCGGCGTCAGTAATTTAAGAATGCACGCATGATGCGTGACACCAACTAAAATGGCATCGATGCTGACTAATCACATCCTCTCCAAGATGTAGAACTCAAGAGACGAGGATAGCCTCTTCCAAACAGGACTACCCTTGACAATTGAGTTGTCGCCTGGGTAAAAATAAAATGAACTAGGAGATTTCAACTTGGAAATCCAAACCATCGCACCAACAGTAATGGACGGAATCCTATATGAGGCGCACACTGCAGGAGCTTCAGGTGGACTCTGGTACCTGCTTTAACGTCTGTGTGAGAAGCATCTTCTCCCACTGAAATTCAAACAAAGTTGACAGTTAGACAAGACATGTTTTAAAACATCCGCAGTAAAATTCAAGTATGTATACCATTAAAGCAAACTATTTTTTATTTACCAGGTAAGGCCCATTGAGAGCTATATAGCTCTTTTTCAGAAGCGACCTGGCCACAAATTATAGCTTAACGAAGTGGCTTATCACGTGGAAATTTATAGCAGCCAAATACTATAAACGCATTACTTACAAATTGCTCACAAAGCGGTTATCCTCCCACTACCCTTGGGTTACCTCCTGTCCCGGTCCAGCCGAGACAGTCTGTGAATTGGCATCTGTGTTTGGGTGGCATGAATTAATTTGTACCGAGATCTGGTGTCGGTACTGTGCTGAACTTTACTACTGCATGGTTGTTGACAGACCTAGACCAACTGAAACATACAGTGAGGGAAACAAGTATTTGATCCCCTGCTGATTTTGTACGTTTGCCCACTGACAAAGAAATTATCAGTCTATAATTTTAATGGTAGGTTTATTTGAACAGTGAGAGACAGAATAACAACAAAAAAATCCAGAAAAACGCATGTCAAAATTTTTATAAATTGATTTGCATTTTAATGAGGGAAATAAGTATTTGACCCCTTCTCAATTATAAAGATTTCTGGCTCCCAGGTGTCTTTTATACAGGTAACGAGCTGAGATTAGGAGCCCACTCTTAAAGGGAGTGCTCCTAATCTCAGCTTGTTACCTGTATAAAAGACACCTGTCCACAGAAGCAATCAATCAATCAGATACCAAACTCTCCACCATGGCCAAGACCAAAGAGCTCTCCAAGGATGTCAGGGACAAGATTGTAGACCTACACAAGGCTGGAATGGGCTACAGGACCATTGCCAAGCAGCTTGGCGAGAAGGTGACAACAGTTGGTGCGATTATTCGCAAATGAAAGAAACACAAAAGAACTGTCAATCTCCCTCGGCCTGAAGCTCCATGCAAGATCTCACCTCGTGGAGTTGCAATGATCATGAGGACGGTGAGGAATCAGCCCAGAACTACACGGGAGGATCTTGTCAATGATCTCAAGGCAGCTGGGACAATAGTCACCAAGAAAACAATTGGTAACACACTACGCCGTGAAGGACTGAAATCCTGCAGCGCCCGCAAGGTCCCTCTGCTCAAGAAAGCACATATGCATGCCCATCTGAAGTTTGCCAATGAACATCTGAATGATTCAGAGGACAACTGGGTGAAAGTGTTGTGGTCAGATGAGACCAAAATGGAGCTCTTTGGCATCAACTCAACTCGCCGTGTTTGGAGGAGGAGGAATGCTGCCTATGACCCCAATAACACCATCCCCACCGTCAAACATGGAGGTGGAAACATTATGCTTTGGGGGTGTTTTTCTGCTAAGGGGACAGGACAACATCACCGCATCAAAGGGACGATGGACGGGGCCATGTACCGTGAAATCTTGGGTGAGAACCTCCTTCCCTCAGCCAGGGCATTGAAAATGGGTCGTGGATGGGTATTCCAGTATGACAATGACCCAAAACACATGGCCAAGGCAACAAAGGAGTGGCTCAAGAAGAAGCACATTAAGGTCCTGGAGTGGCCTAGCCAGTCTCCAGACCTTAATCCCATAGATTCATAGAACATCTGTGGAGGGAGCTGAAGGTTCAAGTTGCCAAACGTCAGCCTCGAAACCTTAATGACTTGGAGAAGATCTGCAAAGGGGAGGGTGACAAAATCCCTCCTGAGATGTGTGCAAACCTGGTGGCCAACTACAAGAAACGTCTGACCTCTGTGATTGCCAACAAGGGTTTTGCCAACAAGTACTAAATTTTGATTTAAAGCTTTCGTGACTGCAATAATTCATATTCTTAGTTCTTTCGGTAAAGTCACGTTGAAGGGAAACAATAAAATAATAAAATATATATTTTGTATTGTTTTATATATATTTTATTGTTTCCCTTCAACGTGACTTTACCGAAAGAACTAAGATTATAACAAGTACTAAGTCATCTTTTGCAGAGGGGTCAAATACTTATTTCCCTCATTAAAATGCAAATCAATTTAGAACATTTTTGACATGCGTTCTTCTGGATTTTCTTGTTATTCTGTCTCTCACTGTTCAAATAAACCTACCATTAAAATTATAGACTGATCATTTATTTGTCAGTGGGCAAACGTACAAAATCAGCAGGGGATCAAATACTTTTTTCCCTCACTGTAGGTCTGGGTTTAATCTCCATTGTGGAAAAGGTGGCAACCCGAAAACTAACCCAAGCCCTTCCACATTTAACGATAAACACTTTCAAACCGAGTTCGCTCGGAAATGACCCCACTAAACTGCACAAATGTAAACGTTTGACTTCAGTGGTTCCTCCGCCGCGTGTGAACGATGAAGTGCACGGCCTCTCGTGATGATGACCTCACACCCGCATGGCTGCACGAAAGGCGGTGCTGACGAGCATGAGGCAGGTGGAAGAGGCAAAACGAGGAGGCAAGATTGGAGTGCTGTAGTCGGTGGGGTATAGTGGGGCCTATTTCCGAATGATTGATTTATGTAGAAATGAAATTGGTCATGAGTCCGTTACTTTGTAAACGTTAGCATGTATCTACTTTAATACCAAGTCTGCAGGGGTGGGAAAGATGAGGTCTGTTCATTCTGGTGGGCAAAGGGAATTTAGACACTCCAAGTTAAGTATGGTGGCATACGGATGAAATGCACCTTACTAATGTAAATAATAATGATTATTAATCCTTCTTCTTCTTCACTCCCACGGTGTTTCCAACCAGGGTTAGGCAATGTAATTATCTGACGTGCTGTACACTTGTACAGTGTTACTGAATTATTGTATCATTATGAATTCAGTGCCCCTTCTGCGACCTTTCCCTAGATCCCCCTCTGGTGTATAACCTGGCCTGCTGACGTCAGGGCCGTAAGCCTCACATCCCTTTCCCTGCCAGCAGCAAGCGCTATGCTGTTACATTACGATTCTATGCCACTACACAGGGACACCCCTACTTACGAACATTCGACTTACGAACTTTCAGAGATATGATCAAACCTGTCCGTATGTCCAGTTTCCTGTTCGGACCGAGAGTCGCAAGTTCATGGTGGCATCTACATCTGCAGAACGTGAAGAACCAGAGGCAACTGTCAAAGCCATTCCCCGTGTTTAGTGTACAAGCCGTAAAACGTGTTTGAAATCGACGGGAGTAAAGTTGGACTCACGAACAAATCGACTTACGAACAGACCTCTGGAACCGAACTCGTTTGTACGTACAAGAGTCTGTATATGGTGGTCACTCTGAACAACACAGACCCAGCCTCCTTTTTACTATTTTTGGTCCATTAGGACATTACCAGATGCATCTTTCTGTGATAACGACCACACAATACACCTTAGACGAGTCACAACAGGTCACGTTTAATAGTCTAAACTTGTCTGGAGTAAGTCGCATACGGTAGACATTTCTGCACATTTGCAGAATTACATGTCTATGATAAAGGAACCATGTGTATTGCATTACACAGGGGTGCTTGATCATGTGTGGATGCAGATTCCCGCAGCAATACAGGGAATAGGTTGTTTGCAGCGCCACTGATTAATCAGAATCTTTTTTATATCCTGGAGGAATCCGATGAGCTATGAAGATCTTTTTCACATATGTCCAGTAGGGGAGGGTCAGCGAGCTATTTCCAAAACCGATGAGAGGCAAGATGGAGAAAATGTAAGCAAATTGCTAAAAATACAAAGTACATACATTCCTGCCAATTTGTCAACAAATGCAAGCTTGGGCAAGGTAGAAACACAACAACCACAGCTCCAGACCACGACAAGACTCCACAAAGTCCCTCAATTGCATTGCATTAAAATTGAACGTTTAATGAGCGATATTTGAAATAGCGTCACCAAATGACAATATTCCCTTCGAATACCTGACTAATGAATGAGGCTAAGACGCTTGCAGTAATGTTCAAATATGCATCACAAGCCATTCAGAAGTGGTAGGCCTCACGTGACCACAGGGCACCACAGTGGCAATATGTTAACTACCTCGCCTGGTACGCAGGAGGCCATGGATTCAATCCGGACCCTGTCGCCTGCTGTATATTTTGAGGTTGCATGTCTCTCTCACTACATTTAGAATAAACATCACGCGTTTAGAGTATTTGGCCTCTATACATTTCCACGGGATAAGCCACTTCGTTGAAGATAACATTTGTGATAGCCAGGTTGCTTCTGAAAAATAGCTCCATAGCTCAGTGGGGCCTCAAACTGGTAAAATAAAAAATATTGTTCATATTTTTGGTTCTTTCGGTAAAGTCACGTAGAAGGGAAACAATAAAATAATAAAAATATAAAACAATACAATTCTCACGACGTTTCGACTGCAACACAAGCAATCATCATCACCTGATGATCATTGCCTTCAACAGCCCCCTGAGCAGCATGGTGAGGTATGGCCATGCAACCCCCTTGATTAACACGGCATGGGGTAGGGAGATCTTCAAGCATGATTACATTTACAAAGGGCATTAAGTGTTCAACAAAAATGAGTACATGAAATCCTTGAGTAAACCGCCATGAACCAATTCAACAAGACGCAATCTCACCAACACACCACGAGTTTCACTGACAACCACCGTCTTTTTTGCAGGCAAACATCTTGGTCAAAGACCACATCAGTGGCAATATCAGGCTCACGGATTTTGGCCTGAGCATCAGCGAGACCTGCCCAAGTGAGTGATCTAGCTGCCCTGTGAATGTGTGTACGTGTGTAGCAGCATGTGTGTGTGCGTGTCACAGTGTTTGTGGGGAGCGGTGGTGTTAACGGTTAGCACGCTGCGCTACAAGCCTGTTTAAGCTATATGGGGGGGGTCTTTGTCTTCGTGCTGTGGTGGCGTGGTGGTTAGCACCGCTTAAACAAAGTGTGGTAGTGACACTGATACCCTTCAAACGTTACATTTCGTCAATCATTTGGCCAGGATTTCAACTCTCAACCTCCCAGGTTTGAGGAGGGTAGTTGTCAAACAGTAACCAGTAAACCGCTAACAATTTTCATAATCGATTGCTGGTATTGAAAGTCTGGAGCCAGTAGACAATCCCATTGGAATTTTCGTCGCGGATGGCTGATTTACGTGTGATTTACATGTGATTTACGATTGCAAATGTACAGATCTCATGGCAGCCCTAGGTACCTTTGTCCTCATTCCTCACTTAACCTTTTCCCGTTCCGAGACGTCTGCACGTTACAGGGTGGTGGTAGGCGTCCCCGGTTCATCACTGAATCTTGAAACGCGCAAAGCGGCTCGGCGTTAATTTTATTCAGAGAGGCGTCGCAGCGCCGTTGCTTTTAAAGAAGTTGTTACTCACCGCAGAGAACTCTCGCGACACGACAGCTGCACTCTATGATAGCTGGCACCAGTGTAATGAAAATAATTTACATTTCTAAGTGCTACCCAGCTGATACACGCATTTACGTGGGCGATCTTTGTCATTGTGCGTATTTTGAGTGCCATACGTGACTGCGTGTGCATACCCTCATCTATTCTGCACTTCACAAGTACAGATGAATAATGTGCAAGTGCCACCTTGTTTGGTCACCTGTCTGTCCGTGTGCTGCTAGGAGCTTGGTGTCTTGGCTCGATGTGGTACATGGCCCCCGAAATGTACTTTGGGCTCCCGGTCACATGCAGCGCGGACATGTGGTCACTCGGATGTGTGGTGGCCGAGATGCTCCTCGGGAACCTGCTCTTCAAGACAAGCTCGGAAGACCACATCGGCTATCTCATCCAGGTATCTGACGCGTAGGAAAACACCATTGCATATATATCCAGTTGGTTATAAGGTCCTGCTGTTGAGCTACAAGGCTGTCAGTGGGTTAGCCCCACAATACTTACAGGAGCTGATCCACTCATGTACACCAATGAGGTCCTTGAGATCTTCTGATCTCCTACTCAGTTGTCTGAGGTCAAGTCTCAATTCCTGGGGGCGATCGGGCTTTTTTCCAGTGCAGCTCCAAGACTATGGAACGCATTGGCCTCTGAAAACAAGACAGAATTTTTAAAGCTATTTAAATCTCGCCATGAAAACTCACCTCGGTAAAATGGCCTATTCCCCATAGTTTTGGTCGTCTCATTTCCTCGTTTTGGTCGTCTCATTTCCCTGCTTTCCATACACGGGGCGCATTGGGATCATCGGATTAAATGTGCCTTACAAATATTAATTATTATAATATATACATACTGATGAATTCTATAATTTTTATTGTAACAAACCTCGAGCCCGATACGGCACCACCAAACCGGGCGTCGTATTTCCCATGGGACCGTCCCAACTGCGCCATATAAAGGAGGAGGGAGGGTTTAATTCGAATTTGAACCAACGATGGAGTCCACGATAAACAACAGCAGCAGCAGCAGGGGGTTGGTTATGACTGATGGCGCACGACGATCCACCAGCGTACAGACCCGCTGTGCGATGGCTCATGCGACAAAGCTGGTTACGTGCAGGGCTGTCGTCATCCTCTGGGCCTTTCACTGGTCAAAAAATGTCGCTCAGCTACCGGTACACGGGAGAGGAGTGGACGTGTTCACTGCGTGATCACGCACCATTTGCATGAGTAAAGGAGTAAAGAGAGATTTCGGGTTCATCGGTAATACCAGAGAATCAGAGCGTCAGGCTGATGTCCGTTGGAATGATTACTATTGTTATGATTATTGTGGTTTGTTGTTAATCCCCGAGGCTTTCAGAGCCTGTGTTGGAGAGCAACGAAGCCGCACGTAGTAACCACGTCATCAATTAAAGACCAAATATGTATGATTCGCCTGATGATAGAGATAAATATCTGCAAACAGTATGTACAAGAGCAGGCAAAGTTCATTGTACATCGACGTTTCAATGAGACAAAGAGCAGCGTATGTACGCTCTGTTCACTCGAGCGACAGACCTCATCCAACTCATCCCTCTTGTGATCTTGGTTTCAGATGTTGGGGCTCCCACCCAAAGCCATGATTGACGCCTCGACCCACAACATTATCTCCTTTGGTGAGTGGACAGGGGGGGTGGTGAGGTGGTGGTGTTGGAGTTCGTAGCTGTTGCTGCTGCTGCTGTCACTGCCCGGAGAGTCGTGGCCGTGCAGCCGCGTGTCTCGTGCTCTGTGCTTGAATAGAAAGGCATGGAAACTGCTTCGCGTAATTTAAAAATGAACTGTGCTTTATTTGGGTTTAAAAGTCACAACGGTCTTGGCAACGTACTTGTCAGTACGTGTTGAATTAGTGCGACAGCAAGGAGTCTTATAAAAAAAATACTTTAAAGGAACCGTAATGTTTAGGTAGCACAGTATATTTGGAAAACCCATAGGGATTTGCAATCCAAAAGAGGACATGTGTATTAATTACATGGAATTCTGGCCATCACATTTTTCATGAAGATGAGTGGCCGTTTTTTTTATTTCAGCATGACTTAGCATAATTTTTAAAAATTGTGTGGCAGATGCGACGGTTTCCTAAATCAGCATAGAGCAGTTCTACCATAGTATAAAACAACCACAGAGGACAACCCTCCACACAAACTGTGGGTCCTTGATTGAGAAATATATTATGCTTAAAAGCACGCTTGTACAACAAATTACCATCCTCTCCAAGTGATGCAAATAATAATATAATTCTAAAATAAACATCAAAGTGTCTCTCCTTGCTCAAACAAGTATCAGGAGGTTCTCGTCTCCTCCGGTGGCCCAGAGTTGAGAGTGGGACTTTCACTTTCACGCTTAGGAGTCATCCTTTCCACACTACTACTGCAAACGTCTCACAAACGGTTACAAATTGTATCGACCCTGGAGGGATGACAGGCTGTAGTCGACCGCCAACATGGAATCATATTTGCAAACATCGCAATTGGAGGGTTAAGGACCACCCCCGCATTGTACTGATCGCCACAACTAATTCAGTGTTTCTCTCTTTTTCTCTCTCCGATAAACAGACAAAAAGAATCGCCCCGTCGTCAACGGGAAACGGATCGTCCCGTGCTCCGTGTCTTTGAAGGCGGTTCTGGGAACTCGCAATCAAAAGTTCATCAATTTTCTCCGCGGGTGCCTTCAGTAAGAGACTTGTTACTATTGTCTACATTTCACCTCGTACAAATAATTAAATATAAATCACTTTGCGTCTACCATCAACATTACTGGAAACGATCTTAGACCTCACGTGTCGTTTGGGCTAGGACTGCAAAGTTTCGTGTCACACCGGGGCATCGTTTCTTCATCTCGTCGCTTTTTTAAATAAATATCGTTTCTGACAAAAGTGTTGAGGATAGAATTGCTCATTTCACCCCAGACCACGATTCAATGAAGCGATTTTAGAATGCAACAGGCACCTGACTCCCTCCGTTTGCCTCCTTGGCAGGTGGGATCCCCAACGTCGCCTCACACCCACGGAGGCCCTCAACCACCCATTATTGTGGGGCGGCAGGACCGTGCCACCGCAAGCGAACTTCCCGCCTTGCCCAGCCATGGACATGGAGCCGGTGGCGGCCTGCAGCCTCTCGGCAGTCCCCCGTCTCAGCCAGGGAGATTGCCAAGTCCCTGCTGCAAGCGAGCAGACTTTGGAGTCCTCTTGATCAAATCAGAATACTGCAGTCTCAGTTTCTGTGAGCGAGTGGGCTTCAAACTCGGATTGGGGAATGGAGTCGGAGCAGGGAGTGGAGTCGGCAGGTGACTGTGTGGTAACACGCCTGTCTGAAATATTCCCCAATCAAAGTGGTGGCACCAATGACGTCATCGCGGAGGAGGAGGAGATGGAGTCGGCCACGAGACAAGAGTGAGTTTCCACGCAGAAGTGCACCTGCAGAAAAATGTATATTGGGGAGGTCATTCAGAGAAAGTGTCTCCTGATATAAATTAGCATATAGCAAACACCATCGATCATCAGAAATTAGTTATTTGAGTAAATCACACATTCCTATAGCAAGGGCAAGTCTATTTATATTACAACCACTGTTGATTCCCACAATGTGGTATTCACGATTGAGAGGAAGTAAAAAATATTGAGGACACATGAGATTTGGGTTCTGTATCAGATGAGACAAGTTCTGTATTGTAAGAACGGGGAATCTGTTTCATGAGGAGTTGTGAAATGAGGATTCTGTAATGTAATTCACCTCTTTAGTTCATCTCACTTGAAGATGTAAATATCCCAGGGCTTCACAGGATGTAATATTGTATCCCTAACCTCATCTCTACCAATCTGCAGCTAAATGCATTCCTAGTAAAAATATATATTTTAATTATAAATATATGAATTGCACTGCATCCCACTTGGAGGTGCTGCGGTTAGAGCACTCCATGATCACTGTACGCTTGCGAGTTCAAAATCCAGGTCAAGAAGGTTAACAGCTTATTTATCAACCCGAGCTATAGTCAAATAATGAATCCCATTTTGTGGGAAGTCAACAGCGGTCATCCTATTATACACCACCATTGGCTCCTGTTATAGGAATGTAGCATTCCGCTACTGGCCATAGTGAGAGATGTGTGGCATCCTCCTACCTCGCATCTGAGCGGCCGGACACATATGAGGTGCACTGCAGCAACCAGTGTAAGCACAGCCGAGAATGCACGATGGGGCAGACGGTGGCATAATGAATACGCGCATGTCTGTACGTTGAAATAATTTTGCACCCGTACGTAGCTGATCGTGCTAACCGTTGCCGACCGTGCTAACTGTAGCCGACCGTGCTAACGATGGCGCGTGCGTCCATTTGCCAGCGGGGCCCTGCTCTCCAACCAGGCAACAACAACAACGAGGAGGATGATGATGATGCCATCGACAAGATTGGGCCAAAGGCGTCACGCGGGCCTGGATGGAGATTCTCCCGCCTGAGGCGGAATATTCGCGGGATTCTGCGATTCATTCGGGAGCGCTGTTTCTGTTACCGTGACGATACCGATGAATAAATTCTGTCATGCGGCTGGGCCCTCCCTGCCCTGTGTACATATTTTTCAATGTTACTGTCGTTTTTGTCTCACTTCTTTCTGGTCCAATGACTCCAAGACTCACGGTTTAAACTGAAGATCCCAGTGGTCCTCAAAAATATTTACGGGGACTCCTTCACTTAAAAAACATTCAACTTAGAAAGTCTCAGAGATACGAAGAAACATGTCCATATGTCCAGTTGCCTGTTTGTACCAAGATTTATAAGTTCAACCGCCACGCAATAGATGGTGGTGGTGGCATCTACATCTACACAACGTGAAGAACCAGTGGCGTCTACGTCTACAGGAGATTATACAACTCTTAAAGCCATTCCCTGTGTTTAGTGTACACGCCGTACAACATGTTTGGAATCGACAGGGGTAAAGTTGGACTTACGAACAGACTTCTGGAACCTAACTCGTCCGTAAGTAGAAGAGTCCCTCTATATGGTGGTCACTCTGAACAACGCAGACCCAGCCTCCTTTTTACGATGTTTGGTCCATTAGGACGTTACCAGACGCATCTTTCTGTGCTGACGACCACGCGATACACGTTAGACGAGTCACAACAGGTCACGTTTAATACTCTAAACTTGTCTGGAGTAATTCGCACACGGCAGATATTTCTGAAAATGTGCAGAATTACATGTCTATGGGAAAGAAACCATGTGTATGGCATTACAAGGGGTGCTTGGTCGTGTGTGGATGCAGGTTGTTGGCAGTGCCACTGATTAATTAGAATCTTTTTTTTTTATCCTGGAGGAATCCAATGAGCTAGGAAGCTCTTTTCACATATGTCCAGTAGGGGCGGGTCAGCGAGGTATGTTCAAAAACGATATGAGAGGCAAGACGGAGAAAATGTAAGCATGTTGCTAAAAATACAAAGTACATAGATTCCTGCCGATTTGTCAACAAATGCAAGTTTGGGCAATTCAGCAACAGAACAACAGCACCAGACCACGACAAGACAACGCAAAGTCCCTCAATTACATTGCAAATTAAAATTGAAAGTTCAATGCGCGATATTTGAAACAGCGTTACTACATGGCAATATTCCCCTCGAATACCGAATGAACGACGCTAAGACGCTTGCAGTAATGTTCAAATATGCATCGCAAGCCATTCAGAAGTGGAAGGCCTCACGTGACCACAGGGCACCACGGTGGCTGGGAGATGTTAACTACCTCCCCTGGTACGCCGGAGGTCGTGGGTTCCATCCCAACCCTGACGCATGCTGTATATTTGTCTGCTATAAATGTCCACGTGACGATAAGCCACTTCGTTGAGCTATAATTTGCGATGGCCAGGTCGCTTCTGAAAAACTGCTATATATGCTCAGTGGGCCTTGCCTAGTAAAATAAAAATATTTTGTCAATTAGTAAATAAATGAAGTATATACGTTCCAATTTCATTCATACATACATTTCCAAGCTTGGGAAAGGCAGTAAAACAATAGCAAAAACAGCCACAGTCCACACCAGGAAAACATACAGTGCGTCGGTAAAATTGTACTTTAAAATTGAACTGTGGATACATTGTTAAGAATACGAAAAATAGTTTAGTTAAAAATCATTTGGTTGATAAAGACCTGGGTAGTGATCTGCGATTATTGAGTAGGGGTTTGGGAGTCGCTGACTGGGAGGAGTGGGAACGGGTGAAGCCGGATCTGCCACGCGTTGCGCTCACCAACTCGAGCTTCGCCGGGACAGCAACAAACGAAGAGACGGAGAGAGGAGCTACCCCGGGTTTACATCGCCACGACTCACGACGCACACAACACACACGGCACATGCCCAGGGGGAGGAGGGCGATGACCACCCCACAGTGCGATAGCTACGACTCCCCTTTCATTTAGTGAGCCATCATCACACAACGCTGCACGGAGTGTGCAGTGTTATCAATGAACACGGCACTACCACTGCACGGAGTGTGCAGTGTTATCAATGGACACGGCACTACCACTGCACGGAGTGTGCAGCGTTATCAATGGACACGGCACTACCACTGCACGGAGTGTGCAGAGTTATCAATGAACACGGCACTACCACTGCACGGAGAGTGCAGCGTTATCAATGAACACGGCACTACCACTGCACGGAGTGTGCAGAGTTATCAATGAACACGGCACTACCACTGAACGCGAGCAATCGGCTGCTTAGTGAGTTACACGGCACGGTACGGAGCTATTAACGCGACACGAACCACAGCGTGTTCCCGGGGTACTCAACTACCTTAGCTTCTCAACTACCGGGATTACTCAACTCAATATTTAAAGAGGCGCAATGCACTGTGGTGAATACGAGACAGTGGTCCTTCATAAATAACATCACCAAACAGTCTTTAAAGAGCAGCATGCGGCACCAGGAGACGCAGATTGCCAACCCCTGAGCTATTCTATTCCTGCACATGAGGGCAACATGTTCAGGAGCCATAAGCCAATGTCCGAGGTCTGCTGGTCACGACGAGAGGGCTTCAGGAGAAACTTCGTGTAGGGTTACTATTCCTACTCCGTTGAAGGAGCACAGACGACTGTGGTTCACAATATTGTGCATAGTTTGGGTTGCATGGTCACAATCGCACTGTGGCTTGACTTTAATTTTCTATTGCGTCGTTTCACGTTGTACGATCTGTTCTGGATGACCACAGTCAAACACTGGAGAGTTTTTAATTTTCTATTTGTGCATCAGGTATCCGCATCTGCCATGTTTTGTGCAGATGCGGTTTAGGGGGACCATGATCTTCGTGGAATATCAAGCCCAGGGATCTTCTGCGTTGGGTTTTTCACAAGGTGTGTCAGTTCTTTTGAACTTACACTGATCATGTCGACTCTCTGCAGTGGCAATGTGAAACTATTAAAATAAAAAGGGATACAATTTTTTAGAAGTTGATTCTTACACGTGCAATTCAATACGTGAATTGTCAGCTGAATAATAAATATTAATCGATTTAACCGATGTATCGCGCTGTTACTACTAACTAGCACAACTCTTTATTACGATCACAGCATGTATAAAGTAAAATTTTAAGTAAAAAGATATGTCCTGAAGTAATGATGGTTTATTCAAACTGTGTGCAATATCAAGCAACTTCGGAATGATTTCTGAAGCACTGCTGCAATGTTTGGTGCACTGTGATACTAACGCGGCGATCCGAGTTGGATTCCTAGCCATGGCTAACGTCAGTGGTGACTGATATCTGAACAAGTCCTGAACCTAATCCCCGCCCCCTTCACCAAGCGTGGTAACGTTTTGTGCAACAACCCCCATGACCAAAGCAACGTGGTGAGGCCTTCATCAGGCAGTGGACTGCCAGAGGAGTGTAACACACACAATCATCAGTTTGTCTCGACAATCACTTGCCTTGAACATTGAATCCTTAAGATACATTACCAATGGCATATTGGTGTGGCTCACTGACCGTTTGATGCGAAAAATTAAAGAACCCCAAGTGTCTGTCGCCAACTCCTAACAATTTTGAGGAGCGACCCGTGGCGGTCAGGCAGATCACGAGGTGAGCAGAGGTGTGAGGAGAAGGGCACTTTGGAGGGGGCTGCCAAACCTCGAGTCGCGAGCACACAGCGCCGTCTCGTACAAGACGGTGCACCGATGGGCACCGCCGCTGCTGCCACCGGGCTTGGCCTTCTGCGCCAGTTTTACCAGGTTGGCCACGGGGCCGTGCCCATGGTTGCGGCAGGAATGCACGCCGTAGTGCTGCCCCACAGCGCAGTCCACGGCCGGCAGCTGCAGAGCACACAGCCAACAACAGAGACCTGGAACCCTCTCTCTTTCGTTTGGAGGCGGCCGAGTTGCTAGCAGCCTTTTCCACTGGCGCATCCGATCCGTGCCAGCGCGTAGCACCCCCACGGAACGGGTGGTTTTCCATTGGCTATTTGCTGTGCCGATATAAAATCAAACTGTAATACGCCGCCCTTACAAGACCTCTCAAGATGGACCAGGGGCCAAACAGGTCCAGAGGTGGTGCTAATAATAAAGTGTTCATTGCGTACGACGTGAACAGCGTTAATGTGACTGCACAAATTTATGGAAACATGACCGAGTGGTGGTTCTCGGTTCAAGCCCAGCATCCGCCCTGGTTAATGTTGCCAGTTTATTCACCATAAACAAAGAGATCTGTTTCACAATGTATGATAATAATCCTGTGACGCTGTATTAAAAACAAAAAGAATTGGCCACGTGTAACCGCATCATGTTGCAAATTTGCTAAATCAGATAAAATACTTGCAAATTACTTTATCGGGGAAAAAACCATGTAGGAAACTCAAACATCGCTCCCAAATGGCAGACATGTCCATTCACAGGCCGGTAGTGCGTGCACCACGTGCCAAATAGGAACAGCTGCCATTGGGGGGGGGGGGGGTCCCCTCGGGTAGCCTGCCGCAGAGCAATGGAATGGTTGAGATGAGACGTTGCTGTAAGGCGCTTTGAGTTGAAGAGTTTATTTCCGCGAGCACCCTAAATCTCCAAATCCTTATCCCCATCCCTGAGCCGCCCCTGTGGCCCCTACTGGGGCCCGTGTCTCACCGCTGCGGTGTCGAGGCTGCCGCACTGGTGGATGAACTCCATGCAGCTCGTCGCGCTTTGGGCAGAAGCTTCCCGCTTTGGCTCCAGATCCACCCAGGATAGAGATCACAACCCCAGTCTCCTCCAACAGCTACCACAGACACAACAAATCCGTCAACATCAGTTGGTTGACAATGAGGCGACCGCAAGGCAAACACCGGCTTAAAGCTAAACGATACGCATGGAGCTGCATCTCACAATGCAGTGCACGAAAACTGATTAAATATTACAGATTTAAGTTTGCAAATTAACACAAAATTCGTTCTCAATTTTAGTTTTCCAAATGCGCTATCGGCGTAATGTCAAGAGACAAATAAATCATCCATTCGTAAATCTCGCATAGCCGTGCAGGCCCTGTGTCATAAAACACTTTCACATGAGCTGTGTTATGAGATTGTGCGGCGCACGAGAGTTAAGCTGAAATTGTTATTCTCAGAGATGGAATTAGGAAAATGAAGTGCAAAATCAAACTTTAATGAGACTGTAATTTTGTGCAGTCGCTGGTGACGGGGCTCGGACGATCGACTTGATAAGACTTGAGACCTCGGTTTCAACCCAAGCGGTCAAAATCCAGATTCAAGCCCAGAATCTCATTATTGCCAACGCACCACTTTGATCTCTGAGCCACCCGTCCACTTTGCATATATAGTGTTATCATATATGTTATCTGAATGTCACCGCTGTACACTCAATTTTAACGGTGATTTTCAATATCTACCTTTGGGATGTTTGCCAAATTTACAGATATTTTTTAAGAGTGACAAGAGAAAACCCATGCATCTTACGTGACACTTTGTTGTGCTCTGAATTGGCAGTGATTACATAACGCTTAAACGTATTCGAGTTATCGACAAATGAGTTTTAAGTTCGTAATAATAAACTAATATTACCGCGCACAATTTTGGAAACAAACTTTACATTGAGCGCCACTCAGAGGCGGTAAGTACACTCAAACTTTGCACGGGCAGTGTCGTACACCTACTTGCTGTACTGCCTCTTACCAGCTGGAGGCGGGTGGACTCACGCACGCCACGTACACACCTGGGCGTTGCGATGGAGGATGTCCAAGAAGGAGCCGAGGCCCAGGCTGTGGAGGTCGCGCGAGTCAAAAGCTCGGCAAGCTGCTTCTCCACGCGTGACAGCGCGGGTAGGCTCAGGGGCTCTGCCATCTTACTTGCGTGCCTCAGCAGACGGACCAGATGCTCGGCTACCGCCTCTGCGAAGGAGAGAAGCAATGCCATTGTAGGAGAGAACAACGATGCTGTAACTCGCTCCAATAGGCTCAACAACTGCAACTCTCTCTCTGCCCTCCCACCCCCACGTCTCATCTACGGCCTCCCGATAAGTTTCATCATCACTCTCCAGATGACTCAAAAAACAAGTTTAACACGAAGGCCTTCGCGACCAATATTATCCATAATAGAGATTTTTGGGTTAGGTCACGTAAATAGTGCATATTAACGCGTATTATTGAGTGCATGTTTACATGATTGAACCCAAAACTCTAGATGATGGACTCAAAAAACCACTGGCAGACTTCTCACACCCGTATGCAAGACGATATCGCCCCAATATTCGAATTGTTCAACTATCCCCCGAACCAGTCCAGGATAAATTTCAAGATCACACTCAGCATTTTGACGGTCCTCCGTGGTCTGATCCCTTATGTACAATACAAGAAACTACATTTTATTCAGATTGTGCTTTCGATATCGTGTCATGAGACGGAGTATCCACTCGGATCTCTCACGGAGCAGCGGAACCCGTCCTATTGGAGAATGGCCCACAGAAGAGAACATCACAAAGCTACCTCTGACATTGCTTCTAGTGACCTCTGGTCCACAGAGTAAAGGGAAGCACATTCTAACCCACTCTGAACGTGAGAGTAATGTCCGTCACATGAAAGTTGAGCCGATATTGGACTTGGTCAAATTAGCAAGAAAGTGTTATCACCCAGCACGTGCATCGATCGGTTGATCGTTAGTTTGTGGCATAGAGATCCCCAAAAAATAGATATCTTTGGATCATCCGAGATTTTTAATTATCCGCAGTCATCCTCCACATCATTAGCGCAGATAATCGAGTCTACTGTATATGCAAATTTGTCTCCTTACTCCCCGGATGAGGCGGCGGTCTGGTGTCGGGAGTGCTGATGTTGCCGAGAAACGCGGCCGGTTTCTCCTTGACCACGAGGTCGCGAGGAGTCTCGAGGGAGCCACAGCACAGGGCCAACTGAAACAGCTTCCGGGCCAGCGTGTCCCCTTTCACCTGCCCCAGGAAGTCCTGCACACACTGTTGGTGGAAACAACAAAGGACCCAAACCACGTGCAGCCATATCACTCTGTTGGGACAAATAGAGGGTGACACATGCATAGATGTCCGACCAATTTCAATGCCCCCCCTTACTTTTGTCTCAACGTGTAACTGAATTTTGTGAAAGCGATGGCCCTAAATATTATAGAGGAGTGTTAATTCAGTGGTAGAGCAAGTCTTTTGATAATGGTGGAAGTATCCACAGACTTGAAAAGTATGGCGATTATCACTCATTAAATAATTCCGAGGACAAATGTATTATGGAAAATCTTTGACAAATCTAAGCAAATGCATGAATGTTCTCGCAAGGTAATTTTGTTGCATTAAGTCCAGACGCCATGGCCCCACCTTCTTCAGCTTATTCACAAAGATGTCCTCGGCGTTCTGGAAGACCTGCAACACCATCTCGGCCGCCGGCTGTGTCGTGAACTGTCGGCGAAGATCGGCGCTCGTCCCTGGCAAGGGGAACGACTCCAACAGGTATTTCTTGACCTTGTGTGGCCGGCCCTCCACCTCCTGCTTGATGTCACACTCGATGCGAGCCATTCCACGGTCCATCACCTCCCGCTCGCCTTTCTGGGCCTTGCCGATCACCTCAACAAACAACACAATGTTAGCAACTGTGGCGGCCACAGATGCAGGGCAGTGCTGTAGTTGCGATGATGGAACACGTGATGGACGAGTGGTTCAACAGCGAATGCAAGGTGTGCTGCTAATGCACGATTGCAATCGAGAGATGGGATTGGTGGATCATTCTAGCGGCAGTGGCTTTTGGCAAGCCATCGAACAAAGACAGTCACCGCATCACTCGCTTTCAGATGGGCTTCTGCGGCCAACTGGAATGCTCTTCCTTCCGATATCAGGAAGCCATTGGAGCTATGCACTTTTAAATCTAGATTGAAAACAATTTCTTTAGAACTGCTTTTTGTGTTCAGTTTGTTGTCCTCCACACCTCTGATTAGCACAGTTGGCTACGTACAGTGCGAAAGAAGTTCAACATATATACATGTGGTTTTACCCAATCCAGTCATTTCTGAGTACTTGTTTAGATTTGCAAATTTTGATTCTGACGCCGGCACACATGTCCTCCTCATTCATTAATAACACGGGATTTTTTTTTACATTATTTGTGAAGCATATAGAAATGCAGTTTTGGATAATACACCCGCAATATTAACTAGGGCGACTCCTGGGATCGAATCGCGAACCTCTGAAACAAGCGACAAATGCACAACCACTCGGGAAAGAAGATTTTTGTAAGGAGCGGTACAGTAAAAGAGGCCTCAGCCTTCAATACGATATATATTAACATGATGTACTTACACGAGTAGTTACTTCAGTGCTCTTGTCACAGCACTGCACCCACAAAACTGAAGTCGTGTTGGAAGTCTGTCTCAGACTGCATGACAAAAGGATACACCACATTCACTTGACAGGGAGACAGGTGTGAAACTTGTGTGCCTGAGCAACTGAGGATAGCTCAGCATTGTGGCCGTGTAAGGCAAACGCAGGGGCGGGGGAATATTGGTAAAAGGCTGATGCAGTGTCACTCTCAGGTGTGAACACAGCGACACGTACGTTGTGGCTGTGTGTCAGCAATTCCAGAACGCATTTAATTCCGAAAGTAAACCCCCTCAAGGGCAACAACAATACATACTTGAGGCAATCTTGAGTTGAAGCTTTCGTGACTGCAGGAATCCACACTCTTTGGTTCTTTCGGTAAAGTCACGTAAAATCGAGGAGGAGGCCGCTTTCCTACCTTACAGTAACACGCTAATTTCTCACGTTAACATCACTAGCCCTGGTCACTTCTTTATGACCCATGGGCTACACACATTTCAAACCATTTAAAACAGTCTGCCTCAGCAGCACACCAAGGCTCTCCCACCTGATGACGGACGCTTGTGTTGCGCCCGAAACGTCGTGATTTATTTTATTTTATACCTACGTGACTTTACCGAAAGAACCAAAGAGTATAACTTGAGGCATCCAATAATAATACAATTCGCAGTCAACAAGCGACGCAATGCATACACACGTACACACACACACACACGCTCGTACACGCAGGCACAGCACGTACGGAAATGCCCAGAGGTATGCTGGTGATACGGATGCCCAGATCGTGAATATCCGGAGCCCCGTATCGTTCCATGAGATGCTTCAGCAAGTCCGGCACCTTGAAAGCGTGCCATCACTCCTTTGCCTCGGGAGCTGCGGCTCTTGGCCACGAAGGTCCTAAACTCTGCCGCAAACAACAACAACAACACGAGCGGGTTACGCAGAGCGCATGCTAGGGGAGCAACGACGACGCATTGATTCGGACGTGATCATTCATCCTGAAGATCGCGATATGCACACCGGATCGCGTGCGTAAGAATTTATGTTTTAGATTTGTATACGTTGCGTGTCATTGTTTCACATTGTCCAACACCCACCCACTCCAGTCACTAGAGCCGGCTGTGTTCACGTTTTAAAACAAGGCGTTGAATCTAGAATTTATTCACGAGCCCTCAATCGCGATAATCGATTGATTCGCGACATGGGTGGCTGGGGTGGCGCGTATCGCTTCTGTTTATGTCTGCAAGGAATCACTTGCTGAGCCTTCGTATCATTTCAAATACCAAACAAATTCATGCATCAGTAGGACTGGGGACTTGAAAAAGGGAAAACATCCGATAAGCGACGTTTCGGGCAATGACCCTTCTTCATATTGCATAGAAAGGCCAGAGAGATTGAGTGAACAATAAGAATTGGAAACTGCACTTCACAGTGATTACCGTGTTTCAAAAGTTATTAGGTAACCATTCATATGAACCTTATGGTGGGACTCCGGGGTCCCATAAGTCCCCGGCTCTTGCATAAACATTATATTATATATAATGTAAACATTGTATTATAATGTAAACATTATTTTACATATTATATATAAACATTATATTATATATGATGTAAACATTATATTCTAATATAAACATTATATTATATCTTCTTTGGTTCTTTCGGTAAAGTCACGTAGAATGAGAATAAAATAATAAATTGATAAAATAAAATAACACAATAATATTCTCACGACGTTTCGGCCACAACACAAGCGGCCTTCATCAGGTGAAGGGAGCGAGACTGTCTGGTAGGACAGCGCTGGAGTGAGAGAGCCACGTTCAGATCACGGCTTTTAAGCTGTGTGAGAGGAACAAAGAGCCTTGACGAAGGAATTAGCATAAAATTTAGCATTGAAAAGGCTGAATGATTAGCTTGTGACTGGTCACAGAAATAGCTATGTTAAAAGTTAAAGCATACACATCCGCATATTATAATGTAAACATAAACTGTGGTCTTTTTCACCAATGGGTTTGAAGGATGGTGGCAAGTGTTGTCTTGTTAAACTATGCCTTTAAAAATGAAAACTACTTACCTACAGTAGCTCTATTTAAATACACTATCGAAAACATAATTTACTCCCCTCTGCCAATAATCGTGTTTCTCAGTGTGGATTTGTAAACACACTTGTTAAACAATACATAAAATAGTACGCGTTTTCAATGCGCTGTTCATATTGTAAAATGTGTTTATACCTATGTGACTCTACAGCAGTTGCAGAGCCGCACTTTTATATAATTCAGGTCAAAGCCAGATAAACAGTGGAGGATAAACATCGCATGAAGGCGGGGCAATTGTTGTGCAATCATTTCAGGTCAAATTTACAGGTGCGTTTTATTCATGCCACACAGGTAGAGAGTTGAGAGTGAAACCTGGCCCACTGGCATCGTGAGTCATGGATCATGAGTCACCCGGACTTGTTGTGTTTGTTTATGGTTGCTATACAAGCCATCAAATCTACACCACGAAGAGAGTTGATGAACAAGTAGGAGAGTGTGTAACTGGATTACATTCATGTGCACAGGCGTTTCACATGTGAATATAAAATAAATAAGGTCGACTCAAACGCCACTCTTTAGGATTTGGCACACTCAACATTTTAATTGATAAATTAAGACCAGCAAACAATAATCAAATGGGTCATGCATCGATGCACCAATTGTGGTTACGGACTGCTTAAGAAGAAAATGATGAATGCAGATTCGAAGCGAGTTTAAACATGAATCTACACCATTTAAATATATTTTAAACAACCCGTTGCAAACATGACAGTAATTTGAAATGTAGCACTGTACATCAGAACAATTTGAAAGACGTTAGAGATTTGAAACTGTCCAAAAAGAAAGGAGGAAAATAAATGTATTTTTACATAATACAGGTTTTTTAGGTAAGATCACGTAAATATAAAAATGTCGGTAAACCCACCACCACCCGAAATAGCCAATTAGTAAGGTTTGTCACTTAAACAGAACATGCCAATTCGTTACTAGTACAGCACACCGGTTGTGTGTTAGAGAGCAAAGCCACAACATTAATAATCTGAGTACGACGTTTCGCCAGTAATTACAACCAGCATCATCAGGAGGCAGCCAGATTTGTGGATTTCTAAATGTAGATTTATTTAAATCTAAATTAAAAAAAAACATATAGAGAAACTGGAACATTATTATTACAGAATTTGGTGGGACATATGTCGAAAAGAGAATGACTCCAGCTTAGCTTGCAAGAACTAAGAGACACTGTGTGGCCATGTGGCCTTAATGAGAGAGACTGACTCCAGCTTAGCTTGCAAGAACTAAGAGACATAGTGTGGCCATGCGGCCTTAATGAGAGAGACTGACTCCAGCTTAGCTTGCAAGAACTAGGAGACACAGTGTGGCCATGTGGCCTTAATGAGAGGGACTCACTCCAGCTTAGCTTTCAAGAACTAAGAGACATAGTGTGGCCATGCGGCCTTAATGAGAGAGACTGACTCCACCTTAGCTTGCAAGAACTAAGAGACACAGTGTGGCCATGTGGCCTTAATGAGAGAGACTGACTCCAGCTTAGCTTGCAAGAACTAAGAGACACAGTGTGGCCATGTGGCCTTAATGAGAGAGACTGACTCCAGCTTAGCTTGCAAGAACTAAGAGACACAGTGTGGCCATGTGGCCTTAATGAGAGAGACCGGTAGAACAAAGTTGACGTTGGAATGAAGACAAATGGACGAGGAAGGACACGGACTGCGTTTCACGCATCGCCGAGTGCGTCTCGAAACCTTACCACGCCTACATATATTAACGGACATCGATTAAAGTGGTCCCATTAGATTTACAATTAGTCTGAATCTTTAGTACACATTTAATGCCTAGGAATATAAAACATGTTGTAAGAGAATACAGGTCATTTAAACACATTCAAATATTGCTTACTACAACCAAAGCTCTTTGAAGAGTCGTAATTTAAAATCAAATGGCAGAGCAAAATATTTTAATTAATTTCACTGCTCAAGAAAGTAGTCCGCTCAGAAAGCGCGTTGTGACGGAGCGCGTTCCGCGTTGTGCGAGAAGCGTTCCCTAAAGTAAAGAAAACGCGTTGTAGTGAAAACGCGTTATCGTGTGAACACGCGGGACAGACCCAGGTGTTGTGGGTTAACTCCCCGAGATAAACTTTCTTCCAACTTTGTGTTTTATACGCCCGGTGCTCCGCCAATAATTGTTGTGAGCGTCGCTCCTCTGCCCTCTGTTGTTCATGGAGGGAGACTGCACCCTAGTGCCCAGTATCATCCTCCGCGAGCCTCTTCAAATTGCTGATCTTGACACCGCTGGAAGCAGTCATCGGCCTTGACCTCACCTCACAACAGTGCAATTTTAACAGCTCAACATCAAAACACAATGATGGGTCGCTTGCACCAATCGCACAACATCCCAGCATTGACTCTCAGCTGTTACTTGTGTAGAGGGGGTCACGTGTGTCACCATAATTGCCCTAATCCTACAACTCGTGCTGGGTAATATTTTCCTTGCCATATTACCTGTGACACACATAATGAGGACAACCGGTAAGTCAAATGAAACCAGATGTGGGAAACCTGTTCTTTATAATATTATTAATAAGCAATTTGAACACGACTTTTAGAAACACCGATGCAGCTATACACGTGCCATATTGCCCAGAAATTCAGTTGATACTAATAGGGTTTATTTGCCAGTATTGTACATTATTAAAATTACATTTATTTGGGCGGCAGGGTGGTGCAGTGGTCACGCCCGTGCATGACATCTTCTGAAGGACTGCCTGGCTTCGCTTTCCTCATTCTGGTCCCTTTCTCTGTATGGGTTTACTCCCATAGCAAAACAACAACAACATACAATGTAACTGGTACTAGCCAAACATCCAAATTACTCCTGCGAAAAGTTGGCAGGCCCCTCCTGAAAAAGAGTCTTGAGACTCAGTGAGGCTTTCCCAGGGAAACAAGCCTTCTAACAACATTGTTTCACTGCATGTGAAAAATAAAGATTTTCAGTATTAAATCTCAGTGGCTGTTTTCATTGAAACATCAAGTTACGTGCAAGTGATAATTGTAACTGGCACACAGTATTCCTTCACTTTGGCGCGAGGAACTACAGATGAGGGAAGGCGGCAGTCAAATGGTGAGCAGCTGGCAACAAATCCCCCCCACCACTCCTGCCCATGCTCTGTTGTCCTCTTTATATAAAGATGTTATCGGCCAATTAATGAGAGTTTGTACCCTTTGGTTGTTTAGGTAAAGTCGCGTAGGTAGAACAAATAATAATGGATCACGACGTTTCGATCGCCGCACAAGCAATCGACGATTTTTTTAATTAGTTTTTTTCTACTTACGTGACTTTACCGAAAGAACCAAAGAGTAAGGATTCCTGCAGTCACGACAGCTTCAAATCAAGATTAATGAGTGTTTACATGTGGGAGGAAATCGGAGCACCTGGAGAAATCCAAGCAAATGGGGGGGCCAATGCTCTATCACAAATCTACAGATGGAACAGGCGGAGTCCACATTATTCCACACCGCCTTCTCTACCTCCTTGACGACCAAGGGGTGGGAGTTGTCGCAACATTTTTGTGATCCACCAACCCTCACCTCCACGTAGTCGTTGATTACAGGGATACATAGCCACCACAACCATCCGGCTAAAGTAGCTGTAATGCACGTCTAAAATTCTACAAAAGTTGATGGGGTCGTAGGTCAATTGGTTTGATTTTTATGCGCATTAACCAGTCTCTAACGTATGCACATTTAGATTCGCATTCGGCCGCCAATGGAACAGGTGGTGTCCAAAAGCAAAGTGGATGTACTGATTGTATCTTCATTGCGGGACTCATCCAGCAGTGGATTGACATGGGTTTCAGGTATCCACGTGTGGACGGGCAATAAACACTGGGGCCACCTGGCGGTAAATGTTTGCCGGTGCACATTGGGACCGGCTCACACGTCACTGGCCCCAGGCAGCCCCCAGCCACTGGCGTGCAACACAGCGAAGGGAATCTCCCACCAATGAGGACCACGCACAACCCAGGGTGCAGTCCTAGAACTTGGACTCGCAAACACAACAAAACCCATAGCCGCCAACCCACACGGTTTACCCGTATTCTGTTGGGGGAAAGTGAGTTGTCAGGTCCATACGGCAGACGGCCGTTTCAATACGGGCAACATTTTTGTTAAGTTTATTTGTGTGTTTCTCCCTTGTCATGGGACTTTGTAGGATGGACGTTGGGATTTATAAGGGGCACGGGGTGACCAACAAGGTCTGAATTGGTCTGTAATAAGGTAGGCACTGATGAGGGGTTGACAGCGATGCAAACCCCACACAATACAAAACGCCAAACGGCCAGTAACAATCAAAAATAATAATACATAACTGTCCAATGAGTAATTAGATAATTAAGATCAAAGAAACGCGTTCCTTAAATTGATCAAGTTTATTGTTGCAAGAGTTTGGGAAAACAGGAAGACCGGGTGTGGATTCCAGAGTGGAGCAGTGCAAACTGATAAATCTGAAAAGAAGAGTGAGGTGACCTGCATGGTGGTGAGCGGGTGGGTGAGTAAATGGGTGAGTGTTTGAGTAAACGAGTGGAGGAGTGTGTGATAGGGTGATTGAGTCAGTGACCGGATGAGTGGGTGACTGGATGCGTGGGTGACTGAATGTGTGGGTGATTAGATGAGTGGGTGATTGAGTGGGTGACTAAATGAGTGGGTGACTAGATGAGTGGGTGACTGGATGAGTGGGTGATAGGGTGATTTAATTAGTGACTAGATGAGTATGTGATAGGGTGATTGAGTGGGTGACTGGATGAGTGGGTTATAGGGTGATTGCGTGGATGACTGGATGAGTGGGTGACTGGATGCGTGGCTGATTTGATGAGTGGGTGATAGGGTGATTGAGTGGGTGACTGAATGAGTGGGTGACTGGATGAGTGGGTGATAGGGTGATTGAATTAGTGACGAGATAAGTGTGTGATAGGGTGATTGAGTTAGTGACTGGATGAATGTGTGATAGGGTGATTGAGTTAGTGACTGGATGAGTGGGTGACCCAGTTGTTTAGTTGAGTGCGTTGCTGTGAACTGCAGTGAGGCGTGGTGGTTGAACGCGGAGTGGATGAGACGAAGCGGTCAAAGTGTCTGGTAGACCGAGTCCCTTAACGTGGGTGGAGGGGGGAATCAACGAGGGGAAGTTCACTGCAACATTCACCATGCTGGTGCTAGTAGTCGCCGCGAAAAAAGAGTGATACAGGGCTGACTGAATGAAGGTTGAGGCGAGGATGCAAGGTGGTGTAGAGGAGGTGAAGAGGAGGGTAGAGGAGGTGAGGTGGTGAGGAGGCGTAGAGGAGGGTGCCCCGCTCTTGGCGTTGATCTTGGTGAACACGTGTCCGCGCACCGTCTCGCAGCTCTGCCCGGTGCTGATGCAGCCTCCATGGGCCGCAGCGCCCAGCGGCCTCGCCGAGTCCGTGCCCAGCTCCGCTCTGAGCAAGCTCTCCATTGCACGCTGTCTGCTCGCAGCGACAAACACAACGATAAACTCCCCCCCCCCCCCCCCCCGTCCCGTGTGGCCTCTAACACAGGGGTCCTCAACCCCCGGGTTGCAAGAGCACTTGCTTCAAGTACATTAAAACCCACTTTTTGGTGTAGATATGTAGATGACACTTTGGTTGTCTGGCGACATGGGAAGGATACACTTAATGAATGAATGTCTAAATCTTCTCAATTCACAAAAAACCGGCCATCCAGTTCACCATGGAAATGGAGGTGAATAACACACTCCCTTTCCTGGATATTTTGCTCGGACGAGGCCTAAATGGTAAAGTAACACACACAGCATTTACCGAAAGGGAACACATACTGATGCCTATCTGAATGCGGATTGGCATCATCACCCGCACAGAAATCCTCTCAACAAGATGCTCATACATCTGGCTAAAACAGTATCAGATGGTCAAAGTCTGAGGAGAGAGATTAAACATGTCAAAGAAACGCTACGATTGAATGTCTACAATAATGCTCAAATTAACAGAGCAGTGAATTCTAAACCAAGATCAAACAGCAATACTGCTGAATCAGGTTATTAAACAATTAAAATACCATATATCGTGGGAGTAACTGACAAATTAGCTAGTAGTCGCAGCTAAAAAAAAAGTGATACATTAATGACAGGGCTGAATGAATGAAGGTTGAGGCAAGGATGCGGGGTGGTGTAGAGGAGGCGAAGAGGAGGGTAGAGGAGGTGAGGTGGTGAGGTGTTGAGGTGGCGTGGTGAGGAGGTGAGGTGGCGTGGTGAGGAGGTGAGGTGGCGTGGTGAGGAGGTGAGGTGGCGTGGTGAGGTGGCGTGGTGAGGAGGCGTAGAGGAGGCGAGGAGAAGGGTAGAGGAGGTGAGGTGGTGAGGAGGCGTAGAGGAGGCGTAGAGGAGGGTGCCCCGCTCCTGGCGTTGATCTTGGTGAGCACGTGTCCGCGCCCCGTCTCGTAGCTCTGCCCGGTGCTGATGCAGCCTCCACCGGCCGAAGCGCCCAGCGGCCTCGCCGAGTCCGTGCCCAGCTCCGCTCTGAGCAAGCTCTCCATTGCGCGCTATCTGCTCGCAGCAACAGACACAACGATAAACTCCCCCCCCCCCCCCCGGTCCCGTGTGGCCTCTAAATACTTATTTCCTTGGGAGAGGTGATTTATCGGATGAGGCCTAAATGGTAAAATAACACACACAGTGTTTACCAAAAGGAAACCCATACTGATGCCTATCTGAATGCAGATTCGCATCATCACCCCGTACAGAAAACTCTCATCAAGATGCTCATACATCTGGCTAAAACAGTGTCAGATGGTGAATGTCTGGGGAGAGAGATTGAACATGTCAAAGAAACGCTACGATTGAATGTCTACAATAATGCTCAAATAATTAACCGCAATGAATGCTAAACCAAGATCGAACAGCAATACTGCTGAATCAGGTTATTAAACAATTAAGATACCATATATCGTGGGAGTAATTGAGAAATTAGCTCGAGTTTTGGAAAAGCAAAAAGCTAAACATCTAAGTAAGATTTGGCACGGTACACAAAATTCAAAAAATAGTATCTTGTACTTAAGATGAATTGCCTAAGCTGTCAACGGATGGTGTGTATTGGATTAATGGCTTATGTGGCAGATGTTATATTGGACAGATGGGATGTAACATTAGCGTAAGACTAAAGGAACACCAAATAAATATTAAACACTCTCAAACATAACTGTCGGAAGTTGCAGTACATGCTTGCCAACAAGAACACTTCATGTATTTTGATAACGATGAAGTGTTGTGTAAAACTCATTATTACTGGCCAAGACTAATTCGAGAATCCATTGAAACTGAGAAAATTTGTCTTATTTTAACCTCTCTGACAGCTACAGGCTTAGTGCGGCCTGGAAGCGTATTATTAAGTAATTGTGATTGTAAGATGAGGAGATGAAGGCAGAAGAAGACGTGGGGCGATGTGGTGATGCGGTCGAACGTGGTGGCCCGAGGAGCGGAGGGAGAGATGGCGCGGGACGGGGCGGTGTGGAGAAGGTGGCAAGGACGGCGGACCCCACGTGAGTGGAACAAACGCGTGGAAGAAGAAGACATCTCACATTTATCATTACTTATAGAGGAAACATACTAATTTAATTATTACTAATCAATTATATAATTTCAATAATCCCCCTCCCCGCCTCTGATTTCTGCACCTGATGGGTTCAGTGATGACATCGCCTTTCTCTATTTAAGACCGGAAGCAGGTGGATGGCTTCACTATTCTGGCAAATCGCCCGATGATGCTGGATGTAATTACCAGTGAAACGTCGTACTCATCTTGTGGATTTACTCTCCAAAACACCGGTGGGCTGAAGTAGTAACTAAGTGGAGTTTTGTTTACGTGACAAATTCCTTACTAATTGGCTGTGTCAGGTGGTGTAGGGTTATGACACATTTATACTTACACGATCTAACCCAAAAACCTTTGTTATGAAATTAGGACAATTTATTAAATATATTGTATACCAGAAAATACAGCAATTGACTAAACATATACGGCAATAGATGTAACCTCGTAGCAGTGAACGTGACGAAATTTCATCATGGAAATGTCCGCTGCACAAAACCTTGAGTTCATCGCCCCACACGTGGTACCTCAGCCTCAGGATGAAATAAATCATCAGGGAGTTCTCCGTGAGCATCGTGCGCGCTCCAAATCCAGAGTTGAGCCGTGGTCTCGGCACCCAGCCAGCCGCCTTCTCTTCTTGGGGCAGTCGGAGTCCAGCGCGCTATCGAAGGGCACGTGGTGAACGCTCAGGACGTGTCTCTTGAGCTTCGACTTCTGCGTCGCTCCGTACGAGCAGTCACTGCACGGGAAGGGCTTTTCCTCTGGAACACAAGACATCCACCGTTGAGCACACGCACGCGCTAATACATAATTTATTTATCACCATGCAGTGGATGCCATAGCATTACTATGTATATGGGACGTTTTATCAATCACGGTTGCTGACCACAGGCCCAAAGGCCCAAAGGCCTAAAATGCCAAATGGCCAGCAACAAATACCTCCGATTAGCACGGTTGGCTACGTATGGTACGAAAGAAGTTCAACATGTGTGCAAATAGTAGAAAAGCAAGATACTGGTTTCCTGAAAAATATCAGAAGAACACATTTTTGGGGCTTATTTTGAAGCCCCAACATTTTGCACTTCTTCGTGTGGTTGATGTTGATGCAGAGCAACAACTATAATTTTTAGGTTATTGCAATTTCCTACACATCACGCGACATCAGAAGTGTTTGCTGGAAGAAGTGTTTGGTAACTGGATAAGTCCATCAATGAGAAGCCAGTTTAATCATGGCTCGGTGACTGAAACCCAGAGTTTCACGGTTTAACCCAACATCCGAGCAGCACCACATCAGATCTCTAGACTCCTCAGCGCAGGCATACAGATATGGTCAACATATGCGTACATTAACTAATTTGTGAAATCATGAATTACATCCAAATGAAATGTAGTGTGTGCATTACTAGGACGTACCTAAAGGTGCCAGGTTGGGTTCATCCACCTTGGGGATGCTCTGCTCCACGCAGCCTCCTGCTTCCGTGCAGTCCATCCTCTTGATGTCCGAATTCTGGCTGTTGCTACTGCTGCAATTGGTGACGCTGGTGGTGGTCTTCTTTCTTTTAATGGGCTTAGGTCTACTTCGCTTTTCCTTCTTCTTCTGCTGCAAGGCCATCAACACTTTCATGCTCGTCATAGGATCGAGAGCAGCGTATGGTTTATTCTCACTGACTGGTGAAGCAGTTTGTTGACGTGGAACTAGGCCAAAGCATTCAAGAAAATTGGATTTCATGTCATTTATCTTAACGCCGCTATCTTTTGTCGAAGTGTAATCATGTTCAGGCTTCGGTCTGTACGAGAACTGTGCGTGAAGACTTTCATGAGTTTTCAGGATTTCAATAGGACTTAAAAATCCGCAGACTGAGCACATCTCATAGGGCGACGGTGGATTCAACACCGCATTGGCAAAACTGCCGTTATTCACCAAGCCTGGTGCACCCTTTATCATGTAATCCTTCTCATGGGTCTTCAAATGCCTTTTTAATTTTCCTAGCTGATCAAACCTTTTTCCGCATATGCCGCACCATTGATCACGGGTCTCCTTGTGCGTTCTTACGTGGGCTTCTAGGCACCATGCCAGCTGGAATTTTTTCCCACAGACGTCACAAGAGATAAGTTTTTTCGTTCTTGTAATTCTACCGGATTGAGGTGAGGTTGAGATGGGTGCTGGTGAAGTGCCATCAATGGTGAAGGCAATTCTCCCAGCACCACCTTGACTCGCAGCGGAGTTGCTCTCGCACATCTGAAACAAAAGACAAAGGTCACGCGCATGACACCCGTGTCACGAGTGTACTCACACAGGCATACTTAAGGTGACATATGATTCATATATACTACAACTCATTATACCAGAACTCCACAATATTGCAGTTCCTATCATGTACGATTTTACTCCTCTTATCCACCCAAATAAGATTTTGTTTAACAACAATGACGAACTACCTCCATTTTCCTTATGTTACCCACCAAATAGGCCTTTCTGTATATACACACCAACAATATAATGATGACACCACACGTTCACTCCACTATTCACAACACTCTGACTCGCAATATCCATATAAGATTGTAATATCATTTCTGTACGAGGGCCCGTCAAAAAGTTTTGAGAATGGACACTTTTTTTTACAAACAACTACGTAAAATAGTCTTCAATAAAAGTACAGTATAGTACTATTAATGGCACTTATAACTGAACGTCATTATCTCTCATGCTAATTATTACAATGTTAACTAGTTACCCAGGAAAGCTTCATTGAGTCTAAGTACTGCATTTTCAGAAAGGTCCCATTGCATTGAGATGTTTGTGTGAGTGGAACCCAGAGAGACCCCACCTTGCATATGGGGAAATAACACAACTTCACACAGATGGATTCAACCCACAAGCTCAAAGCATTCCTTGTTTAACAAAGTATTCAGTGTAATGTTTAATATAATTTATTTGGTAATATATAGTATCGTAATTGTATAGTCAATATATAGCAGTGTGGTATACAGTAGGGTTGGTAAAATAATACAGTGTAATATTATTATAATCTAAGGTATAGGGTAGTGTATAGTAACGCTGCGTATAATTCAATGTTGGGGTCTGTCTATGGCAGTTTATAATAAAACAATATTTGGAGGCATATTATAATAATTTTTGCGACATAGAAGTGTAATGTATAATGACGTATTGTTAGTAGCTCAGCTTAGTGGAGAATATATTGAGTACATTGATTATATTGATGTAGTTTATATTTAGTTCTTTCACATCGGTTTATTGTATGATAGTTGGGTAGTTGCAGTTCTTTAGCGTCAATATACTAAATGCCTCAGTTGATATGTAAACCCTGACTTTAACATAGCTACTTCCGTCACCAGTTACATGCTAATTCCTCACATTAACATCATGCTAATCTCACAGTTACATGCTAATTTCTGACTTTAACATCCTGCTAATCTATCACATTAACACAGCTACTTCAATGCTAAATTATTCTGTTGATATGTAAACTCTTTTGGCAAGGCGCTCTGCTCCTCCCACCCAGCTTAAAATACGCTGCGAAGCTTAGCAGTGTTCATTGGAGCGCTGTCTTTCCGACAGTTCTGTTTCTTCACCTGAGGAAGGCTACTTGTGTTGTGGCCGAAACGTCGTGAGAATTTTCTTATATTATGTTTTATATTTATTAGTTTATTATTTCCCTTCTACGTGACTTTACCGAAAGAACCAAGAAGATGAATCCCTGCAGTCACGAACGCTTTAAATCGAAATTTATTCAAATCAAGTTGTTTTCTTTTTACCACAGTACTTTATGGAATCCTCAAGAATAAATGCATTTTTAGAAGTATTAAACTACACTTGAAGATGTGTGAGAATGTAATTATGCAGATGCAAGCACAGGCAAACTCGTATCTGCATATACAAGTTTCTGGGCCTCCTCACTTCACCAAACCCGCATTGACCGGCATGGTGAAGTATGGTTAAACAACTCCCACGAACGACATGGTGTGGGGGAGGCCTCTATCAAAACGCTGGATCGACAAAGGGCTGATACATGTCACGACATTGTACGTTAAGATCGTTCTCTCGTCAGCACAAGCCGTCTATGTGGACAATAGAGGGCACGACACATGTGTACACGATGTTTGTGTGCGTATATTCAGCGTGTGTATCACGTAATAATCATATAAGGTCGCGATTATTCTCAAAACGAACCAAATGTATAACATCACGAATAACTTTGGAGGTCTCCAGAGCCTGAACAATATTTGAAGTAGACACTGACCCTTGTCACGAGTTCTTATGAACTATAAACTAAACTATAAACTATTTTTATTTAACCAGGTAAGGCCCACTGAGCTATATAACTCTTATCAGAAGCGACCTGGACACAAATGATAGCTCAACGAAAGTGGCTTATCATGTGGACATTTATAGCAGTCAAGTACTCTAAACTCACGTTTCTAAATGTGGAGGGGAAAACCGAAGGACCAGGAGAAGAATCTACGCGACCACAGGGGAAAAAAATAAACAAATACAGAGTAGGCATCAGGGTCTCGATGGAACCTCCACGCTGCTGTAGGCCTAGCGAGGTAGTTAACATCTCGACACCGCGGCGCCCCTTATTAAAAGCTTAGCCATGTCTAGCAAGGTTATTGACTGATTTCACTCGACTCACGGCACCACAAGTAATGTATTAAACAAATAAAACAATAATAAAGTAGAGAGGCCTACTTACATTGAACAATGTTGTTGTTAACTTTAAAAGGAGCGCGCTTCTGTCTGGCTTGCAGTCCGGCGATCGCGGTCTCCACTTCCTGGATAAGCCACGCCCGTCGCGGCTATGTCCCGCCCACTGTCGTGCAAGCCACGCCCCCGCGGATCGGGCCAAGCTCATCCCACGGTGAAAGCCCCACAATCGGAATCTTTATTTACAGACAGTCCTCGACTTACGAACGCCCAAATTACAAACAGCCGTCCTTCAGAACCAACTGGCATGAAATATAAATTATTTTATATCGCCTGAAAACGCGAACTCGCGCTTGTGAGTGAGTGCGCGTGCGTGAGTGTGAGCAGGGGGCACAGGTGGTGCATCAGCCAGTCATCTCAGTCATCTCAGTCAGTCGACCCGTGGCACCACCTGGGTCTGCCCCGTGACCTCCTGCCAGCGGGCGTTCGACACTTCACGTGGCTTCAAGGTGCACATGGCCTGGCACAAGCGTCGTGGTGACGTCACCGCCACTTAGTGGCGAATGGCGGTTGTTGTTGTTGTGAGACAGTGAGAGAGTGTGAGGTCGACTCAGCCTCAGATGAGTTCCTGGTGCGGTGTGGAGTAAACATCGCTACTGGGGGAGACAAAGGCGACCGTGGAGGAGAAACCTCAAGGTGCTCACTGATACACTCACCAACTTTACCTCACCAATTACACCTCACCCACCTCACCACCCCAATTACACCTCACAAACCTAACCTCACCAATTACACCTCACCAATCACAACACTCACCTCACTCACCAAACACCAACTCCACTAACCGCACAAATGGCACTCATCACACCTACTACACTCATCTCACCCACTACATTCACCACACCACCCACTACATTCACCAAACCAACCACTACATTCACCACACCAACCACTACATTCACCACACCACCCACTACATTCACCACACCAACCACACAGTCACCACACCACCCACTACATTCACCACACCACCCACTACATTCACCAAACCAACCACTACATTCACCACACCAACCACTACATTCACCACACCACCCACTACATTCACCACACCAACCACACAGTCACCACACCACCCACTACATTCACCACACCAACCACTACATTCACCACACCAACCACTACATTCACCACACCAACCACTACATTCACCACACCAACCACACAGTCACCAGACTGACTGCACCCATCTCATCCACTGAACCAACCTCACTCATCTCACCAATCAAAACTCATCTCAACGACCGCAATTCACCACCTTACATGCTGCCATCTACATCAGTGGCCAGCAGATGGCAGCATCTACAGGTCACATTCTTGGCCAGTCGTTGGCAGCATGGAACGGAGGTTACCGAGCAATCTATAAACGTACGATATTTATTTTGGCTCTCTACGAGGCGTGAGATCTCAGGTAGGTCTGGTTACTCACACGTACATATTATTTGGTGAGGAATTGGCAAGACATCTCAAGCAGAATCCTAAAAATTAGAGACTCAACAAGGCATCTGTGGATGAAGTCAGGCCCGTGTCTGTCTGCTCGATTATTTCATATCTGTCAACCCCTTATCAGGGCCGAGCTTATCACAGACCAATTCATACTTTATTGGTCACCCCGTGCCCTTATAAATCTCAACGTAGTGAAAACGCGTTATCGTGTGAACACGCATGACAGACCCAGGTGTTGTGGGTTAACTCCCCGAGATAAACTTTCTTCCAACTTTGTGTTTTATACGCCCAGTGCTCCGCCAATAATTGTTGTGACCGTCGCTCCTCTGCCCTCTGTTGTTCATGGAGGGAGACTGCACCCTAGTGCCCAGTATCATCCTCCGCGAGCCTCTTCAAAATGCTGATCTTGACACCGCTGGAAGAAGTCATCGGCCTTGACCTCACCCCACAACAGTGCAATTTTAACAGCTCAACATCAAAACACAATGATGGGTCGCTTGCACCAATCGCACAACACCACAGCATTGACTCTCAGCTGTTTCTTGTGTAGAGGGGGTCACGTGTGTCACCATAATTGCCCTAATCCTACAACTCGTGCTGCGTAATATTTTCCTTGCCATATTACCTGTGACACACATAATGAGGACAACCAGTAAGTAAAAAGAAACCAGAGGTGGGAAACCTGTACTTTATAATATTATTAATTTCAGGCAATGTGAACACGACTTTTAGAAACACCGATGCAGCTATACACGTGCCACATTGTCCAGAAATTCAGTTGATACTAATAGGGTTTATTTGCCAGTATTGTACATTATTTAAATTACATTTGTTTGGGCGGCAAGGTGGTGCAGTGGTCACGCCCGTGCATGACATCTTGTGAAGGACTGCCTGGCTTCGCTTTCCTCATTCTGGTCCCTTTCTCTGTATGGGTTTACTCCCATGGGAAAACAACAACATACAATGTAACTGGTACTAGCCAAACATCCAAATTACTCCTGCGAAAAGTTGGCAGGCCCTCCTGAACAAGAGTCTTGAGACTCAGTGAGATTGCTTGTGTGGCGATCGAAACGTCGTGATCCCTTATTATTTTTTCTACCTACGTGACTTTACCGAAAGAACCAAAGAGTAAGGATTCCTGCAGTCACGAAAGCTTCAAATCAAGATTAATGAGTGTTTACATGTGGGAGGAAATCGGAGCACCTGGAGAAATCCAAGCAAATGGGGGGCCAACGCTCTATCACAAATCTACAGATGGAACAGGCGGAGTCCACATTATTCCACACCGCCTTCTCTACCTCCTTGACGACCAAGGGGTGGGAGTTGTTGCAACATTTTTGTGATCCACCAACCCTCACCTCCACGTAGTCGTGGATTACAGGCATACATAGCCACCACAACCATCCGGCTAAAGTAGCTGTAATGCACATCTAAAATTCTACAAAAGTTGATGGGGCAAATGTTGTAGGTCAATTGGTTTGATTTCTATGCGCATTAACCAGTCTCTAACGTATGCACATTTAGATTCGCATTCGGCCGCCAATGGAACAGGTGGAGTCCAAAAGCAAAGTGGATGTACTGATTGTATCTTCATTGCGGGACTCATCCAGCAGTGGATTGACATGGGTTTCAGGTATCCACGTGGAGACGGGCAATAAACACTGGGGCCACCTGGCGGTATATGTTTGCCGGTGCACATTGGGACCGGCTCACACGTCACTGGCCCCAGGCAGCCCCCAGCCACTGGCGTGCAACACAGCGAAGGGAATCTCCCACCAATGAGAATCACGCACAACCCAGGGTGCAGTCCTATAACTTGGACTCGCAAACACAACAAAACCCATAGCCGCCAACCCACACGGTTTACCCGTATTCTGTTGGGGGAAAGTGAGTTGTCAGGTCCATACGGCAGACGGCCGTTTCAATACGGGCAACATTTTTGTTAAGTTTATTTGTGTGTTTCTCCCTTGTCATGGGACTTATAAGGGGCACGGGGTGACCAACAAGGTCTGAATTGTTCTGTAATAAGGTAGGCACTGATGAGGGGTTGACAGCGATGCAAACCCCACACAATACAAAACGCCAAACGGCCAGTAACAATAAAAAAAGAATACATAACTGTCCAATGAGTAATTAGATAATTAAGATCAAAAAAACGCGTTCCTTAAATTGATCAAGTTTATTGTTGCAAGAGTTTGGGAAAACAGGAAGACCGGGTGTGGATTCCAGAGTGGAGCAGTGCAAACTGATAAATCTGAAAATAAGAGTGAGGTGACCTGCATGGTGGTGAGCAGGTGGGTGAGTAAATGGGTGAGTGTTTGAGTAAACGAGTGGAGGAGTGTGTGATAGGGTGATTGAGTCAGTGACCGGATGAGTGGGTGACTGGATGCGTGGGTGACTGAATGCGTGGGTGATTAGATGAGTGGGTGATTGAGTGGGGGACTAAATGAGTGGGTGACTAGATGAGTGGGTGACTGGATGAGTGGGTGATAGGGTGATTTAATTAGTGACTAGATTAGTATGTGATAGGGTGATTGAGTGGGTGACTGGATGAGTGGATGAGTGGGTTATAGGGTGATTGCGTGGATGACTGGATGAGTGGGTGACTGGATGCGTGGCTGATTTGATGAGTGGGTGATAGGGTGATTGAGTGGGTGACTGAATGAGTGGGTGACTGGATGAGTGGGTGACTGAATGAGTGGGTGACTGGATGAGTGGTTAACTGGATGAGTGGGTGATAGGGTGATTGAATTAGTGATGAGATAGTGTGTGATAGGGTGATTGAGTTAGTGACTGGATGAGTTAGTGACTGGATGAATGTGTGATAGGGTGATTGAGTTAGTGACTGGATGAGTGGGGGACCGAGTTGTTTAGTTGAGTGCGTTGTTGTGAACTACAGTGAGGCGCAGTGTTTGAACGCGGAGTGGATGAGACGAAGCGGTCAAAGTGTCTGGTAGACCGAGTCCCTTAACGTGGGTGGAGGGGGGAATCAACGAGGGGAAGTTCACTGCAACATTCACCACGGTGGTGCTAGTAGTCGCAGCGAAAAAAAGTGATACAGGGCTGAATGAATGAAGGTTGAGACGAGGAAGCAAGGTGGTGTAGAGGAGGCGAAGAGGAGGGTAGAGGACACGTGTCCGCGCCCCGTCTCGTAGCTCTGCCCGGTGCTGATGCAGCCTCCACCGGCCGCAGCGCCCAGCGGCCTCGCCGAGTCCGTGCCCAGCTCCGCTCTGAGCAAGCTCTCCATTGCACGCTGTCTGCTCGCAGCGACAAACACAACGATAAACTTCCCCCCCCCCCCCGTCCTGTGTGGCCTCTAACACAGGGGTCCTCAACCCACGGGTTGCAAGATCACTTGCTTCAAGTACATTAAAACCCACTTTTTGGTGTAGATATGTAGATGACACTTTGGTTGTCTGGCGACATGGTAAGGATACACTTAATGAATGAATGTCTAAATCATCTCCATTCACAAAAAACGGCCATCCATTTCACCATGGAAATGGAGGTGAATAACACACTCCCTTTCCTGGATATTTTGCTCGGATGAGGCCTAAATGGTAAAGTAACACACACAGCGTTTACCGAAAGGGAACACATACTGATGCCTATCTGAATGCAGATTGGCATCATCACCCCGCACATAAATCCTTTCTCAACAAGATGCTCATACATCTAGCTAAAACAGTGTCAGATGGTCATAGTCTGAGGAGAGAGATTAAACATGTCAAAGAAAAGCTACGATTGAATGTCTACAATAATGCTCAAATTAACAGAGCAGTGAATGCTAAACCAAGATCGAACAGCAATACTGCTGAATCAGGTTATTAAACAATTAAAATACCATATATCGTGGGAGTAATTGAGAAATTAGCTCGAGTTTTGGAAAAGCAAAAAGCTAAACATCTAAGTAAGATTTGGCACGGTACACAAAATTCAAAAAATAGTATCTTGTACTTAAGATGAATTGCCTAAGTTGTCAACGGATGGTGTGTATCGGATTAATGGCTTATGTGGCAGATGTTATATTGGACAGATGGGATGTAACATTAGCGTAAGACTAAAGGAACACCAAATAAATATTAAACACTCTCAAACATAACTGTCGGAAGTTGCAGTACATGCTTGCCAACAAGAACACGTCATGTATTTTGATAACGATGAAGTGTTGTGTAAAACTCATTATTACTGGCCAAGACTAATTCGAGAATCCATTGAAACTGAGAAAATTTGTATTATTTTAACCTCTCTGACAGCTACAGGCTTAGTGCGGCCTGGAAGCGTATTATTAAGTAATTGTGATTGTAAGATGAGGAGATGAAGGCAGAAGAAGACGTGGGGCGATGTGGTGATGCGGTCGAACGTGGTGGCCCGAGGAGCGGAGGGAGAGATGGCGCGGGACGGGGCGGTGTGGATAAGGTGGCAAGGACGGCGGACCCCACGTGAGTGGAACAAACGCGTGGAGGAAGAAGACATCTCACATTTATCATTACTTATAGAGGAAACATACTAATTAAATGATTACTAATCAATTATATCATTTCAATAATCCCCCTCCCCGCCTCTGATTTCTGCACCTGATGGGTTCAGTGATGACATCGCCTTTCTCTATTTAAGATCGGAAGCAGGTGGATGGCTTCACTATTCTGGCAAATCGCCCGATGATGCTGGATGTAATTACCAGTGAAACGTCGTACTCATCTTGTGGATTTACTCTCCAAAACACCGGTGGGCTGAAGTAGTAACTAAGTGGAGTTTTGTTTACGTGACAAATTCCTTACTAATTGGCTGTGTCAGGTGGTGTAGGGTTATGACACATTTATACTTACACGATCTAACCCAAAAACCTTTGTTATTAAATTAGGACAATTTATTAAATATATTGTATACCATAAAATACAGCAATTGACTAAAAATATACGGCAATAGATGTAACCTCGCAGCAGTGAACGTGACGAAATTTCATCATGGAAATGTCCGCTGCACAAAACCTTGCGTTCATCGCCCCACACGTGGTACCTCAGCTTCAGGAAGAAATAAATCATCAGAGAGTTCTCCGTGAGCATTGTGCGCGCTCCAAATCCAGAGTTGAGCCGTGGTCTCGGCACCCAGCCAGCCGTCTTCTCTTCTTGGGACAGTCGGAGTCCAGCGCGCTATCGAAGGGCACGTGGTGAACGCTCAGGACGTGTCTCTTGAGCTTCGACTTCTGCGTCGCTCCGTACGAGCAGTCACTGCACGGGAAGGGCTTTTCCTCTGGAACACAAGACATCCACCGTTGAGCACACGCACGCGCTAATACATAATTTATTTATCACCATGCAGTGGATGCCATAGCATTACTATGTATATGGGACGTTTTATCAATCACGGTTGCTGACCACAGGCCCAAAGACCCAAAGGCCCAAAATGCCAAATGGCCAGCAACAAATACCTCCGATTAGCACGGTTGGCTACGTATGGTACGAAAGAAGTTCAACATACGTACAAATAGTAGAAAAGCAAGATACTGATTTCCTGCAAAATATCATAATACATTTTTGGGGCTTATTTTGAAGCCCCAACATTTTGCACTTCTTCGTGTGGTTGATGTTGATGCAGAGCAACAACTATAATTTAACATTGAGGTGGTTGAGCCAGATTATTCTATTACAGCTCATTAATTACACAATAATTACCTGCAATAGAACGAGTAAATACACATGGAAGTTAGGTGTTAGTACAATGAAGAGGAAATTCCCATTGTGGAAATGACTCGGTCTATACATTCAAAAATGTTCCCTAAATTTACCCACTTGTTTAAGTAATATTTACCCCGGTTAAGAAATAGATACTTTTTGGAATTTTTCAAGCAATGTATTTTGCTCAGTTTCCTTCCAATGGTGCTATTGGCTCCATGTCATGAGATGAAGTATCCCTGTGCAACTCTCACACAGCAGTGAACCACCTCATGTAAGAGAACAGCTCGTGGAAGGAGATATCATTGCACTACTCATGACATCCCTTCGTGACCGATTTTTATCCACTAGGAGGTTATTGCAATTTCCTACACATCACGCGACATCAGAAGTGTTTGCTGGAAGAAGTGTTTGGTAACTGGATAAGACCATCAATGAGAAGCCAGTTTAATCATGGCTCGGTGACTGAAACCCAGAGTTTCACGGTGTAACCCAACATCCGAGCAGCACCACATCAGATCTCTAGACTCCTCAGCGCAGGCATACAAAAATGGTCAACATATGCGTACATTAACTAATTTGTGAAATTATGAATTACATCCAAATGAAATGTAGTGTGTGCATTACTAGGACGTACCTAAAGGTGCCAGGTTGGGTTCATCCACCTTGGGGATGCTCTGCTCCACGCAGCCTCTTGCTTCCGTGCAGTCCATCCTCTTGATGTCCGAATTCTGGCTGTTGCTACTGCTGCAATTGGTGACGCTGGTGGTGGTCTTCTTTCTTCTAATGGGCTTAGGTCTACTTCGCTTTTCCTTCTTCTTCTGCTGCAAGGCCATCAACACTTTCATGCTCGTAATAGGATCGAGAGCAGCGTATGGTTTATTCTCACTGACTGGTAAAGCAGTTTGTTGATGTGGAACTAGGCCAAAGCATTCAAGAAAATTGGATTTCATGTCATTTATCTTAACGCCGCTATCTTTTGTCGAAGTGTAATCATGTTCAGGCTTCGGTCTGTACAAGAACTGTGCGTGAAGACTTTCATGAGTTTTCAGGATTTCAATAGGACTTAAAAATCCGCAGACTGAGCATATCTCATAGGGCGACGGTGGATTCAACACCGCATTGGCAAAACTGCCGTTAATCACCAAGCCTGTTGCACCCTTTATCATGTAATCCTTCTCATGGGTCTTCAAATGCCTTTTTAATTTTCCTAGCTGATCAAACCTTTTTCCGCATATGCCGCACCATTGATCACGGGTCTCCTTGTGCGTTCTTACGTGGGCTTCTAGGCACCATGCCAGCTGGAATTTTTTCCCACAGACGTCACAAGAGATAAGTTTTTTCGTTCTTGTAATTCTACCGGATTGAGGTGGGGTTGAGATGGGTGCTGGTGAAGTGCCATCAATGGTGAAGGCAATTCTCCCAGCACCACCTTGACTCGCAGCGGAGTTGCTCTCGCACATCTGAAACAAAAGACAAAGGTCACGCGCATGACACCCGTGTCACGAGTGTACTCACACAGGCATACTTAAGGTGACATAAGATTCATATATACTACAACTCATTATACCAGAACTCCACAATATTGCAGTTCCTATCATGTACGATTTTACTCCTCTTATCCACCCAAATAAGATTTTGTTTAACAACAATGACGAACTACCTCCATTTTCCTAATGTTACCCACCAAATAGGCCTTTCTGTATATACACACCAACAATATAATGATGGCACCACACGTTCACTCCACTATTCACAACACTCTGACTCGCTATCTCCATATAAGATTGTAATATCATTTCTGTACGAGGGCCCGTCAAAAAGTTTTGAGAATGGACACTTTTTTTTACAAACAACTACGTAAAATAGTCTTCAATAAAAATACAGTATAGTACTATTAATGGCCCTTATAACTGAACGTCATTATCTCTCATGCTAATTATTACAATGTTAACTAGTTACCCAGGAAAGCTTCATTGAGTCTAAGTACTGCATTTTCAGAAAGGTCCCATTGCATTGAGATGTTTGTGTGAGTGGAACCCAGAGAGACCCCACCTTGCATATGGGGAAATAACACAACTTCACACAGATGGATTCAACCCACAAGCTCAAAGCATTCCTTGTTTAACAAAGTATTCAGTGTAATGTTTAATATAATTTATTTGGTAATATATAGTATCGTAATTGTATAGTCAATATATAGCAGTGTGGTATACAGTAGGGTTGGTAAAATAATACATAGTGTAATATTACAAGTCTAATATTATTATAATCTAACGTATAGGGTAGTGTATAGTAACTCAGTGTATAATTCAATGTTGTGGTCTGTCTATGCCAGTTTATAATAAAAATATTATTTGGAGGCATATTATAATATTTTTTGCGACATAGAAGTTTAATGTATAATAACTTATTGTTAGTAGCTCAGCTTAGTGGAGAATATATTGAGTACATTGATTATATTGATGTAGTTTATATTTAGTTCTTTCACATCGGGTTATTGTATGATAGTTGGGTAGTTGCACTTCTTTAGCGTCAATATACTAAATGCCTCTGTTGATATGTAAACTCTGACTTTAACATAGCTACTTCCGTGACCAGTTACATGCTAATTCCTCACATTAACATCATGCTAATCTCCCAGTTACATGCTAATTTCTGACTTTAACATCCTGCTAATCTATCACATTAACACAGCTACTTCAATGCTAAATTATTCTGTTGATATGTAAACTCTTTTGGCAAGGCGCTCTGCTCCTCCCACCCAGCTTAAAATACGCTGCCAAGCTTAGCAGTGTTCATTGGAGCGCTGTCTTTCCGACAGTTCTGTTTCTTCACCTGAGGACGGCTGCTTGTGTTGTGGCCGAAACGTCGTGAGAATTTTATTTTATTATGTTTTATTTTATTATTTCCCTTCTACGTGACTTTACCGAAAGAACCAAGAAGATGAATCTCTGCAGTCACGAAAGCTTTAAATCGAAATTTATTCAAATCAAGTTGTTTTCTTTTTACCACAGTACTTTATGGAATCCTCAAGAATAAATGCATTTTTAGAAGTATTAAACTACACTTGAAGATGTGTGAGAATGTAATTATGCAGATGCAAGCACAGGCAAACTCGTATCTGCATATACAAGTTTCTGGGCCTCCTCACTTCACCAAACCCGCATTGACCGGCATGGTGAAGTATGGTTAAACAACTCCCACGAACGACATGGTGTGGGGGAGGCCTCTATCAAAACGCTGGATCGACAAAGGGCTGATACATGTCACGACATTGTACGTTAAGATCGTTCTCTCGTCAGCACAAGCCGTCTATGTGGACAATAGAGGACACGACACACGTGTACACGATGTTTGTGTGCGTATATTCAGCGTGTGTATCACGTAATAATTATATAAGGTCGCGATTATGCTCAAAACGAACCAAATGTATAACATCACGAATAACTTTGGAAGTCTCCTGAGCCTGAACAATATTTGAAGTAGACACTGACCCAGTTACTATTAATAGCTCAGATGTGTAGGCTTTGACTTTAACATAGCCATTTCTGTGACCAGTCACAAGCTAATCACTCAGTTATTTCAATGCTAAATTTTCCTGTTTGATTTTTACTAGGTGCCTCTGTGAATGTGTATGCTTTGACTTTAACATAGCCATTTCTGTGACCAGTCACAAGCTAATCACTCAGCTATTTCAATGCTAAATTCTATGCTAATTCCTTTGTCAAGGGGTGCCTCTGTGGATGTGTATGCTTTGACTTTAACATAGCCATATCTGTGACCAGTCACAAGCTAATCACTCAGCCATTTCAATGCTAAATTCAATGCTAATTCCTTTGTCAAGGCGCTTTGTTCCTTCTCACACAGCTTAAAGGTCTCGATCTGAGCTTGGCTTTGTTCGCTCCAGCGCTGTCCTCCAGACAGTCTCGTCCCTTCACCTGATGAAGGCCGCTTGTGTTGTGGCCGAAACGTCGTGAGAATTTTATTGTGTTATTTTCTTTTTTCAATGTATTATTTTATTCTCATGCTACGTAACACTACCGAAAGAACCAAAGAAGATGAACCAAGATTATGGCGTGTAGATGCTGCCATCTGCCGGCCACCAACGTGGCGTGTAGATTCTGCAAATTGAAAAATTAAAATAATAAATTGAAAATAATAAGCAAAAATCCAGATTCATATTCTTGGTTCTTTCGGTAAAGTCACGTAGATTAAAAAATAATTAAATAAATTTAAATACAAAATAAATCGGAAATAATAAAATTACTTTTATTTGTAATTTTTCAATTGGCATAATCTACACGCCATATTCTTGGTTCTTTCGGTAAAGTCATGTAGATTTGAAAATAAAAAGAAAATAATTAAATGAAAATCATGAATTGTTATTATTATATTTTGATTTAAAGCTTTCGTGACTGCAGTGATTCATATTATTGGTTCTTTCAGTAAAGTCACGTAGAAGGGAAACAATAAAATAAAATAAATATTTTTTTAAATATTATTTAAATTTTTACTTTTCTTTTATTATTTATATTTTCTATCTACGTGACTTTACCCAAAGAACTAAGAATATAGCGTGTAGATTCTGCCAATTTTAAAATACAAAAAAAATAAATGGAAAATAATAAAAGCTTTTATTATTTTCAATTTATTATTTTAAAATCAAAATTTTGTTTCATTTTTTTTTATCTCTGTGACTTTACCGAAAGAACCAAGAATATGAATGCGGGTTTTTTGCTTTTATTATTTTCCATTTCACACTTTTTATTTGATTTGATTATTTTTTTTATTTTCTATCGACGTGACTTTACCGATAGAACCAAGAATATGGCGTGTAGATGCTGCCAATTAAAAAAATAAAATAGATTGAAAATAATAATCAAAATCCAGATTCATATTCTTGGTTCTTTCGGTAAAGCCATGTAGGTTGAAAATAAAAATAATAAAATTAAATGAAAAATACAAAAGATAAATGGAAAATAATGAAAGCTTTTATTATTTTAAATTTATTATTTTAATTTGTATTTTTTTTTAAATTGGCAGAATCTACACGCCATATTCTTGGTTCTTTCGGTAAAGTAACGTAGATTTGAAAATGAAAATAATAGAATTAAATGAAAAAATACTAAATCATGAATTATTATTTTTTTACTTTTTTTATTATTTCTATTTTACCCAAAGAACCAAGAATCTGGCGTGTAGATGCTGCCACCTGCCAACGTTGTTGGCCACCAGATGGCAGTATCTACACGCCATATTATTGCTTCCTTCGGTAAAGTAACGGAGATAGAAAATAATAATAAAATTAAAAAATGAAAATTATGAAAGCTTTTATTATTTTCAATTTATTATTTGTATTTTTAAATCAAATTCTATTATTTTTATTTTAAAATCTACGTGACTTTAACGAAAAAAACAAGAATTCGGCGTGTAGATGTTGCCACCTGCCGGCCACCAACGTGGCGTGTAGATTCTGCCAATTTAAAAATTAAAATAATAAATTGAATATAACAAAAGCTTAAATAATATGAAAAGCTTTTATTCAATTGATTATTTTAAAATTGTATTTTTTTTATCTCCGTGACTTTACTTTTAAATAATATTAAAAGCTTTTATTCAATTGATTATTTTAAAATTGTATTTTTTTATCTCCGTGACTTTACCGAAAGAACCAAGAATATGAATGTGGGTTTTTTGCTTTTATTATTTAAAATTTCACATTTTTATTTGATTTGATATTTTTTTATTTTCTATGGACGTGACTTTACCGAAAGAACCAAGAATATGAATTCCTGAAGTCACGAAAGTTTTAAGTCACAATCTACACCCAACAATGGTGGCCAGCAGATGGCAGCATCTACACGCCAGATTATTGCTTCCTTCGGTAAAGTCATAATACTGGTAGGAACGAAGTTGTAAACTGAGTGTACCAGCCTGCAATAGATGAATGTGTCCGTCCGTCCCCTTTCAATACTTTAACGAAGTGAAATCTCGTGCTGTTGGGTGTAAAATCAGCAATAGGCAGCGCAGAGACTTGCCCTACCAGCCCACCCTGCAGGGACCTGTTAATACAATTAAAATAATAAATTGAAAATAATAAAAGCTTTTATTTTCAATTTATTATAAAATAATACAAGCTTTTATTATTTTCAATTTATTATTTGTATTTTATTTTTTTGTATTTTAAAATTTCAAATAATAAATTGAAAATGATAAAGCTTTTATTAGTTTAAATATTAAAATTTATATTTTTAAATTAAATTTAATTATTTTATTTTCAAATCTACATGACTTTACCTGAAGAACCAAGAATATGGCGTGTAGATTCTGCCAATTTAAAAATTAAAATAATAAATTGAATATAACAAAAGCTTAACTAATATTAAAAGCTTTTATTCAATTGATTATTTTAAAATTGTATTTTTTTAATCTCCGTGACTTTACCGAAAGAACCAAGAATATGAATGTGGGTTTTTTGCTTTTATTATTTAAAATTTCACATTTTTATTTGATTTGATATTTTTTTTATTTTCTATGGACGTGACTTTACCGAAAGAACCAAGAATATGAATTCCTGAAGTCACGAAAGTTTTAAGTCACAATCTACACCCAACAATGGTGGCCAGCAGATGGCAGCATCTACACGCCAGATTATTGCTTCCTTCGGTAAAGTCATAATACTGGTAGGAACGAAGTTGTAAACTGAGTGTACCAGCCTGCAATAGATTAATGTGTCCGTCCGTCCCCTTTCAATACTTTAACGAAGTGAAATCTCGTGCTGTTGGGTGTAAAATCAGCAATAGGCAGCGCAGAGACTTGCCCTACCAGCCCACCCTGCAGGGACCTGTTAATACAATTAAAATAATAAATTGAAAATAATAAAAGCTTTTATTTTCAATTTATTATAAAATAATACAAGCTTTTATTATTTTCAATTTATTATTTGTATTTTATTTTTTTGCATTTTAAAATTTCAAATAATAAATTGAAAATGATAAAGCTTTTATTAGTTTAAATATTAAAATTTATATTTTTAAATTAAATGTAATTATTTTTATTTTCAAATCTACATGACTTTACCTGAAGAACCAAGAATATGGCGTGTAGATTCTGCCAATTAAAAAAAATAATAATAAATTTTTAATAATAAAAGCTTTCATTATTTCACATTTTTTTGTATTTTTAATTTAAAAAGCTTTTAGTATAGCTTTTATTATAATATCATATTATAATCAAAGCTTTTATTATAATAAAAGATTTTATTATTTTAGGATTCTCCTCCACGGCGGCCTTTGTCTCCCCCAGTAGCAATGTTTACGACACACCGCACCAGGTACTCATCTGAGGCTGAGTCGACCTCACATTCTCTTACTGTCTCAAAACAACAACCGCCATGCGCCACTAAGTGGCGGTGACGTCACCACGACGCTTATGCCAGGCTATGTGCACCTTGAGGCTACGTGAAGTGTCGATCGCCGGCTGGCAGGAGGTCACGGGGCAGACCCAGGTGCCACTGGTCGACTGACTGAGATGACTGAGATTACTGGCTGATGCACCACCTGTGCCCCCTACTGTGCCAACTTGCTGAGCTTTAGCCACCCGACGCTCCGCTCGTTTTTCTGAGCATCGCTCCTCCGCCCTCCGTTGTTGTTGGAGGGCGACTGCCTCCAACTGCCCAGTAGAGACACCGCTGGTACCAGTCATTGGCAAGTCCACTCAGCTCCACATCCTCCTGTACCACATCACTCCATCTCTTCTCTAGTCCGTGCCACGCCCGTTTAGCTCCCTCGATCCGGCCGAACAAAAGCTGTTTGGGCATGCGGTGATTGGGCATGCGGGCTACATGGCCCAGCCAACGCAGCCTTGCCTGCTGGAGGAGCTCACCGATGGGACTTTGTCCAGATCTTTCGAGGATTTGTGAGCTCCTCACACAATCCAGCCTGGTTAAACCCAGGATTGATCGTAGGCAGGCCAGCCTAAATGTTTCTAACCGGTGAAGATGCTGCATTAGGGGGGTCCACGTTTTGCAAGCGTAGAGAAGGGAGGGAATGACTGTGGCCGAGAAGAACCGAAGCTTCATGCGGAGCGACAGACCAGGTAGCTTCCACACAACGTTACACAACTGATGAAAAGATAATGCCGCTCGACTAATTCGGAGTGAGACCTCTGCTGTTAAACCGGAGCCGATCATGAGCACACTGCCCAGGTATGGAAAACTCTCCACTCTCTCCCCAACTGCCCCATCACCGATTGGGAGTTGTGGGGGTAGAGTGCCCGATGGCACAAAATACCCAGGCAGGTGCTTCGTTTTGGTGGGGCTGATGGTAAGGCCCCACCTCTTAGTGGCACACTCCAGTTTCAGCAGCAGCGCCTCCAACTCCTCCTCTGAATGAGCAGCAATTACCAGGTCGTCGGCATACATAATGTGGTTGACCAATAGGGAGACATCCCTTGACCGCACCTGGGCATCGATCAGCCTCCCATTGTATCTGTACCAGACGTAAATTCCTCTGGTACAGCTACTGAAGGCTTCACGAACTATGTGGTCGAAATAGATGTTAAATAATGTTGGAGCCAGAGGACATCCCTGTCGCAGGGAATGGCTCTGACTCCCGGCTATGTAGTTTTACTCGGGTCTGCTCACCATCATGAAGGTCCTTAATGAGTGTGAGCAGAGGGTCAGGGACTCTGAAAGCACGAAGAACAACCCAGAGCCCAGGCCTACTGATGGTATCATAGGCCTTAACCAGGTCAATAAAGCAGAGATGTAGGTCTAGTTGGAATTCCCTCAACCTCTGCTGTAGCAGACGGACAGAAAATATGACATTTTTGCAGGACCGCCCTTTCTTGAAACCGCATTGGGGCTCCGCAAGCCTCTCCTTAGCGTACCTAGCAAGGCGATGTTGAATAATCCTTGCCAGGACCTTTCCCGGCACACTGAGGAGTTAGATGCCCCTGTTGTTGTTACAGTCTGTGCGGTCCCCCTTCTTAAAGAGGGGGACCGCCAGGGCATCCTTCCAATCCTGCGGAACCCGTCCAGTGGCCCAGACTGTTGTTATGATGTCACGTAGGGCAGTCTACGCACAAACGCCACCCTCCCTCAGCATTTCGCTTGGGAGATCATCTCTGCTCCGTGCCTTTCCTGTTCTCAGACTCTGGATCGCCCTCAGTACTTCCTCAACGGATGGTACCTCAGCCAGCCACTCACAGAGGGTGACTTCCTCCTCCAATATTTGAGGCACCGCATCCTCAGCAGAGTCATCCCCACTTTGTCCCATGATGTTTTCCAGGCTGAGGGATTCCCCCTCCCCCAGGACCTCACAGAAATGCTCAGCAAATCTGCAAACCTGTCGCTGGGGGTCGGAGATTGGATCACCCTTCGTTCCCCTAATGATGGTGTAGTGGGTATAAATTGACGAAGAAACTTCTGATGAGGCAACACGATATTTATTGTCTTGGCCCCTTTTTGGGCCATGGACATTAGCCCTGGCGTGATAGCGCTTCCGCCCCCTATTGACGATAAGGGGAAGCTACCAGCCCACAGAGTGGTGAGTGACGATTACCCCTACAATGGTAATAGGTGTGGCGCTGTAGGTTACTTTTTTAATGGAGTTAAATAGGGATTTGTGATCGCGGGCCATTGAGGCAGACTCCATCTCCTCAGCAACCCGCGACCACCACCCATCCTTGCAGCGCCTAACGTCTCTCCGAACCTCCGACCGAAGGCTGCGGTAAGCCTCCTCATTCTCTGACGTGGGATGCTGTAGACGATTAGAGTGGGCTTGTTGCTTTTTCTCAACCATCCTGAACGCCTCCTCTGTCGGCCAGGGTCTCTGGGGCGGTCTGGACCGCGTACACAAAGCAGCCATTGCAGCTGCATGAGTCACAGACCTAAACCTCGCCCATTTACCCTCGACATCAGGAGGAGTGGGGGACGATGCTGTCTCACTCACACTCACTCACAGCGCGAGGCCGACTCATTACATCTCGCGGAGGATCGCGCTGCTGAACAAAAAAAGTTCCGCGTTTCAGTTTGCCAGCGCGAGTTCGCGTTTTAAGGCGATGGGGGCCGTCCATAAATGACGTCACGCACCTGGGGAGGGGGGGGTCAGACATTTGTGACAAGGGGGGGGGTTTGAGAAATGTGACGTCACGTCAAAATGCGCAACTTTAAATAAATATAGACGACACGTTCTATTTAGTTAAATAGACTTTTTAATAAATGTTTTCTCCTACAACATCAGAGTGCAGCGCCACATTAAATACAATGACAATAGTTTAAAGCGATTTGAAGCATGTTTTATTTTCAAAATGAAAATATGGTTTTGGGGGGGGGGCAGAGCTTTGTGACGTCATACTTGAGGGGGGGGGTCTGACTTTTTGTGACGCCGTGTGACGAGGGGGGGGGGGGGGTCAAAAATCGTCCAAAATCGCGTGACGTCATTTATGGTCGTGATATATTATTTTTTATTTTATTTTTCCTACCTACGTGACTTTACCGAAAGAACAAAAGAGTACTTATGTTCTGTTATAATGAATCTGTTGTAATGAATTTCATGTCACCTTAAGTATGCCTTTGTGAGTACACCCGTGACACGGGTGTCATGCGCGTGAACTTTGTCTTTTGTATCAGATGTGCGAGAGCAACTCTGCTGCGAGTCATGGTGGTGCTGGGAGAATTGCCTTTACCATCGATGGCACTTCACCAGCACCCGTCTCGACCCCACCTCAATCCGGTAGAGTTACAAGAGCGAAAAAAACTCATCTCTTGTGACGTCTGTGGGAAAAAATTCCAACTGGCATGGTGCCTAGAATCCCACGTAAGAACGTACAAGGAGACCCGTGATCAATGGGGCGGCATATGCGGACAAAGTTTTGATCAGCCAGGAAAATTCAAAAGGCATATGAAGACCCATGAAAAGGATTACATGATAAAGGGTGCACCAGGCTTGGTGAATAACGGCAGTTTTGCCAATGCGGTGTTGAATCCGATAGAGTCACTAGAATCTGATAGAGTCACAAGAGTGAGAAAACAAATCTCTTGCGACGTCTGCAGGAAAACATTCCAACTGGCATGGTGCCTAGAGTCCCACATGAGAATGCACAAGACCGGTGGTCAAAGTTGCCACATCTGCGATCAAAGCTTTGATCAGCCCTACAAACTCAGAAGGCATATGGAGACCCACGGAAAGAACTCAAGGGGCGCACGTGGCACGGTGAATGACGGCAATTTTGCCAATGCGGTGTTGAAGGTGTGTCAGAGCTACTCGGCTGCGAGTCATGGTGCTGGAAGAATTGCCTTTGCCATGGATGGCACCAGCAGCTCCAGCAGCAGCTTGTCGAGTCCTGGTGGTGAGGAGGCAGAGTTGCAGACAATGCCACCTTCTGCAAAGGGCGCACCTGCATGCAACAAAGTTATTGCTATCACAGCGACCACGCATGGAACGAAGGCGCCTGCTGGGAAACGCCACGCCTGACCAGCGCCCGTCTCGACTCCACCTCACTCCCATAGTCACTAGAGTGAGAAAACAAATGTCTTGCCAAGTCTGTGGGAAAGCATTCCAACTGCCATCATGCCTAGAGTCCCACATGAGAACGGACAAAGAGACCCCTGACCAATGGCATCTGCGGTCGAAACTTTGATCAGCCAGGCAAATTCAGAAGGCATATGGAAACCTACGAAAAGGACTATTGGATATTTCTTTGCTGTTCTATTACTGAAGCTATCAACAGAAGGTGTGTACCGGATTAATTGCACTTGTGGAATGCTATGTTGGGCAAACAGGATGAATGATCAGCACAAGACTATAAGAACACCACAGAAATATGAAATGCTCACAAATACAACTGTCAGCAGTAGCAGAACACACGTGCCCACAAGGACACTCAATTGATAATGTTGAAGTTCTGTGCAAAACTTGTTACTACTGGCCAAGACTAATTACAGAATCTATCGAAATTTAAAGAAATAAAAATAATTGTAATCGTTTGGATAGCTACCGACTTAGTGCTGCATGGAAGAGAATCATCAAATTACCGTTTGTACGGCTATTTTAATACACACAATGGACACTAAGTACAAGATCAATGGGCTAGCATAATGTGCATGTATAATGTATGTTGATTCATTAATCCCCCCCCACTTTGCGCTCAAAGAGTGCACAAGTGTTGTCACCACATCTACGTCTCTATATAAGGAATTAAACAGGTGGACTTCTCCCAAACCTTGCTGTTGCCTGATGAAGCTAGTTGTAATTACTGAAACGCCGTACTCCGATGGTAAATGTTGTGGCTTGGCTCTCCAACACACCACACACCGGTGTGCTGTACTAGTGATGAATTGGCATGTTCTGTTTACGTGACAACCCTTACTAGTGGGCTGTCGGGTGGTGGCGGGTTTAACGACACATTTAAATTGTAATAGGTTTTTATCCTTTTATCTGACACCAAAACTGACACCTTTATGGAAACATGATCCCTTGTATAAAGGTGTCAGTTTTGGTGCCAGATAAAAGGGTAAAAACCTATTACTATATCTTGCTACTGGCAAAGGAGGTCTCATAATGTAAATTCTTACCCCGAGCTCTCAATACTCTGATAGTGCGCTGTTTTTGAGTTGTATGCCTTTTGGCGTCATCTGGTCCAACACCAGTGGAGACTAGGCTCTAAGAAAAGCCGTCTCGGGTGTGGACCAATCAGCTTCAAGGACAGTGTATATCATTATCAGAGTTGTCTCTTTTTGTTTGCATTTTGACTGCTTTTGTTGTGGTTATTGCAAACATGATCCCTTGTATAAAGGTGTCAGTTTTGGTGCCAGATAAAAGGGTAAAAACCTATTACTATATCTTGCTACTGGCAAAGGAGGTCTTATGACACATTTATATATTTACGCGATCCAACCCATAAAACCTGTATTATGGATATTTGTCGCGAAAGCCTACGTGTTAAACTGCCATGTATTTTTACGTCTATTGCTGTATTTTCTTACGTGCAATATATTTAATAAACCATCCTAATTTATTCATATTTTTGTTCATAGTTATATCATTGTTGCGCGTGCGGTGTGGTCAGTGGATATTGTTTAGTGGATCAAACCGAGACAAATATTTTTGCAGCAGCTGTGGCTGCACATTGCAACAGCGCATTCCGAATGGTGTAAAACGCATCGCCCAGAATCTGTATCTGTGTGCAAACACCAGGTATGGTTGGTAAGAAACACGTTTGGTTTTAAATGAATAGAACTCGAGCTTCAGCCATATTGTTCATTATAGACCCCACTTTGTAAGCATGAATCACGCAAACCTTGCGCCTGATTCATTTGAGTCGGTGTGCTCATGAGCAACAGGGCATTTGTGGCAAGGTGTTAATGTATCACAGATTAGCACGGTTGGCTACGTACACTGCGAAAGAATTTCAACACATATTCTTTGGGTCTTTCCGTAAAGTCACGTAGATAGAACAATAAAATAATGAAAATAAAGTGAATAAAAAAGTAAAATATATCACGACGTTTCGATCGCAACACAAGCAATCGTCATCAGGAGAAAAATGATAACGATTGCTTGTGTTGTGATCAAAACGTCGTGATATTTGTATTATTATTTTGTATTCACTTTATTTTTATTATTTTATTGTTCTATCTACGTGACTTTACCGAAAGACCCAAAGAATATGAATTCCTGCAGTCACGAAAGCTTTAAGTCAAGATTCAAGTTCAACATACATTCATACATTTTGTAAAGCGAGTATCCTTGCACGTACAATGCACTGGACCGCATGTTCGTGTTAAGTGATTCAGGGGATTTGTCACTGCCTACCCCATGATATAAATAATCTCAGGGAATTCAATTGCAAGTGTGCAATCTCCCTTCCGGTGGGCATCGAGGATGAGTCATACCCTGGCTTGCCAGGAGGCAGTGGAACACAACTGTGGAATCCTTTCCATATGCACGGGATAGAACGTTGCCCCCTTGCTCACATTCGTTCGTTTTCTGCGAGTGTACTGGTTTCCCCCCACATGTAAACACTCAGTAAGTGGCTGCAAATATCGGAATGTAAAGAGAACCGCAGATCTTGGGCGATTGTTGGTAGTGCCGGCTCACCGCCTGGCTGCTGTCTCCCCGCTCGTCTGTGGGAGACATATAGAGGTACTGAATTAGATTTATATTCTCTACATAACATGATTCCTATCTACACAAAGCACTCACCGCGTGGAGTACAGCAAGTGATATTCCACGAAATAAAAAATAAACGTACATGACCATAACAGAAGCCAATGGGTACAGCTGTGCATGCACGTACACACATATACACGATTCCTACTGATGGAACGATTCACCACTGCCGGAGAGTCAAGGAATTGTCATGATTCAGGATCATGAATGCAAACTGTCCCCGTTCTCAAACCTGAGTATGATTGAAAAGGTCGTAGAACGCCTTTGTCGGAAGCAATTACTTCCCCATGTCACTGCGATGGGCAGATTCACGCCATTGCAGTCGGCTTACACATTGTCAGTAGTACGCAAGCGTACGCATTTGGGTTAACCCCTCCTCCCCCCTCCATGCATACATACTAAATGGATGCCCCCTGACAGCTACACCACCACTCCCCGCACGAGACAAGCACGTGACTCTCGGTGTAAATGGAGCCGGAGCGCGAATAAACGTGCCGATGCCCCAAGTACAGTTGCCACCATTCCTACGACAGAGCAAACCCAGGCACATTTCTCAGCGAGCCGAGGTCTATTGTTAAAACTGTGCAGTTCACGGTGATAAAATTCAACCATAGCCATACCCGGGGTACCAGATCTCGACACAAATTAATTCCTGCTGCCACCCGAACACTGTCCGGGGGTCAAACACAGACAGGTGGCAGCCCCAGTCGCGAGGCCACATCTGCACCGACTCACGGTAAACGTGTGCAGGGCCAGCAGGAAGAGCCCCGGGATCTCGGAGCGCAGCCACTGGTTCCACGCGCTGTCTCGGTCCACGTCCTCGCGTGACGACGACACTTCAAAATCACCTGACCGGAAGGAGGGGGGTGGGAGGGAGAGTAAGAAGGTACGAAGGGGAACCTTCTAACTCTTTCACAGTGACGCGTTCTTCGCGTGCGTCACCCTGCAGCCAACCTCTCTGCTCTCGTGTGTGAACGTGGGTCAGTTTGGTTTAATCGTTCAGAATGAATGGGGCATGACCCTGGCCCTTGTGCAATTTATTATTTTCCATGAGATAATACCAAACACATCATTCATGTGTGTGTGTGTGGCCTGCAAGCAAAACGTCTGACCTCTGTGATTGCCAACAAGGGGTCAAATACTTATTTCCCTCATTAAAATGCAAATCAATTTATAACATTTTTCACATGCGTTTTTCTGGATTTTTTTGTTGTTATTCTGTCTCTCACTGTTCAAATAAACCTACCATTAAAAATATAGACTGATCATTTCTTTGTCAGTGGGCAAACGTACAAAAGCAGCAGGGGATCAAAGACTTTTTTTCCCTCACTGTATGCATTAGTTCTGCCCGTACCTCTTTGTGCCTGTGTAGTGGGCGGGCAAGTGTGGTGGAGCAGCAGGTCCAGCACACGGGGTGTCCAGCAGAGGAGAGGAACTCCCCGTGGCCGTGGCCGGGGAAGCAGAGGTCGGCGGCGCTGGGAGCGGCGTCAGTTGCGCAGCGTCTGTGGGAGAAGGCACAGGCCTCTGCTGAAGAATATCATCCGCAGACACATCACACGGCTTGCCGGACACGTCACGCACTCGGCCCTGTGATTGTGGAGGTGAGACAGGTTCGCGCGTGGCAACGAATGGCTTGTCGCTGGACAAACATCGACGGCAACATCGGGAGAACGCGGCACGAACTCGTGCAGAGTTTCTGGCACCGTATGAATTTACACTACTTGTAGGTATGTACGTTGAACCTCTTTCGCGCCGTACGTCAGCCAGCCGTGCTAATCGGAGGTGCAGATGGATGCAATTGAAGGAAGTGGAGCAGAGATTTCAAAATGAAACAAAAGAAATTGATACAGAAATTATACAAGTCCAGGGGACTTCACCAAGGCCGTGTTATCGCAGACTCTGACAGAGCACAAAAGAAGACTGGCAATGGCAAAAAATGGCTTCATAACTATCATTGTCAGATGGCACACTTGCACCTTCAGTCTTCAGTCGGCGTCAGTAATTTAAGAATGCACGCATGATGCGTGACACCAACTAAAATGGCATCGATGCTGACTAATCACATCCTCTCCAAGATGTGGAACTCAAGAGACATGGATGCCTCTTCCAAACAGGACTACCCTTGACAATTGAGTTGTCGCCTGGGTAAAGATAAAATGAACTAGGAGATTTCAACTTGAAAATCCAAACCATCGCACCAACAGTAATGGACGGAATCCTATATAAGGCGCACACTGCAGGAGCTTCAGGTGGACTCTGGTACCTGCTTTAACGTCTGTGTGAGAAGCATCTTCTCCCACTGAAATTCAAACAAAGTTGACAGTTAGACAGGACATGTTTTAAAACATCCGCAGTAAAATTCAAGTATGTATACCATTAAAGTAAACTATTTTTTATTTACCAGGTAAGGCCCATTGAGAGCTATTAAGCTCTTTTTCAGAAGCGACCTGGCCACAAATTATAGCTTAACGAAGTGGCTTATCACGTGGAAATTTATAGTAGCCAAATACTCTAAACGCATTACTTACAAATAGCTCACAAAGCGGTTATCCTCCCACTACCCTTGGGTTACCTCCTGTCCCGGTCCAGCCGAGACAGTCTGTGAATTGGCATCTGTGTTTGGGTGGCATGAATTAATTTGTACCGAGATCTGGTACCGGTACTGTGCTGAACTTTACTACTGCATGGTTGTTGACAGACCTAGACAGACTGAAACATAGGTCTGGGTTTGATCTCCATAGTGGAAAAGGTGGTAACCTGAAAACTAACCCAAACCCTTCCACATTCAACGATAAACACTTTCAAACCGAGTTCGCTCGGAAATGACCCCACTAAACCGCACGTATGTAAACGTTTCACTTCAGTGGTTCCTCCGCCGCGTGCGAACGATGAAGTGCACGGCCTCTCGTGATGATGACCTCACACCCGCATGGCTGCACGAAAGGCGGTGCTGACGAGCATGAGGCAGGTGGAAGAGGCAAAACGAGGAGGCAAGATTAGAGTGCTGTAGTCGGTGGGGTATAGTGGGGCCTATTTCCGAATGATTGATTTATGCGGAAATGAAATTGGTCAAGAGTCCGTTACTTTGTAAACATTAGCATGTATCTACTTTAATACCAAGTCTGCAGGGGTGGGAAAGATGAGGCCTGTTCATTCTGGTGGGCAAAGGTAATTTAGACACTCCAAGTCTGGTGGCATAAGGATGAAATGCACCTTACAAATGTAAATAATAATGATTATTAATCAATCTTCTTCTTCACTCCCACGGTGTTCCAACCAGGGTTAGGCCATGTAATGATCTGACGTGCTGTACACTTGTACAGTGTTACTGAATTATTGTATCATTATGAATTCAGTGCCCCTTCTGCGACCTTTCCCTAGATACCCCTCTGGTGTATAACCTGGCCTGCTGACGTCAGGGCCGTAAGCCGCAGATCCCTTTCCCTGCCAGCAGCCAGCGCTATACTGTTACATTACGATTCTATGCCAAAACACAGGGAATCCTCTACTTACGATCATTCAACTTACGAACTTTCAGAGATATGATCAAACCTGTCCGTATGTCCAGTTTCCTGTTCGGACCGAGAGTCGTAAGTTCAACTGCCGCACAATAGGTGGTGATGGTGGCATCTACATCTGCAGAACGTGAAGAACCAGAGGCAACTATTAAAGCCATTCCCCGTGTTTAGTGTACAAGCCGTAAAACGTGTTTGAAATCGACGGGAGTAAAGTTGGACTCACGAACAAATCGACTTACGAACAGACCTCTGGAACCGAACTCATTTGTACGTACAAGAGTCTGTATATGGTGGTCACTCTGAACAACACAGACCCAGCCTCCTTTTTACTATTTTTGGTCCCTTAGGACATTACCAGACCCATCTTTCTGTGCTAACGACCACACAATACACATTAGACGTGTCACAACAGGTCACGTTTAATAGTCTAAACTTGTCTGGAGTAAGTCGCATATGGTAGACATTTCTGCACATTTGCAGAATTACATGTCAATGATAAAGGAACCATGTGTATTGCATTACACAGGTGTTTTGATCATGTGTGGATGCAGATTCCCGCAGCAATACAGGGAATAGGTTGTTCGCAGAGCCACTGATTAATCAGAATCAGAATCTTTTTTATATCCTGGAGGAATACGAAAAGACACTTTTTTTGCTAATTGGCCGTGTCGGGTGGTGGAGGGTTACGACACATTTATAAATAAACGCGATCTAACCCAAAAACCTTTATTATGAAGGATTGTTTTTATTTACATGCGTTTGGGTAATTTGTTTACCTTTCTTGTACTTTGCACTGCTATCGTATTTTTGTATTGTTTGTTGTTGTAACGTTCTCACCCGCCCCTACTGGACGTCTGTGAAAAAGTTCTTTGTAGCTCATCAAATTCCTCCAGTATAAATACACATGCCGATTCTGACATTCATTGTAAGTATGTAATGTTGAACTTCTTTCACACCGTATGTAACCGACCATGCTAATCGGAGGTGCAGAGGAAGGGCAACAAACTAAACACAAACAGCGTGTTGACGGTGTGTTTAATGGTTCCCTCAGCCATTGGGATTCACACTCTTGGCTTAGGACCACTCATGGAGGGTGAATGAGCATTGCCTCCGCCCCTGCGTGTTGCGATGCTCAGAGTGAGGTGACAACTCTCATTCCGTGCGTTCTCCCCCCCCCACCCCACAGCATCAACAACAAGAGACAGCAGCTGGAGTTGGAGATCATGAAGATCCTGCAGAGCAAGGGGGACCCTGACAACAACAACATCGTCACCCTCCTGGACAACTTCACCTTCCGGGGACACAACTGCGTCGTCCTGGAGCTCATCAGGTGAGTGTCATGGTGTCTGATGAACACCGATCCAAAGACAAAGATTAACCAGTATAGCCTGAGAAGATTGTTGGGGCAAGTGCTGTTAGCAAGTAGCGCCTATGAAGACGGGCAAGGCACACGAGGAGGTGGGTGGGCAGCACCACGCCCGGCAGCCTTTGTCTCCCCAGTGGCGATGTTTACACACCGCACCAGGTACTCATTTGAGGCTGAGTCGATCTAGGGGAGGCCCAGGATTGGTTCAAATAATCGTCACCGGTCTTGGCCGTGAGCGGGAATTGTAGAGCAACGCGCTAAACGCCGCACCACCGCTCCCCCAAACACCGATGCGTCCGTGTGTTCACACACATGAGTCATTTGGATGTAGAATAAATGTCCGTAGGCTTTCAGAATGCCCTAGAATTATTGTCTTTGTACACGGCTCCATGGTCAGACATAACTCTTTATAATGCCTTCCTGCCTCATTGACTATCTTTTGAGTTGAGCGGCAACCCTGTATGGTTACTCCGTGCGGCTTCGCCTCAGTCAAGCACGTGTGCTCCCGTTCAAGGGGCCAATCAGGGAATGGGTCACAAGCAGGAAGAAACTGTAACCGTTCACGTTTTGTGCCGTCACGCAGCGGAGACCTCCTCCAGAAGCTGGACGAGACCTATGGCTTATACATGACGGAATTGAAGCCGTACGTGGGCTCCATGCTGCGGGCCCTGGCAAAGCTGAAGGCGATGCACATCATTCACGCGGATCTGAAGCCGGTTAGTAAACTAAGCAGCCCGCTGCGTCTTTTGTCCGTCAGTATGGAGTTAGTGCCTCAGGTCGTGCAGTTGTAGAAAATGAGAACACTCTTGTAAACCTTAGTAACAGGATTTCGAGATATCTTATTCTACACCGCAACAACACTCATGCCACGACTTGCTATTTCATAAACACAGATAGCCAAAACTTGCATAGAAATACAACTTTTCACGTGGATCTCTGTTTGCTCTCAACAACCAACGCTCCGCGGAACATTTAATATTTTCTAATTTGCGTTAAACAACAACGACCACTGCCCTAAGCAACAATTCCGAATGCCAAAGCTAAATGATGGGCGTAGCAGTGGTGGGGTAGTTCGCAAACTGCACTCAGAGGTTAATGACCCGAATTCGATTTCTGGCCACGGCTAAAACCAGGGTTTGGGCGATATCTGAACCGGTCCTGGATCCCATTGCCTTCAACAGCCCCTGAGCAGCATGGTGAGGTATGGCCATACAACCCCCTTGATTAACACGGCATGGGGTAGGGAGATCTTTAAGCATGATTACATTTACAAAGGGCATTAAGTGTTCAACAAAAATGAGTACATGAAATCCTTGAATAAACCGCCATGAACCAATTCAACAAGACGCAATCTCACCGACACACCACGAGTTTCACTGACAACCACTCTGTCATTTTTGCAGGCAAACATCTTGGTCAAAGACCACATCAGTGGCAATATCAGGCTCACGGATTTTGGCCTGAGCATCAGCGAGACCTGTCCAAGTGAGTGATCTAGCTGCCCTGTGTGTGTGTACGTGTGTAGCAGCATGTGTGTGTGCGTGTCACAGAGTTTGTGGGGAGCGGTGGTGTTAACGGTTAGCACGCTGCGCTACGAGCCTGTTTAAGCTATATGGGGGGGTCTTTGTCTTCGTGCTGTGGTGGTGTGGTGGTTAGCACCGCTTAAACAAAGTGTGGTAATGACACTGATACCCTTCAAACGTTACATTTCGTCAATCATTTGGCCAGGATTTCAACTCTCAACCTCCCAGTTTTGAGGAGGGTAGTTGTCAAACAATAACCAGTAAACCGGTAACAATTTTCATAATCGATTGCTGGTATTGAAAGTCTGGAGCCAGTAGCCAATCCCATTGGAATTTTCATCGCGGATGGCTGATTAACGTGTGATTTACATGTGATTTACGTTTGCAAATGTACAGATCGCATGGCAGCCCTAAGTACCTTTGTCCTCATTCCTCACGTAACCTTTTCCCGTTCCGAGACGTCTGCACGTTACAGGGTGGTGGTAGGTGTTCCCGGTTCATCACTGAATCTTGAAACGTGCAAAGTGGCTCGGCGTTAATTTTATTCAGAGAGGCGTCGCAGCGCCGTTGCTTTTAAAGAAGTTGTTACTCACCGCAGAGAACTCTCGCGACACGACAGCTGCACTCTATGATAGCTGGCACCAGTGTAATGAAAATAATTTACATTTCTAAGTGCTACCCAGCTGATACACGCATTTACGTGGGCGATCTTTGTCATTGTGCGTATTTTGAGTGCCATACGTGACTGCGTGTGCATACCCTCATCTATTCAGCACTTCACAAGTACAGGTGAATAATGTGCAAGTGCCACCTTGTTTGGTCACCTGTCTGTCCGTGTGCTGCTAGGAGCTTGGTGTCTTGGCTCGATGTGGTACATGGCCCCCGAAATGTACTTTGGGCTCCCGGTGACATGCAGCGCGGACATGTGGTCACTCGGATTTGTGGTGGCCGAGATGCTCCTCGGGAACCCGCTCTTCAAGACAAGCTCGGAAGACCACATCGGCTATCTCATCCAGGTATCTGACGCGTAGGAAAACACCATTGCATATATATCCAGTTGGTTATAAGGTCCTGCTGTTGAGCTACAAGGCTGTCAGTGGGTTAGCCCCACAATACTTACAGGAGCTGATCCACTCATGTACACCAATGAGGTCCTTGAGATCTTCTGATCTCCTACTCAGTTTTCTGAGGTCAAGTCTCAATTCCTGGGGGCGATCAGGCTTTTTGCCAGTGCAGCTCCAAGACGATGGAACGCGTTGGCCTCTGATAACAAGACAGAATTTTTAAAGCTATTTAAATCTCGCCATGAAAACTCACCTCGGTAAAATGGCCTATTCCCCATTGTTTTGGTCGTCTCATTTCCTCGTTTTGGTCGTCTCATTTCCCTGCTTTTCATACACGGGGCGCATTGGGATCATCGGATTAAATGCGCCTTACAAATATTAATTATTATAACATATACATACTGATGAATTCTATAATTTGTATTGTAACAAACCTCGAGCCCGATACGGCACCACCAAACCGGGCGTCGTATTTCCGATGGGACCGTTCCAACTGCGCCATATAAAGGAGGAGGGAGGGTTTAATTCGAATTTGAACCAACGATGGAGTCCACGATAAACAACAACAGCAGCAGCAGCAGGGGGTTGGTTATGACTGATGGCGCACGACGATCCACCAGCGTACAGACCCGCTGTGCGATGGCTCATGCGACAAAGCTGGTTACGTGCAGGGCTGTCGTCATCCTCTGGGCCTTTCACTGGTCACAAAATGTCGCTCAGCTGCCGGTACACGGGAGAGGAGTGGACGTGTTCACTGCGTGATCACGCACCATTTGCATGAGTAAAGAAGTAAAGAGAGATTTCGGGATCATCGGTAATACCAAATAATCAGAGCGTCAGGCTGATGTCCTTCGGAATGATTACTATTTTTATGATTATTGTGGTTTGTTGTTAATCCCCAAGGCTTTCAGAGCCTGTGTTGGAGAGCAACGAAGCCACACGTAGTAACCACGTCATAAATTAAAGACCAAATATGTATGCTTCGCCTGATGATAGAGATAAATATCTGCAAACAGTATGTACAAGAGCAGGCAAAGTTAATTGTTCATCGACGTTTCAATGAGACAAAGAGCAGCGTATGTACGCTCTGTTCACTCGAGCGACGGACCTCATCCAACTCATCCCTCTTGTGATCTTGGTTTCAGATGCTGGGGCTCCCACCCAAAGCCATGATTGACGCCTCGACCCACAACATTATCTCCTTTGGTGAATGGACCGGGGGGGTGGTGAGGTGGTGGTGTTGGAGTTCGTAGCTGCTGCTGCTGCTGTCACTGCCCGGAGAGTCGTGGCCGTGCAGCCGCGTGTCTCGTGCTCTGTGCTTGAATAGAAAGGCATGGAAACTGCTTCGCGTAATGTAAAAATGAACTGTGCTTTATTTGGGTTTAAAAGTCACAACGGTCTTGGCAACGTACTCGTCAGTACGTGTTGAATTAGTGTGACAGTAAGGAGTCTTATGAAAAAATACTTTAAAAGGAACGGTTATGTTTAGGTAGCAGAGTATATTTGGAAAACCTTATAGGGATTTGCAATCCAACAGAGGACGTGTGTATTAATTACATGGAATTCTGGCCATCACATTTTTTATAAAGATGAGTGGCCGTTTTTTTTTATTTCAGCATGACTTAGCACTATTTTAAAAAATTGTGTGGCAGATGCGACGGTATCCTAAATCAGCATAGAGCAGTTCTACCATAGTACAAAACAACCACAGAGAACAACCCTCCACACAAACTGTGGGTCCTTGATTGAGAAATAGATTATGCTTAAAAGCACGCTTGTACAACAAATTACCATCCTCTCCAAGTGATGCAAATAATAATATAATACTAAAATAAACATCAAAGTGTCTCCTTGCTCAAACAAGTATCAGGAGGTTCTCGTCTCCTCCGGTGACCCAGAGTTGAGAGTGGGAATTTCACTTTCACGCTTAGGAGCCATCCTTTCCACACGACTACTGCAAACGTCTCACAAACGGTTACAAATTTTATCGACCCTGGAGGGATGACAGGCTGTAGTCGACCGCCAACATGGAATCATATTTGCAAACATCGCAATTGGAGGGTTAAGGACCGCCCCCGCATTGTACTGATCGCCACAACTAATTCAGTGTTTCTCTCTTTTTCTCTCTCCAATAAACAGACAAAAAGAATCGCCCCATCGTCAACGGGAAACGGATCGTCCCGTGCTCCGTGTCTTTGAAGGCGGTTCTGGGAACCCGCAATCAAAAGTTCATCAATTTTCTCCGCGGGTGCCTTCAGTAAGAGACTTGTTACTATTGTCTACATTTCACCTCGTACAAATAATTAAATATAAATCACTTTGCGTCTACCATCAACATTACTGGAAACGATCTTAGACCTCACGCGTCGTTTGGGCTAGGACTGCAAAGTTTTGTGTCACACCGGGGCATCGTTTCTTCATCTCGTCGCTTTTTCAAATAAATATCGTTTCTGACAAAAGTGTTGAGGATAGAATTGCTCATTTCACCCCAGACCACGATTCAATGAAGCGATTTTAGAATGCAACAGGCACCTGACTCCCTCCGTATGCCTCCTTGGCAGGTGGGATCCCCAACGTCGCCTCACACCCACGGAGGCCCTCAACCACCCATTATTGTTGGGCGGCAGGGCCGTGCCACCGCAAGCGAACTTCCCGCCTTGCCCAGCCATGGACACGGAGCCGGTGGCGGCCTGCAGCCTCTTGGCAGTCCCCCGTCTCAGCCAGGGAGATTGCCAAGTCCCTGCTGCAAGGAGGCAGACTTCGGAGTCCACTTGGTCAAATCAGAATACTGCAGGCTCAGTTTCTGGGAGCGAGTGGGCTTCAAACTCTGATTGGGGAATGGAGTCGGAGTGGGGAGTGGAGTCGGCAGGTGACTGTGCGGTAACACGCCTGTCTGAAAAACTATTCGATCAACGTGACAGCACCAATGACGTCATCGTTGAAGAGCAAATGGAGCCGATGGTGGCCTGCAGCCTCTCGGCAATCCCCTGTCTCTGTGAGGGAGATTTCCAAGTCCCTGCTGCAAGCGAGCAGACTTCGGAGTCCACTTGGTCAAATCAGAATACTGCAGGCTCAGTTTCTGTGAGCGAGTGGGCTTCAAACTCTGATTGGGGAATGGAGTCGGAGTGGGGAGTGGAGTCAGCGGGTGACTGTGTGGTAACACGCCTGTCTGAAAAATTCCCCAAAGTGGTGGCACCAATGACGTCATCGCGGAGGAGGAGGAGATGGAGTTGGCCACGAGACAAGAGTGAGTCTCCACGCAGAAGTGCACCTTGAGAAACATGTGTATTGGGGAGGTCATTCAGACAAAGTGTCTCCTGATATAAATTAGCATATAGCAAACACCATCATCATCATAAATTAGTTATTTGAGTAAATTACACATTCCTATAGCAAGGGCAAGTCTATTTATATTACAACCACTGTTGATTCCCACAATGTAGTATTCACGATTGAGAGGAAGAAAAAAATATTGAGGAAACATGAGATTTGGGTTCTGTATCAGATGAGACAAGTTCTGTATTGTAAGAACGGGGAATCTGTTTCATGAGGAGTTGTGAAATGAGGATTCTGTAATGGCATTCACCTCTTTAGTTCATCTCACTTGAAGATGTAAATATCCCAGGGCTCCACAGGATGTAATATCTTATCCCTAACCTCATCTCCACCAATCTGCAGCTAAATGCATTCCTAGTAAAAATATATATCTTAATTATAAATATATGAATTGCACTGCATCCCACTTGGAGGTGCTGCGGTTAGAGCACTCCACGATCACTGTACGCTTGCGAGTTCAAAATCCAGGTCAAGAAGGTTAACAGCTTATTTATCAACCCGAGCTATAGTCAAATAATTAATCCCATTTTGTGGGAAGTCAACAGCGGTGATCCTATTATACACCACCATTGGCTCCTGTTATAGGAATGTAGCATTCCGCTACTGGCCATAGTGAGAGATGTGTGGCATCCTCCTACCTCGCATTTGAGCGGCCGGACACATGTGAGGTGCACTGCAGCAACCAGTGTAAGCACAGCCGAGAATGCACGATGGGGCAGACGGTGGCATTATAGATACGCGCATGTCTGTACGTTGAAATAATTTTGAACGCGTACGTAGCCGACCGTGCTAACTGTAGCCGACCGTGCTAACGATGGCGCGTGCGTCCATTTGCCAGGCGGGGCCCTGCTCTCCAACCAGGCAACAACAACAACGAGGAGGATGATGATGATGCCGTCGACAAGATTGGGCCAAAGGCATCACGCGGGCCTGGACGGAGATTCTCCCGCCTGAGGCGGAATATTCGGGGGATTCTGCGATTCATTCGGGAGCACTGTTTCTGTTACCGTGACGATAGCGCTGAATAAATCCTGTCATGCGGCTGGGCCCTCCCTGCCCTGTGTACATATTTTTCAATGTTACTGTCGTTTTTATCTCGCTTCTTTCTGGTCCAATGACTCCAAGACTCACGGTTTAAACTAAAGATCCCAGTGGTCCTCAAAAATATTTATGGGGACTCCTTCACTTAAAAAACATTCAACTTAGAAAGTCTCAGAGATACAAAGAAACCTGTCCATATGTCCAGTTGCCTGTTTGTACCGAGATTCATAAGTTCAACCGCCACGCAATAGATGGTGGTGGTGGCATCTACATCTACACAACGTGAAGAACCAGTGGCGTCTACGTCTACAGGAGATTATACAACTCTTAAAGCCATTCCCTGTGTTTAGTGTACACGCCGTACAACATGTTTGGAATCGACAGGAGTAAAGTTGGACTTACGAACAGACTTCTGGAACCTAACTCGTCCGTAAGTAGAAGAGTCCCTGTATATGGTGGTCACTGAACAACGCAGACCCAGCCTCCTTTTTACGATGTTTGGTCCATTAGGACGTTACCAGACGCATCTTTCTGTGCTGACGACCACGCGATACACATTAGACGAGTCACAACAGGTCACGTTTAATACTCTAAACTTGTCTGGAGTAAATTTTGATTTAAAGCTTTCGTGACTGCAGTAATTCATATTCTTAGTTTTTTCGGTAAAGTCACGTTGAAGGAAACAACAAAATAATAATATAATATATATGACCGTTTGAGTTATGGTCGAAACGTCGTGAGAATTTTTTATTGTTATATATATATTTTATTATTTTGTTGTTTCCCTTCAACGTGACTTTACCGAAAAAACTAAGAATTGTCTGGAGTAATTCGCATACGGCAGACATTTCTGCACATTTGCAGAATTACATGTCTATGGGAAAGGAACCATGTGTATGGCATTACAAGGGGTGCTTGGTCGTGTGTGGATGTAGGCTGTTGGCAGTGCCACTGATTAATCAGAATCTTTTTTTCATCCTGGAGGAATCCAATGAGCTATGAAGCTCTTTTCACATATGTCCAGTAGGGGCGGGTCAGCGAGGTATGTTCAAAAACGATATGAGAGGCAAGACGGAGAAAATGTAAGCATGTTGCTAAAAATACAAAGTACATAGATTCCTGCCGATTTGTCAACAAATGCAAGTTTGGGCAAGGCAGCAACACAACAACAGCACCAGACCACGACAAGACAACGCACAGTCCCTCAATTACATTGCAAATTAAAATCGAAAGTTCAATGCGCGATATTTGAAACAGCGTTACTAAATGGCAATATTCCCCTCGAATACCGAATGAACGAGGCTAAGACGCTTGCAGTAATGTTCAAATATGCATCGCAAGCCATTCAGAAGTGGAAGGCCTCACGTGACCACAGGGCACCACGGTGACTGGGAGATGTTAACTACCTCCCCTGGTACGCAGGAGGTCGTGGGTTACATCCCAACCCTGACGCATGCTGTATATTTGTCTGCTATAAATGTCCACGTGACGATAAGCCACTTCGTTGAGCTATCATTTGCGATGGCCAGGTCGCTTCTGAAAAACTGCTATATATGCTCAGTGGGCCTTACCTGGTAAAATATAAATAGTTTGTCAATTAGTAAATAAATGAAGTATATAAGTTCCAATTTCATTCATACATACATTTCCAAGCTTGGAAAAGGCAGTAAAACAATAGCAAAAACAGCCACAGTCCACACCAGGAAAACATACAGTGCGCCGGTAAAATTGTACTTAAAAACTGAACTGTGGATACATTGTTAAGAATACAAAAAATAGTTTAGTTAAAAATCATTTGGTTGATAAGGACCTGGGTAGTGATCTGCGATTATTGAGTGGGGGTTTGGGAGTCGCTGACTGGGAGGAGTGGGAACGGGTGAAGCCGGATCTGCCACGCGTTGCGCTCACCAACTCGAGCTTCGCCGGGACAGCAACAAACGAAGAGACGGAGAGAGGAGCTACCCCGGGTTTACATCGCCACGACTCACGACGCACACAACACACACGGCACATGCCCAGGGGGAGGAGGGCGATGACCACCCCACAGTGCGATAGCTACGACTCTCCTTTCAATTAGTGAGCCGTCCTCACACAACGCTGCACGGAGTGTGCAGCGTTATCAATGAACACGGCACTACCACTGCACGGAGTGTGCAGCGTTATCAATGAACACGGCACTACCACTACACAGAGTGTGCAGCGTTATCAATGAACACGGCACTACCACTGCACGGAGTGTGCAGTGTTATCAATGAACACGGCACTACCACTGCACGGAGTGTACAGTGTTATCAATGAACACGGCACTAACACTGCACGGAGTGTGCAGTGTTATCAATGAACACGGCACTACCACTACACGGAGTGTGCAGCGTTATCAATGAACACGGCACTACCACTGCACGGAGTGTGCAGCGTTATCAATGAACACGGCACTACCACTGCACGCGAGCAATCGGCTGCTTAGTGAGTTACACGGCACGGTACGGAGCTATTAACGCGACACGAACCACAGCGTGTTCCTGGGGTACTCAACTACCTTAGTTTCTCAACTACCGGGATTACTCAACTCAATATTTCAAGAGGCGCAATGCACTGTGGTGAATACGAGACAGTGGTCCTTCATAAATAACATCACCAAACAGTCTTTAAATAGCAGCATGCAGCACCGGGAGACGCAGATTGCCAATCCCTGAGCTATTCTATTCCTGCGCATGAGGGCAACATGTTCAGGAGCCATAAGCCAATGTCCAAGGTCTGCTGGTCATGACGAGAGGGCTTCATGTAGGGTTACTATTCCAGCTCCTCCTGTTGTTTGTGGAGTGACTCATGCAGCCAGCTGTGGCTCTAGGGTTTGGTGATACATGTTATTTATGTAGTTTATTGTTAAAAATTCGGTCACAGTTCCCATGATCACTGTTACATTGCATTTATAGCTTTATTTTGGTGATTTCTAAAAGTTTTTTGGTTTGGCCATGTTTTTGTTTATTGTAGTACGGAGTTAGACTGATGGCCTTAATCTAAGTTTTCTTCTTGTTGTTGTTTGTATTGCATCCCACTGGGATTTTTGCACACAGCGTTGGTGTACGGTGCTATATCAGGAATATTTTGACGTTTTTTCCTGGATTTTCTGTTTGCACATGCACAAAGTCACTTTAAGATGTTTTCTTGTTCATGTTTTGTCTTTTTTGTTTGTTGAGGTTGCACCCGATTCAAGAGCCGAATGGCTCACAGGGCTATACCAAATAAACGAAAACTAAACTAAAACTACTCCGTTGAAGGAGCACAAACGACTGTGGTTCACAATATCGTGAATAGCTTGGGTTGGATGGTCACAATCGCACTGTGGCTTGACTTTAATTTTCTATTGCGTCGTTTCACGTTGTACGATCTGTTCTGGATGACCACAGTCAAACACTGGATAGTTTAAAATTTTCCATTTGTGCATCAGGTATCCGCATCTGCCATGTTTTGTGCAGATGCGGTTTAGGGGGACCATGATCTTCGTCGAATATCAAACCCAGGGATCTTCTGCGTTGGGTTTTTCACAAGGTGTGTCAGTTCTTTTGAACTTACACTGATCATGTCGACTCTCTGCAGTGGCAATGTGAAACTATTAAAATAAAAAGTGATACAATTTTTTAGAAGTTGATTCTTACACGTGCAATTCAATACATGAATTGTCAGCTGAATAATAAATATTAATCGATTTAACCGATGTATCGCGCTGTTACTACTAACTAGCACAACTCTTTATTACGATCACAGCATGTACAAAGTAAAATTTTAATTAAAAATATGTCCTGAAGTAACGATGGTTTATTCAAACTGTGTGCAATATCAAGCAACTTCGGAATGATTTCTGAAGCACTGCTGCAATGTTTGGTGCACTGCGATACTAACGCGGCGATCCGAGTTGGATTCCTAGCCATGGCTAACGTCAGTGGTGACTGATATCTGAACCAGTCCTGAACCTAATCCCCGCCCCCTTCACCAAGCGTGGTAAAGTTTGGTGCAACAACCCCCATGACCAAAGCAACGTGGCAAGGCCATCATCAGGCAGTTGACTGCCAGAGGGGTGTTACACACACAATCATCAGTTTGTCTCGACAATCACTTGCCTTGAACATTGAATCCTTAAGTTACATTACCAATGGCATATTGGTGTGGCTCACTGACCCTTTGATGTGAAAGATTAAAGAACCCCAAGTGTCTGTCGCCGACTCAACAATTTTGAGGAGCGACCCGTGGCGGTCAGGCAGATCACGAGGTGAGCAGAGGGGTGAGGAGGAGGGCACTTTGGAGGGGGCTGCCAAACCTCGAGTCGCGAGCACACAGCGCCGTCTCGTACAAGACGGCGCACCGATGGGCACCGCCGCTGCTGCCACCGGGCTTGGCCTTCTGCGCCAGTTTCACCAGGTTGGCCACGGGGCCGTGCCCAAGGTTGCGGCAGGAATGCACGCCGTAGTGCTTCCCCACAGCGCAGTCCACGGCCGGCAGCTGCAGAGCACACAGCCAACAACAGAGACCTGGAACCCTCTCTCTTTCGTTTGGAGGCGGCCGAGTTGCTAGCAGCCCTTTTGCACTGGCGCATCCGATCCGTGCCAGCGCGTAGCACCCCCACGGAACGGGTGGTTTTCCATTGGCTATTTGCTGTGCCGATATAAAATCAAACTGTAATACGTCGCCCTTACAAGACCACTCAAGATGGACCAGGGGCCAAACAGGTCCAGAGGTGGTGCTAATAATAAAGTGTTCATTGCGTACGACGTGAACAGCGTTAATGTGACTGCACAAATTTATGGAAACATGGCCGAGTGGTGGTTCTCGGTTCAAGCCCAGCATCCGCTCTGGTTAATGTTGCCAGTTTATTCACCACAAAGAGATCTGTTTCACAATGTATGATAATAATCCTGTGACGCTGTATAAAAAAAAAGAATTGGCCACGTGTAACCGCATCATGTTGCAAATTTGCCAAATCAGATCAAGTACTTGCAAATTACGTTATCGGGGAAAAAACCACGTAGGAAACTCAAACATCGCTCCCAAATGGCAGACATGTCCATTCACAGGCCGGTAGTGCGTGCACCACGTGCCAAATAGGAACAGCTGCCATTGGGGGGGGGGGGTCCCCTCGGGTAGACTGCCACAGAGCAATGGAATGGTTGAGATGAGACGCTGCTGTAAGGCGCTTTGAGTTGAAGAGTTTATTTACGCGAGCGCCCTATATCTCCAAATCCTTATCCCCATCTCTGAGCCGCCCCTGTGGCCCCTACTGGGGCCCGTGTCTCACCGCTGCGGTGTCGAGGCTGCCGCACTGGTGGATGAACTCCATGCAGCTCGTCGCGCTTTGGGCAGAAGCTTCCCGCTGTGGCTCCAGATCCACCCAGGGCAGAGATCACAACCCCAGTCTCCTCCAACAGCTACCACAGATACAACAAATCCGTCAACATCAGTTGGTTGACACCGAGGCGACCGCAAGGCAAACACCGGCTTAAAGCTAAACGATACGCATGGAGCTGCATCTCACAATGCAGTGCACGAAAACTGATTAAATATTACAGATTTAAGTTTGCAAATTAACACAAAATTCGTTCTCAATTTTAGTTTTCCAAATGCGCTATCGGCGTAATGTCAAGAGACAAATAAATCATCCATTCGTAAATCTCGCATAGCCGTGCAGGCCCTGTGTCATAAAATGCGGTGGGTGGCCTTTTATCTTGTACACAATAGGAGCCAACACTTTCACATTAGCTGTGTTATGAGATTGTGCGGCGCACGAGAGTCAAGCTGAAATTGTTATTCTCAGAGATGGAATTAGGAAAATGAAGTGCAAAACCCAAGTTTAATGAGACTGTAATTTTGTGCAGTCGCTGGTGAATGGGCTCGGACGATCGACTTGATAAGACTTGAGACCTCGGTTTCAACCCAAGCGGTCAAAATCCAGATTCAAGCCCAGAATCTCGTTATTGCCAATGCACCGCTTTGATCTCTGAGCCACCTGGCCACTTTGCATATATAGTGTTATCATATATTTTATCTGAATGTCACCGCTGTACACTCAATTTTAACGTTGATTTTCAATATCTACCTTTGGGATGTTTGCCAAATTCACAGATATTTTTTAAGAGTTACAAGAGAAAACCCATGCATCTTACGTGACACTTTGTTGTGCTCTGCATTGGTAGTGATTACATAACGCTTAAACGTATTCGAGTTATCGACAAATGAGTTTTAAGTTCGTAATAACAAACTAATATTACCCCGCACAATTTTGGAAACAAACTTAACATTGAGCGCCACTCGGAGGCGGTAAGTACACTCAAACTTTGCACGGGCAGTGTCGTACACCTACTTGCTGTACTGCCTCTTACCAGCTGGAGGCGGGTGGGCTCACGCACGCCACGTACGCACCTGGGCGTTGCGATGGAGGATGTCCAAGAAGGAGCCGAGGCCCAGGCTGGGGAGGTCGCGCGAGTCAAAGTGCTCGGCAAGCTGCTTTTCCATGCGTGCCAGCGCGGGTAGGCCCAGGGGCTCTGCCATCTTACTTGCGTGGCTCAGCAGACGGACCAGATGCTCGGCTACCGCCTCTGCGAAGGAGAGAAGCAATGCCATTGTAGGAGAGGACAACGATGCTGTAACTCGCTCCAATAGGCTCAACAACTGCAACTCTCTCTCTGCCCTCCCACCCCCACGTCTCATCTACGGCCTCCCGATAAGTTTCATCATCACTCTCCAGATGACTCAAAAAACAAGTTTAACACGAAGGCCTTCGCGACCAATATTCTCCATAATAGAGATTTTTGGGTTAGGTCACATAAAAAGTGCATATTAACGCGTATTATTGAGTGCATGTTTACATGATCTAACCCAAAAATTTAGATGGACTAAAAACAACACTGGCAGACGTCTCACACCCGTATGCAAGACGATATCGCCCCAATATTCGAATTGTTCAACTATCCCCCGAACCAGTCCAGGATTAATTTCAAGATCACAATCAGCATTCTGAAGGTCCTCCGTGGTCTGACCCCGTATGTACAATACAAGAAACTACATTTTATTCAGATTGTGCTTTCGATATCGTGTCATGAGACGGAGTATCCACTCGGATCTCTCACGGAGCAGTGGAACCCGTCCTATTGGAGAATGGCCCACAGAAGAGAACATCACAAAGCTACCTCTGACATTGCTTCTAGTGACCTCTGGTCCACAGAGTAAAGGGAAGCACATTCCAACCCACTCTGAACGTGAGAGTAACGTCCGTCACATGAAAGTTGAGCCGATATTGGACTTGGTCAAATTAGCAGGAAAGTTTTATCACCGAGCACGTGCATCGATCGGTTGATCGTTAGTTTGTGGCATAGAGAGCCGCAAAAAATAGATATCTTTGGATCATCCGACATTCTTAATTATCCGCAGCCATCCTCCACGTCATTAGCGCAGATAATCGAGAGTCTACTGTATATGCAAATTTGTCTTCTTACTCCCCGGAGGAGGCGGCGGTCTGGTGTCGGGAGTGCTGATGTTGCCGAGAAACGCGGCCGGTTTCTCCTTGACCACGAGGTCGCGAGGAGTCTCGAGGGAGCCACAGCACAGGGCCAACTGAAACAGCTTCCGGGCCAGCGTGTCCCCTTTCACCTGCCCCAGGAAGTCTTGCACACACTGTTGGTGGAGACAACAAAGGACCCAAACCACGTGCAGCCATATCACTCTGTTGGGACAAATAGAGGGTGATACATGCATAGATGTCCGACCAATTTCAATGCCCCCCCTTACTTTTGTCTCAACGTGTGACTGAATTTTGTGAAAGCGATGGCCCTAAATAATATAGAGGAGAGTTAATTCAGTGGTAGAGAAAGTTTTTTGATGATGGTGGAAGTATCGACAGACTTGAAACGTATGGCGATTATCACTCATTAAATAATTCCGAGGACAAATGTATTATGGAAAATCTTTGACAAATCTAAGCAGATGCATGAACTTTCTTGCACGGTAATTTTGTTGCATTAAGTCCAGACGCCATGACCCCCACCTTCTTCAGCTTATTCACAAAGATGTCCTCGGCATTCTGGAAGACCTGCAGCACCATCTCGGCCACCGGCTGTGTCGTGAACTGTCGGCGAAGATCGGCGCTCGTCCCTGGCAAGGGGAACGACTCCAACAGGTATTTCTTGATCTTGTGTGGCCGGCCCTCCACCTCCTGCTTGATGTCACACTCGATGCGAGCCAGCCCACGGTCCATCACCTCCCGCTCGCCTTTCCGGGCCTTGCCGATCACCTAAACAAACAACACAATGTTAGCAACTGTGGCGGCCACAGGTGCAGGGCAGTGCTGTAGTTGCGATGATGGAACACGTGATGGACGAGTGGTTCAACAGCGAATGCAAGGTGTGCTGCTAATGCACGATTGCAATCGAGAGATGGGATTGGTGGATCATCCTAGCAGCAGTGGCTTTTGGCAAGCCATCGGACAAAGACAGTCACCGCATCACTCGCTTTCAGATGGGCTTCTGCGGCCAACTGGAATGCTCTTCCTTCCGATATTAGGAAGCCATTGGAGCTATGCACTTTTAAATCTAGATTGAAAACAATTTCTTTAGAACTGCTTTTTGTGTTCAGTTTGTTGTCCTCCACACCTCCGATTAGCACAGTTGGCTACTTACAGTGCGAAAGAAGTTCAACATATATACATGTGGTTTTACCCAATCCAGTCATTTCTGAGTACTTGTTTAGATTTGCAAATTTTGATTCTGACGCCGGCACACATGTCCTCCTCATTCATTAATAACAACACGGGATTTTTTTTACATTATTTGTGAAGCATATAGAAATGCAGTTTTGGATAATACACCCGCAATATTAACTAGGGCGACTCCTGGGATCGAATCGCGAACCTCTGAAACAAGCGACAAATGCACAACCACTCGGGAAAGAAGATTTCTGTAAGGAGCGGTACAGTAAAATAGGCCTCAGCCTTCAATACGATATATATTAACATGTACTTACACGAGCAGTTACTTCAGTGCTCTTGTCGCAGCACTGCACCCACAAAACTGAAGTCGTGTTGGAAGTCTGTCTCAGACTGCATGACAAAAGGATACACCACATTCACTTGACAGGGAGACAGGTGTGAAACTTGTGTGCCTGAGCAACTGAGGATAGCTCAGCATTGTGGCCGTGTAAGGCAAACGCAGGGGCGGGGGAATATTGGTAAAAGGCTGATGCAGTGTCACTCTCAGGTGTGAACACAGCGACACGTACGTTGTGGCTGTGTCAGCAATTCCAGAACGCATTTAATTCCGAAAGTAAACCCCCTCAAGGGCAACAACAATACATACTTGAGGCAATCTTGATTTGAAGCTTTCGCGACTGCAGGAATCCAGACTCTTTGGTTCTTTCGGTAAAGTCACGTAAAATCGAGGAGGAGGCCGCTTTCCTACCTTACAGTTACACGCTAATTTCTCACGTTAACATCACTAGCCCTGGCCACTTCTTTATGACCCATGGGCTACACACATTTCAAACAATTTAAAACAGTCTGCCTCAGCAGCACACCAAGGCTTTCTCACCTGATGACGGACGCTTGTGTCGCGCCCGAAACGTCGTGATTTATTTAATTTTATACCTACGTGACTTTACCGAAAGAACCAAAGAGTATAACTTGAGGCATCCAATAATAATACAATTCGCAGTCAACAAGCGACGCAATGCATACACACGTACACACACACACACACGCTCGTACACGCAGGCACGGCACGTACGGAAATGCCCAGAGGTATGCTGGTGATACGGATGCCCAGATCGTGAATATCCGGAGCCCCGTATCGTTCCATGAGATGCTTCAGCAAGTCCGGCACCTTGAAGCGTGCCATCACTCCTTTGCCTCGGGAGCTGCGGCTCTTGGCCACGAAGGTCCTAAACTCTGCCGCAAACAACAACAACAACACGAGCAGGTTACGCAGAGCGCATGCTAGGGGAGCAACGACGACGCATTGATTCGGACGTGATCATTCATCCTGAAGATCGCGATATGCACACCGGATCGCGTGCGTAAGAATTTATGTTTTAGATTTGTATACGTTGCGTGTCATTGTTTCACATTGTCCAACACCCACCCACTCCAGTCACTAGAGCCGGCTGTGTTCACGTTTTAAAACAAGGCGTTGAATCTAGAATTTATTCACGAGCCCTCAATCGCGATAATCGATTGATTCGCGACATGGGTGGCTGGGGTGGCGCGTATCGCTTCTGTTTATGTCTGCAAGGAATCACTTGCTGAGCCTTCGTATCATTTCAAATACCAAACAAATTCATGCATCAGTAGGACTGGGGCCTTGAAAAAGGGAAAACATCCGATAAGCGACGTTTCGGGCAATGACCCTTCTTCATATTGCATAGAAAGGCCAGAGAGATTGAGTCAACAATAAGAATTGGAAACTGCACTTCACAGTGATTACCGTGTTTCAAAGGTTATTAGGTAACCATTCATATGAACCTTATGGTGGGACCCCGGGGTCCCATAAGTCCCTGGCTCTTGCATAAACATTAAATTATATATAATGTAAACATTGTAATATAATGTAAACATTATATTATATATAAACATTATATTATAATATAATGTAAACATTATATTATAATATAAACATTATATTATATATTATATATAAATGTAAACATATTATAATGTAAACATAAACTGTGGTCTTTTTCACCAATGGGTTTGAAGGATGGTGGCAAGTGTTGTCTTGTTAAACTATGCCTTTAAAAATGAAAACTACTTACCTACAGTAGCTCTATTTAAATACACTATCGAAAACATAATTTACTCCCCTCTGCCAATCATCGTGTTTCTCAGTGTGGATTTGTGAACACACTTGTTAAACAATACATAAAATAGTACGCGTTTTCAATGCGCTGTTCATATTGTAAAATGTGTTTATACCAATGTGACTCTACAGTAGTTGCAGAGCGGCACTTTTATATAATTCAGGTCAAAGCCAGATAAAGAGTGGAGGATAAACATCGCATGAAGGCGGGGCAATTGTTGTGCAATCATTTCAGGTCAAATTTACAGGTGCGTTTTATTCATGCCACACAGGTAGAGAGTTGAGAGTGAAACCTGGCCCACTGGCATCGTGAGTCATGGATAATGAGTCACCCGGACTTGTTGTGTTTGTTTATGGTTGCTATACAAGCCATCAAATCTACACCACGAAGAGAGTTGATGAACAAGTAGGAGAGTGTGTAACTGGATTACATTCATGTGCACAGGCGTTTCAGATGTGAATATAAAATAAATAAGGTCGACTCAAACGCCACTCTTTAGGATTTGGCACACTCAACATTTTAATTGATAAATTAAGACCAACAAACAATAATCAAATGGGTCATGCATCGATGCACCAATTGTGGTTACGGACTGCTTAAGAAGAAAATGATGAATGCAGATTCGAAGCGAGTTTAAACATGAATCTACACCATTTAAATATATTTTAAACAACCCGTTGCAAACATGACAGTAATTTGAAATGTAGCACTGTACATCAGAACAATTTGAAAGACGTTAGAGATTTGAAACTGTCCAAAAAGAAAGGAGGAAAATAAATGTATTTTTACATAATACAGGTTTTTTAGGTAAGATCACGTAAATATAAAAATGTCGGAAAACCCACCACCACCCGAAACAGCCAATTAGTAAGGTTTGTCACTTAAACAGAACATGCCAATTCGTTACTAGTACAGCACACCGGCTGTGTGTTAGAGAGCAAAGCCACAACATTAACAATCTGAGTACGACGTTTCGCCAGTAATTACAACCAGCGTCATCAGGAGGCAGCCAGATTTGTGGATTTTTAAATGTAGATTTATTTAAATCTACATTTAAAAACATATAGAGAAACTGGAACATTATTATTACAGAATTTGGTGGGACATATGTCGAAAAGAGACTGACTCCAGCTTAGCTTGCAAGAACTAGGAGACACAGTGTGGCCATGTGGCCTTAATGAGAGAGACTCACTCCAGCTTAGCTTGCAAGAACTAAGAGACATAGTGTGGCCATGTGGCCTTAATGAGAGAGACTGACTCCACCTTAGCTTGCAAGAACTAAGAGACATAGTGTGGCCATGTGGCCTTAATGAGAGAGACTGACTCCAGCTTAGCTTGCAAGAACTAGGAGACATAGTGTGGCCATGTGGCCTTAATGAGAGAGACTGACTCCAGCTTAGCTTGCAAGAATTAAGAGATGCTGTGTGGCCATGTGGCCTTAATGAGAGAGACTGACTCCAGCTTAGCTTGCAAGAACTAAGAGACACAGTGTGGCCATGTGGCCTTAATGAGAGAGACCGACTCCAGCTTAGCTTGCAAGAACTAAGAGACACAGTGTGGCCATGTGGCCTTAATGAGAGGGACTGACTCCAGCTTAGCTTGCAAGAACTAAGAGACAGTGTGGCCATGTGGCCTTAATGAGAGAGACTTACTCCAGCTTAGCTTGCAAGAACTAAGAGACAGTGTGGCCATGTGGCCTTAATGAGAGAGACTGACTCCAGCTTAGCTTGCAAGAACTAGAAGACACAGTGTGGCCATAATGAGAGAGACTGACTCCAGCTTAGCTTGCAAGAACTAAGAGACACAGTGTGGCCATGTGGCCTTAATGAGAGAGACTGACTCCAGCTTAGCTTGCAAGAACTAAGAGACACAGTGTGGCCATGTGGCCTTAATGAGAGAGACCGGCAGAACAAAGTTGACGTTGGAATGAAGACAAATGGACGAGGAAGGACACGGACTGCGTTTCACGCATCGCCGAGTGCGTCTCGAAACCTTACCACGCCTACATATATTAACGGACATCGATTAAAGTGGTCCCATTAGATTTACAATTAGTCTGAATCTTTAGTACACATTTAATGCTTAGGAATATAAAACATGTTGTAAGAGAATACAGGTCGTATAAACAAATTCAAATATTGCTTACTACAACCAAAGCTCATTGAAGAGTCGTAATTTAAAATCAAATGGCAGAGCAAAAGATTTTAATTAATTTCACTGCTTCCATTATAACATTAACGAACCTGTGGTGGGCCCATTGCTTGCATATTAAACACTCAACACGAGTCATTGTTATTGACTTCTTGCCGTTTCAGTGGCACATATCGCACAATATATACACAATTTTGCCATCTTCTTTGGTTATTTCGGTAAAGTCACGTAGAATACGATAAAATAATAAATTGATAAAATAAAATAATAATATTCTCACGACGTTTCGGCCACAACACAAGTGGCCTTCATCAGACAGTCTCGTCCCCTTCACCTGATGAAGGCCGCTTGTGTTGTGGCCGAAACGTCGTGAGAATATTGTGTTATTTTATCAATTTATTATTTTATTCTCATTCTACGTGACTTTACCGAAAGAACCAAAGAAGATGAATCCTTGCAGTCACGAAAGCTTTAAATCGAAATTTTGCCATCGTCTGTTTTGCAAAATATCGTCGCCAGAACATTTATCTTAAGTGCATTATTCCTGACCAAATGTTAACGATTAACAAAAGCGCAATAATTAAGGTTGCGCATAAAAACCTCACACGAGGCGAAAAATCCCTCAAGGGCCCATAAACTACAATCGCGTTTAAACACATAAACTGTACGTATATATCAATGCACACATTGTGTAGCAGCATGATTATTATTAAACTCACCTTTAATAACGAGGCACATAAACACGAGTAAAAGTGTCAATATTAATGTGCCACTGTACACGACGTGACGTAGCTGAGGCCCCGCCCCCCCACGGTGAACGGTGACGCAACGCGTACAGTGCCCGCGTCACGGATTGGCGCCTCGCGTGCACAGAGCGAGGCAGCAGCAGCAGCAGAGCCAGAGGGGGGGCGGCGTTGCCTAGGCGACGTCGGCACCCTCACGATCGACTCCACGGACAAGCTGTGTGTCACGTGGTGACGCCCACACCACCAACACCACCCGCCCCTTACTGGACGTCTGTGAACAAGAGCTTCATAGCGCTTCGGATTTCTCCAGGGTCGATACAGCGTGCGCGGCACCTGTACGCGGCGAGTCCTCGTTTAACGCGGTAGATGCGTTCCTGAAAAGTGCCGCGTTAAGCGGAAACGATTTTCCTCCCGTAAATAATAATATTAATAATGTCCACGCACGGTAAGATGGGGGTCCAAATAACTTGAGGGGACGCCGCCGCCGCGTTACCGTCTCATCTCGCTCAACCGCGCAGCTCAAGAAAGTAGTCCGCTCAGAAAGCGCGTTGTGACGGAGAAAACGCGTTGTAGTGAAAACGCGTTATCGTGTGAACACGCGGGACAGACCCAGGTGTTGTGGGGTTAACTCCCCGAGATAAACTTTCTTCCAACTTTGCGTTTCATACGCCCGGCGCTCCGCCAATAATTGTTGTGAGCGTCGCTCCTCTGCCCTCTGTTGTTCATGGAGGGAGACTGCACCCCAGTGCCCAGTATCATCCTCCGCGAGCCTCTTCAAAATGCTGATCTTGACACCGCTGGAAGCAGTCATCGGCCTTGACCTCACCTCACAACAGTGCAATTTTAACAGCTCAACATCAAAACACAATGATGGGTCGCTTGCACCAATCGCACAACACCACAGCATTGACTCTCAGCTGTTACATTTTGATTTAAAGCTTTAGTGACTGCAGAGATTCATATTCTTGGTTCTTTCAAATTTTCTTGTGGTTTTCACACCTGATGATGATTGCTTGTGTTGCAATCAAAAGGTCGCGAGAATTTTATTGTTTTATATTTGTATTATTTTATTGTTTCCCTTCGACGTGACTTTCCCGAAAGAACCAAGAATATGAATCCTAGCTGTTTCTTGTGTAGAGGGGGTCACGTGTGTCACCATAATTGCCCTTATCCTACAACTCGTGCTGCGTAATATTTTCCTTTCCATATTACCTGTGACACACATAATGAGGACAACCGGTAAGTCAAATGAAACCAGAGGTGGGAAACCTGTTCTTTATAATATTTTTAATAAGCAATTTTAACACGACTTTTAGAAACACCGATGCAGCTATACACGTGCCACATTGTCCAGAAATTCAGTTGATACTAATAGGGTTTATTTGCCAGTATTGTACATTATTTAAATTACATTTGTTTGGGCGGCAGGGTGGTGCAGTGGTCACGCCCGTGCATGACATCTTCTGAAGGACTGCCTGGCTTCGCTTTTCTCATTCTGGTCCCTTTCTCTGTATGGGTTTACTCCCATAGCAAAACAACAACATACAATGTAACTGGTACTAGCCAAACATCCAAATTACTCCTGCGAAAAGTTGGCAGGCCCCTCCTGAACAAGAGTCTTGAGACTCAGTGAGATTGCTTGTGTGGCGATCGAAACATCGTGATCCATTATTATTTTTTCTACTTACGTGACTTTACCGAAAGAACCAAAGAGTAAGGATTCCTGCAGTCACGACAGCTTCAAATCAAGATTAATGAGTGTTTACATGTGGGAGGAAATCGGAGCACCTGGAGAAATCCAATCAAATGCTCTATCACAAATCTACAGATGGAACAGGCAGAGTCCACATTATTCGACAGCGCCTTCTCTACCTCCATGACGACCAAGGGGTGGGAGTTGTCGCAACATTTTTGTAATCCACCAACCCTCACCTCCACGTAGTCGTGGATTACAGGCATACATAGCCACCACAACCATCCGGCTAAAGTAGCTGTAATGCACATCTAAAATTCTACAAAAGTTGACGGGGCAAATGTCGTAGGTCAATTGGTTTGATTTCTATGCGCATTAACCAGTCTCTAACGTATGCACATTTAGATTCGCATTCGGCCGCCAATGGAACAGGTGGAGTCCAAAAGCTAAGTGGATGTACTGATTGTATCTTCATTGCGGGACTCATCCAGCAGTGGATTGACATGGGTTTCAGGTATCCACGTGGAGACGGGCAATAAACACTGGGGCCACCTGGCGGTAAATGTTTGCCGGTGCACATTGGGACCGGCTTACACGTCACTAGCCCCAGGCAGCCCCCAGCCACTGGCGTGCAACACAGCGAAGGGAATCTCCCACCAATGAGAACCACGCACAACCCAGGGTGCAGTCCTATAACTTGGACTCGCAAACACAACAAAACCCATAGCCGCCAACCCACACGGTTTACCCGTATTCTGTTGGGGGGGAGTGAGTTGTCAGGTCCATACGGCAGACGGCCGTTTCAATACGGGCAACATTTTGTTAAGTTTATTTGTGTGTTTCTCCCTTGTCATGGGACTTATAAGGGGCACGGGGTGACCAACAAGGTCTGAATTATTCTGTAATAAGGTAGGCACTGATGAGGGGTTGACAGCGATGCAAACCCCACACAATACAAAACGCCAAACGGCCAGTAACAATAAAAAATAATAATACATAACTGTCCAATGAGTAATTGGATAATTAAGATCAAAGAAACGCGTTCCTTAAATTGATCAAGTTTATTGTTGCAAGAGTTTGGGAAAACAGGAAGACCGGGTGTGGATTCCAGAGTGGAGCAGTGCAAACTGATAAATCTGAAAAGAAGAGTGAGGTGACCTGCATGGTGGTGAGCGGGTGGGTGAGTAAATGGGTGAGTGTTTGAGTAAACGAGTGGAGGAGTGTGTGATAGGGTGATTGAGTCAGTGACCGGATGAGTGGGTGACTGGATGCGTGGGTGACTGAATGCGTGGGTGATTAGATGAGTGGGTGATTGAGTGGGTGACTAAATGAGTGGGTGACTAGATGAGTGGGTGAGTGGGTTATAGGGTGATTGCGTGGATGACTGGATGAGTGGGTGACTGGATGCGTGGCTGATTTGATGAGTGGGTGATAGGGTGATTGAGTGGGTGACTGAATGAGTGGGTGACTGGATGAGTGGGTGACTGAATGAGTGGGTGACTGGATGAGTGGTTAACTGGATGAGTGGGTGATAGGGTGATTGAATTAGTGACGAGATAAGTGTGTGATAGGGTGATTGAGTTAGTGACTGGATGAGTTAGTGACTGGATGAATGTGTGATAGGGTGATTGGGTTAGTGACTGGATGAGTGGGTGACCGAGTTGTTTAGTTGAGTGCGTTGTTGTGAACTGCAGTGAGGCGCGGTGGTTGAACGCGGAGTGGATGAGACGAAGCGGTCAAAGTGTCTGGTAGACCGAGTCCCTTAACGTGGGTGGAGGGGGGAATCAACGAGGGGAAGTTCACTGCAACATTCACCACGGTGGTGCTAGTAGTCGCAGCGAAAAAAAGTGATACAGGGCTGACTGAATGAAGGTTGAGGCCAGGATGCAAGGTGGTGTAGAGGAGGCGAAGAGGAGGGTAGAGGAGGTGAGGTGGTGAGGAGGCGTAGAGGAGGGTGCCCCGCTCTTGGCGTTGATCTTGGTGAACACGTGTCCGCGCCCCGTCTCGTAGCTCTGCCCGGTGCTGATGCAGCCTCCACCGGCCGCAGCGCCCAGCGGCCTCGCCGAGTCCGTGCACAGCTCCGCTCTGAGCAAGCTCTCCATTGCACGCTGTCTGCTCGCAGCGACAAACACAACGTTAAACTTCCCCACCCCCGTCCCGTGTGGCCTCTAACACAGGGGTCCTCAACCCCCGGGTTGCAAGAGCACTTGCTTCAAGTACATTAAAACCCACTTTTTGGTGTAGATATGTAGATGACACTTTGGTTGTCTGGCGACATGGGAAGGATACACTTAATGAATGAATGTCTAAATCATCTCAATTCACAAAAACCGGCCATTCAGTTCACCATGGAAATGGAGGTGAATAACACACTCCCTTTCCTGGATATTTTGCTCGGACGAGGCCTAAATGGTAAAGTAACACACACAGCATTTACCAAAATGGAACACATACTGATGCCTATCTGAATGCAGATTGGCATCATCACCCCGAACAGAAATCCTTTCTCAACAAGATGCTCATACATCTGGCTAAAACAGTGTCAGATGGTCAAAGTCTGAGGAGAGAGATTAAACATGTCAAAGAAACGCTACGATTGAATGTCTACAATAATGCTCAAATTAACAGAGCAGTGAATGCTAAACCAAGATCAAACAGTAATACTGCTGAATCAGGTTATTAAATAATTAAAATACCATATATCGTGGGAGTAACTGACAAATTAGCTAGTAGTCGCAGCTAAAAAAAAGTGATACATTAATGACAGGGCTGAATGAATGAAGGTTGAGGCAAGAATGCAGGGTGGTGTAGAGGAGGCGAAGAGGAGGGTAGAGGAGGTGAGGTGGTGAGGTGTTGAGGTGGCGTGGTGAGGAGGTGAGGTGGCGTGGTGAGGAGGTGAGGTGGCGTGAGGAGGTGAGGTGGCGTGGTGAGGAGGTGAGGTGGCGTGGTGAGGTGGCGTAGTGAGGAGGCGTAGAGGAGGCGAGGAGAAGGGTAGAGGAGGTGAGGTGGTGAGGAGGCGTAGAGGAGGCGTAGAGGAGGGTGCCCCGCTCTTGGCGTTGATCTTGGTGAGCACGTGTCCGCGCCCCGTCTCGTAGCTCTGCCCGGTGCTGATGCAGCCTCCACTGGCCGAAGCGCCCAGCGTCCTCGCCGAGTACGTGCCCAGCTCCGCTCTGAGCAAGCTCTCCATTGCGCGCTATCTGTTCTCAGCAACAGACACAACGATAAACTCCCCCCCCCCCCCCCCCCGGTCCCGTGTGGCCTCTAAATACTTATTTCCTTGGGAGAGGTGATTTATCGGACGAGGCCTAAATGGTAAAATAACACACACAGCGTTTACCAAAAGGGAACGCATACTGATGCCTATCTGAATGCAGATTCGCATCATCACCCCGTACAGAAAACCTCTCTCATCAAGATGCTCATACATCTGGCTAAAAGAGTGTCAGATGGTGAATGTCTGGGGAGAGAGATTGAACATGTCAAAGAAACGCTACGATTGAATGTCTACAATAATGCTCAAATATCGATTTAAAGCTTTCGTGACTGCAATGATTCATCTTCTTTGGTTCTTTCGGTAAAGTCACGTAGAATGAGAATAAAATAATAAATTGATATTTTATCAAATAATAAATTGATATTTTATCAATTTATTATTTTATTCTCATTCTACGTGACTTTACCGAAAGATCCAAAGAAAATGCTCAAATAATTAACAGCAATGAATGCTAAACCAAGATCGAACAGCAATACTGCTGAATCAGGTTATTAAACAATTAAAATACCATATATCGTGGGAGTAATTGAGAAATTAGCTCGAGTTTTGGAAAAGCAAAAATCTAAACATCTAAGTAAGATTTGGCACGGTACACAAAATTCAAAAAATAGTATCTTGTACTTAAGATGAATTGCCTAAGTTGTCAACGGATGGTGTGTATCGGATTAATGGCTTATGTGGCAGATGTTACATTGGACAGATGGGACGTAACATTAGCGTAAGACTAAAGGAACACCAAATAAATATTAAACACTCTCAAACATAACTGTCGGAAGTTGCAGTACATGCTTGCCAACAAGAACACTTAATGTATTTTGATAACGATGAAGTGTTGTGTAAAACTCATTATTACTGGTCAAGACTAATTCGAGAATCCATTGAAACTGAGAAAATTTGTATTATTTTAACCTCTCTGACAGCTACAGGCTTAGTGCGGCCTGGAAGCGTATTATTAAGTAATTGTAATTGTAAGATGAGGAGATGAAGGCAGAAGAAGAAGATGTGGGGCGATGTGGTGATGCGGTCGAACGTGGTGGCCCGAGGAGCGGAGGGAGAGATGGCGCGGGACGGGGCGGTGTGGAGAAGGTGGCAAGGACGGCGGACCCCACGTGAGTGGAACAAACGCGTGGAAGAAGAAGACATCTCACATTTATCATTACTTATAGAGGAAACATACTAATTAAATGATTACTAATCAATTATATAATTTCAATAATCCCCCTCCCCGCCTCTGATTTCTGCACCTGATGGGTTATGAAATTAGGACAATTTATTAAATATATTGTATACCATAAAATACAGCAATTGACTAAAAATATACGGCAATAGATGTAACCTCGCAGCAGTGAACGTGACGAAATTTCATCATGGAAATGTCCGCTGCACAAAACCTTGAGTTCATCGCCCCACACGTGGAACCTCAGCCTCAGGATGAAATAAATCATCAGGGAGTTCTCCGTGAGCATCGTGCGCGCTCCAAATCCAGAGTTGAGCCGTGGTCTCGGCACCCAGCCAGACGCCTTCTCTTCTTGGGGCAGTCGGAGTCCAGCGCGCTATCGAAGGGCACGTGGTGAACGCTCAGGACGTGTCTCTTGAGCTTCGACTTCTGCATCGCTCCGTACGAGCAGTCACTGCACGGGAAGGGCTTTTCCTCTGGAACACAAGACATCCACCGTTGAGCACACGCACGCGCTAATACATAATTTATTTATCACCATGCAGTGGATGCCATAGCATTACTATGTATATGGGACGTTTTATCAATCACGGTTGCTGAGCACAGGCCCAAAGGCCCAAAATGCCAAATGGCCAGCAACAAATACCTCCGATTAGCACGGTTGGCTACGTATGGTATGAAAGAAGTTCAACATACGTACAAATAGTAGAAAAGCAAGATACTGATTTCCTGAAAAATATCATAATACATTTTTGGGGCTTATTTTGAAGCCCCAACATTTTGCACTTCTTCGTGTGGTTGATGTTGATGCAGAGCAACAACTATAATTAACATTGAGGTGGTTGAGCCAGATTATTCTATTACAGCTCATTAATTACACAATAATTACCTGCAATAGAACGAGTAAATACACATGGAAGTTAGGTGTGAGTACAATGAAGAGGAAATTCCCATCGTGGAAATGACTCGGTCTATACATTCAAAAATGTTCCCTAAATTTACCCACTTGTTTAAGTAAAATTTACCCCGGTTAAGAAATAGATAATTTTTGGAATTTGTCAAGCAATGTATTTTTCTCAGTTTCCTTCCAATGGTGCTATTGGCTCCATGTCATGAGATGAAGTATCCCTGTGCAACTCTCACACAGCAGTGAACCACCTCATGTAAGGGAACAGCTCGTGGAAGGAGATATCATTGCACTGCTCATGACATCCCTTCGTGACCGTTTTTTATCCACTAGGAGGTTATTGCAATTTCCTACACATCACGCGACATCAGAAGTGTTTGCTGGAAGAAGTGTTTGGTAACTGGATAAGACCATCAATGAGAAGCCAGTTTAATCATGGCTCGGTGACTGAAACCCAGAGTTTCATGGTTTAACCCAACATCCGAGCAGCACCACATCAGATCTCTAGACTCCTCAGCGCAGGCATACAGATATGGTCAACATATGCGTACATTAACTAATTTGTGAAATTATGAATTACATCCAAATGAAATGTAGTGTGTGCATTACTCGGACGTACCGAAAGGTGCCAGGTTGGGTTCATCCACCTTGGGGATGTTCCGCTCCACGCAGCCTCCTGCTTCCGTGCAGTCCATCCTCTTGATGTCCGAATTCTGGCTGTTGCTACTGCTGCAATTGGTGACGCTGGTGGTGGTCTTCTTTCTTTTAATGGACTTAGGTCTACGTCGCTTTTCCTTCTTCTTCTGCTGCAAGGCCATCAACACTTTCATGCTCGTAATAGGATCGAGAGCAGCGTATGGTTTATTCTCACTGACTGGTGAAGCAGTTTGTTGATGTGGAACTAGGCCAAAGCATTCAGGAAAATTGGATTTCATGTCATTTATCTTAACGCCGCTATCTTTTGTCGAAGCGTAATCATGTTCAGGCTTCGGTCTGTACAAGAACTGTGCGTGAAGACTTTCATGAGTTTTCAGGATTTCAATAGGACATAAAACTCCGCAGACTGAGCACATCTCATAGGGCGATGGTGGATTCAACACCGCATTGGCAAAACTGCCGTTATTCACCAAGCCTGGTGCACCCTTTATCACGTAATCCTTCTCGTGGGTCTTCACATGCCTTTTAAATTTTCCTAGCTGTTCAAACCTTTGTCCACATATGCGGCACCATTGGTCATGGGTCTCTTTGTGCGTTGTTACGTGGGCTTCTAGGCACCATGCCAGTTGGAATTTTTTCCCACAGACGTCACAAGAGATAAGTTTTTTCGGTCTTGTAACTCTACCGGATTGAGGTGGGGTTGAGACGGGTGCTGATGAAGTGCCATCGATGGTAAAGGCAATTCTCCCAGCACCACCATGACTCACAGCGGAGTTGCTCTCGCACATCTGAAACAAAGACAAAGGTCACGCGCATGACACCCGTGTCACGAGTGTACTCACAAAGGCATACTTAAGGTGACATAAGATTCATATATACTACAACTCATTATACCAGAACTCCACAATATTGCAGTTCCTATCATGTACGATTTTACTCCTCTTATCCACCCAAATAATATTTTGTTTCTAAACAACAATGACCAACTACCTCCATTTTCCTAATGTTACCCACCAAATAGGCCTTTCTGTATATACACACCAACAATATAATGATTGCACCACACGTTCACTCCACTATTCACAACACTCTGACTTGCAATCTCCATAAAGATTGTAATATCATTTATGTACGAGGGCCAGTTAAAAAGTTTTGAGAATGGACACTTTTTTTACAAACAACTACGTAAAATAGTCTTCAATAAAAGTACAGTATAGTACTATTAATGGCACTTATACGTGAACGTCATTATCTCTCATGCTAATTATTACAATGTTAAATAGTTACCCAGGAAAGCTTCATTGAGTCTAAGTACTGCATTTTCAGAAAGGTCCCATTGCATTGAGATGTTTGTGTGAGTGGAACCCAGAGAGACCCCACCTTGCAAATGGGGAAATAACACAACTCCGCACTAATGGATTCAACCCACAAACTCAAAGCATTCCCTGTTCAACAAAGTATTCAAATCAAGTTATTTTCTTTTTACCACAGTACTTTATGGAATCCTCAATAATTAATGCATTTTAGAAGTATTAAACTATACTTGAAGATGTGTGAGAATGTAATTCTGCAGATGCAAGCACAGGCAAACTCGTATCTGCATATACAAGTTTATGGGCCTCCTCACTTCACCAAACCCGCATTGACCGGCATGGTGAAGTATGGTTAAACAACTCCCACGAACGACATGGTGTGGGGGAGGCCTCTATCAAAACGCTGGATCGACAAAGGGCTGATACATGTCACGACATTGTACATTAAGACCGTTCTCTCGTCAGCACAAGCCGTCTATGTGGATAATAGAGGGCACGACACACGTGTACACGATGTTTGTGTGCGTATATTCAGCGTGTGCATCACGTCATAATTATATAAGGTCGCGATTATGCTCAAAACAAACCAAATGTATAACATCACGAATAACTTTGGAGGTCTCCAGAGCCTGAACAATATTTGAAGTAGACACTGACCCTTGTCACGAGTTCTTATGAACTATAAACTAAACTATAAACTATTTTAATTTAACCAGGTAAGGCCCACTGAGCTATATAACTCTTATCAGAAGCGACCTGGACACAAATGATAGCTCAACGAAAGTGGCTTATCATGTGGACATTTATAGCAGTCAAGTACTCTAAACTCACGTTTCTAAATGTGGAGGGGAAAACCGAAGGACCAGGAGAAGAATCTACGCGACCACAGGGGAAAAAAATAAACAAATACAGAGCAGGCGTCAGGGTCTCGATGGAACCTCCACGCTGCTGTAGGCCTAGCGAGGTAGTTAACATCTCGACACCGCGGCGCCCCTTATTAAAAGATTAACCATGTCTAGCAAGGTTATTGACTGATTTCACTCGACTCACGGCACCACAAGTAATGTATTAAACAAATAAAACAATAATAAAGTAGAGAGGCGCTACTTACATTTAACAATGTTGTTGTTAACTTTAAAAGGAGCGCGCTTCTGTCTGGCTTGCAGTCCGGCGATCGCGGTCTCCACTTCCTGGATAAGCCACGCCCGTCGCGGCTATGCCCCGCCCACTGTCGTGCAAGCCACGCCCCTGCGGATCGGGCCAAGCTCATCCCACGGTGAAAGCCCCACAATCGGAATCTTTATTTACAGACAGTCCTCGACTTACGAACGCCCAAATTACAAACAGCCGCCCTTCAGAACCAACTGGCATGAAATATAAATTATTTTATATCGCCTGAAAACGCGAACTCGCGCTTGTGAGTGAGTGCGCGTGCGTGAGTGTGAGCAGGGGGCACAGGTGGTGCATCAGCCAGTCATCTCAGTCATCTCAGTCAGTCGACCCGTGGCACCACCTGGATCTGCCCCGTGACCTCCTGCCAGCGGGCGTTCGACACTTCACGTGGCCTCAAGGTGCACATGGCCTGGCACAAGCGTCGTGGTGACGTCACCGCCACTTAGTGGCGAATGGCGGTTGTTGTTGTTGTTGTGAGACAGTGAGAGAGTGTGAGGTCGACTCAGCCTCAGATGAGTTCCTGGTGAGGAGTGGAGTGAACACCGCTACTGGGGGAGACAAAGGCGACCGTGGAGGAGAATCCTCCAGGTGCTCACTGATACACTCACCAACTTTACCTCACCAATGACACCTCACCCACCTCACCACCCCAATTACACCTCACCAATCACACCACACTCACCTCACTCACCAAACACCAACTCCACTCACCGCACAAATGGCACTCATCACACCTACTACACTCATCTCACCCACTACATTCACCACACCAACCACTACATTCACCACACCAACCACTACATTCACCACACCAACCACTACATTCACGACACCAACCACTACATTCACCACACCAACCACTACATTCACCACACCAACCACTACATTCACCACACAACCCACTACATTCACTACACCAACCACTACATTCACCACACCAACCACTACATTCACCACACCACCCACTACATTCACCACACCAACCACACAGTCACCATACTGACTGCACCCATCTCATCCACTGCACCAACCTCACTCATCTCACCAATCAAAACTCATCTCAACGACCGCAATTCACCACCTTACATGCTGCCATCTACATCAGTGGCCAGCAGATGGCAGCATCTACAGGCCACATTCTTGGCCAGTCGATGGCAGCATGGAACGGAGGTTACCGAGCAATCTATAAACGTACGATATTTATTTTGGCTCTCTACGAGGCGTGAGATCTCAGGTAGGTCTGGTTACTCACACGTACACATTATTTGCTGAGGAATTGGCAAGACATCCCAAGCAGAATCCTAAAAATTAGAGACTCAACAAGGCATCTGTGGATGAAGTCAGGCCCGTGTCTGTCTGCTCGATTATTTCATATCTGTCAACCCCTTATCAGGGCCGAGCTTATCACAGACCAATTCATACTTTATTGGTCACCCCGTGCCCTTATAAATCTCAACGTAGTGAAAACGCGTTATCGTGTGAACACGCGGGACAGACCCAGGTGTTGTGGGTTACCTCCCCGAGATAAACTTTCTTCCAACTTTGTCTTTTATACGCCCGGCGCTCCGCCAATTATTGTTGTGAGCGTCGCTCCTCTGCCCTCTGTTGTTCATGGAGGGAGACTGCACCCCAGTGCCCAGTATCATCCTCCGCGAGCCTCTTCAAAATGCTGATCTTGACACCGCTGGAAGCAGTTATCTGCCTTGACCTCACCTCACAACAGTGCAATTTTAACAGCTCAACATCAAAACACAATGATGTGTCGCTTGCACCAATCGCAAAACATCCCAGCATTGACTCTCAGCTGTTACTTGTGTAGAGGGGGTCACGTGTGTCACGATAATTGCCCTAATCCTACAACTCGTGCTGCATAATATTTTCCTTGCCATATTACCTGTGACACACATAATGAGGACAACCGGTAAGTCAAATGAAACCAGAGGTGAGAAACCTGTTCTTTATAATATTTTTAATAAGCAATTTGAACACGACTTTTAGAAACACCGATGCAGCTATACACGTGCCACATTGTCCACAAATTCAGTTGATACTAATAGGGTTTATTTGCCAGTATTGTACATTATTTAAATTACATTTGTTTGGGCGGCAGGGTGGTGCAGTGGTCACGCCCGTGCATGACATCTTCTGAAGGACTGCCTGGCTTCGCTTTCCTCATTCTGGTCCCTTTCTCTGTATGGGTTTACTCCCACAGCAAAACAACAACAACATACAATGTAACTGGTACTAGCCAAACATCCAAATTACTCCTGCGAAAAGTTGTCAGGCCCCTCCTGAACAAGAGTCTTGAGACTCAGTGAGATTGCTTGTGTGGCGATCGAAACGTCGTGATCCATTATTATTTTTTCTACCTACGTGACTTTACCGAAAGAACCAAAGAGTAAGGATTCCTGCAGTCACGAAAGCTTCAAATCAAGATTAATGATTGTTTACATGTGGGAGGAAATCGGAGCACCTGGAGAAATCCAAGCAAATGGGGGGCCAACGCTCTATCACAAATCTACAGATGGAACAGGCGGAGTCCACATTATTCGACACCGCCTTCTCTACCTCCTTGACGACCAAGGGGTGGGAGTTGTCGCAACATTTTTGTGATCCACCAACCCTCACCTCCACGTAGTCGTGGATTACAGGCATACAAAGCCACCACAACCATCCGGCTAAAGTAGCTGTAATGCACATCTAAAATTCTACAAAAGTTGATGGGGCAAATGTCGTAGGTCAATTGGTTTGATTTCTATGCGCATTAACCAGTCTCTAACGTATGCACATTTAGATTCGCATTCGGCCGCCAATGGAACAGGTGGTGTCCAAAAGCAAAGTGGATGTACTGATTGTATCTTCATTGCGGGACTCATCCAGCAGTGGATTGACGTGGGTTTCAGGTATCCACGTGGAGACGGGCAATAAACACTGGGGCCACCTGGCGGTAAATGTTTGCCGGTGCACATTGGGACCGGCTTACACGTCACTAGCCCCAGGCAGCCCCCAGCCACTGGCGTGCAACACAGCGAAGGGAATCTCCCACCAATGAGAACCACGCACAACCCAGGGTGCAGTCCTATAACTTGGACTCGCAAACACAACAAAACCCATAGCCACCAACCCACACGGTTTACCCGTATTCTGTTGGGGGAAAGTGAGTTGTCAGGTCCATACGGCAGACGGCCGTTTCAATACGGGCAACATTTTTGTTAAGTTTATTTGTGTGTTTCTCCCTTGTCATGGGACTTATAAGGGGCACGGGGTGACCAACAAGGTCTGAATTGTTCTGTAATAAGGTAGGCACTGATGAGGGGTTGACAGCGATGCAAACCCCACACAATACAAAACGCCAAACGGCCAGTAACAATAAAAAATAATAATACATAACTGTCCAATGAGTAATTAGATAATTAAGATCAAAGAAACGCGTTCCTTAAATTGATCAAGTTTATTGTTGCAAGAGTTTGGGAAAACAGGAAGACCGGGAGTGGATTCCAGAGTGGAGCAGTGCAAACTGATAAATCTGAAAAGAAGAGTGAGGTGACCTGCATGGTGGTGAGTGGGTGGGTGAGTAAATGGGTGAGTGTTTGAGTAAACGAGTGGAGGAGTGTGTGATAGGGTGATTGAGTCAGTGACCGGATGAGTGGGTGACTGGATGCGTGGGTGACTGAATGCGTGGGTGATTAGATGAGTGGGTGATTGAGTGGGTGACTAAATTAGTGGGTGACTAGATGAGTGGGTGACTGGATGAGTGGGTGATAGGGTGATTTAATTAGTGACTAGATGAGTATGTGATAGGGTGATTGAGTGGGTGACTGGATGAGTGGGTTATAGGGTGATTGCATGGATGACTGGATGAGTGGGTGACTGGATGCGTGGCTGATTTGATGAGTGGGTGATAGGGTGATTGAGTGGGTGACTGAATGAGTGGGTGACTGGATGAGTGGGTGACTGAATGAGTGGGTGACTGAATGAGTGGGTGACTGGATGAGTGGTTAACTGGATGAGTGGGTGATAGGGTGATTGAATTAGTGACGAGATGAGTGTGTGATAGGGTGATTGAGTTAGTGGGTGACTGGATGATAGGGTGATTGAGTTAGTGACTGGATGAGTTAGTGACTGGATGAATGTGTGATAGGGTGATTGAGTTAGTGACTGGATGAGTGGGTGACCGAGTTGTTTAGTTGAGTGCGTTGTTGTGAACTGCAGTGAGGCGCGGTGGTTGAACGCGGAGTGGATGAGACGAAGCGGTCAAAGTGTCTGGTAGACCGAGTCCCTTAACGTGGGTGGAGGGGGGAATCAACGAGGGGAAGTTCACTGCAACATTCACCACGGTGGTGCTAGTAGTCGCAGCGAAAAAAGAGTGATACAGGGCTGACTGAATGAAGGTTGAGGCGAGGATGCAAGGTGGTGTAGAGGAGGCGAAGAGGAGGGTACAGGAGGTGAGGTGGTGAGGAGGCGTAGAGGAGGGTGCCCCGCTCTTGGCGTTGATCTTGGTGAACACGTGTTCGTGCCCCGTCTCGTAGCTCTGCCCGGTGCTGATGCAGCCTCCACCGGCCGAAGCGCCCAGCGTCCTCACCGAGTCCGTGCCCAGCTCCGCTCTGAGCAAGCTCTCCATTGCGCGCTATCTGCTCTCAGCAACAGACACAACAATAAACTCCCCCCCCCCCCTCCCCGGGTCCCGTGTGGCCTCTAAATACTTATTTCCTTTGGAGAGGTGATTTCTCGGACGAGGCCTAAATGGTATAACACACACTGATGCCTATCTGAATGCAGATTCGCATCATCACCCCGCACAGAAAACCTCTCTCATCAAGATGCTCATACATCTGGCTAAAACAGTGTCAGATGGTGAAAGTCTGAGGAGAGAGATTAAACATGTCAAAGAAATGCGACGATTGAATGTCTACAATAATGCTCAAATTAACAGAGCAGTGAATGCCAAACCAAGATCGAGCAGCAATACTGCTGAAAGTGATCAGGTTATTAAACAATTAAAATACCACATATCATGGGAGTAACTGACAAATTAGCGCGAGTTTTGGAAAAGCAAAAAGCTAAAAATCTAAGTACGATTTGGCACGGTACACAAAATTCAAAAAATTGTATCTTGTACTAAAGATTGATTGCTTAAGTCATCAACGGATGGTGTGTATTGGATTAATGCCTTACGTGGCAGATGTTACATTGCACAGACGGGATGTAACAGCGCAAGACTAAAAGAACACCAAATAAATATTAAACACTCTCAAACATAACTGTCGGAAGTTGCAGTACATGCTTGCCAACAAGAACACTTAATGTATTTTGATAACGATGAAGTGTTGTGTAAAACTCATTATTACTGGCCAAGACTAATTCGAGAATCCATTGAAACTGAGAAAATTTGTATTATTTTAACCTCTCTGACAGCTACAGGCTTAGTGCGGCCTGGAAGCGTATTATTAAGTAATTGTGATTGTAAGATGAGGAGATGAAGGCAGAAGAAGAAGACGTGGGGCGATGTGGTGATGCGGTCGAACGTGGTGGCCCGAGGAGCGGAGGGAGAGATGGCGCGGGACGGGGCGGTGTGGAGAAGGTGGCAAGGACGGCGGACCCCACGTGATTGGAACAAACGCGTGGAGGAAGAAGACATCTCACATTTATCATTACTTATAGAGGAAACATACTAATTTAATTATTACTAATCAATTATATAATTTCAATAATCCCCCTCCCTGCCTCTGATTTCTGCACCTGATGGGTTCAGTGATGACATCGCCTTTCTCTATTTAAGACCGGAAGCAGGGGGATGGCTTCACTATTCTGGCAAATCGCCCGATGATGCTGGATGTAATTACCAGTGAAACGTCGTACTCATCTTGTGGATTTACTCTCCAAAACACCGGTGGGCTGAAGTAGTAACTAAGTGGAGTTTTGTTTACGTGACAAATTCCTTACTAATTGGCTGTGTCAGGTGGTGGAGAGTTATGACACATTTATGCTTACACGATCTAACCCAAAAACCTTTGTTATGAAATTAGGACAATTTATTAAATATATTGAATACAAGAAAATACAGCAATTGACTAGAAATATACGGCAATAGATGTAACCTCGCAGCAGTGAACGTGACGAAATTTCATCATGGAAATGTCCGCTGCACAAAACCTTGAGTTCATCGCCCCACATGTGGTACCTCAGCCTCAGGATGAAATAAATCATCAGGGAGTTCTCCGTGAGCATCGTGCGCGCTCCAAATCCAGAGTTGAGCCGCGGTCTCGGCACCCAGCCAGCCGCCTTCTCTTCTTGGGGCAGTCGGAGTCCAGCGCGCTATCGAAGGGCACGTGGTGAACGCCCAGGACGTGTCTCTTGAGCTTTGACTTCTGTGTCGCTCCGTACGAGCAGTCACTGCACGGGAAGGGCTTTTCCTCTGGAACACAAGACATCCACCGTTGAGCACATGCACGTGCTAATACATAATTTATTCATCACCATGCAGTGGATGCCATTGCATCACTATGTATATGGGACGTTTTATCAATCACGGTTGCTAACCACAGGCCCAAAGGCCCAAAATGCCAAATGGCCAGCAACAAATACCTCCGATTAGCACGGGTGGCTATGTATGGTACGAAAGAAGTTCAACATACGTACAAATAGTAAAAAAGCAAGATACTGATTTCCTGCAAAATATCAGAAGAACACATTTTTGGGGCATATTTTGAAGCCCCAACATTTTGCACTTCTTCGTGTGGTTGATGTTGATGCAGAGCAACAACTATAATTTAACATTGAGGTGGTTGAGCCAGATTATTCTATTACAGCTCATTAATTACACAATAATTACCTGCAAAAGAATGAGTAAATGTGCATGGAAGTTAGGTGTTAGTACAATGAAGAGGAAATTCCCATTGTGGAAATGACTCGGTCTATACATTCAAAAATGTTCCCGGTTTAACCGGGAACATTTTCCCGGTTCCCGGTTCACGGTTTAACCCAACATCCGAGCAGCACCACATCAGATCTCTAGACTCCTCAGCGCAGGCATACAAATATGGTCAACATATGCGTACATTAACAAATTTGTGAAATTATGAATTACATCCAAATGAAATGTAGTGTGTGCATTACTAGGACGTACCTAAAGGTGACAGGTTGGGTTCATCCACCTTGGGGATGCTCTGCTCCACGCAGTCTCCTGCTTCCGTGCAGTCCATCCTCTTGATGTCCGAATTCTGGCTGTTGCTACTGCTGCAATTGGTGACGCTGGTGGTGGTCTTCTTTATTTTAATGGGCTTAGGTCTACTTCGCTTTTCCTTCTTTTTCTGCTGCAAGGCCATCAACACTTTCATGCTCGTAATAGGATCAAGAGCAGCGTATGGTTTATTCTCACTGACTGGTGAAGCAGTTTGTTGATGTGGAACTAGGCCAAAGCATTCAAGAAAATTGGATTTCATGTCATTTATCTTAACGCCGCTATCTTTTGTCGAAGTGTAATCATGTTCAGGCTTCGGTCTGTACAAGAACTGTGCTTGAAGACTTTCATGAGTTTTCAGGATTTCAATAGGACTTAAAAATCCGCAGACTGAGCACATCTCATAGGGCGACGGTGGATTCAACACCGCATTGGCAAAACTGCTGTTATTCACCAAGCCTGGTGCACCCTTTATCATATAATCCTTTTTGTGGCTCTTCAAATGCCTTTTGAATTTTCCTGGCTGATCAAACCTTTGTTCCACATATGCCGCACCATTGCTCACGGATCTCCTTATGCGTTCTTACGTGGGCTTCTAGGCACCATGCCAGCTGGAATTTTTTCCCACAGACGTCACAAGAGATGAGTTTTTTAGCCCTTGTAACTCTACCGGATTGAGGTGGGGTTGAGACGGGTGCTGGTGAAGTGCCATCGATGGTAAAGGCAATTCTCCCAGCACCACCATGACTCGCAGCGGAGTTGCTCTCGCACATCTGATACAAAAGACAAAGGTCACGCGCATGACACCCGTGTCACGAGTGTACTCACACAGGCATACTTAAGGTGACATAAGATTCATATATACCACAACTCATTATACCAGAACTCCACAATATTGCAGTTCCTATCATGTACGATTTTACCCTCTTATCCACCCAAGTAATATTTTGTTTCTAAACAACAATGACTATCTACCTACAATTTCCTAATGTTACCCACCCAATAGGCCTTTCTGTATATACACACCAACAATATAATGATGGCACTACACGTTCACTCCACTATTCACAACACTCTGACTCGCAATCTCCATATAAGATTGTAATATAATTTCTGTACGAGGGCCGATCAAAAAGTTTTGAGAATGGACACTTTTTTACAAAAAACTACGTAAAATAGTCTTCATTAAAAGTACAGTATAGTACTATTAATGGCACTTATAAGTGAACGTCATTATCTCTCATGCTAATATTACAATGTTAACTAGTTACCCAGGAAAGCTTCATTGAGTCTAAGTACTGCATTTTCATAAAGGTCCCATTGCATTGAGATGTTTGTGTGAGTGGAACCCAGAGAGACCCCACCTTGCATATTGCGAAATAACACAACTCCACACAGATGGATTCAACCCACAAGCTCATAGCATTCCCTGTTCAACAAAGTACTCAGTGTAATGTTTAATATAATTTATTTGGTAATATATAGTATCGTTATTGTATAGTGAATCTACAGCAGTGTGGTATACAGTAGGGTTGGTAAAATAATACATAGTGTAATATTACAAGTCTAATATTATTATAATCTAACGTATAGGGTAGTGTATAGTAACTCAGTGTATAATTCAATGTTGTGGTCTGTCTATGCCAGTTTATAATAAAAATATTATTTGGAGGCATATTATAATATTTTTTGCGACATAGAAGTGTAATGTATAATAACTTATTGTTAGTAGCTCAGCATAGTGGAGAATATATTGAGTACATTGATTATATTGATGTAGTTTATATTTAGTTCTTTCACATCGGTTTATTGTATGATAGTTGGGTAGTTGCAGTTCTTTAGCGTCAATATACTAAATGCCTCTGTTGATATGTAAACTCTGACTTTAACATAGCTACTTCCGTGACCAGTTACATGCTAATTCCTCACATTAACATCATGCTAATCTCCCAGTTACATGCTAATTTCTGACTTTAACATCCTGCTAATATCTCACATTAACACTGCTAAATTATTCTGTTGATATGTAAACTCTTTTGGCAAGGCGCTCTGCTCCTCCCACCCAGCTTAAAATACGCTGCCAAGCTTAGCAGTGTTCATTGGAGCGCTGTCTTTCCGACAGTTCTGTTGCTTCACCTGAGGACGGCTGCTTGTGTTGTGGCCGAAACGTCGTGAGAATTTTATTTTATTATGTTTTATTTTTATTAGTTTATTATTTCCCTTCTACGTGACTTTACCGAAAGAACCAAGAAGATTAATCTCTGCAGTCACGAAAGCTTTAAATCGAAATGTATTCAAATCAAGTTGTTTTCTTTTTACCACAGTACTTTATGGAATCCTGAAGAATAAATGCATTTTTAGAAGTATCAAACTACACTTGAAGATGTGTGAGAATGTAATTCTGCAGATGCAAGCACAGGCAAACTCGTATCTGCATATACAAGTTTCTGGGCCTCCTCACTTCACCAAACCCGCATTGACCGGCATGGTGAAGTATGGTTAAACAACTCCCACGAACGACATGGTGTGGGGGAGGCCTCTATCAAAACGCTGGATCGACAAAGGGCTGATACATGTCACGACATTGTACGTTAAGATCGTTCTCTAGTCAGCACAAGCCGTCTATGTGGACAATAGAGGGCACGGCACACGTGTACACGATGTTTGTGTGCGTATATTCAGCGTGTGTATCACGTCATAATTATATAAGGTCGCGATTATGCTCAAAACGAACCAAATGTATAACATCACGAATAACTTTGGAAGTCTCCAGAGCCTGAACAATATTTGAAGTAGACACTGACCCAGTTACTATTAATAGCTCAGATGTGTAGGCTTTGAATTTAACATAGCCATTTCTGTGACCAGTCACAAGCTAATCACTCAGTTATTTCAATGCTAAATTCTCCTAGTTATTTCAATGCTAAATTTTCCTGTTTGGTTTTTACTAGGTGCCTCTGTGAATGTGTATGCTTTGACTTTAACATAGCCATTTCTGTCACCAGTCACAAGCTAATCACTCAGCTATTTCAATGCTAAATTCTATGCTAATTCCTTTGTCAAGGGGTGCCTCTGTGGATGTGTATGCTTTGACTTTAACATAGCCATATCTGTGACCAGTCACAAGCTAATCACTCAGTTATTTCAATGCTAAATTCTCCTAGTTATTTCAATGCTAAATTTTCCTGTTTGATTTTTACTAGGTGCCTCTGTGAATGTGTATGCTTTGACTTTAACATAGCCATTTCTGTGACCAGTCACAAGCTAATCACTCAGCTATTTCAATGCTAAATTCTATGCTAATTCCTTTGTCAAGGGGTGCCTCTGTGGATGTGTATGCTTTGACTTTAACATAGCCATATCTGTGACCAGTCACAAGCTAATCACTCAGCCATTTCAATGCTAAATTCTCCTAGTTATTTCAATGCTAAATTTTCCTGTTTGATTTTTACTAGGTGCCTCTGTGAATGTGTATGCTTTGACTTTAACATAGCCATTTCTGTGACCAGTCACAAGCTAATCACTCAGCTATTTCAATGCTAAATTCTATGCTAATTCCTTTGTCAAGGGGTGCCTCTGTGGATGTGTATGCTTTGACTTTAACATAGCCATATCTGTGACCAGTCACAAGCTAATCACTCAGCCATTTCAATGCTAAATTCAATGCTAATTCCTTTGTCAAGGCGCTTTGTTTTTTCTCACACAGCTTAAAGGTCTCGATCTGAGCTTGGCTTTGTTCGCTCCAGCGCTGTCCTCCAGACAGTCTCGTCCCTTCACCTGATGAAGGCCGCTTGTGTTGTGGCCGAAACGTCGTGAGAATTTTATTGTGTTATTTTATTTGATCAATTTATTATTTTATTCTCATGCTACGTGACTTTACCGAAAGAACCAAAGAAGATGAACCAAGATTATGGCGTGTAGATGCTGCCATCTGCCGGCCACCAACGTGGCGTGTAGATTCTGCAAATTGAAAAAATAAAATAATAAATTGAAAATAATAAGCAAAAATCCAGATTCATATTCTTGGTTCTTTCGGTAAAGTCACGTATATTTAAAAATAATTAAATAAATTGAATGAAAAAAACGGAAATAATAAAATTACTTTTATTTGTAATTTTTCAATTGGCATAATCTACACGCCATATTCTTGGTTCTTTCGGTAAAGTCACGTAGATTTGAAAATAAAAAGAAAATAATTAAATGAAAATCATGAATTGTTATTATTATATTTTGATTTAAAGCTTTCGTGACTGCAGTGATTCATATTATTGGTTCTTTCAGTAAAGTCACGTAGAAGGGAAACAATAAAATAAAATAAATATTTTTTAAAATATTATTTAAATTTTTACTTTTCTTTTATTATTTATATTTTCTATCTACGTCACTTTACCCAAAGAACTAAGAATGTAGCGTGTAGATTCTACCAATTTAAAAATACAAAAAAATACATGGAAAATAATAAAAGCTTTTATTATTTTCAATTTATTATTTTAAAATCAAAATTTTGTTTCATTTTTTTTTTCTCTGTGACTTTACCGAAAGAACCAAGAATATGAATGTGGGTTTTTTGCTTTTATTATTTTCCATTTCACACTTTTAATTTGATTTGATTTGATTATTTTTTTTATTTTCTATCGACGTGACTTTACCGATAGAACCAGGAATATGGCGTGTAGATGCTGCCAATTTAAAAATTAAAATAGATTGAAAATAATAATCAAAATCCAGATTCATATTCTTGGTTCTTTCGGTAAAGCCATGTAGGTTGAAAATAAAAACAATAAAATTAAATTAAAAATACAAAAGATAAATGGAAAATAATGAAAGCTTTTATTATTTAAATTTATTATTTTAATTTGTAAGTTTTTTTTTAAATTGGCAGAATCTACACGCCATATTCTTGGTTCTTTCGGTAGAGTAACGTAGATTTGAAAATGAAAATAATAGAATTAAATGAAAAAATACTAAATCATGAATTATTATTTTTTAACTTTTCTTTATTATTTATATTTTACCCAAAGAACCAAGAATCTGGCGTGTAGATGCTGCCACCTGCCAACGTTGTTGGCCACCAGATGGCAGCATCTACACGCCATATTATTGCTTCCTTCGGTAAAGTCACGTAGATAGAAAATAATAATAAAATTAAAAAATGAAAATTATGAAAGCTTTTATTATTTTCAATTTATTATTTGTATTTTTAAATTAAATTATATTATTTATATTTTAAAATCTACGTGACTTTAACGAAAAAAACAAGAATTCGGCGTGTAGATGTTGCCACCTGCCGGCCACCAACGTGGCGTGTAGATTCTGCCAATTTAAAAATTAAAATAATAAATTGAATATAACAAAAGCTTAAATAATATTAAAAGCTTTTATTCAATTGATTATTTTAAAATTGTATTTTTTTTATCTCCGTGACTTTACCGAAAGAACCAAGAATATGAATGTGGGTTTTTTGCTTTTATTATTTAAAATTTCACATTTTTATTTGATTTGATATTTTTTTTATTTTCTATGGACGTGACTACCGAAAGAACCAAGAATATGAATTCCTGAAGTCACGAAAGTTTTAAGTCACAATCTACACCCAACAATGGTGGCCAGCAGATGGCAGCATCTACACGCCAGATTATTGCTTCCTTCGGTAAAGTCATAATACTGATAGGAACGAAGTTGTAAACTGAGTGTACCAGCCTGCAATATATTAATGTGTCCGTCCGTCCCCTTTCAATACTTTAACGAAGTGAAATCTCGTGCTGTTGGGTGTAAAATCAGCAATAGGCAGCGCAGAGACTTGCCCTACCAGCCCACCCTGCAGGGACCTGTTAATAAAATTAAAATAATAAATTGAAAATAATAAAAGCTTTTATTTTAAATTTATTATAAAATAATAAAACCTTTATTATTTTCAATTTATTATTTGTATTTTATTTTTTGGTATTTTAAAATTTCAAATAATAAATTGAAAATAATAAAGCTTTTATTAGTTTAAATATTATAATTTATATTTTTAAATTAAATTAAATTATTTTTATTTTCAAATCTACGTGACTTTACCTGAAGAACCAAGAATATGGCGTGTAGATTCTGCCAATTTAAAAATTAAATAATACATTTTTAATAATAAAAGCTTTCATTATTTCAAAATGTTTTGTATTTTTAATTTAAAAGCTTTTAGTATAGCTTTTATTATAATATCATAATATTATATTATAATATCATAATATTATAATCAAAGCTTTTATTATAATCAAAGCTTTTATTATTTTAGGATTCTCCTCCACGGCGGCCTTTGTCTCCCCCAGTAGCGATGTTTACGACACACCGCACCAGGTACTCATCTGAGGCTGAGTCGACCTCACACTCTCTTACTGTCTCAAAACAACAACCGCCATGCGCCACTAAGTGGCGGTGACGTCACCACGACGCTTATGCCAGGCTATGTGCACCTTGAGGCTACGTGAAGTGTCGATCGCCGGCTGGCAGGAGGTCACGGGGCAGACCCAGGTGCCACTGGTCGACTGACTGAGATGACTGAGATTACTGGCTGATGCACCACCTGTGCCCCCTACTGTGCCAACTTGCTGAGCTTTAGCCACCCGACGCTCCGCTCGTTTTTCTGAGCGTCGCTCCTCCGCCCTCCGTTGTTGTTGGAGGGCGACTGCCTCCAACTGCCCAGTAGAGACACCGCTGGTACCAGTCATTGGCAAGTCCACTCAGCTCCACATCCTCCTGTACCACATCACTCATCTCTTCTCTAGTCCGTGCCACGCCCGTTTAGCTCCCTCGATCTGTTTGGGCATGCGGTGATTGGGCATGCGGGCTACATGGCCCAGCCAACGCAGCCTTGCCTGCTGGAGGAGCTCACCGATGGGACTTTGTCCAGATCTTTCGAGGATTTGTGAGCTCCTCACACAATCCAGCCTGGTTAAACCCAGGATTGATCGTAGGCAGGCCAGCCTAAATGTTTCTAACCGGTGAAGATGCTGCATTAGGGGGGGTCCACGTTTTGCAAGCGTAGAGAAGGGAGGGAATGACTGTGGCCGAGAAGAACCGAAGCTTCATGCGGAGCGACAGACCAGGTAGCTTTCACACAACGTTACACAACCGATGAAAAGATAATGCCGCTCGACTAATTCGGAGTGAGACCTCTGCTGTTAAACCGGAGCCGATCATGAGCACACTGCCCAGGTATGGAAAACTCTCCACTCTCTCCCCAACTGCCCCATCACCGATTGGGAGTTGTGGGGGTAGAGTGCCCGATGGCACAAAATACCCAGGCAGGTGCTTCGTTTTGGTGGGGCTGATGGTAAGGCCCCACCTCTTAGTGGCACACTCCAGTTTCAGCAGCAGCGCCTCCAACTCCTCCTCTGAATGAGCAGCAATTACCAGGTCGTCAGCATACATAATGTGGTTGACCAATAGGGAGACATCCCTTGACCGCACCTGGGCATCGATCAGCCTCCCATTGTATCTGTACCAGACGTAAATTCCTCTGGTACAGCTACTGAAGGCTTCACGAACTATGTGGTCGAAATAGATGTTAAATAATGTTGGAGCCAGAGGACATCCCTGTCGCAGGGAATGGCTCTGACTCCCGGCTACGAAGTTTTACCCGGGCCTGCTCACCATCATGAAGGTCCTTAATGAGTGTGAGCAGAGGGTCAGGGACTCTGAAAGCACGAAGAACAACCCAGAGCCCAGGCCTACTGATGGTATCATAGGCCTTAACCAGGTCAATAAAGCAGAGATGTAGGTCTAGTTGGAATTCCCTCCACCTCTGCTGTAGCAGACGGACAGAAAATATGACATTTTTGCAGGACCGCCCTTTCTTGAAACCGCATTGGGGCTCCGCAAGCCTCTCCTTAGCGTACCTAGCAAGGCGATGTTGAATAATCCTTGCCAGGACCTTTCCCGGCACACTGAGGAGTTAGATGCCCCTGTAGTTGTTACAGTCTGTGCGGTCCCCCTTCTTAAAGAGGGGGACCGCCAGGGCATCCTTCCAATCCTGCGGAACCCGTCCAGTGGCCCAGACTGTTGTTATGATGTCATGTAGGGCAGTCTACGCACAAACGCCACCCTCCCTCAGCATTTCGCTTTGGAGATCATCTCTGCTCGGTGCCTTTCCTGTTCTTGGACTCTGGATCGCCCTCAGTACTTCCTCAATGGATGGTACCTCAGCCAGCCACTCACAGGGGGTGACTTCCTCCTCTAATATTTGAGGTACCGCATCCTCAGCAGGGTCATCCCCACTTTGTCCCATGATGTTTTCCAGGCTGAGGGATTCCCCCTCCCCCAGGACCTCACAGAAATGCTCAGCAAATCTGCAAACCTGTCCCTGGGGGTCGGAGCTTGGATCACCCTTCGTTCCCCTAATGGTGGTGTAGTGGGTATAAATTGACGAGTAAAGTTCTGATGAGGTAACACGATATTTATTGTCTTCCTTACAAGTCTCTAACACAAAGGGTATATCGGTCCCTTTACCCGATACCTGGGGAGGTATGGCCTCCGGATTATGCGGGCCCTATCACTGGGTACCCCGTTACCCTTCCTCCGGCTGGGACCCTAGGAGAGGCTATTTGACCTGACCGTACCCGGTCCGTGGGTCCTGACCACTGGCCTCACTGAGCTCCGGCCCTTAGAAGGACAATGGTACTTGGAGTCCAGAGTCCTATCTTCAGCCCAGGTCTTCGTTCTTCAGCTTGCAGATGACTGAGCCAGACCTCTGAGAGGTCCGGCTTATGGTTCGTGGCTTGCTCCGCCCTAGCCACGCTTCCCTTCTAGAACGTTCTGGAAGGTGACATCATCCCCCGGTTCCCCCCTCCCGGGGCCCCGGGGAATGTGTCCCAGGATCCGTTTGCTAGGGTTTGTCGTTGGCCCCTTTTTGGGCCATGGACATTAGCCCTGGCGTGATAGCGCTTCCGCCCCCTATTGACGATAAGGGGAAGCTACCAGCCCACAGAGTGGTGAGTGACGATTACCCCTACAATGGTAATAGGTGTGGCGCTGTAGGTTACTTTTTTGATGGAGTTAAATAGGGATTTGTGATCGCGGGCCATTGAGGCAGACTCCATCTCCTCAGCAACCCGCGATCACCACCCATCCTTGCAGCGCCTCACGGCTCTCCGAACCTCCGAGCGAAGGCTGCGGTAAGCCTCCTCATTCTCTGACGTGGGATGCTGTAGACGATTAGAGTGAGCCTGTCGCTTTTTCTCAACAATCCTGAACACCTCCTCTGTCAGCCAGGGTCTCTGGGGAGGTCTGGACCGCGTACACAAAGCAGTCATTGCAGCTGCATGAGTCACAGGCTTAAACCTCGCCCATTTACCCTCGACATCAGGAGGAGTGGGGGACGATGCTGTCTCACTCACACTCACTCACAGCGCGAGGCCGACTCATTACATCTCGCGGAGGATCGCGCTGCTGAACGAAAAAAGTTCCGCGTTTCAGTTTGCAAGCGCGAGTTCGCGTTTTAAGGCGATGGGGGCCGTCCATAAATGACGTCACACACCTGGGGAGGGGGGGTCAGACATTTGTGACGAGGAGGGGGGGTTTGAGAAATGTGACGTCACGTCAAAATGCGCAACTTTAAATAAATATAGACGACACGTTCTATTTAGTTAAATAGACTTTTTAATAAATGTTTTCTCCTACAACATCAGAGTGCAGCGCCACATTAAATACAATGACAATAGTTTAAAGCGATTTGAAGCATGTTTTATTTTCAAAATGAAAATATGGTTTTGGGGGGGGGGGGCAGAGCTTTGTGACGTCATACTTGAGGGGGGGTCTGACTTTTTGTGACGCCGTGTGACGAGGGGGGGGGGTCAAAAATCGTCCAAAATCGCGTGACGTCATTTATGGTCGTGATATATTATTTTTTATTTTATTTTTCCTACCTACGTGACTTTACTGAAAGAACCAAAGAGTACTTAGTTGGGTGGATAAGGAATAAAATAGTAGATGATAGGATCTGCACTATTGAGGAGTTCTGTTATAATGAATCTGTTGTAATGAATCTTATGTCACCTTAAGTATGCCTTTGTGAGTACACTCGTGACACGGGTGTCATGCGCGTGACCTTTGTCTTTTGTATCAGATGTGCGAGCTCAACTCCGCTGCGAGTCAAGGTGGTGCTGGGAGAATTGCCTTTACCATCGATGGCACTTCACCAGCACCCGTCTCGACCCCACCTCAATCCGGTAGAGTTACAAGAGCGAAAAAACTCATCTCTTGTGACGTCTGTGGGAAAAAATTCCAACTGGCATGGTGCCTAGAATCCCACGTAAGAACGCACAAGGAGACCCGTGATCAATGGTGCGGCATATGCGGACGAAGTTTTGATCAGCCAGGGAAATTCAAAAGGCATATGAAGACCCACGAAAAGTATTACATGATAAAGGGTGCACCAGGCTTGGTGAATAACGGCAGTTTTGCCAATGCGGTGTTGAATCTGATAGAGCCACTGGAATCCGATAGTCACTAGAGTGAGAAAACGAATCTCTTGCGACATCTGCAGGAAAACATTCCAACTGGCATGGTGCCTAGAGTCCCACATGAGAATGCACAAGACCGGTGGTCAAAGCTGCCACATCTGCGATCAAAGCTTTGATCAGCCCTACAAACTCAGAAGGCATATGGAGACCCACGGAAAGAACTCAAGGGGCGCACGTGGCATGGTGAATGACGGCAATTTTGCCAATGCGGTGTTAAAGGTGTGTCAGAGCTACTCGGCTGCGAGTCATGGTGCTGAAAGAATTGCCTTTGCCATGGATGGCACCAGCAGCTCCAGCAGCAGCAGCTTGTCGAGTCCTGGTGGTGAGGAGGCAGAGTTGCAGACAATGCCACCTTCTGCAAAGGGCGCACCTGCATGCAACGAAGTTATTGCTATCACAGCGATCACGCATGGAACGAAGGCGCCTGCTGGGAAACGCCACGCTGACCAGCGCCCGTCTCGACTCCACCTCACTCCCATAGTCACTAGAGTGAGAAAACAAATGTCTTGCCAAGTCTGTGGGAAAGCATTCCAACTGCCATCATGCCTAGAGTCCCACATGAGAACGGACAAAGAGACCCCTGACCAATGGCATCTGCGGTCGAAACTTTGATCAGCCAGGCAAATTCAGAAGGCATATGGAAACCTACGAAAAGGACTATTGGATATTTCTTTGCTGTTCTATTACTGAAGCTATCAACAGAAGGTGTGTACCGGATTAATTGCACTTGTGGAATGCTATGTTGGGCAAACAGGATGAATGATCAGCACAAGACTATAAGAACACCACAGAAATATGAAATGCTCACAAATACAACTGTCAGCAGTAGCAGAACACACGTGGCCACAAGGACACTCAATTGAATTTGATAATGTTGAAGTTCTGTGCAAAACTTGTTACTACTGGCCAAGACTAATTCCAGAATCTATCGAAATTTAAAGAAATAAAAATAATTGTAATCGTTTGGATAGCTACCGACTTAGTGCTGCATGGAAGAGAATCATCAAATTACCATTTGTACGGCTATTTTAATACACACAATGGACACTAAGTACAAGATCAATGGGCTAGCATAATGCGCATGTATAATGTATGTTGATTCATTAATCCCCCCCCAGTTTGCGCTCAAAGAGTGCACAAGTGTTGTCACCACATCTACGCCTCTATATAAGGAATTAAACAGGTGGACTTCTCCCAAACCTTGCTGTTGCCTGATGAAGCTAGTTGTAATTACTGAAACGCCGTACTCCGATGGTAAATGTTGTGGCTTGGCTCTCCAACACACCACACACCGGTGTGCTGTACTAGTGATGAATTGGCATGTTTTCTTTACGTGACAACCCTTACTAGTGGGCTGTCGGGTGGTGGCGGGTTTAACGACACATTTAAATTGTAATAGGTTTTTACCCTTTTATCTGGCACCAAAACTGACACCTTTATGCAAACATGATCCCTTGTATAAAGGTGTCAGTTTTGGTGCCAGATAAAAGGGTAAAAACCTATTACTATATCTTGCTACTGGCAAAGGAGGTTTCATAATGTAAATTCTTACCCCGAGCTCTCAATACTCTGATAGTGCGCTGTTTTTGAGTTGTATGCCTTTTGGCGTCATCTGGTCCAACACCAGTGGAGACTAGGCTCTAAGAAAAGCCGTCTCGGGTGTGCACCAATCAGCTTCAAGGACAGTGTATATCATTATCAGAGTTGTCTCTTTTTGTTTGCATTTTGACTGCTTGTGTTGTGGTTATTGCAAACATGATCCCTTGTATAAAGGTGTCAGTTTTGGTGCCAGATAAAAGGGTAAAAACCTATTACTATATCTTGCTACTGGCAAAGGTCTCATAATGGCACATATATTTACGCGATCCAACCCATAAAACCTGTATTATGGATATTTGTCGCGAAAGCCTACGTGTTAAACTGCCATGTATTTTTACGTCTATTGCTGTATTTTCTTACGTGCAATATATTTAATAAACCATCCTAATTTATTCATATTTTTGTTCATAGTTATATCATTGTTGCGCGTGCGGTGTGGTCAGTGGATATTATTCAGTGGATCAAACCGAGACAAATATTTTTGCAGCAGCTGTGGCTGCACATTGCAACAGCGCATTCCGAATGGTGTAGAACGCATCGCCCAGAATCTGTATCTGTGTGCAAACACCAGGTATGGTTGGTAAGAAACACGTTTGGTTTTAAATGAATAGAACTCGAGCTTCAGCCATATTGTTCATTATAGACCCCACTTTGTAAGCATTAATCACGCAAACCTTGCGCCTGATTCATTTGAGTCGGTGTGCTCATGAGCAACAGGGCATTTGTGGCAAGGTGTTAATGTACCACAGATTAGCACGGTTGGCTACGTACACTGCGAAAGAAGTTCAACACATATTCTTCAGGTTTTTCCGTAAAGTCACGTAGATAGAACAATAAAATAATGAAAATAAATTGAATAAAAAAGTAAAATATATCACGACGTTTCGATCGCAACACAAGCAATCGTCATCAGGAGAAAAATGATAACGATTGCTTGTGTTGTGATCAAAACGTCGTGATATTTGTATTATTATTTTGTATTCACTTTCTTTTTATTATTTTATTGTTCTATCTGCGTGACTTTACCGAAAGACCCAAAGAATATGAATTCCTGCAGTCACGAAAGCTTTAAGTCAAGATTCAAGTTCAACATACATTCATACATTTTGTAAAGCAAGCATCCTTGCACGTACAATGCACTGGACCGCATGTTCGTGTTAAGTGATTCAGGGGCTTTGTCACTGCCTACCCCATGATATAAATAATCTCAGGGAATTCAATTGCAAGTGTGCAATCTCCCTTCCGGTGGGCATCGAGGATGAGTCATACCCTGGCTTGCCAGGAGGCAGTGGAACACAACTGTGGAATCCTTTCCATCTGCACGGGATAGAACGTTGCCCCCTTGCTCACATTCTTTCGTTTTCTGCGAGTGTACTGGTTTCCCCCCACATGTAAACACTCAGTAAGTGGCTGCAAATATCGGAATGTAAAGAGAACCGCAGAGCTTGGCCGATTGTTGGGAGTGCCGGCTCACCGCCTGGCTGCTGTCTCCCCGCTCGTCTGTGGGAGACATATAGAGGTACTGAATTAGATTTATATTCTCTACATAACATGATTCCTATCTACACAAAGCACTCACCGCGTGGAGTACAGCAAGTGATATTCCACGAAATAAAAAATAAACGTACATGACCATAACAGAAGCCAATGGGTACAGCTGTGCATACACATACACACATATACACGATTCCTACTGATGGTTGGAACGATTCACCACTGCCGGAGACGGACAGGTGGCAGCCCCAGTCGAGAGGCCACATCTGCGCCGACTTACGGTAAATGTGTACAGGGCCAGCAGGAAGAGCCCCGGGATCTCGGAGCGCAGCCACTGGTTCCACGTGCTGTCTCGGTCCACGTCCTCGCGTGACGACGACGACACTTCAAAATCACCTGACCGGAAGGAGGGGGGAGGGAGAGTAAGAAGGTACGAAGGGGAACCTTCTAACTCTTTCACAGCGACGCGTTCCTCGCGTGCGTCACCCTGCAGCCAACCTCTCTGCTCTCGTGTGTGAACGTGGGTCAGTTTGGTTTAATCGTTCAGAATGAATGGGGCATGACCCTGGCCCTTGTGCAACTTATTATTTTCCATGAGATAATACCAAACACATAATTCATGTGTGAGTGTGTCTGTGGCCTGCAAGCAAAACCTACATTCTCTCGAGTCATATATCGGGAGCAGTCACAGGTGGGAAAGCATTGCCGAATTCCTTGAAAGGCTCAACTCTCTCCAACTTATGTTGAAAGCATTTACAGTGAGGGAAAAAGTATTTGATCCCCTGCTGATTTTGTACGTTTGCCCACTGACAAAGAAATGATCAGTCTATAATTTTAATGGTAGGTATATTTGAACAGTAAGAGAGACAGAATAACAACAACAAAATCCAGAAAAATGCATGTAAAACATGTTCTAAATTGATTTGCATTTTAATTAGGGGAATAAGTACTTGACCCCTCTGCAAAACATGACTTAGTACTTGGTGAAAAAACCCTTGTTGGCAATCACAGAGGTCAGACGTTTTTTTGTAGTTGGCTACCAGGTTTGCACACATCTCAGGAGGGATTTTGTCCCACTCCTCTTTGCAGATCTTCTCCAAGTCATTAAGGTGTGGAGGCTGACGTTTGGCAACTCGAACCTTCAGCTCCCTCCACAGATTTTCTATGGGATTAAAGTCTGGAGACTGGCTAGGCCACTCTAGGACCTTAATGTGCTTCTTCTTGAGCCACTCCTTTGTTGCCTTGGCCGTATGTTTTGGGTCATTGTCATGCTGGAATACCCATCCACGACCCATTTTCAATGCCCTGGCTGAGGGAAGGAGGTTATCACCCAAGATTTGACGGTACATGGCCCCGTCCATCGTCCCTTTGATGCGGTGAAGATGTCCTGTCCCCTTAGCAGAAAAACACCCCCAAAGCATAATGTTTCCACCTCCATGTTTGACGGTGGGGATGGTGTTCTTGGGGTCATAGGCAGCATTCCTCCTCCTCCAAACACGGCGAGTTGAGTTTATGCCAAAGAGCTCCATTTTGGTCTCATCTGACCACAACACTTTCACCCAGTTGTCCTCTGATTCATTCAGATGTTCATTGGCAAACTTCAGACGGGCATGTATATGTGCTTTCTTGAGCAGGGGGACCTTGCGGGTGCTGCAGGATTTCAGTCCTTCAAGGTGTAGTGTGTTACCAATTGTTTTCTTGGTATGGTGCCAGCTGCCTTGAGATCATTGACAAGATCCTCCCGTATAGGTCTGGGCTGATTCCTCACCGTTCTCATGATCATTGCAACTCCACGAGGTGATATCTTGCATGGAGCCCCAGGCAGAGGGAGATTGACAGTTATTTTGTTTCTTCCATTTGCGAATAATCGCACCAACTGTTGTCACCTTCTCCACAAGCTGCTTGGCAATGGTCTTGTAGCCCATTCCAGCCTTGTGTAGGTCTACAATCTTGTCCCTGACATCCTTGGAGAGCTCTTTGGTCTTGGCCATGGTGGAGAGTTTGGAATCTGATTGATTGATTGCTTCTGTGGACAGGTGTCTTTTATACAGGTAACAAGCTGAGATTAGGAGCACTCCCTTTAAGAGTGTGCTCCTAATCTCAGCTCGTTAGCTGTATAAAAGACACCTGGGAGCCAGAAATCTTTCTGATTGAGAGGGGGTCAAATACTTATTTCCCTCATTAAAATGCAAATCAATTTATTACATTTTTGACATGCGTTTTTCTGGATTTTTTTGTTGTTATTCTGCCTCTCACTGTTCAAATAAACCTGCCATTAAAATTATAGACTAATAATTTCTTTGTCAGTGGGCAAACGTACAAAATCAGCAGGGGATCAAATACTTTTTTCCCTCACTGTATGCATTAGTTCTGCCCGTACCTCTTTGTGCCTGTGTAGTGGGCAGCCAAGTGTGGTGGAGCAGCAGGTCCAGCACACGGGGTGTCCAGCAGAGGAGAGGAACTCCCCGTGGCCGTGGCCGGGGAAGCAGAGGTCGGCGGCGCTGGGAGCGGCGTCAGTTGCGCGGCGTCTGTGGGAGAAGGCACAGGCCTCTGCTGAAGATTATCATCCGCAGACACATCACACGGCTTGCCAGACACGTCACACACTCGGCCCTGTGATTGTGGAGGTGAGACAGGTTCGCGCGTGGCAACGAATGGCTTGTCGCTGGACAAACATCGACGGCAACATCGGGAGAACGCGGCACGAACTCGTGCAGAGTTTCTGGCACCGTATGAATTTACACTCCTTGTAGGTATGTATGTTGAACCTCGTTCGCGCCATATGTCAGCCAGCCGTGCTAATCGGAGGTGCAGATGGATGCAATTGAAGGACGTGGAGCAGAGGTGTCAAAATGAAAAAAATAATTGATACAGAAATTACACAAGTCCAGGGGACTTCAGCAAGGCCGTGTTATCCCAGACTCTGACAGAGCACAAATGAAGATTGGCAATGACAAAAAATGGCTTCATAACTTTCATTGTCAGATGGCACACTTGCATCTTCAGTCTTCAGTCGGCGTCAGTAATTTAAGAATGCACGCATGATGCGTGACACCAACTAAAATGGCATCGATGCTGACTAATCACATCCTCTCCAAGATGTGGAACTCAAGAGACGAGGATAGCCTCTTCCAAACAGGACTACCCTTGACAATTGAGTTGTCGCCTGGGTAAAAATAAAATGAACTAGGAGATTTCAACTTGAAAATCCAAACCATCGCACCAACAGTAATGGACGGAATCCTATATGAGGCGCACACTGCAGGAGCTTCAGGTGGACTCTGGTACCTGCTTTAACGTCTGTGTGAGAAGCATCTTCTCCCACTGAAAATCATACAAAGTTGACAGTTAGACAGGACATGTTTTAAAACATCCGCAGTAAAATTCAAGTATGTATACCATTAAAGTAAACTATTTTTTATTTACCAGGTTAGGCCCATTGAGAGCTATTAAGCTCTTTTTCAGAAGCGACCTGGCCACAAATTATAGCTTAACGAAGTAGCTTATCACGTGGAAATTTATAGCAGCCAAATACTCTAATCGCATTACTTACAAATAGCTCACAAAGCGGTTATCCTCCCACTACCCTTGGGTTACCTCCTGTCCCGGTCCAGCCGAGACAGTCTGTGAATTGGCATCTGTGTTTGGGTGGCATGAATTAATTTGTACCGAGATCTGGTACCGGTACTGTGCTGAACTTTACTACTGCATGGTTGTTGACAGACCTAGACCGACTGAAACATAGGTCTGGGTTTGATCTCCATAGTGGAAAAGGTGGTAACCCGAAAACTAACACAAACCCTTCCACATTCAACGATAAACACTTTCAAACCGAGTTCGCTCGGAAATGACCCCACTAAACCGCACGTATGTAAACGTTTGACTTCAGTGGTTCCTCCGCCGCGTGCGAACGATGAAGTGCACGGCCTCTCGTGATGATGACCTCACACCCGCATGGCTGCACGAAAGGCGGTGCTGACGAGCATGAGGCAGGTAGAAGAGGCAAAACGAGGAGGCAAGATTTGAGTGCTGTAGTCGGTGGGGTATAGTGGGGGCTATTTCCGAATGATTGATTATAGTGGAAATGAAATTGGTCAAGAGTCCGTTACTTTGTAAACATTAGCATGTATCTACTTTAATACCAAGTCTGCAGGGGTGGGAAAGATGAGGTCTGTTCATTCTGGTGGGCAAAGAGAATTTAGACACTCCAAGTTAAGTCTGGTGGCATACGGATGAAATGCACCTTACAAATGTAAATAATAATGATTATTAATGCATCTTCTTCACTCCCACGGTGTTTCCAACCAGGGTTAGGCCATTTAATGATCTGACGTGCTGTACACTTGTACAGTGTTACTGAATTATTGTATCATTATGAATTCAGTGCCCCTTCTGCGACCTTTCCCTAGATCCCCCTCTGGTGTATAACCTGGCCTGCTGACGTCAGGGCCGTAAGCCGCAGATCCCTTTCCCTGCCAGCAGCCAGCGCAATACTGTTACATTACCATTCTATGCCACTACACAGGGACTCCTCTACTTACGAACATTCGACTTACGAACATACAGAGATATGATCAAACCTGTCCGTATGTCCAGTTTCCTGTTTGGACCGAGAGTCACAAGTTCATGGTGGCATCTACATCTGCAGAACGTGAAGAACCAGAGGCAACTTTTAAAGCCATTCACCGTGTTTAGTGTACAAGTCGTAAAACGTGTTTGAAATCGACGGGAGTAAAGTTGGACTCACGAACAAATCGACTTACGAACAGACCTCTGGAACCGAACTCGTTTGTACGTACAAGAGTCTGTATATGGTGGTCAATCTGAACAACACAGACCCAGCCTCCTTTTTACTATTTTTGGTCCATTAGGACATTACCAGACACATCTTTCTGTGCTAACGACCACACAATACACATTAGACGAGTCATAACAGGTCACGTTTAATAGTCTAAACTTGTCTGGAGTAAGTCGCATACGGAAGACATTTTTGCACATTTGCAGAATTACATGTTTATGATAAAGGAACCATGTGTATTGCATTACACAGGAGTGCTTGAACATGTGTGGATGCAGATTCCCGCAGCAATACAGGGAATAGGTTGTTCGCAGCGCCACTGATTAATCAGAATCAGAATCTTTTTTATATCCTGGAGGAATACGATGAGCTATGAAGATCTTTTTCACATATGTCCAGTAGGGGCGGGTCAGTGAGCTATTTCCAAAACCGATGAGAGGCAAGATGGAGAAAATGTAAGCAAATTGCTAAAAATACAAAGTACATACATTCCTGCCAATTTGTCAACAAATGCAAGCTTCGGCAAGGTAGCAACACAACAACCACAGCTTCAGCCCACAACAAGACTCCACAAAGTCCCTCAATTGCATTGCATTAAAATTGAACGTTTAATGAGCGATATATGAAATAGCGTTACCAAATGACAATATTCCCTTCGAATACCTGACTAATGAATGAGGCTAAGACGCTTGCAGTAATGTTCAAATATGCATCACAAGCCATTCAGAAGTGGTAGGCCTCACGTGACCACAGGGCACCACAGTGGCAATATGTTAACTACCTCGCCTGGTACGCAGGAGGCCGTGGATTCAATCCGGACCCTGTCGCCTGCTGTATATTTTGAGGTTGCATGTCTCTTTCACTACATTTAGAATAAACATCACGCGTTTAGAGTATTTGGCATCTATAAATTTCCACGGGATAAGCCACTTCGTTGAAGATAACATTTGTGATAGCCAGGTTGCTTCTGAAAAATAGCTCCATAGCTCAGTGGGGCCTCAAACTGGTAAAATAAAAAAATATAGTTTATATTCTTGGTTCTTTCGGTAAAGTCACGTAGAAGGGAAACAATAAAATAATAAAAATATAAAACAATAAAATTCTCACGACGTTTCGACTGCAACATCACCTGATGATCATCATCACCTGATGATTGCTTGTGTTGCAGTCGAAACGTCGGGAGAATTTTGTCTTATATTTTTATTATTTAATTGTTTCCCTTCTACGTGACTTTACCGAAAGAACCAAGGATATGAATCCCTGCAGTCACGAAAGCTTTAAATCAAAATATAGTTTAGTTTAAAAGTTATAGTTTGAGAATGGCGGTCCGATGGGAGGGAGTGAAGGGGTGTTGTGAGGAGGCGTCATCGGGAGTGGAAGCTGCTGGTGGGAGCATGGGAGGTGTGGGGAGTGTGAGGTGCATCGGCATTGTGGAGAGGGAAGGGGTGAGAGTGTTGTAAGCGATGGGGCTGGGGGAGGAGTGGTGGATATGACGATGTGGAAGCTGTGTCGGTGATGAGGTGTGTGCTTGAAGTGAGGATTACATGGGGAGCGGTGCCGAAGTGGTTAGCGCACCGAGCGACGGGATCCGGCGACCCGAGTTCTATTCCCACTCACGGCCAACATCGGTGACGAGTATCTGAACCAATCTCGGTCCCATCCCAGGTCTATTCTGCCTTAAAATGAGTATCCAGGTTCGGTGAATGAGAGGAGACAAAGGCGGCCAGGCGTGGTGCTGGCTACCCATCCCATCTCAGCGTGTCACCCCATGGCACCTGGGTAATGGAGGTGGTGATGAAGATGGTGACGACGGTGATGATGTTGATGACGATGGTGATGACGAGTCACTCACTCAGATTCACAGAGCCACACTCAGAGACTCACAGTCACTCACTTGGACTCACAGAGCCACACTCAGAGACTCACAGTCACTCACTTAGACTCACAGAGCCACACTCAGAGACTCACAGTCACTCACTTAGAATCACAGAGCCACACTCAAGAGACTCACAGTCACTCACTTAGAATCACAGAGCCACACTCAAGAGACTCACAGCCACACTCAGAGACTCACAGTCACTCACTCAGACTCACAGAGCCACACTCAGAGACTCACAGAGTCACTCACTCAGACTCACAGAGCCACACTCAGAGACTCACAGAGTCACTCACTCAGACTCACAGAGCCACACTCAAGAGACTGACAGAGTCACTCCGAGAATCACAGTCACTCACACAGACTCACACTCACTCAAGGAGACCCACAGACTCACTCACACAGACTCACAGAGTAACTCACACACAGACTCACACTCACATACTAGTTCTGACACACACACAGACTCGCAGAGTAACACGCACTCAGAGACTCACAGAGTCACGCTCAGTCACTCACTCAGGGACTCACAGTCACTCAGAAACTCGCACGCACTCACAAAGCCACAACTCAGAGATTCAGACACTCACTCAGAGACTCAGAGCCACACTCAGAGACTCACGCTCAGTCACTCACTCAGAGACTCACAGTCACTCACTCAGAGACTCACAAAGTCACTCACTCAGAGACTCAGAGCCACAGACTCACAGAGCCACATTCAGAGACGCACGGAGTCACTCACTCAGAGACTCACAAAGTCACTCACTCAGAGACTCACAGAGTCACTCACTCACTCAGACACTCGGAGACTCACTCAGACTCACACAGACTCAGAGTAACTCACACACTCACAGACTTACACAGTAACTCACAGTCACTCCCACTCAACTCAGTCTCACCGGGTAACACACTCACACAGACTCGGAGTAACTCACATGAACTCACAAAGTAACTCACTCACACAGACTCACAGACTAACAAACAAAAACAAAGATCCCCAGTGAACCCTTAACAGACTGTAGGGGCAAGTGCTGTTAGCGAGCACCTACGAAGGCCGGCACGGCACACGAGGGGGTGGGTGGCCAGCACCACGCCCGGCCGCCTTTGTCTCCCCCATTGGCGATGTTTACACACCGCAACCAGGTAGTCATTTGAGGTCGAGTCGACCTAGGGGAGGCCCAAGACCTGTTCAGATAATTGTTACCGGTGTTGGTGGCCGTGAGCGGGAATCGAACTCGGGTCGCCGGGTTCGTAGCGCAGCGTAGCGCTAACCGCTGCGCCACCGCTCCCCACACCCTCGCTCACAAACACAACGCAGGCAGCGTGGGCAGCCCTGGTCCATCCACTGCTGGATGAGGGCCTTGCCATGCCGTGCGAGTTATTTGACCAGAAGCGCAGTGCGTGTTGTTAACATTCCCCGTGTGGTGGATAGAATCGGAGGGCTTTCCCCAGCCCTCACCCACCAGGAATGGTGAAGTATAGTCAAATACTTCCTGTGACCAACACGGCGTTAGGAGACATTCATACAACCCACAGATGGACTAATAATTATTGTGAGTACTGTGGTGCACTTAAAATAATGTGTGGAGGAGGAGGAGGAAGAAGTTCCAGAAGTCGCACTTCAGCAGCCACCACTGCCCCTTCGCAGTATCAACAACCACGCAGACAAATGCACTGCCACATCCTACAACACGCGTTTGTTCCTTCAAAGTAGTGAATTAGCGTCCCAACACGCTGGTTCACGAAGATGGAGCGGTCATATAATGAGCTGGACAGCGACAACAACTTAAATCAGCGGTAATAATGCGGCAGACACGCAGGAAGCAATACTTAGGTAGGCCGCGATGAGACCACGGGGCTCGGATGGCGACCCTGCCTGGGAAGGTGCACACAAACTCCTCACAGAGTGAGCACCACAATGTTGTCCTTACAACACACAGTGGTCTCGCTTTTCTTTCATATCCACGAGCACAGCAACATCCAGCAACACATATCTCCTCACATTGTGCCCAGGACTGCTTTAAATAAAGATTTTAAATAAACTTTCCCGCCAAAGAATGTAATTGAGGCGTGTCTGGGTATCGATGTGGAACTTGTGATCACATTGCTAAGAGCCGAAACACAAGGCACCCACCACCCCACATATCCTACTGCTGCTGTTGCTGCTGCCTTGTGAAGTCTATGATGATGATGATGAGCAGCAGCAGCGAGATAATGAGGAGGTTGAATGTGATGATGATAATGTGGAGTAGAGTCAGGGGGGTTATGCCCAAAGTTCTCTGTCCTCACCTCTCCACCACCGCCACGTCCCAACTCTGAACATCCACACATCATCATCATCATCGACCAGCAATGACCAACAGCAGCTCACAGCCCATTAAATACACCACCAGTAGGACAATTGTATGGAGGAGGCCAAACAAACATCTAAAACTAACAAAATAACAATTGCCACCGAGAACTGTTTCACTTAACTCGTGCACTCAAAGTCCTCAGACAATTGCAGTTATCTAAAGGTTCTAATTGTGCCCGAGTGTGGCTGCGTCTTGCCTCGACAAAGGCATCGCCAATCCGCAAACTCTCGACGGCTCCGGCTGGCTCTCTGAGCACAAACTTTGACATTTGAACCTCACGAAATGTCTCTGCACAAGTTCCAGCGGTGTCTAGGTGGCAGTAAGTGAATGCACGCACGTGTGAACGAGGAGGAGGAGTGTTTCTATTATGAGGACAGTGCTGCTGCTGCTGTTGTTGTTGTTACTCTACGATGTTAGTAGAGCTTAGCTAGAAAAGTCTTTGTCAGGAGGCCCCAAATATCCCCTCCACCAAACAAAACTGTCGGGAACAGAGACTTGAAACTCAGTAACGCTTCGACAAAAGTGCGTCAATGTTCTCATCGCTAGTGCACACGTGTCGTCATTACCTTATCAGTGCCCTACCTTATTACAGACCAATTCAGACATTATCGGTCACCCCTTAACAATCTCCACCGTTCATCCTACAAAGTCCCCATGACAAGGGAGAAACACCACACAGAGACATTGTGTTTTTTAACCCCTATTGAAACGTCCGTACGCCGTAAGGAGCCGCAAACTCAATGTCCCCGCCGCGCAAGAAGACGGCGTAGAAGACCGCGCGGGTCGGCAGGGGTCACGCTGCTGCTGCTGCTGCTGTGGAGCTCCGCTGTGAGTCGACGCAGAAGGGCGGCGGCGGTGGTGGTGGTGGTGAGAGCCCCGACTCCCGGAGTCGCAGTGACAGTCGCGTGGCACGGCAGTCGTGGTGGGGCTCTCTGGCTGCTGCTGCTACGGGAGATGAGCGGCAACTCCGCGATGTCTGCTCCCTCCTCCTCCCTTGTGGTGTCAATGGGGGGGGGGGGGGGAGCGCTCCTTGAGATCCTCTCGGCAAGGCCTGGCCACCCCTGATGGCTCTCCTCCTGCACCTCCTCTCGGCGGTGTCACCACCTCGTCCACCTCCTCTTCAGCCTCACGTTGGGATTTTGCTCCACGTAGCACACCACTGTCACTGAGAGTTTACCGTGACAACAACAACAACAATCCTTGTACAGAGACGCAATACGCCCGCCAATATTCCTCTCCCACGATGATATGAGGCCTGTTACTTTCGTCAATTACCCCCTCAAAATATCGGATGGGAATCACTTTGAGATAAAATCACCATCTTAACACGTTAACATAACTGCTCCTCAGCAACAATATTCACCCAAAATAAATATTTTATTGATGTAATATTTTAAACGATAGTCAACTACTTCGTTTTTTTAATACGAGCAGACAGCACACATCTATACAGTAAACATACAGAACGATAATCTGTAGTGGTGTCCACTTTAACATTATTTTAAGCCAGCTTCCTCATTGCTGTGCATTCGTCAGACACTAAATTAATCTCCCTATGCCTGTCCTTAGCCCAAATAACTTATATCGCCTTGTAACTCGCGTCATAGATCACATTTAGCCACACACAGAGATCACAAATGAATACAAATGTATGCAGCTGCCCCCCCCCACCCACCCCCAATTTTAGTCCAAAATCTAAAATGTGTGCATATTTGTGACTTTGGTTTAAAGAGAAAAAAATATGAAATTATATAATTATATCTGTGAAAAAGTTATTTGCAGCTCATCAAATTCCTCCAGTATAAATACACATGCCGATTCTGACATTCATTGTAAGTATGTAATGTTCAACTTCTTTCGCACCGTATGTAACCGACCATGCTAATCGGAGGTGCAGAGGAAGGGCAACAAACTAAACACAAACAGCGTGTTCACGGTGTGTTTAATGGTTCCCTCAGCCAGTGGGATTCACACTCTTGGCTTAGGACCACTCATGGAGGGTGAATGAGCATTGCCTCCGCCCCTGCGTGTTGCGATGCTCAGAGCGAGGTGACAACTCTCATTCCGTGCGTTCTCCCCCCCACCCCACAGCATCAACAACAAGAGACAGCAGCTGGAGTTGGAGATCATGAAGATCCTGCAGAGCAAGGGGGACCCTGACAACAACAACATCGTCACCCTCCTGGACAACTTCACCTTCCGGGGACACAACTGCGTCGTCCTGGAGCTCATCAGGTGAGTGTCATGGCGTCCGATGAACACCGATCCAAAGACAAAGATTAACCAGTATAGCCTGAGAAGATTGTTGGGGCAAGTGCTGTTAGCAAGTAGCACCTATGAAGACGGGCAAGGCACACGAGGGGGTGGGTGGGCAGCACCACGCCCGGCAGCCTTTGTCTCCCCAGTGGCGATGTTTACACACCGCACCAGGTACTCATTTGAGGCTGAGTCGATCTAGGGGAGGCTCAGGATTGGTTCAGATAATCGTCACCGGTCTTGGCCGTGAGCGGGAATTGTAGAGCAACGCGCTAAACGCCGCACCACCGCTCCCCCAAACACCGATGCGTCCGTGTGTTCACACACATTAATCATTTGGATGTAGAATAAATGTCCGTAGGCTTTCAGAATGCCCTAGAATTATTGTATTTGTACGCGGCTCCATGGTCAGACATAACTCTTTATAATGCCTTCCTGCCTCATTGACTATCTTTTGAGTTGAGCGGCAACCCTGTATGGTTACTCCGTGCGGCTTCGCCTCAGTCAAGCACGTGTGCTCCCGTTCAAGGGGCCAATCAGGGAATGGGTCACAAGCCAGAAGAAACTGTAACCGTTCACGTTTTGTGCCGTCACGCAGCGGAGACCTCCTCCAGAAGCTGGACGAGACCTATGGCTTATACATGACGGAATTGAAGCCGTACGTGGGCTCCATGCTGCGGGCCCTGGCAAAGCTGAAGGCGATGCACATCATTCACGAGGATCTGAAGCCGGTTAGTAAACTAAGCAGCCCGCTGCGTCTTTTGTCCGTCAGTATGGAGTTAGTGCCTCAGTTCGTGCAGTTGTAGAAAATGAGAACACTCTTAAATTTTGATTTAAAGCTTTCGTGACTCCAGTAAATCATATTCTTAGTTATTTCTTACCGAAAGAACTAAGAATATGAGAACACTCTTGTAAACCTTAGTAACAGGATTTCGAGATATCTTATTCTACACCACAACAACACTCATGCCACGACTTGCTATTTCATAAACACAGATAGCCAAAACTTGCATAGAAATACAACTTTTCACGTGGATCTCTGTTTGCTCTCAACAACCAACGCTCCGCGGAACATTTAATATTTTCTAATTAGCGTTAAACAACAACGACCACTGCCCTAAGCAACAATTCCTAATGCCAAAGCTAAATGATGGGCGTAGCAGTGGTGGGATATTTCGATTTAAAGCTTTCGTGACTGCAATGATTCATCTTCTTTGGTTCTTTCGGTAAAGTCACGTAGAATGATAATAAAATAATAAATTGATAAAAAAAATAACACAATAATATTCTCACGACGTTTCGGCCACAACACAAGTGCTGTCCTACCAGACAGTCTCGCCCCCTTCACCTGATGAAGGCCGCTTGTGTTGTGGCCGAAACGTCGTGAGAATATTATTGTGTTATTTTATTTTATCAATTTATTATTTTATTATCATTCTACGTGACTTTACCGAAAGAACCAAAGAAGAAAAAAAAGTGGTGGGATAGTTCGCAAACTGCACTCAGAGGTTAATGACCCGAATTCGATTTCTGGCCACGGCTAAAACCAGGGTTTGGGTGATATCTGAACCGGTCCTGGATCCCATTGCCTTCAAAAGCCCCCTGAGCAGCATGGTGAGGTATGGCCATACAACCCCCTTGATTAACACGGCATGGGGTAGGGAGATCTTCAAGCATTATTACATTTTCAAAGGGCAGTAAGTGTTCAACAAAAATGAGTACATGAAATCTTTGAGTAAACCGCCATGAACCAATTCAACAAGACGCAATCTCACCGACACACCACGAGTTTCACTGACAACCACTCTGTCTTTTTTGCAGGCAAACATCTTGGTCAAAGACCACATCAGTGGCAATATCAGGCTCACGGATTTTGGCCTCAGCATCAGCGAGACCTTCCCAAGTGAGTGATCTAGCTGCCCTGTGTGTGTGTACGTGTGTAGCAGCATGTGTGTGCGTGTCACAATGTTTCTGTGGAGCGGTGGTGTTAACGGTTAGCACGCTGCGCTACAAGCCTGTTTAAGCTATATGGGGGGTCTTTGTCTTCGTGCTGTGGTGGTGTGGTGGTTAGCACCGCTTAAGCAAAGTGTGGTAGTGACACTGATACCCTTCAAACGTTACATTTCGTCAATCATTTGGCCAGGATTTCAACTCTCAACCTCCCAGTTTTGAGAGGGTAGTTGTCAAACAATAACCAGTAAACCGGTAACAATTTTCATAATCGATTGCTGGTATTGAAAGTCTGGAGCCAGTAGCCAATCCCATTGGAATTTTCGTCGCGGATGGCTGATTTACGTGTGATTTACATGTGATTTACGTTTGCAAATGTACAGATCGCATGGCAGCCCTAAGTACCTTTGTCCTCATTCCTCACTTAACCTTTTCCCGTTCCGAGACGTCTGCACGTTACAGGGTGGTGGTAGGTGTCCCCGGTTCATCACTGAATCTTGAAACGCACAAAGCGGCTCGGCGTTAATTTTATTCAGAGAGGCGTCGCAGCACCGTTGCTTTTAAAGAAGTTGTTACTCACCGCAGAGAACTCTCGCGACACGACAGCTGCACTCTATGATAGCTGGCACCAGTGTAATGAAAATAATTTACATTTCTAAGTGCTACCCAGCTGATACACGCATTTACGTGGGCGATCTTTGTCATTGTGCGTATTTTGAGTGCCATACGTGACTGCGTGTGCATACCCTCATCTATTCAGCACTTCACAAGTACAGGTGAATAATGTGCAAGTGCCACCTTGTTTGGTCACCTGTCTGTCCGTGTGCTGCTAGGAGCTTGGTGTCTTGGCTCGATGTGGTACATGGCCCCCGAAATGTACTTTGGGCTCCCGGTCACATGCAGCGCGGACATGTGGTCACTCGGATGTGTGGTGGCCGAGATGCTCCTCGGGAACCCGCTCTTCAAGACAAGCTCGGAAGACCACATCGGCTATCTCATCCAGGTATCTGACGCGTAGGAAAACACCATTGCATATATATCCAGTTGGTTATGAGGTCCTGCTGTTGAGCTACAAGGCTGTCAGTGGGTTAGCCCCACAATACTTACAGGAGCGGATCCACTCATGTACACCAATGAGGTCCTTGAGATCTTCTGATCTCCTACTCAGTTTTCTGAGGTCAAGTCTCAATTCCTGGGGGCGATCGGGCTTTTAGCCAGTGCAGCTCCAAGACTATGGAACGCGTTGGCCTCTGATAACAAGACAGAATTTTTAAAGCTATTTAAATCTCGCCATGAAAATTCACCTCGGTAAAATGGCCTATTCCCCATAGTTTTGGTCGTCTCATTTCCTCGTTTTGGTCGTCTCATTTCCCTGCTTTCCATACACGGGGCGCATTGGGATCCTCGGATTAAATGCGCCTTACAAATATTAATTATCATAATATATACATACTGATGAATTCTATAATTTTTATTGTAACAAACCTCGAGCCCGATACGGCACCACCAAACTGGGCGTCATATTTCCCATGGGACCGTTCCAACTGCGCCATATAAAGGAGGAGGGAGGGTTTAATTCGAATTTGAACCAACGATGGAGTCCACGATAAACAACAACAGCAGCAGCAGCAGGGGGTTGGTTATGACTGATGGCGCACGACGATCCACCAGCGTACAGACCCGCTGTGCGATGGCTCATGCGACAAAGCTGGTTACGTGCAGGGCTGTCGTCATCCTCTGGGCCTTTCACTGGTCAAAAAATGTCGCTCAGCTGCCGGCACACGGGAGAGGAGTGGACGTGTTCACTGCGTGATCACGCACCATTTGCATGAGTAAAGAAGTAAAGAGAGATTTCGGGTTCGTCAGTAATACCAGAGAATCAGAGCGTCAGGCTGATGTCCTTCGGAATGATTACTATTGTTATGACTATTGTGGTTTGTTGTTAATCCCCGAGGCTTTCAGAGCCTGTGTTGGAGAGCAACGATGCCGCACGTAGTAACCACGTTATCAATTAAAGACCAAATATGTATGCTTCGCCTGATAATAGAGATAAATATCTGCAAACAGTATGTACAAGAGCAGGCAAAGTTCATTGTACATCAACGTTTCAATGAGACAAAGAGCAGCGTATGTACGCTCTGTTCACTCGAGCGACGGACCTCATCCAACTCATCCCTCTTGTGATCTTGGTTTCAGATGTTGGGGCTCCCACCTAAAGCCATGATTGACGCCTCGACCCACAACATTATCTCCTTTGGTGAGTGGACAGGGGGGGTGGTGAGGTGGTGGTGTTGGAGTTCGTAGCTGTTGCTGCTGCTGCTGTCACTGCCCGGAGAGTCGTGGCTGTGCAGCCGCGTGTCTCGTGCTCTGTGCTTGAATAGAAAGGCATGGAAACTGCTTCGCGTAATTTAAAAATGAACTGTGCTTTATTTGGGTTTAAAAGTCACAACGGTCTTGGCAACGTACTTGTCAGTACGTGTTGAATTAGTGCGACAGTAAGGAGTCTTATGAAAAAAATACTTTAAAGGAACGGTAATGTTTAGGTAGCACAGTATATTTGGAAAACCCATAGGGATTTGCAATCCAACAGAGGACGTGTGTATTAATTACATGGAATTCTGGCCATCACATTTTTCATGAAGATGAGTGGCCGTTTTTTTAATTTCAGCATGACTTAGCACACTTTTTAAAAATTGTGTGGCAGATACGACGGTATCCTAAATCAGCATAGAACAGTTCTACCATAGTACAAAACAACCACAGAGAACAACCCTCCACACAAACTGTAGGTCCTTGATTGAGAAATATATTGTGCTTAAACACGCTTGTACAACAAATTACCATCCTCTCCAAGTGATGCAAATAATAATATAATACTAAAATAAACATCAAAGTGTCTCCTTGCTCAAACAAGTATCAGGAGGTTCTCGTCTCCTCTGGTGGCCCAGAGTTGAGAGTGGGACTTTCACTTTCACGCTTAGGAGCCATCCTTTCCACACGACTACTGCAAACGTCTCACAAACGGTTACAGATTTTATCGACCCTGGAGCGATGACAGGCTGGATTCGACCGCCAACATGGAATCATATTTGCAAACATCGCAATTGGAGGATTAAGGACCGCCGCCGCATTGTACTGATCGCCACAACTAATTCAGTGTTTCTCTCTTTTTCTCTCTCCGATAAACAGACAAAAAGAATCGCCCCGTCGTCAACGGGAAACGGATCGTCCCGTGCTCCGTGTCTTTGAAGGCGGTTCTGGGAACCCGCAATCAAAAGTTCATCAATTTTCTCCGCGGGTGCCTTCAGTAAGAGACTTGTTACTATTGTCTACATTTCACCTCGTACAAATAATTAAATATAAATCACTTTGCGTCTACCATCAACATTACTGGAAACGATCTTAGACCTCACGTGTCGTTTGGGCTAGGACTGCAAAGTTTTGTGTCACACCGGGGCATGGTTTCTTCATCTCGTCGTTTTTTCAAATAAATATCGTTTCTGACAAAAGTGTTGAGGATAGAATTGCGCATTTCACCTAGACCACGATTCAATGAAGCGATTTTAGAATGCAACAGGCACCTGACTCCCTCCGTTTGCCTCCTTGGCAGGTGGGATCCCCAACGTCGCCTCACACCCACGGAGGCCCTCAACCACCCATTATTGTTGGGCGGCAGGGCCGTGCCACCGCAAGCGAACTTCCCGCCTTGCCCAGCCATGGACACGGAGCCGGTGGCGGCCTGCAGCCTCTTGGCAGTCCCCCGTCTCAGCCAGGGAGATTGCCAAGTCCCTGCTGCAAGGAGGCAGACTTCGGAGTCCACTTGGTCAAATCAGAATACTGCAGGCTCAGTTTCTGTGAGCGAGTGGGCTTCAAACTCTGATTGGGGAATGGAGTCGGAGTGGGGAGTGGAGTCAGCAGGTGACTGTGTGGTAACACGCCTGTCTGAAAAATTCCCCAAAGTGGTGGCACCAATGACGTCATCGCGGAGGAGGAGATGGAGTCGGCCACGAGACAAGAGTGAGTCTCCACGCAGAAGTGCACCTTGAGAAAAATGTGTATTGGGGAGGTCATTCAGACAAAGTGTCTCCTGATATAAATTAGCATATAGCAAACACCATCATCATCATAAATTCGTTATTTGAGTAAATTACACATTCCTATAGCAAGGGCAAGTCTATTTATATTACAACCACTGTTGATTCCCACAATGTAGTATTCACGATTGAGAGGAAGTAAAAAATATTGAGGACACATGAGATTTGGGTTCTGTATCAGATGAGACAAGTTCTGTATTGTAAGAACGGGGAATCTGTTTCATGAGGAGTTGTGAAATGAGGATTCTGTAATGGCATTCACCTCTTTAGCTCATCTCACTTGAAGATGTAAATATCCCAGGGCTCCACAGGATGTAATATCTTATCCCTAACCTCATCTCCACCAATCTGCAGCTAAATGCATTCCTAGTAAAAATATATATCTTAATTATAAATATATGAATTGCACTGCATCCCACTTGGAGGTGCTGCGGTTAGAGCACTCCACCATCACTGTACGCTTGCGAGTTCAAAATACAGGTCAAGAAGGTTAACAGCTTATTTATCAACTCGAGCTTTAGTCAAATAATGAATCCCATTTTGTGGGAAGTCAACATCGGTCATCCTATTATACACCACCATTGGCTCCAGTTATAGGAATGTAGCATTCCGCTACTGGCCATAGTGAGAGATGTGTGGCATCCTCCTACCTCGCATTTGAGCGGCCGGACACATATGAGGTGCACTGCAGCAACCAGTGTAAGCACAGCCGAGAATGCACGATGGGGCAGACGGTGACATAATGAATACGCGCATGTGTGTACGTTGAAATAATTTTGCACCCGTACGTAGCCGACCGTGCTAACTGTAGCCGACCGTGCTAACGATGGCGCGTGCGTCCATTTGCCAGGCGGGGCCCTGCTCTCCAACCAGGCAACAACAACAACGAGGAGGATGATGATGATGCCGTCGACAAGATTGGGCCAAAGGCGTCACGCGGGCCTGGACGGAGATTCTCCCACCTGAGGCGGAATATTCGGGGGATTCTGCGATTCATTCGGGAGCGCTGTTTCTGTTACCGTGACGATACCGCTGAATAAATCCTGTCATGCGGCTGGGCCCTCCCTGCCCTGTGTACATATTTTTCAATGTTACTGTCGATTTTATCTCACTTCTTTCTGGTCCAATGACTCCAAGACTCACGGTTTAAACTGAAGATCCCAGTGGTCCTCAAAAATATTTACTGGGACTCCTTCACTTACAAACATTCAACTTAGAAAGTCTCAGAGATACGAAGAAACCTGTCCATATGTCCAGTTGTCTATTTGTACCGAGATTCATAAGTTCAACCGCCACGAAATAGATGGTGGTGGTGGCATCTACATCTACACAACGTGAAGAACCAGTGGCGTCTACGTCTACAGGAGATTATACAACTCTTAAAGCCATTCCCTGTGTTTAGTGTACACGCCGTACAACATGTTTGGAATCGACAGGAGTAAAGTTGGACTTACGAACCATGTGTATGGCATTACAAGGGGTGCTTGGTCGTGTGTGGATGCAGGTTGTTGGCAGTGCCACTGATTAATCATAATCTCTTTTTTCATCCTGGAGGAATCCAATGAGCTATGAAGCTCTTTTCACATATGTCCAGTATGGGCGGGTCAACGAGGTATGTACAAAAACGATAATAGAGGCAAGACAGAGAAAATGTAATCATGTTGCTAAAAATAGAAAGTACATAGATTCCTGCCGATTTGTCAACAAATGCAAGTTTGGGCAAGGTAGCAACACAACAACAGCACCAGACCACGACAAGACAACGCACAGTCCCTCAAGTACATTGTAAATTAAAATCGAAAGTTCAATGCACGATATTTGAAACAGCGTTACTAAATGGCAATATCCCCCTCGAATACCGAATGAACGAGGCTAAGACGCTTGCAGTAATGTTCAAATATGCATCGCAAGCCATTCAGAAGTGGAAGGCCTCACGTGACCACAGGGCACCACGGTGGCTGGGAGATGTTAACTACCTCCCCTGGTCCGCAGGAGGTCGTGGGTTCCATCCCAACCCTGACGCATGCTGTATATTTGTCTGCTATAAATGTCCACGTGACGATAAGCCACTTTGTTGAGCTATCATTTGCCATGGCCAGGTCACTTCTGAAAAACTGCTATATATGCTCAGTGGGCCTTACCTGGTAAAATAAAAATAGTTTGTCAATTAGTAAATAAATGAAGTATATAAGTTCCAATTTCATTCATACATGCATTTCCAAGCTTGGGAAAGGCAGTAAAACAATAGCAAAAACAGCCACAGTCCACACCAAGACAACATACAGTGCCTCGGTAAAATTGTACTTTAAAACTGAACTGTGGATACATTGTTAAGAATACAAAAAAGAGTTTAGTTAAAAATCATTTGGTTGATAAGGACCTGGGTAGTGATCTGCGATTATTGAGTGGGGGTTTGGGAGTCGCTGACTGGGAGGAGTGGGAACGGGTGAAGCCGGATCTGCCACGCGTTGCGCTCACCAACTCGAGCTTCGCCGGGACAGCAACAAACGAAGAGACGGAGAGAGGAGCTACCCCGGGTTTACATCGCCACGACTCACGACGCACACAACACACACGGCACATGCCCAGGGGGAGGAGGGCGATGACCACCCCACAGTGCGATAGCTACGACTCCCCTTTCAATTAGTGAGCCATCCTCACACAACGCTGCACAGAGTGTGCAGCGTTATCAATGAACACGGCACTACCACTGCACGGAGTGTGTGCAGCGTTATTAATGAACACGGCACTACCACTGCACGGAGTGTGCAGTGCTATCAATGAACACGGCACTACCACTGCATGGAGTGTGCAGCGTTATCAATGAACACGGCACTACCACTGCACGGAGTGTACAGTGTTATCAATGAACACGGCACTACCACTGCACGGAGTGTGTGCAGCGTTATTAATGAACACGGCACTACCACTGCACGGAGTGTGCAGTGCTATCAATGAACACGGCACTACCACTGCATGGAGTGTGCAGCGTTATCAATGAACACGGCACTACCACTGCACGGAGTGTACAGTGTTATCAATGAACACGGCACTACCACTGCACGGAGTGTGCAGTGTTATCAATGAACACGGCACTACCACTACACGGAGTATGCAGCGTTATCAATGAACACGGCACTACCACTGCACGGAGTGTGCAGTGTTATCAATGAACACGGCACTACCACTGCACGCGAGCAATCGGCTGCTTAGTGAGTTACACGGCACGGTACGGAGCTATTAACGCGACACGAACCACAGCGTGTTCCCGGGGTACTCAACTACCTTAGTTTCTCAACTACCGGGATTACTCAACTCAATATTTCAAGAGGCACAATGCACTGTGGTGAATACGAGACAGTGGTCCTTCATAAACAACATCACCAAACAGTCTTTAAAGAGCAGCATGCGGCACCGGGAGACGCAGATTGCCAACCCCTGAGCTATTCTATTCCAGCGCATGAGGGCAACATGTTCAGGAGCCATAAGCCAATGTCCGAGGTCTGCTGGTCACGACGAGAAGGCTTCAGGAGAAACTTCGTGTAGGGTTACTATTCCTACTCCGTTGAAGGAGCACAGACGACTGTGGTTCACAATATCGTGCATAGTTTGGGTTGCATGGTCACAATCACACTGTGGCTTGACTTTAATTTTCTATTGCGTCGTTTCACGTTGTACGATCTGTTCTGGATAACCACAGTCAAACACTGGAGAGTTTTTAATTTTCCATTTGTGCATCAGGTATCCGCATCTGCCATGGTTTGTGCAGATGCGGTTTAGGGGGACCATGATCTTCGTGGAATATCAAGCCCAGGGATCTTCTGCGTTGGGTTTTTCACAAGGTGTGTCAGTTCTTTTGAACTTACACTGATCATGTCGACTCTCTGCAGTGGCAATGTGAAACTATTAAAATGAAAAGCGATACAATTTTTTAGAAGTTGATTCTTACACGTGCAATTCAATACGTGAATTGTCAGCTTAATAATAAATATTAATCGATTTAACCGATGTATTGCGCTGTTACTACTAACTAGCACAACTCTTTATTACGATCACAGCATGTACAAAGTAAAATTTTAACTAAAAATATATATTCCTGAAGTAATGATGGTTTATTCAAACTGTGTGCAATATCAAGCAACTTCGGAATGATTTCTGAAGCACTGCTGCAATGTTTGGTGCACTGCGATACTAACACGGCGATCCGAGTTGGATTCCTAGCCATGGCTAACGTCAGTGGTGACTGATATCTGAACCAGTCCTGAACCTAATCCCCGCCCCCTTCACCAAGCGTGGTAAAGTTTGGTGCAACAACCCCCATGACCAAAGCAACGTGGCGAGGCCTTCATCAGGCAGTGGACTGCCAGATGGGTGTTACACACACAATCATCAGTTTGTCTCGACAATCACTTGCCTTGAACATTGAATCCTTAAGTTACATTACCAATGACATATTGGTGTCGCTCACTGACCCTTTGATGTGAAAGATTAAAGAACCCCAAGTGTCTGTCGCCGACTCAACAATTTTGAGGAGCGACCCGTGGCGGTCAGGCAGATCACGAGGTGTGCAGAGGGGTGAGGAGGAGGGCACTTTGGAGGGGGCTGCCAAACCTCGAGTCGCGAGCACACAGCGCCGTCTCGTACAAGACGGCGCACCGATGGGCACCGCCGCTGCTGCCACCGGGCTTGGCCTTCTGCGCCAGTTTCACCAGGTTGGCCACGGGGCCGTGCCCAAGGTTGCGGCAGGAATGCACGCCGTAGTGCTGCCCCACAGCGCAGTCCACGGCCGGCAGCTGCAGAGCACACAGCCAACAACAGAGACCTGGAACCCTCTCTCTTTCGTTTGGAGGCGGCCGAGTTGCTAGCAGCCCTTTTCCACTGGCGCATCCGATCCGTGCCAGCTCGGAGCCCCCCCACAAAACGGGTGGTTTTCCATTGGCTATTTGCTGTGCCGATATAAAATCAAACTGTAATACGTCGCCCTTACAAGACCACTCAAGATGGACCAGGAGCCAAACAGGTCCAGAGGTGGTGCTAATAATAAAGTGTCCATTGCGTATGACGTGAACAGCGTTAATGTGACTGCACAAATTTATGGAAACATGGCTGAGTGGTGGTTCTCGGTTCAAGCCCAGCATCCGCCCTGGTTAATGTTGCCAGTTTATTCACCATAAACAAAGAGATCTGTTTCACAATGTATGATAATAATCCTGTGACGCTGTATTAAAAAAAAAAGAATTGGCCACGTGTAACCGCATTATGTTGCAAATTTGCCAAATCAGATCAAGTACTTGCAAATTACTTTATCGGGGAAAAAACCATGTAGGAAACTCAAACATCGCTCCCAAATGGCAGACATGTCCATTCACAGGCCGGTAGTGTGTGCACCACGTGCCAAATAGGAACAGCTGCCATTGGGGGGGGGGGGGGGGTCCCCTCGGGTAGACTGCCGCAGAGCAATGGAATGGTTGAGATGAGACGCTGCTGTAAGGCGCTTTGAGTTGAAGAGTTTATTTCCGCGAGCGCCCTAAATCTCCAAATCCTTATCCCCATCTCTGAGCCGCCCCTGTGGCCCCTACTGGGGCCCGTGTCTCACCGCTGCGGTGTCGAGGCTGCCGCACTGGTGGATGAACTCCATGCAGCTCGTCGCGCTTTGGGCAGAAGTTCCCCGCTGTGGCTCCAGATCCACCCAGGGCAGAGATCACACCCCCAGTCTCCTCCAACAGCTACCACAGACACAACAAATCCGTCAACATCAGTTGGTTGACACCGAGGCGACCGCAAGGCAAACACCGGCTTAAAGCTAAACGATACGCATGGAGCTGCATCTCACAATGCAGTGCACGAAAACTGATTAAATAATACAGATTTAAGTTTGCAAATTAACACAAAATTCGTTCTCAATTTTAGTTTTCCAAATGCGCTATCGGCGTAATGTCAAGAGACAAATAAATCATCCATTCGTAAATCTCGCATAGCCGTGCAGGCCCTGTGTCATAAAATGCGGTGGGTGGCCTTTAATCTTGTACACAATAGGAGCCACCACTTTCACATTAGCTGTGTTATGAGATTGTGCGGCGCACGAGAGTCAAGCTGAAATTGTTCTTTTCAGAGATGGAATAAGGAAAATGAAGTGCAAAACCCAAGTTTAATGAGACTGTAATTTTGTGCAGTCGCTGGTGACTGGACTCGGATGATCGACTTGATAAGACTTGAGACCTCGGTTTCAACCCAAGCGGTCAAAATCCAGATTCAAGCCCAGAATCTCATTATTGCCAACGCACCGCTTTGATCTCTGAGCCACCCGTCCACTTTGCATATATAGTGTTATCATTTATTTTATCTGAATGTCACCGCTGTACACTCAATTTTAACGGTGATTTTCAATATCTACCTTTGGGATGTTTGCCAAATTCACAGATATTTTTTAAGAGTTACAAGAGAAAACCCATGCATCTTACGTGACACTTTGTTGTGCTCTGCATTGGTAGTGATTACATAACGCTTAAACGTATTCGAGTTATCGACAAATGAGTTTTAAGTTCGTAATAATAAACTAATATTACCGCGCACAATTTTGGAAACAAACTTAACATTGAGCGCCACTCGGAGGCGATAAGTACACTCAAACTTTGCACGGGCAGTGTCGTACACCTACTTGCTGTACTGCCTCTTACCAGCTGGAGGCGGGTGGGCTCACGCACGCCACGTACGCACCTGGGCGTTGCGATGGAGGATGTCCAAGAAGGAGCCGAGGCCCAGGCTGGGGAGGTCGCGCGAGTCAAAGTGCTCAGCAAGCTGCTTCTCCAGGCGTGACAGCGCGGGTAGGCCCAGGGGCTCTGCCATCTTACTTGCGTGGCTCAGCAGACGGACCAGATGCTCGGCTACTGCCTCTGCGAAGGAGAGAAGCAATGCCATTGTAGGAGAGGACAACGATGCTGTAACTCGCTCCAATAGGCTCAACAACTGCAACTCTCTCTCTGCCCCCCCACCCCCACGTCTCATCTACGGCCTCCCGATACGTTTCATCATCACTCTCCAGATGACTCAAAAAACAAGTTTAACACGAAGGCCTTCGCGACCAATATTATCCATAATAGAGATTTTTGGGTTAGGTCACGTAAATAGTGCATATTAACGCGTATTATTGAGTGCATGTTTACATGATCTAACCCAAAAATCTAGATGATGGACTCAAAAAACCACTGGCAGACTTCTCACTCACACCCGTATGCAAGACGATATCGCCCCAATATTCGAATTGTTCAACTATCCCCCGAACCAGTCCAGGATCAATTTCAAGATCACACTCAACATTCTGAAGGTCCTCCGTGGTCTGACCCCTTATGTACAATACAAGAAACTACATTTTATTCAGATTGTGCTTTCGATATCGTGTCATGAGACGGAGTATCCACTCGGATCTCTCACGGAGCAGCGGGACCCGTCCTATTGGAGAATGGCCCACAGAAGAGAACATCACAAAGCTACCTCTGACATCGCTTCTAGTGACCTCTGGTCCACAGAGTAAAGGGAAGCACATTCTAACCCACTCTGAACGTGAGAGTAATGTCCGTCACATGAAAGTTGGGCCGATATTGGACTGGGTCAAATTAGCAGGAAAGTGTTATCACCCAGCACGTGCATCGATCGGTTGATCGTTAGTTTGTGGCATAGAGATCTGCAAAAAATAGATGTCTTTGGATCATCCGACATTTTTAATTATCCGCAGCCATCCTCCACGTCATTAGCGCGGATAATCGAGAGTCCACTGTATATGCACATTTGTCTCCTTACTCCCCGGAGGAGGCGGCGGTCTGGTGTCGGGAGTGCTGATGTTGCCGAGAAACGCGGCCGGTTTCTCCTTGACCACGAGGTCGCGAGGAGTCTCGAGGGAGCCACAGCACAGGGCCAACTGAAACAGCTTCCGGGCCAGCGTGTCCCCTTTCACCTGCCCCAGGAAGTCCTGCACACACTGTTGGTGAAAACAACAAAGGACCCAAACCAAATGCAGCCATATCACTCTGTTGGGACAAATAGAGGGTGATACATGCATAGATGTCCTACCGATTTCAATGCCCCCCCTTACTTTTGTCCCAACGTGTGACTGAATTTTGTGAAAGCGATGGCCCTAAATATTATAGAGGAGAGTTAATTCAGTGGTAGAGCAAGTCTTTTGATACTGGTGGAAGTATCGACAGACTTGAAACGTATGGCGATTATCACTCATTAAATAATTCCGAGAACAAATGTATTTTGGAAAATCTTTGACAAATCTAAGCAGATGCATGATTTTTCTCGCGCGGTAATTTTGTTGCATTAAGTCCAGACGCCATGGCCCCACCTTCTTCAGCTTATTCACAAAGATGTCCTCGGCGTTCTGGAAGACCTGCAGCACCATCTCGGCCGCCGGCTGTGTCGTGAACTGTCGGCGAAGATCGGCGCTCGTCCCTGGCAAGGGGAACGACTCCAACAGGTATTTCTTGATCTTGTGTGGCCGGCCCTCCACCTCCTGCTTGATGTCACACTCGATGCGAGCCAACCCACGGTCCATCACCTCCCGCTCGCCTTTCTGGGCCTTGCCGATCACCTAAACAAACAACACAATGTTAGCAACTGTGGCGGCCACAGGTGCAGGGCAGTGCTGTAGTTGCGATGATGGAACACGTGATGGACGAGTGGTTCAACAGCAAATGCAAGGTGTGCTGCTAATGCAAGACTGCAATCGAGAGATGGGATTGGTGGATAATCCTAGCGGCAGTGGCTTTTGGCAAGCCATCGACCAAAGACAGTCACCGCATCACTCGCTTTCAGATGGGCTTCTGCGGCCAACTGGAATGCTCTTCCTTCCGATATTAGTAAGCCATTGGAGCTTTGCACTTTAAAATCTAGATTGAAAACAATTTCTTTAGAACTGCTTTTTGTGTTCAGTTTGTTGCCCTCCACACCTCCGATTGCACAGTTGGCTACGTACAGTGCGGAAGAAGTTCAACATATATACATGTGGTTTTACCCAATCCAGTCATTTCTGAGTACTTGTTTAGATTTGCAAATTTTGATTCTGACGCCGGCACACACGTCCTCCTCATTCATTAATAATAACACGGGATTTTTTTTTTACATTATTTGTGAAGCATATAGAAATGCAGTTTTGGATAATACACCCGCAATATTAACTAGGGCGACTCCTGGGATCGAATCGCGAACCTCTGAAACAAGCGACAAATGCACAACCACTCGGGAAAGAAGATTTCTGTAAGGAGCGGTACAGTCAAATAGGCCTCAGCCTTCAATACGATATATATTAACATTATGTACTTACACGAGCAGTTACTTCAGTGCTCTTGTCACAGCACTGCACCCACAAAACTGAAGTCGTGTTGGAAGTCTGTCTCAGACTGCATGACAAAAGGATACACCACATTCACTTGACAGGGAGACAGGTGTGAAACTTGTGTGCCTGAGCAACTGAGGATAGCTCAGCATTGTGGCCGTGTAAGGCAAACGCAGGGGCGGGGGAATATTGGTAAAAGGCTGATGCAGTGTCACTCTCAGGTGTGAACACAGCGACACGTACGTTGTGGCTGTGTGTCAGCAATTCCAGAACGCATTTAATTCCGAAAGTAAACCCCCTCAAGGGCAACAACAATACATACTTCAGGCAGTCTTGATTTGAAGCTTTCGCGACTGCAGGAATCCACACTCTATGGTTCTTTCGGTAAAGTCACGTAAAATCGAGGAGGAGGCCGCTTTCCTACCTTACAGTTACACGCTAATTTCTCACGTTAACATCACTAGCCCTGGACACTTCTTTATGACCCATGGGCTACACACATTTCAAACAATTTAAAACAGTCTGCCTCAGCAGCACACCAAGGCTTTATCACCTGATGACGGACGCTTGTGTCGCGCCCAAAACGTCGTGATTTATTTTATTTTATACCTACGTGACTTTACCGAAAGAACCAAAGAGTATAACTTGAGGCATCCAATAATAATACAATTCGCAGTCAACAAGCGACGCAATGCATACACACGTACACACACACACACGCTCGTACACGCAGGCACGGCACGTACGGAAATGCCCAGAGGTATGCTGGTGATACGGATGCCCAGATCGTGAATATCCGGAGCCCCGTATCGTTCCATGAGATGCTTCAGCAAGTCCGGCACCTTGAAGCGTGCCATCACTCCTTTGCCTCGGGAGCTGCGGCTCTTGGCCACGAAGGTCCTAAACTCTGCCGCAGACAACAACAACACGAGCGGGTTACGCAGAGCGCATGCTAGGGGAACAACGACGATGCATTGATTCGGACGTGATCATTCATCCTGAAGATCGCGATATGCACACCGGATCGCGTGCGTAAGAATTTATGTTTTAGATTTGTATACGTTGCGTGTCATTGTTTCACATTGTCCAACACCCACCCACTCCAGTCACTAGAGCCGGCTGTGTTCACGTTTTAAAACAAGGCGTTGAATCTAGAATTTATTTACGAGCCCTCAATCGCGATAATCGATTGATTCGCGACATGGGTGGCTGGGGTGGCGCGTATCGCTTCTGTTTATGTCTGCAAGGAATCACTTGCTGAGCCTTCGTATCATTTCAAATACCAAACAAATTCATGCATCAGTAGCACTGGTGCCTTGAAAAAGGGAAAAAATCCGATAAGCGACGTTTCGGGCAATGACCCTTCTTCATATTGCATAGAAAGGCCAGAGAGATTGAGTGAACAATAAGAATTGGAAACTGCACTTCACAGCGATTACCGTGTTTCAAAAGTTATTAGGTAACCATTCATATGAACCTTATGGTGGGACCCCAGGGTCCCATAAGTCTCCGGCTCTTGCATAAACATTATATTATATATAATGTAAACATTGTATTATAATGTAAACATTATATTATATATTATATATAATGTAAACATATTATAATGTAAACATAAACTGTGGTCTTTTTCACCAATGGGTTTGAAGGATGGTGGCAAGTGTTGTCTTGTTAAACTATGCCTTTAAAACTGAAAACTACTTACCTACAGTAGTTCTATTTAAATACACTATCGAAAACATAATCTACTCCCCTCTGACAATCATCGTGTTTCTCAGTGTGGATTTGTAAACACACTTGTTAAACAATACATAAAATAGTACGCGTTTTCAATGCGCTGTTCATATTGTAAAATGTGTTTATACCTATGTGACTCTACAGCAGTTGCAGAGCCGCACTTTTATATAATTCAGGTCAAAGCCAGATAAACAGTGGAGGATAAACATCGCATGAAGGCGGGGCAATTGTTGTGCAATCATTTCAGGTCAAATTTACAGGTGCGTTTTAGTCATGCCACACAGGTAGAGAGTTGAGAGTGAAACCTGGCCCACTGGCATCGTGAGTCATGGATCATGAGTCACCCGGACTTGTTGTGTTTGTTTATGGTTGCTATACAAGCCATCAAATCCACACCACGAAGAGAGTTGATGAACAAGTATGAGAGTGTGTAACTGGATTACATTCATGTGCACAGGCGTTTCAGATGTGAATATAAATAAGGTCGACTCAAACGCCACTCTTTAGGATTTGGCACACTCAATAACATTTTAATTGATAAATTAAGACCAACAAACCATAATCAAATGGATCATGCATCGATGTACCAATTGTGGTTACGGACTGCTAAAGAAGAAAATGATGAATGCAGATTCGAAGCGAGTTTAAACGTGAATCTACACCATTTAAATATATTTTAAACAACCCGTTGCAAACATGACAGCAATTTGAAATGTAGCACTGTACATCAGAACAATTTGAAAGACGTTAGAAATTTGAAACTGTCCAAAAAGAAAGGGGGAAAATAAATATATTTTTACATAATACAGGTTTTTTGGGTAAAATCGCGTAAATATAAAAATATGTCGGTAAACCCACCACCACCCGACACAGTTAATTAGTAAGGTCTGTCACTTAAATAGAACATGCCAATTCGTTACTAGTACAGCACACCGGTTGTGTGTTAGAGAGCAAAGCCACAACATTAACAATCTGAGTACGACGTTTCGCCAGTAATTGCAACCAGCGTCATCAGGAGGCAGCCAGATTTGTGGATTTTTAAATGTAGATTTATTTAAATCTAAATTTAAAAACATATAGAGAAACTGGAACATTATTATTACAGAATTTGGTGAGACGTCGAAAAGAGACTGACTCCAGCTTAGCTTGCAAGAACTAAGAGACACAGTGTGGCCATGTGGCCTTAATGAGAGACTCACTCCAGCTTAGCTTGCAAGAACTAAGAGACACTGTGTGGCCATGTGGCCTTAATGAGAGAGACTCACTCCAGCTTAGCTTGCAAGAACTAAGAGACACAGTGTGGCCATGTGGCCTTAATGAGAGACTCACTCCAGCTTAGCTTGCAAGAACTAAGAGACACAGTGTGGCCATGTGGCCTTAATGAGAGAGACTCACTCCAGCTTAGCTTGCAAGAACTAAGAGACACTGTGTGGCCATGTGGCCTTAATGAGAGAGACTCACTCCAGCTTAGCTTGCAAGAACTAAGAGACACAGTGTGGCCATGTGGCCTTAATGAGAGACTCACTCCAGCTTAGCTTGCAAGAACTAAGAGACACAGTGTGGCCATGTGGCCTTAATGAGAGACTCACTCCAGAGTAGCTTGCAAGAATTAAGAGACAGTGTGGCCATGTGGCCTTAATGAGAGAGACTGACTCCAGCTTAGCTTGCAAGAACTAAGAGACACAGTGTGGCCATGTGGCCTTAATGAGAGAGACTGACTCCAGCTTAGCTTGCAAGAACTAAGAGACACAGTGTGGCCATGTGGCCTTAATGAGAGAGACTGACTCCAGCTTAGCTTGCAAGAACTAAGAGACACAGTGTGACCATGTGACCTTAATGAGAGAGACTGACTCCAGCTTAGCTTGCAAGAACTAAGAGACACTGTGTGGCCATGTGGCCTTAATGAGAGAGACTGACTCAAGCTTAGCTTGAAAGAACTAAGAGACACAGTGTGGCCATGTGGTCTAATGAGAGAGACTCACTCCAGCTTAGCTTGCAAGAACTAAGAGACACTGTGTGGCCATGTGGCCTTAATGAGAAAGACTCACTCAAGCTTAGCTTGAAAGAACTAAGAGACACAGTGTGGCCATGAGGCCTTAAAGAGAGAGACTGACTCCAACTTAACTTGCAAGAACTAAGAGACACAGTGTGGCCATGTGGCCTTAATGAGAGAGACTCACTCCAGCTTAGCTTGCAAGAACTAAGAGACACAGTGTGGCCATGTGGCCTTAATGAGAGACTCACTCCAGCTTAGCTTGCAAGAACTAAGAGACAGTGTGGCCATGTGGCAATAATGAGAGAGACTCACTCCAGCTTAGCTTGCAAGAACTAAGAGACACTGTGTGGCCATGTGGCCTTAATGAGAGAGACTCACTCCAGCTTAGCTTGCAAGAACTAAGAGACACAGTGTGGCCATGTGGCCTTAATGAGAGACTCACTCCAGCTTAGCTTGCAAGAACTAAGAGACACAGTGTGGCCATGTGGCCTTAATGAGAGACTCACTCCAGAGTAGCTTGCAAGAATTAAGAGACAGTGTGGCCATGTGGCCTTAATGAGAGAGACTGACTCCAGCTTAGCTTGCAAGAACTAAGAGACACAGTGTGGCCATGTGGCCTTAATGAGAGAGACTGACTCCAGCTTAGCTTGCAAGAACTAAGAGACACAGTGTGGCCATGTGGCCTTAATGAGAGAGACTGACTCCAGCTTAGCTTGCAAGAACTAAGAGACACAGTGTGACCATGTGACCTTAATGAGAGAGACTGACTCCAGCTTAGCTTGCAAGAACTAAGAGACACTGTGTGGCCATGTGGCCTTAATGAGAGAGACTGACTCAAGCTTAGCTTGAAAGAACTAAGAGACACAGTGTGGCCATGTGGTCTTAATGAGAGAGACTCACTCCAGCTTAGCTTGCAAGAACTAAGAGACACTGTGTGGCCATGTGGCCTTAATGAGAAAGACTCACTCAAGCTTAGCTTGAAAGAACTAAGAGACACAGTGTGGCCATGAGGCCTTAAAGAGAGAGACTGACTCCAACTTAACTTGCAAGAACTAAGAGACACAGTGTGGCCATGTGGCCTTAATGAGAGAGACTCACTCCAGCTTAGCTTGCAAGAACTAAGAGACAGTGTGGCCATGTGGCAATAATGAGAGAGACTGACTCCAGCTTAGCTTGAAAGAACTAAGAGACACAGTGTGGCCATGTGGCCTTAATGAGAGAGACTGACTCCAGCTTAGCTTGCAAGAACTAAGAGACACAGTGTGGCCATGTGGCCTTAATGAGAGAGACTGATTCCAGCTTAGCTTGCAAGAACTAAGAGACACAGTGTGGCCATGTGGCCTTAATGAGAGAGACTCACTCCAGCTTAGCTTGCAAGAACTAAGAGACACTGTGTGGCCATGTGGCCTTAATGAGAGAGACTGATTCCAGCTTAGCTTGCAAGAACTAAGAGACACAGTGTGGCCATGTGGCCTTAATGAGAGAGACTGATTCCAGCTTAGCTTGCAAGAACTAAGAGACACAGTGTGGCCATGTGGCCTTAATGAGAGAGACTGATTCCAGCTTAGCTTGCAAGAACTAAGAGACACAGTGTGGCCATGTGGCCTTAATGAGAGAGACTCACTCCAGCTTAGCTTGCAAGAACTAAGAGACACTGTGTGGCCATGTGGCTTTAATGAGAGAGACTGATTCCAGCTTAGCTTGCAAGAACTAAGAGACACAGTGTGGCCATGTGGCCTTAATGAGAGAAACTCACTCCAGCTTAGCTTGCAAGAACTAAGAGATTCAGTATGGCCATGTGGCCTTAATGAGAGAGACTGACTCCAACTTAACTTGCAAGAACTAAGATACACTGTGTGGCCATGTGGCCTTAATGAGAGAGACTGACTCCAGCTTAGCTTGCAAGAACTAAGAGACACAGTGTGGCCATGTGGCCTTAATGAGAGAGATTGACTCCAGCTTAGCTTGCAAGAACTAAGAGACACAGTGTGGCCATGTGGCCTTAATGAGAGAGACTGATTCCAGCATAGCTTGCAAGAACTAAGAGATACAGTGTGGCCATGTGGCCTTAATGAGAGAGACTGACTCCAGCTTAGCTTGCAAGAACTAAGAGACACAGTGTGACCATGTGACCTTAATGAGAGAGACTGACTCCAGCTTAGCTTGCAAGAACTAAGAGACACAGTGTGACCATGTGACCTTAATGAGAGAGACTGACTCAAGCTTAGCTTGCAAGAACTAAGAGACACTGTGTGGCCATGTGGCCTTAATGAGAGAGACTGACTCAAGCTTAGCTTGCAAGAACTAAGAGACACAGTGTGGCCATGTGGCCTTAATGAGAGACTCACTCCAGCTTAGCTTGCAAGAACTAAGAGACACAGTGTGGCCATGTGGCCTTAATGAGAGAGACTCACTCCAGCTTAGCTTGCAAGAACTAAGAGACACTGTGTGGCCATGTGGCCTTAATGAGAGAGACTCACTCCAGCTTAGCTTGCAAGAACTAAGAGACACAGTGTGGCCATGTGGCCTTAATGAGAGACTCACTCCAGCGTAGCTTGCAAGAATTAAGAGACAGTGTGGCCATGTGGCCTTAATGAGAGAGACTGACTCCAGCTTAGCTTGCAAGAACTAAGAGACACAGTGTGGCCATGTGGCCTTAATGAGAGAGACTGACTCCAGCTTAGCTTGCAAGAACTAAGAGACACTGTGTGGCCATGTGGCCTTAATGAGAGAGACTGACTCAAGCTTAGCTTGAAAGAACTAAGAGACACAGTGTGGCCATGTGACCTTAATGAGAGAGACTGATTCCAGCTTAGCTTGCAAGAACTAAGAGACACAGTGTGGCCATGTGGCCTTAATGAGAGAGACTGACTCCAGCTTAGCTTGCAAGAACTAAGAGACACAGTGTGACCATGTGACCTTAATGAGAGAGACTGACTCCAGCTTAGCTTGCAAGAACTAAGATACACTGTGTGGCCATGTGGCCTTAATGAGAGAGACTGACTCAAGCTTAGCTTGAAAGAACTAAGAGACACAGTGTGGCCATGTGGCCTTAATGAGAGAGATTGACTCCAGCTTAGCTTGCAAGAACTAAGAGACACAGTGTGGCCATGTGGCCTTAATGAGAGAGACTGACTCCAGCTTAGCTTGCAAGAACTAAGAGACACAGTGTGGCCATGTGGCCTTAATGAGACTCACTCCAGCTTAGCTTGCAAGAACTAAGAGACTCAGTGTGGCCATGTGGCCTTAATGAGAGAGACTGACTCCAACTTAACTTGCAAGAACTAAGAGACACTGTGTGGCCATGTGGCCTTAATGAGAGAGACTCAGCTTAGCTTGCAAGAACTAAGAGACACAGTGTGGCCATGTGGCCTTAATGAGAGACTCACTCCAGCTTAGCTTGCAAGAACTAAGAGACACAGTGTGGCCATGTGGCCTTAATGAGAGAGACTCACTCCAGCTTAGCTTGCAAGAACTAAGAGACAGTGTGTGGCCATGTGGCCTTAATGAGAGAGACTCACTCCAGCTTAGCTTGCAAGAACTAAGAGACACAGTGTGGCCATGTGGCCTTAATGAGAGACTCACTCCAGCTTAGCTTGCAAGAACTAAGAGACAGTGTGGCCATGTGGCCTTAATGAGAGAGACTGACTCCAGCTTAGCTTGCAAGAACTAAGAGACACAGTGTGGCCATGTGGCCTTAATGAGAGAGACTGACTCCAGCTTAGCTTGCAAGAACTAAGAGACACAGTGTGGCCATGTGGCCTTAATGAGAGAGACTGACTCCAGCTTAGCTTGCAAGAACTAAGATACACAGTGTGGCCATGTGGCCTTAATGAGAGAGATTGACTCCAGCTTAGCTTGCAAGAACTAAGAGACACAGTGTGGCCATGTGGCCTTAATGAGAGAGACTGATTCCAGCATAGCTTGCAAGAACTAAGAGACACAGTGTGGCCATGTGGCCTTAATGAGAGAGACTGACTCCAGCTTAGCTTGCAAGAACTAAGAGACACAGTGTGACCATGTGACCTTAATGAGAGAGACTGACTCCAGCTTAGCTTGCAAGAACTAAGAGACAGTGTGGCCATGTGGCCTTAATGAGAGAGACTGACTCCAGCTTAGCTTGCAAGAACTAAGAGACACAGTGTGACCATGTGACCTTAATGAGAGAGACTGACTCAAGCTTAGCTTGCAAGAACTAAGAGACACTGTGTGGCCATGTGGCCTTAATGAGAGAGACTGACTCAAGCTTAGCTTGCAAGAACTAAGAGACACAGTGCGGCCATGTGGCCTTAATGAGAGAGACTGACTCCAACTTAACTTGCAAGAACTAAGATACACTGTGTGGCCATGTGGCCTTAATGAGAGAGACTGACTCCAGCTTAGCTTGCAAGAACTAAGAGACACAGTGTGGCCATGTGGCCTTAATGAGAGAGATTGACTCCAGCTTAGCTTGCAAGAACTAAGAGACACAGTGTGGCCATGTGGCCTTAATGAGAGAGACTGATTCCAGCATAGCTTGCAAGAACTAAGAGACACAGTGTGGCCATGTGGCCTTAATGAGAGAGACTGACTCCAACTTAACTTGCAAGAACTAAGAGACACTGTGTGGCCATGTGGCCTTAATGAGAGAGACTCACTCCAGCTTAGCTTGCAAGAACTAAGAGACAGTGTGTGGCCATGTGGCCTTAATGAGAGAGACTCACTCCAGCTTAGCTTGCAAGAACTAAGAAACACAGTGTGGCCATGTGGCCTTAATGAGAGACTCACTCCAGCTTAGCTTGCAAGAACTAAGAGACAGTGTGGCCATGTGGCCTTAATGAGAGAGACTGACTCCAGCTTAGCTTGCAAGAACTAAGAGACACAGTGTGGCCATGTGGCCTTAATGAGAGAGACTGACTTCAGCTTAGCTTGCAAGAACTAAGAGACACAGTGTGGCCATGTGGCCTTAATGAGAGAGACTGATTCCAGCTTAGCTTGCAAGAACTAAGAGACACAGTGTGGCCATGTGGCCTTAATGAGAGAGACTGACTCCAGCTTAGCTTGCAAGAACTAAGAGACACAGTGTGACCATGTGACCTTAATGAGAAAGACTGACTCCAGCTTAGCTTGCAAGAACTAAGAGACACTGTGTGGCCATGTGGCCTTAATGAGAGAGACTGACTCAAGCTTAGCTTGAAAGAACTAAGAGACACAGTGTGGCCATGTGGCCTTAATGAGAGAGACTCACTCCAGCTTAGCTTGCAAGAACTAAGAGACACTGTGTGGCCATGTGGCCTTAATGAGAAAGACTCACTCCAGCTTAGCTTGCAAGAACTAAGAGACTCAGTGTGGCCATGTGGCCTTAAAGAGAGAGACTGACTCCAACTTAACTTGCAAGAACTAAGATACACTGTGTGGCCATGTGGCCTTAATGAGAGAGACTCACTCCAGCTTAGCTTGCAAGAACTAAGAGACACAGTGTGGCCATGTGGCCTTAATGAGAGACTCACTCCAGCTTAGCTTGCAAGAACTAAGAGACAGTGTGGCCATGTGGCAACAATGAGAGAGACTGACTCCAGCTTAGCTTGCAAGAACTAAGAGACACAGTGTGGCCATGTGGCCTTAATGAGAGAGACTGATTCCAGCATAGCTTGCAAGAACTAAGAGACACAGTGTGGCCATGTGGCCTTAATGAGAGAGACTGACTCCAGCTTAGCTTGCAAGAACTAAGAGACACAGTGTGACCATGTGACCTTAATGAGAGAGACTGACTCAAGCTTAGCTTGCAAGAACTAAGAGACACTGTGTGGCCATGTGGCCTTAATGAGAGAGACTGACTCAAGCTTAGCTTGCAAGAACTAAGAGACACAGTGTGGCCATGTGGCCTTAATGAGAGAGACTGACTCCAGCTTAGCTTGCAAGAACTAAGAGACACAGTGTGGCCATGTGGCCTTAATGAGAGAGACTGATTCCAGCTTAGCTTGCAAGAACTAAGAGACACAGTGTGGCCATGTGGCCTTAATGAGAGAGACTGATTCCAGCATAGCTTGCAAGAACTAAGAGACACAGTGTGGCCATGTGGCCTTAATGAGAGAGACTGACTCCAGCTTAGCTTGCAAGAACTAAGAGACACAGTGTGACCATGTGACCTTAATGAGAGAGACTGACTCCAGCTTAGCTTGCAAGAACTAAGAGACACAGTGTGACCATGTGACCTTAATGAGAGAGACTGACTCAAGCTTAGCTTGCAAGAACTAAGAGACACTGTGTGGCCATGTGGCCTTAATGAGAGAGACTGACTCAAGCTTAGCTTGCAAGAACTAAGAGACACAGTGTGGCCATGTGACCTTAATGAGAGAGACTCACTCCAGCTTAGCTTGCAAGAACTAAGAGACACTGTGTGGCCATGTGGCCTTAATGAGAGAGACTGACTCCAGCTTAGCTTGCAAGAACTAAGAGACACAGTGTGACCATGTGACCTTAATGAGAGAGACTGACTCCAGCTTAGCTTGCAAGAACTAAGAGACACTGTGTGGCCATGTGGCCTTAATGAGAGAGACTGACTCCAGCTTAGCTTGCAAGAACTAAGAGACACAGTGTGACCATGTGACCTTAATGAGAGAGACTGACTCAAGCTTAGCTTGCAAGAACTAAGAGACACTGTGTGGCCATGTGGCCTTAATGAGAGAGACTGACTCAAGCTTAGCTTGCAAGAACTAAAAGACACAGTGTGGCCATGTGGCCTTAATGAGAGAGACTCACTCCAGCTTAGCTTGCAAGAACTAAGAGACACTGTGTGGCCATGTGGCCTTAATGAGAAAGACTCACTCCAGCTTAGCTTGCAAGAACTAAGAGACTCAGTGTGGCCATGTGGCCTTAATGAGAAAGACTGACTCCAACTTAACTTGCAAGAACTAAGATACACTGTGTGACCATGTGGCCTTAATGAGAGAGACTCACTCCAGCTTAGCTTGCAAGAACTAAGAGACACAGTGTGGCCATGTGGCCTTAATGAGAGACTCACTCCAGCTTAGCTTGCAAGAACTAAGAGACAGTGTGGCCATGTGGCCTTAATGAGAGAGACTGACTCCAGCTTAGCTTGCAAGAACTAAGAGACACAGTGTGGCCATGTGGCCTTAATGAGAGAGACTGACTCCAGCTTAGCTTGCAAGATCTAAGAGACACAGTGTGGCCATGTGGCCTTAATGAGAGAGACTGATTTCAGCTTAGCTTGCAAGAACTAAGAGACACTGTGTGGCCATGTGGCCTTAATGAGAGAGACTGACTCAAGCTTAGCTTGCAAGAACTAAGAGACACAGTGTGGCAATGTGGCCTTAATGAGAGAGACTCACTCCAGCTTAGCTTGCAATAACTAAGAGACACTGTGTGGCCATGTGGCCTTAATGAGAAAGACTCACTCCAGCTTAGCTTGCAAGAACTAAGAGACTCAGTATGGCCATGTGGCCTTAATGAGAAAGACTCACTCCAGCTTAGCTTGCAAGAACTAAGAGACTCAGTGTGGCCATGTGGCCTTAATGAGAGAGACTGACTCCAACTTAACTTGCAAGAACTAAGAGACACAGTGTGGCCATGTGGCCTTAATGAGAGACTCACTCCAGCTTAGCTTGCAAGAACTAAGAGACAGTGTGGCCATGTGGCCTTAATGAGAGAGACTGACTCCAGCTTAGCTTGCAAGAACTAAGAGACACAGTGTGGCCATGTGGCCTTAATGAGAGAGACTGACTCCAGCTTAGCTTGCAAGAACTAAGAGACACAGTGTGGCCATGTGGCCTTAATGAGAGAGACTGATTCCAGCTTAGCTTGCAAGAACTAAGAGACACAGTGTGGCCATGTGGCCTTAATGAGAGAGACTGACTCCAGCTTAGCTTGCAAGAACTAAGAGACACAGTGTGACCATGTGACCTTAATGAGAGAGACTGACTCCAGCATAGCTTGCAAGAACTAAGAGACACTGTGTGGCCATGTGGCCTTAATGAGAGAGACTGACAAAAGCTTAGCTTGCAAGAACTAAGAGACACAGTGTGGCCATGTGGCCTTAATGAGAGAGACTCACTCCAGCTTAGCTTGCAAGAACTAAGAGACACTGTGTGGACATGTGGCCTTAATCAGAGAGACTGACTCCAACTTAACTTGCAAGAACTAAGATACACTGTGTGGCCATGTGGCCTTAATGAGAGAGACTCACTCCAGCTAAGCTTGCAAGAACTAAGAGACACAGTGTGGCCATGTGGCCTTAATGAGAGAGACTCACTCCAGCTTAGCTTGCAAGAACTAAGAGACTCAGTATGGCCATGTGGCCTTAATCAGAGAGACTGACTCCAACTTAACTTGCAAGAACTAAGATACACTGTGTGGCCATGTGGCCTTAATGAGAGAGACTCACTCCAGCTAAGCTTGCAAGAACTAAGAGACTCAGTATGGCCATGTGGCCTTAATCAGAGAGACTGACTCCAACTTAACTTGCAAGAACTAAGATACACTGTGTGGCCATGTGGCCTTAATGAGAGAGACTCACTCCAGCTAAGCTTGCAAGAACTAAGAGACACAGTGTGGCCATGTGGCCTTAATGAGAGACTCACTCCAGCTTAGCTTGCAAGAACTAAGAGACAGTGTGGCCATGTAGCCTTAATGAGAGAGACTGACTCCAGCTTAGCTTGCAAGAACTAAGAGACACAGTGTGGCCATGTGGCCTTAATGAGAGAGACTGACTCCAGCTTAGCTTGCAAGATCTAAGAGACACAGTGTGGCCATGTGGCCTTAATGAGAGAGACTGATTTCAGCTTAGCTTGCAAGAACTAAGAGACACTGTGTGGCCATGTGGCCTTAATGAGAGAGACTGACTCAAGCTTAGCTTGCAAGAACTAAGAGACACAGTGTGGCAATGTGGCCTTAATGAGAGAGACTCACTCCAGCTTAGCTTGCAATAACTAAGAGACACTGTGTGGCCATGTGGCCTTAATGAGAAAGACTCACTCCAGCTTAGCTTGCAAGAACTAAGAGACTCAGTATGGCCATGTGGCCTTAATGAGAAAGACTCACTCCAGCTTAGCTTGCAAGAACTAAGAGACTCAGTGTGGCCATGTGGCCTTAATGAGAGAGACTGACTCCAACTTAACTTGCAAGAACTAAGAGACACAGTGTGGCCATGTGGCCTTAATGAGAGACTCACTCCAGCTTAGCTTGCAAGAACTAAGAGACAGTGTGGCCATGTGGCCTTAATGAGAGAGACTGACTCCAGCTTAGCTTGCAAGAACTAAGAGACACAGTGTGGCCATGTGGCCTTAATGAGAGAGACTGACTCCAGCTTAGCTTGCAAGAACTAAGAGACACAGTGTGGCCATGTGGCCTTAATGAGAGAGACTGATTCCAGCTTAGCTTGCAAGAACTAAGAGACACAGTGTGGCCATGTGGCCTTAATGAGAGAGACTGACTCCAGCTTAGCTTGCAAGAACTAAGAGACACAGTGTGACCATGTGACCTTAATGAGAGAGACTGACTCCAGCATAGCTTGCAAGAACTAAGAGACACTGTGTGGCCATGTGGCCTTAATGAGAGAGACTGACAAAAGCTTAGCTTGCAAGAACTAAGAGACACAGTGTGGCCATGTGGCCTTAATGAGAGAGACTCACTCCAGCTTAGCTTGCAAGAACTAAGAGACACTGTGTGGACATGTGGCCTTAATCAGAGAGACTGACTCCAACTTAACTTGCAAGAACTAAGATACACTGTGTGGCCATGTGGCCTTAATGAGAGAGACTCACTCCAGCTAAGCTTGCAAGAACTAAGAGACACAGTGTGGCCATGTGGCCTTAATGAGAGAGACTCACTCCAGCTTAGCTTGCAAGAACTAAGAGACTCAGTATGGCCATGTGGCCTTAATCAGAGAGACTGACTCCAACTTAACTTGCAAGAACTAAGATACACTGTGTGGCCATGTGGCCTTAATGAGAGAGACTCACTCCAGCTAAGCTTGCAAGAACTAAGAGACACAGTGTGGCCATGTGGCCTTAATGAGAGACTCACTCCAGCTTAGCTTGCAAGAACTAAGAGACAGTGTGGCCATGTAGCCTTAATGAGAGAGACTGACTCCAGCTTAGCTTGCAAGAACTAAGAGACACAGTGTGGCCATGTGGCCTTAATGAGATAGACTGACTCCAGCTTAGCTTGCAAGAACTAAGAGACACAGTGTGGCCATGTGGCCTTAATGAGAGAGACTGACTCCAGCTTAGCTTGCAAGAACTAAGAGACACAGTGTGACAATGTGACCTTAATGAGAGAGACTGACTCCAGCTTAGCTTGCAAGAACTAAGAGACACTGTGTGGCCATGTGGCCTTAATGAGAGAGACTGACTCAAGCTTAGCTTGCAAGAACTAAGAGACACAGTGTGGCCATGTGACCTTAATGAGAGAGACTCACTCCAGCTTAGCTTGCAAGAACTAAGAGACACTGTGTGGCCATGTGGCCTTAATGAGAGAGACTGACTCCAGCTTAGCTTGCAAGAACTAAGAGACACAGTGTGACCATGTGACCTTAATGAGAGAGACTGACTCCAGCTTAGCTTGCAAGAACTAAGAGACACTGTGTGGCCATGTGGCCTTAATGAGAGAGACTGACTCCAGCTTAGCTTGCAAGAACTAAGAGACACAGTGTGACCATGTGACCTTAATGAGAGAGACTGACTCAAGCTTAGCTTGCAAGAACTAAGAGACACTGTGTGGCCATGTGGCCTTAATGAGAGAGACTGACTCAAGCTTAGCTTGCAAGAACTAAAAGACACAGTGTGGCCATGTGGCCTTAATGAGAGAGACTCACTCCAGCTTAGCTTGCAAGAACTAAGAGACACTGTGTGGCCATGTGGCCTTAATGAGAAAGACTCACTCCAGCTTAGCTTGCAAGAACTAAGAGACTCAGTGTGGCCATGTGGCCTTAATGAGAAAGACTGACTCCAACTTAACTTGCAAGAACTAAGATACACTGTGTGACCATGTGGCCTTAATGAGAGAGACTCACTCCAGCTTAGCTTGCAAGAACTAAGAGACACAGTGTGGCCATGTGACCTTAATGAGAGACTCACTCCAGCTTAGCTTGCAAGAACTAAGAGACAGTGTGGCCATGTGGCCTTAATGAGAGAGACTGACTCCAGCTTAGCTTGCAAGAACTAAGAGACACAGTGTGGCCATGTGGCCTTAATGAGATAGACTGACTCCAGCTTAGCTTGCAAGAACTAAGAGACACAGTGTGGCCATGTGGCCTTAATGAGAGAGACTGATTCCAGCTTAGCTTGCAAAAACTAAGAGACACAGTGTGGCCATGTGGCCTTAATGAGAGAGACTGACTCCAGCTTAGCTTGCAAGAACTAAGAGACACAGTGTGACCATGTGACCTTAATGAGAGAGACTCACTCCAGCTTAGCTTGCAAGAACTAAGAGACACTGTGTGGCCATGTGGCCTTAATGAGAGAGACTGACTCCAGCTTAGCTTGCAAGAACTAAGAGACACAGTGTGACCATGTGACCTTAATGAGAGAGACTGACTCCAGCTTAGCTTGCAAGAACTAAGAGACACTGTGTGGCCATGTGGCCTTAATGAGAGAGACTGACTCCAGCTTAGCTTGCAAGAACTAAGAGACCCAGTGTGACCATGTGACCTTAATGAGAGAGACTGACTCAAGCTTAGCTTGCAAGAACTAAGAGACACTGTGTGGCCATGTGGCCTTAATGAGAGAGACTCACTCCAGCTTAGCTTGCAAGAACTAAGAGACACAGTGTGGCCATGTGGCCTTAATGAGAGACTCACTCCAGCTTAGCTTGCAAGAACTAAGAGACAGTGTGGCCATGTAGCCTTAATGAGAGAGACTGACTCCAGCTTAGCTTGCAAGAACTAAGAGACACAGTGTGGCCATGTGGCCTTAATGAGATAGACTGACTCCAGCTTAGCTTGCAAGAACTAAGAGACACAGTGTGGCCATGTGGCCTTAATGAGAGAGACTGATTCCAGCTTAGCTTGCAAAAACTAAGAGACACAGTGTGGCCATGTGGCCTTAATGAGAGAGACTGACTCCAGCTTAGCTTGCAAGAACTAAGAGACACAGTGTGACCATGTGACCTTAATGAGAGAGACTGACTCCAGCTTAGCTTGCAAGAACTAAGAGACACTGTGTCGCCATGTGGCCTTAATGAGAGAGACTGACTCAAGCTTAGCTTGCAAGAACTAAGAGACACAGTGTGGCCATGTGACCTTAATGAGAGAGACTCACTCCAGCTTAGCTTGCAAGAACTAAGAGACACTGTGTGGCCATGTGGCCTTAATGAGAGAGACTGACTCCAGCTTAGCTTGCAAGAACTAAGAGACACAGTGTGACCATGTGACCTTAATGAGAGAGACTGACTCCAGCTTAGCTTGCAAGAACTAAGAGACACTGTGTGGCCATGTGGCCTTAATGAGAGAGACTGACTCCAGCTTAGCTTGCAAGAACTAAGAGACACAGTGTGACCATGTGACCTTAATGAGAGAGACTGACTCAAGCTTAGCTTGCAAGAACTAAGAGACACTGTGTGGCCATGTGGCATTAATGAGAGAGACTAACTCAAGCTTAGCTTGCAAGAACTAAAAGACACAGTGTGGCCATGTGGCCTTAATGAGAGAGACTCACTCCAGCTTAGCTTGCAAGAACTAAGAGACACTGTGTGGCCATGTGGCCTTAATGAGAAAGACTCACTCCAGCTTAGCTTGCAAGAACTAAGAGACTCAGTGTGGCCATGTGGCCTTAATGAGAAAGACTGACTCCAACTTAACTTGCAAGAACTAAGATACACTGTGTGACCATGTGGCCTTAATGAGAGAGACTCACTCCAGCTTAGCTTGCAAGAACTAAGAGACACAGTGTGACCATGTGACCTTAATGAGAGAGACTGACTCCAGCTTAGCTTGCAAGAACTAAGAGACACTGTGTGGCCATGTGGCCTTAATGAGAGAGACTGACTCCAGCTTAGCTTGCAAGAACTAAGAGACACAGTGTGACCATGTGACCTTAATGAGAGAGACTGACTCAAGCTTAGCTTGCAAGAACTAAGAGACACTGTGTGGCCATGTGGCATTAATGAGAGAGACTAACTCAAGCTTAGCTTGCAAGAACTAAAAGACACAGTGTGGCCATGTGGCCTTAATGAGAGAGACTCACTCCAGCTTAGCTTGCAAGAACTAAGAGACACTGTGTGGCCATGTGGCCTTAATGAGAAAGACTCACTCCAGCTTAGCTTGCAAGAACTAAGAGACACTGTGTGGCCATGTGGCCTTAATGAGAGAGACTGACTCCAGCTTAGCTTGCAAGAACTAAGAGACACAGTGTGACCATGTGACCTTAATGAGAGAGACTGACTCAAGCTTAGCTTGCAAGAACTAAGAGACACTGTGTGGCCATGTGGCATTAATGAGAGAGACTAACTCAAGCTTAGCTTGCAAGAACTAAAAGACACAGTGTGGCCATGTGGCCTTAATGAGAGAGACTCACTCCAGCTTAGCTTGCAAGAACTAAGAGACACTGTGTGGCCATGTGGCCTTAATGAGAAAGACTCACTCCAGCTTAGCTTGCAAGAACTAAGAGACTCAGTGTGGCCATGTGGCCTTAATGAGAAAGACTGACTCCAACTTAACTTGCAAGAACTAAGATACACTGTGTGACCATGTGGCCTTAATGAGAGAGACTCACTCCAGCTTAGCTTGCAAGAACTAAGAGACACAGTGTGACCATGTGACCTTAATGAGAGAGACTGACTCCAGCTTAGCTTGCAAGAACTAAGAGACACTGTGTGGCCATGTGGCCTTAATGAGAGAGACTGACTCCAGCTTAGCTTGCAAGAACTAAGAGACACAGTGTGACCATGTGACCTTAATGAGAGAGACTGACTCAAGCTTAGCTTGCAAGAACTAAGAGACACTGTGTGGCCATGTGGCATTAATGAGAGAGACTAACTCAAGCTTAGCTTGCAAGAACTAAAAGACACAGTGTGGCCATGTGGCCTTAATGAGAGAGACTCACTCCAGCTTAGCTTGCAAGAACTAAGAGACACTGTGTGGCCATGTGGCCTTAATGAGAAAGACTCACTCCAGCTTAGCTTGCAAGAACTAAGAGACTCAGTGTGGCCATGTGGCCTTAATGAGAAAGACTGACTCCAACTTAACTTGCAAGAACTAAGATACACTGTGTGACCATGTGGCCTTAATGAGAGAGACTCACTCCAGCTTAGCTTGCAAGAACTAAGAGATTCAGTATGGCCATGTGGCCTTAATGAGAGAGACTGACTCCAACTTAACTTGCAAGAACTAAGATACACTGTGTGGCCATGTGGCCTTAATGAGAGAGACTCACTCCAGCTAAGCTTGCAAGAACTAAGAGACACAGTGTGGCCATGTGGCCTTAATGAGAGAGACTCACTCCAGCTTAGCTTGCAAGAACTAAGAGACACTGTGTGGCCATGTGGCCTTAATGAGAAAGACTCACTCCAGCTTAGCTTGCAAGAACTAAGAGACTCAGTGTGGCCATGTGGCCTTAAAGAGAGAGACTGACTCCAACTTAACTTGCAAGAACTAAGATACACTGTGTGGCCATGTGGCCTTAATGAGAGAGACTCACTCCAGCTTAGCTTGCAAGAACTAAGAGACACAGTGTGGCCATGTGGCCTTAATGAGAGACTCACTCCAGCTTAGCTTGCAAGAACTAAGAGACAGTGTGGCCATGTGGCAACAATGAGAGAGACTGACTCCAGCTTAGCTTGCAAGAACTAAGAGACACAGTGTGGCCATGTGGCCTTAATGAGAGAGACTGATTCCAGCATAGCTTGCAAGAACTAAGAGACACAGTGTGGCCATGTGGCCTTAATGAGAGAGACTGACTCCAGCTTAGCTTGCAAGAACTAAGAGACACAGTGTGACCATGTGACCTTAATGAGAGAGACTGACTCAAGCTTAGCTTGCAAGAACTAAGAGACACTGTGTGGCCATGTGGCCTTAATGAGAGAGACTGACTCAAGCTTAGCTTGCAAGAACTAAGAGACACAGTGTGGCCATGTGGCCTTAATGAGAGAGACTGACTCCAGCTTAGCTTGCAAGAACTAAGAGACACAGTGTGGCCATGTGGCCTTAATGAGAGAGACTGATTCCAGCTTAGCTTGCAAGAACTAAGAGACACAGTGTGGCCATGTGGCCTTAATGAGAGAGACTGATTCCAGCATAGCTTGCAAGAACTAAGAGACACAGTGTGGCCATGTGGCCTTAATGAGAGAGACTGACTCCAGCTTAGCTTGCAAGAACTAAGAGACACAGTGTGACCATGTGACCTTAATGAGAGAGACTGACTCCAGCTTAGCTTGCAAGAACTAAGAGACACAGTGTGACCATGTGACCTTAATGAGAGAGACTGACTCAAGCTTAGCTTGCAAGAACTAAGAGACACTGTGTGGCCATGTGGCCTTAATGAGAGAGACTGACTCAAGCTTAGCTTGCAAGAACTAAGAGACACAGTGTGGCCATGTGACCTTAATGAGAGAGACTCACTCCAGCTTAGCTTGCAAGAACTAAGAGACACTGTGTGGCCATGTGGCCTTAATGAGAGAGACTGACTCCAGCTTAGCTTGCAAGAACTAAGAGACACAGTGTGACCATGTGACCTTAATGAGAGAGACTGACTCCAGCTTAGCTTGCAAGAACTAAGAGACACTGTGTGGCCATGTGGCCTTAATGAGAGAGACTGACTCCAGCTTAGCTTGCAAGAACTAAGAGACACAGTGTGACCATGTGACCTTAATGAGAGAGACTGACTCAAGCTTAGCTTGCAAGAACTAAGAGACACTGTGTGGCCATGTGGCCTTAATGAGAGAGACTGACTCAAGCTTAGCTTGCAAGAACTAAAAGACACAGTGTGGCCATGTGGCCTTAATGAGAGAGACTCACTCCAGCTTAGCTTGCAAGAACTAAGAGACACTGTGTGGCCATGTGGCCTTAATGAGAAAGACTCACTCCAGCTTAGCTTGCAAGAACTAAGAGACTCAGTGTGGCCATGTGGCCTTAATGAGAAAGACTGACTCCAACTTAACTTGCAAGAACTAAGATACACTGTGTGACCATGTGGCCTTAATGAGAGAGACTCACTCCAGCTTAGCTTGCAAGAACTAAGAGATTCAGTATGGCCATGTGGCCTTAATGAGAGAGACTGACTCCAACTTAACTTGCAAGAACTAAGATACACTGTGTGGCCATGTGGCCTTAATGAGAGAGACTGACTCCAGCTTAGCTTGCAAGAACTAAGAGACACAGTGTGACCATGTGACCTTAATGAGAGAGACTGACTCAAGCTTAGCTTGCAAGAACTAAGAGACACTGTGTGGCCATGTGGCCTTAATGAGAGAGACTGACTCAAGCTTAGCTTGCAAGAACTAAAAGACACAGTGTGGCCATGTGGCCTTAATGAGAGAGATTCACTCCAGCTTAGCTTGCAAGAACTAAGAGACACTGTGTGGCCATGTGGCCTTAATGAGAAAGACTCACTCCAGCTTAGCTTGCAAGAACTAAGAGACTCAGTGTGGCCATGTGGCCTTAATGAGAAAGACTGACTCCAACTTAACTTGCAAGAACTAAGATACACTGTGTGACCATGTGGCCTTAATGAGAGAGACTCACTCCAGCTTAGCTTGCAAGAACTAAGAGACACAGTGTGGCCATGTGGCCTTAATGAGAGACTCACTCCAGCTTAGCTTGCAAGAACTAAGAGACAGTGTGGCCATGTGGCCTTAATGAGAGAGACTGACTCCAGCTTAGCTTGCAAGAACTAAGAGACACAGTGTGGCCATGTGGCCTTAATGAGAGAGACTGACTCCAGCTTAGCTTGCAAGATCTAAGAGACACAGTGTGGCCATGTGGCCTTAATGAGAGAGACTGATTTCAGCTTAGCTTGCAAGAACTAAGAGACACTGTGTGGCCATGTGGCCTTAATGAGAGAGACTGACTCAAGCTTAGCTTGCAAGAACTAAGAGACACAGTGTGGCAATGTGGCCTTAATGAGAGAGACTCACTCCAGCTTAGCTTGCAATAACTAAGAGACACTGTGTGGCCATGTGGCCTTAATGAGAAAGACTCACTCCAGCTTAGCTCGCAAGAACTAAGAGACTCAGTATGGCCATGTGGCCTTAATGAGAAAGACTCACTCCAGCTTAGCTTGCAAGAACTAAGAGACTCAGTGTGGCCATGTGGCCTTAATGAGAGAGACTGACTCCAACTTAACTTGCAAGAACTAAGAGACACAGTGTGGCCATGTGGCCTTAATGAGAGACTCACTCCAGCTTAGCTTGCAAGAACTAAGAGACAGTGTGGCCATGTGGCCTTAATGAGAGAGACTGACTCCAGCTTAGCTTGCAAGAACTAAGAGACACAGTGTGGCCATGTGGCCTTAATGAGAGAGACTGACTCCAGCTTAGCTTGCAAGAACTAAGAGACACAGTGTGGCCATGTGGCCTTAATGAGAGAGACTGATTCCAGCTTAGCTTGCAAGAACTAAGAGACACAGTGTGGCCATGTGGCCTTAATGAGAGAGACTGACTCCAGCTTAGCTTGCAAGAACTAAGAGACACAGTGTGACCATGTGACCTTAATGAGAGAGACTGACTCCAGCATAGCTTGCAAGAACTAAGAGACACTGTGTGGCCATGTGGCCTTAATGAGAGAGACTGACAAAAGCTTAGCTTGCAAGAACTAAGAGACACAGTGTGGCCATGTGGCCTTAATGAGAGAGACTCACTCCAGCTTAGCTTGCAAGAACTAAGAGACACTGTGTGGACATGTGGCCTTAATCAGAGAGACTGACTCCAACTTAACTTGCAAGAACTAAGATACACTGTGTGGCCATGTGGCCTTAATGAGAGAGACTCACTCCAGCTAAGCTTGCAAGAACTAAGAGACACAGTGTGGCCATGTGGCCTTAATGAGAGAGACTCACTCCAGCTTAGCTTGCAAGAACTAAGAGACTCAGTATGGCCATGTGGCCTTAATCAGAGAGACTGACTCCAACTTAACTTGCAAGAACTAAGATACACTGTGTGGCCATGTGGCCTTAATGAGAGAGACTCACTCCAGCTAAGCTTGCAAGAACTAAGAGACACAGTGTGGCCATGTGGCCTTAATGAGAGAGACTCACTCCAGCTTAGCTTGCAAGAACTAAGAGACTCAGTATGGCCATGTGGCCTTAATCAGAGAGACTGACTCCAACTTAACTTGCAAGAACTAAGATACACTGTGTGGCCATGTGGCCTTAATGAGAGAGACTCACTCCAGCTAAGCTTGCAAGAACTAAGAGACACAGTGTGGCCATGTGGCCTTAATGAGAGACTCACTCCAGCTTATCTTGCAAGAACTAAGAGACAGTGTGGCCATGTAGCCTTAATGAGAGAGACTGACTCCAGCTTAGCTTGCAAGAACTAAGAGACACAGTGTGGCCATGTGGCCTTAATGAGATAGACTGACTCCAGCTTAGCTTGCAAGAACTAAGAGACACAGTGTGGCCATGTGGCCTTAATGAGAGAGACTGACTCCAGCTTAGCTTGCAAGAACTAAGAGACACAGTGTGACAATGTGACCTTAATGAGAGAGACTGACTCCAGCTTAGCTTGCAAGAACTAAGAGACACTGTGTGGCCATGTGGCCTTAATGAGAGAGACTGACTCAAGCTTAGCTTGCAAGAACTAAGAGACACAGTGTGGCCATGTGACCTTAATGAGAGAGACTCACTCCAGCTTAGCTTGCAAGAACTAAGAGACACTGTGTGGCCATGTGGCCTTAATGAGAGAGACTGACTCCAGCTTAGCTTGCAAGAACTAAGAGACACAGTGTGACCATGTGACCTTAATGAGAGAGACTGACTCCAGCTTAGCTTGCAAGAACTAAGAGACACTGTGTGGCCATGTGGCCTTAATGAGAGAGACTGACTCCAGCTTAGCTTGCAAGAACTAAGAGACACAGTGTGACCATGTGACCTTAATGAGAGAGACTGACTCAAGCTTAGCTTGCAAGAACTAAGAGACACTGTGTGGCCATGTGGCCTTAATGAGAGAGACTGACTCAAGCTTAGCTTGCAAGAACTAAAAGACACAGTGTGGCCATGTGGCCTTAATGAGAGAGACTCACTCCAGCTTAGCTTGCAAGAACTAAGAGACACTGTGTGGCCATGTGGCCTTAATGAGAAAGACTCACTCCAGCTTAGCTTGCAAGAACTAAGAGACTCAGTGTGGCCATGTGGCCTTAATGAGAAAGACTGACTCCAACTTAACTTGCAAGAACTAAGATACACTGTGTGACCATGTGGCCTTAATGAGAGAGACTCACTCCAGCTTAGCTTGCAAGAACTAAGAGACACAGTGTGGCCATGTGACCTTAATGAGAGACTCACTCCAGCTTAGCTTGCAAGAACTAAGAGACAGTGTGGCCATGTGGCCTTAATGAGAGAGACTGACTCCAGCTTAGCTTGCAAGAACTAAGAGACACAGTGTGGCCATGTGGCCTTAATGAGATAGACTGACTCCAGCTTAGCTTGCAAGAACTAAGAGACACAGTGTGGCCATGTGGCCTTAATGAGAGAGACTGATTCCAGCTTAGCTTGCAAAAACTAAGAGACACAGTGTGGCCATGTGGCCTTAATGAGAGAGACTGACTCCAGCTTAGCTTGCAAGAACTAAGAGACACAGTGTGACCATGTGACCTTAATGAGAGAGACTCACTCCAGCTTAGCTTGCAAGAACTAAGAGACACTGTGTGGCCATGTGGCCTTAATGAGAGAGACTGACTCCAGCTTAGCTTGCAAGAACTAAGAGACACAGTGTGACCATGTGACCTTAATGAGAGAGACTGACTCCAGCTTAGCTTGCAAGAACTAAGAGACACTGTGTGGCCATGTGGCCTTAATGAGAGAGACTGACTCCAGCTTAGCTTGCAAGAACTAAGAGACCCAGTGTGACCATGTGACCTTAATGAGAGAGACTGACTCAAGCTTAGCTTGCAAGAACTAAGAGACACTGTGTGGCCATGTGGCCTTAATGAGAGAGACTCACTCCAGCTTAGCTTGCAAGAACTAAGAGACACAGTGTGGCCATGTGGCCTTAATGAGAGACTCACTCCAGCTTAGCTTGCAAGAACTAAGAGACAGTGTGGCCATGTAGCCTTAATGAGAGAGACTGACTCCAGCTTAGCTTGCAAGAACTAAGAGACACAGTGTGGCCATGTGGCCTTAATGAGATAGACTGACTCCAGCTTAGCTTGCAAGAACTAAGAGACACAGTGTGGCCATGTGGCCTTAATGAGAGAGACTGATTCCAGCTTAGCTTGCAAAAACTAAGAGACACAGTGTGGCCATGTGGCCTTAATGAGAGAGACTGACTCCAGCTTAGCTTGCAAGAACTAAGAGACACAGTGTGACCATGTGACCTTAATGAGAGAGACTGACTCCAGCTTAGCTTGCAAGAACTAAGAGACACTGTGTCGCCATGTGGCCTTAATGAGAGAGACTGACTCAAGCTTAGCTTGCAAGAACTAAGAGACACAGTGTGGCCATGTGACCTTAATGAGAGAGACTCACTCCAGCTTAGCTTGCAAGAACTAAGAGACACTGTGTGGCCATGTGGCCTTAATGAGAGAGACTGACTCCAGCTTAGCTTGCAAGAACTAAGAGACACAGTGTGACCATGTGACATTAATGAGAGAGACTGACTCCAGCTTAGCTTGCAAGAACTAAGAGACACTGTGTGGCCATGTGGCCTTAATGAGAGAGACTGACTCCAGCTTAGCTTGCAAGAACTAAGAGACACAGTGTGACCATGTGACCTTAATGAGAGAGACTGACTCAAGCTTAGCTTGCAAGAACTAAGAGACACTGTGTGGCCATGTGGCATTAATGAGAGAGACTAACTCAAGCTTAGCTTGCAAGAACTAAAAGACACAGTGTGGCCATGTGGCCTTAATGAGAGAGACTCACTCCAGCTTAGCTTGCAAGAACTAAGAGACACTGTGTGGCCATGTGGCCTTAATGAGAAAGACTCACTCCAGCTTAGCTTGCAAGAACTAAGAGACTCAGTGTGGCCATGTGGCCTTAATGAGAAAGACTGACTCCAACTTAACTTGCAAGAACTAAGATACACTGTGTGACCATGTGGCCTTAATGAGAGAGACTCACTCCAGCTTAGCTTGCAAGAACTAAGAGATTCAGTATGGCCATGTGGCCTTAATGAGAGAGACTGACTCCAACTTAACTTGCAAGAACTAAGATACACTGTGTGGCCATGTGGCCTTAATGAGAGAGACTGACTCCAGCTTAGCTTGCAAGAACTAAGAGACACAGTGTGGCCATGTGGCCTTAATGAGAGAGACTGACTCCAGCTTAGCTTGCAAGAACTAAGAGACACAGTGTGGCCATGTGGCCTTAATGAGAGAGACTGACTCCAGCTTAGCTTGCAAGAACTAAGAGACACAGTGTGGCCATGTGGCCTTAATGAGAGAGACTGATTCCAGCTTAGCTTGCAAGAACTAGAAGACACAGTGTGGCCATGTGGCCTTAATGAGAGAGACTGACTCCAGCTTAGCTTGCAAGAACTAAGAGACACAGTGTGGCCATGTGGCCTTAATGAGAGACTCACTCCAGCTTAGCTTGCAAGAACTAAGAGACAGTGTGGCCATGTAGCCTTAATGAGAGAGACTGACTCCAGCTTAGCTTGCAAGAACTAAGAGACACAGTGTGGCCATGTGGCCTTAATGAGAGAGAGTGACTCCAGCTTAGCTTGCAAGAACTAAGAGACACAGTGTGGCCATGTGGCCTTAATGAGAGAGACTGATTCCAGCTTAGCTTGCAAGAACTAAGAGACACAGTGTGGCCATGTGGCCTTAATGAGAGAGACTGACTCCAGCTTAGCTTGCAAGAACTAAGAGACACAGCGTGACCATGTGACCTTAATGAGAGAGACTGACTCCAGCTTAGCTTGCAAGAACTAAGAGACACAGTGTGGCCATGTGGCCTTAATGAGAGAGACTGATTCCAGCTTAGCTTGCAAAAACTAAGAGACACAGTGTGGCCATGTGGCCTTAATGAGAGAGACTGACTCCAGCTTAGCTTGCAAGAACTAAGAGACACAGTGTGACCATGTGACCTTAATGAGAGAGACTGACTCCAGCTTAGCTTGCAAGAACTAAGAGACACTGTGTCGCCATGTGGCCTTAATGAGAGAGACTGACTCAAGCTTAGCTTGCAAGAACTAAGAGACACAGTGTGGCCATGTGACCTTAATGAGAGAGACTCACTCCAGCTTAGCTTGCAAGAACTAAGAGACACTGTGTGGCCATGTGGCCTTAATGAGAGAGACTGACTCCAGCTTAGCTTGCAAGAACTAAGAGACACAGTGTGACCATGTGACCTTAATGAGAGAGACTGACTCCAGCTTAGCTTGCAAGAACTAAGAGACACTGTGTGGCCATGTGGCCTTAATGAGAGAGACTGACTCCAGCTTAGCTTGCAAGAACTAAGAGACACAGTGTGACCATGTGACCTTAATGAGAGAGACTGACTCAAGCTTAGCTTGCAAGAACTAAGAGACACTGTGTGGCCATGTGGCATTAATGAGAGAGACTAACTCAAGCTTAGCTTGCAAGAACTAAAAGACACAGTGTGGCCATGTGGCCTTAATGAGAGAGACTCACTCCAGCTTAGCTTGCAAGAACTAAGAGACACAGTGTGACCATGTGACCTTAATGAGAGAGACTGACTCAAGCTTAGCTTGCAAGAACTAAGAGACACTGTGTGGCCATGTGGCATTAATGAGAGAGACTAACTCAAGCTTAGCTTGCAAGAACTAAAAGACACAGTGTGGCCATGTGGCCTTAATGAGAGAGACTCACTCCAGCTTAGCTTGCAAGAACTAAGAGACACTGTGTGGCCATGTGGCCTTAATGAGAAAGACTCACTCCAGCTTAGCTTGCAAGAACTAAGAGACTCAGTGTGGCCATGTGGCCTTAATGAGAAAGACTGACTCCAACTTAACTTGCAAGAACTAAGATACACTGTGTGACCATGTGGCCTTAATGAGAGAGACTCACTCCAGCTTAGCTTGCAAGAACTAAGAGATTCAGTATGGCCATGTGGCCTTAATGAGAGAGACTGACTCCAACTTAACTTGCAAGAACTAAGATACACTGTGTGGCCATGTGGCCTTAATGAGAGAGACTGACTCCAGCTTAGCTTGCAAGAACTAAGAGACACAGTGTGGCCATGTGGCCTTAATGAGAGAGACTGACTCCAGCTTAGCTTGCAAGAACTAAGAGACACAGTGTGGCCATGTGGCCTTAATGAGAGAGACTGACTCCAGCTTAGCTTGCAAGAACTAAGAGACACAGTGTGGCCATGTGGCCTTAATGAGAGAGACTGATTCCAGCTTAGCTTGCAAGAACTAGAAGACACAGTGTGGCCATGTGGCCTTAATGAGAGAGACTGACTCCAGCTTAGCTTGCAAGAACTAAGAGACACAGTGTGGCCATGTGGCCTTAATGAGAGACTCACTCCAGCTTAGCTTGCAAGAACTAAGAGACAGTGTGGCCATGTAGCCTTAATGAGAGAGACTGACTCCAGCTTAGCTTGCAAGAACTAAGAGACACAGTGTGGCCATGTGGCCTTAATGAGAGAGAGTGACTCCAGCTTAGCTTGCAAGAACTAAGAGACACAGTGTGGCCATGTGGCCTTAATGAGAGAGACTGATTCCAGCTTAGCTTGCAAGAACTAAGAGACACAGTGTGGCCATGTGGCCTTAATGAGAGAGACTGACTCCAGCTTAGCTTGCAAGAACTAAGAGACACAGCGTGACCATGTGACCTTAATGAGAGAGACTGACTCCAGCTTAGCTTGCAAGAACTAAGAGACACAGTGTGGCCATGTGGCCTTAATGAGAGAGACTGATTCCAGCTTAGCTTGCAAAAACTAAGAGACACAGTGTGGCCATGTGGCCTTAATGAGAGAGACTGACTCCAGCTTAGCTTGCAAGAACTAAGAGACACAGTGTGACCATGTGACCTTAATGAGAGAGACTGACTCCAGCTTAGCTTGCAAGAACTAAGAGACACTGTGTCGCCATGTGGCCTTAATGAGAGAGACTGACTCAAGCTTAGCTTGCAAGAACTAAGAGACACAGTGTGGCCATGTGACCTTAATGAGAGAGACTCACTCCAGCTTAGCTTGCAAGAACTAAGAGACACTGTGTGGCCATGTGGCCTTAATGAGAGAGACTGACTCCAGCTTAGCTTGCAAGAACTAAGAGACACAGTGTGACCATGTGACCTTAATGAGAGAGACTGACTCCAGCTTAGCTTGCAAGAACTAAGAGACACTGTGTGGCCATGTGGCCTTAATGAGAGAGACTGACTCCAGCTTAGCTTGCAAGAACTAAGAGACACAGTGTGACCATGTGACCTTAATGAGAGAGACTGACTCAAGCTTAGCTTGCAAGAACTAAGAGACACTGTGTGGCCATGTGGCATTAATGAGAGAGACTAACTCAAGCTTAGCTTGCAAGAACTAAAAGACACAGTGTGGCCATGTGGCCTTAATGAGAGAGACTCACTCCAGCTTAGCTTGCAAGAACTAAGAGACACTGTGTGGCCATGTGGCCTTAATGAGAAAGACTCACTCCAGCTTAGCTTGCAAGAACTAAGAGACTCAGTGTGGCCATGTGGCCTTAATGAGAAAGACTGACTCCAACTTAACTTGCAAGAACTAAGATACACTGTGTGACCATGTGGCCTTAATGAGAGAGACTCACTCCAGCTTAGCTTGCAAGAACTAAGAGATTCAGTATGGCCATGTGGCCTTAATGAGAGAGACTGACTCCAACTTAACTTGCAAGAACTAAGATACACTGTGTGGCCATGTGGCCTTAATGAGAGAGACTGACTCCAGCTTAGCTTGCAAGAACTAAGAGACACAGTGTGGCCATGTGGCCTTAATGAGAGAGACTGACTCCAGCTTAGCTTGCAAGAACTAAGAGACACAGTGTGGCCATGTGGCCTTAATGAGAGAGACTGACTCCAGCTTAGCTTGCAAGAACTAAGAGACACAGTGTGGCCATGTGGCCTTAATGAGAGAGACTGATTCCAGCTTAGCTTGCAAGAACTAGAAGACACAGTGTGGCCATGTGGCCTTAATGAGAGAGACTGACTCCAGCTTAGCTTGCAAGAACTAAGAGACACAGTGTGGCCATGTGGCCTTAATGAGAGACTCACTCCAGCTTAGCTTGCAAGAACTAAGAGACAGTGTGGCCATGTAGCCTTAATGAGAGAGACTGACTCCAGCTTAGCTTGCAAGAACTAAGAGACACAGTGTGGCCATGTGGCCTTAATGAGAGAGAGTGACTCCAGCTTAGCTTGCAAGAACTAAGAGACACAGTGTGGCCATGTGGCCTTAATGAGAGAGACTGATTCCAGCTTAGCTTGCAAGAACTAAGAGACACAGTGTGGCCATGTGGCCTTAATGAGAGAGACTGACTCCAGCTTAGCTTGCAAGAACTAAGAGACACAGTGTGACCATGTGACCTTAATGAGAGAGACTGACTCCAGCTTAGCTTGCAAGAACTAAGAGACACTGTGTGGCCATGTGGCCTTAATGAGAGAGACTGACTCAAGCTTAGCTTGCAAGAACTAAGAGACACAGTGTGGCCATGTGGCCTTAATGAGAGAGACTCACTCCAGCTTAGCTTGCAAGAACTAAGAGACACAGTGTGACCATGTGACCTTAATGAGAGAGACTGACTCCAGCTTAGCTTGCAAGAACTAAGAGACACTGTGTCGCCATGTGGCCTTAATGAGAGAGACTGACTGAAGCTTAGCTTGCAAGAACTAAGAGACACAGTGTGGCCATGTGACCTTAATGAGAGAGACTCACTCCAGCTTAGCTTGCAAGAACTAAGAGACACTGTGTGGCCATGTGGCCTTAATGAGAGAGACTGACTCCAGCTTAGCTTGCAAGAACTAAGAGACACAGTGTGACCATGTGACCTTAATGAGAGAGACTGACTCAAGCTTAGCTTGCAAGAACTAAGAGACACAGTGTGGCCATGTGACCTTAATGAGAGAGACTCACTCCAGCTTAGCTTGCAAGAACTAAGAGACACTGTGTGGCCATGTGGCCTTAATGAGAGAGACTGACTCCAGCTTAGCTTGCAAGAACTAAGAGACACAGTGTGACCATGTGACCTTAATGAGAGAGACTGACTCCAGCTTAGCTTGCAAGAACTAAGAGACACAGTGTGACAATGTGACCTTAATGAGAGAGACTGACTCCAGCTTAGCTTGCAAGAACTAAGAGACACTGTGTGGCCATGTGGCCTTAATGAGAGAGACTGACTCAAGCTTAGCTTGCAAGAACTAAGAGACACAGTGTGGCCATGTGACCTTAATGAGAGAGACTCACTCCAGCTTAGCTTGCAAGAACTAAGAGACACTGTGTGGCCATGTGGCCTTAATGAGAGAGACTGACTCCAGCTTAGCTTGCAAGAACTAAGAGACACAGTGTGACCATGTGACCTTAATGAGAGAGACTGACTCCAGCTTAGCTTGCAAGAACTAAGAGACACTGTGTGGCCATGTGGCCTTAATGAGAGAGACTGACTCCAGCTTAGCTTGCAAGAACTAAGAGACACAGTGTGACCATGTGACCTTAATGAGAGAGACTGACTCAAGCTTAGCTTGCAAGAACTAAGAGACACTGTGTGGCCATGTGGCCTTAATGAGAGAGACTGACTCAAGCTTAGCTTGCAAGAACTAAAAGACACAGTGTGGCCATGTGGCCTTAATGAGAGAGACTCACTCCAGCTTAGCTTGCAAGAACTAAGAGACACTGTGTGGCCATGTGGCCTTAATGAGAAAGACTCACTCCAGCTTAGCTTGCAAGAACTAAGAGACTCAGTGTGGCCATGTGGCCTTAATGAGAAAGACTGACTCCAACTTAACTTGCAAGAACTAAGATACACTGTGTGACCATGTGGCCTTAATGAGAGAGACTCACTCCAGCTTAGCTTGCAAGAACTAAGAGACACAGTGTGGCCATGTGACCTTAATGAGAGACTCACTCCAGCTTAGCTTGCAAGAACTAAGAGACAGTGTGGCCATGTGGCCTTAATGAGAGAGACTGACTCCAGCTTAGCTTGCAAGAACTAAGAGACACAGTGTGGCCATGTGGCCTTAATGAGATAGACTGACTCCAGCTTAGCTTGCAAGAACTAAGAGACACAGTGTGGCCATGTGGCCTTAATGAGAGAGACTGATTCCAGCTTAGCTTGCAAAAACTAAGAGACACAGTGTGGCCATGTGGCCTTAATGAGAGAGACTGACTCCAGCTTAGCTTGCAAGAACTAAGAGACACAGTGTGACCATGTGACCTTAATGAGAGAGACTGACTCCAGCTTAGCTTGCAAGAACTAAGAGACACTGTGTGGCCATGTGGCCTTAATGAGAGAGACTGACTCCAGCTTAGCTTGCAAGAACTAAGAGACCCAGTGTGACCATGTGACCTTAATGAGAGAGACTGACTCAAGCTTAGCTTGCAAGAACTAAGAGACACTGTGTGGCCATGTGGCCTTAATGAGAGAGACTCACTCCAGCTTAGCTTGCAAGAACTAAGAGATTCAGTATGGCCATGTGGCCTTAATGAGAGAGACTGACTCCAACTTAACTTGCAAGAACTAAGATACACTGTGTGGCCATGTGGCCTTAATGAGAGAGACTGACTCCAGCTTAGCTTGCAAGAACTAAGAGACACAGTGTGGCCATGTGGCCTTAATGAGAGAGACTGACTCCAGCTTAGCTTGCAAGAACTAAGAGACACAGTGTGGCCATGTGGCCTTAATGAGAGAGACTGACTCCAGCTTAGCTTGCAAGAACTAAGAGACACAGTGTGGCCATGTGGCCTTAATGAGAGAGACTGATTCCAGCTTAGCTTGCAAGAACTAGAAGACACAGTGTGGCCATGTGGCCTTAATGAGAGAGACTGACTCCAGCTTAGCTTGCAAGAACTAAGAGACACAGTGTGGCCATGTGGCCTTAATGAGAGACTCACTCCAGCTTAGCTTGCAAGAACTAAGAGACAGTGTGGCCATGTAGCCTTAATGAGAGAGACTGACTCCAGCTTAGCTTGCAAGAACTAAGAGACACAGTGTGGCCATGTGGCCTTAATGAGAGAGAGTGACTCCAGCTTAGCTTGCAAGAACTAAGAGACACAGTGTGGCCATGTGGCCTTAATGAGAGAGACTGATTCCAGCTTAGCTTGCAAGAACTAAGAGACACAGTGTGGCCATGTGGCCTTAATGAGAGAGACTGACTCCAGCTTAGCTTGCAAGAACTAAGAGACACAGTGTGACCATGTGACCTTAATGAGAGAGACTGACTCCAGCTTAGCTTGCAAGAACTAAGAGACACTGTGTGGCCATGTGGCCTTAATGAGAGAGACTGACTCAAGCTTAGCTTGCAAGAACTAAGAGACACAGTGTGGCCATGTGGCCTTAATGAGAGAGACTCACTCCAGCTTAGCTTGCAAGAACTAAGAGACACAGTGTGACCATGTGACCTTAATGAGAGAGACTGACTCCAGCTTAGCTTGCAAGAACTAAGAGACACTGTGTCGCCATGTGGCCTTAATGAGAGAGACTGACTGAAGCTTAGCTTGCAAGAACTAAGAGACACAGTGTGGCCATGTGACCTTAATGAGAGAGACTCACTCCAGCTTAGCTTGCAAGAACTAAGAGACACTGTGTGGCCATGTGGCCTTAATGAGAGAGACTGACTCCAGCTTAGCTTGCAAGAACTAAGAGACACAGTGTGACCATGTGACCTTAATGAGAGAGACTGACTCAAGCTTAGCTTGCAAGAACTAAGAGACACAGTGTGGCCATGTGACCTTAATGAGAGAGACTCACTCCAGCTTAGCTTGCAAGAACTAAGAGACACAGTGTGGCCATGTGGCCTTAATGAGAGAGACTGACTCCAGCTTAGCTTGCAAGAACTAAGAGACACAGTGTGACCATGTGACCTTAATGAGAGAGACTGACTCCAGCTTAGCTTGCAAGAACTAAGAGACACAGTGTGACAATGTGACCTTAATGAGAGAGACTGACTCCAGCTTAGCTTGCAAGAACTAAGAGACACTGTGTGGCCATGTGGCCTTAATGAGAGAGACTGACTCAAGCTTAGCTTGCAAGAACTAAGAGACACAGTGTGGCCATGTGACCTTAATGAGAGAGACTCACTCCAGCTTAGCTTGCAAGAACTAAGAGACACTGTGTGGCCATGTGGCCTTAATGAGAGAGACTGACTCCAGCTTAGCTTGCAAGAACTAAGAGACACAGTGTGACCATGTGACCTTAATGAGAGAGACTGACTCCAGCTTAGCTTGCAAGAACTAAGAGACACTGTGTGGCCATGTGGCCTTAATGAGAGAGACTGACTCCAGCTTAGCTTGCAAGAACTAAGAGACACAGTGTGACCATGTGACCTTAATGAGAGAGACTGACTCAAGCTTAGCTTGCAAGAACTAAGAGACACTGTGTGGCCATGTGGCCTTAATGAGAGAGACTGACTCAAGCTTAGCTTGCAAGAACTAAAAGACACAGTGTGGCCATGTGGCCTTAATGAGAGAGACTCACTCCAGCTTAGCTTGCAAGAACTAAGAGACACTGTGTGGCCATGTGGCCTTAATGAGAAAGACTCACTCCAGCTTAGCTTGCAAGAACTAAGAGACTCAGTGTGGCCATGTGGCCTTAATGAGAAAGACTGACTCCAACTTAACTTGCAAGAACTAAGATACACTGTGTGACCATGTGGCCTTAATGAGAGAGACTCACTCCAGCTTAGCTTGCAAGAACTAAGAGACACAGTGTGGCCATGTGACCTTAATGAGAGACTCACTCCAGCTTAGCTTGCAAGAACTAAGAGACAGTGTGGCCATGTGGCCTTAATGAGAGAGACTGACTCCAGCTTAGCTTGCAAGAACTAAGAGACACAGTGTGGCCATGTGGCCTTAATGAGATAGACTGACTCCAGCTTAGCTTGCAAGAACTAAGAGACACAGTGTGGCCATGTGGCCTTAATGAGAGAGACTGATTCCAGCTTAGCTTGCAAAAACTAAGAGACACAGTGTGGCCATGTGGCCTTAATGAGAGAGACTGACTCCAGCTTAGCTTGCAAGAACTAAGAGACACAGTGTGACCATGTGACCTTAATGAGAGAGACTCACTCCAGCTTAGCTTGCAAGAACTAAGAGACACTGTGTGGCCATGTGGCCTTAATGAGAGAGACTGACTCCAGCTTAGCTTGCAAGAACTAAGAGACACAGTGTGACCATGTGACCTTAATGAGAGAGACTGACTCCAGCTTAGCTTGCAAGAACTAAGAGACACTGTGTGGCCATGTGGCCTTAATGAGAGAGACTGACTCCAGCTTAGCTTGCAAGAACTAAGAGACCCAGTGTGACCATGTGACCTTAATGAGAGAGACTGACTCAAGCTTAGCTTGCAAGAACTAAGAGACACTGTGTGGCCATGTGGCCTTAATGAGAGAGACTCACTCCAGCTTAGCTTGCAAGAACTAAGAGACACAGTGTGGCCATGTGGCCTTAATGAGAGACTCACTCCAGCTTAGCTTGCAAGAACTAAGAGACAGTGTGGCCATGTAGCCTTAATGAGAGAGACTGACTCCAGCTTAGCTTGCAAGAACTAAGAGACACAGTGTGGCCATGTGGCCTTAATGAGATAGACTGACTCCAGCTTAGCTTGCAAGAACTAAGAGACACAGTGTGGCCATGTGGCCTTAATGAGAGAGACTGATTCCAGCTTAGCTTGCAAAAACTAAGAGACACAGTGTGGCCATGTGGCCTTAATGAGAGAGACTGACTCCAGCTTAGCTTGCAAGAACTAAGAGACACAGTGTGACCATGTGACCTTAATGAGAGAGACTGACTCCAGCTTAGCTTGCAAGAACTAAGAGACACTGTGTCGCCATGTGGCCTTAATGAGAGAGACTGACTCAAGCTTAGCTTGCAAGAACTAAGAGACACAGTGTGGCCATGTGACCTTAATGAGAGAGACTCACTCCAGCTTAGCTTGCAAGAACTAAGAGACACTGTGTGGCCATGTGGCCTTAATGAGAGAGACTGACTCCAGCTTAGCTTGCAAGAACTAAGAGACACAGTGTGACCATGTGACCTTAATGAGAGAGACTGACTCCAGCTTAGCTTGCAAGAACTAAGAGACACTGTGTGGCCATGTGGCCTTAATGAGAGAGACTGACTCCAGCTTAGCTTGCAAGAACTAAGAGACACAGTGTGACCATGTGACCTTAATGAGAGAGACTGACTCAAGCTTAGCTTGCAAGAACTAAGAGACACTGTGTGGCCATGTGGCATTAATGAGAGAGACTAACTCAAGCTTAGCTTGCAAGAACTAAAAGACACAGTGTGGCCATGTGGCCTTAATGAGAGAGACTCACTCCAGCTTAGCTTGCAAGAACTAAGAGACACTGTGTGGCCATGTGGCCTTAATGAGAAAGACTCACTCCAGCTTAGCTTGCAAGAACTAAGAGACTCAGTGTGGCCATGTGGCCTTAATGAGAAAGACTGACTCCAACTTAACTTGCAAGAACTAAGATACACTGTGTGACCATGTGGCCTTAATGAGAGAGACTCACTCCAGCTTAGCTTGCAAGAACTAAGAGATTCAGTATGGCCATGTGGCCTTAATGAGAGAGACTGACTCCAACTTAACTTGCAAGAACTAAGATACACTGTGTGGCCATGTGGCCTTAATGAGAGAGACTGACTCCAGCTTAGCTTGCAAGAACTAAGAGACACAGTGTGGCCATGTGGCCTTAATGAGAGAGACTGACTCCAGCTTAGCTTGCAAGAACTAAGAGACACAGTGTGGCCATGTGGCCTTAATGAGAGAGACTGACTCCAGCTTAGCTTGCAAGAACTAAGAGACACAGTGTGGCCATGTGGCCTTAATGAGAGAGACTGATTCCAGCTTAGCTTGCAAGAACTAGAAGACACAGTGTGGCCATGTGGCCTTAATGAGAGAGACTGACTCCAGCTTAGCTTGCAAGAACTAAGAGACACAGTGTGGCCATGTGGCCTTAATGAGAGACTCACTCCAGCTTAGCTTGCAAGAACTAAGAGACAGTGTGGCCATGTAGCCTTAATGAGAGAGACTGACTCCAGCTTAGCTTGCAAGAACTAAGAGACACAGTGTGGCCATGTGGCCTTAATGAGAGAGAGTGACTCCAGCTTAGCTTGCAAGAACTAAGAGACACAGTGTGGCCATGTGGCCTTAATGAGAGAGACTGATTCCAGCTTAGCTTGCAAGAACTAAGAGACACAGTGTGGCCATGTGGCCTTAATGAGAGAGACTGACTCCAGCTTAGCTTGCAAGAACTAAGAGACACAGTGTGGCCATGTGGCCTTAATGAGAGAGACTGATTCCAGCTTAGCTTGCAAAAACTAAGAGACACAGTGTGGCCATGTGGCCTTAATGAGAGAGACTGACTCCAGCTTAGCTTGCAAGAACTAAGAAACACAGTGTGACCATGTGACCTTAATGAGAGAGACTGACTCCAGCTTAGCTTGCAAGAACTAAGAGACACTGTGTCGCCATGTGGCCTTAATGAGAGAGACTGACTCAAGCTTAGCTTGCAAGAACTAAGAGACACAGTGTGGCCATGTGACCTTAATGAGAGAGACTCACTCCAGCTTAGCTTGCAAGAACTAAGAGACACTGTGTGGCCATGTGGCCTTAATGAGAGAGACTGACTCCAGCTTAGCTTGCAAGAACTAAGAGACACAGTGTGACCATGTGACCTTAATGAGAGAGACTGACTCCAGCTTAGCTTGCAAGAACTAAGAGACACTGTGTGGCCATGTGGCCTTAATGAGAGAGACTGACTCCAGCTTAGCTTGCAAGAACTAAGAGACACAGTGTGACCATGTGACCTTAATGAGAGAGACTGACTCAAGCTTAGCTTGCAAGAACTAAGAGACACTGTGTGGCCATGTGGCATTAATGAGAGAGACTAACTCAAGCTTAGCTTGCAAGAACTAAAAGACACAGTGTGGCCATGTGGCCTTAATGAGAGAGACTCACTCCAGCTTAGCTTGCAAGAACTAAGAGACACTGTGTGGCCATGTGGCCTTAATGAGAAAGACTCACTCCAGCTTAGCTTGCAAGAACTAAGAGACTCAGTGTGGCCATGTGGCCTTAATGAGAAAGACTGACTCCAACTTAACTTGCAAGAACTAAGATACACTGTGTGACCATGTGGCCTTAATGAGAGAGACTCACTCCAGCTTAGCTTGCAAGAACTAAGAGACAGTGTGGCCATGTAGCCTTAATGAGAGAGACTGACTCCAGCTTAGCTTGCAAGAACTAAGAGACACAGTGTGGCCATGTGGCCTTAATGAGATAGACTGACTCCAGCTTAGCTTGCAAGAACTAAGAGACACAGTGTGGCCATGTGGCCTTAATGAGAGAGACTGATTCCAGCTTAGCTTGCAAAAACTAAGAGACACAGTGTGGCCATGTGGCCTTAATGAGAGAGACTGACTCCAGCTTAGCTTGCAAGAACTAAGAGACACAGTGTGACCATGTGACCTTAATGAGAGAGACTGACTCCAGCTTAGCTTGCAAGAACTAAGAGACACTGTGTCGCCATGTGGCCTTAATGAGAGAGACTGACTCAAGCTTAGCTTGCAAGAACTAAGAGACACAGTGTGGCCATGTGACCTTAATGAGAGAGACTCACTCCAGCTTAGCTTGCAAGAACTAAGAGACACTGTGTGGCCATGTGGCCTTAATGAGAGAGACTGACTCCAGCTTAGCTTGCAAGAACTAAGAGACACAGTGTGACCATGTGACCTTAATGAGAGAGACTGACTCCAGCTTAGCTTGCAAGAACTAAGAGACACTGTGTGGCCATGTGGCCTTAATGAGAGAGACTGACTCCAGCTTAGCTTGCAAGAACTAAGAGACACAGTGTGACCATGTGACCTTAATGAGAGAGACTGACTCAAGCTTAGCTTGCAAGAACTAAGAGACACTGTGTGGCCATGTGGCATTAATGAGAGAGACTAACTCAAGCTTAGCTTGCAAGAACTAAAAGACACAGTGTGGCCATGTGGCCTTAATGAGAGAGACTCACTCCAGCTTAGCTTGCAAGAACTAAGAGACACTGTGTGGCCATGTGGCCTTAATGAGAAAGACTCACTCCAGCTTAGCTTGCAAGAACTAAGAGACTCAGTGTGGCCATGTGGCCTTAATGAGAAAGACTGACTCCAACTTAACTTGCAAGAACTAAGATACACTGTGTGACCATGTGGCCTTAATGAGAGAGACTCACTCCAGCTTAGCTTGCAAGAACTAAGAGATTCAGTATGGCCATGTGGCCTTAATGAGAGAGACTGACTCCAACTTAACTTGCAAGAACTAAGATACACTGTGTGGCCATGTGGCCTTAATGAGAGAGACTGACTCCAGCTTAGCTTGCAAGAACTAAGAGACACAGTGTGGCCATGTGGCCTTAATGAGAGAGACTGACTCCAGCTTAGCTTGCAAGAACTAAGAGACACAGTGTGGCCATGTGGCCTTAATGAGAGAGACTGACTCCAGCTTAGCTTGCAAGAACTAAGAGACACAGTGTGGCCATGTGGCCTTAATGAGAGAGACTGATTCCAGCTTAGCTTGCAAGAACTAGAAGACACAGTGTGGCCATGTGGCCTTAATGAGAGAGACTGACTCCAGCTTAGCTTGCAAGAACTAAGAGACACAGTGTGGCCATGTGGCCTTAATGAGAGACTCACTCCAGCTTAGCTTGCAAGAACTAAGAGACAGTGTGGCCATGTAGCCTTAATGAGAGAGACTGACTCCAGCTTAGCTTGCAAGAACTAAGAGACACAGTGTGGCCATGTGGCCTTAATGAGAGAGAGTGACTCCAGCTTAGCTTGCAAGAACTAAGAGACACAGTGTGGCCATGTGGCCTTAATGAGAGAGACTGATTCCAGCTTAGCTTGCAAGAACTAAGAGACACAGTGTGGCCATGTGGCCTTAATGAGAGAGACTGACTCCAGCTTAGCTTGCAAGAACTAAGAGACACAGTGTGGCCATGTGGCCTTAATGAGAGAGACTGATTCCAGCTTAGCTTGCAAAAACTAAGAGACACAGTGTGGCCATGTGGCCTTAATGAGAGAGACTGACTCCAGCTTAGCTTGCAAGAACTAAGAAACACAGTGTGACCATGTGACCTTAATGAGAGAGACTGACTCCAGCTTAGCTTGCAAGAACTAAGAGACACTGTGTCGCCATGTGGCCTTAATGAGAGAGACTGACTCAAGCTTAGCTTGCAAGAACTAAGAGACACAGTGTGGCCATGTGACCTTAATGAGAGAGACTCACTCCAGCTTAGCTTGCAAGAACTAAGAGACACTGTGTGGCCATGTGGCCTTAATGAGAGAGACTGACTCCAGCTTAGCTTGCAAGAACTAAGAGACACAGTGTGACCATGTGACCTTAATGAGAGAGACTGACTCCAGCTTAGCTTGCAAGAACTAAGAGACACTGTGTGGCCATGTGGCCTTAATGAGAGAGACTGACTCCAGCTTAGCTTGCAAGAACTAAGAGACACAGTGTGACCATGTGACCTTAATGAGAGAGACTGACTCAAGCTTAGCTTGCAAGAACTAAGAGACACTGTGTGGCCATGTGGCATTAATGAGAGAGACTAACTCAAGCTTAGCTTGCAAGAACTAAAAGACACAGTGTGGCCATGTGGCCTTAATGAGAGAGACTCACTCCAGCTTAGCTTGCAAGAACTAAGAGACACTGTGTGGCCATGTGGCCTTAATGAGAAAGACTCACTCCAGCTTAGCTTGCAAGAACTAAGAGACTCAGTGTGGCCATGTGGCCTTAATGAGAAAGACTGACTCCAACTTAACTTGCAAGAACTAAGATACACTGTGTGACCATGTGGCCTTAATGAGAGAGACTCACTCCAGCTTAGCTTGCAAGAACTAAGAGATTCAGTATGGCCATGTGGCCTTAATGAGAGAGACTGACTCCAACTTAACTTGCAAGAACTAAGATACACTGTGTGGCCATGTGGCCTTAATGAGAGAGACTGACTCCAGCTTAGCTTGCAAGAACTAAGAGACACAGTGTGGCCATGTGGCCTTAATGAGAGAGACTGACTCCAGCTTAGCTTGCAAGAACTAAGAGACACAGTGTGGCCATGTGGCCTTAATGAGAGAGACTGACTCCAGCTTAGCTTGCAAGAACTAAGAGACACAGTGTGGCCATGTGGCCTTAATGAGAGAGACTGATTCCAGCTTAGCTTGCAAGAACTAGAAGACACAGTGTGGCCATGTGGCCTTAATGAGAGAGACTGACTCCAGCTTAGCTTGCAAGAACTAAGAGACACAGTGTGGCCATGTGGCCTTAATGAGAGACTCACTCCAGCTTAGCTTGCAAGAACTAAGAGACAGTGTGGCCATGTAGCCTTAATGAGAGAGACTGACTCCAGCTTAGCTTGCAAGAACTAAGAGACACAGTGTGGCCATGTGGCCTTAATGAGAGAGAGTGACTCCAGCTTAGCTTGCAAGAACTAAGAGACACAGTGTGGCCATGTGGCCTTAATGAGAGAGACTGATTCCAGCTTAGCTTGCAAGAACTAAGAGACACAGTGTGGCCATGTGGCCTTAATGAGAGAGACTGACTCCAGCTTAGCTTGCAAGAACTAAGAGACACAGTGTGACCATGTGACCTTAATGAGAGAGACTGACTCCAGCTTAGCTTGCAAGAACTAAGAGACACTGTGTGGCCATGTGGCCTTAATGAGAGAGACTGACTCAAGCTTAGCTTGCAAGAACTAAGAGACACAGTGTGGCCATGTGGCCTTAATGAGAGAGACTCACTCCAGCTTAGCTTGCAAGAACTAAGAGACACAGTGTGACCATGTGACCTTAATGAGAGAGACTGACTCCAGCTTAGCTTGCAAGAACTAAGAGACACTGTGTCGCCATGTGGCCTTAATGAGAGAGACTGACTGAAGCTTAGCTTGCAAGAACTAAGAGACACAGTGTGGCCATGTGACCTTAATGAGAGAGACTCACTCCAGCTTAGCTTGCAAGAACTAAGAGACACTGTGTGGCCATGTGGCCTTAATGAGAGAGACTGACTCCAGCTTAGCTTGCAAGAACTAAGAGACACAGTGTGACCATGTGACCTTAATGAGAGAGACTGACTCCAGCTTAGCTTGCAAGAACTAAGAGATACTGTGTGGCCATGTGGCCTTAATGAGAGAGACTGACTCCAGCTTAGCTTGCAAGAACTAAGAGACACAGTGTGACCATGTGACCTTAATGAGAGAGACTGACTCAAGCTTAGCTTACAAGAACTAAGAGACACTGTGTGGCCATGTGGCCTTAATGAGAGAGACTGACTCAAGCTTAGCTTGCAAGAACTAAAAGACACAGTGTGGCCATGTGGCCTTAATGAGAGAGACTCACTCCAGCTTAGCTTGCAAGAACTAAGAGACACTGTGTGGCCATGTGGCCTTAATGAGAAAGACTCACTCCAGCTTAGCTTGCAAGAACTAAGAGACTCAGTGTGGCCATGTGGCCTTAATGAGAAAGACTGACTCCAACTTAACTTGCAAGAACTAAGATACACTGTGTGACCATGTGGCCTTAATGAGAGAGACTCACTCCAGCTTAGCTTGTAAGAACTAAGAGATTCAGTATGGCCATGTGGCCTTAATGAGAGAGACTGACTCCAACTTAACTTGCAAGAACTAAGATACACTGTGTGGCCATGTGGCCTTAATGAGAGAGACTGACTCCAGCTTAGCTTGCAAGAACTAAGAGACACAGTGTGGCCATGTGGCCTTAATGAGAGAGACTGACTCCAGCTTAGCTTGCAAGAACTAAGAGACACAGTGTGGCCATGTGGCCTTAATGAGAGAGACTGACTCCAGCTTAGCTTGCAAGAACTAAGAGACACAGTGTGGCCATGTGGCCTTAATGAGAGAGACTGATTCCAGCTTAGCTTGCAAGAACTAGAAGACACAGTGTGGCCATGTGGCCTTAATGAGAGAGACTGACTCCAGCTTAGCTTGCAAGAACTAAGAGACACAGTGTGGCCATGTGGCCTTAATGAGAGACTCACTCCAGCTTAGCTTGCAAGAACTAAGAGACAGTGTGGCCATGTAGCCTTAATGAGAGAGACTGACTCCAGCTTAGCTTGCAAGAACTAAGAGACACAGTGTGGCCATGTGGCCTTAATGAGAAAGAGTGACTCCAGCTTAGCTTGCAAGAACTAAGAGACACAGTGTGGCCATGTGGCCTTAATGAGAGAGACTGATTCCAGCTTAGCTTGCAAGAACTAAGAGACACAGTGTGGCCATGTGGCCTTAATGAGAGAGACTGACTCCAGCTTAGCTTGCAAGAACTAAGAGACACAGTGTGACCATGTGACCTTAATGAGAGAGACTGACTCCAGCTTAGCTTGCAAGAACTAAGAGACACTGTGTGGCCACGTGGCCTTAATGAGAGAGACTGACTCAAGCTTAGCTTGCAAGAACTAAGAGACACAGTGTGGCCATGTGGCCTTAATGAGAGAGACTCACTCCAGCTTAGCTTGCAAGAACTAAGAGACACAGTGTGACCATGTGACCTTAATGAGAGAGACTGACTCCAGCTTAGCTTGCAAGAACTAAGAGACACTGTGTCGCCATGTGGCCTTAATGAGAGAGACTGACTGAAGCTTAGCTTGCAAGAACTAAGAGACACAGTGTGGCCATGTGACCTTAATGAGAGAGACTCACTCCAGCTTAGCTTGCAAGAACTAAGAGACACTGTGTGGCCATGTGGCCTTAATGAGAGAGACTGACTCCAGCTTAGCTTGCAAGAACTAAGAGACACAGTGTGACCATGTGACCTTAATGAGAGAGACTGACTCCAGCTTAGCTTGCAAGAACTAAGAGACACTGTGTGGCCATGTGGCCTTAATGAGAGAGACTGACTCCAGCTTAGCTTGCAAGAACTAAGAGACACAGTGTGACCATGTGACCTTAATGAGAGAGACTGACTCAAGCTTAGCTTACAAGAACTAAGAGACACTGTGTGGCCATGTGGCCTTAATGAGAGAGACTGACTCAAGCTTAGCTTGCAAGAACTAAAAGACACAGTGTGGCCATGTGGCCTTAATGAGAGAGACTCACTCCAGCTTAGCTTGCAAGAACTAAGAGACACTGTGTGGCCATGTGGCCTTAATGAGAAAGACTCACTCCAGCTTAGCTTGCAAGAACTAAGAGACTCAGTGTGGCCATGTGGCCTTAATGAGAAAGACTGACTCCAACTTAACTTGCAAGAACTAAGATACACTGTGTGACCATGTGGCCTTAATGAGAGAGACTCACTCCAGCTTAGCTTGCAAGAACTAAGAGATTCAGTATGGCCATGTGGCCTTAATGAGAGAGACTGACTCCAACTTAACTTGCAAGAACTAAGATACACTGTGTGGCCATGTGGCCTTAATGAAAGAGACTGACTCCAGCTTAGCTTGCAAGAACTAAGAGACACAGTGTGGCCATGTGGCCTTAATGAGAGAGACTGACTCCAGCATAGCTTGCAAGAACTAAGAGACACAGTGTGGCCATGTGGCCTTAATGAGAGAGACTGACTCCAGCTTAGCTTGCAAGAACTAAGAGACACAGTGTGGCCATGTGGCCTTAATGAGAGAGACTGATTCCAGCTTAGCTTGCAAGAACTAGAAGACACAGTGTGGCCATGTGGCCTTAATGAGAGAGACTGACTCCAGCTTAGCTTGCAAGAACTAAGAGACACAGTGTGGCCATGTGGCCTTAATGAGAGACTCACTCCAGCTTAGCTTGCAAGAACTAAGAGACAGTGTGGCCATGTAGCCTTAATGAGAGAGACTGACTCCAGCTTAGCTTGCAAGAACTAAGAGACACAGTGTGGCCATGTGGCCTCAATGAGAGAGACTGACTCCAGCTTAGCTTGCAAGAACTAAGAGACACAGTGTGGCCATGTGGCCTTAATGAGAGAGACTGATTCCAGCTTAGCTTGCAAGAACTAAGAGACACAGTGTGGCCATGTGGCCTTAATGAGAGAGACTGACTCCAGCTTAGCTTGCAAGAACTAAGAGACACAGTGTGACCATGTGACCTTAATGAGAGAGACTGACTCCAGCTTAGCTTGCAAGAACTAAGAGACACTGTGTGGCCATGTGGCCTTAATGAGAGAGACTGACTCAAGCTTAGCTTGCAAGAACTAAGAGACACAGTGTGGCCATGTGGCCTTAATGAGACTCACTCCAGCTTAGCTTGCAAGAACTAAGAGACACTGTGTGGCCATGTGGCCTTAATGAGAAAGACTCACTCCAGCTTAGCTTGCAAGAACTAAGAGACTCAGTGTGGCCATGTGGCCTTAATGAGAGAGACTGACTCCAACTTAACTTGCAAGAACTAAGATACACTGTGTGGCCATGTGGCCTTAATGAGAGAGACTCACTCCAGCTTAGCTTGCAAGAACTAAGAGACACAGTGTGGCCATGTGGCCTTAATGAGAGACTCACTCCAGCTTAGCTTGCAAGAACTAAGAGACAGTGTGGCCATGTGGCCTTAATGAGAGAGACTGACTCCAGCTTAGCTTGCAAGAACTAAGAGACACAGTGTGGCCATGTGGCCTTAATGAGAGAGACTGACTCCAGCTTAGCTTGCAAGAACTAAGAGACACAGTGTGGCCATGTGGCCTTAATGAGAGAGACTGACTCCAGCATAGCTTGCAAGAACTAAGAGACACTGTGTGGCCATGTGGCCTTAATGAGAGAGACTGACTCCAGCTTAGCTTGCAAGAACTAAGAGACACAGTGTGACCATGTGACCTTAATGAGAGAGACTGACTCCAGCATAGCTTGCAAGAACTAAGAGACACTGTGTGGCCATGTGGCCTTAATGAGAGAGACTGACTCCAGCTTAGCTTGCAAGAACTAAGAGACACAGTGTGGCCATGTGGCCTTAATGAGAGAGACTCACTCCAGCTTAGCTTGCAAGAACTAAGAGACACTGTGTGGCCATGTGGCCTTAATGAGAAAGACTCACTCCAGCTTAGCTTGCAAGAACTAAGAGACTCAGTATGGCCATGAGGCCTTAATGAGAGAGACTGACTCCAACTTAACTTGCAAGAACTAAGATACACTGTGTGGCCATGTGGCCTTAATGAGAGAGACTCACTCCAGCTTAGCTTGCAAGAACTAAGAGACACAGTGTGGCCATGTGGCCATAATGAGAGACTCACTCCAGCTTAGCTTGCAAGAACTAAGAGACAGTGTGGCCATGTAGCCTTAATGAGAGAGACTGACTCCAGCTTAGCTTGCAAGAACTAAGAGACACAGTGTGGCCATGTGGCCTTAATGAGAGAGACTGATTCCAGCTTAACTTGCAAGAACTAAGCGACACAGTGTGGCCATGTGGCCTTAATGAGAGAGACTGACTCAAGCTTAGCTTGCAAGAACTAAGAGACACAGTGTGGCCATGTGGCCTTAATGAGAGAGACTCACTCCAGCTTAGCTTGCAAGAACTAAGAGACACTGTGTGGCCATGTGGCCTTAATGAGAAAGACTCACTCCAGCTTAGCTTGCAAGAACTAAGAGACTCAGTATGGCCATGTGGACTTAATGAGAGAGACTGACTCCAACTAAACTTGCAAGAACTAAGATACACAGTGTGGCCATGTGGCCTTAATGAGAGAAACTCACTACAGCTTAGCTTGCAAGAACTAAGAGACACAGTGTGGCCATGTGGCCTTAATGAGAGACTCACTCCAGCTTAGATTGCAAGAACTAAGAGACAGTGTGGCCATGTAGCCTTAATGAGAGAGACTGACTCCAGCTTAGCTTGCAAGAACTAAGAGACACAGTGTGGCCATGTGGCCTTAATGAGAGAAACTGACTCCAGCTTAACTTGCAAGAACTAAGAGACACAGTGTGGCCATGTGGCCTTAATGAGAGAGACTGACTCCAGCTTAGCTTGCAAGAACTAAGAGACACAGTGTGACCATGTGACCTTAATGAGAGAGACTGACTCCAGCTTAGCTTGCAAGAACTAAGATACACTGTGTGGCCATGTGGCCTTAATGAGAGAGACTCACTCCAGCTTGGCTTGCAAGAACTAAGAGACACAGTGTGGCCATGTGGCCTTAATGAGAGACTCACTCCAGCTTAGCTTGCAAGAACTAAGAGACAGTGTGGCCATGTAGCCTTAATGAGAGAGACTGACTCCAGCTTAGCTTGCAAGAACTAAGAGACACAGTGTGGCCATGTGGCCTCAATGAGAGAGACTGACTCCAGCTTAGCTTGCAAGAACTAAGAGACACAGTGTGGCCATGTGGCCTTAATGAGAGAGACTGATTCCAGCTTAGCTTGCAAGAACTAAGAGACACAGTGTGGCCATGTGGCCTTAATGAGAGAGACTGACTCCAGCTTAGCTTGCAAGAACTAAGAGACACAGTGTGACCATGTGACCTTAATGAGAGAGACTGACTCCAGCTTAGCTTGCAAGAACTAAGAGACACTGTGTGGCCATGTGGCCTTAATGAGAGAGACTGACTCAAGCTTAGCTTGCAAGAACTAAGAGACACAGTGTGGCCATGTGGCCTTAATGAGACTCACTCCAGCTTAGCTTGCAAGAACTAAGAGACACTGTGTGGCCATGTGGCCTTAATGAGAAAGACTCACTCCAGCTTAGCTTGCAAGAACTAAGAGACTCAGTGTGGCCATGTGGCCTTAATGAGAGAGACTGACTCCAACTTAACTTGCAAGAACTAAGATACACTGTGTGGCCATGTGGCCTTAATGAGAGAGACTCACTCCAGCTTAGCTTGCAAGAACTAAGAGACACAGTGTGGCCATGTGGCCTTAATGAGAGACTCACTCCAGCTTAGCTTGCAAGAACTAAGAGACAGTGTGGCCATGTGGCCTTAATGAGAGAGACTGACTCCAGCTTAGCTTGCAAGAACTAAGAGACACAGTGTGGCCATGTGGCCTTAATGAGAGAGACTGACTCCAGCTTAGCTTGCAAGAACTAAGAGACACAGTGTGGCCATGTGGCCTTAATGAGAGAGACTGACTCCAGCATAGCTTGCAAGAACTAAGAGACACTGTGTGGCCATGTGGCCTTAATGAGAGAGACTGACTCCAGCTTAGCTTGCAAGAACTAAGAGACACAGTGTGACCATGTGACCTTAATGAGAGAGACTGACTCCAGCATAGCTTGCAAGAACTAAGAGACACTGTGTGGCCATGTGGCCTTAATGAGAGAGACTGACTCCAGCTTAGCTTGCAAGAACTAAGAGACACAGTGTGGCCATGTGGCCTTAATGAGAGAGACTCACTCCAGCTTAGCTTGCAAGAACTAAGAGACACTGTGTGGCCATGTGGCCTTAATGAGAAAGACTCACTCCAGCTTAGCTTGCAAGAACTAAGAGACTCAGTATGGCCATGTGGCCTTAATGAGAGAGACTGACTCCAACTTAACTTGCAAGAACTAAGATACACTGTGTGGCCATGTGGCCTTAATGAGAGAGACTCACTCCAGCTTAGCTTGCAAGAACTAAGAGACACAGTGTGGCCATGTGGCCATAATGAGAGACTCACTCCAGCTTAGCTTGCAAGAACTAAGAGACAGTGTGGCCATGTAGCCTTAATGAGAGAGACTGACTCCAGCTTAGCTTGCAAGAACTAAGAGACACAGTGTGGCCATGTGGCCTTAATGAGAGAGACTGATTCCAGCTTAACTTGCAAGAACTAAGCGACACAGTGTGGCCATGTGGCCTTAATGAGAGAGACTGACTCAAGCTTAGCTTGCAAGAACTAAGAGACACAGTGTGGCCATGTGGCCTTAATGAGAGAGACTCACTCCAGCTTAGCTTGCAAGAACTAAGAGACACTGTGTGGCCATGTGGCCTTAATGAGAAAGACTCACTCCAGCTTAGCTTGCAAGAACTAAGAGACTCAGTATGGCCATGTGGACTTAATGAGAGAGACTGACTCCAACTAAACTTGCAAGAACTAAGATACACAGTGTGGCCATGTGGCCTTAATGAGAGAGACTCACTACAGCTTAGCTTGCAAGAACTAAGAGACACAGTGTGGCCATGTGGCCTTAATGAGAGACTCACTCCAGCTTAGATTGCAAGAACTAAGAGACAGTGTGGCCATGTAGCCTTAATGAGAGAGACTGACTCCAGCTTAGCTTGCAAGAACTAAGAGACACAGTGTGGCCATGTGGCCTTAATGAGAGAAACTGACTCCAGCTTAACTTGCAAGAACTAAGAGACACAGTGTGGCCATGTGGCCTTAATGAGAGAGACTGATTCCAGCTTAGCTTGCAAGAACTAAGAGACACAGTGTGGCCATGTGGCCTTAATGAGAGAGACTGACTCCAGCTTAGCTTGCAAGAACTAAGAGACACAGTGTGACCATGTGACCTTAATGAGAGAGACTGACTCCAGCTTAGCTTGCAAGAACTAAGAGACACTGTGTGGCCATGTGGCCTTAATGAGAGAGACTCACTCCAGCTTAGCTTGCAAGAACTAAGAGACACTGTGTGGCCATGTGGCCTTAATGAGAGAGACTCACTCCAGCTTAGCTTGCAAGAACTAAGAGACTCAGTGTGGCCATGTGGCCTTAATGAGAGAGACTGACTCCAACTTAGCTTGCAAGAACTAAGAGACACTGTGTGGCCATGTGGCCTTAATGAGAGAGACTCACTCCAGCTTAGCTTGCAAGAACTAAGAGACACAGTGTGGCCATGTGGCCTTAATGAGAGACTCACTCCAGCTTAGCTTGCAAGAACTAAGAGACAGTGTGGCCATGTAGCCTTAATGAGAGAGACTGACACCAGCTTAGCTTGCAAGAACTAAGAGACACAGTGTGGCCATGTTGCCTTAATGAGAGAGACTGCCTCCAGCTTAGCTTGCAAGAACTAAGAGACACAGTGTGGCCATGTGGCCTTAATGAGAGAGACTGATTCCAGCTTAACTTGCAAGAACTAAGAGACACTGTGTGGCCATGTGGCCTTAATGAGAAAGACTCACTCCAGCTTAGCTTGCAAGAACTAAGAGACTCAGTATGGCCATGTGGCCTTAATGAGAGAGACTGACTCCAACTTAACTTGCAAGAACTAAGATACACTGTGTGGCCATGTGGCCTTAATGAGAGAGACTCACTCCAGCTTGGCTTGCAAGAACTAAGAGACACAGTGTGGCCATGTGGCCTTAATGAGAGACTCACTCCAGCTTAGCTTGCAAGAACTAAGAGACAGTGTGGCCATGTAGCCTTAATGAGAGAGACTGACTCCAGCTTAGCTTGCAAGAACTAAGAGACACAGTGTGGCCATGTGGCCTTAATGAGAGAGACTGACTCCAGCTTAGCTTGCAAGAACTAAGAGACACAGTGTGGCCATGTGGCCTTAATGAGAGAGACTGATTCCAGCTTAGCTTGCAAGAACTAAGAGACACAGTGTGGCCATGTGGCCTTAATGAGAGAGACTGACTCCAGCTTAGCTTGCAAGAACTAAGAGACACAGTGTGACCATGTGACCTTAATGAGAGAGACTGACTCCAGCTTAGCTTGCAAGAACTAAGAGACACTGTGTGGCCATGTGGCCTTAATGAGAGAGACTGACTCAAGCTTAGCTTGCAAGAACTAAGAGACACAGTGTGGCCATGTGGCCTTAATGAGAGAGACTCACTCCAGCTTAGCTTGCAAGAACTAAGAGACACTGTGTGGCCATGTGGCCTTAATGAGAAAGACTCACTCCAGCTTAGCTTGCAAGAACTAAGAGACTCAGTATGGCCATGTGGACTTAATGAGAGAGACTGACTCCAACTAAACTTGCAAGAACTAAGATACACAGTGTGGCCATGTGGCCTTAATGAGAGAAACTCACTACAGCTTAGCTTGCAAGAACTAAGAGACACAGTGTGGCCATGTGGCCTTAATGAGAGACTCACTCCAGCTTAGATTGCAAGAACTAAGAGACAGTGTGGCCATGTAGCCTTAATGAGAGAGACTGACTCCAGCTTAGCTTGCAAGAACTAAGAGACACAGTGTGGCCATGTGGCCTTAATGAGAGAAACTGACTCCAGCTTAACTTGCAAGAACTAAGAGACACAGTGTGGCCATGTGGCCTTAATGAGAGAGACTGACTCCAGCTTAGCTTGCAAGAACTAAGAGACACAGTGTGACCATGTGACCTTAATGAGAGAGACTGACTCCAGCTTAGCTTGCAAGAACTAAGATACACTGTGTGGCCATGTGGCCTTAATGAGAGAGACTCACTCCAGCTTGGCTTGCAAGAACTAAGAGACACAGTGTGGCCATGTGGCCTTAATGAGAGACTCACTCCAGCTTAGCTTGCAAGAACTAAGAGACAGTGTGGCCATGTAGCCTTAATGAGAGAGACTGACTCCAGCTTAGCTTGCAAGAACTAAGAGACACAGTGTGGCCATGTGGCCTCAATGAGAGAGACTGACTCCAGCTTAGCTTGCAAGAACTAAGAGACACAGTGTGGCCATGTGGCCTTAATGAGAGAGACTGATTCCAGCTTAGCTTGCAAGAACTAAGAGACACAGTGTGGCCATGTGGCCTTAATGAGAGAGACTGACTCCAGCTTAGCTTGCAAGAACTAAGAGACACAGTGTGACCATGTGACCTTAATGAGAGAGACTGACTCCAGCTTAGCTTGCAAGAACTAAGAGACACTGTGTGGCCATGTGGCCTTAATGAGAGAGACTGACTCAAGCTTAGCTTGCAAGAACTAAGAGACACAGTGTGGCCATGTGGCCTTAATGAGACTCACTCCAGCTTAGCTTGCAAGAACTAAGAGACACTGTGTGGCCATGTGGCCTTAATGAGAAAGACTCACTCCAGCTTAGCTTGCAAGAACTAAGAGACTCAGTGTGGCCATGTGGCCTTAATGAGAGAGACTGACTCCAACTTAACTTGCAAGAACTAAGATACACTGTGTGGCCATGTGGCCTTAATGAGAGAGACTCACTCCAGCTTAGCTTGCAAGAACTAAGAGACACAGTGTGGCCATGTGGCCTTAATGAGAGACTCACTCCAGCTTAGCTTGCAAGAACTAAGAGACAGTGTGGCCATGTGGCCTTAATGAGAGAGACTGACTCCAGCTTAGCTTGCAAGAACTAAGAGACACAGTGTGGCCATGTGGCCTTAATGAGAGAGACTGACTCCAGCTTAGCTTGCAAGAACTAAGAGACACAGTGTGGCCATGTGGCCTTAATGAGAGAGACTGACTCCAGCATAGCTTGCAAGAACTAAGAGACACTGTGTGGCCATGTGGCCTTAATGAGAGAGACTGACTCCAGCTTAGCTTGCAAGAACTAAGAGACACAGTGTGACCATGTGACCTTAATGAGAGAGACTGACTCCAGCATAGCTTGCAAGAACTAAGAGACACTGTGTGGCCATGTGGCCTTAATGAGAGAGACTGACTCCAGCTTAGCTTGCAAGAACTAAGAGACACAGTGTGGCCATGTGGCCTTAATGAGAGAGACTCACTCCAGCTTAGCTTGCAAGAACTAAGAGACACTGTGTGGCCATGTGGCCTTAATGAGAAAGACTCACTCCAGCTTAGCTTGCAAGAACTAAGAGACTCAGTATGGCCATGTGGCCTTAATGAGAGAGACTGACTCCAACTTAACTTGCAAGAACTAAGATACACTGTGTGGCCATGTGGCCTTAATGAGAGAGACTCACTCCAGCTTAGCTTGCAAGAACTAAGAGACACAGTGTGGCCATGTGGCCATAATGAGAGACTCACTCCAGCTTAGCTTGCAAGAACTAAGAGACAGTGTGGCCATGTAGCCTTAATGAGAGAGACTGACTCCAGCTTAGCTTGCAAGAACTAAGAGACACAGTGTGGCCATGTGGCCTTAATGAGAGAGACTGATTCCAGCTTAACTTGCAAGAACTAAGCGACACAGTGTGGCCATGTGGCCTTAATGAGAGAGACTGACTCAAGCTTAGCTTGCAAGAACTAAGAGACACAGTGTGGCCATGTGGCCTTAATGAGAGAGACTCACTCCAGCTTAGCTTGCAAGAACTAAGAGACACTGTGTGGCCATGTGGCCTTAATGAGAAAGACTCACTCCAGCTTAGCTTGCAAGAACTAAGAGACTCAGTATGGCCATGTGGACTTAATGAGAGAGACTGACTCCAACTAAACTTGCAAGAACTAAGATACACAGTGTGGCCATGTGGCCTTAATGAGAGAGACTCACTACAGCTTAGCTTGCAAGAACTAAGAGACACAGTGTGGCCATGTGGCCTTAATGAGAGACTCACTCCAGCTTAGATTGCAAGAACTAAGAGACAGTGTGGCCATGTAGCCTTAATGAGAGAGACTGACTCCAGCTTAGCTTGCAAGAACTAAGAGACACAGTGTGGCCATGTGGCCTTAATGAGAGAAACTGACTCCAGCTTAACTTGCAAGAACTAAGAGACACAGTGTGGCCATGTGGCCTTAATGAGAGAGACTGATTCCAGCTTAGCTTGCAAGAACTAAGAGACACAGTGTGGCCATGTGGCCTTAATGAGAGAGACTGACTCCAGCTTAGCTTGCAAGAACTAAGAGACACAGTGTGACCATGTGACCTTAATGAGAGAGACTGACTCCAGCTTAGCTTGCAAGAACTAAGAGACACTGTGTGGCCATGTGGCCTTAATGAGAGAGACTCACTCCAGCTTAGCTTGCAAGAACTAAGAGACACTGTGTGGCCATGTGGCCTTAATGAGAGAGACTCACTCCAGCTTAGCTTGCAAGAACTAAGAGACTCAGTGTGGCCATGTGGCCTTAATGAGAGAGACTGACTCCAACTTAGCTTGCAAGAACTAAGAGACACTGTGTGGCCATGTGGCCTTAATGAGAGAGACTCACTCCAGCTTAGCTTGCAAGAACTAAGAGACACAGTGTGGCCATGTGGCCTTAATGAGAGACTCACTCCAGCTTAGCTTGCAAGAACTAAGAGACAGTGTGGCCATGTAGCCTTAATGAGAGAGACTGACACCAGCTTAGCTTGCAAGAACTAAGAGACACAGTGTGGCCATGTTGCCTTAATGAGAGAGACTGCCTCCAGCTTAGCTTGCAAGAACTAAGAGACACAGTGTGGCCATGTGGCCTTAATGAGAGAGACTGATTCCAGCTTAACTTGCAAGAACTAAGAGACACTGTGTGGCCATGTGGCCTTAATGAGAAAGACTCACTCCAGCTTAGCTTGCAAGAACTAAGAGACTCAGTATGGCCATGTGGCCTTAATGAGAGAGACTGACTCCAACTTAACTTGCAAGAACTAAGATACACTGTGTGGCCATGTGGCCTTAATGAGAGAGACTCACTCCAGCTTGGCTTGCAAGAACTAAGAGACACAGTGTGGCCATGTGGCCTTAATGAGAGACTCACTCCAGCTTAGCTTGCAAGAACTAAGAGACAGTGTGGCCATGTAGCCTTAATGAGAGAGACTGACTCCAGCTTAGCTTGCAAGAACTAAGAGACACAGTGTGGCCATGTGGCCTTAATGAGAGAGACTGACTCCAGCTTAGCTTGCAAGAACTAAGAGACACAGTGTGGCCATGTGGCCTTAATGAGAGAGACTGATTCCAGCTTAGCTTGCAAGAACTAAGAGACACAGTGTGGCCATGTGGCCTTAATGAGAGAGACTGACTCCAGCTTAGCTTGCAAGAACTAAGAGACACAGTGTGACCATGTGACCTTAATGAGAGAGACTGACTCCAGCTTAGCTTGCAAGAACTAAGAGACACTGTGTGGCCATGTGGCCTTAATGAGAGAGACTGACTCAAGCTTAGCTTGCAAGAACTAAGAGACACAGTGTGGCCATGTGGCCTTAATGAGAGAGACTCACTCCAGCTTAGCTTGCAAGAACTAAGAGACACTGTGTGGCCATGTGGCCTTAATGAGAAAGACTCACTCCAGCTTAGCTTGCAAGAACTAAGAGACTCAGTATGGCCATGTGGACTTAATGAGAGAGACTGACTCCAACTAAACTTGCAAGAACTAAGATACACAGTGTGGCCATGTGGCCTTAATGAGAGAGACTCACTACAGCTTAGTTTGCAAGAACTAAGAGACACAGTGTGGCCATGTGGCCTTAATGAGAGACTCACTCCAGCTTAGATTGCAAGAACTAAGAGACAGTGTGGCCATGTAGCCTTAATGAGAGAGACTGACTCCAGCTTAGCTTGCAAGAACTAAGAGACACAGTGTGGCCATGTGGCCTTAATGAGAGAAACTGACTCCAGCTTAACTTGCAAGAACTAAGAGACACAGTGTGGCCATGTGGCCTTAATGAGAGAGACTGATTCCAGCTTAGCTTGCAAGAACTAAGAGACACAGTGTGGCAATGTGGCCTTAATGAGAGAGACTGACTCCAGCTTAGCTTGCAAGAACTAAGAGACACAGTGTGACCATGTGACCTTAATGAGAGAGACTGACTCCAGCTTAGCTTGCAAGAACTAAGAGACACTGTGTGGCCATGTGGCCTTAATGAGAGAGACTCACTCCAGCTTAGCTTGCAAGAACTAAGAGACACTGTGTGGCCATGTGGCCTTAATGAGAGAGACTCACTCCAGCTTAGCTTGCAAGAACTAAGAGACTCAGTGTGGCCATGTGGCCTTAATGAGAGAGACTGACTCCAACTTAGCTTGCAAGAACTAAGAGACACTGTGTGGCCATGTGGCCTTAATGAGAGAGACTCACTCCAGCTTAGCTTGCAAGAACTAAGAGACACAGTGTGGCCATGTGGCCTTAATGAGAGACTCACTCCAGCTTAGCTTGCAAGAACTAAGAGACAGTGTGGCCATGTAGCCTTAATGAGAGAGACTGACACCAGCTTAGCTTGCAAGAACTAAGAGACACAGTGTGGCCATGTGGCCTTAATGAGAGAGACTGCCTCCAGCTTAGCTTGCAAGAACTAAGAGACACAGTGTGGCCATGTGGCCTTAATGAGAGAGACTGATTCCAGCTTAACTTGCAAGAACTAAGAGACACTGTGTGGCCATGTGGCCTTAATGAGAGAGACTGACTCCAACTTAACTTGCAAGAACTAAGATACACTGTGTGGCCATGTGGCCTTAATGAGAGAGACTCACTCCAGCTTGGCTTGCAAGAACTAAGAGACACAGTGTGGCCATGTGGCCTTAATGAGAGACTCACTCCAGCTTAGCTTGCAAGAACTAAGAGACAGTGTGGCCATGTAGCCTTAATGAGAGAGACTGACTCCAGCTTAGCTTGCAAGAACTAAGAGACACAGTGTGGCCATGTGGCCTTAATGAGAGAGACTGACTCCAGCTTAGCTTGCAAGAACTAAGAGACACAGTGTGGCCATGTGGCCTTAATGAGAGAGACTGATTCCAGCTTAGCTTGCAAGAACTAAGAGACACAGTGTGGCCATGTGGCCTTAATGAGAGAGACTGACTCCAGCTTAGCTTGCAAGAACTAAGAGACACAGTGTGACCATGTGACCTTAATGAGAGAGACTGACTCCAGCTTAGCTTGCAAGAACTAAGAGACACTGTGTGGCCATGTGGCCTTAATGAGAGAGACTGACTCCAGCTTAGCTTGCAAGAACTAAGAGACACAGTGTGACCATGTGACCTTAATGAGAGAGACTGACTCCAGCTTAGCTTGCAAGAACTAAGAGACACAGTGTGGCCATGTGGCCTTAATGAGAGACTCACTCCAGCTTAGCTTGCAAGAACTAAGAGACAGTGTGGCCATGTAGCCTTAATGAGAGAGACTCACTCCAGCTTAGCTTGCAAGAACTAAGAGACACAGTGTGGCCATGTGGCCTTAATGAGAGACTCACTCCAGCTTAGCTTGCAAGAACTAAGAGACAGTGTGGCCATGTAGCCTTAATGAGAGAGACTGACTCCAGCTTAGCTTGCAAGAACTAAGAGACACAGTGTGGCCATGTGGCCTTAATGAGAGAGACTGACTCCAGCTTAGCTTGCAAGAACTAAGAGACACAGTGTGGCCATGTGGCCTTAATGAGAGAGACTGATTCCAGCTTAGCTTGCAAGAACTAAGAGACACAGTGTGGCCATGTGGCCTTAATGAGAGAGACTGACTCCAGCTTAGCTTGCAAGAACTAAGAGACACAGTGTGACCATGTGACCTTAATGAGAGAGACTGACTCCAGCTTAGCTTGCAAGAACTAAGAGACACTGTGTGGCCATGTGGCCTTAATGAGAGAGACTGACTCCAGCTTAGCTTGCAAGAACTAAGAGACACAGTGTGACCATGTGACCTTAATGAGAGAGACTGACTCCAGCTTAGCTTGCAAGAACTAAGAGACACAGTGTGGCCATGTGGCCTTAATGAGAGACTCACTCCAGCTTAGCTTGCAAGAACTAAGAGACAGTGTGGCCATGTAGCCTTAATGAGAGAGACTCACTCCAGCTTAGCTTGCAAGAACTAAGAGACACAGTGTGGCCATGTGGCCTTAATGAGAGACTCACTCCAGCTTAGCTTGCAAGAACTAAGAGACAGTGTGGCCATGTAGCCTTAATGAGAGAGACTGACTCCAGCTTAGCTTGCAAGAACTAAGAGACACAGTGTGGCCATGTGGCCTTAATGAGAGAGACTGCCTCCAGCTTAGCTTGCAAGAACTAAGAGACACTGTGTGGCCATGTGGCCTTAATGAGAGAGACTCACTCCAGCTTAGCTTGCAAGAACTAAGAGACACAGTGTGACCATGTGACCTTAATGAGAGAGACTGACTCAAGCTTAGCTTGCAAGAACTAAGAGACACAGTGTGGCCATGTGGCCTTAATGAGAGAGACTCACTCCAGCTTAGCTTGCAAGAACTAAGAGACACTGTGTGGCCATGTGGCCTTAATGAGAGAGACTCACTCCAGCTTAGCTTGCAAGAACTAAGAGACTCAGTGTGGCCATGTGGCCTTAATGAGAGAGACTGACTCCAACTTAGCTTGCAAGAACTAAGAGACACTGTGTGGCCATGTGGCCTTAATGAGAGAGACTCACTCCAGCTTAGCTTGCAAGAACTAAGAGACACAGTGTGGCCATGTGGCCTTAATGAGAGACTCACTCCAGCTTAGCTTGCAAGAACTAAGAGACAGTGTGGCCATGTAGCCTTAATGAGAGAGACTGACTCCAGCTTAGCTTGCAAGAACTAAGAGACACAGTGTGGCCATGTGGCCTTAATGAGAGAGACTGACTCCAGCTTAGCTTGCAAGAACTAAGAGACACAGTGTGGCCATGTGGCCTTAATGAGAGAGACTCACTCCAGCTTAGCTTGCAAGAACTAAGAGACACAGTGTGGCCATGTGGCCTTAATGAGAGAGACTGATTCCAGCTTAACTTGCAAGAACTAAGCGACACAGTGTGGCCATGTGGCCTTAATGAGAGAGACTGACTCCAGCTTAGCTTGCAAGAATTAAGAGACACAGTGTGCCCATGTGACCTCAATGAGACTGACTCCAGCTTACCTTGCAAGAACTAAGAGACACTGTGTGGCCATGTGGCCTTAATGAGAGAGACTGACTCAAGCTTAGCTTGCAAGAACTAAGAGACACAGTGTGGCCATGTGGCCTTAATGAGAGAGACTCACTCCAGCTTATCTTGCAAGAACTAAGAGACACTGTGTGGCCATGTGGCCTTAATGAGAGAGACTCACTCCAGCTTAGCTTGCAAGAACTAAGAGACACAGTGTGGCCATGTGGCCTTAATGAGAGACTCACTCCAGCTTAGCTTGCAAGAACTAAGAGACAGTGTGGCCATGTAGCCTTAATGAGAGAGATTGACTCCAGCTTAGCTTGCAAGAACTAAGAGACACAGTGTGGCCATGTGGCCTTAATGAGAGAGACTGACTCCAGCTTAGCTTGCAAGAACTAAGAGACACAGTGTGGCCATGTGGCCTTAATGAGAGAGACTGATTCCAGCTTAGCTTGCAAGAACTAAGAGACACAGTGTGGCCATGTGGCCTTAATGAGAAAGACTCACTCCAGCTTAGCTTGCAAGAACTAAGAGACACTGTGTGGCCATGTGGCCTTAATGAGAAAGACTCACTCCAGCTTAGCTTGCAAGAACTAAGAGATTCAGTATGGCCATGTGACCTTAATGAGAGAGACTGACTCCAACTTAACTTGCAAGAACTAAGATACACTGTGTGGCCATGTGGCCTTAATGAGAGAGACTGACTCCAACTTAGCATGCAAGAACTAAGAGACACAGTGTGGCCTTGTGGCCTTAATGAGAGAGACTGACTCCAGCTTAGCTTGCAAGAACTAAGAGACACAGTGTGGCCATGTGGCCTTAATGAGAGAGACTGACTCCAGCTTAGCTTGCAAGAACTAAGAGACACAGTGTGGCCATGTGGCCTTAATGAGAGAGACTGACTCCAGCTTAGCTTGCAAGAACTAAGAGACACAGTGTGGCCATGTGGCCTTAATGAGAGACTCACTCCAGCTTAGCTTGCAAGAACTAAGAGACAGTGTGGCCATGTAGCCTTAATGAGAGAGACTGACTCCAGCTTAGCTTGCAAGAACTAAGAGACACAGTGTGGCCATGTGGCCTTAATGAGAGAGACTGACTCCAGCTTAGCTTGCAAGAACTAAGAGACACAGTGTGGCCATGTGGCCTTAATGAGAGAGACTGACTCCAGCTTAGCTTGCAAGAACTAAGAGACACAGTGTGACCATGTGACCTTAATGAGAGAGACTGACTCCAGCTTAGCTTGCAAGAACTAAGAGACACTGTGTGGCCATGTGGCCTTAATGAGAGAGACGGACTCAAGCTTAGCTTGCAAGAACTAAGAGACACAGTGTGGCCATGTGGCCTTAATGAGAGAGACTCACTCCAGCTTAGCTTGCAAGAACTAAGAGACACTGTGTGGCCATGTGGCCTTAATGAGAGAGACTGACTCCAGCTTAGCTTGAAAGAACTAAGAGACACAGTGTGACCATGTGACCTTAATGAGAGAGACTGACTCCAGCTTAGCTTGCAAGAACTAAGAGACACTGTGTGGCCATGTGGCCTTAATGAGAGAGACTGACTCCAGCTTAGCTTGCAAGAACTAAGAGACACAGTGTGACCATGTGACCTTAATGAGAGAGACTGACTCAAGCTTAGCTTGCAAGAACTAAGAGACACTGTGTGGCCATGTGGCCTTAATGAGAGAGACTGACTCAAGCTTAGCTTGCAAGAACTAAGAGACACAGTGTGGTCATGTGGCCTTAATGAGAGAGACTCACTCCAGCTTAGCTTGCAAGAACTAAGAGACACTGTGTGGCCATGTGTCCTTAATGAGAGACTCACTCCAGCTTAGCTTGCAAGAACTAAGAGACAGTGTGGCCATGTAGCCTTAATGAGAGAGACACTCCAGCTTAGCTTGCAAGAACTAAGAGACACAGTGTGGCCATGTGGCCTTAATGAGAGACTCACTCCAGCTTAGCTTGCAAGAACTAAGAGACAGTGTGGCCATGTAGCCTTAATGAGAGAGACTGACTCCAGCTTAGCTTGCAAGAACTAAGAGACACAGTGTGGCCATGTGGCCTTAATGAGAGAGACTGATTCCAGCTTAGCTTGCAAGAACTAAGAGACACAGTGTGGCCATGTGGCCTTAATGAGAGAGACTGACTCCAGCTTAGCTTGCAAGAACTAAGAGACACAGTGTGACCATGTGACCTTAATGAGAGAGACTGATTCCAGCTTAGCTTGCAAGAACTAAGAGACACAGTGTGGCCATGTGGCCTTAATGAGAGAGACTGACTCCAGCTTAGCTTGCAAGAACTAAGAGACACAGTGTGACCATGTGACCTTAATGAGAGAGACTGACTCCAGCTTAGCTTGCAAGAACTAAGAGACACTGTGTGGCCATGTGGCCTTAATGAGAGAGACTGACTCAAGCTTAGCTTGCAAGAACTAAGAGACACAGTGTGGCCATGTGGCCTTAATGAGAGAGACTCACTCCAGCTTAGCTTGCAAGAACTAAGAGACACAGTGTGGCCATGTGGCCTTAATGAGAGAGACTGACTCCAGCTTAGCTTGCAAGAACTAAGAGACACAGTGTGACCATGTGACCTTAATGAGAGAGACTGATTCCAGCTTAGCTTGCAAGAACTAAGAGACACAGTGTGGCCATGTGGCCTTAATGAGAGAGACTGACTCCAGCTTAGCTTGCAAGAACTAAGAGACACAGTGTGGCCATGTGGCCTTAATGAGAGAGACTGATTCCAGCTTAGCTTGCAAGAACTAAGAGACACAGTGTGGCCATGTGGCCTTAATGAGAGAGACTGACTCCAGCTTAGCTTGCAAGAACTAAGAGACACAGTGTGACCATGTGACCTTAATGAGAGAGACTGACTCCAGCTTAGCTTGCAAGAACTAAGAGACACTGTGTGGCCATGTGGCCTTAATGAGAGAGACTCACTCCAGCTTAGCTTGCAAGAACTAAGAGACACAGTGTGGCCATGTGGCCTTAATGAGAGAGACTGACTCCAGCTTAGCTTGCAAGAACTAAGAGACACAGTGTGACCATGTGACCTTAATGAGAGAGACTGATTCCAGCTTAGCTTGCAAGAACTAAGAGACACAGTGTGGCCATGTGGCCTTAATGAGAGAGACTGACTCCAGCTTAGCTTGCAAGAACTAAGAGACACAGTGTGGCCATGTGGCCTTAATGAGAGAGACTGATTCCAGCTTAGCTTGCAAGAACTAAGAGACACAGTGTGGCCATGTGGCCTTAATGAGAGAGACTGACTCCAGCTTAGCTTGCAAGAACTAAGAGACACAGTGTGACCATGTGACCTTAATGAGAGAGACTGACTCCAGCTTAGCTTGCAAGAACTAAGAGACACTGTGTGGCCATGTGGCCTTAATGAGAGAGACTCACTCCAGCTTAGCTTGCAAGAACTAAGAGACACTGTGTGGCCATGTGGCCTTAATGAGAGAGACTCACTCCAGCTTAGCTTGCAAGAACTAAGAGACTCAGTGTGGCCATGTGGCCTTAATGAGAGAGACTGACTCCAACTTAGCTTGCAAGAACTAAGAGACACTGTGTGGCCATGTGGCCTTAATGAGAGAGACTCACTCCAGCTTAGCTTGCAAGAACTAAGAGACACAGTGTGGCCATGTGGCCTTAATGAGAGACTCACTCCAGCTTAGCTTGCAAGAACTAAAAGACAGTGTGGCCATGTAGCCTTAATGAGAGAGACTGACACCAGCTTAGCTTGCAAGAACTAAGAGACACAGTGTGGCCATGTGGCCTTAATGAGAGAGACTGCCTCCAGCTTAGCTTGCAAGAACTAAGAGACACAGTGTGGCCATGTGGCCTTAATGAGAGAGACTGATTCCAGCTTAACTTGCAAGAACTAAGAGACACTGTGTGGCCATGTGGCCTTAATGAGAGAGACTGACTCCAACTTAACTTGCAAGAACTAAGATACACTGTGTGGCCATGTGGCCTTAATGAGAGAGACTCACTCCAGCTTGGCTTGCAAGAACTAAGAGACACAGTGTGGCCATGTGGCCTTAATGAGAGACTCACTCCAGCTTAGCTTGCAAGAACTAAGAGACAGTGTGGCCATGTAGCCTTAATGAGAGAGACTGACTCCAGCTTAGCTTGCAAGAACTAAGAGACACAGTGTGGCCATGTGGCCTTAATGAGAGAGACTGACTCCAGCTTAGCTTGCAAGAACTAAGAGACACAGTGTGGCCATGTGGCCTTAATGAGAGAGACTGATTCCAGCTTAGCTTGCAAGAACTAAGAGACACAGTGTGGCCATGTGGCCTTAATGAGAGAGACTGACTCCAGCTTAGCTTGCAAGAACTAAGAGACACAGTGTGACCATGTGACCTTAATGAGAGAGACTGACTCCAGCTTAGCTTGCAAGAACTAAGAGACACTGTGTGGCCATGTGGCCTTAATGAGAGAGACTGACTCCAGCTTAGCTTGCAAGAACTAAGAGACACAGTGTGACCATGTGACCTTAATGAGAGAGACTGACTCCAGCTTAGCTTGCAAGAACTAAGAGACACAGTGTGGCCATGTGGCCTTAATGAAAGACTCACTCCAGCTTAGCTTGCAAGAACTAAGAGACAGTGTGGCCATGTAGCCTTAATGAGAGAGACTCACTCCAGCTTAGCTTGCAAGAACTAAGAGACACAGTGTGGACATGTGGCCTTAATGAGAGACTCACTCCAGCTTAGCTTGCAAGAACTAAGAGACAGTGTGGCCATGTAGCCTTAATGAGAGAGACTGACTCCAGCTTAGCTTGCAAGAACTAAGAGACACAGTGTGGCCATGTGGCCTTAATGAGAGAGACTGACTCCAGCTTAGCTTGCAAGAACTAAGAGACACAGTGTGGCCATGTGGCCTTAATGAGAGAGACTGATTCCAGCTTAGCTTGCAAGAACTAAGAGACACAGTGTGGCCATGTGGCCTTAATGAGAGAGACTGACTCCAGCTTAGCTTGCAAGAACTAAGAGACACAGTGTGACCATGTGACCTTAATGAGAGAGACTGACTCCAGCTTAGCTTGCAAGAACTAAGAGACACTGTGTGGCCATGTGGCCTTAATGAGAGAGACTGACTCCAGCTTAGCTTGCAAGAACTAAGAGACACAGTGTGACCATGTGACCTTAATGAGAGAGACTGACTCCAGCTTAGCTTGCAAGAACTAAGAGACACAGTGTGGCCATGTGGCCTTAATGAGAGACTCACTCCAGCTTAGCTTGCAAGAACTAAGAGACAGTGTGGCCATGTAGCCTTAATGAGAGAGACTCACTCCAGCTTAGCTTGCAAGAACTAAGAGACACAGTGTGGCCATGTGGCCTTAATGAGAGACTCACTCCAGCTTAGCTTGCAAGAACTAAGAGACAGTGTGGCCATGTAGCCTTAATGAGAGAGACTGACTCCAGCTTAGCTTGCAAGAACTAAGAGACACAGTGTGGCCATGTGGCCTTAATGAGAGAGACTGCCTCCAGCTTAGCTTGCAAGAACTAAGAGACACTGTGTGGCCATGTGGCCTTAATGAGAGAGACTCACTCCAGCTTAGCTTGCAAGAACTAAGAGACACAGTGTGACCATGTGACCTTAATGAGAGAGACTGACTCAAGCTTAGCTTGCAAGAACTAAGAGACACAGTGTGGCCATGTGGCCTTAATGAGAGAGACTCACTCCAGCTTAGCTTGCAAGAACTAAGAGACACTGTGTGGCCATGTGGCCTTAATGAGAGAGACTCACTCCAGCTTAGCTTGCAAGAACTAAGAGACTCAGTGTGGCCATGTGGCCTTAATGAGAGAGACTGACTCCAACTTAGCTTGCAAGAACTAAGAGACACTGTGTGGCCATGTGGCCTTAATGAGAGAGACTCACTCCAGCTTAGCTTGCAAGAACTAAGAGACACAGTGTGGCCATGTGGCCTTAATGAGAGACTCACTCCAGCTTAGCTTGCAAGAACTAAGAGACAGTGTGGCCATGTAGCCTTAATGAGAGAGACTGACTCCAGCTTAGCTTGCAAGAACTAAGAGACACAGTGTGGCCATGTGGCCTTAATGAGAGAGACTGACTCCAGCTTAGCTTGCAAGAACTAAGAGACACAGTGTGGCCATGTGGCCTTAATGAGAGAGACTCACTCCAGCTTAGCTTGCAAGAACTAAGAGACACAGTGTGGCCATGTGGCCTTAATGAGAGAGACTGATTCCAGCTTAACTTGCAAGAACTAAGCGACACAGTGTGGCCATGTGGCCTTAATGAGAGAGACTGACTCCAGCTTAGCTTGCAAGAATTAAGAGACACAGTGTGCCCATGTGACCTCAATGAGACTGACTCCAGCTTACCTTGCAAGAACTAAGAGACACTGTGTGGCCATGTGGCCTTAATGAGAGAGACTGACTCAAGCTTAGCTTGCAAGAACTAAGAGACACAGTGTGGCCATGTGGCCTTAATGAGAGAGACTCACTCCAGCTTATCTTGCAAGAACTAAGAGACACTGTGTGGCCATGTGGCCTTAATGAGAGAGACTCACTCCAGCTTAGCTTGCAAGAACTAAGAGACACAGTGTGGCCATGTGGCCTTAATGAGAGACTCACTCCAGCTTAGCTTGCAAGAACTAAGAGACAGTGTGGCCATGTAGCCTTAATGAGAGAGATTGACTCCAGCTTAGCTTGCAAGAACTAAGAGACACAGTGTGGCCATGTGGCCTTAATGAGAGAGACTGACTCCAGCTTAGCTTGCAAGAACTAAGAGACACAGTGTGGCCATGTGGCCTTAATGAGAGAGACTGATTCCAGCTTAGCTTGCAAGAACTAAGAGACACAGTGTGGCCATGTGGCCTTAATGAGAAAGACTCACTCCAGCTTAGCTTGCAAGAACTAAGAGACACTGTGTGGCCATGTGGCCTTAATGAGAAAGACTCACTCCAGCTTAGCTTGCAAGAACTAAGAGATTCAGTATGGCCATGTGACCTTAATGAGAGAGACTGACTCCAACTTAACTTGCAAGAACTAAGATACACTGTGTGGCCATGTGGCCTTAATGAGAGAGACTGACTCCAACTTAGCATGCAAGAACTAAGAGACACAGTGTGGCCTTGTGGCCTTAATGAGAGAGACTGACTCCAGCTTAGCTTGCAAGAACTAAGAGACACAGTGTGGCCATGTGGCCTTAATGAGAGAGACTGACTCCAGCTTAGCTTGCAAGAACTAAGAGACACAGTGTGGCCATGTGGCCTTAATGAGAGAGACTGACTCCAGCTTAGCTTGCAAGAACTAAGAGACACAGTGTGGCCATGTGGCCTTAATGAGAGACTCACTCCAGCTTAGCTTGCAAGAACTAAGAGACAGTGTGGCCATGTAGCCTTAATGAGAGAGACTGACTCCAGCTTAGCTTGCAAGAACTAAGAGACACAGTGTGGCCATGTGGCCTTAATGAGAGAGACTGACTCCAGCTTAGCTTGCAAGAACTAAGAGACACAGTGTGGCCATGTGGCCTTAATGAGAGAGACTGATTCCAGCTTAGCTTGCAAGAACTAAGAGACACAGTGTGGCCATGTGGCCTTAATGAGAGAGACTGACTCCAGCTTAGCTTGCAAGAACTAAGAGACACAGTGTGACCATGTGACCTTAATGAGAGAGACTGACTCCAGCTTAGCTTGCAAGAACTAAGAGACACTGTGTGGCCATGTGGCCTTAATGAGAGAGACGGACTCAAGCTTAGCTTGCAAGAACTAAGAGACACAGTGTGGCCATGTGGCCTTAATGAGAGAGACTCACTCCAGCTTAGCTTGCAAGAACTAAGAGACACTGTGTGGCCATGTGGCCTTAATGAGAGAGACTGACTCCAGCTTAGCTTGCAAGAACTAAGAGACACAGTGTGACCATGTGACCTTAATGAGAGAGACTGACTCCAGCTTAGCTTGCAAGAACTAAGAGACACTGTGTGGCCATGTGGCCTTAATGAGAGAGACTGACTCCAGCTTAGCTTGCAAGAACTAAGAGACACAGTGTGACCATGTGACCTTAATGAGAGAGACTGACTCAAGCTTAGCTTGCAAGAACTAAGAGACACTGTGTGGCCATGTGGCCTTAATGAGAGAGACTGACTCAAGCTTAGCTTGCAAGAACTAAGAGACACAGTGTGGCCATGTGGCCTTAATGAGAGAGACTCACTCCAGCTTAGCTTGCAAGAACTAAGAGACACTGTGTGGCCATGTGTCCTTAATGAGAGACTCACTCCAGCTTAGCTTGCAAGAACTAAGAGACAGTGTGGCCATGTAGCCTTAATGAGAGAGACTCACTCCAGCTTAGCTTGCAAGAACTAAGAGACACAGTGTGGCCATGTGGCCTTAATGAGAGACTCACTCCAGCTTAGCTTGCAAGAACTAAGAGACAGTGTGGCCATGTAGCCTTAATGAGAGAGACTGACTCCAGCTTAGCTTGCAAGAACTAAGAGACACAGTGTGGCCATGTGGCCTTAATGAGAGAGACTGATTCCAGCTTAGCTTGCAAGAACTAAGAGACACAGTGTGGCCATGTGGCCTTAATGAGAGAGACTGACTCCAGCTTAGCTTGCAAGAACTAAGAGACACAGTGTGACCATGTGACCTTAATGAGAGAGACTGATTCCAGCTTAGCTTGCAAGAACTAAGAGACACAGTGTGGCCATGTGGCCTTAATGAGAGAGACTGACTCCAGCTTAGCTTGCAAGAACTAAGAGACACAGTGTGACCATGTGACCTTAATGAGAGAGACTGACTCCAGCTTAGCTTGCAAGAACTAAGAGACACTGTGTGGCCATGTGGCCTTAATGAGAGAGACTGACTCAAGCTTAGCTTGCAAGAACTAAGAGACACAGTGTGGCCATGTGGCCTTAATGAGAGAGACTCACTCCAGCTTAGCTTGCAAGAACTAAGAGACACAGTGTGGCCATGTGGCCTTAATGAGAGAGACTGACTCCAGCTTAGCTTGCAAGAACTAAGAGACACAGTGTGACCATGTGACCTTAATGAGAGAGACTGATTCCAGCTTAGCTTGCAAGAACTAAGAGACACAGTGTGACCATGTGACCTTAATGAGAGAGACTGACTCAAGCTTAGCTTGCAAGAACTAAGAGACACTGTGTGGCCATGTGGCCTTAATGAGAGAGACTGACTCAAGCTTAGCTTGCAAGAACTAAGAGACACAGTGTGGCCATGTGGCCTTAATGAGAGAGACTCACTCCAGCTTAGCTTGCAAGAACTAAGAGACACTGTGTGGCCATGTGTCCTTAATGAGAGACTCACTCCAGCTTAGCTTGCAAGAACTAAGAGACAGTGTGGCCATGTAGCCTTAATGAGAGAGACTCACTCCAGCTTAGCTTGCAAGAACTAAGAGACACAGTGTGGCCATGTGGCCTTAATGAGAGACTCACTCCAGCTTAGCTTGAAGAACTAAGAGACAGTGTGGCCATGTAGCCTTAATGAGAGAGACTGACTCCAGCTTAGCTTGCAAGAACTAAGAGACACAGTGTGGCCATGTGGTCTTAATGAGAGAGACTGCCTCCAGCTTAGCTTGCAAGAACTAAGAGACACTGTGTGGCCATGTGGCCTTAATGAGACTCACTCCAGCTTAGCTTGCAAGAACTAAGAGACACAGTGTGACCATGTGACCTTAATGAGAGAGACTGACTCAAGCTTAGCTTGCAAGAACTAAGAGACACAGTGTGGCCATGTGGCCTTAATGAGAGAGACTCACTCCAGCTTAGCTTGCAAGAACTAAGAGACACTGTGTGGCCATGTGGCCTTAATGAGAGAGACTCACTCCAGCTTAGCTTGCAAGAACTAAGAGACTCAGTGTGGCCATGTGGCCTTAATGAGAGAGACTGACTCCAACTTAGCTTGCAAGAACTAAGAGACACTGTGTGGCCATGTGGCCTTAATGAGAGACTCACTCCAGCTTAGCTTGCAAGAACTAAGAGACACAGTGTGGCCATGTGGCCTTAATGAGAGACTCACTCCAGCTTAGCTTGCAAGAACTAAGAGACAGTGTGGCCATGTAGCCTTAATGAGAGAGACTGACTCCAGCTTAGCTTGCAAGAACTAAGAGACACAGTGTGGCCATGTGGCCTTAATGAGAGAGACTGCCTCCAGCTTAGCTTGCAAGAACTAAGAGACACAGTGTGGCCATGTGGCCTTAATGAGAGAGACTGATTCCAGCTTAACTTGCAAGAACTAAGCGACACAGTGTGGCCATGTGGCCTTAATGAGAGAGACTGACTCCAGCTTAGCTTGCAAGAATTAAGAGACACAGTGTGCCCATGTGACCTCAATGAGACTGACTCCAGCTTACCTTGCAAGAACTAAGAGACACTGTGTGGCCATGTGGCCTTAATGAGAGAGACTGACTCAAGCTTAGCTTGCAAGAACTAAGAGACACAGTGTGGTCATGTGGCCTTAATGAGAGAGACTCACTCCAGCTTATCTTGCAAGAACTAAGAGACACTGTGTGGCCATGTGGCCTTAATGAGAGAGACTCACTCCAGCTTAGCTTGCAAGAACTAAGAGACACAGTGTGGCCATGTGGCCTTAATGAGAGAGACTGATTCCAGCTTAGCTTGCAAGAACTAAGAGACACAGTGTGGCCATGTGGCCTTAATGAGAGAGACTGACTCCAGCTTAGCTTGCAAGAACTAAGAGACACAGTGTGACCATGTGACCTTAATGAGAGAGACTGACTCCAGCTTAGCTTGTAAGAACTAAGAGACACTGTGTGGCCATGTGGCCTTAATGAGAGAGACTGACTCAAGCTTAGCTTGCAAGAACTAAGAGACAGTGTGGCCATGTGGCCTTAATGAGAGAGACTCACTCCAGCTTAGCTTGCAAGAACTAAGAGACACAGTGTGGCCATGTGGCCTTAATGAGAGAGACTGACTCCAGCTTAGCTTGCAAGAACTAAGAGACACACTGTGGCTCAGAAAGCGCGTTGTGACGGAGCGCGTTCCGCGTTGTGCGAGAAGCGTTCCCTAAAGTAAAGAAAACGCGTTGTAGTGAAAACGCGTTATCGTGTGAACACGCGGGACAGACCCAGGTGTTGTGGGTTAACTCCCCGAAATAAACTTTCTTCCAACTTTGTGTTTTATACGCCCGGTGCACCGCCAATTGTTGTTGTGAGCGTCGCTCCTCTGCCCTCTGTTGTTCATGGAGGGAGACTGCACCCTAGTGCCCAGTATCATCCTCCGCGAGCCTCTTCAAAATGCTGATCTTGACACCGCTGGAAGCAGTCATCGGCCTTGACCTCACCCCACAACAGTGCAATTTTAACAGCTCAACATCAAAACACAATAATGGGTCGCTTGCACCAATCGCACAACATCCCAGCATTGACTCTCAGCTGTTAAATTTTGATTTAAAGCTTTCGTGACTGCAGAGATTCATATTCTTGGTTCTTTCAAATTTTCTTGTTGTGGTTTTCACACCTGATGATGATTGCTGTGTTGCAGTCAAAAGGTCGTGAGAATTTTATTGTTTTATATTTGTATTATTTTATTGTTCCCCTTCGACGTGACTTTCCCAAAAGAACCAAGAATATGAATCTTAGCTGTTTTTTGGTGTAGAGGGGGTCACGTGTGTCACCATAATTGCCCTTATCCTACAACTCGTGCTGCGTAATATTTTCCTTGCCATATTACCTGTGATACACATAATGAGGACAACCGGTAATTCAAATGAAACCAGAGGTGGGAAACCTGTTCTTTATGATATTATTAATAAGCAATTTGAACACGACTTTTAGAAACACCGATGCAGCTATACACGTGCTAGATTGTCTAGAAATTCGGTTGATACTAATAGGGTTTATTTGCCAGTATTGTACATTATTTAAATTACATTTCTTTGGGCGGCAGAGTGGTGCAGTGGTCACGCCCATGCATGACATCTTCTGAAGGACTGCCTGGCTTCGCTTTCCTCATTCTGGTCCCTTTCTCTGTATGGGTTTACTCCCATAGCAAAACAACAACAACATACAATGTAACTGGTACTAGCCAAACATCCAAATTACTCCTGCGAAAAGTTGGCAGGCCCCTCCTGAAAAAATAGTCTTGAGACTCAGTGAGGCTTTCCCAGGGAAACAAGCCTACTAACAACATTGTTTCACTGCATGTGAAAAATAAAGATTTTCAGTATTAAATCTCAGTGGCTGATTTAATTGAAACATCAAGTTACGTTCAAGTGATAATTGTAACTGGCACACAGTATTCCTTCACTTTGGCGCGAGGAACTACAGATGAGGGAAGGCTGCAGTCAAATGGTGAGCAGCTGGCAACAAATCCCCCCCCACCACTCCTGCCCATGCTCTGTGGTCCTCTTTATATAAAGATGTTATCGACCAATTAATGAGTTTCGATTTAAAGCTTTCGTGACTGCAAGGATTCATCTTCTTTGGTTCTCTCGGTAAAGTCACGTAGAATGAGAATAAAATAATAAATTGATCAAATAAAATAACACAATAATATTCTCACGACATTTCGGCCACAACACAAGCGGCCTTCATCAGGTGAAGGGGACGAGACTGTCTGGAGGACAGCGCTGGAGTGAGAAAGCCACGCTGAGATCACGACCTTTAAGCTGTGTGAGAAGAAACAAAGCGCCTTGACAAAGGAATTAGCATATAATTTAGCATTGAAATGGCTGAGTGATTAGCTTGTGACTGGTCACAGAAAAGGCTATGTTAAAGTTAAAGCATACACATCCGCAAAGGCACCCCTTGACAAAGGAATTAGCATAGAATTTAGCATTGAAATAGCTAAGTTAAAGTATACACATCCGCAAAGGCACCCCTTGACAAAGGAATTAGCATAGAATTTAGCATTGAAATAGCTGAGTGATTAGCTTCTGACTGGTCACAGAAATAGCTATGTTAAAGTCAGAGCATATACATTCACTGATGCACCTAGTACAAATCAAACAGGAGAATTTAGCATTGAAATAACTAGGCGAAGGCCTTCGCGACCAATATTACCCGCAATAGAGATTTTTGGATTAGGTCGAATAAATAGTGCATATTTACGCGTATTATTGAGTGCATATTTACGTGATCTAACCCAAAAATCTCGATTATGGACTCAAAAAAACGCTGGCAGACTTCTCACTCACACCCGTATGCAAGACGATATCGCCCCAATATTCGAATTGTTCAACTATCCCCCGAACCAGTCCAGAATCAATTTCAAGTTCACACTCAGCATTCTGAAGGTCCTCCGTGGTCTGATCCCTTATGTACAATATAAGAAACTACATTTTATTCAGATTGTGCTTTCGATATCGTGTCATGAGACCGAGTATCCACTCGGATCTCTCACAGAGCAGCGGAACCCGTCCTATTGGAGAATGGCCCGCAGAAGAGAACATCACAAAGCTACCTCTGACATTGCTTCTAGTGACTTCTAGGCCACAGAGAAAAGGGAAGCACATTCCCACCCACTCTGTTGAACCGATATTGGACTTGGTCAAATTAAGTGCATAGCCATTTATTTAGTATGTTTTGGGTTTTTTTGACAGTCATTAATGACCGAGCTGAGACCATCAACTGGCTGCACTTGACAAAAGCAAGTTTAATCAGAGGTGGTTACCCAGATTCGAACCCAGGATCTCAGCGTTTCCAGCTCAACGCTAATAATCTCTCTCAGCCACCCGGGCCATCTCGACGTAAATTTAACAAACTGATCCGTCGTGATATGCCAAACTCTTACTAATGCATTAGTAATAATCGAGACGAGATGTGAAATAAGGTGTTTAGAGAAGCTACGACAATTCAGCGCGCGTGCAATCCAGTAGACTCTTGATTATCCGTGTGCGGTTTATCTGATTTGCGGATTAACCACGCACGTGAGATTTTTACTTATTAATATCTCATGGATTTCCCCTTAGGCCCAAATTAATAATCGAAAAATAGTTATACATTATAATTCTTGGAAATGTTTGTTACAAGTCACGTGCTTATATCGAGCAAATATGTGCGCCCATGAATCCGAAATCTACGTGATCACCTCGACAGTACAGTAGTTGCATATCTTTACAACAGTGGGTGGAGTTTGATTGATGGTGATTGGCGTGGCTCTGCTATCCACTTAGAGGGCCGAGTCTTCTGCTCGGGAGCAGGAAAGTTTTATCACCGACCACATGCATCGATCGGTCGATCGTTAGTTTGTGGCATAGAGATCCGCAGAAAATAGATATCTTTGGATCATCCGAGATTTTTTATCATCCGCAGCCATCTTCCACGTCATTAGCGCGGACAATCGAGAGTCTACTGTATGTGAAAATTTGTCTCCTTACTCCCTGGAGGAGGCGGCGGTCTGGTGTCGGGAGTGCTGATGTTGCCGAGAAACGCGGCCGGTTTCTCCCTGACCACGAGGTCGCGAGGAGTCTCGAGGGAGCCACAGCACAGGGCCAACTGAAACAGCTTCCGGGCCAGCGTGTCCCCTTTCACCTGCCCCAGGAAGTCCTGCACACACTGTTGGTGGAGACAACAAAGGACCCAAACCACGTGCAGCCACATCACTCTGTTGGGACAAATAGAGGGTGACACATGCATAGATGTCCGACCGATTTCAATGCCCCCCCTTACTTTTGTCTCAACGTGACTGAATTGTGTGAAAGCGATAGCCCTAAATATTATAGAGGAGAGTTAATTCAGTGGTAGAGCAAGTCTTTTGATACTGGTGGAAGTATCCACAGACTTGAAACGTATGGCGATTATCACTCATTAAATAATTCCCGAGGACAAATGTATTATGGAAAATTTTGACAAATATAAGCAGATCCATGAATTTTCTCGCACGGTAATTACTCTTACTTCCGATATTAGGAAGCCATTGGAGCTATTCACTTTTAAATCTAGATTGAAAACAATTTTAGAACTGCTTTTTGTGTTCAGTTTGTTGCCCTCCACACCTCCGATTAGCACAGTTGGCTACGTACAGTGCGAAAGAAGTTCAACATATATACTTGTGGTTTTACCCAATCCAGTCATTTCTGAGAACTTGTTTAGATTTGCAAATTTTGATTCTGACGCCGGCACACATGTCCTCCTCATTCATTAATAACAACACGGGATTTTTTTTTTACATTATTTGTGAAGCATATAGAAATGCAGTTTTGGATAATACACCCGCAATATTAACGAGGGCGACTCCTGGGATCGAATCGCGAACCTCTGAAACAAGCGACAAATGCACAACCACTCGGGAAAGAAGATTTCTGTAAGGAGCGGTACAGTAAAATAGGCCTCAGCCTTCAATACGATATATATTAACATGATGTACTTACACGAGCAGTTACTTCAGTGCTCTTGTCACAGCACTGCACCCACAAAACTGAAGTCGTGTTGGAAGTCTGTCTCAGACTGCATGACAAAAGGATACACCACATTCACTTGACAGGGAGACAGGTGTGAAACTTGTGTGCCTGAGCAACTGAGGATAGCTCAGCATTGTGGCCGTGTAAGGCAAACGCAGGGGCGGGGGAATATTGGTAAAAGGCTGATGCAGTGTCACTCTCAGGTGTGAACACAGCGACACGTACGTTGTGGCTGTGTCAGCAATTCCAGAACGCATTTAATTCCGAAAGTAAACCCCCTCAAGGGCAACAACAATACATACTTGAGGCAATCTTGATTTGAAGCTTTCGCGACTGCAGGAATCCAGACTCTTTGGTTCTTTCGGTAAAGTCACGTAAAATCGAGGAGGCCGCTTTCCTACCTTACAGTTCCACGCTAATTTCTCACGTTAACATCACTAGCCTTGGACACTTCTTTATGACCCATGGGCTACACACATTTCAAACCATTTAAAACAGTCTGCCTCAGCAGCACACCAAGGCTTTATCACCTGATGACGGACGCTTGTGTCGCGCCCGAAACGTCGTGATTTATTTTATTTTATACCTACGTGACTTTACCGAAAGAACCAAAGAGTATAACTTGAGGCATCCAATAATAATACAATTCGCAGTCAACAAGCGACGCAATGCATACACACGTACACACACACACACACGCTCGTCCACGCAGGCACGGCACGTACGGAAATGCCCAGAGGTATGCTGGTGATACGGATGCCCAGATCGTGAATATCCGGAGCCCCGTATCGTTCCATGAGATGCTTCAGCAAGTCCGGCACCTTGAAGCGTGCCATCACTCCTTTGCCTCGGGAGCTGCGGCTCTTGGCCACGAAGGTCCTAAACTCTGCCGCAAACAACAACAACAACACGAGCGGGTTACGCAGAGCGCATGCTAGGGGAGCAACGACGACGCATTGATTCGGACGTGATCATTCATCCTGAAGATCGCGATATGCACACCGGATCGCGTGCGTAAGAATTTATGTTTTAGATTTGTATACGTTGCGTGTCATTGTTTCACATTGTCCAACACCCACCCACTCCAGTCACTAGAGCCGGCTGTGTTCACGTTTTAAAACAAGGCGTTGAATTTAGAATTTATTCACGAGCCCTCAATCGCGATAATCGATTGATTCGCGACATGGGTGGCTGGGGTGGCGCGTATCGCTTCTGTTTATGTCTGCAAGGAATCACTTGCTGAGCCTTCGTATCATTTCAAATACCAAACAAATTCATGCATCAGTAGGACTGTGGCCTTGCAAAAGGGAAAACATCCGATAAGCGACGTTTCGGGCAATGACCCTTCTTCATATTGCATAGAAAGGCCAGAGAGATTGAGTGAACAATAATAATTGGAAACTGCACTTCACAGCGATTACCGTGTTTCAAAAGTTATTAGGTAACCATTCATATGAACCTTATGGCGACTCGCGCATAAACATTATATTATATATAATGTAAACATTATATGTAAACATATCATGTAAACATTATATTATATATAATGTAAGCATTATATATAATGTAAACATTATATTATATATTATATATAATGTAAACATTATATTATAATGTAAACATAAACTGTGCTCTTTTTCACCAATGGGTTTGAAGGATGGTGGCAAGTGTTGTCTTGTTAAACTATGCCATTAAAACTGAAAACTACTTACCTACAGTAGCTCTATTTAAATACACCATCGAAAACATAATCTACTCCCCTCTGTCAATCATCGTGTTTCTCAGTGTGGATTTGTGAACACACTTGTTAAACAATACATAAAATAGTACGCGTTTTCAATGCGCTGTTCATATTGTAAAATGCGTTTATACCAATGTGACTCTACAGCAGTTGCAGAGCCGCACTTTTATATAATTCAGGTCAAAGCCAGATAAACAGTGGAGGATAAACATCCCATGAAGGCGGGGCAATTGTTGTGCAATAATTTCAGGTCAAATTTACAGGTGCGTTTTATTCATGCCACACAGGTAGAGAGTTGATAGTGAAACCTGGCCCACTGGCATCGTGAGTCATGGATCATGAGTCACCCGGACTTGTTGTGTTTGTTTATGGTTGCTATACAAGCCATCAAATCTACACCACGAAGAGAGTTGATGAACAAGTAGGAGAGTGTGTAACTGGATTACATTCATGTGCACAGGCGTTTTAGATGTGAATATGAAATAAATAAGGTCGACTCAAACGCCACTCTTTAGGATTTGGCACACTCAATAACATTTTAATTGATAAATCAAGACCAATAAACCATAATCAAATGGGTCATGCATCGATGTATCAATTGTAGCTACGGACTGCTTAAGAAGAAAATGATGAATGCAGATTCGAAGCGAGTTTAAACATGAATCTACACCATTTAAATATATTGTAAACAACCCGTTGCAAACATGACAGTAATTTGAAATGTAGCACTGTACATCAGAACAATTTGAAAGACGTTAGAGATTTGAAACTGTCCAAAAAGAAAGGAGGAAAATAAATTTATTTTTACATAATACAGGTTTTTTGCGTAAGATTGCGTAAATATAAAAATATGTCGGTAAACCCACCACCACCCGACACAGCCAATTAGTAAGATTTGTCACTTAAACAGAACATGCCAATTCGTTACTAGTACAGCACACCGGTTGTGTGTTAGAGAGCAAAGCCACAACATTAACAATCTGAGTACGTCGTTTTGCCAGTAATTACAACCAGCATCATCAGGAGGCAGCCAGATTTGTGGATTTTTAAATGTAGATTTATTTAAATCTATATTTAAAAACATATAGAGAAACTGGAACATTATTATTACAGAATTTGGTTGGACATATGTCGAAAAGAGAATGACCCCAGCTTAGCTTGCAAGAACTAAGATACACTGTGTGGCCATGTGGCCTTAATGAGAGAGACTGACTCCAGTTTAGCTTGTAATAACTAAGAGACACAGTGTGGCCATGTGGCCTTAATGAGAGAGACTGACTCCAGCTTAGCTTGCAAGAACTAAGAGACAGTGGCCATGTGGCCTTAATGAGAGAGACTGACTCCAGCTTAGCTTGCAAGAACTAAGAGACACAGTGTAGCCATGTGGCATTAATAAGAGAGACTCACTCCAACTTAGCTTGCAAGAACTAAGAGACACAGTGTGGCCATGTGGCCTTAATGAGAGAGACTCACTCCAGCTTAGCTTGCAAGAACTAAGAGACAGTGTAGCCATGTGGCCTTAATGAGAGAGACTCACTCCAGCTTAGCTTGCAAGAACTAAGAGACACAGTGTGGCCATGTGGCCTTAATGAGAGGGACTGACTCCAGCTTAGCTTGCAAGAACTAAGAGACACAGTGTGGCCATGTGGCCTTAATGAGAGAGACTGACTCCAGCTTAGCTTGCAAGAACTAAGAGACACAGTGTGGCCATGTGGCCTTAATGAGAGAGACTAACTCCAGCTCAGCTTGCAAGAACTAAGAGACATAGTGTGGCCATGTGGCCTTAATGAGAGAAACTGACTCCAGCTTATCTTGCAAGAACTAAGAGACACAGTGTGGCCATGTGGCCTTAATGAGAGAGACTAACTCCAGCTCAGCTTGCAAGAACTAAGAGACACAGTGTGGCCATGTGGCCTTAATGAGAGAAAATGACTCCAGCTTAGCTTGCAAGAACTAAGAGACACAGTGTGGCCATGTGGCCTTAATGAGACTGACTCCAGCTTAGCTTGCAAGAACTAAGAGACACAGTGTGGCCATGTGGCCTTAATGAGAGAGACTGACTCCAGCTTATCTTGCAAGAACTAAGAGACACAGTGTGGCCATGTGGCCTTAATGAGAGAGACTAACTCCAGCTCAGCTTGCAAGAACTAAGAGACACAGTGTGGCCATGTGGCCTTAATGAGAGAGACTGACTCCAGCTTAGCTTGCAAGAACTAAGAGACACAGTGTGGCCATGTGGCCTTAATGAGAGACTGACTCCAGCTTAGCTTGCAAGAACTAAGAGACACAGTGTGGCCATGTGGCCTTAATGAGAGAGACTCACTCCAGCTTAGCTTGCAAGAACTAAGAGACAGTGTAGCCATGTGGCCTTAATGAGAGAGACTCACTCCAGCTTAGCTTGCAAGAACTAAGAGACACAGTGTGGCCATGTGGCCTTAATGAGAGGGACTGACTCCAGCTTAGCTTGCAAGAACTAAGAGACACAGTGTGGCCGTGTGGCCTTAATGAGAGAGACTGACTCCAGCTTAGCTTGCAAGAACTAAGAGACACAGTGTGGCCATGTGGCCTTAATGAGAGAGACTAACTCCAGCTCAGCTTGCAAGAACTAAGAGACACAGTGTGGCCATGTGGCGTTAATGAGAGAGACTGACTCCAGATTATCTTGCAAGAACTAAGAGACACAGTGTGGCCATGTGGCCTTAATGAGAGAGACTAACTCCAGTTCAGCTTGCAAGAACTAAGAGACACAGTGTGGCCATGTGGCCTTAATGAGAGAAAATGACTCCAGCTTAGCTTGCAAGAACTAAGAGACACAGTGTGGCCATGTGGCCTTAATGAGAGAGACTGACTCCAGCTTAGCTTGCAAGAACTAAGAGACACAGTGTGGCCATGTGGCCTTAATGAGAGAGACTGACTCCAGCTTATCTTGCAAGAACTAAGAGACACAGTGTGGCCATGTGGCCTTAATGAGAGAGACTGACGTCAGCTTAGCTTGCAAGAACTAAGAGACACAGTGTGGCCATGTCGCCTTAATGAGAGAGACTGACTCCAGCTTAGCTTGCAAGAACTAAGAGACACAGTGTGGCCATGTGGCCTTAATGAGAGAAACTGACTCCAGCTTAGCTTGCCAGAACAAAGAGACACAGTGTGGCCATGTGGCCTTAATGAGAGCGACTGACTCCAGCTTAGCTTGCAAGAACTAAGAGACACAGTGTGGCCATGTGGCCTTAATGAGAGAGACTGACTCCAGCTTAGCTTGCAAGAACTAAGAGACACAGTGTGGCCATGTGGCCTTAATGAGAGAGACCGGCAGAACAAAGTTGACGTTGGAATGAAGACAAATGGATGAGGAAGGACACGGACTGCGTTTCACGCATCGCCGAGTGCGTCTCGAAACCTTACCACGCCTACATATATTAACGGACATCGATTAAAGTGGTCCCATTAGATTTACAATTAGTCTGAATCCTTAGTACACATTTAATGCTTAGGAATATAAAACTTGTTGTAAGAGAATACAGGTCGTTTAAACAAATTCAAATATTGCTTACTACAACCAAAGCTCATTGAAGAGTCGTAATTTAAAATGAAATTGGCAGAGCAAAAGATTTTCATTAATTTCAATGCTTCCATTATAACATTAACGAACTTGTGGTGGGCTCATTGCTTGCATATTAAACACTCAACACGAGTCATTGTTATTGACTTCTTGCCGTTTCAGTGGCACATATCGCACAATATATACACAATTTTGCCATCTTCTTTGGTTATTTCGGTAAAGTCACGTAGAATAAGATAAAATAATAAATTGATAAAATAAAATAACAATATTCTCACGACGTTTCGGCCACAACACAAGTGGCCTTTATCAGACAGTCTCGTCCCCTTCACCTGATGAAGGCCGCTTGTGTTGTGGCCGAAACGTCGTGAGAATATTGTTGTGTTATTTTATTTGATCAATTTATTATTTTATTCTCATTCTACGTGACTTTACCGAAAGAACCAAAGAAGATGAATCCTTGCAGTCACGAAAGCTTTAAATCGAAATTTTGCCATCGTCTGTTTTGCAAAATATCGTCGCCAGAACATTTATCTTAAGTACATTATTCCTGACCAAATGTTAACGATTAACAAAAGCGCAATAATTAAGGTTGCGCATAAAAACCTCACACGAGGCGAAAAAGCCCTCAAGGGCCCATAAACTACAATCGCGTTTAAACACATAAACTGTACGTATATATCAATGCACACATTGTGTAGCAGCAGCAGCATGATTATTAAACTCACCTTTAATAACGAGGCACATAAACACGAGTATATTGTAGTTCTCTCAGCTGACAAAGGCAATGCTACTGTTATTATGGATAAAATAGAATACAACAACAAAATTAAAGAATTACTCGACGATGGTAGTTATACAAAAATAAAAAGAGATCCCACCAACAGCCTCGTCACACAAACCAACAAAATAATTTCTGATTCAACCGCATTAATTGATCAATCTAAACGGTTTTCGTTGAAACCTTCTGCTGCCAGGCCACCAAGATTATACGGCTTACCAAAAATACATAAAGTTGATACACCTCTTCGTCCCATAGTCTCTACTATCAGCTCCCCCACCTACAAACTAGCTCGTTTTTTGTCTGAAATCCTGCGTCCTTTCACTGGAAAGACCACCTCTGCGGTACAAAATTCTACTCACCTGGTATCAACAATCAAGGGTATTTCCCTGTCCCCAGACGACCTGCTTGTCAGTTTTGATGTAGTTTCCTTATTCACCAAGGTTCCTGTACCTGACACCATTGCAATCATTGAAGACTTGGTTCATCAAGGACTAAACACTGAGGTACCCCCCCTGGTGAGACACTGTTTAACCAATACATACTTCACTTGGAATGGAACTTTCTACAAACAAACTGAGGGCACCCCAATGGGCTCCCCCCTTTCTCCAGTTATAGCTAACATTTTCATGGAGAAATTTGAGACTGACGCCATCCAGACTGCCACTCTGCGCCCAACCTTATGGAAGAGGTACGTGGATGACACTTTTGTCATCTGGCCACATGGCCGGCCTGCTCTAGACCAATTCTTCGACCACATCAATTCCATACACCCAGCCATCAGATTTACCATGGAAGTCGAAATAGATGGCAAGATACCTTTTTTGGATGTCCTAATTAAAAAGAGACCTGATGGTTCAATGAGCCACTCTGTCTACAGGAAAGCTACCCATACGGATGCTTATCTGAAACCGGATTCCCACCACCATCCATCACAGAAGAATTCTCTCATCAAGACTCTGTATCATAGAGCCCAATGCATATCCGACCAGGAACACATAAGCAGTGAACTCAAGCACGTACACCAAGCTCTTAGGGCTAATGGTTACTCCGACTATACAATCCGCAAAGCTATCACTCAAACCATGAAGAAGAACCCTCTTGAGGAGCCTTTCAAAACCATCACTTTACCCTACATTGCTGGGATCACAAAAAAGATCTCCAAAATCTTGAATAAACACAAGATCCAGGTCCGTTTCAACACATTACATAAAATCCGTGATCTGGTTCCGTCTGTAAAAGATGTGATTCCGGACATACAATACCCTGGTGTCTACAAACTAAGTTGCCTCTGTGGTAGTAGTTACATTGGAGAAACCAAACGCCATATCTCGGACCGCATTCGTGAACATAAAGCAGACCTTAAACACGGTAGGACCAACACCTCGGCCGTAGCAGATCATTGTTCTAATTCAGTAGGCTCACATGCCATTGACTTTTCCAAGACGGAGGTTCTTTGTAAGCCATCTGGCTTCCATGAGAGATTCGTTCATGAGGCTATCCACATATACAAACACAGAGACAATTTCAACCGAGAAGATGGATTTTATCTTAGCAATCATTGGAAAGATTTGATAAATCATTTCAGTTCTTGATTGATTGTTCACGCTTACAGTGGCTTTCAGACAGCATACATAAAAACAAATTTCGTCTCCCCCCTCCTCTTTTCAAAAAATAGATGGACTAGTCCTGGCAAACAGCCAATCGTTGCGCGTGACGCAAACGTTATTTTTATATAAATAAATAAATAACTATGCCGTTTTCAAAATAAATTTATGCAAACCGACACACCTGATGATGACCGTTTGAGTTATGGTCGAAACGTCGTGAGAAATTTTTTTATTGTTTTATATATATTTTGTTATTTTGTTGTTTCTCTTCAACGTGACTTTACCGAAAAAACTAAGAATATGAATTACTGCAGTCACGAAAGCTTTAAATCAAAATTTAATCGCCTCTACGGGGAGGGTTTTCACATAACTTTAAGATCCTTCAACAAACTCCGGGATAAGAAAGTTCAGCTGATCGAGTCTCTCACCTTCCTGAAGAGATGCTGCGACTCTGGGGTAATACCAATCGCATTTACACTCACCTCTGCTACTGTAACTTCTTCTAATGCGAAACGAATTCTTTTCAAAACTAGCTTAGCTCTTATCTCAGAAAAAATCAGACTTATACGCACAGAACTAGATCAGTTAGACAAGACACTCTACAAATCACACTTATCATTGACGGCAATAATGTCCACATCGGATTGGGAACATGTAGACAATATGACTGCCTCTTCAGCTGCTACTATGTCGACCAAATGTAAGGAAAACCTGATTTCCAAATTTAACCTCCTCTTAAACAAAAGACCGGACCCACACACCAAAAAGTTAGACGTTAATAAAGTCGTAATTAATCGCAGTAACAGTTCTATTTCCGATGGTCTGAAATCCGTTTTAGCTAAAGGTCTAAACTTTGCAGTCACACCTAAACACATACCAGTTAATGATATAATTGCCCAAGTAGACGTTGCTCTCAGGGGCCTGGGTCACATCGCTGCAGACGTAGCAAGATCTGAAATCGCTGCAACCCTCAAAAACGCTAAGATGCCAGCTAGCAACCTCAGCAAAGATGAGCGTTTTGAATTATATAAATTTAAAAAGAGGAATGATATTGTAGTTCTCTCAGCTGACAAAGGCAATGCTACTGTTATCATGGATAAAATAGAATACAACAACAAAATTAAAGAATTACTCGACGATGGTAGTTATACAAAAATAAAAAGAGATCCCACCAACAGCCTCGTCACACAAACCAACAAAATAATTTCTGATTCAACCGCATTAATTGATCAATCTAAACAGTTTTCGTTGAAACCTTCTGCTGCCAGGCCACCAAGATTATACGGCTTACCAAAAATACATAAAGTTGATACACCTCTTCGTCCCATAGTTTCTACTATCAGCTCCCCCACCTACAAACTAGCTCGTTTTTTGTCTGAAATCCTGCGTCCTTTCACTGGAAAGACCACCTCTGCGGTACAAAATTCTACTCACCTGGTATCAACAATCAAGGGTATTTCCCTGTCCCCAGACGACCTGCTTGTCAGTTTTGATGTAGTTTCCTTATTCACCAAGGTTCCTGTACCTGACACCATTGCAATCATTGAAGACTTGGTTCATCAAGGACTAAACACTGAGGTACCCCCCCTGGTGAGACACTGTTTAACCAATACATACTTCACTTGGAATGGAACTTTCTACAAACAAACTGAGGGCACCCCAATGGGCTCCCCCCTTTCTCCAGTTATAGCTAACATTTTCATGGAGAAATTTGAGACTGACGCCATCCAGACTGCCACTCTGCGCCCAACCTTATGGAAGAGGTACGTGGATGACACTTTTGTCATCTGGCCACATGGCCGGCCTGCTCTAGACCAATTCTTCGACCACATCAATTCCATACACCCAGCCATCAGATTTACCATGGAAGTCGAAATAGATGGCAAGATACCTTTTTTGGATGTCCTAATTAAAAAGAGACCTGATGGTTCAATGAGCCACTCTGTCTACAGGAAAGCTACCCATACGGATGCTTATCTGAAACCGGATTCCCACCACCATCCATCACAGAAGAATTCTCTCATCAAGACTCTGTATCATAGAGCCCAATGCATATCCGACCAGGAACACATAAGCAGTGAACTCAAGCACGTACACCAAGCTCTTAGGGCTAATGGTTACTCCGACTATACAATCCGCAAAGCTATCACTCAAACCATGAAGAAGAACCCTCTTGAGGAGCCTTTCAAAACCATCACTTTACCCTACATTGCTGGGATCACAAAAAAGATCTCCAAAATCTTGAATAAACACAAGATCCAGGTCCGTTTCAACACATTACATAAAATCCGTGATCTGGTTCCGTCTGTAAAAGATGTGATTCCGGACATACAATACCCTGGTGTCTACAAACTAAGTTGCCTCTGTGGTAGTAGTTACATTGGAGAAACCAAACGCCATATCTCGGACCGCATTCGTGAACATAAAGCAGACCTTAAACACGGTAGGACCAACACCTCGGCCGTAGCAGATCATTGTTCTAATTCAGTAGGCTCACATGCCATTGACTTTTCCAAGACGGAGGTTCTTTGTAAGCCATCTGGCTTCCATGAGAGATTCGTTCATGAGGCTATCCACATATACAAACACAGAGACAATTTCAACCGAGAAGATGGATTTTATCTTAGCAATCATTGGAAAGATTTGATAAATCATTTCAGTTCTTGATTGATTGTTCACGCTTACAGTGGCTTTCAGACAGCATACATAAAAACAAATTTCGTCTCCCCCCTCCTCTTTTCAAAAAATAGATGGACTAGTCCTGGCAAACAGCCAATCGTTGCGCGTGACGCAAACGTTATTTATATATATATAAATAAATAACTATGCCGTTTTCAAAATAAATTTATGCAAACCGACACACCTGATGATGACCGTTTGAGTTATGGTCGAAACGTCGTGAGAAATTTTTTTATTGTTTTATATATATTTTGTTATTTTGTTGTTTCTCTTCAACGTGACTTTACCGAAAAAACTAAGAATATGAATTACTGCAGTCACGAAAGCTTTAAATCAAAATTTAATCGCCTCTACGGGGAGGGTTTTCACATAACTTTAAGATCCTTCAACAAACTCCGGGATAAGAAAGCTCAGCTGATCGAGTCTCTCACCTTCCTGAAGAGATGCCGCGACTCTGGGGTAATACCAATCGCATTTACACTCACCTCTGCTACTGTAACTTCTTCTAATGCGAAACGAATTCTTTTCAAAACTAGCTTAGCTCTTATCTCAGAAAAAATCAGACTTATACGCACAGAACTAGATCAGTTAGACAAGACACTCTACAAATCACACTTATCATTGACGGCAATAATGTCCACATCGGATTGGGAACATGTAGACAATATGACTGCCTCTTCAGCTGCTACTATGTCGACCAAATGTAAGGAAAACCTGATTTCCAAATTTAACCTCCTCTTAAACAAAAGACCGGACCCACACACCAAAAAGTTAGACGTTAATAAAGTCGTAATTAATCGCAGTAACAGTTCTATTTCCGATGGTCTGAAATCCGTTTTAGCTAAAGGTCTAAACTTTGCAGTCACACCTAAACACATACCAGTTAATGATATAATTGCCCAAGTAGACGTTGCTCTCAGGGGCCTGGGTCACATCGCTGCAGACGTAGCAAGATCTGAAATCGCTGCAACCCTCAAAAACGCTAAGATGCCAGCTAGCAACCTCAGCAAAGATGAGCGTTTTGAATTATATAAATTTAAAAAGAGGAATGATATTGTAGTTCTCTCAGCTGACAAAGGCAATGCTACTGTTATCATGGATAAAATAGAATACAACAACAAAATTAAAGAATTACTCGACGATGGTAGTTATACAAAAATAAAAAGAGATCCCACCAACAGCCTCGTCACACAAACCAACAAAATAATTTCTGATTCAACCGCATTAATTGATCAATCTAAACAGTTTTCGTTGAAACCTTCTGCTGCCAGGCCACCAAGATTATACGGCTTACCAAAAATACATAAAGTTGATACACCTCTTCGTCCCATAGTTTCTACTATCAGCTCCCCCACCTACAAACTAGCTCGTTTTTTGTCTGAAATCCTGCGTCCTTTCACTGGAAAGACCACCTCTGCGGTACAAAATTCTACTCACCTGGTATCAACAATCAAGGGTATTTCCCTGTCCCCAGACGACCTGCTTGTCAGTTTTGATGTAGTTTCCTTATTCACCAAGGTTCCTGTACCTGACACCATTGCAATCATTGAAGACTTGGTTCATCAAGGACTAAACACTGAGGTACCCCCCCTGGTGAGACACTGTTTAACCAATACATACTTCACTTGGAATGGAACTTTCTACAAACAAACTGAGGGCACCCCAATGGGCTCCCCCCTTTCTCCAGTTATAGCTAACATTTTCATGGAGAAATTTGAGACTGACGCCATCCAGACTGCCACTCTGCGCCCAACCTTATGGAAGAGGTACGTGGATGACACTTTTGTCATCTGGCCACATGGCCGGCCTGCTCTAGACCAATTCTTCGACCACATCAATTCCATACACCCAGCCATCAGATTTACCATGGAAGTCGAAATAGATGGCAAGATACCTTTTTTGGATGTCCTAATTAAAAAGAGACCTGATGGTTCAATGAGCCACTCTGTCTACAGGAAAGCTACCCATACGGATGCTTATCTGAAACCGGATTCCCACCACCATCCATCACAGAAGAATTCTCTCATCAAGACTCTGTATCATAGAGCCCAATGCATATCCGACCAGGAACACATAAGCAGTGAACTCAAGCACGTACACCAAGCTCTTAGGGCTAATGGTTACTCCGACTATACAATCCGCAAAGCTATCACTCAAACCATGAAGAAGAACCCTCTTGAGGAGCCTTTCAAAACCATCACTTTACCCTACATTGCTGGGATCACAAAAAAGATCTCCAAAATCTTGAATAAACACAAGATCCAGGTCCGTTTCAACACATTACATAAAATCCGTGATCTGGTTCCGTCTGTAAAAGATGTGATTCCGGACATACAATACCCTGGTGTCTACAAACTAAGTTGCCTCTGTGGTAGTAGTTACATTGGAGAAACCAAACGCCATATCTCGGACCGCATTCGTGAACATAAAGCAGACCTTAAACACGGTAGGACCAACACCTCGGCCGTAGCAGATCATTGTTCTAATTCAGTAGGCTCACATGCCATTGACTTTTCCAAGACGGAGGTTCTTTGTAAGCCATCTGGCTTCCATGAGAGATTCGTTCATGAGGCTATCCACATATACAAACACAGAGACAATTTCAACCGAGAAGATGGATTTTATCTTAGCAATCATTGGAAAGATTTGATAAATCATTTCAGTTCTTGATTGATTGTTCACGCTTACAGTGGCTTTCAGACAGCATACATAAAAACAAATTTCGTCTCCCCCCTCCTCTTTTCAAAAAATAGATGGACTAGTCCTGGCAAACAGCCAATCGTTGCGCGTGACGCAAACGTTATTTTTATATATATAAATAAATAACTATGCCGTTTTCAAAATAAATTTATGCAAACCGACACACCTGATGATGACCGTTTGAGTTATGGTCGAAACGTCGTGAGAAATTTTTTTATTGTTTTATATATATTTTGTTATTTTGTTGTTTCTCTTCAACGTGACTTTACCGAAAAAACTAAGAATATGAATTACTGCAGTCACGAAAGCTTTAAATCAAAATTTAATCGCCTCTACGGGGAGGGTTTTCACATAACTTTAAGATCCTTCAACAAACTCCGGGATAAGAAAGCTCAGCTGATCGAGTCTCTCACCTTCCTGAAGAGATGCCGCGACTCTGGGGTAATACCAATCGCATTTACACTCACCTCTGCTACTGTAACTTCTTCTAATGCGAAACGAATTCTTTTCAAAACTAGCTTAGCTCTTATCTCAGAAAAAATCAGACTTATACGCACAGAACTAGATCAGTTAGACAAGACACTCTACAAATCACACTTATCATTGACGGCAATAATGTCCACATCGGATTGGGAACATGTAGACAATATGACTGCCTCTTCAGCTGCTACTATGTCGACCAAATGTAAGGAAAACCTGATTTCCAAATTTAACCTCCTCTTAAACAAAAGACCGGACCCACACACCAAAAAGTTAGACGTTAATAAAGTCGTAATTAATCGCAGTAACAGTTCTATTTCCGATGGTCTGAAATCCGTTTTAGCTAAAGGTCTAAACTTTGCAGTCACACCTAAACACATACCAGTTAATGATATAATTGCCCAAGTAGACGTTGCTCTCAGGGGCCTGGGTCACATCGCTGCAGACGTAGCAAGATCTGAAATCGCTGCAACCCTCAAAAACGCTAAGATGCCAGCTAGCAACCTCAGCAAAGATGAGCGTTTTGAATTATATAAATTAAAAAAGAGGAATGATATTGTAGTTCTCTCAGCTGACAAAGGCAATGCTACTGTTATCATGGATAAAATAGAATACAACAACAAAATTAAAGAATTACTCGACGATGGTAGTTATACAAAAATAAAAAGAGATCCCACCAACAGCCTCGTCACACAAACCAACAAAATAATTTCTGATTCAACCGCATTAATTGATCAATCTAAACAGTTTTCGTTGAAACCTTCTGCTGCCAGGCCACCAAGATTATACGGCTTACCAAAAATACATAAAGTTGATACACCTCTTCGTCCCATAGTTTCTACTATCAGCTCCCCCACCTACAAACTAGCTCGTTTTTTGTCTGAAATCCTGCGTCCTTTCACTGGAAAGACCACCTCTGCGGTACAAAATTCTACTCACCTGGTATCAACAATCAAGGGTATTTCCCTGTCCCCAGACGACCTGCTTGTCAGTTTTGATGTAGTTTCCTTATTCACCAAGGTTCCTGTACCTGACACCATTGCAATCATTGAAGACTTGGTTCATCAAGGACTAAACACTGAGGTACCCCCCCTGGTGAGACACTGTTTAACCAATACATACTTCACTTGGAATGGAACTTTCTACAAACAAACTGAGGGCACCCCAATGGGCTCCCCCCTTTCTCCAGTTATAGCTAACATTTTCATGGAGAAATTTGAGACTGACGCCATCCAGACTGCCACTCTGCGCCCAACCTTATGGAAGAGGTACGTGGATGACACTTTTGTCATCTGGCCACATGGCCGGCCTGCTCTAGACCAATTCTTCGACCACATCAATTCCATACACCCAGCCATCAGATTTACCATGGAAGTCGAAATAGATGGCAAGATACCTTTTTTGGATGTCCTAATTAAAAAGAGACCTGATGGTTCAATGAGCCACTCTGTCTACAGGAAAGCTACCCATACGGATGCTTATCTGAAACCGGATTCCCACCACCATCCATCACAGAAGAATTCTCTCATCAAGACTCTGTATCATAGAGCCCAATGCATATCCGACCAGGAACACATAAGCAGTGAACTCAAGCACGTACACCAAGCTCTTAGGGCTAATGGTTACTCCGACTATACAATCCGCAAAGCTATCACTCAAACCATGAAGAAGAACCCTCTTGAGGAGCCTTTCAAAACCATCACTTTACCCTACATTGCTGGGATCACAAAAAAGATCTCCAAAATCTTGAATAAACACAAGATCCAGGTCCGTTTCAACACATTACATAAAATCCGTGATCTGGTTCCGTCTGTAAAAGATGTGATTCCGGACATACAATACCCTGGTGTCTACAAACTAAGTTGCCTCTGTGGTAGTAGTTACATTGGAGAAACCAAACGCCATATCTCGGACCGCATTCGTGAACATAAAGCAGACCTTAAACACGGTAGGACCAACACCTCGGCCGTAGCAGATCATTGTTCTAATTCAGTAGGCTCACATGCCATTGACTTTTCCAAGACGGAGGTTCTTTGTAAGCCATCTGGCTTCCATGAGAGATTCGTTCATGAGGCTATCCACATATACAAACACAGAGACAATTTCAACCGAGAAGATGGATTTTATCTTAGCAATCATTGGAAAGATTTGATAAATCATTTCAGTTCTTGATTGATTGTTCACGCTTACAGTGGCTTTCAGACAGCATACATAAAAACAAATTTCGTCTCCCCCCTCCTCTTTTCAAAAAATAGATGGACTAGTCCTGGCAAACAGCCAATCGTTGCGCGTGACGCAAACGTTATTTTTATATATATAAATAAATAACTATGCCGTTTTCAAAATAAATTTATGCAAACCGACACACCTGATGATGACCGTTTGAGTTATGGTCGAAACGTCGTGAGAAATTTTTTTATTGTTTTATATATATTTTGTTATTTTGTTGTTTCTCTTCAACGTGACTTTACCGAAAAAACTAAGAATATGAATTACTGCAGTCACGAAAGCTTTAAATCAAAATTTATTGTCACCTTCTCACCAAGCTGCTTGGCAATGGTCTTGTAGCCCATTCCAGCCTTGTGTAGGTCTACAATCTTGTCCCTGACATCCTTAGAGAGCTCTTTGGTCTTGGCCATGGTGGAGAGTTTGGAATCTGATTTATTGATTGCTTCTGTGGACAGGTGTCTTTTATACAGGTAACAAGCTGAGATTAGGAGCACTCCCTTTAAGAGTGTGCTCCTAATCTCAGCTCGTTACCTGTATAAAAGACACCTGTGAGCCAGAAATCTTTCTGATTGAGAGGGGGTCAAATATTTATTTCCCTCATTAAAATGCAAATCAATTTATAACATTTTTGACATGCGTTTTTCTGGATTTTTTTCTTATCTCGTCTGTTAAAAGCTCTAACAGATAGGTGAAAATCCTCCCCGTAGAGGTTATTAATTCTAGATTTGAAGCTTTCGTGACTGCAAGGTTTCATACTCTTTGGTCACAGCTCATCGAGACGCTGACCTTCCTCAAAAGATGCCGCGACAATATATAAACCCGATCGTCTCAGAGTTGTGTACTCAACACAGATTTTTTGCTGACTTCCACCTGAAGACGGAAGCTTGTGTTGCCTCCGAAACGTCGTGATTTAATTGTTTTTTTTAAATTTTATTTTACCTACATGACTTTACCGAATAAAACCAAAGAGTATGAATCCTTGCAGTCACGAAAGCTTAAAATATAGAATTAATAACCTCTACGGGGAGGATTTTCACCTATCTGTTAGAGCTTTTAACAGACAGCGAGATAAGAAGTCACAGCTCATCGAGACGCTGACCTTCCTCAAAAGATCCCACGACTATATAAACCCGATCGTCTCAGAGCTGTGTACTAAACACAGATTTTCTGCTGTGACTATTCCACCTGAAGACGGAAGCTTGTGTTGCCTCCGAAACGTCGTGATTTAATTGTTTTATTTTATTTTACCTACGTGACTTTACCGAATAAAACCAAAGAGTATGAATCCTTGCAGTCACGAAAGCTTCAAATCTAGAATTAATAACTTCTACGGGGAGGATTTTCACCTATCTGTGAGAGCTTTTAACAGACAACGAGATAAGAAGTCACAGCTCATCGAGACGTTGATCTTCCTCAAAAGATGCCGCGACAATATATAAACCCGATCGTCTAGAGCTGTGTACTCAACACAGATTTACTGCTGACTTCCACCTGAAGACGGAAGCTTGTGTTGCCTCCGAAACGTCGTGATTTAATTTTCTTTTATTTTATTTTACCTACATGACTTTACCGAATAAAACCAAAGAGTATGAATCCTTGCAGTCACGAAAGCTTCAAATCTAGAATCCATCTATAGAGTCTACCAGATAAAGCTTGAGTCAACACTTTTCTTTACTTTGTGCCGGTGCACGCCATACACGTCCACCCTGCTCTTCTCCAGAAGCGCCCCAATCGCCCCATCTCTCCCCATGATGTCACCTCTCCCTTTCCTCGTAACATCATCCTGAGACTCTACCCTTGGATCGCGTGAGTATTTCTATCCTCGAATCACGTATCAACACTAGATTACCTCCCTGTGAAGAAAAAGTCGTCCTCGACTAAACACAACCCGTGCAAATACAAGGGATTTGGGGGAACCCTGACAGAAAAAAAAACACTTTTGTTGGTCAATAAACAAGCAATTTAGACTCAACCGGAGTCCTGGACATTTGTGTGTGTAGGTGTGGAATGCCTGTGTAGAGTAGTATGACGGCGTGACGTCATGAGCGCTGTGAGAAGCAATGACGTCATGTCACGGGATATACTTTAGGGGGACCCCATGACGAAAGAGGGGTCACGACGTTTCGGCCACAACACAAGCGGCCTTCATCAGGTGAAGGGGGCGAGACTGTCTGGTAGGACAGTGCTGTGTTATTTTATTTTATCAATTTATGAAAGAGGGGTCGTTGTGGTATCCCGGGATGGTGAGCGTCTGAAGAAGGTCTCTCCTACTCTTTGGTTTGGTAAAGTCACGTAGGTAGAAAAATAATAGATCACGACGTTTCGATAGCAAAAAAAAAAGTAGTTTTTTCTTGCTGTGGTTGTCCCACCTGATGACGATTGCTTGTGTTGCGATCGAAACGTCGTGATCTATTTTTCTACCTAGGTGACTTTCCCGAAAGAACCAAAGAGTATGGATTCCTGCAGTCACGAAAGCTTCAAATCAAGGTTTCTCCTGCTCGTGACCGGACGGTGTTGACTGATCCCCTGTCCGGGTTCTACGAGCAGGAGAGCCGAAGATATAGCCAGGGGTAGGGCTCAGAGAAGTATGCAAGAGCCCGCTAAGATTACGTGGGGTGTTGGATGAGCCCCCATTCCGACTCGAGTGAGAGAGCCCAAGAGATAGCCCAGGCTAGGAATACATAGAGCCTGAGGTCCGCGTGAAGAACCGAGTGTAGGGACACCTACCTCTGGTGTGTTTTGTTACCCCTGTGTCAATAAACTGGCGCAAGCCCTTACTAAGAGTTCAGTATACAAGTCGTCCTGCATCACACAACAACTGGTGCCAGAAGTGTCTCCAGCCTTCGCCGCCATGTTAAATGGCGGTGAAGAGGAAGTACCTACCTGTGGTGAGGTTCGACGATGAAGACGGCATGGAGGATGTTCCCGCAACGTCCCCGGAGTCCGGGGCCCCGGAGATACGCCCCGTGGAGCCAGGCCAACCGGAGCAGGAGAAGGAGGCAGCCGTGGGTGGCTCCTCACCGCTGCCGAACACCTGGCATATCCTCACGAGCCAGCTCAGACAACTTCTACAGTCCGCCGCGCAGCTCGTCGCGATGATGGTCGAGGTGGGAGCCCAGCCGCGTGCACCCGACACTTTTTCAGCGCGGGAACGGCGGATTCCCGCCATTGCGCCTCCTGCCTCGTTCGTATTTAGTGCCAATTCTATAATGGACACGACTCCGGAGTTGGGTGCCATTGTTCCGCGGGATTCGACGCAGCATTCAGGCACCATTTTGTCAGCGACACCGCAACCGGGTGCCATTTTCTCTGTGTCTCCGCAACCGGGCACCATTTTTTCCACGACTCCGCAACCGGCTGCCATTACCGATGTGACTCGGCAACCCGGCGTTGCTATGGCTCCTGCAGCGGCGTGGGTGCGCCCTCACCCGTAATTACGTCTGGCGGCCATAAACTCCGTCGCTTGCCTCCCGTACGCCCGTTCATTGCGACAGGCAGCGATAGGATGGCTTTCCAGGACCGATTTGATGCAGCGTAATTTTCAGTAGGGTGGCCCATGGACGAGGCTCTCAAAGTGCTCCCCACAGCACTGGATGACAGAGCTTTAGTGGCGTTTAAATCCATTACACCGGTGGATAGGGCAACGCTTCCAGCTGCGTATGCTCAGATGGCTGCTATCTTCGAGCCGCCTTCCAGTGCGCACCTCAAGTTCTGAATGCGGAGGTGAGAGGAAGCCGAGACACCGCTCACCTTCTGCAGCTCCTCGCTGGCGCTGGCACGGGCAGCTTTCCCCAACATGGATGGATCGGCGCTGGACTCGCTGACTCTTGAGCGGTTACTCTCCCTATGCGGGAGCTGGGAGTTGTTCTTGCAATCGCCAAGGAGGCCGACATTTCATCTCTGAGAGTGGCGCAGGGCATTCAGGCACACCTTGCCCTATGCCAGTCGCCCAATGTGGCGGCGTGCACGGGGGTTCCGGTGCCCGCGGGGGCTGCCACGCCACAGGGGGAGGATGGCTTCGCTGCCTTCATTGCGGGCGACCAACGCGGGAGAGGTGCCGGGAGCCGCCGGCCAGAGCAACGGTGGCGGATGAGGGCTCCTCGCTCGCAGGGGTCGGCGTCCACTGCCTGCTTCTGCTGTGGTCAGCAAAGCCACATCGCGTTAGGCTGCCATAACGCCCCCGGGGCCTTCAGCAGGCCCTCATCATCCTCCGGCTCCACGTCAGCGTCATCATCCGGGCCCCAGGCGAGTCGCGAGGCATCGATCACTCGGCCGCTCCCCTCACCTCACTCATCTAGCGGGGTTATAGTTCATGATCACCCGGCCATCACTAAGTGCTCTGCTTCGCCCCGTGCTTGTTCGTTACCATTCGCTGGGTGGCCTAGGTGGGTCCATCAATGCAATGCACTCACGCCTCGGGTTGTAGCAGCCACGGCGGGTTCCCCTGCGGTCGCTGGTTATGTCCAGGGAGTGGAAGTATGGGTTTTGGTGGACACGGGTGCGTTGGCCACTATTATATCCGAATGTATTTTCGGGTTGTTGCCACATAGCATTGGTCCATTACGGCCAGTTCAAGGGACTTGTGTTGCCACCAATGGTGGTAGTTTGGGCATTTTCGGCCACATTGCCGCCTCGATCAGGATTGGCGATATCGAATTGGAGGGGCCCATTCTCGTCTCAAAAGAGTTGGCGGTGCCATGCCTTTTGGGGACGGATTTCTTGGCAAAGATGCCCATTCGTATTCTCATTGACCAAGGTTGTGTGGAGATCCCATACGGCCGTCGGTTGCACTTTCTGCATTTTCCCACCGTGTTGTCCCCCCTTGTCGCCAGTGTATGGGCTTTGTCCAGGGATTCTATGACCATTCCACTTGGGTCACAAATTTTAATACGCCTGAGGTTGCGCAATCCCCTGGATTTGCAGTCACCAGATCATAGTTAGTTCATAGTTCATTTATTTGGTATAGCCCTGTGAGCCATTCGGCTCTTGAATCGGGTGCAACCGCAACAAACAAAAACATGAACAAGAAAAACATCTTAAAGTGATTATGTGACTGTGCAAACAGAAAATCCAGGAAAAAAAACATCAAAATATTCCTGAAATAGCACCGTACACCAACGCTGTGTGCAAAAATCCCAGTGGGATGCAAGTCAAATAACAACAACCACAAGACAACTAAGATTAAGGCCATCAGTCTAACTCCGTACTACAATAAACAAAAACATGGCCAAAACAAAAAACGTTTTCGAAATCACCAAAATAAAAGCCATAAATGCAATGTAACAGTGATCATAGGGACTGTGACCGAATTTTTAACAATAAACTACATAAATAAATTATAACACCAAAATCTAGAGCCATATTTTAGGCCACTGAATAGCAGTGGCAGCTAGGGGTGTACAACTCCTCTAGAGCAGTTTTGAGTGAAGATCTCATAGGTAGTAATTCAAGTTGCAGTTTATTGGCATAGCATTCCAGACCCTGGGGGCATCAATAGCAAAGGCCCTTCCTCCGGTTTTTGTATGGCAATAGGGAATGTGAAGCTGGTAAATGAGCGAAGACCTGAGGTCAAATTTGTTCTTTGAAACAGAGAGGAGATCCAGTAGGTAGTCTGCAGATTTTTTTGTAAGTACATCGTGAATAAATAAGATCTGGTGCACAAGCCGTCGAACATTAAGAGATGTTGAGTTTGACCCAATGTAGAGATCACAGTGGTGAGTCCTATATGGGCAGTTCAATGCAAATCTTAAGGCCGAGTGATAGATGGAATCAAGCTTCTTCAGTACAGTACTTGGGGCTGATTTATAAACGATGTCACAGTAGTCAAGTAGAGGCAGTATGGTAGCTTTTATCAATTCCAAACGGAACATTGGGGGGAAGCAGTGCTTGTGTCGATACAGAAAACCAATGATTATTTTTGTCTTTTTACCAATATAATCAATGTGATCTTCAAAATTAAGTTTTGAATCCAGGATGACCCCATTGTACTTATAGATCTTGACTTGTTCAAGATCTATAAGTATCAGAGACGAGCATTCTTCTTTCTCCCTCTAATTACTTTTCGAGGACGTCCTGTTTGGTGGGTGCCCTGACGGCCGTGTCAATGGACCAGGACCCCTTTTTACAGATCCTCAATTCAGGCTCTTCACAGGTGATAATTCCGGCTGGCACCGTTTTGGCGCACGCAACCCCAGCTCCTCCACTCAATGACGCCGTGCCGGCTGGGGGAGTTGTGGCGAGCGTGATGCAGGATGGGAAGATTGACGCGTCTTGGATTGATGCGCTGTGTCAGGAGAATGCTCTATTGTCCCCTGAGGAGAAACAGTGGCTCTGTGCGCTCATTGAACGGTTCACCGATGTATTTAGTCGGAGTAAATTCGATATTGGACGTACGACCCTATTGGAACATCGCATAGACACAAGAAATTCGCCCCCTATTTGGCTAAATTTGCATCGTTTCAGCCCTAAAGAAAAAGATCATGTCCATTTGGTCGTTGTTGGCAGCAGAAATTATCTCACCTTCTACTAGCCCTTGGGGCGCCCCCATTGTGCTAGTCACGAAACAGCATGGGAGTCTCTGTTTCTGCGTCGATTTCCGGAAATTAAACAAGGTTTCGGTGGCTGATGCCTATCCCCTGCCCCGCATGGATGATTCCCTCGACGCCCTCAGGGTGCGTGGTTCTTTTAGACCCTAGACTTGCTCTCAGGCTTCTGGCAATTGCCGTTGGACGAGGCCTCTAGACCCCAGACAGCGTTCCGCACACCCCAGGGGCTGTTCTAATTTAATCGGCTTCCTACGGGCTTCTATTCAGCCCCGACCACCTTCCAACGTCTCATGGAGATGGTTTTGGCGGGTCTGCAATGGGAATCTTGCTTAATTTACTTGGACGACGTCATTGCATTCAGCCATACGTTTGACGAATACTTGTGTCGTCTTGAGTCGGTCTTTGTCAAAGTACGTGCTGCGGGCTTAAAATTAAAACCACAAAAGTGCCATTTGTTACAGCCATCGGTGAAGTATTTTTGGCCATATTGTTAGTGCGTCAGGTGGTCACCACAGATCCTGAAAAGACAGTTTGCATTCGGGCGTCGCCGACTCCCACATCTGTCGCTGAAGTGTGCAGCTTCGTTGGCTTCGCCTCGTATTATCGCAGCTTTGTGTGCGATTTTGCCATGGTGGCGAAGCCGCTGCATGCACTGTTTGCGAAGGGTCAAAATTTTTGCTGGGGCAAAGAGGAGGAAGCGGCCTTTGTAGCACTTCAAATATCCTTGGCGGATGCGCCGCCCTTGGGGTACTACGACTTTTCCATGCCCTTCGTACTTGACACTGACGCCAGCAACACAGGCATTGGGGCTGTCCTGGCACAGGTGGTCAATGGTGTGGAAAAAGTCGTCGCGTATGGCAGTCGCGTTTTGTCCCCCGCTGAACATAGGTATTGTGTGACTCGGAGGGAGCTGCTGGCCATTGTGTTATTTGTACAACTGTATAGGCCCTATTTGTATGGCAGGCAGTTCACCGTGCGGACTGACCATGCGGCCCTGCAATATTCATTGTGGATCGATCAGCCCTCGGGTCAGCTGTCCCACTGGCTCGAGGTGCTGCAGGAGTACACCTTTGACATCATCAACAGGAAGGGGGCACAGCATGGAAATGCTGATGGGCTGTCCAGGTTGCCTATGGAGGGCGGGTGCGCGTGTACCATGGGTTCGAGTCGCTGCAGGGCCCCAGTTGACACCACGGCTAAGTTGATCACAATGGCCGACACGGCCCCCCCTCCAGGTGTGTTGTTGCCTGCTGATTTTGGCCTGGGTCTCCCTCGGGATGATTGGGCTAAATTGCAGATGGAGGACTCCTCTCTGCTGAGGCGGTGACGCCGTGTTGGGCTGAGCGCCCGGAGTTCAGCTCCGTCAGCCACTCCGGTCGTTGCTGTGCACAACGGCCTCCTTATGCATTGGGATACAGAACTGGAGCGATATTGTGTAGTCGTGCCCACTGCGCTGCGAGGATAATTGACCTGAGCCATTCACGAGAAACTCATGCACCTTGGTTACCATTAGACTTATTTGAATGCTAAAGCAAAATTACTACTGGCCAGGTGTGGAGAGCGACGTGGCACTCCTGTTGAAAGGTTGCTACGATTGTGCGCGGCGGAAGGCCCCAGTTGGCCGTGATTGGGCCCCGCTGCAGTCCATCCGGGTTTCTCGTGTTAATAAGCTCGTGGAACTCGACATTTTGGGCCCATTCTCAACATCCCAACAGGGCCACAAGTACTTCTTGGTGGGTGTTGAATACCTCACACGTTGGCCTATGGCGTAGCCTTTGGTGGACCAAATGGGCTCGTCCATCACCGAGGTGTTTGTGCAGGGTTACGTTCTCAACAAGGGTGCTCCCGAACTGTTAACCTACCAGGGCCGTAATATCTCTTCACGACTGCTCAAGGAGGTCTGTGACCTTGGCACCAAGAAAAGTCATGCCTTGCCCTATCACCCTCAGTCCGATGGGATGGTCGAACGATTGAACCACACACTCACGTCCATGTGCCACCATGTGAGCACGTCCCAGTCGGACTGGGACTTCTTCATTCCGGGGGTCCAAGCAGCGTACAGGCTGCCCCCTCATGCCTCAACGGGTTTCTCGCCTTTTTAGTTAATAGTAATAGGTTTTACCCTTTTAACTGGTACAAAAACTGACACCTTTATTCAAGGCATCATGTTTGCAATAACCACAACACAAGCAGTCAAAATGCAAACAAAAGAGACAACTCTGATAATAATATGCACTGTCCTTGAATTTGATTGGTCCACACCCGAGACGGCTTTTCTTAGAGCCTAGTCTCCACTGGTGTTGGACCAGAAGACGCCAAAAGGCGTACAACTCAAAAACAGCACACTATCAGAGTATTGAGGGCTCGGGGTGAGCATTTACATTATGAGACCTCCTTTGCCAGTAACAAGATATAGTAATAGGTTTTACCCTTTTAACTGGCACAAAAACTGACACCTTTATTCAAGGCATCATGTTTGCACGGTCGAGATTCAGAACCCCCGATTCAGGTACAAATGGACCTGGGATTCTCGAAGAAGGGATCCACAGTGCCCGCTCCAATGAAAGCCGCACTTGAAAGACTGCGGGAGGCACGGCAGGCGGCCGTTGATAATTCGGCCAGCCGGCAAGCGGCTAACGAGCGCTTTCCGAAGCATCAGGGCTCCGGGCTTCCGTGGGAAAAAGGGTAAAAAGCATGGCTTCATTGTCCCCAAGTGCCTGTTGGAACTTCCCAAAAATTACATCACCCTTGGCAGGGCCCTGTTGAGGTTTGGAGGTCGCCGGCACTGGATTGTCCACCCATCTCGGCTGAAAAAAGATGTGCCACCTAGCCCTGTTGATTCATCTCCATTTCCTGAGCGGGCCAGGATGATGCACAAGTTAAACACTCTGTCTGTGCACTCACAGAACCTCCCCGAGTAGCTCTGGAGGCACCGCCTCTTCCTGTTGGAGCCCCGGCGATGGGCCTGTCGCCGGCTGATGCTCCGCCTGCCCCGACGACCGACACCGCATGTGGGAGCGGACCGGCGGCTCAGACGCGCTCAAGGAGCATTCGGTTCCACAGACCGCCTCCGTCTGGGCCCGTTGTCATCGGGTTCCAGCCGTCGCCATCGTAATCGGCGCATTGCTTCGTGAGATGACCGGCCTTCCTAATTTGTCATTCTGCCTTAACATTCACCTTTGGTTCCCCCGCAGGCGGTTCCGCCTTCACACTTGCTTTCACATTGTTGTTATTGTTGTTATTGGTTGATGCCTGCTCACCGGGTTGGATGGGGCTCTGCTTTCGTATAGTTGACAGCCAGGACGGCTGATTTTTTTCACGGGGGGGGTAATGTACAGGAGTAGTATGACGACATGACGTCATGAGGGCTGTGAGGCACGATGACATCATGTCACGGGATATACTTAAGGGGGACCTCGTGATGAAAGCAGGGTCATTGTGGGAGCCCTGGATGGTGAGCATCTGAAAAGGTCTCTCCTGCTCATGACCGGACAGTGTTGGCTGATCCCCAGCCGAAGATATAGCCAGGGTTAGGGCTCAGAGAAGTCTGCAAGAGCCGGCTAAGTTTACGTGGGGTGCTGCTCTCCTCGGTCGGGCGGTGTTGGATGAGCCCCCTTCCTGACTCGAGTGAGAGATCCCAAAAGATAGCCCAGGCTAGGAATAGATAGAGCCTGAGGTCCGCCTGAAGAACCAAGTGTAGGAACACCTACCACTGGTGTGTTTTGTTACCCCTGTTAATAAACCGGCGCAAGCCCTTACTAAGAGTTCAGTCTACGAGTCGTCCTGCACCGCACAACACCTGTATACAGAACAGAATCTAAGATAGCAACAAACAAATAACTGTAAGACAAGACGGTACACACAAGGGGTCAATCGGACCCCCCAACCACGACATGCAAACAACTGATGAACATCCTCCGATGTGAAAAACGACAATGTCGTTTCTATCTGCAGTCCCGTGGTCTTGCATCACAGGGGCCCGTGTCTGGGTCACCGGGCCTGCAACTCAGTCGGATGCTGTTTTACCTCCTTGGTCACGGGCAGCCCTGGGCAAGGAAGGCAACCTTCTTGAGGTTGGTTCATTGCGGCAAGTGACTTCCCTGACCTCGGCAGTGATGTTAAAGGTGAGTGAAGGGGTGAAAGTGCAGGTGTTCACAATAACCCGGTTTTGGTGAGTGTTGTGGGTATTCTTCCGAGTGTAGTGGCACGTCTGTGGTAAGGCTTTGACCGGTCCGGCTTTAGACTGGCGGGGTCCACACACCATCACTGGCGTTCCAATTGGACCCATACATACAAATTGGTGCCTGAGAATCTCCACATTTACAGGGCCCTGCCACGGATGGTGTATTTTTGGCGAGGTCACTAAGGGGACCAGTGGACAGTGTAGCCACGCTCTCCCACTTTTAAAGGCAGGGGCATCACTCCCTTTTGCCTGACCCGTTCATTCGCGTAATGGGCAGAAGCCACTGCAGTTTGTGCCGCCTCCCTCACTGTCTCCCACTGCTGCATGACACGTCACACCGCTATTGGCCATTTTGCAGCCCCAGCTGGGAGGTCAAGGCTGGCGCTCGATAGGAGGGTCAGGCTCCCTACTATACATTGAATAAAATGGGGAGTATCCCGTCGATGCATGTGGGGCTAACCAGTATGCTGCCAGGACCCTGCCTCTGTGTAATTCCCAGTCTGTCTGAGACTCATTGAGCATCTGACAGCATGGAAGTGATAGTGCGATTTAGTTGTTCCACCATCCCATCAGTTTGTGGGTGGTATGGAGAAGTGCGCACTTTCTTAGTGCCTAGGATGTCGCACACTTCCTGTATCAGTTGAGGAAAAATGTCTACCCTTGTTTGTTAGAAGTTTTTCAGGGTCACCTTTGTCCATAACATATCCCTGAACAAAAGCTTTGGCTATTGACTGAGCAGTTTGATCTGCCAGGGGCCATGCTACCAGCCATCGCGTGAAATACTCAACTCCTACTAGCAGATATTTGTGATCTCTATCGGTAGGAGGTAGGGGTCTCAATATATCCAGGGCCACCAACTCATTGACCTGCTAAACCTCGATTGACCGTAGGGGAACTTTGACCGGGGACGCTGGTGGTTTCCACCGTGCACATTCTATGCATGAGGCCGTCCATGTACGAATATCTGCCATCATGCCCGGCCAGAAATAATGTTTTAATGGTGTAAAGTGTTTTCAGCTCCCCCAAATGCAGGAGGCAGCGGCCATGCACCTCCACCACCAATTTTTGCGTATGGAGGTTGGCACGACGACACAGTAGGACTGTGTGTCGATCTCCCAAAGAATCAACAGCCCTTTGTCAAAGCTGTTGGAGGCCTGTCCTGTTCTGGGCTGGATTTAGCTATGGCTCGAATGAAATCATGGGTCTCATCTTCCCTTTGTAATCGACGCCATTTCTCTTGATCTCGTCCTAAATCACGATCGGCCAGGGGAGGGTCTGGTTTGCCTTCCCGCATGTGCACAGGTGCTGTGAGGCACGCCGCATCAGGTGAGAGTGGTTTACACCTAGGCGAGCCCTTAGCACATGCAAAAGTACTTGCCTCGGGCAGACGCGATAAAGCATCCGCATTGGTGTGGTGCAACTCCTTCCTATGGAACACCTCATAGAAAAATTATTGCGGCCTCTCAATCCACCTGGACATTTGAACTTTATGGCGAGACCCCGGGGTCAAAATCGTAATAAAATTATTTTTGGTGACTCCGTCCCACCGCGCACATAAACGCCACAACCCACCTGGTGCGGATCATGCTGCTGTCATGTCATCCAAGCTCAGCGAGGACGAATGCCGTAGTCATAAACAACATTTTTAAACTTTGATCAGCGCATCGTGTAGAGCTCGTCGAGAGGAATAGATTGCCATGTCGTTCGCCTTCAACAGACATAAAATGACGTCGCAACGCAGTTTATGCGAGAGCCGAGGGCTTATGGAACCCCAGGGTCCCGCCATAAGGTTAATTTGACCAGAGGGTTGGTCGAAATGTAACGAGTATTGTAGTGCTGTGTGGTCAGACCACATTGCAAATTTTCGTCCGTACAAGTATGGGCAAATTGCTGGACAAAATTCACAATGGCCAGGAGTTCTCTCCTCGTTATGCAGTAGCACTCAACCAGACTACACCTACATGATATACATACATGGACAAACCCTGATATGAGGGGCGGGGAGGTGGTGTCGCTGCAGTGTACAGAAAGGACATTAAAACATCCACCATCTCTATCCCTGCTGTTCAGTCCTTTGAACACATCACTTTCAAACTCTCTGGTCCCACTCCTCTGGTCACTGCCATAATCTACCGACCCCCCAAACCAAATCCTTCCTTTCTCTCTGACTTTTCTGACTTTTTAACTCAGTTATCTGCCATCTCACCTTCTGTACTGCTCCTGGGAGATTTGAACATCCACATTGACAGTGACTGTAAATTTGCTACTGAATTCCTGGAACTGCTACACTGCTTCAATTTAACCCAACATGTCAACTTTCCGACCCACAGCCGTGGTCACATTTTGGATCTGGTCTGCTCTACTGGTCTCACCATACCGCTCCCCGAGCCCCACAACCTCAACATCTCGGACCACATGGCAATCGCCATGAACATTGATCTCCCCATTTCTACAACCAAGGACAAAAGGACAATTTCTTTCAGAAATCTTAAATCCATCTCTAGTCCTGCCCTTTCAGCCTCTCTTGCCAGCAAAATATCCTCTTCCCCCCCACCCGTGACTGACAACCCTTCCGACCTTACCAATTACTACAATGAAATACTTTCCACCAGTCTCGATCATCTGGCTCCCATCAAAACTAAAACTGTCTCATTCACTCACTCTGCTCCCTGGTACACTCCTATTCTGCACAAAATGAAATCCCGTAAGCATCAGCTTGAAAGGCTCCATAAGAAAACTGGTTTAACTGTTCGTCTACAAGCTTACACAGATTACCTTCAGCAGTATAAGGAAGCTCTTAACACTACCCGGTCCACCTACTACTCACACCTCATACATTCTGGTTCTACCAACCCAAAGGCTCTTTTCTACACAGTAAATAAACTTCTCAAACCCAGTGACAATATCGTCAACTTATTCACAACTGATAAATGCAACACCTTTCTATCATTCTTTCAGACCAAAATTGACACCATTTACACCAACCTGTACTCTTCTTCTGCTACCACTGTCTGCTCTGTCATCCCATCATTTGTTCCCCCCACCACACCTCTCAGCCACTGTCTCAGTTCTCCCCAGTGTCGCCGGGGGAGCTGTTTAAAATCTTGACAGGGATGAAAACATCAGCATGTGTCCTGGACCCCATCCCATCCCACCTCATCAAAGACTGTTTACCAGCTATCTCCACACTCATCACAAAAATCATTAACTCCTCTCTCAGCTCTGGCTCAATCCCATGTTCACTCAAATTGGCTGCTGTAACCCCCATTCTCAAAAAACCTGGACTTGACCCCAACATTATGTCAAACTTTCGGCCCATTTCCAATCTCCCCTTTCTGTCTAAGATACTGGAACGCACTGTCGCCAAACAACTCAAAACCCACCTCTCCTCAAATGACCTGTTTGAACCATTTCAATCCGGCTTCCGTTCACAACACAGCACTGAAACAGCCCTGCTCAGAGTTACCAACGACATCCTCCTCTCCGCAGACTCTGATCACCTCAGCATCCTCATCCTCCTGGACCTCACTTCAGCTTTTGACACTATCAACCACACCATTCTTCTCTCTCGCTTCAAATCTACGCTCAACATCACTGGTACCGCCCTCTCCTGGCTCCAATCTTATCTCACCGACAGACAACAGTTCATCCACATCAACAACTGCACCTCCTCCACCGCTCCGTTGTCCCAAGGTGTCCCCCAGGGCTCGGTGCTTGGTCCTTTGCTCTTCATACTATACCTGCTTCCCCTTGGCAACGTCATTCGCCACCATGGTCTTAACTTTCACTGCTATGCTGATGATGTCCAGCTCTACATCTCCACCAAATCCATCACCTCCGCCACCCACTCCACTCTGTCTAACTGCCTCGCTGACATTAAATCGTGGATGCACACCAGTTTCCTTAAACTTAACTGCGACAAAACAGATATGAGCATCATCGGTCCCAAATCTATCACTAAATCCATTCGCAGTTTCTCCGTCACTGTCGACCCCTACACCCTGTCTCCATCCCTTCAAAGTCGCAACCTTGGAGTCATTTTTGACAATAATCTCTCCTTTGAACACCACGTAAAACAAATCACCAGAACTGTCTTTTTTCACCTCAAAAACATCTCCAGACTTCGCCCATCACTCTCTTTCTCCGCTGCAGAAACCCTCATCCACGCCTTCATCACCTCCAGAATCGATTACTGCAACAGCATCCTATACAGCACCTCAAACAAAACATTAAATAAACTCCAGTTCATCCACAACTGTGCTGCTCGTCTGCTCACTCACACCCGCACCGGTGACCACATTACCCATGTCCTCCAGAACCTCCATTGGCTCCCGGTCCCACAGCGAATTCAATTAAAAATCCTCCTCACACATAAAGCCCTTCATAACCAGGCCCCATCCTACCTCACTGACCTGCTCCACCGCCACAACCCATCCCGTAGTCTTCGCTCATCTGACACCAACCTCCTGACTCCACCTCTCAGGACCAAGCATCGAACCTGGGGCGACAGAGCCTTCTCTATCGCTGCCCCCTCACTTTGGAACTCTCTCCCAAAACAAATCCGTGACTGCACCGACCTTCCAGCGTTCAAATCATTGACTAAAACTCACCTTTTAAAAATTGCTTTTAATGTTTAGCTAAGTTTGATGTGTTTTTCGTTTTTTTACCATTTGATGTTGTTTTTGCTGCTTTTATGATTTTATGTAAAGTGTCTTTGAGTATTCAGAAAAGTGCTCACAAATAAAATGTATTATTACTATTATTATATAAGGAATACTGCAGTCTATAACGTCGACTTATTCTCATAGCCAAGCTTCAACTTTTTCTGTACAAAATATATATCAGTTATAATGTCCGTTTGCCCTGTGCTCTGTGTCCGCGCCTGTGATTCTGGATATTTGTTTGTGAACTGTCCAAAGTGCCAAGCAGGTCATGGCGTGTGGTCCTTTGGCAATCTGGAGATTTTGCAGATCGTCGTTAACCTACCTTTGCCCTGGAGTTGATTATTTAATTGCCTTTTACGACCTCCAGATGCTTGGTGTTTGTGGGAGGTAGCGGGTTTGAGGGTGTTTATTTATTTATTTTATCAATTATTATTTTAAAAATGGCAGAAATATTCTTAATATATATTTTGGAAAAAGGCCTATATATACAACAATACTCCGTCTACATGAAAGCCACCCACACAGATTCCTATCTGAAACCTGATTCCTACCACCATCTGGCACAGAAGAAATCCCTCATCATAACGCTACACCATAGGGCCCACTGCATTTCTGACCAACACCACCTAGCCAGTGAACTGGAACACGTACACCAGGCCCTTAAGATGGATGGATATTCGGACCGCATTATCCACAAAGCTGCTTCTCCAAACCATGGAGAAACAACCCCCTGAGATGCCGATCAAAACCATCACGTTACCATATATAGCAGGCGTTACCAAAAAGATTTCCAAAATCTTAAACAAACACAAGATCCAGGTCCGATTCAGTACAGTACACAAAATCCGTGATCTAATCCCATCTGTGAAGGATGTCATTCCTGACATGCAATATCCTGGAGTCAACAAATTAAGTTGCACCTGTGATGATTGTTACATTGGGGAAACGAAACGTCATGTCTCGGACCGTGTTCGCGAGCACAAAGCAGATCTGAACCACGGCAGAACTAATACCTCCGCTGACCATTGCTATAACGCTGTGGGCTCTCATGATATTATTTTTCCGAGACCAAGGTGCTCTGCAAACCTTCGGGCTACTATCAAAGGTTTGTTCATGAAGCCATCCAGAAATATAGACATAACTTCAACCGAGAAGATGGATACAAACTGAGCAATCATTGGAAGGACGTTATTAAACAAGTAAAGTCTTAAATTACTGTGATGTTTCCATCCTACCTGCCTGTTTCAGTGTTATTTCTGACTCTCCGAGTACATCACCAGGCAAAATATCTGTGAGGCAGCCAAGGCACAGGATTCCCACCACCTCTGGTGGCTGGGGACCTTCTCACATTGACATGCTAATCTCTCACAATTACATTTATGTACAAATTCCTTCTCTAGCTTTGCACACTTACCCTAGGGTGAGGCAGCCAGGCACAGGATTCCTACCACCATCTGATGACGATTGCTTGTGTTGCGATAGAAACGTCATGGTTTCTGCAGTCACAAAAGCTTAAAATCAAGATTGTTAAAAATGACTTCCAAAATGATGGTTGCGGATGCCCCTGTGTCTACTAGCATGCGAAACACAACCCCTTCGATAGAGCCAATGATCACGAAGGATCCTGCGGTTGCAGCGACGACTCTATGGGCCAACTCTGACCACTGACCCGGCCGGAGCGCCCACATGGCCGTAACAACCCTCTGACCCCCTACACCCAACTTGTGGTGAATACACGGCGCGGCACAACTTATTTTGGATGATGGTGGCAGGGGCCAATATGCACTGCTCTAATCATAGCAGTAACCACCACAGTCAGTACGCACTGCTGTAATCATAGCAGGTGCCACCACAGTCATTAGGCACTGATGCAGTGAAAGCGGCTACGACCAGTCAGTATGCAATGTTGTAATCAAAGTAGGTACCACCGTAGTCTGTATGTACTTCTGTTAACAAAGTAGTTACCAACACAGTCAGTACACACTACTGTAATCATAGCAGGTACCACCACAGTCAGTATCCACAGCTATAATCATATCAGGTACCTCCACAGTCAGTATGCACTGCTGAAATCATTGCAGGTACCACCACAGTCAGTGTGCACAGCAGTTGTGAAAACAGGTTCCACCACAGTATGTACTGCTCTAATCATAGCAGGTACCACCACTGTCAATATGCAATTGTCTTATCATAGCAGTTACCAACAGAGTCAGTACGCACTACTGTAATCATAGCAGGTACCACCACAGTCAGTATGCACTGCTGTAGTTAAAGCAGGAACGACAACAGTATGCACTGCTGTAATCACAGCAGGTACCACAACAGTCAGTATCAACTGCTGTAATCATAGCAGGTACCACCACAATCAGTACGCACTGCTGGAGTGAAAGCAGGTACCACCATTGTCAGTATGCGCTGCTGTAATCATAGCAGGTGCCACCGCAATATTCACTGCTGTAATCATAGCAGGTACCACCACAGTTATTATGCACTGCTGTAATCATAGCAGGTACCACCACAATCAGTACACACTGCTGGAGTGAAAGCAGATACCACCAATGTCAGTGTGCACTGCTGTAGTTAAAAAAAGAACCACAACAGTATGCACTGCTGTAATCATAGCAGGTACCGCCACAGTCAGTATCCACTGTAATCATAGCATGTACCACCACAATCAGGACACACTGCTGCAGTCAAAGCAGATACCTCCACAGTCAGTATGCACTGCTGAAATCATTGCAGCTACCACAACAATCAGTATGCACTTCTGTAATCATAGCAGGTGCCACCATAGTATGCACTGCTGTAACCATAGCAGGGAACCACCACAGTCAGCATGCACTACTGTAATAATAGCAGGTACCACCACAGTCAGTATGCATTGCTGTAGTTAAAGCAGGTACCACCACAGTATGCACTGCTGTTATCATAGCAGGTGCCACCACAATATGTACTGCTGTAATCATAGCAGGGACCACCACAGTCAGTATGCACTGCTGTAATCATAGCAGGTACCACCACAGTTATTATGCACTGCTGTAATAATATCAGGTACCACCACAATCAGTACGCACTGATGGAGTGAAAGCAGGTACCACCAAAGTCAGTATGCACTGCTGTAGTTAAAGCACGAACTACAACAGTATGCACTGCTGTAATCATAGCAGGTACCGCAACAGTCAGTATCAACTGATGTAATCATAGCAGGTACCACCACAATCAGTATACACAGCTATAATCATATCAGGTACCACCACAGTCATTGTGCACTGCTGAAATGATTGCAGGTACCACCACGGTCGGTATGCACTGCTGTAATCATAGCAGGTACCACCACAATCAGTATACACAGCTATAATCATATCAGGTACAACCACAGTCGGTTTGCATTGCTGAAATGATTGCAGGTACTACCACAGTCAGTATGCACTGCTATAATCATAGCAGGTGCCACCGCAATATGCACTGCTGTAATCATAGCAGGGACCACCACAGTCAGTATGCACTGCTGTAATCATAGCAGGTACCACCACAGTTATTATGCACTGCTGTAAACATAGCAGGTACCACCACAATCAGTACACACTGCTGGAGTGAAAGCAGGTACCACCAAAGTCAGTATGCACTGCTGTAGTTAAAAGAGGAACCACAACAGTATGCACTGCTGTAATCATAGCAGGTACCGCCACAGTCAGTATCCACTGTAATCATAGCAGGTACCACCACAATCAGGACGCACTGCTGCAGTGAAAGCAGGTACCTCCACAGTCAGTATGCACTGCTGAAATCAGTACAGGTACCACAACAGTCATTATGCACTTCTGTAATCATAGCAGGTGCCACCACAGTATGCACTGCTGTAACCATAGCAGGGAACACGACTGTCAGTATGCACTGCTGAAATGATTGCAGGTACTACCTCAGTATGCACTGCTGTAATCATAGCAGGTGCCACCACAATTTGCACTGCTGTAATAAAAGCAGGGACCACCACAGTCAGTATGCACTGCTGTAATCACAGCAGGTACCACCACAGTTATTATTCACTGCTGTGATCATAGCAGGTACCACCACAATCACTACGCACTGATGGAGTGAAAGCAGGTACCTCCACAGTCAGTATGCACTGCTGAAATTGCAGATACCACAACAGTCAGTATGCACTTCTGTAATCATAGAAGGTGCCACCACAGTCAGTATGCACTGCTGTAATCATAGCAGGTACCACCACAGTAAGCACTGCTGGAGTTCAAGAAGGTACCACCACAGTATGCACTGCTGTTATCATAGCAGGTACCACCAGTCAGTATGCACAGCTGTAGTGAAATCAGGTACCACCACAGTCAGTATGCACTGCTGTATCACAGCAGATACCACCACAGTATGCACTGCTGTAATCATAGCAGGTACAACCACGGTATGCACTGCTCTTATCGCATTTTACCACCAGTCAGTATGCAGTGATGTGATCATAGCAGGTACCACCATAGTCAGTATGTACTGCTGTAATCATAGCAGGTATCCACCATAGTCAGTATGCATTGCTGTAATCATAGCAGGTACCGCAACAGTCAGTATCAACTGCTGTAATCATAGCAGGTACCACCACAATCAGTATACACAGCTATAATCATATCAGGTACCACCACAGTCATTGTGCACTGCTGAAATGATTGCAGGTACCACCACGGTCGGTATGCACTGCTGTAATCATAGCAGGTACCACCACAATCAGTATACACAGCTATAATCATAGCAGGTACAACCACAGTCAGTTTGCACTGCTGAAATGATTGCAGGTACTACCACAGTCAGTATGCACTGCTGTAATCATAGCAGGTGCCACCGCAATATGCACTGCTGTAATCATAGCAGGGACCACCACAGTCAGTATGCACTGCTGTAATCATAGCAGGTACCACCACAGTTATTATGCACTGCTGTAAACATAGCAGGTACCACCACAATCAGTACACACTGCTGGAGTGAAAGCAGGTACCACCAAAGTCAGTATGCACTGCTGTAGTTAAAAGAGGAACCACAACAGTATGCACTGCTGTAATCATAGCAGGTACCGCCACAGTCAGTATCCACTGTAATCATAGCAGGTACCACCACAATCAGGACGCACTGCTGCAGTGAAAGCAGGTACCTCCCCAGTCAGTATGCACTGCTGAAATCAGTACAGGTACCACAACAGTCATTATGCACTTCTGTAATCATAGCAGGTGACACCACAGTATGCACTGCTGTAACCATAGCAGGGAACACGACAGTCAGTATGCACTGCTGTAATCATAGCAGGTACCACCATAGTTATGCACTGCTGTAATAATAGCAGGTACCACCACAATCAGTACGCACTGATGGAGTGAAAGCAGGTACCACCAATGTCAGTATGCGCTGCTGTAGTTAATGCAGGAAACAACATTATGCACTGCTGTAATCATAGCAGGTACCGCAACAGTCAGTATCAACTGCTGTAATCATAGCAGGTGCCACCACAATTAGTACGCACTGCTGGAGTGAAAGCAGGTACCACCAATGTCAGTATGCGCTGCTGAAATCATAGAAGGAAGCACAAGAATCAGTATACACAGCTATAATCATATCAGGTACCACCACAGTCATTATGCACTGCTGAAATGATTGCAGGTACCACCACAGTCGGTATGCACTGCTGTAATCATAGCAGGTGCCACCACAATATGCACCGCTGTAATAGCAGGGACCACCTCAGTTAGTATGCACTGCTGTAATCATAGCAGGTACCACCACAATTATTATTCACTGCTGTAATCATAGCAGGTACCACCTGAATCAGTACGCACTACTGGAGTGAAAGCAGGTACCACCATAGTCAGTATGCACTGCTGTAATCATAGCAGTTACCACAACAGTCAGCACTTCAGTAATCATAGCAGGTGCCACCACAGTATGCACTATTGCAACCATAGCAGGGACCACCACAGTATGCACAGCTGTAATAATAGCAGGTGCAACCACAGTCAGTACGCACTGCTGTAGTTTAAGCAGGTACCACCAGAGTATGCACTGATGTAATCATAGCAGGTAGTGCCACAGTCAGTATGCACTGCTGTAATCATAGCAGCTACCAGCACAGTCAGTATACACAGCTATTATCAGATCAGGTACCACCACAGTCAGTATGTACTGCTGAAATGATTGCAGGCACTACCACAGTCAGTATGCACTGCTGTAATCATAGCAGGTACCACCAATGTCAGTATGCACTGCTGTAATCATAGCAGGTACCACCACAATCAGTATACACAGCTATAATCATATCAGGTACCACCACAGTCATTATGCACTGCTAAAATGATTGCAGGTACCACCACAGTCAGTATGAACTGCTGAAATCATAGCAGGTGCCACCACATTATGCACTGTTGTAATCATAGCAGGGAACCACCTTAGTCAGTATGCACTGCTGTAATCATAGCAGGTACCACCACAGTTATTATGCACTGCTTTAATCATAGCAGGTACTACCATTATCAGCACGCACTGCTGGAGTGAAAGCAGGTACCACCAAAGTCAATATGCACTGCTGTAGTTAAAGAAGTTACCACCACAGTATGCACTGCTGGTATCACAGCAGGTACCACCACAGTATGCACTGCTGTAATAATAGCAGGTGCCACCACAGTCAGTACGCACTGATCCATTCATAGAAGTTAAAACCTCAGTATGCATTTGTAATCATAGCAAGTACCACTACAGTATGCCCTGCTCTTATCATCACATTTTACCACCAGATGTCCCAATAGTTTCACAGATGTCCCAATAGTTTCACAGATGTCCCAATAGGTTCACATATGTCCCAGTAGTTTCACAGATCACCCAGTAGTTTCACAGATGCCCCAATAGTTTCAGATATGTCCCATTAGTTTCACAGATGTCCCCATAGTTTTACAGATGTCCCAGAAGTTTCACAGATCACCCAGTAGTTTCACAGATGCCCCAATAGTTTCACATATGTCCCATTAGTTTCACAGATGTCCCAATAGTTTCACAGATGTCCCAATAGTTTAACAGATGTCCCAGTTGTTTCACAGATGTCTCAATAGTTTCACAGATGTCCCAATAGTTTCACAGATGTCCCAATAGGTTCATATATGTCCCAGTAGTTTTACAGATGTCCCAGTAGATTCACAGATGTCCCAATAGTTCAACAGATGTCCCAATAGTTTAACAGATGTCCCAGTAGTATCACAGATGTCCCAGTAGCTTAACAGATGTCCCCATAGTTTCACAGATGTCCCAATAGTTTCACAGATGTCCCAGTAGTTTTACAGATATCCCAGTAGGTTAACAGATGTCCCCATAGTTTCACAGATGTACCACTAGTTTCACAGATGTCCCAATAGTTTCACAGATGTCCCAATAGTTTCGCACATTTCCCAATAGTTTCACATATGTCCCAGTAGTTTTACAGATGTCCCAATAGTTTCACATATGTCCCATTAGTTTCACAGATGTCCCCATAGTTTCACAGATGTCCCAATTGTTTCACATATGTCCCATTAGTTTCACAGATGTCCAAATAGTTTCACAGATGTCCCAATAGTTTCACAGATGTCCCAATAGGTTCACATATGTCCCATTAGTTTCACAGATGTCCCCATAGGTTCACAGATGTCCCAATAATTTCACAGATGTACCAGTAGTTTCACAGATGTCCCAATAGTTTAACAGATGTCCCAAATAGTTTCACAGATGTCCCAATAGTTTCACAAATGTCCCAGGAGTTTAACAGATGTGCCAATAGTTTAACAGATGTCCCAGTTGTTTCACAGATGTCTCAATAGTTTCACAGATGTCCCAATAGATTCACATATGTCCCAGTAGTTTTACAGATGTCCCAGTAGATTCACAGATGTCCCAATAGTTCAACAGATGTCCCAGTAGTTTAACAGATGTCCCAGTAGCTTCACAGATGTCCCAGTAGGTTAACAGATGTCCCCATAGTTTCACAGATGTCCCAATAGTTTCACAGATGTCCCAATAGGTTCACATATGTCCCAGTAGTTTCACAGATGCCCCAATAGTTTCACATATGTCCCATTAGTTTCACAGATGTCCCCATAGTTTCACAGATGTCCCAATAATTTCACAGATGTACCAGTAGTTTCACAGATGTCCCAATAGTTTAACAGATGTCCCAAATAGTTTCACAGATGTCCCAATAGATTCACAGATGTCCCAATAGTTTCACAGATTTCCCAATAGTTTCACAGATGTCCCAATAGTTTCACAGATGTCCCAGAAGTTTTACAGATATTCCAGTAGGTTAACAGATGTCCCCATAGTTTCACGGATGTCCCAATAGTTTCAAAGATGTCCCAGTAGTTTTACAGATGTCCCGGTACTTTCACAGATGATCCCAGTAGTTTCACAGATGCCCCAATAGTTTCACATATGTCCCATTAGTTTCACAGATGTCCCAATAGTTTCACAGATGTCCCAATAGTTTCACAGATGTCCCAATAGTTTCACAGATGTCCCAATAAGTTCACATATGTCCCAGTTATTTCACAGATCACCCAGTTGTTTCAAAGATGCCCCAATAGTTTCACATATGTCCCATTAGTTTCACAGATGTCCCCATAGTTTCACAGATGTCCCAATAATTTAACAGATGTACCAGTAGTTTCACAGATGTCCCAATAGTTTAACAGATGTCCCAAACAGTTTCACAGATGTCCCAATAGTTTCACAGATGTCCCAGTTGTTTCACAGATGTCTCAATAGTTTCACAGATGTCCCAATAGTTTCACAGATGTCCCAATAGGTTCACATATGTCCCAGTAGTTTTACAGATGTCCCAGTAGATTCACAGATGTCCCAATGGTTCAACAGATGTCCCAGTAGTTTAACAGATGTCCCAGTAGTTTCACAGATGTTTCAGTAGGTTAACAGATGTCCCCATAGTTTCACAGATGTCCCAATAGTTTCACAGATGTCCCAGTAGTTTTACAGATATCCCAGTAGGTTAACAGATGTCCCAATAGTTTCACACATTTCCCAATAGTTTCACATATGTCCCATTAGTTTCACAGATGTCCCCATAGTTTCACAGATGTCCCAATAGTTTCACATATGTCCCATTAGTTTCACAGATGTCCCCATAGTTTCACAGATGTCCCAATAGTTTCACAGATGTCCCAATAGTTTCACAGATGTCCCAATAGGTTCACAGATGTCCCAGTAGTTTCACAGATCACCCAGTAGTTTCACAGATGCCCCAATAGTTTCACATATGTCCCATTAGTTTCACAGATGTCCCAATAGTTTCACAGATGTCCCAATAAGTTCACATATGTCCCAGTAATTTCACAGATCACCCAGTTGTTTCAAAGATGCCCCAATAGTTTCACATATGTCCCATTAGTTTCACAGATGTCCCCATAGTTTCACAGATGTCCCAATAATTTAACAGATGTACCAGTAGTTTCACAGATGTCCCAATAGTTTAACAGATGTCCCAAACAGTTTCACAGATGTCCCAATAGTTTCACAGATGTCCCAGTTGTTTCACAGATGTCTCAATAGTTTCACAGATGTCCCAATAGTTTCACAGATGTCCCAATAGGTTCACATATGTCCCAGTAGTTTTACAGATGTCCCAGTAGATTCACAGATGTCCCAATGGTTCAACAGATGTCCCGGTAGTTTAACAGATGTCCCAGTAGTTTCACAGATGTCCCAGTAGGTTAACAGATGTCCCCATAGTTTCACAGATGTCCCAATAGTTTCACAGATGTCCCAGTAGTTTTACAGATATCCCAGTAGGTTAACAGATGTCCCCATAGTTTCACAGATGTACCAGTAGTTTCACAGATGTCCCAATAGTTTCATAGATGTCCCAATAGTTTCACACATTTCCCAATAGTTTCACATATGTCCCAGTAGTTTTACAGATGTCCCAATAGTTTCACATATGTCCCATTAGTTTCACAGATGTCCCCATAGTTTCACAGATGTCCCAATAGTTTCACATATGTCCCATTAGTTTCACAGATGTCCCCATAGTTTCACAGATGTCCCAATAGTTTCACAGATGTCCCAATAGTTTCACAGATGTCCCAATAGGTTCACAGATGTCCCAGTAGTTTCACAGATCACCCAGTAGTTTCACAGATGCCCCAATAGTTTCACATATGTCCCATTAGTTTCACAGATGTCCCCATAGTTTCACAGATGTCCCAATAGTTTCACATATGTCCCATTAGTTTCACAGATGTCCCCATAGTTTCACAGATGTCCCAATAATTTAACAGATGTACCAGTAGTTTCACAGATGTCCCAATAGTTTAACAGATGTCCCAAACAGTTTCACAGATATCCCAGTAGGTTAACAGATGTCCAAATAGTTTCACAGATGTCCCAATAGTTTCACAGATGTCCCAATAGGTTCACATATGTCCCATTAGTTTCACAGATGTCCCCATAGGTTCACAGATGTCCCAATAATTTCACAGATGTACCAGTAGTTTCACAGATGTCCCAATAGTTTAACAGATGTCCCAAATAGTTTCACAGATGTCCCAATAGTTTCACAAATGTCCCAGGAGTTTAACAGATGTGCCAATAGTTTAACAGATGTCCCAGTTGTTTCACAGATGTCTCAATAGTTTCACAGATGTCCCAATAGATTCACATATGTCCCAGTAGTTTTACAGATGTCCCAGTAGATTCACAGATGTCCCAATAGTTCAACAGATGTCCCAGTAGTTTTACAGATGTCCCAGTAGATTCACAGATGTCCCAATAGTTCAACAGATGTCCCAGTAGTTTAACAGATGTCCCCATAGTTTCACAGATGTCCCAATAGTTTCACAGATGTCCCAATAGGTTCACATATGTCCCAGTAGTTTCACAGATGCCCCAATAGTTTCACATATGTCCCATTAGTTTCACAGATGTCCCCATAGTTTCACAGATGTCCCAATAATTTCACAGATGTACCAGTAGTTTCACAGATGTCCCAATAGTTTAACAGATGTCCCAAATAGTTTCACAGATGTCCCAATAGATTCACAGATGTCCCAATAGTTTCACAGATTTCCCAATAGTTTCACAGATGTCCCAATAGTTTCACAGATGTCCCAGAAGTTTTACAGATATTCCAGTAGGTTAACAGATGTCCCCATAGTTTCACAGATGTCCCAATAGTTTCAAAGATGTCCCAGTAGTTTTACAGATGTCCCGGTACTTTCACAGATGATCCCAGTAGTTTCACAGATGCCCCAATAGTTTCACATATGTCCCATTAGTTTCACAGATGTCCCAATAGTTTCACAGATGTCCCAATAGTTTCACAGATGTCCCAATAGTTTCACAGATGTCCCAATAAGTTCACATATGTCCCAGTAATTTCACAGATCACCCAGTTGTTTCAAAGATGCCCCAATAGTTTCACATATGTCCCATTAGTTTCACAGATGTCCCCATAGTTTCACAGATGTCCCAATAATTTAACAGATGTACCAGTAGTTTCACAGATGTCCCAATAGTTTAACAGATGTCCCAAACAGTTTCACAGATGTCCCAATAGTTTCACAGATGTCCCAGTTGTTTCACAGATGTCTCAATAGTTTCACAGATGTCCCAATAGTTTCACAGATGTCCCAATAGGTTCACATATGTCCCAGTAGTTTTACAGATGTCCCAGTAGATTCACAGATGTCCCAATGGTTCAACAGATGTCCCAGTAGTTTAACAGATGTCCCAGTAGTTTCACAGATGTCCCAGTAGGTTAACAGATGTCCCCAAGTTTCACAGATGTCCCAATAGTTTCACAGATGTCCCAGTAGTTTTACAGATATCCCAGTAGGTTAACAGATGTCCCCATAGTTTCACAGATGTACCAGTAGTTTCACAGATGTCCCAATAGTTTCACAGATGTCCCAATAGTTTCACACATTTCCCAATAGTTTCACATATGTCCCAGTAGTTTTACAGATGTCCCAATAGTTTCACATATGTCCCATTAGTTTCACAGATGTCCCCATAGTTTCACAGATGTCCCAATAGTTTCACATATGTCCCATTAGTTTCAGAGATGTCCCCATAGTTTCACAGATGTCCCAATAGTTTCACAGATGTCCCAATAGTTTCACAGATGTCCCAATAGGTTCACAGATGTCCCAGTAGTTTCACAGATCACCCAGTAGTTTCACAGATGCCCCAATAGTTTCACATATGTCCCATTAGTTTCACAGATGTCCCAATAGTTTCACAGATGTCCCAATAAGTTCACATATGTCCCAGTAATTTCACAGATCACCCAGTTGTTTCAAAGATGCCCCAATAGTTTCACATATGTCCCATTAGTTTCACAGATGTCCCCATAGTTTCACAGATGTCCCAATAATTTAACAGATGTACCAGTAGTTTCACAGATGTCCCAATAGTTTAACAGATGTCCCAAACAGTTTCACAGATGTCCCAATAGTTTCACAGATGTCCCAGTTGTTTCACAGATGTCTCAATAGTTTCACAGATGTCCCAATAGTTTCACAGATGTTCCCATAGGTTCACATATGTCCCAGTAGTTTTACAGATGTCCCAGTAGATTCACAGATGTCCCAATGGTTCAACAGATGTCCCGGTAGTTTAACAGATGTCCCAGTAGTTTCACAGATGTCCCAGTAGGTTAACAGATGTCCCCATAGTTTCACAGATGTCCCAATAGTTTCACAGATGTCCCAGTAGTTTTACAGATATCCCAGTAGGTTAACAGATGTCCCCATAGTTTCACAGATGTACCAGTAGTTTCACAGATGTCCCAATAGTTTCATAGATGTCCCAATAGTTTCACACATTTCCCAATAGTTTCACATATGTCCCAGTAGTTTTACAGATGTCCCAATAGTTTCACATATGTCCCATTAGTTTCACAGATGTCCCCATAGTTTCACAGATGTCCCAATAGTTTCACATATGTCCCATTAGTTTCACAGATGTCCCCATAGTTTCACAGATGTCCCAATAGTTTCACAGATGTCCCAATAGTTTCACAGATGTCCCAATAGGTTCACATATGTCCCATTAGTTTCACAGATGTCCCCATAGTTTCACAGATGTCCCAATAGTTTCACATATGTCCCATTAGTTTCACAGATGTCCCCATAGTTTCACAGATGTCCCCATAGTTTCACAGATGTCCCAATAGTTTCACAGATGTCCCAATAGTTTCACAGATGTCCCAATAGGTTCACAGATGTCCCAGTAGTTTCATAGATCACCCAGTAGTTTCACAGATGCCCCAATAGTTTCACATATGTCCCATTAGTTTCACAGATGTCCCCATAGTTTCACAGATGTCCCAATAATTTCACAGATGTACCAGTAGTTTCACAGATGTCCCAATAGTTTAACAGATGTCCCAAATAGTTTCACAGATGTCCCAATAGTTTCACAGATGTCCCAGGAGTTTAACAGATGTGCCAATAGTTTAACAGATGTCCCAGTTGTTTCACAGATGTCTCAATACTTTCACAGATGTCCCAATAGTTTCACAGATGTCCCAATAGTTTCACATATGTCCCAGTAGTTTTACAGATGTCCCAGTAGATTCACAGATGTCCCAATAGTTCAACAGATGTCCCAGTAGTTTAACAGATGTCCCAGTAGTTTCACAGATGTCCCAGTAGGTTAACAGATGTCCCCATAAATTTCGATTTAAAGCTTTCGTGACTGCAATGATTCATCTTCTTTGGTTCTTTCGGTAAAGTCACGTAGAATGAGAATAAAATAATAAATTGATAAAATAAAATAACACAATAATATTCTCACGACGTTTCGGCCACAACACAAGCGGCCTTCATCAGGTGAAGGGAGCGAGACTGTCTGGTAGGACAGCGCTGGAGTGAGAGAGCCACGTTCAGATCACGGCTTTTTAAGCTGTGTGAGAGGAACAAAGAGCCTTGACGAAGGAATTAGCATAAAATTTAGCATTGAAATGGCTGAATGATTAGCTTGTGACTGGTCACAGAAATAGCTATGTTAAAAGTTAAAGCATACACATCCGCAGAGGCACCCATTGTTAAAAGGAATTAGCATAGAATTAGCATTGAAATAGCTAAATTAAGGCATACACATCCGCAGAGGCACCCCTTGATAATGGGATTAGCATAGAATTTAGCATTGAAATGGCTGAGTGATTTGCTTGTAACTGCTACAGAAATAGTTACGTTGAAGTCAGAGCATACACATTCACCGAGGCACTTAGTACAAATCAAACAGGAGAATTTAGCATTGAAATAACTAGGCGAATTTAGCATTGAAATAACTGGGTGATTTGCTAGTGACTGGTCACAGAAATGACTACACATCTGAGCTATTCACAGTACTATATAGTGAACCAATAAAAACTAAAATATAAATTACCTTCATGTTATCAATAAACTCTATATTCTCCAATCAGCTAAGCTACCAACCATAAGTCGTTATATATCACAATGCTATATGGCGAAAAAATGGGTGGATTCTTACCCTCAAATTTCCGTACCACGGATAGCTACGGGCCCCGTTCAGACGGACGAGTTCGTCCATGGTCGGAACAGAGGAGGGGGAGAGAGACAGCTGCGAAGCCCTAGTATACTCCATGTTGTAAACCATACCATTAACCGTGGTGTGAGAGGTATTAAGAGGCAATGCTGGCGAAAGAGCTGCGGTCTGAAGGTCATCGTAAAATTACAATTAATTAAGAACAGAAATGATTTAACACATCTTTCCAGTGGTTACTAAGCCTGAATCCATCTTCTCGGTTGAAATTGTCTCTGTGCTTGTATATGTGAATGGCCTCATGAACGAATCTCTCATGGTAGCCAGTTGGTTTGCAAAGAACCTCCGTCTTGGAGAAGTCAATGTCATGTGAGCCCACTGAATTGTAACAGTGATCTGCCACGGCAGAGGAGTTCGTCTTACCGTGTTTCAAGTCTGCTTTATGTTCGCGGATGCGGTCCGAGATATGTCTTTTGGTTTCTCCAATGTAGCTACTACCACAGAGGCACTTTAGTTTGTAAACGCCCGGGTACTGTATGTCTGGAAGAGCATCTTTTACAGATGGAACTAAATCACGGATTTTGTGTACTGTGTTGAATCGGACCTGGATCTTGTGTTTATTCAGGATTTTGGAGATCTTTTTAGTGACCCCTGCAATGTAGGGTAAGGTGATGGTTTTGAGTGGCTCCACAAGAGGATCCTTCTTCATGACTGGAGTGATGGCTTTGCGGATTGTGTAGTCGGAGTAGCCATTAGCCCTGAGAGCCTGGTGTACGTGCTTGAGTTCACTGGTAATGTGTTCCTGGTCGGAAATGCATTGGGCTCTATGGTATAGAGTCTTGATGAGGCAGTTCTTCTGGGATGGATGGTGGTGGGAATCCGGTTTCAAGTAAGCATCTGTATGGGTAGCTTTCCTGTAGACAGAGTGGCTCATTGAACCATCATGTCTCCTTTTAATTAAGACATCCAGAAAGGGTAGTTTGCCATCTTTTTCGACCTCCATGGTAAATCTGATGGCTGGGTGTATGGAATTGATGTGGTCGCGGAATTGGTCTAGAGCAGGCTGGCCATGTGGCCAGATGACAAAGGTGTCATAAACGTACCTCTTCCATAAGGTCGGGCGTAGAGTGGCAGTCTGGATGGCGTCAGTTTCAAATTTTTCCATGAATACGTTGGCTACAACCGGAGATAGGGGGGAGCCCATTGGGGTGCCCTCAGTTTGTTTGTAGAAAGTTCCATTCCAGGTGAAGTATGTGTTGGTTAAGCAATGTCTCACCAGGGGGGGTACATCAGTATGCAGTCCTTGATGAACCAGGTCTTCAATGATAGCGATGGTGTCAGGTACCGGGACTTTGGTGAACAAGGACACCACATCAAAACTGACAAGCAGGTCGTTTGGGGACAGGGAAATGTCTTTGATTGTCGATACCAGGTGAGTAGAATTTAGTACCGCAGAGGTGGTTTTTCCAGTGAAAGGTCGCAGTATATCAGCCAGAAAACGTGCCAGTTTGTAGGTGGGGGAGCTGATAGTAGAGACGATGGGACGAAGGGGTGTATCTTCTTTGTGTATCTTTGGAAGGCCATATAATCTTGGTGGTCTGGCAGCAGAGGGTTTCAACAAGAACTGTTTGTTCTCATCAATTAATGCTGTTGAATCAGAGATAATTTTGTTCGTTTTGGTGACCAGGCTGTTGGTGGGATCTCTTTTTATTTTTGTATAGCTGCCATCGTTGAGTAGTTCTTGAATTTTGTTGTTATATTCTGTTTTGTCCATGATGACAGTGGCATTGCCTTTGTCGGCTGAGAGAACGACAATATCATCCCTCTTTTTTAATTGAGATAATTCAAAACGTTCGTCTTTGCTGATGTTGCTAGGTGGCAACATAGCGTTTTGAGGGTTGCAGCGATTTCAGATCTTGCTACGTCTGCAGAGATGTGACTCAAGCCCTTGAGTGCAACGTCGACATTGGCAATGATATCATTAACCGGTAAGTGTCTCGGTGTGACAGCAAAGTTTAGACCTTTAGCTAAAACGGATTTCAGACCATCAGAAATGGAACTGTTACTGCGATTAATTACGACTTTGTTGACGTCTATCTTTTCGGTGTGTGGATCCGATTTTTTGCTGGAGAGGTGGAGAACTGGCTACCATGAGAGATTCGTTCATGAGGCCATTCACATATACAAGCACAGAGACAATTTCAACCGAGAAGATGGATTCAGGCTTAGTAACCACTGGAAAGATGTGTTAAATCATTTCTGTTCTTAATTAATTGTAATTTTACGATGACCTTCAGACCGCAGCTCTTTCGCCAGCATTGCCTCTTAATACCTCTCACACCACGGTTAATGGTATGGTTTACAACATGGAGTATACTAGGGCTTCGCAGCTGTCTCTCTCCCCCTCCTCTGTTCCGACCATGGACGAACTCGTCCGTCTGAACGGGGCCCGTAGCTATCCGTGGTACGGAAATTTGAGGGTAAGAATCCACCCATTTTTTCGCCATATAGCATTGTGATATATAACGACTTATGGTTGGTAGCTTAGCTGATTGGAGAATATAGAGTTTATTGATAACATGAAGGTAATTTATATTTTAGTTTTTATTGGTTCACTATATAGTACTGTGAATAGCTCAGATGTGTAGTCATTTCTGTGACCAGTCACTAGCAAATCACCCAGTTATTTCAATGCTAAATTCGCCTAGTTATTTCAATGCTAAATTCTCCTGTTTGATTTGTACTAAGTGCCTCGGTGAATGTGTATGCTCTGACTTCAACGTAACTATTTCTGTAGCAGTTACAAGCGAATCACTCAGCCATTTCAATGCTAAATTCTATGCTAATCCCATTATCAAGGGGTGCCTCTGCGGATGTGTATGCCTTAATTTAGCTATTTCAATGCTAAATTCTATGCTAATTCCTTTTAACAATGGGTGCCTCTGCGGATGTGTATGCTTTAACTTTTAACATAGCTATTTCTGTGACCAGTCACAAGCTAATCATTCAGCCATTTCAATGCTAAATTTTATGCTAATTCCTTCGTCAAGGCTCTTTGTTCCTCTCACACAGCTTAAAAAGCCGTGATCTGAACGTGGCTCTCTCACTCCAGCGCTGTCCTACCAGACAGTCTCGCTCCCTTCACCTGATGAAGGCCGCTTGTGTTGTGGCCGAAACGTCGTGAGAATATTATTGTGTTATTTTATTTTATCAATTTATTATTTTATTCTCATTCTACGTGACTTTACCGAAAGAACCAAAGAAGAGATGTCCCCATAGTTTCACAGATGTCCCAATAGTTTCACAGATGTCCCAATAGGTTCACATATGTCCCAGTAGTTTCACAGATGCCCCAATAGTTTCACATATGTCCCATTAGTTTCACAGATGTCGCCATAGTTTCACAGATGTCCCAATAATTTCACAGATGTACCAGTAGTTTCACAGATGTCCCAATAGTTTAACGGATGTCCCAAATAGTTTCACAGATGTCCCAATAGATTCACAGATGTCCCAATAGTTTCACAGATGTCCCAGAAGTTTTACAGATATTCCAGTAGGTTAACAGATGTCCCCATAGTTTCACAGATGTCCCAATAGTTTCAAAGATGTCCCAGTAGTTTTACAGATGTCCCGGTAGTTTCACAGATGATCCCAGTAGATTCACAGATGCCCCAATAGTTTCACATATGTCCCATTAGTTTCACAGATGTCCCCATAGTTTCACAGATGTCCCAATAGTTTCACAGATTTCCCAATAGTTTCACAGATGTCCCAATAAGTTCACATATGTCCCAGTAGTTTCACAGATCACCCAGTCGTTTCACAGATGCCCCAGAAGTTTAACAGATGTCCCAATAGTTTAACAGATGTCCCAGTTGTTTCATAGATGTCTCAATAGTTTCACAGATGTCCCAATAGTTTCACAGATGTCCCAATAGGTTCACATATGTCCCAGTAGTTTTACAGATGTCCCAGTAGATTCACAGATGTCCCAATAGTTCAACAGATGTCCCAGTAGTTTAACAGATGTCCCAGTAGTTTCACAGATGTCCCAGTAGGTTAACAGATGTCCCCATAGTTTCACAGATGTCCCAATAGTTTTATAGATGTACCAGTAGTTTTACAGATATCCCAGTAGGTTAACAGATGTCCCCATAGTTTCACAGATGTACCAGTAGTTTCACAGATGTCCCAATAGTTTCACAGATGTCCCAATAGTTTCACACATTTCCCAATAGTTTCACATATGTCCCAGTAGTTTTACAGATGTCCCAATAGTTTCACATATGTCCCATTAGTTTCACAGATGTCCCCATAGTTTCACAGATGTCCCAATAGTTTCAGACATGTCCCATTAGTTTCACAGATGTCCCCATAGTTTCACAGATGTCCCAATAGTTTCACAGATGTCCCAATAGTTTCACAGATGTCCCAATAGGTTCACATATGTCCCAGTAGTTTTACAGATGTCCCAGTAGATTCACAGATGTCCCAATAGTTCAACAGATGTCCCAGTAGTTTAACAGATGTCCCAGTAGTTTCACAGATGTCCCAGTAGGTTAACAGATGTCCCCATAGTTTCACAGATGTCCCAATAGTTTCACAGATGTCCCAATAGGTTCACATATGTCCCAGTAGTTTCACAGATGCCCCAATAGTTTCACATATGTCCCATTAGTTTCACAGATGTCCCCATAGTTTCACAGATGTCCCAATAATTTCACAGATGTACCCGTAGTTTCACAGATGTCCCAATAGTTTAACAGATGTCCCAAATAGTTTCACAGATGTCCCAATAGATTCACAGATGTCCCAATAGTTTCACAGATTTCCCAATAGTTTCACAGATGTCCCAATAGTTTCACAGATGTCCCAGAAGTTTTAAAGATATTCCAGTAGGTTAACAGATGTCCCCATAGTTTCACAGATGTCCCAATAGTTTCAAAGATGTCCCAGTAGTTTTACAGATGTCCCGCTAGTTTCACAGATGATCCCAGTAGTTTCACAGATGCCCCAATAGTTTCACATATGTCCCATTAGTTTCACAGATGTCCCCATAGTTTCACAGATGTCCCAATAATTTCACAGATGTCCCAATAGTTTCACAGATGTCCCAATAAGTTCACATATGTCCCAGTAGTTTCACAGATCACCCAGTCGTTTCACAGATGCCCCAATAGTTTCACATATGTCCCATTAGTTTCACAGATGTCCCCATAGTTTCACAGATGTCCCAATAATTTAACAGATGCACCAGTAGTTTCACAGATGTCCCAATAGTTTAACAGATGTCCCAAATAATTTCACAGATGTCCCAATAGTTTCACAGATGTCCCAGAAGTTTAACAGATGTCCCAATAGTTTAACAGATGTCCCAGTTGTTTCATAGATGTCTCAATAGTTTCACAGATGTCCCAATAGTTTCACAGATGTCCCAATAGGTTCACATATGTCCCAGTAGTTTTACAGATGTCCCAGTAGATTCACAGATGTCCCAATAGTTCAACAGATGTCCCAGTAGTTTTACAGATGTCCCAGTAGTTTCACAGATGTCCCAGTAGGTTAACAGATGTCCCCATAGTTTCACAGATGTCCCAATAGTTTCACAGATGTCCCAGTAGTTTTACAGATATCCCAGTAGGTTAACAGATGTCCCCATAGTTTCACAGATGTACCAGTAGTTTCACAGATGTCCCAATAGTTTCACAGATGTCCCAATAGTTTCACACATTTCCCAAAAGTTTCACATATGTCCCAGTAGTTTTACAGATGTCCCAATAGTTTCACAGATGTCCCAATAGGTTCACATATGTCCCAGTAGTTTTACAGATGTCCCAGTAGATTCACAGATGTCTCAATAGTTCAACAGATGTCCCAGTAATTTAACAGATGTCCCAGTAGTTTCACAGATGTCCCAGTAGGTTAACAGATGTCCCCATAGTTTCACAGATGTCCCAATAGTTTCACAGATGTCCCAGTAGTTTTACAGATATCCCAGTAGGTTAACAGATGTCCCCATAGTTTCACAGATGTACCAGTAGTTTCACAGATGTCCCAATAGTTTCACACATTTCCCAATAGTTTCACATATGTCCCAGTAGTTTTACAGATGTCCCAATAGTTTCACATATGTCCCATTAGTTTCACAGATGTCCCCATAGTTTCACAGATGTCCCAATAGATTCACATATGTCCCAGTAGTTTTACAGATGTCCCAGTAGATTCACAGATGTCCCAATAGTTTCACAGATGTCCCAATAGGTTCACATATGTCCCAGTAGTTTTACAGATGTCCCAGTAGATTCACAGATGTCCCAATAGTTCAACAGATGTCCCAGTAGTTTAACAGATGTCCCAGTAGGTTAACAGATGTCCCCATAGTTTCACAGATGTCCCAATAGTTTCACAGATGTCCCAGTAGTTTTACAGATATCCCAGTAGGTTAACAGATGTCCCCATAGTTTCACAGATGTACCAGTAGTTTCACAGATGTCCCAATAGTTTCACACATTTCCCAATAGTTTCACATATGTCCCAGTAGTTTTACAGATGTCCCATTAGTTTCACAGATGTCCCCATAGTTTCACAGATGTCCCAATAGATTCACATATGTCCCAGTAGTTTTACAGATGTCCCAGTAGATTCACAGATGTCCCAATAGTTCAACAGATGTCCCAGTAGTTTAACAGATGTCCCAGTAGTTTCACAGATGTCCCAGTAGGTTAACAGATGTCCCCATAGTTTCACAGATGTCCCAATAGTTTCACAGATGTCCCAATAGGTTCACATATGTCCCAGTAGTTTCACAGATGCCCCAATAGTTTCACATATGTCCCATTAGTTTCACAGATGTCGCCATAGTTTCACAGATGTCCCAATAATTTCACAGATGTACCAGTAGTTTCACAGATGTCCCAATAGTTTAACAGATGTCCCAAATAGTTTCACAGATGTCCCAATAGATTCACAGATGTCCCAATAGTTTCACAGATTTCCCAATAGTTTCACAGATGTCCCAATAGTTTCACAGATGTCCCAGAAGTTTTACAGATATTCCAGTAGGTTAACAGATGTCCCCATAGTTTCACAGATGTCCCAATAGTTTCAAAGATGTCCCAGTTGTTTTACAGATGTCCCGGTAGTTTCACAGATGATCCCAGTAGTTTCACAGATGCCCCAATAGTTTCACATATGTCCCATTAGTTTCACAGATGTCCCCATAGTTTCACAGATGTCCCCATAGTTTCACAGATGTCCCAATAGTTTCACAGATGTCCCAATAGTTTCACAGATGTCCCAATAAGTTCACATATGTCCCAGTAGTTTCACAGATCACCCAGTCGTTTCACAGATGCCCCAATAGTTTCACATATGTCCCATTAGTTTCACAGATGTCCCCATAGTTTCACAGATGTCCCAATAGGTTCACATATGTCCCAGTAGTTTTACAGATGTCCCAGTAGATTCACAGATGTCCCAATAGTTCAACAGATGTCGCAGTAGTTTAACAGATGTCCCAGTAGTTTCACAGATGTGCCAGTAGGTTAACAGATGTCCCCATAGTTTCACAGATGTCCCAATAGTTTCAAAGATGTCCCAGTAGTTTTACAGATGTCCCGCTAGTTTCACAGATGATCCCAGTAGTTTCACAGATGCCCCAATAGTTTCACATATGTCCCCTTAGTTTCACAGATGTCCCCATAGTTTCACAGATGTCCCAATAGTTTCACAGATGTCCCAATAGTTTCACAGATCACCCAGTCGTTTCACAGATGCCCCAATAGTTTCACATATGTCCCATTAGTTTCACAGATGTCCCCATAGTTTCACAGATGTCCCAATAATTTAACAGATGTACCAGTAGTTTCACAGATGTCCCAATAGTTTAACAGATGTCCCAAATAGTTTCACAGATGTCCCAATAGGTTCACATATGTCCCAGTAGTTTTACAGATGTCCCAGTAGATTCACAGATGTCCCAATAGTTCAACAGATGTCCCAGTAGTTTAACAGATGTCCCAGTAGGTTAACAGATGTCCCCATAGTTTCACAGATGTCCCAATAGTTTAACAGATGTCCCAGTAGTTTTACAGATATCCCAGTAGGTTAACAGATGTCCCCATAGTTTCACAGGTGTACCAGTAGTTTAACAGATGTCCCAATAGTTTCACAGATGTCCCAATAGTTTCACACATTTCCCAATAGTTTCACATATGTCCCAGTAGTTTTACAGATGTCCCAATAGTTTCACATATGTCCCATTAGTTTCACAGATGTCCCCATAGTTTCACAGATGTCCCAATAGTTTCACATATGTCCCATTAGTTTCACAGATGTCCCCATAGTTTCACAGATGTCCCAATAGTTTCACAGATGTCCCAATAGTTTCACAGATGTCTCAATAGGTTCACATATGTCCCAGTAGATTCACAGATCACCCGTAGTTTCACAGATGCCCCAATAGTTTCACAGATGTCCCAAATAGTTTCACAGATGTCCCAATAGTTTCACAGATGTCCCCATAGTTTAACAGATGTCCCAAATAGTTTCACAGATGTCTCAATAGTTTCACAGATGTCCCAGGAGTTTAACAGATGTCCCAATAGTTTAACAGATGTCCCAGTTGTTTCACAGATGTCTCAATAGTTTCACAGATGTCCCAATAGTTTCACAGATGTCCCAATAGATTCACATATGTTCCAGTAGTTTTACAGATGTCCCAGTAGATTCACAGATGTCCCAATAGTTCAACAGATGTCCCAGTAGTTTAACAGATGTCCCAGTAGTTTCACAGATGTCCCAGTAGGTTAACAGATATTCCCATAGTTTCACAGATGTCCCAATAGTTTCACAGATGTCCCAATAGGTTCACATATGTCCCAGTAGTTTCACAGATGCCCCAATATTTTCACATATGTCCCATTAGTTTCACAGATGTCCCCATAGTTTCACAGATGTCCCAATAATTTCACAGATGTACCAGTAGTTTCACAGATGTCCCAATAGTTTCACAGATGTCCCAATAGTTTCACAGATGTCCCAGAAGTTTTACAGATATTCCAGTAGGTTAACAGATGTCCCCATAGTTTCACAGATGTCCCAATAGTTTCAAAGATGTCCCAGTAGTTTTACAGATGTCCCAGTAGTTTCACAGATGATCCCAGTAGTTTCACAGATGCCCCAATAGTTTCACATATGTCCCATTAGTTGCACAGATGTCCCCATAGTTTCACAGATGTCCCAATAGTTTCACAGATGTCCCAATAGTTTCACAGATGTCCCAATAAGTTCACATGTCCCACTAGTGTCACAGATCACCCAGTCGTTTCACAGATGCCCCAATAGTTTCACATGTGTCCCATTAGTTTCACAGATGTCCCCATAGTTTTACAGATGTCCCAGTAGTTTAACAGATGTCCCAGTAGTTTCACAGATGTCCCAGTAGGTTAACGGATGTCCCCATAGTTTCACAGATGTCCCAATAGTTTCACAGATGTCCCAGTAGTTTTACAGATATCCCAGTAGGTTAACAGATGTCCCCATAGTTTCACAGATGTACCAGTAGTTTCACAGAAGTCCCAATAGTTTCACAGATGTCCCAATAGTTTCACACATTTCCCAATAGTTTCACATATGTACCAGTAGTTTCACAGATGTCCCAATAATTTCACAGATGTACCAGTAGTTTCACAGATGTCCCAATAGTTTAACAGATGTCCCAAATAGTTTCACAGATGTCCCAATAGTTTCCCAGATGTCCCAGGAGTTTAACAGATGTCCCAATAGTTTAACAGATGTCCCAGTTGTTTCACAGATGTCTCAATAGTTTCACAGATGTCCCAATAGTTTCACAGATGTCCCAATAGATTCACATATGTCCCAGTAGTTTTACAGATGTCCCAGTAGATTCACAGATGTCCCAATAGTTCAACAGATGTCCCAGTAGTTTAACAGATGTCCCAGTAGTTTCACAGATGTCCCAGTAGGTTAACAGATATCCCCATAGTTTCACAGATGTCCCAATAGGTTCACATATGTCCCAGTAGTTTCACAGATGCCCCAATATTTTCACATATGTCCCATTAGTTTCACAGATGTCCCCATAGTTTCACAGATGTCCCAATAATTTCACAGATGTACCAGTAGTTTCACAGATGTCCCAATAGTTTCACAGATGTCCCAATAGTTTCAAAGATGTCCCAGTAGTTTTACAGATGTCCCAGTAGTTTCACAGATGATCCCAGTAGTTTCACAGATGCCCCAATAGTTTCACATATGTCCCATTAGTTGCACAGATGTCCCCATAGTTTCACAGATGTCCCAATAGTTTCACAGATGTCCCAATAGTTTCACAGATGTCCCAATAAGTTCACATATGTCCCACTAGTGTCACAGATCACCCAGTCGTTTCACAGATGCCCCAATAGTTTCACATATGTCCCATTAGTTTCACAGATGTCCCCATAGTTTTACAGATGTCCCAATAATTTAACAGATGTACCAGTAGTTTCACAGATGTCCCAATAGTTTCACATATGTCCCATTAGTTTCACAGATGTCCCCATAGCTTCACAGATGTCCCAATAGTTTCACAGATGTCCCAATAGTTTCACAGATGTCCCAATAAGTTCACATATGTCCCAGTAGTTTCACAGATCACCCAGTCGTTTCACAGATGCCCCAATAGTTTCACATATGTCCCATTAGTTTCACAGATGTCCCAATAATTTCACAGATGTACCAGTAGTTTCACATATGTCCCAATAGTTTCACAGATATCCCAATAGTTTCACAGATGTCCCAGGAGTTTTACAGATATTCCAGTAGGTTAACAGATGTCCCCATAGTTTCACAGATGTCCCAATAGTTTCAAAGATGTCCCAGTAGTTTTACAGATGTCCCAGTAGTTTCACAGATGATCCCAGTAGTTTCACAGATGCCCCAATAGTTTCACATATGTCCCATTAGTTGCACAGATGTCCCCATAGTTTCACAGATGTCCCAATAGTTTCACAGATGTCCCAATAGTTTCACAGATGTCCCAATAAGTTCACATATGTCCCACTAGTGTCACAGATCACCCAGTCGTTTCACAGATGCCCCAATAGTTTCACATATGTCCCATTAGTTGCACAGATGTCCCCATAGTTTCACAGATGTCCCAATAGTTTCACAGATGTCTCAATAGTTTCACAGATGTCCCAATAGATTCACATATGTCCCAGTAGTTTTACAGATGTCCCAGTAGATTCACAGATGTCCCAATAGTTCAACAGATGTCCCAGTAGTTTAACAGATGTCCCAGTAGTTTCACAGATGTCCCAGTAGGTTAACAGATGTCCCCATAGTTTCACAGATGTCCCAATAGTTTTACAGATGTACCAGTAGTTTTACAGATATCCCAGTAGGTTAACAGATGTCCCCATAGTTTCACAGATGTACCAGTAGTTTCACAGATGTCCCAATATTTTCACAGATGTCCCAATAGTTTCACACATTTCCCAATAGTTTCACATATGTCCCAGTAGTTTTACAGATGTCCCAATAGTTTCACATATGTCCCATTAGTTTCACAGATGTCCCCACAGTTTCACAGATGTCCCAATAGTTTCACATATGTCCCATTAGTTTCACAGATGTCCCCATAGTTTCACAGATGTCCCAATAGCTTCACAGATGTCCCAATAGTTTCACAGATGTCCCAATAGGTTCACATATGTCCCAGTAGTTTTACAGATGTCCCAGTAGATTCACAGATGTCCCAATAGTTCAACAGATGTCGCAGTAGTTTAACAGATGTCCCAGTAGTTTCACAGATGTGCCAGTAGGTTAACAGATGTCCCCATAGTTTCACAGATGTCCCAATAGTTTCAAAGATGTCCCAGTAGTTTTACAGATGTCCCGCTAGTTTCACAGATGATCCCAGTAGTTTCACAGATGCCCCAATAGTTTCACATATGTCCCCTTAGTTTCACAGATGTCCCCATAGTTTCACAGATGTCCCAAAAGTTTCACAGATGTCCCAATAGTTTCACAGATCACCCAGTCGTTTCACAGATGCCCCAATAGTTTCACATATGTCCCATTAGTTTCACAGATGTCCCCATAGTTTCACAGATGTCCCAATAATTTAACAGATGTACCAGTAGTTTCACAGATGTCCCAATAGTTTAACAGATGTCCCAAATAGTTTCACAGATGTCCCAATAGGTTCACATATGTCCCAGTAGTTTTACAGATGTCCCAGTAGATTCACAGATGTCCCAATAGTTCAACAGATGTCCCAGTAGTTTAACAGATGTCCCAGTAGGTTAACAGATGTCCCCATAGTTTCACAGATGTCCCAATAGTTTAACAGATGTTCCAGTAGTTTTACAGATATCCCAGTAGGTTAACAGATGTCCCCATAGTTTCACAGATGTACCAGTAGTTTAACAGATGTCCCAATAGTTTCACAGATGTCCCAATAGTTTCACACATTTCCCAATAGTTTCACATATGTCCCAGTAGTTTTACAGATGTCCCAATAGTTTCACATATGTCCCATTAGTTTCACAGATGTCCCCATAGTTTCACAGATGTCCCAATAGTTTCACATATGTCCCATTAGTTTCACAGATATCCCCATAGTTTCACAGATGTCCCAATAGTTTCACAGATGTCCCAATAGTTTCACAGATGTCTCAATAGGTTCACATATGTCCCAGTAGATTCACAGATCACCCGTAGTTTCACAGATGCCCCAATAGTTTCACATATGTCCCATTAGTTTCACAGATGTCCCCATAGTTTCACAGATGTCCCAATAATTTCACAGATGTCCCAAATAGTTTCACAGATGTCCCAATAGTTTCACAGATGTCCCCATAGTTTAACAGATGTCCCAAATAGTTTCACAGATGTCTCAATAGTTTCACAGATGTCCCAGGAGTTTAACAGATGTCCCAATAGTTTAACAGATGTCCCAGTTGTTTCACAGATGTCTCAATAGTTTCACAGATGTCCCAATAGTTTAACAGATGTTCCAGTAGTTTTACAGATATCCCAGTAGGTTAACAGATGTCCCCATAGTTTCACAGATGTACCAGTAGTTTAACAGATGTCCCAATAGTTTCACAGATGTCCCAATAGTTTCACACATTTCCCAATAGTTTCACATATGTCCCAGTAGTTTTACAGATGTCCCAATAGTTTCACATATGTCCCATTAGTTTCACAGATGTCCCCATAGTTTCACAGATGTCCCAATAGTTTCACATATGTCCCATTAGTTTCACAGATATCCCCATAGTTTCACAGATGTCCCAATAGTTTCACAGATGTCCCAATAGTTTCACAGATGTCTCAATAGGTTCACATATGTCCCAGTAGATTCACAGATCACCCGTAGTTTCACAGATGCCCCAATAGTTTCACATATGTCCCATTAGTTTCACAGATGTCCCCATAGTTTCACAGATGTCCCAATAATTTCACAGATGTCCCAAATAGTTTCACAGATGTCCCAATAGTTTCACAGATGTCCCCATAGTTTAACAGATGTCCCAAATAGTTTCACAGATGTCTCAATAGTTTCACAGATGTCCCAGGAGTTTAACAGATGTCCCAATAGTTTAACAGATGTCCCAGTTGTTTCACAGATGTCTCAATAGTTTCACAGATGTCCCAATAGTTTCACAGATGTCCCAATAGATTCACATATGTTCCAGTAGTTTTACAGATGTCCCAGTAGATTCACAGATGTCCCAATAGTTCAACAGATGTCCCAGTAGTTTAACAGATGTCCCAGTAGTTTCACAGATGTCCCAGTAGGTTAACAGATATTCCCATAGTTTCACAGATGTCCCAATAGTTTCACAGATGTCCCAATAGGTTCACATATGTCCCAGTAGTTTCACAGATGCCCCAATATTTTCACATATGTCCCATTAGTTTCACAGATGTCCCCATAGTTTCACAGATGTCCCAATAATTTCACAGATGTACCAGTAGTTTCACAGATGTCCCAATAGTTTCACAGATGTCCCAATAGTTTCACAGATGTCCCAGAAGTTTTACAGATATTCCAGTAGGTTAACAGATGTCCCCATAGTTTCACAGATGTCCCAATAGTTTCAAAGATGTCCCAGTAGTTTTACAGATGTCCCAGTAGTTTCACAGATGATCCCAGTAGTTTCACAGATGCCCCAATAGTTTCACATATGTCCCATTAGTTGCACAGATGTCCCCATAGTTTCACAGATGTCCCAATAGTTTCACAGATGTCCCAATAGTTTCACAGATGTCCCAATAAGTTCACATGTCCCACTAGTGTCACAGATCACCCAGTCGTTTCACAGATGCCCCAATAGTTTCACATATGTCCCATTAGTTTCACAGATGTCCCCATAGTTTTACAGATGTCCCAGTAGTTTAACAGATGTCCCAGTAGTTTCACAGATGTCCCAGTAGGTTAACGGATGTCCCCATAGTTTCACAGATGTCCCAATAGTTTCACAGATGTCCCAGTAGTTTTACAGATATCCCAGTAGGTTAACAGATGTCCCCATAGTTTCACAGATGTACCAGTAGTTTCACAGATGTCCCAATAGTTTCACAGATGTCCCAATAGTTTCACACATTTCCCAATAGTTTCACATATGTACCAGTAGTTTCACAGATGTCCCAATAATTTCACAGATGTACCAGTAGTTTCACAGATGTCCCAATAGTTTAACAGATGTCCCAAATAGTTTCACAGATGTCCCAATAGTTTCCCAGATGTCCCAGGAGTTTAACAGATGTCCCAATAGTTTAACAGATGTCCCAGTTGTTTCACAGATGTCTCAATAGTTTCACAGATGTCCCAATAGTTTCACAGATGTCCCAATAGATTCACATATGTCCCAGTAGTTTTACAGATGTCCCAGTAGATTCACAGATGTCCCAATAGTTCAACAGATGTCCCAGTAGTTTAACAGATGTCCCAGTAGTTTCACAGATGTCCCAGTAGGTTAACAGATATCCCCATAGTTTCACAGATGTCCCAATAGGTTCACATATGTCCCAGTAGTTTCACAGATGCCCCAATATTTTCACATATGTCCCATTAGTTTCACAGATGTCCCCATAGTTTCACAGATGTCCCAATAATTTCACAGATGTACCAGTAGTTTCACAGATGTCCCAATAGTTTCACAGATGTCCCAATAGTTTCAAAGATGTCCCAGTAGTTTTACAGATGTCCCAGTAGTTTCACAGATGATCCCAGTAGTTTCACAGATGCCCCAATAGTTTCACATATGTCCCATTAGTTGCACAGATGTCCCCATAGTTTCACAGATGTCCCAATAGTTTCACAGATGTCCCAATAGTTTCACAGATGTCCCAATAAGTTCACATATGTCCCACTAGTGTCACAGATCACCCAGTCGTTTCACAGATGCCCCAATAGTTTCACATATGTCCCATTAGTTTCACAGATGTCCCCATAGTTTTACAGATGTCCCAATAATTTAACAGATGTACCAGTAGTTTCACAGATGTCCCAATAGTTTCACATATGTCCCATTAGTTTCACAGATGTCCCCATAGCTTCACAGATGTCCCAATAGTTTCACAGATGTCCCAATAGTTTCACAGATGTCCCAATAAGTTCACATATGTCCCAGTAGTTTCACAGATCACCCAGTCGTTTCACAGATGCCCCAATAGTTTCACATATGTCCCATTAGTTTCACAGATGTCCCAATAATTTCACAGATGTACCAGTAGTTTCACATATGTCCCAATAGTTTCACAGATATCCCAATAGTTTCACAGATGTCCCAGGAGTTTTACAGATATTCCAGTAGGTTAACAGATGTCCCCATAGTTTCACAGATGTCCCAATAGTTTCAAAGATGTCCCAGTAGTTTTACAGATGTCCCAGTAGTTTCACAGATGATCCCAGTAGTTTCACAGATGCCCCAATAGTTTCACATATGTCCCATTAGTTGCACAGATGTCCCCATAGTTTCACAGATGTCCCAATAGTTTCACAGATGTCCCAATAGTTTCACAGATGTCCCAATAAGTTCACATATGTCCCACTAGTGTCACAGATCACCCAGTCGTTTCACAGATGCCCCAATAGTTTCACATATGTCCCATTAGTTGCACAGATGTCCCCATAGTTTCACAGATGTCCCAATAGTTTCACAGATGTCTCAATAGTTTCACAGATGTCCCAATAGATTCACATATGTCCCAGTAGTTTTACAGATGTCCCAGTAGATTCACAGATGTCCCAATAGTTCAACAGATGTCCCAGTAGTTTAACAGATGTCCCAGTAGTTTCACAGATGTCCCAGTAGGTTAACAGATGTCCCCATAGTTTCACAGATGTCCCAATAGTTTTACAGATGTACCAGTAGTTTTACAGATATCCCAGTAGGTTAACAGATGTCCCCATAGTTTCACAGATGTACCAGTAGTTTCACAGATGTCCCAATATTTTCACAGATGTCCCAATAGTTTCACACATTTCCCAATAGTTTCACATATGTCCCAGTAGTTTTACAGATGTCCCAATAGTTTCACATATGTCCCATTAGTTTCACAGATGTCCCCACAGTTTCACAGATGTCCCAATAGTTTCACATATGTCCCATTAGTTTCACAGATGTCCCCATAGTTTCACAGATGTCCCAATAGCTTCACAGATGTCCCAATAGTTTCACAGATGTCCCAATAGGTTCACATATGTCCCAGTAGTTTTACAGATGTCCCAGTAGATTCACAGATGTCCCAATAGTTCAACAGATGTCGCAGTAGTTTAACAGATGTCCCAGTAGTTTCACAGATGTGCCAGTAGGTTAACAGATGTCCCCATAGTTTCACAGATGTCCCAATAGTTTCAAAGATGTCCCAGTAGTTTTACAGATGTCCCGCTAGTTTCACAGATGATCCCAGTAGTTTCACAGATGCCCCAATAGTTTCACATGTGTCCCCTTAGTTTCACAGATGTCCCCATAGTTTCACAGATGTCCCAAAAGTTTCACAGATGTCCCAATAGTTTCACAGATCACCCAGTCGTTTCACAGATGCCCCAATAGTTTCACATATGTCCCATTAGTTTCACAGATGTCCCCATAGTTTCACAGATGTCCCAATAATTTAACAGATGTACCAGTAGTTTCACAGATGTCCCAATAGTTTAACAGATGTCCCAAATAGTTTCACAGATGTCCCAATAGGTTCACATATGTCCCAGTAGTTTTACAGATGTCCCAGTAGATTCACAGATGTCCCAATAGTTCAACAGATGTCCCAGTAGTTTAACAGATGTCCCAGTAGGTTAACAGATGTCCCCATAGTTTCACAGATGTCCCAATAGTTTAACAGATGTTCCAGTAGTTTTACAGATATCCCAGTAGGTTAACAGATGTCCCCATAGTTTCACAGATGTACCAGTAGTTTAACAGATGTCCCAATAGTTTCACAGATGTCCCAATAGTTTCACACATTTCCCAATAGTTTCACATATGTCCCAGTAGTTTTACAGATGTCCCAATAGTTTCACATATGTCCCATTAGTTTCACAGATGTCCCCATAGTTTCACAGATGTCCCAATAGTTTCACATATGTCCCATTAGTTTCACAGATATCCCCATAGTTTCACAGATGTCCCAATAGTTTCATAGATGTCCCAATAGTTTCACAGATGTCTCAATAGGTTCACATATGTCCCAGTAGATTCACAGATCACCCGTAGTTTCACAGATGCCCCAATAGTTTCACATATGTCCCATTAGTTTCACAGATGTCCCCATAGTTTCACAGATGTCCCAATAATTTCACAGATGTCCCAAATAGTTTCACAGATGTCCCAATAGTTTCACAGATGTCCCCATAGTTTAACAGATGTCCCAAATAGTTTCACAGATGTCTCAATAGTTTCACAGATGTCCCAGGAGTTTAACAGATGTCCCAATAGTTTAACAGATGTCCCAGTTGTTTCACAGATGTCTCAATAGTTTCACAGATGTCCCAATAGTTTCACAGATGTCCCAATAGATTCACATATGTTCCAGTAGTTTTACAGATGTCCCAGTAGATTCACAGATGTCCCAATAGTTCAACAGATGTCCCAGTAGTTTAACAGATGTCCCAGTAGTTTCACAGATGTCCCAGTAGGTTAACAGATATTCCCATAGTTTCACAGATGTCCCAATAGTTTCACAGATGTCCCAATAGGTTCACATATGTCCCAGTAGTTTCACAGATGCCCCAATATTTTCACATATGTCCCATTAGTTTCACAGATGTCCCCATAGTTTCACAGATGTCCCAATAATTTCACAGATGTACCAGTAGTTTCACAGATGTCCCAATAGTTTCACAGATGTCCCAATAGTTTCACAGATGTCCCAGAAGTTTTACAGATATTCCAGTAGGTTAACAGATGTCCCCATAGTTTCACAGATGTCCCAATAGTTTCAAAGATGTCCCAGTAGTTTTACAGATGTCCCAGTAGTTTCACAGATGATCCCAGTAGTTTCACAGATGCCCCAATAGTTTCACATATGTCCCATTAGTTGCACAGATGTCCCCATAGTTTCACAGATGTCCCAATAGTTTCACAGATGTCCCAATAGTTTCACAGATGTCCCAATAAGTTCACATGTCCCACTAGTGTCACAGATCACCCAGTCGTTTCACAGATGCCCCAATAGTTTCACATATGTCCCATTAGTTTCACAGATGTCCCCATAGTTTTACAGATGTCCCAGTAGTTTAACAGATGTCCCAGTAGTTTCACAGATGTCCCAGTAGGTTAACGGATGTCCCCATAGTTTCACAGATGTCCCAATAGTTTCACAGATGTCCCAGTAGTTTTACAGATATCCCAGTAGGTTAACAGATGTCCCCATAGTTTCACAGATGTACCAGTAGTTTCACAGATGTCCCAATAGTTTCACAGATGTCCCAATAGTTTCACACATTTCCCAATAGTTTCACATATGTACCAGTAGTTTCACAGATGTCCCAATAATTTCACAGATGTACCAGTAGTTTCACAGATGTCCCAATAGTTTAACAGATGTCCCAAATAGTTTCACAGATGTCCCAATAGTTTCCCAGATGTCCCAGGAGTTTAACAGATGTCCCAATAGTTTAACAGATGTCCCAGTTGTTTCACAGATGTCTCAATAGTTTCACAGATGTCCCAGTAGTTTCACAGATGTCCCAATAGATTCACATATGTCCCAGTAGTTTTACAGATGTCCCAGTAGATTCACAGATGTCCCAATAGTTCAACAGATGTCCCAGTAGTTTAACAGATGTCCCAGTAGTTTCACAGATGTCCCAGTAGGTTAACAGATATCCCCATAGTTTCACAGATGTCCCAATAGGTTCACATATGTCCCAGTAGTTTCACAGATGCCCCAATATTTTCACATATGTCCCATTAGTTTCACAGATGTCCCCATAGTTTCACAGATGTCCCAATAATTTCACAGATGTACCAGTAGTTTCACAGATGTCCCAATAGTTTCACAGATGTCCCAATAGTTTCAAAGATGTCCCAGTAGTTTTACAGATGTCCCAGTAGTTTCACAGATGATCCCAGTAGTTTCACAGATGCCCCAATAGTTTCACATATGTCCCATTAGTTTCACAGATGTCCCCATAGTTTTACAGATGTCCCAATAATTTAACAGATGTACCAGTAGTTTCACAGATGTCCCAATAGTTTCACATATGTCCCATTAGTTTCACAGATGTCCCCATAGCTTCACAGATGTCCCAATAGTTTCACAGATGTCCCAATAGTTTCACAGATGTCCCAATAAGTTCACATATGTCCCAGTAGTTTCACAGATCACCCAGTCGTTTCACAGATGCCCCAATAGTTTCACATATGTCCCATTAGTTTCACAGATGTCCCAATAATTTCACAGATGTACCAGTAGTTTCACATATGTCCCAATAGTTTCACAGATATCCCAATAGTTTCACAGATGTCCCAGGAGTTTTACAGATATTCCAGTAGGTTAACAGATGTCCCCATAGTTTCACAGATGTCCCAATAGTTTCAAAGATGTCCCAGTAGTTTTACAGATGTCCCAGTAGTTTCACAGATGATCCCAGTAGTTTCACAGATGCCCCAATAGTTTCACATATGTCCCATTAGTTGCACAGATGTCCCCATAGTTTCACAGATGTCCCAATAGTTTCACAGATGTCCCAATAGTTTCACAGATGTCCCAATAAGTTCACATATGTCCCACTAGTGTCACAGATCACCCAGTCGTTTCACAGATGCCCCAATAGTTTCACATATGTCCCATTAGTTGCACAGATGTCCCCATAGTTTCACAGATGTCCCAATAATTTCACAGATGTCCCAAATAGTTTCACAGATGTCCCAATAGTTTCACAGATGTCCCCATAGTTTAACAGATGTCCCAAATAGTTTCACAGATGTCTCAATAGTTTCACAGATGTCCCAGGAGTTTAACAGATGTCCCAATAGTTTAACAGATGTCCCAGTTGTTTCACAGATGTCTCAATAGTTTCACAGATGTCCCAATAGTTTCACAGATGTCCCAATAGATTCACATATGTTCCAGTAGTTTTACAGATGTCCCAGTAGATTCACAGATGTCCCAATAGTTCAACAGATGTCCCAGTAGTTTAACAGATGTCCCAGTAGTTTCACAGATGTCCCAGTAGGTTAACAGATATTCCCATAGTTTCACAGATGTCCCAATAGTTTCACAGATGTCCCAATAGGTTCACATATGTCCCAGTAGTTTCACAGATGCCCCAATATTTTCACATATGTCCCATTAGTTTCACAGATGTCCCCATAGTTTCACAGATGTCCCAATAATTTCACAGATGTACCAGTAGTTTCACAGATGTCCCAATAGTTTCACAGATGTCCCAATAGTTTCACAGATGTCCCAGAAGTTTTACAGATATTCCAGTAGGTTAACAGATGTCCCCATAGTTTCACAGATGTCCCAATAGTTTCAAAGATGTCCCAGTAGTTTTACAGATGTCCCAGTAGTTTCACAGATGATCCCAGTAGTTTCACAGATGCCCCAATAGTTTCACATATGTCCCATTAGTTGCACAGATGTCCCCATAGTTTCACAGATGTCCCAATAGTTTCACAGATGTCCCAATAGTTTCACAGATGTCCCAATAAGTTCACATGTCCCACTAGTGTCACAGATCACCCAGTCGTTTCACAGATGCCCCAATAGTTTCACATATGTCCCATTAGTTTCACAGATGTCCCCATAGTTTTACAGATGTCCCAGTAGTTTAACAGATGTCCCAGTAGTTTCACAGATGTCCCAGTAGGTTAACGGATGTCCCCATAGTTTCACAGATGTACCAGTAGTTTCACAGATGTCCCAATAGTTTCACAGATGTCCCAGTAGTTTTACAGATATCCCAGTAGGTTAACAGATGTCCCCATAGTTTCACAGATGTACCAGTAGTTTCACAGATGTCCCAATAGTTTCACAGATGTCCCAATAGTTTCACACATTTCCCAATAGTTTCACATATGTACCAGTAGTTTCACAGATGTCCCAATAATTTCACAGATGTACCAGTAGTTTCACAGATGTCCCAATAGTTTAACAGATGTCCCAAATAGTTTCACAGATGTCCCAATAGTTTCCCAGATGTCCCAGGAGTTTAACAGATGTCCCAATAGTTTAACAGATGTCCCAGTTGTTTCACAGATGTCTCAATAGTTTCACAGATGTCCCAATAGTTTCACAGATGTCCCAATAGATTCACATATGTCCCAGTAGTTTTACAGATGTCCCAGTAGATTCACAGATGTCCCAATAGTTCAACAGATGTCCCAGTAGTTTAACAGATGTCCCAGTAGTTTCACAGATGTCCCAGTAGGTTAACAGATATCCCCATAGTTTCACAGATGTACCAGTAGTTTCACAGATGTCCCAATAGTTTCACAGATGTCCCAGTAGTTTTACAGATATCCCAGTAGGTTAACAGATGTCCCCATAGTTTCACAGATGTACCAGTAGTTTCACAGATGTCCCAATAGTTTCACAGATGTCCCAATAGTTTCACACATTTCCCAATAGTTTCACATATGTACCAGTAGTTTCACAGATGTCCCAATAATTTCACAGATGTACCAGTAGTTTCACAGATGTCCCAATAGTTTAACAGATGTCCCAAATAGTTTCACAGATGTCCCAATAGTTTCCCAGATGTCCCAGGAGTTTAACAGATGTCCCAATAGTTTAACAGATGTCCCAGTTGTTTCACAGATGTCTCAATAGTTTCACAGATGTCCCAATAGTTTCACAGATGTCCCAATAGATTCACATATGTCCCAGTAGTTTTACAGATGTCCCAGTAGATTCACAGATGTCCCAATAGTTCAACAGATGTCCCAGTAGTTTAACAGATGTCCCAGTAGTTTCACAGATGTCCCAGTAGGTTAACAGATATCCCCATAGTTTCACAGATGTCCCAATAGGTTCACATATGTCCCAGTAGTTTCACAGATGCCCCAATATTTTCACATATGTCCCATTAGTTTCACAGATGTCCCCATAGTTTCACAGATGTCCCAATAATTTCACAGATGTACCAGTAGTTTCACAGATGTCCCAATAGTTTCACAGATGTCCCAATAGTTTCAAAGATGTCCCAGTAGTTTTACAGATGTCCCAATAGTTTCACAGATGATCCCAGTAGTTTCGCAGATGCCCCAATAGTTTCACATATGTCCCATTAGTTGCACAGATGTCCCCATAGTTTCACAGATGTCCCAATAGTTTCACAGATGTCCCAATAGTTTCACAGATGTCCCAATAAGTTCACATATGTCCCACTAGTGTCACAGATCACCCAGTCGTTTCACAGATGCCCCAATAGTTTCACATATGTCCGATTAGTTTCACAGATGTCCCCATAGTTTTACAGATGTCCCAATAATTTAACAGATGTACCAGTAGTTTCACAGATGTCCCAATAGTTTCACATATGTCCCATTAGTTTCACAGATGTCCCCATAGCTTCACAGATGTCCCAATAGTTTCACAGATGTCCCAATAGTTTCACAGATGTCCCAATAAGTTCACATATGTCCCAGTAGTTTCACAGATCACCCAGTCGTTTCACAGATGCCCCAATAGTTTCACATATGTCCCATTAGTTTCACAGATGTCCCAATAATTTCACAGATGTACCAGTAGTTTCACATATGTCCCAATAGTTTCACAGATATCCCAATAGTTTCACAGATGTCCCAGGAGTTTTACAGATATTCCAGTAGGTTAACAGATGTCCCCATAGTTTCACAGATGTCCCAATAGTTTCAAAGATGTCCCAGTAGTTTTACAGATGTCCCAGTAGTTTCACAGATGATCCCAGTAGTTTCACAGATGCCCCAATAGTTTCACATATGTCCCATTAGTTGCACAGATGTCCCCATAGTTTCACAGATGTCCCAATAGTTTCACAGATGTCCCAATAGTTTCACAGATGTCCCAATAAGTTCACATATGTCCCACTAGTGTCACAGATCACCCAGTCGTTTCACAGATGCCCCAATAGTTTCACATATGTCCCATTAGTTGCACAGATGTCCCCATAGTTTCACAGATGTCCCAATAGTTTCACAGATGTCTCAATAGTTTCACAGATGTCCCAATAGATTCACATATGTCCCAGTAGTTTTACAGATGTCCCAGTAGATTCACAGATGTCCCAATAGTTCAACAGATGTCCCAGTAGTTTAACAGATGTCCCAGTAGTTTCACAGATGTCCCAGTAGGTTAACAGATGTCCCCATAGTTTCACAGATGTCCCAATAGTTTTACAGATGTACCAGTAGTTTTACAGATATCCCAGTAGGTTAACAGATGTCCCCATAGTTTCACAGATGTACCAGTAGTTTCACAGATGTCCCAATATTTTCACAGATGTCCCAATAGTTTCACACATTTCCCAATAGTTTCACATATGTCCCAGTAGTTTTACAGATGTCCCAATAGTTTCACATATGTCCCATTAGTTTCACAGATGTCCCCACAGTTTCACAGATGTCCCAATAGTTTCACATATGTCCCATTAGTTTCACAGATGTCCCCATAGTTTCACAGATGTCCCAATAGCTTCACAGATGTCCCAATAGTTTCACAGATGTCCCAATAGGTTCACATATGTCCCAGTAGTTTTACAGATGTCCCAGTAGATTCACAGATGTCCCAATAGTTCAACAGATGTCGCAGTAGTTTAACAGATGTCCCAGTAGTTTCACAGATGTGCCAGTAGGTTAACAGATGTCCCCATAGTTTCACAGATGTCCCAATAGTTTCAAAGATGTCCCAGTAGTTTTACAGATGTCCCGCTAGTTTCACAGATGATCCCAGTAGTTTCACAGATGCCCCAATAGTTTCACATATGTCCCCTTAGTTTCACAGATGTCCCCATAGTTTCACAGATGTCCCAAAAGTTTCACAGATGTCCCAATAGTTTCACAGATCACCCAGTCGTTTCACAGATGCCCCAATAGTTTCACATATGTCCCATTAGTTTCACAGATGTCCCCATAGTTTCACAGATGTCCCAATAATTTAACAGATGTACCAGTAGTTTCACAGATGTCCCAATAGTTTAACAGATGTCCCAAATAGTTTCACAGATGTCCCAATAGGTTCACATATGTCCCAGTAGTTTTACAGATGTCCCAGTAGATTCACAGATGTCCCAATAGTTCAACAGATGTCCCAGTAGTTTAACAGATGTCCCAGTAGGTTAACAGATGTCCCCATAGTTTCACAGATGTCCCAATAGTTTAACAGATGTTCCAGTAGTTTTACAGATATCCCAGTAGGTTAACAGATGTCCCCATAGTTTCACAGATGTACCAGTAGTTTAACAGATGTCCCAATAGTTTCACAGATGTCCCAATAGTTTCACACATTTCCCAATAGTTTCACATATGTCCCAGTAGTTTTACAGATGTCCCAATAGTTTCACATATGTCCCATTAGTTTCACAGATGTCCCCATAGTTTCACAGATGTCCCAATAGTTTCACATATGTCCCATTAGTTTCACAGATATCCCCATAGTTTCACAGATGTCCCAATAGTTTCACAGATGTCCCAATAGTTTCACAGATGTCTCAATAGGTTCACATATGTCCCAGTAGATTCACAGATCACCCGTAGTTTCACAGATGCCCCAATAGTTTCACATATGTCCCATTAGTTTCACAGATGTCCCCATAGTTTCACAGATGTCCCAATAATTTCACAGATGTCCCAAATAGTTTCACAGATGTCCCAATAGTTTCACAGATGTCCCCATAGTTTAACAGATGTCCCAAATAGTTTCACAGATGTCTCAATAGTTTCACAGATGTCCCAGGAGTTTAACAGATGTCCCAATAGTTTAACAGATGTCCCAGTTGTTTCACAGATGTCTCAATAGTTTCACAGATGTCCCAATAGTTTCACAGATGTCCCAATAGATTCACATATGTTCCAGTAGTTTTACAGATGTCCCAGTAGATTCACAGATGTCCCAATAGTTCAACAGATGTCCCAGTAGTTTAACAGATGTCCCAGTAGTTTCACAGATGTCCCAGTAGGTTAACAGATATTCCCATAGTTTCACAGATGTCCCAATAGTTTCACAGATGTCCCAATAGGTTCACATATGTCCCAGTAGTTTCACAGATGCCCCAATATTTTCACATATGTCCCATTAGTTTCACAGATGTCCCCATAGTTTCACAGATGTCCCAATAATTTCACAGATGTACCAGTAGTTTCACAGATGTCCCACTAGTTTCACAGATGTCCCAATAGTTTCACAGATGTCCCAGAAGTTTTACAGATATTCCAGTAGTTTTACAGATGTCCCAGTAGTTTCACAGATGATCCCAGTAGTTTCACAGATGCCCCAATAGTTTCACATATGTCCCATTAGTTGCACAGATGTCCCCATAGTTTCACAGATGTCCCAATAGTTTCACAGATGTCCCAATAGTTTCACAGATGTCCCAATAAGTTCACATGTCCCACTAGTGTCACAGATCACCCAGTCGTTTCACAGATGCCCCAATAGTTTCACATATGTCCCATTAGTTTCACAGATGTCCCCATAGTTTTACAGATGTCCCAGTAGTTTAACAGATGTCCCAGTAGTTTCACAGATGTCCCAGTAGGTTAACGGATGTCCCCATAGTTTCACAGATGTCCCAATAGTTTCACAGATGTCCCAGTAGTTTTACAGATATCCCAGTAGGTTAACAGATGTCCCCATAGTTTCACAGATGTACCAGTAGTTTCACAGATGTCCCAATAGTTTCACAGATGTCCCAATAGTTTCACACATTTCCCAATAGTTTCACATATGTACCAGTAGTTTCACAGATGTCCCAATAATTTCACAGATGTACCAGTAGTTTCACAGATGTCCCAATAGTTTAACAGATGTCCCAAATAGTTTCACAGATGTCCCAATAGTTTCCCAGATGTCCCAGGAGTTTAACAGATGTCCCAATAGTTTAACAGATGTCCCAGTTGTTTCACAGATGTCTCAATAGTTTCACAGATGTCCCAATAGTTTCACAGATGTCCCAATAGATTCACATATGTCCCAGTAGTTTTACAGATGTCCCAGTAGATTCACAGATGTCCCAATAGTTCAACAGATGTCCCAGTAGTTTAACAGATGTCCCAGTAGTTTCACAGATGTCCCAGTAGGTTAACAGATATCCCCATAGTTTCACAGATGTCCCAATAGGTTCACATATGTCCCAGTAGTTTCACAGATGCCCCAATATTTTCACATATGTCCCATTAGTTTCACAGATGTCCCCATAGTTTCACAGATGTCCCAATAATTTCACAGATGTACCAGTAGTTTCACAGATGTCCCAATAGTTTCACAGATGTCCCAATAGTTTCAAAGATGTCCCAGTAGTTTTACAGATGTCCCAGTAGTTTCACAGATGATCCCAGTAGTTTCACAGATGCCCCAATAGTTTCACATATGTCCCATTAGTTGCACAGATGTCCCCATAGTTTCACAGATGTCCCAATAGTTTCACAGATGTCCCAATAGTTTCACAGATGTCCCAAAAAGTTCACATATGTCCCACTAGTGTCACAGATCACCCAGTCGTTTCACAGATGCCCCAATAGTTTCACATATGTCCCATTAGTTTCACAGATGTCCCCATAGTTTTACAGATGTCCCAATAATTTAACAGATGTACCAGTAGTTTCACAGATGTCCCAATAGTTTCAAATATGTCCCATTAGTTTCACAGATGTCCCCATAGCTTCACAGATGTCCCAATAGTTTCACAGATGTCCCAATAGTTTCACAGATGTCCCAATAAGTTCACATATGTCCCAGTAGTTTCACAGATCACCCAGTCGTTTCACAGATGCCCCAATAGTTTCACATATGTCCCATTAGTTTCACAGATGTCCCAATAATTTCACAGATGTACCAGTAGTTTCACATATGTCCCAATAGTTTCACAGATATCCCAATAGTTTCACAGATGTCCCAGGAGTTTTACAGATATTCCAGTAGGTTAACAGATGTCCCCATAGTTTCACAGATGTCCCAATAGTTTCAAAGATGTCCCAGTAGTTTTACAGATGTCCCAGTAGTTTCACAGATGATCCCAGTAGTTTCACAGATGCCCCAATAGTTTCACATATGTCCCATTAGTTGCACAGATGTCCCCATAGTTTCACAGATGTCCCAATAGTTTCACAGATGTCCCAATAGTTTCACAGATGTCCCAATAAGTTCACATATGTCCCACTAGTGTCACAGATCACCCAGTCGTTTCACAGATGCCCCAATAGTTTCACATATGTCCCATTAGTTGCACAGATGTCCCCATAGTTTCACAGATGTCCCAATAATTTCACAGATGTCCCAAATAGTTTCACAGATGTCCCAATAGTTTCACAGATGTCCCCATAGTTTAACAGATGTCCCAAATAGTTTCACAGATGTCTCAATAGTTTCACAGATGTCCCAGGAGTTTAACAGATGTCCCAATAGTTTAACAGATGTCCCAGTTGTTTCACAGATGTCTCAATAGTTTCACAGATGTCCCAATAGTTTCACAGATGTCCCAATAGATTCACATATGTTCCAGTAGTTTTACAGATGTCCCAGTAGATTCACAGATGTCCCAATAGTTCAACAGATGTCCCAGTAGTTTAACAGATGTCCCAGTAGTTTCACAGATGTCCCAGTAGGTTAACAGATATTCCCATAGTTTCACAGATGTCCCAATAGTTTCACAGATGTCCCAATAGGTTCACATATGTCCCAGTAGTTTCACAGATGCCCCAATATTTTCACATATGTCCCATTAGTTTCACAGATGTCCCCATAGTTTCACAGATGTCCCAATAATTTCACAGATGTACCAGTAGTTTCACAGATGTCCCAATAGTTTCACAGATGTCCCAATAGTTTCACAGATGTCCCAGAAGTTTTACAGATATTCCAGTAGGTTAACAGATGTCCCCATAGTTTCACAGATGTCCCAATAGTTTCAAAGATGTCCCAGTAGTTTTACAGATGTCCCAGTAGTTTCACAGATGATCCCAGTAGTTTCACAGATGCCCCAATAGTTTCACATATGTCCCATTAGTTGCACAGATGTCCCCATAGTTTCACAGATGTCCCAATAGTTTCACAGATGTCCCAATAGTTTCACAGATGTCCCAATAAGTTCACATGTCCCACTAGTGTCACAGATCACCCAGTCGTTTCACAGATGCCCCAATAGTTTCACATATGTCCCATTAGTTTCACAGATGTCCCCATAGTTTTACAGATGTCCCAGTAGTTTAACAGATGTCCCAGTAGTTTCACAGATGTCCCAGTAGGTTAACGGATGTCCCCATAGTTTCACAGATGTCCCAATAGTTTCACAGATGTCCCAGTAGTTTTACAGATATCCCAGTAGGTTAACAGATGTCCCCATAGTTTCACAGATGTACCAGTAGTTTCACAGATGTCCCAATAGTTTCACAGATGTCCCAATAGTTTCACACATTTCCCAATAGTTTCACATATGTACCAGTAGTTTCACAGATGTCCCAATAATTTCACAGATGTACCAGTAGTTTCACAGATGTCCCAATAGTTTAACAGATGTCCCAAATAGTTTCACAGATGTCCCAATAGTTTCCCAGATGTCCCAGGAGTTTAACAGATGTCCCAATAGTTTAACAGATGTCCCAGTTGTTTCACAGATGTCTCAATAGTTTCACAGATGTCCCAATAGTTTCACAGATGTCCCAATAGATTCACATATGTCCCAGTAGTTTTACAGATGTCCCAGTAGATTCACAGATGTCCCAATAGTTCAACAGATGTCCCAGTAGTTTAACAGATGTCCCAGTAGTTTCACAGATGTCCCAGTAGGTTAACAGATATCCCCATAGTTTCACAGATGTCCCAATAGGTTCACATATGTCCCAGTAGTTTCACAGATGCCCCAATATTTTCACATATGTCCCATTAGTTTCACAGATGTCCCCATAGCTTCACAGATGTCCCAATAGTTTCACAGATGTCCCAATAGTTTCACAGATGTCCCAATAAGTTCACATATGTCCCAGTAGTTTCACAGATCACCCAGTCGTTTCACAGATGCCCCAATAGTTTCACATATGTCCCATTAGTTTCACAGATGTCCCAATAATTTCACAGATGTACCAGTAGTTTCACATATGTCCCAATAGTTTCACAGATATCCCAATAGTTTCACAGATGTCCCAGGAGTTTTACAGATATTCCAGTAGGTTAACAGATGTCCCCATAGTTTCACAGATGTCCCAATAGTTTCAAAGATGTCCCAGTAGTTTTACAGATGTCCCAGTAGTTTCACAGATGATCCCAGTAGTTTCACAGATGCCCCAATAGTTTCACATATGTCCCATTAGTTGCACAGATGTCCCCATAGTTTCACAGATGTCCCAATAGTTTCACAGATGTCCCAATAGTTTCACAGATGTCCCAATAAGTTCACATATGTCCCACTAGTGTCACAGATCACCCAGTCGTTTCACAGATGCCCCAATAGTTTCACATATGTCCCATTAGTTGCACAGATGTCCCCATAGTTTCACAGATGTCCCAATAGTTTCACAGATGTCTCAATAGTTTCACAGATGTCCCAATAGATTCACATATGTCCCAGTAGTTTTACAGATGTCCCAGTAGATTCACAGATTTCCCAATAGTTCAACAGATGTCCCAGTAGTTTAACAGATGTCCCAGTAGTTTCACAGATGTCCCCATAGTTTCACAGATGTCCCAATAGTTTCACAGATGTCCCAATAGGTTCACATATGTCCCAGTAGTTTCACAGATGCCCCAATAGTTTCACATATGTCCCATTAGTTTCACAGATGTCCCCATAGTTTCACAGATGTCCCAATAATTTCACAGATGTACCAGTAGTTTCACAGATGTCCCAATAGTTTCACAGATGTCCCAATAGTTTCACAGATGTCCCAGAAGTTTTACAGATATTCCAGTAGGTTAACAGATGTCCCCATAGTTTCACAGATGTCCCAATAGTTTCAAAGATGTCCCAGTAGTTTTACAGATGTCCCAGTAGTTTCACAGATGATCCCAGTAGTTTCACAGATGCCCCAATAGTTTCACATATGTCCCATTAGATGCACAGATGTCCCCATAGTTTCACAGATGTCCCAATAGTTTCACAGATGTCCCAATAGTTTCACAGATGTCCCAATAAGTTCACATATGTCCCACTAGTGTCACAGATCACCCAGTCGTTTCACAGATGCCCCAATAGTTTCACATATGTCCCATTAGTTTCACAGATGTCCCCATAGTTTTACAGATGTCCCAATAATTTAACAGATGTACCAGTAGTTTAACAGATGTCCCAATAATTTCACAGATGTCTCAATAGTTTCACAGATGTCCCAATAGATTCACATATGTCCCAGTAGTTTTACAGATGTCCCAGTAGATTCACAGATGTCCCAATAGTTCAACAGATGTCCCAGTAGTTTAACAGATGTCCCAGTAGTTTCACAGATGTCCCCATAGTTTCACAGATGTCCCAATAGTTTCACAGATGTCCCAATAGGTTCACATATGTCCCAGTAGTTTCACAGATGCCCCAATAGTTTCACATATGTCCCATTAGTTTCACAGATGTCCCCATAGTTTCACAGATGTCCCAATAATTTCACAGATGTACCAGTAGTTTCACAGATGTCCCAATAGTTTCACAGATGTCCCAATAGTTTCACAGATGTCCCAGAAGTTTTAAAGATATTCCAGTAGGTTAACAGATGTCCCCATAGTTTCACAGATGTCCCAATAGTTTCAAAGATGTCCCAGTAGTTTTACAGATGTCCCAGTAGTTTCACAGATGATCCCAGTAGTTTCACAGATGCCCCAATAGTTTCACATATGTCCCATTAGTTGCACAGATGTCCCCATAGTTTCACAGATGTCCCAATAGTTTCAAAGATGTCCCAGTAGTTTTACAGATGTCCCAGTAGTTTCACAGATGATCCCAGTAGTTTCACAGATGCCCCAATAGTTTCACATATGTCCCATTAGTTGCACAGATGTCCCCATAGTTTCACAGATGTCCCAATAGTTTCACAGATGTCCCAATAGTTTCACAGATGTCCCAAAAAGTTCACATATGTCCCACTAGTGTCACAGATCACCCAGTCGTTTCACAGATGCCCCAATAGTTTCACATATGTCCCATTAGTTTCACAGATGTCCCCATAGTTTTACAGATGTCCCAATAATTTAACAGATGTACCAGTAGTTTCACAGATGTCCCAATAGTTTCACATATGTCCCATTAGTTTCACAGATGTCCCCATAGCTTCACAGATGTCCCAATAGTTTCACAGATGTCCCAATAGTTTCACAGATGTCCCAATAAGTTCACATATGTCCCAGTAGTTTCACAGATCACCCAGTCGTTTCACAGATGCCCCAATAGTTTCACATATGTCCCATTAGTTTCACAGATGTCCCAATAATTTCACAGATGTACCAGTAGTTTCACATATGTCCCAATAGTTTCACAGATATCCCAATAGTTTCACAGATGTCCCAGGAGTTTTACAGATATTCCAGTAGGTTAACAGATGTCCCCATAGTTTCACAGATGTCCCAATAGTTTCAAAGATGTCCCAGTAGTTTTACAGATGTCCCAGTAGTTTCACAGATGATCCCAGTAGTTTCACAGATGCCCCAATAGTTTCACATATGTCCCATTAGTTGCACAGATGTCCCCATAGTTTCACAGATGTCCCAATAGTTTCACAGATGTCCCAATAGTTTCACAGATGTCCCAATAAGTTCACATATGTCCCACTAGTGTCACAGATCACCCAGTCGTTTCACAGATGCCCCAATAGTTTCACATATGTCCCATTAGTTGCACAGATGTCCCCATAGTTTCACAGATGTCCCAATAATTTCACAGATGTCCCAAATAGTTTCACAGATGTCCCAATAGTTTCACAGATGTCCCCATAGTTTAACAGATGTCCCAAATAGTTTCACAGATGTCTCAATAGTTTCACAGATGTCCCAGGAGTTTAACAGATGTCCCAATAGTTTAACAGATGTCCCAGTTGTTTCACAGATGTCTCAATAGTTTCACAGATGTCCCAATAGTTTCACAGATGTCCCAATAGATTCACATATGTTCCAGTAGTTTTACAGATGTCCCAGTAGATTCACAGATGTCCCAATAGTTCAACAGATGTCCCAGTAGTTTAACAGATGTCCCAGTAGTTTCACAGATGTCCCAGTAGGTTAACAGATATTCCCATAGTTTCACAGATGTCCCAATAGTTTCACAGATGTCCCAATAGGTTCACATATGTCCCAGTAGTTTCACAGATGCCCCAATATTTTCACATATGTCCCATTAGTTTCACAGATGTCCCCATAGTTTCACAGATGTCCCAATAATTTCACAGATGTACCAGTAGTTTCACAGATGTCCCAATAGTTTCACAGATGTCCCAATAGTTTCACAGATGTCCCAGAAGTTTTACAGATATTCCAGTAGGTTAACAGATGTCCCCATAGTTTCACAGATGTCCCAATAGTTTCAAAGATGTCCCAGTAGTTTTACAGATGTCCCAGTAGTTTCACAGATGATCCCAGTAGTTTCACAGATGCCCCAATAGTTTCACATATGTCCCATTAGTTGCACAGATGTCCCCATAGTTTCACAGATGTCCCAATAGTTTCACAGATGTCCCAATAGTTTCACAGATGTCCCAATAAGTTCACATGTCCCACTAGTGTCACAGATCACCCAGTCGTTTCACAGATGCCCCAATAGTTTCACATATGTCCCATTAGTTTCACAGATGTCCCCATAGTTTTACAGATGTCCCAGTAGTTTAACAGATGTCCCAGTAGTTTCACAGATGTCCCAGTAGGTTAACGGATGTCCCCATAGTTTCACAGATGTCCCAATAGTTTCACAGATGTCCCAGTAGTTTTACAGATATCCCAGTAGGTTAACAGATGTCCCCATAGTTTCACAGATGTACCAGTAGTTTCACAGATGTCCCAATAGTTTCACAGATGTCCCAATAGTTTCACACATTTCCCAATAGTTTCACATATGTACCAGTAGTTTCACAGATGTCCCAATAATTTCACAGATGTACCAGTAGTTTCACAGATGTCCCAATAGTTTAACAGATGTCCCAAATAGTTTCACAGATGTCCCAATAGTTTCCCAGATGTCCCAGGAGTTTAACAGATGTCCCAATAGTTTAACAGATGTCCCAGTTGTTTCACAGATGTCTCAATAGTTTCACAGATGTCCCAATAGTTTCACAGATGTCCCAATAGATTCACATATGTCCCAGTAGTTTTACAGATGTCCCAGTAGATTCACAGATGTCCCAATAGTTCAACAGATGTCCCAGTAGTTTAACAGATGTCCCAGTAGTTTCACAGATGTCCCAGTAGGTTAACAGATATCCCCATAGTTTCACAGATGTCCCAATAGGTTCACATATGTCCCAGTAGTTTCACAGATGCCCCAATATTTTCACATATGTCCCATTAGTTTCACAGATGTCCCCATAGCTTCACAGATGTCCCAATAGTTTCACAGATGTCCCAATAGTTTCACAGATGTCCCAATAAGTTCACATATGTCCCAGTAGTTTCACAGATCACCCAGTCGTTTCACAGATGCCCCAATAGTTTCACATATGTCCCATTAGTTTCACAGATGTCCCAATAATTTCACAGATGTACCAGTAGTTTCACATATGTCCCAATAGTTTCACAGATATCCCAATAGTTTCACAGATGTCCCAGGAGTTTTACAGATATTCCAGTAGGTTAACAGATGTCCCCATAGTTTCACAGATGTCCCAATAGTTTCAAAGATGTCCCAGTAGTTTTACAGATGTCCCAGTAGTTTCACAGATGATCCCAGTAGTTTCACAGATGCCCCAATAGTTTCACATATGTCCCATTAGTTGCACAGATGTCCCCATAGTTTCACAGATGTCCCAATAGTTTCACAGATGTCCCAATAGTTTCACAGATGTCCCAATAAGTTCACATATGTCCCACTAGTGTCACAGATCACCCAGTCGTTTCACAGATGCCCCAATAGTTTCACATATGTCCCATTAGTTGCACAGATGTCCCCATAGTTTCACAGATGTCCCAATAGTTTCACAGATGTCTCAATAGTTTCACAGATGTCCCAATAGATTCACATATGTCCCAGTAGTTTTACAGATGTCCCAGTAGATTCACAGATTTCCCAATAGTTCAACAGATGTCCCAGTAGTTTAACAGATGTCCCAGTAGTTTCACAGATGTCCCCATAGTTTCACAGATGTCCCAATAGTTTCACAGATGTCCCAATAGGTTCACATATGTCCCAGTAGTTTCACAGATGCCCCAATAGTTTCACATATGTCCCATTAGTTTCACAGATGTCCCCATAGTTTCACAGATGTCCCAATAATTTCACAGATGTACCAGTAGTTTCACAGATGTCCCAATAGTTTCACAGATGTTCCAATAGTTTCACAGATGTCCCAGAAGTTTTACAGATATTCCAGTAGGTTAACAGATGTCCCCATAGTTTCACAGATGTCCCAATAGTTTCAAAGATGTCCCAGTAGTTTTACAGATGTCCCAGTAGTTTCACAGATGATCCCAGTAGTTTCACAGATGCCCCAATAGTTTCACATATGTCCCATTAGATGCACAGATGTCCCCATAGTTTCACAGATGTCCCAATAGTTTCACAGATGTCCCAATAGTTTCACAGATGTCCCAATAAGTTCACATATGTCCCACTAGTGTCACAGATCACCCAGTCGTTTCACAGATGCCCCAATAGTTTCACATATGTCCCATTAGTTTCACAGATGTCCCCATAGTTTTACAGATGTCCCAATAATTTAACAGATGTACCAGTAGTTTAACAGATGTCCCAATAATTTCACAGATGTCTCAATAGTTTCACAGATGTCCCAATAGATTCACATATGTCCCAGTAGTTTTACAGATGTCCCAGTAGATTCACAGATGTCCCAATAGTTCAACAGATGTCCCAGTAGTTTAACAGATGTCCCAGTAGTTTCACAGATGTCCCCATAGTTTCACAGATGTCCCAATAGTTTCACAGATGTCCCAATAGGTTCACATATGTCCCAGTAGTTTCACAGATGCCCCAATAGTTTCACATATGTCCCATTAGTTTCACAGATGTCCCCATAGTTTCACAGATGTCCCAATAATTTCACAGATGTACCAGTAGTTTCACAGATGTCCCAATAGTTTCACAGATGTCCCAATAGTTTCACAGATGTCCCAGAAGTTTTAAAGATATTCCAGTAGGTTAACAGATGTCCCCATAGTTTCACAGATGTCCCAATAGTTTCAAAGATGTCCCAGTAGTTTTACAGATGTCCCAGTAGTTTCACAGATGATCCCAGTAGTTTCACAGATGCCCCAATAGTTTCACATATGTCCCATTAGTTGCACAGATGTCCCCATAGTTTCACAGATGTCCCAATAGTTTCAAAGATGTCCCAGTAGTTTTACAGATGTCCCAGTAGTTTCACAGATGATCCCAGTAGTTTCACAGATGCCCCAATAGTTTCACATATGTCCCATTAGTTGCACAGATGTCCCCATAGTTTCACAGATGTCCCAATAGTTTCACAGATGTCCCAATAGTTTCACAGATGTCCCAAAAAGTTCACATATGTCCCACTAGTGTCACAGATCACCCAGTCGTTTCACAGATGCCCCAATAGTTTCACATATGTCCCATTAGTTTCACAGATGTCCCCATAGTTTTACAGATGTCCCAATAATTTAACAGATGTACCAGTAGTTTCACAGATGTCCCAATAGTTTCACATATGTCCCATTAGTTTCACAGATGTCCCCATAGCTTCACAGATGTCCCAATAGTTTCACAGATGTCCCAATAGTTTCACAGATGTCCCAATAAGTTCACATATGTCCCAGTAGTTTCACAGATCACCCAGTCGTTTCACAGATGCCCCAATAGTTTCACATATGTCCCATTAGTTTCACAGATGTCCCAATAATTTCACAGATGTACCAGTAGTTTCACATATGTCCCAATAGTTTCACAGATATCCCAATAGTTTCACAGATGTCCCAGGAGTTTTACAGATATTCCAGTAGGTTAACAGATGTCCCCATAGTTTCACAGATGTCCCAATAGTTTCAAAGATGTCCCAGTAGTTTTACAGATGTCCCAGTAGTTTCACAGATGATCCCAGTAGTTTCACAGATGCCCCAATAGTTTCACATATGTCCCATTAGTTGCACAGATGTCCCCATAGTTTCACAGATGTCCCAATAGTTTCACAGATGTCCCAATAGTTTCACAGATGTCCCAATAAGTTCACATATGTCCCACTAGTGTCACAGATCACCCAGTCGTTTCACAGATGCCCCAATAGTTTCACATATGTCCCATTAGTTGCACAGATGTCCCCATAGTTTCACAGATGTCCCAATAGTTTCACAGATGTCTCAATAGTTTCACAGATGTCCCAATAGATTCACATATGTCCCAGTAGTTTTACAGATGTCCCAGTAGATTCACAGATGTCCCAATAGTTCAACAGATGTCCCAGTAGTTTAACAGATGTCCCAGTAGTTTCACAGATGTCCCCATAGTTTCACAGATGTCCCAATAGTTTCACAGATGTCCCAATAGGTTCACATATGTCCCAGTAGTTTCACAGATGCCCCAATAGTTTCACATATGTCCCATTAGTTTCACAGATGTCCCCATAGTTTCACAGATGTCCCAATAATTTCACAGATGTACCAGTAGTTTCACAGATGTCCCAATAGTTTCACAGATGTCCCAATAGTTTCACAGATGTCCCAGAAGTTTTACAGATATTCCAGTAGGTTAACAGATGTCCCCATAGTTTCACAGATGTCCCAATAGTTTCAAAGATGTCCCAGTAGTTTTACAGATGTCCCAGTAGTTTCACAGATGATCCCAGTAGTTTCACAGATGCCCCAATAGTTTCACATATGTCCCATTAGTTGCACAGATGTCCCCATAGTTTCACAGATGTCCCAATAGTTTCACAGATGTCCCAATAGTTTCACAGATGTCCCAATAAGTTCACATATGTCCCACTAGTGTCACAGATCACCCAGTCGTTTCACAGATGCCCCAATAGTTTCACATATGTCCCATTAGTTTCACAGATGTCCCCATAGTTTTACAGATGTCCCAATGATTTAACAGATGTACCAGTAGTTTAACAGATGTCCCAATAATTTCACAGATGTCTCAATAGTTTCACAGATGTCCCAATAGATTCACATATGTCCCAGTAGTTTTACAGATGTCCCAGTAGATTCACAGATGTCCCAATAGTTCAACAGATGTCCCAGTAGTTTAACAGATGTCCCAGTAGTTTCACAGATGTCCCCATAGTTTCACAGATGTCCCAATAGTTTCACAGATGTCCCAATAGGTTCACATATGTCCCAGTAGTTTCACAGATGCCCCAATAGTTTCACATATGTCCCATTAGTTTCACAGATGTCCCCATAGTTTCACAGATGTCCCAATAATTTCACAGATGTACCAGTAGTTTCACAGATGTCCCAATAGTTTCACAGATGTCCCAATAGTTTCACAGATGTCCCAGAAGTTTTAAAGATATTCCAGTAGGTTAACAGATGTCCCCATAGTTTCACAGATGTCCCAATAGTTTCAAAGATGTCCCAGTAGTTTTACAGATGTCCCAGTAGTTTCACAGATGATCCCAGTAGTTTCACAGATGCCCCAATAGTTTCACATATGTCCCATTAGTTGCACAGATGTCCCCATAGTTTCACAGATGTCCCAATAGTTTCACAGATGTCCCAATAGTTTCACAGATGTCCCAATAAGTTCACATATGTCCCACTAGTGTCACAGATCACCCAGTCGTTTCACAGATGCCCCAATAGTTTCACATATGTCCCATTAGTTTCACAGATGTCCCCATAGTTTTACAGATGTCCCAATAATTTAACAGATGTACCAGTAGTTTCACAGATGTCCCAATAGTTTCACATATGTCCCATTAGTTTCACAGATGTCCCCATAGCTTCACAGATGTCCCAGTAGTTTCACAGATGATCCCAGTAGTTTCACAGATGCCCCAATAGTTTCACATATGTCCCATTAGTTGCACAGATGTCCCCATAGTTTCACAGATGTCCCAATAGTTTCACAGATGTCCCAATAGTTTCACAGATGTCCCAATAAGTTCACATATGTCCCACTAGTGTCACAGATCACCCAGTCGTTTCACAGATGCCCCAATAGTTTCACATATGTCCCATTAGTTTCACAGATGTCCCAATAATTTCACAGATGTACCAGTAGTTTCACATATGTCCCAATAGTTTCACAGATATCCCAATAGTTTCACAGATGTCCCAGGAGTTTTACAGATATTCCAGTAGGTTAACAGATGTCCCCATAGTTTCACAGATGTCCCAATAGTTTCAAAGATGTCCCAGTAGTTTTACAGATGTCCCAGTAGTTTCACAGATGATCCCAGTAGTTTCACAGATGCCCCAATAGTTTCACATATGTCCCATTAGTTGCACAGATGTCCCCATAGTTTCACAGATGTCCCAATAGTTTCACAGATGTCCCAATAGTTTCACAGATGTCCCAATAAGTTCACATATGTCCCACTAGTGTCACAGATCACCCAGTCGTTTCACAGATGCCCCAATAGTTTCACATATGTCCCATTAGTTGCACAGATGTCCCCATAGTTTCACAGATGTCCCAATAGTTTCACAGATGTCTCAATAGTTTCACAGATGTCCCAATAGATTCACATATGTCCCAGTAGTTTTACAGATGTCCCAGTAGATTCACAGATGTCCCAATAGTTCAACAGATGTCCCAGTAGTTTAACAGATGTCCCAGTAGTTTCACAGATGTCCCCATAGTTTCACAGATGTCCCAATAGTTTCACAGATGTCCCAATAGGTTCACATATGTCCCAGTAGTTTCACAGATGCCCCAATAGTTTCACATATGTCCCATTAGTTTCACAGATGTCCCCATAGTTTCACAGATGTCCCAATAATTTCACAGATGTACCAGTAGTTTCACAGATGTCCCAATAGTTTCACAGATGTCCCAATAGTTTCACAGATGTCCCAGAAGTTTTACAGATATTCCAGTAGGTTAACAGATGTCCCCATAGTTTCACAGATGTCCCAATAGTTTCAAAGATGTCCCAGTAGTTTTACAGATGTCCCAGTAGTTTCACAGATGATCCCAGTAGTTTCACAGATGCCCCAATAGTTTCACATATGTCCCATTAGTTGCACAGATGTCCCCATAGTTTCACAGATGTCCCAATAGTTTCACAGATGTCCCAATAGTTTCACAGATGTCCCCATAGTTTTACAGATGTCCCAATGATTTAACAGATGTACCAGTAGTTTAACAGATGTCCCAATAATTTCACAGATGTCTCAATAGTTTCACAGATGTCCCAATAGATTCACATATGTCCCAGTAGTTTTACAGATGTCCCAGTAGATTCACAGATGTCCCAATAGTTCAACAGATGTCCCAGTAGTTTAACAGATGTCCCAGTAGTTTCACAGATGTCCCCATAGTTTCACAGATGTCCCAATAGTTTCACAGATGTCCCAATAGGTTCACATATGTCCCAGTAGTTTCACAGATGCCCCAATAGTTTCACATATGTCCCATTAGTTTCACAGATGTCCCCATAGTTTCACAGATGTCCCAATAATTTCACAGATGTACCAGTAGTTTCACAGATGTCCCAATAGTTTCACAGATGTCCCAATAGTTTCACAGATGTCCCAGAAGTTTTAAAGATATTCCAGTAGGTTAACAGATGTCCCCATAGTTTCACAGATGTCCCAATAGTTTCAAAGATGTCCCAGTAGTTTTACAGATGTCCCAGTAGTTTCACAGATGATCCCAGTAGTTTCACAGATGCCCCAATAGTTTCACATATGTCCCATTAGTTGCACAGATGTCCCCATAGTTTCACAGATGTCCCAATAGTTTCACAGATGTCCCAATAGTTTCACAGATGTCCCAATAAGTTCACATATGTCCCACTAGTGTCACAGATCACCCAGTCGTTTCACAGATGCCCCAATAGTTTCACATATGTCCCATTAGTTTCACAGATGTCCCCATAGTTTTACAGATGTCCCAATAATTTAACAGATGTACCAGTAGTTTCACAGATGTCCCAATAGTTTCACATATGTCCCATTAGTTTCACAGATGTCCCCATAGCTTCACAGATGTCCCAGTAGTTTCACAGATGATCCCAGTAGTTTCACAGATGCCCCAATAGTTTCACATATGTCCCATTAGTTGCACAGATGTCCCCATAGTTTCACAGATGTCCCAATAGTTTCACAGATGTCCCAATAGTTTCACAGATGTCCCAATAAGTTCACATATGTCCCACTAGTGTCACAGATCACCCAGTCGTTTCACAGATGCCCCAATAGTTTCACATATGTCCCATTAGTTTCACAGATGTCCCCATAGTTTTACAGATGTCCCAATAATTTAACAGATGTACCAGTAGTTTCACAGATGTCCCAATAGTTTCACATATGTCCCAATAGTTCAATAGATGTCCCAGTAGTTTAACAGATGTCCCAGTAGTTTCACAGATGTCCCCATAGTTTCACAGATGTCCCAATAGTTTCACAGATGTCCCAATAGGTTCACATATGTCCCAGTAGTTTCACAGATGCCCCAATAGTTTCACATATGTCCCATTAGTTTCACAGATGTCCCCATAGTTTCACAGATGTCCCAATAATTTCACAGATGTACCAGTAGTTTCACAGATGTCCCAATAGTTTCACAGATGTCCCAATAGTTTCACAGATGTCCCAGAAGTTTTACAGATATTCCAGTAGGTTAACAGATGTCCCCATAGTTTCACAGATGTCCCAATAGTTTCAAAGATGTCCCAGTAGTTTTACAGATGTCCCAGTAGTTTCACAGATGATCCCAGTAGTTTCACAGATGCCCCAATAGTTTCACATATGTCCCATTAGTTGCACAGATGTCCCCATAGTTTCACAGATGTCCCAATAGTTTCACAGATGTCCCAATAGTTTCACAGATGTCCCAATAAGTTCACATATGTCCCACTAGTGTCACAGATCACCCAGTCGTTTCACAGATGCCCCAATAGTTTCACATATGTCCCATTAGTTTCACAGATGTCCCCATAGTTTTACAGATGTCCCAATGATTTAACAGATGTACCAGTAGTTTAACAGATGTCCCAATAATTTCACAGATGTCTCAATAGTTTCACAGATGTCCCAATAGATTCACATATGTCCCAGTAGTTTTACAGATGTCCCAGTAGATTCACAGATGTCCCAATAGTTCAACAGATGTCCCAGTAGTTTAACAGATGTCCCAGTAGTTTCACAGATGTCCCCATAGTTTCACAGATGTCCCAATAGTTTCACAGATGTCCCAATAGGTTCACATATGTCCCAGTAGTTTCACAGATGCCCCAATAGTTTCACATATGTCCCATTAGTTTCACAGATGTCCCCATAGTTTCACAGATGTCCCAATAATTTCACAGATGTACCAGTAGTTTCACAGATGTCCCAATAGTTTCACAGATGTCCCAATAGTTTCACAGATGTCCCAGAAGTTTTAAAGATATTCCAGTAGGTTAACAGATGTCCCCATAGTTTCACAGATGTCCCAATAGTTTCAAAGATGTCCCAGTAGTTTTACAGATGTCCCAGTAGTTTCACAGATGATCCCAGTAGTTTCACAGATGCCCCAATAGTTTCACATATGTCCCATTAGTTGCACAGATGTCCCCATAGTTTCACAGATGTCCCAATAGTTTCACAGATGTCCCAATAGTTTCACAGATGTCCCAATAAGTTCACATATGTCCCACTAGTGTCACAGATCACCCAGTCGTTTCACAGATGCCCCAATAGTTTCACATATGTCCCATTAGTTTCACAGATGTCCCCATAGTTTTACAGATGTCCCAATAATTTAACAGATGTACCAGTAGTTTCACAGATGTCCCAATAGTTTCACATATGTCCCATTAGTTTCACAGATGTCCCCATAGCTTCACAGATGTCCCAGTAGTTTCACAGATGATCCCAGTAGTTTCACAGATGCCCCAATAGTTTCACATATGTCCCATTAGTTGCACAGATGTCCCCATAGTTTCACAGATGTCCCAATAGTTTCACAGATGTCCCAATAGTTTCACAGATGTCCCAATAAGTTCACATATGTCCCACTAGTGTCACAGATCACCCAGTCGTTTCACAGATGCCCCAATAGTTTCACATATGTCCCATTAGTTTCACAGATGTCCCCATAGTTTTACAGATGTCCCAATAATTTAACAGATGTACCAGTAGTTTCACAGATGTCCCAATAGTTTCACATATGTCCCAATAGTTCAATAGATGTCCCAGTAGTTTAACAGATGTCCCAGTAGTTTCACAGATGTCCCCATAGTTTCACAGATGTCCCAATAGTTTCACAGATGTCCCAATAGGTTCACATATGTCCCAGTAGTTTCACAGATGCCCCAATAGTTTCACATATGTCCCATTAGTTTCACAGATGTCCCCATAGTTTCACAGATGTCCCAATAATTTCACAGATGTACCAGTAGTTTCACAGATGTCCCAATAGTTTCACAGATGTCCCAATAGTTTCACAGATGTCCCAGAAGTTTTACAGATATTCCAGTAGGTTAACAGATGTCCCCATAGTTTCACAGATGTCCCAATAGTTTCAAAGATGTCCCAGTAGTTTTACAGATGTCCCAGTAGTTTCACAGATGATCCCAGTAGTTTCACAGATGCCCCAATAGTTTCACATATGTCCCATTAGTTGCACAGATGTCCCCATAGTTTCACAGATGTCCCAATAGTTTCACAGATGTCCCAATAGATTCACAGATGTCCCTATAAGTTCACATATGTCCCACTAGTGTCACAGATCACCCAGTCGTTTCACAGATGCCCCAATAGTTTCACATATGTCCCATTAGTTTCACAGATGTCCCCATAGTTTTACAGATGTCCCAATAATTTAACAGATGTACCAGTAGTTTAACAGATGTCCCAATAGTTTCACAGATGTCTCAATAGTTTCACAGATGTCCCAATAGATTCACATATGTCCCAGTAGTTTTACAGATGTCCCAGTAGATTCACAGATGTCCCAATAGTTCAACAGATGTCCCAGTAGTTTAACAGATGTCCCAGTAGTTTCACAGATGTTCCTATAGTTTCACAGATGTCCCAATAGTTTCACAGATGTCCCAATAGGTTCACATATGTCCCAGTAGTTTCACAGATGTCCCCATAGTTTCACAGATGTCGCAATAATTTCACAGATGTACCAGTAGTTTCACAGATGTCCCAATAGTTTCACAGATGTCCCAATAGTTTCACAGATGTCCCATTAGTTGCACAGATGTCCCCATAGTTTCACAGATGTCCCAATAGTTTCACAGATGTCTCAATAGTTTCACAGATGTCCCAATAGATTCACATATGTCCCAGTAGTTTTACAGATGTCCCAGTAGATTCACAGATGTCCCAATAGTTCAACAGATGTCCCAGTAGTTTAACAGATGTCCCAGTAGTTTCACAGATGTCCCCATAGTTTCACAGATGTCCCAATAGTTTCACAGATGTCCCAATAGGTTCACATATGTCCCAGTAGTTTCACAGATGCCCCAATAGTTTCACATATGTCCCATTAGTTTCTCAGATGTCCCCATAGTTTCACAGATGTCCCAATAATTTCACAGATGTACCAGTAGTTTCACAGATGTCCCAATAGTTTCACAGATGTCCCAATAGTTTCACAGATGTCCCAGAAGTTTTACAGATATTCCAGTAGGTTAACAGATGTCCCCATAGTTTCACAGATGTCCCAATAGTTTCAAAGATGTCCCAGTAGTTTTACAGATGTCCCAGTAGTTTCACAGATGATCCCAGTAGTTTCACAGATGCCCCAATAGTTTCACATATGTCCCATTAGTTGCACAGATGTCCCCATAGTTTCACAGATGTCCCAATAGTTTCACAGATGTCCCAATAGTTTCACAGATGTCCCAATAAGTTCACATATGTCCCACTAGTGTCACAGATCACCCAGTCGTTTCACAGATGCCCCAATAGTTTCACATATGTCCCATTAGTTTCACAGATGTCCCCATAGTTTTACAGATGTCCCAATAATTTAACAGATGTACCAGTAGTTTAACAGATGTCCCAATAATTTCACAGATGTCTCAATAGTTTCACAGATGTCCCAATAGATTCACATATGTCCCAGTAGTTTTACAGATGTCCCAGTAGATTCACAGATGTCCCAATAGTTCAACAGATGTCCCAGTAGTTTAACAGATGTCCCAGTAGTTTCACAGATGTCCCCATAGTTTCACAGATGTCCCAATAGTTTCACAGATGTCCCAATAGGTTCACATATGTCCCAGTAGTTTCACAGATGCCCCAATAGTTTCACATATGTCCCATTAGTTTCACAGATGTCCCCATAGTTTCACAGATGTCCCAATAATTTCACAGATGTACCAGTAGTTTCACAGATGTCCCAATAGTTTCACAGATGTCCCAATAGTTTCACAGATGTCCCAGAAGTTTTAAAGATATTCCAGTAGGTTAACAGATGTCCCCATAGTTTCACAGATGTCCCAATAGTTTCAAAGATGTCCCAGTAGTTTTACAGATGTCCCAGTAGTTTCACAGATGATCCCAGTAGTTTCACAGATGCCCCAATAGTTTCACATATGTCCCATTAGTTGCACAGATGTCCCCATAGTTTCACAGATGTCCCAATAGTTTCACAGATGTCCCAATAGTTTCACAGATGTCCCAATAAGTTCACATATGTCCCACTAGTGTCACAGATCACCCAGTCGTTTCACAGATGCCCCAATAGTTTCACATATGTCCCATTAGTTTCACAGATGTCCCCATAGTTTTACAGATGTCCCAATAATTTAACAGATGTACCAGTAGTTTCACAGATGTCCCAATAGTTTCACATATGTCCCATTAGTTTCACAGATGTCCCCATAGCTTCACAGATGTCCCAGTAGTTTCACAGATGATCCCAGTAGTTTCACAGATGCCCCAATAGTTTCACATATGTCCCATTAGTTGCACAGATGTCCCCATAGTTTCACAGATGTCCCAATAGTTTCACAGATGTCCCAATAGTTTCACAGATGTCCCAATAAGTTCACATATGTCCCACTAGTGTCACAGATCACCCAGTCGTTTCACAGATGCCCCAATAGTTTCACATATGTCCCATTAGTTTCACAGATGTCCCCATAGTTTTACAGATGTCCCAATAATTTAACAGATGTACCAGTAGTTTCACAGATGTCCCAATAGTTTCACATATGTCCCAATAGTTCAATAGATGTCCCAGTAGTTTAACAGATGTCCCAGTAGTTTCACAAATGTCCCCATAGTTTCACAGATGTCCCAATAGTTTCACAGATGTCCCAATAGGTTCACATATGTCCCAGTAGTTTCACAGATGCCCCAATAGTTTCACATATGTCCCATTAGTTTCACAGATGTCCCCATAGTTTCACAGATGTCCCAATAATTTCACAGATGTACCAGTAGTTTCACAGATGTCCCAATAGTTTCACAGATGTCCCAATAGTTTCACAGATGTCCCAGAAGTTTTACAGATATTCCAGTAGGTTAACAGATGTCCCCATAGTTTCACAGATGTCCCAATAGTTTCAAAGATGTCCCAGTAGTTTTACAGATGTCCCAGTAGTTACACAGATGATCCCAGTAGTTTCACAGATGCCCCAATAGTTTCACATATGTCCCATTAGTTGCACAGATGTCCCCATAGTTTCACAGATGTCCCAATAGTTTCACAGATGTCCCAATAGTTTCACAGATGTCCCAATAAGTTCACATATGTCCCACTAGTGTCACAGATCACCCAGTCGTTTCACAGATGCCCCAATAGTTTCACATATGTCCCATTAGTTTCACAGATGTCCCCATAGTTTTACAGATGTCCCAATAATTTAACAGATGTACCAGTAGTTTAACAGATGTCCCAATAGTTTCACAGATGTCTCAATAGTTTCACAGATGTCCCAATAGATTCACATATGTCCCAGTAGTTTTACAGATGTCCCAGTAGATTCACAGATGTCCCAATAGTTCAACAGATGTCCCAGTAGTTTAACAGATGTCCCAGTAGTTTCACAGATGTCCCTATAGTTTCACAGATGTCCCAATAGTTTCACAGATGTCCCAATAGGTTCACATATGTCCCAGTAGTTTCACAGATGTCCCCATAGTTTCACAGATGTCCCAATAATTTCACAGATGTACCAGTAGTTTCACAGATGTCCCAATAGTTTCACAGATGTCCCAATAGTTTCACAGATGTCCCAGAAGTTTTACAGATATTTCAGTAGGTTAACAGATGTCCCCATAGTTTCACAGATGTCCCAATAGTTTCAAAGATGTCCCAGTAGTTTTACAGATGTCCCAGTAGTTTCACAGATGATCCCAGTAGTTTCACAGATGCCCCAATAGTTTCACATATGTCCCATTAGTTGCACAGATGTCCCCATAGTTTCACAGATGTCCCAATAGTTTCACAGATGTCCCAATAGTTTCACAGATGTCCCAATAAGTTCACATATGTCCCACTAGTGTCACAGATCACCCAGTCTTTTCACAGATGCCCCAATAGTTTCACATATGTCCCATTAGTTTCACAGATGTCCCCATAGTTTTACAGATGTCCCAATAATTTAACATGTACCAGTAGTTTCACAGATGTCCCAATAGTTTCACATATGTCCCATTAGTTTCACAGATGTCCCCATAGCTTCACAGATGTCCCAATAGTTTCACAGATGTCCCAATAGTTTCACAGATGTCCCAATAAGTTCACATATGTCCCAGTAGTTTCACAGATCACCCAGTCGTTTCACAGATGCCCCAATAGTTTCACATATGTCCCATTAGTTTCACAGATGTCCCCATAGTATCACAGATGTCCCAATAATTTCACAGATGTCCCAATAGTTTCACAGATGTCCCAATAGTTTCACAGATGTCCCAGGAGTTTTACAGATATTCCAGTAGGTTAACAGATGTCCCCATAGTTTCACAGATGTCCCAATAGTTTCAAAGATGTCCCAGTAGTTTTACAGATGTCCCAGTAGTTTCACAGATGATCCCAGTAGTTTCACAGATGCCCCAATAGTTTCACATATGTCCCATTAGTTGCACAGATGTCCCCATAGTTTCACAGATGTCCCAATAGTTTCACAGATGTCCCAATAGTTTCACAGATGTCCCAATAAGTTCACATATGTCCCACTAGTGTCACAGATCACCCAGTCGTTTCACAGATGCCCCAATAGTTTCACATATGTCCCATTAGTTTCACAGATGTCCCCATAGTTTTACAGATGTCCCAATAATTTAACAGATGTACCAGTAGTTTCACAGATGTCCCAATAGTTTCAAATATGTCCCATTAGTTTCACAGATGTCCCCATAGTTTCACAGATGTCCCAATAGTTTCACAGATGTCCCAATAGTCTCACAGATGTCCCAATAAGTTCACATATGTCCCAGTAGTTTCACAGATCACCCAGTCGTTTCACAGATGCCCCAATAGTTTCGCATATGTCCCATTAGTTTCACAGATGTCCCCATAGTTTCACAGATGTCCCAATAATTTAACAGATGTATCAGTAGTTTCACAGATGTCCCAATAGTTTAACAGATGTCCCAAATAGTTTCACAGATGTCCCAATAGTTTCACAGATTTCCCAGTTGTTTCACAGATGTCTCAATAGTTTCACAGACGTCCCAATAGTTTCACAGATGTCCCAATAGATTCACATATGTCCCAGTAGTTTTACAGATGTCCCAGTAGATTCACAGATGTCCCAATAGTTCAACAGATGTGCCAGTAGTTTAACAGATGTCCCAGTAGTTTCACAGATGTCCCAGTAGGTTAACAGATGTCCCCATAGTTTCACAGATGTCCCAAAAGTTTCACAGATGTCCCAATAGGTTCACATATGTCCCAGTAGTTTCACAGATGCCCCAATAGTTTCACATATGTCCCATTAGTTTCACAGATGTCCCCATAGCTTCACAGATGTCCCAATAGTTTCACAGATGTCCCAATAGTTTCACAGATGTCCCAATAAGTTCACATATGTCCCAGTAGTTTCACAGATCACCCAGTCGTTTCACAGATGCCCCAATAGTTTCACATATGTCCCATTAGTTTCACAGATGTCCCCATAGTATCACAGATGTCCCAATAATTTCACAGATGTACCAGTAGTTTCACAGATGTCCCAATAGTTTCACAGATGTCCCAATAGTTTCACAGATGTCCCAGGAGTTTTACAGATATTCCAGTAGGTTAACAGATGTCCCCATAGTTTCACAGATGTCCCAATAGTTTCAAAGATGTCCCAGTAGTTTTACAAATGTCCCAGTAGTTTCACAGATGATCCCAGTAGTTTCACAGATGCCCCAATAGTTTCACATATGTCCCATTAGTTGCACAGATGTCCCCATAGTTTCACAGATGTCCCAATAGTTTCACAGATGTCCCAATAGTTTCACAGATGTCCCAATAAGTTCACATATGTCCCACTAGTGTCACAGATCACCCAGTCGTTTCACAGATGCCCCAATAGTTTCACATATGTCCCATTAGTTTCACAGATGTCCCCATAGTTTTACAGATGTCCCAATAATTTAACAGATGTACCAGTAGTTTCACAGATGTCCCAATAGTTTCAAATATGTCCCATTAGTTTCACAGATGTCCCCATAGTTTCACAGATGTACCAATAGTTTCACAGATGTCCCAATAGTCTCACAGATGTCCCAATGAGTTCACATATGTCCCAGTAGTTTCACAGATCACCCAGTCGTTTCACAGATGCCCCAATAGTTTCGCATATGTCCCATTAGTTTCACAGATGTCCCCATAGTTTCACAGATGTCCCAATAATTTAACAGATGTATCAGTAGTTTCACAGATGTCCCAATAGTTTAACAGATGTCCCAAATAGTTTCACAGATGTCCCAATAGTTTCACAGATTTCCCAGTTGTTTCACAGATGTCTCAATAGTTTCACAGACGTCCCAATAGTTTCACAGATGTCCCAATAGATTCACATATGTCCCAGTAGTTTTACAGATGTCCCAGTAGATTCACAGATGTCCCAATAGTTCAACAGATGTCCCAGTAGTTTAACAGATGTCCCAGTAGTTTCACAGATGTCCCAGTAGGTTAACAGATGTCCCTATAGTTTCACAGATGTCCCAAAAGTTTCACAGATGTCCCAATAGGTTCACATATGTCCCAGTAGTTTCATAGATGCCCCAATAGTTTCACATATGTCCCATTAGTTTCACAGATGTCCCCATAGTTTCACAGATGTCCCAATAATTTAACAGATGTACCAGTAGTTTCACAGATGTCCCAATAGTTTCAAATATGTCCCATTAGTTTCACAGATGTCCCCATAGTTTCACAGATGTCCCAATAGTTTCACAGATGTCCCAATAGTCTCACAGATGTCCCAATAAGTTCACATATGTCCCAGTAGTTTCACAGATCACCCAGTCGTTTCACAGATGCCCCAATAGTTTCGCATATGTCCCATTAGTTTCACAGATGTCCCCATAGTTTCACAGATGTCCCAATAATTTAACAGATGTATCAGTAGTTTCACAGATGTCCAAATAGTTTAACAGATGTCCCAAATAGTTTCACAGATGTCCCAATAGTTTCACAGATTTCCCAGTTGTTTCACAGATGTCTCAATAGTTTCACAGACGTCCCAATAGTTTCACAGATGTCCCAATAGATTCACATATGTCCCAGTAGTTTTACAGATGTCCCAGTAGATTCACAGATGTCCCAATAGTTCAACAGATGTCCCAGTAGTTTAACAGATGTCCCAGTAGTTTCACAGATGTCCCAGTAGGTTAACAGATGTCCCCATAGTTTCACAGATGTCCCAAAAGTTTCACAGATGTCCCAATAGGTTCACATATGTCCCAGTAGTTTCACAGATGCCCCAGGAGTTTCACATATGTCCCATTAGTTTCACAGATGTCCCCATAGCTTCACAGATGTCCCAATAGTTTCACAGATGTCCCAATAGTTTCACAGATGTCCCAATAAGTTCACATATGTCCCAGTAGTTTCACAGATCACCCAGTCGTTTCACAGATGCCCCAATAGTTTCACATATGTCCCATTAGTTTCACAGATGTCCCCATAGTATCACAGATGTCCCAATAATTTCACAGATGTACCAGTAGTTTCACAGATGTCCCAATAGTTTCACAGATGTCCCAATAGTTTCACAGATGTCCCAGGAGTTTTACAGATATTCCAGTAGGTTAACAGATGTCCCCATAGTTTCACAGATGTCCCAATAGTTTCAAAGATGTCCCAGTAGTTTTACAAATGTCCCAGTAGTTTCACAGATGATCCCAGTAGTTTCACAGATGCCCCAATAGTTTCACATATGTCCCATTAGTTGCACAGATGTCCCCATAGTTTCACAGATGTCCCAATAGCTTCACAGATGTCCCAATAGTTTCACAGATGTCCCAATAAGTTCACATATGTCCCACTAGTGTCACAGATCACCCAGTCGTTTCACAGATGCCCCAATAGTTTCGCATATGTCCCATTAGTTTCACAGATGTCCCCATAGTTTCACAGATGTCCCAATAATTTAACAGATGTATCAGTAGTTTCACAGATGTCCCAATAGTTTAACAGATGTCCCAAATAGTTTCACAGATGTCCCAATAGTTTCACAGATTTCCCAGTTGTTTCACAGATGTCTCAATAGTTTCACAGACGTCCCAATAGTTTCACAGATGTCCCAATAGATTCACATATGTCCCAGTAGTTTTACAGATGTCCCAGTAGATTCACAGATGTCCCAATAGTTCAACAGATGTCCCAGTAGTTTAACAGATGTCCCAGTAGTTTCACAGATGTCCCAGTAGGTTAACAGATGTCCCTATAGTTTCACAGATGTCCCAAAAGTTTCACAGATGTCCCAATAGGTTCACATATGTCCCAGTAGTTTCATAGATGCCCCAATAGTTTCACATATGTCCCATTAGTTTCACAGATGTCCCCATAGTTTCACAGATGTCCCAATAATTTCACAGATGTACCAGTAGTTTCACAGATGTCCCAATAGTTTAACAGATGTCCCAAATAGTTTCACAGATGTCCCAATAGATTCACAGATGTCCCAATAGTTTCACAGATTTCCCAATAGTTTCACAGATGTCCCAATAGTTTCACAGATGTCCCAGAAGTTTTACAGATATTCCAGTAGGTTAATAGATGTCCCCATAGTTTCACAGATATTCCAATAGTTTCAAAGATGTCCCAGTAGTTTTACAGATGTCCCGCTAGTTTCACAGATGATCCCAGTAGTTTCACCGATGTCCCAATAGTTTCACAGATGTCCCAATAGTTTCACAGATGTCCCAATAAGTTCACATATGTCCCAGTAGTTTCACAGATCACCCAGTCGTTTCACAGATGCCCCAATAGTTTCACATATGTCCCATTAGTTTCACAGATGTCCCCATAGTTTCACAGATGTCCCAATAATTTAACAGATGTACCAGTAGTTTCACAGATGTCCCAATACTTTAACAGATGTCCCAAATAGTTTCACAGATGTCCCAATAGTTTCACAGATGTCCCAGAAGTTTAACAGATGTCCCAATAGTTTCAAAGATGTCCCAGTAGTTTTACAAATGTCCCAGTAGTTTCACAGATGATCCCAGTAGTTTCACAGATGCCCCAATAGTTTCACATATGTCCCATTAGTTGCACAGATGTCCCCATAGTTTCACAGATGTCCCAATAGTTTCACAGATGTCCCAATAGTTTCACAGATGTCCCAATAAGTTCACATATGTCCCACTAGTGTCACAGATCACCCAGTCGTTTCACAGATGCCCCAATAGTTTCACATATGTCCCATTAGTTTCACAGATGTCCCCATAGTTTTACAGATGTCCCAATAATTTAACAGATGTACCAGTAGTTTCACAGATGTCCCAATAGTTTCAAATATGTCCCATTAGTTTCACAGATGTCCCCATAGTTTCACAGATGTACCAATAGTTTCACAGATGTCCCAATAGTCTCACAGATGTCCCAATGAGTTCACATATGTCCCAGTAGTTTCACAGATCACCCAGTCGTTTCACAGATGCCCCAATAGTTTCGCATATGTCCCATTAGTTTCACAGATGTCCCCATAGTTTCACAGATGTCCCAATAATTTAACAGATGTATCAGTAGTTTCACAGATGTCCCAATAGTTTAACAGATGTCCCAAATAGTTTCACAGATGTCCCAATAGTTTCACAGATTTCCCAGTTGTTTCACAGATGTCTCAATAGTTTCACAGACGTCCCAATAGTTTCACAGATGTCCCAATAGATTCACATATGTCCCAGTAGTTTTACAGATGTCCCAGTAGATTCACAGATGTCCCAATAGTTCAACAGATGTCCCAGTAGTTTAACAGATGTCCCAGTAGTTTCACAGATGTCCCAGTAGGTTAACAGATGTCCCTATAGTTTCACAGATGTCCCAAAAGTTTCACAGATGTCCCAATAGGTTCACATATGTCCCAGTAGTTTCATAGATGCCCCAATAGTTTCACATATGTCCCATTAGTTTCACAGATGTCCCCATAGTTTCACAGATGTCCCAATAATTTAACAGATGTACCAGTAGTTTCACAGATGTCCCAATAGTTTCAAATATGTCCCATTAGTTTCACAGATGTCCCCATAGTTTCACAGATGTCCCAATAGTTTCACAGATGTCCCAATAGTCTCACAGATGTCCCAATAAGTTCACATATGTCCCAGTAGTTTCACAGATCACCCAGTCGTTTCACAGATGCCCCAATAGTTTCGCATATGTCCCATTAGTTTCACAGATGTCCCCATAGTTTCACAGATGTCCCAATAATTTAACAGATGTATCAGTAGTTTCACAGATGTCCAAATAGTTTAACAGATGTCCCAAATAGTTTCACAGATGTCCCAATAGTTTCACAGATTTCCCAGTTGTTTCACAGATGTCTCAATAGTTTCACAGACGTCCCAATAGTTTCACAGATGTCCCAATAGATTCACATATGTCCCAGTAGTTTTACAGATGTCCCAGTAGATTCACAGATGTCCCAATAGTTCAACAGATGTCCCAGTAGTTTAACAGATGTCCCAGTAGTTTCACAGATGTCCCAGTAGGTTAACAGATGTCCCCATAGTTTCACAGATGTCCCAAAAGTTTCACAGATGTCCCAATAGGTTCACATATGTCCCAGTAGTTTCACAGATGCCCCAGGAGTTTCACATATGTCCCATTAGTTTCACAGATGTCCCCATAGCTTCACAGATGTCCCAATAGTTTCACAGATGTCCCAATAGTTTCACAGATGTCCCAATAAGTTCACATATGTCCCAGTAGTTTCACAGATCACCCAGTCGTTTCACAGATGCCCCAATAGTTTCACATATGTCCCATTAGTTTCACAGATGTCCCCATAGTATCACAGATGTCCCAATAATTTCACAGATGTACCAGTAGTTTCACAGATGTCCCAATAGTTTCACAGATGTCCCAATAGTTTCACAGATGTCCCAGGAGTTTTACAGATATTCCAGTAGGTTAACAGATGTCCCCATAGTTTCACAGATGTCCCAATATTTTCAAAGATGTCCCAGTAGTTTTACAAATGTCCCAGTAGTTTCACAGATGATCCCAGTAGTTTCACAGATGCCCCAATAGTTTCACATATGTCCCATTAGTTGCACAGATGTCCCCATAGTTTCACAGATGTCCCAATAGCTTCACAGATGTCCCAATAGTTTCACAGATGTCCCAATAAGTTCACATATGTCCCACTAGTGTCACAGATCACCCAGTCGTTTCACAGATGCCCCAATAGTTTCGCATATGTCCCATTAGTTTCACAGATGTCCCCATAGTTTCACAGATGTCCCAATAATTTAACAGATGTATCAGTAGTTTCACAGATGTCCCAATAGTTTAACAGATGTCCCAAATAGTTTCACAGATGTCCCAATAGTTTCACAGATTTCCCAGTTGTTTCACAGATGTCTCAATAGTTTCACAGACGTCCCAATAGTTTCACAGATGTCCCAATAGATTCACATATGTCCCAGTAGTTTTACAGATGTCCCAGTAGATTCACAGATGTCCCAATAGTTCAACAGATGTCCCAGTAGTTTAACAGATGTCCCAGTAGTTTCACAGATGTCCCAGTAGGTTAACAGATGTCCCTATAGTTTCACAGATGTCCCAAAAGTTTCACAGATGTCCCAATAGGTTCACATATGTCCCAGTAGTTTCATAGATGCCCCAATAGTTTCACATATGTCCCATTAGTTTCACAGATGTCCCCATAGTTTCACAGATGTCCCAATAATTTCACAGATGTACCAGTAGTTTCACAGATGTCCCAATAGTTTAACAGATGTCCCAAATAGTTTCACAGATGTCCCAATAGATTCACAGATGTCCCAATAGTTTCACAGATTTCCCAATAGTTTCACAGATGTCCCAATAGTTTCACAGATGTCCCAGAAGTTTTACAGATATTCCAGTAGGTTAATAGATGTCCCCATAGTTTCACAGATATTCCAATAGTTTCAAAGATGTCCCAGTAGTTTTACAGATGTCCCGCTAGTTTCACAGATGATCCCAGTAGTTTCACCGATGTCCCAATAGTTTCACAGATGTCCCAATAGTTTCACAGATGTCCCAATAAGTTCACATATGTCCCAGTAGTTTCACAGATCACCCAGTCGTTTCACAGATGCCCCAATAGTTTCACATATGTCCCATTAGTTTCACAGATGTCCCCATAGTTTCACAGATGTCCCAATAATTTAACAGATGTACCAGTAGTTTCACAGATGTCCCAATACTTTAACAGATGTCCCAAATAGTTTCACAGATGTCCCAATAGTTTCACAGATGTCCCAGAAGTTTAACAGATGTCCCAATAGTTTCACAGATGTCCCAATAGTTTCAAAGATGTCCCAGTAGTTTTACAGATGTCCCAGTAGTTTCACATATGTCCCAGTAGTTTCACAGTTGCCCCAATATTTTCACATATGTCCCATTAGTTTCACAGATGTCCCCATAGTTTCACAGATGTCCCAATAATTTCACAGATGTACCAGTAGTTTCACAGATGTCCCAATAGTTTCACAGATGTCCCAATAGATTCACATATGTCCCAGTAGTTTTACAGATGTCCCAGTAGATTCACAGATGTCCCAATAGTTCAACAGATGACCCAGTAGTTTAACATATGTCCCAGTAGTTTCACAGATGTCCCAGTAGGTTAACAGATGTCCCCATAGTTTCACAGATGTCCCAATAGTTTCACAGATGTCCCAATAGTTTCACAGATGTCCCAGGAGTTTTACAGATATTCCAGTAGGTTAACAGATGTCCCCATAGTTTCACAGATGTCCCAATAGTTTCAAAGATGTCCCAGTAGTTTTACAAATGTCCCAGTAGTTTCACAGATGATCCCAGTAGTTTCACAGATGCCCCAATAGTTTCACATATGTCCCATTAGTTGCACAGATGTCCCCATAGTTTCACAGATGTCCCAATAGTTTCACAGATGTCCCAATAGTTTCACAGATGTCCCAATAAGTTCACATATGTCCCACTAGTGTCACAGATCACCCAGTCGTTTCACAGATGCCCCAATAGTTTCGCATATGTCCCATTAGTTTCACAGATGTCCCCATAGTTTCACAGATGTCCCAATAATTTAACAGATGTATCAGTAGTTTCACAGATGTCCCAATAGTTTAACAGATGTCCCAAATAGTTTCACAGATGTCCCAATAGTTTCACAGATTTCCCAGTTGTTTCACAGATGTCTCAATAGTTTCACAGACGTCCCAATAGTTTCACAGATGTCCCAATAGATTCACATATGTCCCAGTAGTTTTACAGATGTCCCAGTAGATTCACAGATGTCCCAATAGTTCAACAGATGTCCCAGTAGTTTAACAGATGTCCCAGTAGTTTCACAGATGTCCCAGTAGGTTAACAGATGTCCCTATAGTTTCACAGATGTCCCAAAAGTTTCACAGATGTCCCAATAGGTTCACATATGTCCCAGTAGTTTCATAGATGCCCCAATAGTTTCACATATGTCCCATTAGTTTCACAGATGTCCCCATAGTTTCACAGATGTCCCAATAATTTCACAGATGTACCAGTAGTTTCACAGATGTCCCAATAGTTTAACAGATGTCCCAAATAGTTTCACAGATGTCCCAATAGATTCACAGATGTCCCAATAGTTTCACAGATTTCCCAATAGTTTCACAGATGTCCCAATAGTTTCACAGATGTCCCAGAAGTTTTACAGATATTCCAGTAGGTTAATAGATGTCCCCATAGTTTCACAGATATTCCAATAGTTTCAAAGATGTCCCAGTAGTTTTACAGATGTCCCGCTAGTTTCACAGATGATCCCAGTAGTTTCACCGATGTCCCAATAGTTTCACAGATGTCCCAATAGTTTCACAGATGTCCCAATAAGTTCACATATGTCCCAGTAGTTTCACAGATCACCCAGTCGTTTCACAGATGCCCCAATAGTTTCACATATGTCCCATTAGTTTCACAGATGTCCCCATAGTTTCACAGATGTCCCAATAATTTAACAGATGTACCAGTAGTTTCACAGATGTCCCAATACTTTAACAGATGTCCCAAATAGTTTCACAGATGTCCCAATAGTTTCACAGATGTCCCAGAAGTTTAACAGATGTCCCAATAGTTTCACAGATGTCCCAATAGTTTCAAAGATGTCCCAGTAGTTTTACAGATGTCCCAGTAGTTTCACATATGTCCCAGTAGTTTCACAGTTGCCCCAATATTTTCACATATGTCCCATTAGTTTCACAGATGTCCCCATAGTTTCACAGATGTCCCAATAATTTCACAGATGTACCAGTACTTTCACAGATGTCCCAATAGTTTCACAGATGTCCCAATAGATTCACATATGTCCCAGTAGTTTTGCAGATGTCCCAGTAGATTCACAGATGTCCCAATAGTTCAACAGATGACCCAGTAGTTTAACATATGTCCCAGTAGTTTCACAGATGTCCCAGTAGGTTAACAGATGTCCCCATAGTTTCACAGATGTCCCAAAAGTTTCACAGATGTCCCAATAGGTTCACATATGTCCCATTAGTTTCACAGATGTCCCCATAGTTTCACAGATGTCCCAATAATTTCACAGATGTACCAGTAGTTTCACAGATGTCCCAATAGTTTCACAGATGTCCCAATAGTTTCACAGATGTCCCAGAAGTTTTACAGATATTCCAGTAGGTTAACAGATGTCCCCATAGTTTCACAGATGTCCCAATAGTTTCAAAGATGTCCCAGTAGTTTTACAGATGTCCCAGTAGTTTCACAGATGATCCCAGTAGTTTCACAGATGCCCCAATAGTTTCACATATGTCCCATTAGTTGCACAGATGTCCCCATAGTTTCACAGATGCCCCAATAGTTTCACAGATGTCCCAATAGTTTCACAGATGTCCCAATAAGTTCACATATGTCCCACTAGTGTCACAGATCACCCAGTCGTTTCACAGATGCCCCAATAGTTTCACATATGTCCCATTAGTTTCACAGATGTCCCCATAGTTTTACAGATGTCCCAATAATTTAACATGTACCAGTAGTTTCACAGATGTCCCAATAGTTTCACATATGTCCCATTAGTTTCACAGATGTCCCCATAGCTTCACAGATGTCCCAATAGTTTCACAGATGTCCCAATAGTTTCACAGATGTCCCAATAAGTTCACATATGTCCCAGTAGTTTCACAGATCACCCAGTCGTTTCACAGATGCCCCAATAGTTTCACATATGTCCCATTAGTTTCACAGATGTCCCCATAGTATCACAGATGTCCCAATAATTTCACAGATGTACCAGTAGTTTCACAGATGTCCCAATAGTTTCACAGATGTCCCAATAGTTTCACAGATGTCCCAGGAGTTTTACAGATATTCCAGTAGGTTAACAGATGTCCCCATAGTTTCACAGATGTCCCAATAGTTTCAAAGATGTCCCAGTAGTTTTACATATGTCCCAGTAGTTTCACAGATGATCCCAGTAGTTTCACAGATGCCCCAATAGTTTCACATATGTCCCATTAGTTGCACAGATGTCCCCATAGTTTCACAGATGTCCCAATAGTTTCACAGATGTCCCAATAGTTTCACAGATGTCCCAATAAGTTCACATATGTCCCACTAGTGTCACAGATCACCCAGTCGTTTCACAGATGCCCCAATAGTTTCACATATGTCCCATTAGTTTCACAGATGTCCCCATAGTTTTACAGATGTCCCAATAATTTAACATGTACCAGTAGTTTCACAGATGTCCCAATAGTTTCACATATGTCCCATTAGTTTCACAGATGTCCCCATAGCTTCACAGATGTCCCAATAGTTTCACAGATGTCCCAATAGTTTCACAGATGTCCCAATAAGTTCACATATGTCCCAGTAGTTTCACAGATCACCCAGTCGTTTCACAGATGCCCCAATAGTTTCACATATGTCCCATTAGTTTCACAGATGTCCCCATAGTATCACAGATGTCCCAATAATTTCACAGATGTACCAGTAGTTTCACAGATGTCCCAATAGTTTCACAGATGTCCCAATAGTTTCACAGATGTCCCAGGAGTTTTACAGATATTCCAGTAGGTTAACAGATGTCCCCATAGTTTCACAGATGTCCCAATAGTTTCAAAGATGTCCCAGTAGTTTTACATATGTCCCAGTAGTTTCACAGATGATCCCAGTAGTTTCACAGATGCCCCAATAGTTTCACATATGTCCCATTAGTTGCACAGATGTCCCCATAGTTTCACAGATGTCCCAATAGTTTCACAGATGTCCCAATAGTTTCACAGATGTCCCAATAAGTTCACATATGTCCCACTAGTGTCACAGATCACCCAGTCGTTTCACAGATGCCCCAATAGTTTCACATATGTCCCATTAGTTTCACAGATGTCCCCATAGTTTTACAGATGTCCCAATAATTTAACATGTACCAGTAGTTTCACAGATGTCCCAATAGTTTCACATATGTCCCATTAGTTTCACAGATGTCCCCATAGCTTCACAGATGTCCCAATAGTTTCACAGATGTCCCAATAGTTTCACAGATGTCCCAATAAGTTCACATATGTCCCAGTAGTTTCACAGATCACCCAGTCGTTTCACAGATGCCCCAATAGTTTCACATATGTCCCATTAGTTTCACAGATGTCCCCATAGTATCACAGATGTCCCAATAATTTCACAGATGTACCAGTAGTTTCACAGATGTCCTAATAGTTTCACAGATGTCCCAATAGTTTCACAGATGTCCCAGGAGTTTTACAGATATTCCAGTAGGTTAACAGATGTCCCCATAGTTTCACAGATGTCCCAATAGTTTCAAAGATGTCCCAGTAGTTTTACATATGTCCCAGTAGTTTCACAGATGATCCCAGTAGTTTCACAGATGCCCCAATAGTTTCACATATGTCCCATTAGTTGCACAGATGTCCCCATAGTTTCACAGATGTCCCAATAGTTTCACAGATGTCCCAATAGTTTCACAGATGTCCCAATAAGTTCACATATGTCCCACTAGTGTCACAGATCACCCAGTCGTTTCACAGATGCCCCAATAGTTTCACATATGTCCCATTAGTTTCACAGATGTCCCCATAGTTTTACAGATGTCCCAATAATTTAACAGATGTACCAGTAGTTTCACAGATGTCCCAATAGTTTCAAATATGTCCCATTAGTTTCACAGATGTCCCCATAGTTTCACAGATGTCCCAATAGTTTCACAGATGTCCCAATAGTCTCACAGATGTCCCAATAAGTTCACATATGTCCCAGTAGTTTCACAGATCACCCAGTCGTTTCACAGATGCCCCAATAGTTTCGCATATGTCCCATTAGTTTCACAGATGTCCCCATAGTTTCACAGATGTCCCAATAATTTAACAGATGTATCAGTAGTTTCACAGATGTCCCAATAGTTTAACAGATGTCCCAAATAGTTTCACAGATGTCCCAATAGTTTCACAGATTTCCCAGTTGTTTCACAGATGTCTCAATAGTTTCACAGATGTCCCAATAGTTTCACAGATGTCCCAATAGATTCACATATGTCCCAGTAGTTTTACAGATGTCCCAGTAGATTCACAGATGTCCCAATAGTTCAACAGATGTCCCAGTAGTTTAACAGATGTCCCAGTAGTTTCACAGATGTCCCAGTAGGTTAACAGATGTCCCCATAGTTTCACAGATGTCCCAAAAGTTTCACAGATGTCCCAATAGGTTCACATATGTCCCAGTAGTTTCACAGATGCCCCAATAGTTTCACATATGTCCCATTAGTTTCACAGATGTCCCCATAGTTTCACAGATGTCCCAATAATTTCACAGATGTACCAGTAGTTTCACAGATGTCCCAATAGTTTAACAGATGTCCCAAATAGTTTCACAGATGTCCCAATAGATTCACAGATGTCCCAATAGTTTCACAGATTTCCCAATAGTTTCACAGATGTCCCAATAGTTTCACAGATGTCCCAGAAGTTTTACAGATATTCCAGTAGGTTAATAGATGTCCCCATAGTTTCACAGATGTTCCAATAGTTTCAAAGATGTCCCAGTAGTTTTACAGATGTCCCGCTAGTTTCACAGATGATCCCATTAGTTTCACAGATGTCCCCATAGTTTCACCGATGTCCCAATAGTTTCACAGATGTCCCAATAGTTTCACAGATGTCCCAATAAGTTCACATATGTCCCAGTAGTTTCACAGATCACCCAGTCGTTTCACAGATGCCCCAATAGTTTCACATATGTCCCATTAGTTTCACAGATGTCCCCATAGTTTCACAGATGTCCCAATAATTTAACAGATGTACCAGTAGTTTCACAGATGTCCCAATACTTTAACAGATGTCCCAAATAGTTTCACAGATGTCCCAATAGTTTCACAGATGTCCCAGAAGTTTAACAGATGTCCCAATAGTTTCACAGATGTCCCAATAGTTTCAAAGATGTCCCAGTAGTTTTACAGATGTCCCAGTAGTTTCACATATGTCCCAGTAGTTTCAAAGATGCCCCAATATTTTCACATATGTCCCATTAGTTTCACAGATGTCCCAATAATTTCACAGATGTACCAGTAGTTTCACAGATGTCCCAATAGTTTCACAGATGTCCCAATAGATTCACATATGTCCCAGTAGTTTTACAGATGTCCCAGTAGATTCACAGATGTCCCAATAGTTCAACAGATGTCCCAGTAGTTTAACAGATGTCCCAGTAGTTTCACAGATGTCCCAGTAGGTTAACAGATGTCCCCATAGTTTCACAGATGTCCCAAAAGTTTCACAGATGTCCCAATAGGTTCACATATGTCCCAGTAGTTTCACAGATGCCCCAATAGTTTCACATATGTCCCATTAGTTTCACAGATGTCCCCATAGTTTCACAGATGTCCCAATAATTTCACAGATGTACCAGTAGTTTCACAGATGTCCCAATAGTTTAACAGATGTCCCAAATAGTTTCACAGATGTCCCAATAGATTCACAGATGTCCCAATAGTTTCACAGATTTCCCAATAGTTTCACAGATGTCCCAATAGTTTCACAGATGTCCCAGAAGTTTTACAGATATTCCAGTAGGTTAATAGATGTCCCCATAGTTTCACAGATGTTCCAATAGTTTTAAAGATGTCCCAGTAGTTTTACAGATGTCCCGCTAGTTTCACAGATGATCCCAGTAGTTTCACAGAGGCCCCAATAGTTTCACATATGTCACATTAGTTTCACAGATGTCCCCATAGTTTCACCGATGTCCCAATAGTTTCACAGATGTCCCAATAGTTTCACAGATGTCCCAATAAGTTCACATATGTCCCAGTAGTTTCACAGATCACCCAGTCGTTTCACAGATGCCGCAATAGTTTCACATATGTCCCAGAAGTTTAACAGATGTCCCAATAGTTTCACAGATGTCCCAATAGTTTCAAAGATGTCCCAGTAGTTTTACAGATGTCCCAGTAGTTTCACATATGTCCCAGTAGTTTCACAGATGCCCCAATATTTTCACATATGTCCCATTAGTTTCACAGATGTCCCCATAGTTTCACAGATGTCCCAATAATTTCACAGATGTACCAGTAGTTTCACAGATGTCCCAATAGTTTCACAGATGTCCCAATAATTTCACAGATGTCCCAGAAGTTTTACAGATATTCCAGTAGGTTAACAGATGTCCCCATAGTTTCACAGATGTCCCAATAGTTTCAAAGATGTCCCAGTAGTTTTACAGATGTCCCAGTAGTTTCACAGATGATCCCAGTAGTTTCACAGATGCCCCAATAGTTTCACATATGTCCCATTAGTTGCACAGATGTCCCCATAGTTTCACAGATGTCCCAATAGTTTCACAGATGTCCCCATAGTTTCACAGATGTCCCAATAATTTCACAGATGTACCAGTAGTTTCACAGATGTCCCAATAGTTTAACAGATGTCCCAAATAGTTTCACAGATGTCCCAATAGATTCACAGATGTCCCAATAGTTTCACAGATTTCCCAATAGTTTCACAGATGTCCCAATAGTTTCACAGATGTCCCAGAAGTTTTACAGATATTCCAGTAGGTTAATAGATGTCCCCATAGTTTCACAGATGTTCCAATAGTTTCAAAGATGTCCCAGTAGTTTTACAGATGTCCCGCTAGTTTCACCGATGTCCCAATAGTTTCACAGATGTCCCAATAGTTTCACAGATGTCCCAATAAGTTCACATATGTCCCAGTAGTTTCACAGATCACCCAGTCGTTTCACAGATGCCCCAATAGTTTCACATATGTCCCATTAGTTTCACAGATGTCCCCATAGTTTCACAGATTTCCCAATAATTTAACAGATGTACCAGTAGTTTCACAGATGTCCCAATACTTTAACAGATGTCCCAAATAGTTTCACAGATGTCCCAATAGTTTCACAGATGTCCCAGAAGTTTAACAGATGTCCCAATAGTTTCACAGATGTCCCAATAGTTTCAAAGATGTCCCAGTAGTTTTACAGATGTCCCAGTAGTTTCACATATGTCCCAGTAGTTTCACAGATGCCCCAATATTTTCACATATGTCCCATTAGTTTCACAGATGTCCCCATAGTTTCACAGATGTCCCAATAATTTCACAGATGTACCAGTAGTTTCACAGATGTCCCAATAGTTTCACAGATGTCCCAATAGATTCACATATGTCCCAGTAGTTTTACAGATGTCCCAGTAGATTCACAGATGTCCCAATAGTTCAACAGATGTCCCAGTAGTTTAACAAATGTACCAGTAGTTTCACAGATGTCCCAGTAGGTTAACAGATGTCCCCATAGTTTCACAGATGTCCCAAAAGTTTCACAGATGTCCCAATAGGTTCACATATGTCCCAGTAGTTTCACAGATGCCCCAATAGTTTCACATATGTCCCATTAGTTTCACAGATGTCCCCATAGTTTCACAGATGTCCCAATAATTTCACAGATGTACCAGTAGTTTCACAGATGTCCCAATAGTTTAACAGATGTCCCAAATAGTTTCACAGATGTCCCAATAGATTCACAGATGTCCCAATAGTTTCACAGATTTCCCAATAGTTTCACAGATGTCCCAATAGTTTCACAGATGTCCCAGAAGTTTTACAGATATTCCAGTAGGTTAATAGATGTCCCCATAGTTTCACAGATGTTCCAATAGTTTCAAAGATGTCCCAGTAGTTTTACAGATGTCCCGCTAGTTTCACAGATGATCCCAGTAGTTTCACAGATGCCCCAATAGTTTCACATATGTCCCATTAGTTTCACAGATGTCCCCATAGTTTCACCGATGTCCCAATAGTTTCACAGATGTCCCAATAGTTTCACAGATGTCCCAATAAGTTCACATATGTCCCAGTAGTTTCACAGATCACCCAGTCGTTTCACAGATGCCGCAATAGTTTCACATATGTCCCAGAAGTTTAACAGATGTCCCAATAGTTTCACAGATGTCCCAATAGTTTCAAAGATGTCCCAGTAGTTTTACAGATGTCCCAGTAGTTTCACATATGTCCCAGTAGTTTCACAGATGCCCCAATATTTTCACATATGTCCCATTAGTTTCACAGATGTCCCCATAGTTTCACAGATGTCCCAATAATTTCACAGATGTACCAGTAGTTTCACAGATGTCCCAATAGTTTCACAGATGTCCCAATAATTTCACAGATGTCCCAGAAGTTTTACAGATATTCCAGTAGGTTAACAGATGTCCCCATAGTTTCACAGATGTCCCAATAGTTTCAAAGATGTCCCAGTAGTTTTACAGATGTCCCAGTAGTTTCACAGATGATCCCAGTAGTTTCACAGATGCCCCAATAGTTTCACATATGTCCCATTAGTTGCACAGATGTCCCCATAGTTTCACAGATGTCCCAATAGTTTCACAGATGTCCCCATAGTTTCACAGATGTCCCAATAATTTCACAGATGTACCAGTAGTTTCACAGATGTCCCAATAGTTTAACAGATGTCCCAAATAGTTTCACAGATGTCCCAATAGATTCACAGATGTCCCAATAGTTTCACAGATTTCCCAATAGTTTCACAGATGTCCCAATAGTTTCACAGATGTCCCAGAAGTTTTACAGATATTCAAGTAGGTTAATAGATGTCCCCATAGTTTCACAGATGTTCCAATAGTTTCAAAGATGTCCCAGTAGTTTTACAGATGTCCCGCTAGTTTCACAGATGATCCCAGTAGTTTCACAGATGCCCCAATAGTTTCACATATGTCCCATTAGTTTCACAGATGTCCCAATAGTTTCACAGATGTCCCAATAAGTTCACATATGTCCCAGTAGTTTCACAGATCACCCAGTCGTTTCACAGATGCCCCAATAGTTTCACATATGTCCCATTAGTTTCACAGATGTCCCCATAGTTTCACAGATGTCCCAATAATTTAACAGATGTACCAGTAGTTTCACAGATGTCCCAATACTTTAACAGATGTCCCAAATAGTTTCACAGATGTCCCAATAGTTTCACAGATGTCCCAGAAGTTTAACAGATGTCCCAATAGTTTCACAGATGTCCCAATAGTTTCAAAGATGTCCCAGTAGTTTTACAGATGTCCCAGTAGTTTCACATATGTCCCAGTAGTTTCACAGATGCCCCAATATTTTCACATATGTCCCATTAGTTTCACAGATGTCCCCATAGTTTCACAGATGTCCCAATAATTTCACAGATGTACCAGTAGTTTCACAGATGTCCCAATAGTTTCACAGATGTCCCAATAAGTTCACATATGTCCCACTAGTGTCACAGATCACCCAGTCGTTTCACAGATGCCCCAATAGTTTCACATATGTCCCATTAGTTTCACAGATGTCCCCATAGTTTCACAGATGTCCCAATAATTTAACAGATGTACCAGTAGTTTCACAGATGTCCCAATACTTTAACAGATGTCCCAAATAGTTTCACAGATGTCCCAATAGTTTCACAGATGTCCCAGAAGTTTAACAGATGTCCCAATAGTTTCACAGATGTCCCAATAGTTTCAAAGATGTCCCAGTAGTTTTACAGATGTCCCAGTAGTTTCACATATGTCCCAGTAGTTTCACAGATGCCCCAATATTTTCACATATGTCCCATTAGTTTCACAGATGTCCCCATAGTTTCACAGATGTCCCAATAATTTCACAGATGTACCAGTAGTTTCACAGATGTCCCAATAGTTTCACAGATGTCCCAATAAGTTCACATATGTCCCACTAGTGTCACAGATCACCCAGTCGTTTCACAGATGCCCCAATAGTTTCACATATGTCCCATTAGTTTCACAGATGTCCCCATAGTTTTACAGATGTCCCAATAATTTAACAGATGTACCAGTAGTTTCACAGATGTCCCAATAGTTTCAAATATGTCCCATTAGTTTCACAGATGTCCCCATAGTTTCACAGATGTCCCAATAGTTTCACAGATGTCCCAATAGTCTCACAGATGTCCCAATAAGTTCACATATGTCCCAGTAGTTTCACAGATCACCCAGTCGTTTCACAGATGCCCCAATAGTTTCGCATATGTCCCATTAGTTTCACAGATGTCCCAATAGTTTCACAGATGTCCCAATAATTTAACAGATGTATCAGTAGTTTCACAGATGTCCCAATAGTTTAACAGATGTCCCAAATAGTTTCACAGATGTCCCAATAGTTTCACAGATTTCCCAGTTGTTTCACAGATGTCTCAATAGTTTCACAGATGTCCCAATAGTTTCACAGATGTCCCAATAGATTCACATATGTCCCAGTAGTTTTACAGATGTCCCAGTAGATTCACAGATGTCCCAATAGTTCAACAGATGTCCCAGTAGTTTAACAGATGTCCCAGTAGTTTCACAGATGTCCCAGTAGGTTAACAGATGTCCCCATAGTTTCACAGATGTCCCAAAAGTTTCACAGATGTCCCAATAGGTTCACATATGTCCCAGTAGTTTCACAGATGCCCCAATAGTTTCACATATGTCCCATTAGTTTCACAGATGTCCCCATAGTTTCACAGATGTCCCAATAATTTCACAGATGTACCAGTAGTTTCACAGATGTCCAAATAGTTTAACAGATGTCCCAAATAGTTTCACAGATGTCCCAATAGATTCACAGATGTCCCAATAGTTTCACAGATTTCCCAATAGTTTCACAGATGTCCCAATAGTTTCACAGATGTCCCAGCAGTTTTACAGATATTCCAGTAGGTTAATAGATGTCCCCATAGTTTCACAGATGTTCCAATAGTTTCAAAGATGTCCCAGTAGTTTTACAGATGTCCCGCTAGTTTCACAGATGATCCCATTAGTTTCACAGATGTCCCCATAGTTTCACCGATGTCCCAATAGTTTCACAGATGTCCCAATAGTTTCACAGATGTCCCAATAAGTTCACATATGTCCCAGTAGTTTCACAGATCACCCAGTCGTTTCACAGATGCCCCAATAGTTTCACATATGTCCCATTAGTTTCACAGATGTCCCCATAGTTTCACAGATGTCCCAATAATTTAACAGATGTACCAGTAGTTTCACAGATGTCCCAATACTTTAACAGATGTCCCAAATAGTTTCACAGATGTCCCAATAGTTTCACAGATGTCCCAGAAGTTTAACAGATGTCCCAATAGTTTCACAGATGTCCCAATAGTTTCAAAGATGTCCCAGTAGTTTTACAGATGTCCCAGTAGTTTCACATATGTCCCAGTAGTTTCAAAGATGCCCCAATATTTTCACATATGTCCCATTAGTTTCACAGATGTCCCCATAGTTTCACAGATGTCCCAATAATTTCACAGATGTACCAGTAGTTTCACAGATGTCCCAATAGTTTCACAGATGTCCCAATAGATTCACATATGTCCCAGTAGTTTTACAGATGTCCCAGTAGATTCACAGATGTCCCAATAGTTCAACAGATGTCCCAGTAGTTTAACAGATGTCCCAGTAGTTTCACAGATGTCCCAGTAGGTTAACAGATGTCCCCATAGTTTCACAGATGTCCCAAAAGTTTCACAGATGTCCCAATAGGTTCACATATGTCCCAGTAGTTTCACAGATGCCCCAATAGTTTCACATATGTCCCATTAGTTTCACAGATGTCCCCATAGTTTCACAGATGTCCCAATAATTTCACAGATGTACCAGTAGTTTCACAGATGTCCCAATAGTTTAACAGATGTCCCAAATAGTTTCACAGATGTCCCAATAGATTCACAGATGTCCCAATAGTTTCACAGATTTCCCAATAGTTTCACAGATGTCCCAATAGTTTCACAGATGTCCCAGAAGTTTTACAGATATTCCAGTAGGTTAATAGATGTCCCCATAGTTTCACAGATGTTCCAATAGTTTCAAAGATGTCCCAGTAGTTTTACAGATGTCCCGCTAGTTTCACAGATGATCCCAGTAGTTTCACAGATGCCCCAATAGTTTCACATATGTCCCATTAGTTTCATAGATGTCCCCATAGTTTCACCGATGTCCCAATAGTTTCACAGATGTCCCAATAGTTTCACAGATGTCCCAATAAGTTCACATATGTCCCAGTAGTTTCACAGATCACCCAGTCGTTTCACAGATGCCGCAATAGTTTCACATATGTCCCAGAAGTTTAACAGATGTCCCAATAGTTTCACAGATGTCCCAATAGTTTCAAAGATGTCCCAGTAGTTTTACAGATGTCCCAGTAGTTTCACATATGTCCCAGTAGTTTCACAGATGCCCCAATATTTTCACATATGTCCCATTAGTTTCACAGATGTCCCCATAGTTTCACAGATGTCCCAATAATTTCACAGATGTACCAGTAGTTTCACAGATGTCCCAATAGTTTCACAGATGTCCCAATAATTTCACAGATGTCCCAGAAGTTTTACAGATATTCCAGTAGGTTAACAGATGTCCCCATAGTTTCACAGATGTCCCAATAGTTTCAAAGATGTCCCAGTAGTTTTACAGATGTCCCAGTAGTTTCACAGATGATCCCAGTAGTTTCACAGATGCCCCAATAGTTTCACATATGTCCCATTAGTTGCACAGATGTCCCCATAGTTTCACAGATGTCCCAATAGTTTCACAGATGTCCCCATAGTTTCACAGATGTCCCAATAATTTCACAGATGTACCAGTAGTTTCACAGATGTCCCAATAGTTTAACAGATGTCCCAAATAGTTTCACAGATGTCCCAATAGATTCACAGATGTCCCAATAGTTTCACAGATTTCCCAATAGTTTCACAGATGTCCCAATAGTTTCACGGATGTCCCAGAAGTTTTACAGATATTCCAGTAGGTTAATAGATGTCCCCATAGTTTCACAGATGTTCCAATAGTTTCAAAGATGTCCCAGTAGTTTTACAGATGTCCCGCTAGTTTCACCGATGTCCCAATAGTTTCACAGATGTCCCAATAGTTTCACAGATGTCCCAATAAGTTCACATATGTCCCAGTAGTTTCACAGATCACCCAGTCGTTTCACAGATGCCCCAATAGTTTCACATATGTCCCATTAGTTTCACAGATGTCCCCATAGTTTCACAGATGTCCCAATAATTTAACAGATGTACCAGTAGTTTCACAGATGTCCCAATACTTTAACAGATGTCCCAAATAGTTTCACAGATGTCCCAATAGTTTCACAGATGTCCCAGAAGTTTAACAGATGTCCCAATAGTTTCACAGATGTCCCAATAGTTTCAAAGATGTCCCAGTAGTTTTACAGATGTCCCAGTAGTTTCACATATGTCCCAGTAGTTTCACAGATGCCCCAATATTTTCACATATGTCCCATTAGTTTCACAGATGTCCCCATAGTTTCACAGATGTCCCAATAATTTCACAGATGTACCAGTAGTTTCACAGATGTCCCAATAGTTTCACAGATGTCCCAATAGATTCACATATGTCCCAGTAGTTTTACAGATGTCCCAGTAGATTCACAGATGTCCCAATAGTTCAACAGATGTCCCAGTAGTTTAACAGATGTCCCAGTAGTTTCACAGATGTCCCAGTAGGTTAACAGATGTCCCCATAGTTTCACAGATGTCCCAAAAGTTTCACAGATGTCCCAATAGGTTCACATATGTCCCAGTAGTTTCACAGATGCCCCAATAGTTTCACATATGTCCCATTAGTTTCACAGATGTCCCCATAGTTTCACAGATGTCCCAATAATTTCACAGATGTACCAGTAGTTTCACAGATGTCCCAATAGTTTAACAGATGTCCCAAATAGTTTCACAGATGTCCCAATAGATTCACAGATGTCCCAATAGTTTCACAGATTTCCCAATAGTTTCACAGATGTCCCAATAGTTTCACAGATGTCCCAGAAGTTTTACAGATATTCCAGTAGGTTAATAGATGTCCCCATAGTTTCACAGATGTTCCAATAGTTTCAAAGATGTCCCAGTAGTTTTACAGATGTCCCGCTAGTTTCACAGATGATCCCAGTAGTTTCACAGATGCCCCAATAGTTTAACAGATGTCCCAAATAGTTTCACATATGTCCCATTAGTTTCACAGATGTCCCAATAGTTTAACAGATGTCCCAAATAGTTTCACATATGTCCCATTAGTTTCACAGATGTCCCCATAGTTTCACCGATGTCCAAATAGTTTCACAGATGTCCCAATAGTTTCACAGATGTCCCAATAAGTTCACATATGTCCCAGTAGTTTCACAGATCACCCAGTCGTTTCACAGATGCCGCAATAGTTTCACATATGTCCCAGAAGTTTAACAGATGTCCCAATAGTTTCACAGATGTCCCAATAGTTTCAAAGATGTCCCAGTAGTTTTACAGATGTCCCAGTAGTTTCACATATGTCCCAGTAGTTTCACAGATGCCCCAATATTTTCACATATGTCCCATTAGTTTCACAGATGTCCCCATAGTTTCACAGATGTCCCAATAATTTCACAGATGTACCAGTAGTTTCACAGATGTCCCAATAGTTTCACAGATGTCCCAATAATTTCACAGATGTCCCAGAAGTTTTACAGATATTCCAGTAGGTTAACAGATGTCCCCATAGTTTCACAGATGTCCCAATAGTTTCAAAGATGTCCCAGTAGTTTTACAGATGTCCCAGTAGTTTCACAGATGATCCCAGTAGTTTCACAGATGCCCCAATAGTTTCACATATGTCCCATTAGTTGCACAGATGTCCCCATAGTTTCACAGATGTCCCAATAGTTTCACAGATGTCCCCATAGTTTCACAGATGTCCCAATAATTTCACAGATGTACCAGTAGTTTCACAGATGTCCCAATAGTTTAACAGATGTCCCAAATAGTTTCACAGATGTCCCAATAGATTCACAGATGTCCCAATAGTTTCACAGATTTCCCAATAGTTTCACAGATGTCCCAATAGTTTCACAGATGTCCCAGAAGTTTTACAGATATTCCAGTAGGTTAATAGATGTCCCCATAGTTTCACAGATGTTCCAATAGTTTCAAAGATGTCCCAGTAGTTTTACAGATGTCCCGCTAGTTTCACCGATGTCCCAATAGTTTCACAGATGTCCCAATAGTTTCACAGATGTCCCAATAAGTTCACATATGTCCCAGTAGTTTCACAGATCACCCAGTCGTTTCACAGATGCCCCAATAGTTTCACATATGTCCCATTAGTTTCACAGATGTCCCCATAGTTTCACAGATGTCCCAATAATTTAACAGATGTACCAGTAGTTTCACAGATGTCCCAATACTTTAACAGATGTCCCAAATAGTTTCACAGATGTCCCAATAGTTTCACAGATGTCCCAGAAGTTTAACAGATGTCCCAATAGTTTCACAGATGTCCCAATAGTTTCAAAGATGTCCCAGTAGTTTTACAGATGTCCCAGTAGTTTCACATATGTCCCAGTAGTTTCACAGATGCCCCAATATTTTCACATATGTCCCATTAGTTTCACAGATGTCCCCATAGTTTCACAGATGTCCCAATAATTTCACAGATGTACCAGTAGTTTCACAGATGTCCCAATAGTTTCACAGATGTCCCAATAGATTCACATATGTCCCAGTAGTTTTACAGATGTCCCAGTAGATTCACAGATGTCCCAATAGTTCAACAGATGTCCCAGTAGTTTAACAGATGTACCAGTAGTTTCACAGATGTCCCAGTAGGTTAACAGATGTCCCCATAGTTTCACAGATGTCCCAAAAGTTTCACAGATGTCCCAATAGGTTCACATATGTCCCAGTAGTTTCACAGATGCCCCAATAGTTTCACATATGTCCCATTAGTTTCACAGATGTCCCCATAGTTTCACAGATGTCCCAATAATTTCACAGATGTACCAGTAGTTTCACAGATGTCCCAATAGTTTAACAGATGTCCCAAATAGTTTCACAGATGTCCCAATAGATTCACAGATGTCCCAATAGTTTCACAGATTTCCCAATAGTTTCACAGATGTCCCAATAGTTTCACAGATGTCCCAGAAGTTTTACAGATATTCCAGTAGGTTAATAGATGTCCCCATAGTTTCACAGATGTTCCAATAGTTTCAAAGATGTCCCAGTAGTTTTACAGATGTCCCGCTAGTTTCACAGATGATCCCAGTAGTTTCACAGATGCCCCAATAGTTTCACATATGTCCCATTAGTTTCACAGATGTCCCCATAGTTTCACCGATGTCCCAATAGTTTCACAGATGTCCCAATAGTTTCACAGATGTCCCAATAAGTTCACATATGTCCCAGTAGTTTCACAGATCACCCAGTCGTTTCACAGATGCCGCAATAGTTTCACATATGTCCCAGAAGTTTAACAGATGTCCCAATAGTTTCACAGATGTCCCAATAGTTTCAAAGATGTCCCAGTAGTTTTACAGATGTCCCAGTAGTTTCACATATGTCCCAGTAGTTTCACAGATGCCCCAATATTTTCACATATGTCCCATTAGTTTCACAGATGTCCCCATAGTTTCACAGATGTCCCAATAATTTCACAGATGTACCAGTAGTTTCACAGATGTCCCAATAGTTTCACAGATGTCCCAATAATTTCACAGATGTCCCAGAAGTTTTACAGATATTCCAGTAGGTTAACAGATGTCCCCATAGTTTCACAGATGTCCCAATAGTTTCAAAGATGTCCCAGTAGTTTTACAGATGTCCCAGTAGTTTCACAGATGATCCCAGTAGTTTCACAGATGCCCCAATAGTTTCACATATGTCCCATTAGTTGCACAGATGTCCCCATAGTTTCACAGATGTCCCAATAGTTTCACAGATGTCCCCATAGTTTCACAGATGTCCCAATAATTTCACAGATGTACCAGTAGTTTCACAGATGTCCCAATAGTTTAACAGATGTCCCAAATAGTTTCACAGATGTCCCAATAGATTCACAGATGTCCCAATAGTTTCACAGATTTCCCAATAGTTTCACAGATGTCCCAATAGTTTCACAGATGTCCCAGAAGTTTTACAGATATTCCAGTAGGTTAATAGATGTCCCCATAGTTTCACAGATGTTCCAATAGTTTCAAAGATGTCCCAGTAGTTTTACAGATGTCCCGCTAGTTTCACAGATGATCCCAGTAGTTTCACAGATGCCCCAATAGTTTCACATATGTCCCATTAGTTTCACAGATGTCCCAATAGTTTCACAGATGTCCCAATAAGTTCACATATGTCCCAGTAGTTTCACAGATCACCCAGTCGTTTCACAGATGCCCCAATAGTTTCACATATGTCCCATTAGTTTCACAGATGTCCCCATAGTTTCACAGATGTCCCAATAATTTAACAGATGTACCAGTAGTTTCACAGATGTCCCAATACTTTAACAGATGTCCCAAATAGTTTCACAGATGTCCCAATAGTTTCACAGATGTCCCAGAAGTTTAACAGATGTCCCAATAGTTTCACAGATGTCCCAATAGTTTCAAAGATGTCCCAGTAGTTTTACAGATGTCCCAGTAGTTTCACATATGTCCCAGTAGTTTCACAGATGCCCCAATATTTTCACATATGTCCCATTAGTTTCACAGATGTCCCCATAGTTTCACAGATGTCCCAATAATTTCACAGATGTACCAGTAGTTTCACAGATGTCCCAATAGTTTCACAGATGTCCCAATAATTTCACAGATGTCCCAGAAGTTTTACAGATATTCCAGTAGGTTAACAGATGTCCCCATAGTTTCACAGATGTCCCAATAGTTTCAAAGATGTCCCAGTAGTTTTACAGATGTCCCAGTAGTTTCACAGATGATCCCAGTAGTTTCACAGATGCCGCAATAGTTTCACATATGTCCCATTAGTTGCACAGATGTCCCCATAGTTTCACAGATGTCCCAATAGTTTCACAGATGTCCCAATAGTTTCACAGATGTCCCAATAAGTTCACATATGTCCCACTAGTGTCACAGATCACCCAGTCGTTTCACAGATGCCCCAATAGTTTCACATATGTCCCATTAGTTTCACAGATGTCCCCATAGTTTTACAGATGTCCCAATAATTTAACAGATGTACCAGTAGTTTCACAGATGTCCCAATAGTTTCACATATGTCCCATTAGTTTCACAGATGTCCCCATAGCTTCACAGATGTCCCAATAGTTTCACAGATATCACAATAGTTTCACAGATGTCCCAATAAGTTCACATATGTCCCAGTAGTTTCACAGATCACCCAGTCGTTTCACAGATGCCCCAATAGTTTCACATATGTCCCATTAGTTTCACAGATGCCCCAATAGTTTCACATATGTCCCATTAGTTGCACAGATGTCCCCATAGTTTCACAGATGTCCCAATAGTTTCACAGATGTCCCCATAGTTTCACAGATGTCCCAATAATTTCACAGATGTACCAGTAGTTTCACAGATGCCCCAATAGTTTCACATATGTCCCATTAGTTGCACAGATGATCCCAGTAGTTTCACAGATGCCCCAATAGTTTCACATATGTCCCATTAGTTGCACAGATGTCCCCATAGTTTCACAGATGTCCCAATAGTTTCACAGATGTCCCCATAGTTTCACAGATGTCCCAATAATTTCACAGATGTACCAGTAGTTTCACAGATGTCCCAATAGTTTAACAGATGTCCCAAATAGTTTCACAGATGTCCCAATAGATTCACAGATGTCCCAATAGTTTCACAGATTTCCCAATAGTTTCACAGATGTCCCAATAGTTTCACAGATGTCCCAGAAGTTTTACAGATATTCCAGTAGGTTAATAGATGTCCCCATAGTTTCACAGATGTTCCAATAGTTTCAAAGATGTCCCAGTAGTTTTACAGATGTCCCGCTAGTTTCACAGATGATCCCAGTAGTTTCACAGATGCCCCAATAGTTTCACATATGTCCCATTAGTTTCACAGATGTCCCAATAGTTTCACAGATGTCCCAATAAGTTCACATATGTCCCAGTAGTTTCACAGATCACCCAGTCGTTTCACAGATGCCCCAATAGTTTCACATATGTCCCATTAGTTTCACAGATGTCCCCATAGTTTCACAGATGTCCCAATAATTTAACAGATGTACCAGTAGTTTCACAGATGTCCCAATACTTTAACAGATGTCCCAAATAGTTTCACAGATGTCCCAATAGTTTCACAGATGTCCCAGAAGTTTAACAGATGTCCCAATAGTTTCACAGATGTCCCAATAGTTTCAAAGATGTCCCAGTAGTTTTACAGATGTCCCAGTAGTTTCACATATGTCCCAGTAGTTTCACAGATGCCCCAATATTTTCACATATGTCCCATTAGTTTCACAGATGTCCCCATAGTTTCACAGATGTCCCAATAATTTCACAGATGTACCAGTAGTTTCACAGATGTCCCAATAGTTTCACAGATGTCCCAATAATTTCACAGATGTCCCAGAAGTTTTACAGATATTCCAGTAGGTTAACAGATGTCCCCATAGTTTCACAGATGTCCCAATAGTTTCAAAGATGTCCCAGTAGTTTTACAGATGTCCCAGTAGTTTCACAGATGATCCCAGTAGTTTCACAGATGCCGCAATAGTTTCACATATGTCCCATTAGTTGCACAGATGTCCCCATAGTTTCACAGATGTCCCAATAGTTTCACAGATGTCCCAATAGTTTCACAGATGTCCCAATAAGTTCACATATGTCCCACTAGTGTCACAGATCACCCAGTCGTTTCACAGATGCCCCAATAGTTTCACATATGTCCCATTAGTTTCACAGATGTCCCCATAGTTTTACAGATGTCCCAATAATTTAACAGATGTACCAGTAGTTTCACAGATGTCCCAATAGTTTCACATATGTCCCATTAGTTTCACAGATGTCCCCATAGCTTCACAGATGTCCCAATAGTTTCACAGATATCACAATAGTTTCACAGATGTCCCAATAAGTTCACATATGTCCCAGTAGTTTCACAGATCACCCAGTCGTTTCACAGATGCCCCAATAGTTTCACATATGTCCCATTAGTTTCACAGATGCCCCAATAGTTTCACATATGTCCCATTAGTTGCACAGATGTCCCCATAGTTTCACAGATGTCCCAATAGTTTCACAGATGTCCCCATAGTTTCACAGATGTCCCAATAATTTCACAGATGTACCAGTAGTTTCACAGATGTCCCAATAGTTTAACAGATGTCCCAAATAGTTTCACAGATGTCCCAATAGATTCACAGATGTCCCAATAGTTTCACAGATTTCCCAATAGTTTCACAGATGTCCCAATAGTTTCACAGATGTCCCAGAAGTTTTACAGATATTCCAGTAGGTTAATAGATGTCCCCATAGTTTCACAGATGTTCCAATAGTTTCAAAGATGTCCCAGTAGTTTTACAGATGTCCCGCTAGTTTCACAGATGATCCCAGTAGTTTCACAGATGCCTCAATAGTTTCACATATGTCCCATTAGTTTCACAGATGTCCCAATAGTTTCACAGATGTCCCAATAAGTTCACATATGTCCCAGTAGTTTCACAGATCACCCAGTCGTTTCACAGATGCCCCAATAGTTTCACATATGTCCCATTAGTTTCACAGATGTCCCCATAGTTTCACAGATGTCCCAATAATTTAACAGATGTACCAGTAGTTTCACAGATGTCCCAATACTTTAACAGATGTCCCAAATAGTTTCACAGATGTCCCAATAGTTTCACAGATGTCCCAGAAGTTTAACAGATGTCCCAATAGTTTCACAGATGTCCCAATAGTTTCAAAGATGTCCCAGTAGTTTTACAGATGTCCCAGTAGTTTCACATATGTCCCAGTAGTTTCACAGATGCCCCAATATTTTCACATATGTCCCATTAGTTTCACAGATGTCCCCATAGTTTCACAGATGTCCCAATAATTTCACAGATGTACCAGCAGTTTCACAGATGTCCCAATAGTTTCACAGATGTCCCAATAATTTCACAGATGTCCCAGAAGTTTTACAGATATTCCAGTAGGTTAACAGATGTCCCCATAGTTTCACAGATGTCCCAATAGTTTCAAAGATGTCCCAGTAGTTTTACAGATGTCCCAGTAGTTTCACAGATGATCCCAGTAGTTTCACAGATGCCGCAATAGTTTCACATATGTCCCATTAGTTGCACAGATGTCCCCATAGTTTCACAGATGTCCCAATAGTTTCACAGATGTCCCAATAGTTTCACAGATGTCCCAATAAGTTCACATATGTTCCACTAGTGTCACAGATCACCCAGTCGTTTCACAGATGCCCCAATAGTTTCACATATGTCCCATTAGTTTCACAGATGTCCCCATAGTTTTACAGATGTCCCAATAATTTAACAGATGTACCAGTAGTTTCACAGATGTCCCAATAGTTTCACATATGTCCCATTAGTTTCACAGATGTCCCCATAGCTTCACAGATGTCCCAATAGTTTCACAGATATCACAATAGTTTCACAGATGTCCCAATAAGTTCACATATGTCCCAGTAGTTTCATAGATCACCCAGTCGTTTCACAGATGCCCCAATAGTTTCACATATGTCCCATTAGTTTCACAGATGTCCCCATAGTTTCACAGATGTCCTAATAATTTCACAGATGTACCAGTAGTTTCACAGATGTCCCAATAGTTTCACAGATGTCCCAATAGTTTCACAGATGTCCCAGGAGTTTTACAGATATTCCAGTAGGTTAACATATGTCCCCATAGTTTCACAGATGTCCCAATAGTTTCAAAGATGTCCCAGTAGTTTTACAGATGTCCCAGTAGTTTCACAGATGATCCCAGTAGTTTCACAGATGCCCCAATAGTTTCACATATGTCCCATTAGTTGCACAGATGTCCCCATAGTTTCACAGATGTCCCAATAGTTTCACAGATGTCCCAATAGTTTCACAGATGTCCCAATAAGTTCACATATGTCCCAGTAGTTTCACAGATCACCCAGTCGTTTCACAGATGCCCCAATAGTTTCACATATGTCCCATTAGTTTCACAGATGTCCCCATAGTTTCACAGATGTCCCAGAAGTTTAACAGATGTCCCAATAGTTTCACAGATGTCCCAATAGTTTCGCATATGTCCCATTAGTTTCACAGATGTCCCCATAGTTTCACAGATGTCCCAATAATTTAACAGATGTATCAGTAGTTTCACAGATGTCCCAATAGTTTAACAGATGTCCCAAATAGTTTCACAGATGTCCCAATAGTTTCACAGATTTCCCAGTTGTTTCACAGATGTCTCAATAGTTTCACAGATGTCCCAATAGTTTCACAGATGTCCCAATAGATTCACATATGTCCCAGTAGTTTTACAGATGTCCCAAAAGTTTCACAGATGTCCCAATAGGTTCACATATGTCCCAGTAGTTTCACAGATGCCCCAATAGTTTCACATATGTCCCATTAGTTTCACAGATGTCCCCATAGTTTCACAGATGTCCCAATAATTTCACAGATGTACCAGTAGTTTCACAGATGTCCCAATAGTTTAACAGATGTCCCAAATAGTTTCACAGCGGTCCCAATAGATTCACAGATGTCCCAATAGTTTCACAGATTTCCCAATAGTTTCACAGATGTCCCAATAGTTTCACAGATGTCCCAGAAGTTTTACAGATATTCCAGTAGGTTAATAGATGTCCCCATAGTTTCACAGATGTCCCAATAGTTTCACAGATGTCCCAATAGTTTCACAGATGTCCCAATAAGTTCACATATGTCCCAGTAGTTTCACAGATCACCCAGTCGTTTCACAGATGCCCCAATAGTTTCACATATGTCCCATTAGTTTCACAGATGTCCCCATAGTTTCACAGATGTCCCAGAAGTTTAACAGATGTCCCAATAGTTTCACAGATGTCCCAATAGTTTCGCATATGTCCCATTAGTTTCACAGATGTCCCCATAGTTTCACAGATGTCCCAATAATTTAACAGATGTATCAGTAGTTTCACAGATGTCCCAATAGTTTAACAGATGTCCCAAATAGTTTCACAGATGTCCCAATAGTTTCACAGATTTCCCAGTTGTTTCACAGATGTCTCAATAGTTTCACAGATGTCCCAATAGTTTCACAGATGTCCCAATAGATTCACATATGTCCCAGTAGTTTTACAGATGTCCCAAAAGTTTCACAGATGTCCCAATAGGTTCACATATGTCCCAGTAGTTTCACAGATGCCCCAATAGTTTCACATATGTCCCATTAGTTTCACAGATGTCCCCATAGTTTCACAGATGTCCCAATAATTTCACAGATGTACCAGTAGTTTCACAGATGTCCCAATAGTTTAACAGATGTCCCAAATAGTTTCACAGATGTCCCAATAGATTCACAGATGTCCCAATAGTTTCACAGATTTCCCAATAGTTTCACAGATGTCCCAATAGTTTCACAGATGTCCCAGAAGTTTTACAGATATTCCAGTAGGTTAATAGATGTCCCCATAGTTTCACAGATGTTCCAATAGTTTCAAAGATGTCCCAGTAGTTTTACAGATGTCCCGCTAGTTTCACAGATGATCCCATTAGTTTCACAGATGTCCCAATAGTTTCACAGATGTCCCAGAAGTTTAACAGATGTCCCAATAGTTTCACAGATGTCCCAATAGTTTCAAAGATGTCCCAGTAGTTTTACAGATGTCCCAGTAGTTTCACATATGTCCCAGTAGTTTCACAGATGCCCCAATATTTTCACATATGTCCCATTAGTTTCACAGATGTCCCCATAGTTTCACAGATGTCCCAATAATTTCACAGATGTACCAGTAGTTTCACAGATGTCCCAATAGTTTCACAGATGTCCCAATAATTTCACAGATGTCCCAGAAGTTTTACAGATATTCCAGTAGGTTAACAGATGTCCCCATAGTTTCACAGATGTCCCAATAGTTTCAAAGATGTCCCAGTAGTTTTACAGATGTCCCAGTAGTTTCACAGATGATCCCAGTAGTTTCACAGATGCCGCAATAGTTTCACATATGTCCCATTAGTTGCACAGATGTCCCCATAGTTTCACAGATGTCCCAAAAGTTTCACAGATGTCCCAATAGTTTCACAGATGTCCCAATAAGTTCACATATGTCCCACTAGTGTCACAGATCACCCAGTCGTTTCACAGATGCCCCAATAGTTTCACATATGTCCCATTAGTTTCACAGATGTCCCCATAGTTTTACAGATGTCCCAATAATTTAACAGATGTACCAGTAGTTTCACAGATGTCCCAATAGTTTCACATATGTCCCATTAGTTTCACAGATGTCCCCATAGCTTCACAGATGTCCCAATAGTTTCACAGATATCACAATAGTTTCACAGATGTCCCAATAAGTTCACATATGTCCCAGTAGTTTCACAGATCACCCAGTCGTTTCACAGATGCCCCAATAGTTTCACATATGTCCCATTAGTTTCACAGATGTCCCCATAGTTTCACAGATGTCCTAATAATTTCACAGATGTACCAGTAGTTTCACAGATGTCCCAATAGTTTCACAGATGTCCCAATAGTTTCACAGATGTCCCAGGAGTTTTACAGATATTCCAGTAGGTTAACAGATGTCCCCATAGTTTCACAGATGTCCCAATAGTTTCAAAGATGTCCCAGTAGTTTTACAGATGTCCCAGTAGTTTCACAGATGATCCCAGTAGTTTCACAGATGCCCCAATAGTTTCACATATGTCCCATTAGTTGCACAGATGTCCCCATAGTTTCACAGATGTCCCAATAGTTTCACAGATGTCCCAATAGTTTCACAGATGTCCCAATAAGTTCACATATGTCCCAGTAGTTTCACAGATCACCCAGTCGTTTCACAGATGCCCCAATAGTTTCACATATGTCCCATTAGTTTCACAGATGTCCCCATAGTTTCACAGATGTCCCAGAAGTTTAACAGATGTCCCAATAGTTTCACAGATGTCCCAATAGTTTCGCATATGTCCCATTAGTTTCACAGATGTCCCCATAGTTTCACAGATGTCCCAATAATTTAACAGATGTATCAGTAGTTTCACAGATGTCCCAATAGTTTAACAGATGTCCCAAATAGTTTCACAGATGTCCCAATAGTTTCACAGATTTCCCAGTTGTTTCACAGATGTCTCAATAGTTTCACAGATGTCCCAATAGTTTCACAGATGTCCCAATAGATTCACATATGTCCCAGTAGTTTTACAGATGTCCCAAAAGTTTCACAGATGTCCCAATAGGTTCACATATGTCCCAGTAGTTTCACAGATGCCCCAATAGTTTCACATATGTCCCATTAGTTTCACAGATGTCCCCATAGTTTCACAGATGTCCCAATAATTTCACAGATGTACCAGTAGTTTCACAGATGTCCCAATAGTTTAACAGATGTCCCAAATAGTTTCACAGATGTCCCAATAGATTCACAGATGTCCCAATAGTTTCACAGATTTCCCAATAGTTTCACAGATGTCCCAATAGTTTCACAGATGTCCCAGAAGTTTTACAGATATTCCAGTAGGTTAATAGATGTCCCCATAGTTTGACAGATGTTCCAATAGTTTCAAAGATGTCCCAGTAGTTTTACAGATGTCCCGCTAGTTTCACAGATGATCCCATTAGTTTCACAGATGTCCCCATAGTTTCACCGATGTCCCAATAGTTTCACAGATGTCCCAATAGTTTCACAGATGTCCCAATAAGTTCACATATGTCCCAGTAGTTTCACAGATCACCCAGTCGTTTCACAGATGCCCCAATAGTTTCACATATGTCCCATTAGTTTCACAGATGTCCCCATAGTTTCACAGATGTCCCAATAATTTAACAGATGTACCAGTAGTTTCACAGATGTCCCAATACTTTAACAGATGTCCCAAATAGTTTCACAGATGTCCCAATAGTTTCACAGATGTCCCAGAAGTTTAACAGATGTCCCAATAGTTTCACAGATGTCCCAATAGTTTCAAAGATGTCCCAGTAGTTTTACAGATGTCCCAGTAGTTTCACATATGTCCCAGTAGTTTCACAGATGCCCCAATATTTTCACATATGTCCCATTAGTTTCACAGATGTCCCCATAGTTTCACAGATGTCCCAATAATTTCACAGATGTACCAGTAGTTTCACAGATGTCCCAATAGTTTCACAGATGTCCCAATAGATTCACATATGTCCCAGTAGTTTTACAGATGTCCCAGTAGATTCACAGATGTCCCAATAGTTCAACAGATGTCCCAGTAGTTTAACAGATGTCCCAGTAGTTTCACAGATGTCCCAGTAAGTTAACAGATGTCCCCATAGTTTCACAGATGTCCCAAAAGTTTCACAGATGTCCCAATAGGTTCACATATGTCCCAGTAGTTTCACAGATGCCCCAATAGTTTCACATATGTCCCATTAGTTTCACAGATGTCCCCATAGTTTCACAGATGTCCCAATAATTTCACAGATGTACCAGTAGTTTCACAGATGTCCCAATAGTTTAACTGATGTCCCAAATAGTTTCACAGATGTCCCAATAGATTCACAGATGTCCCAATAGTTTCACAGATTTCCCAATAGTTTCACAGATGTCCCAATAGTTTCACAGATGTCCCAGAAGTTTTACAGATATTCCAGTAGGTTAATAGATGTCCCCATAGTTTCACAGATGTTCCAATAGTTTCAAAGATGTCCCAGTAGTTTTACAGATGTTCCGCTAGTTTCACAGATGATCCCAGTAGTTTCACAGATGCCCCAATAGTTTCACATATGTCCCATTAGTTTCACAGATGTCCCCATAGTTTCACCGATGTCCCAATAGTTTCACAGATGTCCCAATAGTTTCACAGATGTCCCAATAAGTTCACATATGTCCCAGTAGTTTCACAGATCACCCAGTCGTTTCACAGATGCCGCAATAGTTTCACAAATGTCCCATTAGTTTGACAGATGTCCCCATAGTTTCACAGATGTCCCAATAATTTAACAGATGTACCAGTAGTTTCACAGATGTCCCAATACTTTAACAGATGTCCCAAATAGTTTCACAGATGTCCCAATAGTTTCACAGATGTCCCAGAAGTTTAACAGATGTCCCAATAGTTTCACAGATGTCCCAATAGTTTCAAAGATGTCCCAGTAGTTTTACAGATGTCCCAGTAGTTTCACATATGTCCCAGTAGTTTCACAGATGCCCCAATATTTTCACATATGTCCCATTAGTTTCACAGATGTCCCCATAGTTTCACAGATGTCCCAATAATTTCACAGATGTACCAGTAGTTTCACAGATGTCCCAATAGTTTCACAGATGTCCCAATAATTTCACAGATGTCCCAGAAGTTTTACAGATATTCCAGTAGGTTAACAGATGTCCCCATAGTTTCACAGATGTCCCAATAGTTTCAAAGATGTCCCAGTAGTTTTACAGATGTCCCAGTAGTTTCACAGATGATCCCAGTAGTTTCACAGATGCCCCAATAGTTTCACATATGTCCCATTAGTTGCACAGATGTCCCCATAGTTTCACAGATGTCCCAATAGTTTCACAGATGTCCCAATAGTTTCACAGATGTCCCAATAAGTTCATATATGTCCCACTAGTGTCACAGATCACCCAGTCGTTTCACAGATGCCCCAATAGTTTCACATATGTCCCATTAGTTTCACAGATGTCCCCATAGTTTTACAGATGTCCCAATAATTTAACAGATGTACCAGTAGTTTCACAGATGTCCCAATAGTTTCACATATGTCCCATTAGTTTCACAGATGTCCCCATAGTTTCACAGATGTCCCAATAGTTTCACAGATGTCCCAATAGTCTCACAGATGTCCCAATAAGTTCACATATGTCCCAGTAGTTTCACAGATCACCCAGTCGTTTCACAGATGCCCCAATAGTTTCATAAATGTCCCATTAGTTTCACAGATGTCCCCATAGTTTCACAGATGTCCCAATAATTTAACAGATGTATCAGTAGTTTCACAGATGTCCCAATAGTTTAACAGATGTCCCAAATAGTTTCACAGATGTCCCAATAGTTTCACAGATGTCCCAGTTGTTTCACAGATGTCTCAATAGTTTCACAGATGTCCCAATAGTTTCACAGATGTCCCAATAGATTCACATATGTCCCAGTAGTTTTACAGATGTCCCATTAGATTCACAGATGTCCCAATAGTTCAACAGATGTCCCAGTAGTTTAACAGATGTCCCAGTAGTTTCACAGATGTCCCAGTAGGTTAACAGATGTCCCCATAGTTTCACAGATGTCCCAAAAGTTTCACAGATGTCGCAATAGGTTTACATATGTCCCAGTAGTTTCACAGATGCCCCAATAGTTTCACATATGTCCCATTAGTTTCACAGATGTCCCCATAGTTTCACAGATGTCCCAATAATTTCACAGATGTACCAGTAGTTTCACAGATGTCCCAATAGTTTAACAGATGTCCCAAATAGTTTCACAGATGTCCCAATAGATTCACAGATGTCCCAATAGTTTCACAGATTTCCCAATAGTTTCACAGATGTCCCAATAGTTTCACAGATTTCCCAGAAGTTTTACAGATATTCCAGTAGGTTAACAGATGTCCCCATAGTTTCACAGATGTTCCAATAGTTTCAAAGATGACCCAGTAGTTTTACAGATGTCCCGCTAGTTTCACAGATGATCCCAGTAGTTTCACAGATGCCCCAATAGTTTCACATATGTCCCATTAGTTGCACAGATGTCCCCATAGTTTCACAGATGTCCCAATAGTTTCACAGATGTCCCAATAGTTTCACAGATGTCCCAATAAGTTCACATATGTCCCACTAGTGTCACAGATCACCCAGTCGTTTCACAGATGCCCCAATAGTTTCACATATGTCCCATTAGTTTCACAGATGTCCCCATAGTTTTACAGATGTCCCAATAATTTAACAGATGTACCAGTAGTTTAACAGATGTCCCAATAGTTTAACAGATGTCCCAGTTGTTTCACAGATGTCTCAATAGTTTCACAGATGTCCCAATAGATTCACATATGTCCCAGTAGTTTTACAGATGTCCCAGTAGATTCACAGATGTCCCAATAGTTTCACAGATGTCCCAATAGGTTCACATATGTCCCAGTAGTTTCACAGATGCCCCAATAGTTTCACATATGTCCCATTAGTTGCACATGTCCCCATAGTTTCACAGATGTCCCAATAGTTTCACAGATGTCCCAATAGTTTCACAGATGTCCCAATAAGTTCACATATATCCCACTAGTGTCACAGATCACCCAGTCGTTTCACAGATGCCCCAATAGTTTCACATATGTCCCATTAGTTTCACAGATGTCCCCATAGTTTTACAGATGTCCCAATAATTTAACAGATGTACCAGTAGTTTCACAGATGTCCCAATAGTTTCACATATGTCCCATTAGTTTCACAGATGTCCCCATAGTTTCACAGATGTCCCAATAGTTTCACAGATGTCCCAATAGTCTCACAGATGTCCCAATAAGTTCACATATGTCCCAGTAGTTTCACAGATCACCCAGTCGTTTCACAGATGCCCCAATAGTTTCACATATGTCCCATTAGTTTCACAGATGTCCCCATAGTTTCACAGATGTCCCAATAATTTAACAGATGTATCAGTAGTTTCACAGATGTCCCAATAGTTTAACAGATGTCCCAAATAGTTTCACAGATGTCCCAATAGTTTCACAGATGTCCCAGTTGTTTCACAGATGTCTCAATAGTTTCACAGATGTCCCAATAGTTTCACAGATGTCCCAATAGATTCACAGATCACCCAGTCGTTTCACAGATGCCCCAATAGTTTCACATATGTCCCATTAGTTTCACAGATGTCCCCATAGTTTTACAGATGTCCCAATAATTTAACAGATGTACCAGTAGTTTCACAGATGTCCCAATAGTTTCACATATGTCCCATTAGTTTCACAGATGTCCCCATAGATTCACAGATGTCCCAATAAGTTCACATATGTCCCAGTAGTGTCACAGATCACCCAGTCATTTCACAGATGCCCCAATAGTTTCACATATGTCCCATTAGTTTCACAGATGTCCCCATAGTTTCACAGATGTTCCAATAATTTAACAGATGTACCAGTAGTTTCACAGATGTCCCAATAGTTTCACATATGTCCCATTAGTTTCACAGATGTCCCCATAGTTTCACAGATGTCCCAATAGTTTCACAGATGTCCCAATAGTCTCACAGATGTCCCAATAAGTTCACATATGTCCCAGTAGTTTCACAGATCACCCAGTCGTTTCACAGATGCCCCAATAGTTTCATAAATGTCCCATTAGTTTCACAGATGTCCCCATAGTTTCACAGATGTCCCAATAATTTAACAGATGTATCAGTAGTTTCACAGATGTCCCAATAGTTTAACAGATGTCCCAAATAGTTTCACAGATGTCCCAATAGTTTCACAGATGTCCCAGTTGTTTCACAGATGTCTCAATAGTTTCACAGATGTCCCAATAGTTTCACAGATGTCCCAATAGATTCACATATGTCCCAGTAGTTTTACAGATGTCCCAGTAGATTCACAGATGTCCCAATAGTTCAACAGATGTCCCAGTAGTTTAACAGATGTCCCAGTAGTTTCACAGATGTCCCAGTAGGTTAACAGATGTCCCCATTGTTTCACAGATGTCCCAAAAGTTTCACAGATGTCGCAATAGGTTCACATATGTCCCAGTAGTTTCACAGATGCCCCAATAGTTTCACATATGTCCCATAAGTTTCACAGATGTCCCCATAGTTTCACAGATGTCCCAATAATTTCACAGATGTACCAGTAGTTTCACAGATGTCCCAATAGTTTAACAGATGTCCCAAATAGTTTCACAGATGTCCCAATAGATTCACAGATGTCCCAATAGTTTCACAGATTTCCCAATAGTTTCACAGATGTCCCAATAGTTTCACAGATTTCCCAGAAGTTTTACAGATATTCCAGTAGGTTAACAGATGTCCCCATAGTTTCACAGATGTTCCAATAGTTTCAAAGATGACCCAGTAGTTTTACAGATGTCCCGCTAGTTTCACAGATGATCCCAGTAGTTTCACAGATGCCCCAATAGTTTCACATATGTCCCATTAGTTGCACAGATGTCCCCATAGTTTCACAGATGTCCCAATAGTTTCACAGATGTCCCAATAGTTTCACAGATGTCCCAATAAGTTCACATATGTCCCACTAGTGTCACAGATCACCCAGTCGTTTCACAGATGCCCCAATAGTTTCACATATGTCCCATTAGTTTCACAGATGTCCCCATAGTTTTACAGATGTCCCAATAATTTAACAGATGTACCAGTAGTTTAACAGATGTCCCAATAGTTTAACAGATGTCCCAGTTGTTTCACAGATGTCTCAATAGTTTCACAGATGTCCCAATAGATTCACATATGTCCCAGTAGTTTTACAGATGTCCCAGTAGATTCACAGATGTCCCAATAGTTTCACAGATGTCCCAATAGGTTCACATATGTCCCAGTAGTTTCACAGATGTCCCAATAAGTTCACATATATCCCACTAGTGTCACAGATCACCCAGTCGTTTCACAGATGCCCCAATAGTTTCACATATGTCCCATTAGTTTCACAGATGTCCCCATAGTTTTACAGATGTCCCAATAATTTAACAGATGTACCAGTAGTTTCACAGATGTCCCAATAGTTTCACATATGTCCCATTAGTTTCACAGATGTCCCCATAGTTTCACAGATGTCCCAATAGTTTCACAGATGTCCCAATAGTCTCACAGATGTCCCAATAAGTTCACATATGTCCCAGTAGTTTCACAGATCACCCAGTCGTTTCACAGATGCCCCAATAGTTTCACATATGTCCCATTAGTTTCACAGATGTCCCCATAGTTTCACAGATGTCCCAATAATTTAACAGATGTATCAGTAGTTTCACAGATGTCCCAATAGTTTAACAGATGTCCCAAATAGTTTCACAGATGTCCCAATAGTTTCACAGATGTCCCAGTTGTTTCACAGATGTCTCAATAGTTTCACAGATGTCCCAATAGTTTCACAGATGTCCCAATAGATTCACATATGTCCCAGTAGTTTTACAGATGTCCCAGTAGATTCACAGATGTCCCAATAGTTCAACAGATGTCCCAGTAGTTTAACAGATGTCCCAGTAGTTTCACAGATGTCCCAGTAGGTTAACAGATGTCCCCATTGTTTCACAGATGTCCCAAAAGTTTCACAGATGTCGCAATAGGTTCACATATGTCCCAGTAGTTTCACAGATGCCCCAATAGTTTCACATATGTCCCATTAGTTTCACAGATGTCCCCATAGTTTCACAGATGTCCCAATAATTTCACAGATGTACCAGTAGTTTCACAGATGTCCCAATAGTTTAACAGATGTCCCAAATAGTTTCACAGATGTCCCAATAGATTCACAGATGTCCCAATAGTTTCACAGATTTCCCAATAGTTTCACAGATGTCCCAATAGTTTCACAGATTTCCCAGAAGTTTTACAGATATTCCAGTAGGTTAACAGATGTCCCCATAGTTTCACAGATGTTCCAATAGTTTCAAAGATGACCCAGTAGTTTTACAGATGTCCCGCTAGTTTCACAGATGATCCCAGTAGTTTCACAGATGCCCCAATAGTTTCACATATGTCCCATTAGTTGCACAGATGTCCCCATAGTTTCACAGATGTCCCAATAGTTTCACAGATGTCCCAATAGTTTCACAGATGTCCCAATAAGTTCACATATGTCCCACTAGTGTCACAGATCACCCAGTCGTTTCACAGATGCCCCAATAGTTTCACATATGTCCCATTAGTTTCACAGATGTCCCCATAGTTTTACAGATGTCCCAATAATTTAACAGATGTACCAGTAGTTTAACAGATGTCCCAATAGTTTAACAGATGTCCCAGTTGTTTCACAGATGTCTCAATAGTTTCACAGATGTCCCAATAGATTCACATATGTCCCAGTAGTTTTACAGATGTCCCAGTAGATTCACAGATGTCCCAATAGTTTCACAGATGTCCCAATAGGTTCACATATGTCCCAGTAGTTTCACAGATGTCCCAATAAGTTCACATATATCCCACTAGTGTCACAGATCACCCAGTCGTTTCACAGATGCCCCAATAGTTTCACATATGTCCCATTAGTTTCACAGATGTCCCCATAGTTTTACAGATGTCCCAATAATTTAACAGATGTACCAGTAGTTTCACAGATGTCCCAATAGTTTCACATATGTCCCATTAGTTTCACAGATGTCCCCATAGTTTCACAGATGTCCCAATAGTTTCACAGATGTCCCAATAGTCTCACAGATGTCCCAATAAGTTCACATATGTCCCAGTAGTTTCACAGATCACCCAGTCGTTTCACAGATGCCCCAATAGTTTCACATATGTCCCATTAGTTTCACAGATGTCCCCATAGTTTCACAGATGTCCCAATAATTTAACAGATGTATCAGTAGTTTCACAGATGTCCCAATAGTTTAACAGATGTCCCAAATAGTTTCACAGATGTCCCAATAGTTTCACAGATGTCCCAGTTGTTTCACAGATGTCTCAATAGTTTCACAGATGTCCCAATAGTTTCACAGATGTCCCAATAGATTCACATATGTCCCAGTAGTTTTACAGATGTCCCAGTAGATTCACAGATGTCCCAATAGTTCAACAGATGTCCAGTAGTTTAACAGATGTCCCAGTAGTTTCACAGATGTTCCAGTAGGTTAACAGATGTCCCCATAGTTTCACAGATGTCCCAAAAGTTTCACAGATGTCCCAATAGGTTCACATATGTCCCAGTAGTTTCACAGATGCCCCAATAGTTTCACATATGTCCCATTAGTTTCACAGATGTCCCCATAGTTTCACAGATGTCCCAATAATTTCACAGATGTACCAGTAGTTTCACAGATGTCCCAATAGTTTAAAAGATGTCCCAAAAAGTTTCACAGATGTCCCAATAGATTCACAGATGTCCCAATAGTTTCACAGATTTCCCAATAGTTTCACAGATGTCCCAATAGTTTCACAGATTTCCCAGATGTTTTACAGATATTCCAGTAGGTTAACAGATGTCCCCATAGTTTCACAGATGTTCCAATAGTTTCAAAGATGTCCCAGTAGTTTTACAGATGTCCCGCTAGTTTCACAGATGACCCCAGTAGTTTCACAGATGCCCCAATAGTTTCACATATGTCCCATTAGTTGCACAGATGCCCCAATAGTTTCACATATGTCCCATTAGTTTCACAGATGTCCCCATAGTTTTACAGATGTCCCAATAATTTAACAGATGTACCAGTAGTTTAACAGATGTCCCAATAGTTTAACAGATGTCCCAGTTGTTTCACAGATGTCTCAATAGTTTCACAGATGTCCCAATAGATTCACATATGTCCCAGTAGTTTTACAGATGTCCCAGTAGATTCACAGATGTCCCAATAGTTTCACAGATGTCCCAATAGGTTCACATATGTCCCAGTAGTTTCACAGATGCCCCAATAGTTTCACATATGTCCCATTAGTTTCACAGATGTCCCCATAGTTTCACAGATGTCCCAATAATTTCACAGATGTACCAGTAGTTTCACAGATGTCCCAATAGTTTCACAGATGTCCCAATAGTTTCACAGATGTCCCAGAAGTTTTACAGATATTCCAGTAGGTTAACAGATGTCCCCATAGTTTCACAGATGTCCCAATAGTTTCACAGATGTCCCAATAAGTTCACATATGTCCCAGTAGTTTCACAGATCACCCAGTCGTTTCACAGATGCCCCAATAGTTTCACATATGTCCCATTAGTTTCACAGATGTCCCCATAGTTTCACAGATGTCCCAATAATTTCACAGATGTACCAGTAGTTTCACAGATGTCCCAATAGTTTCACAGATGTCCCAATAGTTTCACAGATGTCCCAGGAGTTTTACAGATATTCCAGTAGGTTAACAGATGTCCCCATAGTTTCACAGATGTTCCAATAGTTTCAAAGATGTCCCAGTAGTTTTACAGATGTCCCGCTAGTTTCACAGATGATCCCAGTAGTTTCACAGATGCCCCAATAGTTTCACATATGTCCCATTAGTTGCACAGATGTCCCCATAGTTTCACAGATGTCCCAATAGTTTCACAGATGTCCCAATAGTTTCACAGATGTCCCAATAAGTTCACATATGTCCCACTAGTGTCACAGATCACCCAGTCGTTTCACAGATGCCCCAATAGTTTCACATATGTCCCATTCGTTTCACAGATGTCCCCATAGTTTTACAGATGTCCCAATAATTTAACAGATGTACCAGTAGTTTAACAGATGTCCCAATAGTTTAACAGATGTCCCAGTTGTTTCACAGATGTCTCAATAGTTTCACAGATGTCCCAATAGATTCACATATGTCCCAGTAGTTTTACAGATGTCCCAGTAGATTCACAGATGTCCCAATAGTTTCACAGATGTCCCAATAGGTTCACATATGTCCCAGTAGTTTCACAGATGCCCCAATAGTTTCACATATGTCCCATTAGTTTCACAGATGTCCCCATAGTTTCACAGATGTCCCAATAATTTCACAGATGTACCAGTAGTTTCACAGATGTCCCAATAGTTTCACAGATGTCACAATAGTTTCACAGATGTCCCAGAAGTTTTACAGATATTCCAGTAGGTTAACAGATGTCCCCATAGTTTCACAGATGTCCCAATAGTTTCACAGATGTCCCAATAAGTTCACATATGTCCCAGTAGTTTCACAGATCACCCAGTCGTTTCACAGATGCCCCAATAGTTTCACATATGTCCCATTAGTTTCACAGATGTCCCCATAGTTTCACAGATGTCCCAATAATTTCACAGATGTACCAGTAGTTTCACAGATGTCCCAATAGTTTCACAGATGTCCCAATAGTTTCACAGATGTCCCAGGAGTTTTACAGATATTCCAGTAGGTTAACAGATGTCCCCATAGTTTCACAGATGTCCCAATAGTTTCAAAGATGTCCCAGTAGTTTTACAGATGTCCCAGTAGTTTCACAGATGATCCCAGTAGTTTCACAGATGCCCCAATAGTTTCACATATGTCCCATTAGTTGCACAGATGTCCCCATAGTTTCACAGATGTCCCAATAGTTTCACAGATGTCCCAATAGTCTCACAGATGTCCCAATAAGTTCACATATGTCCCAGTAGTTTCACAGATCACCCAGTCGTTTCACAGATGCCCCAATAGTTTCACATATGTCCCATTAGTTTCACAGATGTCCCCATAGTTTCACAGATGTCCCAATAATTTAACAGATGTATCAGTAGTTTCGCAGATGTCCCAATAGTTTAACAGATGTCCCAAATAGTTTCACAGATGTCCCAATAGTTTCACAGATGTCCCAGTTGTGTCACAGATGTCTCAATAGTTTCACAGATGTCCCAATAGTTTCACAGATGTCCCAATAGATTCACATATGTCCCAGTAGTTTTACAGATGTCCCAGTAGATTCACAGATGTCCCAATAGTTCAACAGATGTCCCAGTAGTTTAACAGATGTCCCAGTAGTTTCACAGATGTCCCAGTAGGTTAACAGATGTCCCCATAGTTTCACAGATGTCCCAATAATTTCACAGATGTACCAGTAGTTTCACAGATGTCCCAATAGTTTAACAGATGTCCCAAATAGTTTCACAGATGTCCCAATAGATTCACAGATGTCCCAATAGTTTCACAGATTTCCCAATAGTTTCACAGATGTCCCAATAGTTTCACAGATGTCCCAGAAGTTTTACAGATATTCCAGTAGGTTAACAGATGTCCCCATAGTTTCACAGATGTTCCAATAGTTTCAAAGATGTCCCAGTAGTTTTACAGATGTCCCGCTAGTTTCACAGATGATCCCAGTAGTTTCACAGATGCCCCAATAGTTTCACATATGTCCCATTAGTTTCACAGATGTCCCCATAGTTTCACTGATGTCCCAATAGTTTCACAGATGTCCCAATAGTTTCACAGATGTCCCAATAAGTTCACATATGTCCCAGTAGTTTCACAGATCACCCAGTCGTTTCACAGATGCCCCAATAGTTTCACATATGTCCCATTAGTTTCACAGATGTCCCCATAGTTTCACAGATGTCCCAATAATTTAACAGATGTACCAGTAGTTTCACAGATGTCCGAATACTTTAACAGATGTCCCAAATAGTTTCACAGATGTCCCAATAGTTTCACAGATGTCCCAGAAGTTTAACAGATGTCCCAATAGTTTCACAGATGTCCCAATAGTTTCAAAGATGTCCCAGTAGTTTTACAGATGTCCCAGTAGTTTCACATATGTCCCAGTAGTTTCACAGATGCCCCAATATTTTCACATATGTCCCATTAGTTTCACAGATGTCCCCATAGTTTCACAGATGTCCCAATAATTTCACAGATGTACCAGTAGTTTCACAGATGTCCCAATAGTTTCACAGATGTCCCAATAATTTCACAGATGTCCCAGAAGTTTTACAGATATTCCAGTAGGTTAACAGATGTCCCCATAGTTTTACAGATGTCCCAATAATTTAACAGATGTACCAGTAGTTTCACAGATGTCCCAATAGTTTAACATATGTCCCATTAGTTTCACAGATGTCCCCATAGTTTCACAGATGTCCCAATAGTCTCACAGATGTCCCAATAAGTTCACATATGTCCCAGTAGTTTCACAGATCACCCAGTCGTTTCACAGATGCCCCAATAGTTTCACATATGTCCCATTAGTTTCACAGATGTCCCCATAGTTTCACAGATGTCCCAATAATTTCACAGATGTACCAGTAGTTTCACAGATGTCCCAATAGTTTCACAGATGTCCCAATAGTTTCACAGATGTCCCAGGAGTTTTACAGATATTCCAGTAGGTTAACAGATGTCCCCATAGTTTCACAGATGTTCCAATAGTTTCAAAGATGTCCCAGTAGTTTTACAGATGTCCCAGTAGTTTCACAGATGATCCCAGTAGTTTCACAGATGCCCCAATAGTTTCACATATGTCCCATTAGTTGCACAGATGTCCCCATAGTTTCACAGATGTCCCAATAGTTTCACAGATGTCCCAATAGTCTCACAGATGTCCCAATAAGTTCACATATGTCCCAGTAGTTTCACAGATCACCCAGTCGTTTCACAGATGCCCCAATAGTTTCACATATGTCCCATTAGTTTCACAGATGTCCCCATAGTTTCACAGATGTCCCAATAATTTAACAGATGTACCAGTAGTTTAACAGATGTCCCAATAGTTTAACAGATGTCCCAGTTGTTTCACAGATGTCTCAATAGTTTCACAGATGTCCCAATAGATTCACATATGTCCCAGTAGTTTTACAGATGTCCCAGTAGATTCACAGATGTCCCAATAGTTTCACAGATGTCCCAATAGGTTCACATATGTCCCAGTAGTTTCACAGATGCCCCAATAGTTTCACATATGTCCCATTAGTTTCACAGATGTCCCCATAGTTTCACAGATGTCCCAATAATTTCACAGATGTACCAGTAGTTTCACAGATGTCCCAATAGTTTCACAGATGTCCCAATAGTTTCACAGATGTCCCAGAAGTTTTACAGATATTCCAGTAGGTTAACAGATGTCCCCATAGTTTCACAGATGTCCCAATAGTTTCACAGATGTCCCAATAAGTTCACATATGTCCCAGTAGTTTCACAGATCACCCAGTCGTTTCACAGATGCCCCAATAGTTTCACATATGTCCCATTAGTTTCACAGATGTCCCCATAGTTTCACAGATGTCCCAATAATTTCACAGATGTACCAGTAGTTTCACAGATGTCCCAATAGTTTCACAGATGTCCCAATAGTTTCACAGATGTCCCAGGAGTTTTACAGATATTCCAGTAGGTTAACAGATGTCCCCATAGTTTCACAGATGTCCCAATAGTTTCAAAGATGTCCCAGTAGTTTTACAGATGTCCCAGTAGTTTCACAGATGATCCCAGTAGTTTCACAGATGCCCCAATAGTTTCACATATGTCCCATTAGTTGCACAGATGTCCCCATAGTTTCACAGATGTCCCAATAGTTTCACAGATGTCCCAATAGTCTCACAGATGTCCCAATAAGTTCACATATGTCCCAGTAGTTTCACAGATCACCCAGTCGTTTCACAGATGCCCCAATAGTTTCACATATGTCCCATTAGTTTCACAGATGTCCCCATAGTTTCACAGATGTCCCAATAATTTAACAGATGTATCAGTAGTTTCACAGATGTCCCAATAGTTTAACAGATGTCCCAAATTGTTTCACAGATGTCCCAATAGTTTCACAGATGTCCCAGTTGTTTCACAGATGTCTCAATAGTTTCACAGATGTCCCAATAGTTTCACAGATGTCCCAATAGATTCATATTTATCCCAGTAGTTTTACAGATGTCCCAGTAGATTCACAGATGTCCCAATAGTTCAACAGATGTCCCAGTAGTTTAACAGATGTCCCAGTAGTTTCACAGATGTCCCAGTAGGTTAACAGATGTCCCCATAGTTTCACAGATGTCCCAATAGATTCACAGATGTCACAATAGTTTCACAGATTTCCCAATAGTTTCACAGATGTCCCAATAGTTTCACAGATGTCCCAGAAGTTTTACAGATATTCCAGTAGGTTAACAGATGTCCCCATAGTTTCACAGATGTTCCAATAGTTTCAAAGATGTCCCAGTAGTTTTACAGATGTCCCGCTAGTTTCACAGATGATCCCAGTAGTTTCACAGATGCCCCAATAGTTTCACATATGTCCCATTAGTTTCACAGATGTCCCCATAGTTTCACCGATGTCCCAATAGTTTCACAGATGTCCCAATAGTTTCACAGATGTCCCAATAAGTTCACATATGTCCCAGTAGTTTCACAGATCACCCAGTCGTTTCACAGATGCCCCAATAGTTTCACATATGTCCCATTAGTTTAACAGATGTCCCAATAGTTTCACAGATGTCTCAATAGTTTCACAGATGTCCCAATAGATTCACATATGTCCCAGTAGTTTTACAGATGTCCCAGTAGATTCACAGATGTCCCAATAGTTCAACAGATGTCCCAGTAGTTTAACAGATGTCCCAGTAGTTTCACAGATGTCCCTATAGTTTCACAGATGTCCCAATAGTTTCACAGATGTCCCAATAGGTTCACATATGTCCCAGTAGTTTCACAGATGTCCCCATAGTTTCACAGATGTCCCAATAATTTCACAGATGTACCAGTAGTTTCACAGATGTCCCAATAGTTTCACAGATGTCCCAATAGTTTCACAGATGTCCCATTAGTTGCACAGATGTCCCCATAGTTTCACAGATGTCCCAATAATTTAACAGATGTACCAGTAGTTTCACAGATGTCCGAATACTTTAACAGATGTCCCAAATAGTTTCACAGATGTCCCAATAGTTTCACAGATGTCCCAGAAGTTTAACAGATGTCCCAATAGTTTCACAGATGTCCCAATAGTTTCAAAGATGTCCCAGTAGTTTTACAGATGTCCCAGTAGTTTCACATATGTCCCAGTAGTTTCACAGATGCCCCAATATTTTCACATATGTCCCATTAGTTTCACAGATGTCCCCATAGTTTCACAGATGTCCCAATAATTTCACAGATGTACCAGTAGTTTCACAGATGTCCCAATAGTTTCACAGATGTCCCAATAATTTCACAGATGTCCCAGAAGTTTTACAGATATTCCAGTAGGTTAACAGATGTCCCCATAGTTTTACAGATGTCCCAATAATTTAACAGATGTACCAGTAGTTTCACAGATGTCCCAATAGTTTAACATATGTCCCATTAGTTTCACAGATGTCCCCATAGTTTCACAGATGTCCCAATAGTTTCACAGATGTCCCAATAGTCTCACAGATGTCCCAATAAGTTCACATATGTCTCAGTAGTTTCACAGATCACCCAGTCGTTTCACAGATGCCCCAATAGTTTCACATATGTCCCATTAGTTTCACAGATGTCCCCATAGTTTCACAGATGTCCCAATAATTTCACAGATGTACCAGTAGTTTCACAGATGTCCCAATAGTTTCACAGATGTCCCAATAGTTTCACAGATGTCCCAGGAGTTTTACAGATATTCCAGTAGGTTAACAGATGTCCCCATAGTTTCACAGATGTCCCAATAGTTTCAAAGATGTCCCAGTAGTTTTACAGATGTCCCAGTAGTTTCACAGATGATCCCAGTAGTTTCACAGATGCCCCAATAGTTTCACATATGTCCCATTAGTTGCACAGATGTCCCCATAGTTTCACAGATGTCCCAATAGTTTCACAGATGTCCCAATAGTCTCACAGATGTCCCAATAAGTTCACATATGTCCCAGTAGTTTCACAGATCACCCAGTCGTTTCACAGATGCCCCAATAGTTTCACATATGTCCCATTAGTTTCACAGATGTCCCCATAGTTTCACAGATGTCCCAATAATTTAACAGATGTATCAGTAGTTTCACAGATGTCCCAATAGTTTAACAGATGTCCCAAATAGTTTCACAGATGTCCCAATAGTTTCACAGATGTCCCAGTTGTTTCACAGATGTCTCAATAGTTTCACAGATGTCCCAATAGTTTCACAGATGTCCCAATAGATTCACATATGTCCCAGTAGTTTTACAGATGTCCCAGTAGATTCACAGATGTCCCAATAGTTCAACAGATGTCCCAGTAGTTTAACAGATGTCCCAGTAGTTTCACAGATGTCCCAGTAGGTTAACAGATGTCCCCATAGTTTCACAGATGTCCCAATAATTTCACAGATGTACCAGTAGTTTCACAGATGTCCCAATAGTTTAACAGATGTCCCAAATAGTTTCACAGATGTCCCAATAGATTCACAGATGTCCCAATAGTTTCACAGATTTCCCAATAGTTTCACAGATGTCCCAATAGTTTCACAGATGTCCCAGAAGTTTTACAGATATTCCAGTAGGTTAACAGATGTCCCCATAGTTTCACAGATGTTCCAATAGTTTCAAAGATGTCCCAGTAGTTTTACAGATGTTCCGCTAGTTTCACAGATGATCCCAGTAGTTTCACAGATGCCCCAATAGTTTCACATATGTCCCATTAGTTTCACAGATGTCCCCATAGTTTCACCGATGTCCCAATAGTTTCACAGATGTCCCAATAGTTTCACAGATGTCCCAATAAGTTCACATATGTCCCAGTAGTTTCACAGATCACCCAGTCGTTTCACAGATGCCCCAATAGTTTCACATATGTCCCATTAGTTTCACAGATGTCCCCATAGTTTCACAGATGTCCCAATAATTTAACAGATGTACCAGTAGTTTCACAGATGTCCGAATACTTTAACAGATGTCCCAAATAGTTTCACAGATGTCCCAATAGTTTCACAGATGTCCCAGAAGTTTAACAGATGTCCCAATAGTTTCACAGATGTCCCAATAGTTTCAAAGATGTCCCAGTAGTTTTACAGATGTCCCAGTAGTTTCACATATGTCCCAGTAGTTTCACAGATGCCCCAATATTTTCACATATGTCCCATTAGTTTCACAGATGTCCCCATAGTTTCACAGATGTCCCAATAATTTCACAGATGTACCAGTAGTTTCACAGATGTCCCAATAGTTTCACAGATGTCCCAATAATTTCACAGATGTCCCAGAAGTTTTACAGATATTCCAGTAGGTTAACAGATGTCCCCATAGTTTTACAGATGTCCCAATAATTTAACAGATGTACCAGTAGTTTCACAGATGTCCCAATAGTTTAACATATGTCCCATTAGTTTCACAGATGTCCCCATAGTTTCACAGATGTCCCAATAGTTTCACAGATGTCCCAATAGTCTCACAGATGTCCCAATAAGTTCACATATGTCCCAGTAGTTTCACAGATCACCCAGTCGTTTCACAGATGCCCCAATAGTTTCACATATGTCCCATTAGTTTCACAGATGTCCCCATAGTTTCACAGATGTCCCAATAATTTAACAGATGTATCAGTAGTTTCACAGATGTCCCAATAGTTTAACAGATGTCCCAAATAGTTTCACAGATGTCCCAATAGTTTCACAGATGTCCCAGTTGTTTCACAGATGTCCCAGTAGATTCACAGATGTCCCAATAGTTCAACAGATGTCCCAGTAGTTTAACAGATGTCCCAGTAGTTTCACAGATGTCCCAGTAGGTTAACAGATGTCCCCATAGTTTCACAGATGTCCCAAAAGTTTCACAGATGTCCCAATAGGTTCACATATCTCCCAGTAGTTTCACAGATGCCCCAATAGTTTCACATATGTCCCATTAGTTTCACAGATGTCCCCATAGTTTCACAGATGTCCCAATAATTTCACAGATGTACCAGTAGTTTCACAGATGTCCCAATAGTTTAACAGATGTCCCAAATAGTTTCACAGATGTCCCAATAGATTCACAGATGTCCCAATAGATTCACAGATTTCCCAATAGTTTCACAGATGTCCCAATAGTTTCACAGATGTCCCAGAAGTTTTACAGATATTCCAGTAGGTTAACAGATGTCCCCATAGTTTCACAGATGTTCCAATAGTTTCAAAGATGTCCCAGTAGTTTTACAGATGTCCCGCTAGTTTCACAGATGATCCCAGTAGTTTCACAGATGCCCCAATAGTTTAACATATGTCCCATTAGTTTCACAGATGTCCCCATAGTTTCACCGATGTCCCAATAGTTTCACAGATGTCCCAATAGTTTCACAGATGTCCCAATAAGTTCACATATGTCCCAGTAGTTTCACAGATCACCCAGTCGTTTCACAGATGCCCCAATAGTTTCACATATGTCCCATTAGTTTCACAGATGTCCCCAAAGTTTCACAGATGTCCCAATAATTTAACAGATGTACCAGTAGTTTCACAGATGTCCCAATACTTTAACAGATGTCCCAAATAGTTTCACAGATGTCCCAATAGTTTCACAGATGTCCCAGAAGTTTAACAGATGTCCCAATAGTTTCACAGATGTCCCAATAGTTTCAAAGATGTCCCAGTAGTTTTACAGATGTCCCAGTAGTTTCGCATATGTCCCAGTAGTTTCACAGATGCCCCAATATTTTCACATATGTCCCATTAGTTTCACAGATGTCTCCATAGTTTCACAGATGTCCCAATAATTTCACAGATGTACCAGTAGCTTCACAGATGTCCCAATAGTTTCACAGATGTCCCAATAATTTCACAGATGTCCCAGTAGTTTCACAGATGTCCCAATAGTTTAACAGATGTCCCAAATAGTTTCACAGATGTCCCAATAGTTTCACAGATGTCCCAGTTGTTTCACAGATGTCTCAATAGTTTCACAGATGTCCCAATAGTTTCACAGATGTCCCAATAGATTCACATATGTCCCAGTAGTTTTACAGATGTCCCAGTAGATTCACAGATGTCCCAATAGTTCAACAGATGTCCCAGTAGTTTAACAGATGTCCCAGTAGTTTCACAGATGTCCCAGTAGGTTAACAGATGTCCCCATAGTTTCACAGATGTCCCAATAATTTCACAGATGTACCAGTAGTTTCACAGATGTCCCAATAGTTTAACAGATGTCCCAAATAGTTTCACAGATGTCCCAATAGATTCACAGATGTCCCAATAGTTTCACAGATTTCCCAATAGTTTCACAGATGTCCCAATAGTTTCACAGATGTCCCAGAAGTTTTACAGATATTCCAGTAGGTTAACAGATGTCCCCATAGTTTCACAGATGTTCCAATAGTTTCAAAGATGTCCCAGTAGTTTTACAGATGTTCCGCTAGTTTCACAGATGATCCCAGTAGTTTCACAGATGCCCCAATAGTTTCACATATGTCCCATTAGTTTCACAGATGTCCCCATAGTTTCACCGATGTCCCAATAGTTTCACAGATGTCCCAATAGTTTCACAGATGTCCCAATAAGTTCACATATGTCCCAGTAGTTTCACAGATCACCCAGTCGTTTCACAGATGCCCCAATAGTTTCACATATGTCCCATTAGTTTCACAGATGTCCCCATAGTTTCACAGATGTCCCAATAATTTAACAGATGTACCAGTAGTTTCACAGATGTCCGAATACTTTAACAGATGTCCCAAATAGTTTCACAGATGTCCCAATAGTTTCACAGATGTCCCAGAAGTTTAACAGATGTCCCAATAGTTTCACAGATGTCCCAATAGTTTCAAAGATGTCCCAGTAGTTTTACAGATGTCCCAGTAGTTTCACATATGTCCCAGTAGTTTCACAGATGCCCCAATATTTTCACATATGTCCCATTAGTTTCACAGATGTCCCCATAGTTTCACAGATGTCCCAATAATTTCACAGATGTACCAGTAGTTTCACAGATGTCCCAATAGTTTCACAGATGTCCCAATAATTTCACAGATGTCCCAGAAGTTTTACAGATATTCCAGTAGGTTAACAGATGTCCCCATAGTTTTACAGATGTCCCAATAATTTAACAGATGTACCAGTAGTTTCACAGATGTCCCAATAGTTTAACATATGTCCCATTAGTTTCACAGATGTCCCCATAGTTTCACAGATGTCCCAATAGTTTCACAGATGTCCCAATAGTCTCACAGATGTCCCAATAAGTTCACATATGTCCCAGTAGTTTCACAGATCACCCAGTCGTTTCACAGATGCCCCAATAGTTTCACATATGTCCCATTAGTTTCACAGATGTCCCCATAGTTTCACAGATGTCCCAATAATTTAACAGATGTATCAGTAGTTTCACAGATGTCCCAATAGTTTAACAGATGTCCCAAATAGTTTCACAGATGTCCCAATAGTTTCACAGATGTCCCAGTTGTTTCACAGATGTCCCAGTAGATTCACAGATGTCCCAATAGTTCAACAGATGTCCCAGTAGTTTAACAGATGTCCCAGTAGTTTCACAGATGTCCCAGTAGGTTAACAGATGTCCCCATAGTTTCACAGATGTCCCAAAAGTTTCACAGATGTCCCAATAGGTTCACATATCTCCCAGTAGTTTCACAGATGCCCCAATAGTTTCACATATGTCCCATTAGTTTCACAGATGTCCCCATAGTTTCACAGATGTCCCAATAATTTCACAGATGTACCAGTAGTTTCACAGATGTCCCAATAGTTTAACAGATGTCCCAAATAGTTTCACAGATGTCCCAATAGATTCACAGATGTCCCAATAGTTTCACAGATTTCCCAATAGTTTCACAGATGTCCCAATAGTTTCACAGATGTCCCAGAAGTTTTACAGATATTCCAGTAGGTTAACAGATGTCCCCATAGTTTCACAGATGTTCCAATAGTTTCAAAGATGTCCCAGTAGTTTTACAGATGTCCCGCTAGTTTCACAGATGATCCCAGTAGTTTCACAGATGCCCCAATAGTTTAACATATGTCCCATTAGTTTCACAGATGTCCCCATAGTTTCACCGATGTCCCAATAGTTTCACAGATGTCCCAATAGTTTCACAGATGTCCCAATAAGTTCACATATGTCCCAGTAGTTTCACAGATCACCCAGTCGTTTCACAGATGCCCCAATAGTTTCACATATGTCCCATTAGTTTCACAGATGTCCCCAAAGTTTCACAGATGTCCCAATAATTTAACAGATGTACCAGTAGTTTCACAGATGTCCCAATACTTTAACAGATGTCCCAAATAGTTTCACAGATGTCCCAATAGTTTCACAGATGTCCCAGAAGTTTAACAGATGTCCCAATAGTTTCACAGATGTCCCAATAGTTTCAAAGATGTCCCAGTAGTTTTACAGATGTCCCAGTAGTTTCGCATATGTCCCAGTAGTTTCACAGATGCCCCAATATTTTCACATATGTCCCATTAGTTTCACAGATGTCTCCATAGTTTCACAGATGTCCCAATAATTTCACAGATGTACCAGTAGCTTCACAGATGTCCCAATAGTTTCACAGATGTCCCAATAATTTCACAGATGTCCCAGAAGTTTTACAGATATTCCAGTAGGTTAACAGATGTCCCCATAGTTTCACAGATGTCCCAATAGTTTCAAAGATGTCCCAGTAGTTTTACAGATGTCCCAGTAGTTTCACAGATGATCCCAGTAGTTTCACAGATGCCCCAATAGTTTCACATATGTCCCATTAGTTGCACAGATGTCCCCATAGTTTCACAGATGTCCCAATAGTTTCACAGATGTCCCAATAGTTTCACAGATGTCCCAATAATTTCACATATGTCCCACTAGTGTCACAGATCACCCAGTCGTTTCACAGATGCCCCAATAGTTTCACATATGTCCCATTAGTTTCACAGATGTCCCCATAGTTTCACAGATGTCCCAATAATTTCACAGATGTACCAGTAGTTTCACAGATGTCCCAATAGTTTAACAGATGTCCCAAATAGTTTCACAGATGTCCCAATAGATTCACAGATGTCCCAATAGTTTCACAGATTTCCCAATAGTTTCACAGATGTCCCAATAGTTTCACAGATGTCCCAGAAGTTTTACAGATATTCCAGTAGGTTAACAGATGTCCCCATAGTTTCACAGATGTTCCAATAGTTTCAAAGATGTCCCAGTAGTTTTACAGATGTTCCGCTAGTTTAACAGATGATCCCAGTAGTTTCACAGATGCCCCAATAGTTTCACATATGTCCCATTAGTTTCACAGATGTCCCCATAGTTTCACCGATGTCCCAATAGTTTCACAGATGTCCCAATAGTTTCACAGATGTCCCAATAAGTTCACATATGTCCCAGTAGTTTCACAGATCACCCAGTCGTTTCACAGATGCCCCAATAGTTTCACATATGTCCCATTAGTTTCACAGATGTCCCCATAGTTTCACAGATGTCCCAATAATTTAACAGATGTACCAGTAGTTTCACAGATGTCCGAATACTTTAACAGATGTCCCAAATAGTTTCACAGATGTCCCAATAGTTTCACAGATGTCCCAGAAGTTTAACAGATGTCCCAATAGTTTCACAGATGTCCCAATAGTTTCAAAGATGTCCCAGTAGTTTTACAGATGTCCCAGTAGTTTCACATATGTCCCAGTAGTTTCACAGATGCCCCAATATTTTCACATATGTCCCATTAGTTTCACAGATGTCCCCATAGTTTCACAGATGTCCCAATAATTTCACAGATGTACCAGTAGTTTCACAGATGTCCCAATAGTTTCACAGATGTCCCAATAATTTCACAGATGTCCCAGAAGTTTTACAGATATTCCAGTAGGTTAACAGATGTCCCCATAGTTTTACAGATGTCCCAATAATTTAACAGATGTACCAGTAGTTTCACAGATGTCCCAATAGTTTAACATATGTCCCATTAGTTTCACAGATGTCCCCATAGTTTCACAGATGTCCCAATAGTTTCACAGATGTCCCAATAGTCTCACAGATGTCCCAATAAGTTCACATATGTCCCAGTAGTTTCACAGATCACCCAGTCGTTTCACAGATGCCCCAATAGTTTCACATATGTCCCATTAGTTTCACAGATGTCCCCATAGTTTCACAGATGTCCCAATAATTTAACAGATGTATCAGTAGTTTCACAGATGTCCCAATAGTTTAACAGATGTCCCAAATAGTTTCACAGATGTCCCAATAGTTTCACAGATGTCCCAGTTGTTTCACAGATGTCCCAGTAGATTCACAGATGTCCCAATAGTTCAACAGATGTCCCAGTAGTTTAACAGATGTCCCAGTAGTTTCACAGATGTCCCAGTAGGTTAACAGATGTCCCCATAGTTTCACAGATGTCCCAACAGTTTCACAGATGTCCCAATAGGTTCACATATCTCCCAGTAGTTTCACAGATGCCCCAATAGTTTCACATATGTCCCATTAGTTTCACAGATGTCCCCATAGTTTCACAGATGTCCCAATAATTTCACAGATGTACCAGTAGTTTCACAGATGTCCCAATAGTTTAACAGATGTCCCAAATAGTTTCACAGATGTCCCAATAGATTCACAGATGTCCCAATAGTTTCACAGATTTCCCAATAGTTTCACAGATGTCCCAATAGTTTCACAGATGTCCCAGAAGTTTTACAGATATTCCAGTAGGTTAACAGATGTCCCCATAGTTTCACAGATGTTCCAATAGTTTCAAAGATGTCCCAGTAGTTTTACAGATGTCCCGCTAGTTTCACAGATGATCCCAGTAGTTTCACAGATGCCCCAATAGTTTAACATATGTCCCATTAGTTTCACAGATGTCCCCATAGTTTCACCGATGTCCCAATAGTTTCACAGATGTCCCAATAGTTTCACAGATGTCCCAATAAGTTCACATATGTCCCAGTAGTTTCACAGATCACCCAGTCGTTTCACAGATGCCCCAATAGTTTCACATATGTCCCATTAGTTTCACAGATGTCCCCAAAGTTTCACAGATGTCCCAATAATTTAACAGATGTACCAGTAGTTTCACAGATGTCCCAATACTTTAACAGATGTCCCAAATAGTTTCACAGATGTCCCAATAGTTTCACAGATGTCCCAGAAGTTTAACAGATGTCCCAATAGTTTCACAGATGTCCCAATAGTTTCAAAGATGTCCCAGTAGTTTTACAGATGTCCCAGTAGTTTCGCATATGTCCCAGTAGTTTCACAGATGCCCCAATATTTTCACATATGTCCCATTAGTTTCACAGATGTCTCCATAGTTTCACAGATGTCCCAATAATTTCACAGATGTACCAGTAGTTTCACAGATGTCCCAATAGTTTCACAGATGTCCCAATAATTTCACAGATGTCCCAGAAGTTTTACAGATATTCCAGTAGGTTAACAGATGTCCCCATAGTTTCACAGATGTCCCAATAGTTTCAAAGATGTCCCAGTAGTTTTACAGATGTCCCAGTAGTTTCACAGATGATCCCAGTAGTTTCACAGATGCCCCAATAGTTTCACATATGTCCCATTAGTTGCACAGATGTCCCCATAGTTTCACAGATGTCCCAATAGTTTCACAGATGTCCCAATAGTTTCACAGATGTCCCAATAATTTCACATATGTCCCACTAGTGTCACAGATCACCCAGTCGTTTCACAGATGCCCCAATAGTTTCACATATGTCCCATTAGTTTCACAGATGTCCCCATAGTTTTACAGATGTCCCAATAATTTAACAGATGTACCAGTAGTTTCACAGATGTCCCAATAGTTTCACATATGTCCCATTAGTTTCACAGATGTCCCCATAGCTTCACAGATGTCCCAATAGTTTCACAGATGTCACAATAGTTTCACAGATGTCCCAATAAGTTCACATATGTCCCAGTAGTTTCACAGATCACCCAGTCGTTTCACAGATGCCCCAATAGTTTCACATATGTCCCATTAGTTTCACAGATGTCCCCATAGTTTCACAGATGTCCCAATAATTTCACAGATGTACCAGTAGTTTCACAGATGTCCCAATAGTTTCACAGATGTCCCAATAGTTTCACAGATGTCCCAGGAGTTTTACTGATATTCCAGTAGGTTAACAGATGTCCCCATAGTTTCACAGATGTCCCAATAGTTTCAAAGATGTCCCAGTAGTTTTACAGATGTCCCAGTAGTTTCACAGATGATCCCAGTAGTTTCACAGATGCCCCAATAGTTTCACATATGTCCCATTAGTTGCACAGATGTCCCCATAGTTTCACAGATGTCCCAATAGTTTCACAGATGTCCCAATAGTTTCACAGATGTCCCAATAAGGTCACATATGTCCCACTAGTGTCACAGATCACCCAGTCGTTTCACAGATGCCCCAATAGTTTCACATATGTCCCATTAGTTTCACAGATGTCCCCATAGTTTTACAGATGTCCCAATAATTTAACAGATGTACCAGTAGTTTAACAGATGTCCCAATAGTTTAACAGATGTCCCAGTTGTTTCACAGATGTCTCAATAGTTTCACAGATGTCCCAATAGATTCACATATGTCCCAGTAGTTTTACAGATGTCCCAGTAGATTCACAGATGTCCCAATAGGTTCACATATGTCCCAGTAGTTTCACAGATGCCCCAATAGTTTCACATATGTCCCATTAGTTTCACAGATGTCCCCATAGTTTCACAGATGTCCCAATAATTTCACAGATGTACCAGTAGTTTCACAGATGTCCCAATAGTTTCACAGATGTCCCAATAGTTTCACAGATGTCCCAGAAGTTTTACAGATATTCCAGTAGGTTAACAGATGTCCCCATAGTTTCACAGATGTCCCAATAGTTTCAAAGATGTCCCAGTAGTTTTACAGATGTCCCAGTAGTTTCACAGATGATCCCAGTAGTTTCACAGATGCCCCAATAGTTTCACATATGTCCCATTAGTTGCACAGATGTCCCCATAGTTTCACAGATGTCCCAATAGTTTCACAGATGTCCCAATAGTTTCACAGATGTCCCAATAAGTTCACATATGTCCCACTAGTGTCACAGATCACCCAGTCGTTTCACAGATGCCCCAATAGTTTCACATATGTCCCATTAGTTTCACAGATGTCCCCATAGTTTTACAGATGTCCCAATAATTTAACAGATGTACCAGTAGTTTAACAGATGTCCCAATAGTTTAACAGATGTCCCAGTTGTTTCACAGATGTCTCAATAGTTTCACAGATGTCCCAATAGATTCACATATGTCCCAGTAGTTTTACAGATGTCCCAGTAGATTCACAGATGTCCCAATAGGTTCACATATGTCCCAGTAGTTTCACAGATGCCCCAATAGTTTCACATATGTCCCATTAGTTTCACAGATGTCCCCATAGTTTCACAGATGTCCCAATAATTTCACAGATGTACCAGTAGTTTCACAGATGTCCCAATAGTTTCACAGATGTCCCAATAGTTTCACAGATGTCCCAGAAGTTTTACAGATATTCCAGTAGGTTAACAGATGTCCCCATAGTTTCACAGATGTCCCAATAGTTTCAAAGATGTCCCAGTAGTTTTACAGATGTCCCAGTAGTTTCACAGATGATCCCAGTAGTTTCACAGATGCCCCAATAGTTTCAAATATGTCCCATTAGTTGCACAGATGTCCCCATAGTTTCACAGATGTCCCAATAGTTTCACAGATGTCCCAATAGTTTCACAGATGTCCCAATAAGTTCACATATGTCCCACTAGTGTCACAGATCACCCAGTCGTTTCACAGATGCCCCAATAGTTTCACATATGTCCCATTAGTTTCACAGATGTCCCCATAGTTTTACAGATGTCCCAATAATTTAACAGATGTACCAGTAGTTTAACAGATGTCCCAATAGTTTAACAGATGTCCCAGTTGTTTCACAGATGTCTCAATAGTTTCACAGATGTCCCAATAGATTCACATATGTCCCAGTAGTTTTACAGATGTCCCAGTAGATTCACAGATGTCCCAATAGGTTCACATATGTCCCAGTAGTTTCACAGATGCCCCAATAGTTTCACATATGTCCCATTAGTTTCACAGATGTCCCCATAGTTTCACAGATCTCCCAATAATTTCACAGATGTACCAGTAGTTTCACAGATGTCCCAATAGTTTCACAGATGTCCCAATAGTTTCACAGATGTCCCAGAAGTTTTACAGATATTCCAGTAGGTTAACAGATGTCCCCATAGTTTCACAGATGTCCCAATAGTTTCAAAGATGTCCCAGTAGTTTTACAGATGTCCCAGTAGTTTCACAGATGATCCCAGTAGTTTCACAGATGCCCCAATAGTTTCACATATGTCCCATTAGTTGCACAGATGACCCCATAGTTTCACAGATGTCCCAATAGTTTCACAGATGTCCCAATAGTTTCACAGATGTCCCAATAAGTTCACATATGTCCCACTAGTGTCACAGATCAACCAGTCGTTTCACAGATGCCCCAATAGTTTAACATATGTCCCATTAGTTTCACAGATGTCCCCATAGTTTTACAGATGTCCCAATAATTTAACATGTACCAGTAGTTTCACAGATGTCCTAATAGTTTCACATATGTCCCATTAGTTTCACAGATGTCCCCATAGCTTCACAGATGTCCCAATAGTTTCACAGATGTCCCAATAGTTTCACAGATGTCCCAATAAGTTCACATATGTCCCAGTAGTTTCACAGATCACCCAGTCGTTTCACAGATGCCCCAATAGTTTCACATATGTCCCATTAGTTTCACAGATGTCCCCATAGTTTCACAGATGTCCCAATAATTTAACAGATGTACCAGTAGTTTCACAGATGTCCCAATACTTTAACAGATGTCCCAATAGTTTCACAGATGTCCCAATAGTTTCAAAGATGTCCCAGTAGTTTTACAGATGTCCCAGTAGTTTCACATATGTCCCAGTAGTTTCACAGATGCCCCAATATTTTCACATATGTCCCATTAGTTTCACAGATGTCCCCATAGTTTCACAGATGTCCCAATAATTTCACAGATGTACCAGTAGTTTCACAGATGTCCCAATAGTTTCACAGATGTCCCAATAATTTCACAGATGTCCCAGAAGTTTTACAGATATTCCAGTAGGTTAACAGATGTCCCCATAGTTTCACAGATGTCCCAATAGTTTCAAAGATGTCCCAGTAGTTTTACAGATGTCCCAGTAGTTTCACAGATGATCCCAGTAGTTTCACAGATGCCCCAATAGTTTCACCTATGTCCCATTAGTTGCACAGATGACCCCATAGTTTCACAGATGTCCCAATAGTTTCACAGATGTCCCAATAGTTTCACAGATGTCCCAATAAGTTCACATATGTCCCACTAGTGTCACAGATCACCCAGTCGTTTCACAGATGCCCCAATAGTTTAACATATGTCCCATTAGTTTCACAGATGTCCCCATAGTTTTACAGATGTCCCAATAATTTAACAGATGTACCAGTAGTTTCACAGATGTCCCAATAGTTTCACATATGTCCCATTAGTTTCACAGATGTCCCCATAGCTTCACAGATGTCCCAATAGTTTCACAGATGTCCCAATAGTTTCACAGATGTCCCAATAAGTTCACATATGTCCCAGTAGTTTCACAGATCACCCAGTCGTTTCACAGATGCCCCAATAGTTTCACATATGTCCCATTAGTTTCACAGATGTCCCCATAGTTTCACAGATGTCCCAATAATTTCACAGATGTACCAGTAGTTTCACAGATGTCCCAATAGTTTCACAGATGTCCCAATAGTTTCACAGATGTCCCAGAAGTTTTACAGATATTCCAGTAGGTTAACAGATGTCCCCATAGTTTCACAGATGTCCCAATAGTTTCACAGATGTCCCAATAAGTTCACATATGTCCCAGTAGTTTCACAGATCACCCAGTCGTTTCACAGATGCCCCAATAGTTTCACATATGTCCCATTAGTTTCACAGATCTCCCCATAGTTTCACAGATGTCCCAATAGTTTCACAGATGTCCCAATAAGTTCACATATGTCCCATTAGTTTCACAGATGTCCCCATAGTTTTACAGATGTCCCAATAATTTAACAGATGTACCAGTAGTTTAACAGATGTCCCAATAGTTTAACAGATGTCCCAGTTGTTTCACAGATGTCTCAATAGTTTCACAGATGTCCCAATAGATTCACATATGTCCCAGTAGTTTTACAGATGTCCCAGTAGATTCACAGATGTCCCAATAGGTTCACATATGTCCCAGTAGTTTCACAGATGCCCCAATAGTTTCACATATGTCCCATTAGTTTCACAGATGTCCCCATAGTTTCACAGATGTCCCAATAATTTCACAGATGTACCAGTAGTTTCACAGATGTCCCAATAGTTTCACAGATGTCCCAATAGTTTCACAGATGTCCCAGAAGTTTTACAGATATTCCAGTAGGTTAACAGATGTCCCCATAGTTTCACAGATGTCCCAATAGTTTCAAAGATGTCCCAGTAGTTTTACAGATGTCCCAGTAGTTTCACAGATGATCCCAGTAGTTTCACAGATGCCCCAATAGTTTCACATATGTCCCATTAGTTGCACAGATGACCCCATAGTTTCACAGATGTCCCAATAGTTTCACAGATGTCCCAATAGTTTCACAGATGTCCCAATAAGTTCACATATGTCCCACTAGTGTCACAGTTCACCCAGTCGTTTCACAGATGCCCCAATAGTTTAACATATGTCCCATTAGTTTCACAGATGTCCCCATAGTTTTACAGATGTCCCAATAATTTAACATGTACCAGTAGTTTCACAGATGTCCTAATAGTTTCACATATGTCCCATTAGTTTCACAGATGTCCCCATAGCTTCACAGATATCCCAATAGTTTCACAGATGTCCCAATAGTTTCACAGATGTCCCAATAAGTTCACATATGTCCCAGTAGTTTCACAGATCACCCAGTCGTTTCACAGATGCCCCAATAGTTTCACATATGTCCCATTAGTTTCACAGATGTCCCCATAGTTTCACAGATGTCCCAATAATTTAACAGATGTACCAGTAGTTTCACAGATGTCCCAATACTTTAACAGATGTCCCAATAGTTTCACAGATGTCCCAATAGTTTCAAAGATGTCCCAGTAGTTTTACAGATGTCCCAGTAGTTTCACATATGTCCCAGTAGTTTCACAGATGCCCCAATATTTTCACATATGTCCCATTAGTTTCACAGATGTCCCCATAGTTTCACAGATGTCCCAATAATTTCACAGATGTACCAGTAGTTTCACAGATGTCCCAATAGTTTCACAGATGTCCCAATAATTTCACAGATGTCCCAGAAGTTTTACAGATATTCCAGTAGGTTAACAGATGTCCCCATAGTTTCACAGATGTCCCAATAGTTTCAAAGATGTCCCAGTAGTTTTACAGATGTCCCAGTAGTTTCACAGATGATCCCAGTAGTTTCACAGATGCCCCAATAGTTTCACCTATGTCCCATTAGTTGCACAGATGTCCCCATAGTTTCACAGATGTCCCAATAGTTTCACAGATGTCCCAATAGTTTCACAGATGTCCCAATAAGTTCACATATGTCCCAATAGTGTCACAGATCACCCAGTCGTTTCACAGATGCCCCAATAGTTTAACATATGTCCCATTAGTTTCACAGATGTCCCCATAGTTTTACAGATGTCCCAATAATTTAACAGATGTACCAGTAGTTTCACAGATGTCCCAATAGTTTCACATATGTCCCATTAGTTCCACAGATGTCCCCATAGCTTCACAGATGTCCCAATAGTTTCACAGATGTCCCAATAGTTTCACAGATGTCCCAATAAGTTCACATATGTCCCAGTAGTTTCACAGATCACCCAGTCGTTTCACAGATGCCCCAATAGTTTCACATATGTCCCATTAGTTTCACAGATGTCCCCATAGTTTCACAGATGTCCCAATAATTTCACAGATGTACCAGTAGTTTCACAGATGTCCCAATAGTTTCACAGATGTCCCAATAGTTTCACAGATGTCCCAGAAGTTTTACAGATATTCCAGTAGGTTAACAGATGTCCCCATAGTTTCACAGATGTCCCAATAGTTTCACAGATGTCCCAATAAGTTCACATATGTCCCAGTAGTTTCACAGATCACCCAGTCGTTTCACAGATGCCCCAATAGTTTCACATATGTCCCATTAGTTTCACAGATCTCCCCATAGTTTCACAGATGTCCCAATAGTTTCACAGATGTCCCAATAAGTTCACATATGTCCCACTAGTGTCACAGATCACCCAGTCGTTTCACAGATGCCCCAATAGTTTCACATATGTCCCATTAGTTTCACAGATGTCCCCATAGTTTTACAGATGTCCCAATAATTTAACAGATGTACCAGTAGTTTAACAGATGTCCCAATAGTTTAACAGATGTCCCAGTTGTTTCACAGATGTCTCAATAGTTTCACAGATGTCCCAATAGATTCCCATATGTCCCAGTAGTTTTACAGATGTATCAGTAGATTCACAGATGTCCCAATAGTTCAACAGATGTCCCAGTAGTTTAACAGATGTCCCAGTAGTTTCACAGATGTCCCAGTAGGTTAACAGATGTCCCAGTAGGTTAACAGATATCCCCATAGTTTCACAGATGTCCCAATAGTTTCACAGATGTCCCAATAGGTTCACATATGTCCCAGTAGTTTCACAGATGCCCCAATAGTTTCACATATGTCCCATTAGTTTCACAGATGTCCCCATAGTTTCACAGATGTCCCAATAATTTCACAGATGTACCAGTAGTTTCACAGATGTCCCAATAGTTTCACAGATGTCCCAATAGTTTCACAGATGTCCCAGAAGTTTTACAGATATTCCAGTAGGTTAACAGATGTCCCCATAGTTTCACAGATGTCCCAATAGTTTCACAGATGTCCCAATAGTTTCACAGATGTCCCAATAAGTTCACATATGTCCCAATAAGTTCACATATGTCCCACTAGTGTCACAGATCACCCAGTCGTTTCACAGATGCCCCAATAGTTTCACATATGTCCCATTAGTTTCACAGATGTCCCCATAGTTTTACAGATGTCCCAATAATTTAACATGTACCAGTAGTTTCACAGATGTCCTAATAGTTTCACATATGTCCCATTAGTTTCACAGATGTCCCCATAGCTTCACAGATGTCCCAATAGTTTCACAGATGTCCCAATAGTTTCACAGATGTCCCAATAAGTTCACATATGTCCCAGTAGTTTCACAGATCACCCAATCGTTTCACAGATGCCCCAATAGTTTCACATATGTCCCATTAGTTTCACAGATGTCCCCATAGTTTCACAGATGTCCCAATAATTTCACAGATGTAACAGTAGTTTCACAGATGTCCCAATAGTTTCACAGATGTCCCAATAGTTTCACAGATGTCCCAGGAGTTTTACAGATATTCCAGTAAGTTAACAGATGTCCCCATAGTTTCACAGATGTCCCAATAGTTTCAAAGATGTCCCAGTAGTTTTACAGATGTCCCAGTAGTTTCACAGATGATCCCAGTAGTTTCACAGATGCCCCAATAGTTTCACATATGTCCCATTAGTTGCACAATGTCCCCATAGTTTCACAGATGTCCCAATAGTTTCACAGATGTCCCAATAGTTTCACAGATGTCCCAATAAGTTCACATATGTCCCACTAGTGTCACAGATCACCCAGTCGTTTCACAGATGCCCCAATAATTTCATATATGTCCCATTAGTTTCACAGATGTCCCCATAGTTTTACAGATGTCCCAATAATTTAACAGATGTACCAGTAGTTTCACAGATGTCCCAATAGTTTCACATATGTCCCATTAGTTTCACAGATGTCCCCATAGTTTCACAGATGTCCCAATAGTTTCACAGATGTCCCAATAGTTTCACAGATGTCCCAATAAGTTCACATATGTCCCAGTAGTTTCACAGATCACCCAGTCGTTTCACAGATGCCCCAATAGTTTCACATATGTCCCATTAGTTTCACAGATGTCCCCATAGTTTCACAGATGTCCCAATAATTTAACAGATGTATCAGTAGTTTCACAGATGTCCCAATAGTTTAACAGATGTCCCAAATAGGTTCACAGATGTCCCAATAGTTTCACAGATGTCCCAGTTGTTTCACAGATGTCTCAATAGTTTCACAGATGTCCCAATAGTTTCACAGATGTCTCAATAGATTCACATATGTCCCAGTAGTTTTACAGATGTCCCAGTAGATTCACAGATGTCCCAATAGTTCAACAGATGTCCCAGTTGTTTAACAGATGTCCCAGTAGTTTCACAGATGTCCCAGTAGGTTAACAGATGTCCCCATAGTTTCACAGATGTCCCAAAAGTTTCACAGATGTCCCAATAGGTTCACATATGTCCCAGTAGTTTCACAGATGCCCCAATAGTTTCACATATGTCCCATTAATTTCACAGATGTCCCCATAGTTTCACAGATGTCCCAATAATTTCACAGATGTACCAGTAGTTTCACAGATGTCCCAATAGTTTAACAGATGTCCCAAATACTTTCACAGATGTCCCAATAGATTCACAGATGTCCCAATAGTTTCACAGATTTCCCAATAGTTTCACAGATGTCCCAATAGTTTCACAGATGCCCCAATAGTTTCACATATGTCCCATTAGTTTCACAGATGTCCCCATAGTTTCACAGATGTCCCAATAGTTTCACAGATGTCCCAATAGTTTCACAGATGTCCCAATAAGTTCACATATGTCCCAGTAGTTTCACAGATCACCCAGTCGTTTCACAGATGCCCCAATAGTTTCACATATGTCCCATTAGTTTCACAGATGTCCCCATAGTTTCACAGATGTCCCAATAATTTAACAGATGTACCAGTAGTTTCACAGATGTCCCAATACTTTAACAGATGTCCCAAATAGTTTCACAGATGTCCCAATAGTTTCACAGATGTCCCAGAAGTTTATCAGATGTCCCAATAGTTTAACAGATGTCCCAGTTGTTTCACAGATGTCTCAATAGTTTCACAGATGTCCCAATAGTTTCACAGATGTCCCAATAGGTTCACATATGTCCCAGTAGTTTTACAGATGTCCCAGTAGATTCACAGATGTCCCAATAGTTCAACAGATGTCCCAGTAGATTAACAGATGTCCCAATAGTTTCACAGATGTCCCAGTAGGTTAACAGATGTCCCCATAGTTTCACAGATGTCCCAATAGTTTCACAGATGTCCCAGTAGTTTTACAGATATCCCAGTAGGTTAACAGATGTCCCCATAGTTTCACAGATGTACCAGTAGTTTCACAGATGTCCTAATAGTTTCACATATGTCCCATTAGTTTCACAGATGTCCCCATAGTTTTACAGATGTCCCAATAATTTAACATGTACCAGTAGTTTCACAGATGTCCTAATAGTTTCACATATGTCCCATTAGTTTCACAGATGTCCCCATAGTTTCACAGATGTCCCAATAATTTCACAGATGTAACAGTAGTTTCACAGATGTCCCAATAGTTTCACAGATGTCCCAATAGTTTCACAGATGTCCCAGGAGTTTTACAGATATTCCAGTAAGTTAACAGATGTCCCCATAGTTTCACAGATGTCCCAAAAGTTTCAAAGATGTCCCAGTAGTTTTACAGATGTCCCAGTAGTTTCACAGATGATCCCAGTAGTTTCACAGATGCCCCAATAGTTTCACATATGTCCCATTAGTTGCACAATGTCCCCATAGTTTCACAGATGTCCCAATAGTTTCACAGATGTCCCAATAGTTTCACAGATGTCCCAATAAGTTCACATATGTCCCACTAGTGTCACAGATCACCCAGTCGTTTCACAGATGCCCCAATAGTTTCACATATGTCCCATTAGTTTCACAGATGTCCCCATAGTTTTACAGATGTCCCAATAATTTAACAGATGTACCAGTAGTTTCACAGATGTCCCAATAGTTTCACATATGTCCCATTAGTTTCACAGATGTCCCCATAGTTTCACAGATGTCCCAATAGTTTCACAGATGTCCCAATAGTTTCACAGATGTCCCAATAAGTTCACATATGTCCCAGTAGTTTCACAGATCACCCAGTCGTTTCACAGATGCCCCAATAGTTTCACATATGTCCCATTAGTTTCACAGATGTCCCCATAGTTTCACAGATGTCCCAATAATTTAACAGATGTATCAGTAGTTTCACAGATGTCCCAATAGTTTAACAGATGTCCCAAATAGTTTCACAGATGTCCCAATAGTTTCACAGATGTCCCAGTTGTTTCACAGATGTCTCAATAGTTTCACAGATGTCCCAATAGTTTCACAGATGTCCCAATAGATTCACATATGTCCCAGTAGTTTTACAGATGTCCCAGTAGATTCACAGATGTCCCAATAGTTCAACAGATGTCCCAGTAGTTTAACAGATGTCCCAGTAGTTTCACAGATGTCCCAGTAGGTTAACAGATGTCCCCATAGTTTCACAGATGTCCCAAAAGTTTCACAGATGTCCCAATAGGTTCACATATGTCCCAGTAGTTTCACAGATGCCCCAATAGTTTCACATATGTCCCATTAGTTTCACAGATGTCCCCATAGTTTCACAGATGTCCCAATAATTTCACAGATGTACCAGTAGTTTCACAGATGTCCCAATAGTTTAACAGATGTCCCAAATACTTTCACAGATGTCCCAATAGATTCACAGATGTCCCAATAGTTTCACAGATTTCCCAATAGTTTCACAGATGTCCCAATAGTTTCACAGATGTCCCAGAAGTTTTACAGATATTCCAGTAGGTTAACAGATGTCCCCATAGTTTCACAGATGTCCCAATAATTTCAAAGATGTCCCAGTAGTTTTACAGATGTCCCGCTAGTTTCACAGATGATCCCAGTAGTTTCACAGATGCCCCAATAGTTTCACATATGTCCCATTAGTTTCACAGATGTCCCCATAGTTTCACAGATGTCCCAATAGTTTCACAGATGTCCCAATAGTTTCACAGATGTCCCAATAAGTTCACATATGTCCCAGTAGTTTCACAGATCACCCAGTCGTTTCACAGATGCCCCAATAGTTTCACATATGTCCCATTAGTTTCACAGATGTCCCCATAGTTTCACAGATGTCCCAATAATTTAACAGATGTACCAGTAGTTTCACAGATGTCCCAATACTTTAACAGATGTCCCAAATAGTTTCACAGATGTCCCAATAGTTTCACAGATGTCCCAGAAGTTTAACAGATGTCCCAATAGTTTAACAGATGTCCCAGTTGTTTCACAGATGTCTCAATAGTTTCACAGATGTCCCAATAGTTTCACAGATGTCCCAATAGGTTCACATATGTCCCAGTAGTTTTACAGATGTCCCAGTAGATTCACAGATGTCCCAATAGTTCAACAGATGTCCCAGTAGATTAACAGATGTCCCAATAGTTTCACAGATGTCCCAGTAGGTTAACAGATGTCCCCATAGTTTCACAGATGTCCCAATAGTTTCACAGATGTCCCAGTAGTTTTACAGATATCCCAGTAGGTTAACAGATGTCCCCATAGTTTCACAGATGTACCAGTAGTTTCACAGATGTCCCAATAGTTTCACAGATGTCCCAATAGTTTCACACATTTCCCAATAGTTTCACATATGTCCCAGTAGTTTTACAGATGTCCCAATAGTTTCACAGATGTCCCAATAGTTTCACAGATGTCCCAATAGTTTCACAGATGTCCCAATAAGTTCACATATGTCCCACTAGTGTCACAGATCACCCAGTCGTTTCACAGATGCCCCAATAGTTTCACATATGTCCCATTAGTTTCACAGATGTCCCCATAGTTTTACAGATGTCCCAATAATTTAACAGATGTACCAGTAGTTTCACAGATGTCCCAATAGTTTCACAGATGTCCCAATAAGTTCACATATGTCCCACTAGTGTCACAGATCACCCAGTCGTTTCACAGATGCCCCAATAGTTTCACATATGTCCCATTAGTTTCACAGATGTCCCCATAGTTTTACAGATGTCCCAATAATTTAACATGTACCAGTAGTTTGACAGATGTCCTAATAGTTTCACATATGTCCCCATAGTTTCACAGATGTCCCAATAGTTTCACATATGTCCCATTAGTTTCACAGATGTCCCCATAGATTCACAGATGTCCCAATAAGTTCACATATGTCCCAGTAGTATCACAGATCACCCAGTCGTTTCACAGATGCCCCAATAGTTTCACATATGTCCCATTAGTTTCACAGATGTCCCAATAATTTCAAAGATGTACCAGTAGTTTCACAGATGTCCCAATAGTTTCACAGATGTCCCAATAGTTTCACAGATGTCCCAGGAGTTTTACAAATATTCCAGTAGGTTAACAGATGTCCCCATAGTTTCACAGATGTCCCAATAGTTTCACAGATGTCCCAATAGTTTCACAGATGTCCCAATAAGTTCACATATGTCCCACTAGTGTCACAGATCACCCAGTCGTTTCACAGATGTCCCAATAGTTTCACATATGTCCCATTAGTTTCACAGATGTCCCAATAGTTTCACAGATGTCCCAATAGTTTCACAGATGTCCCAATAAGTTCACATATGTCCCAGTAGTTTCACAGATCACCCAGTCGTTTCACAGATGCCCCAATAGTTTCACATATGTCCCATTAGTTTCACAGATGTCCCCATAGTTTCACAGATGTCCCAATAATTTAACAGATGTATCAGTAGTTTCACAGATGTCCCAATAGTTTAACAGATGTCCCAAATAGTTTCACAGATGTCCCAATAGTTTCACAGATGTCCCAGTTGTTTCACAGATGTCTCAATAGTTTCACAGATGTCCCAATAGTTTCACAGATGTCCCAATAGATTCACATATGTCCCAGTAGTTTTACAGATGTCCCAGTAGATTCACAGATGTCCCAATAGTTCAACAGATGTCCCAGTAGTTTAACAGATGTCCCAGTAGTTTCACAGATGTCCCAGTAGGTTAACAGATGTCCCCATAGTTTCACAGATGTCCCAAAAGTTTCACAGATGTCCCAATAGGTTCACATATGTCCCAGTAGTTTCACAGATGCCCCAATAGTTTCACATATGTCCCATTAGTTTCACAGATGTCCCCATAGTTTCACAGATGTCCCAATAATTTCACAGATGTACCAGTAGTTTCACAGATGTCCCAATAGTTTAACAGATGTCCCAAATACTTTCACAGATGTCCCAATAGATTCACAGATGTCCCAATAGTTTCACAGATTTCCCAATAGTTTCACAGATGTCCCAATAGTTTCACAGATGTCCCAGAAGTTTTACAGATATTCCAGTAGGTTAACAGATGTCCCCATAGTTTCACAGATGTCCCAATAATTTCAAAGATGTCCCAGTAGTTTTACAGATGTCCCGCTAGTTTCACAGATGATCCCAGTAGTTTCACAGATGCCCCAATAGTTTCACATATGTCCCATTAGTTTCACAGATGTCCCCATAGTTTCACAGATGTCCCAATAGTTTCACAGATGTCCCAATAGTTTCACAGATGTCCCAATAAGTTCACATATGTCCCAGTAGTTTCACAGATCACCCAGTCGTTTCACAGATGCCCCAATAGTTTCACATATGTCCCATTAGTTTCACAGATGTCCCCATAGTTTCACAGATGTCCCAATAATTTAACAGATGTACCAGTAGTTTCACAGATGTCCCAATACTTTAACAGATGTCCCAAATAGTTTCACAGATGTCCCAATAGTTTCACAGATGTCCCAGAAGTTTAACAGATGTCCCAATAGTTTAACAGATGTCCCAGTTGTTTCACAGATGTCTCAATAGTTTCACAGATGTCCCAATAGTTTCACAGATGTCCCAATAGGTTCACATATGTCCCAGTAGTTTTACAGATGTCCCAGTAGATTCACAGATGTCCCAATAGTTCAACAGATGTCCCAGTAGATTAACAGATGTCCCAATAGTTTCACAGATGTCCCAGTAGGTTAACAGATGTCCCCATAGTTTCACAGATGTCCCAATAGTTTCACAGATGTCCCAGTAGTTTTACAGATATCCCAGTAGGTTAACAGATGTCCCCATAGTTTCACAGATGTACCAGTAGTTTCACAGATGTCCCAATAGTTTCACAGATGTCCCAATAGTTTCACACATTTCCCAATAGTTTCACATATGTCCCAGTAGTTTTACAGATGTCCCAATAGTTTCACAGATGTCCCAATAGTTTCACAGATGTCCCAATAGTTTCACAGATGTCCCAATAAGTTCACATATGTCCCACTAGTGTCACAGATCACCCAGTCGTTTCACAGATGCCCCAATAGTTTCACATATGTCCCATTAGTTTCACAGATGTCCCCATAGTTTTACAGATGTCCCAATAATTTAACAGATGTACCAGTAGTTTCACAGATGTCCCAATAGTTTCACAGATGTCCCAATAAGTTCACATATGTCCCACTAGTGTCACAGATCACCCAGTCGTTTCACAGATGCCCCAATAGTTTCACATATGTCCCATTAGTTTCACAGATGTCCCCATAGTTTTACAGATGTCCCAATAATTTAACATGTACCAGTAGTTTGACAGATGTCCTAATAGTTTCACATATGTCCCCATAGTTTCACAGATGTCCCAATAGTTTCACATATGTCCCATTAGTTTCACAGATGTCCCCATAGATTCACAGATGTCCCAATAAGTTCACATATGTCCCAGTAGTATCACAGATCACCCAGTCGTTTCACAGATGCCCCAATAGTTTCACATATGTCCCATTAGTTTCACAGATGTCCCAATAATTTCAAAGATGTACCAGTAGTTTCACAGATGTCCCAATAGTTTCACAGATGTCCCAATAGTTTCACAGATGTCCCAGGAGTTTTACAAATATTCCAGTAGGTTAACAGATGTCCCCATAGTTTCACAGATGTCCCAATAGTTTCACAGATGTCCCAATAGTTTCACAGATGTCCCAATAAGTTCACATATGTCCCACTAGTGTCACAGATCACCCAGTCGTTTCACAGATGCCCCAATAGTTTCACATATGTCCCATTAGTTTCACAGATGTCCCCATAGTTTTACAGATGTCCCAATAATTTCACAGATGTCCCAGGAGTTTTACAGATATTCCAGTAAGTTAACAGATGTCCCCATAGTTTCACAGATGTCCCAATAGTTTCAAAGATGTCCCAGTAGTTTTACAGATGTCCCAGTAGTTTCACAGATGATCCCAGTAGTTTCACAGATGCCCCAATAGTTTCACATATGTCCCATTAGTTGCACAATGTCCCCATAGTTTCACAGATGTCCCAATAGTTTCACAGATGTCCCAATAGTTTCACAGATGTCCCAATAAGTTCACATATGTCCCACTAGTGTCACAGATCACCCAGTCGTTTCACAGATGCCCCAATAGTTTCACATATGTCCCATTAGTTTCACAGATGTCCCCATAGTTTTACAGATGTCCCAATAATTTAACAGATGTACCAGTAGTTTCACAGATGTCCCAATAGTTTCACATATGTCCCATTAGTTTCACAGATGTCCCCATAGTTTCACAGATGTCCCAATAGTTTCACAGATGTCCCAATAGTTTCACAGATGTCCCAATAAGTTCACATATGTCCCAGTAGTTTCACAGATCACCCAGTCGTTTCACAGATGCCCCAATAGTTTCACATATGTCCCATTAGTTTCACAGATGTCCCCATAGTTTCACAGATGTCCCAATAATTTAACAGATGTATCAGTAGTTTCACAGATGTCCCAATAGTTTAACAGATGTCCCAAATAGTTTCACATATGTCCCATTAGTTTCACAGATGTCCCCATAGTTTCACAGATGTACCAGTAGTTTCACAGATGTCCCAATAGTTTCACAGATGTCCCAATAGTTTCACACATTTCCCAATAGTTTCACATATGTCCCAGTAGTTTTACAGATGTCCCAATAGTTTCACAGATGTCCCAATAGTTTCACAGATGTCCCAATAGTTTCACAGATGTCCCAATAGTTTCACAGATGTCCCAATAGTTTCACAGATGTCCCAATAAGTTCACATATGTCCCAGTAGTTTCACAGATCACCCAGTCGTTTCACAGATGCCCCAATAGTTTCACATATGTCCCATTAGTTTCACAGATGTCCCCATAGTTTCACAGATGTCCCAATAATTTAACAGATGTATCAGTAGTTTCACAGATGTCCCAATAGTTTAACAGATGTCCCAAATAGTTTCACAGATGTCCCAATAGTTTCACAGATGTCCCAGTTGTTTCACAGATGTCTCAATAGTTTCACAGATGTCCCAATAGTTTCACAGATGTCCCAATAGATTCACATATGTCCCAGTAGTTTTACAGATGTCCCAGTAGATTCACAGATGTCCCAATAGTTCAACAGATGTCCCAGTAGTTTAACAGATGTCCCAGTAGTTTCACAGATGTCCCAATAATTTAACAGATGTATCAGTAGTTTCACAGATGTCCCAATAGTTTAACAGATGTCCCAAATAGTTTCACAGATGTCCCAATAGTTTCACAGATGTCCCAGTTGTTTCACAGATGTCTCAATAGTTTCACAGATGTCCCAATAGTTTCACAGATGTCCCAATAGATTCACATATGTCCCAGTAGTTTTACAGATGTCCCAGTAGATTCACAGATGTCCCAATAGTTCAACAGATGTCCCAGTAGTTTAACAGATGTCCCAGTAGTTTCACAGATGTCCCAGTAGGTTAACAGATGTCCCCATAGTTTCACAGATGTCCCAAAAGTTTCACAGATGTCCCAATAGGTTCACATATGTCCCAGTAGTTTCACAGATGCCCCAATAGTTTCACATATGTCCCATTAGTTTCACAGATGTCCCCATAGTTTCACAGATGTCCCAATAATTTCACAGATGTACCAGTAGTTTCACAGATGTCCCAATAGTTTAACAGATGTCCCAAATACTTTCACAGATGTCCCAATAGATTCACAGATGTCCCAATAGTTTCACAGATTTCCCAATAGTTTCACAGATGTCCCAATAGTTTTACAGATGTCCCGCTAGTTTCACAGATGATCCCAGTAGTTTCACAGATGCCCCAATAGTTTCACATATGTCCCATTAGTTTCACAGATGTCCCCATAGTTTCACAGATGTCCCAATAGTTTCACAGATGTCCCAATAGTTTCACAGATGTCCCAATAAGTTCACATATGTCCCAGTAGTTTCACAGATCACCCAGTCGTTTCACAGATGCCCCAATAGTTTCACATATGTCCCATTAGTTTCACAGATGTCCCCATAGTTTCACAGATGTCCCAATAATTTAACAGATGTACCAGTAGTTTCACAGATGTCCCAATACTTTAACAGATGTCCCAAATAGTTTCACAGATGTCCCAATAGTTTCACAGATGTCCCAGAAGTTTAACAGATGTCCCAATAGTTTAACAGATGTCCCAGTTGTTTCACAGATGTCTCAATAGTTTCACAGATGTCCCAATAGTTTCACAGATGTCCCAATAGGTTCACATATGTCCCAGTAGTTTTACAGATGTCCCAGTAGATTCACAGATGTCCCAATAGTTCAACAGATGTCCCAGTAGATTAACAGATGTCCCAATAGTTTCACAGATGTCCCAGTAGGTTAACAGATGTCCCCATAGTTTCACAGATGTCCCAATAGTTTCACAGATGTCCCAGTAGTTTTACAGATATCCCAGTAGGTTAACAGATGTCCCCATAGTTTCACAGATGTACCAGTAGTTTCACAGATGTCCCAATAGTTTCACAGATGTCCCAATAGTTTCACACATTTCCCAATAGTTTCACATATGTCCCAGTAGTTTTACAGATGTCCCAATAGTTTCACAGATGTCCCAATAGTTTCACAGATGTCCCAATAAGTTCACATATGTCCCACTAGTGTCACAGATCACCCAGTCGTTTCACAGATGCCCCAATAGTTTCACATATGTCCCATTAGTTTCACAGATGTCCCCATAGTTTTACAGATGTCCCAATAATTTAACAGATGTACCAGTAGTTTCACAGATGTCCCAATAATTTCACAGATGTCCCAATAAGTTCACATATGTCCCACTAGTGTCACAGATCACCCAGTCGTTTCACAGATGCCCCAATAGTTTCACATATGTCCCATTAGTTTCACAGATGTCCCCATAGTTTTACAGATGTCCCAATAATTTAACATGTACCAGTAGTTTGACAGATGTCCTAATAGTTTCACATATGTCCCCATAGTTTCACAGATGTCCCAATAGTTTCACATATGTCCCATTAGTTTCACAGATGTCCCCATAGATTCACAGATGTCCCAATAAGTTCACATATGTCCCAGTAGTGTCACAGATCACCCAGTCGTTTCACAGATGCCCCAATAGTTTCACATATGTCCCATTAGTTTCACAGATGTCCCAATAATTTCACAGATGTACCAGTAGTTTCACAGATGTCCCAATAGTTTCACAGATGTCCCAATAGTTTCACAGATGTCCCAGGAGTTTTACAAATATTCCAGTAGGTTAACAGATGTCCCCATAGTTTCACAGATGTCCCAATAGTTTCACAGATGTCCCAATAGTTTCACAGATGTCCCAATAAGTTCACATATGTCCCACTAGTGTCACAGATCACCCAGTCGTTTCACAGATGCCCCAATAGTTTCACATATGTCCCATTAGTTTCACAGATGTCCCCATAGTTTTACAGATGTCCCAATAATTTCACAGATGTCCCAGGAGTTTTACAGATATTCCAGTAAGTTAACAGATGTCCCCATAGTTTCACAGATGTCCCAATAGTTTCAAAGATGTCCCAGTAGTTTTACAGATGTCCCAGTAGTTTCACAGATGATCCCAGTAGTTTCACAGATGCCCCAATAGTTTCACATATGTCCCATTAGTTGCACAATGTCCCCATAGTTTCACAGATGTCCCAATAGTTTCACAGATGTCCCAATAGTTTCACAGATGTCCCAATAAGTTCACATATGTCCCACTAGTGTCACAGATCACCCAGTCGTTTCACAGATGCCCCAATAGTTTCACATATGTCCCATTAGTTTCACAGATGTCCCCATAGTTTTACAGATGTCCCAATAATTTAACAGATGTACCAGTAGTTTCACAGATGTCCCAATAGTTTCACATATGTCCCATTAGTTTCACAGATGTCCCCATAGTTTCACAGATGTCCCAATAGTTTCACAGATGTCCCAATAGTTTCACAGATGTCCCAATAAGTTCACATATGTCCCAGTAGTTTCACAGATCACCCAGTCGTTTCACAGATGCCCCAATAGTTTCACATATGTCCCATTAGTTTCACAGATGTCCCCATAGTTTCACAGATGTCCCAATAATTTAACAGATGTATCAGTAGTTTCACAGATGTCCCAATAGTTTAACAGATGTCCCAAATAGTTTCACATATGTCCCATTAGTTTCACAGATGTCCCCATAGTTTCACAGATGTACCAGTAGTTTCACAGATGTCCCAATAGTTTCACAGATGTCCCAATAGTTTCACACATTTCCCAATAGTTTCACATATGTCCCAGTAGTTTTACAGATGTCCCAATAGTTTCACAGATGTCCCAATAGTTTCACAGATGTCCCAATAGTTTCACAGATGTCCCAATAAGTTCACATATGTCCCACTAGTGTCACAGATCACCCAGTCGTTTCACAGATGCCCCAATAGTTTCACATATGTCCCATTAGTTTCACAGATGTCCCCATAGTTTTACAGATGTCCCAATAATTTAACAGATGTACCAGTAGTTTCACAGATGTCCCAATAGTTTCACAGATGTCCCAATAAGTTCACATATGTCCCACTAGTGTCACAGATCACCCAGTCGTTTCACAGATGCCCCAATAGTTTCACATATGTCCCATTAGTTTCACAGATGTCCCCATAGTTTTACAGATGTCCCAATAATTTAACATGTACCAGTAGTTTGACAGATGTCCTAATAGTTTCACATATGTCCCCATAGTTTCACAGATGTCCCAATAGTTTCACATATGTCCCATTAGTTTCACAGATGTCCCCATAGATTCACAGATGTCCCAATAAGTTCACATATGTCCCAGTAGTGTCACAGATCACCCAGTCGTTTCACAGATGCCCCAATAGTTTCACATATGTCCCATTAGTTTCACAGATGTCCCAATAATTTCACAGATGTACTAGTAGTTTCACAGATGTCCCAATAGTTTCACAGATGTCCCAATAGTTTCACAGATGTCCCAGGAGTTTTACAGATATTCCAGTAGGTTAACAGATGTCCCCATAGTTTCACAGATGTCCCAATAGTTTCACAGATGTCCCAATAGTTTCACAGATGTCCCAATAAGTTCACATATGTCCCACTAGTGTCACAGATCACCCAGTCGTTTCACAGATGCCCCAATAGTTTCACATATGTCCCATTAGTTTCACAGATGTCCCCATAGTTTTACAGATGTCCCAATAATTTCACAGATGTCCCAGGAGTTTTACAGATATTCCAGTAAGTTAACAGATGTCCCCATAGTTTCACAGATGTCCCAATAGTTTCAAAGATGTCCCAGTAGTTTTACAGATGTCCCAGTAGTTTCACAGATGATCCCAGTAGTTTCACAGATGCCCCAATAGTTTCACATATGTCCCATTAGTTGCACAATGTCCCCATAGTTTCACAGATGTCCCAATAGTTTCACAGATGTCCCAATAGTTTCACAGATGTCCCAATAAGTTCACATATGTCCCACTAGTGTCACAGATCACCCAGTCGTTTCACAGATGCCCCAATAGTTTCACATATGTCCCATTAGTTTCACAGATGTCCCCATAGTTTTACAGATGTCCCAATAATTTAACAGATGTACCAGTAGTTTCACAGATGTCCCAATAGTTTCACATATGTCCCATTAGTTTCACAGATGTCCCCATAGTTTCACAGATGTCCCAATAGTTTCACAGATGTCCCAATAGTTTCACAGATGTCCCAATAAGTTCACATATGTCCCAGTAGTTTCACAGATCACCCAGTCGTTTCACAGATGCCCCAATAGTTTCACATATGTCCCATTAGTTTCACAGATGTCCCCATAGTTTCACAGATGTCCCAATAATTTAACAGATGTATCAGTAGTTTCACAGATGTCCCAATAGTTTAACAGATGTCCCAAATAGTTTCACAGATGTCCCAATAGTTTCACAGATGTCCCAGTTGTTTCACAGATGTCTCAATAGTTTCACAGATGTCCCAATAGTTTCACAGATGTCCCAATAGATTCACATATGTCCCAGTAGTTTTACAGATGTCCCAGTAGATTCACAGATGTCCCAATAGTTCAACAGATGTCCCAGTAGTTTAACAGATGTCCCAGTGGTTTCACAGATGTCCCAGTAGGTTAACAGATGTCCCCATAGTTTCACAGATGTCCCAAAAGTTTCACAGATGTCCCAATAGGTTCACATATGTCCCAGTAGTTTCACAGATGCCCCAATAGTTTCACATATGTCCCATTAGTTTCACAGATGTCCCCATAGTTTCACAGATGTCCCAATAATTTCACAGATGTACCAGTAGTTTCACAGATGTCCCAATAGTTTAACAGATGTCCCAAATACTTTCACAGATGTCCCAATAGATTCACAGATGTCCCAATAGTTTCACAGATTTCCCAATAGTTTCACAGATGTCCCAATAGTTTCACAGATGTCCCAGAAGTTTTACAGATATTCCAGTAGGTTAACAGATGTCCCCATAGTTTCACAGATGTCCCAATAGTTTCAAAGATGTCCCAGTAGTTTTACAGATGTCCCGCTAGTTTCACAGATGATCCCAGTAGTTTCACAGATGCCCCAATAGTTTCACATATGTCCCATTAGTTTCACAGATGTCCCCATAGTTTCACAGATGTCCCAATAGTTTCACAGATGTCCCAATAGTTTCACAGATGTCCCAATAAGTTCACATATGTCCCAGTAGTTTCACAGATCACCCAGTCGTTTCACAGATGCCCCAATAGTTTCACAAATGTCTCATTAGTTTCACAGATGTCCCCATAGTTTCACAGATGTCCCAATAATTTAACAGATGTACCAGTAGTTTCACAGATGTCCCAATACTTTAACAGATGTCCCAAATAGTTTCACAGATGTCCCAATAGTTTCACAGATGTCCCAGAAGTTTCACAGATGTCCCAATAGTTTCACAGATGTCCCAATAGGTTCACATATGTCCCAGTAGTTTTACAGATGTCCCAGTAGATTCACAGATGTCCCAATAGTTCAACAGATGTCCCAGTAGATTAACAGATGTCCCAATAGTTTCACAGATGTCCCAGTAGGTTAACAGATGTCCCCATAGTTTCACAGATGTCCCAATAGTTTCACAGATGTCCCAGTAGTTTTACAGATATCCCAGTAGGTTAACAGATGTCCCCATAGTTTCACAGATGTACCAGTAGTTTCACAGATGTCCCAATAGTTTCACAGATGTCCCAATAGTTTCACACATTTCCCAATAGTTTCACATGTCCCAGTAGTTTTACAGATGTCCCAATAGTTTCACAGATGTCCCAATAGATTCACATATGTCTCAGTAGTTTTACAGATGTCCCAGTAGATTCACAGATGTCCCAATAGTTCAACAGATGTCCCAGTAGTTTAACAGATGTCCCAGTAGTTTCACAGATGTCCCAGTAGGTTAACAGATGTCCCCATAGTTTCACAGATGTCCCAAAAGTTTCACAGATGTCCCAATAGGTTCACATATGTCCCAGTAGTTTCACAGATGCCCCAATAGTTTCACATATGTCCCATTAGTTTCACAGATGTCCCCATAGTTTCACAGATGTCCCAATAATTTCACAGATGTACCAGTAGTTTCACAGATGTCCCAATAGTTTAACAGATGTCCCAAATACTTTCACAGATGTCCCAATAGATTCACAGATGTCCCAATAGTTTCACAGATTTCCCAACAGTTTCACAGATGTCCCAATAGTTTCACAGATGTCCCAGAAGTTTTACAGATATTCCAATAGGTTAACAGATGTCCCCATAGTTTCACAGATGTCCCAATAGTTTCAAAGATGTCCCAGTAGTTTTACAGATGTCCCGCTAGTTTCACAGATGATCCCAGTAGTTTCACAGATGCCCCAATAGTTTCACATATGTCCCATTAGTTTCACAGATGTCCCCATAGTTTCACAGATGTCCCAATAGTTTCACAGATGTCCCAATAGTTTCACAGATGTCCCAATAAGTTCACATATGTCCCAGTAGTTTCACAGATCACCCAGTCGTTTCACAGATGCCCCAATAGTTTCACATATGTCCCATTAGTTTCACAGATGTCCCCATAGTTTCACAGATGTCCCAATAATTTAACAGATGTACCAGTAGTTTCACAGATGTCCCAATACTTTAACAGATGTCCCAAATAGTTTCACAGATGTCTCAATAGTTTCACAGATGTCCCAATAGTTTCACAGATGTCCCAATAGGTTCACATATGTCCCAGTAGTTTTACAGATGTCCCAGTAGATTCACAGATGTCCCAATAGTTCAACAGATGTCCCAGTAGATTAACAGATGTCCCAATAGTTTCACAGATGTCCCAGTAGGTTAACAGATGTCCCCATAGTTTCACAGATGTCCCAATAGTTTCACAGATGTCCCAGTAGTTTTACAGATATCCCAGTAGGTTAACAGATGTCCCCATAGTTTCACAGATGTACCAGTAGTTTCACAGATGTCCCAATAGTTTCACAGATGTCCCAATAGTTTCACACATTTCCCAATAGTTTCACATGTCCCAGTAGTTTTACAGATGTCCCAATAGTTTCACAGATGTCCCAATAGTTTCACAGATGTCCCAATAGTTTCACAGATGTCCCAATAAGTTCACATATGTCCCACTAGTGTCACAGATCACCCAGTCGTTTCACAGATGCCCCAATAGTTTCACATATGTCCCATTAGTTTCACAGATGTCCCCATAGTTTTACAGATGTCCCAATAATTTAACAGATGTACCAGTAGTTTCACAGATGTCCCAATAGTTTCACAGATGTCCCAATAAGTTCACATATGTCCCACTAGTGTCACAGATCACCCAGTCGTTTCACAGATGCCCCAATAGTTTCACATATGTCCCATTAGTTTCACAGATGTCCCCATAGTTTTACAGATGTCCCAATAATTTAACATGTACCAGTAGTTTGACAGATGTCCTAATAGTTTCACATATGTCCCCATAGTTTCACAGATGTCCCCATAGATTCACAGATGTCCCAATAAGTTCACATATGTCCCAGTAGTGTCACAGATCACCCAGTCGTTTCACAGATGCCCCAATAGTTTCACATATGTCCCATTAGTTTCACAGATGTCCCAATAATTTCACAGATGTACCAGTAGTTTCACAGATGTCCCAATAGTTTCACAGATGTCCCAATAGTTTCACAGATGTCCCAGGAGTTTTACAGATATTCCAGTAGGTTAACAGATGTCCCCATAGTTTCACAGATGTCCCAATAGTTTCACAGATGTCCCAATAGTTTCACAGATGTCCCAATAAGTTCACATATGTCCCACTAGTGTCACAGATCACCCAGTCGTTTCACAGATGCCCCAATAGTTTCACATATGTCCCATTAGTTTCACAGATGTCCCCATAGTTTTACAGATGTCCCAATAATTTAACAGATGTACCAGTAGTTTAACAGATGTCCCAATAGTTTAACAGATGTCCCAGTTGTTTCACAGATGTCTCAATAGTTTCACAGATGTCCCAATAGATTCACAGATGTCCCAGTAGTTTTACAGATGTCCCAGTAGATTCACAGATGTCCCAATAGTTCAACAGATGTCCCAGTAGTTTAACAGATGTCCCAGTAGTTTCACAGATGTCCCAGTAGGTTAACAGATGTCCCAGTAGGTTAACAGATATCCCCATAGTTTCACAGATGTCCCAATAGGTTCACAGATGTCCCAATAATTTCACAGATGTCCCAGAAGTTTTACAGATATTCCAGTAGGTTAACAGATGTCCCCATAGTTTTACAGATGTCCCAATAATTTAACAGATGTACCAGTAGTTTCACAGATGTCCCAGTAGTTTCACAGATGTCCCAATAGTTTCACAGATGTCCCAATAAGTTCACATATGTCCCACTAGTGTCACAGATCACCCAGTCGTTTCACAGATGCCCCAATAGTTTCACATATGTCCCATTAGTTTCACAGATGTCCCCATAGTTTTACAGATGTCCCAATAATTTAACATGTACCAGTAGTTTGACAGATGTCCTAATAGTTTCACATATGTCCCCATAGTTTCACAGATGTCCCAATAGTTTCACATATGTCCCATTAGTTTCACAGATGTCCCCATAGATTCACAGATGTCCCAATAAGTTCACATATGTCCCAGTAGTGTCACAGATCACCCAGTCGTTTCACAGATGCCCCAATAGTTTCACATATGTCCCATTAGTTTCACAGATGTCCCAATAATTTCACAGATGTACCAGTAGTTTCACAGATGTCCCAATAGTTTCACAGATGTCCCAATAAGTTCACATATGTCCCACTAGTGTCACAGATCACCCAGTCGTTTCACAGATGCCCCAATAGTTTCACATATGTCCCATTTGTTTCACAGATGTCCCAATAGTTTTACAGATGTCCCAATAATTTAACATGTACCAGTAGTTTGACAGATGTCCTAATAGTTTCACATATGTCCCCATAGTTTCACAGATGTCCCAATAGTTTCACATATGTCCCATTAGTTTCACAGATGTCCCCATAGATTCACAGATGTCCCAATAAGTTCACATATGTCCCAGTAGTGTCACAGATCACCCAGTCGTTTCACAGATGCCCCAATAGTTTCACATATGTCCCATTAGTTTCACAGATGTCCCAATAATTTCACAGATGTACCAGTAGTTTCACAGATGTCCCAATAGTTTCACAGATGTCCCAATAGTTTCACAGATGTCCCAGGAGTTTTACAGATATTCCAGTAGGTTAACAGATGTCCCCATAGTTTCACAGATGTCCCAATAGTTTCACAGATGTCCCAATAAGTTCACATATGTCCCACTAGTGTCACAGATCACCCAGTCGTTTCACAGATGCCCCAATAGTTTCACATATGTCCCATTAGTTTCACAGATGTCCCCATAGTTTTACAGATGTCCCAATAATTTAACAGATGTACCAGTAGTTTAACAGATGTCCCAATAGTTTAACAGATGTCCCAGTTGTTTCACAGATGTCTCAATAGTTTCACAGATGTCCCAATAGATTCACATATGTCCCAGTAGTTTTACAGATGTCCCAGTAGATTCACAGATGTCCCAATAGTTCAACAGATGTCCAGTAGTTTAACAGATGTCCCAGTAGTTTCACAGATGTCCCAGTAGGTTAACAGATGTCCCAGTAGGTTAACAGATATCCCCATAGTTCCACAGATGTCCCAATAGGTTCACAGATGTCCCAATAATTTCACAGATGTCCCAGAAGTTTTACAGATATTCCAGTAGGTTAACAGATGTCCCCATAGTTTTACAGATGTCCCAATAATTTAACAGATGTACCAGTAGTTTCACAGATGTCCCAGTAGTTTCAGAGATGTCCCAATAGTTTCACAGATGTCCCAATAAGTTCACATATGTCCCACTAGTGTCACAGATCACCCAGTCGTTTCACAGATGCCCCAATAGTTTCACATATGTCCCATTAGTTTCACAGATGTCCCCATAGTTTTACAGATGTCCCAATAATTTAACATGTACCAGTAGTTTGACAGATGTCCTAATAGTTTCACATATGTCCCCATAGTTTCACAGATGTCCCAATAGTTTCACATATGTCCCATTAGTTTCACAGATGTCCCCATAGATTCACAGATGTCCCAATAAGTTCACATATGTCCCAGTAGTGTCACAGATCACCCAGTCGTTTCACAGATGCCCCAATAGTTTCACATATGTCCCATTAGTTTCACAGATGTCCCAATAATTTCACAGATGTACTAGTAGTTTCACAGATGTCCCAATAGTTTCACAGATGTCCCAATAAGTTCACATATGTCCCACTAGTGTCACAGATCACCCAGTCGTTTCACAGATGCCCCAATAGTTTCACATATGTCCCATTTGTTTCACAGATGTCCCCATAGTTTTACAGATGTCCCAATAATTTAACATGTACCAGTAGTTTGACAGATGTCCTAATAGTTTCACATATGTCCCCATAGTTTCACAGATGTCCCAATAGTTTCACATATGTCCCATTAGTTTCACAGATGTCCCCATAGATTCACAGATGTCCCAATAAGTTCACATATGTCCCAGTAGTGTCACAGATCACCCAGTCGTTTCACAGATGCCCCAATATTTTCACATATGTCCCATTAGTTTCACAGATGTTCCAATAATTTCACAGATGTACCAGTAGTTTCACAGATGTCCCAATAGTTTCACAGATGTCCCAATAGTTTCACAGATGTCCCAGGAGATTTACAGATATTCCAGTAGGTTAACAGATGTCCCCATAGTTTCACAGATGTCCCAATAGTTTCACAGATGTCCCAATAGTTTCACAGATGTCCCAATAAGTTCACATATGTCCCACTAGTGTCACAGATCACCCAGTCGTTTCACAGATGCCCCAATAGTTTCACATATGTCCCATTAGTTTCACAGATGTCCCCATAGTTTTACAGATGTCCCAATAATTTAACAGATGTACCAGTAGTTTAACAGATGTCCCAATAGTTTAACAGATGTCCCAGTTGTTTCACAGATGTCTCAATAGTTTCACAGATGTCCCAATAGATTCACATATGTCCCAGTAGTTTTACAGATGTCCCAGTAGATTCACAGATGTCCCAATAGTTCAACAGATGTCCCAGTAGTTTAACAGATGTCCCAGTAGTTTCACAGATGTCCCAGTAAGTTAACAGATGTCCCAGTAGGTTAACAGATATCCCCATAGTTTCAAAGATGTCCCAATAGTTTCACAGATGTCCCAATAGGTTCACAGATGTCCCAATAATTTCACAGATGTCCCAGAAGTTTTACAGATATTCCAGTAGGTTAACAGATGTCCCCATAGTTTTACAGATGTCCCAATAATTTAACAGATGTACCAGTAGTTTCACAGATGTCCCAGTAGTTTCACAGATGTCGCAATAGTTTCACAGATGTCCCAATAAGTTCACATATGTCCCACTAGTGTCACAGATCACCCAGTCGTTTCTCAGATGCCCCAATAGTTTCACATATGTCCCATTAGTTTCACAGATGTCCCCATAGTTTTACAGATGTCCCAATAATTTAACAGATGTACCAGTAGTTTAACAGATGTCCCAATAGTTTAACAGATGTCCCAGTTGTTTCACAGATGTCTCAATAGTTTCACAGATGTCACAATAGATTCCCATATGTCCCAGTAGTTTTACAGATGTCTCAGTAGATTCACAGATGTCCCAATAGTTCAACAGATGTCCCAGTAGTTTAACAAATGTCCCAGTAGTTTCACAGATGTCCCAGTAGGTTAACAGATGTCCCAGTAGGTTAACAGATATCCCCATAGTTTCACAGATGTCCCAATAGTTTCACAGATGTCCCAATAGGTTCACATATGTCCCAGTAGTTTCACAGATGCCCCAATAGTTTCACATATGTCCCATTAGTTTCACAGATGTCCCCATAGTTTCACAGATGTCCCAATAATTTCACAGATGTACCAGTAGTTTCACAGATGTCCCAATAGGTTCACAGATGTCCCAATAATTTCACAGATGTCCCAGAAGTTTTACAGATATTCCAGTAGGTTAACAGATGTCCCCATAGTTTTACAGATGTCCCAATAATTTAACAGATGTACCAGTAGTTTCACAGATGTCCCAGTAGTTTCACAGATGTCCCAATAGTTTCACAGATGTCCCAATAAGTTCACATATGTCCCACTAGTGTCACAGATCACCCAGTCGTTTCACAGATGCCCCAATAGTTTCACATATGTCCCATTAGTTTCACAGATGTCCCCATAGTTTTACAGATGTCCCAATAATTGAACAGATGTACCAGTAGTTTAACAGATGTCCCAATAGTTTAACAGTTGTCCCAGTTGTTTCACAGATGTCTCAATAGTTTCACAGATGTCCCAATAGATTCCCATATGTCCCAGTAGTTTTACAGATGTCTCAGTAGATTCACAGATGTCCCAATAGTTCAACAGATGTCCCAGTAGTTTAACAAATGTCCCAGTAGTTTCACAGATGTCCCAGTAGGTTAACAGATGTCCCAGTAGGTTAACAGATATCCCCATAGTTTCACAGATGTCCCAATAGTTTCACAGATGTCACAATAGGTTCACATATGTCCCAGTAGTTTCACAGATGCCCCAATAGTTTCACATATGTCCCATTAGTTTCACAGATGTCCCCATAGTTTCACAGATGTCCCAATAATTTCACAGATGTACCAGTAGTTTCACAGATGTCCCAATAGTTTCACAGATGTCCCAATAGTTTCACAGATGTCCCAGAAGTTTTACAGATATTCCAGTAGGTTAACAGATGTCCCCATAGTTTCACAGATGTCCCAATAGTTTCAAAGATGTCCCAGTAGTTTTACAGATGTCCCAGTAGTTTCACAGATGATCCCAGTAGTTTCACAGATGCCCCAATAGTTTCACATATGTCCCATTAGTTGCACAGATGTCCCCATAGTTTCACAGATGTCCCAATAGTTTCACAGATGTCCCAATAAGTTCACATATGTCCCACTAGTGTCACAGATCACCCAGTCGTTTCACAGATGCCCCAATAGTTTCACATATGTTCCATTAGTTTCACAGATGTCCCCATAGTTTTACAGATGTCCCAATAATTTAACATGTACCAGTAGTTTCACAGATGTCCTAATAGTTTCACATATGTCCCATTAGTTTCACAGATGTCCCCATAGCTTCACAGATGTCCCAATAGTTTCACAGATGTCCCAATAGTTTCACAGATGTCCCAATAAGTTCACATATGTCCCACTAGTTTCACAGATCACCCAGTCGTTTCACAGATGCCCCAATAGTTTCAAATATGTCCCATTAGTTTCACAGATGTCCCCATAGTTTCACAGATGTCCCAATAATTTCACAGATGTACCAGTAGTTTCACAGATGTCCCAATAGTTTCACAGATGTCCCAATAGTTTCACAGATGTCCCAGGAGTTTTACAGATATTCCAGTAAGTTAACAGATGTCCCCATAGTTTCACAGATGTCCCAATAGTTTCAAAGATGTCCCAGTAGTTTTACAGATGTCCCAGTAGTTTCACAGATGATCCCAGTAGTTTCACAGATGCCCCAATAGTTTCACATATGTCCCATTAGTTGCACAATGTCCCCATAGTTTCACAGATGTCCCAATGGTTTCACAGATGTCCCAATAGTTTCACAGATGTCCCAATAAGTTCACATATGTCCCACTAGTGTCACAGATCACCCAGTCGTTTCACAGATGCCCCAATAGTTTCACATATGTCCCATTAGTTTCACAGATGTCCCCATAGTTTTACAGATGTCCCAATAATTTAACAGATGTACCAGTAGTTTCACAGATGTCCCAATAGTTTCACATATGTCCCATTAGTTTCACAGATGTCCCCATAGTTTCACAGATGTCCCAATAGTTTCACAGATGTCCCAATAGTTTCACAGATGTCCCAATAAGTTCACATATGTCCCAGTAGTTTCACAGATCACCCAGTCGTTTCACAGATGCCCCAATAGTTTCACATATGTCCCATTAGTTTCACAGATGTCCCCATAGTTTCACAGATGTCCCAGTAGTTTAACAGATGTCCCAGTAGTTTCACAGATGTCCCAGTAGGTTATCAGATGTCCCCATAGTTTCACAGATGTCCCAAAAGTTTCACAGATGTCCCAATAGGTTCACATATGTCCCAGTAGTTTCACAGATGCCACAATAGTTTCACATATGTCCCATTAGTTTCACAGATGTCCCCATAGTTTCACAGATGTCCCAATAATTTCACAGATGTACCAGTAGTTTCACAGATTTCCCAATAGTTTCACAGATGTCCCAATAGTTTCACAGATGTCCCAGAAGTTTTACAGATATTCCAGTAGGTTAACAGATGTCCCCATAGTTTCACAGATGTCCCAATAGTTTCAAAGATGTCCCAGTAGTTTTACAGATGTCCCGCTAGTTTCACAGATGATCCCAGTAGTTTCACAGATGCCCCAATAGTTTCACATATGTCCCATTAGTTTCACAGATGTCCCCATAGTTTCACAGATGTCCCAATAGTTTCACAGATGTCCCAATAAGTTCACATATGTCCCAGTAGTTTCACAGATCACCCAGTCGTTTCACAGATGCCCCAATAGTTTCACATATGTCCCATTAGTTTCACAGATGTCCCCATAGTTTCACAGATGTCCCAATAATTTAACAGATGTACCAGTAGTTTCACAGATGTCCCAATACTTTAACAGATGTCCCAAATAGTTTCACAGATGTCCCAATAGTTTCACAGATGTCCCAGAAGTTTAACAGATGTCCCAATAGTTTAACAGATGTCCCAGTTGTTTCACAGATGTCTCAATAGTTTCACAGATGTCCCAATAGTTTCACAGATGTCCCAATAGGTTCACATATGTCCCAGTAGTTTTACAGATGTCCCAGTAGTTTCACAGATGATCCCAGTAGTTTCACAGATGCCCCAATAGTTTCACATATGTCCCATTAGTTGCACAGATGTCCCCATAGTTTCACAGATGTCCCAATAGTTTCACAGATGTCCCAATAAGTTCACATATGTCCCACTAGTGTCACAGATCACCCAGTCGTTTCACAGATGCCCCAATAGTTTCACATATGTCCCATTAGTTTCACAGATGTCCCCATAGTTTTACAGATGTCCCAATAATTTAACATGTACCAGTAGTTTCACAGATGTCCTAATAGTTTCACATATGTCCCATTAGTTTCACAGATGTCCCCATAGCTTCACAGATGTCCCAATAGTTTCACAGATGTCCCAATAGTTTCACAGATGTCCCAATAAGTTCACATATGTCCCAGTAGTTTCACAGATCACCCAGTCGTTTCACAGATGCCCCAATAGTTTCAAATATGTCCCATTAGTTTCACAGATGTCCCCATAGTTTCACAGATGTCCCAATAATTTCACAGATGTACCAGTAGTTTCACAGATGTCCCAATAGTTTCACAGATGTCCCAATAGTTTCACAGATGTCCCAGGAGTTTTACAGATATTCCAGTAAGTTAACAGATGTCCCCATAGTTTCACAGATGTCCCAATAGTTTCAAAGATGTCCCAGTAGTTTTACAGATGTCCCAGTAGTTTCACAGATGATCCCAGTAGTTTCACAGATGCCCCAATAGTTTCACATATGTCCCATTAGTTGCACAATGTCCCCATAGTTTCACAGATGTCCCAATAGTTTCACAGATGTCCCAATAGTTTCACAGATGTCCCAATAAGTTCACATATGTCCCACTAGTGTCACAGATCACCCAGTCGTTTCACAGATGCCCCAATAGTTTCACATATGTCCCATTAGTTTCACAGATGTCGCCATAGTTTTACAGATGTCCCAATAATTTAACAGATGTACCAGTAGTTTCACAGATGTCCCAATAGTTTCACATATGTCCCATTAGTTTCACAGATGTCCCCATAGTTTCACAGATGTCCCAATAGTTTCACAGATGTCCCAATAGTTTCACAGATGTCCCAATAAGTTCACATATGTCCCAGTAGTTTCACAGATCACCCAGTCGTTTCACAGATGCCCCAATAGTTTCACATATGTCCCATTAGTTTCACAGATGTCCCCATAGTTTCACAGATGTCCCAGTAGTTTAACAGATGTCCCAGTAGTTTCACAGATGTCCCAGTAGGTTAACAGATGTCCCCATAGTTTCACAGATGTCCCAAAAGTTTCACAGATGTCCCAATAGGTTCACATATGTCCCAGTAGTTTCACAGATGCCCCAATAGTTTCACATATGTCCCATTAGTTTCACAGATGTCCCCATAGTTTCACAGATGTCCCAATAATTTCACAGATGTACCAGTAGTTTCACAGATGTCCCAATAGTTTAACAGATGTCCCAAATAGTTTCACAGATGTCCCAATAGATTCACAGATGTCCCAATAGTTTCACAGATTTCCCAATAGTTTCACAGATGTCCCAATAGTTTCACAGATGTCCCAGAAGTTTTACAGATATTCCAGTAGGTTAACAGATGTCCCCATAGTTTCACAGATGTCCCAATAGTTTCAAAGATGTCCCAGTAGTTTTACAGATGTCCCGCTAGTTTCACAGATGATCCCAGTAGTTTCACAGATGCCCCAATAGTTTCACATATGTCCCATTAGTTTCACAGATGTCCCCATAGTTTCACAGGTGTCCCAATAGTTTCAAAGATGTCCCAATAGTTTCACAGATGTCCCAATAAGTTCACATATGTCCCAGTAGTTTCACAGATCACCCAGTCGTTTCACAGATGCCCCAATAGTTTCACATATGTCCCATTAGTTTCACAGATGTCCCCATAGTTTCACAGATGTCCCAATAATTTCACAGATGTACCAGTAGTTTCATAGATGTCCCAATAGTTTAACAGATGTCCCAAATAGTTTCACAGATGTCCCAATAGATTCACAGATGTCCCAATAGTTTCACAGATTTCCCAATAGTTTCACAGATGTCCCAATAGTTTCACAGATGTCCCAGAAGTTTTACAGATATTCCAGTAGGTTAACAGATGTCCCCATAGTTTCACAGATGTCCCAATAGTTTCAAAGATGTCCCAGTAGTTTTACAGATGTCCCGCTAGTTTCACAGATGCCCCAATAGTTTCACATATGTCCCATTAGTTTCACAGATGTCCCCATAGTTTCACAGGTGTCCCAATAGTTTCAAAGATGTCCCAATAGTTTCACAGATGTCCCAATAAGTTCACATATGTCCCAGTAGTTTCACAGATCACCCAGTCGTTTCACAGATGCCCCAATAGTTTCACATATGTCCCATTAGTTTCACAGATGTCCCCATAGTTTCACAGATGTCCCAATAATTTAACAGATGTACCAGTAGTTTCACAGATGTCCCAATACTTTAACAGATGTCCCAAATAGTTTCACAGATGTCCCAATAGTTTCACAGATGTCCCAGAAGTTTAACAGATGTCCCAATAGTTTAACAGATGTCCCAGTTGTTTCACAGATGTCTCAATAGTTTCACAAATGTCCCAATAGTTTCACAAATGTCCCAATAGTTTCACAGATGTCCCAATAGGTTCACATATGTCCCAGTAGTTTTACAGATGTCCCAGTAGATTCACAGATGTCCCAATAGTTCAACAGATGTCCCAGTAGATTAACAGATGTCCCAATAGTTTCACAGATGTCCCAGTAGGTTAACAGATGTCCCCATAGTTTCACAGATGTCCCAATAGTTTCACAGATGTCCCAGTAGTTTTACAGATATCCCAGTAGGTTAACAGATGTCCCCATAGTTTCAAAGATGTACCAGTAGTTTCACAGATGTCCCAATAGTTTCACAGATGTCCCAATAGTTTCACACATTTCCCAATAGTTTCACATATGCCCCAGTAGTTTTACAGATGTCCCAATAGTTTCACAGATGTCCCAATAGTTTCACAGATGTCCCAATAGTTTCACAGATGTCCCAGAAGTTTTACAGATATTCCAGTAGGTTAACAGATGTCCCCATAGTTTCACAGATGTCCCAATAGTTTCAAAGATGTCCCAGTAGTTTTACAGATGTCCCGCTAGTTTCACAGATGATCCCAGTAGTTTCACAGATGCCCCAATAGTTTCACATATGTCCCATTAGTTTCACAGATGTCCCCATAGTTTCACAGGTGTCCCAATAGTTTCAAAGATGTCCCAATAGTTTCACAGATGTCCCAATAAGTTCACATATGTCCCAGTAGTTTCACAGATCACCCAGTCGTTTCACAGATGCCCCAATAGTTTCACATATGTCCCATTAGTTTCACAGATGTCCCCATAGTTTCACAGATGTCCCAATAATTTCACAGATGTACCAGTAGTTTCATAGATGTCCCAATAGTTTAACAGATGTCCCAAATAGTTTCACAGATGTCCCAATAGATTCACAGATGTCCCAATAGTTTCACAGATTTCCCAATAGTTTCACAGATGTCCCAATAGTTTCACAGATGTCCCAGAAGTTTTACAGATATTCCAGTAGGTTAACAGATGTCCCCATAGTTTCACAGATGTCCCAATAGTTTCAAAGATGTCCCAGTAGTTTTACAGATGTCCCGCTAGTTTCACAGATGATCCCAGTAGTTTCACAGATGCCCCAATAGTTTCACATATGTCCCATTAGTTTCACAGATGTCCCCATAGTTTCACAGGTGTCCCAATAGTTTCAAAGATGTCCCAATAGTTTCACAGATGTCCCAATAAGTTCACATATGTCCCAGTAGTTTCACAGATCACCCAGTCGTTTCACAGATGCCCCAATAGTTTCACATATGTCCCATTAGTTTCACAGATGTCCCCATAGTTTCACAGATGTCCCAATAATTTAACAGATGTACCAGTAGTTTCACAGATGTCCCAATACTTTAACAGATGTCCCAAATAGTTTCACAGATGTCCCAATAGTTTCACAGATGTCCCAGAAGTTTAACAGATGTCCCAATAGTTTAACAGATGTCCCAGTTGTTTCACAGATGTCTCAATAGTTTCACAAATGTCCCAATAGTTTCACAAATGTCCCAATAGTTTCACAGATGTCCCAATAGGTTCACATATGTCCCAGTAGTTTTACAGATGTCCCAGTAGATTCACAGATGTCCCAATAGTTCAACAGATGTCCCAGTAGATTAACAGATGTCCCAATAGTTTCACAGATGTCCCAGTAGGTTAACAGATGTCCCCATAGTTTCACAGATGTCCCAATAGTTTCACAGATGTCCCAGTAGTTTTACAGATATCCCAGTAGGTTAACAGATGTCCCCATAGTTTCAAAGATGTACCAGTAGTTTCACAGATGTCCCAATAGTTTCACAGATGTCCCAATAGTTTCACACATTTCCCAATAGTTTCACATATGCCCCAGTAGTTTTACAGATGTCCCAATAGTTTCACAGATGTCCCAATAGTTTCAGAGATGTCCCAATAGTTTCACAGATGTCCCAATAAGTTCACATATGTCCCACTAGTGTCACAGATCACCCAGTCGTTTCGCAGATGCCCCAATAGTTTCACATATGTCCCATTAGTTTCACAGATGTCCCCATAGTTTTACAGATGTCCCAATAATTTAACAGATGTACCAGTAGTTTAACAGATGTCCCAATAGTTTAACAGATGTCCCAGTTGTTTCACAGATGTCTCAATAGTTTCACAGATGTCCCAATAGATTCCCATATGTCCCAGTAGTTTTACAGATGTCTCAGTAGATTCACAGATGTCCCAATAGTTCAACAGATGTCCCAGTAGTTTAACAAATGTCCCAGTAGTTTCACAGATGTCCCAGTAGGTTAACAGATGTCCCAGTAGGTTAACAGATATCCCCATAGTTTCACAGATGTCCCAATAGTTTCACAGATGTCCCAATAGGTTCACATATGTCCCAGTAGTTTCACAGATGCCCCAATAGTTTCACATATGTCCCATTAGTTTCACAGATGTCCCCATAGTTTCACAGATGTCCCAATAATTTCACAGATGTACCAGTAGTTTCACAGATGTCCCAATAGTTTCACAGATGTCCCAATAGTTTCACAGATGTCCCAGAAGTTTTACAGATATTCCAGTAGGTTAACAGATGTCCCCATAGTTTCACAGATGTCCCAATAGTTTCAAAGATGTCCCAGTAGTTTTACAGATGTCCCAGTAGTTTCACAGATGTCCCAATCGTTTCACAGATGTCCCAATAAGTTCACATATGTCCCACTAGTGTCACAGATCACCCAGTCGTTTCACAGATGCCCCAATAGTTTCACATATGTTCCATTAGTTTCACAGATGTCCCCATAGTTTTACAGATGTCCCAATAATTTAACATGTACCAGTAGTTTCACAGATGTCCTAATAGTTTCACATATGTCCCATTAGTTTCACAGATGTCCCCATAGCTTCACAGATGTCCCAATAGTTTCACAGATGTCCCAATAGTTTCACAGATGTCCCAATAAGTTCACATATGTCCCAGTAGTTTCACAGATCACCCAGTCGTTTCACAGATGCCCCAATAGTTTCAAATATGTCCCATTAGTTTCACAGATGTCCCCATAGTTTCACAGATGTCCCAATAATTTCACAGATGTACCAGTAGTTTCACAGATGTCCCAATAGTTTCACAGATGTCCCAATAGTTTCACAGATGTCCCAGGAGTTTTACAAATATTCCAGTAAGTTAACAGATGTCCCCATAGTTTCACAGATGTCCCAATAGTTTCAAAGATGTCCCAGTAGTTTTACAGATGTCCCAGTAGTTTCACAGATGATCCCAGTAGTTTCACAGATGCCCAATAGTTTCACATATGTCCCATTAGTTGCACAATGTCCCCATAGTTTCACAGATGTCCCAATAGTTTCACAGATGTCCCAATAGTTTCACAGATGTCCCAATAAGTTCACATATGTCCCACTAGTGTCACAGATCACCCAGTCGTTTCACAGATGCCCCAATAGTTTCACATATGTCCCATTAGTTTCACAGATGTCCCCATAGTTTTACAGATGTCCCAATAATTTAACAGATGTACCAGTAGTTTCACAGATGTCCCAATAGTTTCACATATGTCCCATTAGTTTCACAGATGTCCCCATAGTTTCACAGATGTCCCAATAGTTTCACAGATGTCCCAATAGTTTCACAGATGTCCCAATAAGTTCACATATGTCCCAGTAGTTTCACAGATCACCCAGTCGTTTCACAGATGCCCCAATAGTTTCACATATGTCCCATTAGTTTCACAGATGTCCCCATAGTTTCACAGATGTCCCAGTAGTTTAACAGATGTCCCAGTAGTTTCACAGATGTCCCAGTAGGTTAACAGATGTCCCCATAGTTTCACAGATGTCCCAAAAGTTTCACAGATATCCCAATAGGTTCACATATGTCCCAGTAGTTTCACAGATGCCACAATAGTTTCACATATGTCCCATTAGTTTCACAGATGTCCCCATAGTTTCACAGATGTCCCAATAATTTCACAGATGTACCAGTAGTTTCACAGATGTCCCAATAGTTTAACAGATGTCCCAAATAGTTTCACAGATGTCCCAATAGATTCACAGATGTCCCAATAGTTTCACAGATTTCCCAATAGTTTCACAGATGTCCCAATAGTTTCACAGATGTCCCAGAAGTTTTACAGATATTCCAGTAGGTTAACAGATGTCCCCATAGTTTCACAGATGTCCCAATAGTTTCAAAGATGTCCCAGTAGTTTTACAGATGTCCCGCTAGTTTCACAGATGATCCCAGTAGTTTCACAGATGCCCCAATAGTTTCACATATGTCCCATTAGTTTCACAGATGTCCCCATAGTTTCACAGATGTCCCAATAGTTTCAAAGATGTCCCAATAGTTTCACAGATGTCCCAATAAGTTCACATATGTCCCAGTAGTTTCACAGATCACCCAGTCGTTTCACAGATGCCCCAATAGTTTCACATATGTCCCATTAGTTTCACAGATGTCCCCATAGTTTCACAGATGTCCCAATAATTTAACAGATGTACCAGTAGTTTCACAGATGTCCCAATACTTTAACAGATGTCCCAAATAGTTTCACAGATGTCCCAATAGTTTCACAGATGTCCCAGAAGTTTAACAGATGTCCCAATAGTTTAACAGATGTCCCAGTTGTTTCACAGATGTCTCAATAGTTTCACAGATGTCCCAATAGTTTCACAGATGTCCCAATAGGTTCACATATGTCCCAGTAGTTTTACAGATGTCCCAGTAGTTTCACAGATGATCCCAGTAGTTTCACAGATGCCCCAATAGTTTCACATATGTCCCATTAGTTGCACAGATGTCCCCATAGTTTCACAGATGTCCCAATAGTTTCACAGATGTCCCAATAAGTTCACATATGTCCCACTAGTGTCACAGATCACCCAGTCGTTTCACAGATGCCCCAATAGTTTCACATATGTCCCATTAGTTTCACAGATGTCCCCATAGTTTTACAGATGTCCCAATAATTTAACATGTACCAGTAGTTTCACAGATGTCCTAATAGTTTCACATATGTCCCATTAGTTTCACAGATGTCCCCATAGCTTCACAGATGTCCCAATAGTTTCACAGATGTCCCAATAGTTTCACAGATGTCCCAATAAGTTCACATATGTCCCAGTAGTTTCACAGATCACCCAGTCGTTTCACAGATGCCCCAATAGTTTCAAATATGTCCCATTAGTTTCACAGATGTCCCCATAGTTTCACAGATGTCCCAATAATTTCACAGATGTACCAGTAGTTTCACAGATGTCCCAATAGTTTCACAGATCTCCCAATAGTTTCACAGATGTCCCAGGAGTTTTACAGATATTCCAGTAAGTTAACAGATGTCCCCATAGTTTCACAGATGTCCCAATAGTTTCAAAGATGTCCCAGTAGTTTTACAGATGTCCCAGTAGTTTCACAGATGATCCCAGTAGTTTCACAGATGCCCCAATAGTTTCACATATGTCCCATTAGTTGCACAATGTCCCCATAGTTTCACAGATGTCCCAATAGTTTCACAGATGTCCCAATAGTTTCACAGATGTCCCAATAAGTTCACATATGTCCCACTAGTGTCACAGATCACCCAGTCGTTTCACAGATGCCCCAATAGTTTCACATATGTCCCATTAGTTTCACAGATGTCCCCATAGTTTTACAGATGTCCCAATAATTTAACAGATGTACCAGTAGTTTCACAGATGTCCCAATAGTTTCACATATGTCCCATTAGTTTCACAGATGTACCCATAGTTTCACAGATGTCCCAATAGTTTCACAGATGTCCCAATAGTTTCACAGATGTCCCAATAAGTTCACATATGTCCCAGTAGTTTCACAGATCACCCAGTCGTTTCACAGATGCCCCAATAGTTTCACATATGTCCCATTAGTTTCACAGATGTCCCCATATTTTCACAGATGTCCCAGTAGTTTAACAGATGTCCCAGTAGTTTCACAGATGTCCCAGTAGGTTAACAGATGTCCCCATAGTTTCACAGATGTCCCAAAAGTTTCACAGATGTCCTAATAGGTTCACATATGTCCCAGTAGTTTCACAGATGCCCCAATAGTTTCACATATGTCCCATTAGTTTCACAGATGTCCCCATAGTTTCACAGATGTCCCAATAATTTCACAGATGTACCAGTAGTTTCACAGATGTCCCAATAGTTTAACAGATGTCCCAAATAGTTTCACAGATGTCCCAATAGATTCACAGATGTCCCAATAGTTTCACAGATTTCCCAATAGTTTCACAGATGTCCCAATAGTTTCACAGATGTCCCAGAAGTTTTACAGATATTCCAGTAGGTTAACAGATGTCCCCATAGTTTCACAGATGTCCCAATAGTTTCAAAGATGTCCCAGTAGTTTTACAGATGTCCCGCTAGTTTCACACATGATCCCAGTAGTTTCACAGATGCCCCAATAGTTTCACATATGTCCCATTAGTTTCACAGATGTCCTCATAGTTTCACAGATGTCCCAATAGTTTCAAAGATGTCCCAATAGTTTCACAGATGTCCCAATAAGTTCACATATGTCCCAGTAGTTTCACAGATCACCCAGTCGTTTCACAGATGCCCCAATAGTTTCACATATGTCCCATTAGTTTCACAGATGTCCCCATAGTTTCACAGACGTCCCAATAATTTAACAGATGTACCAGTAGTTTCACAGATGTCCCAATACTTTAACAGATGTCCCAAATAGTTTCACAGATGTCCCAATAGTTTCACAGATGTCCCAGAAGTTTAACAGATGTCCCAATAGTTTAACAGATGTCCCAGTTGTTTCACAGATGTCTCAATAGTTTTACAAATGTCCCAATAGTTTCACAGATGTCCCAATAGGTTCACATATGTCCCAGTAGTTTTACAGATGTCCCAGTAGATTCACAGATGTCCCAATAGTTCAACAGATGTCCCAGTAGATTAACAGATGTCCCAATAGTTTCACAGATGTCCCAGTAGGTTAACAGATGTCCCCATAGTTTCACAGATGTCCCAATAGTTTCACAGATGTCCCAGTAGTTTTACAGATATCCCAGTAGGTTAACAGATGTCCCCATAGTTTCACAGATGTTCCAGTAGTTTCACAGATGTCCCAATAGTTTCACAGATGTCCCAATAGTTTCACACATTTCCCAATAGTTTCACATATGTCCCAGTAGTTTTACAGATGTCCCAATAGTTTCACAGATGTCCCAATAGTTTCACAGATGTCCCAATAGTTTCACAGATGTCCCAATAAGTTCACATATGTCCCACTAGTGTCACAGATCACCCAGTCGTTTCACAGATGCCCCAATAGTTTCACATATGTCCCATTAGTTTCACAGATGTCCCCATAGTTTTACAGATGTCCCAATAATTTTACAGATGTACCAGTAGTTTAACAGATGTCCCAATAGTTTAACAGATGTCCCAGTTGTTTCACAGATGTCTCAATAGTTTCACAGATGTCCCAATAGATTCACATATGTCCCAGTAGTTTTACAGATGTCCCATTAGATTCACAGATGTCCCAATAGGTTCACATATGTCCCAGTAGTTTCACAGATGCCCCAATAGTTTCACATATGTCCCATTAGTTTCACAGATGTCCCCATAGTTTCACAGATGTCCCAATAATTTCACAGATGTACCAGTAGTTTCACAGATGTCCCAATAGTTTCACAGATGTCCCAATAGTTTCACAGATGTCCCAGAAGTTTTACAGATATTCCAGTAGGTTAACAGATGTCCCCATAGTTTCACAGATGTCCCAATAGTTTCAAAGATGTCCCAGTAGTTTTACAGATGTCCCAGTAGTTTCACAAATCACCCAGTCGTTTCACAGATGCCCCAATAGTTTCAAATATGTCCCATTAGTTTCACAGATGTCCCCATAGTTTCACAGATGTCCCAATAATTTCACAGATGTACCAGTAGTTTCACAGATGTCCCAATAGTTTCACAGATCTCCCAATAGTTTCACAGATGTCCCAGGAGTTTTACAGATATTCCAGTAAGTTAACAGATGTCCCCATAGTTTCACAGATGTCCCAATAGTTTCAAAGATGTCCCAGTAGTTTTACAGATGTCCCAGTAGTTTCACAGATGATCCCAGTAGTTTCACAGATGCCCCAATAGTTTCACATATGTCCCATTAGTTGCACAATGTCCCCATAGTTTCACAGATGTCCCAATAGTTTCACAGATGTCCCAATAGTTTCACAGATGTCCCAATAAGTTCACATATGTCCCACTAGTGTCACAGATCACCCAGTCGTTTCACAGATGCCCCAATAGTTTCACATATGTCCCATTAGTTTCACAGATGTCCCGATAGTTTTACAGATGTCCCAATAATTTAACAGATGTACCAGTAGTTTCACAGATGTCCCAATAGTTTCACATATGTCCCATTAGTTTCACAGATGTACCCATAGTTTCACAGATGTCCCAATAGTTTCACAGATGTCCCAATAGTTTCACAGATGTCCCAATAAGTTCACATATGTCCCAGTAGTTTCACAGATCACCCAGTCGTTTCACAGATGCCCCAATAGTTTCACATATGTCCCATTAGTTTCACAGATGTCCCCATAGTTTCACAGATGTCCCAGTAGTTTAACAGATGTCCCAGTAGTTTCACAGATGTCCCAGTAGGTTAACAGATCTCCCCATAGTTTCACAGATGTCCCAAAAGTTTCACAGATGTCCTAATAGGTTCACATATGTCCCAGTAGTTTCACAGATGCCCCAATAGTTTCACATATGTCCCATTAGTTTCACAGATGTCCCCATAGTTTCACAGATGTCCCAATAATTTCACAGATGTACCAGTAGTTTCACAGATGTCCCAATAGTTTAACAGATGTCCCAAATAGTTTCACAGATGTCCCAATAGATTCACAGATGTCCCAATAGTTTCACAGATTTCCCAATAGTTTCACAGATGTCCCAATAGTTTCACAGATGTCCCAGAAGTTTTACAGATATTCCAGTAGGTTAACAGATGTCCCCATAGTTTCACAGATGTCCCAATAGTTTCAAAGATGTCCCAGTAGTTTTACAGATGTCCCGCTAGTTTCACACATGATCCCAGTAGTTTCACAGATGCCCCAATAGTTTCACATATGTCCCATTAGTTTCACAGATGTCCTCATAGTTTCACAGATGTCCCAATAGTTTCAAAGATGTCCCAATAGTTTCACAGATGTCCCAATAAGTTCACATATGTCCCAGTAGTTTCACAGATCACCCAGTCGTTTCACAGATGCCCCAATAGTTTCACATATGTCCCATTAGTTTCACAGATGTCCCCATAGTTTCACAGATGTCCCAATAATTTAACAGATGGACCAGTAGTTTCACAGATGTCCCAATACTTTAACAGATGTCCCAAATAGTTTCACAGATGTCCCAATAGTTTCACAGATGTCCCAGAAGTTTAACAGATGTCCCAATAGTTTAACAGATGTCCCAGTTGTTTCACAGATGTCTCAATAGTTTTACAAATGTCCCAGTAGATTCACAGATGTCCCAATAGTTCAACAGATGTCCCAGTAGATTAACAGATGTCCCAATAGTTTCACAGATGTCCCAGTAGGTTAACAGATGTCCCCATAGTTTCACAGATGTCCCAATAGTTTCACAGATGTCCCAGTAGTTTTACAGATATCCCAGTAGGTTAACAGATGTCCCCATAGTTTCACAGATGTTCCAGTAGTTTCACAGATGTCCCAATAGTTTCACAGATGTCCCAATAGTTTCACACATTTCCCAATAGTTTCACATATGTCCCAGTAGTTTTACAGATGTCCCAATAGTTTCACAGATGTCCCAATAGTTTCACAGATGTCCCAATAGTTTCACAGATGTCCCAATAAGTTCACATATGTCCCACTAGTGTCACAGATCACCCAGTCGTTTCACAGATGCCCCAATAGTTTCACATATGTCCCATTAGTTTCACAGATGTCCCCATAGTTTTACAGATGTCCCAATAATTTTACAGATGTACCAGTAGTTTAACAGATGTCCCAATAGTTTAACAGATGTCCCAGTTGTTTCACAGATGTCTCAATAGTTTCACAGATGTCCCAATAGATTCACATATGTCCCAGTAGTTTTACAGATGTCCCAGTAGATTCACAGATGTCCCAATAGGTTCACATATGTCCCAGTAGTTTCACAGATGCCCCAATAGTTTCACATATGTCCCATTAGTTTCACAGATGTCCCCATAGTTTCACAGATGTCCCAATAATTTCACAGATGTACCAGTAGTTTCACAGATGTCCCAATAGTTTCACAGATGTCCCAATAGTTTCACAGATGTCCCAGAAGTTTTACAGATATTCCAGTAGGTTAACAGATGTCCCCATAGTTTCACAGATGTCCCAATAGTTTCAAAGATGTCCCAGTAGTTTTACAGATGTCCCAGTAGTTTCACAGATGATCCCAGTAGTTTCACAGATGCCCCAATAGTTTCACATATGTCCCATTAGTTGCACAATGTCCCCATAGTTTCACAGATGTCCCAATAGTTTCACAGATGTCCCAATAGTTTCACAGATGTCCCAATAAGTTCACATATTTCCCACTAGTGTCACAGATCACCCAGTCGTTTCACAGATGCCCCAATAGTTTCACATATGTCCCATTAGTTTCACAGATGTCCCCATAGTTTTACAGATGTCCCAATAATTTAACAGATGTACCAGTAGTTTCACAGATGTCCCAATAGTTTCACATACGTCCCATTAGTTTCACAGATTTCCCCATAGTTTCACAGATGTCCCAATAGTTTCACAGATGTCCCAATAGTTTCACAGATGTCCCAATAAGTTCACATATGTCCCAGTAGTTTCACAGATCACCCAGTCGTTTCACAGATGCCCCAATAGTTTCACATATGTCCCATTAGTTTCACAGATGTCCCCATAGTTTCACAGATGTCCCAATAATTTAACAGATGTATCAGTAGTTTCACAGATGTCCCAATAGTTTAACAGATGTCCCAAATAGTTTCACAGATGTCCCAATAGTTTCACAGATGTCCCAGTTGTTTCACAGATGTCTCAATAATTTCACAGATGTCCCAATAGTTTCACAGATGTCCCAATAGATTCACATATGTCCCAGTAGTTTTACAGATGTCCCAGTAGATTCACAGATGTCCCAATAGTTCAACAGATGTCCCAGTAGTTTAACAGATGTCCCAGTAGTTTCACAGATGTCCCAGTAGGTTAACAGATGTCCCCATAGTTTCACAGATGTCCCAAAAGTTTCACAGATGTCCCAATAGGTTCACATATGTCCCAGTAGTTTCACAGATGCCCCAATAGTTTCACATATGTCCCATTAGTTTCACAGATGTCCCCATAGTTTCACAGATGTCCCAATAATTTCACAGATGTACCAGTAGTTTCACAGATGTCCCAATAGTTTAACAGATGTCCCAAATAGTTTCACAGATGTCCCAATAGATTCACAGAGGTCCCAATAGTTTCACAGATTTCCCAATAGTTTCACAGATGTCCCAATAGTTTCACAGATGTCCCAGAAGTTTTACAGATATTCCAGTAGGTTAACAGATGTCCCCATAGTTTCACAGATGTCCCAATAGTTTCAAAGATGTCCCAGTAGTTTTACAGATGTCCCGCTAGTTTCACAGATGATCCCAGTAGTTTCACAGATGCCCCAATAGTTTCACATATGTCCCATTAGTTTCACAGATGTCCCCATAGTTTCACAGATGTCCCAATAGTTTCACAGATGTCCCAATAGTTTCACAGATGTCCCAATAAGTTCACATATGTCCCAGTAGTTTCACAGATCACCCAGTCGTTTCACAGATGCCCGAATAGTTTCACATATGTCCCATTAGTTTCACAGATGTCCCCATAGTTTCACAGATGTCCCAATAATTTAACAGATGTACCAGTAGATTCACAGATGTCCCACTACTTTAACAGATGTCCCAAATAGTTTCACAGATGTCCCAATAGTTTCACAGATGTCCCAGAAGTTTAACAGATGTCCCAATAGTTTAACAGATGTCCCAGTTGTTTCACAGATGTCTCAATAGTTTCACAAATGTCCCAATAGTTTCACAAATGTCCCAATAGTTTCACAGATGTCCCAATAGGTTCACATATGTCCCAGTAGTTTTACAGATGTCCCAGTAGATTCACAGATGTCCCAATAGTTCAACAGATGTCCCAGTAGATTAACAGATGTCCCAATAGTTTCACAGATGTCCCAGTAGGTTAACAGATGTCCCCATAGTTTCACAGATGTCCCAATAGTTTCACAGATGTCCCAGTAGTTTTACAGATATCCCAGTAGGTTAACAGATGTCCCCATAGTTTCACAGATGTACCAGTAGTTTCACAGATGTCCCAATAGTTTCACAGATGTCCCAATAGTTTCACACATTTCCCAATAGTTTCACATATGTCCCAGTAGTTTTACAGATGTCCCAATAGTTTCACAGATGTCCCAATAGTTTCACAGATGTCCCAATAGTTTCACAGATGTCCCAATAAGTTCACATATGTCCCACTAGTGTCACAGATCACCCAGTCGTTTCGCAGATGCCCCAATAGTTTCACATATGTCCCATTAGTTTCACAGATGTCCCCATAGTTTTACAGATGTCCCAATAATTTAACAGATGTACCAGTAGTTTAACAGATGTCCCAATAGTTTAACAGATGTCCCAGTTGTTTCACAGATGTCTCAATAGTTTCACAGATGTCCCAATAGATTCCCATATGTCCCAGTAGTTTTACAGATGTCTCAGTAGATTCACAGATGTCCCAATAGTTCAACAGATGTCCCAGTAGTTTAACAAATGTCCCAGTAGTTTCACAGATGTCCCGGTAGGTTAACAGATGTCCCAGTAGGTTAACAGATATCCCCATAGTTTCACAGATGTCCCAATAGTTTCACAGATGTCCCAATAGGTTCACATATGTCCCAGTAGTTTCACAGATGCCCAATAGTTTCACATATGTCCCATTAGTTTCACAGATGTCCCCATAGTTTCACAGATGTCCCAATAATTTCACAGATGTACCAGTAGTTTCACAGATGTCCCAATAGTTTCACAGATGTCCCAATAGTTTCACAGATGTCCCAGAAGTTTTACAGATATTCCAGTAGGTTAACAGATGTCCCCATAGTTTCACAGATGTCCCAATAGTTTCAAAGATGTCCCAGTAGTTTTACAGATGTCCCAGTAGTTTCACAGATGTCCCAATAGTTTCACAGATGTCCCAATAAGTTCACATATGTCCCACTAGTGTCACAGATCACCCAGTCGTTTCACAGATGCCCCAATAGTTTCACATATGTTCCATTAGTTTCACAGATGTCCCCATAGTTTTACAGATGTCCCAATAATTTAACATGTACCAGTAGTTTCACAGATGTCCTAATAGTTTCACATATGTCCCATTAGTTTCACAGATGTCCCCATAGCTTCACAGATGTCCCAATAGTTTCACAGATGTCCCAATAGTTTCACAGATGTCCCAATAAGTTCACATATGTCCCAGTAGTTTCACAGATCACCCAGTCGTTTCACAGATGCCCCAATAGTTTCAAATATGTCCCATTAGTTTCACAGATGTCCCCATAGTTTCACAGATGTCCCAATAATTTCACAGATGTACCAGTAGTTTCACAGATGTCCCAATAGTTTCACAGATGTCCCAATAGTTTCACAGATGTCCCAGGAGTTTTACAGATATTCCAGTAAGTTAACAGATGTCCCCATAGTTTCACAGATGTCCCAATAGTTTCAAAGATGTCCCAGTAGTTTTACAGATGTCCCAGTAGTTTCACAGATGATCCCAGTAGTTTCACAGATGCCCCAATAGTTTCACATATGTCCCATTAGTTGCACAATGTCCCCATAGTTTCACAGATGTCCCAATAGTTTCACAGATGTCCCAATAGTTTCACAGATGTCCCAATAAGTTCACATATGTCCCACTAGTGTCACAGATCACCCAGTCGTTTCACAGATGCCCCAATAGTTTCACATATGTCCCATTAGTTTCACAGATGTCCCCATAGTTTTACAGATGTCCCAATAATTTAACAGATGTACCAGTAGTTTCACAGATGTCCCAATAGTTTCACATATGTCCCATTAGTTTCACAGATGTCCCCATAGTTTCACAGATGTCCCAATAGTTTCACAGATGTCCCAATAGTTTCACAGATGTCCCAATAAGTTCACATATGTCCCAGTAGTTTCACAGATCACCCAGTCGTTTCACAGATGCCCCAATAGTTTCACATATGTCCCATTAGTTTCACAGATGTCCCCATAGTTTCACAGATGTCCCAGTAGTTTAACAGATGTACCAGTAGTTTCACAGATGTCCCAATAGTTTCACAGATCTCCCAATAGTTTCACAGATGTCCCAGGAGTTTTACAGATATTCCAGTAAGTTAACAGATGTCCCCATAGTTTCACAGATGTCCCAATAGTTTCAAAGATGTCCCAGTAGTTTTACAGATGTCCCAGTAGTTTCACAGATGATCCCAGTAGTTTCACAGATGCCCCAATAGTTTCACATATGTCCCATTAGTTGCACAATGTCCCCATAGTTTCACAGATGTCCCAATAGTTTCACAGATGTCCCAATAGTTTCACAGATGTCCCAATAAGTTCACATATGTCCCACTAGTGTCACAGATCACCCAGTCGTTTCACAGATGCCCCAATAGTTTCACATATGTCCCATTAGTTTCACAGATGTCCCCATAGTTTTACAGATGTCCCAATAATTTAACAGATGTACCAGTAGTTTCACAGATGTCCCAATAGTTTCACATATGTCCCATTAGTTTCACAGATGTACCCATAGTTTCACAGATGTCCCAATAGTTTCACAGATGTCCCAATAGTTTCACAGATGTCCCAATAAGTTCACATATGTCCCAGTAGTTTCACAGATCACCCAGTCGTTTCACAGATGCCCCAATAGTTTCACATATGTCCCATTAGTTTCACAGATGTCCCCATAGTTTCACAGATGTCCCAGTAGTTTAACAGATGTCCCAGTAGTTTCACAGATGTCCCAGTAGGTTAACAGATGTCCCCATAGTTTCACAGATGTCCCAAAAGTTTCACAGATGTCCTAATAGGTTCACATATGTCCCAGTCGTTTCACAGATGCCCCAATAGTTTCACATATGTCCCATTAGTTTCACAGATGTCCCCATAGTTTCACAGATGTCCCAATAATTTCACAGATGTACCAGTAGTTTCACAGATGTCCCAATAGTTTAACAGATGTCCCAAATAGTTTCACAGATGTCCCAATAGATTCACAGATGTCCCAATAGTTTCACAGATTTCCCAATAGTTTCACAGATGTCCCAATAGTTTCACAGATGTCCCAGAAGTTTTACAGATATTCCAGTAGGTTAACAGATGTCCCCATAGTTTCACAGATGTCCCAATAGTTTCAAAGATGTCCCAGTAGTTTTACAGATGTCCCGCTAGTTTCACACATGATCCCAGTAGTTTCACAGATGCCCCAATAGTTTCACATATGTCCCATTAGTTTCACAGATGTCCTCATAGTTTCACAGATGTCCCAATAGTTTCAAAGATGTCCCAATAGTTTCACAGATGTCCCAATAAGTTCACATATGTCCCAGTAGTTTCACAGATCACCCAGTCGTTTCACAGATGCCCCAATAGTTTCACATATGTCCCATTAGTTTCACAGATGTCCCCATAGTTTCACAGATGTCCCAATAATTTAACAGATGTACCAGTAGTTTCACAGATGTCCCAATACTTTAACAGATGTCCCAAATAGTTTCACAGATGTCCCAATAGTTTCACAGATGTCCCAGAAGTTTAACAGATGTCCCAATAGTTTAACAGATGTCCCAGTTGTTTCACAGATGTCTCAATAGTTTTACAAATGTCCCAATAGTTTCACAGATGTCCCAATAGGTTCACATATGTCCCAGTAGTTTTACAGATGTCCCAGTAGATTCATAGATGTCCCAATAGTTCAACAGATGTCCCAGTAGATTAACAGATGTCCCAATAGTTTCACAGATGTCCCAGTAGGTTAACAGATGTCCCCATAGTTTCACAGATGTCCCAATAGTTTCACAGATGTCCCAGTAGTTTTACAGATATCCCAGTAGGTTAACAGATGTCCCCATAGTTTCACAGATGTACCAGTAGTTTCACAGATGTCCCAATAGTTTCACAGATGTCCCAATAGTTTCACACATTTCCCAATAGTTTCACATATGTCCCAGTAGTTTTACAGATGTCCCAATAGTTTCACAGATGTCCCAATAGTTTCACAGATGTCCCAATAGTTTCACAGATGTCCCAATAAGTTCACATATGTCCCACTAGTGTCACAGATCACCCAGTCGTTTCACAGATGCCCCAATAGTTTCACATATGTCCCATTAGTTTCACAGATGTCCCCATAGTTTTACAGATGTCCCAATAATTTTACAGATGTACCAGTAGTTTAACAGATGTCCCAATAGTTTAACAGATGTCCCAGTTGTTTCACAGATGTCTCAATAGTTTCACAGATGTCCCAATAGATTCACATATGTCCCAGTAGTTTTACAGATGTCCCAGTAGATTCACAGATGTCCCAATAGGTTCACATATGTCCCAGTAGTTTCACAGATGCCCCAATAGTTTCACATATGTCCCATTAGTTTCACAGATGTCCCCATAGTTTCACAGATGTCCCAATAATTTCACAGATGTACCAGTAGTTTCACAGATGTCCCAATAGTTTCACAGATGTCCCAATAGTTTCACAGATGTCCCAGAAGTTTTACAGATATTCCAGTAGGTTAACAGATGTCCCCATAGTTTCACAGATGTCCCAATAGTTTCAAAGATGTCCCAGTAGTTTTACAGATGTCCCAGTAGTTTCACAGATGATCCCAGTAGTTTCACAGATGCCCCAATAGTTTCACATATGTCCCATTAGTTGCACAATGTCCCCATAGTTTCACAGATGTCCCAATAGTTTCACAGATGTCCCAATAGTTTCACAGATGTCCCAATAAGTTCACATATGTCCCACTAGTGTCACAGATCACCCAGTCGTTTCACAGATGCCCCAATAGTTTCACATATGTCCCATTAGTTTCACAGATGTCCCCATAGTTTTACAGATGTCCCAATAATTTAACAGATGTACCAGTAGTTTCACAGATGTCCCAATAGTTTCACATACGTCCCATTAGTTTCACAGATTTCCCCATAGTTTCACAGATGTCCCAATAGTTTCACAGATGTCCCAATAGTTTCACAGATGTCCCAATAAGTTCACATATGTCCCAGTAGTTTCACAGATCACCCAGTCGTTTCACAGATGCCCCAATAGTTTCACATATGTCCCATTAGTTTCACAGATGTCCCCATAGTTTCACAGATGTCCCAATAATTTAACAGATGTATCAGTAGTTTCACAGATGTCCCAATAGTTTAACAGATGTCCCAAATAGTTTCACAGATGTCCCAATAGTTTCACAGATGTCCAAGTTGTTTCACAGATGTCTCAATAGTTTCACAGATGTCCCAATAGTTTCACAGATGTCCCAATAGATTCACATATGTCCCAGTAGTTTTACAGATGTCCCAGTAGATTCACAGATGTCCCAATAGTTCAACAGATGTCCCAGTAGTTTAACAGATGTCCCAGTAGTTTCACAGATGTCCCAGTAGGTTAACAGATGTCCCCATAGTTTCACAGATGTCCCAAAAGTTTCACAGATGTCCCAATAGGTTCACATATGTCCCAGTAGTTTCACAGATGCCCCAATAGTTTCACATATGTCCCATTAGTTTCACAGATGTCCCCATAGTTTCACAGATGTCCCAATAATTTCACAGATGTACCAGTAGTTTCACAGATGTCCCAATAGTTTAACAGATGTCCCAAATAGTTTCACAGATGTCCCAATAGATTCACAGAGGTCCCAATAGTTTCACAGATTTCCCAATAGTTTCACAGATGTCCCAATAGTTTCACAGATGTCCCAGAAGTTTTACAGATATTCCAGTAGGTTAACAGATGTCCCCATAGTTTCACAGATGTCCCAATAGTTTCAAAGATGTCCCAGTAGTTTTACAGATGTCCCGCTAGTTTCACAGATGATCCCAGTAGTTTCACAGATGCCCCAATAGTTTCACATATGTCCCATTAGTTTCACAGATGTCCCCATAGTTTCACAGATGTCCCAATAGTTTCACAGATGTCCCAATAGTTTCACAGATGTCCCAATAAGTTCACATATGTCCCAGTAGTTTCACAGATCACCCAGTCGTTTCACAGATGCCCGAATAGTTTCACATATGTCCCATTAGTTTCACAGATGTCCCCATAGTTTCACAGATGTCCCAATAATTTAACAGATGTACCAGTAGATTCACAGATGTCCCAATACTTTAACAGATGTCCCAAATAGTTTCACAGATGTCCCAATAGTTTCACAGATGTCCCAGAAGTTTAACAGATGTCCCAATAGTTTAACAGATGTCCCAGTTGTTTCACAGATGTCTCAATAGTTTCACAAATGTCCCAATAGTTTCACAAATGTCCCAATAGTTTCACAGATGTCCCAATAGGTTCACATATGTCCCAGTAGTTTTACAGATGTCCCAGTAGATTCACAGATGTCCCAATAGTTCAACAGATGTCCCAGTAGATTAACAGATGTCCCAATAGTTTCACAGATGTCCCAGTAGGTTAACAGATGTCCCCATAGTTTCACAGATGTCCCAATAGTTTCACAGATGTCCCAGTAGTTTTACAGATATCCCAGTAGGTTAACAGATGTCCCCATAGTTTCACAGATGTCCCCATAGTTTCACAGATGTCCCAAAAGTTTCACAGATGTCCCAATAGGTTCACATATGTCCCAGTAGTTTCACAGATGCCCCAATAGTTTCACATATGTCCCATTAGTTTCACAGATGTCCCCATAGTTTCACAGATGTCCCAATAATTTCACAGATGTACCAGTAGTTTCACAGATGTCCCAATAGTTTAACAGATGTCCCAAATAGTTTCACAGATGTCCCAATAGATTCACAGAGGTCCCAATAGTTTCACAGATTTCCCAATAGTTTCACAGATGTCCCAATAGTTTCACAGATGTCCCAGAAGTTTTACAGATATTCCAGTAGGTTAACAGATGTCCCCATAGTTTCACAGATGTCCCAATAGTTTCAAAGATGTCCCAGTAGTTTTACAGATGTCCCGCTAGTTTCACAGATGATCCCAGTAGTTTCACAGATGCCCCAATAGTTTCACATATGTCCCATTAGTTTCACAGATGTCCCCATAGTTTCACAGATGTCCCAATAGTTTCACAGATGTCCCAATAGTTTCACAGATGTCCCAATAAGTTCACATATGTCCCAGTAGTTTCACAGATCACCCAGTCGTTTCACAGATGCCCGAATAGTTTCACATATGTCCCATTAGTTTCACAGATGTCCCCATAGTTTCACAGATGTCCCAATAATTTAACAGATGTACCAGTAGATTCACAGATGTCCCAATACTTTAACAGATGTCCCAAATAGTTTCACAGATGTCCCAATAGTTTCACAGATGTCCCAGAAGTTTAACAGATGTCCCAATAGTTTAACAGATGTCCCAGTTGTTTCACAGATGTCTCAATAGTTTCACAAATGTCCCAATAGTTTCACAAATGTCCCAATAGTTTCACAGATGTCCCAATAGGTTCACATATGTCCCAGTAGTTTTACAGATGTCCCAGTAGATTCACAGATGTCCCAATAGTTCAACAGATGTCCCAGTAGATTAACAGATGTCCCAATAGTTTCACAGATGTCCCAGTAGGTTAACAGATGTCCCCATAGTTTCACAGATGTCCCAATAGTTTCACAGATGTCCCAGTAGTTTTACAGATATCCCAGTAGGTTAACAGATGTCCCCATAGTTTCACAGATGTACCAGTAGTTTCACAGATGTCCCAATAGTTTCACAGATGTCCCAATAGTTTCACACATTTCCCAATAGTTTCACATATGTCCCAGTAGTTTTACAGATGTCCCAATAGTTTCACAGATGTCCCAATAGTTTCACAGATGTCCCAATAGTTTCACAGATGTCCCAATAAGTTCACATATGTCCCACTAGTGTCACAGATCACCCAGTCGTTTCGCAGATGCCCCAATAGTTTCACATATGTCCCATTAGTTTCACAGATGTCCCCATAGTTTTACAGATGTCCCAATAATTTAACAGATGTACCAGTAGTTTAACAGATGTCCCAATAGTTTAACAGATGTCCCAGTTGTTTCACAGATGTCTCAATAGTTTCACAGATGTCCCAATAGATTCCCATATGTCCCAGTAGTTTTACAGATGTCTCAGTAGATTCACAGATGTCCCAATAGTTCAACAGATGTCCCAGTAGTTTAACAAATGTCCCAGTAGTTTCACAGATGTCCCGGTAGGTTAACAGATGTCCCAGTAGGTTAACAGATATCCCCATAGTTTCACAGATGTCCCAATAGTTTCACAGATGTCCCAATAGGTTCACATATGTCCCAGTAGTTTCACAGATGCCCCAATAGTTTCACATATGTCCCATTAGTTTCACAGATGTCCCCATAGTTTCACAGATGTCCCAATAATTTCACAGATGTACCAGTAGTTTCACAGATGTCCCAATAGTTTCACAGATGTCCCAATAGTTTCACAGATGTCCCAGAAGTTTTACAGATATTCCAGTAGGTTAACAGATGTCCCCATAGTTTCACAGATGTCCCAATAGTTTCAAAGATGTCCCAGTAGTTTTACAGATGTCCCAGTAGTTTCACAGATGTCCCAATAGTTTCACAGATGTCCCAATAAGTTCACATATGTCCCACTAGTGTCACAGATCACCCAGTCGTTTCACAGATGCCCCAATAGTTTCACATATGTTCCATTAGTTTCACAGATGTCCCCATAGTTTTACAGATGTCCCAATAATTTAACATGTACCAGTAGTTTCACAGATGTCCTAATAGTTTCACATATGTCCCATTAGTTTCACAGATGTCCCCATAGCTTCACAGATGTCCCAATAGTTTCACAGATGTCCCAATAGTTTCACAGATGTCCCAATAAGTTCACATATGTCCCAGTAGTTTCACAGATCACCCAGTCGTTTCACAGATGCCCCAATAGTTTCAAATATGTCCCATTAGTTTCACAGATGTCCCCATAGTTTCACAGATGTCCCAATAATTTCACAGATGTACCAGTAGTTTCACAGATGTCCCAATAGTTTCACAGATGTCCCAATAGTTTCACAGATGTCCCAGGAGTTTTACAGATATTCCAGTAAGTTAACAGATGTCCCCATAGTTTCACAGATGTCCCAATAGTTTCAAAGATGTCCCAGTAGTTTTACAGATGTCCCAGTAGTTTCACAGATGATCCCAGTAGTTTCACAGATGCCCCAATAGTTTCACATATGTCCCATTAGTTGCACAATGTCCCCATAGTTTCACAGATGTCCCAATAGTTTCACAGATGTCCCAATAGTTTCACAGATGTCCCAATAAGTTCACATATGTCCCACTAGTGTCACAGATCACCCAGTCGTTTCACAGATGCCCCAATAGTTTCACATATGTCCCATTAGTTTCACAGATGTCCCCATAGTTTTACAGATGTCCCAATAATTTAACAGATGTACCAGTAGTTTCACAGATGTCCCAATAGTTTCACATATGTCCCATTAGTTTCACAGATGTCCCCATAGTTTCACAGATGTCCCAATAGTTTCACAGATGTCCCAATAGTTTCACAGATGTCCCAATAAGTTCACATATGTCCCAGTAGTTTCACAGATCACCCAGTCGTTTCACAGATGCCCCAATAGTTTCACATATGTCCCATTAGTTTCACAGATGTCCCCATAGTTTCACAGATGTCCCAGTAGTTTAACAGATGTCCCAGTAGTTTCACAGATGTCCCAGTAGGTTAACAGATGTCCCCATAGTTTCACAGATGTCCCAAAAGTTTCACAGATATCCCAATAGGTTCACATATGTCCCAGTAGTTTCACAGATGCCACAATAGTTTCACATATGTCCCATTAGTTTCACAGATGTCCCCATAGTTTCACAGATGTCCCAATAATTTCACAGATGTACCAGTAGTTTCACAGATGTCCCAATAGTTTAACAGATGTCCCAAATAGTTTCACAGATGTCCCAATAGATTCACAGATGTCCCAATAGTTTCACAGATTTCCCAATAGTTTCACAGATGTCCCAATAGTTTCACAGATGTCCCAGAAGTTTTACAGATATTCCAGTAGGTTAACAGATGTCCCCATAGTTTCACAGATGTCCCAATAGTTTCAAAGATGTCCCAGTAGTTTTACAGATGTCCCGCTAGTTTCACAGATGATCCCAGTAGTTTCACAGATGCCCCAATAGTTTCACATATGTCCCATTAGTTTCACAGATGTCCCCATAGTTTCACAGATGTCCCAATAGTTTCAAAGATGTCCCAATAGTTTCACAGATGTCCCAATAAGTTCACATATGTCCCAGTAGTTTCACAGATCACCCAGTCGTTTCACAGATGCCCCAATAGTTTCACATATGTCCCATTAGTTTCACAGATGTCCCCATAGTTTCACAGATGTCCCAATAATTTAACAGATGTACCAGTAGTTTCACAGATGTCCCAATACTTTAACAGATGTCCCAAATAGTTTCACAGATGTCCCAATAGTTTCACAGATGTCCAAGAAGTTTAACAGATGTCCCAATAGTTTAACAGATGTCCCAGTTGTTTCACAGATGTCTCAATAGTTTCACAGATGTCCCAATAGTTTCACAGATGTCCCAATAGGTTCACATATGTCCCAGTAGTTTTACAGATGTCCCAGTAGTTTCACAGATGATCCCAGTAGTTTCACAGATGCCCCAATAGTTTCACATATGTCCCATTAGTTGCACAGATGTCCCCATAGTTTCACAGATGTCCCAATAGTTTCACAGATGTCCCAATAAGTTCACATATGTCCCACTAGTGTCACAGATCACCCAGTCGTTTCACAGATGCCCCAATAGTTTCACATATGTCCCATTAGTTTCACAGATGTCCCCATAGTTTTACAGATGTCCCAATAATTTAACATGTACCAGTAGTTTCACAGATGTCCTAATAGTTTCACATATGTCCCATTAGTTTCACAGATGTCCCCATAGCTTCACAGATGTCCCAATAGTTTCACAGATGTCCCAATAGTTTCACAGATGTCCCAATAAGTTCACATATGTCCCAGTAGTTTCACAGATCACCCAGTCGTTTCACAGATGCCCCAATAGTTTCAAATATGTCCCATTAGTTTCACAGATGTCCCCATAGTTTCACAGATGTCCCAATAATTTCACAGATGTACCAGTAGTTTCACAGATGTCCCAATAGTTTCACAGATCTCCCAATAGTTTCACAGATGTCCCAGGAGTTTTACAGATATTCCAGTAAGTTAACAGATGTCCCCATAGTTTCACAGATGTCCCAATAGTTTCAAAGATGTCCCAGTAGTTTTACAGATGTCCCAGTAGTTTCACAGATGATCCCAGTAGTTTCACAGATGCCCCAATAGTTTCACATATGTCCCATTAGTTGCACAATGTCCCCATAGTTTCACAGATGTCCCAATAGTTTCACAGATGTCCCAATAGTTTCACAGATGTCCCAATAAGTTCACATATGTCCCACTAGTGTCACAGATCACCCAGTCGTTTCACAGATGCCCCAATAGTTTCACATATGTCCCATTAGTTTCACAGATGTCCCCATAGTTTTACAGATGTCCCAATAATTTAACAGATGTACCAGTAGTTTCACAGATGTCCCAATAGTTTCACATATGTCCCATTAGTTTCACAGATGCCACAATAGTTTCACATATGTCCCATTAGTTTCACAGATGTCCCCATAGTTTCACAGATGTCCCAATAATTTCACAGATGTACCAGTAGTTTCACAGATGTCCCAATAGTTTAACAGATGTCCCAAATAGTTTCACAGATGTCCCAATAGATTCACAGATGTCCCAATAGTTTCACAGATTTCCCAATAGTTTCACAGATGTCCCAATAGTTTCACAGATGTCCCAGAAGTTTTACAGATATTCCAGTAGGTTAACAGATGTCCCCATAGTTTCACAGATGTCCCAATAGTTTCAAAGATGTCCCAGTAGTTTTACAGATGTCCCGCTAGTTTCACAGATGATCCCAGTAGTTTCACAGATGCCCCAATAGTTTCACATATGTCCCATTAGTTTCACAGATGTCCCCATAGTTTCACAGATGTCCCAATAGTTTCAAAGATGTCCCAATAGTTTCACAGATGTCCCAATAAGTTCACATATGTCCCAGTAGTTTCACAGATCACCCAGTCGTTTCACAGATGCCCCAATAGTTTCACATATGTCCCATTAGTTTCACAGATGTCCCCATAGTTTCACAGATGTCCCAATAATTTAACAGATGTACCAGTAGTTTCACAGATGTCCCAATACTTTAACAGATGTCCCAAATAGTTTCACAGATGTCCCAATAGTTTCACAGATGTCCAAGAAGTTTAACAGATGTCCCAATAGTTTAACAGATGTCCCAGTTGTTTCACAGATGTCTCAATAGTTTCACAGATGTCCCAATAGTTTCACAGATGTCCCAATAGGTTCACATATGTCCCAGTAGTTTTACAGATGTCCCAGTAGTTTCACAGATGATCCCAGTAGTTTCACAGATGCCCCAATAGTTTCACATATGTCCCATTAGTTGCACAGATGTCCCCATAGTTTCACAGATGTCCCAATAGTTTCACAGATGTCCCAATAAGTTCACATATGTCCCACTAGTGTCACAGATCACCCAGTCGTTTCACAGATGCCCCAATAGTTTCACATATGTCCCATTAGTTTCACAGATGTCCCCATAGTTTTACAGATGTCCCAATAATTTAACATGTACCAGTAGTTTCACAGATGTCCTAATAGTTTCACATATGTCCCATTAGTTTCACAGATGTCCCCATAGCTTCACAGATGTCCCAATAGTTTCACAGATGTCCCAATAGTTTCACAGATGTCCCAATAAGTTCACATATGTCCCAGTAGTTTCACAGATCACCCAGTCGTTTCACAGATGCCCCAATAGTTTCAAATATGTCCCATTAGTTTCACAGATGTCCCCATAGTTTCACAGATGTCCCAATAATTTCACAGATGTACCAGTAGTTTCACAGATGTCCCAATAGTTTCACAGATCTCCCAATAGTTTCACAGATGTCCCAGGAGTTTTACAGATATTCCAGTAAGTTAACAGATGTCCCCATAGTTTCACAGATGTCCCAATAGTTTCAAAGATGTCCCAGTAGTTTTACAGATGTCCCAGTAGTTTCACAGATGATCCCAGTAGTTTCACAGATGCCCCAATAGTTTCACATATGTCCCATTAGTTGCACAATGTCCCCATAGTTTCACAGATGTCCCAATAGTTTCACAGATGTCCCAATAGTTTCACAGATGTCCCAATAAGTTCACATATGTCCCACTAGTGTCACAGATCACCCAGTCGTTTCACAGATGCCCCAATAGTTTCACATATGTCCCATTAGTTTCACAGATGTCCCCATAGTTTTACAGATGTCCCAATAATTTAACAGATGTACCAGTAGTTTCACAGATGTCCCAATAGTTTCACATATGTCCCATTAGTTTCACAGATGTCCCCATAGTTTCACAGATGTCCCAATAGTTTCACAGATGTCCCAATAGTTTCACAGATGTCCCAATAAGTTCACATATGTCCCAGTAGTTTCACAGATCACCCAGTCGTTTCACAGATGCCCCAATAGTTTCACATATGTCCCATTAGTTTCACAGATGTCCCCATAGTTTCACAGATGTCCCAGTAGTTTAACAGATGTCCCAGTAGTTTCACAGATGTCCCAGTAGGTTAACAGATGTCCCCATAGTTTCACAGATGTCCCAAAAGTTTCACAGATGTCCTAATAGGTTCACATATGTCCCAGTAGTTTCACAGATGCCCCAATAGTTTCACATATGTCCCATTAGTTTCACAGATGTCCCCATGGTTTCACAGATGTCCCAATAATTTCACAGATGTACCAGTAGTTTCACAGATGTCCCAATAGTTTAACAGATGTCCCAAATAGTTTCACAGATGTCCCAATAGATTCACAGATGTCCCAATAGTTTCACAGATTTCCCAATAGTTTCACAGATGTCCCAATAGTTTCACAGATGTCCCAGAAGTTTTACAGATATTCCAGTAGGTTAACAGATGTCCCCATAGTTTCACAGATGTCCCAATAGTTTCAAAGATGTCCCAGTAGTTTTACAGATGTCCCGCTTTTTTCACAGATGATCCCAGTAGTTTCACAGATGCCCCAATAGTTTCACATATGTCCCATTAGTTTCACAGATGTCCTCATAGTTTCACAGATGTCCCAATAGTTTCAAAGATGTCCCAATAGTTTCACAGATGTCCCAATAAGTTCACATATGTCCCAGTAGTTTCACAGATCACCCAGTCGTTTCACAGATGCCCCAATAGTTTCACATATGTCCCATTAGTTTCACAGATGTCCCCATAGTTTCACAGATGTCCCAATAATTTAACAGATGTACCAGTAGTTTCACAGATGTCCCAATACTTTAACAGATGTCCCAAATAGTTTCACAGATGTCCCAATAGTTTCACAGATGTCCCAGAAGTTTAACAGATGTCCCAATAGTTTAACAGATGTCCCAGTTGTTTCACAGATGTCTCAATAGTTTCACAAATGTCCCAATAGTTTCACAGATGTCCCAATAGGTTCACATATGTCCCAGTAGTTTTACAGATGTCCCAGTAGATTCACAGATGTCCCAATAGTTCAACAGATGTCCCAGTAGATTAACAGATGTCCCAATAGTTTCACAGATGTCCCAGTAGGTTAACAGATGTCCCCATAGTTTCACAGATGTCCCAATAGTTTCACAGATGTCCCAGTAGTTTTACAGATATCCCAGTAGGTTAACAGATGTCCCCATAGTTTCACAGATGTACCAGTAGTTTCACAGATGTCCCAATAGTTTCACAGATGTCCCAATAGTTTCACACATTTCCCAATAGTTTCACATATGTCCCAGTAGTTTTACAGATGTCCCAATAGTTTCACAGATGTCCCAATAGTTTCACAGATGTCCCAATAGTTTCACAGATGTCCCAATAAGTTCACATATGTCCCACTAGTGTCACAGATCACCCAGTCGTTTCACAGATGCCCCAATAGTTTCACATATGTCCCATTAGTTTCACAGATGTCCCCATAGTTTTACAGATGTCCCAATAATTTAACAGATGTACCAGTAGTTTAACAGATGTCCCAATAGTTTAACAGATGTCCCAGTTGTTTCACAGATGTCTCAATAGTTTCACAGATGTCCCAATAGATTCACATATGTCCCAGTAGTTTTACAGATGTCCCAGTAGATTCACAGATGTCCCAATAGGTTCACATATGTCCCAGTAGTTTCACAGATGCCCCAATAGTTTCACATATGTCCCATTAGTTTCACAGATGTCCCCATAGTTTCACAGATGTCCCAATAATTTCACAGATGTACCAGTAGTTTCACAGATGTCCCAATAGTTTCACAGATGTCCCAATAGTTTCACAGATGTCCCAGAAGTTTTACAGATATTCCAGTAGGTTAACAGATGTCCCCATAGTTTCACAGATGTCCCAATAGTTTCAAAGATGTCCCAGTAGTTTTACAGATGTCCCAGTAGTTTCACAGATGATCCCAGTAGTTTCACAGATGCCCCAATAGTTTCACATATGTCCCATTAGTTGCACAATGTCCCCATAGTTTCACAGATGTCCCAATAGTTTCACAGATGTCCCAATAGTTTCACAGATGTCCCAATAAGTTCACATATGTCCCACTAGTGTCACAGATCACCCAGTCGTTTCACAGATGCCCCAATAGTTTCACATATGTCCCATTAGTTTCACAGATGTCCCCATAGTTTTACAGATGTCCCAATAATTTAACAGATGTACCAGTAGTTTCACAGATGTCCCAATAGTTTCACATACGTCCCATTAGTTTCACAGATTTCCCCATAGTTTCACAGATGTCCCAATAGTTTCACAGATGTCCCAATAGTTTCACAGATGTCCCAATAAGTTCACATATGTCCCAGTAGTTTCACAGATCACCCAGTCGTTTCACAGATGCCCCAATAGTTTCACATATGTCCCATTAGTTTCACAGATGTCCCCATAGTTTCACAGATGTCCCAATAATTTAACAGATGTATCAGTAGTTTCACAGATGTCCCAATAGTTTAACAGATGTCCCAAATAGTTTCACAGATGTCCCAATAGTTTCACAGATGTCCCAGTTGTTTCACAGATGTCTCAATAGTTTCACAGATGTCCCAATAGTTTCACAGATGTCCCAATAGATTCACATATGTCCCAGTAGTTTTACAGATGTCCCAGTAGATTCACAGATGTCCCAATAGTTCAACAGATGTCCCAGTAGTTTAACAGATGTCCCAGTAGTTTCACAGATGTCCCAGTAGGTTATCAGATGTCCCCATAGTTTCACAGATGTCCCAAAAGTTTCACAGATGTCCCAATAGGTTCACATATGTCCCAGTAGTTTCACAGATGCCCCAATAGTTTCACATATGTCCCATTAGTTTCACAGATGTCCCCATAGTTTCACAGATGTCCCAATAATTTCACAGATGTACCAGTAGTTTCACAGATGTCCCAATAGTTTAACAGATGTCCCAAATAGTTTCACAGATGTCCCAATAGATTCACAGAGGTCCCAATAGTTTCACAGATTTCCCAATAGTTTCACAGATGTCCCAATAGTTTCACAGATGTCCCAGAAGTTTTACAGATATTCCAGTAGGTTAACAGATGTCCCCATAGTTTCACAGATGTCCCAATAGTTTCAAAGATGTCCCAGTAGTTTTACAGATGTCCCGCTAGTTTCACAGATGATCCCAGTAGTTTCACAGATGCCCCAATAGTTTCACATATGTCCCATTAGTTTCACAGATGTCCCCATAGTTTCACAGATGTCCCAATAGTTTCACAGATGTCCCAATAGTTTCACAGATGTCCCAATAAGTTCACATATGTCCCAGTATTTTCACAGATCACCCAGTCGTTTCACAGATGCCCGAATAGTTTCACATATGTCCCATTAGTTTCACAGATGTCCCCATAGTTTCACAGATGTCCCAATAATTTAACAGATGTACCAGTAGATTCACAGATGTCCCAATACTTTAACAGATGTCCCAAATAGTTTCACAGATGTCCCAATAGTTTCACAGATGTCCCAGAAGTTTAACAGATGTCCCAATAGTTTAACAGATGTCCCAGTTGTTTCACAGTTGTCTCAATAGTTTCACAGATGTCCCAATAGTTTCACAGATGTCCCAATAGGTTCACATGTGTCCCAGTAGTTTTACAGATGTCCCAGTAGATTCACAGATGTCCCAATAGTTCAACAGATGTCCCAGTAGATTAACAGATGTCCCAATAGTTTCACAGATGTCCCAGTAGGTTAACAGATGTCCCCATAGTTTCACAGATGTCCCAATAGTTTCACAGATGTCCCAGTAGTTTTACAGATATCCCAGTAGGTTAACAGATTTCCCCATAGTTTCACAGATGTACCAGTAGTTTCACAGATGTCTCAATAGTTTCACAGATGTCCCAATAGTTTCACAGATGTCCCAATAGGTTCACATGTGTCCCAGTAGTTTTACAGATGTCCCAGTAGATTCACAGATGTCCCAATAGTTCAACAGATGTCCCAGTAGATTAACAGATGTCCCAATAGTTTCACAGATGTCCCAGTAGGTTAACAGATGTCCCCATAGTTTCACAGATGTCCCAATAGTTTCACAGATGTCCCAGTAGTTTTACAGATATCCCAGTAGGTTAACAGATTTCCGCATAGTTTCACAGATGTACCAGTAGTTTCACAGATGTCCCAATAGTTTCAGAGATGTCCCAATAGTTTCACACATTTCCCAATAGTTTCACATATGTCCTAGTAGTTTTACAGATGTCCCAATAGTTTCACAGATGTCCCAATAATTTAACAGATGTACCAGTAGTTTCACAGATGTCCCAATAGTTTAACAGATGTCCCAAATAGTTTCACAGATGTCCCAATAGTTTCACAGATGTCCCCATAGTTTCACAGATGTCCCAATAGTTTCACATATGTCCCATTAGTTTCACAGATGTCCCCATAGATTCACAGATGTCCCAATAAGTTCACATATGTCCCAGTAGTGTCACAGATCACCCAGTCGTTTCACAGATGCCCCAATAGTTTCACATATGTCTCATTAGTTTCACAGATGTCCCCATAGTTTCACAGATGTCCCAATAATTTAACAGATGTACCAGTAGTTTCACAGATGTCCCAAAAGTTTAACAGATGTCCCAAATAGTTTCACAGATGTCCCAATAGTTTCACAGATGTCCTAGGAGTTTCACAGATGTCCCAATAGTTTCACAGATGTCCCAGAAGTTTTACAGATATTCCAGTAGGTTAACAGATGTCCCCATAGTTTCACAGATGTCCCAATAGTTTCAAAGATGTCCCAGTAGTTTTACAGATGTCCCGGTAGTTTCACAGATGATCCCAGTAGTTTCACAGATGCCCCAATAGTTTCACATATGTCCCATTAGTTGCACAGATGTCCCCATAGTTTCACAGATGTCCCAATAGTTTCACAGATGTCCCAATAGTTTCACAGATGTCCTAATAAGTTCACATATGTCCCAGTAGTGTCACAGATCACCCAGTCGTTTCACAGATGCCCCAATAGTTTCACATATGTCCCATTAGTTTCACAGATGTCCCCATATTTTCACAGATGTCCCAATAATTTAACAGATGTACCAGTAGTTTCACAGATGTCCCAATAGTTTAACAGATGTCCCAAATAGTTTCACAGATGTCCCAATAGTTTCACAGATGTCCCAGAAGTTTAACAGATGTCCCAGTAGTGTCACAGATCACCCAGTCGTTTCACAGATGCCCCAACAGTTTCACATATGTCCCATTAGTTTCACAGATGTCCCCATAGTTTCACAGATGTCCCAATAATTTAACAGATGTACCAGTAGTTTCACAGATGTCCCAATAGTTTGACAGATGTCCCAAATAGTTTGACAGATGTCCCAATAGTTTCACAGATGTCCCAGGAGTTTAACCGATGTCCCAATAGTTTAACAGATGTCCCAGTTGTTTCACAGATGTCTCAATAGTTTCACAGATGTCCCAATAGTTTCACAGATGTCCCAATAGGTTCACATATGTCCCAGTAGTTTTACAGATGTCCCAGTAGATTCACAGATGTCCCAATAGTTCAACAGATGTCCCAGTAGTTTCACAGATGTCCCAGTAGGTTAACAGATGTCCCCATAGTTTCACAGATGTCCCAATAGTTTCACAGATGTCCCAGTAGTTTTACAGATATCCCAGTAGGTTAACAGATGTCCCCATAGTTTCACAGATGTACCAGTAGTTTCACAGATGGCCCAATAGTTTCACAGATGTCCCAATAGTTTCACACATTTCCCAATAGTTTCACATATGTCCCAGTAGTTTTACAGATGTCCCAATAGTTTCACAGATGTCCCAATAATTTAACAGATGTACCAGTAGTTTCACAGATGTCCCAATAGTTTAACAGATGTCCCAAATAGTTTCACAGATGTCCCAATAGTTTCACAGATGTCCCCATAGTTTCACAGATGTCCCAATAGTTTCACATATGTCCCATTAGTTTCACAGATGTCCCCATAGATTCACAGATGTCCCAATAAGTTCACATATGTCCCAGTAGTGTCACAGATCACCCAGTAGTTTCACAGATGCCCCAATAGTTTCACATATGTCCCATTAGTTTCACAGATGTCCCCATAGTTTCACAGATTTCCCAATAATTTCCCAGATGTTCCAGTAGTTTCACAGATGTCCCAATAGTTTAACAGATGTCCCAAATAGTTTCACAGATGTCCCCATAGTTTCACAGATGTCCCAATAATTTCACAGATGTCCCAATAGGTTCACATATGTCCCAGTAGTTTCACAGATGTCCCAATAGTTTCACAGATGTCCCAGAAGTTTAACAGATGTCCCAATAGTTTAACAGATGTCCCAGTTGTTTCACAGTTGTCTCAATAGTCTCACAGATGTCCCAATAGTTTCACAGATGTCCCAATAGGTTCACATGTGTCCCAGTAGTTTTACAGATGTCCCAGTAGATTCACAGATGTCCCAATAGTTCAACAGATGTCCCAGTAGATTAACAGATGTCCCAATAGTTTCACAGATGTCCCAGTAGGTTAACAGATGTCCCCATAGTTTCACAGATGTCCCAATAGTTTCACAGATGTCCCAGTAGTTTTACAGATATCCCAGTAGGTTAACAGATTTCCCCATAGTTTCACAGATGTACCAGTAGTTTCACAGATGTCCCAATAGTTTCAGAGATGTCCCAATAGTTTCACACATTTCCCAATAGTTTCACATATGTCCTAGTAGTTTTACAGATGTCCCAATAGTTTCACAGATGTCCCAATAATTTAACAGATGTACCAGTAGTTTCACAGATGTCCCAATAGTTTAACAGATGTCCCAAATAGTTTCACAGATGTCCCAATAGTTTCACAGATGTCCCCATAGTTTCACAGATGTCCCAATAGTTTCACATATGTCCCATTAGTTTCACAGATGTCCCCATAGATTCACAGATGTCCCAATAAGTTCACATATGTCCCAGTAGTGTCACAGATCACCCAGTCGTTTCACAGATGCCCCAATAGTTTCACATATGTCTCATTAGTTTCACAGATGTCCCCATAGTTTCACAGATGTCCCAATAATTTAACAGATGTACCAGTAGTTTCACAGATGTCCCAAAAGTTTAACAGATGTCCCAAATAGTTTCACAGATGTCCCAATAGTTTCACAGATGTCCTAGGAGTTTCACAGATGTCCCAATAGTTTCACAGATGTCCCAGAAGTTTTACAGATATTCCAGTAGGTTAACAGATGTCCCCATAGTTTCACAGATGTCCCAATAGTTTCAAAGATGTCCCAGTAGTTTTACAGATGTCCCGGTAGTTTCACAGATGATCCCAGTAGTTTCACAGATGCCCCAATAGTTTCACATATGTCCCATTAGTTTCACAGATGTCCCCATAGTTTCACAGATTTCCCAATAATTTCCCAGATGTTCCAGTAGTTTCACAGATGTCCCAATAGTTTAACAGATGTCCCAAATAGTTTCACAGATGTCCCCATAGTTTCACAGATGTCCCAATAATTTCACAGATGTCCCAATAGGTTCACATATGTCCCAGTAGTTTCACAGATGTCCCAATAGTTTCACAGATGTCCCAGAAGTTTAACAGATGTCCCAATAGTTTAACAGATGTCCCAGTTGTTTCACAGTTGTCTCAATAGTTTCAAAGATGTCCCAATAGTTTCACAGATGTCCCAATAGGTTCACATGTGTCCCAGTAGTTTTACAGATGTCCCAGTAGATTCACAGATGTCCCAATAGTTCAACAGATGTCCCAGTAGATTAACAGATGTCCCAATAGTTTCACAGATGTCCCAGTAGGTTAACAGATGTCCCCATAGTTTCACAGATGTCCCAATAGTTTCACAGATGTCCCAGTAGTTTTACAGATATCCCAGTAGGTTAACAGATTTCCCCATAGTTTCACAGATGTACCAGTAGTTTCACAGATGTCTCAATAGTTTCACAGATGTCCCAATAGTTTCACAGATGTCCCAATAGGTTCACATGTGTCCCAGTAGTTTTACAGATGTCCCAGTAGATTCACAGATGTCCCAATAGTTCAACAGATGTCCCAGTAGATTAACAGATGTCCCAATAGTTTCACAGATGTCCCAGTAGGTTAACAGATGTCCCCATAGTTTCACAGATGTCCCAATAGTTTCACAGATGTCCCAGTAGTTTTACAGATATCCCAGTAGGTTAACAGATTTCCCCATAGTTTCACAGATGTACCAGTAGTTTCACAGATGTCCCAATAGTTTCAGAGATGTCCCAATAGTTTCACACATTTCCCAATAGTTTCACATATGTCCTGGTAGTTTTACAGATGTCCCAATATTTTCACAGATGTCCCAATAATTTAACAGATGTACCAGTAGTTTCACAGATGTCCCAATAGTTTAACAGATGTCCCAAATAGTTTCACAGATGTCCCAATAGTTTCACAGATGTCCCCATAGTTTCACAGATGTCCCAATAGTTTCACATATGTCCCATTAGTTTCACAGATGTCCCCATAGATTCACAGATGTCCCAATAAGTTCACATATGTCCCAGTAGTGTCACAGATCACCCAGTCGTTTCACAGATGCCCCAATAGTTTCACATATGTCTCATTAGTTTCACAGATGTCCCCATAGTTTCACAGATGTCCCAATAATTTAACAGATGTACCAGTAGTTTCACAGATGTCCCAAAAGTTTAACAGATGTCCCAAATAGTTTCACAGATGTCCCAATAGTTTCACAGATGTCCTAGGAGTTTCACAGATGTCCCAATAGTTTCACAGATGTCCCAGAAGTTTTACAGATATTCCAGTAGGTTAACAGATGTCCCCATAGTTTCACAGATGTCCCAATAGTTTCAAAGATGTCCCAGTAGTTTTACAGATGTCCCGGTAGTTTCACAGATGATCCCAGTAGTTTCACAGATGCCCCAATAGTTTCACATATGTCCCATTAGTTGCACAGATGTCCCCATAGTTTCACAGATGTCCCAATAGTTTCACAGATGTCCCAATAGTTTCACAGATGTCCTAATAAGTTCACATATGTCCCAGTAGTGTCACAGATCACCCAGTCGTTTCACAGATGCCCCAATAGTTTCACATATGTCCCATTAGTTTCACAGATGTCCCCATAGTTTCACAGATGTCCCAATAATTTAACAGATGTACCAGTAGTTTCACAGATGTCCCAATAGTTTAACAGATGTCCCAAATAGTTTCACAGATGTCCCAATAGTTTCACAGATGTCCCAGAAGTTTAACAGATGTCCCAGTAGTGTCACAGATCACCCAGTCGTTTCACAGATGCCCCAACAGTTTCACATATGTCCCATTAGTTTCACAGATGTCCCCATAGTTTCACAGATGTCCCAATAATTTAACAGATGTACCAGTAGTTTCACAGATGTCCCAATAGTTTGACAGATGTCCCAAATAGTTTGACAGATGTCCCAATAGTTTCACAGATGTCCCAGGAGTTTAACCGATGTCCCAATAGTTTAACAGATGTCCCAGTTGTTTCACAGATGTCTCAATAGTTTCACAGATGTCCCAATAGTTTCACAGATGTCCCAATAGGTTCACATATGTCCCAGTAGTTTTACAGATGTCCCAGTAGATTCACAGATGTCCCAATAGTTCAACAGATGTCCCAGTAGTTTCACAGATGTCCCAGTAGGTTAACAGATGTCCCCATAGTTTCACAGATGTCCCAATAGTTTCACAGATGTCCCAGTAGTTTTACAGATATCCCAGTAGGTTAACAGATGTCCCCATAGTTTCACAGATGTACCAGTAGTTTCACAGATGTCCCAATAGTTTCACAGATGTCCCAATAGTTTCACACATTTCCCAATAGTTTCACATATGTCCCAGTAGTTTTACAGATGTCCCAATAGTTTCACAGATGTCCCAATAATTTAACAGATGTACCAGTAGTTTCACAGATGTCCCAATAGTTTAACAGATGTCCCAAATAGTTTCACAGATGTCCCAATAGTTTCACAGATGTCCCCATAGTTTCACAGATGTCCCAATAGTTTCACATATGTCCCATTAGTTTCACAGATGTCCCCATAGATTCACAGATGTCCCAATAAGTTCACATATGTCCCAGTAGTGTCACAGATCACCCAGTAGTTTCACAGATGCCCCAATAGTTTCACATATGTCCCATTAGTTTCACAGATGTCCCCATAGTTTCACAGATTTCCCAATAATTTCCCAGATGTTCCAGTCGTTTCACAGATGTCCCAATAGTTTAACAGATGTCCCAAATAGTTTCACAGATGTCCCCATAGTTTCACAGATGTCCCAATAATTTCACAGATGTCCCAATAGGTTCACATATGTCCCAGTAGTTTCACAGATGCCCCATTAGTTTCACAGATGTCTCAATAGTTTCACAGATGTCTAAATAGTTTCACAGATGTCCCAATAGTTTAACAGATGTCCCAGTTGTTTCACAGATGTCTCAATAGTTTCACAGATGTCCCAATAGTTTCACAGATGTCCCAATAGGTTCACATATGTCCCAGTAGTTTTACAGATGTCCCAGTAGATTCACAGATGTCCCAATAGTTCAACAGATGTCCCAGTAGTTTAACAGATGTCCCAGTAGTTTCACAGATGTCCCAGTAGGTTAACAGATGTCCCCATAGTTTCACAGATGTCCCAATAGTTTCACAGATGTCCCAGTAGTTTTACAGATATCCCAGTAGGTTAACAGATGTCCCCATAGTTTCACAGATGTACCAGTAGTTTCACAGATGTCCCAATAGTTTCACAGATGTCGCAATAGTTTCACACATTTCCCAATAGTTTCACATATGTCCCAATAGTTTCACAGATGTCCCAATAGGTTCACATATGTCCCAGTAGTTTCACAGATCACCCAGTAGTTTCACAGATGCCCCAATAGTTTCACATATGTCCCATTAGTTTCACAGATGTCCCCATAGTTTCACAGATTTCCCAATAATTTCACAGATGTACCAGTAGTTTCACAGATGTCCCAATAGTTTAACAGATGTCCCAAATAGTTTCACAGATGTCCCCATAGTTTCACAGATGTCCCAATAATTTCACAGATGTCCCAATAGGTTCACATATGTCCCAGTAGTTTCACAGATGCCCCAATAGTTTCACATATGTCCCATTAGTTTCACAGATGTCCCCATAGTTTCACAGATGTCCCAATAATTTCACAGATGTACCAGTAGTTTCACAGATGTCCCAATAATTTAACAGATGTCCCAAATAGTTTCACAGATGTCCCAGAAGTTTTACAGATATTCCAGTAGGTTAACAGATGTCCCCATAGTTTCACAGATGTCCCAATAGTTTCAAAGATGTCCCAGTAGTTTTACAGATGTCCCGGTAGTTTCACAGATGATCCCAGTAGTTTCACAGATGCCCCAATAGTTTCACATATGTCCCATTAGTTTCACAGATGTCCCCATAGTTTCACAGATGTACCAGTAGTTTCACAGATGTCCCAATAGTTTAACAGATGTCCCAAATAGTTTCACAGATGTCCCAATAGTTTCACAGATGTCCCAGAAGTTTAACAGATGTCCCAGTAGTGTCACAGATCACCCAGTCGTTTCACAGATGCCCCAATAGTTTCACATATGTCCCATTAGTTTCACAGATGTCCCCATAGTTTCACAGATGTCCCAATAATTTAACAGATGTACCAGTAGTTTCACAGATGTCCCAATAGTTTAACAGATGTCCCAAATAGTTTGACAGATGTCCCAATAGTTTCACAGATGTCCCAGGAATTTAACAGATGTCCCAATAGTTTAACAGATGTCCCAGTTGTTTCACAGATGTCTCAATAATTTCACAGATGTCCCAATAGTTTCACAGATGTCCCAATAGGTTCACATATGTCCCAGTAGTTTTACAGATGTCCCAGTACATTCACAGATGTCCCAATAGTTCAACAGATGTCCCAGTAGTTTCACAGATGTCCCAGTAGGTTAACAGATGTCCCCATAGTTTCACAGATGTCCCAATAGTTTCACAGATGTCCCAGTAGTTTTACAGATATCCCAGTAGGTTAACAGATGTCCCCATAGTTTCACAGATGTACCAGTAGTTTCACAGATGTCCCAATAGTTTCACAGATGTCCCAATAGTTTCACACATTTCCCAATAGTTTCACATATGTCCCAGTAGTTTTACAGATGTCCCAATAGTTTCACAGATGTCCCAATAATTTAACAGATGTACCAGTAGTTTCACAGATGTCCCAATAGTTTAACAGATGTCCCAAATAGTTTCACAGAAGTCCCAATAGTTTCACAGATGTCCCCATAGTTTCACAGATGTCCCAATAGTTTCACATATGTCCCATTAGTTTCACAGATGTCCCCATAGATTCACAGATGTCCCAATAAGTTCACATATGTCCCAGTAGTGTCACAGATCACCCAGTCGTTTCACAGATGCCCCAATAGTTTCACATATGTCCCATTAGTTTCACAGATGTCCCCATAGTTTCACAGATGTCCCAATAATTTAACAGATGTACCAGTAGTTTCACAGATGTCCCAATAGTTTAACAGATGTCCCAAATAGTTTTACAGATGTCCCAATAGTTTCACAGATATCCCAGGAGTTTAACAGATGTCCCAGTAGATTCACAGATGTCCCAAAAGTTCAACAGATGTCCCAGTAGTTTCACAGATGTCCCAATAGTTTCACAGATGTCCCAATAGGTTCACATATGTCCCAGTAGTTTTACAGATGTCCCAGTAGATTCACAGATGTCCCAATAGTTCAACAGATGTCCCAGTAGTTTCACAGATGTCCCAGTAGGTTAACAGATGTCCCCATAGTTTCACAGATGTCCCAATAGTTTCACAGATTTCCCAATAATTTCACAGATGTACCAGTAGTTTCACAGATGTCCCAATAGTTTAACAGATGTCCCAAATAGTTTCACAGATGTCCCCATAGTTTCACAGATGTCCCAATAATTTCACAGATGTCCCAATAGGTTCACATATGTCCCAGTAGTTTCACAGATGCCCCAATAGTTTCACATATGTCCCATTAGTTTCACAGATGTCCCCATAGTTTCACAGATGTCCCAATAATTTCACAGATGTACCAGTAGTTTCACAGATGTCCCAATAATTTAACAGATGTCCCAAATAGTTTCACAGATGTCCCAGAAGTTTTACAGATATTCCAGTAGGTTAACAGATGTCCCCATAGTTTCACAGATGTCCCAATAGTTTCAAAGATGTCCCAGTAGTTTTACAGATGTCCCGGTAGTTTCACAGATGATCCCAGTAGTTTCACAGATGCCCCAATAGTTTCACATATGTCCCATTAGTTTCACAGATGTCCCCATAGTTTCACAGATGTACCAGTAGTTTCACAGATGTCCCAATAGTTTAACAGATGTCCCAAATAGTTTCACAGATGTCCCAATAGTTTCACAGATGTCCCAGAAGTTTAACAGATGTCCCAGTAGTGTCACAGATCACCCAGTCGTTTCACAGATGCCCCAATAGTTTCACATATGTCCCATTAGTTTCACAGATGTCCCCATAGTTTCACAGATGTCCCAATAATTTAACAGATGTACCAGTAGTTTCACAGATGTCCCAATAGTTTAACAGATGTCCCAAATAGTTTGACAGATGTCCCAATAGTTTCACAGATGTCCCAGGAATTTAACAGATGTCCCAATAGTTTAACAGATGTCCCAGTTGTTTCACAGATGTCTCAATAATTTCACAGATGTCCCAATAGTTTCACAGATGTCCCAATAGGTTCACATATGTCCCAGTAGTTTTACAGATGTCCCAGTACATTCACAGATGTCCCAATAGTTCAACAGATGTCCCAGTAGTTTCACAGATGTCCCAGTAGGTTAACAGATGTCCCCATAGTTTCACAGATGTCCCAATAGTTTCACAGATGTCCCAGTAGTTTTACAGATATCCCAGTAGGTTAACAGATGTCCCCATAGTTTCACAGATGTACCAGTAGTTTCACAGATGTCCCAATAGTTTCACAGATGTCCCAATAGTTTCACACATTTCCCAATAGTTTCACATATGTCCCAGTAGTTTTACAGATGTCCCAATAGTTTCACAGATGTCCCAATAATTTAACAGATGTACCAGTAGTTTCACAGATGTCCCAATAGTTTAACAGATGTCCCAAATAGTTTCACAGAAGTCCCAATAGTTTCACAGATGTCCCCATAGTTTCACAGATGTCCCAATAGTTTCACATATGTCCCATTAGTTTCACAGATGTCCCCATAGATTCACAGATGTCCCAATAAGTTCACATATGTCCCAGTAGTGTCACAGATCACCCAGTCGTTTCACAGATGCCCCAATAGTTTCACATATGTCCCATTAGTTTCACAGATGTCCCCATAGTTTCACAGATGTCCCAATAATTTAACAGATGTACCAGTAGTTTCACAGATGTCCCAATAGTTTAACAGATGTCCCAAATAGTTTTACAGATGTCCCAATAGTTTCACAGATATCCCAGGAGTTTAACAGATGTCCCAGTAGATTCACAGATGTCCCAAAAGTTCAACAGATGTCCCAGTAGTTTCACAGATGTCCCAATAGTTTCACAGATGTCCCAATAGGTTCACATATGTCCCAGTAGTTTTACAGATGTCCCAGTAGATTCACAGATGTCCCAATAGTTCAACAGATGTCCCAGTAGTTTCACAGATGTCCCAGTAGGTTAACAGATGTCCCCATAGTTTCACAGATGTCCCAATAGTTTCACAGATGTCCCAGTAGTTTCACAGATGTCCCAATAGTTTAACACATGTCCCAAATAGTTTCACAGATGTCCCAGTAGTTTCACAGATGTCCCAGTAATTTCACAGATGTCCCAATAGTTTCACAGATGTCCCAGTAGTTTCACAGATGTCCCAATAGTTTAACAGATGTCCCAAATAGTTTCACAGATGTCCCAATAGTTTAACAGATGTCCCAGTAGTTTCACAGATGCCCCAATAGTTTCACATATGTCCCATTAGTTTCACAGATGTCCCAATAAGTTCACATATGTCCCAGTAGTGTCACAGATCACCCAGTCGTTTCACAGATGCCCCAATAGTTTCACATATGTCCCATTAGTTTCACAGATGTCCCCATAGTTTCACAGATGTCCCAATAATTTAACAGATGTACCAGTAGTTTCACAGATGTCCCAATAGTTTAACAGATGTCCCAAATAGTTTGACAGATGTCCCAATAGTTTCACAGATGTTCCAGGAGTTTAACAGATGTCCCAGTAGATTCACAGATGTCCCAATAGTTCAACAGATGTCCCAGTAGTTTCACAGATGTCCCAATAGTTTCACAGATGTCCCAATAGGTTCACATATGTCCCAGTAGTTTTACAGATGTCCCAGTAGATTCACAGATGTCCCAATAGTTCAACAGATGTCCCAGTAGTTTCACAGATGTCCCAGTAGGTTAACAGATGTCCCCATAGTTTCACAGATGTCCCAATAGTTTGACAGATGTCCCAGTAGTTTCACAGATGTCCCAATAGTTTAACACATGTCCCAAATAGTTTCACAGATGTCCCAGTAGTTTCACAGATGTCCCAGTAGTTTCACAGATGTCCCAATAGTTTCACAGATGTCCCAGTAGTTTCACAGATGTCCCAATAGTTTAACAGATGTCCCAAATAGTTTCACAGATGTCCCAATAGTTTCACAGATGTCCCAGTAGTTTCACAGATGCCCCAATCGTTTCACATATGTCCCATTAGTTTCACAGATGTCCCAATAAGTTCACATATGTCCCAGTAGTGTCACAGATCACCCAGTCGTTTCACAGATGCCCCAATAGTTTCACATATGTCCCATTAGTTTCACAGATGTTCCCATAGTTTCACAGATGTCCCAATAATTTAACAGATGTACCAGTAGTTTCACAGATGTCCCAATAGTTTAACAGATGTCCCAAATAGTTTGACAGATGTCCCAATAGTTTCACAGATGTCCCAGGAGTTTAACAGATGTCCCAATAGTTTAACAGATGTCCCAGTTGTTTCACAGATGTCCCAGTAGTTTCACAGATGTCCCAATAGTTTCACAGATGTCCCAATAGGTTCACATATGTCCCAGTAGTTTTACAGATGTCCCAGTAGTTTCACAGATGCCCCAATAGTTTCACATATGTCCCATTAGTTTCACAGATGTCCCAATAAGTTCACATATGTCCCAGTAGTGTCACAGATCACCCAGTCGTTTCACAGATGCCCCAATAGTTTCACATATGTCCCATTAGTTTCACAGATGTCCCCATAGTTTCACAGATGTCCCAATAATTTAACAGATGTACCAGTAGTTTCACAGATGTCCCAATAGTTTAACAGATGTCCCAAATAGTTTGACAGATGTCCCAATAGTTTCACAGATGTTCCAGGAGTTTAACAGATGTCCCAGTAGATTCACAGATGTCCCAATAGTTCAACAGATGTCCCAGTAGTTTCACAGATGTCCCAATAGTTTCACAGATGTCCCAATAGGTTCACATATGTCCCAGTAGTTTTACAGATGTCCCAGTAGATTCACAGATGTCCCAATAGTTCAACAGATGTCCCAGTAGTTTCACAGATGTCCCAGTAGGTTAACAGATGTCCCCATAGTTTCACAGATGTCCCAATAGTTTGACAGATGTCCCAGTAGTTTCACAGATGTCCCAATAGTTTAACACATGTCCCAAATAGTTTCACAGATGTCCCAGTAGTTTCACAGATGTCCCAGTAGTTTCACAGATGTCCCAATAGTTTCACAGATGTCCCAGTAGTTTCACAGATGTCCCAATAGTTTAACAGATGTCCCAAATAGTTTCACAGATGTCCCAATAGTTTCACAGATGTCCCAGTAGTTTCACAGATGCCCCAATCGTTTCACATATGTCCCATTAGTTTCACAGATGTCCCAATAAGTTCACATATGTCCCAGTAGTGTCACAGATCACCCAGTCGTTTCACAGATGCCCCAATAGTTTCACATATGTCCCATTAGTTTCACAGATGTTCCCATAGTTTCACAGATGTCCCAATAATTTAACAGATGTACCAGTAGTTTCACAGATGTCCCAATAGTTTAACAGATGTCCCAAATAGTTTGACAGATGTCCCAATAGTTTCACAGATGTCCCAGGAGTTTAACAGATGTCCCAATAGTTTAACAGATGTCCCAGTTGTTTCACAGATGTCCCAGTAGTTTCACAGATGTCCCAATAGTTTCACAGATGTCCCAATAGGTTCACATATGTCCCAGTAGTTTTACAGATGTCCCAGTAGATTCACAGATGTCCCAATAGTTCAACAGATGTCCCAGTAGTTTCACAGATGTCCCAGTAGTTTAACAGATGTCCCCATAGTTTCACAGATGTCCCAATAGTTTCACAGATGTCCCAGTAGTTTTACAGATATCCCAGTAGGTTAACAGATGTCCCCATAGTTTCACAGATGTACCAGTAGTTTCACAGATGTCCCAATAGTTTCACAGATGTCCCAATAGTTTCACACATTTCCCAATAGTTTCACATATGTCCCAATAATTTAACAGATGTACCAGTAGTTTCACAGATGTCCTAATAGTTTTAACAGATGTCCCAAATAGTTTCACAGATGTCCCAATAGTTTCACAGATGTCCCCATAGTTTCACAGATGTCCCAATAGTTTCACATATGTCCCATTAGTTTCACAGATGTCCCCATAGATTCACAGATGTCCCAATAAGTTCACATATGTTCCAGTAGTGTCACAGATCACCCAGTCGTTTCACAGATGCCCCAATAGTTTCACATATGTCCCATTAGTTTCACAGATGTCCCCATAGTTTCACAGATGTCCCAATAATTTAACAGATGTACCAGTAGTTTACCAGATGTCCCAATAGTTTAACAGATGTCCCAAATAGTTTCACAGATGTCCCAATAGTTTCACAGATGTCCCAGGAGTTTCACAGATGTCCCAGGAGTTTCACAGATGTCCCAATAGTTTCACAGATGTCCCAGAAGTTTTACAGATATTCCAGTAGGTTAACAGATGTCCCCATAGTTTCACAGATGTCCCAATAGTTTCGAAGATGTCCCAGTAGTTTTACAGATGCCCCGGTAGTTTCACAGATGATCCCAGTAGTTTCACAGAGGCCCCAATAGTTTCACATATGTCCCATTAGTTGCACAGATGTCCCCATAGTTTCACAGATGTCCCAATAGTTTCACAGATGTCCCAGAAGTTTAACAGATGTCCCAGTAGTGTCACAGATCACCCAGTCGTTTCACAGATGCCCCAATAGTTTCACATATGTCCCATTAGTTTCACAGATGTCCCCATAGTTTCACAGATGTCCCAATAATTTAACAGATGTACCAGTAGTTTCACAGATGTCCCAATAGTTTAACAGATGTCCCAAATAATTTCACAGATGTCCCAATAGTTTCACAGATGTCCCAATAGTTTCACATATGTCCCATTAGTTTCACAGATGTCCCCATAGATTCACAGATGTCCCAATAAGTTCACATATGTCCCAGTAGTGTCACAGATCACCCAGTCGTTTCACAGATGCCCCAATAGTTTCACATATGTCCCATTAGTTTCACAGATGTCCCCATAGTTTCACAGATGTCCCAATAATTTAACAGATGTACCAGTAGTTTCACAGATGTCCCAATAGTTTAACAGATGTCCCAAATAGTTTGACAGATGTCCCAATAGTTTCACAGATGTCCCAGGAGTTTAACAGATGTCCCAGTAGATTCACAGATGTCCCAATAGTTCAACAGATGTCCCAGTAGTTTTACAGATGTCCCAGTAGATTCACAGATGTCCCAATAGTTCAACAGATGTCCCAGTAGTTTCACAGATGTCCCAGTAGGTTAACAGATGTCCCCATAGTTTCACAGATGTCCCAATAGTTTCACAGATGTCCCAGTAGTTTCACAGATGTTCCAATAGTTTAACACATGTCCCAAATAGTTTCACAGATGTCCCAGTAGTTTCACAGATGTCCCAGTAGTTTCACAGATGTCCCAATAGTTTCACAGATGTCCCAGTAGTTTCACAGATGTCCCAATAGTTTAACAGATGTCCCAAATAGTTTCACAGATGTCCCAATAGTTTCACAGATGTCCCAGTAGTTTCACAGATGCCCCAATAGTTTCACATATGTCCCATTAGTTTCACAGATGTCCCAATAAGTTCACATATGTCCCAGTAGTGTCACAGATCACCCAGTCGTTTCACAGATGCCCCAATAGTTTCACATATGTCCCATTAGTTTCACAGATGTCCCCATAGTTTCACAGATGTCCCAATAATTTAACAGATGTACCAGTAGTTTCAGAGATGTCCCAATAGTTTAACAGATGTCCCAAATAGTTTGACAGATGTCCCAATAGTTTCACAGATGTCCCAGGAGTTTAACAGATGTCCCAATAGTTTAACAGATGTCCCAGTTGTTTCACAGATGTCCCAGTAGTTTCACAGATGTCCCAATAGTTTCACAGATGTCCCAATAGGTTCACATATGTCCCAGTAGTTTTACAGATGTCCCAGTAGATTCACAGATGTCCCAATAGTTCAACAGATGTCCCAGTAGTTTCACAGATGTCCCAGTAGGTTAACAGATGTCACCATAGTTTCACAGATGTCCCAATAGTTTCACAGATGTCCCAGTAGTTTTACAGATATCCCAGTAGGTTAACAGATGTCCCCATAGTTTCACAGATGTACCAGTAGTTTCACATATGTCCCATTAGTTTCACAGATGTCCCCATAGTTTCACAGATGTCCCAATAATTTAACAGATGTACCAGTAGTTTCACAGATGTCCCAATAGTTTAACAGATGTCCCAAATAGTTTGACAGATGTCCCAATAGTTTCACAGATGTCCCAGGAGTTTAACAGATGTCCCAATAGTTTAACAGATGTCCCAGTTGTTTCACAGATGTCTCAATAGTTTCACAGATGTCCCAATAGTTTCACAGACGTCCCAATAGGTTCACATATGTCCCAGTAGTTTTACAGATGTCCCAGTAGATTCACAGATGTCCCAATAGTTCAACAGATGTCCCAGTAGTTTCACAGATGTCCCAGTAGGTTAGCAGATGTCCCCATAGTTTCACAGATGTCCCAATAGTTTCACAGATGTCCCAGTAGTTTTACAGATATCCCAGTAGTTTCACAGATGTCACAATAGTTTCACAGATGTCCCAATAGTTTCACACATTTCCCAATAGTTTCACATATGTCCCAGTAGTTTTACAGATGTCCCAATAGTTTCACAGATGTCCCAATAATATAACATATGTACCAGTAGTTTCACAGATGTCCCAATAGTTTAACAGATGTCCCAAATAATTTCACAGATGTCCCAATAGTTTCACAGATGTCCCAATAGTTTCACATATGTCCCATTAGTTTCACAGATGTCCCCATAGATTCACAGATGTCCCAATAAGTTCACATATGTCCCAGTAGTGTCACAGATCACCCAGTCGTTTCACAGATGCCCCAATAGTTTCACATATGTCCCATTAGTTTCACAGATGTCCCCATAGTTTCACAGATGTCCCAATAATTTAACAGATGTACCAGTAGTTTCACAGATGTCCCAATAGTTTAACAGATGTCCCAAATAGTTTGACAGATGTCCCAATAGTTTCACAGATGTCCCAGGAGTTTAACAGATGTCCCAGTAGATTCACAGATGTCCCAATAGTTCAACAGATGTCCCAGTAGTTTTACAGATGTCCCAGTAGATTCACAGATGTCCCAATAGTTCAACAGATGTCCCAGTAGTTTCACAGATGTCCCAGTAGGTTAACAGATGTCCCCATAGTTTCACAGATGTCCCAATAGTTTCACAGATGTCCCAGTAGTTTCACAGATGTTCCAATAGTTTAACACATGTCCCAAATAGTTTCACAGATGTCCCAGTAGTTTCACAGATGTCCCAGTAGTTTCACAGATGTCCCAATAGTTTCACAGATGTCCCAGTAGTTTCACAGATGTCCCAATAGTTTAACAGATGTCCCAAATAGTTTCACAGATGTCCCAATAGTTTCACAGATGTCCCAGTAGTTTCACAGATGCCCCAATAGTTTCACATATGTCCCATTAGTTTCACAGATGTCCCAATAAGTTCACATATGTCCCAGTAGTGTCACAGATCACCCAGTCGTTTCACAGATGCCCCAATAGTTTCACAGATGCCCCAATAGTTTCACATATGTCCCATTAGTTTCACAGATGTCCCCATAGTTTCACAGATGTCCCAATAGTTTCACAGATGTCCCAGTAGTTTTACAGATATCCCAGTAGGTTAACAGATGTCCCCATAGTTTCACAGATGTACCAGTAGTTTCACAGATGTCCCAATAGTTTCACAGATGTCCCAATAGTTTCACACATTTCCCAATAGTTTCACATATGTCCCAGTAGTTTTACAGATGTCCCAATAGTTTCACAGATGTCCCAATAATTTAACAGATGTACCAGTAGTTTCACAGATGTCCCAATAGTTTTAACAGATGTCCCCATAGTTTCACAGATGTCCCAATAGTTTCACATATGTCCCAATAATTTAACAGATGTACCAGTAGTTTCACAGATGTCCCAATAGTTTAACAGATGTCCCAAATAGTTTGACAGATGTCCCAATAGTTTCACAGATGTCCCAGGAGTTTAACAGATGTCCCAATAGTTTAACAGATGTCCCAGTTGTTTCACAGATGTCCCAGTAGTTTCACAGATGTCCCAATAGTTTCACAGATGTCCCAATAGGTTCACATATGTCCCAGTAGTTTTACAGATGTCCCAGTAGATTCACAGATGTCCCAATAGTTCAACAGATGTCCCAGTAGTTTCACAGATGTCCCAGTAGGTTAACAGATGTCCCCATAGTTTCACAGATGTCCCAATAGTTTCACAGATGTCCCAGTAGTTTTACAGATATCCCAGTAGGTTAACAGATGTCCCCATAGTTTCACAGATGTACCAGTAGTTTCACAGATGTCCCAATAGTTTCACAGATGTCCCAATAGTTTCACACATTTCCCAATAGTTTCACATATGTCCCAATAATTTAACAGATGTACCAGTAGTTTCACAGATGTCCCAATAGTTTTAACAGATGTCCCAAATAGTTTCACAGATGTCCCAATAGTTTCACAGATGTCCCCATAGTTTCACAGATGTCCCAATAGTTTCACATATGTCCCATTAGTTTCACAGATGTCCCCATAGATTCACAGATGTCCCAATAAGTTCACATATGTTCCAGTAGTGTCACAGATCACCCAGTCGTTTCACAGATGCCCCAATAGTTTCACATATGTCCCATTAGTTTCACAGATGTCCCCATAGTTTCACAGATGTCCCAATAATTTAACAGATGTACCAGTAGTTTCACAGATGTCCCAATAGTTTAACAGATGTCCCAAATAGTTTCACAGATGTCCCAATAGTTTCACAGATGTCCCAGGAGTTTCACAGATGTCCCAGGAGTTTCACAGATGTCCCAATAGTTTCACAGATGTCCCAGAAGTTTTACAGATATTCCAGTAGGGTAACAGATGTCCCCATAGTTTCACAGATGTCCCAATAGTTTCAAAGATGTCCCAGTAGTTTTACAGATGTCCCGGTAGTTTCACAGATGATCCCAGTAGTTTCACAGAGGCCCCAATAGTTTCACATATGTCCCATTAGTTGCACAGATGTCCCCATAGTTTCACAGATGTCCCAATAGTTTCACAGATGTCCCAGAAGTTTAACAGATGTCCCAGTAGTGTCACAGATCACCCAGTCGTTTCACAGATTCCCCAATAGTTTCACATATGTCCCATTAGTTTCACAGATGTCCCCATAGTTTCACAGATGTCCCAATAATTTAACAGATGTACCAGTAGTTTCACAGATGTCCCAATAGTTTAACAGATGTCCCAAATAGTTTGACAGATGTCCCAATAGTTTCAGAGATGTCCCAGGAGTTTAACAGATGTTCCAATAGTTTAACAGATGTCCCAGTTGTTTCACAGATGTCTCAATAGTTTCACAGATGTCCCAATAGTTTCACAGATGTCCCAATAGGTTCACATATGTCCCAGTAGTTTTACAGATGTCCCAGTAGATTCACAGATGTCCCAATAGTTCAACAGATGTCCCAGTAGTTTCACAGATGTCCCAGTAGGTTAACAGATGTCCCCATAGTTTCACAGATGTCCCAATAGTTTCACAGATGTCCCAGTAGTTTTACAGATATCCCAGTAGGTTAACAGATGTCCCCATAGTTTCACAGATGTACCAGTAGTTTCACAGATGTCCCAATAGTTTCACAGATGTCCCAATAGTTTCACACATTTCCCAATAGTTTCACATATGTCCCAGTAGTTTTACAGATGTCCCAATAGTTTCACAGATGTCCCAATAATTTAACAGATGTACCAGTATTTTCACAGATGTCCCAATAGTTTAACAGATGTCCCAAATAGTTTCACAGATGTCCCAATAGTTTCACGGATGTCCCCATAGTTTCACAGATGTCCCAATAGTTTCACATATGTCCCATTAGTTTCACAGATGTCCCCATAGATTCACAGATGTCCCAATAAGTTCACATATGTCCCAGTAGTGTCACAGATCACCCAGTCGATTCACAGATGCCCAAATAGTTTCACAGATGTCCCAATAGTTTCACACATTTCCCAATAGTTTCACATATGTCCCAGTAGTTTTACAGATGTCCCAATAGTTTCACAGATGTCCCAATAATTTAACAGATGTACCAGTAGTTTCACAGATGTCCCAATAGTTTAACAGATGTCCCAAATAATTTCACAGATGTCCCAATAGTTTCACAGATGTCCCAATAGTTTCACATATGTCCCATTAGTTTCACAGATGTCCCCATAGATTCACAGATGTCCCAATAAGTTCACATATGTCCCAGTAGTGTCACAGATCACCCAGTCGTTTCACAGATGCCCCAATAGTTTCACATATGTCCCATTAGTTTCACAGATGTCCCCATAGTTTCACAGATGTCCCAATAATTTAACAGATGTACCAGTAGTTTCACAGATGTCCCAATAGTTTAACAGATGTCCCAAATAGTTTGACAGATGTCCCAATAGTTTCACAGATGTCCCAGGAGTTTAACATATGTCCCAGTAGATTCACAGATGTCCCAATAGTTCAACAGATGTCCCAGTAGTTTCACAGATGTCCCAGTAGGTTAACAGATGTCCCCATAGTTTCACAGATGTCCCAATAGTTTCACAGATGTCCCAGTAGTTTCACAGATGTTCCAAAAGTTTAACACATGTCCCAATAGTTTAACAGATGTCCCAAATAGTTTCACAGATGTCCCAATAGTTTCACAGATGTCCCAGTAGTTTCACAGATGCCCCAATAGTTTCACATATGTCCCATTAGTTTCACAGATGTCCCAATAAGTTCACATATGTCCCAGTAGTGTCACAGATCACCCAGTCGTTTCACAGATGCCCCAATAGTTTTACATATGTCCCATTAGTTTCACAGATGTCCCCATAGTTTCACAGATGTCCCAATAATTTAACAGATGTACCAGTAGTTTCACAGATGTCCCAATAGTTTAACAGATGTCCCAAATAGTTTGACAGATGTCCCAATAGTTTCACAGATGTCCCAGGAGTTTAACAGATGTCCCAATAGTTTAACAGATGTCCCAGTTGTTTCACAGATGTCTCAATAGTTTCACAGATGTCCCAATAGTTTCACAGACGTCCCAATAGGTTCACATATGTCCCAGTAGTTTTACAGATGTCCCAGTAGATTCACAGATGTCCCAATAGTTCAACAGATGTCCCAGTAGTTTCACAGATGTCCCAGTAGGTTAACAGATGTCCCCATAGTTTCACAGATGTCCCAATAGTTTCACAGATGTCCCAGTAGTTTTACAGATATCCCAGTAGTTTCACAGATGTCCCAATAGTTTCACAGATGTCCCAATAGTTTCACACATTTCCCAATAGTTTCACATATGTCCCAGTAGTTTTACAGATGTCCCAATAGTTTCACAGATGTCCCAATAATTTAACAGATGTACCAGTAGTTTCACAGATGTCCCAATAGTTTAACAGATGTCCCAAATAATTTCACAGATGTCCCAATAGTTTCACAGATGTCCCAATAGTTTCACATATGTCCCATTAGTTTCACAGATGTCCCCATAGATTCACAGATGTCCCAATAAGTTCACATATGTCCCAGTAGTGTCACAGATCACCCAGTCGTTTCACAGATGCCCCAATAGTTTCACATATGTCCCATTAGTTTCACAGATGTCCCCATAGTTTCACAGATGTCCCAATAATTTAACAGATGTACCAGTAGTTTCACAGATGTCCCAATAGTTTAACAGATGTCCCAAATAGTTTGACAGATGTCCCAATAGTTTCACAGATGTCCCAGGAGTTTAACAGATGTCCCAGTAGATTCACAGATGTCCCAATAGTTCAACAGATGTCCCAGTAGTTTTACAGATGTCCCAGTAGATTCACAGATGTCCCAATAGTTCAACAGATGTCCCAGTAGTTTCACAGATGTCCCAGTAGTTTCACAGATGTTCCAAAAGTTTAACACATGTCCCAATAGTTTCACAGATGTCCCAGTAGTTTCACAGATGTTCCAAAAGTTTAACACATGTCCCAATAGTTTAACAGATGTCCCAAATAGTTTCACAGATGTCCCAATAGTTTCACAGATGTCCCAGTAGTTTCACAGATGCCCCAATAGTTTCACATATGTCCCATTAGTTTCACAGATGTCCCAATAAGTTCACATATGTCCCAGTAGTGTCACAGATCACCCAGTCGTTTCACAGATGCCCCAATAGTTTTACATATGTCCCATTAGTTTCACAGATGTCCCCATAGTTTCACAGATGTCCCAATAATTTAACAGATGTACCAGTAGTTTCAGAGATGTCCCAATAGTTTAACAGATGTCCCAAATAGTTTGACAGATGTCCCAATAGTTTCACAGATGTCCCAGGAGTTTAACAGATGTCCCAATAGTTTAACAGATGTCCCAGTTGTTTCACAGATGTCCCAGTAGTTTCACAGATGTCCCAATAGTTTCACAGATGTCCCAATAGGTTCACATATGTCCCAGTAGTTTTACAGATGTCCCAATAGTTTCACAGATGTCCCAATAATTTAACAGATGTACCAGTATTTTCACAGATGTCCCAATAGTTTAACAGATGTCCCAAATAGTTTCACAGATGTCCCAATAGTTTCACGGATGTCCCCATAGTTTCACAGATGTCCCAATAGTTTCACATATGTCCCATTAGTTTCACAGATGTCCCCATAGTTTCACAGATGTCCCAATAATTTAACAGATGTACCAGTAGTTTCACAGATGTCCCAATAGTTTAACAGATGTCCCAAATAGTTTGACAGATGTCCCAATAGTTTCACAGATGTCCCAGGAGTGTAACAGATGTCCCAATAGTTTAACAGATGTCCCAGTTGTTTCACAGATGTCTCAATAGTTTCACAGATGTCCCAATAGTTTCACAGACGTCCCAATAGGTTCACATATGTCCCAGTAGATTTACAGATGTCCCAGTAGATTCACAGATGTCCCAATAGTTCAACAGATGTCCCAGTAGTTTCACAGATGTCCCAGTAGGTTAACAGATGTCCCCATAGTTTCACAGATGTCCCAATAGTTTCACAGATGTCCCAGTAGTTTTACAGATATCCCAGTAGTTTCACAGATGTCCCAATAGTTTCACAGATGTCCCAATAGTTTCACACATTTCCCAATAGTTTCACATATGTCCCAGTAGTTTTACAGATGTCCCAATAGTTTCACAGATGTCCCAATAATTTAACAGATGTACCAGTAGTTTCACAGATGTCCCAATAGTTTAACAGATGTCCCAAATAATTTCACAGATGTCCCAATAGTTTCACAGATGTCCCAATAGTTTCACATATGTCCCATTAGTTTCACAGATGTCCCCATAGATTCACAGATGTCCCAATAAGTTCACATATGTCCCAGTAGTGTCACAGATCACCCAGTCGTTTCACAGATGCCCCAATAGTTTCACATATGTCCCATTAGTTTCACAGATGTCCCCATAGTTTCACAGATGTCCCAATAATTTAACAGATGTACCAGTAGTTTCACAGATGTCCCAATAGTTTAACAGATGTCCCAAATAGTTTGACAGATGTCCCAATAGTTTCACAGATGTCCCAGGAGTTTAACAGATGTCCCAGTAGATTCACAGATGTCCCAATAGTTCAACAGATGTCCCAGTAGTTTTACAGATGTCCCAGTAGATTCACAGATGTCCCAATAGTTCAACAGATGTCCCAGTAGTTTCACAGATGTCCCAGTAGGTTAACAGATGTCCCCATAGTTTCACAGATGTCCCAATAGTTTCACAGATGTCCCAGTAGTTTCACAGATGTTCCAAAAGTTTAACACATGTCCCAATAGTTTAACAGATGTCCCAAATAGTTTCACAGATGTCCCAATAGTTTCACAGATGTCCCAGTAGTTTCACAGATGCCCCAATAGTTTCACATATGTCCCATTAGTTTCACAGATGTCCCAATAAGTTCACATATGTCCCAGTAGTGTCACAGATCACCCAGTCGTTTCACAGATGCCCCAATAGTTTTACATATGTCCCATTAGTTTCACAGATGTCCCCATAGTTTCACAGATGTCCCAATAATTTAACAGATGTACCAGTAGTTTCAGAGATGTCCCAATAGTTTAACAGATGTCCCAAATAGTTTGACAGATGTCCCAATAGTTTCACAGATGTCCCAGGAGTTTAACAGATGTCCCAATAGTTTAACAGATGTCACAGTTGTTTCACAGATGTCCCAGTAGTTTCACAGATGTCCCAATAGTTTCACAGATGTCCCAATAGGTTCACATATGTCCCAGTAGTTTTACAGATGTCCCAATAGTTTCACAGATGTCCCAATAATTTAACAGATGTACCAGTATTTTCACAGATGTCCCAATAGTTTAACAGATGTCCCAAATAGTTTCACAGATGTCCCAATAGTTTCACGGATGTCCCCATAGTTTCACAGATGTCCCAATAGTTTCACATATGTCCCATTAGTTTCACAGATGTCCCCATAGTTTCACAGATGTCCCAATAATTTAACAGATGTACCAGTAGTTTCAGAGATGTCCCAATAGTTTAACAGATGTCCCAAATAGTTTGACAGATGTCCCAATAGTTTCACAGATGTCCCAGGAGTTTAACAGATGTCCCAATAGTTTAACAGATGTCCCAGTTGTTTCACAGATGTCCCAGTAGTTTCACAGATGTCCCAATAGTTTCACAGATGTCCCAATAGGTTCACATATGTCCCAGTAGTTTTACAGATGTCCCAATAGTTTCACAGATGTCCCAATAATTTAACAGATGTACCAGTATTTTCACAGATGTCCCAATAGTTTAACAGATGTCCCAAATAGTTTCACAGATGTCCCAATAGTTTCACGGATGTCCCCATAGTTTCACAGATGTCCCAATAGTTTCACATATGTCCCATTAGTTTCACAGATGTCCCCATAGATTCACAGATGTCCCAATAAGTTCACATATGTCCCAGTAGTGTCACAGATCACCCAGTCGATTCACATATGCCCAAATAGTTTCACATATGTCCCATTAGTTTCACAGATGTCCCCATAGTTTCACAGATGTCCCAATAATTTAACAGATGTACCAGTAGTTTCACAGATGTCCCAATAGTTTAACAGATGTCCCAAATAGTTTGACAGATGTCCCAATAGTTTCACAGATGTCCCAGGAGTTTAACAGATGTCCCAATAGTTTAACAGATGTCCCAGTTGTTTCACAGATGTCTCAATAGTTTCACAGATGTCCCAATAGTTTCACAGACGTCCCAATAGGTTCACATATGTCCCAGTAGTTTTACAGATGTCCCAGTAGATTCACAGATGTCCCAATAGTTCAACAGATGTCCCAGTAGTTTCACAGATGTCCCAGTAGGTTAACAGATGTCCCCATAGTTTCACAGATGTCCCAATAGTTTCACATATGTCCCAGTAGTTTTACAGATGTCCCAATAGTTTCACAGATGTCCCAATAATTTAAGAGATGTACCAGTAGTTTCACAGATGTCCCAATAGTTTAACAGATGTCCCAAATAGTTTCACAGATGTCCCAATAGTTTCACAGATGTCCCCATAGTTTCACAGATGTCCCAATAGTTTCACATATGTCCCATTAGTTTCACAGATGTCCCTATAGATTCACAGATGTCCCAATAAGTTTACATATTTCCCAGTAGTGTCACAGATCACCCAGTCGTTTCACAGATGCCCCAATAGTTTCACATATGTCCCATTAGTTTCACAGATGTCCCCATAGTTTCACAGATGTCCCAATAATTTAACAGATGTACCAGTAGTTTCACAGATGTCCCAATAGTTTAACAGATGTCCCAAATAGTTTCACAGATGTCCCAATAGTTTCACATGTCCCAGGAGTTTCACAGATGTCCCAGGAGTTTCACAGATGTCCCAATAGTTTCACAGATGTCCCAGAAGTTTTACAGATATTCCAGTAGGTTAACAGATGTCCCCATAGTTTCACAGATGTCCCAATAGTTTCAAAGATGTCCCAGTAGTTTTACAGATGTCCCGGTAGTTTCACAGATGATCCCAGTAGTTTCACAGATGCCCCAATAGTTTCACATATGTCCCATTAGTTGCACAGATGTCCCCATAGTTTCACAGATGTCCCAATAGTTTCACACATTTCCCAATAGTTTCACATATGTCCCAGTAGTTTTACAGATGTCCCAATAGTTTCACAGATGTCCCAATAATTTAACAGATGTACCAGTAGTTTCACAGATGTCCCAATAGTTTAACAGATGTCCCAAATAATTTCACAGATGTCCCAATAGTTTCACAGATGTCCCAATAGTTTCACATATGTCCCATTAGTTTCACAGATGTCCCCATAGATTCACAGATGTCCCAATAAGTTCACATATGTCCCAGTAGTGTCACAGATCACCCAGTCGTTTCACAGATGCCCCAATAGTTTCACATATGTCCCATTAGTTTCACAGATGTCCCCATAGTTTCACAGATGTCCCAATAATTTAACAGATGTACCAGTAGTTTCACAGATGTCCCAATAGTTTAACAGATGTCCCAAATAGTTTGACAGATGTCCCAATAGTTTCACAGATGTCCCAGGAGTTTAACAGATGTCCCAGTAGATTCACAGATGTCCCAATAGTTCAACAGATGTCCCAGTAGTTTTACAGATGTCCCAGTAGATTCACAGATGTCCCAATAGTTCAACAGATGTCCCAGTAGTTTCACAGATGTCCCAGTAGGTTAACAGATGTCCCCATAGTTTCACAGATGTCCCAATAGTTTCACAGATGTCCCAGTAGTTTCACAGATGTTCCAAAAGTTTAACACATGTCCCAATAGTTTAACAGATGTCCCAAATAGTTTCACAGATGTCCCAATAGTTTCACAGATGTCCCAGTAGTTTCACAGATGCCCCAATAGTTTCACATATGTCCCATTAGTTTCACAGATGTCCCAATAAGTTCACATATGTCCCAGTAGTGTCACAGATCACCCAGTCGTTTCACAGATGCCCCAATAGTTTCACATATGTCCCATTAGTTTCACAGATGTCCCCATAGTTTCACAGATGTCCCAATAATTTAACAGATGTACCAGTAGTTTCAGAGATGTCCCAATAGTTTAACAGATGTCCCAAATAGTTTGACAGATGTCCCAATAGTTTCACAGATGTCCCAGGAGTTTAACAGATGTCCCAATAGTTTAACAGATGTCCCAGTTGTTTCACAGATGTCCCAGTAGTTTCACAGATGTCCCAATAGTTTCACAGATGTCCCAATAGGTTCACATATGTCCCAGTAGTTTTACAGATGTCCCAGTAGATTCACAGATGTCCCAATAGTTCAACAGATGTCCCAGTAGTTTCACAGATCTCCCAGTAGGTTAACAGATGTCACCATAGTTTCACAGATGTCCCAATAGTTTCACAGATGTCCCAGTAGTTTTACAGATATCCCAGTAGGTTAACAGATGTCCCCATAGTTTCACAGATGTACCAGTAGTTTCACAGATGTCCCAATAGTTTCACAGATGTCCCAATAGTTTCACACATTTCCCAATAGTTTCACATATGTCCCAGTAGTTTTACAGATGTCCCAATAGTTTCACAGATGTCCCAATAATTTAACAGATGTACCAGTAGTTTCACAGATGTCCCAATAGTTTTAACAGATGTCCCAAATAGTTTCACAGATGTCCCAATAGTTTCACAGATGTCCCCATAGTTTCACAGATGTCCCAATAGTTTCACATATGTCCCATTAGTTTCACAGATGTCCCCATAGATTCACAGATGTCCCAATAAGTTCACATATGTCCCAGTAGTGTCACAGATCACCCAGTCGTTTCACAGATGCCCCAATAGTTTCACATATGTCCCATTAGTTTCACAGATGTCCCCATAGTTTCTCAGATGTCCCAATAATTTAACAGATGTACCAGTAGTTTCACAGATGTCCCAATAGTTTAACAGATGTCCCAAATAGTTTCACAGATGTCCCAATAGTTTCACAGATGTCCCAGGAGTTTCACAGATGTCCCAGGAGTTACACAGATGTCCCAATAGTTTCACAGATGTCCCAGAAGTTTTACAGATATTCCAGTAGGTTAACAGATGTCCCCATAGTTTCACAGATGTCCCAATAGTTTCAAAGATGTCCCAGTAGTTTTACAGATGTCCCGGTAGTTTCACAGATGATCCCAGTAGTTTCACAGATGCCCCAATAGTTTCACATATGTCCCATTAGTTGCACAGATGTCCCCATAGTTTCACAGATGTCCCAATAGTTTCACAGATGTCCCAGAAGTTTAACAGATGTCCCAGTAGTGTCACAGATCACCCAGTCGTTTCACAGATGCCCCAATAGTTTCACATATGTCCCATTAGTTTCACAGATGTCCCCATAGTTTCACAGATGTTCCAATAATTTAACAGATGTACCAGTAGTTTCACAGATGTCCCAATAGTTTAACAGATGTCCCAAATAGTTTCACAGATGTCCCAATAGGTTCACATATGTCCCAGTAGTTTTACAGATGTCCCAGTAGATTCACAGATGTCCCAATAGTTCAACAGATGTCCCAGTAGATTCACAGATGTCCCAGTAGTTTCACAGATGTCCCAGTAGGTTAACAGATGTCCCCATAGTTCCACAGATGTCCCAATAGTTTCACAGATGTCCCAGTAGTTTTACAGATATCCCAGTAGGTTAACAGATGTCCCCATAGTTTCACAGATGTATCAGTAGTTTCACAGATGTCCCAATAGTTTCACAGATGTCCCAATAGTTTCACACATTTCCCAATAGTTTCACATATGTCCCAGTAGTTTTACAGATGTCCCAATAGTTTCACAGATGTCCCAATAATTTAACAGATGTACCAGTATTTTCACAGATGTCCCAATAGTTTAACAGATGTCCCAAATAGTTTCACAGATGTCCCAATAGTTTCACGGATGTCCCCATAGTTTCACAGATGTCCCAATAGTTTCACATATGTCCCATTAGTTTCACAGATGTCCCCATAGATTCACAGATGTCCCAATAAGTTCACATATGTCCCAGTAGTGTCACAGATCACCCAGTCGTTTCACAGATGCCCCAATAGTTTCACATATGTCCCATTAGTTTCACAGATGTCCCCATAGTTTCACAGATGTCCCAATAATTTAACAGATGTACCAGTAGTTTCACAGATGTCCCAATAGTTTAACAGATGTCCCAAATAGTTTGACAGATGTCCCAATAGTTTCACAGATGTCCCAGGAGTTTAACAGATGTCCCAGTAGATTCACAGATGTCCCAATAGTTCAACAGATGTCCCAGTAGTTTTACAGATGTCCCAGTAGATTCACAGATGTCCCAATAGTTCAACAGATGTCCCAGTAGTTTCACAGATGTCCCAGTAGGTTAACAGATGTCCCCATAGTTTCACAGATGTCCCAATAGTTTCACAGATGTCCCAGTAGTTTCACAGATGTTCCAAAAGTTTAACACATGTCCCAATAGTTTAACAGATGTCCCAAATAGTTTCACAGATGTCCCAATAGTTTCACAGATGTCCCAGTAGTTTCACAGATGCCCCAATAGTTTCACATATGTCCCATTAGTTTCACAGATGTCCCAATAAGTTCACATATGTCCCAGTAGTGTCACAGATCACCCAGTCGTTTCACAGATGCCCCAATAGTTTCACATATGTCCCATTAGTTTCACAGATGTCCCCATAGTTTCACAGATGTCCCAATAATTTAACAGATGTACCAGTAGTTTCAGAGATGTCCCAATAGTTTAACAGATGTCCCAAATAGTTTGACAGATGTCCCAATAGTTTCACAGATGTCCCAGGAGTTTAACAGATGTCCCAATAGTTTAACAGATGTCCCAGTTGTTTCACAGATGTCCCAGTAGTTTCACAGATGTCCCAATAGTTTCACAGATGTCCCAATAGGTTCACATATGTCCCAGTAGTTTTACAGATGTCCCAGTAGATTCACAGATGTCCCAATAGTTCAACAGATGTCCCAGTAGTTTCACAGATCTCCCAGTAGGTTAACAGATGTCACCATAGTTTCACAGATGTCCCAATAGTTTCACAGATGTCCCAGTAGTTTTACAGATATCCCAGTAGGTTAACAGATGTCCCCATAGTTTCACAGATGTACCAGTAGTTTCACAGATGTCCCAATAGTTTCACAGATGTCCCAATAGTTTCACACATTTCCCAATAGTTTCACATATGTCCCAGTAGTTTTACAGATGTCCCAATAGTTTCACAGATGTCCCAATAATTTAACAGATGTACCAGTAGTTTCACAGATGTCCCAATAGTTTTAACAGATGTCCCAAATAGTTTCACAGATGTCCCAATAGTTTCACAGATGTCCCCATAGTTTCACAGATGTCCCAATAGTTTCACATATGTCCCATTAGTTTCACAGATGTCCCCATAGATTCACAGATGTCCCAATAAGTTCACATATGTCCCAGTAGTGTCACAGATCACCCAGTCGTTTCACAGATGCCCCAATAGTTTCACATATGTCCCATTAGTTTCACAGATGTCCCCATAGTTTCTCAGATGTCCCAATAATTTAACAGATGTACCAGTAGTTTCACAGATGTCCCAATAGTTTAACAGATGTCCCAAATAGTTTCACAGATGTCCCAATAGTTTCACAGATGTCCCAGGAGTTTCACAGATGTCCCAGGAGTTACACAGATGTCCCAATAGTTTCACAGATGTCCCAGAAGTTTTACAGATATTCCAGTAGGTTAACAGATGTCCCCATAGTTTCACAGATGTCCCAATAGTTTCAAAGATGTCCCAGTAGTTTTACAGATGTCCCAGTAGTTTCACAGATGATCCCAGTAGTTTCACAGATGCCCCAATAGTTTCACATATGTCCCATTAGTTGCACAGATGTCCCCATAGTTTCACAGATGTCCCAATAGTTTCACAGATGTCCCAGAAGTTTAACAGATGTCCCAGTAGTGTCACAGATCACCCAGTCGTTTCACAGATGCCCCAATAGTTTCACATATGTCCCATTAGTTTCACAGATGTCCCCATAGTTTCACAGATGTTCCAATAATTTAACAGATGTACCAGTAGTTTCACAGATGTCCCAATAGTTTAACAGATGTCCCAAATAGTTTCACAGATGTCCCAATAGGTTCACATATGTCCCAGTAGTTTTACAGATGTCCCAGTAGATTCACAGATGTCCCAATAGTTCAACAGATGTCCCAGTAGATTCACAGATGTCCCAGTAGTTTCACAGATGTCCCAGTAGGTTAACAGATGTCCCCATAGTTCCACAGATGTCCCAATAGTTTCACAGATGTCCCAGTAGTTTTACAGATATCCCAGTAGGTTAACAGATGTCCCCATAGTTTCACAGATGTATCAGTAGTTTCACAGATGTCCCAATAGTTTCACAGATGTCCCAATAGTTTCACACATTTCCCAATAGTTTCACATATGTCCCAGTAGTTTTACAGATGTCCCAATAGTTTCACAGATGTCCCAATAATTTAACAGATGTACCAGTATTTTCACAGATGTCCCAATAGTTTAACAGATGTCCAAAATAGTTTCACAGATGTCCCAATAGTTTCACGGATGTCCCCATAGTTTCACAGATGTCCCAATAGTTTCACATATGTCCCATTAGTTTCACAGATGTCCCCATAGATTCACAGATGTCCCAATAAGTTCACATATGTCCCAGTAGTGTCACAGATCACCCAGTCGATTCACAGATGCCCAAATAGTTTCACATATGTCCCATTAGTTTCACAGATGTCCCCATTGTTTCACAGATGTCCCAATAATTTAACAGATGTACCAGTAGTTTCACAGATGTCCCAATAGTTTAACAGATGTCCCAAATAGTTTGACAGATGTCCCAATAGTTTCACAGATGTCCCAGGAGTTTAACAGATGTCCCAATAGTTTAACAGATGTCCCAGTTGTTTCACAGATGTCTCAATAGTTTCACAGATGTCCCAATAGTTTAACAGACGTCCCAATAGGTTCACATATGTCCCAGTAGTTTTACAGATGTCCCAGTAGTTTCACAGATGTCCCAGTAGGTTAACAGATGTCCCCATAGTTTCACAGATGTCCCAATAGTTTCACAGATGTCCCAGTAGTTTTACAGATATCCCAGTAGTTTCACAGATGTCCCAATAGTTTCACAGATGTCCCAATAGTTTCACACATTTCCCAATAGTTTCACATATGTCCCAGTAGTTTTACAGATGTCCCAATAGTTTCACAGATGTCCCAATAATTTAACAGATGTACCAGTAGTTTCACAGATGTCCCAATAGTTTAACAGATGTCCCAAATAGTTTCACAGATGTCCCAATAGTTTCACAGATGTCCCAATAGTTTCACATATGTCCCATTAGTTTCACAGATGTCCCCATAGATTCACAGATGTCCCAATAAGTTCACATATGTCCCAGTAGTGTCACAGATCACCCAGTCGTTTCACAGATGCCCCAATAGTTTCACATATGTCCCATTAGTTTCACAGATGTCCCCATAGTTTCACAGATGTCCCAATAATTTAACAGATGTACCAGTAGTTTCACAGATGTCCCAATAGTTTAACAGATGTCCCAAATAGTTTGACAGATGTCCCAATAGTTTCACAGATGTCCCAGGAGTTTAACAGATGTCCCAGTAGATTCACAGATGTCCCAATAGTTCAACAGATGTCCCAGTAGTTTTACAGATGTCCCAGTAGATTCACAGATGTCCCAGTAGGTTAACAGATGTCCCCATAGTTTCACAGATGTCCCAATAGTTTCACAGATGTCCCAGTAGTTTCACAGATGTTCCAATAGTTTAACACATGTCCCAAATAGTTTCACAGATGTCCCAGTAGTTTCACAGATGTCCCAGTAGTTTCACAGATGTCCCAATAGTTTCACAGATGTCCCAGTAGTTTCACAGATGTCCCAATAGTTTAACAGATGTCCCAAATAGTTTCACAGATGTCCCAATAGTTTCACAGATGTCCCAGTAGTTTCACAGATGCCCCAATAGTTTCACATATGTCCCATTAGTTTCACAGATGTCCCAATAAGTTCACATATGTCCCAGTAGTGTCACAGATCACCCAATCGTTTCACAGATGCCCCAATAGTTTCACATATGTCCCATTAGTTTCACAGATGTCCCCATAGTTTCACAGATGTCCCAATAATTTAACAGATGTACCAGTAGTTTCACAGATGTCCCAATAGTTTAACAGATGTCCCAAATAGTTTGACAGATGTCCCAATAGTTTCACAGATGTCCCAGGAGTTTAACAGATGTCCCAATAGTTTAACAGATGTCCCAGTTGTTTCACAGATGTCCCAGTAGTTTCACAGATGTCCCAATAGTTTCACAGATGTCCCAATAGGTTCACATATGTCCCAGTAGTTTTATAGATGTCCCAGTAGATTCACAGATGTCCCAATAGTTCAACAGATGTCCCAGTAGTTTCACAGATGTCCCAGTAGGTTAACAGATGTCACCATAGTTTCACAGATGTCCCAATAGTTTCACAGATGTCCCAGTAGTTTTACAGATATCCCAGTAGGTTAACAGATGTCCCCATAGTTTCACAGATGTACCAGTAGTTTCACAGATGTCCCAATAGTTTCACAGATGTCCCAATAGTTTCACACATTTCCCAATAGTTTCACATATGTCCCAGTAGTTTTACAGATGTCCCAATAGTTTCACAGATGTCCCAATAATTTAACAGATGTACCAGTAGTTTCACAGATGTCCCAATAGTTTTAACAGATGTCCCAAATAGTTTCACAGATGTCCCAATAGTTTCACAGATGTCCCCATAGTTTCACAGATGTCCCAATAGTTTCACATATGTCCCATTAGTTTCACAGATGTCCCCATAGATTCACAGATGTCCCAATAAGTTCACATATGTCCCAGTAGTGTCACAGATCACCCAGTCCTTTCACAGATGCCCCAATAGTTTCACATATGTCCCATTAGTTTCACAGATGTCCCCATAGTTTCTCAGATGTCCCAATAATTTAACAGATGTACCAGTAGTTTCACAGATGTCCCAATAGTTTAACAGATGTCCCAAATAGTTTCACAGATGTCCCAATAGTTTCACAGATGTCCCAGGAGTTTCACAGATGTCCCAGGAGTTTCACAGATGTCCCAATAGTTTCACAGATGTCCCAGAAGTTTTACAGATATTCCAGTAGGTTAACAGATGTCCCCATAGTTTCACAGATGTCCCAATAGTTTCAAAGATGTCCCAGTAGTTTTACAGATGTCCCGGTAGTTTCACAGATGATCCCAGTAGTTTCACAGATGCCCCAATAGTTTCACATATGTCCCATTAGTTGCACAGATGTCCCCATAGTTTCACAGATGTCCCAATAGTTTCACAGATGTCCCAGAAGTTTAACAGATGTCCCAGTAGTGTCACAGATCACCCAGTCGTTTTACAGATGCCCCAATAGTTTCACATATGTCCCATTAGTTTCACAGATGTCCCCATAGTTTCACAGATGTCCCAATAATTTAACAGATGTACCAGTAGTTTCACAGATGTCCCAATAGTTTAACAGATGTCCCAAATAGTTTCACAGATGTCCCAATAGGTTCACATATGTCCCAGTAGTTTTACAGATGTCCCAGTAGATTCACAGATGTCCCAATAGTTCAACAGATGTCCCAGTAGTTTCACAGATGTCCCAGTAGGTTAACAGATGTCCCCATAGTTTCACAGATGTCCCAATAGTTTCACAGATGTCCCAGTAGTTTTACAGATATCCCAGTAGGTTAACAGATGTCCCCATAGTTTCACAGATGTACCAGTAGTTTCATAGATGTCCCAATAGTTTCACAGATGTCCCAATAGTTTCACACATTTCCCAATAGTTTCACATATGTCCCAGTAGTTCTACAGATGTCCCAATAGTTTCACAGATGTCCCAATAATTTAACAGATGTACCAGTAGTTTCACAGATGTCCCAATAGTTTAACAGATGTCCCAAATAGTTTCACAGATGTCCCAATAGTTTCACGGATGTCCCCATAGTTTCACAGATGTCCCAATAGTTTCACATATGTCCCATTAGTTTCACAGATGTCCCCATAGATTCACAGATGTCCCAATAAGTTCACATATGTCCCAGTAGTGTCACAGATCACCCAGTCGTTTCACAGATGCCCAAATAGTTTCACATATGTCCCATTAGTTTCACAGATGTCCCCATAGTTTCACAGATGTCCCAATAATTTAACAGATGTACCAGTAGTTTCACAGATGTCCCAATAGTTTAACAGATGTCCCAAATAGTTTGACAGATGTCCCAATAGTTTCACAGATGTCCCAGGAGTTTAACAGATGTCCCAATAGTTTAACAGATGTCCCAGTTGTTTCACAGATGTCTCAATAGTTTCACAGATGTCCCAATAGTTTCACAGATGTCCCAATAGGTTCACATATGTCCCAGTAGTTTTACAGATGTCCCAGTAGATTCACAGATGTCCCAATAGTTCAACAGATGTCCCAGTAGTTTCACAGATGTCCCAGTAGGTTAACAGATGTCCCCATAGTTTCACAGATGTCCCAATAGTTTCACAGATGTCCCACTAGTTTTACAGATATCCCAGTAGGTTAACAGATGTCCCCATAGTTTCACAGATGTACCAGTAGTTTCACAGATGTCCCAATAGTTTCACACATTTCCCAATAGTTTCACATATGTCCCAGTAGTTTTGCAGATGTCCCAATAGTTTCACAGATGTCCCAATAATTTAACAGATGTACCAGTAGTTTCACAGATGTCCCAATAGTTTAACAGATGTCCCAAATAGTTTCACAGATGTCCCAATAGTTTCACAGATGTCCCCATAGTTTCACAGATGTCCCAATAGTTTCACATATGTCCCATTAGTTTCACAGATGTCCCCATAGATTCACAGATATCCCAATAAGTTCACATATGTCCCAGTAGTGTCACAGATCACCCAGTCATTTCACAGATGCCCCAATAGTTTCACATATGTCCCATTAGTTTCACAGATGTCCCCATAGTTTCACAGATGTTCCAATAATTTAACAGATGTACCAGTAGTTTCACAGATGTCCCAATAGTTTAACAGATGTCCCAAATAGTTTCACAGATGTCCCAATAGTTTCACAGATGTCCCAATAGTTTCACATATGTCCCATTAGTTTCACAGATGTCCCCATAGATTCACAGATGTCCCAATAAGTTCACATATGTCCCAGTAGTGTCACAGATCACCCAGTCGTTTCACAGATGCCCAAATAGTTTCACATATGTCCCATTAGTTTCACAGATGTCCCCATAGTTTCACAGATGTCCCAATAATTTAACATATGTACCAGTAGTTTCACAGATGTCCCAATAGTTTAACAGATGTCCCAAATAGTTTGACAGATGTCCGAATAGTTTCACAGATGTCCCAGGAGTTTAACAGATGTCCCAATAGTTTAACAGATGTCCCAGTTGTTTCACAGATGTTTCAATAGTTTCACAGATGTCCCAATAGTTTCACAGATGTCCCAATAGGTTCACATATGTCCCAGTAGTTTTACAGATGTCCCAGTAGATTCACAGATGTCCCAATAGTTCAACAGATGTCCCAGTAGTTTCACAGATGTCCCAGTAGGTTAACAGATTTCCCCATAGTTTCACAGATGTCCCAATAGTTTCACAGATGTCCCAGTAGTTTTACAGATATCCCAGTAGGTTAACAGATGTCCCCATAGTTTCACAGATGTACCAGTAGTTTCACAGATGTCCCAATAGTTTCACAGATGTCCCAATAGTTTCACACATTTCCCAATAGATTCACATATGTCCCAGTAGTTTTACAGATGTCCCAATAGATTCACAGATGTCCCAATAATTTAACAGATGTACCAGTAGTTTCACAGATGTCCCAATAGTTTAACAGATGTCCCAAATAGTTTCACAGATGTCCCAATAGTTTCACAGATGTCCCCATAGTTTCACAGATGTCCCAATAGTTTCACATATGTCCCATTAGTTTCACAGATGTCCCCATAGATTCACAGATGTCCCAATAAGTTCACATATGTCCCAGTAGTGTCACAGATCACCCAGTCGTTTCACAGATGCCCCAATAGTTTCACATATGTCCCATTAGTTTCACAGATGTCCCCATAGTTTCACAGATGTTCCAATAATTTAACAGATGTACCAGTAGTTTCACAGATGTTCCAATAGTTTAACAGATGTCCCAAATAGTTTCACAGATGTCCCAATAGTTTCACAGATGTCCCAGGAGTTTCACAGATGTCCCAATAGTTTCACAGATGTCCCAGAAGTTTTACAGATTTTCCAGTAGGTTAACAGATGTCCCCATAGTTTCACAGATGTCCCAATAGTTTCAAAGATGTCCCAGTAGTTTTACAGATGTCCCGGTAGTTTCACAGATGATCCCAGTAGTTTCACAGATGCCCCAATAGTTTCACATATGTCCCATTAGTTGCACAGATGTCCCCATAGTTTCACAGATGTCCCAATAGTTTCACAGATGTCCAAATAAGTTCACATATGTCCCAGTAGTGTCACAGATCACCCAGTCGTTTCACAGATGCCCCAATAGTTTCACATATGTCCCATTAGTTTCACAGATGTCCCCATAGTTTCACAGATGTCCCAATAATTTAACAGATGTACCAGTAGTTTCACAGATGTCCCAATAGTTTAACAGATGTCCCAAATAGTTTCACAGATGTCCCAATAGTTTCACAGATGTCCCAGAAGTTTATCAGATGTACCAGTAGTGTCACAGATCACCCAGTCGTTTCACAGATGCCCCAATAGTTTCACATATGTCCCATTAGTTTCACAGATGTCCCCATAGTTTCACAGATGTCCCAATAATTTAACAAATGTACCAGTAGTTTCACAGATGTCCCAATAGTTTAACAGATGTCCCAAATAGTTTGACAGATGTCCCAATAGTTTCACAGATGTCCCAGGAGTTTAACAGATGTCCCAATAGTTTAACAGATGTCCCAGTTGTTTCACAGATGTCTCAATAGTTTCACAGATGTCCCAATAGGTTCACATATGTCCCAGTAGTTTTACAGATGTCCCAGTAGATTCCCAGATGTCCCAATAGTTCAACAGATGTCCCAGTAGTTTAACAGATGTCCCAGTAGTTTCACAGATGCCCCAGTAGGTTAACAGATGTCCCCATAGTTTCACAGATGTCCCAATAGTTTCACAGATGTCCCAGTAGTTTTACAGATATCCCAGTAGGTTAACAGATGTCCCCATCTTTTCACAGATGTACCAGTAGTTTCACAGATGTCCCAATAGTTTCACAGATGTCGCAATAGTTTCACACATTTCCCAATAGTTTCACAGATGTCCCAATAGTTTAACAGATGTCCCAGTTGTTTCACAGATGTCTCAATAGTTTCACAGATGTCCCAATAGGTTCACATATGTCCCAGTAGTTTTACAGATGTCCCAGTAGATTCCCAGATGTCCCAATAGTTCAACAGATGTCCCAGTAGTTTAACAGATGTCCCAGTAGTTTCACAGATGTCCCAGTAGGTTAACAGATGTCCCCATAGTTTCACAGATGTCCCAATAGTTTCACAGATGTCCCAGTAGTTTTACAGATATCCCAGTAGGTTAACAGATGTCCCCATCGTTTCACAGATGTACCAGTAGTTTCACAGATGTCCCAATAGTTTCACAGATGTCGCAATAGTTTCACACATTTCCCAATAGTTTCACATATGTCCCAGTAGTTTTACAGATGTCCCAATAGTTTCACATATGTCCCATTAGTTTCACAGATGTCCCCATAGTTTCACAGATGTCCCAATACTTTCACATATGTCCCATTAGATGTCCCCATAGTTTCACAGATGTCCCAATAGTTTCACAGATGTCCCAATAGTTTCACAGATGTCCCAATAGGTTCACATATGTCCCAGTAGTTTCACAGATCACCCAGTAGTTTCACAGATGCCCCAATAGTTTCACATATGTCCCATTAGTTTCACAGATGTCCCCATAGTTTCACAGATTTCCCAATAATTTCACAGATGTACCAGTAGTTTCACAGATGTCCCAATAGTTTAACAGATGTCCCAAATAGTTTCACAGATGTCCCCATAGTTTCACAGATGTCCCAATAGTTTCACAGATGTCCCAATAGGTTCACATATGTCCCAGTAGTTTCACAGATGCCCCAATAGTTTCACATATGTCCCATTAGATTCACAGATGTCTCAATAGTTTCACAGATGTCCCAATAGGTTCACATATGTCCCAGTAGTTTTACAGATGTCCCAGTAGATTCCCAGATGTCCCAATAGTTCAACAGATGTTCCAGTAGTTTAACAGATGTCCCAGTAGTTTCACAGATGTCCCAGTAGGTTAACAGATGTCCCCATAGTTTCACAGATGTCCCAATAGTTTCACAGATGTCCCAGTAGTTTTACAGATATCCCAGTAGGTTAACAGATGTCCCCATCTTTTCACAGATGTACCAGTAGTTTCACAGATGTCCCAATAGTTTCACAGATGTCGCAATAGTTTCACACATTTCCCAATAGTTTCACAGATGTCCCAATAGTTTAACAGATGTCCCAGTTGTTTCACAGATGTCTCAATAGTTTCACAGATGTCCCAATAGGTTCACATATGTCCCAGTAGTTTTACAGATGTCCCAGTAGATTCCCAGATGTCCCAATAGTTCAACAGATGTCCCAGTAGTTTAACACATGTCCCAGTAGTTTCACAGATGTCCCAGTAGGTTAACAGATGTCCCCATAGTTTCACAGATGTCCCAATAGTTTCACAGATGTCCCAGTAGTTTTACAGATATCCCAGTAGGTTAACAGATGTCCCCATCGTTTCACAGATGTACCAGTAGTTTCACAGATGTCCCAATAGTTTCACAGATGTCGCAATAGTTTCACACATTTCCCAATAGTTTCACATATGTCCCAGTAGTTTTACAGATGTCCCAATAGTTTCACATATGTCCCATTAGTTTCACAGATGTCCCCATAGTTTCACAGATGTCCCAATACTTTCACATATGTCCCATTAGTTTCACAGATGTCCCCATAGTTTCACAGATATCCCAATAGTTTCACAGATGTCCCAATAGTTTCACAGATGTCCCAATAGGTTCACATATGTCCCAGTAGTTTCACAGATCACCCAGTAGTTTCACAGATGCCCCAATAGTTTCACATATGTCCCATTAGTTTCACAGATGTCCCCATAGTTTCACAGATTTCCCAATAATTTCACAGATGTACCAGTAGTTTCACAGATGTCCCAATAGTTTAACAGATGTCCCAAATAGTTTCACAGATGTCCCCATAGTTTCACAGATGTCCCAATAGTTTCACAGATGTCCCAATAGGTTCACATATGTCCCAGTAGTTTCACAGATGCCCCAATAGTTTCACATATGTCCCATTAGATTCACAGATGTCCCCATAGTTTCACAGATGTCCCAATAATTTCACAAATGTACCAGTAGTTTCACAGATGTCCCAATAGTTTAACAGATGTCCCAAATATTTTCACAGATGTCCCAGAAGTTTTACAGATATTCCAGTAGGTTAACAGATGTCCCCATAGTTTCACAGATGTCCCAATAGTTTCAAAGATGTCCCAATAGTTTAACAGATGTCCCAAATAGTTTCACAGATGTCCCCATAGTTTCACAGATGCCCCAATAGTTTCACAGATGTCCCAATAGGTTCACATATGTCCCAGTAGTTTCACAGATGCCCCAATAGTTTCACATATGTCCCATTAGATTCACAGATGTCCCCATAGTTTCACAGATGTCCCAATAATTTCACAAATGTACCAGTAGTTTCACAGATGTCCCAATAGTTTAACAGATGTCCCAAATATTTTCACAGATGTCCCAGAAGTTTTACAGATATTCCAGTAGGTTAACAGATGTCCCCATAGTTTCACAGATGTCCCAATAGTTTCAAAGATGTCCCAGTAGTTTTACAGATGTCCCGGTTGTTTCACAGATGATCCCAGTAGTTTCACAGATGCCCCAATAGTTTCACATATGTCCCATTAGTTTCACAGATGTCCCCATAGTTTCACAGATGTACCAGTAGTTTCACAGATGTCCCAATAGTTTCACAGATGTCGCAATAGTTTCACACATTTCCCAATAGTTTCACATATGTCCCAGTAGTTTTACAGATGTCCCAATAGTTTCACATATGTCCCATTAGTTTCACAGATGTCCCCATAGTTTCACATATGTCCCAATAGTTTCACATATGTCCCATTAGTTTCACAGATGTCCCCATAGTTTCACAGATGTCCCAATAGTTTCACAGATGTCCCAATAGTTTCACAGATGTCCCAATAGGTTCACATATGTCCCAGTAGTTTCACAGATCACCCAGTAGTTTCACAGATGCCCCAATAGTTTCACAAATGTCCAATTAGTTTCACAGATGTCCCCATAGTTTCACAGATTTCCCAATAATTTCACAGATGTACCAGTAGTTTCACAGATGTCCCAAATAGTTTCACAGATGTCCCCATAGTTTCACAGATGTCCCAATAGTTTCACAGATGTCCCAATAGGTTCACATATGTCCCAGTAGTTTCACAGATGCCCCAATAGTTTCACATATGTCCCATTAGATTCACAGATGTCCCCATAGTTTCACAGATGTCCCAATAATTTCACAAATGTACCAGTAGTTTCACAGATGTCCCAATAGTTTCACAGATGTCCCAAATATTTTCACAGATGTCCCAGAAGTTTTACAGATATTCCAGTAGGTTAACAGATGTCCCCATAGTTTCACAGATGTCCCAATAGTTTCAAAGATGTCCCAGTAGTTTTACACATGTCCCGGTTGTTTCACAGATGATCCCAGTAGTTTCACAGATGCCCCAATAGTTTCACATATGTCCCGTTAGTTTCACAGATGTCCCCATAGTTTCACAGATGTACCAGTAGTTTCACAGATGTCCCAATAGTTTCACAGATGTCGCAATAGTTTCACACATTTCCCAATAGTTTCACATATGTCCCAGTAGTTTTACAGATGTCCCAATAGTTTCACATATGTCCCATTAGTTTCACAGATGTCCCCATAGTTTCACATATGTCCCAATAGTTTCACATATGTCCCATTAGTTTCACAGATGTCCCCATAGTTTCACAGATGTCCCAATAGTTTCACAGATGTCCCAATAGTTTCACAGATGTCCCAATAGGTTCACATATGTCCCAGTAGTTTCACAGATCACCCAGTAGTTTCACAGATGCCCCAATAGTTTCACAAATGTCCAATTAGTTTCACAGATGTCCCCATAGTTTCACAGATTTCCCAATGATTTCACAGATGTACCAGTAGTTTCACAGATGTCCCAATAGTTTAACAGATGTCCCAAATAGTTTCACAGATGTCCCCATAGTTTCACAGATGTCCCAATAGTTTCACAGATGTCCCAATAGGTTCACATATGTCCCAGTAGTTTCACAGATGCCCCAATAGTTTCACATATGTCCCATTAGATTCACAGATGTCCCCATAGTTTCACAGATGTCCCAATAATTTCACAAATGTACCAGTAGTTTCACAGATGTCCCAATAGTTTCACAGATGTCCCAAATATTTTCACAGATGTCCCAGAAGTTTTACAGATATTCCAGTAGGTTAACAGATGTCCCCATAGTTTCACAGATGTCCCAATAGTTTCAAAGATGTCCCAGTAGTTTTACAGATGTCCCGGTTGTTTCACAGATGATCCCAGTAGTTTCACAGATGCCCCAATAGTTTCACATATGTCCCATTAGTTTCACAGATGTCCCCATAGTTTCACAGATGTACCAGTAGTTTCACAGATGTCCCAATAGTTTAACAGATGTCCCAAATAGTTTCACAGATGTCCCAATAGTTTCACAGATGTCCCAGAAGTTTAACAGATGTCCCAGTAGTGTCACAGATCACCCAGTCGTTTCACAGATGCCCCAATAGTTTCACATATGTCCCATTAGTTTCACAGATGTCCCCATAGTTTCACAGATGTCCCAATAATTTAACAGATGTACCAGTAGTTTCACAGATGTCCCAATAGTTTAACAGATGTCCCAAATAGTTTGACAGATGTCCCAATAGTTTCACAGATGTCCCAGGAGTTTAACAGATGTCCCAATAGTTTAACAGATGTCCCAGTTGTTTCACAGATGTCTCAATAGTTTCACAGATGTCCCAATAGTTTCACAGATGTCCCAATAGGTTCACATATGTCCCAGTAGTTTTTCAGATGTCCCAGTAGATTCACAGATGTCCCAATAGTTCAACAGATGTCCCAGTAGTTTCGCAGATGTCCCAGTAGGTTAACAGATGTCCCCATAGTTTCACAGATGTACCAGTAGTTTCACAGATGTCCCAATAGTTTCACAGATGTCCCAATCGTTTCACACATTTCCCAATAGTTTCACATATGTCCCAGTAGTTTTACAGATGTCCCAATAGTTTCACAGATGTCCCAATAATTTAAGAGATGTACCAGTAGTTTCACAGATGTCCCAATAGTTTAACAGATGTCCCAAATAGTTTCACAGATGTCCCAATAGTTTCACAGATATCCCCATAGTTTCACAGATGTCCCAATAGTTTCACATATGTCCCATTAGTTTCACAGATGTCCCCATAGATTCACAGATGTCCCAATAAGTTTACATATTTCCCAGTAGTGTCACAGATCACCCAGTCGTTTCACAGATGCCCCAATAGTTTCACATATGTCCCATTAGTTTCACAGATGTCCCCATAGTTTCACAGATGTCCCAATAATTTAACAGATGTACCAGTAGTTTCACAGATGTCCCAATAGTTTAACAGATGTCCCAAATAGTTTCACAGATGTCCCAATAGTTTCACATGTCCCAGGAGTTTCACAGATGTCCCAGGAGTTTCACAGATGTCCCAATAGTTTCACAGATGTCCCAGAAGTTTTACAGATATTCCAGTAGGTTAACAGATGTCCCCATAGTTTCACAGATGTCCCAATAGTTTCAAAGATGTCCCAGTAGTTTTACAGATGTCCCGGTAGTTTCACAGATGATCCCAGTAGTTTCACATATGCCCCAATAGTTTCACATATGTCCCATTAGTTGCACAGATGTCCCCATAGTTTCACAGATGTCCCAATAGTTTCACAGATGTCCCAATAGTTTCACAGATGTTTAAATAAGTTCACATATGTCCCAGTAGTGTCACAGATCACCCAGTCGTTTCACAGATGCCCCAATAGTTTCACATATGTCCCATTAGTTTCACAGATGTCCCCATAGTTTCACAGATGTCCCAATAATTTAACAGATGTACCAGTAGTTTCACAGATGTCCCAATAGTTTCACAGATGTCCCAGAAGTTTAACAGATGTCCCAGTAGTGTCACAGATCACCCAGTCGTTTCACAGATGCCCCAATAGTTTCACATATGTCCCATTAGTTTCACAGATGTCCCCATAGTTTCACAGATGTCCCAATAATTTAACAGATGTACTAGTAGTTTCACAGATGTCCCAATAGTTTAACAGATGTCCCAAATAGTTTGACAGATGTCCCAATAGTTTCACAGATGTCCCAGGAGTTTAACTGATGTCCCAATAGTTTAACAGATGTCCCAGTTGTTTCACAGATGTCTCAATAGTTTCACAGATGTACCAATAGTTTCACAGATGTCCCAATAGGTTCACATATGTCCCAGTAGTTTTACAGATGTCCCAGTAGATTCACAGATGTCCCAATAGTTTCACAGATGTCCCAGAAGTTTAACAGATGTCCCAGTAGTGTCACAGATCACCCAGTCGTTTCACAGATGCCCCAATAGTTTCACATATGTCCCATTAGTTTCACAGATGTCCCCATAGTTTCACAGATGTCCCAATAATTTAACAGATGTACCAGTAGTTTCACAGATGTCCCAATAGTTTAACAGATGTCCCAAATAGTTTGACAGATGTCCCAATAGTTTCACAGATGTCCCAGGAGTTTAACAGATGTCCCAATAGTTTAACAGATGTCCCAGTTGTTTCACAGATGTCTCAATAGTTTCACAGATGTCCCAATAGTTTCACAGATGTCCCAATAGGTTCACATATGTCCCAGTAGTTTTTCAGATGTCCCAGTAGATTCACAGATGTCCCAATAGTTCAACAGATGTCCCAGTAGTTTCGCAGATGTCCCAGTAGGTTAACAGATGTCCCCATAGTTTCACAGATGTACCAGTAGTTTCACAGATGTCCCAATAGTTTCACAGATGTCCCAATCGTTTCACACATTTCCCAATAGTTTCACATATGTCCCAGTAGTTTTACAGATGTCCCAATAGTTTCACAGATGTCCCAATAATTTAAGAGATGTACCAGTAGTTTCACAGATGTCCCAATAGTTTAACAGATGTCCCAAATAGTTTCACAGATGTCCCAATAGTTTCACAGATGTCCCCATAGTTTCACAGATGTCCCAATAGTTTCACATATGTCCCATTAGTTTCACAGATGTCCCTATAGATTCACAGATGTCCCAATAAGTTTACATATTTCCCAGTAGTGTCACAGATCACCCAGTCGTTTCACAGATGCCCCAATAGTTTCACATATGTCCCATTAGTTTCACAGATGTCCCCATAGTTTCACAGATGTCCCAATAATTTAACAGATGTACCAGTAGTTTCACAGATGTCCCAATAGTTTAACAGATGTCCCAAATAGTTTCACAGATGTCCCAATAGTTTCACATGTCCCAGGAGTTTCACAGATGTCCCAGGAGTTTCACAGATGTCCCAATAGTTTCACAGATGTCCCAGAAGTTTTACAGATATTCCAGTAGGTTAACAGATGTCCCCATAGTTTCACAGATGTCCCAATAGTTTCAAAGATGTCCCAGTAGTTTTACAGATGTCCCGGTAGTTTCACAGATGATCCCAGTAGTTTCACAGATGCCCCAATAGTTTCACATATGTCCCATTAGTTGCACAGATGTCCCCATAGTTTCACAGATGTCCCAATAGTTTCACAGATGTCCCAATAGTTTCACAGATGTCCAAATAAGTTCACATATGTCCCAGTAGTGTCACAGATCACCCAGTCGTTTCACAGATGCCCCAATAGTTTCACATATGTCCCATTAGTTTCACAGATGTCCCCATAGTTTCACAGATGTCCCAATAATTTAACAGATGTACCAGTAGTTTCACAGATGTCCCAATAGTTTCACAGATGTCCCAAATAGTTTGACAGATGTCCCAATAGTTTCACAGATGTCCCAGGAGTTTAACTGATGTCCCAATAGTTTAACAGATGTCCCAGTTGTTTCACAGATGTCTCAATAGTTTCACAGATGTACCAATAGTTTCACAGATGTCCCAATAGGTTCACATATGTCCCAGTAGTTTTACAGATGTCCCAGTAGATTCACAGATGTCCCAATAGTTCAACAGATGTCCCAGTAGTTTAACAGATGTCCCAGTAGTTTCACAGATGTCCCAGTAGGTTAACAGATGTCCCAATAGTTTCACAGATGTCCCAGTAGTTTTACAGATATCCCAGTAGGTTAACAGATGTCCCCATAGTTTCACAGATGTACCAGTAGTTTCACAGATGTCCCCATAGTTTCACAGATGTTCCAATAGTTTCACATATGTCCCATTAGTTTCACAGATGTCCCCATAGTTTCACAGATGTCCCAATAGTTTCACAGATGTCCCAATAGTTTCACAGATGTCCCAATAGGTTCACATATGTCCCAGTAGTTTCACAGATCACCCAGTAGTTTCACAGATGCCCCAATAGTTTCACATATGTCCCATTAGTTTCACAGATGTCCCCATAGTTTCACAGATTTCCCAATAATTTCACAGATGTACCAGTAGTTTCACAGATGTCCCAATAGTTTAACAGATGTCCCAAATAGTTTCACAGATGTCCCCATAGTTTCACAGATGTCCCAATAGTTTAACAGATGTCCCAATAGGTTCACATATGTCCCATTAGTTTTACAGATGTCCCCATAGTTTCACAGATGTCCCAATAATTTCACAGATGTACCAGTAGTTTAACAGATGTCCCAATAGTTTAACAGATGTCCCAAATAGTTTCACAGATGTCCCAGAAGTTTTACAGATATTGCAGTAGGTTAACAGATGTCCCCATAGTTTCACAGATGTCCCAATAGTTTCAAAGATGTCCCAGTAGTTTTACAGATGTCCCGGTAGTTTCACAGATGATCCCAGTAGTTTCACAGATGCCCCAATAGTTTCACATATGTCCCATTAGTTTCACAGATGTCCCCATAGTTTCACAGATGTCCCAGTAGTTTCACAGATCACCCAGTCGTTTCACAGATGCCCCAATAGTTTCACATATGTCCAATTAGTTTCACAGATGTCTCCATAGTTTCACAGATTTCCCAATAATTTCACAGATGTACCAGTAGTTTCACAGATGTCCCCATAGTTTCACAGATGTCCCAATAGTTTCACAGATGTCCCAATAGTTTCATAGATGTCCCAATAGGTTCACATATGTCCCAGTAGTTTCACAGATCACCCAGTAGTTTCACAGATGCCCCAATAGTTTCACATATGTCCCATTAGTTTCACAGATGTTCCCATAGTTTCACAGATTTCCCAATAATTTCACAGATGTACCAGTAGTTTCACAGATGTCCCAATAGTTTAACAGATGTCCCAAATAGTTTCACAGATGTCCCCATAGTTTCACAGATGTCCCAATAGTTTCACAGATGTCCCAATAGGTTCACATATGTCCCAGTAGTTTCACAGATGCCCCAATAGTTTCACATATGTCCCATTAGTTTCACAGATGTCCCCATAGTTTCACAGATGTCCCAATAATTTCACAGATGTACCAGTAGTTTCACAGATGTCCCAATAGTTTAACAGATGTCCCAAATAGTTTCACAGATGTCCCAGAAGTTTTACAGATATTCCAGTAGGTTAACAGATGTCCCCATAGTTTCACAGATGTCCCAATAGTTTCAAAGATGTCCCAGTAGTTTTACAGATGTCCCGGTTGTTTCACAGATGATCCCAGTAGTTTCACAGATGCCCCAATAGTTTCACATATGTCCCATTAGTTTCACAGATGTCCCCATAGTTTCACAGATGTACCAGTAGCTTCAAAGATGTCCCAATAGTTTAACAGATGTCCCAAATAGTTTCACAGATGTCCCAATAGTTTCACAGATGTCCCAGAAGTTTAACAGATGTCCCAGTAGTGTCACAGATCACCCAGTCGTTTCACAGATGCCCCAATAGTTTCACATATGTCCCATTAGTTTCACAGATGTCCCCATAGTTTCACAGATGTCCCAATAATTTAACAGATGTACCAGTAGTTTCACAGATGTCCCAATAGTTTAACAGATGTCCCAAATAGTTTCACAGATGTCCCAATAGTTTCACAGATGTCCCAGAAGTTTAACAGATGTCCCAGTAGTGTCACAGTTCACCCAGTCGTTTCACAGATGCCCCAATAGTTTCACATATGTCCCATTAGTTTCACAGATGTCCCCATAGTTTCACAGATGTCCCAATAATTTAACAGATGTACCAGTAGTTTCACAGATGTCCCAATAGTTTAACAGATGTCCCAAATAGTTTGACAGATGTCCCAATAGTTTCACAGATGTCCCAGGAGTTTAACAGATGTCCCAATAGTTTAACAGATGTCCCAGTTGTTTCACAGATGTCTCAATAGTTTCACAGATGTCCCAATAGTTTCACAGATGTCCCAATAGGTTCACATATGTCCCAGTAGTTTTTCAGATGTCCCAGTAGATTCACAGATGTCCCAATAGTTCAACAGATGTCCCAGTAGTTTCGCAGATGTCCCAGTAGGTTAACAGATGTCCCCATAGTTTCACAGATGTCCCAATAGTTTCACAGATGTCCCAGTAGTTTTACAGATATCCCAGTAGGTTAACAGATGTCCCCATAGTTTCACAGATGTACCAGTAGTTTCACAGATGTCCCAATAGTTTCACAGATGTCCCAATCGTTTCACACATTTCCCAATAGTTTCACATATGTCCCAGTAGTTTTACAGATGTCCCAATAGTTTCACAGATGTCCCAATAATTTAAGAGATGTACCAGTAGTTTCACAGATGTCCCACTAGTTTAACAGATGTCCCAAATAGTTTCACAGATGTCCCAATAGTTTCACAGATGTCCCCATAGTTTCACAGATGTCCCAATAGTTTCACATATGTCCCATTAGTTTCACAGATGTCCCCATAGATTCACAGATGTCCCAATAAGTTCACATATGTCCCAGTAGTGTCACAGATCACCCAGTCGTTTCACAGATGCCCCAATAGTTTCACATATGTCCCATTAGTTTCACAGATGTCCCCATAGTTTCACAGATGTCCCAATAATTTAACAGATGTCCCCATAGTTTCACAGATGTCCCAATAGTTTCACAGATGTCCCAGTAGGTTTACAGATATCCCAGTAGGTTAACAGATGTCCCCATAGTTTCACAGATGTACCAGTAGTTTCACAGATGTCCCAATAGTTTCACAGATGTCCCAATCGTTTCACACATTTCCCAATAGTTTCACATATGTCCCAGTAGTTTTACAGATGTCCCAATAGTTTCACAGATGTCCCAATAATTTAAGAGATGTACCAGTAGTTTCACAGATGTCCCACTAGTTTAACAGATGTCCCAAATAGTTTCACAGATGTCCCAATAGTTTCACAGATGTCCCCATAGTTTCACAGATGTCCCAATAGTTTCACATATGTCCCATTAGTTTCACAGATGTCCCCATAGATTCACAGATGTCCCAATAAGTTCACATATGTCCCAGTAGTGTCACAGATCACCCAGTCGTTTCACAGATGCCCCAATAGTTTCACATATGTCCCATTAGTTTCACAGATGTCCCCATAGTTTCACAGATGTCCCAATAATTTAACAGATGTACCAGTAGTTTCACAGATGTCCCAATAGTTTAACAGATGTCACAAATAGTTTCACAGATGTCCCAATAGTTTCACATGTCCCAATAGTTTCACAGATGTCCCAGAAGTTTTACAGATATTCCAGTAGGTTCACAGATGTCCCCATAGTTTCACAGATGTCTCAATAGTTTCAAAGATGTCCCAGTAGTTTTACAGATGTCCCGGTAGTTTCACAGATGATCCCAGTAGTTTCACAGATGCCCCAATAGTTTCACATATGTCCCATTAGTTGCACAGATGTCCCCATAGTTTCACAGATGTCCCAATAGTTTCACAGATGTCCCAATAATTTCACAGATGTCCAAATAAGTTCACATATGTCCCAGTAGTGTCACAGATCACCCAGTCGTTTCACAGATGCCCCAATAGTTTCACATATGTCCCATTAGTTTCACAGATTTCCCCATAGTTTCACAGATGTCCCAATAATTTAAGAGATGTACCAGTAGTTTTACAGATGTCCCAATAGTTTCACAGATGTCCCAGAAGTTTAACAGATGTCCCAGTAGTGTCACAGATCACCCAGTCGTTTCACAGATGCCCCAATAGTTTCACATATGTCCCATTAGTTTCACAGATGTCCCCATAGTTTCACAGATGTCCCAATAATTTAACAGATGTACTAGTAGTTTCACAGATGTCCCAATAGTTTAACAGATGTCCCAAATAGTTTGACAGATGTCCCAATAGTTTCACAGATGTCCCAGGAGTTTTACTGATGTCCCAATAGTTTAACAGATTTCCCAGTTGTTTCACAGATGTCTCAATAGTTTCACAGATGTCCCAATAGTTTCACAGATGTCCCAATAGGTTCACATATGTCCCAGTAGTTTTACAGATGTCCCAGTAGATTCACAGATGTCCCAATAGTTCAACAGATGTCCCAGTAGTTTAACAGATGTCCCAGTAGTTTCACAGATGTCCCAGTAGGTTAACAGATGTCCCCATAGTTTCACAGATGTCCCAATAGTTTCACAGATGTCCCAGTAGTTTTACAGATATCCCAGTAGGTTAACAGATGTCCCCATAGTTTCACAGATGTACCAGTAGTTTCACAGATGTCCCAATAGTTTCACAGATGTCCCAATAGTTTCACACATTTCCCAATAGTTTCACATATGTCCCAGTAGTTTTACAGATGCCCCAATAGTTTCACATATGTCCCATTAGTTTCACAGATGTCCCCATAGTTTCACAGATGTCCCAATAGTTTCACATATGTCCCATTAGTTTCACAGATGTCCCCATAGTTTCACAGATGTCCCAATAGTTTCACAGATGTCCCAATAGTTTCACAGATGTCCCAATAGGTTCACATATGTCCCAGTAGTTTCACAGATCACCCAGTAGTTTCACAGATGCCCCAATAGTTTCACATATGTCCCATTAGTTTCACAGATGTCCCCATAGTTTCACAGATTTCCCAATAATTTCACAGATGTACCAGTAGTTTCACAGATGTCCCAATAGTTAACAGACGTCCCAAATAGTTTCACAGATGTCCCCATAGTTTCACAGATGTCCCAATAGTTTAACAGATGTCCCAATAGGTTCACATATGTCCCATACGTTTCACAGATGTCCCCATAGTTTCACAGATGTCCCAATAATTTCATAGATGTACCAGTAGTTTCACAGATGTCCCAATAGTTTAACAGATGTCCCAAATAGTTTCACAGATGTCCCAGAAGTTTTACAGATATTCCAGTAGGTTAACAGATGTCCCCATAGTTTCACAGATGTCCCAATAGTTTCAAAGATGTCCCAGTAGTTTTACAGATGTCCCGGTAGTTTCACAGATGATCCCAGTAGTTTCACAGATGCCCCAATAGTTTCACATATGTCCCATTAGTTTCACAGATGTCCCCATAGTTTCACAGATGTCCTAGTAGTTTCACAGATCACCCAGTCGTTTCACAGATGCCCCAATAGTTTCACATATGTCCAATTAGTTTCACAGATGTCCCCATAGTTTCACAGATTTCCCAATAATTTAACAGATGTACCAGTAGTTTCACAGATGTCCCAATAGTTTAACAGATGTCCCAAATAGTTTCACAGATGTCCCAATAGTTTCACAGATGTCCCAGAAGTTTAACAGATGTCCCAGTAGTGTCACAGATCACCCAGTCGTTTCACAGATGCCCCAATAGTTTCACATATGTCCCATTAGTTTCACAGATGTCCCCATAGTTTCACAGATGTCCCAATAATTTAACAGATGTACCAGTAGTTTCACAGATGTCCCAATAGTTTAACAGATGTCCCAAATAGTTTGACAGATGTCCCAATAGTTTCACAGATGTCCCAGGAGTTTAACAGATGTCCCAATAGTTTAACAGATGTCCCAGTTGTTTCACAGATGTCTCAATAGTTTCACAGATGTCCCAATAGTTTCACAGATGTCCCAAATAGTTTCACAGATGTCCCAATAGTTTCACAGATGTCCCCATAGTTTCACAGATGTCCCAATAGTTTCACATATGTCCCATTAGTTTCACAGATGTCCCTATAGATTCACAGATGTCCCAATAAGTTTACATATTTCCCAGTAGTGTCACAGATCACCCAGTCGTTTCACAGATGCCCCAATAGTTTCACATATGTCCCATTAGTTTCACAGATGTCCCCATAGTTTCACAGATGTCCCAATAATTTAACAGATGTACCAGTAGTTTCACAGATGTCCCAATAGTTTAACAGATGTCCCAAATAGTTTCACAGATGTCCCAATAGTTTCACATGTCCCAGGAGTTTCACAGATGTCCCAGGAGTTTCACAGATGTCCCAATAGTTTCACAGATGTCCCAGAAGTTTTACAGATATTCCAGTAGGTTAACAGATGTCCCCATAGTTTCACAGATGTCCCAATAGTTTCAAAGATGTCCCAGTAGTTTTACAGATGTCCCGGTAGTTTCACAGATGATCCCAGTAGTTTCACAGATGCCCCAATAGTTTCACATATGTCCCATTAGTTGCACAGATGTCCCCATAGTTTCACAGATGTCCCAATAGTTTCACAGATGTCCCAATAGTTTCACAGATGTCCAAATAAGTTCACATATGTCCCAGTAGTGTCACAGATCACCCAGTCGTTTCACAGATGCCCCAATAGTTTCACATATGTCCCATTAGTTTCACAGATGTCCCCATAGTTTCACAGATGTCCCAATAATTTAACAGATGTACCAGTAGTTTCACAGATGTCCCAATAGTTTCACAGATGTCCCAAATAGTTTGACAGATGTCCCAATAGTTTCACAGATGTCCCAGGAGTTTAACTGATGTCCCAATAGTTTAACAGATGTCCCAGTTGTTTCACAGATGTCTCAATAGTTTCACAGATGTACCAATAGTTTCACAGATGTCCCAATAGGTTCACATATGTCCCAGTAGTTTTACAGATGTCCCAGTAGATTCACAGATGTCCCAATAGTTCAACAGATGTCCCAGTAGTTTAACAGATGTCCCAGTAGTTTCACAGATGTCCCAGTAGGTTAACAGATGTCCCAATAGTTTCACAGATGTCCCAGTAGTTTTACAGATATCCCAGTAGGTTAACAGATGTCCCCATAGTTTCACAGATGTACCAGTAGTTTCACAGATGTCCCCATAGTTTCACAGATGTCCCAATAGTTTCACATATGTCCCATTAGTTTCACAGATGTCCCCATAGTTTCACAGATGTCCCAATAGTTTCACAGATGTCCCAATAGTTTCACAGATGTCCCAATAGGTTCACATATGTCCCAGTAGTTTCACAGATCACCCAGTAGTTTCACAGATGCCCCAATAGTTTCACATATGTCCCATTAGTTTCACAGATGTCCCCATAGTTTTACAGATTTCCCAATAATTTCACAGATGTACCAGTAGTTTCACAGATGTCCCAATAGTTTAACAGATGTCCCAAATAGTTTCACAGATGTCCCCATAGTTTCACAGATGTCCCAATAGTTTAACAGATGTCCCAATAGGTTCACATATGTCCCATTAGTTTTACAGATGTCCCCATAGTTTCACAGATGTCCCAATAATTTCACAGATGTACCAGTAGTTTAACAGATGTCCCAATAGTTTAACAGATGTCCCAAATAGTTTCACAGATGTCCCAGAAGTTTTACAGATATTGCAGTAGGTTAACAGATGTCCCCATAGTTTCACAGATGTCCCAATAGTTTCAAAGATGTCCCAGTAGTTTTACAGATGTCCCGGTAGTTTCACAGATGATCCCAGTAGTTTCACAGATGCCCCAATAGTTTCACATATGTCCCATTAGTTTCACAGATGTCCCCATAGTTTCACAGATGTCCCAGTAGTTTCACAGATCACCCAGTCGTTTCACAGATGCCCCAATAGTTTCACATATGTCCAATTAGTTTCACAGATGTCTCCATAGTTTCACAGATTTCCCAATAATTTCACAGATGTACCAGTAGTTTCACAGATGTCCCCATAGTTTCACAGATGTCCCAATAGTTTCACAGATGTCCCAATAGTTTCATAGATGTCCCAATAGGTTCACATATGTCCCAGTAGTTTCACAGATCACCCAGTAGTTTCACAGATGCCCCAATAGTTTCACATATGTCCCATTAGTTTCACAGATGTTCCCATAGTTTCACAGATTTCCCAATAATTTCACAGATGTACCAGTAGTTTCACAGATGTCCCAATAGTTTAACAGATGTCCCAAATAGTTTCACAGATGTCCCCATAGTTTCACAGATGTCCCAATAGTTTCACAGATGTCCCAATAGGTTCACATATGTCCCAGTAGTTTCACAGATGCCCCAATAGTTTCACATATGTCCCATTAGTTTCACAGATGTCCCCATAGTTTCACAGATGTCCCAATAATTTCACAGATGTACCAGTAGTTTCACAGATGTCCCAATAGTTTAACAGATGTCCCAAATAGTTTCACAGATGTCCCAGAAGTTTTACAGATATTCCAGTAGGTTAACAGATGTCCCCATAGTTTCACAGATGTCCCAATAGTTTCAAAGATGTCCCAGTAGTTTTACAGATGTCCCGGTTGTTTCACAGATGATCCCAGTAGTTTCACAGATGCCCCAATAGTTTCACATATGTCCCATTAGTTTCACAGATGTCCCCATAGTTTCACAGATGTACCAGTAGCTTCAAAGATGTCCCAATAGTTTAACAGATGTCCCAAATAGTTTCACAGATGTCCCAATAGTTTCACAGATGTCCCAGAAGTTTAACAGATGTCCCAGTAGTGTCACAGATCACCCAGTCGTTTCACAGATGCCCCAATAGTTTCACATATGTCCCATTAGTTTCACAGATGTCCCCATAGTTTCACAGATGTCCCAATAATTTAACAGATGTACCAGTAGTTTCACAGATGTCCCAATAGTTTAACAGATGTCCCAAATAGTTTCACAGATGTCCCAATAGTTTCACAGATGTCCCAGAAGTTTAACAGATGTCCCAGTAGTGTCACAGTTCACCCAGTCGTTTCACAGATGCCCCAATAGTTTCACATATGTCCCATTAGTTTCACAGATGTCCCCATAGTTTCACAGATGTCCCAATAATTTAACAGATGTACCAGTAGTTTCACAGATGTCCCAATAGTTTAACAGATGTCCCAAATAGTTTGACAGATGTCCCAATAGTTTCACAGATGTCCCAGGAGTTTAACAGATGTCCCAATAGTTTAACAGATGTCCCAATAGGTTCACATATGTCCCAGTAGTTTTTCAGATGTCCCAGTAGATTCACAGATGTCCCAATAGTTCAACAGATGTCCCAGTAGTTTCGCAGATGTCCCAGTAGGTTAACAGATGTCCCCATAGTTTCACAGATGTCCCAATAGTTTCACAGATGTCCCAGTAGTTTTACAGATATCCCAGTAGGTTAACAGATGTCCCCATAGTTTCACAGATGTACCAGTAGTTTCACAGATGTCCCAATAGTTTCACAGATGTCCCAATCGTTTCACACATTTCCCAATAGTTTCACATATGTCCCAGTAGTTTTACAGATGTCCCAATAGTTTCACAGATGTCCCAATAATTTAAGAGATGTACCAGTAGTTTCACAGATGTCCCACTAGTTTAACAGATGTCCCAAATAGTTTCACAGATGTCCCAATAGTTTCACAGATGTCCCCAGTAGTGTCACAGTTCACCCAGTCGTTTCACAGATGCCCCAATAGTTTCACATATGTCCCATTAGTTTCACAGATGTCCCCATAGTTTCACAGATGTCCCAATAATTTAACAGATGTACCAGTAGTTTCACAGATGTCCCAATAGTTTAACAGATGTCCCAAATAGTTTGACAGATGTCCCAATAGTTTCACAGATGTCCCAGGAGTTTAACAGATGTCTCAATAGTTTCACAGATGTCCCAATAGGTTCACATATGTCCCAGTAGTTTTTCAGATGTCCCAGTAGATTCACAGATGTCCCAATAGTTCAACAGATGTCCCAGTAGTTTCGCAGATGTCCCAGTAGGTTAACAGATGTCCCCATAGTTTCACAGATGTCCCAATAGTTTCACAGATGTCCCAGTAGTTTTACAGATATCCCAGTAGGTTAACAGATGTCCCCATAGTTTCACAGATGTACCAGTAGTTTCACAGATGTCCCAATAGTTTCACAGATGTCCCAATCGTTTCACACATTTCCCAATAGTTTCACATATGTCCCAGTAGTTTTACAGATGTCCCAATAGTTTCACAGATGTCCCAATAATTTAAGAGATGTACCAGTAGTTTCACAGATGTCCCACTAGTTTAACAGATGTCCCAAATAGTTTCACAGATGTCCCAATAGTTTCACAGATGTCCCCATAGTTTCACAGATGTCCCAATAGTTTCACATATGTCCCATTAGTTTCACAGATGTCCCCATAGATTCACAGATGTCCCAATAAGTTCACATATGTCCCAGTAGTGTCACAGATCACCCAGTCGTTTCACAGATGCCCCAATAGTTTCACATATGTCCCATTAGTTTCACAGATGTCCCCATAGTTTCACAGATGTCCCAATAATTTAACAGATGTCCCCATAGTTTCACAGATGTCCCAATAGTTTCACAGATGTCCCAGTAGTTTTACAGATATCCCAGTAGGTTAACAGATGTCCCCATAGTTTCACAGATGTACCAGTAGTTTCACAGATGTCCCAATAGTTTCACAGATGTCCCAATCGTTTCACACATTTCCCAATAGTTTCACATATGTCCCAGTAGTTTTACAGATGTCCCAATAGTTTCACAGATGTCCCAATAATTTAAGAGATGTACCAGTAGTTTCACAGATGTCCCACTAGTTTAACAGATGTCCCAAATAGTTTCACAGATGTCCCAATAGTTTCACAGATGTCCCCATAGTTTCACAGATGTCCCAATAGTTTCACATATGTCCCATTAGTTTCACAGATGTCCCCATAGATTCACAGATGTCCCAATACGTTCACATATGTCCCAGTAGTGTCACAGATCACCCAGTCGTTTCACAGATGCCCCAATAGTTTCACATATGTCCCATTAGTTTCACAGATGTCCCCATAGTTTCACAGATGTCCCAATAATTTAACAGATGTACCAGTAGTTTCACAGATGTCCCAATAGTTTAACAGATGTCACAAATAGTTTCACAGATGTCCCAATAGTTTCACATGTCCCAGGAGTTTCACAGATGTCCCAGGAGTTTCACAGATGTCCCAATAGTTTCACAGATGTCCCAGAAGTTTTACAGATATTCCAGTAGGTTAACAGATGTCCCCATAGTTTCACAGATGTCTCAATAGTTTCAAAGATGTCCCAGTAGTTTTACAGATGTCCCGGTAGTTTCACAGATGATCCCAGTAGTTTCACAGATGCCCCAATAGTTTCACATATGTCCCATTAGTTGCACAGATGTCCCCATAGTTTCACAGATGTCCCAATAGTTTCACAGATGTCCCAATAATTTCACAGATGTCCAAATAAGTTCACATATGTCCCAGTAGTGTCACAGATCACCCAGTCGTTTCACAGATGCCCCAATAGTTTCACATATGTCCCATTAGTTTCACAGATTTCCCCATAGTTTCACAGATGTCCCAATAATTTAAGAGATGTACCAGTAGTTTTACAGATGTCCCAATAGTTTCACAGATGTCCCAGAAGTTTAACAGATGTCCCAGTAGTGTCACAGATCACCCAGTCGTTTCACAGATGCCCCAATAGTTTCACATATGTCCCATTAGTTTCACAGATGTCCCCATAGTTTCACAGATGTCCCAATAATTTAACAGATGTACTAGTAGTTTCACAGATGTCCCAATAGTTTAACAGATGTCCCAAATAGTTTGACAGATGTCCCAATAGTTTCACAGATGTCCCAGGAGTTTTACTGATGTCCCAATAGTTTAACAGATTTCCCAGTTGTTTCACAGATGTCTCAATAGTTTCACAGATGTCCCAATAGTTTCACAGATGTCCCAATAGGTTCACATATGTCCCAGTAGTTTTACAGATGTCCCAGTAGATTCACAGATGTCCCAATAGTTCAACAGATGTCCCAGTAGTTTAACAGATGTCCCAGTAGTTTCACAGATGTCCCAGTAGGTTAACAGATGTCCCCATAGTTTCACAGATGTCCCAATAGTTTCACAGATGTCCCAGTAGTTTTACAGATATCCCAGTAGGTTAACAGATGTCCCCATAGTTTCACAGATGTACCAGTAGTTTCACAGATGTCCCAATAGTTTCACAGATGTCCCAATAGTTTCACACATTTCCCAATAGTTTCACATATGTCCCAGTAGTTTTACAGATGCCCCAATAGTTTCACATATGTCCCATTAGTTTCACAGATGTCCCCATAGTTTCACAGATGTCCCAATAGTTTCACATATGTCCCATTAGTTTCACAGATGTCCCCATAGTTTCACAGATGTCCCAATAGTTTCACAGATGTCCCAATAGTTTCACAGATGTCCCAATAGGTTCACATATGTCCCAGTAGTTTCACAGATCACCCAGTAGTTTCACAGATGCCCCAATAGTTTCACATATGTCCCATTAGTTTCACAGATGTCCCCATAGTTTCACAGATTTCCCAATAATTTCACAGATGTACCAGTAGTTTCACAGATGTCCCAATAGTTAACAGACGTCCCAAATAGTTTCACAGATGTCCCCATAGTTTCACAGATGTCCCAATAGTTTAACAGATGTCCCAATAGGTTCACATATGTCCCATACGTTTCACAGATGTCCCCATAGTTTCACAGATGTCCCAATAATTTCATAGATGTACCAGTAGTTTCACAGATGTCCCAATAGTTTAACAGATGTCCCAAATAGTTTCACAGATGTCCCAGAAGTTTTACAGATATTCCAGTAGGTTAACAGATGTCCCCATAGTTTCACAGATGTCCCAATAGTTTCAAAGATGTCCCAGTAGTTTTACAGATGTCCCGGTAGTTTTACAGATGATCCCAGTAGTTTCACAGATGCCCCAATAGTTTCACATATGTCCCATTAGTTTCACAGATGTCCCCATAGTTTCACAGATGTCCTAGTAGTTTCACAGATCACCCAGTCGTTTCACAGATGCCCCAATAGTTTCACATATGTCCAATTAGTTTCACAGATGTCCCCATAGTTTCACAGATTTCCCAATAATTTAACAGATGTACCAGTAGTTTCACAGATGTCCCAATAGTTTAACAGATGTCCCAAATAGTTTCACAGATGTCCCAATAGTTTCACAGATGTCCCAGAAGTTTAACAGATGTCCCAGTAGTGTCACAGATCACCCAGTCGTTTCACAGATGCCCCAATAGTTTCACATATGTCCCATTAGTTTCACAGATGTCCCCATAGTTTCACAGATGTCCCAATAATTTAACAGATGTACCAGTAGTTTCACAGATGTCCCAATAGTTTAACAGATGTCCCAAATAGTTTGACAGATGTCCCAATAGTTTCACAGATGTCCCAGGAGTTTAACAGATGTCCCAATAGTTTAACAGATGTCCCAGTTGTTTCACAGATGTCTCAATAGTTTCACAGATGTCCCAATAGTTTCACAGATGTCCCAATAGGTTCACATATGTCCCAGTAGTTTTTCAGATGTCCCAGTAGATTCACAGATGTCCCAATAGTTCAACAGATGTCCCAGTAGTTTCGCAGATGTCCCAGTAGGTTAACAGATGTCCCCATAGTTTCGCAGATGTCCCAATAGTTTCACAGATGTCCCAGTAGTTTTACAGATATCCCAGTAGGTTAACAGATGTCCCCATAGTTTCACAGATGTACCAGTAGTTTCACAGATGTCCCAATAGATTCACAGATGTCCCAATCGTTTCACACATTTCCCAATAGTTTCACATATGTCCCAGTAGTTTTACAGATGTCCCAATAGTTTCACAGATGTCCCAATAATTTAAGAGATGTACCAGTAGTTTCACAGATGTCCCACTAGTTTAACAGATGTCCCAAATAGTTTCACAGATGTCCCAATAGTTTCACAGATGTCCCAATAATTTCACAGATGTCCAAATAAGTTCACATATGTCCCAGTAGTGTCACAGATCACCCAGTCGTTTCACAGATGCCCCAATAGTTTCACATATGTCCCATTAGTTTCACAGATTTCCCCATAGTTTCACAGATGTCCCAATAATTTAACAGATGTACCAGTAGTTTTACAGATGTCCCAATAGTTTCACAGATGTCCCAGAAGTTTAACAGATGTCCCAGTAGTGTCACAGATCACCCAGTCGTTTCACAGATGCCCCAATAGTTTCACATATGTCCCATTAGTTTCACAGATGTCCCCATAGTTTCACAGATGTCCCAATAATTTAACAGATGTACTAGTAGTTTCACAGATGTCCCAATAGTTTAACATATGTCCCAAATAGTTTGACAGATGTCCCAATAGTTTCACAGATGTCCCAGGAGTTTTACTGATGTCCCAATAGTTTAACAGATTTCCCAGTTGTTTCACAGATGTCTCAATAGTTTCACAGATGTCCCAATAGTTTCACAGATGTCCCAATAGGTTCACATATGTCCCAGTAGTTTTACAGATGTCCCAGTAGATTCACAGATGTCCCAATAGTTCAACAGATGTCCCAGTAGTTTAACAGATGTCCCAGTAGTTTCACAGATGTCCTAGTAGGTTAACAGATGTCCCCATAGTTTCACAGATGTCCCAATAGTTTCACAGATGTCCCAGTAGTTTTACAGATATCCCAGTAGGTTAACAGATGTCCCCATAGTTTCACAGATGTACCAGTAGTTTCACAGATGTCCCAATAGTTTCACAGATGTCCCAATAGTTTCACACATTTCCCAATAGTTTCACATATGTCCCAGTAGTTTTACAGATGCCCCAATAGTTTCACATATGTCCCATTAGTTTCACAGATGTCCCCATAGTTTCACAGATGTCCCAATAGTTTCACATATGTCCCATTAGTTTCACAGATGTCCCCATAGTTTCACAGATGTCCCAATAGTTTCACAGATGTCCCAATAGTTTCACAGATGTCCCAATAGGTTCACATATGTCCCAGTAGTTTCACAGATCACCCAGTAGTTTCACAGATGCCCCAATAGTTTCACATATGTCCCATTAGTTTCACAGATGTCCCCATAGTTTCACAGATTTCCCAATAATTTCACAGATGTACCAGTAGTTTCACAGATGTCCCAATAGTTAACAGACGTCCCAAATAGTTTCACAGATGTCCCCATAGTTTCACAGATGTCCCAATAGTTTAACAGATGTCCCAATAGGTTCACATATGTCCCATTAGTTTCACAGATGTCCCCATAGTTTCACAGATGTCCCAATAATTTCACAGATGTACCAGTAGTTTCACAGATGTCCCAATAGTTTAACAGATGTCCCAAATAGTTTCACAGATGTCCCAGAAGTTTTACAGATATTCCAGTAGGTTAACAGATGTCCCCATAGTTTCACAGATGTCCCAATAGTTTCAAAGATGTCCCAGTAGTTTTACAGATGTCCCGGTAGTTTCACAGATGATCCCAGTAGTTTCACAGATGCCCCAATAGTTTCACATATGTCCCATTAGTTTCACAGATGTCCCCATAGTTTCACAGATGTCCTAGTAGTTTCACAGATCACCCAGTCGTTTCACAGATGCCCCAATAGTTTCACACATGTCCAATTAGTTTCACAGATGTCCCCATAGTTTCACAGATTTCCCAATAATTTAACAGATGTACCAGTAGTTTCACAGATGTCCCAATAGTTTAACAGATGTCCCAAATAGTTTCACAGATGTCCCAATAGTTTCACAGATGTCCCAGAAGTTTAACAGATGTCCCAGTAGTGTCACAGATCACCCAGTCGTTTCACAGATGCCCCAATAGTTTCACATATGTCCCATTAGTTTCACAGATGTCCCCATAGTTTCACAGATGTCCCAATAATTTCACAGATGTACCAGTAGTTTCACAGATGTCCCAATAGTTTAACAGATGTCCCAAATAGTTTGACAGATGTCCCAATAGTTTCACAGATGTCCCAGGAGTTTAACAGATGTCCCAATAGTTTAACAGATGTCCCAGTTGTTTCACAGATGTCTCAATAGTTTCACAGATGTCCCAATAGTTTCACAGATGTCCCAATAGGTTCACATATGTCCCAGTAGTTTTTCAGATGTCCCAGTAGATTCACAGATGTCCCAATAGTTCAACAGATGTCCCAGTAGTTTCGCAGATGTCCCAGTAGGTTAACAGATGTCCCCATAGTTTCACAGATGTACCAGTAGTTTCACAGATGTCCCAATAGTTTCACAGATGTCCCAATCGTTTCACACATTTCCCAATAGTTTCACATATGTCCCAGTAGTTTTACAGATGTCCCAATAGTTTCACAGATGTCCCAATAATTTAAGAGATGTACCAGTAGTTTCACAGATGTCCCAATAGTTTAACAGATGTCCCAAATAGTTTCACAGATGTCCCAATAGTTTCACAGATGTCCCCATAGTTTCACAGATGTCCCAATAGTTTCACATATGTCCCATTAGTTTCACAGATGTCCCTATAGATTCACAGATGTCCCAATAAGTTTACATATTTCCCAGTAGTGTCACAGATCACCCAGTCGTTTCACAGATGCCCCAATAGTTTCACATATGTCCCATTAGTTTCACAGATGTCCCCATAGTTTCACAGATGTCCCAATAATTTAACAGATGTACCAGTAGTTTCACAGATGTCCCAATAGTTTAACAGATGTCCCAAATAGTTTCACAGATGTCCCAATAGTTTCACATGTCCCAGGAGTTTCACAGATGTCCCAGGAGTTTCACAGATGTCCCAATAGTTTCACAGATGTCCCAGAAGTTTTACAGATATTCCAGTAGGTTAACAGATGTCCCCATAGTTTCACAGATGTCCCAATAGTTTCAAAGATGTCCCAGTAGTTTTACAGATGTCCCGGTAGTTTCACAGATGATCCCAGTAGTTTCACAGATGCCCCAATAGTTTCACATATGTCCCATTAGTTGCACAGATGTCCCCATAGTTTCACAGATGTCCCAATAGTTTCACAGATGTCCCAATAGTTTCACAGATGTCCAAATAAGTTCACATATGTCCCAGTAGTGTCACAGATCACCCAGTCGTTTCACAGATGCCCCAATAGTTTCACATATGTCCCATTAGTTTCACAGATGTCCCCATAGTTTCACAGATGTCCCAATAATTTAACAGATGTACCAGTAGTTTCACAGATGTCCCAATAGTTTCACAGATGTCCCAGAAGTTTAACAGATGTCCCAGTAGTGTCACAGATCACCCAGTCGTTTCACAGATGCCCCAATAGTTTCACATATGTCCCATTAGTTTCACAGATGTCCCCATAGTTTCACAGATGTCCCAATAATTTAACAGATGTACTAGTAGTTTCACAGATGTCCCAATAGTTTAACAGATGTCCCAAATAGTTTGACAGATGTCCCAATAGTTTCACAGATGTCCCAGGAGTTTAACTGATGTCCCAATAGTTTAACAGATGTCCCAGTTGTTTCACAGATGTCTCAATAGTTTCACAGATGTACCAATAGTTTCACAGATGTCCCAATAGGTTCACATATGTCCCAGTAGTTTTACAGATGTCCCAGTAGATTCACAGATGTCCCAATAGTTCAACAGATGTCCCAGTAGTTTAACAGATGTCCCAGTAGTTTCACAGATGTCCCAGTAGGTTAACAGATGTCCCAATAGTTTCACAGATGTCCCAGTAGTTTTACAGATATCCCAGTAGGTTAACAGATGTCCCCATAGTTTCACAGATGTACCAGTAGTTTCACAGATGTCCCCATAGTTTCACAGATGTCCCAATAGTTTCACATATGTCCCATTAGTTTCACAGATGTCCCCATAGTTTCACAGATGTCCCAATAGTTTCACAGATGTCCCAATAGTTTCACAGATGTCCCAATAGGTTCACATATGTCCCAGTAGTTTCACAGATCACCCAGTAGTTTCACAGATGCCCCAATAGTTTCACATATGTCCCATTAGTTTCACAGATGTCCCCATAGTTTCACAGATTTCCCAATAATTTCACAGATGTACCAGTAGTTTCACAGATGTCCCAATAGTTTAACAGATGTCCCAAATAGTTTCACAGATGTCCCCATAGTTTCACAGATGTCCCAATAGTTTAACAGATGTCCCAATAGGTTCACATATGTCCCATTAGTTTTACAGATGTCCCCATAGTTTCACAGATGTCCCAATAATTTCACAGATGTACCAGTAGTTTAACAGATGTCCCAATAGTTTAACAGATGTCCCAAATAGTTTCACAGATGTCCCAGAAGTTTTACAGATATTGCAGTAGGTTAACAGATGTCCCCATAGTTTCACAGATGTCCCAATAGTTTCAAAGATGTCCCAGTAGTTTTACAGATGTCCCGGTAGTTTCACAGATGATCCCAGTAGTTTCACAGATGCCCCAATAGTTTCACATATGTCCCATTAGTTTCACAGATGTCCCCATAGTTTCACAGATGTCCCAGTAGTTTCACAGATCACCCAGTCGTTTCACAGATGCCCCAATAGTTTCACATATGTCCAATTAGTTTCACAGATGTCTCCATAGTTTCACAGATTTCCCAATAATTTCACAGATGTACCAGTAGTTTCACAGATGTCCCCATAGTTTCACAGATGTCCCAATAGTTTCACAGATGTCCCAATAGTTTCATAGATGTCCCAATAGGTTCACATATGTCCCAGTAGTTTCACAGATCACCCAGTAGTTTCACAGATGCCCCAATAGTTTCACATATGTCCCATTAGTTTCACAGATGTTCCCATAGTTTCACAGATTTCCCAATAATTTCACAGATGTACCAGTAGTTTCACAGATGTCCCAATAGTTTAACAGATGTCCCAAATAGTTTCACAGATGTCCCCATAGTTTCACAGATGTCCCAATAGTTTCACAGATGTCCCAATAGGTTCACATATGTCCCAGTAGTTTCACAGATGCCCCAATAGTTTCACATATGTCCCATTAGTTTCACAGATGTCCCCATAGTTTCACAGATGTCCCAATAATTTCACAGATGTACCAGTAGTTTCACAGATGTCCCAATAGTTTAACAGATGTCCCAAATAGTTTGACAGATGTCCCAATAGTTTCACAGATGTCCCAGGAGTTTAACAGATGTCCCAATAGTTTAACAGATGTCCCAGTTGTTTCACAGATGTCTCAATAGTTTCACAGATGTCCCAATAGTTTCACAGATGTCCCAATAGGTTCACATATGTCCCAGTAGTTTTTCAGATGTCCCAGTAGATTCACAGATGTCCCAATAGTTCAACAGATGTCCCAGTAGTTTCGCAGATGTCCCAGTAGGTTAACAGATGTCCCCATAGTTTCACAGATGTACCAGTAGTTTCACAGATGTCCCAATAGTTTCACAGATGTCCCAATCGTTTCACACATTTCCCAATAGTTTCACATATGTCCCAGTAGTTTTACAGATGTCCCAATAGTTTCACAGATGTCCCAATAATTTAAGAGATGTACCAGTAGTTTCACAGATGTCCCAATAGTTTAACAGATGTCCCAAATAGTTTCACAGATGTCCCAATAGTTTCACAGATGTCTCCATAGTTTCACAGATGTCCCAATAGTTTCACATATGTCCCATTAGTTTCACAGATGTCCCTATAGATTCACAGATGTCCCAATAAGTTTACATATTTCCCAGTAGTGTCACAGATCACCCAGTCGTTTCACAGATGCCCCAATAGTTTCACATATGTCCCATTAGTTTCACAGATGTCCCCATAGTTTCACAGATGTCCCCATAGTTTCACAGATGTCCCAATAGTTTCAAAGATGTCCCAGTAGTTTTACAGATGTCCCGGTAGTTTCACAGATGATCCCAGTAGTTTCACAGATGCCCCAATAGTTTCACATATGTCCCATTAGTTGCACAGATGTCCCCATAGTTTCACAGATGTCCCAATAGTTTCACAGATGTCCCAATAGTTTCACAGATGTCCAAATAAGTTCACATATGTCCCAGTAGTGTCACAGATCACCCAGTCGTTTCACAGATGCCCCAATAGTTTCACATATGTCCCATTAGTTTCACAGATGTCCCCATAGTTTCACAGATGTCCCAATAATTTAACAGATGTACCAGTAGTTTCACAGATGTCCCAATAGTTTCACAGATGTCCCAGAAGTTTAACAGATGTCCCAGTAGTGTCACAGATCACCCAGTCGTTTCACAGATGCCCCAATAGTTTCACATATGTCCCATTAGTTTCACAGATGTCCCCATAGTTTCACAGATGTCCCAATAATTTAACAGATGTACTAGTAGTTTCACAGATGTCCCAATAGTTTAACAGATGTCCCAAATAGTTTGACAGATGTCCCAATAGTTTCACAGATGTCCCAGGAGTTTAACTGATGTCCCAATAGTTTAACAGATGTCCCAGTTGTTTCACAGATGTCTCAATAGTTTCACAGATGTACCAATAGTTTCACAGATGTCCCAATAGGTTCACATATGTCCCAGTAGTTTTACAGATGTCCCAGTAGATTCACAGATGTCCCAATAGTTCAACAGATGTCCCAGTAGTTTAACAGATGTCCCAGTTGTTTCACAGATGTCCCAGTAGGTTAACAGATGTCCCAATAGTTTCACAGATGTCCCAGTAGTTTTACAGATATCCCAGTAGGTTAACAGATGTCCCCATAGTTTCACAGATGTACCAGTAGTTTCACAGATGTCCCCATAGTTTCACAGATGTCCCAATAGTTTCACATATGTCCCATTAGTTTCACAGATGTCCCCATAGTTTCACAGATGTCCCAATAGTTTCACAGATGTCCCAATAGTTTCACAGATGTCCCAATAGGTTCACATATGTCCCAGTAGTTTCACAGATCACCCAGTAGTTTCACAGATGCCCCAATAGTTTCACATATGTCCCATTAGTTTCACAGATGTCCCCATAGTTTCACAGATTTCCCAATAATTTCACAGATGTACCAGTAGTTTCACAGATGTCCCAATAGTTTAACAGATGTCCCAAATAGTTTCACAGATGTCCCCATAGTTTCACAGATGTCGCAATAGTTTAACAGATGTCCCAATAGGTTCACATATGGCCCATTAGTTTTACAGATGTCCCCATAGTTTCACAGATGTCCCAATAATTTCACAGATGTACCAGTAGTTTAACAGATGTCCCAATAGTTTAACAGATGTCCCAAATAGTTTCACAGATGTCCCAGAAGTTTTACAGATATTGCAGTAGGTTAACAGATGTCCCCATAGTTTCACAGATGTCCCAATAGTTTCAAAGATGTCCCAGTAGTTTTACAGATGTCCCGGTAGTTTCACAGATGATCCCAGTAGTTTCACAGATGCCCCAATAGTTTCACATATGTCCCATTAGTTTCACAGATGTCCCCATAGTTTCACAGATGTCCCAGTAGTTTCACAGATCACCCAGTCGTTTCACAGATGCCCCAATAGTTTCACATATGTCCAATTAGTTTCACAGATGTCTCCATAGTTTCACAGATTTCCCAATAATTTCACAGATGTACCAGTAGTTTCACAGATGTCCCCATAGTTTCACAGATGTCCCAATAGTTTAACAGATGTCCCAATAGTTTCATAGATGTCCCAATAGGTTCACATATGTCCCAGTAGTTTCACAGATCACCCAGTAGTTTCACAGATGCCCCAATAGTTTCACATATGTCCCATTAGTTTCACAGATGTTCCCATAGTTTCACAGATTTCCCAATAATTTCACAGATGTACCAGTAGTTTCACAGATGTCCCAATAGTTTAACAGATGTCCCAAATAGTTTCACAGATGTCCCCATAGTTTCACAGATGTCCCAATAGTTTCACAGATGTCCCAATAGGTTCACATATGTCCCAGTAGTTTCACAGATGCCCCAATAGTTTCACATATGTCCCATTAGTTTCACAGATGTCCCCATAGTTTCACAGATGTCCCAATAATTTCACAGATGTACCAGTAGTTTCACAGATGTCCCAGAAGTTTTACAGATATTCCAGTAGGTTAACAGATGTCCCCATAGTTTCACAGATGTCCCAATAGTTTCAAAGATGTCCCAGTAGTTTTACAGATGTCCCGGTTGTTTCACAGATGATCCCAGTAGTTTCACAGATGCCCCAATAGTTTCACATATGTCCCATTAGTTTCACAGATGTCCCCATAGTTTCACAGATGTACCAGTAGCTTCAAAGATGTCCCAATAGTTTAACAGATGTCCCAAATAGTTTCACAGATGTCCCAATAGTTTCACAGATGTCCCAGAAGTTTAACAGATGTCCCAGTAGTGTCACAGATCACCCAGTCGTTTCACAGATGCCCCAATAGTTTCACATATGTCCCATTAGTTTCACAGATGTCCCCATAGTTTCACAGATGTCCCAATAATTTAACAGATGTACCAGTAGTTTCACAGATGTCCCAATAGTTTAACAGATGTCCCAAATAGTTTCACAGATGTCCCAATAGTTTCACAGATGTCCCAGAAGTTTAACAGATGTCCCAGTAGTGTCACAGATCACCCAGTCGTTTCACAGATGCCCCAATAGTTTCACATATGTCCCATTAGTTTCACAGATGTCCCCATAGTTTCACAGATGTCCCAATAATTTAACAGATGTACCAGTAGTTTCACAGATGTCCCAATAGTTTAACAGATGTCCCAAATAGTTTGACAGATGTCCCAATAGTTTCACAGATGTCCCAGGAGTTTAACAGATGTCCCAATAGTTTAACAGATGTCCCAGTTGTTTCACAGATGTCTCAATAGTTTCACAGATGTCCCAATAGTTTCACAGATGTCCCAATAGGTTCACATATGTCCCAGTAGTTTTTCAGATGTCCCAGTAGATTCACAGATGTCCCAATAGTTCAACAGATGTCCCAGTAGTTTCGCAGATGTCCCAGTAGGTTAACAGATGTCCCCATAGTTTCACAGATGTCCCAATAGTTTCACAGATGTCCCAGTAGTTTTACAGATATCCCAGTAGGTTAACAGATGTCCCCATAGTTTCACAGATGTACCAGTAGTTTCACAGATGTCCCAATAGTTTCACAGATGTCCCAATCGTTTCACACATTTCCCAATAGTTTCACATATGTCCCAGTAGTTTTACAGATGTCCCAATAGTTTCACAGATGTCCCAATAATTTAAGAGATGTACCAGTAGTTTCACAGATGTCCCACTAGTTTAACAGATGTCCCAAATAGTTTCACAGATGTCCCAATAGTTTCACAGATGTCCCCATAGTTTCACAGATGTCCCAATAGTTTCACATATGTCCCATTAGTTTCACAGATGTCCCCATAGATTCACAGATGTCCCAATAAGTTCACATATGTCCCAGTAGTGTCACAGATCACCCAGTCGTTTCACAGATGCCCCAATAGTTTCACATATGTCCCATTAGTTTCACAGATGTCCCCATAGTTTCACAGATGTCCCAATAATTTAACAGATGTCCCCATAGTTTCACAGATGTCCCAATAGTTTCACAGATGTCCCAGTAGTTTTACAGATATCCCAGTAGGTTAACAGATGTCCCCATAGTTTCACAGATGTACCAGTAGTTTCACAGATGTCCCAATAGTTTCACAGATGTCCCAATCGTTTCACACATTTCCCAATAGTTTCACATATGTCCCAGTAGTTTTACAGATGTCCCAATAGTTTCACAGATGTCCCAATAATTTAAGAGATGTACCAGTAGTTTCACAGATGTCCCACTAGTTTAACAGATGTCCCAAATAGTTTCACAGATGTCCCAATAGTTTCACAGATGTCCCCATAGTTTCACAGATGTCCCAATAGTTTCACATATGTCCCATTAGTTTCACAGATGTCCCCATAGATTCACAGATGTCCCAATAAGTTCACATATGTCCCAGTAGTGTCACAGATCACCCAGTCGTTTCACAGATGCCCCAATAGTTTCACATATGTCCCATTAGTTTCACAGATGTCCCCATAGTTTCACAGATGTCCCAATAATTTAACAGATGTACCAGTAGTTTCACAGATGTCCCAATAGTTTAACAGATGTCACAAATAGTTTCATAGATGTCCCAATAGTTTCACATGTCCCAGGAGTTTCACAGATGTCCCAGGAGTTTCACAGATGTCCCAATAGTTTCACAGATGTCCCAGAAGTTTTACAGATATTCCAGTAGGTTAACAGATGTCCCCATAGTTTCACAGATGTCTCAATAGTTTCAAAGATGTCCCAGTAGTTTTACAGATGTCCCGGTAGTTTCACAGATGATCCCAGTAGTTTCACAGATGCCCCAATAGTTTCACATATGTCCCATTAGTTGCACAGATGTCCCCATAGTTTCACAGATGTCCCAATAGTTTCACAGATGTCCCAATAATTTCACAGATGTCCAAATAAGTTCACATATGTCCCAGTAGTGTCACAGATCACCCAGTCGTTTCACAGATGCCCCAATAGTTTCACATATGTCCCATTAGTTTCACAGATTTCCCCATAGTTTCACAGATGTCCCAATAATTTAAGAGATGTACCAGTAGTTTTACAGATGTCCCAATAGTTTCACAGATGTCCCAGAAGTTTAACAGATGTCCCAGTAGTGTCACAGATCACCCAGTCGTTTCACAGATGCCCCAATAGTTTCACATATGTCCCATTAGTTTCACAGATGTCCCCATAGTTTCACAGATGTCCCAATAATTTAACAGATGTACTAGTAGTTTCACAGATGTCCCAATAGTTTAACAGATGTCCCAAATAGTTTGACAGATGTCCCAATAGTTTCACAGATGTCCCAGGAGTTTTACTGATGTCCCAATAGTTTAACAGATTTCCCAGTTGTTTCACAGATGTCTCAATAGTTTCACAGATGTCCCAATAGTTTCACAGATGTCCCAATAGGTTCACATATGTCCCAGTAGTTTTACAGATGTCCCAGTAGATTCACAGATGTCCCAATAGTTCAACAGATGTCCCAGTAGTTTAACAGATGTCCCAGTAGTTTCACAGATGTCCCAGTAGGTTAACAGATGTCCCCATAGTTTCACAGATGTCCCAATAGTTTCACAGATGTCCCAGTAGTTTTACAGATATCCCAGTAGGTTAACAGATGTCCCCATAGTTTCACAGATGTACCAGTAGTTTCACAGATGTCCCAATAGTTTCACAGATGTCCCAATAGTTTCACACATTTCCCAATAGTTTCACATATGTCCCAGTAGTTTTACAGATGCCCCAATAGTTTCACATATGTCCCATTAGTTTCACAGATGTCCCCATAGTTTCACAGATGTCCCAATAGTTTCACATATGTCCCATTAGTTTCACAGATGTCCCCATAGTTTCACAGATGTCCCAATAGTTTCACAGATGTCCCAATAGTTTCACAGATGTCCCAATAGGTTCACATATGTCCCAGTAGTTTCACAGATCACCCAGTAGTTTCACAGATGCCCCAATAGTTTCACATATGTCCCATTAGTTTCACAGATGTCCCCATAGTTTCACAGATTTCCCAATAATTTCACAGATGTACCAGTAGTTTCACAGATGTCCCAATAGTTAACAGACGTCCCAAATAGTTTCACAGATGTCCCCATAGTTTCACAGATGTCCCAATAGTTTAACAGATGTCCCAATAGGTTCACATATGTCCCATACGTTTCACAGATGTCCCCATAGTTTCACAGATGTCCCAATAATTTCATAGATGTACCAGTAGTTTCACAGATGTCCCAATAGTTTAACAGATGTCCCAAATAGTTTCACAGATGTCCCAGAAGTTTTACAGATATTCCAGTAGGTTAACAGATGTCCCCATAGTTTCACAGATGTCCCAATAGTTTCAAAGATGTCCCAGTAGTTTTACAGATGTCCCGGTAGTTTCACAGATGATCCCAGTAGTTTCACAGATGCCCCAATAGTTTCACATATGTCCCATTAGTTTCACAGATGTCCCCATAGTTTCACAGATGTCCTAGTAGTTTCACAGATCACCCAGTCGTTTCACAGATGCCCCAATAGTTTCACATATGTCCAATTAGTTTCACAGATGTCCCCATAGTTTCACAGATTTCCCAATAATTTAACAGATGTACCAGTAGTTTCACAGATGTCCCAATAGTTTAACAGATGTCCCAAATAGTTTCACAGATGTCCCAATAGTTTCACAGATGTCCCAGAAGTTTAACAGATGTCCCAGTAGTGTCACAGATCACCCAGTCGTTTCACAGATGCCCCAATAGTTTCACATATGTCCCATTAGTTTCACAGATGTCCCCATAGTTTCACAGATGTCCCAATAATTTAACAGATGTACCAGTAGTTTCACAGATGTCCCAATAGTTTAACAGATGTCCCAAATAGTTTGACAGATGTCCCAATAGTTTCACAGATGTCCCAGGAGTTTAACAGATGTCCCAATAGTTTAACAGATGTCCCAGTTGTTTCACAGATGTCTCAATAGTTTCACAGATGTCCCAATAGTTTCACAGATGTCCCAATAGGTTCACATATGTCCCAGTAGTTTTTCAGATGTCCCAGTAGATTCACAGATGTCCCAATAGTTCAACAGATGTCCCAGTAGTTTCGCAGATGTCCCAGTAGGTTAACAGATGTCCCCATAGTTTCGCAGATGTCCCAATAGTTTCACAGATGTCCCAGTAGTTTTACAGATATCCCAGTAGGTTAACAGATGTCCCCATAGTTTCACAGATGTACCAGTAGTTTCACAGATGTCCCAATAGTTTCACAGATGTCCCAATCGTTTCACACATTTCCCAATAGTTTCACATATGTCCCAGTAGTTTTACAGATGTCCCAATAGTTTCACAGATGTCCCAATAATTTAAGAGATGTACCAGTAGTTTCACAGATGTCCCACTAGTTTAACAGATGTCCCAAATAGTTTCACAGATGTCCCAATAGTTTCACAGATGTCCCAATAATTTCACAGATGTCCAAATAAGTTCACATATGTCCCAGTAGTGTCACAGATCACCCAGTCGTTTCACAGATGCCCCAATAGTTTCACATATGTCCCATTAGTTTCACAGATTTCCCCATAGTTTCACAGATGTCCCAATAATTTAACAGATGTACCAGTAGTTTTACAGATGTCCCAATAGTTTCACAGATGTCCCAGAAGTTTAACAGATGTCCCAGTAGTGTCACAGATCACCCAGTCGTTTCACAGATGCCCCAATAGTTTCACATATGTCCCATTAGTTTCACAGATGTCCCCATAGTTTCACAGATGTCCCAATAATTTAACAGATGTACTAGTAGTTTCACAGATGTCCCAATAGTTTAACAGATGTCCCAAATAGTTTGACAGATGTCCCAATAGTTTCACAGATGTCCCAGGAGTTTTACTGATGTCCCAATAGTTTAACAGATTTCCCAGTTGTTTCACAGATGTCTCAATAGTTTCACAGATGTCCCAATAGTTTCACAGATGTCCCAATAGGTTCACATATGTCCCAGTAGTTTTACAGATGTCCCAGTAGATTCACAGATGTCCCAATAGTTCAACAGATGTCCCAGTAGTTTAACAGATGTCCCAGTAGTTTCACAGATGTCCCAGTAGGTTAACAGATGTCCCCATAGTTTCACAGATGTCCCAATAGTTTCACAGATGTCCCAGTAGTTTTACAGATATCCCAGTAGGTTAACAGATGTCCCCATAGTTTCACAGATGTACCAGTAGTTTCACAGATGTCCCAATAGTTTCACAGATGTCCCAATAGTTTCACACATTTCCCAATAGTTTCACATATGTCCCAGTAGTTTTACAGATGCCCCAATAGTTTCACATATGTCCCATTAGTTTCACAGATATCCCCATAGTTTCACAGATGTCCCAATAGTTTCACATATGTCCCATTAGTTTCACAGATGTCCCCATAGTTTCACAGATGTCCCAATAGTTTCACAGATGTCCCAATAGTTTCACAGATGTCCCAATAGGTTCACATATGTCCCAGTAGTTTCACAGATCACCCAGTAGTTTCACAGATGCCCCAATAGTTTCACATATGTCCCATTAGTTTCACAGATGTCCCCATAGTTTCACAGATTTCCCAATAATTTCACAGATGTACCAGTAGTTTCACAGATGTCCCAATAGTTAACAGACGTCCCAAATAGTTTCACAGATGTCCCCATAGTTTCACAGATGTTCCAATAGTTTAACAGATGTCCCAATAGGTTCACATATGTCCCATTAGTTTCACAGATGTCCCCATAGTTTCACAGATGTCCCAATAATTTCACAGATGTACCAGTAGTTTCACAGATGTCCCAATAGTTTAACAGATGTCCCAAATAGTTTCACAGATGTCCCAGAAGTTTTACAGATATTCCAGTAGGTTAACAGATGTCCCCATAGTTTCACAGATGTCCCAATAGTTTCAAAGATGTCCCAGTAGTTTTACAGATGTCCCGGTAGTTTCACAGATGATCCCAGTAGTTTCACAGATGCCCCAATAGTTTCACATATGTCCCATTAGTTTCACAGATGTCCCCATAGTTTCACAGATGTCCTAGTAGTTTCACAGATCACCCAGTCGTTTCACAGATGCCCCAATAGTTTCACATATGTCCAATTAGTTTCACAGATGTCCCCATAGTTTCACAGATTTCCCAATAATTTAACAGATGTACCAGTAGTTTCACAGATGTCCCAATAGTTTAACAGATGTCCCAAATAGTTTCACAGATGTCCCAATAGTTTCACAGATGTCCCAGAAGTTTAACAGATGTCCCAGTAGTGTCACAGATCACCCAGTCGTTTCACAGATGCCCCAATAGTTTCACATATGTCCCATTAGTTTCACAGATGTCCCCATAGTTTCACAGATGTCCCAATAATTTAACAGATGTACCAGTAGTTTCACAGATGTCCCAATAGTTTAACAGATGTCCCAAATAGTTTGACAGATGTCCCAATAGTTTCACAGATGTCCCAGGAGTTTAACAGATGTCCCAATAGTTTAACAGATGTCCCAGTTGTTTCACAGATGTCTCAATAGTTTCACAGATGTCCCAATAGTTTCACAGATGTCCCAATAGGTTCACATATGTCCCAGTAGCTTTTCAGATGTCCCAGTAGATTCACAGATGTCCCAATAGTTCAACAGATGTCCCAGTAGTTTCGCAGATGTCCCAGTAGGTTAACAGATGTCCCCATAGTTTCGCAGATGTCCCAATAGTTTCACAGATGTCCCAGTAGTTTTACAGATATCCCAGTAGGTTAACAGATGTCCCCATAGTTTCACAGATGTACCAGTAGTTTCACAGATGTCCCAATAGTTTCACAGATGTCCCAATCGTTTCACACATTTCCCAATAGTTTCACATATGTCCCAGTAGTTTTACAGATGTCCCAATAGTTTCACAGATGTCCCAATAATTTAAGAGATGTACCAGTAGTTTCACAGATGTCCCACTAGTTTAACAGATGTCCCAAATAGTTTCACAGATGTCCCAATAGTTTCACAGATGTCCCCATAGTTTCACAGATGTCCCAATAGTTTAACAGATGTCCCAAATAGTTTCACAGATGTCCCCATAGTTTCACAGATGTCCCAATAGTTTCACAGATGTCCCAATAGGTTCACATATGTCCCAGTAGTTTCACAGATGCCCCAATAGTTTCACATATGTCCCATTACTTTCACAGATGTCCCCATAGTTTCACAGATGTCCCAATAATTTCACAGATGTACCAGTAGTTTCACAGATGTCCCAATAGTTTAACAGATGTCCCAAATAGTTTCACAGATGTCCCAGAAGTTTTACAGATATTCCAGTAGGTTAACAGATGTCCCCATAGTTTCACAGATGTCCCAATAGTTTCAAAGATGTCCCAGTAGTTTTACAGATGTCCCGGTTGTTTCACAGATGATCCCAGTAGTTTCACAGATGCCCCAATAGTTTCACATATGTCCCATTAGTTTCACAGATGTCCCCATAGTTTCACAGATGTACCAGTAGTTTCACAGATGTCCCAATAGTTTAACAGATGTCCCAAATAGTTTCACAGATGTCCCAATAGTTTCACAGATGTCCCAGAAGTTTAACAGATGTCCCAGTAGTGTCACAGATCACCCAGTCGTTTCACAGATGCCCCAATAGTTTCACATATGTCCCATTAGTTTCACAGATGTCCCCATAGTTTCACAGATGTCCCAATAATTTAACAGATGTACCAGTAGTTTCACAGATGTCCCAATAGTTTAACAGATGTCCCAAATAGTTTCACAGATGTCCCAATAGTTTCACAGATGTCCCAGAAGTTTAACAGATGTCCCAGTAGTGTCACAGATCACCCAGTCGTTTCACAGATGCCCCAATAGTTTCACATATGTCCCATTAGTTTCACAGATGTCCCCATAGTTTCACAGATGTCCCAATAATTTAACAGATGTACCAGTAGTTTCACAGATGTCCCAATAGTTTAACAGATGTCCCAAATAGTTTGACAGATGTCCCAATAGTTTCACAGATGTCCCAGGAGTTTAACAGATGTCCCAATAGTTTAACAGATGTCCCAGTTGTTTCACAGATGTCTCAATAGTTTCACAGATGTCCCAATAGTTTCACAGATGTCCCAATAGGTTCACATATGTCCCAGTAGTTTTTCAGATGTCCCAGTAGATTCACAGATGTCCCAATAGTTCAACAGATGTCCCAGTAGTTTCGCAGATGTCCCAGTAGGTTAACAGATGTCCCCATAGTTTCACAGATGTCCCAATAGTTTCACAGATGTCCCAGTAGTTTTACAGATATCCCAGTAGGTTAACAGATGTCCCCATAGTTTCACAGATGTACCAGTAGTTTCACAGATGTCCCAATAGTTTCACAGATGTCCCAATCGTTTCACACATTTCCCAATAGTTTCACATATGTCCCAGTAGTTTTACAGATGTCCCAATAGTTTCACAGATGTCCCAATAATTTAAGAGATGTACCAGTAGTTTCACAGATGTCCCACTAGTTTAACAGATGTCCCAAATAGTTTCACAGATGTCCCAATAGTTTCACAGATGTCCCCATAGTTTCACAGATGTCCCAATAGTTTCACATATGTCCCATTAGTTTCACAGATGTCCCCATAGATTCACAGATGTCCCAATAAGTTCACATATGTCCCAGTAGTGTCACAGATCACCCAGTCGTTTCACAGATGCCCCAATAGTTTCACATATGTCCCATTAGTTTCACAGATGTCCCCATAGTTTCACAGATGTCCCAATAATTTAACAGATGTACCAGTAGTTTCACAGATGTCCCAATAGTTTAACAGATGTCACAAATAGTTTCACAGATGTCCCAATAGTTTCACATGTCCCAGGAGTTTCACAGATGTCCCAGGAGTTTCACAGATGTCCCAATAGTTTCACAGATGTCCCAGAAGTTTTACAGATATTCCAGTAGGTTAACAGATGTCCCCATAGTTTCACAGATGTCCCAATAGTTTCAAAGATGTCCCAGTAGTTTTACAGATGTCCCGGTAGTTTCACAGATGATCCCAGTAGTTTCACAGATGCCCCAATAGTTTCACATATGTCCCATTAGTTGCACAGATGTCCCCATAGTTTCACAGATGTCCCAATAGTTTCACAGATGTCCCAATAGTTTCACAGATGTCCCAGAAGTTTAACAGATGTCCCAGTAGTGTCACAGATCACCCAGTCGTTTCACAGATGCCCCAATAGTTTCACATATGTCCCATTAGTTTCACAGATGTCCCCATAGTTTCACAGATGTCCCAATAATTTAACAGATGTACCAGTAGTTTCACAGATGTCCCAATAGTTTAACAGATGTCCCAAATAGTTTGACAGATGTCCCAATAGTTTCACAGATGTCCCAGGAGTTTAACAGATGTCCCAATAGTTTAACAGATGTCCCAGTTGTTTCACAGATGTCTCAATAGTTTCACAGATGTCCCAATAGTTTCACAGATGTCCCAATAGGTTCACATATGTCCCAGTAGTTTTTCAGATGTCCCAGTAGATTCACAGATGTCCCAATAGTTCAACAGATGTCCCAGTAGTTTCGCAGATGTCCCAGTAGGTTAACAGATGTCCCCATAGTTTCACAGATGTCCCAATAGTTTCACAGATGTCCCAGTAGTTTTACAGATATCCCAGTAGGTTAACAGATGTCCCCATAGTTTCACAGATGTACCAGTAGTTTCACAGATGTCCCAATAGTTTCACAGATGTCCCAATCGTTTCACACATTTCCCAATAGTTTCACATATGTCCCAGTAGTTTTACAGATGTCCCAATAGTTTCACAGATGTCCCAATAATTTAAGAGATGTACCAGTAGTTTCACAGATGTCCCACTAGTTTAACAGATGTCCCAAATAGTTTCACAGATGTCCCAATAGTTTCACAGATGTCCCCATAGTTTCACAGATGTCCCAATAGTTTCACATATGTCCCATTAGTTTCACAGATGTCCCCATAGATTCACAGATGTCCCAATAAGTTCACATATGTCCCAGTAGTGTCACAGATCACCCAGTCGTTTCACAGATGCCCCAATAGTTTCACATATGTCCCATTAGTTTCACAGATGTCCCCATAGTTTCACAGATGTCCCAATAATTTAACAGATGTACCAGTAGTTTCACAGATGTCCCAATAGTTTAACAGATGTCACAAATAGTTTCACAGATGTCCCAATAGTTTCACATGTCCCAGGAGTTTCACAGATGTCCCAGGAGTTTCACAGATGTCCCAATAGTTTCACAGATGTCCCAGAAGTTTTACAGATATTCCAGTAGGTTAACAGATGTCCCCATAGTTTCACAGATGTCCCAATAGTTTCAAAGATGTCCCAGTAGTTTTACAGATGTCCCGGTAGTTTCACAGATGATCCCAGTAGTTTCACAGATGCCCCAATAGTTTCACATATGTCCCATTAGTTGCACAGATGTCCCCATAGTTTCACAGATGTCCCAATAGTTTCACAGATGTCCCAATAATTTCACAGATGTCCAAATAAGTTCACATATGTCCCAGTAGTGTCACAGATCACCCAGTCGTTTCACAGATGCCCCAATAGTTTCACATATGTCCCATTAGTTTCACAGATTTCCCCATAGTTTCACAGATGTCCCAATAATTTAACAGATGTACCAGTAGTTTTACAGATGTCCCAATAGTTTCACAGATGTCCCAGAAGTTTAACAGATGTCCCAGTAGTGTCACAGATCACCCAGTCGTTTCACAGATGCCCCAATAGTTTCACATATGTCCCATTAGTTTCACAGATGTCCCCATAGTTTCACAGATGTCCCAATAGTTTAACAGATGTCCCAAATAGTTTCACAGATGTCCCCATAGTTTCACAGATGTCCCAATAGTTTCACAGATGTCCCAATAGGTTCACATATGTCCCAGTAGTTTCACAGATGCCCCAATAGTTTCACATATGTCCCATTAGTTTCACAGATGTCCCCATAGTTTCACAGATGTCCCAATAATTTCACAGATGTACCAGTAGTTTCACAGATGTCCCAATAGTTTAACAGATGTCCCAAATAGTTTCACAGATGTCCCAGAAGTTTTACAGATATTCCAGTAGGTTAACAGATGTCCCCATAGTTTCACAGATGTCCCAATAGTTTCAAAGATGTCCCAGTAGTTTTACAGATGTCCCGGTTGTTTCACAGATGATCCCAGTAGTTTCACAGATGCCCCAATAGTTTCACATATGTCCCATTAGTTTCACAGATGTCCCCATAGTTTCACAGATGTACCAGTAGTTTCACAGATGTCCCAATAGTTTAACAGATGTCCCAAATAGTTTCACAGATGTCCCAATAGTTTCACAGATGTCCCAGAAGTTTAACAGATGTCCCAGTAGTGTCACAGATCACCCAGTCGTTTCACAGATGCCCCAATAGTTTCACATATGTCCCATTAGTTTCACAGATGTCCCCATAGTTTCACAGATGTCCCAATAATTTAACAGATGTACCAGTAGTTTCACAGATGTCCCAATAGTTTAACAGATGTCCCAAATAGTTTCACAGATGTCCCAATAGTTTCACAGATGTCCCAGAAGTTTAACAGATGTCCCAGTAGTGTCACAGATCACCCAGTCGTTTCACAGATGCCCCAATAGTTTCACATATGTCCCATTAGTTTCACAGATGTCCCCATAGTTTCACAGATGTCCCAATAATTTAACAGATGTACCAGTAGTTTCACAGATGTCCCAATAGTTTAACAGATGTCCCAAATAGTTTGACAGATGTCCCAATAGTTTCACAGATGTCCCAGGAGTTTAACAGATGTCCCAATAGTTTAACAGATGTCCCAGTTGTTTCACAGATGTCTCAATAGTTTCACAGATGTCCCAATAGTTTCACAGATGTCCCAATAGGTTCACATATGTCCCAGTAGTTTTTCAGATGTCCCAGTAGATTCACAGATGTCCCAATAGTTCAACAGATGTCCCAGTAGTTTCGCAGATGTCCCAGTAGGTTAACAGATGTCCCCATAGTTTCACAGATGTCCCAATAGTTTCACAGATGTCCCAGTAGTTTTACAGATATCCCAGTAGGTTAACAGATGTCCCCATAGTTTCACAGATGTACCAGTAGTTTCACAGATGTCCCAATAGTTTCACAGATGTCCCAATCGTTTCACACATTTCCCAATAGTTTCACATATGTCCCAGTAGTTTTACAGATGTCCCAATAGTTTCACAGATGTCCCAATAATTTAAGAGATGTACCAGTAGTTTCACAGATGTCCCACTAGTTTAACAGATGTCCCAAATAGTTTCACAGATGTCCCAATAGTTTCACAGATGTCCCCATAGTTTCACAGATGTCCCAATAGTTTCACATATGTCCCATTAGTTTCACAGATGTCCCCATAGATTCACAGATGTCCCAATAAGTTCACATATGTCCCAGTAGTGTCACAGATCACCCAGTCGTTTCACAGATGCCCCAATAGTTTCACATATGTCCCATTAGTTTCACAGATGTCCCCATAGTTTCACAGATGTCCCAATAATTTAACAGATGTACCAGTAGTTTCACAGATGTCCCAATAGTTTAACAGATGTCACAAATAGTTTCACAGATGTCCCAATAGTTTCACATGTCCCAGGAGTTTCACAGATGTCCCAGGAGTTTCACAGATGTCCCAATAGTTTCACAGATGTCCCAGAAGTTTTACAGATATTCCAGTAGGTTAACAGATGTCCCCATAGTTTCACAGATGTCCCAATAGTTTCAAAGATGTCCCAGTAGTTTTACAGATGTCCCGGTAGTTTCACAGATGATCCCAGTAGTTTCACAGATGCCCCAATAGTTTCACATATGTCCCATTAGTTGCACAGATGTCCCCATAGTTTCACAGATGTCCCAATAGTTTCACAGATGTCCCAATAATTTCACAGATGTCCAAATAAGTTCACATATGTCCCAGTAGTGTCACAGATCACCCAGTCGTTTCACAGATGCCCCAATAGTTTCACATATGTCCCATTAGTTTCACAGATTTCCCCATAGTTTCACAGATGTCCCAATAATTTAACAGATGTACCAGTAGTTTTACAGATGTCCCAATAGTTTCACAGATGTCCCAGAAGTTTAACAGATGTCCCAGTAGTGTCACAGATCACCCAGTCGTTTCACAGATGCCCCAATAGTTTCACATATGTCCCATTAGTTTCACAGATGTCCCCATAGTTTCACAGATGTCCCAATAATTTAACAGATGTACTAGTAGTTTCACAGATGTCCCAATAGTTTAACAGATGTCCCAAATAGTTTGACAGATGTCCCAATAGTTTCACAGATGTCCCAGGAGTTTTACTGATGTCCCAATAGTTTAACAGATTTCCCAGTTGTTTCACAGATGTCTCAATAGTTTCACAGATGTCCCAATAGTTTCACAGATGTCCCAATAGGTTCACATATGTCCCAGTAGTTTTACAGATGTCCCAGTAGATTCACAGATGTCCCAATAGTTCAACAGATGTCCCAGTAGTTTAACAGATGTCCCAGTAGTTTCACAGATGTCCCAGTAGGTTAACAGATGTCCCCATAGTTTCACAGATGTCCCAATAGTTTCACAGATGTCCCAGTAGTTTTACAGATATCCCAGTAGGTTAACAGATGTCCCCATAGTTTCACAGATGTACCAGTAGTTTCACAGATGTCCCAATAGTTTCACAGATGTCCCAATAGTTTCACACATTTCCCAATAGTTTCACATATGTCCCAGTAGTTTTACAGATGCCCCAATAGTTTCACATATGTCCCATTAGTTTCACAGATGTCCCCATAGTTTCACAGATGTCCCAATAGTTTCACATATGTCCCATTAGTTTCACAGATGTCCCCATAGTTTCACAGATGTCCCAATAGTTTCACAGATGTCCCAATAGTTTCACAGATGTCCCAATAGGTTCACATATGTCCCAGTAGTTTCACAGATCACCCAGTAGTTTCACAGATGCCCCAATAGTTTCACATATGTCCCATTAGTTTCACAGATGTCCCCATAGTTTCACAGATTTCCCAATAATTTCACAGATGTACCAGTAGTTTCACAGATGTCCCAATAGTTAACAGACGTCCCAAATAGTTTCACAGATGTCCCCATAGTTTCACAGATGTCCCAATAGTTTAACAGATGTCCCAATAGGTTCACATATGTCCCATTAGTTTCACAGATGTCCCCATAGTTTCACAGATGTCCCAATAATTTCACAGATGTACCAGTAGTTTCACAGATGTCCCAATAGTTTAACAGATGTCCCAAATAGTTTCACAGATGTCCCAGAAGTTTTACAGATATTCCAGTAGGTTAACAGATGTCCCCATAGTTTCACAGATGTCCCAATAGTTTCAAAGATGTCCCAGTAGTTTTACAGATGTCCCGGTAGTTTCACAGATGATCCCAGTAGTTTCACAGATGCCCCAATAGTTTCACATATGTCCCATTAGTTTCACAGATGTCCCCATAGTTTCACAGATGTCCTAGTAGTTTCACAGATCACCCAGTCGTTTCACAGATGCCCCAATAGTTTCACATATGTCCAATTAGTTTCACAGATGTCCCCATAGTTTCACAGATTTCCCAATAATTTAACAGATGTACCAGTAGTTTCACAGATGTCCCAATAGTTTAACAGATGTCCCAAATAGTTTCACAGATGTCCCAATAGTTTCACAGATGTCCCAGAAGTTTAACAGATGTCCCAGTAGTGTCACAGATCACCCAGTCGTTTCACAGATGCCCCAATAGTTTCACATATGTCCCATTAGTTTCACAGATGTCCCCATAGTTTCACAGATGTCCCAATAATTTAACAGATGTACCAGTAGTTTCACAGATGTCCCAATAGTTTAACAGATGTCCCAAATAGTTTGACAGATGTCCCAATAGTTTCACAGATGTCCCAGGAGTTTAACAGATGTCCCAATAGTTTAACAGATGTCCCAGTTGTTTCACAGATGTCTCAATAGTTTCACAGATGTCCCAATAGTTTCACAGATGTCCCAATAGGTTCACATATGTCCCAGTAGTTTTTCAGATGTCCCAGTAGATTCACAGATGTCCCAATAGTTCAACAGATGTCCCAGTAGTTTCGCAGATGTCCCAGTAGGTTAACAGATGTCCCCATAGTTTCGCAGATGTCCCAATAGTTTCACAGATGTCCCAGTAGTTTTACAGATATCCCAGTAGGTTAACAGATGTCCCCATAGTTTCACAGATGTACCAGTAGTTTCACAGATGTCCCAATAGTTTCACAGATGTCCCAATCGTTTCACACATTTCCCAATAGTTTCACATATGTCCCAGTAGTTTTACAGATGTCCCAATAGTTTCACAGATGTCCCAATAATTTAAGAGATGTACCAGTAGTTTCACAGATGTCCCACTAGTTTAACAGATGTCCCAAATAGTTTCACAGATGGCCCAATAGTTTCACAGATGTCCCCATAGTTTCACAGATGTCCCAATAGTTTCACATATGTCCCATTAGTTTCACAGATGTCCCCATAGATTCACAGATGTCCCAATAAGTTCACATATGTCCCAGTAGTGTCACAGATCACCCAGTCGTTTCACAGATGCCCCAATAGTTTCACATATGTCCCATTAGTTTCACAGATGTCCCCATAGTTTCACAGATGTCCCAATAATTTAACAGATGTACCAGTAGTTTCACAGATGTCCCAATAGTTTAACAGATGTCACAAATAGTTTCACAGATGTCCCAATAGTTTCACATGTCCCAGGAGTTTCACAGATGTCCCAATAGTTTCACAGATGTCCCAGAAGTTTTACAGATATTCCAGTAGGTTAACAGATGTCCCCATAGTTTCACAGATGTCCCAATAGTTTCAAAGATGTCCCAGTAGTTTTACAGATGTCCCGGTAGTTTCACAGATGATCCCAGTAGTTTCACAGATGCCCCAATAGTTTCACATATGTCCCATTAGTTGCACAGATGTCCCCATAGTTTCACAGATGTCCCAATAGTTTCACAGATGTCCCAATAATTTCACAGATGTCCAAATAAGTTCACATATGTCCCAGTAGTGTCACAGATCACCCAGTCGTTTCACAGATGCCCCAATAGTTTCACATATGTCCCATTAGTTTCACAGATTTCCCCATAGTTTCACAGATGTCCCAATAATTTAACAGATGTACCAGTAGTTTTACAGATGTCCCAATAGTTTCACAGATGTCCCAGAAGTTTAACAGATGTCCCAGTAGTGTCACAGATCACCCAGTCGTTTCACAGATGCCCCAATAGTTTCACATATGTCCCATTAGTTTCACAGATGTCCCCATAGTTTCACAGATGTCCCAATAATTTAACAGATGTACTAGTAGTTTCACAGATGTCCCAATAGTTTAACAGATGTCCCAAATAGTTTGACAGATGTCCCAATAGTTTCACAGATGTCCCAGGAGTTTTACTGATGTCCCAATAGTTTAACAGATTTCCCAGTTGTTTCACAGATGTCTCAATAGTTTCACAGATGTCCCAATAGTTTCACAGATGTCCCAATAGGTTCACATATGTCCCAGTAGTTTTACAGATGTCCCAGTAGATTCACAGATGTCCCAATAGTTCAACAGATGTCCCAGTAGTTTAACAGATGTCCCAGTAGTTTCACAGATGTCCCAGTAGGTTAACAGATGTCCCCATAGTTTCACAGATGTCCCAATAGTTTCACAGATGTCCCAGTAGTTTTACAGATATCCCAGTAGGTTAACAGATGTCCCCATAGTTTCACAGATGTACCAGTAGTTTCACAGATGTCCCAATAGTTTCACAGATGTCCCAATAGTTTCACACATTTCCCAATAGTTTCACATATGTCCCAGTAGTTTTACAGATGCCCCAATAGTTTCACATATGTCCCATTAGTTTCACAGATGTCCCCATAGTTTCACAGATGTCCCAATAGTTTCACATATGTCCCATTAGTTTCACAGATGTCCCCATAGTTTCACAGATGTCCCAATAGTTTCACAGATGTCCCAATAGTTTCACAGATGTCCCAATAGGTTCAGATATGTCCCAGTAGTTTCACAGATCACCCAGTAGTTTCACAGATGCCCCAATAGTTTCACATATGTCCCATTAGTTTCACAGATGTCCCCATAGTTTCACAGATTTCCCAATAATTTCACAGATGTACCAGTAGTTTCACAGATGTCCCAATAGTTAACAGACGTCCCAAATAGTTTCACAGATGTCCCCATAGTTTCACAGATGTCCCAATAGTTTAACAGATGTCCCAATAGGTTCACATATGTCCCATTAGTTTCACAGATGTCCCCATAGTTTCACAGATGTCCCAATAATTTCACAGATGTACCAGTAGTTTCACAGATGTCCCAATAGTTTAACAGATGTCCCAAATAGTTTCACAGATGTCCCAGAAGTTTTACAGATATTCCAGTAGGTTAACAGATGTCCCCATAGTTTCACAGATGTCCCAATAGTTTCAAAGATGTCCCAGTAGTTTTACAGATGTCCCGGTAGTTTCACAGATGATCCCAGTAGTTTCACAGATGCCCCAATAGTTTCACATATGTCCCATTAGTTTCACAGATGTCCCCATAGTTTCACAGATGTCCTAGTAGTTTCACAGATCACCCAGTCGTTTCACAGATGCCCCAATAGTTTCACATATGTCCAATTAGTTTCACAGATGTCCCCATAGTTTCACAGATTTCCCAATAATTTCACAGATGTACCAGTAGTTTCACAGATGTCCCCATAGTTTCACAGATGTCCCAATAGTTTCACAGATGTCCCAATAGTTTCACAGATGTCCCAATAGGTTCACATATGTCCCAGTAGTTTCACAGATCACCCAGTAGTTTTACAGATGTCCCAATAAGTTCACATATGTCCCAGTAGTGTCACAGATCACCCAGTCGTTTCACAGATGCCCCAATAGTTTCACATATGTCCCATTAGTTTCACAGATGTCCCCATAGTTTCACAGATGTCCCAATAATTTAACAGATGTACCAGTAGTTTCACAGATGTCCCAATAGTTTAACAGATGTCCCAAATAGTTTCACAGATGTACCAATAGTTTCACATGTCCCAGGAGATTCACAGATGTCCCAGGAGTTTCACAGATGTCCCAATAGTTTCACAGATGTCCCAGAAGTTTTACAGATATTCCAGTAGGTTAACAGATGTCCCCATAGTTTCACAGATGTCCCAATAGTTTCAAAGATGTCCCAGTAGTTTTACAGATGTCCCGGTAGTTTCACAGATGATCCCAGTAGTTTCACAGATGCCCCAATAGTTTCACATATGTCCCATTAGTTTCACAGATGTCCCCATAGTTTCACAGATGTCATAGTAGTTTCACAGATCACCCAGTCGTTTCACAGATGCCCCAATAGTTTCACATATGTCCAATTAGTTTCACAGATGTCCCCATAGTTTCACAGATTTCCCAATAATTTCACAGATGTACCAGTAGTTTCACAGATGTCCCCATAGTTTCACAGATGTCCCAATAGTTTCAGAGATGTCCCAATAGTTTCACAGATGTCCCAATAGGTTCACATATGTCCCAGTAGTTTCACAGATCACCCAGTAGTTTCACAGATGTCCCAATAAGTTCACATATGTCCCAGTAGTGTCACAGATCACCCAGTCGTTTCACAGATGCCCCAATAGTTTCACAAATGTCCCATTAGTTTCACAGATGTCCCCATAGTTTCACAGATGTCCCAATAATTTAACAGATGTACCAGTAGTTTCACAGATGTCCCAATAGTTTAACAGATGTCCCAAATAGTTTCACAGATGTCCCAATAGTTTCACATGTCCCAGGAGTTTCACAGATGTCCCAGGAGTTTCACAGATGTCCCAATAGTTTCACAGATGTCCCAGAAGTTTTACAGATATTCCAGTAGGTTAACAGATGTCCCCATAGTTTCACAGATGTCCCAATAGTTTCAAAGATGTCCCAGTAGTTTTACAGATGTCCCGGTAGTTTCACAGATGATCCCAGTAGTTTCACAGATGCCCCAATAGTTTCACATATGTCCCATTAGTTGCACAGATGTCCCCATAGTTTCACAGATGTCCCAATAGTTTCACAGATGTCCCAATAATTTCACAGATGTCCAAATAAGTTCACATATGTCCCAGTAGTGTCACAGATCACCCAGTCGTTTCACAGATGCCCCAATAGTTTCACATATGTCCCATTAGTTTCACAGATGTCCCCATAGTTTCACAGATGTCCCAATAATTTAACAGATGTCCCAGTAGTTTTACAGATGTCCCGGTAGTTTCACAGATGATCCCAGTAGTTTCACAGATGCCCCAATAGTTTCACATATGTCCCATTAGTTGCACAGATGTCCCCATAGTTTCACAGATGTCCCAATAGTTTCACAGATGTCCCAATAATTTCACAGATGTCCAAATAAGTTCACATATGTCCCAGTAGTGTCACAGATCACCCAGTCGTTTCACAGATGCCCCAATAGTTTCACATATGTCCCATTAGTTTCACAGATGTCCCCATAGTTTCACAGATGTCCCAATAATTTAACAGATGTACCAGCAGTTTCACATATGTCCCAATAGTTTCACAGATGTCCCAGAAGTTTAACAGATGTCCCAGTAGTGTCACAGATCACCCAGTCGTTTCACAGATGCCCCAAAAGTTTCACATGTGTCCCATTAGTTTCACAGATGTCCCCATAGTTTCACAGATGTCCCAATAATTTAACAGATGTACTAGTAGTTTCACAGATGTCCCAATAGTTTAACAGATGTCCCAAATAGTTTGACAGATGTCCCAATAGTTTCACAGATGTCCCAGGAGTTTAACTGATGTCCCAATAGTTTAACAGATGTCCCAGTTGTTTCACAGATGTCTCAATAGTTTCACAGATGTCCCAATAGTTTCACAGATGTCCCAATAGGTTCACATATGTCCCAGTAGTTTTACAGATGTCCCAGTAGATTCACAGATGTCCCAATAGTTCAACAGATGTCCCAGTAGTTTAACAGATGTCCCAGTAGTTTCACAGATGTCCCAGTAGGTTAACAGATGTCCCCATAGTTTCACAGATGTCCCAATAGTTTCAAAGATGTCCCAGTAGTTTTACAGATGTCCCGGTAGTTTCACAGATGATCCCAGTAGTTTCACAGATGCCCCAATAGTTTCACATATGTCCCATTAGTTTCACAGATGTCCCCATAGTTTCACAGATGTCCTAGTAGTTTCACAGATCACCCAGTCGTTTCACAGATGCCCCAATAGTTTCACATATGTCCAATTAGTTTCACAGATGTCCCCATAGTTTCACAGATTTCCCAATAATTTCACAGATGTACCAGTAGTTTCACAGATGTCCCCATAGTTTCACAGATGTCCCAATAGTTTCACAGATGTCCCAATAGTTTCACAGATGTCCCAATAGGTTCACATATGTCCCAGTAGTTTCACAGATCACCCAGTAGTTTTACAGATGTCCCAATAAGTTCACATATGTCCCAGTAGTGTCACAGATCACCCAGTCGTTTCACAGATGCCCCAATAGTTTCACATATGTCCCATTAGTTTCACAGATGTCCCCATAGTTTCACAGATGTCCCAATAATTTAACAGATGTACCAGTAGTTTCACAGATGTCCCAATAGTTTAACAGATGTCCCAAATAGTTTCACAGATGTACCAATAGTTTCACATGTCCCAGGAGATTCACAGATGTCCCAGGAGTTTCACAGATGTCCCAATAGTTTCACAGATGTCCCAGAAGTTTTACAGATATTCCAGTAGGTTAACAGATGTCCCCATAGTTTCACAGATGTCCCAATAGTTTCAAAGATGTCCCAGTAGTTTTACAGATGTCCCGGTAGTTTCACAGATGATCCCAGTAGTTTCACAGATGCCCCAATAGTTTCACATATGTCCCATTAGTTTCACAGATGTCCCCATAGTTTCACAGATGTCCTAGTAGTTTCACAGATCACCCAGTCGTTTCACAGATGCCCCAATAGTTTCACATATGTCCAATTAGTTTCACAGATGTCCCCATAGTTTCACAGATTTCCCAATAATTTCACAGATGTACCAGTAGTTTCACAGATGTCCCCATAGTTTCACAGATGTCCCAATAGTTTCAGAGATGTCCCAATAGTTTCACAGATGTCCCAATAGGTTCACATATGTCCCAGTAGTTTCACAGATCACCCAGTAGTTTCACAGATGTCCCAATAAGTTCACATATGTCCCAGTAGTGTCACAGATCACCCAGTCGTTTCACAGATGCCCCAATAGTTTCACAAATGTCCCATTAGTTTCACATATGTCCCATTAGTTTCACAGATTTCCCCATAGTTTCACAGATGTCCCAATAATTTAACAGATGTACCAGTAGTTTTACAGATGTCCCAATAGTTTCACAGATGTCCCAGAAGTTTAACAGATGTCCCAGTAGTGTCACAGATCACCCAGTCGTTTCACAGATGCCCCAATAGTTTCACATATGTCCCATTAGTTTCACAGATGTCCCCATAGTTTCACAGATGTCCCAATAATTTAACAGATGTACTAGTAGTTTCACAGATGTCCCAATAGTTTAACAGATGTCCCAAATAGTTTGACAGATGTCCCAATAGTTTCACAGATGTCCCAGGAGTTTTACTGATGTCCCAATAGTTTAACAGATTTCCCAGTTGTTTCACAGATGTCTCAATAGTTTCACAGATGTCCCAATAGTTTCACAGATGTCCCAATAGGTTCACATATGTCCCAGTAGTTTTACAGATGTCCCAGTAGATTCACAGATGTCCCAATAGTTCAACAGATGTCCCAGTAGTTTAACAGATGTCCCAGTAGTTTCACAGATGTCCCAGTAGGTTAACAGATGTCCCCATAGTTTCACAGATGTCCCAATAGTTTCACAGATGTCCCAGTAGTTTTACAGATATCCCAGTAGGTTAACAGATGTCCCCATAGTTTCACAGATGTACCAGTAGTTTCACAGATGTCCCAATAGTTTCACAGATGTCCCAATAGTTTCACACATTTCCCAATAGTTTCACATATGTCCCAGTAGTTTTACAGATGCCCCAATAGTTTCACATATGTCCCATTAGTTTCACAGATGTCCCCATAGTTTCACAGATGTCCCAATAGTTTCACATATGTCCCATTAGTTTCACAGATGTCCCCATAGTTTCACAGATGTCCCAATAGTTTCACAGATGTCCCAATAGTTTCACAGATGTCCCAATAGGTTCAGATATGTCCCAGTAGTTTCACAGATCACCCAGTAGTTTCACAGATGCCCCAATAGTTTCACATATGTCCCATTAGTTTCACAGATGTCCCCATAGTTTCACAGATTTCCCAATAATTTCACAGATGTACCAGTAGTTTCACAGATGTCCCAATAGTTAACAGACGTCCCAAATAGTTTCACAGATGTCCCCATAGTTTCACAGATGTCCCAATAGTTTAACAGATGTCCCAATAGGTTCACATATGTCCCATTAGTTTCACAGATGTCCCCATAGTTTCACAGATGTCCCAATAATTTCACAGATGTACCAGTAGTTTCACAGATGTCCCAATAGTTTAACAGATGTCCCAAATAGTTTCACAGATGTCCCAGAAGTTTTACAGATATTCCAGTAGGTTAACAGATGTCCCCATAGTTTCACAGATGTCCCAATAGTTTCAAAGATGTCCCAGTAGTTTTACAGATGTCCCGGTAGTTTCACAGATGATCCCAGTAGTTTCACAGATGCCCCAATAGTTTCACATATGTCCCATTAGTTTCACAGATGTCCCCATAGTTTCACAGATGTCCTAGTAGTTTCACAGATCACCCAGTCGTTTCACAGATGCCCCAATAGTTTCACATATGTCCAATTAGTTTCACAGATGTCCCCATAGTTTCACAGATTTCCCAATAATTTCACAGATGTACCAGTAGTTTCACAGATGTCCCCATAGTTTCACAGATGTCCCAATAGTTTCACAGATGTCCCAATAGTTTCACAGATGTCCCAATAGGTTCACATATGTCCCAGTAGTTTCACAGATCACCCAGTAGTTTTACAGATGTCCCAATAAGTTCACATATGTCCCAGTAGTGTCACAGATCACCCAGTCGTTTCACAGATGCCCCAATAGTTTCACATATGTCCCATTAGTTTCACAGATGTCCCCATAGTTTCACAGATGTCCCAATAATTTAACAGATGTACCAGTAGTTTCACAGATGTCCCAATAGTTTAACAGATGTCCCAAATAGTTTCACAGATGTACCAATAGTTTCACATGTCCCAGGAGATTCACAGATGTCCCAGGAGTTTCACAGATGTCCCAATAGTTTCACAGATGTCCCAGAAGTTTTACAGATATTCCAGTAGGTTAACAGATGTCCCCATAGTTTCACAGATGTCCCAATAGTTTCAAAGATGTCCCAGTAGTTTTACAGATGTCCCGGTAGTTTCACAGATGATCCCAGTAGTTTCACAGATGCCCCAATAGTTTCACATATGTCCCATTAGTTTCACAGATGTCCCCATAGTTTCACAGATGTCATAGTAGTTTCACAGATCACCCAGTCGTTTCACAGATGCCCCAATAGTTTCACATATGTCCAATTAGTTTCACAGATGTCCCCATAGTTTCACAGATTTCCCAATAATTTCACAGATGTACCAGTAGTTTCACAGATGTCCCCATAGTTTCACAGATGTCCCAATAGTTTCAGAGATGTCCCAATAGTTTCACAGATGTCCCAATAGGTTCACATATGTCCCAGTAGTTTCACAGATCACCCAGTAGTTTCACAGATGTCCCAATAAGTTCACATATGTCCCAGTAGTGTCACAGATCACCCAGTCGTTTCACAGATGCCCCAATAGTTTCACAAATGTCCCATTAGTTTCACAGATGTCCCCATAGTTTCACAGATGTCCCAATAATTTAACAGATGTACCAGTAGTTTCACAGATGTCCCAATAGTTTAACAGATGTCCCAAATAGTTTCACAGATGTCCCAATAGTTTCACATGTCCCAGGAGTTTCACAGATGTCCCAGGAGTTTCACAGATGTCCCAATAGTTTCACAGATGTCCCAGAAGTTTTACAGATATTCCAGTAGGTTAACAGATGTCCCCATAGTTTCACAGATGTCCCAATAGTTTCAAAGATGTCCCAGTAGTTTTACAGATGTCCCGGTAGTTTCACAGATGATCCCAGTAGTTTCACAGATGCCCCAATAGTTTCACATATGTCCCATTAGTTGCACAGATGTCCCCATAGTTTCACAGATGTCCCAATAGTTTCACAGATGTCCCAATAATTTCACAGATGTCCAAATAAGTTCACATATGTCCCAGTAGTGTCACAGATCACCCAGTCGTTTCACAGATGCCCCAATAGTTTCACATATGTCCCATTAGTTTCACAGATGTCCCCATAGTTTCACAGATGTCCCAATAATTTAACAGATGTCCCAGTAGTTTTACAGATGTCCCGGTAGTTTCACAGATGATCCCAGTAGTTTCACAGATGCCCCAATAGTTTCACATATGTCCCATTAGTTGCACAGATGTCCCCATAGTTTCACAGATGTCCCAATAGTTTCACAGATGTCCCAATAATTTCACAGATGTCCAAATAAGTTCACATATGTCCCAGTAGTGTCACAGATCACCCAGTCGTTTCACAGATGCCCCAATAGTTTCACATATGTCCCATTAGTTTCACAGATGTCCCCATAGTTTCACAGATGTCCCAATAATTTAACAGATGTACCAGCAGTTTCACATATGTCCCAATAGTTTCACAGATGTCCCAGAAGTTTAACAGATGTCCCAGTAGTGTCACAGATCACCCAGTCGTTTCACAGATGCCCCAAAAGTTTCACATGTGTCCCATTAGTTTCACAGATGTCCCCATAGTTTCACAGATGTCCCAATAATTTAACAGATGTACTAGTAGTTTCACAGATGTCCCAATAGTTTAACAGATGTCCCAAATAGTTTGACAGATGTCCCAATAGTTTCACAGATGTCCCAGGAGTTTAACTGATGTCCCAATAGTTTAACAGATGTCCCAGTTGTTTCACAGATGTCTCAATAGTTTCACAGATGTCCCAATAGTTTCACAGATGTCCCAATAGGTTCACATATGTCCCAGTAGTTTTACAGATGTCCCAGTAGATTCACAGATGTCCCAATAGTTCAACAGATGTCCCAGTAGTTTAACAGATGTCCCAGTAGTTTCACAGATGTCCCAGTAGGTTAACAGATGTCCCCATAGTTTCACAGATGTCCCAATAGTTTCAAAGATGTCCCAGTAGTTTTACAGATGTCCCGGTAGTTTCACAGATGATCCCAGTAGTTTCACAGATGCCCCAATAGTTTCACATATGTCCCATTAGTTTCACAGATGTCCCCATAGTTTCACAGATGTCCTAGTAGTTTCACAGATCACCCAGTCGTTTCACAGATGCCCCAATAGTTTCACATATGTCCAATTAGTTTCACAGATGTCCCCATAGTTTCACAGATTTCCCAATAATTTCACAGATGTACCAGTAGTTTCACAGATGTCCCCATAGTTTCACAGATGTCCCAATAGTTTCACAGATGTCCCAATAGTTTCACAGATGTCCCAATAGGTTCACATATGTCCCAGTAGTTTCACAGATCACCCAGTAGTTTTACAGATGTCCCAATAAGTTCACATATGTCCCAGTAGTGTCACAGATCACCCAGTCGTTTCACAGATGCCCCAATAGTTTCACATATGTCCCATTAGTTTCACAGATGTCCCCATAGTTTCACAGATGTCCCAATAATTTAACAGATGTACCAGTAGTTTCACAGATGTCCCAATAGTTTAACAGATGTCCCAAATAGTTTCACAGATGTACCAATAGTTTCACATGTCCCAGGAGATTCACAGATGTCCCAGGAGTTTCACAGATGTCCCAATAGTTTCACAGATGTCCCAGAAGTTTTACAGATATTCCAGTAGGTTAACAGATGTCCCCATAGTTTCACAGATGTCCCAATAGTTTCAAAGATGTCCCAGTAGTTTTACAGATGTCCCGGTAGTTTCACAGATGATCCCAGTAGTTTCACAGATGCCCCAATAGTTTCACATATGTCCCATTAGTTTCACAGATGTCCCCATAGTTTCACAGATGTCCTAGTAGTTTCACAGATCACCCAGTCGTTTCACAGATGCCCCAATAGTTTCACATATGTCCAATTAGTTTCACAGATGTCCCCATAGTTTCACAGATTTCCCAATAATTTCACAGATGTACCAGTAGTTTCACAGATGTCCCCATAGTTTCACAGATGTCCCAATAGTTTCAGAGATGTCCCAATAGTTTCACAGATGTCCCAATAGGTTCACATATGTCCCAGTAGTTTCACAGATCACCCAGTAGTTTCACAGATGTCCCAATAAGTTCACATATGTCCCAGTAGTGTCACAGATCACCCAGTCGTTTCACAGATGCCCCAATAGTTTCACAAATGTCCCATTAGTTTCACAGATGTCCCCATAGTTTCACAGATGTCCCAATAATTTAACAGATGTACCAGTAGTTTCACAGATGTCCCAATAGTTTAACAGATGTCCCAAATAGTTTCACAGATGTCCCAATAGTTTCACATGTCCCAGGAGTTTCACAGATGTCCCAGGAGTTTCACAGATGTCCCAATAGTTTCACAGATGTCCCAGAAGTTTTACAGATATTCCAGTAGGTTAACAGATGTCCCCATAGTTTCACAGATGTCCCAATAGTTTCAAAGATGTCCCAGTAGTTTTACAGATGTCCCGGTAGTTTCACAGATGATCCCAGTAGTTTCACAGATGCCCCAATAGTTTCACATATGTCCCATTAGTTGCACAGATGTCCCCATAGTTTCACAGATGTCCCAATAGTTTCACAGATGTCCCAATAATTTCACAGATGTCCAAATAAGTTCACATATGTCCCAGTAGTGTCACAGATCACCCAGTCGTTTCACAGATGCCCCAATAGTTTCACATATGTCCCATTAGTTTCACAGATGTCCCCATAGTTTCACAGATGTCCCAATAATTTAACAGATGTACCAGTAGTTTCACAGATGTCCCAATAGTTTCACAGATGTCCCAGAAGTTTAACAGATGTCCCAGTAGTGTCACAGATCACCCAGTCGTTTCACAGATGCCCCAAAAGTTTCACATGTGTCCCATTAGTTTCACAGATGTCCCCATAGTTTCACAGATGTCCCAATAATTTAACAGATGTACTAGTAGTTTCACAGATGTCCCAATAGTTTAACAGATGTCCCAAATAGTTTGACAGATGTCCCAATAGTTTCACAGATGTCCCAGGAGTTTAACTGATGTCCCAATAGTTTAACAGATGTCCCAGTTGTTTCACAGATGTCTCAATAGTTTCACAGATGTCCCAATAGTTTCACAGATGTCCCAATAGGTTCACATATGTCCCAGTAGTTTTACAGATGTCCCAGTAGATTCACAGATGTCCCAATAGTTCAACAGATGTCCCAGTAGTTTAACAGATGTCCCAGTAGTTTCACAGATGTCCCAGTAGGTTAACAGATGTCCCCATAGTTTCACAGATGTCCCAATAGTTTCACAGATGTCCCAGTAGTTTTACAGATATCCCAGTAGGTTAACAGATGTCCCCATAGTTTCACAGATGTACCAGTAGTTTCACAGATGTCCCAATAGTTTCACAGATGTCCCAATAGTTTCACACATTTCCCAATAGTTTCACATATGTCCCAGTAGTTTTACAGATGTCCCAATAGTTTCACATATGTCCCATTAGTTTCACAGATGTCCCAATAGTTTCACAGATGTCCCAATAGTTTCACAGATGTCCCAATAGGTTCACATATGTCCCAGTAGTTTCACAGATCACCCAGTAGTTTCACATATGTCCCATTAGTTTCACAGATGTCCCCATAGTTTCACAGATTTCCCAATAATTTCACAGATGTACCAGTAGTTTCACAGATGTCCCAATAGTTAACAGATGTCCCAAATAGTTTCACAGATGTCCCCATAGTTTCACAGATGTCCCAATAGTTTAACAGATGTCCCAATAGGTTCACATATGTCCCATTAGTTTCACAGATGTCCCATAGTTTCACAGATGTCCCAATAATTTCACAGATGTACCAGTAGTTTCACAGATGTCCCAATAGTTTAACAGATGTCCCAAATAGTTTCACAGATGTCCCAGAAGTTTTACAGATATTCCAGTAGGTTAACAGATGTCCCCACAGTTTCACAGATGTCCCAATAGTTTCAAAGATGTCCCAGTAGTTTTACAGATGTCCCGGTAGTTTCACAGATGATCCCAGTAGTTTCACAGATGCCCCAATAGTTTCACATATGTCCCATTAGTTTCACAGATGTCCCCATAGTTTCACAGATGTCCTAGTAGTTTCACAGATCACCCAGTCGTTTCACAGATGCCCCAATAGTTTCACATATGTCCAATTAGTTTCACAGATGTCCCCATAGTTTCACAGTTTTCCCAATAATTTCACAGATGTACCAGTAGTTTCACAGATGTCCCCATAGTTTCACAGATGTCCCAATAGTTTCACAGATGTCCCAATAGTTTCACAGATGTCCCAATAGGTTCACATATGTCCCAGTAGTTTCACAGATCACCCAGTAGTTTCACAGATGCCCCAATAGTTTCACATATGTCCCATTAGTTTCACAGATGTCCCCATAGTTTCACAGATTTCCCAATAATTTCACAGATGTACCAGTAGTTTCACAGATGTCCCAATAGTTTAACAGATGTCCCAAATAGTTTCACAGATGTCCCCATAGTTTCACAGATGTCCCAATAGTTTCACAGATGTCCCAATAGGTTCACATATGTCCCAGTAGTTTCACAGATGCCCCAATAGTTTCACATATGTCCCATTAGTTTCACAGATGTCCCCATAGTTTCACAGATGTCCCAATAATTTCACAGATGTACCAGTAGTTTCACAGATGTCCCAATAGTTTAACAAATGTCCCAAATAGTTTCACAGATGTCCCAGAAGTTTTACAGATATTCCAGTAGGTTAACAGATGTCCCCATAGTTTCACAGATGTCCCAATAGTTTCAAAGTTGTCCCAGTAGTTTTACAGATGTCCCGGTTGTTTCACAGATGATCCCAGTAGTTTCACAGATGCCCCAATAGTTTCACATATGTCCCATTAGTTTCACAGATGTCCCCATAGTTTCACAGATGTACCAGTAGTTTCACAGATGTCCCAATAGTTTAACAGATGTCCCAAATAGTTTCACAGATGTCCCAATAGTTTCACAGATGTCCCAGAAGTTTAACAGATGTCCCAGTAGTGTCACAGATCACCCAGTCGTTTCACAGATGCCCCAATAGTTTCACATATGTCCCATTAGTTTCACAGATGTCCCCATAGTTTCACAGATGTCCCAATAATTTAACAGATGTACCAGTAGTTTCACAGATGTCCCAATAGTTTAACAGATGTCCCAAATAGGTTGACAGATGTCCCAATAGTTTCACAGATGTCCCAGGAGTTTAACAGATGTCCCAATAGTTTAACAGATGTCCCAGTTGTTTCACAGATGTCTCAATAGTTTCACAGATGTCCCAATAGTTTCACAGATGTCCCAGTAGTTTTACAGATATCCCAGTAGGTTAACAGATGTCCCCATAGTTTCACAGATGTACCAGTAGTTTCACAGATGTCCCAATAGTTTCACAGATGTCCCAATAGTTTCACACATTTCCCAATAGTTTCACATATGTCCCAGTAGTTTTACAGATGTCCCAATAGTTTCACAGATGTCCCAATAATTTAACAGATGTACCAGTAGTTTCACAGATGTCCCAGTAGTTTAACAGATGTCCCAATAGGTTCACATATGTCCCATTAGTTTCACAGATGTCCCATAGTTTCACAGATGTCCCAATAATTTCACAGATGTACCAGTAGTTTCACAGATGTCCCAATAGTTTAACAGATGTCCCAAATAGTTTCACAGATGTCCCAGAAGTTTTACAGATATTCCAGTAGGTTAACAGATGTCCCCATAGTTTCACAGATGTCCCAATAGTTTCAAAGATGTCCCAGTAGTTTTACAGATGTCCCGGTAGTTTCACAGATGATCCCAGTAGTTTCACAGATGCCCCAATAGTTTCACATATGTCCCATTAGTTTCACAGATGTCCCCATAGTTTCACAGATGTCCTAGTAGTTTCACAGATCACCCAGTCGTTTCACAGATGCCCCAATAGTTTCACATATGTCCAATTAGTTTCACAGATGTCCCCATAGTTTCACAGATTTCCCAATAATTTCACAGATGTACCAGTAGTTTCACAGATGTCCCCATAGTTTCACAGATGTCCCAATAGTTTCACAGATGTCCCAATAGTTTCACAGATGTCCCAATAGGTTCACATATGTCCCAGTAGTTTCACAGATCACCCAGTAGTTTCACAGATGCCCCAATAGTTTCACATATGTCCCATTAGTTTCACAGATGTCCCCATAGTTTCACAGATTTCCCAATAATTTCACAGATGTACCAGTAGTTTCACAGATGTCCCAATAGTTTAACAGATGTCCCAAATAGTTTCACAGATGTCCCCATAGTTTCACAGATGTCCCAATAGTTTCACAGATGTCCCAATAGGTTCACATATGTCCCAGTAGTTTCACAGATGCCCCAATAGTTTCACATATGTCCCATTAGTTTCACAGATGTCCCCATAGTTTCACAGATGTCCCAATAATTTCACAGATGTACCAGTAGTTTCACAGATGTCCCAATAGTTTAACAAATGTCCCAAATAGTTTCACAGATGTCCCAGAAGTTTTACAGATATTCCAGTAGGTTAACAGATGTCCCCATAGTTTCACAGATGTCCCAATAGTTTCAAAGTTGTCCCAGTAGTTTTACAGATGTCCCGGTTGTTTCACAGATGATCCCAGTAGTTTCACAGATGCCCCAATAGTTTCACATATGTCCCATTAGTTTCACAGATGTCCCCATAGTTTCACAGATGTACCAGTAGTTTCACAGATGTCCCAATAGTTTAACAGATGTCCCAAATAGTTTCACAGATGTCCCAATAGTTTCACAGATGTCCCAGAAGTTTAACAGATGTCCCAGTAGTGTCACAGATCACCCAGTCGTTTCACAGATGCCCCAATAGTTTCACATATGTCCCATTAGTTTCACAGATGTCCCCATAGTTTCACAGATGTCCCAATAATTTAACAGATGTACCAGTAGTTTCACAGATGTCCCAATAGTTTAACAGATGTCCCAAATAGGTTGACAGATGTCCCAATAGTTTCACAGATGTCCCAGGAGTTTAACAGATGTCCCAATAGTTTAACAGATGTCCCAGTTGTTTCACAGATGTCTCAATAGTTTCACAGATGTCCCAATAGTTTCACAGATGTCCCAGTAGTTTTACAGATATCCCAGTAGGTTAACTGATGTCCCCATAGTTTCACAGATGTACCAGTAGTTTCACAGATGTCCCAATAGTTTCACAGATGTCCCAATAGTTTCACACATTTCCCAATAGTTTCACATATGTCCCAGTAGTTTTACAGATGTCCCAATAGTTTCACAGATGTCCCAATAATTTAACAGATGTACCAGTAGTTTCACAGATGTCCCAGTAGTTTAACAGATGTCCCAAAAAGTTTCACAGATGTCCCAGAAGTTTTACAGATATTCCAGTAGGTTAACAGATGTCCCCATAGTTTCACAGATGTCCCAATAGTTTCAAAGATGTCCCAGTAGTTTTACAGATGTCCCGGTTGTTTCACAGATGATCCCAGTAGTTTCACAGATGCCCCAATAGTTTCACATATGTCCCATTAGTTTCACAGATGTCCCCATAGTTTCACAGATGTACCAGTAGTTTCACAGATGTCCCAATAGTTTAACAGATGTCCCAGATAGTTTCACAGATGTCCCAATAGTTTCACAGATGTCCCAGAAGTTTAACAGATGTCCCAGTAGTGTCACAGATCACCCAGTCGTTTCACAGATGCCCCAATAGTTTCACATATGTCCCATTAGTTTCACAGATGTCCCCATAGTTTCACAGATGTCCCAATAATTTAACAGATGTACCAGTAGTTTCACAGATGTCCCAATAGTTTAACAGATTTCCCAAATAGGTTGACAGATGTCCCAATAGTTTCACAGATGTCCCAGGAGTTTCACAGATGTCTCAATAGTTTCACAGATGTCCCAATAGTTTCACAGATGTCCCAATAGGTTCACATATGTCCCAGTAGTTTTACAGATGTCCCAGTAGATTCACAGATGTCCCAATAGTTCAACAGATGTCCCAGTAGTTTCACAGATGTCCCAGTAGGTTAACAGATGTCCCCATAGTTTCACAGATGTCCCAATAGTTTCACAGATGTCCCAGTAGTTTTACAGATATCCCAGTAGGTTAACAGATGTCCCCATAGTTTCACAGATGTACCAGTAGTTTCACAGATGTCCCAATAGTTTCACAGATGTCCCAATAGTTTCACACATTTCCCAATAGTTTCACATATGTCCCAGTAGTTTTACAGATGTCCCAATAGTTTCACAGATGTCCCAATAATTTCACAGATGTACCAGTAGTTTCACAGATGTCCCAATAGTTTAACAGATGTCCCAAATAGGTTGACAGATGTCCCAATAGTTTCACAGATGTCCCAGGAGTTTAACAGATGTCCCAATAGTTTAACAGATGTCCCAGTTGTTTCACAGATGTCTCAATAGTTTCACAGATGTCCCAATAGTTTCACAGATGTCCCAGTAGTTTTAAAGATATCCCAGTAGGTTAACAGATGTCCCCATAGTTTCACAGATGTACCAGTAGTTTCACAGATGTCCCAATAGTTTCACAGATGTCCCAATAGTTTCACACATTTCCCAATAGTTTCACATATGTCCCAGTAGTTTTACAGATGTCCCAATAGTTTCACAGATGTCCCAATAATTTAACAGATGTACCAGTAGTTTCACAGATGTCCCAATAGTTTAACAGATGTCCCAAATAGTTTCACAGATGTCCCAGAAGTTTTACAGATATTCCAGTAGGTTAACAGATGTCCCCATAGTTTCACAGATGTCCCAATAGTTTCAAAGATGTCCCAGTAGTTTTACAGATGTCCCGGTTGTTTCACAGATGATCCCAGTAGTTTCACAGATGCCCCAATAGTTTCACATATGTCCCATTAGTTTCACAGATGTCCCCATAGTTTCACAGATGTACCAGTAGTTTCACAGATGTCCCAATAGTTTAACAGATGTCCCAAATAGTTTCACAGATGTCCCAATAGTTTCACAGATGTCCCAGAAGTTTAACAGATGTCCCAGTAGTGTCACAGATCACCCAGTCGTTTCACAGATGCCCCAATAGTTTCACATATGTCCCATTAGTTTCACAGATGTCCCCATAGTTTCACAGATGTCCCAATAATTTAACAGATGTACCAGTAGTTTCACAGATGTCCCAATAGTTTAACAGATGTCCCAAATAGGTTGACAGATGTCCCAATAGTTTCACAGATGTCCCAGGAGTTTAACAGATGTCCCAATAGTTTAACAGATGTCCCAGTTGTTTCACAGATGTCTCAATAGTTTCACAGATGTCCCAATAGTTTCACAGATGTCCCAGTAGTTTTACAGATATCCCAGTAGGTTAACAGATGTCCCCATAGTTTCACAGATGTACCAGTAGTTTCACAGATGTCCCAATAGTTTCACAGATGTCCCAATAGTTTCACACATTTCCCAATAGTTTCACATATGTCCCAGTAGTTTTACAGATGTCCCAATAGTTTCACAGATGTCCCAATAAGTTCACATATGTCCCAGTAGTTTCACAGATCACCCAGTCGTTTCACAGATGCCCCAATAGTTTCACATATGTCCCATTAGTTTCACAGATGTCCCCATAGTTTCACAGATTTCCCAATAATTTCACAGATGTACCAATAGTTTCAAAGATGTCCCAGTAGTTTTACAGATGTCCCGGTTGTTTCACAGATGATCCCAGTAGTTTCACAGATGCCCCAATAGTTTCACATATGTCCCATTAGTTTCACAGATGTCCCCATAGTTTCACAGATGTACCAGTAGTTTCACAGATGTCCCAATAGTTTAACAGATGTCCCAAATAGTTTCACAGATGTCCCAATAGTTTCACAGATGTCCCAGAAGTTTAACAGATGTCCCAGTAGTGTCACAGATCACCCAGTCGTTTCACAGATGCCCCAATAGTTTCACATATGTCCCATTAGTTTCACAGATGTCCCCATAGTTTCACAGATGTCCCAATAATTTAACAGATGTACCAGTAGTTTCACAGATGTCCCAATAGTTTAACAGATGTCCCAAATAGGTTGACAGATGTCCCAATAGTTTCACAGATGTCCCAGGAGTTTAACAGATGTCCCAATAGTTTAACAGATGTCCCAGTTGTTTCACAGATGTCTCAATAGTTTCACAGATGTCCCAATAGTTTCACAGATGTCCCAGTAGTTTTACAGATATCCCAGTAGGTTAACAGATGTCCCCATAGTTTCACAGATGTACCAGTAGTTTCACAGATGTCCCAATAGTTTCACAGATGTCCCAATAGTTTCACACATTTCCCAATAGTTTCACATATGTCCCAGTAGTTTTACAGATGTCCCAATAGTTTCACAGATGTCCCAATAATTTAACAGATGTACCAGTAGTTTCACAGATGTCCCAGGAGTTTAACAGATGTCCCAATAGTTTAACAGATGTCCCAGTTGTTTCACAGATGTCCCAATAGTTTCACAGATGTCCCAATAGTTTCACACATTTCCCAATAGTTTCACATATGTCCCAGTAGTTTTACAGATGTCCCAATAGTTTCACAGATGTCCCAATAATTTAACAGATGTACCAGTAGTTTCACAGATGTCCCAGTAGTTTAACAGATGTCCCAAATAGTTTCACAGATGTCCCAGAAGTTTTACAGATATTCCAGTAGGTTAACAGATGTCCCCATAGTTTCACAGATGTCCCAATAGTTTCAAAGATGTCCCAGTAGTTTTACAGATGTCCCGGTTGTTTCACAGATGATCCAAGTAGTTTCACAGATTCCCCAATTGTTTTACATATGTCCCATTAGTTTCACAGATGTCCCCATAGTTTCACAGATGTACCAGTAGTTTCACAGATGTCCCAATAGTTTAACAGATGTCCCAAATAGTTTCACAGATGTCCCAAAAGTTTCACAGATGTCCCAGAAGTTTAACAGATGTCCCAGTAGTGTCACAGATCACCCAGTCGTTTCACAGATGCCCCAATAGTTTCACATATGTCCCATTAGTTTCACAGATGTCCCCATAGTTTCACAGATGTCCCAATAATTTAACAGATGTACCAGTAGTTTCACAGATGTCCCAATAGTTTAACAGATTTCCCAAATAGGTTGACAGATGTCCCAATAGTTTCACAGATGTCCCAGGAGTTTAACAGATGTCCCAATAGTTTAACAGATGTCCCAGTTGTTTCACAGATGTCTCAATAGTTTCACAGATGTCCCAATAGTTTCACAGATGTCCCAATAGGTTCACATATGTCCCAGTAGTTTTACAGATGTCCCAGTAGATTCACAGATGTCCCAATAGTTCAACAGATGTCCCAGTAGTTTCACAGATGTCCCAGTAGGTTAACAGATGTCCCCATAGTTTCACAGATGTCCCAATAGTTTCACAGATGTCCCAGTAGTTTTACAGATATCCCAGTAGGTTAACAGATGTCCCCATAGTTTCACAGATGTACCAGTAGTTTCACAGATGTCCCAATAGTTTCACAGATGTCCCAATAGTTTCACACATTTCCCAATAGTTTCACATATGTCCCAGTAGTTTTACAGATGTCCCAATAGTTTCACAGATGTCCCAATAATTTCACAGATGTACCAGTAGTTTCACAGATGTCCCAATAGTTTAACAGATGTCCCAAATAGGTTGACAGATGTCCCAATAGTTTCACAGATGTCCCAGGAGTTTAACAGATGTCGCAATAGTTTAACAGATGTCCCAGTTGTTTCACAGATGTCTCAATAGTTTCACAGATGTCCCAATAGTTTCACAGATGTCCCAGTAGTTTTACAGATATCCCAGTAGGTTAACTGATGTCCCCATAGTTTCACAGATGTACCAGTAGTTTCACAGATGTCCCAATAGTTTCACAGATGTCCCAATAGTTTCACACATTTCCCAATAGTTTCACATATGTCCCAGTAGTTTTACAGATGTCCCAATAGTTTCACAGATGTCCCAATAATTTAACAGATGTACCAGTAGTTTCACAGATGTCCCAGTAGTTTAACAGATGTCCCAAATAGTTTCACAGATGTCCCAGAAGTTTTACAGATATTCCAGTAGGTTAACAGATGTCCCCATAGTTTCACAGATGTCCCAATAGTTTCAAAGATGTCCCAGTAGTTTTACAGATGTCCCGGTTGTTTCACAGATGATCCCAGTAGTTTCACAGATGCCCCAATAGTTTCACATATGTCCCATTAGTTTCACAGATGTCCCCATAGTTTCACAGATGTACCAGTAGTTTCACAGATGTCCCAATAGTTTAACAGATGTCCCAGATAGTTTCACAGATGTCCCAATAGTTTCACAGATGTCCCAGAAGTTTAACAGATGTCCCAGTAGTGTCACAGATCACCCAGTCGTTTCACAGATGCCCCAATAGTTTCACATATGTCCCATTAGTTTCACAGATGTCCCCATAGTTTCACAGATGTCCCAATAATTTAACAGATGTACCAGTAGTTTCACAGATGTCCCAATAGTTTAACAGATTTCCCAAATAGGTTGACAGATGTCCCAATAGTTTCACAGATGTCCCAGGAGTTTCACAGATGTCTCAATAGTTTCACAGATGTCCCAATAGTTTCACAGATGTCCCAATAGGTTCACATATGTCCCAGTAGTTTTACAGATGTCCCAGTAGATTCACAGATGTCCCAATAGTTCAACAGATGTCCCAGTAGTTTCACAGATGTCCCAGTAGGTTAACAGATGTCCCCATAGTTTCACAGATGTCCCAATAGTTTCACAGATGTCCCAGTAGTTTTACAGATATCCCAGTAGGTTAACAGATGTCCCCATAGTTTCACAGATGTACCAGTAGTTTCACAGATGTCCCAATAGTTTCACAGATGTCCCAATAGTTTCACACATTTCCCAATAGTTTCACATATGTCCCAGTAGTTTTACAGATGTCCCAATAGTTTCACAGATGTCCCAATAATTTCACAGATGTACCAGTAGTTTCACAGATGTCCCAATAGTTTAACAGATGTCCCAAATAGGTTGACAGATGTCCCAATAGTTTCACAGATGTCCCAGGAGTTTAACAGATGTCCCAATAGTTTAACAGATGTCCCAGTTGTTTCACAGATGTCTCAATAGTTTCACAGATGTCCCAATAGTTTCACAGATGTCCCAGTAGTTTTAAAGATATCCCAGTAGGTTAACAGATGTCCCCATAGTTTCACAGATGTACCAGTAGTTTCACAGATGTCCCAATAGTTTCACAGATGTCCCAATAGTTTCACACATTTCCCAATAGTTTCACATATGTCCCAGTAGTTTTACAGATGTCCCAATAGTTTCACAGATGTCCCAATAATTTAACAGATGTACCAGTAGTTTCACAGATGTCCCAATAGTTTAACAGATGTCCCAAATAGTTTCACAGATGTCCCAGAAGTTTTACAGATATTCCAGTAGGTTAACAGATGTCCCCATAGTTTCACAGATGTCCCAATAGTTTCAAAGATGTCCCAGTAGTTTTACAGATGTCCCGGTTGTTTCACAGATGATCCCAGTAGTTTCACAGATGCCCCAATAGTTTCACATATGTCCCATTAGTTTCACAGATGTCCCCATAGTTTCACAGATGTACCAGTAGTTTCACAGATGTCCCAATAGTTTAACAGATGTCCCAAATAGTTTCACAGATGTCCCAATAGTTTCACAGATGTCCCAGAAGTTTAACAGATGTCCCAGTAGTGTCACAGATCACCCAGTCGTTTCACAGATGCCCCAATAGTTTCACATATGTCCCATTAGTTTCACAGATGTCCCCATAGTTTCACAGATGTCCCAATAATTTAACAGATGTACCAGTAGTTTCACAGATGTCCCAATAGTTTAACAGATGTCCCAAATAGGTTGACAGATGTCCCAATAGTTTCACAGATGTCCCAGGAGTTTAACAGATGTCCCAATAGTTTAACAGATGTCCCAGTTGTTTCACAGATGTCTCAATAGTTTCACAGATGTCCCAATAGTTTCACAGATGTCCCAGTAGTTTTACAGATATCCCAGTAGGTTAACAGATGTCCCCATAGTTTCACAGATGTACCAGTAGTTTCACAGATGTCCCAATAGTTTCACAGATGTCCCAATAGTTTCACACATTTCCCAATAGTTTCACATATGTCCCAGTAGTTTTACAGATGTCCCAATAGTTTCACAGATGTCCCAATAAGTTCACATATGTCCCAGTAGTTTCACAGATCACCCAGTCGTTTCACAGATGCCCCAATAGTTTCACATATGTCCCATTAGTTTCACAGATGTCCCCATAGTTTCACAGATTTCCCAATAATTTCACAGATGTACCAATAGTTTCAAAGATGTCCCAGTAGTTTTACAGATGTCCCGGTTGTTTCACAGATGATCCCAGTAGTTTCACAGATGCCCCAATAGTTTCACATATGTCCCATTAGTTTCACAGATGTCCCCATAGTTTCACAGATGTACCAGTAGTTTCACAGATGTCCCAATAGTTTAACAGATGTCCCAAATAGTTTCACAGATGTCCCAATAGTTTCACAGATGTCCCAGAAGTTTAACAGATGTCCCAGTAGTGTCACAGATCACCCAGTCGTTTCACAGATGCCCCAATAGTTTCACATATGTCCCATTAGTTTCACAGATGTCCCCATAGTTTCACAGATGTCCCAATAATTTAACAGATGTACCAGTAGTTTCACAGATGTCCCAATAGTTTAACAGATGTCCCAAATAGGTTGACAGATGTCCCAATAGTTTCACAGATGTCCCAGGAGTTTAACAGATGTCCCAATAGTTTAACAGATGTCCCAGTTGTTTCACAGATGTCTCAATAGTTTCACAGATGTCCCAATAGTTTCACAGATGTCCCAGTAGTTTTACAGATATCCCAGTAGGTTAACAGATGTCCCCATAGTTTCACAGATGTACCAGTAGTTTCACAGATGTCCCAATAGTTTCACAGATGTCCCAATAGTTTCACACATTTCCCAATAGTTTCACATATGTCCCAGTAGTTTTACAGATGTCCCAATAGTTTCACAGATGTCCCAATAATTTAACAGATGTACCAGTAGTTTCACAGATGTCCCAGGAGTTTAACAGATGTCCCAATAGTTTAACAGATGTCCCAGTTGTTTCACAGATGTCCCAATAGTTTCACAGATGTCCCAATAGTTTCACACATTTCCCAATAGTTTCACATATGTCCCAGTAGTTTTACAGATGTCCCAATAGTTTCACAGATGTCCCAATAATTTAACAGATGTACCAGTAGTTTCACAGATGTCCCAGTAGTTTAACAGATGTCCCAAATAGTTTCACAGATGTCCCAGAAGTTTTACAGATATTCCAGTAGGTTAACAGATGTCCCCATAGTTTCACAGATGTCCCAATAGTTTCAAAGATGTCCCAGTAGTTTTACAGATGTCCCGGTTGTTTCACAGATGATCCAAGTAGTTTCACAGATTCCCCAATTGTTTTACATATGTCCCATTAGTTTCACAGATGTCCCCATAGTTTCACAGATGTACCAGTAGTTTCACAGATGTCCCAATAGTTTAACAGATGTCCCAAATAGTTTCACAGATGTCCCAAAAGTTTCACAGATGTCCCAGAAGTTTAACAGATGTCCCAGTAGTGTCACAGATCACCCAGTCGTTTCACAGATGCCCCAATAGTTTCACATATGTCCCATTAGTTTCACAGATGTCCCCATAGTTTCACAGATGTCCCAATAATTTAACAGATGTACCAGTAGTTTCACAGATGTCCCAATAGTTTAACAGATTTCCCAAATAGGTTGACAGATGTCCCAATAGTTTCACAGATGTCCCAGGAGTTTAACAGATGTCCCAATAGTTTAACAGATGTCCCAGTTGTTTCACAGATGTCTCAATAGTTTCACAGATGTCCCAATAGTTTCACAGATGTCCCAATAGGTTCACATATGTCCCAGTAGTTTTACAGATGTCCCAGTAGATTCACAGATGTCCCAATAGTTCAACAGATGTCCCAGTAGTTTCACAGATGTCCCAGTAGGTTAACAGATGTCCCCATAGTTTCACAGATGTCCCAATAGTTTCACAGATGTCCCAGTAGTTTTACAGATATCCCAGTAGGTTAACAGATGTCCCCATAGTTTCACAGATGTACCAGTAGTTTCACAGATGTCCCAATAGTTTCACAGATGTCCCAATAGTTTCACACATTTCCCAATAGTTTCACATATGTCCCAGTAGTTTTACAGATGTCCCAATAGTTTCACAGATGTCCCAATAATTTCACAGATGTACCAGTAGTTTCACAGATGTCCCAATAGTTTAACAGATGTCCCAAATAGGTTGACAGATGTCCCAATAGTTTCACAGATGTCCCAGGAGTTTAACAGATGTCGCAATAGTTTAACAGATGTCCCAGTTGTTTCACAGATGTCTCAATAGTTTCACAGATGTCCCAATAGTTTCACAGATGTCCCAGTAGTTTTACAGATATCCCAGTAGGTTAACAGATGTCCCCATAGTTTCACAGATGTACCAGTAGTTTCACAGATGTCCCAATAGTTTCACAGATGTCCCAATAGTTTCACACATTTCCCAATAGTTTCACATATGTCCCAGTAGTTTTACAGATGTCCCAATAGTTTCACAGATGTCCCAATAATTTAACAGATGTACCAGTAGTTTCACAGATGTCCCAATAGTTTAACAGATGTCCCAAATAGTTTCACAGATGTCCCAGAAGTTTTACAGATATTCCAGTAGGTTAACAGATGTCCCCATAGTTTCACAGATGTCCCAGTTGTTTCACAGATGTCTCAATAGTTTCACAGATGTCCCAATAGTTTCACAGATGATCCCAGTAGTTTCACAGATGCCCCAATAGTTTCACATATGTCCCATTAGTTTCACAGATGTACCAGTAGTTTCACAGATGTCCCAATAGTTTCACAGATGTCCCAATAGTTTCACACATTTCCCAATAGTTTCACATATGTCCCAGTAGTTTTACAGATGTCCCAATAGTTTCACAGATGTCCCAATAAGTTCACATATGTCCCAGTAGTTTCACAGATCACCCAGTCGTTTCACAGATGCCCCAATAGTTTCACATATGTCCCATTAGTTTCACAGATGTCCCCATAGTTTCACAGATTTCCCAATAATTTCACAGATGTACCAATAGTTTCAAAGATGTCCCAGTAGTTTTACAGATGTCCCGGTTGTTTCACAGATGATCCCAGTAGTTTCACAGATGCCCCAATAGTTTCACATATGTCCCATTAGTTTCACAGATGTCCCCATAGTTTCACAGATGTACCAGTAGTTTCACAGATGTCCCAATAGTTTAACAGATGTCCCAAATAGTTTCACAGATGTCCCAATAGTTTCACAGATGTCCCAGAAGTTTAACAGATGTCCCAGTAGTGTCACAGATCACCCAGTCGTTTCACAGATGCCCCAATAGTTTCACATATGTCCCATTAGTTTCACAGATGTCCCCATAGTTTCACAGATGTCCCAATAATTTAACAGATGTACCAGTAGTTTCACAGATGTCCCAATAGTTTAACAGATGTCCCAAATAGGTTGACAGATGTCCCAATAGTTTCACAGATGTCCCAGGAGTTTAACAGATGTCCCAATAGTTTAACAGATGTCCCAGTTGTTTCACAGATGTCTCAATAGTTTCACAGATGTCCCAATAGTTTCACAGATGTCCCAGTAGTTTTACAGATATCCCAGTAGGTTAACAGATGTCCCCATAGTTTCACAGATGTACCAGTAGTTTCACAGATGTCCCAATAGTTTCACAGATGTCCCAATAGTTTCACACATTTCCCAATAGTTTCACATATGTCCCAGTAGTTTTACAGATGTCCCAATAGTTTCACAGATGTCCCAATAATTTAACAGATGTACCAGTAGTTTCACAGATGTCCCAATAGTTTAACAGATGTCCCAAATAGTTTCACAGATGTCCCAGAAGTTTTACAGATATTCCAGTAGGTTAACAGATGTCCCCATAGTTTCACAGATGTCCCAATAGTTTCAAAGATGTCCCAGTAGTTTTACAGATGTCCCGGTTGTTTCACAGATGATCCCAGTAGTTTCACAGATGCCCCAATAGTTTCACATATGTCCCATTAGTTTCACAGATGTCCCCATAGTTTCACAGATGTACCAGTAGTTTCACAGATGTCCCAATAGTTTAACAGATGTCCCAAATAGTTTCACAGATGTCCCAATAGTTTCACAGATGTCCCAGAAGTTTAACAGATGTCCCAGTAGTGTCACAGATCACCCAGTCGTTTCACAGATGCCCCAATAGTTTCACATATGTCCCATTAGTTTCACAGATGTCCCAGAAGTTTAACAGATGTCCCAATAGTTTAACAGATGTCCCAGTTGTTTCACAGATGTCTCAATAGTTTCACAGATGTCCCAATAGTTTCACAGATGTCCCAATAGTTCAACAGATGTCCCAGTAGTTTAACAGATGTCCCAGTAGTTTCACAGATGTCCCAGTAGGTTAACAGATGTCCCCATAGTTTCACAGATGTCCCAATAGTTTCACAGATGTCCCAGTAGTTTTACAGATATCCCAGTAGGTTAACAGATGTCCCCATAGTTTCACAGATGTACCAGTAGTTTCACAGATGTCCCAATAGTTTCACAGATGTCCCAATAGTTTCACACATTTCCCAATAGTTTCACATATGTCCCAGTAGTTTTACAGATGTCCCAATAGTTTCACAGATGTCCCAATAATTTAACAGATGTACCAGTAGTTTCACAGATGTCCCAATAGTTTAACAGATGTCCCAAATAATTTCATAGATGTCCCAATAGTTTCACAGATGTCCCCATAGTTTCACAGATGTCCCAATAGTTTCACATATGTCCCATTAGTTTCACAGATGTCCCCATAGATTCACAGATGTCCCAATAAGTTCACATATGTCCCAGTAGTGTCACAGATCACCCAGTCGTTTCACAGATGCCCCAATAGTTTCACATATGTCCCATTAGTTTCACAGATGTCCCCATAGTTTCACAGATGTCCCAATAATTTAACAGATGTACCAGTAGTTTCACAGATGTCCCAATAGTTTAACAGATGTCCCAAATAATTTCACAGATGTCCCAATAGTTTCACAGATGTCCCAGAAGTTTAACAGATGTCCCAATAGTTTAACAGATGTCCCAGTTGTTTCACAGATGTCTCAATAGTTTCACAGATGTCCCAATAGTTTCACAGATGTCCCAATAGGTTCACACATGTCCCAGTAGTTTTACAGATGTCCCAGTAGATTCACAGATGTCCCAATAATTTAACAGATGTACCAGTAGTTTCACAGATGTCCCAATAGTTTAACAGATGTCCCAAATAGTTTCACAGATGTCCCAATAGTTTCACAGATGTCCCAGAAGTTTAACAGATGTCCCAATAGTTTAACAGATGTCCCAGTTGTTTCACAGATGTCTCAATAGTTTCACAGATGTCCCAATAGTTTCACAGATGTCCCAATAGTTCAACAGATGTCCCAGTAGTTTAACAGATGTCCCAGTAGTTTCACAGATGTCCCAGTAGGTTAACAGATGTCCCCATAGTTTCACAGATGTCCCAATAGTTTCACAGATGTCCCAGTAGTTTTACAGATATCCCAGTAGGTTAACAGATGTCCCCATAGTTTCACAGATGTACCAGTAGTTTCACAGATGTCCCAATAGTTTCACAGATGTCCCAATAGTTTCACACATTTCCCAATAGTTTCACATATGTCCCAGTAGTTTTACAGATGTCCCAATAGTTTCACAGATGTCCCAATAATTTAACAGATGTACCAGTAGTTTCACAGATGTCCCAATAGTTTAACAGATGTCCCAAATAATTTCATAGATGTCCCAATAGTTTCACAGATGTCCCCATAGTTTCACAGATGTCCCAATAGTTTCACATATGTCCCATTAGTTTCACAGATGTCCCCATAGATTCACAGATGTCCCAATAAGTTCACATATGTCCCAGTAGTGTCACAGATCACCCAGTCGTTTCACAGATGCCCCAATAGTTTCACATATGTCCCATTAGTTTCACAGATGTCCCCATAGTTTCACAGATGTCCCAATAATTTAACAGATGTACCAGTAGTTTCACAGATGTCCCAATATTTTAACAGATGTCCCAAATAGTTTCACAGATGTCCCAATAGTTTCACAGATGTCCCAGAAGTTTAACAGATGTCCCAATAGTTTAACAGATGTCCCAGTTGTTTCACAGATGTCTCAATAGTTTCACAGATGTCCCAATAGTTTCACAGATGTCCCAATAGGTTCACACATGTCCCAGTAGTTTTACAGATGTCCCAGTAGATTCACAGATGTCCCAATAGTTCAACAGATGTCCCAGTAGTTTAACAGATGTCCCAGTAGTTTCACAGATGTCCCAGTAGGTTAACAGATGTCCCCATAGTTTCACAGATGTCCCAATAGTTTCACAGATGTCCCAGTAGTTTTACAGATATCCCAGTATGTTAACAGATGTCCCCATAGTTTCACAGATGTACCAGTAGTTTCACAGATGTCCCAATAGTTTCACAGATGTCCCAATAGTTTCACACATTTCCCAATAGTTTCACATATGTCCCAGTAGTTTTACAGATGTCCCAATAGTTTCACAGATGTCCCAATAATTTAACAGATGTACCAGTAGTTTCACAGATGTCCCAATAGTTTAACAGATGTCCCAAATAGTTTCACAGATGTCCCAATAGTTTCACAGATGTCCCCATAGTTGCACAGATGTCCCAATAGTTTCACATATGTCCCATTAGTTTCACAGATGTCCCCATAGATTCACAGATGTCCCAATAAGTTCACATATGTCCCAGTAGTGTCACAGATCACCCAGTCGTTTCACAGATGCCCCAATAGTTTCACATATGTCCCATTAGTTTCACAGATGTCCCCAAAGTTTCACAGATGTCCCAAATAGTTTCACAGATGTCCCAATAGTTTCACAGATGTCCCAGAAGTTTAACAGATGTCCCAATAGTTTAACAGATGTCCCAGTTGTTTCACAGATGTCTCAATAGTTTCACAGATGTCCCAATAGTTTCACAGATGTCCCAATAGGTTCACACATGTCCCAGTAGTTTTACAGATGTCCCAGTAGATTCACAGATGTCCCAATAGTTCAACAGATGTCCCAGTAGTTTAACAGATGTCCCAGTAGTTTCACAGATGTCCCAGTAGGTTAACAGATGTCCCCATAGTTTCACAGATGTCCCAATAATTTAACAGATGTACCAGTAGTTTCACAGATGTCCCAATAGTTTAACAGATGTTCCAAATAGTTTCACAGATGTCCCAATAGTTTCACAGATGTCCCCATAGATTCACAGATGTCCCAATAAGTTCACATATGTCCCAGTAGTGTCACAGATCACCCAGTCGTTTCACAGATGCCCCAATAGTTTCACATATGTCCCATTAGTTTCACAGATGTCCCCATAGATTCACAGATGTCCCAATAAGTTAACATATGTCCCAGTAGTGCCACAGATGTCCCAATAGTTTCACACATTTCCCAATAGTTTCACATATGTCCCAGTAGTTTTACAGATGTCCCAATAGTTTCACAGATGTCCCAATAATTTAACAGATGTACCAGTAGTTTCACAGATGTCCCAATAGTTTAACAGATGTCCCAAATAGTTTCACAGATGTTCCCATAGTTTCACAGATGTCCCCATAGATTCACAGATGTCCCAATAAGTTCACATATGTCCCAGTAGTGTCACAGATCACCCAGTCGTTTCACAGATGCCCCAATAGTTTCACATATGTCCCATTAGTTTCACAGATGTCCCCATAGATTCACAGATGTCCCATTAAGTTCACATATGTCCCAGTAGTGTCACAGATCACCCAGTCGTTTCACAGATGCCCCAATAGTTTCACATATGTCCCATTAGTTTCACAGATGTCCCCATAGTTTCACAGATGTCCCAATAATTTAACAGATGTACCAGTAGTTTCACAGATGTCCCAATAGTTTAACAGATGTCCCAAATAGTTTCACAGATGTCCCAATAGTTTCACAGATGTCCCAGGAGTTTCACAGATGTCCCAATAGTTCAACAGATGTCCCAGTAGTTTAACAGATGTCCCAGTAGTTTCACAGATGTCCCAGTAGGTTAACAGATGTCCCCATAGTTTCACAGATGTCCCAATAGTTTCACAGATGTCCCAGTAGTTTTACAGATATCCCAGTAGGTTAACAGATGTCCCCATAGTTTCACAGATGTACCAGTAGTTTCACAGATGTCCCAATAGTTTCACAGATGTCCCAATAGTTTCACACATTTCCCAATAGTTTCACATATGTCCCAGTAGTTTTACAGATGTCCCAATAGTTTCACAGATGTCCCAATAATTTAACAGCTGTACCAGTAGTTTCACAGATGTCCCAATAGTTTAACAGATGTCCCAAATAATTTCATAGATGTCCCAATAGTTTCACAGATGTCCCCATAGTTTCACAGATGTCCCAATAGTTTCACATATGTCCCATTAGTTTCACAGATGTCCCCATAGATTCACGGATGTCCCAATAAGTTCACATATGTCCCAGTAGTGTCACAGATCACCCAGTCGTTTCACAGATGCCCCAATAGTTTCACATATGTCCCATTAGTTTCACAGATGTCCCCATAGTTTCACAGATGTCCCAATAATTTAACAGATGTACCAGTAGTTTCACAGATGTCCCAATAGTTTAACAGATGTCCCAAATAGTTTCACAGATGTCCCAATAGTTTCACAGATGGCCCACAAGTTTAACAGATGTCCCAATAGTTTAACAGATGTCCCAGTTGTTTAACAGATGTCTCAATAGTTTCACAGATGTCCCAATAGTTTCACAGATGTCCCAATAGGTTCACACATGTCCCAGTAGTTTTACAGATGTCCCAGTAGATTCACAGATGTCCCAATAGTTCAACAGATGTCCCAGTAGTTTAACAGATGTCCCAGTAGTTTCACACATGTCCCAGTAGGTTAACAGATGTCCCCATAGTTTCACAGATGTCCCAATAGTTTCACAGATGTCCCAGTAGTTTTACAGATATCCCAGTATGTTAACAGATGTCCCCATAGTTTCACAGATGTACCAGTAGTTTCACAGATGTCCCAATATTTTCACAGATGTCCCAATAGTTTCACACATTTCCCAATAGTTTCACATATGTCCCAGTAGTTTTACAGATGTCCCAATAGTTTCACAGATGTCCCAATAATTTAACAGATGTACCAGTAGTTTCACAGATGTCCCAATAGTTTAACAGATGTTCCAAATAGTTTCACAGATGTCCCAATAGTTTCACAGATGTCCCCATAGATTCACAGATGTCCCAATAAGTTCACATATGTCCCAGTAGTGTCACAGATCACCCAGTCGTTTCACAGATGCCCCAATAGTTTCACATATGTCCCATTAGTTTCACAGATGTCCCCATAGATTCACAGATGTCCCAATAAGTTCACATATGTCCCAGTAGTGCCACAGATGTCCCAATAGTTTCACACATTTCCCAATAGTTTCACATATGTCCCAGTAGTTTTACAGATGTCCCAATAGTTTCACAGATGTCCCAATAATTTAACAGATGTACCAGTAGTTTCACAGATGTCCCAATAGTTTAACAGATGTCCCAAATAGTTTCACAGATGTCCCAATAGTTTCACAGATGTCCCCATAGATTCACAGATGTCCCAATAAGTTCACATATGTTCCAGTAGTGTCACAGATCACCCAGTCGTTTCACAGATGCCCCAATAGTTTCACATATGTCCCATTAGTTTCACAGATGTCACCATAGATTCACAGATGTCCCAATAAGTTCACATATGTCCCAGTAGTGTCACAGATCACCCAGTCGTTTCACAGATGCCCCAATAGTTTCACATATGTCCCATTAGTTTCACAGATGTCCCCATAGTTTCACAGATGTCCCAATAATTTAACAGATGTACCAGTAGTTTCACAGATGTCCCAATAGTTTAACAGATGTCCCAAATAGTTTCACAGATGTTCCAATAGTTTCACAGATGTCCCAGGAGTTTCACAGATGTCCCAGGAGTTTCACAGATGTCCCAATAGTTTCACAGATGTCCCAGAAGTTTTACAGATATTCCAGTAGGTTAACAGATGTCCCCATAGTTTCACAGATGTCCCAATAGTTTCAAAGATGTCCCAGTAGTTTTACAGATGTCCTGCTAGTTTCACAGATGATCCCAGTAGTTTCACAGATGCCCCAATAGTTTCACATATGTCCCATTAGTTTCACAGATGTCCCCATAGTTTCACAGATGTCCCAATAGTTTCACAGATGTCCCAATAATTTAACAGATGTACCAGTAGTTTCACAGATGTCCCAATAGTTTAACAGATGTCCCAGTAGTTTCACAGATGTCCCAGTAGGTTAACAGATGTCCCCATAGTTTCACAGCTGTCCCAATAGTTTCACAGATGTCCCAGTAGTTTTACAGATATCCCAGTAGGTTAACAGATGTCCCCATAGTTTCACAGATGTCCCAGTAGTGTCACAGATCACCCAGTCGTTTCACAGATGCCCCAATAGTTTCGCATATGTCCCATTAGTTTCACAGAAGTCCCAATAGTTTCACAGATGTCCCAATAATTTAACAGATGTACCAGTAGTTTCACAGATGTCCCAATAGTTTCACAGATGTCCCAATAGTTTCACAGATGTCCCAGAAGTTTAACAGATGTCCCAGTAGTGTCACAGATCACCCAGTCGTTTCACAGATGCCCCAATAGTTTCACATATGACCCATTAGTTTCACAGATGTCCCCATAGTTTCACAGATGTCCCAATAATTTAACAGATGTACCAGTAGTTTCACAGATGTCCCAATAGTTTAACAGATGTCCCAAATAGTTTGACAGATGTCCCAATAGTTTCATAGATGTCCCAGGAGTTTAACAGATGTCCCAATAGGTTCACATATGTCCCAGTAGTTTTACAGATGTCCCAGTAGATTCACAGATGTCCCAATAGTTCAACAGATGTCCCAGTAGATTAACAGATGTGCCATTAGTTTAACAGATGTCCCAGTAGTTTCACAGATGTCCCAGTAGGTTAACAGATGTCCCCATAGTTTCACAGCTGTCCCAATAGTTTCACAGATGTCCCAGTAGTTTTACAGATATCCCAGTAGGTTAACAGATGTCCCCAGAGTTTCACAGATGTACCAGTAGTTTCACAGATGTCCCAATAGTTTCACAGATGTCCCAATAGTTTCACACATTTCCCAATAGTTTCACATATGTCCCAGTAGTTTTACAGATGTCCCAATAGTTTCACAGATGTTCCCATAATTTAACAGATGTACCAGTAGTTTCACAGATGTCCCAATAGTTTAACAGATGTCCCAATAGTTTCACATATGTCCCATTAGTTTCACAGATGGCCCCATAGATTCACAGATGTCCCAATAAGTTCACATATGTCCCAGTAGTGTCACAGATCACCCAGTCGTTTCACAGATGCCCCAATAGTTTCACATATGTCCCATTAGTTTCACAGATGTCCCCATAGTTTCACAGATGTCCCAATAATTTAACAGATGTACCAGTAGTTTCACAGATGTCCCAATAGTTTAACAGATGTCCCAAATAGTTTCACAGATGTCCCAATAGTTTCACAGATGTCCCAGGAGTTTCACAGATGTCCCACGAGTTTCACAGATGTCCCAATAGTTTCACAGATGTCCCAGAAGTTTTACAGATATTCCAGTAGGTTAACAGATGTCCCCATAGTTTCACAGATGTCCCAATAGTTTCAAAGATGTCCCAGTAGTTTTACAGATGTCCCGGTAGTTTCACAGATGATCCCAGTAGTTTCACAGATGCCCCAATAGTTTCACATATGTCCCATTAGTTGCACAGATGTCCCCATAGTTTCACAGATGTCCCAATAGTTTCACAGATGTCCCAATAGTTTCACAGATGTCCAAATAAGTTCACATATGTCCCAGTAGTGTCACAGATCACCCAGTCGTTTCACAGATGCCCCAATAGTTTCACATATGTCCCATTAGTTTCACAGATGTCCCCATAGTTTCACAGATGTCCCAATAATTTAACAGATGTACCAGTAGATTTACAGATGTCCCAATAGTTTAACAGATGTCCGAAATAGTTTGACAGATGTCCCAATAGTTTCACAGATGTCCCAGGAGTTTAACAGATTTCCCAATAGTTTAACAGATGTCCCAGTTGTTTCACAGATGTCTCAATAGTTTCACAGATGTCCCAGTAGTTTCATAGATGTCCCAATAGTTTCACAGATGTCGCAATAGGTTCACATATGTCCCAGTAGTTTTACAGATGTCCCAGTAGATTCACAGATGTCCCAATAGTTCAACAGATGTCCCAGTAGTTTAACAGATGTCCCAGTAGTTTCACAGATGTCCCAGTAGGTTAACAGATGTCCCCATAGTTTCACAGATGTCCCAATAGTTTCACAGATGTCCCAGTAGTTTTACAGATATCTCAGTAGGTTAACAGATGTCCCCATAGTTTCACAGATGTACCAGTAGTTTCACAGATGTCCCAATAGTTTCACATATGTCCCAGTAGTTTCACATATGTCCCAATAGTTTCACATATGTCCCATTAGTTTCACAGATGTCCCCATAGTTTCACAGATGTCCCAATAGTTTCACATATGTCCCATTAGTTTCACAGATGTCCCCATAGTTTCGCAGATGTCCCAATAGTTTCACAGATGTCCCAATAGTTTCACAGATGTCCCAATAGGTTCACATATGTCCCAGTAGTTTCACAGATCACCCAGTAGTTTCACAGATGCCCCAATAGTTTCACATATGTCCCATTAGTTTCACAGATGTCCCCATAGTTTCACAGATTTCCCAACAATTTCACAGATGTACCAGTAGTTTCACAGATGTCCCAATAGTTTAACAGATGTCCCAAATAGTTTCACAGATGTCCCCATAGTTTCACAGATGTCCCAATAGTTTCACAGATGTCCCGGTAGTTTCACAGATGATCCCAGTAGTTTCAAAGATGCCCCAATAGTTTCACATATGTCCCATTAGTTTCACAGATGTCCCCATAGTTTCACAGATGTCCCAATAATTTCACAGATGTACCAGTAGTTTCACAGATGTCCCAATAGTTTAACAGATGTCCCAAATATTTTCACAGATGTCCCAGAAGTTTTACAGATATTTCAGTAGGTTAACAGATGTCCCCATAGTTTCACAGATGTCCCAATAGTTTCAAAGATGTCCCATTAGTTTCACAGATGTCCCCATAGTTTCACAGATGTCCCAATAGTTTCACATATGTCCCATTAGTTTCACAGATGTCCCCATAGTTTCACACATGTCCCAATAGTTTCACAGATGTCCCAATAGTTTCACAGATGTCCCAATAGGTTCACATATGTCCCAGTAGTTTCACAGATCACCCAGTAGTTTCACAGATGCCCCAATAGTTTCACATATGTCCCATTAGTTTCACAGATGTCCCCATAGTTTCAAAGATTTCCCAATAATTTCACAGATGTACCAGTAGTTTCACAGATGTCCCAATAGTTTAACAGATGTCCCAAATAGTTTCACAGATGTCCCCATAGTTTCACAGATGTCCCAATAGTTTCACAGATGTCCCAATAGGTTCACATATGTCCCAGTAGTTTCACAGATGCCCCAATAGTTTCACATATGTCCCATTAGTTTCACAGATGTCCCCATAGTTTCACAGATGTCCCAATAATTTCACAGATGTACCAGTAGTTTACAGATGTCCCAATAGTTTAACAGATGTCCCAAATAGTTTCACAGATGTCCCAATAGTTTCATAGATGTCCCAGGAGTTTAACAGATGTCCCAATAGGTTCACATATGTCCCAGTAGTTTTACAGATGTCCCAGTAGATTCACAGATGTCCCAATAGTTCAACAGATGTCCCAGTAGATTAACAGATGTGCCATTAGTTTAACAGATGTCCCAGTAGTTTCACAGATGTCCCAGTAGGTTAACAGATGTCCCCATAGTTTCACAGCTGTCCCAATAGTTTCACAGATGTCCCAGTAGTTTTACAGATATCCCAGTAGGTTAACAGATGTCCCCATAGTTTCACAGATGTACCAGTAGTTTCACAGATGTCCCAATAGTTTCACAGATGTCCCAATATTTTCACACATTTCCCAATAGTTTCACATATGTCCCAGTAGTTTTACAGATGTCCCAATAGTTTCACAGATGTCCCCATAATTTAACAGATGTACCAGTAGTTTCACAGATGTCCCAATAGTTTAACAGATGTCCCAATAGTTTCACAGATGTCCCAATAGGTTCACAGATGTCCCAGAAGTTTTACAGATATTCCAGTAGGTTAACAGATGTCCCCATAGTTTCACAGATGTCCCAATAGTTTCAAAGATGTCCCAGTAGTTTTACAGATGTCCCGGTAGTTTCACAGATGATCCCAGTAGTTTCACAGATGCCCCAATAGTTTCACATATGTCCCATTAGTTGCACAGATGTCCCCATAGTTTCACAGATGTCCCAATAGTTTCACAGATGTCCCAATAGTTTCACAGATGTCCAAATAAGTTCACATATGTCCCAGTAGTGTCACAGATCACCCAGTCGTTTCACAGATGCCCCAATAGTTTCACATATGTCCCATTAGTTTCACAGATGTCCCCATAGTTTCACAGATGTCCCAATAATTTAACAGATGTACCAGTAGTTTTACAGATGTCCCAATAGTTTAACAGATGTCCGAAATAGTTTGACAGATGTCCCAATAGTTTCACAGATGTCCCAGGAGTTTAACAGATTTCCCAATAGTTTAACAGATGTCCCAGTTGTTTCACAGATGTCTCAATAGTTTCACAGATGTCCCAGTAGTTTCATAGATGTCCCAATAGTTTCACAGATGTCCCAATAGGTTCACATATGTCCCAGTAGTTTTACAGATGTCCCAGTAGATTCACAGATGTCCCAATAGTTCAACAGATGTCCCAGTAGTTTAACAGATGTCCCAGTAGTTTCACAGATGTCCCAGTAGGTTAACAGATGTCCCCATAGTTTCACAGATGTCCCAATAGTTTCACAGATGTCCCAGTAGTTTTACAGATATCTCAGTAGGTTAACAGATGTCCCCATAGTTTCACAGATGTACCAGTAGTTTCACAGATGTCCCAATAGTTTCACATATGTCCCAGTAGTTTCACATATGTCCCAATAGTTTCACATATGTCCCATTAGTTTCACAGATGTCCCCATAGTTTCACAGATGTCCCAATAGTTTCACATATGTCCCATTAGTTTCACAGATGTCCCCATAGTTTCGCAGATGTCCCAATAGTTTCACAGATGTCCCAATAGTTTCACAGATGTCCCAATAGGTTCACATATGTCCCAGTAGTTTCACAGATCACCCAGTAGTTTCACAGATGCCCCAATAGTTTCACATATGTCCCATTAGTTTCACAGATGTCCCCATAGTTTCACAGATTTCCCAACAATTTCACAGATGTACCAGTAGTTTCACAGATGTCCCAATAGTTTAACAGATGTCCCAAATAGTTTCACAGATGTCCCCATAGTTTCACAGATGTCCCAATAGTTTCACAGATGTCCCGGTAGTTTCACAGATGATCCCAGTAGTTTCAAAGATGCCCCAATAGTTTCACATATGTCCCATTAGTTTCACAGATGTCCCCATAGTTTCACAGATGTCCCAATAATTTCACAGATGTACCAGTAGTTTCACAGATGTCCCAATAGTTTAACAGATGTCCCAAATATTTTCACAGATGTCCCAGAAGTTTTACAGATATTTCAGTAGGTTAACAGATGTCCCCATAGTTTCACAGATGTCCCAATAGTTTCAAAGATGTCCCATTAGTTTCACAGATGTCCCCATAGTTTCACAGATGTCCCAATAGTTTCACATATGTCCCATTAGTTTCACAGATGTCCCCATAGTTTCACAGATGTCCCAATAGTTTCACAGATGTCCCAATAGTTTCACAGATGTCCCAATAGGTTCACATATGTCCCAGTAGTTTCACAGATCACCCAGTAGTTTCACAGATGCCCCAATAGTTTCACATATGTCCCATTAGTTTCACAGATGTCCCCATAGTTTCAAAGATTTCCCAATAATTTCACAGATGTACCAGTAGTTTCACAGATGTCCCAATAGTTTAACAGATGTCCCAAATAGTTTCACAGATGTCCCCATAGTTTCACAGATGTCCCAATAGTTTCACAGATGTCCCAATAGGTTCACATATGTCCCAGTAGTTTCACAGATGCCCCAATAGTTTCACATATGTCCCATTAGTTTCACAGATGTCCCCATAGTTTCACAGATGTCCCAATAATTTCACAGATGTACCAGTAGTTTCACAGATGTCCCAATAGTTTAACAGATGTCCCAAATAGTTTCACAGATGTCCCAATAGTTTCATAGATGTCCCAGGAGTTTAACAGATGTCCCAATAGGTTCACATATGTCCCAGTAGTTTTACAGATGTCCCAGTAGATTCACAGATGTCCCAATAGTTCAACAGATGTCCCAGTAGATTAACAGATGTGCCATTAGTTTAACAGATGTCCCAGTAGTTTCACAGATGTCCCAGTAGGTTAACAGATGTCCCCATAGTTTCACAGCTGTCCCAATAGTTTCACAGATGTCCCAGTAGTTTTACAGATATCCCAGTAGGTTAACAGATGTCCCCATAGTTTCACAGATGTACCAGTAGTTTCACAGATGTCCCAATAGTTTCACAGATGTCCCAATATTTTCACACATTTCCCAATAGTTTCACATATGTCCCAGTAGTTTTACAGATGTCCCAATAGTTTCACAGATGTCCCCATAATTTAACAGATGTACCAGTAGTTTCACAGATGTCCCAATAGTTTAACAGATGTCCCAATAGTTTCACATATGTCCCATTAGTTTCACAGATGGCCCCATAGATTCACAGATGTCCCAATAAGTTCACATATGTCCCAGTAGTGTCACAGATCACCCAGTCGTTTCACAGATGCCCCAATAGTTTCACATATGTCCCATTAGTTTCACAGATGTCCCCATAGTTTCACAGATGTCCCAATAATTTAACAGATGTACCAGTAGTTTCACAGATGTCCCAATAGTTTAACAGATGTCCCAAATAGTTTCACAGATGTCCCAATAGTTTCACAGATGTCCCAGGAGTTTCACAGATGTCCCAGGAGTTTCACAGATGTCCCAATAGTTTCACAGATGTCCCAGAAGTTTTACAGATATTCCAGTAGGTTAACAGATGTCCCCATAGTTTCACAGATGTCCCAATAGTTTCAAAGATGTCCCAGTAGTTTTACAGATGTCCCGGTAGTTTCACAGATGATCCCAGTAGTTTCACAGATGCCCCAATAGTTTCACATATGTCCCATTAGTTGCACAGATGTCCCCATAGTTTCACAGATGTCCCAATAGTTTCACAGATGTCCCAATAGTTTCACAGATGTCCAAATAAGTTCACATATGTCCCAGTAGTGTCACAGATCACCCAGTCGTTTCACAGATGCCCCAATAGTTTCACATATGTCCCATTAGTTTCACAGATGTCCCCATAGTTTCACAGATGTCCCAATAATTTAACAGATGTACCAGTAGTTTTACAGATGTCCCAATAGTTTAACAGATGTCCGAAATAGTTTGACAGATGTCCCAATAGTTTCACAGATGTCCCAGGAGTTTAACAGATTTCCCAATAGTTTAACAGATGTCCCAGTTGTTTCACAGATGTCTCAATAGTTTCACAGATGTCCCAGTAGTTTCATAGATGTCCCAATAGTTTCACAGATGTCCCAATAGGTTCACATATGTCCCAGTAGTTTTACAGATGTCCCAGTAGATTCACAGATGTCCCAATAGTTCAACAGATGTCCCAGTAGTTTAACAGATGTCCCAGTAGTTTCACAGATGTCCCAGTAGGTTAACAGATGTCCCCATAGTTTCACAGATGTCCCAATAGTTTCACAGATGTCCCAGTAGTTTTACAGATATCTCAGTAGGTTAACAGATGTCCCCATAGTTTCACAGATGTACCAGTAGTTTCACAGATGTCCCAATAGTTTCACAGATGTCCCAATAGTTTCACACATTTCCCAATAGTTTCACATATGTCCCAGTAGTTTTACAGATGTCCCAATAGTTTCACATATGTCCCATTAGTTTCACAGATGTCCCCATAGTTTCACAGATGTCCCAATAGTTTCACATATGTCCCATTAGTTTCACAGATGTCCCCATAGTTTCGCAGATGTCCCAATAGTTTCACAGATGTCCCAATAGTTTCACAGATGTCCCAATAGGTTCACATATGTCCCAGTAGTTTCACAGATCACCCAGTAGTTTCACAGATGCCCCAATAGTTTCACATATGTCCCATTAGTTTCACAGATGTTCCCATAGTTTCACAGATTTCCCAACAATTTCACAGATGTACCAGTAGTTTCACAGATGTCCCAATAGTTTAACAGATGTCCCAAATAGTTTCACAGATGTCCCCATAGTTTCACAGATGTCCCAATAGTTTCACAGATGTCCCGGTAGTTTCACAGATGATCCCAGTAGTTTCAAAGATGCCCCAATAGTTTCACACATGTCCCATTAGTTTCACAGATGTCCCCATAGTTTCACAGATGTCCCAATAATTTCACAGATGTACCAGTAGTTTCACAGATGTACCAATAGTTTAACAGATGTCCCAAATATTTTCACAGATGTCCCAGAAGTTTTACAGATATTTCAGTAGGTTAACAGATGTCCCCATAGTTTCACAGATGTCCCAATAGTTTCAAAGATGTCCCATTAGTTTCACAGATGTCCCCATAGTTTCACAGATGTCCCAATAGTTTCACATATGTCCCATTAGTTTCACAGATGTCCCCATAGTTTCACAGATGTCCCAATAGTTTCACAGATGTCCCAATAGGTTCACATATGTCCCAGTAGTTTCACAGATCACCCAGTAGTTTCACAGATGCCCCAATAGTTTCACATGTCCCATTAGTTTCACAGATGTCCCCATAGTTTCAAAGATTTCCCAATAATTTCACAGATGTACCAGTAGTTTCACAGATGTCCCAATAGTTTAACAGATGTCCCAAATAGTTTCACAGATGTCCCCATAGTTTCACAGATGTCCCAATAGTTTCACAGATGTCCCAATAGGTTCACATATGTCCCAGTAGTTTCACAGATGCCCCAATAGTTTCACATATGTCCCATTAGTTTCACAGATGTCCCCATAGTTTCACAGATGTCCCAATAATTTCACAGATGTACCAGTAGTTTCACAGATGTCCCAATAGTTTAACAGATGTCCCAAATAGTTTCACAGATGTCCCAGAAGTTTTACAGATATTCCAGTAGGTTAACAGATGTCCCCATAGATTCACAGATGTCCCAATAGTTTCAAAGATGTCCCAGTAGTTTTACAGATGTCCCGGTATTTTCACAGATGATCCCAGTAGTTTCACAGATGCCCCAATAGTTTCACAGATGTCCCAGTAGTTTTACAGATGTCCCAATAGTTTCACATATGTCCCATTAGTTTCACAGATGTCCCCATAGTTTCACAGATGTCCCAATAGTTTCACATATGTCCCATTAGTTTCACAGATGTCCCCATAGTTTCACAGATGTCCCAATAGTTTCACAGATGTCCCAATAGTTTCACAGATGTCCCAATAGGTTCACATATGTCCCAGTAGTTTCACAGATCACCCAGTAGTTTCACAGATGCCCCAATAGTTTCACATATGTCCCATTAGTTTCACAGATGTCCCCATAGTTTCACAGATTTCCCAACAATTTCACAGATGTACCAGTAGTATCACAGATGTCCCAATAGTTTAACAGATGTCCCAAATAGTTTCACAGATGTCCCCATAGTTTCACAGATGTCCCAATAGTTTCACAGATGTCCCGGTAGTTTCACAGATGATCCCAGTAGTTTCACAGATGCCCCAATAGTTTCACATATGTCCCATTAGTTTCACAGATGTCCCCATAGTTTCACAGATGTCCCAATAATTTCACAGATGTACCAGTAGTTTCACAGATGTCCCAATAGTTTAACAGATGTCCCAAATAGTTTCACAGATGTCCCAGAAGTTTTATAGATATTCCAGTAGGTTAACAGATGTCCCCATAGTTTCACAGATGTCCCAATAGTTTCAAAGATGTCCCATTAGTTTCACAGATGTCCCCATAGTTTCACAGATGTCCCAATAGTTTCACATATGTCCCATTAGTTTCACAGATGTCCCCATAGTTTCACAGATGTCCCAATAGTTTCACAGATGTCCCAATAGTTTCACAGATGTCCCAATACGTTCACATATGTCCCAGTAGTTTCACAGATACCCCAATAGTTTCACATATGTCCCATTAGTTTCACAGATGTCCCCATAGTTTCAAAGATTTCCCAATAATTTCACAGATGTACCAGTAGTTTCACAGATGTCCCAATAGTTTAACAGATGTCCCAAATAGTTTCACAGATGTCCCCATAGTTTCACAGATTTCCCAATAGTTTCACAGATGTCCCAATAGTTTCACAGATGTCCAAATAAGTTCACATATGTCCCAATAGTTTCACATATGTCCCATTAGTTTCACAGATGTCCCCATAGTTTCACAGATGTCCCAATAGTTTCACAGATGTCCCAATAGTTTCACAGATGTCCCAATAGGTTCACATATGTCCCAGTAGTTTCACAGATCACCCAGTCGTTTCACAGATGCCCCAATAGTTTCACAGATGTCCCAATAGTTTAACAGATGTCCCAAATAGTTTCACAGATGTCCCAATAGTTTCACCGATGTCCCAGAAGTTTAACAGATGTCCCAGTAGTGTCACAGATCACCCAGTCGTTTCACAGATGCCCCAATAGTTTCACATATGTCCCATTAGTTTCACAGATGTCCCCATAGTTTCACAGATGTCCCAATAATTTAACAGATGTACCAGTAGTTTCACAGATGTCCCAATAGTTTAACAGATGTCCCAAATAGTTTGACAGATGTCCCAATAGTTTCACAGATGTCCCAGGAGTTTAACAGATGTCCCAATAGTTTAACAGATGTCCCAGTTGTTTCACAGATGTCTCAATAGTTTCACAGATGTCCCAATAGTTTCACAGATGTCCCAATAGTTTCACAGATGTCCCAATAGGTTCACATATGTCCCAGTAGTTTTACAGATGTCCCAGTAGATTCACAGATGTCCCAATAGTTCAACAGATGTCCCAGTAGTTTAACAGATGTCCCAGTAGTTTCACAGATGTCCCAGTAGGTTAACAGATGTCCCCATAGTTTCACAGATGTCCCAATAGTTTCACAGATGTCCCAGTAGTTTTACAGATGTCCCAATAGTTTCACATATGTCGCATTAGTTTCACAGATGTCCCCATAGTTTCACAGATGTCCCAATAGTTTCACATATGTCCCATTAGTTTCACAGATGTCCCCATAGTTTCACAGATGTCCCAATAGTTTCACAGATGTCCCAATAGTTTCACAGATGTCCCAATAGGTTCACATATGTCCCAGTAGTTTCACAGATCACCCAGTAGTTTCACAGATGCCCCAATAGTTTCACATATGTCCCATTAGTTTCACAGATGTCCCCATAGTTTCACAGATTTCCCAACAATTTCACAGATGTACCAGTAGTATCACAGATGTCCCAATAGTTTAACAGATGTCCCAAATAGTTTCACAGATGTCCCAATAGTTTAACATATGTCCCAAATAGTTTCACAGATGTCCCCATAGTTTCACAGATGTCCCAGGAGTTTCACAGATGTCCCAGGAGTTTCACAGATGTCCCAATAGTTTCACAGATGTCCCAGAAGTTTTACAGATATTCCAGTAGGTTAACAGATGTCCCCATAGTTTCACAGATGTCCCAATAGTTTCAAAGATGTCCCAGTAGTTTTACAGATGTCCCGGTAGTTTCACAGATGATCCCAGTAGTTTCACAGATGCCCCAATAGTTTCACATATGTCCCATTAGTTGCACAGATGTCCCCATAGTTTCACAGATGTCCCAATAGTTTCACAGATGTCCCAATAGTTTCACAGATGTCCAAATAAGTTCACATATGTCCCAGTAGTGTCACAGATCACCCAGTCGTTTCACAGATGCCCCAATAGTTTCACATATGTCCCATTAGTTTCACAGATGTCCCCATAGTTTCACAGATGTCCCAATAATTTAACAGATGTACCAGTAGTTTTACAGATGTCCCAATAGTTTAACAGATGTCCGAAATAGTTTGACAGATGTCCCAATAGTTTCACAGATGTCCCAGGAGTTTAACAGATTTCCCAATAGTTTAACAGATGTCCCAGTTGTTTCACAGATGTCTCAATAGTTTCACAGATGTCCCAGTAGTTTCATAGATGTCCCAATAGTTTCACAGATGTCCCAATAGGTTCACATATGTCCCAATAGTTTCACAGATGTCCCAATAGTTTCACAGATGTCCCAATAGGTTCACATATGTCCCAGTAGTTTCACAGATCACCCAGTCGTTTCACAGATGCCCCAATAGTTTCACAGATGTCCCAATAGTTTAACAGATGTCCCAAATAGTTTCACAGATGTCCCAATAGTTTCACCGATGTCCCAGAAGTTTAACAGATGTCCCAGTAGTGTCACAGATCACCCAGTCGTTTCACAGATGCCCCAATAGTTTCACATATGTCCCATTAGTTTCACAGATGTCCCCATAGTTTCACAGATGTCCCAATAATTTAACAGATGTACCAGTAGTTTCACAGATGTCCCAATAGTTTAACAGATGTCCCAAATAGTTTGACAGATGTCCCAATAGTTTCACAGATGTCCCAGGAGTTTAACAGATGTCCCAATAGTTTAACAGATGTCCCAGTTGTTTCACAGATGTCTCAATAGTTTCACAGATGTCCCAATAGTTTCACAGATGTCCCAATAGTTTCACAGATGTCCCAATAGGTTCACATATGTCCCAGTAGTTTTACAGATGTCCCAGTAGATTCACAGATGTCCCAATAGTTCAACAGATGTCCCAGTAGTTTAACAGATGTCCCAGTAGTTTCACAGATGTCCCAGTAGGTTAACAGATGTCCCCATAGTTTCACAGATGTCCCAATAGTTTCACAGATGTCCCAGTAGTTTTACAGATGTCCCAATAGTTTCACATATGTCGCATTAGTTTCACAGATGTCCCCATAGTTTCACAGATGTCCCAATAGTTTCACATATGTCCCATTAGTTTCACAGATGTCCCCATAGTTTCACAGATGTCCCAATAGTTTCACAGATGTCCCAATAGTTTCACAGATGTCCCAATAGGTTCACATATGTCCCAGTAGTTTCACAGATCACCCAGTAGTTTCACAGATGCCCCAATAGTTTCACATATGTCCCATTAGTTTCACAGATGTCCCCATAGTTTCACAGATTTCCCAACAATTTCACAGATGTACCAGTAGTATCACAGATGTCCCAATAGTTTAACAGATGTCCCAAATAGTTTCACAGATGTCCCAATAGTTTAACATATGTCCCAAATAGTTTCACAGATGTCCCCATAGTTTCACAGATGTCCCAGGAGTTTCACAGATGTCCCAGGAGTTTCACAGATGTCCCAATAGTTTCACAGATGTCCCAGAAGTTTTACAGATATTCCAGTAGGTTAACAGATGTCCCCATAGTTTCACAGATGTCCCAATAGTTTCAAAGATGTCCCAGTAGTTTTACAGATGTCCCGGTAGTTTCACAGATGATCCCAGTAGTTTCACAGATGCCCCAATAGTTTCACATATGTCCCATTAGTTGCACAGATGTCCCCATAGTTTCACAGATGTCCCAATAGTTTCACAGATGTCCCAATAGTTTCACAGATGTCCAAATAAGTTCACATATGTCCCAGTAGTGTCACAGATCACCCAGTCGTTTCACAGATGCCCCAATAGTTTCACATATGTCCCATTAGTTTCACAGATGTCCCCATAGTTTCACAGATGTCCCAATAATTTAACAGATGTACCAGTAGTTTTACAGATGTCCCAATAGTTTAACAGATGTCCGAAATAGTTTGACAGATGTCCCAATAGTTTCACAGATGTCCCAGGAGTTTAACAGATTTCCCAATAGTTTAACAGATGTCCCAGTTGTTTCACAGATGTCTCAATAGTTTCACAGATGTCCCAGTAGTTTCATAGATGTCCCAATAGTTTCACAGATGTCCCAATAGGTTCACATATGTCCCAGTAGTTTTACAGATGTCCCAGTAGATTCACAGATGTCCCAATAGTTCAACAGATGTCCCAGTAGTTTAACAGATGTCCCAGTAGTTTCACAGATGTCCCAGTAGGTTAACAGATGTCCCCATAGTTTCACAGATGTCCCAATAGTTTCACAGATGTCCCAGTAGCTTTACAGATATCTCAGTAGGTTAACAGATGTCCCCATAGTTTCACAGATGTACCAGTAGTTTCACAGATGTCCCAATAGTTTCACAGATGTCCCAATAGTTTCACACATTTCCCAATAGTTTCACATATGTCCCAGTAGTTTTACAGATGTCCCAATAGTTTCACATATGTCCCATTAGTTTCACAGATGTCCCCATAGTTTCACAGATGTCCCAATAGTTTCACATATGTCCCATTAGTTTCACAGATGTCCCCATAGTTTCGCAGATGTCCCAATAGTTTCACAGATGTCCCAATAGTTTCACAGATGTCCCAATAGGTTCACATATGTCCTAGTAGTTTCACAGATCACCCAGTAGTTTCACAGATGCCCCAATAGTTTCACATATGTCCCATTAGTTTCACAGATGTTCCCATAGTTTCACAGATTTCCCAACAATTTCACAGATGTACCAGTAGTTTCACAGATGTCCCAATAGTTTAACAGATGTCCCAAATAGTTTCACAGATGTCCTCATAGTTTCACAGATGTCCCAATAGTTTCACAGATGTCCCGGTAGTTTCACAGATGATCCCAGTAGTTTCAAAGATGCCCCAATAGTTTCACACATGTCCCATTAGTTTCACAGATGTCCCCATAGTTTCACAGATGTCCCAATAATTTCACAGATGTACCAGTAGTTTCACAGATGTCCCAATAGTTTAACAGATGTCCCAAATATTTTCACAGATGTCCCAGAAGTTTTACAGATATTTCAGTAGGTTAACAGATGTCCCCATAGTTTCACAGATGTCCCAATAGTTTCAAAGATGTCCCATTAGTTTCACAGATGTCCCCATAGTTTCACAGATGTCCCAATAGTTTCACATATGTCCCATTAGTTTCACAGATGTCCCCATAGTTTCACAGATGTCCCAATAGTTTCACAGATGTCCCAATAGGTTCACATATGTCCCAGTAGTTTCACAGATCACCCAGTAGTTTCACAGATGCCCCAATAGTTTCACATATGTCCCATTAGTTTCACAGATGTCCCCATAGTTTCAAAGATTTCCCAATAATTTCACAGATGTACCAGTAGTTTCACAGATGTCCCAATAGTTTAACAGATGTCCCAAATAGTTTCACAGATGTCCCCATAGTTTCACAGATGTCCCAATAGTTTCACAGATGTCCCAATAGGTTCACATATGTCCCAGTAGTTTCACAGATGCCCCAATAGTTTCACATATGTCCCATTAGTTTCACAGATGTCCCCATAGTTTCACAGATGTCCCAATAATTTCACAGATGTACCAGTAGTTTCACAGATGTCCCAATAGTTTAACAGATGTCCCAAATAGTTTCACAGATGTCCCAGAAGTTTTACAGATATTCCAGTAGGTTAACAGATGTCCCCATAGATTCACAGATGTCCCAATAGTTTCAAAGATGTCCCAGTAGTTTTACAGATGTCCCGGTATTTTCACAGATGATCCCAGTAGTTTAACAGATGTCCCAGTTGTTTCACAGATGTCTCAATAGTTTCACAGATGTCCCAGTAGTTTCATAGATGTCCCAATAGTTTCACAGATGTCCCAATAGGTTCACATATGTCCCAGTAGTTTTACAGATGTCCCAGTAGATTCACAGATGTCCCAATAGTTCAACAGATGTCCCAGTAGTTTAACAGATGTCCCAGTAGTTTCACAGATGTCCCAGTAGGTTAACAGATGTCCCCATAGTTTCACAGATGTCCCAATAGTTTCACAGATGTCCCAGTAGTTTTACAGATATCTCAGTAGGTTAACAGATGTCCCCATAGTTTCACAGATGTACCAGTAGTTTCACAGATGTCCCAATAGTTTCACAGATGTCCCAATAGTTTCACACATTTCCCAATAGTTTCACATATGTCCCAGTAGTTTTACAGATGCCCCAATAGTTTCACATATGTCCCATTAGTTTCACAGATGTCCCCATAGTTTCACAGATGTCCCAATAGTTTCACATATGTCCCATTAGTTTCACAGATGTCCCCATAGTTTCGCAGATGTCCCAATAGTTTCACAGATGTCCCAATAGTTTCACAGATGTCCCAATAGGTTCACATATGTCCCAGTAGTTTCACAGATCACCCAGTAGTTTCACAGATGCCCCAATAGTTTCACATATGTCCCATTAGTTTCACAGATGTTCCCATAGTTTCACAGATTTCCCAACAATTTCACAGATGTACCAGTAGTTTCACAGATGTCCCAATAGTTTAACAGATGTCCCAAATAGTTTCACAGATGTCCCCATAGTTTCACAGATGTCCCAATAGTTTCACAGATGTCCCGGTAGTTTCACAGATGATCCCAGTAGTTTCAAAGATGCCCCAATAGTTTCACACATGTCCCATTAGTTTCACAGATGTCCCCATAGTTTCACAGATGTCCCAATAATTTCACAGATGTACCAGTAGTTTCACAGATGTCCCAATAGTTTAACAGATGTCCCAAATATTTTCACAGATGTCCCAGAAGTTTTACAGATATTTCAGTAGGTTAACAGATGTCCCCATAGTTTCACAGATGTCCCAATAGTTTCAAAGATGTCCCATTAGTTTCACAGATGTCCCCATAGTTTCACAGATGTCCCAATAGTTTCACATATGTCCCATTAGTTTCACAGATGTCCCCATAGTTTCACAGATGTCCCAATAGTTTCACAGATGTCCCAATAGGTTCACATATGTCCCAGTAGTTTCACAGATCACCCAGTAGTTTCACAGATGCCCCAATAGTTTCACATATGTCCCATTAGTTTCACAGATGTCCCCATAGTTTCAAAGATTTCCCAATAATTTCACAGATGTACCAGTAGTTTCACAGATGTCCCAATAGTTTAACAGATGTCCCAAATAGTTTCACAGATGTCCCCATAGTTTCACAGATGTCCCAATAGTTTCACAGATGTCCCAATAGGTTCACATATGTCCCAGTAGTTTCACAGATGCCCCAATAGTTTCACATATGTCCCATTAGTTTCACAGATGTCCCCATAGTTTCACAGATGTCCCAATAATTTCACAGATGTACCAGTAGTTTCACAGATGTCCCAATAGTTTAACAGATGTCCCAAATAGTTTCACAGATGTCCCAGAAGTTTTACAGATATTCCAGTAGGTTAACAGATGTCCCCATAGATTCACAGATGTCCCAATAGTTTCAAAGATGTCCCAGTAGTTTTACAGATGTCCCGGTATTTTCACAGATGATCCCAGTAGTTTCACAGATGCCCCAATAGTTTCACAGATGTCCCAGTAGTTTTACAGATGTCCCAATAGTTTCACATATGTCCCATTAGTTTCACAGATGTCCCCATAGTTTCACAGATGTCCCAATAGTTTCACATATGTCCCATTAGTTTCACAGATGTCCCCATAGTTTCACAGATGTCCCAATAGTTTCACAGATGTCCCAATAGTTTCACAGATGTCCCAATAGGTTCACATATGTCCCAGTAGTTTCACAGATCACCCAGTAGTTTCACAGATGCCCCAATAGTTTCACATATGTCCCATTAGTTTCACAGATGTCCCCATAGTTTCACAGATTTCCCAACAATTTCACAGATGTACCAGTAGTATCACAGATGTCCCAATAGTTTAACAGATGTCCCAAATAGTTTCACAGATGTCCCCATAGTTTCACAGATGTCCCAATAGTTTCACAGATGTCCCGGTAGTTTCACAGATGATCCCAGTAGTTTCACAGATGCCCCAATAGTTTCACATATGTCCCATTAGTTTCACAGATGTCCCCATAGTTTCACAGATGTCCCAATAATTTCACAGATGTACCAGTAGTTTCACAGATGTCCCAATAGTTTAACAGATGTCCCAAATAGTTTCACAGATGTCCCAGAAGTTTTACAGATATTCCAGTAGGTTAACAGATGTCCCCATAGTTTCACAGATGTCCCAATAGTTTCAAAGATGTCCCATTAGTTTCACAGATGTCCCCATAGTTTCACAGATGTCCCAATAGTTTCACATATGTCCCATTAGTTTCACAGATGTCCCCATAGTTTCACAGATGTCCCAATAGTTTCACAGATGTCCCAATAGTTTCACAGATGTCCCAATAGGTTCACATATGTCCCAGTAGTTTCACAGATACCCCAATAGTTTCACATATGTCCCATTAGTTTCACAGATGTCCCCATAGTTTCAAAGATTTCCCAATAATTTCACAGATGTACCAGTAGTTTCACAGATGTCCCAATAGTTTAACAGATGTCCCAAATAGTTTCACAGATGTCCCCATAGTTTCACAGATTTCCCAATAGTTTCACAGATGTCCCAATAGTTTCACAGATGTCCAAATAAGTTCACATATGTCCCAATAGTTTCACATATGTCCCATTAGTTTCACAGATGTCCCCATAGTTTCACAGATGTCCCAATAGTTTCACAGATGTCCCAATAGTTTCACAGATGTCCCAATAGGTTCACATATGTCCCAGTAGTTTCACAGATCACCCAGTCGTTTCACAGATGCCCCAATAGTTTCACAGATGTCCCAATAGTTTAACAGATGTCCCAAATAGTTTCACAGATGTCCCAATAGTTTCACCGATGTCCCAGAAGTTTAACAGATGTCCCAGTAGTGTCACAGATCACCCAGTCGTTTCACAGATGCCCCAATAGTTTCACATATGTCCCATTAGTTTCACAGATGTCCCCATAGTTTCACAGATGTCCCAATAATTTAACAGATGTACCAGTAGTTTCACAGATGTCCCAATAGTTTAACAGATGTCCCAAATAGTTTGACAGATGTCCCAATAGTTTCACAGATGTCCCAGGAGTTTAACAGATGTCCCAATAGTTTAACAGATGTCCCAGTTGTTTCACAGATGTCTCAATAGTTTCACAGATGTCCCAATAGTTTCACAGATGTCCCAATAGTTTCACAGATGTCCCAATAGGTTCACATATGTCCCAGTAGTTTTACAGATGTCCCAGTAGATTCACAGATGTCCCAATAGTTCAACAGATGTCCCAGTAGTTTAACAGATGTCCCAGTAGTTTCACAGATGTCCCAGTAGGTTAACAGATGTCCCCATAGTTTCACAGATGTCCCAATAGTTTCACAGATGTCCCAGTAGTTTTACAGATGTCCCAATAGTTTCACATATGTCGCATTAGTTTCACAGATGTCCCCATAGTTTCACAGATGTCCCAATAGTTTCACATATGTCCCATTAGTTTCACAGATGTCCCCATAGTTTCACAGATGTCCCAATAGTTTCACAGATGTCCCAATAGTTTCACAGATGTCCCAATAGGTTCACATATGTCCCAGTAGTTTCACAGATCACCCAGTAGTTTCACAGATGCCCCAATAGTTTCACATATGTCCCATTAGTTTCACAGATGTCCCCATAGTTTCACAGATTTCCCAACAATTTCACAGATGTACCATCAGTATCACAGATGTCCCAATAGTTTAACAGATGTCCCAAATAGTTTCACAGATGTCCCCATAGTTTCACAGATGTCCCAATAGTTTCACAGATGTCCCGGTAGTTTCACAGATGATCCCAGTAGTTTCACAGATGCCCCAATAGTTTCACATATGTCCCATTAGTTTCACAGATGTCCCCATAGTTTCACAGATGTCCCAATAATTTCACAGATGTACCAGTAGTTTCACAGATGTCCCAATAGTTTAACAGATGTCCCAAATAATTTCACAGATGTCACAGAAGTTTTACAGATATTCCAGTAGGTTAACAGATGTCCCCATAGTTTCACAGATGTCCCAATAGTTTCAAAGATGTCCCATTAGTTTCACAGATGTCCCCATAGTTCCACAGATGTCCCAATAGTTTCACATATGTCCCATTAGTTTCACAGATGTCCCCATAGTTTCACAGATGTCCCAATAGTTTCACAGATGTCCCAATAGTTTCACAGATGTCCCAATAGGTTCACATATGTCCCAGTAGTTTCACAGATGCCCCAATAGTTTCACATATGTCCCATTAGTTTCACAGATGTCCCCATAGTTTCAAAGATTTCCCAATAATTTCACAGATGTACCAGTAGTTTCACAGATGTCCCAATAGTTTAACAGATGTCCCAAATAGTTTCACAGATGTCCCCATAGTTTCACAGATTTCCCAATAGTTTCACAGATGTCCCAATAGTTTCACAGATGCCCAAATAAGTTCACATATGTCCAAATAGTTTCACATATGTCCCATTAGTTTCACAGATGTCCCCATAGTTTCACAGATGTCCCAATAGTTTCACAGATGTCCCAATAGTTTCACAGATGTCCCAATAGGTTCACATATGTCCCAGTAGTTTCACAGATCACCCAGTCGTTTCACAGATGCCCCAATAGTTTCACATATGTCCCATTAGTTTCACAGATGTCCCCATAGTTTCACAGATGTCCCAATAATTTAACAGATGTACCAGTAGTTTCACAGATGTCCCAATAGTTTAACAGATGTCCCAAATAGTTTCACAGATGTCCCAATAGTTTCACCGATGTCCCAGAAGTTTAACAGATGTCCCAGTAGTGTCACAGATCACCCAGTCGTTTCACAGATGCCCCAATAGTTTCACATATGTCCCATTAGTTTCACAGATGTCCCCATAGTTTCACAGATGTCCCAATAATTTAACAGATGTACCAGTAGTTTCACAGATGTCCCAATAGTTTAACAGATGTCCCAAATAGTTTGACAGATGTCCCAGTAGTTTCACAGATGTCCCAGGAGTTTAACAGATGTCCCAATAGTTTAACAGATGTCCCAGTTGTTTCACAGATGTCTCAATAGTTTCACAGATGTCCCAATAGTTTCACAGATGTCCCAATAGTTTCACAGATGTCCCAATAGGTTCACATATGTCCCAGTAGTTTTACAGATGTCCCAGTAGATTCACAGATGTCCCAATAGTTCAACAGATGTCCCAGTAGTTTAACAGATGTCCCAGTAGTTTCACAGATGTCCCAGTAGGTTAACAGATGTCCCCATAGTTTCACAGATGTCCCAATAGTTTCACAGATGTCCCAGTAGTTTTACAGATGTCCCAATAGTTTCACATATGTCCCATTAGTTTCACAGATGTCCCCATAGTTTCACAGATGTCCCAATAGTTTCACATATGTCCCATTAGTTTCACAGATGTCCCCATAGTTTCACAGATGTCCCAATAGTTTCACAGATGTCCCAATAGTTTCACAGATGTCCCAATAGGTTCACATATGTCCCAGTAGTTTCACAGATCACCCAGTAGTTTCACAGATGCCCCAATAGTTTCACATATGTCCCATTAGTTTCACAGATGTCCCCATAGTTTCACAGATTTCCCAACAATTTCACAGATGTACCAGTAGTATCACAGATGTCCCAATAGTTTAACAGATGTCCCAAATAGTTTCACAGATGTCCCCATAGTTTCACAGATGTCCCAATAGTTTCACAGATGTCCCGGTAGTTTCACAGATGATCCCAGTAGTTTCACAGATGCCCCAATAGTTTCACATATGTCCCATTAGTTTCACAGATGTCCCCATAGTTTCACAGATGTCCCAATAATTTCACAGATGTACCAGTAGTTTCACAGATGTCCCAATAGTTTAACAGATGTCTCAAATAATTTCACAGATGTCCCAGAAGTTTTACAGATATTCCAGTAGGTTAACAGATGTCACCATAGTTTCACAGATGTCCCAATAGTTTCAAAGATGTCCCATTAGTTTCACAGATGTCCCCATAGTTTCACAGATGTCCCAATAGTTTCACATATGTCCCATTAGTTTCACAGATGTCCCCATAGTTTCACAGATGTCCCAATAGTTTCACAGATGTCCCAATAGTTTCACAGATGTCCCAATAGGTTCACATATGTCCCAGTAGTTTCACAGATGCCCCAATAGTTTCACATATGTCCCATTAGTTTCACAGATGTCCCCATAGTTTCAAAGATTTCCCAATAATTTCACAGATGTACCAGTAGTTTCACAGATGTCCCAATACTTTAACAGATGTCCCAAATAGTTTCACAGATGTCCCCATAGTTTCACAGATGTCCCAATAGTTTCACAGATGTCCCAATAGTTTCACAGATGTCCAAATAAGTTCACATATGTCCCAATAGTTTCACATATGTCCCATTAGTTTCACAGATGTCCCCATAGTTTCACAGATGTCCCAATAGTTTCACAGATGTCCCAATAGTTTCACAGATGTCCCAATAGGTTCACATATGTCCCAGTAGTTTCACAGATCACCCAGTAGTTTCACAGATGCCCCAATAGTTTCACATATGTCCCATTAGTTTCACAGATGTCCCCATAGTTTCACAGATTTCCCAACAATTTCACAGATGTACCAGTAGTATCACAGATGTCCCAATAGTTTAACAGATGTCCCAATAGTTTCACAGATGTCCCGGTAGTTTCACAGATGATCCCAGTAGTTTCACAGATGCCCCAATAGTTTCACATATGTCCCATTAGTTTCACAGATGTCCCCATAGTTTCACAGATGTCCCAATAATTTCACAGATGTACCAGTAGTTTCACAGATGTCCCAATAGTTTAACAGATGTCTCAAATAATTTCACAGATGTCCCAGAAGTTTTACAGATATTCCAGTAGGTTAACAGATGTCACCATAGTTTCACAGATGTCCCAATAGTTTCAAAGATGTCCCATTAGTTTCACAGATGTCCCCATAGTTTCACAGATGTCCCAATAGTTTCACATATGTCCCATTAGTTTCACAGATGTCCCCATAGTTTCACAGATGTCCCAATAGTTTCACAGATGTCCCAATAGTTTCACAGATGTCCCAATAGGTTCACATATGTCCCAGTAGTTTCACAGATGCCCCAATAGTTTCACATATGTCCCATTAGTTTCACAGATGTCCCCATAGTTTCAAAGATTTCCCAATAATTTCACAGATGTACCAGTAGTTTCACAGATGTCCCAATACTTTAACAGATGTCCCAAATAGTTTCACAGATGTCCCCATAGTTTCACAGATGTCCCAATAGTTTCACAGATGTCCCAATAGTTTCACAGATGTCCAAATAAGTTCACATATGTCCCAATAGTTTCACATATGTCCCATTAGTTTCACAGATGTCCCCATAGTTTCACAGATGTCCCAATAGTTTCACAGATGTCCCAATAGTTTCACAGATGTCCCAATAGGTTCACATATGTCCCAGTAGTTTCACAGATCACCCAGTAGTTTCACAGATGCCCCAATAGTTTAACAGATGTCCCAAATAGTTTGACAGATGTCCCAGTAGTTTCACAGATGTCCCAGGAGTTTAACAGATGTCCCAATAGTTTAACAGATGTCCCAGTTGTTTCACAGATGTCTCAATAGTTTCACAGATGTCCCAATAGTTTCACAGATGTCCCAATAGTTTCACAGATGTCCCAATAGGTTCACATATGTCCCAGTAGTTTTACAGATGTCCCAGTAGATTCACAGATGTCCCAATAGTTCAACAGATGTCCCAGTAGTTTAACAGATGTCCCAGTAGTTTCACAGATGTCCCAGTAGGTTAACAGATGTCCCCATAGTTTCACAGATGTCCCAATAGTTTCACAGATGTCCCAATAGTTTCACAGATGTCCCAATAGGTTCACATATGTCCCAGTAGTTTCACAGATGCCCCAATAGTTTCACATATGTCCCATTAGTTTCACAGATGTCCCCATAGTTTCAAAGATTTCCCAATAATTTCACAGATGTACCAGTAGTTTCACAGATGTCCCAATAGTTTAACAGATGTCCCAAATAGTTTCACAGATGTCCCCATAGTTTCACAGATTTCCCAATAGTTTCACAGATGTCCCAATAGTTTCACAGATGCCCAAATAAGTTCACATATGTCCAAATAGTTTCACATATGTCCCATTAGTTTCACAGATGTCCCCATAGTTTCACAGATGTCCCAATAGTTTCACAGATGTCCCAATAGTTTCACAGATGTCCCAATAGGTTCACATATGTCCCAGTAGTTTCACAGATCACCCAGTCGTTTCACAGATGCCCCAATAGTTTCACATATGTCCCATTAGTTTCACAGATGTCCCCATAGTTTCACAGATGTCCCAATAATTTAACAGATGTACCAGTAGTTTCACAGATGTCCCAATAGTTTAACAGATGTCCCAAATAGTTTCACAGATGTCCCAATAGTTTCACCGATGTCCCAGAAGTTTAACAGATGTCCCAGTAGTGTCACAGATCACCCAGTCGTTTCACAGATGCCCCAATAGTTTCACATATGTCCCATTAGTTTCACAGATGTCCCCATAGTTTCACAGATGTCCCAATAATTTAACAGATGTACCAGTAGTTTCACAGATGTCCCAATAGTTTAACAGATGTCCCAAATAGTTTGACAGATGTCCCAGTAGTTTCACAGATGTCCCAGGAGTTTAACAGATGTCCCAATAGTTTAACAGATGTCCCAGTTGTTTCACAGATGTCTCAATAGTTTCACAGATGTCCCAATAGTTTCACAGATGTCCCAATAGTTTCACAGATGTCCCAATAGGTTCACATATGTCCCAGTAGTTTTACAGATGTCCCAGTAGATTCACAGATGTCCCAATAGTTCAACAGATGTCCCAGTAGTTTAACAGATGTCCCAGTAGTTTCACAGATGTCCCAGTAGGTTAACAGATGTCCCCATAGTTTCACAGATGTCCCAATAGTTTCACAGATGTCCCAGTAGTTTTACAGATGTCCCAATAGTTTCACATATGTCCCATTAGTTTCACAGATGTCCCCATAGTTTCACAGATGTCCCAATAGTTTCACATATGTCCCATTAGTTTCACAGATGTCCCCATAGTTTCACAGATGTCCCAATAGTTTCACAGATGTCCCAATAGTTTCACAGATGTCCCAATAGGTTCACATATGTCCCAGTAGTTTCACAGATCACCCAGTAGTTTCACAGATGCCCCAATAGTTTCACATATGTCCCATTAGTTTCACAGATGTCCCCATAGTTTCACAGATTTCCCAACAATTTCACAGATGTACCAGTAGTATCACAGATGTCCCAATAGTTTAACAGATGTCCCAAATAGTTTCACAGATGTCCCCATAGTTTCACAGATGTCCCAATAGTTTCACAGATGTCCCGGTAGTTTCACAGATGATCCCAGTAGTTTCACAGATGCCCCAATAGTTTCACATATGTCCCATTAGTTTCACAGATGTCCCCATAGTTTCACAGATGTCCCAATAATTTCACAGATGTACCAGTAGTTTCACAGATGTCCCAATAGTTTAACAGATGTCTCAAATAATTTCACAGATGTCCCAGAAGTTTTACAGATATTCCAGTAGGTTAACAGATGTCACCATAGTTTCACAGATGTCCCAATAGTTTCAAAGATGTCCCATTAGTTTCACAGATGTCCCCATAGTTTCACAGATGTCCCAATAGTTTCACATATGTCCCATTAGTTTCACAGATGTCCCCATAGTTTCACAGATGTCCCAATAGTTTCACAGATGTCCCAATAGTTTCACAGATGTCCCAATAGGTTCACATATGTCCCAGTAGTTTCACAGATGCCCCAATAGTTTCACATATGTCCCATTAGTTTCACAGATGTCCCCATAGTTTCAAAGATTTCCCAATAATTTCACAGATGTACCAGTAGTTTCACAGATGTCCCAATACTTTAACAGATGTCCCAAATAGTTTCACAGATGTCCCCATAGTTTCACAGATGTCCCAATAGTTTCACAGATGTCCCAATAGTTTCACAGATGTCCAAATAAGTTCACATATGTCCCAATAGTTTCACATATGTCCCATTAGTTTCACAGATGTCCCCATAGTTTCACAGATGTCCCAATAGTTTCACAGATGTCCCAATAGTTTCACAGATGTCCCAATAGGTTCACATATGTCCCAGTAGTTTCACAGATCACCCAGTAGTTTCACAGATGCCCCAATAGTTTCACATATGTCCCATTAGTTTCACAGATGTCCCCATAGTTTCACAGATTTCCCAACAATTTCACAGATGTACCAGTAGTATCACAGATGTCCCAATAGTTTAACAGATGTCCCAATAGTTTCACAGATGTCCCGGTAGTTTCACAGATGATCCCAGTAGTTTCACAGATGCCCCAATAGTTTCACATATGTCCCATTAGTTTCACAGATGTCCCCATAGTTTCACAGATGTCCCAATAATTTCACAGATGTACCAGTAGTTTCACAGATGTCCCAATAGTTTAACAGATGTCTCAAATAATTTCACAGATGTCCCAGAAGTTTTACAGATATTCCAGTAGGTTAACAGATGTCACCATAGTTTCACAGATGTCCCAATAGTTTCAAAGATGTCCCATTAGTTTCACAGATGTCCCCATAGTTTCACAGATGTCCCAATAGTTTCACATATGTCCCATTAGTTTCACAGATGTCCCCATAGTTTCACAGATGTCCCAATAGTTTCACAGATGTCCCAATAGTTTCACAGATGTCCCAATAGGTTCACATATGTCCCAGTAGTTTCACAGATGCCCCAATAGTTTCACATATGTCCCATTAGTTTCACAGATGTCCCCATAGTTTCAAAGATTTCCCAATAATTTCACAGATGTACCAGTAGTTTCACAGATGTCCCAATACTTTAACAGATGTCCCAAATAGTTTCACAGATGTCCCCATAGTTTCACAGATGTCCCAATAGTTTCACAGATGTCCCAATAGTTTCACAGATGTCCAAATAAGTTCACATATGTCCCAATAGTTTCACATATGTCCCATTAGTTTCACAGATGTCCCCATAGTTTCACAGATGTCCCAATAGTTTCACAGATGTCCCAATAGTTTCACAGATGTCCCAATAGGTTCACATATGTCCCAGTAGTTTCACAGATCACCCAGTAGTTTCACAGATGCCCCAATAGTTTAACAGATGTCCCAAATAGTTTGACAGATGTCCCAGTAGTTTCACAGATGTCCCAGGAGTTTAACAGATGTCCCAATAGTTTAACAGATGTCCCAGTTGTTTCACAGATGTCTCAATAGTTTCACAGATGTCCCAATAGTTTCACAGATGTCCCAATAGTTTCACAGATGTCCCAATAGGTTCACATATGTCCCAGTAGTTTTACAGATGTCCCAGTAGATTCACAGATGTCCCAATAGTTCAACAGATGTCCCAGTAGTTTAACAGATGTCCCAGTAGTTTCACAGATGTCCCAGTAGGTTAACAGATGTCCCCATAGTTTCACAGATGTCCCAATAGTTTCACAGATGTCCCAGTAGTTTTACAGATGTCCCAATAGTTTCACATATGTCCCATTAGTTTCACAGATGTCCCCATAGTTTCACAGATGTCCCAATAGTTTCACATATGTCCCATTAGTTTCACAGATGTCCCCATAGTTTCACAGATGTCCCAATAGTTTCACAGATGTCCCAATAGTTTCACAGATGTCCCAATAGGTTCACATATGTCCCAGTAGTTTCACAGATCACCCAGTAGTTTCACAGATGCCCCAATAGTTTCACATATGTCCCATTAGTTTCACAGATGTCCCCATAGTTTCACAGATTTCCCAACAATTTCACAGATGTACCAGTAGTATCACAGATGTCCCAATAGTTTAACAGATGTCCCAAATAGTTTCACAGATGTCCCCATAGTTTCACAGATGTCCCAATAGTTTCACAGATGTCCCGGTAGTTTCACAGATGATCCCAGTAGTTTCACAGATGCCCCAATAGTTTCACATATGTCCCATTAGTTTCACAGATGTCCCCATAGTTTCACAGATGTCCCAATAATTTCACAGATGTACCAGTAGTTTCACAGATGTCCCAATAGTTTAACAGATGTCTCAAATAATTTCACAGATGTCCCAGAAGTTTTACAGATATTCCAGTAGGTTAACAGATGTCACCATAGTTTCACAGATGTCCCAATAGTTTCAAAGATGTCCCATTAGTTTCACAGATGTCCCCATAGTTTCACAGATGTCCCAATAGTTTCACATATGTCCCATTAGTTTCACAGATGTCCCCATAGTTTCACAGATGTCCCAATAGTTTCACAGATGTCCCAATAGTTTCACAGATGTCCCAATAGGTTCACATATGTCCCAGTAGTTTCACAGATGCCCCAATAGTTTCACATATGTCCCATTAGTTTCACAGATGTCCCCATAGTTTCAAAGATTTCCCAATAATTTCACAGATGTACCAGTAGTTTCACAGATGTCCCAATACTTTAACAGATGTCCCAAATAGTTTCACAGATGTCCCCATAGTTTCACAGATGTCCCAATAGTTTCACAGATGTCCCAATAGTTTCACAGATGTCCAAATAAGTTCACATATGTCCCAATAGTTTCACATATGTCCCATTAGTTTCACAGATGTCCCCATAGTTTCACAGATGTCCCAATAGTTTCACAGATGTCCCAATAGTTTCACAGATGTCCCAATAGGTTCACATATGTCCCAGTAGTTTCACAGATCACCCAGTAGTTTCACAGATGCCCCAATAGTTTCACATATGTCCCATTAGTTTCACAGATGTCCCCATAGTTTCACAGATTTCCCAACAATTTCACAGATGTACCAGTAGTATCACAGATGTCCCAATAGTTTAACAGATGTCCCAATAGTTTCACAGATGTCCCGGTAGTTTCACAGATGATCCCAGTAGTTTCACAGATGCCCCAATAGTTTCACATATGTCCCATTAGTTTCACAGATGTCCCCATAGTTTCACAGATGTCCCAATAATTTCACAGATGTACCAGTAGTTTCACAGATGTCCCAATAGTTTAACAGATGTCTCAAATAATTTCACAGATGTCCCAGAAGTTTTACAGATATTCCAGTAGGTTAACAGATGTCACCATAGTTTCACAGATGTCCCAATAGTTTCAAAGATGTCCCATTAGTTTCACAGATGTCCCCATAGTTTCACAGATGTCCCAATAGTTTCACATATGTCCCATTAGTTTCACAGATGTCCCCATAGTTTCACAGATGTCCCAATAGTTTCACAGATGTCCCAATAGTTTCACAGATGTCCCAATAGGTTCACATATGTCCCAGTAGTTTCACAGATGCCCCAATAGTTTCACATATGTCCCATTAGTTTCACAGATGTCCCCATAGTTTCAAAGATTTCCCAATAATTTCACAGATGTACCAGTAGTTTCACAGATGTCCCAATACTTTAACAGATGTCCCAAATAGTTTCACAGATGTCCCCATAGTTTCACAGATGTCCCAATAGTTTCACAGATGTCCCAATAGTTTCACAGATGTCCAAATAAGTTCACATATGTCCCAATAGTTTCACATATGTCCCATTAGTTTCACAGATGTCCCCATAGTTTCACAGATGTCCCAATAGTTTCACAGATGTCCCAATAGTTTCACAGATGTCCCAATAGGTTCACATATGTCCCAGTAGTTTCACAGATCACCCAGTAGTTTCACAGATGCCCCAATAGTTTCACATATGTCCCATTAGTTTCACAGATGTCCCCATAGTTTCACAGATTTCCCAACAATTTCACAGATGTACCAGTAGTATCACAGATGTCCCAATAGTTTAACAGATGTCCCAATAGTTTCACAGATGTCCCGGTAGTTTCACAGATGATCCCAGTAGTTTCACAGATGCCCCAATAGTTTGACATATGTCCCATTAGTTTCACAGATGTCCCCATAGTTTCACAGATGTCCCAATAATTTCACAGATGTACCAGTAGTTTCACAGATGTCCCAATAGTTTAACAGATGTCCCAAATAGTTTCACAGATGTCCCAGAAGTTTTACAGATATTCCAGTAGGTTAACAGATGTCCCCATAGTTTCACAGATGTCCCAATAGTTTCAAAGATGTCCCATTAGTTTCACAGATGTCCCCATAGTTTCACAGATGTCCCAATAGTTTCACATATGTCCCATTAGTTTCACAGATGTCCCCATAGTTTCACAGATGTCCCAATAGTTTCACAGATGTCCCAATAGTTTCACAGATGTCCCAATAGGTTCACATATGTCCCAGTAGTTTCACAGATGCCCCAATAGTTTCACATATGTCCCATTAGTTTCACAGATGTCCCCATAGTTTCAAAGATTTCCCAATAATTTCACAGATGTACCAGTAGTTTCACAGATGTCCCAATAGTTTAACAGATGTCCCAAATAGTTTCACAGATGTCCCCATAGTTTCACAGATGTCCCAATAGTTTCACAGATGTCCAATAGGTTCACATATGTCCCAGTAGTTTCACAGATGCCCCAATAGTTTCACATATGTCCCATTAGTTTCACAGATGTCCCCATAGTTTCACAGATGTCCCAATAATTTCACAGATGTACCATTAGTTTCACAGATGTCCCAATAGTTTAACAGATGTCCCAAATAGTTTCACAGATGTCCCAGAAGTTTTACAGATATTCCAGTAGGTTAACAGATGTCCCCATAGTTTCACAGATGTCCCAATAGTTTCAAAGATGTCCCAGTAGTTTTACAGATGTCCCGGTAGTTTCACAGATGATCCCAGTAGTTTCACAGATGCCCCAATAGTTTCACATATGTCCCATTAGTTTCACAGATATCCCCATAGTTTCACAGATGTCCCAATATTTTCACAGATGTCCCAATAGTTTCACAGATGTCCCAATAAGTTCACATATGTCCCAGTAGTTTCACAGATCACCCAGTCGTTTCACAGATGCCCCAATAGTTTCACATATGTCCCATTAGTTTCATAGATGTCCCCATAGTTTCACAGATGTCCCAATAATGTAACAGATGTACCAGTAGTTTCACAGATGTCCCATTAGTTTCACAGATGTCCCAATAGTTTCACAGATGTCCCAGTAGTTTTACAGATATCCCAGTAGGTTAACAGATGTCCCCATAGTTTCACAGATGTACCAGTAGTTTCACAGATGTCCCAATAGTTTCACAGATGTCCCAATAGTTTCACACATTTCTCAATAGTTTCACAGATGTCCCCATAGTTTCACAGATTTCCCAACAATTTCACAGATGTACCAGTAGTATCACAGATGTCCCAATAGTTTAACAGATGTCCCAAATAGTTTCACAGATGTCCCCATAGTTTCACAGATGTCCCAATAGTTTCACAGATGTCCCGGTAGTTTCACAGATGATCCCAGTAGTTTCACAGATGCCCCAATAGTTTCACATATGTCCCATTAGTTTCACAGATGTCCCCATAGTTTCACAGATGTCCCAATAATTTCACAGATGTACCAGTAGTTTCACAGATGTCCCAATAGTTTAACAGATGTCTCAAATAATTTCACAGATGTCCCAGAAGTTTTACAGATATTCCAGTAGGTTAACAGATGTCACCATAGTTTCACAGATGTCCCAATAGTTTCAAAGATGTCCCATTAGTTTCACAGATGTCCCCATAGTTTCACAGATGTCCCAATAGTTTCACATATGTCCCATTAGTTTCACAGATGTCCCCATAGTTTCACAGATGTCCCAATAGTTTCACAGATGTCCCAATAGTTTCACAGATGTCCCAATAGGTTCACATATGTCCCAGTAGTTTCACAGATGCCCCAATAGTTTCACATATGTCCCATTAGTTTCACAGATGTCCCCATAGTTTCAAAGATTTCCCAATAATTTCACAGATGTACCAGTAGTTTCACAGATGTCCCAATACTTTAACAGATGTCCCAAATAGTTTCACAGATGTCCCCATAGTTTCACAGATGTCCCAATAGTTTCACAGATGTCCCAATAGTTTCACAGATGTCCAAATAAGTTCACATATGTCCCAATAGTTTCACATATGTCCCATTAGTTTCACAGATGTCCCCATAGTTTCACAGATGTCCCAATAGTTTCACAGATGTCCCAATAGTTTCACAGATGTCCCAATAGGTTCACATATGTCCCAGTAGTTTCACAGATCACCCAGTAGTTTCACAGATGCCCCAATAGTTTCACATATGTCCCATTAGTTTCACAGATGTCCCCATAGTTTCACAGATTTCCCAACAATTTCACAGATGTACCAGTAGTATCACAGATGTCCCAATAGTTTAACAGATGTCCCAATAGTTTCACAGATGTCCCGGTAGTTTCACAGATGATCCCAGTAGTTTCACAGATGCCCCAATAGTTTCACATATGTCCCATTAGTTTCACAGATGTCCCCATAGTTTCACAGATGTCCCAATAATTTCACAGATGTACCAGTAGTTTCACAGATGTCCCAATAGTTTAACAGATGTCTCAAATAATTTCACAGATGTCCCAGAAGTTTTACAGATATTCCAGTAGGTTAACAGATGTCACCATAGTTTCACAGATGTCCCAATAGTTTCAAAGATGTCCCATTAGTTTCACAGATGTCCCCATAGTTTCACAGATGTCCCAATAGTTTCACATATGTCCCATTAGTTTCACAGATGTCCCCATAGTTTCACAGATGTCCCAATAGTTTCACAGATGTCCCAATAGTTTCACAGATGTCCCAATAGGTTCACATATGTCCCAGTAGTTTCACAGATGCCCCAATAGTTTCACATATGTCCCATTAGTTTCACAGATGTCCCCATAGTTTCAAAGATTTCCCAATAATTTCACAGATGTACCAGTAGTTTCACAGATGTCCCAATACTTTAACAGATGTCCCAAATAGTTTCACAGATGTCCCCATAGTTTCACAGATGTCCCAATAGTTTCACAGATGTCCCAATAGTTTCACAGATGTCCAAATAAGTTCACATATGTCCCAATAGTTTCACATATGTCCCATTAGTTTCACAGATGTCCCCATAGTTTCACAGATGTCCCAATAGTTTCACAGATGTCCCAATAGTTTCACAGATGTCCCAATAGGTTCACATATGTCCCAGTAGTTTCACAGATCACCCAGTAGTTTCACAGATGCCCCAATAGTTTAACAGATGTCCCAAATAGTTTGACAGATGTCCCAGTAGTTTCACAGATGTCCCAGGAGTTTAACAGATGTCCCAATAGTTTAACAGATGTCCCAGTTGTTTCACAGATGTCTCAATAGTTTCACAGATGTCCCAATAGTTTCACAGATGTCCCAATAGTTTCACAGATGTCCCAATAGGTTCACATATGTCCCAGTAGTTTTACAGATGTCCCAGTAGATTCACAGATGTCCCAATAGTTCAACAGATGTCCCAGTAGTTTAACAGATGTCCCAGTAGTTTCACAGATGTCCCAGTAGGTTAACAGATGTCCCCATAGTTTCACAGATGTCCCAATAGTTTCACAGATGTCCCAGTAGTTTTACAGATGTCCCAATAGTTTCACATATGTCCCATTAGTTTCACAGATGTCCCCATAGTTTCACAGATGTCCCAATAGTTTCACATATGTCCCATTAGTTTCACAGATGTCCCCATAGTTTCACAGATGTCCCAATAGTTTCACAGATGTCCCAATAGTTTCACAGATGTCCCAATAGGTTCACATATGTCCCAGTAGTTTCACAGATCACCCAGTAGTTTCACAGATGCCCCAATAGTTTCACATATGTCCCATTAGTTTCACAGATGTCCCCATAGTTTCACAGATTTCCCAACAATTTCACAGATGTACCAGTAGTATCACAGATGTCCCAATAGTTTAACAGATGTCCCAAATAGTTTCACAGATGTCCCCATAGTTTCACAGATGTCCCAATAGTTTCACAGATGTCCCGGTAGTTTCACAGATGATCCCAGTAGTTTCACAGATGCCCCAATAGTTTCACATATGTCCCATTAGTTTCACAGATGTCCCCATAGTTTCACAGATGTCCCAATAATTTCACAGATGTACCAGTAGTTTCACAGATGTCCCAATAGTTTAACAGATGTCTCAAATAATTTCACAGATGTCCCAGAAGTTTTACAGATATTCCAGTAGGTTAACAGATGTCACCATAGTTTCACAGATGTCCCAATAGTTTCAAAGATGTCCCATTAGTTTCACAGATGTCCCCATAGTTTCACAGATGTCCCAATAGTTTCACATATGTCCCATTAGTTTCACAGATGTCCCCATAGTTTCACAGATGTCCCAATAGTTTCACAGATGTCCCAATAGTTTCACAGATGTCCCAATAGGTTCACATATGTCCCAGTAGTTTCACAGATGCCCCAATAGTTTCACATATGTCCCATTAGTTTCACAGATGTCCCCATAGTTTCAAAGATTTCCCAATAATTTCACAGATGTACCAGTAGTTTCACAGATGTCCCAATACTTTAACAGATGTCCCAAATAGTTTCACAGATGTCCCCATAGTTTCACAGATGTCCCAATAGTTTCACAGATGTCCCAATAGTTTCACAGATGTCCAAATAAGTTCACATATGTCCCAATAGTTTCACATATGTCCCATTAGTTTCACAGATGTCCCCATAGTTTCACAGATGTCCCAATAGTTTCACAGATGTCCCAATAGTTTCACAGATGTCCCAATAGGTTCACATATGTCCCAGTAGTTTCACAGATCACCCAGTAGTTTCACAGATGCCCCAATAGTTTCACATATGTCCCATTAGTTTCACAGATGTCCCCATAGTTTCACAGATTTCCCAACAATTTCACAGATGTACCAGTAGTATCACAGATGTCCCAATAGTTTAACAGATGTCCCAATAGTTTCACAGATGTCCCGGTAGTTTCACAGATGATCCCAGTAGTTTCACAGATGCCCCAATAGTTTCACATATGTCCCATTAGTTTCACAGATGTCCCCATAGTTTCACAGATGTCCCAATAATTTCACAGATGTACCAGTAGTTTCACAGATGTCCCAATAGTTTAACAGATGTCTCAAATAATTTCACAGATGTCCCAGAAGTTTTACAGATATTCCAGTAGGTTAACAGATGTCACCATAGTTTCACAGATGTCCCAATAGTTTCAAAGATGTCCCATTAGTTTCACAGATGTCCCCATAGTTTCACAGATGTCCCAATAGTTTCACATATGTCCCATTAGTTTCACAGATGTCCCCATAGTTTCACAGATGTCCCAATAGTTTCACAGATGTCCCAATAGTTTCACAGATGTCCCAATAGGTTCACATATGTCCCAGTAGTTTCACAGATGCCCCAATAGTTTCACATATGTCCCATTAGTTTCACAGATGTCCCCATAGTTTCAAAGATTTCCCAATAATTTCACAGATGTACCAGTAGTTTCACAGATGTCCCAATACTTTAACAGATGTCCCAAATAGTTTCACAGATGTCCCCATAGTTTCACAGATGTCCCAATAGTTTCACAGATGTCCCAATAGTTTCACAGATGTCCAAATAAGTTCACATATGTCCCAATAGTTTCACATATGTCCCATTAGTTTCACAGATGTCCCCATAGTTTCACAGATGTCCCAATAGTTTCACAGATGTCCCAATAGTTTCACAGATGTCCCAATAGGTTCACATATGTCCCAGTAGTTTCACAGATCACCCAGTAGTTTCACAGATGCCCCAATAGTTTCACATATGTCCCATTAGTTTCACAGATGTCCCCATAGTTTCACAGATTTCCCAACAATTTCACAGATGTACCAGTAGTATCACAGATGTCCCAATAGTTTAACAGATGTCCCAATAGTTTCACAGATGTCCCGGTAGTTTCACAGATGATCCCAGTAGTTTCACAGATGCCCCAATAGTTTGACATATGTCCCATTAGTTTCACAGATGTCCCCATAGTTTCACAGATGTCCCAATAATTTCACAGATGTACCAGTAGTTTCACAGATGTCCCAATAGTTTAACAGATGTCCCAAATAGTTTCACAGATGTCCCAGAAGTTTTACAGATATTCCAGTAGGTTAACAGATGTCCCCATAGTTTCACAGATGTCCCAATAGTTTCAAAGATGTCCCATTAGTTTCACAGATGTCCCTATAGTTTCACAGATGTCCCAATAGTTTCACATATGTCCCATTAGTTTCACAGATGTCCCCATAGTTTCACAGATGTCCCAATAGTTTCACAGATGTCCCAATAGTTTCACAGATGTCCCAATAGGTTCACATATGTCCCAGTAGTTTCACAGATGCCCCAATAGTTTCACATATGTCCCATTAGTTTCACAGATGTCCCCATAGTTTCAAAGATTTCCCAATAATTTCACAGATGTACCAGTAGTTTCACAGATGTCCCAATAGTTTAACAGATGTCCCAAATAGTTTCACAGATGTCCCCATAGTTTCACAGATGTCCCAATAGTTTCACAGATGTCCAATAGGTTCACATATGTCCCAGTAGTTTCACAGATGCCCCAATAGTTTCACATATGTCCCATTAGTTTCACAGATGTCCCCATAGTTTCACAGATGTCCCAATAATTTCACAGATGTACCATTAGTTTCACAGATGTCCCAATAGTTTAACAGATGTCCCAAATAGTTTCACAGATGTCCCAGAAGTTTTACAGATATTCCAGTAGGTTAACAGATGTCCCCATAGTTTCACAGATGTCCCAATAGTTTCAAAGATGTCCCAGTAGTTTTACAGATGTCCCGGTAGTTTCACAGATGATCCCAGTAGTTTCACAGATGCCCCAATAGTTTCACATATGTCCCATTAGTTTCACAGATATCCCCATAGTTTCACAGATGTCCCAATATTTTCACAGATGTCCCAATAGTTTCACAGATGTCCCAATAAGTTCACATATGTCCCAGTAGTTTCACAGATCACCCAGTCGTTTCACAGATGCCCCAATAGTTTCACATATGTCCCATTAGTTTCATAGATGTCCCCATAGTTTCACAGATGTCCCAATAATGTAACAGATGTACCAGTAGTTTCACAGATGTCCCATTAGTTTCACAGATGTCCCAATAGTTTCACAGATGTCCCAGTAGTTTTACAGATATCCCAGTAGGTTAACAGATGTCCCCATAGTTTCACAGATGTACCAGTAGTTTCACAGATGTCCCAATAGTTTCACAGATGTCCCAATAGTTTCACACATTTCTCAATAGTTTCACATATGTCCCAGTAGTTTTACAGATGTCCCAATAGTTTCACAGATGTCCCAATAATTTAACAGATGTACCAGTAGTTTCACAGATGTCCCAATAGTATAACAGATGGCCCAAATAGTTTCACAGATGTCCCAATAGTTTCACAGATGTCCCCATAGTTTCACAGATGTCCCAATAGTTTCACAGATGTCCCAATAGTTTCACAGATGTCCCAATAGGTTCACATATGTCCCAGTAGTTTCACAGATGCCCCAATAGTTTCACATATGTCCCATTAGTTTCACAGATGTCCCCATAGTTTCAAAGATTTCCCAATAATTTCACAGATGTACCAGTAGTTTCACAGATGTCCCAATACTTTAACAGATGTCCCAAATAGTTTCACAGATGTCCCCATAGTTTCACAGATGTCCCAATAGTTTCACAGATGTCCCAATAGTTTCACAGATGTCCAAATAAGTTCACATATGTCCCAATAGTTTCACATATGTCCCATTAGTTTCACAGATGTCCCCATAGTTTCACAGATGTCCCAATAGTTTCACAGATGTCCCAATAGTTTCACAGATGTCCCAATAGGTTCACATATGTCCCAGTAGTTTCACAGATCACCCAGTAGTTTCACAGATGCCCCAATAGTTTAACAGATGTCCCAAATAGTTTGACAGATGTCCCAGTAGTTTCACAGATGTCCCAGGAGTTTAACAGATGTCCCAATAGTTTAACAGATGTCCCAGTTGTTTCACAGATGTCTCAATAGTTTCACAGATGTCCCAATAGTTTCACAGATGTCCCAATAGTTTCACAGATGTCCCAATAGGTTCACATATGTCCCAGTAGTTTTACAGATGTCCCAGTAGATTCACAGATGTCCCAATAGTTCAACAGATGTCCCAGTAGTTTAACAGATGTCCCAGTAGTTTCACAGATGTCCCAGTAGGTTAACAGATGTCCCCATAGTTTCACAGATGTCCCAATAGTTTCACAGATGTCCCAGTAGTTTTACAGATGTCCCAATAGTTTCACATATGTCCCATTAGTTTCACAGATGTCCCCATAGTTTCACAGATGTCCCAATAGTTTCACATATGTCCCATTAGTTTCACAGATGTCCCCATAGTTTCACAGATGTCCCAATAGTTTCACAGATGTCCCAATAGTTTCACAGATGTCCCAATAGGTTCACATATGTCCCAGTAGTTTCACAGATCACCCAGTAGTTTCACAGATGCCCCAATAGTTTCACATATGTCCCATTAGTTTCACAGATGTCCCCATAGTTTCACAGATTTCCCAACAATTTCACAGATGTACCAGTAGTATCACAGATGTCCCAATAGTTTAACAGATGTCCCAAATAGTTTCACAGATGTCCCCATAGTTTCACAGATGTCCCAATAGTTTCACAGATGTCCCGGTAGTTTCACAGATGATCCCAGTAGTTTCACAGATGCCCCAATAGTTTCACATATGTCCCATTAGTTTCACAGATGTCCCCATAGTTTCACAGATGTCCCAATAATTTCACAGATGTACCAGTAGTTTCACAGATGTCCCAATAGTTTAACAGATGTCTCAAATAATTTCACAGATGTCCCAGAAGTTTTACAGATATTCCAGTAGGTTAACAGATGTCACCATAGTTTCACAGATGTCCCAATAGTTTCAAAGATGTCCCATTAGTTTCACAGATGTCCCCATAGTTTCACAGATGTCCCAATAGTTTCACATATGTCCCATTAGTTTCACAGATGTCCCCATAGTTTCACAGATGTCCCAATAGTTTCACAGATGTCCCAATAGTTTCACAGATGTCCCAATAGGTTCACATATGTCCCAGTAGTTTCACAGATGCCCCAATAGTTTCACATATGTCCCATTAGTTTCACAGATGTCCCCATAGTTTCAAAGATTTCCCAATAATTTCACAGATGTACCAGTAGTTTCACAGATGTCCCAATACTTTAACAGATGTCCCAAATAGTTTCACAGATGTCCCCATAGTTTCACAGATGTCCCAATAGTTTCACAGATGTCCCAATAGTTTCACAGATGTCCAAATAAGTTCACATATGTCCCAATAGTTTCACATATGTCCCATTAGTTTCACAGATGTCCCCATAGTTTCACAGATGTCCCAATAGTTTCACAGATGTCCCAATAGTTTCACAGATGTCCCAATAGGTTCACATATGTCCCAGTAGTTTCACAGATCACCCAGTAGTTTCACAGATGCCCCAATAGTTTCACATATGTCCCATTAGTTTCACAGATGTCCCCATAGTTTCACAGATTTCCCAACAATTTCACAGATGTACCAGTAGTATCACAGATGTCCCAATAGTTTAACAGATGTCCCAATAGTTTCACAGATGTCCCGGTAGTTTCACAGATGATCCCAGTAGTTTCACAGATGCCCCAATAGTTTCACATATGTCCCATTAGTTTCACAGATGTCCCCATAGTTTCACAGATGTCCCAATAATTTCACAGATGTACCAGTAGTTTCACAGATGTCCCAATAGTTTAACAGATGTCTCAAATAATTTCACAGATGTCCCAGAAGTTTTACAGATATTCCAGTAGGTTAACAGATGTCACCATAGTTTCACAGATGTCCCAATAGTTTCAAAGATGTCCCATTAGTTTCACAGATGTCCCCATAGTTTCACAGATGTCCCAATAGTTTCACATATGTCCCATTAGTTTCACAGATGTCCCCATAGTTTCACAGATGTCCCAATAGTTTCACAGATGTCCCAATAGTTTCACAGATGTCCCAATAGGTTCACATATGTCCCAGTAGTTTCACAGATGCCCCAATAGTTTCACATATGTCCCATTAGTTTCACAGATGTCCCCATAGTTTCAAAGATTTCCCAATAATTTCACAGATGTACCAGTAGTTTCACAGATGTCCCAATACTTTAACAGATGTCCCAAATAGTTTCACAGATGTCCCCATAGTTTCACAGATGTCCCAATAGTTTCACAGATGTCCCAATAGTTTCACAGATGTCCAAATAAGTTCACATATGTCCCAATAGTTTCACATATGTCCCATTAGTTTCACAGATGTCCCCATAGTTTCACAGATGTCCCAATAGTTTCACAGATGTCCCAATAGTTTCACAGATGTCCCAATAGGTTCACATATGTCCCAGTAGTTTCACAGATCACCCAGTAGTTTCACAGATGCCCCAATAGTTTCACATATGTCCCATTAGTTTCACAGATGTCCCCATAGTTTCACAGATTTCCCAACAATTTCACAGATGTACCAGTAGTATCACAGATGTCCCAATAGTTTAACAGATGTCCCAATAGTTTCACAGATGTCCCGGTAGTTTCACAGATGATCCCAGTAGTTTCACAGATGCCCCAATAGTTTGACATATGTCCCATTAGTTTCACAGATGTCCCCATAGTTTCACAGATGTCCCAATAATTTCACAGATGTACCAGTAGTTTCACAGATGTCCCAATAGTTTAACAGATGTCCCAAATAGTTTCACAGATGTCCCAGAAGTTTTACAGATATTCCAGTAGGTTAACAGATGTCCCCATAGTTTCACAGATGTCCCAATAGTTTCAAAGATGTCCCATTAGTTTCACAGATGTCCCCATAGTTTCACAGATGTCCCAATAGTTTCACATATGTCCCATTAGTTTCACAGATGTCCCCATAGTTTCACAGATGTCCCAATAGTTTCACAGATGTCCCAATAGTTTCACAGATGTCCCAATAGGTTCACATATGTCCCAGTAGTTTCACAGATGCCCCAATAGTTTCACATATGTCCCATTAGTTTCACAGATGTCCCCATAGTTTCAAAGATTTCCCAATAATTTCACAGATGTACCAGTAGTTTCACAGATGTCCCAATAGTTTAACAGATGTCCCAAATAGTTTCACAGATGTCCCCATAGTTTCACAGATGTCCCAATAGTTTCACAGATGTCCAATAGGTTCACATATGTCCCAGTAGTTTCACAGATGCCCCAATAGTTTCACATATGTCCCATTAGTTTCACAGATGTCCCCATAGTTTCACAGATGTCCCAATAATTTCACAGATGTACCATTAGTTTCACAGATGTCCCAATAGTTTAACAGATGTCCCAAATAGTTTCACAGATGTCCCAGAAGTTTTACAGATATTCCAGTAGGTTAACAGATGTCCCCATAGTTTCACAGATGTCCCAATAGTTTCAAAGATGTCCCAGTAGTTTTACAGATGTCCCGGTAGTTTCACAGATGATCCCAGTAGTTTCACAGATGCCCCAATAGTTTCACATATGTCCCATTAGTTTCACAGATATCCCCATAGTTTCACAGATGTCCCAATATTTTCACAGATGTCCCAATAGTTTCACAGATGTCCCAATAAGTTCACATATGTCCCAGTAGTTTCACAGATCACCCAGTCGTTTCACAGATGCCCCAATAGTTTCACATATGTCCCATTAGTTTCATAGATGTCCCATTAGTTTCATAGATGTCCCCATAGTTTCACAGATGTCCCAATAATGTAACAGATGTACCAGTAGTTTCACAGATGTCCCATTAGTTTCACAGATGTCCCAATAGTTTCACAGATGTCCCAGTAGTTTTACAGATATCCCAGTAGGTTAACAGATGTCCCCATAGTTTCACAGATGTACCAGTAGTTTCACAGATGTCCCAATAGTTTCACAGATGTCCCAATAGTTTCACACATTTCTCAATAGTTTCACATATGTCCCAGTAGTTTTACAGATGTCCCAATAGTTTCACAGATGTCCCAATAATTTAACAGATGTACCAGTAGTTTCACAGATGTCCCAATAGTATAACAGATGGCCCAAATAGTTTCACAGATGTCCCAATAGTTTCACAGATGTCCCCATAGTTTCACAGATGTCCCAATAGTTTCACATATGTCCCATTAGTTTCACAGATGGCCCCATAGATTCACAGATGTCCCAATAAGTTAACATATGTCCCATGTAGTGTCACAGATCACCCAGTCGTTTCACAGATGCCCCAATAGTTTCACATATGTCCCATTAGTTTCACAGATGTCCCCATAGTTTCACAGATGTCCCAATAATTTAACAGATGTACCAGTAGTTTCACAGATGTCCCAATAGTTTAACATATGTCCCAAATAGTTTCACAGATGTCCCAATAGTTTCACAGATGTCCCAGGAGTTTCACAGATGTCCCAGGAGTTTCACAGATGTCCCAATAGTTTCACAGATGTCCCAGAAGTTTTACAGATATTCCAGTAGGTTAACAGATGTCCCCATAGTTTCACAGATGTCCCAATAGTTTCAAAGATGTCCCAGTAGTTTTACAGATGTCCCGGTAGTTTCACAGATGATCCAAGTAGTTTCACAGATGCCCCAATAGTTTCACATATGTCCCATTAGTTGCACAGATGTCCCCATAGTTTCACAGATGTCCCAATAGTTTCACAGATGTCCCAATAGTTTCACAGATGTCCAAATAAGTTCGCATATGTCCCAGTAGTGTCACAGATCACCCAGTCGTTTCACAGATGCCCCAATAGTTTCACATATGTCCCATTAGTTTCACAGATGTCCCCATAGTTTCACAGATGTCCCAATAATTTAACAGATGTACCAGTAGTTTCACAGATGTCCCAATAGTTTAACAGATGTCCCAAATAGTCTCACAGATGTCCCAATAGTTTCACCGATGTCCCAGAAGTTTAACAGATGTCCCAGTAGTGTCACAGATCACCCAGTCGTTTCACAGATGCCCCAATAGTTTCACATATGTCCCATTAGTTTCACAGATGTCCCCATAGTTTCACAGATGTCCCAATAATTTAACAGATGTACCAGTAGTTTCACAGATGTCCCAATAGTTTAACAGATGTCCCAAATAGTTTGACAGATGTCCCAATAGTTTCACAGATGTCCCAGGAGTTTAACAGATGTCCCAATAGTTTAACAGATGTCCCAGTTGTTTCACAGATGTCTCAATAGTTTCACAGATGTCCCAATAGTTTCACAGATGTCCCAATAGTTTCACAGATGTCCCAATAGGTTCACATATGTCCCAGTAGTTTTACAGATGTCCCAGTAGATTCACAGATGTCCCAATAGTTCAACAGATGTCCCAGTAGTTTAACAGATGTCCCAGTAGTTTCACAGATGTCCCAGTAGGTTAACACATGTCCCCATAGTTTCACAGATGCCCCAATAGTTTCACATATGTCCCATTAGTTTCACAGATGTCCCCATAGTTTCACAGATGTCCCAATAATTTCACAGATGTACCATTAGTTTCACAGATGTCCCAATAGTTTAACAGATGTCCCAAATAGTTTCACAGATGTCCCAGTAGTTTTACAGATATCCCAGTAGGTTAACAGATGTCCCCATAGTTTCAAAGATGTACCAGTAGTTTCACAGATGTCCCAATAGTTTCACACATTTCCCAATAGTTTCACATATGTCCCAGTAGTTTTACAGATGTCCCAATAGTTTAACAGATGTACCAGTAGTTTCACAGATGTCCCAATAGTTTAACAGATGTCCCAAATAGTTTCACAGATGTCCCAATAGTTTCACAGATGTCCCAGAAGTTTAACAGATGTCCCAGTAGTGTCACAGATCACCCAGTCGTTTCACAGATGCCCCAATAGTTTCACATATGTCCCATTAGTTTCACAGATGTCCCCATAGTTTCACAGATGTCCCAATAGTTTCACATATGTCCCATTAGTTTCACAGATGTCCCCATAGTTTCACAGATGTCCCAATAGTTTCACAGATGTCCCAATAGTTTCACAGATGTCCCAATAGGTTCACATATGTCCCAGTAGTTTCACAGATCACCCAGTAGTTTCACAGATGCCCCAATAGTTTCACATATGTCCCATTAGTTTCACAGATGTCCCCATAGTTTCACAGATTTCCCAACAATTTCACAGATGTACCAGTAGTTTCACAGATGTCCCAATAGTTTAACAGATGTCCCAAATAGTTTCACAGATGTCCCCATAGTTTCACAGATGTCCCAATAGCTTCACAGATGTCCCGGTAGTTTCACAGATGATCCCAGTAGTTTCACAGATGCCCCAATAGTTTCACATATGTCCCATTAGTTTCACAGATGTCCCCATAGTTTCACAGATGTCCCAATAATTTCACAGATGTACCAGTAGTTTCACAGATGTCCCAATAGTTTAACAGATGTCCCAAATAGTTTCACAGATGTCCCAGAAGTTTTACAGATATTCCAGTAGGTTAACAGATGTCCCCATAGTTTCACAGATGTCCCAATAGTTTCAAAGATGTCCCATTAGTTTCACAGATGTCCCCATAGTTTCACAGATGTCCCAATAGTTTCACATATGTCCCATTAGTTTCACAGATGTCCCCATAGTTTCACAGATGTCCCAATAGTTTCACAGATGTCCCAATAGTTTCACAGATGCCCCAATAGTTTCACATATGTCCCATTAGTTTCACAGATGTCCCCATAGTTTCAAAGATTTCCCAATAATTTCACAGATGTACCAGTAGTTTCACAGATGTCCCAATAGTTTAACAGATGTCCCAAATAGTTTCACAGATGTCCCCATAGTTTCACAGATGTCCCAATAGTTTCACAGATGTCCCAATAGGTTCACATATGTCCCAGTAGTTTCACAGATGCCCCAATAGTTTCACATATGTCCCATTAGTTTCACAGATGTCCCCATAGTTTCACAGATGTCCCAATAGTTTCAAAGATGTCCCAGTAGTTTTACAGATGTCCCGGTAGTTTCACAGATGATCCCAGTAGTTTCACAGATGCCCCAATAGTTTCACATATGTCCCATTAGTTTCACAGATGTCCCCATAGTTTCACAGATGTCCCAATATTTTCACAGATGTCCCAATAGTTTCACAGATGTCCCAATAAGTTCACATATGTCCCAGTAGTTTCACAGATCACCCAGTCGTTTCACAGATGCCCCAATAGTTTCACATATGTCCCATTAGTTTCACAGATGTCCCCATAGTTTCACAGATGTCCCAATAGTTTAACAGATGTCCCAAATAGTTTCACAGAAATCCCAATAGTTTCACAGATGTCCCAGAAGTTTAACAGATGTCCCAATAGTTTAACAGATGTCCCAGTTGTTTCACAGATGTCTCAATAGTTTCACATATGTCCCAATAGTTTCACAGATGTCCCAATAGGTTCAGATATGTCCAAGTAGTTTTACAGATGTCCCAGTAGATTCACAGATGTCCCAATAGTTCAACAGATGTCCCAGTAGTTTAACAGATGTCCCAGTAGTTTCACAGATGTCCCAGTAGGTTAACAGATGTCCCCATAGTTTCACAGATGTCCCAATAGTTTCAAAGTTGTCCCAGTAGTTTTACAGATGTCCCGGTAGTTTCACAGATGATCCCAGTAGTTTCACAGATGCCCCAATAGTTTCACATATGTCCCATTAGTTGCACAGATGTCCCCATAGTTTCACAGATGTCCCAATAGTTTCACAGATTTCCCAATAGTTTCACAGATGTCCAAATAAGTTCACATATGTCCCAGTAGTGTCACAGATCACCCAGTCGTTTCACAGATGCCCCAATAGTTTCACATATGTCCCATTAGTTTCACAGTTGTCCCCATAGTTTCACAGATGTCCCAATAATTTAACAGATGTACCAGTAGTTTCACAGATGTCCCAATAGTTTAACAGATGTCCCAAATAGTTTCACAGATGTCCCAATAGTTTCACAGATGTCCCAGAAATTTAACAGATGTCCCAGTAGTGTCACAGATCACCCAGTCGTTTCACAGATGCCCCAATAGTTTCACATATGTCCCATTAGTTTCACAGATGTCCCCATAGTTTCACAGATGTCCCAATAATTTAACAGATGTACCAGTAGTTTCACAGATGTCCCAATAGTTTAACAGATGTCCCAAATAGTTTGACAGATGTCCCAATAGTTTCACAGATGTCCCAGGAGTTTAACAGATGTCCCAATAGTTTAACAGATGTCCCAGTTGTTTCACAGATGTCTCAATAGTTTCACAGATGTCCCAATAGTTTCACAGATGTCCCAATAGTTTCACAGATGTCCCAATAGGTTCACATATGTCCCAGTAGTTTTACAGATGTCCCAGTAGATTCACAGATGTCCCAATAGTTCAACAGATGTCCCAGTAGTTTAACAGATGTCCCAGTAGTTTCACAGATGTCCCAGTAGGTTAACAGATGTACCCATAGTTTCACAGATGTCCCAATAGTTTCACAGATGTCCCAATAGTTTCACAGATGTCCCAAAAGGTTCACATATGTCCCAGTAGTTTCACAGATGCCCCAATAGTTTCACATATGTCCCATTAGTTTCACAGATGTCCCCATAGTTTCACAGATGTCCCAATAATTTCACAGATGTACCATTAGTTTCACAGATGTCCCAATAGTTTAACAGATGTCCCAAATAGTTTCACAGATGTCCCAGAAGTTTTACAGATATTCCAGTAGGTTAACAGATGTCCCCATAGTTTCACAGATGTCCCAATAGTTTCAAAGATGTCCTAGTAGTTTTACAGATGTCCCGGTAGTTTCACAGATGATCCCAGTAGTTTCACAGATGCCCCAATAGTTTCACATATGTCCCATTAGTTTCACAGATGTCCCCATAGTTTCACAGATGTCCCAATATTTTCACAGATGTCCCAATAGTTTCACAGATGTCCCAATAAGTTCACATATGTCCCAGTAGTTTCACAGATCACCCAGTCGTTTCACAGATGCCCCAATAGTTTCACATATGTCCCATTAGTTTCACAGATGTCCCCATAGTTTCACAGATGTCCCAATAATTTAACAGATGTACCAGTAGTTTCACAGATGTCCCAATAGTTTAACAGATGTCCCAAATAGTTTCACAGATGTCCCAATAGTTTCACAGATGTCCCAGAAGTTTAACAGATGTCCCAATAGTTTAACAGATATCCCAGTTGTTTCACAGATGTCTCAATAGTTTCACATATGTCCCAATAGTTTCACAGATGTCCCAATAGGTTCAGATATGTCCCAGTAGTTTTACAGATGTCCCAGTAGATTCACAGATGTCCCAATAGTTCAACAGATGTCCCAGTAGTTTAACAGATGTCCCAGTAGTTTCACAGATGTCCCAGTAGGTTAACAGATGTCCCCATAGTTTCACAGATGCCCCAATAGTTTCACATATGTCCCATTAGTTTCACAGATGATCCCAGTAGTTTCACAGATGCCCCAATAGTTTCACATATGTCCCATTAGTTGCACAGATGTCCCCATAGTTTCACAGATGTCCCCATAGTTTCACAGATGTCCCAATAATTTAACAGATGTACCAGTAGTTTCACAGATGTCCCAATAGTTTAACAGATGTCCCAAATAGTTTCACAGATGTCCCAATAGTTTCACAGATGTCCCAGAAGTTTAACAGATGTCCCAGTAGTGTCACAGATCACCCAGTCGTTTCACAGATGCCCCAATAGTTTCACATATGTCCCATTAGTTTCACAGATGTCCCCATAGTTTCACAGATGTCCCAATAATTTAACAGATGTACCAGTAGTTTCACAGATGTCCCAATAGTTTAACAGATGTCCCAAATAGTTTCACAGATGTCCCAGAAGTTTTACAGATATTCCAGTAGGTTAACAGATGTCCCCATAGTTTCACAGATGTCCCAATAGTTTCAAAGATGTCCTAGTAGTTTTACAGATGTCCCGGTAGTTTCACAGATGATCCCAGTAGTTTCACAGATGCCCCAATAGTTTCACATATGTCCCATTAGTTTCACAGATGTCCCCATAGTTTCACAGATGTCCCAATATTTTCACAGATGTCCCAATAGTTTCACAGATGTCCCAATAAGTTCACATATGTCCCAGTAGTTTCACAGATCACCCAGTCGTTTCACAGATGCCCCAATAGTTTCACATATGTCCCATTAGTTTCACAGATGTCCCCATAGTTTCACAGATGTCCCAATAATTTAACAGATGTACCAGTAGTTTCACAGATGTCCCAATAGTTTAACAGATGTCCCAAATAGTTTCACAGATGTCCCAATAGTTTCACAGATGTCCCAGAAGTTTAACAGATGTCCCAATAGTTTAACAGATATCCCAGTTGTTTCACAGATGTCTCAATAGTTTCACATATGTCCCAATAGTTTCACAGATGTCCCAATAGGTTCAGATATGTCCCAGTAGTTTTACAGATGTCCCAGTAGATTCACAGATGTCCCAATAGTTCAACAGATGTCCCAGTAGTTTAACAGATGTCCCAGTAGTTTCACAGATGTCCCAGTAGGTTAACAGATGTCCCCATAGTTTCACAGATGCCCCAATAGTTTCACATATGTCCCATTAGTTTCACAGATGATCCCAGTAGTTTCACAGATGCCCCAATAGTTTCACATATGTCCCATTAGTTGCACAGATGTCCCCATAGTTTCACAGATGTCCCCATAGTTTCACAGATGTCCCAATAATTTAACAGATGTACCAGTAGTTTCACAGATGTCCCAATAGTTTAACAGATGTCCCAAATAGTTTCACAGATGTCCCAATAGTTTCACAGATGTCCCAGAAGTTTAACAGATGTCCCAGTAGTGTCACAGATCACCCAGTCGTTTCACAGATGCCCCAATAGTTTCACATATGTCCCATTAGTTTCACAGATGTCCCCATAGTTTCACAGATGTCCCAATAATTTAACAGATGTACCAGTAGTTTCACAGATGTCCCAATAGTTTAACAGATGTCCCAAATAGTTTGACAGATGTCCCAATAGTTTCACAGATGTCCCAGGAGTTTAACAGATGTCCCAATAGTTTAACAGATGTCCCAGTTGTTTCAAAGATGTCTCAATAGTTTCACAGATGTCCCAATAGTTTCACAGATGTCCCAATAGTTTCACAGATGTCCCAATAGGTTCACATATGTCCCAGTAGTTTTACAGATGTCCCAGTAGATTCACAGATGTCCCAATAGTTCAACAGATGTCCCAGTAGTTTAAGAGATGTCCCAGTAGTTTCACAGATGTCCCAGTAGGTTAACAGATGTCCCCATAGTTTCACAGATGTCCCAATAGTTTCACAGATTTCGATTTAAAGCTTTCGTGACTGCAATGATTCATCTTCTTTGGTTCTTTCGGTAAAGTCACGTAGAATGAGAATAAAATAATAAATTGATAAAATAAAATAACACAATAATATTCTCACGACGTTTCGGCCACAACACAAGCGGCCTTCATCAGGTGAAGGGAGCGAGACTGTCTGGTAGGACAGCGCTGGAGTGAGAGAGCCACGTTCAGATCACGGCTTTTAAGCTGTGTGAGAGGAACAAAGAGCCTTGACGAAGGAATTAGCATAAAATTTAGCATTGAAAAGGCTGAATGATTAACTTGTGACTGGTCACAGAAATAGCTATGTTAAAAGTTAAAGCATACACATCCGCAGAGGCACCCATTGTTAAAAGGAATTAGCATAGAATTTAGCATTGAAATAGCTAAATTAAGGCATTCGCTTGTAACTGCTACAGAAATAGTTACGTTGAAGTCAGAGCATACACATTCACCGAGGCACTTAGTACAAATCAAAACAGGAGAATTTAGCATTGAAATAACTAGGCGAATTTAGCATTGAAATAACTGGGTGATTTGCTAGTGACTGGTCACAGAAATGACTACAAATCTGAGCTATTCACAGTACTATATAGTGAACCAATAAAAACTAAAATATGAATTACCTTCATGTTATCAATATACAAGCACAGAGACAATTTCAACCGAGAAGATGGATTCAGGCTCAGTAACCACTGGAAAGATGTGTTAAATCATTTCTGTTCTTAATTAATTGTAATTTTACGATGACCTTCAGACCGCAGCTCTTTCGCCAGCATTGCCTCTTAATACCTCTCACACCACGGTTAATGGTATGGTTTACAACATGGAGTATACTAGGGCTTCGCAGCTGTCTCTCTCCCCCTCCTCTGTTCCGACCATGGACGAACTCGTCCGTCTGAACGGGGCCCGTAGCTATCCGTGGTACGGAAATTTGAGGGTAAGAATCCACCCATTTTTTCGCCATATAGCATTGTGATATATAACGACTTATGGTTGGTAGCTTAGCTGATTGGAGAATATAGAGTTTATTGATAACATGAAGGTAATTCATATTTTAGTTTTTATTGGTTCACTATATAGTACTGTGAATAGCTCAGATTTGTAGTCATTTCTGTGACCAGTCACTAGCAAATCACCCAGTTATTTCAATGCTAAATTCGCCTAGTTATTTCAATGCTAAATTCTCCTGTTTTGATTTGTACTAAGTGCCTCGGTGAATGTGTATGCTCTGACTTCAACGTAACTATTTCTGTAGCAGTTACAAGCGAATGCCTTAATTTAGCTATTTCAATGCTAAATTCTATGCTAATTCCTTTTAACAATGGGTGCCTCTGCGGATGTGTATGCTTTAACTTTTAACATAGCTATTTCTGTGACCAGTCACAAGTTAATCATTCAGCCTTTTCAATGCTAAATTTTATGCTAATTCCTTCGTCAAGGCTCTTTGTTCCTCTCACACAGCTTAAAAGCCGTGATCTGAACGTGGCTCTCTCACTCCAGCGCTGTCCTACCAGACAGTCTCGCTCCCTTCACCTGATGAAGGCCGCTTGTGTTGTGGCCGAAACGTCGTGAGAATATTATTGTGTTATTTTATTTTATCAATTTATTATTTTTTCTCATTCTACGTGACTTTACCAAAAGAACCAAAGAAGATGAGTTTCACAGATGTCCCAGTAGTTTTACAGATATCTCAGTAGGTTAACAGATGTCCCCATAGTTTCACAGATGTACCAGTAGTTTCACAGATGTCCCAATAGTTTCACAGATGTCCCAATAGTTTCACACATTTCCCAATAGTTTCACATATGTCCCAGTAGTTTTACAGATGTCCCAATAGTTTCACATATGACCCATTAGTTTCACAGATGTCCCCATAGTTTCACAGATGTCCCAATAGTTTCACATGTGTCCCATTAGTTTCACAGATGTCCCCATAGTTTCACAGATGTCCCAATAGTTTCACAGATGTCCCAATAGTTTCACAGATGTCCCAATAGGTTCACATATGTCCCAGTAGTTTCACAGATCACCCAGTAGTTTCACAGATGCCCCAATAGTTTCACATATGTCCCATTAGTTTCACAGATGTCCCCATAGTTTCACAGATTTCCCAACAATTTCACAGATGTACCAGTAGTTTCACAGATGTCCCAATAGTTTAACAGATGTCCCAAATAGTTTCACAGATGTCCCCATAGTTTCACAGATGTCCCAATAGTTTCACAGATGTCCCGGTAGTTTCACAGATGATCCCAGTAGTTTCACAGATGCCCCAATAGTTTCACATATGTCCCATTAGTTTCACAGATGTCCCCATAGTTTCACAGATGTCCCAATAATTTCACAGATGTACCAGTAGTTTCACAGATGTCCCAATAGTTTCACAGATGTCTTAATAGGTTCACATATGTCCCAGTAGTTTCACAGATGCCCCAATAGTTTCACATATGTCCCATTAGTTTCACAGATGTCCCCATAGTTTCAAAGATTTCCCAATAATTTCACAGATGTACCAGTAGTTTCACAGATGTCCCAATAGTTTAACAGATGTCCCAAATAGTTTCACAGATGTCCCCATAGTTTCACAGATGTCCCAATAGTTTCACAGATGTCCCAATAGGTTCACATATGTCCCAGTAGTTTCACAGATGCCCCAATAGTTTCACATATGTCCCATTAGTTTCACAGATGTCCCCATAGTTTCACAGATGTCCCAATAATTTCACAGATGTACCATTAGTTTCACAGATGTCCCAATAGTTTAACAGATGTCCCAAATAGTTTCACAGATGTCCCAGAAGTTTTACAGATATTCCAGTAGGTTAACAGATGTCCCCATAGTTTCACAGATGTCCCAATAGTTTCAAAGATGTCCCAGTAGTTTTACAGATGTCCCGGTAGTTTCACAGATGATCCCAGTAGTTTCACAGATGCCCCAATAGTTTCACATATGTCCCATTAGTTTCACAGATGTCCCCATAGTTTCACAGATGTCCCAATATTTTCACAGATGTCCCAATAGTTTCACAGATGTCCCAATAAGTTCACATATGTCCCAGTAGTTTCACAGATCACCCAGTCGTTTCACAGATGCCCCAATAGTTTCACATATGTCCCATTAGTTTCACAGATGTCCCCATAGTTTCACAGATGTCCCAATAATTTAACAGATGTACCAGTAGTTTTACAGATGTCCCAATAGTTTAACAGATGTCCCAAATAGTTTCACAGATGTCCCAATAGTTTCACAGATGTCCCAATAGTTTCACAGATTTCGATTTAAAGCTTTCGTGACTGCAATGATTCATCTTCTTTGGTTCTTTCGGTAAAGTCACGTAGAATGAGAATAAAATAATAAATTGATAAAATAAAATAACACAATAATATTCTCACGACGTTTCGGCCACAACACAAGCGGCCTTCATCAGGTGAAGGGAGCGAGACTGTCTGGTAGGACAGCGCTGGAGTGAGAGAGCCACGTTCAGATCACGGCTTTTAAGCTGTGTGAGAGGAACAAAGAGCCTTGACGAAGGAATTAGCATAAAATTTAGCATTGAAAAGGCTGAATGATTAACTTGTGACTGGTCACAGAAATAGCTATGTTAAAAGTTAAAGCATACACATCCGCAGAGGCACCCATTGTTAAAAGGAATTAGCATAGAATTTAGCATTGAAATAGCTAAATTAAGGCATTCGCTTGTAACTGCTACAGAAATAGTTACGTTGAAGTCAGAGCATACACATTCACCGAGGCACTTAGTACAAATCAAAACAGGAGAATTTAGCATTGAAATAACTAGGCGAATTTAGCATTGAAATAACTGGGTGATTTGCTAGTGACTGGTCACAGAAATGACTACAAATCTGAGCTATTCACAGTACTATATAGTGAACCAATAAAAACTAAAATATGAATTACCTTCATGTTATCAATATACAAGCACAGAGACAATTTCAACCGAGAAGATGGATTCAGGCTCAGTAACCACTGGAAAGATGTGTTAAATCATTTCTGTTCTTAATTAATTGTAATTTTACGATGACCTTCAGACCTCAGCTCTTTCGCCAGCATTGCCTCTTAATACCTCTCACACCACGGTTAATGGTATGGTTTACAACATGGAGTATACTAGGGCTTCGCAGCTGTCTCTCTCCCCCTCCTCTGTTCCGACCATGGACGAACTCGTCCGTCTGAACGGGGCCCGTAGCTATCCGTGGTACGGAAATTTGAGGGTAAGAATCCACCCATTTTTTCGCCATATAGCATTGTGATATATAACGACTTATGGTTGGTAGCTTAGCTGATTGGAGAATATAGAGTTTATTGATAACATGAAGGTAATTCATATTTTAGTTTTTATTGGTTCACTATATAGTACTGTGAATAGCTCAGATTTGTAGTCATTTCTGTGACCAGTCACTAGCAAATCACCCAGTTATTTCAATGCTAAATTCGCCTAGTTATTTCAATGCTAAATTCTCCTGTTTTGATTTGTACTAAGTGCCTCGGTGAATGTGTATGCTCTGACTTCAACGTAACTATTTCTGTAGCAGTTACAAGCGAATGCCTTAATTTAGCTATTTCAATGCTAAATTCTATGCTAATTCCTTTTAACAATGGGTGCCTCTGCGGATGTGTATGCTTTAACTTTTAACATAACTATTTCTGTGACCAGTCACAAGTTAATCATTCAGCCTTTTCAATGCTAAATTTTATGCTAATTCCTTCGTCAAGGCTCTTTGTTCCTCTCACACAGCTTAAAAGCCGTGATCTGAACGTGGCTCTCTCACTCCAGCGCTGTCCTAACAGACAGTCTCGCTCCCTTCACCTGATGAAGGCCGCTTGTGTTGTGGCCGAAACGTCGTGAGAATATTATTGTGTTATTTTATTTTATCAATTTATTATTTTTTCTCATTCTACGTGACTTTACCAAAAGAACCAAAGAAGATGAGTTTGACAGATGTCCCAGTAGTTTTACAGATATCTCAGTAGGTTAACAGATGTCCCCATAGTTTCACAGATGTACCAGTAGTTTCACAGATGTCCCAATAGTTTCACAGATGTCCCAATAGTTTCACACATTTCCCAATAGTTTCACATATGTCCCAGTAGTTTTACAGATGTCCCAATAGTTTCACATATGACCCATTAGTTTCACAGATGTCCCCATAGTTTCACAGATGTCCCAATAGTTTCACATGTGTCCCATTAGTTTCACAGATGTCCCCATAGTTTCACAGATGTCCCAATAGTTTCACAGATGTCCCAATAGTTTCACAGATGTCCCAATAGGTTCACATATGTCCCAGTAGTTTCACAGATCACCCAGTAGTTTCACAGATGCCCCAATAGTTTCACATATGTCCCATTAGTTTCACAGATGTCCCCATAGTTTCACAGATTTCCCAACAATTTCACAGATATACCAGTAGTTTCACAGATGTCCCAATAGTTTAACAGATGTCCCAAATAGTTTCACAGATGTCCCCATAGTTTCACAGATGTCCCAATAGTTTCACAGATGTCCCGGTAGTTTCACAGATGATCCCAGTAGTTTCACAGATGCCCCAATAGTTTCACATATGTCCCATTAGTTTCACAGATGTCCCCATAGTTTCACAGATGTCCCAATAATTTCACAGATGTACCAGTAGTTTCACAGATGTCCCAATAGTTTCACAGATGTCTTAATAGGTTCACATATGTCCCAGTAGTTTCACAGATGCCCCAATAGTTTCACATATGTCCCATTAGTTTCACAGATGTCCCCATAGTTTCAAAGATTTCCCAATAATTTCACAGATGTACCAGTAGTTTCACAGATGTCCCAATAGTTTAACAGATGTCCCAAATAGTTTCACAGATGTCCCCATAGTTTCACAGATGTCCCAATAGTTTAACAGATGTCCCAAATAGTTTCACAGATGTCCCAGAAGTTTTACAGATATTCCAGTAGGTTAACAGATGTCCCCATAGTTTCACAGATGTCCCAATAGTTTCAAAGATGTCCCAGTAGTTTTACAGATGTCCCGGTAGTTTCACAGATGATCCCAGTAGTTTCACAGATGCCCCAATAGTTTCACATATGTCCCATTAGTTTCACAGATGTCCCCATAGTTTCACAGATGTCCCAATATTTTCACAGATGTCCCAATAGTTTCACAGATGTCCCAATAAGTTCACATATGTCCCAGTAGTTTCACAGATCACCCAGTCGTTTCACAGATGCCCCAATAGTTTCACATATGTCCCATTAGTTTCACAGATGTCCCCATAGTTTCACAGATGTCCCAATAATTTAACAGATGTACCAGTAGTTTCACAGATGTCCCAATAGTTTAACAGATGTCCCAAATAGTTTCACAGATGTCCCAATAGTTTCACAGATGTCCCAGAAGTTTAACAGATGTCCCAATAGTTTAACAGATGTCCCAGTTGTTTCACAGATGTCTCAATAGTTTCACATATGTCCCAATAGTTTCACAGATGTCCCAATAGGTTCAGATATGTCCCAGTAGTTTTACAGATGTCCCAGTAGATTCACAGATGTCCCAATAGTTCAACAGATGTCCCAGTAGTTTAACAGATGTCCCAGTAGTTTCACAGATGTCCCAGTAGGTTAACAGATGTCCCCATAGTTTCACAGATGTCCCAATAGTTTCAAAGATGTCCCAGTAGTTTTACAGATGTCCCGGTAGTTTCACAGATGATCCCAGTAGTTTCACAGATGCCCCAATAGTTTCACATATGTCCCATTAGTTGCACAGATGTCCCCATAGTTTCACAGATGTCCCCATAGTTTCACAGATGTCCCAATAATTTAACAGATGTACCAGTAGTTTCACAGATGTCCCAATAGTTTAACAGATGTCCCAAATAGTTTCACAGATGTCCCAATAGTTTCACAGATGTCCCAGAAGTTTAACAGATGTCCCAGTAGTGTCACAGATCACCCAGTCGTTTCACAGATGCCCCAATAGTTTCACATATGTCCCATTAGTTTCACAGATGTCCCCATAGTTTGACAGATGTCCCAATAATTTAACAGATGTACCAGTAGTTTCACAGATGTCCCAATAGTTTAACAGATGTCCCAAATAGTTTGACAGATGTCCCAATAGTTTCACAGATGTCCCAGGAGTTTAACAGATGTCCCAATAGTTTAACAGATGTCCCAGTTGTTTCACAGATGTCTCAATAGTTTCACAGATGTCCCAATAGTTTCACAGATGTCCCAATAGTTTCACAGATGTCCCAATAGGTTCACATATGTCCCAGTAGTTTTACAGATGTCCCAGTAGATTCACAGATGTCCCAATAGTTCAACAGATGTCCCAGTAGTTTAACATGTCCCAGTAGTTTCACAGATGTCCCAGTAGGTTAACAGATGTCCCCATAGTTTCACAGATGTCCCAGTAGTTTTACAGATATCCCAGTAGGTTAACAGATGTCCCCATAGTTTCACAGATGTACCAGTAGTTTCACAGATGTCCCAATAGTTTCACAGATGTCCCAATAGTTTCACACATTTCCCAATAGTTTCACATATGTCCCAGTAGTTTTACAGATGTCCCAATAGTTTCACATATGACCCATTAGTTTCACAGATGTCCCCATAGTTTCACAGATGTCCCAATAGTTTCACATGTGTCCCATTAGTTTCACAGATGTCCCCATAGTTTCACAGATGTCCCAATAGTTTCACAGATGTCCCAATAGTTTCACAGATGTCCCAATAGGTTCACATATGTCCCAGTAGTTTCACAGATCACCCAGTAGTTTCACAGATGCCCCAATAGTTTCACATATGTCCCATTAGTTTCACAGATGTCCCCATAGTTTCACAGATTTCCCAACAATTTCACAGATGTACCAGTAGTTTCACAGATGTCCCAATAGTTTAACAGATGTCCCAAATAGTTTCACAGTTGTCCCCATAGTTTCACAGATGTCCCAATAGTTTCACAGATGTCCCGGTAGTTTCACAGATGATCCCAGTAGTTTCACAGATGCCCCAATAGTTTCGCATATGTCCCATTAGTTTCACAGATGTCCCCATAGTTTCACAGATGTCCCAATAATTTCACAGATGTACCAGTAGTTTCACAGATGTCCCAATAGTTTAACAGATGTCCCAAATAATTTCACAGATGTACCAGTAGTTTCACAGATGTCCCAATAGTTTAACAGATGTCCCAAATAGTTTCACAGATGTCCCAGAAGTTTTACAGATATTCCAGTAGGTTAACAGATGTCCCCATAGTTTCACAGATGTCCCAATAGTTTCAAAGATGTCCCATTAGTTTCACAGATGTCCCCATAGTTTCACAGATGTCCCAATAGTTTCACATATGTCCCATTAGTTTCACAGATGTCCCCATAGTTTCACAGATGTCCCAATAGTTTCACAGATGTCCCAATAGTTTCACAGATGTCCCAATAGGTTCACATATGTCCCAGTAGTTTCACAGATGCCCCAATAGTTTCACATATGTCCCATTACTTTCACAGATGTCCCCATAGTTTCAAAGATTTCCCAATAATTTCACAGATGTACCAGTAGTTTCACAGATGTCCCAATAGTTTAACAGATGTCCCAAATAGTTTCACAGATGTCCCAGAAGTTTTACAGATGTCCCGGTAGTTTCACAGATGATCCCAGTAGTTTCACAGATGCCCCAATAGTTTCACATATGTCCCATTAGTTTCACAGATGTCCCCATAGTTTCACAGATGTCCCAATAGTTTCACAGATGTCCCAATAGTTTCACAGATGTCCCAATAGTTTCACAGATGTCCCAATAAGTTCACATATGTCCCAGTAGTTTCACAGATCACCCAGTCGTTTCACAGATGCCCCAATAGTTTCACATATGTCCCATTAGTTTCACAGATGTCCCCATAGTTTCACAGATGTCCCAATAATTTAACAGATGTACCAGTAGTTTCACAGATGTCCCAATAGTTTAACAGATGTCCCAAATAGTTTCACAGATGTCCCAATAGTTTCACAGATGTCCCAGAAGTTTAACAGATGTCCCAATAGTTTAACAGATGTCCCAGTTGTTTCACAGATGTCTCAATAGTTTCACATATGTCCCAATAGTTTCACAGATGTCCCAATAGGTTCACATATGTCCCAGTAGTTTTACAGATGTCCCAGTAGATTCACAGATGTCCCAATAGTTCAACAGATGTCCCAGTAGTTTAACAGATGTCCCAGTAGTTTCACAGATGTCCCAGTAGGTTAACAGATGTCCCCATAGTTTCACAGATGTCCCAATAGTTTCACAGATGTTCCAGTAGTTTTACAGATATCCCAGTAAGTTAACAGATGTCCCCATAGTTTCACAGATGTACCAGTAGTTTCACAGATGTCCCAATAGTTTCACAGATTTCCCAATAGTTTCACACATTTCCCAATAGTTTCACATATGTCCCAGTAGTTTTACAGATGTCCCAATAGTTTCACATATGTCCCATTAGTTTCACAGATGTCCCCATAGTTTCACAGATGTCCCAATAGTTTCACATATGTCCCATTAGTTTCACAGATGTCCCCATAGATTCACAGATGTCCCAATGAGTTCACATATGTCCCAGTAGTGTCACAGATCACCCAGTCGTTTCACAGATGCCCCAATAGTTTCACATATGTCCCATTAGTTTCACAGATGTCCCCATAGTTTCACAGATGTCCCAATAATTTAACAGATGTACCAGTAGTTTCACAGATGTCCCAATAGTTTAACAGATGTCCCAGGAGTTTAACAGATGTCCCAATAGTTTAACAGATGTCCCAGTTGTTTCACAGATGTCTCAATAGATTCACAGATGTCCCAATAGGTTCACATATGTCCCAGTAGTTTTACAGATGTCCCAGTAGATTCACAGATGTCCCAATAGTTCAACAGATGTCCCAGTAGTTTAACAGATGTCCCAGTAGTTTCACAGATGTCCCAGTAGGTTAACCGATGTCCCCATAGTTTCACAGATGTCCCAATAGTTTCACAGATGTCCCAATAGGTTCACATATGTCCCAGTAGTTTCACAGATGCCGCAATAGTTTCACATATGTCCCATTAGTTTCACAGATGTCCCCATAGTTTCACAGATGTCCCAGTAGTTTTACAGATGTTCCGGTAGTTTCACAGATGATCCCAGTAGTTTCACAGATGACCCAATAGTTTCACATATGTCCCATTAGTTTCACAGATGTCCCCATAGTTTCACAGATGTCCCAATAGTTTCACAGATGTCCCAATAGTTTCACAGATGTCCCAATAAGTTCACATATGTCCCAGTAGTTTCACAGATCACCCAGTCATTTCACAGATGCCCCAATAGATTCACATATGTCCCATTAGTTTCACAGATGTCCCCATAGTTTCACAGATGTCCCAATAATTTAACAGATGTACCAGTAGTTTCACAGATGTCCCAATAGTTTAACAGATGTCCCAAATAGTTTCACAGATGTCCCAATAGTTTCACAGATGTCCCAGAAGTTTAACAGATGTCCCAATAGTTTAACAGATGTCCCAGTTGTTTCACAGATGTCTCAATAGTTTCACAGATGTCCCAATATTTTCACAGATGTCCCAATAGGTTCACATATGTCCCAGTAGTTTAACAGATGTCCCAGTAGTTTCACAGATGTCCCAGTAGGTTAACAGATGTCCCCATAGTTTCACAGATGTCCCCATAGTTTCACAGATGTCCCAGTAGTTTTACAGATATCCCAGTAGGTTAACAAATGTCCCCATAGTTTAACAGATGTACCAGTAGTTTCACAGATGTCCCAATAGTTTCACAGATGTCCCAATAGTTTCACACATTTCCCAATAGTTTCACAGATGTCCCCATAGTTTCACAGATGTCCCAATAGTTTCACAGATTTCCCAATAGTTTCACAGATGTCCCAATAGTTTCACAGATGTCCCAATAGGTTCACATATGTCCCAGTAGTTTCACAGATGCCCCAATAGTTTCACATATGTCCCATTAGTTTCACAGATGTCCCCATAGTTTAAAAGATTTCCCAATAATTTCACAGATGTACCAGTAGTTTCACAGATGTCCCAATAGTTTAACAGATGTCCCAAATAGTTTCACAGATGTCCCAGAAGTTTTACAGATATTCCAGTAGGTTAACAGATGTCCCCATATTTTCACAGATGTCCCAATAGTTTCAAAGATGTCCCAGTAGTTTCACAGATGATCCCAGTAGTTTCACAGATGCCCCAATAGTTTCACATATGTCCCATTAGATTCACAGATGTCCCAATAGTTTCACAGATGTCCCAATAGTTTCACAGATGTCCCAGTAGTTTTACAGATATCCCAGTAGGTTAACAAATGTCCCCATAGTTTCACAGATGTACCAGTAGTTTCACAGATGTCCCAATAGTTTAACAGATGTCCCAAATAGTTTCACAGATGTCCCAATAGTTTCACAGATGTCCCAGGAGTTTAACAGATGTCCCAATAGTTTAACAGATGTCCCAGTTGTTTCACAGATGTCTCAATAGATTCACAGATGTCCCAATAGATTCACATATGTCCCAGTAGTTTTACAGATGTCCCAGTAGATTCACAGATGTCCCAATAGTTCAACAGATGTCCCAGTAGTTTAACAGATGTCCCAGTAGTTTCACAGATGTCCCAGTAGGTTAACCGATGTCCCCATAGTTTCACAGATGTCCCAATAGTTTCACAGATGTCCCAATAGGTTCACATATGTCCCAGTAGTTTCACAGATGCCCCAATAGTTTCACATATGTCCCATTAGTTTCACAGATGTCCCCATAGTTTCACAGATGTCCCAATAATTTCACAGATGTACCAGTAGTTTCACAGATGTCCCAATAGTTTAACAGATGTCCCAAATAGTTTCACAGATGTCCCAATAGATTCACAGATGTCCCAATAGTTTCACAGATTTCCCAATAGTTTCACAGATGTCCCAATAGTTTCACAGATGTCCCAGAAGTTTTACAGATATTGCAGTAGGTTAACAGATGTCCCCATAGTTTCACAGATGTCCCAATAGTTTCAAAGATGTCCCAGTAGTTTTACAGATGTTCCGGTAGTTTCACAGATGATCCCAGTAGTTTCACAGATGACCCAATAGTTTCACATATGTCCCATTAGTTTCACAGATGTCCCCATAGTTTCACAGATGTCCCAATAGTTTCACAGATGTCCCAATAGTTTCACAGATGTCCCAATAAGTTCACATATGTCCCAGTAGTTTCACAGATCACCCAGTCATTTCACAGATGCCCCAATAGATTCACATATGTCCCATTAGTTTCACAGATGTCCCCATAGTTTCACAGATGTCCCAATAATTTAACAGATGTACCAGTAGTTTCACAGATGTCCCAATAGTTTAACAGATGTCCCAAATAGTTTCACAGATGTCCCAATAGTTTCACAGATGTCCCAGAAGTTTAACAGATGTCCCAATAGTTTAACAGATGTCCCAGTTGTTTCACAGATGTCTCAATAGTTTCACAGATGTCCCAATATTTTCACAGATGTCCCAATAGGTTCACATATGTCCCAGTAGTTTAACAGATGTCCCAGTAGTTTCACAGATGTCCCAGTAGGTTAACAGATGTCCCCATAGTTTCACAGATGTCCCAATAGTTTCACAGATGTCCCAGTAGTTTTACAGATATCCCAGTAGGTTAACAAATGTCCCCATAGTTTAACAGATGTACCAGTAGTTTCACAGATGTCCCAATAGTTTCACAGATGTCCCAATAGTTTCACACATTTCCCAATAGTTTCACATATGTCCCATTAGTTTCACAAATGTCCCCATAGTTTCACAGATGTCCCAATAGTTTCACATATGTCCCATTAGTTTCACAGATGTCCCCATAGTTTCACAGATGTCCCACTAGTTTCACAGATGTCCCAATAGTTTCACAGATGTCCCAATAGGTTCACATACGTCCCAGTAGTTTCACACATCACCCAGTAGTTTCGCAGATGCCCCAATAGTTTCACATATGTCCCATTAGTTTCACAGATGTCCCCATAGTTTCACAGATGTCCCAATAGTTTCACAGATGTCCCAATAGTTTCACAGATGTCCCAATAGGTTCACATATGTCCCTGTAGTTTCACAGATCACCCAGTAGTTTCACAGATGCCCCAATAGTTTCACATATATCACATTAGTTTCACAGATGTCCCCATAGTTTCACAGATGTCCCAATAATTTCACAGATGTACCAGTAGTTTCACAGATGTCCCAATAGTTTAACAGATGTCCCAAATAGTTTCACAGATGTCCCAATAGTTTGACAGATGTCCCAGGAGTTTAACAGATGTCCCAATAGTTTAACAGATGTCCCAGTTGTTTCACAGATGTCTCAATAGTTTCACAGATGTCCCAATAGTTTCACAGATGTCCCAATAGATTCACATATGTCCCAGTAGTTTTACAGATGTCCCAGTAGATTCACAGATGTCCCAATAGTTCAACATATATCCCAGTAGTTTAACAGATGTCCCAGTAGTTTCACAGATGTCCCAGTAGGTTAACAGATATCACCATAGTTTCACAGATGTCCCAATAGTTTCACATATGTCCCATTAGTTTCACAGATGTCCCCATAGTTTCACAGATGTCCCAATAATTTCACAGATGTACCAGTAGTTTCACAGATGTCCCAATAGTTTAACAGATGTCCCAAATAGTTTCACAGATGTCCCAATAGTTTCACAGATGTCCCAATAGTTTCACAGATGTCCCAATAGTTTCACAGATTCCCCAGAAGTTTTACAGATATTCCAGTAGGTTAACAGATGTCCCCATAGTTTCACAGATGTCCCAATACTTTCAAAGATTTCCCAGTAGTTTTACAGATGTCCCAGTAGTTTCACAGATGATCCCAGTAGTTTCACAGATGCCCCAATAGTTTCACATATGTCCCATTAATTGCACAGATGTCCTCATAGTTTCACAGATGTCCCAATAGTTTCACAGATGTCCCAATAGTTTCACAGATGTCCCATTAAGTTCACATATGTCCCAGTAGTGTCACAGATCACCCAGTCGTTTCACAGATGCCCCAATAGTTTCACATATGTCCCATTAGTTTCACAGATGTCCCCATAGTTTCACAGATGTCCCAATAATTTAACAGATGTACCAGTAGTTTCACAGATGTCCCAATAGTTTAACAGATGTCCCAAATAGTTTCACAGATGTCCCAATAGGTTCACATATGTCCTAGTAGTTTAACAGATGTCCCAGTAGTTTCACAGATGTCCCAGTAGGTTAACAGATGTCCCCATAGTTTCACAGATGTTCCAATAGTTTCACAGATGTCCCAGTAGTTTTACAGATATCCCAGTAGGTTAACAAATGTCCCCATAGTTTCACAGATGTCCCAGTAGTTTTACAGATGTCCCAATAGTTTCACATATGTCCCATTAGTTTCACAGATGTCCCCATAGTTTCACAGATGTCCCAATAGTTTCACATATGTCCCATTAGTTTCACAGATGTCCCCATAGTTTCACAGATGTCCCAATAGTTTCACAGATGTCCCAATAGTTTCACAGATGTCCCAATAGGTTCACATATGTCCCAGTAGTTTCACAGATCACCCAGTAGTTTCGCAGATGCCCCAATAGTTTCACATATGTCCCATTAGTTTCACAGATGTCCCCATAGTTTCACAGATGTCCCAATAATTTCACAGATGTACCAGTAGTTTCACAGATGTCCCAATAGTTTAACAGATGTCCCAAATAGTTTCACAGATGTCCCAATAGATTCACAGATGTCCCAATAGTTTCACAGATTTCCCAATAGTTTCACAGATGTCCCAATAGTTTCACAGATGTCCCAGAAGTTTTACAGATATTGCAGTAGGTTAACAGATGTCCCCATAGTTTCACAGATGTCCCAATAGTTTCAAAGATGTCCCAGTAGTTTTACAGATGTTCCGGTAGTTTCACAGATGATCCCAGTAGTTTCACAGATGACCCAATAGTTTCACATATGTCCCATTAGTTTCACAGATGTCCCCATAGTTTCACAGATGTCCCAATAGTTTCACAGATGTCCCAATAGTTTCACAGATGTCCCAATAGTTTCACAGATGTCCCAGAAGTTTTACAGATATTGCAGTAGGTTAACAGATGTCCCCATAGTTTCACAGATGTCCCAATAGTTTCAAAGATGTCCCAGTAGTTTTGCAGATGTTCCGGTAGTTTCACAGATGATCCCAGTAGTTTCACAGATGACCCAATAGTTTCACATATGTCCCATTAGTTTCACAGATGTCCCCATAGTTTCACAGATGTCCCAATAGTTTCACAGATGTCCCAATAGTTTCACAGATGTCCCAATAAGTTCACATATGTCCCAGTAGTTTCACAGATCACCCAGTCATTTCACAGATGCCCCAATAGATTCACATATGTCCCATTAGTTTCACAGATGTCCCCATAGTTTCACAGATGTCCCAATAATTTAACAGATGTACCAGTAGTTTCACAGATGTCCCAATAGTTTAACAGATGTCCCAAATAGTTTCACAGATGTCCCAATAGTTTCACAGATGTCCCAGAAGTTTAACAGATGTCCCAATAGTTTAACAGATGTCCCAGTTGTTTCACAGATGTCTCAATAGTTTCACAGATGTCCCAATATTTTCACAGATGTCCCAATAGGTTCACATATGTCCCAGTAGTTTAACAGATGTCCCAGTAGTTTCACAGATGTCCCAGTAGGTTAACAGATGTCCCCATAGTTTCACAGATGTCCCAATAGTTTCACAGATGTCCCAGTAGTTTTACAGATGTCCCAGTAGGTTAACAAATGTCCCAATAGTTTCACAGATGTCCCAATAGTTTCACACATTTCCCAATAGTTTCACATATGTCCCATTAGTTTCACAAATGTCCCCATAGTTTCACAGATGTCCCAATAGTTTCACATATGTCCCATTAGTTTCACAGATGTCGCCATAGTTTCACAGATGTCCCACTAGTTTCACAGATGTCCCAATAGTTTCACAGATGTCCCAATAGGTTCACATACGTCCCAGTAGTTTCACAGATCACCCAGTAGTTTCGCAGATGCCCCAATAGTTTCACATATGTCCCATTAGTTTCACAGATGTCCCCATAGTTTCACAGATGTCCCAATAGTTTCACAGATGTCCCAATAGTTTCACAGATGTCCCAATAGGTTCACATATGTCCCTGTAGTTTCACAGATCACCCAGTAGTTTCACAGATGCCCCAATAGTTTCACATATATCACATTAGTTTCACAGATGTCCCCATAGTTTCACAGATGTCCCAATAATTTCACAGATGTACCAGTAGTTTCACAGATGTCCCAATAGTTTAACAGATGTCCCAAATAGTTTCACAGATGTCCCAATAGTTTCACAGATGTCCCAGGAGTTTAACAGATGTCCCAATAGTTTAACAGATGTCCCAGTTGTTTCACAGATGTCTCAATAGTTTCACAGATGTCCCAATAGTTTCAAAGATGTCCCAATAGATTCACATATGTCCCAGTAGTTTTACAGATGTCCCAGTAGATTCACAGATGTCCCAATAGTTCAACATATATCCCAGTAGTTTAACAGATGTCCCAGTAGTTTCACAGATGTCCCAGTAGGTTAACAGATATCACCATAGTTTCACAGATGTCCCAATAGTTTCACATATGTCCCATTAGTTTCACAGATGTCCCCATAGTTTCACAGATGTCCCAATAATTTCACAGATGTACCAGTAGTTTCACAGATGTCCCAATAGTTTAACAGATGTCCCAAATAGTTTCACAGATGTCCCAATAGTTTCACAGATGTCCCAATAGTTTCACAGATGTCCCAATAGTTTCACAGATTCCCCAGAAGTTTTACAGATATTCCAGTAGGTTAACAGATGTCCCCATAGTTTCACAGATGTCCCAATACTTTCAAAGATTTCCCAGTAGTTTTACAGATGTCCCAGTAGTTTCACAGATGATCCCAGTAGTTTCACAGATGCCCCAATAGTTTCACATATGTCCCATTAATTGCACAGATGTCCTCATAGTTTCACAGATGTCCCAATAGTTTCACAGATGTCCCAATAGTTTCACAGATGTCCCAATAAGTTCACATATGTCCCAGTAGTGTCACAGATCACCCAGTCGTTTCACAGATGCCCCAATAGTTTCACATATGTCCCATTAGTTTCACAGATGTCCCCATAGTTTCACAGATGTCCCAATAATTTAACAGATGTACCAGTAGTTTCACAGATGTCCCAATAGTTTAACAGATGTCCCAAATAGTTTCACAGATGTCCCAATAGGTTCACATATGTCCTAGTAGTTTAACAGATGTCCCAGTAGTTTCACAGATGTCCCAGTAGGTTAACAGATGTCCCCATAGTTTCACAGATGTTCCAATAGTTTCACAGATGTCCCAGTAGTTTTACAGATATCCCAGTAGGTTAACAAATGTCCCCATAGTTTCACAGATGTCCCAGTAGTTTTACAGATGTCCCAATAGTTTCACATATGTCCCATTAGTTTCACAGATGTCCCCATAGTTTCACAGATGTCCCAATAGTTTCACATATGTCCCATTAGTTTCACAGATGTCCCCATAGTTTCACAGATGTCCCAATAGTTTCACAGATGTCCCAATAGTTTCACAGATGTCCCAATAGGTTCACATATGTCCCAGTAGTTTCACAGATCACCCAGTAGTTTCGCAGATGCCCCAATAGTTTCACATATGTCCCATTAGTTTCACAGATGTCCCCATAGTTTCACAGATGTCCCAATAATTTCACAGATGTACCAGTAGTTTCACAGATGTCCCAATAGTTTAACAGATGTCCCAAATAGTTTCACAGATGTCCCAATAATTTCACAGATGTCCCAGGAGTTTAACAGATGTCCCAATAGTTTAACAGATGTCCCAGTTGTTTCACAGATGTCTCAATAGTTTCACAGATGTCCCAATAGTTTCACAGATGCCCCAATAGATTCACATATGTCCCAGTAGTTTTACAGATGTCCCAGTAGATTCACAGATGTCCCAATAGTTCAACATATATCCCAGTAGTTTAACAGATGTCCCAGTAGTTTCACAGATGTCCCGGTAGGTTAACAGATGTCCCCATAGTTTCACAGATGTCCCAATAGTTTCACATATGTCCCAATAATTTAACATTTTTTTTTTACCAGTCAAATTTTTTCATTAATGGCCACTCTTTTTTAAGCAGTTACTTTTTTTGATGGCCAATTATCTTTTTTAGTGGCAAATTTTTTCAGTTTGACTTTTTTTACCATTTTGAATTAAAGCTTTCGTGACTGCAGGGATTCATATTCTTGGTTCCTTCGGTAAAGTCACGTAGAAGGGAATTTAATTGTTTTATGTTTTTTTTTTTTACCAGTCAAATTTTTTTATGGCCACTCATCTTTTTTTACTGGCAATTCTTTTACTGGTCTCTTTTTTTACGGGCCACCTACCTCTTCCGCCTCCTCCTCCGCCTCCTCCTCCGCCTCCTCCTCCGCCTCCTCTTCCGCCTCCTCCTCCGCCTCCTCCTCCGCCTCCTCCTCCGCCTCCTCTTCCGCCTCCTCCTCCGCCTCCTCCTCTGCCTCCTCCGCCTCCTCCTCCGCCTCCTCCTCCGCCTCATCCTCCGCCTCCTCTTCCGCCTCCTCCTCCGCCTCCTCCTCCGCCTCCTCTTCCGCCTCCTCCTCCTCCTCTGCCTCCTCCGCCTCCTCCTCCGCCTCCTCTGCCTCCTCCTCCGCCTCCTCCACCTCCATGTGTGATGGCCAATACATTTTTTTACTGACCAATTTTGTTTGACTTGTCTTTCCTTTTTACGGGCCAATTTTTTGTAGTCACTTTTTTTAATGGGCAATTTTTTTAACCGGTCACTTTTTTTGATGGCCACTTATCTTTTTTACTTGCCAATTTTTTTCGACTGGTCTTTTTTTACGAGCCAATTATTTTTTGGTAGGCCACTGTTTTTTTAATGGCCACTCTTTTTTAACTGGTCACTTTTTTGGATGGCCATTCATCTTTTTTACCGGCCAATTTTTTTCGACTGGTCTTTTTTTATGGGCCAATACTTTTTTGATCAGCCACTTTTTTTTAATGGCCACTCTTTTTTAACCGGTCACTTTTTTTGATGGCCATTTATCTTTTTTACCAGCCAATTTTTTTCACTTTTTTCATGACCATTTTTTTTTACCAGTCAAATTTTTTCTTTAATGGCCACTCTTTTTTAAGCAGTTACTTTTTTTGATGGCCAATTATCTTTTTTAGTGGCAAATTTTTTCAGTTTGACTTTTTTTACCATTTTGAATTAAAGCTTTCGTGACTGCAGGGATTCATATTCTTGGTTCCTTCGGTAAAGTCACGTAGAAGGGAATTTAATTGTTTTATGTTTTTTTTTTTTACCAGTCAAATTTTTTTATGGCCACTCATCTTTTTTTACTGGCAATTCTTTTACTGGTCTCTTTTTTTACGGGCCACCTACCTCTTCCGCCTCCTCCTCCGCCTCATCCTCCGCCTCCTCCTCCGCCTCCTCTTCCGCCTCCTCCTCCGCCTCCTCCTCCGCCTCCTCCTCCGCCTCCTCTTCCGCCTCCTCCGCCTCCTCCTCTGCCTCCTCCGCCTCCTCCTCCTCCGCCTCCTCCTCCGCCTCCGCCTCCTCTTCTGCCTCCTCCTCCGCCTCCTCCTCCGCCTCCTCTTCCGCCTCCTCCTCCTCCGCCTCCTCCTCTGCCTCCTCCGCCTCCTCCTCCGCCTCCTCCTCCGCCTCCTCCACCTCCATGTGTGATGGCCAATACATTTTTTTACTGACCAATTTTGTTTGACTTGTCTTTCCTTTTTACGGGCCAATTTTTTGTAGTCACTTTTTTTAATGGGCAATTTTTTTAACCGGTCACTTTTTTTGATGGCCACTTATCTTTTTAACTGGCCAATTTTTTTCGACTGGTCTTTTTTTACGAGCCAATTATTTTTTGGTAGGCCACTGTTTTTTTAATGGCCACTCTTTTTTAACTGGTCACTTTTTTGGATGGCCATTCATCTTTTTTACCGGCCAATTTTTTTCACTTTTTTCATGACCATTTTTTTTTTACTAGTCAAATTTTTTCATTAATGGCCACTCTTTTTTAAGCAGTTACTTTTTTTGATGGCCAATTATCTTTTTTAGTGGCAAATTTTTTCAGTTTGACTTTTTTTACCATTTTGAATTAAAGCTTTCGTGACTGCAGGGATTCATATTCTTGGTTCCTTCGGTAAAGTCACGTAGAAGGGAATTTAATTGTTTTATGTTTTTTTTTTTTTTTACCAGTCAAATTTTTTTATGGCCACTCATCTTTTTTTACTGGCAATTCTTTTACTGGTCTCTTTTTTTACAGGCCACCTACCTCTTCCGCCTTCTCCTCCGCCTCCTCCTCCGCCTCCTCCTCCGCCTCCTCTTCCGCCTCCTCCTCCGCCTCCTCCTCCGCCTCCTCCTCCGCCTCCTCCTCCGCCTCCGCCTCCTCCTCCGCCTCCGCCTCCGCCTCCTCCTCCGCCTCCTCCTCCGCCTCCTCCTCCGCCTCCTCCTCCGCCTCCTCTTCCGCCTCCTCCGCCTCCTCCTCCGCCTCCTCTTCCGCCTCCTCCGCCTCCTCCTCTGCCTCCTCCGCCTCCTCCTCTGCCTCCTCCGCCTCCTCCTCCGCCTCCTCCACCTCCATGTGTGATGGCCAATACATTTTTTTACTGACCAATTTTGTTTGACTTGTCTTTCCTTTTTACGGGCCAATTTTTTGTAGTCACTTTTTTTAATGGACAATTTTTTTAACCGGTCACTTTTTTTGATGGCCACTTATCTTTTTAACTGGCCAATTTTTTTCGACTGGTCTTTTTTTACGAGCCAATTATTTTTTGGTAAGCCACTGTTTTTTTAATGGCCACTCTTTTTTAACTGGTCACTTTTTTGGATGGCCATTCATCTTTTTTACCGGCCAATTTTTTTCGACTGGTCTTTTTTTATGGGCCAATTCTTTTTTGATCGGACACTTTTTTTTAATGGCCACTCTTTTTTAACCGGTCACTTTTTTTGATGGCCATTTATCTTTTTTACCAGCCAATTTTTTTCACTTTTTTCATGACCATTTTTTTTTTACCAGTCAAATTTTTTCATTAATGGCCACTCTTTTTTAAGCAGTTACTTTTTTTGATGGCCAATTATCTTTTTTAGTGGCAAATTTTTTCAGTTTGACTTTTTTTACCATTTTGAATTAAAGCTTTCGTGACTGCAGGGATTCATATTCTTGGTTCCTTCGGTAAAGTCACGTAGAAGGGAATTTAATTGTTTTATGTTTTTTTTTTACTTTTTTTACCAGTCAAATTTTTTTATGGCCACTCATCTTTTTTTACTGTCAATTCTTTTACTGGTCTCTTTTTTTACGGGCCACCTACCTCTTCCGCCTCCTCCTCCTCCTCCGCCTCCTCCTCCGCCTCCTCTTCCACCTCCTCCTCCGCCTCCTCCTCCGCCTCCTCTTCCGCCTCCTCCGCCTCCTCCTCTGCCTCCTCCGCCTCCTCCTCCGCCTCCTCCTCCGCCTCCTCCTCTGCCTCCTCTTCCGCCTCCTCCTCCGCCTCCTACTCCGCCTCCTCTTCCGCCTCCTCCTCCGCCTCCTCCTCTGCCTCCTCCGCCTCCCCCTCCGCCTCTTCCGCCTCCTCCTCCGCCTCCTCCACCTCCATGTGTGATGGCCAATACATTTTTTTACTGACCAATTTTGTTTGACTTGTCTTTCCTTTTTACGGGCCAATTTTTTGTAGTCACTTTTTTTAATGGGCAATTTTTTTAACCGGTCACTTTTTTTGATGGCCACTTATCTTTTTTACTTGGCAATTTTTTTCGACTGCTCTTTTTTTACGGGCCAATTATTTTTTGGTAGGCCACTGTTTTTTTAATGGCCACTCTTTTTTAACCAGTCACTTTTTTGGATGGCCATTCATCTTTTTTACAGGCCAATTTTTTTTCGACTGGTCTTTTTTTAATGGGCCAATTCTTTTTTGATCGGCCACTTTTTTTTATGGCCACTCCTTTTTTAACCGGTCACTTTTTTTGATGGCCATTTATCTTTTTTACCGGCCAATTTTTTTTCACTTTTTTCATGACCATTTTTTTTTACCAGTCAATTTTTTTCTTTAATGGCCACTCTTTTTTAGCCAGTCACTTTTTTTGATGGCCAATTATCTTTTTTAGTGGCCAATTTTTTCAGTTTGACTTTCTTTACCATTTTGAATTAAAGCTTTCGTGACTGGAAGGATTCATATTCTTGGTTCTTTCGGTAAAGTAACGTAGAAGGGAATTTAATTGTTTTATGTTTTTATTATTTTATTTTTTTTACCAGTCAAATTTTTTTATGGCCACTCATCTTTTTTTACTGGCAATTCTTTTACTGGTCTCTTTTTTTACGGGCCACCTACCTCTTCTGCCTCCTCCTCCGCCTCCTCCTCCGCCTCCTCTTCCGCCTCCTCCGCCTCCTCCTCCGCCTCCTCCTCCGCCTCCTCTTCCGCCTCCTCCTCCTCCTCCGCCTCCGCCTCCTCCTCCTCCTCCGCCTCCGCCTCCTCTTCCGCCTCCTCCTCCGCCTCCTCCTCTGCCTCCTCCGCCTCCCCCTCCGCCTCCTCCGCCTCCTCCTCCACCTCCATGTGTGATGGCCAATACATTTTTTTACTGACCAATTTTGTTTGACTTGTCTTTCCTTTTTACAGGCCAATTTTTTGTAGTCACTTTTTTTAATGGGCAATTTTTTTAACCGGTCACTTTTTTTGATGGCCACTTATCTTTTTTACTTGCCAATTTTTTTCGGCTGCTCTTTTTTTACGGGCCAATTATTTTTTGGTAGGCCACTGTTTTTTTAATGGCCACTCTTTTTTAACCAGTCACTTTTTTGGATGGCCATTCATCTTTTTTACCGGCCAATTTTTTTCGACTGGTCTTTTTTTTATGTGCCAATTCTTTTTTGATCGGCCACTTTTTTTTAATGGCCACTCCTTTTTTAACCGGTCACTTTTTTTGATGGCCATTTATCTTTTTTACCGGACAATTTTTTCACTTTTTTCATGACCATTTTTTTTTACCAGTCAATTTTTTTCTTTAATGGCCACTCTTTTTTAGCCAGTCACTTTTTTTGATGGCCAATTATCTTTTTTAGTGGCCAATTTTTTCAGTTTGACTTTCTTTACCATTTTGAATTAAAGCTTTCGTGACTGGAAGGATTCATATTCTTGGTTCTTTCGGTAAAGTAACGTAGAAGGGAATTTAATTGTTTTATGTTTTTATTATTATTATTTTTTTACCAGTCAAATTTTTTTATGGCCACTCATCTTTTTTTACTGGCAATTCTTTTACTGGTCTCTTTTTTTACGGGCCACCTACTTCTTCCGCCTCCTCCTCCTCCTCCTCCGCCTCCTCCTCCGCCTCCTCCACCTCCATGTGTGATGGCCAATACATTTTTTTACTGACCAATTTTGTTTGACTTGTCTTTCCTTTTTACGGGCCAATTTTTTGTAGTCACTTTTTTTAATGGGCAATTTTTTTAACCGGTCACTTTTTTTGATGGCCACTTATCTTTTTTACTTGCCAATTTTTTTCGACTGCTCTTTTTTTACGGGCCAATTATTTTTTGGTAGGCCACTGTTTTTTTAATGGCCACTCTTTTTTAACCAGTCACTTTTTTGGATGGCCATTCATCTTTTTTACCGGCCAATTTTTTTCGACTGGTCTTTTTTTTATGGGCCAATTCTTTTTTGATCGGCCACTTTTTTTTAATGGCCACTCCTTTTTTAACCGGTCACTTTTTTTGATGGCCATTTATCTTTTTTACCGGCCAATTTTTTTCACTTTTTTCATGACCATTTTTTTTTACCAGTCAATTTTTTTCTTTAATGGCCACTCTTTTTTAGCCAGTCACTTTTTTTGATGGCCAATTATTTTTTTTAGTGGCCAATTTTTTCAGTTTGACTTTCTTTACCATTTTGAATTAAAGCTTTCGTGACTAGAAGGATTCATATTCTTGGTTCTTTCGGTAAAGTAACGTAGAAGGGAATTTAATTGTTTTATGTTTTTATTATTTTATTTTTTTTACCAGTCAAATTTTTTTATGGCCACTCATCTTTTTTTACTGGCAATTCTTTTACTGGTCTCTTTTTTTACGGGCCACCTACCTCTTCTGCCTCCTCCTCCGCCTCCTCCTCCACCTCCTCTTCCGCCTCCTCCGCCTCCTCCTCCACCTCCTCCTCCGCCTCCTCTTCCGCCTCCTCCTCCGCCTCCTCCTCCGCCTCCTCCTCCGCCTCCTCCTCCTCCGCCTCCTCCTCCGCCTCCTCCTCCGCCTCCTCTTCCGCCTCCTCCTCCTCCTCCGCCTCCGGCTCCTCTTCCGCCTCCTCTTCCGCCTCCTCCTCCGCCTCCTCCTCTGCCTCCTCCGCCTCCCCCTCCGCCTCCTCCTCCACCTCCATGTGTGATGGCCAATACATTTTTTTACTGACCAATTTTGTTTGACTTGTCTTTCCTTTTTACAGGCCAATTTTTTGTAGTCACTTTTTTTAATGGGCAATTTTTTTAACCGGTCACTTTTTTTGATGGCCACTTATCTTTTTTACTTCATGACCATTTTTTTTTACCAGTCAATTTTTTTCTTTAATGGCCACTCTTTTTTAGCCAGTCACTTTTTTTGATGGCCAATTATCTTTTTTAGTGGCCAATTTTTTCAGTTTGACTTTCTTTACCATTTTGAATTAAAGCTTTCGTGACTGGAAGGATTCATATTCTTGGTTCTTTCGGTAAAGTAACGTAGAAGGGAATTTAATTGTTTTATGTTTTTATTATTTTATTTTTTTTACCAGTCAAATTTTTTTATGGCCACTCATCTTTTTTTACTGGCAATTCTTTTACTGGTCTCTTTTTTTACGGGCCACCTACCTCTTCCGCCTCCTCCTCCTCCTCCGCCTCCTCCTCCGCCTCCTCCACCTCCATGTGTGATGGCCAATACATTTTTTTACTGACCAATTTTGTTTGACTTGTCTTTCCTTTTTACGGGCCAATTTTTTGTAGTCACTTTTTTTAATGGGCAATTTTTTTAACCGGTCACTTTTTTTGATGGCCACTTATCTTTTTTACTTGCCAATTTTTTTTGACTGCTCTTTTTATACGGGCCAATTATTTTTTGGTAGGCCACTGTTTTTTTAATGGCCACTCTTTTTTAACCAGTCACTTTTTTGGATGGCCATTCATCTTTTTTACCGGCCAATTTTTTTCGACTGGTCTTTTTTTTATGGGCCAATTCTTTTTTGATCGGCCACTTTTTTTTAATGGCCACTCCTTTTTTAACCGGTCACTTTTTTTGATGGCCATTTATCTTTTTTACCGGCCAATTTTTTTCACTTTTTTCATGACCATTTTTTTTTACCAGTCAATTTTTTTCTTTAATGGCCACTCTTTTTTAGCCAGTCACTTTTTTTGATGGCCAATTATCTTTTTTAGTGGCCAATTTTTTCAGTTTGACTTTCTTTACCATTTTGAATTAAAGCTTTCGTGACTGGAAGGATTCATATTCTTGGTTCTTTCGGTAAAGTAACGTAGAAGGGAATTTAATTGTTTTATGTTTTTTTTTTTTTTTTTTTTTTACCAGTCAAATTTTTTTATGGCCACTCATCTTTTTTTACTGGCAATTCTTTTACTGGTCTCTTTTTTTACGGGCCACCTACCTCTTCCGCCTCCTCCTCCTCCTCCGCCTCCTCCTCCGCCTCCTCCACCTCCATGTGTGATGGCCAATACATTTTTTTACTGACCAATTTTGTTTGACTTGTCTTTCCTTTTTACGGGCCAATTTTTTGTAGTCACTTTTTTTAATGGGCAATTTTTTTAACCGGTCACTTTTTTTGATGGCCACTTATCTTTTTTACTTGCCAATTTTTTTCGACTGCTCTTTTTTTACGGGCCAATTATTTTTTGGTAGGCCACTGTTTTTTTAATGGCCACTCTTTTTTAACCAGTCACTTTTTTGGATGGCCATTCATCTTTTTTACCGGCCAATTTTTTTCGACTGGTCTTTTTTTTATGGGCCAATTCTTTTTTGATCGGCCACTTTTTTTTAATGGCCACTCCTTTTTTAACCGGTCACTTTTTTTGATGGCCATTTATCTTTTTTACCGGCCAATTTTTTTCACTTTTTTCATGACCATTTTTTTTTACCAGTCAATTTTTTTCTTTAATGGCCACTCTTTTTTAGCCAGTCACTTTTTTTGATGGCCAATTATCTTTTTTAGTGGCCAATTTTTTCAGTTAGACTTTCTTTACCATTTTGAATTAAAGCTTTCGTGACTGGAAGGATTCATATTCTTGGTTCTTTCGGTAAAGTAACGTAGAAGGGAATTTAATTGTTTTATGTTTTTATTATTTTATTTTTTTTACCAGTCAAATTTTTTTATGGCCACTCATCTTTTTTTACTGGCAATTCTTTTACTGGTCTCTTTTTTTACGGGCCACCTACCTCTTCTGCCTCCTCCTCCGCCTCCTCCTCCGCCTCCTCTTCCGCCTCCTCCGCCTCCTCCTCCGCCTCCTCTTCCGCCTCCTCCTCCTCCTCCGCCTCCGCCTCCTCCTCCTCCTCCGCCTCCGCCTCCTCTTCCGCCTCCTCCTCCGCCTCCTCCTCTGCCTCCTCCGCCTCCCCCTCCGCCTCCTCCGCCTCCTCCTCCACCTCCATGTGTGATGGCCAATACATTTTTTTACTGACCAATTTTGTTTGACTTGTCTTTCCTTTTTACAGGCCAATTTTTTGTAGTCACTTTTTTTAATGGGCAATTTTTTTAACCGGTCACTTTTTTTGATGGCCACTTATCTTTTTTACTTGCCAATTTTTTTCGGCTGCTCTTTTTTTACGGGCCAATTATTTTTTGGTAGGCCACTGTTTTTTTAATGGCCACTCTTTTTTAACCAGTCACTTTTTTCGATGGCCATTCATCTTTTTTACCGGCCAATTTTTTTCGACTGGTCTTTTTTTTTGTGCCAATTCTTTTTTGATCGGCCACTTTTTTTTAATGGCCACTCCTTTTTTAACCGGTCACTTTTTTTGATGGCCATTTATCTTTTTTACCGGACAATTTTTTCACTTTTTTCATGACCATTTTTTTTTACCAGTCAATTTTTTTCTTTAATGGCCACTCTTTTTTAGCCAGTCACTTTTTTTGATGGCCAATTATCTTTTTTAGTGGCCAATTTTTTCAGTTTGACTTTCTTTACCATTTTGAATTAAAGCTTTCGTGACTGGAAGGATTCATATTCTTGGTTCTTTCGGTAAAGTAACGTAGAAGGGAATTTAATTGTTTTATGTTTTTATTATTATTTTTTTTTTACCAGTCAAATTTTTTTATGGCCACTCATCTTTTTTTACTGGCAATTCTTTTACTGGTCTCTTTTTTTACGGGCCACCTACTTCTTCCGCCTCCTCCTCCTCCTCCTCCGCCTCCTCCTCCGCCTCCTCCACCTCCATGTGTGATGGCCAATACATTTTTTTACTGACCAATTTTGTTTGACTTGTCTTTCCTTTTTACGGGCCAATTTTTTGTAGTCACTTTTTTTAATGGGCAATTTTTTTAACCGGTCACTTTTTTTGATGGCCACTTATCTTTTTTACTTGCCAATTTTTTTCGACTGCTCTTTTTTTACGGGCCAATTATTTTTTGGTAGGCCACTGTTTTTTTAATGGCCACTCTTTTTTAACCAGTCACTTTTTTGGATGGCCATTCATCTTTTTTACCGGCCAATTTTTTTCGACTGGTCTTTTTTTTATGGGCCAATTCTTTTTTGATCGGCCACTTTTTTTTAATGGCCACTCCTTTTTTAACCGGTCACTTTTTTTGATGGCCATTTATCTTTTTTACCGGCCAATTTTTTTCACTTTTTTCATGACCATTTTTTTTTACCAGTCAATTTTTTTCTTTAATGGCCACTCTTTTTTAGCCAGTCACTTTTTTTGATGGCCAATTATTTTTTTTAGTGGCCAATTTTTTCAGTTTGACTTTCTTTACCATTTTGAATTAAAGCTTTCGTGACTAGAAGGATTCATATTCTTGGTTCTTTCGGTAAAGTAACGTAGAAGGGAATTTAATTGTTTTATGTTTTTATTATTTTATTTTTTTTACCAGTCAAATTTTTTTATGGCCACTCATCTTTTTTTACTGGCAATTCTTTTACTGGTCTCTTTTTTTACGGGCCACCTACCTCTTCTGCCTCCTCCTCCGCCTCCTCCTCCACCTCCTCTTCCGCCTCCTCCGCCTCCTCCTCCACCTCCTCCTCCGCCTCCTCTTCCGCCTCCTCCTCCGCCTCCTCCTCCGCCTCCTCCTCCGCCTCCTCCTCCTCCGCCTCCTCCTCCGCCTCCTCCTCCGCCTCCTCTTCCGCCTCCTCCTCCTCCTCCGCCTCCGCCTCCTCTTCCGCCTCCTCTTCCGCCTCCTCCTCCGCCTCCTCCTCTGCCTCCTCCGCCTCCCCCTCCGCCTCCTCCTCCACCTCCATGTGTGATGGCCAATACATTTTTTTACTGACCAATTTTGTTTGACTTGTCTTTCCTTTTTACAGGCCAATTTTTTGTAGTCACTTTTTTTAATGGGCAATTTTTTTAACCGGTCACTTTTTTTGATGGCCACTTATCTTTTTTACTTCATGACCATTTTTTTTTACCAGTCAATTTTTTTCTTTAATGGCCACTCTTTTTTAGCCAGTCACTTTTTTTGATGGCCAATTATCTTTTTTAGTGGCCAATTTTTTCAGTTTGACTTTCTTTACCATTTTGAATTAAAGCTTTCGTGACTGGAAGGATTCATATTCTTGGTTCTTTCGGTAAAGTAACGTAGAAGGGAATTTAATTGTTTTATGTTTTTATTATTTTATTTTTTTTACCAGTCAAATTTTTTTATGGCCACTCATCTTTTTTTACTGGCAATTCTTTTACTGGTCTCTTTTTTTACGGGCCACCTACCTCTTCCGCCTCCTCCTCCTCCTCCGCCTCCTCCTCCGCCTCCTCCACCTCCATGTGTGATGGCCAATACATTTTTTTACTGACCAATTTTGTTTGACTTGTCTTTCCTTTTTACGGGCCAATTTTTTGTAGTCACTTTTTTTAATGGGCAATTTTTTTAACCGGTCACTTTTTTTGATGGCCACTTATCTTTTTTACTTGCCAATTTTTTTCGACTGCTCTTTTTATACGGGCCAATTATTTTTTGGTAGGCCACTGTTTTTTTAATGGCCACTCTTTTTTAACCAGTCACTTTTTTGGATGGCCATTCATCTTTTTTACCGGCCAATTTTTTTCGACTGGTCTTTTTTTTATGGGCCAATTCTTTTTTGATCGGCCACTTTTTTTTAATGGCCACTCCTTTTTTAACCGGTCACTTTTTTTGATGGCCATTTATCTTTTTTACCGGCCAATTTTTTTCACTTTTTTCATGACCATTTTTTTTTACCAGTCAATTTTTTTCTTTAATGGCCACTCTTTTTTAGCCAGTCACTTTTTTTGATGGCCAATTATCTTTTTTAGTGGCCAATTTTTTCAGTTTGACTTTCTTTACCATTTTGAATTAAAGCTTTCGTGACTGGAAGGATTCATATTCTTGGTTCTTTCGGTAAAGTAACGTAGAAGGGAATTTAATTGTTTTATGTTTTTTTTTTTTTTTTTTTTACCAGTCAAATTTTTTTATGGCCACTCATCTTTTTTTACTGGCAATTCTTTTACTGGTCTCTTTTTTTACGGGCCACCTACCTCTTCCGCCTCCTCCTCCTCCTCCGCCTCCTCCTCCGCCTCCTCCACCTCCATGTGTGATGGCCAATACATTTTTTTACTGACCAATTTTGTTTGACTTGTCTTTCCTTTTTACGGGCCAATTTTTTGTAGTCACTTTTTTTAATGGGCAATTTTTTTAACCGGTCACTTTTTTTGATGGCCACTTATCTTTTTTACTTGCCAATTTTTTTCGACTGCTCTTTTTTTACGGGCCAATTATTTTTTGGTAGGCCACTGTTTTTTTAATGGCCACTCTTTTTTAACCAGTCACTTTTTTGGATGGCCATTCATCTTTTTTACCGGCCAATTTTTTTCGACTGGTCTTTTTTTTATGGGCCAATTCTTTTTTGATCGGCCACTTTTTTTTAATGGCCACTCCTTTTTTAACCGGTCACTTTTTTTGATGGCCATTTATCTTTTTTACCGGCCAATTTTTTTCACTTTTTTCATGACCATTTTTTTTTACCAGTCAATTTTTTTCTTTAATGGCCACTCTTTTTTAGCCAGTCACTTTTTTTGATGGCCAATTATCTTTTTTAGTGGCCAATTTTTTCAGTTTGACTTTCTTTACCATTTTGAATTAAAGCTTTCGTGACTGGAAGGATTCATATTCTTGGTTCTTTCGGTAAAGTAACGTAGAAGGGAATTTAATTGTTTTATGTTTTTATTATTTTATTTTTTTTACCAGTCAAATTTTTTTATGGCCACTCATCTTTTTTTACTGGCAATTCTTTTACTGGTCTCTTTTTTTACGGGCCACCTACCTCTTCCGCCTCCTCCTCCGCCTCCTCCTCCGCCTCCTCTTCCGCCTCCTCCGCCTCCTCCTCCGCCTCCTCTTCCGCCTCCTCCTCCTCCTCCGCCTCCGCCTCCGCCTCCTCCTCCGCCTCCGCCTCCTCTTCCGCCTCCTCCTCCGCCTCCTCCTCTGCCTCCTCCGCCTCCCCCTCCGCCTCCTCCGCCTCCTCCTCCACCTCCATGTGTGATGGCCAATACATTTTTTTACTGACCAATTTTGTTTGACTTGTCTTTCCTTTTTACAGGCCAATTTTTTGTAGTCACTTTTTTTAATGGGCAATTTTTTTAACCGGTCACTTTTTTTGATGGCCACTTATCTTTTTTACTTGCCAATTTTTTTCGGCTGCTCTTTTTTTACGGGCCAATTATTTTTTGGTAGGCCACTGTTTTTTTAATGGCCACTCTTTTTTAACCAGTCACTTTTTTCGATGGCCATTCATCTTTTTTACCGGCCAATTTTTTTCGACTGGTCTTTTTTTTTGTGCCAATTCTTTTTTGATCGGCCACTTTTTTTTAATGGCCACTCCTTTTTTAACCGGTCACTTTTTTTGATGGCCATTTATCTTTTTTACCGGACAATTTTTTCACTTTTTTCATGACCATTTTTTTTTACCAGTCAATTTTTTTCTTTAATGGCCACTCTTTTTTAGCCAGTCACTTTTTTTGATGGCCAATTATCTTTTTTAGTGGCCAATTTTTTCAGTTTGACTTTCTTTACCATTTTGAATTAAAGCTTTCGTGACTGGAAGGATTCATATTCTTGGTTCTTTCGGTAAAGTAACGTAGAAGGGAATTTAATTGTTTTATGTTTTTATTATTATTTTTTTTTTACCAGTCAAATTTTTTTATGGCCACTCATCTTTTTTTACTGGCAATTCTTTTACTGGTCTCTTTTTTTACGGGCCACCTACTTCTTCCGCCTCCTCCTCCTCCTCCTCCGCCTCCTCCTCCGCCTCCTCCACCTCCATGTGTGATGGCCAATACATTTTTTTACTGACCAATTTTGTTTGACTTGTCTTTCCTTTTTACGGGCCAATTTTTTGTAGTCACTTTTTTTAATGGGCAATTTTTTTAACCGGTCACTTTTTTTGATGGCCACTTATCTTTTTTACTTGCCAATTTTTTTCGACTGCTCTTTTTTTACGGGCCAATTATTTTTTGGTAGGCCACTGTTTTTTTAATGGCCACTCTTTTTTAACCAGTCACTTTTTTGGATGGCCATTCATCTTTTTTACCGGCCAATTTTTTTCGACTGGTCTTTTTTTTATGGGCCAATTCTTTTTTGATCGGCCACTTTTTTTTAATGGCCACTCCTTTTTTAACCGGTCACTTTTTTTGATGGCCATTTATCTTTTTTACCGGCCAATTTTTTTCACTTTTTTCATGACCATTTTTTTTTACCAGTCAATTTTTTTCTTTAATGGCCACTCTTTTTTAGCCAGTCACTTTTTTTGATGGCCAATTATTTTTTTTAGTGGCCAATTTTTTCAGTTTGACTTTCTTTACCATTTTGAATTAAAGCTTTCGTGACTAGAAGGATTCATATTCTTGGTTCTTTCGGTAAAGTAACGTAGAAGGGAATTTAATTGTTTTATGTTTTTATTATTTTATTTTTTTTACCAGTCAAATTTTTTTATGGCCACTCATCTTTTTTTACTGGCAATTCTTTTACTGGTCTCTTTTTTTACGGGCCACCTACCTCTTCTGCCTCCTCCTCCGCCTCCTCCTCCACCTCCTCTTCCGCCTCCTCCGCCTCCTCCTCCACCTCCTCCTCCGCCTCCTCTTCCGCCTCCTCCTCCGCCTCCTCCTCCGCCTCCTCCTCCGCCTCCTCCTCCTCCGCCTCCTCCTCCGCCTCCTCCTCCGCCTCCTCTTCCGCCTCCTCCTCCTCCTCCGCCTCCGCCTCCTCTTCCGCCTCCTCTTCCGCCTCCTCCTCCGCCTCCTCCTCTGCCTCCTCCGCCTCCCCCTCCGCCTCCTCCTCCACCTCCATGTGTGATGGCCAATACATTTTTTTACTGACCAATTTTGTTTGACTTGTCTTTCCTTTTTACAGGCCAATTTTTTGTAGTCACTTTTTTTAATGGGCAATTTTTTTAACCGGTCACTTTTTTTGATGGCCACTTATCTTTTTTACTTCATGACCATTTTTTTTTACCAGTCAATTTTTTTCTTTAATGGCCACTCTTTTTTAGCCAGTCACTTTTTTTGATGGCCAATTATCTTTTTTAGTGGCCAATTTTTTCAGTTTGACTTTCTTTACCATTTTGAATTAAAGCTTTCGTGACTGGAAGGATTCATATTCTTGGTTCTTTCGGTAAAGTAACGTAGAAGGGAATTTAATTGTTTTATGTTTTTATTATTTTATTTTTTTTACCAGTCAAATTTTTTTATGGCCACTCATCTTTTTTTACTGGCAATTCTTTTACTGGTCTCTTTTTTTACGGGCCACCTACCTCTTCCGCCTCCTCCTCCTCCTCCGCCTCCTCCTCCGCCTCCTCCACCTCCATGTGTGATGGCCAATACATTTTTTTACTGACCAATTTTGTTTGACTTGTCTTTCCTTTTTACGGGCCAATTTTTTGTAGTCACTTTTTTTAATGGGCAATTTTTTTAACCGGTCACTTTTTTTGATGGCCACTTATCTTTTTTACTTGCCAATTTTTTTCGACTGCTCTTTTTATACGGGCCAATTATTTTTTGGTAGGCCACTGTTTTTTTAATGGCCACTCTTTTTTAACCAGTCACTTTTTTGGATGGCCATTCATCTTTTTTACCGGCCAATTTTTTTCGACTGGTCTTTTTTTTATGGGCCAATTCTTTTTTGATCGGCCACTTTTTTTTAATGGCCACTCCTTTTTTAACCGGTCACTTTTTTTGATGGCCATTTATCTTTTTTACCGGCCAATTTTTTTCACTTTTTTCATGACCATTTTTTTTTACCAGTCAATTTTTTTCTTTAATGGCCACTCTTTTTTAGCCAGTCACTTTTTTTGATGGCCAATTATCTTTTTTAGTGGCCAATTTTTTCAGTTTGACTTTCTTTACCATTTTGAATTAAAGCTTTCGTGACTGGAAGGATTCATATTCTTGGTTCTTTCGGTAAAGTAACGTAGAAGGGAATTTAATTGTTTTATGTTTTTTTTTTTTTTTTTTTTTACCAGTCAAATTTTTTTATGGCCACTCATCTTTTTTTACTGGCAATTCTTTTACTGGTCTCTTTTTTTACGGGCCACCTACCTCTTCCGCCTCCTCCTCCTCCTCCGCCTCCTCCTCCGCCTCCTCCACCTCCATGTGTGATGGCCAATACATTTTTTTACTGACCAATTTTGTTTGACTTGTCTTTCCTTTTTACGGGCCAATTTTTTGTAGTCACTTTTTTTAATGGGCAATTTTTTTAACCGGTCACTTTTTTTGATGGCCACTTATCTTTTTTACTTGCCAATTTTTTTCGACTGCTCTTTTTTTACGGGCCAATTATTTTTTGGTAGGCCACTGTTTTTTTAATGGCCACTCTTTTTTAACCAGTCACTTTTTTGGATGGCCATTCATCTTTTTTACCGGCCAATTTTTTTCGACTGGTCTTTTTTTTATGGGCCAATTCTTTTTTGATCGGCCACTTTTTTTTAATGGCCACTCCTTTTTTAACCGGTCACTTTTTTTGATGGCCATTTATCTTTTTTACCGGCCAATTTTTTTCACTTTTTTCATGACCATTTTTTTTTACCAGTCAATTTTTTTCTTTAATGGCCACTCTTTTTTAGCCAGTCACTTTTTTTGATGGCCAATTATCTTTTTTAGTGGCCAATTTTTTCAGTTTGACTTTCTTTACCATTTTGAATTAAAGCTTTCGTGACTGGAAGGATTCATATTCTTGGTTCTTTCGGTAAAGTAACGTAGAAGGGAATTTAATTGTTTTATGTTTTTATTATTTTATTTTTTTTACCAGTCAAATTTTTTTATGGCCACTCATCTTTTTTTACTGGCAATTCTTTTACTGGTCTCTTTTTTTACGGGCCACCTACCTCTTCCGCCTCCTCCTCCGCCTCCTTCTCCGCCTCCTCCTCAGCCTCCTCCGCCTCCTCGTCCGCCTCCTCGTCCGCCTCCTCGTCCGCCTCCTCCTCCGCCTCCGCCTCCTCCTCCTCCGCCTCCTCCTCCGCCTCCTCCACCTCACTGTGTGATGGCCAATACATTTTTTTACTGACCAATTTTGTTTGACTTGTCTTTCCTTTTTACGGGCCAATTTTTTGTAGTCACTTTTTTTAATGGGCAATTTTTTTAACCGGTCACTTTTTTTGATGGCCACATATCTTTTTAACTGGCCAATTTTTTTTCGACTGGTCTTTTTTTACGAGCCAATTATTTTTTGGTAGGCCACTGTTTTTTTAGTGGCCACTCTTTTTTAACTGGTCACTTTTTTGAATGGCCATTCATCTTTTTTACCGGCCAATTTTTTTCGACTGGTCTTTTTTTACAGACCAATTATTTTTTGATCGGCCACTTTTTTTTAATGGCCACTCTTTTTTGACCGGTCACTTTTTTTGATGGCCATTTATCTTTTTTACCAGCCAATTTTTTTCACTTTTTTCATGACCATTTTTTTTTTACCAGTCAATTTTTTTCATTAATGGCCACTCTTTTTTAAGCAGTTACTTTTTTTGATGGCCAATTATCTTTTTTAGTGGCAAATTTTTTCAGTTTGACTTTCTTTACCATTTTGAATTAAAGCTTTCGTGACTAGAAGGATTCATATTCTTGGTTCTTTCGGTAAAGTAACGTAGAAGGGAATTTAATTGTTTTATGTTTTTATTATTTTTTTTTACCAGTCAAATTTTTTTATGGCCACTCATCTTTTTTTACTGGCAATTCTTTTACTGGTCTCTTTTTTTACGGGCCACCTACCTCTTCCGCCTCCTCCTCCTCCTCCGCCTCCTCCTCCGCCTCCTCCACCTCCATGTGTGATGGCCAATACATTTTTTTACTGACCAATTTTGTTTGACTTGTCTTTCCTTTTTACGGGCCAATTTTTTGTAGTCACTTTTTTTAATGGGCAATTTTTTTAACCGGTCACTTTTTTTGATGGCCACTTATCTTTTTTACTTGCCAATTTTTTTCGACTGCTCTTTTTTTACGGGCCAATTATTTTTTGGTAGGCCACTGTTTTTTTAATGGCCACTCTTTTTTAACCAGTCACTTTTTTGGATGGCCATTCATCTTTTTTACCGGCCAATTTTTTTCGACTGGTCTTTTTTTTATGGGCCAATTCTTTTTTGATCGGCCACTTTTTTTTAATGGCCACTCCTTTTTTAACCGGTCACTTTTTTTGATGGCCATTTATCTTTTTTACCGGCCAATTTTTTTCACTTTTTTCATGACCATTTTTTTTTACCAGTCAATTTTTTTCTTTAATGGCCACTCTTTTTTAGCCAGTCACTTTTTTTGATGGCCAATTATCTTTTTTAGTGGCCAATTTTTTCAGTTTGACTTTCTTTACCATTTTGAATTAAAGCTTTCGTGACTGGAAGGATTCATATTCTTGGTTCTTTCGGTAAAGTAACGTAGAAGGGAATTTAATTGTTTTATGTTTTTATTATTTTATTTTTTTTACCAGTCAAATTTTTTTATGGCCACTCATCTTTTTTTACTGGCAATTCTTTTACTGGTCTCTTTTTTTACGGGCCACCTACCTCTTCCGCCTCCTCCTCCTCCTCCGCCTCCTCCTCCGCCTCCTCCACCTCCATGTGTGATGGCCAATACATTTTTTTACTGACCAATTTTGTTTGACTTGTCTTTCCTTTTTACGGGCCAATTTTTTGTAGTCACTTTTTTTAATGGGCAATTTTTTTAACCGGTCACTTTTTTTGATGGCCACTTATCTTTTTTACTTGCCAATTTTTTTCGACTGCTCTTTTTTTACGGGCCAATTATTTTTTGGTAGGCCACTGTTTTTTTAATGGCCACTCTTTTTTAACCAGTCACTTTTTTGGATGGCCATTCATCTTTTTTACCGGCCAATTTTTTTCGACTGGTCTTTTTTTTATGGGCCAATTCTTTTTTGATCGGCCACTTTTTTTTAATGGCCACTCCTTTTTTAACCGGTCACTTTTTTTGATGGCCATTTATCTTTTTTACCGGCCAATTTTTTTCACTTTTTTCATGACCATTTTTTTTTACCAGTCAATTTTTTTCTTTAATGGCCACTCTTTTTTAGCCAGTCACTTTTTTTGATGGCCAATTATCTTTTTTAGTGGCCAATTTTTTCAGTTTGACTTTCTTTACCATTTTGAATTAAAGCTTTCGTGACTGGAAGGATTCATATTCTTGGTTCTTTGGGTAAAGTAACGTAGAAGGGAATTTAATTGTTTTATGTTTTTATTATTATTTTTTTACCAGTCAAATTTTTTTATGGCCACTCATCTTTTTTTACTGGCAATTCTTTTACTGGTCTCTTTTTTTACGGGCCACCTACCTCTTCCGCCTCCTCCTCCGCCTCCTTCTCCGCCTCCTCCTCAGCCTCCTCCGCCTCCTCGTCCGCCTCCTCGTCCGCCTCCTCCGCCGCCTCCTCCTCCGCCTCCTCCTCCGCCTCCTCCTCCACCTCCTCCACCTCACTGTGTGATGGCCAATACATTTTTTTACTGACCAATTTTGTTTGACTGGTCTTTCGTTTTTACAGGCCAATTTTTTGTAGTCACTTTTTTTAATGGGCAATTTTTTTAACCGGTCACTTTTTTTGATGGCCACTTATCTTTTTAACTGGCCAATTTTTTTCGACTGGTCTTTTTTTACGGGCCAATTATTTTTTGGTAGGCCACTGTTTTTTTAATGGCCACTCTTTTTTAACTGGTCACTTTTTTGGATGGCCATTCATCTTTTTTACCGGCCAATTTTTTTCGACTGGTCTTTTTTTTATGGGCCAATTCTTTTTTGATCGGCCGCTTTTTTTTAATGGCCACTCTTTTTTAACCGGTCACTTTTTTTGATGGCCATTTATCTTTTTTGCCAGCCAATTTTTTTCACTTTTTTCATGACCATTTTTTTTCACCAGTCAAATTTTTTCATTAATGGCCACTCTTTTTTAAGCAGTTACTTTTTTTGATGGCCAATTATCTTTTTTAGTGGCCAATTTTTTCAGTTTGACTTTTTTACCATTTTTAATTAAAGCTTTCGTGACTGCAGGGATTCATATTCTTGGTTCCTTCGGTAAAGTCACGTAGAAGGGAATTTAATTGTTTTATTATTTTATTTTTTTTACCAGTCAAATTTTTTTATGGCCACTCATCTTTTTTACTGGCAATTCTTTTACTGGTCTCTTTTTTTACGGGCCACCTACCTCTTCTGCCACCTCCTCCTCCGCCTCCTTCTCTGCCTCCTCCTCAGCCTCCTCCTCGTCCGCCTCCTCCTCCGCCTCCTCCACCTCACTGTGTGATGGCCAATACATTTTTTTACTGACCAATTTTGTTTGACTTGTCTTTCCTTTTTACGGGCCAATTTTTTGTAGTCACTTTTTTTAATGGGCAATTTTTTTAACCGGTCACTTTTTTTGATGGCCACTTATCTTTTTTACTTGCCAATTTTTTTTGACTGCTCTTTTTTTACAGGCCAATTATTTTTTGGTAGGCCACTGTTTTTTTAATGGCCACTCTTTTTTAACCGGTCACTTTTTTGGATGGCCATTCATCTTTTTTACCGGCCAATTTTTTTCGACTGGTCTTTTTTTTATGGGCCAATTCTTTTTTGATCGGCCACATTTTTTTAATGGCCACTCATTTTTAACCGGTCACTTTTTTTGATGGCCATTTATCTTTTTTACCGGCCAATTTTTTTCACTTTTTTCATGACCATTTTTTTTTTACCAGTGAAATTTTTTCATTAATGGCCACTCTTTTTTAACCAATCACTTTTTTTGATGGCCAATTATCTTTTTTAGTGGCCAATTGTTTCAGTTTGACTTTTTTTACCATTTTGAATTAAAGCTTTCGTGACTGCAGAGATTCATATTCTTGGTTCCTTCGGTTAAGTCACGTAGAAGGGAATTTAATTGTTTTATGTTTTTATTATTATTATTTTTACCAGTCAAATTTTTTTATGGCCACTCATCTTTTTTTACTGGCAATTCTTTTACTGGTCTCTTTTTTTACGGGCCACCTACCTCTTCCGCCTCCTCCTCCTCCGCCTCCTTCTCCGCTTCCTCCTCAGCCTCCTCCGCCTCCTCGTCCGCCTCCTCCTCCGCCTCCTCCTCCGCCTCCTCCTCCGCCTCCTCCGCCTCCTCCGCCTCCTCCTCCGCCTCCTCCACCTCACTGTGTGATGGCCAATACATTTTTTTACTGACCAATTTTGTTTGACTTGTCTTTCCTTTTTACGGGCCAATTTTTTGTAGTCACTTTTTTTAATGGGCAATTTTTTTAACCGGTCACTTTTTTTGATGGCCACTTATCTTTTTTAATTGCCAATTTTTTTCGACTGCTCTTTTTTTACGGGCCAATTATTTTTTGGTAGGCCACTGTTTTTTTAATGGCCACTCTTTTTTAACCAGTCACTTTTTTGGATGGCCATTCATCTTTTTTACCGGCCAATTTTTTTCACTTTTTTCATGACCATTTTTTTTTACCAGTCAATTTTTTTCTTTAATGGCCACTCTTTTTTAGCCAGTCACTTTTTTTGATGGCCAATTATCTTTTTTAGTGGCCAATTTTTTCAGTTTGACTTTCTTTACCATTTTGAATTAAAGCTTTCGTGACTGGAAGGATTCATATTCTTGGTTCTTTCGGTAAAGTAACGTAGAAGGGAATTTAATTGTTTTCTGTTTTTATTATTATTATTATTTTACCAGTCAAATTTTTTTATGGCCACTCATCTTTTTTTACTGGCAATTCTTTTATTGGTCTCTTTTTTTACGGGCCACCTACCTCTTCCGCCTCCTCCTCCTCCTCCGCCTCCTCCTCCGCCTCCTCCTCCGCCTCCTCCTCCGCCTCCTCCTCCTCCGCCTCCTCCTCCGCCTCCTCCACCTCACTGTGTGATGGCCAATACATTTTTTTACTGACCAATTTTGTTTGACTTGTCTTTCCTTTTTACGGGCCAATTTTTTGTAGTCACTTTTTTTAATGGGCAATTTTTTTAACCGGTCACTTTTTTTAATGGCCACTTATCTTTTTTACTTGCCAATTTTTTTCGACTGCTCTTTTTTTACGGGCCAATTATTTTTTGGTAGGCCACTGTTTTTTTAATGGCCACTCTTTTTTAACCGGTCACTTTTTTGGATGGCCATTCATCTTTTTTACCCGGCCAATTTTTTTCGACTGGTTTTTTTTTTATGGGCCAATTCTTTTTTGATCGGCCACATTTTTTTAATGGCCAATCTTTTTTAACCGGTCACTTTTTTGATGGCCATTTATCTTTTTTACCGGCCAATTTTTTTCACTTTTTTCATGACCATTTTTTTTTACCAGTGAAATTTTTTCATTAATGGCCACTCTTTTTTTAACCAGTCACTTTTTTTGATGGCCAATTATCTTTTTTAGTGGCCAATTTTTTCAGTTTGACTTTTTTTACCATTTTGAATTAAAGCTTTCGTGACTGCAGGGATTCATATTCTTGGTTCTTTCGGAAAAGTCACGTAGAAGGGAATTTAATTGTTTTTTTGTTTTTTTTTTACCAGTCAAATTTTTTTATGGCCACTCATCTTTTTTTACTGGCAATTCTTTTACTGGTTTCTTTTTTTACGGGCCACCTACCTCTTCCGCCTCCTCCGCCTCCTCCTCCGACTCCTCCTCCGCCTCCTCCGCCGCCTCCTCCTCCGCCTCCTCCTCCGCCTCCTCTTCCGCCTCCTCCGCCTCCTCCTCCGCCTCCTCCACCTCACTGTGTGATGGCCAATACATTTTTTTACTGACCAATTTTGTTTGACTGGTCTTTCCTTTTTACAGGCCAATTTTTTGTAGTCACTTTTTTTAATGGGCAATTTTTTTAACCGGTCACTTTTTTTGATGGCCACTTATCTTTTTAACTGGCCAATTTTTTTCGACTGGTCTTTTTTTACGGGCCAATTATTTTTTGGTAGGCCACTGTTTTTTTAATGGCCACTCTTTTTTAACTGGTCACTTTTTTGGATGGCCATTCATCTTTTTTACCGGCCAATTTTTTTCGACTGGTCTTTTTTTTATGGGCCAATTCTTTTTTGATCGGCCACTTTTTTTTAATGGCCACTCTTTTTTAACTGGTCACTTTTTTGGATGGCCATTCATCTTTTTTACCGGCCAATTTTTTTCGACTGGTCTTTTTTTTATGGGCCAATTCTTTTTTGATCGGCCACTTTTTTTAATGGCCACTCTTTTTTAACCGGTCACTTTTTTTGATGGCCATTTATCTTTTTTGCAAGCCAATTTTTTTCACTTTTTTCATGACCATTTTTTTTTTACCAGTCAAATTTTTTCATTAATGGCCACTCTTTTTTAAGCAGTTACTTTTTTTGATGGCCAATTATCTTTTTTAGTGGCCAATTTTTTCAGTTTGACTTTTTACCATTTTGAATTAAAGCTTTCGTGACTGCAGGGATTCATATTCTTGGTTCTTTCGGTAAAGTCACGTAGAAGAAAATTTAATCGTTTTATGTTTTTATTATTATTCTTTTTTACCAGTCAAATTTTTTTATGGCCACTCATCTTTTTTTACTGGCAATTCTTTTACTGGTCTCTTTTTTTACGGGCCACCTACCTCTTCCGCCTCCTCCTCCTCCGCCTCCTTCTCCGCCTCCTCCTCAGCCTCCTCCTCCTCCGCCTCCTCGTCCGCCTCCTCCTCCGCCTCCTCCTCCGCCTCCTCCTCCGCCTCCTCCGCCTCCTCCACCTCCTCCTCCGCCTCCTCCACCTCACTGTGTGATGGCCAATACATTTTTTTACTGACCAATTTTGTTTGACTTGTCTTTCCTTTTTACGGGCCAATTTTTTGTAGTCACTTTTTTTAATGGGCAATTTTTTTAACCGGTCACTTTTTTTGATGGCCACTTATCTTTTTTAATTGCCAATTTTTTTCGACTGCTCTTTTTTTACGGGCCAATTATTTTTTGGTAGGCCACTGTTTTTTTAATGGCCACTCTTTTTTAACCAGTCACTTTTTTGGATGGCCATTCATCTTTTTTACCGGCCAATTTTTTTCACTTTTTTCATGACCATTTTTTTTTACCAGTCAATTTTTTTCTTTAATGGCCACTCTTTTTTAGCCAGTCACTTTTTTTGATGGCCAATTATCTTTTTTAGTGGCCAATTTTTTCAGTTTGACTTTCTTTACCATTTTGAATTAAAGCTTTCGTGACTGGAAGGATTCATATTCTTGGTTCTTTCGGTAAAGTAACGTAGAAGGGAATTTAATTGTTTTCTGTTTTTATTATTATTATTATTTTACCAGTCAAATTTTTTTATGGCCACTCATCTTTTTTTACTGGCAATTCTTTTATTGGTCTCTTTTTTTACGGGCCACCTACCTCTTCCGCCTCCTCCTCCTCCTCCGCCTCCTCCTCCGCCTCCTCCTCCGCCTCCTCCTCCTCCGCCTCCTCCTCCGCCTCCTCCACCTCACTGTGTGATGGCCAATACATTTTTTTACTGACCAATTTTGTTTGACTTGTCTTTCCTTTTTACGGGCCAATTTTTTGTAGTCACTTTTTTTAATGGGCAATTTTTTTAACCGGTCACTTTTTTTAATGGCCACTTATCTTTTTTACTTGCCAATTTTTTTCGACTGCTCTTTTTTTACGGGCCAATTATTTTTTGGTAGGCCACTGTTTTTTTAATGGCCACTCTTTTTTAACCGGTCACTTTTTTGGATGGCCATTCATCTTTTTTACCCGGCCAATTTTTTTCGACTGGTTTTTTTTTTATGGGCCAATTCTTTTTTGATCGGCCACATTTTTTTAATGGCCAATCTTTTTTAACCGGTCACTTTTTTGATGGCCATTTATCTTTTTTACCGGCCAATTTTTTTCACTTTTTTCATGACCATTTTTTTTTACCAGTGAAATTTTTTCATTAATGGCCACTCTTTTTTTAACCAGTCACTTTTTTTGATGGCCAATTATCTTTTTTAGTGGCCAATTTTTTCAGTTTGACTTTTTTTACCATTTTGAATTAAAGCTTTCGTGACTGCAGGGATTCATATTCTTGGTTCTTTCGGAAAAGTCACGTAGAAGGGAATTTAATTGTTTTTTTGTTTTTTTTTTACCAGTCAAATTTTTTTATGGCCACTCATCTTTTTTTACTGGCAATTCTTTTACTGGTTTCTTTTTTTACGGGCCACCTACCTCTTCCGCCTCCTCCGCCTCCTCCTCCGACTCCTCCTCCGCCTCCTCCGCCGCCTCCTCCTCCGCCTCCTCCTCCGCCTCCTCTTCCGCCTCCTCCGCCTCCTCCTCCGCCTCCTCCACCTCACTGTGTGATGGCCAATACATTTTTTTACTGACCAATTTTGTTTGACTGGTCTTTCCTTTTTACAGGCCAATTTTTTGTAGTCACTTTTTTTAATGGGCAATTTTTTTAACCGGTCACTTTTTTTGATGGCCACTTATCTTTTTAACTGGCCAATTTTTTTCGACTGGTCTTTTTTTACGGGCCAATTATTTTTTGGTAGGCCACTGTTTTTTTAATGGCCACTCTTTTTTAACTGGTCACTTTTTTGGATGGCCATTCATCTTTTTTACCGGCCAATTTTTTTCGACTGGTCTTTTTTTTATGGGCCAATTCTTTTTTGATCGGCCACTTTTTTTTAATGGCCACTCTTTTTTAACTGGTCACTTTTTTGGATGGCCATTCATCTTTTTTACCGGCCAATTTTTTTCGACTGGTCTTTTTTTTATGGGCCAATTCTTTTTTGATCGGCCACTTTTTTTAATGGCCACTCTTTTTTAACCGGTCACTTTTTTTGATGGCCATTTATCTTTTTTGCAAGCCAATTTTTTTCACTTTTTTCATGACCATTTTTTTTTTACCAGTCAAATTTTTTCATTAATGGCCACTCTTTTTTAAGCAGTTACTTTTTTTGATGGCCAATTATCTTTTTTAGTGGCCAATTTTTTCAGTTTGACTTTTTACCATTTTGAATTAAAGCTTTCGTGACTGCAGGGATTCATATTCTTGGTTCCTTCGGTAAAGTCACGTAGAAGAAAATTTAATCGTTTTATGTTTTTATTATTATTCTTTTTTACCAGTCAAATTTTTTTATGGCCACTCATCTTTTTTTACTGGCAATTCTTTTACTGGTCTCTTTTTTTACGGGCCACCTACCTCTTCCGCCTCCTCCTCCTCCGCCTCCTTCTCCGCCTCCTCCTCAGCCTCCTCCTCCTCCGCCTCCTCGTCCGCCTCCTCCTCCGCCTCCTCCTCCGCCTCCTCCTCCGCCTCCTCCGCCTCCTCCGCCTCCTCCTCCGCCTCCTCCACCTCACTGTGTGATGGCCAATACATTTTTTTACTGACCAATTTTGTTTGACTTGTCTTTCCTTTTTACGGTCCAATTTATTGTCACTTTTTTTAATGGGCAATTTTTTTAACCGGTCACTTTTTTTGATGGCCACTTATCTTTTTTACTTGCCAATTTTTTTCCACTGCTCTTTTTTTATGGGCCAATTATTTTTTGGTAGGCCACTGTTTTTTTAATGGCCACTCTTTTTTAACCGGTCACTTTTTTGGATGGCCATTCATCTTTTTTACCGGCCAATTTTTTTCGACTGGTCTTTTTTTTATGGGCCAATTCTTTTTTGATCGGCCACTTTTTTTTAATGGCCACTCTTTTTTAACCGGTCACTATTTTTGATGGCCATTTATCTTTTTTGCCAGCCAATTTTTTCACTTTTTTCATGACCATTTTTTTTTTACCAGTCAAATTTTTTCATTAATGGCCACTCTTTTTTAAGCAGTTACTTTTTTTGATGGCCACATCTTTTTTAGAGGCCAATTTTTTCAGTTTGTCTTTTTTACCATTTTGAATTAAAGCTTTCGTGACTGCAGGGATTCATATTCTTGGTTCCTTCGGTAAAGTCACGTAGAAGGGAATTTAATTGTTTTATGTTTTTATTATTTTATTTTTTTACCAGTCAAACTTTTTTATGGCCACTCATCTTTTTTTACTGGCCAATTATTTTACTGGTCTCTTTTTTTACAGGCCACCTACCTCTTCCGCGTCCTCCTCCGCCTCCACCTCCGCCTCCTCCTCCGCCTCCTCCTCCGCCTCCTCCGCCGCCTCCTCCTCCGCCTCCTCCTCCGCCTCCTCCACCTCCTCCACCTCACTGTGTGATGGCCAATACATTTTTTTACTGACCAATTTTGTTTGACTGGTCTTTCGTTTTTACAGGCCAATTTTTTGTAGTAACTTTTTTTAATGGGCAATTTTTTTAACCGGTCACTTTTTTTGATGGCCACTTATCTTTTTAACTGGCCAATTTTTTTCGACTGGTCTTTTTTTACGGGCCAATTATTTTTTGGTAGGCCACTGTTTTTTTAATGGCCACTCTTTTTTAACTGGTCACTTTTTTGGATGGCCATTCATCTTTTTTACCGGCCAATTTTTTTCGACTGGTCTTTTTTTTATGGGCCAATTCTTTTTTGATGGGCCGCCTTTTTTTAATGGCCACTCTTTTTTAACCGGTCACTTTTTTTGATGGCCATTTATCTTTTTTGCCAGGCAATTTTTTTCACTTTTTTCATGACCATTTTTTTTCACCAGTCAAATTTTTTCATTAATGGCCACTCTTTTTTAAGCAGTTACTTTTTTTGATGGCCAATTATCTTTTTTAGTGGCCAATTTTTTCAGTTTGACTTTTTTACCATTTTGAATAAAAACTTTCGTGACTGCAGGGATTCATATTCTTGGTTCCTTCGGTAAAGTCACGTAGAAGGGAATTTAATTGTTTTATTATTTTATTTTTTTTACCAGTCAAATTTTTTTATGGCCACTCATCTTTTTTTAGTGGCAATTCTTTTACTGGTCTCTTTTTTTACGGGCCACCTACCTCTTCTGCCACCTCCTCCTCCGCCTCCTTCTCCGCCTCCTCCTCAGCCTCCTCCTCGTCCGCCTCCTCCTCCGCCTCCTCCACCTCACTGTGTGATGGCCAATACATTTTTTTACTGACCAATTTTGTTTGACTTGTCTTTCCTTTTTACGGGCCAATTTTTTGTAGTCACTTTTTTTAATGGGCAATTTTTTTAACCGGTCACTTTTTTTGATGGCCACTTATCTTTTTTACTTGCCAATTTTTTTCGACTGCTCTTTTTTTACGGGCCAATTATTTTTTGGTAGGCCACTGTTTTTTTAATGGCCACTCTTTTTTAACCAGTCACTTTTTTGGATGGCCATTCATCTTTTTTACCGGCCAATTTTTTTCGACTGGTCTTTTTTTTATGTGCCAATTCTTTTTTGATCGGCCACTTTTTTTTAATGGCCACTCCTTTTTTAACCGGTCACTTTTTTTGATGGCCATTTATCTTTTTTACCGGCCAATTTTTTTCACTTTTTTCATGACCATTTTTTTTTACCAGTCAATTTTTTTCTTTAATGGCCACTCTTTTTTAGCCAGTCACTTTTTTTGATGGCCAATTATCTTTTTTAGTGGCCAATTTTTTCAGTTTGACTTTCTTTACCATTTTGAATTAAAGCTTTCGTGACTGGAAGGATTCATATTCTTGGTTCTTTCGGTAAAGTAACGTAGAAGGGAATTTAATTGTTTTATGTTTTTATTATTTTATTTTTTTTACCAGTCAAATTTTTTTATGGCCACTCATCTTTTTTTACTGGCAATTCTTTTACTGGTCTCTTTTTTTACGGGCCACCTACCTCTTCTGCCTCCTCCTCCGCCTCCTCCTCCGCCTCCTCTTCCGCCTCCTCCGCCTCCTCCTCCGCCTCCTCTTCCGCCTCCTCCTCCTCCTCCGCCTCCGCCTCCTCCTCCTCCTCCGCCTCCGCCTCCTCTTCCGCCTCCTCCTCCGCCTCCTCCTCTGCCTCCTCCGCCTCCCCCTCCGCCTCCTCCGCCTCCTCCTCCACCTCCATGTGTGATGGCCAATACATTTTTTTACTGACCAATTTTGTTTGACTTGTCTTTCCTTTTTACGGGCCAATTTTTTGTAGTCACTTTTTTTAATGGGCAATTTTTTTAACCGGTCACTTTTTTTGATGGCCACTTATCTTTTTTACTGGCCAATTTTTTTCGACTGGTCTTTTTTTACGGGCCAATTATTTTTTGGTAGGCCACTGTTTTTTTAATGGCCACTCTTTTTTAACTGGTCACTTTTTTGGATGGCCATTCATCTTTTTTACTGGCCAATTTTTTTCGACTGCTCTTTTTTTACGGGCCAATTATTTTTTGGTAGGCCACTGTTTTTTTAATGGCCACTCTTTTTTAACCAGTCACATTTTTGGATGGCCATTCATCTTTTTTACCGGCCAATTTTTTTCGACTGGTCTTTTTTTTATGGGCCAATTCTTTTTTGATCGGCCACTTTTTTTTAATGGCCACTCTTTTTTAACCGGTCACTTTTTTTGATGGCCATTTATCTTTTTTACCGGCCAATTTTTTTCACTTTTTTCATGACCATTTTTTTTTACCAGTCAATTTTTTTCTTTAATGGCCACTCTTTTTTAGCCAGTCACTTTTTTTGATGGCCAATTATCTTTTTTAGTGGCCAATTTTTTCAGTTTGACTTTCTTTACCATTTTGAATTAAAGCTTTCGTGACTGGAAGGATTCATATTCTTGGTTCTTTCGGTAAAGTAACGTAGAAGGGAATTTAATTGTTTTCTGTTTTTATTATTATTATTTTTTTACCAGTCAAATTTTTTTATGGCCACTCATCTTTTTTTACTGGCAATTCTTTTATTGGTCTCTTTTTTTACGGGCCACCTACCTCTTCCGCCTCCTCCTCCTCCTCCGCCTCCTTCTCCGCCTCCTCCTCAGCCTCCTCCGCCTCCTCGTCCGCCTCCTCGTCCGCCTCCTCCTCCGCCTCCTCCTCCGCCTCCTCCTCCGCCTCCTCCTCCGCCTCCTCCTCCTCTGCCTCCTCCTCCGCCTCCTCCACCTCACTGTGTGATGGCCAATACATTTTTTTACTGACCAATTTTGTTTGACTTGTCTTTCCTTTTTACGGGCCAATTTTTTGTAGTCACTTTTTTTAATGGGCAATTTTTTTAACCGGTCACTTTTTTTAATGGCCACTTATCTTTTTTACTTGCCAATTTTTTTCGACTGCTCTTTTTTTACGGGCCAATTATTTTTTGGTAGGCCACTGTTTTTTTAATGGCCAATCTTTTTTAACCGGTCACTTTTTTGATGGCCATTTATCTTTTTTACCGGCCAATTTTTTTCACTTTTTTCATGACCATTTTTTTTTACCAGTGAAATTTTTTCATTAATGGCCACTCTTTTTTTAACCAGTCACTTTTTTTGATGGCCAATTATCTTTTTTAGTGGCCAATTTTTTCAGTTTGACTTTTTTTACCATTTTGAATTAAAGCTTTCGTGACTGCAGGGATTCATATTCTTGGTTCTTTCGGTAAAGTCACGTAGAAGGGAATTTAATTGTTTTTTTGTTTTTTTTTTACCAGTCAAATTTTTTTATGGCCACTCATCTTTTTTTACTGGCAATTCTTTTACTGGTTTCTTTTTTTACGGGCCACCTACCTCTTCCGCCTCCTCCGCCTCCTCCTCCGACTCCTCCTCCGCCTCCTCCGCCGCCTCCTCCTCCGCCTCCTCCTCCGCCTCCTCTTCCGCCTCCTCCGCCTCCTCCTCCGCCTCCTCCACCTCACTGTGTGATGGCCAATACATTTTTTTACTGACCAATTTTGTTTGACTGGTCTTTCGTTTTTACAGGCCAATTTTTTGTAGTCACTTTTTTTAATGGGCAATTTTTTTAACCGTTCACTTTTTTTGATGGCCACTTATCTTTTTTACTGGCCAATTTTTTTCGACTGGTCTTTTTTTACGGGCCAATTATTTTTTGGTAGGCCACTGTTTTTTTAATGGCCACTCTTTTTTAACTGGTCACTTTTTTGGATGGCCATTCATCTTTTTTACTGGCCAATTTTTTTCGACTGGTCTTTTTTTTATGGGCCAATTATTTTTTGATCGGCCACTTTTTTTTAATGGCCACTCTTTTTTAACTGGTCACTTTTTTGGATGGCCATTCATCTTTTTTACCGGCCAATTTTTTTCGACTGGTCTTTTTTTTATCGGCCAATTCTTTTTTGATCGGCCACTTTTTTTAATGGCCACTCTTTTTTAACCGGTCACTTTTTTTGATGGCCATTTATCTTTTTTGCAAGCCAATTTTTTTCACTTTTTTCATGACCATTTTTTTTTTACCAGTCAAATTTTTTCATTAATGGCCACTCTTTTTTAAGCAGTTACTTTTTTTGATGGCCAATTATCTTTTTTAGTGGCCAATTTTTTCAGTTTGACTTTTTTACCATTTTGAATTAAAGCTTTCGTGACTGCAGGGATTCATATTCTTGGTTCCTTCGGTAAAGTCACGTAGAAGAGAATTTAATCGTTTTATGTTTTTATTATTATTTTTTTTACCAGTCAAATTTTTTTATGGCCACTCATCTTTTTTTACTGGCAATTCTTTTACTGGTCTCTTTTTTTACGGGCCACCTACCTCTTCCGCCTCCTCCTCCTCCGCCTCCTTCTCCGCCTCCTCCTCAGCCTCCTCCTCCTCCGCCTCCTCGTCCGCCTCCTCCTCCGCCTCCTCCTCCGCCTCCTCCTCCGCCTCCTCCGCCTCCTCCGCCTCCTCCTCCGCCTCCTCCACCTCACTGTGTGATGGCCAATACATTTTTTTACTGACCAATTTTGTTTGACTTGTCTTTCCTTTTTACGGGCCAATTTATTGTCACTTTTTTTAATGGGCAATTTTTTTAACCGGTCACTTTTTTTGATGGCCACTTATCTTTTTTACTTGCCAATTTTTTTCGACTGCTCTTTTTTTATGGGCCAATTATTTTTTGGTAGGCCACTGTTTTTTTAATGGCCACTCTTTTTTAACCGGTCACTTTTTTGGATGGCCATTCATCTTTTTTACCGGCCAATTTTTTTCGACTGGTCTTTTTTTTATGGGCCAATTCTTTTTTGATCGGCCACTTTTTTTTAATGGCCACTCTTTTTTAACCGGTCACTATTTTTGATGGCCATTTATCTTTTTTGCCAGCCAATTTTTTCACTTTTTTCATGACCATTTTTTTTTTACCAGTCAAATTTTTTCATTAATGGCCACTCTTTTTTAAGCAGTTACTTTTTTTGATGGCCACATCTTTTTTAGAGGCCAATTTTTTCAGTTTGACTTTTTTACCATTTTGAATTAAAGCTTTCGTGACTGCAGGGATTCATATTCTTGGTTCCTTCGGTAAAGTCACGTAGAAGAGAATTTAATCGTTTTATGTTTTTATTATTATTTTTTTTACCAGTCAAATTTTTTTATGGCCACTCATCTTTTTTTACTGGCAATTCTTTTACTGGTCTCTTTTTTTACGGGCCACCTACCTCTTCCGCCTCCTCCTCCTCCGCCTCCTTCTCCGCCTCCTCCTCAGCCTCCTCCTCCTCCGCCTCCTCGTCCGCCTCCTCCTCCGCCTCCTCCTCCGCCTCCTCCTCCGCCTCCTCCGCCTCCTCCGCCTCCTCCTCCGCCTCCTCCACCTCACTGTGTGATGGCCAATACATTTTTTTACTGACCAATTTTGTTTGACTTGTCTTTCCTTTTTACGGGCCAATTTATTGTCACTTTTTTTAATGGGCAATTTTTTTAACCGGTCACTTTTTTTGATGGCCACTTATCTTTTTTACTTGCCAATTTTTTTCGACTGCTCTTTTTTTATGGGCCAATTATTTTTTGGTAGGCCACTGTTTTTTTAATGGCCACTCTTTTTTAACCGGTCACTTTTTTGGATGGCCATTCATCTTTTTTACCGGCCAATTTTTTTCGACTGGTCTTTTTTTTATGGGCCAATTCTTTTTTGATCGGCCACTTTTTTTTAATGGCCACTCTTTTTTAACCGGTCACTATTTTTGATGGCCATTTATCTTTTTTGCCAGCCAATTTTTTCACTTTTTTCATGACCATTTTTTTTTTACCAGTCAAATTTTTTCATTAATGGCCACTCTTTTTTAAGCAGTTACTTTTTTTGATGGCCACATCTTTTTTAGAGGCCAATTTTTTCAGTTTGACTTTTTTACCATTTTGAATTAAAGCTTTCGTGACTGCAGGGATTCATATTCTTGGTTCCTTCGGTAAAGTCACGTAGAAGGGAATTTAATTGTTTTATGTTTTTATTATTTTATTTTTTTACCAGTCAAACTTTTTTATGGCCACTCATCTTTTTTTACTGGCCAATTATTTTACTGGTCTCTTTTTTTACAGGCCACCTACCTCTTCCGCGTCCTCCTCCGCCTCCACCTCCGCCTCCTCCTCCGCCTCCTCCGCCGCCTCCTCCTCCGCCTCCTCCTCCGCCTCCTCCTCCACCTCCTCCACCTCACTGTGTGATGGCCAATACATTTTTTTACTGACCAATTTTGTTTGACTGGTCTTTCGTTTTTACAGGCCAATTTTTTGTAGTAACTTTTTTTAATGGGCAATTTTTTTAACCGGTCACTTTTTTTGATGGCCACTTATCTTTTTAACTGGCCAATTTTTTTCGACTGGTCTTTTTTTACGGGCTAATTATTTTTTGGTAGGCCACTGTTTTTTTAATGGCCACTCTATTTTAACTGGTCACTTTTTTGGATGGCCATTCATCTTTTTTACCGGCCAATTTTTTTCGACTGGTCTTTTTTTTATGGGCCAATTCTTTTTTGATCGGCCGCTTTTTTTTAATGGCCACTCTTTTTTAACCGGTCACTTTTTTTGATGGCCATTTATCTTTTTTGCCAGCCAATTTTTTTCACTTTTTTCATGACCATTTTTTTTCACCAGTCAAATTTTTTCATTAATGGCCACTCTTTTTTAAGCAGTTACTTTTTTTGATGGCCAATTATCTTTTTTAGTGGCCAATTTTTTCAGTTTGACTTTTTTACCATTTTGAATTAAAGCTTTCGTGACTGCAGGGATTCATATTCTTGGTTCCTTCGGTAAAGTCACGTAGAAGGGAATTTAATTGTTTTATTATTTTATTTTTTTTACCAGTCAAATTTTTTTATGGCCACTCATCTTTTTTTACTGGCAATTCTTTTACTGGTCTCTTTTTTTACGGGCCACCTACCTCTTCTGCCTCCTCCTCCGCCTCCTCCTCCGCCTCCTCTTCCGCCTCCTCCGCCTCCTCCTCCGCCTCCTCTTCCGCCTCCTCCTCCTCCTCCGCCTCCGCCTCCTCCTCCTCCTCCGCCTCCGCCTCCTCTTCCGCCTCCTCCTCCGCCTCCTCCTCTGCCTCCTCCGCCTCCCCCTCCGCCTCCTCCGCCTCCTCCTCCACCTCCATGTGTGATGGCCAATACATTTTTTTACTGACCAATTTTGTTTGACTTGTCTTTCCTTTTTACGGGCCAATTTTTTGTAGTCACTTTTTTTAATGGGCAATTTTTTTAACCGGTCACTTTTTTTGATGGCCACTTATCTTTTTTACTGGCCAATTTTTTTCGACTGGTCTTTTTTTACGGGCCAATTATTTTTTGGTAGGCCACTGTTTTTTTAATGGCCACTCTTTTTTAACTGGTCACTTTTTTGGATGGCCATTCATCTTTTTTACTGGCCAATTTTTTTCGACTGCTCTTTTTTTACGGGCCAATTATTTTTTGGTAGGCCACTGTTTTTTTAATGGCCACTCTTTTTTAACCAGTCACATTTTTGGATGGCCATTCATCTTTTTTACCGGCCAATTTTTTTCGACTGGTCTTTTTTTTATGGGCCAATTCTTTTTTGATCGGCCACTTTTTTTTAATGGCCACTCTTTTTTAACCGGTCACTTTTTTTGATGGCCATTTATCTTTTTTACCGGCCAATTTTTTTCACTTTTTTCATGACCATTTTTTTTTACCAGTCAATTTTTTTCTTTAATGGCCACTCTTTTTTAGCCAGTCACTTTTTTTGATGGCCAATTATCTTTTTTAGTGGCCAATTTTTTCAGTTTGACTTTCTTTACCATTTTGAATTAAAGCTTTCGTGACTGGAAGGATTCATATTCTTGGTTCTTTCGGTAAAGTAACGTAGAAGGGAATTTAATTGTTTTCTGTTTTTATTATTATTATTTTTTTACCAGTCAAATTTTTTTATGGCCACTCATCTTTTTTTACTGGCAATTCTTTTATTGGTCTCTTTTTTTACGGGCCACCTACCTCTTCCGCCTCCTCCTCCTCCTCCGCCTCCTTCTCCGCCTCCTCCTCAGCCTCCTCCGCCTCCTCGTCCGCCTCCTCGTCCGCCTCCTCCTCCGCCTCCTCCTCCGCCTCCTCCTCCGCCTCCTCCTCCGCCTCCTCCTCCTCTGCCTCCTCCTCCGCCTCCTCCACCTCACTGTGTGATGGCCAATACATTTTTTTACTGACCAATTTTGTTTGACTTGTCTTTCCTTTTTACGGGCCAATTTTTTGTAGTCACTTTTTTTAATGGGCAATTTTTTTAACCGGTCACTTTTTTTAATGGCCACTTATCTTTTTTACTTGCCAATTTTTTTCGACTGCTCTTTTTTTACGGGCCAATTATTTTTTGGTAGGCCACTGTTTTTTTAATGGCCAATCTTTTTTAACCGGTCACTTTTTTGATGGCCATTTATCTTTTTTACCGGCCAATTTTTTTCACTTTTTTCATGACCATTTTTTTTTACCAGTGAAATTTTTTCATTAATGGCCACTCTTTTTTTAACCAGTCACTTTTTTTGATGGCCAATTATCTTTTTTAGTGGCCAATTTTTTCAGTTTGACTTTTTTTACCATTTTGAATTAAAGCTTTCGTGACTGCAGGGATTCATATTCTTGGTTCTTTCGGTAAAGTCACGTAGAAGGGAATTTAATTGTTTTTTTGTTTTTTTTTTACCAGTCAAATTTTTTTATGGCCACTCATCTTTTTTTACTGGCAATTCTTTTACTGGTTTCTTTTTTTACGGGCCACCTACCTCTTCCGCCTCCTCCGCCTCCTCCTCCGACTCCTCCTCCGCCTCCTCCGCCGCCTCCTCCTCCGCCTCCTCCTCCGCCTCCTCTTCCGCCTCCTCCGCCTCCTCCTCCGCCTCCTCCACCTCACTGTGTGATGGCCAATACATTTTTTTACTGACCAATTTTGTTTGACTGGTCTTTCGTTTTTACAGGCCAATTTTTTGTAGTCACTTTTTTTAATGGGCAATTTTTTTAACCGTTCACTTTTTTTGATGGCCACTTATCTTTTTTACTGGCCAATTTTTTTCGACTGGTCTTTTTTTACGGGCCAATTATTTTTTGGTAGGCCACTGTTTTTTTAATGGCCACTCTTTTTTAACTGGTCACTTTTTTGGATGGCCATTCATCTTTTTTACTGGCCAATTTTTTTCGACTGGTCTTTTTTTTATGGGCCAATTATTTTTTGATCGGCCACTTTTTTTTAATGGCCACTCTTTTTTAACTGGTCACTTTTTTGGATGGCCATTCATCTTTTTTACCGGCCAATTTTTTTCGACTGGTCTTTTTTTTATCGGCCAATTCTTTTTTGATCGGCCACTTTTTTTAATGGCCACTCTTTTTTAACCGGTCACTTTTTTTGATGGCCATTTATCTTTTTTGCAAGCCAATTTTTTTCACTTTTTTCATGACCATTTTTTTTTTACCAGTCAAATTTTTTCATTAATGGCCACTCTTTTTTAAGCAGTTACTTTTTTTGATGGCCAATTATCTTTTTTAGTGGCCAATTTTTTCAGTTTGACTTTTTTACCATTTTGAATTAAAGCTTTCGTGACTGCAGGGATTCATATTCTTGGTTCCTTCGGTAAAGTCACGTAGAAGGGAATTTAATCGTTTTATGTTTTTATTATTATTTTTTTTACCAGTCAAATTTTTTTATGGCCACTCATCTTTTTTTACTGGCAATTCTTTTACTGGTCTCTTTTTTTACGGGCCACCTACCTCTTCCGCCTCCTCCTCCTCCGCCTCCTTCTCCGCCTCCTCCTCAGCCTCCTCCTCCTCCGCCTCCTCGTCCGCCTCCTCCTCCGCCTCCTCCTCCGCCTCCTCCTCCGCCTCCTCCGCCTCCTCCGCCTCCTCCTCCGCCTCCTCCACCTCACTGTGTGATGGCCAATACATTTTTTTACTGACCAATTTTGTTTGACTTGTCTTTCCTTTTTACGGGCCAATTTATTGTCACTTTTTTTAATGGGCAATTTTTTTAACCGGTCACTTTTTTTGATGGCCACTTATCTTTTTTACTTGCCAATTTTTTTCGACTGCTCTTTTTTTATGGGCCAATTATTTTTTGGTAGGCCACTGTTTTTTTAATGGCCACTCTTTTTTAACCGGTCACTTTTTTGGATGGCCATTCATCTTTTTTACCGGCCAATTTTTTTCGACTGGTCTTTTTTTTATGGGCCAATTCTTTTTTGATCGGCCACTTTTTTTTAATGGCCACTCTTTTTTAACCGGTCACTATTTTTGATGGCCATTTATCTTTTTTGCCAGCCAATTTTTTCACTTTTTTCATGACCATTTTTTTTTTACCAGTCAAATTTTTTCATTAATGGCCACTCTTTTTTAAGCAGTTACTTTTTTTGATGGCCACATCTTTTTTAGAGGCCAATTTTTTCAGTTTGACTTTTTTACCATTTTGAATTAAAGCTTTCGTGACTGCAGGGATTCATATTCTTGGTTCCTTCGGTAAAGTCACGTAGAAGGGAATTTAATTGTTTTATGTTTTTATTATTTTATTTTTTTACCAGTCAAACTTTTTTATGGCCACTCATCTTTTTTTACTGGCCAATTATTTTACTGGTCTCTTTTTTTACAGGCCACCTACCTCTTCCGCGTCCTCCTCCGCCTCCACCTCCGCCTCCTCCTCCGCCTCCTCCGCCGCCTCCTCCTCCGCCTCCTCCTCCGCCTCCTCCTCCACCTCCTCCACCTCACTGTGTGATGGCCAATACATTTTTTTACTGACCAATTTTGTTTGACTGGTCTTTCGTTTTTACAGGCCAATTTTTTGTAGTAACTTTTTTTAATGGGCAATTTTTTTAACCGGTCACTTTTTTTGATGGCCACTTATCTTTTTAACTGGCCAATTTTTTTCGACTGGTCTTTTTTTACGGGCTAATTATTTTTTGGTAGGCCACTGTTTTTTTAATGGCCACTCTATTTTAACTGGTCACTTTTTTGGATGGCCATTCATCTTTTTTACCGGCCAATTTTTTTCGACTGGTCTTTTTTTTATGGGCCAATTCTTTTTTGATCGGCCGCTTTTTTTTAATGGCCACTCTTTTTTAACCGGTCACTTTTTTTGATGGCCATTTATCTTTTTTGCCAGCCAATTTTTTTCACTTTTTTCATGACCATTTTTTTTCACCAGTCAAATTTTTTCATTAATGGCCACTCTTTTTTAAGCAGTTACTTTTTTTGATGGCCAATTATCTTTTTTAGTGGCCAATTTTTTCAGTTTGACTTTTTTACCATTTTGAATTAAAGCTTTCGTGACTGCAGGGATTCATATTCTTGGTTCCTTCGGTAAAGTCACGTAGAAGGGAATTTAATTGTTTTATTATTTTATTTTTTTTACCAGTCAAATTTTTTTATGGCCACTCATCTTTTTTTACTGGCAATTCTTTTACTGGTCTCTTTTTTTACGGGCCACCTACCTCTTCTGCCACCTCCTCCTCCGCCTCCTTCTCCGCCTCCTCCTCAGCCTCCTCCTCGTCCGCCTCCTCCTCCGCCTCCTCCACCTCACTGTGTGATGGCCAATACATTTTTTTACTGACCAATTTTGTTTGACTTGTCTTTCCTTTTTACGGGCCAATTTTTTGTAGTCACTTTTTTTAATGGGCAATTTTTTTAACCGGTCACTTTTTTTGATGGCCACTTATCTTTTTTAATTGCCAATTTTTTTCGACTGGTCTTTTTTTATGGGCCAATTCTTTTTTGATCGGCCACATTTTTTTAATGGCCACTCATTTTTAACCGGTCACTTTTTTTGATGGCCATTTATCTTTTTTACCGGCCAATTTTTTTCACTTTTTTCATGACCATTTTTTTTTTTACCAGTGAAATTTTTTCATTAATGGCCACTCTTTTTTAACCAATCACTTTTTTTGATGGCCAATTATCTTTTTTAGTGGCCAATTTTTTCAGTTTGACTTTTTTTACCATTTTGAATAAAAGCTTTCGTGACTGCAGAGATTCATATTCTTGGTTCCTTCGGTTAAGTCACGTAGAAGGGAATTTAATTGTTTTATGTTTTTATTATTATTTTTTTTACCAGTCAAATTTTTTTATGGCCACTCATCTTTTTTTACTGGCAATTCTTTTACTGGTCTCTTTTTTTACGGGCCACCTACCTCTTCCGCCTCCTCCTCCGCCTCCTCCTCCGACTCCTCCTCCGCCTCCTCCGCCGCCTCCTCCTCCGCCTCCTCCTCCGCCTCCTCCTCCTCCGCCTCCTCCGCCTCCTCAGCCTCCTCCACCTCACTGTGTGATGGCCAATACATTTTTTTACTGACCAATTTTGTTTGACTGGTCTTTCGTTTTTACAGGCCAATTTTTTGTAGTAACTTTTTTTAATGGGCAATTTTTTTAACCGGTCACTTTTTTTGATGGCCACTTATCTTTTTAACTGGCCAATTTTTTTCGACTGGTCTTTTTTTACGGGCCAATTATTTTTTGGTAGGCCACTGTTTTTTTAATGGCCACTCTTTTTTAACTGGTCACTTTTTTGGATGGCCATTCATCTTTTTTACCGGCCAATTTTTTTCGACTGGTCTTTTTTTTATGGGCCAATTCTTTTTTGATCGGCCGCTTTTTTTTAATGGCCACTCTTTTTTAACCGGTCACTTTTTTTGATGGCCATTTATCTTTTTTGCCAGCCAATTTTTTTCACTTTTTTCATGACCATTTTTTTTCACCAGTCAAATTTTTTCATTAATGGCCACTCTTTTTTAAGCAGTTACTTTTTTTGATGGCCAATTATCTTTTTTAGTGGCCAATTTTTTCAGTTTGACTTTTTTACCATTTTGAATTAAAGCTTTCGTGACTGCAGGGATTCATATTCTTGGTTCCTTCGGTAAAGTCACGTAGAAGGGAATTTAATTGTTTTATTATTATTATTTTTTTACCAGTCAAATTTTTTTATGGCCACTCATCTTTTTTTACTGGCAATTCTTTTACTGGTCTCTTTTTTTACGGGCCACCTACCTCTTCTGCCACCTCCTCCTCCGCCTCCTTCTCTGCCTCCTCCTCAGCCTCCTCCTCGTCTGCCTCCTCCTCCGCCTCCTCCACCTCACTGTGTGATGGCCAATACATTTTTTTACTGACCAATTTTGTTTGACTTGTCTTTCCTTTTTACGGGCCAATTTTTTGTAGTCACTTTTTTTAATGGGCAATTTTTTTAACCGGTCACTTTTTTTGATGGCCACTTATCTTTTTTACTTGCCAATTTTTTTCGACTGGTCTTTTTTTACGGGCCAATTATTTTTTGGTAGGCCACTGTTTTTTTAATGGCCACTCTTTTTTAACCGGTCACTTTTTGGGATGGCCATTCATCTTTTTTACCGGCCAATTTTTTTCGACTGGTCTTTTTTTTATGGGCCAATTCTTTTTTGATCGGCCACATTTTTTTAATGGCCACTCATTTTTAACCGGTCACTTTTTTTGATGGTCATTTATCTTTTTTACCGGCCAATTTTTTTCACTTTTTTCATGACCATTTTTTTTTTACCAGTGAAATTTTTTCATTAATGGCCACTCTTTTTTAACCAATCACTTTTTTTGATGGCCAATTATCTTTTTTAGTGGCCAATTTTTTCAGTTTGACTTTTTTTACCATTTTGAATTAAAGCTTTCGTGACTGCAGAGATTCATATTCTTGGTTCCTTCGGTTAAGTCACGTAGAAGGGAATTTAATTGTTTTATGTTTTTATTATTATTTTTTTTACCAGTCAAATTTTTTTATGGCCACTCATCTTTTTTTACTGGCAATTCTTTTACTGGTCTCTTTTTTTACGGGCCACCTACCTCTTCCGCCTCCTCCTCCGCCTCCTCCTCCGACTCCTCCTCCACCTCCTCCGCCGCCTCCTCCTCCGCCTCCTCCTCCGCCTCCTCCTCCTCCGCCTCCTCCGCCTCCTCAGCCTCCTCCACCTCACTGTGTGATGGCCAATACATTTTTTTACTGACCAATTTTGTTTGACTGGTCTTTCGTTTTTACAGGCCAATTTTTTTATGTCACTTTTTTTAATGGGCAATTTTTTTAACCGTTCACTTTTTTTGATGGCCACTTATCTTTTTTACTGGCCAATTTTTTTCGACTGGTCTTTTTTTACGGGCCAATTATTTTTTGGTAGGCCACTGTTTTTTTAATGGCCACTCTTTTTTAACTGGTCACTTTTTTGGATGGCCATTCATCTTTTTTACCGGCCAATTTTTTTCGACTGGTCTTTTTTTTATCGGCCAATTCTTTTTTGATCGGCCACTTTTTTTAATGGCCACTCTTTTTTAACCGGTCACTTTTTTTGATGGCCATTTATCTTTTTTGCAAGCCAATTTTTTTCACTTTTTTCATGACCATTTTTTTTTTACCAGTCAAATTTTTTCATTAATGGCCACTCTTTTTTAAGCAGTTACTTTTTTTGATGGCCAATTATCTTTTTTAGTGGCCAATTTTTTCAGTTTGACTTTTTTACCATTTTGAATTAAAGCTTTCGTGACTGCAGGGATTCATATTCTTGGTTCCTTCGGTAAAGTCACGTAGAAGGGAATTTAATCGTTTTATGTTTTTATTATTATTTTTTTTACCAGTCAAATTTTTTTATGGCCACTCATCTTTTTTTACTGGCAATTCTTTTACTGGTCTCTTTTTTTACGGGCCACCTACCTCTTCCGCCTCCTCCTCCTCCGCCTCCTTCTCCGCCTCCTCCTCAGCCTCCTCCTCCTCCGCCTCCTCGTCCGCCTCCTCCTCCGCCTCCTCCTCCGCCTCCTCCTCCGCCTCCTCCGCCTCCTCCGCCTCCTCCTCCGCCTCCTCCACCTCACTGTGTGATGGCCAATACATTTTTTTACTGACCAATTTTGTTTGACTTGTCTTTCCTTTTTACGGGCCAATTTATTGTCACTTTTTTTAATGGGCAATTTTTTTAACCGGTCACTTTTTTTGATGGCCACTTATCTTTTTTACTTGCCAATTTTTTTCGACTGCTCTTTTTTTATGGGCCAATTATTTTTTGGTAGGCCACTGTTTTTTTAATGGCCACTCTTTTTTAACCGGTCACTTTTTTGGATGGCCATTCATCTTTTTTACCGGCCAATTTTTTTCGACTGGTCTTTTTTTTATGGGCCAATTCTTTTTTGATCGGCCACTTTTTTTTAATGGCCACTCTTTTTTAACCGGTCACTATTTTTGATGGCCATTTATCTTTTTTGCCAGCCAATTTTTTCACTTTTTTCATGACCATTTTTTTTTTACCAGTCAAATTTTTTCATTAATGGCCACTCTTTTTTAAGCAGTTACTTTTTTTGATGGCCAATTATCTTTTTTAGTGGCCAATTTTTTCAGTTTGACTTTTTTACCATTTTGAATTAAAGCTTTCGTGACTGCAGGGATTCATATTCTTGGTTCCTTCGGTAAAGTCACGTAGAAGGGAATTTAATCGTTTTATGTTTTTATTATTATTTTTTTTACCAGTCAAATTTTTTTATGGCCACTCATCTTTTTTTACTGGCAATTCTTTTACTGGTCTCTTTTTTTACGGGCCACCTACCTCTTCCGCCTCCTCCTCCTCCGCCTCCTTCTCCGCCTCCTCCTCAGCCTCCTCCTCCTCCGCCTCCTCGTCCGCCTCCTCCTCCGCCTCCTCCTCCGCCTCCTCCTCCGCCTCCTCCGCCTCCTCCGCCTCCTCCTCCGCCTCCTCCACCTCACTGTGTGATGGCCAATACATTTTTTTACTGACCAATTTTGTTTGACTTGTCTTTCCTTTTTACGGGCCAATTTATTGTCACTTTTTTTAATGGGCAATTTTTTTAACCGGTCACTTTTTTTGATGGCCACTTATCTTTTTTACTTGCCAATTTTTTTCGACTGCTCTTTTTTTATGGGCCAATTATTTTTTGGTAGGCCACTGTTTTTTTAATGGCCACTCTTTTTTAACCGGTCACTTTTTTGGATGGCCATTCATCTTTTTTACCGGCCAATTTTTTTCGACTGGTCTTTTTTTTATGGGCCAATTCTTTTTTGATCGGCCACTTTTTTTTAATGGCCACTCTTTTTTAACCGGTCACTATTTTTGATGGCCATTTATCTTTTTTGCCAGCCAATTTTTTCACTTTTTTCATGACCATTTTTTTTTTACCAGTCAAATTTTTTCATTAATGGCCACTCTTTTTTAAGCAGTTACTTTTTTTGATGGCCACATCTTTTTTAGAGGCCAATTTTTTCAGTTTGACTTTTTTACCATTTTGAATTAAAGCTTTCGTGACTGCAGGGATTCATATTCTTGGTTCCTTCGGTAAAGTCACGTAGAAGGGAATTTAATTGTTTTATGTTTTTATTATTTTATTTTTTTACCAGTCAAACTTTTTTATGGCCACTCATCTTTTTTTACTGGCCAATTATTTTACTGGTCTCTTTTTTTACAGGCCACCTACCTCTTCCGCGTCCTCCTCCGCCTCCACCTCCGCCTCCTCCTCCGCCTCCTCCGCCGCCTCCTCCTCCGCCTCCTCCTCCGCCTCCTCCTCCACCTCCTCCACCTCACTGTGTGATGGCCAATACATTTTTTTACTGACCAATTTTGTTTGACTGGTCTTTCGTTTTTACAGGCCAATTTTTTGTAGTAACTTTTTTTAATGGGCAATTTTTTTAACCGGTCACTTTTTTTGATGGCCACTTATCTTTTTAACTGGCCAATTTTTTTCGACTGGTCTTTTTTTACGGGCCAATTATTTTTTGGTAGGCCACTGTTTTTTTAATGGCCACTCTTTTTTAACTGGTCACTTTTTTGGATGGCCATTCATCTTTTTTACCGGCCAATTTTTTTCGACTGGTCTTTTTTTTATGGGCCAATTCTTTTTTGATCGACCGCTTTTTTTTAATGGCCACTCTTTTTTAACCGGTCACTTTTTTTGAAAGCCATTTATCTTTTTTGCCAGCCAATTTTTTTCACTTTTTTCATGACCATTTTTTTTCACCAGTCAAATTTTTTCATTAATGGCCACTCTTTTTTAAGCAGTTACTTTTTTTGATGGCCAATTATCTTTTTTAGTGGCCAATTTTTTCAGTTTGACTTTTTTACCATTTTGAATTAAAGCTTTCGTGACTGCAGGGATTCATATTCTTGGTTCCTTCGGTAAAGTCACGTAGAAGGGAATTTAATTGTTTTATTATTTTTTTTTTTTTACCAGTCAAATTTTTTTATGGCCACTCATCTTTTTTTACTGGCAATTCTTTTACTGGTCTCTTTTTTTACGGGCCACCTACCTCTTCTGCCACCTCCTCCTCCGCCTCCTTCTCCGCCTCCTCCTCAGCCTCCTCCTCGTCCGCCTCCTCCTCCGCCTCCTCCACCTCACTGTGTGATGGCCAATACATTTTTTTACTGACCAATTTTGTTTGACTTGTCTTTCCTTTTTACGGGCCAATTTTTTGTAGTCACTTTTTTTAATGGGCAATTTTTTTAACCGGTCACTTTTTTTGATGGCCACTTATCTTTTTTACTTGCCAATTTTTTTCGACTGGTCTTTTTTTACGGGCCAATTATTTTTTGGTAGGCCACTGTTTTTTTAATGGCCACTCTTTTTTAACCGGTCACTTTTTTGGATGGCCATTCATCTTTTTTACCGGCCAATTTTTTTCGACTGGTCTTTTTTTTATGGGCCAATTCTTTTTTGATCGGCCACATTTTTTTAATGGCCACTCATTTTTAACCGGTCACTTTTTTTGATGGCCATTTATCTTTTTTACCGGCCAATTTTTTTCACTTTTTTCATGACCATTTTTTTTTTTACCAGTGAAATTTTTTCATTAATGGCCACTCTTTTTTAACCAATCACTTTTTTTGATGGCCAATTATCTTTTTTAGTGGCCAATTTTTTCAGTTTGACTTTTTTTACCATTTTGAATTAAAGCTTTCGTGACTGCAGAGATTCATATTCTTGGTTCCTTCGGTTAAGTCACGTAGAAGGGAATTTAATTGTTTTATGTTTTTATTATTTTTTTTTTACCAGTCAAATTTTTTTATGGCCACTCATCTTTTTTTACTGGCAATTCTTTTACTGGTCTCTTTTTTTACGGGCCACCTACCTCTTCCGCCTCCTCCTCCGCCTCCTCCTCCGACTCCTCCTCCGCCTCCTCCGCCGCCTCCTCCTCCGCCTCCTCCTCCGCCTCCTCCTCCTCCGCCTCCTCCGCCTCCTCAGCCTCCTCCACCTCACTGTGTGATGGCCAATACATTTTTTTACTGACCAATTTTGTTTGACTGGTCTTTCGTTTTTACAGGCCAATTTTTTGTAGTAACTTTTTTAATGGGCAATTTTTTTAACCGGTCACTTTTTTTGATGGCCACTTATCTTTTTAACTGGCCAATTTTTTTCGACTGGTCTTTTTTTACGGGCCAATTATTTTTTGGTAGGCCACTGTTTTTTTAATGGCCACTCTTTTTTAACTGGTCACTTTTTTGGATGGCCATTCATCTTTTTTACCGGCCAATTTTTTTCGACTGGTCTTTTTTTTATGGGCCAATTCTTTTTTGATCGGCCGCTTTTTTTTAATGGCCACTCTTTTTTAACCGGTCACTTTTTTTGATGGCCATTTATCTTTTTTGCCAGCCAATTTTTTTCACTTTTTTCATGACCATTTTTTTTCACCAGTCAAATTTTTTCATTAATGGCCACTCTTTTTTAAGCAGTTACTTTTTTTGATGGCCAATTATCTTTTTTAGTGGCCAATTTTTTCAGTTTGACTTTTTTACCATTTTGAATTAAAGCTTTCGTGACTGCAGGGATTCATATTCTTGGTTCCTTCGGTAAAGTCACGTAGAAAGGAATTTAATTGTTTTATTATTTTATTTTTTTTACCAGTCAAATTTTTTTATGGCCACTCATCTTTTTTTACTGGCAATTCTTTTACTGGTCTCTTTTTTTACGGGCCACCTACCTCTTCTGCCACCTCCTCCTCCGCCTCCTTCTCCGCCTCCTCCTCAGCCTCCTCCTCGTCCGCCTCCTCCTCCGCCTCCTCCACCTCACTGTGTGATGGCCAATATATTTTTTTACTGACCAATTTTGTTTGACTTGTCTTTCCTTTTTACGGGCCAATTTTTTGTAGTCACTTTTTTTAATGGGCAATTTTTTTAACCAGTCACTTTTTTTGATGGCCACTTATCTTTTTTACTTGCCAATTTTTTTCGACTGGTCTTTTTTTACGGGCCAATTATTTTTTGGTAGGCCACTGTTTTTTTAATGGCCACTCTTTTTTAACCGGTCACTTTTTGGGATGGCCATTCATCTTTTTTACCGGCCAATTTTTTTCGACTGGTCTTTTTTTTATGGGCCAATTCTTTTTTGATCGGCCACATTTTTTTAATGGCCACTCATTTTTAACCGGTCACTTTTTTTGATCGTCATTTATCTTTTTTACCGGCCAATTTTTTTCACTTTTTTCATGACCATTTTTTTTTTACCAGTGAAATTTTTTCATTAATGGCCACTCTTTTTTAACCAATCACTTTTTTTGATGGCCAATTATCTTTTTTAGTGGCCAATTTTTTCAGTTTGACTTTTTTACCATTTTGAATTAAAGCTTTCGTGACTGCAGAGATTCATATTCTTGGTTCCTTCGGTTAAGTCACGTAGAAGGGAATTTAATTGTTTTGTTTTTATTATTATTTTTTTTACCTGTCAAATTATTTTTATGGCCACTCATCTTTTTTTACTGGCAATTCTTTTACTGGTCTCTTTTTTTACGGGCCACCTACCTCTTCCGCCTCCTCCTCCGCCTCCTCCTCCGACTCCTCCTCCACCTCCTCCGCCGCCTCCTCCTCCGCCTCCTCCTCCGCCTCCTCCTCCTCCGCCTCCTCCGCCTCCTCAGCCTCCTCCACCTCACTGTGTGATGGCCAATACATTTTTTTACTGACCAATTTTGTTTGACTGGTCTTTCGTTTTTACAGGCCAATTTTTTTATGTCACTTTTTTTAATGGGCAATTTTTTTAACCGTTCACTTTTTTTGATGGCCACTTATCTTTTTTACTGGCCAATTTTTTTCGACTGGTCTTTTTTTTATGGGCCAATTCTTTTTTGATCGGCCACTTTTTTTTAATGGCCACTCTTTTTTAACTGGTCACTTTTTTGGATGGCCATTCATCTTTTTTACCGGCCAATTTTTTTCGACTGGTCTTTTTTTTATGGGCCAATTCTTTTTTGATCGGCCACTTTTTTTAATGGCCACTCTTTTTTAACCGGTCACTTTTTTTGATGGCCATTTATCTTTTTTGCAAGCCAATTTTTTTCACTTTTTTCATGACCATTTTATTTTTTACCAGTCAAATTTTTTCATTAATGGCCACTCTTTTTTAAGCAGTTACTTTTTTTGATGGCCAATTATCTTTTTTAGTGGCCAATTTTTTCAGTTTGACTTTTTTACCATTTTGAATTAAAGCTTTCGTGACTGCAGGGATTCATATTCTTGGTTCCTTCGGTAAAGTCACGTAGAAGGGAATTTAATCGTTTTATGTTTTTATTATTATTATTTTTACCAGTCAAATTTTTTTATGGCCACTCATCTTTTTTTACTGGCAATTCTTTTACTGGTCTCTTTTTTTACGGGCCACCTACCTCTTCTGCCACCTCCTCCTCCGCCTCCTTCTCCGCCTCCTCCTCAGCCTCCTCCTCGTCCGCCTCCTCCTCCGCCTCCTCCACCTCACTGTGTGATGGCCAATACATTTTTTTACTGACCAATTTTGTTTGACTTGTCTTTCCTTTTTACGGGCCAATTTTTTGTAGTCACTTTTTTTAATGGGCAATTTTTTTAACCGGTCACTTTTTTTGATGGCCACTTATCTTTTTTACTTGCCAATTTTTTTCGACTGGTCTTTTTTTATGGGCCAATTATTTTTTGGTAGGCCACTGTTTTTTTAATGGCCACTCTTTTTTAACCGGTCACTTTTTGGGATGGCCATTCATCTTTTTTACCGGCCAATTTTTTTCGACTGGTCTTTTTTTTATGGGCCAATTCTTTTTTGATCGGCCACATTTTTTTAATGGCCACTCATTTTTAACCGGTCACTTTTTTTGATCGTCATTTATCTTTTTTACCGGCCAATTTTTTTCACTTTTTTCATGACCATTTTTTTTTTACCAGTGAAATTTTTTCATTAATGGCCACTCTTTTTTAACCAATCACTTTTTTTGATGGCCAATTATCTTTTTTAGTGGCCAATTTTTTCAGTTTGACTTTTTTACCATTTTGAATTAAAGCTTTCGTGACTGCAGAGATTCATATTCTTGGTTCCTTCGGTTAAGTCACGTAGAAGGGAATTTAATTGTTTTGTTTTTATTATTATTTTTTTTACCAGTCAAATTTTTTTATGGCCACTCATCTTTTTTTACTGGCAATTCTTTTACTGGTCTCTTTTTTTACGGGCCACCTACCTCTTCCGCCTCCTCCTCCGCCTCCTCCTCCGACTCCTCCTCCACCTCCTCCGCCGCCTCCTCCTCCGCCTCCTCCTCCGCCTCCTCCTCCTCCGCCTCCTCCGCCTCCTCAGCCTCCTCCACCTCACTGTGTGATGGCCAATACATTTTTTTACTGACCAATTTTGTTTGACTGGTCTTTCGTTTTTACAGGCCAATTTTTTTATGTCACTTTTTTTAATGGGCAATTTTTTTAACCGTTCACTTTTTTTGATGGCCACTTATCTTTTTTACTGGCCAATTTTTTTCGACTGGTCTTTTTTTTATGGGCCAATTCTTTTTTGATCGGCCACTTTTTTTTAATGGCCACTCTTTTTTAACTGGTCACTTTTTTGGATGGCCATTCATCTTTTTTACCGGCCAATTTTTTTCGACTGGTCTTTTTTTTATGGGCCAATTCTTTTTTGATCGGCCACTTTTTTTAATGGCCACTCTTTTTTAACCGGTCACTTTTTTTGATGGCCATTTATCTTTTTTGCAAGCCAATTTTTTTCACTTTTTTCATGACCATTTTTTTTTTACCAGTCAAATTTTTTCATTAATGGCCACTCTTTTTTAAGCAGTTACTTTTTTTGATGGCCAATTATCTTTTTTAGTGGCCAATTTTTTCAGTTTGACTTTTTTACCATTTTGAATTAAAGCTTTCGTGACTGCAGGGATTCATATTCTTGGTTCCTTCGGTAAAGTCACGTAGAAGGGAATTTAATCGTTTTATGTTTTTATTATTATTTTTTTTACCAGTCAAATTTTTTTATGGCCACTCATCTTTTTTTACTGGCAATTCTTTTACTGGTCTCTTTTTTTACGGGCCACCTACCTCTTCCGCCTCCTCCTCCTCCGCCTCCTTCTCCGCTTCCTCCTCAGCCTCCTCCGCCTCCTCGTCCGCCTCCTCCTCCGCCTCCTCCTCTGCCTCCTCCTCCGCCTCCTCCGCCTCCTCCGCCTCCTCCTCCGCCTCCTCCACCTCACTGTGTGATGGCCAATACATTTTTTTACTGACCAATTTTGTTTGACTTGTCTTTCCTTTTTACGGGCCAATTTTTTGTAGTCACTTTTTTTAATGGGCAATTTTTTTAACCGGTCACTTTTTTGATGGCCACTTATCTTTTTTAATTGCCAATTTTTTTTGACTGCTCTTTTTTTACGGGCCAATTATTTTTGGGTAGGCCACTGTTTTTTTAATGGCCACTCTTTTTTAACCAGTCACTTTTTTGGATGGCCATTCATCTTTTTTACCGGCCAATTTTTTTCGACTGGTCTTTTTTTTATGGGCCAATTCTTTTTTGATCGGCCAATTTTTTTTAATGGCCACTCTTTTTTAACCGGTCACTTTTTTTGATGGCCAATTATCTTTTTTAGTGGCCAATTTTTTCAGTTTGACTTTTTTACCATTTTGAATTAAAGCTTTCGTGACTGCAGGGATTCATATTCTTGGTTCTTTCGGTAAAGTCACGTAGAAGGGAATTTAATTGTTTTTTTGTTTTTTTTTTACCAGTCAAATTTTTTTATGGCCACTCATCTTTTTTTACTGGCAATTCTTTTACTGGTTTCTTTTTTTACGGGCCACCTACCTCTTCCGCCTCCTCCTCCTCCGCCTCCTCCTCCAACTCCTCCTCCGCCTCCTCCGCCGCCTCCTCCTCCGCCTCCTCCTCCGCCTCCTCTTCCGCCTCCTCTGCCTCCTCCTCCGCCTCCTCCACCTCACTGTGTGATGGCCAATACATTTTTTTACTGACCAATTTTGTTTGACTGGTCTTTCGTTTTTACAGGCCAATTTTTTGTAGTCACTTTTTTTAATGGGCAATTTTTTTAACCGTTCACTTTTTTTCATGGCCACTTATCTTTTTTACTGGCCAATTTTTTTCGACTGGTCTTTTTTTATGGGCCAATTCTTTTTTGATCGGCCGCTTTTTTTTAATGGCCACTCTTTTTTAACCGGTCACTTTTTTTGATGGCCATTTATCTTTTTTGCCAGCCAATTTTTTTCACTTTTTTCATGACCATTTTTTTTCACCAGTCAAATTTTTTCATTAATGGCCACTCTTTTTTAAGCAGTTACTTTTTTTGATGGCCAATTATCTTTTTTAGTGGCCAATTTTTTCAGTTTGACTTTTTTACCATTTTGAATTAAAGCTTTCGTGACTGCAGGGATTCATATTCTTGGTTCCTTCGGTAAAGTCACGTAGAAGGGAATTTAATTGTTTTATTATTTTATTTTTTTTACCAGTCAAATTTTTTTATGGCCACTCATCTTTTTTTACTGGCAATTCTTTTACTGGTCTCTTTTTTTACGGGCCACCTACCTCTTCTGCCACCTCCTCCTCCGCCTCCTTCTCCGCCTCCTCCTCAGCCTCCTCCTCGTCCGCCTCCTCCTCCGCCTCCTCCACCTCACTGTGTGATGGCCAATACATTTTTTTACTGACCAATTTTGTTTGACTTGTCTTTCCTTTTTACGGGCCAATTTTTTGTAGTCACTTTTTTTAATGGGCAATTTTTTTAACCGGTCACTTTTTTTGATGGCCACTTATCTTTTTTACTTGCCAATTTTTTTCGACTGGTCTTTTTTTACGGGCCAATTATTTTTTGGTAGGCCACTGTTTTTTTAATGGCCACTCTTTTTTAACCGGTCACTTTTTTGGATGGCCATTCATCTTTTTTACCGGCCAATTTTTTTCGACTGGTCTTTTTTTTATGGGCCAATTCTTTTTTGATCGGCCACATTTTTTTAATGGCCACTCATTTTTAACCGGTCACTTTTTTTGATGGCCATTTATCTTTTTTACCGGCCAATTTTTTTCACTTTTTTCATGACCATTTTTTTTTTACCAGTGAAATTTTTTCATTAATGGCCACTCTTTTTTAACCAATCACTTTTTTTGATGGCCAATTATCTTTTTTAGTGGCCAATTTTTTCAGTTTGACTTTTTTTACCATTTTGAATTAAAGCTTTCGTGACTGCAGAGATTCATATTCTTGGTTCCTTCGGTTAAGTCACGTAGAAGGGAATTTAATTGTTTTATGTTTTTATTATTTTTTTTTTTACCAGTCAAATTTTTTTATGGCCACTCATCTTTTTTTACTGGCAATTCTTTTACTGGTCTCTTTTTTTACGGGCCACCTACCTCTTCCGCCTCCTCCTCCGCCTCCTCCTCCGACTCCTCCTCCGCCTCCTCCGCCGCCTCCTCCTCCGCCTCCTCCTCCGCCTCCTCCTCCTCCGCCTCCTCCGCCTCCTCAGCCTCCTCCACCTCACTGTGTGATGGCCAATACATTTTTTTACTGACCAATTTTGTTTGACTTGTCTTTCCTTTTTACGGGCCAATTTTTTGTAGTCACTTTTTTTAATGGGCAATTTTTTTAACCGTTCACTTTTTTTGATGGCCACTTATCTTTTTTACTGGCCAATTTTTTTCGACTGGTCTTTTTTTACGGGCCAATTATTTTTTGGTAGGCCACTGTTTTTTTAATGGCCACTCTTTTTTAACCGGTCACTTTTTTGGATGGCCATTCATCTTTTTTACCGGCCAATTTTTTTCGACTGGTCTTTTTTTTATGGGCCAATTCTTTTTTGATCGGCCACTTTTTTAATGGCCACTCTTTTTTAACCGGTCACTTTTTTTGATGGCCATTTATCTTTTTTGCAAGCCAATTTTTTTCACTTTTTCATGACCATTTTTTTTTTACCAGTCAAATTTTTTCATTAATGGCCACTCTTTTTTAAGCAGTTACTTTTTTTGATGGCCAATTATCTTTTTTAGTGGCCAATTTTTTCAGTTTGACTTTTTTACCATTTTGAATTAAAGCTTTCGTGACTGCAGGGATTCATATTCTTGGTTCCTTCGGTAAAGTCACGTAGAAGGGAATTTAATCGTTTTATGTTTTTATTATTATTTTTTTTACCAGTCAAATTTTTTTATGGCCACTCATCTTTTTTTACTGGCAATTCTTTTACTGGTCTCTTTTTTTACGGGCCACCTACCTCTTCCGCCTCCTCCTCCTCCGCCTCCTTCTCCGCTTCCTCCTCAGCCTCCTCCGCCTCCTCGTCCGCCTCCTCCTCCGTCTCCTCCTCCGCCTCCTCCTCCGCCTCCTCCGCCTCCTCCGCCTCCTCCTCCTCCGCCTCCTCCACCTCACTGTGTGATGGCCAATACATTTTTTTACTGACCAATTTTGTTTGACTTGTCTTTCCTTTTTACGGGCCAATTTTTTGTAGTCACTTTTTTTAATGGGCAATTTTTTTAACCGGTCACTTTTTTTGATGGCCACTTATCTTTTTTACTTGCCAATTTTTTTCGACTGCTCTTTTTTTACGGGCCAATTATTTTTTGGTAGGCCACTGTTTTTTTAATGGCCACTCTTTTTTAACCAGTCACTTTTTTGGATGGCCATTCATCTTTTTTACCGGCCAATTTTTTTCGACTGGTCTTTTTTTTATGGGCCAAATTCTTTTTTGATCGGCCACTTTTTTTAATGGCCACTCTTTTTTAACCGGTCACTTTTTTTGATGGCCAATTATCTTTTTTAGTGGCCAATTTTTTCAGTTTGACTTTTTTTACCATTTTGAATTAAAGCTTTCGTGACTGCAGGGATTCATATTCTTGGTTCTTTCGGTAAAGTCACGTAGAAGGGAATTTAATTGTTTTTTTGTTTTTTTTTTACCAGTCAAATTTTTTTATGGCCACTCATCTTTTTTTACTGGCAATTCTTTTACTGGTTTCTTTTTTTACGGGCCACCTACCTCTTCCGCCTCCTCCTCCTCCGCCTCCTCCTCCAACTCCTCCTCCGCCTCCTCCGCCGCCTCCTCCTCCGCCTCCTCCTCCGCCTCCTCTTCCGCCTCCTCCGCCTCCTCCTCCGCCTCCTCCACCTCACTGTGTGATGGCCAATACATTTTTTTACTGACCAATTTTGTTTGACTGGTCTTTCGTTTTTACAGGCCAATTTTTTGTAGTCACTTTTTTTAATGGGCAATTTTTTTAACCGTTCACTTTTTTTGATGGCCACTTATCTTTTTTACTGGCCAATTTTTTTCGACTGGTCTTTTTTTACGGGCCAATTATTTTTTGGTAGGCCACTGTTTTTTTAATGGCCACTCTTTTTTAACTGGTCACTTTTTTGGATGGCCATTCATCTTTTTTACCGGCCAATTTTTTTCGACTGGTCTTTTTTTTATGGGCCAATTCTTTTTTGATCGGCCACATTTTTTTAATGGCCACTCATTTTTAACCGGTCACTTTTTTTGATGGCCATTTATCTTTTTTACCGGCCAATTTTTTTCACTTTTTTCATGACCATTTTTTTTTTACCAGTGAAATTTTTTCATTAATGGCCACTCTTTTTTAACCAATCACTTTTTTTGATGGCCAATTATCTTTTTTAGTGGCCAATTTTTTCAGTTTGACTTTTTTTACCATTTTGAATTAAAGCTTTCGTGACTGCAGAGATTCATATTCTTGGTTCCTTCGGTTAAGTCACGTAGAAGGGAATTTAATTGTTTTATGTTTTTATTATTTTTTTTTTTACCAGTCAAATTTTTTTATGGCCACTCATCTTTTTTTACTGGCAATTCTTTTACTGGTCTCTTTTTTTACGGGCCACCTACCTCTTCCGCCTCCTCCTCCGCCTCCTCCTCCGACTCCTCCTCCGCCTCCTCCGCCGCCTCCTCCTCCGCCTCCTCCTCCGCCTCCTCCTCCTCCGCCTCCTCCGCCTCCTCAGCCTCCTCCACCTCACTGTGTGATGGCCAATACATTTTTTTACTGACCAATTTTGTTTGACTTGTCTTTCCTTTTTACGGGCCAATTTTTTGTAGTCACTTTTTTTAATGGGCAATTTTTTTAACCGTTCACTTTTTTTGATGGCCACTTATCTTTTTTACTGGCCAATTTTTTTCGACTGGTCTTTTTTTACGGGCCAATTATTTTTTGGTAGGCCACTGTTTTTTTAATGGCCACTCTTTTTTAACCGGTCACTTTTTTGGATGGCCATTCATCTTTTTTACCGGCCAATTTTTTTCGACTGGTCTTTTTTTTATGGGCCAATTCTTTTTTGATCGGCCACTTTTTTAATGGCCACTCTTTTTTAACCGGTCACTTTTTTTGATGGCCATTTATCTTTTTTGCAAGCCAATTTTTTTCACTTTTTCATGACCATTTTTTTTTTACCAGTCAAATTTTTTCATTAATGGCCACTCTTTTTTAAGCAGTTACTTTTTTTGATGGCCAATTATCTTTTTTAGTGGCCAATTTTTTCAGTTTGACTTTTTTACCATTTTGAATTAAAGCTTTCGTGACTGCAGGGATTCATATTCTTGGTTCCTTCGGTAAAGTCACGTAGAAGGGAATTTAATCGTTTTATGTTTTTATTATTATTTTTTTTACCAGTCAAATTTTTTTATGGCCACTCATCTTTTTTTACTGGCAATTCTTTTACTGGTCTCTTTTTTTACGGGCCACCTACCTCTTCCGCCTCCTCCTCCTCCGCCTCCTTCTCCGCTTCCTCCTCAGCCTCCTCCGCCTCCTCGTCCGCCTCCTCCTCCGTCTCCTCCTCCGCCTCCTCCTCCGCCTCCTCCGCCTCCTCCGCCTCCTCCTCCTCCGCCTCCTCCACCTCACTGTGTGATGGCCAATACATTTTTTTACTGACCAATTTTGTTTGACTTGTCTTTCCTTTTTACGGGCCAATTTTTTGTAGTCACTTTTTTTAATGGGCAATTTTTTTAACCGGTCACTTTTTTTGATGGCCACTTATCTTTTTTACTTGCCAATTTTTTTCGACTGCTCTTTTTTTACGGGCCAATTATTTTTTGGTAGGCCACTGTTTTTTTAATGGCCACTCTTTTTTAACCAGTCACTTTTTTGGATGGCCATTCATCTTTTTTACCGGCCAATTTTTTTCGACTGGTCTTTTTTTTATGGGCCAAATTCTTTTTTGATCGGCCACTTTTTTTAATGGCCACTCTTTTTTAACCGGTCACTTTTTTTGATGGCCAATTATCTTTTTTAGTGGCCAATTTTTTCAGTTTGACTTTTTTTACCATTTTGAATTAAAGCTTTCGTGACTGCAGGGATTCATATTCTTGGTTCTTTCGGTAAAGTCACGTAGAAGGGAATTTAATTGTTTTTTTGTTTTTTTTTTACCAGTCAAATTTTTTTATGGCCACTCATCTTTTTTTACTGGCAATTCTTTTACTGGTTTCTTTTTTTACGGGCCACCTACCTCTTCCGCCTCCTCCTCCTCCGCCTCCTCCTCCAACTCCTCCTCCGCCTCCTCCGCCGCCTCCTCCTCCGCCTCCTCCTCCGCCTCCTCTTCCGCCTCCTCCGCCTCCTCCTCCGCCTCCTCCACCTCACTGTGTGATGGCCAATACATTTTTTTACTGACCAATTTTGTTTGACTGGTCTTTCGTTTTTACAGGCCAATTTTTTGTAGTCACTTTTTTTAATGGGCAATTTTTTTAACCGTTCACTTTTTTTGATGGCCACTTATCTTTTTTACTGGCCAATTTTTTTCGACTGGTCTTTTTTTACGGGCCAATTATTTTTTGGTAGGCCACTGTTTTTTTAATGGCCACTCTTTTTTAACTGGTCACTTTTTTGGATGGCCATTCATCTTTTTTACCGGCCAATTTTTTTCGACTGGTCTTTTTTTTATGGGCCAATTCTTTTTTGATCGGCCACTTTTTTTTAATGGCCACTCTTTTTTAACCGGTCACTTTTTGGGATGGCCATTCATCTTTTTTACCGGCCAATTTTTTTCGACTGGTCTTTTTTTTATGGGCCAATTCTTTTTTGATCTGCCACTTTTTTTAATGGCCATTCTTTTTTAACCGGTCACTTTTTTTGATGGCCATTTATCTTTTTTGCAAGCCAATTTTTTTCACTTTTTTCATGACCATTTTTTTTTTACCAGTGAAATTTTTTCATTAATGGCCACTCTTTTTTAACCAATCACTTTTTTTGATGGCCAATTATCTTTTTTAGTGGCCAATTTTTTCAGTTTGACTTTTTTTACCATTTTGAATTAAAGCTTTCGTGACTGCAGAGATTCATATTCTTGGTTCCTTCGGTAAAGTCACGTAGAAGGGAATTTAATTGTTTTATGTTTTTATTATTATTTTTTTTACCAGTCAAATTTTTTTATGGCCACTCATCTTTTTTTACTGGCAATTCTTTTACTGGTCTCTTTTTTTACGGGCCACCTACCTCTTCCGCCTCCTCCTCCGCCTCCTCCTCCGACTCCTCCTCCGCCTCCTCCGCCGCCTCCTCCTCCGCCTCCTCCTCCGCCTCCTCCTCCTCCGCCTCCTCCGCCTCCTCAGCCTCCTCCACCTCACTGTGTGATGGCCAATACATTTTTTTACTGACCAATTTTGTTTGACTGGTCTTTCGTTTTTACAGGCCAATTTTTTTATGTCACTTTTTTTAATGGGCAATTTTTTTAACCGTTCACTTTTTTTGATGGCCACTTATCTTTTTTACTGGCCAATTTTTTTCGACTGGTCTTTTTTTACGGGCCAATTATTTTTTGGTAGGCCACTGTTTTTTTAATGGCCACTCTTTTTTAACCGGTCACTTTTTTGGATGGCCATTCATCTTTTTTACCGGCCAATTTTTTTCGACTGGTCTTTTTTTTATGGGCCAATTCTTTTTTGATCGGCCACTTTTTTTAATGGCCACTCTTTTTTAACCGGTCACTTTTTTTGATGGCCATTTATCTTTTTTGCAAGCCAATTTTTTTCACTTTTTTCATGACCATTTTTTTTTTACCAGTCAAATTTTTTCATTAATGGCCACTCTTTTTTAAGCAGTTACTTTTTTTGATGGCCAATTATCTTTTTTAGTGGCCAATTTTTTCAGTTTGACTTTTTTACCATTTTGAATTAAAGCTTTCGTGACTGCAGGGATTCATATTCTTGGTTCCTTCGGTAAAGTCACGTAGAAGGGAATTTAATCGTTTTATGTTTTTATTATTATTTTTTTTACCAGTCAAATTTTTTTATGGCCACTCATCTTTTTTTACTGGCAATTCTTTTACTGGTCTCTTTTTTTACGGGCCACCTACCTCTTCCGCCTCCTCCTCCTCCGCCTACTTCTCCGCTTCCTCCTCAGCCTCCTCCGCCTCCTCGTCCGCCTCCTCCTCCGCCTCCTCCTCCGCCTCCTCCTCCGCCTCCTCCGCCTCCTCTGCCTCCTCCGCCTCCTCCTCCGCCTCCTCCACCTCACTGTGTGATGGCCAATACATTTTTTTACTGACCAATTTTGTTTGACTTGTCTTTCCTTTTTACGGGCCAATTTTTTGTAGTCACTTTTTTTAATGGGCAATTTTTTTAACCGGTCACTTTTTTTGATGGCCACTTATCTTTTTTACTTGCCAATTTTTTTCGACTGCTCTTTTTTTACGGGCCAATTATTTTTTGGTAGGCCACTGTTTTTTTAATGGCCACTCTTTTTTAACCAGTCACTTTTTTGGATGGCCATTCATCTTTTTTACCGGCCAATTTTTTTCGACTGGTCTTTTTTTTATGGGCCAATTCTTTTTTGATCGGCCACTTTTTTTTAATGGCCACTCTTTTTTAACCGGTCACTTTTTGGGATGGCCATTCATCTTTTTTACCGGCCAATTTTTTTCGACTGGTCTTTTTTTTATGGGCCAATTCTTTTTTGATCTGCCACTTTTTTTAATGGCCATTCTTTTTTAACCGGTCACTTTTTTTGATGGCCATTTATCTTTTTTGCAAGCCAATTTTTTTCACTTTTTTCATGACCATTTTTTTTTTACCAGTGAAATTTTTTCATTAATGGCCACTCTTTTTTAACCAATCACTTTTTTTGATGGCCAATTATCTTTTTTAGTGGCCAATTTTTTCAGTTTGACTTTTTTTACCATTTTGAATTAAAGCTTTCGTGACTGCAGAGATTCATATTCTTGGTTCCTTCGGTAAAGTCACGTAGAAGGGAATTTAATTGTTTTATGTTTTTATTATTATTTTTTTTACCAGTCAAATTTTTTTATGGCCACTCATCTTTTTTTACTGGCAATTCTTTTACTGGTCTCTTTTTTTACGGGCCACCTACCTCTTCCGCCTCCTCCTCCGCCTCCTCCTCCGACTCCTCCTCCGCCTCCTCCGCCGCCTCCTCCTCCGCCTCCTCCTCCGCCTCCTCCTCCTCCGCCTCCTCCGCCTCCTCAGCCTCCTCCACCTCACTGTGTGATGGCCAATACATTTTTTTACTGACCAATTTTGTTTGACTGGTCTTTCGTTTTTACAGGCCAATTTTTTTATGTCACTTTTTTTAATGGGCAATTTTTTTAACCGTTCACTTTTTTTGATGGCCACTTATCTTTTTTACTGGCCAATTTTTTTCGACTGGTCTTTTTTTACGGGCCAATTATTTTTTGGTAGGCCACTGTTTTTTTAATGGCCACTCTTTTTTAACCGGTCACTTTTTTGGATGGCCATTCATCTTTTTTACCGGCCAATTTTTTTCGACTGGTCTTTTTTTTATGGGCCAATTCTTTTTTGATCGGCCACTTTTTTTAATGGCCACTCTTTTTTAACCGGTCACTTTTTTTGATGGCCATTTATCTTTTTTGCAAGCCAATTTTTTTCACTTTTTTCATGACCATTTTTTTTTTACCAGTCAAATTTTTTCATTAATGGCCACTCTTTTTTAAGCAGTTACTTTTTTTGATGGCCAATTATCTTTTTTAGTGGCCAATTTTTTCAGTTTGACTTTTTTACCATTTTGAATTAAAGCTTTCGTGACTGCAGGGATTCATATTCTTGGTTCCTTCGGTAAAGTCACGTAGAAGGGAATTTAATCGTTTTATGTTTTTATTATTATTTTTTTTACCAGTCAAATTTTTTTATGGCCACTCATCTTTTTTTACTGGCAATTCTTTTACTGGTCTCTTTTTTTACGGGCCACCTACCTCTTCCGCCTCCTCCTCCTCCGCCTACTTCTCCGCTTCCTCCTCAGCCTCCTCCGCCTCCTCGTCCGCCTCCTCCTCCGCCTCCTCCTCCGCCTCCTCCTCCGCCTCCTCCGCCTCCTCTGCCTCCTCCGCCTCCTCCTCCGCCTCCTCCACCTCACTGTGTGATGGCCAATACATTTTTTTACTGACCAATTTTGTTTGACTTGTCTTTCCTTTTTACGGGCCAATTTTTTGTAGTCACTTTTTTTAATGGGCAATTTTTTTAACCGGTCACTTTTTTTGATGGCCACTTATCTTTTTTACTTGCCAATTTTTTTCGACTGCTCTTTTTTTACGGGCCAATTATTTTTTGGTAGGCCACTGTTTTTTTAATGGCCACTCTTTTTTAACCAGTCACTTTTTTGGATGGCCATTCATCTTTTTTACCGGCCAATTTTTTTCGACTGGTCTTTTTTTTATGGGCCAATTCTTTTTTGATCGGCCACTTTTTTTTAATGGCCACTCTTTTTTAACCGGTCACTTTTTTTGAAGGCCAATTATCTTTTTTAGTGGCCAATTTTTTCAGTTTGACTTTTTTTACCATTTTGAATTAAAGCTTTCGTGACTGCAGGGATTCATATTCTTGGTTCTTTCGGTAAAGTCACGTAGAAGGGAATTTAATTGTTTTTTTGTTTTTTTTTTACCAGTCAAATTTTTTTATGGCCACTCATCTTTTTTTACTGGCAATTCTTTTACTGGTTTCTTTTTTTACGGGCCACCTACCTCTTCCGCCTCCTCCTCCTCCGCCTCCTCCTCCAACTCCTCCTCCGCCTCCTCCGCCGCCTCCTCCTCCGCCTCCTCCTCCGCCTCCTCTTCCGCCTCCTCCGCCTCCTCCTCCGCCTCCTCCACCTCACTGTGTGATGGCCAATACATTTTTTTACTGACCAATTTTGTTTGACTGGTCTTTCGTTTTTACAGGCCAATTTTTTGTAGTCACTTTTTTTAATGGGCAATTTTTTTAACCGTTCACTTTTTTTGATGGCCACTTATCTTTTTTACTGGCCAATTTTTTTCGACTGGTCTTTTTTTACGGGCCAATTATTTTTTGGTAGGCCACTGTTTTTTTAATGGCCACTCTTTTTTAACTGGTCACTTTTTTGGATGGCCATTCATCTTTTTTACCGGCCAATTTTTTTCGACTGGTCTTTTTTTTATGGGCCAATTCTTTTTTGATCTGCCACTTTTTTTAATGGCCACTCTTTTTTAACCGGTCACTTTTTTTGATGGCCATTTATCTTTTTTGCAAGCCAATTTTTTTCACTTTTTTCATGACCATTTTTTTTTTACCAGTCAAATTTTTTCATTAATGGCCACTCTTTTTTAAGCAGTTACTTTTTTTGATGGCCAATTATCTTTTTTAGTGGCCAATTTTTTCAGTTTGACTTTTTTACCATTTTGAATTAAAGCTTTCGTGACTGCAGAGATTCATATTCTTGGTTCCTTCGGTTAAGTCACGTAGAAGGGAATTTAATTGTTTTATGTTTTTATTATTATTTTTTTTACCAGTCAAATTTTTTTATGGCCACTCATCTTTTTTTACTGGCAATTCTTTTACTGGTCTCTTTTTTTACGGGCCACCTACCTCTTCCGCCTCCTCCTCCGCCTCCTCCTCCGACTCCTCCTCCGCCTCCTCCGCCGCCTCCTCCTCCGCCTCCTCCTCCGCCTCCTCCTCCTCCGCCTCCTCCACCTCACTGTGTGATGGCCAATACATTTTTTTACTGACCAATTTTGTTTGACTTGTCTTTCCTTTTTACGGGCCAATTTTTTGTAGTCACTTTTTTTAATGGGCAATTTTTTTAACCGGTCACTTTTTTTGATGGCCACTTATCTTTTTTACTTGCCAATTTTTTTCGACTGGTCTTTTTTTACGGGCCAATTATTTTTTGGTAGGCCACTGTTTTTTTAATGGCCACTCTTTTTTAACCGGTCACTTTTTGGGATGGCCATTCATCTTTTTTACCGGCCAATTTTTTTCGACTGGTCTTTTTTTTATGGGCCAATTCTTTTTTGATCGGCCACATTTTTTTAATGGCCACTCATTTTTAACCGGTCACTTTTTTTGATGGCCATTTATCTTTTTTACCGGCCAATTTTTTTCACTTTTTTCATGACCATTTTTTTTTTACCAGTGAAATTTTTTCATTAATGGCCACTCTTTTTTAACCAATCACTTTTTTTGATGGCCAATTATCTTTTTTAGTGGCCAATTTTTTCAGTTTGACTTTTTTTACCATTTTGAATTAAAGCTTTCGTGACTGCAGAGATTCATATTCTTGGTTCCTTCGGTTAAGTCACGTAGAAGGGAATTTAATTGTTTTATGTTTTTATTATTATTTTTTTTACCAGTCAAATTTTTTTATGGCCACTCATCTTTTTTTACTGGCAATTCTTTTACTGGTCTCTTTTTTTACGGGCCACCTACCTCTTCTGCCTCCTCCTCCGCCTCCTCCTCCGACTCCTCCTCCGCCTCCTCCGCCGCCTCCTCCTCCGCCTCCTCCTCCGCCTCCTCCTCCTCCGCCTCCTCCGCCTCCTCAGCCTCCTCCACCTCACTGTGTGATGGCCAATACATTTTTTTACTGACCAATTTTGTTTGACTGGTCTTTCGTTTTTACAGGCCAATTTTTTTATGTCACTTTTTTTAATGGGCAATTTTTTTAACCGTTCACTTTTTTTGATGGCCACTTATCTTTTTTACTGGCCAATTTTTTTCGACTGGTCTTTTTTTACGGGCCAATTATTTTTTGGTAGGCCACTGTTTTTTTAATGGCCACTCTTTTTTAACCGGTCACTTTTTTGGATGGCCATTCATCTTTTTTACCGGCCAATTTTTTTCGACTGGTCTTTTTTTTATGGGCCAATTCTTTTTTGATCGGCCACTTTTTTTTAATGGCCACTCTTTTTTAACCGGTCACTTTTTGGGATGGCCATTCATCTTTTTTACCGGCCAATTTTTTTCGACTGGTCTTTTTTTTATGGGCCAATTCTTTTTTGATCTGCCACTTTTTTTAATGGCCATTCTTTTTTAACCGGTCACTTTTTTTGATGGCCATTTATCTTTTTTGCAAGCCAATTTTTTTCACTTTTTTCATGACCATTTTTTTTTTACCAGTGAAATTTTTTCATTAATGGCCACTCTTTTTTAACCAATCACTTTTTTTGATGGCCAATTATCTTTTTTAGTGGCCAATTTTTTCAGTTTGACTTTTTTTACCATTTTGAATTAAAGCTTTCGTGACTGCAGAGATTCATAATCTTGGTTCCTTCGGTTAAGTCACGTAGAAGGGAATTTAATTGTTTTATGTTTTTATTATTATTTTTTTTACCAGTCAAATTTTTTTATGGCCACTCATCTTTTTTTACTGGCAATTCTTTTACTGGTCTCTTTTTTTACGGGCCACCTACCTCTTCCGCCTCCTCCTCCGCCTCCTCCTCCGACTCCTCCTCCGCCTCCTCCGCCGCCTCCTCCTCCGCCTCCTCCTCCGCCTCCTCCTCCTCCGCCTCCTCCGCCTCCTCAGCCTCCTCCACCTCACTGTGTGATGGCCAATACATTTTTTTACTGACCAATTTTGTTTGACTGGTCTTTCGTTTTTACAGGCCAATTTTTTTATGTCACTTTTTTTAATGGGCAATTTTTTTAACCGTTCACTTTTTTTGATGGCCACTTATCTTTTTTACTGGCCAATTTTTTTCGACTGGTCTTTTTTTACGGGCCAATTATTTTTTGGTAGGCCACTGTTTTTTTAATGGCCACTCTTTTTTAACCGGTCACTTTTTTGGATGGCCATTCATCTTTTTTACCGGCCAATTTTTTTCGACTGGTCTTTTTTTTATGGGCCAATTCTTTTTTGATCGGCCACTTTTTTTAATGGCCACTCTTTTTTAACCGGTCACTTTTTTTGATGGCCATTTATCTTTTTTGCAAGCCAATTTTTTTCACTTTTTTCATGACCATTTTTTTTTTACCAGTCAAATTTTTTCATTAATGGCCACTCTTTTTTAAGCAGTTACTTTTTTTGATGGCCAATTATCTTTTTTAGTGGCCAATTTTTTCAGTTTGACTTTTTTACCATTTTGAATTAAAGCTTTCGTGACTGCAGGGATTCATATTCTTGGTTCCTTCGGTAAAGTCACGTAGAAGGGAATTTAATCGTTTTATGTTTTTATTATTATTTTTTTTACCAGTCAAATTTTTTTATGGCCACTCATCTTTTTTTACTGGCAATTCTTTTACTGGTCTCTTTTTTTACGGGCCACCTACCTCTTCCGCCTCCTCCTCCTCCGCCTACTTCTCCGCTTCCTCCTCAGCCTCCTCCGCCTCCTCGTCCGCCTCCTCCTCCGCCTCCTCCTCCGCCTCCTCCTCCGCCTCCTCCGCCTCCTCTGCCTCCTCCGCCTCCTCCTCCGCCTCCTCCACCTCACTGTGTGATGGCCAATACATTTTTTTACTGACCAATTTTGTTTGACTTGTCTTTCCTTTTTACGGGCCAATTTTTTGTAGTCACTTTTTTTAATGGGCAATTTTTTTAACCGGTCACTTTTTTTGATGGCCACTTATCTTTTTTACTTGCCAATTTTTTTCGACTGCTCTTTTTTTACGGGCCAATTATTTTTTGGTAGGCCACTGTTTTTTTAATGGCCACTCTTTTTTAACCAGTCACTTTTTTGGATGGCCATTCATCTTTTTTACCGGCCAATTTTTTTCGACTGGTCTTTTTTTTATGGGCCAATTCTTTTTTGATCGGCCACTTTTTTTTAATGGCCACTCTTTTTTAACCGGTCACTTTTTTTGAAGGCCAATTATCTTTTTTAGTGGCCAATTTTTTCAGTTTGACTTTTTTTACCATTTTGAATTAAAGCTTTCGTGACTGCAGGGATTCATATTCTTGGTTCTTTCGGTAAAGTCACGTAGAAGGGAATTTAATTGTTTTTTTGTTTTTTTTTTACCAGTCAAATTTTTTTATGGCCACTCATCTTTTTTTACTGGCAATTCTTTTACTGGTTTCTTTTTTTACGGGCCACCTACCTCTTCCGCCTCCTCCTCCTCCGCCTCCTCCTCCAACTCCTCCTCCGCCTCCTCCGCCGCCTCCTCCTCCGCCTCCTCCTCCGCCTCCTCTTCCGCCTCCTCCGCCTCCTCCTCCGCCTCCTCCACCTCACTGTGTGATGGCCAATACATTTTTTTACTGACCAATTTTGTTTGACTGGTCTTTCGTTTTTACAGGCCAATTTTTTGTAGTCACTTTTTTTAATGGGCAATTTTTTTAACCGTTCACTTTTTTTGATGGCCACTTATCTTTTTTACTGGCCAATTTTTTTCGACTGGTCTTTTTTTACGGGCCAATTATTTTTTGGTAGGCCACTGTTTTTTTAATGGCCACTCTTTTTTAACTGGTCACTTTTTTGGATGGCCATTCATCTTTTTTACCGGCCAATTTTTTTCGACTGGTCTTTTTTTTATGGGCCAATTCTTTTTTGATCTGCCACTTTTTTTAATGGCCACTCTTTTTTAACCGGTCACTTTTTTTGATGGCCATTTATCTTTTTTGCAAGCCAATTTTTTTCACTTTTTTCATGACCATTTTTTTTTTACCAGTCAAATTTTTTCATTAATGGCCACTCTTTTTTAAGCAGTTACTTTTTTTGATGGCCAATTATCTTTTTTAGTGGCCAATTTTTTCAGTTTGACTTTTTTACCATTTTGAATTAAAGCTTTCGTGACTGCAGAGATTCATATTCTTGGTTCCTTCGGTTAAGTCACGTAGAAGGGAATTTAATTGTTTTATGTTTTTATTATTATTTTTTTTACCAGTCAAATTTTTTTATGGCCACTCATCTTTTTTTACTGGCAATTCTTTTACTGGTCTCTTTTTTTACGGGCCACCTACCTCTTCTGCCTCCGCCTCCTCCTCCGACTCCTCCTCCGCCTCCTCCGCCGCCTCCTCCTCCGCCTCCTCCTCCAACTCCTCCTCCGCCTCCTCCGCCGCCTCCTCCTCCGCCTCCTCCTCCGCCTCCTCTTCCGCCTCCTCCGCCTCCTCCTCCGCCTCCTCCACCTCACTGTGTGATGGCCAATACATTTTTTTACTGACCAATTTTGTTTGACTGGTCTTTCGTTTTTACAGGCCAATTTTTTGTAGTCACTTTTTTTAATGGGCAATTTTTTTAACCGTTCACTTTTTTTGATGGCCACTTATCTTTTTTACTGGCCAATTTTTTTCGACTGGTCTTTTTTTACGGGCCAATTATTTTTTGGTAGGCCACTGTTTTTTTAATGGCCACTCTTTTTTAACTGGTCACTTTTTTGGATGGCCATTCATCTTTTTTACCGGCCAATTTTTTTCGACTGGTCTTTTTTTTATGGGCCAATTCTTTTTTGATCTGCCACTTTTTTTAATGGCCACTCTTTTTTAACCGGTCACTTTTTTTGATGGCCATTTATCTTTTTTGCAAGCCAATTTTTTTCACTTTTTTCATGACCATTTTTTTTTTACCAGTCAAATTTTTTCATTAATGGCCACTCTTTTTTAAGCAGTTACTTTTTTTGATGGCCAATTATCTTTTTTAGTGGCCAATTTTTTCAGTTTGACTTTTTTACCATTTTGAATTAAAGCTTTCGTGACTGCAGAGATTCATATTCTTGGTTCCTTCGGTTAAGTCACGTAGAAGGGAATTTAATTGTTTTATGTTTTTATTATTATTTTTTTTACCAGTCAAATTTTTTTATGGCCACTCATCTTTTTTTACTGGCAATTCTTTTACTGGTCTCTTTTTTTACGGGCCACCTACCTCTTCCGCCTCCTCCTCCGCCTCCTCCTCCGACTCCTCCTCCGCCTCCTCCGCCGCCTCCTCCTCCGCCTCCTCCTCCGCCTCCTCCTCCTCCGCCTCCTCCGCCTCCTCAGCCTCCTCCACCTCACTGTGTGATGGCCAATACATTTTTTTACTGACCAATTTTGTTTGACTGGTCTTTCGTTTTTACAGGCCAATTTTTTTATGTCACTTTTTTTAATGGGCAATTTTTTTAACCGTTCACTTTTTTTGATGGCCACTTATCTTTTTTACTGGCCAATTTTTTTCGACTGGTCTTTTTTTACGGGCCAATTATTTTTTGGTAGGCCACTGTTTTTTTAATGGCCACTCTTTTTTAACCGGTCACTTTTTTGGATGGCCATTCATCTTTTTTACCGGCCAATTTTTTTCGACTGGTCTTTTTTTTATGGGCCAATTCTTTTTTGATCGGCCACTTTTTTTTAATGGCCACTCTTTTTTAACCGGTCACTTTTTGGGATGGCCATTCATCTTTTTTACCGGCCAATTTTTTTCGACTGGTCTTTTTTTTATGGGCCAATTCTTTTTTGATCTGCCACTTTTTTTAATGGCCATTCTTTTTTAACCGGTCACTTTTTTTGATGGCCATTTATCTTTTTTGCAAGCCAATTTTTTTCACTTTTTTCATGACCATTTTTTTTTTACCAGTGAAATTTTTTCATTAATGGCCACTCTTTTTTAACCAATCACTTTTTTTGATGGCCAATTATCTTTTTTAGTGGCCAATTTTTTCAGTTTGACTTTTTTACCATTTTGAATTAAAGCTTTCGTGACTGCAGAGATTCATAATCTTGGTTCCTTCGGTTAAGTCACGTAGAAGGGAATTTAATTGTTTTATGTTTTTATTATTATTTTTTTTACCAGTCAAATTTTTTTATGGCCACTCATCTTTTTTTACTGGCAATTCTTTTACTGGTCTCTTTTTTTACGGGCCACCTACCTCTTCCGCCTCCTCCTCCGCCTCCTCCTCCGACTCCTCCTCCGCCTCCTCCGCCGCCTCCTCCTCCGCCTCCTCCTCCGCCTCCTCCTCCTCCGCCTCCTCCGCCTCCTCAGCCTCCTCCACCTCACTGTGTGATGGCCAATACATTTTTTTACTGACCAATTTTGTTTGACTGGTCTTTCGTTTTTACAGGCCAATTTTTTTATGTCACTTTTTTTAATGGGCAATTTTTTTAACCGTTCACTTTTTTTGATGGCCACTTATCTTTTTTACTGGCCAATTTTTTTCGACTGGTCTTTTTTTACGGGCCAATTATTTTTTGGTAGGCCACTGTTTTTTTAATGGCCACTCTTTTTTAACCGGTCACTTTTTTGGATGGCCATTCATCTTTTTTACCGGCCAATTTTTTTCGACTGGTCTTTTTTTTATGGGCCAATTCTTTTTTGATCGGCCACTTTTTTTAATGGCCACTCTTTTTTAACCGGTCACTTTTTTTGATGGCCATTTATCTTTTTTGCAAGCCAATTTTTTTCACTTTTTTCATGACCATTTTTTTTTTACCAGTCAAATTTTTTCATTAATGGCCACTCTTTTTTAAGCAGTTACTTTTTTTGATGGCCAATTATCTTTTTTAGTGGCCAATTTTTTCAGTTTGACTTTTTTACCATTTTGAATTAAAGCTTTCGTGACTGCAGGGATTCATATTCTTGGTTCCTTCGGTAAAGTCACGTAGAAGGGAATTTAATCGTTTTATGTTTTTATTATTATTTTTTTTACCAGTCAAATTTTTTTATGGCCACTCATCTTTTTTTACTGGCAATTCTTTTACTGGTCTCTTTTTTTACGGGCCACCTACCTCTTCCGCCTCCTCCTCCTCCGCCTACTTCTCCGCTTCCTCCTCAGCCTCCTCCGCCTCCTCGTCCGCCTCCTCCTCCGCCTCCTCCTCCGCCTCCTCCTCCGCCTCCTCCGCCTCCTCTGCCTCCTCCGCCTCCTCCTCCGCCTCCTCCACCTCACTGTGTGATGGCCAATACATTTTTTTACTGACCAATTTTGTTTGACTTGTCTTTCCTTTTTACGGGCCAATTTTTTGTAGTCACTTTTTTTAATGGGCAATTTTTTTAACCGGTCACTTTTTTTGATGGCCACTTATCTTTTTTACTTGCCAATTTTTTTCGACTGCTCTTTTTTTACGGGCCAATTATTTTTTGGTAGGCCACTGTTTTTTTAATGGCCACTCTTTTTTAACCAGTCACTTTTTTGGATGGCCATTCATCTTTTTTACCGGCCAATTTTTTTCGACTGGTCTTTTTTTTATGGGCCAATTCTTTTTTGATCGGCCACTTTTTTTTAATGGCCACTCTTTTTTAACCGGTCACTTTTTTTGAAGGCCAATTATCTTTTTTAGTGGCCAATTTTTTCAGTTTGACTTTTTTTACCATTTTGAATTAAAGCTTTCGTGACTGCAGGGATTCATATTCTTGGTTCTTTCGGTAAAGTCACGTAGAAGGGAATTTAATTGTTTTTTTGTTTTTTTTTTACCAGTCAAATTTTTTTATGGCCACTCATCTTTTTTTACTGGCAATTCTTTTACTGGTTTCTTTTTTTACGGGCCACCTACCTCTTCCGCCTCCTCCTCCTCCGCCTCCTCCTCCAACTCCTCCTCCGCCTCCTCCGCCGCCTCCTCCTCCGCCTCCTCCTCCGCCTCCTCTTCCGCCTCCTCCGCCTCCTCCTCCGCCTCCTCCACCTCACTGTGTGATGGCCAATACATTTTTTTACTGACCAATTTTGTTTGACTGGTCTTTCGTTTTTACAGGCCAATTTTTTGTAGTCACTTTTTTTAATGGGCAATTTTTTTAACCGTTCACTTTTTTTGATGGCCACTTATCTTTTTTACTGGCCAATTTTTTTCGACTGGTCTTTTTTTACGGGCCAATTATTTTTTGGTAGGCCACTGTTTTTTTAATGGCCACTCTTTTTTAACTGGTCACTTTTTTGGATGGCCATTCATCTTTTTTACCGGCCAATTTTTTTCGACTGGTCTTTTTTTTATGGGCCAATTCTTTTTTGATCTGCCACTTTTTTTAATGGCCACTCTTTTTTAACCGGTCACTTTTTTTGATGGCCATTTATCTTTTTTGCAAGCCAATTTTTTTCACTTTTTTCATGACCATTTTTTTTTTACCAGTCAAATTTTTTCATTAATGGCCACTCTTTTTTAAGCAGTTACTTTTTTTGATGGCCAATTATCTTTTTTAGTGGCCAATTTTTTCAGTTTGACTTTTTTACCATTTTGAATTAAAGCTTTCGTGACTGCAGAGATTCATATTCTTGGTTCCTTCGGTTAAGTCACGTAGAAGGGAATTTAATTGTTTTATGTTTTTATTATTATTTTTTTTACCAGTCAAATTTTTTTATGGCCACTCATCTTTTTTTACTGGCAATTCTTTTACTGGTCTCTTTTTTTACGGGCCACCTACCTCTTCCGCCTCCTCCTCCGCCTCCTCCTCCGACTCCTCCTCCGCCTCCTCCGCCGCCTCCTCCTCCGCCTCCTCCTCCGCCTCCTCCTCCTCCGCCTCCTCCACCTCACTGTGTGATGGCCAATACATTTTTTTACTGACCAATTTTGTTTGACTTGTCTTTCCTTTTTACGGGCCAATTTTTTGTAGTCACTTTTTTTAATGGGCAATTTTTTTAACCGGTCACTTTTTTTGATGGCCACTTATCTTTTTTACTTGCCAATTTTTTTCGACTGGTCTTTTTTTACGGGCCAATTATTTTTTGGTAGGCCACTGTTTTTTTAATGGCCACTCTTTTTTAACCGGTCACTTTTTGGGATGGCCATTCATCTTTTTTACCGGCCAATTTTTTTCGACTGGTCTTTTTTTTATGGGCCAATTCTTTTTTGATCGGCCACATTTTTTTAATGGCCACTCATTTTTAACCGGTCACTTTTTTTGATGGCCATTTATCTTTTTTACCGGCCAATTTTTTTCACTTTTTTCATGACCATTTTTTTTTTACCAGTGAAATTTTTTCATTAATGGCCACTCTTTTTTAACCAATCACTTTTTTTGATGGCCAATTATCTTTTTTAGTGGCCAATTTTTTCAGTTTGACTTTTTTTACCATTTTGAATTAAAGCTTTCGTGACTGCAGAGATTCATATTCTTGGTTCCTTCGGTTAAGTCACGTAGAAGGGAATTTAATTGTTTTATGTTTTTATTATTATTTTTTTTACCAGTCAAATTTTTTTATGGCCACTCATCTTTTTTTACTGGCAATTCTTTTACTGGTCTCTTTTTTTACGGGCCACCTACCTCTTCTGCCTCCTCCTCCGCCTCCTCCTCCGACTCCTCCTCCGCCTCCTCCGCCGCCTCCTCCTCCGCCTCCTCCTCCGCCTCCTCCTCCTCCGCCTCCTCCGCCTCCTCAGCCTCCTCCACCTCACTGTGTGATGGCCAATACATTTTTTTACTGACCAATTTTGTTTGACTGGTCTTTCGTTTTTACAGGCCAATTTTTTTATGTCACTTTTTTTAATGGGCAATTTTTTTAACCGTTCACTTTTTTTGATGGCCACTTATCTTTTTTACTGGCCAATTTTTTTCGACTGGTCTTTTTTTACGGGCCAATTATTTTTTGGTAGGCCACTGTTTTTTTAATGGCCACTCTTTTTTAACCGGTCACTTTTTTGGATGGCCATTCATCTTTTTTACCGGCCAATTTTTTTCGACTGGTCTTTTTTTTATGGGCCAATTCTTTTTTGATCGGCCACTTTTTTTTAATGGCCACTCTTTTTTAACCGGTCACTTTTTGGGATGGCCATTCATCTTTTTTACCGGCCAATTTTTTTCGACTGGTCTTTTTTTTATGGGCCAATTCTTTTTTGATCTGCCACTTTTTTTAATGGCCATTCTTTTTTAACCGGTCACTTTTTTTGATGGCCATTTATCTTTTTTGCAAGCCAATTTTTTTCACTTTTTTCATGACCATTTTTTTTTTACCAGTGAAATTTTTTCATTAATGGCCACTCTTTTTTAACCAATCACTTTTTTTGATGGCCAATTATCTTTTTTAGTGGCCAATTTTTTCAGTTTGACTTTTTTTACCATTTTGAATTAAAGCTTTCGTGACTGCAGAGATTCATATTCTTGGTTCCTTCGGTTAAGTCACGTAGAAGGGAATTTAATTGTTTTATGTTTTTATTATTATTTTTTTTACCAGTCAAATTTTTTTATGGCCACTCATCTTTTTTTACTGGCAATTCTTTTACTGGTCTCTTTTTTTACGGGCCACCTACCTCTTCTGCCTCCTCCTCCGCCTCCTCCTCCGACTCCTCCTCCGCCTCCTCCGCCGCCTCCTCCTCCGCCTCCTCCTCCGCCTCCTCCTCCTCCGCCTCCTCCGCCTCCTCAGCCTCCTCCACCTCACTGTGTGATGGCCAATACATTTTTTTACTGACCAATTTTGTTTGACTGGTCTTTCGTTTTTACAGGCCAATTTTTTTATGTCACTTTTTTTAATGGGCAATTTTTTTAACCGTTCACTTTTTTTGATGGCCACTTATCTTTTTTACTGGCCAATTTTTTTCGACTGGTCTTTTTTTACGGGCCAATTATTTTTTGGTAGGCCACTGTTTTTTTAATGGCCACTCTTTTTTAACCGGTCACTTTTTTGGATGGCCATTCATCTTTTTTACCGGCCAATTTTTTTCGACTGGTCTTTTTTTTATGGGCCAATTCTTTTTTGATCGGCCACTTTTTTTTAATGGCCACTCTTTTTTAACCGGTCACTTTTTGGGATGGCCATTCATCTTTTTTACCGGCCAATTTTTTTCGACTGGTCTTTTTTTTATGGGCCAATTCTTTTTTGATCTGCCACTTTTTTTAATGGCCATTCTTTTTTAACCGGTCACTTTTTTTGATGGCCATTTATCTTTTTTGCAAGCCAATTTTTTTCACTTTTTTCATGACCATTTTTTTTTTACCAGTGAAATTTTTTCATTAATGGCCACTCTTTTTTAACCAATCACTTTTTTTGATGGCCAATTATCTTTTTTAGTGGCCAATTTTTTCAGTTTGACTTTTTTTACCATTTTGAATTAAAGCTTTCGTGACTGCAGAGATTCATAATCTTGGTTCCTTCGGTTAAGTCACGTAGAAGGGAATTTAATTGTTTTATGTTTTTATTATTATTATTTTTACCAGTCAAATTTTTTTATGGCCACTCATCTTTTTTTACTGGCAATTCTTTTACTGGTCTCTTTTTTTACGGGCCACCTACCTCTTCCGCCTCCTCCTCCGCCTCCTCCTCCGACTCCTCCTCCGCCTCCTCCGCCGCCTCCTCCTCCGCCTCCTCCTCCGCCTCCTCCTCCTCCGCCTCCTCCGCCTCCTCAGCCTCCTCCACCTCACTGTGTGATGGCCAATACATTTTTTTACTGACCAATTTTGTTTGACTGGTCTTTCGTTTTTACAGGCCAATTTTTTTATGTCACTTTTTTTAATGGGCAATTTTTTTAACCGTTCACTTTTTTTGATGGCCACTTATCTTTTTTACTGGCCAATTTTTTTCGACTGGTCTTTTTTTACGGGCCAATTATTTTTTGGTAGGCCACTGTTTTTTTAATGGCCACTCTTTTTTAACCGGTCACTTTTTTGGATGGCCATTCATCTTTTTTACCGGCCAATTTTTTTCGACTGGTCTTTTTTTTATGGGCCAATTCTTTTTTGATCGGCCACTTTTTTTAATGGCCACTCTTTTTTAACCGGTCACTTTTTTTGATGGCCATTTATCTTTTTTGCAAGCCAATTTTTTTCACTTTTTTCATGACCATTTTTTTTTTACCAGTCAAATTTTTTCATTAATGGCCACTCTTTTTTAAGCAGTTACTTTTTTTGATGGCCAATTATCTTTTTTAGTGGCCAATTTTTTCAGTTTGACTTTTTTACCATTTTGAATTAAAGCTTTCGTGACTGCAGGGATTCATATTCTTGGTTCCTTCGGTAAAGTCACGTAGAAGGGAATTTAATCGTTTTATGTTTTTATTATTATTTTTTTTACCAGTCAAATTTTTTTATGGCCACTCATCTTTTTTTACTGGCAATTCTTTTACTGGTCTCTTTTTTTACGGGCCACCTACCTCTTCCGCCTCCTCCTCCTCCGCCTACTTCTCCGCTTCCTCCTCAGCCTCCTCCGCCTCCTCGTCCGCCTCCTCCTCCGCCTCCTCCTCCGCCTCCTCCTCCGCCTCCTCCGCCTCCTCTGCCTCCTCCGCCTCCTCCTCCGCCTCCTCCACCTCACTGTGTGATGGCCAATACATTTTTTTACTGACCAATTTTGTTTGACTTGTCTTTCCTTTTTACGGGCCAATTTTTTGTAGTCACTTTTTTTAATGGGCAATTTTTTTAACCGGTCACTTTTTTTGATGGCCACTTATCTTTTTTACTTGCCAATTTTTTTCGACTGCTCTTTTTTTACGGGCCAATTATTTTTTGGTAGGCCACTGTTTTTTTAATGGCCACTCTTTTTTAACCAGTCACTTTTTTGGATGGCCATTCATCTTTTTTACCGGCCAATTTTTTTCGACTGGTCTTTTTTTTATGGGCCAATTCTTTTTTGATCGGCCACTTTTTTTTAATGGCCACTCTTTTTTAACCGGTCACTTTTTTTGAAGGCCAATTATCTTTTTTAGTGGCCAATTTTTTCAGTTTGACTTTTTTTACCATTTTGAATTAAAGCTTTCGTGACTGCAGGGATTCATATTCTTGGTTCTTTCGGTAAAGTCACGTAGAAGGGAATTTAATTGTTTTTTTGTTTTTTTTTTACCAGTCAAATTTTTTTATGGCCACTCATCTTTTTTTACTGGCAATTCTTTTACTGGTTTCTTTTTTTACGGGCCACCTACCTCTTCCGCCTCCTCCTCCTCCGCCTCCTCCTCCAACTCCTCCTCCGCCTCCTCCGCCGCCTCCTCCTCCGCCTCCTCCTCCGCCTCCTCTTCCGCCTCCTCCGCCTCCTCCTCCGCCTCCTCCACCTCACTGTGTGATGGCCAATACATTTTTTTACTGACCAATTTTGTTTGACTGGTCTTTCGTTTTTACAGGCCAATTTTTTGTAGTCACTTTTTTTAATGGGCAATTTTTTTAACCGTTCACTTTTTTTGATGGCCACTTATCTTTTTTACTGGCCAATTTTTTTCGACTGGTCTTTTTTTACGGGCCAATTATTTTTTGGTAGGCCACTGTTTTTTTAATGGCCACTCTTTTTTAACTGGTCACTTTTTTGGATGGCCATTCATCTTTTTTACCGGCCAATTTTTTTCGACTGGTCTTTTTTTTATGGGCCAATTCTTTTTTGATCTGCCACTTTTTTTAATGGCCACTCTTTTTTAACCGGTCACTTTTTTTGATGGCCATTTATCTTTTTTGCAAGCCAATTTTTTTCACTTTTTTCATGACCATTTTTTTTTTACCAGTCAAATTTTTTCATTAATGGCCACTCTTTTTTAAGCAGTTACTTTTTTTGATGGCCAATTATCTTTTTTAGTGGCCAATTTTTTCAGTTTGACTTTTTTACCATTTTGAATTAAAGCTTTCGTGACTGCAGAGATTCATATTCTTGGTTCCTTCGGTTAAGTCACGTAGAAGGGAATTTAATTGTTTTATGTTTTTATTATTATTTTTTTTACCAGTCAAATTTTTTTATGGCCACTCATCTTTTTTTACTGGCAATTCTTTTACTGGTCTCTTTTTTTACGGGCCACCTACCTCTTCCGCCTCCTCCTCCGCCTCCTCCTCCGACTCCTCCTCCGCCTCCTCCGCCGCCTCCTCCTCCGCCTCCTCCTCCGCCTCCTCCTCCTCCGCCTCCTCCGCCTCCTCAGCCTCCTCCACCTCACTGTGTGATGGCCAATACATTTTTTTACTGACCAATTTTGTTTGACTTGTCTTTCCTTTTTACGGGCCAATTTTTTGTAGTCACTTTTTTTAATGGGCAATTTTTTTAACCGGTCACTTTTTTTGATGGCCACTTATCTTTTTTACTTGCCAATTTTTTTCGACTGGTCTTTTTTTACGGGCCAATTATTTTTTGGTAGGCCACTGTTTTTTTAATGGCCACTCTTTTTTAACCGGTCACTTTTTGGGATGGCCATTCATCTTTTTTACCGGCCAATTTTTTTCGACTGGTCTTTTTTTTATGGGCCAATTCTTTTTTGATCGGCCACATTTTTTTAATGGCCACTCATTTTTAACCGGTCACTTTTTTTGATGGCCATTTATCTTTTTTACCGGCCAATTTTTTTCACTTTTTTCATGACCATTTTTTTTTTACCAGTGAAATTTTTTCATTAATGGCCACTCTTTTTTAACCAATCACTTTTTTTGATGGCCAATTATCTTTTTTAGTGGCCAATTTTTTCAGTTTGACTTTTTTTACCATTTTGAATTAAAGCTTTCGTGACTGCAGAGATTCATATTCTTGGTTCCTTCGGTTAAGTCACGTAGAAGGGAATTTAATTGTTTTATGTTTTTATTATTATTTTTTTTACCAGTCAAATTTTTTTATGGCCACTCATCTTTTTTTACTGGCAATTCTTTTACTGGTCTCTTTTTTTACGGGCCACCTACCTCTTCTGCCTCCTCCTCCGCCTCCTCCTCCGACTCCTCCTCCGCCTCCTCCGCCGCCTCCTCCTCCGCCTCCTCCTCCGCCTCCTCCTCCTCCGCCTCCTCCGCCTCCTCAGCCTCCTCCACCTCACTGTGTGATGGCCAATACATTTTTTTACTGACCAATTTTGTTTGACTGGTCTTTCGTTTTTACAGGCCAATTTTTTTATGTCACTTTTTTTAATGGGCAATTTTTTTAACCGTTCACTTTTTTTGATGGCCACTTATCTTTTTTACTGGCCAATTTTTTTCGACTGGTCTTTTTTTACGGGCCAATTATTTTTTGGTAGGCCACTGTTTTTTTAATGGCCACTCTTTTTTAACCGGTCACTTTTTTGGATGGCCATTCATCTTTTTTACCGGCCAATTTTTTTCGACTGGTCTTTTTTTTATGGGCCAATTCTTTTTTGATCGGCCACTTTTTTTAATGGCCACTCTTTTTTAACCGGTCACTTTTTTTGATGGCCATTTATCTTTTTTGCAAGCCAATTTTTTTCACTTTTTTCATGACCATTTTTTTTTTACCAGTCAAATTTTTTCATTAATGGCCACTCTTTTTTAAGCAGTTACTTTTTTTGATGGCCAATTATCTTTTTTAGTGGCCAATTTTTTCAGTTTGACTTTTTTACCATTTTGAATTAAAGCTTTCGTGACTGCAGGGATTCATATTCTTGGTTCCTTCGGTAAAGTCACGTAGAAGGGAATTTAATCGTTTTATGTTTTTATTATTATTTTTTTTACCAGTCAAATTTTTTTATGGCCACTCATCTTTTTTTACTGGCAATTCTTTTACTGGTCTCTTTTTTTACGGGCCACCTACCTCTTCCGCCTCCTCCTCCTCCGCCTCCTTCTCCGCTTCCTCCTCAGCCTCCTCCGCCTCCTCGTCCGCCTCCTCCTCCGCCTCCTCCTCCGCCTCCTCCTCCGCCTCCTCCGCCTCCTCCGCCTCCTCCGCCTCCTCCGCCTCCTCCTCCGCCTCCTCCACCTCACTGTGTGATGGCCAATACATTTTTTTACTGACCAATTTTGTTTGACTTGTCTTTCCTTTTTACGGGCCAATTTTTTGTAGTCACTTTTTTTAATGGGCAATTTTTTTAACCGGTCACTTTTTTTGATGGCCACTTATCTTTTTTACTTGCCAATTTTTTTCGACTGGTCTTTTTTTACGGGCCAATTATTTTTTGGTAGGCCACTGTTTTTTTAATGGCCACTCTTTTTTAACCGGTCACTTTTTGGGATGGCCATTCATCTTTTTTACCGGCCAATTTTTTTCGACTGGTCTTTTTTTTATGGGCCAATTCTTTTTTGATCGGCCACATTTTTTTAATGGCCACTCATTTTTAACCGGTCACTTTTTTTGATGGCCATTTATCTTTTTTACCAGCCAATTTTTTTCACTTTTTTCATGACCATTTTTTTTTTACCAGTGAAATTTTTTCATTAATGGCCACTCTTTTTTAACCAATCACTTTTTTTGATGGCCAATTATCTTTTTTAGTGGCCAATTTTTTCAGTTTGACTTTTTTTACCATTTTGAATTAAAGCTTTCGTGACTGCAGAGATTCATATTCTTGGTTCCTTCGGTTAAGTCACGTAGAAGGGAATTTAATTGTTTTATGTTTTTATTATTATTTTTTTTACCAGTCAAATTTTTTTATGGCCACTCATCTTTTTTTACTGGCAATTCTTTTACTGGTCTCTTTTTTTACGGGCCACCTACCTCTTCTGCCTCCTCCTCCGCCTCCTCCTCCGACTCCTCCTCCGCCTCCTCCGCCGCCTCCTCCTCCGCCTCCTCCTCCGCCTCCTCCTCCTCCGCCTCCTCCGCCTCCTCAGCCTCCTCCACCTCACTGTGTGATGGCCAATACATTTTTTTACTGACCAATTTTGTTTGACTGGTCTTTCGTTTTTACAGGCCAATTTTTTATGTCACTTTTTTTAATGGGCAATTTTTTTAACCGTTCACTTTTTTTGATGGCCACTTATCTTTTTTACTGGCCAATTTTTTTCGACTGGTCTTTTTTTACGGGCCAATTATTTTTTGGTAGGCCACTGTTTTTTTAATGGCCACTCTTTTTTAACCGGTCACTTTTTTGGATGGCCATTCATCTTTTTTACCGGCCAATTTTTTTCGACTGGTCTTTTTTTTATGGGCCAATTCTTTTTTGATCGGCCACTTTTTTTAATGGCCACTCTTTTTTAACCGGTCACTTTTTTTGATGGCCATTTATCTTTTTTGCAAGCCAATTTTTTTCACTTTTTTCATGACCATTTTTTTTTTACCAGTCAAATTTTTTCATTAATGGCCACTCTTTTTTAAGCAGTTACTTTTTTTGATGGCCAATTATCTTTTTTAGTGGCCAATTTTTTCAGTTTGACTTTTTTACCATTTTGAATTAAAGCTTTCGTGACTGCAGGGATTCATATTCTTGGTTCCTTCGGTAAAGTCACGTAGAAGGGAATTTAATCGTTTTATGTTTTTATTATTATTTTTTTTACCAGTCAAATTTTTTTATGGCCACTCATCTTTTTTTACTGGCAATTCTTTTACTGGTCTCTTTTTTTACGGGCCACCTACCTCTTCCGCCTCCTCCTCCTCCGCCTCCTTCTCCGCTTCCTCCTCAGCCTCCTCCGCCTCCTCGTCCGCCTCCTCCTCCGCCTCCTCCTCCGCCTCCTCCTCCGCCTCCTCCGCCTCCTCCGCCTCCTCCGCCTCCTCCTCCGCCTCCTCCACCTCACTGTGTGATGGCCAATACATTTTTTTACTGACCAATTTTGTTTGACTTGTCTTTCCTTTTTACGGGCCAATTTTTTGTAGTCACTTTTTTTAATGGGCAATTTTTTTAACCGGTCACTTTTTTTGATGGCCACTTATCTTTTTTACTTGCCAATTTTTTTCGACTGCTCTTTTTTTACGGGCCAATTATTTTTTGGTAGGCCACTGTTTTTTTAATGGCCACTCTTTTTTAACCAGTCACTTTTTTGGATGGCCATTCATCTTTTTTACCGGCCAATTTTTTTCAACTGGTCTTTTTTTTATGGGCCAAATTCTTTTTTGATCGGCCACTTTTTTTAATGGCCACTCTTTTTTAACCGGTCACTTTTTTTGATGGCCAATTATCTTTTTTAGTGGCCAATTTTTTCAGTTTGACTTTTTTTACCATTTTGAATTAAAGCTTTCGTGACTGCAGGGATTCATATTCTTGGTTCTTTCGGTAAAGTCACGTAGAAGGGAATTTAATTGTTTTTTTGTTTTTTTTTTACCAGTCAAATTTTTTTATGGCCACTCATCTTTTTTTACTGGCAATTCTTTTACTGGTTTCTTTTTTTACGGGCCACCTACCTCTTCCGCCTCCTCCTCCTCCGCCTCCTCCTCCAACTCCTCCTCCGCCTCCTCCGCCGTCTCCTCCTCCGCCTCCTCCTCCGCCTCCTCTTCCGCCTCCTCCGCCTCCTCCTCCGCCTCCTCCACCTCACTGTGTGATGGCCAATACATTTTTTTACTGACCAATTTTGTTTGACTGGTCTTTCGTTTTTACAGGCCAATTTTTTGTAGTCACTTTTTTTAATGGGCAATTTTTTTAACCGTTCACTTTTTTTGATGGCCACTTATCTTTTTTACTGGCCAATTTTTTTCGACTGGTCTTTTTTTACGGGCCAATTATTTTTTGGTAGGCCACTGTTTTTTTAATGGCCACTCTTTTTTAACTGGTCACTTTTTTGGATGGCCATTCATCTTTTTTACCGGCCAATTTTTTTCGACTGGTCTTTTTTTTATGGGCCAATTCTTTTTTGATCTGCCACTTTTTTTAATGGCCACTCTTTTTTAACCGGTCACTTTTTTTGATGGCCATTTATCTTTTTTGCAAGCCAATTTTTTTCACTTTTTTCATGACCATTTTTTTTTTACCAGTCAAATTTTTTCATTAATGGCCACTCTTTTTTAAGCAGTTACTTTTTTTGATGGCCAATTATCTTTTTTAGTGGCCAATTTTTTCAGTTTGACTTTTTTACCATTTTGAATTAAAGCTTTCGTGACTGCAGGGATTCATATTCTTGGTTCCTTCGGTAAAGTCACGTAGAAGGGAATTTAATCGTTTTATGTTTTTATTATTATTATTTTTACCAGTCAAATTTTTTTATGGCCACTCATCTTTTTTTACTGGCAATTCTTTTACTGGTCTCTTTTTTTACGGGCCACCTACCTCTTCCGCCTCCTCCGCCTCCTTCTCCGCCTCCTCCTCAGCCTCCTCCTCCTCCGCCTCCTCGTCCGCCTCCTCCTCCGCCTCCTCCTCCGCCTCCTCCTCCGCCTCCTCCGCCTCCTCCGCCTCCTCCTCCGCCTCCTCCACCTCACTGTGTGATGGCCAATACATTTTTTTACTGACCAATTTTGTTTGACTTATCTTTCCTTTTTACGGGCCAATTTATTGTCACTTTTTTAATGGGCAATTTTTTTAACCGGTCACTTTTTTTGATGGCCACTTATCTTTTTTACTTGCCAATTTTTTTCGACTGCTCTTTTTTTATGGGCCAATTATTTTTTGGTAGGCCACTGTTTTTTTAATGGCCACTCTTTTTTAACCGGTCACTTTTTGGATGGCCATTCATCTTTTTTACCGGACAATTTTTTTCGACTGGTCTTTTTTTTATGGGCCAATTCTTTTTTGATTGACCACTTTTTTTTAATGGCCACTCTTTTTTAACCGGTCACTATTTTTGATGGCCATTTATCTTTTTTGCCAGCCAATTTTTTCACTTTTTTCATGACCATTTTTTTTTTACCAGTCAAATTTTTTCATTAATGGCCACTCTTTTTTAAGCAGTTACTTTTTTGATGGCCACTTATCTTTTTTAGAGGCCAATTTTTTCAGTTTGACTTTTTTACCATTTTGAATTAAAGCTTTCGTGACTGCAGGGATTCATATTCTTGGTTCCTTCGGTAAAGTCACGTAGAAGGGAATTTAATTGTTTTATGTTTTTATTATTTTATTTTTTTACCAGTCAAACTTTTTTATGGCCACTCATCTTTTTTTACTGGCCAATTATTTTACTGGTCTCTTTTTTTACAGGCCACCTACCTCTTCCGCGTCCTCCTCCGCCTCCACCTCCTCCTCCGCCTCCTCCGCCGCCTCCTCCTCCGCCTCCTCCTCCGCCTCCTCCTCCACCTCCTCCACCTCACTGTGTGATGGCCAATACATTTTTTTACTGACCAATTTTGTTTGACTTGTCTTTCCTTTTTACAGGCCAATTTTTTGTAGTCACTTTTTTTAATGGGCAATTTTTTTAACCGGTCACTTTTTTTGATGGCCACTTATCTTTTTAACTGGCCAATTTTTTTCGACTGGTCTTTTTTTACGGGCCAATTATTTTTTGGTAGGCCACTGTTTTTTTAATGGCCACTCTTTTTTAACTGGTCACTTTTTTGGATGGCCATTCATCTTTTTTACCGGCCAATTTTTTTCGACTGGTCTTTTTTTATGGGCCAATTCTTTTTTGATCGGCCACTTTTTTTTAATGGCCACTCTTTTTTAACCGGTCACTTTTTTTGATGGCCATTTATCTTTTTTGCCAGCCAATTTTTTTCACTTTTTTCATGACCATTTTTTTTCACCAGTCAAATTTTTTCATTAATGGCCACGCTTTTTTAAGCAGTTACTTTTTTTGATGGCCAATTATCTTTTTTAATGGCCAATTTTTTCAGTTTGACTTTTTTACCATTTTGAATTAAAGCTTTCGTGACTGCAGGGATTCATATTCTTGGTTCCTTCGGTAAAGTCACGTAGAAGGGAATTTAATTGTATTATGTTTTCATTATTTTATTTTTTTTACCAGTCAAATTTTTTTATGGCCACTCATCTGTTTTTTACTGGCAATTCTTTTACTGGTCTCTTTTTTTACGGGCCACCTACCTCTTCCGCCTCCTCCTCCGCCTCCTCCTCCGCCTCCTCCTCCGCCTCCTCCTCAGCCTCCTCCTCCTCCGCCTCCTCCTCCGCCTCCTCCTCCGCCTCCGCCTCCTCCGCCTCCTCCTCCGCCTCCTCCTCCAACTCCTCCTCTGCCTCCTCCACCTCACTGTGTGATGAGCAATACATTTTTTTACTGACCAATTTTGTTTGACTTGTCTTTCCTTTTTACGGGCCAATTTTTTGTAGTCACCTTTTTTAATGGGCAATTTTTTTAACGGGTCACTTTTTTTGATGGCCACTTATCTTTTTTACTTGCCAATTTTTTTCGACTGCTCTTTTTTAACAGGCCAATTATTTTTTGGTAGGCCACTGTTTTTTTAATGGCCACTCTTTTTTAACCGGTCACTTTTTTGGATGGCCATTCATCTCTTTTACCGGCCAATTTTTTTCGACTGGTCTTTTTTTTTATGGGCCAATTCTTTTTTGATCGGCCACATTTTTTTAATGGCCACTCTTTTTTAACCGGTCACTTTTTTTGATGGCCATTTATCTTTTTTACCGGCCAATTTTTTTCACTTTTTTCATGGCCATTTTTTTTTTACCAGTGAAATTTTTTCATTAATGGCCACTCTTTTTTAACCAGTCACTTTTTTTGATGGCCAATTATCTTTTTTAGTGGCCAATTTTTTCAGTTTGACTTTTTTTACCATTTTGAATTAAAGCTTTCGTGACTGCAGGGATTCATATTCTTGGTTCTTTCGGTAAAGTCACGTAGAAGGGAATTTAATTGTTTTATGTTTTTATTATTTTATTTTTTTTACCAGTCAAATTTTTTTATGGCCACTCATCTTTTTTTACTGGCAATTCTTTTACTGGTCTCTTTTTTTATGGGCCACCTACCTCTTCCGCCTCCTCCTCCGCCTCCTCCTCCGCCTCCTTCTCCGCCTCCTCCTCCTCCGCCTCCTCGTCCGCCTCCTCCTCCGCCTCCTCCTCCGCCTCCTCCTCCTCCTCCGCCTCCTCCTCCACCTCCTCCGCCTCCTCCTCCGCCTCCTCCGCCTACTCCTCCGCCTACTCCACCTCACTGTGTGATGAGCAATACATTTTTTTACTGACCAATTTTGTTTGACTTGTCTTTCCTTTTTACGGGCCAATTTTTTGTAGTCACCTTTTTTAATGGGCAATTTTTTTTAACGGGTCACATTTTTTGATGGCCACTTATCTTTTTTACTTGCCAATTTTTTTCGACTGCTCTTTTTTAACAGGCCAATTATTTTTTGGTAGGCCACTGTTTTTTTAATGGCCACTCTTTTTTAACCGGTCACTTTTTTGGATGGCTATTCATCTCTTTTACCGGCCAATTTTTTTCGACTGGTCTTTTTTTTTATGGGCCAATTCTTTTTTGATCGGCCACATTTTTTTAATGGCCACTCTTTTTTAACCGGTCACTTTTTTTGATGGCCATTTATCTTTTTTACCGGCCAATTTTTTTCACTTTTTTCATGGCCATTTTTTTTTTACCAGTCAAATTTTTTTATGGCCACTCATCTTTTTTTACTGGCAATTCTTTTACTGGTCTCTTTTTTTATGGGCCACCTACCTCTTCCGCCTCCTCCTCCTCCGCCTCCTTCTCCGCCTCCTCCTCAGCCTCCTCCTCCTCCGCCTCCTCGTCCGCCTCCTCCTCCGCCTCCGCCTCCTCCTCCGCCTCCTCCTCCTCCTCCTCCTCCTCCTCCGCCTCCTCCTCCACCTCCTCCGCCTCCTCCTCCGCCTCCTCCACCTCACTGTGTGATGGCCAATACATTTTTTTACTGACCAATTTTGTTTGACTTGTCTTTCCTTTTTACGGGCCAATTTTTTGTAGTCACTTTTTTTAATGGGCAATTTTTTTTACTGGTCACTTTTTTTGATGGCCACTTATCTTTTTTACTTGCCAATTTTTTTCGACTGCTCTTTTTTTATGGGCCAATTATTTTTTGGTAGGCCACTGTTTTTTTAATGGCCACTCTTTTTTAACCGGTCACTTTTTTGGATGGCCATTCATCTTTTTTACCGGCCAATTTTTTTCGACTGGTCTTTTTTTTATGGGCCAATTCTTTTTTGATCGGCCACTTTTTTTTAATGGCCACTCTTTTTTAACCGGTCACTTTTTTTGATGGCCAGCCAGCCAATTTTTTTCACTTTTTTCATGACCATTTTTTTTTTACCAGTCAAATTTTTTCATTAATGGCCACTCTTTTTTAACCAGTCACTTTTTTTGATGGCCAATTATCTTTTTTAGTGGCCAATTTTTTCAGTTTGACTTTTTTTACCATTTTGAATTAAAGCTTTCGTGACTGCAGGGATTCATATTCTTGGTTCCTTCGGTAAAGTCACGTAGAAGGGAATTTAATTGTATTATGTTTTCATTATTTTATTTTTTTTACCAGTCAAATTTTTTTATGGCCACTCATCTGTTTTTTACTGGCAATTCTTTTACTGGTCTCTTTTTTTACGGGCCACCTACCTCTTCCGCCTCCTCCTCCTCCTCCGCCTCCTCCTCCGCCTCCTCCTCAGCCTTCTCCTCCTCCGCCTCCTCCTCTGCCTCCTCCTCCGCCTCCTCCTCCGCCTCCCTGTGTGATGAGCAATACATTTTTTTACTGACCAATTTTGTTTGACTTGTCTTTCCTTTTTACGGGCCAATTTTTTGTAGTCACCTTTTTTAATGGGCAATTTTTTTAACGGGTCACTTTTTTTGATGGCCACTTATCTTTTTTACTTGCCAATTTTTTTCGACTGCTCTTTTTTAACAGGCCAATTATTTTTTGGTAGGCCACTGTTTTTTTAATGGCCACTCTTTTTTAACCGGTCACTTTTTTGGATGGCCATTCATCTCTTTTACCGGCCAATTTTTTTCGACTGGTCTTTTTTTTTATGGGCCAATTCTTTTTTGATCGGCCACATTTTTTTAATGGCCACTCTTTTTTAACCGGTCACTTTTTTTGATGGCCATTTATCTTTTTTACCGGCCAATTTTTTTCACTTTTTTCATGGCCATTTTTTTTTTACCAGTGAAATTTTTTCATTAATGGCCACTCTTTTTTAACCAGTCACTTTTTTTGATGGCCAATTATCTTTTTTAGTGGCCAATTTTTTCAGTTTGACTTTTTTACCATTTTGAATTAAAGCTTTCGTGACTGCAGGGATTCATATTCTTGGTTCTTTCGGTAAAGTCACGTAGAAGGGAATTTAATTGTTTTATGTTTTTATTATTATTTTTTTTTTACCAGTCAAATTTTTTTATGGCCACTCATCTTTTTTTACTGGCAATTCTTTTACTGGTCTCTTTTTTTATGGGCCACCTACCTCTTCCGCCGCCTCCTCCTCCGCCTCCTCCTCCGCCTCCGCCTCCTTCTCCGCCTCCTCCTCCTCCGCCTCCTCGTCCGCCTCCTCCTCCGCCTCCTCCTCCGCCTCCTCCTCCTCCTCCGCCTCCTCCTCCACCTCCTCCGCCTCCTCCTCCGCCTCCTCCGCCTACTCCTCCGCCTCCTCCACCTCACTGTGTGATGAGCAATACATTTTTTTACTGACCAATTTTGTTTGAGTTGTCTTTCCTTTTTACGGGCCAATTTTTTGTAGTCACCTTTTTTAATGGGCAATTTTTTTTAACGGGTCACTTTTTTTGATGGCCACTTATCTTTTTTACTTGCCAATTTTTTTCGACTGCTCTTTTTTAACAGGCCAATTATTTTTTGGTAGGCCACTGTTTTTTTAATGGCCACTCTTTTTTAACCGGTCACTTTTTTGGATGGCCATTCATCTCTTTTACCGGCCAATTTTTTTCGACTGGTCTTTTTTTTATGGGCCAATTCTTTTTTGATCGGCCACATTTTTTTAATGGCCACTCTTTTTTAACCGGTCACTTTTTTTGATGGCCATTTATCTTTTTTACCGGCCAATTTTTTTCACTTTTTTCATGGCCATTTTTTTTTTACCAGTGAAATTTTTTCATTAATGGCCACTCTTTTTTAACCAGTCACTTTTTTTGATGGCCAATTATCTTTTTTAGTGGCCAATTTTTTCAGTTTGACTTTTTTTACCATTTTGAATTAAAGCTTTCGTGACTGCAGGGATTCATATTCTTGGTTCTTTCCGTAAAGTCACGTAGAAGGGAATTTAATTGTTTTATGTTTTTATTATTTTTTTTTTTACCAGTCAAATTTTTTTATGGCCACTCATCTTTTTTTACTGGCAATTCTTTTACTGGTCTCTTTTTTTATGGGCCACCTACCTCTTCCGCCTCCTCCTCCTCCGCCTCCTTCTCCGCCTCCTCCTCAGCCTCCTCCGCCTCCTCGTCCGCCTCCTCCTCCGCCTCCTCCTCCGCCTCCTCCTCCTCCGCCTCCTCCTCCACCTCCTCCACCTCCTCCTCCGCCTCCTCCTCTGCCTCCTCCACCTCACTGTGTGATGGCCAATACATTTTTTTACTGACCAATTTTGTTTGACTTGTCTTTCCTTTTTACGGGCCAATTTTTTGTAGTCACTTTTTTTAATGGGCAATTTTTTTTACCGGTCACTTTTTTTGATAACCACTTATCTTTTTTACTTGCCAATTTTTTTCGACTGCTCTTTTTTTATGGGCCAATTATTTTTTGGTAGGCCACTGTTTTTTTAATGGCCACTCTTTTTTAACCGGTCACTTTTTTGGATGGCCATTCATCTTTTTTACCGGCCAATTTTTTTCGACTGGTCTTTTTTTTATGGGCCAATTCTTTTTTGATCGGCCACTTTTTTTTAATGGCCACTCTTTTTTAACCGGTCACTTTTTTTGATGGCCATTTATGTTTTTTGCCAGCCAATTTTTTTCACTTTTTTCATGACCATTTTTTTTTTACCAGTCAAATTTTTTCATTAATGGCCACTCTTTTTTAAGCAGTTACTTTTTTGGATGGCCAATTATCTTTTTTAGTGGCCAATTTTTTCAGTTTGACTTTTTTTACCATTTTGAATTAAAGCTTTCGTGACTGCAGGGATTCATATTCTTGGTTCCTTCGGTAAAGTCACGTAGAAGGGAATTTAATTGTATTATGTTTTCATTATTTTTTTTTTTACCAGTCAAATTTTTTTATGGCCACTCATCTGTTTTTTACTGGCAATTCTTTTACTGGTCTCTTTTTTTACGGGCCACCTACCTCTTCCGCCTCCTCCTCCTCCTCCGCCTCCTTCTCCGCCTCCTCCTCAGCCTCCTCCTCCTCCGCCTCCTCGTCCGCCTCCTCCTCCGCCTCCTCCTCCTCCGCCTCCTCCTCCGCCTCCTCCTCCTCCGCCTCCTCCTCCGCCTCCTCCACCTCACTGTGTGATGAGCAATACATTTTTTTACTGACCAATTTTGTTTGACTTGTCTTTCCTTTTTACGGGCCAATTTTTTGTAGTCACCTTTTTTAATGGGCAATTTTTTTAACGGGTCACTTTTTTTGATGGCCACTTATCTTTTTTACTTGCCAATTTTTTTCGACTGCTCTTTTTTAACAGGCCAATTATTTTTTGGTAGGCCACTGTTTTTTTAATGGCCACTCTTTTTTAACCGGTCACTTTTTTGGATGGCCATTCATCTCTTTTACCGGCCAATTTTTTTCGACTGGTCTTTTTTTTTATGGGCCAATTCTTTTTTGATCGGCCACATTTTTTTAATGGCCACTCTTTTTTAACCGGTCACTTTTTTTGATGGCCATTTATCTTTTTTACCGGCCAATTTTTTTCACTTTTTTCATGGCCATTTTTTTTTTACCAGTGAAATTTTTTCATTAATGGCCACTCTTTTTTAACCAGTCACTTTTTTTGATGGCCAATTATCTTTTTTAGTGGCCAATTTTTTCAGTTTGACTTTTTTTACCATTTTGAATTAAAGCTTTCGTGACTGCAAGGATTCATATTCTTGGTTCTTTCGGTAAAGTCACGTAGAAGGGAATTTAATTGTTTTATGTTTTTATTATTTTATTTTTTTTACCAGTCAAATTTTTTTATGGCCACTCATCTTTTTTTACTGGCAATTCTTTTACTGGTCTCTTTTTTTATGGGCCACCTACCTCTTCCGCCTCCTCCTCCTCCTCCGCCTCCTTCTCCGCCTCCTCCTCAGCCACCTCCTCGTCCGCCTCCTCCTCTGCCTCCTCCTCCTCCGCCTCCTCCTCCACCTCCTCCGCCTCCTCCTCCGCCTACTCCTCTGCCTACTCCTCCGCCTCCTCCACCTCACTGTGTGATGGCCAATACATTTTTTTACTGACCAATTTTGTTTGACTTGTCTTTCCTTTTTACGGGCCAATTTTTTGTAGTCACTTTTTTTAATGGGCAATTTTTTTTACCGGTCACTTTTTTTGATAACCACTTATCTTTTTTACTTGCCAATTTTTTTCGACTGCTCTTTTTTATGGGCCAATTATTTTTTGGTAGGCCACTGTTTTTTTAATGGCCACTCTTTTTTAACCGGTCACTTTTTTGGATGGCCATTCATCTTTTTTACCGGCCAATTTTTTTCGACTGGTCTTTTTTTTATGGGCCAATTCTTTTTTGATCGGCCACTTTTTTTTAATGGCCACTCTTTTTTAACCGGTCACTTTTTTTGATGGCCATTTATCTTTTTTGCCAGCCAATTTTTTTCACTTTTTTCATGACCATTTTTTTTTTACCAGTCAAATTTTTTCATTAATGGCCACTCTTTTTTAAGCAGTTACTTTTTTTGATGGCCAATTATCTTTTTTAGTGGCCAATTTTTTCAGTTTGACTTTTTTTACCATTTTGAATTAAAGCTTTCGTGACTGCAGGGATTCATATTCTTGGTTCCTTCAGTAAAGTCACGTAGAAGGGAATTTAATTGTATTATGTTTTCATTATTTTATTTTTTTTACCAGTCAAATTTTTTCATGGCCACTCATCTGTTTTTTACTGGCAATTCTTTTACTGGTCTCTTTTTTTACGGGCCACCTACCTCTTCCGCCTCCTCCTCCGCCTCCTTCTCCGCCTCCTCCTCAGCCTCCTCCTCCTCCGCCTCCTCGTCCGCCTCCTCCTCCTCCTCTGACTCCTCCTCCGCCTCCTCCACCTCACTGTGTGATGAGCAATACATTTTTTTACTGACCAATTTTGTTTGACTTGTCTTTCCTTTTTACGGGCCAATTTTTTGTAGTCACCTTTTTTAATGGGCAATTTTTTTAACGGGTCACTTTTTTTGATGGCCACTTATCTTTTTTAATTGCCAATTTTTTTCGACTGCTCTTTTTTAACAGGCCAATTATTTTTTGGTAGGCCACTGTTTTTTTAATGGCCACTCTTTTTTAACCGGTCACTTTTTTGGATGGCCATTCATCTCTTTTACCGGCCAATTTTTTTCGACTGGTCTTTTTTTTTATGGGCCAATTCTTTTTTGATCGGCCACATTTTTTTAATGGCCACTCTTTTTTAACCGGTCACTTTTTTTGATGGCCATTTATCTTTTTTACCGGCCAATTTTTTTCACTTTTTTCATGGCAATTTTTTTTTTACCAGTGAAATTTTTTCATTAATGGCCACTCTTTTTTAACCGGTCACTTTTTTTGATGGCCAATTATCTTTTTTAGTGGCCAATTTTTTCAGTTAGGCTTTTTTTACCATTTTGAATTAAAGCTTTCGTGACTGCAGGGATTCATATTCTTGGTTCTTTCGGTAAAGTCACGTAGAAGGGAATTTAATTGTTTTATGTTTTTATTATTTTGTTTTTTTTACCAGTCAAATTTTTTTATGGCCACTCATCTTTTTTTACTGGCAATTCTTTTACTGGTCTCTTTTTTTATGGGCCACCTACCTCTTCCGCCTCCTCCTCCTCCACCTCCTTCTCCGCCTCCTCCTCAGCCTCCTCCTCCTCCGCCTCCTCGTCCGCCTCCTCCTCCGCCTCCTCCTCCGCCTCCTCCTCCTCCGCCTCCTCCTCCACCTCCTCCACCTCCTCCTCCGCCTCCTCCGCCTACTCCTCCGCCTCCTCCACCTCACTGTGTGATGGCCAATACATTTTTTTACTGACCAATTTTGTTTGACTTGTCTTTCCTTTTTACGGGCCAATTTTTTGTAGTCACTTTTTTTAATGGGCAATTTTTTTTACCGGTCACTTTTTTTGATGGCCACTTATCTTTTTTACTTGCCAATTTTTTTCGACTGCTCTTTTTTTATGGGCCAATTATTTTTTGGTAGGCCACTGTTTTTTTAATGGCCACTCTTTTTTAACCGGTCACTTTTTTGGATGGCCATTCATCTTTTTTACCGGCCAATTTTTTTCGACTGGTCTTTTTTTTTTATGGGCCAATTCTTTTTTGATCGGCCACTTTTTTTTAATGACCACTCTTTTTTAACCGGTCACTTTTTTTGATGGCCATTTATCTTTTTTGCCAGCCAATTTTTTTCACTTTTTTCATGACCATTTTTTTTTTACCAGTCAAATTTTTTCATTAATGTCCACTCTTTTTTAACCAGTCACTTTTTTTGATGGCCAATTATCTTTTTTACTGGCCAATTTTTTCAGTTTGACTTTCTTTACCATTTTGAATTAAAGCTTTCGTGACTGCAAGGATTCATATTCTTGGTTCTTTCGGTAAAGCCACGTAGAAGGGAATTTAATTGTTTTGTATATATATATTTTTACCAGTCAAACTTTTTCATGGCCACTCATCTTTTTTTACTGGTCAATTATTTTACTGGTCTCTTTTTTTACAGGCCACCTACCTCTTCCGCCTCCTCCTCCGCCTCCTCCGCCTCCTCCACCTCACTGTGTGATGGCCAATACATTTTTTTACTGACCAATTTTGCTTGACTGGTCTTTCCTTTTTTACGGGCCAATTTTTTGTAGTCATTTTTTTTAATGGGCAATTTTTTTAACCGGTCACTTTTTTTGATGGCCACTTATCTTTTTTACTGGCCAATTTTTTTCGACTGGTCTTTTTTTACGGGCCAATTATTTTTTGGTAGGTCACTGTTTTTTTAATGGCCACTCTTTTTTAACCGGTCACTTTTTTGGATGGCCTTTCATCTTTTTTACCGGCCAATTTTTTTCGATTGGTATTTTTTTTATGGGCCAATTCTTTTTTGATCGGCCACTTTTTTAATGGCCACTGATTTTTTAACCGGTCACTTTTATTGATGGCCATTTATCTTTTTTACCGGCCAAATTTTTTCACTTTTTTCATGACCATTTTTTTTTACCAGTCAGATTTTTTCAATAATGGCCACTCTTTTTTAACCAGTCACTTTTTTTGATGGCCAATTATCTTTTTTACTGGCCAATTTTTTCAGTTTAACTTTTTTACCATTTTGAATTAAAGCTTTCGTGACTGCAGGGATTCATATTCTTGGTTCTTTCGGTAAAGTCACGTAGAAGGGAATTTAATTGTTTTATATATATATTTTTTACCAGTCAAACTTTTTTTATGGCCACTCATCTTTTTTTTCCTGGCAATTATTTTACTGGTCTCTTTTTTTATGGGCCACCTACCTCTTCCGCCTCATCCTCCTCCTCCGCCTCCGCCTCCTCCTCCGCCGCCTCCTCCTCCGCCTCCTCCGCCTCCTCCTCCGCCTCCTCCACCTCACTGTGTGATGGCCAATACATTTTTCTACTGACCAATTTTGTTTGACTGGTTTTTCCTTTTTACGGGCCAATTTTTTGTAGTCACTTTTTTTAATGGGCAATTTTTTTAACCGGTCACTTTTTTTGATGGCCACATATCTTTTTAACTGGCCAATTTTTTTCGACTGGTCTTTTTTTACGGGCCAATTATTTTTTGGTAGGCCACTTTTTTAATCGCCACTGTGGCCAATTTTTTTCAACTGGTCTTTTTTTACGGGCCAATTATTTTTTGGTAGGCCACTTTTTTTAATGGCCACTCTTTTTTAACTGGTCACTTTTTTGGATGGCCATTCATCTTTTTTATCGTCCAATTTTTTTCGACTGGTCTTTTTTTTATGGGTCAATTCTTTTTTGATCGGCCACTTTTTTTAATGGTCACCCTTTTTTAGCCAGTCACTTTTTTTGATGGCCAATTATCTTTTTTACTGGCCAATTTTTTCAGTTTGACCTTCTTTACCATTTTGAATTAAAGCTTTCGTGACTGCAAGGATTCATATTCTTGGTTCTTTCGGTAAAGTAACGCGTGTAACACTCACACGAGTGTAACACTCACACGAGTGAAACACTCGCACGAGTTTAACACTCGCACGAGCGTAACACTCGCACGAGTGAAACACTCACAATAGTGTAACACTCACACGAGTGTAGCACTCACACGAGTGTAGCACTCACACGAATGAAACACTCACACTAGTGTTACACTCACACGAGTGTAGCACTCACACGAGTGTAGCACTCACACGAGTGTAGCACTTACACGAGTGTTACACTCACACGAGTGTTACACTCACACGAGTGTTACACTCACACGAGTATTACACTCACACGAGTGTAACACTCACACTAGTGAAACACTCACACGAGTGTAACACTAACACTAGTGTAACACTCACACGAGTGAAACGCTCACACGAGTGAAACACTCACTCGATTGTAACACTCACTCGAGTGAAACACTCACACGAGCGAAACACTAACTCGAGTGAAACACTCACACGAGTGTAACACTCACACGAGTGAACGTGACACTCACACGACTGAAACACTCACTCGACTGAAACACTCACACGAGTGTAACACTCACTCGACTGAAACACTCACATGAGTGTAACACTCACTCGAGTGAAACACTCACACGAGTGAAACACTCACTCGATTGTAACACTCACACGAGTGAAACACTCACTCGAAAGAAACACTCACACGAGCGAAACACTAACTCGAGTGAAACACTCAAACGAGTGTAACACTCACACGAGTGAACGTGACACTCACACGAGTGAAACACTCACACGAGTGTAGCACTCACTCGAGTGAAACACTCACTCGACTGAAACAATCACACGAGTGAAACACTCACACGAGTGAAACTCACACGAGTCGCTCTAACACTCAGATGAGTGAAACACTCACTCGAGTGAACCTCACACGAGTCGCTCAAACACTCACATGAGTGAAACACTCACTCGAGTGAAACACTCACTCGAGTGTAACACTCACTCGACTGTAACACTCACTCGACTGTAACACTCACTCGACTGTAACACTCACACGAGTCGCTCTAACACTCACACGAGTGAAACACTCACACGAGTGAAACACTCACACGAGTAAAACACTCACACGAGTGTAACACTCGCACAAGTGTAACACTCGCACGAGTGTAACACTCGCACGAGTGAAACACTCGCACTAGTGTAACACTCACACGAGTGTAACACTCGCACGAATGAAACACTCGCACGAGTGTAACACTCGCACGAGTGTTACACTCGCACGAGTGTAACACTCGCACGAGTGTAACACTCACTAGTGAAACACTCAAAATAGTGAAACACTCACACAAGTGTAACACTCACTCGACTGAAACACTCACACGAGTGAAACACTCACTCGACTGAAACACTCACACGAGTGTAACACTCACACGAGTGAAACACTCACACGAGTCGCTCTAACACTCACATGAGTGAAACACTCACACAAGTGAAACACTCACACGAGTGTAACACTCACACGAGTCGCTCTAACACTCACACGAGTGAAACACTCACACTAGTGTTACACTCTCACGAGTGTTACACTCATACGAGTGAAACACTCACACTAGTGTAACACTCACACGAGTGTAACACTCGCACGAGTGTAACACTCACACTAGTGAAAGTGACACAAACACGAGTGAAACACTCACACGAGTGTTACACTTACACGAGTGTAACACTCACACGAGTGTTACACTCACACGAGTGAAACACTCACACGAGTGTTACACTCACACGAGTGAAACACTCGCGCAAGTGAAACACTTACACGAGTGTTACACTCACACGAGTGTAGCACTCACACGAGTGTTACACTCACACGAGTGAAACACTCACACGAGTGAAACACTCACACTAGTGTTACACTCACCCTAGTGTTACACTCCCACTAGTGTTACACTCACACGAGTGTAGCACTCACACGAGTGTTACTCACACGAGTGTTACACTCACACTAGTGTTACACTCACACGAGTGTTACACTCACACGAGTGTTACACTCACACTAGTGTTACACTCACACGAGTGTTACACTCACACGAATGAAACACTCACACTAGTGTTACACTCACACGAGTGTAGCACTCACACGAGTGTTACACTCACACGAGTGTTACACTCACACGAGGGTAGCACTCACACGAGTGAAACACTCACACGAGTGTTACACTCATATGAGTGTTACACTCACACGAGTGAAACACTCAAACGAGTGTTACACTCACACGAGTGTAACACTCACACTAGTGTAACACTCACACGAGTGTAGCACTCACACGAGTGTAGCACTTACACGAATGTTACACTCACACGAGTGTAGCACTCACACGAGTGTTACTCACACGAGTGTTACACTCACACTAGTGTAACACTCACACTAGTTTTACACTCACACGAGTATTACACTCACACGAGTGTAGCACTCGCACGAGTGTAACACTCACTAGTGAAACACTCACACTAGTGTTACACTCACCCTAGTGTTACACTCATACTAGTGTTACACTCATACGTGTGTAGCACTCACACGAGTGAAACACTCACACGAGTGTAACACTCACACGAGTGAAACACTCACACGAGTGTTACACTCACACGAGTGTAACACTCACACTAGTGTAACACTCACACGAGTGTTACACTCACACGAGTGTTACACTCACACGAGTGTAGCACTCACACGAGTGTTACACTCACACGAGTGTAGCACTCACACGAATGAAACACTCACACTAGTGTTACACTCACACGAGTGTAGCACTCACACGAATGAAACACTCACACTAGTGTTACACTCACACGAGTGTAGCGCTCACACGAGTGTTACACTCACACGAGTGTTACACTCACACGAGTGTAGCAATCACACGAGCATTACACTCACACGAGTATTACACTCACACGAGTGTTACACTCACACGAGTGTTACACTCACACGAGTGAAACACTCACACGAGTGTTACACTCACACGAGTGTAACACTCGCACGAGTGTAACACTCACTAGTGAAACACTCACGATAGTGAAACACTCACACAAGTGTAACACTCACTCGACTGAAACACTCACACGAGTGAAACACTCACTCGACTGAAACACTCACACGAGTGTAACACTCACACGAGTGAAACACTCACACGAGTCGCTCTAACACTCACATGAGTGAAACACTCACACAAGTGAAACACTCACACAAGTGAAACACTCACACGAGTGTAACACTCACACGAGTCGCTCTAACACTCACACGAGTGAAACACTCACACTAGTGTTACACTCACACGAGTGTTACACTCATACGAGTGAAACACTCACACTCGTGTAACACTCATACGAGTGTAACACTCGCACGAGTGTAACACTCACACTAGTGAACGTGACACAAACACGAGTGAAACACTCACACGAGTGTTACACTCACACGAGTGTAGCACTCACACGAGTGTTACACTCACACGAGTGTTACAATCACACGAGTGTAGCAATCACACGAGCATTACACTCACACGAGTATTACACTCACACGAGTGAAACACTCACACGAGTGTTACACTCACACGAGTGAAACACTCACACGAGTGTTACACTCACACGAGTGTAACACACACACTAGTGTAACACTCACACTAGTTTTACACTCACACGAGTGTTACACTCACACGAGTGTAGCACTCGCACGAGTGTAACACTCACTAGTGAAACACTCACGATAGTGAAACACTCACACAAGTGTAACACTCACTCGACTGAAACACTCACACGAGTGAAACACTCACTCGACTGAAACACTCACACGAGTGTAACACTCACACGAGTGAAACACTCACACGAGTCGCTCTAACACTCACATGAGTGAAACACTCACACAAGTGAAACACTCACACAAGTGAAACACTCACACGAGTGTAACACTCACACGAGTCGCTCTAACACTCACACGAGTGAAACACTCACACGAGTGTTACACTCACACGAGTGTAACACTCACACGAGTGTTACACTCACACGATTGAAACACTCGCGCAAGTTAAACACTTACACGAGTGTTACACTCACACGAGTGTAGCACTCACACGAGTGTTACACTCACACGAGTGAAACACTCACACGAGTGAAACACTCACACTAGTGTTACACTCACCCTAGTGTTACACTCACACGAGTGTTACACTCACACGAGTGTTACACTCACACGAGTGTAGCACTCGCACGAGTGTAACACTCACTAGTGAAACACTCACACGAGTGAAACACTCACTCGACTGAAACACTCACACGAGTGTAACACTCACACGAGTGAAACACTCACACGAGTAGCTCTAACACTCACATGAGTGAAACACTCACACAAGTGAAACACACACAAGTGAAACACTCACACGAGTGTAACACTCACACGAGTCGCTCTAACACTCACACGAGTGAAACACTCACACGAGTGTAGCACTCACACGAGTGTAGCACTCACACGAGAGTTACTCACACGAGTGTTACACTCACACGAGTGTTACACTCACACGAGTGTAGCACTCACACGAGTGTTACACTCACACGAGTGTAGCACTCACACGAGTGTAGCACTCACACGAATGAAACACTCACACTAGTGTTACACTCACACGAGTGTAGCACTCACACGAATGAAACACTCACACTAGTGTTACACTCACCCGAGTGTAGCACTCACACGAGTGTTACACTCACACGAGTGTTACACTCACACGAGTGCAGCACTCACACGAGTGAAACACTCACACGAGTGTTACACTCATATGAGTTTTACACTCACACGAGTGAAACACTCACACGAGTGTTACACTCACACGAGTGTAACACTCACACTAGTGTAACACTCACACTAGTGTTACACTCACACGAGTGTTACACTCACACGAGTGTAGCACTCACACGAGTGTAGCACTCACACGAGTGTTACACTCACATGAGTGTAACACTCACGAGTGAAAAACTCACACGAGTGTTACAATCACACGAGTGTAACACTCACACTAGTGTAACACTCACACTAGTTTTACACTCACACGAGTGTTACACTCACACGAGTGTAGCAATCACACGAGTGTAACACTCACTAGTGAAACACTCACACTAGTGTTACACTCACCCTAGTGTTACACTCACTAGTGAAACACTCACACTAGTGTTACACTCACCCTAGTGTTACACTCATACTAGTGTTACACTCACACGAGTGTAGCACTCACACGAGTGAAACACTCACACGAGTGTAACACTCACACTAGTGAAACACTCACACGAGTGTTACTCACACGAGTGTTACACTCACACGAGTGTTACACTCACACGAGTGTTACACTCACACGAGTGTAGCACTCACACGAGTGTAGCACTCACACGAATGAAACACTCACACTAGTGTTACACTTACACGAGTGTAGCACTCACACGAGTGTAGCACTCACACGAGTGTAGCACTCACACGAATGAAACACTCACACTAGTGTTTCACTCACACGAGTGTAGCACTCACACGAGTGTTACACTCACAGGAGTGTTACACTCACACGAGTGAAACACTCACACGAGTGTTACACTCACACGAGTGTAACACTCACACTAGTGTAACACTCACACTAGTGTTACACTCACACGAGTGTAGCACTCACACGAGTGTTACACTCACACGAGTGTAGCACTCACACGAGTGTTACCCTCACACGAGTGTAGCACTCACACGAGTGTTACACTCACACGAGTGTAACACTCACACTAGTGTAACACTCACACTAGTGTTACACTCACACGAGTGTTACACTCACACGAGTGTAGCACTCACACGAGTGTTACTTTCACACGAGTGTAACACTCACTAGTGAAACACTCATACCAGTGTAACACTCACACCAGTGTAACACTTACACCAGTGTAACACTCACACCAGTGTAACACTCACACTAGTGTAACACTCACACTAGTGCTACACTCACACTAGTGTTACACTCACACGAGTGTAGCACTAACACAAGTGTTACACTCACACGAGTGTAGCACTCACACGAGTCTAGCACTCACACGAGTGAAACACTCACACTAGTGTTACACTCACACGAGTGTAGCACTCACACGAGTGTTACTCACACGAGTGTTACACTCACACGAGTGTAGCACTCACACGAGTGTTACACTCACACGAGTGTAGCACTCACACGAATGAAACACTCACACTAGTGTTACACTCACACGAGTGTAGCACTCACACGAGTGTTACACTCACACGAGTGTTACACTCACACGAGTGTAGCAATCACACGAGCATTACACTCACACGAGTGTTACACTCACACGAGTGTTACACTCACACGAGTGTTACACTCACACGAGTGTAACACTCGCACGAGTGTAACACTCACTAGTGAAACACTCACGATAGTGAAACACTCACTCGACTGAAACACTCACACGAGTGTAACACTCACACGAGTGAAACACTCACACGAGTCGCTCTAACACTCACATGAGTGAAACACTCACACAAGTGAAACACTCACACAAGTGAAACACTCACACGAGTCGCTCTAACACTCACACGAGTGAAACACTCACACTAGTGTTACACTCACACGAGTGTTACACTCATACGAGTGAAACACTCACACTAGTGTAACACTCACACGAGTGTAACACTCGCACGAGTGTAACACTCACACTAGTGAACGTGACACAAACACGAGTGAAACACTCACACGAGTGTTACACTCACACGAGTGTAGCACTCACACGAGTGTTACATTCACACGAGTGTTACACTCACACAAGTGTAGCAATCATACGAGCATTACACTCACACGAGTATTACACTCACACGAGTGAAACACTCACACGAGTGTTACACTCACACGAGTGAAACACTCACACGAGTGTTACACTCACACGAGTGTAACACTCACACTAGTGTAACACTCACACTAGTTTTACACTCACACGAGTGTTACACTCACACGAGTGTAGCACTCGCACGAATGTAACACTCACTAGTGAAACACTCACGATAGTGAAACACTCACACAAGTGTAACACTCACTCGACTGAAACACTCACACGAGTGAAACACTCACTCGACTGAAACACTCACACGAGTGTAACACTCACACGAGTGAAACACTCACACGAGTCGCTCTAACACTCACATGAGTGAAACACTCACACTAGTGTTACACTCACACGAGTGTAGCACTCACACGAATGAAACACTCACACTAGTGTTACACTCACACGAGTGTTACACTCACACGAGTGTTACACTCACACGAGTGTTACACTCACACGAGTGCAGCACTCACACGAGTGAAACACTCACACGAGTGTTACACTCATATGAGTGTTACACTCACACGAGTGAAACACTCACACGAGTGTTACACTCACACGAGTGTAACACTCACACGAGTGTAACACTCACACTAGTGTAACACTCACACTAGTGTTACACTCACACGAGTGTTACACTCACACGAGTGTAGCACTCACACGAGTGTTACACTCACACGAGTGTAACACTCACACTAGTGTAACACTCACACTAGTTTTACACTCACACGAGTGTTACACTCACACGAGTGTAGCACTCGCACGAGTGTAACACTCACTAGTGAAACACTCACGATAGTGAAACACTCACTCGACTGAAACACTCACACGAGTGTAACACTCACACGAGTGAAACACTCACACGAGTCGCTCTAACACTCACATGAGTGAAACACTCACACAAGTGAAACACTCACACAAGTGAAACACTCACACGAGTCGCTCTAACACTCACACGAGTGAAACACTCACACTAGTGTTACACTCACACGAGTGTTACACTCATACGAGTGAAACACTCACACTAGTGTAACACTCACACGAGTGTAACACTCGCACGAGTGTAACACTCACACTAGTGAACGTGACACAAACACGAGTGAAACACTTACACGAGTGTTACACTCACACGAGTGTAGCACTCACACGAGTGTTACACTCACACGAGTGTTACACTCACACGAGTGTAGCAATCACACGAGCATTACACTCACACGAGTATTACACTCACACGAGTGAAACACTCACACGAGTGTTACACTCACACGAGTGAAACACTCACACGAGTGTTACACTCACACGAGTGTAACACTCACACTAGTGTAACACTCACACTAGTTTTACACTCACACGAGTGTTACACTCACACGAGTGTAGCACTCGCACGAGTGTAACACTCACTAGTGAAACACTCACGATAGTGAAACACTCACGATAGTGAAACACTCACACAAGTGTAACACTCACTCGACTGAAACACTCACACGAGTGAAACACTCACTCGACTGAAACACTCACACGAGTGTAACACTCACACGAGTGAAACACTCACACGAGTCGCTCTAACACTCACATGAGTGAAACACTCACACAAGTGAAACACTCACACAAGTGAAACACTCACACGAGTGTAACACTCACACGAGTCGCTCTAACACTCACACGAGTGAAACACTCACACGAGTGTTATACTCACACGAGTGTAACACTCACACGAGTGAAACACTCGCGCAAGTGAAACACTTACACGAGTGTTACACTCACACGAGTGTTACACTCACACGAGTGTAGCACTCACACGAGTGAAACACTCACACTAGTGTTACACTCACACGAGTGTAGCACTCACACGAGAGTTACTCACACGAGTGTTACACTCACACGAGTGTAGCACTCACACGAGTGTTACACTCACACGAGTGTAGCACTCACACGAGTGTAGCACTCACACGAATGAAACACTCACACTAGTGTTACACTCACACGAGTGTAGCACTCACACGAATGAAACACTCACACTAGTGTTACACTCACACGAGTGTAGCACTCACACGAGTGTTACACTCACATGAGTGTAACACTCACTAGTGAAACACTCACACCAGTGTAACACTCACACTAGTGTAACACTCACACTAGTGTAACACTCACACTAGTGTTACACTCACACGAGTGTTACACTCACACGAGTGTAGCACTAACACGAGTGTTACACTCACACGAGTGTAGCACTCACACGAGTGTAGCACTCACACGAGTCTAGCACTCACACGAGTGAAACACTCACACTAGTGTTACACTCACACGAGTGTAGCACTCACACGAGTGTTACTCACACGAGTGTTACACTCACACGAGTGTTACACTCACAAGAGTGTAGCACTCACACGAGTGTAGCACTCACACGAATGAAACACTCACACTAGTGTTACACTCACACGAGTGTAGCACTCACACGAGTGTTACACTCACACGAGTATTACACTCACACGAGTGTAGCAATCACACGAGCATTACACTCACACGAGTATTACACTCACACGAGTGTTACACTCACACGAGTGTTACACTCACACGAGTGAAACACTCACACGAGTGTTACACTCACACGAGTGTAACACTCGCACGAGTGTAACACTCACTAGTGAAACACTCACGATAGTGAAACACTCACACAAGTGTAACACTCACTCGACTGAAACACTCACATGAGTGAAACACTCACTCGACTGAAACACTCACACGAGTGTAACACTCACACGAGTGAAGCACTCACACGAGTCGCTCTAACACTCACATGAGTGAAACACTCACACAAGTGAAACACTCACACAAGTGAAACACTCACACAAGTGAAACACTCACACGAGTGTAACACTCACACGAGTCGCTCTAACACTCACACGAGTGAAACACTCACACTAGTGTTACACTCACACGAGTGTTACACTCATACGAGTGAAACACTCACACTAGTGTAACACTCACACGAGTGTAACACTAGCACGAGTGTAACACTCACACTAGTGAACGTTACACAAACACGAGTGAAACACTCACACGAGTGTTACACTCACACGAGTGTTACACTCACACGAGTGTAGCAATCACACGAGCATTACACTCACACGAGTATTACACTCACACGAGTGAAACACTCACACGAGTGTTACACTCACACGAGTGAAACACTCACACGAGTGTTACACTCACACGAGTGTAACACTCACACTAGTTTTACACTCACACGAGTGTTACACTCACACGAGTGTTACACTCACACGAGTGAAACACCCACACGAGTGTTACACTCACACGAGTGAAACACTCACACGAGTGTTACACTCACACGAGTGTAACACTCACACTAGTGTAACACTCACACTAGTTTTACACTCACACGAGTGTTACACTCACACGAGTGTAGCACTCGCACGAGTGTAACACTCACTAGTGAAACACTCACGATAGTGAAAGACTCACACAAGTGTAACACTCACTCGACTGAAACACTCACACGAGTGAAACACTCACTCGACTGAAACACTCACACGAGTGTAACACTCACACGAGTGAAACACTCACACGAGTCGCTCTAACACTCACAAGAGTGAAACACTCACACAAGTGAAACACTCACACAAGTGAAACACTCACACGAGTGTAACACTCACACGAGTCGCTCTAACACTCACACGAGTGAAACACTCGCGCAAGTGAAACACTTACACGAGTGTTACACTCACACGAGTGTAGCACTCACACGAGTGTTACACTCACACGAGTGAAACACTCACACGAGTGAAACACTCACACTAGTGTTACACTCACCCTAGTGTTACACTCACACTAGTGTTACACTCACACGAGTGTAGCACTCACACGAGTGAAACACTCACACTAGTGTTACACTCACACGAGTGTAGCACTCACTAGTGTAACACTCACACTAGTGCTACACTCAAACTAGTGTTACACTCACACGAGTGTAGCACTAACACGAGTGTTACACTCACACGAGTGTAGCACTCACACGAGTCTAGCACTCACACGAGTGAAACACTCACACTAGTGTTACACTCACACGAGTGTAGCCTCGCACGAGTGTTACTCACACGAGTGTTACACTCACACGAGTGTTACACTCACACGAGTGTAGCACTCACACGAGTGTTACACTCACACGAGTGTAGCACTCACACGAATGAAACACTCACACTAGTGTTACACTCACACGAGTGTAGCACTCACACGAGTGTTACACTCACACGAGTGTTACACTCACACGAGTGTAGCAATCACACGAGCATTACACTCACACGAGTGAAACACTCACACTAGTGTTACACTCACACGAGTGTAGCACTCACACGAGTGTTACACTCACACGAGTGTTACACTCACACGAGTGTAACACTCACACGAGTGTTACACTCACACGAGTGAAACACTCACACGAGTGTTACACTCACACGAGTGTTACACTCACACGAGTGAAACACTCACACGAGTGTTACACTCACACGAGTGTAACACTCGCACGAGTGTAACACTCACTAGTGAAACACTCACGATAGTGAAACACTCACACAAGTGTAACACTCACTCGACTGAAACACTCACACGAGTGAAACACTCACTCGACTGAAACACTCACACGAGTGTAACACTCACACGAGTGAAACACTCACACGAGTCGCTCTAACACTCACATGAGTGAAACACTCACACAAGTGAAACACTCACACAAGTGAAACACTCACACGAGTGTAACACTCACACGAGTCGCTCTAACACTCACACGAGTGAAACACTCACACTAGTGTTACACTCACACGAGTGTTACACTCATACGAGTGAAACACTCACACTAGTGTAACACTCACACGAGTGTAACACTCGCACGAGTGTAACACTCACACTAGTGAACGTGACACAAACATGAGTGAAACACTCACACGAGTGTTACACTCACGCGAGTGTAGCCCTCACACGAGTGTTACACTCACACGAGTGTTACACTCACACGAGTGTAGCAATCACACGAGTGTTACACTCACACGAGTGTTACACTCACACGAGTGTAGCCCTCACACGAGTGTAGCACTCACACGAGTGTAGCAATCACACGAGCATTACACTCACACGAGTATTACACTCACACGAGTGTTACACTCACACGAGTGTTACACTCACACGAGTGTAACACTCGCACGAGTGTAACACTCACTAGTGAAACACTCACGATAGTGAAACACTCACACAAGTGTAACACTCACTCGACTGAAACACTCACATGAGTGAAACACTCACTCGACTGAAACACTCACACGAGTGTAACACTCACACGAGTGAAGCACTCACACGAGTCGCTCTAACACTCACATGAGTGAAACACTCACACAAGTGAAACACTCACACAAGTGAAACACTCACACAAGTGAAACACTCACACGAGTGTAACACTCACACGAGTCGCTCTAACACTCACACGAGTGAAACACTCACACTAGTGTTACACTCACACGAGTGTTACACTCATACGAGTGAAACACTCACACTAGTGTAACACTCACACGAGTGTAACACTAGCACGAGTGTAACACTCACACTAGTGAACGTTACACAAACACGAGTGAAACACTCACACGAGTGTTACACTCACACGAGTGTAGCACTCACACGAGTGTTACACTCACACGAGTGTTACACTCACACGAGTGAAACACCCACACGAGTGTTACACTCACACGAGTGAAACACTCACACGAGTGTTACACTCACACGAGTGTAACACTCACACTAGTGTAACACTCACACTAGTTTTACACTCACACGAGTGTTACACTCACACGAGTGTAGCACTCGCACGAGTGTAACACTCACTAGTGAAACACTCACGATAGTGAAAGACTCACACAAGTGTAACACTCACTCGACTGAAACACTCACACGAGTGAAACACTCACTCGACTGAAACACTCACACGAGTGTAACACTCACACGAGTGAAACACTCACACGAGTCGCTCTAACACTCACAAGAGTGAAACACTCACACAAGTGAAACACTCACACAAGTGAAACACTCACACGAGTGTAACACTCACACGAGTCGCTCTAACACTCACACGAGTGAAACACTCGCGCAAGTGAAACACTTACACGAGTGTTACACTCACACGAGTGTAGCACTCACACGAGTGTTACACTCACACGAGTGAAACACTCACACGAGTGAAACACTCACACTAGTGTTACACTCACCCTAGTGTTACACTCACACTAGTGTTACACTCACACGAGTGTAGCACTCACACGAGTGAAACACTCACACTAGTGTTACACTCACACGAGTGTAGCACTCACTAGTGTAACACTCACACTAGTGCTACACTCAAACTAGTGTTACACTCACACGAGTGTAGCACTAACACGAGTGTTACACTCACACGAGTGTAGCACTCACACGAGTCTAGCACTCACACGAGTGAAACACTCACACTAGTGTTACACTCACACGAGTGTAGCCTCGCACGAGTGTTACTCACACGAGTGTTACACTCACACGAGTGTTACACTCACACGAGTGTAGCACTCACACGAGTGTTACACTCACACGAGTGTAGCACTCACACGAATGAAACACTCACACTAGTGTTACACTCACACGAGTGTAGCACTCACACGAGTGTTACACTCACACGAGTGTTACACTCACACGAGTGTAACACTCGCACGAGCATTACACTCACACGAGTGTTACACTCACGATAGTGAAACACTCACACAAGTGTAACACTCACTCGACTGAAACACTCACACGAGTGAAACACTCACTCGACTGAAACACTCACACGAGTGTAACACTCACACGAGTGAAACACTCACACGAGTCGCTCTAACACTCACATGAGTGAAACACTCACACAAGTGAAACACTCACACAAGTGAAACACTCACACGAGTGTAACACTCACACGAGTCGCTCTAACACTCACACGAGTGAAACACTCACACTAGTGTTACACTCACACGAATGTTACACTCATACGAGTGAAACACTCACACTAGTGTAACACTCACACGAGTGTAACACTCGCACGAGTGTAACACTCACACTAGTGAACGTGACACAAACACGAGTGAAACACTCACACGAGTGTTACACTCACGCGAGTGTAGCCCTCACACGAGTGTTACACTCACACGAGTGTTACACTCACACGAGTGTAGCAATCACACGAGTGTTACACTCACACGAGTGTAGCACTCACACGAGTGTTACACTCACACTAGTGTTACACTCACACGAGTGTAACACTCGCACGAGTGTAACACTCACTAGTGAAACACTCACGATAGTGAAACACTCACACAAGTGTAACACTCACTCGACTGAAACACTCACATGAGTGAAACACTCACTCGACTGAAACACTCACACGAGTGTAACACTCACACGAGTGAAGCACTCACACGAGTCGCTCTAACACTCACATGAGTGAAACACTCACACAAGTGAAACACTCACACAAGTGAAACACTCACACAAGTGAAACACTCACACGAGTGTAACACTCACACGAGTCGCTCTAACACTCACACGAGTGAAACACTCACACTAGTGTTACACTCACACGAGTGTTACACTCATACGAGTGAAACACTTACACTAGTGTAACACTCACACGAGTGTAACACTAGCACGAGTGTAACACTCACACTAGTGAACGTTACACAAACACGAGTGAAACACTCACACGAGTGTTACACTCACACGAGTGTAGCACTCACACGAGTGTTACACTCACACGAGTGTTACACTCACACGAGTGTAGCAATCACACGAGTATTACAATCACACGAGTGTTACACTCACACGAGTGTTACACTCACACGAGTGTAGCAATCACACGAGCATTACACTCACACGAGTATTACACTCACACGAGTGTTACACTCACACGAGTGTTACACTCACACGAGTGAAACACCCACACGAGTGTTACACTCACACGAGTGAAACACTCACACGAGTGTTACACTCACACGAGTGTAACACTCACACTAGTGTAACACTCACACTAGTTTTACACTCACACGAGTGTTACACTCACACGAGTGTAGCACTCGCACGAGTGTAACACTCACTAGTGAAACACTCACGATAGTGAAACACTCACACAAGTGTAACACTCACTCGACTGAAACACTCACACGAGTGAAACACTCACTCGACTGAAACACTCACACGAGTGAAACACTCACTCGACTGAAACACTCACACGAGTGTAACACTCACACGAGTGAAACACTCACACGAGTCGCTCTAACACTCACATGAGTGAAACACTCACACAAGTGAAACACTCACACAAGTGAAACACTCACAGGAGTGTAACACTCACACGAGTCGCTCTAACACTTACACGAGTGAAACACTCGCGCAAGTGAAACACTTACACGAGTGTTACACTCACACGAGTGTAGCACTCACACGAGTGTTACACTCACACGAGTGAAACACTCACACGAGTGAAACACTCACACTAGTGTTACACTCACCCTAGTGTTACACTCACACTAGTGTTACACTCACACGAGTGTAGCACTCACACGAGTGAAACACTCACACTAGTGTTACACTCACACGAGTGTAGCACTCACTAGTGAAACACTCACACCAGTGTAACACTCACACCGGTGTAACACTCACACCAGTGTAACACTCACACCAGTGTAACACTCACACTAGTGTAACACTCACACTAGTGCTACACTCAAACTAGTGTTACACTCACACGAGTGTAGCACTAACACGAGTGTTACACTCACACGAGTGTAGCACTCACACGAGTCTAGCACTCACACGAGTGAAACACTCACACTAGTGTTACACTCACACGAGTGTAGCCTCGCACGAGTGTTACTCACACGAGTGTTACACTCACACGAGTGTTACACTCACACGAGTGTAGCACTCACACGAGTGTTACACTCACACGAGTGTAGCACTCACACGAATGAAACACTCACACTAGTGTTACACTCACACGAGTGTAGCACTCACACGAGTGTTACACTCACACGAGTGTTACACTCACACGAGTGTAGCAATCACACGAGCATTACACTCACACGAGTATTACACTCACACGAGTGTTACACTCACACGAGTGTTACACTCACACGAGTGAAACACTCACACGAGTGTTACACTCACACGAGTGTAACACTCGCACGAGTGTAACACTCACTAGTGAAACACTCACGATAGTGTAACACTCACACAAGTGTAACACTCACTCGACTGAAACACTCACACGAGTGAAACACTCACTCGACTGAAACACTCACACGAGTGTTACACTCACACGAGTGAAACACTCACACGAGTCGCTCTAACACTCACATGAGTGAAACACTCACACAAGTGAAACACTCACACAAGTGAAACACTCACACGAGTGTAACACTCACACGAGTCGCTCTAACACTCACACGAGTGAAACACTCACACTAGTGTTACACTCACACGAGTGTTACACTCATACGAGTGAAACACTCACACTAGTGTAACACTCACACGAGTGTAACACTCGCACGAGTGTAACACTCACACTAGTGAACGTGACACAAACACGAGTGAAACACTCACACGAGTGTTACACTCACGCGAGTGTAGCCCTCACACGAGTGTTACACTCACACGAGTGTAGCAATCACACGAGCATTACACTCACACGAGTATTACACTCACACGAGTGAAACACTCACACGAGTGTTACACTCACACGAGTGAAACACTCACACGAGTGTTACACTCACACGAGTGTAACACTCACACTAGTGTAACACTCACACTAGTTTTACACTCACACGAGTGTTACACTCACACGAGTGTAGCACTCGCACGAGTGTAACACTCACTAGTGAAACACTCACGATAGTGAAACACTCACACAAGTGTAACACTCACTCGACTGAAACACACACGAGTGAAACACTCACTCGACTGAAACACTCACACGAGTGTAGCACTCACACGAGTGAAACACTCACACGAGTCGCTCTAACACTCACATGAGTGAAACACTCACACAAGTGAAACACTCACACAAGTGAAACACTCACACGAGTGTTACACTCATACGAGTGAAACACTCACACGAGTGTTACACTCACACGAGTGAAACACTCACACGAGTGAAATACTCACACTAGTGTTACACTCACCCTAGTGTTACACTCACACTAGTGTTACACTCACACGAGTGTAGCACTCACACGAGTGAAACACTCACACTAGTGTTACACTCACACGAGTGTAGCACTCACACGAGAGTTACTCACACGAGTGTTACACTCACACGAGTGTTACACTCACACGAGTGAAACACTCACACGAGTGAAACACTCACACTAGTGTTACACTCACCCTAGTGTTACACTCACACTAGTGTTACACTCACACGAGTGTAGCACTCACACGAGTGAAACACTCACACTAGTGTTACACTCACACGAGTGTAGCACTCACACGAGAGTTACTCACACGAGTGTTACACTCACACGAGTGTTACACTCAAACGAGTGTAGCACTCACACGAGTGTAGCACTCACACGAGTGTTACACTCACACGAGTGTAGCACTCACACGAATGAAACACTCACACTAGTGTTACACTCACACGAGTGAAACACTCACACGAGTGTTACACTCACACGAGTGTAACACTCACACTAGTGTAACACTCACACTAGTGTTACACTCACACGAGTGTTACACTCACACGAGTGTAGCACTCACACGAGTGTTACACTCACATGAGTGTAACACTCACTAGTGAAACACTCACACCAGTGTAACACTCACACTCGTGTAACACTCACACTAGTGTAACACTCACACTAGTGTTACACTCACACTAGTGTTACACTCACACGAGTGTTACACTCACACGAGTGTAGCACTAACACGAGTGTTACACTCACACGAGTGTAGCACTCACACGAGTGTAGCACTCTCACGAGTCTAGCACTCACACGAGTGAAACACTCACACTAGTGTTACACTCACACGAGTGTAGCACTCACACGAGTGTTACTCACACGAGTGTTACACTCACACGAGTGTTACACTCACACGAGTGTAGCACTCACACGAGTGTTACACTCACACGAGTGTAGCACTCACACGAATGAAACACTCACACTAGTGTTACACTCACACGAGTGTAGCACTCACACGAGTGTTACACTCACACGAGTGTTACACTCACACGAGTGTAGCAATCACACGAGTGAAACACTCACACGAGTATTACACTCACACGAGTGTTACACTCACACGAGTGTTACACTCACACGAGTGAAACACTCACACGAGTGTTACACTCACACGAGTGTAACACTCGCACGAGTGTAACACTCACTAGTGAAACACTCGCACGAGTGTAACACTCGCACGAGTGTAACACTCGCACGAGTGTAACACTCATACTAGTGAACGTGACACAAACACGAGTGAAACACTCACACAAGTGTTACACTCACACGAGTGTAACACTCACACGAGTGTTACACTCACACGAGTGAAACACTCGCGCAAGTGAAACACTTACACGAGTGTTACACTCACACGAGTGTAGCACTCACACGAGTGTTACACTCACACGAGTGAAACACTCACACGAGTGAAACACTCACACTAGTGTTACACTCACCCTAGTGTTACACTCACACTAGTGTTACACTCACACGAGTGTAGCACTCACACGATTGAAACACTCACACGAGTGAAACACTCACACTAGTGTTACACTCACACGAGTGTAGCACTCACACAAGAGTTACTCACACGAGTGTTACACTCACACGAGTGTTACACTCACACGAGTGTAGCACTCACACGAGTGTTACACTCACACGAGTGTAGCACTCACACGAGTGTAGCACTCACACGAATGAAACACTCACACTAGTGTTACACTCACACGAGTGTAGCACTCACACGAATGAAACACTCACACTAGTGTTACACTCACACGAGTGTAGCACTCACACGAGTGTTACACTCATATGAGTGTTACACTCACACGAGTGAAACACTCACACGAGTGTTACACTCACACGAGTGTAACACTCACACTAGTGTAACACTCACACTAGTGTTACACTCAAACGAGTGTTACACTCACACGAGTGTAACACTCGCACGAGTGTAACTCACACTAGTGAACGTGACACAAACACGAGTGAAACACTCACACGAGTGTTACACTCACACGAGTGTAGCACTCACACGAGTGTTACACTCACACGAGTGTAGCAATCACACGAGTATTACACTCACACGAGTGAAACACTCACACGAGTGTTACACTCACACGAGTGAAACACTCACACGAGTGTTACACTCACACGAGTGTAACACTCACACTAGTGTAACACTCACACTAGTTTTACACTCACACGAGTGTTACACTCACACGAGTGTAGCACTCGCACGAGTGTAACACTCACTAGTGAAACACTCACGATAGTGAAACACTCACACAAGTGTAATACTCACTCGACTGAAACACTCACACGAGTGAAACACTCACTCGACTGAAACACTCACACGAGTGTAACACTCACACGAGTGAAACACTCACACGAGTCGCTCTAACACTCACATGAGTGAAACACTCACACAAGTGAAACACTCACACAAGTGAAACACTCACACGAGTGTAACACTCACACGAGTCGCTCTAACACTCACACGAGTGAAACACTCACACTAGTGTTACACTCACACGAGTGTTACACTCATACGAGTGAAACACTCACACGAGTGTTACACTCACACGAGTGTAACACTCACACGAGTGTTACACTCACACGAGTGAAACACTCGCGCAAGTGAAACACTTACACGAGTGTTACACTCACACGAGTGTAGCACTCACACGAGTGTTACACTCACACGAGTGAAACACTCACACGAGTGAAACACTCACACTAGTGTTACACTCACCCTAGTTTTACACTCACACTAGTGTTACACTCACACGAGTGTAGCACTCACACGATTGAAACACTCACACGAGTGAAACACTCACACTAGTGTTACACTCACACGAGTGTAGCACTCACACAAGAGTTACTCACACGAGTGTTACACTCACACGAGTGTTACACTCACACGAGTGTAGCACTCACACGAGTGTTACACTCACACGAGTGTAGCACTCACACGAGTGTAGCACTCACACGAATGAAACACTCACACTAGTGTTACACTCACACGAGTGTAGCACTCACACGAATGAAACACTCACACTAGTGTTACACTCACACGAGTGTAGCACTCACACGAGTGTTACACTCATATGAGTGTTACACTCACACGAGTGAAACACTCACACGAGTGTTACACTCACACGAGTGTAACACTCACACTAGTGTAACACTCACACTAGTGTTACACTCAAACGAGTGTTACACTCACACGAGTGTAACACTCGCACGAGTGTAACTCACACTAGTGAACGTGACACAAACACGAGTGAAACACTCACACGAGTGTTACACTCACACGAGTGTAGCACTCACACGAGTGTTACACTCACACGAGTATTACACTCACACGAGTGAAACACTCACACGAGTGTTACACTCACACGAGTGAAACACTCACACGAGTGTTACACTCACACGAGTGTAACACTCACACTAGTGTAACACTCACACTAGTTTTACACTCACACGAGTGTTACACTCACACGAGTGTAGCACTCGCACGAGTGTAACACTCACTAGTGAAACACTCACGATAGTGAAACACTCACACAAGTGTAATACTCACTCGACTGAAACACTCACACGAGTGAAACACTCACTCGACTGAAACACTCACACGAGTGTAACACTCACACGAGTGAAACACTCACACGAGTCGCTCTAACACTCACATGAGTGAAACACTCACACAAGTGAAACACTCACACAAGTGAAACACTCACACGAGTGTAACACTCACACGAGTCGCTCTAACACTCACACGAGTGAAACACTCACACTAGTGTTACACTCACACGAGTGTTACACTCATACGAGTGAAACACTCACACGAGTGTTACACTCACACGAGTGAAACACTCACACGAGTGAAACACTCACACTAGTGTTACACTCACCCTAGTGTTACACTCACACTAGTGTTACACTCACACGAGTGTAGCACTCACACGAGTGAAACACTCACACTAGTGTTACACTCACACGAGAGTTACTCTCACACGAGAGTTACTCTCACACGAGTGTTACACTCACACGAGTGTTACACTCACACGAGTGTTACACTCACACGAGTGTAGCACTCACACGAGTGTTACACTCACACGAGTGTAGCACTCACACGAGTGTAGCACTCACACGAATGAAACACTCACACTAGTGTTACACTCACACGAGTGTAGCACTCACACGAATGAAACACTCACACTAGTGTTACACTCACACGAGTGTAGCACTCACACGAGTGTTACACTCACACGAGTGTTACACTCACACGAGTGCAGCACTCACACGAATGAAACACTCACACGAGTGTTACACTCACACTAGTGTTACACTCACACGAGTGTAGCACTCACACGAGTGTTACACTCACACGAGTGTTACACTCACACGAGTGCAGCACTCACACGAATGAAACACTCACACGAGTGTTACACTCACACTAGTGTTACACTCACACCAGTGTAACACTCACACTCGTGTAACACTCACACTCGTGTAACACTCACACTCGTGTAACACTCACACTCGTGTAACACTCACACTAGTGAAACACTCACACTAGTGAAACACTCACACTAGTGAAACACTCACACTAGTGAAACACTCACACTAGTGAAACACTCACACTAGTGAAACACTCACACTAGTGAAACACTCACACCAGTGTTACACTCACACGAGTGTTACACTCACACGAGTGTTACACTCACACGAGTGTAGCACTCACACGAGTGTAGCACTCACACGAGTGTAGCACTCACACGAATGAAACACTCACACTAGTGTTACACTCACACGAGTGTAGCACTCACACGAGTGTTACACTCACACGAGTGTTACACTCACACGAGTGTAGCACTCACACGAGTGTTACACTCACAGGAGTGTTACACTCACACGAGTGTTACACTCACACGAGTGAAACACTCACACGAGTGTACAGCCTTAGCGCCGGCATTCCTAGTATCGGCTGGCCATAGCAAATGTTGTGGTAAAGCGGTGTCTAGTTGTGCGGTCGTGGTGGAAGTGTACAGCGTGTTAATAGTCGTGTGGTAGTGTTGTGGTACAGTGCAGTCGTGAGGCGGAGCGCAGTTGAGCCAACTTGAAATTGATGTCGCCTTAAGTTTGACCCGCACCGCACTTTCACCCGCCCCTCGATGTCCGTCGACTCCACTCGAGGCTCAAACCGCGTGCGTGCGGAGAGACGCCCAAAGACTTGGCGCTCTCCGCCGCGACGTAATAAGAGGGCGTGGTAGACGTCGCCCCCTTCCTTCACGCCCATAAACGCAAAGGGCGCTGTACGAAACGTTGCAGCGCAACAACCACACGAGCAGACGTGACACAAACACGACTGTAACGTACAGAGCCCGGCGGTCGCTTGACCGTTGGTCCAGCCTTAGCGACGGTGTCCCTAGCAACGGCCGGGTATAGCAAACGGCGTGATTAAGCGGTATAGAATGTAGTGTATTCGTACAACGCAATAAGTCGCAGTGGTAGCGCAATTGTAGCTACTTGTAATTGATGATGTATCCTTCAACGTGACCTGATTCACACGTACTCACCCGTATCTGCTCCGCCACTTGGATGTCTGTCGTTTCGAATGTCGACAGAGCTTAAAACCGCGTCCGTGCGGCGAGACGACTTCGTGCTGCCGCAGCTGCCGCAACTTCCGCCGTTGTGCATTCTGTTGCTAGGCGACGTAGTAGGGAAGGGGGCGTGGTGAACAAGGCCACGCCCATCGACTCGAGGAATGGTCACGTGCCCGCTCATGAACATCGCCAGTAAACGATGCACGCACTACCGCCATTCACCACTAGGTGTCGGCGCCGATAACAACGGCGAAGTGCACAACATACCCAGGTGCCGTGGGCTGAGATGACTGACTGGAAGACACACCATGGTCCCAACTGCTAACCTGGGTTTTAACCGTATAGCGCTCTGCTCGTTGTCACTGGAGGGCGACTGCCTCCAACTCCCCAGCGGCGTCCTTCACGAACCTCCTCCACAGTGGCCGATCTTGACACCGCTGGTACCAGTAATCGGCAGTCCAATCAGCTCCGCATCCTTCTGCACCACTGTATTCCATCTCCCTAGTATGTGCCACACCCATTTAGCCCTATCTATCCGGCCAAACAGAAGCTGGCATGCAGTGGCTAGGTATGCAGGCTACATGTCACCGATGGAAGTGTCCAGATCTTTCAAGGTTCTGTGGGTTCCTCGCACAATCCAGTCTGGTTAAATCCAGAATGGATCGTATGGCTAGCCTGAAGGTTTAAAAGTTACGCAGATGTTCCATTAAGAGGGCTACACGTTTCACAAGCATAGAGGGCATAACAAGCCAGGTAGCTTCTACATAGCGTTACACAGCTGATGAAAAGATGTCGCTCGACTGATTCAGAGACCTCGGCTGCCAAACCAGAGCTGGTCATAAGCGCACTGCCCAAGTACAGAGACTTCTCTACTCTCCCCACAACTCTCCCATCACTTATGAGGAGTTAATGGAGGGGAGCATGTGATGACATAAAATACCCAGGCAGGTACTTTGTTTTTGTGGGGCCAATGGCAAGGCGCTATTTCTGAAGTAGCATGCTCCAGGTTCAGCAGTAGGATCTGCAACTCTTTCTCAGTGGGAAGCAATCGCCAGATAATCCGCATACGTAGTATGGTTGACACAGACATGTAGACATGCAAAGATTCCCCCAACTCATGTACTGTACCACTAGGACTGCACTAAACAGCATCTTGGATGAAATACAATTTTATACAAAACTGTGTTGCCTTTAAGGACTAGCCTTATTCAAAATCAGTCAAATTCACTACGGGGTTGCACAAAACTTTCAACATGCAAACCATAGGATATCACATAATCCACATTCATAATTCTCAAAAAATTAATACTCAATTGAAAGTGTGCACTATTGACTTTTTAGGCTGAATTTGAAGAAATATTCTGACACAGCAGGTTGCTGGACGTATGTGGAACGTCTTTCGTACCATACATATCCAACCATGCTAATAAGTACTTAAATCAGTTCTAAATAATGTTAGTTAATGCTGGAGCACCTGGATGTAACATCTTTCAAAAACAGATATCTTGGGCCGTCATCATCCTCTTCCACACAAAAGAGAGAGAGAATAGTGCGTGAGCAACATCTTCCATTTTTAAACCATGAGACTTTCTTTAAAGTAGCAATCACAGTACAAACGTGTAGGGACTGTATTGGATACCGTCTCCTTTACTAAAACAGATGCTCCCTGCTTCCCCATCTCAATCTCTCCACTGTCAAGTGGTTCAGATGGACAAGCCTCTGAAGGAACCGGAATGGCGCAAGGGTCACGTGCGGCTGCACCGAGCCCTGCTGCAGAGAACATGGGAGAGCCCTCGTCTGCATAGACTGGCTGCTCAACACTTTTAAGATGCCCGGCGCTTGCTGTACACCTTTGTGATCACGCCATTAGTGCGGGTTCCATCCAAGGGTGAGGCGATGGGGGTGATCGCATCCCCCTTGAGACGCCAAAATAGCTTTTCTAGTGTTATTTCTTCTATCTACGTGGCTTTCCCAAAAGACCCAAATAATCTTTTATTGATATTTACCAGTAAGACGTGTTTTAAGCAGCTTAAAATGTCGGCGCTACCGTCTCTCCCGTTACGAAGTTTATAGACCCGCCTCTGCACTACTGTGCACTGCAACTCTAATCCAGTGTTGTTGCGCTGCTAGGTGTCATTCAGTGGGCAGGCAGGAACATCGAGACGTCGCTGCTGGGGTTCACTCGAAGTGTGCAGCGCGTGTGGTCCTCGGTGGAGAATGGGGGTCTGGGACAAGTCCGTCGTCCACATCTTCACAGAAGAGGAATACTGTTTGGAATCGGAGACGTCCACATACGAATCTGCCAGCATCACAAAACAAATATTGGCGATGAGTAAAATTCCATCTTTGGTCACAAATTTTCTTTTGAAATGTGAAAATAAGTACATTTAACTTCACATTGTTTTAGTGTAAGTGCTCATCTCAGAAATATCCACATGCAGCTGATTGCTCACACCATTGCCGGCAGAAGGAACTCAACTGGGGGAGCTCTGGAGAGCTCCTCGAGGATTATCAATTATCTTTAAAGATGGACAGGCGTCTTGGAAAGGAAGTACCCACATGTGTATTGCCGATAAACTCGTTGCAGTGCGCCTATTTTACTGCTGGGTGGACAGGCACTGTGAATTTAGGAAACATGCTTTCACCTTTAGGTCAACCCAGCCTTAAATTAGTCTGAACCTATACTAGGTCTCCCCTAGGTCAAATCAGCCTTAAGTTAATACAAACCTAAATTGGCCCTCCCTTATGGTTTACTTTGGATACATACAAGGCACAATTATTACAACTAATACTCATAACCATACTATCCACCCTACCCCTAAATCTATTCCGAACATTTGCTCCTGTCTGTAGCCGGAAGGTTACACTTCATATGAAAGTGTATGTGCTTGTATTTTAGATGTAAATTTGCAGCATGGGTCTTGCAACGTTGTCATGTACACTCAATGGGGAGAAAACTCGCCACGCAGGAAGTTGCCCATGGTGGAAATGGAACGATGAGATGGGCTGTGTGCAGGGGACGGGTCCTGGCATCACAGGACAATGCAGGGTGGTAAGTGGCCTTGATCAGTGACCATCATGGCTGCTGATTGAGAGCATACAGTAATGTTTCACGACGGATTACCACAACATTTTTTCTTAATAGTAGAGTTTTGTTATGGGTATAGTGCAACAAAACATTCCGTAAAAGTAATCTTCCTACAATATATACATTGCAAGCAGTATTTGAACATGACTTTCTCTAATTTTGTACAAACTTTTTGTGTTTAAAAAGGAAAACATTTCATTTCAATGTTTGTTTGCAATCTGTCCCTTTGAATATTATACGTATGGAAATTAACCAGAGAAAGCCCACAGAAACCACGGGATAACACTCAAGCTAAGTCATTCAGTACTACGTCGCATATCCGACTTGCTGGGGAGTGTGGTATAGGCATATCGGTGAAACGTTTGTATGTGACTGAACATCTATATACAATGACAGTCAATACATGCAAAGATGCTGCACTGGGTGTGGCCGGTGAATTGATCAGGACGAACATGCAACGTACTCTATGTCAAGCATTCTTGCTGTACCAAATCCTACAGGTACCATCCCATCACCCTGCAGGCGCGTGCCCCCAGCAAACACGATGGCTCCATCTCCACAAATCCCACCAAACCCCAACTACAAACCACTGGTTCACAGGCTCATGTCACAGTGGTTATCATGCTGATTTACCCAGCAAAGCGTCACTGAGCAGTGACTATTTTTCAGAAGAGTCTTGCCAGGTTCTCACAGGAGGGGGTTACGATTGCTATGTATATTCCCAATTGAATCATTCGGGCACAATTGTTCATGAGAATAACATGACTCATGATGCCGCCACACAATGGCCTAACCTTGCGAATGACGTCACAAGATCTTTAATGTCCACTCTGAAGCAGACTGAGTGTATGTTTACAGTTAATAAACCCGCAGTATCAAATCCGAGCAGCCGCTGGATTCTAACCGCGCACCTTCGTAATAAGCGGCAAACGCACGACTGCTAGGCGGTCACCGCCCATTTGATTTTCGACCTCCCATTATCTTTGCATGAAAACAAATCACTTTGTTGACGTTTGTTTTCGCCACTAATTTCACGAACCAAATGAACCGTGACCCGGTGAATGTCACCGGTGCGCAGTGGCGACAATGGAGCCTCCAGACGGCGCTCTGCCAGAAGCGCGGAGCGAGTCCCGTGAGCCAGGCCGGCTCCAGTGCCATCACTTTCCTCACGAAGAAGCGAGACGTCTGCACCATCTCGTTCAACACCACCCAAACGCGCGTGCACAAAAGCACGCAGAGAGTGACCTTCGTTTAGAATTAAATACTGGAGGGGGCTGCTGTGGTGCAATGCCTAGCACGCTGGCCTGGCAACAGAGAGGTTGCTCGTTAGACCCTCTGGCACAGCAGTTGAAACAAATGGTCAAGTAATCTTAAATTCCCCTGCCTATCTACCAAGCGGTAAAACATATGACCAGTGTGGAAGAGTAGACCAAATATTTTGTAAAGGGGCTCTCACACGAGCATCCTCGTGGAAATTCTGCCAGCAGAGGCATGAGAAAAAGAAATATCATGACTGTGCCACAGCTCCACAATCCCAATTGTTTTGGCAAAGTGGTCAAAGAATGTTGCTAATTAAAAAGGTTGCTTATGTATTTAACACGTGGGTGTTTAGAGGCCAGAGCACTGAACTGGCACCACCGAGTACCTGAGTTTGAATCCAGGCAGCTGCCTGTGATTAAAGCGGGTTCTCAAATCGAGTGAGTTAATGGTCTCAGTCCGGTCGTCATTGACTGCACAAAATAATGCATCACATTACTGTCACTCTGCACTTTATTGGGATATATTTCCAGCTATGAGAAGTCACAACATTATTACGACTAACATTACTCCCATATGAGGAACGGGTGGGAAAGTCCTGCCCTTTACTATGTGGACAAAAGGTCAATTTAAAGGGTACAAAGTAGCTCTGTGATATCAGATTTAGTGGGCTATGATCTAACACAAGGCTTGTATTGCTCTGTAAGACACGAATGACTACTTGGGGACCCATGACATGATGGCGAGAGCACAGTCGCGGTAAATTGGGAAAATATGGAAAAAAATGCAGGTTTACGAATAAAAAACATTGCGGGTTTATTACCAATACAGTGGCTTCTTGGCATTGAGCACGGAGGTGGGTGTGGATGTGGAGCTGAAAGTCATCTCATACCTTCCTGTTCCAATAAAAAGTGTAAAATCAGAGTACTAGTCAACAGACGTCTACTGCCATTAATATCAACAAAAAATATATAACACACACATTTGCATGAAATTGTCGACGTCTACAACATGGCCGTGATGAACCCAGTGAGACAGTCAAAGCTGGGGACAGCATGAAGAATCTCAGTACTGTTAGATCAGTTTCTCTGGCAAAGACACTGACACAGAAGCATGTACACATACAAAGACAAAGATACCCCATATAGCCTTTACCAAACTTTTGGAACAAGTGGTGTTTTTGCAAGAACCCATGAAGTCCGGCTGGCATACTTGGAGCTGGGTGGCCAGCACCACGCCCGGCCGCCTTCGTCTCCCAAGTGGGTATGTTTACACACCGCACCAGGTACTGATTTCAGGTTGAGTCGACATAGAGGAGGCCGAAGACCGGTTCGGATAATCGTCACTGGTGTTGGCCATGAGCGGGACCGAACTCGGGTCACCAGGTTCGTAGTGCAGCTCGCTAAGCGCTACAATACCACTCCCCACCACTGCACACATACGTACACTCACACACAAAACAAAAACACAAAGAGTCACATCGTTTATACAGGCTGCCAGGCAAGTGCTGCTGGTATGTGCCTATTAAGACTGGCAATGTGCACAAGGGGGTGGTGGGGCCAGTTCCAAGCCTAGCTCCCTTTGCTGATGTTAATACACGCTGAAACATGCACTTATTTGGAGCTGAGTCTACATACAGGAGACTCGAATTGGTTAAGATATCACTCACCACTGATGTGAGCCATGGCACGGAATCAAACTTAGGTCGCTGGATTTGTAGCCACTAGCCTCCTGCAACACATACGCCAATTTCTACACACGTACACTCAGACCCCTGAAAAAACAAACAGAAATTACCAGGGATCCAACCTCAGGTGTCAACAGTGCCAGCGTAGTGTATCTGACCCTGGCCATTGTGAACTCTTTCAGAGCAGCAGGTAGATACCCCTCTTAATCCAGGAGCTCAGCAGTGCTCACTTCATGTAGGACATAGCCATTCTGATTGCCCTGAACCACACAACCAACTTTTCTTATTCCAAGCCAAACGTTCCATTATTGCATGTAGTCAGCTGCTTCTATTTCCTTTCTCCGTGAGCTTCCATTCCGTGCCTCTTTTCTCGTCATATCCACCGTCCTCGTGTCTCGTGCCACCGCAGCCTCCCATCTCCCCCTCGGTCGCGCTCTACTCCTTTGGTGCTGCATCGGTAGCATCTCCATAGCAACTTTCCCTTACACCTCCTTTGTCTCTTTTCAACACATACCATCAAAGTCTAACCTCTCTAACCTTCGCGATAATCTCAAAAACCCCTAAGGCACATGACCACTTCGTCACATTAAAACATGAGGCAGGATGGAGAAACTGCACCTGTAAGATTCACTGTGGTGCAGTTTGGCAGCATTGGTGAAGAAACCGGACACAATGCACGGGGTTGGCATCTCCTACTCATGCAGATGGAGCGGAAAACAAGACACACAACACACACATTGGGACTAGTGACTCAAATCCAATTCTTTGGTTCTTTCAGTAAAGTCACGAAGACAGAAAAATAAAACAAAAAATAATATATCACGACGTTAGGATCGCAACACAAGCGCTGCTTCAGCAGTTCCGCTGCTGGATTATTTTTTCTGCCTGAGGACGACCGCTTGTGTTGCGATCGAAACGTGATATATATTTTTTAATTTTCTACCTACGTGACTTCACTGAAATAACCAAAGAGTATGGATTCCTGCAGTCACGAAAGACTCAAATCAAAATTAAAATCCAATTATCTGTGATTCAATTTTCGCCTTATCTGTATTTGTCCACGGGTAAGAGCAGATAATGAGAAAGTTGGCAATGTGGGAAATATCCTGGGTCAGCTGGGGATTTGATGAAGATAACGCTGCAAATAAAAATGGAAAGGAGAAGGGGAAGAGGGAGGAACTGATCAGTTGGTGGAAAAATGTGAACAGTTAGACGGGACTCTCCATGAGAAGAGCCTGAAGATCACGAAAGATGAAGAGCATCGTTCTTGGGCATCAACCCTCGGTTATAACGACAAGAGATGGACAAGAGCAATGAGATAAGAGTTGTCATGCAACATGTAACATTACATTTGGTTTTGCACTTCAGCCAGGCAGAGGTGGCGCAAGCCTGTGATCCAGTACTGTGGAGGCAAGAGTTGGCGTCACACAAATGTTTGTTAGAATGCAGCACAGCACAAATCTTGACGCCACCTGTTCCATCTGTATGGGAAGGAATGTTGCACTCCTCCGCACTCAGAGACTGATCTAGGCAACCATACTAAAGGAAAGTGTGCTACTTGAAGGTGAATTGCGAATAAAATTACGATGAACGCTTACAAACCACTGCATTGACATAGTTGGGAACCCAGGTAACCGCAACTACCGGTCAACCCGATATGTTTACCTGTGACACTTGGATCGGACTCGCACGAGTTCAGCCCGTGAGTCTGTCACTCCACATGGTCTCAAAGTGCCCCTAGCCTGGGCAGAAGCAGACATCGTCGGGAAGTCATCTGTACTTGTAGAACATCTCTGAGAGATGGTTGCATCCCTCCACGGTTAGGACGGTGCTCGTGTACTTGTGGTTGAAGAGCTTTGGAATTTCTGGATTAAAAGTAGAAAGTCATGGTGCAGTTCTACAATTATTTGCTTGTGTCACTGCTGGCAGAAGGGCCTCCACTCGAGAGACCGTGCAGTGGCTGGTGCACCAAGCAGTGGCGAGGCCTTTGTGTTCCTGAGGTTGGTGATCATCAGTGTTGATTTCGTCAGCATTTCACTCGTTTAGTATTCGTCTACAATAACCTGCAACATTTTAGTCAACCCATCATCTGTTTTATTTAGACATTAAAATAAACATGCCAACTAAATGAAATCCACAGAATAAGACGTTACGTAAATTCCACAGGTATTTGGTAACTAACAAAATTAACGCTCCTGTTGATACATCAGAAGCCACCGACTACTTTTACTCAGAGTTGACCTACAATAATGGGAACAAAGCAGCATGGGTCAGTATAACCATAGCACTGAGAACCAACACGGCCTGCTCATCACATGCAATAGCACGGCATCGATACTTGCATTTTAAAGCCACGCTAGCATCAACCACACAATCAACTCAAACCTCTATATCAAAAGTAGCAGATGTAATAATCCTCAGCTCTTCTCTCTTCTTCTTGATTTGCCAATAAAAAGAATACCATGTGTAAGTATGTATGTTGAAACTTCTTTTGCACCATTCAAAGTCAACTGTGCTAATCGGAGGTGTGGAAATTTAAGGTGAATTGTGAATAAAAGTATGAAATAAAGACAATTAGGGCAGGAGATAGTGCTTTTGGAATATCGATTTGATCATCAAAAGCAGCACGACAAAGTGCCTGAATAATAAAGGTTGTTTCTAATCGGTACACATTACCCACTGTGAAAATGATCAGAAAACAATGACACTAAGCTGAAACTTATGCAAAGAACAGAGTTGCATTCTTGGGATTGCAGTGAAAGACAGATAGGGGAACATGTGATTCAGGGAACAAACAGAATCAGAGAAATCTTATTGTAGATGTAGAGGTGCTAACTACTCACTGTTCGGTAACCTGCATTGCCACTAGGTATCAAAGGGGCAGTGCAGCGCTACCTCTGTGTGAATAACGGTTGGGGTCAGACGAGGTGAACTGGATCGTAGCCACAGTTTGGTAACAACCAATCAGACAGTTCCACGTGGGAATGTGGGATTGGTTACACCTGGCCACAAACGGGTATAAGAAGGGTGAGCGCGCGAAGCGCGGGGAGTTCTCTCCCTACACGAAGACCGAAGCCCGGGCTGAAGATAGCCAGGACCCTGGACCCAGCCTTCCAGCCCTTCTGAGGGCTAAGGCTCAGCGTATCCAATGGTCAAGACCCACCGGGCCAGCAGTGGGTCAGATAGCCTCCCCTAGGTCCCAGCCGGAGGACTCTAGGATAGCGGTAGACTCGAGAGTAAGTCCCGCCAAGACAGGAAGCTGTACTTCCTTAGGTTAGCAAGAGACCTGTGTAGGTCCCGCTAAGTCTAGAGGCTGTACCTCCTTAGGTTAGCAAGAGACCTGTGTGTAGGTCCCGCTAAGTCTGGAGGCTGTGCCTCCTTAGGTTAGGAAGAGACCTGTGGGTAGGTCCCGCTAAGTCTGGAGGCTGTGCCTCCTTAGGTTAGCAAGAGACCTGTGTGTAGGTCCCGCTAAGTCTGGAGGCTGTGCCTCCTTAGGTTAGGAAGAGACCTGTGGGTAGGTCCCGCTAAGTCTAGAGGCTGTACCTTCTTAGGTGAGGGGACCGTATACCCCTTTGTGTGTTAAGGACTGTGTAAGAGAAGACAATAAAGAGTGTGCCTCATAAGAAGTGTATTTATCATTATAAACACTACATATGTATGTACAACTTCTTTCGTACAGTATAAAGCCAACCACGCCAATCAAACTGTTAAGAAAAGCAAGGAGGGGCTTAGGCTGGACACCACTCGATGGGATGATAGCCGATGGACAAAACCGGTGCCGGAATTGCAGCCAAAGAAGAAAACAAGGGCAAGACAGAGCGATGAGATTAGTTCAAGAGCGCGATGGATTGTGGCACCGCGCAGGGCAATGAGGGATGCCGATGGCATGGGGATCTGTTCATTCAGCAGTGCAGATACCAGGGCTGATGTTGACAATGTACATTTACATATACAGTACATTGACGATTAATTCTGTACAGAAAGTACAGCTGTTCCATTACGATTACTGTCAATCTTAGCTCATTACACCGAGGTTAAAACGTTCCCATATAAATAAGGTAAATTGTTCTAACTTTCTCAGCAGCCCAAGCGTAATGAATATTGGTGTACAGTGTCCACTCATGTGCTTCATCAAATATAATGGCATAGCGGGCACAAAAAACAAAACTCAATTAACCCTCGCACAGCACTCACTAAACACTACACCAGGAAGCAGAGTGCATTAGACACATTGTTTAAGGGAGGATGAGATACAATCCTGAACTGTATGACTGAAACCACTGCTGGCTGCAGGGCCTCAACTAGAGGGAACCCTAGAGAGGTGAGTGTGACAGTGAGACAGACCAAGGTGAGTGAGCAAGCGCGTGAGTCGCGAGCAAGGCAGCGTCCCTCTCACCGTTGCGTGGGGGGTCGGGCACGAGGCTGTGGCTGCCACTGCAGGTCGTGCACCCCCACGCGTAGCTCCATCGTGTGGCTGGCAAAGATAGTTGTCACCGATGGTGGCCGTGAGCAGGAATCCACCTACACCCTACACATACATAGACAGAGTTGTCATTAAAATGGATCCTCGAGTTGTATTGATTTCATGGTTTCAGCACAGCCACCAATGATTTACATCAAGACCCAGTGTGTCGCACAAGACACCCATAAGCGCACATAGAGACACAGACTCCCAATGAGTTGTGATTAAACCTGATCCTCCATTTCAGTGAGTTGATGGTCTCAGCTCAATCACCGATGACTTACGTAAAGAACAATAGACTATTCTGGAGATACGACTCCTCTACTTAGCCTGGCACCATCAGTAAACCTCATGGCACCTGGGTTTCCCCCGTGACCTTCTGCACCTAGCCTGGCACCATCAGTAAACCTCATGGCACCTAGGCTTCCCCCGTGACCTTCTGCACCTAGCCTGGCACCATCAGTAAACCTCATGGCACCTGGGTTTCCCCCGTGACCTCCTGCACCTAGCCTGGCACAATCATTAAACCCCTTGGCACCTGGGTCTGTCATATGACCTGCTGCACATTGCCTGGTAACATCAGTTAACCCATAACACCTAGGTCTGTCACGAAACCTCCTGCACCTAGCCTGGCACCATCACTCAAACCCGTGGCACCTGGGCCTGCAGAATGACCTTCTGCACCTTGCCTGGCATCATCAGTAAACCCCTTGGCACATGTGTCTGTCCAATGACCTCCTACACCAACCATGTCACAATCAGACAACCCAAAGTACCTGGGTCTATCCTGTGATCTTCTGCAGCACATAGCCTGGCATTTTCAACAACCCCTTGGCACCTGGGGTTGTCCTGTGACATCCGGTACTTAGCCTGGCACCACCAGTTAACACCTTGACACCTGGGACTGTAGCGTGACCTCCTGCACATAGCCTCGCACAATCTATAAACCCCATGGCACAAGGATCTACCAGTTACATCCTGCACCTGGTCTGGCACCATAAGTCAACCCCTTGACACCTGGGTGTGTCCTGTGATATCCTGCACATAGCCTGGCACCACCAGTCAACCCCATGGCACAAAAGTCTGACATGTGACCTTCAGCACCACTCTTCCTGCCTGTACCCTCTCATCTCACTCTACCTCCCTCCACACACTCACCTGTCTCTCATCTCACTTTACTCCCCTCCACAAAGTGACTTGTCTCCCATTCTAGATTTGAAGTTTTCGTGACTGCAAAGATCCATACTCTTTAGTTCTTTCGGTAAAGTCACGTAGGTAAAAAATAAAATAAAACAAAAAGTGAAAACTAAATCAAATCACGGCGTTTCGGAGGCAGCACAAGCTTCCGTCATCAGGTGGCAACAGTCACAGCAAAATTACTGTGGTGAGTCGAGAGAGCTGTTTGTGACAAGAGATTATATCGGGTAAGAAGGGGGGAGGAGCCAGGGAGGATGGATGCAGGGTGGGGGGGTGTTGGGGGACGGAGATTAGAGAAGCTCCTGGGCATGGTACTCATGTACCACGGATGGGGGGGGGGGAGAGTGGGATGAGGGACAAATTTGCACGACTGAAACATTGCACGTCAAATTTCATAGTGATGGTAGTGTGTAAGGCTGGGAGTAAAAGACCTGAGATATGAATATAAACTATAAGGCAGTTAAAGTTTAACTTGGTTAATAACATCCTTCCAATGATTGCTCAATTGCTCAACACTCTCGTCCACTCACCTACCTCTCCCCTCTCATATCACTCTAGTCCACACGCTCACCTGTTTCTCCCCTCTCCTCAATCTACTTCCCTCCACAAACTCATCCGTCTCTCCCCACTCACCCTACTCGACTCCCCTTCACACTAACCTGTCTCTCCCCTTTCATCTCTCTACGCCCCTCCACACACTCACTGTCACTCCCCTCTAATCCGACTTTACTCCCTCCACATACTCTGCTGCCTGTCCCCTCTCATCTCACTCTACTCAACTCCACATACACAACTATCGTCCACTCTCATCCCATTGTACTCCCCTCCCCACACACACAATCACTTCCCCCTCATCTCACTCTAGGCCACAATCACCTGTCTCTCTCCTTTCATCTCATTCTACTCGTCTCCCCACTCACTGTCACTCCCCTCTCATACCACTGTAGTCCCCTCCACACACTCACCTGTCTCACACCTCTCATCCCACTCTGCTCACCTCAATACACTCATCCATCTCTCCCCGCTCATCGCACTCGAAACCCTCCACACACTATCCTGCCTCTCTCCCCTCTCTTCTAACTCTACTCCCCTCCACAAACTCACCTGTCTCTCCCTTATCGTCTAACTATACTACACTCCACACTCACCAGTCTCTCCCCTCATTTCCATGTACTCCCCTCCACACACTCACTGTCGCTCCTCTTGAATCCCCCTCTACGCCGCTCCACAAACTCCGCTTCCTCTGTACTCTCTCATCCACTGTGCTCCCCTCCCCACACTCACTAGGCTCTCACCTTTCATCTCACTCTACTCCCCTCACACACTAATCCATCTCTCTCCCCTCATCTCACTCTAGGCCACATTCAGCTGTCTCTCTCCCCTCTCATCTTACTCTAGGCCACACTCAGCTGTCTCTCTCTCCTCTCACTCGAGGCCACACTCAGCTGTCTCTCTCTCCTCTCATCTCATTCTACTCCTCTCCCCACACTCACTGTCACTCCCCTCGCATACCACTGCAGTCCCCTCCACACACTCCCCTGCCTCTACCCTTTCACCTCACTCGACTCCACTCCACACACTCACCTGTCTCGCCTCTTTCATCTAACTCTACTCCCTACCATACACTAACCTGTCTCCCCCTCTCATCCCACTCTACTCCCCTCCACGAACTCACTTGTCTCTCCCGTCTCATTTCACTCTAGTCCACACTCATCTGTATCTCCCATCTCATCTCACTACTCCTCTCCATACACTCACTGTCACTCCCCTCTCATCCCACTCTACTCCCCTGCCTCTCCCCTTTCATCTAGCACAACTACCCTCGACACTCACCTGTCTCCTCTCATACCACTCGACTCCGCTCCACACTCACCTAACCCCTCTCATCCCACTCTACTCCCTCAACAAACTCACCTGACCCTCTCATCTCACTCTACTCACCTTCACACACTCACCCGTCTCTCCCCTCTCATCTCACTCTACTCCCCTCCACACTCACCAGTCTCTCCCCTCATCCTAATGTTCTCCCCTCCACACACTCAGTCACTCCTCTCTCATCCCACTGTACTCTCCTCCACACACTCACCTGCCTCTCCACTTCCAACTTACTCTACTCCTCTCCACACACTCACCTGTCTCGCCCCTTTTATCTAACTCTACTCCCTACCATACACTAACCTGTTTCTCCCCTCTCATCTCACTCTAGGCCACAATCACCTGTCTCTCTCCTTTCATCTCATTCTACTCCTCTCCCCACTCACTGTCATTCCCCTCTCATACCACTGTAGTCCCCTCCACACACTCACCTGTCTCACCCCTCTCATCCCACTCTGCTCACCTCAATACACTCATCCATCTCTCCCTGCTCATTGCACTCGAAACCCTCCACACACTATCCTGCCTCTCTCCCCTCTCTTCTAACTCTACTCCCCTCCACAAACTCACCTGTCTCTCCCTTATCGTCTAACTATACTACACTCCATACTCACCAGTCTCTCCCCTCATTTCCATGTACTCCCCTCCACACACTCATTGTCGCTCCTCTTGAATCCCCCTCTACGCCGCTCCACAAACTCCGCTTCCTCTGTACTCTCTCATCCACTGTGCTCCCCACCCCACACTCACTAGGCTCTCCCCTTTCATCTCACTACTCGCCTCCACACACTAATCCATCTCTCTCCCGTCATCTCACTTTAGGCCACACTCAGCTGTCTCTCTCCTCTCTCATCTCACTCGAGGCCGCACTCAGCTGTCTCTCTCCTCTCTCATCTCACTCTAGGCCACACTCAGCTGTCTCTCTCTCCTCTCATCTCATTCTACACCTCTCCCCACATTCACTGTCACTCCCCTCTCATACCACTGCAGTCCCCTCCACACACTCCCCTGCCTCTACCCTTTCACCTCACTCGACTCCACTCCACACACTCACCTGTCTCGCCCCTTTCATCTAACTCTAATCCCTACCATACACTAACTTGTCTCCCCCTCTCATCCCACTCTACTCCCCTCCACGAACTCACTTGTCTCTCCCCTCTCATCTCACTCTAGTCCACACTCATCTGTATCTCCCATCTCATCTCACTACTCCTCTCCATACACTCACTGTCACTCCCCTCTCATCCCACTGTACTCCCCTCCACAAACTCACCCATCTCTCCCCTCTCATCTCACTCAAATCTGCTCCACACTCACCTGTCTCTCCCCTCATCTCAATGTACTCCTCTCCACACACTCACAGTCACTAACCTCTCATCCCACTGTACTCCCCCCCCCCCCCCCAACACACTCCCCTGCCTCTCCCCTTTGACCTCACTCTACTCCACTCCACATACTCACCTGTCTCCCCCTCGCATCCCAATCTACTCCCCTCCACAAAGTCACCCGTCTCTCCCCGCTCATCTCTCTCTACTCCTCTCCACACACTATCCTGCCTCTCTCCCCTCTCCTCTAACTCTACTCCCCTCCACAAACTCACCTGTCTCTACCCTCTCTTCTCACTCCACTCTGCTCCACACTCACCAGTCTCTCCCCTCAATTCAATGTACTCACCTCCACACACTCACTGTCGCTCCTCTCGAATCCCACTCTACGCCCCTCCACACACTCTGCTTCCTATGTCCCCTATCATCCACTGTACTCCTCTCCACACTCACCTATCTCTCCCCTCTCATCTCACTACTCCTCACAACACACTGCCCTGTCTCCCCCTCTCATCCCATTCTACTCCCCTTAATAAACTCATCCCTCTCTCCCCGCTCATCCCCCTCTACGCCCCTCCACACACTCTGCTTCCTCTGTCCCCTCTCATCCACTGTACTCCACCTCCACACACTTCCCTGCCTCTTCCCTTTCACCTCACTCTTCTCCACTCCAGACTCACCTGTCTCCCCCTCTCAACCCACTCGACTCCGCTCCACACACTCACCTTTCTCACCCACCTCATTCCAGTCCATGCCCCTCCACACACTCCTCTGCCTCCTACCTCTCATCTCACTCTACTGCTCTCCATAAATTCACTTGTCTCTCCCCAATCAACCCATTCACTCTACTCCCCATCACATGCAAGAACCTGTCTCTACCCTCTCATCTCACTCTAGGCCACACTCGCCTGTTTTTACCCTCATCCCACTGTACTCCCCTCCCCACACTCACCGTCACTCCCCTCTTATCCAACTGTACTACTCTCCACACACTCCCCTGCCTCTCTTTGAACTCTACTCCCCTCCACAAACTCACCTGTGTCTCCCTTATCATCTAACTATACTACACTCCACACTCACCAGTCTCTCCCCTCATTTCCATGTACTCCCCTCCACACACTCACTGTCGCTCCTCTTGAATCCCCCTCAACGCCGCTCCACAAACTCCGCTTCCTCTGTACTCTCTCATCCACTGTGCTCCCCTCCCCACACTCACTAGGCTCTCACCTTTCATCTCACTCTACTCCCCTCACACACTAATCCATCTCTCTCCCCTCATCTCACTCTAGGCCACATTCAGCTGTCTCTCTCCCCTCTCATCTTACTCTAGGCCACACTCAGCTGTCTATCTCTCCTCTCATCTCACTCGAGGCCACACTCAGCTGTCTCTCTCTCCTCTCATCTCATTCTACTCCTCTCCCCACACTCACTGTCACTCCCCTCTCATACCACTGCAGTCCCCTCCACACACTCCCCTGCCTCTACCCTTTCACCTCACTCGACTCCACTCCACACACTCACCTGTCTCGCCTCTTTCATCTAACTCTACTCCCTACCATACACTAACCTGTCTCCCCCTCTCATCCCACTCTACTCCCTTCCACGAACTCACTTGTCTCTCCCGTCTCATCTCACTCTAGTCCACACTCATCTGTATCTCCCATCTCATCTCACTACTCCTCTCCATACACTCACTGTCACTCCCCTCTCATCCCACTCTACTCCCCTGCCTTCCCCTTTCATCTAGCGCTACTACCCTCGACACTCACGTGTCTCCTCCTCTCATACCACTCGACTCCGCTCCACACTCACCTAACCCCTCTCATCCCACTCTACTCCCTCAACAAACTCACCTGACCCTCTCATCTCACTCTACTCACCTTCACACACTCACCCGTCTCTCCCCTCTCATCTCACTCTACTCCCCTCCACACTCACCAGTCTCTCCCCTCATCCTAATGTTCTCCCCTCCACACACTCAGTCACTCCTCTCTCATCCCACTGTACTCTCCTCCACACACTCACCTGCCTCTCCACTTCCAACTTACTCTACTCCTCTCCACACACTCACCTGTCTCGCCCCTTTTATCTAACTCTACTCCCTACCATACACTAACCTGTTTCTCCCCTCTCATCTCACTCTAGGCCACAATCACCTGTCTCTCTCCTTTCATCTCATTCTACTCCTCTCCCCACTCACTGTCATTCCCCTCTCATACCACTGTAGTCCCCTCCACACACTCACCTGTCTCACCCCTCTCATCCCACTCTGCTCACCTCAATACACTCATCCATCTCTCCCTGCTCATTGCACTCGAAACCCTCCACACACTATCCTGCCTCTCTCCCCTCTCTTCTAACTCTACTCCCCTCCACAAACTCACCTGTCTCTCCCTTATCGTCTAACTATACTACACTCCATACTCACCAGTCTCTCCCCTCATTTCCATGTACTCCCCTCCACACACTCATTGTCGCTCCTCTTGAATCCCCCTCTACGCCGCTCCACAAACTCCGCTTCCTCTGTACTCTCTCATCCACTGTGCTCCCCACCCCACACTCACTAGGCTCTCCCCTTTCATCTCACTACTCGCCTCCACACACTAATCCATCTCTCTCCCGTCATCTCACTTTAGGCCACACTCAGCTGTCTCTCTCCTCTCTCATCTCACTCGAGGCCGCACTCAGCTGTCTCTCTCCTCTCTCATCTCACTCTAGGCCACACTCAGCTGTCTCTCTCTCCTCTCATCTCATTCTACACCTCTCCCCATATTCACTGTCACTCCCCTCTCATACCACTGCAGTCCCCTCCACACACTCCCCTGCCTCTACCCTTTCACCTCACTCGACTCCACTCCACACACTCACCTGTCTCGCCCCTTTCATCTAACTCTAATCCCTACCATACACTAACTTGTCTCCCCCTCTCATCCCACTCTACTCCCCTCCACGAACTCACTTGTCTCTCCCCTCTCATCTCACTCTAGTCCACACTCATCTGTATCTCCCATCTCATCTCACTACTCCTCTCCATACACTCACTGTCACTCCCCTCTCATCCCACTGTACTCCCCTCCACAAACTCACCCATCTCTCCCCTCTCATCTCACTCAAATCTGCTCCACACTCACCTGTCTCTCCCCTCATCTCAATGTACTCCTCTCCACACACTCACAGTCACTAACCTCTCATCCCACTGTACTCCCCCCCCCCCCCCAACACACTCCCCTGCCTCTCCCCTTTGACCTCACTCTACTCCACTCCACATACTCACCTGTCTCCCCCTCGCATCCCAATCTACTCCCCTCCACAAAGTCACCCGTCTCTCCCCGCTCATCTCTCTCTACTCCTCTCCACACACTATCCTGCCTCTCTCCCCTCTCCTCTAACTCTACTCCCCTCCACAAACTCACCTGTCTCTACCCTCTCTTCTCACTCCACTCTGCTCCACACTCACCAGTCTCTCCCCTCAATTCAATGTACTCACCTCCACACACTCACTGTCGCTCCTCTCGAATCCCACTCTACGCCCCTCCACACACTCTGCTTCCTATGTCCCCTATCATCCACTGTACTCCTCTCCACACACTCACCTATCTCTCCCCTCTCATCTCACTACTCCTCACAACACACTGCCCTGTCTCCCCCTCTCATCCCATTCTACTCCCCTTAATAAACTCATCCCTCTCTCCCCGCTCATCCCCCTCTACGCCCCTCCACACACTCTGCTTCCTCTGTCCCCTCTCATCCACTGTACTCCACCTCCACACACTTCCCTGCCTCTTCCCTTTCACCTCACTCTTCTCCACTCCAGACTCACCTGTCTCCCCCTCTCAACCCACTCGACTCCGCTCCACACACTCACCTTTCTCACCCACCTCATTCCAGTCCATGCCCCTCCACACACTCCTCTGCCTCCTACCTCTCATCTCACTCTACTGCTCTCCATAAATTCACTTGTCTCTCCCCAATCAACCCATTCACTCTACTCCCCATCACATGCAAGAACCTGTCTCTACCCTCTCATCTCACTCTAGGCCACACTCGCCTGTTTTTACCCTCATCCCACTGTACTCCCCTCCCCACACTCACCGTCACTCCCCTCTTATCCAACTGTACTACTCTCCACACACTCCCCTGCCTCTCTTTGAACTCTACTCCCCTCCACAAACTCACCTGTGTCTCCCTTATCATCTAACTATACTACACTCCACACTCACCAGTCTCTCCCCTCATTTCCATGTACTCCCCTCCACACACTCACTGTCGCTCCTCTTGAATCCCCCTCAACGCCGCTCCACAAACTCCGCTTCCTCTGTACTCTCTCATCCACTGTGCTCCCCTCCCCACACTCACTAGTCTCTCCCCTTTCATCTCACTCTACTCCCCTCACACACTAATCCATCTCTCTCCCCTCATCTCACTCTAGGCCACACTCAGCTGTCTCTCTCCCCTCTCATCTTACTCTAGGCCACACTCAGCTGTCTCTCTCTCCTCTCATCTCACTCGAGGCCACACTCAGCTGTCTCTCTCTCCTCTCATCTCATTCTACTCCTCTCCCCACACTCACTGTCACTCCCCTCTCATACCACTGCAGTCCCCTCCACACACTCCCCTGCCTCTACCCTTTCACCTCACTCGACTCCACTCCACACACTCACCTGTCTTGCCTCTTTCATCTAACTCTACTCCCTACCATACACTAACCTGTCTCCCCCTCTCATCCCACTCTACTCCCTTCCACGAACTCACTTGTCTCTCCCGTCTCATTTCACTCTAGTCCACACTCATCTGTATCTCCCATCTCATCTCACTACTCCTCTCCATACACTCACTGTCACTCCCCTCTCATCCCACTCTACTCCCCTGCCTCTCCCCTTTCATCTAGCACAACTACCCTCGACACTCACCTGTCTCCTCTCATACCACTCGACTCCGCTCCACACTCACCTAACCCCTCTCATCCCACTCTACTCCCTCAACAAACTCACCTGACCCTCTCATCTCACTCTACTCACCTTCACACACTCACCCGTCTCTCCCCTCTCATCTCACTCTACTCCCCTCCACACTCACCAGTCTCTCCCCTCATCCTAATGTTCTCCCCTCCACACACTCAGTCACTCCTCTCTCATCCCACTGTACTCTCCTCCACACACTCACCTGCCTCTCCACTTCCAACTTACTCTACTCCTCTCCACACACTCACCTGTCTCGCCCCTTTTATCTAACTCTACTCCCTACCATACACTAACCTGTTTCTCCCCTCTCATCTCACTCTAGGCCACAATCACCTGTCTCTCTCCTTTCATCTCATTCTACTCCTCTCCCCACTCACTGTCATTCCCCTCTCATACCACTGTAGTCCCCTCCACACACTCACCTGTCTCACCCCTCTCATCCCACTCTGCTCACCTCAATACACTCATCCATCTCTCCCTGCTCATTGCACTCGAAACCCTCCACACACTATCCTGCCTCTCTCCCCTCTCTTCTAACTCTACTCCCCTCCACAAACTCACCTGTCTCTCCCTTATCGTCTAACTATACTACACTCCATACTCACCAGTCTCTCCCCTCATTTCCATGTACTCCCCTCCACACACTCATTGTCGCTCCTCTTGAATCCCCCTCTACGCCGCTCCACAAACTCCGCTTCCTCTGTACTCTCTCATCCACTGTGCTCCCCACCCCACACTCACTAGGCTCTCCCCTTTCATCTCACTACTCGCCTCCACACACTAAGCCATCTCTCTCCCGTCATCTCACTTTAGGCCACACTCAGCTGTCTCTCTCCTCTCTCATCTCACTCGAGGCCGCACTCAGCTGTCTCTCTCCTCTCTCATCTCACTCTAGGCCACACTCAGCTGTCTCTCCCCTCATCTCACTCTAGGCCACACTCAGCTGTCTCTCTCCCCTCATCTCACTCTAGGCCACACTCAGCTGTCTCTCTCCTTCATCTCATTCTACACCTCTCCCCACATTCACTGTCACTCCCCTCTCATACCACTGTAGTCCCCTCCACACACTCCCCTGCCTCTACCCTTTCACCTCACTCGACTCCACTCCACACACTCACCTGTCTCGCCCCTTTCATCTAACTCTAATCCCTACCATACACTAACTTGTCTCCCCCTCTCATCCCACTCTACTCCCCTCCACGAACTCACTTGTCTCTCCCCTCTCATCTCACTCTAGTCCACACTCATCTGTATCTCCCATCTCATCTCACTACTCCTCTCCATACACTCACTGTCACTCCCCTCTCATCCCACTGTACTCCCCTCCACAAACTCACCCATCTCTCCCCTCCCATCTCACTCAAATCTGCTCCACACTCACCTGTCTCTCCCCTCATCTCAATGTACTCCTCTCCACACACTCACAGTCACTAACCTCTCATCCCACTGTACTCCCCCCCCCCCCCCCCAACACACTCCCCTGCCTCTCCCCTTTGACCTCACTCTACTCCACTCCACATACTCACCTGTCTCCCCCTCGCATCCCAATCTACTCCCCTCCACAAAGTCACCCGTCTCTCCCCGCTCATCTCTCTCTACTCCTCTCCACACACTATCCTGCCTCTCTCCCCTCTCCTCTAACTCTACTCCCCTCCACAAACTCACCTGTCTCTACCCTCTCTTCTCACTCCACTCTGCTCCACACTCACCAGTCTCTCCCCTCAATTCAATGTACTCACCTCCACACACTCACTGTCGCTCCTCTCGAATCCCACTCTACGCCCCTCCACACACTCTGCTTCCTATGTCCCCTATCATCCACTGTACTCCTCTCCACACACTCACCTATCTCTCCCCTCTCATCTCACTACTCCTCACAACACACTGCCCTGTCTCCCCCTCTCATCCCATTCTACTCCCCTTAATAAACTCATCCCTCTCTCCCCGCTCATCCCCCTCTACGCCCCTCCACACACTCTGCTTCCTCTGTCCCCTCTCATCCACTGTACTCCACCTCCACACACTTCCCTGCCTCTTCCCTTTCACCTCACTCTTCTCCACTCCAGACTCACCTGTCTCCCCCTCTCAACCCACTCGACTCCGCTCCACACACTCACCTTTCTCACCCACCTCATTCCAGTCCATGCCCCTCCACACACTCCTCTGCCTCCTACCTCTCATCTCACTCTACTGCTCTCCATAAATTCACTTGTCTCTCCCCAATCAACCCATTCACTCTACTCCCCATCACATGCAAGAACCTGTCTCTACCCTCTCATCTCACTCTAGGCCACACTCGCCTGTTTTTACCCTCATCCCACTGTACTCCCCTCCCCACACTCACCGTCACTCCCCTCTTATCCAACTGTACTACTCTCCACACACTCCCCTGCCTCTCTTTGAACTCTACTCCCCTCCACAAACTCACCTGTGTCTCCCTTATCATCTAACTATACTACACTCCACACTCACCAGTCTCTCCCCTCATTTCCATGTACTCCCCTCCACACACTCACTGTCGCTCCTCTTGAATCCCCCTCAACGCCGCTCCACAAACTCTGCTTCCTCTGTACTCTCTCATCCACTGTGCTCCCCTCCCCACACTCACTAGGCTCTCACCTTTCATCTCACTCTACTCCCCTCACACACTAATCCATCTCTCTCCCCTCATCTCACTCTAGGCCACATTCAGCTGTCTCTCTCCCCTCTCATCTTACTCTAGGCCACACTCAGCTGTCTATCTCTCCTCTCATCTCACTCGAGGCCACACTCAGCTGTCTCTCTCTCCTCTCATCTCATTCTACTCCTCTCCCCACACTCACTGTCACTCCCCTCTCATACCACTGCAGTCCCCTCCACACACTCCCCTGCCTCTACCCTTTCACCTCACTCGACTCCACTCCACACACTCACCTGTCTCGCCTCTTTCATCTAACTCTACTCCCTACCATACACTAACCTGTCTCCCCCTCTCATCCCACTCTACTCCCTTCCACGAACTCACTTGTCTCTCCCGTCTCATCTCACTCTAGTCCACACTCATCTGTATCTCCCATCTCATCTCACTACTCCTCTCCATACACTCACTGTCACTCCCCTCTCATCCCACTCTACTCCCCTGCCTCTCCCCTTTCATCTAGCGCTACTACCCTCGACACTCACGTGTCTCCTCCTCTCATACCACTCGACTCCGCTCCACACTCACCTAACCCCTCTCATCCCACTCTACTCCCTCAACAAACTCACCTGACCCTCTCATCTCACTCTACTCACCTTCACACACTCACCCGTCTCTCCCCTCTCATCTCACTCTACTCCCCTCCACACTCACCAGTCTCTCCCCTCATCCTAATGTTCTCCCCTCCACACACTCAGTCACTCCTCTCTCATCCCACTGTACTCTCCTCCACACACTCACCTGCCTCTCCACTTCCAACTTACTCTACTCCTCTCCACACACTCACCTGTCTCGCCCCTTTTATCTAACTCTACTCCCTACCATACACTAACCTGTTTCTCCCCTCTCATCTCACTCTAGGCCACAATCACCTGTCTCTCTCCTTTCATCTCATTCTACTCCTCTCCCCACTCACTGTCATTCCCCTCTCATACCACTGTAGTCCCCTCCACACACTCACCTGTCTCACCCCTCTCATCCCACTCTGCTCACCTCAATACACTCATCCATCTCTCCCTGCTCATTGCACTCGAAACCCTCCACACACTATCCTGCCTCTCTCCCCTCTCTTCTAACTCTACTCCCCTCCACAAACTCACCTGTCTCTCCCTTATCGTCTAACTATACTACACTCCATACTCACCAGTCTCTCCCCTCATTTCCATGTACTCCCCTCCACACACTCATTGTCGCTCCTCTTGAATCCCCCTCTACGCCGCTCCACAAACTCCGCTTCCTCTGTACTCTCTCATCCACTGTGCTCCCCACCCCACACTCACTAGGCTCTCCCCTTTCATCTCACTACTCGCCTCCACACACTAATCCATCTCTCTCCCGTCATCTCACTTTAGGCCACACTCAGCTGTCTCTCTCCTCTCTCATCTCACTCGAGGCCGCACTCAGCTGTCTCTCTCCTCTCTCATCTCACTCTAGGCCACACTCAGCTGTCTCTCTCTCCTCTCATCTCATTCTACACCTCTCCCCACATTCACTGTCACTCCCCTCTCATACCACTGCAGTCCCCTCCACACACTCCCCTGCCTCTACCCTTTCACCTCACTCGACTCCACTCCACACACTCACCTGTCTCGCCCCTTTCATCTAACTCTAATCCCTACCATACACTAACTTGTCTCCCCCTCTCATCCCACTCTACTCCCCTCCACGAACTCACTTGTCTCTCCCCTCTCATCTCACTCTAGTCCACACTCATCTGTATCTCCCATCTCATCTCACTACTCCTCTCCATACACTCACTGTCACTCCCCTCTCATCCCACTGTACTCCCCTCCACAAACTCACCCATCTCTCCCCTCTCATCTCACTCAAATCTGCTCCACACTCACCTGTCTCTCCCCTCATCTCAATGTACTCCTCTCCACACACTCACAGTCACTAACCTCTCATCCCACTGTACTCCCCCCCCCCCCCAACACACTCCCCTGCCTCTCCCCTTTGACCTCACTCTACTCCACTCCACATACTCACCTGTCTCCCCCTCGCATCCCAATCTACTCCCCTCCACAAAGTCACCCGTCTCTCCCCGCTCATCTCTCTCTACTCCTCTCCACACACTATCCTGCCTCTCTCCCCTCTCCTCTAACTCTACTCCCCTCCACAAACTCACCTGTCTCTACCCTCTCTTCTCACTCCACTCTGCTCCACACTCACCAGTCTCTCCCCTCAATTCAATGTACTCACCTCCACACACTCACTGTCGCTCCTCTCGAATCCCACTCTACGCCCCTCCACACACTCTGCTTCCTATGTCCCCTATCATCCACTGTACTCCTCTCCACACACTCACCTATCTCTCCCCTCTCATCTCACTACTCCTCACAACACACTGCCCTGTCTCCCCCTCTCATCCCATTCTACTCCCCTTAATAAACTCATCCCTCTCTCCCCGCTCATCCCCCTCTACGCCCCTCCACACACTCTGCTTCCTCTGTCCCCTCTCATCCACTGTACTCCACCTCCACACACTTCCCTGCCTCTTCCCTTTCACCTCACTCTTCTCCACTCCAGACTCACCTGTCTCCCCCTCTCAACCCACTCGACTCCGCTCCACACACTCACCTTTCTCACCCACCTCATTCCAGTCCATGCCCCTCCACACACTCCTCTGCCTCCTACCTCTCATCTCACTCTACTGCTCTCCATAAATTCACTTGTCTCTCCCCAATCAACCCATTCACTCTACTCCCCATCACATGCAAGAACCTGTCTCTACCCTCTCATCTCACTCTAGGCCACACTCGCCTGTTTTTACCCTCATCCCACTGTACTCCCCTCCCCACACTCACCGTCACTCCCCTCTTATCCAACTGTACTACTCTCCACACACTCCCCTGCCTCTCTTTGAACTCTACTCCCCTCCACAAACTCACCTGTGTCTCCCTTATCATCTAACTATACTACACTCCACACTCACCAGTCTCTCCCCTCATTTCCATGTACTCCCCTCCACACACTCACTGTCGCTCCTCTTGAATCCCCCTCAACGCCGCTCCACAAACTCCGCTTCCTCTGTACTCTCTCATCCACTGTGCTCCCCTCCCCACACTCACTAGTCTCTCCCCTTTCATCTCACTCTACTCCCCTCACACACTAATCCATCTCTCTCCCCTCATCTCACTCTAGGCCACACTCAGCTGTCTCTCTCCCCTCTCATCTTACTCTAGGCCACACTCAGCTGTCTCTCTCTATCTCACTCGAGGCCACACTCAGCTGTCTCTCTCTCCTCTCATCTCATTCTACTCCTCTCCCCACACTCACTGTCACTCCCCTCTCATACCACTGCAGTCCCCTCCACACACTCCCCTGCCTCTACCCTTTCACCTCACTCGACTCCACTCCACACACTCACCTGTCTCACCTCTTTCATCTAACTCTACTCCCTACCATACACTAACCTGTCTCCCCCTCTCATCCCACTCTACTCCCTTCCACGAACTCACTTGTCTCTCCCGTCTCATCTCACTCTAGTCCACACTCATCTGTATCTCCCATCTCATCTCACTACTCCTCTCCATACACTCACTGTCACTCCCCTCTCATCCCACTCTACTCCCCTGCCTCTCCCCTTTCATCTAGCGCTACTACCCTCGACACTCACGTGTCTCCTCCTCTCATACCACTCGACTCCGCTCCACACTCACCTAACCCCTCTCATCCCACTCTACTCCCTCAACAAACTCACCTGACCCTCTCATCTCACTCTACTCACCTTCACACACTCACCCGTCTCTCCCCTCTCATCTCACTCTACTCCCCTCCACACTCACCAGTCTCTCCCCTCATCCTAATGTTCTCCCCTCCACACACTCAGTCACTCCTCTCTCATCCCACTGTACTCTCCTTCACACACTCACCTTCCTCTCCACTTCCAACTTACTCTACTCCTCTCCACACACTCACCTGTCTCGCCCCTTTTATCTAACTCTACTCCCTACCATACACTAACCTGTCTCCCCCTCTCATCTCACTCTAGGCCACAATCACCTGTCTCTCTCCTTTCATCTCATTCTACTCCTCTCCCCATTCACTGTCACTCCCCTCTCATACCACTGTAGTCCCCTCCACACACTCACCTGTCTCACCCCTCTCATCTCACTCTACTCCCCTCACACACCAATCCATCTCTCTCCCCTCATCTCACTTTAGGCCACACTCAGCTGTCTCTCTCCTCTCATCTCACTCTAGGCCACACTCAGCTGTCTCTCTCCTCTCTCATCTCACTCGAGGCCACACTCAGCTGTCTCTCTCTCCTCTCATCTCACTCGAGGCCGCACTCAGCTGTCTCTCTCCCCTCTCATCTTACTCTAGGCCGCACTCAGCTGTCTCTCTCCTCTCTCATCTCTAGGCCACACTCAGCTGTCTCTCTCCCCTCTCATCTCACTCGAGGCCACACTCAGCTGTCTCTCTCCTCTCTCATCTCTAGGCCACACTCAGCTGTCTCTCTCTCCTCTCATCTCACTCGAGGCCACACTCAGCTGTCTCTCTCCCCTCTCATCTCACTCTAGGTCACACTCAGCTGTCTCTCTCCTTCATCTCATTCTACTCCTCTCCCCACACTCACTGTCACTCCCCTCTCATACCACTGCAGTCCCCTCCACACTCCCCTGCCTCTACCCTTTCACCTCACTCGACTCCACTCCACACACTCGCATGTCTCGCCCCTTTCATCTAACTCTACTCCCTACCATACACTAACCTGTCTCCCCCTCTCATCCCACTCTACTCCCCTCCACGAACTCACTTGTCTCTCCCGTCTCATCTCACTCTAGTTCACACTCATCTGTATCTCCCATCTCATCTCACTACTCCTCTCCATACACTCACTGTCACTCCCCTCTCATCCCACTCTACTCCCCTCCACAAACTCACCCATCTCTCCCCTCTCATCTCACTCAAATCCGCTCCACACTCACCTGTCTCTCCCCTCATCTCAATGTACTCCTCTCCACACACTCACAGTCACTAACCTGTCATCCCACTGTACTCCCCTCACACACTCCCCTGCCTCTCCCCTTTGACCTCACTCTACTCCACTCCACATACTCATCTGTCTCCCCCTCTCATCCCAATCTACTCCCCTCCACAAAGTCACCCGTCTCTCCCCGCGCATCTCTCTCTACTCCTCTCCACACACTATCCTGCCTCTCTCCCCTCTCTTCTAACTCTACTCTGCTCCACACTCACCAGTCTCTCCCCTCATTTCAATGTACTCACCTCCACACACTCACTGTCGCTCCTCTCGAATCCCACTCTACGCCCCTCCACACACTCTGCTTCCTATGTCCCCTATCATCCACTGTACTCCTCTCCACACACTCACCTATCTCTCCCCTCTCATCTCACTACTCCTCACAACACACTGCCCTGTCTCCCCCTCTCATCCCACTCTATTCCCCTCAATAAACTCATCCCTCTCTCCCCGCTCATCCCTCTCTACGCCCCTCCACACACTCTCCTTCCTCTGTCCCCTCTCATCCACTGTACTCCACCTCCACACACTTCCCTGACTCTCCCCTTCTATCTTACGCTACTCCTCTCCAAACACTCACCTGTCACCCACTCTCGTCCCACTCGACACCTCTCCACACACTCCCCTGTCTCTCCCCTCTCATCCCACTCGATTCGCCCCCACAAACTCACCTGTCGCTCCCCTCTAATCCCACTAGACTCCCATCCACACAATTGTATCTTACCTCTCATCTCACTGTACCCCTCCACACACTCCCCTGCCTCTCCCTTTTCACCTCCCTCGAATCAGCTCCACACTCACCTGTCTCACCCCTCTCATTCCCCTCTACTCCCCTCAGAAAAATCACCTGTCTCCTCTCATCTCACTCTACTCTCCTCCACACACTCAACTGCCTCTCCTCTCTCATCCCACTCTACTCCCCTCCACAAACTCACCCGTCTCTCCCCGCTCATCTCACTCTACTCAGCTCTACACTCACCAGTCTCTCCCCTCATCTCAATGTACTCCCCTCCACACACTCACTGTCGCTCCTCTGGAATCCCACTCTACGCCCCTCCACACACTCTGCTTCCTCTGTCCCCGCCCATCCCACTCTACTCTCCTCCACACACTCCCCTTCCATCTTACTCTACTCCCCTCCACAAACTCACCTGTTTCTTCCCTGCGAGTTTGCGTTGCATTGTAGCCATGCCAGCTGCCCCGGGGAGCGCCAGGACCTGCGCGCAGTTCCAGGTAGGCGAGTGGCGCCGCTGGTGTTGAGTTCCCACCACACTCGCCGCGCCACAGCTGGGTGCAGACCCCAGCTGCGCTGTAGGGGCGGGGGGCAGACACAGAGAGAAGCAGATGCTCGCCGATTGATTCGCTGCTGGGTGGACGACGTGGCAGCGCATCGACGTGCAGAGGGGGAGCGCAGGAGGGAGGAACAGGATCAGGATCTGCCCGAGCAGACTCCCACCACAGGGAGTTCATGGAATATTCTTGATTCCTCACAGGATACGGTTGTTCTTGCTCTATTTCACCCTTGCAAATGCTTCCAAGCTCCTCTCTCGAGTCCTCACCTGGTGACATAAAATCAACTCTGGGACACTTAAGAATCGTGTCTGGTTCACAGGTGTGTTTCTGGGTCGTGCCGCGAGGCGTGGTTCAGCACGATGAGCGACGTCTTGCTCCACGTGTTGGGAGCTCGTGCAGGAACTGTGGGGAAGGCGGTGTTGGTGGGCGGGGACAATCGGGGTGGGACGGCTTCACGAGTAGCGAGACAACATATAATGAGGACGCCTGTCTCCACGGCTGCATCGCATCGTAACAGCAATGCCGGCGATTGAACTAAGACACCGTGAGGCGGGTGCCGCCACATTTGGATGTTTGACGACAAATTCCATTACTCGTCACAGATTAGCATCATGTGGGAGGAAACCGGAGACCCCGGGAGAAAACCTGCCATGTGTAAGTGGAGACAAGAGGCTGATATTTAGGAATCCACTGCACATGTATCACGTGTCGCTGTGCACCACCTGCCCTTCCCGCACGCGTTCTGGGAGTAGTCGGTGAGCCGGTGGCTCCACGCACCGGCGACGATCGTGCAGATCGACTCTCCGCCACCGGGGGGTCCTGGTCCTGGAACAACAACAACAAACACGAAGATTCCCCCATAGCCTCAATGCTACGTTGGGGCAAGTGCCGAGTTGAAACCACGTGCTGAGTTTGTATGGTGTCTCCCTTTTTTGCAGAGTGTAGAGTGTGAGCGAGTATATATGTGTTTGGGAGCGTGTCTGAGTGTGTGATAATGTACAAATGTTTGCGAGTGGGGAGCAGTAGCGTAGTGGCGTGAACCCAGCGAACCGAGTTCTATTCCTGCTCACGACCATTATCAGTGACAAATATACAAACCTGTTCCGAGCCTCCCCTAAATCAGCCTTAAATGAGTACAGGCAGTTCCTGGGTTACGGAAGACCCGACTTTATGAAAATGAAATTTGATTTAAAGCTTTCGTGACTGCAGGGATTCATATTCTTGGTTCTTTTAGTGAGAATTTTATTGTTTTATGAAAATGCTCTGATAAATGCATAAAAAAATTAAGATGCAGAAATGTTTGCATAAGTTAAGCGCAAATAGTGCAGCGCGGTGAGGTTGCGGATGAATACCGCGGAGGGACGCATAAGGCACGCCGCCTTACGCCTCACTCCACCAAAACGCCTCCTTCACCAAGCCCCACCACGATTATGGGCAATGTAATTTTTGTATACCATTACATTATTGTTTGTTCTCTATGCTTCGAATTATCTTTTCCCCCATGTTTCTATTGTTAGGTTTTTACTGTATTTAATGTGCGTGCATGTGTGTGCGTGTGTATGTAAAGTCTAGGCCTAGCCTAATGCACGGTAAACAAACATTCGGAAGTGACTGCTTTCTGTTAACGATTTTTATTAAAATGTTTCGTGGTATTCATAAACAATTGGATCCAGAATATGTCCCATTAGTTTAATTATGGGTAGTGTTATTCGATTAAATGAAAAACGAATATGAAGTGCAGAGTATGTAGAGCAATAGAATATAGGTAGCAATAGAAAACAGCACAATACAGTCCTGAGGGAAAACGAACTAGTATTCAGGTAGGGGAGGCACAACTATTTCTGGCTATTGGATTTTAGCTTTAATTCAGGGACAAATTGTTCAATTACTGACATATGGAAAATTCGGGTTACGGATCGTTCTCAGGAACCTAACCCTTTCGTAACCCGGGGACGACATGTACCTGGTGCTGTGTGTAAAACATCAGCACTGGGGAGACTAAGCCAGGTGTGGTGTTGGCCACCCACCCTCTCGTGTGATGTGTCGACCTTCACAGGTGCTCTCGAACAGCACTTTTCCCAGGTAGCGTGTGTCTGCAGATTGCCCGATATGATATAATCACAACTTTCTGGACCACAGAGGACACGTGCTGCAGGATTGGAAGGATACCTTAGTGGTCCCCCTCTATAAGGGGGACCGTACTACCGGAGCATCTTCCTACTCAGCGTGCCGGGAAAGGTCCTAGCAAAAAAATGTTCAACATCGCCCTCTCGCCAAACACACCGAGGAAAGGCTTGCAGTGCCCGAGTGTGGCTTCAGACGGGGCGGCCTGCACGGATGTAGTATTCTCTGTCCGTCTGCTATAGCAGCAGCAGCAGATGCAGCCAAAGCAGCTCCACTTCTCAGGAAGAAATGTGAACTTGGCTTCCGATGAGGTGGACTCGCCATGTTCATGATGCAGGTGGTGTCCACCTCCATGAAAACAACCCCTCAGTGTAATAGGGTTTTTCCCCTTTTTTCTGGCACCGAAACTGAAACCTATTTACAAGGATTCATGTCTGGTCGAGCACCAATTGGGTCGAGGCTCGAAAGAAAGCCGTCCCTTGGTGTGGACCAATCAGTTTCAAGGACAATGCATATATTATCATAGTATGTTTTCCTGTTTGCATTTTGACTGCAAGTATTGTGGTTAATGCAGACATGGATCCTTGTAAAAAGGTTTCAGTTTCGTTGCCAAAAAAAGGGGAAAAACCCTATTATTATATTTTGGTACTGGCAAAGGAGGTCTAATGATGAAGATGCTAACCCCTCAGTGTTTAGTGGCAGCAGTAGTAGAGGAAGGCACGCCATAAAGGAGCGCGCGTGACAGAGGGGAGCACAGAAATTGTTATAACAGTTTATTATAGTCATGAATAATGTTACCACCTTCGAAATATTATCGTTGTTTATCAAGTAGAATGCAATGTTGTTAATTTTATCATAGTTTATTGTTCTAAACAATGTTAAGAATGTTATAAAGGTTGTCAATGTTGATATAGAAGAATGCAATGTTGTTAATGTCGATTTAGTTCATAATACAGTTGACTCAATTATCCGCTTGCGATTTATCCCATTTGAGGATTAACCACGCACCTGATATTGACACAAATTAATAACTCATGGATGTTTCCCTTAATCCCAAATTAATAATCTAAAAACAGTGATACACTTATTCATGGAAATGTTTATTACAAGTCACGTGCTCCGGTTAATCTGAAATCCATGTGATCGCCCCTACGGTACTTTAGTTGCATATCTTTACAACAGTGGGCGGAGTTTGATGTTGATTGGCGTGGCTCTGCTTCTGTCCACTTAGTGGGCCGAGTCTTCTGCGCGGGAGCAGGAAAGTTATCCCTGAGCATGTGCATCGTTCGGTCGATCGTTAGCATTCGTTCTAAATCAAATACTTTTGTAACAAAAAACAAGATCAATACATTCTTTACTAAAAAAATGTTGTTCATTAACAAACTCAATTTCCTTAACTTAAACATAATGTATATCTATATTAGTGGTTTTTGGCAAAGAGATCCACGTAAAATGGATATTTTTGGATGGTCCGCAATTTTTTATTAGCCATGGCTGTCCTCGGCATTAGCACGGATAGTCAAGAGGCTACTGTATTGTAATATATGTTACCATTTATCAATGTTGATATAGTAAAATGCAATGTTAATGGGGGAGAACATACAAACTCCACGCTCTCTTATACTCACTCTTATATTCACTCACTCAACCTCTTGCATACTCACACTGCGGAATAGCGGGCGAACATACAGAATCCACATGCTCTGATACTCACTCGCACACACACACACGCTCTTACCAAATAAATACATTAATTTTAAAAATGTAAAGGTGCAACCCTGGAATTGCTTGCTCACGTCACTGTTGGTGGAAGGGGCCTCCAGTAGAAGGAGCTCTAGTAGGAAAGCCGTGATCCAGCAGTACATTGAACATCGCTGTAAATAGAAATGTGGCACCCATGAAATCATAGAAGTCATGTTACCGGCTTCCTGGACTACCTGGGACAGCTTTCCCTGACACTCCCCACCGGCTCGCGGTTGACGACGCACTGACAAACCAGAGTGACTATGCCAATATAGTAAACCTTCTCTATTCACGAGGGTTACAGCCTTGTGTTGCAGTCGAAACGTCGCGAGAATTTTATTCTTTTATATATATTTTATTGTTTCCCTTCAACGTGACTTTACCGAAAGAACCAAGAATATGTAGAAATCTTGTTCACAGTAAAAATGTGATAGTTATTGATAAGAGAACACAGCACTGGGGGGCGATAGCCGCAACACTTTCCCTGATTGCATTCGCCTCATTCTTGATGGATCTCACAGTCCACGCCAAAATGTCGGCCTATCACAGACGTGCTCTCGAGTGCTAAAATGATAACTGTGCGTTGTTGTTATCAAACACCTGCATCTCCCGATGAGTCGTCCACCTGAATTCCTCACCATCTCCATTGTCATCAAATCATCATGAAAGGTAATAAAAACGAATTGTCATTCATATTTTATTATTTATTGTAGTCAGTGGTATTAAACATTTACTATTCCCCCCTATGTTCACTCGTGCCAGGAACGCAACCCCATTTTTCCTGGTCAACAAGGTTTCTACATTCGCGCGCGTTTTCAAGAACATAACCCTTGTGGTTTGAGAGGGTTTACTGTCCATATTTTATCCTGGAAGAAGCCAGTGTTATTGACGAATGCGTCCATGTATTTGTTGTTGTGCTTGTGTACCACTGCCAAAGTAGAAACACCAAGTCATTCGCTGTGCGGTGTGTACATGAGAGCAAACAGTCGGTGCGGTAGACCAAAATTGTTAACATGGGTGAGGGAATGAATCTGACTGCTCACCCTTCATCTAGATGAATCATCGATTGTGCATTTCATATATTGTACCGTCAAAATACACGACTGCATTCTTCTTCAGGGTCATTGTCAATGACGCGACACAACTGGGTGGGATCGTTTTGCATTAGTTCACCGATTTCAGGCTCACAGCCTTGCAGGTCAATGCCGCGCAAAGAACACATTGGCAGTTCAAACGTCTTTTGTGCATTCCATGTCGCCTTGGGTCTCATAAAGCCATCCTCACTGTCGATGTGATGGTAATGTCTGTCACTAATGGCTTCTCTAGGCCAGTGGTTCGCAACCGGGGGGGGGGGGGGGAGTACGTGAGGTGATTTATAAATGTGTGAAATTATAGCAAACATGAGTCACTGGTGAATAATCACGTATGAATCTGCCAATAGAAAATTACGACGCTAACATCGAAGTCCATATCGTGACCTAGATCGGTATAAAAGACCTTTCTAAATAAATTATCAACAATGTTGTTTCCAAAAGTAACCAGCGAGCGCGAACAAATTACGCCGTTGATTTGTTTATTCGCTTACAAGTTACTGGCTAGTTAGGGATACCTCACAAAATGGACAACTGGTTAACATTGACGTCCATTAGTCATACATTTATTTCTCAGAGCCGTGATGGGTCAGGCAAGCGAGGGTAATCGGTTGAAACACAATTCTAAAAGAGGGCTAATAGTAGCCAGAGAAGGTTGCATTCTTTTTAAACGAATCTAGACAGAATATATTCAAACCTACGAACATAAATGTACAAAAGACACTTAAATTGACGACTTGGTTAAGTTTGACTTTTAAACGCTTATCTTAACACTTGTTTTCGATAGAAAGTAAAATAAACATTGAGTGAACCTCTAGGTGGGGGGAGGGGGTAACGCGCAAAACGATTCTGTGATATTTCCATTTGTCCCGCCAAAATACTGTACACGTGAGTTTTACTCAAACTTGCCGCTACCAAAAACTGCAGCCCTTAAGCGTCGGGCACAAAGAGAAGACTACATACCTGATATATAAAATCTATATGTAACACAACAATAATATATGCATAGTCAAGAGCTTACTTACCGACCGCTGTTGTTTGCGAGGGCTGGCAATTTGCGATGGCGGCCCCGCCCGCCGATCCTCGGGTGTGGGTGGGGTGGCTCACACCACGCCCGGCCGCCTTTGTCTCCCCGGTGGCGATGTTTACACACCGTACTCATTTGATGCCGAGTCGACCTCGGAGTGTCCCAGGACCACCTCGTACAATCGTCACCCGTGTTGGCCGTGAGCGGGAGTCGCGAGTAGCTCCCCACGCGCCGCCATGACAGTTTCGCCACCAACACCACGTGGCCCCCACCTGGGTCACGTGCTCAGGCGGCGCGTGCTCCGGCGGCACGCGCAGCACAGGAGATTGAGAATCTGATGGCTGGGCGTAGGGAACGTGGTAATACGATCCCATTGTTGTAGCGTAGCGGCCCTTGCCAACACGGGACGCGTTTGGTTGATCGGCCTCCGCTTGTTTCGGGAACATGTTCTCGTGTTGCGAACAAATTGAGAGTTATAGCAGACTCTCGTGAAGGAGAACGCTCGTTAAGCGAGACGCGCCTGTGGTTGGGAAACGAAACGACGTGAATGCAAATGTTGCAATGAAACCACAAATATACAAATGAGCGATCAAATCACAGCATCCGTGAGAGATGGTGTGTGCAAGATGAGTTTGTTGAAGTTGAACTGCCGGCTCCACTCAATTTCCAAAGTGTCTTTCCACTTGGGCGAAGACTCACCACCTCAGCTGCCTGGACGCACACTTCGCAACCAATTTCCCTGATTTCGACGTGAAAAGGTGTCACTAGGCACGAAACCCATTTCAATGCCCAGCCTAAAACAATGGATGTGACCGCGGCTGAAACGAAACAACTCGTTGAAATGTCACGTGATGAGTTTTTTTTTCTCACGGAAAAGAGAGAATCCGCAAACCCCGACATCTTAACGCGTGCCTCGAAACCGATGGTACCCTTTGCAAGCATGTAGTGTACACGTGAGTGAGCGCACTGACTTTGGATGTGACCGCTGAAGGTGGGATGTGCAATGTCAGCCACACCGCAAGATTTTGAGAAGCTGTGTCGCATGCCTCAAGCAACACGCGTCTCGACACTCGACCTGGTGAGTCCAAATTATTGCTTCATTTATTTATCAAAAAAATTCATATTTGTTGTTCTATAATACCGACACAAAATGAACGTACAGAAATATCCTGTCACTTGAAATGTTTTTAAATTATGGTTATTGTCAGTTTAATAGGAATTTTGTCTTCAAATAGGGTCATATTGCAAAATTGTTTTGAAAGTGCTGCTATACAGTGCGGTTAAATTGCAATCTTCAGAATCGAATATTAGTGTAATTGATTAATTGCAAATATTGGAGGTTATTCCACACAATCAAAATATTCAAGTTGATCTGTGCAGAGTCCCAAAGACGCCAAGCGTCCAGCAACAAACAGCACCATCAAATGTCAAAGGAATGAGACCCACGTGAGTATTGAACACATCGAACACAGAGCCTAGGACGAGGGTGGGCGGAGCAGAAGTGGTGGTTACATCGAGTTTCCCCCTCCCAAAGGAAAGTGGAATATTGACCACCTTGCTGAGAGCTGCATACAGAATGGCATTGCAGCCCATGCTCGTTTGGAGCAGCAAGACTCAGATTTTTCAGTTTATGCCAAAATACACTTTCATTTACAAAAGCAAACCTGACAGCTCATTTGCGAGTCCACTGCTGTACAAGGGCCTCCACACACCGTGTCGGTCATTTTTGTTGTTCGACCATACTTTACCATGCTGCTCGGTATGGGTTGGGGGGGGGTACAGGATCTGTTCAGATGTCACCGATGTCAGCCATGGCCAGGAATCAAACTCAGATGACGCAGTGCATGAACCACTGCATCATCACTCCATCCATTATCTTGGATCCAGCTAAAGGTAAAAACAATTGCTGTAACATTTTTTTGTTGCAGCAGGAAACCATGAATAGCGAATACAGTACTATAAAGACAAAATCGGTAGCACACGGATACCTTGAGTTTGCTATATCGCAGGTGAGTTCGTTGTCACATTGTGTTTGATATGCCGTTATGTGACACGCACTTGCGAGATCATATGGATTTGTTTTACTGAAATCATGTGTTTTTATGGTGAATTCCTGATTTAGACCCCACCCCGCCCTCAAGCTGGCTAATGTAGACGCAGAGCAACAACTGCAATCTCACATTCAGGTGGTCAAGCCAGACAACCGCGCCAAGAGCAGTGGAGTGTATCATCACTGTGATGTCTCTTTCGTATTTGTGGATCGGGCGTTGCGTCGTTATATGCTGTACGGTCTGTTCTGGATGACCACAGTCACACACTACTGGGGAGTTTTTAATTTTCCACTTGTGCATCAGGTATCCGCATCTACTGCCGTGGTTTGTGCAGTGGATACAGTTTAGGGTGGACCATGAGCTTCGTGGAAGATCAAACCTAGGGATCTTCTTGCGTTGGCTCTTTCACAACAAGGCGGTGTTTGTGGGCGATGGGTGAGGGGCATGTCTAGTATGCGAGACTGAGACTGCGAGCGCAAGACATGGAAACGTCTCCTCGTGGTACATGCAGGCAGTGGTTTGCAAGGCTGGCACGGCCCGGTTTTATTCATTCGGGCTTTAATCGTTTTTTTATATAAAACCGGAGCACCTGGATCCTGCCCAAATCCGGTTTTATTCGGTTTTATTAAAGTGAAGTCGGGATTTCAGTCGCACGCACCTATTAGCAGCGTTCGGGCCGGGGCCCGGGCTCAGCCGCCGTGCGCGTGAGTCACGCGCACGGCGGCATGGCCACGTCGACCGCCGCTGCTGCTGCGTCTGAGCGAAACTGCTCGACGATGGGATTTATCCACTCCAAGTTGAGGAACAGCCTGGCGCCCAGCACAGTCGAGAAGCTCGTCTTCATTAAGTCGAACCTCAACGCGTTCTACGACTGCCCCACGCCCGGCGATGGCCACGACAACACCGAGTCCAGCGGCGAGAGCGACGACGAAGACGACGCGGCGGCGGACGACGACGACGAGCAGGATTGAAGTGTGCACGAGACGCCGATAATACAACCAGGTTTTAATCGGCAAAATCGGGTTTAATTCCATTAAAACCAATAACCCGATTTGTCGGGCAAAAAAAAATCGGGGTTTTCCCACCCTTGAGTGGTGGTGCTGGCCTATTTGGTGACCCCGAGCAGAAATTGTTTTGCCCCTACCCCTTTCCTATCCATAAACTCATTGTGAGGCGACACGGAAGATGTAGCAGTTTTATATTGAATCACTTTTTAAAATATTCCTTAGAAATTGAAATCGAGCTTAAATTTAGTCGACCTCTAGTGTCCTGAGTTCGAGACCCTGCATGATTATACAGTTCTATTTTCCTATAACGCGGTAGTTGCGTTCCTGAAGAACACCGCGTTATGGAAAATCGCGTTACAATAAATAATGTACGGGGTGCTGAAATTGTTTTAATACTTGTGAGAATGTGCAACAATACCACAAGAAATGTGCCTCCGGGCTCTGGAGACCACCTAGAGAAGATTCCAGGCATGTGTTGACAATGATGGCGAGCAAGTGGAGACTCTTTGACTTTTTGCAGCTATTAACATACATTTCTTTATCATGTTACAGTGTATTATCCGTTCTTTTTCCATTAAAAACGATAGTCCCATATAAGTGTTAAAAACATGTTGAAGCACCCTGCATAATATAGGGTAAAGCAATGTCTGCGATAACACGTGATGTGCGTACGCAGCCTGAACAAAGACTGAGGCGTGTGGGTAGCATCAAGAGCATCCAGCAGCATCCCACCTTGTGTGATGCTACACCGAGGTCGCCTTACAACTGCTTGTTCCTACTCGCGCAACGTAGTTCTGTTCACTCGATTGCTTTATAACCAATTCGTATGCGCGTTATAAAAATGTGTTCCCTAATACATTCATAGAATTATATCCAATTCGCCTTATGAAAACACGCAGCATTACAGAACAGGGGTTGCGCAATCAGAGGGGAGGCTGAGCGCGTCGCTGCCTCACCTCTCGTCTCTTCCTGTATTTGCAGCGGAGCTCCGCAAATTTGGCGACTTTGACTATAAAAATGTTTGGAATCGTACAGAAATGACATTTATAACACAGATCAGTGGGAAAATTTAAATTTTTATTTGATTATTCTTTTTTTTCGTAACAGCTATTCTCATTGGAGTATGACAGGTGAGGCTGTGCCTCCCCTGACCGCACGTCCCTGCGCTACACGTACATACAAGTGTATTTGATTTTACATTGAGATATGCCGTGCTGTATATAAGTTGTTGATCCTTGTTATGGAGGTGGTTTTATTGGAGACTAAAGAGAAGCCATTGAGTTTCAACAGCTCTCTGTGCCACCCCGCCCTCTATAACCCTATCTATTGTACGAATTTACAAGAGCTTGCCATCACATGCCAAGCTATTGTAAATGATAGAGCAGCTAAGCAGTCCGAGGGCCCCAAAACGCCAAATTAGAAGATTGATCAGGTAAAAAGTATTTGTATTGTTTTAATATAATATAAACTACTTTAGTTTTAAAATGACTCCTTGTTAATTGAATTTCGTGGAGATTATAGAAACAAACGTACAGCCAAGCATACAGATTAGCCACTTATAGAGTAGATGCCCTCCAGTTGGCCAGTGGACCTCCACTAACCGATACATTTCAAATAAACCACCTCAGAAACAATTACGGCGTGTTTCAAGGTACCTACTGAATTCCCCTCTGACTATACAGCACGATAGCATGATGCATGAAAGAGCCATTGTTATCACGTCTCACATGCCGACTGTAAATACTTTTTTCGTAACATTTTTCACCTCGTGCGCATCACTGTTTATTTGAATAAACACAAAAAGTAAAAAAACACGGTTAATCTTCTTTGGTTCCTTCGGTAAAGTCACGTAGAATGAGAATAAAATAATAAATTGATAAAATTAAATAACACAATAATATTCTCACTTTAGTTTTGAGAATATTATTGTGTTTTGAGAATAAGTGAGAATATTATTCTGTTATTTTATTTTATCAATTTATTATTTTATTCTCATTCTACGTGACTTTACCGAAAGAACCAAAGAAAATGAATCATTGCAGTCACGAAAGCTTTAAATCGAAATACGGTTAAAATCAAAACAATTACAAGAGCAAATTTTGATTTAAAGCTTTCGTGACTGCAGTAATTCATATTCTTAGCTCTTTCGGTAAAGTCACGTTGAAGGGAAACAATAAAATATATATAAAACAATAAAAATTCTCACGACGTTTCGACCATAACACAAACGGTCATCATCAGGTGTGTCGGTTTGCATTAATGTATTTATTTTTAAACGGTGTATTTATTTATTTATTTTTAAAAAACCCGTTTGCGCCCTTCGCAGCGATTTGGCAGTTTTATTGTTTCCCTTCAACGTGACTTTACCGAAAGAGCTAAGAATATGAATTACAAGAGCACTTTAAAAAGGAGGAAAAAACCTCCCGCCTGCCCCGATAAGTCCGGTATGCCCGATACCTTAGATGCCCCTTGGAACTGCTGCCCGGAGTGTCAAAATATTGCAATGTATGATGCGAGGGAGGATGTGGAATAAAATATTTTTCATGAATAAAAATTTGGGCCAAAAAAGAAATGGTCAAATATCCTCAAGCAGTGCTGTTCACGAGGGATGTTTGACCATACTTCACTCAGCTTGTCAGTGCTGTTTAACAAAGGGGGCATCCAGGACCAGTTCAGATACCACTCCGCACTGCTTTTTAGCGGTGGCCGGGGATCGAACTTGCTTCGCTGGGTTCACAGCGCAATGCACGAAAACCACCGCGCCGTTCATCCACCCCCATCTTCGATAAACAAGGGGTCATCGTTGGCTTTAGAAACGCATTGTAAATATTGTGCTTCGGTTAAACGCAAATCAACTCTATGCAAGTGCTATTTTTTAAAAGCTGAAGAAAACAAGGCACTTTCACAGCTCGATTTAAAAACACGACCCAACGCAAAGGCGCCGAGGAGGCTCGCGCGTTACTCGCGTTGGAACCTCGCTCGCGGCACGCTCAGTGGCGCCGATTCTCGTCCTCCTCCAAGAGGTCCTGCTCGATGAGGACGTCCTCGTGCTCCACGAGGCTGCCCTGGCTGATGCACGTGGCCACCGTGGAGGCGCTGCTGACGTGCGGCTCGCTCGCGTTCAGCACGTGACGCGCCTCGTCACGTACAGGGTGCGCGCGTGCACACAGCACGTGACGAGCCTCGTCACGTGCAGGGTGCGCGCGTGCACACAGTGCGTCCCGGGGACCCGGGGGCCCTGCCACGCGTGCTCACGGTGCACAAAGCACACCGACCTGAGACTCTCACCACACTACCACCAGCGTATCGCAGTCGTCTACGGTTGGCCACGTACGGTGCTAAAGAAGTTCAACGTACGTACGTCTCTACTACTATCCTCACCACTGCCATCGTTACAAAGATACTCACCACCATCGTCGTCAGCCAATTCCTATCCGTCCTCACCACCCCCATGATGAGGCAGCCAATCTCCGTCTCTCGCGATCGTCATCCAACGTCAACCATCTGCCGAGACTTGTCATCGTAATCATTGTTACCCAATGAATATGTATGTTGAACTTCTTTCACGCCGTACGTAGAGAACGTGCTAATCGGGGGTGCGGGGGTAGGAAAACAAACTAAATAGGATTGGTTCAAGTGTCGCTCACGTTAGCCTTGGCTGAGAATCAAACTTAGGGGCACGGGGTTTTCATCAGTGGTACGTGTTTAATGCTACTGTACTGCTCCACCCAAACAATTACAGCAACAAAACTTATTGGGTTGGTTATTTATGCATGTCATGATGTCTTAAAGTGAGGTTTGTGTTTATATAATGCTGATAAAACGATAGCGGTATAGAGAACGGATCAGAGAATTATGTCGATTCACTCACGCGCTTTACTGCAGTGTTAATTTCTTCATCGGGATGCTGTCGGTAACTACCCCCGGAACAATATGCTGCCTTGCCCAAATCTTTTTTTCTATCACAGTTGCTTAGCACAGGCCCAAAATGCCCGTCGGCCATCAACAAACAGCACTCCTGAAGTTGAAAAAAACAAAATATATTTCTTGCATTGAGCGAGGTTACAAGATCTTGGGAAAGAGACGATGGGAGGGAATGTCGGCGTCACGGTCCAAATTGTGCAAATTGTCTGCAAAAGCCACTCATTTGGAGAAATGCACAGCAACATCACCCCCCCTCCCACTCCCCCCCGCAAAACTCCTGCGGGTCTGCGAGACAGAGAGAATTGGATCGTCGCTTATTAATGCTCGTGGCTGGCGATCGCGAGAGTCGGCGGAGTGGCGCTGTGGCCCTCCAGCTGCGCTCACCCTGGGGGTTGTAGCAGTCCTCGGCCATGCAGCTGAGCTGCTGCCCGGAAGGGCGCGCAGCGCTGTGCGTGTCGGGGCGCTGCACGCGCGTGGGCCACACGCCGCCTGGCACCGGTAGCACGGCGATGTGGGCACGCCCATCTGTCCCCAGCCGCTGCTCACAAACAAGCAGAATATTGATTTATACTGGAGGAATCCCATGAGCTATGAAGCTCTTTTTCACAGATGTCCAGTTAGGGGCGGATCAGAACGTTACAACCACAAATAATACAAAAACACGACAGCAGGACAAATTAGGGGTAGTTTCAAACAATATATAGTTGGTAAGGCCTTCTGAACCATGAGCGCCCAGGGCATCAGAAGACGTGCCATGCTTGGGGAAGGTCTTGACGACCCCATCGATTTGTTCCATGCTTGTGATCACTTCAGAAGGTTTATTTGATACGTCTTCATTATTAATCTGTTGTTTATTTTGATAATACTCTATATTTACTACTTTCGTAATCGTATACAAAATACATTGCGCTAATTATTTTCAATGATTTTCGTTCTCATCATCAGCAGCAATGTTCAATCCACTGCCGGATGAAAGCCTCCCCCAAACAATTTAATAATCCACCGAACACGAGCACCTGTGCGCGAGCCGATGTCGTCGCTCCATCTCCGCAGTGGACACTCTCTGAGATGCGTTTCATTCCTTGCCTGCTGCCACTATCTGTCCTCAACACGGCTTTTGTGGTTCCAGAGGATTTGCTCTCAGTTTGCTTTCACACCCCCCACTTTATACTCTACATCACTATGCAAATGTATTTGAGTGGCGACATCCTTTTAAATGGTTTGCTCCTCTCGTATTACGATATACATTTTTATTTATAAAACACCGTATCTCATGCGCACTCGCGCACAACTCGCGTAAACTTTGCGAATCAATGCATCAATACACACATACAAGCTGTCCCTTTTATCGCCGTCAACCTGAAGGTGTTATCGCAGGTTGTGCAGTTGAAGAGCGCTCCACTCCCCCACTCCCTGTCCCGTGGCACTGGCTGGTACTTCCTGTTGCAGCTCCTGCACTGGGACACCTGCACAGCAAAGACAACGAATGATCCACACCCCGATCAGCAACGGTGGAAGCAACAGAAGTTGTTGTTGGCGGTGGCATTGCCGCTCGTTGGCAAGGTTCACGATTCATCCCCGTGGCCACCCTGGTTAATGCTGTGGGTGTATTACCAGAAAATATATGCCGTATGCTCCACAGTGGATGTGACAAATCCCGTGACGCGATTAGGAAAAAGAGTAGGCCACGTGCACTAGGGTCATGGTTCAAATAAATACAAATATTTGCAGATTACCCAATTGATAAAACCCATTGAAACATTTCGGGCAACTGGCAAACTGCTACCTACTTGCAGCCTGGGGCTGTGTTCACCTTGTGCCATATGGGGACAGCTGCCATCAGGGGCTCCCCTGGGCTAAAAATAAAGTTAAGTATTGGAATGATTGAGATGAGATGGAAGATGCGAGCTTCTGAGGCAAGCACCTTATAAATGGAACTGCAAATCCTACTCGAGCTAATTTATATGAGGCAAGGTTCCAACTCACTCCACACTCACTATTTGCGTTCACCTAAGGCAGGGGTGGGTTACCTTTTATCTGCCAAGGGCCATTTGTATATTTATAACATCATTCGCAGGCCATACAAAATTATCAACTTAAAATTAGCCTGTTATATTTGGTCAAACATTTAATTAACTCGCCCCCTAATGTGATGGCTGGAACTGCTTCTCTTTGGTGAGGCGTATCCTTCTCTACATCAAAGGTCTGCCCGGCTAACCCACGATACCCCACCGCCACTGGTGTGCCCGTCTCGGTGCCTTCACAGACATCCGCTTCCCTCTCTACCCATCAACAGGGGCCGCCGTTGGGTCGTTGCCATTGGCCACGGCGTGCAAACATACTTTTCCTGCCAATCGGATGCTTCCCCTGGTGCTCGTGTGGACCTAACCGCGGTAACTGAGTAGCCTCGTCGTGACCATGCAATTGCACGTCAATTCATGGCTCCGCGGTGTAATTCAACCTGGGGGAAGTCGTCCAATTCCCTGGCCCCAGGAAACCGTGGGGGATGTCCCTACAAAGAGGGCCCCTGGGTGAAAACCTGGAGGCCAGGTGACTTCCCCACGAGGTCCTACGTGGGGGTGTGGGTGTTGTGTGTGCTCATTTGGGGGGTGGTGAGGGAGAAGCAGTGTCGGCCCGGACGCTCTCCCGTGGTGGCGTTGCAGGAACGGCTCCGACGGAGAGGCTTCGCTGTTGTGGCACCACATAGTCTCTCCAAAGGGCCACTGATACTCATTCTTATCCAAGTGCTCCTTACTTGTCTTACCCCAGAATGGACGATGGGTTGAGTCAACTTCCGACTAGCATATGATCTATCTGCCTGTTGTGGGATGGGTGCTCTGCTACCTGGCGAGATGACTTATCATATAAGATGAACTGATGCGATGTTATTTACAAAACACAGCCAATTCTGGCTGTCACCTGATAAGGATGGTTGTAATTACTGTCGAAACGTCGTACTCGACTTTTTAATGGTGTGGGTTTACTCTCCAACACACAACCGGTGTGCTGAACGAGTAAGGGAAAAAAAGTGAGGGAAAAAAGTATTTGATCCCCTGCTGATTTTGTACGTTTGCCCGCTGACAAATAAATTATCAGTCTATAATTTTAATGGTAGGTTTAATTGAACAGTGAGAGACAGAATAACAACAACAAAATCCAGAAAAACGCATGTCAAAAATGTTATAAATTGATTTGCATTTTAATGAGGGAAATAAGTATTTGACCCCTTCTCAATCAGAAAGATGTCAGGGACAAGATTGTAGACCTACACAAGGCTGGAATGGGCTACAAGACCATTGCCAAGCAGCTTGGTGAGAAGGTGACAACAGTTGGTGCAATTATTCGCAAATGGAAGAAACACAAAAGAACTGTCAATCTCCCTCGGCCTGGGGCTCCATGCAAGATCTCACCTCGTGGAGTTGCAATGATCATGAGAACGGTGAGGAGTCAGCCCAGAACTACACGGGAGTATCTTGTCAATGATCTCAAGGCAGCTGGGACCATAGTCACCAAGAAAACAATTGGTAACACACTACGCCGTGAAGGACTGAACTCCTGCAGCGCCCGCAAGGTCCCCATGCTCAAGAAAGCACATATACATGCCCGTCTGAAGTTTGCCAGTGAACATCTGAATGATTCAGAGGACAACTGGGTGAAAGTGTTGTGGTCAGATGAGACCAAAATGGAGCTCTTTGGCATCAAGTCAACTCGCCGTGTTTGGAGGAGGAGGAATGCTGCCTATGACCCCAAGAACACCATCCCCACCGTCAAACATGGAGGTGGAAACATTATACTTTGGGGGTGTTTTTCTGCTAAGGGGACAGGACAACTTCACCGCATCAATGGGGCCGTGGACGGGGCCATGTACCGTCAAATCTTGGGTGAAAACCTCCTTCTCTCAGCCAGGGCATTGAAAATGGGTCGTGGATGGGTATTCCAGCATGACAATGACCCAAAACACACGGCCAAGGCAACAAAAGAGTGGCTCAAGAAGCACATTAAGGTCCTGGAGTGGCCTAGCCAGTCTCCAGACCTTAATCCCATAGAAAATCTGTGGAGGGAGTTGAAGGTTCGAGTTGCCAAACGTCAGCCTCGAAACCTTAATGACTTGGAGAAGATCTGCAAAGAGGAGTGGGACAAAATCCCTCCTGAGATCTGTGCAAACCTGGTGGCCATCTACAAGAAACGTCTGACCTCTGTGATTGCCAACAAGGGTTTTGTCACCAATTACTCATGTTTTAAGTCATCTTTTGCAGAGAAGTCAAATACTTATTTCCCTCATTAAAATGCAAATCAATTTATAACATTTTTGACATGCGTTTTTCTGGATTGAAAATGGCCTTGCTGTCGCTGCCGTTTATTTAATTGGAAACTTTGGCATTAGTTCCAGCTTGGTATTTTTCTCCAGTTTGCACTGTGATTGTGTATTGCTTCACCCTAAGTGCTGTAATCTCCATATATATAAAAGGGAAATTTGTGATTGTGTGTTTGTTCAAAATGTTTAGTGTACTTCCCAACATGCAACAAACTTTAAATTTGCCATGTGGGTACTTTCCAGACTGTACACCATGCAAAAAGTATAAAACAGACTTTTATATTTTGGGGGGGGGGGGGGGGGGGCTCAATAATGCATATATTTTTTGCACGGCAAGTGAGCTGTGATGTCACATCTGTCATGTGACCCGTCTGCGGAAGCGAAACGGAGTGTGCCTGCTGATCGCGGCTGAAGTGAAATCCAAATGTGTTGCAGGTCTAAGGCGTTCTTCGCGCAGCATTGCTTTATTATTTCAGTCGTTTACTGCCGAATGCACCCTGAAAGTTGTGTGTCTGCAGCAAGCGCGTCTATGTGTACCTATGGTTAGCGCGCTGCGCTACGAACCCGGCGACCTGAGTTCAATTCCCGTTCATGGCCACCACCGGTGACGATTATTTGAACCGATCCTAGGCCTCCCCTAGGTCGACTCAGCCTCAAACGAGTTACTGGTGTAGGGAGACAACGGCGGCCAGGCGTGGTGAATCCAAGTCCCGAGCGAAGCCGGGTAGTAAAGCTAGTGTATCATATAATAAAAGTGTATACTGTGTAGGAAGTGGTCAGGCATTGTGATGTATGCCCAAATCTGGTGGTATTATGTGAAATTTTATAGTTTACTGCACAGCTGTATAGGCGCAGCCTGACAGAAATGTTAGGAGTTTGTGGAAGCCCCCGTGCCATTTGGCTTCTGAGAGGTACTCCCACCTCTTCCAACATGTCTGCCCCAGCATGGAAGTGGAGACCAAAATCTCAGTGATAGACCAGAGGACGCAAAAAGGCGAACAGCACAAAGACAATGCCACTATGAGGACAGTGAGAGCTCGGGGTGAGCAGCTACATCATGGGACCTCCCTTGCCAGTATCAAAATATAAGAATAGGTTTGACCCTTTCTGGCAATAAAACAAATTCTTATATTTTGATTGTCTCTGTGCTGTTCGCCCTTTGGCTTCTTCTGGTCTAACACTGTTTGAGACTTGGCTTTAAAGAAAGCGATCTCTGGTGTGGATCAATCCGTTTCAAAGACAATGCATATACTATCAAAGCACGTGTTTGTTTGCATGCTCACCACAAGTATATGTGCTTGATGCAGACATGGATGCTTGCAAAATGTTTCAGTTTGGTGTTTTAACATCTTAACACCTTTTATTATATGAATTCCTGTAGTCACGAAAGCTTTAAATCAAAATCTTAACACCTGTTTTATTGCCAGAAAGGGTAAAACCTATTCTTATATTTTGATACTGGCAAGGGAGGTCCCATGATGTCTGGTGATTGTTGAGGGTGGGCAACATAGCAAGGGTGACACTAATGGTGGAATAACAACCAGTAAGTAGAGTGGAGAAAGGCCAGGGCTACCCTCTACTCCATGAAAAACAACCTAAATAGGCCATCATCCTTTACAAGAAAAACAAGTGATTTTCAACAGCCAAAGTAATGCAGTATTGTGTATCCTTTAAGTAATGGGTGAATACACAAGTCCGACATTTTTAAAATCTTTATTGTCGAGCACATGTCATCCACAAAGTTTAAGGCACTTCGGCAAAATTAAGACCATACTTTTACAAACAGACATTCCCCGATTTACGCCCAGGATGCATCCCTAAAAACCAGAAATTTTATCGAAGTAAAGAGATGGGATGGTGGATCAGTCAGGGACGCGAACGCTTCGGCGCCACCTGGCACGTAAATGTCGCTAAACAGCGTAAACAATGTTGGGTCTAAATGGTAAAGTTCGTAAATCTCGAGTATGTTATCGCAACGTGCCACAGTACGTAAAATGGGATAGGGTATAAATAAGTTGAGTACGTTCTCGTTAACGTACATAAAACGGGAGAGCGTACAGACTTAAAAACACTCGTAAAATAATAAAAATACATTTTTTGGATTTTTAAAAACCAGTAATATCATCTTCTTTCGTATGGCTGATGTAATGATCCCCGCTATGGGGTAAACACTTCGTTGAGAATAAGGGGTAAGGGCATCAAATGGCCCAGCTGGAAAGTGGCAGGAGTGGAAAAAGTAGGGTTGTTATCCTTTGAGCAAGTACAGGCAAGTTATAACATCCCCTGGTCGCATTTCTTAAGGAACCGACAGATTAGTGGGATGCCATCACCAAAACCCCAGACAAGAACTTTGATCACTCTGCACACCCCTATCCTTGACCGGCTAGAGGCACCGAAACTTAATTATAGACTAGAAGCATACCGTCTTGTGGACAGTGAGGGATTTTTGATTATACGCAGCATTAGGTGTGGCACCTAGTCTCTTGCCTGCTGTTCCAGGCTCACCTTTATCGGTGTTACTATTATATTTTCGGTAAGCCAAGTCACTCCTGTGTATTGTGGGTCAAGTCTAGTGAGAACAGTCGTGCCCATTCACCTGAGGCGATTCAATAGGGTTGGTCTGTCTTAAATTTTTAGACAAGCCACCCTGCCAGTTGTCACGCAGTAGCGTATCTCTGGGACAACACGGTGCGCTCACAATGTTACAGGATGACCCCTTTATCCCGACACTCACACCTAAGCCTACACGTTCCCAAACACTCACACATCCTTCTTTGGTTCTTTCGGTAAAGTCACGTAGAATGAGAATAAAATAATAAATTGATAAAATAAAATAACACAATAATATTCTCACGACGTTTCGGCCACAACACAAGCGGCCTTCATCAGGTGAAGGGACGAGACTGTCTGGTAGGACAGCGCTGGGGTGAAAGAGCTACGTTCAGATACGGCCTTTAAGCTGTGTGAGAGGAACAAAGCGCCTTGACAAAGGAATTAGCATATAATTTAGCATTGAAATGGCTGAATGATTAGCTTGTGACTGGTCACAGAAATAGCTATGTTAAAAGTTAAAGCATACACACCCGCAGAGGCACCCATTGTTAAAGGGATTAGCATAGAATTTAGCATTGAAATAGCTAAGTTAAAGCATACACATCCGCAGAGGCACCCCTTGACAATGGAATTAGCATAGAATTTAGCATTGAAATAGCTGAGTGATTAGCTTGTAACTGCTCACAGGAATAGCTACGTTAAAGTCAGAGCATACACATTCACCGAGGCACTTAGTACAAATCAAACAGGAGAATTTAGCATTGAAATAACTAGGCGAATTTAGCATTGAAATAACTGAGTGATTAGCTAGTGACTGGTCACAGAAATGACTATGTTGAAGTCAAGGCCTACACATCTGAGCTATTCACAGTACTATATAGTGAACCAATAAAAAAACTAAAATATAAATTACCTTAATGTTATCAATAAACTCTATATTCTCCAATCAGCTAAGCTACCAACAATAAGTCGTTATATATCACAATGCTATATGGCGAAAAAATGGGTGGATTTGGAATGGAAATAAAATAATAAAAATAAAACAATAAAAAAGATTCTCACGACGTTTCGGCCATGAAACAAGTAGCCTTCTTCAGGTGAATAAACAGGACTGTCCAGAAGACAGCGCTCGAGTGAACATTGCAAAGCCTGGATCGCGTCTTTTTAAGCTGTGTGGGCCGAATTAACATATGAATTAGCATGTTACCAGTACCAGCACCACCAGATCGGGGGAGGGTGGCGGCGGGTACACAGAAAAACGGAAAGAAAAAAGGAATAGGATAGGTGCGCTGCTCTGTCCTGTATTGCGTTAATAACTATGCTATAAACTGGACTACTATACAATGTAATATTATACCTTCAATCTAAACTACATGGTATAATATCATATCCATAGACAAAAAATTCACCTTTGAATTATACAATGCGTTACTCTACACTGCCCTATACTTTAGACTATAAAATATTAGACTTGTAATTTTACACTGTCTTATTTTATCAACCCCACTATATGCCACACTGCTGTATATTCACTATACAATTACGATAACTATATATTGCCATATGAATTGTGTTATTCATATTTGTAAAGGAAAATGCAGATCATAAAGAGGAGGGGTAGAGGCGGGAAAGATGAAAAGTGAAGTGACACATTCGTTGGGGTTGGTGCCGTGCACCTTCAGGACCATTTTAAACCAAGCAGACGAAGTGAAGGCGACTGTGCAGCAATGTTTTGCTATTGTACCCCCTTCTCTGAAGTCCGGAAACGCATCCCCTATGCCTCAGATGTTATACCTAACTCTGGTAACGACGTTTCTGATAACAAAGTGACGTCATGGAATGCATTTACTTCGTTAACCGAGGTATTACTATACACACACTATGTATTAACAGATTATAAGTTGCATGCACACAGGTAAGTTTTAGCTCTCCGATTTCTTTTATTTGCCAATCTTAAGACTCCCTAGGGAAGGAGTTCTTAAATCCTATTTTAATATGACCAAAACACATGCGATGAGTAGAAATTTTAACTATCGATAGTGTAGTCAATAGTTTGATGAGAACTGTAGAGTAGCTATAGTTTTCTTTAAGGAAGACTCCAAATTTTAATTATTGAAATCCAATAGCATGGTTTAACAAATACAGATTCGATTGCAGGGCCTTCGGCCCTCTATAAAATTAAGAATTAAATTTCGCCAGCAAGCGTACAACATGACAGGCATTGCTCCATCACCAACGAAGAGCTACTTTGCCCACTCTAATTTCAGCCTTCGCGGATTTGACCGTTGCCAAATTTATTGAGGTATAGCTTGCCCATCGTGCCCCTGCGGCTTGACCATCCACAGTTGACCATGAGATTCCTTTATGCATCATAAAGAAGTACTATACTCTAACTGCACTGCTCCCGATGATGAGACCATGAAAACCACATGAAATCATCTTTCATAGTATGTAAAAGTATTTTTAGTTCATGTTTTAAACTGCAAAAAAAAGTACATGTTATTAACCTCATCTTAATTTTCATATTTACTTTAGCGTGTACAGTACAGCACTAGAGATTACACTAAAAACACATTAATCATATTTTACATTTAAATAAATACTTCCCGCTCCATGGTTGGGTTAATGTAGGGTAACATAAAACAAAATGAGCAGTTGTCGTAGTACAAATCAAACCCTATTTGTCTTATGCCTCAGAGTTTGTGGATTTCGTATTTGCCGATTGTGCCAGGGACCCTTGTTGACCCCAGTATGAAGGAGCGTAGATGGCTCGATTTTTTTTCCCCCAAAAGTATTTAATCAACAAAACGATATCAGGTACAGAGGATGTGAAAGGGGGTTGACACCAGTACAAACACACGTTACGAATTACAGTTCAATGGAAACCTGTCTAAACTGCATGTTGAAATAAAATCGACAACCCCAGTCTTCCTAAGCTCTGATACCCCTGTAGGAAAAAAAGGGAGGGGGGAAGTGCCTAAATGTCCTAATGAATACTCTTAAGAATCAATGCCTACTGGAGGAGAGGTCGTGAAAGGGTTCCATGGTTGGTGGTAAGCTTCTTAGTTTGGCACTTAGATGCTCTAGTGGCAAATTTTGAAAGTTTATTGGCCCATTCCTGCACTGTTGGGGGAGCATGCTCTTTCCAGTTGGCTGTAATGGTGCGTTTTGCCATAACATTGAACATTTGGAATACACAGTAATGTATTTGCCCCCCTGGAAAGGCCTTGAGGTTTCAACCTCAATAGGGATGTGTCTGGTGAGGGTGAGACGCTCGTTTTGTGAATGTGGTTAAAGTAGCAAGTGTTGATTTGAAAAAACTTGTTAATGTCTGGACATTCCCAAAAGGCATGCCTGTATGTTTGAGGGGTATCCGGGAGGCATCGTGGGCAGTTGGAGGAGGTTTGGATGACAAATGTTGACGAAATACATTTATGTGAAATAAAACGTTTATACCAAAGTGACACATTTTTTAAAGATCATCAACAAACTATCCATCACAATTATAAACTAACAATCAGTGTAGTTTTTTAAAACATTAAGTACCGTTTATATGCCAATATTTCTGCATCTATTCAGTTTTTTTCATAAATCCACTGCATATGATTAAAACTTCTCCCCAACAGTCTGCACATAACAATAGCCCCTATGTCATAAAGCAGGAGTTTTTGCTCACCTCTGGGATTTACATCAAGAATTATATTATCTTTCACCACTGCAAGGTTTTGGAAGTGTTATTTGGAAAATATATTCCCCACTTTCATTCTTCTGAACGTTGCTCAACGTTATTGTTGCTTTGCCCTTAAGGATGTATCCAGACCATGCAGTATTCTTTCGAGCAGATCATAGGTGTTCAAGGTAACCAAGGACCTAAGCAAAGAACATTTTTTTTATTTACTCATTAATGGTCTTTGAAATGTGAATTGTGGTATAAAATATTAAGTGCACCGTTAAAGACATGCAAAATAATGCACGTGCTAAAACTAATCATAGTAATTGTCAATGTTTTACTTTAAGAAAAACGTGAGCATCCAACAGCAATGTTGGTAATGCTCTTCATTGAAAATGGATAGATATATGGCTACAGAGCACCATTCCTGAGTAGATATTAAGAATCATGTTCAGGAAATTTACAAATTAAATTAGAAAACGAGATGACTCAGATGTTAGTGTTGAGTTAACACCACTCAGATCCTGGGTTTTAATGCCTTTAACTAAATCTAGGTTCTCAAGGTAGTGAGTTTATGGTCGCAACCTAGAGATCAATGATTGCACTAAAATATCTATATAAAGACCTTAATCTGCTTGTCTCAAAAACCTCGAGGGTACTTCTCGACATGGTAAAAATCTGAAATTAGGCACAAAGGTAGCTTTGAGGACAAATGACAGGAAATATGAGAATCTGAGATTTTTCATTTGAAGGCCCCATAAAAGTACCCCCTAAAAATGTTTGTCATTCAGAAACCGTTCAAAATATAAGATTGCGGTTTTTTTCGTTTGATAGAGCATTAAACATCAAATAACATTTAATCGAGAACCATTGTTTCATCTTTTATTGTTTTTTACATATTTCGGACGCATTATGATGTTCAAATTTGAATACGAAAACAGTAAAAGATAGGAGCTTCCCCTCGTAGTATTAAGAAAGCACCCTTGCTGGTCATTAACCACAGAAATATATTCATTCAGAAACTGTGGATTGGCTTAATACATGTAAGTATGGATAAAAGGTGAACATCACAATTGGGAATGAAATATGACTCCCTCCACAGAAGGGTGGTTGCTTATGCAGAGAAATGGATGAGCCAAATGCGAAAACTTTACACACCACCCTGCTCATAAACACCACAGTTATGTCAGAAGAGACCCGTGGAGTGATATAAACTTACCTTAAAGAGTTGCAGCCATTCATTAAATTGGTCTAATTTAGATCGTTGCTCTGGCACGTAGCTGAAGACTGAATTTCATCACAATTCTCATCCATTTCATAAGCGCTCTTCCTGTAACGGTTCACATTGAAAGCCATGAGGTACTGTATGTATTAAATAAGGTACATTCGGGACAGTTTTTAATTACCGATGTGAAATGGCCATTGCTCAATGGAATTAATTGTGCGATGAAACACATTTATTTGCATGTTTACCAAAGTATGCAGTTTGAACATGAATGGGGCACGCACTATCATGTAATAAACATGGATACAACAAAATATGAATATAGATTTGTAACCCTTTCCAACATTTTCTGCTGGATGAGGACCTCCACACAAAGTGGGGGTCGTGTGAGTTAATTGGCCATACTTCACCAGGCTAGTCGGTGCAGGTTAGTGAAGGCTTCCAGTATATAGATGTGGGAGCGTGGAAATGGATGTTGCTGCACTGCCCTCTGCTGCAAATCACGCAGCACTCCAGCTTCTTCTAAAGAACCTGCTGTGGTGGGTGCTCTTTCAAGCACTATCCACCAGGCTCAACACTACTTCGCTTCTGAGATCAGATGCATCCAAGGCAATTGGTTATAGACCAGAAACAGATTAACAGCCTTGATATCGACCCTGAAGGTCTACATTTGGATTTCATATTGAACCTTTTCTTTATGAAACACCAATTAAGAGCTCTCAAATAACTTTGGCTGGCTACACATCAGCACACACCTTAGCTATATAAAATAACAGGGAAAACAAAGTGCATGCTGACCAAGCATAACAAAGACTGCACTGATTGAGTGTGCTAGAATTAGAAAGTGTTTCCCGGTCAAAAATATTCCCCTGCAGCACCGGATAAGTGAGGCTAAGATGCTTGCCGTTATGGATAAGTATGATTTGTGGGTAGTTTTGAAGTGGTCAGCATCATGTGGCTGCTAGCCATATAAAATTAATTTGTGGTCAATATGTTGCCCACAGGCCGTAAGTTCCTCACCGCTGTCCTAAAAGCAAACTGATGCTACGTCTCAGCGATTACAAACGAGACGCAAGCTGCGCTGTTCCTGGAATTGATTGGCTTGGTTCTTCTCCCAAGATTGACTTGGATTAAACCCCTTCCCTGCCATCCCCTGCATGGCTGGAAGGCAACAATCCATAAAAAAATATATAAAGAACTTATGTTTGGTTTGTCAATGTTTTGAAAATGTTTACTATGAAGTCAGCACTGTTTCCATCCTAGCTAAAGCAGGTCGAGTGGCCCGATCACAGCTTTCTTGACCTCGTGCCCCACTGCCGTGGGAACCCCGACTTGACCCACTTTTCCAGTTCCCAAACATAGGTCAGTCCACTATTAAATAAATATGGGAATGCGGTGTGTTTTTTCCCTATATGAAGCTCTGTGAAGTGGCTAAATCTGCCTTTTTATGCGAGTTCCTTGCTATCACTTGTATTTACTGACACCATCTGGTCAAATAGTTACAAAAATGAAACATGGAGAAAAATATTCACCTTGTTTATAATGGCAATGGAAATATTGTAAACTACAAGGACAAGGAACAACAGCAGACCGAGGGGTAGAAGGAGTAGTCTGGATATCTGTGGAAACAAAAAAAGCAGCCACCTTGAGACATACAACAATGTAATCGGTTTAAACAGTTTTAAAATACAACACTACAATTGATACACAGTGATACCTCTGTCAACAAATCATCTGGGAAACTAATTCCGTTATAATGAAGTCAACCGTGCAGGGCCCCTTCTGCCCTCCTATTTTTGCAAAAAAAATGAAAAAAATATCTTCAGAAATAATACACAGTGATTTAAGAGTAAAAGGTTGAATGCTGTGCGTGCACATCACTTTTGGACATCTGTGAAGAGCTTTATAGATCATTGGATTCCTCCAGGATAAATTAATATTCTGATTCTGACTGTGTCAGCAGCCAGTGAAGAGCTGTGCAAGTCTGCCTCACTTGGACCAGTCATCAGCAAGTTTCACCAGTCTTCCCTCATCCCGCTAGCCAGTGCTAGAGCTTAAATTTCTATTTAAAGCTTTCGTGACTGCAGAGATTCATCTTCTGGGTTCTTTCGGTAAAGTCACGTGGAATGGAGATAAAATAATAAAAATAATAATAACAGAATCATATTCTCACGACGTTTTGGCCACAACACAAGTAGCCTTCCTTAGGTGAAGAAACTGGACTGTCCGGAAGACAGTGCTTGAGTGAACCCTGCCAAGCTTGGAAACGTCTTTTAAGCTGTGTGGGAGGAACAGAGCGCCTTGACAAAGGAGTTTTACATATACATTAGCATGTAACTGGGGGATTAGCATGATGTTGGTGTGAGGGATGAGCACCACGGAGAGCGACGAGCTCGGACCGGAGGAGGGGGGAGAGGAGTTTACATATACATTAGCATGTAACTGGGGGATTAGCATGATGTTGGTGTGAGGGATAAGTACCACGGAGAGCGACGAGCTTTGTTCAGACGGACGAGTCCATTTACACTATGTATTATTCTACTAACTGTTGTAAATGCCCCCCTATCCATCTTAATATTAACAAGTAATTTTTCAATACATATAGATACATTTTTCTATTGTTTCTTTTAATTTTAATAATGAATAAAAACACCAAACCAGGCCTCAGCATGGCATGTGGAGGTCATATTTACCTTGACCCACTAACACGATTTTGACGTTCAGAGCCCTCCCAGGGTCAGAGGGAGCAGATAGAGAGCAGAGCGCAGCGGATTGCAAGGGGCTGACGTAAACACAAAGCCAGGGTCACTGGGAGGTTGCGTTAGCCTAGATCTAGTTAAGTAAAAAAAGCTAATTGGTTCTGCATTACTATTAAAGTAAGTTAAAGTCGGAATTTAATGACAGGGTAGGCTAAAGTTATTGATCTTCACACCCACTTCAATTGAACCCTGCCACAAGCTACGTTAATGTAACCATCACCCGTCTATTAATTTAATATGAAACGTATTTACGTATTTTAATAATTTCTATACGACTTGACCCGAAGCCTAACAATCAGGTTTTCCTAAGTCAACATGAATGCTCTAATCCACCCATACGCAAATAATGAGCCGGGTTAAAGTAAGAGTAGAGAGGAAAAGAAATGCAAGCGCACAGCAAAACTGCAACGTAAGCAAAAGGCGATGTTAAACCCAGGGTCGGAGAGAAAGGGAGATCCCGGCCGTCTTTGTATCCCCGCAGCGCGGGGTAGGAGTGTGTATACGCTTGGGGAAACACGAGTCAAAGACCACAACGGGAAGCTGACCCAGACCTTGGATAAATACAGAATCATAACTGTGGAACTCTGATGAAATGAAATGTTAACTTAAAACTTTTTAACCATTTCTTTGTGCGTCGGTGAAAGTCGGAGGGAATATCACCCCTCCCTCCAGGTTGTGCACCCAGACAGAGAGGCGCCTTCAAGACAATTTATAACATTATATTGTTTTACTTGTGGGTTTTATGGTAGGAGTATGACAATGGAATATACCGTGGGTGATCCACACACACTGACACATGTACGGACACACACACGGACGCAGATACATACGGACAAATCCTGACACAGCAAAAATCGATAGAAACCCCGCCTTGTGGGCAGGATCCGAGTGAAGGGATTTTTGGGCATAAAAAGAGGATCCTGAGCATTGAAACCTCAGATCGACAGGAGGGGGTCGGCTCACCAGAGTTCGACCGGGGGGGGGTCGGCTCACCAGAGTTCGACCGGGGGGTCGACTCTCGGGAGACAGTTCGACTCGGAGGAGGTCGGAACTCGGGGAGTTCGACCAGCGGGTCGGAACTCGGGGAGTTCGACTCGGAGGAGTTCAACTCGAGGGAGTTCGACCAGGGGGGTCGGAACTCGGGGAGTTCGACCAGGGGGTTGGAAGTCGGGGGAATTCGGCCAGTCGGCTCGACTCATCAGCAGTTCAAACTGGAAACGAGAGCAACAGGTCGCCAGCCGGCGAGCTGCAGAGCAGGGGGCGGCGAGCAGAGGCCAAAGTGGCCCCGTCGCTACCCACAGACGTTGGCAAGACTCGCAAGGTAGTGAGGCGTCACCGAGTGTGATTTCCAAGAGCTGAAAGACAGAGTATTGCTGAAAGTTTAATTTACATTGAGTCCAGCTGCAGATCGACCGACGCACCAAGCAAGAGCAAGAGTACGTGCGACTTGAGTCATCCAGCAGTGGAGAAAAACCTGCTTTCAGCAAACCAGCAACGAGTACTTTCGAGTTCTCCACACAGAGAGAGGGAGCGTGCTGATGTAGCTCATCCAGCAGCGGAGAGAAACTGCTGTCAGCGAACCAGCACGAGCGTGATCGTGCAGCTCATCCAGCAGTGGAGAGAGGTGTCCACTGAGCAGCACTAAGAGCGATTAAGCAACTCTCCCCCGTGGACAGAGGCTGGCTGCCGCGTGGAGGAGGGCGGTGATACGTATGATGCACTCCCACACACCTCACCGCTCTAAAGGGAGCAAGTCTATTTCTCCTACAAGTGATGCCAACTTCGGCGTATGTTAACGCAAATAATTAATTCCAAACACTGACTATTCAAGACAATTCATATCACTCAAACATACACGGGTCCTTAACCAGAAGCGAACACTCAAGTCCGTGAACCATCTGGCTGTGGAAGCATCGATCGTGTGATAACAGTCCGTCGTTTATAAGTATATTCGTAATTTTCCTCTTTGATATTTTGTTTTGAACTGTACTTCTAATCGCATAAGTTACCAACCGATCCATCAGTACGAATTAACCCTTGGCACCTTCGCCACGGAGCTACGCTCCCGGGGAGGAATTGTGCTAAACCGATTTTCTGATCATACAATCTTATTCACGAATTAATTAATCTCCCGTGAGATAACACGTTCCGCCGCACACCCTCACACATAAGCCATTTCGGTAATCTTATAGTCTGTCCGGTGGATCTGTTGTTACATTTATGCCTTTGGAAATAATAACTGTTTGATTGTCTTTTTATATGAATACTGTTGCATGTTAATCAATCGCCTGTGATAATGTGCTGACCATTTCAAGCATAATGATCGTTCATATTATAATGTATAAGCTTTTGTGTAGCATAGCATTGGCATGTTCTGACTCTCTCTCTCTCACTAACAGCAATCGCTTTATGCGGGGTCCATGTGTTATCAAAGTGAAAACGTACAGTCGTTGATGATACTGTCTTGATACCGTGTGGATACTGTGTTGAAGTTCCGAGATTGAGAGTTCACATACATATTATAGTTAAGGTTTAATTAGAAAATAAATTGATTAATACAGAAGTGGTCATGGGATTCTTTCCTGAAATTTTTGCATAAGACCTGTATCCTGCGATGAGATATGAACTCGGGAACCTAAAATATAAACACACCAATCCACACTCATTAAACTAAAGCGAATGATATGAACTTGGGACCTAAAATATTAACACTCGGGGAGTGTTAAAGTGAGAATCATTGTATTATGCTGATCAATAATACGAAGTTAGACAACGAGGCCGAATTGACACTAGCGTAACTGCACACGATTGATTGTGTTATCCTGATTGATAACCCCACCTCGTCAATGAGGCGGGGCCTGATTATCATAAAGGCTATCATTAACACAACCACACCCACTCGTATAAATTAATACAATTACCTTTCTAATTAGCATAGTTATACGCACAATTACACGAATTAACATAATTTCGGATTAATTATGCAAATTTCGAATTTCATTTAATTTTCAATATTTTTCATCAATTCTCACACACCCACATATTCAACAAATTGGGGGCTCGTCCGGGATCTCTCGCAGACAGTTTATGCTTAAATTAAGGAACAAATCACTGTTGTATTAATCAAGGTTTTGTGAACTAACATTGCCCTGTGACTGTAAACGATGTAAAACAAACAAATAAACGCACTCTGAAGGAAAATACCAGAGTAGGAGTGGATAACAAAGACAGTGGGGGTAAGATTATTTGCTCGAGTTGAACCAAGACATCCTGTGATACAAATGTTTTTATATGTGTTCTGAAGTGGAATTCCAGAGTAACTCACGCCGCAAATGAGATGTTAGAATTAAGATACACTCTTAAGTCTATTAACTACACTACATAATAGAGAACGGCATGACCCGCAACATTCTGAGTTTGACACCCCAACGCATAACACCGATATAGAGGGGACCTCCTAGGAGGAGATGTAATCTATGGAAAAACAATATCGTGAATTTGTGTTAAAATGTACTGGACGGACTGCTAGACAGCAGACAGAGCAGAGAGACGTATGGGAGGGGAGACATATAGAAGATGTTAAGGCACATAGGAGGAAACTACTTAAGGACGTGATGACATGTAACAAAGCCGAACGTGATGTAAAAATTGCAGAAATAGTAAGGTTAGACTCATATCTCCTCACACAGACATACAGAGAAAGATTATGGAATGAGGTAAAATTTGAAAGGGAAAGAAAGGAGAAACTGCCCCTAATAGAGGAGGTAGAGCGTCTGCACACCCTCTCAGAGAGAAAGAGTCAGCACTAACTGCACCAGCGAAACCCCCAGATGTTGATACATATAACACATACGGGAGTAACAGTTTACCACACTCCGAGCCACGTGGACGTAAACCAGAGACAGGTCACACAGGAGGTGTGGCTACCAATCAAAGTGGTTTTGACAGAGATTCCCCCTCGCGACTCGAGAGAGGGGAGGGAGAGATACGGATGAAAACAGGGAAACATGGGACTGACAACTTCGAGGGTAGAGAGGAAAAAAATTAACACTAAGTCAGCAGGATATTCTGTACTGATAGAGCAAAAAAGGGCGGAGCTGGGGCGAGACGAGCGACATGACAGAGACAGCTCACTTGGTAGACACATTCCACGCAAGCACGACCGACATGGAACCTATGGCAGAGATTACTTTCCAGGAAGATGCACATCACCCAAGCATGAGCCATGGGATAAGCAGGAGTCACCGAGCAAAGTTGACTCACGTTACAGGTGCAAGAGGCACTACAAAAGTTATGTTGAGCAGCGCCACCGTGATGGTGACAGCTCGAGTGAGCACTCCTCAGGAACAGACGCCTCTGACGATGATCAACTGTCCGAATACTCATTCAGTAGTAAAACTCTGAAATTGATGGACAAGGCTCTCGTCAGAATTCCCTACTTCGATCCACACGATAGGAACAGAGACATACACGCTCACATCGCAACGGTAGGAGCAGAAGCAGTGATCAGGGGTTTGAGGAAAACGAATGAGAAAGCCAGTTTACTGAGACGAAGCTTGCACGAGCAGTCTATACCATGGGTAAAGTCGCTATCATGCAAGATTCGGAACGATTTCAAAAAGCTGAGCCTGGCAGTGATTCGGAAGTTTGGAGAATATTTAACATGGTCTGAGGGATTTAACGCTGCAAAATCTATGACCCAGTGCACAGACGAGGATCCGCGAGATTACCTCCTACGGTTTAAAAGAGCGTACTATGCGGGTGATGTGGATCAGTATCATGAAGGTGACAAAAAGTTCAAAGTTATGTTTTTTGGGTCTTTGAGTCCAGAGATTACAGAAATTGTGGGAATGGTTTTGAATCCAGAAACAGCCTCCTTACACCATATAGAGGATAAGGCGCACAGAGCTTGGCTGTACAGAGCTAAAGACAATAGTTCTACGACACCCAGGGAGAGGGATGATGTAACCAGCGTTTCAGAGGGAAATAAAAATCACGTGAGCAGAAACACAGCACCACCAGCGAGGCAATGGCCCGCAGGCTGGGAGTGATCGCAGCGTGCAGGGACGCATATTTGCGAGGATCGCGGTGTGTGTAGACCAAGAGCAGAATCATGCCGGGTCCCAATGCCACGACACACGATCGATTCCCCCACCAATTTTACCAGGAGAGAGCAGAGGCATGAGAAATAGGGGGACAGGCGTGAGCTTGGCTGAGACACAAAAAATGACAGGGGCACGTGATGAATCAATCACATTGGTTGAGAGGGAGCTTTCAGTGAGAACGGTGTCCGCGGAGCTGCAGGGAAATCACGGACCCGTTAAAAAAATTAAGCAGGCTGCTGTTGACAAGGTAAACCAGGAGGGTCCCAATGATTGTGAAAAAATAAATGCGTCGGGCACCAGTTCTGATAATGTGGTGGAGAGCGCAAGTGTTGATCCCGTAATTGACACACCTATCGAGCAGGGAAACATAACTGCATTAAAGTGTGATCCGACAGGAGATGATAACCAACCGCAGGGAGGGGAAGGATTGTCTGGTAAATAGAAATGCCACTCCTTGTGTCGCGGAAGTGCGTGAGTGTACTGTGGAAGAGGCAGATGAATGCAGACATCAGCCTTTGGATGATAAATTGTGCTCGGGCACACTAAGGAGGGATGGAGATCAGAGTGTTGAAGTGGAGGAGAAGAATATCCGTGACGGATCGGGAATTGTATTGAAACACAGCACACTCAAAAGCACGGAATCGAATCGTGACCCAGAATCGAATCGTGGCACGGAATCGAATCGTGGCACAGAAGGGAATCGTGGCCCAGAGTCAAATCGACTCCCAGAGGCAGCAGATGTGCACAGGGCTGCGGAGAATGCAAATGACCCCAACAGTCGAGCACGGAAACTCGTGGTGTATGTTGATCCTGGTTACGCACAGCATAACTTCACGCCACACAATCTCACATGGAAAGGGAGTGATAAAAGAAATTACCGATACGAACCAGTGAGCCGTGCTCATTTGGCCAAAGCCATCACGACGATGAGCCAGGACGATGTGATGATGTTGCATGGAAGGGTCATAGGTAACTCTAAGATACCTGGCCATGAGAGGTACGATACACTCGTGACTAAAAGAGTCAGTCAGGTTATCAATGACTTGGTACAAAGGTGGCAGAGAGGTAACATGAGAAAGACAGAGAGACACCGTGGTTCTCGTTAACCTGCACTCCGCCATGGTTAACTTAACAATCCAAGAATTGGGTTTCGCAATCCGAGATCTGTACGAAGAAGAGAATACTCGACAGCCAATTCAATGGTTGATCCAAAGACTTGTTGCATTGCACCAGCGGCAGCATCAGTGATCTTCTCCAAGGACAAATTCCTTCATATCTGGTAACTCCAACACTAAAAAAAATGTGCTACCATCAGCATCCCTGGAAACAATCAGTACAACACAGGCACAAATTGCCTTTAAAATGGGTACAGTCACACCCATACATGGGGACTCCCAGACCAGACAGCTGGCATTTTTGTTGAATTTCCCACTGGTCAAACCCGAAAATGTATTCCGATTGCGGACAGTATTGAACGTGGGTACATGGAATAACGACATCTCCTATAACATGTAGCCAGTAAAACAATTTTCCCTTGTTTTACCTTCCTTTTAGTATTTCTTTTCTTATTTCAAATGTAATCATAAGTTGTGACGTGCACGCGTTGTAAGGACAAATTACTTGAGTAATATTGATGATTCATTATGGAAAAGTGCATGTATTCTTTATTTTAAAAATGACCTGTGGCCAAATGACCCCCGATCATTTTTAAAAGGGTGGATGTTGTATATGCCCCCCTTTCCATCTTAATATTAACATGTAATTTTTCAATACATATATATACATATTTCTATTGTTTCTTTTACTTTTAATAATGAATAAAAACACCAAACCAGGCCTCAGCATGGCATGTGGAGGTCATATTTACCTTGAACCACTAACACAATTTTGACATTCAAAGCCCTCCCAGGGTCAGAGGGAGCAGATAGAGAGCAGAGCACAGCGGATTGCAAGGGGCTGACGTAAACACAAAGCCAGGGTCACTGGGAGTTTGCGTTAGCCTAGATCTAGTTAAGTCAAAAAAACTAATTGGTTCTGCATTACTATTAAAGTAACTTAAAGTCGGAATTTAACGACAGGGTAGGCTAAAGTTATTGATCTTCACACCCACTTCAATTGAACCCTGCCACAAGCTACGTCAATGTAACCATCACCCGTCTATTAATTTAATATGAAATGTATTTACATATTTGAATAATTTCTATACGACTTGACCCGAAGCCTAACAATCAGGTTTTCCTAAGTCAACATGAATGCTCTAATCCACCCATACGCAAATAATTAGCCGGGTTAAAGTAAGAGAGGAAAAGAAATGCAAGCGCACAGCAAAACTGCAACGTAAGCAAAGGGCGATGTTAAACCCAGGGTCGGGAGAAAGGAAGATCCCGACCGTCTTTGTATCCCCGCAGCGCGGGGTAGGAGTGTGTATACGCTCGGGGAAACACGAGTCAAACACCACAACGGGAAGCTGACCCAGACCTTGGATTAATACAGAATCATAACTGTGGAACTCTGATGAAATGAAATGTTAACTTAAAACTTTTTAACCATTTCTTTGTGCGTCGGTGAAAGTCAGAGGGAATATCGCCCCTCCCTCCAGGTTGTGCACCCAGACAGAGAGGCGCCTTCGAGACAATTTATAACATTTGATTGTTTTACTTGTGGGTTTTATGGTAGGAGTATGACAACGGAATATACCGTGGGTGATGCACACAATGACACACACTGACACATGTACGGACACACACGGACGCAGATACATACGAACAAATCCTGACACAGCAAAAATCGAAAGAAACCCCGCCTTGTGGGCAGGATCCGAGTGAATGGATTTTTGGGCATAAAAAGAGGATCCTGAGCATTGAAACCTCAGTTCGACCGGGGGGGGGGGTCGGCTCACCAGAGTTCGACCGGGGGGGGTCGACTCTCGGGAGACAGTTCGACTCGGAGGAGCAACTCGGAACAGTTCGACAGGAGGGGGTCGGCTCACCAGAGTTCGACCGGGGGGTCGACTCTCGGGAGACAGTTCGACTCGGAGGAGTTCAACTCGAGGGAGTTCGACCAGGGGGGGTCGGAACTCGGGGAGTTCGACCAGGGGGGTCGGAACTCGGGGAGTTCGACTCGGAGGGGTCGGAATGCGGGGAGTTCGACCAGTGGGTCGGCTCAGGAGCAGTTCCAATCGGGAACGAGAGCAACAGGTCGCCAGCCAGCGAGCTGCAGAGCAGGGGGCGGCGAGCAGAAGCCAAAGTGGCCCCGTCGCTACCCACTGATGTTGACAAGACTCGCAGGGTAGTGAAGCGTCACCTAGTGTGATTTCCAAGAGCTGAAAGACAAGAGTATTGCTGAAAGATTATTCTACATTGAGTCCAGCTGCAGAGCGACCGACGCACCAAGCAAGAGCTTCTGCAAACCAGAGCAAGAGCACGTGCGACTTGAGTCATCCAGCAGTGGAGAAAAACCTGCTTTCAGCAAACCAGCAACGAGCACGTTCGAGTTCTCCACCCAGAGAGAGGGAGCGTGCCGATGCAGCTCATCCAACAGCGGAGAGAAACTGCTGTCAGCGAACCAGCACGAGCGTGATCGCGCAGCTCATCCAGCAGTGGAGAGAGGTGTCCACTGAGCAGAACTGAGAGCGATCAAGCAACTCTCCCCCGTGGACAGAGGCTGGCTGCTGCATGGAGGAGGGCGGCGATACGTATGATGCACTGCCAACTTCAGCGTATGGCAACGCAAAGAATTAATTCCAAACACTGACTATTCAAAACAATTCATATCACTCAAACCTACACGGGTCCTTAACCAGAAGCGAACACTCAAGTCCGTGAACCATCTGGCTGTGGAAGCATCGATCGTGTGATAACAGTCCGTCATTTATAAGTATATTCATAATTTCCCTCTTTAATATTTTGTTTTGGACTGTACTTCTAATCGCATAAGTTACCAACCGATCCATCAATACGAATTAACCCTTGGCACCTTCGCCACGGAGCTACGCTCCCGGGGAGGAATCGTGCTAAACCGATTTTCTGATCATACAATCTTATTCACGAATTAATTAATCTCCCGTGAGATAACACGTTCCGCCGCATACCCTCTCACTAAGCCATTTCGGTAATCTTATAGTCTGTCCGGTGGATCTGTTGTTACATTTATGCCTTTGGAAATAATAACTGTTTGATTGTCTTTTTATATGAATACCGTTGCATGTTAATCAATCGCCTGTGATAATGTGCTGACCATTTCAAGCATAATGATCGTTCATATTATAATGTATAAGCTTTTGTGTAGCATAGCATTTGCATGTCCTGACTCTCTCTCTCACTAACAGCAATCGCTTTATGCGGGGTCCATGTGTTATCAAAGTGAAATCGTACAGTCGTTGATGATACTGTCTTGATACCGTGTGGATACCATGTTGAAGTGTTGAAGTTCCGAGATTGAGAGTTCACATACATATAGTTAAGGTTTAATTAGAAAATAAATTGATTAATACAGAAGTGGTCGTGTGATTCTTTCCTGAAATTTTTGCATAAGATCTGTATCCTGCGGCGAGATAGGAACTCGGGAACCTAAACTATAAACACACCAATACACACTCATTAAACTAAAGCGAACGATATGAACATGGGACCTAAAATATGAACACTCGGGGAGTGTTAAAACGAGAATAATTGTATTATGCTGATCAATAATACGAAGTTAGACAACGAGGCCGAATTGACACTAGCGTAACTGCACACGATTGATTGCTTTATCCTGATTGATAACCCCACCTCGTCAACGAGGCGGGGCCTGATTATCATAAAGGCTATCATTAACACAACCACACCCACTCGTATAAATTAATACGATTACCTCTCTAATTAGCATAGTTACACGCATAATTACACGAATTAGCATAATTTCGGAATAATTACGCAAATTTCGAATTTCATTTAATTTTCAATATTTTTCATCAATTCTCACACACCCACATATACAACAGTGTGGAACTAGGCCAAAGCATTCAGGAAAATTGGATTTCATGTCATTTATCTTAACGCCGCTATCTTTTGTCGAAGCGTAATCATGTTCAGGCTTCGGTCTGTACAAGAACTGTGCGTGAAGACTTTCATGAGTTTTCAGGATTTCAATAGGACTTAAAAATCCGCAGACTGAGCACATCTCATAGGGCGACGGTGGATTCAACACCGCATTGGCAAAACTGCCGTTATTCACCAAGCCTGGTGCACCCTTTATCATGTAATCCTTTTCATGGGTCTTCAAATGCCTTTTTAATTTTCCTAGCTGATCAAAGCTTCGTCCACATATGCCGCACCATTGATCACGGGTCTCCTCGTGCGTTCTTACGTGGGCTTCTAGGCACCATGCCAGTTGGAATTTTTTCCCACAGACGTCACAAGAGATGAGTTTGTTCACTCTAGTAACTTTACCGGATTGAGGTGGGGTTGAGATGGGTGCTGGTGAAGTGCCATCGATGGTAAAGGCAATTCTCCCAGCACCACCATGACTCGCAGCAGAGTTACTCTCGCACATCTGAAACAAAAGACAAAGGTCACGCGCATGACACCCGTTTCACGAGTGTACTCACAAAGGCATACTTAAGGTGACATAAGATTCATATATACTACAACTCATTATACCAGAACTCCACAATATTTCAGTTCCTATCATGTACCATTTTAGTCCTCTTATCCACCCAAATCATATTTTGTTTAACAACAATGACTAACTACCTCCATTTTCCTAATGTTACCCACCAAATAGGCCTTTCTGTATATACACACCAACAATATAATGATTGCACCACACGTTCACTCCACTATTCAAAACACTCTGACTCGCAATCTCCATATAAGATTGTAATATAATTTATGTACGAGGGCCCGTCAAGAAGTTTTGAGAATGGACACTTTTTTTACAAACAACTACGTAAAATAGTCTTCATTAAAAGTACAGTATAGTACTATTAATGCCACTTATAAGTGAATGTCATTATCTCTCATGCTAATATTACAATGTTAACTAGTTACCCAGGAAAGCTTCATTGAGTCTAAATACTGCATTTTCAGAAAGGTCCCATTGCATTGAGATGTTTGTGTGAGTGGAACCCAGAGAGACCCCACCTTGCATATGGGGAAATAACACAACTCCACACAGATGGATTCAACCCACAAACTCAAAGCATTCCCTGTTCAACAAAGTGTTCAAATCAAGTTATTTTCTTTTTACCACGGTACTTTATGGAATCCACAAGAATTAATGCATTTTTCGAAGTATTAAACTATACTTGAAGATGTGTGAGAATGTAATTCTGCAGATGCAAGCACAGGCAAACTCGTATCTGCATATACAAGTTTCTGGGCCTCCTCACTTCACCAAACCCGCATTGACCGGCATGGTGAAGTATGGTTAAACAACTCCCACGAACGACATGGTGTGGGGGAGGCCTCTATCAAAACGCTGGATCGACAAAGGGCTGATACATGTCACGACATTGTACGTTATGATCGTTCTCTCGTCAGCACAAGCCGTCTATGTGGACAATAGAGGGCACGACACACGTGTACACGATGTTTGTGTGCGTATATTCAGCGTGTGTATCACGTAATAATTATATAAGGTCGCGATTATGCTCAAAACGAACCAAATGTAAAACATCACGAATAACTTTGGAGGTCTCCAGAGCCTGAACAATATTTGAAGAAGACACTGACCCCTGTCACGAGTTCTTATGAACTATAAACTAAACTATTCCTATTTTACCAGGTAAGGCCCACTGAGCTATATAACTCTTATCAGAAGCGACCTGGACACAAATGATAGCTCAACGAAAGTGGCTTATCATGTGGACATTTATAGCAGCCAAGTACTCTGAACTCACGTTTCTAAATGTGGAGGGGAACACCGAAGGACCAGGAGAAGAATCTACGCGACCACAGGAGAAAAAAATAAACAAATACAGAGCAGGCGTCAGGGTCTGGATGGAACCTCCACGCTGCTGTAGGCCTGGCGAGGTAGTTAACATCTCGACACCGCGGAGCCCCTTATTAAAAGCTTAGCCATGTCTAGCAAGGTTATTGACTCATTTCACTCGACTCACGGCACCACAAGTAATGTATTAAACAAATAAAACAATAATAAAGTAGCGAGGCGCTACTTACATTTAACAATGTTGTTGTTAACTTTAAAAGGAGCGCGCTTCTTTCTGGCTTGCAGTCCGGCGATCGCGGTCTCCTCTGCGATTGGTCAGCGCAGGCGTCACCCAGGGTGACACGCCACGCCCCCTTTGTTATTGCACGCCCCCACGTAGGCGCGAGACTCCTCCTCCCACTTCCTGGATAAGCCACGCCCTTCGCGGCTATTCCCCGCCCACTATCGATCAAGCCATGCCCCCCGCGGATCGGGCCAAACTCACCCCACGGTTAAAGCCCCACATCCACAATCGGAATCTTTATTTACAGACAGTCCTCGACTTACGAACGCCCAAATTACAAACAGCCGCCCTTCAAAACCAACTGACATGAAATATAAATTATTTTATATCGCCTGAAAACGCGAACTCGCGCGTGCAAACTGAAACCACGGAACTTTCTTTGTTCAGCGGAGCGATCCTCCGCGAGATGTAATGAGTCAGCCTCGCACTGTGAGTGCGTGAAAATAATAAGCAAAAATCCAGATTCATATTCTTGGTTCTTTCGGTAAAGTCGTGTAGATTGAAAATAAAAATAATAAAAAAATGAAAATTATGGAAACTTTTATTATTTTCAATTTATTATTTGTATATATCTTTTTTTATTAAATGCTATCATTTTTATTTTCACATCTACCTGTAGATGCTGCCATCTGCCGGCCACCAACGTGGCGCGTAGATTCTGACAAAACATTTAAATAATAAATTGAAAATAATAAAAGCTTAAATAATATTAAAAGCTTTTATTCAATTTTGATTTAAAGCTTTCGTGACTGCAGTAATTCATATTCTTAGCTCTTTCGGTAAATCTTCTTTGGTTCTTTCGGTAAAGTCACGTAGAATGAGAATAAATAATAAATTGATGAAATAAAACAACACAAAAATATTCTCACGACGTTTCGGCCGCAACACAAGCGGCCTTCATCAGGTGAAGGGACGAGACTGTCTGGTAGGACAGCGCTGGAGTGAAAGAGCCACGTTCAGATCACGGCCTTTAAGCTGTGTGAGAGGAACAAAGCGCCTTGACAAAGGAATTAGCATATAATTTAGCATTGAAATGGCTGAATGATTAGCTTGTGACTGGTCACAGAAATAGCTATGTTAAAAGTTAAAGCATACACATCCGCAGAGGCACCCCTTTCTGTGACCAGTCACAAGCTAATCATTCAGCCATTTCAATGCTAAATTATATGCTAATTCCTTTGTCAAGGCGCTTTGTTCCTCTCACACAGCTTAAAGGCCGTGACCTGAACGTGGCTCTTTCACTCCAGCGCTGTTCTACCAGACAGTCTCGTCCCTTCACCTGATGAAGGCCGCTTGTGTTGTGGCCGAAACGTCGTGAGAATATTTTTGTGTTATTTTATTTTATCAATTTATTATTTTATTCTCATTCTACGTGACTTTACCGAAAGAACCAAAGAAGATGAATCATTGCAGTCACGAAAGCTTTAAATGGAAATCTTTCGGTAAAGTCACGTTGAAGGGAAACAATAAAATATATTTTTATTGTTTTATATATATTTATATATATTTTATTTACTTCCTTGGTTTTTTCGGTAAAGTCACGTAGAATGAGAATAAAATAATAAATTGATAAAATAAAATAACACAATAATATTCTCACGACGTTTCGGCCACAACACAAGCGGCCTTCATCAGGTGAAGGGACGAGACTGTCTGGAGGACAGCGCTGGAGTGAAAAAGCCACGCACAGATCGCGACCTTTAAGCTGTGTGAGAAGAAACAAAGCGCCTTGACAAAGGAATTAGCATAGAATGTAGCATTGAAATGGCTGAGTGATTAGCTTGTAACTGGTCACAGAAATGGCTATGTTAAAGTTAAAGCATACACATCTGCAGAGGCACCCCTTGACAAAGGAATTAGCATTGAAATTAGCATTGAAATAGCTAAGTTAAAGCATACACATCCGCAGAGGCACCCCTTGACAAAGGAATTAGCATAGAATTTAGCATTGAAATAGCTGAGTGATTAGCTTGTAACTGGTCACAGAAATAGCTATGTTAAAGTCAGAGCATATACATTCACAGATGCACCTAGTACAAATCAAACAGGAGAATTTAGCATTGAAATAACGATGCGAATTTAGCATTGAAATAACTGAGTGATTAGCTTGTGACTGGTCACAGAAATGGCTATGTTGAAGTCAAGGCCTACACATCTGAGCTATTCACAGTAACTAGGTATACACTATATAGTGAACCAATAAAAAAACTAAAATATAAATTACCTCAATGTTATCAATAAACTCTATATATTCTCCAATCAGCTAAGCTACCAACAATAAGTCGTTATATATCACAATGCTATATGGCGAAAAAAATGGATGGATTTTTACCCTCAACTTTAGCAACACGGATAGTTACAGGCCCCGTTCAGAGGAACGAGTTTATCCATGGTCGGAACAGAGGATGGGGAGAGAGACAGCTGCGAGGCGCTGTTATACTCCATGTTGTAAACCATACCATTAACCGTGGTGTGAGAGGTATTAAGAGTCAATGCCAGCGAAAGAGTTGCGGTCTGAAGGTCATTGTAAAATACAATTAATTAAGAACGGAAATGGTTTAAAACATCTTTCCAATGGTTACTAAGCCAGAATCCATCTTCTCGGTTGAAATTGTCTCTGTGCTTGTATATGTGAATGGCCTCATGAACGAATCTCCATGGTAGCCGGTTGGTTTGCAAAGAACCTCTGTCTTGGAGAAGTCAATGTCATGTGAGCCCACTGAATTATAACAGTGATCTGCCACGGCAGAGGAGTTCGTTCTACCGTGTTTCAAGTCTGCTTTATGTTCGCGGATGCGGTCCGAGATATGTCGTTTGGTTTCTCCAATGTAGCTACTACCACAGAGGCACTTTAATTTGTAAACGCCCGGGTACTGTATGTGTGGAACAGCATCTTTTACAGATGGAACTAGATCACGGATTTTATGTACTGTGTTGAATCGGACCTGGATCTTGTGTTTATTCAGGATTTTGGAGATCTTTTGAGTGACCCCTGCAATGTAGGGTAAGGCGATGGTTTTGAGTGGCTCCACAAGAGGATCCTTCTTCATGACTGGAGTGATGGCTTTGCGGATTGTGTAGTCGGAGTAACCATTAGCCCTGAGAGCCTGGTGTACGTGCTTGAGTTCACTGGTAATGTGTTCCTGGTCGGAAATGCATTGGGCTCTATGGTATACAGTCTTGATGAGGGAATTCTTCTGGGATGGATGGTGGTGGGAATCCGGTTTCAAGTAAGCATCTGTATGGGTAATTTTCCTGTAGACAGAGTGGCTCATTGAACCATCATGTCTCCTTTTAATTAAGACATCCAAACAGGGTAGTTTGCCATCTTTTTCCACCTCCATGGTAAATCTGATGGCTGGGTGTATGGAATTGATGTGGTCGCGGAATTGGTCTAGAGCAGGCTGGCCATGTGGCCAGATGACAAAGGTGTCATCCACGTACCTCTTCCATAAGGTCGGGCGTAGAGTGGCAGTCTGGATGGCGTCAGTTTCAAAATTTTCTATGAATACGTTGGTTACAACCGGAGATAGGGGGGAGCCCATTGGGGTGCCCTCAGTTTGTAAAAAGTTCCATTCCAGGTGAAGTATGTGTTGGTTAAGCAATGTCTCACCAGGGGGGGTACATCAGTATGCAGTCCTTGATGAACCAGGTCTTCAATTATAGCGATGGTGTCAGGTACCGGGACTTTGGTGAACAAGGACACCACATCAAAACTGACAAGCAGGTCGTCTGGGGACAGGGAAATGCCTTTGATTGTCGATACCAGGTGAGTAGAATTTAGTACCGCAGAGGTGTTTTTTCCAGTGAAAGGTCGCAGTATATCAGCAAGAAAACGTGCCAGTTTATAGGTGGGGGAGTTGATAGTAGAGACGATGGGACGAAGGGGTGTATCTTCTTTGTGTATCTTTGGAAGGCCATATAATCTTGGTGGTCTGGCAGCAGAGGGTTTCAACGAGAACTGTTTGGTCTCATCAATTAATGCTGTTGAATCAGAGATGATTTTGTTCGTTTTGGTAACCAGGCTGTTAGTGGGATCTCTTTTTATTTTTGTATAGCTGCCATCGTTGAGTAGTTCTTGAATCTTCTTTGGTTCTTTCGGTAAAGTCACGTAGAATGAGAATAAAATAATAAATTGATAAAATAAAATAACACAATAATATTCTCACGACGTTTCGGCCACAACACAAGCGGCCTTCATCAGGTGAAGGGAGCGAGACTGTCTGGTAGGACAGCGCTGGAGTGAGAGAGCCACGTTCAGATCACGGCTTTTAAGCTGTGTGAGAGGAACAAAGAGCCTTGACGAAGGAATTAGCATAAAATTTAGCATTGAAATGGCTGAATGATTAGCTTGTGACTGGTCACAGAAATAGCTATGTTAAAAGTTAAAGCATACACATCCGCAGAGGCACCCATTGTTAAAAGGAATTAGCATAGAATTTAGCATTGAAATAGCTAAATTAAGGCATACACATCCGCAGAGGCACCCCTTGATAATGGGATTAGCATAGAATTTAGCATTGAAATGGCTGAGTGATTCGCTTGTAACTGCTACAGAAATAGTTACGTTGAAGTCAGAGCATACACATTCACCGAGGCACTTAGTACAAATCAAACAGGAGAATTTAGCTTTGAAATAACTAGGCGAATTTAGCATTGAAATAACTGGGTGATTTGCTAGTGACTGGTCACAGAAATGACTACACATCTGAGCTATTCACAGTACTATATAGTGAGCCAATAAAAACTAAAATATAAATTACCTTCATGTTATCAATAAACTCTATATTCTCCAATCAGCTAAGCTACCAACCATAAGTCGTGATATATCACAATGCTATATGGCGAAAAAAATGGATGGATTTTTACCCTCAACTTTAGCAACACGGATAGTTACAGGCCCCGTTCAGAGGAACGAGTTTATCCATGGTCGGAACAGAGGATGGGGAGAGAGACAGCTGCGAGGCGCTGTTATACTCCATGTTGTAAACCATACCATTAACCGTGGTGTGAGAGGTATTAAGAGTCAATGCCAGCGAAAGAGTTGCGGTCTGAAGGTCATTGTAAAATACAATTAATTAAGAACGGAAATGGTTTAAAACATCTTTCCAATGGTTACTAAGCCAGAATCCATCTTCTCGGTTGAAATTGTCTCTGTGCTTGTATATGTGAATGGCCTCATGAACGAATCTCCATGGTAGCCGGTTGGTTTGCAAAGAACCTCTGTCTTGGAGAAGTCAATGTCATGTGAGCCCACTGAATTATAACAGTGATCTGCCACGGCAGAGGAGTTCGTTCTACCGTGTTTCAAGTCTGCTTTATGTTCGCGGATGCGGTCCGAGATATGTCGTTTGGTTTCTCCAATGTAGCTACTACCACAGAGGCACTTTAATTTGTAAACGCCCGGGTACTGTATGTGTGGAACAGCATCTTTTACAGATGGAACTAGATCACGGATTTTATGTACTGTGTTGAATCGGACCTGGATCTTGTGTTTATTCAGGATTTTGGAGATCTTTTGAGTGACCCCTGCAATGTAGGGTAAGGCGATGGTTTTGAGTGGCTCCACAAGAGGATCCTTCTTCATGACTGGAGTGATGGCTTTGCGGATTGTGTAGTCGGAGTAACCATTAGCCCTGAGAGCCTGGTGTACGTGCTTGAGTTCACTGGTAATGTGTTCCTGGTCGGAAATGCATTGGGCTCTATGGTATACAGTCTTGATGAGGGAATTCTTCTGGGATGGATGGTGGTGGGAATCCGGTTTCAAGTAAGCATCTGTATGGGTAATTTTCCTGTAGACAGAGTGGCTCATTGAACCATCATGTCTCCTTTTAATTAAGACATCCAGAAAGGGTAGTTTGCCATCTTTTTCGACCTCCATGGTAAATCTGATGGCTGGGTGTATGGAATTGATGTGGTCGCGGAATTGGTCTAGAGCAGGCTGGCCATGTGGCCAGATGACAAAGGTGTCATCAACGTACCTCTTCCATAAGGTCGGGCGTAGAGTGGCAGTCTGGATGGCGTCAGTTTCAAATTTTTCCATGAATACGTTGGCTACAACCGGAGATAGGGGGGAGCCCATTGGGGTGCCCTCAGTTTGTTTGTAGAAAGTTCCATTCCAGGTGAAGTATGTGTTGGTTAAGCAATGTCTCACCAGGGGGGGTACATCAGTATGCAGTCCTTGATGAACCAGGTCTTCAATGATAGCGATGGTGTCAGGTACCGGGACTTTGGTGAACAAGGACACCACATCAAAACTGACAAGCAGGTCGTTTGGGGACAGGGAAATGTCTTTGATTGTCGATACCAGGTGAGTAGAATTTAGTACCGCAGAGGTGGTTTTTCCAGTGAAAGGTCGCAGTATATCAGCCAGAAAACGTGCCAGTTTGTAGGTGGGGGAGCTGATAGTAGAGACGATGGGACGAAGGGGTGTATCTTCTTTGTGTATCTTTGGAAGGCCATATAATCTTGGTGGTCTGGCAGCAGAGGGTTTCAACAAGAACTGTTTGTTCTCATCAATTAATGCTGTTGAATCAGAGATAATTTTGTTCGTTTTGGTGACCAGGCTGTTGGTGGGATCTCTTTTTATTTTTGTATAGCTGCCATCGTTGAGTAGTTCTTGAATTTTGTTGTTATATTCTGTTTTGTCCATGATGACAGTGGCATTGCCTTTGTCGGCTGAGAGAACGACAATATCATCCCTCTTTTTTAATTGAGATAATTCAAAACGTTCGTCTTTGCTGATGTTGCTAGGTGGCAACTTAGCGTTTTTGAGGGTTGCAGCGATTTCAGATCTTGCTACGTCTGCAGAGATGTGACTCAAGCCCTTGAGTGCAACGTCGACATGGGCAATGATATCATTAACCGGTAAGTGTCTCGGTGTGACAGCAAAGTTTAGACCTTTAGCTAAAACGGATTTCAGACCATCAGAAATGGAACTGTTACTGCGATTAATTACGACTTTGTTGACGTCTATCTTTTCGGTGTGTGGATCCGATTTTTTGCTGGAGAGGTGATTGAATTTGGAAATCAAATTGTCCCTACATTTGTTCGACATAGTGGCAGCCGAAGAGGTAGTCATATTGTCTACATGTTCCCAATCCGATGTAGACATTGTTGCTGTCAATTTTAAGTGTGATTTGTAGAGTGTCTTGTCTAACTGATCGAGTTCGGTGCGTGTAAGTCTGATTTTTTCCGAGATAAGAGCGAAGCTAGTTCTAGCTAGAATTCGTTTTGCATTGAGAGAAGTTGCAACAGCAGAGGTTAGTGTAAATGCGGTTGGTATTACCTTAGAGTCGCGGCATCTCTTCAGAAAGGTGAGAGACTCGATTAGTTGAGCCTTCTTATCCCGAAGTCTGTTGAATGATCTTAAGGATGTGTGGAATCCCTCCCCGTAGAGGCGGTTAAATTTCGATTTAAAGCTTTCGTGACTGCAATGATTCATCTTCTTTGGTTCTTTCGGTAAAGTCACGTAGAATGAGAATAAAATAATAAATTGATAAAATAAAATAACACAATAATATTCTCACGACGTTTCGGCCACAACACAAGCGGCCTTCATCAGGTGAAGGGAGCGAGACTGTCTGGTAGGACAGCGCTGGAGTGAGAGAGCCACGTTGTTATATTCTGTTTTGCCCATGATGACAGTGGCATTGCCCTTGTCGGCTGAGAGGACGACAATATCATCTCTTTTTTAATTGAGATAATTCAAAACGTTCGTCTTTGCTGATGTTGCTGGGTGGCAACTTAGCGTTTTTGAGGGTTGCAGCGATTTCAGATCTTGCTACGTCTGCAGAGATGTGACTCAAGCCCTTGAGTGCAACGTCGACATGGGCAATGATATCATTAACCGGTAAGTGTCTCGGTGTGACAGCAAAGTTTAGACCTTTAGCTTAAACGGATTTCAGACCATCAGAAATGGAACTGTTACTGCGATTAATTACGACTTTGTTGACGTCTATCTTTTCGGTGTGCGGATCCGATTTTTTGTTGGAGAGGTGATTGAATTTTGAAATCAAATTGTCCCTACATTTGGTCAACAAAGTGGCAGCCGAAGAGGTAGTCATATTGTCTACATGTTCCCAATCCGATGTAGACATTGTTGCTGTCAATGTTAAGTGTGATTTGTAGAGTGTCTTGTCTAACTGATCGAGTTCGGTGCGTGTAAGTCTGATTTTTTCCGAGATAAGAGCGAAGCTAGTTCTAGCTAGAATTCGTTTTGCATTGAGAGAAGTTGCAGCAGCAGAGGTTAGTGTAAATGCGGTTGGTATTACCTTAGAGTCACGGCATCTCTTCAGAAAGGTGAGAGACTCGATTAGTTGAGCCTTCTTATCCCGGAGTCTGCTGAATGATCTTAAGGTTGTGTGGAATCCCTCTCCGTAGAGGCGGTTCAATTTCGATTTAAAGCTTTCGTGACTGCAAGGATTCATCTTCCTTGGTTCTTTCGGTAAAGTCACGTAGAATGAGAATAAAATAATAAATTGATAAAATAACACAATAATATTCTCACGACGTTTCGGCCACAGACAGCGCTGTCCTCCAGACAGTCTCGTCCCTTCACCTGATGAAGGCCGCTTGTGTTGTGGCCGAAACGTCGTGAGAATATTATTGTTATTTTATTTTATCAAATTATTTTTTTATTCTCATTCTACGTGACTTTACCGAAAGAACCAAGGAAGATGAATCCTTGCAGTCACGAAAGCTTTAAATCGAAAAATATATTTTATTATTTTATTGTTTCCTTTCAACGTGACTTTACCGAAAGAGCTTAGAATAAGCTTTTATTCAATTGATTATTTAAAAATTGTATTAATTTTTTTTTTATCTCTGTGACTTTACCGAAAGAACCAAGAATATGAATGTGGGTGTTTTGCTTCTATTATTTTAAATTTGATTCTTTTTTATTTTCTATCGACGTGACTTTACCGAAAGAACCAAGAATATTATTTCTTGAAGTCACGAAAGATTGTAGTCACAATCTACACGACACGTTGGTGGCCAGCAGATGGCAGCATCTACACGCCAAATTATTGGTTCCTTCGGTAAAGTCACGTAGATCGAAAATAAAAAATAATAATAAAATTAAAATAATACATTGAAAATAATAATAGCTTTTATTATTTTCAATTTATTATTTGTATTTAAAAAAAAATAACTAATAAATTGAAAATAAGAAAAGCTTTTATTATTTTCAATTTATTATTTGTATTTTATTTTTTTAAATAAATTGAAAATGATAAAAGCTTTTATAAAAGTTTTAATTTTGTTATTATTTTATTTTTAGTTTTATTTTCTATCTACGTGACTTTACCGAAAGAACCAAGAATATTAATCTGGGCTTTTGCTTATTATTTTCAATTTCTTATTTTTATTTGTAACTTTTCAATTTGTAAAAATCTACACGACACATTGGTGGCCGGCAGGTGGCAGAAAAATAAAAATTATAAAATAATAAATTGAAAATAATCAAAGCTTTTATTATTTTCAATTTATTATTTGTATTTTTTTCATAAAAGCTTTTATTATTTTCAATTTTATTATAATAAAAGCTTTTATTATTTTCAATTTATAATTTATATTTTTAAATTAAATTATATCATTTTTATTTTCAAATCTACGTGACTTTACCAAAAGAACCAAGAATATGGCGTGGCGTGTAAATTCTGCCAATTTAAACATTTCAATAATAAATAGAAAATAATAAAAGCTTTTAATATTTTCAATTTATTTTTTGTATTTCGAATTTTTAAATTTTATTTTATTATTTATTTTTATTTTCCATCTACGTGACTTTACCGAAAAAACCAAAAATATTAATTCCAGAAGTCACGAAAGTTTTAAGTCAAAATCTACACGCCCTATTGCTGGCCGGCAGGTGGCAGCATCTACACGCCACATTGGTCGCCACTCCTGTGGCATGTCGATGCTGCCAGGTGTGATTGGAGAGGTGAGTGCGGTTGGTGAGGTGTGATTGGGGTGGTGAGTCAGGTTGGTGAGTTGCATGGTGAGTGTTGTCGGTGAGCACCTGGAGGATTCTCCTCCACGGCGGCCTTTGTCTCCCCCAGTAGCGATGTTTACGACACACCACACCAGGTACTCATCTGGGGCTGAGTCGACCTCACACTCTCTCACTGTCTCAAAACAACAACAACCGCCATTCGCCACTAAGTGGCGGTGACGTCACCACGACGCTTGTGGCTGCCTGATGCACCACCTGTGCCCCTTACTGTGCCAACTTGCTGAGCTTTAGCCACCCGACGCTCCGCTCGTTTTTCTGAGCGTCGCTCCTCCGCCTTCCGTTGTTGTTGGAGGGTGACTGCCTCCAACTGCCCAGTAGCAGCGTCCTTCACGAGCCTCCTCCACAGAGGCCGATCTTGACACCACTGGTACCAGTCATCGGCAAGTCCACTCAGCTCCACATCCTCCTGTACCACATCACTCCATCTCTTCTCTAGCCCGTCGCCACGCCCGTTTAGCCCCCTCGATCCGGCCGAACAAAAGCTATTTGGGCATGCGGTGACTGGGCATGCGGGCTCCATGGCCCAGCCAACGCAGCCTTGCCTGCTGGAGGAGCTCACCGATGGGACTTTGTCCAGATCTTTCGAGGATTTGTGAGCTCCTCACACAATCCAGCCAGGTTAAACCCAGGATTGATCATAGGCAGGCCAGCCTAAATGTTTCCAACCAGCGAAGATGCTGCATTAAGGGGGTCCACGTTTCGCAAGCGTAGAGAAGAGAGGGAATGACTGTGACCGAGAAGACCCGAAGCTTCATGCGAAGCGACAGACCAGGTAGCTTCCACACAACGTTACACAACCGATAAAAAGATAATGCCGCTCGACTAATTCGGAGTGAGACCTCTGCTGTTAAACCGGAGCCGGTCATGAGCACACTGCCCAGGTATGGGAAACTCTCCACTCTCTCCCCAACTGCCCCATCACCGATTGGGAGTTGTGGGGGTGGAGTGCCCAATGGCACAAAATACCCAGACAGGTGCTTCGTTTTGGTGGGGCTGATAGTAAGTCCCCACCTCTTAGTGGCACACTCCAGTTTCAGCAGCAGCGCCTCCAACTCCTCCTCTGAATGAGCAGCAATTACCAGTTCGTCGGCATACATAATGTGGTTGACCAATAGGGAGCCATCCCTTGACCGCACCCGGGCATCGATCAGCCTCCCATTGTATCTGTACCAGACGGAAATTCCTCCGGTACAGCTAAAGAAGGCTTCACGAACTGTGTGGTCGAAATAGAAGTTAAATGTTGGAGCCAGAGGACATCCCTGTCGCACCCCAAGGTGTACATGGAATGGCTCTGACTCCCGGCTATGTAGTTTTACCCGGGCCTGCTCACCATCATGAAGGTCCTTAATGAGCGTGAGCACAGGGTCAGGGACTCCGAAAGCACGAAGAACAACCCAGAGCCCAGGCCTACTGATGGTATCATAGGCCCTGACCAGGTCAATAAAGCCGAGATGTAAGTCTTGTTGGAATTCCCTACACCTCTGCTGCAGCAGACGGACAGAAAATATGGCATCTGTGCAGGACCGCCCTTTCCTGAAACCGCATTGGGGCTCCGCAAGCCTCTCCTCAGCGTACCTAGCAAAACGATGTTGAATAATCCTTGCCAGGACCTTTCCCAGCACACTGAGGAGTGAGATGCCCTGTAGTTGTTACAGTCTGTGCGGTCCCCCTTCTTAAAGAGGGGGACCACCAGGGTATCCTTCCAATCCTGCGAAACCCGTCCAGTGGCCCAGACTGTTGTTATGATGTCATGTAGGGCAGTCTACGCACAAACGCCACCCTCCCTCAGCATTTCGCTTTGGAGATAATCTCTGCTCGGTGCCTTTCCTGTTCTCGGACTCTGGATCGCCCTCAGTACTTCCTCAACGGATGGTACCTCAGCCAGCCACTCACAGAGGGTGACTTCCTCCTCCAATATTTGAGGCACCGCATCCTCAGCAGAGTCATCCCCACTTTGTCCCATGATGTTTTCCAGGCTGAGGGATTCCCCCTCCCCCAGGACCTCACAGAAATGCTCAGCAAATCTGCAAACCTGTCCCTGGGGGTCGGAGATTGGATCACCCTTCGTTCCCTTAATGATGTAGTGGGTATAAATTGACGAATAAACTTCTGATGAGGCAACACGATATTTATTGTCTTCCTTACAAGTCCCTAACACAAAGGGTATATCGGTCCCTTTATCCGATCCCTGGGGAGGTATGGCCTCCGGATTATAGGGCCCTATCACTGGGTACCCCGTTACCCTTCCTCCGGCTGGGACCCTAGGAGAGGCTATTTGACCTGACCGTACCCGGTCCGTGGGTCCTGACCACTGGCCTCACTGAGCTCTGGCCCTTAGAAGGACAACGGAGCTTGGGGTCCAGAGTCCTATCTTCAGCCCAGGTCTTCGTTCTTCAGCTTGCAGATGACTGAGCCAGACCTCTGAGAGGTCCGGCTTATGGTTCGTGGCTTGCTCCGCCCTAGCCACACTTCCCTTCTAGAACGTTCTGGAAGGTGACATCATCCCCCGGTTCCCCCCTCCCGGGGCCCCGGGGAATGTGTCCCAGGATCCGTTTGCTAGGGTTTATCGTTGGCCCCTTTTTGGGCCATGGACATTAGCCCTGGCGTTATAGCGCTTCTGCCCCATATTGACGATAAGGGGAAGCTACCAGCCCACAGAGTGGTGAGTGACGATTACCCCTACAATGGTAATAGGTGTGGCGCTGTAGGTTACTTTTTTGATGGAGTTAAATAGGGATTTGTGATCGCGGGCCATTGAGGCAGACTCCATCTCCTCAGCAACCCGCGACCACCACCCATCCTTGCAGCGCCTCAAGGCTCTCCGAACCTCCGAGCGAAGGCTGCGGTAAGCCTCCTCATTCTCTGACGTGGGATGCTGTAGACGATTAGAGTGGGCCTGTCGCTTTTTCTCAACAATCCTGAACACCTCCTCTGTCGGCCAGGGTCTCTGGGGAGGTCTGGACCACGTACACAAAGCAGCCATTGCAGCTGCATGAGTCACAGGCTTAAACCTCGCCCATTTACCCTCGACATCAGGAGGAGTGGGGGACGATGCTGTCTCACTCACACTCACTCACAGCGCGAGGCCGACTCATTACATCTCGCGGAGGATCGCGCTGCTGAACGAAAAAAGTTCCGCGGTTTCAGTTTGCAAGCGCGAGTTCGCGTTTTAAGGCGATGGGGGCCGTCCATAAATGACGTCACGCACCTGGGGAGGGGGGGGTCAGACATTTGTGACGGGGGGGGGGGGTTTGAGAAATGTGACGTCACGTCAAAATGCGCAACTTTAAATAAATATAGACAACACGTTCTATTTAGTTAAATAGACTTTTAAATAAATGTTTTCTCCTACAACATCAGAGTGCAGCGCCACATTAAATACAATGACAATAGTTTAAAGCGATTTGAAGCATGTTTTATTTTCAAAATGAAAATATGGTTTTGTGGGGGGGGGGGGCAGAGCTTTGTGACGTCATACTTGAGGGGGAGGGGTCTGACTTTTTGTGACGCCGTGTGACGAGGGGGGGGGGGGTCAAAAATCGTCCAAAATCGCGTGACGTTATTTATGGTCGTGATATATTATTTTTTATTTTATTTTTCCTACCTACGTGACTTTACCGAAATAACCAAAGAGTACTTATTTTGGTGGATAAGGAGTAAAATAGTAGATGATAGGATCTGCACTATTGAGGAGTTCTGTTATAATGAATCTGTTGTAATGAATCTTATGTCACCTTAAGTATGCCTTTGTGAGTACACTCATGACATGGGTGTCATGCGCGTGAACTTTGTCTTTTGTATCAGATGTGCGAGAGCAACTCCGCTGCGAGTCATGGTGGTGCTGGGAGAATTGCCTTTACCATCGATGGCACTTCACCAGCACCCGTCTCAACCCCACCTCAATCCGGTAGAGTTACAAGAGCGAAAAAACTCATCTCTTGTGACGTCTGTGGGAAAAAATTCCAACTGGCATGGTGCCTAGAATCCCACGTAAGAACGCACAAGGAGACCCGTGATCAATGGAGCGGCATATGCGGACAAAGCTTTGATCAGCTAGGAAAATTCAAAAGGCATATGAAGACCCATGAAAAGGATTACATGATAAAGGGTGCACCAGTCTTGGTGAATAACGGCAGTTTTGCCAATGCGGTGTTGAATCCGATAGAGTCACTAGAATCTGATAGAGTCACTAGAGTGAGAAAACTAATCTCTTGCGACGTCTGCAGGAAAACATTCCAACTGGCATGGTGCCTAGAGTCCCACATGAGAATGCACAAGACCGGTGGTCAAAGCTGCCACATCTGCGATCAAAGCTTTGATCAGCCCTACAAACTCAGAAGGCATATGGAGTAACCCACGGAAAGAACTCAAGGGGCGCACGTGGCATGGTGAATGACGGCAATTTTGCCAATGCGGTGTTGAAGGTGTGTCAGAGCTACTCGGCTGCGAGTCATGGTGCTGGAAGAATTGCCTTTGCCATGGATGGCACCAGCAGCTCCAGCAGCAGCTTGTCGAGTCCTGGTGGTGAGGAGGCAGAGTTGCAGACAATGCCACCTTCTGCAAAGGGCGCACCTGCATGCAACGAAGTTATTGCTATCACAGCGACCACGCATGGAACGAAGGCGCCTGCTGGGAAACGCCACGCCTGACCAGCGCCCGTCTCGACTCCACCTCACTCCCATAGTCACTAGAGTGAGAAAACAAATGTCTTGCCAAGTCTGTGGGAAAGCATTCCAACTGCCATCATGCCTACAGTACCACATGAGAACGGACAAAGAGACCCCTGACCAATGGCATCTGCGGTCGAAACTTTGATCAGCCAGGCAAATTCAGAAGGCATATGGAAACCTACGAAAAGGACTATTGGATATTTCTTTGCTGTTCTATTACTGAAGCTATCAACAGAAGGTGTGTACCGGATTAATTGCACTTGTGGAATGCTATGTTGGGCAAACAGGATGAATGATCAGCACAAGACTATAAGAACACCACAGAAATATGAAATGCTCACAAATACAACTGTCAGCAGTAGCAGAACACACGTGCCCACAAGGACACTCAATTGATAATGTTGAAGTTCTGTGCAAAACTTGTTACTACTGGCCAAGACTAATTACAGAATCTATCGAAATTTAAAGAAATGAAAATAATTGTAATCCATATTCTTAGTTTTTTCGGTAAAGTCACGTTGAAGAGAAACAACAAAATAACAAAATATATATAAAACAATAAAAAAAAATAAAAAATTCTCACGACGTTTCGACCATAACTCAAACGGTCATCATCAGGTGTGTTGGTTTGCATAAATTTATTTTTAAAACGGCACATTTATTTATTTATAAAAAACGTTGGCGTCACGCGCAGCGATTGGCAGTTTGCCCAGGACTAGTCCATCTATTTTTTTTTTAAAAGAGGAGGGGGGAGACGAAATTTTTTATAATGTATGCTGTCTGAAAGCCACTGTAAGCGTGAACAATCAATCAAGAACTGAAATGATTTATCAAATCTTTCCAATGATTGCTAAGATAGAATCCATCTTCTCGGTTGAAATTGTCTCTGTGCTTGTATATGTGGATAGCCTCATGAACGAATCTCTCATGGAAGCCAGATGGCTTACAAAGAACCTCCGTCTTGGAAAAGTCAATGGCATGTGAGCCTACTGAATTAGAACAATGATCTGCTACGGCCGAGGTGTTGGTCCTACCGTGTTTAAGGTCTGCTTTATGTTCACGAATGCGGTCCGAGACATGGCGTTTGGTTTCTCCAATGTAACTACTACCACAGAGGCAACTTAGTTTGTAGACACCAGGGTATTGTATGTCCGGAATCACATCTTTTACAGACAGAACCAGATCACGGATTTTATGTAATGTGTTGAAACGGACCTGGATCTTGTGTTTATTCAAGATTTTGGAGATCTTTTTTGTGATCCCAGCAATGTAGGGTAAAGTGATGGTTTTCAAAACCATCACTTTACCCTACATTGCTGGGATCACACACCCTACATTGCTGGGATCACAAAAAAGATCTCCAAAATCTTGAATAAACACAAGATCCAGGTCCGTTTCAACACATTACATAAAATCCGTGATCTGGTTCCGTCTGTAAAAGATGTGATTCCGGACATACAATACCCTGGTGTCTACAAACTAAGTTGCCTCTGTGGTAGTAGTTACATTGGAGAAACCAAACGCCATGTCTCGGACCGCATTCGTGAACATAAATCAGACCTTAAACACGGTAGGACCAACACCTCGGCCGTAGCAGATCATTGTTCTAATTCAGTAGGCTCACATGCCATTGACTTTTCCAAGACGGAGGTTCTTTGTAAGCCATCTGGCTTCCATGAGAGATTCGTTCATGAGGCTATCCACATATACAAGCACAGAGACAATTTCAACCGAGAAGATGGATTCTATCTTAGCAATCATTGGAAAGATTTGATAAATCATTTCAGTTCTTGATTGATTGTTCACGCTTACAGTGGCTTTCAGACAGCATACATTATAAAAAAATTCGTCTCCCCCCTCCTCTTTTAAAAAAAAAATAGATGGACTAGTCCTGGGCAAACTGCCAATCGCTGCGCGTGACGCCAACGTTTTTTATAAATAAATAAATGTGCCGTTTTAAAAATACATTTATGCAAACCAACACACCTGATGATGACCGTTTGAGTTATGGTCGAAACGTCGTGAGAATTTTTTTTTATTGTTTTATATATATTTTGTTATTTTGTTGTTTCTCTTCAACGTGACTTTACCGAAAAAACTAAGAATATGAATTACTGCAGTCACGAAAGCTTTAAATCAAAATATAATTGTAATCGTTTGGATAGCTACCGACTTAGTGCTGCATGGAAGAGAATCATCAAATTACCGTTTGTACGGCTATTTTAATACACACAATGGACACTAAGTACAAGATCAATGGGCTAGCATAATGTGCATGTATAATGTATGTTGATTCATTAATCCCCCCCCACTTTGCGCTCAAAGAGTGCACAAGTGTTGTCACCACATCTACGTCTCTATATAAGGAATTAAACAGGTGGACTTCTCCCAAACCTTGCTGTTGCCTGATGAAGCTAGTTGTAATTACTGAAACGCCGTACTCCGATGGTAAATGTTGTGGCTTGGCTCTCCAACACACCACACACCGGTGTGCTGTACTAGTGATGAATTGGCATGTTCTGTTTACGTGACAACCCTTACTAGTGGGCTGTCGGGTGGTGGCGGGTTTAACGACACATTTAAATTGTAATAGGTTTTTACCCTTTTATCTGGCACCAAAACTGACACCTTTATGGAAACATGATCCCTTGTATAAAGGTGTCAGTTTTGGTGCCAGATAAAAGGGTAAAAACCTATTACTATATCTTGCTACTGGCAAAGGAGGTCTCATAATGTAAATTCTTACCCCGAGCTCTCAATACTCTGATAGTGCGCTGTTTTTGAGTTGTATGCCTTTTGGCGTCATCTGGTCCAACACCAGTGGAGACTAGGCTCTAAGAAAAGCCGTCTCGGGTGTGGACCAATCAGCTTCAAGGACAGTGTATATCATTATCAGAGTTGTCTCTTTTTGTTTGCATTTTGACTGCTTGTGTTGTGGTTATTGCAAACATGATCCCTTGTATAAAGGTGTCAGTTTTGGTGCCAGATAAAAGGGTAAAAACCTATTACTATATCTTGCTACTGGCAAAGGAGGTCTTATGACACATTTATATATTTACGCGATCCAACCCATAAAACCTGTATTATGGATATTTGTCGCGAAAGCCTACGTGTTAAACTGCCATGTATTTTTACGTCTATTGCTGTATTTTCTTACGTGCAATATATTTAATAATCCATCCTAATTTATTCATATTTTTGTTCATAGTTATATCATTGTTGCGCGTGCGGTGTGGTCAGTGGATATTGTTCAGTGGATCAAACCGAGACAAATATTTTTGCAGCAGCTGTGGCTGCACATTGCAACAGCGCATTCCGAATGGTGTAGAACGCATCGCCCAGAATCTGTATCTGTGTGCAAACACCAGGTATGGTTGGTAAGAAACACGTTTGGTTTTAAATGAATAGAACTCGAGCTTCAGCCATATTGTTCATTATAGACCCCACTTTGTAAGCATTAATCACGCAAACCTTGCGCCTGATTCATTTGAGTCGGTGTGCTCATGAGCAACAGGGCATTTGTGGCAAGGTGTTAATGTACCACAGATTAGCACGGTTGGCTACGTACACTGCGAAAGAAGTTCAACACATATTCTTTGGGTCTTTCCGTAAAGTCACGTAGATAGAACAATAAAATAATGAAAATAAAGTTAATAAAAAAGTAAAATATATCACGACGTTTCGATCGCAACACAAGCAATCGTCATCAGGAGAAAAATGATGAAGATTGCTTGTGTTGAGATCAAAACGTCGTGATATTTTTATTATTATTTTGTATTCACTTTATTTTTATTATTTTATTGTTCTATCTACGTGACTTTACCGAAAGACCCAAAGAATATGAATTCCTGCAGTCACGAAAGCTTTAAGTCAAGATTCAAGTTCAACATACATTCATACATTTTGTAAAGCGAGTATCCTTGCACGTACAATGCACTGGACCGCATGTTCGTGTTAAGTGATTCAGGGGCTTTGTCACTGCCTACCCCATGATATAAATAATCTCAGGGAATTCAATTGCAAGTGTGCAATCTCCCTTCTGGTGGGCATCGAGGATGAGTCATACCCTGGCTTGTCAGGAGGCAGTGGAACACAACTGTGGAATCCTTTCCATCTGCACGGGATAGAACGTTGCCCCCTTGCTCACATTCGTTCGTTTTCTGCGAGTGTACTGGTTTCCCCCCACATGTAAACACTCAGTAAGTGGCTACAAATATCGGAATGTAAAGAGAACCGCAGATCTTGGGCGATTGTTGGTAGTGCCGGCTCACCGCCTGGCTGCTGTCTCCCCGCTCGTCTGTGGGAGACATATAGAGGTACTGAATTAGATTTATATTCTCTACATAACATGATTCCTATCTACACAAAGCACTCACCGCGTGGAGTACAGCAAGTGATATTCCACGAAATAAAAAATAAACGTACATGACCATAACAGAAGCCAATGGGTACAGCTGTGCATACACGTACACACATATACACGATTCCTACTGATGGAACGATTCACCACTGCCGGAGAGTCAAGGAATTGTCATGATTCAGGATCATGAATGCAAACTGTCCCCGTGCTCAAACCTGAGTACGATTGAAAAGGTCGTAGAACGCCTTTGTCGGAAGCAATTACTTCCCCATGTCACTGCGATGGGCAGATTCATGCCATTGCAGTCGGCTTACACATTGTCAGTAGTACGCAAGCGTACGCATTTGGGTTAACCCCTCCTCCCCCCTCCATGCATACATACTAAATGGATGCCCCCTGACAGCTACACCACCACTCCCCGCACGAGACAAGCACGTGACTCTCGGTGTAAATGGAGCCGGAGCGTGAATAAACGTGCCGATGCCCCAAGTACAGTTGCCACCATTCCTACGACAGAGCAAACCCAGGCACATTTCTCAGCGAGCCGAGGTCTATTGTTAAATCTGTGCAGTTCACGGTGATAAAATTCAACCATAGCCATACCCGGGGTACCAGATCTCGACACAAATTAATTCCTGCTGCCACCCGAACACTGTCCGGGGGTCAAACACAGACAGGTGGCAGCCCCAGTCGCGAGGCCACATCTGCACCGACTCACGGTAAACGTGTGCAGGGCCAGCAGGAAGAGCCCCGGGATCTCGGAGCGCAGCCACTGGTTCCATGCGCTGTCTCGGTCCACGTCCTCGCGTGACGACGACACTTCAAAATCACCTGACCGGAAGGAGGGGGGTGGGAGGGAGAGTAAGAAGGTACGAAGGGGAACCTTCTAACTCTTTCACAGTGACGCGTTCTTCGCGTGCGTCACCCTGCAGCCAACCTCTCTGCTCTCGTGTGTGAACGTGGGTCAGTTTGGTTTAATCGTTCAGAATGAATGGGGCATGACCCTGGCCCTTGTGCAATTTATTATTTTCCATGAGATAATACCAAACACATCATTCATGTGTGTGTGTGTGTGTGGCCTGCAAGCAAAACTTCTGACCTCTGTGATTGCCAACAAGGGGTCAAATACTTATTTCCCTCATTAAAATGCAAATCAATTTATAACATTTTTCACATGCGTTTTTCTCGATTTTTTTGTTGTTATTCTGTCTCTCACTGTTCAAATAAACCTACCATTAAAAATATAGACTGATCATTTCTTTGTCAGTGGGCAAACGTACAAAAGCAGCAGGGGATCAAAGACTTTTTTTCCCTCACTGTATGCATTAGTTCTGCCCGTACCTCTTTGTGCCTGTGTAGTGGGCAGGCAAGTGTGGTGGAGCAGCAGGTCCAGCACACGGGGTGTCCAGCAGAGGAGAGGAACTCCCCGTGGCCGTGGCCGGGGAAGCAGAGGTCGGCGGCGCTGGGAGCGGCGTCAGTTGCGCGGCGTCTGTGGGAGAAGGCACAGGCCTCTGCTGAAGAATATCATCCGCAGACACATCACACGGCTTGCCGGACACGTCACACACTCGGCCCTGTGATTGTGGAGGTGAGAGAGGTTCGCGCGTGGCAACGAATGGCTTGTCGCTGGACAAACATCGACGGCAACATCGGGAGAACGCGGCACGAACTCGTGCAGAGTTTCTGGCACCGTATCAATTTACACTACTTGTAGGTATGTACGTTGAACCTCTTTCGCGCCGTACGTCAGCCAGCCGTGCTAATCGGAGGTGCAGATGGATGCAATTGAAGGAAGTGGAGCAGAGATTTCAAAATGAAACAAAAGAAATTGATACAGAAATTATACAAGTCCAGGGGACTTCACCAAGGCCGTGTTATCGCAGACTCTGACAGAGCACAAAAGAAGACTGGCAATGGCAAAAAATGGCTTCATAACTATCATTGTCAGATGGCACACTTGCACCTTCAGTCTTCAGTCGGCGTCAGTAATTTAAGAATGCACGCACGATGCGTGACACCAACTAAAATGGCATCGATGCTGACTAATCACATCCTCTCCAAGATGTGGAACTCAAGAGACATGGATGCCTCTTCCAAACAGGACTACCCTTGACAATTGAGTTGTCGCCTGGGTAAAGATAAAATGAACTAGGAGATTTCAACTTGAAAATCCAAACCATCGCACCAACAGTAATGGACGGAATCCTATGTAAGGCGCACACTGCAGGAGCTTCAGGTAGACTCTGGTACCTGCTTTAACGTCTGTGTGAGAAGCATCTTCTCCCACTGAAATTCAAACAAAGTTGACAGTTAGACAGGACATGTTTTAAAACATCCGCAGTAAAATTCAAGTATGTATACCATTAAAGTAAACTATTTTTTATTTACCAGGTAAGGCCCATTGAGAGCTATTAAGCTCTTTTTCAGAAGCGACCTGGCCACAAATTATAGCTTAACGAAGTGGCTTATCACGTGGAAATTTATAGTAGCCAAATACTCTAAACGCATTACTTACAAATAGCTCACAAAGCGGTTATCCTCCCACTACCCTTGGGTTACCTCCTGTCCCGGTCCAGCCGAGACAGTCTGTGAATTGGCATCTGTGTTTGGGTGGCATGAATTAATTTGTACCGAGATCTGGTACCGGTACTGTGCTGAACTTTACTACTGCATGGTTGTTGACAGACCTAGACAGACTGAAACATAGGTCTGGGTTTGATCTCCATAGTGGAAAAGGTGGTAACCCGAAAACTAACCCAAACCCTTCCACATTCAACGATAAACACTTTCAAACCGAGTTCGCTAGGAAATGACCCCACTAAACCGCACGTATGTAAACGTTTCACTTCAGTGGTTCCTCCGCCGCGTGCGAACGATGAAGTGCACGGCCTCTCGTGATGATGACCTCACACCCGCATGGCTGCACGAAAGGCGGTGCTGACGAGCATGAGGCAGGTGGAAGAGGCAAAACGAGGAGGCAAGATTAGAGTGCTGTAGTCGGTGGGGTATAGTGGGGCCTATTTCCGAATGATTGATTTATGCGGAAATGAAATTGGTCAAGAGTCCGTTACTTTGTAAACATTAGCATGTATCTACTTTAATACCAAGTCTGCAGGGGTGGGAAAGATGAGGTCTGTTCATTCTGGTGGGCAAAGGTAATTTAGACACTCCAAGTTAAGTCTGGTGGCATAAGGATGAAATGCACCTTACAAATGTAAATAATAATGATTATTAATCAATCTTCTTCTTCACTCCCAAGGTGTTCCAACCAGGGTTAGGCCATGTAATGATCTGACGTGCTGTACACTTGTACAGTGTTACTGAATTATTGTATCTTTATGAATTCAGTGCCCTTTCTGCGACCTTTCCCTAGATACCCCTCTGGTGTATAACCTGGCCTGCAGACGTCAGGGCCGTAAGCCGAAGATCCCTTTCCCTGCCAGCAGACAGCGCTATACTGTTACATTACGATTCTATGCCAAAACACAGGGAATCCTCTACTTACGATCATTCAACTTACGAACTTTCAGAGATATGATCAAACCTGTCCGTATGTCCAGTTTCCTGTTCGGACCGAGAGTCGTAAGTTCAACTGCCGCACAATAGGTGGTGATGGTGGCATCTACATCTGCAGAACGTGAAGAACCAGAGGCAACTATTAAAGCCATTCCCCGTGTTTAGTGTACAAGCCGTAAAACGTGTTTGAAATCGACGGGAGTAAAGTTGGGCTCACGAACAAATCGACTTACGAACAGACCTCTGGAACCGAACTCGTTTGTACGTACAAGAGTCTGTATATGGTGGTCACTCTGAACAACACAGACCCAGCCTCCTTTTTACTATTTTTGGTCCATTAGGACATTACCAGACCCATGTTTCTGTGCTAACGACCACACAATACACATTAGACGTGTCACAACAGGTCACGTTAAATAGTCTAAACTTGTCTGGAGTAAGTCGCATATGGTAGACATTTCTGCACATTTGCAGAATTACATGTCAATGATAAAGGAACCATGTGTATTGCATTACACAGGTGTTTTGATCATGTGTGGATGCAGATTCCCGCAGCAATACAGGGAATAGGTTGTTCGCAGAGCCACTGATTAATCAGAATCAGAATCTTTTTTATATCCTGGAGGAATACGAAAATACACTTTTTTTGCTAATTGGCCGTGTCGGGTGGTGGGGGGTTACGACACATTTATAAATAAACGCGATCTAACCCAAAAACCTTTATTATGAAGGATTGTTTTTATTTACATGCGTTTGGGTAATTTGTTTACCTTTCTTGTACTTTGCACTGCTATCGTATTTTTGTATTGTTTGTTGTTGTAACGTTCTCACCCGCCCCTACTGGACGTCTGTGAAAAAGTTCTTTGTAGCTCATCAAATTCCTCCAGTATAAATACACATGCCGATTCTGACATTCATTGTAAGTATGTAATGTTGAACTTCTTTCGCACCGTATGTAACCGACCATGCTAATCGGAGGTGCAGAGGAAGGGCAACAAACTAAACACAAACAGCGTGTTGACGGTGTGTTTAATGGTTCCCTCAGCCATTGGGATTCACACTCTTGGCTTAGGACCACTCATGGAGGATGAATGAGCATTGCCTCCGCCCCTGCGTGTTGCGATGCTCAGAGCGAGGTGACAACTCTCATTCCGTGCGTTCTCCCCCCCCCACCCCACAGCATCAACAACAAGAGACAGCAGCTGGAGTTGGAGATCATGAAGATCCTGCAGAGCAAGGGGGACCCTGACAACAACAACATCGTCACCCTCCTGGACAACTTCACCTTCCGGGGACACAACTGCGTCGTCCTGGAGCTCATCAGGTGAGTGTCATGGTGTCCGATGAACACCGATCCAAAGACAAAGATTAACCAGTATAGCCTGAGAAGATTGTTGGGGCAAGTGCTGTTAGCAAGTAGCGCCTATGAAGACGGGCAAGGCACACGAGGAGGTGGGTGGGCAGCACCACGCCCGGCAGCCTTTGTCTCCCCAGTGGCGATGTTTACACACCGCACCAGGTACTCATTTGAGGCTGAGTCGATCTAGGGGAGGCCCAGGATTGGTTCAAATAATCGTCACCGGTCTTGGCCGTGAGCGGGAATTGTAGAGCAACGCGCTAAACGCCGCACCACCGCTCCCCCAAACACCGATGCGTCCGTGTGTTCACACACATGAGTCATTTGGATGTAGAATAAATGTCCGTAGGCTTTCAGAATGCCCTAGAATTATTGTCTTTGTACACGGCTCCATGGTCAGACATAACTCTTTATAATGCCTTCCTGCCTCATTGACTATCTTTTGAGTTGAGCGGCAACCCTGTATGGTTACTCCGTGCGGCTACGCCTCAGTCAAGCACGTGTGCTCCCGTTCAAGGGGCCAATCAGGGAATGGGTCACAAGCAGGAAGAAACTGTAACCGTTCACGTTTTGTGCCGTCACGCAGCGGAGACCTCCTCCAGAAGCTGGACGAGACCTATGGCTTATACATGACGGAATTGAAGCCGTACGTGGGCTCCATGCTGCGGGCCCTGGCAAAGCTGAAGGCGATGCACATCATTCACGCGGATCTGAAGCCGGTTATTAAACTAAGCAGCCCGCTGCGTCTTTTGTCCGTCAGTATGGAGTTAGTGCCTCAGGTCGTGCAGTTGTAGAAAATGAGAACACTCTTGTAAACCTTAGTAACAGGATTTCGAGATATCTTATTCTACACCGCAACAACACTCATGCCACGACTTGCTATTTCATAAACACAGATAGCCAAAACTTGCATAGAAATACAACTTTTCACGTGGATCTCTGTTTGCTCTCAACAACCAACGCTCCGCGGAACATTTAATATTTTCTAATTTGCGTTAAACAACAACGACCACTGCCCTAAGCAACAATTCCGAATGCCAAAGCTAAATGATGGGCGTAGCAGTGGTGGGGTAGTTCGCAAACTGCACTCAGAGGTTAATGACCCGAATTCGATTTCTGGCCACGGCTAAAACCAGGGTTTGGGCGATATCTGAACCGGTCCTGGATCCCATTGCCTTCAACAGCCCCTGAGCAGCATGGTGAGGTATGGCCATACAACCCCCTTGATTAACACGGCATGGGGTAGGGAGATCTTTAAGCATGATTACATTTACAAAGGGCATTAAGTGTTCAACAAAAATGAGTACATGAAATCCTTGAATAAACCGCCATGAACCAATTCAACAAGACGCAATCTCACCGACACACCACGAGTTTCACTGACAACCACTCTGTCATTTTTGCAGGCAAACATCTTGGTCAAAGACCACATCAGTGGCAATATCAGGCTCACGGATTTTGGCCTGAGCATCAGCGAGACCTGTCCAAGTGAGTGATCTAGCTGCCCTGTGTGTGTGTACGTGTGTAGCAGCATGTGTGTGTGCGTGTCACAGAGTTTGTGGGGAGCGGTGGTGTTAACGGTTAGCACGCTGCGCTACGAGCCTGTTTAAGCTATATGGGGGGGTCTTTGTCTTCGTGCTGTGGTGGTGTGGTGGTTAGCACCGCTTAAACAAAGTGTGGTAATGACACTGATACCCTTCAAACGTTACATTTCGTCAATCATTTGGCCAGGATTTCAACTCTCAACCTCCCAGTTTTGAGGAGGGTAGTTGTCAAACAATAACCAGTAAACCGGTAACAATTTTCATAATCGATTGCTGGTATTGAAAGTCTGGAGCCAGTAGCCAATCCCATTGGAATTTTCATCGCGGATGGCTGATTAACGTGTGATTTACATGTGATTTACGTTTGCAAATGTACAGATCGCATGGCAGCCCTAAGTACCTTTGTCCTCATTCCTCACGTAACCTTTTCCCGTTCCGAGACGTCTGCACGTTACAGGGTGGTGGTAGGTGTCCCCGGTTCATCACTGAATCTTGAAACGTGCAAAGCGGCTCGGCGTTAATTTTATTCAGAGAGGCGTCGCAGCGCCGTTGCTTTTAAAGAAGTTGTTACTCACCGCAGAGAACTCTCGCGACACGACAGCTGCACTCTATGATAGCTGGCACCAGTGTAATGAAAATAATTTACATTTCTAAGTGCTACCCAGCTGATACACGCATTTACGTGGGCGATCTTTGTCATTGTGCGTATTTTGAGTGCCATACGTGACTGCGTGTGCATACCCTCATCTATTCAGCACTTCACAAGTACAGGTGAATAATGTGCAAGTGCCACCTTGTTTGGTCACCTGTCTGTCCGTGTGCTGCTAGGAGCTTGGTGTCTTGGCTCGATGTGGTACATGGCCCCCGAAATGTACTTTGGGCTCCCGGTGACATGCAGCGCGGACATGTGGTCACTCGGATTTGTGGTGGCCGAGATGCTCCTCGGGAACCCGCTCTTCAAGACAAGCTCGGAAGACCACATCGGCTATCTCATCCAGGTATCTGACGCGTAGGAAAACACCATTGCATATATATCCAGTTGGTTATAAGGTCCTGCTGTTGAGCTACAAGGCTGTCAGTGGGTTAGCCCCACAATACTTACAGGAGCTGATCCACTCATGTACACCAATGAGGTCCTTGAGATCTTCTGATCTCCTACTCAGTTTTCTGAGGTCAAGTCTCAATTCCTGGGGGCGATCAGGCTTTTTGCCAGTGCAGCTCCAAGACGATGGAACGCGTTGGCCTCTGATAACAAGACAGAATTTTTAAAGCTATTTAAATCTCGCCATGAAAACTCACCTCGGTAAAATGGCCTATTCCCCATTGTTTTGGTCGTCTCATTTCCTCGTTTTGGTCGTCTCATTTCCCTGCTTTTCATACACGGGGCGCATTGGGATCATCGGATTAAATGCGCCTTACAAATATTAATTATTATAACATATACATACTGATGAATTCTATAATTTTTATTGTAACAAACCTCGAGCCCGATACGGCACCACCAAACCGGGCGTCGTATTTCCGATGGGACCGTTCCAACTGCGCCATATAAAGGAGGAGGGAGGGTTTAATTCGAATTTGAACCAACGATGGAGTCCACGATAAACAACAACAGCAGCAGCAGCAGGGGGTTGGTTATGACTGATGGCGCACGACGATCCACCAGCGTACAGACCCGCTGTGCGATGGCTCATGCGACAAAGCTGGTTACGTGCAGGGCTGTCGTCATCCTCTGGGCCTTTCACTGGTCACAAAATGTCGCTCAGCTGCCGGTACACGGGAGAGGAGTGGACGTGTTCACTGCGTGATCACGCACCATTTGCATGAGTAAAGAAGTAAAGAGAGATTTCGGGATCATCGGTAATACCAAATAATCAGAGCGTCAGGCTGATGTCCTTCGGAATGATTACTATTGTTATGATTATTGTGGTTTGTTGTTAATCCCCAAGGCTTTCAGAGCCTGTGTTGGAGAGCAACGAAGCCACACGTAGTAACCACGTCATAAATTAAAGACCAAATATGTATGCTTCGCTTGATGATAGAGATAAATATCTGCAAACAGTATGTACAAGAGCAGGCAAAGTTAATTGTTCATCGACGTTTCAATGAGACAAAGAGCAGCGTATGTACGCTCTGTTCACTCGAGCGACGGACCTCATCCAACTCATCCCTCTTGTGATCTTGGTTTCAGATGTTGGGGCTCCCACCCAAAGCCATGATTGACGCCTCGACCCACAACATTATCTCCTTTGGTGAATGGACCGGGGGGGTGGTGAGGTGGTGGTGTTGGAGTTCGTAGCTGCTGCTGCTGCTGTCACTGCCCGGAGAGTCGTGGCCGTGCAGCCGCGTGTCTCGTGCTCTGTGCTTGAATAGAAAGGCATGGAAACTGCTTCGCGTAATGTAAAAATGAACTGTGCTTTATTTGGGTTTAAAAGTCACAACGGTCTTGGCAACGTACTCGTCAGTACGTGTTGAATTAGTGTGACAGTAAGGAGTCTTATGAAAAAATACTTTAAAAGGAACGGTTATGTTTAGGTAGCAGAGTATATTTGGAAAACCTTATAGGGATTTGCAATCCAACAGAGGACGTGTGTATTAATTACATGGAATTCTGGCCATCACATTTTTTATAAAGATGAGTGGCCGTTTTTTTTTTATTTCAGCATGATTTAGCACTATTTTAAAAAATTGTGTGGCAGATGCGACAGTATCCTAAATCAGCATAGAGCAGTTCTACCATAGTACAAAACAACCACAGAGAACAACCCTCCACACAAACTGTGGGTCCTTGATTGAGAAATAGATTATGCTTAAAAGCACGCTTGTACAACAAATTACCATCCTCTCCAAGTGATGCAAATAATAATATAATACTAAAATAAACATCAAAGTGTCTCTTGATTTAAAGCTTTCGTGACTGCAATGATTCATCTTCTTTGTTTTTTGTAAAGTCACGTAGAATGAGAATAAAATAATAAATTGATAAAATAAAATAACACAATAATATTCTCACGACGTTTCGGCCACAACACAAGCGGCCTTCATCAGGTGAAGGGGGCGAGACTGTCTGGTAGGACAGCGCTGGAGTGAGAGAGCCACGTTCAGATCACGGCTTTTAAGCTGTGTGAGAGGAACAAAGAGCCTTGACACAGGAATTAGCATAAAATTTAGCATTGAAATGGCTGAATGATTAGCTTGTGACTGGTCACAGAAATAGCTATGTTAAAAGTTAAAGCATACACATCCGCAGAGGCACCCATTGTTAAAAGGAATTAGCATAGAATTTAGCATTGAAATAGCTAAGTTAAGGCATACACATCCGCAGAGGCACCCCTTGACAATGGGATTAGCATAGAATTTAGCATTGAAATGGCTGAGTGATTCGCTTGTAACTGCTACAGAAATAGCTACGTTGAAGTCAGAGCATACACATTCACCGAGGCACTTAGTACAAATCAAACAGGAGAATTTAGCATTAAAATAACTAGGCGAATTTAGCATTGAAATAACTGGGTGATTTGCTAGTGACTGGTCACAGAAATGACTACACATCTGAGCTATTCAAAGAACCAAAGAAGATCAAAGTGTCTCCTTGCTCAAACAAGTATCAGGAGGTTCTCGTCTCCTCCGGTGACCCAGAGTTGAGAGTGGGAATTTCACTTTCACGCTTAGGAGCCATCCTTTCCACACGACTACTGCAAACGTCTCACAAACGGTTACAAATTTTATCGACCCTGGAGGGATGACAGGCTGTAGTCGACCGCCAACATGGAATCATATTTGCAAACATCGCAATTGGAGGGTTAAGGACCGCCCCCGCATTGTACTGATCGCCACAACTAATTCAGTGTTTCTCTCTTTTTCTCTCTCCAATAAACAGACAAAAAGAATCGCCCCGTCGTCAACGGGAAACGGATCGTCCCGTGCTCCGTGTCTTTGAAGGCGGTTCTGGGAACCCGCAATCAAAAGTTCATCAATTTTCTCCGCGGGTGCCTTCAGTAAGAGACTTGTTACTATTGTCTACATTTCACCTCGTACAAATAATTAAATATAAATCACTTTGCGTCTACCATCAACATTACTGGAAACGATCTTAGACCTCACGCGTCGTTTGGGCTAGGACTGCAAAGTTTTGTGTCACACCGGGGCATCGTTTCTTCATCTCGTCGCTTTTTCAAATAAATATCGTTTCTGACAAAAGTGTTGAGGATAGAATTGCTCATTTCACCCCAGACCACGATTCAATGAAGCGATTTTAGAATGCAACAGGCACCTGACTCCCTCCGTATGCCTCCTTGGCAGGTGGGATCCCCAACGTCGCCTCACACCCACGGAGGCCCTCAACCACCCATTATTGTTGGGCGGCAGGGCCGTGCCACCGCAAGCGAACTTCCCGCCTTGCCCAGCCATGGACACGGAGCCGGTGGCGGCCTGCAGCCTCTTGGCAGTCCCCCGTCTCAGCCAGGGAGATTGCCAAGTCCCTGCTGCAAGGAGGCAGACTTCGGAGTCCACTTGGTCAAATCAGAATACTGCAGGCTCAGTTTCTGGGAGCGAGTGGGCTTCAAACTCTGATTGGGGAATGGAGTCGGAGTGGGGAGTGGAGTCGGCAGGTGACTGTGCGGTAACACGCCTGTCTGAAAAACTATTCGATCAACGTGACAGCACCAATGACGTCATCGTTGAAGAGGAAATGGAGCCGATGGTGGCCTGCAGCCTCTCGGCAATCCCCTGTCTCTGTGAGGGAGATTTCCAAGTCCCTGCTGCAAGCGAGCAGACTTCGGAGTCCACTTGGTCAAATCAGAATACTGCAGGCTCAGTTTCTGTGAGCGAGTGGGCTTCAAACTCTGATTGGGGAATGGAGTCGGAGTGGGGAGTGGAGTCGGCGGGTGACTGTGTGGTAACACGCCTGTCTGAAAAATTCCCCAAAGTGGTGGCACCAATGAGGAGGAGGAGGAGATGGAGTTGGCCACGAGACAAGAGTGAGTCTCCACGCAGAAGTGCACCTTGAGAAAAATGTGTATTGGGGAGGTCATTCAGACAAAGTGTCTCCTGATATAAATTAGCATATAGCAAACACCATCATCATCATAAATTAGTTATTTGAGTAAATTACACATTCCTATAGCAAGGGCAAGTCTATTTATATTACAACCACTGTTGATTCCCACAATGTAGTATTCACGATTGAGAGGAAGAAAAAAATATTGAGGAAACATGAGATTTGGGTTCTGTATCAGATGAGACAAGTTCTGTATTGTAAGAACGGGGAATCTGTTTCATGAGGAGTTGTGAAATGCGGATTCTGTAATGGCATTCACCTCTTTAGTTCATCTCACTTGAAGATGTAAATATCCCAGGGCTCCACAGGATGTAATATCTTATCCCTAACCTCATCTCCACCAATCTGCAGCTAAATGCATTCCTAGTAAAAATATATATCTTAATTATAAATATATGAATTGCACTGCATCCCACTTGGAGGTGCTGCGGTTAGAGCACTCCACGATCACTGTACGCTTGCGAGTTCAAAATCCAGGTCAAGAAGGTTAACAGCTTATTTATCAACCCGAGCTATAGTCAAATAATGAATCCCATTTTGTGGGAAGTCAACAGCGGTGATCCTATTATACACCACCATTGGCTCCTGTTATAGGAATGTAGCATTCCGCTACTGGCCATAGTGAGAGATGTGTGGCATCCTCCTACCTCGCATTTGAGCGGCCGGACACATGTGAGGTGCACTGCAGCAACCAGTGTAAGCACAGCCGAGAATGCACGATGGGGCAGACGGTGGCATTATAGATACGCGCATGTCTGTACGTTGAAATAATTTTGAACGCGTACGTAGCCGATCGTGCTAACCGTAGCCGACCGTGCTAACGATGGCGCGTGCGTCCATTTGCCAGGCGGGGCCCTGCTCTCCAACCAGGCAACAACAACAACGAGGAGGATGATGATGATGCCGTCGACAAGATTGGGCCAAAGGCGTCACGCGGGCCTGGACGGAGATTCTCCCGCCTGAGGCGGAATATTCGGGGGATTCTGCGATTCATTCGGGAGCACTGTTTCTGTTACCGTGACGATAGCGCTGAATAAATCCTGTCATGCGGCTGGGCCCTCCCTGCCCTGTGTACATATTTTTCAATATTACTGTCGTTTTTATCTCGCTTCTTTCTGGTCCAATGACTCCAAGACTCACGGTTTAAACTAAAGATCCCAGTGGTCCTCAAAAATATTTATGGGGACTCCTTCACTTAAAAAACATTCAACTTAGAAAGTCTCAGAGATACAAAGAAACCTGTCCATATGTCCAGTTGCCTGTTTGTACCGAGATTCATAAGTTCAACCGCCACGCAATAGATGGTGGTGGTGGCATCTACATCTACACAACGTGAAGAACCAGTGGCGTCTACGTCTACAGGAGATTATACAACTCTTAAAGCCATTCCCTGTGTTTAGTGTACACGCCGTACAACATGTTTGGAATCGACAGGAGTAAAGTTGGACTTACGAACAGACTTCTGGAACCTAACTCGTCCGTAAGTAGAAGAGTCCCTGTATATGGTGGTCACTGAACAACGCAGACCCAGCCTCCTTTTTACGATGTTTGGTCCATTAGGACGTTACCAGACGCATCTTTCTGTGCTGACGACCACGCGATACACATTAGACGAGTCACAACAGGTCACGTTTAATACTCTAAACTTGTCTGGAGTAAATTTTGATTTAAAGCTTTCGTGACTGCAGTAATTCATATTCTTAGTTTTTTCGGTAAAGTCACGTTGAAGGAAACAACAAAATAATAATATAATATATATGACCGTTTGAGTTATGGTCGAAACGTCGTGAGAATTTTTTTATTGTTTTATATATATTTTATTATTTTGTTGTTTCCCTTCAACGTGACTTTACCGAAAAAACTAAGAATTGTCTGGAGTAATTCGCATACGGCAGACATTTCTGCACATTTGCAGAATTACATGTCTATGGGAAAGGAACCATGTGTATGGCATTACAAGGGGTGCTTGGTCGTGTGTGGATGTAGGCTGTTGGCAGTGCCACTGATTAATCAGAATCTTTTTTTCATCCTGGAGGAATCCAATGAGCTATGAAGCTCTTTTCACATATGTCCAGTAGGGGCGGGTCAGCGAGGTATGTACAAAAACGATATGAGAGGCAAGATGGAGAAAATGTAAGCATGTTGCTAAAAATACAAAGTACATAGATTCCTGCCGATTTGTCAACAAATGCAAGTTTGGGCAAGGCAGCAACACAACAACAGCACCAGACCACGACAAGACAACGCACAGTCCCTCAATTACATTGCAAATTAAAATCGAAAGTTCAATGCGCGATATTTGAAACAGCGTTACTAAATGGCAATATTCCCCTCGAATACCGAATGAACGAGGCTAAGACGCTTGCAGTAATGTTCAAATATGCATCGCAAGCCATTCAGAAGTGGAAGGCCTCACGTGACCACAGGGCACCACGGTGACTGGGAGATGTTAACTACCTCCCCTGGTACGCAGGAGGTCGTGGGTTACATCCCAACCCTGACGCATGCTGTATATTTGTCTGCTATAAATGTCCACGTGACGATAAGCCACTTCGTTGAGCTATCATTTGCGATGGCCAGGTCGCTTCTGAAAAACTGCTATATATGCTCAGTGGGCCTTACCTGGTAAAATATAAATAGTTTGTCAATTAGTAAATAAATGAAGTATATAAGTTCCAATTTCATTCATACATACATTTCCAAGCTTGAGAAAGGCAGTAAAACAATAGCAAAAACAGCCACAGTCCACACCAGGAAAACATACAGTGCCTCGGTAAAATTATACTTTAAAACTGAACTGTTGATACATTAAGAATACAAAAAATAGTTTAGTTAAAAATAATTTGGTTGATAAGGACCTGGGTAGTGATCTGCGATTATTGAGTGGGGGTTTGGGAGTCGCTGACTGGGAGGAGTGGGAACGGGTGAAGCCGGATCTGCCACGCGTTGCGCTCACCAACTCGAGCTTCGCCGGGACAGCAACAAACGAAGAGACGGAGAGAGGAGCTACCCCGGGTTTACATCGCCACGACTCACGACGCACACAACACACACGGCACATGCCCAGGGGGAGGAGGGCGATGACCACCCCACAGTGCGATAGCTACGACTCCCCTTTCATTTAGTGAGCCATCCTCACACAACGCTGCACGGAGTGTGCAGCGTTATCAATGAACACGGCACTACCACTGCACGGAGTGTGCAGCGTTATCAATGAACACGGCACTACCACTGCACGGAGTGTGCAGTGTTATCAATGAACACGGCACTACCACTGCACGCGAGCAATCGGCTGCTTAGTGAGTTACACGGCACGGTACGGAGCTATTAACGCGACACGAACCACAGCGTGTTCCCGGGGTACTCAACTACCTTAGTTTCTCAACTACCGGGATTACTCAACTCAATATTTCAAGAGGCGCAATGCACTGTGGTGAATACGAGACAGTGGTCCTTCATAAACAACATCACCAAACAGTCTTTAAAGAGCAGCATGCGGCACCGGGAGACGCAGATTGCCAACCCCTGAGCTATTCTATTCGTGCGCATGAGGGCAACATGTTCAGGAGCCATAAGCCAATGTCCGAGGTCTGCTGGTCACGACGAGAGGGCTTCATGTAGGGTTACAATTCCTGCTCCTCCTGTTGTTTGTGGAGTGACTCATGCAGCCAGCTGTGGCTCTAGGGTTTGGTGATACATGTTATTTATGTAGTTTATTGTTAAAAATTCGGTCACAGTTCCTACGATCACTGTTACATTGCATGTATATCTTTATTTTGGTGATTTCTAAAAGTTTTTTGGTTTGGCCATGTTTTTGTTTATTGTAGTACGGAGTTAGACTGATGGCCTTAATCTAAGTTTTCTTGTTGTTGTTGTTGTTTGTCTTGCATCCCACTGGGATTTTTGCACACAGCGTTGGTGTACGGTGCTATATCAGGAATATTTTGACGTTTTTTCCTGGATTTTCTGTTTGCACATGCACAAAGTCACTGTTTTTGTCTTTTTTGTTTGTTGAGGTTGCACCCGATTCAAGAGCCGAATGGCTCACAGGGCTATACCAAATAAATGAAAACTAAACTAAACTAAAACTACTCCGTTGAAGGAGCACAAACGACTGTGGTTCACAATATCATGAATAGCTTGGGTTGGATGGTCACAATCGCACTGTGGCTTGACTTTAATTTTCTATTGCGTCGTTTCACGTTGTACGATCTGTTCTGGATGACCACAGTCAAACACTGGAGAGTTTAAAATTTTCCATTTGTGCATCAGGTATCCGCATCTGCCATGGTTTGTGCAGATGCGGTTTAGGGGGACCATGATCTTCGTAGAATATCAAGCCCAGGGATCTTCTGCGTTGGATTTTTCACAAGGTGTGTCAGTTCTTTTGAACTTACACTGATCATGTCGACTCTCTGCAGTGGCAATGTGAAACTATTAAAATAAAAAGGGATACAATTTTTTAGAAGTTGATTCTTACACGTGCAATTCAATACATGAATTGTCAGCTTAATAATAAATATTAATCGAGTTAACCGATGTATCGCGCTGTTACTACTAACTAGCACAACTCTTTATTACGATCACAGCATGTACAAAGTTAAATTTTAATTAAAAATATATTTCCTAAAGTAATGATGGTTTATTCAAACTGTGTGCAATATCAAGCAACTTCGGAATGATTTCTGAAGCACTGCTGCAATGTTTGGTGCACTGCGATACTAACGCGGCGATCCGAGTTGGATTCCTAGCCATGGCTAACGTCAGTGGTGACTGATATCTGAACAAGTCCTGAACCTAATCCCCGCCCCCTTCACCAAGCGTGGTAAAGTTTGGTGCAACAACCCCCATGACCAAAGCAACGTGGCAGTCAGGCAGATCACGAGGTGAGCAGAGGGGTGAGGAGGAGGGCACTTTGGAGGGGACTGCCAAACCTCGAGTCGCGAGCACACAGCGCCGTCTCCTCGTACAACACGGCGCACCGATGGGCACCGCCGCTGCTGCCACCGGGCTTGGCCTTCTGCGCCAGTTTTACCAGGTTGGCCACGGGGCCGTGCCCAAGGTTGCGGCAGGAATGCACGCCGTAGTGCTGCCCCACAGCGCAGTCCACGGCCGGCAGCTGCAGAGCACACAGCCAACAACAGAGACCTGGAACCCTCTCTCTTTCGTTTGGAGGCGGCCGAGTTGCTAGCAGCCCTTTTCCACTGGCGCATCCGATCCGTGCCAGCGCGTAGCACCCCCACGGAACGGGTGGTTTTCCATTGGCTAGTTGCTGTGCCGATATAAAATCAAACTGTAATACGTCGCCCTTACAAGACCACTCAAGATGGACCAGGGGCCAAACAGGTCCAGAGGTGGTGCTAATAATAAAGTGTCCATTGCGTACGACGTGAACAGCGTTAATGTGACTGCACAAATTTATGGAAACATGGCCGAGTGGTGGTTCTCGGTTCAAGCCCAGCATCCGCCCTGGTTAATGTTGCCAGTTTATTCACCACAAACAAAGAGATCTGTTTCACAATGTATGATAATAATCCTGTGACGCTGTATTAAAAAAATTGAATTGGCCACGTGTAACCGCATCATGTTGCAAATTTGCCAAATCAGATCAAGTACTTGCAAATTACTTTATCGGGGAAAAAACCATGTAGGAAACTCAAACATCGCTCCCAAATGGCAGACATGTCCATTCACAGGCCAGTAGTGCGTGCACCACGTGCCAAATAGGAACAGCTGCCATGGGGGGGGGGGGCCCCCTCGGGTAGACTGCCGCAGAGCAATGGAATGCTTGAGATGAGACGTTGCTGTAAGGCGCTTTGAGTTGAAGAGTTTATTTACGTGAGCGCCCTATATCTCCAAATCCTTATCCCCATCTCTGAGCCACCCCTGTGGCCCCTACTGGGGCCCCGTGTCTCACCGCTGCGGTGTCGAGGCTGCCGCACTGGTGGATGAACTCCAGCAGCTCGTCGCGCTTTGGGCAGAAGCTTCCCGCTGTGGCTCCAGATCCACCCAGGACAGAGATCACAACCCCAGTCTCCTCCAACAGCTACCACAGACACAACAAATCCGTCAACATCAGTTGGATGACACCGAGGCGACCGCAAGGCAAACACCAGCTTAAAGCTAAACGATACGCATGGAGCTGCATCTCACAATGCAGTGCACGAAAACTGATTAAATAATACAGATTTAAGTTTGCAAATTAACACAAAATTCGTTCTCAATTTTAGTTTTCCAAATGCGCTATCGGCGTAATGTCAAGAGACAAATAAATCATCCATTCGTAAATCTCGCATAGCCGTGCAGGCCCTGTGTCATAAAATGCGGTGGGTGGCCTTTTATCTTGTACACAATAGGAGCCAACACTTTCACATTAGCTGTGTTATGAGATTGTGTGGCGCACGAGAGTCAAGCTGAAATTGTTATTCTCAGAGATGGAATTAGGAAAATGAAGTGCAAAACCCAAGTTTAATGAGACTGTAATTTTGTGCAGTCGCTGGTGACTGGGCTCGGACGATCGACTTGATAAGACTTGAGACCTCGGTTTCAACCCAAGCGGTCAAAATCCAGATTCAAGCCCAGAATCTCATTATTGCCAAATCACCGCTTTGATCTCTGAGCCACCCGTCCACTTTGCATATATAGTGTTATCATTTATTTTATCTGAATGTCACCGCTGTACACTCAATTTTAACGGTGATTTTCAATATCTACCTTTGGGATGTTTGCCAAATTCACAGATATTTTTTAAGAGTGACAAGAGAAAACCCATGCATCTTACGTGACACTTTGTTGTGCTCTGCATTGGCAGTGATTACATAACGCTTAAACGTATTTGTGTTATCGACAAATGAGTTTTAAGTTCGTAATAATAAACTAATATTACCGCGCACAATTTTGAAAACAAACTTAACATTGAGCGCCACTCGGAGGCGATAAGTACACTCAAACTTTGCACGGGCAGTGTCGTACACCTACTTGCTGTACTGCCTCTTACCAGCTGGAGGCGGGTGGGCTCACGCACGCCACGTACGCACCTGGGCGTTGCGATGGAGGATGTCCAAGAAGGAGCCGAGGCCCAGGCTGGGGAGGTCGCGCGAGTCAAAAGCTCGGCAAGCTGCTTCTCCACGCGTGACAGCGCGGGTAGGCCCAGGGGCTCTGCCATCTTATTTGCGTGGCTCAGCAGACGGACCAGATGCTCGGCTACCGCCTCTGCGAAGGAGAGAAGCAATGCCATTGTAGGAGAGGACAACGATGCTGTAACTCGCTCCAATAGACTCAACAACTGCAACTCTCTCTCTGCCCCCCCACCTCCACGTCTCATCTACGGCCTCCCGATAAGTTTCATCATCACTCTCCAGATGACTCAAAAAACAAGTTTAACACGAAGGCCTTCGCGACCAATATTATCCATAATTGAGATTTTTGGGTTAGGTCACGTAAATAGTGCATATTAACGCGTATTATTGAGTGCATGTTTACATGATCTAACCCAAAAATCTAGATGGAGTAAAAAAACCACTGGCAAACTTCTCACACCCGTATGCAAGACGATATCGCCCCAATATTCGAATTGTTCAACTATCCCCCGAACCAGTCCAGGATTAATTTCAAGATCACACTCAACATTCTGAAGGTCCTCCGTGGTCTGACCCCCTATGTACAATACAAGAAACTACATTTTATTCAGATTGTGCTTTCGATATCGTGTCATGAGACGGAGTATCCACTCGGATCTCTCACGGAGCAGCGGAACCCGTCCTATTGGAGAATGGCCCGCAGAAGAGAACATCACAAAGCTACCTCTGACATTGCTTCTAGTGACCTCTGGTCCACAGAGTAAAGGGAAGCACATTCCCACCCACTCTGTTGAGCCGATATTGGACTTGGTCAAATTAAGTGCATAGCCATTTATTTAGTAAGTTTTGGCTTTTTTTGACAGTCATTAATGACCGAGCTGAGACCTTCAACTGGCTGCACTTGACAAAAGCAAGTTTAATCACAGGTGGTTACCCAGATTCGAACCCAGGATCTCAGCGTTTCCAGCTCAATGCTAATAATCTCTCTCAGCCACCCGGGTCATCTCGACGTAGATTTGACAAACTGATGCGTCGTGATATGCCAAACTCTTACTAATGCATTAGTAATAATCGAGACGAGATGTGAAATAAGGTGTTTAGAGAAGCTACGACAATTCAGCGCGCGTGCAATCCAGTAGACTCTTGATTATCCGTGTGCGGTTTATCTGATTTGCGGATTAACCACGCACATGAGATTTTTACTTATTAATAACTCACGGATTTTCCCTTAGGTCCAAATTAATAATCTAAAAATAGTTATACATTGTAATTCTTGGAAATGTTTGTTACAAGTCACGTGCTTATATCGAGCAAATATGTGCGCCCATGAATCCGAAATCTACGTGATCACCTCGACAGTACAGTAGTTGCATATCTTTACAACAGTGGGTGGAGTTTGATTGATGGTGATTGGCGTGGCTCTGCTATCCACTTAGAGGGCCGAGTCTTCTGCTCGGGAGCAGGAAAGTGTTATCACCGACCACGTGCATCGATCGGTTGATCGTTAGTTTGTGGCATAGAGATCCGCAGAAAATAGATATCTTTGGATCATCCGAGATTTTTTATCATCCGCAGCCATCTTCCCCGTAATTAGCGCGGATAATCGAGAGTCTAATGTATGTGAAAATTTGTCTCCTTACTCCACGGAAGAAGCGGCGGTCTGGTGTCGGGAGTGCTGATGTTGCCGAAAAACGCGGCCGGTTTCTCCTTGACCACGAGGTCGCGAGGAGTCTCGAGGGAGCCACAGCACAGGGCCAACTGAAACAGCTTCCGGGCCAGCGTGTCCCCTTTCACCTGCCCCAGGAAGTCCTGCACACACTGTTGGTGGAATCAACAAAGGACCCAAACCACGTGCAGCCATTGCACTCTGTTGGGACAAATAGAGGGTGATACATGCATAGATGTCCGACCAATTTCAATGCCCCCCCTTACTTTTGTCTCAACGTGTGACTGAATTTTGTGAAAGCGATGGCCCTAAATATTATAGAGGAGAGTTAATTCAGTGGTAGAGAAAGTTTTTTGATAATGGTGGAAGTATCCACAGACTTGAAACATATGGCGATTATCACTCATTAAATAATTCCGAGGACAAATGTATTATGTAAAATCTTTGACAAATGTAAGCAAATGCATGAACTTTCTCGCACGGTAATTTTGTTGCATTAAGTCCAGACGCCATGGCCCCCACCTTCTTCAGCTTATTCACAAAGATGTCCTCGGCGTTCTGGAAGACCTGCAGCACCATCTCGGCCGCCGGCTGTGTCGTGAACTGTCGGCGAAGATCGGCGCTCGTCCCTGGCAAGGGGAACGACTCCAACAGGTATTTCTTGATCTTGTGTGGCCGGCCCTCCACCTCCTGCTTGATGTCACACTCGATGCGAGCCAGCCCACGGTCCATCGCCTCCCGCTCGCCTTTCTGGGCCTTGCCGATCACCTAAACAAACAACACAATGTTAGCAACTGTGGCGGCCACAGGTGCAGGGCAGTGCTGTAGTTGCGATGATGGAACACGTGATGGACGAGTGGTTCAACAGCGAATGCAAGGTGTGCTGCTAATGCACGATTGCAATCGAGAGATGGGATTGGTGGATCATCCTAGCAGCAGTGGCTTTTGGCAAGCCATCGAACAAAGACAGTCACCGCATCACTCGCTTTCAGATGGGCTTCTGCGGCCAACTGGAATGCTCTTCCTTCCGATATTAGGAAGCCATTGGAGCTTTGCACTTTAAAATCTAGATTGAAAACAATTTCTTTAGAACTGCTTTTTGTGTTCAGTTTGTTGTCCTCCACACCTCTGATTGGTACAGTTGGCTACGTACAGTGCGAAAGAAGTTCAACATAAATACATGTGGTTTTACCCAATCCAGTCATTTCTGAGTACTTGTTTAGATTTGCAAATTTTGATTCTGATGCCGGCACACATGTCCTCCTCATTCATTAATAACAACACGGGATTTTTTTTTTACATTATTTGTGAAGAATATAGAAATGCAGTTTTGGATAATACACCCGCAATATTAACTAGGGCGACTCCTGGGATCAAATCGCGAACCTCTGAAACAAGCGACAAATGCACAACCACTCGGGAAAGAAGATTTCTGTAAGGAGCGGTACAGTAAAATAGGCCTCAGCCTTCAATACGATATATATTAACATGATGTACTTACACGAGCAGTTACTTCAGTGCTCTTGTCGCAGCACTGCACCCACAAAACTGAAGTCGTGTTGGAAGTCTGTCTCAGACTGCATGACAAAAGGATACACCACATTCACTTGACAGGGAGACAGGTGTGAAACTTGTGTGCCTGAGCAACTGAGGATAGCTCAGCATTGTGGCCGTGTAAGGCAAACGCAGGGGCGGGGGAATATTGGTAAAAGGCTGATGCAGTGTCACTCTCAGGTGTGAACACAGCGACACGTACGTTGTGGTTGTGTGTCAGCAATTCCAGAACGCATTTAATTCAGAAAGTAAACCCCCTCAAGGGCAACAACAATACATACTTGAGGCAATCTTGATTTGAAACTTTCGTGACTGCAGGAATCCAGACTCTTTGGTTCTTTCGGTAAAGTCACGTAAAATCGAGGAGGAGGCCGCTTTCCTACCTTACAGTTACACGCTAATTTCTCACGTTAACATCACTAGCCCTGGCCACTTCTTTATGACCCATGGGCTACACACATTTCAAACTATTTAAAACAGTCTGCCTCAGCAGCACACCAAGGCTTTATCACCTGATGACGGACGCTTGTGTCGCGCCCGAAACGTCGTGATTTATATTATTTTATACCTACGTGACTTTACCGAAAGAACCAAAGAGTATAACTTGAGGCATCCAATAATAATACAATTCGCAGTCAACAAGCGACGCAATGCATACACACGTACACACACACACACACGCTCGTACACGCAGGCACGGCACGTACGGAAATGCCCAGAGGTATGCTGGTGATACGGATGCCCAGATCGTGAATATCCGGAGCCCCGTATCGTTCCATGAGATGCTTCAGCAAGTCCGGCACCTTGAAGCGTGCCATCACTCCTTTGCCTCGGGAGCTGCGGCTCTTGGCCACGAAGGTCCTAAACTCTGCCACAAACAACAACAACACGAGCGGGTTACGCAGAGCGCATGCTAGGGGAGCAACGACGACGCATTGATTCGGACGTGATCATTCATCCTGAAGATCGCGATATGCACACCGGATCGCGTGCGTAAGAATTTATGTTTTAGATTTGTATACGTTGCGTGTCATTGTTTCACATTGTCCAACACCCACCCACTCCAGTCACTAGAGCCGGCTGTGTTCACGTTTTAAAACAAGGCGTTGAATCTAGAATTTATTCACGAGCCCTCAATCGCGATAATCGATTGATTTGCGACATGGGTGGCTGGGGTGGCGCGTATCGCTTCTGTTTATGTCTGCAAGGAATCACTTGCTGAGCCTTCGTATCATTTCAAATACCAAACAAATTCATGCATCAGTAGGACTGGGGCCTTGAAAAAGGGAAAACATCCGATAAGCGACGTTTCGGGCAATGACCCTTCTTCATATTGCATAGAAAGGCCAGAGAGATTGAGTCAACAATAAGAATTGGAAACTGCACTTCACAGTGATTACCGTGTTTCAAAAGTTATTAGGTAACCATTCATATGAACCTTATGGTGGGACCCCGGGGTCCCATAAGTCCCCGGCTCTTGCATAAACATTATATTATATATAATGTAAACATTGTATTATAATGTAAACATTATATTATATATAAACATTATATTATATATAATGTAAACATTATATTATAATATAAACATTATATTATATATTATATATAATGTAAACATATTATAATGTAAACATAAACTGTGGTCTTTTTCACCAATGGGTTTGAAGGATGGTGGCAAGTGTTGTCTTGTTAAACTATGCCTTTAAAAATGAAAACTACTTACCTACAGTAGCTCTATTTAAATACACTATCAAAAACATAGTTTACTCCCCTCTGCCAATCATCGTGTTTCTCAGTGTGGATTTGTGAACACACTTGTTAAACAATACATAAAATAGTACGCGTTTTCAATGCGCTGTTCATATTGTAAAATGTGTTTATACCAATGTGACTCTACAGCAGTTGCAGAGCCGCACTGTTATATAATTCAGGTCAAAGCCAGATAAACAGTGGAGGATAAACATCGCATGAAGGCGGGGCAATTGTTGTGCAATCATTTCAGGTCAAATTTACAGGTGCGTTTTATTCATGCCACACAGGTAGAGAGTTGAGAGTGAAACCTGGCCCACTGGCATCGTGAGTCATGGATCATGAGTCACCCGGACTTGTTGTGTTTGTTTATGGTTGCTATACAAGCCATCAAATCTACACCACGAAGAGGGTTGATGAACAAGTAGGAGAGTGTGTAACTGGATTACATTCATGTGCACAGGCGTTTCAGATGTGAATATAAAATAAATAAGGTCGACTCAAACGCCACTCTTTAGGATTTGGCACACTCAACATTTTAATTGATAAATTAAGACCAACAAACAATAATCAAATGGGTCATGCATCGATGCACCAATTGTGGTTACGGACTGCTTAAGAAGAAAATGATGAATGCAGATTCGAAGCGAGTTTAAACATGAATCTACACCATTTAAATATATTTTAAACAACCCGTTGCAAACATGACAGTAATTTGAAATGTAGCACTGTACATCAGAACAATTTGAAAGACGTTAGAGATTTGAAACTGTCCAAAAAGAAAGGAGGAAAATAAATGTATTTTTACATAATACAGGTTTTTTAGGTAAGATCACGTAAATATAAAAATGTTGGTAAACCCACCACCACCCGAAACAGCCAATTAGTAAGGTTTGTCACTTAAACAGAACATGCCAATTCGTTACTAGTACAGCACACCGGTTGTGTGTTAGAGAGCAAAGCCACAACATTAACAATCTGAGTACGACGTTTTGCCAGTAATTACAACCAGCGTCATCAGGAGGCAGCCAGATTTGTGGATTTTTAAATGTAGATTTATTTAAATCTAAATTTAAAAACATATAGAGAAACTGGAAGATTATTATTACAGAATTTGGTGGGACATATGTCGAAAAGAGAATGACTCCAGCTTAGCTTGCAAGAACTAAGAGACACAGTGTGGCCATGTGGCCTTAATGAGAGAGACTGACTCCAGCTTAGCTTGCAAGAACTAAGAGACACAGTGTGGCCATGTGGCCTAAATGAGAGAGACTGAATCCAGCTTAGCTTACAAGAACTAAGAGACACAGTGTGGCCATGTGGCCTTAATGAGAGAGACTGACTCAAGCTTAGCTTGCAAGAACTAAGAGACACAGTGTGGCCATGTGGCCTAAATGAGAGAGACTGACTCCAGCTTAGCTTACAAGAACTAAGAGACACAGTGTGGCCATGTGGCCTTAATGAGACTGACTCCAGCTTAGCTTGCAAGAACTAAGAGACACAGTGTGGCCATGTGGCCTTAATGAGAGAGACTGACTCCAGTTTAGCTTGCAAGAACTAAGAGACAGTGTGGCCATGTGGCCTTAATGAGAGAGACTGACTCCAGCTTAGCTTGCAAGAACTAAGAGACACAGTGTGGCCATGTGGCCTTAATGAGAGAGACTGACTCCAGCTCATCTTGCAAGAACTAAGAGACAAAGTGTGGCCATGTGGCCTTAATGAGAGAGACTGACTCCAGCTTAGCTTGCAAGAACTAAGAGACACTGTGTGGCCATGTGGCCTTAATGAGAGAGACTGACTCAAGCTTAGCTTGCAAGAACTAAGAGACACAGTGTGGCCATGTGGCCTTAATGAGAGAGACTGACTCCAGCTTAGCTTGCAAGAACTAAGAGACACTGTGTGGCCATGTGGCCTTAATGAGAGAGACTGACTCAAGCTTAGCTTGCAAGAACTAAGAGACACAGTGTGGCCATGTGGCCTTAATGAGAGAGACTGACTCCAGCTTAGCTTGCAAGAACTAAGAGACACTGTGTGGCCATGTGGCCTTAATGAGAGAGACTGACTCCAGCTTAGCTTGCAAGAACTAAGAGACACAGTGTGGCCATGTGGCCTAAATGAGAGAGACTGACTCCAGCTTAGCTTGCAAGAACTAAGAGACACAGTGTGGCCATGTGGCCTTAATGAGAGGGACTGACTCCAGCTTAGCTTGCAAGAACTAAGAGACACAGTGTGGCCATGTGGCCTTAATGAGACAGACTGACTCCAGCTTAGCTTACAAGAACTAAGAGACACTGTGTGGCCATGTGGCCTTAATGAGAGAGACTGACTCCAGCTTAGCTTGCAAGAACTAAGAGACACAGTGTGGCCATGTGGCCTAAATGAGAGAGACTGACTCCAGCTTAGCTTGCAAGAACTAAGAGACACAGTGTGGCCATGTGGCCTTAATGAGAGGGACTGACTCCAGCTTAGCTTGCAAGAACTAAGAGACACAGTGTGGCCATGTGGCCTTAATGAGAGAGACTGACTCCAGCTTAGCTTACAAGAACTAAGAGACACAGTGTGGCCATGTGGCCTTAATGAGAGAGACTGACTCAAGCTTAGCTTGCAAGAACTAAGAGACACAGTGTGGCCATGTGGCCTAAATGAGAGAGACTGACTCCAGCTTAGCTTACAAGAACTAAGAGACACAGTGTGGCCATGTGGCCTTAATGAGACTGACTCCAGCTTAGCTTGCAAGAACTAAGAGACACAGTGTGGCCATGAGGCCTTAATGAGAGAGACTGACTCCAGCTTAGCTTGCAAGAACTAAGAGACAGTGTGGCCATGTGGCCTTAATGAGAGAGACTGACTCCAGCTTAGCTTGCAAGAACTAAGAGACACAGTGTGGCCATGTGGCCTTAATGAGAGAGACTGACTCCAGCTCATCTTGCAAGAACTAAGAGACACAGTGTGGCCATGTGGCCTTAATGAGAGAGACTGACTCCAGCTTAGCTTGCAAGAACTAAGAGACACAGTGTGGCCATGTGGCCTTAATGAGAGAGACTGACTCCAGCTTAGCTTGCAAGAACTAAGAGACACAGTGTGGCCATGTGGCTTTAATGAGAGAGACTGACTCCAGCTTAGCTTGCAAGAACTAGGAGACACAGTGTGGCCATGTGGCCTTAATGAGAGAGACTGACTCCAGCTTAGCTTGCAAGAACTAAGAGACACAGTGTGGCCATGTGGCCTTAATGAGAGAGACTGACTCCAGCTTAGCTTGCAAGAACTAAGAGACACAGTGTGGCCATGTGGCCTTAATGAGAGAGACTGACTCCAGCTTTGCTTGCAAGAACTAAGAGGCACAGTGTGGCCATGTGGCCTTAATGAGAGAGACCGGCAGAACAAAGTTGACGTTGGAATGAAGACAAATGGACGAGGAAGGACACGGACTGCGTTTCACGCATCGCCGAGTGCGTCTCGAAACCTTACCACACCTACATATATTAACGGACATCGATTAAAGTGGTCCCATTAGATTTACAATTAGTCTGCATCTTTAGTACACATTTAATGCCTAGGAATATAAAACATGTTGTAAGCGAATACAGGTCGTTTAAACAAATTCAAATATTGCTTACTACAACCAAAGCTCATTGAAGAGTCGTAATTTTAAATTAAAATTCGCAGAGCAAAAGATTTTTATTAATTTCACTGCTTCCATTATAACATTAACGAACTTGTGGTGGGCTCATTGCTTGCATATTAAACACTCAACACGAGTCATTGTTATTGACTTCTTGCCGTTTCAGTGGCACATATAGCACAATATATACACAATTTTGCCATCTTCTTTGGTTCTTTCGGTAAAGTCACGTAGAATAAGATAAAATAATAAATTGATAAAATAAAATAACAATATTCTCACGACGTTTCGGCCACAACACAAGTGGCCTTCATCAGACAGTCTCGTCCCCTTCACCTGATGAAGGCCGCTTGTGTTGTGGCCGAAACGTCGTGAGAATATTATTGTGTAATTTTATTTGATCAATTTATTATTTTATTCTCATTCTACGTGACTTTACCGAAAGAACCAAAGAAGATGAATCCTTGCAGTCACGAAAGCTTTCAATCGAAATTTTGCCATCGTCTGTTTTGCAAAATATCGTCGCCAGAACATTTATCTTAAGTGCATTATTCCTGACCAAATGTTAACGATTAACAAAAGCGCAATAATTAAGGTTGCGCATAAAAACCTCACACGAGGCGAAAAATCCCTCAAGGGCCCATAAACTACAATCGCGTTTAAACACATAAACTGTACGTATATATCAATGCACACATTGTGTAGCAGCAGCATGATTATTATTAAACTCACCTTTAATAACGAGGCACATAAACACGAGTAAAAGTGTCAATATTAATGTGGCACTGTACACGACGTGACGTCGCTGAGGCCCCGCCCCCCCCACGGTGAACGGTGACGCAACGCGTACAGTGCCCGCGTCACGGATTGGCGCCTCGCGTGCACAGAGCGAGGCAGCAGCAGCAGCAGAGTCAGAGGGGGGGCGGCGTTGCCTAGGCGACGTCGGCACCCTCACGATCGACTCCACGGACAAGCTGTGTGTCACGTGGTGACGCCCACACCACCAACACCACCCGCCCCTTACTGGACGTCTGTGAACAAGAGCTTCATAGCGCTTCGGATTTCTCCAGGGTCGATACAGCGTGCGCGGCACCTGTACGCGGCGAGTCCTCGTTTAACGCGGTAGATGCGTTCCTGAAAAGTGCCGCGTAAAGCGGAAACTATTTTCCTCCCGTAAATAATAATGTCCACGCACGGTAAGATGGGGGTCCAAATAACTTGAGGGGACGCCGCCGCCGCCGCGTTACCGTCTCATCTCGCTCAACCGCACAGCTCAAGAAAGTAGTCCGCTCAGAAAGCGCGTTGTGACGGAGAAAACGCGTTGTAGTGAAAACGCGTTATCGTGTGAACACGCGGGACAGACCCAGGTGTTGTGGGTTAACTCCCCGAGATAAACTTTCTTCCAAATTTGCGTTTCATACGCCCGGCGCTCCGCCAATAATTGTTGTGAGCGTCGCTCCTCTGCCCTCTGTTGTTCATGGAGGGAGACTGCACCCCAGTGCCCAGTATCATCCTCCGCGAGCCTCTTCAAAATGCTGATCTTGACACCGCTGGAAGCAGTCATCGGCCTTGACCTCACCTCACAACAGTGCAATTTTAACAGCTCAACATCAAAACACAATGATGGGTCGCTTGCACCAATCGCACAACATCCCAGCATTGACTCTCAGCTGTTAAATTTTGATTTAAAGCTTTAGTGACTGCAGAGATTCATATTCTTGGTTCTTTCAAATTTTCTTGTTGTGGTTTTTCACACCTGATGATGATTGCTTGTGTTGCAGTCAAAAGGTCGCGAGAATTTTATTGTTTTATATTTTCCCGAAAGAACTAAGAATATGAATCTTAGCTGTTTCTTGTGTAGAGGGGGTCACGTGTGTCACCATAATTGCCCTAATCCTACAACTCGTGCTGCGTAATATTTTCCTTTCCATATTACCTGTGACACACATAATGAGGACAACCGGTAATCCAAATGAAACCAGAGGTGGGAAACCTGTTCTTTATATTATTAATTTCAGGCAATGTGAACACGACTTTTAGAAACACCGATGCAGCTATACACGTGCCACATTGTCCAAAAATTCGGTTGATACTAATAGGGTTTATTTGCCAGTATTGTACATTATTTAAATTACATTTGTTTGGGCGGCAGGGTGGTGCAGTGGTCACGCCCGTGCATGACATCTTCTGAAGGACTGCCTGGCTTCGCTTTCCTCATTCTGGTCCCTTTCTCTGCATGGGTTTACTCCCATGGCAAAACAACAACAACATACAATGTAACTGGTACTAGCCAAACATCCAAATTACTCCTGCGAAAAGTTGGCAGGCCCCTCCTGAAAAAGAGTCTTGAGACTCAGTGAGGCTTTCCCAGGGAAACAAGCCTACTAACAACATTGTTTCACTGCATGTGAAAAATAAAGATTTTCAGGATTAAATCTGTGGCTGTTTTCATTGAAACATCACGTTACGTTCAAGTGATAATTGTAACTGGCACACAGTATCCCTTCACTTTGGCGCGAGGAACTACAGACGAGGGACAGCAGCAGTCAAATGGTGAGCAGCTGGCAACATCCCCCCCCCACCACTCCTGCCCATGCTCTGTTGTCCTCTTTATATAAAGATGTTATCGGACAATTAATGAGAGTTTGTACTCTTTGGTTGTTTAGGTAAAGTCGCGTAGGTAGAACAAATAATAATGGATCACGACGTTTCGATCGCCACACAAGCAATCGATGATTATTTTTTATTAGTTTTTTCTACTTACGTGACTTTACCGAAAGAACCAAAGAGTAAGGATTCCTGCAGTAACGACAGCTTCAAATCAAGATTAATGAGTGTTTACATGTGGGAGGAAATCGGAGCATCTGGAGAAATCCAAGCAAATGAGGGGCCAACGCTCTTTCACAAATCTACACATGGAACAGGCGGAGTCCACATTATTCGACACCGCCTTCTCTACCTCCTTGACGACCAAGGGGTGGGAGTTGTCGCAACATTTTTGTGATCCACCAACCCTTACCTCCACGTAGTCGTGGATTACAGGCATACATAGCCACCACAACCATCCGGCTAAAGTAGCTGTAATGCACATCTAAAATTCTACAAAAGTTGATGGGGTAAAGGTCGTAGGTCAATTGGTTTGATTTCTATGCGCATTAACCAGTCTCTAACGTATGCACATTTAGATTCGCATTCGGCCGCCAATGGAACAGGTGGTGTCCAAAAGCAAAGTGGATGTACTGATTGTATCTTCATTGCGGGACTCATCCAGCAGTGGATTGACATGGGCTTCAGGTATCCACGTGTGGACGGGCAATGAACACTGGGGCCACCTGGCGGTAAATGTTTGCCGGTGCACATTGGGACCGGCTCACACGTCACTGGCCCCAGGCAGCCCCCAGCCACTGGCGTGCAAGACAGCGAAGGGAATCTCCCACCAATGAGAACCACGCACAACCCAGGGTGCAGTCCTATAACTTGGACTTGCAAACACAACAAAACCCATAGCCGCCAACCCACACGGTTTACCCGTATTCTGTTGGGGGAAAGTGAGTTGTCAGGTCCATATGGCAGACGGCCGTTTCAATACGGGCAACATTTTTGTTAAGTTTATTTGTGGGTTTCTCCCTTGTCATGGGACTTATAAGGGGCACGGGGTGACCAACAAGGTCTGAATTGTTCTGTAATAAGGTAGGCACTGATGAGGGGTTGACAGCGATGCAAACCCCACACAATACAAAACGCCAAGCGGCCAGCAACAATAAAAAATAATACATAACTGTCCAATGAGTAATTAGATAATTAAGATCAAAGAAACGCGTTCCTTAAATTGATCAAGTTTATTGTTGCAAGAGTTTGGGAAAACAGGAAGACCGGGTGTGGATTCCAGAGTGGAGCAGTGCAAACTGATAAAGCTGAAAAGAAGAGTGAGGTGACCTGCATAGTGGTGAGCGGGTGGGTGAGTAAATGGGTGAGTGTTTGAGTAAAAGAGTTGAGTGTGTGATAGGGTGATTGAGTCAGTGACCAGATGCGTGAATGACTGGATGAGTGGGTGACTGGATGAGTGGGTGACTGGATGAGTGGGTGACTGGATGAGTGGGTGACAGGATGCGTAGGTGATAGGATGATTGTGTGGTTGACTGGATGAGTGGGTGACTGAATGAGTGGGTGAGTGGATGAGTGCGTGATTGAATGGGTGACTGGATGAGTGGGTGACTGGATGAGTGGGTGACTGGATGAATGGGTGACTGGATGAGTGGGTGACTGGATGAATGGGTGACTGAATGAGTGGGTGATTGGATGAGTGAGTGATAGGATGATTTACTGAGTGACTAGCTGAGTGTGTGATTGAATTAGTGACGAGATGAGTGTGTGATAGGGTGATTGAGTGAGTGGGTGACTGGATGATAGGGTGATTGCGTGGGCGACTGGATGCGTGGGTGACTGGATGAGTGTGTGATAGGGTGATTGAGTTAGTGACTGGATGAGTGGGTGACCGAGTTGTTTAGTTGAGTGCGTTCTTGTGAACTGCAGTGAGGCGCGGTGGTTGAACGCGGAGTGGATGAGACGAAGCGGTCAAAGTGTCTGGTAGACCGAGTCCCTTAACGTGGGTGGAGGGGGGAATCAATGAGGGGAAGTTCACTGCAACATTCACCACGGTGGTGCTAGTAGTCGCAGCGAAAAAAAGTGATAGAGGGCTGACTGAATGAAGGTTGAGGCGAGGATGCAAGGTGGTGTAGAGGAGGCGAAGAGGAGGGTAGAGGAGGTGAGGTGGTGAGGAGGCGTAGAGGAGGGTGCCCCGCTCTTGGCGTTGATCTTGGTGAACACGTGTCCGCGCCCCGTCTCGTAGCTCTGCCCGGTGCTGATGCAGCCTCCACCGGCCGCAGCGCCCAGCGGCCTCGCCGAGTCCGTGCCCAGCTCCGCTCTGAGCAAGCTCTCCATTGCACGCTGTCTGCTCGCAGCGACAAACACAACGTTAAACTCCCCCCCCCCCCCCGTCCCGTGTGGCCTCTAACACAGGGGTCCTCAACCCCCGGGTTGCAAGAGCACTTGCTTCAAGTACATATAAACCCACTTTTTGGTGTAGATATGTAGATGACACTTTGGTTGTCTGGCGACATGGTAAGGATACACTTAATGAATGAATGTCTAAATCATCTCAATTCACAAAAACCGGCCATCCAGTTCACCATGGAAATGGAGGTGAATAACACACTCCCTTTCCTGGATATTTTGCTCGGACGAGGCCTAAATGGTAAAGTAACACACACAGCGTTTACCGAAAGGGAACACATACTGATGCCTATCTGAATGCAGATTGGCATCATCACCCCGCACAGAAATCCTTTCTCAACAAGATGCTCATACATCTGGCTAAAACAGTGTCAGATGGTCAAAGTCTGAGGAGAGAGATTAAACATGTCAAAGAAACGTTACGATTGAATGTCTACAAAAATGCTCAAATTAACAGAGCAGTGAATGCTAAACCAAGATCAAACAGCAATACTGCTGAATCAGGTTATTAAACAATTAAAATACCATATATCGTGGGAGAAACTGACAAATTAGCTAGTAGTCGCAGCTAAAAAAAAAGTGATACATTAATGACAGGGCTGAATGAATTAAGGTTGAGGCAAGGATGCAGGGTGGTGTAGAGGAGGCGAAGAGGAGGGTAGAGGAGGTGAGGTGGTGAGGTGTTGAGGTGGCGTGGTGAGGAGGTGAGGTGGCGTGGTGAGGAGGTGAGGTGGCGTGAGGAGGAGGTGAGGTGGCGTGGTGAGGAGGTGAGGTGGCGTGGTGAGGTGGCGTGGTGAGGAGGCGTAGAGGAGGCGAGGAGAAGGGTAGAGGAGGTGGTGAGGAGGCGTAGAGGAGGCGTAGAGGAGGGTGCCCCGCTCTTGGCGTTGATCTTGGTGAACACGTGTCCGCGCCCCGTCTCGTAGCTCTGCCCGGTGCTGATGCAGCCTTCACCGGCCGAAGCTCCCAGCGTCCTCGCCGAGTCCGTGCCCAGCTCCGCTCTGAGCAAGCTCTCCATTGCGCGCTATCTGCTCGCAGCAACAGACACAACGATAAACTCCCCCCCCCCCCCCGATCCCGTGTGGCGTCTAAAATACTTATTTCCTTAGGAGAGGTGATTTATGGACGAGGCCTAAATGGTAAAATAACACACACAGCGTTTACCAAAAGGGAACGCATACTGATGCCTATCTGAATGCAGATTCGCATCATCACCCCGTACAGAAAACCTCTCTCATCAAGATGCTCATACATTTGGCTAAAACAGTGTCAGATGGTGAATGTCTGGGGAGAGAGATTGAACATGTCAAAGAAACGCTATGATTGAATGTCTACAATAATGCTCAAATTAACAGCAATGAATGCTAAACCAAGATCGAACAGCAATACTGCTGAATCAGGTTATTAAACAATTAAAATACCATATATCGTGGGAGTAATTGAGAAATTAGCTCGAGTTTTGGAAAAGCAAAAAGCTAAACATCTAAGTAAGATTTGGCATGGTACACAAAATTCAAAATATAGTATCTTGTACTTAAGATGAATTGCCTAAGTTGTCAACGGATGGTGTGTATCGGATTAATGGCTTATGTGGCAGATGTTATATTGGACAGATGAGACGTAACATTAGCGTAAGACTAAAAGAACACCAAATAAATATTAAACACTCTCAAACATAACTGTTGGAAGTTGCAGAACATGTTTGCCAACAAGGACACCTAATGTATTTTGATAACGATGAAGTGTTGTGTAAAACTCATTATTACTGGCCAAGACTAATTCGAGAATCCATTGAAACTGAGAAAATTTGTATTATTTTAACCTCTCTGACAGCTACAGGCTTAGTGCGGCCTGGAAGTGTATTATTAAGTTATTGTGATTGTAAGATGAGGAGATGAAGGCAGAAGAAGAAGACGTGGGGCGATGTGGTGATGCGGTCGAACGTGGTGGCCCGAGGAGCGGAGGGAGAGATGGCGCGGAACGGGGCGGTGTGGAGAAGGTGGCAAGGACGGTGGACCCCACGTGAGTGGAACAAACGCATAGAGGAAGAAGAGATCTCTCATTTATCATTACTTATAGAGGAAACATACTAATTAAATGATTACTAATCAATTATATAATTTCAATAATCCCCCTCCCCGCCTCTGATTTCTGCACCTGATGGGTTCAGTGATAACATCGCCTTTCTCTGTGTCAGGTAGTGTAGGGTTATGACACATTTATATTTATATTTACACGATCTAACCCAAAAACCTTTGTTATGAAATTAGGACAATTTATTAAATATATTGTATACCAGAAAATACAGCAATTGACTAAAAATATACGGCAATAGATGTAACCTCGCAGCAGTGAACGTGACGAAATTTAATCATGGAAATGTCCGCTGCACAAAACCTTGAGTTCATCGCCCCACACGTGGTACCTCAGCCTCAGGATGAAATAAATCATCAGGGAGTTCTCCGTGAGCATCGTGCGCGCTCCAAATCCAGAGTTGAGCCGTGGTCTCGGCACCCAGCCAGCCGCCTTCTCTTCTTGGGGCAGTCGGAGTCCAGCGCGCTATCGAAGGGCACGTGGTGAACGCTCAGGACGTGTCTCTTGAGCTTCGACTTCTGCGTCGCTCCGTACGAGCAGTCACTGCACGGGAAGGGCTTTTCCTCTGGAACACAAGACATCCACCGTTGAGCACACGCACGCGCTAATACATAATTTATTTATCACCATGCAGTGGATGCCATAGCATTACTATGTATATGGGACGTTTTATCAATCACAGTTGCTGACCACAGGCCCAAAGGCCCAAAATGCCAAATGGCCAGCAACAAATACCTCCGATTAGCACGGTTGGCTACGTATGGTACGAAAGAAGTTCAACATACGTACAAATAGTAGAAAAGCAAGATACTGATTTCCTGAAAAATATCATAATACATTTTTGGGGCTTATTTTGAAGCCCCAACATTTTGCACTTCTTCGTGTGGTTGATGTTGATGCAGAGCAACAACTATAATTTAACATTGAGGTGGTTGAGCCAGATTATTCTATTACAGCTCATTAATTACACAATAATTACCTGCAATAGAACGAGTAAATACACATGGAAGTTAGGTGTTAGTACAATGAAGAGGAAATTCCCATTGTGGAAATGACTCGGTCTATACATTCAAAAATGTTCCCTAAATTTACCCACTTGTTTAAGTAAAATTTACCCCGGTTAAGAAATAGATACTTTTTGGAATTTGTCAAGCAATGTATTTTGCTCAGTTTCCTTCCAATGGTGATATTGGCTCCATGTCATGAGATGAAGTATCCCTGTGCAACTCTCACACAGCAGTGAACCACCTCATGTAAGAGAACAGCTCGTGGAAGGAGATATCATTGCACTACTCATGACATCCCTTCGTGACCGTTTTTTATCCACTAGGAGGTTATTGCAATTTCCTATACATCACGCGACATCAGAAGTGTTTGCTGGAAGAAGTTTGGTAACTGGATAAGACCATCAATGAGAAGCCAGTTTAATCATGGCTCGGTGACTGAAACCCAGAGTTTCACGGTTTAACCCAACATCCGAGCAGCACCACATCAGATCTCTAGACTCCTCAGCACAAGCATACAAATATGGTCAACATATGCGTACATTAACTAATTTGTGAAATTATGAATTACATCCAAATGAAATGTAGTGTGTGCATTACTAGGACGTACCTAAAGGTGCCAGGTTGGGTTCATCCACCTTGGGGATGCTCTGCTCCACGCAGCCTCCTGCTTCCGTGCAGTCCATCCTCTTGATGTCCGAATTCTGGCTGTTGCTACTGCTGCAATTGGTGACGCTGGTGGTGGTCTTTTTTCTTTTAATGGACTTAGGTCTCCTTCGCTTTTCCTTCTTCTTCTGCTGCAAGGCCATCAACACTTTCATGCTCGTAATAGGATCGAGAGCAGCGTATGGTTTATTCTCACTGACTGGTGAAGCAGTTTGTTGATGTGGAACTAGGCCAAAGCATTCAAGAAAATTGGATTTCATGTCATTTATCTTAACGCCGCTATCTTTTGTCGAAGTGTAATCATGTTCAGGCTTCGGTCTGTACAAGAACTGTGCGTGAAGACTTTCATGAGTTTTCAGGAATTCAATAGGACTTAAAAATCCGCAGACTGAGCACATCTCATAGGGCGACGGTGGATTCAACACCGCATTGGCAAAACTGCTGTTATTCACCAAGCCTGGTGCACCCTTGATCATATAATCCTTTTCGTGGCTCTTCAAATGCCTTTTGAATTTTCCTGGCTGATCAAACCTTTGTCCACATATGCCGCACCATTGCTCACGGGTCTCCTTATGCGTTCTTACGTGGGCTTCTAGGCACCATGCCAGCTGGAATTTTTTCCCACAGACGTCACAAGAGATTAGTTTTTTAGCTCTCGTAACTCTACCGGATTGAGGTAGGGTTGAGACGGGTGCTGGTGAAGTGCCATCGCTGGTAAAGGCAATTCTCCCAGCACCACCATGACTCACCGCCGAATTGCTCTCACACATCTGAAACAAAAGACAAAGGTCACGCGCATGACACCCGTGTCACGAGTGTACTCACAAAGGCATACTTAAGGTGACATAAGATTCATATATACTGCAACTAATTATACCAGAACTCCACAATATTGCAGTTCCTATCATGTACGATTTTACCCTCTTATCCACCCAAGTAATATTTTGTTTCTAAACAACATGACTAACTACCTCCAATTTCCTAATGTTACCCACCCAATAGGCCTTTCTGTATATACGCACCAACAATATAATGATGGCACCACACGTTCACTCCACTATTCACAACACTCTGACTCGCAATCTCCATATAAGATTGTAATATAATTTCTGTACGAGGCCCCGTCAAAAAGTTTTGAGAATGGACACTTTTTTACAAAAAACTACGTAAAATAGTCTTCATTAAAAGTACAGTATAGTACTATTAATGGCACTTATAAGTGAACGTCATTATCTCTCATGCTAAAATTACAATGTTAACTAGTTACCCAGGAAAGCTTCATTGAGTCTAAGTACTGCATTTTCAGAAAGGTCCCATTGCATTGAGATGTTTGTGTGAGTGGAACCCAGAGAGACCCCACCTTGCATATTGGGAAATAACACAACTCCACACAGATGGATTCAACCCACAAGCTCAAAGCATTCCCTGTTCAACAAAGTACTCAATGTAATGTTTAATATAATTTATTTGGTGATATATAGTATCGTAATTGTATAGTGAATCTACAGCAGTGTGGTATACAGTAGGGTTGGTAAAATAAAACATAGTGTAATATTACAAGTCTAATATTATTATAATCTAACGTATAGGGTAGTGTATAATTCAATGTTGTGGTCTGTCTATGCCAGTTAATAATAAAAAAATATTATTTGGAGGCATATTATAATATTTTTTGCGACATAGAAGTGTAATGTATAATAACTTATTGTTAGTAGCTCAGCTTAGTGGAGAATATATTGAGTACATTGATTATATTGATGTAGTTTATATTTAGTTCTTTCACATCGGTTTATTGTATGATAGTTGGGTAGTTGCAGTTCTTTAGCGTCAATATACTAAATGCCTCTGTTGATATGTAAACTCTGACTTTAACATAGCTACTTCCGTGACCAGTTACATGCTAATTCCTCACATTAACATCATGCTAATCTCCCAGTTACATGCTAAATTCTGACTTTAACATCCTGCTAATCTATCACATTAACACAGCTACTTCAATGCTAAATTATTCTGTTGATATGTAAACTCTTTTTGCAAGGCGCTCTGCTCCTCCCACCCAGCTTAAAATACGCTGCCAAGCTTAGCAGTGTTCATTGGAGCGCTGTCTTTCCGACAGTTCTGTTTCTTCACCTGAGGACGGCTGCTTGTGTTGTGGCCGAAACGTCGTGAGAATTTTATTTTATTATGTTTTATTTTATTATTTCCCTTCTACGTGACTTTACCGAAAGAACCAAGAAGATGAATCTCTGCAGTCACGAAAGCTTTAAATCGAAATTTATTCAAATCAAGTTGTTTTCTTTTTACCACAGTACTTTATGGAATCCTCAAGAATAAATGCATTTTTAGAAGTATTAAACTACACTTGAAGATGTGTGAGAATGTAATTCTGCAGATGCAAGCACAGGCAAACTCGTATCTGCATATACAAGTTTCTGGGCCTCCTCACTTCACCAAACCCGCATTGACCGGCATGGTGAAGTATGGTTAAACAACTCCCACGAACGGCATGGTGTGGGGGAGGCCTCTATCAAAACGCTGGATCGACAAAGGGCTGATACATGTCACGACATTGTACGTTAAGATCGTTCTCTCGTCAGCACAAGCCGTCTATGTGGACAATAGAGGGCACGACACACGTGTACACGATGTTTGTGTGCGTATATTCAGCGTGTGTATCACGTAATAATTATATAAGGTCGCGATTATGCTCAAAACGAACCAAATGTATAACATCACGAATAACTTTGGAGGTCTCCAGAGCCTGAACAATATTTGAAGTAGACACTGCCCCTTGTCACGAGTTCTTATGAACTATAAACTAAACTATAAACTATTTCTATTTAACCAGGTAAGGCCCACTGAGCTATATAACTCTTATCAGAAGCAACCTGGACACAAATGATAGCTCAACGAAAGTGGCTTATCATGTGGACATTTATAGCAGTCAAGTACTCTAAACTCACGTTTCTAAATGTGGAGGGGGAAACCGAAGGACCAGGAGAAGAATCTACGCGACCACAGGGGAAAAAATTAACAAATACAGAGCAGGCGTCAAGGTCTGGATGGAACCTCCACGCTGCTGTAGGCCTAGCGAGGTAGTTAACATCTCGACACCGCGGCGCCCCTTATTAAAAGCTTAGCCATGTCTAGCAAGGTTATTGACTCATTTCACTCGACTCACGGCACCACAAGTAATGTATTAAACAAATAAAACAATAATAAAGTAGAGAGGCGCTACTTACATTTAACAATGTTGTTAACTTTAAAAGGAGCGCGCTTCTGTCTGGCTTGCAGTCCGGCGTTCGCGGTCTCCACTTCCTGGATAAGCCACGCCCGTCGCGGCTATGCCCCGCCCACTGTCGTGCAAGCCACGCCCCCGCGGATCGGGCCAAGCTCATCCCACGGTGAAAGCCCCACATCCTCAATCGGAATCTTTATTTACAGACAGTCCTCGACTTACGAACGCCAAATTACAAACAGCCGCCCTTCAGAACCAACTGGCATGAAATATAAATTATTTTATATCGCCTGAAAACGCGAACTCGCGCTTGTGAGTGAGTGCGCGTGCGTGAGTGTGATCAGGGGGCACAGGTGGTGCATCAGCCAGTCATCTCAGTCATCTCAGTCAGTCGACCCGTGGCACCACCTGGGTCTGCCCCGTGACCTGCCAGCGGGCGTTCGACACTTCACGTGGCCTCAAGGTGCACATGGCCTGGCACAAGCGTCGTGGTGACGTCACCGCCACTTAGTGGCGAATGGCGGTTGTTGTTGTTGTGAGACAGTGAGAGAGTGTGAGGTCGACTCAGCCTCAGATGAGTTCCTGGTGCGGTGTGGAGTGAACATCGCTACTGGGGGAGACAAAGGCGACCGTGGAGGAGAATCCTCCAGGTGCTCACTGATACACTCACCAACTTTACCTCACCAATTACACCTCACCCACCTCACCACCCCAATTACACCTCACCAACCTAACCTCACCAATTACACCTCACCAATCACACCACACTCACCTCACTCACCAAACACCAACTCCACTAACCGCACAAATGGCACTCATCACACCTACTACACTCATCTCACCCACTACATTCACCACACCAACCACTACATTCACCAAACCAACCACTACATTCACCACACCAACCACTACATTCACCACACCACCCACTACGTTCACCACACCACCCACTACATTCACCAAACCAACCACTACATTCACCACACCACCCACTACATTCACCACACCAACCACTACATTCACCACACCAACCACTACATTCACCACACCAACCACTACATTCACCACACCAACCACTACATTCACCACACCACCCACTACATTCACCACACCAACCACACAGTCACCAGACTGACTGCACCCATCTCATCCACAGCACCAACCTCACTCATCTCACCAATCAAAACTCATCTCAACGACCGCAATTCACCACCTTCCATGCTGACATCTACATTAGTGGCCAGCAGATGGCAGCATCTACAGGCCACATTCTTGGCCAGTCGATGGCAGCATGGAACGGAGGTTACCGAGCAATCTATAAACGTACGATATTTATTTTGGCTCTCTACGAGGCGTGAGATCTCAGGTAGGTCTGGTTACTCACACGTACACATTATTTGGTGAGGAATTGGCAAGACGTCCCAAGCAGAATCCTAAAAATTAGAGACTCAACAAGGCATCTGTGGATGAAGTCAAGCCCGTGTCTGTCTGCTCGATTATTTCATATCTGTCAACCCCTTATCAGGGCCGAGCTTATTACAGACCAATTCATACTTTATTGGTCACCCCGTGCCCTTATAAATATCAACGTAGTGAAAACGCGTTATCGTGTGAACACGCGGGACAGACCCAGGTGTTGTGGGTTAACTCCCCGAGATAAACTTTCTTCCAACTTTGTCTTTTATACGCCCGGCGCTCCGCCAATAATTGTTGTGAGCGTCGCTCCTCTGCCCTCTGTTGTTCATGGAGGGAGACTGCACCCCAGTGCCCAGTATCATCTTCCGCGAGCCTCTTCAAAATGCTGATCTTGACACCGCTGGAAGCAGTCATAGGCCTTGACCTCACCTCACAACAGTGCAATTTTAACAGCTCAACATCAAAACACAATGATGGGTCGCTTGCACCAATCGCACAACATCCCAGCATTGACTCTCAGCTGTTAAATTTTGATTTAAAGCTTTAGTGACTGCAGAGATTCATATTCATGGTTCTTTCAAATTTTCTTGTTGTGGTTTTCACACCTGATGATGATTGCTTGTGTTGCAGTCAAAAGGTCGTGAGAATTTTATTGTTTTATATTTGTATTATTTTATTGTTTCCCTTCGACGTGACTTTCCCGAAAGAACCAAGAATATGAATCTTAGCTGTTTCTTGTGTAGAGGGGGTCACGTGTGTCACCATAATTGCCCTAATCCTACAACTCGTGCTGCGTAATATTTTCACAGTGCCTCTGTGAATGTGTATGCTTTGACTTTAACATAGCCATTTCTGTGACCAGTCACAAGCTAATCACTCAGCCATGTCAATGCTAAATTCAATGCTAATTCCTTTGTCAAGGCGCTTTGTTTCTTCTCACACAGCTTAAAGGTCTCGATCTGAGCTTGGCTTTGTTCGCTCCAGCGCTGTCCTCCAGACAGTCTCGTCCCTTCACCTGATGAAGGCCGCTTGTGTTGTGGCCGAAACGTCGTGAGAATTTTATTGTGTTATTTTATTTTATCAATTTATTACTGTATTCTCATTCTACGTGACTTTACCGAAAGAACCAAGAATATGGCGTGTAGATGCTGCCATCTGCCGGCCACCAACGTGGCGTGTAGATTCTGCTAATTGAAAAATTAAAATAATAAATTGAAAATAATAAGCAAAAATCCAGATTCATATTCTTGGTTCTTTCGGTAAAGTCACGTAGATTTAAAAATAATGAAATAAATTTAATAAAAACAATCGGAAATAATAAAATTACTTTTATTTGTAATTTTTTAATTGGCATAATCTACACGCCATATTCTTGGTTCTTTGGGTAAACTCACGTAGATTTGAAAATAAAAAGAAAATAATTAAATGAAAATCATGAATTGTTATTATTATATTTTGATTTAAAGCTTTCGTGACTGCAGTGATTCATATTATTGGTTCTTTCAGTAAAGTCACGTAGAAGGGAAACAATAAAATATATTTTTTAAAAATATTATTTAGATGTTTACTTTTCTTTTATTATTTATATTTTCTATCTACGTGACTTCACTCAAAGAACTAAGGATATAGCGTGTAGATTCTGCCAATTTAAAAATACAAAAAAATGAATGGAAAATAATAAAAGCTTTTATTATTTTCAATTTATTCTTTTAAAATCAAAATTTTGTTTCATTTTTTTTTAATCTCTGTTACTTTACCGAAAGAACCAAGAATATGAATGTGGTTTTTGCTTTTATTATTTTCAATTTCACACTTTTTATTTGATTTGATTTTTTTTCTATCGACGTGACTTTACCGATAGAACCAAGAATATGGCGTGTAGATGCTGCCAATTTAAAAATTAAAATAGATTGAAAATAATCATCAAAAATCCAGATTTATATTCTCGGTTCTTTCGGTAAAGCCATGTAGGTTGAAAATAAAAATAATAAAATTAAAAAAATACAAAAGATAAATGGAAAATAATGAAAGCTTTTATTATTTTCAATTTATTATTTTAATTTTTTTTTAAATTGGCAGAATCTACACGCCATATTCTTGGTTCTTTCGGTAAAGTAACGTAGATTTGAAAATGAAAAAAATATAATTAAATTAAAAAATACTAAATCATGAATTATTATTTTTTCTTTTCTTTATTATTTATATTTTACCCAAAGAACCAAGAATCTGGCGTGTAGATGCTGCCACCTGCCAACGTTGGTGGCCATCAGATGGCAGCATCTACACGCCAGATTCTTGGTTCTTTCGGTAAAGTCACGTAGATAGAAAATAATTAAAAAATAAAAAAAATGAAAATTATGAAAGCTTTTATTATTTTCAATTTATTATTTGTATTTTTAATTAAATTATATTATTTTTTATTTTAAAATCTACGTGTCTTTAACGAAAAAAACAAGAATTCGGCGTGTAGATGTTGCCACCTGCCGGCCACCAACGTGGCGTGTAGATTCTGCCAATTTAAAAATTAAAATAATAAATTGAATATAACAAAAGCTTAAATAATATTAAAAGCTTTTATTCAATTGATTATTTTAAAATTGTATTTTTTTTTATCTCCGCGACTTTACCGAAAGAACCAAGAATATGAATGTGGGTTTTTTGCTTTTATTATTTAAAATTTCACATTTTTATTTGATTTGATATTTTTTTATTTTCTATGGACGTGACTTTACCGAAAGAACCAAGAATATGAATTCCTGAAGTCACGAAAGTTTTGTCACAATCTACACCCAACAATGGTGGCCAGCAGATGGCAGCATCTACACGCCAGATTATTGCTTCCTTCGGTAAAGTCATAATACTGGTAGGAACGAAGTTGTAAACTGAGTGTACCAGCCTACAATAGATTAATGTGTCCGTCCGTCCGTCCCCTTTCAATACTTTAACGAAGTGTAATACTGGTAGGAACAAAGTTGTAAACTGAGTGTACCAGCCTACAATAGATTAATGTGTCCGTCCGTCCGTCCCCTTTCAATACTTTAATGAAGTGTAATACTGGTAGGAACGAAGTTGTAAACTGAGTGTACCAGCCTGCAATAGATTAATGTGTCCGTCCGTCCGTCCCCTTTCAATACTTTAACGAAGTGAAATCTCGTGCTGTTGGGTGTAAAATCAGCAATAGACAGCGCAGAGACTTGTCCTACCAGCCCACCCTGCAGGGACCTGTTAATAAAATTAAAATAATAAATTGAAAATAATAAATTGAAAATAATAAAAGCTTTTATTAGTTTAAATATTATAATTTATATTTTTCAATTTAATTTAATTATTTTTATTTTCAAATCGACGTGACTTTACCTGAAGAACCAAGAATATGGCGTGTAGATTCTGCCAATTTAAAAATTAAATAATACATTTTAAATAATACAAGCTTTCATTATTTCAAAATTTTTTGTATTTTTAATTTAAAAAGCTTTTAGTATAGCTTTTATTATAATATCATAATATTATAATCAAAGCTTTTATTATAATAATAATAAAAAGCTTTTATTATAATAAAAGCTTTTTATTATTTTAGGATTCTCCTCCATGGCGGCTTTTGTCTCCCCCAGTAGCGATGTTTACGACACACCGCACCAGGTACTCATCTGAGGCTGAGTCGACCTCACACTCTCTTACTGTCTCAAAACAACAACCGCCATTCGCCACTAAGTGGCGGTGACGTCACCACGACGCTTGTGCCAGGCTATGTGCACCTTGAGGCTACGTGAAGTGTCGATCGCCGGCTGGCAGGAGGTCACGGGGCAGACCCAGGTGCCACTGGTCGACTGACTGAGATGACTGAGATTACTGGCTGATGCACCACCTGTGCCCCCTACTGTGCCAACTTGCTGAGCTTTAGCCACCCGACGGTCTGCTCGTTTTTCTGAGCGTCGATCCTCCGCCCTCCGTTGTTGTTGGAGGGCGACTGCCTCCAACTGCCCAGTAGCGTCCTTCACGAGCCTCCTCCACAGAGGCCGATCTTGACACCGCTGGTACCAGTCATTGGCAAGTCCACTCAGCTCCACATCCTCCTGTACCACATCACTCCATCTCTTCTCTAGTCCGTGCCACGCCCGTTTAGCTCCCTCGATCCGGCCGAACAAAAGCTGTTTGGGCATGCGGTGATTGGGCATGCGGGCTACATGGCCCAGCCAACGCAGCCTTGCCTGCTGGAGGAGCTCACCGATGGGACTTTGTCCAGATCTTTCGAGGATTTGTGAGTTCCTCACACAATCCAGCCTGGTTAAACCCAGGATTGATCGTAGGCAGGCCAGCCTAAATGTTTCTAACCGTTCAAGATGCTGCATTAGGGGGTTCCACGTTTTGCAAGCGTAGAGAAGGGAGGGAATGACTGTGGCCGAGAAGAACCGAAGCTTCATGCGGAGCGACAGACCAGGTAGCTTCCACACAATGTTACACAACCGATGAAAAGATAATGCTGCTCGACTAATTCGGAGTGAGACCTCTGCTGTTAAACCGGAGCCGATCATGAGCACACTGCCCAGGTATGGAAAACTCTCCACTCTCTCCCCAACTGCCCCATCACCGATTGGGAGTTGTGGGGGTAGAGTGCCCGATGGCACAACATACCCAGGCAGGTGCTTCGTTTTGGTGGGGCTGATGGTAAGGCCCCACCTCTTAGTGCCACACTCCAGTTTCAGCAGCAGCGCCTCCAACTCCTCCTCTGAATGAGCAGCAATTACCAGGTCGTCGGCATACATAATGTGGTTGACCAATAGGGAGACATCCCTTGACCGCACCTGGGCATCGATCAGCCTCCCATTGTATCTGTACCAGACGTAAATTCCTCTGGTACAGCTACTGACGGCTTCACGAACTATGTGGTCGAAATAGATGTTAAATAATGTTGGAGCCAGAGGACATCCCTGTCGCAGGGAATGGCTCTGACTCCCGGCTATGTAGTTTTACTCGGGTCTGCTCACCATCATGAAGGTCCTTAATGAGTGTGAGCAGAGGGTCAGGGACTCTGAAAGCACGAAGAACAACCCAGAGTCCAGGCCTACTGATGGTATCATAGGCCTTAACCAGGTCAATAAAGCAGAGATGTAGGTCTAGTTGGAATTCCCTCCACCTCTGCTGTAGCAGACGGACAGAAAATATTACATTTTTGCAGGACCGCCTTTTCCTGAAACCGCATTGGGGCTTCGCAAGCCTCTCCTTAGCGTACCTAGCAAGGCGATGTTGAATAATCCTTGCCAGGACCTTTTCCGGCACACTGAGGAGGTAGATGCCCCTGTAGTTGTTACAGTCTGTGCGGTCCCCCTTCTTAAAGAGGGGGACCGCCAGGGCATCCTTCCAATCCTGCGGAACCCGTCCAGTGGCCCAGACTGCTGTTATGATGTCATGTAGGGCAGTCTACGCACAAACGCCACCCTCCCTCAGCATTTCGCTTGGGAGATCATCTCTGCTCGGTGCCTTTCCTGGTCTCAGACTCTGAAGCGCCCTCAGTACTTCCTCAACGGATGGTACCTCAGCCAGCCACTCACAGAGGGTGACTTCCTCCTCCAATATTTGAGGCACCGCATCCTCAGCAGGGTCATCCCCACTTTGTCCCATGATGTTTTCTAGGCTGAGGGATTCCCCCTCCCCCAGGACCTCACAGAAATGCTCAGCAAATCTGCAAACCTGTCGCTGGGGATCGGAGATTGGATCACCCTTCGTTCCCCTAATGATGTAGTGGGTATAAATTGACGAATAAACTTCTGATGAGACAACACGATATTTATTGTCTTCCTTACAAGTCCCTAACACAAAGGGTATATCGGTCCCTTTATCCGATCCCTGGGGAGGTATGGCCTCCGGATTATAGGGCCCTATCACTGGGTACCCCGTTACCCTTTCTCCGGCTGGGACCATAGGAGAGGCTATTTGACCTGACCGTACCCGGTCCGTGGGTCCTGACCACTGGGCTCACTGAGCTCTGGCCCTTAGAAGGACAACGGAGCTTGGGGTCCAGAGTCCTATCTTCAGCCCAGGTCTTCGTTCTTCAGCTTGCAGATGACTGAGCCAGACCTCTGAGAGGTCCGGCTTTTGGTTCGTGGCTTGCTCCGCCCTAGCCACGCTTCCCTTCTAGAACGTTCTGGAAGGTGACATCATCCCCCGGTTCCCCCCTCCCGGGGCCCCGGGGAATGTGTCCCAGGATCCGTTTGCTAGGGTTTATCGTTGGCCCCTTTTTGGGCCATGGACATTAGCCCTGGCGTGATAGCGCTTCCGCCCCCTATTGACGATAAGGGGAAGCTACCAGCCCACAGAGTGGTGAGTGACGATTACCCCTACAATGGTAATAGGTGTGGCGCTGTAGGTTACTTTTTTGATGGAGTTAAATAGGGATTTGTGATCGCGGGCCATTGAGGCAGACTCCATCTCCTCAGCAACCCGCGACCACCACCCATCCTTGCAGCGCCTCACGGCTCTCCGAACCTCCGAGCGAAGGCTGCGGTAAGCCTCCTCATTCTCTGACGTGGGATGCTGTAGACGATTAGAGTGAGCCTGTCGCTTTTTCTCAACCATCCTGAACACCTCCTCTGTCAGCCAGGGTCTCTGGGGAGGTCTGGACCGCGTACACAAAGCAGCCATTGCAGCTGCATGAGTCACAGGCTTAAACCTCGCCCATTTACCCTCGACAACAGGAGGAGTGGGGGACGATGCTGTCCACTCACACTCACTCACAGCGCGAGGCCGACTCATTACATCTCGCGGAGGATCGCGCTGCGGAACAAAAAAAGTTCCGCGGTTTCAGTTTGCAAGCGCGAGTTCGCGTTTTAAGGCGATGGGGGCCATCCATAAATGACGTCACGCACCTGGGGAGGGGGGGGTCAGACATTTGTGACGGGGGGGGGGGGGTTTGAGAAATGTGACGTCACGTCAAAATGCGCAACTTTAAATAAATATAGACAACACGTTCTATTTAGTTAAATAGACTTTTTAATAAATGTTTTCTCCTACAACATCAGAGTGCAGCGCCACATTAAATACAATGACAATAGTTTAAAGCGATTTGAAGCATGTTTTATTTTCAAAATGAAAATATGGTTTGGGGGGGGGGGCAGAGCTTTGTGACGTCATACTTGAGGGGGGGGGTCTGACTTTTTGTGACGCCGTGTGACGAGGGGGGGGGGGTTAAAAATCGTCCAAAATCGCGTGACGTCATTTATGGTCGTGATATATTATTTTTTATTTTATTTTTCCTACCTACGTGACTTTACCGAAAGAACCAAAGAGGACTTATTTTGGTGGATAAGGAGTAAAATAGTAGATGATAGGATCTGCACTATTGAGGAGTTCTGTTATAATGAATCTGTTGTAATGAATCTTACGTCACCTTAAGTATGCCTTTGTGAGTACACTCGTGACACGGGTGTCATGCGCGTGACCTTTGTCTTTTGTATCAGATGTGCGAGAGCAACTCCGCTGCGAGTCATGGTGGTGCTGGGAGAATTGCCTTTACCATCGATGGCACTTCACCAGCACCCGTCTCGACCCCACCTCAATCCGGTAGAGTTACAAGAGCGAAAAAACTCATCTCTTGTGACGTCTGTGGGAAAAAATTCCAACTGGCATGGTGCCTAGAATCCCACGTAAGAACGCACAAGGAGACCCGTGATCAATGGTGTGGCATATGCGGACGAAGTTTTGATCAGCCAGGGAAATTCAAAAGGCATATGAAGACCCACGAAAAGTATTACATGATAAAGGGTGCACCAGGCTTGGTGAATAACGGCAGTTTTGCCAATGCTGTGTTGAATCCGATAGTCACTAGAATCTGATAGAGTCACTAGAGTGAGAAAACGAATCTCTTGCGACGTCTGCAGGAAAACATTCCAACTGGCATGGTGCCTAGAGTCCCACATGAGAATGCACAAGACCGGTGGTCAAAGCTGCAACATCTGCGATCAAAGCTTTGATCAGCCCTACAAACTCAGAAGGCATATGGAGTAACCCACGGAAAGAACTCAAGGGGCGCACGTGGCATGGTGAATGACGGCAATTTTGCCAATGCGGTGTTGAAGGTGTGTCAGAGCTACTCGGCTGCGAGTCATGGTGCTGGAAGAATTGCCTTTGCCATGGATGGCACCAGCAACAGCAGCAGCAGCTTGTCGAGTCCTGGTGGTGAGGAGGCAGAGTTGCAGACAATGCCACCTTCTGCAAAGGGCGCACCTGCGTGCAACGAAGTTATTGCTATCACAGCGACCGCGCATGGAACGAAGGCGCCTGCTGGGAAACGCCACGCCTGACCAGCGCCCGTCTCGACTCCACCTCACTCCCATAGTCACTAGAGTGAGAAAACAAATGTCTTGCCAAGTCTGTGGGAAAGCATTCCAACTGCCATCATGCCTAGAGTCCCACATGAGAACGGACAAAGAGACCCCTGACCAATGGCATCTGCGGTCGAAACTTTGATCAGCCAGGCAAATTCAGAAGGCATATGGAAACCTACGAAAAGGACTATTGGATATTTCTTTGCTGTTCTATTACTGAAGCTATCAACAGAAGGTGTGTACCGGATTAATTGCACTTGTGGCAAATGCTATGTAGGGCAAACAGGACGAATGATCAGCACGAGACTAAAACACCACAGAAATATGAAATGCTCACAAATACAACTGTCAGCAGTAGCAGAACACGCGTGCCCACAAAGACACTCAATTGATTTTGATAATGTTGAAGTTCTGTGCAAAACTAGTTACTACTGGCCAAGACTAATTACAGAATCTATCGAAATTTAAATTAAGAAAAATAATTGTAATCGTTTGGATAGCTACCGACTTAGTGCTGCATGGAAGAGAATAATCAAATTACCGTTTGTACGGATATTTTAGAACACACAATGGACACTAAGTACAAGATCAATGGGCTAGCATAATGTGCATGTATAATGTACGTTGATTCATTAATCCCCCCCCTACTTTGCGCTCAAAGAGCGCACAAATGTTGTCATCACATCTACGCCTCTATATAAGGAATGAAACAGGTGGACTTCTCCCAAATCTTGCTGTTGCCTGATGAAGCTAGTTGTAATTACTGATACGTCGTACTCCGATAGTAAATGTTGTGGCTTGGCTCTCCAACACACCACACACCGGTGTGCTGTACTAGTGATGAATTGGCATGTTCTGTTTACGTGACAACCCTTACTAGTTGGCTGTCGGGCAGTGGCGGGTTTAACGACACATTTATATAGTAATAGGTTTTTACCCTTTTATCTGGCACCAAAACTGACACCTTTATACAAGGGATCATGTTTGCAATAACCACAACACAAGCAGACACTTGCCTGGCGGACCACGAATTTCAACGAATTTCAATTCGTGGTCCGCCAGGCAAGTGTCTAACTGTGTTGTTGGCCTGACTGGTTTTGCATCACGTTATTTTTTCTTAGGTTTGTTGAATTCTCGTCTCTCATCTTCTTGTTGTATTTACCTCCGTGCAGTTTGGCGCTCTCTATGTGTTGCGTTGGTGTCGCCCTATATGCTCCCTCGCTATTTGTTGTTTTTTTACACCTGATGAAGATCGCTTGTGTTGCGGTCGCAACGTCGTGATTTATTTATTTTAATATAATTTTATGGTATTTCTACATACATGACTTTACCGAAAAAACCAATGAGTAAAAAGAGACAACTCTGATAATGATATACACTGTCCTTGAAGTTGATTGGTCCACACCCGAGATGGCTTTTCTTAGAGCCTAGTCTCCACTGGTGTTGGACCAGATGACGCCAAAAGGCATAGAACTCAAAAACAGCGCACTATCAGAGTATTGAGAGCTCGGGGTAAGAATATACATTATGAGACCTCCTTTGCCAGTAGCAAGATATAGTAATAGGTTTTTACCCTTTTATCTGGCACCAAAACTGACACCTTTATACAAGGGATCATGTTTGCAATAACCACAACACAAGCAGTCAAAATGCAAACAAAAAGAGACAACTCTGATAGTGATATACACTGTCCTTGAAGTTGATTGGTCCACACCCGAGACGGCTTTTCTTAGAGCCTAGTCTCCACTGGTGTTGGACCAGATGACGCCAAAAGGCATACAACTCAAAAACAGCGCACTATCAGAGTATTGAGAGCTCGGGGTAAGCATTTACATTATGATACCTCCTTTGCCAGTAGCCAGATATAGTAATAGGTTTTTACCCTTTTATCTGGCACCAAAACTGACACCTTTATACAAGGGATCATGTTTGCATAAAGGTGTCAGTTTGGTGCCAGATAAAAGGGTAAAAAACCTATTACTATATCTTGCTACTGGCAAAGGAGGTCTCATAATGTAAATGCTTACCCCGAGCTCTCAATACTCTGATAGTGCGCTGTTTTTGAGTTGTATGCCTTTTGGTGTCATCTGGATCAACACCAGTGGAGACTAGGCTCTAAGAAAAGCCGTCTCGGGTGTGGACCAATCAACTTCAAGGACAGTGTATATCATTATCAGAGTTGTCCCTTTTTGTTTGCATTTTGATTGCTTGTGTTGTGGTTATTGCAAACATGATTCCTTGTATAAAGGTGTCAGTTTTGGTGCCAGATAAAAGGGTAAAAATCTATTACTATATCTTGCTACTGGCAAAGGTGGTCTCATAATGACACATTTATATATTTACGCGATCCAACCCATAAAACCTGTATTCTGGATATTTATCGCGAAAGCGTACGTGTTAAACTGCCATGTATTTTTACGTCTATTGCTGTATTTTCTTACGTGCAATATATTTAATAAACCATCCTAATTTATTCATATTTGTGTTCATAGTTATATCATTGTTGCGCGTGCGGTGTGGTCAGTGGATATTGTTCAGTGGATCAAACCGGGACAAATATTTTTGCAGCAGCTGTGGCTGCACATTGCAATAGCGCATTCCGAATGGTGTAGAACGCATTGCCCAGAATCTGTATCTGTGTGCAAACACCAGGTATGGTTGGTAAGAAACACGTTGGTTTTAAATGAATAGAACTCGAGCTTCAGCCATATTGTTCATTATAGACCCCACTTTGTAAGAATTAATCACGCAAACCTTGCGCCTGATTCATTTGAGTCGGTGTGCTCATGAGCAACAGGGCATTTGTGGCAAGGTGTTAATGTACCACAGATTAGCACGGTTGGCTACGTACACTGCGAAAGAAGTTCAACACATATTCTTTGGGTCTTTCCGTAAAGTCATGTAGATAGAACAATAAATAAAAATAAAGTGAATAAAAAAGTAAAATATATCACGACGTTTCGATCACAACACAAGCAATCGTCATCAGGAGAAAAATTATGACGATTGCTTGTGTTGTGATCAAAACGTCGTGATATTTTTATTATTATTTCGTATTCACTTTATTTTTATTATTTTATTGTTCTATCTACGTGACTTTACCGTCGTGAGAATTTTATTATTTTATATTTTTATTATTTTATTGTTTCCCTTCTATGCGACTTTACCGAAAGAACCAAGAATATAAACTATATTTTTTTATTTTACCAGTTTGAGGCCCCACTGAGCTATGGAGCTATTTTTCAGAAGCAACCTGGCTATCACAAATGTTATCTTCAACGAAGTGGCTTATCCCGTGGAAATTTATAGAGGCCAAATACTCTAAACGCGTGATGTTTATTCTAAATGTAGTGAAAGAGACATGCAACCTCAAAATATACAGCAGGCGACAGTGTCGGGATTGAATCCACGGCCTCCTGCGTACCAGGCGAGGTAGTTAACATATTGCCACTGTGGTGCCCTGTGGTCACGTGAGGCCTACCACTTCTGAATCGCTTGTGATGCATATTTGAACATTACTGCAAGCGTCTTAGCCTCATTCATTAGTCAGGTATTCGAAGGGAATATTGTCATTTGGTAACGCTATTTCAAATATCGCTCATTAAACGTTCAATTTTAATGCAATGCAATTGAGGGACTTTGTGGAGTCTTGTCGTGGTCTGGAGCTGTGGTTGTTGTGTTGCTACCTTGCCCAAGCTTGCATTTGTTGACAAATTGGCAGGAATGTATGTACTTTGTATTTTTAGCAATTTGCTTACATTTTCTCCATCTTGCCTCTCATCGGTTTTGGAAATAGCTCGCTGACCCTCCCCTACTGGACATATGTGAAAAAGATCTTCATAGCTCATCGGATTCCTCCAGGATATAAAAAAAGATTCTGATTCTGATTAATCAGTGGCGCTGCGAACAACCTATTCCCTCTATTGCTGCGGGAATCTGCATCCACACATGATCAAGCACCCCTTGTAATGCAATACACTTGGTTCCTTTGTCATAGACATGTAATTCTGCAAATGCGCAGAAATGTCTACCGCATGCGACTTACTCCAGACAAGGTTAGACTATTAAACGTGACCTGTTGTGACACGTCTAATGTGTATTGTGTGGTCGTTAGCACAGAAAGATGCATCTGGTAATGTCCTAATGGACCAAAAATAGTAAAAAGGAGGCTGGGTCTGTGTTGTTCAGAGTGACCACCATATACAGACTCTTGTACGTACAAACGAGTTCGGTTCCATAGGTCTGTTCGTAAGTCGATTTGTTCGTGAGTCCAACTTTACTCCCATCGATTTCAAACACGTTTCACGACTTGTACACTAAACACGGGGAATGGCTTTAACGTTTGCCTCTGGTTCTTCACGTTCTGCAGATGTAGATGCCACCATCACCACCTATTGTGCGGTGGTTGAACTTGCGACTCTCGGTCCGAACAGGAAACTGGACATACGGACAGGTTTGATCATATCTCTGAAAGTTCGTAAGTCGAATGTTCGTAAGTAGAGGAGTCCCTGTGTAGTGGCATAGAATCGTAATGTAACAGCATAGCGCCTGCTGCTGGCAGGGAAAGGGATCTGAGGCTTACGGCCCTGACGTCAGCAGGCCAGGTTATACACAAGAGGGGGATCTAGGGAAAGGTCGCAGAAGGGGCACTGAATTCATAATGATACAATAATTCAGTAACACTGTACAAGTGTACAGCACGTCAGATCATTACATGGCCTAACCCTGGTTGGAAACACCGTGGGAGTGAAGAAGAAGATTGATTAATAATCATTATTTACATTTGTAAGGTGCATTTTATCCGTATGCCACCAGACTTAACTTGGAGTGTCTAAATTCTCTTTGCCCACCAGAATGAATAGACCTCATCTTTCCCACCCCTACAGACTTGGTATTAAAGTAGATACATGCTAATGTTTACAAAGTAACGGGCACTTGACCAATTTCATTTCCACATAAATCAATCATTTGGAAATAGGCCCCACTATACCCCACCGACTACAGCACTCTAATCTTGCCTCCTCGTTTTGCCTCTTCCACCTGCCTCATGCTCGTCAGCACCGCCTTTCGTGCAGCCATGCGGGTGTGAGGTCATCATCACGAGAGGCCGTGCACTTCATCGTTCGCACGCGGCGGAGGAACCACTGAAGTCAAACGTTTACATACGTGCGGTTTAGTGGGGTCATTTCCGAGCGAACTCGGTTTTAGAAGTGTTTATCGTTGAATGTGGAAGGGTTTGGGTTAGTTTTCGGGTTACCACCTTTTCCACTATGGAGATCAAACCCAGACCTATGTTTCAGTCGGGCTAGGTCTGTCAACAACCATGCAGTAGTAAAGTTCAGCACAGTACCGGTACCAGATCTCGGTACAAATTAATTCATGCCACCCAAACACAGATGCCAATTCACAGACTGTCTCGGCTGGACCGGGACAGGAGGTAACCCAAGGGTAGTGGGAGGATAACCGCTTTGTGAGCTATTTGTAAGTAATGCGTTTAGAGTATTTGGCTGCTATAAATTTCCACGTGATAAGCTACTTCGTTAAGCTATAACTTGTGGCCAGGTCGCTTCTGAAAAAGAGCTTAATAGCTCTCAATGGGCCTTACCTGGTAAATAAAAAATAGTTTACTTTAATGGTATACATACTTGAATTTTACTGCAGATGTTTTAAAACATGTCCTGTCTAACTGTCAACTTTGTTTGAATTTCAGTGGGAGAAGATGCTTCTCACACAGACGTTAAAGCAGGTACCAGAGTCCACCTGAAGCTACTGCAGTGTGCGCCTCATTTAGGATTCCGTCCATTACTGTTGGTGCGATGGTTTGGATTTTCAAGTTGAAATCTACTAGTTCATTTTATTTTTACCCAGGCGACAACTCAATTGTCAAGGGTAGTCCTGTTTGGAAGAGGCTATCCTCGTCTCTTGAGTTCCACATCTTGGAGAGGATGTGATTAGTCAGCATCGATGCCATTTTAGTTGGTGTCACGCATCATGCGTGCATTCTTAAATTACTGACGCCGACTGAAGACTGAAGATGCAAGTGTGCCATCTGACAATGAAAGTTATGAAGCCATTTTTTGTCATTGCCAATTTTCCTTTGTGCTCTGTCAGAGTCTGGGATAACACGGCCTTGGTGAAGTCCCCTGGACTTGTGTAATTTCTGTATCAATTATTTTTTTCATTTTGACACCTCTGCTCCACGTCCTTCAATTGCATCCATCTGCACCTCCGATTAGCACGGATGGCTGACGTATGGCGCGAACGAGGTTCAACGTACATACCTACAAGGAGTGTAAATTCATATGGTGCCAGAAACTCTGCACGAGTTCGTGCCGTGTTCTCCCGATGCTGCCGTCGATGTTTGTCCAGCGACAAGCCATTCGTTGCCAAGCGCGAACCTGTCTCACCTCCACAATCACAGGGCCGAGTGTGTGACGTGTCCGGCAAGCCGTGTGATGTGTCTGCGGATGATAATCTTCAGCAGAGGCCTGTGCCTTCTCCCACAGACGCCGCTCAACTGACGCCGCTCCCAGCGCCACCGACCTCTGCTTCCCCGGCCACGGCCACGGGGAGTTCCTCTCCTCTGCTGGACAACCCGTGTGCTGGACCTGCTGCTCCACCACACTTGCCTGCCCACTACACAGGCACAAAGAGGTACGGGCAGAACTAATGCATACAGTGAGGGAAAAAAGTGTTTGATCCCTTGCTGATTTTGTACGTTTGCCCACTGACAAAGAAATTATTAGTCTATAATTTTAATGGCAGGTTTTTTTGAACAGTGAGAGGCAGAATAACAACAAAAAAATCCAGAAAAACGCATGTCAAAAATGTAATAAATTGATTTGCATTTTAATGAGGGAAATAAGTATTTGACCCCCTCTCAATCAGAAAGATTTCTGGCTCCCAGGTGTCTTTTATACAGGTAACGAGCTGAGATTAGGAGCACACTCTTAAAGGGAGTGCTCCTAATCTCAGCTTGTTACCTGTATAAAAGACACCTGTCCACAGAAGCAATCAATCAATCAGATTCCAAACTCTCCACCATGGCCAAGACCAAAGAGCTTTCCAAGGATGTCAGGGACAAGATTGTAGACCTACACAAGGCTGGAATGGGCTACAAGACCATTGCCAAGCAGCTTGTGGAGAAGGTGACAACAGTTGGTGCGATTATTCGCAAATGGAAGAAACACAAAATAACTGTCAATCTCCCTCTGCCTGGGGCTCCGTGCAAGATCTCACCTCGTGGAGTTGCAATGATCATGAGAACAGTGAGGAATCAGCCCAGAACTATACGGGAGGATCTTGTCAATGATCTCAAGGCAGCTGGCACCATACCAAGAAAACAATTGGTAACACACTACACCTTGAAGGACTGAAATCCTGCAGCACCCGCAAGGTCCTCCTGCTCAAGAAAGCACATATACATGCCCGTCTGAAGTTTGCCAATGAACATCTGAATGAAGTGTTGTGGTCAGATGAGACCAAAATGGAGCTCTTTGGCATAAACTCAACTCGCCGTGTTTGGAGGAGGAGGAATGCTGCCTATGACCCCAAGAACACCATCCCCACCGTCAAACATGGAGGTGGAAACATTATGCTTTGGGGGTGTTTTTCTGCTAAGGGGACAGGACAACTTCACCGCATCAAAGGGACGATGGACGGGGCCATGTACCGTCAAATCTTGGGTGATAACCTCCTTCCCTCAGCCAGGGCATTGAAAATGGGTCGTGGATGGGTATTCTAGCATGACAATGACCCAAAACACACGGCCAAGGCAACAAAGGAGTGGCTCAAGAATAAGCACATTAAGGTCCAAGAGTGGCCAAGCCAGTCTCCAGACTTTAATCCCATAGAAAATCTGTGGAGGGAGCTGAAGGTTCGAGTTGCCAAACGTCAGCCTCCACACCTTAATGACTTGGAGAAGATCTGCAAAGAGGAGTGGGACAAAATCCCTCCTGAGATGTGTGCAAACCTGGTAGCCAGCTACAAAAAAACGTCTAACCTCTGTGATTGCCAACAAGGGTTTTTTCACCAAGTACTAAGTCATGTTTTGCAGAGGGGTCAAGTACTTATTCCCCTAATTAAAATGCAAATCAATTTAGAACATTTTTTACATGCATTTTTCTGGATTTTTTTGTTGTTATTCTGTCTGTCTTACTGTTCAAATATACCTACCATTAAAATTATAGACTGATCATTTCTTTGTCAGTGGGCAAACGTACAAAATCAGCATGGGATCAAATACTTTTTCCCTCACTGTAAATGCTTTCAACATAAGTTGGAGAGAGTTGAGCCTTTCAAGGAATTCGGCAATGCTTTCCCACCTGTGACTGCTCCCGATATATGACTCGAGAGAATGTAGGTTTTGCTTGCAGGCCACAGACACACTCACACATGAATTATGCGTTTGGTATTATCTCATGGAAAATAATAAGTTGCACAAGGGCCAGGGTCATGCCCCATTCATTCTGAACGATTAAACCAAACTGACCCACGTTCACACACGAGAGCAGAGAGGTTGGCTGCATGGTGACGCATGCGAAGAACGCGTCCCTGTGAAAGAGTTAGAAGGTTCCCCTTCGTACCTTCTTACTCTCCCTCCCACCCCCTCCTTCCGGTCAGGTGATTTTGAAGTGTCGTCGTCACGCGAGGACGTGGACCGAGACAGCGCGTGGAACCAGTGGCTGCGCTCCGAGATTCCGGGGCTCTTCCTGCTGGCCCTGCACACATTTACCGTGAGTCGGTGTAGATGTGGCCTCGCGACTGGGGCTGCCACCTGTCCGCGTTTGACCCCCGGACAGTGTTCGGGTGGCAGCAGGAATTGATTTGTGTCGAGATCTGGTACCCCGGGTATGGCTATGGTTGATTTTATCACCGTGAAATGCACAGTTTTAACAATAGACCTGGGCTCGCTGAGAAATGTGCCTGGGTTTGCTCTGTCGTGGAAATGGTGGCAACTGTACTTGGGGCATCGGCACGTGTATTCGCACTCCGGCTCCATTTACACCGAGAGTCACATGCTTGTCTCGTGTGGGGAGTGGTGGTGTAGCTGTTAGGGGGCATCCATTTAGTATGTATGCATGGAGAGGGGAGGAGGGGTTAACCAAATGTGTACCCTTGCGTATGGGGGGTCTGCTGACAATGTGTAAGCCGACTGCAACGGCATGAATCTGCCCATCGCAGTGACATGGGGAAGTAATTGCTTCCGACAAAGGCGTTCTATGACCTTTTAAATCGTACTCAGGTTTGAGAACGGGGACAGTTTTGCATTAATGACCCTGAATCATTACAATTCCTTGACTCTCCGGCAGTGGTGAATCGTTCCAACCACCAGTATGAATCGTGTATATGTTGTGTACGTGTATGCACAGCTGTACCCATTGGCTTCTGTTGTGGTCATGTACGTTTATTTTTTATTTCGTGGAATATCACTTGCTGTACTCTACGCTGTGAGTGCTTTGTGTAGATAGGAATCATGTTATGTAGAGAATATAAATCTAATTCAGTACCTCTATATGTCTCCCACAGACGAGCGGGGAGACAGCAGCCAGGCGGTGAGCCGGCACTCCCAACAATCGCCCAAGATCTGCGGTTCTCTTTACATTCCGATATTTGCAGCCACTTACTGAGTGTTTACATGTGGGGGGAAACCAGTACACTCGCAGAAAACGAACGAATGTGAGCAAGGGGGCAACGTTCTATCCCGTGCAGATGGAAAGGATTCCACAGTTGTGATCCACTGCCTCCTGGCAAGCCAGGGTATGACTCATCCTCGATGCCCACCGGAAGGGAGATTGCACACTTGCAATTGAATTCCCTGAGATTATTTATATCATGGGGTAGGCAGTGACAAAGCCCCTGACTCACTTAACACGAACATGCGGTCCAGTGCATTGTACGTGCAAGGATACTCGCTTTCCACAATGTATGAAAGTGTGTTGTGCTTGAATCTTGACTTAAAGCTTTCGTGACTGCAGGAATTAATATTTTTTGGGTCTTTCGATAAAGTCACGTAGATAGAACAGTAAAATAATAAAAATAAAGTGAATACAAAATAATAATAAAAATATCACGACATTTCGATCGCAACACAAGCAATCGTTATCATTTTTCTCCTGATGACGATTGCTTGTGCTGTGATCGAAACGTCGTGATTTATTTTAATTTTCATTCACTTTATTTTTATTATTTTATTGTTCTATCTACGTGACTTTACGGAAAGACCCAAATAATATGTGTTGAACTTCTTTCGCAGTGTACGTAGCCAACTGTGCTAATCTGTGGTACATTAACACCTTGCCACAAATGCCCTGTTGCTCATGAGCACAGCGACTCAAATGAATCAGGCGCAAGGTTTGCGTGATTAATTCTTACAAAGTGGGGTCTATAATGAACAATATGGCTGAAGCTCGAGTTCTATTCATTTAAAACCAAACGTGTTTCTTACCAACCATACCTGGTGTTTGCACACAGATACAGATTCTGGGCAATGCGTTCTACACCATTCGGAATGCGCTGTTGCAATGTGCAGCCACAGCTGCTGCAAAAATATTTGTCTCGGTTTGATCCACTGAACAATATCCACTGACCACACCGCACGCGCAACAATGATATAACTATGAACAAAAATATGAATAAATTCAGATGGTTTATTAAATATATTGCACGTAAGAAAATACAGCAATAGACGTAAAAATACATGGCAGTTTAACACGTAGGCTTTCGCGACAAATATCCATAATACAGGTTTTATGGGTTGGATCAAGTAAATATGTCGTTAAACCCGCCACCACCCGACAGCCAACTAGTAAGGGTTGTCACGTAAACAGAACATGCCAATTCATCACTAGTACAGCACACCGGTGTGTGGTGTGTTGGAGAGCCAAGCTACAACATTAACCATCGGAGTATGACGTTTCAGTAATTACAACTAGCTTCATCAGGCAACACAAGATTTGGGAGAAGTCCACCTGTTTAATTCCTTATATAGAGGCGTAGATGTGGTGACAACACTTGTGCGCTCTTTGACCGCAAAGTTGGGGGGGGGATTAATGAATCAACGTACATTATACATGCACATTATGCTAGCCCATTGATCTTGTACTTAGTGTCCATTGTGTGTACTAAAACAGCCGTACAAACGGTAATTTGATGATTCTCTTCCATGCAGCACTAAGTCGGTAGCTATCCAAACGATTACAATTATTTTTATTTCTTTAAATTTCGATAGATTCTGTAATTAGTCTTGGCCCGTAGTAACTAGTTTTGCACAGAACTTCAACATTATCAAAATCAATTGAGTGTCCTTGTGGGCACGCGTGTTCTGCTGCTGCTGACAGTTGTATTTGTGAGCATTTCATATTTCTGTGGTGTTCTTTTAGTCTCGTGCTGATCATTCGTCCTGTTTGCCATACATAGCATTTGCCACAAGTGCAATTAATCCGGTACACACCTTCTGTTGATAGCTTCAGCAATAGAACAGCAAAGAAATATCCAATAGGCCTTTTCGTAGGTTTCCATATGCCTTCTGAATTTGCCTGGCTGATCAAAGTTTCGACCGCAGATGCCATTGGTCAGGGGTTTCTTTGTCCATTCTCATGTGGGACTCTAGGCATGATGGCAGTTGGAATGCTTTCCCACAGACTTGGCAAGACATTTGTTTTCTCACTCTAGTGACTATGGGAGTGAGGTGGAGTCGAGACGGGCGCTGGTCAGGCGTGGCGTTTCCCAGCAGGCGCCTTCGTTCCATGCACGGTTGCTGTGATAGCAATAACTTCGTTGCACGCAGGTGCGCCCTTTGCAGAAGGTGGCATTGTCTGCAACTCTGCCTCCTCACCACCAGGACTCGACAAGCTGCTGCTGCTGGAGCTGCTGGTGCCATCCATGGCAAAGGCAATTCTTCCAGCACCATGACTCGCATCCGAGTAGCTCTGACACACCTTTAACACCGCATTGGCAAAATTGCCGTCATTCACCATGCCACGTGCGCCCCTTGAGTTATTTCCGTGGGTCTCCATATGCCTTCTGAGTTTGTAGGGCTGATCAAAGCTTTGATCGCAGATGTTGCAGCTTTGACCACCGGTCTTGTGCATTCTCATGTGGGACTCTAGGCACCATGCCAGTTGGAATGTTTTCCTGCAGACGTCGCAAGAGATTCGTTTTCTCACTCTAGTGATACTATCAGATTCTAGTGACTCTATCGGATTCAACACCGCATTGGCAAAACTGCCGTTATTCACCAAGCCTGGTGCACCCTTTATCATGTAATCCTTTTCGTGGGTCTTCATATGCCTTTTGAATTTTCCTTGCTGATCAAAGCTTCGTCCGCATATGCCGCAACATTGATCACGGGTCTCCTTGTGCGTTCTTACGTGGGCTTCTAGGCACCATGCCAGTTGGAATTTTTTTCCCACAGACGTCACAAGAGATGAGTTTTTTCACTCTTGTAACTCTACCGGATTGAGACGGGTGCTGGTGAAGTGCCATCGATGGTAAAGGCAATTCTCCCAGCACCACCATGACTCGCAGCGGAGTTGCTCTCACACATCTGAAACAAAAGACAAAGGTCAAGCGCATTACACCTGTGTCATATGTGGACTCACAAAGGCATACATAAGGTGACAAGATTCATTATAACAGATTCATTATAACAGAAGTCCTCAATAGTGCAGATCCTATCATGTACTATTTTGCTCCTTATCCACCCAAATAAGTACTCTTTGGTTCTTTCAGTAACGTCACGTACGTAGAAAAATAAAATAAAAAACAACATTACGACATTTCGATCGCAACACAAGTGTTCGTCGTCAGGCGGAAAAAATAATCCAGCGGTAGAACTGCTGAACCAGCGAGAGAGCTGTTAAAACAAGAGGTTATATACGTGGTGAAGGGCAACCAGGTGGGGTCTGAGCTGGAAAGGAATTCCATCCCCGGATGCAAGCACGTCAGTTGTGTTAATGGGGGAGATTAGGGAGAAGATTAGCATGAAATGAGCTTCCGTCGCCGCATAAGAGTATCGTCCTCGCATATGGGCACAACAGCAGTGTTAATGGGAGATCAGCACTGTGTTGATGGGAGAGATTAGGCAGAGAGATTAGGGAGATTAGCAAGTTAATGTCATGTCTATGTGTAACACAAGCTGCGGCGCTGCCAACTGCGCTGTGAGAGGCAAGCACGTCCACGCAAGAGAACCACCGCAGTGAGACACACAGCCCATCACACAGCCAGAACCATCGATACATCGAGGCTAAGGGAGCAGAGGTGGCCATGTTAGTGAGACCCCAGCCCATTAATGCAGAGGCACCTAACAGGGCAATGCAACTCAGAGAGTCGGAGATAACAGCCAAACGGCAGGGAAGAATGGGAGCGCCACAGCAAGTTACGACTTTGCTTGGTTAATAACGTCCTTCCAATGATTGCTCAGCTTATACCCATCTTCTCGGTTGAAATTGTCTCCGTGTTTATTTTTCTGGATGGCTTCATGGACAAATCTTTGATGGTAGCCCGAAGGTTTGCAGAGTACCTTGGTCTCGGTAAAATAATATCGTGCGAGCCCACTGCGTTATAACAATGATCATCCACGGCAGAGGTATTGGTTCTGCCGTGTTTCAAATCTGCCTTGTGTTCGCGAACACAGTCCGAGACATGTCGTTTCGTTTCCCCAATGTAACTGCTGCCGCAGGACACAACTTAGTTTGTAGACACCAGGGTATTGCATGTCAGGAATGACATCCTTCACAGGTGGGATCAAATCACGGATTTTGTGTACTGTATTGAATTGGACCTGGATCTTGTGTTTGTTTAAGATTTTGGAAATCTTTTTGGTGACACGTGCTATGTACGGTAAGGTGATTGTTTTTATTGGATTCTCAGAAGGTTGTCTCCCCATGGTTGGAGATACAGCTTTGCGGATTGTGCGGTCTGAGTATCCATTCATCTTGAGGGCTTGGTGTATGTGTAGAGGCATTAATCGGCACTCCCCATCCTGTTAGCGGGTAGCTTCCCCTTTCTCGTCAACAGGGGGCGGAAGCGCTATCACGCCACTGTTAATGACTATGGCCCAAGGGGCCAACGACAATCCCTGGGAAGCGGATCCTGAGACACATTCCCCAGACCCCGGGAGGGGGGACTGGGGGATGATGTCACCTTCCAGAAAGTTCTGTAAGGGAGGCGTGGCTAGGGCGGAGCAAGCCACGAACCAGTATATAAGCCGGACCTCTCAAGGGTCCGGCTCAGGCATCTCCAAGCCGAAGACTGTAGACCTGGGCTGAAGTTAATACCCTGGACCCCAAGCTCCGTCGTCCTTCCAAGGGTCGGAGCTCAGTGAGGCCAGTGGTCAGGACCCGAAGACCCTGGCACGGTCGGGTCAGCATAGCCTCCCCTAGGGCCCCCAGCCAGAGGACAGGGAATTAACGGGTTCCCAGTGTTAGGGCCCGTGTAGTCCGGAGGCCATACCTCCCCAGGTATCGGGTGAAGGGGCCGCTACCCCTTTGTGTTAGGGACCCTGTAAAATAGTGTTAATAAATATCGTGTTGCCTCGCAAGAAGTTCTCCGCCGATTATTTACCCACTTCATATGTGCTCCAGTTCACTGGCTAGGTGGCGCTGGTCGGAGATGCAGCGGATTATTTTTTCCACCTGAGGACGACCGCTTGTGTTGCGATAGAAACATCGTTATATGTTATTTTTTATTTAATTTTTCTACCTACGTGACTTTACCAAAAGAACCAAAGAGTATGGATTTCTGCAGTCACAGAAGCTTCAAATCATCACCCAAATAAGATTTTGTATATGAACAACAATGACTATCTCCAATTTCCAAATGTTACCCACCAGAGATCCTTTCTGTATATACACAACAGCAAGCGAATTATAGCACAATACGTTCAGTCCCTATTCATGACACACTTGACTCCCAATCCTCATGTAAGATTGCAATATAATTTCTGCTTGAGGGCCCGTCAAAAAGTGTTGAGAATGGACACTTTTTCCAAAAAACTACGTAAAATATTCTTAATTAAAAGTCCAGTATAGTACTCTTCGTGGCACTCATAAGTGAACTTCATTATTCCTCATGTTAATGATTACAATATTAACGATTTACCCAGGAAAGCCTCATTGAGTCTAAAGACTGATTTTTTTCAGAAGTTTCTCATTGCAATGAGATATTAGGCAATTATATTAATGAGCGTTTGGCTCTGTGTGAGTTGAACCCAGAGAGACCCCCACCTTGCACATGGGGAAACAGCACAACTCTGCACAGATTCTACCCACACTCGATAAATAATTAAAACCGATCTTGATTTGAAGCTTTTGTGACTGCAGGAATCCTTACTCTTTGGTTCTTTCGGTAAAGTCACGTAGGTAGAAATAAAACAAAATAAATCACGACGTTTCGATAGCAACACAAGCCATCGTCTTCAGGTGAAAATCGCGACAGCCGCGATGTCTGCTGCGAGTAGCACGATGTCTGCTGCCTTGTGAAGAGAAGCTGCTACCAGCAAGAGTTTATATAAGTTTTTGAGAACAAAGGTAGCCAAAGTAGTGCTAATGGGGTATTATAGTGTAAAGGTAATAAATAGCGTGCCATGTTAAAGGAAATGAACTTAGATGAGCATGTTGGATTATAGTGCAAAGTCAATTTGCTTCCGTAGCGCAGAAGAGTTCAGATTAGCATGTAGGATTAGCATATGTATTTTGATAAGAGATGCATGTAAAAGTTAGTGAAAAAAATAGCAAGTTAATGTCAGTCTATGTGTAACCAAGAATAGCATGTTAAAGTTGATGAGAAAAGTATGTCAAAGTCAATGAGCGAAGTTAATGAGAATATCATGTTAAAGTCAATGAGAGATGAGCAAGTCGATGTCAGTCTACGTGTAATAAATAGCGTGGTATGTTAAAGTTAATGAACTTAGCATAAGAACGGCTGGCGGGAGAGAGAGAGAATGTGTTTTAATGAGAGAAGCATGTAAAAGTTAATGAAAAAATTAGTAAGTTAATGTCAGTCTATGTGTAACCAAGAGTGGCATGTTAAAGTTAAAGAGAAAAGCATGTAAAAGTACATGAACGAAGTCAATGAGAATATCATGTTGAAGGCAATGAGAGATGAGCAAGTCGATGCAGTCATGCCGGTGGTAGCATGTCCACGTGTGACAAAAGCAGCCGTGTTAGCGATCCAAAAGATGGCCGTGCCAACGCGTTCGGGTGCGGAGCTCGCTCCCGCCGCGGAGCTCGCTCCCGTTACGGAGCTCGCTCCCGCTAGGAGCTCGCTCCCGCTAGGAGCTCGCTCCCGCCACAGCGCTCGCTGACGTCACAAAGCTCTGCCCCCCCCCCCCCAAAACCAAATTTCCATTTTGAAAATAAAACATGCTTCAAATCGCTTTAAACTATTGTCATTGTATTTTATGTGGCGCTGCACTCTGATGTTGTAGGAGAAAACATTAATTAAAAAGTCTATTTAACTAAATAGAACGTGTTGTCTATATTTATTTTAAGTTGCGCATTTCGATGTGACGTCACATTTCTCAACCCCCCCCCTCGTCACAAATGTCTGACCCCCCCCTCCCCAGGTGCGTGATGTCATTTATGGACGGCCCCCATCGCCTTAAAACGCGAACTCGCGCTTGCAAACTGAAACCACGGAACTTTTTTTGTTTGGCAGCGCGATCCTCCGCGAGATGTAATGAGTCGGCCTCGCGCTGTGAGTGAGTGTGAGTGAGACAGCATCGTCCCCCACTCCTCCTGATGTCGAGGGTAAATGGGCGAGGTTTAGGCCTGTGACTCATGCAGCTGCAATGGCTGCTTTGTGTACGCGGTCCAGACCTCCCCAGAGACCCTGGCTGACAAAGGAGGTGTTCAGGATTGTTGAGAAAAAGCAACAGGCCCATTCTAATCGTCTACAGCATCCCACGTCAGAGAATGAGGAGGCTTACCGCAGCCTTCACTCGGAGGTTCGGAGAGACGTGAGGCGCTGCAAGGATGGGTGGTGGTCGCGGGTTGCTGGGAGATGGAGTCTGCCTCAATGGCCCGCGATCACAAATCCCTATTTAACTCCATTAAAAAAGTAACCTACAGCGCCACACCTATTACCATTGTAGAGGTAATCGTCACTCACCACTCTGTGGGCTGGTAGCTTCCCCTTATCGTCAATAGGGGGCGGAAGCGCTATCACGCCGGGGCTAATGTCCATGGCCCAAAAAGGGGCCAAGACAGTAAATATCGTGTTGCCTCATCAGAAGTTTATTCGTCAATTTATACCCACTACACCATCATTAGGGGAACGAAGGGTGATCCAATCTCCGACCCCCAGCGACAGGTTTGCAGATTTGCTGAGCATTTCTGTGAGGTCTTGGGGGAGGGGGAATCCCTCAGCCTGGAAAACATCATGGGACAAAGTGGGGATGACCCTGCTGAGGATGCGGTGCCTCAAATATTGGAGGAGGAAGTCACCCTCTGTGAGTGGCTGGCTGAGGTACCATCCGTTGAGGAAGTACTGAGGGCGATCCAGAGTCCGAGAACAGGAAAGGCACCGAGCAGAGATGATCCCCAAAGCGAAATGCTGAGGGAGGGTTGCGTTTGTGCGCAGACTGCCCTACATGACATCATAACAACAGTCTGGGCCACTGGACGGGTTCTGCAGGATTGGAAGGATGCCCTGGCGGTCCCCCTCTTTAAGAAGGGGGACCGCACAGACTGTAACAACTACAGGGGCATCTAACTCCTCAGTGTGCCGGGAAAGGTCCTGGCAAGGATTATTCCACATCGCCTTGCTAGGTACGCTAAGGAGAGGCTTGCGGAGTCCCAATGCGGTTTCAAGAAAGGGCGGTCCTGCAAAAATGTCATATTTTCTGTTCGTCTGCTACAGCAGAGGTGGAGGGAATTCCAACTAGACCTACATCTCTGCTTTATTGACCTGGTTAAGGCCTATGATACCATCAGTAGGCCTGGGCTCTGGGTTGTTCTTCGTGCTTTCAGAGTCCCTGACCCTCTGCTCACACTCATTAAGGACCTTCATGATGGTGAGCAGACCCGAGTAAAACTACATAGCCGGGAGTCAGAGCCATTCCCTGCGACAGGGATGTCCTCTGGCTCCAACATTATTTAACATCTATTTCGACCACATAGTTCGTGAAGCCTTCAGTAGCTGTACCAGAGGAATTTACGTCCGGTACAGATACAATGGGAGGCTGATCGATGCCCAGGTGCGGTCAAGGGATGTCTCCCTATTGGTCAACCACATTATGTATGCCGACGACCTGGTAATTGCTGCTCATTCAGAGGAGGAGTTGGAGGCGCTGCTGCTGAAACTGGAGTGTGCCACTAAGAGGTGGGGCCTTACCATCAGCCCCACCAAAACGAAGCACCTGCCTGGGTATTTTGTGCCATCGGGCACTCTACCCCCACAACTCCTAATCGGTGATGGGGCAGTTGGGGAGAGAGTGGAGAGTTTTCCATACCTGGGCAGTGTGCTCATGATCGGCTCCGGTTTAACAGCAGAGGTCTCACTCCGAATTAGTCGAGCGGCATTATCTTTTCATCGGTTGTGTAACGTTGTGTGGAAGCTGCCTGGTCTGTCGCTCCGCATGAAGCTTCGGTTCCTCTCGGCCACAGTCATTCCCTCCCTTCTCTACGCTTGCAAAACGTGGACCCCCCTAATGCAGCATCTTCACCGGTTAGAAACATTTAGGCTGGCCTGCCTACGATCAATCCTGGGTTTAACCAGGCTGGATTGTGTGAGGAGCTCACAAATCCTCGAAAGATCTGGACAAAGTCCCATCGGTGAGCTCCTCCAGCAGGCAAGGCTGCGTTGGCTGGGCCATGTAGCCCGCATGCCCAATCACCGCATGCCCAAACAGCTTTTGTTTGGCCGGATCGAGGGAGCTAAACGGGCGTGGCACGGACTAGAGAAGAGATGGAGTGATGTGGTACAGGAGGATGTGGAGCTGAGTGGACTTGCCAATGACTGGTACCAGCGATGTCTCTACTGGGCAGTTGGAGGCAGTCGCCCTCCAACAACAACGGAGGGCGGAGGAGTGACGCTCAGAAAAACGAGCGGAGCGTCGGGTGGCTAAAGCTCAGCAGGTTGGCACAGTAGGGGGCACAGGTGGTGCATCAGCCAGTAATCTCAGTCATCTCAGTCAGTCGACCAGTGGCACCTGGGTCTGCCCCGTGACCTCCTGCCAGCCGGCGATCGACACTTCACGTAGCCTCAAGGTGCACATAGCCTGGCATAAGCGTCGTGGTGACGTCACCGCCACTTAGTGGCGCATGGCGGTTGTTGTTTTGAGACAGTAAGAGAGTGTGAGGTCGACTCAGCCTCAGATGAGTACCTGGTGCGGTGTGTCGTAAACATCGCTACTGGGGGAGACAAAGGCCGCCGTGGAGGAGAATCCTAAAATAATAAAATCTTTTATTATAATAAAAGCTTTGATTATAATATTATGATATTATAATAAAAGCTATACTAAAAGTTTTTTTAATTAAAAATACAAATTTTTTAGAAATAATGTAAGCTTTTATTATAAAAAATGTATTATTTAATTTTTAAATTGGCAGAATCTACACGCCATATTCTTGGTTCTTCAGGTAAAGTCACGTAGATTTGAAAATAAAAATAATTAAATTTAATTTAAAAATATAAATAATAATATTTAAACTAATAAAAGCTTGATTATTTTAAATTTATTATTTGAAATTTTAAAATACAAAAAAATAAAATACAAATAATAAATTGAAAATAATAAAAGCTTTTATTATTTTATAATAAATTGAAAATAAAAGCTTTTATTATTTTCAATTTATTATTTTAATTTTATTAACAGGTCCCTGGAGGGTGGGCTGGTAGGGCAAGTCTCTGCACTGCCTATTGCTGATTTTACACCCAACAGCACGAGATTTCACTTCGTTAAAGTATTGAAAGGGCACGGACGGACACATTAATCTATTGCAGGCTGGTACACTCAGTTTACAACTCGGTTCCTACCAGTATTATTACTTTACCGAAGGAAGCAATAATCTGGCGTGTAGATGCTGCCATCTGCTGGCCACCATTGTTGGGTGTAGATTGTGACTTAAAACTTTCGTGACTTCAGGAATTCATATTCTTGGTTCTTTCGGTAAAGTCACGTCCATACAAAATAAAAAAAATATCAAATCAAATAAAAATGTGAAATTTTAAATAATAAAAACAAAAAACCCACATTCATATTCTTGGTTCTTTCGGTAAAGTCACGGAGATAAAAAAAATAAAATTTTAAAATAATCGATTGAATAAAAGCTTTTAATATTATTTACGCTTTTGTTATATTCAATTTATTATTTTAATTTTTAAATTGGCAGAATCTACACGCCACGTTGGTGGCCGGCAGGTGACAACATTTACACGCCGAATTCTTGTTTTTTTCGTTAAAGTCACGTAGATTTTAAAATAAAAATAATATAATTTAATTTAAAAATACAAATAATTTTCTATCTACGTGACTTTACCGAAGGAAGCAATAATATGGCGTGTAGATGCTGCCATCTGGTGGCCAACAACGTTGGCAGGTGGCAGCATCTACACGCCAGATTCTTGGTTCTTTGGGTAAAATATAAATAATAAAGAAAAGTAAAAAAAATCATGATTTAGTATTTTTTCATTTAATTCTATTATTTTCATTTTCAAATCTACGTTACTTTACCGAAAGAACCAAGAATATGGCGTGTAGATTCTGCCAATTTTAAAAAAAAATTACAAATTAAAATAATAAATTTAAAATAATAAAAGCTTTCATTATTTTCCATTTATCTTTTGTATTTTTTTTAATTTAATTTTATTATTTTTATTTTCAACCTACATGGCTTTACCGAAATAACCAAGAATATGAATCTGGATTTTGATTATTATTTTCAATCTATTTTAATTTTTAAATTGGCAGCATCTACACGCCATATTCTTGGTTCTATCGGTAAAGTCACGTCGATAGAAAATAAAAAAAATTATCAAATCAAATCAAATAAAAAGTGTGAAATGGAAAATAATAAAAGCAAAAACCCACATTCATATTCTTGGTTCTTTCGGTAAAGTCACAGAGATTAAAGAAATGAAACAAAATTTTTATTTTAAAATAATAAATTGAAAATAATAAAAACTTTTATTATTTTCCATTTATTTTTTTGTATTTTTAAATTGGCAGAATCTACACGCTATATTCTTAGTTCTTTGGGTAAAGTCACGTAGATAGAAAATATAAATAATAAAAGAAAAGTTAAAATTTAAATAATATTTTAAAAAATATTTATTTTATTTTATTGTTTCCCTTCTACGTGACTTTACTGAAAGAACCAATAATATGAATCACTGCAGTCACGAAAGCTTTAAATCAAAATATAATAATAACAATTCATGATTTTCGTTTAATTATTTTCTTTTTATTTTCAAATCTACGTGACTTTACCGAAAGAACCAAGATTATGGCGTGTAGATTATGTCAATTTCAAAATTACAAATAAAAGAAATTTTATTATTTACGATTATTTTTTTATTTAATTTATTTCATTATTTTTAAATCTACGTGACTTTACCGAAAGAACCAAGAATATGAATCTGGATTTTTGCTTATTATTTTCAATTTATTATTTTAATTTTTCAATTTGCAGAATCTACACGCCACATTGGTGGCCGGCAGATGGCAGCATCTACACGCCATATTCTTGGTTCATCTTCTTTGGTTCTTTCGGTAAAGTCACGTAGCATGAGAATAAAATAATAAATTGGAAAAATAAAATAACACAATAAAATTCTCACGACGTTTCGGCCACAACACAAGCGGCCTTCATCAGGTGAAGGGACGAGACTGTCTGGAGGACAGCGCTGGAGCGAACAAAGCCAAGCTCAGATCGAGACCTTTAAGCTGTGTGAGAAAAAACAAAGCGCCTTGACAAAGGAATTAGCATTGAATTTAGCATTGAAATGGCTGAGTGATTAGCTTGTGACTGGTCACAGATATGGCTATGTTAAAGTCAAAGCATACACATCCACAGAGGCACCCCTTGACAAAGGAATTAGCATAGAATTTAGCATTGAAATAGCTGAGTGATTAGCTTGTGACTGGTCACAGAAATAGCTATGTTAAAGTCAAAGCATACACATTCACAGAGGCACCTAGTAAAAATCAAACAGGAAAATTTAGCATTGAAATAACTAGGAGAATTTAGCATTGAAATAACTGAGTGATTAGCTTGTGACTGGTCACAGAAATGGATATGTTAAAGTCAAAGCCTACACATCTGAGCTATTAATAGTAACTGGGTCAGTGTCTACTTCAAATATTGTTCAGGCTCTGGAGACTTCCAAAGTTATTCGTGATGTTATACATTTGGTTCGTTTTGAGCATAATCGCGACCTTATATTATTATGACGTGATATACACGCTGAATATACGCACACAAACATCGTGTACACGTGTGTCGTGCCCTCTATTGTCCACATAGACGGCTTGTGCTGACTAGAGAACGATCTTAACGTACAATGCCGTGACATGTATCAGCCCTTTGTCGATCCAGCGTTTTGATAGAGGCCTCCCCCACACCATGTCGTTCGTGGGAGTTGTTTAACCATACTTCACCATGCCGGTCAATGCGGGTTTGGTGAAGTGAGGAGGCCCAGAAACTTGTATTTGCAGATACGAGTTTGCCTGTGCTTGCATCTGCAGAATTACATTCTCACACATCTTCAAGTGTAGTTTAATACTTCTAAAAATGCATTTATTCTTGAGGAGTCCATAAAGTACTGTGGTAAAAAGAAAACAACTTGATTTGAATAAATTTCGATTTAAAGCTTTCGTGACTGCAGAGATTCATCTTCTTGGTTCTTTCGGTGAAGTCACATAGAAGGGAAATATTAAAATAAAACATAATAAAATAAAATTCTCACGACGTTTCGGCCACAACACAAGCAGCCGTCCTCAGGTGAAGAAACAGAACTGTCGGAAAGATAGCGCTCCAATGAACACTGCTAAGTTTGGCAGCGTATTTTAAGCTGGGTGGGAGGAGCAGAGCGCCTTGCCAAAAGAGTTTACATATCAACAGAATAATTTAGCATTGAAGTAGCTGTGTTAATGTGAGATATTAGTAGGATGTTAAAGTCAGAAATTAGCATGTAACTGGGAGATTAGCATGATGTTAATGTGAGGAATTAGCATGTAACTGGTCACGGAAGTAGCTATGTTAAAGTCAGAGTTTACATATCAACAGAGGCATTTAGTATATTGACGCTAAAGAACTGCAACTACCCAACTATCATACAACAAACCGATGTGAAAGAACTAAATATAAACTACATCAATTTAATAAATGTACTCAATATATTCTCCACTAAGCTGAGCTACTAACAATAAGTTATTATACATTACACTTCTATGTCGCAAAAAATATTATAATATGCCTCCAAATAATATTTTTATTATAAACTGGCATAGACAGACCACAACACTGAATTATACACTGAGTTACTATACACTACCCTATACGTTAGATTATAATAATATTAGACTTGTAATATTACACTATGTATTATTTTACCAACCCTACTGTATACCACACTGCTGTAGATTCACTATACAATTACGATACTATATATTACCAAATAAATTATATTAAACATTACACTGAGTACTTTGTTGAACAGGGAATGCTTTGAGCTTGTGTGTTGAATCCATCTGTGTGGAGTTGTGTTATTTCCCAATATGCAAGGTGGGGTCTCTCTGGGTTCCACTCACACAAACATCTCAATGCAATGGGACCTTTCTGAAAATGCAGTACTTAGACTCAATGAAGCTTTCCTGGGTAACTAGTTAACATTGTAATATTAGCATGAGAGATAATGACGTTCACTTATAAGTGCCATTAATAGTACTATACTGTACTTTTAATGAAGACTATTTTGCGTAGTTTTTTGTAAAAAAGTGTCCATTCTCAAAACTTTTTGACCGGCCCTCGTACAGAAATTATATTACAATCTTATATGGAGATTGCCAGTCAGAGTGTTGTGAATAGTGGAGTGAACGTGTGGTGCCATCATTATATTGTTGGTGTGTATATACAGAAAGGCCTATTGGGTGGGTAACATTAGGTAATTGGAGGTAGTTAGTCATTGTTGTTTAGAAACAAAATATTAATTGGGTGGATAAGAGGGTAAAATCGTACATGGTAGGAACTGCAATATTGTGGAGTTCTGGTATAATGAGTTGCAGTATATATGAATCTTATGTCACCTTAAGTATGCCTTTGTGAGTACACTCGTGACACGGGTGTCATGTGCGTGACCTTTGTCTTTTGTTTCAGATGTGCGAGAGCAACTCCGCTGCGAGTCATGGTGGTGCTGGGAGAATTGCCTTCACCATCGATGGCACTTCACCAGCACCCGTCTCAACCCCACCTCAATCCGGTAGAGTTACAAGAGCGAAAAAACTTATCTCTTGTGACGTCTGTGGGAAAAAAATTCCAACTGGCATGGTGCCTAGAAGCCCACGTAAGAACGCATAAGGAGACCCGTGAGCAATGGTGCGGCATATGTGGACAAAGGTTTAATCAGCCAGGAAAATTAAAAGGCACATGAAGACCCATGAAAAGGATTATATGATAAAGGGTGCACCAGGTTTGGTGAATAACGGCAGTTTTGCCAATGCGGTGTTGAATCCACCATCGCCCTATGAGATGTGCTCAGTCTGCGGATTTTTAAGTCCTATTGAAATCCTGAAAACTCATGAAAGTCTTCACGCACAGTTCTTGTTCAGACCGAAGCCTGAACATGATTACACTTCGACAAAAGATAGCGGCGTTAAGATAAATGACATGAAATCCAAATTTCTTGAATGCTTTGGCCTAGTTCCACGTCAAGAAACTGCTTCACGAGTCAGTGAGAATAAACCATACGCTGCTCTCGATCCTATTACGAGCATGAAAGTGTTGATGACCTTGCAGCAGAATAAGAAGGAAAAGCGAAGTAGACCTAAGTCCATTAAAAGAAAGAAGACCACCACCAGTGTCACCAATTGCAGCAGTAGCAACAGCCAGAATTCGGACATCAAGAGGATGGACTGCACGGAAGCAGGAGGCTGCGTGGAGCAGAGCATCCCCAAGGTGGATGAACCCAACCTGGCACCTTTAGGTACGTCCTAGTAATGCACACACTACATTTCATTTGGATGTAATTCATAATTTCACAAATTAGTTAATGTACGCATATGTTGACCATATCTGTATGCCTGCGCTGAGGAGTCTAGAGATCTGATGTGGTGCTGCTCGGATGTTGGGTTAAACCGTGAAACTCAGGGTTTTCTGTCACCGAACCACGATTAAACTGGCTTCTCATTGATGGTCTTATCCAGTTACCAAACACTTCTTCCAGCAAACACTTGAACCTACAGCCCCAGAGCCCACTTGGACTCTTTGATGAATACCTCGAGATGGGTACAATGAGCTCAGAGGATCACACTACGGAGTCAACGCGTTTTACTTTATTATAAAAAAAACACACACAATTGGGTATCATTTGACTATATAGGCACGTGTGTACGGCCCCTGTGTATCTGTCGGACATTGTTGTGGGAGGGAAATTACCCACACTTCGGGTTGTTGAAGGCAGGGAGCACAGATGTAAGAGCTTAGATGTACAATACAACAATGTAATTTGCTGCACTGTCCTCTGCTGCTCACAACCCCACAATAACTATTGCATGGTCACCCATCCAACCAATTTTCAGGCTCAGCTCTCCTTAACTTCTGGGATCTGATTAAATCTGACGCATACTGGGTGATTTGGCCATAGGCACCAATCTATGGATATACTGTAACACAATTGTCTTTGAGCATGCGCGTATGTGCATATGTACGGAGTTAAGTTTTAGAAACAATAGGAGCACATATTTGCTCCTCTTGTCTGCTAACCAATGCAGCTACATTGGTCAGCTTGGATTGACGGTTTTCCCCCTTACTATTTATTTAAAACTCTTGTGCATCATGTCCACTGTGGTTAACTGCTGTGATTTGTTGGCATTTCAGCCACAGTGCATATGCCTAAAAATGTGTGGTACGGTTAATGGAGTCCTCAATACAGGATGTGATCTAGTTATTATAGCCACCTAGTGGTGGAAAATGGTGCAAAAGAAACCCAGGTGAACCAGAGCTGAGCATTAAAGATGGTAGTGGCTGGTCGCATGTCAGTGGCCAATGTAATGGACACGATAATTTTGTGAACAAATGACACGAAAATGTGACCATATTTTGGGGTCTCCTTTGACTAAAACACATTCAATGCATTGAAAACATGTTTTGTTTGCTTAAAGTAATCACAACATAACAGCATTAAGAGTGTATGTCTATATCCTGTTTCACTCATTATCCTATCCTTGCCCCCCTACCCATTCTCAAAATATACCCCAGTTATCCAATTCGGGTTTGTCACTCTCTTCGTGGCATCATTTCCACTTGCGCCATTGCTCGCACTGCTCAACAACATCATCGAAGTGCGGGTCGACGCGTGGAAGCTCGTAACAAAGATGAGGAGGCCTGTGGTTTCACGAGCAAGAGGAATTGGAGCCTGGGCCGACATTCTGAGTATCGTTGCCACCCTCTCTGTAATCACCAATGTAAGTCGCCAGATTGTCCGCTCGCTTTCTCGCTCAATATCCCATCTTATGAGTGACATAACATGTCATGTTAGCCGTGTGGGTTCTTTTTACCATACTTCACCATTCTGGTCCTGGCAGGTTTGAGAAGAGGTGTAGTGGGGGACCAGGAGCGGTTCGGGTATCACTCGTCACTGATGTTAGTCGTAGCTGAAAGTCAATTGCATGTGTGCTGAATTCAAAGTGCAGTGCACGAATCACTGCACCACCACTCCTATCCACTCTCTCCCAAAATCGCAAAAGGTAAAGCCTTGCCATTGCTTGCTCATGTCACTGCTGGCAGAAGGGCCTCAACTAAAGGTAGCTCTAGAGAACCCCTCTACACGGTATTTGGCCTACTCTTCCATGATGACCAGACATGTTGTAAGATGTGGAATTACCTGCGCTAAAACAGTGATGAACCCATTTATATTGCTAATTGGACAGAGGTGGGGGAGATTTAAGAAAATGATCCATTGCTTCAACTGTTGTGTCAGGAGAATGAACTGACGACTGCCAGATTGCAAGTCCTTATATGGTAACCATTTCACTCTGGCAGCAACCCCCCAAATTGTATTTGTGAAAATTAATGTAATTGCCAAGGTAAGATGTTCAGAAGCCTTGGTCAAATCATTGCATGCTAAGTGACCGCTATCGCTGTGCCTCCGTATGCTAATTCCACAGTCATGCATCTTGGCATTCACAACGGACATCATCCCACGCCTGGTGTATTATTATGGATACTCAGCAGAGTATGGCACAGGTTCGCCTACAATGCATGGGTACACGGAGGACAGCTTTTCAATTTTCAAGATCAGCAACTTCAAGGAGCAAAATTATCCCAACATCCTGCCAGCCTGGTTTGATCCGGCAATCCACACAACCTGCAGGTTTGTGCCATTCAGTGTCATGCCCAGCTATCGGGGGTGCCGTCCCTGCGAATGTGATGCACTGATGTCTGGGTGTGGCGTCCTCCTGGCTCCGCCCCTTCCTGATTATGCTCGTTTTCTTCCTCTTTTCACTCCGTGACTTTCCTTTTAAGACCCACACTTCCCCTAGGCCCCACCTCTGTTTATGCCCTGCCCCTTACCGTGGACACAGGGTTTGGCTTAGTTGGGTAGTAAGGGGTTGTGGTAGGGTTGGGGGAAGAGTGTGCATGGTGGGTGGGGACAGTAAAGGGGGTGGGGGGGGAATTGGAGGGGGGGAGCAGTGGGTACGGGTGGGATGGCTTCACAACCAAAGTCCCACTTAGAGAAATATAATAATAGATTGTTATAAATTACAGCTCATTGTTTCCTTGCTAAAGAGTAATGTTATTTATTTATCTATCTATCGATCCACGACTGCTTAATTGAGTCTCAAGATCCCTTTTCAGGAAGACCGTGCATTGGGATTCCAGTTTAAGGTGGTCTTATGCATGTGGGATGCAATAAGAGGTCCTGGAGAACCCATGATAATGAAATGAAGCTTAAAGGTCCACACAGACATGAAACCACTTGCTCTACAGCCATCTTCTGGTCACCTCACAGCACAGTTAGTTAGGAAATTGATGCGATCTACCAACCCTTTTCTGTAACGTTTTTGAATTGCTGGCATACACAACTATAATCAATATAACCATATTGATCGATATTTAATATAACCTTACTTGACTATGACCAAATCACCACGAATACAGCTAATCTTAGATTCCGGAAGTCAAGCAGGCTTGAGCCTTGTTCGTGCTTAGATTGATGAACACCATGCACAATGCAGGTGCAGTAGGCGACTTTGGAGCTAGGTTGTCAGCAGTGGGTAGATCAGAAAAATTAATAGTTGTGCTATATTGTTCTCCCATTATCTGTACTCCCTACCTTCACCAACCTGGTACGGACCAGCGTGAACCATGGTCAATAGAGCCCCCACAAGCTGCACGTTGTGGGAAGGCCCTCTTTCAGAAGCGGATTTTTTAAAGGGCTGTGAACGCATATACCGTTTGTGCACAACCATACTTGTTCAATTTAGCGCCAACTCTACTTTCGAGGCACTTTGCTCAATATAGTCCATGCGTGCTTGTGGTTGTATGTGTGTAGGTATCCAGGTCATCGCTACCCGCCGGATCATCCCCAAGCCTACTCCGTCACCAAGCAGTACTGGAAAGTACTGACGGCAAAGCTGGCCTTCGTCATTGCCATGCAGGTACACATCAACATGCACACACACACACATTCATAAACCCATTGAAAGATAAAGGTACAGCCCTCCAATTACTTGCTCATGTCACTGATGGCAAAAGGGCTCCTGCTATAGGGAGCTCAAGAGAGACCCTTAAGATGTATTTGAACTGCTCTTCCACACTGGACAGACGTCTTGGGAAGAGCTGGGAGTTCCCGCACTGAACAGCACCAAACTCAGCCGACCAATTGACTGGATGTATTCCACTTACACTGCTTGGTGGATAGAGGCAGTGGAATGTAAAAAAAAACCTTTCACCGTTGTTTACACTCCCACGATCAAAGATCAATTCACACCCGTGACCTCTGGATTGCAAGTCTAGTGTGCAAAGCCTTACACTACTGCACCATCGTATAGACTCATCTGTGAGCAGTTGTTAAGGTCAGCAGAGCAAACCGTGATCATTGTCAATGGGTCATTACAGATAATGCCAGTAATGCTATTACACCTCACAATTGCACAGTATTTCTGAGATCACAAATAATAGTGGTAATACAATACTCACTTTCATCATGCAGCAGACGATTCATGTTGTTGATGCAATTTGTCACACGTAAGCATGTGTGCGTGTGGGAAGGGGAGCGGCTGCGTAGTTGTTTGTGAACTGCGCTACCAATCCTGTGTGACCGGAGTACTATTTCTGGCCACAGCCAACAACAGTGGAAAATATTAGAACCAGTGTTGAGCTTCCCTTAAGTTGATTCTGTCTTAAAATGAGTACTTGATGAAGTGTGTGAAAATCATCACTGGCGAGATAAAGGTGCACACCACCCCCACAGGCACTGTGCCACCCTTCATAGATGCACTTGTCTCAGTCTGTGAAAGGCTACACAGGGAATCTTTGTAGTGGTGACATGGCCGAGTGTAAGTGTTTGCTGATTGTTGCGGTAATTTGCGGCTGCCCAGGTGAATACTGTGGGTGCATTAACTGCACATCATAAATGTTGCCTGCTGCATAGTGAACGTAAAAAACCCATTAAGTAATTCAAAAAAAGTGTCTCGGTATAATTTGCCAAATGTTCAAAAATTACTCAAATGACTTAATTTAATTGGGAAAAACGACGTAACAATATAATATCCCTGGGCTTCAGGTCCCCGGAATAGTTGACCTGAGATGTAAAGCACTTTAAGATGCTGCCATATTATATTTAGTAAGCACCCTTTACATGCAAATCCTGAAACTGAAAATCCTTTACCTGTGTGTGGACGTGTGCAGCACGTGGTGTTACTCACGAAGGCCTGCATTGCATACATCATCCCGGACACGCCATCCCATGTGCGCGCCTGCAGGCGCCGCGAGCGCTTCGTCGTACAGACGATTCTGCAGCAGGCAGAGCTGGGCCGTCTCCGTAACACCCTCCTCACCGATGCCCCCAGCTCACCGCCATCTCCTCAATTCCACGTTGAGGATGAGCAGGCAGAGATGGGCCTGCTTCGCTGCTCGCTGCATAAGGAGTCTCCTGGCGTATTGCACCCACCCCAGCCGTGCCACATGGAGAATGAGCAGGCAGAGAAGACTGGTGACGACTCACTGCTGAAGGGATCCGAGGAGGAATCAAGCAACGAGGATTCGTCAACTGTCTTCTACAGCGTATAAATCTACTCTGGCTTTTAAAGGAGGCTGCTATCCTAACGCTGTTTGCACGTGGACAAGGACATTGCAGTCGAGGACTATCTGTATATATATATTAATAAATACGTTTATGATTTAACATGTCTCAATCATCTCATGTCTGTTCATACGAATCACGATGTGAATGAGGAAAACTAGAAATTATTGTTATTTTGTATATATTTTAAATTTTGGTTTAACATGTAGGCTTTCGCGCCCAATATCATCCATAGAGGTGTTTTTTGGATTAGATCGCATACATATATAAACGTGTCGTTAAAACCCGCCACCACTCGACACAGCCAACTAGTAAGGGTTGTCACGGAAACAGAACAAGCCAATTCGTCACTGGTACTTTGGAGAGCCAAGCCACAACATTTACAATCGGAGTACGACGTTTTGCCAGTAATTACAACTAGCTTCATCAGGCGACAGCCAGATTTGTGGCACTCTCGCGCAAAGTGGGGGGGGGAGATTACCGAGTCAACGTACATTATGCATGTGCATTATGAGAGCCCTTTGATCTTGTCCTTCCTGTCTATTGTGTATTAAAATAGCCGTACCAATGGTAATCCCTATTGAAGTATGCTGCCCTTTATAGGCATGCATTTAAATAATGTATTATTTGTTGGCACCCGTGTTCAGCAGTAGCAGAACACACGTGCCAACAAGGACACTCAGTTGATTCTAATGTTGAAGTTCTGTGCAAAACTAGCTACTACTGCCCAAGAATAATTCGAGAATCTATCGAAATTGGAAGAAAAATTTACAGTTCGGATAGCTACCGCCTTTGTGCTGTGTGGAAGCGACTCATCAAATAGTACATTAGATGAAACTCCGAGTACTCACTCAGGAGGTATAGTGGTAAAACAGTGGAGGAAAAAAAAGCATTTTTTTTTTATTTGCCCTTGTTGAATGATAGAGTCGATACACACAGCAAGCGAGATTAAGAAAGCGCATCGGAAGAAATACCGGAGGAGAGAGAGAAGACAATTGCTTGCTGCAGAAGGAAAGGCATTCCTACCGAGGGAGACAAGTTGACAAAGATTTTGATCATGGGAACCGGTGGCGTGGCTCGATCTTCCCTATGTGCGCAACACGCTACCGAAGGAAAACAGAAAATCCTATTCAAAGGCTAAAATAAGCTCCATTTTTTGTATAAGAGCCCGATAAACAATAACCCCATCCATAGACTGAGGAAGAAAGGGAAGAGCCTGAACAAAGGGGAGGAGATTACGACGGAGATGGGTTGGAGGTGGAGAGAAGGGGAGAGGGGAGGCCGTAAAGGCAGCTGCACATTCAAGGAAAGCGGTGTAGAAAGAGTTGAACGGGGACATGGAGACAGCAGAGACAAGGGTGGAGAAAGAGGAAGAGAGGATCTTTCAGTGCTCGCTACAGGAAACCCACAAAACTGAATTTCCTAAACTCGTGTCGCCTCCGTGACAGCAGCACCACGAACGCCACAGACTCACGCTCCCCAAATCGACAATACCATCTCCATTGCCGACCAGCCACGAGATGGTTGCTCTCAACACCTCGGTCGTGGTGTAAGCAGCAAAAGACTTCCGGCTGGTGAGCATCCGGCCATTACGAGGGTTGGAAAGAAACTGAAGCACGGGGCGACTCCCACAACCTTCGGGTATTTCCAAACTGGATGACGTCTTGGGATGAAGCTAGAAGTAAGCCAAATCTGCACTCAATAAATGGGACAAAGATTCCAGAGAAGCCTCCAGAAATGTCACAGGAGGCTCGGGTGTGAGAAACCAGACTCCATGTGGGGTCCTCCAGACCTTTGCCCTCCAGTTCATCAACATTTGTAAAAGCAGGACGTCTCAAAGGTACGTAGCATGGGTGAGGTACGAGGTTGAGAACCACGTTCCGAGATTAGGCGCTTTGACAGGTTGGGGTCCGAGTAAACTTTTAATGGAGCTCACCCTACGACATTACAGATAGAAGGATAGTGTGCCGGCACAATCCGGACACCCTGCTACACCGAAACAATCTGCTGCATCAAACTCCCTGGTACAGCTAAACACTGGCACGATTGCGCTCAAATACACACAAACTCTCGCTCGGCCAGTTGGTACACAGGTTGTCAGTTGTGGGGGATGCGGGCCCCCGGCTCCCCCCCTGGGGGAGGGCTGATCTCGAGAGGGCTGCGGGCTCCGGACTCCTCGCTCGAGTGAGAGCAGCCGCTACTCGACTCCTCGCTCGCGGTGAGAGGGCTGCCGCTCTCCGGCTCCTCTCCTCGCGCCGCAGCCCCTCGGGTCCGCGGGTCCTGTTTGTGGGGCATAGCTCGGGGCTGGCACGTGGCTGCCTGGAATCAATCCGTCGCTTCTCAGCCACTCAAACGCGACGTCTCCGCTCACACAACCCCGCGCACCACTCACACGAACTAAACGGGGGGTCAGGGGTCAGAGGGCAATGACGTCCTTCGCACACGCGTTGCCGCCGATGCCGGGCAATGGAGATTGTTTAAAGGGCTGCGGGGCGGGGATTTGGAGTCGGTTTTAGAGCGACACACCAATCGCACGCGCGGGACGGGGGGGTCGGGGGTTAGAGGGCAGGGACGTCACTCGTACACGCATAGCCGATTGGGGGGCTGTATGGGAGGTTATTTAAAGGGCTGTGGGGGCGGATATTCGGGATTGGTGTTAGCCCGCAGTCACGAAAGCTTTAAATCGAAATTTATGTTAAGTGTAATGTGTTGGTGTTAATAAATAGTGTTGCCTCCCAAGAAGTTGTGTGCGCCTATCTCAGCCCATTACATATAAGTGTAGATGTGATTATGTAATTCTTGTGTTCATACAAGTGTAGTGACACAGCGCTGACTGCTGTCCAGCAGCGGCAACTGCAGTGGAAAGTTTGCACACACGCCGTTGAGCATATATACGGGTGTGCCGGCCGGGCAGAGGAATTGGGGCAAGGGTCATGGAAGACCTCATAGGGAAGCCTCTGGAACCCTCTGGTCGGTTCGAGAAGGGAGGCGTGGATAGGGCAGAGCCAAGCCGCACCGAGTAGAATATAGAATATAATATAAGCAGCGGAGAGCGACAGCTCCGGGCTGCCGGTTCTGGGAGTGGACTCGTCTCGACGTCGCTGTCGTTGCCACCGCATTCGCCCAATCATTGCGTGGCCAGACAGTCGTTGGCCTTCTCGGTCGACGCCGTCGGTGCAACACGGACAGGGTCGTGTCTAGGCCGGGCTCTATGGCAACGTGGTCGAGAGAGTGAGGCCGGAGTTGGTGTGAACAAGATAATAAAGAGACGATGTCTCCTGCAACTACCTCGTCTCCGACAGTGTGTGCGACACACACCACACGTCGGAAGGAGAACACTTCACAAGTATAAATGCTGCCTGTGTCAGTCGAGTCACATTTGCTCTAATTTATTTTGATGGTGACCTAAGACAGGAGAAGCAAAATGCACTTCTTCAGGAAGTGATATTTTTTTCATAATGCAGAGGCTGTGCCTGATACACATCTTTCACGTGTTGTTTGGCAACCCTGGTGCCCAGTAAACGCCATATGGCCAGATCTTTGCATTGAATTCCAAGTATTAATTCCTCCATACTTGTGCACAGTTGAGTTTTTATTCCATTCCCTTCATGAACCATGTTTTTGAACTTTACATCATAGTAAGATAGTACATGCCGATGAATAATTAATAGATGCTTGAAAACATCTATCCCCCACCATCTGCCTGTGTTTGGCCTAAAACCCAATCACCCAGAATGCCCAAATTCACCTTACATACTCTAGGAATGTAAGCAGGTTAATGCCTGTATATCCATCACAATCATCACTCCCAAATGTGAAGACATGTCACGAGACTCGCTGACTTTTCTTAAAATACTTGAGAAATACAAATCATAGCTGAATATTTTCAATTCCATGTGTATAAGCCTTTGTCTCAGATTTATTGTAAAATAAATATACATGTACAATATAAACATTCAAATATCAGAAAATATTTAATGTATGTTGAATTTCTTTCACACTGTACATAACCAACCATGCTAAACAAGACATGATAAAAACAATCCAAGTCATGGGTTGCATACAATATGCAACTTTGGTTTATTGATTACAAATTACATAAAAGGTTCTGAAATTTTACAATACAGGTATAGTGCAATCTAAATAAGCAAATGTACTTTTACAGTGATTTCCCAAATGTTTATAACTACACAAATACTAGCATGTATGTTCCCAATAAAGTAGTCTCCTTCCAAAATGGCTAAAACCAAAATTAGTTTAGTTGTGCTCACAATATTGTTCACATATCCGTTCTATTTCAAGTGACATTTGAGTCTGTATGGATTTGCTGTGCAAAATACTGCTGCAACCATTCAATAACTCCAACCCTGAACGAACTTTATCACATTTTTCCAATACTTTGTTGTGGCACTTCCATTAACAGGGCAATTACTGTGCCCCATGGGCCCCACAAGTTCACAAGTAATTGCGATTCACACCACAGCACCTGAAGTACCATTGATGTTTAACAACCATGAATTAGCAGGACCAAGCGAACGTATCCTTCTGAGTAGAAACCTCGACCACCGCCATAAAATGCTTTCGGGCTTTCTACATCACGGGTAGTCAGCCATCCTTGTTCTCCTTGATGGTGTCAACCAGCTCTTTCAGACGCGACAGGTGGTACACGGCCCTGAGAAGAGACACGATTGAGAGAAAATTACTTGGTTGACTTATTATCAAGGTGGAAGCCAGAAAAATCTCACCAAGTCTCAGGAGGGTTTGGCAGTGATATTTTGCAAATTTCATCAGCGAGTGGTATGTGAGAGGAAAACGGAGAACCCGGTGAAAACAGAGGGAGTAAAATGCAAAACTCCGGATATAGATTCAAGATTCCATTGCCGTATTACTAACTCCTGGTTACCTAGCAGCCAAAATCTATAATATATGCTATTTCAAAACAGTCTCCCATCCAAGTAATAACCAGGCTTACCTGCTTAGCTTATAACATTCAAAATCTGACATCATACTTAGAGGCGGTGCAGCCTCTATGCTGTGCGTGAGTGTGGATATAAAGATAAATTCACAATGGCGTGGAGGGGTTTTCCCAGGGACGATCAGCCCCTAGAAAGACGTCCGTGTTGAAGCTGCCCGGGGAGGGGGCCTCCAAGCCGGGGGAGTCCAACTCCATGTGCGCCCTGCTCAGCAGCTCCTCCAATGAGGCTGTGCATCAAGAATCACGCATCGCACGTCACAACCACATGGGTGGCCGCTCAGCCGTCTCTGTGAGAAAAGACTGAATATGTACCTGAAAACATATGAAATGTCATCTGCTATATACAGACTATATATATATACACACACCTAGGGATCTATTGTCCTCTGACACGGGCTCCTCGTTGGCTACATTCGTAAGGCCGGAGATATCCAAAACTTTGAGCCACTCTGGGTACTTTGGTCTGCTTTGCGGGCTCTGAGCGGCACCTGCTCTCTTTGTGCTGGTATCCGTCTCGTGGCTGCTGGTCTGGGAGTCCACATCGCAGTCACGCAGCCAGGCCGGGTACCTGAGCTCAGGAATGCTCGTGATCCCCGACACATCCAGCTTATCCTTTTGGCTTGTCAACCACCTGAGATAGGTACTTGTCGCACAGCCGCCGTTCGGCAAGTGCTCACGCCTAGTTGCTTCACTGCTCCATAAGTACAACAAAACATTCGTCTGGTTAGAAAAGAAATAATTTTCGGGCTTTGCCGACAAATTTAATGGCATCACGGCCTTGTTGCTTCTCGCTGTTGAGCTCAACCGTTTAGTTGGCTTATTGCCCCTCACCAATGATGCGCCGAAGCTGTGCGCGGTGACCCCGAGAGATGACCGCTTGCCTCTGTGCGACACTGTGAGGTCTCGGTGGGCGCCAGGCGAGCGGAGCAAGGACTTGGAGGAACCGTCAACTGGCGCCGCTAGGAGCTGGTCCGTGGTTAGACTGACCGTCGGGCTATGAGCCACGACCGCTGCAGCGCAGCAGTGAGGCTGCACGTGCCCGAGATGAGGTCCTCCACAAGCAGCATGCCACCTGCAATGTAAGACCCACAGACATTTTACTGGTACACAATGAATTTGCTCTCCCCTAGATTCCTTGACCCCTGAACGGCAATCCTGCAATGTTGCCTTACTTTGCACCATCAGTAACTAATGATGTTATCCGTTTGTGGAGTTTGTGAGAATATGGGATAAATCAGTGCATGAGCTGTTATTGTTTAAACTTCAGATGTGTTCAGTCTAGGATCTGCAAATTTTGACACAAAGGTTGGAGGATCACTTAGATTTCACAAACTTTACAAACTCGATAATCAGTGAAGTTGCTGGAAGATGACAGGAGAAAGAAATGCATGCACCGACCTATCTGTTCAGACCTATGCTATCCTCTCATATGCGTGTGCTTACTGTGGATAGTTTTCTCTGACATAAAATGAACTCATTAATGGAATTTGCCAAGCATCCCAGTGTGGGACTCTCACGAAAATGTATCTTTAGACCTTATTAAGGGTTTTTTTTCTAGGGGAATTACATTACATTCATGATAGCATAGCATAATTGACAAGCACCCAGTACAAGCAAAAAAAATGGGGTTCTCCTCTCCAATTATCCCCCATCCAGTCAACTAGCTTCGATACCTTATGAGACCTCCTTTGCCAGTAACAAGATATAGTAATAGGTTTTTACCCTTTTATCTGGCACAAAAACTGACACTTTTATACAAGGGATCATGTTTGCGATAACCACAACGCAAGTAGTCAAAATGCAAACAAGAAGACACTAAGAATAAGAAGACGCCTTTTGGCGTCTTCTGGTCCAACACCAGTGGAGACTGGGATCTCAGAAAAGCCGTCTCGGGTGTGGACCAATCAAATTCAAGGACAGTGCATATTATCAGTTGTCTTTTTTGTTTGCATTTTGACTACTTGTGTTGTGGTTATTGCAAACATGATCCCTTGTATAAAGGTGTCAGTGTTTGTGCCAGATAAAAGGGTAAAAACCTATTACTATAGCTTCGATACCATTGCACCGCCTGCACACTCGATAGCCACTCGAGTGCAAGCACCACGGAGCGATTCCTCGCGTGGCGAGAGGCGCAACCCACCCTCATCCACACTGTGCATCCTCCTCTCCTCCGCGCGTCTCCGCTCCGCCATGCTGCGCGGTGCTGTGCTCTGCACGTATCCTGGGTAGCGGTGACGCACAGATTCCGCTCTGCTCAAAGTCCTCGATGTAGGCGTCCAGCGCACCGCTCGCCTACGAGCAGCACTGCTCTCCGCACACCACAGGGCTGCGCTAGCCCCCGCTTCCGGTCCGGAGCAGCGTGCTGCCCAGGCTGCCGCGAGGGCTTGTGTCCGTCACCGTGCTGTCGCCCGAAGGGCTGTTTGTCTCACCACCGTTGCAGTTCATTTTGTACGATTTGGGATGCCCGAACCGGATGGGGCCAGGGAGAGGAATCGCTGTGGCTACCAGGTCACCACTGGTCCTGGTATGGGGGGCACCATGAGGAGCTGCTGTGTGCGGAAAGTGGGTCCGCTGTCGCAACGCGATCGCATGGGCCAGTGTCGACCACTTCGCGTTAGGTCTCTTAAGCTACTGTGGCTGTTGTCCTTTTTTCAACAAAAATTCCAGCCTTTCCCATGGTTTCCTTCATCACACCTGCAAGCTCTATGTACAATTGAAGTGTCATAAATGCTCTACCTGCCTACTACTACATTATGAATGATATACATTTAAGAATTAGCTGGAGACAACTCCATGTTTAAAACACACTGTATTCAAAAGAGAAGGCTTAACATTTAACATTGGTTAACGTTTGGCATGTACACCTGCATATCAACAAATTACAGTACTACTAATAAAATGAATGCTACATATTAATAGTGGTATTACAGTAGTATGACTACTTATATTTATATATTATCGCACCTCCGAAGAGCACGGTGGGCTTGGTACGGTGCGAAAGAGATTCAACACACATACAGAATACAATACTTTCCGAGCACATTATGCATACCGAACCTCCAAGTTCCTTACCCTACCCTGAATAACAACGTGTGCAGAGTACAGCTCCTTTTTCAATCCATTGCTGGCTGACAGCTGTCCCATGCTATGCAGCTCCCAGGGGGAGGGGTTATTTACCGTACTTCACCACGCTGGTCAGTGTGAATTTGGTGATGGCAGGGGGCTATAGAAGTGCATTACAACAATGTACTGAACATTGCTGCACAATGTCAGGGTGCTATAGAAGTGCATTACAACCACGTACTGAATACTGCTGAACTGGTGGCAGGGGGCTATAGAAGTGCATTACAACCACGTACTGAATATTGCTGCACTGGTGGCAGGGGGCTATAGAAGTACATTACAACCACGTACTGAATATTGCTGCACTGGTGGCAGGGGGCTATAGAAGTACATTACAACCACGTACTGAATATAGCTGAACTGGTGGCAGGGAGCTATAGAAGTGCATTACAACCACGTACTGAATATTGCTGCACTGGTGGCAGGGGGCTATAGAAGTGCATTACAACCATGCACTGAATATTGCTGCACTGATGGCAGGGGGCTATAGAAGTGCATTACAACCACGTACTGAATATTGCTGCACTGGTGGCAGGGGGCTACAGAAGTACATTACAACCATGTACTGAATATTGCTGCACTGGTGGCAGGGGGCTATAAAAGTGCATTACAACCACGTACTGAATATGGCTGCACTGGTGGCAGGGGGCTATAGAAGTGGATTACAACAATGTACTGAATATTGCTAGACTGGTGGCAGGGGGCTATAGAAGTACATTACAACCACGTACTGAATATTGCTGCACTGGTGGCAGGGGGCTATAGAAGTGCATTACAACCACGTACTGAATATTGCTGCACCGGTGGCAGGGGGCTATAGAAGTTCATTACAACCACGTACTGAATATTGCTGCACTGGTGGCAGGGGGCTATAGAAGTACATTACAACCACGTACTGAATATTGCTGCACTTGTGGCAGGGGGCTATAGAAGTGCATTACAACCATGCACTGAATATTGCTGCACTGATGACAGGGGGCTATAGAAGTGCATTACAACCACGTACTGAATATTGCTGCACAGGTGGCAGGGGGCTACAGAAGTACATTACAACCATGTACTGAATATTGCTGCACTGGTGGCAGGGGGCTATAAAAGTGCATTACAACCACGTACTGAATATGGCTGCACTGGTGGCAGGGGGCTATAGAAGTGGATTACAACAATGTACTGAATATTGCTGCACTGGTGGCAGGGGGCTATAGAAGTGCATTACAACCACATACTGAATATTTCTGCACTGATGGCAGGGGGCTATAGAAGTACATTACAACCACGTACTGAATATTGCTGCACTGGTGGCAGGGGGCTATAGAAGTGCATTACAACCACGTACTGAATATTGCTGCACCGGTGGCAGGGGGCTATAGAAGTTCATTACAACCACGTACTGAATATTGCTGCACTGGTGGCAGGGGGCTATAGAAGTACATTACAACCACGTACTGAATATTGCTGCACTTGTGGCAGGGGGCTATAGAAGTGCATTACAACCATGCACTGAATATTGCTGCACTGATGGCAGGGGGCTATAGAAGTGCATTACAACCACGTACTGAATATTGCTGCACTGGTGGCAGGGGGCTACAGAAGTACATTACAACCATGTACTGAATATTGCTGCACTGGTGGCAGGGGGCTATAAAAGTGCATTACAACCACGTACTGAATATGGCTGCACTGGTGGCAGGGGGCTATAGAAGTGGATTACAACAATGTACTGAATATTGCTGCACTGGTGGCAGGGGGCTATAGAAGTACATTACAACCACATACTGAATATTTCTGCACTGATGGCAGGGGGCTATAGAAGTACATTACAACCACGTACTGAATATTGCTGCACTGGTGGCAGGGGGCTATAGAAGTGCATTACAACCACGTACTGAATATTGCTGCACCGGTGGCAGGGGGCTATAGAAGTTCATTACAACCACGTACTGAATATTGCTGCACTGGTGGCAGGGGGCTATAGAAGTACATTACAACCACGTACTGAATATTGCTGCACTTGTGGCAGGGGGCTATAGAAGTGCATTACAACCATGTACTGAATATTGCTGCACTGGTGGCAGGGGGCTATAGAAGTACATTACAACCATGTGCTGAATATTGCTGCACCGGTGGCAGGGGGCTATAGAAGTGCATTACAACCATGTACTGAATATTGCTGCACTTGTGGCAGGGGGCTATAGAAGTACATTACAACCACGTACTGAATATTGCTGCACTGATGGCAGGGGGCTATAGAAGTGCATTACAACCACATACTGAATATTGCTGCACCGGTGGCAGGGGGCTATAGAAGTGCATTACAACCATGTACTGAATATTGCTGCACTTGTGGCAGGGGGCTATAGAAGTACATTACAACCACGTACTGAATATTGCTGCACTGATGGCAGGGGGCTATAGAAGTGCATTACAACCACGTACTGAATACTGCTGCACTGGTGGCAGGGGGCTATAGAAGTACATTACAACCATGTACTGAATATTGCTGCACTGATGGCAGGGGGCTATAGAAGTGCATTACAACCACGTATTGAATATTGCTGCACTGGTGGCAGGGGGCTATAGAAGTACATTACAACCATGTACTGAATATTGCTGTACTGATGGCAGGGGGCTATAGAAGTGCATTACAACCATGCACTGAATATTGCTGCACTGATGGCAGGGGGCTATAGAAGTGCATTACAACCACGTACTGAATATTGCTGCACTGGTGGCAGGGGGCTATAGAAGTACATTACAACCATGTACTGAATATTGCTGCACTGGTGGCAGGGGGCTATAAAAGTGCATTACAACCACATACTGAATATTTCTGCACTGATGGCAGGGGGCTATAGAAGTACATTACAACCACGTACTGAATATTGCTGCACTGGTGGCAGGGGGCTATAGAAGTGCATTACAACCACGTACTGAATATGGCTGCACTGGTGGCAGGGGGCTATAGAAGTGGATTACAACAATGTACTGAATATTGCTGCACTGGTGGCAGGGGGCTATAGAAGTGCATTACAACCACATACTGAATATTTCTGCACTGATGGCAGGGGGCTATAGAAGTACATTACAACCACGTACTGAATATTGCTGCACTGGTGGCAGGGGGCTATAGAAGTGCATTACAACCACGTACTGAATATTGCTGCACCGGTGGCAGGGGGCTATAGAAGTTCATTACAACCACGTACTGAATATTGCTGCACTGGTGGCAGGGGGCTATAGAAGTACATTACAACCACGTACTGAATATTGCTGCACTTGTGGCAGGGGGCTATAGAAGCGCATTACAACCATGTACTGAATATTGCTGCACTGGTGGCAGGGGGCTATAGAAGTACATTACAACCATGTACTGAATATTGCTGCACCGGTGGCAGGGGGCTATAGAAGTGCATTACAACCATGTACTGAATATTGCTGCACTTGTGGCAGGGGGCTATAGAAGTGCATTACAACCACGTACTGAATACTGTTGCACTGGTGGCAGGGGGCTATAGAAGTACATTACAACCACGTACTGAATATTGCTGCACTGATGCTCGCCACGTGAGAGCCACACAGCAGGACAATGCTATACTGTACAATATTGAAATGATTCACCTACAAATACTAAACATTATTGTCTTAACAATCAATACTACTTTTAACATAAACAATAACTAATAAATGCACACGTAGTAATCGCCGTGCTAACCCTTAGCGTGCAATGTGAGCAGAACTTGTGTTGTAAGTCGTACCCAGTCCATTACCGCGCCACACACTCCCATTAACAAACCAACGACATTTACTGAATGTCCTCCTCCTATACACGGCACAACCAGACAACACTTTGCACACCGAAGTGTCCAAGCCGCGTGCTGAGTGAAGCAAACCCCATTCAGTTCTAGATTTAAAGCTTTCGTGACTGCTAGGATCCATACTCTTTGGTTCTATTGGGTAAAGTCACGTAGGTGAAAATTGTTATTTTATTTTCACCTACGTGACTTTACCCAATAGAACCAAAGAGTATAAACCCCATTCACTCTGCGCTCAGCGTTCAACAAAGTTGAACCTGGCTCGCCCTCACGCCTGCCCATCTCTCTCCGTCTCTCACCGGAGATTATTCCATTGATCGTCTTCGCCTTGCCGTCCAGAGATCCGTGTGGATTATCCGTGAGGGTAGTTAAAGGTCGCGGTTATTCGGAGAAGTTTTTTTTATTAATTTTCCCGCCACAACCACCGCGTCGCCAAAGGCCGCTGAAGGCGATGTCCGAGACATGTCGCCCGCGCATGCGCACTGAGGGTTGAGAGAAACCTGCGGGGAGGGGCAGCGGGGGGCGGGGAAGCCGCCGCTGTTGGCCACACCCACATTCAGGCCACGCCCATATTTAACTGACGTCACGGTGACATCATTCTGGGTCGGACTTTATCGTGGGCTGGCTGTGCACGCGAGGAGCTCCTGACTTCTGACTGAATTCGAAAAAAATCAAAGATTCACGATGTCTACCTTCGTCGAGATAGGTAAAGTTTAACGTTAGTGTTAGGGAGGTGTGTTTGTGTTATATGTTGAGCCTGTAGACAAAACTGCTGGGGATGTGCCAGATGTCTCCATCTAACGTTAAGGAGGTTGGAGTCTGGATAGCGCATACCAGGTGTTACATGCTACATGATGGGAAGCAGAAGGCATTCTAGTAAAATAGGTTTTTGTTTGTACGTTAATGCTCCTCCTTTTCCTTTACCAACCCATACTCACCGGCATGGTGAAGTATGTGCAAATAACCAACACGATTCGTGCAATCGTCAAGAGGCTCTCCAGCAGGGGATTGGCAAAAGGTCGTACAGGAGCAGTTTTGTGAAAAATAATTGATTCTTTCATAATGTACATCTATGATTTATTATTATTGTTCATGTGGGTAACCTCGGCAAGGGGGGAAGCAAGGTCGGGAAGAGCGGGGGATGGGGCCGCTTTTGACCACGCCCATATTTAGGTGACGTCACGTCCTTTTCCTGTGACGTCACTATAGCGGGGAGTTATCCTTGGCTGGCTGTGCATGAGGAGCCCCCGAGTTCTAACTCACAAGATCTGAGCTAAGACCAAAGATTCATGATGTCCACATTTGTTGAGATAGGTAAAGTGTAATGTTCGTGCTATGACGGGGCTTTGGGCCACTTTTAAATATTGAGATCTCGTCAGTGTTTTAATCGGACGCTCAGCAGGGTTTGAGCCAGGATAGTGCATAACAGGTCTAAAAGTGTAGTGTCGGGCTACATGGTGGGCAGCAAAGGGCAGTCCATCAAAATTGGTTGTACTATACATACTATACGTCTTCACCAACCCACATTAACCAGAGTGGTGAAATGTGGATTTGAAGCTTTCGTGACTGCAAGGATCCATACTCTTTGGTTCTATTGGGTAAAGTCACGTAGGTAAAAAATAAAACAACAAAAATCACGACGTTTTGGCCACAACACAAGTGGCCTTCTTCAGATGAAGGAACAGAACTGTCAGGACGACAGCACTTCAATTGAAATGTGGTCAAGTAACCACCATGATCTGTGTGGTCACGGGGAAGCTCTCGCAGAAGCTGACAAGCTTCCATCTTGGCAGTAATTATGTTGCCTCTTTTTTTACTCTCAGCGTCTCTGCAGCGCTTGCAGCGCTCGCACTCCTCGCCCCATTCACCCCCCACTCTCCCCCTCTCTGACTTATTTAACTGCCCTAACCCTGGTTTCTCTCCCACTTCAGTAAAACAGTTTCCTTGCTGTGGTTGTCACACCTGATGATGAGTGCTTATGTTGCATTCGAAACGTCGTGATTTATTTCTATTTCTATTTTTTTTTCCACCTACGTGACTTTACCGAAAGAACCAAAGAGTATAGCTGACAAGCTGTCAGGGCAAAAATGACTTTGCATATTCCAACTAATATTTTTTGCCCTGGTTTGTGTCTGACCATGCTGGGCACGGCTTTGTTAAAGTGTACGATATTCAATGGGGTAAAAGTCCCCTAATGGTAATACAACTTTATACCACAGGTGTACTCACACTGGAGCAGCGTCGACATTTATGAGAAAGCTTTACACATGAGTACCATGTGCGGTTCTTTACCGACATTCCCATCCCTGCACCTGCCTCCCCTGTCCCTAATGCAATGAACCCTCTACCCCCACATTACCTATGCAGAGCTCGTGGAGAGAATGAATGAGGAGGAGGGAGCGGAGGGGCATGAGGCTCAGCCTTCAACGGTGCCACAAGACTTTTCGACGTCATCATTTCAATCTACCCTGGCCCAGGTACGATGCGGCACAACGTGGATTTGCACAGCCTATAAATTAACTTGGCTAATGTCAAAGATGGGAGATTCCTGGTATTTACAGATTTAGTTGTTTGCATTCGCCAACTAATGGGCCCCAAAGTGTAGACATGGCTGCTCCTCATTTATAGATTTCCAGCCTTTGCAGCAGTGCGTTTTGGTGACTATACTGTGCTGATGAGTCCGAATGAGGATTACACCGGTCCACAGTTGCATATCACTGCATCACTGCTGCTGTTAGTCTGTCACATTTGCTCAACTTTATTTTGATGGTGGTTTAAGATAGCATTACCACAATGCACTTTAGAAAATACTGATGTTTTTTGTATAATGCACAGGGGCTAGATGCTTTGTGTACATATTTCTCCAGGTCTCTGGTTTCCTCCCATAGCTAAATGACACAGTGTAACTGGTATTGGCCAAACGTACCAATGCTGAAAAAATACATGCAAATTATTCAATTGGAATTAAACTAAGCAACTTCGTTCTCGACTGCAAAAAAACAGAACTTGGTAGGACCCTCCTTGAAAATAAAAATGTAAACTCATTGAGGTTTTCCTGGGTAAACTAGTACATCATCATAGCAATAAACAACTTGCATACAAATAGCAGATTAACTTATGTCCTGATACATGTATCATGAGCTTATGAATAAATATACATTTCATGCATAAGCTATTACATCTCTCATATTCGTGTGTGTGCTTGCCTTTGCGTGTAGGACACTGTCTACTTTTGCGATGGAGTCCGTCGGATCGATTTCATCCTCGCGTTCGATGATGAGGTCCATTCTCAGGACGCCATCAACAATCAGGTGAGAACGAGGAACCTACAAATAATGCTCCACCTTCCTGCACCCAGCATTATCACCCCTCCCCACGTGCAACACCACACGCCTCTAAACCTAGGTTTGACGCAGTGGTGCCAGCTCAGCTCTCTGACTGCTGAGTCACCCTGCCACCTCCATACGAGTCTTTAAATCCACAGTATACATCCTTTATCAAACTGTATCGTCAACTGCAGACCACGCTAGTCAATGAACGCTAGACTCCCATCACTCAACTCACACATCCATACCCTGAACCATACACCTCACTGCTTTGGCGAACAACAATCAATTATCGTTACGTATCACACTCCATCCACAACTCCTAAATAAATACACCACTTTCATATTGCAAACACCGACACCCAGACATAACTTACAGGATACATGTAATATCCACATTCTAACTGCCATATGGAAAACTATTACAACAGTGCTGAAGTACCCAGTATGCATTCTCTGCAATATTGATGTTTTTGTTTATTTTGTTGCTATTGTACCCACGCACAATGGATCTATCTCCCTTGTAAAATAGCAAAGCAACTAGCTAAGTGAGACCATCCCTGTAACAAATAAGGTGAACTCAAACAGTTGATTGACAAAGAGCTGTGCAAATTTTTATTTTATTAAGGTCTGCTGAAGTGACACCGACTGAAGCAGTTCAGTGATGCTACTTTGCAGAGCCGTTCTCTGATTGATTCCCATGTGAGGCTCTACTCACTGTAAGAGTTCAAGAAGTTTCCTCACCTCTTGACTTGACTCCCACAGTGACACAACTGAGAACAATGTATAACACAGATGGTCAATTTTGTTTGACAGAAGAAGAGGACCAAATATCAGGCAAGCCTGATGAAGATGGGGCTAGATCTCGAGATTGAACCCAAGGAGGTAAGTTTCCTGCATGTCTCTCTGCTATAGATGACAGACACTGTATACAAATAAAAAGGTGTTAGACTGTGATTGCTTCATAATATCACTGCTGGCATACATTCCTTGAGTAGGAGCGCTAAAGATCCCCGCTGGAGGGTATATGGCCTACTCTTCTATGCTTGCCAGACGTCTTGAAAGAGATAGCGAATACCCATACTTTACCCCACCATGCACAATCTTAAGATGGATTAATTGTGGCTTACCCATTTATACTGGAGGGTATAACAGTCTCCACCTTAATGTGGCATGCCAGCTATTTATACTGTAGTAATAAGTGTTCGATAACTGCACGTACATTATGCAATTTGCTTTTGGGTTGTGCCACACGTTGATCGGCACGAGGTGCTAACAACACGTGACACAAGCACGAAAATCCACGCGGCCGTGGACACTCTTCCAAATGAGACCATCCGGTTCCCTTGAACTCTCACCTGGTCAAACAAAGTCTAATAAATACAACTAAATGCACTCATCTAGAGTCTGACGATGAACTTCGTGCCATCCACTAGGAGTCGGTGAGCGGACGCACCACCTTTGTGAAAGTATACGCGCCATGGAACCCACTCACCACCTATGCCGAGATTCTACACATCCAGGCAAGATTCTGATGGTCATTGTAATGATGATCATGATGATGCCGATGATTGTGATGATGATTGTGGTGATGATTGTGATTATGATGGTGATATTGAATGTGATGACAATAATGTTTGTGAAGATTCATCATGGTTGTGATGATAATTGCGATGATCATGCATGTGATACAGAGTATGATGGTGAGGGTGATGATTGTGATGATTATAATGTATGACGTTCAACGATAATAATCGTAGCACTGACATTACGAGATATCGAGAGACGTAAATATACAAACGGATTAGAAAAACGTACATTTGGAAAAATATGCATATTAGCAACATATTGACTCTTTTTAGAAAAGTGAATGGGCTCGGGAAGGGCACGTTGCTTGAAGGGATGATGTCTGCTGGCCGAAAATGACATTGGAGTGGCAGCAGAAGGAGAGAACGTGCCCAAGATGATGTATATCATAGAGATGGCGAGATAAGATTGGCTCATGTGCGTGTGCTCATGACTGGGGATATTGGTGGGACAACTTGAAGAGTGGGTGGGATATGCAGTGGAGGCTTTTGGCATATTAATTGTTGCATTATAGGACTTGTTGTATTATAGGACTTGTTGTATTATAGGACTTGTATTATAGGACTTGTATAGAATGTTGTATTATAGGACTTGTTGTATTATAGGACTTGTATTATAGGACTTGTTGTATTATAGGACTTGTTGTATTATAGGACTTGTTGTATTATAGGACTTGTTGTATTATAGGACTTGTATTATTATAGGACTTGTTTTATTATAGGACTTGTTGTATTATAGGACTTGTTGTATTATAGGACTTGTATTATTATAGGACTTGTTGTATTATTGGACTTGTATAGAATGTTGTATTATAGGACTTGTTGTATTATAGGACTTGTTGTATTATAGGACTTGTTGTATTATAGGACTTGTATTATAGGACTTGTTGTATTATAGGACTTGTTGTATTATTGGACTTGTATTATAGGACTTGTTGTATTATAGGACTTGTTGTATTATAGGAATTGTTGTATTATAGGACTTGTATTAAAGGACTTGTTGTATTATAGGACTTGTTGTATTATAGGACTTGTATAGAACGTTGTATTATAGGACTTGTTGTATTATAGGATTTGTTGTATTATAGGACTTGTTGTATTAAAGGACTTGTTGTATTATAGGACTTGTATAGATTGCAACAACTTGGGGAGACCTTCATCCATTCGTGGACTGATTTTGGCTGATGATGATTCCATGTGTTCGAGGCAAAGGGTTTAATACATTTAAAATCAAACAGGTGCCACTCAAGGAGAGCGACCTCCCCCAGGTGTCAGGCTCAGACAGTGGGCCTCTTCACTACCTGGGAAATATTCACCACCTGAAGCCGGGAGCCGTGCCCAAACAACCGGACTATTTCACGGCACCCTACCGGCGTTCGCAGCAGGACATCTATCCTATAAAGGATCATGACGTCCTCATCCCACCGGCCGTACGCAGCCAAATCGTACGTTTGTATCAATAATGCTGTATAAATAATGCCAGAATGAGGTGGTTTTTTTGCAAAAACAAGTTAATTTAATAGGGTTTTGTCGTGTTTTTATCATTTTAATTAAAGTTTTCAGCTCTGTATCGCAACTTGCGATCTCTGAGTGACATGTGGTTAGAAGTGTAAATCATTATGGTTTATTAAGAATGCCTGGATTTATGATTTAGGGGTTGTGGTAATATGTGTCCCTGTAGAGAAAGCTACCAAATTTTTGGGATGCTTAACCAGGAGACATGGTGAGCTAGCAGCCCCACCCTTTGTAAGTCCTGCCCACATTATATAACCACGTCCCCTCAATCACTCTCCCCTGCACAACAAAAGAATGAAAGACTACTGTTGATATGGTTCTTGGTGAGCAGGTATCCTGTCGAGCCAATATTATGGGCATTTGGGGTTTTGATAGTATTGTATTCTGAATAAATTGCCTTTGTGCATGGGAAGCATGCATAAAATGTCTCCTTGAAATCTGGATATTGTACTTGCTGAAATCAGTACGTATCTGCTTCAGTTTTTGGAGTGTTCTATGGACCTTTCCGAGTCGGGACTCAATAAGAGTTGTGGGCCCATTATAACTGTGTAGGCTGGTGGTGGTTGGAGAGGGGGAAACATTTCAGAGTGGAGTGAGTCAATAATAGCTTACCCACCCAGCCCTATGTTTCATGCATGTAATGTTTGTCATGTGTGTCATGTGTGCTCACACAGGTCCACTACATGCTGCAAAACCCCATGCCACAAGACAGCACGAACATATTAAATATCAACCAAATGATTGAAAATGGCTGCTATACTGCAGCCTATCCACTGCATGACGTAAGTTGTTGGGGGGGTAGGGGGTGGAGGGCACACTGACACCTTACGGGAGGCCTATGTACAACACCTGAATTGTACACCTGTTTAGGACGCTATTGCATAGTCTAAAGCTTACCACATACTTAACATTAGTGTCCCACAGAGATGCGCCGCATAGGTGTCCAGGTTCCCCAGCTCACTAAACACACCTCTGATTTGCATGGTTGGCTACATACGGTGCAAAAGAAGTTCAATATCCATGCATTGGAAAGGACTCCACGAGCACTCTAGAGAGCCATTCTCAAGGGTATTTGGCCGACTATTTCACGTGGGACAGAAGTCTTTGGAAGAATTAGAAGTACCCACACTTCATCCCACAACACGTGAACAACCAATAGATTAACTGTGGGTGCACCCATTTACACTGCTTGCTGGGAAGAAGCAGCGTGATTAAGAAACGTGGTCATTGTTTTAACTGTCGTTCCCATGTCCAGTGCAGTGTGCAAGTGTGCAACACCATTACACCACAGCAGCGCCACGGCAGAGTTTTGGGGGGGTGGAGCTGGTAATTTGTGAATGTCCATGCAGTGTTTGTGACTAACAATTGCTTTCCCCATGTCAGAGTGAGTCTGTTCATCCCACCAAAAACCCGAACACGCTGGGCGACCGCAACACGCTGCGACGGGAGTGGGCGAGAGCCGGGCGCTCTTTCAAGGAGCAGCCTCTTGACCTTGTGCGGTAAGTTCATGCCCTATCCACTGCTGGATGAAGACTTCCCCAAGCCTTCGCCATCTCTCCCAGTCTCCTGATGCAACAATCCATGTGGCTCCTGCACACATGCTGATTTCATTACTTAAATCTCTGTGGTGCACATCCTCTCAGACGCATTCCTTCTCTTGACTGCCACATCATTCTTAGTCTCGACCACAGGCCATCGTACCTCTTAGGGACGTGCTCTGTCCAGAAAGGTCCTAAGGCTGGACTTGAATGCTAGCTGGGAGTTGATAGCACAGATGGCTGGGGAAATGGAGTTCCAGAATAGCATTTGCCCATGCCTTCCCTGCTCTTCACATTTCCCTCCAGCCCATGGTCCTTGCTTACATATTCGATAGCTACACCACTGGTGCCATGTGCGGTTGGTGATGTTTGCGCTGTGTGTGCGAGTGATGTTGTCGGCACAGGTCATACTTCGGGGAGCAAGTGGGGCTCTATTTTGCATGGCTCGGCTTCTACACAAAGATGCTGATCTTCGCTGCAATCGTCGGCCTGATCTCCTTTTTCTTTGGAGTATTCAGCAAGGACCGTGACATCACTAGGTACTGGCCCGACACATGCATACAGACAAATGCATACAAACACACACACACATACACTCATGTGTCAGATGTAGAACTCACACAGATCTCCTGTATAGCAATACAGACTGAACAATGAGTATCAGAAAGCACCTACTAAGGCTATACACAAGTACATATACACGTAAAGTACATATAGACATACATATACACTTATATACAATCCCATGGGATGCTGCCATGGTGTAATAGTTACATTTCTAGAATTGCAGTTTATAGATTTCCAGTGCGATCGCCTGGCATGGCAGCTGAAATAATGGCTAGGTTTCTTCAATTATCCCACATATGCTCAGCAGTATAAACGGAGACACCGCAGTTAGATGATTGGCAGTTCAGATGTGATGGGGTAAAATGTGGGTACTCCCACCGTGTCCAAGACGTCTGGCCATCATGGACGAGTAGGCCAAATATCATCTCGATGGGCAATCTAGAGCATTCTTTAGTGGAGGACCTTCCACCAGCAGTGGCATGAGCAAGCAATTTCAGGGCCACATCTTTAACATTTCACTATTAAAGTACATATGCACATATATACAATCTCATACAGTTTATATACATATACAGTACAAATATAGTACATTCAATATATTGTATATGTATATATGTTCCAAATGTCTCTGTTTCTAAAAGTAAATCCAAAAAATCAATCCTAGCTACAATATTTCGGACAATCCAGGGAAAATTAAACATTGTTTTGGATTGCTCAGAAAACATGACATCGCCCATTGTGACGTCACTCACGACGACACGTATCACGTGGCATCGGGTTTCGTCACTCTTGTTCACATGAATATATTGTACATTCTTACGAATTGTAAATAATCCGAAAATCAAAAGCAAAACATATTCAAATCCAAAATGTTTAAATGTGAAACGTATCCTTATAATACGACTTACACACATAGACTCTGTGGAGCTGCATGACGGACAGCGGGGAGCAAGTGCAGAAAATACATTGCTGTACTCTGTGTCTGGAGTCTTCGCTTCCCATATTCAACCCGTACTGACCAGTGTGGGATGACTAGAATTAAATAGCCCTCATGACCCACGAGGTGTGGGGAGGCCCTCAGCCAGAAGTGGATTGATAAAAGGGCTGTAAACACCCCTGGAAATCAATACATAGAGATGTTACACCACTGATATCAACGAAAATTATAATTAAACATCAGGAAATACATTTTACTTTGGAAAATGCTCGACGTTGGAACCCATAATTTAGTCTGACTTTGTTTAAAGGGAGGGTATGACACATTCAAAGGTGGCATGACCTTTAGGCAAATTATATTTCTCATCCAAGTGTATTATGCCCATTAGTGTGTTTATGTTCGTGCGTGTCTATGTGTGCAGTGGAGAAATATGCAACAACACCATCGGAGGATCCTTGGTCATGTGTCCCCAGTGTGACCAAAAATGCACCTTTTGGAGGCTAAATGATACCTGCGAGACTGCGAAGGTATCACACAAATACACCATCGATGTTCCCTCTAAATAAGGATACTTATTGGTTATTGGTGATGTGCATCATTATCACAAAGCCAACTCACGTTGCTGAGATTGTATCATTAACATTAACCATGATCACTAGATTGCAGCACATCATGCTAAACACTATGCTGCCATTCGTGTGGGTGTTAAAAAAATATTATACTAATAATACACGTGTGATCATTTTGAAGGTAGTTAGTTATAGTTTTAGCAAATAGGGTATTTTAATGGACTAAGTCGATGGTTAGACAAATACATGAAAATGAATGCATCGTCACATCCCAGCGGGAGTGCAAAAGTTACTTTGAGTAAATCCGACACGATGTATTTCATGAGTATTTCTCCACGATCAATACAAGTGGACAAAGTATTTTGAAATCTGAATTTCAGTGCTAATTAGTTGACATGTCATGCCGAAATAATGATTATTCACTTTAAAGTGTCTGAAATGTATGTCCACAATCATGGAACTGCCCATTGCTTATTTTGCTCTTTCTGTCACATTTATACAGATTTGTTTGATACATGAATAGCACTATAATATCAGACATTGTAGAGCATTGTCATCTCCACAATTTAATGGATGTTTCATGAGTGATTAATCTATTTTAACTTAAAAATCAATCGATGCATCGTTACTTTCCTGCTGTTGATATTGAAAAGACGTGGATGCTAAGATTTAAGGTTTAATTGTGACTAACACCTCTGATTGTGCCGTTGCAGACTTCACACATGTATGAAAATCCGGTCACCATATTCTTCGCAGTTTTCATGGGACTTTGGGGTAAGTGATTCTAAGCATTGGCACACATTGTCCAGACACAGTGACAAGTATCAACATGTTTGCAATGATGATGAGCACATTTGGCCACGTACAGTGTTAAAGAAGTTCAACATACATACGTACAACCATATACAGTACCATCATGTCTTGCAATGTTCGGATGCAGTGATCCTGACAGTCCTATTATGAACCCACTGCTCAATGAGGGCACATTTGGACCATGACTTGTACACATTGTCCTACTCTTACGAATGATAACCGATAATCTTTAATGTCCACTGTGAAGCAGATGGTGTGTATTTTTGTGTAATTAATACACCGGCAATATTAATCAGGGCAGCCACATAATTTGAACCACGAACCTCTGCAACAAGCAACGAATGCGCTACCCCAAGGCGATTCCATGAAAAATACAAAGTGGCCAGGTGGCTCAGAGTTCAGAGTGCTGCGTTGCCGCCGCTGAGATTCTGTGTTGAAATGAAAGTGGCCACCTGCGATTAAACAAGTTTTTCAATTATAGCGAGATGATGGTCTCAACTCAATCACCGATATCTGCACAACAAATAGAAAAAATCCATAATGTTGAAGTTGCTTCTGTACTTAATTTGGCTACATTCCAGCTCTGAGAATAAAAATGTTAGCTTGACTATCACGTAACAAACGCTCCTCTCCGTGGCAAAGCAGTTGGGAAAGAGCTACCCCTACTATGTGGATCAGAGATCACAGAGGTAGCTCTGTGACATTCGCTTTTGTGTAACGTTTTGTAACACGAAGAGCAGCACTGCTCTGTTATAGATCCAAAAGAAATCTCAATCTCATGCCGTGCCACTCATGGTGCAAGTGGGATAAAATTGTGGCAATGTACCAAAAAAAGCCAATAAAGGTATTTATGAAAGACAAAAAAAATACTAATGAAGTTACTTTGAACATTACATTTAACAGACTACATTAGGTAACTTTTGAACCCTTGAGCAATCGATAGTCAAATTACTTTTCAAAGTAAATCCTCCCCGTGTGGTGTGTCGCAACAGCCACGGTGTTCCTGGAATTTTGGAAGCGTCGCCAGGCATCGCTCGCGTACCGCTGGGACCTGACGGCAGCGGCGCAGGAGGGAGACCCCATCCGGCCCGAGTACCTGGCTCGCTGCACGACCACGAAATGTAACATCATCACCATGGTAATGCTTTTTGCTGTCACCACGGCGACTACCTCATTGCACACACACACCTCTGTTTTGTAATGTTGCATGTGTAACTGTTCACTGTTTTCCTAGTTTTTCTTCTAACATATTTGTTGGCCTTTGCTCAATTTTGTTTTCCTCCCAATATTATCCCGATTGTACTATCGGAATCGTTATGAAACAATGTCCATTTGGAACTCTATGTTATGGAAAGGTTTGCTCAAGCAGATGTTACATAATTACTTCTAAGATCCCTTCAAGTGAACACACACTAGAGGGTGGCCCTTTCCCATCAGCCCTGCTACAAAGAAATGTTCATGATGGTCAAACTAATCTTTTTTTATTCTGAAAGGTGAAATTTGGCCAAATTAAGAAAAGAAACAAATGTAATATTGGTGACCAGGCTGATCGGCTTACTACTTGGTTTAATTGTAGGCAGCTGCCTGGATTCAAGCCAATGAATCTCAGCGCTGCCAGCTCAACTCTCAGACATCAGAACCATCAAATCCATTCCTTTATATCATCGCATGCTTAACTAGTAGTGGGGAAAACAAATAATGGTTCATCAGTCAACCTTAACGGCTCACACTAACATTGGTCACTCCTACAGACTAATCTATATACAAATGCTTTTCCGTCTATGTCCGTGCATTGTGAGTGCAGGAGGAGGAGCCTCATATGCCTAAGAGGATACTGAGGTTCCGTTACTGCCTCTCTGGGATCATGGTGTTGTTCTGGGTGAGTCCGCCAACTCAACAGCAACATTGAACCCCTTCTCCTGATCCAGTGAGCTATGGTCAAGTCACCTGCTATGTGCCTCATCTTGGAGGCGAAGCAGGTTTTGAGCCTGGGTACTGCACGAATCGGTAACCATCATGCACAAAATGGACTGTAGGCTGCTGCAGAGCTACCTTGTGGCCAACAGAGAACTGCATTCTCATGCTTCCATCCTTTACCAACCTGTACTGGTGTGCATGGTGAAGTATGGGAAAATAACCCTGACAACCTGCACAGGTTTGGGGAGGCCACCATCCAGCAGTGGATTCATATACGGGTTATACACATATATATATTTTTACTTGACCCAATCCCAACCTCCACACGCTGCTCCCCCAGTCAGAATCGCTCTCAAACTATGTTGTTCCTCCTGTGTGATCCATTGAGTGATTACAAGTGGGGGTATAGATACATGCATAATCATATAACTTACAGCCCTTTGTCAATCCAATCACCTGAAATATCTACTGCTGCCCCAAGGCAATGAATACCTCATGAGCCATATCATGTTATCCACCTGCTCCTGTCAACCTCGATTTGGGTTTCTCGAGACCAGTACTCGGCCTTAAGGCCAGATGAAAAACATGTCCTCAGCTCCTTGGCCTTGAGTGTGTGGCCTCAGTCCGAGGAGGTTTCTTAGAGGTACCGACCTTGACACTGGCCTCATACTAGCGCACCCAACCTTGAGTGACCTTGACACTGATTGTGGCCTAAAAAGCTGCCGCCTTGGCCTCACCTTGGCCTTGTAGCTTTTGGTCTCAACTTCACATCTGAACCTGGCTCGAGGTCTAGCAGGGCCAGGGATAGTAATTCCTTTCATAACATTGCATCATTTTCTACATTTGACCAAGTGACGTTACCATTACACGTTCATTGTGTGTGATGTTAGCGAAACAGCTCAGGTTCTGTTTAACATGTAAGCTTTTCGCGACCAATATCATCCATAATATTTTTTTTGGGTTAGATCGCGTAAATATATGCCATGAAACCCACCACCACCCGACACAGCCAATTAGTAAAGTTGTTCACGTAAACAGAACATGCCAATTCGTTACTAGTACAGCAAATCCACAATATCTACAATCTGAGTACGACGTTTTGCCAGTCATTTGGTTCTGCAGTAGACAAACGAACTGGCACCTCCTGAGTCACACCAGGCTAGCTTGGCACAGCTAACTCACGGCTTGGTTATACAGTGGAAAAGAGCTACAAGACTGTAAATCTCACCCACCTCTGTGTTTCTTGTGTTACTGGCAGATCCTCCTGATTCTTGCTGCAATTTTGGGTGTGGTTGTTTACCGCCTGTCCATCTTTGGCATACTCTCCTCGAGTATCCCCAATCATGTGACCAAGATCAAGGTGATCGGTGCCCTACTCACACCTGATATGGTTACCACCATCACGGCCTCCATCCTCAACATCGTAATCATATTACTACTCAACAAAGGTTACGACAAGCTGGCCCTCGTCCTCACTGATCTGGGTAGGTGTTATCACCATCACGGTTTGCATATGTTTATTTTATTATACGCCACCAGAGAACACATGTAAATTTGAAGATTGGATAAATGTTGTGCATGGTAAATATTGTCGCTGTAAAATGTCATCATGATTTTAACCTTGCACCATGAGGCCATGAATAGCAGCATCAGTGCATCATCCAATCACTTGTTCAACTACTGCCTGTTTTTGTCAGAACTCTGTTAAATTTTTCCTCCAGTTTCATTCCGATTGGGCTATCAGAATCGTGTCTTGAGATGAAGTATCCAATGGGATCTCTTGTAGACCAGTGCAACCCTTAATGTCATGAAATGGCCCTAGAAGTGAGCTACCTCTGAGACCCTTCATTCAAGTGAACTCTGGTTCACACATTAGAGGGAAGCACTTTTCAATCCACACTGTTACGGAATATAATGTTAATCTCGTAACAGTCAAATTGCTCATTCTCACAACTAAAATTTCACCAAATTAAGTGATGAACCAAATGGTGTATGTTACAGATGTAATGCCATCATTAGTAATAGTCCTGAAGCCATTAATTTACTGCACTTGAGAACACATGTTACCAGAGGTCGCTGCCTGGATTTAAACCCAGGATCTCAATGGTGCCAACTTAGCGCTCTGATTTCACCTCTCGATCCATTGAATCACTGAATGTAATTGTGGGCTGACCCTCACTGCTGCATTGCTACCTTCTAGCCAGCAAACAGCTCTCTGCTTGTGTTGGTCATGTTGCCCGCTACTGAGCCCTTTATTAGTAATTTATCCTGCTGAAGCCTGCACCCCCTCTGAAAGGTGACCCATGATAATTAGCGCTGTCCTCCAGACAGTCTCGTCCCTTCACCTGATGAAGGCCGCTTGTGTTGTGGCCGAAGCGTCGTGAGAATATTATTGTGTTATTTTATTTTATCAATTTATTATTTTATTCTCATTCTACGTGACTTTACTGAAAGAACCAAAGAAAATGAATCCTTGCAGTCACGAAAGCTTTAAATCGAAATTTAATACACCTTAAAGATATTTGAAAATCAAGTGCACTGGCTTTCAGACATCATACGGACAGTGTAAATGGCTTAATTGCAAATGGAGACTGAAGGACACTCCACAGGGTGAATGTGGTGAACAACACCTGGTAAACAACTTGTCCACTGTCACTCATTCCCCAGCAACATCTTTGAAATTCACTTTTGATCTTCAAATTCATTTTAATGGATATCAAAGCACGTCACATTGTGAAATGTTGCTATTCCTCAATGCGGCATCATTATCAGTGGCTTTTCGTAGCCTGTGTGCCAGAAACTATGTAAGTAACATCAAAACCGATTGCCCTGTTTGATGTCTGTGTCCCTGTGTGCCTTTGTATCATACCCACAGAGATGCCCAAGACGCAAGGAGAATATGAGTATCGGCTGACGTTCAAGAAATTCTTATTTCAGTTCGTCAACTTCTACTCGGCGTCTTTCTACATTGCATTTTTCAAAGGGAAATTCATCGGCTTCCCCGGAAGCTACACTTACTTTGGAAAATGGAGAATCGAGGAGGTGTGTAGATCTGAGGGGTTGGCCCTGTCTTTTCTATGCTGTTTGTACAACATTTTTATGTTTTACTTTTGTAGTTGATATTTTTCCCAACAATTGTCTTCACACCGTGCTGTTGGTGAAATGTCGAAATAAGGACTCTTTCTTTTGGAACTCTAAAAGGCCTCATTGTCTTCACACCTGGTCACCAGCTCTAGCATTAACACAGTCTCCGGAGTAAAAAAGTTTTCGAAACCAGACTTGAGAGAGCACGAGGTCACCACGAGCAGAACACGTGTTAGACTGATGCAATTGGTAACCCAGTTACCTTTAGGGTGTTAGTTTATCACATACTTTGCAAGTACTACCCTTGTGGTCTCTCATTGGACATTTTCAATTATATACCGTATTTATCAAACGCCATTTATTTAAAATTATATATTTGATCATCCTTAAAAATGTACAGTATTTCAGACCCCCTCAAGGATATATTTAGCCACTACCTATGACTCACTGTGGTGCAGTGGAGCACGTTGTGTTAGAGAACGGCCCCGTAATATATCAAGAACGAATTCTGGAGTAAGGAATTAAGCAGCATTGCGTTGTGCACACGTTAAATCAATGTCATTAAGACAGTGTTAATGACACGTAGTTTAACATTTACATAATTGCCATTCAGAGTCACCCTGAGTATTTGCAGTCTATGCTCGGAAGAAAGTCCATTGCCCAAAATGTGCCCCTGTTGCTCATGTTTCTGTTTGAAGGCAGACTTGTTGACACATGAGATGATTATTATGAGTATATTTGGTGTTATATTAAGGTGCCTACTTCTGCTGCAGATTTGCAGAAAATCGTCACGAGGGCGATTCATTGATTGAAATCCTCTCAAAAACAATACAGATAAAGGATAAAGAATACAGCTTATTATTTAAGTGCCTCTGTGTTTTCTACCAACTTAATTTCATGTTTTACGATTATTATATTTACTAGACGATGCTCTGGAATTAAACTCACCTGATACTAAACACCAACTGCAGTATGCATGTTGTGTGTTGAACTTATTTTGCACCGTACACAGTCTGCATCGGATGTGTGGGGGAAGGACAACAAACAAAACATTATCAGATGCGCCACCATTTTCTTTATTTAAAATACATGAGGGGGAGGGGGAAAGTGTTTCTTATAATCTGGAGAATATTGATATTCTTAATCACTGTCCCCTCTAACATATGGAGCCGTCACTTTTGCAGTGTGCAATTGACTGAAGAGAAGAATGTGAGAGGATCATTAGAAATGATGTGTGGTATCCATATATGTATTACCCAATATTTCATATCTTCAGTGTTTAACCTGAATCTATTCTCCACCCCATCCCCCCTCCAGTGTCCCCCAAACGGCTGTCTCTTTGAACTGACTTCTCAACTCACTGTCATCATGGTAGTGAAGCAGATGGTTGGCAATTTTCAGGAGGTCATCATCCCGTAAGTATCGCATGAACACATGAAAGCTGTGAAGTCTGATTACGGCGTTTCCTCGTGTAACGCGGTAGATGCGTTCCTGAAAATTTCCGCCTGAAGTAAAAACGCGCAAAGCAAGGAATTACTGAGTTAATCACATTTTCACAGTACATTCAACCTGCAGTCATTCCAAAGTGGGATAAACAACTCAGGCTAGGCTGCCGTGTTACTGTATCATTCGGCATCCTGTATCAAACTGCTCAGCCGCGCAACTCAAGACAGTCGTTCATCGTCGACTGCTCAGGAAAGCATTATAATTGCCGCGTTCGGCGTTTTAACAGTGTGCATTCCACATTATAATGGACACGTTCCACGTTGTGTGAAAAGTTTTCCCAAATATAAGAACCATGTTACAATGCAAATGTGTTGTGTGAAAACGCATTCAGCGAAAAGTCGGGTCGACAGCTTGTTAGCAGTGTGCACTGGTTAAGCAGTGAACACCAGTCAAGTGGACAAAGTTCACCTCGTTAGTATCATGCGATATTCCGATCAGACGCTTTGTACATAGTTTCATAATATTAGACAAGCAACTCCCATGACTGAAAGAGTGTAGTGGATTGACAACGGGCTAAATGAAAAACAGCTACTACTTAGGTTTTAGCAGTTGTTTTGTACAGCTCTCTGACATGTTTTGTGTCATACCGCATATTGTTTGGCATGTCTTGACGTTTCGCTCCACGTGCTTGGGATATTCACATGATACAACCTGAAAACGCAGTGGAAAGCTATGAAATAGCAAACCTAGTGTTGATGAACAAATGGATATGCACGTGTGTAAGGGTGTCTCTGTGTCTGCACATGCGTACCTCCCTCCACAATTCCCCAGATGGTTCAGCAATTGGTGGGCCCAGCGTCGGGCCAAGCTAAGGCCTGAGGCTGTCTACACGCGCTGGGAGCAAGACATGGACCTACAGCCCCAGAGCCCACTTGGACTCTTTGATGAATACCTCGAGATGGGTACAATGAGCTCAGAGGATCACACTATGGAGTCAACGCGTTTTACTTTATTATAAAAAAAACACACAATTGGGTATCATTTGACTATATAGGCACGTGTGTACGGCCCCTGTGTATCTGTCGGACATTGTTGTGGGAGGGAAATTACCCACACTTCGGGTTGTTGAAGGCAGGGAGCACAGATGTAAGAGCTTAGATGTACAATACAACAATGTAATTTGCTGCACTGTCCTATGCTGCTCACAACCCCACAATAACTATTGCATGGTCACCCATCCAACCAATTTTCAGGCTCAGCTCTCCTTAACTTCTGGGATCTGATTAAATCTGACGCATACTGGGTGATTTGGCCATAGGCACCAATCTATGGATATACTGTAACACAATTGTCTTTGAGCATGCGTGTATGTGCATATGTACGGAGTTAAGTTTTAGAAACAATAGGAGCACATATTTGCTCCTCTTGTCTGCTAACCAATGCAGCTACATTGGTCAGCTTGGGTTGACGTTTCTCCCCCTTACTATTTATTTAAAACTCTTGTGCATCATGTCCACTGTGGTTAACTGCTGTGATTTGTTGGCATTTCAGCCACAGTGCATATGCCTAAAAATGTGTGGTACGGTTAATGGAGTCCTCAATACAGGATGTGATCTAGTTATTATAGCCACCTAGTGGTGGAAAATGGTGCAAAAGAAACCCAGGTGAACCAGAGCTGAGCATTAAAGATGGTAGTGGCTGGTCGCATCTCAGTGGCCAATGTAATGGACACGATAATTTTGTGAACAAATGATACGAAAATGTGATCATATTTTGGGGTCTCCTTTGACTAAAACACATTCAATGCATTGAAAACATGTTTTGTTTGCTTAAAGTAATCACAACATAACAGCATTAAGAGTGTGTGTCTATATCCTGTTTCACTCATTATCCTATCCTTGCCCCCCTACCCATTCTCAAAATATACCCCAGTTATCCAATTCGGGTTTGTCACTCTCTTCGTGGCATCATTTCCACTTGCGCCATTGCTCGCACTGCTGAACAACATCATCGAAGTGCGGGTCGACGCGTGGAAGCTCGTAACAAAGATGAGGAGGCCTGTGGTTTCGCGAGCAAGAGGAATTGGAGCCTGGGCCGACATTCTGAGTATCATTGCCACCCTCTCTGTAATCACCAATGTAAGTCGCCAGATTGTCCGCTCGCTTTCTCGCTCAACATAACATGTCATGTTAGCCGTGTGGGTTCTTTTTACCATACTTCACCATTCTGGTCATGGCAGGTTTGAGAAGAGGTGTAGTGGGGGACCAGGAGCGGTTCGGGTATCACTTGTCACTGATGTTAGTCGTAGCTGGAAGTCAATTGCATGTGTGCTGAATTCAAAGTGCAGTGCACGAATCACTGCACCACCGCTCCTATCCACTCTCTCCCAAAATCGCAAAAGGTAAAGCCTTGCAATTGCTTGCTCATGTCACTGCTGGCAGAAGGGCCTCAACTAAAGGTAGCTCTAGAGAACCCCTCTACACGGTATTTGGCCTACTCTTCCATGATGACCAGACATGTTGTAAGATGTGGAATTACCTGCGCTAAAACAGTGATGAACCCATTTATATTGCTAATTGGACAGAGGTGGGGGAGATTTAAGAAAATGATCCATTGCTTCAACTGTTGTGTCAGGAGACTGAACTGACGACTGCCAGATTGCAAGTCCTTATATGGTAACCATTTCACTCTGGCAGCAACCCCCCAAATTGTATTTGTGAAAATTAATGTAATTGCCAAGGTAAGATGTTCAGAAGCCTTGGTCAAATCATTGCATGCTAAGTGACCGCTATCGCTGTGCCTCCGTATGCTAATTCCACAGTCATGCATCTTGGCGTTCACAACGGACATCATCCCACGCCTGGTGTATTATTATGGATACTCAGCAGAGTATGGCACAGGTTCGCCTACAATGCATGGGTACACGGAGGACAGCTTTTCAATTTTCAAGATCAGCGACTTCAAGGAGCAAAATTATCCCAACATCCTGCCAGCCTGGTTTGATCCGGCAATCCACACAACCTGCAGGTTTGTGCCATTCAGTGTCATGCCCAGCTATCGGGGGTGCCGTCCCTGCGAATGTGATGCACTGATCTCTGGGTGTGTTGTCCAGGTAGATGCGACATCCTTCTGGGTGTGGCGTCCTCCTGGCTCCGCCCCTTCCTGATTAGGCTCGTTTTCTTCCTCTTTTCACTCCGTGACTTTCCTTTTAAGACCCACACTTCCCCTAGGCCCCACCTCTGTTTATGCCCTGCCCCTTACCGTGGACACAGGGTTTGGCTTCGTTGGGTAGTAAGGGGTTGTGGTAGGGTTGGGGGAAGAGTGTGCATGGTGGGTGGGGACAGTAAAGGGGGTGGGGGGGGGAATTGGAGGGGGGGAGCAGTGGGTACGGGTGGGATGGCTTCACAACCAAAGTCCCACTTAGAGAAATATAATAATAGATTAATATAAATTCTAGCTCATTGTTACCTTGCTAAAGAGTAATGTTATTTATTTATCTATCGATCCACGACTGCTTAATTGAGTCTCAAGATCCCTTTGCAGGCAGACCGTGCATTGGGATTCCAGTTTAAGGTGGTTTTATGCATGTGGGATGCAATAAGAGGTCCTGGAGAACCCATGATATTGAAATGAAGCTTAAAGGTTCACACAGACATGAAACCACTTGGTCTACAGCCATCTTCTGGTCACCTCAGCACAGATAGTTAAGAAATTGATGCGATCTACCAACCCTTTTCTCTAACGTTTTTGAATTGCTGGCATACACAACTATAATCAATATAACCATATTGATAGATATTTAATATAACCTTACTTGACTATGATCAAATCACCACGAATACAGCTGATCTTAGATTCCGGAAGTCAAGCCGGCTTGAGCCTTGATCATGCTTAGATTGATGATCACCATGCACAATGCAGGTGCAGTAGGCGACTGTGGAGCTAGGTTGTCAGCAGTGGGTAGTTCAGCAAAATTAACAGTTGTGCTATATTGCTCTCCCATTATCTGTACTCCCTGCCTTCACCAACCTGGCATGGACCAGCGTGAACCATTGTCAAAAGAGCCCCCACAAGCTGCACGTTGTGGGAAGGCCCTCTTTCAGAAGCGGATTTTTTTAAGGGCTGTGAACGCATTTACCGTTTGTGCACAACCATACTTGTTCAATTTAGCGCCAACTCTACTTTCTAGGCACTTTGCTCAATATAGTCCATGCGTGCTTGTGGTTGTACGTGTGTAGGTATCCAGGTTATCGCTACCCGCCGGATCATCCCCAAGCCTACTCCGTCACCAAGCAGTACTGGCAAGTACTGACGGCAAAGCTGGCCTTCGTCATTGCCATGCAGGTACACATCAACATGCACACACAGACACACACACATTCATAAACCCATTGAAAGATAAAGGTACAGCCCTCCAATTACTTGCTCATGTCACTGATGGCAAAAGCGCTCCTGCTATAGGGAGCTCAAGAGAGACCCTTAAGATGTATTTTTACTGCTCTTCCACACTGGTCAGACGTCTTGGGAAGATGTGGGAGTTCCCACACTGGACAGAACCAAACTCAGCCGACCAATTGACTGGATGTATTCCATTTACACTGCTAGGTGGATAGAGGCAGTGGAATGTAAAAAAAAAACTTTCACCATTGTTTACACTCCCACGACCAAAGATCAATTCACACCCGTGACCTCTGGATTGCAAGTCTAGTGTGCAAAGCCTTACACTACTGCACCATCGTATAGACTCATCTGTGAGCAGTTGTTAAGGTCAGCAGAGCAAACCGTGATCATTGTCAATGGGTCATTACAGATAATGCCAGTAATGCTATTACACCTCACAATTGCACAGTATTTCTGAGATCACAAATAATAGTGGTAATACAATATTCACATTCATCATGCAGCAGACGATTCATGTTGTTGATGCAATTTGTCATACGTAAGCATGTGTGCTTGTGGGAAGGGGAGCGGCTGCGTTGTTGTTTGTGAACTGCGCTACCAATCCTGTGTGACCGGAGTACTATTTCTGGCCACAGCCAACAACAGTGGAAAATATTAGAACCAGTGTTGAGCTTCCTTTAAGTTGATTCTGTCTTAAAATGAGTACTTGATGAAGTGTGTGAAAATCATCACTGGCAAGATAAACGTGCACACCACCCCCACAGGCACTGTGCGAACCTTCATAGATGCACTTGTCTCAGTCTGTGAAAGGCTACACAGGGAATCTTTGTAGTGGTGACATGGCCGAGTGTAAGTGTTTGCTGATTGTTGCGGTAATTTGCGGCTGCCCAGGTGAATACGGTGGGTGCATTAACTGCACATCATAAATGTTGCCTGCTGCATAGTGAACGTAAAAAACCCATTAAGTAATTCAAAAAAAGTGCCTCGGTATAATTTGCCAAATGTTCAAAAATTACTCAAATGACTTAATTTAATTTGGGAAAAACGACGTAACAATATAATATCCCTAGGCTGCAGGTCCCCGGAATAGTTGACCTGAGATGTAAAGCACTTTGAGATGCTGCCATATTATATTTAGTAAGCACCCTTTACATGCAAATCCTGAAACTGAAAATCCTTTACCTGTGTGTGGACGTGTGCAGCACGTGGTGTTACTCACGAAGGCCTGCATTGCATACATCATCCCGGACACGCCATCCCATGTGCGCGCCTGCATGCGCCGCGAGCGCTTCGTCGTACAGACGATTCTGCAGCAGGCAGAGCTGGGCCGTCTCCGTAACACCCTCCTCACCGATGCCCCCAGCTCACCGCCATCGCCTCAATTCCACGTTGAGGATGAGCAGGCAGAGATGGGCCTGCTTCGCTGCTCACTGCATAAGGAGTCTCCTGGCGTATTGCACCCACCCCAGCGGTGCCACATGGAGAATGAGCAGGCAGAGAAGACTGGTGACGACTCACTGCTGAAGGGATCCGAGGAGGAATCAAGCAGCGAGGATTCGTCAACTGTCTTCTACAGCATATAAATCTACTCAGACTTTTAAAGGAGGCTGCTATCCTAACGCTGTTTGCTTGTGGACAAGGACATTGCAGTCGAGGACTATCTGTATACATATTAATAAATAGTTTATGATTTAACATGTCTCAATCATCTCATGTCTTTTCATACGAATCACGATGTGAATGAGGAAAACTAGAAATTATTGTTATTTTGTAAATATTTTTTCTTTTGGTTTAACACGTAGGCTTTCGGGCCCAATATCATCCATAGAGGTGTTTTTTGGGTTAGATCGCGTACATATATAAACGTGTCGTTAAAACCCGCCACCACTCGATACAGCCAACTAGTAAGGGTTGTCACGGAAACAGAACAAGCCAATTCGTCACTGGTACTTTGGAGAGCCAAGCCACAACATTTATAATCGGAGTACGACGTTTTGTCAGTAATTACAACTAGCTTCATCAGGCGACAGCCAGATTTGTGACACTCTCGCGCAAAGTGGGGGGGGGGGGAGATTACCGAGTCAACGTACATTATGCATGTGCATAATGAGAGCATTTTGATCTTGTCCTTCCTGTCTATTGTGTATTAAAATAGCCGTACCAATGGTAATCCCTATTGAAGTATGGTACCCTTTATAGGCATGCATTTAAATAATGTATTATTTGTTGGCACCCGTGTTCAGCAGTAGCAGAGCACACGTGCCAACAAGGACACTCAGTTGATTTTAATGTTGAAGTTATGTGCAAAACTAGCTACTGCTGGCCAAGAATAATTCGAGAATCTATCGAAATTGAAAGAAAAATTTACCGTTCGGATAGCTACCGCCTTTGTGCTGTGTGGAAGCGACCCATCAAATAGTACATTAGATGAAACTCCGAGTACCCACGCAGGAGGTATAGTGGTAAAGCAGTGGAGGAAAAAAAAGCAAATTTTTAAATTTGCCCTTGTTGAATGATAGAGTCGAGACACACAGCAAGCGAGATTAAGAAAGCGCATCGGAAGAAATAACGGAGGTGAGAGAGAGAAACAATTGCCTCCTGGAGAAGGAAAGGCATTCCTACCGAGGGAGACAAGTTGACAAAGATTTTGATAATGGGAACCGGTGACGTGGCTCGATCTTCCCTAGGTGCGCAACACGCTACCGAAAGAAAACAAAATCCTATTCAAAGGCTAAATAAGCTCCATTTTTTGTATAAGAGCCGGATAAACAATAACCCCATCCATAGACTGAGGAAGAAAGGGAAGAGCCTGAACAAAGGGGAGGAGATTACGACGGAGATGAGTTGGAGGTGGAGAGAAGGGGAGAGGGGAGGCCGTAAAGGCGGCTGCACATTCAAGGAAAGCGGCGTAGAAAGAGTTGAACGGGGACATGGAGACAACAGACAAAGGGTGGAGAAAGAGGAAGGGAGGATCTTTCAGTGCTCCCTACAGGAAACCCACAAAACTGAATTTCCTAAACTCGTGTCGCCTCCGTGACAGCAGCACCACCAACGCCACAGACTCACGCTCCCCTAATCGATAATACCATCTCCATTGCCGACCAGCCACGAGATGGCTGCTCTCAACACCTCGGTCGTGGTGTATGCAGCAAAAGACTTCCGGCTGGTGAGCATCCGGCCATTGCGAGGGTTGGAAATAAACTGAAGCACGGGGCGACTCCCACAACCTTCGGGTATTTCCCAACTGGATGACGTCTTGGGACGAAGCCAGAAGTAAGCCAAATACGCACTCAATAAATGGGACAAAGATCCCAGAGAAGCCTCCAGAAATGTCACAGGAGGCTTGGGTGTGAGAAACCAGACTCCATGTGGGGTCCTCCAGACCTTTGCCCTCCAGTTCATCAACATTTGTAAAAGCAGGACGTCTCAAAGGTACGTAGCATGGGTGAGGGACGATGTTGAGAACCACGTTCCATGATTAGGCGCTTTGACAGGTTGGGGTCCGAGTAAACTTTTAATGGACCTCACCCTACGACATTACGGATAGAAGGATAGTGTGCCGGCACAATCCAGACACCCTGCTACACCGAAACACTCTGCTGCATCAAACTCCCTGGTACAGCTAAACACTGGCACGATTACGCTCAAATACACACAAACTCTCACTCAGCCAGTTGGTACACAGGTTGTCAGTTGTGGGGGACGCGGGCCCCCGGCTCCCCACCCGGGGGAGGGCTGATCTCGAGAGGGCTGCGGGCTCCGGACTCCTCGCTCGAGTGAGAGCAGCCGCTACTCGACTCCTCGCTCGCGGGGAGAGGGCTGCCGCTCTCCGGCTCCTCTCTCTGGCTCCAGATCCACCCAGGACGGAGATCACAACCCCAGTCTCCTCAAACGGCTACCACAGACACAACAAATCCGTCAATATCAGTTGGTTGACACCGAGGCGACCGCAAGGCAAACACCGGCTTAAAGCTAAACGATACGCATGGAGCTGCATCTCACAATGCAGTGCACGAAAACTGATTAAATAATACAGATTTAAGTTTGCAAATTAACACAAAATTCGTTCTCAATTTTAGTTTTCCAAATGCGCTATCGGCGTAATGTCAAGAGACAAATAAATCATCCATTCGTAAATCTCGCATAGCCGTGCAGGCCCTGTGTCATAAAATGCGGTGGGTAGCCTTTTATCTTGTACACAATAGGAGCCAACACTTTCACATTAGCTGTGTTATGAGATTGTGCAGCGCACGAGAGTCAAGCTGAAATTGTTATTCTCAGAGATGGAATTAGGAAAATGAAGTGCAAAACCCAAGTTTAATGAGACTGTAATTTTGTGCAGTCGCTGGTGACGGGGCTCGGACGATCGACTTGATAAGACTTGAGACCTCGGTTTCAACCCAAGCAGTCAAAATCCAGATTCAAGCCCAGAATCTCATTATTGCCAACGCACCGCTTTGATCTCTGAGCCACCCATCCACTTTGCATATATAGTGTTATCATATATTTTATCTGAATGTCACCGCTGTACACTCAATTTTAACGGTGATTTTCAATATCTACCTTTGGGATGTTTGCCAAATTCACAGATATTTTTTAAAAGTGACAAGAGAAAACCCATGCATCTTACGTGACACTTTGTTGTGCTCTGCATTGGCAGTGATTGAATAACGCTTAAACGTATTTGAGTTATCGACAAATGAGTTTTAAGTTGGTAATAATAAACTAATATTACCGCGCACAATTTTGGAAACAAACTTAACATTGAGCGCCACTCGGAGGCGATAAGTACACTCAAACTTTGCACGGGCAGTGTCGTACACCTACTTGCTGTACTGCCTCTTACCAGCTGGAGGCGGGTGGGCTCACGCACGCCACGTACGCACCTGTGCGTTGCGATGGAGGATGTCCAAGAAGGAGCCGAGGCCCAGGTTGGGGAGGTTGCGCGAGTCAAAAGCTCGGCAAGCTGCTTCTCCACGCGTGACAGCGCGGGTAGGCCCAGGGGCTCTGCCATCTTACTTGCGTGGCTCAGCAGACGGACCAGATGCTCGGCTACCGCCTCTGCGAAGGAGACAAGCAATGCCATTGTAGGAGAGGACAACGATGCTGTAACTCACTCCAATAGGCTCAACAACTGCAACTCTCTCTCTGCCCTCCCACCCCCCACGTCTCATCTACGGCCTCCCGATAAGTTTCATCATCACTCTCCAGATGACTCAAAAAACAAGTTTAACACGAAGGCCTTCGCGACCAATATTACCCATAATAGAGATTTTTGGGTTAGGTCACATAAATAGTGCATATTAAAGCGTATTATTGAGTGCATGTTTACATGATCTAACCCAAAAATCTAGATGGACTAAAAAAAACCACTGGCAGACTTCTCGCACCCGTATGCAAGACGATATCGCCCCAATATTCGAATTGTTCAACTATCCCCCGAACCAGTCCAGGATTAATTTCAAGATCACACTCAGCATTCTGAAGGTCCTCCGTGGTCTGACCCCCTATGTACAATACAAGAAACTACATTTTATTCAGATTGTGCTTTCGATATTGTGTAATGAGACGGAGTATCCACTCGGATCTCTCACGGAGCAGCGGAACCCGTCCTATTGGAGAATGGCCCGCAGAAGAGAACATCACAAAGCTACCTCTGACATTGCTTCTAGTGACCTCTGGTCCACAGAGTAAAGGGAAGCACATTCCCACCCACTCTGTTGAGCCGATATTGGACTTGGTCAAATTAAGTGCATAGCCATTTAGTATGTCTTGGGTTTTTTTGACAGTCATTAATGACCGAGCTGAGACCATCAACTGGCTGCACTTGACAAAAGCAAGTTTAATCACAGGTGGTTACCCAGATTCGAACCCAGGATCTCAGCGTTTCCAGCTCAATGCTAATAATCTCTCTCAGCCACCCGGGTCATCTCGATGTAGATCTGACAAACTGATGCGTCGTGATATGCCAAACTCTTACTAATGCATTAGTAATAATCGATACGAGATGTGAAATAAGGTGTTTAGAGAAGCTACGACAATTCAGCGCGCGTGCAATCCAGTAGACTCTTGATTATCCGTGTGCGGTTTATCTGATTTGCGGATTAACCACGCACATGAGATTTTTACTTATTAATAACTCATGGATTTTCCCTTAGGCCCAAATTAATAATCTAAAAATAGTTATACATTGTAATTCTTGGAAATGTTTGTTACAAGTCACGTGCTTATATCGAGCAAATATGTGCGCCCATGAATCCGAAATCTACGTGATCACCTCGACAGTACAGTAGTTGCATATCTTTACAACAGTGGGTGGAGTTTGATTGATGGTGATTGGCGTGGCTCTGCTATCCACTTAGAGGGCCGAGTCTTCTGCTCGGGAGCAGGAAAGTTTTATCACCGACCACGTGCATCGATCGGTTGATCGTTAGTTTGTGGCATAGAGATCCGCAGAAAATAGATATCTTTGGATCATCCGAGATTTTTTATCATCCGCAGCCATCTTCCCCGTAATTAGCGCGGATAATCGAGAGTCTACTGTATATGCAAGTTTGTCTCCTTACTCCCCGGAAGAAGCGGCGGTCTGGTGTCGGGAGTGCTGATGTTGCCGAGAAACGCGGCCGGTTTCTCCTTGACCACGAGGTCGCGAGGAGTCTCGAGGGAGCCACAGCACAGAGCCAACTGAAACAGCTTCCCGGCCAGCGTGTCCCCTTTCACCTGCCCCAGGAAGTCCTGCACACACTGTTGGTGGAAACAATAAAGGACCCAAACCACTTGCAGCCATATCACTCTGTTGGGACAAATAGAGGGTGACACATGCATAGATGTCCGACCAATTTCAATGCCCCCCCTTACTTTTGTCTCAACGTGTGACTGAATTTTGTGAAAGCGATGGCCCTAAATATTATAGAGGAGAGTTAATTCAGTGGTAGAGAAAGTTTTTTTGATAATGGTGGAAGTATCCACAGACTTGAAATGTATGGCGATTATCACTCATTAAATAATTCCGAGGACAAATGTATTATGGAAAATCTTTGACAAATGTAAGCAAATGCATGAACTTTCTCGCACGGTAATTTTGTTGCATTAAGTCCAGACGCCATGGGCCCCACCTTCTTCAGCTTATTCACAAAGATGTCCTCGGCATTCTGGAAGACCTGCAGCACCATCTCGGTCGCCGGCTGTGTCGTGAACTGTCGGCGAAGATCGGCGCTCGTCCCTGGCAAGGGGAACGACTCCAACAGGTATTTCTTGATCTTGTGTGGCCGGCCCTCCACCTCCTGCTTGATGTCACACTCGATGCGAGCCAGCCCACGGTCCATCACCTCCCACTCGCCTTTCTGGGCCTTGCCGATCACCTAAACAAACAACACAATGTTAGCAACTGTGGCGGCCACAGGTGCAGGGCAGTGCTGTACTTGCGATGATGGAACACGTGATGGACGAGTGGTTCAACAGCGAATGCAAGGTGTGCTGCTAATGCACGATTGCAATCGAGAGATGGGATTGGTGGATCATCCTAGCAGCAGTGGCTTTTGGCAAGCCATCGAACAAAGACAGTTACCGCATCACTCGCTTTCAGATGGGCTTCTGCGGCCAACTGGAATGCTCTTCCTTCCGATATTAGGAAGCCATTGGAGCTATGCACTTTTAAATCTAGATTGAAAACAATTTCTTTAGAACTGCTTTTTGTGTTCAGTTTGTTGCCCTCCACACCTCCGATTAGCACAGTTGGCTACGTACAGTGCGAAAGAAGTTCAACATATATACTTGTGGTTTTACCCAATCCAGTCATTTCTGAGTACTTGTTTAGATTTGCAAATTTTGATTCTGACGCCGGCACACATGTCCTCCTCATTCATTAATAACAACACGGGATTTTTTTTTTACATTATTTGTGAAGCATATAGAAATGCAGTTTTGGATAATACACCCGCAATATTAACTAGGGCGACTCCTGGGATCGAATCGCGAACCTCTGAAACAAGCGACAAATGCACAAAGACTCGGGAAAGAATATTTCTGTAAGGAACGGTAAAGTAAAATAGGCCTCAGCCTTCAATACGATATATATTAACATGATGTACTTACACGAGCAGTTACTTCAGTGCTCTTGTCACAGCACTGCACCCCCAAAACTGAAGTCGTGTTGGAAGTCTGTCTCAGACTGCATGACAAAAGGATACACCACATTCACTTGACAGGGAGACAGGTGTGAAACTTGTGTGCCTGAGCAACTGAGGATAGCTCAGCATTGTGGCCGTGTAAGGCAAACGCAGGGGCGGGGGAATATTGGTAAAAGGCTGATGCAGTGTCACTCTCAGGTGTGAACACAGCGACACGTACGTTGTGGCTGTGTGTCAGCAATTCCAGAACGCATTTAATTCAGAAAGTAAACCCCCTCAAGGGCAACAACAATACATACTTGAGGCAATCTTGATTTGAAGCTTTCGCGACTGCAGGAATCCACACTCTTTGGTTCTTTCGGTAAAGTCACGTAAAATCGAGGAGGAGGCCGCTTTCCTACCTTACAGTTACACGCTAATTTCTCACGTTAACATCACTAGCCCTGGCCACTTCTTTATGACCCATGGGCTACATACATTTCAAACCATTTAAAACAGTCTGCCTCAGCAGCACACCAAGGCTTTCCCACCTGATGACGGACGCTTGTGTTGCGCCCGAAACGTCGTGATTTATTTTATTTTATACCTACGTGACTCTACCGAAAGAACCAAAGAGTCTACTTGAGGCATCCAATGATAATAATAATACAATTCGCAGTCAACAAGCGACGCAATGCATACACACGTACACACACACACACACGCTCATACACGCAGGCACGGCACGTACGGAAATGCCCAGAGGTATGCTGGTGATACGGATGCCCAGATCGTGAATATCCGGAGCCCCGTATCGTTCCATGAGATGCTTCAGCAAGTCCGGCACCTTGAAGCGTGCCATCACTCCTTTGCCTCGGGAGCTGCGGCTCTTGGCCACGAAGGTCCTAAACTCTGCCGCAAACAACAACAACACGAGCGGGTTACGCAGAGCGCATGCTAGGGGAGCAACGACGACGCATTGATTCGGACGTGATCATTCATCCTGAAGATCGCGATATGCACACCGGATCGCGTGCGTAAGAATTTATGTTTTAGATTTGTATACGTTGCGTGTCATTGTTTCACATTGTCCAACACCCACCCACTCCAGTCACTAGAGCCGGCTGTGTTCACGTTTTAAAACAAGGCGTTGAATCTAGAATTTATTTACGAGCCCTCAATCGCGATAATCAATTGATTCGCGACATGGGTGGCTGGGGTGGCGCGTATCGCTTCTGTTTATGTCTGCAAGGAATCACTTGCTGAGCCTTCGTATCATTTCAAATACCAAACAAATTCATGCATCAGTAGCACTGGGGCCTTGAAAAAGGGAAAAAAAATCCGATAAGCGACGTTTCGGGCAATGACCCTTCTTCATATTGCATAGAAAGGCCAGAGAGATTGAGTGAACAATAAGAATTGGAAACTGCACTTCACAGCGATTACCGTGTTTCAAAAGTTATTAGGTAACCATTCATATGAACCTTATGGCGGGACCCCGGGGTCTCATAAGTCCCCGGCTCTTGCATAAACATTATATTATATATTATATATAATGTAAACATTATATTATATATAATGTAAACATTGTGTTATAATGTAAACATAAACTTTGCTTTTTTTCACCAATGGGTTTGAAGGATGGTGGCAAGTGTTGTCTTGTTAAACTATGCCTTTAAAACTGAAAACTACTTACCTACAGTAGCTCTATTTACATACACTATCTACAAAATAATTTACTCCCCTCTGTCAATCATCGTGTTTCTCAGTGTGGATTTGTAAACACACTTGTTAAACAATACATAAAATAGTACGCGTTTTCAATGCGCTGCTCATATCGTAAAATGCGTTTTTACAAATGTGACTCTACAGCAGTTGCAGAGCCGCACTTTTATATAATTCAGGTCAAAGCCAGATAAACAGTGGAGGATAAACATCGCATGAAGGCGGGGCAATTGTTGTGCAATCATTTCAGGTCAAATTTACAGGTGCGTTTTATTCATGCCACACAGGTAGAGAGTTGAGAGTGAAACCTGGCCCACTGGCATCGTGAATCATGGATCATGAGTCACCCGGACTTGTGTTTGTTTATGGTTGCTATACAAGCCATCAAATCTACACCACGAAGAGAGTTGATGAACAAGTAGGAGAGTGTGTAACTGGATTGCATTCATGTGCACAGGCGTTTCACATGTGAATATAAAATAAATAACGTCGACTCAAACGCCACTCTTTAGGATTTGGCACACTCAATAACATTTTAATTGATAAATTAAGACCAACAAACCATAATCAAATGGGTCATGCATCGATGTACCAATTGTGGTTACGGACTGCTAAAGAAGAAAATGATGAATGCAGATTCGAAGCGAGTTTAAACGTGAATCTACACCATTTAAATATATTTTAAACAACCCGTTGCAAACATGACAGTAATTTGAAATGTAGCACTGTACATCAGAACAATTTGAAAGACGTTAGAGATTTGAAACTGTCCAAAAAGAAAGGAGGAAAATAAATGTATTTTTACATAATACAGGTTTTTGGGGTAAGATTGCATAAATATAAAAATATGTCGGTAAACCCACCACCACCCGACACAGCCAATTAGTAAGGTTTGTCACTTAAACAGAACATGCCAATTCGTTACTAGTACAGCACACCGGTTGTGTGTTAGAGAGCAAAGCCGCAACATTAACAATCTGAGTACGTCGTTTCGCCAGTAATTACAACCAGCATCATCAGGAGGCAGCCAGAATTGTGGATTTTAAAATGTAGATTTATTTAAATCTAAATTAAAAAAACATATAGAGAAACTGGAACATTATTATTACAGAATTTGGTGAGACATGTCGAAAAGAGAATGGCTCCAGCTTAGCTTACAAGAACTAAGAGACACAGTGTGGCCATGTGGCCTTAATGAGAGAGACTGACTCCAGCTTAGCTTGCAAGAACTAAGAGACACAGTGTGGCCATGTGGCCTTAATGAGAGAAACTGACTCCAGCTTAGCTTGCAAGAACTAAGTGACACTGTGTGGCCATGTGGCCTTAATGAGAGACTCACTCCAGCTTAGCTTGCAAGAACTAAGAGACACAGTGTGGCCACGTGGCCTTAATGAGAGAGACTGACTCGAGCTTAGCTTGCAAGAACTAAGAGACAGTGTGGCCATGTGGCCTTAATGAGAGAGACTGACTCCAGCTTAGCTTGCAAGAACTAAGAGACACAGTGTGGCCATGTGGCCTTAATGAGAGAGACTGACTCCAACTTAGCTTGCAAGAACTTAGAGACACAGTGTGGCCATGTGGCCTTAATGAGAGACTCACTCCAGCTTAGCTTGCAAGAACTAAGAGACAGTGTGGCCATGTGGCCTTAATGAGAGAGACTCACTCCAGCTTAGCTTGCAATAACTAAGAGACACAGTGTGGCCATGTGGCCTTAATGAGAGAGACTGACTCCAGCTTAGCTTGCAAGAAATAAGAGACACAGTGTGGCCATGTGGCCTTAATGAGAGACTCACTCCAGCTTAGCTTGCAAGAACTAAGATACACTGTGTGGCCATGTGGCCTTAATGAGAGAGACTCACTCCAGCTTAGCTTGCAAGAACTAAGAGACACAGTGTGGCCATGTGGCCTTAATGAGAGAGACTGACTCCAGCTTAGCTTGCAAGAACTTAGAGACACAGTGTGGCCATGTGGCCTTAATGAGAGAGACTCACTCCAGCTTAGCTTGCAAGAACTAAGAGACACAGTGTGGCCATGTGGCCTTAATGAGAGAGACTGACTCCAGCTTAGCTTGCAAGAACTAAGAGACACAGTGTGGCCATGTGGCCTTAATGAGAGAGACTGACTCCAGCTTAGCTTGCAAGAACTAAGAGACACAGTGTGGCCATGTGGCCTTAATGAGAGAGACTTACTCCAGCTTAGCTTGCAAGAACTAAGAGACACAGTGTGGCCATGTGGCCTTAATGAGAGAGACTGACTCCAGCTTAGCTTGCAAGAACTAAGAGACACAGTGTGGCCATGTGGCCTCAATGAGAGAGACTGACTCCAGCTTAGCTTGCAAGAACTAAGAGACACAGTGTGGCTCAGTAAGCGCGTTGTGACGGAGCGCGTTCCGCGTTGTGCGAAAAGCGTTCCCTAAATTAAAGAAAACACGTTGTAGTGAAAACGCGTTATCGTGTGAACACGCGGGACAGACCCAGGTGTTGTGGGTTAACTCCCCGAGGTAAACTTTCTTCCAAATTTGTGTTTTATACGCCTTGTGCTCCGCCAATAATTGTTGTGAGTGTCGCTCCTCTCCCCTCTGTTGTTCATGGAGAGAGACTGCACCCTAGTGCCCAGTATCTTCCTCTGCGAGCCTCTTCAAAATGCTGATCTTGACACCGCTGGAAGCAGTCATCGGCCTTGACCTCACCCCACAACAGTGCAATTTTAACAGCTCAACATCAAAACACGATGATGGGTCGCTTGCACCAATCGCACAGCACCACAGCATTGACTCTCAGCTGTTACTTGTGTAGAGGGGGTCACGTGTGTCACCATAATTGCCCTAATCCTGAAACTCGTGCTGCGTAATATTTTCCTTGCCATATTATCTGTGACACACATAATGAGGACAACCGGTAAGTCAAACGAAACCAGAGGTGGGAAACCTGTTCTTAATATTATTAATTTCAGGCAATGTGAACACGACTTTTAGAAACACCGATGCAGCTATACACACGCCAGATTGTCCAGAAATTCAGTTGACACTAATAGGGTTTATTTGCCAGTATTGTACATTATTTTAATTACATTTGTTTGGGCGGCAGGGTGGTGCAGTGGTCACGCCCGTGCATGACATCTTCTGAAGGACTGCCTGGCTTCGCTTTTCTAATTATGGTCCCTTTCTCTGTATGGGTTTACTCCCATGGCAAAACAACAACAACATACAATGTAACTGGTACTAGCCAAACATCCAAATTACTCCTGCGAAAAGGTGGCAGGCCCCTCCTGAACAAGAGTCTTGAGACTCAGTGAGATTGCGTGTGTGGCGATAGAAACGTCGTGATCCATTATTATTTTTTCTACCTACGTGACTTTACCGAAAGAACCAAAGAGTAAGGATTCCTGCAGTCACGAAAGCTTCAAATCAAGATTAATGAGTGTTTACATGTGGGAGGAAATCGGAGCACCTGGAGAAATCCAAGCAAATGGGGGGGCCAACGCTCTATCACAAATCTACAGATGGAACAGGCGGAGTCCACATTATTCGACACCGCCTTCTCTACCTCCTTGACGACCAAGGGGTGGGAGTTGTCGCAATATTTTTGTAATCCACCAACCCTCACCTCCACGTAGTGGTGGTTTACAGGCATACATAGCCACCACAACCACCCGGCTAAAGTAGCTGTAATGCACATCTAAAATTCTACAAAAGTTGATGGGGCAAAGGTCGTAGGTCAATTGGTTTGATTTCTATGCACATTAACCAGTCTCTAACGTATGCACATTTAGATTCGCATTCAGCCGCCAATGGAACAGGTGGAGTCCAAAAGCTAAGTGGATGTACTGATTGTATCTTCATTGCGGGACTCATCCAGCAGTGGATTGACATGGGCTTCAGGTATCCACGTGTGGACGGGCAATAAACACTGGGGCCACCTGGCGGTAAATGTTTGCCGGTGCACATTGGGACCGGCTCACACGTCTCTGACCCCAGGCAGCCCCCAGCCACTGGCGTGCAACACAGCGAAGGGAATCTCCCACCAATGAGAACCACGCACAACCCATGGTGCAGTCCTATAACTTGGACTCCTAAACACAACAAAACCCATAGCCGCCAACCCACACGGTTTACCCGTATTCTGTTGGGGGAAAGTGAGTGTGTTTCTCCCTTGTGATGGGACTTTGTAGGATGAACGTTGAGATTTATAAGGGGCACGGGGTGACCAACAAGGTCTGAATTGGTCTGTAATAAGGTAGGCACTGATAAGGGGTTGACAGCGATGCACACCCCACACAATACAAAACGGCAAGCGGCCAGCAACAACAAAAAATTATAATACATAACTGTCCAATGAGTAATTAGATCATTAAGATCAAAGAAACGTGTTCCTTAAATGGATCAAGTTTATTGTTGCAAGAGTTTGGGAAAACAGGAAGACCGGGTGTGGATTCCAGAGTGGAGCAGTGCAAACTGATTAATCTGAAAAGAAGAGTGAGGTGACCTGCATGGTGGTGAGTGGGTGGGTGAGTAAATGGGTGAGTGTTTGAGTAAACGAGTGGAGGAGTGAGTGATAGGGTGATTGAGTCAGTGACCGGATGCGTGAGTGACTGGATGCGTGGGTGACTGGATGCGTAGGTGATAGGATGATTGCGTGGGTGACTGAATGAGTGGGTGACTGAATGAGTGGGTGAGTGGATGAGTGCGTGATTGAATGGGTGACTGGATGAGTGGGTGACTGGATGAGTGGGTGACTGGATGAATGGGTGACTGGATGAGTGGGTGATTGGATGAGTGTGTGATAGGATGATTGACTGAGTGACTAGCTGAGTGTGTGATTGAATTAGTGACGAGATGAGTGTGTGATAGGGTGATTGAGTTAGTGGGTGACTGGATGATAGGGTGATTGCGTGGGTGACTGGATGCGTGGGTGACTGGATGAGTGGGCGACTGGATGCGTGGGTGACTGGATGAGTGTGTGATAGGGTGATTGAGTTAGTGACTGGATGAGTGGGTGACCGAGTTGTTTAGTTGAGTGCGTTCTTGTGACCTGCAGTGAGGCGCGGTGGTTGAACGCGGAGTGGATGAGATGAAGCGGTCAAAGTGTCTGGTAGACCGAGTCCCTTAACGTGGGTGGAGGGGGGAATCAACGAGGGGAAGTTCACTGCAACATTCACCACGGTGGTGCTAGTAGTCGCAGCGAAAAAAAAGTGATACAGGGCTGAATGAATGAAGGTTGAGGCGAGGATGCAAGATGGTGTAGAGGAGGCAAAGAGGAGGGTAGAGGAGGTGAGGTGGTGAGGAGGCATAGAGGAGGGTGCCCCGCTCTTGGCGTTGATCTTGGTGAACACGTGTCCGCGCCCCGTCTCGTAGCTCTGCCCGGTGCTGATGCAGCCTCCACCGGCCGAAGCGCCCAGCGTCCTCGCTGAGTCCGTGCCCAGCTCCGCTCTGAGCAAGCTCTCCATTGCACGCTGTCTGCTCGCAGCAACAGACACAACGATAAACTCCCCCCCCCCCCCCCACCCGGTCCGGTGTGGCCTCTAAATACTTATTTCCTTGGGAGAGGTGATTTATCGGACGAAGTCTAAATGGTAAAATAACACACACAGCATCTACCGAAAGGGAATGCATACTGATGCCTATCTGAATGCAGATTCGGATCATCACCCCGCACAGAAAACCTCTCTCATCACGATGCTCATACATCTGGCTAAAACAGTGTCAGATGGTGAAAGTCTGAGGAGAGAGATTAAACATGTCAAAGAAATGCGACGATTGAATTTCTATACTCTTTGGTTCTATTCGGTAAAGTAACATAGGTAAACAAATAAAAGAAAGCATTATAATTTGTTTTTATTGCTTTATTTGATTTTTTCATTGCTTTATTTTTTTTACCTACGTGACTTTACCGAATAGAACAAAAGAGTATGGATCTTTGCAGTCACGAAAGCTTCAAATCTAGGATTGAATTTCTACAATAATGCTCAAATTAACAGAGCAGTGAATGCCAAACCAACATCGAGCAGCAATACTGCTGAAAGTGATCAGGTTATTAAACAATTAAAATACCATATATCGTGGGAGTGACTGACAAATTAGCTCGACTTTTGGAAAAGCAAAAAGCTAAAAATCTAAGTACGATTTGGCACGGTACACAAAATTCAAAAAATTGTATCTTGTACTAAAGATGAATTGCCTAAGTCATCAACAGATGGTATGTATCGGATTAATTGCTTATGTGGCAGATGTTATATTGCACAGACGGGATGTAACATTAGCGTAAGACTAAAGGAACACCAAATAAATATTAAACACTCTCAAACATAACTGTTGGAAGTTGCAGTACATGCTTGCCAACAAGAACACTTAATTGATTTTGATAACGATGAAGTGTTGTGTAAAATTTCGATTTAAAGCTTTCGTGACTGCAATGATTCATCTTCTTTGGTTCTTTCGGTAAAGTCACGTAGAATGAGAATAAAATAATAAATTTATAAAATAATATTATTGTGTCATTTTATTTTATCAATTTATTATTTTATTCTCATTGTACGTGACTTTACCGAAAGAACCAAAGAAGATGTTGTGTAAAACTAATTATTACTGGCCAAGACTAATTTGAGAATTCATTGAAACTGAGAAAAATGTTATTATTTTAACCTCTCTGACAGCTACAGGCTTAGTGCGGCCTGGAAGCGTATTATTAAGTTATTGTGATTGTAAGATGAGGAGATGAAGGCAGAAGAAGAAGACGTGGGGCGATGTGGTGATGCGGTCGAACGTGGTGGCCCGAGGAGCGGAGGGAGAGATGGCGTGGGACGGGGCGGTGTGGAGAAGGTGGCAAGGACGGCGGACCCCACGTGAGTGGAACAAACGCGTGGAAGAAGAAGACATCTCACATTTATCATTACTTATAGAGGAAACATACAAATTTAATTATTACTAATCAATTATATAATTTCAATAATCCCCCTCCCCGCCTCTGATTTCTGCACCTGATGGGTTCAGTGATGACATTGCCTTTCTCTACTTAAGACCGGAAGCAGGTGGATGGCTTCACTATTCTGGCAAATCGCCCGATGATGCTGGATGTAATTACCAGTGAAACGTCGTACTCATCTTGTGGATTTCCTCTCCAAAACACCGGTGGGCTGAAGTAGTAACTAAGTGGAGTTTTGTTTACGTGACAAATTCCTTACTAATTGGCTGTGTCAGGTGGTGTAGGGTTATGACACATTTATACTTACACGATCTAACCCAAAAACCTTTGTTATGAAATTTGGACAATTTATTAAATATATTGTATACCAGAAAAAAACAGCAATTGACTAAACATATACGGCAATAGATGTAACCTCGCAGCAGTGAACGTGACGAAATTTCATCATGGAAATGTCCGCTGCACAAAACCTTCCGTTCATCGCCCCACACGTGGTACCTCAGCCTCAGGATGAAATAAATCATCAGGGAGTTCTCCGTGAGCATCGTGCGCGCTCCAAATCCAGAGTTGAGCCGTGGTCTCGGCACCCAGCCAGCCGCCTTCTCTTCTTGGGGCAGTCGGAGTCCAGCACGCTATCGAAGGGCACGTGGTGAACGCTCAGGACGTGTCTCTTGAGCTTCGACTTCTGCGTCGCTCCGTACGAGCAGTCACTGCACGGGAAGGGCTTTTCCTCTGGAACACAAGACATCCACCGTTGAGCACACGCACGCGCTAATACATAATTTATTTATCACCATGCAGTGGATGCCATAGCATTACAATGTATATGGGACGTTTTATCAATCACGGTTGATGACCACAGGCCCAAAGGCCCAAAATGCCAAATGGCCAGCAACAAATACCTCCGATTAGCACGGTTGGCTACGTATGGTACGAAAGAAGTTCAACATACGTACAAATAGTAGAAAAGCAAGATACTGATTTCCTGAAAAATATCATAATACATTTTTGGGGCTTATTTTGAAGCCCCAACATTTTGCACTTCTTCGTGTGGTTGATGTTGATGCAGAGCAACAACTATAATTTAACATTGAGGTGGTTGAGCCAGATTATTCTATTACAGTTCATTAATTACACAATAATTACCTGCACTAGAACGAGTAAATACACATGGAAGTTAGGTGTTAGTACAATGAAGAGGAAATTCCCATTGTGGAAATGACTCGGTCTATACATTCAAAAATGTTCCCTAAATTTACCCACTTGTTTAAGTAAAATTTACCCCGGTTAAGAAATAGATACTTTTTGGAATTTGTCAAGCAATGTATTTTGCTCAGTTTCCTTCCAATGGTGCTATTGGCTCCATGTCATGAGATGAAGTATCCCTGTGCAACTCTCACACAGCAGTGAACCACCTCATGTAAGGGAACAGCTCGTGGAAGGAGATATCATTGCACTACTCATGACATCCCTTCGTGACCGTTTTTTATCCACTAGGAGGTTATTGCAATTTCCTACACATCACGCGACATCAGAAGTGTTTGCTGGAAGAAGTTTGGTAACTGGATAAGACCATCAATGAGAAGCCAGTTTAATCATGGCTCGGTGACTGAAACCCAGAGTTTCACGGTTTAACCCAACATCCGAGCAGCACCACATCAGATCTCTAGACTCCTCAGCGCAGGCATACAGATATGGTCAACATATGCGTACATTAACTAATTTGTGATATTATGAATTACATCCAAATGAAATGTAGTGTGTGCATTACTAGGACGTACCTAAAGGTGCCAGGTTGGGTTCATCCACCTTGGGGATGCTCTGCTCCACGCAGCCTCCTGCTTCCGTGCAGTCCATCCTCTTGATGTCCGAATTCTGGCTGTTGCTACTGCTGCAATTGGTGACGCTGGTGGTGGTCTTCTTTCTTTTAATGGGCTTAGGTCTACTTCGCTTTTCCTTCTTCTGCTGCTGCAAGGCCATAAACACTTTCATGCTCGTCATAGGATCGAGAGCAGCGTATGGTTTATTCTCACTGACTAGTGAAGCAGTTTGTTGACGTGGAACTAGGCCAAAGCATTCAAGAAAATTGGATTTCATGTCATTTATCTTAACGCCGCTATCTTTTGTCGAAGTGTAATCATGTTCAGGCTTCGGTCTGTACAAAAACTGTGCGTGAAGACTTTCATGAGTTTTCAGGATTTCAATAGGACTTAAAAATCCGCAGACTGAGCACATCTCATATGGCGACGGTGGATTCAACACCGCATTGGCAAAACTGCCGTTATTCACCAAGCCTGGTGCACCCTTTATCATGTAATCCTTCTCATGGGTCTTCAAATGCCTTTTTAATTTTCCTAGCTGATCAAACCTTTTTCCGCATATGCCGCACCATTGATCACGGGTCTCCTTGTGCGTTCTTACGTGGGCTTCTAGGCACCATGCCAGCTGGAATTTTTTCCCACAGACGTCACAAGAGATACGTTTTTTCGTTCTTGTAATTCTACCGGATTGAGGTGGGGTTGAGATGGGTGCTGGTGAAGTGCCATCAATGGTGAAGGCAATTCTCCCAGCACCACCTTGACTCGCAGCGGAGTTGCCCTCGCACATCTGAAACAAAAGACAAAGGTCACGCGCATGACACCCGTGTCACGAGTGTACTCACACAGGCATACTTAAGGTGACATAAGATTCATATATACTACAACTCATTATACCAGAACTCCACAATATTGCAGTTCCTATCATGTACGATTTTACTCCTCTTATCCACCCAAATAAGATTTTGTTTAACAACAATGACGAACTACCTCCATTTTCCTAATGTTGCCCACCAAATAGGCCTTTCTGTATATACACACCAACAATATGATGGCACCACACGTTCACTCCACTATTCACAACACTCTGACTCGCAATCTCCATATAAGATTGTAATATCATTTCTGTACGAGGGCCCGTCAAAAAGTTTTGAGAATGGACACTTTTTTTACAAACAACTACGTAAAATAGTCTTCAATAAAAGTACAGTATAGTACTATTAATGGCACTTATAACTGAACGTCATTATCTCTCATGCTAATTATTACAATGTTAACTAGTTACCCAGGAAAGCTTCATTGAGTCTAAGTACTGCATTTTCAGAAAGGTCCCATTGCATTGAGATGTTTGTGTGAGTGGAACCCAGAGAGACCCCACCTTGCATATGGGGAAATAACACAACTTCACACAGATGGATTCAACCCACAAGCTCAAAGGATTCCTTGTTTAACAAAGTATTCAGTGTAATGTTTAATATAATTTATTTGGTAATATATAGTATCGTAGTTGTATAGTCAATATATAGCAGTGTGGTATACAGTAGGGTTGGTAAAATAATACAGTGTAATATTATTATAATCTAAGGTATAGGGTAGTGCGTATAATTCAATGTTGGGGTCTGTCTATGGCAGTTTATAATAAAACATTATTTGGAGGCATATTATAATAATTTTTGCGACATAGAAGTGTAATGTATAATGACGTATTGTTAGTAGCTCAGCTTAGTGGAGAATATATTGAGTACATTGATTATATTGATGTAGTTTATATTTAGTTCTTTCACATCGGTTTGTTGTATGATTGTTGGGTAGTTGCAGTTCTTTAGCGTCAATATACTAAATGCCTCTGTTGATATATAAACTCTGACTTTAACATAGCTACTTCCGTGACAAGTTACATGCTAATTCCTCGCATTAACATCATGCTAATCTCCCAGTTACATGCTAATTTCTGACGTTAACATCCTGCTAATATCTCACATTAACACAGCTACTTCAATGCTAAATTATTCTGTTGATATGTAAACTCCTTTGTCAAGGCGCTCTGCTCCTCCCACCCAGCTTAAAATACGCTGCCAAGCTTAGCAGTGTTCATTGGAGCACTGTCTTTCCGACAGTTCTGTTTCTTCACCTGAGGAAGGCTACTTGTGTTGTGGCCGAAACGTCGTGAGAATTTTATTGTTTAATTTTAATTATTTTATTATTTCCCTTCGACGTGACTTTACCGAAGAACCAAGAAGATGAATCCCTGCAGTCACGAACGCTTTAAATCGAAATTTATTCAAATCAAGTTGTTTTCTTTTTACCACAGTACTTTATGGAATCCTGAAGAATAAATGCATTTTTAGAAGTATTAAACTACACTTGAAGATGTGTGAGAATGTAATTCTGCAGATGCGAGCACAGGCAAACTCGTATCTGCATATACAAGTTTCTGGGCCTCCTCACTTCACCAAACCCGCATTGACCGGCATGGTGAAGTATGGTTAAACAACTCCCACGAACGACATGGTGTGGGGGAGGCCTCTATCAAAACGCTGGATCGACAAAGGGCTGATACATGTCACGACATTGTACGTTAAGATCGTTCTCTAGTCAGCACAAGCCGTCTATGTGGACAATAGAGGGCACGACACACGTGTACACGATGTTTGTGTGCGTATATTCAGCGTGTGTATCACGTCATAATTATATAAGGTCGCGATTATGCTCAAAACGAACCAAATGTATAACATCACGAATAACTTTGGAAGTCTCCAGAGCCTGAACAATATTTGAAGTAGACACTGACCCAGTTACTATTAATAGCTCAGATGTGTAGGCTTTGACTTTAACACATCCATTTCTGTGACCAGTCACAAGCTAATCACTCAGTTATTTCAATGCTAAATTCTCCTAGTTATTTCAATGCTAAATTTTCCTGTTTGATTTTTACTAGGTGCCTCTGTGAATGTGTATGCTTTGACTTTAACATAGCCATTTCTGTGACCAGTCACAAGCTAATCACTCAGCTATTTCAATGCTAAATTCTATGCTAATTCCTTTGTCAAGGGGTGCCTCTGTGGATGTGTATGCTTTGACTTTAACATAGCCATATCTGTGACCAGTCACAAGCTAATCACTCAGCCATTTCAATGCTAAATTCAATGCTAATTCCTTTGTCAAGGCGCTTTGTTACTTCTCACACAGCTTAAAGTTCTCGATCTGAGCTTGGCTTTGTTCGCTCCAGCGCTGTCCTCCAGACAGTCTCGTCCCTTCACCTGATGAAGGCCGCTTGTGTTGTGGCCGAAACGTCGTGAGAATTTTATTGTGTTATTTTATTTTTTCAATTTATTATTTTATTCTCATGCTACGTGACTTTACCGAAAGAACCAAAGAAGATGAACCAAGTATATGGCGTGTAGATGCTGCCATCTGCCGGCCACCAACGTGGCGTGTAGATTCTGCAAATTGAAAAATTAAAATAATAAATTGAAAATAATAAGCAAAAATCCAGATTCATATTCTTGGTTCTTTCGGAAAAGTCACGTAGATTTAAAAATAATGAAATAATTTTAATAAAAAATAAATCGGAAATAATAAAATTACTTTTATTTGTAATTTTTAAATTGGCATAATCTACACGCCATATTCTTGGTTCTTTCGGTAAAGTGACGTCGATTTGAAAATAAAAATAAAATAATTAAATGAAAATCATGAATTGTTATTATTATATTTTGATTTAAAGCTTTCGTGACTGCAGTGATTCATATTATTGGTTCTTTCAGTAAAGTCACGTAGAAGGGAAACAATAAAATAAAATAGATATTTTTAAAAATATTATTTAAATTTTTACTTTTGTTTAATTATTTATATTTTCTATCTACGTGACTTTACCCAAAGAACTAAGAATTTAGCGTGTAGATTCTGCCAATTTAAAAATACAAAAAAATAAATGGAAAATAATAAAAGCTTTTATTATTTTCAATTTATTATTATAAAATCAAAATTTTGTTTCATTTTTTTTTTATCTCTGTGACTTTACCGAAAGAACCAAGAATATGAATGTGGGTTTTTTGCTTTTATTACTTTCCATTTCACACTTTTTATTTGATTTGATTTGATTATTTTTTTTATTTTCTATCGACGTGACTTTACCGATAGAACCAAGAATATGCCGTGTAGATGCTGCCAATTTAGAAATTAAAATAGATTGAAAATAATAATCAAAATCCAGATTCATATTCTTGGTTCTTTCGGTAAAGCCATGTAGGTTGAAAATAAAAATAATAAAATTAAATTAAAAAATACAAAAGATAAATGGAAAATAATGAAAGCTTTAATTATTTTTAATTTATTATTTTAATTTGTAATTTTTTTTTAAATTGGCAGAATCTACACGCCATATTCTTGGTTCTTTCGGTAAAGTAACGTCGATTTGAAAATGAAAATAATAGAATTAAATGAAAAAATACTAAATCATGATTTTTTTTTACTTTTCTTTATTATTTATATTTTACCCAAAGAACCAAGAATCTGGCGTGTAGATGCTGCCACCTGCCAACGTTGTTGGCCACCAGATGGCAGCATCTACACGCCATATTATTGCTTCCTTCGGTAAAGTCACGTAGATAGAAAATAATAATAAAATTTAAAAAATGAAAATTATGAAAGCTTTTAGTATTTTCAATTTATTATTTGTATTTTTAAATATAATATTTTTATTTTAAAATCTACGTGACTTTAACGAAAAAACCAAGATTTCGGCGTGCAGATGTTGCCACCTGCCGGCCACCAACGTGGCGTGTAGATTCTGCCAATTTAAAAATTAAAAAAATAAATTGAATATAACAAAAGCTTAAATAATATTAAAAGCTTTTATTCAATTGATTATTTTAAAATAGTATTTTTTTTATCTCCGTGACTTTACCGAAAGAACCAAGAATATGAATGTGGGTTTTTTGCTTTTATTATTTAAAATTTCACATTTTTATTTGATTTTATATATATTTTTTATTTTCTATGGACGTGACTTTACCGAAAGAACCAAGAATATGAATTCCTGAAATCACGAAAGTTTTAAGTCACAATCTACACCCAACAATGGTGGCCAGCAGATGGCAGCATCTACACGCCAGAGTATTGCTTCCTTCGGTAAAGTCATAATACTGGTAGGAACGAAGTTGTAAACTGAGTGTACCAGCCTGCAATATATTAATGTGTCCGTCCGTCCCCTTTCAATACTTTAACGAAGTGAAATCTCGTGCTGTTGGGTGTAAAATCAGCAATAGGCAGCGCAGAGACTTGCCCTACCAGCCCACCCTGCAGGGACCTGTTAATAAAATTAAAATAATAAATTGAAAATAATAAAAGCTTTTATTTTCAATTTATGTTAAAATAATAAAAGCTTTTATTATTTTCAATTTATTATTTGTATTTTATTTTTTTGTATGTTAAAATTTCAAATAATAAATAGAAAATAATAAAGCTTTGATTAGTTTAAATATTATAATTTCTATTTTTAAATTAAATTTAATTATTTTTATTTTTAAATCTACGTGACTTACCTGAAGAACCAAGAATATGGCGTGTAGATTCTGCCAATTTAAAAATTAAATAATAAAATTTAAATAATAAAAGCTTTCATTATTTCAAAATGTTTTGTATTTTTAATTTAAAAAGCTTTTAGTATAGCTTTTATTATAATATCATAATATTATAATCAAAGCTTTTATTATTTTAGGATTCTCCTCCACGGCGGCCTTTCTCTCCCCCAGTAGCGATGTTTACGACACACCGCACCAGGTACTCATCTGAGGCAGAGTCGACCTCACACTCTCTTATTGTCTCAAAACAACAACCGCCATGCGCCACTAAATGGCGGTGACGTCACCACGACGCTTATGCCAGGCTATGTGCACCTTGAGGCTACGTGGTGTCGATCGCCGGCTGGCAGGAGGTCACGGGGCAGACCCAGGTGCCACTGGTCGACTGACTGAGATGACTGAGATTACTGGCTGATGCACCACCTGTGCCCCCTACTGTGCCAACTTGCTGAGCTTTAGCCACCCGACGCTCCGCTCGTTTTTCTGAGCGTCGCTCCTCCGCCTTCCGTTGTTGTTGGAGGGCGACTGCCTCCAACTGCCCAGTAGAGACACCGCTGGTACCAGTCATTGGCAAGTCCACTCAGCTCCACATCCTCCTGTACCACATCACTCCATCTCTTCTCTAGTCCGTGCCACGCCCGTTTAGCTCCCTCGATCCAGCCGAACAAAAGCTGTTTGGGCATGCGGTGATTGGGCATGCGGGCTACATGGCCCAGCCAACGCAGCCTTGCCTGCTGGAGGAGCTCACCGATGGGACTTTGTCCAGATCTTTTGAGGATTTGTGAGCTCCTCACACAATCCAGCCTGGTTAAACCCAGGATTGATCGTAGGCAGACCAGCCTAAATGTTTCTAACCGGTGAAGATGCTGCATTAGGGGGGTCCACGTTTTGCAAGCGTAGAGAAGGGAGGGAATGACTGTGGCCGAGAAGAACCGAAGCTTCATGCGGAGCGACAGACCAGGTAGCTTCCACACAACGTTACACAACCGATGAAAAGATAATTCGGAGTGAGACCTCTGCTGTTAAACCGGAGCCGATCATGAGCACACTGCCCAGGTATGGAAAACTCTCCACTCTCTCCCCAACTGCCCCATCCCCGATTGGGAGTTGTGGGGGTAGAGTGCCCGATGGCACAAAATACCCAGGCAGGTGCTTCGTTTTGGTTGGGCTGATGGTAAGGCCCCACCTCTTAGTGGCACACTCCAGTTTCAGCAGCAGCGCCTCCAACTCCTCCTCTGAATGAGCAGCAATTACCAGGTCGTCGGCATACATAATGTGGTTGACCAATAGGGAGACATCCGTTGACCGCACCTGGGCATCGATCAGCCTCCCATTGTATCTGTACCAGACGTAAATTCCTCTGGTACAGCTACTGAAGGCTTCACGAACTATGTGGTCGAAATAGATGTTAAATAATGTTGGAGCCAGAGGACATCCCTGTCGCAGGGAATGGCTCTGACTCCCGGCTATGTAGTTTTACTCGGGTCTGCTCACCATCATGAAGGTCCTTAATGAGTGTGAGCAGAGGGTCAGGGACTCTAAAAGCACGAAGAACAACCCAGAGCCCAGGCCTACTGATGGTATCATAGGCCTTAACCAGGTCAATAAAGCAGAGATGTAGGTCTAGTTGGAATTCCCTCTACCTCTGCTGTAGCAGACGGACAGAAAATATGACATTTTTGCAGGACCGCCCTTTCTTGAAACCGCATTGGGGTTCCGCAAGCCTCTCCTTAGCGTACCTAGCAAGGCGATGTTGAATAATCCTTGCCAGGACCTTTTCCGGCACACTGAGGAGTTAGATGCCCCTGTAGTTGTTACAGTCTGTGCGGTCCCCCTTCTTAAAGAGGGGGACCGCCAGGGCATCCTTCCAATCCTGCGGAACCCGTCCAGTGGCCCAGACTGTTGTTATGATGTCATGTAGGGCAGTCTACGCACAAACGCCACCCTCCCTCAGCATTTCGCTTTGGAGATCATCTCTGCTCGGTGCCTTTCCTGTTCTCGGACTCTGGATCGCCCTCAGTACTTCCTCAACGGATGGTACCTCAGCCAGCCACTCACAGAGGGTGACTTCCTCCTCCAATATTTGAGGCACCGCATCCTCAGCAGGGTCATCCCCACTTTGTCCCATGATGTTTTCCAGGCTGAGGGATTCCCCCTCCCCCAGGACCTCACAGAAATGCTCAGCAAATCTGCAAACCTGTCGCTGGGGGTCGGAGATTGGATCACCCTTCGTTCCCCTAATGATGGTGTAGTGGGTATAAATTGACGAATAAACTTCTGAGGCAACACGATATGTATTGTCTTGGCCCCTTTTTGGGCCATGGACATTAGCCCTGGCGTGATAGCGCTTCCGCCCCCTATTGACGATAAGGGGAAGCTACCAGCCCACAGAGTGGTGAGTGACGATTACCTCTACAATGGTAATAGGTGTGGCGCTGTAGGTTACTTTTTTGATGGAGTTAAATAGGAATTTGTGATCGCGGGCCATTGAGGCAGACTCCATCTCCTCATCAACCCGCGACCACCCCCCATCCTTGCAGCGCCTCACGGCTCTCCGAACCTCCGAGCGAAGGCTGCGGTAAGCCTCCTCATTCTCTGACGTGGGATGCTGTAGACGATTAGAGTGGGCCTGTCGCTTTTTCTCAACAATCCTGAACACCTCCTCTGTCAGCCAGGGTCTCTGGGGAGGTCTGGACCGCGTACACAAAGCAGTCATTGCAGCTGCATGAGTCACAGGCCTAAACCTCCCCCATTTACCCTCGACATCAGGAGGAGTGGGGGACGATGCTCTCTCACTCACACTCACTCACAGCGCGAGGCCGACTCATTACATCTCGCGGAGGATCGCGCTGCTGAACAAAAAAAGTTCCGCGGGTTCAGTTTGCAAGCGTGAGTTCGCGTTTTAAGGCGATGGGGGCCGTCCATAAATGACATCACGCACCTGGGGAGGGGGGGGGTCAGACATTTGTGACGAGGGGGGGGGGGGTTGAGAAATGTGACGTCACGTCAAAATGCGCAACTTAAAATAAATATAGACAACATGTTCTACTTAGTTAAATAGACTTTTTAATAAATGTTTTCTCCTACAACATCAGAGTGCAGCGCCACATTAAATACAATGACAATAGTTTAAAGCGATTTGAAGCATGTTTTATTTTCAAAATGGAAATATGGTTTTGGGGGGGGGGCAGAGCTTTGTGACGTCAGCGAGCTCCGCGGCGGGAGCGAGCTCCGCGGCGGGAGCGAGCTCCGCGGCGGGAGCGAGCTCCTAGCGGGAGCGAGCTCCTAGCGGGAGCGAGCTCCGTGACGGGAGCGAGCTCCGTAGCGGGAGCGAGCTCCGTAACGGGAGCGAGCTCCGTGGCGGGAGCGAGCTCCGCACCCGAACGCGTTGGCACGGCCATCTTTTGGATCGCTAACACGGCTGCTTTTGTCACACGTGGACATGCTACCACCGGCATGACTGCATCGACTTGCTCATCTCTCATTGCCTTCAACATGATATTCTCATTGACTTCGTTCATGTACTTTTACATGCTTTTCTCTTTAACTTTAACATGCCACTCTTGGTTACACAGAGACTGACATTAACTTACTAATTTTTTCATTAACTTTTACATGCTTCTCTCATTAAAACACATTCTCTCTCTCTCTCTCTCCCGCCAGCCGTTCTTACGCTGAATTGCCTTTACCATCGATGGCACTTCACCAGCACCCGTCTCGACCCCACCTCAATCCGGTAGAGTTACAAGAGCGAAAAAACTCATCTTTTGTGACGTCTGTGGGAAAAAATTCCAACTGGCATGGTGCCTAGAAGCCCACGTAAGAACGCACAAGGAGACCCATGACCAATGGTGCGGCATATGCGGACGAAACTTTGATCAGCAAGGAAAATTCAAAAGGCATATGAAGACCCACGAAAAAGATTACATGATAAAGGGTGCACCAGGCTTGGTGAATAACGGCAGTTTTGCCAATGCGGTGTTGAATCCGATAGAGTCACTAGAATCCGATAGAGTCACTAGAGTGAGAAAACGAATCTCTTGCGACGTCTGCAGGAAAACATTCCAACTGGCATGGTGCCTAGAGTCCCACATGAGAATGCACAAGACCGGTGGTCAAAGCTGCAACATCTGCGATCAAAGCTTTGATCGGCCTTACAAACTCAGAAGGCATATGGAGTAACCCACGGAAAGAACTCAAGGGGCGCACGTGGCATGGTGAATGACGGCAATTTTGCCAATGCGGTGTTGAAGGTGTGTCAGAGCTACTCGGCCGCGAGTCATGGTGCTGGAAGAATTGCCTTTGCCATGGATGGCACCAGCAGCTCCAGCAGCAGCAGCAGCTTGTCGAGTCCTGGTGGTGAGGAGGCAGAGTTGCAGACAATGCCACCTTCTGCAAAGGGCGCACCTGCGTGCAACGAAGTTATTGCTATCACAGCGACCGCGCATGGAACGAAGGCGCCTGCTGGGAAACGCCACGCCTGACCAGCGCCCGTCTCGACTCCACCTCACTCCCATAGTCACTAGAGTGAGAAAACAAATGTCTTGCCAAGTCTGTGGGAAAGCATTCCAACTGCCATCATGCCTAGAGTCCCACATGAGAACGGACAAAGAGACCCCTGACCAATGGCATCTGCGGTCGAAACTTTGATCAGCCAGGCAAATTCAGAAGGCATATGGAAACCTACGAAAAGGACTATTGGATATTTCTTTGCTGTTCTATTACTGAAGTTATCAACAGAAGGTGTGTACCAGATTAATTGCACTTGTGGCAAATGCTATGTTGGGCAAACAGGATGAATGATCAGCACGAGACTAAAAGAACACCACAGAAATATGAAATGCTCACAAATACAACTGTCAGCAGTAGCAGAACACGCGTGCCCACAAGGACAATCAATTGATTTTGATAATGTTGAAGTTCTGTGCAAAACTTGTTACTACTAGCCAAGACTAATTACATAATCTATCGACATTTAAATAAATAAAAATAATTGTAATCGTTTGGATAGCTACCGACTTAGTGCTGCATGGAAGAGAATAATCAAATTACCGTTTGTACGACTATTTTAGTACACACAATGGACACTAAGTACAAGATCAATGGGCTAGCATAATGTGCATGTATAATAATGTACGTTGATTCATTAATCCCCCCCCCCCCCACTTTGCGCTCAAAGAGAGCACAAGTGTTGTCATCACATCTACGCCTCTATATAAGGAATTAAACAGGTGGACTTCTCCCAAATCTTGCTGTTGCCTGAAGAAGCTAGTTGTAATTACTGAAACGTCGTACTCCGATGGTAAATGTTGTGGCTTGGCTCTCCAACACACCACACACCGGTGTGCTGTACTAGTGATGAATTGGCATGTTCTGTTTACGTGACAACCCTTACTAGTTTGGCTGTCGGGTGGTGGCGGGTTTAACGGCACATTTATATTGTAATAGGTTTATACCCTTTTATCTGGCACGAAAACTGACACCTTTATGCAAACATGATCCCTTGTATAAATGTGTCAGTTTTGGTGCCAGATAAAAGGGTAAAAAATATTACTATATCTTGCTACTGGCAAAGGAGGTCTCATAATAAAAATTAATACCCCGAGCTCTCAATACTCTGATAGTGCGCTGTTTTAAAGTTGTATGCCTTTTGGCGTCATCTGGTCCAACACCAGTGGAGACTAGGCTCTAAGAAAAGCCGTCTCGGGTGTGGACCAATCAACTTCAAGGACAGTGTATATCATTATCAGAGTTGTCTCTTTTTGTTTGCATTTTGACTGCTTGTGTTGTGGTTATTGCAAACATGATCTCTTGTATAACGGTGTCAGTTTTGGTGCCAGATAAAAGGGTAAAAACCTATTACTATATCTTGCAACTGGCAAAGGAGGTCTCATAATGACACATTTATATATTTACGCGATCCAACCCATAAAACCTGTATTATGGATATTTGTCGCGAAAGCCTACGTGTTAAACTGCCATGTATTTTTACGTCTATTGCTGTATTTTCTTACGTGCAATATATTTAATAAACCATATTAATTTATTCATATTTTTGTTCATAGTTATATCATTGTTGCGCGTGCGGTGTGGTCAGTGGATATTGTTCAGTGGATCAAACCGAGACAAATATTTTTGCAGCAGCTGTGGCTGCACATTGCAACAGCGCATTCCGTGGTGTAGAACGCATCGCCCATAATCTGTATCTGTGTGCAAACACCAGGTATGGTTGGTAAGAAACACGTTTGGTTTTAAATGAATAGAACTCGAGCTTCAGCCATATTGTTCATTATAGACCCCACTTTGTAAGCATTAATCACGCAAACCTTGCGCCTGATTCATTTGAGTCGCTGTGCTCATAAGCAACAGGGCATTTGTGGCAAGGTGTTAATGTACCACAGATTATCACGGTTGGCTACGTACACTGCGAAAGAAGTTCAACACATATTCTTTGGGTCTTTCCGTAAAGTCACGTAGATAGAACAATAAAATAATAAAAAGAAAGTGAATAAAAAAGTAAAATATATCACGACGTTTCGATCGCAACACAAGCAATCGGCATCAGGAGAAAAATGATGACGATTGCTTGTGTTGCGATCGAAACGTCGTGATATTTGTATTATTATTTTGTATTCACTTTATTTTTATTATTTTATTGTTCTATCTACGTGACTTTATCGAAAGACCCAAAGAATATTAATTCCTGCAGTCACGAAAGCTTTAAGTCAAGATTCAAGTTCAACACACATTCATACATTTTGGAAAGCGAGTATCCTTGCACGTACAATGCACTGGACCGCATGTTCGTGTTAAGTGAGTCAGGGGCTTTGTCACTGCCTACCCCATGATATAAATAATCTCAGGGAATTCAATTGCAAGTGTGCAATCTCCCTTCCGGTGGGCATCGAGGATGAGTCATACCCTGGCTTGCCAGGAGGCAGTGGAACACAACTGTGGAATCCTTTCCATCTGCACGGGATAGAACGTTGCCCCCTTGCTCACATTCGTTCGTTTTCTGCGAGTGTACTGGTTTCCCCCCACATGTAAACACTCAGTAAGTGGCTGCAAATATCGGAATGTAAAGAGAACCGCAGATCTTGGGCGATTGTTGGGAGTGCCGGCTCACCACCTGGCTGCTGTCTCCCCGCTTGTCTGTGGGAGACATATAGAGGTACTGAATTAGATTTATATTCTCTACATAACATGATTCTTATCTACACAAAGCACTCACCGCGTGGAGTACAGCAAGTGATATTCCACGAAATAAAAAACCATGGTTGGAACGATTCACCACTGCCGGAGAGTCAAGGAATTGTTATGATTCAGGATCATGAATGCAAACTGTCCCCGTTCTCAAACCTGAGTACGATTTAAAAGGTCATAGAACGCCTTTGTCGGAAGCAATTACTTCCCCATGTCACTGCGATGGGCAGATTCATGCCGTTGCAGTCGGCTTACACATTGTCAGTAGACCCCCCATACGCAAGCGTACGCATTTGGGTTAACCCCTCCTCCCCCCTCCATGCATACATACTAAATGGATGCCCCCTAACAGCTACACCACCACTCCCCACACGAGACAAGCATGTGACTCTCGGTGTAAATGGAGCCGGAGCGCGAATAAACGTGCCGATGCCCCAAGTACAGTTGCCACCATTTCCACGACAGAGCAAACCCAGGCACATTTCTCAGCGAGCCCAGGTCTATTGTTAAAACTGTGCAGTTCACGGTAATAAAATTCAACCACAGCTATACCCGGGGTACCAGATCTTGGCCCAAATCAATTCCTGCAGCCACCCGAACACTGTCCGGGGGTCAAACGCAGACAGGTGGCAGCCCCAGTCGAGAGGTCACATCTGTGCCGACTCACGGTAAATGTGTGCAGGGCCAGCAGGAAGAGCCCCGGGATCTCGGAGCGCAGGCACTGGTTCCACGCGCTGTCTCGGTCCACGTCCTCGCGTGACGACGACACTTCAAAATCACCTGACCGGAAGGAGGGGGGTGGGAGGGAGAGTAAGAAGGTACGAAGGGGAACCTTCTAACTCTTTCACAGCGACGCGTTATTCGCGTGCGTCACCCTGCAGCCAACCTCTCTGCTCTCGTGTGTGAACGTGGGTCAGTTTGGTTTAATCGTTCAGAATGAATGGGGCATGACCCTGGCCCTTGTGCAACTTATTATTTTCCATGAGATAATACCAAACACATAATTCATGTGTGTGTGTGTGGCCTGCAAGCAAAACCTACATGCTCTCGAGTCATATATCGGGAGCAGTCACAGGTGGGAAAGCATTGCCAAATTCCTAGAAAGGCTCAGCTCTCTCCAACTTATGTTGAAAGCATTTATGCATTAGTTCTGCCCGTACCTCTTTGTGCCTGTGTAGTGGGCAGGCAAGTGTGGTGGAGCAGCAGGTCCAGCACACGGGGTGTCCAGCAGAGGAGAGGAACTCCCCGTGGCCGTGGCCGGGGAAGCAGAGGTCGGCGGCGCTGGGAGCGGCGTCAGTTGCGCGGCGTCTGTGGGAGAAGGCACAGGCCTCTGCTGAAGATTATCATCCGCAGACACATCACACGGCTTGCCGGACACGTCACGCACTCGGCCCTGTGATTGTGGAGGTGAGACAGGTTCGCGCGTGGCAACGAATGGCTTGTCGCTGGACAAACATCGACGGCAACATCGGTAGAACGCGGCACGAACTCGTGCAGAGTTTCTGGCACCGTATGAATTTACACTCCTTGTAGGTATGTGCGTTGAACCTCTTTCGCGCCGTACATCAGCCAGCCGTGCTAATCGGAGGTGCAGATGGATGCAATTGCAGGAAGTGGAGCAGAGGTTTCAAAATGAAAAAAAAAATTGATACAGAAATTACACAAGTCCAGGGGACTTCACCAAGGCAGTGTTATCCCAGACTCTGACAGAGCACAAAGGAAGATTGGCAATGGCAAAAAATGGCTTCATAACTATCATTGTCAGATGGCACACTTGCATCTTCAGTCTTCAGTCGGCGTCAGTAATTTAAGAATGCACGCATGATGCGTGACACCAACTACAATGGCATCGATGCTGACTAATCACATCCTCTCCAAGATGTGGAACTCAAGAGACAAGGATGCCTCTTCCAAACAGGACTACCCTTGACAATTGCGTTATCGCCTGGGTAAAAATAAAATGAACTAGGAGATTTCAACTTGAAAATCCAAACCATCGCACCAACAGTAATGGATGGAATCCTATATGAGGCGCACACTGCAGTAGCTTCAGGTGGACTCTGGTACCTGCTTTAACGTCTGTGTGAGAAGCATCTTCTCCCACTGAAATTCAAACAAAGTTGACAGTTAGACAGGACATGTTTTAAAACATCCGCAGTAAAATTCAAGTATGTAAACCATTAAAGTAAACTATTTTTTATTTACCAGGTAAGGCCCATTGAGAGCTATATAGCTCTTTTTCAGAAGCGACCTGGCCACAAATTATAGCTTAACGAAGTGGCTTATCACGTGGAAATTTATAGTAGCCAAATACTCTAAACGCATTACTTACAAATAGCTCACAAAGCGGTTATCCTCCCACTACCCTTGGGTTACCTCCTGTCCCGGTCCAGCCGAGACAGTCTGTGAATTGGTATCTGTGTTTGGGTGGCATGAATTAATTTGTACCGAGATCTGGTACCGGTACTGTGCTGAACTTTACTACTGCATGGTTGTTGACAGACCTAGACAGACTGAAACATAGGTCTGGGTTTGATCTCCATAGTGGAACAGGTGGTAACCCTAAAACTAACCCAAACCCTTCCACATTCAACGATAAACACTTTCAAACCGAGTTCGCTCGGAAATGACCCCACTAAACCGCACGTATGTAAACGTTTGACTTCAGTGGTTCCTCCGCCGCGTGCGAACGATGAAGTGCACGGCCTCTCGTGATGATGACCTCACACCCGCATGGCTGCACGAAAGGCGGTGCTGACGAGCATGAGGCAGGTGGAAGAGGCAAAACGAGGAGGCAAGATTAGAGTGCTGTAGTCGGTGGGGTATAGTGGGGCCTATTTCCGAATGATTGATTTATGTGGAAATGAAATTGGTCAAGAGTCCGTTACTTTGTAAACATTAGCATGTATCTACTTTAATACCAAGTCTGCAGGGGTGGGAAAAATGAGGTCTGTTCATTCTGGTGGGCAAAGGGAATTTAGACACTCCAATTTAAGTCTGGTGGCATACGGATGAAATGCACCTTACAAATGTAAATAATGATTATTAATCCATCTTCTTCTTCACTCCCACGGTGTTTCCAACCAGGGTTAGGCCATGTAATGATCTGACGTGCTGTACACTTGTACAGTGTTACTGAATTATTGTATCATTATGAATTCAGTGCCCCTTCTGCGACCTTTCCCTAGATCCCCCTCTTGTGTATAACCTGGCCTGCTGACGTCAGGGCCGTAAGCCTCAGATCCCTTTCCCTGCCAGCAGCAGGCGCTATGCTGTTACATTACGATTCTATGCCACTACACAGGGACTCCTCTACTTACGAACATTCGACTTACGAACTTTCAGAGATATGATCAAACCTGTCCGTATGTCCAGTTTCCTGTTCGGACCGAGAGTCGCAAGTTCAACCACCGCACAATAGGTGGTGATGGTGGCATCTACATCTGCAGAACGTGAAGAACCAGAGGCAACTGTTAAAGCCATTCCCCGTGTTTAGTGTACAAGCCGTAAAACGTGTTTGAAATCAACGGGAGTAAAGTTGGACTCACGAACAAATCGACTTACGAACAGACCTATGGAACCGAACTCGTTTGTACGTACAAGAGTCTGTATATGGTGGTCACTCTGAACAACACAGACCCAGCCTCCTTTTTACTATTTTTGGTCCATTAGGACATTACCAGATGCATCTTTCTGTGCTAACGACCACACAATACACATTAGACGTGTCACAACAGTTCACGTTTAATAGTCTAACCTTGTCTGGAGTAAGTCGCATACGGTAGACATTTCTGCACATTTGCAGAATTACATGCCTATGACAAAGGAACCATGTGTATTGCATTAGACAGGGGTGCAGAATTACATGCCTATGACAAAGGAACCACGTGTATTGCATTAGACAGGGGTGCTTGATCATGTGTGGATGCAGATTCCCGCAGCAATAGAGGGAATAGGTTGTTCGCAGCGCCACTGATTAATCAGAATCAGAATCTATTTTATATCCTGGAGGAATCCGATGAGCTATGAAGATCTTTTTCACATATGTCCAGTAGGGGAGGGTCAGCGAGCTATTTCCAAAACCGATGAGAGGCAAGATGGAGAAAATGTAAGCAAATTGCTAAAAATACAAAGTACATACATTCCTGCCAATTTGTCAACAAATGCAAGCTTGGGCAAGGTAGCAACACAACAACCACAGCTCCAGACCACGACAAGACTCCACAAAGTCCCTCAATTGCATTGCATTAAAATTGAACGTTAAATGAGCGATATTTGAAATAGCGTTACCAAATGACAATATTCCCTTCGAATACCTGACTAATGAATGAGGCTAAGACGCTTGCAGTAATGTTCAAATATGCATCACAAGCCATTCAGAAGTGGTAGGCCTCACGTGACCACAGGGCACCACAGTGGCAATATGTTAACTACCTCGCCTGGTACGCAGGAGGCCGTGGATTCAATCCCGACCCTGTCGCCTGCTGTATATTTTGAGGTTGCATGTCTCTCTCACTACATTTAGAATAAACATCACGCGTTTAGAACATTTGGCCTCTATACATTTCCACGGGATAAGCCACTTCGTTGAAGATAACATTTGTGATAGCCAGGTTGCTTCTGAAAAATAGCTCCATAGCTCAGTGGGGCCTCAAACTGGTAAAATAAAAAAAATATAGTTTGTATTCTTGGTTCTTTCGGTAAAGTCGCATAGAAAGGAAACAATAAAATAATAAAAATATAAAACAATACAATTCTCACGACGTTTCGACTGCAACACAAGCAATCATCAGGTGATGATGATCATCATCAGGTGATGATGATTGCTTGTGTTGCAGTCGAAACGTCGTGAGAATTTTATTGTTTTATATTTTTATTATTTTATTGTTTCCCTTCTACGTGACTTTACCGAAAGAACCAAGAATATGAATCCCTGCATTCACGAAAGCTTTAAATCAAAATATAGTTTAGTTTAAAAGTTATAGTTTGAGAATGGCGGTCCGATGGGAGGGAGTGAAGGGGTATTGTGAGGAGGCGTCATCGGGAGTGGAAGCTGCTGGTGGGAGCATGGGAGGTGTGGGGAGTGTGAGGTGCATCGGCATTGTGGAGAGGGAAGGGGTGAGAGTGTTGTAAGCGATGGGGCTGGGGGAGGAGTGTTGGATATGACGATGTGGAAGCTGTGTCGGTGATGAGGTGTGTGCTTGAAGTGAGGATTACATGGGGAGCGGTGCCGAAGTGGTTAGCGCACCGTGCGACGGGATCCGGCGACCCGAGTTCTATTCCCACTCACGGCCAACATCGGTGACGAGTATCTGAACCAATCTCGGTCCCATCCCAGGTCTATTCTGCCTTAAAATGAGTATCCAGGTTCGGTGAATGAGAGGAGACAAAGGCGGCCAGGCGTGGTGCTGGCTACCCATCCCATCTCAGTGTGTCACCCCATGGCACCTGGGTAATGGAGGTGGTGATGAAGATGATGACGACGGTGATGATGATGTTGATGACGATGGTGATGACGAGTCACTCACTCAGATTCACAGAGCCACACTCAGAGACTCACAGTCACTCACTCAGACTCACAGAGCCACTCACAGAGCCACACTCAGAGACTCACAGTCACTCACTTAGAATCACAGAGCCACACTCAAGAGACTCACAGCTACACTCAAGAGACTCACAGTCACTCACTCAGACTCACAGAGCCACAGACTCACAGCCACACTCCGAGACTCACAGTCACTCACTCAGTCTCAGAGCCACACTCAGAGACTCACAGAGTCACTCACTCAGACTCACAGAGCCACACTCAGAGACTCACAGAGTCACTCACTCAGACTCACAGAGCCACACTCAAGAGACTGACAGAGTCACTCCGAGAATCACAGTCACTCACACAGACTCACACTCACTCAAGGAGACCCACAGACTCACTCACAGACTCACACAGACTCACAGAGTAACTCACACACAGACTCACACTCACATACTAGTTCTGACACACACACAGACTCGCAGAGTAACACGCACTCAGAGACTCACAGAGTCACGCTCAGTCACTCACTCAGGGACTCGCAGTCACTCACTCAGAAACTCGCATGCACTCACAAAGCCACACTCAGAGATTCAGACACTCACTCAGAGGCTCAGAGCCACACTCAGAGACTCACGCTCAGTCACTCACTCAGAGACTCACAGTCACTCACTCAGAGACTCACAAAGTCACTCACTCAGAGACTCAGAGCCACAGACTCACAGAGCCACATTCAGAGACGCACGGAGTCACTCACTCAGAGACTCACAAAGTCACTCACTCAGAGACTCACAGAGTCACTCACTCACTCAGACACTCGGAGACTCACTCAGACTCACACAGACTCAGAGTAACTCACACACTCACAGACTTACACAGTAACTCACAGTCACTCCCACTCAACTCAGTCTCACCGGGTAACACACACAGACTCGGAGTAACTCACATGAACTCACAAAGTAACTCACTCACACAGACTCACACAGACTAACAAACAAAAACAAAGATCCCCAGTGAACCCTTAACAGACTGTAGGGGCAAGTGCTGTTAGCGAGCACCTACGAAGGCCGGCACGGCACACGAGGGGGTGGGTGGCCAGCACCACGCCCGGCCGCCTTTGTCTCCCCCATTGGCGATGTTTACACACAGCAACCAGGTACTCATTTGAGGCCGAGTCGACCTAGGGGAGGCCCAAGACCTGTTCAGATAATCGTCACCGGTGTTGGTGGCCGTGAGCGGGAATCGAACTCGGGTCGCCGGGTTCGTAGCGCAGCGTAGCGCTAACCGCTGCGCCACCGCTCCCCACACCCTCGCTCACAAACACAACGCAGGCAGCGTGGGCAGCCCTGGTCCATCCACTGCTGGATGAGGGCCTTGCCATGCCGTGCGAGTTATTTGACCAGAAGCGCAGTGCGTGTTGTTAACATTCCCCGTGTGGTGGATAGAATCGGAGGGCTTTCCCCAGCCCTCACCCACCAGGAATGGTGAAGTATAGTCAAATACTTCCTGTGACCAACACGGCGTTAGGAGACATTCATACAACCCACAGATGGACTAATAATTATTGTAAGTACTGTGGTGTACTTAAAATAATGTGTGGATGAGGAGGAGGAAGAAGCTCCAGAAGTCGCACTTCAGCAGCCACCATTGCCCCTTCGCAGTATCAACAACCACGCAGACAAATGCACTGCCACATCCTACAACACGCGTTTGTTCCTTCAAAGTAGTGAATTAGCGTCCCAACACGCTGGTTCACGAAGATGGAGCGGTCATATAATGAGCTGGACAGCGACAACAACTTAAATCAGCGGTAATAATGCGGCAGACACGCAGGAAGCAATACTTAGGTAGGCCGCGATGAGACCACGGGGCTCGGATGGCGACCCTGCCTGGGAAGGTGCACACAAACTCCTCACAGAGTGAGCACCACAATGTTGTCCTTACAACACACAGTGGTCTCGCTTTTCTTTCATATCCACGAGCACAGCAACATCCAGCAACACATATCTCCTCACATTGTGCCCAGGACTGCTTTAAATAAAGATTTTAAATAAACTTTCCCGCCAAAAAATGTTATTGAGGCGTGTGTGGGTATCGATGTGGAACTTGTGATCACATTGCTAAGAGCCGAAACACAAGGGACCCACCACCCCACACATCCTACTACTGTTGCTGCTGTTGCTGCCTTGTGAAGTCTATGATGATGATGAGCAGCAGCAGCAGCGAGATAATGAGGAGGTTGAATGTGATGATGATAATGTGGAGTAGAGTCAGGGGGGTTATGCCCAAAGTTCTCTGTCCTCACCTCCCCACCACCGCCACGTCCCAACTCTGAACATCCACACATCATCATCATCGACCAGCAATGACCAACAGCAGCTCACAGCCCATTAAATACACCACCAGTAGGACAATTGTATGGAGGAGGCCAAACAAACATCTAAAACTAACAAAATAACAATTGCCACCGAGAACTGTTTCACTTAACTCGTGCACTCAAAGTCCTCAGACAATTGCAGTTATCTAAAGATTCTAATTGTGCCCGAGTGTGGCTGCGTCTTGCCTCGACAAAGGCATCGCCAATCCGCAAACTCTCGACGGCTCCGGCTGGCTCTCTGAGCACAAACTTTGACATTTGAACCTCACGAAATGTCTCTGCACAAGTTCCAGCGGTGTCTAGGTGGCAGTAAGTGAATGCACGCACGTGTGAACGAGGAGGAGGAGTGTTTCTATTATGAGGACAGTGCTGCTGCTGCTGTTGTTGTTGTTACTCTACGATGTTAGTAGAGCTTAGCTAGAAAAGTCTTTGTCAGGAGGCCCCAAATATCCCCTCCACCAAACAAAACTGTCGGGAACAGAGACTTGAACCTCAGTAACGCTTCGACAAAAGTGCGTCAATGTTCTCATCGCTAGTGCACACGTGTCGTCATTACCTTATCAGTGCCCTACCTTATTACAGACCAATTCAGACATTATTGGTCACTCCTTAACAATCTCCACCGTTCATCCTACAAAGTCCCCATGACAAGGGAGAAACACCACACAGAGACATTGTGTTTTTTAACCCCTATTGAAACGTCCGTACGCCGTAAGGAGCCGCAAACTCAATGTCCCCGCCACGCAAGAAGACGGCGTAGAAGACCGCGCGGGTCGGCAGGGGTCACGCTGCTGCTGCTGCTGCTGTGGAGCTCCGCTGTGAGTCGACGCAGAAGGGCGGCGGCGGTGGTGGTGGTGGTGAGAGCCCCGACTCCCGGAGTCGCAGTGACAGTCGCGTGGCACGGCAGTCGTGGTGGGGCTCTCTGGCTGCTGCTGCTGCTGCTACGGGAGATGAGCGGCAACTCCGCGATGTCTGCTCCCTCCTCCTCCTCCCTTGTGGTGTCAATGGGGGGGGGGGAGCGCTCCTTGAGATCCTCTCGGCAAGGCCTGGCCACCCCTGATGGCTCTCCTCCTGCACCTCCTCTCGGCGGTGTCACCACCTCGTCCACCTCCTCTTCAGCCTCACGTTGGGATTTTGCTCCACGTAGCACACCACTGTCACTGAGAGTTTACCGTGACAACAACAACAACAATCCTTGTACAGAGACGCAATACGCCCGCCAATATTCCTCTCCCACGATGATATGAGGCCTGTTACTTTCGTCAATTACCCCCTCAAAATATCGGATGGGAATCACTTTGAGATAAAATCACCATCTTAACACGTTAACATAACTGCTCCTCAGCAACAATATTCACCCAAAATAAATATTTTTATTGATGTAATATTTTAAACGATAGTCAACTACTTCGTTTTTTTAATACAAGCAGACAGCACACATCTATACAGTAAACATACAGAACGATAATCTGTAGTGGTGTCCACTTTAACATTATTTTAAGCCAGCTTCCTCATTGCTGTGCATTCGTCAGACACTAAATTAATCTCCCTATGCCTGTCCTTAGCCCAAATAACTTATATCGCCTTGTAACTCGCGTCATAGATCACATTTAGCCACACACAGAGATCACAAATGAATACAAATGTATGCAGCTGCCCCCCCCCACCCACCCCCAATTTTAGTCCAAAATCTAAAATGTGTGCATATTTGTGACTTTGGTTTAAAGAGAAAAAAATATGAAATTATATAATTATATCTGTGAAAAAGTTATTTGCAGCTCATCAAATTCCTCCAGTATAAATACACATGCCGATTCTGACATTCATTGTAAGTATGTAATGTTCAACTTCTTTCGCACCGTATGTAACCGACCATGCTAATCGGAGGTGCAGAGGAAGGGCAACAAACTAAACACAAACAGCGTGTTCACGGTGTGTTTAATGGTTCCCTCAGCCAGTGGGATTCACACTCTTGGCTTAGGACCACTCATGGAGGGTGAATGAGCATTGCCTCCGCCCCTGCGTGTTGCGATGCTCAGAGCGAGGTGACAACTCTCATTCCGTGCGTTCTCCCCCCCACCCCACAGCATCAACAACAAGAGACAGCAGCTGGAGTTGGAGATCATGAAGATCCTGCAGAGCAAGGGGGACCCTGACAACAACAACATCGTCACCCTCCTGGACAACTTCACCTTCCGGGGACACAACTGCGTCGTCCTGGAGCTCATCAGGTGAGTGTCATGGCGTCCGATGAACACCGATCCAAAGACAAAGATTAACCAGTATAGCCTGAGAAGATTGTTGGGGCAAGTGCTGTTAGCAAGTAGCACCTATGAAGACGGGCAAGGCACACGAGGGGGTGGGTGGGCAGCACCACGCCCGGCAGCCTTTGTCTCCCCAGTGGCGATGTTTACACACCGCACCAGGTACTCATTTGAGGCTGAGTCGATCTAGGGGAGGCTCAGGATTGGTTCAGATAATCGTCACCGGTCTTGGCCGTGAGCGGGAATTGTAGAGCAACGCGCTAAACGCCGCACCACCGCTCCCCCAAACACCGATGCGTCCGTGTGTTCACACACATTAATCATTTGGATGTAGAATAAATGTCCGTAGGCTTTCAGAATGCCCTAGAATTATTGTATTTGTACGCGGCTCCATGGTCAGACATAACTCTTTATAATGCCTTCCTGCCTCATTGACTATCTTTTGAGTTGAGCGGCAACCCTGTATGGTTACTCCGTGCGGCTTCGCCTCAGTCAAGCACGTGTGCTCCCGTTCAAGGGGCCAATCAGGGAATGGGTCACAAGCCAGAAGAAACTGTAACCGTTCACGTTTTGTGCCGTCACGCAGCGGAGACCTCCTCCAGAAGCTGGACGAGACCTATGGCTTATACATGACGGAATTGAAGCCGTACGTGGGCTCCATGCTGCGGGCCCTGGCAAAGCTGAAGGCGATGCACATCATTCACGCGGATCTGAAGCCGGTTAGTAAACTAAGCAGCCCGCTGCTTCTTTTGTCCGTCAGTATGGAGTTAGTGCCTCAGTTTGTGCAGTTGTAGAAAATGAGAACACTCTTGTAAACCTTAGTAACAGGATTTCGAGATATCTTATTCTACACCGCAACAACACTCATGCCACGACTTGCTATTTCATAAACACAGATAGCCAAAACTTGAATAGAAATACAACTTTTCACGTGGATCTCTGTTTGCTCTCAACAACCAACGCTCCGCGGAACATTTAATATTTTCTAATTTGCGTTAAACAACAACGACCACTGCCCTAAGCAACAATTCCGAATGCCAAAGCTAAATGATGGGCGTAGCAGTGGTGCGGTGGTTCGCAAACTGCACTCAGAGGTTAATGACCCGAATTCGATTTCTGGCCACGGCTTAAACCAGGGTTTGGGCGATATCTGAACCGGTCCTGGATCCCATTGCCTTCAAAAGCCCCCAGAGCAGCATGGTGAGGTATGGCCATACAACCCCCTTGATTAACACGGCATGGGGTAGGGAGATCTTTAAGCATGATGACATTTACAAAGGGCATTAAGTGTTCAACAAAAATGAGTACATGAAATCCTTGAGTAAACCGCCATGAACCAATTCAACAAGACGCAATCTCACCGACACACCACGAGTTTCACTGACAACCACTCTGTCTTTTTTGCAGGCAAACATCTTAGTCAAAGACCACATCAGTGGCAATATCAGGCTCACGGATTTTGGCCTGAGCATCAGCGAGACCTGCCCAAGTGAGTGATCTAGCTGCCCTGTGTGTGTGTACGTGTGTAGCAGCATGTGTGTGTGCGTGTCACAGTGTTTGTGGGGAGCGGTGGTGTTAACGGTTAGCACGCTGCGCTACGAGCCTGTTTAAGCTATATGGGGGGTCTTTGTCTTCGTGCTGTGGTGGCGTGCTGGTTAGCACCGCTTAAACAAAGTGTGGTAGTGACACTGATACCCTTCAAACGTTACATTTCGTCAATCATTTGGCCAGGATTTCAACTCTCAACCTCCCAGTTTTGAGGAGGGTAGTTGTCAAACAAGAACCAGTAAACCGGTAACAATTTTCATAATCGATTGCTGGAATTGAAAGTCTGGAGTCAGTAGCCAATCCCATTGGAATTTTCGTCGCGGATGGCTGATTTACGTGTGATTTACATGTGATTTACATTTGCAAATGTACAGATCGCATGGCAGCCCTAAGTACCTTTGTCCTCATTCCTCACTTAACCTTTTCCCGTTCCGAGACGTCTGCACGTTACAGGGTGGTGGTAGGTGTCCCCGGTTCATCACTGAATCTTGAAACGCGCAAAGCGGCTCGGCGTTAATTTTATTCAGAGAGGCGTCGCAGCGCTGTTGCTTTTAAAGAAGTTGTTACTCACCGCAGAGAACTCTCGCGACACGACAGCTGCACTCTATGATAGCTGGCACCAGTGTAATAAAAATAATTTACATTTCTAAGTGCTACCCAGCTGATACACGCATTTACGTGGGCGATCTTTGTCATTGTGCATATTTTGAGTGCCATACGTGACTGCGTGTGCATACCCTCATCTATTCTGCACTTCACAAGTACAGGTGAATAATGTGCAAGTGCCACCTTGTTTGGTCACCTGTCTGTCCGTGTGCTGCTAGGAGCTTGGTGTCTTGGCTCGATGTGGTACATGGCCCCCGAAATGTACTTTGGGCTCCCGATCACATGCAGCGCGGACATGTGGTCACTCGGATGTGTGGTGGCCGAGATGCTCCTCGGGAACCCGCTCTTCAAGACAAGCTCGGAAGACCACATCGGCTATCTCATCCAGGTATCTGATGCGTAGGAAAACACCACTGCATATATATCCAGTTGGTTATAAGGTCCTGCTGTTGAGCTACAAGGCTGTCAGTGGGTTAGCCCCACAATACTTACAGGAGCTGATCCACTCATGTACACCAATGAGGTCCTTGAGATCTTCTGATCTCCTACTCAGTTTTCTGAGGTCAAGTCTCAATTCCTGTGGGCGATCGGGCTTTTTGCCAGTGCAGCTCCAAAAGGATAGAACGCGTTGGCCTCTGATAACAAGACAGCATTTTTAAAGCTATTTAAATCTCGCCATGAAAACTCACCTAGGTAAAATGGCCAATTCCCCATAGTTTTGGTCGTCTCATTTCCCTGCTTTCCATACACGGGGCACATTGGGATCATCGGATTAAATGCGCCTTACAAATATTAATTATTATAACATATACATACTGATGAATTCTATATTTTTTATTGTAACAAACCTCGAGCCTGATACGGCACCACCAAACCGGGCGTCATATTTCCCATGGGACCGTTCCAACTGCGCCATATAAAGGAGGAGGGACGGTTTAATTCGAATTTGAAGCAACGATGGAGTCCACGATAAACAACAGCAGCAGCAGCAGGGGGTTGGTTATGACTGATGGCGCACGACGATCCACCAGCGTACAGACCCGCTGTGCGATGGCTCATGCGACAAAGCTGGTTACGTGCAGGGCTGTCGTCATCCTCTGGGCCTTTCACTGGTCAAAAAATGTCGCTCAGCTGCCGGTACACGGGAGAGGAGTGGACGTGTTCACTGCGTGATCACGCACCATTTGCATGAGTAAAGAAGGAAAGAGAGATTTCGGGTTCATCGGTAATACCAGATAATCAGAGCGTCAGGCTGATGTCCTTCGGAATGATTACTATTATTATGATTATTGTGGTTTGTTGTTAATCCCCGAGGCTTTCAGAGCCTGTGTTGGAGAGCAACGAAGCCGCACGTAGTAACCACGTCATCAATTAAAGACCAAATATGTATGCTTCGCCTGATGATAGAGATAAATATCTGCAAACAGTATGTACAAGAGCAGGCAAAGTTCATTGTTCATCGACGTTTCAATGAGACAAAGTGCAGCGTACGTACGCTCTGTTCACTCGAGCGACGGACCTCATCCAACTCATCCCTCTTGTGATCTTGGTTTCAGATGTTGGGGCTCCCACCCAAAGCCATGATTGACGCCTCGACCCACAACATTATCTCCTTTGGTGAGTGGACAGGGGGGGTGGTGAGGTGGTGGTGTTGGAGTTCGTAGCTGTTGCTGCTGCTGCTGCTGTCACTGCCCGGAGAGTCGTGGCTATGCAGCCGCGCGTCTCGTGCTCTGTGCTTGAATAGAAAGGCATGGAAACTGCTTCGCGTAATGTAAAAATGAACTGTGCTTTATTTGGGTTTAAAAGTCACAACGGTCTTGGCAACGTACTCGTCAGTACGTGTTGAATTAGTGTGACAGTAAGGAGTCTTATGAAAAAAATACTTTAAAAGGAACGGTAATGTTTAGGTAGCACAGTATATTTGGAAAACCCATAGGGATTTGCAATCCAACAGAGGACGTGTGTATTAATTACATGGAATTCTGGCCATCACATTTTTCATGAAGATGAGTGGCCGTTTTTTTTTATTTCAGCATGACTTAGCACAATTTTAAAAAATTGTGTGGCAGATGCGACGGTATCCTAAATCAGCATAGAGCAGTTCTACCATAGTACAAAACAACCACAGAGAACAACCCTCCACACAAACTGTGGGTCCTTGATTGAGAAATATATTATGCTTAAAAGCATGCTTGTACAACAAATTACCATCCTCTCCAAGTGATGCAAATAATAATATAATTCTAAAATAAACATCAAAGTGTCTCCTTGCTCAAACAAGTATCAGGAGGTTCTCGTCTCCTCCGGTGGCCCAGAGTTGAGAGTGGGAATTTCACTTTCACGCTTAGGAGCCATCCTTTCCACACGACTACTGCAAACGTCTCACAAACGGTTACAAATTTTATCGACCCTGGAGGGATGACAGGCTGTAGTCGACCGCCAACATGGAATCATATTTGCAAACATCGCAATTGGAGGGTTAAGGACCGCCGCCGCATTGTACTGATCGCCACAACTAATTCAGTGTTTCTCTCTTTTTCTCTCTCCGATAAACAGACAAAAAGAATCGCCCCGTCGTCAACGGGAAACGGATCGTCCCGTGCTCCGTGTCTTTGAAGGCGGTTCTGGGAACCCGCAATCAAAAGTTCATCAATTTTCTCCGCGGTTGCCTTCAGTAAGAGACTTGTTACTATTGTCTACATTTCACCTCGTACAAATAATTACATATAAATCACTTTGCGTCTACCATCAACATTACTGGAAACGATCTTAGACCTCACGTGTCGTTTGGGCTAGGACTGCAAAGTTTTGTGTCACACCGGGGCATCGTTTCTTCATCTCGTCGCTTTTTAAAATAAATATCGTTTCTGACAAAAGTGTTGAGGATAGAATTGCGCATTTCACCCCAGACCACGATTCAATGAAGCGATTTTAGAATGCAACAGGCACCTGACTCCCTCCGTTTGCCTCCTTGGCAGGTGGGATCCCCAACGTCGCCTCACACCCACGGAGGCCCTCAACCACCCATTATTGTTGAGCAGCAGGGCCATGCCACCGCAAGCGAACTTCCCGCCTTGCCCAGCCATGGACACGGAGCCGGTGGCGGCCTGCAGCCTCTCGGCAGTCCCCCGTCTCAGCCAGGGAGATTGCCAAGTCCCTGCTGCAAGCGAGCAGACTTCGGAGTCCACTTGGTCAAATCAGAATACTGCAGGCTCAGTTTCTGGGAGCGAGTGGGCTTCGAACTCGGATTGGGGAATGGAGTTGGAGCGGGGAGTGGAGTCGGTGGGTGACTGTGCGGTAACACGCCTGTCTGAAAAATTCCCCAATCAAAGTGGTGGCACCAATGACGTCATCGCGGAGGAAGAGATGGAGTCGGCCACGAGACAAGAGTGAGTCTCCACGCAGAAATGCACCTTGAGAAAAATGTGTATTGGGGAGGTCATTCCGACAAAGTGTCTCCTGATATAAATTAGCATATAGCAAACACCATCGATCATCAGAAATTAGTTATTTGAGTAAATCACACATTCCTATAGCAAGGGCAAGTCGATTCATATTACAACCACTGTTGATTCCCACAATGTGGTATTCACGATTGAGAGGAAGTAAAAAATATTGAGGACACATGAGATTTGGGTTCTGTATCAGATGAGACAAGTTCTGTATTGTAAGAACGGGGAATATGTTTCATGAGGAGTTGTGAAATGAGGATTCTGTAATGGCATTCACCTCTTTAGTTCATCTCACTTGAAGATGTAAATATCCCAGGGCTCCACAGAATGTAATATCTTATCCCTAACCTCATCTCCACCAATCTGAAGCTAAATGCATTCCTAGTAAAAAATATATATCTTAATTATAAATATATGAATTGCACTGCATCCCACTTGGAGGTGCTGCGGTTAGAGCACTCCACGATCACTGTACACTTGCGAGTTCAAAATCCAGGTGAAGAAGGTTAACAGCTTATTTATCAACCCGAGCTATAGTCGAATAATAAATCCCATTTTGTGGGAAGTCAACAGCGGTCATCCTATTATACACCAACATTGGCTCCTGTTATAGGAATGTAGCATTCCGTTACTGGCCATAGTGAGAGATGTGTGGCATCCTCCTACCTCGCATTTGAGCGGCCGGACACATATGAGGTGCACTGCAGCAACCAGTGTAAGCACAGCCGAGAATGCACGATGGGGCAGACGGTGGCGTAATGGATACGCGCATGTGTGTACGTTGAAATAATTTTGAACACGTACGTAGCCGATCGTGCTAACCGTAGCCGACCGTGCTAACGATGGCGCGTGCGTCCATTTGCCAGGCGGGGCCCTGCTCTCCAACCAGGCAACAACAACGAGGAGGAGGATGATGATGCCGTCGACAAGATTGGGCCAAAGGCGTCACGCGGGCCTGGACGGAGATTCTCCCGCCTGAGGCGGAATATTCGGGGGATTCTGCGATTCTTACGGGAGCGCTGTTTCTGTTGCCGTGACAATACCGCTGAATAAATCCTGTCATGCGGCTGGGCCCTCCCTGCCCTGTGTACATATTTTTCAATGTTACTGTCGTTTTTGTCTCACTTCTTTCTGGTCCAATGACTCCAAGACTCACGGTTTAAACTGAAGATCCCAGTGGTCCTCAAAAATATTTACGGGGACTCCTTCACTTACAAACATTCAACTTAGAAAGTCTCAGAGATACGAAGAAACCTGTCCATATGTCCAGTTGCCTGTTTGTACCGAGATTCATAAGTTCAACCGCCACGCAATAGATGGTGGTGGTGGCATCTACATCTACACGTGAAGAACCAGTGGCGGCTACGTCTACAGGAGATTATACAACTCTTAAAGCCATTCCCTGTGTTTAGTGTACACACCGTACAACATGTTTGTAATCGACAGGAGTAAAGTTGGACTTACGAACAGACTTCTGGAACCTAACTCGTCCGTAAGTAGAAGAGTCCCTGTATATGGTGGTCACTCTGAACAACGCAGACCCAGCCTCCTTTTTACGATGTTTGGTCCATTAGGACGTTGCCAGACGCATCTTTCTGTGCTGACGACCACGCGATACACATTAGACGAGTCACAACAGGTCACGTTTAATACTCTAAACTTGTCTGGAGTAATTCGCATGTGGCAGATATTTCTGAAAATTTGCAGAATTACATGTCTATGGGAAAGGAACCATGTGTATGGCATTACAAGGGGTGCTTAGTCGTGTGTGGATGCAGGTTGTTGGCAGTGCCACTGATTAATTAGAATCTTTTTTTCATCCTGGAAGAATCCAATGAGCTATGAAGCTCTTTTCACATATGTCCAGTAGGGGCGGGTCAGCGAGGTATGTTCAAAAACGATATGAGAGGCAAGACGGAGAAAATGTAAGCATGTTGCTAAAAATACAAAGTACATAGATTCCTGCAGATTTGTCAACAAATGCAAGTTTGGGCAATTCAGCAACACAACAACAGCACCAGACCACGACAAGACAATGCACAGTCCCTCAATTACATTGCAAATTAAAATCGAAAGTTCAATGCACGATATTTGAAACAGCGTTACTAAATGGCAATATTCCCCTCGAATATCGAATGAACGAGGCTAAGACGCTTGCAGTAATGTTCAAATATGCATCGCAAGCCATTCAGAAGTGGAAGGCCTCACGTGACCACAGGGCACCACGGTGGCTGGGAGATGTTAACTACCTCCCCTGGTACGCAGGAGGTCGTGGGTTCCATCCCAACCCTGACGCATGCTGTATATTTGTTTGCTATAAATGTCCACTTGACGATAAGCCACTTCGTTGAGCTATCATGTGCGATGGCCAGGTCGCTTCTGAAAAACTGCTATATATGCTCAGTGGGCCTTACCTGGTAAAATAAAAATAGTTTGTCAATTAGTAAATAAATGAAGTATATAAGTTCCAATTTCATTCATACATACATTTCCAAGCTTGGGAATGGCTGTAAAACAATAGCAAAAACAGCCACAGTCCACACAAAGACAACATACAGTGTCTCGGTAAAATTGTACTTAAAAACTGAACTGTGGATACATTGTTAAGAATACAAAAAATTGTTTAGGTAAAAATAATTTGGTTGATAAAGACCTGGGTAGTGATCTGCGATTATTGAGTGGGGGTTTGGGAGTCGCTGACTGGGAGGAGTGGGAACGGGTGAAGCCGGATCTGCCACGGGTTGCGCTCACCAACTCGAGCTTCGCCGGGACAGCAACAAACGAAGAGACGGAGAGAGGAGCTACCCTGGGTTTACATCGCCACGACTCACGACGCACACAACACACACGGCACATGCCCAGGGGGAGGAGGGCGATGACCACCCCACAGTGCGATAGCTACGACTCCCCTTTCAATTAGTGAGCCATCCTCACACAACGCTGCACGGAGTGTGCAGCGTTATCAATGAACACGGCACTACCACTGCACGGAGTGTGCAGCGTTATCAATGAACACGGCACTACCACTGCACGGAGTGTGCAGTGTTATCAATGAACACGGCACTACCACTGCACGGAGTGTGCAGCGTTATCAATGAACATGGCACTACCACTGCACGGAGTGTGCAGCGTTATCAATGAACACGGCACTACCACTGCACGGAGTGTGCAGCGTTATCAATGAACACGGCACTACCACTGCACGGAGTGTGCAGCGTTATCAATGAACACGGCACTACCACTGCACGGAGTGTGCAGTGTTATCAATGAACACGGCACTACCACTGCACGGAGTGTGCAGCGTTATCAATGAACACGGCACTACCACTGCTCGGTGTGTGCAGTGTTATCAATGAACACGGCACTACCACTGCATTGAGTGTGCAGTGTTATCAATGAACACGGCACTACCACTGCACGGAGTGTGCAGTGTTATCAATGAACACGGCACTACCACTGCACGGACTGTGCAGTGCTATCAATGAACACGGCACTACCACTGCACGCGAGCAATCGGCTGCTTAGTGAGTTACACGGCACGGTACGGAGCTATTAACACGACACGAACCACAGCGTGTTCCCGGGGTACTCAACTACCTTAGTTTTTCAACTACCGGGATTACTCAACTCAATATTTCAAGAGGCGCAATGCACTGTGGTGAATACGAGACAGTGGTCCTTCATAAATAACATCACCAAACAGTCTTTAAAGAGCAGCATGCGGCACCGGGAGACGCAGATTGCCAACCCCTGAGCTATTCTATTCCTGCGCATGAGGGCAACATGTTCAGGAGCCATAAGCCAATGTCCGAGGTCTGCTGGTCACGACGAGAGGGCTTTATGTAGGGTTACTATTCCTGCTCCTCCTGTTGTTTGTGGAGTGACTCATGCAGCCAGCTGTGGCTCTAGGGTTTGGTGATACGTTATTTATATAGTTTATTGTTAAAAATTCGGTCACAGTTCCTATGATCACTGTTACATTGCATTTATAGCTTTATTTTGGTGATTTCTAAAAGTTTTTAGGTTTGGCCTTAATCTAAGTTTTCTTGTTGTTGTTTGACTTGCATCCCACTGGAATTTTTCACACAGCGTAGGTGTAAGGTGCTATTTCAGGAATATTTCGATGTTTTTTTCCTGGATTCTCTGTTTGCACATGCACAAAGTCACTTTAAGATGTTTTCTTGTTCATGTTTTTTTGTTGCGGTTGCACCCGATTCAAGAGCCGAATGGCTCACAGGGCTATACCAAAAAAATGAAAACTAAACTAAACTACTCCGTTGAAGGAGCACAAACGACTGTGGTTCACAATATCGTGAATAGCTTGGGTTGGATGGTCACAATCGCACTGTGGCTTGACTTTAATTTTCTATTGCGTCGTTTCACGTTGTACGATCTGTTCTGGATGACCACAGTCAAACACTGGAGAGTTTTTAATTTTCCATTTGTGCATCAGGTATCCGCATCTGCCATGTTTTGTGCAGATGCGGTTTAGGGGGACGATGATCTTCGTGGAATATCAAGCCCAGGGATCTTCTGCGTTGGGTTTTTCACAAGGTGTGTCAGTTCTTTTGAACTTACACTGATCATGTCGACTCTCTGCAGTGGCAATGTGAAACTATTAAAATAAAAAGGGATACAATTTTTTAGAAGTTGATTCTTACACGTGCAATTCAATACATGAATTGTCAGCTGAATAATATATATTAATCGATTTAACCGATGTATCGCGCTGTTACTACTAACTAGCACAACTCTTTATTACGATCACAGCATGTACAAAGTAAAATTTTAATTAAAAATATGTCCTGAAGTAATGATGGTTTATTCAAACTGTGTGCAATATCAAGCAACTTCGGAATGATTTCTGAAGCACTGCTGCAATGTTTGGTGCACTGCGATACTAACGCGGCGATCCGAGTTGGATTCCTAGCCATGGCTAACGTCAGTGGTGACTGATATCTGAACCAGTCCTGAACCTAATCCGCGCCCCCTTCACCAAGCGTGGTAAAGTTTGGTGCAACAACCCCCATGACCAAAGCAACGTGGCGAGGCCTTCATCAGGCAGTGGACTGCCAGAGGGGTGTTACACACACAATCATCAGTTTGTCTAGACAATCACTTGCCTTGAACATTGAATCCTTAAGTTACATTACCAATGGCATATTGGTGTGGCTCACTGACCCTTTGATGTGAAAGATTAAAGAACCCCAAGTGTCTGTCGCCGACTCAACAATTTTGAGGAGCGACCCGTGGCGGTCAGGCAGATCACGAGGTGAGCAGAGGGGTGAGGAGGAGGGCACTTTGGAGGGGGCTGCCAAACCTCGAGTCGCGAGCACACAGCGCCGTCTCCTCGTACAAGACGGCGCACCGATGGGCACCGCCGCTGCTGCCACCGGGCTTGGCCTTCTGCGCCAGTTTTACCAGGTTGGCCATGGGGCCGTGCCCAAGGTTGCGGCAGGAATGCACGCCGTAGTGCTGCCCCACAGCGCAGTCCACGGCCGGCAGCTGCAGAGCACACAGCCAACAACAGAGACCTGGAACCCTCTCTCTTTCGTTTGGAGGCGGCCGAGTTGCTAGCAGCCTTTTCCACTGGCGCATCCGATCCGTGCCAGTGCGTAGCCCCCCCACGGAACGGGTGGTTTTCCATTGGCTATTTGCTGTGCCGATATAAAATCAAACTGTAATACGCCGCCCTTACAAGACCTCTCAAAATGGACCAGGGGCCAAACAGGTCCAGAGGTGGTGCTAATAATAAAGTGTCCATTGCGTACGACGTGAAAAGCGTTAATGTGACTGCACAAATTTATGGAAACATGGCCGAGTGGTGGTTCTCGGTTCAAGCCCAGCATCCGCCCTGGTTAATGTTGCCAGTTTATTCACCATAAACAAAGAGATCTGTTTCACAATGTATGATAATAATCCTGTGACGCTGTATAAAAAAAAAAAGAATTGGCCACGTGTAACCGCATCATGTTGCAAATTTGCCAAATCAGATCAAATACTTGCAAATTACTTTATCGGGGAAAAACCACGTAGGAAACTCAAACATCGCTCCCGAATGGCAGACATGTCCATTCACAGGCCGGTAGTGCGCGCACCACGTGCCAAATAGGAACAGCTGCCATTGGGGGGGGGGGGGGGGGTCCCCTCGGGTAGACTGCCGCAGAGCAATGGAATGGTTGAGATGAGACGTTGCTGTAAGGCGCTTTGAGTTGAAGAGTTTATTCACGCGAGCGCCCTAAATCTCCAAATCCTTATCCCCATCTCTGAGCCGCCCCTGTGGCCCCTACTGGGGCCCGTGTCTCACCGCTGCGGTGTCGAGGCTGCCGCACTGGTGGATGAACTCCATGCAGCTCGTCGTGCTTTGGGCAGAAGCTTCTCGCTGTGGCTCCAGATCCACCCAGGGCAGAGATCACAACCCCAGTCTCCTCCAACAGCTACCACAGACACAACAAATCCGTCAACATCAGTTGGTTTACACCGAGCCGACCGCAAGGCAAACACCGGCTTAAAGCTAAACGATACGCATGGAGCTGCATCTCACAATGCAGTGCACGAAAACTGATTAAATAATACAGATTTAAGTTTGCAAATTAACACAAAATTCGTTCTCAATTTTAGTTTTCCAAATGCACTATCGGCGTAATGTCAAGAGACAAATAAATCATCCATTCGTAAATCTCGCATAGCCGTGCAGGCCCTGTGTCATAAAATGCGGTGGGTGGCCTTTTATCTTGTACACAATAGGAGCCAACACTTTCACATGAGCTGTGTTATGAGATTGTGCGGCGCACGAGAGTCAAGCTGAAATTGTTATTCTCAGAGATGGAATTAGGAAAATGAAGTGCAAAACCCAAGTTTAATGAGACTGTTATTTTGTGCAGTCGCTGGTGACGGGGCTTGGACGATCGACTTGATAAGACTTGAGACCTCGGTTTCAACCCAAGCGGTTAAAATCCAGATTCAAGCCCAGAATCTCATTATTGCCAAATCACCGCTTTGATCTCTGAGCCACCCGTCCACTTTGCATATATAGTGTTATCATATATTTTATCTGAATGTCACCGCTGTACACTCAATTTTAACGGTGATTTTCAATATCTACCTTTGGGATGTTTGCCAAATTCACAGATATTTTTTACGAGTGACAAGAGAAAACCCATGCATCTTACGTGACACTTTGTTGTGCTCTGCATTGGCAGTGATTACATAACGCTTAAACGTATTTGAGTTATCGACAAATGAGTTTTAAGTTCGTAATAATAAACTAATATTACCGCGCACAATTTTGGAAACAAACTTAACATTGAGCGCCACTCGGAGGCTCTTTTGGCAAGGCGCTCTGCTCCTCCCACCCAGCTTAAAATACGCTGCCAAGCTTAGCAGTGTTCATTGGAGCGCTGTCTCCCCGACAGTTCTGTTTATTCACCTGAGGACGGCTACTTGTGTTGTGGCCGAAACGTCGTGAGAATTTTATTATATTACATTTTTATTATTTTATTATTTCCCTTCTACGTGACTTTACCGAAAGAACCAAGAAGATATTAAATATTTCTTTGCTGTTCTATTACTGAAGCTATCAACAGAAGGTGTGTACCGGATTAATTGCACTTGTGGCAAATGCTATGTTGGGCAAACAGGATGATTGATCAGCACGAGACTAAAAGAACACCACAGAAATATGAAATGCTCACAAATACAACTGTCAGCAGTAGCAGAACACGCGTGCCCACAAGGACACTCAATTGACTTTGATAATGTTGAAGTTCAGTGCAAAACTAATTACTACTGGCCAAGACTAATTATAGAATCTATCTAAATTTAAAGAAATAAAAATAATTGTAATCGTTTGGATAGCTACCGACTTAGTGCTGCATGGAAGAGAATCATCAAATTATCGATTGTACGGCTATTTTAGTACACACAATGGACACTAAGTACAAGATCAATGGGCTAGCATAATGTGCATGTATAATGTACCTTGATTCATTAATCCCCCCCCCCCACTTTGCGCTGAAAGAGTGCACAAGTGTTGTCACCACATCTACGCCCTCATATAAGGAATTAAACAGGTGGACTTCTCCCAAATCTTGCTGTTGCCTGATGAAGCTAGTTGTAATTACTGAAACGCCGTACTCCGATGGTTAATGTTGTAGCTTGGCTCTCCAACACACCACACACCGGTGTGCTGTACTAGTGATGAATTGGCATGTTCTGTTTACGTGACAACCCTTACTAGTTGGCTGTCGGGTGATGGCGGGTTTAACGACATATTTACGCGATCCAACCCATAAAACCTGTATTATGGATATTTGTCGCGAAAGCCTACGTGTTAAACTGCCATGTATTTTTACGTCTATTGCTGTATTTTCTTACGTGCAATATATTTAATAAACCATCCTAATTTATTCATATTTTTGTTCATAGTTATATCATTGTTGCCCGTGCGGTGTGGTCAGTGGATATTGTTCAGTGGATCAAACCGAGACAAATATTTTTGCAGCGGCTGTGGCTGCACATTGCAACAGCGCATTCCGAATGGTGTAGAACGCATCGCCCATAATCTGTATCTGTGTGCAAACACCAGGTATGGTTGGTAAGAAACACGTTTGGTTTTAAATGAATAGAACTCGAGCTTCAGCCATATTGTTCATTATAGACCTCACTTTGTAAGCATTAATCACGCAAACCTTGCACCTGATTCATTTGAGTCGCTGTGCTCATGAGCAACAGGGCATTTGTGGCAAGGTGTTAACGTACCACAGATTAGCACGGTTGGCTACGTACACTGCGAAAGAAGTTCAACACATATTCTTTGGGTCTTTCCGTGAAGTCACGTAGATAGAACAATTAAATAATAAAAATAAAGTGAATAAAAAAGTAAAATATATCACGACGTTTCGATCGCAACACAAGCAATCGTCATCAGGAGAAAAATGATGAAGATTGCTTGTGTTGTGATCAAAACGTCGTGATATTTTTATTATTATTTTGTATTCACTTTATTTTTATTATTTTATTGTTCTATCTACGTGACTTTACCGAAAGACCCAAAGAATATTAATTCCTGCAGTCACGAAAGCTTTAAGTCAAGATTCAAGTTCAACACACATTCATACATTTTGGAAAGCGAGTATCCTTGCACGTACAATGCACTGGACCGCATGTTCGTGTTAAGTGAGTCAGGGGCTTTGTCACTGCCTACCCCATGATATAAATAATCTCAGGGAATTCAATAGCAAGTGTGCAATCTCCCTTCCGGTGGGCATCGAGGATGAGTCATACCCTGGCTTGCCAGGAGGCAGTGGAACACAACAGTGGGATCCTTTCCATCTGCACGGGATAGAACGTTGCCCCCACGCTCACATTCGTTCGTTTTCTGCGAGTGTACTGGTTTCCCCCCACATGTAAACACTCAGTAAGTGGCTGCAAATCTTGGGCGATTGTTGGGAGTGCCGGCTCACCACCTGGCTGCTGTCTCCCCGCTTGTCTGTGGGAGACATATAGAGGTACTGAATTAGATTTATATTCTCTACATAACATGATTCTTATCTACACAAAGCACTCACCGCGTGGAGTACAGCAAGTGATATTCCACGAAATAAAAAACCATGGTTGGAACGATTCACCACTGCCGGAGAGTCAAGGAATTGTTATGATTCAGGATCATGAATGCAAACTGTCCCCGTTCTCAAACCTGAGTACGATTTAAAAGGTCATAGAACGCCTTTGTCGGAAGCAATTACTTCCCCATGTCACTGCGACGGGCAGATTCATGCCGTTGCAGTCGGGTTACACATTGTCAGTAGACCCCCCCATACGCAAGCGTACGCATTTGGGTTAACCCCTCCTCCCCCCTCCATGCATACATACTAAATGGATGCCCCCTAACAGCTACACCACCACTCCCCACACGAGACAAGCATGTGACTCTCGGTGTAAATGGAGCCGGAGCGCGAATAAACGTGCCGATGCCCCAAGTACAGTTGCCACCATTTCCACGACAGAGCAAACCCAGGCACATTTCTCAGCAAGCCCAGGTCTATTGTTAAAACTGTGCAGTTCACGGTAATAAAATTCAACCAGATCTTGGCCCAAATCAATTCCTGCAGCCACCCGAACACTGTCCGGGGGTCAAACGCAGACAGGTGGCAGCCCCAGTCGAGAGGCCACATCTGCGCCGACTCACGGTAAATGTGTGCAGGGCCAGCAGGAAGAGCCCCGGGATCTCGGAGCGCAGGCACTGGTTCCACGCGCTGTCTCGGTCCACGTCCTCGCGTGACAACGACACTTAAAAATCACCTGACCGGAAGGAGGGGGGTGGGAGGGAGAGTAAGAAGGTACGAAGGGGAACCTTCTAACTCTTTCACAGCGACGCGTTCTTCGCGTGCGTCACCCTGCAGCCAACCTCTCTGCTCTCGTGTGTGAACGTGGGTCAGTTTGGTTTAATCGTTCAGAATGAATGGGGCATGACCCTGGCCCTTGTGCAACTTATTATTTTCCATGAGATAATACCAAACACATAATTCATGTGTGTGTGTGTGTGGCCTGCAAGCAAAACCTACATGCTCTCGAGTCATATATCGGGAGCAGTCACAGGTGGGAAAGCATTGCCAAATTCCTAGAAAGGCTCAGCTCTCTCCAACTTATGTTGAAAGCATTTATGCATTAGTTCTGCCCGTACCTCTTTGTGCCTGTGTAGTGGGCAGGCAAGTGTGGTGGAGCAGCAGGTCCAGCACACGGGGTGTCCAGCAGAGGAGAGGAACTCCCCGTGGCCGTGGCCGGGGAAGCAGAGGTCGGCGGTGCTGGGAGCGGCGTCAGTTGCGCGGCGTCTGTGGGAGAAGGCACAGGCCTCTGCTGAAGATTATCATCCGCAGACACATCACACGGCTTGCCGGACACGTCACACACTCGGCCCTGTGATTGTGGAGGTGAGACAGGTTCGCGCGTGGCAACGAATGGCTTGTCGCTGGACAAACATCGACGGCAACATCGGGAGAACGCGGCACGAACTCGTGCAGAGTTTCTGGCACCGTATGAATTTACACTCCTTGTAGGTATGTGCGTTGAACCTCTTTCGCCCCGTACGTCAGCCAGCCGTGCTAATCGGAGGTGCAGATGGATGCAATTGAAGGAAGTGGAGCAGAGGTTTCAAAATGAAAAAAAAAAATTGATACAGAAATTACACAAGTCCAGGGGACTTCACCAAGGCAGTGTTATCCCAGACTCTGACAGAGCACAAAGGAAGATTGGCAATGGCAAAAAATGGCTTCATAACTATCATTGTCAGATGGCACACTTGCATCTTCAGTCTTCAGTCGGCGTCAGTAATTTAAGAATGCACGCATGATGCGTGACACCAACTACAATGGCATCGATGCTGACTAATCACATCCTCTCCAAGATGTGGAACTCAAGAGACAAGGATGCCTCTTCCAAACAGGACTACCCTTGACAATTGCGTTATCGCCTGGGTAAAAATAAAATGAACAAGGAGATTTCAACTTGAAAATCCAAACCATCGCACCAACAGTAATGGATGGAATCCTATATGAGGCGCACACTGCAGTAGCTTCAGGTGGACTCTGGTACCTGCTTTAACGTCTGTGTGAGAAGCATCTTCTCCCACTGAAATTCAAACAAAGTTGACAGTTAGACAGGACATGTTTTAAAACATCCGCAGTAAAATTCAAGTATGTATACCATTAAAGTAAACTATTTTTTATTTACCAGGTAAGGCCCATTGAGAGCTATATAGCTCTTTTTCAGAAGCGACCTGGCCACAAATTATAGCTTAACGAAGTGGCTTATCACGTGGAAATTTATAGTAGCCAAATACTCTAAACGCATTACTTACAAATAGCTCACAAAGCGGTTATCCTCCCACTACCCTTGGGTTACCTCCTGTCCCGGTCCAGTCGAGACAGTCTGTGAATTGGCATCTGTGTTTGGGTGGCATGAATTAATTTGTACCGAGATCTGGTACCGGTACTGTGCTGAACTTTACTACTGCATGGTTGTTGACAGACCTAGACAGACTGAAACATAGGTCTGGGTTTGATCTCCATAGTGGAACAGGTGGTAACCCGAAAACTAACCCAAACCCTTCCACATTCAACGATAAACACTTTCAAACCGAGTTCGCTCAGAAATGACCCCACTAAACCGCACGTATGTAAACGTTTGACTTCAGTGGTTCCTCCGCCGCGTGCGAACGATGAAGTGCACGGCCTCTCGTGATGATGACCTCACACCCGCATGGCTGCACGAAAGGCGGTGCTGACGAGCATGAGGCAGGTGGAAGAGGCAAAACGAGGAGGCAAGATTAGAGTGCTGTAGTCGGTGGGGTATAGTGGGGCCTATTTCCGAATGATTGATTTATGTGGAAATGAAATTGGTCAAGAGTCCGTTACTTTGTAAACATTAGCATGTATCTACTTTAATACCAAGTCTGCAGGGGTGGGAAAGATGAGGTCTGTTCATTCTGGTGGGCAAAGGGAATTTAGACACTCCAATTTAAGTCTGGTGGCATACGGATGAAATGCACCTTACAAATGTAAATAATGATTATTAATCCATCTTCTTCTTCACTCCCACGGTGTTTCCAACCAGGGTTAGGCCATGTAATGATCTGACGTGCTGTACACTTGTACAGTGTTACTGAATTATTGTATCATTATGAATTCAGTGCCCCTTCTGCGACCTTTCCCTAGATCCCCCTCTTGTGTATAACCTGGCCTGCTGACGTCAGGGCCGTAAGCCTCAGATCCCTTTCCCTGCCAGCAGCAGGCGCTATGCTGTTACATTACGATTCTATGCCACTACACAGGGACTCCTCTACTTACGAACATTCGACTTACGGACTTTCAGAGATATGATCAAACCTGTCCGTATGTCCAGTTTCCTGTTCGGACCGAGAGTCGCAAGTTCAACCACCGCACAATAGGTGGTGATGGTGGCATCTACATCTGCAGAACGTGAAGAACCAGAGGCAACTGTTAAAGCCATTCCCCGTGTTTAGTGTACAAGCCGTAAAACGTGTTTGAAATCAACGGGAGTAAAGTTGGACTCACGAACATATCGACTTACGAACAGACCTATGGAACCGAACTCGTTTGTACGTACAAGAGTCTGTATATGGTGGTCACTCTGAACAACACAGACCCAGCCTCCTTTTTACTAGTTTTGGTCCATTAGGACATTACCAGATGCATCTTTCTGTGCTAACGACCACACAATACACATTAGACGTGTCACAACAGTTCACGTTTAATAGTCTAACCTTGTCTGGAGTAAGTCGCATACGGTAGACATTTCTGCACATTTGCAGAATTACATGCCTATGACAAAGGAACCATGTGTATTGCATTAGACAGGGGTGCAGAATTACATGCCTATGACAAAGGAACCATGTGTATTGCATTAGACGGGGGTGCTTGATCATGTGTGGATGCAGATTCCCGCAGCAATAGAGGGAATAGGTTGTTCGCAGCGCCACTGATTAATCAGAATCAGAATCTATTTTGTATCCTGGAGGAATCCGATGAGCTATGAAGATCTTTTTCACATATGTCCAGTAGGGGAGGGTCAGCGAGCTATTTCCAAAACCGATGAGAGGCAAGATGGAGAAAATGTAAGCAAATTGCTAAAAATACAAAGTACATACATTCCTGCCAATTTGTCAACAAATGCAAGCTTGGGCAAGGTAGCAACACAACAACCACAGCTCCAGACCACGACAAGACTCCACAAAGTCCCTCAATTGCATTGCATTAAAATTGAACGTTAAATGAGCGATATTTGAAATAGCGTTACCAAATTACAATATTCCCTTCGAATACCTGACTAATGAATGAGGCTAAGACGCTTGCAGTAATGTTCAAATATGCATCACAAGCCATTCAGAAGTGGTAGGCCTCACGTGACCACAGGGCACCACAGTGGCAATATGTTAACTACCTCGCCTGGTACGCAGGAGGCCGTGGATTCAATCCCGACCCTGTCGCCTGCTGTATATTTTGAGGTTGCATGTCTCTCTCACTACATTTAGAATAAACATCACGCGTTTAGAGCATTTGGCCTCTATACATTTCCACGGGATAAGCCACTTCGTTGAAGATAACATTTGTGATAGCCAGGTTGCTTCTGAAAAATAGCTCCATAGCTCAGTGGGGCCTCAAACTGGTAAAATAAAAAAAATATATAGTTTGTATTCTTGGTTCTTTCGGTAAAGTCGCATAGAAAGGAAACAATAAAATAATAAAAATATAAAACAATAAAATTCTCACGACGTTTCGACTGCAACACAAGAAATCATCAGGTGATGATGATCATCATCAGGTGATGATGATTGCTTGTGTTGCAGTCGAAACGTCGTGAGAATTTTATTGTTTTAGATTTTTATTATTTTATTGTTTCCCTTCTACGTGACTTTACCGAAAGAACCAAGAATATGAATCCCTGCATTCACGAAAGCTTTAAATCAAAATACAGTTTAGTTTAAAAGTTATAGTTTGAGAATGGCGGTCCGATGGGAGGGAGTGAAGGGGTATTGTGAGGAGGCGTCATCGGGAGTGGAAGCTGCTGGTGGGAGCATGGGAGGTGTGGGGAGTGTGAGTTGCATCGGCATTGTGGAGAGGGAAGGGGTGAGAGTGTTGTAAGCGATGGGGCTGGGGGAGGAGTGTTGGATATGACGATGTGGAAGCTGTGTCGGTGATGAGGTGTGTGCTTGAAGTGAGGATTACATGGGGAGCGGTGCCGAAGTGGTTAGCGCACCGTGCGACGGGATCCGGCGACCCGAGTTCTATTCCCACTCACGGCCAACATCGGTGACGAGTATCTGAACCAATCTCGGTCCCATCCCAGGTCTATTCTGCCTTAAAATGAGTATCCAGGTTCGGTGAATGAGAGGAGACAAAGGCGGCCAGGCGTGGTGCTGGCTACCCATCCCATCTCAGTGTGTCACCCCATGGCACCTGGGTAATGGAGGTGGTGATGAAGATGGTGACGACGGTGATGATGATGTTGATGACGATGGTGATGACGAGTCACTCACTCAGATTCACAGAGCCACACTCAGAGACTCACAGTCACTCACTTAGACTCACAGAGCCACACTCAGAGACTCACAGTCACTCACTTAGAATCACAGAGCCACACTCAAGAGACTCACAGCCACACTCAAGAGACTCACAGTCACTCACTCAGACTCACAGAGCCACAGACTCACAGCCACACTCAGAGACTCACAGTCACTCACTCAGTCTCACAGAGCCACACTCAGAGACTCACAGAGTCACTCACTCAGACTCACAGAGCCACACTCAGAGACTCACGGAGTCACTCACTCAGACTCACAGAGCCACACTCAAGAGACTGACAGAGTCACTCCGAGAATCACAGTCACTCACACAGACTCACACTCACTCAAGGAGACCCACAGACTCACTCACAGACTCACACAGACTCACAGAGTAACTCACACACAGACTCACACTCACATACTAGTTCTGACACACACACAGACTCGCAGAGTAACACGCACTCAGAGACTCACAGAGTCACGCTCAGTCACTCACTCAGGGACTCACAGTCACTCACTCAGAAACTCGCACGCACTCACAAAGCCACACTCAGAGATTCAGACACTCACTCAGAGGCTCAGAGCCACACTCAGAGACTCACGCTCAGTCACTCACTCAGAGACTCACAGTCACTCACTCAGAGACTCACAAAGTCACTCACTCAGAGACTCAGAGCCACAGACTCACAGAGCCACATTCAGAGACGCACGGAGTCACTCACTCAGAGACTCACAAAGTCACTCACTCAGAGACTCACAGAGTCACTCACTCAGACACTCGGAGACTCACTCAGACTCACACAGACTCAGAGTAACTCACACACTCACAGACTTACACAGTAACTCACAGTCACTCCCACTCAACTCAGTCTCACTGGGTAACACACACAGACTCGGAGTAACTTACATGAACTCACAAAGTAACTCACTCACACAGACTCACACAGACTAACAAACAAAAACAAAGATCCCCAGTGAACCCTTAACAGACTGTAGGGGCAAGTGCTGTTAGCGAGCACCTACGAAGGCCGGCACGGCACACGAGGGGGTGGGTGGCCAGCACCACGCCCGGCCGCCTTTGTCTCCCCCATTGGCGATGTTTACACACAGCAACCAGGTACTCATTTGAGGCCGAGTCGACCTAGGGGAGGCCCAAGACCTGTTCAGATAATCGTCACCGGTGTTGGTGGCCGTGAGCGGGAATGGAACTCGGGTCGCCGGGTTCGTAGCGCAGCGTAGCGCTAACCGCTGCGCCACCGCTCCCCACACCCTCGCTCACAAACACAACGCAGGCAGCGTGGGCAGCCCTGGTCCATCCACTGCTGGATGAGGGCCTTGCCATGCCGTGCGAGTTATTTGACCAGAAGCGCAGTGCGTGTTGTTAACATTCCCCGTGTGGTGGATAGAATCGGAGGGCTTTCCCCAGCCCTCACCCACCAGGAATGGTGAAGTATAGTCAAATACTTCCTGTGACCAACACGGCGTTAGGAGACATTCAAACAACCCACAGATGGACTAATAATTATTGTAAGTACTGTGGTGTACTTAAAATAATGTGTGGATGAGGAGGAGGAAGAAGCTCCAGAAGTCGCACTTCAGCAGCCACCACTGCCCCTTCGCAGTACCAACAACCACGCAGACAAATGCACTGCCACATCCTACAACACGCGTTTGTTCCTTCAAAGTAGTGAATTAGCGTCCCAACACGCTGGTTCACGAAGATGGAGCGGTCATATGAGCTGGACAGCGACAACAACTTAAATCAGCGGTAATAATGCGGCAGACACGCAGGAAGCAATACTTAGGTAGGCCGCGATGAGACCACGGGGCTCGGATGGCGACCCTGCCTGGGAAGGTGCACACAAACTCCTCACAGAGTGAGCACCACAATGTTGTCCTTACAACACACAGTGCTCTCGCTTTTCTTTCATATCCACGAGCACAGCAACATCCAGCAACACATATCTCCTCACATTGTGCCCAGGACTGCTTTAAATAAAGATTTTAAATAAACTTTCCCGCCAAAAAATGTTATTGAGGCGTGTGTGGGTATCGATGTGGAACTTGTGATCACATTGCTAAGAGCCGAAACACAAGGCACCCACCACCCCACACATCCTACTACTGTTGCTGCTGTTGCTGCCTTGTGAAGTCTATGATGATGATGATGATGAGCAGCAGCAGCGAGATAATGAGGAGGTTGAATGTGATGATGATAATGTGGAGTAGAGTCAGGAGGGTTATGCCCAAAGTTCTCTGTCCTCACCTCCCCACCACCGCCACGTCCCAACTCTGAACATCCACACATCATCATCATCGACCAGCAATGACCAACAGCAGCTCACAGCCCATTAAATACACCACCAGTAGGACAATTGTATGGAGGAGGCCAAACAAACATCTAAAACTAACAAAATAACAATTGCCACCGAGAACTGTTTCACATAACTCATGCACTCAAAGTCCTCAGACAATTGCAGTTATCTAAAGGTTCTAATTGTGCCCGAGTGTGGCTGCGTCTTGCCTCGACAAAGGCATCGCCAATCCGCAAACTCTCGACGGCTCCGGCTGGCTCTCTGAGCACAAACTTTGACATTTGAACCTCACGAAATGTCTCTGCACAAGTTCCAGCGGTGTCTAGGTGGCAGTAAGTGAATGCACGCACGTGTGGAGGAGGAGGAGTGTTTCTATTATGAGGACAGTGCTGCTGCTGCTGCTGTTGTTGTTGTTACTCTACGATGTTAGTAGAGCTTAGCTAGAAAAGTCTTTGTCAGGAGGCCCCAAATATCCCCTCCACCAAACAAAACTGTCGGGAACAGAAACTTGAAACTCAGTAACGCTTCGACAAAAGTGCGTCAATGTTCTCATCGCTAGTGCACACGTGTCGTCATTACCTTATCAGTGCCCTACCTTATTACAGACCAATTCAGACATTATCGGTCACCCCTTAACAATCTCCACCGTTCATCCTACAAAGTCCCCATGACAAGGGAGAAACACCACACAGAGACATTGTGTTTTTTAACCCCTATTGAAACGTCCGTACGCCGTAAGGAGCCGCAAACTCAATGTCCCCGCCACGCAAGAAGACGGCGTAGAAGACCGCGCGGGTCGGCAGGGGTCACGCTGCTGCTGCTGCTGCTGCTGTGGAGCTCCGCTGTGAGTCGACGCAGAAGGGCGGTGGTGGTGGTGGTGAGAGCCCCGACTCCCGGAGTCGCAGTGACAGTCGCGTGGCACGGCAGTCGTGGTGGGGCTCTCTGGCTGCTGCTGCTGCTGCTACGGGAGATGAGCGGCAACTCCGCGATGTCTGCTCCCTCCTCCTCCTCCCTTGTGGTGTCAATGGGGGGGGGGGGGGGGAGCGCTCCTTGAGATCCTCTCGGCAAGGCCTGGCCACCCCTGATGGCTCTCCTCCTGCTCCTCCTCTCGGCGGTGTCACCACCTCGTCCACCTCCTCTTCAGCCTCACGTTGGGATTTTGCTCCACGTAGCACACCACTGTCACTGAGAGTTTACCGTGACAACAACAACAACAATCCTTGTACAGAGACGCAATACGCCCGCCAATATTCCTCTCCCACGATGATATGAGGCCTGTTACTTTCGTCAATTACCCCCTCAAAATATCGGATGGGAATCACTTTGAGATAAAATCACCATCTTAACACGTTAACATAACTGCTCCTCAGCAACAATATTCACCCAAAATAAATATTTTATTGATGTAATATTTTAAACGATAGTCAACTACTTCGTTTTTTTAATACGAGCAGACAGCACACATCTATACAGTAAACATACAGAACGATAATCTGTAGTGGTGTCCACTTTAACATTATTTTAAGCCAGCTTCCTCATTGCTGTGCATTCGTCAGACACTAAATTAATCTCCCTATGCCTGTCCTTAGCCCAAATAACTTATATCGCCTTGTAACTCGTGTCATAGATCACATTTAGCCACACAGAGATCACAAATGAATACAAATGTATGCAGCTGCCCCCCCCCACCCACCCCCAATTTTAGTCCAAAATCTAAAATGTGTGCATATTTGTGACTTTGGTTTAAAGAGAAAAATATATAAAATTATATAATTATATCTGTGAAAAAGTTATTTGCAGCTCATCAAATTCCTCCAGTATAAATACACATGCCGATTCTGACATTCATTGTAAGTATGTAATGTTCAACTTCTTTCGCACCGTATGTAACCGACCATGCTAATCGGAGGTGCAGAGGAAGGGCAACAAACTAAACACAAACAGCGTGTTCACGGTGTGTTTAATGGTTCCCTCAGCCAGTGGGATTCACACTCTTGGCTTAGGACCACTCATGGAGGGTGAATGAGCATTGCCTCCGCCCCTGCATGTTGCGATGCTCAGAGCGAGGTGACAACTCTCATTCCGTGCGTTCTCCCCCCCACCCCACAGCATCAACAACAAGAGACAGCAGCTGGAGTTGGAGATCATGAAGATCCTGCAGAGCAAGGGGGACCCTGACAACAACAACATCGTCACCCTCCTGGACAACTTCACCTTCCGGGGACACAACTGCGTCGTCCTGGAGCTCATCAGGTGAGTGTCATGGCGTCCGATGAACACCGATCCAAAGACAAAGATTAACCAGTATAGCCTGAGAAGATTGTTGGGGCAAGTGCTGTTAGCAAGTAGCACCTATGAAGACGGGCAAGGCACACGAGGGGGTGGGTGGGCAGCACCACGCCCGGCAGCCTTTGTCTCCCCAGTGGCGATGTTTACACACCGCACCAGGTACTCATTTGAGGCTGAGTCGATCTAGGGGAGGCTCAGGATTGGTTCAGATAATCGTCACCGGTCTTGGCCGTGAGCGGGAATTGTAGAGCAACGCGCTAAACGCCGCACCACCGCTCCCCCAAACACCGATGCGTCCGTGTGTTCACACACATTAATCATTTGGATGTAGAATAAATGTCCGTAGGCTTTCAGAATGCCCTAGAATTATTGTATTTGTACGCGGCTCCATGGTCAGACATAACTCTTTATAATGCCTTCCTGCCTCATTGACTATCTTTTGAGTTGAGCGGCAACCCTGTATGGTTACTCCGTGCGGCTTCGCCTCAGTCAAGCACGTGTGCTCCCGTTCAAGGGGCCAATCAGGGAATGGGTCACAAGCCAGAAGAAACTGTAACCGTTCACGTTTTGTGCCGTCACGCAGCGGAGACCTCCTCCAGAAGCTGGACGAGACCTATGGCTTATACATGACGGAATTGAAGCCGTACGTGGGCTCCATGCTGCGGGCCCTGGCAAAGCTGAAGGCGATGCACATCATTCACGCGGATCTGAAGCCGGTAAGTAAACTAAGCAGCCCGCTGCGTCTTTTGTCCGTCAGTATGGAATTAGTGCCTCAGTTCGTGCAGTTGTAGAAAATGAGAACACTCTTGTAAACCTTAGTAACAGGATTTCGAGATATCTTATTCTACACCGCAACAACACTCATGCCACGACTTGCTATTTCATAAACACAGATAGCCAAAACTTGCATAGAAATACAACTTTTCACGTGGATCTCTGTTTGCTCTCAACAACCAACGCTCCGCGGAACATTTAATATTTTCTAATTTGCGTTAAACAACAACGACCACTGCCCTAAGCAACAATGCCGAATGCCAAAGCTAAATGATGGGCGTAGCAGTGGTGCGGTAGTTCGCAAACTGCACTCAGAGGTTAATGACCCGAATTCGATTTCTGGCCACGGCTTAAACCAGGGTTTGGATGATATCTGAACCGGTCCTGGATCCCATTGCCTTCAACAGCCCCCTGAGCAGCATGGTGAGGTATGGCCATACAACCCCCTTGATTAACACGGCATGGGGTAGGGAGATCTTTAAGCATGATTACATTTACAAAGGGCAGTAAGTGTTCAACAAAAATGAGTACATGAAATCCTTGAGTAAACCGCCATGAACCAATTCAACAAGACGCAATCTCACCGACACATCACGAGTTTCACTGACAACCACTCTGTCATTTTTGCAGGCAAACATCTTGGTCAAAGACCACATCAGTGGCAATATCAGGCTCACGGATTTTGGCCTGAGCATCAGCGAGACCTGCCCAAGTGAGTGATCTAGCTGCCCTGTGTGTGTGTACGTGTGTAGCAGCATGTGTGTGTGCGTGTCACAGTGTTTGTGGGGAGCGGTGGTGTTAACGGTTAACACGCTGCGCTACGAGCCTGTTTAAGCTATATGGGGGGGTCTTTGTCTTCGTGCTGTGGTGGTGTGGTGGTTAGCACCGCTTAAACAAAGTGTGGTAGTGACACTGATACCCTTCAAACGTTACATTTCGTCAATCATTTGGCCAGGATTTCAACTCTCAACCTCCCAGTTTTGAGGAGGGTAGTTGTCAAACAAGTACCAGTAAACCGGTAACAATTTTCATAATCGATTGCTGGTATTGAAAGTCTGGAGCCAGTAGCCAATCCCATTGGAATTTTCGTCGCGGATGGCTGATTTACGTGTGATTTACATGTGATTTACGTTTGCAAATGTACAGATCGCATGGCAGCCCTAAGTACCTTTGTCCTCATTCCTCACTTAACCTTTTCCCGTTCCGAGACGTCTGCACGTTACAGGGTGGTGGTAGGTGTCCCCGGTTCATCACTGAATCTTGAAACGCGCAAAGTGGCTCGGCGTTAATTTTATTCAGAGAGGCGTCGCAGCGCCGTTGCTTTTAAAGAAGTTGTTACTCACCGCAGAGAACTCTCGCGACACGACAGCTGCACTCTATGATAGCTGGCACCAGTGTAATGAAAATAATTTACATTTCTAAGTGCTACCCAGCTGATACACGCATTTACGTGGGCGATCTTTGTATTTGTGCGTATTTTGAGTGCCATACGTGACTGCGTGTGCATACCCTCATCTATTCTGCACTTCACAAGTACAGGTGAATAATGTGCAAGTGCCACCTTGTTTGGTCACCTGTCTGTCCGTGTGCTGCTAGGAGCTTGGTGTCTTGGCTCGATGTGGTACATGGCCCCCGAAATGTACTTTGGGCTCCCGGTCACATGCAGCGCGGACATGTGGTCACTCGGATGTGTGGTGGCCGAGATGCTCCTCGGGAACCCGCTCTTCAAGACAAGCTCGGAAGACCACATCGGCTATCTCATCCAGGTATCTGACGCGTAGGAAAACACCATTGCATATATCCAGTTGGTTATAAGGTCCTGCTGTTGAGCTACAAGGCTGTCAGTGGGTTAGCCCCACAATACTTACAAGAGCTGATCCACTCATGTACACCAATGAGGTCCTTGAGATCTTCTACTCAGTTTTCTGAGGTCAAGTCTCAATTCCTGAGGGCGATCGGGCTTTTTGCCAGTGCAGCTCCAAGACTATGGAACGCGTTGGCCTCTGATAACAAGACAGAATTTTTAAAGCTATTTAAATCTCGCCATGAAAACTCACCTCGGTAAAATGGCCTATTCCCCATAGTTTTGGTCGTCTCATTTCCTCGTTTTGGTCGTCTCATTTCCCTGCTTTCCATACACGGGGCGCAATGGGATCATCGGATTAAATGCGCCTTACAAATATTAATTATTATAATATATACATACTGATGAATTCTGTATTTTTTATTGTAACAAACCTCGAGCCCGATACGGCACCACCAAACCGGGCGTCATATTTCCCATGGGACCGTTCCAACTGCGCCATATAAAGGAGGAGGGAGGGTTTAATTCGAATTTGAACCAACGATGGAGTCCACGATAAACAACAACAGCAGCAGCAGCAGGGGGTTGGTTATGACTGATGGCGCACGACGATCCACCAGCGTACAGACCCGCTGTGCGATGGCTCATGCGACAAAGCTGGTTACGTGCAGGGCTGTCGTCATCCTCTGGGCCTTTCACTGGTCAAAAAATGTCGCTCAGCTGCCGGTACACGGGAGAGGAGTGGACGTGTTCACTGCATGATCACGCACCATTTGCATGAGTAAAGAAGTAAAGAGAGATTTCGGGTTCATCAGTAATACCAGAGAATCAGAGCGTCAGGCTGATGTCCTTCGGAATGATTACTATTGTTATGACTATTGTGGTTTGTTGTTAATCCCTGAGGCTTTCAGGGCCTGTGTTGGAGAGCAACGAAGCCGCACGTAGTAACCACGTCATCAATTAAAGACCAAATATGTATGCTTCGCCTGATGATAGAGATAAATATCTGCAAACAGTATGTACAAGAGCAGGCAAAGTTCATTGTTCATCGACGTTTCAATGAGACAAAGTGCAGCGTATGTACGCTCTGTTCACTCGAGCGACGGACCTCATCCAACTCATCCCTCTTGTGATCTTGGTTTCAGATGTTGGGGCTCCCACCCAAAGCCATGATTGACGCCTCGACCCACAACATTATCTCCTTTGGTGAGTGGACAGGGGGGGTGGTGAGGTGGTGGTGTTGCAGTTCGTAGCTGTTGATGCTGCTGCTGCTGTCACTGCCCGGAGAGTCATGGCCGTGCAGCCGCGTGTCTCGTGCTCTGTGCTTGAATAGAAAGGCATGGAAACTGCTTCGCGTAATTTAAAAATGAACTATGCTTTATTTGGGTTTAAAAGTCACAACGGTCTTGGCAACGTACTTTTCAGTACGTGTTGAATTAGTGCGACAGTAAGGAGTCTTATGAAAAAAATACTTTAAAAGGAACGGTTATGTTTAGGAAGCACAGTATATTTGGAAAACCAATCGGGATTTGCAATCCAACAGAGGACGTATGCATTAATTACATGGAATCTGGCCATCACATTTTTCATGAAGATGAGTGGCGGTTTTTTTTTATATTTCAGCATGACTTAGCACAATTTTAAAAAATTGTGTGCCAGATGCAACGGTATCCTAAATCAGCATAGAACAGTTCTACCATAGTACAAAACAACCACAGAGAACAACCCTCCACACAAACTGTGGGTCCTTGATTGAGAAATATATTATGCTTAAAAGCACGCTTGTACAACAAAATACCATCCTCTCCAAATGATGCAAATAATAATATAATACTAAAATAAACATCAAAGTGTCTCCTTGCTCAAACAAGTATCAGGAGGTTCTCGTCTCCTCCGGTGGCCCAGAGTTGAGAGTGGGAATTTCACTTTAACGCTTAGGAGCCATCCTTTCCACACGACTACTGCAAACGTCTCACAAACGGTTACAAATTTTATCGACCCTGGAGGGATGACAGGCTGTAGTCGACCGCCAACATGGAATCATATTTGCAAACATCGCAATTGGAGGGTTAAGGACCGCCGCCGCATTGTACTGATCGCCACAACTAATTCAGTGTTTCTCTCTTTTTCTCTCTCCGATAAACAGACAAAAAGAATCGCCCCGTCGTCAACGGGAAACGGATCGTCCCGTGCTCCGTGTCTTTGAAGGCGGTTCTGGGAACCCGCAATCAAAAGTTCATCAATTTTCTCAGCGGGTGCCTTTAGTAAGAGACTTGTTACTATTGTCTACATTTCACCTCGTACAAATAATTAAATATAAATCACTTTGCGTCTACCATCAACATTACTGGAAACGATCTTAGACCTCACGTGTCGTTTGGGCTAGGACTGCAAAGTTTTGTGTCACACCGGGGCATCGTTTCTTCATCTCGTCGTTTTTTAAAATAAATATCGTTTCTGACAAAAGTGTTGAGGATAGAATTGCTCATTTCACCCCAGACCACGATTCAATGAAGCGATTTTAGAATGCAACAGGCACCTGACTCCCTCCGTTTGCCTCCTTGGCAGGTGGGATCCCCAACGTCGCCTCACACCCACGGAGGCCCTCAACCGCCCATTATTGTGGGGCGGCAGGGCCGTGCCACCGCAAGCGAACTTCCCGCCTTGCCCAGCCATGGACACGGAGCCGGTGGCGGCCTGCAGCCTCTCGGCAGTCTCCAGTCTCAGCCAGGGAGATTGCCAAGTCCCTACTGCAAGGAGGCAGACTTCGGAGTCCACTTGGTCAAATCAGAATACTGCAGGCTCAGTTTCTGGGAGCGAGTGGGCTTCGAACTCGGATTGGGGAATGGAGTCGGAGCGGGGAGTGGAGTCGGCGGGTGACTGTGCGGTAACACGCCTGTCTGAAAAATTCCCCAATCAAAGTGGTGGCACCAATGACGTCATCGCGGAGGAGGAGGAGATGGAGTCGGCCACGAGACAAGAGTGAGTCTCCACGCAGAAGTGCACCTTGAGAAAAATGTGTATTGGGGAGGTCATTCAGACAATGTGTCTCCTGCTATAAATTAGCATATAGCAAACACCATCGATCATCATAAATTAGTTACTTGAGTAAATTACACATTCCTATAGCAAGGGCAAGTCTATTTAAATTACAACCACTGTTGATTCCCACAATGTGGTATTCACGATTGAGAGGAAGTAAAAATATTGAGGACACATGAGATTTGGGTTCTGTATCAGATGAGACAAGTTCTGTATTGTAAGAACGGGGAATCTTAAATTTTTATTTAAAGCTTTCGTGACTGCAGTAATTCATATTCTTAGTTTTTTCGGTAAAGTCACGTTGAAGAGAAACAACAAAATAATAAAATATATATATAAAACTATAAAAATTCTCACGACGTTTCGACCATAACTCAAACGGTCGTCTTCAGGTGTGTTGGTTCGCATAAATTTATTTGTAAACGGCGCATTTATTTATTTATAAAAAATAAAAAAAACGGTTAGCGCCACGCGCAACGATTTGGCAGTTTACCCAGGACTAGTCCATCTATATTCTGAAAAGAGGAGGGGGGAGACGAAATTTTTTATAATGTATGCTGTCTGAAAGCCACTGTAAGCGTGAACAATCAATTAAGACCTGAAATGGTTTATCAAATCTTTCCAATGATTGCTAAGATAGAATCCATCTTCTCGGTTGAAATTGTCTCTGTGCTTGTATATGTGGATAGCCTCATGAACGAATCTCTCATGGAAGCCAGATGGCTTACAAAGAACCTCTGTCTTGGAAAAGTCAATGGCATGTGAGCCTACTGAATTAGAACAATGATCTGCCACGGCCGAGGTGTTGGTCCTACCGTGTTTAAGGTCTGCTTTGTGTTCACGAATGCGGTCCGAGACATGGCGTTTGGTTTCTCCAATGTAACTACTACCACAGAGGCAACTTAGTTTGTAGACACCAGGGTATTGTATGTCCGGAATCACATCTTTTACAGACGGAACCAGATCACGGATTTTATGTAATGTGTTGAAACGGACCTGGATCTTGTGTTTATTCAAGATTTTGGAGATCTTTTTTGTGATCCCAGCAATGTAGGGTAAAGTGATGGTTTTGAAAGGCTCCTCAAGAGGGTTTTTCTTCATGGTTTGAGTGATAGCTTTGCGGATTGCATAGTCGGAGTAACCATTAGCCCTAAGAGCTTGGTGTACGTGCTTGAGTTCACTGCTTATGTGTTCCTGGTCGGATATGCATTGGGCTCTATGATACAGAGTCTTGATGAGAGAATTCTTCTGTGATGGATGGTGGTGGGAATCCGGTTTCAGATAAGCATCCGTATGGGTAGCTTTCCTGTAGACAGAGTGGCTCATTGAACCATCAGGTCTCTTTTTAATTAGGACATCCAAAAAAGGTATCTTGCCATCTATTTCGACTTCCATGGTAAATCTGATGGCTGGGTGTATGGAATTGATGTGGTCGAAGAATTGGTCTAGAGCAGGCCGGCCATGTGGCCAGATGACAAAAGTGTCATCCACGTACCTCTTCCATAAGGTTGGGCGCAGAGTGGCAGTCTGGATGGCGTCAGTCTCAAATTTCTCCATGAAAATGTTAGCTATAACTGGAGAAAGGGGGGAGCCCATTGGGGTGCCCTCAGTTTGTTTGTAGAAAGTTCCATTCCAAGTGAAGTATGTATTGGTTAAACAGTGTCTCACCAGGGGGGGTACCTCAGTGTTTAGTCCTTGATGAACTAAGTCTTCAATTATTGCAATGTGTCAGGTACAGGAACCTTGGTGAATAAGGAAACTACATCAAAACTGACAAGCAGGTCGTCTGGGGACAGGGAAATACCCTTGATTGTCGATACCAGGTGAGTATAATTTTGTACCGCAGAGGTGGTCTTTCCAGTGAAAGGACGCAGGATTTCAGACAAAAAAACGAGCTAGTTTGTAGGTGGGGGAGCCGATAGTAGAGACTATGGGACGAAGGGGTGTATCTACTTTATGTATTTTTGGTAAGCCGTATAATCTTGGTGGCCTGGCAGCAGAAGGTTTCAACGAAAACTGTTTAGATTGATTAATTAATGCGGTTGAATCAGAAATTATTTTGTTGGTTTGTGTGACGAGGCTGTTGGTGGGATCTCTTTTATTTTTGTATAACTACCATCGTCGAGTAATTCTTTAATTTTGTTGTTGTATTCTATTTTATCCATGATGACAGTAGCATTGCCTTTGTCAGCTGAGAGGACTACAATATCATTCCTCTTTTTCCAAATTTAACCTCCTCTTCAACAAAAGACCGGACCCACACACCAAAAAGTTAGACGTTAATAAAGTCGTAATTAATCGCAGTAACAGTTCTATTTCCGATGGTCTGAAATCCGTTTTAGCTAAAGGTCTAAACTTTGCAGTCACACCTAAACACATACCAGTTAATGATATAATTGCCCAAGTAGACGTTGCTCTCAGGGGCCTGGGTCACATCGCTGCAGACGTAGCAAGATCTGAAATCGCTGCAACCCTCAAAAACGCTAAGATGCCAGCTAGCAACCTCAGCAAAGATGAGCGTTTTGAATTATATAAATTAAAAAAGAGGAATGATATTGTAGTCCTCTCAGCTGACAAAGGCAATGCTACTGTCATCATGGATAAAATAGAATACAACAACAAAATTAAAGAATTACTCTACGATGGTAGTTATACAAAAATAAAAGAGATCCCACCAACAGCCTCGTCACACAAACCAACAAAATAATTTCTGATTCAACCGCATTAATTGATCAATCTAAACAGTTTTCGTTGAAACCTTCTGCTGCCAGGCCACCAAGATTATACGGCTTACCAAAAATACATAAAGTAGATACACCCCTTCGTCCCATAGTCTCTACTATCGGCTCCCCCACCTACAAACTAGCTCGTTTTTTGTCTGAAATCCTGCGTCCTTTCACTGGAAAGACCACCTCTGCGGTACAAAATTCTACTCACCTGGTATCGACAATCAAGGGTATTTCCCTGTCCCCAGACGACCTGCTTGTCAGTTTTGATGTAGTTTCCTTATTCACCAAGGTTCCTGTACCTGACACCATTGCAATAATTGAAGACTTAGTTCATCAAGGACTAAACACTGAGGTACCCCCCCTGGTGAGACACTGTTTAACCAATACATACTTCACTTGGAATGGAACTTTCTACAAACAAACTGAGGGCACCCCAATGGGCTCCCCCCTTTCTCCAGTTATAGCTAACATTTTCATGGAGAAATTTGAGACTGACGCCATCCAGACTGCCACTCTGCGCCCAACCTTATGGAAGAGGTACGTGGATGACACTTTTGTCATCTGGCCACATGGCCGGCCTGCTCTAGACCAATTCTTCGACCACATCAATTCCATACACCCAGCCATCAGATTTACCATGGAAGTCGAAATAGATGGCAAGATACCTTTTTTGGATGTCCTAATTAAAAAGAGACCTGATGGTTCAATGAGCCACTCTGTCTACAGGAAAGCTACCCATACGGATGCTTATCTGAAACCGGATTCCCACCACCATCCATCACAGAAGAATTCTCTCATCAAGACTCTGTATCATAGAGCCCAATGCATATCCGACCAGGAACACATAAGCAGTGAACTCAAGCACGTACACCAAGCTCTTAGGGCTAATGGTTACTCCGACTATGCAATCCGCAAAGCTATCACTCAAACCATGAAGAAAAACCCTCTTGAGGAGCCTTTCAAAACCATCACTTTACCCTACATTGCTGGGATCACAAAAAAGATCTCCAAAATCTTGAATAAACACAAGATCCAGGTCCGTTTCAACACATTACATAAAATCCGTGATCTGGTTCCGTCTGTAAAAGATGTGATTCTGGACATACAATACCCTGGTGTCTACAAACTAAGTTGCCTCTGTGGTAGTAGTTACATTGGAGAAACCAAACGCCATGTCTCGGACCGCATTCGTGAACACAAAGCAGACCTTAAACACGGTAGGACCAACACCTCGGCCGTGGCAGATCATTGTTCTAATTCAGTAGGCTCACATGCCATTGACTTTTCCAAGACAGAGGTTCTTTGTAAGCCATCTGGCTTCCATGAGAGATTCGTTCATGAGGCTATCCACATATACAAGCACAGAGACAATTTCAACCGAGAAGATGGATTCTATCTTAGCAATCATTGGAAAGATTTGATAAACCATTTCAGGTCTTAATTGATTGTTCACGCTTACAGTGGCTTTCAGACAGCATACATTATAAAAAATTTCGTCTCCCCCCTCCTCTTTTCAGAATATAGATGGACTAGTCCTGGGTAAACTGCCAAATCGTTGCGCGTGGCGCTAACCGTTTTTTTTATTTTTTATAAATAAATAAATGCGCCGTTTACAAATAAATTTATGCGAACCAACACACCTGAAGACGACCGTTTGAGTTATGGTCGAAACGTCGTGAGAATTTTTATTGTTTTATATATATTTTATTATTTTGTTGTTTCTCTTCAACGTGACTTTACCGAAAAAACTAAGAACGGGGAATCTGTTTCATGAGGAGTTGTGAAATGAGGATTCTGTAATGGCATTCACCTCTTTAGTTCATCTCACTTGAAGATGTAAATATACCAGGGCTCCAAAGGATGTAATATCTTATCCCTAACCTCATCTCCACCAATCTGCAGCTAAATGCATTCCTAGTAAAACATATATATCTTAATTATAAATATATGAATTGCACTGCATCCCACTTGGAGGTGCTGCGGTTAGAGCACTCCACGATCACTGTACGCTTGCGAGTTCAAAATCTAGGTCAAGAAGGTTAACAGCTTATTTATCAACCCGAGCTATAGTCAAATAATGAATCCCATTTTGTGGGAAGTCAACAGCGGTGATCCTATTATACACCACCATTGGCTCCTGTTATAGGAATGTAGCATTCCGCTACTGGCCATAGTGAGAGATGTGTGGCATCCTCCTACCTCGCATTTGAGCGGCCGGACACATATGAGGTGCACTGCAGCAACCAGTGTAAGCACAGCCGAGAATGCATGATGGGGCAGACGGTGGCATAATGAATACACGCATGTCTGTACGTTGAAATAATTTTGAACGCGTACGTAGCCGACCGTGCTAACTGTAGCCGACCGTGCTAACAATGGCGCGTGCGTCCATTTGCCAGGCGGGGCCATGATCTCCAACCAGGCAACAACAACAACGAGGAGGATGATGATGATGATGATGCCGTCGACAAGATTGGGCCAAAGGCGTCACGCGGGCCTGGACGGAGATTCTCCCGCCTGAGGCGGAATATTCGGGGGATTCTGCAATTCATTCGGGAGCACTGTTTCTGTTACCGTGACGATACCGCTGAATAAATCCTGTCATGTGGCTGGGCCCTCCCTGCCCTGTGTACATATTTTTCAATGTTACTGTCGTTTTTGTCTCACTTCTTTCTGGTCCAATGACTCCAAGACTCACGGTTTAAACTGAAGATCCCAGTGGTCCTCAAAAATATTTACGGGGACTCCTTCACTTAAAAAACATTCAACTTAGAAAGTCTCAGAGATACAAAGAAACCTCTCCATATGTCCAGTTGCCTGTTTGTACCGAGATTCATAAGTTCAAACCGCCACGCAATAGATGGTGGTGGTGGCATCTACATCTACACAACGTGAAGAACCAGTGGCGTCTACGTCTACAGGAGATTATACAACTCTTAAAGCCATTCCCTGTGTTTAGTGTACACGCCGTACAACATGTTTGGAATCGACAGGAGTAAAGTTGAACTTACGAACAGACTTCTGGAACCTAACTCGTCCGTAAGTAGAAGAGTCCCTGTATATGGTGGTCAATCTGAACAACGCAGACCCAGCCTCCTTTTTACGATGTTTGGTCCATTAGGACGTTACCAGACGCATCTTTCTGTGCTGACGACCACGCGATACACATTAGATGAGTCACAACAGGTCACGTTTAATACTCTAAACTTGTCTGGAGTAATTCTCATACGGCAGACTTTTCTGCACATTTGCAAAATTACATGTCTATGGGAAAGGAACCATGTGTATGGCATTACAAAGGGTGCTTGGTCGTGTGTGGATGCAGGCTGTTGGCAGTGCCACTGATTAATCAGAATCTTTTTTTTATCCTGGAGGAATCCAATGAGCTATGAAGCTCTTTTCACATATGTCCAGTAGGGGCGGGTCAGCGAGGTATGTTCAAAAACGATATGAGAGGCAAGACGGAGAAAATGTAAGCATGTTGCTAAAAATACAAAGTACATAGATTCCTGCCGATTTGTCAACAAATGCAAGTTTGGGCAATTCAGCAACACAACAACAGCACCAGACCACGACAAGACAACGCACAGTCCCTCAATTACATTGCAAATTAAAATCGAAAGTTCAATGCACGATATTTGAAACAAAGTTACTAAATGGCAATATTCCCCTCGAATACCGAATGAACGAGGCTAAGACGCTTGCAGTAATGTTCAAATATGCATCGCAAGCCATTCAGAAGTGGAAGGCCTCACGTGACCACAGGGCACCACGGTGGCTGGGAGATGTTAACTACCTCCCCTGGTACGCAGGAGGTCGTGGGTTCCATCCCAACCCTGACGCATGCTGTATATTTGTCTGCTATAAATGTCCACGTGACGATAAGCCACTTCGTTGAGCTATCATTTGCGATGGCCAGGTCGCTTCTGAAAAACTGCTATATATGCTCAGTGGGCCTTACCTGGTAAAATATAAATAGTTTGTCAATTAGTAAATAAATGAAGTATATAAGTTCCAATTTCATTCATGAATACATTTCCAAGCTTGGGAAAGGCAGTAAAACAATAGCAAAAACAGCCACAGTCCACACCAGGAAAACATACAGTGCGCGGTAAAATTGTACTTTAAAATTGAACTGTGGATACTTTGTTAAGAATACAAAAAATAGTTTAGTTAAAAATAATTTGGTTCGTAAGGACCTGGGTAGTGATCTGCGATTATTGAGTGGGGGTTTGGGAGTCGCTGACTGGGAGGAGTGGGAACGGGTGAAGCCGGATCTGCCACGCGTTGCGCTCACCAACTCGAGCTTCGCCGGGACAGCAACAAACGAAGAGACAGAGAGAGGAGCTACCCCGGGTTTACATCGCCACGACTCACGACGCACACAACACACACGGCACATGCCCAGCGGGAGGAGGGCGATGACCACCCCACAGTGCGATAGCTACGACTCCCCTTTCAATTAGTGAGCCATCCTCACACAACGCTGCACGGAGTGTGCAGCGTTATCAATGAACACGGCACTACCACTGCACAGAGTGTGCAGTGTTATCAATGAACACGGCACTACCACTGCACGGAGTGTGCAGTGTTATCAATGAACACGGCACTACCACTACACGGAGTGTGCAGCGTTATCAATGAACACGGCACTACCACTGCACGGAGTGTGCAATGTTATCAATGAACACGGCACTACCACTGCACGGAGTGTGCAATGTTATCAATGAACACGGCACTACCACTGCATGGAGTGTGCAGCGTTATCAATCAACACGGCACTACCACTGCACGGAGTGTACAGCGTTATCAATGAACACGGCACTACCACTGCACGGAGTGTGCAGTGTTATCAATGAACACGGCACTACCACTACACGGAGTGTGCAGCGTTATCAATGAACACGGCACTACCACTGCACGGAGTGTGCAGTGTTATCAATGAACACGGCACTACCACTGCACGCGAGCAATCGGCTGCTTAGTGAGTTACACGGCACGGTACGGAGCTATTAACGCGACACGAACCACAGCGTGTTCCCGGGGTACTCAACTACCTTAGTTTCTCAACTACCGGGATTACTCAACTCAATATTTCAAGAGGCGCAATGCACTGTGGTGAATACGAGACAGTGGTCCTTCATAAATAACATCACCAAACAGTCTTTAAAGAGCAGCATGCGGCACCGGGAGACGCAGATTGCCAACCCCTGAGCTATTCTATTTCAGCGCATGAGGGCAACATGTTCAGGAGCCATAAGCCAATGTCCGAGGTCTGCTGGTCACGACGAGAGGGCTTCAGGAGAAACTTCGTGTAGGGTTACTATTCCTACTCCGTTGAAGGAGCACAGACGACTGTGGTTCACAATATCGTGCATAGTTTGGGTTGCATGGTCACAATCACACTGTGGCTTGACTTTAATTTTCTATTGCGTCGTTTCACGTTGTACGATCTGTTCTGGATGACCACAGTCAAACACTGGAGAGTTTAAAATTTTCCATTTGTGCATCAGGTATCCGCAGCTGCCATGGTTTGTGCAGATGCGGTTTAGGGGGACCATGATCTTCGTGGAATATCAAGCCCAGGGATCTTCTGCGTTGGGTTTTTCACAAGGTGTGTCAGTTCTTTTGAACTTACACTGATCATGTCGACTCTCTGCAGTGGCAATGTGAAACTATTAAAATAAAAAGCGATACAATTTTTTAGAAGTTGATTCTTACACGTGCAATTCAATACATGAATTGTCAGCTGAATAATAAATATTAATCGATTTAACCGATGTATCGCGCTGTTACTACTAACTAGCACAACTCTTTATTACGATCACAGCATGTACAAAGTAACATTTTAATAAAAAATATACTTCCTGAAGTAATGATGGTTTATTCAAACTGTGTGCAATATCAAGCAACTTCGGAATGATTTCTGAAGCACTGCTGCAATGTTTGGTGCACTGCGATACTAATGGCTAAAGTCAGTGGTGACTGATATCTGAACCAGTCCTGAACCTAATCCCCACCCCCTTCACCAAGCGTGGTAAAGTTTGGTGCAACAACCCCCATGACCAAAGCAACGTGGCGAGGCCTTCATCAGGCAGTGGACTGCCAGAGGGGTGTTACACACATGTGAAAGATTAAAGAACCCCAAGTGTCTGTCGCCGACTCAACAATTTTGAGGAGCGACCCGTGGCGGTCAGGCAGATCACGAAGTGAGCAGAGGGGTGAGGAGGAGGGCACTTTGGAGGGGGCTGCCAAACCTCGAGTCGCGAGCACACAGCGCCGTCTCCTCGTACAAGACGGCGCACCGATGGGCACCGCCGCTGCTGCCACCGGGCTTGGCCTTCTGCGCCAGTTTTACCAGGTTGGCCACGGGGCCGTGCCCAAGGTTGCGGCAGGAATGCACGCCGTAGTGCTGCCCCACAGCGCAGTCCACGGCCGGCAGCTGCAGAGCACACAGCCAACAACAGAGACCTGGAACCCTCTCTCTTTCGTTTGGAGGCGGCCGAGTTGCTAGCAGCCCTTTTCCACTGGCGCATCCGATCCGTGCCAGCGCGTAGCACCCCCACGGAACGGGTGGTTTTCCATTGGCCATTTGCTGTGCCGATATAAAATCAAACTGTAATACGTCGCCCTTACAAGACCTCTCAAAATGGACCAGGAGCCAAACAGGTCCAGAGGTGGTGCTAATAATAAAGTGTCCATTGCGTACGACGTGAACAGCGTTAATGTGACTGCACAAATTTATGGAAACATGGCCGAGTGGTGGTTCTCGGATCAAGCCCAGCATCCGCCCTGGTTAATGTTGCCAGTTTATTCACCACAAACAAAGAGATCTGTTTCACAATGTATGATAATAATCCTGTGACGCCGTATTAAAAAAATTGAATTGGCCACGTGTAACCGCATCATGTTCCAAATTTGCCAAATCAGATCAAATACTTGCAAATTACTTTACCGGGGAAAAAACCACGTAGGAAAATCAAACATCGCTCCCGAATGGCAGACATGTCCATTCACAGGCCGGTAGTGCGTGCACCACGTGCCAAATAGGAACAGCTGCCATTGGGGGGGGGGTCCCCTCGGGTAGACTGCCGTAGAGCAATGGAATGGTTGAGATGAGACGTTGCTGTAAGGCGCTTTGAGTTGAAGAGTTTATTTACGCGAGCGCCCTATATCTCCAAATCCTTATCCCCATCTCTGAGCCGCCCCTGTGGCCCCTACTGGGGCCCGTGTCTCACCGCTGCGGTGTCGAGGCTGCCGCACTGGTGGATGAACTCCATGCAGCTCGTCGCGCTTTAGACAGAAGCTTCCCGCTGTGGCTCCAGATCCACCCAGGGCAGAGATCACAACCCCAGTCTCCTCCAACAGCTACCACAGACACAACAAATCCGTCAACATCAGTTGGTTGACACCGAGGCGACCGCAAGGCAAACACCGGCTTAAAGCTAAACGATACGCATGGAGCTGCATCTCACAATGCAGTGCACAAAAACTGATTAAATATTACAGATTTAAGTTTGCAAATTAACACAAAATTCGTTCTCAATTTTAGTTTTCCAAATGCACTATCGGCGTAATGTCAACAGACAAATAAATCATCCATGCGTAAATCTCGCATAGCCGTGCAGGCCCTGTGTCATAAAATGCGATGGGTGGCCTTTTATCTTGTACACAATAGGAGCCAACACTTTCACATTAGCTGTGTTATGAGATTGTGCGGCACACGAGAGTCAAGCTGAAATTGTTATTCTCAGAGATGGAATTAGGAAAATGAAGTGCAAAACCCAAGTTTAATGAGACTGTAATTTTGTGCAGTCGCTGGTGACTGGGCTCGGACGATCGACTTGATAAGACTTGAGACCTCGGTTTCAACCCAAGCGGTCAAAATCCAGATTCAAGCCCAGAATCTAATTATTGTCATCGCACCGCTTTGATATCTGAGCCACCTGGCCACTTTGCATATATAGTGTTATCATAAATGTTATCTGAATGTCACCGCTGTACACTCAATTTTAACGGTGATTTTCAATATCTACCTTTGGGATGTTTGCCAAATTCACAGATATTTTTTAAGAGTGACAAGAGAAAACCCATGCATCTTACGTGACACTTTGTTGTGCTCTGCATTGGCAGTGATTACATAACGCTTAAACGTATTCGAGTTATCGACAAATGAGTTTTAAGTTCGTAATAATAAACTAATATTACCGCGCACAATTTTGGAAACAAACTTAACATTGAGCGCCACTCGGAGGCGGTAAGTACACTCAAACTTTGCACGGGCAGTGTCGTACACCTACTTGCTGTACTGCCTCTTACCAGCTGGAGGCGGGTGGGCTCACGCACGCCACGTACGCACCTGGGCGTTGCGATGGAGGATGTCCAAGGAGCCGAGGCCCAGGCTGGGGAGGTCGCACGAGTCAAAATGCTCGGCAAGCTGCTTCTCCACGCGTAACAGCGCAGATAGGCTCGGGGGCTTTGCCATCTTACTTAAGTGGCTCAGCAGACGGACCAGATGCTCGGCTACTGCCTCTGCGAAGGAGACAAGCAATGCCATTGTAGGAGAGGACAACGATGCTGTAACTCGCTCCAATAGGCTCAACAACTGCAACTCTCTCTCTGCCCCCCCATCCCCACGTCTCATCTACGGCCTCCCGATAAGTTTCATCATCACTCTCCAGATGACTCAAAAAACAAGTTTAACACGAAGGCCTTCGCGACCAATGATTATCCATAATAGAGATTTTTGGATTAGGTCACGTAAATAGTGCATATTAACGCGTATTATTTAGTGCATGTATACATGATCTAACCCAAAAATCTAGATGATGGACTCAAAAAACCACTGGCAGACTTCTCACAAGACGATATCGCCCCAATATTCAAATTGTTCAACTATCCCCCGAACCAGTCCAGGATAAATTTCAAGATCACACTCAGCATTTTGACAGTCCTCCGTGGTCTGATCCCTTATGTACAATACGAGAAACTACATTTTATTCAGATTGTGCTTTCGATATCGTGTCATGAGACGGAGTATCCACTCGGATCTCTCACGGAGCAGCGGAACCCGTCCTATTGGAGAATGGCCCACAGAAGAGAACTTCACAAAGCTACCTCTGACATCGCTTCTAGTGACCTCTGGTCTACAGAGTAAAGGGAAGCACATTCTAACCCACTCTGAACGTGAGAGTAATGTCCGTCACATGAAAGTTGAGCCGATATTGGACTTGGTCAAATTAGCAGGAAAGTGTTATCACCCAGCACGTGCATCGATCGGTTGATCGTTAGTTTGTGGCATAGAGATCCGCAAAAAATAGATATCTTTGGATCATCCGAGATTTTTAATTATCCGCAGCCATCCTCCACGTCATTAGCGCAGATAATCGAGTCTACTGTATATGCAAATTTGTCTCCTTACTCCCCGGAGTAGGCGGCGGTCTGGTGTCGGGAGTGCTGATGTTGCCGAGAAACGCGGCCGGTTTCTCCTTGACCACGAGGTCGCGAGGAGTCTCGAGGGAGCTACAGCACAGGGCCAACTGAAACATATTCCGGGCCGGCGTGTCCCCTTTCACCTGCCCCAGGAAGTCCTGCACACACTGTCGGTAGAAACAACAAAGGACCCAAACCACGTGCAGCCATATCACTCTGTTGGGACAAATAGAGGGTGATACATGCATAGATGTCCGACCGATTTCAATGCCCCCCCTTACTTTTGTTTCAACGTGTGACTGAATTTTGTGAAAGCGATGGCCCTAAATATTATAGAGGAGTGTTAATTCAGTGGTAGAGCAAGTCTTTTGATAATGGTGGAAGTATCCACAGACTTGAAACGTATGGCGATTATCACTTATTAAATAATTCCGAGGACAAATGTATTATGGAAAATCTTTGACAAATCTAAGCAAATGCATGAATGTTCTCGCAAGGTAATTTTGTTGCATTAAGTCCAGACGCCATGGCCCCACCTTCTTCAGCTTATTCACAAAGATGTCCTCGGCGTTCTGGAAGACCTGCAGCACCATCTCGGCCGCCGGCTGTATCGTGAACTGTCGGCGAAGATCGGCGCTCGTCCCTGGTAAGGGGAACGACTCCAACAGGTATTTCTTGATCTTGTGTGGCCGGCCCTCCACCTCCTGCTTAATGTCACACTCGATGCGAGCCAGCCCACGGTCCATCGCCTCCCGCTCGCCTTTCTGGGCCTTGCCGATCACCTAAACAAACAACACAATGTTAGCAACTGTGGCGGCCACAGGTGCAGGGCAGTGCTGTAGTTGCGATGATGGAACACGTGATGGACGAGTGGTTCAACAGCAAATGCAAGGTGTGCAGCTAATGCACGATTGCAATCGAGAGATGGGATTGGTGGATCATCCTAGCAGCAGTGGCTTTTGGCAAGCCATCGAACAAAGACAGTCACCGCATCACTCGCTTTCAGATGGGCTTCTGCGGCCAACTGGAATGCTCTTCCTTCCGATATTAGGAAGCCATTGGAGCTATGCACTTTTAAATCTAGATTGAAAACAATTTCTTTAGAACTGCTTTTTGTGTTCAGTTTGTTGTCCTCCACACCTCCGATTAGCACAGTTGGCTATGTACAGTGCGAAAGATGTTCAACATATATACATGTGGTTTTACCCAATCCAGTCATTTCTGAGTACTTGTTTAGATTTGCAAATTTTGATTCTGACGCCAGCACACATGTCCTCCTCATTCATTAATAACACGGGATTTATTTTTTTACATTATTTGTGAAGCATATAGAAATGCAGTTTTGGATAATACACCCGCAATATTAACTAGGGCGACTCCTGGGATCGAATCACGAACCTCTGAAACAAGCGACAAATGCACAACCACTCGGGAAAGAAGATTTCTGTAAGGAGCGGTACAGTAAAATAGGACTCAGCCTTCAATACAATATATTAACATGATGTACTTACACGAGCAGTTACTTCAGTGCTCTTGTCGCAGCACTGCACCCCCAAAACTGAAGTCGTGTTGGAAGTCTGTCTCAGACTGCATGACAAAAGGATACACCACATTCACTTGACAGGGAGACAGGTGTGAAACTTGTGTGCCTGAGCAACTGAGGATAACTCAGCATTGTGGCCGTGTAAGGCAAACGCAGGGGCGGGGGAATATTGGTAAAAGGCTGATGCAGTGTCACTCTCAGGTGTGAACACAGCGACACGTACGTTGTGGCTGTGTGTCAGCAATTCCAGAACGCATTTAATTCCGAAAGTAAACCCCCTCAAGGGCAACAACAATACATACTTGAGCCAATCTTGATTTGAAGCTTTCGCGACTGCAGGAATCCACACTCTTTGGTTCTTTCGGTAAAGTCACGTAAAATCGAGGAGGAGGCCGCTTTCCTACCTTACAGTTACACGCTAATTTCTCATGTTAACATCACTAGCCCTGGCCACTTCTTTATGACCCATGGGCTACACACATTTCAAACCATTTAAAACAGTCTGCCTCAGCAGCACACCAAGGCTTTCCCACCTGATGACGGACGCTTGTGTCGCGCCCGAAACGTCGTGATTTATTTAATTTTATACCTACGTGACTTTACCGAAAGAACCAAAGAGTATAACTTGAGGCATCCAATAATAATACAATTCGCAGTCAACAAGCGACGCAATGCATACACACGTACACACACACACACGCTCGTACACGCAGGCACGGCACGTACGGAAATGCCCAGAGGTATGCTGGTGATACGGATGCCCAGATCGTGAATATCCGGAGCCCAGTATCATTCCATGAGATGCTTCAGCAAGTCCGGCACCTTGAAGCGTGCCATCACTCCTTTGCCTCGGGAGCTGCGGCTCTTGGCCACGAAGGTCCTAAACTCTGCCGCAAACAACAACAACACGAGCGGGTTACGCAGAGCGCATGCTAAGGGAGCAACGACGACGCATTGATTCGGACGTGATCATTCATCCTGAAGATCGCGATATGCACACCGGATCGCGTGCGTAAGAATTTGTTTTTGATTTGTATACGTTGCGTGTCATTGTTTCACATTGTCCAACACCCACCCACTCCAGTCACTAGAGCCGGCTGTGTTCACGTTTTAAAACAAGGCGTTGAATCTAGAATTTATTCACGAGCCCTCAATCGCGATAATCGATTGATTCGCGACATGGGTGGCTGGGGTGGCGCGTATCGCTTCTGTTTATGTCTGCAAGGAATCACTTGCTGAGCCTTCGTATCATTTCAAATACCAAACAAATTCATGCATCAGTAGCACTGGTGCCTTGAAAAAGGGAAAAAATCCGATAAGCGACGTTTCGGGCAATGACCCTTCTTCATATTGCATAGAAAGGCCAGAGAGATTGAGTCAACAATAAGAATTGGAAACTGCACTTCACAGCGATTACCGTGTTTCAAAAGTTATTAGGTAACCATTCATATGAACCTTATGGTGGGACCCCGGGGTCCCATAAGTCTCCGGCTTTTGCATAAACATTATATTATATATAATGTAAACAATGTATTATAATGTAAACATTATATTATATATTATATATAAACATTATATTATATATAATGTAAACATTATATTATATATTATATATAATGTAAACATATTATAATGTAAACATAAACTGTGGTCTTTTTCACCAATGGGTTTGAAGGATGGTGGCAAGTGTTGACTTGTTAAACTATGCCTTTAAAACTGAAAACTACTTACCTACAGTAGCTCTATTTAAATACACTATCGAAAACATAATCTACTCCCCTCTGTCAATCATCGTGTTTCTCAGTGTGGATTTGTAAACACACTTGTTAAACAATACTTAAAATAGTACGCATTTTCAATGCGCTGTTCATATTGTAAAATGCGTTTATACCAATGTGACTCTACAGCAGTTGCACAGCCGCACTTTTATATAATTCAGGTCAAAGCCAGATAAACAGTGGAGGATAAACATCGCATGAAGGCGGGGCAATTGTTGTGCAATCATTTCAGGTCAAATTTACAGGTGCGTTTTATTCATGCCACACAGGTAGAGAATTGAGAGTGAAACCTGGCCCACTGGCATCGTGAATCATGGATCATGAGTCACCCGGACTTGTTGTGTTTGATTATGGTTGCTATACAAGCCATCAAATCTACACCACGAAGAGAGTTGATGAACAAGTAGGAGAGTGTGTAACTGGATTACATTCATGTGCACAGGCGTTTCAGATGTGAATATGAAATAAGGTCGACTCAAACGCCACTCTTTAGGATTTGGCACACTCAATAACATTTTAATTGATAAATTAAGATCAACAAACCATAATCAAATGGGTCATGCATCGATGTACCAATTGTGGTTACGGACTGCTTAAGAAGAAAATGATGAATGCAGATTCGAAGCGAGTTTAAACATGAATCTACACCATTTAAATATATTTTAAACAACCCGTTGCAAACATGACAGTAATTTGAAATGTAGCACTGTACATCAGAACAATTTGAAAAACGTTAGAGATTTTAAACTGTCCAAAAAGAAAGGAGGAAAATAAATGTATTTTTACATAATACAGGTTTTTTGGGTAAGATCGCGTAAATATAAAAAAAATGTCGGTAAACCCACCACCACCCGACACAGCCAATTAGTAAGGTTTGTCACTTAAACAGAACATGCCAATTCGTTACTAGTACAGCACACCGGTTGTGTGTTAGAGAGCAAAGCCACAACATTAACAATCTGAGTACGACGTTTCGCCAGTAATTACAACCATCATCATCAGGAGGCAGCCAGATTTGTGGATTTTAAAATGTAGATTAATTTAAATCTAAATTTAAAAACATATAGAGAAACTGGAACATTATTAATACAGAATTTGGTGGGACATATGTTGAAAAGAGACTGACTCCAGCTTAGCTTGCAAGAACTAAGAGACACTGTGTGGCCATGTGGCCTTAATGAGAGAGACTGACTCCAGCTTAGCTTGCAAGCACTAAGAGACACAGTGTGGCCATGTGGCCTTAATGAGAGGGACTCACTCCAGCTTAGCTTGCAAGAACTAAGAGACACTGTGGCCATGTGGCCTTAATGAGACTCACTCCAGCTTGGCTTGCAAGAACTAAGAGACACAGTGTGGCCATGTGGCCTTAATGAGAGAGACTGACTCCAGCTTAGCTTGCAAGAACTAAGAGACACAGTGTGGCCATGTGGCCTTAATGAGAGAGACCGGCAGAACAAAGTTGACGTTGGAATGAAGACAAATGGATGAGGAAGGACACGGACTGCGTTTCACGCATCGCAGAGTGCGTCTCGAAACCTTACCACGCCTACATATATTAACGGACATCGATTACAGTGGTCCCATTAGATTTACAATTAGTCTGAATCTTTAGTACAAATTTAATGCCTAGGAATATAAAACATGTTGTAAGAGAATACAGGTCGCTTAAACAAATTCAAATATTGCTTACTACAACCAAAGCTCTTTGAAGAGTCGTAATTTAAAATCAAATGGCAGAGCAAAAGATTTTCATTAATTTCACTGCTTCCATTATAACATTAACGAACCTGTGGTGGGCCCATTGCTTGCATATTAAACACTCAACACGAGTCATTGTTATTGACTTCTTGCCGTTTCAGTGGCACATATCGCACAATATATACACAATTTTGCCATCTTCTTTGGTTATTTCGGTAAAGTCACGTAGAATAAGATAAAATAATAAATTGATAAAATAAAATAATAATATTCTCACGACGTTTCCGCCACAACACAAGTGGCCTTCATCAGACAGTCTCGTCCCCTTCACCTGATGAAGGCCGCTTGTGTTGTGGCCGAAAACGTCGTGAGAATATTATTGTGTTATTTTATTTTATCAATTTATTATTTTATTCTCATTCTACGTGACTTTACCGAAAGAACCAAAGAAGATGAATCCTTGCAGTCACGAAAGCTTTAAATCGAAATTTTGCCATCGTCTGTTTTGCAAAATATCGTCGCCAGAACATTTATCTTAAGTGCATTATTCCTGACCAAATGTTAACGATTAACAAAAGCGCAATAATTAAGGTTGCGCATAAAAACCTCACACGAGGCGAAAAATCCCTCAAGGGCCCATAAACTACAATCGCGTTTAAACACATAAACTGTACGTATATATCAATGCACACATTGTGTAGCAGCAGCATGATTATTATTAAACTCACCTTTAATAACGAGGCACATAAACACGAGTAAAAGTGTCAATATTAATGTGCCACTGTACACGACGTGACGTAGCTGAGGCCCCGCCGCCCCCCCCGGTGAACGGTGACGCAACGCGTACAGTGCCCGCGTCACGGATTGGCGCCTCGCGTGCACAGAGCGAGGCAGCAGCAGAGCCAGAGGGGGGGCGGCGTTGCCTAGGCGACGTCGGCACCCTCACGATCGACTCCACGGACAAGCTGTGTGTCACGTGGTGACGCCCACACCACCAACACCACCCGCCCCTTACTGGACGTCTGTGAACAAGAGCTTCATAGCGCTTCGGATTTCTCCAGGGTCGATACAGCGTGCGCGGCACCTGTACGCGGCGAGTCCTCGTTTAACGCGGTAGATGCGTTCCTGAAAAGTGCCGCGTTAAGCGGAAACTATTTTCCTCCCGTAAATAATAATAATGTCCACGCACGGTAAGATGGGGGTCCAAATAACTTGAGGGGACGCCGCCTCGTTACCGTCTCATCTCGCTCAACCGCGCAGCTCAAGAAAGTAGTCCGCTCAGAAAGCGCGTTGTGACGGAGAAAACGCGTTGTAGTGAAAACGCGTTATCGTGTGAACACGCGGGACAGACCCAGGTGTTGTGGGTTAACTCCCCGAGATAAACTTTCTTCCAAATTTGCGTTTCATACGCCCGGCGCTCCGCCAATAATTGTTGTGAGCGTCGCTCCTCTGCCCTCTGTTGTTCATGGAGGGAGACTGCACCCCAGTGCCCAGTATCATCCTCCGCGAGCCTCTTCAAAATGCTGAACTTGACACCGCTGGAAGCAGTCATCGGCCTTGACCTCACCTCACAACAGTGCAATTTTAACAGCTCAACATCAAAACACAATGATGGGTCGCTTGCACCAATCGCACAACACCACAGCATTGACTCTCAGCTGTTACATTTTGATTTAAAGCTTTAGTGACTGCAGAGATTCATATTCTTGGTTCTTTCAAATTTTCTTGTGGTTTTCACACCTGATGATGATTGCTTGTGTTGCAATCAAAAGGTCGCGATAATTTTATTGTTTTATATTTGTATTATTTTATTGTTTCCCTTCGACGTGACTTTCCCGAAAGAACCAAGAATATGAATCCTAGCTGTTTCTTGTGTAGAGGGGGTCACGTGTGTCACCATAATTGCCCTTATCCTACAACTCGTGCTGCGTAATATTTTCCTTTCCATATTACCTGTGACACACATAATGAGGACAACCGGTAAGTCAAATGAAACCAGAGGTGGGAAACCTGTTCTTTATAATATTTTTAATAAGCAATTTTAACACGACTTTTAGAAACACCGATGCAGCTATACACGTGCCACATTGTCCAGAAATTCAGTTGATACTAATAGGGTTTATTTGCCAGTATTGTACATTATTTAAATTACATTTGTTTGGGCGGCAGGGTGGTGCAGTGGTCACGCCCGTGCATGACATCTTCTGAAGGACTGCCTGGCTTCGCTTTTCTCATTCTGGTCCCTTTCTCTGTATGGGTTTACTCCCATAGCAAAACAACAACATACAATGTAACTGGTACTAGCCAAACATCCAAATTACTCCTGCGAAAAGTTGGCAGGCCCCTCCTGAACAAGAGTCTTGAGACTCAGTGAGATTGCTTGTGTGGCGATCGAAACATCGTGATCCATTATTATTTTTTCTACTTACGTGACTTTACCGAAAGAACCAAAGAGTAAGGATTCCTGCAGTCACGACAGCGTCAAATCAAGATTAATGAGTGTTTTGCATGTGGGAGGAAATCGGAGCACCTGGAGAAATCCAATCAAATGCTCTATCACAAATCTACATATGGAACAGGCAGAGTCCACATTATTCGACACCGCCTTCTCTACCTCCTTGACGACCAAGGGGTGGGAGTTGTCGCAACATTTTTGTAATCCACCAACCCTCACCTCCACGTAGTCGTGGATTACAGGCATACATAGCCACCACAACCATCCGGCTAAAGTAGCTGTAATGCACATCTAAAATTCTACAAAAGTTGACGGGGCAAATGTCGTAGGTCAATTGGTTTGATTTCTATGCGCATTAACCAGTCTCTAACGTATGCACATTTAGATTCGCATTCGGCCGCCAATGGAACAGGTGGAGTCCAAAAGCTAAGTGGATGTACTGATTGTATCTTCATTGCGGGACTCATCCAGCAGTGGATTGACATGGGTTTCAGGTATCCACGTGGAGACGGGCAATAAACACTGGGGCCACCTGGCGGTAAATGTTTGCCGGTGCACATTGGGACCGGCTTACACGTCACTAGCCCCAGGCAGCCCCCAGCCACTGGCGTGCAACACAGCGAAGGGAATCTCCCACCAATGAGAACCACGCACAACCCAGGGTGCAGTCCTATAACTTGGACTCGCAAACACAACAAAACCCATAGCCGCCAACCCACACGGTTTACCCGTATTCTGTTGGGGGGGAGTGAGTTGTCAGGTCCATACGGCAGACGGCCGTTTCAATACGGGCAACATTTTGTTAAGTTTATTTGTGTTTCTCCCTTGTCATGGGACTTATAAGGGGCACGGGGTGACCAACAAGGTCTGAATTATTCTGTAATAAGATAGGCACTGATGAGGGGTTGACAGCGATGCAAACCCCACACAATACAAAACGCCAAACGGCCAGTAACAATAAAAAATAATAATACATAACTGTCCAATGAGTAATTAGATAATTAAGATCAAAGAAACGCGTTCCTTAAATTGATCAAGTTTATTGTTGCAAGAGTTTGGGAAAACAGGAAGACCGGGTGTGGATTCCAGAGTGGAGCAGTGCAAACTGATAAATCTGAAAAGAAGAGTGAGGTGACCTGCATGGTGGTGAGCGGGTGGGTGAGTAAATGGGTGAGTGTTTGAGTAAACGAGTGGAGGAGTGTGTGATAGGGTGATTGAGTCAGTGACCGGATGAGTGGGTGACTGGATGCGTGGGTGACTGAATGCGTGGGTGACTGAATGCGTGGGTGATTAGATGAGTGGGTGATTGAGTGGGTGACTAAATGAGTGGGTGACTAGATGAGTGGGTGAGTGGGTTATAGGGTGATTGCGTGGATGACTGGATGAGTGGGTGACTGGATGCGTGGCTGATTTGATGAGTGGGTGATAGGGTGATTGAGTGGGTGACTGAATGAGTGGGTGACTGGATGAGTGGGTGACTGAATGAGTGGGTGACTGGATGAGTGGTTAACTGGATGAGTGGGTGATAGGGTGATTGAATTAGTGACGAGATGAGTGTGTGATAGGGTGATTGAGTTAGTGACTGGATGAGTTAGTGACTGGATGAATGTGTGATAGGGTGATTGGGTTAGTGACTGGATGAGTGGGTGACCGAGTTGTTTAGTTGAGTGCGTTGTTGTGAACTGCAGTGAGGCGCGGTGGTTGAACGCGGAGTGGATGAGACGAAGCGGTCAAAGTGTCTGGTAGACCGAGTCCCTTAACGTGGGTGGAGGGGGGAATCAACGAGGGGAAGTTCACTGCAACATTCACCACGGTGGTGCTAGTAGTCGCAGCGAAAAAAAGTGATACAGGGCTGACTGAATGAAGGTTGAGGCGAGGATGCAAGGTGGTGTAGAGGAGGCGAAGAGGAGGGTAGAGGAGGTGAGGTGGTGAGGAGGCGTAGAGGAGGGTGCCCCGCTCTTGGCGTTGATCTTGGTGAACACGTGTCCGCGCCCCGTCTCGTAGCTCTGCCCGGTGCTGATGCAGCCTCCACCGGCCGCAGCGCCCAGCGGCCTCGCCGAGTCCGTGCACAGCTCCGCTCTGAGCAAGCTCTCCATTGCACGCTGTCTGCTCGCAGCGACAAACACAACGTTAAACTTCCCCACCCCCCCCCGTCCCGTGTGGCCTCTAACACAGGGGTCCTCAACCCCCGGGTTGCAAGAGCACTTGCTTCAAGTACATTAAAACCCACTTTTTGGTGTAGATATGTAGATGACACTTTGGTTGTCTGGCGACATGGGAAGGATACACTTAATGAATGAATGTCTAAATCATCTCAATTCACAAAAACCGGCCATCCAGTTCACCATGGAAATGGAGGTGAATAACACACTCCCTTTCCTGGATATTTTGCTCGGACGAGGCCTAAATGGTAAAGTAACACACACAGCATTTACCGAAAGGGAACACATACTGATGCCTATCTGAATGCAGATTGGCATCATCACCCCGAACAGAAATCCTTTCTCAACAAGATGCTCATACATCTGGCTAAAACAGTGTCAGATGGTCAAAGTCTGAGGAGAGAGATTAAACATGTCAAAGAAACGCTACGATTGAATGTCTACAATAATGCTCAAATTAACAGAGCAGTGAATGCTAAACCAAGATCAAACAGTAATACTGCTGAATCAGGTTATTAAATAATTAAAATACCATATATCGTGGGAGTAACTGACAAATTAGCTAGTAGTCGCAGCTAAAAAAAAGTGATACATTAATGACAGGGCTGAATGAATGAAGGTTGAGGCAAGAATGCAGGGTGGTGTAGAGGAGGCGAAGAGGAGGGTAGAGGAGGTGAGGTGGTGAGGTGTTGAGGTGGCGTGGTGAGGAGGTGAGGTGGCGTGGTGAGGAGGTGAGGTGGCATGAGGAGGTGAGGTGGCGTGGTGAGGAGGTGAGGTGGCGTGGTGAGGTGGCGTAGTGAGGAGGCGTAGAGGAGGCGAGGAGAAGGGTAGAGGAGGTGAGGTGGTGAGGAGGCGTAGAGGAGGCGTAGCGGAGGGTGCCCCGCTCTTGGCGTTGATCTTGGTGAGCACGTGTCCGCGCCCCGTCTCGTAGCTCTGCCCGGTGCTGATGCAGCCTCCACTGGCCGAAGCGCCCAGCGTCCTCGCCGAGTACGTGCCCAGCTCCGCTCTGAGCAAGCTCTCCATTGCGCGCTATCTGCTCTCAGCAACAGACACAACGATAAACTCCCCCCCCCCCCCCCGGTCCCGTGTGGCCTCTAAATACTTATTTCCTTGGGAGAGGTGATTTATCGGACGAGGCCTAAATGGTAAAATAACACACACAGCGTTTACCAAAAGGGAACGCATACTGATGCCTATCTGAATGCAGATTCGCATCATCACCCCGTACAGAAAACCTCTCTCATCAAGATGCTCATACATCTGGCTAAAACAGTGTCAGATGGTGAATGTCTGGGGAGAGAGATTGAACATGTCAAAGAAACGCTACGATTGAATGTCTACAATAATGCTCAAATATCGATTTAAAGCTTTCGTGACTGCAATGATTCATCTTCTTTGGTTCTTTCGGTAAAGTCACGTAGAATGAGAATAAAATAATAAATTGATATTTTATCAAATAATAAATTGATATTTTATCAATTTATTATTTTATTCTCATTCTACGTGACTTTACCGAAAGAACCAAAGAAAATGCTCAAATAATTAACAGCAATGAATGCTAAACCAAGATCGAACAGCAATACTGCTGAATCAGGTTATTAAACAATTAAAATACCATATATCGTCGGAGTAATTGAGAAATTAGCTCGAGTTTTGGAAAAGCAAAAATCTAAACATCTAAGTAAGATTTGGCACGGTACACAAAATTCAAAAAATAGTATCTTGTACTTAAGATGAATTGCCTAAGTTGTCAACGGATGGTGTGTATCGGATTAATGGCTTATGTGGCAGATGTTATATTGGACAGATGGGACGTAACATTAGCGTAAGACTAAAGGAACACCAAATAAATATTAAAAACTCTCAAACATAACTGTCGGAAGTTGCAGTACATGCTTGCCAACAAGAACACTTAATGTATTTTGATAACGATGAAGTGTTGTGTAAAACTCATTATTACTGGTCAAGACTAATTTGAGAATCCATTGAAACTGAGAAAATTTGTATTATTTTAACCTCTCTGACAGCTATAGGCTTAGTGCGGCCTGGAAGCGTATTATTAAGTAATTGTAATTGTAAGATGAGGAGATGAAGGCAGAAGAAGAAGACGTGGGGCGATGTGGTGATGCGGTCGAACGTGGTGGCCCGAGGAGCGGAGGGAGAGATGGCGCGGGACGGGGCGGTGTGGAGAAGGTGGCAAGGACGGCGGACCCCACGTGAGTGGAACAAACGCGTGGAAGAAGAAGACATCTCACATTTATCATTACTTATAGAGGAAACATACTAATTAAATGATTACTAATCAATTATATAATTTCAATAATCCCTCTCCCCGCCTCTGATTTCTGCACCTGATGGGTTATGAAATTAGGACAATTTATTAAATATATTGTATACCATAAAATACAGCAATTGACTAAAAATATACGGCAATAGATGTAACCTCGCAGCAGTGAACGTGACGAAATTTCATCATGGAAATGTCCGCTGCACAAAACCTTGAGTTCATCGCCCCACACGTGGTACCTCAGCCTCAGGATGAAATAAATCATCAGGGAGTTCTCCGTGAGCATCGTGCGCGCTCCAAATCCAGAGTTGAGCCGTGGTCTCGGCACCCAGCCAGACGCCTTCTCTTCTTGGGGCAGTCGGAGTCCAGCGCGCTATCGAAGGGCACGTGGTGAACGCTCAGGACGTGTCTCTTGAGCTTCGACTTCTGCATCGCTCCGTACGAGCAGTCACTGCACGGGAAGGGCTTTTCCTCTGGAACACAAGACATCCACCGTTGAGCACACGCACGCGCTAATACATAATTTATTTATCACCATGCAGTGGATGCCATAGCATTACTATGTATATGGGACGTTTTATCAATCACGGTTGCTGAGCACAGGCCCAAAGGCCCAAAATGCCAAATGGCCAGCAACAAATACCTCCGATTAGCACGGTTGGCTACGTATGGTACGAAAGAAGTTCAACATACGTACAAATAGTAGAAAAGCAAGATACTGATTTCCTGAAAAATATCATAATACATTTTTGGGGCTTATTTTGAAGCCCCAACATTTTGCACTTCTTTGTGTGGTTGATGTTGATGCAGAGCAACAACTATAATTAACATTGAGGTGGTTGAGCCAGATTATTCTATTACAGCTCATTAATTACACAATAATTACCTGCAATAGAACGAGTAAATACACATGGAAGTTAGGTGTGAGTACAATGAAGAGGAAATTCCCATCGTGGAAATGACTCGGTCTATACATTCAAAAATGTTCCCTAAATTTACCCACTTGTTTAAGTAAAATTTACCCCGGTTAAGAAATAGATAATTTTTGGAATTTGTCAAGCAATGTATTTTTCTCAGTTTCCTTCCAATGGTGCTATTGGCTCCATGTCATGAGATGAAGTATCCCTGTGCAACTCTCACACAGCAGTGAACCACCTCATGTAAGGGAACAGCTCGTGGAAGAAGATATCATTGCACTGCTCATGACATCCCTTCGTGACCGTTTTTTATCCACTAGGAGGTTATTGCAATTTCCTACACATCACGCGACATCAGAAGTGTTTGCTGGAAGAAGTGTTTGGTAACTGGATAAGACCATCAATGAGAAGCCAGTTTAATCATGGCTCGGTGACTGAAACCCAGAGTTTCATGGTTTAACCCAACATCCGAGCAGCACCACATCAGATCTCTAGACTCCTCAGCGCAGGCATACAGATATGGTCAACATATGCGTACATTAACTAATTTGTGAAATTATGAATTACATCCAAATGAAATGTAGTGTGTGCATTACTCGGACGTACCGAAAGGTGCCAGGTTGGGTTCATCCACCTTGGGGATGTTCCGCTCCACGCAGCCTCCTGCTTCCGTGCAGTCCATCCTCTTGATGTCCGAATTCTGGCTGTTGCTACTGCTGCAATTGGTGACGCTGGTGGTGGTCTTCTTTCTTTTAATGGACTTAGGTCTACGTCGCTTTTCCTTCTTCTTCTGCTGCAAGGCCATCAACACTTTCATGCTCGTAATAGGATCGAGAGCAGCGTATGGTTTATTCTCACTGACTGGTGAAGCAGTTTGTTGATGTGGAACTAGGCCAAAGCATTCAGGAAAATTGGATTTCATGTCATTTATCTTAACGCCGCAATCTTTTGTCGAAGCGTAATCATGTTCAGGCTTCGGTCTGTACAAGAACTGTGCGTGAAGACTTTCATGAGTTTTCAGGATTTCAATAGGACATAAAACTCCGCAGACTGAGCACATCTCATAGGGCGATGGTGGATTCAACACCGCATTGGCAAAACTGCCGTTATTCACCAAGCCTGGTGCACCCTTTATCACGTAATCCTTCTCGTGGGTCTTCACATGCCTTTTAAATTTTCCTAGCTGTTCAAACCTTTGTCCACATATGCAGCACCATTGGTCATGGGTCTCTTTGTGCGTTGTTACGTGGGCTTCTAGGCACCATGCCAGTTGGAATTTTTTCCCACAGACGTCACAAGAGATAAGTTTTTTCGGTCTTGTAACTCTACCGGATTGAGGTGGGGTTGAGACGGGTGCTGATGAAGTGCCATCGATGGTAAAGGCAATTCTCCCAGCACCACCATGACTCACAGCGGAGTTGCTCTCGCACATCTGAAACAAAGACAAAGGTCACGCGCATGACACCCGTGTCACGAGTGTACTCACAAAGGCATACTTAAGGTGACATAAGATTCATATATACTACAACTCATTATACCAGAACTCCACAATATTGCAGTTCCTATCATGTACGATTTTACTCCTCTTATCCACCCAAATAATATTTTGTTTCTAAACAACAATGACCAACTACCTCCATTTTCCTAATGTTACCCACCAAATAGGCCTTTCTGTATATACACACCAACAATATAATGATTGCACCACACGTTCACTCCACTATTCACAACACTCTGACTTGCAATCTCCATAAAGATTGTAATATCATTTATGTACGAGGGCCAGTTAAAAAGTTTTGAGAATGGACACTTTTTTTACAAACAACTACGTAAAATAGTCTTCAATAAAAGTACAGTATAGTACTATTAATGGCACTTATACGTGAACGTCATTATCTCTCATGCTAATTATTACAATGTTAAATAGTTACCCAGGAAAGCTTCATTGAGTCTAAGTACTGCATTTTCAGAAAGGTCCCATTGCATTGAGATGTTTGTGTGAGTGGAACCCATAGAGAGCCCACCTTGCAAATGGGGAAATAACACAACTCCGCACTAATGGATTCAACCCACACACCCAAAGCATTCCCTGTTCAACAAAGTATTCAAATCAAGTTATTTTCTTTTTACCACAGTACTTTATGGAATCCTCAATAATTAATGCATTTTAGAAGTATTAAACTATACTTGAAGATGTGTGAGAATGTAATTCTGCAGATGCAAGCACAGGCAAACTCGTATCTGCATATACAAGTTTCTGGGCCTCCTCACTTCACCAAACCCGCATTGACCGGCATGGTGAAGTATGGTTAAACAACTCCCACGAACGACATGGTGTGGGGGAGGCCTCTATCAAAACGCTGGATCGACAAAGGGCTGATACATGTCACGACATTGTACATTAAGACCGTTCTCTCGTCAGCACAAGCCGTCTATGTGGACAATAGAGGGCACGACACACGTGTACACGATGTTTGTGTGCGTATATTCAGCGTGTGCATCACGTCATAATTATATAAGGTCGCGATTATGCTCAAAACGAACCAAATGTATAACATCACGAATAACTTTGGAGGTCTCCAGAGCCTGAACAATATTTGAAGTAGACACTGACCCTTGTCACGAGTTCTTATGAACTATAAACTAAACTATAAACTATTTTTATTTAACCAGGTAAGGCCCACTGAGCTATATAACTCTTATCAGAAGCGACCTGGACACAAATGATAGCTCAACGAAAGTGGCTTATCATGTCGACATTTATAGCAGTCAAGTACTCTAAACTCACGTTTCTAAATGTGGAGGGGAAAACCGAAGGACCAGGAGAAGAATCTACGCGACCACAGGGGAAAAAAATAAACAAATACAGAGCAGGCGTCAGGGTCTCGATGGAACCTCCACGCTGCTGTAGGCCTAGCGAGGTAGTTAACATCTCGACACCGCGGCGCCCCTTATTAAAAGATTAACCATGTCTAGCAAGGTTATTGACTGATTTCACTCGACTCACGGCACCACAAGTAATGTATTAAACAAATAAAACAATAATAAAGTAGAGAGGCGCTACTTACATTTAACAATGTTGTTGTTAACTTTAAAAGGAGCGCGCTTCTGTCTGGCTTGCAGTCCGGCGATCGCGGTCTCCACTTCCTGGATAAGCCACGCCCGTCGCGGCTATGCCCCGCCCACTGTCGTGCAAGCCACGCCCCTGCGGATCGGGCCAAGCTCATCCCACGGTGAAAGCTCCACAATCGGAATCTTTATTTACAGACAGTCCTCGACTTACGAACGCCCAAATTACAAACAGCCGCCCTTCAGAACCAACTGGCATGAAATATAAATTATTTTATATCGCCTGAAAACGCGAACTCGCGCTTGTGAGTGAGTGCGCGTGCGTGAGTGTGAGCAGGGGGCACAGGTGGTGCATCAGCCAGTCATCTCAGTCATCTCAGTCAGTCGACCCGTGGCACCACCTGGATCTGCCCCGTGACCTCTTGCCAGCGGGCGTTCGACACTTCACGTGGCCTCAAGGTGCACATGGCCTGGCACAAGCGTCGTGGTGACGTCACCGCCACTTAGTGGCGAATGGCGGTTGTTGTTGTTGTTGTGAGACAGTGAGAGAGTGTGAGGTCGACTCAGCCTCAGATGAGTTCCTGGTGAGGAGTGGAGTGAACACCGCTACTGGGGGAGACAAAGGCGACCGTGGAGGAGAATCCTCCAGGTGCTCACTGATACACTCACCAACTTTACCTCACCAATGACACCTCACCCACCTCACCACCCCAATTACACCTCACCAATCACACCACACTCACCTCACTCACCAAACACCAACTCCACTCACCGCACAAATGGCACTCATCACACCTACTACACTCATCTCACCCACTACATTCACCACACCAACCACTACATTCACCACACCAACCACTACATTCACCACACCAACCACTATATTCACCACACCAACCACTACATTCACCACACCAACCACTACATTCACCACACCAACCACTACATTCACCACACAACCCACTACATTCACTACACCAACCACTACATTCACCACACCAACCACTACATTCACCACACCACCCACTACATTCACCACACCAACCACACAGTCACCATACTGACTGCACCCATCTCATCCACTGCACCAACCTCACTCATCTCACCAATCAAAACTCATCTCAACGACCGCAATTCACCACATTACATGCTGCCATCTACATCAGTGGCCAGCAGATGGCAGCATCTACAGGCCACATTCTTGGCCAGTCGATGGCAGCATGGAACGGAGGTTACCGAGCAATCTATAAACGTACGATATTTATTTTGGCTCTCTACGAGGCGTGAGATCTCAGGTAGGTCTGGTTACTCACACGTACACATTATTTGCTGAGGAATTGGCAAGACATCCCAAGCAGAATCCTAAAAATTAGAGACTCAACAAGGCATCTGTGGATGAAGTCAGGCCCGTGTCTGTCTGCTCGATTATTTCATATCTGTCAACCCCTTATCAGGGCCGAGCTTATCACAGACCAATTCATACTTTATTGGTCACCCCGTGCCCTTATAAATCTCAACGTAGTGAAAACGCGTTATCGTGTGAACACGCGGGACAGACCCAGGTGTTGTGGGTTACCTCCCCGAGATAAACTTTCTTCCAACTTTGTCTTTTATACGCCCGGCGCTCCGCCAATTATTGTTGTGAGCGTCGCTCCTCTGCCCTCTGTTGTTCATGGAGGGAGACTGCACCCCATTGCCCAGTATCATCCTCCGCGAGCCTCTTCAAAATGCTGATCTTGACACCGCTGGAAGCAGTTATCGGCCTTGACCTCACCTCACAACAGTGCAATTTTAACAGCTCAACATCAAAACACAATGATGTGTTGCTTGCACCAATCGCACAACATCCCAGCATTGACTCTCAGCTGTTACTTGTGTAGAGGGGGTCACGTGTGTCACCATAATTGCCCTAATCCTACAACTCGTGCTGCATAATATTTTCCTTGCCATATTACCTGTGACACACATAATGAGGACAACCGGTAAGTCAAATGAAACCAGAGGTGAGAAACCTGTTCTTTATAATATTTTTAATAAGCAATTTGAACACGACTTTTAGAAACACCGATGCAGCTATACACGTGCCACATTGTCCACAAATTCAGTTGATACTAATAGGGTTTATTTGCGAGTATTGTACATTATTTAAATTACATTTGTTTGGGCGGCAGGGTGGTGCAGTGGTCACGCCCGTGCATGACATCTTCTGAAGGACTGCCTGGCTTCGCTTTCCTCATTCTGGTCCCTTTCTCTGTATGGGTTTACTCCCACAGCAAAACAACAACAACATACAATGTAACTGGTACTAGCCAAACATCCAAATTACTCCTGCGAAAAGTTGTCAGGCCCCTCCTGAACAAGAGTCTTGAGACTCAGTGAGATTGCTTGTGTGGCGATCGAAACGTCGTGATCCATTATTATTTTTTCTACCTACGTGACTTTACCGAAAGAACCAAAGAGTAAGGATTCCTGCAGTCACGAAAGCTTCAAATCAAGATTAATGAGTGTTTACATGTGGGAGGAAATCGGAGCACCTGGAGAAATCCAAGCAAATGGGGGGCCAACGCTCTATCACAAATCTACAGATGGAACAGGCGGAGTCCACATTATTCGACACCGCCTTCTCTACCTCCTTGACGACCAAGGGGTGGGAGTTGTCGCAACATTGTTGTGATCCACCAACCCTCACCTCCACGTAGTCGTGGATTACAGGCATACAAAGCCACCACAACCATCCGGCTAAAGTAGCTGTAATGCACATCTAAAATTCTACAAAAGTTGATGGGGCAAATGTCGTAGGTCAATTGGTTTGATTTCTATGCGCATTAACCAGTCTCTAACGTATGCACATTTAGATTCGCATTCGGCCGCCAATGGAACAGGTGGTGTCCAAAAGCAAAGTGGATGTACTGATTGTATCTTCATTGCGGGACTCATCCAGCAGTGGATTGACGTGGGTTTCAGGTATCCACGTGGAGACGGGCAATAAACACTGGGGCCACCTGGCGGTAAATGTTTGCCGGTGCACATTGGGACCGGCTTACACGTCACTAGCCCCAGGCAGCCGCCAGCCACTGGCGTGCAACACAGCGAAGGGAATCTCCCACCAATGAGAACCACGCACAACCCAGGGTGCAGTCCTATAACTTGGACTCGCAAACACAACAAAACCCATAGCCGCCAACCCACACGGTTTACCCGTATTCTGTTGGGGGAAAGTGAGTTGTCAGGTCCATACGGCAGACGGCCGTTTCAATACGGGCAACATTTTTGTTAAGTTTATTTGTGTGTTTCTCCCTTGTCATGGGACTTATAAGGGGCACGGGGTGACCAACAAGGTCTGAATTGTTCTGTAATAAGGTAGGCACTGATGAGGGGTTGACAGCGATGCAAACCCCACACAATACAAAACGCCAAACGGCCAGTAACAATAAAAAATAATAATACATAACTGTCCAATGAGTAATTAGATAATTAAGATCAAAGAAACGCATTCCTTAAATTGATCAAGTTTATTGTTGCAAGAGTTTGGGAAAACAGGAAGACCGGGAGTGGATTCCAGAGTGGAGCAGTGCAAACTGATAAATCTGAAAAGAAGAGTGAGGTGACCTGCATGGTGGTGAGTGGGTGGGTGAGTAAATGGGTGAGTGTTTGAGTAAACGAGTGGAGGAGTGTGTGATAGGGTGATTGAGTCAGTGACCGGATGAGTGGGTGACTGGATGCGTGGGTGACTGAATGCGTGGGTGATTAGATGAGTGGGTGATTGAGTGGGTGACTAAATGAGTGGGTGACTAGATGAGTGGGTGACTGGATGAGTGGGTGATAGGGTGATTTAATTAGTGACTAGATGAGTATGTGATAGGGTGATTGAGTGGGTGACTGGATGAGTGGGTTATAGGGTGATTGCGTGGATGACTGGATGAGTGGGTGACTGGATGCGTGGCTGATTTGATGAGTGGGTGATAGGGTGATTGAGTGGGTGACTGAATGAGTGGGTGACTGGATGAGTGGGTGACTGAATGAGTGGGTGACTGAATGAGTGGGTGACTGGATGAGTGGTTAACTGGATGAGTGGGTGATAGGGTGATTGAATTAGTGACGAGATGAGTGTGTGATAGGGTGATTGAGTTAGTGACTGGATGAGTTAGTGACTGGATGAATGTGTGATAGGGTGATTGGGTTAGTGACTGGATGAGTGGGTGACCGAGTTGTTTAGTTGAGTGCGTTGTTGTGAACTGCAGTGAGGCGCGGTGGTTGAACGCGGAGTGGATGAGACGAAGCGGTCAAAGTGTCTGGTAGACCGAGTCCCTTAACGTGGGTGGAGGGGGGAATCAACGAGGGGAAGTTCACTGCAACATTCACCACGGTGGTGCTAGTAGTCGCAGCGAAAAAAAGTGATACAGGGCTGACTGAATGAAGGTTGAGGCCAGGATGCAAGGTGGTGTAGAGGAGGCGAAGAGGAGGGTAGAGGAGGTGAGGTGGTGAGGAGGCGTAGAGGAGGGTGCCCCGCTCTTGGCGTTGATCTTGGTGAACACGTGTCCGCGCCCCGTCTCGTAGCTCTGCCCGGTGCTGATGCAGCCTCCACAGGCCGCAGCGCCCAGCGGCCTCGCCGAGTCCGTGCACAGCTCCGCTCTGAGCAAGCTCTCCATTGCACGCTGTCTGCTCGCAGCGACAAACACAACGTTAAACTTCCCCACCCCCCCCCCGTCCCGTGTGGCCTCTAACACAGGGGTCCTCAACCCCCGGGTTGCAAGAGCACTTGCTTCAAGTACATTAAAACCCACTTTTTGGTGTAGATATGTAGATGACACTTTGGTTGTCTGGCGACATGGGAAGGATACACTTAATGAATGAATGTCTAAATCATCTCAATTCACAAAAACCGGCCATCCAGTTCACCATGGAAATGGAGGTGAATAACACACTCCCTTTCCTGGATATTTTGCTCGGACGAGGCCTAAATGGTAAAGTAACACACACAGCATTTACCAAAAGGGAACACATACTGATGCCTATCTGAATGCAGATTGGCATCATCACCCCGAACAGAAATCCTTTCTCAACAAGATGCTCATACATCTGGCTAAAACAGTGTCAGATGGTCAAAGTCTGAGGAGAGAGATTAAACATGTCAAAGAAACGCTACGATTGAATGTCTACAATAATGCTCAAATTAACAGAGCAGTGAATGCTAAACCAAGATCAAACAGTAATACTGCTGAATCAGGTTATTAAATAATTAAAATACCATATATCGTGGGAGTAACTGACAAATTAGCTAGTAGTCGCAGCTAAAAAAAAGTGATACATTAATGACAGGGCTGAATGAATGAAGGTTGAGGCAAGAATGCAGGGTGGTGTAGAGGAGGCGAAGAGGAGGGTAGAGGAGGTGAGGTGGTGAGGTGTTGAGGTGGCGTGGTGAGGAGGTGAGGTGGCGTGAGGAGGTGAGGTGGCGTGGTGAGGAGGTGAGGTGGCGTGGTGAGGTGGCGTAGTGAGGAGGCGTAGAGGAGGCGAGGAGAAGGGTAGAGGAGGTGAGGTGGTGAGGAGGCGTAGAGGAGGCGTAGAGGAGGGTGCCCCGCTCTTGGCGTTGATCTTGGTGAGCACGTGTCCGCGCCCCGTCTCGTAGCTCTGCCCGGTGCTGATGCAGCCTCCACTGGCCGAAGCGCCCAGCGTCCTCGCCGAGTACGTGCCCAGCTCCGCTCTGAGCAAGCTCTCCATTGCGCGCTATCTGCTCTCAGCAACAGACACAACGATAAACTCCCCCCCCCCCCCCCCCGGTCCCGTGTGGCCTCTAAATACTTATTTCCTTGGGAGAGGTGATTTATCGGACGAGGCCTAAATGGTAAAATAACACACACAGCGTTTACCAAAAGGGAACGCATACTGATGCCTATCTGAATGCAGATTCGCATCATCACCCCGTACAGAAAACCTCTCTCATCAAGATGCTCATACATCTGGCTAAAACAGTGTCAGATGGTGAATGTCTGGGGAGAGAGATTGAACATGTCAAAGAAACGCTACGATTGAATGTCTACAATAATGCTCAAATATCGATTTAAAGCTTTCGTGACTGCAATGATTCATCTTCTTTGGTTCTTTCGGTAAAGTCACGTAGAATGAGAATAAAATAATAAATTGATATTTTATCAAATAATAAATTGATATTTTATCAATTTATTATTTTATTCTCATTCTACGTGACTTTACCGAAAGAACCAAAGAAAATGCTCAAATAATTAACAGCAATGAATGCTAAACCAAGATCGAACAGCAATACTGCTGAATCAGGTTATTAAACAATTAAAATACCATATATCGTGGGAGTAATTGAGAAATTAGCTCGAGTTTTGGAAAAGCAAAAATCTAAACATCTAAGTAAGATTTGGCACGGTACACAAAATTCAAAAAATAGTATCTTGTACTTAAGATGAATTGCCTAAGTTGTCAACGGATGGTGTGTATCGGATTAATGGCTTATGTGGCAGATGTTACATTGGACAGATGGGACGTAACATTAGCGTAAGACTAAAGGAACACCAAATAAATATTAAACACTCTCAAACATAACTGTCGGAAGTTGCAGTACATGCTTGCCAACAAGAACACTTAATGTATTTTGATAACGATGAAGTGTTGTGTAAAACTCATTATTACTGGTCAAGACTAATTCGAGAATCCATTGAAACTGAGAAAATTTGTATTATTTTAACCTCTCTGACAGCTACAGGCTTAGTGCGGCCTGGAAGCGTATTATTAAGTAATTGTAATTGTAAGATGAGGAGATGAAGGCAGAAGAAGAAGACGTGGGGCGATGTGGTGATGCGGTCGAACGTGGTGGCCCGAGGAGCGGAGGGAGAGATGGCGCGGGACGGGGCGGTGTGGAGAAGGTGGCAAGGACGGCGGACCCCACGTGAGTGGAACAAACGCGTGGAAGAAGAAGACATCTCACATTTATCATTACTTATAGAGGAAACATACTAATTAAATGATTACTAATCAATTATATAATTTCAATAATCCCCCTCCCCGCCTCTGATTTCTGCACCTGATGGGTTATGAAATTAGGACAATTTATTAAATATATTGTATACCATAAAATACAGCAATTGACTAAAAATATACGGCAATAGATGTAACCTCGCAGCAGTGAACGTGACGAAATTTCATCATGGAAATGTCCGCTGCACAAAACCTTGAGTTCATCGCCCCACACGTGGTACCTCAGCCTCAGGATGAAATAAATCATCAGGGAGTTCTCCGTGAGCATCGTGCGCGCTCCAAATCCAGAGTTGAGCCGTGGTCTCGGCACCCAGCCAGACGCCTTCTCTTCTTGGGGCAGTCGGAGTCCAGCGCGCTATCGAAGGGCACGTGGTGAACGCTCAGGACATGTCTCTTGAGCTTCGACTTCTGCATCGCTCCGTACGAGCAGTCACTGCACGGGAAGGGCTTTTCCTCTGGAACACAAGACATCCACCGTTGAGCACACGCACGCGCTAATACATAATTTATTTATCACCATGCAGTGGATGCCATAGCATTACTATGTATATGGGACGTTTTATCAATCACGGTTGCTGAGCACAGGCCCAAAGGCCCAAAATGCCAAATGGCCAGCAACAAATACCTCCGATTAGCACGGTTGGCTACGTATGGTACGAAAGAAGTTCAACATACGTACAAATAGTAGAAAAGCAAGATACTGATTTCCTGAAAAATATCATAATACATTTTTGGGGCTTATTTTGAAGCCCCAACATTTTGCACTTCTTCGTGTGGTTGATGTTGATGCAGAGCAACAACTATAATTAACATTGAGGTGGTTGAGCCAGATTATTCTATTACAGCTCATTAATTACACAATAATTACCTGCAATAGAACGAGTAAATACACATGGAAGTTAGGTGTGAGTACAATGAAGAGGAAATTCCCATCGTGGAAATGACTCGGTCTATACATTCAAAAATGTTCCCTAAATTTACCCACTTGTTTAAGTAAAATTTACCCCGGTTAAGAAATAGATAATTTTTGGAATTTGTCAAGCAATGTATTTTTCTCAGTTTCCTTCCAATGGTGCTATTGGCTCCATGTCATGAGATGAAGTATCCCTGTGCAACTCTCACACAGCAGTGAACCACCTCATGTAAGGGAACAGCTCGTGGAAGGAGATATCATTGCACTGCTCATGACATCCCTTCGTGACCGTTTTTTATCCACTAGGAGGTTATTGCAATTTCCTACACATCACGCGACATCAGAAGTGTTTGCTGGAAGAAGTGTTTGGTAACTGGATAAGACCATCAATGAGAAGCCAGTTTAATCATGGCTCGGTGACTGAAACCCAGAGTTTCATGGTTTAACCCAACATCCGAGCAGCACCACATCAGATCTCTAGACTCCTCAGCGCAGGCATACAGATATGGTCAACATATGCGTACATTAACTAATTTGTGAAATTATGAATTACATCCAAATGAAATGTAGTGTGTGCATTACTCGGACGTACCGAAAGGTGCCAGGTTGGGTTCATCCACCTTGGGGATGTTCCGCTCCACGCAGCCTCCTGCTTCCGTGCAGTCCATCCTCTTGATGTCCGAATTCTGGCTGTTGCTACTGCTGCAATTGGTGACGCTGGTGGTGGTCTTCTTTCTTTTAATGGACTTAGGTCTACGTCGCTTTTCCTTCTTCTTCTGCTGCAAGGCCATCAACACTTTCATGCTCGTAATAGGATCGAGAGCAGCGTATGGTTTATTCTCACTGACTGGTGAAGCAGTTTGTTGATGTGGAACTAGGCCAAAGCATTCAGGAAAATTGGATTTCATGTCATTTATCTTAACGCCGCTATCTTTTGTCGAAGCGTAATCATGTTCAGGCTTCGGTCTGTACAAGAACTGTGCGTGAAGACTTTCATGAGTTTTCAGGATTTCAATAGGACATAAAACTCCGCAGACTGAGCACATCTCATAGGGCGATGGTGGATTCAACACCGCATTGGCAAAACTGCCGTTATTCACCAAGCCTGGTGCACCCTTTATCACGTAATCCTTCTCGTGGGTCTTCACATGCCTTTTAAATTTTCCTAGCTGTTCAAACCTTTGTCCACATATGCGGCACCATTGGTCATGGGTCTCTTTGTGCGTTGTTACGTGGGCTTCTAGGCACCATGCCAGTTGGAATTTTTTCCCACAGACGTCACAAGAGATAAGTTTTTTCGGTCTTGTAACTCTACTGGATTGAGGTGGGGTTGAGACGGGTGCTGATGAAGTGCCATCGATGGTAAAGGCAATTCTCCCAGCACCACCATGACTCACAGCGGAGTTGCTCTCGCACATCTGAAACAAAGACAAAGGTCACGCGCATGACACCCGTGTCACGAGTGTACTCACAAAGGCATACTTAAGGTGACATAAGATTCATATATACTACAACTCATTATACCAGAACTCCACAATATTGCAGTTCCTATCATGTACGATTTTACTCCTCTTATCCACCCAAATAATATTTTGTTTCTAAACAACAATGACCAACTACCTCCATTTTCCTAATGTTACCCACCAAATAGGCCTTTCTGTATATACACACCAACAATATAATGATTGCACCACACGTTCACTCCACTATTCACAACACTCTGACTTGCAATCTCCATAAAGATTGTAATATCATTTATGTACGAGGGCCAGTTAAAAAGTTTTGAGAATGGACACTTTTTTTACAAACAACTACGTAAAATAGTCTTCAATAAAAGTACAGTATAGTACTATTAATGGCACTTATACGTGAACGTCATTATCTCTCATGCTAATTATTACAATGTTAAATAGTTACCCAGGAAAGCTTCATTGAGTCTAAGTACTGCATTTTCAGAAAGGTCCCATTGCATTGAGATGTTTGTGTGAGTGGAACCCAGAGAGACCCCACCTTGCAAATGGGGAAATAACACAACTCCGCACTAATGGATTCAACCCACAAACTCAAAGCATTCCCTGTTCAACAAAGTATTCAAATCAAGTTATTTTCTTTTTACCACAGTACTTTATGGAATCCTCAATAATTAATGCATTTTAGAAATATTAAACTATACTTGAAGATGTGTGAGAATGTAATTCTGCAGATGCAAGCACAGGCAAACTCGTATCTGCATATACAAGTTTCTGGGCCTCCTCACTTCACCAAACCCGCATTGACCGGCATGGTGAAGTATGGTTAAACAACTCCCACGAACGACATGGTGTGGGGGAGGCCTCTATCAAAACGCTGGATCGACAAAGGGCTGATACATGTCACGACATTGTACATTAAGACCGTTCTCTCGTCAGCACAAGCCGTCTATGTGGACAATAGAGGGCACGACACACGTGTACACGATGTTTGTGTGCGTATATTCAGCGTGTGCATCACGTCATAATTATATAAGGTCGCGATTATGCTCAAAACGAACCAAATGTATAACATCACGAATAACTTTGGAGGTCTCCAGAGCCTGAACAATATTTGAAGTAGACACTGACCCTTGTCACGAGTTCTTATGAACTATAAACTAAACTATAAACTATTTTTATTTAACCAGGTAAGGCCCACTGAGCTATATAACTCTTATCAGAAGCGACCTGGACACAAATGATAGCTCAACGAAAGTGGCTTATCATGTCGACATTTATAGCAGTCAAGTACTCTAAACTCACGTTTCTAAATGTGGAGGGGAAAACCGAAGGACCAGGAGAAGAATCTACGCGACCACAGGGGAAAAAAATAAACAAATACAGAGCAGGCGTCAGGGTCTTGATGGAACCTCCACGCTGCTGTAGGCCTAGCGAGGTAGTTAACATCTCGACACCGCGGCGCCCCTTATTAAAAGATTAACCATGTCTAGCAAGGTTATTGACTGATTTCACTCGACTCACGGCACCACAAGTAATGTATTAAACAAATAAAACAATAATAAAGTAGAGAGGCGCTACTTACATTTAACAATGTTGTTGTTAACTTTAAAAGGAGCGCGCTTCTGTCTGGCTTGCAGTCCGGCGATCGCGGTCTCCACTTCCTGGATAAGCCACGCCCGTCGCGGCTATGCCCCGCCCACTGTCGTGCAAGCCACGCCCCTGCGGATCGGGCCAAGCTCATCCCACGGTGAAAGCCCCACAATCGGAATCTTTATTTACAGACAGTCCTCGACTTACGAACGCCCAAATTACAAACAGCCGCCCTTCAGAACCAACTGGCATGAAATATAAATTATTTTATATCGCCTGAAAACGCGAACTCGCGCTTGTGAGTGAGTGCGCGTGCGTGAGTGTGAGCAGGGGGCACAGGTGGTGCATCAGCCAGTCATCTCAGTCATCTCAGTCAGTCGACCCGTGGCACCACCTGGATCTGCCCCGTGACCTCCTGCCAGCGGGCGTTCGACACTTCACGTGGCCTCAAGGTGCACATGGCCTGGCACAAGCGTCGTGGTGACGTCACCGCCACTTAGTGGCGAATGGCGGTTGTTGTTGTTGTTGTGAGACAGTGAGAGAGTGTGAGGTCGACTCAGCCTCAGATGAGTTCCTGGTGAGGAGTGGAGTGAACACCGCTACTGGGGGAGACAAAGGCGACCGTGGAGGAGAATCCTCCAGGTGCTCACTGATACACTCACCAACTTTACCTCACCAATGACACCTCACCCACCTCACCACCCCAATTACACCTCACCAATCACACCACACTCACCTCACTCACCAAACACCAACTCCACTCACCGCACAAATGGCACTCATCACACCTACTACACTCATCTCACCCACTACATTCACCACACCAACCACTACATTCACCACACCAACCACTACATTCACCACACCAACCACTACATTCACCACACCAACCACTACATTCACCACACCAACCACTACATTCACCACACCAACCACTACATTCACCACACAACCCACTACATTCACTACACCAACCACTACATTCACCACACCAACCACTACATTCACCACACCACCCACTACATTCACCACACCAACCACACAGTCACCATACTGACTGCACCCATCTCATCCACTGCACCAACCTCACTCATCTCACCAATCAAAACTCATCTCAACGACCGCAATTCACCACATTACATGCTGCCATCTACATCAGTGGCCAGCAGATGGCAGCATCTACAGGCCACATTCTTGGCCAGTCGATGGCAGCATGGAACGGAGGTTACCGAGCAATCTATAAACGTACGATATTTATTTTGGCTCTCTACGAGGCGTGAGATCTCAGGTAGGTCTGGTTACTCACACGTACACATTATTTGCTGAGGAATTGGCAAGACATCCCAAGCAGAATCCTAAAAATTAGAGACTCAACAAGGCATCTGTGGATGAAGTCAGGCCCGTGTCTGTCTGCTCGATTATTTCATATCTGTCAACCCCTTATCAGGGCCGAGCTTATCACAGACCAATTCATACTTTATTGGTCACCCCGTGCCCTTATAAATCTCAACGTAGTGAAAACGCGTTATCGTGTGAACACGCGGGACAGACCCAGGTGTTGTGGGTTACCTCCCCGAGATAAACTTTCTTCCAACTTTGTCTTTTATACGCCCGGCGCTCCGCCAATTATTGTTGTGAGCGTCGCTCCTCTGCCCTCTGTTGTTCATGGAGGGAGACTGCACCCCAGTGCCCAGTATCATCCTCCGCGAGCCTCTTCAAAATGCTGATCTTGACACCGCTGGAAGCAGTTATCGGCCTTGACCTCACCTCACAACAGTGCAATTTTAACAGCTCAACATCAAAACACAATGATGTGTCGCTTGCACCAATCGCACAACATCCCAGCATTGACTCTCAGCTGTTACTTGTGTAGAGGGGGTCACGTGTGTCACCATAATTGCCCTAATCCTACAACTCGTGCTGCATAATATTTTCCTTGCCATATTACCTGTAACACACATAATGAGGACAACCGGTAAGTCAAATGAAACCAGAGGTGAGAAACCTGTTCTTTATAATATTTTTAATAAGCAATTTGAACACGACTTTTAGAAACACCGATGCAGCTATACACGTGCCACATTGTCCACAAATTCAGTTGATACTAATAGGGTTTATTTGCGAGTATTGTACATTATTTAAATTACATTTGTTTGGGCGGCAGGGTGGTGCAGTGGTCACGCCCGTGCATGACATCTTCTGAAGGACTGCCTGGCTTCGCTTTCCTCATTCTGGTCCCTTTCTCTGTATGGGTTTACTCCCACAGCAAAACAACAACAACATACAATGTAACTGGTACTAGCCAAACATCCAAATTACTCCTGCGAAAAGTTGTCAGGCCCCTCCTGAACAAGAGTCTTGAGACTCAGTGAGATTGCTTGTGTGGCGATCGAAACGTCGTGATCCATTATTATTTTTTCTACCTACGTGACTTTACCGAAAGAACCAAAGAGTAAGGATTCCTGCAGTCACGAAAGCTTCAAATCAAGATTAATGAGTGTTTACATGTGGGAGGAAATCGGAGCACCTGGAGAAATCCAAGCAAATGGGGGGCCAACGCTCTATCACAAATCTACAGATGGAACAGGCGGAGTCCACATTATTCGACACCGCCTTCTCTACCTCCTTGACGACCAAGGGGTGGGAGTTGTCGCAACATTTTTGTGATCCACCAACCCTCACCTCCACGTAGTCGTGGATTACAGGCATACAAAGCCACCACAACCATCCGGCTAAAGTAGCTGTAATGCACATCTAAAATTCTACAAAAGTTGATGGGGCAAATGTCGTAGGTCAATTGGTTTGATTTCTATGCGCATTAACCAGTCTCTAACGTATGCACATTTAGATTCGCATTCGGCCGCCAATGGAACAGGTGGTGTCCAAAAGCAAAGTGGATGTACTGATTGTATCTTCATTGCGGGACTCATCCAGCAGTGGATTGACGTGGGTTTCAGGTATCCACGTGGAGACGGGCAATAAACACTGGGGCCACCTGGCGGTAAATGTTTGCCGGTGCACATTGGGACCGGCTTACACGTCACTAGCCCCAGGCAGCCGCCAGCCACTGGCGTGCAACACAGCGAAGGGAATCTCCCACCAATGAGAACCACGCACAACCCAGGGTGCAGTCCTATAACTTGGACTCGCAAACACAACAAAACCCATAGCCGCCAACCCACACGGTTTACCCGTATTCTGTTGGGGGAAAGTGAGTTGTCAGGTCCATACGGCAGACGGCCGTTTCAATACGGGCAACATTTTTGTTAAGTTTATTTGTGTGTTTCTCCCTTGTCATGGGACTTATAAGGGGCACGGGGTGACCAACAAGGTCTGAATTGTTCTGTAATAAGGTAGGCACTGATGAGGGGTTGACAGCGATGCAAACCCCACACAATACAAAACGCCAAACGGCCAGTAACAATAAAAAATAATAATACATAACTGTCCAATGAGTAATTAGATAATTAAGATCAAAGAAACGCATTCCTTAAATTGATCAAGTTTATTGTTGCAAGAGTTTGGGAAAACAGGAAGACCGGGAGTGGATTCCAGAGTGGAGCAGTGCAAACTGATAAATCTGAAAAGAAGAGTGAGGTGACCTGCATGGTGGTGAGTGGGTGGGTGAGTGTTTGAGTAAACGAGTGGAGGAGTGTGTGATAGGGTGATTGAGTCAGTGACCGGATGAGTGGGTGACTGGATGCGTGGGTGACTGAATGCGTGGGTGATTAGATGAGTGGGTGATTGAGTGGGTGACTAAATGAGTGGGTGAATAGATGAGTGGGTGACTGGATGAGTGGGTGATAGGGTGATTTAATTAGTGACTAGATGAGTATGTGATAGGGTGATTGAGTGGGTGACTGGATGAGTGGGTTATAGGGTGATTGCGTGGATGACTGGATGAGTGGGTGACTGGATGCGTGGCTGATTTGATGAGTGGGTGATAGGGTGATTGAGTGGGTGACTGAATGAGTGGGTGACTGGATGAGTGGGTGACTGAATGAGTGGGTGACTGAATGAGTGGGTGACTGGATGAGTGGTTAACTGGATGAGTGGGTGATAGGGTGATTGAATTAGTGACGAGATGAGTGTGTGATAGGGTGATTGAGTTAGTGACTGGATGAGTTAGTGACTGGATGAATGTGTGATAGGGTGATTGGGTTAGTGACTGGATGAGTGGGTGACCGAGTTGTTTAGTTGAGTGCGTTGTTGTGAACTGCAGTGAGGCGCGGTGGTTGAACGCGGAGTGGATGAGACGAAGCGGTCAAAGTGTCTGGTAGACCGAGTCCCTTAACGTGGGTGGAGGGGGGAATCAACGAGGGGAAGTTCACTGCAACATTCACCACGGTGGTGCTAGTAGTCGCAGCGAAAAAAAGTGATACAGGGCTGACTGAATGAAGGTTGAGGCCAGGATGCAAGGTGGTGTAGAGGAGGCGAAGAGGAGGGTAGAGGAGGTGAGGTGGTGAGGAGGCGTAGAGGAGGGTGCCCCGCTCTTGGCGTTGATCTTGGTGAACACGTGTCCGCGCCCCGTCTCGTAGCTCTGCCCGGTGCTGATGCAGCCTCCACCGGCCGCAGCGCCCAGCGGCCTCGCCGAGTCCGTGCACAGCTCCGCTCTGAGCAAGCTCTCCATTGCACGCTGTCTGCTCGCAGCGACAAACACAACGTTAAACTTCCCCACCCCCCCCCGTCCCGTGTGGCCTCTAACACAGGGGTCCTCAACCCCCGGGTTGCAAGAGCACTTGCTTCAAGTACATTAAAACCCACTTTTTGGTGTAGATATGTAGATGACACTTTGGTTGTCTGGCGACATGGGAAGGATACACTTAATGAATGAATGTCTAAATCATCTCAATTCACAAAAACCGGCCATCCAGTTCACCATGGAAATGGAGGTGAATAACACACTCCCTTTCCTGGATATTTTGCTCGGACGAGGCCTAAATGGTAAAGTAACACACACAGCATTTACCAAAAGGGAACACATACTGATGCCTATCTGAATGCAGATTGGCATCATCACCCCGAACAGAAATCCTTTCTCAACAAGATGCTCATACATCTGGCTAAAACAGTGTCAGATGGTCAAAGTCTGAGGAGAGAGATTAAACATGTCAAAGAAACGCTACGATTGAATGTCTACAATAATGCTCAAATTAACAGAGCAGTGAATGCTAAACCAAGATCAAACAGTAATACTGCTGAATCAGGTTATTAAATAATTAAAATACCATATATCGTGGGAGTAACTGACAAATTAGCTAGTAGTCGCAGCTAAAAAAAAGTGATACATTAATGACAGGGCTGAATGAATGAAGGTTGAGGCAAGAATGCAGGGTGGTGTAGAGGAGGCGAAGAGGAGGGTAGAGGAGGTGAGGTGGTGAGGTGTTGAGGTGGCGTGGTGAGGAGGTGAGGTGGCGTGGTGAGGAGGTGAGGTGGCGTGAGGAGGTGAGGTGGCGTGGTGAGGAGGTGAGGTGGCGTGGTGAGGTGGCGTAGTGAGGAGGCGTAGAGGAGGCGAGGAGAAGGGTAGAGGAGGTGAGGTGGTGAGGAGGCGTAGAGGAGGCGTAGAGGAGGGTGCCCCGCTCTTGGCGTTGATCTTGGTGAGCACGTGTCCGCGCCCCGTCTCGTAGCTCTGCCCGGTGCTGATGCAGCCTCCACTGGCCGAAGCGCCCAGCGTCCTCGCCGAGTACGTGCCCAGCTCCGCTCTGAGCAAGCTCTCCATTGCGCGCTATCTGCTCTCAGCAACAGACACAACGATAAACTCCCCCCCCCCCCCCCGGTCCCGTGTGGCCTCTAAATACTTATTTCCTTGGGAGAGGTGATTTATCGGACGAGGCCTAAATGGTAAAATAACACACACAGCGTTTACCAAAAGGGAACGCATACTGATGCCTATCTGAATGCAGATTCGCATCATCACCCCGTACAGAAAACCTCTCTCATCAAGATGCTCATACATCTGGCTAAAACAGTGTCAGATGGTGAATGTCTGGGGAGAGAGATTGAACATGTCAAAGAAACGCTACGATTGAATGTCTACAATAATGCTCAAATATCGATTTAAAGCTTTCGTGACTGCAATGATTCATCTTCTTTGGTTCTTTCGGTAAAGTCACGTAGAATGAGAATAAAATAATAAATTGATATTTTATCAAATAATAAATTGATATTTTATCAATTTATTATTTTATTCTCATTCTACGTGACTTTACCGAAAGAACCAAAGAAAATGCTCAAATAATTAACAGCAATGAATGCTAAACCAAGATCGAACAGCAATACTGCTGAATCAGGTTATTAAACAATTAAAATACCATATATCGTGGGAGTAATTGAGAAATTAGCTCGAGTTTTGGAAAAGCAAAAATCTAAACATCTAAGTAAGATTTGGCACGGTACACAAAATTCAAAAAATAGTATCTTGTACTTAAGATGAATTGCCTAAGTTGTCAACGGATGGTGTGTATCGGATTAATGGCTTATGTGGCAGATGTTACATTGGACAGATGGGACGTAACATTAGCGTAAGACTAAAGGAACACCAAATAAATATTAAACACTCTCAAACATAACTGTCGGAAGTTGCAGTACATGCTTGCCAACAAGAACACTTAATGTATTTTGATAACGATGAAGTGTTGTGTAAAACTCATTATTACTGGTCAAGACTAATTCGAGAATCCATTGAAACTGAGAAAATTTGTATTATTTTAACCTCTCTGACAGCTACAGGCTTAGTGCGGCCTGGAAGCGTATTATTAAGTAATTGTAATTGTAAGATGAGGAGATGAAGGCAGAAGAAGAAGACGTGGGGCGATGTGGTGATGCGGTCGAACGTGGTGGCCCGAGGAGCGGAGGGAGAGATGGCGCGGGACGGGGCGGTGTGGAGAAGGTGGCAAGGACGGCGGACCCCACGTGAGTGGAACAAACGCGTGGAAGAAGAAGACATCTCACATTTATCATTACTTATAGAGGAAACATACTAATTAAATGATTACTAATCAATTATATAATTTCAATAATCCCCCTCCCCGCCTCTGATTTCTGCACCTGATGGGTTATGAAATTAGGACAATTTATTAAATATATTGTATACCATAAAATACAGCAATTGACTAAAAATATACGGCAATAGATGTAACCTCGCAGCAGTGAACGTGACGAAATTTCATCATGGAAATGTCCGCTGCACAAAACCTTGAGTTCATCGCCCCACACGTGGTACCTCAGCCTCAGGATGAAATAAATCATCAGGGAGTTCTCCGTGAGCATCGTGCGCGCTCCAAATCCAGAGTTGAGCCGTGGTCTCGGCACCCAGCCAGACGCCTTCTCTTCTTGGGGCAGTCGGAGTCCAGCGCGCTATCGAAGGGCACGTGGTGAACGCTCAGGACGTGTCTCTTGAGCTTCGACTTCTGCATCACTCCGTACGAGCAGTCACTGCACGGGAAGGGCTTTTCCTCTGGAACACAAGACATCCACCGTTGAGCACACGCACGCGCTAATACATAATTTATTTATCACCATGCAGTGGATGCCATAGCATTACTATGTATATGGGACGTTTTATCAATCACGGTTGCTGAGCACAGGCCCAAAGGCCCAAAATGCCAAATGGCCAGCAACAAATACCTCCGATTAGCACGGTTGGCTACGTATGGTACGAAAGAAGTTCAACATACGTACAAATAGTAGAAAAGCAAGATACTGATTTCCTGAAAAATATCATAATACATTTTTGGGGCTTATTTTGAAGCCCCAACATTTTGCACTTCTTCGTGTGGTTGATGTTGATGCAGAGCAACAACTATAATTAACATTGAGGTGGTTGAGCCAGATTATTCTATTACAGCTCATTAATTACACAATAATTACCTGCAATAGAACGAGTAAATACACATGGAAGTTAGGTGTGAGTACAATGAAGAGGAAATTCCCATTGTGGAAATGACTCGGTCTATACATTCAAAAATGTTCCCTAAATTTACCCACTTGTTTAAGTAAAATTTACCCCGGTTAAGAAATAGATAATTTTTGGAATTTGTCAAGCAATGTATTTTTCTCAGTTTCCTTCCAATGGTGCTATTGGCTCCATGTCATGAGATGAAGTATCCCTGTGCAACTCTCACACAGCAGTGAACCACCTCATGTAAGGGAACAGCTCGTGGAAGGAGATATCATTGCACTGCTCATGACATCCCTTCGTGACCGTTTTTTATCCACTAGGAGGTTATTGCAATTTCCTACACATCACGCGACATCAGAAGTGTTTGCTGGAAGAAGTGTTTGGTAACTGGATAAGACCATCAATGAGAAGCCAGTTTAATCATGGCTCGGTGACTGAAACCCAGAGTTTCATGGTTTAACCCAACATCCGAGCAGCACCACATCAGATCTCTAGACTCCTCAGCGCAGGCATACAGATATGGTCAACATATGCGTACATTAACTAATTTGTGAAATTATGAATTACATCCAAATGAAATGTAGTGTGTGCATTACTCGGACGTACCGAAAGGTGCCAGGTTGGGTTCATCCACCTTGGGGATGTTCCGCTCCACGCAGCCTCCTGCTTCCGTGCAGTCCATCCTCTTGATGTCCGAATTCTGGCTGTTGCTACTGCTGCAATTGGTGACGCTGGTGGTGGTCTTCTTTCTTTTAATGGACTTAGGTCTACGTCGCTTTTCCTTCTTCTTCTGCTGCAAGGCCATCAACACTTTCATGCTCGTAATAGGATCGAGAGCAGCGTATGGTTTATTCTCACTGACTGGTGAAGCAGTTTGTTGATGTGGAACTAGGCCAAAGCATTCAGGAAAATTGGATTTCATGTCATTTATCTTAACGCCGCTATCTTTTGTCGAAGCGTAATCATGTTCAGGCTTCGGTCTGTACAAGAACTGTGCGTGAAGACTTTCATGAGTTTTCAGGATTTCAATAGGACATAAAACTCCGCAGACTGAGCACATCTCATAGGGCGATGGTGGATTCAACACCGCATTGGCAAAACTGCCGTTATTCACCAAGCCTGGTGCACCCTTTATCACGTAATCCTTCTCGTGGGTCTTCACATGCCTTTTAAATTTTCCTAGCTGTTCAAACCTTTGTCCACATATGCGGCACCATTGGTCATGGGTCTCTTTGTGCGTTGTTACGTGGGCTTCTAGGCACCATGCCAGTTGGAATTTTTTCCCACAGACGTCACAAGAGATAAGTTTTTTCGGTCTTGTAACTCTACCGGATTGAGGTGGGGTTGAGACGGGTGCTGATGAAGTGCCATCGATGGTAAAGGCAATTCTCCCAGCACCACCATGACTCACAGCGGAGTTGCTCTCGCACATCTGAAACAAAGACAAAGGTCACGCGCATGACACCCGTGTCACGAGTGTACTCACAAAGGCATACTTAAGGTGACATAAGATTCATATATACTACAACTCATTATACCAGAACTCCACAATATTGCAGTTCCTATCATGTACGATTTTACTCCTCTTATCCACCCAAATAATATTTTGTTTCTAAACAACAATGACCAACTACCTCCATTTTCCTAATGTTACCCACCAAATAGGCCTTTCTGTATATACACACCAACAATATAATGATTGCACCACACGTTCACTCCACTATTCACAACACTCTGACTTGCAATCTCCATAAAGATTGTAATATCATTTATGTACGAGGGCCAGTTAAAAAGTTTTGAGAATGGACACTTTTTTTACAAACAACTACGTAAAATAGTCTTCAATAAAAGTACAGTATAGTACTATTAATGGCACTTATACGTGAACGTCATTATCTCTCATGCTAATTATTACAATGTTAAATAGTTACCCAGGAAAGCTTCATTGAGTCTAAGTACTGCATTTTCAGAAAGGTCCCATTGCATTGAGATGTTTGTGTGAGTGGAACCCAGAGAGACCCCACCTTGCAAATGGGGAAATAACACAACTCCGCACTAATGGATTCAACCCACAAACTCAAAGCATTCCCTGTTCAACAAAGTATTCAAATCAAGTTATTTTCTTTTTACCACAGTACTTTATGGAATCCTCAATAATTAATGCATTTTAGAAGTATTAAACTATACTTGAAGATGTGTGAGAATGTAATTCTGCAGATGCAAGCACAGGCAAACTCGTATCTGCATATACAAGTTTCTGGGCCTCCTCACTTCACCAAACCCGCATTGACCGGCATGGTGAAGTATGGTTAAACAACTCCCACGAACGACATGGTGTGGGGGAGGCCTCTATCAAAACGCTGGATCGACAAAGGGCTGATACATGTCACGACATTGTACATTAAGACCGTTCTCTCGTCAGCACAAGCCGTCTATGTGGACAATAGAGGGCACGACACACGTGTACACGATGTTTGTGTGCGTATATTCAGCGTGTGCATCACGTCATAATTATATAAGGTCGCGATTATGCTCAAAACGAACCAAATGTATAACATCACGAATAACTTTGGAGGTCTCCAGAGCCTGAACAATATTTGAAGTAGACACTGACCCTTGTCACGAGTTCTTATGAACTATAAACTAAACTATAAACTATTTTTATTTAACCAGGTAAGGCCCACTGAGCTATATAACTCTTATCAGAAGCGACCTGGACACAAATGATAGCTCAACGAAAGTGGCTTATCATGTGGACATTTATAGCAGTCAAGTACTCTAAACTCACGTTTCTAAATGTGGAGGGGAAAACCGAAGGACCAGGAGAAGAATCTACGCGACCACAGGGGAAAAAAATAAACAAATACAGAGCAGGCGTCAGGGTCTCGATGGAACCTCCACGCTGCTGTAGGCCTAGCGAGGTAGTTAACATCTCGACACCGCGGCGCCCCTTATTAAAAGATTAACCATGTCTAGCAAGGTTATTGACTGATTTCACTCGACTCACGGCACCACAAGTAATGTATTAAACAAATAAAACAATAATAAAGTAGAGAGGCGCTACTTACATTTAACAATGTTGTTGTTAACTTTAAAAGGAGCGCGCTTCTGTCTGGCTTGCAGTCCGGCGATCGCGGTCTCCACTTCCTGGATAAGCCACGCCCGTCGCGGCTATGCCCCGCCCACTGTCGTGCAAGCCACGCCCCTGCGGATCGGGCCAAGCTCATCCCACGGTGAAAGCCCCACAATCGGAATCTTTATTTACAGACAGTCCTCGACTTACGAACGCCCAAATTACAAACAGCCGCCCTTCAGAACCAACTGGCATGAAATATAAATTATTTTATATCGCCTGAAAACGCGAACTCGCGCTTGTGAGTGAGTGCGCGTGCGTGAGTGTGAGCAGGGGGCACAGGTGGTGCATCAGCCAGTCATCTCAGTCATCTCAGTCAGTCGACCCGTGGCACCACCTGGATCTGCCCCGTGACCTCTTGCCAGCGGGCGTTCGACACTTCACGTGGCCTCAAGGTGCACATGGCCTGGCACAAGCGTCGTGGTGACGTCACCGCCACTTAGTGGCGAATGGCGGTTGTTGTTGTTGTTGTGAGACAGTGAGAGAGTGTGAGGTCGACTCAGCCTCAGATGAGTTCCTGGTGAGGAGTGGAGTGAACACCGCTACTGGGGGAGACAAAGGCGACCGTGGAGGAGAATCCTCCAGGTGCTCGCTGATACACTCACCAACTTTACCTCACCAATGACACCTCACCCACCTCACCACCCCAATTACACCTCACCAATCACACCACACTCACCTCACTCACCAAACACCAACTCCACTCACCGCACAAATGGCACTCATCACACCTACTACACTCATCTCACCCACTACATTCACCACACCAACCACTACATTCACCACACCAACCACTACATTCACCACACCAACCACTACATTCACCACACCAACCACTACATTCACCACACCAACCACTACATTCACCACACCAACCACTACATTCACCACACAACCCACTACATTCACTATACCAACCACTACATTCACCACACCAACCACTACATTCACCACACCACCCACTACATTCACCACACCAACCACACAGTCACCATACTGACTGCACCCATCTCATCCACTGCACCAACCTCACTCATCTCACCAATCAAAACTCATCTCAACGACCGCAATTCACCACCTTCCATGCTGCCATCTACATCAGTGGCCAGCAGATGGCAGCATCTACAGGCCACATTCTTGGCCAGTCGATGGCAGCATGGAACGGAGGTTACCGAGCAATCTATAAACGTACGATATTTATTTTGGCTCTCTACGAGGCGTGAGATCTCAGGTAGGTCTGGTTACTCACACGTACACATTATTTGCTGAGGAATTGGCAAGACATCCCAAGCAGAATCCTAAAAATTAGAGACTCAACAAGGCATCTGTGGATGAAGTCAGGCCCGTGTCTGTCTGCTCGATTATTTCATATCTGTCAACCCCTTATCAGGGCCGAGCTTATCACAGACCAATTCATACTTTATTGGTCACCCCGTGCCCTTATAAATCTCAACGTAGTGAAAACGCGTTATCGTGTGAACACGCGGGACAGACCCAGGTGTTGTGGGTTACCTCCCCGAGATAAACTTTCTTCCAACTTTGTCTTTTATACGCCCGGCGCTCCGCCAATTATTGTTGTGAGCATCGCTCCTCTGCCCTCTGTTGTTCATGGAGGGAGACTGCACCCCAGTGCCCAGTATCATCCTCCGCGAGCCTCTTCAAAATGCTGATCTTGACACCGCTGGAAGCAGTTATCTGCCTTGACCTCACCTCACAACAGTGCAATTTTTACAGCTCAACATCAAAACACAATGATGTGTCGCTTGCACCAATCGCAAAACATCCCAGCATTGACTCTCAGCTGTTACTTGTGTAGAGGGGGTCACGTGTGTCACCATAATTGCCCTAATCCTACAACTCGTGCTGCATAATATTTTCCTTGCCATATTACCTGTGACACACATAATGAGGACAACCGGTAAGTCAAATGAAACCAGAGGTGAGAAACCTGTTCTTTATAATATTTTTAATAAGCAATTTGAACACGACTTTTAGAAACACCGATGCAGCTATACACGTGCCACATTGTCCACAAATTCAGTTGATACTAATAGGGTTTATTTGCCAGTATTGTACATTATTTAAATTACATTTGTTTGGGCAGCAGGGTGGTGCAGTGGGCACGCCCGTGCATGACATCTTCTGAAGGACTGCCTGGCTTCGCTTTCCTCATTCTGGTCCCTTTCTCTGTATGGGTTTACTCCCACAGCAAAACAACAACAACATACAATGTAACTGGTACTAGCCAAACATCCAAATTACTCCTGCGAAAAGTTGTCAGGCCCCTCCTGAACAAGAGTCTTGAGACTCAGTGAGATTGCTTGTGTGGCGATCGAAACGTCGTGATCCATTATTATTTTTTCTACCTACGTGACTTTACCGAAAGAACCAAAGAGTAAGGATTCCTGCAGTCACGAAAGCTTCAAATCAAGATTAATGATTGTTTACATGTGGGAGGAAATCGGAGCACCTGGAGAAATCCAAGCAAATGGGGGGCCAACGCTCTATCACAAATCTACAGATGGAACAGGCGGAGTCCACATTATTCGACACCGCCTTCTCTACCTCCTTGACGACCAAGGGGTGGGAGTTGTCGCAACATTTTTGTGATCCACCAACCCTCACTTCCACGTAGTCGTGGATTACAGGCATACAAAGCCACCACAACCATCCGGCTAAAGTAGCTGTAATGCACATCTAAAATTCTACAAAAGTTGATGGGGCAAATGTCGTAGGTCAATTGGTTTGATTTCTATGCGCATTAACCAGTCTCTAACGTATGCACATTTAGATTCGCATTCGGCCGCCAATGGAACAGGTGGTGTCCAAAAGCAAAGTGGATGTACTGATTGTATCTTCATTGCGGGACTCATCCAGCAGTGGATTGACGTGGGTTTCAGGTATCCACGTGGAGACGGGCAATAAACACTGGGGCCACCTGGCGGTAAATGTTTGCCGGTGCACATTGGGACCGGCTTACACGTCACTAGCCCCAGGCAGCCCCCAGCCACTGGCGTGCAACACAGCGAAGGGAATCTCCCACCAATGAGAACCACGCACAACCCAGGGTGCAGTCCTATAACTTGGACTCGCAAACACAACAAAACCCATAGCCGCCAACCCACACGGTTTACCCGTATTCTGTTGGGGGAAAGTGAGTTGTCAGGTCCATACGGCAGACGGCCGTTTCAATACGGGCAACATTTTTGTTAAGTTTATTTGTGTGTTTCTCCCTTGTCATGGGACTTATAAGGGGCACGGGGTGACCAACAAGGTCTGAATTGTTCTGTAATAAGGTAGGCACTGATGAGGGGTTGACAGCGATGCAAACCCCACACAATACAAAACGCCAAACGGCCAGTAACAATAAAAAATAATAATACATAACTGTCCAATGAGTAATTAGATAATTAAGATCAAAGAAACGCGTTCCTTAAATTGATCAAGTTTATTGTTGCAAGAGTTTGGGAAAACAGGAAGACCGGGAGTGGATTCCAGAGTGGAGCAGTGCAAACTGATAAATCTGAAAAGAAGAGTGAGGTGACCTGCATGGTGGTGAGTGGGTGGGTGAGTAAATGGGTGAGTGTTTGAGTAAACGAGTGGAGGAGTGTGTGATAGGGTGATTGAGTCAGTGACCGGATGAGTGGGTGACTGGATGCGTGGGTGACTGAATGCGTGGGTGATTAGATGAGTGGGTGATTGAGTGGGTGACTAAATTAGTGGGTGACTAGATGAGTGGGTGACTGGATGAGTGGGTGATAGGGTGATTGAGTGGGTGACTGGATGAGTGGGTTATAGGGTGATTGCATGGATGACTGGATGAGTGGGTGACTGGATGCGTGGCTGATTTGATGAGTGGGTGATAGGGTGATTGAGTGGGTGACTGAATGAGTGGGTGACTGGATGAGTGGGTGACTGAATGAGTGGGTGACTGAATGAGTGGGTGACTGGATGAGTGGTTAACTGGATGAGTGGGTGATAGGGTGATTGAATTAGTGACGAGATGAGTGTGTGATAGGGTGATTGAGTTAGTGGGTGACTGGGTGATAGGGTGATTGAGTTAGTGACTGGATGAGTTAGTGACTGGATGAATGTGTGATAGGGTGATTGAGTTAGTGACTGGATGAGTGGGTGACCGAGTTGTTTAGTTGAGTGCGTTGTTGTGAACTGCAGTGAGGCGCGGTGGTTGAACGCGGAGTGGATGAGACGAAGCGGTCAAAGTGTCTGGTAGACCGAGTCCCTTAACGTGGGTGGAGGGGGGAATCAACGAGGGGAAGTTCACTGCAACATTCACCACGGTGGTGCTAGTAGTCGCAGCGAAAAAAGAGTGATACAGGGCTGACTGAATGAAGGTTGAGGCGAGGATGCAAGGTGGTGTAGAGGAGGCGAAGAGGAGGGTAGAGGAGGTGAGGTGGTGAGGAGGCGTAGAGGAGGGTGCCCCACTCTTGGCGTTGATCTTGGTGAACACGTGTCCGCGCCCCGTCTCGTAGCTCTGCCCGGTGCTGATGCAGCCTCCACCGGCCGCAGCGCCCAGCAGCCTCGCCGAGTCCGTGCCCAGCTCCGCTCTGAGCAAGCTCTCCATTGCACGCTGTCTGCTCGCAGCGACAAACACAACGATAAACTCCCCCCCCCCCCCGTCCCGTGTGGCCTCTAACACAGGGGTCCTCAACCCACGGGTTGCAAGAGCACTTGCTTCAAGTACATTAAAACCCACTTTTTGGTGTAGATATGTAGATGACACTTTGGTTGTCTGGCGACATGGTAAGGATACACTTAATGAATGAATGTCTAAATCATCTCAATTCACAAAAACCGGCCATCCATTTCACCATGGAAATGGAGGTGAATAACACACTCCCTTTCCTGGATATTTTGCTCGGATGAGGCCTAAATGGTAAAGTAACACACACAGCGTTTACCGAAAGGGAACACATACTGATGCCTATCTGAATGCAGATTGGCATCATCACCCCGCACATAAATCATTTCTCAACAAGATGCTCATACATCTAGCTAAAACAGTGTCAGATGGTCAAAGTCTGAGGAGAGAGATTAAACATGTCAAAGAAACGCTACGATTGAATGTCTACAATAATGCTCAAATTAACAGAGCAGTGAATACTAAACCAAGATCGAACAGCAATACTGCTGAATCAGGTTATTAAACAATTAAAATACCATATATCGTGGGAGTAATTGAGAAATTAGCTCGAGTTTTGGAAAAGCAAAAAGCTAAACATCTAAGTAAGATTTGGCACGGTACACAAAATTCAAAAAATAGTATCTTGTACTTAAGATGAATTGCCTAAGTTGTCAACGGATGGTGTGTATCGGATTAATGGCTTATGTGGCAGATGTTATATTGGACAGATGGGATGTAACATTAGCGTAAGACTAAAGGAACACCAAATAAATATTAAACACTCTCAAACATAACTGTCGGAAGTTGCAGTACATGCTTGCCAACAAGAACACGTCATGTATTTTGATAACGATGAAGTGTTGTGTAAAACTCATTATTACTGGCCAAGACTAATTCGAGAATCCATTGAAACTGAGAAAATTTGTATTATTTTAACCTCTCTGACAGCTACAGGCTTAGTGCGGCCTGGAAGCGTATTATTAAGTAATTGTGATTGTAAGATGAGGAGATGAAGGCAGAAGAAGACGTGGGGCGATGTGGTGATGCAGTCGAACGTGGTGGCCCGAGGAGCGGAGGGAGAGATGGCGCGGGACGGGGCGGTGTGGAGAAGGTGGCAAGGACGGCAGACCCCACGTGAGTGGAACAAACGCGTGGAGGAAGAAGACATCTCACATTTATCATTACTTATAGAGGAAACATACTAATTAAATGATTACTAATCAATTATATCATTTCAATAATCCCCCTCCCCGCCTCTGATTTCTGCACTTGATGGGTTCAGTGATGACATCACCTTTCTCTATTTAAGATCGGAAGCAGGTGGATGGCTTCACTATTCTGGCAAATCGCCCGATGATGCTGGATGTAATTACCAGTGAAACGTCGTACTCATCTTGTGGATTTACTCTCCAAAACACCGGTGGGCTGAAGTAGTAACTAAGTTGAGTTTTGTTTACGTGACAAATTCCTTACTAATTGGCTGTGTCAGGTGGTGTAGGGTTATGACACATTTATACTTACACGATCTAACCCAAAAACCTTTGTTATTAAATTAGGACAATTTATTAAATATATTGTATACCATAAAATACAGCAATTGACTAAAAATATACGGCAATAGATGTAACCTCGCAGCAGTGAACGTGACGAAATTTCATCATGGAAATGTCCGCTGCACAAAACCTTGCGTTCATCGCCCCACACGTGGTACCTCAGCTTCAGGATGAAATAAATCATCAGAGAGTTCTCCGTGAACATCGTGCGCGCTCCAAATCCAGAGTTGAGCCGTGGTCTCGGCACCCAGCCAGCCGTCTTCTCTTCTTGGGACAGTCGGAGTCCAGCGCGCTATCGAAGGGCACGTGGTGAACGCTCAGGACGTGTCTCTTGAGCTTCGACTTCTGCGTCGCTCCGTACGAGCAGTCACTGCACGGGAAGGGCTTTTCCTCTGGAACACAAGACATCCACCGTTGAGCACACGCACGCGCTAATACATAATTTATTTATCACCATGCAGTGGATGCCATAGCATTACTATGTATATGGGACGTTTTATCAATCACGGTTGCTGACCACATACCCAAAGGCCCAAAATGCCAAATGGCCAGCAACAAATACCTCCGATTAGCACGGTTGGCTACGTATGGTACGAAAGAAGTTCAACATATGTACAAATAGTAGAAAAGCAAGATACTGATTTCCTGCAAAATATCATAATACATTTTTGGGGCTTATTTTGAAGCCCCAACATTTTGCACTTCTTCGTGTGGTTGATGTTGATGCAGAGCAACAACTATAATTTAACATTGAGGTGGTTGAGCCAGATTATTCTATTACAGCTCATTAATTACACAATAATTACCTGCAATAGAACGAGTAAATACACATGGAAGTTAGGTGTTAGTACAATGAAGAGGAAATTCCCATTGTGGAAATGACTCGGTCTATACATTCAAAAATGTTCTCTAAATTTACCCACTTGTTTAAGTAATATTTACCCCGGTTAAGAAATAGATACTTTTTGGAATTTGTCAAGCAATGTATTTTGCTCAGTTTCCTTCCAATGGTGCTATTGGCTCCATGTCATGAGATGAAGTATCCCTGTGCAACTCTCACACAGCAGTGAACCACCTCATGTAAGAGAACAGCTCGTGGAAGGAGATATCATTGCACTACTCATGACATCCCTTCGTGACCGTTTTTTATCCACTAGGAGGTTATTGCAATTTCCTCCACATGACGTGACATCAGAAGTGTTTGCTGGAAGAAGTGTTTGGTAACTGGATAAGACCATCAATGAGAAGCCAGTTTAATCATGGCTCGGTGACTGAAACCCAGAGTTTCACGGTTTAACCCAACATCCGAGCAGCACCACATCAGATCTCTAGACTCCTCAGCGCAGGCATACAAATATGGTCAACATATGCGTACATTAACTAATTTGTGAAATTATGAATTACATCCAAATGAAATGTAGTGTGTGCATTACTCGGACGTACCTAACGGTGCCAGGTTGGGTTCGTCCACCTTGGGGATGCTCTGCTCCACGCAGCCTCCTGCTTCCGTGCAGTCCATCCTCTTGATGTCCGAATTCTGGCTGTTGCTACTGCTGCAATTGGTGACGCTGGTGGTGGTCTTCTTTATTTTAATGGGCTTAGGTCTACTTCGCTTTTCCTTCTTTTTCTGCTGCAAGGCCATCAACACTTTCATGCTCGTAATAGGATCAAGAGCAGCGTATGGTTTATTCTCACTGACTGGTGAAGCAGTTTGTTGATGTGGAACTAGGCCAAAGCATTCAAGAAAATTGGATTTCATGTCATTTATCTTAACGCCACTATCTTTTGTCGAAGTGTAATCATGTTCAGGCTTCGGTCTGTACAAGAACTGTGCTTGAAAACTTTCATGAGTTTTCAGGATTTCAATAGGACTTAAAAATCCGCAGACTGAGCACATCTCATAGGGCGACGGTGGATTCAACACCGCATTGGCAAAACTGCTGTTATTCACCAAGCCTGGTGCACCCTTTATCATATAATCCTTTTTGTGGCTCTTCAAATGCCTTTTGAATTTTCCTGGCTGATCAAACCTTTGTCCACATATGCCGCACCATTGCTCACGGATCTCCTTATGCGTTCTTACGTGGGCTTCTAGGCACCATGCCAGCTGGAATTATTTCCCACAGACGTCACAAGAGATGAGTTTTTTAGCTCTTGTAACTCTACCGGATTGAGGTGGGGTCGAGACGGGTGCTGGTGAAGTGCCATCAATGGTAAAGGCAATTCTTCCAGCACCACCATGACTCGCAGCGGAGTTGCACTCGCACATCTGAAACAAAAGACAAAGGTCACGCGCATGACACCCGTGTCACGAGTGTACTCACAAAGGCATACTTAAGGTGACATAAGATTCATATATACTACAACTCATTATACCAGAACTCCACAATATTGCAGTTCCTATCATGTACGATTTTACCCTCTTATCCACCCAAGTAATATTTTGTTTCTAAACAACAATGACTAACTACCTACAATTTCCTAATGTTACCCACCCAATAGGCCTTTCTGTATATACACACCAACAATATAATGATGGCACCACACGTTCACTCCACTATTCACAACACTCTGACTCGCAATCTCCATATAAGATTGTAATATAATTTCTGTACGAGGGCCGGTCAAAAAGTTTTGAGAATGGACGCTTTTTTACAAAAAACTACGTAAAATAGTCTTGATTAAAAGTACACTATAGTACTATTAATGGCACTTATAAGTGAACGTCATTATCTCTCATGCTAATATTACAATGTTAACTAGTTACCCAGGAAAGCTTCATTGAGTCTAAGTACTGCATTTTCAGAAAGGTCCCATTGCATTGAGATGTTTGTGTGAGTGGAACCCAGAGAGACCCCACCTTGCATATTGGGAAATAACACAACTCCACACAGATGGATTCAACCCACAAGCTCAAAACATTCCCTGTTCAACAAAGTACTCAGTGTAATGTTTAATATAATTTATTTGGTAATATATAGTATCGTAATTGTATAGTGAATCTACAGCAGTGTGGTATACAGTAGGGTTGGTAAAATAATACATAGTGTAATATTACAAGTCTAATATTATTATAATCTAACGTATAGGGTAGTGTATAGTAACTCAGTGTATAATTCAATGTTGTGGTCTGGCTATGCCAGTTTATAATAAAATATTATTTGGAGGCATATTATAATATTTTTTGCGACATAGAAGTGTAATGTATAATAACTTATTGTTAGTAGCTCAGCTTAGTGGAGAATATATTGAGTACATTGATTATATTGATGTAGTTTATATTTAGTTCTTTCACATCGGTTTATTGTATGATAGTTGGGTAGTTGCAGTTCTTTAGCGTCAATATACTAAATGCCTCTGTTGATATGTAAACTCTGACTTTAACATAGCTACTTCCGTGACCAGTTACATGCTAATTCCTCACATTAACATCATGCTAATCTCCCAGTTACATGCTAATTTCTGACGTTAACATCCTGCTAATATCTCACATTAACACTGCTAAATTATTCTATTGATATGTAAACTCTTTTGGCAAGGCGCTCTGCTCCTCCCACCCAGCTTAAAATACGCTGCCAAGCTTAGCAGTGTTCATTGGAGCGCTGTCTTTCCGACAGTTCTGTTGCTTCACCTGAGGACGGCTGCTTGTGTTGTGGCCGAAACGTCGTGAGAATTTTATTTTATTATGTTTTATTTTTATTAGTTTATTATTTCCCTTCTACGTGACTTTACCGAAAGAACCAAGAAGATTAATCTCTGCAGTCACGAAAGCTTTAAATCGAAATTTATTCAAATCAAGTTGTTTTATTTTTACCACAGTACTTTATGGAATCCTCAAGAATAAATGCAGTTTTAGAAGTATTAAACTACACTTGAAGATGTGTGAGAATGTAATTCTGCAGATGCAAGCACAGGCAAACTCGTATCTGCATATACAGGTTTCTGGGCCTCCTCACTTCACCAAACCCGCATTGACCGGCATGGTGAAGTATGGTTAAACAACTCCCACGAACGACATGGTGTGGGGGAGGCCTCTATCAAAACGCTGGATCGACAAAGGGCTGATACATGTCACGACATTGTACGTTAAGACCGTTCTCTCGTCAGCACAAGCCGTCTATGTGGACAATAGAGGGCACGACACACGTGTACACGATGTTTGTGTGCGTATATTCAGCGTGTTTATCACGTAATAATTATATAAGGTCGCGATTATGCTCAAAACGAACCAAATGTATAACATCACGAATAACTTTGGAAGTCTCCAGAGCCTGAACAATATTTGAAGTAGACACTGACCCAGTTACTTTTAATAGCTCAGATGTGTAGGCTTTGACTTTAACATAGCCATTTCTGTGACCAGTCACAAGCTAATCACGCAGTTATTTCAATGCTAAATTCTCCTAGTTATTTCAATGCAAAATTTTCCTGTTTGATTTTTACTAGGTGCCTCTGTGAATGTGTATGCTTTGACTTTAACATAGCCATTTCTGTGACCAGTCACAAGCTAATCACTCAGCTATTTCAATGCTAAATTCTATGCTAATTCCTTTGTCAAGGGGTGCCTCTGTGGATGTGTATGCTTTGACTTTAACATAGCCATATCTGTGACCAGTCACAAGCTAATCACTCAGCCATTTCAATGCTAAATTCAATGCTAATTCCTTTGTCAAGGCGCTTTGTTTCTTCTCACACAGCTTAAAGGTATCGATCTGAGCTTGGCTTTGTTCGCTCCAGCGCTGTCCTCCAGACAGTCTCGTCCCTTCACCTGATGAAGGCCGCTTGTGTTGTGGCCGAAACGTTGTGAGAATTTTATTGTGTTATTTTATTTTTTCAATTTATTATTTTATTCTCATGCTACGTGACTTTACCGAAAGAACCAAAGAAGATGAACCAAGAAAATTGCGTGTAGATGCTGCCATCTGCCGGCCACCAACGTGGCGTGTAGATTCTGCAAATTGAAAAATTAAAATAATAAATTGAAAATAATAAGCAAAAATCCAGATTCATATTCTTGGTTCTTTCGGTAAAGTCACGTAGATTTTAAAAAAATGAAATAAATTAAATAAAAAATATGTCGGAAATAATAAAATAACTTTTATTTGTAATTTTTAAATTGGCATAATCTACACGCCATATTCTTGGTTCTTTCGGTAAAGTCACGTAGATTTTTAAATAAAAAGAAATAATTAAATGAAAATCATGAATTGTTATTATTATATTTTGATTTAAAGCTTTCGTGACTTCAGGGATTCATATTATTGGTTCTTTCAGTAAAGTCACGTAGAACGGAAACAATAAAATAAAAAAATATATTTTTTAAAATATTATTTAAATTTTTACTTTTCTTTTATTATTTATATTTTCTATCTACGTGACTTTACCCAAATAACTAAGAATATAGCGTGTAGATTCTGCCAATTTAAAAATAAAAAAAAATGGAAAATAATAAAAGCTTTTATTATTTTCAATTTATTCTCAGACGAGGCCTAAAGGTCGTAGGTCAATTGGTTTGATATCAATGCGCATTAACCAGTCTCTAACGTATGCACATTTAGATTCGCATTTGGCCGCCAATGGAACAGGTGGAGTCCAAAAGGAAAGTGGATGTACTGATTGTATCTTCATTGCGGGACTCATCCAGCAGTGGATTGACATGGGTTTCAGGTATCCACGTGTGGACGGGCAATAAACACTGGGGCCACCTGGCGGTAAATGTTTGCCGGTGCACATTGGGACCGGCTCACACGTCACTGGCCCCAGGCAGCCCCCAGCCACTGGCGTGCAACACAGCGAAGGGAATCTCCCACCAATGAGAACCACGCACAACCCATGGTGCAGTCCTATAACTTGGACTTGCAAACACAACAAAACCCATAGCCGCCAACCCACACGGTTTACCCGTATTCTGTTGGGGGAAAGTGAGTTGTCAGGTCCATACGGCAGACGGCCGTTTCAATACGGGCAACATTTTTGTTAAGTTTATTTGTGTGTTTCTCCCTTGTCATGGGACTTATAAGGGGCACGGGGTGACCAACAAGGTCTGAATTGTCCTGTAATAAGGAAGGCACTGATAAGGGGTTGACAGCGATGCAAACCCCACACAATACAAAACGCCAAGCGGCCAGCAACAACAAAAATAATAATACATAACTGTCCAATGAGAAATTAGATCATTAAGATCAAAGAAACGTGTTCCTTAAATTGATCAAGTTTATTGTTGCAAGAGTTTGGAAAAACAGGAAGACCGGGTGGGGATTCCAGAGTGGAGCAGTGCAAACTGATGAATCTGAAAAGAAGAGTGAGGTGACCTGCATGGTGGTGAGCGGGTGGGTGAGTAAATGGGTGAGTGTTTGAGTAAACGAGTGGAGGAGTGAGTGATAGGGTGATTGAGTCAGTGACCGGATGCGTGAGTGACTGGATACGTGGGTGACTGGATGCGTAGGTGATAGGATGATTGCGTGGGTGACTGAATGAGTGGGTGACTGAATGAGTGGGTGACTGAATGAGTGGGTGAGTGGATGAGTGCGTGATTGAATGGGTGACTGGATGAATGGGTGACTGGATGAGTGGGTGATTGAATGAGTGTGTGATAGGATGATTGACTGAGTGACTAGCTGAGTGTGTGATTGAATTAGTGACGAGATGAATGTGTGATCGGGTGATTGAGTTAGTGGGTGACTGGATGATAGGGTGATTGCGTGGGTGACTTGATGCGTGGGTGACTGGATGCGTGGGTGACTGGACGAGTGGGCGACTGGATGCGTGGGTGACTGGATGAGTGTGTGATAGGGTGATTGAGTTAGTGACTGGATGAGTTAGTGACTGGATGAGTGGGTGACCGAGTTGTTTAGTTGAGTGCGTTGTTGTGACCTGCAGTGAGGCGCGGTGGTTGAACGCGGAGTGAATGAGACGAAGCGGTCAAAGTGTCTGGTAGACCGAGTCCCTTAACGTGGGTGCAGGGGGGAATCAACGAGGTGAAGTTCACTGCAACATTCACCACGGTGGTGCTAGTAGTCGCAGTGAAAAAAAAAGTGGTACAGGGCTGAATGAATGAAGGTTGAGGCGTGGATGCAAGATGGTGTAGAGGAGGAAAAGAGGAGGGTACAGGAGGTGAGGTGTTGAGGTGGCGTGGTGAGGAGGCGTAGAGGAGGGTGCCCCGCTCTTGGCGTTGATCTTGGTGAACACGTGTTCTTGCCCCGTCTCGTAGCTCTGCCCGGTGCTGATGCAGCCTCCACCGGCCGAAGCGCCCAGCGTCCTCACCGAGTCCGTGCCCAGCTCCACTCTGAGCAAGCTCTCCATTGCGCGCTATCTGCTCTCAGCAACAGACACAACAATAAACTCCCCCCCCCCCTCCCCGGGTCCTGTGTGGCCTCTAAATACGTATTTCCTTTGGAGAGGTGATTTCTCAGACGAGGCCTAAATGGTATAACACACACTGATGCCTATCTGAATGCAGATTCGCATCATCACCCCGCACAGAAAACCTCTCTCATCAAGATGCTCATACATCTGGCTAAAACAGTGTCAGATGGTGAAAGTCTGAGGAGAGAGATTAAACATGTCAAAGAAATGCGACGATTGAATGTCTACAATAATGCTCAAATTAACAGAGCAGTGAATGCCAAACCAAGATCGAGCAGCAATACTGCTGAAAGTGATCAGGTTATTAAACAATTAAAATACCACATATCATGGGAGTAACTGACAAATTAGCGCGAGTTTTAGAAAAGCAAAAAGCTAAAAATCTAAGTACGATTTGGCACGGTACACAAAATTCAAAAAATTGTATCTTGTACTAAAGATTGATTGCTTAAGTCATCAACAGATGGTATGTATCGGATTAATGGCTTACGTGGCAGATGTTATATTGCACAGACGGGATGTAACAGCGCAAGACTAAAAGAACACCAAATAAATATTAAACACTCTCAAACATAACTGTCGGAAGTTGCAGTACATGCTTGCCAACAAGAACAATTAATGTATTTTGATAACGATGAAGTGTTGTGTAAAACTCATTATTACTGGCCAAGACTAATTGGAGAATCCATTGAAACTGAGAAAATTTGTATTATTTTAACCTCTCTGACAGCTACAGGCTTAGTGCGGCCTGGAAGCGTATTATTAAGTAATTGTGATTGTAAGATGAGGAGATGAAGGCAGAAGAAGAAGACGTGGGGCGATGTGGTGATGCGGTCGAACGTGGTGGCCCGAGGAGCGGAGGGAGAGACGGCGCGGGACGGGGCGGTGTGGAGAAGGTGGCAAGGACGGCGGACCCCACGTGATTGGAACAAACGCGTGGAGGAAGAAGACATGTCACATTTATCATTACTTATAAAGGAAACATACTAATTTAATTATTTCTAATCAATTATATAATTTCAATAATCCCCCTCCCCGCCTCTGATTTCTGCACCTGATGGGTTCAGTGATGACATCGCCTTTCTCTATTTAAGACCGGAAGCAGGTGGATGGCTTCACTATTCTGGCAAATCGCCCGATGATGCTGGATGTAATTACCAGTGAAACGTCGTACTCATCTTGTGGATTTACTCTCCAAAACACCGGTGGGCTGAAGTAGTAACTAAGTGGAGTTTTGTTTACGTGACAAATTCCTTACTAATTGGCTGTGTCAGGTGGTGGAGAGTTATGACACATTTATGCTTACACGATCTAACCCAAAAACCTTTGTTATGAAATTAGGACAATTTATTAAATATATTGTATAAAAGAAAATACAGCAATTGACTAGAAATATACGGCAATAGATGTAACCTCGCAGCAGTGAACGTGACGAAATTTAATCATGGAAATGTCCGCTGCACAAAACCTTGAGTTCATCGCCCCACACGTGGTACCTCAGCCTCAGGATGAAATAAATCATCAGGGAGTTCTCCGTGAGCATCGTGTGCGCTCCAAATCCAGAGTTGAGCCGTGGTCTCGGCACCCAGCCAGCCGCCTTCTCTTCTTGGGGCAGTCGGAGTCCAGCGCGCTATCGAAGGGCACGTGGTGAACGCTCAGGACGTGTCTCTTGAGCTTTGACTTCTGCGTCGCTGCGTACGAGCAGTCACTGCACGGGAAGGGCTTTTCCTCTGGAACACAAGACATCCACCGTTGAGCACACGCACGTGCTAATACATAATTTATTCATCACCATGCAGTGGATGCCATTGCATCACTATGTATATGGGACGTTTTATCAATCACGGTTGCTGACCACAGGCCCAAAGGCCCAAAATGCCAAATGGCCAGCAACAAATACCTCCGATTAGCACGGGTGGCTACGTATGGTACGAAAGAAGTTCAACATACGTACAAATAGTAGAAAAGCAAGATACTGATTTCCTGCAAAATATCAGAAGAACACATTTTTGGGGCATATTTTGAAGCCCCAACATTTTGCACTTCTTCGTGTGGTTGATGTTGATGCAGAGCAACAACTATAATTTAACATTGAGGTGGTTGAGCCAGATTATTCTATTACAGTTCATTTATTACACAATAATTACCTGCAATAGAATGAGTAAATGTGCATGGAAGTTAGGTGTTAGTACAATGAAGAGGAAATTCCCATTGTGGAAATGACTCGGTCTACACATTCAAAAATGTTCCCTAAATTGACCCACTTGTTTAAATAAAATTTACCCCGGTTAAGAAATTGATACTTTTTGGAATTTGTCAAGCAATGTATTTTGCTCAGTTTCCTTCCAATGGTGCTATTGGCTCCATGTCATGAGATGAAGTATCCCTGTGCAACTCTCACACAGCAGTGAACCACCTCATGTAAGAGAACAGCTCGTGGAAGGAGATATCATTGCACTACTCATGACATCCCTTCGTGACCGTTTTTTATCCACTAGGAGGTTATTGCAATTTCCTACACATGACGTGACATCAGAAGTGTTTGCTGGAAGAAGTGTTTGGTAACTGGATAAGACCATCAATGAGAAGCCAGTTTAATCATGGCTCGGTGACTGAAACCCAGAGTTTCACGGTTTAACCCAACATCCGAGCAGCACCACATCAGATCTCTAGACTCCTCAGCGCAGGCATACAAATATGGTCAACATATGCGTACATTAACTAATTTGTGAAATTATGAATTACATCCAAATGAAATGTAGTGTGTGCATTACTCGGACGTACCTAACGGTGCCAGGTTGGGTTCGTCCACCTTGGGGATGCTCTGCTCCACGCAGCCTCCTGCTTCCGTGCAGTCCATCCTCTTGATGTCCGAATTCTGGCTGTTGCTACTGCTGCAATTGGTGACGCTGGTGGTGGTCTTCTTTATTTTAATGGGCTTAGGTCTACTTCGCTTTTCCTTCTTTTTCTGCTGCAAGGCCATCAACACTTTCATGCTCGTAATAGGATCAAGAGCAGCGTATGGTTTATTCTCACTGACTGGTGAAGCAGTTTGTTGATGTGGAACTAGGCCAAAGCATTCAAGAAAATTGGATTTCATGTCATTTATCTTAACGCCGCTATCTTTTGTCGAAGTGTAATCATGTTCAGGCTTCGGTCTGTGCAAGAACTGTGCTTGAAAACTTTCATGAGTTTTCAGGATTTCAATAGGACTTAAAAATCCGCAGACTGAGCACATCTCATAGGGCGACGGTGGATTCAACACCGCATTGGCAAAACTGCTGTTATTCACCAAGCCTGGTGCACCCTTTATCATATAATCCTTTTTGTGGCTCTTCAAATGCCTTTTGAATTTTCCTGGCTGATCAAACCTTTGTCCACATATGCCGCACCATTGCTCACGGATCTCCTTATTCGTTCTTACGTGGGCTTCTAGGCACCATGCCAGCTGGAATTGTTTCCCACAGACGTCACAAGAGATGAGTTTTTTAGCTCTTGTAACTCTACCGGATTGAGGTGGGGTCGAGACGGGTGCTGGTGAAGTGCCATCAATGGTAAAGGCAATTCTTCCAGCACCACCATGACTCGCAGCGGAGTTGCACTCGCACATCTGAAACAAAAGACAAAGGTCACGCGCATGACACCCGTGTCACGAGTGTACTCACAAAGGCATACTTAAGGTGACATAAGATTCATATATACTACAACTCATTATACCAGAACTCCACAATATTGCAGTTCCTATCATGTACGATTTTACCCTCTTATCCACCCAAGTAATATTTTGTTTCTAAACAACAATGACTAACTACCTACAATTTCCTAATGTTACCCACCCAATAGGCCTTTCTGTATATACACACCAACAATATAATGATGGCACCACACGTTCACTCCACTATTCACAACACTCTGATTCGCAATCTCCATATAAGATTGTAATATAATTTCTGTACGAGGGCCGGTCAAAAAGTTTTGAGAATGGACACTTTTTTTACAAAAAACTACGTGAATCTACAGCAGTGTGGTATACAGTAGGGTTGGTAAAATAATACATAGTGTAATATTACAAGTCTAATATTATTATAATCTAATGTATAGGGTAGTGTATAGTAACTCAGTGTATAATTCAATGTTGTGGTCTGGCTATGCCAGTTTATAATAAAAATATTATTTGGAGGCATATTATAATATTTTTTGCGACATAGAAGTGTAATGTATAAAAACTTATTGTTAGTAGCTCAGCTTAGTGGAGAATATATTGAGTACATTGATTATATTGATGTAGTTTATATTTAGTTCTTTCACATCGGTTTATTGTATGATAGTTGGGTAGTTGCAGTTCTTTAGCGTCAATATACTAAATGCCTCTGTTGATATGTAAACTCTGACTTTAACATAGCTACTTCCGTGACCAGTTACATGCTAATTCCTCACATTAACATCATGCTAATCTCCCAGTTACATGCTAATTTCTGACGTTAACATCCTGCTAATATCTCACATTAACACTGCTAAATTATTCTATTGATATGTAAACTCTTTTGGCAAGGCGCTCTGCTCCTCCCACCCAGCTTAAAATACGCTGCCAAGCTTAGCAGTGTTCATTGGAGCGCTGTCTTTCCGACAGTTCTGTTGCTTCACCTGAGGACGGCTGCTTGTGTTGTGGCCGAAACGTCGTGAGAATTTTATTTTATTATGTTTTATTTTTATTAGTTTATTATTTCCCTTCTACGTGACTTTACCGAAAGAACCAAGAAGATGAATCTCTGCAGTCACGAAAGCTTTAAATCGAAATTTATTCAAATCAAGTTGTTTTATTTTTACCACAGTACTTTATGGAATCCTCAAGAATAAATGCAGTTTTAGAAGTATTAAACTACACTTGAAGATGTGTGAGAATGTAATTCTGCAGATGCAAGCACAGGCAAACTCGTATCTGCATATACAAGTTTCTGGGCCTCCTCACTTCACCAAACCCGCATTGACCGGCATGGTGAAGTATGGTTAAACAACTCCCACGAACGACATGGTGTGGGGGAGGCCTCTATCAAAACGCTGGATCGACAAAGGGCTGATACATGTCACGACATTGTACGTTAAGACCGTTCTCTCGTCAGCACAAGCCGTCTATGTGGACAATAGAGGGCACGACACACGTGTACACGATGTTTGTGTGCGTATATTCAGCGTGTTTATCACGTAATAATTATATAAGGTCGCGATTATGCTCAAAACGAACCAAATGTATAACATCACGAATAACTTTGGAAGTCTCCAGAGCCTGAACAATATTTGAAGTAGACACTGACCCAGTTACTATTAATAGCTCAGATGTGTAGGCTTTGACTTTAACATAGCCATTTCTGTGACCAGTCACAAGCTAATCACTCAGTTATTTCAATGCTAAATTCTCCTAGTTATTTCAATGCAAAATTTTCCTGTTTGATTTTACTAGGTGCCTCTGTGAATGTGTATGCTTTGACTTTAACATAGCCATTTCTGTGACCAGTCACAAGCTAATCACTCAGCTATTTCAATGCTAAATTCTATGCTAATTCCTTTGTCAAGGGGTGCCTCTGTGGATGTGTATGCTTTGACTTTAACATAGCCATATCTGTGACCAGTCACAAGCTAATCACTCAGCCATTTCAATGCTAAATTCAATGCTAATTCCTTTGTCAAGGCGCTTTGTTTCTTCTCACACAGCTTAAAGGTATCGATCTGAGCTTGGCTTTGTTCGCTCCAGCGCTGTCCTCCAGACAGTCTCGTCCCTTCACCTGATGAAGGCCGCTTGTGTTGTGGCCGAAACGTTGTGAGAATTTTATTGTGTTATTTTATTTTTTCAATTTATTATTTTATTCTCATGCTACGTGACTTTACCGAAAGAACCAAAGAAGATGAACCAAGAATATTGCGTGTAGATGCTGCCATCTGCCGGCCACCAACGTGGCGTGTAGATTCTGCAAATTGAAAAATTTAAATAATAAATTGAAAATAATAAGCAAAAATCCAGATTCATATTCTTGGTTCTTTCGGTAAAGTCACGTAGATTTAAAAAAAATGAAATAAATTAAATAAAAAAGATATCGGAAATAATAAAATAACTTTTATTTGTAATTTTTTAATTGGCATAATCTACACGCCATATTCTTGGTTCTTTCGGTAAAGTCACGTAGATTTTTAAATAAAAAGAAATAATAAAATGAAAATCATGAATTGTTATTATTATATTTTGATTTAAAGCTTTCGTGACTTCAGGGATTCATATTATTGGTTCTTTCAGTAAAGTCACGTAGAACGGAAACAATAAAATAAAAAATATATTTTTTAAAATATTATTTAAATTTTAACTTTTCTTTTATTATTTATATTTTCTATCTACGTGACTTTACCCAAATAACTAAGAATATAGCGTGTAGATTCTGCCAATTTAAAAATACAAAAAAATAAATGGAAAATAATAAAAGCTTTTATTATTTTCAATTTATTATTTTTAAATCAAAATTTTGATTCATTTTTTTTATCTCTGTGACTTTACCGAAAGAACCAAGAATATGAATGTGGGTTTTTGCTTTTATTATTTTCAATTTCACACTTTTTATTTGATTTGATTTGATTATTTTTTATTTTCTATCGACGTGACTTTACCGATTGAACCAAGAATATGGCATGTAGATGCTGCCAATTTAAAAATTAAAATAGATTGAAAATAATAATCAAAAATCCAGATTCATATTCTTGGTTCTTTCCGTAAAGCCATGTAGGTTGAAAATAAAAATAATAAAATTAAATAAAAAATACAAAAGATAAATGGAAAATAATGAAAGCTTTTATTATTTTCAATTTATTATTTTAATTTGTATTTTTTTTATTGGCAGAATCTACACGCCATATTCTTGGTTCTTTCGGTAAAGTAACGTAGATTTGAAAATGAAAATAATAGAATTAAATGAAAAAATACTAAATCATGAATTTTTATTTTTACTTTTCTTTATTATTTATATTTTTCCCAAAGAACCAAGAATCTGGCGTGTAGATGCTGCCACCTGCCAACATTGGTGGCCACCAGATGGCAGCATCTACACGCCAGATTCTTGGTTCTTTCGGTAAAGTCATGTAGATTGAAAATAATAATAAAATTTAAAAAAATTTAAATTATGAAAGCTTTTATTATTTTCAATTAATTATTTGTATTTTAAATTAAATTAAATTATTTTTATTTTAAAATCTACGTGACTTTAACGAAAAAAACAAGAATTCGGCGTGTAGATGTTGCCACCTGCCGGCCACCAACGTGGCGTGTAGATTCTGCCAATTTAAAAATTAAATTAATAAATTGAATATAACAAAAGCTTAAATAATATTTAAAGCTTTTATTAAATTGATTATTTTAAAATTTTATTTTTTTAATCTCTGTGACTTTACCGAAAGAACCAAGAATATGAATGTGGGTTTTTTGCTTTTATTATTTAAAATTTCACATTTTTATTTGATTTGATATTTTTTTATTTTCTATGGACTTGACTTTACCGAAAGAACCAAGAATATGAATTCCTGAAGTCACGAAAGTTTTAAGTCACAATCTACACCCAACAATGGTGGCCAGCAGATGGCAGCATCTACACGCCAGATTATTGCTTCCTTCGGTAAAGTCATAATACTGGTAGGAACGAAGTTGTAAACTGAGTGTACCAGCCTGCAATAGATTAATGTGTACGTCCGTCCGTCCCCTTTCAATACTTTAACGAAGTGAAATCTCGTGCTGTTGGGTGTGAAATCAGCAATAGACAGCGCAGAGACTTGTCCTACCAGCCCACCCTGCAGGGACCTGTTAATAAAATTAAAATAATAAATTGAAAAATAATAAATAATAAATTGAAAATAATAAAAGCTTTTATTAGTTTAAATATTATAATGTATATTTTTAAATTAATTTTAATTATTTTTATTTTCAAATCTACGTGACTTTACCTGAAGAACCAAGAATATGGCGTGTAGATTCTGCCAATTTAAAAATTAAATAGTAAAATTTTATAATAAAAGCTTTCATTATTTCAATTTTTTTTGTATTTTTAATTTAAAAAGCTTTTAGTATAGCTTTTATTATAATATCATAATTTTATTATAATAAAAGCTTTTATTATTTTAGGATTCTCCTCCACGGCGGCCTTTGTCTCCCCCAGTAGCGATGTTTACGACACACCGCACCAGGTACTCATCTGAGGCTGAGTCGACCTCACACTCTCTTACTGTCTCAAAACAACAACCGCCATGCGCCACTAAGTGGCGGTGACGTCACCACGACGCTTATGCCAGGCTATGTGCACCTTGAGGCTACGTGAAGTGTCGATCGCCGGCTGGCAGGAGGTCACGGGGCAGACCCAGGTGCCACTGGTCGACTGACTGAGATGACTGAGATTACTGGCTGATGCACCACCTGTGCCCCCTACTGTGCCAACTTGCTGAGCTTTAGCCACCCGACGCTCCGCTCGTTTTTCTGAGCGTCGCTCCTCCGCCCTCCGTTGTTGTTGGAGGGCGACTGGCTCCAACTGCCCAGTAGCGTCCTTCACGAGCCTCCTCCACAGAGGCCGATCTTGACACCGCTGGTACCAGTCATTGGCAAGTCCACTCAGCTCCACATCCTCCTGTACCACATCACTCCATCTCTTCTCTAGTCCGTGCCACGCCCGTTTAGCTCCCTCGATCCGGCCGAGCAAAAGCTGTTTGGGCATGCGGTGATTGGGCATGCGGGCTACATGGCCCAGCCAACACAGCCTTGCCTGCTGGAGGAGCTCACCGATGGGACTTTGTCCAGATCTTTCGAGGATTTGTGAGCTCCTCACACAATCCAGCCTGGTTAAACCCAGGATTGATCGTAGGCAGGCCAGCCTCAATGTTTCTAACCGGTGAAGATGCTGCATTAGGGGAGTCCACGTTTTGCAAGCGTAGAGAAGGGAGGGAATGACTGTGGCCGAGAAGAACCGAAGCTTCATGCGGAGCGACAGACCAGGTAGTTTCCACACGTTACACAACCGATGAAAAGATAATGCCGCTCGACTAATTTGGAGTGAGACCTCTGCTGTTAAACCGGAGCCGATCATGAGCACACTGCCCAGGTATGGGAAACTCTCCACTCTCTCCCCAACTGCCCAATCACCGATTGGGAGTTGTGGGGGTAGAGTGCCCGATGGCACAAAATACCCAGGCAGGTGCTTCGTTTTGGTGGGGCTGATGGTAAGGCCCCACCTCTTAGTGGCACACTCCAGTTTCAGCAGCAGCGCCTCCAACTCCTCCTCTGAATGAGCAGCAATTACAAGATCGTCGGCATACATAATGTGGTTGACCAATAGGGAGACATCCCTTGACCGCACCTGGGCATCGATCAGCCTCCCAATGTATCTGTACCAGACGTAAATTCCTCTGGTACAGCTACTGAAGGCTTCACGAACTATGTGGTCGAAATAGATGTTAAATAATGTTGGAGCCAGAGGACATCCCTGTCGCAGGGAATGGCTCTGACTCCCGGCTATGTAGTTTTACTCGGGTCTGCTCACCATCATGAAGGTCCTTAATGAGTGTGAGCAGAGGGTCAGGGACTCTGAAAGCACGAAGAACAACCCAGAGCCCAGGCCTACTGATGGTATCATAGGCCTTAACCAGGTCAATAAAGCAGAGATGTAGGTCTAGTTGGAATTCCCTCCACCTCTGCTGTAGCAGACGGACAGAAAATATGACATTTTTGCAGGACCGCCCTTTCCTGAAACCGCATTGGGGCTCCGCAAGTCTCTCCTTAGCGTACCTAGCAAGGCGATGTTGAATAATCCTTGCCAGGACCTTTCCCGGCACACTGAGGAGTTAGATTACCCTGTAGTTGTTACAGTCTGTGCGGTCCCCCTTCTTAAAGAGGGGGACCACCAGGGCATCCTTCCAATCCTGCGGAACCCGTCCAGTGGCCCAGACTGTTGTTATGATGTCATGTAGGGCAGTCTGCGCACAAACGCCACCCTCCCTCAGCATTTCGCTTGGGAGATCATCTCTGCTCGGTGCCTTTCCTGGTCTCAGACTCTGGATCGCCCTCAGTACTTCCTCAACGGATGGTACCTCAGCCAGCCACTCACAGGGGGTGACTTCCTCTAATATTTGAGGTACCGCATCGTCAGCAGGGTCATCCCCACTTTGTTCCATGATGTTTTCCAGGCTGAGGGATTCCCCCTCCCCCAGGACCTCACAGAAATGCTCAGCAAATCTGCAAACCTGTCCCTGGGGGTCGGAGATTGGATCACCCTTCGTTCCCCTAATGGTGGTGTAGTGGGTATAAATTGACGAATAAACTTCTGATGAGGCAACACGATATTTATTGTCTTCCTTACAAGACTCTAACACAAAGGGCATATCGGTCCCTTTACCCGATACCTGGGGAGGTATGGCCTCCGGATTATAGGGCCCTATCACTGGGTACCCCGTTACCCTTCGTCCTCCGGCTGGGACCCTAGGAGAGGCTATTTGACCTGACCGTACTCGGTCCGTGGGTCCTGACCACTGGCCTCACTGAGCTCCGGTCCTTAGAAGGACAACGGAGCTTGGGGTCCAGAGTCCTATCTTCAGCCCAGGTCTTCGTTCTTCAGCTTGCAGATGATTGAGCCAGACCTCTGAGAGGTCCGGCTTATGGTTCGTGGCTTGCTCCGCCCGAGCCACGCTTCCCTTCTAGAACGTTCTGGAAGGTGACATCATCCCCCGGTTCCCCCCTCCCGGGGCCCCGGGGAATGTGTCCCAGGATCCGTTTGCTAGGGTTTGTCGTTGGCCGCTTTTTGGGCCATGGACATTAGCCCTGGCGTGATAGCGTTTCCGCCCCCTATTGACGATAAGGGGAAGCTACCAGCACACAGAGTGGTGAGTGACGATTACTCCTACAATGGTAATAGGTGTGGCGCTGTAGGTTACTTTTTTGATGGAGTTAAATAGGGATTTGTGATCGCAGGCCATTGAGGCAGACTCCATCTCCTCAGCAACCCGCGACCACCACCCATCCTTGCAGCGCCTCACGGCTCTCCGAACCTCCGAGCGAAGGCTGCGGTAAGCCTCCTCATTCTCTGACGTGGGATGCTGTAGACGATTAGAGTGGGCCTGTCGCTTTTTCTCAAACATCCAGAACATCTGCTCTGTCGGCCAGGGTCTCTGGGGAGGTCTGGACTGCGTACACAAAGCAGCCATTGCAGCTGCATGAGTCACAGTCCTAAACCTCGCCCATTTACCCTCGACATCAGGAGAAGTGAGGGACGATGCTGTCTCACTCACACTCACTCACAGCGCGAGGCCGACTCATTACATCTCGCGGAGGATCGCGCTGCTGAACAAAAAAAGTTCCGCGGTTTCAGTTTGCAAGCGCGAGTTCGCGTTTAAAGGCGATGGGGGCCGTCCATAAATGACGTCACACACCTGGGGAGGGGGGGGTCAGACATTTGTGACGAGGGGGGGGGGGTTTGAGAAATGTGACGTCATATCAAAATGCGCAACTTTAAATAAACATAGACAACACGTTCTACTTAGTTAAATAGACTTTTTAATAAATGTTTTCTCCTACAACATCAGAGTGCAGCGCCACATTAAATACAATGACAATATTCTTAGTTTTTTCGGTAAAGTCACGTTGAAGAGAAAGAACAAAATAACAAAATATACATAAAACAATAAAAAAAAATTCTCACGACGTTTCGACCATAACTCAAACGGTCATCATCAGGTGTGTCGGTTTGCATAAATTTATTTGTAAAACGGCATATTTATTTATTTATAAAAAAAAGTTGGCGTCACGCGCAGCCATTGGCAGTTTGCCCAGGACTAGTCCATCTATTTTTTTTTAAAAGAGGAGGGGGGAGACAAAATTTTTTATAATGTATGCTGTCTGAAAGCCACTGTAAGCGTGAACAATCAATCAAGAACTGAAATGATTTATCAAATCTTTCCAATGATTGCTAAGATAGAATCCATCTTCTCGGTTGAAATTGTCTCTGTGCTTGTATATGTGGATAGCCTCACGAACGAATCTCTCATGGAAGCCAGATGGCTTACAAAGAACCTCCGTCTTGGAAAAGTCAATGGCATGTGAGCCTACTGAATTAGAACAATGATCTGCTACGGCCGAGGTGTTGGTCCTACCGTGTTTAAGGTCTGCTTTATGTTCACGAATGCGGTCCGAGACATGGCGTTTGGTTTCTCCAATGTAACTACTACCACAGAGGCAACTTAGTTTGTAGACACCAGGGTATTGTATGTCCGGAATCACATCTTTTACAGACGGAACCAGATCACGGATTTTATGTAATGTGTTGAAACGGACCTGGATCTTGTGTTTATTCAAGATTTTGGAGATCTTTTTTGTGATCCCAGCAATGTAGGGTAAAGTGATGGTTTTGAAAGGCTGATACACCTCTTCGTCCCATAGTCTCTACTATCAGCTCCCCCACCTACAAACTAGCTCGTTTTTTGTCTGAAATCCTGCGTCCTTTCACTGGAAAGACCACCTCTGCGGTACAAAATTCTACTCACCTGGTATCAACAATCAAGGGTATTTCCCTGTCCCCAGACGACCTGCTTGTCAGTTTTGATGCAGTTTCCTTATTCACCAAGGTTCCTGTACCTGACACCATTGCAATCATTGAAGACTTGGTTCATCAAGGACTAAACACTGAGGTACCCCCCCTGGTGAGACACTGTTTAACCAATACATACTTCACTTGGAATGGAACTTTCTACAAACAAACTGAGGGCACCGCAATGGGCTCCCCCCTTTCTCCAGTTATAGCTAACATTTTCATGGAGAAATTTGAGACTGACGCCATCCAGACTGCCACTCTGCCCCCAACCTTATGGAAGAGGTACGTGGATGACACTTTTGTCATCTGGCCACATGGCCGGCCTGCTCTAGACCAATTCTTCGACCACATCAATTCCATACACCCAGCCATCAGATTTACCATGGAAGTCGAAATAGATGGCAAGATACCTTTTTTGGATGTCCTAATTAAAAAGAGACCTGATGGTTCAATGAGCCACTCTGTCTACAGGAAAGCTACCCATACGGATGCTTATCTGAAACCGGATTCCCACCACCATCCATCACAGAAGAATTCTCTCATCAAGACTCTGTATCATAGAGCCCAATGCATATCCGACCAGGAACACATAAGCAGTGAACTCAAGCACGTACACCAAGCTCTTAGGGCTAATGGTTACTCCGACTATACAATCCGCAAAGCTATCACTCAAACCATGAAGAAGAACCCTCTTGAGGAGCCTTTCAAAACCATCACTTTACCCTACATTGCTGGGATCACAAAAAAGATCTCCAAAATCTTGAATAAACACAAGATCCAGGTCCGTTTCAACACATTACATAAAATCCGTGATCTGGTTCCGTCTGTAAAAGATGTGATTCCGGACATACAATACCCTGGTGTCTACAAACTAAGTTGCCTCTGTGGTAGTAGTTACATTGGAGAAACCAAACGCCATGTCTCGGACCGCATTCGTGAACATAAAGCAGACCTTAAACACGGTAGGACCAACACCTCGGCCGTAGCAGATCATTGTTCTAATTCAGTAGGCTCACATGCCATTGACTTTTCCAAGACGGAGGTTCTTTGTAAGCCATCTGGCTTCCATGAGAGATTCGTTCATGAGGCTATCCACATATACAAGCACAGAGACAATTTCAACCGAGAAGATGGATTCTATCTTAGCAATCATTGGAAAGATTTGATAAATCATTTCAGTTCTTGATTGATTGTTCACGCTTACAGTGGCTTTCAGACAGCATACATTATAAAAAAATTCGTCTCCCCCCTCCTCTTTAAAAAAAAATAGATGGACTAGTCCTGGGCAAACTGCCAATGGCTGCGCGTGATGCCAACGTTTTTTATAAATAAATGTGCCGTTTTAAAAATAAATGTATGCAAACCGACACACCTGATGATGACCGTTTGAGTTATGGTCGAAACGTCGTGAGAATTTTTTTTTATTGTTTTATATATTTTTTGTTATTTTGTTGTTTCTCTTCAATGTGACTTTACCGAAAAAACTAAGAATATGAATTACTGCAGTCACGAAAGCTTTAAATCAAAATACAATGACAATAGTTTAAAGCGATTTGAAGCATGTTTTAAAAATGGAAATATGGTTTGGGGGGGGGGCAGAGCTTTGTGACGTCATACTTGAGGGGGGGGGTCTGACTTTTTGAGACGCCGTGTGACGGGGGGGGGGGGGGGGTCAAAAATCGTCCAAAATCGCGTGACGTCATTTATGGTCGTGATATATTATTTTTTTATTTTATTTTTCCTACCTACGTGACTTTACCGAAAGAACCAAAGAGTACTTAGTTGGGTGGATAAGGAGTAAAATAGTAGATGATAGGATCTGCACTATTGAGGAGTTCTGTTATAATGAATCTGTTATAATGAATCTTGTCACCTTATGTATGCCTTTGTGAGTCCACATATGACACAGGTGTCATGCGCGTGACCTTTGTCTTTTGTTTCAGATGTGCGAGAGCAACTCCGCTGCGAGTCATGGTGGTGCTGGGAGAATTGCCTTTACCATCGATGGCACTTCACCAGCACCCGTCTCGACCCCACCTCAATCCGGTAGAGTTACAAGAGTGAAAAAACTCATCTCTTGTGACGTCTGTGGGAAAAAATTCCAAATGCCATCGTGCCTAGAATCCCACGTAAGAAAGCACGAGGAGACCCGTGATCAACGGTGCGGCATATGCGGACGAAGCTTTGATCAGCAAGGAAAATTCAAAGGCATATGAAGACACACGAAAAGGATTACATGATAAAGGGTGCACGAGGCTTGGTGAATAACGGCAGTTTTGCCAATGCGGTGTTGAATCCGATAGAGTCACTAGAATCTGATAGAGTCACTAGAGTGAGAAAACGAATCTCTTGCGACGTCTGCAGGAAAACATTCCAACTGGCATGGTGCCTAGAGTCCCACATGAGAATGCACAAGACCGGTGGTCAAAGCTGCAACATCTGCGATCAAAGCTGTAATCAGCCCTACAAACTCAGAAGGCATATGGAGACCCACGGAAAGAACTCAAGGGGCGCACGTGGCATGGTGAATGACGGCAATTTTACCAATGCGGTGTTGAAGGTGTGTCAGAGCTATTCTGCTGCGAGTCATGGTGCTGGAAGAATTGCCTTTGCCATGGATGGCACCAGCAACAGCAGCAGCAGCTTGTCGAGTCCTGGTGGTGAGGAGGCAGAGTTGCAGACAATGCCACCTTCTGCAAAGGGCGCACCTGCATGCAACGAAGTTATTGCTATCACAGCGACCGCGCATGGAACGAAGGCGCCTGCTGGGAAACGCCACGCCTGACCAGCGCCCGTCTCGACTCCACCTCACTCCCATAGTCACTAGAGTGAGAAAACAAATGTCTTGCCAAGTCTGTGGGAAAGCATTCCAACTGCCATCATGCCTAGAGTCCCACATGAGAACGGACAAAGAGACCCCTGACCAATGGCATCTGCGGTCGAAACTTTGATCAGCCAGGCAAATTCAGAAGGCATATGGAAACCAACGAAAAGGACTGTAGAATATTTTTCGATTTAAAGCTTTTGTGACTGCAGGGATTCATCTCTTGGTTCTTTCGGTAAAGTCATGTAGAAGGGAAATAATAAAATAATAAAAATCAAACATAATACAATTCTCACGACGTTTCAGCCACAATTATATTGATGTAGTTTATATTTAGTTCTTTCACATCGGTTTATTTTATGATAGGTGGGTAGTTGCAGTTATTTAGCATCAATATACTAAATACCTCTGTTGATATGTAAACTCTGACTTTAACATAGCTACTTCCGTGACCAGTTACATGCTAATCCCTCACACTAACATCATGCTAATCTCCCAACTACATGCTAATTTCTGACTCTAACATCCTGCTAATCTATCACATTAACACAGCTACTTCAATGCTAAATTATTCTGTTGATATGTAAACTCCTTTGTCAAGGCGCTCTGCTCCTCCCACCCAGCTTAAAATACGCTGCCAAGCTTAGCAGTGTTCATTGGAGCGCTGTCTTTCCGACAGTTCTGTTTCTTCACCTGAGGACGGCTACTGTGTTGTGGCCGAAACATCGTGAGAATTTTATTTTATTATATTAAATTTTTATTTTTTTATTATTTCCCTTCTACGTGACTTTACCGAAAGAACCAAGAAGATATTGAATATTTCTTTGCTGTTCTATTACTGAAGCTATCAACAGAAGGTGTGTACCGGATTAATTGCACTTGTGGCAAATGCTATGTTGGGCAAACAGGATGAATGATCAGCACGAGACTAAAAGAACACCACAGAAATATGAAATGCTCACAAATACAACTGTCAGCAGTAGCAGAACACGCGTGTCCACAAAGACACTCAATTGATTTTGATAATGTTGAAGTTCTGTGCAAAATTAGTTACTACTGGCCAAGACTAATTACATAATCTATCGAAATTTAAAGAAATTAAAATAATTGTAATCGTTTGGATAGCTACCGACTTAGTGCTGCATGGAAGAGAATCATCAAATTATCGATTGTACGGCTATTTTAGTACACACAATGGACACTAAGTACAAGATCAATGGGCTAGCATAATGTGCATGTATAATGTACGTTGATTCATTAATCCCCCCCCCCCCCACTTTGCGCTCAAAGAGCGCACAAGTGTTGTCACCACATCTACGCCTCTATATAAGGAATGAAGCAGGTGGACTTCTCCCAAATTTTGCTGTTGCCTGATGAAGCTAGTTGTAATTACTGAAATGTCGTACTCCGATGGTAAATGTGGTGGCTTGGCTCTCCAACACACCACATACTGGTGTGCTGTACTAGTGATGAATTGGCATGTTCTGTTTACGTGACAACCCTTACTAGTTGGCTGTCGGGCGGTGGCGGGTTTAACGACACATTTATATAGTAATAGGTTTTTACCCTTTTATCTAGCACCAAAACTGACACCTTTATACAAGGGATCATGTTTGCAATAACCACAACACAAGCAGACACTTGCCTGGCGGACCACGATTTTCAACGAATTTCAATTCGTGGTCCGCCAGGCAAGTGTCTAACTGTGTTGTTGGCCTGACTGGTTTTGCATCACGTTATTTTTTCTTAGGTTTGTTGAATTCTCGTCTCTCATCTTCTTGTTGTATTTACCTCCGTGCAGTTTGGCGCTCTCTATGTGTTGCGTTGATGTCGCCCTATATGCTCCCTCGCTATTTGTTGTTTTTTTACACCTGATGAAGATCGCTTGTGTTGCGGTCGAAACGTCGTGATTTATTTATTTTAATATAATTTTATGGTATTTCTACATACATGACTTTACCGAAAAAACCAATGAGTAAAAAGAGACAACTCTGATAATGATATACACTGTCCTTGAAGTTGATTGGTCCACACCCGAGACGGCTTTTCTTAGAGCCTAGTCTCCACTGGTGTTGGACCAGATGACGCCAAAAGGCATACAACTCAAAAACAGCGCACTATCAGAGTATTGAGAGCTCGGGGTAAGCATTTACATTAAGAGACCTGCTTTCCCAGTAGCCAGATATAGTAATAGGTTTTTACCCTTTGATCTGGCACCAAAACTGACACCTTTATACAAGGGATCATGTTTGCATAAAGGTGTCAGTTTGGTGCCAGATAAAAGGGTAAAAACCTATTACTATATCTTGCTACTGGCAAAGGAGGTCTCATAATGTAAATGCTTACCCCGAGCTCTCAATACTCTGATAGTGCGCTGTTTCTGAGTTGTATGCCTTTTGGTGTCATCTGGTTCAACACCAGTGGAGACTAAGCTCTAAGAAAAGCCGTCTCAGGTGTGGACCAATCAACTTCAAGGACAGTGTATATCATTATCAGAGTTGTCTCTTTTTGTTTGCATTTTGATTGCTTGTGTTGTGGTTATTGCAAACATGATCCCTTGTATAAAGGTGTCTGTTTTGGTGCCAGATAAAAGGGTAAAAACCTATTACTATATCTTGCTACTGGCAAAGGTCTCATAATGACACATTTATATATTTACGCGATCCAACCCATAAAACCTGTATTATGGGTATTTGTCGCGAAAGCCTACGTGTTAAACTGCCATGTATTTCTACGTCTATTGCTGTATTTTCTTACGTGCAATATATTTAATAAACCATATTAATTGATTAATATTTTTGTTCATAGTTATATCATTGTTGCGCGTGCGGTGTGGTCAGTGGATATTGTTCAGTGGATCAAACCGAGACAAATATTTTTGCAGCAGCTGTGGCTACACATTGCAACAGCGCATTCCAAATAGTGTACAACGCATCGCCCAGAATCTGTATCTGTGTGCAAACACCAGGTATGGTTGGTAAGAAACACGTTGGTTTTAAATGAATAGAACTCGAGCTTCAGCCATATTGTTCATTATAGACCCCACTTTGTAAGCATTAATCACGCAAACCTTGCGCCTGATTCATTTGAGTCGCTGTGCTCATGAGCAACAGGGCATTTGTGGCAAGGTGTTAATGTACCACAGATTAGCACGGTTGGCTACGTACACTGCGAAAGAAGTTCAACACATATTCTTTGGGTCTTCCCGTAAAGTCACGTAGATAGAACAATTAAATAATAAAAATAAAGTGAATAAAAAAGTAAAATATATCACGACGTTTCGATCGCAACACAAGCAATCGTCATCAGGAGAAAAATGATGAAGATTGCTTGTGTTGTGATCAAAACGTCGTGATATTTTTATTATTATTTTGTATTCACTTTATTTTTATTATTTTATTGGTCTATCTACGTGACTTTACCGAAAGACCCAAAGAATATGAATTCCTGCAGTCACAAAAGCTTCAAGTCAAGATTCAAGTTCAACACACATTCATACATTTTGGAAAGCAAGCATCCTTGCACGTACAATGCCCTGGACCGCATGTTCGTGTTAAGTGAGTCAGGGGCTTTGTCACTGCCTACCCCATGATATAAATAATCTCAGGGAATTCAATTGCAAGTGTCCAATCTCCCTTCCGGTGGGCATCGAGGATGAGTTATACCCTGGCTTGCCAGGAGGCAGTGGAACACAACTGTGGAATCCTTTCCATCTGCACGGGATAGAACGTTGCCCCTTTGCTCACATTCGTTCGTTTTCTGCGAGTGTACTGGTTTCCCCCCACATGTAAACACTCAGTAAGTGGCTGCAAATATCGGAATGTAAAGAGAACCGCAGAGCTTGGGCGATTGTTGGGAGTGCCGGCTCACCGCCTGGCTGCTGTCTCCCCGCTCGTCTGTGGGAGACATATAGAGGTACTGAATTAGATTTATATTCTCTACATAACATGATTCCTATCTACACAAAGCACTCACCGCGTGGAGTACAGCAAGTGATATTCCACGAAATAAAAAATAAACGTACATGACCATAACAAAAGCCAATGGGTACAGCTGTGCATACACATACACACATTTACACGATTCCTACTGATGGAACGATTCACCACTGCCGGAGAGTCAAGGAATTGTCATGATTCAGGATCATGAATGCAAACTGTCCCCGTTCTCAAACCTGAGTACGATTTAAAAGGTCATAGAACGCCTTTGTCGGAAGCAATTACTTCCCCATGTCACTGCGATGGGCAGATTTATGCCGTTGCAGTCGGCTTACACATTGTCAGTAGACCCCCCATACGCAAGCGTACGCATTTGGGTCAACCCCTCCTCCCTCCTCCATGCATACTGTTGTATATGTGGGTGTGTGAAAATTGATGAAAAATAATTAAAATTAAATGAAATTCGAAATTTGCATAATTAATCCGAAATTATGCTAATTCGTGTAATTATGCGTGTAACTATGCTAATTAGAGAGGTAATCGTATTAATTATACGAGTGGGTGTGTTTGTGTTAATGATAGCCTTTATGATAATCAGGCCCCGCCTCGTTGACGAGGTGGGGTTATCAATCAGGATAACACAATCAATCGTGTGCAGTTACGCTAGTGTCAATTCGGCCTCGTTATCTAACTTCGTATTATTGATCAGCATAATACAATGATTCTCGCTTTAACACTCCCCGAGTGTTCATATTTTAGGTCCCATGTTCATATCGTTCGCTTTAGTTTAATGAGTGTGGATTGGTGTGTTTATAGTTTAGGCTCCCGAGTTCATATCTCGTCGCAGGATACAGATCTTATGCAAAAATTTCAGGAAAAAATCACACGACCACTTCTGTATTAATCAATTTATTTTCTAATTAAACCTTAACTATAATATGTATGTGAACTCTCAATCTCGGAACTTCAACACGGTATCCACACAGCATCAAGACAGTATCATCAACGACTGTACGATTTCACTTTGATAACACATGGACCCCGCATAAAGCGATTGCTGTTAGTGAGAGAGAGAGAGTCAGGACATGCAAATGCTATGCTACACAAAAGCTTATACATTATAATATGAACGATCATTATGCTTGAAATGGTCAGCACATTATCACAGGCGATTGATTAACATGCAACGGTATTCATATAAAAAGACAATCAAACAGTTATTATTTCCAAAGGCATAAATGTAACAACAGATCCACCGGACAGACTATAAGATTACCGAAATGGCTTAGTGTGAGGGTATGCGGCGGAACGTGTTATCTCACGGGAGATTAGTTAATTATTTCGTGAATAAGATTGTATGATCAGAAAATCGGTTTAGCACGATTCCTCCCCGGGAGCGTAGCTCCGTGGCGAAGGTGCCAAGGGTTAATTCGCATTGATGGATCGGTTGGTAACCTATGCGATTAGAAGTACAGTCCAAAACAAAATATTAAAGAGGGAAATTATGAATATACTTATAAACGACGGACTGTTATCACACGGTTGATGCTTCCACGGCCAGATGGTTCATGGACTTGAGTGTTCGCTTCTGGTTAAGGACCCGTGTATGTTTCAGTGATATGAATTGTTTTGAATAGTCAGTGTTTGGAATTAATTATTTGCGTTGCCATACGCTGAAGTTGGCATCGCTTGTAGGAGAAGTAGCCTCGCTCCCTTTAGAGCGGTGAGGTGTGTGGAAGTGCATCATACGTATCGCCGCCCTCCTCCACGCAGCAGCCAGCCTCTGTCCACGGGGGAGAGTTGCTTGATCGCTCTCAGTTCTGCTCAGTGGACACCTCTCTCCACTGCTGGATGAGCTGCGCGATCACGCTCGTGCTGGTTCGCTGACAGCAGTTTCTCTCCGCTGTTGGATGAGCTGCATCGGCACGCTCCCTCTCTCTGGGTGGAGAACTCGAACGTGCTCGTTGCTAGTTTGCTGAAAGCAGGTTTTTCTCCACTGCTGGATGACTCAAGTCGCACGTGCTCTTGCTCTGGTTTGCAGAAGCTCTTGCTTGGTGCGTCGGTCGCTCTGCAGCTAGACTCAATGTAGAATAATCTTTCAGCAATACTCTGTCTTTCAGCTCTTGGAAATCACACTAGGTGACGCCTCACTACCCTGCGAGTCTTGCCATCGTCAGTGGGTAGCGACGGGGCTACTTTGGCTTCTGCTCGCCGCCCCCTGCTCTGCAGCTCGCCGGCTGGCGACCTGTTGCTCTCGTTCCCGATTGGAACTGCTCCTGAGCCGACCCACTGGTCGAACTCCCCGCGTTCCAACCTCCTCCGAGTCGAACTCCCCGAGTTCCGACCCCCTGGTCGAACTCCCCGAGTTCCGACCCCCCTGGTCGAACTGTCTCCCGAGAGTCGACCCCCCGGTCGAACTCTGGTGAGCCGACCCCCCCCCGGTCGAACTCTGGTGAGCCGACCCACTCCTGTCGAACTGAGGTTTCAATGTTCAGGATCCTCTTTTTATGCCCAAAAATCCCTTCACTCGGATCCTGCCCACAAGGCGGGGTTTCTTTCGATTTTTGCTGTGTCAGGATTTGTCCGTATGTATCTGTGTCCGTGTGTGTCCGTACGTGTGTCAGTGTGTGTCCTTGTGCATCACCCACGGTATATTCCGTTGTCATACTCCTACCATAAAACCCACAAGTAAAACAATCAAATGTTATAAATTGTCTTGAAGGCGCCTCTCTGTCTGGGTGCACAACCTGGAGGGAGGGGCGATATTCCCTCCGACTTTCACCGACGCACAAAGAAATGGTTAAAAAGTTTTTGTTAACATTTTATTTCATCAGTTCCACAGTTATGATTCTGTATTAATCCAAGGTCTGAGTCAGCTTCTCGTTGTGGTGTTTGACTCGTGTTTCCCCAAGCGTATACACACTCCTACCCCGCGCTGCAGGGATACAAAGACGGCCGGGATTTCCCTTTCTCTCCGACCCTGGGTTTTAACATCGCCCTTTGCTTACGTTGCAGTTTTGCTGTGCTCTTGCATTCCTTTTCCTCTCCACTCTTACTTTAACCCTGCTTATTATTTGCGTATGGGTGGAGGCTAGGGCATTTATGTTGACTTAGGAAAACTTGATTGTTATAGGCTTCGGGTCAAGTCGTATAGAAATTATTAAAATATGAAAATACATTTCATATTAAATTAATAGACGGGTGATGATTACATTGACGTAGCTTGTGGCAGGGTTCAATTGAAGTGGGTGTGAAGATCAATAACTTTAGCCTACCCTGTCGTTAAATTCCGATTTTAAGTTACTTTAATAGTAATGTAGAACCAATCAGCTTTTTGACTGAACTATATCTAGGCTAACGCAAACTCCCAGTGACCCTGGCTTGGTGTGTTTACGTCAGCCCCTGGCAATTCGCTGTGCTCTGCTCTCTACCTGCTCCCTCTGACCCTGGGAGGGCTCTTAATGTCAAAATCGTGTTAGTGGGTCATGGTAAAGATAACCTCCACATGCCATGCGGAGGCCTGGTTTGGTGTTTTTATTCATTATTATTAAAAAACACAATAGAAACATGTATCTATATGTATCGGAAAATTACCTGTTAACATTAAGATGGAAAAGGGGCCTAGATACAACAACATTGCCACTGCAGAGAGTCGACATGATCAGTGTAAGTTCAAAAGAACTGACACACCTTGTGAAAAACCCAACGCAGAAGATCCCTGGGCTTGATATTCCACGAAGATCATGGTCCCCCTAAAACGCATCTGCACAAACCATGGCAGATGCGGATACCTGATGCACAAATGGAAAATTTTAAACTCTCCAGTGTTTGACTGTGGTCATCCAGAACAGATCGTACAACGTGAAACGACGCAATAGAAATTTAAAGTTAAGCCACAGTGCGATTGTGACCATCCAACCCAAGCTATTCACGATATTGTGAACCACAGTCGTTTGTGCTCCTTCAACGGAGTAGTTTTAGTTTAGTTTAGTTTTCATTTATTTGGTATAGCCCTGTGAGCCATTCGGCTCTTGAATCGGGTGCAACCGCAACAAACAAAAAAAAACATGAACAAGAAAACATCTTAAAGTGACTTTGTGCATGTGCAAACAGAGAATCCAGGAAAAAAAACATCAAAATATTCCTGAAATAGCACCTTACACCAACGCTGTGTGAAAAATCCCAGTGGGATGCATGTCAAACAACAACAAGAAAACTTAGATTAAGGCCAAACCTAAAAACTTTTAGAAATCACCAAAATAAAGCTATAAATGCAATGTAACAGTGATCATAGGAAATGTGACCGAATTTTTAACAATAAACTACATAAATAACATGTATCACCAAACCCTAGAGCCACAGCTGGCTGCATGAGTCACTCCACAAACAACAGGAGGAGCAGGAATAGTAACCCTACATAAAGCCCTCTCGTCATGACCAGCAGACCTTGGACATTGGCTTATGGCTCCTGAACATGTTGCCCTCATGCGCAGGAATAGAATAGCTCAGGGGTTGGCAGTCTGCGTCTCCCGGTGCCGCATGCTGCTCTTTAAAGACTGTTTGGTGATGTTGTTTATGAAGGACCACTGTCTCGTATTCACCACAGTGCATTGCGCCTCTTGAAATATTGAGTTGAGTAATCCCGGTAGTTGAGAAACTAAGGTAGTTGAGTACCCCGGGAACACGCTGTGGTTCGTGTCGCGTTAATAGCTCCGTACCGTGCCGTGTAACTCACTAAGCAGCCGATTGCTCGCGTGCAGTGGTAGTCTCGTGTTCATTGATAACGCTGCACAATCCGTGCAGTGGTAGTGCCGTGTTCATTGATAACGCTGCACACTCCGTGCAGTGGTAGTGCCGTGTTCATTGATAACGCTGCACACACTCCGTGCAGTGGTAGTGCCGTGCTCATTGATAACACTGCACACTCCGTGCAGTGGTAGTGCCGTGTTCATTGATAACACTGCACACTCCGTGCAGCGTTGTGTGAGGATGGCTCACTAATTGAAAGGGGAGTCGTAGCTATCGCACTGTGGGGTGGTCATCGCCCTCCTCCCCCTGGGCATGTGCCGTGTGTGTTGTGTGCGTCGTGAGTCGTGGCCATGTAAACCCGGGGTAGCTCCTCTCTCCGTCTCTTCGTTTGTTGCTGTCCCGGCGAAGCTCGAGTTGGTGAGCGCAACGCGTGGCAGATCCGGCTTCACCCGTTCCCACTCCTCCCAGTCAGCGACTCCCAAACCCCCACTCAATAATCGCAGATCACTACCCAGGTCCTTATCAACCAAATGATTTTTAACTAAACTCTTTTTTGTATTCTTAACAATGTATCCACAGTTCAGTTTTAAAGTACAATTTTACCGACGCACTGTATGTTTTCCTGGTGTGGACTGTGGCTGTTTTTGCTATTGTTTTACTGCCTTTCCCAAGCTTGGAAATGTATGTATGAATGAAATTGGAACTTATATACTTCATTTATTTACTAATTGACAAACTATTTTTATTTTACCAGGTAAGGCCCACTGAGCATATATAGCAGTTTTTCAGAAGCGACCTGGCCATCGCAAATGATAGCTCAACGAAGTGGCTTATCGTCACGTGGACATTTATAGCAGACAAATATACAGCATGCGTCAGGGTTGGGATGGAACCCACGACCTCCTGCGTACCAGGGGAGGTAGTTAACATCTCCCAGCCACCGTGGTGCCCTGTGGTCACGTGAGGACTTCCACTTCTGGATGGCTTGCGATGCATATTTGAACATTACTGCAAGCGTCTTAGCCTCGTTCATTCGGTATTCGAGGGGAATATTGCCATTTAGTAACTTTGTTTCAAATATCGTGCATTGAACTTTCGATTTTAATTTGCAATGTAAGTGAGGGACTGTGCATTGTCTTGTCGTGGTCTGGTGCTGTTGTTGTGTTGCTGAATTGCCCAAACTTGCATTTGTTGACAAATCGGCAGGAATCTATGTACTTTGTATTTTTAGCAACATGCTTACATTTTCTCCGTCTTGCCTCTCATATCGTTTTTGAACATACCTCGCTGACCCGCCCCTACTGGACATATGTGAAAAGAGCTTCATAGCTCATTGGATTCCTCCAGGATAAAAAAAAGATTCTGATTAATCAGTGGCACTGCCAACAGCCTGCATCCACACACGACCAAGCACCCTTTGTAATGCCATACACATGGTTCCTTTCCCATAGACATGTAATTTTGCAAATGTGCAGAAAAGTCTGCCGTATGAGAATTACTCCAGACAAGTTTAGAGTATTAAACGTGACCTGTCGTGACTCGTCTAATGTGTATCGCGTGGTCGTCAGCACAGAAAGATGCGTCTGGTAACGTCCTAATGGACCAAACATCGTAAAAAGGAGGCTGGGTCTGCGTTGTTCAGAGTGACCACCATATACAGGGACTCTTCTACTTACGGACGAGTTAGGTTCCAGAAGTCTGTTCGTAAGTCCAACTTTACTCCTGTCGATTCCAAACATGTTGTACGGCGTGTACACTAAACACAGGGAATGGCTTTAAGAGTTGTATAATCTCCTGTAGACGTAGACGCCACTGGTTCTTCACGTTGTGTAGATGTAGATGCCACCACCACCATCTATTGCGTGGCGGTTGAACTTATGAATCTCGGTACAAACAGGCAACTGGACATATGGACAGGTTTCTTTGTATCTCTGAGACTTTCTAAGTTGAATGTTTTTTTAAGTGAAGGAGTCCCCGTAAATATTTTTGAGGACCACTGGGATCTTCAGTTTAAACCGTGAGTCTTGGAGTCATTGGACCAGAAAGAAGTGAGATAAAAACGACAGTAACATTGAAAAATATGTACACAGGGCAGGGAGGGCCCAGCCGCATGACAGGATTTATTCAGCGGTATCGTCACGGTAACAGAAACAGTGCTCCCGAATGAATCGCAGAATCCCCCGAATATTCCGCCTCAGGCGGGAGAATCTCCGTCCAGGCCCGCGTGACGCCTTTGGCCCAATCTTGTCGACGGCATCATCATCATCCTCCTCGTTGTTGTTGTTGCCTGGTTGGAGAGCAGGGCCCCGCCTGGCAAATGGACGCACGCGCCATCGTTAGCACGGTCGGCTACAGTCAGCACGATCGGCTACGTACGCGTTCAAAATTATTTCAACATACACACATACACGCATTCATAATGCCACCGTCTGCCCCATCATGCATTCTCGGCTGTGCTTACACTGGTTGCTGCAGTGCACCTCATATGTGTCCGGCCGCTCAAATGCGAGGTAGGAGGATGCCACACATCTCTCACTATGGCCAGTAGCGGAATGCTACATTCCTATAACAGGAGCCAATGGTGGTGTATAATAGGATGACCGCTGTTGACTTCCCACAAAATGGGATTCATTATTTGACTATAGCTCAGGTTGATAAATAAGCTGTTAACCTTCTTGACCTGGATTTTGAACTCACAAGCGTACAGTGATCATGGAGTGCTCTAACCGCAGCACCTCCAAGTGGGATGCAGTGCAATTAATATATTTATAATTAAGATATATATTTTTTACTAGGAATGCATTTAGCTGCAGATTGGTGGCGATGAGGTTAGGGATAAGATATTACATCCTTTGGAGCCCTGGGATATTTACATCTTCAAGTGAGATGAACTAAAGAGGTGAATGCCATTACAGAATCCTCATTTCACAACTCCTCATGAAACAGATTCCCCGTTCTTACAATACAGAACTTGTCTCATCTGATACAGAACCCAAATCTCATGTGTCCTCAATATTTTTTACTTCCTCTCAATCGTGAATACCACATTGTGGGAATCAACAGTGGTTGTAATATAAATAGACTTGCCCTTGCTATAGGAATGTGTAATTTACTCAAGTAACTAATTTATGATGATCGATGGTGTTTGCTTTATGTTAATTTATATCAGGAGACACTTTGTCTGAATAACCTCCCCAATACACATTTTTCTCAAGGTGCACTTCTGCGTGGAGACTCACTCTTGTCTCGTGGCCGACTCCATCTCCTCCTCCTCCTCCGCGATGACGTCATTGGTGCCACCACTTTGATTGGGGAATTTTTCAGACAGGCGTGTTACCGCACAGTCACCCACCGACTCCACTCCCCGCTCCGACTCCATTCCCCAATCCGAGTTCGAAGCCCACTCGCTCACAGAAACTGAGCCTGCAGTATTCTGATTTGACCAAGTGGACTCCGAAGTCTGCCTCCTTGCAGCAGGGACTTGGCAATCTCCCTGGCTGAGACGGAGGACTGCCGAGAGGCTGCAGGCCGCCACCGGCTCCGTGTCCATGGCTGGGCAAGGCGGGAAGTTCGCTTGCGGTGGCACGGCCCTGCCGCCCCACAATAATGGGTGGTTGAGGGCCTCCGTGGGTGTGAGGCGACGTTGGGGATCCCACCTGCCAAGGAGGCAAACGGAGGGAGTCAGGTGCCTGTTGCATTCTAAAATCGCTTCATTGAATCGTGGTCTGGGGTGAAATGAACAATTCTATCCTCAACACTTTTGTCAGAAACGATATTTATTTTAAAAAGCGACGAGATGAAGAAACGATGCCCCGGTGTGACACAAAACTTTGCAGTCCTAGCCCAAATGACACGTGAGGTCTAAGATCGTTTCCAGTAATGTTGATGGTAGACGCAAAGTGATTTATATTTAATTATTTGTACGAGGTGAAATGTAGACAATAGTAACAAGTCTCTTACTGAAGGCACCCGCGGAGAAAATTTATGAACTTTTGATTGCGGGTTCCCAGAACCGCCTTCAAAGACACGGAGCACGGGACGATCCGTTTCCCGTTGACGACGGGGCGATTCTTTTTGTCTGTTTATCGGAGAGAGACAAAGAAAGAAACACTGAATTAGTTGTGGCGATCAGTACAATGCGGGGGCGGTCCTTAACCCTCCAATTGCGATGTTTGCAAATATGATTCCATGTTGGCGGTCGACTACAGCCTGTCATCCCTCCAGGGTCGATAAAATTTGTAACCGTTTGAGAGACGTTTGCAGTAGTCGTGTGGAAAGGATGGCTCCTAAGCGTTAAAGTGAAATTCCCACTCTCACCTCTGGGCCACCGGAGGAGACGAGAACCTCCTGATACTTGTTTGAGCAAGGAGACACTTTGATGTTTATTTTAGTATTATATTATTATTTGCATCACTTGGAGAGGATGGTAATTTGTTGTACAAGCGTGCTTTTAAGCGTAATGTATTTCTCAATCAAGGACCCACAGTTTGTGTGGAGGGTTGTTCTCTGTGGTTGTTTTGTACTATGGTAGAACTGCTCTATGCTGATTTAGGATACCGTCGCATCTGCCACACAATTTTTTAAAATTGTGCTCAGTCATGCTGAAATATAGAAAAACGGCCACTCATCTTTATTAAAAATGTGATGGCCAGAATTCCATGTAATTAATACACACGTCCTTTGTTGGATTGCAAATCTCTATGGGTTTTCCAAATATACTGTGCTACCTAAACATAACCGTTCCTTTTAAAGTATTTTTTTCATAAGACTCCTTACTGTCGCACTAATTCAACACGTACTGACAAGTACGTTGCCAAGAGCGTTGTGACTTTTAAACCCAAATAAAGCACAGTTCATTTTTAAATTACGCGAAGCAGTTTCCATGCCTTTCTATTCAAGCACAGAGCACGAGACACGCGGCTGCACGGCCACGACTCTCCGGGCAGTGACAGCAGCAGCAACAGCTACGAACTCCAACACCACCACCTCACCACCCCCCCTGTCCACTCACCAAAGGAGATAATGTTGTGGGTCGAGGCGTCAATCATGGCTTTGGGTGGGAGCCCCAACATCTGAAACCAAGATCACAAGAGGGATGAGTTGGATGAGGTCCGTCGCTCGAGTGAACAGAGCGTGCATACGCTGCTCTTTGTCTCATTGAAACGTCGATGTACAATGAACTTTGCCTGCTCTTGTACATACTGTTTGCAGATATTTATCTCTATCATCAGGCGAAGCATACATATTTGGTCTTTAATTGATGACGTGGTTACTACGTGCGGCTTCGTTGCTCTCCAACACAGGCTCTGAAAGCCTCGGGGATTAACAACAAACAACAATAATCATAACAATAGTAATCATTCCAACGGACATCAGCCTGACGCTCTGATTCTCTGGTATTACCGATGAACCCGAAATCTCTCTTTACTCCTTTACTCATGCAAATGGTGCGTGATCACGCAGTGAACACGTCCACTCCTCTCCCGTGTACCGGCAGCTGAGCGACATTTTTTGACCAGTGAAAGGCCCAGAGGATGACGACAGCCCTGCACGTAACCAGCTTTGTCGCATGAGCCATCGCACAGCGGGTCTGATGATTGCTTGTGTTGCAGTCGAAACGTCGTGAGAATTTTATTATTTTATATTTTTATTATTTTATTGTTTCCCTTCTATGCGACTTTACCGAAAGAACCAAGAATACAAACTATATTTTTTTTATTTTACCAGTTTGAGGCCCCACTGAGCTATGGAGCTATTTTTCAGAAGCAACCTGGCTATCACAAATGTTATCTTCAACGAAGTGGCTTATCCCGTGGAAATTTATAGAGGCCAAATACTCTAAACGCGTGATGTTTATTCTAAATGTAGTGAGAGAGACATGCAACCTCAAAATATACAGCAGGCGACAGGGTCCGGATTGAATCCACGGCCTCCTGCGTACCAGGCGAGGTAGTTAACATATTGCCACTGTGGTGCCCTGTGGTCACGTGAGGCCTACCACTTCTGAATGGCTTGTGATGCATATTTGAACATTACTGCAAGCGTCTTAGCCTCATTTATTAGTCAGGTATTCGAAGGGAATATTGTCATTTGGTAACGCTATTTCAAATATCGCTCATTAAACGTTCAATTTTAATGCAATGCAATTGAGGGACTTTGTGGAGTCTTGTCGTGGTCTGGAGCTGTGGTTGTTGTGTTGCTACCTTGCCCAAGCTTGCATTTGTTGACAAATTGGCAGGAATGTATGTACTTTGTATTTTTAGCAATTTGCTTACATTTTCTCCATCTTGCCTCTCATCGGTTTTGGAAATAGCTCGCTGACCCTCCCCTACTGGACATATGTGAAAACGATCTTCATAGCTCATCGGATTCCTCCAGGATATAAAATAGATTCTGATTCTGATTAATCAGTGGCGCTGCGAACAACCTATTCCCTGTATTGCTGCGGGAAACTGCATCCACACATGATCAAGCACCCCTGTCTAATGCAATACACATGGTTCCTTTGTCATAGGCATGTAATTCTGCAAATGTGTAGAAATGTCTACCGTATGCGACTTACTCCAGACAAGGTTAGACTATTAAATGTGACCTGTTGTGACACGTCTAATGTGTATTGTGTGGTCGTTAGCACAGAAAGATGCATCTGGCAATGTCCTAATGGACCAAAAATAGTAAAAAGGAGGCTGGGTCTGTGTTGTTCAGAGTGACCACCATATGCAGACTCTTGTACGTACAAACGAGTTCGGTTCCATAGGTCTGTTCGTAAGTCGATTTGTTCGTGAGTCCAACTTTACTCCCGTCGATTTCAAACACGTTTTACGATTTGTACACTAAACACGGGGAATGGCTTTAACAGTTGCCTCTGGTTCTTCACGTTCTGCAGATGTAGATGCCACCATCACCACCTATTGTGCGGTGGTTGAACTTGCGACTCTCGGTCCGAACAGGAAACTGGACATACGGACAGGTTTGATCATATCTCTGTATGTTCGTAAGTCGAATGTTCGTAAGTAGAGGAGTCCCTGTGTAGTGGCATAGAATGGTAATGTAACAGTATTGCGCTGGCTGCTGGCAGGGAAAGGGATCTGCGGCTTACAGCCCTGACGTCAGCAGGCCAGGTTATACACAAGAGGGGGATCTAGGGAAAGGTCGCAGAAGGGGCACTGAATTCATAATGATACAATAATTCAGTAACACTGTACAAGTGTACAGCACGTCAGATCATTACATGGCCTAACCCTGGTTGGAAACACCGTGGGAGTGAAGAAGAAGATGGATTAATAATCATTATTATTTACATTTGTAAGGTGCATTTCATCCGTATGCCACCAGACTTAACTTGGAGTGTCTAAATTCTCTTTGCCCACCAGAATGAACAGACCTCATCTTTCCCACCCCTGCAGACTTGGTATTAAAGTAGATACATGCTAATGTTTACAAAGTAACGGACTCTTGACCAATTTCATTTCCACATAAATCAATCATTCGGAAATAGCCCCAACTATACCCCACCAACTACAGCACTCTAATATTGCCTCCTCGTTTTGCCTCTTCCACCTGCCTCATGCTCGTCAGCACCGCCTTTCGTGCAGCCATGCGGGTGTGAGGTCATCATCACGAGAGGCCGTGCACTTCATCGTTTGCACGCGGCGGAGCAACCACTGAAGTCAAACGTTTACATACGTGCGGTTTAGTGGGGTCATTTCCGAGCGAACTCGGTTTTAAAGTGTTTATCGTTGAATGTGGAAGGGTTTGGGTTAGTTTTCGGGTTACCACCTTTTCCACTATGGAGATCAAACCCAGACCTATGTTTCAGTCGGTCTAGGTCTGTCAACAACCATGCAGTTGTAAAGTTCAGCACAGTACCGGTACCAGATCTCGGTACAAATAAATTCATGCCACCCAAACACAGATGCCAATTCACAGACTGTCTCGGCTGGACCGGGACAGGAGGTAACCCAAGGGTAGTGGGAGGATATCCGCTTTGTGAGCTATTTGTAAGTAATGCGTTTAGAGTATTTGGCTACTATAAATTTCCACGTGATAAGCTACTTCGTTAAGCTATAATTTGTGGCCAGGTCGCTTCTGAAAAAGAGCTATATAGCTCTCAATGGGCCTTACCTGGTAAATAAAAAATAGTTTACTTTAATGCTATACACACTTGAATTTTACTGCGGATGTTTTAAAACATGTCCTGTCTAACTGTCCACTTTGTTTGAATTTCAGTGGGAGAAGATGCTTCTCACACAGACGTTAAAGCAGGTACCAGAGTCCACCTGAAGCTACTGCAGTGTGCGCCTCATATAGGATTCCGTCCATTACTGTTGGTGCGATGGTTTGGATTTTCAAGTTGAAATCTACTAGTTCATTTTATTTTTACCCAGGCGACAACTCAATTGTCAAGGGTAGTCCTGTTTGGAAGAGGCTATCCTCGTCTCTTGAGTTCCACATCTTGGAGAGGATGTGATTAGTCAGCATCGATGTCATTTTAGTTGGTGTCACGCATCATGCGTGCATTCTTAAATTACTGACGCTGACTGAAGACTGAAGATGCAAGTGTGCCATCTGACAATGATAGTTATCGAGCCATTTTTTGCCATTGCCAATCTTCCTTTGTGCTCTGTCAGATTCTGGGATAACACGGCCTTGGTGAAGTCCCCTGGACTTGTGTAATTTCTGTATCAATTTTTTTTTTTCATTTTGAAATCTCTGCTCCACTTCCTTCAATTGCATCCATCTGCACCTCCGATTAGCACGGCTGGCTGACGTACGGCGTGAAAGAGGTTCAACGCACATACCTACAAGGAGTGTAAATTCATACGGTGCCAGAAACTCTGCACGAGTTCGTGCCGCGTTCTCCCGATGTTGCCGTCGATGTTTGTCCAGCGACAAGCCATTCGTTGCCACGCGCGAACCTGTCTCACCTCCACAATCACAGGGCCGAGTGCGTGACGTGTCCGGCAAGCCGTGTGATGTGTCTGCGGATGATAATCTTCAGCAGAGGCCTGTGCCTTCTCCCACAGACGCCGCGCAACTGACGCCGCTCCCAGCACCGCCGACCTCTGCTTCCCCGGCCACGGCCACGGGGAGTTCCTCTCCTCTGCTGGACACCCCGTGTGCTGGACCTGCTGCTCCACCACACTTGCCTGCCCACTACACAGGCACAAAGCGGTACGGGCAGAACTAATGCATAAATGCTTTCAACATAAGTTGGAGAGAGCTGAGCCTTTCTAGGAATTCGGCAATGCTTTCCCACATGTGACTGCTCCCGATATATGACTCGAGAGCATGTAGGTTTTGCTTGCAGGCCACACACACACACATGAATGATGTGTTTGGTATTATCTCATGGAAAATAATAAGTTGCACAAGGGTCAGGGTCATGCCCCATTCATTCTGAACGATTAAACCAAACTGACCCACGTTCACACACGAGAGCAGAGAGGTTGGCTGCAGGGTGACGCACGCGAAGAACGCGTCACTGTGAAAGAGTTAGAAGGTCCCCCTTCGTACCTTCTTACTCTCCCTCCCACCCCCCTCCTTCCGGTCAGGTGATTTTGAAGTGTCGTCGTCACGCGAGGACGTGGACCGAGACAGCGCGTGGAACCAGTGGCTGCGCTCCGAGATCCCGGGACTCTTCCTGCTGGCCCTGCACACATTTACCGTGAGTCGGCGCAGATGTGGCCTCGCGACTGGGGCTGCCACCTGTCGGCGTTTGACCCCCGGACAGTGTTCGGGTGGCAGCAGGAATTGATTTGTGTCGAGATCTGGTACCCCGGGTATGGCTATGGTTGAATTTTATCACCGTGAACTGCACAGTTTTAACAATAGACCTGGGCTCGCTGAGAAATGTGCCTGGGTTTGCTCTGTCGTGGAAATGGTGGCAACTGTACTTGGGGCATCGGCACGTTTATTCGCGCTCCGGCTCCATTTACACCGAGAGTCACGTGCTTGTCTCGTGTGGGGAGTGGTGGTGTAGCTGTTAGGGGGCATCCATTTAGTATGTATGCATGGAGGGGGGAGGAGGGGTTAACCCAAATGCGTACGCTTGCGTATGGGGGGGTCTACTGACAATATGTAAGCCGACTGCAATTGCATGAATCTGCCCATCGCAGTGACATGGGGAAGTAATTGCTTCCGACAAAGGTGTTCTATGACCTTTTAAATCGTACTCAGGTTTGAGAACGGGGACAGTTTGCATTCATGATCCTGAATCATGACAATTCCTTGACTCTCCGGCAGTGGTGATACGTTCCATCAGTAGGAATCGTGTATATGTGTGTACGTGTATGCACAGCTGTACCCATTGGCTTCTGTTTTGGTCATGTACGTTTCTTTTTTATTTCGTGGAATATCACTTGCTGTTCTCCACGCGGTGAGTGCTTTGTGTAGATAGGAATCATGTTATGTAGAGAATATAAATCTTATTCAGTACCTCCATATGTCTCCCACAGACGAGCGGGGAGACAGCAGCCAGGCAGTGAGCCGGCAATCCCAACAATCGCCCAAGCTCTGCGGTTCTCTTTACATTCCGATATTTGCAGCCACTTACTGAGTGTTTACATGTGGGGGGAAACCAGTACACTCGCAGAAAACGAACGAATGTGAGCAAGGGGGCAACGTTCTATCCCGTGCAGATGGAAAGGATTCCACAGTTGTGTTCCACTGCCTCCTGGCAAGCCAGGGTATGACTCATCCTCGATGCCCACCGGAAGGGAGATTGCACACTTGCAATTTAATTCCCTGAGATTATTTATATCATGGGGTAGGCAGTGACAAAGCCCTTGACTCACTTAACATGAACATGCGGTCCAGTGCATTGTACGTGCGAGGATACTCGGTTTCCACAATGTATGAAAGTGTGTTGAACTTGAATCTTGACTTAAAGCTTTCAAGACTGCAGGAATTAATATTTTTGGGGTCTTTCGGTAAAGTCACGTAGATAGAACAATAAAATAATAAAAATAAAGTGAATACAAAATAATAATAAAAAATATCACGACGTTTCGATCGCAACACAAGCAATCTTCATCATTTTTCTCCTGATGACGATTGCTTGTGTTGCGATCGAAACGTCGTGATATATTTTACTTTTTTTATTCACTTTATTTTTATTATTTTATTGTTCAATCTACGTGACTTTATGGAAAGACCCAAAGAATATGTGTTGAACTTCTTTCGCAGTGTACGTAGCCAACCGTGCTAATCTGTGGTACATTAACACCTTGCCACAAATGCCCTGTTGCTCATGAGCACACCGACTCAAATGAATCAGGCGCAAGGTTTGCGTGATTAATTCTTACAAAGTGGGATCTATAATGAACAATATGGCTGAAGCTCGAGTTCTATTCATTTAAAACCAAACGTGTTTCTTACCAACCATACCTGGTGTTTGCACACAGATACAGATTATGGGCGATGCGTTCTACACCATTCGGAATGCGCTGTTGCAATGTGCAGCCACAGCTGCTGCAAAAATATTTGTCTCGGTTTGATCCACTGAACAATATCCACTGACCACACCGCACGCGCAACAATGATATAACTATGAACAAAAATACGAATAAATTAAGATGGTTTATTAAATATATTGCACGTAAGAAAATACAGCAATAGACGTAAAAATACATGGCAGTTTAACACGTAGGCTTTCGCGCCAAATATCCATAATACAGGTTTTATGGGTTGGATCGCGTAAATATATAAATGTGTCATTATGAGACCTCCTTTGCCAGTAGCAAGAGATAGTAATAGGTTTTTACCCTTTTATCTGGCACCAAAACTGACACCTTTATACAAGGGATCATGTTTGCAATAACCATAACACAAGCAGTCAAAATGCGAACAAAAAGAGACAACTCTGATAGTGATATACACTGTCCTTGAAGTTGATTGGTCCACACCCGAGACGGCTTTTCTTAGAGCCTAGTCTCCACTGGTGTTGGACCAGATGACGCCAAAAGGCATACAACTCATAAACAGCGCACTATCAGAGTATTGAGAGCTCGGGTTAAGCATTTACATTATGAGACCTCCTTTGCCAGTAGCAAGATATAGTAATATGTTTTTACCCTTTTATCTGGCATCAAAACTGACACCTTTATACAAGGGTCATGTTTGCATAAAGGTGTCAGTTTTGGTGCCAGATAAAAGGGTAAAAACCTATTACAATTTAAATGTGTCGTTAAACCCGCCACCACCCGACAGCCAACTAGTAAGGGTTGTCACGTAAACAGAACATGCCAATTCATCACTAGTATAGCACACCGGTGTGTGGTGTGTTGGAGAGCCAAGCCACAACATTTACCATCGGAGTACGACGTTTCAGTAATTACAACTAGCTTCATCAGGCAACAGCAAGATTTGGGAGAAGTCCACCTGTTTAATTCCTTATATAGATGCGTAGATGTGATGACAACACTTGTGAGCTCTTTGAGCGCAAAGTGGGGGGGGCATTAATGAATCAACGTACATTATACATGCACATTATGCTAGCCCATTGATCTTGTACTTAGTGTCCATTGTGTGTACTAAAATAGCCGTACAAACGGTAATTTGATGTTTCTCTTCCATGCAGCACTAAGTCGGTAGCTATCCAAACGATTAGAATTATTTTTATTTCTTTAAATTTCGATAGATTCTGTAATTAGTCTTGGCCAGTAGTAACTAGTTTTGCACAGAACTTCAACATTATCAAAATCAATTGAGTGTCCTTGTGGGCACGCGTGTTCTGCTACTGCTGACAGTTGTATTTGTGAGCATTTCATATTTCTGTGGTGTTCTTTTAGTCTCGTGCTGATCATTCGTCCTGTTTGCCCTACATAGCATTTGCCACAAGTGCAATTAATCCGGTACACACCTTCTGTTGATAGCTTCAGTAATAGAAAAGCAAAGAAATATTCAATAGTCCTTTTCGTAGGTTTCCATATGCCTTCTGAATTTGCCTGGCTGATCAAAGTTTCGACCGCAGATGCCATTGGTCAGGGGTCTCTTTGTCCGTTCTCATGTGGGACTCTAGGCATGATGGCAGTTGGAATGCTTTCCCACAGACTTGGCAAGACATTTGTTTTCTCACTCTAGTGACTATGGGAGTGAGGTGGAGTCGAGACGGGCGCTGGTCAGGCGTGGCGTTTCCCATCAGGCGCCTTCGTTCCATGCGCGGTCGCTGTGATAGCAATAACTTCGTTGCACGCAGGTGCGCCCTTTGCAGAAGGTGGCATTGTCTGCAACTCTGCCTCCTCACCACCAGGACTCGACAAGCTGCTGCTGCTGCTGGAGCTGCTGGTGCCATCCATGGCAAAGGCAATTCTTCCAGCACCATGACTCGCAGCCGAGTAGCTCTGACACACCTTCAACACCACATTGGCAAAATTGCCGTCATTCACCATGCCACGTGCGCCCCTTGAGTTCTTTCCGTGGGTTACTCCATATGCCTTCTGAGTTTGTAGGGCCGATCAAAGCTTTGATCGCAGATGTTGCAGCTTTGACCACCGGTCTTGTGCATTCTCATGTGGGACTCTAGGCACCATGCCAGTTGGAATGTTTTCCTGCAGACGTCGCAAGAGATTCGTTTTCTCACTCTAGTGACTCTATCAGATTCTAGTGACTCTATCGGATTCAACACCGCATTGGCAAAACTGCCGTTATTCACCAAGCCTGGTGCACCCTTTATCATGTAATCCTTTTCATGGGTCTTCATATGCCTTTTGAATTTTCCTGGCTGATCAAAGCTTTGTCCGCATATGCCGCCCCATTGATCACGGGTCTCCTTGTGCGTTCTTACGTGGGATTCTAGGCACCATGCCAGTTGGAATTTTTTCCCACAGACGTCACAAGAGATGAGTTTTTTCGCTCTTGTAACTCTACCGGATTGAGGTGGGGTCGAGACGGGTGCTGGTGAAGTGCCATCGATGGTAAAGGCAATTCTCCCAGCACCACCATGACTCGCAGCGGAGTTGCTCTCGCACATCTGATACAAAAGACAAAGGTCACGCGCATGACACCCGTGTCACGAGTGTACTCACAAAGGCATACTTAAGGTGACATAAGATTCATTACAACAGATTCATTATAACAGAACTCCTCAATAGTGCAGATCCTATCATCTACTATTTTACTCCTTATCCACCAAAATAAGTACTCTTTGGTTCTTTCGGTAAAGTCACATAGGTAGGAAAAATTAAATAAAAAATAATATATCACGACCATAAATGACGTCACGCGATTTTGGACGATTTTTAACCCCCCCCCTCGTTACACGGCGTCACAAAAAGTCAGACCCCCCCCCCTCAAGTATGACGTCACAAAGCTCTGCCCCCCCCAAAACCATATTTTCATTTTGAAAATAAAACATGCTTCAAATCGCTTTAAACTATTGTCATTGTATTTAATGTGGCGCTGCACTCTGATGTTGTAGGAGAAAACATTTATTAAAAAGTCTATTTAACTAAATAGAACGTGTCGTCTATATTTATTTAAAGTTGCGCATTTTGACGTGACGTCACATTTCTCAAACCCCCCCCCCCCCGTCACAAATGTCTGACCCCCCCCCTCCCCAGGTGCGTGACGTCATTTATGGACGGCCCCCACCGCCTTAAAACGCGAACTCGCGCTTGCAAACTGAAACCGCGGAACTTTTTTTGTTCAGCAGCGCGATCCTCCGCGAGATGTAATGAGTCGGCCTCGCGCTGTGAGTGAGTGTGAGTGAGACAGCACCGTCCCCCACTCCTCCTGATGTCGAGGGTAAATGGGCGAGGTTTAGGTCTGTGACTCATGCAGCTGCAATGGCTGCTTTGTGTACGCGGTCCAGACCTCCCCAGAGACCCTGGCTGACAGAGGAGGTGTTCAGGATGGTTGAGAAAAAGCGACAGGCCCACTCAAATCGTCTACAGCATCCCACGTCAGAGAATGAGGAGGCTTACCGCAGCCTTCGGTCGGAGGGTCGGAGAGACGTGAGGCGCTGCAAGGATGGGTGGTGGTCGCGGGTTGCTGAGGAGATGGAGTCTGCCTCAATGGCCCGCGATCACAAATCCTTATTTAACTCCATTAAAAAAGTAACCTACAGCACCACACCTATTACCATTGTAGGGGTAATCGTCACTCACAACTCTGTGGGCTGGTAGCTTCCCCTTATCGTTAATAGGGGGCGGAAGCGCTATCACGCCAGGGCTAATGTCCATGGCCCAAAAAGGGGCCAAGACAATAAATATCGTGTTGCCTCATCAGAAGTTTCTTCGTCAATTTATATCCACTACACCACCATTAGGGGAACGAAGGGTGATCCAATCTCCGACCCCCAGCGACAGGTTTGCAGATTTGCTGAGCATTTCAGTGAGGTCCAGGGGGAGGGGGAATCCCTCAGCCTGGAAAACATCATGGGACAAAGTGGGGATGACTTTGCTGAGGATGCGGTGCCTCAAATATTGGAGGAGGAAGTCACCCTCTGTGAGTGGCTGGCTGAGGTACCATCCGTTGAGGAAGTACTGAGGGCGATCCAGAGTCTGAGAACAGGAAAGGCACGGAGCGGAGATGATCTCCCAAGCGAAATGCTGAGGGAGGGTGGCGTTTGTGCGCAGACTGCCCTACATGACATCATAACAACAGTCTGGGCCACTGGACGGGTTCCGCAGGATTGGAAGGATGCCCTGGCGGTCCCCCTCTTTAAGAAGGGGGACCGCACTGACTGTAACAACTACAGGGGCATCTAACTCCTCAGTGTGCCGGGAAAGGTCCTGGCAAGGATTATTCAACATCGCCTTGCTAGGTACGCTAAGGAGAGGCTTGCGGAGCCCCAATGTGGTTTCAAGAAAGGGCGGTCCTGCAAAAATGTCATTTTTTCTGTCCGTCTGCTACAGCAGAGGTGGAGGGAATTCCAACTAGACCTACATCTCTGCTTTATTGACCTGGTTAAGGCCTATGATACCATCAGTAGGCCTGGGCTCTGGGTTGTTCTTCGTGCTTTCAGAGTCCCTGACCCTCTGCTCACACTCATTAACGACCTTCATGATGGTGAGCAGACCCGAGTAAAACTACATAGCCGGGAGTCAGAGCCATTCCCTGCGACAGGGATGTCCTCTGGCTCCAACATTATTTAACATCTATTTCGACCACATAGTTCGTGAAGCCTTCAGTAGCTGTACCAGAGGAATTTACGTCTGGTACAGATACAATGGGAGGCTGATCGATGCCCAGGTGCGGTCAAGGGATGTCTCCCTATTGGTCAACCACATTATGTATGCCGACGACCTGGTAATTGCTGCTCATTCAGAGGAGGAGTTGGAGGCGCTGCTGCTGAAACTGGAGTGTGCCACTAAGAGGTGGGGCCTTACCATCAGCCCCACCAAAACGAAGCACCTGCCTGGGTATTTTGTGCCATCGGGCACTCTACCCCCACAACTCCCAATCGGTGATTGGGCAGTTGGGGAGAGAGTGGAGAGTTTCCCATACCTGGGCAGTGTGCTCATGATCGGCTCCGGTTTAACAGCAGAGGTCTCACTCCAAATTAGTCGAGCGGCATTATCTTTTCATCGGTTGTGTAACGTGTGGAAACTACCTGGTCTGTCGCTCCGCATGAAGCTTCGGTTCTTCTCGGCCACAGTCGTTCCCTCCCTTCTCTACGCTTGCAAAACGTGGACCCCCCTAATGCAGCATCTTCACCGGTTAGAAACATTGAGGCTGGCCTGCCTACGATCAATCCTGGGTTTAACCAGGCTGGATTGTGTGAGGAGCTCACAAATCCTCGAAAGATCTGGACAAAGTCCCATTGGTGAGCTCCTCCAGCAGGCAAGGCTGTGTTGGCTGGGCCATGTAGCCCGCATGCCCAATCACCGCATGCCCAAACAGCTTTTGCTCGGCCGGATCGAGGGAGCTAAACGGGCGTGGCACGGACTAGAGAAGAGATGGAGTGATGTGGTACAGGAGGATGTGGAGCTGAGTGGACTTGCCAATGACTGGTACCAGCGGTGTCAAGATCGGCCTCTGTGGAGGAGGCTCGTGAAGGACGCTACTGGGCAGTTGGAGCCAGTCACCCTCCAACAACAACGGAGGGCGGAGGAGCGACGCTCAGAAAAACGAGCGGAGCGTCGGGTGGCTAAAGCTCAGCAAGTTGGCACAGTAGGGGGCACAGGTGGTGCATCAGCCAGTAATCTCAGTCATCTCAGTCAGTCGACCAGTGGCACCTGGGTCTGCCCCGTGACCTCCTGCCAGCCGGCGATCGACACTTCACGTAGCCTCAAGGTGCACATAGCCTGGCACAAGCGTCGTGGTGACGTCACCGCCACTTAGTGGCGAATGGCGGTTGTTGTTTTGAGACAGTAAGAGAGTGTGAGGTCGACTCAGCCTCAGATGAGTACCTGGTGCGGTGTGTCGTAAACATCGCTACTGGGGGAGACAAAGGCCGCCGTGGAGGAGAATCCTAAAATAATAAAAGCTTTTATTATAATAAAAGCTTTGATTATAATATTATGATATTATAATAAAAGCTATACTAAAAGCTTTTTAAATTAAAAATACAATTTTTTTTGAAATAATGAAAGCTTTAATTATTTAAAATTTATTATTTAATTTTTAAATTGGCAGAATCTACACGCCATATTCTTGGTTCTTCAGGTAAAGTCACGTAGATTTGAAAATAAAAATAATTACATTTAATTTAAAAATATAAATTTTAATATTTAAACTAATAAAAGCTTTCTCATTTTCAATTTATTATTTGAAATTTTAAAATACAAAAAAATAAAATACAAATAATAAATTGAAAATAATAAAAGCTTGTATTATTTTATAATAAATTGAAAATAAAAGCTTTTATTATTTTCAATTTATTATTTTAATTGTATTAACAGGTCCCTGCAGGGTGGGCTGGTAAGTCTCTGCGCTGCCTATTGCTGATTTTACACCCAACAGCACGAGATTTCACTTTGTTAAAGTATTGAAAGGGGACGGACGGACACATTAATCTATTGCAGGCTGGTACACTCAGTTTACAACTTCGTTCCTACCAGTATTATGACTTTACCGAAGGAAGCAATAATCTGGCGTGTAGATGCTGCCATCTGCTGGCCACCATTGTTGGGTGTAGATTGTGACTTAAAACTTTCGTGACTTCAGGAATTCATATTCTTGGTTATTTCGGTAAAGTCACGTCCATAGAAAATAAAAAAAATATCAAATCAAATAAAAATGTGAAATTTTAAATAATAAAAGCAAAAAACCCACATTCATATTCTTGGTTCTTTCGGTAAAGTCACGGAGATAAAAAACAATGCAATTTTAAAATAATCAATTGAATAAAAGCTTTTAATATTATTAAGCTTTTGTTATATTCAATTTATTATTTTAATTTTTAAATTGACAGAATCTACACGCCATATTCTTGGTTCTTCAAGTAAAGTCACGTAGATTTGAAAATAAAAATAATTAAATTTAATTTAAAAATATAAATTTTAATATTTAAACTAATAAAAGCTTTATCATTTTCAATTTATTATTTGAAATTTTAAAATACATAAAAATAAAATACAAATAATAAATTGAAAATAATAAAAGCTTGTATTATTTTATAATAAATTGAAAATAAAAGCTTTTATTATTTTCAATTTATTATTTTAATTGTATTAACAGGTCCCTGCAGGGTGGGCTGCGCTGCCTATTGCTGATTTTACACCCAACAGCACGAGATTTCACTTCGTTAAAGTATTGAAAGGGGACGGACGGACACATTAATCTATTGCAGGCTGGTACACTCAGTTTACAACTTCGTTCCTACCAGCATTATGACTTTACCGAAGGAAGCAATAATCTGGCGTGTAGATGCTGCCATCTGCTGGCCACTATTGTTGGGTGTAGATTGTGACTTAAAACTTTCGTGACTTCAGGAATTCATATTCTTGGTTATTTCGGTAAAGTCACGTCCATAGAAAATAAAAAATATCAAATCAAATAAAAATGTGAAATTTTAAATAATAAAAGCAAAAAACCCACATTCATATTCTTGGTTCTTTCGGTAAAGTCACGGAGATAAAAAAAAATACAATTTTCAAATAATCAATTGAATAAAAGCTTTTAATATTATTTAAGCTTTTGTTATATTCAATTTTTTTTTAATTTTTAAATTGGCAGAATAATAAAAGCTTTCATAATGTTCATTTTTTTATTTTATTATTATTTTCTATCTACGTGACTTTACCGAAGGAAGCAATAATATGCCGTGTAGATGCTGCCATCTGGTGGCCAATGACGTTGGCAGGTGGCAGCATCTACACGCCAGATTCTTGGTTCTTTGGGTAAAATAGAAATAATAAAGAAAAGTAAAAAAATAATAAGTCATGATTTAGTATTTTTTCATTTAATTCTATTATTTTCATTTTCAAATCTACGTTACTTTACCGAAAGAACCAAGAATATGGCGTGTAGATTCTGCCAATTTTAAAAAAAATTACAAATAAAAATAATAAATTTAAAATAATAAAAGCTTTCATTATTTTCCATTTATCTTTTGTATTTTTCATTTAACTTTATTATTTTTATTTTCAACCTACATGGCTTTACCGAAAGAACCAAGAATATGAATCTGGATTTTGATTATTATTTTCAATCTATTTAAATTTTTAAATTGGCAGCATCTACACGCCATATTCTTGGTTCTATCAGTAAAGTGACGTCGATAGAAAATAAAAAAAAATCAAATCAAATAAAAAGTGTGAAATGGAAAATAATAAAAGCAAAAAACCGACATTCATATTCTTGGTTCTTTCGGTAAAGTCACAGAGATAAAAAAAATGAAACAAAATTTTGATTTTAAAATAATAAATTGAAAATAATAAAAGCTTTTATTATTATCCATTTATTTTTTTGTATTTTTAAATTGGCAGAATCTACACGCTATATTCTTAGTTCTTTGGGTAAAGTCACGTAGATAGAAAATATAAATAATAAAAGAAAAGTAAAAATTTAAATAATATTTTAAAAAATATTTATTTTATTTTATTGTTTCCCTTCTACGTGACTTTACTGAAAGAACCAATAATATGAATCACTGCAGTCACGGAAGCTTTAAATCAAAATATAATAATAACAATTCATGATTTTCATTTAATTATTTTCTTTTTATTTTCAAATCTACGTGACTTTACCGAAAGAACCAAGAATATGGCGTGTAGATTATGCCAATTGAAAAATGACAAATAAAAGTAATTTTATTATTTCAGATTAATTTTGTATTTAAATTTATTTAATTATTTTTTAATCTACGTGACTTTACCGAAAGAACCAAGAATATGAATCTGGATTTTTGCTTATTATTTTTAATTTATTATTTTAATTTTTCAATTTGCAGAATCTACACGCCACGTTGGTGGCCGGCAGATGGCAGCATCTACACGCCATATCCTTTGTTCATCTTCTTTGGTTCTTTCGGTAAAGTCACGTAGCATGAGAATAAAATAATAAATTGATAAAATAAAATAACACAATAAAATTCTCACGACGTTTCGGCCACAACACAAGCGGCCTTCATCAGGTGAAGGGACGAGACTGTCTGGAGGACAGCGCTGGAGTGAACAAAGCCAAGCTCAGATCGAGACCTTTAAGCTGTGTGAGAAGCAACAAAGCGCCTTGACAAAGGAATTAGCATTGAATTTAGCATTGAAATGGCTGAGTGATTAGCTTGTGACTGGTCACAGATATGGCTATGTTAAAGTCAAAGCATACACATCCACAGAGGCACCCCTTGACAAAGGAATTAGCATAGAATTTAGCATTGAAATAGCTGAGTGATTAGCTTGTGACTGGTCACAGAAATGGATATGTTAAAGTCAAAGCCCACACATCTGAGCTATTAATAGTAACTGGGTCAGTGTCTACTTCAAATATTGTTCAGGCTCTGGAGACTTCCAAAGTTATTCGTGATGTTATACATTTGGTTCGTTTTGAGCATAAACGCGACCTTATATAATTATGACGTGATACACACGCTGAATATACGCACACAAACATCGTGTACACGTGTGTCGCGCCCTCTATTGTCCACATAGACGGCTTGTGCTGACGAGAGAACGATCTTAACGTACAATGTCGTGACATGTATCAGCCCTTTGTCGATCCAGCGTTTTGATAGAGGCCTCCCCCACACCATGTCGTTCGTGGGAGTTGTTTAACCATACTTCACCATGCCGGTCAATGCGGGTATGGTGAAGTGAGGAGGCCCAGAAACTTGTATATGCAGATACGAGTTTGCCTGTGCCTGCATCTGCAGAATTACATTCTCACACATCTTCAAGTGTAGTTTAATACTTCTAAAAATGAATTTATTCTTGAGGATTCCATAAAGTACTGTGGTAAAAAGAAAACAACTTGATTTGAATAAATTTCGATTTAAAGCTTTCGTGACTGCAGAGATTCATCTTCTTGGTTCTTTCGGAAAAGTCACGTAGAAGGGAAATAATAAAATAATAAAAATAAAACATAATAAAATAAAATTCTCACGACGTTTCGGCCACAACACAAGCAGCCGTCCTCAGGTGAAGAAACAGAACTGTCGGAAAGACAGCGCTCCAATGAACACTGCTAAGCTTTTAAATTTTGATTTAAAGCTTTCGTGACTGCAGTAATTCATATTCTTAGTTTTTTCGGTAAAGTCACGTTGAAGAGAAACAACAAAATAACGTCGTGAGAATTTTTTATTGTTTTATATATATTTTGTTATTTTGTTGTTTCTCTTCAACGTGACTTTACCGAAAAAACTAAGAATACTGCTAAGCTTGGCAGCGTATTTTAAGCTGGGTGGGAGGAGCAGAGCGCCTTGCCAAAAGAGTTTACATATCAACAGAATAATTTAGCATTGAAGTAGCTATGTTAATGTGAGATATTAGCAGGATGTTAAAGTCAGAAATTAGCATGTAACTGGGAGATTAGCATGATGTTAATGTGAGGAATTAGCATGTAACTGGTCACGGAAGTAGCTATGTTAAAGTCAGAGTTTACATATCAACAGAGGCATTTAGTATGTTGACGCTAAAGAACTGCAACTACCCAACTATCATACAATAAACCGATGTGAAAGAACTAAATATAAACTACATCAATATAATCAATGTACTCAATATATTCTCCACTAAGCTGAGCTACTAACAATAAGTTAATATACATTACACTTCTATGTCGCAAAAAATATTATAATATGCCTCCAAATAATATTTTTATTATAAACTGGCATAGACAGACCACAACATTGAATTATACGCTGAGTTACTATACACTACGTTAGATTATAATAATATTAGACTTGTAATATTACACTATGTATTATTTTACCAACCCTACTGTATACCACACTGCTGTAGATTCACTATACAATTACGATACTATATATTACCAAATAAATTATATTAAACATTACACTGAGTACTTTGTTGAACAGGGAATGCTTTGAGCTTGTGGGTTGAATCCATCTGTGTGGAGTTGTGTTATTTCCCAATATGCAAGGTGGGGTCTCTCTGGGTTCCACTCACACAAACATCTCAATGCAATGGGACCTTTCTGAAAATACAGTACTTAGACTCAATGAAGCTTTCCTGGGTAACTAGTTAACATTGTAATATTAGCATGAGAGATAATGACGTTCACTTATAAGTGCCATTAATAGTACTATACTGTACTTTTAATGAAGACTATTTTACGTAGTTTTGTGTAAAAAAGTGTCCATTCTCAAAACTTTTTGACGGGCCCTCGTACAGAAATTATATTGCAATCTTATATGGAGATTGCGAGTCAGAGTGTTGTGAATAGTGGAGTGAACGTGTGGTGCCATCATTATATTGTTGGTGTGTATATAGAGAAAGGCCTATTGGGTGGGTAACATTAGGAAATTGGAGGTAGTTAGTGATTGTTGTTTAGAAACAAAATATTACTTGGGTGGATAAGAGGGTAAAATCGTACATCATAGGAACTGCAATATTGTGGAGTTCTGGTATAATGAGTTGTAGTATATATGAATCTTATGTCACCTTAAGTATGCCTTTGTGAGTACACTCGTGACACGGGTGTCATGCGCGTGACCTTTGTCTTTTGTATCAGATGTGCGAGAGCAACTCCGCTGCGAGTCAAGGTGGTGCTGGGAGAATTGCCTTTACCATCGATGGCACTTCACCAGCACCCGTCTCAACCCCACCTCAATCCGGTAGAGTTACAAGAGCTAAAAAACTAATCTCTTGTGACGTCTGTGGGAAAAAATTCCAGTTGGCATGGTGCCTAGAATCCCACTTAAGAACGCATAAGGAGACCCGTGAGCAATGGTGCGGCATATGTGGACAAAGGTTTGATCAGCCAGGAAAATTCAAAAGGCATTTGAAGAGCCACGAAAAGGATTATATGATAAAGGGTGCACCAGGCTTGGTGAATAACGGCAGTTTTGCCAATGCGGTGTTGAATCCACCGTCGCCCTATGAGATGTGCTCAGTCTGCGCATTTTTAAGTCCTATTGAAATCCTGAAAACTCATGAAAGTCTTCACGCACAGTTCTTGTACAGACCGAAGCCTGAACATGATTACACTTCGACAAAAGATAGCGGCGTTAAGATAAAGGACATGAAATCCAATTTTCTTGAATGCTTTGGCCTAGTTCCACGTCAACAAACTGCTTCACCAGTCAGTGAGAATAAACCATACGCTGCTCTCGATCCTATTACGAGCATGAAAGTGTTGATGGCCTTGCAGCAGAAGAAGAAGGAAAAGCGAAGTAGACCTAAGCCCATTAAAAGAAAAAAGACCACCACCAGCGTCACCAATTGCAGCAGTAGCAACAGCCAGAATTCGGACATCAAGAGGATGGACTGCACGGAAGCAGGAGGCTGCGTGGAGCAGAGCATCCCCAAGGTGGATGAACCCAACCTGGCACCTTTAGGTACGTCCTAGTAATGCACACACTACATTTCATTTGGATGTAATTCATAATTTCACAAATTAGTTAATGTACGCATATGTTGACCATATCTGTATGCCTGCGCTGAGGAGTCTAGAGATCTGATGTGGTGCTGCTCGGATGTTGGGTTAAACCGTGAAACTCTGGGTTTCAGTCACCGAGCCATGATTAAACTGGCTTCTCATTGATGGTCTTATCCAGTTACCAAACACTTCTTCTAGCAAACACTTCTGATGTCGCGTGATGTGTAGGAAATTGCAATAACCTCCTAGTGGATAAAAAACGGTCACGAAGGGATGTCATGAGTAGTGCAATGATATCTCCTTCCACGAGCCGTTCTCTTACATGAGGTGCTTCACTGCTGTGTGAGAGTTGCACAGGGATACTTCATCTCATGACATGGAGCCAATATCACCAATGGAAGGAAACTGAGCAAAATACATTGCTTGACAAATTACAAAAAGTATCTATTTCTTAACCGGGGTAAATTTTACTTAAACAAGTGGGTAAATTTAGGGAACATTTTTGAATGTATAGACCGAGTCATTTCCACAATGGGAATTTCCTCTTCATTGTACTAACACCTAACTTCCATGTGTATTTACTCGTTCTATTGCAGGTAATTATTGTGTAATTAATGAGCTGTAATAGAATAATCTGGCTCAACCACCTCAATGTTAAATTATAGTTGTTGCTCTGCATCAACATCAACCACACGAAGAAGTGCAAAATGTTGGGGCTTCAAAATAAGCCCCAAAAATGTATTATGATATTTTTCAGGAAATCAGTATCTTCTTTTCTACTATTTGTACGTATGTTGAACTTCTTTCGTACCATACGTAGCCAACCGTGCTAATCGGAGGTATTTGTTGCTGGCCATTTGGCATTTTGGGCCTTTGGGCCTGTGGTCAGCAACCGTGATTGATAAGACGTCCCGTATACATAGTAATGCTATGGCATCCACTGCATGGTGATAAATAAATTATGTAATTGCGCGTGCGTGTGCTCAACGGTGGATGTCTTGTGTTCCAGAGGAAAAGCCCTTCCCGTGCAGTGACTGCTCGTACGGAGCGACGCAGAAGTCGAAGCTCAAGAGACACGTCCTGAGCGTTCACCACGTGCCCTTCGATAGCGCGCTGGACTCCGACTGCCCCAAGAAGAGAAGGCGGCTGGCTGGGTGCCGAGACCACGGCTCAACTCTGGATTTGGAGCGCGCACGATGCTCACGGAGAACTCCCTGATGATTTATTTCATCCTGAGGCTGAGGTACCACGTGTGGGGCGATGAATGCAAGGTTTTGTGCAGCGGACATTTCCATGATGAAATTTCGTTACGTTCACTGCTGCGAGGTTACATCTATTGCCGTATATTTTTAGTCAATTGCTGTATTTTCTGGTATACAATATATTTAATAAATTGTCCTAATTTCATAACAAAGGTTTTTGGGTTAGATCGTATGAATGTGTCATAACCCTACACCACCTGACACATCCAATTAGTAAGGAATTTGTCACGTAAACAAAACTCCACTTACTTACTACTTCAGCCCACCGGTGTTTTGGAGAGTAAATCCACAAGATGAGTACGACGTTTCACTGGTAATTACATCCAGCATCATCGGGCGATTTGCCAGAATAGTGAAGCCATCCCCCTGCTTCCGGTCTTAAATAGAGAAAGGCGATGTCATCACTGAACCCATCAGGTGCATAAATCAGAGGCGGGGAGGGGGATTATTGAAATTATATAATTGATTAGTAATCATTTAATTAGTATGTTTCCTCTATAAGTAATGATAAATGAGAGATGTCTTCTTCCTCCACGCGTTTGTTCCACTCACGTGGGGTCCACCGTCCTTGCCACCTTCTCCACACCGCCCCGTCCCGTGCCATCTCTCCCTCCGCTCCTCGGGCCACTACGTTCGACCGCATCACCACATCGCCCCACGTCTTCTTCTTCTGCCTTCATCTCCTCATCTTACAATCACAATAACTTAATAATACGCTTCCAGGCCGCACTAAGCCTGTAGCTGTCAGAGAGGTTAAAATAATACAAATTTTCTCAGTTTCAATGGATTCTCGAATTAGTCTTGGCCAGTAATAATGAGTTTTACACAACACTTCATCGTTATCAAAATACATTAAGTGTCCTTGTTGGCAAACATGTTCTGCAACTTCCAAAAGTTATGTTTGAGAGTGTTTAATATTTATTTGGTGTTCTTTTAGTCTTACGCTAATGTTACGTCTCATCTGTCCAATATAACATCTGCCACATAAGCCATTAATCCGATACACACCATCCGTTGACAACTTAGGCAATTCATCTTAAGTACAAGATACTATATTTTGAATTTTGTGTACCATGCCGAATCTTACTTAGATGTTTAGCTTTTTGCTTTTCCAAAACTCGAGCTAATTTCTCAATTACTCCCACGATATATGGTATTTTAATTGTTTAATAACCTGATTCAGCAGTATTGCTGTTCGATCTTGGTTTAGCATTCATTGCTGTTAATTTGAGCATTATTGTAGACATTCAATCGTAGCGTTTCTTTGACATGTTCAATCTCTCTCCCCAGACATTCACCATCTGACACTGTTTTAACCAGATGTATGAGCATCTTGATGAGAGAGGTTTTCTGTACGGGGTGATGATGCGAATCTGCATTCAGATAGGCATCAGTATGCGTTCCCTTTTGGTAAACGCTGTGTGTTATTTTACCATTTAGGCCTCGTCCGATAAATCACCTCTCCTAAGGAAATAAGTATTTAGAGGCCACACGGGACCGGGGGGGGGGGGGGGGGTGGGGAGTTTATCGTTGTGTCTGTTGCTGCGAGCAGATAGCGCGCAATGGAGAGCTTGCTCAGAGCGGAGCTGGGCACGGACTCGGCGAGGACGCTGGGCACTTCGGCCGGTGGAGGCTGCATCAGCACCGGGCAGAGCTACGAGACGGGGCGCGGACACGTGTTCACCAAGATCAACGCCAAGAGCGGGGCACCCTCCTCTACGCCTCCTCTACGCCTCCTCACCACCTCCTCTACCCTTCTCCTCGCCTCCTCTACGCCTCCTCACCATGCCACCTCACCACGCCACCTCACCTCCTCACCACGCCACCTCACCTCCTCACCACGCCACCTCACCTCCTCACCACGCCACCTCACCTCCTCACCACGCCACCTCAACACCTCACCACCTCACCTCCTCTACCCTCCTCTTCGCCTCCTCTACACCACCCTGCATCCTTGCCTCAACCTTCATTCATTCAGCCCTGTCATTAATGTATCACGTTTTTTTTTAGCTGCGACTACTAGCTAATTTGTCAGTTACTCCCACGATATATGGTATTTTAATTGTTTAATAACCTGATTCAGCAGTATTGCTGTTTGATCTTGGTTTAGCATTCACTGCTCTGTTAATTTGAGCATTTTTGTAGACATTCAATCGTAACGTTTCTTTGACATGTTTAATCTCTCTCCTCAGACTTTGACCATCTGACACTGTTTTAGCCAGATGTATGAGCATCTTGTTGAGAAAGGATTTCTGTGCGGGGTGATGATGCCAATCTGCATTCAGATAGGCATCAGTATGTGTTCCCTTTCGGTAAACGCTGTGTGTGTTACTTTACCATTTAGGCCTCGTCCGAGCAAAATATCCAGGAAAGGGAGTGTGTTATTCACCTCCATTTCCATGGTGAACTGGATGACCGGTTTTTGTGAATTGAGATGATTTAGACATTCATTCATTAAGTGTATCCTTACCATGTCGCCAGACAACCAAAGTGTCATCTACATATCTACACCAAAAAGTGGGTTTATATGTACTTGAAGCAAGTGCTCTTGCAACCCGGGGGTTGAGGACCCCTGTGTTAGAGGCCACACGGGACGGGGGGGGGGGGGGAGTTTAACGTTGTGTTTGTTGCTGCGAGCAGACAGCGTGCAATAGGGAGCTTGCTCAGAGCGGAGCTGGGCACGGACTCGGCGAGGCCGCTGGGCGCTGCGGCCGGTGGAGGCTGCATCAGCACCGGGCAGAGCTACGAGACGGGGCGCGGACACGTGTTCACCAAGATCAACGCCAAGAGCGGGGCACCCTCCTCTACGCCTCCTCACCACCTCACCTCCTCTACCCTCCTCTTCGCCTCCTCTACACCACCTTGCATCCTCGCCTCAACCTTCATTCAGTCAGCCCTGTATCACTTTTTTTCGCTGCGACTACTAGCACCACCGTGGTGAATGTTGCAGTGAACTTCCCCTCGTTGATTCCCCCCTCCACCCACGTTAAGGGACTCGGTCTACCAGACACTTTGACCGCTTCGTCTCATCCACTCCGCGTTCAACCACCGCGCCTCACTGCAGTTCACAAGAACGCACTCAACTAAACAACTCGGTCACCCACTCATCCAGTCACTAACTCAATCACCCTATCACACACTCATCCAGTCACCCACGCATCCAGTCGCCCACGCAATCACCCTATCATCCAGTCACCTACTCACTCAATCACCCTATCACACACTCATCTCGTCACTAATTCAATCACACACTCAGCTAGTCACTCAGTCAATCATCCTATCACTCACTCATCCAATCACCCACTCATTCAGTCACCCACTCATCCAGTCACCCATTCATCCAGTCACCCACTCATCCAGTCACCCACTCATCCAGTCACCCATTCAATCACGCACTCATCCACTCACCCACTCATTCAGTCACCCACTCATCCAGTCAACCACACAATCATCCTATCACCGACGCATCCTGTCACCCACTCATCCAGTCACCCACTCATCCAGTCACCCACTCATCCAGTCACTCACGCATCTGGTCACTGACTCAATCACCCTATCACACACTCCTCAACTCGTTTACTCAAACACTCACCCATTTACTCACCCACCCGCTCACCACTATGCAGGTCACCTCACTCTTCTTTTCAGATTTATCAGTTTGCACTGCTCCACTCTGGAATTCACACCCGGTCTTCCTGTTTTCCCAAACTCTTGCAACAATAAACTTGATCAATTTAAGGAACGCGTTTCTTTGATCTTAATTATCTAATTACTCATTGGACAGTTATGTATTATTATTTTTATTGTTGCTGGCCGCTTGGCGTTTTGTATTGTGGGGTTTGCATCGCTGTCAACCCCTTATCAGTGCCTTCCTTATTATAGACCAATTCAGACCTTGTTGGCCGTATTGCCGTATGGACCTGAAAACTCACTTTCCCCCAACAGAATACGGGTAAACCGTGTGGGTTGGCGGCTATGGGTTTTGTTGTGTTTGCAAGTCCAAGTTATAGGACTGCACCCTGGGTTGTGCGTGGTTCTCATTGGTGGGAGATTCCCTTCGCTGTGTTGCACGCCAGTGGCTGGGGGCTGCCTGGGGCCAGTGACGTGAGCCGGTCCCAATGTGCACCGGCAAACATTTACCACCAGGTGGCCCCAGTGTTCATTGCCCGTCCACACGTGGATACCTGAAGCCCATGTCAATCCACTGCTGGATGAGTCCCGCAATGAAGATACAATCAGTACATCCACTTTGCTTTTGGACTCCACCTGTTCCATTGGCGGCTGAATGCGAATCTAAATGTGCATACGTTAGAGACTGGTTAATGCGCATAGAAATCAAACCAATTGACCTACGACCTTTACCCCATCAACTTTTGTAGAATTTTAGATGTGCATTACAGCTACTTTAGCCGCGTGGTTGTGGTGGTTATGTATGCCTGTAATCCACGACTGCGTGGAGGTGAGGGTTGGTGGATCACAAAAATGTTGCGACAACTCCCACCCCTTGGTCGTCAAGGAGGTAGAGAAGGCGGTGTCGAATAATGTGGACTCCGCCTGTTCCATGTGTAGATTTGTGATAGAGCGTTGGCCCCCCCATTTGCTTGGATTTCTCCAGATGCTCCGATTTCCTCCCACATGTAAACACTCATTAATCTTGATTTGAAGCTGTCGTGACTGCAGGAATCCTTACTCTTTGGTTCTTTCGGTAAAGTCACGTAAGTAGAAAAAACTAATAAAAAATAATCATCGATTGCTTGTGTGGCGATCGAAACGTCGTGATCCATTATTATTTGTTCTACCTACGCGACTTTACCTAAACAACCAAAGAGTACAAACTCTCATTAATTGTCCGATAACATCTTTATATAAAGAGGACAACAGAGCATGGGCAGGAGTGGTGGGGGGGGGGATTTGTTGCCAGCTGCTCACCATTTGACTGCCGCCTTCCCTCATCTGTAGTTCCTCGCGCCAAAGTGAAGGGATACTGTGTGCCAGTTACAATTATCACTTGAACGTAACTTGATGTTTCAATGAAAACAGCCACAGATTTAATCCTGAAAATCTTTATTTTTCACATGCAGTGAAACAATGTTGTTAGTAGGCTTGTTTCCCTGGGAAAGCCTCACTGAGTCTCCAGACTCTTTTTCAGGAGGGGCCTGCCAACTTTTCGCAGGAGTAATTTGGATGTTTGGCTAGTACCAGTTACATTGTATGTTGTTGTTGTTTTGCCATGGGAGTAAACCCATGCAGAGAAAGGGACCAGAATGAGGAAAGCGAAGCCAGGCAGTCCTTCAGAAGATGTCATGTACGGGCGTGACCACTGCACCACCCTGCCGCCCAAACAAAAGTAATTTAAATAATGTACAATACTGGCAAATAAACCCTATTAGTATCAACTGAATTTCTGGCCAATATGGCACGTGTATAGCTGCATCGGTGTTTCTAAAAGTCGTGTTCACATTGCCTGAAATTAATAATATAAAGAACAGGTTTCCCACCTCTGGTTTCATTTGGATTACCAGTTGTCATTATGTGTGTCACAGGTAATATGGAAAGGAAAATATTACGCAGCACGAGTTGTAGGATTAGGGCAATTATGGTGACACACGTGACCCCCTCTACACAAGAAACAGCTAAGATTCATATTCTTGATTCTTTCGGGAAAGTCACGTCGAAGGGAAACAATAAAATAATACAAATATAAAACAATAAAATTCTCGCGACCTTTTGACTGCAACACAAGCAATCATCATCAGGTGTGAAAACCACAACAAGAAAATTTGAAAGAACCAAGAATATGAATCTCTGCAGTCACTAAAGCTTTAAATCAAAATTTAACAGCTGAGAGTCAATGCTGGGATGTTGTGCGATTGGTGCAAGCGACCCATCATTGTGTTTTGATGTTGAGCTGTTAAAATTGCACTGTTGTGAGGTGAGGTCAAGGCCGATGACTGCTTCCAGCGGTGTCAAGATCAGCATTTTGAAGAGGCTCGCGGAGGATGATACTGGGCACTGGGGTGCAGTCTCCCTCCATGAACAACAGAGGGCAGAGGAGCGACGCTCACAACAATTATTGGCGGAGCGCCGGGCGTGTAAAACGCAAATTTGGAAGAAAGTTTATCTCGGGGAGTTAACCCACAACACCTGGGTCTGTCCCGCGTGTTCACACGATAACGCGTTTTCACTACAACGCGTTTTCTCCGTCACAACGCGCTTTCTGAGCGGACGACTTTCTTGAGCTGCGCGGTTGAGCGAGATGAGACGGTAACGCGGCGGCGGCGTCCCCTCAAGTTATTTGGACCCCCATCTTACCGTGCGTGGACATTATTATTATTTACGGGAGGAAAATAGTTTCCGCTTAACGCGGCACTTTTCAGGAACGCATCTACCGCGTTAAACGAGGACTCGCCGCGTACAGGTGCCGCGCACGCTGTATCGACCCTGGAGAAATCCGAAGCGCTATGAAGCTCTTGTTCACAGACGTCCAGTAAGGGGCGGGTGGTGTTGGTGGTGTGGGCGTCACCACGTGACACACAGCTTGTCCGTGGAGTCGATCGTGAGGGTGCGACGTCGCCTAGGCAACGCCGCCCCCCCTCTGGCTCTGCTGCTGCTGCTGCCTCGCTCTGTGCACGCGAGGCGCCAATCCGTGACGCGGGCACTGTACGCGTTGCGTCACCGTTCACCGTGGGGGGCGGGGCCTCAGAAACGTCACGTCGTGTACAGTGGCACATTAATGTTGACACTTTTACTCGTGTTTATGTGCCTCGTTATTAAAGGTGAGTTTAATAATAATCATGCTGCTGCTGCTACACAATGTGTGCATTGATATATACGTACAGTTTATGTGTTTAAACGCGATTGTAGTTTATGGGCCCTTGAGGGATTTTTCGCCTCGTGTGAGGTTTTAATGCGCAACCTTAATTATTGCGCTTTTGTTAATCGTTAACATTTGGTCAGGAATAATGCACTTAAGATAAATGTTCTGGCGACGATATTTTGCAAAACAGACGATGGCAAAATTTCGATTTAAAGCTTTCGTGACTGCAAGGATTCATCTTCTTTGGTTATTTCGGTAAAGTCACGTAGAATGAGAATAAAATAATAAATTGATAAAATAAAATAACACAATAATATTCTCACGACGTTTCGGCCACAACACAAGCGGCCTTCATCAGGTGAAGGGGACGAGACTGTCTGATGAAGGCCACTTGTGTTGTGGCCGAAACGTCGTGAGAATATTATTATTTTATTTTATCAATTTATGATTTTATCTTATTCTACGTGACTTTACCGAAATAACCAAAGAAGATGGCAAAATTGTGTATATATAGTGCGATATGTGCCACTGAAACGGCAAGAAGTCAATAACAATGACTCGTGTTGAGTGTTTAATATGCAAGCAATGGGCCCACCACAGGTTCGTTAATGTTATAATGGAAGCAGTGAAATTAATGAAAATCTTTTGCTCTGCCATTTGATTTTAAATTACGACTCTTCAAAGAGCTTTGGTTGTAGTAAGCAATATTTGAATTTGTTTAAGCGACCTGTATTCTCTTACAACATGTTTTATATTCCTAGGCATTAAATTTGTACTAAAGATTCAGACTAATTGTAAATCTAATGGGACCACTGTAATCGATGTCCGTTAATATATGTAGGCGTGGTAAGGTTTCGAGACGCACTCTGCGATGCGTGAAACGCAGTCCGTGTCCTTCCTCATCCATTTGTCTTCATTCCAACGTCAACTTTGTTCTGCCGGTCTCTCTCATTAAGGCCACATGGCCACACTGTGTCTCTTAGTTCTTGCAAGCTAAGCTGGAGTCAGTCTCTCTCATTAAGGCCACATGGCCACACTGTCTCTTAGTTCTTGCAAGCTAAGCTGGAGTCAGTCGCTCTCATTAAGGCCACATGGCCACACTGTGTCTCTTAGTTCTTGCAAGCTAAGCTGGAGTCAGTCTCTCTCATTAAGGCCACATGGCCACACTGTGTCTCTTAGTTCTGGCAAGCTAAGCTGGAGTCAGTCTCTCTCATTAAGGCCACATGGCCACACTGTGTCTCTTAGTTCTTGCAAGCTAAGCTGGAGTCAGTCTCTCTCATTAAGGCCACATGGCCACACTGTGTCTCTTAGTTCTTGCAAGCTAAGCTGGAGTCAGTCTCTCTCATTAAGGCCACATGGCCACACTGTGTCTCTTAGTTCTTGCAAGCTAAGCTGGAGTCAGTCTCTCATTAAGGCCACATGGCCACACTGTGTCTCTTAGTTCTTGCAAGCTAAGCTGGAGTCAGTCTCTCTCATTAAGGCCACATGGCCACACTGTGTCTCTTAGTTCTTGCAAGCTGAGCTGGAGTTAGTCTCTCTCATTAAGGCCACATGGCCACACTGTGTCTCTTAGTTCTTGCAAGATAAGCTGGAGTCAGTCTCTCTCATTAAGGCCACATGGCCACACTGTGTCTCTTAGTTCTTGCAAGCTAAGCTGGAGTCAGTCTCTCTCATTAAGGCCACATGGCCACACTGTGTCTCTTAGTTCTTGCAAGCTAAGCTGGAGTCATTTTCTCTCATTAAGGCCACATGGCCACACTGTGTCTCTTAGTTCTTGCAAGCTGAGCTGGAGTTAGTCTCTCTCATTAAGGCCACATGGCCACACTGTGTCTCTTAGTTCTTGCAAGATAAGCTGCAGTCAGTCTCTCTCATTAAGGCCACATGGCCACACTGTGTCTCTTAGTTCTTGCAAGCTGAGCTGGAGTTAGTCTCTCTCATTAAGGCCACATGGCCACACTGTGTCTCTTAGTTCTTGCAAGCTAAGCTGGAGTCAGTCTCTCTCATTAAGGCCACATGGCCACACTGTGTCTCTTAGTTCTTGCAAGCTAAGCTGGAGTCAGTCCCTCTCATTAAGGCCACATGGCCACACTGTGTCTCTTAGTTCTTGCAAGCTAAGCTGGAGTGAGTCTCTCTCATTAAGGCCACATGGCTGCACTGTCTCTTAGTTCTTGCAAGCTAAGCTGGAGTGAGTCTCTCTCATTAAGGCCACATGGCCACACTGTGTCTCTTAGTTCTTGCAAGCTAAGTTGGAGTGAGTCTCTCTCATTAATGCCACATGGCTACACTGTGTCTCTTAGTTCTTGCAAGCTAAGCTGGAGTCAGTCTCTCTCATTAAGGCCACATGGCCACACCGTGTCTCTTAGTTCTTGCAAGCTAAGCTGGAGTCAGTCTCTCTCATTAAGGCCACATGGCCACACTGTGTCTCTTAGTTCTTGCAAGCTAAGCTGGAGCCAGTCTCTCTCATTAAGGCCACATGGCCACACTGTCTCTTAGTTCTTGCAAGCTAAGCTGGAGTCAGTCTCTCTCATTAAGGCCACATGGCCACACTGTCTCTTAATTCTTACAAGCTAAGCTGGAGTCAGTCTCTCTCATTAAGGCCACATGGCCACTGTCTCTTAGTTCTTGCAAGCTAAGCTGGAGTCAGTCTCTCTCATTAAGGCCACATGGCCACACTGTGTCTCTTAGTTATTACAAGCTAAGCTGGAGTCAGTCTCTCTCATTAAGGCCACATGGCCACACAGTGTCTCTTAGTTCTTGCAAGCTAAGCTGGGGTCATTCTCTTTTCGACATATGTCCAACCAAATTCTGTAATAATAATGTTCCAGTTTCTCTATATGTTTTTAAATATAGATTTAAATAAATCTACATTTAAAAATCCACAAATCTGGCTGCCTCCTGATGATGCTGGTTGTAATTACTGGCAAAACGACATACTCAGATTGTTAATGTTGTGGCTTTGCTCTCTAACACACAACCGGTGTGCTGTACTAGTAACGAATTGGCATGTTCTGTTTAAGTGACAAATCTTACTAATTGGCTGTGTCGGGTGGTGGTGGGTTTACCGACATATTTTTATATTTACGCAATCTTACGCAAAAAACCTGTATTATGTAAAAATAAATTTATTTTCCTCCTTTCTTTTTGGACAGTTTCAAATCTCTAACGTCTTTCAAATTGTTCTGATGTACAGTGCTACATTTCAAATTACTGTCATGTTTGCAACGGGTTGTTTACAATATATTTAAATGGTGTAGATTCATGTTTAAACTCGCTTCGAATCTGCATTCATCATTTTCTTCTTAAGCAGTCCGTAGCTACAATTGATACATCGATGCATGACCCATTTGATTATGGTTTATTGGTCTTTATTTATCAATTAAAATGTTATTGAGTGTGCCAAATCTTAAAGAGTGGCGTTTGAGTCGACCTTATTTATTTCATAGTCGCCATAAGGTTCATATGAATGGTTACCTAATAACTTTTGAAACACGGTAATCGCTGTGAAGTGCAGTTTCCAATTATTATTGTTCACTCAATCTCTCTGGCCTTTCTATGCAATATGAAGAAGGGTCATTGCCCGAAACGTCGCTTATCGGATGTTTTCCCTTTTGCAAGGCCCCAGTCCTACTGATGCATGAATTTGTTTGGTATTTGAAATGATACGAAGGCTCAGCAAGTGATTCCTTGCAGACATAAACAGAAGCAAAACGCGCCACCCCAGCCACCCATGTCGCGAATCAATCGATTATCGCGATTGAGGGCTCGTGAATAAATTCTAAATTCAACGCCTTGTTTTAAAACGTGAACACAGCCGGCTCTAGTGACTGGAGTGGGTGGGTGTTGGACAATGTGAAACAATGACATGCAACGTATACAAATCTAAAACATAAATTATTACGCACGCGATCCGGTGTGCATATCGCGATCTTCAGGATGAATGATCACGTCCGAATCAATGCGTCGTCGTTGCTCCCCTAGCATGCGCTCTGCGTAACCCGCTTGTATTGTTGTTGTTGTTTGCGGCAGAGTTTAGGACCTTCGTGGCCAAGAGCCGCAGCTCCCGAGGCAAAGGAGTGATGGCACGCTTCAAGGTGCCGGACTTGCTGAAGCATCTCATGGAACGATACGGGGCTCCGGATATTCACGATCTGGGCATCCGTATCACCAGCATACCTCTGGGCATTTCCGTACGTGCCGTGCCTGCATGTACGAGCGTGTGTGTGTGTGTGTACGTGTGTATGCATTGCGTCGCTTGTTGACTGCGAATTGTATTATTATTGGATGCCTCAAGTTATACTCTTTGGTTCTTTCGGTAAAGTCACTTAGGTATAAAATAAAATAAATCACGACGTTTCGGGCGCGACACAAGCGTCCGTCATCAGGTGATAAAGCCTTGGTGTGCTGCTGAGGCAGACTGTTTTAAATGGTTTGAAATGTGTGTAGCCCATGGGTCATAAAGAAGTGGCCAGGGCTAGTGATGTTAACGTGAGAAATTAGCGTGGAACTGTAAGGTAGGAAAGCGGCCTCCTCGATTTTACGTGACTTTACCGAAAGAACCAAAGAGTCTGGATTCCTGCAGTCGCGAAAGCTTCAAATCAAGATTGCCTCAAGTATGTATTGTTGTTGCCCTTGAGGGGGTTTACTTTCGGAATTAAATGCGTTCTGGAATTGCTGACACACAGCCACAACGTACGTGTCGCTGTGTTCACACCTGAGAGTGACACTGCATCAGCCTTTTACCAATATTCCCCCGCCCCTGCGTTTGCCTTACACGGCCACAATGCTGAGCTATCCTCAGTTGCTCAGGCACACAAGTTTCACACCTGTCTCCCTGTCAAGTGAATGTTGTGTATCCTTTTGTCATGCAGTCTGAGACAGACTTCCAACACGACTTCAGTTTTGTGGGTGCAGTGCTGCGACAAGAGCACTGAAGTAACTGCTCGTGTAAGTACATCATGTTAATATATATCGTATTGAAGGCTGAGGCCTATTTTACTGTACCGCTCCTTACAGAAATCTTCTTTCCCGAGTGGTTGTGCATTTGTCGCTTGTTTCAGAGGTTCGCGATTCGATCCCAGGAGTCGCCCTCGTTAATATTGCGGGTGTATTATCCAAAACTGCATTTCTATATGCTTCACAAATGTAAAAAAAAATCCCGTGTTGTTTTTAATGAATGAGGAGGACATGTGTGCCGGCGTCAGAATCAAAATTTGCAAATCTAAACAAGTACTCAGAAATGACTGGATTGGGTAAAACCACAAGTATATATGTTGAACTTCTTTCGCACTGTACGTAGCCAACTTTGCTAATCGGAGGTGTGGAGGGCAACAAACTGAACACAAAAAGCAGTTCTAAAGAAATTGTTTTCAATTTATATTTAAAAGTGCATAGCTCCAATGGCTTCCTAATATCGGAAGTAAGAGTAATTACCGTGCGAGAAAATTCATGGATCTGCTTATATTTGTCAAAATTTTCCATAATACATTTGTCCTCGGGAATTATTTAATGAGTGATAATCGCCATACGTTTCAAGTCTGTGGATACTTCCACCAGTATCAAAAGACTTGCTCTACCACTGAATTAACTCTCCTCTATAATATTTAGGGCTATCGCTTTTACAAAATTCAGTCACACGTTGAGACAAAAGTAAGGGGGGGCATTGAAATCGGTCGGGCATCTATGCATGTGTCACCCTCTATTTGTCCCAACAGAGTGATATGGCTGCACGTGGTTTGGGTCCTTTGTTGTCTCCACCAACAGTGTGTGCAGGACTTCCTGGGGCAGGTGAAAGGGGACACGCTGGCCCGGAAGCTGTTTCAGTTGGCCCTGTGCTGTGGCTCCCTCGAGACTCCTCGCGACCTCGTGGTCAAGGAGAAACCGGCCGCGTTTCTCGGCAACATCAGCACTCCCGACACCAGACCGCCGCCTCCTCCAGGGAGTAAGGAGACAAATTTTCACATACAGTAGACTCTCGATTATCCGCGCTAATTACGGGGAAGATGGCTGCGGATGATAAAAAATCTCGGATGATCCAAAGATATCTATTTTCTGCGGATCTCTATGCCACAAACTAACGATCGACCGATCGATGCATGTGGTCGGTGATAAAACTTTCCTGCTCCCGAGCAGAAGACTCGGCCCTCTAAGTGGATAGCAGAGCCACGCCAATCACCATCAATCAAACTCCACCCACTGTTGTAAAGATATGCAACTACTGTACTGTCGAGGTGATCACGTAGATTTCGGATTCATGGGCGCACATATTTGCTCGATATAAGCACGTGACTTGTAACAAACATTTCCAAGAATTACAATGTATAACTATTTTTCGATTATTAATTTGGGCCTAAGGGGAAATCCATGAGATATTAATAAGTAAAAATCTCACGTGCGTGGTTAATCCGCAAATCAGATAAACCGCACACGGATAATCAAGAGTCTACTGGATTGCACGCACGCTGAATTGTCGTAGCTTCTCTAAACACCTTATTTCACATCTCGTCTCGATTATTACTAATGCATTATTAAGAGTTTGGCATATCACGACGGATCAGTTTGTTAAATTTACGTCGAGATGGCCCGGGTGGCTGAGAGAGATTATTAGCGTTGAGCTGGAAACGCTGAGATCCTGGGTTCGAATCTGGGTAACCACCTGTGATTAAACTTGCTTTTGTCAAGTGCAGCCAGTTGATGGTCTCAGCTCGGTCATTAATGACTGTCAAAAAAACCCAAAACATACTAAATAAATGGCTATGCACTTAATTTGACCAAGTCCAATATCGGTTCAACAGAGTGGGTGGGAATGTGCTTCCCTTTACTCTGTGGCCTAGAGGTCACTAGAAGCAATGTCAGAGGTAGCTTTGTGATGTTCTCTTCTGCGGGCCATTCTCCAATAGGACGGGTTCCGCTGCTCTGTGAGAGATCCGAGTGGATACTCGGTCTCATGACACGATATCGAAAGCACAATCTGAATAAAATGTAGTTTCTTATATTGTACATAAGGGATCAGACCACGGAGGACCTTCAGAATGCTGAGTGTGAACTTGAAATTGATTCTGGACTGGTTCGGGGGATAGTTGAACAATTCGAATATTGGGGCGATATCGTCTTGCATACGGGTGTGAGTGAGAAGTCTGCCAGCGTTTTTTTGAGTCCATAATCGAGATTTTTGGGTTAGATCACGTAAATATGCACTCAATAATACGCGTAAATATGCACTATTTATTCGACCTAATCCAAAAATCTCTATTGCGGGTAATATTGGTCGCGAAGGCCTTCGCCTAGTTATTTCAATGCTAAATTCTCCTGTTTGATTTGTACTAGGTGCATCAGTGAATGTATATGCTCTGACTTTAACATAGCTGTTTCTGTGACCAGTCAGAAGCTAATCACTCAGCTATTTCAATGCTAAATTATATGCTAATTCCTTTGTCAAGGCGCTTTGTTTCTTCTCACACAGCTTAAAGGTCGTGATCTCAGCGTGGCTTTCTCACTCCAGCGCTGTCCTCCAGACAGTCTCGTCCCCTTCACCTGATGAAGGCCGCTTGTGTTGTGGCCGAAACGTCGTGAGAATATTATTGTGTTATTTTATTTGATCAATTTATTATTTTATTCTCATTCTATGTGACTTTACCGAGAGAACCAAAGAAGATGAATCCTTGCAGTCACGAAAGCTTTAAATCGAAACTCATTAATTGGCCGATAACATCTTTATATAAAGAGGACCACAGAGCATGGGCAGGAGTGGTGGGGGGGGATTTGTTGCCAGCTGCTCACCATTTGACTGCCGCCTTCCCTCATCTGTAGTTCCTCGCGCCAAAGTGAAGGAATACTGTGTGCCAGTTACAATTATCACTTGAACGTAACTTGATGTTTCAATTAAATCAGCCACTGAGATTTAATACTGAACATCTTTATTTTTCACATGCAGTGAAACAATGTTGTTAGTAGGCTTGTTTCCCTGGGAAAGCCTCACTGAGTCTCAAGACTATTTTTTCAGGAGGGGCCTGCCAACTTTTCGCAGGAGTAATTTGGATGTTTGGCTAGTACCAGTTACATTGTATGTTGTTGTTGTTTTGCTATGGGAGTAAACCCATACAGAGAAAGGGACCAGAATGAGGAAAGCGAAGCCAGGCAGTCCTTCAGAAGATGTCATGCACGGGCGTGACCACTGCACCACTCTGCCGCCCAAAGAAATGTAATTTAAATAATGTACAATACTGGCAAATAAACCCTATTAGTATCAACTGAATTTCTAGACAATCTAGCACGTGTATAGCTGCATCGGTGTTTCTAAAAGTCGTGTTCAAATTGCTTATTAATAATATCATAAAGAACAGGTTTCCCACCTCTGGTTTCATTTGAATTACCGGTTGTCCTCATTATGTGTATCACAGGTAATATGGCAAGGAAAATATTACGCAGCACGAGTTGTAGGATAAGGGCAATTATAGTGACACACGTGACCCCCTCTACACCAAAAAACAGCTAAGATTCATATTCTTGGTTCTTTTGGGAAAGTCACGTCGAAGGGGAACAATAAAATAATACAAATATAAAACAATAAAATTCTCACGACCTTTTGACTGCAACACAAGCAATCATCATCAGGTGTGAAAACCACAACAAGAAAATTTGAAAGAACCAAGAATATGAATCTCTGCAGTCACGAAAGCTTTAAATCAAAATTTAACAGCTGAGAGTCAATGCTGGGATGTTGTGCGATTGGTGCAAGCGACCCATTATTGTGTTTTGATGTTGAGCTGTTAAAATTGCACTGTTGTGGGGTGAGGTCAAGGCCGATGACTGCTTCCAGCGGTGTCAAGATCAGCATTTTGAAGAGGCTCGCGGAGGATGATACTGGGCACTAGGGTGCAGTCTCCCTCCATGAACAACAGAGGGCAGAGGAGCGACGCTCACAACAACAATTGGCGGTGCACCGGGCGTATAAAACACAAAGTTGGAAGAAAGTTTATCTCGGGGAGTTAACCCACAACACCTGGGTCTGTCCCGCGTGTTCACACGATAACGCGTTTTCACTACAACGCGTTTTCTTTACTTTAGGGAACGCTTCTCGTACAACGCGGAACGCGCTCCGTCACAACGCGCTTTCTGAGCCACAGTGTCTCTTAGTTCTTGCAAGCTAAGCTGGAGTCAGTCTCTCTCATTAAGGCCACATGGCCACACTGTGTCTCTTAGTTCTTGCAAGCTAAGCTTGAGTCAGTCTCTCTCATTAAGGCCACATGGCCACACAGTGTCTCTTAGTTCTTGCAAGGTAAGCTGGAGTCAGTCTCTCTCATTAAGGTCACATGGGCACACTGTCTCTTAGTTCTTGCAGGCTAAGCTGGAGTGAGTCTCATTAAGGCCACATGGCCACACTGTGTCTCTTAGTTCTTGCAAGCTAAGCTGGAGTCAGTCTCTCTCATTAAGGCCACATGGGCACACTGTGTCTCTTAGTTCTTGCAAGCTAAGCTGGAGTCAGTCTCATTAAGGCCACGTTGCCACGCTGTGTCTCTTAGTTCTTGCAAGTTAAGCTGGAATCAGTCTCTCTCATTAAGGCCACATGGCCACACTGTGTCTCTTAGTTCTTGCAAGCTAAGCTGGAGTCAGTCTCTCTCATTAAGGCCACATGGCCACACTGTGTCTCTTAGTTCTTGCAAGCTAAGCTGGAGTCAGTCTCTCTCATTAAGGCTACATGGCCACACTGTCTCTTAGTTCTTGCAAGCTAAGCTGGAGTGAGTCCTTCATTAAGGCCACATGGCCACACTGTGTCTCTTAGTTCTTGCAAGCTAAGCTGGAGTCAGTCTCTCTCATTAAGGCCACATGGCCACACTGTGTCTCTTAGTTCTTGCAAGCTAAGTTGGAGTCAGTCTCTCATTAAGGCCACATGGCCACACTGAGTCTCTTAGTTCTTGCAAGCTAAGCTGGAGTGAGTCTCTCTCATTAAGGCCACATGGCCACACAGTGTCTCTTAGTTCTTGCAAGCTAAGCTGGAGTGAGTCTCTCTCATTAAGGCCACATGGCCACACTGTGTCTCTTAGTTCTTGCAAGCTAAGCTGGAGTCAGTCTCTCTCATTAAGGCCACATGGGCACACTGTGTCTCTTAGTTCTTGCAAGCTAAGCTGGAGTCAGTCTCTCTCATTAAGGCCACGTTGCCACGCTGTGTCTCTTAGTTCTTGCAAGTTAAGCTGGAATCAGTCTCTCTCATTAAGGCCACATGGCCACACTGTGTCTCTTAGTTCTTGCAAGCTAAGCTGGAGTCAGTCTCTCTCATTAAGGCCACATGGCCACACTGTGTCTCTTAGTTCTTGCAAGCTAAGCTGGAGTCAGTCTCTCTCATTAAGGCTACATGGCCACACTGTCTCTTAGTTCTTGCAAGCTAAGCTGGAGTGAGTCTCTCATTAAGGCCACATGGCCACACTGTGTCTCTTAGTTCTTGCAAGCTAAGCTGGAGTCAGTCTCTCTCATTAAGGCCACATGGCCACACTGTGTCTCTTAGTTCTTGCAAGCTAAGTTGGAGTCAGTCTCTCTCATTAAGGCCACATGGCCACACTGAGTCTCTTAGTTCTTGCAAGCTAAGCTGGAGTGAGTCTCTCTCATTAAGGCCACATGGCCACACAGTGTCTCTTAGTTCTTGCAAGCTAAGCTGGAGTGAGTCTCTCTCATTAAGGCCACATGGCCACACTGTGTCTCTTAGTTCTTGCAAGCTAAGCTTGAGTCAGTCTCTCTCATTAAGGCCACATGGCCACACAGTGTCTCTTAGTTCTTGCAAGCTAAGCTGGAGTCAGTCTCTCTCATTAAGGTCACATGGTCACACTGTGTCTCTTAGTTCTTGCAAGCTAAGCTGGAGTCAGTCTCTCTCATTAAGGCCACATGGCCACACTGTGTCTCTTAGTTCTTGCAAGCTAAGCTGGAATCAGTCTCTCTCATTAAGGCCACATGGCCACACTGTGTCTCTTAGTTCTTGCAAGCTAAGCTGGAGTCAGTCTCTCTCATTAAGGCCACATGGCCACACTGTGTCTCTTAGTTCTTGCAAGCTAAGCTGGAGTCAGTCTCTCTCATTAAGGCTACATGGCCACACTGTCTCTTAGTTCTTGCAAGCTAAGCTGGAGGGAGTCTCTCATTAAGGCCACATGGCCACACTGTGTCTCTTAGTTCTTGCAAGCTAAGCTGGAGTGAGTCTCTCGCATTAAGGCCACATGGCCACACAGTGTATCTTAGTTCTTGCAAGTTAAGTTGGAGTCAGTCTCTCTCATTAAGGCCACATGGCCATACTGAGTCTCTTAGTTCTTACAAGCTAAGCTGGAGTGAGTCTTTCTCATTAAGGCCACATGGCCACACAGTGTCTCTTAGTTCTTGCAAGCTAAGCTGGAGTGAGTCTCTCTCATTAAGGCCACATGGCCACACAGTGTCTCTTAGTTCTTGCAAGCTAAGCTGGAGTCAGTCTCATTAAGGCCACATGGCCACACTGTGTCGCTTAGTTCTTGCAAGTTAAGCTGGAATCAGTCTCTCTCATTAAGGCCACATGGCCACACTGTGTCTCTTAGTTCTTGCAAGCTAAGCTGGAGGCAGTCTCTCTCATTAAGGCCACATGGCCACACTGCGTCTCGTAGTTCTTGCAAGCTAAGCTGGAGTCAGTCTCTCTCATTAAGGCCACATGGCCACACAGTGTCTCTTAGTTCTTGCAAGCTAAGCTGGAGTGAGTCTCTCTCATTAAGGCCACATGGCCACACTGTGTCTCTTAGTTCTTGCAAGCTAAGCTTGAGTCAGTCTCTCTCATTAAGGCCACATGGCCACACATTGTCTCTTAGTTCTTGCAAGCTAAGCTGGAGTCAGTCTCTCTCATTAAGGTCACATGGTCACACTGTGTCTCTTAGTTCTTGCAAGCTAAGCTGGAGTCAGTCTCTCTCATTAAGGCCACATGGCCACACTGTGTCTCTTAGTTCTTGCAAGCTAAGCTGGAATCAGTCTCTCTCATTAAGGCCACATGGCCACACTGTGTCTCTTAGTTCTTGCAAGCTAAGCTGGAGTCAGTCTCTCTCATTAAGGCCACATGGCCACACTGTGTCTCTTAGTTCTTGCAAGCTAAGCTGGAGTCAGTCTCTCTCATTAAGGCTACATGGCCACACTGTCTCTTAGTTCTTGCAAGCTAAGCTGGAGGGAGTCTCTCATTAAGGCCACATGGCCACACTGTGTCTCTTAGTTCTTGCAAGCTAAGCTGGAGTGAGTCTCTCTCATTAAGGCCACATGGCCACACAGTGTATCTTAGTTCTTGCAAGTTAAGTTGGAGTCAGTCTCTCTCATTAAGGCCACATGGCCATACTGAGTCTCTTAGTTCTTGCAAGCTAAGCTGGAGTGAGTCTTTCTCATTAAGGCCACATGGCCACACAGTGTCTCTTAGTTCTTGCAAGCTAAGCTGGAGTGAGTCTCTCTCATTAAGGCCACATGGCCACACAGTGTCTCTTAGTTCTTGCAAGCTAAGCTGGAGTCAGTCTCTCTCATTAAGGCCACATGGGCACACTGTGTCTCTTAGTTCTTGCAAGCTAAGCTGGAGTCAGTCTCATTAAGGCCACGTTGCCACGCTGTGTCTCTTAGTTCTTGCAAGTTAAGCTGGAATCAGTCTCTCTCATTAAGGCCACATGGCCACACTGTGTCTCTTAGTTCTTGCAAGCTAAGCTGGAGTCAGTCTCTCTCATTAAGGCCACATGGCCACACTGTGTCTCTTAGTTCTTGCAAGCTAAGCTGGAGTCAGTCTCTCTCATTAAGGCTACATGGCCACACTGTCTCTTAGTTCTTGCAAGCTAAGCTGGAGTGAGTCCTTCATTAAGGCCACATGGCCACACTGTGTCTCTTAGTTCTTGCAAGCTAAGCTGGAGTCAGTCTCTCTCATTAAGGCCACATGGCCACACTGTGTCTCTTAGTTCTTGCAAGCTAAGTTGGAGTCAGTCTCTCATTAAGGCCACATGGCCACACTGAGTCTCTTAGTTCTTGCAAGCTAAGCTGGAGTGAGTCTCTCTCATTAAGGCCACATGGCCACACAGTGTCTCTTAGTTCTTGCAAGCTAAGCTGGAGTGAGTCTCTCTCATTAAGGCCACATGGCCACACTGTGTCTCTTAGTTCTTGCAAGCTAAGCTGGAGTCAGTCTCTCTCATTAAGGCCACATGGGCACACTGTGTCTCTTAGTTCTTGCAAGCTAAGCTGGAGTCAGTCTCTCTCATTAAGGCCACGTTGCCACGCTGTGTCTCTTAGTTCTTGCAAGTTAAGCTGGAATCAGTCTCTCTCATTAAGGCCACATGGCCACACTGTGTCTCTTAGTTCTTGCAAGCTAAGCTGGAGTCAGTCTCTCTCATTAAGGCCACATGGCCACACTGTGTCTCTTAGTTCTTGCAAGCTAAGCTGGAGTCAGTCTCTCTCATTAAGGCTACATGGCCACACTGTCTCTTAGTTCTTGCAAGCTAAGCTGGAGTGAGTCTCTCATTAAGGCCACATGGCCACACTGTGTCTCTTAGTTCTTGCAAGCTAAGCTGGAGTCAGTCTCTCTCATTAAGGCCACATGGCCACACTGTGTCTCTTAGTTCTTGCAAGCTAAGTTGGAGTCAGTCTCTCTCATTAAGGCCACATGGCCACACTGAGTCTCTTAGTTCTTGCAAGCTAAGCTGGAGTGAGTCTCTCTCATTAAGGCCACATGGCCACACAGTGTCTCTTAGTTCTTGCAAGCTAAGCTGGAGTGAGTCTCTCTCATTAAGGCCACATGGCCACTCTGTGTCTCTTAGTTCTTGCAAGCTAAGCTTGAGTCAGTCTCTCTCATTAAGGCCACATGGCCACACAGTGTCTCTTAGTTCTTGCAAGCTAAGCTGGAGTCAGTCTCTCTCATTAAGGTCACATGGTCACACTGTGTCTCTTAGTTCTTGCAAGCTAAGCTGGAGTCAGTCTCTCTCATTAAGGCCACATGGCCACACTGTGTCTCTTAGTTCTTGCAAGCTAAGCTGGAATCAGTCTCTCTCATTAAGGCCACATGGCCACACTGTGTCTCTTAGTTCTTGCAAGCTAAGCTGGAGTCAGTCTCTCTCATTAAGGCCACATGGCCACACTGTGTCTCTTAGTTCTTGCAAGCTAAGCTGGAGTCAGTCTCTCTCATTAAGGCTACATGGCCACACTGTCTCTTAGTTCTTGCAAGCTAAGCTGGAGGGAGTCTCTCATTAAGGCCACATGGCCACACTGTGTCTCTTAGTTCTTGCAAGCTAAGCTGGAGTGAGTCTCTCGCATTAAGGCCACATGGCCACACAGTGTATCTTAGTTCTTGCAAGTTAAGTTGGAGTCAGTCTCTCTCATTAAGGCCACATGGCCATACTGAGTCTCTTAGTTCTTACAAGCTAAGCTGGAGTGAGTCTTTCTCATTAAGGCCACATGGCCACACAGTGTCTCTTAGTTCTTGCAAGCTAAGCTGGAGTGAGTCTCTCTCATTAAGGCCACATGGCCACACAGTGTCTCTTAGTTCTTGCAAGCTAAGCTGGAGTCAGTCTCATTAAGGCCACATGGCCACACTGTGTCGCTTAGTTCTTGCAAGTTAAGCTGGAATCAGTCTCTCTCATTAAGGCCACATGGCCACACTGTGTCTCTTAGTTCTTGCAAGCTAAGCTGGAGGCAGTCTCTCTCATTAAGGCCACATGGCCACACTGCGTCTCGTAGTTCTTGCAAGCTAAGCTGGAGTCAGTCTCTCTCATTAAGGCCACATGGCCACACAGTGTCTCTTAGTTCTTGCAAGCTAAGCTGGAGTGAGTCTCTCTCATTAAGGCCACATGGCCACACTGTGTCTCTTAGTTCTTGCAAGCTAAGCTTGAGTCAGTCTCTCTCATTAAGGCCACATGGCCACACATTGTCTCTTAGTTCTTGCAAGCTAAGCTGGAGTCAGTCTCTCTCATTAAGGTCACATGGTCACACTGTGTCTCTTAGTTCTTGCAAGCTAAGCTGGAGTCAGTCTCTCTCATTAAGGCCACATGGCCACACTGTGTCTCTTAGTTCTTGCAAGCTAAGCTGGAATCAGTCTCTCTCATTAAGGCCACATGGCCACACTGTGTCTCTTAGTTCTTGCAAGCTAAGCTGGAGTCAGTCTCTCTCATTAAGGCCACATGGCCACACTGTGTCTCTTAGTTCTTGCAAGCTAAGCTGGAGTCAGTCTCTCTCATTAAGGCTACATGGCCACACTGTCTCTTAGTTCTTGCAAGCTAAGCTGGAGGGAGTCTCTCATTAAGGCCACATGGCCACACTGTGTCTCTTAGTTCTTGCAAGCTAAGCTGGAGTGAGTCTCTCTCATTAAGGCCACATGGCCACACAGTGTATCTTAGTTCTTGCAAGTTAAGTTGGAGTCAGTCTCTCTCATTAAGGCCACATGGCCATACTGAGTCTCTTAGTTCTTGCAAGCTAAGCTGGAGTGAGTCTTTCTCATTAAGGCCACATGGCCACACAGTGTCTCTTAGTTCTTGCAAGCTAAGCTGGAGTGAGTCTCTCTCATTAAGGCCACATGGCCACACAGTGTCTCTTAGTTCTTGCAAGCTAAGCTGGAGTCAGTCTCTCTCATTAAGGTCACATGGTCACACTGTGTCTCTTAGTTCTTGCAAGCTAAGCTGGAGTCAGTCTCTCTCATTAAGGCCACATGGCCACACTGTGTCTCTTAGTTCTTGCAAGCTAAGCTGGAATCAGTCTCTCTCATTAAGGTCACAAGGCCACACTGTGTCTCTTAGTTCTTGCAAGCTAAGCTGGAGTCAGTCTCTCTCATTAAGGCCACATGGCCACACTGTGTCTCTTAGTTCTTGCAAGCTAAGCTGGAGTCAGTCTCTCTCATTAAGGCCACATAGCCACACTGTCTCTTAGTTCTTGCAAGCTAAGCTGGAGTGAGTCTCTCTCATTAAGGCCACATGGCCACACAGTGTCTCTTAGTTCTTGCAAGCTAAGCTGGAGTGAGTCTCTCTCATTAAGGCCACATGGCCACACTGTGTCTCTTAGTTCTTGCAAGCTAAGCTTGAGTCAGTCTCTCTCATTAAGGCCACATGGCCACACAGTGTCTCTTAGTTCTTGCAAGGTAAGCTGGAGTCAGTCTCTCTCATTAAGGTCACATGGGCACACTGTCTCTTAGTTCTTGCAAGCTAAGCTGGAGTCAGTCTCTCTCATTAAGGCCACATGGCCACACTGTGTCTCTTAGTTCTTGCAAGCTAAGCTGGAGTGAGTCTCTCTCATTAAGGCCACATGGCCACACAGTGTCTCTTAGTTCTTGCAAGCTAAGCTGGAGTGAGTCTCTCTCATTAAGGCCTCATGGCCACACTGTGTCTCTTAGTTCTTGCAAGCTAAGCTTGAGTCAGTCTCTCTCATTAAGGCCACATGGCCACACAGTGTCTCTTAGTTCTTGCAAGGTAAGCTGGAGTGAGTCTCTCTCATTAAGGCCACATGGCCACACTGTGTCTCTTACTTCTTGCAAGCTAAGCTTGAGTCAGTCTCTCTCATTAAGGCCACATGGCCACACATTGTCTCTTAGTTCTTGCAAGGTAAGCTGGAGTCAGTCTCATTAAGGTCACATGGGCACACTGTGTCTCTTAGTTCTTGCAGGCTAAGCTGGAGTGAGTCTCTCTCATTAAGGCCACATGGCCACACTGTGTCTCTTAGTTCTTGCAAGCTAAGCTTGAGTCAGTCTCTCTCATTAAGGCCACATGGCCACACAGTTTCTCTTAGTTCTTGCAAGGTAAGCTGGAGTGAGTCTCTCTCATTAAGGTCACATGGGCACACTGTGTCTCTTAGTTCTTGCAAGCTAAGCTGGAGTCAGTCTCTCTCATTAAGGCCACGTTGCCACACTGTGTCTCTTAGTTCTTGCAAGTTAAGCTGGAATCAGTCTCTCTCATTAAGGCCACATGGCCACACTGTGTCTCTTAGTTCTTGCAAGCTAAGCTAGAGTCAGTCTCTCTCATTAAGGCCACATGGCCACACAGTGTCTCTTAGTTCTTGCAAGGTAAGCTGGAGTCAGTCTCTCTCATTAAGGTAACATGGGCACACTGTCTCTTAGTTCTTGCAAGCTAAGCTGGAGTCAGTCTCTCTCATTAAGGCCACATGGCCACACTGTGTCTCTTAGTTCTTGCAAGCTAAGCTGGAGTGAGTCTCTCTCATTAAGGCCACATGGCCACACAGTGTCTCTTAGTTCTTGCAAGCTAAGCTGGAGTGAGTCTCATTAAGGCCTCATGGCCACACTGTGTCTCTTAGTTCTTGCAAGCTAAGCTTGAGTCAGTCTCTCTCATTAAGGCCACATGGCCACACAGTGTCTCTTAGTTCTTGCAAGGTAAGCTGGAGTGAGTGTCTCTCATTAAGGCCACATGGCCACACTGTGTCTCTTACTTCTTGCAAGCTAAGCTTGAGTCAGTCTCTCTCATTAAGGCCACATGGCCACACAGTGTCTCTTAGTTCTTGCAAGGTAAGCTGGAGTGAGTCTCTCTCATTAAGGCCACATGGCCACACTGTGTCTCTTACTTCTTGCAAGCTAAGCTTGAGTCAGTCTCTCTCATTAAGGCCACATGGCCACACAGTGTCTCTTAGTTCTTGCAAGGTAAGCTGGAGTCAGTCTCATTAAGGTCACATGGGCACACTGTGTCTCTTAGTTCTTGCAGGCTAAGCTGGAGTGAGTCTCTCTCATTAAGGCCACATGGCCACACTGTGTCTCTTAGTTCTTGCAAGCTAAGCTTGAGTCAGTCTCTCTCATTAAGGCCACATGGCCACACAGTGTCTCTTAGTTCTTGCAAGGTAAGCTGGAGTGAGTCTCTCTCATTAAGGTCACATGGGCACACTGTGTCTCTTAGTTCTTGCAAGCTAAGCTGGAGTCAGTCTCTCTCATTAAGGCCACGTTGCCACACTGTGTCTCTTAGTTCTTGCAAGTTAAGCTGGAATCAGTCTCTCTCATTAAGGCCACATGGCCACACTGTGTCTCTTAGTTCTTGCAAGCTAAGCTGGAGTCAGTCTCTCTCATTAAGGCCACATGGCCACACTGTGTCTCTTAGTTCTTGCAAGCTAAGCTGGAGTCAGTCTCTCTCATTAAGGCTACATGGCCACACTGTCTCTTAGTTCTTGCAAGCTAAGCTGGAGTCAGTCTCTCTCATTAAGGCCACATAGCCACACTGTCTCTTAGTTCTTGCAAGCTAAGCTGGAGTGAGTCTCTCTCATTAAGGCCACATGGCCACACAGTGTCTCTTAGTTCTTGCAAGCTAAGCTGGAGTGAGTCTCTCTCATTAAGGCCACATGGCCACACAGTGTCTCTTAGTTCTTGCAAGGTAAGCTGGAGTCAGTCTCTCTCATTAAGGTAACATGGGCACACTGTCTCTTAGTTCTTGCAAGCTAAGCTGGAGTCAGTCTCTCTCATTAAGGCCACATGGCCACACTGTGTCTCTTAGTTCTTGCAAGCTAAGCTGGAGTGAGTCTCTCTCATTAAGGCCACATGGCCACACAGTGTCTCTTAGTTTTTGCAAGCTAAGCTGGAGTGAGTCTCATTAAGGCCTCATGGCCACACTGTGTCTCTTAGTTCTTGCAAGCTAAGCTTGAGTCAGTCTCTCTCATTAAGGCCACATGGCCACACAGTGTCTCTTAGTTCTTGCAAGGTAAGCTGGAGTCAGTCTCATTAAGGTCACATGGGCACACTGTGTCTCTTAGTTCTTGCAGGCTAAGCTGGAGTGAGTCTCTCTCATTAAGGCCACATGGCCACACTGTGTCTCTTAGTTCTTGCAAGCTAAGCTTGAGTCAGTCTCTCTCATTAAGGCCACATGGCCACACAGTGTCTCTTAGTTCTTGCAAGGTAAGCTGGAGTGAGTCTCTCTCATTAAGGTCACATGGGCACACTGTGTCTCTTAGTTCTTGCAAGCTAAGCTGGAGTCAGTCTCTCTCATTAAGGCCACGTTGCCACACTGTGTCTCTTAGTTCTTGCAAGTTAAGCTGGAATCAGTCTCTCTCATTAAGGCCACATGGCCACACTGTGTCTCTTAGTTCTTGCAAGCTAAGCTGGAGTCAGTCTCTCTCATTAAGGCTACATGGCCACACTGTCTCTTAGTTCTTGCAAGCTAAGCTGGAGTGAGTCTCTCATTAAGGCCACATGGCCAAACTGTGTCTCTTAGTTCTTGCAAGCTAAGCTGGAGTCAGTCTCTCTCATTAAGGCCACATGGCCACACTGTGTCTCTTAGTTCTTGCAAGCTAAGTTGGAGTCAGTCTCTCTCATTAAGGCCACATGGCCACACTGAGTCTCTTAGTTCTTGCAAGCTAAGCTGGAGTGAGTCTCTCTCATTAAGGCCACATGGCCACACAGTGTCTCTTAGTTCTTGCAAGCTAAGCTGGAGTGAGTCTCTCTCATTAAGGCCACATGGCCACACTGTGTCTCTTAGTTCTTGCAAGCTAAGCTTGAGTCAGTCTCTCTCATTAAGGCCACATGGCCACACAGTGTCTCTTAGTTCTTGCAAGCTAAGCTGGAGTCAGTCTCTCTCATTAAGGTCACATGGTCACAGTGTGTCTCTTAGTTCTTGCAAGCTAAGCTGGAGTCAGTCTCTCTCATTAAGGCCACATGGCCACACTGTGTCTCTTAGTTCTTGCAAGCTAAGCTGGAATCAGTCTCTCTCATTAAGGCCACATGGCCACACAGTGTCTCTTAGTTCTTGCAAGGTAAGCTGGAGTCAGTCTCTCATTAAGGTCACATGGGCACACTGTCTCTTAGTTCTTGCAAGCTAAGCTGGAGTCAGTCTCTCTCATTAAGGCCACATGGCCACACTGTGTCTCTTAGTTCTTGCAAGCTAAGCTGGAGTGAGTCTCTCTCATTAAGGCCACATGGCCACACAGTGTCTCTTAGTTCTTGCAAGGTAAGCTGGAGTGAGTGTCTCTCATTAAGGCCACATGGCCACACTGTGTCTCTTACTTCTTGCAAGCTAAGCTTGAGTCAGTCTCTCTCATTAAGGCCACATGGCCACACAGTGTCTCTTAGTTCTTGCAAGGTAAGCTGGAGTGAGTCTCTCTCATTAAGGCCACATGGCCACACTGTGTCTCTTACTTCTTGCAAGCTAAGCTTGAGTCAGTCTCTCTCATTAAGGCCACATGGCCACACAGTGTCTCTTAGTTCTTGCAAGGTAAGCTGGAGTCAGTCTCATTAAGGTCACATGGGCACACTGTGTCTCTTAGTTCTTGCAGGCTAAGCTGGAGTGAGTCTCTCTCATTAAGGCCACATGGCCACACTGTGTCTCTTAGTTCTTGCAAGCTAAGCTTGAGTCAGTCTCTCTCATTAAGGCCACATGGCCACACAGTGTCTCTTAGTTCTTGCAAGGTAAGCTGGAGTGAGTCTCTCTCATTAAGGTCACATGGGCACACTGTGTCTCTTAGTTCTTGCAAGCTAAGCTGGAGTCAGTCTCTCTCATTAAGGCCACGTTGCCACACTGTGTCTCTTAGTTCTTGCAAGTTAAGCTGGAATCAGTCTCTCTCATTAAGGCCACATGGCCACACTGTGTCTCTTAGTTCTTGCAAGCTAAGCTGGAGTCAGTCTCTCTCATTAAGGCCACATGGCCACACTGTGTCTCTTAGTTCTTGCAAGCTAAGCTGGAGTCAGTCTCTCTCATTAAGGCTACATGGCCACACTGTCTCTTAGTTCTTGCAAGCTAAGCTGGAGTCAGTCTCTCTCATTAAGGCCACATAGCCACACTGTCTCTTAGTTCTTGCAAGCTAAGCTGGAGTGAGTCTCTCTCATTAAGGCCACATGGCCACACAGTGTCTCTTAGTTCTTGCAAGCTAAGCTGGAGTGAGTCTCTCTCATTAAGGCCACATGGCCACACAGTGTCTTTTAGTTCTTGCAAGGTAAGCTGGAGTCAGTCTCTCTCATTAAGGTAACATGGGCACACTGTCTCTTAGTTCTTGCAAGCTAAGCTGGAGTCAGTCTCTCTCATTAAGGCCACATGGCCACACTGTGTCTCTTAGTTCTTGCAAGCTAAGCTGGAGTGAGTCTCTCTCATTAAGGCCACATGGCCACACAGTGTCTCTTAGTTCTTGCAAGCTAAGCTGGAGTGAGTCTCATTAAGGCCTCATGGCCACACTGTGTCTCTTAGTTCTTGCAAGCTAAGCTTGAGTCAGTCTCTCTCATTAAGGCCACATGGCCACACAGTGTCTCTTAGTTCTTGCAAGGTAAGCTGGAGTCAGTCTCATTAAGGTCACATGGGCACACTGTGTCTCTTAGTTCTTGCAGGCTAAGCTGGAGTGAGTCTCTCTCATTAAGGCCACATGGCCACACTGTGTCTCTTAGTTCTTGCAAGCTAAGCTTGAGTCAGTCTCTCTCATTAAGGCCACATGGCCACACAGTGTCTCTTAGTTCTTGCAAGGTAAGCTGGAGTGAGTCTCTCTCATTAAGGTCACATGGGCACACTGTGTCTCTTAGTTCTTGCAAGCTAAGCTGGAGTCAGTCTCTCTCATTAAGGCCACGTTGCCACACTGTGTCTCTTAGTTCTTGCAAGTTAAGCTGGAATCAGTCTCTCTCATTAAGGCCACATGGCCACACTGTGTCTCTTAGTTCTTGCAAGCTAAGCTGGAGTCAGTCTCTCTCATTAAGGCTACATGGCCACACTGTCTCTTAGTTCTTGCAAGCTAAGCTGGAGTGAGTCTCTCATTAAGGCCACATGGCCAAACTGTGTCTCTTAGTTCTTGCAAGCTAAGCTGGAGTCAGTCTCTCTCATTAAGGCCACATGGCCACACTGTGTCTCTTAGTTCTTGCAAGCTAAGTTGGAGTCAGTCTCTCTCATTAAGGCCACATGGCCACACTGAGTCTCTTAGTTCTTGCAAGCTAAGCTGGAGTGAGTCTCTCTCATTAAGGCCACATGGCCACACAGTGTCTCTTAGTTCTTGCAAGCTAAGCTGGAGTGAGTCTCTCTCATTAAGGCCACATGGCCACACTGTGTCTCTTAGTTCTTGCAAGCTAAGCTTGAGTCAGTCTCTCTCATTAAGGCCACATGGCCACACAGTGTCTCTTAGTTCTTGCAAGCTAAGCTGGAGTCAGTCTCTCTCATTAAGGTCACATGGTCACAGTGTGTCTCTTAGTTCTTGCAAGCTAAGCTGGAGTCAGTCTCTCTCATTAAGGCCACATGGCCACACTGTGTCTCTTAGTTCTTGCAAGCTAAGCTGGAATCAGTCTCTCTCATTAAGGCCACATGGCCACACAGTGTCTCTTAGTTCTTGCAAGGTAAGCTGGAGTCAGTCTCTCATTAAGGTCACATGGGCACACTGTCTCTTAGTTCTTGCAAGCTAAGCTGGAGTCAGTCTCTCTCATTAAGGCCACATGGCCACACTGTGTCTCTTAGTTCTTGCAAGCTAAGCTGGAGTGAGTCTCTCTCATTAAGGCCACATGGCCACACAGTGTCTCTTAGTTCTTGCAAGCTAAGCTGGAGTGAGTCTCTCTCATTAAGGCCTCATGGCCACACTGTGTCTCTTAGTTCTTGCAAGCTAAGCTTGAGTCAGTCTCTCTCATTAAGGCCACATGGCCACACAGTGTCTCTTAGTTCTTGCAAGGTAAGCTGGAGTCAGTCTCTCTCATTAAGGTCACATGGGCACACTGTGTCTCTTAGTTCTTGCAAGCTAAGCTGGAGTGAGTCTCTCTCATTAAGGCCACATGGCCAGACTGTGTCTCTTAGTTCTTGCAAGCTAAGCTTGAGTCAGTCTCTCTCATTAAGGCCACATGGCCACACAGTGTCTCTTAGTTCTTGCAAGGTAAGCTGCAGTCAGTCTCTCTCATTAAGGTCACATGGGCACACTGTGTCTCTTAGTTCTTGCAAGCTAAGCTGGAGTCAGTCTCTCTCATTAAGGCCACATGGCCACACTGTGTCTCTTAGTTCTTGCAAGTTAAGCTGGAATCAGTCTCTCTCATTAAGGCCACATGGCCACACTGTGTCTCTTAGTTCTTGCAAGCTAAGCTGGAGTCAGTCTCTCTCATTAAGGCCACATGGCCACACTGTGTCTCTTAGTTCTTGCAAGCTAAGCCGGAGTCAGTCTCTCTCATTAAGGCTACATGGCCACACTGTCTCTTAGTTCTTGCAAGCTAAGCTGGAGTGAGTCTCTCATTAAGGCCACATGGCCACACTGTGTCTCTTAGTTCTTGCAAGCTAAGCTGGAGTCAGTCTCTCTCATTAAGGCCACATGGCCACACTGTGTCTCTTAGTTCTTGCAAGCTAAGCTGGAGTCAGTCTCTCTCATTAAGGCTACATGGCCACACTGTCTCTTAGTTCTTGCAAGCTAAGCTGGAGGGAGTCTCTCATTAAGGCCACATGGCCACACTGTGTCTCTTAGTTCTTGCAAGCTAAGCTGGAGTGAGTCTCATTAAGGCCACATGGCCACACAGTGTATCTTAGTTCTTGCAAGTTAAGTTGGAGTCAGTCTCTCTCATTAAGGCCACATGGCCATACTGAGTCTCTTAGTTCTTGCAAGCTAAGCTGGAGTGAGTCTTTCTCATTAAGGCCACATGGCCACACAGTGTCTCTTAGTTCTTGCAAGCTAAGCTGGAGTGAGTCTCTCTCATTAAGGCCACATGGCCACACAGTGTCTCTTAGTTCTTGCAAGCTAAGCTGGAGTCAGTCTCTCTCATTAAGGTCACATGGTCACACTGTGTCTCTTAGTTCTTGCAAGCTAAGCTGGAGTCAGTCTCTCTCATTAAGGCCACATGGCCACACTGTGTCTCTTAGTTCTTGCAAGCTAAGCTGGAATCAGTCTCTCTCATTAAGGCCACATGGCCACACTGTGTCTCTTAGTTCTTGCAAGCTAAGCTGGAGTCAGTCTCTCTCATTAAGGCCACATGGCCACACTGTGTCTCTTAGTTCTTGCAAGCTAAGCTGGAGTCAGTCTCTCTCATTAAGGCCACATAGCCACACTGTCTCTTAGTTCTTGCAAGCTAAGCTGGAGTGAGTCTCTCTCATTAAGGCCACATGGCCACACAGTGTCTCTTAGTTCTTGCAGGCTAAGCTGGAGTGAGTCTCTCTCATTAAGGCCACATGGCCACACTGTGTCTCTTAGTTCTTGCAAGCTAAGCTTGAGTCAGTCTCTCTCATTAAGGCCACATGGCCACACAGTGTCTCTTAGTTCTTGCAAGGTAAGCTGGAGTCAGTCTCTCTCATTAAGGTCACATGGGCACACTGTCTCTTAGTTCTTGCAAGCTAAGCTGGAGTCAGTCTCTCTCATTAAGGCCACATGGCCACACTGTGTCTCTTAGTTCTTGCAAGCTAAGCTGGAATCAGTCTCTCTCATTAAGGCCACATGGCCACACTGTGTCTCTTAGTTCTTGCAAGCTAAGCTGGAGTCAGTCTCTCTCATTAAGGCCACATGGCCACACTGTGTCTCTTAGTTCTTGCAAGCTAAGCTGGAGTCAGTCTCTCTCATTAAGGCCACATAGCCACACTGTCTCTTAGTTCTTGCAAGCTAAGCTGGAGTGAGTCTCTCTCATTAAGGCCACATGGCCACACAGTGTCTCTTAGTTCTTGCAAGCTAAGCTGGAGTGAGTCTCTCTCATTAAGGCCACATGGCCACACTGTGTCTCTTAGTTCTTGCAAGCTAAGCTTGAGTCAGTCTCTCTCATTAAGGCCACATGGCCACACAGTGTCTCTTAGTTCTTGCAAGCTAAGCTGGAGTGAGTCTCTCTCATTAAGGCCTCATGGCCACACTGTGTCTCTTAGTTCTTGCAAGCTAAGCTTGAGTCAGTCTCTCTCATTAAGGCCACATGGCCACACAGTGTCTCTTAGTTCTTGCAAGGTAAGCTGGAGTCAGTCTCTCTCATTAAGGCCACATGGCCACACTGTGTCTCTTAGTTCTTGCAAGCTAAGCTGGAATCAGTCTCTCTCATTAAGGCCACATGGCCACACTGTGTCTCTTAGTTCTTGCAAGCTAAGCTGGAGTCAGTCTCTCTCATTAAGGCCACATGGCCACACTGTGTCTCTTAGTTCTTACAAGCTAAGCTGGAGTCAGTCTCTCTCATTAAGGCCACATAGCCACACTGTCTCTTAGATCTTGCAAGCTAAGCTGGAGTGAGTCTCTCTCATTAAGGCCACATGGCCACACAGTGTCTCTTAGTTCTTGCAAGCTAAGCTGGAGTGAGTCTCTCTCATTAAGGCCACATGGCCACACTGTGTCTCTTAGTTCTTGCAAGCTAAGCTTGAGTCAGTCTCTCTCATTAAGGCCACATGGCCACACAGTGTCTCTTAGTTCTTGCAAGGTAAGCTGGAGTCAGTCTCTCTCATTAAGGTCACATGGGCACACTGTGTCTCTTAGTTCTTGCAAGCTAAGCTGGAGTGAGTCTCTCTCATTAAGGCCACATGGCCACACTGTGTCTCTTAGTTCTTGCAAGCTAAGCTTGAGTCAGTCTCTCTCATTAAGGCCACATGGCCACACAGTGTCTCTTAGTTCTTGCAAGGTAAGCTGGAGTCAGTCTCTCTCATTAAGGTCACATGGGCACACTGTGTCTCTTAGTTCTTGCAGGCTAAGCTGGAGTGAGTCTCTCTCATTAAGGCCACATGGCCACACTGTGTCTCTTAGTTCTTGCAAGCTAAGCTTGAGTCAGTCTCTCTCATTAAGGCCACATGGCCACACAGTGTCTCTTAGTTCTTGCAAAGTAAGCTGGAGTCAGTCTCTCTCATTAAGGTCACATAGGCACACTGTGTCTCTTAGTTCTTGCAAGCTAAGCTGGAGTCAGTCTCTCTCATTAAGGCCACGTTGCCACACTGTGTCTCTTAGTTCTTGCAAGTTAAGCTGGAATCAGTCTCTCTCATTAAGGCCACATGGCCACACTGTGTCTCTTAGTTCTTGCAAGCTAAGCTGGAGTCAGTCTCTCTCATTAAGGCCACCTGGCCACACTGTGTCTCTTAGTTCTTGCAAGCTAAGCTGGAGTCAGTCTCATTAAGGCTACATGGCCACACTGTCTCTTAGTTCTTGCAAGCTAAGCTGGAGTGAGTCTCTCATTAAGGCCACATGGCCACACTGTGTCTCTTAGTTCTTGCAAGCTAAGCTGGAGTCAGTCTCTCTCATTAAGGCCACATGGCCACACTGTGTCTCTTAGTTCTTGCAAGCTAAGTTGAAGTCAGTCTCTCTCATTAAGGCCACATGGCCACACTGAGTCTCTTAGTTCTTGCAAGCTAAGCTGGAGTGAGTCTCTCTCATTAAGGCCACATGGCCACACAGTGTCTCTTAGTTCTTGCAAGCTAAGCTGGAGTGAGTCTCTCTCATTAAGGCCACATGGCCACACTGTGTCTCTTAGTTCTTGCAAGCTAAGCTTGAGTCAGTCTCTCTCATTAAGGCCACATGTCCACACAGTGTCTCTTAGTTCTTGCAAGCTAAGCCGGAGTCAGTCTCTCTCATTAAGGTCACATGGTCACACTGTGTCTCTTAGTTCTTGCAAGCTAAGCTGGAGTCAGTCTCTCTCATTAAGGCCACATGGCCACACTGTGTCTCTTAGTTCTTGCAAGCTAAGCTGGAATCAGTCTCTCTCATTAAGGCCACATGGCCACACTGTGTCTCTTAGTTCTTGCAAGCTAAGCTGGAGTCAGTCTCTCTCATTAAGGCCACATGGCCACACTGTGTCTCTTAGTTCTTGCAAGCTAAGCTGGAGTCAGTCTCTCTCATTAAGGCTACATGGCCACACTGTCTCTTAGTTCTTGCAAGCTAAGCTGGAGGGAGTCTCTCATTAAGGCCACATGGCCACACTGTGTCTCTTAGTTCTTGCAAGCTAAGCTGGAGTGAGTCTCTCTCATTAAGGTCACATGGGCACACTGTGTCTCTTAGTTCTTGCAAGCTAAGCTGGAGTGAGTCTCTCTCATTAAGGCCACATGGCCATACTGAGTCTCTTAGTTCTTGCAAGCTATGCTGGAATCAGTCACTCTCATTAAGGCCACATGGCCACACTGTGTCTCTTAGTTCTTGCAAGCTAAGCTGGAGTGAGTCTCTCTCACTAAGGCCACATGGCCACACAGTGTCTCTTAGTTCTTGCAAGCTAAGCTGGAGTCAGTCTCTCTCATTAAGGTCACATGGTCACACTGTGTCTCTTAGTTCTTGCAAGCTAAGCTGGAGTCAGTCTCTCTCATTAAGGCCACATGGCCACACTGTGTCTCTTTGTTCTTGCAAGCTAAGCTGGAATCAGTCTCTCTCATTAAGGCCACATGGCCACACTGTGTCTCTTAGTTCTTGCAAGCTAAGCTGGAGTCAGTCTCTCTCATTAAGGCCACATGGCCACACTGTGTCTCTTAGTTCTTGCAAGCTAAGCTGGAGTCAGTCTCTCTCATTAAGGCCACATAGCCACACTGTCTCTTAGTTCTTGCAAGCTAAGCTGGAGTGAGTCTCTCTCATTAAGGCCACATGGCCACACAGTGTCTCTTAGTTCTTGCAAGCTAAGCTGGAGTGAGTCTCTCTCATTAAGGCCACATGGCCACACTGTGTCTCTTAGTTCTTGCAAGCTAAGCTTGAGTCAGTCTCTCTCATTATGGCCACACAGTGTCTCTTAGTTCTTGCAAGGTAAGCTGGAGTCAGTCTCTCTCATTAAGGTCACATGGGCACACTGTCTCTTAGTTCTTGCAAGCTAAGCTGGAGTCAGTCTCTCTCATTAAGGCCACATGGCCACACTGTGTCTCTTAGTTCTTGCAAACTAAGCTGGAGTGAGTCTCTCTCATTATGGCCACATGGCCACACAGTGTCTCTTAGTTCTTGCAAGCTAAGCTGGAGTGAGTCTTTTTCATTAAGGCCACATGGCCACACTGTCTCTTAGTTCTTGCAAGCTAAGCTTGAGTCAGTCTCTCTCATTAAGGCCACATGGCCACACAGTGTCTCTTAGTTCTTGCAAGCTAAGCTGGAGTGAGTCTTTCTCATTAAGGCCACATGGCCACACAGTGTCTCTTAGTTCTTGCAAGCTTATCTGGAGTCAGTCTCATTAAGGTCACATGGTCACACTGTGTCTCTTAGTTCTTGCAAGCTAAGCTGGAGTCAGTCTCTCTCATTAAGGCCACATGGCCACACTGTGTCTCTTAGTTCTTGCAAGCTATGCTGGAATCAGTCACTCTCATTAAGGCCACATGGCCACACTGTGTCTCTTAGTTCTTGCAAGCTAAGCTGGAGTCAGTCTCTCTCATTAAGGCCACATGGCCACACTGTGTCTCTTAGTTCTTGCAAGCTAAGCTGGAGTCAGTCTCTCTCATTAAGGCCACATGGCCACACAGTGTATCTTAGTTCTTGCAAGTTAAGTTGGAGTCAGTCTCTCTCATTAAGGTCACATGGTCACACTGTGTCTCTTAGTTCTTGCAAGCTAAGCTGGAGTGAGTCTTTCTCATTAAGGCCACATGGCCACACAGTGTCTCTTAGTTCTTGCAAGCTAAGCTGGAGTGAGTCTCTCTCATTAAGGCCACATGGCCACACTGTGTCTCTTAGTTCTTGCAAGCTAAGCTTGAGAGAGTCTCTCTCATTAAGGCCACATGACCACACTGTGTCTCTTAGTTCTTGCAAGCTAAGTTGGAGTCAGTCTCTCTCATTAAGGCCACATGGCCACACTGAGTCTCTTAGTTCTTGCAAGCTAAGCTGGAGTGAGTCTCTCTCATTAAGGCCACATGGCCACACAGTGTCTCTTAGTTCTTGCAAGCTAAGCTGGAGTGAGTCTCTCTCATTAAGGCCACATGGCCACACTGTGTCTCTTAGTTCTTGCAAGCTAAGCTTGAGTCAGTCTCTCTCATTAAGGCCACATGGCCACACAGTGTCTCTTAGTTCTTGCAAGCTAAGCTTGAGTCAGTCTCTCTCATTAAGGCCACATGGCCACACTGCCACACTGTGTCTTAGTTCTTGCAAGCTAAGCTGGAGGGAGTCTCTCATTAAGGCCACATGGCCATACTGAGTCTCTTAGTTCTTGCAAGCTTAGCTGGAGTGAGTCTCTCTCATTAAGGCCACATGGCCACACTGTGTCTCTTAGTTCTTGCAAGCTAAGCTTGAGTCAGTCTCATTAAGGCCACATGGCCACACAGTGTCTCTTAGTTCTTGCAAGCTAAGCTGGAGTCAGTCTCTCTCATTAAGGTCACATGGTCACACTGTGTCTCTTAGTTCTTGCAAGCTAAGCTGGAGTCAGTCTCTCTCATTAAGGCCACATGGCCACACTGTGTCTCTTAGTTCTTGCAAGCTAAGCTGGAATCAGTCTCTCTCATTAAGGCCACATGGCCACTCTGTGTCTCTTAGTTCTTGCAAGCTAAGCTGGAGTCAGTCTCTCTCATTAAGGCCACTTGGCCACACTGTGTCTCTTAGTTCTTGCAAGCTAAGCTGGAGTCAGTCTCTCTCATTAAGGCCACATGGCCACACTGTGTCTCTTAGTTCTTGCAAGCTAAGCTGGAGTCAGTCTCTCTCATTAAGGCCACATGGCCACACTGTGTCTCTTAGTTCTTGCAAGCTAAGCTGGAATCAGTCTCTCTCATTAAGGCCACATGGCCACACTGTGTCTCTTAGTTCTTGCAAGCTAAGCTGGAGTCAGTCTCTCTCATTAAGGCCACATGGCCACACTGTGTCTCTTAGTTCTTGCAAGCTAAGCTGGAGTCAGTCTCTCTCATTAAGGCCACATAGCCACACTGTCTCTTAGTTCTTGCAAGCTAAGCTGGAGTGAGTCTCTCTCATTAAGGCCACATGGCCACACAGTGTCTCTTAGTTCTTGCAGGCTAAGCTGGAGTGAGACTCTCTCATTAAGGCCACATGGCCACACTGTGTCTCTTAGTTCTTGCAAGCTAAGCTTGAGTCAGTCTCTCTCATTAAGGCCACATGGCCACACAGTGTCTCTTAGTTCTTGCAAGGTAAGCTGGAGTCAGTCTCTCTCATTAAGGTCACATGGGCACACTGTCTCTTAGTTCTTGCAAGCTAAGCTGGAGTCAGTCTCTCTCATTAAGGTCACATGGCCACACTGTGTCTCTTAGTTCTTGCAAGCTAAGCTGGAATCAGTCTCTCTCATTAAGGCCACATGGCCACACTGTGTCTCTTAGTTCTTGCAAGCTAAGCTGGAGTCAGTCTCTCTCATTAAGGCCACATGGCCACACTGTGTCTCTTAGTTCTTGCAAGCTAAGCTGGAGTCAGTCTCTCTCATTAAGGCCACATAGCCACACTGTCTCTTAGTTCTTGCAAGCTAAGCTGGAGTGAGTCTCTCTCATTAAGGCCACATGGCCACACAGTGTCTCTTAGTTCTTGCAAGCTAAGCTGGAGTGAGTCTCTCTCATTAAGGCCACATGGCCACACTGTGTCTCTTAGTTCTTGCAAGCTAAGCTTGAGTCAGTCTCTCTCATTAAGGCCACATGGCCACACAGTGTCTCTTAGTTCTTGCAAGCTAAGCTGGAGTGAGTCTCTCTCATTAAGGCCTCATGGCCACACTGTGTCTCTTAGTTCTTGCAAGCTAAGCTTGAGTCAGTCTCTCTCATTAAGGCCACATGGCCACACAGTGTCTCTTAGTTCTTGCAAGGTAAGCTGGAGTCAGTCTCTCTCATTAAGGCCACATGGCCACACTGTGTCTCTTAGTTCTTGCAAGCTAAGCTGGAATCAGTCTCTCTCATTAAGGCCACATGGCCACACTGTGTCTCTTAGTTCTTGCAAGCTAAGCTGGAGTCAGTCTCTCTCATTAAGGCCACATGGCCACACTGTGTCTCTTAGTTCTTACAAGCTAAGCTGGAGTCAGTCTCTCTCATTAAGGCCACATAGCCACACTGTCTCTTAGATCTTGCAAGCTAAGCTGGAGTGAGTCTCTCTCATTAAGGCCACATGGCCACACAGTGTCTCTTAGTTCTTGCAAGCTAAGCTGGAGTGAGTCTCTCTCATTAAGGCCACATGGCCACACTGTGTCTCTTAGTTCTTGCAAGCTAAGCTTGAGTCAGTCTCTCTCATTAAGGCCACATGGCCACACAGTGTCTCTTAGTTCTTGCAAGGTAAGCTGGAGTCAGTCTCTCTCATTAAGGTCACATGGGCACACTGTGTCTCTTAGTTCTTGCAAGCTAAGCTGGAGTGAGTCTCTCTCATTAAGGCCACATGGCCACACTGTGTCTCTTAGTTCTTGCAAGCTATGCTGGAATCAGTCACTCTCATTAAGGCCACATGGCCACACTGTGTCTCTTAGTTCTTGCAAGCTAAGCTGGAGTGAGTCTCTCTCACTAAGGCCACATGGCCACACAGTGTCTCTTAGTTCTTGCAAGCTAAGCTGGAGTCAGTCTCTCTCATTAAGGTCACATGGTCACACTGTGTCTCTTAGTTCTTGCAAGCTAAGCTGGAGTCAGTCTCTCTCATTAAGGCCACATGGCCACACTGTGTCTCTTTGTTCTTGCAAGCTAAGCTGGAATCAGTCTCTCTCATTAAGGCCACATGGCCACACTGTGTCTCTTAGTTCTTGCAAGCTAAGCTGGAGTCAGTCTCTCTCATTAAGGCCACATGGCCACACTGTGTCTCTTAGTTCTTGCAAGCTAAGCTGGAGTCAGTCTCTCTCATTAAGGCCACATAGCCACACTGTCTCTTAGTTCTTGCAAGCTAAGCTGGAGTGAGTCTCTCTCATTAAGGCCACATGGCCACACAGTGTCTCTTAGTTCTTGCAAGCTAAGCTGGAGTGAGTCTCTCTCATTAAGGCCACATGGCCACACTGTGTCTCTTAGTTCTTGCAAGCTAAGCTTGAGTCAGTCTCTCTCATTATGGCCACACAGTGTCTCTTAGTTCTTGCAAGGTAAGCTGGAGTCAGTCTCTCTCATTAAGGTCACATGGGCACACTGTCTCTTAGTTCTTGCAAGCTAAGCTGGAGTCAGTCTCTCTCATTAAGGCCACATGGCCACACTGTGTCTCTTAGTTCTTGCAAACTAAGCTGGAGTGAGTCTCTCTCATTATGGCCACATGGCCACACAGTGTCTCTTAGTTCTTGCAAGCTAAGCTGGATTGAGTCTTTCTCATTAAGGCCACATGGCCACACTGTCTCTTAGTTCTTGCAAGCTAAGCTTGAGTCAGTCTCTCTCATTAAGGCCACATGGCCACACAGTGTCTCTTAGTTCTTGCAAGCTAAGCTGGAGTGAGTCTTTCTCATTAAGGCCACATGGCCACACAGTGTCTCTTAGTTCTTGCAAGCTTATCTGGAGTCAGTCTCATTAAGGTCACATGGTCACACTGTGTCTCTTAGTTCTTGCAAGCTAAGCTGGAGTCAGTCTCTCTCATTAAGGCCACATGGCCACACTGTGTCTCTTAGTTCTTGCAAGCTATGCTGGAATCAGTCACTCTCATTAAGGCCACATGGCCACACTGTGTCTCTTAGTTCTTGCAAGCTAAGCTGGAGTCAGTCTCTCTCATTAAGGCCACATGGCCACACTGTGTCTCTTAGTTCTTGCAAGCTAAGCTGGAGTCAGTCTCTCTCATTAAGGCCACATGGCCACACAGTGTATCTTAGTTCTTGCAAGTTAAGTTGGAGTCAGTCTCTCTCATTAAGGTCACATGGTCACACTGTGTCTCTTAGTTCTTGCAAGCTAAGCTGGAGTGAGTCTTTCTCATTAAGGCCACATGGCCACACAGTGTCTCTTAGTTCTTGCAAGCTAAGCTGGAGTGAGTCTCTCTCATTAAGGCCACATGGCCACACTGTGTCTCTTAGTTCTTGCAAGCTAAGCTTGAGAGAGTCTCTCTCATTAAGGCCACATGGCCACACTGTGTCTCTTAGATCTTGCAAGCTAAGTTGGAGTCAGTCTCTCTCATTAAGGCCACATGGCCACACTGAGTCTCTTAGTTCTTGCAAGCTAAGCTGGAGTGAGTCTCTCTCATTAAGGCCACATGGCCACACAGTGTCTCTTAGTTCTTGCAAGCTAAGCTGGAGTGATTCTCTCTCATTAAGGCCACATGGCCAAACTGTGTCTCTTAGTTCTTGCAAGCTAAGCTTGAGTCAGTCTCTCTCATTAAGGCCACATGGCCACACAGTGTCTCTTAGTTCTTGCAAGCTAAGCTTGAGTCAGTCTCTCTCATTAAGGCCACATGGCCACACTGTGTCTTAGTTCTTGCAAGCTAAGCTGGAGGGAGTCTCTCATTAAGGCCACATGGCCATACTGAGTCTCTTAGTTCTTGCAAGCTTAGCTGGAGTGAGTCTCTCTCATTAAGGCCACATGGCCACACTGTGTCTCTTAGTTCTTGCAAGCTAAGCTTGAGTCAGTCTCATTAAGGCCACATGGCCACACAGTGTCTCTTAGTTCTTGCAAGCTAAGCTGGAGTCAGTCTCTCTCATTAAGGTCACATGGTCACACTGTGTCTCTTAGTTCTTGCAAGCTAAGCTGGAGTCAGTCTCTCTCATTAAGGCCACATGGCCACACTGTGTCTCTTAGTTCTTGCAAGCTAAGCTGGAATCAGTCTCTCTCATTAAGGCCACATGGCCACACTGTGTCTCTTAGTTCTTGCAAGCTAAGCTGGAGTCAGTCTCTCTCATTAAGGCCACTTGGCCACACTGTGTCTCTTAGTTCTTGCAAGCTAAGCTGGAGTCAGTCTCTCTCATTAAGGCCACATGGCCACACTGTGTCTCTTAGTTCTTGCAAGCTAAGCTGGAGTCAGTCTCTCTCATTAAGGCCACATGGCCACACTGTGTCTCTTAGTTCTTGCAAGCTAAGCTGGAATCAGTCTCTCTCATTAAGGCCACATGGCCACACTGTGTCTCTTAGTTCTTGCAAGCTAAGCTGGAGTCAGTCTCTCTCATTAAGGCCACATGGCCACACTGTGTCTCTTAGTTCTTGCAAGCTAAGCTGGAGTCAGTCTCTCTCATTAAGGCCACATAGCCACACTGTCTCTTAGTTCTTGCAAGCTAAGCTGGAGTGAGTCTCTCTCATTAAGGCCACATGGCCACACAGTGTCTCTTAGTTCTTGCAGGCTAAGCTGGAGTGAGACTCTCTCATTAAGGCCACATGGCCACACTGTGTCTCTTAGTTCTTGCAAGCTAAGCTTGAGTCAGTCTCTCTCATTAAGGCCACATGGCCACACAGTGTCTCTTAGTTCTTGCAAGGTAAGCTGGAGTCAGTCTCTCTCATTAAGGTCACATGGGCACACTGTCTCTTAGTTCTTGCAAGCTAAGCTGGAGTCAGTCTCTCTCATTAAGGCCACATGGCCACACTGTGTCTCTTAGTTCTTGCAAGCTAAGCTGGAATCAGTCTCTCTCATTAAGGCCACATGGCCACACTGTGTCTCTTAGTTCTTGCAAGCTAAGCTGGAGTCAGTCTCTCTCATTAAGGCCACATGGCCACACTGTGTCTCTTAGTTCTTGCAAGCTAAGCTGGAGTCAGTCTCTCTCATTAAGGCCACATAGCCACACTGTCTCTTAGTTCTTGCAAGCTAAGCTGGAGTGAGTCTCTCTCATTAAGGCCACATGGCCACACAGTGTCTCTTAGTTCTTGCAAGCTAAGCTGGAGTGAGTCTCTCTCATTAAGGCCACATGGCCACACTGTGTCTCTTAGTTCTTGCAAGCTAAGCTTGAGTCAGTCTCTCTCATTAAGGCCACATGGCCACACAGTGTCTCTTAGTTCTTGCAAGCTAAGCTGGAGTGAGTCTCTCTCATTAAGGCCTCATGGCCACACTGTGTCTCTTAGTTCTTGCAAGCTAAGCTTGAGTCAGTCTCTCTCATTAAGGCCACATGGCCACACAGTGTCTCTTAGTTCTTGCAAGGTAAGCTGGAGTCAGTCTCTCTCATTAAGGCCACATGGCCACACTGTGTCTCTTAGTTCTTGCAAGCTAAGCTGGAATCAGTCTCTCTCATTAAGGCCACATGGCCACACTGTGTCTCTTAGTTCTTGCAAGCTAAGCTGGAGTCAGTCTCTCTCATTAAGGCCACATGGCCACACTGTGTCTCTTAGTTCTTACAAGCTAAGCTGGAGTCAGTCTCTCTCATTAAGGCCACATAGCCACACTGTCTCTTAGATCTTGCAAGCTAAGCTGGAGTGAGTCTCTCTCATTAAGGCCACATGGCCACACAGTGTCTCTTAGTTCTTGCAAGCTAAGCTGGAGTGAGTCTCTCTCATTAAGGCCACATGGCCACACTGTGTCTCTTAGTTCTTGCAAGCTAAGCTTGAGTCAGTCTCTCTCATTAAGGCCACATGGCCACACAGTGTCTCTTAGTTCTTGCAAGGTAAGCTGGAGTCAGTCTCTCTCATTAAGGTCACATGGGCACACTGTGTCTCTTAGTTCTTGCAAGCTAAGCTGGAGTGAGTCTCTCTCATTAAGGCCACATGGCCACACTGTGTCTCTTAGTTCTTGCAAGCTATGCTGGAATCAGTCACTCTCATTAAGGCCACATGGCCACACTGTGTCTCTTAGTTCTTGCAAGCTAAGCTGGAGTCAGTCTCTCTCATTAAGGCCACATGGCCACACTGTGTCTCTTAGTTCTTGCAAGCTAAGCTGGAGTCAGTCTCTCTCATTAAGGCCACATGGCCACACAGTGTATCTTAGTTCTTGCAAGTTAAGTTGGAGTCAGTCTCTCTCATTAAGGTCACATGGTCACACTGTGTCTCTTAGTTCTTGCAAGCTAAGCTGGAGTGAGTCTTTCTCATTAAGGCCACATGGCCACACAGTGTCTCTTAGTTCTTGCAAGCTAAGCTGGAGTGAGTCTCTCTCATTAAGGCCACATGGCCACACTGTGTCTCTTAGTTCTTGCAAGCTAAGCTTGAGAGAGTCTCTCTCATTAAGGCCACATGGCCACACTGTGTCTCTTAGTTCTTGCAAGCTAAGTTGGAGTCAGTCTCTCTCATTAAGGCCACATGGCCACACTGAGTCTCTTAGTTCTTGCAAGCTAAGCTGGAGTGAGTCTCTCTCATTAAGGCCACATGGCCACACAGTGTCTCTTAGTTCTTGCAAGCTAAGCTGGAGTGAGTCTCTCTCATTAAGGCCACATGGCCACACTGTGTCTCTTAGTTCTTGCAAGCTAAGCTTGAGTCAGTCTCTCTCATTAAGGCCACATGGCCACACAGTGTCTCTTAGTTCTTGCAAGCTAAGCTTGAGTCAGTCTCTCTCATTAAGGCCACATGGCCACACTGTGTCTTAGTTCTTGCAAGCTAAGCTGGAGGGAGTCTCTCATTAAGGCCACATGGCCATACTGAGTCTCTTAGTTCTTGCAAGCTTAGCTGGAGTGAGACTCTCTCATTAAGGCCACATGGCCACACTGTGTCTCTTAGTTCTTGCAAGCTAAGCTTGAGTCAGTCTCTCTCATTAAGGCCACATGGCCACACAGTGTCTCTTAGTTCTTGCAAGGTAAGCTGGAGTCAGTCTCTCTCATTAAGGTCACATGGGCACACTGTCTCTTAGTTCTTGCAAGCTAAGCTGGAGTCAGTCTCTCTCATTAAGGCCACATGGCCACACTGTGTCTCTTAGTTCTTGCAAGCTAAGCTGGAATCAGTCTCTCTCATTAAGGCCACATGGCCACACTGTGTCTCTTAGTTCTTGCAAGCTAAGCTGGAGTCAGTCTCTCTCATTAAGGCCACATGGCCACACTGTGTCTCTTAGTTCTTGCAAGCTAAGCTGGAGTCAGTCTCTCTCATTAAGGCCACATAGCCACACTGTCTCTTAGTTCTTGCAAGCTAAGCTGGAGTGAGTCTCTCTCATTAAGGCCACATGGCCACACAGTGTCTCTTAGTTCTTGCAAGCTAAGCTGGAGTGAGTCTCTCTCATTAAGGCCACATGGCCACACTGTGTCTCTTAGTTCTTGCAAGCTAAGCTTGAGTCAGTCTCTCTCATTAAGGCCACATGGCCACACAGTGTCTCTTAGTTCTTGCAAGCTAAGCTGGAGTGAGTCTCTCTCATTAAGGCCTCATGGCCACACTGTGTCTCTTAGTTCTTGCAAGCTAAGCTTGAGTCAGTCTCTCTCATTAAGGCCACATGGCCACACAGTGTCTCTTAGTTCTTGCAAGGTAAGCTGGAGTCAGTCTCTCTCATTAAGGCCACATGGCCACACTGTGTCTCTTAGTTCTTGCAAGCTAAGCTGGAATCAGTCTCTCTCATTAAGGCCACATGGCCACACTGTGTCTCTTAGTTCTTGCAAGCTAAGCTGGAGTCAGTCTCTCTCATTAAGGCCACATGGCCACACTGTGTCTCTTAGTTCTTACAAGCTAAGCTGGAGTCAGTCTCTCTCATTAAGGCCACATAGCCACACTGTCTCTTAGATCTTGCAAGCTAAGCTGGAGTGAGTCTCTCTCATTAAGGCCACATGGCCACACAGTGTCTCTTAGTTCTTGCAAGCTAAGCTGGAGTGAGTCTCTCTCATTAAGGCCACATGGCCACACTGTGTCTCTTAGTTCTTGCAAGCTAAGCTTGAGTCAGTCTCTCTCATTAAGGCCACATGGCCACACAGTGTCTCTTAGTTCTTGCAAGGTAAGCTGGAGTCAGTCTCTCTCATTAAGGTCACATGGGCACACTGTGTCTCTTAGTTCTTGCAAGCTAAGCTGGAGTGAGTCTCTCTCATTAAGGCCACATGGCCACACTGTGTCTCTTAGTTCTTGCAAGCTATGCTGGAATCAGTCACTCTCATTAAGGCCACATGGCCACACTGTGTCTCTTAGTTCTTGCAAGCTAAGCTGGAGTCAGTCTCTCTCATTAAGGCCACATGGCCACACTGTGTCTCTTAGTTCTTGCAAGCTAAGCTGGAGTCAGTCTCTCTCATTAAGGCCACATGGCCACACAGTGTATCTTAGTTCTTGCAAGTTAAGTTGGAGTCAGTCTCTCTCATTAAGGTCACATGGTCACACTGTGTCTCTTAGTTCTTGCAAGCTAAGCTGGAGTGAGTCTTTCTCATTAAGGCCACATGGCCACACAGTGTCTCTTAGTTCTTGCAAGCTAAGCTGGAGTGAGTCTCTCTCATTAAGGCCACATGGCCACACTGTGTCTCTTAGTTCTTGCAAGCTAAGCTTGAGAGAGTCTCTCTCATTAAGGCCACATGGCCACACTGTGTCTCTTAGTTCTTGCAAGCTAAGCTTGAGTCAGTCTCTCTCATTAAGGCCACATGGCCACACAGTGTCTCTTAGTTCTTGCAAGCTAAGCTTGAGTCAGTCTCTCTCATTAAGGCCACATGGCCACACTGTGTCTTAGTTCTTGCAAGCTAAGCTGGAGGGAGTCTCTCATTAAGGCCACATGGCCATACTGAGTCTCTTAGTTCTTGCAAGCTTAGCTGGAGTGAGTCTCTCTCATTAAGGCCACATGGCCACACTGTGTCTCTTAGTTCTTGCAAGCTAAGCTTGAGTCAGTCTCATTAAGGCCACATGGCCACGCAGTGTCTCTTAGTTCTTGCAAGCTAAGCTGGAGTCAGTCTCTCTCATTAAGGTCACATGGTCACACTGTGTCTCTTAGTTCTTGCAAGCTAAGCTGGAGTCAGTCTCTCTCATTAAGGCCACTTGGCCACACTGTGTCTCTTAGTTCTTGCAAGCTAAGCTGGAGTCAGTCTCTCTCATTAAGGCCACATGGCCACACTGTGTCTCTTAGTTCTTGCAAGCTAAGCTGGAGTCAGTCTCTCTCATTAAGGCCACATGGCCACACTGTCTCTTAGTTCTTGCAAGCTAAGCTTGAGTCAGTCTCTCTCATTAAGGCCACATGGCCACACAGTGTCTCTTAGTTCTTGCAAGGTAAGCTGGAGTCAGTCTCTCTCATTAAGGTCACATGGGCACACTGTCTCTTAGTTCTTGCAAGCTAAGCTGGAGTCAGTCTCTCTCATTAAGGCCACATGGCCACACTGTGTCTCTTAGTTCTTGCAAGCTAAGCTGGAGTGAGTCTCTCTCATTAAGGCCACATGGCCACACAGTGTCTCTTAGTTCTTGCAAGCGAAGCTGGAGTGAGTCTCTCTCATTAAGGCCACATGGCCACACTGTGTCTCTTAGCTCTTGCAAGCTAAGCTTGAGTCAGTCTCTCTCATTAAGGCCACATGGCCACACAGTGTCTCTTAGTTCTTGCAAGGTAAGCTGGAGTCAGTCTCTCTCATTAAGGTCACATGGGCACACTGTGTCTCTTAGTTCTTGCAAGCTAAGCTGGAGTCAGTCTCTCTCATTAAGGCCACATGGCCACACTGTGTCTCTTAGTTCTTACAAGCTAAGCTGGAGTCAGTCTCTCTCATTAAGGCCACATGGCCACACTGTGTCTCTTAGTTCTTGCAAGCTATGCTGGAATCAGTCACTCTCATTAAGGCCACATGGCCACACTGTGTCTCTTAGTTCTTGCAAGCTAAGCTGGAGTCAGTCTCTCTCATTAAGGCCACATGGCCACACTGTGTCTCTTAGTTCTTGCAAGCTAAGCTGGAGTCAGTCTCTCTCATTAAGGCCACATGGCCACACTGTGTCTCTTAGTTCTTACAAGCTAAGCTGGAGTCAGTCTCTCTCATTAAGGCCACATAGCCACACTGTCTCTTAGATCTTGCAAGCTAAGCTGGAGTGAGTCTCTCTCATTAAGGCCACATGGCCACACAGTGTCTCTTAGTTCTTGCAAGCTAAGCTGGAGTGATTCTCTCTCATTAAGGCCACATGGCCACACTGTGTCTCTTAGTTCTTGCAAGCTAAGCTTGAGTCAGTCTCTCTCATTAAGGCCACATGGCCACACAGTGTCTCTTAGTTCTTGCAAGGTAAGCTGGAGTCAGTCTCTCTCATTAAGGTCACATGGGCACACTGTGTCTCTTAGTTCTTGCAAGCTAAGCTGGAGTGAGTCTCTCTCATTAAGGCCACATGGCCACACTGTGTCTCTTAGTTCTTTCAAGCTATGCTGGAATCAGTCACTCTCATTAAGGCCACATGGCCACACTGTGTCTCTTAGTTCTTGCAAGCTAAGCTGGAGTCAGTCTCTCTCATTAAGGCCACATGGCCACACTGTGTCTCTTAGTTCTTGCAAGCTAAGCTGGAGTCAGTCTCTCTCATTAAGGCCACATGGCCACACAGTGTATCTTAGTTCTTGCAAGTTAAGTTGGAGTCAGTCTCTCTCATTAAGGTCACATGGTCACACTGTGTCTCTTAGTTCTTGCAAGCTAAGCTGGAGTGAGTCTCTCTCATTAAGGCCACATGGCCACACTGTGTCTCTTAGTTCTTGCAAGCTAAGCTTGAGAGAGTCTCTCTCATTAAGGCCACATGGCCACACTGTGTATCTTAGTTCTTGCAAGTTAAGTTGGAGTCAGTCTTTCTCATTAAGGCCACATGGCCACACAGTGTCTCTTAGTTCTTGCAAGCTAAGCTGGAGTGAGTCTCTCTCATTAAGGCCACATGGCCACACTGTGTCTCTTAGTTCTTGCAAGCTAAGCTTGAGAGAGTCTCTCTCATTAAGGCCACATGGCCACACTGTGTCTCTTAGTTCTTGCAAGCTAAGTTGGAGTCAGTCTCTCTCATTAAGGCCACATGGCCACACTGAGTCTCTTAGTTCTTGCAAGCTAAGCTGGAGTGAGTCTCTCTCATTAAGGCCACATGGCCACACAGTGTCTCTTAGTTCTTGCAAGCTAAGCTGGAGTGAGTCTCTCTCATTAAGGCCACATGGCCACACTGTGTCTCTTAGTTCTTGCAAGCTAAGCTTGAGTCAGTCTCTCTCATTAAGGCCACATGGCCACACAGTGTCTCTTAGTTCTTGCAAGCTAAGCTTGAGTCAGTCTCTCTCATTAAGGCCACATGGCCACACTGTGTCTTAGTTCTTGCAAGCTAAGCTGGAGGGAGTCTCTCATTAAGGCCACATGGCCATACTGAGTCTCTTAGTTCTTGCAAGCTTAGCTGGAGTGAGTCTCTCTCATTAAGGCCACATGGCCACACTGTGTCTCTTAGTTCTTGCAAGCTAAGCTTGAGTCAGTCTCATTAAGGCCACATGGCCACACAGTGTCTCTTAGTTCTTGCAAGCTAAGCTGGAGTCAGTCTCTCTCATTAAGGTCACATGGTCACACTGTGTCTCTTAGTTCTTGCAAGCTAAGCTGGAGTCAGTCTCTCTCATTAAGGCCACTTGGCCACACTGTGTCTCTTAGTTCTTGCAAGCTAAGCTGGAGTCAGTCTCTCTCATTAAGGCCACATGGCCACACTGTGTCTCTTAGTTCTTGCAAGCTAAGCTGGAGTCAGTCTCTCTCATTAAGGCCACATGGCCACACTGTCTCTTAGTTCTTGCAAGCTAAGCTTGAGTCAGTCTCTCTCATTAAGGCCACATGGCCACACAGTGTCTCTTAGTTCTTGCAAGGTAAGCTGGAGTCAGTCTCTCTCATTAAGGCCACATAGCCACACTGTCTCTTAGTTCTTGCAAGCTAAGCTGGAGTGAGTCTCTCTCATTAAGGCCACATGGCCACACAGTGTCTCTTAGTTCTTGCAAGCTAAGCTGGAGTGAGTCTCTCTCATTAAGGCCACATGGCCACACTGTGTCTCTTAGTTCTTGCAAGCTAAGCTTGAGTCAGTCTCTCTCATTAAGGCCACATGGCCACACAGTGTCTCTTAGTTCTTGCAAGCTAAGCTGGAGTGAGTCTCTCTCATTAAGGCCTCATGGCCACACTGTGTCTCTTAGTTCTTGCAAGCTAAGCTTGAGTCAGTCTCTCTCATTAAGGCCACATGGCCACACAGTGTCTCTTAGTTCTTGCAAGGTAAGCTGGAGTCAGTCTCTCTCATTAAGGCCACATGGCCACACTGTGTCTCTTAGTTCTTGCAAGCTAAGCTGGAATCAGTCTCTCTCATTAAGGCCACATGGCCACACTGTGTCTCTTAGTTCTTGCAAGCTAAGCTGGAGTCAGTCTCTCTCATTAAGGCCACATGGCCACACTGTGTCTCTTAGTTCTTACAAGCTAAGCTGGAGTCAGTCTCTCTCATTAAGGCCACATAGCCACACTGTCTCTTAGATCTTGCAAGCTAAGCTGGAGTGAGTCTCTCTCATTAAGGCCACATGGCCACACAGTGTCTCTTAGTTCTTGCAAGCTAAGCTGGAGTGAGTCTCTCTCATTAAGGCCACATGGCCACACTGTGTCTCTTAGTTCTTGCAAGCTAAGCTTGAGTCAGTCTCTCTCATTAAGGCCACATGGCCACACAGTGTCTCTTAGTTCTTGCAAGGTAAGCTGGAGTCAGTCTCTCTCATTAAGGTCACATGGGCACACTGTGTCTCTTAGTTCTTGCAAGCTAAGCTGGAGTGAGTCTCTCTCATTAAGGCCACATGGCCACACTGTGTCTCTTAGTTCTTGCAAGCTATGCTGGAATCAGTCACTCTCATTAAGGCCACATGGCCACACTGTGTCTCTTAGTTCTTGCAAGCTAAGCTGGAGTCAGTCTCTCTCATTAAGGCCACATGGCCACACTGTGTCTCTTAGTTCTTGCAAGCTAAGCTGGAGTCAGTCTCTCTCATTAAGGCCACATGGCCACACAGTGTATCTTAGTTCTTGCAAGTTAAGTTGGAGTCAGTCTCTCTCATTAAGGTCACATGGTCACACTGTGTCTCTTAGTTCTTGCAAGCTAAGCTGGAGTGAGTCTTTCTCATTAAGGCCACATGGCCACACAGTGTCTCTTAGTTCTTGCAAGCTAAGCTGGAGTGAGTCTCTCTCATTAAGGCCACATGGCCACACTGTGTCTCTTAGTTCTTGCAAGCTAAGCTTGAGAGAGTCTCTCTCATTAAGGCCACATGGCCACACTGTGTCTCTTAGTTCTTGCAAGCTAAGTTGGAGTCAGTCTCTCTCATTAAGGCCACATGGCCACACTGAGTCTCTTAGTTCTTGCAAGCTAAGCTGGAGTGAGTCTCTCTCATTAAGGCCACATGGCCACACAGTGTCTCTTAGTTCTTGCAAGCTAAGCTGGAGTGAGTCTCTCTCATTAAGGCCACATGGCCACACTGTGTCTCTTAGTTCTTGCAAGCTAAGCTTGAGTCAGTCTCTCTCATTAAGGCCACATGGCCACACAGTGTCTCTTAGTTCTTGCAAGCTAAGCTTGAGTCAGTCTCTCTCATTAAGGCCACATGGCCACACTGTGTCTTAGTTCTTGCAAGCTAAGCTGGAGGGAGTCTCTCATTAAGGCCACATGGCCATACTGAGTCTCTTAGTTCTTGCAAGCTTAGCTGGAGTGAGTCTCTCTCATTAAGGCCACATGGCCACACTGTGTCTCTTAGTTCTTGCAAGCTAAGCTTGAGTCAGTCTCATTAAGGCCACATGGCCACGCAGTGTCTCTTAGTTCTTGCAAGCTAAGCTGGAGTCAGTCTCTCTCATTAAGGTCACATGGTCACACTGTGTCTCTTAGTTCTTGCAAGCTAAGCTGGAGTCAGTCTCTCTCATTAAGGCCACTTGGCCACACTGTGTCTCTTAGTTCTTGCAAGCTAAGCTGGAGTCAGTCTCTCTCATTAAGGCCACATGGCCACACTGTGTCTCTTAGTTCTTGCAAGCTAAGCTGGAGTCAGTCTCTCTCATTAAGGCCACATGGCCACACTGTCTCTTAGTTCTTGCAAGCTAAGCTTGAGTCAGTCTCTCTCATTAAGGCCACATGGCCACACAGTGTCTCTTAGTTCTTGCAAGGTAAGCTGGAGTCAGTCTCTCTCATTAAGGTCACATGGGCACACTGTCTCTTAGTTCTTGCAAGCTAAGCTGGAGTCAGTCTCTCTCATTAAGGCCACATGGCCACACTGTGTCTCTTAGTTCTTGCAAGCTAAGCTGGAGTGAGTCTCTCTCATTAAGGCCACATGGCCACACAGTGTCTCTTAGTTCTTGCAAGCGAAGCTGGAGTGAGTCTCTCTCATTAAGGCCACATGGCCACACTGTGTCTCTTAGCTCTTGCAAGCTAAGCTTGAGTCAGTCTCTCTCATTAAGGCCACATGGCCACACAGTGTCTCTTAGTTCTTGCAAGGTAAGCTGGAGTCAGTCTCTCTCATTAAGGTCACATGGGCACACTGTGTCTCTTAGTTCTTGCAAGCTAAGCTGGAGTCAGTCTCTCTCATTAAGGCCACATGGCCACACTGTGTCTCTTAGTTCTTACAAGCTAAGCTGGAGTCAGTCTCTCTCATTAAGGCCACATGGCCACACTGTGTCTCTTAGTTCTTGCAAGCTATGCTGGAATCAGTCACTCTCATTAAGGCCACATGGCCACACTGTGTCTCTTAGTTCTTGCAAGCTAAGCTGGAGTCAGTCTCTCTCATTAAGGCCACATGGCCACACTGTGTCTCTTAGTTCTTGCAAGCTAAGCTGGAGTCAGTCTCTCTCATTAAGGCCACATGGCCACACTGTGTCTCTTAGTTCTTACAAGCTAAGCTGGAGTCAGTCTCTCTCATTAAGGCCACATAGCCACACTGTCTCTTAGATCTTGCAAGCTAAGCTGGAGTGAGTCTCTCTCATTAAGGCCACATGGCCACACAGTGTCTCTTAGTTCTTGCAAGCTAAGCTGGAGTGAGTCTCTCTCATTAAGGCCACATGGCCACACTGTGTCTCTTAGTTCTTGCAAGCTAAGCTTGAGTCAGTCTCTCTCATTAAGGCCACATGGCCACACAGTGTCTCTTAGTTCTTGCAAGGTAAGCTGGAGTCAGTCTCTCTCATTAAGGTCACATGGGCACACTGTGTCTCTTAGTTCTTGCAAGCTAAGCTGGAGTGAGTCTCTCTCATTAAGGCCACATGGCCACACTGTGTCTCTTAGTTCTTTCAAGCTATGCTGGAATCAGTCACTCTCATTAAGGCCACATGGCCACACTGTGTCTCTTAGTTCTTGCAAGCTAAGCTGGAGTCAGTCTCTCTCATTAAGGCCACATGGCCACACTGTGTCTCTTAGTTCTTGCAAGCTAAGCTGGAGTCAGTCTCTCTCATTAAGGCCACATGGCCACACAGTGTATCTTAGTTCTTGCAAGTTAAGTTGGAGTCAGTCTCTCTCATTAAGGTCACATGGTCACACTGTGTCTCTTAGTTCTTGCAAGCTAAGCTGGAGTGAGTCTCTCTCATTAAGGCCACATGGCCACACTGTGTCTCTTAGTTCTTGCAAGCTAAGCTTGAGAGAGTCTCTCTCATTAAGGCCACATGGCCACACTGTGTATCTTAGTTCTTGCAAGTTAAGTTGGAGTCAGTCTTTCTCATTAAGGCCACATGGCCACACAGTGTCTCTTAGTTCTTGCAAGCTAAGCTGGAGTGAGTCTCTCTCATTAAGGCCACATGGCCACACTGTGTCTCTTAGTTCTTGCAAGCTAAGCTTGAGAGAGTCTCTCTCATTAAGGCCACATGGCCACACTGTGTCTCTTAGTTCTTGCAAGCTAAGTTGGAGTCAGTCTCTCTCATTAAGGCCACATGGCCACACTGAGTCTCTTAGTTCTTGCAAGCTAAGCTGGAGTGAGTCTCTCTCATTAAGGCCACATGGCCACACAGTGTCTCTTAGTTCTTGCAAGCTAAGCTGGAGTGAGTCTCTCTCATTAAGGCCACATGGCCACACTGTGTCTCTTAGTTCTTGCAAGCTAAGCTTGAGTCAGTCTCTCTCATTAAGGCCACATGGCCACACAGTGTCTCTTAGTTCTTGCAAGCTAAGCTTGAGTCAGTCTCTCTCATTAAGGCCACATGGCCACACTGTGTCTTAGTTCTTGCAAGCTAAGCTGGAGGGAGTCTCTCATTAAGGCCACATGGCCATACTGAGTCTCTTAGTTCTTGCAAGCTTAGCTGGAGTGAGTCTCTCTCATTAAGGCCACATGGCCACACTGTGTCTCTTAGTTCTTGCAAGCTAAGCTTGAGTCAGTCTCATTAAGGCCACATGGCCACACAGTGTCTCTTAGTTCTTGCAAGCTAAGCTGGAGTCAGTCTCTCTCATTAAGGTCACATGGTCACACTGTGTCTCTTAGTTCTTGCAAGCTAAGCTGGAGTCAGTCTCTCTCATTAAGGCCACTTGGCCACACTGTGTCTCTTAGTTCTTGCAAGCTAAGCTGGAGTCAGTCTCTCTCATTAAGGCCACATGGCCACACTGTGTCTCTTAGTTCTTGCAAGCTAAGCTGGAGTCAGTCTCTCTCATTAAGGCCACATGGCCACACTGTCTCTTAGTTCTTGCAAGCTAAGCTTGAGTCAGTCTCTCTCATTAAGGCCACATGGCCACACAGTGTCTCTTAGTTCTTGCAAGGTAAGCTGGAGTCAGTCTCTCTCATTAAGGTCACATGGGCACACTGTCTCTTAGTTCTTGCAAGCTAAGCTGGAGTCAGTCTCTCTCATTAAGGCCACATGGCCACACTGTGTCTCTTAGTTCTTGCAAGCTAAGCTGGAGTGAGTCTCTCTCATTAAGGCCACATGGCCACACAGTGTCTCTTAGTTCTTGCAAGCGAAGCTGGAGTGAGTCTCTCTCATTAAGGCCACATGGCCACACTGTGTCTCTTAGCTCTTGCAAGCTAAGCTTGAGTCAGTCTCTCTCATTAAGGCCACATGGCCACACAGTGTCTCTTAGTTCTTGCAAGGTAAGCTGGAGTCAGTCTCTCTCATTAAGGTCACATGGGCACACTGTGTCTCTTAATTCTTGCAAGCTAAGCTGGAGTCAGTCTCATTAAGGCCACATGGCCACACTGTGTCGCTTAGTTCTTGCAAGCTAAGCTGGAGTCAGTCTCTCTCATTAAGGCCACATGGCCACACAGTGTCTCTTAGTTCTTGCAAGCTAAGCTGGAATCAGTCTCTCTCATTAAGGCCACATGGCCACACTGTGTCTCTTAGTTCTTGCAAGCTAAGCTGGAGTCAGTCTCTCTCATTAAGGCCACATGGCCACACTGTGTCTCTTAGTTCTTGCAAGCTAAGCTGGAGTCAGTCTCTCTCATTAAGGCCACATGGCCACACTGTCTCTTAGTTCTTTCAAGCTAAGCTGGAGTGAGTCTCTCTCATTAAGGCCACATGGCCACACTGTGTCTCTTAGTTCTTGCAAGCTAAGCTGGAGTGAGCCTCTCTCATTAAGGCCACATGGCCACACTGAGTCTCTTAGTTCTTGCAAGCTAAGCTTGAGTCAGTCTCTCTCATTAAGGCCACATGGCCACACAGTGTCTCTTAGTTCTTGCAAGGTAAGCTGGAGTCAGTCTCTCTCATTAAGGTCACATGGGCACACTGTCTCTTAGTTCTTGCAAGCTAAGCTGGAGTCAGTCTCTCTCATTAAGGCCACATGGCCACACTGTGTCTCTTAGTTCTTGCAAGCTAAGCTGGAGTGAGTCTCTCTCATTAAGGCCACATGGCCACACAGTGTCTCTTAGTTCTTGCAAGCTAAGCTGGAGTGAGTCTCTCTCATTAAGGCCACATGGCCACACTGTGTCTCTTAGTTCTTGCAAGCTAAGCTGGAGTCAGTCTCTCTCATTAAGGCCACATGGCCACACTGTGTCTCTTAGTTCTTGCAAGCTAAGCTGGAGTCAGTCTCTCTCATTAAGGCCACATGGCCACACTGTCTCTTAGTTCTTGCAAGCTAAGCTGGAGTGAGTCTCTCTCATTAAGGCCACATGGCCACACAGTGTCTCTTAGTTCTTGCAAGCTAAGCTGGAGTGAGTCTCTCTCATTAAGGCCTCATGGCCACACTGAGTCTCTTAGTTCTTGCAAGCTAAGCTTGAGTCAGTCTCTCTCATTAAGGCCACATGGCCACACAGTGTCTCTTAGTTCTTGCAAGGTAAGCTGGAGTCAGTCTCTCTCATTAAGGTCACATGGGCACACTGTCTCTTAGTTCTTGCAAGCTAAGCTGGAGTCAGTCTCTCTCATTAAGGCCACATGGCCACACTGTGTCTCTTAGTTCTTGCAAGCTAAGCTGGAGTGAGTCTCTCTCATTAAGGCCACATGGCCACACTGTGTCTCTTAGTTCTTGCAAGCTAAGCTGGAGTCAGTCTCTCTCATTAAGGCCACATGGCCACACTGTGTCTCTTAGTTCTTACAAGCTAAGCTGGAGTCAGTCTCTCTCATTAAGGCCACATAGCCACACTGTCTCTTAGATCTTGCAAGCTAAGCTGGAGTGAGTCTCTCTCATTAAGGCCACATGGCCACACAGTGTCTCTTAGTTCTTGCAAGCTAAGCTGGAGTGAGTCTCTCTCATTAAGGCCACATGGCCACACTGTGTCTCTTAGTTCTTGCAAGCTAAGCTTGAGTCAGTCTCTCTCATTAAGGCCACATGGCCACACAGTGTCTCTTAGTTCTTGCAAGGTAAGCTGGAGTCAGTCTCTCTCATTAAGGTCACATGGGCACACTGTGTCTCTTAGTTCTTGCAAGCTAAGCTGGAGTGAGTCTCTCTCATTAAGGCCACATGGCCACACTGTGTCTCTTAGTTCTTGCAAGCTATGCTGGAATCAGTCACTCTCATTAAGGCCACATGGCCACACTGTGTCTCTTAGTTCTTGCAAGCTAAGCTGGAGTCAGTCTCTCTCATTAAGGCCACATGGCCACACTGTGTCTCTTAGTTCTTGCAAGCTAAGCTGGAGTCAGTCTCTCTCATTAAGGCCACATGGCCACACAGTGTATCTTAGTTCTTGCAAGTTAAGTTGGAGTCAGTCTCTCTCATTAAGGTCACATGGTCACACTGTGTCTCTTAGTTCTTGCAAGCTAAGCTGGAGTGAGTCTTTCTCATTAAGGCCACATGGCCACACAGTGTCTCTTAGTTCTTGCAAGCTAAGCTGGAGTGAGTCTCTCTCATTAAGGCCACATGGCCACACTGTGTCTCTTAGTTCTTGCAAGCTAAGCTTGAGAGAGTCTCTCTCATTAAGGCCACATGGCCACACTGTGTCTCTTAGTTCTTGCAAGCTAAGTTGGAGTCAGTCTCTCTCATTAAGGCCACATGGCCACACTGAGTCTCTTAGTTCTTGCAAGCTAAGCTGGAGTGAGTCTCTCTCATTAAGGCCACATGGCCACACAGTGTCTCTTAGTTCTTGCAAGCTAAGCTGGAGTGAGTCTCTCTCATTAAGGCCACATGGCCACACTGTGTCTCTTAGTTCTTGCAAGCTAAGCTTGAGTCAGTCTCTCTCATTAAGGCCACATGGCCACACTGTGTCTTAGTTCTTGCAAGCTAAGCTGGAGGGAGTCTCTCATTAAGGCCACATGGCCATACTGAGTCTCTTAGTTCTTGCAAGCTTAGCTGGAGTGAGTCTCTCTCATTAAGGCCACATGGCCACACTGTGTCTCTTAGTTCTTGCAAGCTAAGCTTGAGTCAGTCTCATTAAGGCCACATGGCCACACAGTGTCTCTTAGTTCTTGCAAGCTAAGCTGGAGTCAGTCTCTCTCATTAAGGTCACATGGTCACACTGTGTCTCTTAGTTCTTGCAAGCTAAGCTGGAGTCAGTCTCTCTCATTAAGGCCACTTGGCCACACTGTGTCTCTTAGTTCTTGCAAGCTAAGCTGGAGTCAGTCTCTCTCATTAAGGCCACATGGCCACACTGTGTCTCTTAGTTCTTGCAAGCTAAGCTGGAGTCAGTCTCTCTCATTAAGGCCACATGGCCACACTGTCTCTTAGTTCTTGCAAGCTAAGCTGGAGTGAGTCTCTCTCATTAAGGCCACATGGCCACATAGTGTCTCTTAGTTCTTGCAAGCTAAGCTGGAGTGAGTCTCTCTCATTAAGGCCACATGGCCACACTGAGTCTCTTAGTTCTTGCAAGCTAAGCTTGAGTCAGTCTCTCTCATTAAGGCCACATGGCCACACAGTGTCTCTTAGTTCTTGCAAGGTAAGCTGGAGTCAGTCTCTCTCATTAAGGTCACATGGGCACACTGTCTCTTAGTTCTTGCAAGCTAAGCTGGAGTCAGTCTCTCTCATTAAGGCCACATGGCCACACTGTGTCTCTTAGTTCTTGCAAGCTAAGCTGGAGTGAGTCTCTCTCATTAAGGCCACATGGCCACACAGTGTCTCTTAGTTCTTGCAAGCGAAGCTGGAGTGAGTCTCTCTCATTAAGGCCACATGGCCACACTGTGTCTCTTAGCTCTTGCAAGCTAAGCTTGAGTCAGTCTCTCTCATTAAGGCCACATGGCCACACAGTGTCTCTTAGTTCTTGCAAGGTAAGCTGGAGTCAGTCTCTCTCATTAAGGTCACATGGGCACACTGTGTCTCTTAATTCTTGCAAGCTAAGCTGGAGTCAGTCTCATTAAGGCCACATGGCCACACTGTGTCGCTTAGTTCTTGCAAGCTAAGCTGGAGTCAGTCTCTCTCATTAAGGCCACATGGCCACACAGTGTCTCTTAGTTCTTGCAAGCTAAGCTGGAATCAGTCTCTCTCATTAAGGCCACATGGCCACACTGTGTCTCTTAGTTCTTGCAAGTTAAGCTGGAGTCAGTCTCTCTCATTAAGGCCACATGGCCACACTGTGTCTCTTAGTTCTTGCAAGCTAAGCTGGAGTCAGTCTCTCTCATTAAGGCCACATGGCCACACTGTCTCTTAGTTCTTTCAAGCTAAGCTGGAGTGAGTCTCTCTCATTAAGGCCACATGGCCACACTGTGTCTCTTAGTTCTTGCAAGCTAAGCTGGAGTGAGCCTCTCTCATTAAGGCCACATGGCCACACTGAGTCTCTTAGTTCTTGCAAGCTAAGCTTGAGTCAGTCTCTCTCATTAAGGCCACATGGCCACACAGTGTCTCTTAGTTCTTGCAAGGTAAGCTGGAGTCAGTCTCTCTCATTAAGGTCACATGGGCACACTGTCTCTTAGTTCTTGCAAGCTAAGCTGGAGTCAGTCTCTCTCATTAAGGCCACATGGCCACACTGTGTCTCTTAGTTCTTGCAAGCTAAGCTGGAGTGAGTCTCTCTCATTAAGGCCACATGGCCACACAGTGTCTCTTAGTTCTTGCAAGCTAAGCTGGAGTGAGTCTCTCTCATTAAGGCCACATGGCCACACTGTGTCTCTTAGTTCTTGCAAGCTAAGCTGGAGTCAGTCTCTCTCATTAAGGCCACATGGCCACACTGTGTCTCTTAGTTCTTGCAAGCTAAGCTGGAGTCAGTCTCTCTCATTAAGGCCACATGGCCACACTGTCTCTTAGTTCTTGCAAGCTAAGCTGGAGTGAGTCTCTCTCATTAAGGCCACATGGCCACACAGTGTCTCTTAGTTCTTGCAAGCTAAGCTGGAGTGAGTCTCTCTCATTAAGGCCTCATGGCCACACTGAGTCTCTTAGTTCTTGCAAGCTAAGCTTGAGTCAGTCTCTCTCATTAAGGCCACATGGCCACACAGTGTCTCTTAGTTCTTGCAAGGTAAGCTGGAGTCAGTCTCTCTCATTAAGGTCACATGGGCACACTGTCTCTTAGTTCTTGCAAGCTAAGCTGGAGTCAGTCTCTCTCATTAAGGCCACATGGCCACACTGTGTCTCTTAGTTCTTGCAAGCTAAGCTGGAGTGAGTCTCTCTCATTAAGGCCACATGGCCACACAGTGTCTCTTAGTTCTTGCAAGCTAAGCTGGAGTGAGTCTCTCTCATTAAGGCCACATGGCCACACTGTGTCTCGTAGTTCTTGCAAGCTAAGCTGGAGTCAGTCTCTCTCATTAAGGTCACATGGGCACACTGTGTCTCTTAATTCTTGCAAGCTAAGCTGGAGTCAGTCTCATTAAGGCCACATGGCCACACTGTGTCGCTTAGTTCTTGCAAGTTAAGCTGGAATCAGTCTCTCTCATTAAGGCCACATGGCCACACTGTGTCTCTTAGTTCTTGCAAGCTAAGCTGGAGGCAGTCTCTCTCATTAAGGCCACATGGCCACACTGTGTCTCGTAGTTCTTGCAAGCTAAGCTGGAGTCAGTCTCTCTCATTAAGGCTACATGGCCACACTGTCTCTTAGTTCTTGCAAGCTAAGCTGGAGTGAGTCTCTCATTAAGGCCACATGGCCACACTGTGTCTCTTAGTTCTTGCAAGCTAAGCTGGAGTCAGTCTCTCTCATTAAGGCCACATGGCCACACTGTGTCTCTTAGTTCTTGCAAGCTAAGCTGGAGTGAGTCTCTCTCATTAAGGCCACATGGCCACACAGTGTCTCTTAGTTCTTGCAAGCTAAGCTGGAGTGAGTCTCTCTCATTAAGGCCACATGGCCACACTGTGTCTCTTAGCTCTTGCAAGCTAAGCTTGAGTCAGTCTCTCTCATTAAGGCCACATGGCCACACAGTGTCTCTTAGTTCTTGCAAGGTAAGCTGGAGTCAGTCTCTCTCATTAAGGTCACATGGGCACACTGTGTCTCTTAATTCTTGAAAGCTAAGCTGGAGTCAGTCTCATTAAGGCCACATGGCCACACTGTGTCGCTTAGTTCTTGCAAGTTAAGCTGGAATCAGTCTCTCTCATTAAGGCCACATGGCCACACTGTGTCTCTTAGTTCTTGCAAGCTAAGCTGGAGGCAGTCTCTCTCATTAAGGCCACATGGCCACACTGTGTCTCGTAGTTCTTTCAAGCTAAGCTGGAGTCAGTCTCTCTCATTAAGGCTACATGGCCACACTGTCTCTTAGTTCTTGCAAGCTAAGCTGGAGTGAGTCTCTCATTAAGGCCACATGGCCACACTGTGTCTCTTAGTTCTTGCAAGCTAAGCTGGAGTGAGTCTCTCTCATTAAGGCCACATGGCCACACTGAGTCTCTTAGTTCTTGCAAGCTAAGCTGGAGTGAGTCTCTCTCATTAAGGCCACATGGCCACACAGTGTCTCTTAGTTCTTGCAAGCTAAGCTGGAGTGAGTCTCTCTCATTAAGGCCACATGGCCACACTGTGTCTCTTAGTTCTTGCAAGCTAAGCTTGAGTCAGTCTCTCTCATTAAGGCCACATGGCCACACAGTGTCTCTTAGTTCTTGCAAGCTAAGCTGGAGTCAGTCTCTCTCATTAAGGTCACATGGTCACACTGTGTCTCTTAGTTCTTGCAAGCTAAGCAGGAGTCAGTCTCTCTCATTAAGGCCACATGGCCACACTGTGTCTCTTAGTTCTTGCAAGCTAAGCTGGAATCAGTCTCTCTCATTAAGGCCACATGGCCACACTGTGTCTCTTAGTTCTTGCAAGCTAAGCTTGAGTCAGTCTCTCTCATTAAGGCCACATGGCCACACAGTGTCTCTTAGTTCTTGCAAGCTAAGCTGGAGTCAGTCTCTCTCATTAAGGTCACATGGTCACACTGTGTCTCTTAGTTCTTGCAAGCTAAGCTGGAGTCAGTCTCTCTCATTAAGGCCACATGGCCACACTGTGTCTCTTAGTTCTTGCAAGCTAAGCTGGAATCAGTCTCTCTTATTAAGGCCACGTGGCCACACTGTGTCCCTTAGTTCTTGCAAGCTAAGCTGGAGTCAGTCTCTCTCATTAAGGCCACATGGCCACACTGTGTCTCTTAGTTCTTGCAAGCTAAGCTGGAGTCAGTCTCTCTCATTAAGGCTACGTGGCCACACTGTCTCTTAGTTCTTGCAAGCTAAGCTGGAGTGAATCTCTCATTAAGGCCACATGGCCACACTGTGTCTCTTAGTTCTTGCAAGCTAAGCTGGAGTGAGTCTCTCTCATTAAGGCCACATGGCCACACAGTGTATCTTAGTTCTTGCAAGTTAAGTTGGAGTCAGTCTCTCTCATTAAGGCCACATGGCCATACTGAGTCTCTTAGTTCTTGCAAGCTAAGCTGGAGTGAGTCTTTCTCATTAAGGCCACATGGCCACACAGTGTCTCTTAGTTCTTGCAAGCTAAGCTGGAGTGAGTCTCTCTCATTAAGGCCACATGGCCAAACTGTGTCTCTTAGTTCTTGCAAGCTAAGCTTGAGTCAGTCTCTCTCATTAAGGCCACATGGCCACACAGTGTCTCTTAGTTCTTGCAAGCTAAGCTGGAGTGAGTCTCTCTCATTAAGGCCACATGGCCACACAGTGTCTCTTAGTTCTTGCAAGCTAAGCTGGAGTCAGTCTCTCTCATTAAGGCCACATGGCCACACTGTGTCTCTTAGTTCTTGCAAGCTAAGCTGGAGTGAGTCTCTCATTAAGGCCACATGGCCACACTGTGTCTCTTAGTTCTTGCAAGCTAAGCTGGAGTCAGTCTCTCTCATTAAGGCCACATGGCCACACTGTGTCTCTTAGTTCTTGCAAGCTAAGCTGGAGTCAGTCTCTCTCATTAAGGCCACATGGCCACACTGTCTCTTAGTTCCTGCAAGCTAAGCTGGAGTGAGTCTCTCATTAAGGCCACATGGCCACACTGTGTCTCTTAGTTCTTGCAAGCTAAGCTGGAGTGAGTCTCTCTCATTAAGGCCACATGGCCACACAGTGTATCTTAGTTCTTGCAAGTTAAGTTGGAGTCAGTCTCTCTCATTAAGGCCACATGGCCACACTGAGTCTCTTAGTTCTTGCAAGCTAAGCTGGAGTGAGTCTTTCTCATTAAGGCCACATGGCCACACTGTGTCTCTTAGTTCTTGCAAGCTAAGCTTGAGTCAGTCTCTCTCATTAAGGCCACATGGCCACACAGTGTCTCTTAGTTCTTGCAAGCTAAGCTTGAGTCAGTCTCTCTCATTAAGGTCACATGGTCACACTGTGTCTCTTAGTTCTTGCAAGCTAAGCTGGAGTCAGTCTCTCTCATTAAGGCCACATGGCCACACAGTGTCTCTTAGTTCTTGCAAGCTTATCTGGAGTCAGTCTCATTAAGGTCACATGGTCACACTGTGTCTCTTAGTTCTTGCAAGCTAAGCTGGAGTCAGTCTCTCTCATTAAGGCCACATGGCCACACTGTGTCTCTTAGTTCTTGCAAGCTATGCTGGAATCAGTCACTCTCATTAAGGCCACATGGCCACACTGTGTCTCTTAGTTCTTGCAAGCTAAGCTGGAGTCAGTCTCTCTCATTAAGGCCACATGGCCACACTGTGTCTCTTAGTTCTTGCAAGCTAAGCTGGAGTCAGTCTCTCTCATTAAGGCCACATGGCCACACAGTGTATCTTAGTTCTTGCAAGTTAAGTTGGAGTCAGTCTCTCTCATTGAGGCCACATGGCCATACTGAATCTCTTAGTTCTTGCAAGCTAAGCTGGAGTGAGTCTTTCTCATTAAGGCCACATCGCCACACTGTGTCTCTTAGTTCTTGCAAGCTAAGCTTGAGAGAGTCTCTCTCATTAAGGCCACATGGCCACACTGTGTCTCTTAGTTCTTGCAAGCTAAGCTTGAGTCAGTCTCTCTCATTAAGGCCACATGGCCACACAGTGTCTCTTAGTTCTTGCAAGCTAAGCTGGAGTCAGTCTCTCTCATTAAGGTCACATGGTCACACTGTGTCTCTTAGTTCTTGCAAGCTAAGCTGGAGTCAGTCTCTCTCATTAAGGCCACATGGCCACACTGTGTCTCTTAGTTCTTGCAAGCTAAGCTGGAATCAGTCTCTCTCATTAAGGCCACATGGCCACACTGTGTCTCTTAGTTCTTGCAAGCTAAGCTGGAGTCAGTCTCTCTCATTAAGGCCACATGGCCACACTGTGTCTCTTAGTTCTTGCAAGCTAAGCTGGAGTCAGTCTCTCTCATTAAGGCTACATGGCCACACTGTCTCTTAGTTCTTGCAAGCTAAGCTGGAGTGAGTCTCTCATTAAGGCCACATGGCCACACTGTATCTCTTAGTTCTTGCAAGCTAAGCTGGAGTGAGTCTCTCTCATTAAGGCCACATGGCCACACAGTGTCTCTTAGTTCTTGCAAGCTAAGTTGGAGTCAGTCTCTCTCATTAAGGCCACATGGCCACACTGAGTCTCTTAGTTCTTGCAAGCTAAGCTGGAGTGAGTCTCTCTCATTAAGGCCACATGGCCACACAGTGTCTCTTAGTTCTTGCAAGCTAAGCTGTAGTGAGTCTCTCTTATTAAGGCCACATGGCCACACTGTGTCTCTTAGTTCTTGCAAGCTAAGCTTGAGTCAGTCTCTCTCATTAAGGCCACATGGCCACACAGTGTCTCTTAGTTCTTGCAAGCTAAGCTGGAGTCAGTCTCTCTCATTAAGGCCACATGGCCACACTGTGTCTCTTAGTTCTTGCAAGCTAAGCTGGAATCAGTCTCTCTCATTAAGGCCACATGGCCACACTGTGTCTCTTAGTTCTTGCAAGCTAAGCTGGAGTCAGTCTCTCTCATTAAGGCCACATGGCCACACTGTGTCTCTTAGTTCTTGCAAGCTAAGCTGGAGTCAGTCTCTCTCATTAAGGCTACATGGCCACACTGTCTCTTAGTTCTTTCAAGCTAAGCTGGAGTGAGTCTCTCATTAAGGCCACATGGCCACACTGTGTCTCTTAGTTCTTGCAAGCTAAGCTGGAATCAGTCTCTCTCATTAAGGCCACATGGCCACACTGTGTCTCTTAGTTCTTGCAAGCTAAGCTTGAGTCAGTCTCTCTCATTAAGGCCACATGGCCACACAGTGTCTCTTAGTTCTTGCAAGCTAAGCTGGAGTCAGTCTCTCTCATTAAGGTCACATGGTCACACTGTGTCTCTTAGTTCTTGCAAGCTAAGCTGGAGTCAGTCTCTCTCATTAAGGCCACATGGCCACACTGTGTCTCTTAGTTCTTGCAAGCTAAGCTGGAATCAGTCTCTCTTATTAAGGCCACGTGGCCACACTGTGTCCCTTAGTTCTTGCAAGCTAAGCTGGAGTCAGTCTCTCTCATTAAGGCCACATGGCCACACTGTGTCTCTTAGTTCTTGCAAGCTAAGCTGGAGTCAGTCTCTCTCATTAAGGCTACGTGGCCACACTGTCTCTTAGTTCTTGCAAGCTAAGCTGGAGTGAATCTCTCATTAAGGCCACATGGCCACACTGTGTCTCTTAGTTCTTGCAAGCTAAGCTGGAGTGAGTCTCTCTCATTAAGGCCACATGGCCACACAGTGTATCTTAGTTCTTGCAAGTTAAGTTGGAGTCAGTCTCTCTCATTAAGGCCACATGGCCATACTGAGTCTCTTAGTTCTTGCAAGCTAAGCTGGAGTGAGTCTTTCTCATTAAGGCCACATGGCCACACAGTGTCTCTTAGTTCTTGCAAGCTAAGCTGGAGTGAGTCTCTCTCATTAAGGCCACATGGCCAAACTGTGTCTCTTAGTTCTTGCAAGCTAAGGTTGAGTCAGTCTCTCTCATTAAGGCCACATGGCCACACAGTGTCTCTTAGTTCTTGCAAGCTAAGCTGGAGTGAGTCTCTCTCATTAAGGCCACATGGCCACACAGTGTCTCTTAGTTCTTGCAAGCTAAGCTGGAGTCAGTCTCTCTCATTAAGGCCACATGGCCACACTGTGTCTCTTAGTTCTTGCAAGCTAAGCTGGAGTGAGTCTCTCATTAAGGCCACATGGCCACACTGTGTCTCTTAGTTCTTGCAAGCTAAGCTGGAGTCAGTCTCTCTCATTAAGGCCACATGGCCACACTGTGTCTCTTAGTTCTTGCAAGCTAAGCTGGAGTCAGTCTCTCTCATTAAGGCCACATGGCCACACAGTGTATCTTAGTTCTTGCAAGTTAAGTTGGAGTCAGTCTCTCTCATTAAGGCCACATGGCCATACTGAGTCTCTTAGTTCTTGCAAGCTAAGCTGGAGTGAGTCTTTCTCATTAAGGCCACATGGCCACACAGTGTCTCTTAGTTCTTGCAAGCTAAGCTGGAGTGAGTCTCTCTCATTAAGGCCACATGGCCAAACTGTGTCTCTTAGTTCTTGCAAGCTAAGCTTGAGTCAGTCTCTCTCATTAAGGCCACATGGCCACACAGTGTCTCTTAGTTCTTGCAAGCTAAGCTGGAGTGAGTCTCTCTCATTAAGGCCACATGGCCACACAGTGTCTCTTAGTTCTTGCAAGCTAAGCTGGAGTCAGTCTCTCTCATTAAGGCCACATGGCCACACTGTGTCTCTTAGTTCTTGCAAGCTAAGCTGGAGTGAGTCTCTCATTAAGGCCACATGGCCACACTGTGTCTCTTAGTTCTTGCAAGCTAAGCTGGAGTCAGTCTCTCTCATTAAGGCCACATGGCCACACTGTGTCTCTTAGTTCTTGCAAGCTAAGCTGGAGTCAGTCTCTCTCATTAAGGCCACATGGCCACACTGTCTCTTAGTTCCTGCAAGCTAAGCTGGAGTGAGTCTCTCATTAAGGCCACATGGCCACACTGTGTCTCTTAGTTCTTGCAAGCTAAGCTGGAGTGAGTCTCTCTCATTAAGGCCACATGGCCACACAGTGTATCTTAGTTCTTGCAAGTTAAGTTGGAGTCAGTCTCTCTCATTAAGGCCACATGGCCACACTGAGTCTCTTAGTTCTTGCAAGCTAAGCTGGAGTGAGTCTTTCTCATTAAGGCCACATGGCCACACTGTGTCTCTTAGTTCTTGCAAGCTAAGCTTGAGTCAGTCTCTCTCATTAAGGCCACATGGCCACACAGTGTCTCTTAGTTCTTGCAAGCTAAGCTTGAGTCAGTCTCTCTCATTAAGGTCACATGGTCACACTGTGTCTCTTAGTTCTTGCAAGCTAAGCTGGAGTCAGTCTCTCTCATTAAGGCCACATGGCCACACAGTGTCTCTTAGTTCTTGCAAGCTTATCTGGAGTCAGTCTCATTAAGGTCACATGGTCACACTGTGTCTCTTAGTTCTTGCAAGCTAAGCTGGAGTCAGTCTCTCTCATTAAGGCCACATGGCCACACTGTGTCTCTTAGTTCTTGCAAGCTATGCTGGAATCAGTCACTCTCATTAAGGCCACATGGCCACACTGTGTCTCTTAGTTCTTGCAAGCTAAGCTGGAGTCAGTCTCTCTCATTAAGGCCACATGGCCACACTGTGTCTCTTAGTTCTTGCAAGCTAAGCTGGAGTCAGTCTCTCTCATTAAGGCCACATGGCCACACAGTGTATCTTAGTTCTTGCAAGTTAAGTTGGAGTCAGTCTCTCTCATTGAGGCCACATGGCCATACTGAATCTCTTAGTTCTTGCAAGCTAAGCTGGAGTGAGTCTTTCTCATTAAGGCCACATCGCCACACTGTGTCTCTTAGTTCTTGCAAGCTAAGCTTGAGAGAGTCTCTCTCATTAAGGCCACATGGCCACACTGTGTCTCTTAGTTCTTGCAAGCTAAGCTTGAGTCAGTCTCTCTCATTAAGGCCACATGGCCACACAGTGTCTCTTAGTTCTTGCAAGCTAAGCTGGAGTCAGTCTCTCTCATTAAGGTCACATGGTCACACTGTGTCTCTTAGTTCTTGCAAGCTAAGCTGGAGTCAGTCTCTCTCATTAAGGCCACATGGCCACACTGTGTCTCTTAGTTCTTGCAAGCTAAGCTGGAATCAGTCTCTCTCATTAAGGCCACATGGCCACACTGTGTCTCTTAGTTCTTGCAAGCTAAGCTGGAGTCAGTCTCTCTCATTAAGGCCACATGGCCACACTGTGTCTCTTAGTTCTTGCAAGCTAAGCTGGAGTCAGTCTCTCTCATTAAGGCTACATGGCCACACTGTCTCTTAGTTCTTGCAAGCTAAGCTGGAGTGAGTCTCTCATTAAGGCCACATGGCCACACTGTATCTCTTAGTTCTTGCAAGCTAAGCTGGAGTGAGTCTCTCTCATTAAGGCCACATGGCCACACAGTGTCTCTTAGTTCTTGCAAGCTAAGTTGGAGTCAGTCTCTCTCATTAAGGCCACATGGCCACACTGAGTCTCTTAGTTCTTGCAAGCTAAGCTGGAGTGAGTCTCTCTCATTAAGGCCACATGGCCACACAGTGTCTCTTAGTTCTTGCAAGCTAAGCTGTAGTGAGTCTCTCTTATTAAGGCCACATGGCCACACTGTGTCTCTTAGTTCTTGCAAGCTAAGCTTGAGTCAGTCTCTCTCATTAAGGCCACATGGCCACACAGTGTCTCTTAGTTCTTGCAAGCTAAGCTGGAGTCAGTCTCTCTCATTAAGGCCACATGGCCACACTGTGTCTCTTAGTTCTTGCAAGCTAAGCTGGAATCAGTCTCTCTCATTAAGGCCACATGGCCACACTGTGTCTCTTAGTTCTTGCAAGCTAAGCTGGAGTCAGTCTCTCTCATTAAGGCCACATGGCCACACTGTGTCTCTTAGTTCTTGCAAGCTAAGCTGGAGTCAGTCTCTCTCATTAAGGCTACATGGCCACACTGTCTCTTAGTTCTTTCAAGCTAAGCTGGAGTGAGTCTCTCATTAAGGCCACATGGCCACACTGTGTCTCTTAGTTCTTGCAAGCTAAGCTGGAATCAGTCTCTCTCATTAAGGCCACATGGCCACACTGTGTCTCTTAGTTCTTGCAAGCTAAGCTTGAGTCAGTCTCTCTCATTAAGGCCACATGGCCACACAGTGTCTCTTAGTTCTTGCAAGCTAAGCTGGAGTCAGTCTCTCTCATTAAGGTCACATGGTCACACTGTGTCTCTTAGTTCTTGCAAGCTAAGCTGGAGTCAGTCTCTCTCATTAAGGCCACATGGCCACACTGTGTCTCTTAGTTCTTGCAAGCTAAGCTGGAATCAGTCTCTCTTATTAAGGCCACGTGGCCACACTGTGTCCCTTAGTTCTTGCAAGCTAAGCTGGAGTCAGTCTCTCTCATTAAGGCCACATGGCCACACTGTGTCTCTTAGTTCTTGCAAGCTAAGCTGGAGTCAGTCTCTCTCATTAAGGCTACGTGGCCACACTGTCTCTTAGTTCTTGCAAGCTAAGCTGGAGTGAATCTCTCATTAAGGCCACATGGCCACACTGTGTCTCTTAGTTCTTGCAAGCTAAGCTGGAGTGAGTCTCTCTCATTAAGGCCACATGGCCACACAGTGTATCTTAGTTCTTGCAAGTTAAGTTGGAGTCAGTCTCTCTCATTAAGGCCACATGGCCATACTGAGTCTCTTAGTTCTTGCAAGCTAAGCTGGAGTGAGTCTTTCTCATTAAGGCCACATGGCCACACAGTGTCTCTTAGTTCTTGCAAGCTAAGCTGGAGTGAGTCTCTCTCATTAAGGCCACATGGCCAAACTGTGTCTCTTAGTTCTTGCAAGCTAAGCTTGAGTCAGTCTCTCTCATTAAGGCCACATGGCCACACAGTGTCTCTTAGTTCTTGCAAGCTAAGCTGGAGTGAGTCTCTCTCATTAAGGCCACATGGCCACACAGTGTCTCTTAGTTCTTGCAAGCTAAGCTGGAGTCAGTCTCTCTCATTAAGGCCACATGGCCACACTGTGTCTCTTAGTTCTTGCAAGCTAAGCTGGAGTGAGTCTCTCATTAAGGCCACATGGCCACACTGTGTCTCTTAGTTCTTGCAAGCTAAGCTGGAGTCAGTCTCTCTCATTAAGGCCACATGGCCACACTGTGTCTCTTAGTTCTTGCAAGCTAAGCTGGAGTCAGTCTCTCTCATTAAGGCCACATGGCCACACTGTCTCTTAGTTCCTGCAAGCTAAGCTGGAGTGAGTCTCTCATTAAGGCCACATGGCCACACTGTGTCTCTTAGTTCTTGCAAGCTAAGCTGGAGTGAGTCTCTCTCATTAAGGCCACATGGCCACACAGTGTATCTTAGTTCTTGCAAGTTAAGTTGGAGTCAGTCTCTCTCATTAAGGCCACATGGCCACACTGAGTCTCTTAGTTCTTGCAAGCTAAGCTGGAGTGAGTCTTTCTCATTAAGGCCACATGGCCACACTGTGTCTCTTAGTTCTTGCAAGCTAAGCTTGAGTCAGTCTCTCTCATTAAGGCCACATGGCCACACAGTGTCTCTTAGTTCTTGCAAGCTAAGCTTGAGTCAGTCTCTCTCATTAAGGTCACATGGTCACACTGTGTCTCTTAGTTCTTGCAAGCTAAGCTGGAGTCAGTCTCTCTCATTAAGGCCACATGGCCACACAGTGTCTCTTAGTTCTTGCAAGCTTATCTGGAGTCAGTCTCATTAAGGTCACATGGTCACACTGTGTCTCTTAGTTCTTGCAAGCTAAGCTGGAGTCAGTCTCTCTCATTAAGGCCACATGGCCACACTGTGTCTCTTAGTTCTTGCAAGCTATGCTGGAATCAGTCACTCTCATTAAGGCCACATGGCCACACTGTGTCTCTTAGTTCTTGCAAGCTAAGCTGGAGTCAGTCTCTCTCATTAAGGCCACATGGCCACACTGTGTCTCTTAGTTCTTGCAAGCTAAGCTGGAGTCAGTCTCTCTCATTAAGGCCACATGGCCACACAGTGTATCTTAGTTCTTGCAAGTTAAGTTGGAGTCAGTCTCTCTCATTGAGGCCACATGGCCATACTGAATCTCTTAGTTCTTGCAAGCTAAGCTGGAGTGAGTCTTTCTCATTAAGGCCACATCGCCACACTGTGTCTCTTAGTTCTTGCAAGCTAAGCTTGAGAGAGTCTCTCTCATTAAGGCCACATGGCCACACTGTGTCTCTTAGTTCTTGCAAGCTAAGCTTGAGTCAGTCTCTCTCATTAAGGCCACATGGCCACACAGTGTCTCTTAGTTCTTGCAAGCTAAGCTGGAGTCAGTCTCTCTCATTAAGGTCACATGGTCACACTGTGTCTCTTAGTTCTTGCAAGCTAAGCTGGAGTCAGTCTCTCTCATTAAGGCCACATGGCCACACTGTGTCTCTTAGTTCTTGCAAGCTAAGCTGGAATCAGTCTCTCTCATTAAGGCCACATGGCCACACTGTGTCTCTTAGTTCTTGCAAGCTAAGCTGGAGTCAGTCTCTCTCATTAAGGCCACATGGCCACACTGTGTCTCTTAGTTCTTGCAAGCTAAGCTGGAGTCAGTCTCTCTCATTAAGGCTACATGGCCACACTGTCTCTTAGTTCTTGCAAGCTAAGCTGGAGTGAGTCTCTCATTAAGGCCACATGGCCACACTGTGTCTCTTAGTTCTTGCAAGCTAAGCTGGAGTGAGTCTCTCTCATTAAGGCCACATGGCCACACAGTGTCTCTTAGTTCTTGCAAGCTAAGTTGGAGTCAGTCTCTCTCATTAAGGCCACATGGCCACACTGAGTCTCTTAGTTCTTGCAAGCTAAGCTGGAGTGAGTCTCTCTCATTAAGGCCACATGGCCACACAGTGTCTCTTAGTTCTTGCAAGCTAAGCTGTAGTGAGTCTCTCTTATTAAGGCCACATGGCCACACTGTGTCTCTTAGTTCTTGCAAGCTAAGCTTGAGTCAGTCTCTCTCATTAAGGCCACATGGCCACACAGTGTCTCTTAGTTCTTGCAAGCTAAGCTGGAGTCAGTCTCTCTCATTAAGGCCACATGGCCACACTGTGTCTCTTAGTTCTTGCAAGCTAAGCTGGAATCAGTCTCTCTCATTAAGGCCACATGGCCACACTGTGTCTCTTAGTTCTTGCAAGCTAAGCTGGAGTCAGTCTCTCTCATTAAGGCCACATGGCCACACTGTGTCTCTTAGTTCTTGCAAGCTAAGCTGGAGTCAGTCTCTCTCATTAAGGCTACATGGCCACACTGTCTCTTAGTTCTTTCAAGCTAAGCTGGAGTGAGTCTCTCATTAAGGCCACATGGCCACACTGTGTCTCTTAGTTCTAGCAAGCTAAGCTGGAGTGAGTCTCTCTCATTAAGGCCACATGGCCACACTGTGTCTCTTAGTTCTTGCAAGCTAAGCTGGAATCAGTCTCTCTCATTAAGGCCACATGGCCACACTGTGTCTCTTAGGTCTTGCAAGCTAAGCTGGAGTCAGTCTCTCTCATTAAGGCCACATGGCCACACTGTGTCTCTTAGTTCTTGCAAGCTAAGCTGGAGTCAGTCTCTCTCATTAAGGCTACATGGCCACACTGTCTCTTAGTTCTTGCAAGCTAAGCTGGAGTGAGTCTCTCATTAAGGCCACATGGCCACACTGTGTCTCTTAGTTCTCGCAAGCTAAGCTGGAGTGAGTCTCTCTCATTAAGGCCACATGGCCACACAGTGTATCTTAGTTCTTGCAAGTTAAGTTGGAGTCAGTCTCTCTCATTAAGGCCACATGGCCATACTGAGTCTCTTAGTTCTTGCAAGCTAAGCTGGAGTGAGTCTTTCTCATTAAGGCCACATGGCCACACAGTGTCTCTCAGTTCTTGCAAGTTAAGCTGGAATCAGTCTCTCTCATTAAGGCCACATGGCCACACTGTGTCTTTTAGTTCTTGCAAGCTAAGCTGGAGGCAGTCTCTCTCATTAAGGCCACATGGCCACACTGTGTCTTTTAGTTCTTGCAAGCTAAGCTGGAGTCAGTCTCTCTCATTAAGGCTACATGGCCACACTGTCTCTTAGTTCTTGCAAGCTAAGCTGGAGTGAGTCTCTCATTAAGGCCACATGGCCACACTGTGTCTCTTAGTTCTTGCAAGCTAAGCTGGAGTGAGTCTCTCTCATTAAGGCCACATGGCCACACAGTGTCTCTTAGTTCTTGCAAGCTAAGTTGGAGTGAGTCTCTCTCATTAGGGCCACATGGCCACACTGAGTCTCTTAGTTCTTGCAAGCTAAGCTGGAGTGAGTCTCTCTCATTAAGGCCACATGGCCACACAGTGTCTCTAAGTTCTTGCAAGCTAAGCTGGAGTGAGTCTCTCTCATTAAGGCCACATGGCCACACTGTGTCTCTTAGCTCTTGCAAGCTAAGCTTGAGTCAGTCTCTCTCATTAAGGCCACATGGCCACACAGTGTCTCTTAGTTCTTGCAAGGTAAGCTGGAGTCAGTCTCTCTCATTAAGGTCACATGGGCACACTGTGTCTCTTAATTCTTGCAAGCTAAGCTGGAGTCAGTCTCATTAAGGCCACATGGCCACACTGTGTCGCTTAGTTCTTGCAAGCTAAGCTGGAGTCAGTCTCTCTCATTAAGGCCACATGGCCACACTGTGTCTCTTAGTTCTTGCAAGCTAAGCTGGAATCAGTCTCTCTCATTAAGGCCACATGGCCACACTGTGTCTCTTAGTTCTTGCAAGCTAAGCTGGAGTCAGTCTCTCTCATTAAGGCCACATGGCCACACTGTGTCTCTTAGTTCTTGCAAGCTAAGCTGGAGTCAGTCTCTCTCATTAAGGCCACATGGCCACACTGTCTCTTAGTTCTTGCAAGCTAAGCTGGAGTGAGTCTCTCTCATTAAGGCCACATGGCCACACAGTGTCTCTTAGTTCTTGCAAGCTAAGCTGGAGTGAGTCTCTCTCATTAAGGCCACATGGCCACACTGAGTCTCTTAGTTCTTGCAAGCTAAGCTTGAGTCAGTCTCTTTCATTAAGGCCACATGGCCACACAGTGTCTCTTAGTTCTTGCAAGCTAAGCTGGAGTCAGTCTCTCTCATTAAGGCCACATGGCCACACTGTGTCTCTTAGTTCTTGCAAGCTAAGCTGGAGTGAGTCTCTCTCATTAAGGCCACATGGCCACACAGTGTCTCTTAGTTCTTGCAAGCTAAGCTGGAGTGAGTCTCTCTCATTAAGGCCACATGGCCACACTGTGTCTCTTAGTTCTTGCAAGCTAAGCTGGAGTCAGTCTCTCTCATTAAGGCCACATGGCCACACTGTGTCTCTTAGTTCTTGCAAGCTAAGCTGGAGTCAGTCTCTCTCATTAAGGCCACATGGCCACACTGTCTCTTAGTTCTTGCAAGCTAAGCTGGAGTGAGTCTCTCTCATTAAGGCCACATGGCCACACAGTGTCTCTTAGTTCTTGCAAGCTAAGCTGGAGTGAGTCTCTCTCATTAAGGCCACATGGCCACACTGAGTCTCTTAGTTCTTGCAAGCTAAGCTTGAGTCAGTCTCTCTCATTAAGGCCACATGGCCACACAGTGTCTCTTAGTTCTTGCAAGGTAAGCTGGAGTCAGTCTCTCTCATTAAGGTCACATGGGCACACTGTCTCTTAGTTCTTGCAAGCTAAGCTGGAGTCAGTCTCTCTCATTAAGGCCACATGGCCACACTGTGTCTCTTAGTTCTTGCAAGCTAAGCTGGAGTGAGTCTCTCTCATTAAGGCCACATGGCCACACAGTGTCTCTTAGTTCTTGCAAGCTAAGCTGGAGTGAGTCTCTCTCATTAAGGCCACATGGCCACACTGTGTCTCTTAGCTCTTGCAAGCTAAGCTTGAGTCAGTCTCTCTCATTAAGGCCACATGGCCACACAGTGTCTCTTAGTTCTTGCAAGGTAAGCTGGAGTCAGTCTCTCTCATTAAGGTCACATGGGCACACTGTGTCTCTTAATTCTTGCAAGCTAAGCTGGAGTCAGTCTCATTAAGGCCACATGGCCACACTGTGTCGCTTAGTTCTTGCAAGCTAAGCTGGAGTCAGTCTCTCTCATTAAGGCCACATGGCCACACTGTGTCTCTTAGTTCTTGCAAGCTAAGCTGGAATCAGTCTCTCTCATTAAGGCCACATGGCCACACTGTGTCTCTTAGTTCTTGCAAGCTAAGCTGGAGTCAGTCTCTCTCATTAAGGCCACATGGCCACACTGTGTCTCTTAGTTCTTGCAAGCTAAGCTGGAGTCAGTCTCTCTCATTAAGGCCACATGGCCACACTGTCTCTTAGTTCTTGCAAGCTAAGCTGGAGTGAGTCTCTCTCATTAAGGCCACATGGCCACACAGTGTCTCTTAGTTCTTGCAAGCTAAGCTGGAGTGAGTCTCTCTCATTAAGGCCACATGGCCACACTGAGTCTCTTAGTTCTTGCAAGCTAAGCTTGAGTCAGTCTCTCTCATTAAGGCCACATGGCCACACAGTGTCTCTTAGTTCTTGCAAGCTAAGCTGGAGTCAGTCTCTCTCATTAAGGCCACATGGCCACACTGTGTCTCTTAGTTCTTGCAAGCTAAGCTGGAGTGAGTCTCTCTCATTAAGGCCACATGGCCACACAGTGTCTCTTAGTTCTTGCAAGCTAAGCTGGAGTGAGTCTCTCTCATTAAGGCCACATGGCCACACTGTGTCTCTTAGTTCTTGCAAGCTAAGCTGGAGTCAGTCTCTCTCATTAAGGCCACATGGCCACACTGTGTCTCTTAGTTCTTGCAAGCTAAGCTGGAGTCAGTCTCTCTCATTAAGGCCACATGGCCACACTGTCTCTTAGTTCTTGCAAGCTAAGCTGGAGTGAGTCTCTCTCATTAAGGCCACATGGCCACACAGTGTCTCTTAGTTCTTGCAAGCTAAGCTGGAGTGAGTCTCTCTCATTAAGGCCACATGGCCACACTGAGTCTCTTAGTTTTTGCAAGCTAAGCTTGAGTCAGTCTCTCTCATTAAGGCCACATGGCCACACAGTGTCTCTTAGTTCTTGCAAGGTAAGCTGGAGTCAGTCTCTCTCATTAAGGTCACATGGGCACACTGTCTCTTAGTTCTTGCAAGCTAAGCTGGAGTCAGTCTCTCTCATTAAGGCCACATGGCCACACTGTGTCTCTTAGTTCTTGCAAGCTAAGCTGGAGTGAGTCTCTCTCATTAAGGCCACATGGCCACACAGTGTCTCTTAGTTCTTGCAAGCTAAGCTGGAGTGAGTCTCTCTCATTAAGGCCACATGGCCACACTGTGTCTCTTAGCTCTTGCAAGCTAAGCTTGAGTCAGTCTCTCTCATTAAGGCCACATGGCCACACAGTGTCTCTTAGTTCTTGCAAGGTAAGCTGGAGTCAGTCTCTCTCATTAAGGTCACATGGGCACACTGTGTCTCTTAATTCTTGCAAGCTAAGCTGGAGTCAGTCTCATTAAGGCCACATGGCCACACTGTGTCGCTTAGTTCTTGCAAGTTAAGCTGGAATCAGTCTCTCTCATTAAGGCCACATGGCCACACTGTGTCTCTTAGTTCTTGCAAGCTAAGCTGGAGGCAGTCTCTCTCATTAAGGCCACATGGCCACACTGTGTCTCGTAGTTCATGCAAGCTAAGCTGGAGTCAGTCTCTCTCATTAAGGCTACATGGCCACACTGTCTCTTAGTTCTTGCAAGCTAAGCTGGAGTGAGTCTCTCATTAAGGCCACATGGCCACACTGTGTCTCTTAGTTCTTGCAAGCTAAGCTGGAGTCAGTCTCTCTCATTAAGGCCACATGGCCACACTGTGTCTCTTAGTTCTTGCAAGCTAAGCTGGAGTCAGTCTCTCTCATTAAGGCCACATGGCCACACTGTGTCTCTTAGTTCTTGCAAGCTAAGCTGGAGTGAGTCTCTCATTAAGGCCACATGGCCACACTGTGTCTCTTAGTTCTTGCAAGCTAAGCTGGAGTCAGTCTCTCTCATTAAGGCCACATGGCCACACTGTGTCTCTTAGTTCTTGCAAGCTAAGCTGGAGTCAGTCTCTCTCATTAAGGCCACATGGCCACACTGTCTCTTAGTTCCTGCAAGCTAAGCTGGAGTGAGTCTCTCATTAAGGCCACATGGCCACACTGTGTCTCTTAGTTCTTGCAAGCTAAGCTGGAGTGAGTCTCTCTCATTAAGGCCACATGGCCACACAGTGTATCTTAGTTCTTGCAAGTTAAGTTGGAGTCAGTCTCTCTCATTAAGGCCACATGGCCACACTGAGTCTCTTAGTTCTTGCAAGCTAAGCTGGAGTGAGTCTTTCTCATTAAGGCCACATGGCCACACTGTGTCTCTTAGTTCTTGCAAGCTAAGCTTGAGTCAGTCTCTCTCATTAAGGCCACATGGCCACACAGTGTCTCTTAGTTCTTGCAAGCTAAGCTTGAGTCAGTCTCTCTCATTAAGGTCACATGGTCACACTGTGTCTCTTAGTTCTTGCAAGCTAAGCTGGAGTCAGTCTCTCTCATTAAGGCCACATGGCCCCACAGTGTCTCTTAGTTCTTGCAAGCTTATCTGGAGTCAGTCTCATTAAGGTCACATGGTCACACTGTGTCTCTTAGTTCTTGCAAGCTAAGCTGGAGTCAGTCTCTCTCATTAAGGCCACATGGCCACACTGTGTCTCTTAGTTCTTGCAAGCTATGCTGGAATCAGTCACTCTCATTAAGGCCACATGGCCACACTGTGTCTCTTAGTTCTTGCAAGCTAAGCTGGAGTCAGTCTCTCTCATTAAGGCCACATGGCCACACTGTGTCTCTTAGTTCTTGCAAGCTAAGCTGGAGTCAGTCTCTCTCATTAAGGCCACATGGCCACACAGTGTATCTTAGTTCTTGCAAGTTAAGTTGGAGTCAGTCTCTCTCATTGAGGCCACATGGCCATACTGAATCTCTTAGTTCTTGCAAGCTAAGCTGGAGTGAGTCTTTCTCATTAAGGCCACATCGCCACACTGTGTCTCTTAGTTCTTGCAAGCTAAGCTTGAGAGAGTCTCTCTCATTAAGGCCACATGGCCACACTGTGTCTCTTAGTTCTTGCAAGCTAAGCTTGAGTCAGTCTCTCTCATTAAGGCCACATGGCCACACAGTGTCTCTTAGTTCTTGCAAGCTAAGCTGGAGTCAGTCTCTCTCATTAAGGTCACATGGTCACACTGTGTCTCTTAGTTCTTGCAAGCTAAGCTGGAGTCAGTCTCTCTCATTAAGGCCACATGGCCACACTGTGTCTCTTAGTTCTTGCAAGCTAAGCTGGAATCAGTCTCTCTCATTAAGGCCACATGGCCACACTGTGTCTCTTAGTTCTTGCAAGCTAAGCTGGAGTCAGTCTCTCTCATTAAGGCCACATGGCCACACTGTGTCTCTTAGTTCTTGCAAGCTAAGCTGGAGTCAGTCTCTCTCATTAAGGCTACATGGCCACACTGTCTCTTAGTTCTTGCAAGCTAAGCTGGAGTGAGTCTCTCATTAAGGCCACATGGCCACACTGTGTCTCTTAGTTCTTGCAAGCTAAGCTGGAGTGAGTCTCTCTCATTAAGGCCACATGGCCACACAGTGTATCTTAGTTCTTGCAAGTTAAGTTGGAGTCAGTCTCTCTCATTAAGGCCACATGGCCATACTGAGTCTCTTAGTTCTTGCAAGCTAAGCTGGAGTGAGTCTTTCTCATTAAGGCCACATGGCCACACAGTGTCTCTTAGTTCTTGCAAGTTAAGCTGGAATCAGTCTCTCTCATTAAGGCCACATGGCCACACTGTGTCTTTTAGTTCTTGCAAGCTAAGCTGGAGGCAGTCTCTCTCATTAAGGCCACATGGCCACACTGTGTCTCTTAGTTCTTGCAAGCTAAGCTGGAGTCAGTCTCTCTCATTAAGGCTACATGGCCACACTGTCTCTTAGTTCTTGCAAGCTAAGCTGGAGTGAGTCTCTCATTAAGGCCACATGGCCACACTGTGTCTCTTAGTTCTTGCAAGCTAAGCTGGAGTGAGTCTCTCTCATTAAGGCCACATGGCCACACAGTGTCTCTTAGTTCTTGCAAGCTAAGTTGGAGTCAGTCTCTCTCATTAAGGCCACATGGCCACACTGAGTCTCTTAGTTCTTGCAAGCTAAGCTGGAGTGAGTCTCTCTCATTAAGGCCACATGGCCACACAGTGTCTCTTAGTTCTTGCAAGCTAAGCTGTAGTGAGTCTCTCTTATTAAGGCCACATGGCCACACTGTGTCTCTTAGTTCTTGCAAGCTAAGCTTGAGTCAGTCTCTCTCATTAAGGCCACATGGCCACACAGTGTCTCTTAGTTCTTGCAAGCTAAGCTGGAGTCAGTCTCTCTCATTAAGGCCACATGGCCACACTGTGTCTCTTAGTTCTTGCAAGCTAAGCTGGAATCAGTCTCTCTCATTAAGGCCACATGGCCACACTGTGTCTCTTAGTTCTTGCAAGCTAAGCTGGAGTCAGTCTCTCTCATTAAGGCCACATGGCCACACTGTGTCTCTTAGTTCTTGCAAGCTAAGCTGGAGTCAGTCTCTCTCATTAAGGCTACATGGCCACACTGTCTCTTAGTTCTTTCAAGCTAAGCTGGAGTGAGTCTCTCATTAAGGCCACATGGCCACACTGTGTCTCTTAGTTCTAGCAAGCTAAGCTGGAGTGAGTCTCTCTCATTAAGGCCACATGGCCACACTGTGTCTCTTAGTTCTTGCAAGCTAAGCTGGAATCAGTCTCTCTCATTAAGGCCACATGGCCACACTGTGTCTCTTAGTTCTTGCAAGCTAAGCTGGAGTCAGTCTCTCTCATTAAGGCCACATGGCCACACTGTGTCTCTTAGTTCTTGCAAGCTAAGCTGGAGTCAGTCTCTCTCATTAAGGCTACATGGCCACACTGTCTCTTAGTTCTTGCAAGCTAAGCTGGAGTGAGTCTCTCATTAAGGCCACATGGCCACACTGTGTCTCTTAGTTCTCGCAAGCTAAGCTGGAGTGAGTCTCTCTCATTAAGGCCACATGGCCACACAGTGTATCTTAGTTCTTGCAAGTTAAGTTGGAGTCAGTCTCTCTCATTAAGGCCACATGGCCATACTGAGTCTCTTAGTTCTTGCAAGCTAAGCTGGAGTGAGTCTTTCTCATTAAGGCCACATGGCCACACAGTGTCTCTCAGTTCTTGCAAGTTAAGCTGGAATCAGTCTCTCTCATTAAGGCCACATGGCCACACTGTGTCTTTTAGTTCTTGCAAGCTAAGCTGGAGGCAGTCTCTCTCATTAAGGCCACATGGCCACACTGTGTCTTTTAGTTCTTGCAAGCTAAGCTGGAGTCAGTCTCTCTCATTAAGGCTACATGGCCACACTGTCTCTTAGTTCTTGCAAGCTAAGCTGGAGTGAGTCTCTCATTAAGGCCACATGGCCACACTGTGTCTCTTAGTTCTTGCAAGCTAAGCTGGAGTGAGTCTCTCTCATTAAGGCCACATGGCCACACAGTGTCTCTTAGTTCTTGCAAGCTAAGTTGGAGTGAGTCTCTCTCATTAAGGCCACATGGCCACACTGAGTCTCTTAGTTCTTGCAAGCTAAGCTGGAGTGAGTCTCTCTCATTAAGGCCACATGGCCACACAGTGTCTCTAAGTTCTTGCAAGCTAAGCTGGAGTGAGTCTCTCTCATTAAGGCCACATGGCCACACTGTGTCTCTTAGCTCTTGCAAGCTAAGCTTGAGTCAGTCTCTCTCATTAAGGCCACATGGCCACACAGTGTCTCTTAGTTCTTGCAAGGTAAGCTGGAGTCAGTCTCTCTCATTAAGGTCACATGGGCACACTGTGTCTCTTAATTCTTGCAAGCTAAGCTGGAGTCAGTCTCATTAAGGCCACATGGCCACACTGTGTCGCTTAGTTCTTGCAAGCTAAGCTGGAGTCAGTCTCTCTCATTAAGGCCACATGGCCACACTGTGTCTCTTAGTTCTTGCAAGCTAAGCTGGAATCAGTCTCTCTCATTAAGGCCACATGGCCACACTGTGTCTCTTAGTTCTTGCAAGCTAAGCTGGAGTCAGTCTCTCTCATTAAGGCCACATGGCCACACTGTGTCTCTTAGTTCTTGCAAGCTAAGCTGGAGTCAGTCTCTCTCATTAAGGCCACATGGCCACACTGTCTCTTAGTTCTTGCAAGCTAAGCTGGAGTGAGTCTCTCTCATTAAGGCCACATGGCCACACAGTGTCTCTTAGTTCTTGCAAGCTAAGCTGGAGTGAGTCTCTCTCATTAAGGCCACATGGCCACACTGAGTCTCTTAGTTCTTGCAAGCTAAGCTTGAGTCAGTCTCTCTCATTAAGGCCACATGGCCACACAGTGTCTCTTAGTTCTTGCAAGCTAAGCTGGAGTCAGTCTCTCTCATTAAGGCCACATGGCCACACTGTGTCTCTTAGTTCTTGCAAGCTAAGCTGGAGTGAGTCTCTCTCATTAAGGCCACATGGCCACACAGTGTCTCTTAGTTCTTGCAAGCTAAGCTGGAGTGAGTCTCTCTCATTAAGGCCACATGGCCACACTGTGTCTCTTAGTTCTTGCAAGCTAAGCTGGAGTCAGTCTCTCTCATTAAGGCCACATGGCCACACTGTGTCTCTTAGTTCTTGCAAGCTAAGCTGGAGTCAGTCTCTCTCATTAAGGCCACATGGCCACACTGTCTCTTAGTTCTTGCAAGCTAAGCTGGAGTGAGTCTCTCTCATTAAGGCCACATGGCCACACAGTGTCTCTTAGTTCTTGCAAGCTAAGCTGGAGTGAGTCTCTCTCATTAAGGCCACATGGCCACACTGAGTCTCTTAGTTCTTGCAAGCTAAGCTTGAGTCAGTCTCTCTCATTAAGGCCACATGGCCACACAGTGTCTCTTAGTTCTTGCAAGCTAAGCTGGAGTCAGTCTCTCTCATTAAGGCCACATGGCCACACTGTGTCTCTTAGTTCTTGCAAGCTAAGCTGGAGTGAGTCTCTCTCATTAAGGCCACATGGCCACACAGTGTCTCTTAGTTCTTGCAAGCTAAGCTGGAGTGAGTCTCTCTCATTAAGGCCACATGGCCACACTGTGTCTCTTAGTTCTTGCAAGCTAAGCTGGAGTCAGTCTCTCTCATTAAGGCCACATGGCCACACTGTGTCTCTTAGTTCTTGCAAGCTAAGCTGGAGTCAGTCTCTCTCATTAAGGCCACATGGCCACACTGTCTCTTAGTTCTTGCAAGCTAAGCTGGAGTGAGTCTCTCTCATTAAGGCCACATGGCCACACAGTGTCTCTTAGTTCTTGCAAGCTAAGCTGGAGTGAGTCTCTCTCATTAAGGCCACATGGCCACACTGAGTCTCTTAGTTCTTGCAAGCTAAGCTTGAGTCAGTCTCTCTCATTAAGGCCACATGGCCACACAGTGTCTCTTAGTTCTTGCAAGGTAAGCTGGAGTCAGTCTCTCTCATTAAGGTCACATGGGCACACTGTCTCTTAGTTCTTGCAAGCTAAGCTGGAGTCAGTCTCTCTCATTAAGGCCACATGGCCACACTGTCTCTCTTAGTTCTTGCAAGCTAAGCTGGAGTGAGTCTCTCTCATTAAGGCCACATGGCCACACAGTGTCTCTTAGTTCTTGCAAGCTAAGCTGGAGTGAGTCTCTCTCATTAAGGCCACATGGCCACACTGTGTCTCTTAGCTCTTGCAAGCTAAGCTTGAGTCAGTCTCTCTCATTAAGGCCACATGGCCACACAGTGTCTCTTAGTTCTTGCAAGGTAAGCTGGAGTCAGTCTCTCTCATTAAGGTCACATGGGCACACTGTGTCTCTTAATTCTTGCAAGCTAAGCTGGAGTCAGTCTCATTAAGGCCACATGGCCACACTGTGTCGCTTAGTTCTTGCAAGTTAAGCTGGAATCAGTCTCTCTCATTAAGGCCACATGGCCACACTGTGTCTCTTAGTTCTTGCAAGCTAAGCTGGAGGCAGTCTCTCTCATTAAGGCCACATGGCCACACTGTGTCTCGTAGTTCTTGCAAGCTAAGCTGGAGTCAGTCTCTCTCATTAAGGCTACATGGCCACACTGTCTCTTAGTTCTTGCAAGCTAAGCTGGAGTGAGTCTCTCATTAAGGCCACATGGCCACACTGTGTCTCTTAGTTCTTGCAAGCTAAGCTGGAGTCAGTCTCTCTCATTAAGGCCACATGGCCACACTGTGTCTCTTAGTTCTTGCAAGCTAAGCTGGAGTGAGTCTCTCTCATTAAGGCCACATGGCCACACAGTGTCTCTTAGTTCTTGCAAGCTAAGCTGGAGTGAGTCTCTCTCATTAAGGCCACATGGCAACACTGTGTCTCTTAGCTCTTGCAAGCTAAGCTTGAGTCAGTCTCTCTCATTAAGGCCACATGGCCACACAGTGTCTCTTAGTTCTTGCAAGGTAAGCTGGAGTCAGTCTCTCTCATTAAGGTCACATGGGCACACTGTGTCGCTTAGTTCTTGCAAGTTAAGCTGGAATCAGTCTCTCTCATTAAGGCCACATGGCCACACTGTGTCTCTTAGTTCTTGCAAGCTAAGCTGGAGGCAGTCTCTCTCATTAAGGCCACATGGCCACACTGTGTCTCGTAGTTCTTGCAAGCTAAGCTGGAGTCAGTCCCTCTCATTAAGGCTACATGGCCACACTGTCTCTTAGTTCTTGCAAGTTAAGCTGGAATCAGTCTCTCTCATTAAGGCCACATGGCCACTCTGTGTCTCTTAGTTCTTGCAAGCTAAGGTGGAGGCAGTCTCTCTCATTAAGGCCACATGGCCACACTGTGTCTCGTAGTTCTTGCAAGCTAAGCTGGAGTCAGTCTCTCTCATTAAGGCTACATGGCCACACTGTCTCTTAGTTCTTGCAAGCTAAGCTGGAGTGAGTCTCTCATTAAGGCCACATGGCCACACTGTGTCTCTTAGTTCTTGCAAGCTAAGCTGGAGTCAGTCTCTCTCATTAAGGCCACATGGCCACACTGTGTCTCTTAGTTCTTGCAAGCTAAGCTGGAGTGAGTCTCTCTCATTAAGGCCACATGGCCACACAGTGTCTCTTAGTTCTTGCAAGCTAAGCTGGAGTGAGTCTCTCTCATTAAGGCCACATGGCAACACTGTGTCTCTTAGCTCTTGCAAGCTAAGCTTGAGTCAGTCTCTCTCATTAAGGCCACATGGCCACACAGTGTCTCTTAGTTCTTGCAAGGTAAGCTGGAGTCAGTCTCTCTCATTAAGGTCACATGGGCACACTGTGTCTCTTAATTCTTGCAAGCTAAGCTGGAGTCAGTCTCATTAAGGCCACATGGCCACACTGTGTCGCTTAGTTCTTGCAAGTTAAGCTGGAATCAGTCTCTCTCATTAAGGCCACATGGCCACACTGTGTCTCTTAGTTCTTGCAAGCTAAGCTGGAGGCAGTCTCTCTCATTAAGGCCACATGGCCACACTGTGTCTCGTAGTTCTTGCAAGCTAAGCTGGAGTCAGTCTCTCTCATTAAGGCTATATGGCCACACTGTCTCTTAGTTCTTGCAAGCTAAGCTGGAGTGAGTCTCTCATTAAGGCCACATGGCCACACTGTGTCTCTTAGTTCTTGCAAGCTAAGCTGGAGTGAGTCTCTCTCATTAAGGCCACATGGCCACACAGTGTCTCTTAGTTCTTGCAAGCTAAGTTGGAGTCAGTCTCTCTCATTAAGGCCACATGGCCACACTGAGTCTCTTAGTTCTTGCAAGCTAAGCTGGAGTGAGTCTCTCTCATTAAGGCCACATGGCCACACAGTGTCTCTTAGTTCTTGCAAGCTAAGCTGGAGTGAGTCTCTCTCATTAAGGCCACATGGCCACACTGTGTCTCTTAGTTCTTGCAAGTTAAGCTGGAATCAGTCTCTCTCATTAAGGCCACATGGCCACTCTGTGTCTCTTAGTTCTTGCAAGCTAAGCTGGAGGCAGTCTCTCTCATTAAGGCCACATGGCCACACTGTGTCTCGTAGTTCTTGCAAGCTAAGCTGGAGTCAGTCTCTCTCATTAAGGCTACATGGCCACACTGTCTCTTAGTTCTTGCAAGCTAAGCTGGAGTGAGTCTCTCATTAAGGCCACATGGCCACACTGTGTCTCTTAGTTCTTGCAAGCTAAGCTGGAGTCAGTCTCTCTCATTAAGGCCACATGGCCACACTGTGTCTCTTAGTTCTTGCAAGCTAAGCTGGAGTGAGTCTCTCTCATTAAGGCCACATGGCCACACAGTGTCTCTTAGTTCTTGCAAGCTAAGCTGGAGTGAGTCTCTCTCATTAAGGCCACATGGCAACACTGTGTCTCTTAGCTCTTGCAAGCTAAGCTTGAGTCAGTCTCTCTCATTAAGGCCACATGGCCACACAGTGTCTCTTAGTTCTTGCAAGGTAAGCTGGAGTCAGTCTCTCTCATTAAGGTCACATGGGCACACTGTGTCTCTTAATTCTTGCAAGCTAAGCTGGAGTCAGTCTCATTAAGGCCACATGGCCACACTGTGTCGCTTAGTTCTTGCAAGTTAAGCTGGAATCAGTCTCTCTCATTAAGGCCACATGGCCACACTGTGTCTCTTAGTTCTTGCAAGCTAAGCTGGAGGCAGTCTCTCTCATTAAGGCCACATGGCCACACTGTGTCTCGTAGTTCTTGCAAGCTAAGCTGGAGTCAGTCTCTCTCATTAAGGCTATATGGCCACACTGTCTCTTAGTTCTTGCAAGCTAAGCTGGAGTGAGTCTCTCATTAAGGCCACATGGCCACACTGTGTCTCTTAGTTCTTGCAAGCTAAGCTGGAGTGAGTCTCTCTCATTAAGGCCACATGGCCACACAGTGTCTCTTAGTTCTTGCAAGCTAAGTTGGAGTCAGTCTCTCTCATTAAGGCCACATGGCCACACTGAGTCTCTTAGTTCTTGCAAGCTAAGCTGGAGTGAGTCTCTCTCATTAAGGCCACATGGCCACACAGTGTCTCTTAGTTCTTGCAAGCTAAGCTGGAGTGAGTCTCTCTCATTAAGGCCACATGGCCACACTGTGTCTCTTAGTTCTTGCAAGCTAAGCTTGAGTCAGTCTCTCTCATTAAGGCCACATGGCCACACAGTGTCTCTTAGTTCTTGCAAGCTAAGCTGGAGTCAGTCTCTCTCATTAAGGTCACATGGTCACACTGTGTCTCTTAGTTCTTGCAAGCTAAGCAGGAGTCAGTCTCTCTCATTAAGGCCACATGGCCACACTGTGTCTCTTAGTTCTTGCAAGCTAAGCTGGAATCAGTCTCTCTCATTAAGGCCACATGGCCACACTGTGTCTCTTAGTTCTTGCAAGCTAAGCTTGAGTCAGTCTCTCTCATTAAGGCCACATGGCCACACAGTGTCTCTTAGTTCTTGCAAGCTAAGCTGGAGTCAGTCTCTCTCATTAAGGTCACATGGTCACACTGTGTCTCTTAGTTCTTGCAAGCTAAGCTGGAGTCAGTCTCTCTCATTAAGGCCACATGGCCACACTGTGTCTCTTAGTTCTTGCAAGCTAAGCTGGAATCAGTCTCTCTTATTAAGGCCACGTGGCCACACTGTGTCTCTTAGTTCTTGCAAGCTAAGCTGGAGTCAGTCTCTCTCATTAAGGCCACATGGCCACACTGTGTCTCTTAGTTCTTGCAAGCTAAGCTGGAGTCAGTCTCTCTCATTAAGGCTACATGGCCACACTGTCTCTTAGTTCTTGCAAGCTAAGCTGGAGTGAATCTCTCATTAAGGCCACATGGCCACACTGTGTCTCTTAGTTCTTGCAAGCTAAGCTGGAGTGAGTCTCTCTCATTAAGGCCACATGGCCACACAGTGTATCTTAGTTCTTGCAAGTTAAGTTGGAGTCAGTCTCTCTCATTAAGGCCACATGGCCATACTGAGTCTCTTAGTTCTTGCAAGCTAAGCTGGAGTGAGTCTTTCTCATTAAGGCCACATGGCCACACAGTGTCTCTTAGTTCTTGCAAGCTAAGCTGGAGTGAGTCTCTCTCATTAAGGCCACATGGCCACACTGTGTCTCTTAGTTCTTGCAAGCTAAGCTTGAGTCAGTCTCTCTCATTAAGGCCACATGGCCACACAGTGTCTCTTAGTTCTTGCAAGCTAAGCTGGAGTGAGTCTCTCTCATTAAGGCCACATGGCCACACAGTGTCTCTTAGTTCTTGCAAGCTAAGCTGGAGTCAGTCTCTCTCATTAAGGCCACATGGCCACACTGTGTCTCTTAGTTCTTGCAAGCTAAGCTGGAGTCAGTCTCTCTCATTAAGGCCACATGGCCACACTGTGTCTCTTAGTTCTTGCAAGCTAAGCTGGAGTCAGTCTCTCTCATTAAGGCCACATGGCCACACTGTGTCTCTTAGTTCTTGCAAGCTAAGCTGGAGTGAGTCTCTCATTAAGGCCACATGGCCACACTGTGTCTCTTAGTTCTTGCAAGCTAAGCTGGAGTGAGTCTCTCATTAAGGCCACATGGCCACACTGTGTCTCTTAGTTCTTGCAAGCTAAGCTGGAGTGAGTCTCTCTCATTAAGGCCACATGGCCACACAGTGTATCTTAGTTCTTGCAAGTTAAGTTGGAGTCAGTCTCTCTCATTAAGGCCACATGGCCACACTGAGTCTCTTAGTTCTTGCAAGCTAAGCTGGAGTGAGTCTTTCTCATTAAGGCCACATGGCCACACTGTGTCTCTTAGTTCTTGCAAGCCAAGCTGGAGTCAGTCTCTCTCATTAAGGCCACATGGCCACACTGTGTCTCTTAGTTCTTGCAAGCTAAGCTGGAATCAGTCTCTCTTATTAAGGCCACGTGGCCACACTGTGTCTCTTAGTTCTTGCAAGCTAAGCTGGAGTCAGTCTCTCTCATTAAGGCCACATGGCCACACTGTCTCTTAGTTCCTGCAAGCTAAGCTGGAGTGAGTCTCTCATTAAGGCCACATGGCCACACTGTGTCTCTTAGTTCTTGCAAGCTAAGCTGGAGTGAGTCTCTCTCATTAAGGCCACATGGCCACACAGTGTATCTTAGTTCTTGCAAGTTAAGTTGGAGTCAGTCTCTCTCATTAAGGCCACATGGCCACACTGAGTCTCTTAGTTCTTGCAAGCTAAGCTGGAGTGAGTCTTTCTCATTAAGGCCACATGGCCACACTGTGTCTCTTAGTTCTTGCAAGCTAAGCTTGAGTCAGTCTCTCTCATTAAGGCCACATGGCCACACAGTGTCTCTTAGTTCTTGCAAGCAAAGCTTGAGTCAGTCTCTCTCATTAAGGTCACATGGTCACACTGTGTCTCTTAGTTCTTGCAAGCTAAGCTGGAGTCTCTCTCATTAAGGCCACATGGCCACACAGTGTCTCTTAGTTCTTGCAAGCTTATCTGGAGTCAGTCTCATTAAGGTCACATGGTCACACTGTGTCTCTTAGTTCTTGCAAGCTAAGCTGGAGTCAGTCTCTCTCATTAAGGCCACATGGCCACACTGTGTCTCTTAGTTCTTGCAAGCTATGCTGGAATCAGTCACTCTCATTAAGGCCACATGGCCACACTGTGTCTCTTAGTTCTTGCAAGCTAAGCTGGAGTCAGTCTCTCTCATTAAGGCCACATGGCCACACTGTGTCTCTTAGTTCTTGCAAGCTAAGCTGGAGTCAGTCTCTCTCATTAAGGCCACATGGCCACACAGTGTATCTTAGTTCTTGCAAGTTAAGTTGGAGTCAGTCTCTCTCATTAAGGCCACATGGCCATACTGAATCTCTTAGTTCTTGCAAGCTAAGCTGGAGTGAGTCTTTCTCATTAAGGCCACATGGCCACACAGTGTCTCTTAGTTCTTGCAAGCTAAGCTGGAGTGAGTCTCTCTCATTAAGGCCACATGGCCACACTGTGTCTCTTAGTTCTTGCAAGCTAAGCTTGAGAGAGTCTCTCTCATTAAGGCCACATGGCCACACTGTGTCTCTTAGTTCTTGCAAGCTAAGCTTGAGTCAGTCTCTCTCATTAAGGCCACATGGCCACACAGTGTCTCTTAGTTCTTGCAAGCTAAGCTGGAGTCAGTCTCTCTCATTAAGGTCACATGGTCACACTGTGTCTCTTAGTTCTTGCAAGCTAAGCTGGAGTCAGTCTCTCTCATTAAGGCCACATGGCCACACTGTGTCTCTTAGTTCTTGCAAGCTAAGCTGGAATCAGTCTCTCTCATTAAGGCCACATGGCCACACTGTGTCTCTTAGTTCTTGCAAGCTAAGCTGGAGTCAGTCTCTCTCATTAAGGCCACATGGCCACACTGTGTCTCTTAGTTCTTGCAAGCTAAGCTGGAGTCAGTCTCTCTCATTAAGGCTACATGGCCACACTGTCTCTTAGTTCTTGCAAGCTAAGCTGGAGTGAGTCTCTCATTAAGGCCACATGGCCACACTGTGTCTCTTAGTTCTTGCAAGCTAAGCTGGAGTGAGTCTCTCTCATTAAGGCCACATGGCCACACAGTGTATCTTAGTTCTTGCAAGTTAAGTTGGAGTCAGTCTCTCTCATTAAGGCCACATGGCCATACTGAGTCTCTTAGTTCTTGCAAGCTAAGCTGGAGTGAGTCTTTCTCATTAAGGCCACATGGCCACACAGTGTCTCTTAGTTCTTGCAAGTTAAGCTGGAATCAGTCTCTCTCATTAAGGCCACATGGCCACACTGTGTCTTTTAGTTCTTGCAAGCTAAGCTGGAGGCAGTCTCTCTCATTAAGGCCACATGGCCACACTGTGTCTCTTAGTTCTTGCAAGCTAAGCTGGAGTCAGTCTCTCTCATTAAGGCTACATGGCCACACTGTCTCTTAGTTCTTGCAAGCTAAGCTGGAGTGAGTCTCTCATTAAGGCCACATGGCCACACTGTGTCTCTTAGTTCTAGCAAGCTAAGCTGGAGTGAGTCTCTCATTAAGGCCACATGGCCACACTGTGTCTCTTAGTTCTTGCAAGCTAAGCTGGAGTGAGTCTCTCTCATTAAGGCCACATGGCCACACAGTGTATCTTAGTTCTTGCAAGTTAAGTTGGAGTCAGTCTCTCTCATTAAGGCCACATGGCCACACTGAGTCTCTTAGTTCTTGCAAGCTAAGCTGGAGTGAGTCTTTCTCATTAAGGCCACATGGCCACACTGTGTCTCTTAGTTCTTGCAAGCTAAGCTTGAGTCAGTCTCTCTCATTAAGGCCACATGGCCACACTGTGTCTCTTAGTTCTTGCAAGCTAAGCTGGAATCAGTCTCTCTTATTAAGGCCACGTGGCCACACTGTGTCTCTTAGTTCTTGCAAGCTAAGCTGGAGTCAGTCTCTCTCATTAAGGCCACATGGCCACACTGTCTCTTAGTTCCTGCAAGCTAAGCTGGAGTGAGTCTCTCATTAAGGCCACATGGCCACACTGTGTCTCTTAGTTCTTGCAAGCTAAGCTGGAGTGAGTCTCTCTCATTAAGGCCACATGGCCACACAGTGTATCTTAGTTCTTGCAAGTTAAGTTGGAGTCAGTCTCTCTCATTAAGGCCACATGGCCACACTGAGTCTCTTAGTTCTTGCAAGCTAAGCTGGAGTGAGTCTTTCTCATTAAGGCCACATGGCCACACTGTGTCTCTTAGTTCTTGCAAGCTAAGCTTGAGTCAATCTCTCTCATTAAGGCCACATGGCCACACAGTGTCTCTTAGTTCTTGCAAGCAAAGCTTGAGTCAGTCTCTCTCATTAAGGTCACATGGTCACACTGTGTCTCTTAGTTCTTGCAAGCTAAGCTGGAGTCTCTCTCATTAAGGCCACATGGCCACACAGTGTCTCTTAGTTCTTGCAAGCTTATCTGGAGTCAGTCTCATTAAGGTCACATGGTCACACTGTGTCTCTTAGTTCTTGCAAGCTAAGCTGGAGTCAGTCTCTCTCATTAAGGCCACATGGCCACACTGTGTCTCTTAGTTCTTGCAAGCTATGCTGGAATCAGTCACTCTCATTAAGGCCACATGGCCACACTGTGTCTCTTAGTTCTTGCAAGCTAAGCTGGAGTCAGTCTCTCTCATTAAGGCCACATGGCCACACTGTGTCTCTTAGTTCTTGCAAGCTAAGCTGGAGTCAGTCTCTCTCATTAAGGCCACATGGCCACACAGTGTATCTTAGTTCTTGCAAGTTAAGTTGGAGTCAGTCTCTCTCATTAAGGCCACATGGCCATACTGAATCTCTTAGTTCTTGCAAGCTAAGCTGGAGTGAGTCTTTCTCATTAAGGCCACATGGCCACACAGTGTCTCTTAGTTCTTGCAAGCTAAGCTGGAGTGAGTCTCTCTCATTAAGGCCACATGGCCACACTGTGTCTCTTAGTTCTTGCAAGCTAAGCTTGAGAGAGTCTCTCTCATTAAGGCCACATGGCCACACTGTGTCTCTTAGTTCTTGCAAGCTAAGCTTGAGTCAGTCTCTCTCATTAAGGCCACATGGCCACACTGTGTCTCTTAGTTCTTGCAAGCTAAGCTGGAGTCAGTCTCTCTCATTAAGGCCACATGGCCACACTGTGTCTCTTAGTTCTTGCAAGCTAAGCTGGAATCAGTCTCTCTCATTAAGGCCACATGGCCACACTGTGTCTCTTAGTTCTTGCAAGCTAAGCTGGAGTCAGTCTCTCTCATTAAGGCCACATGGCCACACTGTGTCTCTTAGTTCTTGCAAGCTAAGCTGGAGTCAGTCTCTCTCATTAAGGCTACATGGCCACACTGTCTCTTAGTTCTTGCAAGCTAAGCTGGAGTGAGTCTCTCATTAAGGCCACATGGCCACACTGTGTCTCTTAGTTCTTGCAAGCTAAGCTGGAGTGAGTCTCTCTCATTAAGGCCACATGGCCACACAGTGTATCTTAGTTCTTGCAAGTTAAGTTGGAGTCAGTCTCTCTCATTAAGGCCACATGGCCATACTGAGTCTCTTAGTTCTTGCAAGCTAAGCTGGAGTGAGTCTTTCTCATTAAGGCCACATGGCCACACAGTGTCTCTTAGTTCTTGCAAGTTAAGCTGGAATCAGTCTCTCTCATTAAGGCCACATGGCCACACTGTGTCTTTTAGTTCTTGCAAGCTAAGCTGGAGGCAGTCTCTCTCATTAAGGCCACATGGCCACACTGTGTCTCTTAGTTCTTGCAAGCTAAGCTGGAGTCAGTCTCTCTCATTAAGGCTACATGGCCACACTGTCTCTTAGTTCTTGCAAGCTAAGCTGGAGTGAGTCTCTCATTAAGGCCACATGGCCACACTGTGTCTCTTAGTTCTTGCAAGCTAAGCTGGAGTCAGTCTCTCTCATTAAGGCCACATGGCCACACTGAGTCTCTTAGTTCTTGCAAGCTAAGCTGGAGTGAGTCTTTCTCATTAAGGCCACATGGCCACACTGTGTCTCTTAGTTCTTGCAAGCTAAGCTTGAGTCAGTCTCTCTCATTAAGGCCACATGGCCACACAGTGTCTCTTAGTTCTTGCAAGCAAAGCTTGAGTCAGTCTCTCTCATTAAGGTCACATGGTCACACTGTGTCTCTTAGTTCTTGCAAGCTAAGCTGGAGTCTCTCTCATTAAGGCCACATGGCCACACAGTGTCTCTTAGTTCTTGCAAGCTTATCTGGAGTCAGTCTCATTAAGGTCACATGGTCACACTGTGTCTCTTAGTTCTTGCAAGCTAAGCTGGAGTCAGTCTCTCTCATTAAGGCCACATGGCCACACTGTGTCTCTTAGTTCTTGCAAGCTATGCTGGAATCAGTCACTCTCATTAAGGCCACATGGCCACACTGTGTCTCTTAGTTCTTGCAAGCTAAGCTGGAGTCAGTCTCTCTCATTAAGGCCACATGGCCACACTGTGTCTCTTAGTTCTTGCAAGCTAAGCTGGAGTCAGTCTCTCTCATTAAGGCCACATGGCCACACAGTGTATCTTAGTTCTTGCAAGTTAAGTTGGAGTCAGTCTCTCTCATTAAGGCCACATGGCCATACTGAATCTCTTAGTTCTTGCAAGCTAAGCTGGAGTGAGTCTTTCTCATTAAGGCCACATGGCCACACAGTGTCTCTTAGTTCTTGCAAGCTAAGCTGGAGTGAGTCTCTCTCATTAAGGCCACATGGCCACACTGTGTCTCTTAGTTCTTGCAAGCTAAGCTTGAGAGAGTCTCTCTCATTAAGGCCACATGGCCACACTGTGTCTCTTAGTTCTTGCAAGCTAAGCTTGAGTCAGTCTCTCTCATTAAGGCCACATGGCCACACAGTGTCTCTTAGTTCTTGCAAGCTAAGCTGGAGTCAGTCTCTCTCATTAAGGTCACATGGTCACACTGTGTCTCTTAGTTCTTGCAAGCTAAGCTGGAGTCAGTCTCTCTCATTAAGGCCACATGGCCACACTGTGTCTCTTAGTTCTTGCAAGCTAAGCTGGAATCAGTCTCTCTCATTAAGGCCACATGGCCACACTGTGTCTCTTAGTTCTTGCAAGCTAAGCTGGAGTCAGTCTCTCTCATTAAGGCCACATGGCCACACTGTGTCTCTTAGTTCTTGCAAGCTAAGCTGGAGTCAGTCTCTCTCATTAAGGCTACATGGCCACACTGTCTCTTAGTTCTTGCAAGCTAAGCTGGAGTGAGTCTCTCATTAAGGCCACATGGCCACACTGTGTCTCTTAGTTCTTGCAAGCTAAGCTGGAGTGAGTCTCTCATTAAGGCCACATGGCCACACTGTGTCTCTTAGTTCTTGCAAGCTAAGCTGGAGTGAGTCTCTCTCATTAAGGCCACATGGCCACACAGTGTCTCTTAGTTCTTGCAAGTTAAGTTGGAGTCAGTCTCTCTCATTAAGGCCACATGGCCATACTGAGTCTCTTAGTTCTTGCAAGCTAAGCTGGAGTGAGTCTTTCTCATTAAGGCCACATGGCCACACAGTGTCTCTTAGTTCTTGCAAGTTAAGCTGGAATCAGTCTCTCTCATTAAGGCCACATGGCCACACTGTGTCTTTTAGTTCTTGCAAGCTAAGCTGGAGGCAGTCTCTCTCATTAAGGCCACATGGCCACACTGTGTCTCTTAGTTCTTGCAAGCTAAGCTGGAGTCAGTCTCTCTCATTAAGGCTACATGGCCACACTGTCTCTTAGTTCTTGCAAGCTAAGCTGGAGTGAGTCTCTCATTAAGGCCACATGGCCACACTGTGTCTCTTAGTTCTTGCAAGCTAAGCTGGAGTGAGTCTCTCTCATTAAGGCCACATGGCCACACAGTGTCTCTTAGTTCTTGCAAGCTAAGTTGGAGTCAGTCTCTCTCATTAAGACCACATGGCCACACTGAGTCTCTTAGTTCTTGCAAGCTAAGCTGCAGTGAGTCTCTCTCATTAAGGCCACATGGCCACACAGTGTCTCTTAGTTCTTGCAAGCTAAGCTGTAGTGAGTCTCTCTTATTAAGGCCACATGGCCACACTGTGTCTCTTAGTTCTTGCAAGCTAAGCTTGAGTCAGTCTCTCTCATTAAGGCCACATGGCCACACAGTGTCTCTTAGTTCTTGCAAGCTAAGCTGGAGTCAGTCTCTCTCATTAAGGCCACATGGCCACACTGTGTCTCTTAGTTCTTGCAAGCTAAGCTGGAATCAGTCTCTCTTATTAAGGCCACATGGCCACACTGTGTCTCTTAGTTCTTGCAAGCTAAGCTGGAGTCAGTCTCTCTCATTAAGGCCACATGGCCACACTGTGTCTCTTAGTTCTTGCAAGCTAAGCTGGAGTCAGTCTCTCTCATTAAGGCTACATGGCCACACTGTCTCTTAGTTCTTTCAAGCTAAGCTGGAGTGAGTCTCTCATTAAGGCCACATGGCCACACTGTGTCTCTTAGTTCTAGCAAGCTAAGCTGGAGTGAGTCTCTCTCATTAAGGCCACATGGCCACACTGTGTCTCTTAGTTCTTGCAAGCTAAGCTGGAATCAGTCTCTCTCATTAAGGCCACATGGCCACACTGTGTCTCTTAGTTCTTGCAAGCTAAGCTGGAGTCAGTCTCTCTCATTAAGGCCACATGGCCACACTGTGTCTCTTAGTTCTTGCAAGCTAAGCTGGAGTCAGTCTCTCTCATTAAGGCTACATGGCCACACTGTCTCTTAGTTCTTGCAAGCTAATCTGGAGTGAGTCTCTCATTAAGGCCACATGGCCACACTGTGTCTCTTAGTTCTTGCAAGCTAAGCTGGAGTGAGTCTCTCTCATTAAGGCCACATGGCCACACAGTGTATCTTAGTTCTTGCAAGTTAAGTTGGAGTCAGTCTCTCTCATTAAGGCCACATGGCCATACTGAGTCTCTTAGTTCTTGCAAGCTAAGCTGGAGTGAGTCTTTCTCATTAAGGCCACATGGCCACACAGTGTCTCTCAGTTCTTGCAAGTTAAGCTGGAATCAGTCTCTCTCATTAAGGCCACATGGCCACACTGTGTCTTTTAGTTCTTGCAAGCTAAGCTGGAGGCAGTCTCTCTCATTAAGGCCACATGGCCACACTGTGTCTTTTAGTTCTTGCAAGCTAAGCTGGAGTCAGTCTCTCTCATTAAGGCTACATGGCCACACTGTCTCTTAGTTCTTGCAAGCTAAGCTGGAGTGAGTCTCTCATTAAAGCCACATGGCCACACTGTGTCTCTTAGTTCTTGCAAGCTAAGCTGGAGTGAGTCTCTCTCATTAAGGCCACATGACCACACAGTGTCTCTTAGTTCTTGCAAGCTAAGTTGGAGTCAGTCTCTCTCATTAAGGCCACATGGCCACACTGAGTCTCTTAGTTCTTGCAAGCTAAGCTGGAGTGAGTCTCTCTCATTAAGGCCACATGGCCACACAGTGTCTCTTAGTTCTTGCAAGCTAAGCTGTAGTGAGTCTCTCTTATTAAGGCCACATGGCCACACTGTGTCTCTTAGTTCTTGCAAGCTAAGCTTGAGTCAGTCTCTCTCATTAAGGCCACATGGCCACACAGTGTCTCTTAGTTCTTGCAAGCTAAGCTGGAGTCAGTCTCTCTCATTAAGGCCACATGGCCACACTGTGTCTCTTAGTTCTTGCAAGCTAAGCTGGAATCAGTCTCTCTCATTAAGGCCACATGGCCACACTGTGTCTCTTAGTTCTTGCAAGCTAAGCTGGAGTCAGTCTCTCTCATTAAGGCCACATGGCCACACTGTGTCTCTTAGTTCTTGCAAGCTAAGCTGGAGTCAGTCTCTCTCATTAAGGCTACATGGCCACACTGTCTCTTAGTTCTTGCAAGCTAAGCTGGAGTGAGTCTCTCATTAAGGCCACATGGCCACACTGTGTCTCTTAGTTCTTGCAAGCTAAGCTGGAGTGAGTCTCTCTCATTAAGGCCACATGGCCACACAGTGTCTCTTAGTTCTTGCAAGCTAAGTTGGAGTCAGTCTCTCTCATTAAGACCACATGGCCACACTGAGTCTCTTAGTTCTTGCAAGCTAAGCTGCAGTGAGTCTCTCTCATTAAGGCCACATGGCCACACAGTGTCTCTTAGTTCTTGCAAGCTAAGCTGTAGTGAGTCTCTCTTATTAAGGCCACATGGCCACACTGTGTCTCTTAGTTCTTGCAAGCTAAGCTTGAGTCAGTCTCTCTCATTAAGGCCACATGGCCACACAGTGTCTCTTAGTTCTTGCAAGCTAAGCTGGAGTCAGTCTCTCTCATTAAGGCCACATGGCCACACTGTGTCTCTTAGTTCTTGCAAGCTAAGCTGGAATCAGTCTCTCTTATTAAGGCCACATGGCCACACTGTGTCTCTTAGTTCTTGCAAGCTAAGCTGGAGTCAGTCTCTCTCATTAAGGCCACATGGCCACACTGTGTCTCTTAGTTCTTGCAAGCTAAGCTGGAGTCAGTCTCTCTCATTAAGGCTACATGGCCACACTGTCTCTTAGTTCTTTCAAGCTAAGCTGGAGTGAGTCTCTCATTAAGGCCACATGGCCACACTGTGTCTCTTAGTTCTAGCAAGCTAAGCTGGAGTGAGTCTCTCTCATTAAGGCCACATGGCCACACTGTGTCTCTTAGTTCTTGCAAGCTAAGCTGGAATCAGTCTCTCTCATTAAGGCCACATGGCCACACTGTGTCTCTTAGTTCTTGCAAGCTAAGCTGGAGTCAGTCTCTCTCATTAAGGCCACATGGCCACACTGTGTCTCTTAGTTCTTGCAAGCTAAGCTGGAGTCAGTCTCTCTCATTAAGGCTACATGGCCACACTGTCTCTTAGTTCTTGCAAGCTAATCTGGAGTGAGTCTCTCATTAAGGCCACATGGCCACACTGTGTCTCTTAGTTCTTGCAAGCTAAGCTGGAGTGAGTCTCTCTCATTAAGGCCACATGGCCACACAGTGTATCTTAGTTCTTGCAAGTTAAGTTGGAGTCAGTCTCTCTCATTAAGGCCACATGGCCATACTGAGTCTCTTAGTTCTTGCAAGCTAAGCTGGAGTGAGTCTTTCTCATTAAGGCCACATGGCCACACAGTGTCTCTCAGTTCTTGCAAGTTAAGCTGGAATCAGTCTCTCTCATTAAGGCCACATGGCCACACTGTGTCTTTTAGTTCTTGCAAGCTAAGCTGGAGGCAGTCTCTCTCATTAAGGCCACATGGCCACACTGTGTCTTTTAGTTCTTGCAAGCTAAGCTGGAGTCAGTCTCTCTCATTAAGGCTACATGGCCACACTGTCTCTTAGTTCTTGCAAGCTAAGCTGGAGTGAGTCTCTCATTAAAGCCACATGGCCACACTGTGTCTCTTAGTTCTTGCAAGCTAAGCTGGAGTGAGTCTCTCTCATTAAGGCCACATGACCACACAGTGTCTCTTAGTTCTTGCAAGCTAAGTTGGAGTCAGTCTCTCTCATTAAGGCCACATGGCCACACTGAGTCTCTTAGTTCTTGCAAGCTAAGCTGGAGTGAGTCTCTCTCATTAAGGCCACATGGCCACACAGTGTCTCTTAGTTCTTGCAAGCTAAGCTGTAGTGAGTCTCTCTTATTAAGGCCACATGGCCACACTGTGTCTCTTAGTTCTTGCAAGCTAAGCTTGAGTCAGTCTCTCTCATTAAGGCCACATGGCCACACAGTGTCTCTTAGTTCTTGCAAGCTAAGCTGGAGTCAGTCTCTCTCATTAAGGCCACATGGCCACACTGTGTCTCTTAGTTCTTGCAAGCTAAGCTGGAATCAGTCTCTCTCATTAAGGCCACATGGCCACACTGTGTCTCTTAGTTCTTGCAAGCTAAGCTGGAGTCAGTCTCTCTCATTAAGGCCACATGGCCACACTGTGTCTCTTAGTTCTTGCAAGCTAAGCTGGAGTCAGTCTCTCTCATTAAGGCTACATGGCCACACTGTCTCTTAGTTCTTTCAAGCTAAGCTGGAGTGAGTCTCTCATTAAGGCCACATGGCCACACTGTGTCTCTTAGTTCTAGCAAGCTAAGCTGGAGTGAGTCTCTCTCATTAAGGCCACATGGCCACACAGTGTATCTTAGTTCTTGCAAGTTAAGTTGGAGTCAGTCTCTCTCATTAAGGGCACATGGCCATACTGAGTCTCTTAGTTCTTGCAAGCTAAGCTGGAGTGAGTCTTTCTCATTAAGGCCACATGGCCACACAGTGTCTCTTAGTTCTTGCAAGCTAAGCTGGAGTGAGTCTCTCTCATTAAGGCCACATGGCCACACTGTGTCTCTTAGTTCTTGCAAGCTAAGCTTGAGTCAGTCTCTCTCATTAAGGCCACATGGCCACACAGTGTCTCTTAGTTCTTGCAAGCTAAGCTGGAGTGAGTCTCTCTCATTAAGGCCACATGGCCACACAGTGTCTCTTAGTTCTTGCAAGCTAAGCTGGAGTCAGTATCTCTCATTAAGGCCACATGGCCACACTGTGTCTCTTAGTTCTTGCAAGCTAAGCTGGAGTGAGTCTCTCATTAAGGCCACATGGCCACACTGTGTCTCTTAGTTCTTGCAAGCTAAGCTGGAGTCAGTCTCTCTCATTAAGGCCACATGGCCACACTGTGTCTCTTAGTTCTTGCAAGCTAAGCTGGAGTCAGTCTCTCTCATTAAGGCCACATGGCCACACTGTCTCTTAGTTCCTGCAAGCTAAGCTGGAGTGAGTCTCTCATTAAGTCCACATGGCCACACTGTGTCTCTTAGTTCTTGCAAGCTAAGCTGGAGTGAGTCTCTCTCATTAAGGCCACATGGCCACACAGTGTATCTTAGTTCTTGCAAGTTAAGTTGGAGTCAGTCTCTCTCATTAAGGCCACATGGCCACACTGAGTCTCTTAGTTCTTGCAAGCTAAGCTGGAGTGAGTCTTTCTCATTAAGGCCACATGGCCACACTGTGTCTCTTAGTTCTTGCACGCTAAGCTTGAGTCAGTCTCTCTCATTAAGGCCACATGGCCAAACAGTGTCTCTTATTTCTTGCAAGCTAAGCTTGAGTCAGTCTCTCTCATTAAGGTCACATGGTCACACTGTGTCTCTTAGTTCTTGCAAGCTAAGCTGGAGTCAGTCTCTCTCATTAAGGCCACATGGCCACACAGTGTCTCTTAGTTCTTGCAAGCTAAGCTGGAGTCAGTCTCTCTCATTAAGGCTACATGGCCACACTGTCTCTTAGTTCTTGCAAGCTAAGCTGGAGTGAGTCTCTCATTAAGGCCACATGGCCACACTGAGTCTCTTAGTTCTTGCAAGCTAAGCTGGAGTCAGTCTCTCTCATTAAGGCTACATGGCCACACTGTCTCTTAGTTCTTGCAAGCTAAGCTGGAGTGAGTCTCTCATTAAGGCCACATGGCCACACTGTGTCTCTTAGTTCTTGCAAGCTAAGCTGGAGTGAGTCTCTCTCATTAAGGCCACATGGCCACACAGTGTATCTTAGTTCTTGCAAGTTAAGTTGGAGTCAGTCTCTCTCATTAAGGCCACATGGCCATACTGAGTCTCTTAGTTCTTGCAAGCTAAGCTGGAGTGAGTCTTTCTCATTAAGGCCACATGGCCACACAGTGTCTCTCAGTTCTTGCAAGTTAAGCTGGAATCAGTCTCTCTCATTAAGGCCACATGGCCACACTGTGTCTTTTAGTTCTTGCAAGCTAAGCTGGAGGCAGTCTCTCTCATTAAGGCCACATGGCCACACTGTGTCTCTTAGTTCTTGCAAGCTAAGCTGGAGTCAGTCTCTCTCATTAAGGCTACATGGCCACACTGTCTCTTAGTTCTTGCAAGCTAAGCTGGAGTGAGTCTCTCATTAAGGCCACATGGCCACACTGTGTCTCTTAGTTCTTGCAAGCTAAGCTAGAGTGAGTCTCTCTCATTAAGGCCACATGGCCACACAGTGTCTCTTAGTTCTTGCAAGCTAAGTTGGAGTCAGTCTCTCTCATTAAGGCCACATGGCCACACTGAGTCTCTTAGTTCTTGCAAGCTAAGCTGGAGTGAGTCTCTCTCATTAAGGCCACATGGCCACACAGTGTCTCTTAGTTCTTGCAAGCTAAGCTGTAGTGAGTCTCTCTTATTAAGGCCACATGGCCACACTGTGTCTCTTAGTTCTTGCAAGCTAAGCTTGAGTCAGTCTCTCTCATTAAGGCCACATGGCCACACAGTGTCTCTTAGTTCTTGCAAGCTAAGCTGGAATCAGTCTCTCTTATTAAGGCCACATGGCCACACTGTGTCTCTTAGTTCTTGCAAGCTAAGCTGGAGTCAGTCTCTCTCATTAAGGCCACATGGCCACACAGTGTCTCTTAGTTCTTGCAAGCTAAGCTGGAGTCAGTCTCTCTCATTAAGGCCACATGGCCACACTGTGTCTCTTAGTTCTTGCAAGCTAAGCTGGAATCAGTCTCTCTTATTAAGGCCACATGGCCACACTGTGTCTCTTAGTTCTTGCAAGCTAAGCTGGAGTCAGTCTCTCTCATTAAGGCCACATGGCCACACTGTGTCTCTTAGTTCTTGCAAGCTAAGCTGGAGTCAGTCTCTCTCATTAAGGCTACATGGCCACACTGTCTCTTAGTTCTTTCAAGCTAAGCTGGAGTGAGTCTCTCATTAAGGCCACATGGCCACACTGTGTCTCTTAGTTCTAGCAAGCTAAGCTGGAGTGAGTCTCTCTCATTAAGGCCACATGGCCACACTGTGTCTCTTAGTTCTTGCAAGCTAAGCTGGAATCAGTCTCTCTCATTAAGGCCACATGGCCACACTGTGTCTCTTAGTTCTTGCAAGCTAAGCTGGAGTCAGTCTCTCTCATTAAGGCCACATGGCCACACTGTGTCTCTTAGTTCTTGCAAGCTAAGCTGGAGTCAGTCTCTCTCATTAAGGCTACATGGCCACACTGTCTCTTAGTTCTTGCAAGCTAATCTGGAGTGAGTCTCTCATTAAGGCCACATGGCCACACTGTGTCTCTTAGTTCTTGCAAGCTAAGCTGGAGTGAGTCTCTCTCATTAAGGCCACATGGCCACACAGTGTATCTTAGTTCTTGCAAGTTAAGTTGGAGTCAGTCTCTCTCATTAAGGCCACATGGCCATACTGAGTCTCTTAGTTCTTGCAAGCTAAGCTGGAGTGAGTCTTTCTCATTAAGGCCACATGGCCACACAGTGTCTCTCAGTTCTTGCAAGTTAAGCTGGAATCAGTCTCTCTCATTAAGGCCACATGGCCACACTGTGTCTTTTAGTTCTTGCAAGCTAAGCTGGAGGCAGTCTCTCTCATTAAGGCCACATGGCCACACTGTGTCTTTTAGTTCTTGCAAGCTAAGCTGGAGTCAGTCTCTCTCATTAAGGCTACATGGCCACACTGTCTCTTAGTTCTTGCAAGCTAAGCTGGAGTGAGTCTCTCATTAAAGCCACATGGCCACACTGTGTCTCTTAGTTCTTGCAAGCTAAGCTGGAGTGAGTCTCTCTCATTAAGGCCACATGACCACACAGTGTCTCTTAGTTCTTGCAAGCTAAGTTGGAGTCAGTCTCTCTCATTAAGGCCACATGGCCACACTGAGTCTCTTAGTTCTTGCAAGCTAAGCTGGAGTGAGTCTCTCTCATTAAGGCCACATGGCCACACAGTGTCTCTTAGTTCTTGCAAGCTAAGCTGTAGTGAGTCTCTCTTATTAAGGCCACATGGCCACACTGTGTCTCTTAGTTCTTGCAAGCTAAGCTTGAGTCAGTCTCTCTCATTAAGGCCACATGGCCACACAGTGTCTCTTAGTTCTTGCAAGCTAAGCTGGAGTCAGTCTCTCTCATTAAGGCCACATGGCCACACTGTGTCTCTTAGTTCTTGCAAGCTAAGCTGGAATCAGTCTCTCTCATTAAGGCCACATGGCCACACTGTGTCTCTTAGTTCTTGCAAGCTAAGCTGGAGTCAGTCTCTCTCATTAAGGCCACATGGCCACACTGTGTCTCTTAGTTCTTGCAAGCTAAGCTGGAGTCAGTCTCTCTCATTAAGGCTACATGGCCACACTGTCTCTTAGTTCTTTCAAGCTAAGCTGGAGTGAGTCTCTCATTAAGGCCACATGGCCACACTGTGTCTCTTAGTTCTAGCAAGCTAAGCTGGAGTGAGTCTCTCTCATTAAGGCCACATGGCCACACAGTGTATCTTAGTTCTTGCAAGTTAAGTTGGAGTCAGTCTCTCTCATTAAGGGCACATGGCCATACTGAGTCTCTTAGTTCTTGCAAGCTAAGCTGGAGTGAGTCTTTCTCATTAAGGCCACATGGCCACACAGTGTCTCTTAGTTCTTGCAAGCTAAGCTGGAGTGAGTCTCTCTCATTAAGGCCACATGGCCACACTGTGTCTCTTAGTTCTTGCAAGCTAAGCTTGAGTCAGTCTCTCTCATTAAGGCCACATGGCCACACAGTGTCTCTTAGTTCTTGCAAGCTAAGCTGGAGTGAGTCTCTCTCATTAAGGCCACATGGCCACACAGTGTCTCTTAGTTCTTGCAAGCTAAGCTGGAGTCAGTATCTCTCATTAAGGCCACATGGCCACACTGTGTCTCTTAGTTCTTGCAAGCTAAGCTGGAGTGAGTCTCTCATTAAGGCCACATGGCCACACTGTGTCTCTTAGTTCTTGCAAGCTAAGCTGGAGTCAGTCTCTCTCATTAAGGCCACATGGCCACACTGTGTCTCTTAGTTCTTGCAAGCTAAGCTGGAGTCAGTCTCTCTCATTAAGGCCACATGGCCACACTGTCTCTTAGTTCCTGCAAGCTAAGCTGGAGTGAGTCTCTCATTAAGTCCACATGGCCACACTGTGTCTCTTAGTTCTTGCAAGCTAAGCTGGAGTGAGTCTCTCTCATTAAGGCCACATGGCCACACAGTGTATCTTAGTTCTTGCAAGTTAAGTTGGAGTCAGTCTCTCTCATTAAGGCCACATGGCCACACTGAGTCTCTTAGTTCTTGCAAGCTAAGCTGGAGTGAGTCTTTCTCATTAAGGCCACATGGCCACACTGTGTCTCTTAGTTCTTGCACGCTAAGCTTGAGTCAGTCTCTCTCATTAAGGCCACATGGCCAAACAGTGTCTCTTATTTCTTGCAAGCTAAGCTTGAGTCAGTCTCTCTCATTAAGGTCACATGGTCACACTGTGTCTCTTAGTTCTTGCAAGCTAAGCTGGAGTCAGTCTCTCTCATTAAGGCCACATGGCCACACAGTGTCTCTTAGTTCTTGCAAGCTAAGCTGGAGTCAGTCTCTCTCATTAAGGCTACATGGCCACACTGTCTCTTAGTTCTTGCAAGCTAAGCTGGAGTGAGTCTCTCATTAAGGCCACATGGCCACACTGAGTCTCTTAGTTCTTGCAAGCTAAGCTGGAGTCAGTCTCTCTCATTAAGGCTACATGGCCACACTGTCTCTTAGTTCTTGCAAGCTAAGCTGGAGTGAGTCTCTCATTAAGGCCACATGGCCACACTGTGTCTCTTAGTTCTTGCAAGCTAAGCTGGAGTGAGTCTCTCTCATTAAGGCCACATGGCCACACAGTGTATCTTAGTTCTTGCAAGTTAAGTTGGAGTCAGTCTCTCTCATTAAGGCCACATGGCCATACTGAGTCTCTTAGTTCTTGCAAGCTAAGCTGGAGTGAGTCTTTCTCATTAAGGCCACATGGCCACACAGTGTCTCTCAGTTCTTGCAAGTTAAGCTGGAATCAGTCTCTCTCATTAAGGCCACATGGCCACACTGTGTCTTTTAGTTCTTGCAAGCTAAGCTGGAGGCAGTCTCTCTCATTAAGGCCACATGGCCACACTGTGTCTCTTAGTTCTTGCAAGCTAAGCTGGAGTCAGTCTCTCTCATTAAGGCTACATGGCCACACTGTCTCTTAGTTCTTGCAAGCTAAGCTGGAGTGAGTCTCTCATTAAGGCCACATGGCCACACTGTGTCTCTTAGTTCTTGCAAGCTAAGCTAGAGTGAGTCTCTCTCATTAAGGCCACATGGCCACACAGTGTCTCTTAGTTCTTGCAAGCTAAGTTGGAGTCAGTCTCTCTCATTAAGGCCACATGGCCACACTGAGTCTCTTAGTTCTTGCAAGCTAAGCTGGAGTGAGTCTCTCTCATTAAGGCCACATGGCCACACAGTGTCTCTTAGTTCTTGCAAGCTAAGCTGTAGTGAGTCTCTCTTATTAAGGCCACATGGCCACACTGTGTCTCTTAGTTCTTGCAAGCTAAGCTTGAGTCAGTCTCTCTCATTAAGGCCACATGGCCACACAGTGTCTCTTAGTTCTTGCAAGCTAAGCTGGAGTCAGTCTCTCTCATTAAGGCCACATGGCCACACTGTGTCTCTTAGTTCTTTCAAGCTAAGCTGGAATCAGTCTCTCTCATTAAGGCCACATGGCCACACTGTGTCTCTTAGTTCTTGCAAGCTAAGCTGGAGTCAGTCTCTCTCATTAAGGCCACATGGCCACACTGTGTCTCTTAGTTCTTGCAAGCTAAGCTGGAGTCAGTCTCTCTCATTAAGGCTACATGGCCACACTGTCTCTTAGTTCTTTCAAGCTAAGCTGGAGTGAGTCTCTCATTAAGGCCACATGGCCACACTGTGTCTCTTAGTTCTAGCAAGCTAAGCTGGAGTGAGTCTCTCTCATTAAGGCCACATGGCCACACAGTGTATCTTAGTTCTTGCAAGTTAAGTTGGAGTCAGTCTCTCTCATTAAGGCCACATGGCCATACTGAGTCTCTTAGTTCTTGCAAGCTAAGCTGGAGTGAGTCTTTCTCATTAAGGCCACATGGCCACACAGTGTCTCTTAGTTCTTGCAAGCTAAGCTGGAGTAAGTCTCTCTCATTAAGGCCAAATGGCCACACTGTGTCTCTTAGTTCTTGCAAGCTAAGCTTGAGTCAGTCTCTCTCATTAAGGCCACATGGCCACACAGTGTCTCTTAGTTCTTGCAAGCTAAGCTGGAGTGAGTCTCTCTCATTAAGGCCACATGGCCACACAGTGTCTCTTAGTTCTTGCAAGCTAAGCTGGAGTCAGTCTCTCTCATTAAGGCCACATGGCCACACTGTGTCTCTTAGTTCTTGCAAGCTAAGCTTGAGTCAGTCTCTCTCATTAAGGCCACATGGCCACACAGTGTCTCTTAGTTCTTGCAAGCAAAGCTTGAGTCAGTCTCTCTCATTAAGGTCACATGGTCACACTGTGTCTCTTAGTTCTTGCAAGCTAAGCTGGAGTCTCTCTCATTAAGGCCACATGGCCACACAGTGTCTCTTAGTTCTTGCAAGCTTATCTGGAGTCAGTCTCATTAAGGTCACATGGTCACACTGTGTCTCTTAGTTCTTGCAAGCTAAGCTGGAGTCAGTCTCTCTCATTAAGGCCACATGGCCACACTGTGTCTCTTAGTTCTTGCAAGCTATGCTGGAATCAGTCACTCTCATTAAGGCCACATGGCCACACTGTGTCTCTTAGTTCTTGCAAGCTAAGCTGGAGTCAGTCTCTCTCATTAAGGCCACATGGCCACACTGTGTCTCTTAGTTCTTGCAAGCTAAGCTGGAGTCAGTCTCTCTCATTAAGGCCACATGGCCACACAGTGTATCTTAGTTCTTGCAAGTTAAGTTGGAGTCAGTCTCTCTCATTAAGGCCACATGGCCATACTGAATCTCTTAGTTCTTGCAAGCTAAGCTGGAGTGAGTCTTTCTCATTAAGGCCACATGGCCACACAGTGTCTCTTAGTTCTTGCAAGCTAAGCTGGAGTGAGTCTCTCTCATTAAGGCCACATGGCCACACTGTGTCTCTTAGTTCTTGCAAGCTAAGCTTGAGAGAGTCTCTCTCATTAAGGCCACATGGCCACACTGTGTCTCTTAGTTCTTGCAAGCTAAGCTTGAGTCAGTCTCTCTCATTAAGGCCACATGGCCACACAGTGTCTCTTAGTTCTTGCAAGCTAAGCTGGAGTCAGTCTCTCTCATTAAGGTCACATGGTCACACTGTGTCTCTTAGTTCTTGCAAGCTAAGCTGGAGTCAGTCTCTCTCATTAAGGCCACATGACCACACTGTGTCTCTTAGTTCTTGCAAGCTAAGCTGGAATCAGTCTCTCTCATTAAGGCCACATGGCCACACTGTGTCTCTTAGTTCTTGCAAGCTAAGCTGGAGTCAGTCTCTCTCATTAAGGCCACATGGCCACACTGTGTCTCTTAGTTCTTGCAAGCTAAGCTGGAGTCAGTCTCTCTCATTAAGGCTACATGGCCACACTGTCTCTTAGTTCTTGCAAGCTAAGCTGGAGTGAGTCTCTCATTAAGGCCACATGGCCACACTGTGTCTCTTAGTTCTTGCAAGCTAAGCTGGAGTGAGTCTCTCATTAAGGCCACATGGCCACACTGTGTCTCTTAGTTCTTGCAAGCTAAGCTGGAGTGAGTCTCTCTCATTAAGGCCACATGGCCACACAGTGTCTCTTAGTTCTTGCAAGTTAAGTTGGAGTCAGTCTCTCTCATTAAGGCCACATGGCCATACTGAGTCTCTTAGTTCTTGCAAGCTAAGCTGGAGTGAGTCTTTCTCATTAAGGCCACATGGCCACACAGTGTCTCTTAGTTCTTGCAAGTTAAGCTGGAATCAGTCTCTCTCATTAAGGCCACATGGCCACACTGTGTCTTTTAGTTCTTGCAAGCTAAGCTGGAGGCAGTCTCTCTCATTAAGGCCACATGGCCACACTGTGTCTCTTAGTTCTTGCAAGCTAAGCTGGAGTCAGTCTCTCTCATTAAGGCTACATGGCCACACTGTCTCTTAGTTCTTGCAAGCTAAGCTGGAGTGAGTCTCTCATTAAGGCCACATGGCCACACTGTGTCTCTTAGTTCTTGCAAGCTAAGCTGGAGTGAGTCTCTCTCATTAAGGCCACATGGCCACACAGTGTCTCTTAGTTCTTGCAAGCTAAGTTGGAGTCAGTCTCTCTCATTAAGACCACATGGCCACACTGAGTCTCTTAGTTCTTGCAAGCTAAGCTGCAGTGAGTCTCTCTCATTAAGGCCACATGGCCACACAGTGTCTCTTAGTTCTTGCAAGCTAAGCTGGAGTCAGTCTCTCTCATTAAGGCCACATGGCCACACTGTGTCTCTTAGTTCTTGCAAGCTAAGCTGGAATCAGTCTCTCTTATTAAGGCCACATGGCCACACTGTGTCTCTTAGTTCTTGCAAGCTAAGCTGGAGTCAGTCTCTCTCATTAAGGCCACATGGCCACACTGTGTCTCTTAGTTCTTGCAAGCTAAGCTGGAGTCAGTCTCTCTCATTAAGGCTACATGGCCACACTGTCTCTTAGTTCTTTCAAGCTAAGCTGGAGTGAGTCTCTCATTAAGGCCACATGGCCACACTGTGTCTCTTAGTTCTAGCAAGCTAAGCTGGAGTGAGTCTCTCTCATTAAGGCCACATGGCCACACTGTGTCTCTTAGTTCTTGCAAGCTAAGCTGGAATCAGTCTCTCTCATTAAGGCCACATGGCCACACTGTGTCTCTTAGTTCTTGCAAGCTAAGCTGGAGTCAGTCTCTCTCATTAAGGCCACATGGCCACACTGTGTCTCTTAGTTCTTGCAAGCTAAGCTGGAGTCAGTCTCTCTCATTAAGGCTACATGGCCACACTGTCTCTTAGTTCTTGCAAGCTAATCTGGAGTGAGTCTCTCATTAAGGCCACATGGCCACACTGTGTCTCTTAGTTCTTGCAAGCTAAGCTGGAGTGAGTCTCTCTCATTAAGGCCACATGGCCACACAGTGTATCTTAGTTCTTGCAAGTTAAGTTGGAGTCAGTCTCTCTCATTAAGGCCACATGGCCATACTGAGTCTCTTAGTTCTTGCAAGCTAAGCTGGAGTGAGTCTTTCTCATTAAGGCCACATGGCCACACAGTGTCTCTCAGTTCTTGCAAGTTAAGCTGGAATCAGTCTCTCTCATTAAGGCCACATGGCCACACTGTGTCTTTTAGTTCTTGCAAGCTAAGCTGGAGGCAGTCTCTCTCATTAAGGCCACATGGCCACACTGTGTCTTTTAGTTCTTGCAAGCTAAGCTGGAGTCAGTCTCTCTCATTAAGGCTACATGGCCACACTGTCTCTTAGTTCTTGCAAGCTAAGCTGGAGTGAGTCTCTCATTAAGGCCACATGGCCACACTGTGTCTCTTAGTTCTTGCAAGCTAAGCTGGAGTGAGTCTCTCTCATTAAGGCCACATGGCCACACAGTGTCTCTTAGTTCTTGCAAGCTAAGTTGGAGTCAGTCTCTCTCATTAAGGCCACATGGCCACACTGAGTCTCTTAGTTCTTGCAAGCTAAGCTGGAGTGAGTCTCTCTCATTAAGGCCACATGGCCACACAGTGTCTCTTAGTTCTTGCAAGCTAAGCTGTAGTGAGTCTCTCTTATTAAGGCCACATGGCCACACTGTGTCTCTTAGTTCTTGCAAGCTAAGCTTGAGTCAGTCTCTCTCATTAAGGCCACATGGCCACACAGTGTCTCTTAGTTCTTGCAAGCTAAGCTGGAGTCAGTCTCTCTCATTAAGGCCACATGGCCACACTGTGTCTCTTAGTTCTTGCAAGCTAAGCTGGAATCAGTCTCTCTCATTAAGGCCACATGGCCACACTGTGTCTCTTAGTTCTTGCAAGCTAAGCTGGAGTCAGTCTCTCTCATTAAGGCCACATGGCCACACTGTGTCTCTTAGTTCTTGCAAGCTAAGCTGGAGTCAGTCTCTCTCATTAAGGCCACATGGCCACACTGTCTCTTAGTTCCTGCAAGCTAAGCTGGAGTGAGTCTCTCATTAAGGCCACATGGCCACACTGTGTCTCTTAGTTCTTGCAAGCTAAGCTGGAGTGAGTCTCTCTCATTAAGGCCACATGGCCACACAGTGTATCTTAGTTCTTGCAAGTTAAGTTGGAGTCAGTCTCTCTCATTAAGGCCACATGGCCACACTGAGTCTCTTAGTTCTTGCAAGCTAAGCTGGAGTGAGTCTCTCTCATTAAGGCCACATGGCCACACAGTGTATCTTAGTTCTTGCAAGGTAAGCTGGAGTCAGTCTCTCTCATTAAGGTCACATGGGCACACTGTCTCTTAGTTCTTGCAAGCTAAGCTGGAGTCAGTCTCTCTCATTAAGGCCACATGGCCACACTGTGTCTCTTAGTTCTTGCAAGCTAAGCTGGAGTCAGTCTCTCTCATTAAGGCTACATGGCCACACTGTCTCTTAGTTCTTGCAAGCTAAGCTGGAGTGAGTCTCTCATTAAGGCCACATGGCCACACTGTGTCTCTTAGTTCTTGCAAGCTAAGCTGGAGTCAGTCTCTCTCATTAAGGCTACATGGCCACACTGTCTCTTAGTTCTTGCAAGCTAAGCTGGAGTGAGTCTCTCATTAAGGCCACATGGCCACACTGTGTCTCTTAGTTCTTGCAAGCTAAGCTTGAGTCAGTCTCTCTCATTAAGGTCACATGGTCACACTGTGTCTCTTAGTTCTTGAAAGCTAAGCTGGAGTCAGTCTCTCTCATTAAGGCCACATGGCCACACTGTGTCTCTTAGTTCTTGCAAGCTAAGCTGGAATCAGTCTCTCTCATTAAGGCCACATGGCCACACTGTGTCTCTTAGTTCTTGCAAGCTAAGCTGGAGTCAGTCTCTCTCATTAAGGCCACATGGCCACACTGTGTCTCTTAGTTCTTGCAAGCTAAGCTGGAGTCAGTCTCTCTCATTAAGGCTACATGGCCACACTGTCTCTTAGTTCTTGCAAGCTAAGCTGGAGTGAGTCTCTCATTAAGGCCACATGGCCACACTGTGTCTCTTAGTTCTAGCAAGCTAAGCTGGAGTGAGTCTCTCTCATTAAGGCCACATGGCCACACAGTGTATCTTAGTTCTTGCAAGTTAAGTTGGAGTCAGTCTCTCTCATTAAGGCCACATGGCCATACTGAGTCTCTTAGTTCTTGCAAGCTAAGCTGGAGTGAGTCTTTCTCATTAAGGCCACATGGCCACACAGTGTCTCTTAGTTCTTGCAAGCTAAGCTGGAGTGAGTCTCTCTCATTAAGGCCACATGGCCACACTGTGTCTCTTAGTTCTTGCAAGCTAAGCTGGAGTCAGTCTCTCTCATTAAGGCCACATGGCCACACAGTGTATCTTAGTTCTTGCAAGTTAAGTTGGAGTCAGTCTCTCTCATTGAGGCCACATGGCCATACTGAATCTCTTAGTTCTTGCAAGCTAAGCTGGAGTGAGTCTTTCTCATTAAGGCCACATGGCCACACAGTGTCTCTTAGTTCTTGCAAGCTAAGCTGGAGTGAGTCTCTCTCATTAAGGCCACATGGCCACACTGTGTCTCTTAGTTCTTGCAAGCTAAGCTTGAGAGAGTCTCTCTAATTAAGGCCACATGGCCACACTCTGTCTCTTAGTTCTTGCAAGCTAAGCTTGAGTCAGTCTCTCTCATTAAGGCCACATGGCCACACAGTGTCTCTTAGTTCTTGCAAGCTAAGCTGGAGTCAGTCTCTCTCATTAAGGTCACATGGTCACACTGTGTCTCTTAGTTCTTGCAAGCTAAGCTGGAGTCAGTCTCTCTCATTAAGGCCACATGGCCACACTGTGTCTCTTAGTTCTTGCAAGCTAAGCTGGAATCAGTCTCTCTCATTAAGGCCACATGGCCACACTGTGTCTCTTAGTTCTTGCAAGCTAAGCTGGAGTCAGTCTCTCTCATTAAGGCCACATGGCCACACTGTGTCTCTTAGTTCTTGCAAGCTAAGCTGGAGTCAGTCTCTCTCATTAAGGCCACATGGCCACACAGTGTATCTTAGTTCTTGCAAGTTAAGCTGGAGTGAGTCTCTCATTAAGGCCACATGGCCATACTGAGTCTCTTAGTTCTTGCAAGCTAAGCTGGAGTGAGTCTTTCTCATTAAGGCCACATGGCCACACAGTGTCTCTTAGTTCTTGCAAGCTAAGCTGGAGTGAGTCTCTCTCATTAAGGCCACATGGCCACACTGTGTCTCTTAGTTCTTGCAAGCTAAGCTTGAGTCAGTCTCTCTCATTAAGGCCACATGGCCACACAGTGTCTCTTAGTTCTTGCAAGCTAAGCTGGAGTGAGTCTCTCTCATTAAGGCCACATGGCCACACAGTGTCTCTTAGTTCTTGCAAGCTAAGCTGGAGTCAGTCTCTCTCATTAAGGCCACATGGCCACACTGTGTCTCTTAGTTCTTGCAAGCTAAGCTGGAGTGAGTCTCTCATTAAGGCCACATGGCCACACTGTGTCTCTTAGTTCTTGCAAGCTAAGCTGGAGTCAGTCTCTCTCATTAAGGCCACATGGCCACACTGTGTCTCTTAGTTCTTGCAAGCTAAGCTGGAGTCAGTCTCTCTCATTAAGGCCACATGGCCACACTGTCTCTTAGTTCCTGCAAGCTAAGCTGGAGTGAGTCTCTCTCATTAAGGCCACATGGCCACACAGTGTATCTTAGTTCTTGCAAGCTAAGCTGGAGTGAGTCTCTCTCATTAAGGCCACATGGCCACACTGTGTCTCTTAGTTCTTGCAAGCTAAGCTTGAGAGAGTCTCTCTAATTAAGGCCACATGGCCACACTCTGTCTCTTAGTTCTTGCAAGCTAAGCTTGAGTCAGTCTCTCTCATTAAGGCCACATGGCCACACAGTGTCTCTTAGTTCTTGCAAGCTAAGCTGGAGTCAGTCTCTCTCATTAAGGTCACATGGTCACACTGTGTCTCTTAGTTCTTGCAAGCTAAGCTGGAGTCAGTCTCTCTCATTAAGGCCACATGGCCACACTGTGTCTCTTAGTTCTTGCAAGCTAAGCTGGAATCAGTCTCTCTCATTAAGGCCACATGGCCACACTGTGTCTCTTAGTTCTTGCAAGCTAAGCTGGAGTCAGTCTCTCTCATTAAGGCCACATGGCCACACTGTGTCTCTTAGTTCTTGCAAGCTAAGCTGGAGTCAGTCTCTCTCATTAAGGCCACATGGCCACACAGTGTATCTTAGTTCTTGCAAGTTAAGCTGGAGTGAGTCTCTCATTAAGGCCACATGGCCATACTGAGTCTCTTAGTTCTTGCAAGCTAAGCTGGAGTGAGTCTTTCTCATTAAGGCCACATGGCCACACAGTGTCTCTTAGTTCTTGCAAGCTAAGCTGGAGTGAGTCTCTCTCATTAAGGCCACATGGCCACACTGTGTCTCTTAGTTCTTGCAAGCTAAGCTTGAGTCAGTCTCTCTCATTAAGGCCACATGGCCACACAGTGTCTCTTAGTTCTTGCAAGCTAAGCTGGAGTGAGTCTCTCTCATTAAGGCCACATGGCCACACAGTGTCTCTTAGTTCTTGCAAGCTAAGCTGGAGTCAGTCTCTCTCATTAAGGCCACATGGCCACACTGTGTCTCTTAGTTCTTGCAAGCTAAGCTGGAGTGAGTCTCTCATTAAGGCCACATGGCCACACTGTGTCTCTTAGTTCTTGCAAGCTAAGCTGGAGTCAGTCTCTCTCATTAAGGCCACATGGCCACACTGTGTGTCTTAGTTCTTGCAAGCTAAGCTGGAGTCAGTCTCTCTCATTAAGGCCACATGGCCACACTGTGTCTCTTAGTTCTTGCAAGCTAAGCTGGAGTGAGTCTCTCTCATTAAGGCCACATGGCCACACAGTGTATCTTAGTTCTTGCAAGTTTAGTTGGAGTCAGTCTCTCTCATTAAGGCCACATGGCCACACTGAGTCTCTTAGTTCTTGCAAGCTAAGCTGGAGTCAGTCTCTCTCATTAGGGCCACATGGCCACACAGTGTCTCTTATTTCTTGCAAGCTAAGCTTGAGTCAGTCTCTCTCATTAAGGTCACATGGTCACACTGTGTCTCTTAGTTCTTGCAAGCTAAGCTGGAGTCAGTCTCTCTCATTAAGGCCACATGGCCACACAGTGTCTCTTAGTTCTTGCAAGCTTATCTGGAGTCAGTCTCTCTCATTAAGGTCACATGGTCACACTGTGTCTCTTAGTTCTTGCAAGCTAAGCTGGAGTCAGTCTCTCTCATTAAGGCCACATGGCCACACTGTGTCTCTTAGTTTTTGCAAGCTATGCTGGAATCAGTCTCTCTCATTAAGGCCACATGGCCACACTGTGTCTCTTAGTTCTTGCAAGCTAAGCTGGAGTCAGTCTCTCTCATTAAGGCCACATGGCCACACTGTGTCTCTTAGTTCTTGCAAGCTAAGCTGGAGTCAGTCTCTCTCATTAAGGCCACATGGCCACACTGTCTCTTAGTTCCTGCAAGCTAAGCTGGAGTGAGTCTCTCATTAAGGCCACATGGCCACACTGTGTCTCTTAGTTCTTGCAAGCTAAGCTGGAGTGAGTCTCTCTCATTAAGGCCACATGGCCACACAGTGTATCTTAGTTCTTGCAAGTTTAGTTGGAGTCAGTCTCTCTCATTAAGGCCACATGGCCACACTGAGTCTCTTAGTTCTTGCAAGCTAAGCTGGAGTCAGTCTCTCTCATTAGGGCCACATGGCCACACAGTGTCTCTTATTTCTTGCAAGCTAAGCTTGAGTCAGTCTCTCTCATTAAGGTCACATGGTCACACTGTGTCTCTTAGTTCTTGCAAGCTAAGCTGGAGTCAGTCTCTCTCATTAAGGCCACATGGCCACACAGTGTCTCTTAGTTCTTGCAAGCTTATCTGGAGTCAGTCTCTCTCATTAAGGTCACATGGTCACACTGTGTCTCTTAGTTCTTGCAAGCTAAGCTGGAGTCAGTCTCTCTCATTAAGGCCACATGGCCACACTGTGTCTCTTAGTTTTTGCAAGCTATGCTGGAATCAGTCTCTCTCATTAAGGCCACATGGCCACACTGTGTCTCTTAGTTCTTGCAAGCTAAGCTGGAGTCAGTGTCTCTCATTAAAGCCACATGGCCACACTGTGTCTCTTAGTTCTTGCAAGCTAAGCTGGAGTCAGTCTCTCTCATTAAGGCCACATGGCCACACAGTGTATCTTAGTTCTTGCAAGTTAAGTTGGAGTCAGTCTCTCTCATTGAGGCCACATGGCCATACTGAATCTCTTAGTTCTTGCAAGCTAAGCTGGAGTGAGTCTTTCTCATTAAGGCCACATGGCCACACAGTGTCTCTTAGTTCTTGCAAGCTAAGCTGGAGTGAGTCTCTCTCATTAAGGCCACATGGCCACACTGTGTCTCTTAGTTCTTGCAAGCTAAGCTTGAGTCAGTCTCTCTCATTAAGGCCACATGGCCACACAGTGTCTCTTAGTTCTTGCAAGCTAAGCTTGAGTCAGTCTCATTAAGGTCACATGGTCACACTGTGTCTCTTAGTTCTTGCAAGCTAAGCTGGAGTCAGTCTCTCTCATTAAGGCTACATGGCCACACAGTGTCTCTTAGTTCTTGCAAGCTTATCTGGAGTCAGTCTCTCTCATTAAGGTCACATGGTCACACTGTGTCTCTTAGTTCTTGCAAGCTAAGCTGGAGTCAGTCTCTCTCATTAAGGCCACATGGCCACACTGTGTCTCTTAGTTCTTGCAAGCTATGCTGGAATCAGTCTCTCTCATTGAGGCCACATGGCCATACTGAATCTCTTAGTTCTTGCAAGCTAAGCTGGAGTGAGTCTTTCTCATTAAGGCCACATGGCCACACAGTGTCTCTTAGTTCTTGCAAGCTAAGCTGGAGTGAGTCTCTCTCATTAAGGCCACATGGCCACACTGTGTCTCTTAGTTCTTGCAAGCTAAGCTTGAGTCAGTCTCTCTCATTAAGGCCACATGGCCACACTGTCTCTTAGTTCCTGCAAGCTAAGCTGGAGTGAGTCTCTCATTAAGGCCACATGGCCACACTGTGTCTCTTAGTTCTTGCAAGCTAAGCTGGAGTGAGTCTTTCTCATTAAGGCCACATGGCCACACTGTGTCTCTTAGTTCTTGCAAGCTAAGCTTGAGTCAGTCTCTCTCATTAAGGCCACATGGCCACACAGTGTCTCTTAGTTCTTGCAAGCTAAGCTTGAGTCAGTCTCTCTCATTAAGGTCACATGGTCACACTGTGTCTCTTAGTTCTTGCAAGCTAAGCTGGAGTCAGTCTCTCTCATTAAGGCCACATGGCCACACTGTGTCTCTTAGTTCTTGCAAGCTATGCTGGAATCAGTCTCTCTCATTAAGGCCACATGGCCACACTGTGTCTCTTAGTTCTTGCAAGCTAAGCTGGAGTCAGTCTCTCTCATTAAGGCCACATGGCCACACTGTGTCTCTTAGTTCTTGCAAGCTAAGCTGGAGTCAGTCTCTCTCATTAAGGCCACATGGCCACACAGTGTATCTTAGTTCTTGCAAGTTAAGTTGGAGTCAGTCTCTCTCATTGAGGCCACATGGCCATACTGAATCTCTTAGTTCTTGCAAGCTAAGCTGGAGTGAGTCTTTCTCATTAAGGCCACATGGCCACACAGTGTCTCTTAGTTCTTGCAAGCTAAGCTGGAGTGAGTCTCTCTCATTAAGGCCACATGGCCACACAGTGTCTCTTAGTTCTTGCAAGCTAAGCTTGAGTCAGTCTCTCTCATTAAGGTCACATGGTCACACTGTGTCTCTTAGTTCTTGCAAGCTAAGCTGGAGTCAGTCTCTCTCATTAAGGCCACATGGCCACACAGTGTCTCTTAGTTCTTGCAAGCTAAGCTGGAGTGAGTCTCTCTCATTAAGGCCACATGGCCACACAGTGTCTCTTAGTTCTTGCAAGCTAAGCTGGAGTCAGTCTCTCTCATTAAGGCCACATGGCCACACTGTGTCTCTTAGTTCTTGCAAGCTAAGCTGGAGTGAGTCTCTCATTAAGGCCACATGGCCACACTGTGTCTCTTAGTTCTTGCAAGCTAAGCTGGAGTCAGTCTCTCTCATTAAGGCCACATGGCCACACTGTGTCTCTTAGTTCTTGCAAGCTAAGCTGGAGTCAGTCTCTCTCATTAAGGCCACATGGCCACACTGTCTCTTAGTTCCTGCAAGCTAAGCTGGAGTGAGTCTCTCATTAAGGCCACATGGCCACACTGTGTCTCTTAGTTCTTGCAAGCTAAGCTGGAGTGAGTCTCTCTCATTAAGGCCACGTGGCCACACAGTGTATCTTAGTTCTTGCAAGTTAAGTTGGAGTCAGTCTCTCTCATTAAGGCCACATGGCCACACTGAGTCTCTTAGTTCTTGCAAGCTAAGCTGGAGTGAGTCTTTCTCATTAAGGCCACATGGCCACACTGTGTCTCTTAGTTCTTGCAAGCTTATCTGGAGTCAGTCTCTCTCATTAAGGTCACATGGTCACACTGTGTCTCTTAGTTCTTGCAAGCTAAGCTGGAGTCAGTCTCTCTCATTAAGGCCACACTGTGTCTCTTAGTTTTTGCAAGCTATGCTGGAATCAGTCTCTCTCATTAAGGCCACATGGCCACACTGTGTCTCTTAGTTCTTGCAAGCTAAGCTGGAGTCAGTGTCTCTCATTAAGGCCACATGGCCATACTGAATCTCTTAGTTCTTGCAAGCTAAGCTGGAGTGAGTCTTTCTCATTAAGGCCACATGGCCACACAGTGTCTCTTAGTTCTTGCAAGCTAAGCTGGAGTGAGTCTCTCTCATTAAGGCCACATGGCCACACTGTGTCTCTTAGTTCTTGCAAGCTAAGCTTGAGTCAGTCTCTCTCATTAAGGCCACATGGCCACACAGTGTCTCTTAGTTCTTGCAAGCTAAGCTTGAGTCAGTCTCTCTCATTAAGGTCACATGGTCACACTGTGTCTCTTAGTTCTTGCAAGCTAAGCTGGAGTCAGTCTCTCTCATTAAGGCCACATGGCCACACAGTGTCTCTTAGTTCTTGCAAGCTTATCTGGAGTCAGTCTCTCTCATTAAGGTCACATGGTCACACTGTGTCTCTTAGTTCTTGCAAGCTAAGCTGGAGTCAGTCTCTCTCATTAAGGCCACATGGCCACACTGTGTCTCTTAGTTCTTGCAAGCTATGTTGGAATCAGTCTCTCTCATTGAGGCCACATGGCCATACTGAATCTCTTAGTTCTTGCAAGCTAAGCTGGAGTGAGTCTTTCTCATTAAGGCCACATGGCCACACAGTGTCTCTTAGTTCTTGCAAGCTAAGCTGGAGTGAGTCTCTCTCATTAAGGCCACATGGCCACACTGTGTCTCTTAGTTCTTGCAAGCTAAGCTTGAGTCAGTCTCTCTCATTAAGGCCACATGGCCACACTGTCTCTTAGTTCCTGCAAGCTAAGCTGGAGTGAGTCTCTCATTAAGGCCACATGGCCACACTGTGTCTCTTAGTTCTTGCAAGCTAAGCTGGAGTGAGTCTTTCTCATTAAGGCCACATGGCCACACTGTGTCTCTTAGTTCTTGCAAGCTAAGCTTGAGTCAGTCTCTCTCATTAAGGCCACATGGCCACACTGTGTCTCTTAGTTCTTGCAAGCTATGCTGGAATCAGTCTCTCTCATTAAGGCCACATGGCCACACTGTGTCTCTTAGTTCTTGCAAGCTAAGCTGGAGTCAGTCTCTCTCATTAAGGCCACATGGCCACACTGTGTCTCTTAGTTCTTGCAAGCTAAGCTGGAGTCAGTCTCTCTCATTAAGGCCACATGGCCACACAGTGTATCTTACTTCTTGCAAGTTAAGTTGGAGTCAGTCTCTCTCATTGAGGCCACATGGCCATACTGAATCTCTTAGTTCTTGCAAGCTAAGCTGGAGTGAGTCTTTCTCATTAAGGCCACATGGCCACACAGTGTCTCTTAGTTCTTGCAAGCTAAGCTGGAGTGAGTCTCTCTCATTAAGGCCACATGGCCACACAGTGTCTCTTAGTTCTTGCAAGCTAAGCTTGAGTCAGTCTCTCTCATTAAGGTCACATGGTCACACTGTGTCTCTTAGTTCTTGCAAGCTAAGCTGGAGTCAGTCTCTCTCATTAAGGCCACATGGCCACACAGTGTCTCTTAGTTCTTGCAAGCTTATCTGGAGTCAGTCTCATTAAGGTCACATGGTCACACTGTGTCTCTTAGTTCTTGCAAGCTAAGCTGGAGTCAGTCTCTCTCATTAAGGCCACATGGCCACACTGTGTCTCTTAGTTCTTGCAAGCTATGCTGGAATCAGTCTCTCTCATTAAGGCCACATGGCCACACTGTGTCTCTTAGTTCTTGCAAGCTAAGCTGGAGTCAGTCTCTCTCATTAAGGCCACATGGCCACACTGTGTCTCTTAGTTCTTGCAAGCTAAGCTGGAGTCAGTCTCTCTCATTAAGGCCACATGGCCACACAGTGTATCTTAGTTCTTGCAAGTTAAGTTGGAGTCAGTCTCTCTCATTGAGGCCACATGGCCATACTGAATCTCTTAGTTCTTGCAAGCTAAGCTGGAGTGAGTCTTTCTCATTAAGGCCACATGGCCACACAGTGTCTCTTAGTTCTTGCAAGCTAAGCTGGAGTGAGTCTCTCTCATTAAGGCCACATGGCCACACTGTGTCTCTTAGTTCTTGCAAGCTAAGCTTGAGAGAGTCTCTCTCATTAAGGCCACATGGCCACACTGTGTCTCTTAGTTCTTGCAAGCTAAGCTTGAGTCAGTCTCTCTCATTAAGGCCACATGGCCACACAGTGTCTCTTAGTTCTTGCAAGCTAAGCTGGAGTCAGTCTCTCTCATTAAGGTCACATGGTCACACTGTGTCTCTTAGTTCTTGCAAGCTAAGCTGGAGTCAGTCTCTCTCATTAAGGCCACATGGCCACACTGTGTCTCTTAGTTCTTGCAAGCTAAGCTGGAATCAGTCTCTCTCATTAAGGCCACATGGCCACACTGTGTCTCTTAGTTCTTGCAAGCTAAGCTGGAGTCAGTCTCTCTCATTAAGGCCACATGGCCACACTGTGTCTCTTAGTTCTTGCAAGCTAAGCTGGAGTCAGTCTCTCTCATTAAGGCTACATGGCCACACTGTCTCTTAGTTCTTGCAAGCTAAGCTGGAGTGAGTCTCTCATTAAGGCCACATGGCCACACTGTGTCTCTTAGTTCTTGCAAGCTAAGCTGGAGTGAGTCTCTCTCATTAAGGCCACATGGCCACACAGTGTATCTTAGTTCTTGCAAGTTAAGTTGGAGTCAGTCTCTCTCATTAAGGCCACATGGCCATACTGAGTCTCTTAGTTCTTGCAAGCTAAGCTGGAGTGAGTCTTTCTCATTAAGGCCACATGGCCACACAGTGTCTCTTAGTTCTTGCAAGTTAAGCTGGAATCAGTCTCTCTCATTAAGGCCACATGGCCACACTGTGTCTTTTAGTTCTTGCAAGCTAAGCTGGAGGCAGTCTCTCTCATTAAGGCCACATGGCCACACTGTGTCTCTTAGTTCTTGCAAGCTAAGCTGGAGTCAGTCTCTCTCATTAAGGCTACATGGCCACACTGTCTCTTAGTTCTTGCAAGCTAAGCTGGAGTGAGTCTCTCATTAAGGCCACATGGCCACACTGTGTCTCTTAGTTCTTGCAAGCTAAGCTGGAGTGAGTCTCTCTCATTAAGGCCACATGGCCACACAGTGTCTCTTAGTTCTTGCAAGCTAAGCTGGAGTGAGTCTCTCTCATTAAGGCCACATGGCCACACAGTGTCTCTTAGTTCTTGCAAGCTAAGCTGTAGTGAGTCTCTCTCATTAAGGCCACATGGCCACACTGTGTCTCTTAGTTCTTGCAAGCTAAGCTTGAGTCAGTCTCTCTCATTAAGGCCACATGGCCACACAGTGTCTCTTAGTTCTTGCAAGCTAAGCTGGAGTCAGTCTCTCTCATTAAGGTCACATGGTCACACTGTGTCTCTTAGTTCTTGCAAGCTAAGCTGGAGTCAGTCTCTCTCATTAAGGCCACATGGCCACACTGTGTCTCTTAGTTCTTGCAAGCTAAGCTGAAATCAGTCTCTCTCATTAAGGCCACATGGCCACACTGTGTCTCTTAGTTCTTGCAAGTTAAGTTGGAGTCAGTCTCTCTCATTAAGGCCACATGGCCATACTGAGTCTCTTAGTTCTTGCAAGCTAAGCTGGAGTGAGTCTTTCTCATTAAGGCCACATGGCCACACAGTGTCTCTTAGTTCTTGCAAGTTAAGCTGGAATCAGTCTCTCTCATTAAGGCCACATGGCCACACTGTGTCTTTTAGTTCTTGCAAGCTAAGCTGGAGGCAGTCTCTCTCATTAAGGCCACATGGCCACACTGTGTCTCTTAGTTCTTGCAAGCTAAGCTGGAGTCAGTCTCTCTCATTAAGGCTACATGGCCACACTGTCTCTTAGTTCTTGCAAGCTAAGCTGGAGTGAGTCTCTCATTAAGGCCACATGGCCACACTGTGTCTCTTAGTTCTTGCAAGCTAAGCTGGAGTGAGTCTCTCTCATTAAGGCCACATGGCCACACAGTGTCTCTTAGTTCTTGCAAGCTAAGTTGGAGTCAGTCTCTCTCATTAAGGCCACATGGCCACACTGAGTCTCTTAGTTCTTGCAAGCTAAGCTGGAGTGAGTCTCTCTCATTAAGGCCACATGGCCACACAGTGTCTCTTAGTTCTTGCAAGCTAAGCTGTAGTGAGTCTCTCTCATTAAGGCCACATGGCCACACTGTGTCTCTTAGTTCTTGCAAGCTAAGCTTGAGTCAGTCTCTCTCATTAAGGCCACATGGCCACACAGTGTCTCTTAGTTCTTGCAAGCTAAGCTGGAGTCAGTCTCTCTCATTAAGGTCACATGGTCACACTGTGTCTCTTAGTTCTTGCAAGCTAAGCTGGAGTCAGTCTCTCTCATTAAGGCCACATGGCCACACTGTGTCTCTTAGTTCTTGCAAGCTAAGCTGAAATCAGTCTCTCTCATTAAGGCCACATGGCCACACTGTGTCTCTTAGTTCTTGCAAACTAAGCTGGAGTCAGTCTCTCTCATTAAGGCCACATGGCCACACTGTGTCTCTTAGTTCTTGCAAGCTAAGCTGGAGTCAGTCTCTCTCATTAAGGCTACATGGCCACACTGTCTCTTAGTTCTTGCAAGCTAAGCTGGAGTGAGTCTCTCATTAAGGCCACATGGCCACACTGTGTCTCTTAGTTCTAGCAAGCTAAGCTGGAGTGAGTCTCTCTCATTAAGGCCACATGGCCACACAGTGTCTCTTAGTTCTTGCAAGCTAAGCTGGAGTGAGTCTCTCTCATTAAGGCCACATGGCCACACAGTGTCTCTTAGTTCTTGCAAGCTAAGCTGGAGTCAGTCTCTCTCATTAAGGCCACATGGCCACACTGTGTCTCTTAGTTCTTGCAAGCTAAGCTGGAGTGAGTCTCTCATTAAGGCCACATGGCCACACTGTGTCTCTTAGTTCTTGCAAGCTAAGCTGGAGTCAGTCTCTCTCATTAAGACCACATGGCCACACTGTGTCTCTTAGTTCTTGCAAGCTAAGCTGGAGTCAGTCTCTCTCATTAAGGCCACATGGCCACACTGTCTCTTAGTTCCTGCAAGCTAAGCTGGAGTGAGTCTCTCATTAAGGCCACATGGCCACACTGTGTCTCTTAGTTCTTGCAAGCTAAGCTGGAGTGAGTCTCTCTCATTAAGGCCACATGGCCACACAGTGTATCTTAGTTCTTGCAAGTTAAGTTGGAGTCAGTCTCTCTCATTAAGGCCACATGGCCACACTGAGTCTCTTAGTTCTTGCAAGCTAAGCTGGAGTGAGTCTCTCATTAAGGCCACATGGCCACACTGTGTCTCTTAGTTCTTGCAAGCTAAGCTGGAGTCAGTCTCTCTCATTAAGGCCACATGGCCACACTGTGTCTCTTAGTTCTTGCAAGCTAAGCTGGAGTCAGTCTCTCTCATTAAGGCCACATGGCCACACTGTCTCTTAGTTCCTGCAAGCTAAGCTGGAGTGAGTCTCTCATTAAGGCCACATGGCCACACTGTGTCTCTTAGTTCTTGCAAGCTAAGCTGGAGTGAGTCTCTCTCATTAAGGCCACGTGGCCACACAGTGTATCTTAGTTCTTGCAAGTTAAGTTGGAGTCAGTCTCTCTCATTAAGGCCACATGGCCACACTGAGTCTCTTAGTTCTTGCAAGCTAAGCTGGAGTGAGTCTTTCTCATTAAGGCCACATGGCCACACTGTGTCTCTTAGTTCTTGCAAGCTTATCTGGAGTCAGTCTCTCTCATTAAGGTCACATGGTCACACTGTGTCTCTTAGTTCTTGCAAGCTAAGCTGGAGTCAGTCTCTCTCATTAAGGCCACACTGTGTCTCTTAGTTTTTGCAAGCTATGCTGGAATCAGTCTCTCTCATTAAGGCCACATGGCCACACTGTGTCTCTTAGTTCTTGCAAGCTAAGCTGGAGTCAGTGTCTCTCATTAAGGCCACATGGCCATACTGAATCTCTTAGTTCTTGCAAGCTAAGCTGGAGTGAGTCTTTCTCATTAAGGCCACATGGCCACACAGTGTCTCTTAGTTCTTGCAAGCTAAGCTGGAGTGAGTCTCTCTCATTAAGGCCACATGGCCACACTGTGTCTCTTAGTTCTTGCAAGCTAAGCTTGAGTCAGTCTCTCTCATTAAGGCCACATGGCCACACAGTGTCTCTTAGTTCTTGCAAGCTAAGCTTGAGTCAGTCTCTCTCATTAAGGTCACATGGTCACACTGTGTCTCTTAGTTCTTGCAAGCTAAGCTGGAGTCAGTCTCTCTCATTAAGGCCACATGGCCACACAGTGTCTCTTAGTTCTTGCAAGCTTATCTGGAGTCAGTCTCTCTCATTAAGGTCACATGGTCACACTGTGTCTCTTAGTTCTTGCAAGCTAAGCTGGAGTCAGTCTCTCTCATTAAGGCCACATGGCCACACTGTGTCTCTTAGTTCTTGCAAGCTATGTTGGAATCAGTCTCTCTCATTGAGGCCACATGGCCATACTGAATCTCTTAGTTCTTGCAAGCTAAGCTGGAGTGAGTCTTTCTCATTAAGGCCACATGGCCACACAGTGTCTCTTAGTTCTTGCAAGCTAAGCTGGAGTGAGTCTCTCTCATTAAGGCCACATGGCCACACTGTGTCTCTTAGTTCTTGCAAGCTAAGCTTGAGTCAGTCTCTCTCATTAAGGCCACATGGCCACACTGTCTCTTAGTTCCTGCAAGCTAAGCTGGAGTGAGTCTCTCATTAAGGCCACATGGCCACACTGTGTCTCTTAGTTCTTGCAAGCTAAGCTGGAGTGAGTCTTTCTCATTAAGGCCACATGGCCACACTGTGTCTCTTAGTTCTTGCAAGCTAAGCTTGAGTCAGTCTCTCTCATTAAGGCCACATGGCCACACTGTGTCTCTTAGTTCTTGCAAGCTATGCTGGAATCAGTCTCTCTCATTAAGGCCACATGGCCACACTGTGTCTCTTAGTTCTTGCAAGCTAAGCTGGAGTCAGTCTCTCTCATTAAGGCCACATGGCCACACTGTGTCTCTTAGTTCTTGCAAGCTAAGCTGGAGTCAGTCTCTCTCATTAAGGCCACATGGCCACACAGTGTATCTTAGTTCTTGCAAGTTAAGTTGGAGTCAGTCTCTCTCATTGAGGCCACATGGCCATACTGAATCTCTTAGTTCTTGCAAGCTAAGCTGGAGTGAGTCTTTCTCATTAAGGCCACATGGCCACACAGTGTCTCTTAGTTCTTGCAAGCTAAGCTGGAGTGAGTCTCTCTCATTAAGGCCACATGGCCACACAGTGTCTCTTAGTTCTTGCAAGCTTATCTGGAGTCAGTCTCATTAAGGTCACATGGTCACACTGTGTCTCTTAGTTCTTGCAAGCTAAGCTGGAGTCAGTCTCTCTCATTAAGGCCACATGGCCACACTGTGTCTCTTAGTTCTTGCAAGCTATGCTGGAATCAGTCTCTCTCATTAAGGCCACATGGCCACACTGTGTCTCTTAGTTCTTGCAAGCTAAGCTGGAGTCAGTCTCTCTCATTAAGGCCACATGGCCACACTGTGTCTCTTAGTTCTTGCAAGCTAAGCTGGAGTCAGTCTCTCTCATTAAGGCCACATGGCCACACAGTGTATCTTAGTTCTTGCAAGTTAAGTTGGAGTCAGTCTCTCTCATTGAGGCCACATGGCCATACTGAATCTCTTAGTTCTTGCAAGCTAAGCTGGAGTGAGTCTTTCTCATTAAGGCCACATGGCCACACAGTGTCTCTTAGTTCTTGCAAGCTAAGCTGGAGTGAGTCTCTCTCATTAAGGCCACATGGCCACACTGTGTCTCTTAGTTCTTGCAAGCTAAGCTTGAGAGAGTCTCTCTCATTAAGGCCACATGGCCACACTGTGTCTCTTAGTTCTTGCAAGCTAAGCTTGAGTCAGTCTCTCTCATTAAGGCCACATGGCCACACAGTGTCTCTTAGTTCTTGCAAGCTAAGCTGGAGTCAGTCTCTCTCATTAAGGTCACATGGTCACACTGTGTCTCTTAGTTCTTGCAAGCTAAGCTGGAGTCAGTCTCTCTCATTAAGGCCACATGGCCACACTGTGTCTCTTAGTTCTTGCAAGCTAAGCTGGAATCAGTCTCTCTCATTAAGGCCACATGGCCACACTGTGTCTCTTAGTTCTTGCAAGCTAAGCTGGAGTCAGTCTCTCTCATTAAGGCCACATGGCCACACTGTGTCTCTTAGTTCTTGCAAGCTAAGCTGGAGTCAGTCTCTCTCATTAAGGCTACATGGCCACACTGTCTCTTAGTTCTTGCAAGCTAAGCTGGAGTGAGTCTCTCATTAAGGCCACATGGCCACACTGTGTCTCTTAGTTCTTGCAAGCTAAGCTGGAGTGAGTCTCTCTCATTAAGGCCACATGGCCACACAGTGTATCTTAGTTCTTGCAAGTTAAGTTGGAGTCAGTCTCTCTCATTAAGGCCACATGGCCATACTGAGTCTCTTAGTTCTTGCAAGCTAAGCTGGAGTGAGTCTTTCTCATTAAGGCCACATGGCCACACAGTGTCTCTTAGTTCTTGCAAGTTAAGCTGGAATCAGTCTCTCTCATTAAGGCCACATGGCCACACTGTGTCTTTTAGTTCTTGCAAGCTAAGCTGGAGGCAGTCTCTCTCATTAAGGCCACATGGCCACACTGTGTCTCTTAGTTCTTGCAAGCTAAGCTGGAGTCAGTCTCTCTCATTAAGGCTACATGGCCACACTGTCTCTTAGTTCTTGCAAGCTAAGCTGGAGTGAGTCTCTCATTAAGGCCACATGGCCACACTGTGTCTCTTAGTTCTTGCAAGCTAAGCTGGAGTGAGTCTCTCTCATTAAGGCCACATGGCCACACAGTGTCTCTTAGTTCTTGCAAGCTAAGTTGGAGTCAGTCTCTCTCATTAAGGCCACATGGCCACACTGAGTCTCTTAGTTCTTGCAAGCTAAGCTGGAGTGAGTCTCTCTCATTAAGGCCACATGGCCACACAGTGTCTCTTAGTTCTTGCAAGCTAAGCTGTAGTGAGTCTCTCTCATTAAGGCCACATGGCCACACTGTGTCTCTTAGTTCTTGCAAGCTAAGCTTGAGTCAGTCTCTCTCATTAAGGCCACATGGCCACACAGTGTCTCTTAGTTCTTGCAAGCTAAGCTGGAGTCAGTCTCTCTCATTAAGGTCACATGGTCACACTGTGTCTCTTAGTTCTTGCAAGCTAAGCTGGAGTCAGTCTCTCTCATTAAGGCCACATGGCCACACTGTGTCTCTTAGTTCTTGCAAGCTAAGCTGAAATCAGTCTCTCTCATTAAGGCCACATGGCCACACTGTGTCTCTTAGTTCTTGCAAGTTAAGTTGGAGTCAGTCTCTCTCATTAAGGCCACATGGCCATACTGAGTCTCTTAGTTCTTGCAAGCTAAGCTGGAGTGAGTCTTTCTCATTAAGGCCACATGGCCACACAGTGTCTCTTAGTTCTTGCAAGTTAAGCTGGAATCAGTCTCTCTCATTAAGGCCACATGGCCACACTGTGTCTTTTAGTTCTTGCAAGCTAAGCTGGAGGCAGTCTCTCTCATTAAGGCCACATGGCCACACTGTGTCTCTTAGTTCTTGCAAGCTAAGCTGGAGTCAGTCTCTCTCATTAAGGCTACATGGCCACACTGTCTCTTAGTTCTTGCAAGCTAAGCTGGAGTGAGTCTCTCATTAAGGCCACATGGCCACACTGTGTCTCTTAGTTCTTGCAAGCTAAGCTGGAGTGAGTCTCTCTCATTAAGGCCACATGGCCACACAGTGTCTCTTAGTTCTTGCAAGCTAAGTTGGAGTCAGTCTCTCTCATTAAGGCCACATGGCCACACTGAGTCTCTTAGTTCTTGCAAGCTAAGCTGGAGTGAGTCTCTCTCATTAAGGCCACATGGCCACACAGTGTCTCTTAGTTCTTGCAAGCTAAGCTGTAGTGAGTCTCTCTCATTAAGGCCACATGGCCACACTGTGTCTCTTAGTTCTTGCAAGCTAAGCTTGAGTCAGTCTCTCTCATTAAGGCCACATGGCCACACAGTGTCTCTTAGTTCTTGCAAGCTAAGCTGGAGTCAGTCTCTCTCATTAAGGTCACATGGTCACACTGTGTCTCTTAGTTCTTGCAAGCTTATCTGGAGTCAGTCTCTCTCATTAAGGCCACATGGCCACACTGTGTCTCTTAGTTCTTGCAAGCTAAGCTGAAATCAGTCTCTCTCATTAAGGCCACATGGCCACACTGTGTCTCTTAGTTCTTGCAAGTTAAGTTGGAGTCAGTCTCTCTCATTAAGGCCACATGGCCATACTGAGTCTCTTAGTTCTTGCAAGCTAAGCTGGAGTGAGTCTTTCTCATTAAGGCCACATGGCCACACAGTGTCTCTTAGTTCTTGCAAGTTAAGCTGGAATCAGTCTCTCTCATTAAGGCCACATGGCCACACTGTGTCTTTTAGTTCTTGCAAGCTAAGCTGGAGGCAGTCTCTCTCATTAAGGCCACATGGCCACACTGTGTCTCTTAGTTCTTGCAAGCTAAGCTGGAGTCAGTCTCTCTCATTAAGGCTACATGGCCACACTGTCTCTTAGTTCTTGCAAGCTAAGCTGGAGTGAGTCTCTCATTAAGGCCACATGGCCACACTGTGTCTCTTAGTTCTTGCAAGCTAAGCTGGAGTGAGTCTCTCTCATTAAGGCCACATGGCCACACAGTGTCTCTTAGTTCTTGCAAGCTAAGTTGGAGTCAGTCTCTCTCATTAAGGCCACATGGCCACACTGAGTCTCTTAGTTCTTGCAAGCTAAGCTGGAGTGAGTCTCTCTCATTAAGGCCACATGGCCACACAGTGTCTCTTAGTTCTTGCAAGCTAAGCTGTAGTGAGTCTCTCTCATTAAGGCCACATGGCCACACTGTGTCTCTTAGTTCTTGCAAGCTAAGCTTGAGTCAGTCTCTCTCATTAAGGCCACATGGCCACACAGTGTCTCTTAGTTCTTGCAAGCTAAGCTGGAGTCAGTCTCTCTCATTAAGGTCACATGGTCACACTGTGTCTCTTAGTTCTTGCAAGCTAAGCTGGAGTCAGTCTCTCTCATTAAGGCCACATGGCCACACTGTGTCTCTTAGTTCTTGCAAGCTAAGCTGAAATCAGTCTCTCTCATTAAGGCCACATGGCCACACTGTGTCTCTTAGTTCTTGCAAGTTAAGTTGGAGTCAGTCTCTCTCATTAAGGCCACATGGCCATACTGAGTCTCTTAGTTCTTGCAAGCTAAGCTGGAGTGAGTCTTTCTCATTAAGGCCACATGGCCACACAGTGTCTCTTAGTTCTTGCAAGTTAAGCTGGAATCAGTCTCTCTCATTAAGGCCACATGGCCACACTGTGTCTTTTAGTTCTTGCAAGCTAAGCTGGAGGCAGTCTCTCTCATTAAGGCCACATGGCCACACTGTGTCTCTTAGTTCTTGCAAGCTAAGCTGGAGTCAGTCTCTCTCATTAAGGCTACATGGCCACACTGTCTCTTAGTTCTTGCAAGCTAAGCTGGAGTGAGTCTCTCATTAAGGCCACATGGCCACACTGTGTCTCTTAGTTCTTGCAAGCTAAGCTGGAGTGAGTCTCTCTCATTAAGGCCACATGGCCACACAGTGTCTCTTAGTTCTTGCAAGCTAAGTTGGAGTCAGTCTCTCTCATTAAGGCCACATGGCCACACTGAGTCTCTTAGTTCTTGCAAGCTAAGCTGGAGTGAGTCTCTCTCATTAAGGCCACATGGCCACACAGTGTCTCTTAGTTCTTGCAAGCTAAGCTGTAGTGAGTCTCTCTCATTAAGGCCACATGGCCACACTGTGTCTCTTAGTTCTTGCAAGCTAAGCTTGAGTCAGTCTCTCTCATTAAGGCCACATGGCCACACAGTGTCTCTTAGTTCTTGCAAGCTAAGCTGGAGTCAGTCTCTCTCATTAAGGTCACATGGTCACACTGTGTCTCTTAGTTCTTGCAAGCTAAGCTGGAGTCAGTCTCTCTCATTAAGGCCACATGGCCACACTGTGTCTCTTAGTTCTTGCAAGCTAAGCTGAAATCAGTCTCTCTCATTAAGGCCACATGGCCACACTGTGTCTCTTAGTTCTTGCAAACTAAGCTGGAGTCAGTCTCTCTCATTAAGGCCACATGGCCACACTGTGTCTCTTAGTTCTTGCAAGCTAAGCTGGAGTCAGTCTCTCTCATTAAGGCTACATGGCCACACTGTCTCTTAGTTCTTGCAAGCTAAGCTGGAGTGAGTCTCTCATTAAGGCCACATGGCCACACTGTGTCTCTTAGTTCTAGCAAGCTAAGCTGGAGTGAGTCTCTCTCATTAAGGCCACATGGCCACACAGTGTCTCTTAGTTCTTGCAAGCTAAGCTGGAGTGAGTCTCTCTCATTAAGGCCACATGGCCACACAGTGTCTCTTAGTTCTTGCAAGCTAAGCTGGAGTCAGTCTCTCTCATTAAGGCCACATGGCCACACTGTGTCTCTTAGTTCTTGCAAGCTAAGCTGGAGTGAGTCTCTCATTAAGGCCACATGGCCACACTGTGTCTCTTAGTTCTTGCAAGCTAAGCTGGAGTCAGTCTCTCTCATTAAGGCCACATGGCCACACTGTGTCTCTTAGTTCTTGCAAGCTAAGCTGGAGTCAGTCTCTCTCATTAAGGCCACATGGCCACACTGTCTCTTAGTTCCTGCAAGCTAAGCTGGAGTGAGTCTCTCATTAAGGCCACATGGCCACACAGTGTCTCTTAGTTCTTGCAAGCTTATCTGGAGTCAGTCTCTCTCATTAAGGTCACATGGTCACACTGTGTCTCTTAGTTCTTGCAAGCTAAGCTGGAGTGAGTCTCTCTCATTAAGGCCACATGGCCACACTGTGTCTCTTAGTTCTTGCAAGCTAAGCTTGAGTCAGTCTCTCTCATTAAGGCCACATGGCCACACAGTGTCTCTTAGTTCTTGCAAGCTAAGCTGGAGTGAGTCTCTCTCATTAAGGCCACATGGCCACACAGTGTCTCTTAGTTCTTGCAAGCTAAGCTGGAGTCAGTCTCTCTCATTAAGGCCACATGGCCACACTGTGTCTCTTAGTTCTTGCAAGCTAAGCTGGAGTGAGTCTCTCATTAAGGCCACATGGCCACACTGTGTCTCTTAGTTCTTGCAAGCTAAGCTGGAGTCAGTCTCTCTCATTAAGGCCACATGGCCACACTGTGTCTCTTAGTTCTTGCAAGCTAAGCTGGAGTCAGTCTCTCTCATTAAGGCCACATGGCCACACTGTCTCTTAGTTCCTGCAAGCTAAGCTGGAGTGAGTCTCTCATTAAGGCCACATGGCCACACTGTCTCTTAGTTCTTGCAAGCTAAGCTGGAGTGAGTCTCTCTCATTAAGGCCACATGGCCACACAGTGTATCTTAGTTCTTGCAAGTTAAGTTGGAGTCAGTCTCTCTCATTAAGGCCACATGGCCACACTGAGTCTCTTAGTTCTTGCAAGCTAAGCTGGAGTGAGTCTTTCTCATTAAGGCCACATGGCCACACTGTGTCTCTTAGTTCTTGCAAGCTAAGCTTGAGTCAGTCTCTCTCATTAAGGCCACATGGCCACACAGTGTCTCTTATTTCTTGCAAGCTAAGCTTGAGTCAGTCTCTCTCATTAAGGTCACATGGTCACACTGTGTCTCTTAGTTCTTGCAAGCTAAGCTGGAGTCAGTCTCTCCCATTAAGGCCACATGGCCACACAGTGTCTCTTAGTTCTTGCAAGCTTATCTGGAGTCAGTCTCTCTCATTAAGGTCACATGGTCACACTGTGTCTCTTAGTTCTTGCAAGCTAAGCTGGAGTCAGTCTCTCTCATTAAGGCCACATGGCCACACTGTGTCTCTTAGTTTTTGCAAGCTATGCTGGAATCAGTCTCTCTCATTAAGGCCACATGGCCACACTGTGTCTCTTAGTTCTTGCAAGCTAAGCTGGAGTCAGTGTCTCTCATTAAGGCCACATGGCCACACTGTGTCTCTTAGTTCTTGCAAGCTAAGCTGGAGTCAGTCTCTCTCATTAAGGCCACATGGCCACACAGTGTATCTTAGTTCTTGCAAGTTAAGTTGGAGTCAGTCTCTCTCATTGAGGCCACATGGCCATACTGAATCTCTTAGTTCTTGCAAGCTAAGCTGGAGTGAGTCTTTCTCATTAAGGCCACATGGCCACACAGTGTCTCTTAGTTCTTGCAAGCTAAGCTGGAGTGAGTCTCTCTCATTAAGGCCACATGGCCACACTGTGTCTCTTAGTTCTTGCAAGCTAAGCTTGAGTCAGTCTCTCTCATTAAGGCCACATGGCCACACAGTGTCTCTTAGTTCTTGCAAGCTAAGCTTGAGTCAGTCTCTCTCATTAAGGTCACATGGTCACACTGTGTCTCTTAGTTCTTGCAAGCTAAGCTGGAGTCAGTCTCTCTCATTAAGGCCACATGGCCACACAGTGTCTCTTAGTTCTTGCAAGCTTATCTGGAGTCAGTCTCTCTCATTAAGGTCACATGGTCACACTGTGTCTCTTAGTTCTTGCAAGCTAAGCTGGAGTCAGTCTCTCTCATTAAGGCCACATGGCCACACTGTGTCTCTTAGTTCTTGCAAGCTATGCTGGAATCAGTCTCTCTCATTAAGGCCACATGGCCACACTGTGTCTCTTAGTTCTTGCAAGCTAAGCTAGAGTCAGTGTCTCTCATTAAGGCCACATGGCCACACTGTGTCTCTTAGTTCTTGCAAGCTAAGCTGGAGTCAGTCTCTCTCATTAAGGCCACATGGCCACACAGTGTATCTTAGTTCTTGCAAGTTAAGTTGGAGTCAGTCTCTCTCATTGAGGCCACATGGCCATACTGAATCTCTTAGTTCTTGCAAGCTAAGCTGGAGTGAGTCTTTCTCATTAAGGCCACATGGCCACAGTGTCTCTTAGTTCTTGCAAGCTAAGCTGGAGTGAGTCTCTCTCATTAAGGCCACATGGCCACGCTGTGTCTCTTAGTTCTTGCAAGCTAAGCTGGAGTCAGTCTCTCTCATTAAGGTCACATGGTCACACTGTGTCTCTTAGTTCTTGTAAGCTAAGCTGGAGTGAGTCTCTCTCATTAAGGCCACATGGCCACACTGTGTCTCTTAGTTCTTGCAAGCTAAGCTGGAATCAGTCTCTCTCATTAAGGCCACATGGCCACACTGTGTCTCTTAGTTCTTGCAAGCTAAGCTGGATTGAGTCTCTCATTAAGGCCACATGGCCACACTGTGTCTCTTAGTTCTTGCAAGCTAAGCTGAAGTGAGTCTCTCTCATTAAGGCCACATGGTCACACAGTGTATCTTAGTTCTTGCAAGTTAAGTTGGAGTCAGTCTCTCTCATTAAGGCCACATGGCCACGCTGAGTCTCTTAGTTCTTGCAAGCTAAGCTGGAGTGAGTCTTTCTCATTAAGGCCACATGGCCACACAGTGTCTCTTAGTTCTTGTAAGCTAAGCTGGAGTGAGTCTCTCTCATTAAGGCCACATGGCCACACTGTGTCTCTTAGTTCTTTCAAGCTAAGCTTGAGTCAGTCTCTCTCATTAAGGCCACATGGCCACACAGTGTCTCTTAGTTCTTGCAAGCTAAGCTGGAGTCAGTCTCTCTCATTAAGGTCACATGGTCACACTGTGTCTCTTAGTTCTTGCAAGCTAAGCTGGAGTCAGTCTCTCTCATTAAGGCCACATGGCCACACTGTGTCTCTTAGTTCTTGCAAGCTAATCTGGAGTCAGTCTCTCTCATTAAGGCCACATGGCCACACTGTGTCTCTTAGTTCTTGCAAGCTAAGCTGGAGTCAGTCTCTCTCATTAAGGCCACATGGCCACACTGTGTCTCTTAGTTCTTGCAAGCTAAGCTGGAGTCAGTCTCTCTCATTAAGGCCACATGGCCACACTGTCTCTTAGTTCTTGCAAGCTAAGCTGGAGTGTGGCTCTCATTAAGGCCACATGGCCACACTGTGTCTCTTAGTTCTTGCAAGCTAAGCTGGAGTGAGTCTCTCTCATTAAGGCCACATGGCCACACAGTGTCTCTTAGTTCTTGCAAGCTAAGCTGGAGTGAGTCTCTCTCATTAAGTCCACATGGCCACACTGTGTCTCTTAGTTCTTGCAAGCTAAGCTGGAGTGAGTCTCTCATTAAGGCCACATGGCCACACTGTGTCTCTTAGTTCTTGCAAGTTAAGCTGGAGTGAGTCTCTCTCATTAAGGCCACATGGCCACACAGTGTCTCTTAGTTCTTGCAAGCTAAGCTGGAGTGAGTATCTCATTAAGGCCACATGGCCACACTGTGTCTCTTAGTTCTTGCAAGCTAAGCTGGAGTCAGTCTCTTTTCGACATGTCTCACCAAGTTCAGTAATAATAATGTTCCAGTTTCTCTATATGTTTTTAAATTTAGATTTCAATAAATCTACATTTAAAAATCCACAAATCTGGCTGCCTCCTGATGACGCTGGTTGTAATTACTGGCGAAACGTCGTACTCAGATTGTTAATATTGTGGCTTTGCTCTCTAACACACAACCGGTGTGCTGTACTAGTAACGAATTGGCATGTTCTGTTTAATTGACAAACCTTACTAATTGGCTGTGTCGGGTGGTGGTGGGTTTACCGACATATTTTTATATTTACGCGATCTTACCCAATAAACCTGTATTATGTAAAAATATATTTATTTTCCCCCTTTCTTTTTGGACAGTTTCAAATCTCTAACGTCTTTCAAATTGTTCTGATGTACAGTGCTACATTTCAAATTGCTGTCATGTTTGCAACGGGTTGTTTAAAATATATTTAAATGGTGTAGATTCACGTTTAAACTCGCTTCGAATCTGCATTCATCATTTTCTTCTTTAGCAGTCCGTAACCACAATTGGTACATCGATGCATGATCCATTTGATTATGGTTTGTTGGTCTTAATTTATCAATTAAAATGTTATTGAGTGTGCCAAATCCTAAAGAGTGGCGTTTGAGTCGACCTTATTTATATTCACATCTGAAACGCCTGTGCACATGAATGTAATCCAGTTACACACTCTCCTACTTGTTCATCAACTCTCTTCGTGGTGTAGATTTGATGGCTTGTATAGCAACCATAAACAAACACAACAAGTCCGGGTGACTCATGATCCATGACTCACGATGCCAGTGGGCCAGGTTTCACTCTCAACTCTCTACCTGTGTGGCATGAATAAAACGCACCTGTAAATTTGACCTGAAATGATTGCACAAAAATTGCCCCGCCTTCATGCGATGTTTATCCTCCACTGTTTATCTGGCTTTGACCTGAATTATATAAAAGTGTGGCTCTGCAACTGCTGTAGAGTCACATTGGTATAAACACATTTTACAATATGAACAGCGCATCTAAAACGCGTACTATTTTATGTATTGTTTAACAAGTGTGTTTACAAATCCACACTGAGAAACACGATGATTGACAGAGGGGAGTAGATTATGTTTTCGATAGTGTATTTAAATAGAGCTACTGTAGCTAAGTAGTTTTCAGTTTTAAAGGCATAGTTTAACAAGACAACACTTGCCACCATCCTTCAAACCCATTGGTGAAAAAGACCACAGTTTATGTTTACATTATAATATGTTTACATTATATATAATATATAATATAATGTTTACATTATATATAATATAATGTTTATATATAATATATAATATAATGTTTACATTATAATACAATGTTTACATTATATATAATATAATGTTTATATTATAATATAATGTTTACATTATATATATAATATAATGTTTATATATAATATATAATATAATGTTTACATTATAATACAATGTTTACATTATATATAATATAATGTTTATGCAAGAGCCGGAGACTTATGGGACCCCGGGGTCCCACCATAAGGTTCATATGAATGGTTACCTAATAACTTTTGAAACACGGTAATCGCTGTGAAGTGCAGTTTCCAATTCTTATTGTTGACTCAATCTCTCTGGACTTTCTATGCAATATGAAGAAGGGTCATTGCCCGAAACGTCGCTTATCGGATTTTTTCCCTTTTTCAAGGCACCAGTGCTACTGATGCATGAATTTGTTTGGTATTTGAAATGATACGAAGGCTCAGCAAGTGATTCCTTGCAGACATAAACAGAAGCGATACGCGCCACCCCAGCCACCCATGTCGCGAATCAATCGATTATCGCGATTGAGGGCTCGTGAATAAATTCTAGATTCAACGCCTTGTTTTAAAACGTGAACACAGCCGGCTCTAGTGACTGGAGTGGGTGGGTGCTGGACAATGTGAAACAATGACACGCAACGTATACAAATCTAAAACATAAATTCTTACGCACGCGATCCGGTGTGCATATCGCGATCTTCAGGATGAATGATCACGTCCGAATCAATGCATCGTCGTTGCTCCCCTAGCATGCGCTCTGCGTAACCCGCTCGTGTTGTTGTTGTTGTCTGCGGCAGAGTTTAGGACCTTCGTGGCCAAGAGCCGCAGCTCCCGAGGCAAAGGAGTGATGGCACGCTTCAAGGTGCCGGACTTGCTGAAGCATCTCATGGAACGATACGGGGCTCCGGATATTCACGATCTGGGCATCCGTATCACCAGCATACCTCTGGGCATTTCCGTACGTGCCGTGCCTGCGTGTACGAGCGTGTGTGTGTGTGTGTACGTGTGTATGCATTGCGTCGCTTGTTGACTGCGAATTGTATTATTATTGGATGCCTCAAGTTATACTCTTTGGTTCTTTCGGTAAAGTCACGTAGGTATAAAATAAAATAAATCACGACGTTTTGGGCGCGACACAAGCGTCCGTCATCAGGTGATAAAGCCTTGGTGTGCTGCTGAGGCAGACTGTTTTAAATTGTTTGAAATGTGTGTAGCCCATGGGTCATAAAGAAGTGTCCAGGGCTAGTGATGTTAACGTGAGAAATTAGCGTGTAACTGTAAGGTAGGAAAGCGGCCTCCTCCTCGATTTTACGTGACTTTACCGAAAGAACCAAAGAGTGTGGATTCCTGCAGTCGCGAAAGCTTCAAATCAAGATTGCCTCAAGTATGTATTGTTGTTGCCCTTGAGGGGGTTTACTTTCTGAATTAAATGCGTTCTGGAATTGCTGACACACAGCCACAACGTACATGTCGCTGTGTTCACACCTGAGAGTGACACTGCATCAGCCTTTTACCAATATTCCCCCGCCCCTGCGTTTGCCTTACACGGCCACAATGCTGAGCTATCCTCAGTTGCTCAGGCACACAAGTTTCACACCTATCTCCCTGTCAAGTGAATGTGGTGTATCCTTTTGTCATGCAGTCTGAGACAGACTTCCAACACGACTTCAGTTTTGGGGGTGCAGTGCTGTGACAAGAGCACTGAAGTAACTGCTCGTGTAAGTACATCATGTTAATATATATCGTATTGAAGGTTGAGGCCTATTTCACTGTACCGTTCCTTACAGAAATATTCTTTCCCGAGTCTTTGTGCATTTGTCGCTTGTTTCAGAGGTTCGCGATTCGATCCCAGGAGTCGCCCTAGTTAATATTGCGGGTGTATTATCCAAAACTGCATTTCTATATGCTTCACAAATAATGTAAAAAAAAAAATCCCGTGTTGTTATTAATGAATGAGGAGGACATGTGTGCTGGCGTCAGAATCAAAATTTGCAAATCTAAACAAGTACTCAGAAATGACTGGATTGGGTCAAACCACATGTATATATGTTGAACTTCTTTTGCACTGTACGTAGCCAACTGTGCTAATCGGAGGTGTGGAGGGCAACAAACTGAACACAAAAAGCAGTTCTAAAGAAATTGTTTTCAATCTAGATTTAAAAGTGCATAGCTCCAATGGCTTCCTAATATCGGAAGGAAGAGCATTCCAGTTGGCCGCAGAAGCCCATCTGAAAGCGAGTGATGTGGTAACTGTCTTTGTTCGATGGCTTGCCAAAAGCCACTGCTGCTAGGATGATCCACCAATCCCATCTCTCGATTGCAATCGTGCATTAGCAGCACACCTTGCATTCGCTGTTGAACCACTCGTCCATCACGTGTTCCATCATCGCAACTACAGCACTGCCCTGCACCTGTGGCCGCCACAGTTGCTAACATTGTGTTGTTTGTTTAGGTGATCGGCAAGGCCCGGAAAGGTGAGCGGGAGGCGATGGACCGTGGGCTGGCTCGCATCGAGTGTGACATCAAGCAGGAGGTGGAGGGCCGGCCACACAAGATCAAGAAATACCTGTTGGAGTCGTTCCCCTTGCCAGGGACGAGCGCCGATCTTCGCCGACAGTTCACGACACAGCCGGCGACCGAGATGGTGCTGCAGGTCTTCCAGAACGCCGAGGACATCTTTGTGAATAAGCTGAAGAAGGTGGGGGCCATGGCGTCTGGACTTAATGCAACAAAATTACCGTGCGAGAAAGTTCATGCATTTGCTTACATTTGTCAAAGATTTTCCATAATACATTTGTCCTCGGAATTATTTAATGAGTGATAATCGCCATACGTTTCAAGTCTGTGGATACTTCCACCATTATCAAAAAACTTTCTCTACCACTGAATTAACTCTCCTCTATAATATTTAGGGCCATCGCTTTCACAAAATTCAGTCACACGTTGAGACAAAAGTAAGGGGGGGCATTGAAATTGGTCGGACATCTATGCATGTGTCACCCTCTATTTGTCCCAACAGAGTGATATGGCTGCAAGTGGTTGGGGTCCTTTATTGTTTCCACCAACAGTGTGTGCAGGACTTCCTGGGGCAGGTGAAAGGGGACACGCTGGCCGGGAAGCTGTTTCAGTTGGCTCTGTGCTGTGGCTCCCTCGAGACTCCTCGCGACCTTGTGGTCAAGGAGAAACCGGCCGCGTTTCTCGGCAACATCAGCACTCCCGACACCAGACCGCCGCTTCTTCCGGGGAGTAAGGAGACAAATTTTCACATACAGTAGACTCTCGATTATCCGCGCTAATTACGGGGAAGATGGCTGCGGATGATAAAAAATCTCGGATGATCCAAATATATCTATTTTCTGTGGATCTCTATGCCACAAACTAACGATCAACCGATCGATGCACGTGGTCGGTGATAAAACTTTCCTGCTCCCGAGCAGAAGACTCGGCCCTCTAAGTGGATAGCAGAGCCACGCCAATCACCATCAATCAAACTCCACCCACTGTTGTAAAGATATGCAACTACTGTACTGTCGAGGTGATCACGTAGATTTCGGATTCATGGGCGCACATATTTGCTCGATATAAGCACGTGACTTGTAACAAACATTTCCAAGAATTACAATGTATAACTATTTTTAGATTATTAATTTGGGCCTAAGGGAAAATCCATGAGTTATTAATAAGTAAAAATCTCATGTGCGTGGTTAATCCGCAAATCAGATAAACCGCACACGGATAATCAAGAGTCTACTGGATTGCACGCGCGCTGAATTGTCGTAGCTTCTCTAAACACCTTATTTCACATCTCGTCTCGATTATTACTAATGCATTAGTAAGAGTTTGGCATATCACGACGCATCAGTTTGTCAAATTTACATCGAGATGACCCGGGTGGCTGAGAGAGATTATTAGCATTGAGCTGGAAACGCTGAGATCCTGGGTTCGAATCTGGGTAACCACCTGTGATTAAACTTGCTTTTGTCAAGTGCAGCCAGTTGATGGTCTCAGCTCGGTCATTAATGACTGTCAAAAAAACCCAAGACATACTAAATAAATGGCTATGCACTTAATTTGACCAAGTCCAATATCGGCTCAACAGAGTGGGTGGGAATGTGCTTCCCTTTACTCTGTGGACCAGAGGTCACTAGAAGCAATGTCAGAGGTAGCTTTGTGATGTTCTCTTCTGCGGGCCATTCTCCAATAGGACGGGTTCCGCTGCTCCGTGAGAGATCCGAGTGGATACTCCGTCTCATTACACGATATCGAAAGCACAATCTGAATAAAATGTAGTTTCTTGTATTGTACATAGGGGGTCAGACCACGGAGGACCTTCAGAATGCTGAGTGTGATCTTGAAATTAATCCTGGACTGGTTCGGGGGATAGTTGAACAATTCGAATATTGGGGCGATATCGTCTTGCATACGGGTGCGAGAAGTCTGCCAGTGGTTTTTTTAGTCCATCTAGATTTTTGGGTTAAATCATGTAAACATGCACTCAATAATACGCTTTAATATGCACTATTTATGTGACCTAACCCAAAAATCTCTATTATGGGTAATATTGGTCGCGAAGGCCTTCGTGTTAAACTTGTTTTTTGAGTCATCTGGAGAGTGATGATGAAACTTATCGGGAGGCCGTAGATGAGACGTGGGGGGTGGGAGGGCAGAGAGAGAGTTGCAGTTGTTGAGCCTATTGGAGCGAGTTACAGCATCGTTGTCCTCTCCTGCAATGGCATTGCTTGTCTCCTTCACAGAGGCGGTAGCCAAGCATCTGGTCCGTCTGCTGAGCCACGCAAGTAAGATGGCAGAGCCCCTGGGCCTACCCGCGCTGTCACGCGTGGAGAAGCAGCTTGCCGAGCTTTTGACTCGCGCAACCTCCCCAGCCTGGGCCTCGGCTCCTTCTTGGACATCCTCCATCGCAACGCACAGGTGCGTACGTGGCGTGCGTGAGCCCACCCGCCTCCAGCTGGTAGGAGGCAGTACAGCAAGTAGGTGTACGACACTGCCCGTGCAAAGTTTGAGTGTACTTATCGCCTCCGAGTGGCGCTCAATGTTAAGTTTGTTTCCAAAATTGTGCGCGGTAATATTAGTTTATTATTACCAACTTAAAACTCATTTGTCGATAACTCAAATACGTTTAAGCGTTATTTAATCACTGCCAATGCAGAGCACAACAAAGTGTCACGTAAGATGCATGGGTTTTCTCTTGTCACTCTTAAAAAATATCTGTGAATTTGGCAAACATCCCAAAGGTAGATATTGAAAATCACCGTTAAAATTGAGTGTACAGCGGTGACATTCAGATAAAATATATGATAACACTATATATGCAAAGTGGACGGGTGGCTCAGAGATCAAAGCGGTGCGTTGGCAATAATGAGATTCTGGGCTTGAATCTGGATTTTGACTGCTTGGGTTGAAACCGAGGTCTCAAGTCTTATCAAGTCGATCGTCCGAGCCCCGTCACCAGCGACTGCACAAAATTACAGTCTCATTAAACTTGGGTTTTGCACTTCATTTTCCTAATTCCATCTCTGAGAATAACAATTTCAGCTTGACTCTCGTGCGCCGCACAATCTCATAACACAGCTAATGTGAAAGTGTTGGCTCCTATTGTGTACAAGATAAAAGGTCACCCACCGCATTTTATGACACAGGGCCTGCACGGCTATGCGAGATTTACGAATGGATTATTTATTTGTCTCTTGACATTACGCCGATAGCGCATTTGGAAAACTAAAATTGAGAACGAATTTTGTGTTAATTTGCAAACTTAAATCTGTATTATTTAATCAGTTTTCGTGCACTGCATTGTGAGATGCAGCTCCATGCATATCGTTTAGCTTTAAGCCGGTGTTTGCCTTGCAGTCGCCTCGGTGTCAACCAACTGATGTTGACGGATTTGTTGTGTCTGTGGTAGCTGTTGGAGGAGACTGGGGTTGTGATCTCCGTCCTGGGTGGATCTGGAGGCAGAGAGAGGAGCCGGAGAGCGGCAGCCCTCTCCCCGCGAGCGAGGAGTCGAGTAGCGGCTGCTCTCACTCGAGCGAGGAGTCCGGAGCCCGCAGCCTCGAGATCAGCCCTCCCCCGGGTGGGGAGCCGGGGGCCCGCGTCCCCCACAACTGACAACCTGTGTACCAACTGGCTGAGCGAGAGTTTGTGTGTATTTGAGCGTAATCGTGCCAGTGTTTAGCTGTACCAGGGAGTTTGATGCAGCAGAGTGTTTCGGTGTAGCAGGGTGTCTGGATTGTGCCGGCACACTATCCTTCTATCCGTAATGTCGTAGGGTGAGGTCCATTAAAAGTTTACTCGGACCCCAACCTGTCAAAGCGCCTAATCATGGAACGTGGTTCTCAACATCGTCCCTCACCCATGCTACGTACCTTTGAGACGTCCTGCTTTTACAAATGTTGATGAACTGGAGGGCAAAGGTCTGGAGGACCCCACATGGAGTCTGGTTTCTCACACCCGAGCCTCCTGTGACATTTCTGGAGGCTTCTCTGGGATCTTTGTCCCATTTATTGAGTGCGTATTTGGCTTACTTCTGGCTTCATCCCAAGACGTCATCCAGTTGGGAAATACCCGAAGGTTGTGGGAGTCGCCCCGTGCTTCAGTTTATTTCCAACCCTCGCAATGGCCGGATGCTCACCAGCCGGAAGTCTTTTGCTGCATACACCACGACCGAGGTGTTGAGAGCAGCCATCTCGTGGCTGGTCAGCAATGGAGATGGTATTATCAATTAGGGGAGCGTGAGTCTGTGGCGTTGGTGGTGCTGCTGTCACGGAGGCGACACGAGTTTAGGAAATTCAGTTTTGTGGGTTTCCTGTAGCGAGCACTGAAAGATCCTCCCTTCCTCTTTCTCCACCCTTTGTCTGTTGTCTCCATGTCCCCGTTCAACTCTTTCTACGCCGCTTTCCTTGAATGTGCAGCCGCCTTTACGGCCTCCCCTCTCCCCTTCTCTCCACCTCCAACCCATCTCCGTCGTAATCTCCTCCCCTTTGTTCAGGCTCTTCCCTTTCTTCCTCAGTCTATGGATGGGGTTATTGTTTATCCGGCTCTTATACAAAAAATGGAGCTTATTTTAGCCTTTGAATAGGATTTTGTTTTCTTCCGGTAGCGTGTTGCGCACCTAGGGAAGATTGAGCCACGCCACCGGTTCCCATTATCAAAATCTTTGTCAACTTGTCTCCCTCGGTAGGAATGCCTTTCCTTCTTCAGGAGGCAATTGTTTCTCTCTCACCTCCGTTATTTCTTCCGATGCGCTTTCTTAATCTCGCTTGCTGTGTGTCTCGACTCTATCATTCAACAAGGGCAAATTTAAAAATTTGCTTTTTTTCCTCCACTGCTTTACCACTATACCTCCTGAGTGGGTACTCGGAGTTTCATCTAATGTACTATTTGATGGGTCGCTTCCACACAGCACAAAGGCGGTAGCTATCCGAACGGTAAATTTTTTTTTCAATTTCGATAGATTCTCGAATTATTCTTGACCAGCAGTAGCTAGTTTTGCACAGAACTTCAACATTAAAATCAACTGAGTGTCCTTGTTGGCACGTGTGCTCTGCTACTGCTGAACACGGGTGCCAACAAATAATACATTATTTAAATGCATGCCTATAAAGGGCACCATACTTCAATAGGGATTACCATTGGTACGGCTATTTTAATACACAATAGACAGGAAGGACAAGATCAAAATGCTCTCATAATGCACATGCATAATGTACGTTGACTCGGTAATCTCCCCCCCCCCCCACTTTGCGCGAGAGTGTCACAAATCTGGCTGTCGCCTGATGAAGCTAGTTGTAATTACTGGCAAAACGTCGTACTCCGATTATAAATGTTGTGGCTTGGCTCTCCAAAGTACCAGTGACGAATTGGCTTGTTCTGTTTCCGTGACAACCCTTACTAGTTGGCTGTATCGAGTGGTGGCGGGTTTTAACGACACGTTTATATATGTACGCGATCTAACCCAAAAAACACCTCTATGGATGATATTGGGCCCGAAAGCCTACGTGTTAAACCAAAATTTAAAATATATACAAAATAACAATAATTTCTAGTTTTCCTCATTCACATCGTGATTCGTATGAAAAGACATGATATGATTGAGACATGTTAAATCATAAACTATTTATTAATATATACAGATAGTCCTCGACTGCAATGTCCTTGTCCACGTGCAAACAGCGTTAGGATAGCAGCCTCCTTTAAAAGTCTGAGTAGATTTATATGCTGTAGAAGACAGTTGACGAATCCTCGCTGCTTGATTCCTCCTCGGATCCCTTCAGCGGTGAGTCGTCACCAGTCTTCTCTGCCTGCTCATTCTCCATGTGGCACCGCTGGGGTGGGTGCAATACGCCAGGAGACTCCTTATGCAGTGAGCAGCGAAGCAGGCCCATCTCTGCCTGCTCATCCTCAACGTGGAATTGAGGCGATGGCGGTGAGCTGGGGGCATCGGTGAGGAGGGTGTTACGGAGACGGCCCAGCTCTGCCTGCTGCAGAATTGTCTGTACGACGAAGCGCTCGCGGCGCATGCAGGCGCGCACATGGGATGGCGTGTCCGGGATGATGTATGCAATGCAGGCCTTCGTGAGTAACACCACGTGCTGCACACGTCCACACACAGGTAAAGGATTTTCAGTTTCAGGATTTGCATGTAAAGGGTGCTTACTAAATATAATATGGCAGCATCTCAAAGTGCTTTACATCTCAGGTCAACTATTCCGGGGACCTGCAGCCTAGGGATATTATATTGTTACGTCGTTTTTCCCAAATTAAATTAAGTCATTTGAGTAATTTTTGAACATTTGGCAAATTATACCGAGGCACTTTTTTTGAATTACTTAATGGATTTTTTACGTTCACTATGCAGCAGGCAACATTTATGATGTGCAGTTAATGCACCCACCGTATTCACCTGGCCAGCCGCAAATTACCGCAACAATCAGCAAACACTTACACTCGGCCATGTCACCACTACAAAGATTCCCTGTGTAGCCTTTCACAGACTGAGACAAGTGCATCTATGAAGGTTCGCACAGTGCCTGTGGGGGTGGTGTGCACCTTTATCTCGCCAGTGATGATTTTCACACACTTCATCAAGTACTCATTTTAAGACAGAATCAACTTAAGGGAAGCTCAACACTGGTTCTAATATTTTCCACTGTTGTTGGCTGTGGCCAGAAATAGTACTCCGGTCACACAGGATTGGTAGCGCAGTTCACAAACAACAACGCAGCCGCTCCCCTTCCCACAAGCACACATGCTTACGTGTGACAAATTGCATCAACAACATGAATCGTCTGCTGCATGATGAAAGTATTGTATTACCACTATTATTTGTGATCTCAGAAATACTGTGCAATTGTGAGGTGTAATAGCATTACTGGCATTATCTGTAATGACCCATTGACAATGATCACGGTTTGCTCTGCTGACCTTAACAACTGCTCACAGATGAGTCTATACGATGGTGCAGTAGTGTAAGGCTTTGCACACTAGACTTGCAATCCAGAGGTCACGGGTGTGAATTGATCTTTGGTCGTGGGAGTGTAAACAATGGTGAAAGTTTTTTTTTACATTCCACTGCCTCTATCCACCTAGCAGTGTAAATGGAATACATCCAGTCAATTGGTCGGCTGAGTTTGGTTCTGTCCAGTGTGGGAACTCCCACATCTTCCCAAGACGTCTGACCAGTGTGGAAGAGCAGTAAAAATACATCTTAAGGGTCTCTCTTGAGCTCCCTATAGCAGGAGCGCTTTTGCCATCAGTGACATGAGCAAGTAATTGGAGGGCTGTACCTTTATCTTTCAATGGGTTTATGAATGTGTGTGTGTGTGTGCATGTTGATGTGTACCTGCATGGCAATGACGAAGGCCAGCTTTGCCGTCAGTACTTGCCAGTACTGCTTGGTGACGGAGTAGGCTTGGGGATGATCCGGCGGGTAGCGATAACCTGGATACCTACACACGTACAACCACAAGCACGCATGGACTATATTGAGCAAAGTGCCTCGAAAGTAGAGTTGGCGCTAAATTGAACAAGTATGGTTGTGCACAAACGGTAAATGCGTTCACAGCCCTTAAAAAAATCCGCTTCTGAAAGAGGGCCTTCCCACAATGTGCAGCTTGTGGGGGCTCCATTGACCATGGTTCACGCTGGTCCGTACCAGGTTGGTGAAGGTAGGGAGTACAGATAATGGGAGAGCAATATAGCACAACTGTTAATTTTGCTGAACTACCCACTGCTGACAACCTAGCTCCACAGTCGCCTACTGCACCTGCATTGTGCATGGTGATCATCAATCTAAGCACGAACAAGGCTCAAGCCGGCTTGACTTCCGGAATCTAAGATCAGCTGTATTCGTGGTGATTTGATCATAGTCAAGTAAGGTTATATTAAATATCGATCAATATGGTTATATTGATTATAGTTGTGTATGCCAGCAATTCAAAAACGTTAGAGAAAAGGGTTGGTAGATCGCATCAATTTCTTAACTATCTGTGCTGAGGTGACCAGAAGATGGCTGTAGACCAAGTGGTTTCATGTCTGTGTGAACCTTTAAGCTTCATTTCATTATCATGGGTTCTCCAGGACCTCTTATTGCATCCCACATGCATAAGACCACCTTAAACTGGAATCCCAATGCACGGTCTTCCTGCAAAGGGATCTTGAGACTCAATTAAGCAGTCGTGGATCGATAGATAAATAAATAACATTACTCTTTAGCAAGGTAACAATGAGCTAGAATTTATATCAATCTATTATTATATTTCTCTAAGTGGGACTTTGGTTGTGAAGCCATCCCACCCGTACCCACTGCTCCCCCCCTCCAATTCCCCCCCCACCCCCTTTACTGTCCCCACCCACCATGCACACTCTTCCCCCAACCCTACCACAACCCCTTACTACCCAACTAAGCCAAACCCTGTGTCCACGGTAAGGGGCAGGGCATAAACAGAGGTGGGGCCTAGGGGAAGTGTGGGTCTTAAAAGGAAAGTCACAGAGTGAAAAGAGGAAGAGAACGAGCCTAATCAGGAAGGGGCAGAGCCAGGAGGACGCCACACCCAGAAGGATGTCGCATCTACCTGGACAACACACCCAGACATCAGTGCATCACATTCGCAGGGACGGCACCCCCGATAGCTGGGCATGACACTGAATAGCACAAACCTGCAGGTTGTGTGGATTGCCGGATCAAACCAGGCTGGCAGGATGTTGGGATGATTTTGCTCCTTGAAGTCGCTGATCTTGAAAATTGAAAGGCTGTCCTCCGTGTACCCATGCATTGTAGGCGAACCTGTTCCATACTCTGCTGAGTATCCATAATAATACACCAGGCGTGGGATGATGTCCGTTGTGAACGCCAAGATGCATGACTGTGGAATAAGCATACGGAGGCACAGCGATAGCAGTCACTTAGCATGCAATGATTTTACCAAGGCTTCTGAACATCTCACCTTGACAATTACATTCATTTTCACAAATACAATTTGGGGGGTTGCTGCCAGAGTGTAATGGTTAGCATATAAGGACTTGCAATCTGGCAGTCGTCAGTTCAGTCTCCTGACACAACAGTTGAAGCAATGGATCATTTTCTTAAATCTCCCCCACCTCTGTCCAATTAGCAATATAAATGGGTTCATCACTGTTTTAGCACAGGTAATTCCACATCTTACAACATGTCTGGTCATCATGGAAGAGTAGGCCAAATACCGTGTAGAGGGGTTCTCGAGAGCTACCTTTAGTTGAGGCCCTTCTGCCAGCAGTGACATGAGCAAGCAATTGCAAGGCTTTACCTTTTGCGATTTTGGGAGAGAGTGGATAGGAGCGGTGGTGCAGTGATTCGTGCACTGCACTTTGAATTCAGCACACATGCAATTGACTTCCAGCTACGACTAACATCAGTGACGAGTGATACCCGAACCGCTCCTAGTCCCCCACTACACCTCTTCTCAAACCTGCCATGACCAGAATGGTGAAGTATGGTAAAAAGAACCCACACGGCTAACATGACATGTTATGTCACTCATAAGATGGGATATTGAGCGAGAAAGCGAGCAGACAATCTGGCGACTTACATTGGTGATTACGGAGAGGGTGGCAACGATACTCAGAATGTCGGCCCAGGCTCCAATTCCTCTTGCTCGCGAAACCACAGGCCTCCTCATCTTTGTTACGAGCTTCCACGCGTCGACCCGCACTTCAATGATGTTGTTGAGCAGTGCGAGCAATGGCGCAAGTGGGAATGATGCCACAAAGAGAGTGACAAACCCGAATTGGATAACTGGGGTATATTTTGAGAATGGGTAGGGGGGCAAGGATAGAATAATGAGTGAAACAGGATATAGACATAGACTCTTAATGCTGTTATGCTGTGATTACTTTAAGCAAATCAAACATGTTTTCAATGCATTGAATGTGTTTTAGTCAAAGGAGACCCCAAAATATGATCACATTTTCGTATAATTTGTTCACAAAATTATCGTGTCCATTACATTGGCCACTGAGATGCGACCAGCCACTACCATCTTTAATGCTCAGCTCTGGTTCACCTGGGTTTCTTTTGCAGCATTTTCCACCACTAGGTGGCTATAATGACAAGATCACACCCTGTATTGAGGACTCCATTAACTGTACCACACATTTTTAGGCATATGCACTGTGATTGAAATGCCAACAAATCACAGCAGTTAACCACAGTGGACATGATGCACCAGCGTTTTAAATATATATTATGGGGAGAAACGTCAACCCAAGCTGACCAATGTAGCTGCATTGGTTAGCAGACAAGAGGAGTAAATATGTGCTCCTATTGTTTCTAAAACTTAACTCCGTACATATGCACATACGCGCATGCTCAAAGACAATTGTGTTACAGTATATCCATAGATTGGTGCCTATGGCCAAATCACCCAGTATGTGTCAGATTTAATCAGATCCCAGAAGTTAAGGAGAGCTGAGCCTGGAAATTGGTTGGATGGGTGACCATGCAACAGTTGTTGTGGGGTTGTGAGCAGCAGAGGACAGTGCAGCAAATTACATTGTTGTATTGTACATCTAAGCTCTTACATCTGTGCTCCCTGCCTTCAACAACCCGAAGTGTGGGTAATTTCCCTCCCACAACAATGTCCGACAGATACACAGGGGCCGTACACACGTGCCTATATAGTCAAATGATACCCAATTGTGTGTGTTTTTTTATAATAAAGTAAAACGCGTTGACTCCGTAGTGTGATCCTCTGAGCTCATTGTACCCATCTCGAGGTATTCATCAAAGAGTCCAAGTGGGCTCTGGGGCTGTAGGTCCATGTCTTGCTCCCAGCGCGTGTAGACAGCCTCAGGCCTTAGCTTGGCCCGACGCTGGGCCCACCAATTGCTGAACCATCTGGGGAATTGTGGAGGGAGGTACGCATGTGCAGACACAGAGACACCCTTACACACGTGCATATCCATTTGTTCATCAACACTAGGTTTGCTATTTCATAGCTTTCCACTGCGTTTTCAGGTTGTATCATTTGAATATCCCAAGCACGTGGAGCGAAACGTCAAGACATGCCAAACAATATGCGGTATGACACAAAACATGTCAGAGAGCTGTACAAAACAACTGCTAAAACCTAAGTAGTAGCTGTTTTTCATTTAGCCCGTTGTCAATCCACTACACTCTTTCAGTCATGGGAGTTGCTTGTCTAATATTATGAAACTATGTACGAAGCGTCTGATCGGAATATCGCATGATACTAACGAGGTGAACTTTGTCCACTTGACTGGTGTTCACTGCTTAACCAGTGCACACTGCTAACAAGCTGTCGACCCGAGTTTTCGCTGAATGCGTTTTCACACAACACATTTTCATTGTAACATGGTTCTTATATTTGGGAAAACTTTTCACACAACGTGGAACGTGTCCATTATAATGTGGAATGCACACTGTTAAAACGCCGAACGCGGCCATTATGATGCGTTCCTGAGCAGTCGACGATGAACGACTGTCTTGAGTTGCGCGGCTGAGCAGTTTGACAAAGGATGCCGAATGATACAGTAACACGGCAGCCTAGCCTGAGTTATTTATCCCACCATGGGATGACTGCATGTTGAATTTACTGTGAAAATGTGATTAACTCAGTAATTCCTTGCTTTGCGCGTTTTTACTTCACGCGGAAATTTTCAGGAACGCATCTACCGCGTTACACGAGGAAACGCCGTAATCAGACTTCACAGCTTTCATGTGTTCATGCGATACTTACGGGATGATGACCTCCTGAAAATTGCCAACCATCTGCTTCACTACCATGATGACAGTGAGTTGAGAAGTCAGTTCAAAGAGACAGCCGTTTGGGGGACACTGGAGGGGGGATGGGGTGGAGAATAGATTCAGGTTAAACACTGAAGATATGAAATATTGGGTAATACATATATGGATACCACACATCATTTCTAATGATCCTCTCACATTCTTCTCTTCAGTCAATTGCACACTGCAAAAGTGACGGCTCCATATGTTAGAGGGGACAGTGATTAAGAATATCAATATTCTCCAGATTATAAGAAACACTTTCCCCCTCCCCCTCACGTATTTTAAATAAATAAAAATGGTGGCGCATCTGATAATGTTTTGTTTGTTGTCCTTCCCCCACACATCCGATGCAGGCTGTGTACGGTGCAAAATAAGTTCAACACACAACATGCATACTGCAGTTGGTGTTTAGTATCAGGTGAGTTTAATTCAAGAGCATCGTCTAGTAAATATAATAATCGTAAAACATGAAATTAAGAAAACACAGAGGCACTTAATAAATTAAGAAAAACACAGAGGCACTTAAATAATAAGCTGTATTCTTTATCCTTTATGTGTATTGTTTTTGAGAGGATATCAATCAATGAATCGCCCTCGTAACGATTTTCTACAAATCTGCAACAGGACAAAGTAGGCACCTTAATATAACACCAAATATACTCATAATAATCATCTCATGTGTCAACAAGTCTGCCTTCAAACAGAAACATGAGCAACAGGTGCACATTTTGGGCAATGGACTTTCTTCCGAGCATAGAGTGACTGCAAATACTCAGGGTGACTCTGAATGGCAATTATGTAAATGTTAAACTACGTGTCATTAACACTGTCTTAATGACATTGATTTAACGTGTGCACAACGCAATGCTGCTTAATTCCTTACTCCAGAATTCGTTCTTGATATCATATTACGGGGCCGTTCTCTAACACAACGTGCTCCACTGCGCCACAGTGAGTCATAGGTAGTGACTAAACATATCCTTGAGGGGGGCTGAAATACCGTACATTTTTAAGGATGATCAAATATATAATTTTAAATAAATGGCGTTTGATAAATACGGTATATAATTGAAAATGTCCAATGAGAGACCACAAGGGTACTACTTGCAAAGTATGTGATAAACTAACACCCTAAAGGTAACTGGGTTACCAATTGCATCAGTCTAACACGTGTTCTGCTCGTGGTGACCTCGTGCTCTCTCAAGTCTGGTTTCGAAAACTTTTTTACTCCGGAGACTGTGTTAATGCTAGAGCTGGTGACCAGGTGTGAAGACAATGAGGCCTTTTAGAGTTCCAAAAGAAAGAGTCCTTATTTCGACATTTCACCAACAGCACGGTGTGAAGACAATTGTTGGGAAAAATATCAACTACAAAAGTAAAACATGAAAATGTTGTACAAACAGCATAGAAAAGACAGGGCCAACCCCTCAGATCTACACACCTCCTCGATTCTCCATTTTCCAAAGTAAGTGTAGCTTCGGGGGAAGCCGATGAATTTCCCTTTGAAAAATGCAATGTAGAAAGACGCCGAGTAGAAGTTGACGAACTGAAATAAGAATTTCTTGAACGTCAGCCGATACTCATATTCTCCTTGCGTCTTGGGCATCTCTGTGGGTGTGATACAAAGGCACACAGGGACACAGACATCAAACAGGGCAATCGGTTTTGATGTTACTTACATAGTTTCTGGCACACAGGCTACGAAAAGCCACTGATAATGATGCCGCATTGAGGAATAGCAACATTTCACAATGTGACGTGCTTTGATATCCATTAAAATGAATTTGAAGATCAAAAGTGAATTTCAAAGATGTTGCTGGGGAATGAGTGACAGTGGACAAGTTGTTTACCAGGTGTTGTTCACCACATTCACCCTGTGGAGTGTCCTTCAGTCTCCATTTGCAATTAAGCCATTTACACTGTCCGTATGATGTCTGAAAGCCAGTGCACTTGATTTTCAAATATCTTTAAGGTGTATTAAATTTCGATTTAAAGCTTTCGTGACTGCAAGGATTCATTTTCTTTGGTTCTTTCGGTAAAGTCACGTAGAATGAGAATAAAATAATAAATTGATAAAATAAAATAACACAATAATATTCTCACGACGCTTCGGCCACAACACAAGCGGCCTTCATCAGGTGAAGGGACGAGACTGTCTGGAGGACAGCGCTAATTATCATGGGTCACCTTTCAGAGGGGGTGCAGGCTTCAGCAGGATAAATTACTAATAAAGGGCTCAGTAGCAGGCAACATGACCAACACAAGCAGAGAGCTGTTTGCTGGCTAGAAGGTAGCAATGCAGCAGTGAGGGTCAGCCCACAATTACATTCAGTGATTCAATGGATCGAGAGGTGAAATCAGAGCGCTAAGTTGGCACCATTGAGATCCTGGGTTTAAATCCAGGCAGCGGCCTCTGGTAACATGTGTTCTCAAGTGCAGTAAATTAATGGCTTCAGGACGATTACTAATGATGGCATTACATCTGTAACATACACCATTTGGTTCATCACTTAATTTGGTGAAATTTTAGTTGTGAGAATGAGCAATTTGACTGTTACGAGATTAACATTATATTCCGTAGCAGTGTGGATTGAAAAGTGCTTCCCTCTAATGTGTGAACCAGAGTTCACTTGAATGAAGGGTCTCAGAGGTAGCTCACTTCTAGGGCCATTTCATGACATTAAGGGTTGCACTGGTCTACAAGAGATCCCATTGGATACTTCATCTCAAGATACGATTCTGATAGCCCAATCGGAATGAAACTGGAGGAAAAATTTAACAGAGTTCTGACAAAAACAGGCAGTAGTTGAACAAGTGATTGGATGATGCACTGATGCTGCTATTCATGGCCTCATGGTGCAAGGTTAAAATCATGATGACATTTTACAGCGACAATATTTACCATGCACAACATTTATCCAATCTTCAAATTTACATGTGTTCTCTGGTGGCATATAATAAAATAAACATATGCAAACCGTGATGGTGATGACACCTACCAAGATCAGTGAGGACGAGGGCCAGCTTGTCGTAACCTTTGTTGAGTAGTAGTATGATTACGATGTTGAGGATGGAGGCCGTGATGGTGGTAACCATATCAGGTGTGAGTAGGGCACCGATCACCTTGATCTTGGTCACATGATTGGGGATACTCGAGGAGAGTATGCCAAAGATGGACAGGCGGTAAACAACCACACCCAAAATTGCAGCAAGAATCAGGAGGATCTGCCAGTAACACAAGAAACACAGAGGTGGGTGAGATTTACAGTCTTGTAGCTCTTTTCCACTGTATAACCAAGCCGTGAGTTAGCTGTGCCAAGCTGCCTGGTGTGACTCAGGAGGTGCCAGTTCGTTTGTCTACTGCAGAACCAAATGACTGGCAAAACGTCGTACTCAGATTGTAGATATTGTGGATTTGCTGTACTAGTAACGAATTGGCATGTTCTGTTTACGTGAACAACTTTACTAATTGGCTTTGTCGGGTGGTGGTGGGTTTAATGACACATTTACGCGATCTAATCCAAAAAAAATATGGATGATATTGGTCGCGAAAAGCCTACATGTTAAACAAAACCTGAGCTGTTTCGCTAACATCACACACAATGAACGTGTAATGGTAACGTCACGTGGTCAATTGTAGAAAATGATGCAAGGTTATGAAAGGAATTACTATCCCTGGCCCTGCTTGACCTCGAGCCACGTTCAGATGTGAAGTTGAGACCAAAAGCGACAGGGCCAAGGTGAGGCCAAGGCGGCAGCTTTTTAGGCCACAATCAGTGTCAAGGTCACTCAAGGTTGGGTGCGCTAGTATGAGGCCAGTGTCAAGGTCGGTACCTCTAGTAAAACTCCTCGGACTGAGGCCACACACTCAAGGCCAAGGAGCTGAGGAAATCTTTTCCATCTGGCCTTAAGGCCGAGGACTAGTCTCGAGAAACCCAAATCGAGGTTGACAGGAGCAGGTGGATAACATGATACGGCTCATGATGTATTCATTGCCTTGGGCCACCTGTAGATATTTCAGGTGATTGGATTGACAAAGGGCTGTAAGTTATATAATTATGCATGTATCTATACCCCCACTTGTAATCACTCAATGGATCACACAGGAGGAACAACATAGTTTGAGAGCGATTCTGACTGGTGGAGCAGAGTGTGGAGGTTAGGATTGGGTCAAGTAAAAATATATATATGTGTATAACCCGTATATGAATCCACTGCTGGATGATGGCCTTCCCAACCCTGCGCAGATTGTCAGGGTTATTTTCCCATACTTCACCATGCACACCAGTACAGGTTGGTAAAGGATGGAAGCAAAAGAATGCAGTTCTCTGTTGGCCACAAGGTAGCTCTGCAGCAGCCTACAGTTCATTTTGTGCATGATGGTTACCCATTCGTGCAGTACCCAGGCTCAAAACCTGCTTCGCCTCCAAGATGAGGCACATAGCAGGTGACTTGGCCATAGCTCACTGGATCAGGAGAAGGGGTTCAATGTTGCTGTTGAGTTGGCGGACTCACCCAGAACAACACCATGATCCCGGAGAGGCAGTATCGGAACCTCAGTATCCTCTTAGGCATATGAGGCTCCTCCTTCTGCACTCACAATGCACGGACACAGACGGAAAAGCATTTGTATATAGATTAGTCTGTCGGAGTGACCAATGTTAGTGTGAGCCGTTAAGGTTGACTGATTAACTATTATTTGTTTTCCCCACTACTAGTTAAGCATGCGATGATATAAAGGAATGGATTTGATGGTCCTGATGTCTGAGAGTTGAGCTGGCAGCGCTGAGATTTCTTGGTTTTAATCCAGGCAGCTGCCTCCAATAAAACCAAGTAGTAAGCCGATCAGCCTGGTCACCAATATTACATTTGTTTCTTTTCTTAATTTGGACAAATTTCACCTTTCAGAATTAAAAAAGATGAGTTTGACCATCATGAACATTTCTTTGTAGCAGGGCTGATGCGAAAGGGCCACCCTCTAGTGTGTGTTCACTTGAAGGGATCTTATAAGTAATTATGTAACATCTGCTTCAGCAAACCTTTCCATAACATAGAGTTCCAAATGGACATTGTTTCATAACGATGCCAATAGGACAATCGGGATAATATTGGGAGGAAAACACAATTGACCAAAGGCCAACAAATATGTTAGAAGAAAAACTAGGAAAACAGTGAACAGTTACACATGCAACATTACAAAACAGAGGTGTGTGTGTGTGCAATGAGGTAGTCGCCGTGGTGACGGCAGAAAGCATTACCATGGTGATGATGTTACATTTCGTGGTCGTGCAGCGAGCCAGGTACTCGGGCCGGATGGGGTCTCCTTCCTCCGCCGCTGCCGTCAGGTCCCAGCGGTATGCGAGCGATGCCTGGCGACGCTTCCAAAATTCCAGGAACACCGTGGCTGTTGCGACACACCACACGGGGAGGATTTACTTTGAAAAGTAATTTGACTATCGATTGCTCAAGGGTTCAAAAGTTACCTAATGTAGTCTGTTAAATGTAATGTTCAAAGTAACTTGATTAGTACTTTTTTTCTTTCATAAATACCTTTATTGGCTTTTTTTGGTACATTGCCACAATTTTATCCCACTTGCACCATGAGTGGCATGGCATGAGATTGAGTTTTCCTTTGGATCTATAACAGAGCAGTGCTGCTCTTCGTGTTACAAAACGTTACACAAAAGTGAATGTCACAGAGCTACCTCTGTGATCTCTGGTCCACACAGTAGGGGTAGCTCTTTCCCAAATGCTTTGCCACGGAGAGGAGCGTTTGTTACGTGATAGTCAAGCTAACATTTTTATTCTCAGAGCTGGAATGTAGCCTAATTAAGTACAGAACCAACTTTTACATTATGAATTTTTTGTATTTGTTGTGCAGATATCGGTGACTGAGTTGAGACCATCATCTTGCTATAATTGAGAAACTGGTTTAATCGCAGGTGGCCACTTTCATTCCAACACAAAATCTCAGCGGCGGCAACGCAGCACTCTGAACTCTGAGCCACCTGGCCACTTTGCATGTTTCATGGAATCGCCTTGGGGTACCGAATTCGTTGCTTGTTGCAGAGGTTCGTGGTTCAAATTATGTGGCTGTCCTGATTAATATTGCCCGTGTATTAATTACACAAAAATACACACCATCTGCTTCACAGTGGACATTAAAGATTATCGGTTATCATTCGTAAGAGTAGGACAATGTGTGCAAGTCATGGTCCATATTTGCCCTCATTGAGCAGTGGGTTCATAATAGGACTGTCAGGATCACTGCATACGAACATTGCAAGACATGATGGTACTGTATATGGTTGTACGTATGTATGTTGAACTTCTTTAACACTGTATGTGGCCAAATGTGCTCATCATCATTGCAAACATGTTGATACTTGTCACTGTGTCTGGACAATGTGTGCCAATGCTTAGCATCACTTACCCCAAAGTCCCATGAAAACTGCGAAGAATATGGTGACCGGATTTTCATACATGTGTGAAGTCTGCAACGGCACAATCAGAGGTGTTAGTCACAATTAAATCTTAAATCTTAGCATCCACGTCTTTTCAATATCAACAGCAGGAAAGTAATGATGCATCGATTGATTTTTAAGTTAAAATAGATTAATCACTCATGAAACATCCATTAAATTGTGGAGATGACAATGCTCTACAATGTCTGATATTATAGCGCTATTCATGTATCAAACAAATCTGTATAAATGTGACAGAAAGAGCAAAATAAGCAATGGGCAGGTCCATGATTGTGGACATACATTTCAGACACTTTAAAGTGAATAATCATTATTTCGGCATGACATGTCAACTAATTAGCACTGAAATTCAGATTTCAAAATACTTTGTCCACTTGTATTGATCGTGGAGAAATACTCATGAAATACATCGTGTCGGATTTACTCAGACAAAGTCACTTTTGCACTCCCGCTGGGATGTGACGATGCATTCATTTTCATGTATTTGTCAAACCATCGACTTCGTCCATTAAAATGCCCTATTTACTAAAACTATAACTACCTTAAAAATGGTCACACGTGTATTATTAGTATAATATTTTTTTAACACCCACACGAATGGCAGCATAGTGTTTAGCATGATGTGCTGCAATCTAGTGATCATGGTTAATGTTAATGATACAATCTCAGCAACTTGAGTTCGCTTTGTGATAATGATACACAGCACCAATAACCAATAAGTATCCTTATTTAGAGGGAATATCGATGGTGTATTTGCGTGATACCTTTGCAGTCTCGCAGGTATCATTTAGCCTCCAAAAGGTGCATTTTTGGTCACACTGGGGACACATGACCAGGGATCCTCCGATGGTGTTGTTGCATATTTCTCCACTGCACACATAGACACGCACGAACATAAACACACTAATGGGCATAGTACACTTGGATGAGAAATATAATTTGCCTAAAGGTCATGCCACCTTTGAATGTGTCTTACCCTCCCTTTAAACAAAGTCAGACTAAATTATGGGTTCCAACGTCGAGCATTTTCCAAAGTAAAATGTATTTCCTGATGTTTCATTATAATTTTCGTTCATATCGGTGGTGTAACATCTCTATGTATTGATTTACAGGGGTGTTTACAGCCCTTTTATCAATCCACTGGCTGGCTGAGGGCCTCCCCACACCTTGTGGGTCATGAGGGCTATTTAATTCTAGTCATCCCACACTGGTCAGTACGGGCTGAATATGGGAAGCGAAGACTCCAGACATAGAGTACAGCAATGTATTTCCTGCACTTCCTCCCCGCTGTCCATCATGCAGCTCCACAGAGTCTATGTGTGTAAGTCGTATTATAAGGATACGTTTTATATTTAGAACATTTTGGATTTGAATATTTTTTTGCTTTGATTTTCGGATTATTTACAATTTGTAAGAATGTACAATATATTCATGTGAACAAGAGTGACGAAACCCGATGCCACGTGATACGTGTCGTCGTGAGTGACGTCACAATGGGCGATGTCATGTTTTCTGAGCAATCAAAAACAATGTTTAATTTTCCCTGGATTGTCCGAAATATTGTATCTAGGCTTGATTTTTTGGATTTACTTTTAGAAACAGAGACATTTGGAAGATTTATACATATACAATATATTGAATGTACTATATTTGTACTGTATATGTATATAAACTGTATAAGATTGTATATATGTGCATATATACATTTAATGGTGAAATGTTAAAAATGTGGCCCTGAAATTGCTTGCTCATGCCACTGCTGGTGGAAGGTCCTCCACTAAAGGATGCTCTAGATTGCCCCTCGAGATGATATTTGGCCTACTCGTCCATGATGGCCAGACGTCTTGGACACGGTGGGAGTACCCACATTTTACCCCACCACATCTGAACTGCCAATCATCTAACTGCGGTGTCTCCGTTTATACTGCTGAGCATATGTGGGATAATTGAAGAAACCTAGCCATTATTTCAGCTCCCATGCCAGGCGATCGCACTGGAAATCTATAACCTGCGATTCTAGAAACTATTACACCATGGCAGCATCCCATAGGATTGTATATAAGTGTATATGTATGTCTATATGTACTTTACGTGTATATGCACTTGTGTATAGCCTTAGTAGGTGCTTGCTGATACTCATTGTTCAGTCTGTATTGCCATGCAGGAGATCTGTGTGAGTTCTACATCTGACACATGAGTGTATGTGTGTGTGTTTGTATGCATTTGTCTGTATGCATGTGTCGGGCCAGTACCTAGTGATGTCACGGTCATTGCTGAATACTCCAAAGAAAAAGGAGATCAGGCCGACGATTGCAGCGAAGATCAGCATCTTTGTGTAGAAGCCGAGCCATGCAAAATAGAGCCCCACTTGCTCCCCGAAGTATGACCTGTGCCGACAACATCACTCGCACACACAGCGCAAACATCACCAACCGCACATGGCACCAGTGGTGTAGCTATCGAATATGTAAGCAAGGACCATGGGCTGGAGGGAAATGTGAAGAGCAGGGAAGGCATGGGCAAATGCTATTCTGGAACTCCATTTCCCCAGCCGTCTGTGCTATCAACTCCCAGCTAGCATTCAAGTCCAGCCTTAGGACCTTTCTGGACAGGGCACGTCCCTAAGAGGTACGATGGCCTGTGGTCGAGACTAAGAATGATGTGGCAGTCAAGAGAAGGAATGCGTCTGAGAGGATGTGCACCACAGAGATTTAAGTAATGAAATCAGCATGTGTGCAGGAGCCACATGGATCGTTGCATCAGGAGACTGGGAGAGATGGCGAAGGCTTGGGGAAGTCTTCATCCAGCAGTGGATAGGGCATGAACTTACCGCACAAGGTCAAGAGGCTGCTCCTTGAAAGAGCGCCCGGCTCTCGCCCACTCCCGTCGCAGCGTGTTGCGGTCGCCCAGCGTGTTCGGGTTTTTGGTGGGATGAACAGACTCACTCTGACATGGGGAAAGCAATTGTTAGTCACAAACACTGCATGGACATTCACAAATTACCAGCTCCACCCCCCCAAAACTCTGCTGTGGCGCTGCTGTGGTGTAATGGTGTTGCACACTGCACTGGACTTGCAAAGTTAGAGGTCGCCCATTTGATTTCATGGGAACGACAGTTAAAACAATGACCACGTTTCTTAATCACGCTGCTTCTTCCCAGCAAGCAGTGTAAATGGGTGCACCCACAGTTAATCTATTGGTTGTTCACGTGTTGTGGGATGAAGTGTGGGTACTTCTAATTCTTCCAAAGACTTCTGTCCCACGTGAAATAGTCGGCCAAATACCCTTGAGAATGGCTCTCTAGAGTGCTCGTGGAGTCTTTTCCAATGCATGGATATTGAACTTATTTTGCACCGTATGTAGCCAACCATGCAAATCAGAGGTGTGTTTAGTGAGCTGGGGAACCTGGACACCTATGCGGCGCATCTCTGTGGGACACTAATGTTAAGTATGTGGTAAGCTTTAGACTATGCTATAGCGTCCTATACAGGTGTGCAATTCAGGTGTCGTACCTGGGCCTCCCGTAGGGTGTCAGTGTGCCCTCCACCCCCTACCCCCCCAACAACTTACGTCATGCAGTGGATAGGCTGCAGTATAGCAGCCATTTTCAATCATTTGGTTGATATTTAATATGTTCGTGCTGTCTTGTGGCATGGGGTTTTGCAGCATGTAGTGGACCTGTGTGAGCACACATGACACACATGACAAACATAACATGCATGAAACATAGGGCTGGGTGGGTAAGCTATTATTGACTCACTCCACTCTGAAATGTTTCCCCCTCTCCAACCACCACCAGCCTACACAGTTATAATGGGCCCACAACTCTTATTGAGTCCCGACTCGGAAAGGTCCATAGAACACCCCAAAAACTGAAGCAGATATGTACCGATTTCAGCAAGTACAATATCCAGATTTCAAGGAGACATTTTATGCATGCTTTCCATGCACAAAGGCAATTTATTCAGAATACAATACTATCAAAACCCCAAATGCCCACAATATTGGCTCGACAGGATACCTGCTCACCAAGAACCATATCAACAGTAGTCTTTCATTCTTTTGTTGTGCAGGGGAGAGTGATTGAGGGGACGTGGTTATATAATGTGGGCAGGACTTACAAAGGGTGGGGCTGCTAGCTCACCATGTCTCCTGGTTAAGCATCCCAAAAATTTGGTAGCTTTCTCTACAGGGACACATATTACCACAACCCATAAATCATAAATCCAGGCATTCTTAATAAACCATAATGATTTACACTTCTAACCACATGTCACTCAGAGATCGCAAGTTGCGATACAGAGCTGAAAACTTTAATTAAAATGATAAAAACACGACAAAACCCTTTTAAATTAACATGTTTTTGCAAAAAAACCACCCCATTCTGGCATTATTTATACAGCATTATTGATGCAAACGTACGATTTGGCTGCGTACGGCCGGTGGGATGAGGACGTCATGATCCTTTATAGGATAGATGTCCTGCTGCGAACGCCGGTAGGGTGCCGTGAAATAGTCCGGTTGTTTGGGCACGGCTCCCGGCTTCAGGTGGTGAATATTTCCCAGGTAGTGAAGAGGCCCACTGTCTGAGCCTGACACCTGGGGGAGGTCGCTCTCCTTGAGTGGCACCTGTTTGATTTTAAATGTATTAAACCCTTTGCCTCGAGCACATGGAATCATCATCAGCCAAAATCAGTCCACGAATGGATGAAGGTCTCCCCAAGTTGTTGCAATCTATACAAGTCCTATAATACAACAAGTCCGATAGTACAACAAGTCCTTTAATACAACAAGTCCTATAATACAACAAATCCTATAATACAACAAGTCCTATAATACAACGTTCTATACAAGTCCTATAATACAACAAGTCCTATAATACAACAAGTCCTCTAATACAAGTCCTATAATACAACAATTCCTATAATACAACAAGTCCTATAATACAACAAGTCCTATAATACAAGTCCTATAATAATACAAGTTTTATAATACAACAAGTCCTATAATACAACAAGTCCTATAATAATACAAGTCCTATAATACAACAAGTCCTATAATACAACAAGTCCTATAATACAACAAGTCCTATAATACAACAAGTCCTATAATACAACAAGTCCTATAATACAACAAGTCCTATAATACAACAAGTTCTATAATACAACATTCAATACAAATCCTATAATACAAGTCCTATAATACAACAAGTCCTATAATACAAGTCCTATAATGCAACAATTAATATGCCAAAAGCCTCCACTGCATATCCCACCCACTCTTCAAGTTGTCCCACCAATATCCCCAGTCATGAGCACACGCACATGAGCCAATCTTATCTCGCCATCTCTATGATATACATCATCTTGGGCACGTTCTCTCCTTCTGCTGCCACTCCAATGTCATTTTCGGCCAGCAGACATCATCCCTTCAAGCAACGTGCCCTTCCCGAGCCCATTCACTTTTCTAAAAAGAGTCAATATGTTGCTAATATGCATATTTTTCCAAATGTACGTTTTTCTAATCCGTTTGTATATTTACGTCTCTCGATATCTCGTAATGTCAGTGCTACGATTATTATCGTTGAACGTCATAAATTATAATCATCACAATCATCACCCTCACCATCATACTCTGTATCACATGCATGATCATCGCAATTATCATCACAACCATGATGAATCTTCACAAACATTATTGTCATCACATTCATTATCACCATCATAATCACAATCATCACCACAATCATCATCACAATCATCGGCATCATCATGATCATCATTACAATGACCATCAGAATCTTGCCTGGATGTGTAGAATCTCGGCATAGGTGGTGAGTGGGTTCCATGGCGCGTGTACTTTCACAAAGGTGGTGCGTCCGCTCACCGACTCCTAGTGGATGGCACGAAGTTCATCGTCAGACTCTAGATGAGTGCATTTAGTTGTATTTATTAGACTTTGTTTGACCAGGTGAGAGTTCAAGGGAACAGGATGGTCTCATTTGGAAGAGTGTCCACGGCCGCGTGGATTTTCGTGCTTGTGTCACGTGTTGTTAGCACCTCGTGCCGATCAACGTGTGGCACAACCCAAAAGCAAATTGCATAACGTACGTGCAGTTATCGAACACTTATTACTACAGTATAAATAGCTGGCATGCCACATTAAGGTGGAGACTGTTATACTCTCCAGTATAAATGGGTAAGCCACAATTAATCCATCTTAAGATTGTGCATGGTGGGGTAAAGTATGGGTATTCGCTATCTCTTTCAAGACGTCTGGCAAGCAGAGAAGAGTAGGCCATATACCCTCCAGCGGGGATCTTTAGCGCTCCTACTCAAGGAATGTATGCCAGCAGTGAAATTATGAAGCAATCACAGTCTAACACCTTTTTATTTGTATACAGTGTCTGTCATCTATAGCAGAGAGACACGCAGGAAACTTACCTCCTTGGGTTCAATCTCGAGATCTAGCCCCATCTTCATCAGGCTTGCCTGATATTCGGTCCTCTTCTTCTGTCAAACAAAATTGACCATCTGTGTTATACATTGTTCTCAGTTGTGTCACTGTGGGAGTCAAGTCAAGAGGTGAGGAAACTTCTTGAACTCTTACAGTGAGTAGAGCCTCACATGGGAATCAATCAGAGAACGGCTCTGCAAAGTAGCATCACTGAACTGCTTCAGTCGGTGTCACTTCAGCAGACCTTAATAAAATAAAAATTTGCACAGCTCTTTGTCAATCAACTCTTTGAGTTTACCTTATTTGTTACAGGGATGGTCTCACTTAGCTAGTTGCTTTGCTATTTTACAAGGGAGATAGATCCATTGTGCGTGGGTACAATAGCAACAAAATAAACAAAAACATCAATATTGCAGAGAATGCATACTGGGTACTTCAGCACTGTTATAATAGTTTTCCATTTGGCAGTTAGAATGTGGATATTACATATATCCTGTAAGTTATGTCTGGGTGTCGGTGTGTGCAATATGAAAGTGGTGTATTTATTGAGGAGTTGTGGATGGAGTGTGATACGTAACGATAATTGATTGTTGTTCGCCAAAGCAGTGAGGCGTATGGTTCAGGGTATGGATGTGCGAGTTGAGTGATGGGAGTCTAGCGTTCATTGACTAGCGTGGTCTGCAGTTGACGATACAGTTTGATAAAGGATGTATACTGTGGATTTAAAGACTCGTATGGAGGTGGCAGGGTGACTCAGCAGTCAGAGAGCTGAGCTGGCACCACTGCGTCAAACCTAGGTTTAGAGGCATGTGGTGTTGCACGTGGGGAGGGGTGATAATGCTGGGTGCAGGAAGGTGGAGCATTATTTGTAGGTTCCTCGTTCTCACCTGATTGTTGATGGCGTCCTGAGAATGGACCTCATCATCGAACGCGAGGATGAAATCGATCCGACGGACTCCATCGCAAAAGTAGATAGTGTCCTACACGCAAAGGCAAGCACACACACGAATATGAGAGATGTAATAGCTTATGCATGAAATGTATATTTATTCATAAGCTCATGATACATGTATCAGGACATAAGTTAATCTGCTATTTGTATGCAAGTTGTTTATTGCTATGATGATGTACTTGTTTACCCAGGAAAACCTCAATGAGTTTACATTTTTATTTTCAAGGAGGGTCCTACCAAGTTCTGTTTTTTTGCAGTCGAGAACGAAGTTGCTTAGTTTAATTCCAATTGAATAATTTGCATGTATTTTTTCAGCATTGGTACGTTTGGCCAATACCAGTTACACTGTGTCATTTAGCTATGGGAGGAAACCAGAGACCTGGAGAAATGTGTACACAAAGCATCTAGCCCCTGTGCATTATACAAAAAACATCAGTATTTTCTAAAGTGCATTGTGGTAATGCTATCTTAAACCACCATCAAAATAAAGTTGAGCAAATGTGACAGACTAACAGCAGCAGTTATGCAGTGATATGCAACTGTGGACCGGTGTAATCCTCATTCGGACTCATCAGCACAGTATAGTCACCAAAACGCACTGCTGCAAAGGCTGCAAATCTATAAATGAGGAGCAGCCATGTCTACACTTTGGGGCCCATTAGTTGGCGAATGCAAACAACAACTAAATCTGTAAATACCAGGAATCTCCCATCTTTGACATTAGCCAAGTTAATTTATAGGCTGTGCAAATCCACGTTGTGCCGCATCGTACCTGGGCCAGGGTAGATTGAAATGATGACGTCGAAAAGTCTTGTGGCACCGTTGAAGGTTGAGCCTCATGCCCCTCCGCTCCCTCCTCCTCATTCATTCTCTCCACGAGCTCTGCATAGGTAATGTGGGGGTAGAGGGTTCATTGCATTAGGGACAGGGGAGGCAGGTGCAGGGATGGGAATGTCGGTAAAGAACCGCACATGGTACTCATGTGTAACGCTTTCTCATAAATGTCGACGCTGCTCCAGTGTGAGTACACCTGTGGTATAAAGTTGTGTTACCATTAGGGGACTTTTACCCCATTGAATATCGTACACTTTAACAAAGCCGTGCCCAGCATGGTCAGACACAAACCAGGGCAAAAAATATTAGTTGGAATATGCAAAGTCATTTTTGCCCTGACAGCTTGTCAGCTATACTCTTTGGTTCTTTCGGTAAAGTCACGTAGGTGAAAAAAAAATAGAAATAAATCACGACGTTTCGAATGCAACACAAGCACTCATCATCAGGTGTGACAACCACAGCAAGGAAACTGTTTTACTGAAGTGGGAGAGAAACCAGGGTTAGGGCAGTTAAATAAGTCAGAGAGGGGGAGGGTGGGGGTGAATGGGGCGAGGAGTGCGAGCGCGGCAAGCGCTGCAGAGACGCTGAGAGTAAAAAAGAGGCAACATGATTACTGCCAAGATGGAAGCTTGTCAGCTTCTGCGAGAGCTTCCCCGTGACCACACAGATCATGGTGGTTACTTGACCACATTTCAATTGAAGTGCTGTCGTCCCGACAGTTCTGTTCCTTCACCTGAAGAAGGCCACTTGTGTTGTGGCCAAAACGTCGTGATTTTTGTTGGTTTATTTTTTACCTACGTGACTTTACCCAATAGAACCAAAGAGTATGGATCCTTGCAGTCACGACAGCTTCAAATCCACATTTCACCACTCTGGTTAATGTGGGTTGGTGAAGACGTATAGTATGTATAGTACAACCAATTTTGATGGACTGCCCTTTGCTGCCCACCATGTAGCCCGACACCACACTTTTAGACCTGTTATGCACTATCCTGGCTCAAACCCTGCTGGGTTATCACGTTTTTTTTTATCACCGTGCCTCGATTCTTCCTCTTAACCTGCATTTTGGATCCACGGGATAACATGTGCAGTTTTATATGGACGTGCCAACAGTGCCTCCCACATTTCTATTGCCTGGTTCTCCACTGGCCGTTTTCCATGTTGCGCTAGAACCAAAAACCGGGATACGCTAACCTCACGTGGTGTCTGAATATGGCTTGGGGCCAAGCAGGGCCAGGGGCGGGGATAATGACGCGTACATTGTGCGTGACATTCGGTGAGTGCACGGTAAGGACACCAGCGCACATCACACCAGTGGTTCTCAACCGTTGTTGGCTACCGGTGCCCCCCCTCGTTGTTGAATTTAGTTTAAACCGAGTAGCCCCCCCCACTCCCCCCTTGACCCAACGTGGTTCTGAGAAATCAACGTGTGAATAATGAACGTCAATATTTTAACCAATTGTCCACTTTGTGAGAGGTATATCCTAACCAGCTGCTAGTAACTGCAAGCGAATAAAAACAAATTAAACGGACGCTCTGCACGCGAGACGTCATTAGTTCCCTGGCTGCTCTTGTAAACCCGCATTGTGTACGATCAGTGAGTTTAGAAAGTGCTTTCATATCGTTCCAGGTTACCACGTGGATACAAATTGTATCGTAGTTACTTTACATTGTCCGATTCATACATGACTATTCACCAATGACTCATGTCCGATATGATTTCACATATTTATACATTATCTCACGTACACCCTGGGGCATTGCCACATAGCCCCCAGGGGTCCGCGTACCCCCGAGTAAAAAAAAAAAGAAAATTACTGCACTACACCACCCACATGCGTCTCGACGCGCTCGTCACACGTGACGTCCGTGGCACGGCTCGGGTTCCGCAGTGGAAACATAACTTGGTGCCTTGAGAGCCACACGGGGCTGGCTCGGCACTGCCCTGGCGCGGCTTGGTAGCGAGGTGGAAAATAATTCGCATCACGTGGAAATTTATAGCAGCCAAATAACTCTGAAAGCACGTTGATTCTAAATGTTAAAGGAACAACCGGAGGACCCAGGGAATAATCCACGCGGCCACGAGAAGACAGAGAGAGAGACACGCAAACTCCAAATATTACAGGCGTCACAATTTGGATCGAACTCACGGACTTCCTGCATACGAGGCGAGGGAGATAACATCTTGCGAGGGAGATAATATCTTGTCATGGAGATAACATCGTGTCAGGGAGATAACATCTTGTGAGGGAGATAATATCTTGTCAGGGAGATAACATCTTGCGCGGGAGATAACATCTTGCGAGGGAGATACCATATTGCGCGGGAGATAACATATGTACTCTTTGGTTCTATTCGGTAAAGTCACGTAGGGAAAAATAAATAAATAAAATGAACAACAATCACGACGTTTCGGCCACAAAACAAGTGGCCTTCATCAGGTGAAGGGACCAAAGAGTATGGATCCTTGCAGTCACGAAAGCTTCAAATCCACATTTCACCACTCTGGTTAATGTGGGTTGGTGAAGACGTATAGTATGTATAGTACAACCAATTTTGATGGACTGCCCTTTGCTGCCCACCATGTAGCCCGACACCACACTTTTAGACCTGTTATGCACTATCCTGGCTCAAACCCTGCTGAGCGTCCGATTAAAACACTGACGAGATCTCAATATTTAAAACTGGCCCAAAGCCCCGTCATAGCACGAACATTACACTTTACCTATCTCAACAAATGTGGACATCATGAATCTTTGGTCTAATCTCAGATCTTGTGAGTTATAACTCGGGAGCTCCTCATGCACAGCCAGCCAAGGATATCCCTGCTATAGTGACGTCACAGCAAAAGGGCGTGACGTCACCTAAATATGGGCGTGGTCAAAAGCGGCCCCATCCGCCGCTCTTCCCGACCTTGCTTCCCCCCTTGCCGAGGTTACCCACATGAACAATAATAATAAATCATAGATGTACATTATGAAAGAATCAATGATTTTTCACAAAACTGCTCCTGTACGGCCTTTTGCCAATCCCCTGCTGGAGAGCCTCTTGACGATCGCACGAATCGTGTTGGTTATTTGCACATACTTCACCATGCCGGTGAGTATGGGTTGGTAAAGGAAAAGGAGGAGCATTAACGTACAAACAAAAACCTATTTTACTAGAATGCCTTCTGCTTCCCATCATGTAGCCTGTAACACCTGGTATGCACTATCCAGGCTCCAACCTCCTTAACGTTAGATGGAGACATCTGGCACATCCCCAGCAGTTTTGTCCACAGGCTCAACATTTAACACAAACACACATCTCTAACACTAACGTTAAACTTTACCTATCTCGACGAAGGTAGACATCGTGAATCTTTGATTTTTTCTCGAATTCAGAGTCAGAAGTCAGGAGCTCCTCGCGTGCACAGCCAGCCCACGATAAAGTCCGACCCAGAATGATGTCACCGTGACGTCGGTTCAATATAGGCGTGGCCAGAATGTGGGTGTGGCCAACGGCGGCGGCTTCCCCGCCCCCCGCTGCCCCTCCCCGCAGGTTTCTCTCAACCCTCAGTGCGCATGCGCAGGCCGCGCGTCTCGGACATCGCCTTCAGCGGCCGTTGGCGACGCGGCGGTTGTGGCGGGAAAATTAATAAATAAAAACTTCTCCGAATAACCGCGACCTTTAACTACCCTCACGGATAATCCACACGGATCTCTGGACGGCAAGGCGAAGACGATCAATGGAATAATCTCCGGTGAGAGACGGAGAGAGATGGGCAGGCGTGAGGGCGAGCCAGGTTCAACTTTGTTGAACGCTGAGCGCAGAGTGAATGGGGTTTGCTTCACTCAGCACGCGGCTTGGACACTTCGGTGTGCAAAGTGTTGTCTGGTTGTGCCGTGTAAAGGAGGAGGACATTCAGTAAATGTCGTTGGTTTGTTAATGGGAGTGTGTGGTGCGGTAATGGACTGGGTACGACTTACAACACAAGTTCTGCTCACATTGCACGCTAAGGGTTAGCACGGCGATTACTACGTGTGCATTTATTAGTTATTGTTCATGTTAAAAGTAGTATTGATTGTTAAGACAATGATGTTTAGTATTTGTAGGAGAATCATTTCAATATTGTACAGTATAGCATTGTCCTGCTGTGTGGCTCTCAGGTGGCGAGCATCAGTGCAGCAATATTCAGTACGTGGTTGTAATGTACTTCTATAGCCCCCTGCCACCAGTGCAGCAATATTCAGTACATGGTTGTAATGTATTTCTATAGCCCCCTGCCACCAGTGCAGCAATATTCAGTACGTGGTTGTAATGTACTTCTATAGCCCCCTGCCACCAGTGCAGCAATATTCAGTACGTGGTTGTAATGTACTTCTATAGCCCCCTGCCACCAGTGCAGCAATATTCAGTACGTGGTTGTAATGTACTTCTATAGCCCCCTGCCATCAGTGCAGCAATATTCAGTACGTGGTTGTAATGTACTTCTATAGCCCCCTGCCATCAATGCAGCAATATTCAGTACGTGGTTGTAATGTACTTCTATAGCCCCCTGCCACCAGTGCAGCAATATTCAGCACGTGGTTGTAATGTACTTCTATAGCCCCCTGCCATCAGTGCAGCAATATTCAGTACGTGGTTGTAATGTACTTCTATAGCCCCCTGCCACAAGTGCAGCAATTTTCAGTACGTGGTTGTAATGTACTTCTATAGCCCCCTGCCATCAGTGCAGCAATATTCAGTACGTGGTTGTAATGCACTTCTATAGCCCCCTGCCACCAGTTCAGCAATATTCAGTACGTGGTTGTAATGTACTTCTATAGCCCCCTGCCATCCATGCAGCAATATTCAGTACGTGGTTGTAATGAACTTCTATAGCCCCCTGTCACCAATGCAGCTATGTTCAGTACGTGGTTGTAATGCACTTCTATAGCCCCCTGCCATCAGTGCAGCAATATTCAGTACATGGTTGTAATGCACTTCTATAGCCCCCTGCCATCACCAAACTCACACTGACCAGCGTGGTGAAGTATGGTAAATAACCCCTCCCCCTGGGAGCTGCATAGCATGGGACAGCTGTCAGCCAGCAATGGATTTAAAAAGGAGCTGTACTCCGCACACATTCTTATTCAGGGTAGGGTAAGGAACTTGGAGGTTCGGTACGCATAATGTGCTCGGAAAGTATTGTATTCTGTATGTGTGTTGAACCTCTTTCGCATCGTACAAAGCCAACCGTGCTCTTCGGAGGTGCGATAATATATAAGTAGTCATACTACTGTAATACCACTTAATATTTAGCATTCATTGTATTAGTAGTACGGTAATTTTTTTATATGCAGGTGTGCATGCCAAACGTTAACCAATGTTAAATGTTAAGCCTTCTCTTTTGAATACAGTGTGTTTTAAACATGGAGTTGTCTCCAGCTAATTCTTAAATGTATATCATTCATAATGTAGTAGTAGGCAGGTAGTGCATTTATGACACTTCAATTGTACATAGAGCTTGCAGGTGTGATGAAGGAAACCATGGGAAAGGCTGGAATTTTTGTTGAAAAAAGGACAACAGCCACAGTAGCTTAAGAGACCTAACGCGAAGTGGTCGACACTGGCCCATGCGATCGCGTTGCGACAGCGGACCCACTTTCCGCACACAGCAGCTCCTCATGGTGCCCCCCATACCAGGACCAGTGGTGACCTTGTAGCCACAGCCATTCCTCTCCCTGGCCCCATTCGGTCCAGGCATCTCAAATCGTACAAAATGTACTGCGACGGTGGTGAGACAAACAGCCCTTCGGGCGACAGCACGGTGACGGACACAAGCCCTCGCGGCAGCCTGGGCAGCTCGCTGCTCCGGACCGGAAGCGGGGGCTAGCGCAGCCCTGTGGTGTGCGGAGAGCAGTGCTGCTCGTAGGCGAGCGGTGCGCTGGACGCCTAAATCGAGGACTTTGAGCAGAGCGGAATCTGTGCGTCACCGCCACCCAGGATACGTGCAGAGCACAGCGCCGCGCAGCATGGCGGAGCGGAGACGCGCGGAGGAGAGGAGGATGCACAGTGTGGATGAGGGTGAGTTGCGCCTCTCGCCACGCGAGGTATCGCTCCGTGGTGCTTGCGCTCGAGTGGCTATCGAGTGTGCACGCGGTGCAATGGTATTGAAGCTATAGTAATAGGTTTTTACCCTTTTATCTGGCACAAAAACTGACACCTTTATACAAGGGATCATGTTTGCAATAACCACAACACAAGTAGTCAAAATGCAAACAAAAAAGACAACTCTGATAATATGCACTGTCCTTGAATTTGATTGGTCCACACCCGAGATGGCTTTTCTGAGATCCCAGTCTCCACTGGTGTTGGACTAGAAGACGCAAAAAGGCGTCTTCTTATTCTTAGCGTCTTCTTGTTTGCATTTTGACTACTTGCGTTGTGGTTATCGCAAACATGATCCCTTGTATAAAGGTGTCAGTTTTTGTGCCAGATAAAAGGGTAAAAACCTATTACTATATCTTGTTACTGGCAAAGGAGGTCTCATAAGGTATCGAAGCTAGTTGACTGGAGGGGGGATAATTGGAGAGGAGAACCCCATTTATTTGCTTGTACTGGGTGCTTGTCAATTATGCTATGCTATCATGAATGTAATGTAATTCCCCTAGAAAAAAACCCTTAATAAGGTCTAAAGATACATTTTCGTGAGAGTCCCACACTGGGATGCTTGGCAAATTCCATTAATGAGTTCATTTTATGTCAGAGAAAACTATCCACAGTAAGCACACGCATATGAGAGGATAGCATAGGTCTGAACAGATAGGTCGGTGCATGCATTTCTTTCTCCTGTCGTCTTCCAGCAACTTCACTGATTATCGAGTTTGTAAAGTTTGTGAAATCTAAGTGATCCTCCAACCTTTGTGTCAAAATTTGCAGATCCTAGACTGGACACATCTGAAGTTTAAACAATAACAGCTCATGCACTGATTTATCCCATATTCTCACAAACTCCACAAACGGATAACATCATTAGTTACTGATGGTGCAAAGTAAGGCAACATTGCAGGATTGCCGTTCAGGGGTCAAGGAATCTAGGGGAGAGCAAATTCATTGTGTACCAGTAAAATGTCTGTGGGTCTTACATTGCAGGTGGCATGCTGCCTGTGGAGGACCTCATCTCGGGCACGTGCAGCCTCACTGCTGCGCTGCAGCGGTCATGGCTTATAGCCCGACGGTCAGTCTAACCACGGACCAGCTCCTAGAGGCGCCAGTTGACGGTTCCTCCAAGTCCTTGTTCCGCTCGCCTGGCGCCCACCGAGACCTCGCAGTGTCGCACAGAGGCAAGCGGTCATCTCTCGGGGTCACCGCGCACAGCCTCGGCGCATCATTGGTGAGGGGCAATAAGCCAACTGAACGGTTGAGCTCAACAGCGAGAAGCAACAAGGCCCTGATGCCATTAAATGAGTCGGCAAAGCCCAAAAATTATTTCTTTTCTAACCAGAAGAATGTTTTGTTGTACTTACGGAGCAGTGAAGCAACTAGGCGTGAGCACTTGCCGAACGGCGGCTGTGCGACAAGTACCTATCCCAGGTGGTTGACAAGCCAAAAGGATGAGCTGGATGTGTCGGGGATCACGAGCATTCCTGAGCTCAGGTACCCGGCCTGGCTGCGTGACTGCGATGTGGACTCCCAGACCAGCAGCCACGAGACGGATACCAGCACGAAGAGAGCAGGTGCCGCTCAGAGCCCGCAACGCAGACCAAAGTACCCAGAGTGGCTCAAAGATTTGGACATCTCCGGCCTTACGAATGTAGCCAACGAGGAGCCCGTGTCAGAGGACCTTAGATCCCTAGGTGTGTGTGTGTATATATATAGTCTGTATATAGCAGATGACATTTCATATGTTTTCAGGTACATATTCAGTCTTTTCTCACAGAGACGACTGAGCGGCCACCCATGTGGTTGTGACGTGCGATGCGTGATTCTTGATGCACAGCCTCATTGGAGGAGCTGCTGAGCAGGGCGCGCATGGAGTTGGAATCCCCCGGCTTGGAGGCCCCCTCCCCGGGCAGCTTCAACACGGACGTCTTCCTAGGGGCTGATCGTCCCTGGGAAAACCCCTCCACGCCATTGTGAATTTATCTTTATATTCACACTCACGCACAGCATAGAGGCTGCACCGCCTCTAAGTATGATGTCAGATTATGAATGTTATAAGCTAAGCAGGTAAGCCTGGTTATTACTTGGATGGGAGACTATTTGGTAATAGCATATATTATAGATTTTGGCTGCTAGGTAACCAGGAGTTAGTAATACAGCAATGGAATCTTGAATCTATATCCGGAGTTTTGCATTTTACTCCCTCTGTTTTCACCGGGTTCTCCGATTTCCTCTCACATACCACTCGCTGATGAAATTTGCAAAATATCACTGCCAAACCCGCCTGAGACTTGGTGAGATTTTTCTGGCTTCCACCATGATAATAAGTCAACCAAGTAATTTTCTCTCAATCGTGTCTCTTCTCAGGGCCGTGTACCACCTGTCGCGTCTGAAAGAGCTGGTTGACACCATCAAGGAGAACAAGGATGGCTGCATTTTAAGGCGGTGGTCGAGGTTTGTACTCAGAAGGATACGTTCGCTTGGTCCTGCTAATTCATGGTTGTTAAACATCAATGGTACTTCAGGTGCTGTGGTGTGAATCGCAATTACTTGTGAACTTGTGAGGCCCATGGGGCACAGTAATTGCCCTGTTAATGGAAGTGCCACAACAAAGTATTGGAAAAATGTGATGAAGTTCGTTCAGGGTTGGAGTTAGTGAATGGTTGCAGCAGTATTTTGCACAGCAAATCCATGCAGACTCAAATGTCACTTGAAAGAGAACGGATATGTGAAAAATATTGTGAGCACAACTAAACTTATTTTGGTTTTAGCCATTTTGGAAGGAGACTACTTTATTGGAAACATACATGCTAGTATTTGTGTAGTTATAAACATTTGGGAAATCACTGTAAAGTACATTTGCTTATTTAGATTGCACTATACCTGTATTGTAAAATTTCAGAACCTTTTATGTAACTTGTAATCAATAAACCAAAGTTGCATATTGTATGCAACCCATGACTTGGATTGTTTTTATCATGTCTTGTTTAGCATGGTTGGTTATGTACAGTGTGAAAGAAATTCAACATACATTAAATATTTTCTGATATTTGAATGTTTATATTGTACATGTATACTTATTTTTCAATAAATCTGAGACAAAGGCTTATACACATGGAATTGAAAATATTCAGCTATGATTTGTATTTCTCAAGTATTTTAAGAAAAGTCAGCGAGTCTCGTGACATGTCTTCACATTTGGGGGTGATGATTGTGATGGATATCCAAGCATTAACCTGCTTACATTCCTAGAGTATGTAAGGTGAATTTGGGCATTCTGGGTGATTGGGTTTTAGGCCAAACACAGGCAGATGGTTGGGGATAGATGTTTTCAAGCATCTATTAATTATTCATCGGCATGTACTATCTTACTATGATGTAAAGTTCAAAGACATGGTTCATGAACGGAATGGAATAAAAACTCAACTGTGCACAAGTATGTAGGAATTAATACTTGGAATTCAATGCAAAGATCTGGCCATATGGCATTTACTGGGCACCAGGGTTGCCAAACAACACATGAAAGATGTGTATCAGGCACAGCCTCTGCATTATGAAAAAAATATCACTTCCTGAAGAAGTGCATTTTGCTTCTCCTGTCTTAGGTCACCAAAATAAATTAGAGCAAATGTGACTCGACTGACACAGGCAGCATTTATACTTGTAAAGTGTTCTCCTTCCGACGTGTGGTGTGTGTCGCACACACTGTCGAAGACGAGGTAGTTGCAGGAGACATCGTCTCTTTATTATCTTGTTCACACCAACTCCGGCCTCACTCGACCACGTTGTCATAGAGCCCGGCCTAGACACGACCCTGTCCGTGTTGCACCGACGGCGTCGACCGAGAAGGCCAACTACTGTCTGGCCACGCAATGATTGGGCGAATGCGGTGGCAATGACAGCGACGACGAGACGAGTCCACTCCCAGAACCGGCAGCCCGGAGCTCTCGCTCTCCGCTGCTTATATTATATTCTATATTCTACTCGGCGCGGCTTGGCTCTGCCCTATCCACGGCTCCCTTCTCGAACCGACCAGAGGGTTCCAGAGGCTTCCCTATGAGGTCTTCCATGACCCTTGCCCCAATTCCTCTGCCCGGCCGGCATACCCGTATATATGCTCAACGGCGTGTGTGCAAACTTTCCACTGCAGTTGCCGCTGCTGGACAGCAGTCAGCGCTGTGTCACTACACTTGTATGAACACAAGAATTACATAATCATGTCTACACTTATATGTAATGGGCTGAGATAGGCGCACACAACTTCTTGGGAGGCAACACTATTTATTAACACCAACACATTACACTTAACATAAATTTCGATTTAAAGCTTTCGTGACTGCGGGCTAACACTAATCCCGAATATCCGCCCCCACAGCCCTTTAAATAATCTCCAATACAGCCCCCCAATCGGCTATGCGTGTATGAGTGACGTCCCTGCCCTCTAACCCCCGACCCCCCCGTCCCGCGCGTGCGATTGGTGTGTCGCTCTAAAACTGACTCCAAATCCCCGCCCCGCAGCCCTTTAAACAATCTCCATTGCCCGGCATCGGCGGCAACGCGTGTGCGAAGGACGTCATTGCCCTCTGACCCCTGACCCCCCGTTCAGTTCGTGTGAGTGGTGCGGGGGGTTGTGTGAGCGGAGACGTCGCGTTTGAGTGGCTGAGAAGCGACGGATTGATTCCAGGCAGCCACGTGCCAGCCCCGAGCTATGCCCCACAAACAGGACCCGCGGACCCGAGGGGCTGCGGCGCGAGGAGAGGAGCCGGAGAGCGGCAGCCCTCTCACCGCGAGCGAGGAGTCGAGTAGCGGCTGCTCTCACTCGAGCGAGGAGTCAGGAGCCCGCAGCCCTCCCGAGATCAGCCCTCCCCCGGGGGGGGGGGGGAGCCGGGGGCCCGCGTCCCCCACAACTGACAACCTGTGTACCAACTGGCCGAGCGAGAGTTTGTGTGTATTTGAGCGCAATCGTGCCAGTGTTTAGGACCGCGAGCCTCTTCAAAATGCTGATCTTGACACCGCTGGAAGCAGTCATCGGCCTTGACCTCACCTCACAACAGTGCAATTTTAACAGCTCAACATCAAAACACAATGATGGGTCGCTTGCACCAATCGCACAACATCCCAGCATTGACTCTCAGCTGTTAAATTTTGATTTAAAGCTTTAGTGACTGCAGAGATTCATATTCTTGGTTCTTTCAAATTTTCTTGTTGTGGTTTTCACACCTGATGATGATTGCTTGTGTTGCAGTCAAAAGGTCGTGAGAATTTTATTGTTTTATATTTGTATTATTTTATTGTTTCCCTTCGACGTGACTTTCCCGAAAGAACCAAGAATATGAATCTTAGCTGTTTCTTGTGTAGAGGGGGTCACGTGTGTCACCATAATTGCCCTAATCCTACAACTCGTGCTGCGTAATATTTTCACAGTGCCTCTGTGAATGTGTATGCTTTGACTTTAACATAGCCATTTCTGTGACCAGTCACAAGCTAATCACTCAGCCATTTCAATGCTAAATTCAATGCTAATTCCTTTGTCAAGGCGCTTTGTTCCTTCTCACACAGCTTAAAGGTCTCGATCTGAGCTTGGCTTTGTTCGCTCCAGCGCTGTCCTCCAGACAGTCTCGTCCCTTCACCTGATGAAGGCCGCTTGTGTTGTGGCCGAAACGTCGTGAGAATTTTATTGTGTTATTTTATTTTATCAATTTATTACTGTATTCTCATTCTACGTGACTTTACCGAAAGAACCAAGAATATGGCGTGTAGATGCTGCCATCTGCCGGCCACCAACGTGGCGTGTAGATTCTGCTAATTGAAAAATTAAAATAATAAATTGAAAATAATAAGCAAAAATCCAGATTCATATTCTTGGTTCTTTCGGTAAAGTCACGTAGATTTAAAAATAATGAAATAAATTAAATAAAAACAATCGGAAATAATAAAATTACTTTTATTTATAATTTTTAAATTGGCATAATCTACACGCCATATTCTTGGTTCTTTGGGTAAACTCACGTAGATTTGAAAATAAAAAGAAAATAATTAAATGAAAATCATGAATTGTTATTATTATATTTTGATTTAAAGCTTTCGTGACTTCAGGGATTCATATTATTGGTTCTTTCAGTAAAGTCACGTAGAAGGGAAACAATAAAATATATTTTTTAAAAATATTATTTAGATGTTTACTTTTCTTTTATTATTTATATTTTCTATCTACCTGACTTCACCCAAAGAACTAAGGATATAGCGTGTAGATTCTGCCAATTTAAAAATACAAAAAAATGAATGGAAAATAATAAAAGCTTTTATTATTTTCAATTTATTCTTTTAAAATCAAAATTTTGTTTCATTTTTTTTAATCTCTGTTACTTTACCGAAAGAACCAAGCATATGAATGTGGTTTTTTGCTTTTATTATTTTCAATTTCACACTTTTTATTTGATTTGATTTTTTTTCTATCGACGTGACTTTACCGATAGAACCAAGAATATGGCGTGTAGATGCTGCCAATTTAAAAATTAAAATAGATTGAAAATAATCATCAAAAATCCAGATTCATATTCTCGGTTCTTTCGGTAAAGCCATGTAGGTTGAAAATAAAAATAATAAAATTAAATAAAAAATACAAAAGATAAATGGAAAATAATGAAAGCTTTTATTATTTTCAATTTATTATTTTAATTTTTTTTAAAATTGGCAGAATCTACACGCCATATTCTTGGTTCTTTCGGTAAAGTAACGTAGATTTGAAAATGAAAAAAATAGAATTAAATTAAAAAATACTAAATCATGAATTATTATTTTTTCTTTTCTTTATTATTTATATTTTACCCAAAGAACCAAGAATCTGGCGTGTAGATGCTGCCACCTGCCAACGTTGGTGGCCATCAGATGGCAGCATCTACACGCCATATTCTTGGTTCTTTCGGTAAAGTCACGTAGATAGAAAATAATTTAAAAAAATAAAAAAATGAAAATTATGAAAGCTTTTATTATTTTCAATTTATTATTTGTATTTTTAATTAAATTATATTATTTTTTATTTTAAAATCTACGTGACTTTAACGAAAAAAACAAGAATTCGGCGTGTAGATGTTGCCACCTGCCGGCCACCAACGTGGCGTGTAGATTCTGCCAATTTAAAAATTAAAATAATAAATTGAATATAACAAAAGCTTAAATAATATTAAAAGCTTTTATTCAATTGATTATTTTAAAATTGTATTTTTTTTTATCTCCGCGACTTTACCGAAAGAACCAAGAATATGAATGTGGGTTTTTTGCTTTTATTATTTAAAATTTCACATTTTCATTTGATTTGATATTTTTTATTTTCTATGGACGTGACTTTACCGAAAGAACCAAGAATATGAATTCCTGAAGTCACGAAAGTTTTGTCACAATCTACACCCAACAATGGTGGCCAGCAGATGGCAGCATCTACACGCCAGATTATTGCTTCCTTCGGTAAAGTCATAATACTGGTAGGAACGAAGTTGTAAACTGAGTGTACCAGCCTACAATAGATTAATGTGTCCGTCCGTCCGCCCCTTTCAATACTTTAACGAAGTGTAATACTGGTAGGAACAAAGTTGTAAACTGAGTGTACCAGCCTACAATAGATTAATGTGTCCGTCCGTCCGTCCCCTTTCAATACTTTAATGAAGTGTAATACTGGTAGGAACGAAGTTGTAAATTGAGTGTACCAGCCTGCAATAGATTAATGTGTCCGTCCGTCCGTCCCCTTTCAATACTTTAACGAAGTGAAATCTCGTGCTGTTGGGTGTAAAATCAGCAATAGACAGCGCAGAGACTTGTCCTACCAGCCCACCCTGCAGGGACCTGTTAATAAAATTAAAATAATAAATTGAAAATAATAAATTGAAAATAATAAATTGAAAATAATAAAAGCTTTTATTAGTTTAAATATTATAATTTATATTTTTCAATTTAATTTAATTATTTTTATTTTCAAATCGACGTGACTTTACCTGAAGAACCAAGAATATGGCGTGTAGATTCTGCCAATTTAAAAATTAAATAATACATTTTAAATAATACAAGCTTTCATTATTTCAAATTTTTTTGTATTTTTAATTTAAAAAGCTTTTAGTATAGCTTTTATTATAATATCATAATATTATAATCAAAGATTTATTATAATAAAAGCTTTTTATTATTTTAGGATTCTCCTCCATGGCGGCCTTTGTCTCCCCCAGTAGCGATGTTTACGACACACCGCACCAGGTACTCATCTGAGGCTGAGTCGACCTCACACTCTCTTACTGTCTCAAAACAACAACCGCCATTCGCCACTAAGTGGCGGTGACGTCACCACGACGCTTGTGCCAGGCTATGTGCACCTTGAGGCTACGTGAAGTGTCGATCGCCGGCTGGCAGGAGGTCACGGGGCAGACTCAGGTGCCACTGGTCGACTGACTGAGATGACTGAGATTACTGGCTGATGCACCACCTGTGCCCCCTACTGTGCCAACTTGCTGAGCTTTAGCCACCCGACGCTCTGCTCGTTTTTCTGAGCGTCGATCCTCCGCCCTCCGTTGTTGTTGGAGGGCGACTGCCTCCAACTGCCCAGTAGCGTCCTTCACGAGCCTCCTCCACAGAGGCCGATCTTGACACCGCTGGTACCAGTCATTGGCAAGTCCACTCAGCTCCACATCCTCCTGTACCACATCACTCCATCTCTTCTCTAGTCCGTGCCACGCCCGTTTAGCTCCCTCGATCCGGCCGAACAAAAGCTGTTTGGGCATGCGGTGATTGGGCATGCGGGCTACATGGCCCAGCCAACGCAGCCTTGCCTGCTGGAGGAGCTCACCGATGGGACTTTGTCCAGATCTTTCGAGGATTTGTGAGTTCCTCACACAATCCAGCCTGGTTAAACCCAGGATTGATCGTAGGCAGGCCAGCCTAAATGTTTCTAACCGGTCAAGATGCTGCATTAGGGGGTTCCACGTTTTGCAAGCATAGAGAAGGGAGGGAATGACTGTGGCCGAGAAGAACCGAAGCTTCATGCGGAGCGACAGACCAGGTAGCTTCCACACAATGTTACACAACCGATGAAAAGATAATGCTGCTCGACTAATTCGGAGTGAGACCTCTGCTGTTAAACCGGAGCCGATCATGAGCACACTGCCCAGGTATGGAAAACTCTCCACTCTCTCCCCAACTGCCCCATCACCGATTGGGAGTTGTGGGGGTAGAGTGCCCGATGGCACAACATACCCAGGCAGGTGCTTCGTTTTGGTGGGGCTGATGGTAAGGCCCCACCTCTTAGTGGCACACTCCAGTTTCAGCAGCAGCGCCTCCAACTCCTCCTCTGAATGAGCAGCAATTACCAGGTCGTCGGCATACATAATGTGGTTGACCAATAGGGAGACATCCCTTGACCGCACCTGGGCATCGATCAGCCTCCCATTGTATCTGTACCAGACGTAAATTCCTCTGGTACAGCTACTGACGGCTTCACGAACTATGTGGTCGAAATAGATGTTAAATAATGTTGGAGCCAGAGGACATCCCTGTCGCAGGGAATGGCTCTGACTCCCGGCTATGTAGTTTTACTCGGGTCTGCTCACCATCATGAAGGTCCTTAATGAGTGTGAGCAGAGGGTCAGGGACTCTGAAAGCACGAAGAACAACCCAGAGTCCAGGCCTACTGATGGTATCATAGGCCTTAACCAGGTCAATAAAGCAGAGATGTAGGTCTAGTTGGAATTCCCTCCACCTCTGCTGTAGCAGACGGACAGAAAATATGACATTTTTGCAGGACCGCCTTTTCCTGAAACCGCATTGGGGCTCCGCAAGCCTCTCCTTAGCGTACCTAGCAAGGCGATGTTGAATAATCCTTGCCAGGACCTTTCCCGGCACACTGAGGAGTTAGATGCCCCTGTAGTTGTTACAGTCTGTGCGGTCCCCCTTCTTAAAGAGGGGGACCGCCAGGGCATCCTTCCAATCCTGCGGAACCCGTCCAGTGGCCCAGACTGCTGTTATGATGTCATGTAGGGCAGTCTACGCACAAACGCCACCCTCCCTCAGCATTTCGCTTGGGAGATCATCTCTGCTCGGTGCCTTTCCTGGTCTCAGACTCTGAAGCGCCCTCAGTACTTCCTCAACGGATGGTACCTCAGCCAGCCACTCACAGAGGGTGACTTCCTCCTCCAATATTTGAGGCACCGCATCCTCAGCAGGGTCATCCCCACTTTGTCCCATGATGTTTTCTAGGCTGAGGGATTCCCCCTCCCCCAGGACCTCACAGAAATGCTCAGCAAATCTGCAAACCTGTCGCTGGGGGTCGGAGATTGGATCACCCTTCGTTCCCCTAATGATGTAGTGGGTATAAATTGACGAATAAAATTCTGATGAGACAACACGATATTTATTGTCTTCCTTACAAGTCCCTAACACAAAGGGTATATCGGTCCCTTTATCCGATCCCTGGGGAGGTATGGCCTCCGGATTATAGGGCCCTATCACTGGGTACCCCGTTACCCTTCCTCCGGCTGGGACCATAAGAGAGGCTATTTGACCTGACCGTACCCGGTCCGTGGGTCCTGACCACTGGGCTCACTGAGCTCTGGCCCTTAGAAGGACAACGGAGCTTGGGGTCCAGAGTCCTATCTTCGGCCCAGGTCTTCGTTCTTCAGCTTGCAGATGACTGAGCCAGACCTCTGAGAGGTCCGGCTTTTGGTTTGTGGCTTGCTCCGCCCTAGCCACGATTCCCTTCTAGAACGTTCTGGAAGGTGACATCATCCCCCGGTTCCCCCCTCCCGGGGCCCCGGGGAATGTGTCCCAGGATCCGTTTGCTAGGGTTTATCGTTGGCCCCTTTTTGGGCCATGGACATTAGCCCTGGCGTGATAGCGCTTCCGCCCCCTATTGACGATAAGGGGAAGCTACCAGCCCACAGAGTGGTGAGTGACGATTACCCCTACAATGGTAATAGGTGTGGCGCTGTAGGTTACTTTTTTGATGGAGTTAAATAGGGATTTGTGATCGCGGGCCATTGAGGCAGACTCCATCTCCTCAGCAACCCGCGACCACCACCCATCCTTGCAGCGCCTCACGGCTCTCCGAACCTCCGAGCGAAGGCTGCGGTAAGCCTCCTCATTCTCTGACGTGGGATGCTGTAGACGATTAGAGTGAGCCTGTCGCTTTTTCTCAACCATCCTGAACACCTCCTCTGTCAGCCAGGGTCTCTGGGGAGGTCTGGACCGCCTATACAAAGCAGCCATTGCAGCTGCATGAGTCACAGGCTTAAACCTCGCCCATTTACCCTCGACATCAGGAGGAGTGGGGGACGGTGCTGTCTCACTCACACTCACTCACAGCGCGAGGCCGACTCATTACATCTCGCGGAGGATAGCGCTGCGGAACAAAAAAAGTTCCGCGGTTTCAGTTTGCAAGCGCGAGTTCGCGTTTTAAGGCGATGGGGGCCATTCATAAATGACGTCACGCACCTGGGGAGGGGGGGGTCAGACATTTGTGACGGGGGGGGGTTTGAGAAATGTGACGTCACGTCAAAATGCGCAACTTTAAATAAATATAGACGACACGTTCTATTTAGTTAAATATACTTTTTAATAAATGTTTTCTCCTACAACATCAGAGTGCAGCGCCACATTAAATACAATGACAATAGTTTAAAGCGATTTGAAGCATGTTTTATTTTCAAAATGAAAATATGGTTTTGGGGGGGGGGGCAGAGCTTTGTGACGTCATACTTGAGGGGGGGGGGGTCTGACTTTTTGTGACGCCGTGTGACGAGGGGGGGGGGTTAAAAATCGTCCAAAATCGCGTGACGTCATTTATGGTCGTAATATATTATTTTTTATTTTATTTTTCCTACCTACGTGACTTTACCGAAAGAACCAAAGAGGACTTATTTTGGTGGATAAGGAGTAAAATAGTAGATGATAGGATCTGCACTATTGAGGAGTTCTGTTATAATGAATCTGTTGTAATGAATCTTACGTCACCTTAAGTATGCCTTTGTGAGTACACTCGTGACACGGGTGTCATGCGCGTGACCTTTGTCTTTTGTATCAGATGTGCGAGAGCAACTCCGCTGCGAGTCATGGTGGTGCTGGGAGAATTGCCTTTACCATCGATGGCACTTCACCAGCACCCGTCTCGACCCCACCTCAATCCGGTAGAGTTACAAGAGCGAAAAAACTCATCTCTTGTGACGTCTGTGGGAAAAAATTCCAACTGGCATGGTGCCTAGAATCCCACGTAAGAACGCACAAGGAGACCCGTGATCAATGGTGCGGCATATGCGGACGAAGTTTTGATCAGCCAGGGAAATTCAAAAGGCATATGAAGACCCACGAAAAGTATTACATGATAAAGGGTGCACCAGGCTTGGTGAATAACGGCAGTTTTGCCAATGCTGTGTTGAATCCGAGAGAGTCACTAGAATCTGATAGAGTCACTAGAGTGAGAAAACGAATCTCTTGCGACGTCTGCAGGAAAACATTCCAACTGGCATGGTGCCTAGAGTCCCACATGAGAATGCACAAGACCGGTGGTCAAAGCTGCAACATCTGCGATCAAAGCTTTGATCAACCCTACAAACTCAGAAGGCATATGGAGTAACCCACGGAAAGAACTCAAGGGGCGCACGTGGCATGGTGAATGACGGTAATTTTGCCAATGCGGTGTTGAAGGTGTGTCAGAGCTACTCGGCTGCGAGTCATGGTGCTGGAAGAATTGCCTTTGCCATGGATGGCACCAGCAGCTCCAGCAGCTTGTCGAGTCCTGGTGGTGAGGAGGCAGAGTTGCAGACAATGCCACCTTCTGCAAAGGGCGCACCTGCGTGCAACGAAGTTATTGCTATCACAGCCACCGCGCATGGAACGAAGGCGCCTGCTGGGAAACGCCACGCCTGACCAGCGCCCGTCTCGACTCCACCTCACTCCCATAGTCACTAGAGTGAGAAAACAAATGTCTTGCCAAGTCTGTGGGAAAGCATTCCAACTGCCATCATGCCTAGAGTCCCACATGAGAACGGACAAAGAGACCCCTGACCAATGGCATCTGCGGTCGAAACTTTGATCAGCCAGGCAAATTCAGAAGGCATATGGAAACCTACGAAAAGGACTATTGGATATTTCTTTGCTGTTCTATTACTGAAGCTATCAACAGAAGGTGTGTACCGGATTAATTGCACTTGTGGCAAATGCTATGTAGGGCAAACAGGACGAATGATCAGCACGAGACTAAAACACCACAGAAATATGAAATGCTCACAAATACAACTGTCAGCAGTAGCAGAACACGCGTGCCCACAAAGACACTCAATTGATTTTGATAATGTTGAAGTTCTGTGCAAAACTAGTTACTACTGGCCAAGACTAATTACAGAATCTATCGAAATTTAAATTAAGAAAAATAATTGTAATCGTTTGGAGGGCTACCGACTTAGTGCTGCATGGAAGAGAATAATCAAATTACCGTTTGTACGGATATTTTAGTACACACAATGGACACTAAGTACAAGATCAATGGGCTAGCATAATGTGCATGTATAATGTACGTTGATTCATTAATCCCCCCCCCTACTTTGCGCTCAAAGAGCGCACAAATGTTGTCATCACATCTACGCCTCTATATAAGGAATGAAACAGGTGGACTTCTCCCAAATCTTGCTGTTGCCTGATGAAGCTAGTTGTAATTACTGATACGTCGTACTCCGATAGTAAATGTTGTGGCTTGGCTCTCCAACACACCACACACCGGTGTGCTATACTAGTGATGAATTGGCATGTTCTGTTTACGTGACAACCCTTACTAGTTGGCTGTCGGGCGGTGGCGGGTTTAACGACACATTTATATAGTAATAGGTTTTTACCCTTTTATCTGGCACCAAAACTGACACCTTTATACAAGGGATCATGTTTGCAATAACCACAACACAAGCAGACACTTGCCTGGCGGACCACGAATTTCAACGAATTTCAATTCGTGGTCCGCCAGGCAAGTGTCTAACTGTGTTGTTGGCCTGACTGGTTTTGCATCACGTTATTTTTTCTTAGGTTTGTTGAATTCTCGTCTCTCATCTTCTTGTTGTATTTACCTCCGTGCAGTTTGGCGCTCTCTATGTGTTGCGTTGGTGTCGCCCTATATGCTCCCTCGCTATTTGTTGTTTTTTTACACCTGATGAAGATCGCTTGTGTTGCGGTCGCAACGTCGTGATTTATTTATTTTAATATAATTTTATGGTATTTCTACATACATGACTTTACCGAAAAAAACCAATGAGTAAAAAGAGACAACTCTGATAATGATATACACTGTCCTTGAAGTTGATTGGTCCACACCCGAGACGGCTTTTCTTAGAGCCTAGTCTCCACTGGTGTTGGACCAGATGACGCCAAAAGGCATACAACTCAAAAACAGCGCACTATCAGAGTATTGAGAGCTCGGGGTAAGCATTTACATTATGATACCTCCTTTGCCAGTAGCCAGATATAGTAATAGGTTTTTACCCTTTTATCTGGCACCAAAACGGACACCTTTATACAAGGGATCATGTTTGCAATAACCACAACACAAGCAGTCAAAATGCAAACAAAAAGAGACAACTCTGATAGTGATATACACTGTCCTTGAAGTTGATTGGTCCACACCCGAGACGGCTTTTCTTAGAGCCTAGTCTCCACTGGTGTTGGACCAGATGACGCCAAAAGGCATACAACTCAAAAACAGCGCACTATCAGAGTATTGAGAGCTCGGGGTAAGCATTTACATTATGATACCTCCTTTGCCAGTAGCCAGATATAGTAATAGGTTTTTACCCTTTTATCTGGCACCAAAACTGACACCTTTATACAAGGGATCATGTTTGCATAAAGGTGTCAGTTTGGTGCCAGATAAAAGGGTAAAAACCTATTACTATATCTTGCTACTGGCAAAGGAGGTCTCATAATGTAAATGCTTACCCCGAGCTCTCAATACTCTGATAGTGCGCTGTTTCTGAGTTGTATGCCTTTTGGTGTCATCTGGATCAACACCAGTGGAGACTAGGCTCTAAGAAAAGCCGTCTCGGGTGTGGACCAATCAACTTCAAGGACAGTGTATATCATTATCAGAGTTGTCCCTTTTTGTTTGCATTTTGATTGCTTGTGTTGTGGTTATTGCAAACATGATTCCTTGTATAAAGGTGTCAGTTTTGGTGCCAGATAAAAGGGTAAAAATCTATTACTATATCTTGCTACTGGCAAAGGAGGTCTCATAATGACACATTTATATATTTACGCGATCCAACCCATAAAACCTGTATTCTGGATATTTATCGCAAAAGCCTACGTGTTAAACTGCCATGTATTTTTACGTCTATTACTGTATTTTCTTACGTGCAATATATTTAATAAACCATCCTAATTTATTCATATTTTTGTTCATAGTTATATCATTGTTGCGCGTGCGGTGTGGTCAGTGGATATTGTTCAGTGGATCAAACCGAGACAAATATTTTTGCAGCAGCTGTGGCTGCACATTGCAATAGCGCATTCCAAATGGTGTAGAACGCATCGCCCATAATCTGTATCTGTGTGCAAACACCAGGTATGGTTGGTAAGAAACACGTTTGGTTTTAAATGAATAGAACTCGAGCTTCAGCCATATTGTTCATTATAGACCCCACTTTGTAAGAATTAATCACGCAAACCTTGCGCCTGATTCATTTGAGTCGGTGTGCTCATGAGCAACAGGGCATTTGTGGCAAGGTGTTAATGTACCACAGATTAGCACGGTTGGCTACGTACACTGCGAAAGAAGTTCAACACATATTCTTTGGGTCTTTCCGTAAAGTCACGTAGATAGAACAATAAAATAATAAAAATAAAGTGAATAAAAAAGAAAAATATATCACGACGTTTCGATCGCAACACAAGCAATCGTCATCAGGAGAAAAATGATGAAGATTGCTTGTGTTGTGATGAAAACGTCGTGATATTTTTATTCTTATTTTGTATTCACTTATTTTTATTATTTTATTGTTCTATCTACGTGACTTTACCGAAAGACCCAAAAAATATGAATTCCTGCAGTCACGAAAGCTTTAAGTCAAGATTCAAGTTGAACACACTTTCATACATTGTGGAAAGCGAGTATCCTCGCACGTACAATGCACTGGACCGCATGTTCATGTTAAGTGAGTCAGGGGCTTTGTCACTGCCTACCCCGTGATATAAATAATCTCAGGGAATTAAATTGCAAGTGTGCAATCTCCCTTCTGGTGGGCATCGAGGATGAGTCATACCCTGGCTTGCCAGGAGGCAGTGGAACACAACTGTGGAATCCTTTCCATCTGCACGGGATAGAACGTTGCCTCCTTGCTCACATTCGTTCGTTTTCTGCGAGTGTACTGGTTTCCCCCCACATGTAAACACTCAGTAAGTGGCTGCAAATATCGGAATGTAAAGAGAACCGCAGAGCTTGGGCGATTGTTGGGAGTGCCGGCTCACCGCCTGGCTGCTGTCTCCCCGCTCGTCTGTGGGAGACATATAGAGGTACTGAATTAGATTTATATTCTCCTCCCCCCTCCATTCATACATACTAAATGGATGCCCCCTTAACAGCCACACCACCACTCCTCACACGAGACAAGCACGTGACTCTCGGTGTAAATGGAGCCGGAGCGCGAATACACGTGCCGATGCCCCAAGTACAGTTGCCACCATTTCCACGACAGAGCAAACCCAGGCACATTTCTCAGCGAGCCCAGGTCTATTGTTAAAACTGTGCAGTTCACGGTGATAAAATTAACCATAGCCATACCCGGGGTACCAGATCTCGACACAAATCAATTCCTGCTGCCACCCGAACACTGTCCGGGGGTCAAACGCGGACAGGTGGCAGCCCCAATCGCGAGGCCACATCTGCACCGACTCACGGTAAATGTGTGCAGGGCCAGCAGGAAGAGCCCCGGGATCTCGCAGCGCAGCCACTGGTTCCACGCGCTGTCTCGGTCCACGTCCTCGCGTGACGACGACGACACTTCAAAATCACCTGACCGGAAGGAGGGGGGTGGGAGGGAGAGTAAGAAGGTACGAAGGGGAACCTTCTAACTCTTTCACAGGGACGCGTTCTTCGTGTGCGTCACCCTGCAGCCAACCTCTCTGCTCTCGTGTGTGAACGTGGGTCAGTTTGGTTTAATCGTTCAGAATGAATGGGGCATGACCCTGGCCCTTGTGCAACTTATTATTTTCCATGAGATAATACCAAACACATCATTCATGTGTGTGTGTGTGGCCTGCAAGCAAAACCTACATGCTCTCGAGTCATATATCGGGAGCAGTCACATGTGGGAAAGCATTGCCGAATTCCTAGAAAGGCTCAGCTCTCTCCAACTTATGTTGAAAGCATTTATGCATTAGTTCTGCCCGTACCTCTTTGTGCCTGTGTAGTGGGCAGGCAAGTCTGGTGGAGCAGCAGGTCCAGCACACGGGGTGTCCAGCAGAGGAGAGGAACTCCCCGTGGCCGTGGCCGGGGAAGCAGAGGTCGGCGGCGCTGGGAGCGGCGTCAGTTGCGCGGCGTCTGTGGGAGAAGGCACAGGCCTCTGCTGAAGATTATCATCCGCAGACACATCACACGGCTTGCCGGACACGTCACGCACTCGGCCCTGTGATTGTGGAGGTGAGACAGGTTCGCGCATGGCAACGAATGGCTTGTCGCTGGACAAACATCGACGGCAACATCGGGAGAACGCGGCACGAACTCGTGCAGAGTTTCTGGCACCGTATGAATTTACACTCCTTGTAGGTATGTGCGTTGAACCTCTTTCGCGCCGTACGTCAGCCAGCCGTGCTAATCGGAGGTGCAGATGGATGCAATTGAAGGAAGTGGAGCAGAGATTTCAAAATGAAACAAAAAAATTGATGCAGAAATTACACAAGTCCAGGGGACTTCACCAAGGCCGTGTTATCCCAGAATCTGACAGAGCACAAAGGAAGATTGGCAATGGCAAAAAATGGCTTCATAACTATCATTGTCAGATGGCACACTTGCATCTTCAGTCTTCAGTCAGCGTCAGTAATTTAAGAATGCACGCATGATGCGTGACACCAACTAAAATGGCATCGATGCTGACTAATCACATCCTCTCCAAGATGTGGAACTCAAGAGACATGGATGCCTCTTCCAAACAGGACTACCCTTGACAATTGAGTTGTCGCCTGGGTAAAAATAAAATGAACTAGGAGATTTCAACTTGAAAATCCAAACCATCGCACCAACAGTAATGGATGGAACCCTATATGAGGCGCACACTGCAGTAGCTTCAGGTGGACTCTGGTACCTGCTTTAACGTCTGTGTGAGAAGCATCTTCTCCCACTGAAATTCAAACAAATTTGACAGTTAGACAGGAAACGTTTTAAAACATCCGCAGTAAAATTCAAGTATGTATACCATTAAAGTAAACTATTTTTTATTTACCAGGTAAGGCCCATTGAGAGCTATATAGCTCTTTCTCAGAAGCGACCTGGCCACAAATTATAGCTTAACGAAGTGGCTTATCACGTGGAAATTTATAGTAGCCAAATACTCTAAACGCATTACTTACAAATAGCTCACAAAGCGGTTATCCTCCCACTACCCTTGGGTTACCTCCTGTCCCGGTCCAGCCAAGACAGTCTGTGAATTGGCATCTGTGTTTGGGTGGCATGAATTAATTTGTACCGAGATCTGGTACCGGTACTGTGCTGAACTTTACTACTGCATGGTTGTTGACAGACCTAGACAGACTGAAACATAGGTCTGGGTTTGATCTCCATAGTGGAAAAGGTGGTAACCCGAAAACTAACCCAAACCCTTCCACATTCAACGATAAACACTTCTAAAACCGAGTTCGCTCGGAAATGACCCCACTAAACCGCACGTATGTAAACGTTTGACTTCAGTGGTTCCTCCGCCGCGTGCGAACGATGAAGTGCACGGCCTCTCGTGATGATGACCTCACACCCGCATGGCTGCACGAAAGGCGGTGCTGACGAGCATGAGGCAGGTGGAAGAGGCAAAACGAGGAGGCAAGATTAGAGTGCTGTAGTCGGTGGGGTATAGTGGGGCCTATTTCCAAATGATTGATTTATGTGGAAATGAAATTGGTCAAGAGCCCGTTACTTTGTAAACATTAGCATGTATCTACTTTAATACCAAGTCTGCAGGGGTGGGAAAGATGAGGTCTATTCATTCTGGTGGGCAAAGATAATTTAGACACTCCAAGTTAAGTCTGGTGGCATACGGATAAAAATGCACCTTACAAATGTAAATAATGATTATTAATCAATCTTCTTCTTCACTCCCACGGTGTTTCCAACCAGGGTTAGGCCATGTAATGATCTGACGTGCTGTACACTTGTACAGTGTTTCTGAATTATTGTATCATTATGAATTCAGTGCCCCTTCTGCGACCTTTCCCTAGATCCCCCTCTTGTGTATAACCTGGCCTGCTGACGTCAGGGCCGTAAGCCTCAGATCCCTTTCCCTGCCAGCAGCAGGCGCTATGCTGTTACATTACGATTCTATGCCACTACACAGGGACTCCTCTACTTACGAACATTCGACTTATGAACTTTCAGAGATATGATCAAACCTGTCCGTATGTCCAGTTTCCTGTTCGGACCGAGAGTCGCAAGTTCAACCACCGCACAATAGGTGATGATGGTGGCATCTACATCTGCAGAACGTGAAGAACCAGAGGCAACTGTTAAAGCCATTCCCCGTGTTTAGTGTACAAGTCGTAAAACGTGTTTGAAATCTACGGGAGTAAAGTTGGACTCACGAACAAATCGACTTACGAACAGACCTATGGAACCGAACTCGTTTGTACGTACAAGAGTCTGTATATGGTGGTCACTCTGAACAACACAGACCCAGCCTCCTTTTTACTATTTTTGGTCCATTAGGACATTACCAGATGCATCTTTCTGTGATAACGACCACACAATACACATTAGACGTGTCACAACAGGTCACGTTTAATAGTCTAACCTTGTCTGGAGTAAGTCGCATACGGTAGACATTTCTGCGCATTTGCAGAATTACATGTCTATGACAAAGGAACCAAGTGTATTGCATTACAAGGGGTGCTTGATCATGTGTGGATGCAGATTCCCGCAGCAATAGAGGGAATAGGTTGTTCGCAGCGCCACTGATTAATCAGAATCAGAATCTATTTTATATCCTGGAGGAATCCGATGAGCTATGAAGATCTTTTTCACATATGTCCAGTAGGGGAGGGTCAGCGAGCTATTTCCAAAACCGATGAGAGGCAAGATGGGGAAAATGTAAGCAAATTGCTAAAAATACAAAGTACATACATTCCTGCCAATTTGTCAACCAATGCAAGCTTGGGCAAGGTAGCAACACAACAACCACAGCTCCAGACCACGACAAGACCCCACAAAGTCCCTCAATTGCATTGCATTAAAATTGAACGTTTAATGAGCGATATTTGAAATAGCGTTACCAAATGCCAATATTCCCTTCGAATACCTGACTAATGAATGAGGCTAAGACGCTTGCAGTAATGTTCAAATATGCATCACAAGCCATTCAGAAGTGGTAGGCCTCACGTGACCACAGGGCACCACAGTGGCAATATGTTAACTACCTCGCCTGGTACGCAGGAGGCCGTGGATTCAATCCGGACCCTGTCGCCTGCTGTATATTTTGAGGTTGCATGTCTCTCTCACTACATTTAGAATAAACATCACGCGTTTAGAGTATTTGACCTCTATAAATTTCCACGGGATAAGCCACTTCGTTGAAGATAACATTTGTGATAGCCAGGTTGCTTCTGAAAAATAGCTCCATAGCTCAGTGGGGCCTCAAACTGGTAAAATAAAAAATATAGTTTGTATTCTTGGTTCTTTCGGTAAAGTCGCATAGAAGGGAAACAATAAAATAATAAAAATATAAAATAATAAAATTCTCACGACGTTTCGACTGCAACACAAGCAATCATCAGGTGATGATGATCATCATCAGGTGGTGATGATTGCTTGTGTTGCAGTCGAAACGTCGTGAGAATTTTATTGTTTTATATTTTTATTATTTTATTGTTTCCCTTCTACGTGACTTTACCGAAAGAACCAAGAATATGAATCCCTGCATTCACGAAAGCTTTAAATCAAAATATAGCTTAGTTTAAAAGTTATAGTTTGAGAACGGCGGTCCGATGGGAGGGAGTGAAGGGGTATTGTGAGGAGGCGTCATCGGGAGTGGAAGCTGCTGGTGGGAGCATGGGAGGTGTGGGGAGTGTGAGGTGCATCGGCATTGTGGAGAGGGAAGGGGTGAGAGTGTTGTAAGCGATGGGGCTGGGGGAGGAGTGGTGGATATGACGATGTGGAAGCTGTGTCGGTGATGAGGTGTGTGCTTGAAGTGAGGATTACATGGGGAGCGGTGCCGAAGTGGTTAGCGCACCGTGCGACGGGATCCGGCGACCCGAGTTCTATTCCCACTCACGGCCAACATCGGTGACGAGTATCTGAACCAATCTCGGTCCCATCCCAGGTCTATTCTGCCTTAAAATGAGTATCCAGGTTCGGTGAATGGGAGGAGACAAAGGCGGCCAGGCGTGGTGCTGGCCACCCATCCCATCTCAGCGTGTCGACCCCATGGCACCTGGGTAATGGAGGTGGTGATGAAGATGATGACGACGGTGATGATGATGTTGATGACGATGGTGATGACGAGTCACTCACTCAGACTCACAGAGCCACACTCAGAGACTCACAGCCACACTCAAGAGACTCACAGTCACTCACTCAGACTCACAGAGCCACACTCAAGAGACTCACAGCCACACTCAAGAGACTCACAGTCACTCACTCAGACTCACAGAGCCACACTCAAGAGACTCACAGAGTCACTCACTCAAAATCACAGAGCCTCACTCAAGAGACTCACAGCCACACTCAAGAGACTCACAGTCACTCACTCAGACTCACAGAGCCACACTCAAGAGACTCACTGAGTCACTCAGAGAATCACAGTCACTCACACAGACTTACACTCACTCAAGGAGACCCACAGACTCACTCACAGACTCACTCACACAGACTCACAGAGTAACTCATACACAGACTCACAGAATAATTCTGACACACACAGACTCGCAGAGTAACACGCACTCAGAGACTCACAGAGTCACACTCAGTCACTCACTCAGGGACTCACAGCCACTCACTCAGAGACTCGCACGCACTCACAGAGCCACACTCAGAGATCCAGTCACTCACTCAGAGACTCACAAAGTCACTCACTCAGAGAATCAGAGCCACACTCAGAGACTCGCAAAGTCACTCACTCAGAGACTCAGAGCCACAGACTCACAGAGCCACACTCAGAGACTCAGAGCCACACTCAGGGACTCACAGCCACTCACTCAGAGACGCACACTCAGACTCAGAACCACAGACTCACAGAGCCACACTCAGAGACGCACACTCACACCCAGAGACTCACAAAGTCCCTCACTCACACATTCACAGACTTACACAGTAACTCACAGTCACTGCCACTGAACTCAGTCTCACCGGGTAACACACTCACAGACTCGGAGTAAGTCACATGAACTCACAAAGTAACTCACTCACACAGACTCAGAGTAACTCACATGAACTCACAAAGTAACTCACTCACACAGACTCACAGAGCCACAGAGACACACGGAGTCACTCACTCAGAGACTCACATAGTCACTCACTCTGACACTCGGAGACTCACTCAGACTCACACAGACTCAGAGTAACTCACACACTCACAGACTTACACAGTAACTCACAGTCACTCCCACTCAACTCAGTCTCACCGAGTAACACACTCACAGACTCGGAGTAACTCACATGAACTCACAAAGTAACTCACTCACACAGACTCACAGACTAACAAACAAAAGCAAAGATCCCCAGTGAACCCTTAACAGACTGTAGGGGCAAGTGCTGTTAGCGAGCACCTACGAAGGCCGGCACGGCACACGAGGGGGTGGGTGGCCAGCACCACGCCCGGCCGCCTTTGTCTCCCCCATTGGCGATGTTTACACACCGCAACCAGGTACTCATTTGAGGCCGAGTCGACCTAGGGGAGGCCCAAGACCTGTTCAGATAATCGTCACCGGTGTTGGTGGCCGTGAGCGGGAATCGAACTCGGGTCGCCGGGTTCGTAGCGCAGCGTAGCGCTAACCGCGGCGCCACCGCTCCCCACACCCTCGCTCACAAACACAACGCAGGCAGCGTGGGCAGCCCTGGTCCATCCACTGCTGGATGAGGGCCTTGCCATGCCGTGCGAGTTATTTGACCAGAAGCGCAGTGCGTGTTGTTAACATTCCCCGTGTGGTGGATAGAATCGGAGGGCTTTCCCCAGCCCTCACCCACCAGGAATGGTGAAGTATAGTCAAATACTTCCTGTGACCAACACGGCGTTAGGAGACATTCATACAACCCACAGATGGACTAATAATTATTGTAAGTACTGTGGTGTACTTAAAATAATGTGTGGAGGAGGAGGAAGAAGCTCCAGAAGTCGCACTTCAGCAGCCACCACTGCCCCTTCGCAGTATCAACAACCACGCAGACAAATGCACTGCCACATCCTACAACACGCGTTTGTTCCTTCAAAGTAGTGAATTAGCGTCCCAACACGCTGGTTCACGAAGATGGAGCGGTCATATAATGAGCTGGACAGCGACAACAACTTAAATCAGCGGTAATAATGCGGCAGACACGCAGGAAGCAATACTTAGGTAGGCCGCGATGAGACCATGGGGCTCGGATGGCGACCCTGCCTGGGAAGGTGCACACAAACTCCTCACAGAGTGAGCACCACAATGTTGTCCTTACAACACACAGTGGTCTCGCTTTTCTTTCATATCCACGAGCACAGCAACATCCAGCAACACATATCTCCTCACATTGTGCCCAGGACTGCTTTAAATAAAGATTTTAAATAAACTTTCCCGCCAAAGAATGTTATTGAGGCGTGTGTGGGTATCGATGTTGAACTTGTGATCACATTGCTAAGAGCCGAAACACAAGGCACCCACCACCCCACACATCCTACTACTGCTGTTGTTTCTGCCTTGTGAAGTCTATGATAATGATGATGAGCAGCAGCAGCAAGATAATGAGGAGGTTGAATGTGATGATGATAATGTGGAGTAGAGTCAGGGGGGTTATGCCCAAAGTTCTCTGTCCTCACCTCCCCACCACCGCCACGTCCCAACTCTGAACATCCACACATCATCATCATCATCGACCAGCAATGACCAACAGCAGCTCACAGCCCATTAAATACACCACCAGTAGGACAATTGTATGGAGGAGGCCAAACAAACATCTAAAACTAACAAAATAACAATTGCCACCGAGAACTGTTTCACATAACTCGTGCACTCAAAGTCCTCAGACAATTGCAGTTATCTAAAGGTTCTAATTGTGCCCGAGTGTGGCTGCGTCTTGCCTCGACAAAGGCATCGCCAATCCGCAAACTCTCGACGGCTCTGGCTGGCTCTCTGAGCACAAACTTTGACATTTGAACCTCACGAAATGTCTCTGCACAAGTTCCAGCGGTGTCTAGGTGGCAGTAAGTGAATGCACGCACGTGTGGAGGAGGAGGAGTGTTTCTATTATGAGGACAGTGCTGCTGCTGTTGTTGTTGTTACTCTACGATGGTAGTAGAGCTTAGCTAGAAAAGTCTTTGTCAGGAGGCCACAAATATCCTCTCCACCAAACAAAACTGTCGGGAACAGAGACTTGAAACTCAGTAACGCTTCGACAAAAGTGCGTCAATGTTCTCATCGCTAGTGCACACGTGTCGTCATTACCTTATCAGTGCCCTACCTTATTACAGACCAATTCAGACATTATCGGTCACCCCTTAACAATCTCCACCGTTCATCCTACAAAGTCCCCATGACAAGGGAGAAACACCACACAGAGACATTGTGTTTTTTAACCCCTATTGAAACGTCCGTACGCCGTAAGGAGCCGCAAACTCAATGTCCCCGCCGCGCAAGAAGACGGCGTAGAAGACCGCGCGGGTCGGCAGGGGTCACGCTGCTGCTGCTGCTGCTGTGGAGCTCCGCTGTGAGTCGACGCAGAAGGGCGGCGGTGGTGGTGGTGGTGAGAGCCCCGACTCCCGGAGTCGCGGTGACAGTCGCGTGGCACGGCAGTCGTGGTGGGGCTCTCTGGCTGCTGCTACTGCTACGGGAGATGAGCGGCAACTCCGCGATGTCTGCTCCCTCCTCCTCCTCCCTTGTGGTGTCAATGGGGGGGGGAGCGCTCCTTGAGATCCTCTCGGCAAGGCCTGGCCACCCCTGATGGCTCTCCTCCTCCTCCTCCTCTCGGCGGTGTCACCACCTCGTCCACCTCCTCTTCAGCCTCACGTTGGGATTTTGCTCCACGTAGCACACCACTGTCACTGAGAGATAACCGTGACAACAACAACAACAATCCTTGTACAGAGACGCAATACGCCCGCCAATATTCCTCTCCCACGATGATATGAGGCCTGTTACTTTCGTCAATTACCCCCTCAAAATATCGGATGGGAATCACTTTGAGATAAAATCACCATCTTAACACGTTAACATAACTGCTCCTCAGCAACAATATTCACCCAAAATAAATATTTTTATTGATGTAATATTTTAAACGATAGTCAACGACTTCGTTTTTTTAATACGAGCAGACAACACAGTAAACATACAGAACGATAATCTGTAGTGGTGTCCACTTTAACATTATTTTAAGCCAGCTTCCCCATTGCTGTGCATTCGTCAGACACTAAATTAATCTCCCTATGCCTGTCCTTAGCCCAAATAACTTATATCGCCTTGTAACTCGTGTCATAGATCACATTTAGCCACACACAGAGATCACAAATGAATACAAATGTATGCAGCTGCCCCCCCCCCACCCACCCCCAATTTTAGTCCAAAATCTAAAATGTGTGCATATTTGTGACTTTGGTTTAAAGAGAAAAAAATATATAAAATTATATAATTATATTTGTGAAAAAGTTATTTGCAGCTCATCAAATTCCTCCAGTATAAATACACATGCCGATTCTGACATTCATTGTAAGTATGTAATGTTGAACTTCTTTCGCACCGTATGTAACCGACTATGCTAATCGGAGGTGCAGAGGAAGGGCAACAAACTAAACACAAACAGCGTGTTGACGGTGTGTTTAATGGCTCCCTCAGCCAGTGGGATTCACACTCTTGGCTTAGGACCACTCATGGAGGATGAATGAGCATTGCCTCCGCCCCTGCGTGTTGCGATGCTCAGAGCGAGGTGACAACTCTCATTCCGTGCGTTCTCCCCCCCCACCCCAGAGCATCAACAACAAGAGACAGCAGCTGGAGTTGGAGATCATGAAGATCCTGCAGAGCAAGGGGGACCCTGACAACAACAACATCGTCACCCTCCTGGACAACTTCACCTTCCGGGGACACAACTGCGTCGTCCTGGAGCTCATCAGGTGAGTGTCATGGCGTCCGGTGAACACCGATCCAAAGACAAAGATTAACCAGTATAGCCTGAGAAGATTGTTGGGGCAAGTGCTGTTAGCAAGTAGCACCTATGAAGACGGGCAAGGCACACGAGGGGGTGGGTGGGCAGCACCACGCCCGGCAGCCTTTGTCTCCCCAGTGGCGATGTTTACACACCGCACCAGGTACTCATTTGAGGCTGAGTCGATCTAGGGGAGGCTCAGGATTGGTTCAGATAATCGTCACCGGTCTTGGCCGTGAGCGGGAATTGTAGAGCAACGCGCTAAACGCTGCACCACCGCTCCCCCAAACACCGATGCGTCCGTGTGTTCACACACATGAATCATTTGGATGTAGAATAAATGTCCATAGGCTTTCAGAATGCCCTAGAATTATTGTATTTGTACGCGGCTCCATGGTCAGACATAACTGTTTATAATGCCTTCCTGCCTCATTGACTATGTTTTGAGTTGAGCGGCAACCCTGTATGGTTACTCCGTGCGGCTTCGCCTCAGCCAAGCACGTGTGCTCCTGTTCAAGGGGCCAATCAGGGAATGGGTCACAAGCAGGAAGAAACTGTAACCGTTCACGTTTTGTGCCGTCACGCAGCGGAGACCTCCTCCAGAAGCTGGACGAGACCTATGGCTTATACATGACGGAATTGAAGCCGTACGTGGGCTCCATGCTGCGGGCCCTGGCAAAGCTGAAGGCGATGCACATCATTCACGCGGATCTGAAGCCGGTTAGTAAACTAAGCAGCCCGCTGCGTCTTTTGTCCGTCAGTATGGAGTTAGTGCCTCAGTTCGTGCAGTTGTAGAAAATGAGAGCACTCTTAAATTTTGATTTAAAGCTTTCGTGACTCCAGTAATTCATATTCTTAGTTCTTTCTTACCGAAAGAACTAAGAATATGAGAACACTCTTGTAAACCTTAGTAACAGGATTTCGAGATATCTTATTCTACACCGCAACAACACTCATGCCACGACTTGCTATTTCATAAACACAGATAGCCAAAACTTGCATACAAATACAACTTTTCACGTGGATCTCTGTTTGCTCTCAACAACCAACGCTCCGCGGAACATTTAATATTTTCTAATTTGCGTTAAACAACAACGACCACTGCCCTAAGCAACAATTCCGAAGGCCAAAGCTAAATGATGGGCGTAGCAGTGGTGGGGTAGTTCGCAAACTGCACTCAGAGGTTAATGACCCGAATTCGATTTCTGGCCACGGCTAAAACCAGGGTTTGGGCGATATCTGAACCGGTCCTGGATCCCATTGCCTTCAACAGCCCCCTGAGCAGCATGGTGAGGTATGGCCATACAACCCCCTTGATTAACACGGCATGGGGTAGGGAGATCTTCAAGCATGATTACATTTACAAAGGGCATTAAGTGTTCAACAAAAATGAGTACATGAAATCTTTGAGTAAACCGCCATGAACCAATTCAACAAGACGCAATCTCACCGACACACCACGAGTTTCACTGACAACCACTGTCTTTTTTGCAGGCAAACATCTTGGTCAAAGACCACATCAGTGGCAATATCAGGCTCACAGGTTTTGGCCTGAGCATCAGCGAGACCTGCCCAAGTGAGTGATCTAGCTGCCCTGTGAATGTGTGTACGTGTGTAGCAGCATGTGTGTGTGCGTGTCACAGTGTTTGTGGGGAGCGGTGGTGTTAACGGTTAGCACGCTGCGCTACAAGCCTGTTTAAGCTATATGGGGGGGTCTTTGTCTTCGTGCTGTGGTGGCGTGGTGGTTAGCACCGCTTAAACAAAGTGTGGTAGTGACACTGATACCCTTCAAACGTTACATTTCGTCAATCATTTGGCCAGGATTTCAACTCTCAACCTCCCAGGTTTGAGGAGGGTAGTTGTCAAACAGTAACCAGTAAACCGGTAACAATTTTCATAATCGATTGCTGGTATTGAAAGTCTGGAGCCAGTAGACAATCCCATTGGAATTTTCGTCGCGGATGGCTGATTTACGTGTGATTTACATGTGATTTACGATTGCAAATGTACAGATCGCATGGCAGCCCTAAGTTCCTTTGTCCTCATTCCTCACTTAACCTTTTCCCGTTCCGAGACGTCTGCACGTTTTCAGGGTGGTGGTAGGTGTCCCCGGTTCATCACTGAATCTTGAAACGCGCAAAGCGGCTCGGCGTTAATTTTATTCAGAGAGGCGTCGCAGCGCCGTTGCTTTTAAAGAAGTTGTTACTCACCGCAGAGAACTCTCGCGACACGACAGCTGCACTCTATGATAGCTGGCACCAGTGTAATGAAAATAATTTAAATTTCTAAGTGCTACCCAGCTGATACACGCATTTATGTGGGCGATCTTTGTCATTGTGCGCATTTTGCGTGCCATACGTGACTGCGTGTGCATACCCTCATCTATTCTGCACTTCACAAGTACAGGTGAATAATGTGCAAGTGCCACCTTGTTTGGTCACCTGTCTGTCCGTGTGCTGCTAGGAGCTTGGTGTCTTGGCTCGATGTGGTACATGGCTCCCGGTCACATGCAGCGCGGACATGTGGTCACTCGGATGTGTGGTGGCCGAGATGCTCCTCGGGAACCCGCTCTTCAAGACAAGCTCGGAAGACCACATCGGCTATCTCATCCAGGTATCTGACGCGTAGGAAAACACCATTGCATATATATCCAGTTGGTTATAAGGTCCTGCTGTTGAGCTACAAGGCTGTCAGTGGGTTAGCCCCACAATACTTACAGGAGCTGATCCACTCATGTACACCAATGAGGTCCTTGAGATCTTCTGATCTCCTACTCAGTTTTCTGAGGTCAAGTCTCAATTCCTGGGGGCGATCGGGCTTTTTGCCAGTGCAGCTCCGAGACTATGGAACACGTTGGCCTCTGATAACAAGACAGAATTTTTAAAGCTATTTAAATCTCGCCATGAAAACTCACCTCGGTAAAATGGCCTATTCCCCATAGTTTTGGTCGTCTCATTTCCTCGTTTTGGTCGTCTCATTTCCCTGCTTTCCATACACCGGGCGCATTGGGATCATCGGATTAAATGCGCCTTACAAATATTAATTATTATAATATATACATACTGATGAATTATATTATTATTATTGTAACAAACCTCGAGCCCGATACGGCACCACCAAACCGGGCGTCATATTTCCCATGGGACCGTTCCAACTGCGCCATATAAAGGAGGAGGGAGGGTTTAATTCGAATTTGAACCAACGATGGAGTCCACGATAAACAACAACAGCAGCAGCAGCAGCAGCAGGGGGTTGGTTATGACTGATGGCGCACGACGATCCACCAGCGTACAGACCCGCTGTGCGATGGCTCATGCGACAAAGCTGGTTACGTGCAGGGCTGTCGTCATCCTCTGGGCCTTTCACTGGTCACAAAATGTCGCTCAGCTGCCGGTACACGGGAGAGGAGTGGACGTGTTCACTGCGTGATCACGCACCATTTGCATGAGTAAAGAAGTAAAGAGAGATTTCGGGTTCGTCAGTAATACCAGAGAATCAGAGCGTCAGGCTGATGTCCTTCGGAATGATTACTATTGTTATGATTATTGTAGTTTGTTGTTAATCCCCGAGGCTTTCAGAGCCTGTGTTGGAGAGCAACGAAGCCGCACGTAGTAACCACGTCATCAATTAAAGACCAAATATGTATGCTTCGCCTGATGATAGAGATAAATATCTGCAAACAGTATGTACAAGAGCAGGCAAAGTTCATTGTACATCGACGTTCCAATGAGACAAAGTGCAGCGTATGTACGCTCTGTTCACTCGAGCGACGGACCTCATCCAACTCATCCCTCTTGTGATCTTGGTTTCAGATGTTGGGGCTCCCACCCAAAGCCATGATTGACGCCTCGACCCACAACATTATCTCTTTTGGTGAGTGGACAGGGGGGGTGGTGAGGTGGTGGTGTTGCAGTTCGTAGCTGTTGCTGCTGCTGCTGTCACTGCCCGGAGAGTCGTGGCCGTGCAGCCGCGTGTCTCGTGCTCTGTGCTTGAATAGAAAGGCATGGAAACTGCTTCGCGTAATTTAAAAATGAACTGTGCTTTATTTGGGTTTAAAAGTCACAACGGTCTTGGCAACGTACTTGTCAGTACGTGTTGAATTAGTGCGACAGCAAGGAGTCTTATAAAAAAAATACTTTAAAGGAACGGTAATGTTTAGGTAGCACAGTAAATTTGGAAAACCCATAGGGATTTGCAATCCAAAAGAGGACGTGTGTATTAATTACATGGAATTCTGGCCATCACATTTTTCATGAAGATGAGTGGCCGTTTTTTTTATTTCAGCATGACTTAGCACAATTTTTAAAAATTGTGTGGCAGATGCGACGGTTTCCTAAATCAGCATAGAGCAGTTCTACCATAGTATAAAACAACCACAGAGGACAACCCTCCACACAAACTGTGGGTCCTTGATTGAGAAATATATTATGCTTAAAAGCACGCTTGTACAACAAATTACCATCCTCTCCAAGTGATGCAAATAATAATATAATTCTAAAATAAACATCAAAGTGTCTCCTTGCTCAAACAAGTATCAGGAGGTTCTCGTCTCCTCCGGTGGCCCAGAGTTGAGAGTGGGACTTTCACTTTCACGCTTAGGAGTCATCTTTTCCACACGACTACTGCAAACGTCTCACAAACGGTTACAAATTTTATCGACCCTGGAGGGATGACAGGCTGTAGTCGACCGCCAACATGGAATCATATTTGCAAACATCGCAATTGGAGGGTTAAGGACCGCCGCCGCATTGTACTGATCGCCACAACTAATTCAGTGTTTCTCTCTTTTTCTCTCTCCGATAAACAGACAAAAAGAATCGCCCCGTCGTCAACGGGAAACGGATCGTCCCGTGCTCCGTGTCTTTGAAGGCGGTTCTGGGAACCCGCAATCAAAAGTTCATCAATTTTCTCCGCGGGTGCCTTCAGTAAGAGACTTGTTACTCTTGTCTACATTTCACCTCGTACAAATGATTAAATATAAATCACTTTGCGTCTTCCATCAACATTACTGGAAACGATCTTAGACCTCACGTGTCGTTTGGGCTAGGACTACAAAGTTTTGTGTCACACCGGGCATCGTTTCTTCATCTCGTCGCTTTTTATAATAAATATCGTTTCTGACAAAAGTGTTGAGGATGGAATTGCTCATTTCACCCCAGACCACGATTCAATGAAGCGATAGGAATAGGTTTTACCCTTTTAACTGGCACAAAAACTGACACCTTTATTCAAGGCATCATGTTTGCAATGTTTGCCTCCTTGGCAGGTGGGATCCCCAACTTCGCCTCACACCCACGGAGGCCCTCAACCACCCATTATTGTGGGGCGGCAGGGCCGTGCCACCACAAGCGAACTTCCCGCCTTGCCCAGCCATGGACACGGAGCCGGTGGCGGCCTGCAGCCTCTCGGCAGTCCTCCGTCTCAGCCAGGGAGATTGCCAAGTCCCTGCTGCAAGCGAGCAGACTTCGAAGTCCACTTGGTCAAATCAGAATACTGCAGGCTCAGTTTCTGTGAGCGAGTGGGATTCGAACTCGGATTGGGGAATGAAGTCGGAGTGGGGAGTGGAGTCGGTGGGTGACTGCGTGGTAACACGCCTGTCTGAAAAATTCCCCAATCAAAGTGGTAGCACCAATGACGTCATCGCGGAGAAGGAGATGGAGTCGGCCACGAGACAAGAGTGAGTCTCCACGCAGAAGTGCACCTTGAGAAAAATATGTATTGGGGAGGTCATTCAGACAAAGTGTCTCCTGATATAAATTAGCATATAGCAAACACCATTGATCATCATAAATTAGTTATTTGAGTAAATCACACATTCCTATAGCAAGGGCAAGTCTATTCATATTACAACCACTGTTGATTCCCACAATGTGGTATTCACGATTGAGAGGAAGTAAAAAATATTGAGGACACATGAGATTTGGGTTCTGTATCAGATGTGACAAGTTCTGTATTGTAAGAACGGGGAATCTGTTTCATGAGGAGTTGTGAAATGAGGATTCTGTAATGGCATTCACCTCTTTAGTTCATCTCACTTGAAGATGTAAATATCCCAGGGCTCCACAGGATGTAATATCTTATCCCTAACCTCATCTCCACCAAACTGCAGCTAAATGCATTCCTAGTAAAAAAAATATATATCTTAATTATAAATATATGAATTGCACTGCATTCCACTTGGAGGTGCTGCGGTTAGAGCACTCCACGATCACTGCACGCTTGCGAGTTCAAAATCCAGGTCAAGAAGGTTAACAGCTTATTTATCAACCCGAGCTATAGTCAAATAATGAATCCCATTTTGTGAGAAGTCAACAGCGGTCATCCAATTATACACCACCATTGGCTCCTGTTATAGGAATGTAGCATTCCGCTACTGGCCATAGTGAGAGATGTGTGGCATCCTCCTACCTCGCATTTGAGTGGCCGAACACATATGAGGTGCAGTACAGCAACCAGTGTAAGCACAGCCGAGAATGCACGATGGGGCAGACGGTGGCATAATGAATAAGCGAATGTGTGTACGTTGAAATAATTTTGCACCCGTACGTAGCCGATCGTGCTAACCATAGCCGACCGTGCTAACTGTAGCCGACCGTGCTAACGATGGCGCGTGCGTCCATTTGCCAGGCGGGGCCCTGCTCTCCAACCAGGCAACAACAACAACGAGGAGGATGATGATGATGCCGTCGACAAGATTGGGCCAAAGGCGTCACGCGGGCCTGCACGGAGATTCTCCCGCCTGAGGCGGAATATTCGGGGGATTCTGCGATTCATTCGGGAGCACTGTTTCTGTTACCGTGACGATACCGCTGAATAAATCCTGTCATGCGGCTGGGCCCTCCCTGCCCTGTGTACATATTTTTCAATGTTACTGTCGTTTTTGTCTCACTTCTTTCTGGTCTAATGACTCCAAGACTCACGGTTTAAACTGAAGATCCCAGTGGTCCTCAAAAATATTTACGGGGACTCCTTCACTTACAAACATTCAATTTAGAAAGTCTCAGAGATACGAAGAAACCTGTCCATATGTGCAGTTGCCTGTTTGTACCGAGATTCATAAGTTCAACCGCCACGCAATAGATGGTGGTGGTGGCATCTACATCTACACAATGTGAAGAACCAGTGGCGTCTACGTCTACAGGAGATTATACAACTCTTAAAGCCATTCCCTGTGTTTAGTGTACACGCCGTACAACATGTTTGGAATCGACAGGAGTAAAGTTGGACTTACGAACAGACTTCTGGAACCTAACTCGTCCGTAAGTAGAAGAGTCCCTGTATATGGTGGTCACTCTGAACAACGCAGACCCAGCCGCCTTTTTACGATGTTTGGTCCATTAGGACGTTACCAGATGCATCTTTCTGTGCTGACGACCACGCGATACACATTAGACGAGTCACAACAGGTCACGTTTAATACTCTAAACTTGTCTGGAGTAATTCTCATACGACAGACTTTTCTGCACATTTGCAAAATTACATGTCTATGGGAAAGGAACCATGTGTATGGCATTACAAAGGGTGCTTGGTCGTGTGTGGATGCAGGCTGTTGGCAGTGCCACTGATTAATCAGAATCTTTTTTTTATCCTGGAGGAATCCAATGAGCTATGAAGCTCTTTTCACATATGTCCAGTAGGGGCGGGTCAGCGAGGTATGTTCAAAAACGATATGAGAGGCAAGACGGAGAAAATGTAAGCATGTTGCTAAAAATACAAAGTACATAGATTCCTGCCGATTTGTCAACAAATGCAAGTTTGGGCAATTCAGCAACACAACAACAGCACCAGACCACGACAAGACAACGCACAGTCCCTCACTTACATTGCAAATTAAAATCGAAAGTTCAATGCACGATATTAGAAACAAAGTTACTAAATGGCAATATTCCCCTCGAATACCGAATGAACGAGGCTAAGACGCTTGCAGTAATGTTCAAATATGCATCGCAAGCCATTCAGAAGTGGAAGGCCTCACGTGACCACAGGGCACCACGGTGGCTGGGAGATGTTAACTACCTCCCCTGGTACGCAGGAGGTCGTGGGTTCCATCCCAACCCTCACGCATGCTGTATATTTGTCTGCTATAAATGTCCACGTGACGATAAGCCACTTCGTTGAGCTATCATTTGCGATGGCCAGGTCGCTTCTGAAAAACTGCTATATATGCTCAGTGGGCCTTACCTGGTAAAATATAAATAGTTTGTCAATTAGTAAATAAATGAAGTATATAAGTTCCAATTTCATTCATGCATACATTTCCAAGCTTGGGAAAGGCAGTAAAACAAGAGCAAAAACAGCCACAGTCCACACCAGGAAAACATACAGTGCGCGGTAAAATTGTACTTTAAAATTGAACTGTGGATACTTTGTTAAGAATACAAAAAATAGTTTAGTTAAAAATAATTTGGTTGGTAAGGACCTGGGTAGTGATCTGCGATTATTGAGTGGGGGTTTGGGAGTCGCTGACTGGGAGGAGTGGGAACGGGTGAAGCCGGATCTGCCACGCGTTGCGCTCACCAACAGCAACAAACGAAGAGACGGAGAGAGGAGCTACCCCGGGTTTACATCGCCACGACTCACGACGCACACAACTCACACGGCACATGCCCAGGGGGAGGAGGGCGATAACCACCCCACAGTGCGATAGCTACGACTCCCCTTTCAATTAGTGAGCCATCCTCACACAACCACTGCACGGAGTGTGCAGCGTTATCAATGAACACGGCACTACCACTGCACGGAGTGTGCAGTGTTATCAATGAACACGGCACTACCACTGCACAGAGTGTGCAGTGTTATCAATGAACACGGCACTACCACTACACGGAGTGTGCAGCGTTATCAATGAACACGGCACTACCACTGCACGGAGTGTGCAGTGTTATCAATGAACACGGCACTACCACTGCACGCGAGCAATCGGCTGCTTAGTGAGTTACACGGCACGGTACGGAGCTATTAACGCGACACGAACCACAGCGTGTTCCCGGGGTACTCAACTACCTTAGTTTCTCAACTACCGGGATTACTCAACTCAATATTTCAAGAGGCGCAATGCACTGTGGTGAATACGAGACAGTGGTCCTTCATAAATAACATCACCAAACAGTCTTTAAAGAGCAGCATGCGGCACCGGGAGACGCAGATTGCCAACCCCTGAGCTATTCTATTCCAGCGCATGAGGGCAACATGTTCAGGAGCCATAAGCCAATGTCCGAGGTCTGCTGGTCACGACGAGAGGGCTTCAGGAGAAACTTCGTGTAGGGTTACTATTCCTACTCCGTTGAAGGAGGACAGATGACTGTGGTTCACAATATCGTGCATAGTTTGGGTTGCATGGTCACAATCACACTGTGGCTTGACTTTAATTTTCTATTGCGTCGTTTCACGTTGTACGATCTGTTCTGGATGACCACAGTCAAACACTGGAGAGTTTAAAATTTTCCATTTGTGCATCAGGTATCCGCATCTGCCATGGTTTGTGCAGATGCGGTTTAGGGGGACCATGATCTTCGTGGAATATCAAGCCCAGGGATCTTCTGCGTTGGGTTTTTCACAAGGTGTGTCAGTTCTTTTGAACTTACACTGATCATGTCGACTCTCTGCAGTGGCAATGTGAAACTATTAAAATAAAAAGCGATACAATTTTTTAGAAGTTGATTCTTACATGTGCAATTCAATACATGAATTGTCAGCTGAATAATAAATATTAATCGATTTAACCGATGTATCGCGCTGTTACTACTAACTAGCACAACTCTTTATTACGATCACAGCATGTACAAAGTAAAATTTTAATAAAAAATATACTTCCTGAAGTAATGATTGTTTATTCAAACTGTGTGCAATATCAAGCAACTTCGGAATGATTTCTGAAGCACTGCTGCAATGTTTGGTGCACTGCGATACTAACGCGGCGATCCGAGTTGGATTCCTAGCCATGGCTAAAGTCAGTGGTGACTGATATCTGAACCAGTCCTGAACCTAATCCCCGCCCCCTTCACCAAGCGTGGTAAAGTTTGGTGCAACAACCCCCATGACCAAAGCAACGTGGCGAGGCCTTCATCAGGCAGTGGACTGCCAGAGGGGTGTTACACACACAATCATCAGTTTGTCTAGACAATCACTTGCCTTGAACATTGAATGCTTAAGTTACATTACCAATGGCATATTGGTGTGGCTCACTGACCCTTTGATGTGAAAGATTAAAGAACCCCAAGTGTCTGTCGCCGACTCAACAATTTTGAGGAGCGACCCGTGGCGGTCAGGCAGATCACGAGGTGAGCAGAGGGGTGAGGAGGAGGGCACTTTGGAAGGGGCTGCCAAACCTCGAGTCGCGAGCACACAGCGCCGTCTCCTCGTACAAGACGGCGCACCGATGGGCACCGCCGCTGCTGCCACCGGGCTTGGCCTTCTGCGTCAGTTTTACCAGGTTGGCCACGGGGCCGTGCCCAAGGTTGCGGCAGGAATGCACGCCGTAGTGCTGCCCCACAGCGCAGTCCACGGCCGGCAGCTGCAGAGCACACAGCCAACAACAGAGACCTGGAACCCTCTCTCTTTCGTTTGGAGGCGGCCGAGTTGCAAGCAGCCCTTTTCCACTGGCGCATCCGATCCGTGCCAGCGCGTAGCACCCCCACGGAACGGGTGGTTTTCCATTGGCTATTTGCTGTGCGATATAAAATCAAACTGTAATACGGCGCCCTTACAAGACCTCTCAAAATGGACCAGGAGCCAAACAGGTCCAGAGGTGGTGCTAATAATAAAGTGTCCATTGCGTACGACGTGAACAGCGTTAATGTGACTGCACAAATTTATGGAAACATGGCCGAGTGGTGGTTCTCGGATCAAGCCCAGCATCCGCCCTGGTTAATGTTGCCAGTTTATTCACCACAAACAAAGATATCTGTTTCACAATGTATGATAATAATCCTGTGACGCTGTATTAAAAAAATTGAATTGGCCACGTGTAACCGCATCATGTTCCAAATTTGCCAAATCAGATAAAATACTTGCAAATTACTTTATCGGTGAAAAACCACGTAGGAAAATCAAACATCGCTCCCGAATGGCAGACATGTCCATTCACAGGCCGGTAGTGCGTGCACCACGTGCCAAATAGGAACAGCTGCCAATGGGGGGGGGGGGTCCCCTCGGGTAGACTGCCGCAGAGCAATGGAATGGTTGAGATGAGACGCTGCTGTAAGGCGCTTTGAGTTGAAGAGTTTATTTCCACGAGCGCCCTAAATCTCCAAATCCTTATCCCCATCTCTGAGCCGCCCCTGTGGCCCCTACTGGGGCCCGTGTCTCACCGCTGCGGTGTCGAGGCTGCCGCACTGGTGGATGAACAGAAGCTTCCCGCTGTGGCTCCAGATCCACCCAGGGCAGAGATCACAACCCCAGTCTCCTCCAACAGCTACCACAGACACAACAAATCCGTCAACATCAGTTGGTTGACACCGAGGCGACCGCAAGGCAAACACCGGCTTAAAGCTAAACGATACGCATGGAGCTGCATCTCACAATGCAGTGCACGAAAACTGATTAAATATTACAGATTTAAGTTTGCAAATTAACACAAAATTTGTTCTCAATTTTAGTTTTCCAAATGCGCTATCGGCGTAATGTCAAGAGACAAATAAATCATCCATTCGTAAATCTCGCATAGCCGTGCAGGCCCTGTGTCATAAAATGCAGTGGGTGGCCTTTGATCTTGTACACAATAGGAGCCAACACTTTCACATGAGCTGTGTTATGAGATTGTGCGGCGCACGAGAGTCAAGCTGAAATTGTTATTCTCAGAGATGGAATTAGGAAAATGAAGTGCAAAACCCAAGTTTAATGAGACTGTAATTTTGTGCAGTCGCTGGTGACTGGGCTTGGATGATCGACTTCATAAGACTTGAGACCTCGGTTTCCATCCAAGCGGTCAAAATCCAGATTCAAGCCCAGCATCTCATTATTGCCAACGCACCGCTTTGATATCTGAGCCACCTGGCCGCTTTGCATATATAGTGTTATCATATATGTTATCTGAATGTCACCGCTGCACACTCAATTTTAACGGTGATTTTCAATATCTACCTTTGGGATTTTTATACCTATACCTTTGGGATGTTTGCCAAATTCACAGATATTTTTTAAGAGTGACAAGAGAAAACCCATGCATCTTACGTGACACTTTGTTGCGCTCTGCATTCGCAGTGATTACATGATGCTTAAACGTATTCGAGTTATCGATAAATTAGTTTTAAGTTCGTAATAATAAACTAATATTACCCCGCACAATTTTGGAAACAAACTTAACATTGAGCGCCACTCGGAGGCGATAAGTACACTCAAACTTTGCACGGGCAGTGTCGTACACCTACTTGCTGTACTGCCTCTTACCAGCTGGAGGCGGGTGGGCTCACGCACGCCACGTACGCACCTGGGCGTTGCGATGGAGGATGTCCAAGAAGGAGCCGAGGCCCAGGCTGGGGAGGTCGCGCGAGTCAAAAGCTCGGCAAGCTGCTTCTCCACGCGTGACAGCGCGGGTAGGCCCAGGGGCTCTGCCATCTTACTTGCGTGGCTCAGCAGACGGACCAGATGCTCGGCTACCGCCTCTGCGAAGGAGAGAAGCAATGCCATTGTAGGAGAGGACAACGATGCTGTAACTCGCTCCAATAGGCTCAACAACTGCAACTCTCTATCTCTGCCCCCCCACCCCCACGTCTCATCTACGGCCTCCCGATAAGTTTCATCATCACTCTCCAGATGACTCAAAAAACAAGTTTAACACGAAGGCCTTCGCGACCAATATTATCCATAATAGAGATTTTTGGGTTAGGTCACATAAAAAGCGCATATTAACGCGTATTATTGAGTGCATGTTTACATGATCTAACCCAAAAATTTAGATGATGGACTCAAAAAACCACTGGCAGACTTCTCACTCACACCCGCATGCAAGACAATATCGCCCCAATATTCGAATTGTTCAACTATCCCCCGAACCAGTCCAGGATTAATTTCAAGATCACACTCAGCATTCTGAAGGTCCTCCGTGGTCTGACCCCTTATGTACAATACAAGAAACTACATTTTATTCAGATTGTGCTTTCGATATCGTGTCATGAGATGGAGTATCCACTCGGATCTCTCACGGAGCAGTGGAACCCGTCCTATTGGAGAATGGCCCGCAGAAGAGAACATCACAAAGCTACCTCTGACATTGCTTCTAGTGACCTCTGGTCCACAGAGTAAAGGGAAGCACATTCCAACCCACTCTGAACGTGAGAGTAACGTCCGTCACATGAAAGTTAAGCCGATATTGGACTTGGTCAAATTAGCAGGAAAGTGTTATCACTGACCACGTGCATCGATCGGTTGATCGTTAGTTTGTGGCATAGAGAGCCGCAAAAAATAGATATCTTTGGATCATCCGTCATTTTAATTATCTGCAGCCATCCTCCACGTCATTAGCGCGGACAATCGAGAGTCTACTGTATATGCAAATTTGTCTCCTTACTCCCCGGAGGAGGCGGCGGTCTGGTGTCGGGAGTGCTGATGTTGCCGAGAAACGCGGCCGGTTTCTCCTTGACCACGAGGTCGCGAGGAGTCTCGAGGGAGCCACAGCACAGGGCCAACTGAAACAGCTTCCGGGCCAGTGTGTCCCCTTTCACCTGCCCCAGGAAGTCCTGCACACACTGTTGGTGGAGACAACAAAGGACCCAAACCACGTGCAGCCATATCACTCTGTTGGGACAAATAGAGGGTGACACATGCATAGATGTCCTACCGATTTCAATGCCCCCCTTACTTTTGTCTCAATGTGTGACTGAATTTTGTGAAAGCGATGGCCCTAAATATTATAGAGGAGAGTTAATTCAGTGGTAGAGCAAGTCATTGATACTGGTGGAAGTATCGACAGACTTGAAACGTATGGCGATTATCACTCATTAAATAATTCCGAGAACAAATGTATTTTGGAAAATCTTTGACAAATCTAAGCAGATGCATGATTTTTCTCGCACGGTAATTTTGTTGCATTAAGTCCAGACGCCATGGCCCCACCTTCTTCAGCTTATTCACAAAGATGTCCTCGGCGTTCTGGAAGACCTGCAGCACCATCTCGGCCGCCGGCTGTGTCGTGAACTGTCGGCGAAGATCGGCGCTCGTCCCTGGCAAGGGGAACGACTCCAACAGGTATTTCCTGATCTTGTGTGGCTGGCCCTCCACCTCCTGCTTGATGTCACACTCGATGCGAGCCAGCCCACGGTCCATCGCCTCCCGCTCGCCTTTCCGGGCCTTGCCGATCACCTCAACAAACAACACAATGTTAGCAACTGTGGCGGCCACAGGTGCAGGGCAGTGCTGTAGTTGCGATGATGGAACACGTGATGGACGAGTGGTTCAACAGCGAATGCAAGGTGTGCTGCTAATGTACGATTGCAATCGAGAGATGGGATTGGTGGATCATCCTAGCAGCAGTGGCTTTTGGCAAGCCATCGAACAAAGACAGTCACCGCATCACTCGCTTTCAGATGGGCTTCTGCGGCCAACTGGAATGCTCTTCCTTCCGATATTAGGAAGCCATTGGAGCTATGCACTGTTGTATCTAGGCCCCTTTTCCATCTTAATGTTAACAGGTAATTTTCCGATACATATAGATACATGTTTCTATTGTTTTTTTTAAATAATAATGAATAAAAACACCAAACCAGGCCTCCGCATGGCATGTGGAGGTTATCTTTACCATGACCCACTAACACGATTTTGACATTAAGAGCCCTCCCAGGGTCAGCGGGAGCAGATAGAGAGCAGAGCACAGCGGATTGCCAGGGGCTGACGTAAACACACCAAGCCAGGGTCACTGGGAGTTTGCGTTAGCCTAGATATAGTTCAGTCAAAAAGCTGATTGGTTCTACATTACTATTAAAGTAACTTAAAATCGGAATTCAACGACAGGGTAGGCTAAAGTTATTGATCTTCACACCAACTTCAATTGAACCCTGCCAATAGCTACATCAATGTAACCATCAACCGTCTATTAATTTAATATGAAATGTATTTCCATATTTTAATAATTTCTATACGACTTGACCCGAAGCCTATAACAATCAGGTTTTCCTAAGTCAACATAAATGCTCTAGCCTCCACCCATACACAAATAATAAGCAGGGTTAAAGTAAGAGTAGAGAGGAAAAGGAATGCAAGCGCACAGCAAAACTGCAACGTAAGCAAAGGGCGATGTTAAACCCAGGGTCGGAGAGAAAGGGAAATCCCGGCCGTCTTTGTATCCCTGCAGCGCGGGGTAGGAGTGTGTATACGCTTGGGGAAACACGAGTCAAACACCACAACGAGAAGCTGACTCAGACCTTGGATTAATACAGAATCATAACTATTGAACTCTGATGAAATGAAATGTTAACTTAAAACTTTTTAACCATTTCTTTGTGCGTCGGTGAAAGTCGGAGGGAATATCGCCCCTCCCTCCAGGTTGTGCACCCAGACAGAGAGGCGCCTTCGAGACAATTTATAACATTTGATTGTTTTACTTGTGGGTTTTATGGTAGGAGTATGACAACGGAATATACCGTGGGTGATGCACAAGGACACACACTGACACACGTACGGACACACACGGACACAGATACATACGGACAAATCCTGACACAGCAAAAATCGAAAGAAACCCCGCCTTGTGGGCAGGATCCGAGTGAAGGGATTTTTGGGCATAAAAAGAGGATCCTGAGCATTGAAACATCAGTTCGACAGGAGTGGGTCGGCTCACCAGAGTTCGACCCGGGGGGGGTCGGCTCACCAGAGTTCGACCGGGGGGTCGACTCTCGGGAGACAGTTTGACTCGGAGGAGCAACTCGGAAGAGTTCGACCAGGGGGGTCGGAACTCGGGGAGTTCGACTCGGAGGAGGTCGGAACGCGGGGAGTTCGACCAGTGGGTCGGCTCAGGAGCCGTTCCAATCGGGAACGAGAGCAACAGGTCGCCAGCCGGCGAGCTGCAGAGCAGGGGGCGGCGAGCAGAAGCCAAAGTGGCCCCGTCGCTACCCACTGACGTTGGCAAGACTCGCAGGGTAGTGAGGCGTCACCTAGTGTGATTTCCAAGAGCTGAAAGACAGAGTATTGCTGAAAGATTATTCTACATTGAGTCCAGCTGCAGAGCGACCGACGCACCAAGCAAGAGCTTCTGCAAACCAGAGCAAGAGCACGTGCGACTTGAGTCATCCAGCAGTGGAGAAAAACCTGCTTTCAGCAAACCAGCAACGAGCACGTTCGAGTTCTCCACCCAGAGAGAGGGAGCGTGCCGATGCAGCTCATCCAACAGCGGAGAGAAACTGCTGTCAGCGAACCAGCACGAGCGTGATCGCGCAGCTCATCCAGCAGTGGAGAGAGGTGTCCACTGAGCAGAACTGAGAGCGATCAAGCAACTCTCCCCCGTGGACAGAGGCTGGCTGCTGTGTGGAGGAGGGAACGCCGATACGTATGATGCACAACTCTCACACACCTCACCGCTCTAAAGGGAGCGAGGCTACTTCTACAAGCGATGCCAACTTCAGCGTATGGCAACGCAAAGAATTCCAAACACTGACTATTCAAAACAATTCATATCACTCAAACATACATGGGTCCTTAACCAGAGGCGAACACTCAAGTCCGTGAACCATCTGGCTGTGGAAGCATCGATCGTGTGATAACAGTCTGACATTTATAAGTATATTCATAATTTCCCTCTTTAATATTTTGTTTTGGACTGTACTTCTAATCGCATAAGTTACCAACCGATCCATCAATACGAATTAACCCTTGGAGCCTTCGCCACGGAGCTACGCTCCCGCGGAGGAATCGTGCTAAACCGATTTTCTGATCATACAATCTTATTCACGAATTAATTAATATCCCGTGAGATAACACGTTCCACCGCATACCCTCACACTAAGCCATTTCGGTAATCTTATAGTCTGTCCGGTGGATCTGTTGTTACATTTATGCCTTTGGAAATAATAACTGTTTGATTGTCTTTTTATATGAATACCGTGGCATGTTAATCAATCGCCTGTGATAATGTGCTGACCATTTCAAGCATAATGATCGTTCATATTATAATGTATAAGCTTTTGTGTAGCATAGCATTTGCATGTCCTGACTCTCTCTCTCACTAACAGCAATCGCTTTATGCGGGGTCCATGTGTTATCAAAGTGAAATCGTACAGTCGTTGATGATACTGTCTTGATACCGTGTGGATACCGTGTTGAAGTTCCGAGATTGAGAGTTCACATACATATTATAGTTAAGGTTTAATTAGAAAATAAATTGATTAATACAGAAGTGGTCGTGTGATTCTTTCCTGAAATTTTTGCATAAGATCTGTATCCTGCGACGAGATATGAACTCGGGAACCTAAACTATAAACACACCAATCCACACTCATTAAACTTTAAAGCGAATGATATGAACTTGGGACCTAAAATATGAACACTCGGGGAGTGTTAAAGCGAGAATCATTGTATTATGCTGATCAATAATACGAAGTTAGACAACGAGGCCGAATTGACACTAGCGTAACTGCACACGATTGATTGCGTTATCCTGATGGATAACCCCACCTCGTCAACGAGGCGGGGTTATCAATCATTAACACAACCACACCCACTCGTATAAATGAATACGATTACCTCTCTAATTAGCATAGTTACACGCATAATTACACGAATTAGCATAATTTCGGATTAATTATGCAAATTTCGAATTTCATTTAATTTTAATTATTTTTCATCAATTTTCACACACCCACATATACAACAGCACTTTTAAATCTAGATTGAAAACAATGTCTTTAGAACTGCTTTTTGTGTTCAGTTTGTTGTCCTCCACACCTCCGATTAGCACCGTTGGCTACGTACAGTGCGAAAGAAGTTCAACATATATACATGTGGTTTTACCCAATCCAGTCATTTCTGAGTACTTGTTTAGATTTGCAAATTTTGATTCTGACGCCGGCACACATGTCCTCCTCATTCATTGATAACAACACGGGATTTTTTTTTACATTATTTGTGAAGCATATAGAAATGCAGTTTTGGATAATACACCCGCAATATTAACTAGGGCGACTCCTGGGATCGAATCGCGAACCTCTGAAACAAGCGACAAATGCACAACCACTCGGAAAAGAAGATTTCTGTAAGGAGTGGTACAGTAAAATAGGCCTCAGCCTTCTATACGATATATATTAACATGATGTACTTACACGAGCAGTTACTTCAGTGCTCTTGTCACAGCACTGCACCCACAAAACTGAAGTCGTGTTGGAAGTCTGTCTCAGACTGCATGACAAAAGGATACACCACATTCACTTGACAGGGAGACAGGTGTGAAACTTGCGTGCCTGAGCAACTGAGGATAGCTCAGCATTGTGGCCGTGTAAGGCAAACGCAGGGGAGGGGGAATATTGGTAAAAGGCTGATGCAGTGTCACTCTCAGGTGTGAACACAGCGACACGTACGTTGTGGCTGTGTGTCAGCAATTCCAGAACGCATTTAATTCAGAAAGTAAACCCCCTCAAGGGCAACAACAATACATACTTGAGGCAATCTTGATTTGAAGCTTTCACGACTGCAGGAATCCAGACTCTTTGGTTCTTTCGGTAAAGTCACGTAAAATCGAGGAGGAGGCCGCTTTCCTACCTTACAGTTACACGCTAATTTCTCACGTTAACATCACTAGCCCTGGCCACTTCTTTATGACCCATGGGCTACACACATTTCAAACCATTTAAAACAGTCTGCCTCAGCAGCACACCAAGGCTTTCCCACCTGAAGACGGACGCTTGTGTCGCGCCCGAAACGTCTTGATTTATTTTATTTTATACCTACGTGACTTTACCGAAAGAACCAAAGAGTCTACTTGAGGCATCCAATAATAATACAATTCGCAGTCAACAAGCGACGCAATGCATACACACGTACATACACACACACGCTCGTACACGCAGGCACGGCACGTACGGAAATGCCCAGAGGTATGCTGGTGATACGGATGCCCAGATCGTGAATATCCGGAGCCCCGTATCGTTCCATGAGATGCTTCAGCAAGTCCGGCACCTTGAAGCGTGCCATCACTCCTTTGCCTCGGGAGCTGCGGCTCTTGGCCACGAAGGTCCTAAACTCTGCCGCAAACAACAACAACAACACGAGCGGGTTACGCAGAGCGCATGCTAGGGGAGCAACGACGACGCATTGATTCGGACGTGATCATTCATCCTGAAGATCGCGATATGCACACTGGATCGTGTGCGTAAGAATTTATGTTTTAGATTTGTATACGTTGCGTGTCATTGTTTCACATTATCCAACACCCACCCACTCCAGTCACTAGAGCCGGCTGTGTTCACGTTTTAAAACAAGGCGTTGAATCTAGAATTTATTCACGAGCCCTCAATCGCGATAATCGATTGATTCGCGACATAGGTGGCTGGGGTGGCGCGTATCGCTTCTGTTTATGTCTGCAAGGAATCACTTGCTGAGCCTTCGTATCATTTCAAATACCAAACAAATTCATGCATCAGTAGCACTGAGGCCTTGAAAAAGGAAAAAAATCCGATAAGCGACGTTTCGGGCAATGACCCTTCTTCATATTGCATAGAAAGGCCAGAGAGATTGAGTGAACAATAAGAATTGGAAACTGCACTTCACAGCGATTACCGTGTTTCAAAAGCTATTAGGTAACCATTCATATGAACCTTATGGCGGCTCTTGCATAAACATTATATTATATATTATATAAACATTATATTATATATAATATAATGTAAACATTATATTATATATAATATATATTATATAAACATTATTTTATAATGTTAACATAAACTTTGCTCTTTTTCACCAATGGGTTTGAAGGGTGGTGGCAAGTGTTGTCTTGTTAAACTATGCCTTTAAAACTGAAAACTACTTACCTACAGTAGCTCTATTTAAATACACTATCGAAAACATAATTTACTCCCCTCTGTCAATCATCGTGTTTCTCAGTGTGGATTTGTGAACACACTTGTTAAACAATACATAAAATAGTACGCGTTTTCAATGCGCTGTTCATATTGTAAAATGTGTTTATACCATTGTGACTCTACAGCAGTTGCAGAGCCGCACTTTTATATAATTCAGGTCAAAGCTAGATAAACAGTGGAGGATAAACATCGCATGAAGGCGGGGCAATTGTTGTGCAATCATTTCAGGTCAAATTTACAGGTGCGTTTTATTCATGCCACACAGGTAGAGAGTTGAGAGTGAAACCTGGCCCACTGGCATCGTGAGTCATGGATCATGAGTCACCCGGACTTGTGTTTGTTTATGGTTGCAAGACAAGCCATCAAATCTGCACCACGAAGAGAGTTGATGAACAAGTAGGAGAGTGTGTAACTGGATTACATTCATGTGCACAGGCGTTTCACATGTGAATATAAAATAAATAAGGTCGACTCAAACGCCACTCTTTAGGATTTGGCACACTCAATAACATTTTATTTGATAAATTAAGATCAACAAACCATAATCAAATGGGTCATGCATCGATGTACCAATTGTGGTTACGGACTGCTTAAGAAGAAAATGATGAATGCAGATTCGAAGCGAGTTTAAACGTGAATCTACACCATTTAAATATATTTTAAACAACCCGTTGCAAACATGACAGTAATTTGAAATGTAGCACTGTACATCAGAACAATTTGAAAGACGTTAGAGATTTAAAACTGTCCAAAAATAAAGGGGGGAAATAAACATATTTTTACATAATGCAGGTTTTTTGGGTGAGACCACGTAAATATAAAAATATGTCGGTAAACCCACCACCACCCGACACAGCCAATTAGTAAGGTTTGTCACTTAAACAGAACATGCCAATTCGTTACTAGTACAGCACACCGGTTGTGTGTTAGAGAGCAAAGCCACAACATTAACAATCTGAGTACGACGTTTCGCCAGTAATTACAACCAGCATCATCAGGAGGCAGCCAGATTTGTGGATTTTAAAATGTAGATTTATTTAAATTTAAAAACATATAGAGAACTGGAACATTATTATTACAGAATTTGGTGGGACATATGACGAAAAGAGAGTGACTCCAGCTTAGCTTGCAAGAACTAAGAGACACAGTGTGGCCATGTGGCCTTAATGAGAGAGACTGACTCCAGCTTAGCTTGCAAGAACTAAGAGACACAGTGTGGCCATGTGGCCTTAATGAGAGAGACTGACTCAAGCTTAGCTTGCAAGAACTAAGAGACACAGTGTGGCCATGTGGCCTTAATGAGAGAGACTGACTCCAGCTTAGCTTGCAAGAACTAAGAGACACAGTGTGGCCATGTGGTCTTAATGAGAGAGACTCACTCCAGCTTAGCTTGCAAGAACTAAGAGACACAGTGTGGCCATGTGGCCTTAATGAGAGAGACTGACTCCAGCTTAGCTTGCAAGAACTAAGAGACACAGTGTGGCCATGTGGCCTTAATGAGAGAGGCTGACTCCAGCTTAGCTTGTAAGAACTAAGAGACACAGTGTGGCCATGTGGCCTTAATGAGAGAGACTGACTCCAGCTTAGCTTGCAAGAACTAAGAGACACAGTGTGGCCATGTGGTCTTAATGAGAGAGACTCACTCCAGCTTAGCTTGCAAGAACTAAGAGACACAGTGTGGCCATGTGGCCTTAATGAGAGAGACTGACTCCAGCTTAGCTTGCAAGAACTAAGAGACACAGTGTGGCCATGTGGTCTTAATGAGAGAGACTCACTCCAGCTTAGCTTGCAAGAACTAAGAGACACAGTGTGGCCATGTGGCCTTAATGAGAGAGACTGACTCCAGCTTAGCTTGCAAGAACTAAGAGACACAGTGTGGCTCAGAAAGCGCGTTGTGACGGAGCGCGTTCCGCGTTGTGCAAGAAGCGTTCCCTAAATTAAAGAAAACGCGTTGTAGTGAAAACGCGTTATCGTGTGAACACGCGGGACAGACCCATGTGTTGTGGGTTAACTCCCCGAGATAAACTCTCTTCCAACTTTGTGTTTTATACGCCCGGCGCTCCGCCAATAATTGTTGTTGTGAGCGTCGCTCCTCTGCCCTCTGTTGTTCATGGAGGGAGACTGCACCCTAGTGCCCAGTATCATCCTCCGCGAGCCTCTTCAAAATGCTGATCTTGACACCGCTGGAAGCAGTCATCGGCCTTGACCTCACCCCACAACAGTGCAATTTTAACAGCTCAACATCAAAACACAATGATGGGTCGCTTGCATCAATCGCACAACATCCCAGCATTGACTCTCAGCTGTTACTTGTGTAGAGGGGGTCAAGTGTGTAACCATGATTGCCCTAATCCTGCAACTCGTGCTGTGTAATATTTTCCTTGCCATATTACCTGTGACACACATAATGAGGACAACCGGTAAGTCAAATGAAACCAGAGGTGGGAAACCTGTACTTTAAAATATTATTAATAGCAGGCAATTTGAACACGACTTTTAGAAACACCGATGCAGCTCTACACGTGCCACATTGTCCAGAAATTCAGTTGATACTAATAGGGTTTATTTGCCAGTATTGTACATTATTTAAATTACATTTGTTTGGGCGGCAGGGTGGTGCAGTGGTCACGCCCGTACATGACATCTTCTGAAGGACTGCCTGGCTTCGTTTTCCTCATTCTGGTCCCTTTCTCTGTATGGGTTTACTCCCATGGCAAAACAACAACATACAATGTAACTGGTACTAGCCAAACATCCAAATTACTCCTGCGAAAAGTTGGCAGGCCCCTCCTGAAAAAGAGTCTTGAGACTCAGTGAGGCTTTCCCATGGAAACAAGCCTATTAACAACATTGTTTCACTGCATGTGAAAAATAAAGATTTTCAGTATTAAATCTCAGTGGCTGTTTTCATTGAAACATCAAGTTACGTTCAAGAGATAATTGTAACTGGCACACAGAATTCCTTCACTTTGGCGCGAGGAACTACAGATGAGGGAAGGCGGCAGTCAAATGGTGAGCAGCTGGCAACAAATCCCCCCCCACCACTCCTGCCCATGCTCTGTTGTCCTCTTTATATAAAGATGTTATCGGCCAATTAATGAGAGTTTGTACCCTTTGGTTGTTTAGGTAAAGTCGCGTAGGTAGAACAAATAATAATGGATCACGACGTTTCGATCGCCACACAAGCAATCGACGATTTTTTTAAATTAGTTTTTTCTACCTACGTGACTTCACCGAAAGAACCAAAGAGTAAGGATTCCTGCAGTCACGACAGCTTCAAATCAAGATTAATGAGTGTTTACATGTGGGAGGAAATCGGAGCACCTGGAGAAATCCAAGCAAATGCTCTATCACAAATCTACAGATGGAACAAGCGGAGTCCACATTATTCCACACCGCCTTCTCTACCTCCTTGACGACCAAGGGGTGGGAGTTGTCGCAACATTTTTGTAATCCACCAACCCTCACCTCCACGCAGTCGTGGATTACAGGCATACATAGCCACCACAACCACCCGGCTAAAGTAGCTGTAATGCACATCTAAAATTCTACAAAAGTTGATGGGGCAAAGGTTGTAGGTCAATTGGTTTGATTTCTATGCACATTTAGATTCGCATTCGGCCGCCAATGGAAGAGGTGGAGTGCAAAAGCAAAGTGGATGTACTGATTGTATCTTCATTGCGGGACTCATCCAGCAGTGGATTGACATGGGCTTCAGGCATCCACGTGTGGACGGGCAATAAACACTGGGGCCACCTGGCGGTAAATGTTTGCCGGTGCACATTGACACCGGCTCACACGTCACTGGCCCCAGGCAGCCCCCAGCCACTGGCGTGCAACACAGCGAAGGGAATCTCCCACCAATGAGAACCACGCACAACCCAGGGTGCAGTCCTATAACTTGGACTCGCAAACACAACAAAACCCATAGCCGCCAACCCACACGGTTTACCCGTATTCTGTTGGGGGAAAGTGAGTTGTCAGGTCCATACGGCACACGGCTGTTTCAATACGGGCAACATTTTTGTTAAGTTTATTTGTGTGTTTCTCCCTTGTCATGGGACTTATAAGGGGCACGGGGTGACCAACAAGGTCTGAATTGTTCTGTAATAAGGTAGGCACTGATGAGGGGTTGGCAGCGATGTAAACCCCACACAATACAAAACGCCAAACGGCCAGTAACAACAAAAAATAATAATACATAACTGTCCAATGAGTAATTAGATAATTAAGATCAAAGAAACGCGTTCCTTAAATTGATCAAGTTTATTGTTGCAAGAGTTTGGGAAAACAGGAAGACCGGGTGTGGATTCCAGAGTGGAGCAGTGCAAACTGATAAATCTGAAAAGAAGAGTGAGGTGACCTGCATGGTGGTGAGCGGGTGGGTGAGTAAATGGGTGAGTGTTTGAGTAAACGAGGAGTGTGTGATAGGGTGATTGAGTCAGTGACCGAATGAGTGGGTGACTGGATGCGTGGGTGACTGGATACGTGGGTGATTAGATGAGTGGGTGATTGAGTGGGTGACTAGATAAGTGGGTGACTAGATGAGTGGGTGATTGAGTGGGTGACTAGATGAGTGGGTGACTAGATGAGTGGGTGACTGGATGAGTGGGTGATAGGGTGATTTAATTAGTGACTATATGAGTATGTGATAGGGTGATTGAGTGGGTGACTGGATTAGTGGATGAGTGGGTTATAGGGTGATTGCGTGGATGACTGGATGAGTGGGTGACTGGATGCGTGGCTGATTTGATGAGTGGGTGACTGAATGAGTGGGTGACTGGATAAGTGGTTAACTGGATGAGTGGGTGATAGGGTGATTGAGTTAGTGACTGGATGAGTTAGTGACTGGATGAGTGTGTGATAGGGCGATTGAGTTAGTGACTGGATGAGTGGGTGACCGAGTTGTTTAGTTGAGTGCGTTGTTGTGAACTGCAGTGAGGCGCGGTGGTTGAACGCGGAGTGGATGAGACGAAGCGGTCAAAGTGTCTGGTAGACCAAGTCCCTTAACGTGGGTGGAGGGGGGAATCAACGAGGGGAAGTTCACTGCAACATTCATCATGGTGGTGCTAGTAGTCGCAGCGAAAAAAAGTGATACAGGGCTGACTGAATGAAGGTTGAGGCGAAGATGCAAGGTGGTGTAGAGGAGGCGAAGAGGAGGGTAGAGGGGGTGAGGTGGTGAGGAGGCGTAGAGGAGGGTGCCCCGCTCTTGGCGTTGATCTTGGTGAACACGTGTCCGCGCCCCGTCTCGTAGCTCTGCCCGGTGCTGATGCAGCCTCCACCGGCCGCAGCGCCCAGCGGCCTCACCGAGTCCGTGCACAGCTCCGCTCTGAGCAAGCTCTCCATTGCACGCTGTCTGCTCGCAGCGACAAACACAACGATAAACTTCCCCCCCCCCCGTCCTGTGTGGCCTCTAACACAGGGGTCCTCAACCCACGGGTTGCAAGAGCACTTGCTTCAAGTACATTAAAACCCACTTTTTGGTGTAGATATGTAGATGACACTTTGGTTGTCTGGCGACATGGTAAGGATACACTTAATGAATGAATGTCTAAATCATCTCAATTCACAAAAACCGGCCATCCATTTCACCATGGAAATGGAGGTGAATAACACACTCCCTTTCCTGGATATTTTGCTCGGATGAGGCCTAAATGGTAAAGTAACACACACAGCGTTTACCGAAAGGGAACACATACTGATGCCTATCTAAATGCAGATTGGCATCATCACCCCGCACCTAAATTTTTTCTCAACAAGATGATCATACATCTGGCTAAAACAGTGTCAGATGGTCAAAGTCTGAGGAGAGAGATTAAACATGTCAAAGAAACGCTACAATTGAATGTCTACAATAATGCTCAAATTAACAGAGCAGTGAATGCTATACCAAGATCGAACAGCAATACTGCTGAATCAGGTTATTAAACAATTAAAATACCATATATCGTGGGAGTAATTGAGAAATTAGCTCGAGTTTTGGAAAAGCAAAAAGCTAAACATCTAAGTAAGATTTGGCACGGTACACAAAATTCAAAAAATAGTATCTTGTACTTAAGATGAATTGCCTAAGTTGTCAACGGATGGTGTGTATCGGATTAATGGCTTATGTGGCAGATGTTATATTGGACAGATGGGATGTAACATTAGCGTAAGACTAAAGGAACACCAAATAAATATTAAACACTCTCAAACATAACTGTCGGAAGTTGCAGTACATGCTTGCCAACAAGAACACGTCATGTATTTTGATAACGATGAAGTGTTGTGTAAAACTCATTATTACTGGCCAAGACTAATTCGAGAATCCATCGAAACTGAGAAAATTTGTATTATTTTAACCTCTCTGACAGCTACAGGCTTAGTGCGGCCTGGAAGCGTATTATTAAGTAATTGTGATTGTAAGATGAGGAGATGAAGGCAGAAGAAGACATGGGGCGATGTGGTGATGCGGTCGAACGTGGTGGCCCGAGGAGCGGAGGGAGAGATGGCGCGGGACGGGGCGGTGTGGAGAAGGTGGCAAGGATGGCGGACCCCACGTGAGTGGAACAAACGCGTGGAGGAAGAAGACATCTCACATTTATCATTACTTATAGAGGAAACATACTAATTAAATGATTACTAATCAATTATATCATTTCAATAATCCCCCTCCCCGCCTCTGATTTCTGCACCTGATGGGTTCAGTGATGACATCGCCTTTCTCTATTTAAGACCGGAAGCAGGTGGATGGCTTCACTATTCTGGCAAATCGCCCGATGATGCTGGATGTAATTACCAGTGAAACGTCGTACTCATCTTGTGGATTTACTCTCCAAAACACCGGTGGGCTGAAGTAGTAACTAAGTGGAGTTTTGTTTACGTGACAAATTCCTTACTTATTGGCTGTGTCAGGTGGTGTAGGGTTATGACACATTTATACTTACACGATCTAACCCAAAAACCTTTGTTATTAAATTAGGACAATTTATTAAATATATTGCATACCATAAAATACAGCAATTGACTAAAAATATACGGCAATAGATGTAACCTCGCAGCAGTGAACGTGACGAAATTTCATCATGGAAATGTCCGCTGCACAAAACCTTGCGTTCATCGCACCACACGTGGTACCTCAGCTTCAGGATGAAATAAATCATCAGAGAGTTCTCCGTGAGCATCGTGCGCGCTCCAAATCCAGAGTTGAGCCGTGGTCTCGGCACCCAGCCAGCCGTCTTCTCTTCTTGGGGCAGTCGGAGTCCAGCGCGCTATCGAAGGGCACGTGGTGAACGCCCAGGACGTGTCTCTTGAGCTTCGACTTCTGCGTCGCTCCGTACGAGCAGTCACTGCACGGGAAGGGCTTTTCCTCTGGAACACAAGACATCCACCGTTGAGCACACGCACGCGCTAATACATAATTTATTTATCACCATGCAGTGGATGCCATAGCATTACTATGTATATGGGACGTTTTATCAATCACGGTTGCTGACCACATACCCAAAGGCCCAAAATGCCAAATGGCCAGCAACAAATACCTCCGATTAGCACGGTTGGCTACGTATGGTACGAAAGAAGTTCAACATACGTACAAATAGAAAAGCAAGATACTGATTTCCTGCAAAATATCATAATACATTTTTGGGGCTTATTTTGAAGCCCCAACATTTTGCACTTCTTCGTGTGGTTGATGTTGATGCAGAGCAACAACTATAATTTAACATTGAGGTGGTTGAGCCAGATTATTCTATTACAGCTCATTAATTACACAATAATTACCTGCAATAGAACGAGTAAATACACATGGAAGTTAGGTGTTAGTACAATGAAGAGGAAATTCCCATTGTGGAAATGACTCGGTCTATACATTCAAAAATGTTCCCTAAATTTACCCACTTGTTTAAGTAATATTTACCCCGGTTAAGAAATAGATACTTTTTGGAATTTGTCAAGCAATGTATTTTGCTCAGTTTCCTTCCAATGGTGCTATTGGCTCCATGTCATGAGATGAAGTATCCCTGTGCAACTCTCACACAGCAGTGAACCACCTCATGTAAGAGAACAGCTCGTGGAAGGAGATATCATTGCACTACTCATGACATCCCTTCGTGACCGTTTTTTATCCACTAGGAGTTCATTGCAATTCCCTACACATCACGCGACATCAGAAGTGTTTGCTGGAAGAAGTGTTTGGTAACTGGATAAGACCATCAATGAGAAGCCAGTTTAATCATGGCTCGGTGACTGAAACCCAGAGTTTCACGGTTTAACCCAACATCCGAGCAGCACCACATTAGATCTCTAGACTCCTCAGCGCAGGCATACAGATATGGTCAACATATGCATACATTAACTAATTTGTGAAATTATGAATTACATCCAAATGAAATGTATTGTGTGCATTACTAGGACGTACCTAAAGGTGCCAGGTTGGGTTCATCCACCTTGGGGATGCTCTGCTCCACGCAGCCTCTTGCTTCCGTGCAGTCCATCCTCTTGATGTCCGAATTCTGGCTGTTGCTACTGCTGCAATTGGTGACGCTGGTGGTGGTCTTCTTTCTTCTAATGGGCTTAGGTCTACTTCGCTTTTCCTTCTTCTTCTGCTGCAAGGCCATCAACACTTTCATGCTCGTCATAGGATCGAGAGCAGCGTATGGTTTATTCTCACTGACTGGTGAAGCAGTTTGTTGACGTGGAACTAGGCCAAAGCATTCAAGAAAATTGGATTTCATGTCATTTATCTTAACGCCGCTATCTTTTGTCGAAGTGTAATCATGTTCAGGCTTCGGTCTGTACAAGAACTGTGCGTGAAGACTTTCATGAGTTTTCAGGATTTCAATAGGACTTAAAAATCCGCAGACTGAGCATATCTCATAGGGCGACGGTGGATTCAACACCGCATTGGCAAAACTGCCGTTAATCACCAAGCCTGTTGCACCCTTTATCATGTAATCTTTCTCATGGGTCTTCAAATGCCTTTTTAATTTTCCTAGCTGATCAAACCTTTTTCCGCATATGCCGCACCATTGATCACGGGTCTCCTTGTGCGTTCTTACGTGGGCTTCTAGGCACCATGCCAGCTGGAATTTTTTCCCACAGACGTCACAAGAGATAAGTTTTTTCGTTCTTGTAATTCTACCGGATTGAGGTGGGGTTGAGATGGGTGCTGGTGAAGTGCCATCAATGGTGAAGGCAATTCTCCCAGCACCACCTTGACTCGCAGCGGAGTTGCTCTCGCACATCTGAAACAAAAGACAAAGGTCACGCGCATGACACCCGTGTCACGAGTGTACTCACACAGGCATACTTAAGGTGACATAAGATTCATATATACTACAACTCATTATACCAGAACTCCACAATATTGCAGTTCCTATCATGTACGATTTTACTCCTCTTATCCACCCAAATAAGATTTTGTTTAACAACAATGACGAACTACCTCCATTTTCCTAATGTTACCCACCAAATAGGCCTTTCTGTATATACACACCAACAATATAATGATGGCACCACACGTTCACTCCACTATTCACAACACTCTGACTCGCTATCTCCATATAAGATTGTAATATCATTTCTGTACGAGGGCCCGTCAAAAAGTTTTGAGAATGGACACTTTTTTTTACAAACAACTACGTAAAATAGTCTTCAATAAAAATACAGTATAGTACTATTAATGGCCCTTATAACTGAACGTCATTATCTCTCATGCTAATTATTACAATGTTAACTAGTTACCCAGGAAAGCTTCATTGAGTCTAAGTACTGCATTTTCAGAAAGGTCCCATTGCATTGATATGTTTGTGTGAGTGGAACCCAGAGAGACCCCACCTTGCATATGGGGAAATAACACAACTTCACACAGATGGATTCAACCCACAAGCTCAAAGCATTCCTTGTTTAACAAAGTATTCAGTGTAATGTTTAATATAATTTATTTGGTAATATATAGTATCGTAATTGTATAGTCAATATATAGCAGTGTGGTATACAGTAGGGTTGGTAAAATAATACATAGTGTAATATTACAAGTCTAATATTATTATAATCTAACGTATAGGGTAGTGTATAGTAACTCAGTGTATAATTCAATGTTGTGGTCTGTCTATGCCAGTTTATAATAAAAAAATATTATTTGGAGGCATATTATAATATTTTTTGCGACATAGAAGTTTAATGTATAATAACTTATTGTTAGTAGCTCAGCTTAGTGGAGAATATATTGAGTACATTGATTATATTGATGTAATTTATATTTAGTTCTTTCACATCGGTTTATTGTATGATAGTTGGGTAGTTGCAGTTCTTTAGCGTCAATATACTAAATGCCTCTGTTGATATGTAAACTCTGACTTTAACATAGCTACTTCCGTGACCAGTTACATGCTAATTCCTCACATTAACATCATGCTAATCTCCCAGTTACATGCTAATTTCTGACTTTAACATCCTGCTAATCTATCACATTAACACACTACTTCAATGCTAAATTATTCTGTTGATATGTAAACTCTTTTGGCAAGGCGCTCTGCTCCTCCCACCCAGCTTAAAATACGCTGCCAAGCTTAGCAGTGTTCATTGGAGTGCTGTCTTTCCGACAGTTCTGTTTCTTCACCTGAGGACGGCTGCTTGTGTTGTGGCCGAAACGTCGTGAGAATTTTATTTTATTATGTTTTATTTTATTATTTCCCTTCTACGTGACTTTACCGAAAGAACCAAGAAGATGAATCTCTGCAGTCACGAAAGCTTTAAATCGAAATTTATTCAAATCAAGTTGTTTTCTTTTTACCACAGTACTTTATGGAATCCTCAAGAATAAATGCATTTTTAGAAGTATTAAACTACACTTGAAGATGTGTGAGAATGTAATTATGCAGATGCAAGCACAGGCAAACTCGTATCTGCATATACAAGTTTCTGGGCCTCCTCACTTCACCAAACCCGCATTGACCGGCATGGTGAAGTATGGTTAAACAACTCCCACGAACGACATGGTGTGGGGGAGGCCTCTATCAAAACGCTGGATCGACAAAGGGATGATACATGTCACGACATTGTACGTTAAGATCGTTCTCTCGTCAGCACAAGCCGTCTATGTGGACAATAGAGGACACGACACACGTGTACACGATGTTTGTGTGCGTATATTCAGCGTGTGTATCACGTAATAATTATATAAGGTCGCGATTATGCTCAAAACGAACCAAATGTATAACATCACGAATAACTTTGGAAGTCTCCAGAGCCTGAACAATATTTGAAGTAGACACTGACCCAGTTACTATTAATAGCTCAGATGTGTAGGCTTTGACTTTAACATAGCCATTTCTGTGACCAGTCACAAGCTAATCACTCAGTTATTTCAATGCTAAATTTTCCTGTTTGATTTTTACTAGGTGCCTCTGTGAATGTGTATGCTTTGACTTTAACATAGCCATTTCTGTGACCAGTCACAAGCTAATCACTCAGCTATTTCAATGCTAAATTCTATGCTAATTCCTTTGTCAAGGGGTGCCTCTGTGGATGTGTATGCTTTGACTTTAACATAGCCATATCTGTGACCAGTCACAAGCTAATCACTCAGCCATTTCAATGCTAAATTCAATGCTAATTCCTTTGTCAAGGCGCTTTGTTCCTTCTCACACAACTTAAAGGTCTCGATCTGAGCTTGGCTTTGTTCGCTCCAGCGCTGTCCTCCAGACAGTCTCGTCCCTTCACCTGATGAAGGCCGCTTGTGTTGTGGCCGAAACGTCGTGAGAATTTTATTGTGTTATTTTCTTTTTTCAATGTATTATTTTATTCTCATGCTACGTAACACTACCGAAAGAACCAAAGAAGATGAACCAAGATTATGGCGTGTAGATGCTGCCATCTGCCGGCCACCAACGTGGCGTGTAGATTCTGCAAATTGAAAAATTAAAATAATAAATTGAAAATAATAAGCAAAAATCCAGATTCATATTCTTGGTTCTTTCGGTAAAGTCACGTAGATTTAAAAATAATTAAATAAATTTAAATACAAAATAAATCGGAAATAATAAAATTACTTTTATTTGTCAGTTTTCAATTGGCATAATCTACACGCCATATTCTTGGTTCTTTCGGTAAAGTCACGTAGATTTGAAAATAAAAAGAAAATAATTAAATGAAAGTCATGAATTGTTATTATTATATTTTGATTTAAAGCTTTCGTGACTGCAGTGATTCATATTATTGGTTCTTTCAGTAAAGTCACGTAGAAGGGAAACAATAAAATAAAATAAATATTTTTTAAAATATTATTTAAATTTTTACTTTTCTTTTATTATTTATATTTTCTATCTACGTGACTTTACCCAAAGAACTAAGAATATAGCGTGTAGATTCTGCCAATTTTAAAATACAAAAAAATAAATGGAAAACAATAAAAGCTTTTATTATTTTCAATTTATTATTTTAAAATCAAAATTTTGTTTCATTTTTTTTATCTCTGTGACTTTACCGAAAGAACCAAGAATATGAATGCGGGTTTTTTGCTTTTATTATTTTCCATTTCACACTTTTTATTTGATTTGATTATTTTTTTATTTTCTATCGACGTGACTTTACCGATAGAACCAAGAATATGGCGTGTAGATGCTGCCAATTTAAAAAATAAAATAGATTGAAAATAATAATCAAAATCCAGATTCATATTCTTGGTTCTTTCGGTAAAGCCATGTAGGTTGAAAATAAAAATAATAAAATTAAATGAAAAATACAAAAGATAAATGGAAAATAATGAAAGCTTTTATTATTTTAAATTTATTATTTTAATTTGTATTTTTTTTAAATTGGCAGAATCTACACGCCATATTCTTGGTTCTTTCGGTAAAGTAACGTAGATTTGAAAATGAAAATAATAGAATTAAATGAAAAAATACTAAATCATGAATTATATTTTTTTACTTTTTTTATTATTTCTATTTTACCCAAAGAACCAAGAATCTGGCGTGTAGATGCTGCCACCTGCCAACGTTGTTGGCCACCAGATGGCAGTATCTACACGCCATATTATTGCTTCCTTCGGTAAAGTAACGGAGATAGAAAATAATAATAAAATTAAAAAATGAAAATTATGAAAGCTTTTATTATTTTCAATTTATTATTTGTATTTTTAAATCAAATTCTATTATTTTTATTTTAAAATCTACGTGACTTTAACGAAAAAAACAAGAATTCGGCGTGTAGATGTTGCCACCTGCCGGCCACCAACGTGGCGTGTAGATTCTGCCAATTTAAAAATTAAAATAATAAATTGAATATAACAAAAGCTTAAATAATATGAAAAGCTTTTATTCAATTGATTATTTTAAAATTGTATTTTTTTTTATCTCCGTGACTTTACTTTTAAATAATATTAAAAGCTTTTATTCAATTGATTATTTTAAAATTGTATTTTTTTTATCTCCGTGACTTTACCGAAAGAACCAAGAATATGAATGTGGGTTTTTTGCTTTTATTATTTAAAATTTCACATTTTTATTTGATTTGATATTTTTTTTATTTTCTATGGACGTGACTTTACCGAAAGAACCAAGAATATGAATTCCTGAAGTCACGAAAGTTTTAAGTCACAATCTACACCCAACAATGGTGGCCAGCAGATGGCAGCATCTACACGCCAGATTATTGCTTCCTTCGGTAAAGTCATAATACTGGTAGGAACGAAGTTGTAAACTGAGTGTACCAGCCTGCAATAGATTAATGTGTCCGTCCGTCCCCTTTCAATACTTTAACGAAGTGAAATCTCGTGCTGTTGGGTGTAAAATCAGCAATAGGCAGCGCAGAGACTTGCCCTACCAGCCCACCCTGCAGGGACCTGTTAATACAATTAAAATAATAAATTGAAAATAATAAAAGCTTTTATTTTCAATTTATTATAAAATAATACAAGCTTTTATTATTTTCAATTTATTATTTGGATTTTATTTTTTTGTATTTTAAAATTTCAAATAATAAATTGAAAATGATAAAGCTTTTATTAGTTTAAATATTAAAATTTATATTTTAAAATTAAATTAAATTATTTTTATTTTCAAATCTACGTGACTTTACCTGAAGAACCAAGAATATGGCGTGTAGATTCTGCCAATTTAAAAATTAAAATAATAAATTGAATATAACAAAAGCTTAACTAATATTAAAAGCTTTTATTCAATTGATTATTTTAAAATTGTATATTTTTTTATCTCCGTGACTTTACCGAAAGAACCAAGAATATGAATGTGGGTTTTTTGCTTTTATTATTTAAAATTTCACATTTTTATTTGATTTGATATTTTTTTTATTTTCTATGGACGTGACTTTACCGAAAGAACCAAGAATATGAATTCCTGAAGTCACGAAAGTTTTAAGTCACAATCTACACCCAACAATGGTGGCCAGCAGATGGCAGCATCTACACGCCAGATTATTGCTTCCTTCGGTAAAGTCATAATACTGGTAGGAACGAAGTTGTAAACTGAGTGTACCAGCCTGCAATAGATTAATGTGTCCGTCCGTCCCCTTTCAATACTTTAACGAAATGAAATCTCGTGCTGTTGGGTGTAAAATCAGCAATAGGCAGCGCAGAGACTTGCCCTACCAGCCCACCCTGCAGGGACCTGTTAATACAATTAAAATAATAAATTGAAAATAATAAAATCTTTTATTTTCAATTTATTATAAAATAATACAAGCTTTTATTATTTTCAATTTATTATTTGTATTTTATTTTTTTGTATTTTAAAATTTCAAATAATAAATTGAAAATGATAAAGCTTTTATTAGTTTAAATATTAAAATTTATATTTTTAAATTAAATGTAATTATTTTTATTTTCAAATCTACGTGACTTTACCTGAAGAACCAAGAATATGGCGTGTAGATTCTGCCAAGTAAAAAATTAAATAATAAATTTTAAATAATAAAAGCTTTCATTATTTCAAAAAATTTTTTATTTTTAATTTTAAAAGCTTTTAGTATAGCTTTTATTATAATATCATATTATAATCAAAGCTTTTATTATAATAAAAGCTTTAATTATTTTAGGGTTCTCCTCCACGGCGGCCTTTGTCTCCCCCAGTAGCAATGTTTACGACACACCGCACCAGGTACTCATCTGAGGCTGAGTCGACCTCACACTCTCTTACTGTCTCAAAACAACAACCGCCATGCGCCACTAAGTGGCGGTGACGTCACCACGACGCTTATGCCAGGCTATGTGCACCTTGAGGCTACGTGAAGTGTCGATCGCCGGCTGGCAGGAGGTCACGGGGCAGACCCAGGTGCCACTGGTCGACTGACTGAGATGACTGAGATTACTGGCTGATGCACCACCTGTGCCCCCTACTGTGCCAACTTGCTGAGCTTTAGCCACCCGACGCTCCGCTCGTTTTTCTGAGCGTCGCTCCTCCGCCCTCCGTTGTTGTTGGAGGGCGACTGCCTCCAACTGCCCAGTAGAGACACCGCTGGTACCAGTCATTGGCAAGTCCACTCAGCTCCACATCCTCCTGTACCACATCACTCCATCTCTTCTCTAGTCCGTGCCACGCCCGTTTAGCTCCCTCGATCCGGCCGAACAAAAGCTGTTTGGGCATGCGGTGATTGGGCATGCGGGCTACATGGCCCAGCCAACGCAGCCTTGCCTGCTGGAGGAGCTCACCGATGGGACTTTGTCCAGATCTTTCGAGGATTTGTGAGCTCCTCACACAATCCAGCCTGGTTAAACCCAGGATTGATCGTAGGCAGGCCAGCCTAAATGTTTCTAACCGGTGAAGATGCTGCATTAGGGGGGTCCACGTTTTGCAAGCGTAGAGAAGGGAGGGAATGACTGTGGCCGAGAAGAACCGAAGCTTCATGCGGAGCGACAGACCAGGTAGCTTCCACACAACGTTACACAACTGATGAAAAGATAATGCCGCTCGACTAATTCGGAGTGAGACCTCTGCTGTTAAACCGGAGCCGATCATGAGCACACTGCCCAGGTATGGAAAACTCTCCACTCTCTCCCCAACTGCCCCATCACCGATTGGGAGTTGTGGGGGTAGAGTGCCCGATGGCACAAATTACCCAGGCAGGTGCTTCGTTTTGGTGGGGCTGATGGTAAGGCCCCACCTCTTAGTGGCACACTCCAGTTTCAGCAGCAGCGCCTCCAACTCCTCCTCTGAATGAGCAGCAATTACCAGGTCGTCGGCATACATAATGTGGTTGACCAATAGGGAGACATCCCTTGACCGCACCTGGGCATCGATCAGCCTCCCATTGTATCTGTACCAGACGTAAATTCCTCTGGTACAGCTACTGAAAGCTTCACGAACTATGTGGTCGAAATAGATGTTAAATAATGTTGGAGCCAGAGGACATCCCTGTCGCAGGGAATGGCTCTGACTCCCGGCTATGTAGTTTTACTCGGGTCTGCTCACCATCATGAAGGTCCTTAATGAGTGTGAGCAGAGGGTCAGCGACTCTGAAAGCATGAAGAACAACCCAGAGCCCAGGCCTACTGATGGTATCATAGGCCTTAACCAGGTCAATAAAGCAGAGATGTAGGTCTAGTTGGAATTCCCTCAACCTCTGCTGTAGCAGACGGACAGAAAATATGACATTTTTGCAGGACCGCCCTTTCTTGAAACCGCATTGGGGCTCCGCAAGCCTCTCCTTAGTGTACCTAGCAAGGCGATGTTAAATAATCCTTGCCAGGACCTTTCCCGGCACACTGAGGAGTTAGATGCCCCTGTTGTTGTTACAGTCTGTGCGGTCCCCCTTCTTAAAGAGGGGGACCGCCAGGGCATCCTTCCAATCCTGCGGAACCCGTCCAGTGGCCCAGACTGTTGTTATGATGTCACGTAGGGCAGTCTACGCACAAACGCCACCCTCCCTCAGCATTTCGCTTGGGAGATCATCTCTGCTCCGTGCCTTTCCTGTTCTCAGACTCTGGATCGCCCTCAGTACTTCCTCAACGGATGGTACCTCAGCCAGCCACTCACAGAGGGTGACTTCCTCCTCCAATATTTGAGGCACCGCATCCTCAGCAGAGTCATCCCCACTTTGTCCCATGATGTTTTCCAGGCTGAGGGATTCCCCCTCCCCCAGGACCTCACAGAAATGCTCAGCAAATCTGCAAACCTGTCGCTGGGGGTCGGAGATTGGATCACCCTTCGTTCCCCTAATGATGGTGTAGTGGGTATAAATTGACGAAGAAACTTCTGATGAGGCAACACGATATTTATTGTCTTGGCCCCTTTTTGGGCCATGGACATTAGCCCTGGCGTGATAGCGCTTCCGCCCCCTATTGACGATAAGGGGAAGCTACCAGCCCACAGAGTGGTGAGTGACGATTACCCCTACAATGGTAATAGGTGTGGCGCTGTAGGTTACTTTTTTAATGGAGTTAAATAGGGATTTGTGATCGCGGGCCATTGAGGCAGACTCCATCTCCTCAGCAACCCGCGACCACCACCCATCCTTGCAGCGCCTCACGTCTCTCCGAACCTCCGACCGAAGGCTGCGGTAAGCCTCCTCATTCTCTGACGTGGGATGCTGTAGACGATTAGAGTGGGCTTGTTGCTTTTTCTCAACCATCCTGAACGCCTCCTCTGTCGGCCAGGGTCTCTGGGGCGGTCTGGACCGCGTACACAAAGCAGCCATTGCAGCTGCATGAGTCACAGACCTAAACCTCGCCCATTTACCCTCGACATCAGGAGTGGGGGACGGTGCTGTCTCACTCACACTCACTCACAGCGCGAGGCCGACTCATTACATCTCACGGAGGATCGCGCTGCTGAACAAAAAAAGTTCCGCGGTTTCAGTTTGCCAGCGCGAGTTCGCGTTTTAAGGCGATGGGGGCCGTCCATAAATGACGTCACGCACCTGGGGAGGGGGGGGGTCAGACATTTGTGACAAGGGGGGGGGTTTGAGAAATGTGACGTCACGTCAAAATGCGCAACTTTAAATAAATACAGACGACACGTTCTATTTAGTTAAATAGACTTTTTAATAAATGTTTTCTCCTACAACATCAGAGTGCAGCGCCACATTAAATACAATGACAATAGTTGAAAGCGATTTGAAGCATGTTTTATTTTCAAAATGAAAATATGGTTTTGGGGGGGGGGCAGAGCTTTGTGACGTCATACTTGAGGGGGGGGGTCTGACTTTTTGTGACGCCGTGTGACGAGGGGGGGGGGGGTCAAAAATGGTCCAAAATCGCGTGACGTCATTTATGGTCGTGATATATTATTTTTTATTTTATTTTTCCTACCTACGTGACTTTACCGAAAGAACAAAAGAGTACTTATGTTCTGTTATAATGAATCTGTTGTAATGAATTTCATGTCACCTTAAGTATGCCTTTGTGAGTACACTCGTGACACGGGTGTCATGCGCGTGAACTTTGTCTTTTGTATCAGATGTTCGAGAGCAACTCTGCTGCGAGTCATGGTGGTGCTGGGAGAATTGCCTTTACCATCGATGGCACTTCACCAGCACCCGTCTCGACCCCACCTCAATCCGGTAGAGTTACAAGAGCGAAAAAACTCATCTCTTGTGACGTCTGTGGGAAAAAAATTCCAACTGGCATGGTGCCTAGAATCCCACGTAAGAACGTACAAGGAGACCCGTGATCAATGGGGCGGCATATGCGGACAAAGTTTTGATCAGCCAGGCAAATTCAAAAGGCATATGAAGACCCATGAAAAGGATTACATGATAAAGGGTGCACCAGGCTTGGTGAATAACGGCAGTTTTGCCAATGCGGTGTTGAATCCGATAGAGTCACTAGAATCTGATAGTATCACTAGAGTGAGAAAACGAATCTCTTGCGACGTCTGCAGGAAAACATTCCAACTGGCATGGTGCCTAGAGTCCCACATGAGAATGCACAAGACCGGTGGTCAAAGCTGCAACATCTGCGATCAAAGCTTTGATCAGCCCTACAAACTCAGAAGGCATATGGAGACCCACGGAAAGAACTCAAGGGGCGCACGTGGCACGGTGAATGACGGCAATTTTGCCAATGCGGTGTTGAAGGTGTGTCAGAGCTACTCGGCTGCGAGTCATGGTGCTGGAAGAATTGCCTTTGCCATGGATGGCACCAGCAGCTCCAGCAGCAGCTTGTCGAGTCCTGGTGGTGAGGAGGCAGAGTTGCAGACAATGCCACCTTCTGCAAAGGGCGCACCTGCATGCAACAAAGTTATTGCTATCACAGCGACCACGCATGGAACGAAGGCGCCTGCTGGGAAACGCCACGCCTGACCAGCGCCTGTCTCGACTCCACCTCACTCCCATAGTCACTAGAGTGAGAAAACAAATGTCTTGCCAAGTCTGTGGGAAAGCATTCCAACTGCCATCATGCCTAGAGTCCCACATGAGAACGGACAAAGAGACCCCTGACCAATGGCATCTGCGGTCGAAACTTTGATCAGCCAGGCAAATTCAGAAGGCATATGGAAACCTACGAAAAGGACTATTGGATATTTCTTTGCTGTTCTATTACTGAAGCTATCAACAGAAGGTGTGTACCGGATTAATTGCACTTGTGGAATGCTATGTTGGGCAAACAGGATGAATGATCAGCACAAGACTATAAGAACACCACAGAAATATGAAATGCTCACAAATACAACTGTCAGCAGTAGCAGAACACACGTGCCCACAAGGACACTCAATTGATAATGTTGAAGTTCTGTGCAAAACTTGTTACTACTGGCCAAGAATAATTACAGAATCTATCGAAATTTAAAGAAATAAAAATAATTGTAATCGTTTGGATAGCTACCGACTTAGTGCTGCATGGAAGAGAATCATCAAATTACCGTTTGTACGGCTATTTTAATACACACAATGGACACTAAGTACAAGATCAATGGGCTAGCATAATGTGCATGTATAATGTATGTTGATTCATTAATCCCCCCCCACTTTGCGCTCAAAGAGTGCACAAGTGTTGTCACCACATCTACGTCTCTATATAAGGAATTAAACAGGTGGACTTCTCCCAAACCTTGCTGTTGCCTGATGAAGCTAGTTGTAATTACTGAAACGCCGTACTCCAATGGTAAATGTTGTGGCTTGGCTCTCCAACACACCACACACCGGTGTGCTGTACTAGTGATGAATTGGCATGTTCTGTTTACGTGACAACCCTTACTAGTGGGCTGTCGGGTGGTGGCGGGTTTAATGACACATTTAAATTGTAATAGGTTTTTATCCTTTTATCTGGCACCAAAACTGACACCTTTATGGAAACATGATCCCTTGTATAAAGGTGTCAGTTTTGGTGCCAGATAAAAGGGTAAAAACCTATTACTATATCTTGCTACTGGCAAAGGAGGTCTCATAATGTAAATTCTTACCCCGAGCTCTCAATACTCTGATAGTGCGCTGTTTTTGAGTTGTATGCCTTTTGGCGTCATCTGGTCCAACACCAGTGGAGACTAAGCTCTAAGAAAAGCCGTCTCGGGTGTGGACCAATCAGCTTCAAGGACAGTGTATATCATTATCAGAGTTGTCTCTTTTTGTTTGCATTTTGACTGCTTTTGTTGTGGTTATTGCAAACATGATCCCTTGTATAAAGGTGTCAGTTTTGGTGCCAGATAAAAGGGTAAAAACCTATTACTATATCTTGCTACTGGCAAAGGAGGTCTTATGACACATTTATATATTTACGCGATCCAACCCATAAAACCTGTATTATGGATATTTGTCACGAAAGCCTACGTGTTAAACTGCCATGTATTTTTACGTCTATTGCTGTATTTTCTTACGTGCAATATATTTAATAAACCATCCTAATTTATTCATATTTTTGTTCATAGTTATATCATTGTTGCGCGTGCGGTGTGGTCAGTGGATATTGTTTAGTGGATCAAACCGAGACAAATATTTTTGCAGCAGCTGTGGCTGCACATTGCAACAGCGCATTCCGAATGGTGTAGAACGCATCGCCCAGAATCTGTATCTGTGTGCAAACACCAGGTATGGTTGGTAAGAAACACGTTTGGTTTTAAATGAATAGAACTCGAGCTTCAGCCATATTGTTCATTATAGACCCCACTTTGTAAGCATTAATCACGCAAACCTTGCGCCTGATTCATTTGAGTCGGTGTGCTCATGAGCAACAGGGCATTTGTGGCAAGGTGTTAATGTATCACAGATTAGCACGGTTGGCTACGTACACTGCGAAAGAATTTCAACACATATTCTTTGGGTCTTTCCGTAAAGTCACGTAGATAGAACAATAAAATAATTAAAATAAAGTGAATAAAAAAGTAAAATATATCACGACGTTTCGATCGCAACACAAGCAATCGTCATCAGGAGAAAAATGATAACGATTGCTTGTGTTGTGATCAAAACGTCGTGATATTTGTATTATTATTTTGTATTCACTTTATTTTTATTATTTTATTGTTCTATCTACGTGACTTTACCGAAAGACCCAAAGAATATGAATTCCTGCAGTCACGAAAGCTTTAAGTCAAGATTCAAGTTCAACATACATTCATACATTTTGTAAAGCGAGTATCCTTGCACGTACAATGCACTGGACCGCATGTTCGTGTTAAGTGATTCAGGGGATTTGTCACTGCCTACCCCATGATATAAATAATCTCAGGGAATTCAATTGCAAGTGTGCAATCTCCCTTCCGGTGGGCATCGAGGATGAGTCATACCCTGGCTTGCCAGGAGGCAGTGAAACACAACTGTGGAATCCTTTCCATATGCACGGGATAGAACGTTGCCCCCTTGCTCACATTCGTTCGTTTTCTGCGAGTGTACTGGTTTCCCCCCACATGTAAACACTCAGTAAGTGGCTGCAAATATCGGAATGTAAAGAGAACCGCAGATCTTGGGCGATTGTTGGTAGTGCCGGCTCACCGCCTGGCTGCTGTCTCCCCGCTCGTCTGTGGGAGACATATAGAGGTACTGAATTAGATTTATATTCTCTACATAACATGATTCCTATCTACACAAAGCACTCACCGCGTGGAGTACAGCAAGTGATATTCCACGAAATAAAAAATAAACGTACATGACCATAACAGAAGCCAATGGGTACAGCTGTGCATACACGTACACACATATACACGATTCCTACTGATGGAACGATTCACCACTGCCGGAGAGTCAAGGAATTGTCATGATTCAGGATCATGAATGCAAACTGTCCCCGTTCTCAAACCTGAGTATGATTGAAAAGGTCGTAGAACGCCTTTGTCGGAAGCAATTACTTCCCCATGTCACTGCGATGGGCAGATTCATGCCATTGCAGTCGGCTTACACATTGTCAGTAGTACGCAAGCGTACGCATTTGGGTTAACCCCTCCTCCCCCCTCCATGCATACATACTAAATGGATGCCCCCTGACAGCTACACCACCACTCCCCGCACGAGACAAGCACGTGACTCTCGGTGTAAATGGAGCCGGAGCGCGAATAAACGTGCCGATGCCCCAAGTACAGTTGCCACCATTCCTACGACAGAGCAAACCCAGGCACATTTCTCAGCGAGCCGAGGTCTATTGTTAAAACTGTGCAGTTCACGGTGATAAAATTCAACCATAGCCATACCCGGGGTACCAGATCTCGACACAAATTAATTCCTGCTGCCACCCGAATACTGTCCGGGGGTCAAACACAGACAGGTGGCAGCCCCAGTCGCGAGGCCACATCTGCACCGACTCACGGCAAACGTGTGCAGGGCCAGCAGGAAGAGCCCCGGGATCTCGGAGCGCAGCCACTGGTTCCACGCGCTGTCTCGGTCCACGTCCTCGCGTGACGACGACACTTCAAAATCACCTGACCGGAAGGAGGGGGGTGGGAGGGAGAGTAAGAAGGTACGAAGGGGAACCTTCTAACTCTTTCACAGTGACGCGTTCTTCGCGTGCGTCACCCTGCAGCCAACCTCTCTGCTCTCGTGTGTGAACGTGGGTCAGTTTGGTTTAATCGTTCAGAATGAATGGGGCATGACCCTGGCCCTTGTGCAATTTATTATTTTCCATGAGATAATACCAAACACATCATTCATGTGTGTGTGTGTGGCCTGCAAGCAAAACGTCTGACCTCTGTGATTGCCAAAAAGGGGTCAAATACTTATTTCCCTCATTAAAATGCAAATCAATTTATAACATTTTTCACATGCGTTTTTCTGGATTTTTTTGTTGTTATTCTGTCTCTCACTGTTCAAATAAACCTACCATTAAAAATATAGACTGATCATTTCTTTGTCAGTGGGCAAATGTACAAAAGCAGCAGGGGATCAAAGACTTTTTTTCCCTCACTGTATGCATTAGTTCTGCCCGTACCTCTTTGTGCCTGTGTAGTGGGCAGGCAAGTGTGGTGGAGCAGCAGGTCCAGCACACGGGGTGTCCAGCAGAGGAGAGGAACTCCCCGTGGCCGTGGCCGGGGAAGCAGAGGTCGGCGGCGCTGGGAGCGGCGTCAGTTGCGCAGCGTCTGTGGGAGAAGGCACAGGCCTCTGCTGAAGAATATCATCCGCAGACACATCACACGGCTTGCCGGACACGTCACGCACTCGGCCCTGTGATTGTGGAGGTGAGACAGGTTCGCGCGTGGCAACGAATGGCTTGTCGCTGGACAAACATCGACGGCAACATCGGGAGAACGCGGCACGAACTCGTGCAGAGTTTCTGGCACCGTATGAATTTACACTACTTGTAGGTATGTACGTTGAACCTCTTTCGCGCCGTACGTCAGCCAGCCGTGCTAATCGGAGGTGCAGATGGATGCAATTGAAGGAAGTGGAGCAGAGATTTCAAAATGAAACAAAAGAAATTGATACAGAAATTATACAAGTCCAGGGGACTTCACCAAGGCCGTGTTATCGCAGACTCTGACAGAGCACAAAAGAAGACTGGCAATGGCAAAAAATGGCTTCATAACTATCATTGTCAGATGGCACACTTGCACCTTCAGTCTTCAGTCGGCGTCAGTAATTTAAGAATGCACGCATGATGCGTGACACCAACTAAAATGGCATCGATGCTGACTAATCACATCCTCTCCAAGATGTGGAACTCAAGAGACATGGATGCCTCTTCCAAACAGGACTACCCTTGACAATTGAGTTGTCGCCTGGGTAAAGATAAAATGAACTAGGAGATTTCAACTTGAAAATCCAAACCATCGCACCAACAGTAATGGACGGAATCCTATATAAGGCGCACACTGCAGGAGCTTCAGGTGGACTCTGGTACCTGCTTTAACGTCTGTGTGAGAAGCATCTTCTCCCACTGAAATTCAAACAAAGTTGACAGTTAGACAGGACATGTTTTAAAACATCCGCAGTAAAATTCAAGTATGTATACCATTAAAGTAAACTATTTTTTATTTACCAGGTAAGGCCCATTGAGAGCTATTAAGCTCTTTTTCAGAAGCGACCTGGCCACAAATTATAGCTTAACGAAGTGGCTTATCACGTGGAAATTTATAGTAGCCAAATACTCTAAACGCATTACTTACAAATAGCTCACAAAGCGGTTATCCTCCCACTACCCTTGGGTTACCTCCTGTCCCGGTCCAGCCGAGACAGTCTGTGAATTGGCATCTGTGTTTGGGTGGCATGAATTAATTTGTACCGAGATCTGGTACCGGTACTGTGCTGAACTTTACTACTGCATGGTTGTTGACAGACCTAGACAGACTGAAACATAGGTCTGGGTTTGATCTCCATAGTGGAAAAGGTGGTAACCCGAAAACTAACCCAAACCCTTCCACATTCAACGATAAACACTTTCAAACCGAGTTCGCTCGGAAATGACCCCACTAAACCGCACGTATGTAAACGTTTCACTTCAGTGGTTCCTCCGCCGCGTGCGAACGATGAAGTGCACGGCCTCTCGTGATGATGACCTCACACCCGCATGGCTGCACGAAAGGCGGTGCTGACGAGCATGAGGCAGGTGGAAGAGGCAAAACGAGGAGGCAAGATTAGAGTGCTGTAGTCGGTGGGGTATAGTGGGGCCTATTTCCGAATGATTGATTTATGCGGAAATGAAATTGGTCAAGAGTCCGTTACTTTGTAAACATTAGCATGTATCTACTTTAATACCAAGTCTGCAGGGGTGGGAAAGATGAGGTCTGTTCATTCTGGTGGGCAAAGGTAATTTAGACACTCCAAGTCTGGTGGCATAAGGATGAAATGCACCTTACAAATGTAAATAATAATGATTATTAATCAATCTTCTTCTTCACTCCCACGGTGTTCCAACCAGGGTTAGGCCATGTAATGATCTGACGTGCTGTACACTTGTACAGTGTTACTGAATTATTGTATCATTATGAATTCAGTGCCCCTTCTGCGACCTTTCCCTAGATACCCCTCTGGTGTATAACCTGGCCTGCTGACGTCAGGGCCGTAAGCCGCAGATCCCTTTCCCTGCCAGCAGCCAGCGCTATACTGTTACATTACGATTCTATGCCAAAACACAGGGAATCCTCTACTTACGATCATTCAACTTACGAACTTTCAGAGATATGATCAAACCTGTCCGTATGTCCAGTTTCCTGTTCGGACCGAGAGTCGTAAGTTCAACTGCCGCACAATAGGTGGTGATGGTGGCATCTACATCTGCAGAACGTGAAGAACCAGAGGCAACTATTAAAGCCATTCCCCGTGTTTAGTGTACAAGCCGTAAAACGTGTTTGAAATCGACGGGAGTAAAGTTGGACTCACGAACAAATCGACTTACGAACAGACCTCTGGAACTGAACTCATTTGTACGTACAAGAGTCTGTATATGGTGGTCACTCTGAACAACACAGACCCAGCCTCCTTTTTACTATTTTTGGTCCATTAGGACATTACCAGATGCATCTTTCTGTGCTAACGACCACACAATACACATTAGACGTGTCACAACAGGTCACGTTTAATAGTCTAAACTTGTCTGGAGTAAGTCGCATATGGTAGACATTTCTGCACATTTGCAGAATTACATGTCAATGATAAAGGAACCATGTGTATTGCATTACACAGGTGTTTTGATCATGTGTGGATGCAGATTCCCGCAGCAATACAGGGAATAGGTTGTTCGCAGAGCCACTGATTAATCAGAATCAGAATCTTTTTTATATCCTGGAGGAATACGAAAAGACACTTTTTTTGCTAATTGGCCGTGTCGGGTGGTGGAGGGTTACGACACATTTATAAATAAACGCGATCTAACCCAAAAACCTTTATTATGAAGGATTGTTTTTATTTACATGCGTTTGGGTAATTTGTTTACCTTTCTTGTACTTTGCACTGCTATCGTATTTTTGTATTGTTTGTTGTTGTAACGTTCTCACCCGCCCCTACTGGACGTCTGTGAAAAAGTTCTTTGTAGCTCATCAAATTCCTCCAGTATAAATACACATGCCGATTCTGACATTCATTGTAAGTATGTAATGTTGAACTTCTTTCGCACCGTATGTAACCGACCATGCTAATCGGAGGTGCAGAGGAAGGGCAACAAACTAAACACAAACAGCGTGTTGACGGTGTGTTTAATGGTTCCCTCAGCCATTGGGATTCACACTCTTGGCTTAGGACCACTCATGGAGGGTGAATGAGCATTGCCTCCGCCCCTGCGTGTTGCGATGCTCAGAGCGAGGTGACAACTCTCATTCCGTGCGTTCTCCCCCCCACCCCACAGCATCAACAACAAGAGACAGCAGCTGGAGTTGGAGATCATGAAGATCCTGCAGAGCAAGGGGGACCCTGACAACAACAACATCGTCACCCTCCTGGACAACTTCACCTTCCGGGGACACAACTGCGTCGTCCTGGAGCTCATCAGGTGAGTGTCATGGCGTCCGATGAACACCGATCCAAAGACAAAGATTAACCAGTATAGCCTCGGAAGATTGTTGGGGCAAGTGCTTTTAGCAAGTAGCGCCTATGAAGACGGGCAAGGCACACGAGGGGGGGGTGGGTGGGCAGCACCACGCCCGGCAGCCTTTGTCTCCCCAGTGGCGATGTTTACACACCGCACCAGGTACTCATTTGAGGCTGAGTCGATCTAGGGGAGGCCCAGGATTGGTTCAAATAATCGTCACCGGTCTTGGCCGTGAGCGGGAATTGTAGAGCAACGTGCTAAACGCCGCACCACCGCTCCCCCAAACACCGATGCGTCCGTGTGTTCACACACATGAGTCATTTGGATGTAGAATAAATGTCCGTAGGCTTTCAGAATGCCCTAGAATTATTGTCTTTGTACACGGCTCCATGGTCAGACATAACTCTTTATAATGCCTTCCTGCCTCATTGACTATCTTTTGAGTTGAGCGGCAACCCTGTATGGTTACTCCGTGCGGCTTCGCCTCAGTCAAGCACGTGTGCTCCCGTTCAAGGGGCCAATCAGGGAATGGGTCACAAGCAGGAAGAAACTGTAACCGTTCACGTTTTGTGCCGTCACGCAGCGGAGACCTCCTCCAGAAGCTGGACGAGACCTATGGCTTATACATGACGGAATTGAAGCCGTACGTGGGCTCCATGCTGCGGGCCCTGGCAAAGCTGAAGGCGATGCACATCATTCACGCGGATCTGAAGCCGGTTAGTAAACTAAGCAGCCCGCTGCGTCTTTTGTCCGTCAGTATGGAGTTAGTGCCTCAGGTCGTGCAGTTGTAGAAAATGAGAACACTCTTGTAAACCTTAGTAACAGGATTTCGAGATATCTTATTCTACACCGCAACAACACTCATGCCACGACTTGCTATTTCATAAACACAGATAGCCAAAACTTGCATAGAAATACAACTTTTCACGTGGATCTCTGTTTGCTCTCAACAACCAACGCTCCGCGGAACATTTAATATTTTCTAATTTGCGTTAAACAACAACGACCACTGCCCTAAGCAACAATTCCGAATGCCAAAGCTAAATGATGGGCGTAGCAGTGGTGGGGTAGTTCGCAAACTGCACTCAGAGGTTAATGACCCGAATTCGATTTCTGGCCACGGCTAAAACCAGGGTTTGGGCGATATCTGAACCGGTCCTGGATCCCATTGCCTTCAACAGCCCCTGAGCAGCATGGTGAGGTATGGCCATACAACCCCCTTGATTAACACGGCATGGGGTAGGGAGATCTTTAAGCATGATTACATTTACAAAGGGCATTAAGTGTTCAACAAAAATGAGTACATGAAATCCTTGAATAAACCGCCATGAACCAATTCAACAAGACGCAATCTCACCGACACACCACGAGTTTCACTGACAACCACTCTGTCATTTTTGCAGGCAAACATCTTGGTCAAAGACCACATCAGTGGCAATATCAGGCTCACGGATTTTGGCCTGAGCATCAGCGAGACCTGTCCAAGTGAGTGATCTAGCTGCCCTGTGTGTGTGTACGTGTGTAGCAGCATGTGTGTGTGCGTGTCACAGAGTTTGTGGGGAGCGGTGGTGTTAACGGTTAGCACGCTGCGCTACGAGCCTGTTTAAGCTATATGGGGGGGTCTTTGTCTACGTGCTGTGGTGGTGTGGTGGTTAGCACCGCTTAAACAAAGTGTGGTAATGACACTGATACCCTTCAAACGTTACATTTCGTCAATCATTTGGCCAGGATTTCAACTCTCAACCTCCCAGTTTTGAGGAGGGTAGTTGTCAAACAATAACCAGTAAACCGGTAACAATTTTCATAATCGATTGCTGGTATTGAAAGTCTGGAGCCAGTAGCCAATCCCATTGGAATTTTCATCGCGGATGGCTGATTAACGTGTGATTTACATGTGATTTACGTTTGCAAATGTACAGATCGCATGGCAGCCCTAAGTACCTTTGTCCTCATTCCTCACGTAACCTTTTCCCGTTCCGAGACGTCTGCACGTTACAGGGTGGTGGTAGGTGTCCCCGGTTCATCACTGAATCTTGAAACGTGCAAAGCGGCTCGGCGTTAATTTTATTCAGAGAGGCGTCGCAGCGCCGTTGCTTTTAAAGAAGTTGTTACTCACCGCAGAGAACTCTCGCGACACGACAGCTGCACTCTATGATAGCTGGCACCAGTGTAATGAAAATAATTTACATTTCTAAGTGCTACCCAGCTGATACACGCATTTACGTGGGCGATCTTTGTCATTGTGCGTATTTTGAGTGCCATACGTGACTGCGTGTGCATACCCTCATCTATTCAGCACTTCACAAGTACAGGTGAATAATGTGCAAGTGCCACCTTGTTTGGTCACCTGTCTGTCCGTGTGCTGCTAGGAGCTTGGTGTCTTGGCTCGATGTGGTACATGGCCCCCGAAATGTACTTTGGGCTCCCGGTGACATGCAGCGCGGACATGTGGTCACTCGGATTTGTGGTGGCCGAGATGCTCCTCGGGAACCCGCTCTTCAAGACAAGCTCGGAAGACCACATCGGCTATCTCATCCAGGTATCTGACGCGTAGGAAAACACCATTGCATATATATCCAGTTGGTTATAAGGTCCTGCTGTTGAGCTACAAGGCTGTCAGTGGGTTAGCCCCACAATACTTACAGGAGCTGATCCACTCATGTACACCAATGAGGTCCTTGAGATCTTCTGATCTCCTACTCAGTTTTCTGAGGTCAAGTCTCAATTCCTGGGGGCGATCAGGCTTTTTGCCAGTGCAGCTCCAAGACGATGGAACGCGTTGGCCTCTGATAACAAGACAGAATTTTTTAAGCTATTTAAATCTCGCCATGAAAACTCACCTCGGTAAAATGGCCTATTCCCCATTGTTTTGGTCGTCTCATTTCCCTGCTTTTCATACACGGGGCGCATTGGGATCATCGGATTAAATGCGCCTTACAAATATTAATTATTATAACATATACATACTGATGAATTCTATAATTTTTATTGTAACAAACCTCGAGCCCGATACGGCACCACCAAACCGGGCGTCGTATTTCCGATGGGACCGTTCCAACTGCGCCATATAAAGGAGGAGGGAGGGTTTAATTCGAATTTGAACCAACGATGGAGTCCACGATAAACAACAACAGCAGCAGCAGCAGGGGGTTGGTTATGACTGATGGCGCACGACGATCCACCAGCGTACAGACCTGCTGTGCGATGGCTCATGCGACAAAGCTGGTTACGTGCAGGGCTGTCGTCATCCTCTGGGCCTTTCACTGGTCACAAAATGTCGCTCAGCTGCCGGTACACGGGAGAGGAGTGGACGTGTTCACTGCGTGATCACGCACCATTTGCATGAGTAAAGAAGTAAAGAGAGATTTCGGGATCATCGGTAATACCAAATAATCAGAGCGTCAGGCTGATGTCCTTCGGAATGATTACTATTGTTATGATTATTGTGGTTTGTTGTTAATCCCCAAGGCTTTCAGAGCCTGTGTTGGAGAGCAACGAAGCCACACGTAGTAACCACGTCATAAATTAAAGACCAAATATGTATGCTTCGCCTGATGATAGAGATAAATATCTGCAAACAGTATGTACAAGAGCAGGCAAAGTTAATTGTTCATCGACGTTTCAATGAGACAAAGAGCAGCGTATGTACGCTCTGTTCACTCGAGCGACGGACCTCATCCAACTCATCCCTCTTGTGATCTTGGTTTCAGATGTTGGGGCTCCCACCCAAAGCCATGATTGACGCCTCGACCCACAACATTATCTCCTTTGGTGAATGGACCGGGGGGGTGGTGAGGTGGTGGTGTTGGAGTTCGTAGCTGCTGCTGCTGCTGTCACTGCCCGGAGAGTCGTGGCCGTGCAGCCGCGTGTCTCGTGCTCTGTGCTTGAATAGAAAGGCATGGAAACTGCTTCGCGTAATGTAAAAATGAACTGTGCTTTATTTGGGTTTAAAAGTCACAACGGTCTTGGCAACGTACTCGTCAGTACGTGTTGAATTAGTGTGACAGTAAGGAGTCTTATGAAAAAATACTTTAAAAGGAACGGTTATGTTTAGGTAGCAGAGTATATTTGGAAAACCTTATAGGGATTTGCAATCCAACAGAGGACGTGTGTATTAATTACATGGAATTCTGGCCATCACATTTTTTATAAAGATGAGTGGCCGTTTTTTTTAATTTCAGCATGACTTAGCACTATTTTAAAAAATTGTGTGGCAGATGCGATGGTATCCTAAATCAGCATAGAGCAGTTCTACCATAGTACAAAACAACCACAGAGAACAACCCTCCACACAAACTGTGGGTCCTTGATTGAGAAATAGATTATGCTTAAAAGCACGCTTGTACAACAAATTACCATCCTCTCCAAGTGATGCAAATAATAATATAATACTAAAATAAACATCAAAGTGTCTCCTTGCTCAAACAAGTATCAGGAGGTTCTCGTCTCCTCCGGTGACCCAGAGTTGAGAGTGGGAATTTCACTTTCACGCTTAGGAGCCATCCTTTCCACACGACTACTGCAAACGTCTCACAAACGGTTACAAATTTTATCGACCCTGGAGGGATGACAGGCTGTAGTCGACCGCCAACATGGAATCATATTTGCAAACATCGCAATTGGAGGGTTAAGGACCGCCCCCGCATTGTACTGATCGCCACAACTAATTCAGTGTTTCTCTCTTTTTCTCTCTCCAATAAACAGACAAAAAGAATCGCCCCGTCGTCAACGGGAAACGGATCGTCCCGTGCTCCGTGTCTTTGAAGGCGGTTCTGGGAACCCGCAATCAAAAGTTCATCAATTTTCTCCGCGGGTGCCTTCAGTAAGAGACTTGTTACTATTGTCTACATTTCACCTCGTACAAATAATTAAATATAAATCACTTTGCGTCTACCATCAACATTACTGGAAACGATCTTAGACCTCACGCGTCGTTTGGGCTAGGACTGCAAAGTTTTGTGTCACACCGGGGCATCGTTTCTTCATCTCGTCGCTTTTTCAAATACATATCGTTTCTGACAAAAGTGTTGAGGATAGAATTGCTCATTTCACCCCAGACCACGATTCAATGAAGCGATTTTAGAATGCAACAGGCACCTGACTCCCTCCGTATGCCTCCTTGGCAGGTGGGATCCCCAACGTCGCCTCACACCCACGGAGGCCCTCAACCACCCATTATTGTTGGGCGGCAGGGCCGTGCCACCACAAGCGAACTTCCCGCCTTGCCCAGCCATGGACACGGAGCCGGTGGCGGCCTGCAGCCTCTTGGCAGTCCCCCGTCTCAGCCAGGGAGATTGCCAAGTCCCTGCTGCAAGGAGGCAGACTTCGGAGTCCACTTGGTCAAATCAGAATACTGCAGGCTCAGTTTCTGGGAGCGAGTGGGCTTCAAACTCTGATTGGGGAATGGAGTCGGAGTGGGGAGTGGAGTCGGCAGGTGACTGTGCGGTAACACGCCTGTCTGAAAAACTATTCGATCAACGTGACAGCACCAATGACGTCATCGTTGAAGAGGAAATGGAGCCGATGGTGGCCTGCAGCCTCTCGGCAATCCCCTGTCTCTGTGAGGGAGATTTCCAAGTCCCTGCTGCAAGCGAGCAGACTTCGGAGTCCACTTGGTCAAATCAGAATACTGCAGGCTCAGTTTCTGTGAGCGAGTGGGCTTCAAACTCTGATTGGGGAATGGAGTCGGAGTGGGGAGTGGAGTCGGCGGGTGACTGTGTGGTAACACGCCTGTCTGAAAAATTCCCCAAAGTGGTGGCACCAATGACGTCATCGCGGAGGAGGAGATGGAGTTGGCCACGAGACAAGAGTGAGTCTCCACGCAGAAGTGCACCTTGAGAAAAATGTGTATTGGGGAGGTCATTCAGACAAAGTGTCTCCTGATATAAATTAGCATATAGCAAACACCATCATCATCATAAATTAGTTATTTGAGTAAATTACACATTCCTATAGCAAGGGCAAGTCTATTTATATTACAACCACTGTTGATTCCCACAATGTAGTATTCACGATTGAGAGGAAGAAAAAAATATTGAGGAAACATGAGATTTGGGTTCTGTATCAGATGAGACAAGTTCTGTATTATAAGAACGGGGAATCTGTTTCATGAGGAGTTGTGAAATGAGGATTCTGTAATGGCATTCACCTCTTTAGTTCATCTCACTTGAAGATGTAAATATCCCAGGGCTCCACAGGATGTAATATCTTATCCCTAACCTCATCTCCACCAATCTGCAGCTAAATGCATTCCTAGTAAAAATATATATCTTAATTATAAATATATGAATTGCACTGCATCCCACTTGGAGGTGCTGCGGTTAGAGCACTCCACGATCACTGTACGCTTGCGAGTTCAAAATCCAGGTCAAGAAGGTTAACAGCTTATTTATCAACCCGAGCTATAGTCAAATAATGAATCCCATTTTGTGGGAAGTCAACAGCGGTGATCCTATTATACACCACCATTGGCTCCTGTTATAGGAATGTAGCATTCCGCTACTGGCCATAGTGAGAGATGTGTGGCATCCTCCTACCTCGCATTTGAGCGGCCGGACACATGTGAGGTGCACTGCAGCAACCAGTGTAAGCACAGCCGAGAATGCACGATGGGGCAGACGGTGGCATTATAGATACGCGCATGTCTGTACGTTGAAATAATTTTGAACGCGTACGTAGCCGATCGTGCTAACCGTAGCCGACCGTGCTAACGATGGCGCGTGCGTCCATTTGCCAGGCGGGGCCCTGCTCTCCAACCAGGCAACAACAACAACGAGGAGGATGATGATGATGCCGTCGACAAGATTGGGCCAAAGGCGTCACGCGGGCCTGGACGGAGATTCTCCCGCCTGAGGCGGAATATTCGGGGGATTCTGCGATTCATTCGGGAGCACTGTTTCTGTTACCGTGACGATAGCGCTGAATAAATCCTGTCATGCGGCTGGGCCCTCCCTGCCCTGTGTACATATTTTTCAATGTTACTGTCGTTTTTATCTCGCTTCTTTCTGGTCCAATGACTCCAAGACTCACGGTTTAAACTAAAGATCCCAGTGGTCCTCAAAAATATTTATGGGGACTCCTTCACTTAAAAAACATTCAACTTAGAAAGTCTCAGAGATACAAAGAAACCTGTCCATATGTCCAGTTGCCTGTTTGTACCGAGATTCATAAGTTCAACCGCCACGCAATAGATGGTGGTGGTGGCATCTACATCTACACAACGTGAAGAACCAGTGGCGTCTACGTCTACAGGAGATTATACAACTCTTAAAGCCATTCCCTGTGTTTAGTGTACACGCCGTACAACATGTTTGGAATCGACAGGAGTAAAGTTGGACTTACGAACAGACTTCTGGAACCTAACTCGTCCGTAAGTAGAAGAGTCCCTGTATATGGTGGTCACTGAACAACGCAGACCCAGCCTCCTTTTTACGATGTTTGGTCCATTAGGACGTTACCAGACGCATCTTTCTGTGCTGACGACCACGCGATACACATTAGACGAGTCACAACAGGTCACGTTTAATACTCTAAACTTGTCTGGAGTAAATTTTGATTTAAAGCTTTCGTGACTGCAGTAATTCATATTCTTAGTTTTTTCGGTAAAGTCACGTTGAAGGAAACAACAAAATAATAATATAATATATATGACCGTTTGAGTTATGGTCGAAACGTCGTGAGAATTTTTTATTGTTTTATATATATTTTATTATTTTGTTGTTCCCCTTCAACGTGACTTTACCGAAAAAACTAAGAATTGTCTGGAGTAATTCGCATACGGCAGACATTTCTGCACATTTGCAGAATTACATGTCTATGGGAAAGGAACCATGTGTATGGCATTACAAGGGGTGCTTGGTCGTGTGTGGATGTAGGCTGTTGGCAGTGCCACTGATTAATCAGAATCTTTTTTTCATCCTGGAGGAATCCAATGAGCTATGAAGCTCTTTTCACATATGTCCAGTAGGGGCGGGTCAGCGAGGTATGTACAAAAACGATATGTGAGGCAAGACGGAGAAAATGTAAGCATGTTGCTAAAAATACAAAGTACATAGATTCCTGCCGATTTGTCAACAAATGCAAGTTTGGGCAAGGCAGCAACACAACAACAGCACCAGACCACGACAAGACAACGCACAGTCCCTCAATTACATTGCAAATTAAAATCGAAAGTTCAATGCGCGATATTTTAAACAGCGTTACTAAATGGCAATATTCCCCTCGAATACCGAATGAACGAGGCTAAGACGCTTGCAGTAATGTTCAAATATGCATCGCAAGCCATTCAGAAGTGGAAGGCCTCACGTGACCACAGGGCACCACGGTGACTGGGAGATGTTAACTACCTCCCCTGGTACGCAGGAGGTCGTGGGTTACATCCCAACCCTGACGCATGCTGTATATTTGTCTGCTATAAATGTCCACGTGACGATAAGCCACTTCGTTGAGCTATCATTTGCGATGGCCAGGTCGCTTCTGAAAAACTGCTATATATGCTCAGTGGGCCTTACCTGGTAAAATATAAATAGTTTGTCAATTAGTAAATAAATGAAGTATATAAGTTCCAATTTCATTCATACATACATTTCCAAGCTTGGAAAAGGCAGTAAAACAATAGCAAAAACAGCCACAGTCCACACCAGGAAAATATACAGTGCGCCGGTAAAATTGTACTTTAAAATTGAACTGTGGATACTTTGTTAAGAATACAAAAAATAGTTTAGTTAAAAATCATTTGGTTGATAAGGACCTGGGTAGTGATCTGCGATTATTGAGTGGGGGTTTTGGAGTCGCTGACTGGGAGGAGTGGGAACGGGTGAAGCCGGATCTGCCACGCGTTGCGCTCACCAACTCGAGCTTCGCCGGGACAGCAACAAACGAAGAGACGGAGAGAGGAGCTACCCCGGGTTTACATCGCCACGACTCACGACGCACACAACACACACGGCACATGCCCAGGGGGAGGAGGGCGATGACCACCCCACAGTGCGATAGCTACGACTCTCCTTTCAATTAGTGAGCCATCCTCACACAACGCTGCACGGATTGTGCAGCGTTATCAATGAACACGGCACTACCACTGCACGCGAGCAATCGGCTGCTTAGTGAGTTACACGGCACGGTACGGAGCTATTAACGCGACACGAACCACAGCGTGTTCCCGGGGTACTCAACTACCTTAGTTTCTCAACTACCGGGATTACTCAACTCAATATTTCAAGAGGCGCAATGCACTGTGGTGAATACGAGACAGTGGTCCTTCATAAATAACATCACCAAACAGTCTTTAAAGAGCAGCATGCGGCACCGGGAGACGCAGATTGCCAACCCCTGAGCTATTCTATTCCTGCGCATGAGGGCAACATGTTCAGGAGCCATAAGCCAATGTCCAAGGTCTGCTGGTCTCGACGAGAGGGCTTCAGGAGAAACTTCGTGTAGGGTTACTATTCCTACTCCGGTGAAGCAGCACAGACGACTGTGGTTCACAATATTGTGCATAGTTTGGGTTGCATGGTCACAATCACACTGTGGCTTGACTTTAATTTTCTATTGCGTCGTTTCACGTTGTACGATCTGTTCTGGATGACCACAGTCAAACACTGGAGAGTTTTTAATTTTCCATTTGTGCATCAGGTATCCGCATCTGCCATGTTTTGTGCAGATGCGGTTTAGGGGGACCATGATCTTCGTGGAATATCAAGCCCAGGGATCTTCTGCGTTGGGTTTTTCACAAGGTGTGTCAGTTCTTTTGAACTTACACTGATCATGTCGACTCTGCAGTGGCAATGTGAAACTATTAAAATAAAAAAACGATACAATTTTTTGAAGTTGATTCTTACACGTGCAATTCAATACATGAATTGTCAGCTGAATAATAAATATTAATCGATTTAACCGATGTATCGCGCTGTTACTACTAACTAGCACAACTCTTTATAACGATCACAGAATGTATAAAGTAAAATTTTAACTAAAAATATATATTCCTGAAGTAATGATGGTTTATTCAAACTGTGTGCAATATCAAGCAACTTCGGAATGATTTCTGAAGCACTGCTGCAATGTTTGGTGCACTGCGATACTAACGCGGCGATCCGAGTTGCATTCCTAGCCATGGCTAACGTCAGTGGTGACTGATATCTGAACAAGTCCTGAACCTAATCCGCGCCCCCTTCACCAAGCGTGGTAAAGTTTGGTGCAACAACCCCCATGACCAAAGCAACGTGGCGAGGCCTTCATCAGGCAGTGGACTGCCAGAGGGGTGTAACACACACAATCATCAGTTTGTCTCGACAATCACTTGCCTTGAACATTGAATCCTTAAGTTACATTACCAATGGCATATTGGTGTGGCTCACTGACCCTTTGATGTGAAAGATTAAAGAACCCCAAGTGTCTGTCGCCGACTCAACAATTTTGAGGAGCGACCCGTGGCGGTCAGGCAGATCACGAGGTGAGCAGAGGGGTGAGGAGGAGGGCACTTTGGAGGGGGCTGCCAAACCTCGAGTCGCGAGCACACAGCGCCGTCTCCTCGTACAAGACGGCGCACCGATGGGCACCGCCGCTGCTGCCACCGGGCTTGGCCTTCTGCGCCAGTTTTACCAGGTTGGCCATGGGGCCGTGCCCAAGGTTGCGGCAGGAATGCACGCCGTAGTGCTGCCCCACAGCGCAGTCCACGGCCGGCAGCTGCAGAGCACACAGCCAACAACAGAGACCTGGAACCCTCTCTCTTTCGTTTGGAGGCGGCCGGGTTGCTAGCAGCCCTTTTCCACTGGCGCATCCGATCCGTGCCAGCGCGTAGCACCCCCACGGAATGGGTCGTTTTCCATTGGCTATTTGCTCTGCCGATATAAAATCAAACTGTATACGCCGCCCTTACAAGACCTCTCAAAATGGACCAGGGGCCAAACAGGTCCAGAGGTGGTGCTAATAATAAAGTGTTCATTGCGTACGACGTGAACAGCGTTAATGTGACTGCACAAATTTATGGAAACATGGTCGAGTGGTGGTTCTCGGTTCAAGCCCAGCATCCGCCCGGGTTAATGTTGCCGGTTTATTCACCATAAACAAAGAGATCTGTTTCACAATGTATGATAATAATCCTGTGACACTGTATTAAAAAAATAGAATTGGCCACATGTAACCGCATCATGTTCCAAATTTTCCAAATCAGATCAAATACTTGCAAATTACTTTATCGGGGAAAAAACCATGTAGGAAACTCAAACATCGCTCCCAATTGGCAGACATGTCCATTCACAGGCCGGTAGTGCGTGCACCACGTGCCAAATAGGAACAGCTGCCATTGGGGGGGGGTCTCCTCGGGTAGACTGCCGCAGAGCAATGGAATGGTTGAGATGAGACGTTGCTGTAAGGCGCTTTGAGTTGAAGAGTTTATTTCCGCGAGCGCCCTAAATCTCCAAATCCTTATCCCCATCTCTGAGCCGCCCCTGTGGCCCCTACTGGGGCCCGTGTCTCACCGCTGCGGTGTCGAGGCTGCCGCACTGGTGGATGAACTCCATGCAGCTCGTCGCGCTTTGGACAGAAGCTTCCCGCTGTGGCTCCAGATCCACCCAGGGCAGAGATCACAACCCCAGTCTCGTCCAACAGCTACCACAGACACAACAAATCCGTCAACATCAGTTGGTTGACACCGAGGCGACCGCAAGGCAAACACCGGCTTAAAGCTAAACGATACGCATGGAGCTGCATCTCACAATGCAGTGCACGAAAACTGATTAAATATTACAGATTTAAGTTTGCAAATTAACACAAAATTCGTTCTCAATTTTAGTTTTCCAAATGCACTATCGACGTAATGTCAAGAGACAAATAAATCATCCATTCGTAAATCTCGCATAGCCTTGCAGGCCGTGTCATAAAATGTGGGGGGTGGCCTTTTATCTTGTACACAATAGGAGCCAACACTTTCACATTAGCTGTGTTATGAGATTGTGCGGCGCACGAGAGTCAAGCTGAAATTGTTATTCTCAAAGATGGAATTAGGAAAATAAAGTGCAAAACTCAAGTTTAATGAGACTGTAATTTTGTGCAGTCGCTGGTGACGGGGCTCGGACGATCGACTTGATAAAACTTGTGACCTCGGTTTCAACCCAAGCGGTCAAAATCCAGATTCAAGCCCAGAATCTCATTATTGCCAATGCACCGCTTTGATCTCTGAGCCACCTGGCCACTTTGCATATATAGTGTTATCATATATTTTATCTGAATGTCACCGCTGTACACTCAATTTTAACGGTGATTTTCAATATCTACCTTTGGGATGTTTGCCAAATTCACAGATATTTTTTAAGAGTGACAAGAGAAAACCCATGCATCTTACGTGACACTTTGTTGCGCTCTGAATTGGCAGTTATTACATAACGCTTAAACGTATTCGAGTTATCGACAAATGAGTTTTAAGTTCGTAATAATAAACTAATATTACCGCGCACAATTTTGGAAACAAACTTAACATTGAGCGCCACTCGGAGGCGGTAAGTACACTCAAACTTTGCACGGGCAGTGTCGTACACCTACTTGCTGTACTGCCTCTTACCAGCTGGAGGCGGGTGGGCTCACGCACGCCACGTACGCACCTGGGCGTCGCGATGGAGGATGTCCAAGAAGGAGCCGAGGCCCAGGCTGGAGAGGTCGCGCGAGTCAAAGTGCTCGGCAAGCTGCTTCTCCAGGCGTGACAGCGCGGGTAGGCCCAGGGGCTCTGCCATCTTACTTGCGTGGCTCAGCAGACGGACCAGATGCTCGGCTACCGCCTCTACGAAGGAGACAAGCAATGCCATTGTAGGAGAGGACAACGATGCTGTAACTCGCTCCAATAGGCTCAACAACTGCAACTCTCTCTCTGCCCCCCCACCCCCACGTCTCATCTACGGCCTCCCGATAAGTTTCATCATCACTCTCCAGATGACTCAAAAAACAAGTTTAACACGAAGGCCTTCGCGACCAATATTATCCATAATTGAGATTTTTGGGTTAGGTCACGTAAAAAGTGCATATTAACGCGTATTATTGAGTGCATGTTTACGTGATCTAACCCAAAAATCTAGATGATGGCCTAAAAAAACCACTGGCAGACTTCTCACTCACACCCGTATGCAAGACGATATCGCCCCAATATTCGAATTGTTCAACTATCCCCTGAACCAGTCCAGAATCAATTTCAAGTTCACACTCAGCATTCTGAAGGTCCTCCGTGGTCTGACCCCTTATGTACAATATAAGAAACTACATTTTATTCAGATTGTGCTTTCGATATCGTGTCATGAGACGGAGTATCCACTCGGATCTCTCACGGAGCAGCGGAACCCGTCCTATTGGAGAATGGCCCGCAGAAGAGAACATCACAAAGCTACCTCTGACATTGCTTCTAGTGACCTCTGGTCCACAGAGTAAAGGGAAGTACATTCCCACTCACTCTGTTGAGCTTATATTGGACTTGGTAAAATTAAGTGCATAGCCATTTATTGAGTATGTTTTGGGTTTTTTTGACAGTCATTAATGACCGAGCTGAGACCATCAACTGGCTGCACTTGACAAAAGCAAGTTTAATCACAGGTGGTTACCCAGATTCGAACCCAGGATCTCAGCGTTTCCAGTTCAATGCTAATAATCTCTCTCAGCCACCCGGGTCATCTCGATGTAAATTTGATAAACTGATGCGTCGTGATATGCCAAACTCTTACTAATGCATTAGTAATAATCGAGACGAGATGTGAAATAAGGTGTTTAGAGAAGCTACGACAATTCAGCGCACGTGCAATCCAGTAGACTCTTGATTATCCGTGTGCGGTTTATCTGATTTGCGGATTAACCACGCACATGAGATTTTAACTTATTAATAACTCATGGATTTTCCCTTAGGCCCAAATTAATAATCTAGAAATAGTTATACATTGTAATTCTTGGAAATGTTTGTTACAAGTCACGTGCTTATATCGAGCAAATGTGTGCGCCCATGAATCCGAAATCTACGTGATCACCTCGACAGTACAGTAGTTGCATATCTTTACAACAGTGGGTGGAGTTTGATTGATGGTGATTGGCGTGGCTCTGCTATCCACTTAGAGGGCCGAGTCCTCTGCTCAGGAGCAGGAAAGTTTTATCACCGACCACGTGCATCGATCGGTCGATCGTTAGTTTGTGGCATAGAGATCCGCATAAAATAGATATATTTAGATAATCCGAGATTTTTTATCATCCGCAGCCATCTTCCCCGTAATTAGCGCGGACAATCGAGAGTCTAATGTATATGCAAATTTGTCTCCTTACTCCCCGGAGGAGGCGGCGGTCTGGTGTCAGGAGTGCTGATGTTGCCGAGAAACGCAGCCGGTTTCTCCTTGACCACGAGGTCGCGAGGAGTCTCGAGGGAGCCACAGCACAGGGCCAACTGAAACAGCTTCTGGGCCAGCGTGTCCCCTTTCACCTGCCCCAAGAAGTCCTGCACACACTGTTGGTGGAAACAACAAAGGACCCAAACCACGTGCAGCCATATCACTCTGTTGGGACAAATAGAGGGTGACACATGCATAGATGTCCTACCGATTTCAATGCCCCCCTTACTTTTGTCTCAACGTGTGACTGAATTTTGTGAAAGCGATGGCCCTAAATATTATAGAGGAGAGTTAATTCAGTGGTAGAACAAGCCATTGATACTGGTGGAAGTATCGACAGACTTGAAACGTATGGCGATTATCACTCATTAAATAATTCCGAGAACAAATGTATTTTGGAAAATCTTTGACAAATCTAAGCAAATGCATGAACTTCCTCGCACGTTAATTTTGTTGCATTAAGTCCAGACGCCATGGCCCCCACCTTCTTCAGCTTATTCACAAAGATGTCATCGGCGTTCTGGAAGACCTGCAGCACCATCTCGGCCGCCAGCTGTGTCGTGAACTGTTGGCGAAGATCGGCGCTCGTCCCTGGCAAGGGGAACGACTCCAACAGGTATTTCTTGACCTTGTGTGGCCGGCCCTCCACCTCCTGCTTGATGTCACACTCGATGCGAGCCAGCCCACGGTCCATCGCCTCCCGCTCGCCTTTCCGGGCCTTGCCGATCACCTCAACAAACAACACAATGTTAGCAACTGTGGCGGCCACAGGTGCAGGGCAGTGCTGTAGTTGCGATGATGGAACACGTGATGGACGAGTGGTTCAACAGCGAATGCAAGGTGTGCTGCTAATGCACGATTGCAATCGAGAGATGGGATTGGTGGATCATCCTAGCAGCAGTGGCTTTTGGCAAGCCATCGAACAAAGACAGTCACCGCATCACTCGCTATCAGATGGGCTTCTGCGACCAACTGGAATGCTCTTCCTTCCGATATTAGGAAGCCATTGGAGCTATGCACTTTTAAATCTAGATTGAAAACAATTTCTTTAGAACTGCTTTTTGTGTTCAGTTTGTTGTCCTCCACACCTCCGATTAGCACAGTTGGCTACGTACAGTGCGAAAGAAGTTCAACATATATACTTGTGGTTTTACCCAATCCAGTCATTTCTGAGTACTTGTTTAGATTTGCAAATTTTGATTCTGACGCCGGCACACACGTCCTCCTCATTCATTATTAACAACACGGGATTTTTTTTTACATTATTTGTGAAGCATATAAAAATGCAGTTTTGGATAATACACCCGCAATATTAACTAGGGCGACTCCTGGGATCGAATCGCAAACCTCTGAAACAAGCGACAAATGCACAACCACTCGGGAAAGAAGATTTCTGTAAGGAGCGGTATATATTAACATGATGTACTTACACAAGCAGTCACTTCAGTGCTCTTGTCACAGCACTGCACCCACAAAACTGAAGTCGTGTTGGAAGTCTGTCTCAGACTGCATGACAAAAGGATACACCACATTCACTTGACAGGGAGACAGGTGTGAAACTTGTGTGCCTGAGCAACTGAGGATAGCTCAGCATTGTGGCCGTGTAAGGCAAACGCAGGGGCGGGGGAATATTGGTAAAAGGCTGATGCAGTGTCACTCTCAGGTGTGAACACAGCGACACGTACGTTGTGGCTGTGTGTCAGCAATTCCAGAACGCATTTAATTCCGAAAGTAAACCCCCTCAAGGGCAACAACAATACATACTTGAGGCAGTCTTGATTTGAAGCTTTCGCCACTGCAGGAATCCACACTCTTTGGTTCTTTCGGTAAAGTCACGTAAAATCGAGGAGGAGGCCGCTTTCCTACCTTACAGTTACACGCTAATTTCTCACGTTAACATCACTAGCCCTGGACACTTCTTTATGACCCATGGGCTACACACATTTCAAACCATTTAAAACAGTCTGCCTCAGTAGCACACCAAGGCTTTATCACCTGATTACGGACGCTTGTGTCGCGCCCGAAACGTCGTGATTTATTTTATTTTATACCTACGTGACTTTACCGAAAGAACCAAAGAGTATAACTTGAGGCATCCAATAATAATACAATTCGCAGTCAACAAGCGACGCAATGCATACACACGTACACACACACACACGCTCGTACACGCAGGCACGGCACGTAGGGAAATGCCCAGAGGTATGCTGGTGATACGGATGCCCAGATCGTGAATATCCGGAGCCCCGTATCGTTCCATGAGATGCTTCAGCAAGTCCGGCACCTTGAAGCGTGCCATCACTCCTTTGCCTCGGGAGCTGCGGCTCTTGGCCACGAAGGTCCTAAACTCTGCCGCAAACAACAACAACAACACGAGCGGGTTACGCAGAGCGCATGCTAGGGGAGCAACGACGACGCATTGATTCGGACGTGATCATTCATCCTGAAGATCGCGATATGCACACCGGATCGCGTGCGTAAGAATTTATGTTTTAGATTTGTATACGTTGCGTGTCATTGTTTCACATTGTCCAACACCCACCCACTCCAGTCACTAGAGCCGGCTGTGTTCACGTTTTAAAACAAGGCGTTGAATCTAGAATTTATTCACGAGCCCTCAATCGCGATAATCGATTGATTCGCGACATGGGTGGCTGGGGTGGCGCGTATCGCTTCTGTTTATGTCTGCAAGGAATCACTTGCTGAGCCTTCGTATCATTTCAAATACCAAACAAATTCATGCATCAGTAGCACTGGGGCCTTGAAAAAGGGAAAAAAATCGGATAAGCGACGTTTCGGGCAATGACCCTTCTTCATATTGCATAGAAAGGCCAGGGAGATTGAGTGAACAATAAGAATTGGAAACTGCACTTCATAGCGATTACCGTGTTTCAAACGTTATTAGGTAACCATTCATATGAACCTTATGGTGGGACCCCGGGGTCCCATAAGTCCCCGGCTCTTGCATAAACATTATATTATATATATTATATAATATAAACATTATATTATATATAATGTAAACATTATATTATATATAAACATTATGTTATAATGTAAACATATTATATATTATATATAATGAAAAACATTATATTATATAATGTTTACATTACATAATATAATAAATATAACGTTTATATTATGATGTAAACATAAACTTTGCTCTTTTTCACCAATGGGTTTGAAGGATGGTGGCAGGTGTTGTCTTGTTAAACTATGCCTTTAAAACTGAAAACTACTTACCTACATAAGCTCTATTTAAATACACTATCTGTTTATGTCTGCAAGGAATCACTTGCTGAGCCTTCGTATCATTTCAAATACCAAACAAATTCATGCATCAGTAGCACTGGGGCCTTGAAAAAGGAAAAAAAATCCGATAAGCGACGTTTCGGGCAATGACCCTTCTTCATATTGCATAGAAAGGCCAGGGAGATTGAGTGAACAATAAGAATTGGAAACTGCACTTCATAGCGATTACCGTGTTTCAAACGTTATTAGGTAACCATTCATATGAACCTTATGGTGGGACCCCGGGGTCCCATAAGTCCCCGGCTCTTGCATAAACATTATATTATATATATTATATAATATAAACATTATATTATATATAATGTAAACATTATATTATATATAAACATTATGTTATAATGTAAACATATTATATATTATATATAATGAAAAACATTATATTATATAATGTTTACATTACATAATATAATAAATATAACGTTTATATTATGATGTAAACATAAACTTTGCTCTTTTTCACCAATGGGTTTGAAGGATGGTGGCAGGTGTTGTCTTGTTAAACTACGCCTTTAAAACTGAAAACTACTTACCTACATAAGCTCTATTTAAATACACTATCGAAAACATAATTTACTCCCCTCTGCCAATCATCGTGTTTCTCAGTGTGGATTTGTGAACACACTTGTTAAACAATACATAAAATAGTACGCGTTTTCAATGCGCTGTTCATATTGTAAAATGTGTTTATACCAATGTGACTCTACAGCAGTTGCACAGCCGCACTTTTATATAATTCAGGTCAAAGCCAGATAAACAGTGGAGGATAAACATCGCATGAAGGCGGGGCAATTGTTGTGCAATCATTTCAGGTCAAATTTACAGGTGCGTTTTATTCATGCCACACAGGTAGAGAGTTGAGAGTGAAACCTGGCCCACTGGCATCGTGAGTCATGGATCATGAGTCACCCGGACTTGTTGTGTTTGTTTATGGTTGCTATACAAGCCATCAAATCTACACCACGAAGAGAGTTGATGAACAAGTAGGAGAGTGTGTAACTGGATTACATTCATGTGCACAGGCGTTTCAGATGTGAATATAAAATAAATAAGGTCGACTCAAACGCCACTCTTTAGGATTTGGCACACTCAACATTTTAATTGATAAATTAAGACCAACAAACAATAATCAAATGGGTCATGCATCGATGCACCAATTGTGGTTACGGACTGCTTAAGAAGAAAATGATGAATGCAGATTCGAAGCGAGTTTAAACATGAATCTACACCATTTAAATATATTTTAAACAACCCGTTGCAAACATGACAGTAATTTGAAATGTAGCACTGCACATCAGAACAATTTGAAAGACGTTAGAGATTTGAAACTGTCCAAAAAGAAAGGAGGAAAACAAATGTATTTTTACATAATACAGGTGTTTTAGGTAAGATCACGTAAATATAAAAATGTCGGTAAACCCACCACCACCCGAAACAGCCAATTAGTAAGGTTTGTCACTTAAACAGAACATGCCAATTCGTTACTAGTACAGCACACCGGTTGTGTGTTAGAGAGCAAAGCCACAACATTAACAATCTGAGTACGTCGTTTCGCCAGTAATTACAACCAGCGTCATCAGGAGGCAGCCAGATTTGTGGATTTTTAAATGTAGATTTATTTAAATCTACATTTAAAAACATATAGAGAAACTGGAACATTATTATTACAGAATTTGGTGGGACATATGTCGAAAAGAGAATGACTCCACCTTAGCTTGCAAGAACTAAGAGACACAGTGTGGCCATGTGGCCTTAATGAGAGAGACTGACTCCAGCTTAGCTTGCAAGAACTAAGAGACACAGTGTGGCCATGTGGCCTTAATGAGAGAGACCGGCATACATATATTAACGGACATCGAATAAAGTGGTCCCATTAGATTTACAATTAGTCTGAATCTTTAGTACACATTTAATGCCTAGGAATATAAAACATGTTGTAAGAGAATACAGGTCGCTTAAACAAATTCAAATATTGCTTACTACAACCAAAGCTCTTTGAAGAGTCGTAATTTAAAATCAAATGGCAGAGCAAAAGATTTTAATAAATTTCACTGCTCAAGAAAGTAGTCCGCTCTGAAAGCGCGTTGTGATGGAGCGTGTTCCGCGTTGTGTGAGAAGCGTTCCCTAAAGTAAAGAAAACGCGTTGTAGTGAAAACGCGTTATCGTGTGAACACGCGGGACAGACCCAGGTGTTGTGGGTTAACTCCCCGAGATAAACTTTCTTCCAACTTTGTGTTTTATACGCCCGGTGCTCCGCCAATAATTGTTGTGAGCGTCGCTCCTCTGCCCTCTGTTGTTCATGGAGAGAGACTGCACCCTAGTGCCCAGTATCATCCTCCGCGAGCCTCTTCAAATTGCTGATCTTGACACCGCTGGAAGCAGTCATCGGCCTTGACCTCACCTCACAACAGTGCAATTTTAACAGCTCAACATCAAAACACAATGATGGGTCGCTTGCACCAATCGCACAACATCCCAGCATTGACTCTCAGCTGTTACTTGTGTAGAGGGGGTCACGTGTGTCACCATAATTGCCCTAATCCTACAACTCGTGCTGGGTAATATTTTCCTTGCCATATTACCTGTGACACACATAATGAGGACAACCGGTAAGTCAAATGAAACCAGATGTGGGAAACCTGTTCTTTATAATATTATTAATAAGCAATTTGAACACGACTTTTAGAAACACCGATGCAGCTATACACGTGCCAGAATGTCCAGAAATTCGGTTGATACTAATAGGGTTTATTTGCCAGTATTGTACATTATTTAAATTACATTTGTTTGGGCGGCAGGGTGGTGCAGTGGTCACGCCCGTGCATGACATCTTCTGAAGGACTGCCTGGCTTCGCTTTCCTCATTCTGGTCCCTTTCTCTGTATGGGTTTACTCCCATAGCAAAACAACAACATACAATGTAACTGGTGCTAGCCATAAATCCGAATTACTCCTACGAAAAGTTAGCAGGCCCCTCCTGAAAAAGAGTCTTGAAACTCAGTGAGGCTTTCCCAGGGAAACAAGCCTACTAACAACATTGTTTCACTGCATGTGAAAAATAAATATTTTCAGTATTAAATCTCAGTGGCTGTTTTCATTGAAACATCAAGTTACGTTCAAGTGATAATTGTAACTGGCACACAGTATTCCTTCACTTTGGCGCGAGGAACTACAGATGAGGGAAGGCGGCAGTCAAATGGTGAGCAGCTGGCAACAAATCCCCCCCCACCACTCCTGCCCATGCTCTGTTGTCCTCTTTATATAAAGATGTTATCGGCCAATTAATTAGACTTTGTACCCTTTGGTTGTTTAGGTAAAGTCGCGTAGGTAGAACAAATAATAATGGATCACGACGTTTCGATCGCCACACAAGCAATCCACGATTTTTTTTTAATTAGTTTTTTCTACTTACGTGACTTTACCGAAAGAACCAAAGAGTAAGGATTCCTGCAGTCACGACAGCTTCAAATCAAGATTAATGAGTGTTTACATGTGGGAGGAAATCGGAGCACCTGGAGAAATCCAAGCAAATGCTCTATCACAAATCTACAGATGGAACAGGCGGAGTCCACATTATTCCACACCGCCTTCTCTACCTCCTTGACGACCAAGGGGTGGGAGTTGTCGCAACATTTTTGTGATCCACCAACCCTCACCTCCACGTAGTCGTTGATTACAGGGATATATAGCCACCACAACCATCCGGCTAAAGTAGCTGTAATGCACGTCTAAAATTCTACAAAAGTTGATGGGGTCGTAGGTCAATTGGTTTGATTTCTATGCGCATTAACCAATCTCTAACGTATGCACATTTAGATTCGCATTCGGCCGCCAATGGAACAGGTGGTGTCCAAAAGCAAAGTGGATGTACTGATTGTATCTTCATTGCGGGACTCATCCAGCAGTGGATTGACATGGGTTTCAGGTATCCACGTGTGGACGGGCAATAAACACTGGGGCCACCTGGCGGTAAATGTTTGCCGGTGCACATTGGGACCGGCTCACACGTCACTGGCCCCAGGCAGCCCCCAGCCACTGGCGTGCAACACAGCGAAGGGAATCTCCCACCAATGAGGACCACGCACAACCCAGGGTGCAGTCCTAGAACTTGGACTCGCAAACACAACAAAACCCATAGCCGCCAACCCACACGGTTTACTCGTATTCTGTTGGGGGAAAGTGAGTTTTCAGGTCCATACGGCAGACGGCCGTTTCAATACGGGCAACATTTTTGTTAAGTTTATTTGTGTGTTTCTCCCTTGTCATGGGACTTTGTAGGATGGACGTTGGGATTTATAAGGGGCACGGGGTGACCAACAAGGTCTGAATTGGTCTGTAATAAGGTAGGCACTGATGAGGGGTTGACAGCGATGCAAACCCCACACAATACAAAACGCCAAACGGCCAGTAACAATAAAAAATAACAATACATAACTGTCCAATGAGTAATTAGATAATTAAGATCAAAGAAACGCGTTCCTTAAATTGATCAAGTTTATTGTTGCAAGAGTTTGGGAAAACAGGAAGACCGGGTGTGGATTCCAGAGTGGAGCAGTGCAAACTGATAAATCTGAAAAGAAGAGTGAGGTGACCTGCATGGTGGTGAGCGGGTGGGTGAGTAAATGGGTGAGTGTTTGAGTAAACGAGTGGAGGAGTGTGTGATAGGGTGATTGAGTCAGTGACCGGATGAGTGGGTGACTGGATGCGTGGGTGACTGAATGTGTGGGTGATTAGATGAGTGGGTGACTAAATGAGTGGCTGACTAGATGAGTGGGTGACTGGATGAGTAGGTGATAGGGTGATTTAATTAGTGACTAGATGAGTATGTGATAGGGTGATTGAGTGGGTGACTGGATGAGTGGGTTATAGGGTGATTGCGTGGATGACTGGATGAGTGGGTGACTGGATGCGTGGCTGATTTGATGAGTGGGTGATAGGGTGATTGAGTGGGTGACTGAATGAGTGGGTGACTGGATGAGTGGGTGATAGGGTGATTGAATTAGTGACGAGATAAGTGTGTGATAGGGTGATTGAGTTAGTGACTGGATGAGTTAGTGACTGGATGAATGTGTGATAGGGTGATTGAGTTAGTGACTGGATGAGTGGGTGACCGAGTTGTTTAGTTGAGTGCGTTGTTGTGAACTGCAGTGAGGCGCGGTGGTTGAACGCGGAGTGGATGAGACGAAGCGGTCAAAGTGTCTGGTAGACCGAGTCCCTTAACGTGGGTGGAGGGGGAAATCAACGAGGGGAAGTTCACTGCAACATTCACCACGGTGGTGCTAGTAGTCGCAGCGAAAAAAGAGTGATACAGGGCTGACTGAATGAAGGTTGAGGCGAGGATGCAAGGTGGTGTAGAGGAGGCGAAGAGGAGGGTACAGGAGGTGAGGTGGTGAGGAGGCGTAGAGGAGGGTGCCCCGCTCTTGGCGTTGATCTTGGTGAACACGTGTCCGCGCCCCGTCTCGTAGCTCTGCCCGGTGCTGATGCAGCCTCCACCGGCTGCAGCGCCCAGCGTCCTCGCCGAGTCCGTGCCCAGCTCCGCTCTGAGCAAGCTCTCCATTGCACGCTGTCTGCTCGCAGCGACAAACACAACGTTAAACTCCCCCCCCCGTCCCGTGTGGCCTCTAACACAGGGGTCCTCAACCCCCGGGTTGCAAGAGCACTTGCTTCAAGTACATTAAAACCCACTTTTTGGTGTAGATATGTAGATGACACTTTGGTTGTCTGGCGACATGGGAAGAATACACTTAATGAATGAATGTCTAAATCATCTCAATTCACAAAAACCGGCCATCCAGTTCACCATGGAAATGGAGGTGAATAACACACTCCCTTTCCTGGATATTTTGCTCGGACGAGGCCTAAATGGTAAAGTAACACACACAGCGTTTACCGAAAGGGAACACATACTGATGCCTATCTGAATGCAGATTGGCATCATCACCCCGCACAGAAATCCTTTCTCAACAAGATGCTCATACATCTGGCTAAAACAGTGTCAGATGGTCAAAGTCTGAGGAGAGAGATTAAACATGTCAAAGAAACGCTACGATTGAATGTCTACAATAATGCTCAAATTAACAGAGCAGTGAATTCTAAACCAAGATCAAACAGCAATACTGCTGAATCAGGTTATTAAACAATTAAAATACCATATATCGTGGGAGTAACTGACAAATTAGCTAGTAGTCGCAGCTAAAAAAAAAAGTGATACATTAATGACAGGGCTGAATGAATGAAGGTTGAGGCAAGGATGCGGGGTGGTGTAGAGGAGGCGAAGAGGAGGGTAGAGGAGGTGGTGAGGTGTTGAGGTGGCGTGGTGAGGAGGTGAGGTGGCGTGGTGAGGAGGTGAGGTGGCGTGGTGAGGTGGCATGGTGAGGAGGCGTAGAGGAGGCGAGGAGAAGGGTAGAGGAGGTGAGGTGGTGAGGAGGCGTAGAGGAGGCGTAGAGGAGGGTGCCCCGCTCTTGGCGTTGATCTTGGTGAACACGTGTCCGCGCCCCGTCTCGTAGCTCTGCCCGGTGCTGATGCAGCCTCCACCGGCCGAAGCGCCCAGCGGCCTCGCCGAGTCCGTGCCCAGATCCGCTCTGAGCAAGCTCTCCATTGCGCGCTACCTGCTCGCAGCAACAGACACAACGATAAACTCCCCCCCCCCCCCCCCCCCCCGGTCCCGTGTGGCCTCTAAATACTTATTTCCTTGGGAGAGGTGATTTATCGGATGAGGCCTAAATGGTAAAATAACACACACAGCATTTACCAAAAGGGAACGCATACTGATGCCTATCTGAATGCAGATTCGCATCATCACCCCGTACAGAAAACCTCTCTCATCAAGATGCTCATACATCTGGCTAAAACAGTGTCAGATGGTGAACGTCTGGGGAGAGAGATTGAACATGTCAAAGAAACGCTACGATTGAATGTCTACAATAATGCTCAAATAATTAACAGCAATGAATGCTAAACCAAGATCGAACAGCAATACTGCTGAATCAGGTTATTAAACAATTAAAATACCATATATCGTGGGAGTAATTGAGAAATTAGCTCGAGTTTTGGAAAAGCAAAAAGCTAAACATCTAAGTAAGATTTGGCACGGTACACAAAATTCAAAAAATAGTATCTTGTACTTAAGATGAATTGCCTAAGTTGTCAACGGATGGTGTGTATCGGATTAATGGCTTATGTGGCAGATGTTATATTGGACAGATGGGATGTAACATTAGCGTAAGACTAAAGGAACACCAAATAAATATTAAACACTCTCAAACATAACTGTCGGAAGTTGCAGTACATGCTTGCCAACAAGAACACTTCATGTATTTTGATAACGATGAAGTGTTGTGTAAAACTCATTATTACTGGCCAAGACTAATTCGAGAATCCATTGAAACTGAGAAAATTTGTATTATTTTAACCTCTCTGACAGCTACAGGCTTAGTGCGGCCTGGAAGCGTATTATTAAGTAATTGTGATTGTAAGATGAGGAGATGAAGGCAGAAGAAGACGTGGGGCGATGTGGTGATGCGGTCGAACGTGGTGGCCCGAGGAGCGGAGGGAGAGATGGCGCGGGACGGGGCGGTGTGGAGAAGGTGGCAAGGACGGCGGACCCCACGTGAGTGGAACAAACGCGTGGAAGAAGAAGACATCTCACATTTATCATTACTTATAGAGGAAACATACTAATTTAATTATTACTAATCAATTATATAATTTCAATAATCCCCCTCCCCGCCTCTGATTTCTGCACCTGATGGGTTCAGTGATGACATTGCCTTTCTCTATTTAAGACCGGAAGCAGGTGGATGGCTTCACTATTCTGGCAAATCGCCCGATGATGCTGGATGTAATTACCAGTGAAACGTCGTACTCATCTTGTGGATTTACTCTCCAAAACACCGGTGGGCTGAAGTAGTAACTAAGTGGAGTTTTGTTTACGTGACAAATTCCTTACTAATTGGCTGTGTCAGGTGGTGTAGGGTTATGACACATTTATACTTACACGATCTAACCCAAAAACCTTTGTTATGAAATTAGGACAATTTATTAAATATATTGTATACCAGAAAATACAGCAATTGACTAAACATATACGGCAATAGATGTAACCTCGCAGCAGTGAACGTGACGAAATTTCATCATGGAAATGTCCGCTGCACAAAACCTTGAGTTCATCGCCCTACACGTGGTACCTCAGCCTCAGGATGAAATAAATCATCAGGGAGTTCTCCGTGAGCATTGTGCGCGCTCCAAATCCAGAGTTGAGCCGTGGTCTCGGCACCCAGCCAGCCGCCTTCTCTTCTTGGGGCAGTCGGAGTCCAGCGCGCTATCGAAGGGCACGTGGTGAACGCTCAGGACGTGTCTCTTGAGCTTCGACTTCTGCGTCGCTCCGTACGAGCAGTCACTGCACGGGAAGGGCTTTTCATCTGGAACACAAGACATCCACCGTTGAGCACACGCACGCGCTAATACATAATTTATTTATCACCGTGCAGTGGATGCCATAGCATTACTATGTATATGGGACGTTTTATCAATCACGGTTGCTGACCACAGGCCCAAAGGCCCAAAGGCCTAAAATGCCAAATGGCCAGCAACAAATACCTCCAATTAGCACGGTTGGCTACGTATGGTACGAAAGAAGTTCAACATGCGTGCAAATAGTAGAAAAGAAAGATACTGATTTCCTGAAAAATATCAGAAGAACACATTTTTGGGGCTTATTTTGAAGCCCCAATATTTTGCACTTCTTCGTGTGGTTGATGTTGATGCAGAGCAACAACTATAATTTAACATTGAGGTGGTTGAGCCAGATTATTCTATTACAGCTCATTAATTACACAATAATTACCTGCAATAGAACGAGTAAATACACATGGAAGTTAGGTGTTAGTACAATGAAGAGGAAATTCCCATTGTGGAAATGACTCGGTCTATACATTCAAAAATGTTCCCTAAATTTACCCACTTGTTTAAGCAAAATTTACCCCGGTTAAGAAATAGATACTTTTTGGAATTTGTCAAGCAATGTATTTTACTCAGTTTCCTTCCAATGGTGCTATTGGCTCCATGTCATGAGATGAAGTATCCCTGTGCAACTCTCACACAGCAGTGAACCACCTCATGTAAGAGAACAGCTCGTGGAAGGAGATATCATTGCACTACTCATGACATCCCTTCGTGACTGTTTTTTATCCACTAGGAGGTTATTGCAATTTCCTACACATCACGCGACATCAGAAGTGTTTGCTGGAAGAAGTGTTTGGTAACTGGATAAGACCATCAATGAGAAGCCAGTTTAATCATGGCTCGGTGACTGAAACCCAGAGTTTCACGGTTTAACCCAACATCCGAGCAGCACCACATCAGATCTCTAGACTCCTCAGTGCAGGCATACAGATATGGTCAACATATGCGTACATTAACTAATTTGTGAAATTATCAATTACATCCAAATGAAATGTAGTGTGTGCATTACTCGGACGTACCTAAAGGTGCCAGGTTGGGTTCATCCACCTTGGGGATGCTCTGCTCCATGCAGCCTCCTGCTTCCGTGCAGTCCATCCTCTTGATGTCCGAATTCTGGCTGTTGCTACTGCTGCAATTGGTGACGCTGGTGGTGGTCTTCTTTCTTTTAATGGGCTTAGGTCTACTTCGCTTTTCCTTCTTCTTCTGCTGCAAGGCCATCAACACTTTCATGCTCGTCATAGGATCGAGAGCAGCGTATGGTTTATTCTCACTGACTGGTGAAGCAGTTTGTTGACGTGGAACTAGGCCAAAGCATTCAAGAAAATTGGATTTCATGTCATTTATCTTAACGCCGCTATCTTTTGTCGAAGTGTAATCATGTTCAGGCTTCGGTCTGTACAAGAACTGTGCGTGAAGACTTTCATGAGTTTTCAGGATTTCAATAGGACTTAAAAATCCGCAGACTGAGCACATCTCATAGGGCGACGGTGGATTCAACACCGCATTGGCAAAACTGCCGTTATTCACCAAGCCTGGTGCACCCTTTATCATATAATCCTTCTCATGGGTCTTAAAATGCCTTTTTAATTTTCCTAGCTGATCAAACCTTTTTCCGCATATGCCGCACCATTGATCACGGGTCTCCTTGTGTGTTCTTACGTGGGCTTCTAGGCACCATGCCAGCTGGAATTTTTTCCCACAGACGTCACAAGAGATAAGTTTTTTCGTTCTTGTAATTCTACCGGATTGAGGTGGGGTTGAGATGGGTGCTGGTGAAGTGCCATCAATGGTGAAGGCAATTCTCCCAGCACCACCTTGACTCACAGCGGAGTTGCTCTCGCACATCTGAAACAAAAGACAAAGGTCACGCGCATGACACCCGTGTCACGAGTGTACTCACACAGGCATACTTAAGGTGACATAAGATTCATATATACTACAACTCATTATACCAGAACTCCACAATATTGCAGTTCCTATCATGTACGATTTTACTCCTCTTATCCACCCAAATAAGATTTTGTTTAACAACAATGACGAACTACCTCCATTTTCCTAATGTTACCCACCAAATAGGCCTTTCTGTATATACACACCAACAATATAATGATGGCACCACACGTTCACTCCACTATTCACAACACTCTGACTCGCAATCTCCATATAAGATTGTAATATCATTTCTGTACGAGGGCCCGTCAAAAAGTTTTGAGAATGGACACTTTTTTTTACAAACAACTACGTAACATAGTCTTCAAAAAAAGTACAGTATAGTACTATTAATGGCACTTATAACTGAACGTCATTATCTCTCATGCTAATTATTACAATGTTAACTAGTTACGCAGGAAAGCTTCATTGAGTCTAAGTACTGCATTTTCAGAAAGGTCCCATTGCATTGAGATGTTTGTGTGAGTGGAACCCAGAGAGACCCCACCTTGCATATGGGGAAATAACACAACTTCACACAGATGGATTCAACCCACAAGCTCAAAGCATTCCTTGTTTAACAAAGTATTCAGTGTAATGTTTAATATAATTTATTTGGTAATATATAGTATCGTAATTGTATAGTGAATCTACAGCAGTGTGGTATACAGTAGGGTTGGTAAAATAATACAGTGTAATATTATTATAATCTAAGGTATAGGGTAGTGTATAGTAACGCTGCGTATAATTCAATGTTGGGGTCTGTCTATGGCAGTTTATAATAAAACATTATTTGGAGGCATATTATAATAATTTTTGCGACATAGAAGTGTAATGTATAATGACGTATTGTTAGTAGCTCAGCTTAGTGGAGAATATATTGAGTACATTGATTATATTGATGTAGTTTATATTTAGTTCTTTCACATCGGTTTGTTGTATGATAGTTGGGTAGTTGCAGTTCTTTAGCGTCAATATACTAAATGCCTCTGTTGATATATAAACTCTGACTTTAACATAGCTACTTCCGTGACAAGTTACATGCTAATTCCTCGCATTAACATCATGCTAATCTCCCAGTTACATGCTAATTTCTGACGTTAACATCCTGCTAATATCTCACATTAACACATCTACTTCAATGCTAAATTATTCTGTTGATATGTAAACTCCTTTGTCAAGGCGCTCTGCTCCTCCCACCCAGCTTAAAATACGCTGCCAAGCTTAGCAGTGTTCATTGGAGCGCTGTCTTTCCGACAGTTCTGTTTCTTCACCTGAGGAAGGCTACTTGTGTTGTGGCCGAAACGTCGTGAGAATTTTATTGTTTAATTTTAATTATTTTATTATTTCCCTTCGACGTGACTTTATCGAAAGAACCAAGAAGATGAATCCCTGCAGTCACGAAAGCTTTCAATCGAAATTTATTCAAATCAAGTTGTTTTCTTTTTACCACAGTACTTTATGGAATCCTGAAGAATAAATGCATTTTTAGAAGTATTAAACGACACTTGAAGATGTGTGAGAATGTAATTCTGCAGATGCAAGCACAGGCAAACTCGTATCTGCATATACAAGTTTCTGGGCCTCCTCACTTCACCAAACCCGCATTGACCGACATGGTGAAGTATGGTTAAACAACTCCCACGAACGACATGGTGTGGGGGAGGCCTCTATCAAAACGCTGGATCGACAAAGGGCTGATACATGTCACGACATTGTACGTTAAGACCGTTCTCTCGTCAGCACAAGCCGTCTATGTGGACAATAGAGGGCACGACACACGTGTACACGATGTTTGTGTGCGTATATTCAGCGTGTGTATCACGTAATAATTATTTAAGGTCGCGATTATGCTCAAAACGAACCAAATGTATAACATCACGAATAACTTTGGAGGTCTCCAGAGCCTGAACAATATTTGAAGTAGACACTGACCCTTGTCACGAGTTCTTATGAACTATAAACTAAACTATAAACTATTTCTATTTAACCAGGTAAGGCCCACTGAGCTATATAACTCTTATCAGAAGCGACCTGGACACAAATGATAGCTCAACGAAAGTGGCTTATCATGTGGACATTTATAGCAGTCAAGTACTCTAAACTCACGTTTCTAAATGTGGAGGGGAAAACCGAAGGACCAGGAGAAGAATCTACGCGACCACAGGGGAAAAAAATAAACAAATACAGAGCAGGCGTAAGGGTCTGGATGGAACCTCCACGCTGCTGTAGGCCTAGCGAGGTAGTTAACATCTCGACACCGCGGCGCCCCTTATTAAAAGCTTAGCCATGTCTAGCAAGGTTATTGACTCATTTCACTCGACTCACGGCACCACAAGTAATGTATTAAACAAATAAAACAATAATAAAGTAGAGAGGCGCTACTTACATTTAACAATGTTGTTGTTAACTTTAAAAGGAGCGCGCTTCTGTCTGGCTTGCAGTCCGGCGATCGCGGTCTCCACTTCCTGGATAAGCCACGCCCGTCGCGGCTATGCCCCGCCCACTGTCGTGCAAGCCACGCCCCCGCGGATCGGGCCAAGCTCATCCCACGGTGAAAGCCCCACAATCGGAATCTTTATTTACAGACAGTCCTCGACTTACGAACGCCCAAATTACAAACAGCCGCCCTTCAGAACCAATTGGCATGAAATATAAATTATTTTATATCGCCTGAAAACGCGAACTCGCGCTTGTGAGTGAGTGCGCGTGCGTGAGTGTGAGCAGGGGGCACAGGTGGTGCATCAGCCAGTCATCTCAGTTATCTCAGTCAGTCGACCCGTGGCACCACCTGGGTCTGCCCCGTGACCTCCTGCCAGCGGGCGTTCGACACTTCACGTGGCCTCAAGGTGCACATGGCCTGGCACAAGCGTCGTGGTGACGTCACCGCCACTTAGTGGCGAATGGCGGTTGTTGTTGTTGTTGTGAGACAGTGAGAGAGTGTGAGGTCGACTCAGCCTCAGATGAGTTCCTGGTGCGGTGTGGAGTGAACATCGCTACTGGGGGAGACAAAGGCGACCGTGGAGGAGAATCCTCCAGGTGCTCACTGATACACTCACCAACTTTACCTCACCAATTACACCTCACCCACCTCACCACCCAAATTACACCTCACCAACCTAACCTCACCAATTACACCTCACCAATCACACCACACTCACCTCACTCACCAAACACCAACTCCACTCACCGCACAAATGGCACTCATCACACCTACTACACTCATCTCACCCACTACATTCACCACACCAACCACTACATTCAGCACACCACCCACTACATTCACCACACCAACCACTACATTCACCACACCACCCACTACATTCACCACACCAACCACTACATTCACCACACCAACCACTACATTCACCACACCAACCACTACATTCACTACACCACCCACTACATTCACCACACCACCCACTACATTCACCACACCAACCACTACATTCACCACACCAACCACACAGTCACCACACCACCCACTACATTCACCACACCAACCACTACATTCACCACACCAACCACACAGTCACCACACCACCCACTACATTCACCACACCACCCACTACATTCACCACACCAACCACACAGTCACCACACCACCCACTACATTCACCACACCAACCACTACATTCACCACACCAGCCACTACAGTCACCACACCACCCACTACATTCACCACACCAACCACTACATTCACCACACCACCCACTACATTCACCACACCAACCACTACATTCACCAAACCAACCACTACATTCACCACACCAACCACTACATTCACCACACCAACCACTACATTCACCACACCAACCACTACATTCACCACACCACCCACTACATTCACCACACCACCCACTACATTCACCACACCAACCACACAGTCACCACACCACCCACTACATTCACCACACCAACCACTACATTCACCACACCAACCACACAGTCACCACACCACCCACTACATTCACCACACCAACCACACAGTCACCACACCACCCACTACATTCACCACACCAACCACTACATTCACCACACCACCCACTACATTCACCACACCAACCACTACATTCACCAAACCAACCACTACATTCACCACACCAACCACTACATTCACCACACCAACCACTACATTCACCACACCAACCACTACATTCACCAAACCAACCACTACATTCACCACACCACCCACTACATTCACTACACCAACCACTACATTCACCACACCAACCGCTACATTCACCACACCAACCACTACATTCACCACACCAACCACCACATTCACCACACCACCCACTACATTCACCACACCAACCACTACATTCACCACACCAACCGCTACATTCACCACACCAACCACTACATTCATCACACCAACCACTACATTCACCACACCAACCACACAGTCACCATACTGACTGCACCCATCTCATCCACAGCACCAACCTCACTCATCTCACCAATCAAAACTCATCTCAACGACCGCAATTCACCACCTTCCATGCTGCCATCTACATCAGTGGCCAGCAGATGGCAGCATCTACAGGCCTCATTCTTGGCCAGTCGATGGCAGCATGGAACGGAGGTTACCGAGCAATCTATAAACGTACGATATTTATTTTGGCTCTCTACGAGGCGTGAGATCTCAGGTAGGTCTGGTTACTCACACGTACACATTATTTGGTGAGGAACTGGCAAGACGTCTCAAGCAGAATCCTAAAAATTAGAGACTCAACAAGGCATCTGTGGATGAAGTCAGGCCCGTGTCTGTCTGCTCGATTATTTCATATCTGTTAACCCCTTATCAGGGCCGAGCTTATTACAGACCAATTCAGACTTTATTGGTCACCCCGTGCCCTTATAAATCTCAACGTAGTGAAAACGCGTTATCGTGTGAACACGCGGGACAGACCCAGGTGTTGTGGGTTAACTCCCCGAGATAAACTTTCTTCCAACTTTGTGTTTTATACGCCCAGTGCTACGCCAATAATTGTTGTGAGTGTCGCTCCTCTGCCCTCTGTTGTTCATGGAGGGAGACTGCACCCTAGTGCCCAGTATCATCCTCCGCGAGCCTCTTCAAAATGCTGATCTTGACACCGCTGGAAGAAGTCATCGGCGTTGACCTCACCTCACAACAGTGCAATTTTAACAGCTCAACATCAAAACACAATGATGGGTCGCTTGCACCAATCGCACAACACCACAGCATTGACTCTCAGCTGTTTCTTGTGTAGAGGGGGTCACGTGTGTCACCATAATTGCCCTAATCCTACAACTCGTGCTGCGTAATATTTTCCTTGCCATATTACCTGTGACACACATAATGAGGACATCCAGTAAGTAAAACGAAACCAGAGGTGGGAAACCTGTACTTTATAATATGATTAATTTCAGGCAATGTGAACACGACTTTTAGAAACACCGATGCAGCTATACACGTGCCACATTGTCCAGAAATTCAGTTGATACTAATAGGGTTTATATGCCAGTATTGTACATTATTTAAATTACATTTGTTTGGGCGGCAGGGTGGTGCAGTGGTCACGCCCGTGCATGACATCTTCTGAAGGACTGCCTGGCTTCGCTTTCCTCATTCTGGTCCCTTTCTCTGTGTGGATTTACTCCCATAGCAAAACAACAACATATAATGTAACTGGTACTAACCAAACATTCAAATTACTCCAGCGAAAAGTTGGCAGGCCCCTCCTGAAAAAGAGTCTTGAGACTCAGTGAGATTGCTTGTGTGGCGATCGAAACGTCGTGATCCATTATTATTTTTTCTACCTACGTGACTTTACCGAAAGAACCAAAGAGTAAGGATTCCTGCAGTCACGAAAGCTTCAAATCAAGATTAATGAGTGTTTACATGTGGGAGGAAATCGGAGCACCTGGAGAAATCCAAGGGCTTCAGGTGTCCACGTGTGGACTGGGCCACCTGGCGGTAAATCTTTGCCGGTGCACGTTGGGACCGGCTCACACTTCACTGGCCCCAGGCAGCCCCCAGCCACTGGCGTGCAACACAGCGAAGGGAATCTCCCACCAATAAGAACCACGCACAACCCATGGTGCAGTCCTATAACTTGGACTTGCAAACACAACAAAACCCATAGCCGCCAACCCACACGGTTTACCCGTATTCTGTTGGGGGAAAGTGAGTTTTCAGGTCCATACGGCACACGGCCGTTTCAATACGGGCAACATTTTTGTTAAGTTTATTTGTGTGTTTCTCCCTTGTCATGGGACTTATAAGGGGCACGGGGTGACCAACAAGGTCTGAATTGTCCTGTAATAAGGAAGGCACTGATAAGGGGTTGACAGCGATGCAAACCCCACACAATACAAAACGCCAAGCGGCCAGCAACAACAAAAATAATAATACATAACTGTCCAATGAGAAATTAGATAATTAAGATCAAAAAAACGTGTTCCTTAAATTGATCAAGTTTGTTGTTGCAAGAGTTTGGAAAAACAGGAAGACCGGGTGTGGATTCCAGAGTGGAGCAGTGCAAACTAATGAAGCTGAAAAGAAGAGTGAGGTGACCTGCATGGTGGTGAGCGGGTGGGTGAGTAAATGGGTGAGTGTTTGAGTAAACTAGTGGAGGAGTGAGTGATAGGGTGATTGAGTCAGTGACCGGATGCGTGAGTGACTGGATGCGTGGGTGACTGGATGCGTAGGTGATAGGATGATTGCGTGGGTGACTGAATGAGTGGGTGACTGAATGAGTGGGTGACTGAATGAGTGGGTGAGTGGATGAGTGCGTGATTGAATGGGTGACTGGATGAATGGGTGACTGGATGAGTGGGTGATTGGATGAGTGTGTGATAGGATGATTGACTGAGTGACTAGCTGAGTGTGTGATTGAATTAGTGACGAGATGAATGTGTGATCGGGTGATTGAGTTAGTGGGTGACTGGATGATAGGGTGATTGCGTGGGTGACTGGATGCGTGGGTGACTGGATGCGTGGGTGACTGGATGAGTGGGCGACTGGATGCGTGGGTGACTGGATGAGTGTGTGATAGGGTGATTGAGTTAGTGACTGGATGAGTTAGTGACTGGATGAGTGGGTGACCGAGTTGTTTAGTTGAGTGCGTTGTTGTGACCTGCAGTAAGGCGCGGTGGTTGAACGCGGAGTGAATGAGACGAAGTGGTCAAAGTTTCTGGTAGACCGAGTCCCTTAACGTGGGTGGAGGGGGGAATCAACGAGGTGAAGTTCACTGCAACATTCACCACGGTGGTGCTAGTAGTCGCAGTGAAAAAAAAGTGATGCAGGGCTGAATGAATGAAGGTTGACGTGGATGCAAGATGGTGTAGAGGAGGCAAAGAGGAGGGTACAGGAGGTGAGGTGTTGAGGTGGCGTGGTGAGGAGGCGTAGAGGAGGGTGCCCCGCTCTTGGCGTTGATCTTGGTGAACACGTGTTCGTGCCCCGTCTCGTAGCTCTGCCCGGTGCTGATGCAGCCTCCACCGGCCGAAGCGCCCAGCGGCCTCGCCGAGTCCGTGCCCAGCTCCGCTCTGAGCAAGCTCTCCATTGCGCGCTATCTGCTCACAGCAACAGACACAACAATAAACTCCCCCCCCCCCTCCCCGGGTCCCGTGTGGCCTCTAAATACTTATTTCCTTTGGAGAGGTGATTTCTCGGAGGAGGCCTAAATGGTATAACACACACTGATGCCTATCTGAATGCAGATTCGCATCATCACCCCGCACAGAAAACCTCTCTCATCAAGATGCTCATACATCTGGCTAAAACAGTGTCAGATGGTGAAAGTCTGAGGAGAGAGATTAAACATGTCAAAGAAATGCGACGATTGAATGTCTACAATAATGCTCAAATTAACAGAGCAGTGAATGCCAAACCAAGATCGAGCAGCAATACTGCTGAAAGTGATCAGGTTATTAAACAATTAAAATACCACATATCATGGGAGTAACTGACAAATTAGCGCGAGTTTTGGAAAAGCAAAAAGCTAAAAATCTAAGTACGATTTGGCACGGTACACAAAATTCAAAAAATTGTATCTTGTACTAAAGATTGATTGCTTAAGTCATCAACGGATGGTGTGTATCGGATTAATGCCTTACGTGGCAGATGTTACATTGCACAGACGGGATGTAACAGCGCAAGACTAAAAGAACACCAAATAAATATTAAACACTCTCAAACATAACTGTCGGAAGTTGCAGTACATGCTTGCCAACAAGAACACTTAATGTATTTTGAAAACGATGAAGTGTTGTGTAAAACTCATTATTACTGGCCAAGACTAATTCGAGAATCCATTGAAACTGAGAAAATTTGTATTATTTTAACCTCTCTGACAGCTACAGGCTTAGTGCGGCCTGGAAGCGTATTATTAAGTAATTGTGATTGTAAGATGAGGAGATGAAGGCAGAAGAAGAAGACGTGGGGCGATGTGGTGATGCGGTCGAACGTGGTGGCCCGAGGAGCGGAGGGAGAGATGGCGCGGGACGGGGCGGTGTGGAGAAGGTGGCAAGGACGGCGGACCCCACGTGATTGGAACAAACGCGTGGAGGAAGAAGACATCTCACATTTATCATTACTTATAGAGGAAACATACTAATTTAATTATTACTAATCAATTATATAATTTCAATAATCCCCCTCCCCGCCTCTGATTTCTGCACCTGATGGGTTCAGTGATGACATCGCCTTTCTCTATTTAAGACCGGAAGCAGGGGGATGGCTTCACTATTCTGGCAAATCGCCCGATGATGCTGGATGTAATTACCAGTGAAACGTCGTACTCATCTTGTGGATTTACTCTCCAAAACACCGGTGGGCTGAAGTAGTAACTAAGTGGAGTTTTGTTTACGTGACAAATTCCTTACTAATTGGCTGTGTCAGGTGGTGGAGAGTTATGACACATTTATGCTTACACGATCTAACCCAAAAACCTTTGTTATGAAATTAGGACAATTTATTAAATATATTGAATACAAGAAAATACAGCAATTGACTAGAAATATACGGCAATAGATGTAACCTCGCAGCAGTGAACGTGACGAAATTTAATCATGGAAATGTCCACTGCACAAAACCTTGAGTTCATCGCCCCACATGTGGTACCTCAGCCTCAGGATGAAATAAATCATCAGGGAGTTCTCCGTGAGCATCGTGCGCGCTCCAAATCCAGAGTTGAGCCGCGGTCTCGGCACCCAGCCAGCCGCCTTCTCTTCTTGGGGCAGTCGGAGTCCAGCGCGCTATCGAAGGGCACGTGGTGAACGCTCAGGACGTGTCTCTTGAGCTTCGACTTCTGTGTCGCTCCGTACGAGCAGTCACTGCACGGGAAGGGCTTTTCCTCTGGAACACAAGACATCCACCGTTGAGCACACGCACGCGCTAATACATAATTTATTCATCACCATGCAGTGGATGCCATTGCATCACTATGTATATGGGACGTTTTATCAATCACGGTTGCTAACCACAGGCCCAAAGGCCCAAAATGCCAAATGGCCAGCAACAAATACCTCCGATTAGCACGGGTGGCTATGTATGGTACGAAAGAAGTTCAACATACGTACAAATAGTAGAAAAGCAAGATACTGATTTCCTGCAAAATATCAGAAGAACACATTTTTGGGGCATATTTTGAAGCCCCAACATTTTGCACTTCTTCGTGTGGTTGATGTTGATGCAGAGCAACAACTATAATTTAACATTGAGGTGGTTGAGCCAGATTATTCTATTACAGCTCATTTATTACACAATAATAACCTGCAAAAGAATGAGTAAATGTGCATGGAAGTTAGGTGTTAGTACAATGAAGAGGAAATTCCCATTGTGGAAATGACTCGGTCTATACATTCAAAAATGTTCCCGGTTTAACCGGGAACATTTTCCCGGTTCACGGTTTAACCCAACATCCGAGCAGCACCACATCAGATCTCTAGACTCCTCAGCGCAGGCATACAAATATGGTCAACATATGCGTACATTAACTAATTTGTGAAATTATGAATTACATCCAAATTAAATGTAGTGTGTGCATTACTAGGACGTACCTAAAGGTGCCAGGTTGGGTTCATCCACCTTGGGGATGCTCTGCTCCACGCAGCCTCCTGCTTCCGTGCAGTCCATCCTCTTGATGTCCGAATTCTGGCTGTTGCTACTGCTGCAATTGGTGACGCTGGTGGTGGTCTTCTTTATTTTAATGGGCTTAGGTCTACTTCGCTTTTCCTTCTTTTTCTGCTGCAAGGCCATCAACACTTTCATGCTCGTAATAGGATCAAGAGCAGCGTATGGTTTATTCTCACTGACTGGTGAAGCAGTTTGTTGATGTGGAACTAGGCCAAAGCATTCAAGAAAATTGGATTTCATGTCATTTATCTTAACGCCGCTATCTTTTGTCGAAGTGTAATCATGTTCAGGCTTCGGTCTGTACAAGAACTGTGCTTGAAGACTTTCATGAGTTTTCAGGATTTCAATAGGACTTAAAAATCCGCAGACTGAGCACATCTCATAGGGCGACGGTGGATTCAACACCGCATTGGCAAAACTGCTGTTATTCACCAAGCCTGGTGCACCCTTTATCATATAATCCTTTTTGTGGCTCTTCAAATGCCTTTTGAATTTTCCTGGCTGATCAAACCTTTGTCCACATATGCCGCACCATTGCTCACGGATCTCCTTATGCGTTCTTACGTGGGCTTCTAGGCACCATGCCAGCTGGAATTTTTTCCCACAGACGTCACAAGAGATGAGTTTTTTAGCTCTTGTAACGCTACCGGATTGAGGTGGGGTTGAGACGGGTGCTGGTGAAGTGCCATCAATGGTAAAGGCAATTCTCCCAGCACCACCATGACTCGCAGCGGAGTTGCTCTCGCACATCTGATACAAAAGACAAAGGTCACGCGCATGACACCCGTGTCACGAGTGTACTCACACAGGCATACTTAAGGTGACATAAGATTCATATATACCACAACTCATTATACCAGAACTCCACAATATTGCAGTTCCTATCATGTACGATTTTACCCTCTTATCCACCCAAGTAATATTTTGTTTCTAAACAACAATGACTATCTACCTACAATTTCGTAATGTTACCCACCCAATAGGCCTTTCTGTATATACACACCAACAATATAATGATGGCACTACACGTTCACTCCACTATTCACAACACTCTGACTCGCAATCTCCATATAAGATTGTAATATAATTTCTGTACGAGGGCCGATCAAAAAGTTTTGAGAATGGACACTTTTTTACAAAAAACTACGTGAAATAGTCTTCATTAAAAGTACAGTATAGTACTATTAATGGCACTTATAAGTGAACGTCATTATCTCTCATGCTAATATTACAATGTTAACTAGTTACCCAGGAAAGCTTCATTGAGGCTAAGTACTGCATTTTCATAAAGGTCCCATTGCATTGAGATGTTTGTGTGAGTGGAACCCAGAGAGACCCCACCTTGCATATTGGGAAATAACACAACTCCACACAGATGGATTCAACCCACAAGCTCAAAGCATTCCCTGTTCAACAAAGTACTCAGTGTAATGTTTAATATAATTTATTTGGTAATTTATAGTATCGTAATTGTATAGTGAATCTACAGCAGTGTGGTATACAGTAGGGTTGGTAAAATAATACATAGTGTAATATTACAAGTCTAATATTATTATAATCTAACGTATAGGGTAGTGTATAGTAACTCAGTGTATAATTCAATGTTGTGGTCTGTCTATGCCAGTTTATAATAAAAATATTATTTGGAGGCATATTATAATATTTTTTGCGACATAGAAGTGTAATGTATAATAACTTATTGTTAGTAGCTCAGCTTAGTGGAGAATATATTGAGTACATTGATTATATTGATGTAGTTTATATTTAGTTCTTTCACATCGGTTTATTGTATGATAGTTGGGTAGTTGCAGTTCTTTAGCGTCAATATACTAAATGCCTCTGTTGATATGTAAACTCTGACTTTAACATAGCTACTTCCGTGACCAGTTACATGCTAATTCCTCACATTAACATCATGCTAATCTCCCAGTTACATGCTAATTTCTGACTTTAACATCCTGCTAATATCTCACATTAACACTGCTAAATTATTCTGTTGATATGTAAACTCTTTTGGCAAGGCGCTCTGCTCCTCCCACCCAGCTTAAAATACGCTGCCAAGCTTAGCAGTGTTCATTGGAGTGCTGTCTTTCAGACAGTTCTGTTGCTTCACCTGAGGACGGCTGCTTGTGTTGTGGCCGAAACGTCGTGAGAATTTTATTTTATTATGTTTTATTTTATTATTTCCCTTCTACGTGACTTTACCGAAAGAACCAAGAAGATTAATCTCTGCAGTCACGAAAGCTTTAAATCGAAATTTATTCAAATCAAGTTGTTTTCTTTTAACCACAGTACTTTATGGAATCCTGAAGAATAAATGCATTTTTAGAAGTATTAAACTACACTTGAAGATGTGTGAGAATGTAATTCTGCAGATGCAAGCACAGGCAAACTCGTATCTGCATATACAAGTTTCTGGGCCTCCTCACTTCACCAAACCCGCATTGACCGGCATGGTGAAGTATGGTTAAACAACTCCCACGAACGGCATGGTGTGGGGGAGGCCTCTATCAAAACGCTGGATCGACAAAGGGCTGATACATGTCACGGCATTGTACGTTAAGATCGTTCTCTAGTCAGCACAAGCCGTCTATGTGGACAATAGAGGGCACGACACACGTGTACACGATGTTTGTGTGCGTATATTCAGCGTGTGTATCATGTCATAATTATATAAGGTCGCGATTATGCTCAAAACGAACCAAATGTATAACATCACGAATAACTTTGGAAGTCTCCAGAGCCTGAACAATATTTGAAGTAGACACTGACCCAGTTACTATTAATAGCTCAGATGTGTAGGCTTTGAATTTAACATAGCCATTTCTGTGACCAGTCACAAGCTAATCACTCAGTTATTTCAATGCTAAATTCTCCTAGTTATTTCAATGCTAAATTTTCCAGTTTGATTTTTACTAGGTGCCTCTGTGAATGTGTATGCTTTGACTTTAACATAGCCATTTCTGTGACCAGTCACAAGCTAATCACTCAGCTATTTCAATGCTAAATTCTATGCTAATTCCTTTGTCAAGGGGTGCCTCTGTGGATGTGTATGCTTTGACTTTAACATAGCCATATCTGTGACCAGTCACAAGCTAATCACTCAGTTATTTCAATGCTAAATTCTCCTAGTTATTTCAATGCTAAATTTTCCTGTTTGATTTTTACTAGGTGCCTCTGTGAATGTGTATGCTTTGACTTTAACATAGCCATTTCTGTGACCAGTCACAAGCTAATCACTCAGCTATTTCAATGCTAAATTCTATGCTAATTCCTTTGTCAAGGGGTGCCTCTGTGGATGTGTATGCTTTGACTTTAACATAGCCATATCTGTGACCAGTCACAAGCTAATCACTCAGCCATTTCAATGCTAAATTCTCCTAGTTATTTCAATGCTAAATTTTCCTGTTTGATTTTTACTAGGTGCCTCTGTGAATGTGTATGCTTTGACTTTAACATAGCCATTTCTGTGACCAGTCACAAGCTAATCACTCAGCTATTTCAATGCTAAATTCTATGCTAATTCCTTTGTCAAGGGGTGCCTCTGTGGATGTGTATGCTTTGACTTTAACATAGCCATATCTGTGACCAGTCACAAGCTAATCACTCAGCCATTTCAATGCTAAATTCAATGCTAATTCCTTTGTCAAGGCGCTTTGTTTCTTCTCACACAGCTTAAAGGTCTCGATCTGAGCTTGGCTTTGTTCGCTCCAGCGCTGTCCTCCAGACAGTCTCGTCCCTTCACCTGATGAAGGCCGCTTGTGTTGTGGCCGAAACGTCGTGAGAATTTTATTGTGTTATTTTATTTTTTCAATTTATTATTTTATTCTCATGCTACGTGACTTTACCGAAAGAACCAAAGAAGATGAACCAAGATTATGGCGTGTAGATGCTGCAAATTGAAAAATTAAAATAATAAATTGAAAATAATAAGCAAAAATCCAGATTCATATTCTTTGTTCTTTCGGTAAAGTCACGTATATTAAAAAAATAATTAAATAAATTGAATGAAAAAAACGGAAATAATAAAATTCCTTTTATTTGTAAATTTTCAATTGGCATAATCTACACGCCATATTCTTGGTTCTTTCGGTAAAGTCACGTAGATTTGAAAATAAAAAGAAAATAATTAAATGAAAATCATGAATTGTTATTATTATATTTTGATTTAAAGCTTTCGTGACTGCAGTGATTCATATTATTGGTTCTTTCAGTAAAGTCACGTAGAAGGGAAACAATAAAATAAAATAAATATTTTTTAAAATATTATTACATTTTTTACTTTTCTTTTATTATTTATATTTTCTATCTACGTCACTTTACCCAAAGAACTAAGAATGTAGCGTGTAGATTCTACCAATTAAAAAATACAAAAAAATAAATGGAAAATAATAAAAGCTTTTATTATTTTCAATTTATTATTTTAAAATCAAAATTTTGTTTCATTTTTTTTTTATCTCTGTGACTTTACCGAAAGAACCAAGAATATGAATGTGGGTTTTTTGCTTTTATTATTTTCCATTTCACACTTTTAATTTTATTTGATTTGATTATTTTTTTTTATTTTCTATCGACGTGACTTTACCGATAGAACCAGGAATATGGCGTGTAGATGCTGCCAATTTAAAAATTAAAATAGATTGAAAATAATAATCAAAATCCAGATTCATATTCTTGGTTCTTTCGGTAAAGCCATGTAGGTTGAAAATAAAAACAATAAAATTAAATAAAAAATACAAAAGATAAATGGAAAATAATGAAAGCTTTTATTATTTAAATTTATTATTTTAATTTGTAATTTTTTTAAAATTGGCAGAATCTACACGCCATATTCTTGGTTCTTTCGGTAAAGCAACGTAGATTTGAAAATGAAAATAATAGAATTAAATGAAAAAATACTAAATCATGAATAATTTTTTTACTTTTCTTTATTATTTATATTTTACCCAAAGAACCAAGAATCTGGCGTGTAGATGCTGCCACCTGCCAACGTTGTTGGCCACCAGATGGCAGCATCTACACGCCATATTATTGCTTCCTTCGGTAAAGTCACGTAGATAGAAAATAATAATACAATTAAAAAATGAAAATTATGAAAGCTTTTATTATTTTCAATTTATTATTTGTATTTTTAAATTAAATTATATTATTTTTATTTTAAAATCTACGTGACTTTAACGAAAAAAACGAATTCGGCGTGTAGATGTTGCCACCTGCCGGCCACCAACGTGGCGTGTAGATTCTGCCAATTTAAAAATTAAAATTATAAATTGAATATAACAAAAGCTTAAATAATATTAAAAGCTTTTATTCAATTGATTATTTTAAAATTGTATTTTTTTTTATCTCCGTGACTTTACCGAAAGAACCAAGAATATGAATGTGGGTTTTTTGCTTTTATTATTTAAAATTTCACATTTTTATTTGATTTGATATTTTTTTTATTTTCTATGGACGTGACTACCGAAAGAACCAAGAATATGAATTCCTGAAGTCACGAAAGTTTTAAGTCACAATCTACACCCAACAATGGTGGCCAGCAGATGGCAGCATCTACACGCCAGATTATTGCTTCCTTCGGTAAAGTCATAATACTGGTAGGAACGAAGTTGTAAACTGAGTGTACCAGCCTGCAATAGATTAATGTGTCCGTCCGTCCCCTTTCAATACTTTAACGAAGTGAAATCTCGTGCTGTTGGGTGTAAAATCAGCAATAGGCAGCGCAGAGACTTGCCCTACCAGCCCCACCCTGCAGGGACCTGTTAATAAAATTAAAATAATAAATGGAAAATAATAAAAGCTTTTATTTGAAATTTATTATAAAATAATAAAACCTTTATTATTTTCAATTTATTATTTGTATTTTATTTTTTTGTATTTTAAAATTTCAAATAATAAATTGAAAATAATAAAGCTTTTATTAGTTTAAATATTATAATTTATATTTTTAAATTAAAATTTATTATTTTTATTTTCAAATCTACGTGACTTTACCTGAAGAACCAAGAATATGGCGTGTAGATTCTGCCAATTTAAAAATTAAAAAATACATTTTTAATAATAAAAGCTTTCATTATTTCAAAATGTTTTGTATTTTTAATTTAAAAGCTTTTAGTATAGCTTTTATTATAATATCATAATATTATAATCAAAGCTTTTATTATAATCAAAGCTTTTATTATTTTAGGATTCTCCTCCACGGCGGCCTTTGTCTCCCCCAGTAGCGATGTTTACGACACACCGCACCAGGTACTCATCTGAGGCTGAGTCGACCTCACACTCTCTTACTGTCTCAAAACAACAACCGCCATGCGCCACTAAGTGGCGGTGACGTCACCACGACGCTTATGCCAGGCTATGTGCACCTTGAGGCTACGTGAAGTGTCGATCGCCGGCTGGCAGGAGGTCACGGGGCAGACCCAGGTGCCACTGGTCGACTGACTGAGATGACTGAGATTACTGGCTGATGCACCACCTGTGCCCTCTACTGTGCCAACTTGCTGAGCTTTAGCCACCCGACGCTCCGCTCGTTTTTCTGAGCGTCGCTCCTCCGCTCTCCGTTGTTGTTGGAGGGCGACTGCCTCCAACTGCCCAGTAGAGACACCGTTGGTACCAGTCATTGGCAAGTCCACTCAGCTCCACATCCTCCTGTACCACATCACTCATCTCTTCTCTAGTCCGTGCCACGCCCGTTTAGCTCCCTCGATCTGTTTGGGCATGCGGTGATTGGGCATGCGGGCTACATGGCCCAGCCAACGCAGCCTTGCCTGCTGGAGGAGCTCACCGATGGGACTTTGTCCAGATCTTTCGAGGATTTGTGAGCTCCTCACACAATCGAGCCTGGTTAAACCCAGGATTGATCGTAGGCAGGCCAGCCTAAATGTTTCTAACCGGTGAAGATGCTGCATTAGGGGGGGTCCACGTTTTGCAAGCGTAGAGAAGGGAGGGAATGACTGTGGCCGAGAAGAACCGAAGCTTCATGCGGAGCGACAGACCAGGTAGCTTCCACACAACGTTACACAACCGATGAAAAGATAATGCCGCTCGACTAATTCGGAGTGAGACCTCTGCTGTTAAACCGGAGCCGATCATGAGCACACTGCCCAGGTATGGAAAACTCTCCACTCTCTCCCCAACTGCCCCATCACCGATTGGGAGTTGTGGGGGTAGAGTGCCCGATGGCACAAAATACCCAGGCAGGTGCTTCGTTTTGGTGGGGCTGATGGTAAGGCCCCACCTCTTAGTGGCACACTCCAGTTTCAGCAGCAGCGCCTCCAACTCCTCCTCTGAATGAGCAGCAATTACCAGGTCGTCGGCATACATAATGTGGTTGACCAATAGGGAGACATCCCTTGACCGCACCTGGGCATCGATCAGCCTCCCATTGTATCTGTACCAGACGTAAATTCCTCTGGTACAGCTACTGAAGGCTTCACGAACTATGTGGTCGAAATAGATGTTAAATAATGTTGGAGCCAGAGGACATCCCTGTTGCAGGGAATGGCTCTGACTCCCGGCTATGTAGTTTTACTCGGGTCTGCTCACCATCATGAAGGTCCTTAATGAGTGTGAGCAGAGGGTCAGGGACTCTGAAAGCACGAAGAACAACCCAGAGCCCAGGCCTACTGATGGTATCATAGGCCTTAACCAGGTCAATAAAGCAGAGATGTAGGTCTAGTTGGAATTCCCTCCACCTCTGCTGTAGCAGACGGACAGAAAATATGACATTTTTGCAGGACCGCCCTTTCTTGAAACCGCATTGGGGCTCCGCAAGCCTCTCCTTAGCGTACCTAGCAAGGCGATGTTGAATAATCCTTGCCAGGACCTTTCCCGGCACACTGAGGAGTTAGATGCCCCTGTAGTTGTTACAGTCTGTGCGGTCCCCCTTCTTAAAGAGGGGGACTGCCAGGGCATCCTTCCAATCCTGCGGAACCCGTCCAGTGGCCCAGACTGTTGTTATGATGTCATGTAGGGCAGTCTACGCACAAACGCCACCCTCCCTCAGCATTTCGCTTTGGAGATCATCTCTGCTCGGTGCCTTTCCTGTTCTCGGACTCTGGATCGCCCTCAGTACTTCCTCAATGGATGGTACCTCAGCCAGCCACTCACAGGGGGTGACTTCCTCCTCTAATATTTGAGGTACCGCATCCTCAGCAGGGTCATCCCCACTTTGTCCCATGATGTTTTCCAGGCTGAGGGATTCCCCCTCCCCCAGGACCTCACAGAAATGCTCAGCAAATCTGCAAACCTGTCCCTGGGGGTCGGAGATTGGATCACCCTTCGTTCCCCTAATGGTGGTGTAGTGGGTATAAATTGACGAATAAAGTTCTGATGAGGTAACACGATATTTATTGTCTTCCTTACAAGTCTCTAACACAAAGGGTATATCGGTCCCTTTACCCGATACCTGGGGAGGTATGGCCTCCGGATTATGCGGGCCCTATCACTGGGTACCCCGTTACTCTTCCTCCGGCTGGGACCCTAGGAGAGGCTATTTGGCCTGACCGTACCCGGTCCGTGGGTCCTGACCACTGGCCTCACTGAGCTCCGGCCCTTAGAAGGACAATGGTGCTTGGGGTCCAGAGTCCTATCTTCAGCCCAGGTCTTCGTTCTTCAGCTTGCAGATGACTGAGCCAGACCTCTGAGAGGTCCGGCTTATGGTTCGTGGCTGCTCCGCCCTAGCCACGCTTCCCTTCTAGAACGTTCTGGAAGGTGACATCATCCCCCGGTTCCCCCCTCCCGGGGCCCCGGGGAATGTGTTCCAGGATCCGTTTGCTAGGGTTTGTCGTTGGCCCCTTTTTGGGCCATGGACATTAGCCCTGGCGTGATAGCGCTTCCGCCCCCTATTGACGATAAGGGGAAGCTACCAGCCCACAGAGTGGTGAGTGACGATTACCCCTACAATGGTAATAGGTGTGGCGCTGTAGGTTACTTTTTTGATGGAGTTAAATAGGGATTTGTGATCGCGGGCCATTGAGGCAGACTCCATCTCCTCAGCAACCCGCGATCACCACCCATCCTTGCAGCGCCTCACGGCTCTCCGAACCTCCGAGCGAAGGTTGCGGTAAGCCTCCTCATTCTCTGACGTGGGATGCTGTAGACGATTAGAGTGAGCCTGTCGCTTTTTCTCAACAATCCTGAACACCTCCTCTGTCAGCCAGGGTCTCTGGGGAGGTCTGGACCGCATACACAAAGCAGCCATTGCAGCTGCATGAGTCACAGACCTAAACCTCGCCCATTTACCCTCGACATCAGGAGGAGTGGGGGACGATGCTGTCTCACTCACACTCACTCACAGCGCGAGGCCGACTCATTACATCTCGCGGAGGATCGCGCTGCTGAACGAAAAAAGTTCCGCGGTTTCAGTTTGCAAGCGTGAGTTCGCGTTTTAAGGCGATGGGGGCCGTCCATAAATGACGTCACACACCTGGGGAGGGGGGGTCAGACATTTGTGACGAGGAGGGGGGGTTTGAGAAATGTGACGTCACATCAAAATGCGCAACTTTAAATAAATACAGACGACACGTTCTATTTAGTTAAATAGACTTTTTAATAAATGTTTTCTCCTACAACATCAGAGTGCAGCGCCACATTAAATACAATGACAATAGTTTAAAGCGATTTGAAGCATGTTTTATTTTCAAAATGAAAATATAGTTTTGGGGGGGGGGGCAGAGCTTTGTGACGTCATACTTGAGGGGGGGGTCTGACTTTTTGTGACGACGTGTGACGAGGGGGGGGGGGTCAAAATCGTCCAAAATCGCGTGACGTCATTTATGGTCGTGATATATTATTTTTTATTTTATTTTTCCTACCTACGTGACTTTACTGAAAGAACCAAAGAGTACTTAGTTGGGTGGATAAGGAGTAAAATAGTAGATGATAGGATCTGCACTATTGAGGAGTTCTGTTATAATGAATCTGTTGTAATGAATCTTATGTCACCTTAAGTATGCCTTTGTGAGTACACTCGTGACACGGGTGTCATGCGCGTGACCTTTGTCTTTTGTATCAGATGTGCGAGAGCAACTCCGCTGCGAGTCATGGTGGTGCTGGGAGAATTGCCTTTACCATCGATGGCACTTCACCAGAACCCGTCTCGACCCCACCTCAATCCGGTAGAGTTACAAGAGCTAAAAAACTCATCTCTTGTGACGTCTGTGGGAAAAAATTCCAATTGGCATGGTGCCTAGAATCCCACGTAAGAACGCACAAGGAGACCCGTGATCAATGGTGCGGCATATGCGGACGAAGTTTTGATCAGCCAGGGAAATTCAAAAGGCATATGAAGACCCACGAAAAGTATTACATGATAAAGGGTGCACCAGGCTTGGTGAATAACGGCAGTTTTGCCAATGCGGTGTTGAATCTGATAGAGCCACTGGAATCCAATAGAGTCACTAGAGTGAGAAAACGAATCTCTTGCGACGTCTGCAGGAAAACATTCCAACTGGCATGGTGCCTAGAGTCCCACATGAGAATGCACAAGACCGGTGGTCAAAGCTGCCACATCTGCGATCAAAGCTTTGATCAGCCCTACAAACTCAGAAGGCATATGGAGTAACCCACGGAAAGAACTCAAGGGGCGCACGTGGCATGGTGAATGACGGCAATTTTGCCAATGCGGTGTTAAAGGTGTGTCAGAGCTACTCGGCTGCGAGTCATGGTGCTGAAAGAATTGCCTTTGCCATGGATGGCACCAGCAGCTCCAGCAGCAGCAGCTTGTCGAGTCCTGGTGGTGAGGAGGCAGAGTTGCAGACAATGCCACCTTCTGCAAAGGGCGCACCTGCATGCAACGAAGTTATTGCTATCACAGCGATCACGCATGGAACGAAGGCGCCTGCTGGGAAACGCCACGCTGACCAGCGCCCGTCTCGACTCCACCTCACTCCCATAGTCACAAGAGTGAGAAAACAAATGTCTTGCCAAGTCTGTGGGAAAGCATTCCAACTGCCATCATGCCTAGAGTCCCACATGAGAACGGACAAAGAGACCCCTGACCAATGGCATCTGCGGTCGAAACTTTGATCAGCCAGGCAAATTCAGAAGGCATATGGAAACCTACGAAAAGGACTATTGGATATTTCTTTGCTGTTCTATTACTGAAGCTATCAACAGAAGGTGTGTACCGGATTAATTGCACTTGTGGAATGCTATGTTGGGCAAACAGGATGAATGATCAGCACAAGACTATAAGAACACCACAGAAATATGAAATGCTCACAAATACAACTGTCAGCAGTAACAGAACACACGTGCCCACAAGGACACTCAATTGATTTTGATAATGTTGAAGTTCTGTGCAAAACTTGTTACTACTGGCCAAGACTAATTCCAGAATCTATCGAAATTTAAAGAAATAAAAATAATTGTAATCGTTTGGATAGCTACCGACTTAGTGCTGCATGGAAGAGAATCATCAAATTACCATTTGTACGGCTATTTTAATACACACAATGGACACTAAGTACAAGATCAATGGGCTAGCATAATGCGCATGTATAATGTATGTTGATTCATTAATCCCCCCCCAGTTTGCGATCAAAGAGTGCACAAGTGTTGTCACCACATCTACGCCTCTATATAAGGAATTAAACAGGTGGACTTCTCCCAAACCTTGCTGTTGCCTGATGAAGCTAGTTGTAATTACTGAAACGCCGTACTCCGATGGTAAATGTTGTGGCTTGGCTCTCCAACACACCACACACCGGTGTGCTGTACTAGTGATGAATTGGCATGTTCTGTTTACGTGACAACCCTTACTAGTGGGCTGTCGGGTGGTGGCGGGTTTAACGACACATTTAAATTGTAATAGGTTTTTACCCTTTTATCTGGCACCAAAACTGACACCTTTATGCAAACATGATCCCTTGTATAAAGGTGTCAGTTTTGGTGCCAGATAAAAGGGTAAAAACCTATTACTATATCTTGCTACTGGCAAAGGAGGTCTCATAATGTAAATTCTTACCCGGAGCTCTCAATACTCTGATAGTGCGCTGTTTTTGAGTTCTATGCCTTTTGGCGTCATCTGGTCCAACACCAGTGGAGACTAGGCTCTAAGAAAAGCCGTCTCGGGTGTGCACCAATCAGCTTCAAGGACAGTGTATATCATTATCAGAGTTGTCTCTTTTTGTTTGCATTTTGACTGCTTGTGTTGTGGTTATTGCAAACATGATCCCTTGTATAAAGGTGTCAGTTTTGGTGCCAGATAAAAGGGTAAACACCTATTACTATATCTTGCTACTGGCAAAGGTCTCATAATGGCACATATATTTACGCGATCCAACCCATAAAACCTGTATTATGGATATTTGTCGCGAAAGCCTACGTGTTAAACTGCCATGTATTTTTACGTCTATTGCTGTATTTTCTTACGTGCAATATATTTAATAAACCATCCTAATTTATTCAGATTTTTGTTCATAGTTATATCATTGTTGCGCGTACGGTGTGGTCAGTGGATATTGTTCAGTGGATCAAACCGAGACAAATATTTTTGCAGCAGCTGTGGCTGCACATTGCAACAGCGCATTCCGAATGGTGTAGAACGCATCGCCCAGAATCTGTATCTGTGTGCAAACACCAGGTATGGTTGGTAAGAAACACGTTTGGTTTTAAATGAATAGAACTCGAGCTTCAGCCATATTGTTCATTATAGACCCCACTTTGTAAGATTTAATCACGCAAACCTTGCGCCTGATTCATTTGAGTCGGTGTGCTCATGAGCAACAGGGCATTTGTGGCAAGGTGTTAATGTACCACAGATTAGCACGGTTGGCTACGTACACTGCGAAAGAAGTTCAACACATATTCTTTGGGTCTTTCCGTAAAGTCACGTAGATAGAACAATAAAATAATGAAAATAAATTGAATAAAAAAGTAAAATATATCACGACGTTTCGATCGCAACACAAGCAATCGTCATCAGGAGAAAAATGATAACGATTGCTTGTGTTGTGATCAAAACGTCGTGATATTTGTATTATTATTTTGTATTCACTTTATTTTTATTATTTTATTGTTCTATCTGCGTGACTTTACCGAAAGACCCAAAGAATATGAATTCCTGCAGTCACGAAAGCTTTAAGTCAAGATTCAAGTTCAACATACATTCATACATTTTGTAAAGCGAGCATCCTTGCACGTACAATGCACTGGACCGCATGTTCGTGTTAAGTGATTCAGGGGCTTTGTCACTGCCTACCCCATGATATAAATAATCTCAGGAAATTCAATTACAAGTGTGCAATCTCCCTTCCGGTGGGCATCGAGGATGAGTCATACCCTGGCTTGCCAGGAGGCAGTGGAACACAACTGTGGAATCCTTTCCATCTGCACGGGATAGAACGTTGCCCCCTTGCTCACATTCTTTCGTTTTCTGCGAGTGTACTGGTTTCCCCCCACATGTAAACACTCAGTAAGTGGCTGCAAATATCGGAATGTAAAGAGAACCGCAGAGCTTGGGCGATTGTTGGGAGTGCCGGCTCACCGCCTGGCTGTTGTCTCCCCGCTCGTCTGTGGGAGACATATAGAGGTACTGAATTAGATTTATATTCTCTACATAACATGATTCCTATCTACACAAAGCACTCACCGCGTGGAGTACAGCAAGTGATATTCCACGAAATAAAAAATAAACGTACATGACCATAACAGAAGCCAATGGGTACAGCTGTGCATACACATACACACATATACACGATTCCTACTGATGGTTGGAACGATTCACCACTGCCGGAGACGGACAGGTGGCAGCCCCAGTCGAGAGGCCACATCTGCGCCGACTCACGGTAAATGTGTGCAGGGCCAGCAGGAAGAGCCCCGGGATCTCGGAGCGCAGCCACTGGTTCCACGTGCTGTCTCGGTCCACGTCCTCGCGTGACGACGACGACACTTCAAAATCACCTGACCGGAAGGAGGGGGGAGGGAGAGTAAGAAGGTACGAAGGGGAACCTTCTAACTCTTTCACAGCGACGCGTTCTTCGCGTGCGTCACCCTGCAGCCAACCTCTCTGCTCTCGTGTGTGAACGTGGGTCAGTTTGGTTTAATCGTTCAGAATGAATGGGGCATGACCCTGGCCCTTGTGCAACTTATTATTTTCCATGAGATAATACCAAACACATAATTCATGTGTGAGTGTGTCTGTGGCCTGCAAGCAAAACCTACATTCTCTCGAGTCATATATCGGGAGCAGTCACAGGTGAGAAAGCATTGCCGAATTCCTTGAAAGGCTCAACTCTCTCCAACTTATGTTGAAAGCATTTACAGTGAGGGAAAAAGTATTTGATCCCCTGCTGATTTTGTACGTTTGCCCACTGACAAAGAAATGATCAGTCTATAATTTTAATGGTAGGTATATTTGAACAGTAAGAGAGACAGAATAACAACAACAAAATCCAGAAAAATGCATGTAAAAAATGTTCTAAATTGATTTGCATTTTAATTAGGGGAATAAGTACTTGACCCCTCTGCAAAACATGACTTAGTACTTGGTGAAAAAACCCTTGTTGGCAATCACAGAGGTCAGACGTTTTTTTGTAGTTGGCTACCAGGTTTGCACACATCTCAGGAGGGATTTTGTCCCACTCCTCTTTGCAGATCTTCTCCAAGTCATTAAGGTGTGGAGGCTGACGTTTGGCAACTCGAACCTTCAGCTCCCTCCACAGATTTTCTATGGGATTAAAGTCTGGAGACTGGCTAGGCCACTCTAGGACCTTGATGTGCTTCTTCTTGAGCCACTCCTTTGTTGCCTTGGCCGTATGTTTTGGGTCATTGTCATGCTGGAATACCCATCCACGACCCATTTTCAATGCCCTGGCTGAGGGAAGGAGGTTATCACCCAAGATTTGACGGTACATGGCCCCGTCCATCGTCCCTTTGATGCGGTGAAGTTGTCCTGTCCCCTTAGCAGAAAAACACCCCCAAAGCATAATGTTTCCACCTCCATGTTTGACGGTGGGGATGGTGTTCTTGGGGTCATAGGCAGCATTCCTCCTCCTCCAAACACGGCGAGTTGAGTTTATGCCAAAGAGCTCCATTTTGGTCTCATCTGACCACAACACTTTCACCCAGTTGTCCTCTGATTCATTCAGATGTTCATTGGCAAACTTCAGACGGGCATGTATATGTGCTTTCTTGGGCAGGGGGACCTTGTGGGTGCTGCAGGATTTCAGTCCTTCAAGGTGTAGTGTTACCAATTGTTTTCTTGGTATGGTGCCAGCTGCCTTGAGATCATTGACAAGATCCTCCCGTATAGGTCTGGGCTGATTCCTCACCGTTCTCATGATCATTGCAACTCCACGAGGTGAGATCTTGCATGGAGCCCCAGGCAGAGGGAGATTGACAGTTATTTTGTTTCTTCCATTTGCGAATAATCGCACCAACTGTTGTCACCTTCTCCACAAGCTGCTTGGCAATGGTCTTGTAGCCCATTCCAGCCTTGTGTAGGTCTACAATCTTGTCCCTGACATCCTTGGAGAGCTCTTAGGTCTTGGCCATGGTGGAGAGTTTGGAATCTGATTGATTGCTTCTGTGGACAGGTGTCTTTTATACAGGTAACAAGCTGAGATTAGGAGCACTCCCTTTAAGAGTGTGCTCCTAATCTCAGCTCGTTAGCTGTATAAAAGACACCTGGGAGCCAGAAATCTTTCTGATTGAGAGGGGGTCAAATACTTATTTCCCTCATTAAAATGCAAATCAATTTATTACATTTTTGACATGCGTTTTTCTGGATTTTTTTGTTGTTATTCTGCCTCTCACTGTTCAAATAAACCTGCCATTAAAATTATAGACTAATAATTTCTTTGTCAGTGGGCAAACGTACAAAATCAGCAGGGGATCAAAGACTTTTTTCCCTCACTGTATGCATTAGTTCTGCCCGTACCTCTTTGTGCCTGTGTAGTGGGCAGGCAAGTGTGGTGGAGCAGCAGGTCCAGCACACGGGGTGTCCAGCAGAGGAGAGGAACTCCCCGTGGCCGTGGCCGGGGAAGCAGAGGTCGGCGGCGCTGGGAGCGGCGTCAGTTGCGCGGCGTCTGTGGGAGAAGGCACAGGCCTCTGCTGAAGATTATCATCCGCAGACACATCACACGGCTTGCCGGACACGTCACACACTCGGCCCTGTGATTGTGGAGGTGAGACAGGTTCGCGCGTGGCAACGAATGGCTTGTCGCTGGACAAACATCGACGGCAACATCGGGAGAACGTGGCACGAACTCGTGCAGAGTTTCTGGCACCGTATGAATTTACACTCCTTGTAGGTATGTACGTTGAACCTCGTTCGCGCCATACGTCAGCCAGCCGTGCTAATCGGAGGTGCAGATGGATGCAATTGAAGGACGTGGAGCAGAGGTGTCAAAATGAAAAAAATTATTGATACAGAAATTACACAAGTCCAGGGGACTTCACCAAGGCCGTGTTATCCCAGACTCTGACAGAGCACAAATGAAGATTGGCAATGACAAAAAATGGCTTCATAACTTTCATTGTCAGATGGCACACTTGCATCTTCAGTCTTCAGTCGGCGTCAGTAATTTAAGAATGCACGCATGATGCGTGACACCAACTAAAATGGCATCGATGCTGACTAATCACATCCTCTCCAAGATGTGGAACTCAAGAGACGAGGATAGCCTCTTCCAAACAGGACTACCCTTGACAATTGAGTTGTCGCCTGGGTAAAAATAAAATGAACTAGGAGATTTCAACTTGAAAATCCAAACCATCGCACCAACAGTAATGGACGGAATCCTATATGAGGCGCACACTGCAAGAGCTTCAGGTGGACTCTGGTACCTGCTTTAACGTCTGTGTGAGAAGCATCCTCTCCCACTGAAAATCAAACAAAGTTGACAGTTAGACAGGACATGTTTTAAAACATCCGCAGTAAAATTCAAGTATGTATACCATTAAAGTAAACTATTTTTTATTTACCAGGTTAGGCCCATTGAGAGCTATTAAGCTCTTTTTCAGAAGCGACCTGGCCACAAATTATAGCTGAACGAAGTAGCTTATCACGTGGAAATTTATAGCAGCCAAATACTCTAAACGCATTACTTACAAATAGCTCACAAAGCGGTTATCCTCCCACTACCCTTGGGTTACCTCCTGTCCCGGTCCAGCCGAGACAGTCTGTGAATTGGCATCTGTGTTTGGGTGGCATGAATTAATTTGTACCGAGATCTGGTACCGGTACTGTGCTGAACTTTACTACTGCATGGTTGTTGACAGACCTAGACCGACTGAAACATAGGTCTGGGTTTGATCTCCATAGTGGAAAAGGTGGTAACCCGAAAACTAACACAAACCCTTCCACATTCAACGATAAACACTTTCAAACCGAGTTCGCTCGGAAATGACCCCACTAAACCGCACGTATGTAAACGTTTGACTTCAGTGGTTCCTCCGCCGCGTGCGAACGATGAAGTGCACGGCCTCTCGTGATGATGACCTCACACCCGCATGGCTGCACGAAAGGCGGTGCTGACGAGCATGAGGCAGGTGGAAGAGGCAAAACGAGGAGGCAAGATTTGAGTGCTGTAGTCGGTGGGGTATAGTGGGGGCTATTTCCGAATGATTGATTATAGTGGAAATGAAATTGGTCAAGAGTCCGTTACTTTGTAAACATTAGCATGTATCTACTTTAATACCAAGTCTGCAGGGGTGGGAAAGATGAGGTCTGTTCATTCTGGTGGGCAAAGAGAATTTAGACACTCCAAGTTAAGTCTGGTGGCATACGGATGAAATGCACCTTACAAATGTAAATAATAATGATTATTAATCCATCTTCTTCACTCCCACGGTGTTTCCAACCAGGGTTAGGCCATGTAATGATCTGACGTGCTGTACACTTGTACAGTGTTACTGAATTATTGTATCATTATGAATTCAGTGCCCCTTCTGCGACCTTTCCCTAGATCCCCCTCTTGTGTATAACCTGGCCTGCTGACGTCAGGGCCGTAAGCCTCAGATCCCTTTCCCTGCCAGCAGCAGGCGCTATGCTGTTACATTACGATTCTATGCCACTACACAGGGACTCCTCTACTTACGAACATTCGACTTACGAACTTTCAGAGATATGATCAAACCTGTCCGTATGTCCAGTTTCCTGTTCGGACCGAGAGTCGCAAGTTCAACCACCGCACAATAGGTGGTGATGGTGGCATCTACATCTGCAGAACGTGAAGAACCAGAGGCAACTGTTAAAGCCATTCCCCGTGTTTAGTGTACAAGCCGTAAAACGTGTTTGAAATCAACGGGAGTAAAGTTGGACTCACGAACAAATCGACTTACGAACAGACCTATGGAACCGAACTCGTTTGTACGTACAAGAGTCTGTATATGGTGGTCACTCTGAACAACACAGACCCAGCCTCCTTTTTACTATTTTTGGTCCATTAGGACATTACCAGATGCATCTTTCTGTGCTAACGACCACACAATACACATTAGACGTGTCACAACAGGTCACGTTTAATAGTCTAACCTTGTCTGGAGTAAGTCGCATACGGTAGACATTTCTGCACATTTGCAGAATTACATGCCTATGACAAAGGAACCATGTGTATTGCATTAGACAGGGGTGCAGAATTACATGCCTATGACAAAGGAACCACGTGTATTGCATTACACAGGGGTGCTTGAACATGTGTGGATGCAGATTCCCGCAGCAATACAGGGAATAGGTTGTTCGCAGTGCCACTGATTAATCAGAATCAGAATCTTTTTTATATCCTGGAGGAATACGATGAGCTATGAAGATCTTTTTCACATATGTCCAGTAGGGGCGGGTCAGCGAGCTATTTCCAAAACCGATGAGAGGCAAGATGGAGAAAATGTAAGCAAATTGCTAAAAATACAAAGTACATACATTCCTGCCAATTTGTCAACAAATGCAAGCTTCGGCAAGGTAGCAACACAACAACCACAGCTTCAGCCCACAACAAGACTCCACAAAGTCCCTCAATTGCATTGCATTAAAATTGAACGTTTAATGAGCGATATATGAAATAGCGTTACCAAATGACAATATTCCCTTCGAATACCTGACTAATGAATGAGGCTAAGACGCTTGCAGTAATGTTCAAATATGCATCACAAGCCATTCAGAAGTGGTAGGCCTCACGTGACCACAGGGCCCCACAGTGGCAATATGTTAACTACCTCGCCTGGTACGCAGGAGGCCGTGGATTCAATCCGGACCCTGTCGCCTGCTGTATATTTTGAGGTTGCATGTCTCTTTCACTACATTTAGAATAAACATCACGCGTTTAGAGTATTTGGCATCTATAAATTTCCACGGGATAAGCCACTTCGTTGAAGATAACATTTGTGATAGCCAGGTTGCTTCTGAAAAATAGCTCCATAGCTCAGTGGGGCCTCAAACTGGTAAAATAAAAAAATATAGTTTATATTCTTGGTTCTTTCGGTAAAGTCACGTAGAAGGGAAACAATAAAATAATAAAAATATAAAACAATAAAATTCTCACGACGTTTCGACTGCAACATCACCTGATGATCATCATCACCTGATGATTGCTTGTGTTGCAGTCGAAACGTCGGGAGAATTTTGTCTTATATTTTTATTATTTAATTGTTTCCCTTCTACGTGACTTTACCGAAAGAACCAAGGATATGAATCCCTGCAGTCACGAAAGCTTTAAATCAAAATATAGTTTAGTTTAAAAGTTATAGTTTGAGAATGGCGGTCCGATGGGAGGGAGTGAAGGGGTATTGTGAGGAGGCGTCATCGGGAGTGGAAGCTGCTGGTGGGAGCATGGGAGGTGTGGGGAGTGTGAGGTGCATCGGCATTGTGGAGAGGGAAGGGGTGAGAGTGTTGTAAGCGATGGGGCTGGGGGAGGAGTGGTGGATATGACGATGTGGAAGCTGTGTCGGTGATGAGGTGTGTGCTTGAAGTGAGGATTACATGGGGAGCGGTGCCGAAGTGGTTAGCGCACCGTGCGACGGGATCCGGCGACCCGAGTTCTATTCCCACTCACGGCCAACATCGGTGACGAGTATCTGAACCAATCTCGGTCCCATCCCAGGTCTATTCTGCCTTAAAATGAGTATCCAGGTTCGGTGAATGAGAGGAGACAAAGGCGGGCAGGCGTGGTGCTGGCCACCCATCCCATCTCAGCGTGTCGACCCCATGGCACCTGGGTAATGGAGGTGGTGATGAAGATGGTGACGATGGTGATGACGAGTCACTCACTTAGACTCACAGAGCCACACTCAGAGACTCACAGAGTCACTCACTCAGACTCACAGAGTCACACTCAAGAGACTCAGAGTCACTCACTCAGACTCACAGAGGCACACTCAAGAGACTCACAGTCACTCACTCAGACTCACAGAGCCACACTCAAGAGACTCACAGTCACTCACTCAAAATCACAGAGCCACACTCAAGAGACTCACAGCCACACTCAAGAGACTCACAGTCACTCACTCAGACTCACAGAGCCACACTCAAGAGACTCACTGAGTCACTCAGAGAATCACAGTCACTCACACAGACTTACACTCACTCAAGGAGACCCACAGACTCACTCACAGACTCACTCACACAGACTCACAGAGTAACTCATACACAGACTCACACTCACAGACTAATTCTGACACACACAGACTCGCAGAGTAACACGCACTCAGAGATTCACAGAGTCACACTCAGTCACTCACTCAGGGACTCACAGCCACTCAGAGACTCGCACGCACTCACAGAGCCACACTCAGAGATTCAGTCACTCACTCAGAGACTCACAAAGTCACTCACTCAGAGAATCAGAGCCACACTCAGAGACTCGCAAAGTCACTCACTCAGAGACTCAGAGCCACAGACTCACAGAGCCACACTCAGAGACTCAGAGCCACACTCAGGGACTCACAGTCACTCACTCAGAGACGCACACTCAGACTCAGAACCACAGACTCACAGAGCCACACTCAGAGACGCACACTCAGAGACTCACAAAGTCACTCACTCACACACTCACAGACTTACACAGTAACTCACAGTCACTGCCACTGAACTCAGTCTCACCGGGTAACACACTCACAGACTCGGAGTAACTCACATGAACTCACAAAGTAACTCACTCACACAGACTCGGAGTAACTCACATGAACTCACAAAGTAACTCACTCACACAGACTCACAGAGCCACAGAGACACACGGAGTCACTCACTCAGAGACTCACATAGTCACTCACTCTGACACTCGGAGACTCACTCAGACTCACACAGACTCAGAGTAACTCACACACTCACAGACTTACACAGTAACTCACAGTCACTCCCACTCAACTCAGTCTCACCGGGTAACTCACTCACACAGACTCGGAGTAACTCACATGCACTCACAAAGTAACTCACTCACACAGACTCACACAGACTAACAAACAAAAACAAAGATCCCCAGTGAACCCTTAACAGACTGTAGGGGCAAGTGCTGTTAGCGAGCACCTACGAAGGCCGGCACGGCACACGAGGGGGTGGGTGGCCAGCACCACGCCCGGCCGCCTTTGTCTCCCCCATTGGCGATGTTTACACACAGCAACCAGGTACTCATTTGAGGCCGAGTAGACCTAGGGGAGGCCCAAGACCTGTTCAGATAATCGTCACCGGTGTTGGTGGCCGTGAGCGGGAATCGAACTCGGGTCGCCGGGTTCGTAGGGCAGCGTAGCGCTAACCGCTGCGCCACCGCTCCCCACACCCTCGCTCACAAACACAACGCAGGCAGCGTGGGCAGCCCTGGTCCATCCACTGCTGGATGAGGGCCTTGCCATGCCGTGCGAGTTATTTGACCAGAAGCGCAGTGCGTGTTGTTAACATTTCCCGTGTGGTGGATAGAATCGGAGGGCTTTCCCCAGCCCTCACCCACCAGGAATGGTGAAGTATAGTCAAATACTTCCTGTGACCAACACGGCGTTAGGAGACATTCATACAACCCACAGATGGACTAATAATTATTGTAAGTACTGTGGTGTACTTAAAATAATGTGTGGATGAGGAGGAAGAAGCTCCAGAAGTCGCACTTCAGCAGCCACCACTGCCCCTTCGCAGTATCAACAACCACGTAGACAAATGCACTGCCACATCCTACAACACGCGTTTGTTCCTTCAAAGTAGTGAATTAGCGTCCCAACACGCTGGTTCACGAAGATGGAGCGGTTATATAATGAGCTGGACAGCGACAACAACTTAAATCAGCGGTAATAATGCGGCAGACACGCAGGAAGCAATACTTAGGTAGGCCGCGATGAGACCACGGGGCTCGGATGGCGACCCTGCCTGGGAAGGTGCACACAAACTCCTCACAGAGTGAGCACCACAATGTTGTCCTTACAACACACAGTGGTCTCGCTTTTCTTTCATATCCACGAGCACAGCAACATCCAGCAACACATATCTCCTCACATTGTGCCCAGGACTGCTTTAAATAAAGATTTTAAATAAACTTTCCCGCCAAACAATGTAATTGAGGCGTGTGTGGGTATCGATGTGGAACTTGTGATCACATTGCTAAGAGCCGAAACACAAGGCACCCACCACCCCACACATCATACTACTACTGCTGCTGTTGTTGCTGCCTTGTGAAGTCTATGATGATGATGATGAGCAGCAGCAGCGAGATAATGAGGAGGTTGAATGTGATGATGATAATGTGGAGTAGAGTCAGGGTGGTTATGCCCAAAGTTCTCTGTCCTCACCGTTCATCCTACAAAGTCCCCATGACAAGGGAGAAACACCACACAGAGACATTGTGTTTTTTAACCCCTATTGAAACGTCCGTCGCTACCCACTGATGTTGGCAAGACTCGCAAGGTAGTGAGGCGCCACCGAGTGTGATTTTAAAAGAGCTGAACGAGTATTGCTGAAAGTTTATTCGACTTTGAGTCTAGCTGCACAGCCAGCGACCGACGCACCAAGCAAGAGCTTCTGCAAACCAGAGCAAGAGCACGTGCGACTTGAGTCATCCAGCAGTGGAGAAAAACCTGCTTTCAGCAAACCAGCAACGAGCACGTTCGAGTTCTCCACCCAGAGAGAGGGAGCGTGCCGATGCAGCTCATCCAACAGCGGAGAGAAACTGCTGTCAGCGAACCAGCACGAGCGTGATCGCGCAGCTCATCCAGCAGTGGAGAGAGGTGTTCACTGAGCAGAACTGAGAGCGATCAAGCAACTCTCCCCCGTGGACAGAGGCTGGCTGCTGCGTGGAGGAGGGCGGCGATACGTATGATGCACTCCCACACACATCACCGCTCTAAAGGGAGCGAGGCTACTTCTCCTACAAGCGATGCCAACTTCAGCGTATGGCAACGCAAATAATTAATTCCAAACACTGACTATTCAAAATAATTAATATCACTCAAACATACACAGGTCCTTAACCAGAAGCGAACACTCAAGTCCGTGAACCATCTGGCTGTGGAAGCATCGATCGTGTGATAACAGTCCGTCATTTATAAGTATATTCATAATTTCCCTCTTTAATATTTTGTTTTGGACTGTACTTCTAATCGCATAAGTTACCAACCGATCCATCAATACAAATTTACCCTTGGCACCTTCGCCACGGAGCTACGCTCCCGGGGAGGAATCGTGCTAAACCGATTTTCTGATCATACAATCTTATTCACGAATTAATTAATTAATCTCCCGTGAGCTAACACGTTCCGCCGCATACCCTCACACTAAGCCATTTCGGTAATCTTATAGTCTGTCCGGTGGATCTGTTGTTACATTTATGCCTTTGGAAATAATAACTGGTTGATTGTCTTTTTATATGAATACCGTTGCATGTTAATCAATCGCCTGTGATAATGTGCTGACCATTTCAAGCATAATGATCGTTCATATTATAATGTATAAGCTTTTGTGTAGCATAGCATTTGCATGTCCTGACTCTCTCACTAACAGCAATCGCTTTATGCGGGGTCCATGTGTTATCAAAGTGAAATCGTACAGTCGTTGATGATACTGTCTTGATACCGTGTGGATACCGTGTTGAAGTTCCGAGATTGAGAGTTCACATATATATTATAGTTAAGGTTTAATTAGAAAAGAAATTGATTAATACAGAAGTGGTCGTGTGATTCTTTCCTGGAATTTTTGCATAAGTCTGTATCCTGCGACGAGATATGAACTCGGGAACCTAAACTATAAACACACCAATCCACACTCATTAAACTTTAAAGCGAATGATATGAACTTGGGACCTAAAATATGAACACTCGGGGAGTGTTAAAGCGAGAATCATTGTATTATGCTGATCAATAATACGAAGTTAGACAACGAGGCCGAATTGACACTAGCGTAACTGCACACGATTGATTGCGTTATCCTGATTGATAACCCCACCTCGTCAACGAGGCGGGGCTTGATTATCATGAAGGCTATCATTAACACAACCACACCCACTCGTATAAATTAATACGATTACCTCTCTAATTAGCATAGTTACACGCATAATTACACGAATTAGCATAATTTCGGATTAATTATGCAAATTTCGAATTCATTTAATTTTAATTATTTTTCATCAATTTTCACACACCCACATATACAACACTTATACATGACGGAATTGAAGCCGTACGTGGGCTCCATGCCGCGGGCCCTGGCAAAGCTGAAGGCGATGCACATCATTCACGCGGATCTGAAGCCGGTTAGTAAACTAAGCAGCCCGCTGCGTCTTTTGTCCGTCAGTATGGAGTTAGTGCCTCAGTTCGTGCAGTTGTAGAAAATGAGAACACTCTTGTAAACCTTAGTAAAAGGATTTCGAGATATCTTATTCTACACCGCAACAACACTCATGCCACGACTTGCTATTTCATAAACACAGATAGCCAAAACTTGCATAGAAATTCAACTTTTCACGTGGATATCTGTTTGCTCTCAACAACCAACGCTCCGCGGAACATTTAATATTTTCTCATTTGCGTTAAACAACAACGACCACTGCCCTAAGCAACAATTCCGAATGCCAAAGCTAAATGATGGGCGTAGCAGTGGTGGGGTAGTTCGCAAACTGCACTCAGAGGTTAATGACCCGAATTCGATTTCTGGCCACGGCTAAAACCAGGGTTTGGGCGATATCTGAACCGGTCTTGGATCCCATTGCCTTCAACAGCCCCCTGAGCAGCATGGTGAGGTATGGCCATACAACCCCCTTGATTAACACGGCATGGGGTAGGGAGATCTTCAAGCATGATTACATTTACAAAGGGCATTAAGTGTTCAACAAAAATGAGTACATGAAATCTTTGAGTAAACCGCCATGAACCGATTCAACAAGACGCAATCTCACTGACACACCACGAGTTTCACTGACAACCACCGTCTTTTTTGCAGGCAAACATCTTGGTCAAAGACCACATCAGTGGCAATATCAGGCTCACAGGTTTTGGCCTGAGCATCAGCGAGACCTGCCCAAGTGAGTGATCTAGCTGCCCTGTGAATGTGTGTACGTGTGTAGCAGCATGTGTGTGTGCGTGTCACAGTGTTTGTGGGGAGCGGTGGTGTTAACGGTTAGCACGCTGCGCTACAAGCCTGTTTAAGCTATATGGGGGGGTCTTTGTCTTCGTGCTGTGGTGGCGTGGTGGTTAGCACCGCTTAAACAAAGTGTGGTAGTGACACTGATACCCTTCAAACGTTACATTTCGTCAATCATTTGGCCAGGATTTCAACTCTCAACCTCCCAGTTTTGAGGAGGGTAGTTGTCAAACAAGTACCAGTAAACCGGTAACAATTTTCATAATCGATTGCTGGTATTGAAAGTCTGGAGCCAGTAGCCAATCCCATTGGAATTTTCGTCGCGGATGGCTGATTTACGTGTGATTTACATGTGATTTACGTTTGCAAATGTACAGATCGCATGGCAGCCCTAAGTACCTTTGTCCTCATTCCTCACTTAACCTTTTCCCGTTCCGAGACGTCTGCACGTTACAGGGTGGTGGTAGGTGTCCCCGGTTCATCACTGAATCTTGAAACGCGCAAAGCGGCTCGGCGTTAATTTTATTCAGAGAGGCGTCGCAGCGCCGTTGCTTTTAAAGAAGTTGTTACTCACCGCAGAGAACTCTCGCGACACGACAGCTGCACTCTATGATAGCTGGCACCAGTGTAATGAAAATAATTTACATTTCTAAGTGCTACCCAGCTGATACACGCATTTACGTGGGCGATCTTTGTATTTGTGCGTATTTTGAGTGCCATACGTGACTGCGTGTGCATACCCTCATCTATTCTGCACTTCACAAGTACAGGTGAATAATGTGCAAGTGCCACCTTGTTTGGTCACCTGTCTGTCCGTGTGCTGCTAGGAGCATGGTGTCTTGGCTCGATGTGGTACATGGCCCCCGAAATGTACTTTGGGCTCCCGGTCACATGCAGCGCGGACATGTGGTCACTCGGATGTGTGGTGGCCGAGATGCTCCTCGGGAACCCGCTCTTCAAGACAAGCTCGGAAGACCACATCGGCTATCTCATCCAGGTATCTGACGCGTAGGAAAACACCATTGCATATATATCCAGTTGGTTATAAGGTCCTGCTGTTGAGCTACAAGGCTGTCAGTGGGTTAGCCCCACAATACTTACAAGAGCTGATCCACTCATGTACACCAATGAGGTCCTTGAGATCTTCTACTCAGTTTTCTGAGGTCAAGTCTCAATTCCTGAGGGCGATCGGGCTTTTTGCCAGTGCAGCTCCAAGACTATGGAACGCGTTGGCCTCTGATAACAAGACAGAATTTTTAAAGCTATTTAAATCTCGCCATGAAAACTCACCTCGGTAAAATGGCCTATTCCCCATAGTTTTGGTCGTCTCATTTCCTCGTTTTGGTCGTCTCATTTCCCTGCTTTCCATACACGGGGCGCAATGGGATCATCGGATTAAATGCGCCTTACAAATATTAATTATTATAATATATACATACTGATGAATTCTGTATTTTTTATTGTAACAAACCTCGAGCCCGATACGGCACCACCAAACCGGGCGTCATATTTCCCATGGGACCGTTCCAACTGCGCCATATAAAGGAGGAGGGAGGGTTTAATTCGAATTTGAACCAACGATGGAGTCCACGATAAACAACAACAGCAGCAGCAGGGGGTTGGTTATGACTGATCGCGCACGACGATCCACCAGCGTACAGACCCGCTGTGCGATGGCTCATGCGACAAAGCTGGTTACGTGCAGGGCTGTCGTCATCCTCTGGGCCTTTCACTGGTCAAAAAATGTCGCTCAGCTGCCGGTACACGGGAGAGGAGTGGACGTGTTCACTGCATGATCACGCACCATTTGCATGAGTAAAGAAGTAAAGAGAGATTTCGGGTTCATCAGTAATACCAGAGAATCAGAGCGTCAGGCTGATGTCCTTCGGAATGATTACTATTGTTATGACTATTGTGGTTTGTTGTTAATCCCTGAGGCTTTCAGGGCCTGTGTTGGAGAGCAACGAAGCCGCACGTAGTAACCACGTCATCAATTAAAGACCAAATATGTATGATTCGCCTGATGATAGAGATAAATATCTGCAAACAGTATGTACAAGAGCAGGCAAAGTTCATTGTTCATCGACGTTTCAATGAGACAAAGTGCAGCGTATGTACGCTCTGTTCACTCGAGCGACGGACCTCATCCAACTCATCCCTCTTGTGATCTTGGTTTCAGATGTTGGGGCTCCCACCCAAAGCCATGATTGACGCCTCGACCCACAACATTATCTCCTTTGGTGAGTGGACAGGGGGGGTGGTGAGGTGGTGGTGTTGCAGTTCGTAGCTGTTGATGCTGCTGCTGCTGCTGTCACTGCCCGGAGAGTCGTGGCCGTGCAGCCGCGTGTCTCGTGCTCTGTGCTTGAATAGAAAGGCATGGAAACTGCTTCGCGTAATTTAAAAATGAACTATGCTTTATTTGGGTTTAAAAGTCACAACGGTCTTGGCAACGTACTTTTCAGTACGTGTTGAATTAGTGCGACAGTAAGGAGTCTTATGAAAAAAATACTTTAAAAGGAACGGTTATGTTTAGGAAGCACAGTATATTTGGAAAACCAATCGGGATTTGCAATCCAACAGAGGACGTATGCATTAATTACATGGAATCTGGCCATCACATTTTTCATGAAGATGAGTGGCGGTTTTTTTTTTATATTTCAGCATGACTTAGCACAATTTTAAAAAATTGTGTGCCAGATGCAACGGTATCCTAAATCAGCATAGAACAGTTCTACCATAGTACAAAACAACCACAGAGAACAACCCTCCACACAAACTGTGGGTCCTTGATTGAGAAATATATTATGCTTAAAAGCACGCTTGTACAACAAAATACCATCCTCTCCAAATGATGCAAATAATAATATAATACTAAAATAAACATCAAAGTGTCTCCTTGCTCAAACAAGTATCAGGAGGTTCTCGTCTCCTCCGGTGGCCCAGAGTTGAGAGTGGGAATTTCACTTTAACGCTTAGGAGCCATCCTTTCCACACGACTACTGCAAACGTCTCACAAACGGTTACAAATTTTATCGACCCTGGAGGGATGACAGGCTGTAGTCGACCGCCAACATGGAATCATATTTGCAAACATCGCAATTGGAGGGTTAAGGACCGCCGCCGCATTGTACTGATCGCCACAACTAATTCAGTGTTTCTCTCTTTTTCTCTCTCCGATAAACAGACAAAAAGAATCGCCCCGTCATCAACGGGAAACGGATCGTCCCGTGCTCCGTGTCTTTGAAGGCGGTTCTGGGAACCCGCAATCAAAAGTTCATCAATTTTCTCCGCGGGTGCCTTTAGTAAGAGACTTCTTACTATTGTCTACATTTCACCTCGTACAAATAATTAAATATAAATCACTTTGCGTCTACCATCAACATTACTGGAAACGATCTTAGACCTCACGTGTCGTTTGGGCTAGGACTGCAAAGTTTTGTGTCACACCGGGGCATCGTTTCTTCATCTCGTCGTTTTTTAAAATAAATATCGTTTCTGACAAAAGTGTTGAGGATAGAATTGCTCATTTCACCCCAGACCACGATTCAATGAAGCGATTTTAGAATGCAACAGGCACCTGACTCCCTCCGTTTGCCTCCTTGGCAGGTGGGATCCCCAACGTCGCCTCACACCCACGGAGGCCCTCAACCGCCCATTATTGTGGGGCGGCAGGGCCGTGCCACCGCAAGCGAACTTCCCGCCTTGCCCAGCCATGGACACGGAGCCGGTGGCGGCCTGCAGCCTCTCGGCAGTCTCCAGTCTCAGCCAGGGAGATTGCCAAGTCCCTACTGCAAGGAGGCAGACTTCGGAGTCCACTTGGTCAAATCAGAATACTGCAGGCTCAGTTTCTGGGAGCGAGTGGGCTTCGAACTCGGATTGGGGAATGGAGTCGGAGCGGGGAGTGGAGTCGGCGGGTGACTGTGCGGTAACACGCCTGTCTGAAAAATTCCCCAATCAAAGTGGTGGCACCAATGACGTCATCGCGGAGGAGGAGGAGATGGAGTCGGCCATGAGACAAGAGTGAGTCTCCACGCAGAAGTGCACCTTGAGAAAAATGTGTATTGGGGAGGTCATTCAGACAATGTGTCCACTGCTATAAATTAGCATATAGCAAACACCATCGATCATCATAAATTAGTTACTTGAGTAAATTACACATTCCTATAGCAAGGGCAAGTCTATTTAAATTACAACCACTGTTGATTCCCACAATGTGGTATTCACGATTGAGAGGAAGTAAAAATATTGAGGACACATGAGATTTGGGTTCTGTATCAGATGAGACAAGTTCTGTATTGTAAGAACGGGGAATCTTAAATTTTTATTTAAAGCTTTCGTGACTGCAGTAATTCATATTCTTAGTTTTTTCGGTAAAGTCACGTTGAAGAGAAACAACAAAATAATAAAATATATATAAAACAATAAAAATTCTCACGGCGTTTCGACCATAACTCAAACGGTCGTCTTCAGGTGTGTTGGTTCGCATAAATTTATTTTAAAACGGCGCATTTATTTATTTATAAAAAAATACAAAAAACGGTTAGCGCCACGCGCAACGATTTGGCAGTTTACCCAGGACTAGTCCATCTATATTCTGAAAAGAGGAGGGGGGAGACGAAATTTTTTATAATGTATGCTGTCTGAAAGCCACTGTAAGCGTGAACAATCAATTAAGACCTGAAATGGTTTATCAAATCTTTCCAATGATTGCTGAGATATAATCCATCTTCTCGGTTGAAATTGTCTCTGTGCTTGTATATGTGGATAGCCTCATGAACGAATCTCTCATGGAAGCCAGATGGCTTACAAAGAACCTCTGTCTTGGAAAAGTCAATGGCATGTGAGCCTACTGAATTAGAACAATGATCTGCCACGGCCGAGGTGTTGGTCCTACCGTGTTTAAGGTCTGCTTTGTGTTCACGAATGCGGTCCGAGACATGGCGTTTGGTTTCTCCAATGTAACTACTACCACAGAGGCAACTTAGTTTGTAGACACCAGGGTATTGTATGTCCGGAATCACATCTTTTACAGACGGAACCAGATCACGGATTTTATGTAATGTGTTGAAACGGACCTGGATCTTGTGTTTATTCAAGATTTTGGAGATCTTTTTTGTGATCCCAGCAATGTAGGGTAAAGTGATGGTTTTGAAAGGCTCCTCAAGAGGGTTTTTCTTCATGGTTTGAGTGATAGCTTTGCGGATTGTATAGTCGGAGTAACCATTAGCCCTAAGAGCTTGGTGTACGTGCTTGAGTTCACTGCTTATGTGTTCCTGGTCGGATATGCATTGGGCTCTATGATACAGAGTCTTGATGAGAGAATTCTTCTGTGATGGATGGTGGTGGGAATCCGGTTTCAGATAAGCATCCGTATGGGTAGCTTTCCTGTAGACAGAGTGGCTCATTGAACCATCAGGTCTCTTTTTAATTAGGACATCCAAAAAAGGTATCTTGCCATCTATTTCGACTTCCATGGTAAATCTGATGGCTGGGTGTATGGAATTGATGTGGTCGAAGAATTGGTCTAGAGCAGGCCGGCCATGTGGCCAGATGACAAAAGTGTCATCCACGTACCTCTTCCATAAGGTTGGGCGCAGAGTGGCAGTCTGGATGGCGTCAGTCTCAAATTTCTCCATGAAAATGTTAGCTATAACTGGAGAAAGGGGGGAGCCCATTGGGGTGCCCTCAGTTTGTTTGTAGAAAGTTCCATTCCAAGTGAAGTATGTATTGGTTAAACAGTGTCTCACCAGGGGGGGTACCTCAGTGTTTAGTCCTTGATGAACTAAGTCTTCAATTATTGCAATGGTGTCAGGTACAGGAACCTTGGTGAATAAGGAAACTACATCAAAACTGACAAGCAGGTCGTCTGGGGACAGGGAAATACCCTTGATTGTCGATACCAGGTGAGTAGAATTTTGTACCGCAGAGGTGGTCTTTCCAGTGAAAGGACGCAGGATTTCAGACAAAAAACGAGCTAGTTTGTAGGTGGGGGAGCCGATAGTAGAGACTATGGGACGAAGGGGTGTATCTACTTTATGTATTTTTGGTAAGCCGTATAATCTTGGTGGCCTGGCAGCAGAAGGTTTCAACGAAAACTGTTTAGATTGATTAATTAATGCGGTTGAATCAGAAATTATTTTGTTGGTTTGTGTGACGAGGCTGTTGGTGGGATCTCTTTTATTTTTGTATAACTACCATCGTCGAGTAATTCTTTAATTTTGTTGTTGTATTCTATTTTATCCATGATGACAGTAGCATTGCCTTTGTCAGCTGAGAGGACTACAATATCATTCCTCTTTTTCCAAATTTAACCTCCTCTTCAACAAAAGACCGGACCCACACACCAAAAAGTTAGACGTTAATAAAGTCGTAATTAATCGCAGTAACAGTTCTATTTCCGATGGTCTGAAATCCGTTTTAGCTAAAGGTCTAAACTTTGCAGTCACACCTAAACACATACCAGTTAATGATATAATTGCCCAAGTAGACGTTGCTCTCAGGGGCCTGGGTCACATCGCTGCAGACGTAGCAAGATCTGAAATCGCTGCAACCCTCAAAAACGCTAAGATGCCAGCTAGCAACCTCAGCAAAGATGAGCGTTTTGAATTATATAAATTAAAAAAGAGGAATGATATTGTAGTCCTCTCAGCTGACAAAGGCAATGCTACTGTCATCATGGATAAAATAGAATACAACAACAAAATTAAAGAATTACTCTACGATGGTAGTTATACAACAATAAAAGAGATCCCACCAACAGCCTCGTCACACAAACCAACAAAATAATTTCTGATTCAACCGCATTAATTGATCAATCTAAACAGTTTTCGTTGAAACCTTCTGCTGCCAGGCCACCAAGATTATACGGCTTACCAAAAATACATAAAGTAGATACACCCCTTCGTCCCATAGTCTCTACTATCGGCTCCCCCACCTACAAACTAGCTCGTTTTTTGTCTGAAATCCTGCGTCCTTTCACTGGAAAGACCACCTCTGCGGTACAAAATTCTACTCACCTGGTATCGACAATCAAGGGTATTTCCCTGTCCCCAGACGACCTGCTTGTCAGTTTTGATGTAGTTTCCTTATTCACCAAGGTTCCTGTACCTGACACCATTGCAATAATTGAAGACTTAGTTCATCAAGGACTAAACACTGAGGTACCCCCCCTGGTGAGACACTGTTTAACCAATACATACTTCACTTGGAATGGAACTTTCTACAAACAAACTGAGGGCACCCCAATGGGCTCCCCCCTTTCTCCAGTTATAGCTAACATTTTCATGGAGAAATTTGAGACTGACGCCATCCAGACTGCCACTCTGCGCCCAACCTTATGGAAGAGGTACGTGGATGACACTTTTGTCATCTGGCCACATGGCCGGCCTGCTCTAGACCAATTCTTCGACCACATCAATTCCATACACCCAGCCATCAGATTTACCATGGAAGTCGAAATAGATGGCAAGATACCTTTTTTGGATGTCCTAATTAAAAAGAGACCTGATGGTTCAATGAGCCACTCTGTCTACAGGAAAGCTACCCATACGGATGCTTATCTGAAACCGGATTCCCACCACCATCCATCACAGAAGAATTCTCTCATCAAGACTCTGTATCATAGAGCCCAATGCATATCCGACCAGGAACACATAAGCAGTGAACTCAAGCACGTACACCAAGCTCTTAGGGCTAATGGTTACTCCAACTATACAATCTGCAAAGCTATCACTCAAACCATGAAGAAAAACCCTCTTGAGGAGCCTTTCAAAACCATCACTTTACCCTACATTGCTGGGATCACAAAAAAGATCTCCAAAATCTTGAATAAACACAAGATCCAGGTCCGTTTCAACACATTACATAAAATCCGTGATCTGGTTCCGTCTGTAAAAGATGTGATTCTGGACATACAATACCCTGGTGTCTACAAACTAAGTTGCCTCTGTGGTAGTAGTTACATTGGAGAAACCAAACGCCATGTCTCGGACCGCATTCGTGAACACAAAGCAGACCTTAAACACGGTAGGACCAACACCTCGGCCGTGGCAGATCATTGTTCTAATTCAGTAGGCTCACATGCCATTGACTTTTCCAAGACAGAGGTTCTTTGTAAGCCATCTGGCTTCCATGAGAGATTCGTTCATGAGGCTATCCACATATACAAGCACAGAGACAATTTCAACCGAGAAGATGGATTCTATCTTAGCAATTATTGCAAAGATTTGATAAACCATTTCAGGTCTTAATTATTGTTCACGCTTACAGTGGCTTTCAGACAGCATACATTATAAAAAATTTCGTCTCCCCCCTCCTCTTTCAGAATATAGATGGACTAGTCCTGGGTAAACTGCCAAATCGTTGCGCGTGGCGCTAACCGTTTTTTTATTTTTTTATAAATAAATAAATGCGCCGTTTAAAAATAAATTTATGCGAACCAACACACCTGAAGACGACCGTTTGAGTTATGGTCGAAACGTCGTGAGAATTTTTATTGTTTTATATATATTTTATTATTTTGTTGTTTCTCTTCAACGTGACTTTACCGAAAAAACTAAGAACGGGGAATCTGTTTCATGAGGAGTTGTGAAATGAGGATTCTGTAATGGCATTCACCTCTTTAGTTCATCTCACTTGAAGATGTAAATATCCCAGGGCTCCAAAGGATGTAATATCTTATCCCTAACCTCATCTCCACCAATCTGCAGCTAAATGCATTCCTAGTAAAACATATATATATCTTAATTATAAATATATGAATTGCACTGCATCCCACTTGGAGGTGCTGCGGTTAGAGCACTCCACGATCACTGTACGCTTGCGAGTTCAAAATCTAGGTCAAGAAGGTTAACAGCTTATTTATTAACCCGAGCTATAGTCAAATAATGAATCCCATTTTGTGGGAAGTCAACAGCGGTGATCCAATTATACACCACCATTGGCTCCTGTTATAGGAATGTAGCATTCCGCTACTGGCCATAGTGAGAGATGTGTGGCATCCTCCTACCTCGCATTTGAGCGGCCGGACACATATGACGTGCACTGCAGCAACCAGTGTAAGCACAGCCGAGAATGCATGATGGGGCAGACGGTGGCATAATGAATACGCACATGTCTGTACGTTGAAATCATTTTGAACGCGTACGTAGCCGATCGTGCTAACCGTAGCCGACCGTGCTAACTGTAGCCGACCGTGCTAACGATGGCGCGTGCGTCCATTTGCCAGGCGGGGCCATGATCTCCAACCAGGCAACAACAACAACGAGGAGGATGATGATGATGATGATGCCGTCGACAAGATTGGGCCAAAGGCGTCACGCGGGCCTGGACGGAGATTCTCCCGCCTGAGGCGGAATATTCGGGGGATTCTGCAATTCATTCGGGAGCACTGTTTCTGTTACCGTGACGATACCGCTGAATAAATCCTGTCATGTGGCTGGGCCCTCCCTGCCCTGTGTACATATTTTTCAATGTTACTGTCGTTTTTGTCTCACTTCTTTCTGGTCCAATGACGCCAAGACTCACGGTTTAAACTGAAGATCCCAGTGGTCCTCAAAAATATTTACGGGGACTCCTTCACTTAAAAAACATTCAACATAGAAAGTCTCAGAGATACAAAGAAACCTGTCCATATGTCCAGTTGCCTGTTTGTACCGAGATTCATAAGTTCAAACCGCCACGCAATAGATGGTGGTGGTGGCATCTACATCTACACAACGTGAAGAACCAGTGGTGTCTACGTCTACAGGAGATTATACAACTCTTAAAGCCATTCCCTGTGTTTAGTGTACACGCCGTACAACATGTTTGGAATCGACAGGAGTAAAGTTGGACTTACGAACAGACTTCTGGAACCTAACTCGTCCGTAAGTAGAAGAGTCCCTGTATATGGTGGTCACTCTGAACAACGCAAACCCAGCCTCCTTTTTACGATGTTTGGTCCATTAGGACGTTACCAGATGCATCTTTCTGTGCTGACGACCACGCGATACACATTAGATGAGTCACAACAGGTCACGTTTAATACTCTAAACTTGTCTGGAGTAATTCTCATACGGCAGACTTTTCTGCACATTTGCAAAATTACATGTCTATGGGAAAGGAACCATGTGTATGGCATTACAAAGGGTGCTTGGTCGTGTGTGGATGCAGGCTGTTGGCAGTGCCACTGATTAATCAGAATCTTTTTTTTATCCTGGAGGAATCCAATGAGCTATGAAGCTCTTTTCACATATGTCCAGTAGCGGCGGGTCAGCGAGGTGTGTTCAAAAACGATATGAGAGGCAAGACGGAGAAAATGTAAGCATGTTGCTAAAAATACAAAGTACATAGATTCCTGCCGATTTGTCAACAAATGCAAGTTTGGGCAATTCAGCAACAGAACAACAGCACCAGACCACGACAAGACAACGCACAGTCCCTCAATTACATTGCAAATTAAAATCGAAAGTTCAATGCACGATATTTGAAACAAAGTTACTAAATGGCAATATTCCCCTCGAATACCGAATGAACGAGGCTAAGACGCTTGCAGTAATGTTCAAATATGCATCGCAAGCCATTCAGAAGTGGAAGGCCTCACGTGACCACAGGGCACCACGGTGGCTGGGAGATGTTAACTACCTCCCCTGGTACGCAGGAGGTCGTGGGTTCCATCCCAACCCTCACGCATGCTGTATATTTGTCTGCTATAAATGTCCACGTGACGATAAGCCACTTCGTTGAGCTATCATTTGCGATGGCCAGGTCGCTTCTGAAAAACTGCTATATATGCTCAGTGGGCCTTACCTGGTAAAATATAAATAGTTTGTCAATTAGTAAATAAATGAAGTATATAAGTTCCAATTTCATTCATGAATACATTTCCAAGCTTGGGAAAGGCAGTAAAACAATAGCAAAAACAGCCACAGTCCACACCAGGAAAACATACAGTGCGCGGTAAAATTGTACTTTAAAATTGAACTGTGGATACTTTGTTAAGAATACAAAAAATAGTTTAGTTAAAAATAATTTGGTTCGTAAGGACCTGGGTAGTGATCTGCGATTATTGAGTGGGGGTTTGGGAGTCGCTGACTGGGAGGAGTGGGAACGGGTGAAGCCGGATCTGCCACGCGTTGCGCTCACCAACTCGAGCTTTGCCGGGACAGCAACAAACGAAGAGACGGAGAGAGGAGCTACCCCGGGTTTACATCGCCACGACTCACGACGCACACAACACACACGGCACATGCCCAGCGGGAGGAGGGCGATGACCACCCCACAGTGCGATAGCTACGACTCCCCTTTCAATTAGTGAGCCATCCTCACACAACGCTGCACGGAGTGTGCAGTGCTATCAATGAACACGGCACTACCACTGCACGGAGTGTGCAGTGTTATCAATGAACACGGCACTACCACTGCACGCGAGCAATCGGCTGCTTAGTGAGTTACACGGCACGGTACGGAGCTATTAACGCGACACGAACCACAGCGTGTTCCCGGGGTACTCAACTACCTTAGTTTCTCAACTACCGGGATTACTCAACTCAATATTTCAAGAGGCGCAATGCACTGTGGTGAATACGAGACAGTGGTCCTTCATAAATAACATCACCAAACAGTCTTTAAAGAGCAGCATGCGGCACCGGGAGACGCAGATTGCCAACCCCTGAGCTATTCTATTCCTGCCCATGAGGGCAACATGTTCAGGAGCCATAAGCCAATGTCCGAGGTCTGCTGGTCACGACGAGAGGAGCGACCCGTGGCGGTCAGGCAGATCACGAGGTGAGCAGAGGGGTGAGGAGGAGGGCACTTTGGAGGGGGCTGCCAAACCTCGAGTCGCGAGCACACAGCGCCGTCTCGTACAAGACGGCGCACCGATGGGCACCGCCGCTGCTGCCACCGGGCTTGGCCTTCTGCGCCAGTTTTACCAGGTTGGCCATGGGGCCGTGCCCAAGGTTGCGGCAGGAATGCACGCCGTAGTGCTTCCCCACAGCGCAGTCCACGGCCGGCAGCTGCAGAGCACACAGCCAACAACAGAGACCAGGAACCCTCTCTCTTTCGTTTGGAGGCGGCCGAGTTGCTAGCAGCCCTTTTCCACTGGCGCATCCGATCCGTGCCAGCGCGTAGCACCCCCACGGAACGGGTGGTTTTCCATTGGCTATTTGCTGTGCCGATATAAAATCAAACTGTAATACGCCGCCCTTACAAGACCTCTCAAGATGGATCAGGGGCCAAACAGGTCCAGAGGTGGTGCTAATAATAAAGTGTCCATTGCGTACGACGTGAACAGCGTTAATGTGACTGCACAAATTTATGGAAACATGGTCGAGTGGTGGTTCTCGGTTCAAGCCCAGCATCCGCCCTGGTTAATGTTGGCAGTTTATTCACCACAAACAAAGAGATCTGTTTCACAATGTATGATAATAATCCTGTGACGCTGTATTAAAAAAATAGAATTGGCCACGTGTAACCGCATCATGTTCCAAATTTGCTAAATCAGATAAAATACTTGCAAATTACTTTATCGGTGAAAAACCACGTAGGAAAATCAAACATCGCTCCCGAATGGCAGACATGTCCATTCACAGGCCGGTAGTGCGTGCACCACGTGCCAAATAGGAACAAATGCCAATGGGGGGGGGGGTCCCCTCGGGTAGACTGCCGCAGAGCAATGGAATGGTTGAGATGAGACGCTGCTGTAAGGCGCTTTGAGTTGAAGAGTTTATTTCCACGAGCGCCCTAAATCTCCAAATCCTTATCCCCATCTCTGAGCCGCCCCTGTGGCCCCTACTGGGGCCCGTGTCTCACCGCTGCGGTGTCGAGGCTGCCGCACTGGTGGATGAACAGAAGCTTCCCGCTGTGGCTCCAGATCCACCCAGGACAGAGATCACAACCCCAGTCTCCTCCAACAGCTACCACAGACACAACAAATCCGTCAACATCAGTTGGTTGACACCGAGGCGACCGCAAGGCAAACACCGGCTTAAAGCTAAACGATACGCATGGAGCTGCATCTCACAATGCAGTGCACGAAAACTGATTAAATATTACAGATTTAAGTTTGCAAATTAACACAAAATTTGTTCTCAATTTTAGTTTTCCAAATGCGCTATCGGCGTAATGTCAAGAGACAAATAAATCATCCATTCGTAAATCTCGCATAGCCGTGCAGGCCCTGTGTCATAAAATGCAGTGGGTGGCCTTTGATCTTGTACACAATAGGAGCCAACACTTTCACATGAGCTGTGTTATGAGATTGTGTGGCGCACGAGAGTCAAGCTGAAATTGTTATTCTCAGAGATGGAATTAGGAAAATGAAGTGCAAAACCCAAGTTTAATGAGACTGTAATTTTGTGCAGTCGCTGGTGACTGGGCTTGGATGATCGACTTCATAAGACTTGAGACCTCGGTTTCCATCCAAGCGGTCAAAATCCAGATTCAAGCCCAGCATCTCATTATTGCCAACGCACCGCTTTGATATCTGAGCCACCTGGCCGCTTTGCATATATAGTGTTATCATATATGTTATCTGAATGTCACCGCTGCACACTCAATTTTAACGGTGATTTTCAATATCTACCTTTGGGATTTTTATACCTATACCTTTGGGATGTTTGCCAAATTCACAGATATTTTTTAAGAGTGACAAGAGAAAACCCATGCATCTTACGTGACACTTTGTTGCGCTCTGCATTCGCAGTGATTACATGATGCTTAAACGTATTCGAGTTATCGATAAATTAGTTTTAAGTTCGTAATAATAAACTAATATTACCCCGCACAATTTTGGAAACAAACTTAACATTGAGCGCCACTCGGAGGCGATAAGTACACTCAAACTTTGCACGGGCAGTGTCGTACACCTACTTGCTGTACTGCCTCTTACCAGCTGGAGGCGGGTGGGCTCACGCACGCCACGTACGCACCTGGGCGTTGCGATGGAGGATGTCCAAGAAGGAGCCGAGGCCCAGGCTGGGGAGGTCGCGCGAGTCAAAGTGCTCGGCAAGCTGCTTCTCCACGCGTGACAGCGCGGGTAGGCCCAGGGGCTCTGCCATCTTACTTGCGTGGCTCAGCAGACGGACCAGATGCTCGGCTACCGCCTCTGCGAAGGAGAGAAGCAATGCCATTGTAGGAGAGGACAACGATGCTGTAACTCGCTCCAATAGGCTCAACAACTGCAACTCTCTCTCTCTGCCCCCCCCACCCCCACGTCTCATCTACGGCCTCCCGATAAGTTTCATCATCACTCTCCAGATGACTCAAAAAACAAGTTTAACACGAAGGCCTTCGCGACCAATATTATCCATAATAGAGATTTTTGGGTTAGGTCACATAAAAAGCGCATATTAACGCGTATTATTGAGTGCATGTTTACATGATCTAACCCAAAAATTTAGATGATGGACTCAAAAAACCACTGGCAGACTTCTCACTCACACCCGTATGCAAGACAATATCGCCCCAATATTCGAATTGTTCAACTATCTCCCGAACCAGTCCAGGATTAAATTCAAGATCACACTCAGCATTCTGAAGGTCCTCCGTGGTCTGACCCCTTATGTACAATACAAGAAACTACATTTTATTCAGATTGTGCTTTCGATATCGTGTCATGAGACGGAGTATCCACTCGGATCTCTCACGGAGCAGTGGAACCCGTCCTATTGGAGAATGGCCCGCAGAAGAGAACATTACAAAGCTACCTCTGACATTGCTTCTAGTGACCTCTGGTCCACAGAGTAAAGGGAAGCACATTCCAACCCACTCTGAACGTGAGAGTAACGTCCGTCACATGAAAGTTGAGCCGATATTGGACTTGGTCAAATTAGCAGGAAAGTGTTATCACTGACCACGTGCATCGATCGGTTGATCGTTAGTTTGTGGCATAGAGAGCCGCAAAAAATAGATATCTTTGGATCATCCGTCATTTTAATTATCCGCAGCCATCCTCCACGTCATTAGCGCGGACAATCGAGAGTCTACTGTATATGCAAATTTGTCTCCTTACTCCCCGGAGGAGGCGGCGGTCTGGTGTCGGGAGTGCTGATGTTGCCGAGAAACGCGGCCGGTTTCTCCTTGACCACGAGGTCGCGAGGAGTCTCGAGGGAGCCACAGCACAGGGCCAACTGAAACAGCTTCCGGGCCAGCGTGTCCCCTTTCACCTGCCCCAGGAAGTCCTGCACACACTGTTGGTGGAGACAACAAAGGACCCAAACCACGTGCAGCCATATCACTCTGTTGGGACAAATAGAGGGTGACACATGCATAGATGTCCTAACGATTTCAATGCCCCCCTTACTTTTGTCTCAATGTGTGACTGAATTTTGTGAAAGCGATGGCCCTAAATATTATAGAGGAGAGTTAATTCAGTGGTAGAGCAAGTCATTGATACTGGTGGAAGTATCGACAGACTTGAAACGTATGGCGATTATCACTCATTAAATAATTCCGAGAACAAATGTATTTTGGAAAATCTTTGACAAATCTAAGCAGATGCATGATTTTTCTCGCACGGTAATTTTGTTGCATTAAGTCCAGACGCCATGGCCCCACCTTCTTCAGCTTATTCACAAAGATGTCCTCGGCGTTCTGGAAGACCTGCAGCACCATCTCGGCCGCCGGCTGTGTCGTGAACTGTCGGCGAAGATCGGCGCTCGTCCCTGGCAAGGGGAACGACTCCAACAGGTATTTCCTGATCTTGTGTGGCCGGCCCTCCACCTCCTGCTTGATGTCACACTCGATGCGAGCCAGCCCACGGTCCATCGCCTCCCGCTCGCCTTTCTGGGCCTTGCCGATCACCTAAACAAACAACACAATGTTAGCAACTGTGGCGGCCACAGGTGCAGGGCAGTGCTGTAGTTGCGATGATGGAACACGTGATGGACGAGTGGTTCAACAGCGAATGCAAGGTGTGCTGCTAATGTACGATTGCAATCGAGAGATGGGATTGGTGGATCATCCTAGCAGCAGTGGCTTTTGGCAAGCCATCGAACAAAGACAGTCACCGCATCACTCGCTTTCAGATGGGCTTCTGCGGCCAACTGGAATGCTCTTCCTTCCGATATTAGGAAGCCATTGGAGCTATGCACTGTTGTATCTAGGCCCCTTTTCCATCTTAATGTTAACAGGTAATTTTGCGATACATATAGATACATGTTTCTATTGTTTTTTTTTTAATAATAATGAATAAAAACACCAAACCAGGCCTCCGCATGGCATGTGGAGGTTATCTTTAACATGACCCACTAACACGATTTTGACATTAAGAGCCCTCCCAGGGTCAGCGGGAGCAGATAGAGAGCAGAGCACAGCGGATTGCCAGGGGCTGACGTAAACACACCAAGCCAGGGTTACTGGGAGTTTGCGTTAGCCTAGATATAGTTCAGTCAAAAAGCTGATTGGTTCTACATTACTATTAAAGTAACTTAAAATCGGAATTCAACGACAGGGTAGGCTAAAGTTATTGATCTTCACACCAACTTCAATTGAACCCTGCCAATAGCTACATCAATGTAACCATCAACCGTCTATTAATTTAATATGAAATGTATTTCCATATTTTAATAATTTCTATACGACTTGACCCGAAGCCTATAACAATCAGGTTTTCCTAAGTCAACATAAATGCTCTAGCCTCCACCCATACACAAATAATAAGCAGGGTTAAAGTAAGAGTAGAGAGGAAAAGGAATGCAAGCGCACAGCAAAACTGCAACGTAAGCAAAGGGCGATGTTAAACCCAGGGTCGGAGAGAAAGGGAAATCCCGGCCGTCTTTGTATCCCTGCAGCGCGGGGTAGGAGTGTGTATACGCTTGGGGAAACACGAGTCAAACACCACAACGAGAAGCTGACTCAGACCTTGGATTAATACAGAATCATAACTATTGAACTCTGATGAAATGAAATGTAACTTAAAACTTTTTAACCATTTCTTTGTGCGTCGGTGAAAGTCGGAGGGAATATCGCCCCTCCCTCCAGGTTGTGCACCCAGACAGAGAGGCGCCTTCGAGACAATTTATAACATTTGATTGTTTTACTTGTGGGTTTTATGGTAGGAGTATGACAACGGAATATACCGTGGGTGATGCACAAGGACACACACTGACACACGTACGGACACACACGGACACAGATACATACGGACAAATCCTGACACAGCAAAAATCGAAAGAAACCCCGCCTTGTGGGCAGGATCCGAGTGAAGGGATTTTTGGGCATAAAAAGAGGATCCTGAGCATTGAAACATCAGTTCGACAGGAGTGGGTCGGCTCACCAGAGTTCGACCCGGGGGGGGTCGGCTCACCAGAGTTCGACCGGGGGGTCGACTCTCGGGAGACAGTTTGACTCGGAGGAGCAACTCGGAAGAGTTCGACCAGGGGGGTCGGAACTCGGGGAGTTCGACTCGGAGGAGGTCGGAACGCGGGGAGTTCGACCAGTGGGTCGGCTCAGGAGCCGTTCCAATCGGAAACGAGAGCAACAGGTCGCCAGCCGGCGAGCTGCAGAGCAGGGGGCGGCGAGCAGAAGCCAAAGTGGCCCCGTCGCTACCCATTGACGTTGGCAAGACTCGCAGGGTAGTGAGGCGTCACCTAGTGTGATTTCCAAGAGCTGAAAGACAGAGTATTGCTGAAAGATTATTCTACATTGAGTCCAGCTGCAGAGCGACCGACGCACCAAGCAAGAGCTTCTGCAAACCAGAGCAAGAGCACGTGCGACTTGAGTCATCCAGCAGTGGAGAAAAACCTGCTTTCAGCAAACCAGCAACGAGCACGTTCGAGTTCTCCACCCAGAGAGAGGGAGCGTGCCGATGCAGCTCATCCAACAGCGGAGAGAAACTGCTGTCAGCGAACCAGCACGAGCGTGATCGCGCAGCTCATCCAGCAGTGGAGAGAGGTGTCCACTGAGCAGAACTGAGAGCGATCAAGCAACTCTCCCCCGTGGACAGAGGCTGGCTGCTGTGTGGAGGAGGGAACGCCGATACGTATGATGCACAACTCTCACACACCTCACCGCTCTAAAGGGAGCGAGGCTACTTCTACAAGCGATGCCAACTTCAGCGTATGGCAACGCAAAGAATTCCAAACACTGACTATTCAAAACAATTCATATCACTCAAACATACATGGGTCCTTAACCAGAGGCGAACACTCAAGTCCGTGAACCATCTGGCTGTGGAAGCATCGATCGTGTGATAACAGTCTGACATTTATAAGTATATTCATAATTTCCCTCTTTAATATTTTGTTTTGGACTGTACTTCTAATCGCATAAGTTACCAACCGATCCATCAATACGAATTAACCCTTGGAGCCTTCGCCACGGAGCTACGCTCCCGCGGAGGAATCGTGCTAAACCGATTTTCTGATCATACAATCTTATTCACGAATTAATTAATTAATATCCCGTGAGATAACACGTTCCACCGCATACCCTCACACTAAGCCATTTCGGTAATCTTATAGTCTGTCCGGTGGATCTGTTGTTACATTTATGCCTTTGGAAATAATAACTGTTTGATTGTCTTTTTATATGAATACCGTGGCATGTTAATCAATCGCCTGTGATAATGTGCTGACCATTTCAAGCACAATGATCGTTCATATTATAATGTATAAGCTTTTGTGTAGCATAGCATTTGCATGTCCTGACTCTCTCACTAACAGCAATCGCTTTATGCGGGGTCCATGTGTTATCAAAGTGAAATCGTACAGTCGTTGATGATACTGTCTTGATACCGTGTGGATACCGTGTTGAAGTTCCGAGATTGAGAGTTCACATACATATTATAGTTAAGGTTTAATTAGAAAATAAATTGATTAATACAGAAGTGGTCGTGTGATTCTTTCCTGAAATTTTTGCATAAGATCTGTATCCTGCGACGAGATATGAACTCGGGAACCTAAACTATAAACACACCAATCCACACTCATTAAACTTTAAAGCGAATGATATGAACTTGGGACCTAAAATATGAACACTCGGGGAGTGTTAAAGCGAGAATCATTGTATTATGCTGATCAATAATACGAAGTTAGACAACGAGGCCGAATTGACACTAGCGTAACTGCACACGATTGATTGCGTTATCCTGATTGATAACCCCACCTCGTCAACGAGGCGGGGTTATCAATCATTAACACAACCACACCCACTCGTATAAATGAATACGATTACCTCTCTAATTAGCATAGTTACACGCATAATTACACGAATTAGCATAATTTCGGATTAATTATGCAAATTTCGAATTTCATTTAATTTTAATTATTTTTCATCAATTTTCACACACCCACATATACAACAGCACTTTTAAATCTAGATTGAAAACAATGTCTTTAGAACTGCTTTTTGTGTTCAGTTTGTTGTCCTCCACACCTCCGATTAGCACAGTTGGCTACGTACAGTGCGAAAGAAGTTCAACATATATACATGTGGTTTTACCCAATCCAGTCATTTCTGAGTACTTGTTTAGATTTGCAAATTTTGATTCTGACGCCGGCACACATGTCCTCCTCATTCATTGATAACAACACGGGATTTTTTTTTACATTATTTGTGAAGCATATAGAAATGCAGTTTTGGATAATACACCCGCAATATTAACTAGGGCGACTCCTGGGATCGAATCGCGAACCTCTGAAACAAGCGACAAATGCACAACCACTCGGGAAAGAAGATTTCTGTAAGGAGTGGTACAGTAAAATAGGCCTCAGCCTTCTATACGATATATATTAACATGATGTACTTACACGAGCAGTTACTTCAGTGCTCTTGTCGCAGCACTGCACCCACAAAACTGAAGTCGTGTTGGAAGTCTGTCTCAGACTGCATGACAAAAGGATACACCACATTCACTTGACAGGGAGACACGTGTGAAACTTGTGTGCCTGAGCAACTGAGGATAGCTCAGCATTGTGGCCGTGTAAGGCAAACGCAGGGGCGGGGGAATATTGGTAAAAGGCTGATGCAGTGTCACTCTCAGGTGTGAACACAGCGACACGTACGTTGTGGCTGTGTGTCAGCAATTCCAGAACGCATTTAATTCAGAAAGTAAACCCCCTCAAGGGCAACAACAATACATACTTGAGGCAATCTTGATTTGAAGCTTTCGCGACTGCAGGAATCCACACTCTTTGGTTCTTTCGGTAAAGTCACGTAAAATCGAGGAGGAGGCCGCTTTCCTACCTTACAGTTACACGCTAATTTCTCACGTTAACATCACTAGCCCTGGCCACTTCTTTATGACCCATGGGCTACACACATTTCAAACCATTTAAAACAGTCTGCCTCAGCAGCACACCAAGGCTTTCCCACCTGATGACGGACGCTTGTGTTGCGCCCGAAACGTCGTGATTTATTTTATTTTATACCTACGTGACTCTACCGAAAGAACCAAAGAGTCTACTTGAGGCATCCAATAATAATAATACAATTCGCAGTCAACAAGCGACGCAATGCATACACACGTACACACACACACGCTCATACACGCAGGCACGGCACGTACGGAAATGCCCAGAGGTATGCTGGTGATACGGATGCCCAGATCGTGAATATCCGGAGCCCCGTATCGTTCCATGAGATGCTTCAGCAAGTCCGGCACCTTGAAGCGTGCCATCACTCCTTTGCCTCGGGAGCTGCGGCTCTTGGCCACGAAGGTCCTAAACTCTGCCGCAAACAACAACAACAACACGAGCGGGTTACGCAGAGCGCATGCTAGGGGAGCAACGACGACGCATTGATTCGGACGTGATCATTCATCCTGAAGATCGCGATATGCACACCGGATCGCGTGCGTAAGAATTTATGTTTTAGATTTGTATACGTTGCGTGTCATTGTTTCACATTGTCCAACACGCACCCACTCCAGTCACTAGAGCCGGCTGTGTTCACGTTTTAAAACAAGGCGTTGAATCTAGAATTTATTTACGAGCCCTCAATCGCGATAATCAATTGATTCGCGACATGGGTGGCTGGGGTGGCGCGTATCGCTTCTGTTTATGTCTGCAAGGAATCACTTGCTGAGCCTTCGTATCATTTCAAATACCAAACAAATTCATGCATCAGTAGCACTGGGGCCTTGAAAAAGGGAAAAAAAATCCGATAAGCGACGTTTTGGGCAATGACCCTTCTTCATATTGCATAGAAAGGCCAGAGAGATTGAGTGAACAATAAGAATTGGAAACTGCACTTCACAGCGATTACCGTGTTTCAAAAGTTATTAGGTAACCATTCATATGAACCTTATGGCGGGACCCCGGGGTCTCATAAGTCCCCGGCTCTTGCATAAACATTATATTATAGGTTATATATAATGTAAACATTATATTATATACAATGTAAACATTGTGTTATAATGTAAACATAAACTTTGCTTTTTTTCACCAATGGGTTTGAAGGATGGTGGCAAGTGTTGTCTTGTTAAACTATGCCTTTAAAACTGAAAACTACTTACCTACAGTAGCTCTATTTACATACACTATCTAAAAAATAATTTACTCCCCTCTGTCAATCATCGTGTTTCTCAGTGTGGATTTGTAAACACACTTGTTAAACAATACATAAAATAGTACGCGTTTTCAATGCGCTGTTCATATCGTAAAATGCGTTTTTACAAATGTGACTCTACAGCAGTTGCAGAGCCGCACTTTTATATAATTCAGGTCAAAGCCAGATAAACAGTGGAGGATAAACATCGCATGAAGGCGGGGCAATTGTTGTGCAATCATTTCAGGTCAAATTTACAGGTGCGTTTTATTCATGCCACACAGGTAGAGAGTTGAGAGTGAAACCTGGCCCACTGGCATCGTGAATCATGGATCATGAGTCACCCGGACTTGTTGTGTTTGTTTATGGTTGCTATACAAGCCATCAAATCTACACCACGAAGAGAGTTGATGAACAAGTAGGAGAGTGTGTAACTGGATTACATTCATGTGCACAGGCGTTTCACATGTGAATATAAAATAAATAACGTCGACTCAAACGCCACTCTTTAGGATTTGGCACACTCAATAACATTTTAATTGATAAATTAAGACCAACAAACCATAATCAAATGGGTCATGCATCGATGTACCAATTGTGGTTACGGACTGCTAAAAAAGAAAATGATGAATGCAGATTCGAAGCGAGTTTAAACGTGAATCTACACCATTTAAATATATTTTAAACAACCCGTTGCAAACATGACAGTAATTTGAAATGTAGCACTGTACATCAGAACAATTTGAAAGACGTTAGAGATTTGAAACTGTCCAAAAAGAAAGGAGGAAAATAAATGTATTTTTACATAATACAGGTTTTTTGGGTAAGATTGCATAAATATAAAAATATGTCGGTAAACCCACCACCACCCGACACAGCCAATTAGTAAGGTTCGTCACAAACAGAACATGCCAATTCGTTACTAGTACAGCACACCGGTTGTGTGTTAGAGAGCAAAGCCACAACATTAACAATCTGAGTACGTCGTTTCGCCAGTAATTACAACCAGCATCATCAGGAGGCAGCCAGAATTGTGGATTTTAAAATGTAGATTTATTTAAATCTAAATTAAAAAAACATATAGAGAAACTGGAACATTATTATTACAGAATTTGGTGAGACATGTCGAAAAGAGAATGACTCCAGCTTAGCTTGCAAGAACTAAGAGACACAGTGTGGCCATGTGGCCTTAATGAGAGAGACTCACTCCAGCTTAGCTTGCAAGAACTAAGAGACACAGTGTGGCCACGTGGCCTTAATGAGAGAGACTGACTCGAGCTTAGCTTGCAAGAACTAAGAGACAGTGTGGCCATGTGGCCTTAATGAGAGAGACTGACTCCAGCTTAGCTTGCAAGAACTTAGAGACACGGTGTGGCCATGTGGCCTTAATGAGAGACTCACTCCAGCTTAGCTTGCAAGAACAAAGAGACAGTGTGGCCATGTGGCCTTAATGAGAGAGACTGACTCCAGCTTAGCTTGCAATAACTAAGAGACACAGTGTGGCCATGTGGCCTTAATGAGAGAGACTGACTCCAGCTTAGCTTGCAAGAAATAAGAGACACAGTGTGGCCATGTGGCCTTAATGAGAGACTCACTCCAGCTTAGCTTGCAAGAACTAAGAGACACAGTGTGGCCATGTGGCCTTAATGAGAGAGACTCACTCCAGCTTAGCTTGCAAGAACTAAGAGACACAGTATGGCCATGTGGCCTTAATGAAAGACTCACTCCAGCTTAGCTTGCAAGAACTAAGAGACAGAGTGTGGCCATGTGGCCTTAATGAGAGAGACTGACTCCAGCTTAGCTTGCAAGAACTAAGAGACACAGTGTGGCCATGTGGCATTAATGAGAGAGACTCACTCCAGCTTAGCTTGCAAGAACTAAGAGACACAGTGTGGCCATGTGGCCTTAATGAGAGAGACTGACTCCAGCTTAGCTTGCAAGAACTAAGAGACACAGTGTGGCCATGTGGCCTTAATGAGAAAGACTCACTCCAGCTTAGCTTGCAAGAACTAAGAGACACAGTGTGGCCATGTGGCCTTAATGAGAGAGACTAACTCCAGCTTAGCTTGCAAGAACTAAGAGACACAGTGTGGCCATGTGGACTTAATGAGAGAGACTGACTCCAGCTTAGCTTGCAAGAACTAAGAGACACAGTGTGGCCATGTGGCCTTAATGAGAGAGACTGACTCCAGCTTAGCTTGCAAGAACTAAGAGACACAGTGTGGCCATGTGGCCTTAATGAGAGAGACTTACTCCAGCTTAGCTTGCAAGAACTAAGAGACACAGTTTGGCCATGTGGCCTTAATGAGAGACTCACTCCAGCTTAGCTTGCAAGAACTAAGAGACACAGTGTGACCATGTGGCCTTAATGAAAGACTCACTCCAGCTTAGCTTGCAAGAACTAAGAGACAGAGTGTGGCCATGTGGCCTTAATGAGAGAGACTGACTCCAGCTTAGCTTGCAAGAACTAAGAGACACAGTGTGGCCATGTGGCCTTAATGAGAGAGACTGACTCCAGCTTAGCTTGCAAGAACTAAGAGACACAGTGTGGCCATGTGGCCTTAATGAGAAAGACTCACTCCAGCTTAGCTTGCAAGAACTAAGAGACACAGTGTGGCCATGTGGCCTTAATGAGAGAGACTGACTCCAGCTTAGCTTGCAAGAACTAAGAGACAGTGTGGCTCAGAAAGCGTGTTGTGACGGAGCGCGTTCCGCGTTGTGCGAAAAGCGTTCCCTAAATTAAAGAAAACGCGTTGTAGTGAAAACGCGTTATCGTGTGAACATTTGGGACAGACCCAGGTGTTGTGGGTTAACTCCCCGAGGTAAACTTTCTTCCAAATTTGTGTTTTATACGCCTTGTGCTCCGCCAATAATTGTTGTGAGTGTCGCTCCTCTGCCCTCTGTTGTTCATGGAGAGAGACTGCACCCTAGTGCCCAGTATCTTCCTCCGCGAGCCTCTTCAAAATGCTGATCTTGACACCGCTGGAAGCAGTCATCGGCCTTGACCTCACCCCACAACAGTGCAATTTTAACAGCTCAACATCAAAACACGATGATGGGTCGCTTGCACCAATCGCACAGCACCACAGCATTGACTCTCAGCTGTTACTTGTGTAGAGGGGGTCACGTGTGTCACCATAATTGCCCTAATCCTGAAACTCGTGCTGCGTAATATTTTCCTTGCCATATTATCTGTGACACACATAATGAGGACAACCGGTAAGTCAAACGAAACCAGAGGTGGGAAACCTGTTCTTAATATTATTAATTTCAGGCAATGTGAACACGACTTTTAGAAACACCGATGCAGCTATACACATGCCAGATTGTCCAGAAATTCAGTTGATACTAATAGGGTTTATTTGCCAGTATTGTACATTATTTAAATTACATTTGTTTGGGCGGCAGGGTGGTGCAGTGGTCACGCCCGTGCATGACATCTTCTGAAGGACTGCCTGGCTTCGCTTTTCTAATTATGGTCCCTTTCTCTGTATGGGTTTACTCCCATGGCAAAACAACAACAACATACAATGTAACTGGTACTAGCCAAACATCCAAATTACTCCTGCGAAAAGTTGGCAGGCCCCTCCTGAACAAGAGTCTTGAGACTCAGTGAGATTGCTTGTGTGGCGATCGAAACGTCGTGATCCATTATTATTTTTTCTACCTACGTGACTTTACCGAAAGAACCAAAGAGTAAGGATTCCTGCAGTCACGAAAGCTTCAAATCAAGATTAATGAGTGTTTACATGTGGGAGGAAATCGGAGCACCTGGAGAAATCCAAGCAAATGGGGGGGGGCCAACGCTCTATCACAAATCTACAGATGGAATAGGCGGAGTCCACATTATTCGACACTGCCTTCTCTACCTCCTTGACGACCAAGGGGTGGGAGTTGTCGCAATATTTTTGTAATCCACCAACCCTCACCTCTACGCAGTCGTGGATTACAGGCATACATAGCCACCACAACCACCCGGCTAAAGTAGCTGTAATGCACATCTAAAATTCTACAAAAGTTGATGGGGCAAAGGTCGTAGGTCAATTGGTTTGATTTCTATGCGCATTAACCAGTCTCTAACGTATGCACATTTAGATTTGCATTCAGCCGCCAATGGAACAGGTGGAGTCCAAAAGCTAAGTGGATGTACTGATTGTATCTTCATTGCGGGACTCATCCAGCAGTGGATTGACATGGGCTTCAGGTATCCACGTGTGGACGGGCAATAAACACTGGGGCCACCTGGCGGTAAATGTTTGCCGGTGCACATTGGGACCGGCTCACACGTCTCTGGCCCCAGGCAGCCCCCAGCCACTGGCGTGCAACACAGCGAAGGGAATCTCCCACCAATGAGAACCACGCACAACCCATGGTGCAGTCCTATAACTTGGACTCCTAAACACAACAAAACCCATAGCCGCCAACCCACACGGTTTACCCGTATTCTGTTGGGGGAAAGTGAGTGTGTTTCTCCCTTGTGATGGGACTTTGTAGGATGAACGTTGAGATTTATAAGGGGCACGGGGGGACCAACAAGGTCTGAATTGGTCTGTAATAAGGTAGGCACTGATAAGGGGTTGACAGCGATGCACACCCCACACAATACAAAACGGCAAGCGGCCAGCAACAACAAAAAATTATAATACATAACTGTCCAATGAGTAATTAGATCATTAAGATCAAAGAAACGTGTTCCTTAAATTGATCAAGTTTATTGTTGCAAGAGTTTGGGAAAACAGGAAGACCGGGTGTGGATTCCAGAGTGGAGCAGTGCAAACTGATAAATCTGAAAAGAAGAGTGAGGTGACCTGCATGGTGGTGAGCCGGTGGGTGAGTAAATGGGTGAGTGTTTGAGTAAACGAGTGGAGGAGTGAGTGATAGGGTGATTGAGTCAGTGACCGGATGCGTGAGTGACTGGATGCGTGGGTGACTGAATGCGTGGGTGATAGGATGATTGCGTGGGTGACTGAATGAGTGGGTGACTGAATGAGTGGGTGAGTGGATGAGTGCGTGATTGAATGGGTGACTGGATGAGTGGGTGACTGGATGAGTGGGTGACTGGATGAATGGGTGACTGGATGAGTGGGTGATTGGATGAGTGTGTGATGGGATGATTGACTGAGTGACTAGCTGAGTGTGTGATTGAATTAGTGACGAGATGAGTGTGTGATAGGGTGATTGAGTTAGTGGGTGACTGGATGATAGGGTGATTGCGTGGGTGACTGGATGCGTGGGTGACTGGATGAGTGGGCGACTGGATGCGTGGGTGACTGGATGAGTGTGTGATAGGGTGATTGAGTTAGTGACTGGATGAGTGGGTGACCGAGTTGTTTAGTTGAGTGCGTTCTTGTGACCTGCGGTGAGGCGCGGTGGTTGAACGCGGAGTGGATGAGATGAAGCGGTCAAAGTGTCTGGTAGACCGAGTCCCTTAACGTGGGTGGAGGGGGGAATCAACGAGGGGAAGTTCACTGCAACATTCACCACGGTGGTGCTAGTAGTCGCAGCGAAAAAAAAGTGATACAGGGCTGAATGAATGAAGGTTGAGGCGAGGATGCAAGATGGTGTAGAGGAGGCAAAGAGGAGGGTACAGGAGGTGAGGTGTTGAAGTGGCGTAGTGAGGAGGCGTAGAGGAGGTGTAGAGGAGGCGTAGAGGAGGGTGCCCCGCTCTTGGCGTTGATCTTGGTGAACACGTGTCCGCGCCCCGTCTCGTAGCTCTGCCCGGTGCTGATGCAGCCTCCACCGGCCGAAGCGCCCAGCGTCCTCGCTGAGTCCGTGCCCAGCTCCGCTCTGAGCAAGCTCTCCATTGCGCGCCGTCTGCTCGCAGCAACAGACACAACGATAAACTCCCCCCCCCCCACCCGGTCCCGTGTGGCCTCTAAATACTTATTTCCTTGTGAGAGGTGATTTATCGGACGAAGTCTAAATGGTAAAATAACACACACAGCATCTACTGAAAGGGAACGCATACTGATGCCTATCTGAATGCAGATTCGGATCATCACCCCGCACAGAAAACCTCTCTCATCACGATGCTCATACATCTGGCTAAAACAGTGTCAGATGGTGAAAGTCTGAGGAGAGAGATTAAACATGTCAAAGAAATGCGACGATTGAATTTCTATACTCTTTGGTTCTATTCGGTAAAGTAACATAGGTAAACAAATAAAAGAAAGCATTATTTTTTTTTATTGCTTTATTTGATTTTTTCATTGCTTTATTTTTTTTACCTACGTGACTTTACCGAATAGAACAAAAGAGTATGGATCTTTGCAGTCACGAAAGCTTCAAATCTAGGATTGAATTTCTACAATAATGCTCAAATTAACAGAGCAGTGAATGCCAAACCAACATCGAGCAGCAATACTGCTGAAAGTGATCAGGTTATTAAACAATTAAAATACCATATATCGTGGGAGTGACTGACAAATTAGCTCGACTTTTGGAAAAGCTAAAAATCTAAGTACGATTTGGCACGGTACACAAAATTCAAAAAATTGTATCTTGTACTAAAGATGAATTGCCTAAGTCATCAACAGATGGTATGTATTGGATTAATTGCTTATGTGGCAGATGTTATATTGCACAGACGGGATGTAACATTAGCGCAAGACTAAAAGAACACCAAATAAGTATTAAAAACAATCAAACAAAACTGTTGGAAGTTGCGGTACATGTTTGTCAACAAGGACACTTAATTGATTTTGATAACGATGAAGTGTTGTGTAAAATTTCGATTTAAAGCTTTCGTGACTGCAATGATTCATCTTCTTTGGTTCTTTCGGTAAAGTCATGTAGAATGAGAATAAAATAATAAATTGATAAAATAATATTATTGTGTTATTTTATTTTATCAATTTATTATTTTAATCTCATTCTACGTGACTTTACCGAAAGAACCAAAGAAGATGTTGTGTAAAACTAATTATTACTGACCAAGACTAATTTGAGAATTCATTGAAACTGAGAAAAATGTTATTATTTTAACCTCTCTGACAGCTACAGGCTTAGTGCGGCCTGGAAGCGTATTATTAAGTAATTGTGATTGTAAGATGAGGAGATGAAGGCAGAAGAAGAAGACGTGGGGCGATGTGGTGATGCGGTCGAACGTGGTGGCCCGAGGAGCCGAGGGAGAGATGGCGCGGGACGGGGCGGTGTGGAGAAGGTGGCAAGGACGGCGGACCCCACGTGAGTGGAACAAACGCGTGGAAGAAGAAGACATCTCACATTTATCATTACTTATAGAGGAAACATACAAATTTAATTATTACTAATCAATTATATAATTTCAATAATCCCCCTCCCCGCCTCTGATTTCTGCACCTGATGGGTTCAGTGATGACATCGCCTTTCTCTATTTAAGACCGGAAGCAGGTGGATGGCTTCACTATTCTGGCAAATCGCCCGATGATGCTGGATGTAATTACCAGTGAAACGTCATACTCATCTTGTGGATTTACTCTCCAAAATACCGGTGGGCTGAAGTAGTAACTAAGTGGAGTTTTGTTTACGTGACAAATTCCTTACTAATTGGCTGTGTCAGGTGGTGTAGGGTTATGACACATTTATACTTACACGATCTAACCCAAAAACCTTTGTTATGAAATTTGGACAATTTATTAAATATATTGTATACCAGAAAAAACAGCAATTGACTAAACATATACGGCAATAGATGTAACCTCGCAGCAGTGAACGTGACGAAATTTCATCATGGAAATGTCCGCTGCACAAAACCTTCCGTTCATCACCCCACACGTGGTACCTCAGCCTCAGGATGAAATAAATCATCAGGGAGTTCTCCGTGAGCATCGTGCGCGCTCCAAATCCAGAGTTGAGCCGTGGTCTCGGCACCCAGCCAGCCGCCTTCTCTTCTTGGGGCAGTCGGAGTCCAGCGCGCTATCGAAGGGCACGTGGTGAACGCTCAGGACGTGTCTCTTGAGCTTCGACTTATGCGTCGCTCCGTACGAGCAGTCACTGCATGGGAAGGGCTTTTCCTCTGGAACACAAGACATCCACCGTTGAGCACACGCACGCGCTAATACATAATTTATTTATCACCATGCAGTGGATGCCATAGCATTACTATGTATATGGGACGTTTTATCAATCACGGTTGCTGACCACAGGCCCAAAGGCCCAAAATGCCAAATGGCCAGCAACAAATACCTCCGATTAGCACGGTTGGCTACGTATGGTACGAAAGAAGTTCAACATACGTACAAATAGTAGAAAAGCAAGATACTGATTTCCTGAAAAATATCATAATACATTTTTGAGGCTTATTTTGAAGCCCCAACATTTTGCACTTCTTCGTGTGGTTGATGTTGATGCAGAGCAACAACTATAATTTAACATTGAGGTGGTTGAGCCAGATTATTCTATTACAGCTCATTAATTACACAATAATTACCTGCAATAGAACGAGTAAATACACATGGAAGTTAGGTGTTAGTACAATGAAGAGGAAATTCCCATTGTGGAAATGACTCGGTCTATACATTCAAAAATGTTCCCTAAATTTACCCACTTGTTTAAGTAAAATTTACCCCGGTTAAGAAATAGATACTTCTTGGAATTTGTCAAGCAATGTATTTTGCTCAGTTTCCTTCCAATGGTGCTATTGGCTCCATGTCATGAGATGAAGTATCCCTGTGCAACTCTCACACAGCAGTGAACCACCTCATGTAAGGGAACAGCTCGTGGAAGGAGATATCATTGCACTACTCATGACATCCCTTCGTGACCGTTTTTTATCCACTAGGAGGTTATTGCAATTTCCTACACATCACGCGACATCAGAAGTGTTTGCTGGAAGAAGTTTGGTAACTGGATAAGACCATCAATGAGAAGCCAGTTTAATCATGGCTTGGTGACTGAAACCCAGAGTTTCACGGTTTAACCCAACATCCGAGCAGCACCACATCAGATCTCTAGACTCCTCAGCGCAGGCATACAGATATAGTCAACATATGCGTACATTAACTAATTTGTGAAATTATGAATTACATCCAAATGAAATGTATTGTGTGCATTACTAGGACGTACCTAAAGGTGCCAGGTTGGGTTCATCCACCTTGGGGATGCTCTGCTCCACGCAGCCTCCTGCTTCCGTGCAGTCCATCCTCTTGATGTCCGAATTCTGGCTGTTGCTACTGCTGCAATTGGTGACGCTGGTGGTGGTCTTCTTTCTTTTAATGGGCTTAGGTCTACTTCGCTTTTCCTTCTTCTTCTGCTGCAAGGCCATCAACACTTTCATGCTCGTCATAGGATCGAGAGCAGCGTATGGTTTATTCTCACTGACTGGTGAAGCAGTTTGTTGACGTGGAACTAGGCCAAAGCATTCAAGAAAATTGGATTTCATGTCATTTATCTTAACGCCGCTATCTTTGTCGAAGTGTAATCATGTTCAGGCTTCGGTCTGTACAAGAACTGTGCGTGAAGACTTTCATGAGTTTTAAGGATTTCAATAGGACTTAAAAATCCGCAGACTGAGCACATCTCATAGGGCGACGGTGGATTCAACACCGCATTGGCAAAACTGCCGTTATTCACCAAGCCTGGTGCACCCTTTATCATGTAATCCTTCTCATGGGTCTTCAAATGCCTTTTTAATTTTCCTAGCTGATCAAACCTTTTTCCGCATATGCCGCACCATTGATCACGGGTCTCCTTGTGCGTTCTTACGTGGGCTTCTAGGCACCATGCCAGCTGGATTTTTTTCCCACAGACGTCACAAGAGATGAGTTTTTTCGTTCTTGTAATTCTACCGGATTGAGGTGGGGTTGAGACGGGTGCTGGTGAAGTGCCATCGATGGTAAAGGCAATTCTCCCAGCACCACCTTGACTCGCAGCGGAGTTGCTCTCGCACATCTGAAACAAAAGACAAAGGTCACGCGCATGACACCCGTGTCACGAGTGTACTCACAAAGGCATACTTAAGGTGACATAAGATTCATATATACTACAACTCATTATACCAGAACTCCACAATATTGCAGTTCCTATCATGTACGATTTTACTCCTCTTATCCACCCAAATAAGATTTTGTTTAACAACAATGACGAACTACCTCCATTTTCCTAATGTTGCCCACCAAATAGGCCTTTCTGAATATACACACCAACAATATAATGATGGCACCACACGTTCACTCCACTATTCACAACACTCTGACTCGCAATCTCCATATAAGATTGTAATATCATTTCTGTACGAGGGCCCGTCAAAAAGTTTTGAGAATGGACACTTTTTTTTACAAACAACTACGTCAAATAGTCTTCAATAAAAGTACAGTATAGTACTATTAATGGCACTTATAACTGAACGTCATTATCTCTCATGCTAATTATTACAATGTTAACTAGTTACCCAGGAAAGCTTCATTGAGTCTAAGTACTGCATTTTCAGAAAGGTCCCATTGCATTGAGATGTTTGTGTGAGTGGAACCCAGAGAGACCCCACCTTGCATATGGGGAAATAACACAACTTCACACAGATGGATTCAACCCACAAGCTCAAAGCATTCCTTGTTTAACAAAGTATTCAGCGTAATGTTTAATATAATTTATTTGGTAATATATAGTATCGTAATTGTATAGTCAATATATAGCAGTGTGGTATACAGTAGGGTTGGTAAAATAATACAGTGTAATATTATTATAATCTAAGGTATAGGGTAGTATATAGTAACGCTGCGTATAATTCAATGTTGGGGTCTGTCTATGGCAGTTTATAATAAAACATTATTTGGAGGCATATTATAATAATTTTTGCGACATAGAAGTGTAATGTATAATGACGTATTGTTAGTAGCTCAGCTTAGTGGAGAATTTATTGAGTACATTGATTATATTGATGTAGTTTATATTTAGTTCTTTCACATCGGTTTGTTGTATGATAGTTGGGTAGTTGCAGTTCTTTAGCGTCAATATACTAAATGCCTCAGTTGATATATAAACTCTGACTTTAACATAGCTACTTCCGTGACAAGTTACATGCTAATTCCTCGCATTAACATCATGCTAATCTCCCAGTTACATGCTAATTTCTGACGTTAACATCCTGCTAATATCTCACATTAACACAGCTACTTCAATGCTAAATTATTCTGTTGATATGTAAACTCCTTTGTCAAGGCGCTCTGCTCCTCCCACCCAGCTTAAAATACGCTGCCAAGCTTAGCAGTGTTCATTGGAGCGCTGTCTTTCCGACAGTTCTGTTTCTTCACCTGAGGAAGGCTACTTGTGTTGTGGCCGAAACGTCGTGAGAATTTTATTGTTTAATTTAATTATTTTATTATTTCCCTTCGACGTGACTTTACCGAAGAACCAAGAAGATGAATCCCTGCAGTCACGAAAGCTTTAAATCGAAATTTATTCAAATCAAGTTGTTTTCTTTTTACCACAGTACTTTATGGAATCCTGAAGAATAAATGCAATTTTAGAAGTATTAAACTACACTTGAAGATGTGTGAGAATGTAATTCTGCAGATGCAAGCACAGGCAAACTCGTATCTGCATATACAAGCTTCTGGGCCTCCTCACTTCACCAAACCCGCATTGACCGGCATGGTGAAGTATGGTTAAACAACTCCCACGAACGACATGGTGTGGGGGAGGCCTCTATCAAAACGCTGGATCGACAAAGGGCTGATACATGTCACGACATTGTTTGTTAAGATCGTTCTCTCGTCAGCACAAGCCGTCTATGTGGACAATAGAGGACACGACACACGTGTACACGATGTTTGTGTGCGTATATTCAGCGTGTGTATCACGTAATAATTATATAAGGTCGCGATTATGCTCAAAACGAACCAAATGTATAACATCACGAATAACTTTGGAAGTCTCCAGAGCCTGAACAATATTTGAAGTAGACACTGACCCAGTTACTATTAATAGCTCAGATGTGTAGGCTTTGACTTTAACATAGCCATTTCTGTGACCAGTCACAAGCTAATCACTCAGTTATTTCAATGCTAAATTCTCCTAGTTATTTCAATGCTAAATTTTCCTGTTTGATTTTTACTAGGTGCCTCTGTGAATGTGTATGCTTTGACTTTAACATAGCCATTTCTGTGACCAGTCACAAGCTAATCACTCAGCTATTTCAATGCTAAATTCTATGCTAATTCATTTGTCAAGGGGTGCCTCTGTGGATGTGTATGCTTTGACTTTAACATAGCCATATCTGTGACCAGTCATAAGCTAATCACTCAGCCATTTCAATGCTAAATTCAATGCTAATTCCTTTGTCAAGGCGCTTTATTTCTTCTCACACAGCTTAAAGGTCTCGATCTGAGCTTGGCTTTGTTCGCTCCAGCGCTGTCCTCCAGACAGTCTCGTCCCTTCACCTGATGAAGGCCGCTTGTGTTGTGGCCGAAACGTCGTGAGAATTTTATTGTGTCATTTTATTTTTTCAATTTATTATTTTATTCTCATGCTACGTGACTTTACCGAAAGAACCAAAGAAGATGAACCAAGATTATGGCGTGTAGATGCTGCCATCTGCCGGCCACCAACGTGGCGTGTAGATTCTGCAAATTGAAAAATTAAAATAATAAATTGAAAATAATAAGCAAAAATCCAGATTCATATTCTTGGTTCTTTCGGTAAAGTCACGTAGATTTAAAAATAATGAAATAACTTTAACAAAAAATAAATCGGAAATAATAAAATTACTTTTATTTGTAATTTTTAAATTGGCATAATCTACACGCCATATTCTTGGTTCTTTCGGTAAAGTGACGTCGATTTGAAAATAAAAATAAAATAATTAAATGAAAATCATGAATTGTTATTATTATATTTTGATTTAAAGCTTTCGTGACTGCAGTGATTCATATTATTGGTTCTTTCAGTAAAGTCACGTAGAAGGGAAACAATAAAATAAAATAAATATTTTTAAAAATATTATTTAAATTTTTACTTTTCTTTTATTATTTATATTTTCTATCTACGTGACTTTACCCAAAGAACTAAGAATATAGCGTGTAGATTCTGCCAATTTAAAAATACAAAAAAATAAATGGAAAATAATAAAAGCTTTTATTATTTTCAATTTATAATTATAAAATCTAAATTTTGTTTCATTTTTTTTTATCTCTGTGACTTTACCGAAAGAACCAAGAATATGAATGTGGGTTTTTTGCTTTTATTATATTCCATTTCACACTTTTTATTTGATTTGATTTGATTATTTTTTTTATTTTCTATCGACGTGGCTTTACCGATAGAACCAAGAATATGGCGTGTAGATGCTGCCAATTTAGAAATTAAAATAGATTGAAAATAATAATCAAAATCCAGATTCATATTCTTGGTTCTTTCGGTAAAGCCATGTAGGTTGAAAATAAAAATCATAAAATTAAATAAAAAATACAAAAGATAAATGGAAAATAATGAAAGCTTTTATTATTTTTAATTTATTATTTTAATTTGTATTTTTTTTTAATTGGCAGAATCTACACGCCATATTCTTGGTTCTTTCGGTAAAGTAACGTCGATTTGAAAATGAAAATAATAGAATTAAATGAAAAAATACTAAATCATGATTTTTTTTACTTTTCTTTATTATTTATATTTTACCCAAAGAACCAAGAATCTGGCGTGTAGATGCTGCCACCTGCCAACGTTGTTGGCCACCAGATGGCAACATCTACACGCCATATTATTGCTTCCTTCGGTAAAGTCACGTAGATAGAAAATAATAATAAAATTTAAAAAATGAAAATTATGAAAGCTTTTATTATTTTTCAATTTATTATTTGTATTTTTAAATTTAATTATATTATTTTTATTTTAAAATCTACGTGACTTTAACGAAAAAACCAAGAATTCGGCGTGTAGATGTTGCCACCTGCCGGCCACCAACGTGGCGTGTAGATTCTGCCAATTTAAAAATTAAAATAATAAATTGAATATAACAAAAGCTTAAATAATATTAAAAGCTTTTATTCAATTGATTATTTTAAAATTGTATTTTTTTTTATCTCCGTGACTTTACCGAATAAACCAAGAATATGAATGTGGGTTTTTTGCTTTTATTATTTAAAATTTCACATTTTACTTTGATTTGATATTTTTTTTATTTTCTATGGACGTGACTTTACCGAAAGAACCAAGAATATGAATTCCTGAAGTCACGAAAGTTTGTCACAATCTACACCCAACAATGGTGGCCAGCAGTTGGCAGCATCTACACGCCAGATTATTGCTTCCTTCGGTAAAGTCATAATACTGGTAGGAACGAAGTTGTAAACTGAGTGTACCAGCCTGCAATAGATGAATGTGTCCGTCCGTCCCCTTTCAATACTTTAACGAAGTGAAATCTCGTGCTGTTGGGTGTAAAATCAGCAATAGGCAGCGCAGAGACTTGCCCTACCAGCCCACCCTGCAGGGACCTGTTAATAAAATTTAAATAATAAATTGAAAATAATAAAAGCTTTTATTTTCAATTTATGTTAAAATAATAAAAGCTTTTATTATTTTCAATTTATTATTTGTATTTTATTTTTTTGTATGTTAAAATTTCAAATAATAAATTGAAAATAATAAAGCTTTTATTCGTTTAAATATTATAATTTATATTTTGTAATTAAATTTAATTATTTTTATTTTCAAATCTACGTGACTTTACCTGAAGAACCAAGAATATGGCGTGTAGATTCTGCCAATTTAAAAATTAAATAATACATTTTTAATAATAAAAGCTTTCATTATTTCAAAAAAAATTATTTTTAATTTAAAAAGCTTTTAGTATAGCTTTTATTATAATATCATAATATTATAATCAAAGCTTTTATTATTTTAGGATTCTCCTCCACGGCGGCCTTTGTCTCCCCCAGTAGCGATGTTTACGACACACCGCACCAGGTACTCATCTGAGGCTGAGTCGACCTCACACTCTCTTACTGTCTCAAAACAACAACCGCCATACGCCACTAAGTGGCGGTGACGTCACCACGACGCTTATGCCAGGCTATGTGCACCTTGAGGCTACGTGAAGTGTCGATCGCCGGCTGGCAGGAGGTCACGGGGCAGACCCAGGTGCCACTGGTCGACTGACTGAGATGACTGAGATTACTGGCTGATGCACCACCTGTGCCCCCTACTGTGCCAACTTGCTGAGCTTTAGCCACCCGACGCTCCGCTCGTTTTTCTGAGCGTCGCTCCTCCGCCCTCCGTTGTTGTTGGAGGGAGACTGCCTCCAACTGTCCAGTAGAGACACCGCTGGTACCAGTCATTGGCAAGTCCACTCAGCTCCACATCCTCCTCTACCACATCACTCCATCTCTTCTCTAGTCCGTGCCACGCCCGTTTAGCTCCCTCGATCCGGCCGAAAAAAAGCTGTTTGGGCATGCGGTGATTGGGCATGCGGGCTACATGGCCCAGCCAACGCAGCCTTGCCTGCTGGAGGAGCTCACCGATGGGACTTTGTCCAGATCTTTCGAGGATTTGTGAGCTCCTCACACAATCCAGCCTGGTTAAACCCAGGATTGATCGTAGGCAGGCCAGCCTAAATGTTTCTAACCGGTGAAGATGCTGCATTAGGGGGGTCCACGTTTTGCAAGCGTAGAGAAGGGAGGGAATGACTGTGGCCGAGAAGAACCGAAGCTTCATGCGGAGCGACAGACCAGGTAGCTTCCACACAACGTTACGCAACCGATGAAAAGATAATTCGGAGAGAGACCTCTGCTGTTAAACCGGAGCCGATCATGAGCACACTGCCCAGGTATGGAAAACTCTCCACTCTCTCCCCAACTGCCCCATCACCGATTGGGAGTTGTGGGGGTAGAGTGCCCGATGGCACAAAATACCCAGGCAGGTGCTTCGTTTTGGTTGGGCTGATGGTAAGGCCCCACCTCTTAGTGGCACACTCCAGTTTCAGCAGCAGCGCCTCCAACTCCTCCTCTGAATGAGCAGCAATTACCAGGTCGTCGGCATACATAATGTGGTTGACCAATAGGGAGACATCCCTTGACCGCACCTGGGCATCGATCAGCCTCCGATTGTATCTGTACCAGACGTAAATTCCTCTGGTACAGCTACTGAAGGCTTCACGAACTATGTGGTCGAAATAGATGTTAAATAATGTTGGAGCTAGAGGACATCCCTGTCGCAGGGAATGGCTCTGACTCCCGGCTATGTAGTTTTACTCGGGTCTGCTCACCATCATGAAGGTCCTTAATGAGTGTGAGCAGAGGGTCAGGGACTCTAAAAGCACGAAAAACAACCCAGAGCCCAGGCCTACTGATGGTATCATAGGCCTTAACCAGGTCAATAAAGCAGAGATGTAGGTCTAGTTGGAATTCCCTCCACCTCTGCTGTAGCAGACGGACAGAAAATATGACATTTTTGCAGGACCGCCCTTTCTTGAAACCGCATTGGGGCTCTGCAAGCCTCTCCTTAACGTACCTAGCAAGGCGATGTTGAATAATCCTTGCCAGGACCTTTCCCGGCACACTGAGGAGTTAGATGCCCCTGTAGTTGTTACAGTCTGTGCGGTCCCCCTTCTTAAAGAGGGGGACCGCCAGGGCATCCTTCCAATCCTGCGGAACCCGTCCAGTGGCCCAGACTGTTGTTATGATGTCATGTAGGGCAGTCTACGCACAAACGCCACCCTCCCTCAGCATTTCGCTTTGGAGATCATCTCTGCTCGGTGCCTTTCCTGTTCTCGGACTCTGGATCGCCCTCAGTACTTCCTCAACGGATGGTACCTCAGCCAGCCACTCACAGAGGGTGACTTCCTCCTCCAATATTTGAGGCACCGCATCCTCAGCAGGGTCATCCCCACTTTGTCCCATGATGTTTTCCAGGCTGAGGGATTCCCCCTCCCCCAGGACCTCACAGAAATGCTCAGCAAATCTGCAAACCTGTCGCTGGGGGTCGGAGATTGGATCACCCTTCGTTCCCCTAATGATGGTGTAGTGGGTATAAATTGACGAATAAACTTCTGAGCCAACACGATATTTATTGTCTTGGCCCCTTTTTGGGCCATGGACATTAGCCCTGGCGTGATAGCGCTTCCGCCCCCTATTGACGATAAGGGGAAGCTACCAGCCCACAGAGTGGTGAGTGACGATTACCTCTACAATGGTAATAGGTGTGGCGCTGTAGGTTACTTTTTTGATGGAGTTAAATAGGAATTTGTGATCGCGGGCCATTGAGGCAGACTCCATCTCCTCAGCAACCCGCGACCACCCCCCATCCTTGCAGCGCCTCACGGCTCTCCGAACCTCCGAGCGAAGGCTGCGGTAAGCCTCCTCATTCTCTGACGTGGGATGCTGTAGACGATTAGAGTGGGCCTGTCGCTTTTTCTCAACAATCCTGAACACCTCCTCTGTCAGCCAGGATCTCTGGGGAGGTCTGGACCGCGTACACAAAGCAGTCATTGCAGCTGCATGAGTCACAGGCCTAAACCTCCCCCATTTACCCTCGACATCAGGAGGAGTGGGGGACGATGCTGTCTCACTCACACTCATTCACAGCGCGAGGCCGACTCATTACATCTCGCGGAGGATCGCGCTGCTGAACAAAAAAAGTTCCGCGGTTTCAGTTTGCAAGCGTGAGTTTGCGTTTTAAGGCGATGGGGGCCGTCCATAAATGACGTCACACACCTGGGGAGGGGGGGGGGTCAGACATTTGTGACGAGGGGGGGGGTTGAGAAATGTGACGTCACATCAAAATGCGCAACTTTAAATAAATATAAACAACACGTTCTATTTAGTTAAATAGACTTTTTAATAAATGTTTTCTCCTACAACATCAGAGTGCAGCGCCACATTAAATACAATGACAATAGTTTAAAGCGATTTGAAGCATGTTATATTTTCAAAATGGAAATATGGTTTTGGGGGGGGGGGGCAGAGCTTTGTGACGTCAGCGAGCTCCGCGGCGGGAGCGAGCTCCGCGGCGGGAGCGAGCTCCGCGGCGGGAGCGAGCTCCGCGGCGGGAGCGAGCTCCGCGGCGGGAGCGAGCTCCGCGGCGGGAGCGAGCTCCTAGCGGGAGCGAGCTCCGTGACGGGAGCGAGCTCCGCGGCGGGAGCGAGCTCCGCGGCGGGAGCGAGCTCCGCACCCGAACGCGTTGGCACGGCCATCTTTTGGATCGCTAACACGGCTGCTTTTGTCACACGTGGACATGCTACCACCGGCATGACTGCATCGACTTGCTCATCTCTCATTGCCTTCAACATGATATTCTCATTGACTTCGTTCATGTACTTTTACATGCTTTTCTCTTTAACTTTAACATGCCACTCTTGGTTACACATAGACTGACATTAACTTACTAATTTTTTCATTAACTTTTACATGCTTCTCTCATTAAAACACATTCTCTCTCTCTCTCTCTCCCGCCAGCCATTCTTATGCTAAGTTCATTAACTTTAACATACCACGCTATTTATTACACGTAGACTGTCATCGACTTGCTCATCTCTCATTGACTTTAACATGATATTCTCATTAACTTCGCTCATTGACTTTGACATACTTTTCTCATCAACTTTAACATGCTATTCTTGGTTACACATAGACTGACATTAACTTGCTATTTTTTTCACTAACTTTTACATGCATCTCTTATCAAAATACATATGCTAATCCTACATGCTAATCTGAACTCTTCTGCGCTACGGAAGCAAATTGACTTTGCACTATAATCCAACATGCTCATCTAAGTTCATTTCCTTTAACATGGCACGCTATTTATTACCTTTACACTATAATAACCCATTAGCACTACTTTGGCTACCTTTGTTCTCAAAAACTTATATAAACTCTTGCTGGTAACAGCTTCTCTTCACAAGGCAGCAGACATCGTGCTGCTCGCAGCAGACATCGCGGCTGTCGCGATTTTCACCTGAAGACGATGGCTTGTGTTGCTATCGAAACGTCGTGATTTATTTTGTTTTATTTCTACCAAAGTGACTTTACCGAAAGAACCAAAGAGTATGGATTCCTGCAGTCACAAAAGCTTCAAATCAAGATCGGTTTGAATTATTTATCGAGTGTGGGTAGAATCTGTGCAGAGTTGTGATGTTTCCCCATGTGCAAGGTGGGGGTCTCTCTGGGTTCAACTCACACAGAGCCAAACGCTCATTAATATAATTGCCAAATATCTCATTGCAATGAGAAACTTCTGAAAAAAAATCAGTCTTTACACTCAATGAGGCTTTCCTGGGTAAATAGTTAATATTGTAATAATTAAAATGAGCAATAATGAACTTCACTTATGAGTGCCACGAATAGTATTATACTGGACTTTTAATTAAGACTATTTAACGTAGTTTTTTGGAAAAAGTGTCCATTCTCAACACTTTTTGACGGGCCCTCATGCAGAAATTATATTGCAATCTTACATGAGGATTGGGAGTCAAGTGTGTCATGAATAGCGACTGAACGTATGGTGCCATAATTCGCTTGCTGTTGTGTATATACAAAAAGGATCTCTGGTGGGTAACATTTGGAAAATGGAGATAGTCATTGTTGTTCATATACAAAATCTTATTTGGGTGATAATTTGAAGCTTTTGTGACTGCAGAAATCCATACGCTTTGGTTCTTTCGGTAAAGTCACGTAGGTAGAAAAATAAAAGAAAAAATAACATATAACGATGTTTCTATCGCAACACAAGCGGTCGTCCTCAGGTGGAAAAAATAATCCGTTGCATCTCCGACCAGCGCCACCTAGCCAGTGAACTGGAGCACATATGAAGTGGGTAAATAATCGGCGGAGAACTTCTTGCGAGGCAACACGATATTTATTAACACTATTTTACAGGGTCCCTAACACAAAGGGGTAGCGGCCCCTTCACCCGATACCTGGGGAGGTATGGCCTCCGGACTACACGGGCCCTAACACTGGGAACCCGTTAATTCCCCGTCCTCCGGCTGAGGGCCCTAGGGGAGGCTATGCTGACCCGACCGTGCCAGGGTCTTCGGGTCCTGACCACTGGCCTCACTAAGCTCCGACCCTTGAAAGGACGACGGAGCTTGGGGTCCAGGGTCCTAACTTCAGCCCAGGTCTTCAGCCTTCGGCTTGGAGATGACTGAGCCGGACCCTTGAGAGGTCCGGCTTATATACTGGTTCGTGGCTTGCTCCGCCCTAGCCACGCCTCCCTTCCAGAACTTTCTGGAAGGTGACATCATCTCCCAGTCCCCCCTCCCAGGGTCCGGGGAATGTGTCTCAGGATCCGCTTCCCAGGGATTGTCGTTGGCCCCTTGGGCCATAGTCATTAACAGTGGCGTGATAGAGCTTCTGCCCCCTGTTGACGAGAAGTGGGAGCTACTCGCTAACAGGATGGGGAGTGCCGATTAATGCCTCTACACATACACCAAGCCCTCAAGATGAATGAATACTCAGACTGCACAATCCGCAAAGCTGTATCTCCAGCCATGGGGAGACAACCATCTGAGGGCCCAATCAAAACCATCACCTTGCCATACATAGCACGTGTCACCAAAAATATTTCCAAAATCTTAAACAAACACAAGATCCAGGTCCGATTCAATACAGTACACAAAATCCATGACATGTCTCGGACCGTGTTCGCGAACACAAGGCAGATTTGAAACACGGCAGAACCAATACCTCTGCCGTGGATGATCATTGTTATAATGCAGTGGGCTCGCACGATATTATTTTTTCCGAGACCTCCCATCTACGTGTAACCGGCCTCTGTTCTCCAATCCACGTATTCTTCCGCTCTGCCTTTCTCAGTGTTCCATAATAACGATTTTTTTTATTACGCGTTTAATTTGGTTTGCCGCTAAATTTGGTAAATTCCAACTGTGGGTGGCTTTATATATTTAGCCAAAACTTTTAGTTTCACGATTAACAACATGCGACTCATCTCCCTGGGCCTGCCTGAGCTACTGCTCTCTGGGCCTGCCTGAGCTGCTGCTCCCTGTGTCTACCTGAGCTGCTGCTCCCTTAGTCTACCTGAGCTGCTGCTCCCTGGGTCTACCTGAGCTGCTGCTCCCTGGGCCTGCCTGAGCTGCTACTCCCTGTGTCTACCTGAGCTACTGCTCCCTGGGCCTGCCTGAGCTGCTGCTCCCTGCGTCTGCCTGAGCTGCTGCTCCCTGGGCCTGTCTAAGCTGCTCCCCAGGTCTACCTGAGCTGCTGCTCCCTGAGTCTGCCTGAGCTGCTGCTCCCTGGGCCTGTCTAAGCTGCCCCCCAGGTCTACCTGAGCTGCTGCTCCCTGCGTCTACCTGAGCTGCTGCTCCCTGGATCTACCTGAGCTGCTACTCCCTGCGTCTACCTGAGCTGCTGCTCCCTGGGTCTACCTGAGCTGCTGCTCCCTGGGTCTACCTGAGCTGCTGCTCCCTGGGTCTACCTGAGCTGCTGCTCCCTGCGTCTACCTGAGCTGCTGCTCCCTGCGTCTACCTGAGCTGCTGCTCCCTGGGTCTACCTGAGCTGCTGCTCCCTGGGTCTACCTGAGCTGCTGCTCCCTGGGTCTACCTGAGCTGCTGCTCCCTGGGTCTACCTGAGCTGCTGCTCCCTGGGCCTACCTGAGCTGCTGCTCCCTGGGTCTGCCTGAGCTGCTACTCTCTGGGTCTACCTGAGCTGCTCCCACGGCTCCCGTCACGCAGCGGTCGCAGCGCCACCATCGAGAAGCCGGAGCGGCGCCTGGGAGCCGTGGACGCCCTCCCATTTACAAGACACCAGGCATCTGGGTACAAGCTAGTGCTAGCTCCACACCTGGATTCCACCACTCCACTCCACCACCAACTTCCACTCAATCAACAACCACCTTCATTTGGACGGCATTGACATTCACCGAGAAACTGGACTAATTCGCCGTCCGCTTCACAAAGGCTCTGGTCCTGTTTGCGCCCCACAACTTCCGCAATACGTCATCACAACATACGACACGTGCACCTAACCAATCTCCGCCCCGTCCCTCGGTCCTCTCAATTCACCACGAAGCAAAGTCACCTGAAACTGGCTTTGCTCAACACCCGCTCACTAAACAATAAAAGCCTCATTTTAAATGAATTCATTACTGACAATAACCTGGATTTTCTCTGTATCACTGAAACTTGGCATAAACCTACGGACTATTTCGCACTCAACAGGACTACACCTACAGGATATACATACATGGACAAACTCCGATCTGAGGGGCGAGGAGGTGGTGTCGCTGCAGTGTACAGAAAGGACATTAAAACATCCACCATCTCCATCCCTGCTGTTCACTCCTTTGAACACATTACTTTCAAACTCTCTGGTCCCACTCCTCTGGTCACTGCCATAATCTACCGACCCCCCAAACCAAATCCTTCCTTTCTCTCTGACTTTTTAACTCAGTTATCTGCCATCTCACCTTCTGTTCTGCTCCTGGGAGATTTCAACATCCACATTGACATTGACTGTAAATTTGCTATTGAATTCCTGGAACTGCTACACTGCTTCAATTTCACCCAACATCTCAACTTTCCAACCCACAGCCGTGGTCACATTTTGGATCTGGTCTGCTCTACTGGTCTCACCATACCGCTCCCCGAGCCCCACAACCTCAACATCTCGGACCACCTGGCAATCACCATGAACATTGATCTCCCCATTTCTACAACTAAGGACAAAAGGACAACTTCTTTCAGAAATCTTAAATCCATCTCTAGTCCTGCCCTTTCAGCCTCTCTTGCCAGCAAAGTATCCTCCTTCCCCCCACAAATGACTGACAACCCTTCCGATCTCACCAACTACTACAATGAAACACTTTCCACCAGTCTCGATCATCTGGCTCCCATCAAAACTAAAACTGTCTCATTCACTCACTCTGCTCCCTGGTACACTCCTATTCTGCACAAAATGAAATCCCGTAAGCGTCAGCTTGAAAGGCTCCATAAGAAAACTGGTTTAACTGTTCATCTACAAGCTTACACAGATTACCTTCAGCAGTATAAGGAAGCTCTTAACACTACCCGGTCCACCTACTACTCACACCTCATACATTCTGGTTCTACCAACCCAAAGGCTCTTTTCTACACAGTAAATACACTTCTCAAACCCAATGACAATATCGTCAACTCATTCACAACTATTAAATGCAACACCGTTCTATCATTCTTTCAGACCAAAATTGACACCATTTACACCAACCTGTCCTCTTCTTCTGCTTCCACTGTCTGCTCTGTCATTCCATCATTTGTTCCCCCCCACCACACCTCTCAGCCACTGCCTCAGTTCTCCCCACGGTCGCCGGGGGAGCTGTCTAAAATCTTGACAGGGATGAAAACATCAACATGTGTCCTGGACCCCATCCCATCCCACCTCATCAAAGACTGTTTACCAGCTATCTCCACACTCATCACAAAAATCATTAACTCCTCTCTCAGCTCTGGCTCAATCCCACGTTCACTCAAACTGGCTGCTGTCACCCCCATTCTCAGAAAACCTGGACTTGACCCCAACATTATGTCAAACTTTCGGCCCATTGCCAATCTCCCCTTTCTGTCTAAGATACTGGAATGCACTGTCGCCAAACAACTCAAAACCCACCTCTCCTCAAATGACCTGTTCGAACCATTTCAATCCGGCTTCCGTTCACAACACAGCACTGAAACAGCCCTCCTCAGAGTTACCAACGACATCCTCCTCTCGGCAGACTCTGATGATAGGATCTGCACTATTGAGGAGTTCTGTTATATTGAGGAGTTCTGTTATAATGAATCTGTTATAATGAATCTTGCCACCTTATGTATGCCTTTGTGAGTCCACATATGACACAGGTGTAATGCGCTTGACCATTGTCTTTTGTTTCAGATGTGCGAGAGCAACTCTGCTGCGAGTCATGGTGGTGCTGGGAGAATTGCCTTTACCATCGATGGCACTTCACCAGCACCCGTCTCGACCCCACCTCAATCCGGTAGAGTTACAAGAGCGAAAAAACTCATCTCTTGTGACGTCTGTGGGAAAAAATTCCAACTGGCATGGTGCCTAGAAGCCCAAGTAAGAACGCACAAGGAGACCCATGACCAATGGTGCGGCATATGCGGACGAAGCTTTGATCAGCAAGGAAAATTCAAAAGGCATATGAAGACCCACGAAAAGGATTACATGATAAAGGGTGCACCAGGCTTGGTGAATAACGGCAGTTTTGCCAATGCGGTGTTGAATCCGATAGAGTCACTAGAATCCGATAGTCACTAGAGTGAGAAAACGAATCTCTTGCGACGTCTGCAGGAAAACATTCCAACTGGCATGGTGCCTAGAGTCCCACATGAGAATGCACAAGACCGGTGGTCAAAGCTGCAACATCTGCGATCAAAGCTTTGATCGGCCCTAGAAACTCAGAAGGCATATGGAGACCCACGGAAAGAACTCAAGGGGCGCACGTGGCATGGTGAATGACGGCAATTTTGCCAATGCGGTGTTGAAGGTGTGTCAGAGCTACTCGGCTGCGAGTCGTGGTGCTGGAAGAATTGCCTTTGCCATGGATGGCACCAGCAGCAACAGCAGCTTATCGAGTCCTGGTGGTGTGGAGGCAGAGTTGCAGACAATGCCACCTTCTGCAAAGGGTGCACCTGCGTGCAACGAAGTTGTTGCTATCACAGCAACCGCGCATGGAACCAAGGCGCCTGCTGGGAAACGCCACGCCTGACCAGCGCCCGTCTCGACTCCACCTCACTCCCATAGTCACTAGAGTGAGAAAACAAATGTCTTGCCAAGTCTGTGGGAAAGCATTCCAACTGCCATCATGCCTAGAGTCCCACATGAGAACGGACAAAGAGACCCCTGACCAATGGCATCTGCGGTCGAAACTTTGATCAGCCAGGCAAATTCAGAAGGCATATGGAAACCTACGAAAAGGACTATTGGATATTTCTTTGCTGTCCTATTACTGAAGCTATCAACAGAAGGTGTGTACCGGATTAATTTCACTTGTGGCAAATGCTATGTAGGGCAAACAGGACGAATGATCAGCACGAGACTAAAAGAACACCACAGAAATATGAAATGCTCACAAATACAACTGTCAGCAGTAGCAGAACACGCGTGCCCACAAGGACACTCAATTGATTTTTATAATGTTGAAGTTCTGTGCGAAACTTGTTACTACTGGCCAAGACTAATTACAGAATCTATCGAAATTTAAAGAAATAAAAATAATTGTAATCGTTTGGATAGCTACCGACTTAGTGCTGCATAGAAGAGAATACTCAAATTACCGTTTGTACGGCTATTTTAGTACACACAATGGACACTAAGTACAAGATCAATGGGCTAGCATAATGTGCATGTATAATGTACGTTGATTCATTAATCCCCCCCTCCCCCACTTTGCGCTCAAAGAGAGCACAAGTGTTGTCACCACATCTACGCCTCTATATAAGGAATTAAACAGGTGGACTTCTCCCAAACCTTGCTGTTGCCTGATGAAGGTAGTTGTAATTACTGAAACGCCGTACTCTGATAGTAAATGTTGTGGCTTGGCTCTCCAACACACCACACACCGGTGTGCTGTACTAGTGATGAATTGGCATGTTCTGTTTACGTGACAACCCTTACTAGTTGGCTGTCGGGTGGTGGCGGATTTAACGACACATTTATATATTTACGCGATCCAACCCATAAAACCTGTATTATGGATATTTATCGCGAAAGCGTACGTGTTAAACTGCCATGTATTTTTTCGTCTATTGCTGTATTTTCTTACGTGCAATATATTTAATAAACCGTCCTAATTTATTCGTATTTTTGTTCATAGTTATATCATTGTTGCGCGTGCGGTGTGGTCAGTGGATATTGTTCAGTGGGTCAAACCGAGACAAATATTTTTGCAGCGGCTATGGCTGCACATTGCAACAGCGCATTCCGAATGGTGTAGAACGCATCGCCCATAATCTGTATCTGTGTGCAAACACCAGGTATGGTTGGTAAGAAACACGTTTGGTTTTAAATGAATAGAACTCGAGCTTCAGCCATATTGTTCATTATAGACCCCACTTTGTAAGATTTAATCACGCAAACCTTGCGCCTGATTCATTTGAGTCGGTGTGCTCATGAGCAACAGGGCATTTGTGGCAAGGTGTTAATGTACCACAGATTAGCACGGTTGGCTACGTACACTGCGAAAGAAGTTCAACACATATTCTTTGGGTCTTTCCGTAAAGTCACGTAGATAGAACAATAAAATAATAAAAATAAAGTGAATAAAAAAGTAAAATATATCACGACGTTTCGATCGCAACACAAGCAATCGTCATCAGGAGAAAAATGATGAAGATTGCTTGTGTTGCGATCGAAACGTCGTGATATTTTTATTATTATTTTGTATTCACTTTATTTTTATTATTTTATTGTTCTATCTACGTGACTTTACCGAAAGACCCAAAAATATGAATTCCTGCAGTCACGAAAGCTTTAAGTCAAGATTCAAGTTCAACACACTTTCATACATTGTGGAAAGCGAGTATCCTCGCACGTACAATGCACTGGACCGCATGTTCATGTTAAGTGAGTCAAGGGCTTTATCACTGCCTACCTCATGATATAAATAATCTCAGGGAATTCAATTGCAAGTGTGCAATCTCCCTTCCGGTGGGCATCGAGGATGAGTCATACCCTGGCTTGCCAGGAGGCAGTGGAACACAACTGTGGAATCCTTTCCATCTGCACGGGATAGAACGTTGCCCCCTTGCTCACATTCGTTCGTTTTCTGCGAGTGTACTGGTTTCCCCCCACATGTAAACACTCAGTAAGTGGCTGCAAATATCGGAATGTAAAGAGAACCGCAGAGCTTGGGCAATTGTTGGGAGTGCCGGCTCACTGCCTGGCTGCTGTCTCCCCGCTCGTCTGTGGGAGACATATGGAGGTACTGAATAAGATTTATATTCTCTACATAACATGATTCCTATCTACACAAAGCACTCACCGCGTGGAGTACAGCAAGTGATATTCCACGAAATAAAAAAGAAACGTACATGACCAAAACAGAAGCCAATGGGTACAGCTGTGCATACACGTACACACATATACACGATTCCTACTGATGGAACGTATCACCACTGCCGGAGAGTCAAGGAATTGTCATGATTCAGGATCATGAATGCAAACTGTCCCCGTTCTCAAACCTGAGTACGATTTAAAAGGTCATAGAACGCCTTTGTCGGAAGCAATTACTTCCCCATGTCACTGCGATGGGCAGATTCATGCAATTGCAGTCGGCTTACATATTGTCAGTAGACCCCCCCATACGCAAGCGTACGCATTTGGGTTAACCCCTCCTCCCCCCTCCATGCATACATACTAAATGGATGCCCCCTAACAGCTACACCACCACTCCCCACACGAGACAAGCACGTGACTCTCGGTGTAAATGGAGCCGGAGCGCGAATACACGTGCCGATGCCCCAAGTACAGTTACCATCATTTCCACAACAGAGCAAACCCAGGCACATTTCTCAGCGAGCCCAGGTCTATTGTTAAAACTGTGCAGTTCACGGTGATAAAATTCAACCATAGCCATACCCGGGGTACCAGATCTCGACACAAATCAATTCCTGCTGCCACCCGAACACTGTCCGGGGGTCAAACGCGGACAGGTGGCAGCCCCAGTCGCGAGGCAACACATCTGCGCCGACTCACGGTAAACGTGTGCAGGGCCAGCAGGAAGAGCCCCGGGATCTCGGAGCGCAGCCACTGGTTCCACGCGCTGTCTCGGTCCACGTCCTCGCGTGACGACGACACTTCAAAATCACCTGACCGGAAGGAGGGAGGTGGGAGGGAGAGTAAGAAGGTACGAAGGGGAACCTTCTAACACTTTCACAGTGACGCGTTCTTCGCGCGCATCACCCTGCAGCCAACCTCTCTGCTCTCGTGTGTGAACGTGGGTCAGTTTGGTTTAATCGTTCAGAATGAATGGGGCATGAGCCTGGCCCTTGTGCAACTTATTATTTTCCATGAGATAATACCAAACACATCATTCATGTTTGTGTGTGTGTGGCCTGCAAGCAAAACCTACATGCTCTCGAGTCATATATCGGGAACAGTCACCGGTGGGAAAGCATTGCCGAATTCCTAGAAAGCCTCAGCTCTCTCCAACTTATTTTGAAAGCGTTTATGCATTAGTTCTGCCCGTACCTCTTTGTGCCTGTGTAGTGGGCAGGCAAGTGTGGTGGAGCAGCAGGTCCAGCACACGGGGTGTCCAGCAGAGGAGAGGAACTCCCCGGGGCCGTGGCCGGGGAAGCAGAGGTCGGCGGCGCTGGGAGCAGCGTCAGTTGCGCGGCGTCTGTGGGAGAAGGCACAGGCCTCTGCTGAAGATTATCATCCGCAGACACATCACACGGCTTGCCGGACACGTCACACACTCGGCCCTGTGATTGTGGAGGTGAGACAGGTTCGCGCGTGGCAACGAATGGCTTGTCGCTGGACAAACATCGACGGCAACATCGGGAGAACGCGGCACGAACTCGTGCAGAGTTTCTGGCACCGTATGAATTTACACTCCTTGTAGGTATGTGCGTTGAACCTCTTTCGCGCCGTACGTCAGCCAGCCGTGCTAATCGGAGGTGCAGATGGATGCAATTGAAGGAAGTGGAGCAGAGATTTCAAAATGAAACAAAAAAAATTGATACAGAAATTACACAAGTCCAGGGGACTTCACCAAGGCCGTGTTATCCCAGACTCTGACAGAGCACAAAGGAAGATTGGCAATGGCAAAAAATGGCTTCATAACTATCATTGTCAGATGGCACACTTGCATCTTCAGTCTTCAGTCAGCGTCAGTAATTTAAGAATGCACGCATGATGCGTGACACCAACTAAAATGGCATCGATGCTGACTAATCACATCCTCTCCAAGATGTGGAACTCAAGAGACAAGGATAGCCTCTTCCAAACAGGACTACCCTTGACAATTGAGTTGTTGCCTGGGTAAAAATAAAATGAACTAGGAGATTTCAACTTGAAAATCCAAACCATCGCACCAACAGTAATGGACGGAATCCTATATGAGGTGCACATTGCAGTAGCTTCAGGTGGACTCTGGTACCTGCTTTAACGTCTGTGTGAGAAGCATCTTCTCCCACTGAAATTCAAACAAAGTTGACAGTTAGACAGGACATGTTTTAAAACATCCGCAGTAAAATTCAAGTATGTATGCCATTAAAGTAAACTATTTTTATTTACCAGGTAAGGCCCATTGAGAGCTATATAGCTCTTTTTCAGAAGTGACCTGGCCACAAATTATAGCTTAACGAAATGGCTTATCACGTGGAAATTTATAGCAGCCAAATACTCTAAACGCATTACTTACAAATAGCTCACAAAGCAGTTATCCTCCCACTACCCTTGGGTTACCTCCTGTCCCGGTCCAGCCGAGATAGTCTGTGAATTGGCATCTGTGTTTGGGTGGCATGAATTAATTTGTACCGAGATCTGGTACCGGTACTGTGCTGAACTTTACTACTGCATGGTTGTTGACAGACCTAGACCGACTGAAACATAGGTCTGGGTTTGATCTCCATAGTGGAAAAGGTGGTAACCCGAAAACTAACCCAAACCCTTCCACATTTAACGATAAACACTTTCAAACCGAGTTCGCTCGGAAATGACCCCACTAAACCGCACGTATGTAAACGTTTGACTTCAGTGGTTCCTCCGCCGCGTGCGAACGATGAAGTGCACGGCCTCTCGTGATGATGACCTCACACCCGCATAGCTGCACGAAAGGCGGTGCTGACGAGCATGAGGCAGGTGGAAGAGGCAAAACGAGGAGTCAAGATTAGAGTGCTGTAGTCGGTGGGGTATAGTGGGGCCTATTTCCGAATGATTGATTTATGTGGAAATGAAATTGGTCAAGAGTCCGTTACTTTGTAAACATTAGCATGTATCTACTTTAATACCAAGTCTGCAGGGGTGGAAAAGATGAGGTCTGTTCATTCTGGTGGGCAAAGGGAATTTAGACACTCCAAGTTAAGTCTGGTGGCATACGGATGAAATGCACCTTACAAATGTAAATAATAATGATTATTAATCCATCTTCTTCTTCACTCCCACGGTGTTTCCAACCAGGGTTAGGCCATGTAATGATCTGACGTGCTGTACACTTGTACAGTGTTACTGAATTATTGTATCATTATGACTTCAGTGCCCCTTCTGCGACCTTTCCCTAGATACCCCTCTGGTGTATAACCTGGCCTGCAGACGTCAGGGCCGTAAGCCGCAGATCCCTTTCCCTGCCAGCAGCCAGCGCTATACTGTTACATTACGATTCGATGCCACTATACAAGGACTCCTCTACTTACGAACATTCGACTTACGAACTTTCAGAGATATGATCAAACCTGTACCGTATGTCCAGTTTCCTGTTCGGACCGAGAGTCGCAAGTTCAACCGCCGCACAATAGGTGGTGATGGTGGCATCTACATCTGCAGAACGTGAAGAACCAGAGGCAACTGTTAAAGCCATTCCCCGTGTTTAGTGTACAAGCCGTAAAACGTGTTTGAAATCGACGGGAGTAAAGTTGGACTCACGAACAAATCGACTTACGAACAGACCTCTGGAACCGAACTCGTTTGTACGTACAAGAGTCTGTATATGGTGGTCACTCTGAACAACACAGACCCAGCCTCCTTTTTACTTTTTTTGGTCCATTAGGACATTACCAGACACATCTTTCTGTGCTAACGACCACACAATACACATTAGACGAGTCACAACAGGTCACGTTTAACAGTCTAAACTTGTCTGGAGTAAGTCGCATACGGTAGACATTTCTGCACATTTGCAGAATTACATGTCTATGACAAAGGAACCATGTGTATTGCATTACACAGGGGTGCTTTGATCATGTGTGGATGCAAATTTTCGCAGCAATACAGGGAATAGGTTACTCATTGTTTTTTTCGGTAAAGTCACGTATGTAGAAATACAATAAAATTATATTAAAACAAAACAATCACGACGTTTCGATCACAACACAAGCGATCTTCATCAGGTGTCAAGAACAAATCACGGAGGTAAATACAACAAAAAGATGAGAGACGAGAATTCAACAAACCTGAAAAAACATTATGTGAAGCACATCCAGTCAGGCCAACAACACAGTTAGACACTTCCTGGCGGACCACGAATTTCAGAAGAGTGCTAAATTTCGTGTTCAACCTCTGGATTGCACATACCAGCATAGACAGAGTGAAAAAATACGAGGTACACGGTCAGTAGAAATACATATACAAGTCCACCAAGAGGTAAGTAAAGAGGGAGGAAAGGCGGACAGGGAGGCAAAGAGAGAGAGAGACAGGGGGGCCGGAGGGATGAACAGAAGCTTAAATAGGAAATAAGGTTGGGGGGGAGAGGGGCCAGAGGGAGAGCGGCAGCTCAAAAAAGCACATCTTGCACATACACAGAACCGGGGGGGGAGGGGGGGGGAGAGGTGTGGGAACAGGCTTGGGGTGCACATTTAGGACAGAATTACAACGGTAACTTCCCCGTAGAAGTGTGATAATAAAGTTTAAAGCTTTTGTGACTGCATACAATTACTCATTGTTTTTTTTCGGTAAAGTCACGTATGTAGAAATACAATAAAATTATATTAAAACAATCACGACGTTTCGATCACCTATTCCCTAATAAAGTATTATTATTCTAATAATACTTTATTAGGGAATAGGTTGTTCGCAGCGCCACTGATTAATCAGAATCAGAATCTTTTTTATATCCTGGAGGAATCCGATGAGCTATGAAGATCTTTTTCACATATGTCCAGTAGGGGCGGGTCAGCGAGCTATTTCCAAAACCGATGAGAGGCAAGATGGAGAAAATGTAAGCAAATTTCTAATAATACAAAGTACATACATTCCTGCCAATTTGTAAACCAATGCAAGCTTGGGCAAGGTAGCAACACACAGCTCCAGACCACGACAAGACTCCACAAAGTCCCTCAATTGCATTGCATTAAAATTGAACGTTTAATGAGCGATATTTGAAATAGCGTTACCAAATGACAATATTCCCTTCGAATACCTGACTAATGAATGAGGCTAAGACGCTTGCAGTAATGTTCAAATATGCATCACAAGCCATTCAGAAGTGGTAGGCCTCACGTGACCACAGGGCACCACAGTGGCAATATGTTAACTACCTCGCCTGGTACGCAGGAGGCCGTGGATTCAATCCCGACCCTGTCGCCTGCTGTATATTTTGAGGTTGCATGTCTCTCTCACTGCATTTAGAATAAACATCACGCGTTTAGAGTATTTGGCCTCTTTACATTTCCACGGGATAAGCCACTTCGTTGAAGATAACATTTGTGATAGCCAGGTTGCTTCTGAAAAATAGCTCCATAGCTCAGTGGGGCCTCAAACTGGTAAAATACAAAATATAGTTTATATTCTTGGTTCTTTCGGTAAAGTCACGTAGAAGGGAAACAATAAAATAATAAAAATATAAAACAATAAAATTCTCACGACGTTTCGACTGCAACACAAGCAATCATCATCACCTGATGATCATCATCACCTGATGATTCCTTGTGTTGCAGTCGAAACGTCGTGAGAATTTTATTGTTTTATATTTTTATTATTTTATTGTTTCCCTTCTACGTGACTTTACCGAAAGAACCAAGAATATGAATCCCTGCATTCACGAAAGCTTTAAATCAAAATATAGTTTAGTTTAAAAGTTATAGTTTGAGAATGGTGGTCCGATGGGAGGGAGTGAAGGGGTATTGTGAGGAGGCGTCATCGGGAGTGGAAGCTGCTGGTGGGAGCATGGGAGGTGTGGGGAGTGTGAGGTGCATCGGCATTGTGGAGAGGGAAGGGGTGAGAGTGTTGTAAGCGATGGGGCTGGGGGAGGAGTGGTGGATATGACGATGTGGAAGCTGTGTCGGTGATGAGGTGTGTGCTTGAAGTGAGGATTACATGGGGAACGGTGCCGAAGTGGTTAGCGCACCGTGCGACGGGATCCGGCGACCCGAGTTCTATTCCCACTCACGGCCAACATCGGTGACGAGTATCTGAACCAATCTCGGTCCCATCCCAGGTCTATTCTGCCTTAAAATGAGTATCCAGGTTCGGTGAATGGGAGGAGACAAAGGCGGCCAGGCGTGGTGCTGGCCACCCATCCCATCTCAGCGTGTCGACCCCATGGCACCTGGGTAATGGAGGTGGTGATGAAGATGATGACGACGGTGATGATGATGTTGATGACGATGGTGATGACGAGTCACTCACTCAGACTCACAGAGCCACACTCAGAGACTCACAGCCACACTCAAAGACTCACAGTCACTCACTCAGACGCACAGAGCCACACTCAAGAGACTCACAGAGTCACTCACTCAGACTCACAGAGTCACACTCAGAGACTCACAGAGTCACTCACTCAGACTCACAGAGCCACACTCAGAGACTCACAGAGTCACTCACTTAGACTCACAGAGCCACACTCAGAGACTCACAGCCACACTCAAGATACTCACAGAGTCACTCTCTCAGACTCACAGAGCCACTCAAGAGACTGACAGAGTCACTCAGAGAATCACAGTCACTCACACAAACTCACACTCACTCAAGGAGACCCACAGACTCACTCACACAGACTCACAGAGTAACTCACACAGACTCACACTCACAGACTAGTTCTGGCACACACACACAGACTCGCAGAGTAACACGCACTTAGAGACTCACAGAGTCACGCTCATTCACTCACTCAGGGACTCACACGCACTGACAGAGTCACACTCAGAGATTCAGTCACTCACTCAGAGACTCACAATCACACTCAGAGACTCAGAGAGTCACGCTCAGTCACTCACTCAGAGACTCACAGAGTCACTCACTCAGAGACTCACACTCAGAGATTCAGTCACTCACTCAGAGACGTACAGTCACACTCAGAGACTCACAAAGTTACTCACTCAGAGACTCACAGAGTCACTCACTCAGAGAGGTACGTGGATGACACCATTGTCATCTGGCCACATGGCCAGCCTGCTCTAGACCAATTCCGCGACCACATCAATTCCATACACCCAGCCATCAGATTTACCATGGAGGTCGGAAAAGATGGCAAACTACCCTTTTTGGATGTCTTAATTAAAAGGAGACATGATGGTTCAATGAGCCACTCTGTCTACAGGAAAGCCACCCATACAGATGCTTACTTGAAACCGGATTCCCACCACCATCCATCCCAGAAGAACTCCCTCATCAAGACTCTATACCATAGATCCCAATGCATTTCCGACCAGGAACACATTACAAGTGAACTCAAGCACGTACACCAGGCTCTCAGGGCTAATGGTTACTTCGACTACACAATCCGCAAAGCCATCACTCCAGTCATGAAGAAGGATTCTCTTGTGGAGCCACTCAAAACCATCACCTTAACCTACATTGCAGGGGTCACTAAAAAGATCTCCAAAATCCTGAATAAACACAAGATCCAGGTCCGATTCAACAGAATACATAAAATCCGTTATCTAGTTCCATCTGTAAAATATGCTGTTCCAGACATACAGTACCCGGGCGTTTACAAACTAAAGTGCCTCTGTGGTAGTAGCTACATTGGAGAAACCAAGCGACATATCTCGGACCGCATCCGTGAACATAAAGCAGACTTGAAACATGGTAGGACGAACTCCTCTGCCGTGGCAGATCACTGTTATAATTCAGTGGGCTCACATGACATTGACTTCTCCAAGACGGAGGTTCTTTGCAAACCAACCGGCTACCATGAGAGATTCGTTCATGAGGCCATTCACATATACAAGCACAGAGACAATTTCAACCGAGAAGATGGATTCTGGCTTAGTAACCATTGGAAAGATGTTTTAAACCATTTCCGTTCTTAATTAATTGTATTTTACGATGACCTTCAGACCGCAGCTCTTTCACCAGCATTAACTCTTAATACCTCTCACACCACGGTTAATGGTATGGTTTACAACATGGAGTATAATAGCGCCTCGCAGCTGTCTCTCTCCCCCTCCTCTGTTCCGACCTTGGATGAACTCGTCCGTCTGAACGGGACCCGTAGCTATCCGTGTTGCTAAAGTTGAGGGTAAGAATCCACCCATTTTTTTCGCCATATAGCATTGTCATATATAACGACTTATTGTTGGTAGCTTAGCTGATTGGAGAATATAGAGTTTATTGATAACATTAAGGTAATTTATATTTTAGTTTTTTATTGGTTCACTATATAGTATTCATTATACATTGTATTGTATACCCAGTTACTGTGAATAGCTCAGATGTGTAGACCTTGACTTCAACATAGCCATTTCTGTGACCAGTCACTAGCTAATCACTCAGTTATTTCAATCTAAATTCGCCTAGTTATTTCAATGCTAAATTCTCCTGTTTGATTTGTACTAGGTGCCTCGGTGAATGTGTATGCTCTGACTTTAAACATAGCTATTTCTGTGACCAGTTACAAGCTAATCACGCAGCTATTTCAATGCTAAATTCTATGCTAATTCCTTTGTCAATGGGTGCCTCTGCGGATGTGTATGCTTTGACTTAGCTATTTCAATGCTAAATTCTATGCTAATTCCTTTGTCAAGGGGTGCCTCTGCGGATGTGTATGCTTTAACTTTAACATAGCCATTTCTGTGACCAGTCACAAGCTAATCACTCGGCCATTTCAATGCTAAATGATATGCTAATTCCTTTGTCAAGGCACTTTGTTTCTTCTGACACAGCTTAAAGGTCGTGATCTGAACGTGGCTTTTTTCACTCCAGCGCTGTCCTACCAGACAGTCTCGTCCCTTCACCTGATGAAGGCCGCTTGTGTTGTGGCCGAAACGTCGTGAGAATATTATTGTGTTATTTTATTTTATCAATTTATTATTTTATTCTCATTCTACGTGACTTTACCGAAAGAACCAAAGAAGATGAATCCTTGCAGTCACGAAAGCTTTAAATCGAAATATAACTGCAATTGTCTGAGGACTTTGAGTGCACGAGTTACGTGAAACAGTTCTCGGTGGCAATTGTTATTTTGTTAGTTTTTGATGTTTGTTTGGCCTCCTCCATACAATTGTCCTACTGGTGGTGTATTTAATGGGCTGTGAGCTGCTGTTGGTCATTGCTGGTCGATGATGATGATGATGTGTGGATGTTCAGAGTTGGGACGTGGCGGTGGTGGGGAGGTGAGGACAGAGAACTTTGGGCATAACCCCCCTGACTCTACTCCACATTATCATCATCACATTCAACCTCCTCATTATCTCGCTGCTGCTGCTGCTCATCATCATCATAGACTTCACAAGGCAGCAACAACAGCAGCAGTAGTAGGATGTGTGTGGTGGTGGGTGCCTTGTGTTTCGGCTCTTAGCAATGTGATCACAAGTTCCACATCGATACTCACACACGCCTCAATTACATTTTTTGGCGGGAAAGTTTATTTAAAATCTTTATTTAAAGCAGTCCTGGGCACAATGTGAGGAGATATGTGTTGCTGGATGTTGCTGTGCTCGTGGATATGAAAGAAAAGCGAGACCACTGTGTGTTGTAAGGACAACATTGTGGTGCTCACTCTGTGAGGAGTTTGTGTGCACCTTCCCAGGCAGGGTCGCCATCCGAGCTCCGTGGTCTCATCGCGGCCTACCTAAGTATTGCTTCCTGCGTGTCTGCCGCATTATTACCGCTGATTTAAGTTGTTGTCGCTGTCCAGCGCATTATATGACCGCTCCATCTTCGTGAACCAGCGTGTTGGGACGCTAATTCACTACTTTGAAGGAACAAACGCGTGTTGTAGGATGTGGCAGTGCATTTGTCTGCGTGGTTGTTGATACTGCGAAGGGGCAGTGGTGGCTACTGAAGTGCGACTTCTGGAGCTTCTTCCTCCTCCTCCTCATCCACACGTTATTTTAAGTACACCACAGTACTTACAATAATTATTAGTCCATCTGTGGGTTGTATGAATGTCTCCTAACGCCGTGTTGGTCACAGGAAGTATTTGACTATACTTCACCATTCCTGGTGGGTGAGGGCTGGGGAAAGCCCTCCGATTCTATCCACCACACGGGGAATGTTAACAACACGCACTGCGCTTCTGGTCAAATAACTCGCACGGCATGGCAAGGCCCTCATCCAGCAGTGGATGGACCAGGGCTGCCCACGCTGCCTGCGTTGTGTTTGTGAGCGAGGGTGTGGGGAGCGGTGGCGCAGCGGTTAGCGCTACGCTGCGCTACGAACCCGGCGACCCGAGTTCGATTCCCGCTCACGGCCACCAACACCGGTGACGATTATCTGAACAGGTCTTGGGCCTCCCCTAGGTCGACTCGGCATCAAATGAGTACCTGGTTGCGGTGTGTAAACATCGCCAATGGGGGAGACAAAGGCAGCCGGGCGTGGTGCTGGCCACCCACTCCCTCGTGTGCCGTGCCGGCCTTCGTAGGTGCTCGCTAACAGCACTTGCCCCTACAGTCTGTTAAGGGTTCACTGGGGATCTTTGTTTTTGTTTGTTAGTCTGTGAGTCTGTGTGAGTGAGTTACTTTGTGAGTTCATGTGAGTTACTCCGAGTCTGTGTGAGTGTTACCCGGTGAGACTGAGTTGAGTGGGAGTGACTGTGAGTTACTGTGTAAGTCTGTGAGTGTGTGAGTTACTCTGAGTCTGTGTGAGTCTGAGTGACTGTGACTCTCTGAGTGTGTGACTGAGAGTGACTCTCTGAGTCTCTGAGTGTGACCGTGAGTCTCTGAGTGTGACTGTGAGTCTCTGAGTGAGTGACTGAATCTCTGAGTGTGGCTCTGTGAGTGCGAGTCTCTGAGTGAGTGACTGAGCGTGACTCTGTGAGTCTCTGAGTGCGTGTTACTCTGCGAGTCTGTGTGTGTCAGAACTAGTCTGTGAGTGTGAGTCTGTGTGTGAGTTACTCTGTGAGTCTGTGTGAGTGACTCTGTGAGTCTCTGAGTGTGGCTCTGTGAGTCTGAGTGAGTGACTCGTCATCATCATCGTCATCAACATCATCATCACCGTCGTCACCATCTTCATCACCACCTCCATTACCCAGGTGCCATGGGGTCGACTCGCTGAGATGGAATGGGTAGCCAGCACCACGCCTGGCCGCCTTTGTCTCCTCCCATTCACCGAACCTGGATACTCATTTTAAGGCAAAATAGACCTGGGATGGGACCGAGATTGGTTCAGATACTCGTCACCGATGTTGGCCGTGAGTGGGAATAGAACTCGGGTCGCCGGATCCCGTCGCTCGGTGCGCTAACCACTTCGGCACCGCTCCCCATGTAATCCTCACTTCAAGCACACACCTCATCACCGACACAGCTTCCACATCGTCATATCCACCACTCCTCCCCCAGCCCCATCGCTTACAACACTCTCACCCCTTCCCTCTCCACAATGCCGATGCACCTCACACTCCCCACACCTCCCATGCTCCCACCAGCAGCTTCCACTCCCGATGACGCCTCCTCACAATACCCCTTCACTCACTCCCATCGGACCGCCATTCTCAAACTATAACTTTTAAACTAAACTATATTTTGATTTAAAGCTTTCGTGACTGCAGGGATTCATATTCTTGGTTCTTTCGGTAAAGTCACGTAGAAGGGAAACAATAAAATAATAAAAATATAAAACAATTAAATTCTCACGACGTTTCGACTGCAACACAAGCAATCATCAGGTGATGATGATCATCAGGTGATTATGATTGCTTGTGTTGCAGTCGAAACGTCGTGAGAATTGTATTGTTTTATATTTTTATTATTTTATTGTTTCCCTTCTACGTGACTTTACCGAAAGAACCAAGAATATAAACAATATTTTTTATTTTACCAGTTTGAGGCCCCACTGAGCTATTTTTCAGAAGCAACCTGGCTATCACAAATGTTATCTTCAACGGAAGTGCTTATCCCGTGGAAATTTATAGAGGCCAAATACTCTAAACGCGTGATGTTTATTCTAAATGTAGTGAGAGAGACATGCAACCTCAAAATATACAGCAGGTGACAGGGTCCGGATTGAATCCACGGCCTCCTCCATGTTTGAACATTACTGCAAGCGTCTTAGCCTCATTCATTAGTCAGGTATTCGAAGGGAATATTGTCATTTGGTAACGCTATTTCAAATATCGCTCATTAAACGTTCAATTTTAATGCAATGCAATTGAGGGACTTTGTGGAGTCTTGTCGTGGTCTGGAGCTGTGGTTGTTGTGTTGCTACCTTGCCCAAGCTTTCATTTGTTGACAAATTGGCAGGAATGTATGTACTTTGTATTTTTAGCAATTTGCTTACATTTTCTCCGTCTTGCCTCTCATCGGTTTTGGAAATAGCTCGCTGACCCGCCCCTACTGGACATTGGTGAAAAAGATCTTCATAGCTCATCGGATTCCTCCAGGATATAAAAAAGATTCTGATTCTGATTAATCAGTGGCGCTGCAAACAACCTATTCCCTGTATTGCTGCGGGAATCTGCATCCACACAAGATCAAGCACCCCTGTGTAATGCAATACACATGGTTCCTTTATCATAGACATGTAATTCTGCAAATGTGCAGAAATGTCTACCGTATGCGACTTACTACAGACAAGTTTAGACTATTTAACGTGACCTGTTGTTACACGCCTAATGTGTATTGTGTGGTCGTTAGCACAGAAAGATGCATCTGGTAATGTCCTAATGGACCAAAAATAATAAAAACGAGGCTGGGTCTGTGTTGTTCAGAGTGACCACCATATACAGACTCTTGTACGTACAAACGAGTTCGGTTCTAGAGGTCTGTTCGTAAGTCGATTTGTTCGTGAGTCCAACTTTACTCCCGTCGATTTCAAACACGTTTTACGGCTTGTACACTAAACACGGGGAATGGCTTTAACAGTTGCCTCTGGTTCTTCACGTTCTGCAGATGTAGATGCCACCATCACCACCTATTGTGCGGCGGTTGAACTTGCGACTCTCGGTCCGAACAGGAAACTGGACATACGGACAGGTTTGATCATATCTCTGAAAGGTCGTAAGTCTAATGATCGTAAGTAGAGGATTCCCTGTGTAGTGGCAAAGAATCGTAATGTAACAGTAGAGCGCTGGCTGCTGGCAGGGAAAGGGATCTGCGGCTTACGGCCCTGACGTCAGCAGGCCAGGTTATACACCAGAGGGGGTACTAGGGAAAGGTCGCAGAAGGGGCACTGAATTCATAATGATACAATAATTCAGTAACACTGTACAAGTGTACAGCACGTCAGATCATTACATGGCCTAACCCTGGTTGGAAACACCGTGGGAGTGAAGAAGAAGATGGATTAATAATCATTATTATTTACATTTGGAAGGTGCATTTTATCCGTATGCCACCAGACTTAACTTGGAGTGTCTAAATTCCCTTTGCCCACCAGAATGAACATACCTCATCTTTCCCACCCCTGCAGACTTGGTATTAAAGTAGATACATGCTAATGTTTACAAAGTAACGGACTCTTGACCAATTTCATTTCCACATAAATCAATCATTTGGAAATAGGCCCCACTATACCCCACCTACTACAGCACTCTAATCTTGCCTCCTCGTTTTGCCTCTTCCACCTGCCTCATGCTCGTCAGCACCGCCTTTCGTGCAGCCATGCGGGTGTGAGGTCATCATCACGAGAGGCCGTGCACTTCATCGTTCGCACGCGGCGGGGGAACCACTGAAGTCAAACGTTTACATACGTGCGGTTTAGTGGGGTCATTTCCGAGCGAACTCGGTTTTGGAAGTATTTATCGTTAAATGTGGAAGGGTTTGGGTTAGTTTTCGGGTTACCACCTTTTCCGCTATGGAGATCAAACCCAGACCTATGTTTCAGTCGGTCTAGGTCTGTCAACAACCATGCAGTAGTAAAGTTCAGCACAGTACCGGTACCAGATCTCGGTACAAATTAATTCATGCCACCCAAACACAGATGCCAATTCACAGACTGTCTCGGCTTGACCGGGACAGGAGGTAACCCAAGGGTAGTGGGAGGATAACCGCTTTGTGAGCTATTTGTAAGTAATGCGTTTAGAGTATTTGGCTGCTATAAATTTCCACGTGATAAGCCACTTCGTTAAGCTATAATTTGTGGCCAGGTCGCTTATGAAAAAGAGCTATGTAGCTCTCAATGGGCCTTACCTGGTAAATAAAAAATAGTTTACTTTAATGGTATACATACTTGAATTTTACTGCGGATGTTTTAAAACATGTCCTGTCTAACTGTCAACTTTGTTTGAATTTCAGTGGGAGAAGATGCTTCTCACACAGACGTTAAAGCAGGTACCAGAGTCCACCTGAAGCTACTGCAGTGTGCGCCTCATATAGGATTCCATCCATTACTGTTGGTGCGATGGTTTGGATTTTCAAGTTGAAATCTACTAGTTCATTTTATTTTTACCCAGGCGACAACTCAATTGTCAAGGGCAGTCCTGTTTGGAAGAGGCATCCTTGTCTCTTGAGTTCCACATCTTGGAGAGGATGTGATCAGTCAGCATCGATGCCATTTTAGTTGGTGTCACGCATCATGCGTGCATTCTTAAATTACTGACGCTGACTGAAGACTGAAGATGCAAGTGTGCCATCTGACAATGATAGTTATGAAGCCATTTTTTGCCATTGCCAATTTTCCTTTGTGCTCTGTCAGATTCTGGGATAACACGGCCTTGGTGAAGTCCCCTGGACTTGTGTAATTTCTGTATCAATTTTTTTTGTTTCATTTTGAAATCTCTGCTCCACTTCCTTCAACTGCATCCATCTGCACCTCCGATTAGCACGGCTGGCTGACGTACGGCGCGAAAGAGGTTCAACGTACATACCTACAAGGAGTGTAAATTCATACGGTGCCAGAAACTCTGCACGAGTTCGTGCCGCGTTCTCCCGATGTTGCCGTCGATGTTTGTCCAGCGACAAGCCATTCGTTGCCACGCGCGAACCTGTCTCACCTCCACAATCACAGGGCCGAGTGCGTGACGTGTCCGGCAAGCCGTGTGATGTGCCTGCGGATGAAAATCTTCAGCAGAGGCCTGTGCCTTCTCCCACAGACGCCGCGCAACTGACGCCGCTCCCAGCGCCGCCGACCTGTGCTTCCCCGGCCACGGCCACGGGGAGTTCCTCTCCTCTGCTGGACACCCCGTGTGCTGGACCTGCTGCTCCACCACACTTGCCTGCCCACTACACAGGCACAAAGAGGTACGGGCAGAACTAATGCATACAGTGAGGGAAAAAAAGTATTTGATCCCCTGCTGATTTTGTACGTTTGCCCACTGACAAAGAAATTATTAGTCTATAATTTTAATGGCAGGTTTATTTGAACAGTGAGAGGCAGAATAACAACAAAAAAATCCAGAAAAACGCATGTCAAAAATGTAATAAATTGTTTTGCATTTTAATGAGGGAAATAAGTATTTGACCCCCTCTCAATCAGAAAGATTTCTGGCTCCCAGGTGTCTTTTATACAGGTAACGAGCTGAGATTAGGAGCACACTCTTAAAGGGAGTGCTCCTAATCTCAGCTTGTTACCTGTATAAAACACACCTGTCCACAGAAGCAATCAATCAATCAGATTCCAAACTCTCCACCATGGCCAAGACCAAAGAGCTCTCCCAGGATGTCAGGGACAATATTGTAGACCTACACAAGGCTGGAATGGGCTACAAGACCATTGCCAAGCAGCTTGTGGAGAATTGGACAACAGTTGGTGCGATTATTCGCAAATGGAAGAAACACAAAATAACTGTCAATCTCCCTCTGCCTGAGGCTCCATGCAAGATCTCACCTCGTGAAGTTGCAATGATCATGAGAACGGTGAGGAATCAGCCCAGAACTATACGGGAGGATCTTGTCAATGATATCAAGGCAGCTGGCACCATACCAAGAAAACAATTGGTAACACACTACACCTTGAAGGACTGAAATCCTGCAGCACCCGCAAGGTCCCCCTGCTCAAGAAAGCACATATACATGCCCGTCTGAAGTTTGCCAATGAACATCTGAATGAATCAGAGGACAACTGGGTAAAAGTGTTGTGGTCAGATGAGACCAAAATGTAGCTCTTTGGCATAAACTCAACTCGCCGTGTTTGGAGGAGGAATGCTGCCTATGACCCCAAGAACACCATCCCCACCGTCAAACATGGAGGTGGAAACATTATGCTTTGGGGGTGTTTTTCTGCTAAGGGGACAGGACAACTTCACCGCATCAAAGGGACGATGGACGGGGCCATGTACCGTCAAATCTTGGGTGATAACCTCCTTCCCTCAGCCAGGGCATTGAAAATGGGTCGTGGATGGGTATTCCAGCATGACAATGACCCAAAACACACGGCCAAGGCAACAAAGGAGTGGCTCAAGAAGAAGCACATTAAGGTCCTAGAGTGGCCTAGCCAGTCTCCAGACTTTAATCCCATAGAAAATCTGTGGAGGGAGCTGAAGGTTCGAGTTGCCAAACGTCAGCCTCCACACCTTAATGACTTGGAGAAGATCTGCAAAGAGGAGTGGGACAAAATCCCTCCTGAGATGTGTGCAAACCTGGTAGCCAACTACAAAAAAACGTTTGACTTCTGTGATTGGCAACAAGGGTTTTTCCACCAAGTTCTAAGTCATGTTTTGCAGAGGGGTCAAGTACTTATTCCCCTAATTAAAATGCAAATCAATTTAGAACATTTTTTACATGCATTTTTCTGGATTTTGTTGTTATTCTGTCTCTCTTACTGTTCAAATATACCTACCATTAAAATTATAGACTGATCATTTATTTGTCAGTGGGCAAACGTACAAAATCAGCAGGGGATCAAATACTTTTTCCCTCACTGTAAATGCTTTCAACATAAGTTGGAGAGAGTTGAGCCTTTCAAGGAATTCGGCAATGCTTTCCCACCTGTGACTGCTCCCGATATATGACTCGAGAGAATGTAGGTTTTGCATGCAGGCCACAGACACACACACATGAATGATGTGTTTGGTATTATCTCATGGAAAATAATAAGTTGCACAAGGGCCAGGGTCATGCCCCATTCATTCTGAACGATTAAACCAAACTGACCCACGTTCACACACGAGAGCAGAGAGTTTGGCTGCAGGGTGACGCATGCGAAGAACGCGTCCCTGTGAAAGAGTTAGAAGGTTCCCCTTCGTACCTTCTTACTCTCCCTCCCACCCCCCTCCTTCCGGTCAGGTGATTTTGAAGTGTCGTAGTTGTCACGCGAGGACGTGGACCGAGACAGCACGTGGAACCAGTGGCTGCGCTCCGAGATCCTGGGGCTCTTCATGCTGGCCCTGCATACATTTACCGTGAGTCGGCGCAGATGTGGCCTCACGACTGGGGCTGCCACCTGTCCGCGTTTGACCCCCGGACAGTGTTCGGGTGGCAGCAGGAATTGATTTGTGTCGAGATCTGGTACCCCAGGTATGGCTATGGTTGAATTTTATCACCGTGAACTGCACAGTTTTAACAATAGACCTGGGTTCGCTGGGAAATGTGCCTGGGTTTGCTCTGTCGTGGAAATGGTGGCAACTGTACTTGGGGCATCGGCACGTTTATTCGCGCTCCGGCTCCATTTACACCGAGAGTCACGTGCTTGTCTCGTGTGGGGAGTGGTGGTGTAGCTGTTAGGGGGCATCCATTTAGTATGTATGCATGGAGGGGGGGAGGAGGGGTTAACCCACATGCGTACGCTTGCGTATCAGGGGTCTACTGAGAATGTGTAAGCCGACTGCAACGGCATGAATCTGCCCATCGCAGTGACATGGGGAAGTAATTACTTCCGACAAAGGCGTTCTATGACCTTTTAAATCGTACTCAGATTTGAGAACGGGGACAGTTTGCATTCATGATCCTGAATCATGACAATTCCTTGACTCTCTGGCAGTGGTGAATCGTTCCAACCATCAGTAGGAATCGTGTATATGTGTGTACGTGTATGCACAGCTGTACCCATTGGCTTCTGTTTTGGTCATGTACGTTTCTTTTTTATTTCGTGGAATATCACTTGCTGTACTCCACGCGGTGAGTGCTTTGTGTATATAGGAATCATGTTATGTAGAGAATATAAATCTAATTCAGTACCTCTATATGTCTCCCACAGACGAGCGGGGAGACAGCAGCCAGGCAGTGAGCCGGCACTCCCAACAATCGCCCAAGCTCTGCGGTTCTCTTTACATTCCGATATTTGCAGCCACTTACTGAGTGTTTACATGTGGGGGGAAACCAGTACACTCGCAGAAAACGAACGAATGTGAGCAAGGGGGCAACGTTCTATCCCATGCAGATGGAAAGGATTCCACAGTTGTGATCCACTGCCTCCTGGCAAGCCAGGGTATGACTCATCCTCGATGCCCACCGGAAGGGAGATTGCACACTTGCAATTTAATTCCCTGAGATTATTTATATCATGGGGTAGGCAGTGACAAAGCCCCTGATTCCACTTAACACGAACATGCGGTCCAGTGCATTGTACGTGCAAGGATACTCGCTTTCCAAAATGTATTAATGTGTGTTGTGCTTGAATCTTGACTTAAAGCTTTCGTGACTGCAGGAATTAATATTCTTTGGGTCTTTCGATAAAGTCACGTAGATAGAACAATAAAATAATAAAAATAAAGTGAATACAAAATAATAATAAAAATATCACGACGTTTCGATCGCAACACAAGCAATCTTCATCATTTTTCTCCTGATGACGATTGCTTGTGTTGCGATCGAAACGTGATATATTTAACTTTTTTATTCACTTTATTTTATTATTTAATTGTTCTATCTACGTGACTTTACGGAAAGACCCAAAGAATATGTGTTGAACTTCTTTCGCAGTGTACGTAGCCAACCGTGCTAATATGTGGTACATTAACACCTTGCCACAAATGCCCTGTTGCTCATGAGCACACCGACTCAAATGAATCAGGCGCAAGGTTTGCGTGATTAATTCTTACATAGTGGGGTCTATAATGAACAATATGGCTGAAGCTCGAGTTCTATTCATTTAAAACCAAACGTGTTTCTTACCAACCATACCTGGTGTTTGCACACAGATACAGATTATGGGCGATGCGTTCTACACCATTCGGAATGCGCTGTTGCAATGTGCAGCCACAGCTGCTGCAAAAATATTTGTCTCGGTTTGACCCACTGAACAATATCCACTGACCATACCGCACGCGCAACAATGATATAACTATGAACAAAAATATGAATAAATTAAGATGGTTTATTAAATATATTGCACGTAAGAAAATACAGCAATAGACGTAAAAAAACATGGCAGTTTAACACGTAGGCTTTCGCGACAAATATCCATAATACAGGTTTTATGGGTTGGATCGTGTAAATATGTCGTTAAACCCGCCACCACCCGACAGCCAACTAGTAAGGGTTGTCACGTAAACAGAACATGCCAATTCATCACTAGTACAGCACACCGGTGTGTGGTGTGTTGGAGAGCCAAGCTACAACATTAACCATCGGAGTACGACGTTTCAGTAATTACAACTAGCTTCATCAGGCAACAGCAAGGTTTGGGAGAAGTCCACCTGTTTAATTCCTTATATAGAGACGTAGATGTGCTGACAACACTTGTGCGCTCTTTGAGCGCATAGTGGGGGGGGGGGGATTAATGAATCAACGTACATTATACATGCACATTATGCTAGCCCATTGATCTTGTACTTAGTGTCCATTGTGTGTACTAAAATAGCCGCACAAACGGTAATTTGATGATTCTCTTCCATGCAGCACTAAGTCGGTAGCTATCCAAACGAATGCAGTTATTTTTATTTCTTTAAATTTCGATATATTCTGTAATTAGTCTTGGCCAGTAGTAACAAGTTTCGCACAAAACTTCAACATTATCAAAATCAATTGAGTGTCTTTGTGGGCACGCGTGTTCTGCTACTGCTGACAGTTGTATTTGTGAGCATTTCATATTTCTGTGGTGTTCTTTTAGTCTCGTGCTGATCATTCGTCCTGTTTGCCCAACATCGCATTTGCCACAAGTGCAATTAATCCGGTACACACCTTCTGTTGATAGCGTCAGTAATAGAACAGCAAAGAAATATCCAATAGTCCTTTTCGTAGGTTTCCATATGCCTTCTGAATTTGCCTGGCTGATCAAAGTTTCGACCGCAGATGCCATTGGTCAGGGGTCTCTTTGTCCGTTCTCATGTGGGACTCTAGGCATGATGGAAGTTGGAATGCTTTCCCACAGACTTGGCAAGACATTTATTTTCTCACTCTAGTGACTATGGGAGTGAGGTGGAGTCGAGACGGGCGCTGGTCAGGCGTGGCGTTTCCCAGCAGGCGCCTTCGTTCCTTGCGCGGTTGCTGTGATAGCAATAACTTCGTTGCACGCAGGTGCGCCCTTTGCAGAAGGTGGCATTGTCTGCAACTCTGCCTCTTCACCACCAGGACTCGACAAGCTGCTGCTGCTGGAGCTGCTGGTGCCATCCATGGCAAAGGCAATTCTTCCAGCACCATGACTCGCAGCCGAGTAGCTCTGACACACCTTCAACACCGCATTGGCAAAATTGCCGTCATTCACCATGCCACGTGCGCCCCTTGAGTTCTTTCCGTGGGTCTCCATATGCCTTCTGAGTTTGTAGGGCTGATCAAAGCTTTGATCGCAGATGTTGCAGCTTTGACCACCGGTCTTGTGTATTCTCATGTGGGACTCTAGGCACCATGCCAGTTGGAATGTTTTCCTGCAGACGTCGCAAGAGATTCGTTTTCTCATTCTAGTGACTCTATCGGATTCCAGTGGCTCTATCAGATTCAACACCGCATTGGCAAAACTGCCGTTATTCACCAAGCCTGGTGCACCCTTTATCATGTAATACTTTTCGTGGGTCTTCATATGCCTTTTGAATTTCCCTGGCTGATCAAAACTTCGTCCGCATATGCCGCCCCATTGATCACGGGTCTCCTTGTGCGTTCTTACGTGGGATTCTAGGCACCATGCCAGTTGGATTTTTTTCCCACAGACGTCACGAGAGATGAGTTTTTTCGCTCTTGTAACTCTACCGGATTGAGGTGGGGTCGAGACGGGTGCTGGTGAAGTGCCATCGATGGTAAAGGCAATTCTCCCAGCACCACCATGACTCGCAGCGGAGTTGCTCTCGCACATCTGATACAAAAGACAAAGGTCACGCGCATGACACCCGTGTCACGAGTGTACTCACAAAGGCATACTTAAGGTGACATAAGATTCATTACAACAGATTCATTATAACAGAACTCCTCAATAGTGCAGATCCTAACATCTACTACTTTACTCCTTATCCACCAAAATAAGTACTCTTTGGTTCTTTCGGTAAAGTCACGTAGGTAGGAAAAATAAAATAAAAAATAATATATCACGACCATAAATGACGTCACGCGATTTTGGACGATTTTTGACCCCCCCCCCTCGTCACACGGCGTCACAAAAAGTCAGACCCCCCCCCTCAAGTATGACGTCACAAAGCTCTGCCCCCCCCCAAACCATATTTTCATTTTGAAAATAAAACATGCTTCAAATCGCTTTAAACTATTGTCATTGTATTTAATGTGGCGCTGCACTCTGATGTTGTAGGAGAAAACATTTATTAAAAAGTCTATTTAACTGAATAGAACGTGTTGTCTATATTTATTTAAAGTTGCGCATTTTGACGTGACGTCACATTTCTCAAACCCCCCCCCCCCGTCACAAATGTCTGACCCCCCCTCCCCAGGTGCGTGACGTCATTTATGGACGGCCCCCATCGCCTTAAAACGCGAACTCGCGCTTGCAAACTGAAACCGCGGAACTTTTTTTGTTCAGCAGCGCGATCCTCCGCGAGATGTAATGAGTCGGCCTCGCGCTGTGAGTGAGTGTGAGTGAGACAGCATCGTCCCCCACTCCTCCTGATGTCGAGGGTAAATGGGCGAGGTTTAGACCTGTGACTCATGCAGCTGCAATGGCTGCTTTGTGTACGCGGTCCAGACCTCCCCAGAGAACCTGGCTGACAGAGGAGGTGTTCAGGATGGTTGAGAAAAAGCGACAGGCTCACTCTAATCGTCTACAGCATCCCACGTCAGAGAATGAGGAGGCTTACCGCAGCCTTCGCTCGGAGGTTCGGAGAGACGTGAGGCGCTGCAAGGATGGGTGGTGGTCGCGGGTTGCTGAGGAGATGGAGTCTGCCTCAATGGCCCGCAATCACAAATCCCTATTTAACTCCATCAAAAAAGTAACCTACAGCGCCACACCTATTACCATTGTAGGGGTAATCGTCACTCACCACTCTGTGGGCTGGTAGCTTCCCCTTATCGTCAATAGGGGGCGGAAGCGCTATCACGCCAGGGCTAATGTCCATGGCCCAAAAGGGGCCAACGACAAACCCTAGCAAACGGATCCTGGGACACATTCCCCGGGGCCCCGGGAGGAGGGAACCGGGGGATGATGTCACCTTCCAGAACGTTCTAGAAGGGAAGCGTGGCTAGGGCGGAGCAAGCCACGAACCATAAGCCGGACCTCTCAGAGGTCTGGCTCAGTCATCTGCAAGCTGAAGAACGAAGACCTGGGCTGAAGATAGGACTCTGGACCCCAAGCTCCGTTGTCCTTCTAAGGGCCGGAGCTCAGTGAGGCCAGTGGTCAGGACCCACGGACCGGGTACGGTCAGGTCAAATAGCCTCTCCTAGGGTCCCAGCCGGAGGACGAAGGGTAACGGGGTACCTAGTGATAGGGCCCGCATAATCCGGAGGCCATACCTCCCCAGGTATTGGGTAAAGGGACCTATATTCCCTTTGTGTTAGAGACTTGTAAGGAAGACAATAAATATCGTGTTGCCTCATCAGAAGTTTATTCGTCAATTTATACCCACTACACCACCATTAGGGGAACGAAGGGTGATCCAATCTCTGACCCCCAGGGACAGGTTTGCAGATTTGCTGAGCATTTCTGTGAGGTCCTGGGGGAGTGGGAATCCCTCAGCCTGGAAAACATCATGGGACAAAGTGGGGATGACCCTGCTGAGGATGCGGTGCCTCAAATATTAGAGGAGGAAGTCACCCCCTGTGAGTGGCTGGCTGAGGTACCGTCCATTGAGGAAGTACTGAGGGCGATCCAGAGTCTGAGACCAGGAAAGGCACCGAGCAGAGATGATCTCCCAAGCGAAATGCTGAGGGAGGGTTGCGTTTGTGCGTAGACTGCCCTACATGACATCATAACAACAGTCTGGGCCACTGGATGGGTTCCGCAGGATTGGAAGGATGCCCTGGTGGTCCCCCTCTTTATGAAGGGGGACCGCACAGACTGTAACAACTACAGGGGCATCTCACTCAGTGTGCCGGGAAAGGTCCTGGCAAGGATTATTCAACATCGCCTTGCTAGGTACGCTGAGCAGAGGCTTGCGGAGCCCCAATGCGGTTTCAGGAAAGGGCGGTCCTGCACAGATGTCATATTTTCTGTCCGTCTGCTACAGCAGAGGTGGAGGGAATTCCAACGAGACCTACATCTCTGCTTTATTGACCTGGTCAATGCCTATGATACCATCAGTAGGCCTGGGCTCTGGGTTTTTCTTCGTGCTTTCAGAGTCCCGGACCCTCTGCTCACACTCATTAAGGACCTTCATGATGGTGAGCAGGCCCGGGTAAAACTACGTAGCCGGGAGTCAGAGCCATTCCCTGCGACAGGGATGTCCTCTGGCTCCAACATTATTTAACATCTATTTCGACCACATAGTTCGTGAAGCCTTCAGCAGCTGTACCAGAGCAATTTACGTCTGGTACAGATATAATGGGAGGCTGATCGATGCCCGGGTGCGGTCAAGGGATGGCTCCCTATTGGTCAACCACATTATGTATGCCGACGACCTGGTAATTGCTGCTCATTCAGAGGAAGAGTTGGAGGCGCTGCTGCTGAAACTGGAGTGTCCCACTAAGAGGTGGGGCCTTACCATCAGCCCCACCAAAACGAAGCACCTGCCTGGGTATTTTGTGCCATCGGGCACTCCACCCCCACAACTCCCAATCGGTGATGGGGCAGTTGGGGAGAGAGTGGAGAGTTTCCCATACCTGGGCAGTGTGCTCATGATCGGCTCCGGTTTAACAACAGAGGTCTCACTCCGAATTAGTCGAGCGGCATTATCTTTTCATCGGTTGTGTAACGTGTGGAAGCTACCTGGTCTGTCGCTCCGCATGAAGCTTCGGGTCTTCTCGGCCACAGTCATTCCCTCCCTTCTCTACGCTTGCGAAACGTGGACCCCCCTAATGCAGCATCTTCACCGGTTAGAAACATTTTGGCTGGCCTGCCTACGATCAATCCTAGGTTTAACCAGGCTGGATTGTGTGAGGAGCTCACAAATTCTCGAAAGATCTGGACAAAGTCCCATCGGCAAGCTCCTCCAGCAGGCAAGGCTGTGTTGGCTGGGCATGTAGCCCGCATGCCCAATCACCGCATGCCCAAACAGCTTTTGTTCGGCCGGATTGATGGAGCTAAACGGGCGTGGCACGGACTTGAGAAGAGATGGAGTGATGTGGTACAGGAGGATGTGGAGCTGAGTGGACTTGCCGATGACTGGTACCAGCGGTGTCAAGATCAGCCTCTGTGGAGGAGGCTTGTGAAGGACGCTACTGGGCAGTTGGAGGCAGTCGCCCTCCAACAACAACGGAGGGCGGAGGAGCGACGCTCAGAAAAACGAGCGGAGCGTCGGGTGGCTAAAGCTCAGCAAGTTGGCACAGTAGGGGGCACAGGTGGTGCATCAGCCAGTCATCTCAGTCATCTCAGTCAGTCGACCATTGGCACCTGGGTCTGCCCCGTGACCTCCTGCCAGCCGGCGATCGACACTTCACGTGGCCTCAAGGTGCACATGGCCTGGCACAAGCGTCGTGGTGACGTCACCACCACTTAGTGGCGAATGGCGGTTGTTTTGAGACAGTAAGAGAGTGTGAGGTCGACTCAGCCTCAGATGAGTACCTGGTGCGGTGTGTCGTAAACATCGCTACTGGGGGAGACAAAGGCCGCCGTGGAGGAGAATCCTAAAATAATAAAAGCTTTTATTATAATAAAAACTTTGATTGTAATATTATATTAATATTATAATAAAAGCTATACTTAAAGCTTTTATTATAATAAAATTTCAATTTGTTATGAAAAGAAATACAAATAATAAATTGAAAATAATAAAAGCTTTGATTATTTACAATTTATTATTTTATTCTTTTTATTTTGCTGCCACCTGCCGGCCACCAACGTGGCGTGTAGATTCTGCAAAATTAAAAAGTTACAAATAAAAATAAGAAATTGAAAATAATAAGCAAAAACCCAGATTAATATTCTTGGTTGCTTCGGTAAAGTCACGTAGATAGAAATAAAACTAAAATAATAACATAAATCTTCTTTGGTTCTTTCGGTAAAGTCACGTAGAATGATATTAAATTATAAATTGATAAAATAAAATAACACAATAATATTCTCACGACGTTTCGGCCACAACACAAGCGGCCTTCATCAGGTGAAGGGGGGCGAGACTGTCTGGTAGGACAGCGCTTTTTTTTAATTAAAAATACAAAAAATAAATTTTAAATAATGAAAGCTTTTATTATTTGCAATTTATTATTTATTTATTTTAATTGGCAGAATCTACACGCCATATTCTTGGTTCTTCAGGTAAAGTAACGTAGATTTGAAATAAAAAAATAATTCAATTTAATAAAAAAATATAAATTATATATTGAAACTAATAAAAGCTTTCATTATTTTCAATTTATTGTTTAATTTTTTAAATTGGCAGAATCTACACGCCATATTCTTGGTTCGTCAGGTAAAGTCACGTAGATTTGAAAAAAAAATAATTCAATTCAATTGAAAAATATAAATTATATATTTAAACTAATAAAAGCTTTTATTATTTTCAATTTATTACTTGAAATTTTAAAATATAAAAAAATAAAATACAAATAATAAATTGAAAATAATAAAAGCTTTTATTATTTTATAATAAATTGAAAATAAGAAAAGCTTTTATTATTTTCAATTTATTATTTTAATTTTATTATAACTTTACCGAAGGAAGCAATAATCTGGCGTGTAGATGCTGCCATCTGGTGGCCACCATCGTTGGCAGGTGGCAGTATCTACACGCCATATTCTTGGTTCTTTGGGTAAAATTTAAATAATAAAGAAAAGTAAAAAAACTAACAATTCATGATTTAGTATTTTTTCATTTAATTCTATTATTTTCAAATCTACGTTACTTTACCAAAAGAACCAAGAATATGGCGTGTAGATTCTGCCAATTTAAAAAAAATACAAATTAAAATAAATTGAAAATAAGTAAAGCTTTCATTATTTTCCATTTATTTTTTGAATTTTTTATTTAATTTTATTAATTTTATTTTCAACCTACATGGCTTTACCGAAAGAACCAAGAATATGAATCTGGATTTTTGATTATTATTTTCAATCTATTCTAATTTTTAAATTGGCAGCATCTACACGCCATATTCTTGGTTCTATCGGTAAAGTCACGTTGATAGAAAAAAATCAAATCAAATAAAAAGTGTGAAATTGAAAATAATAAAAGCAAAAAACCCACATTCATATTCTTGGTTCTTTCGGTAAAGTCACAGAGATAAAAAAAAAATGAAACAAAATTTTGATTTTAAAATAATAAATTGAAAATAATAAAAGCTTTTATTATTTTCCATTTATTTTTTTGTATTTTTAAATTGGCAGAATCTACACGCCATTTTCTTGGTTCTTTGGGTAAAGTCACGTAGATAGAAGATATAAATAATAAAAGAAAAGTAAAAAAATTTACAATATTTTTAAATATATTTTTATTATTTTATTGTTTCCCTTCTACGTGACTTTACTGAAAGAACCAATAATATGAATCCCTGCAGTCACGAAAGCTTTAAATCAAAATTTAATAATAACAATTCATGATTTTTCATTTAATTCTTTTATTTTTATTTTCAAATCTACGTGACTTTACCGAAAGAACCAAGAATACGGCATGTAGATGCTGCCATCTGCCGGCCACCAAGGTGGCGTGTAGATTCTGCCAATTTAAAAATTACAAATAAAAGTCATAAATTGAAAATAATAAAAGCTTTTATTATTTCCGATTTATTTTGTTTTAAATTTATTTGATTATTTTTAAATCTACATGACTTTACCGAAAGAACCAAGAATATGAATCTGGATTTTTGCTTATTATTTTCAATTTATTATTTTCATTTTTCAATTGGCAGAATCTACACGCCACGTTGGTGGCCGGCAGATGGCAGCATCTACACGCCATATTCTTGGTTATTTCGGTAAAGTCACGTAGAATGAGAATAAAATAATAAATTGATAAAATAAAATGACACAATAAAATTATCACGACGTTTCGGCCACAACACAAGCGGCCTTCATCAGGTGAAGGGACGAGACTGTCTGGAGGACAGCGCTGGAGCGAACAAAGCCAAGCTCAGATCGCGACCTTTAAGCTGTGTGAGAAGAAACAGAGCACCTTGACAAAGGAATTATCATAGAATTTAGCATTGAAATAGCTGAGTGATTAGCTTGTGACTGGTCACAGAAATGGCTATGTTAAAGTCAAAGCATACACATTCACAGAGGCACCTAGTGCAAATCAAACAGGAGAATTTAGCATTGAAATAACTAGGAGAATTTAGCATTGAAATAACTGAGTGATTAGCTTGTGACTGGTCACAGAAATGGCTATGTTAAAGTCAAAGCCTACACATCTGAGCTATTCACAGTAACTGGGTATACACTACACTACATAATGAATACTACATAGTAAACCAATAAAAAACTAAAATATAAATTACCTCAATGTTATCAATAAACTCTATATATTCTCCAATCAGCTAAGCTACCACACAATAAGTCGTTATATATCACAATGCTATATGGCGAAAAAATTGGTGGATTCTTACCCTTAACTTTAGCACCACGGACAGCTACGAGCCCCGTTCAGACGGACGAGTTCATCCATGGTCGGAACAGACGAGGGGTAGAGAGACAGCTGCGAGGCGCTGTTATACTCCATGTTGTATATAGTATTCATTATTTAGTGTAGTGTATACCCAGTTACTGTTAATAGCTCAGATGTGTAGGCTTTGACTTTAACATAGCCATTTCTGTGACCAGTCACAAGCTAATCACTCAGCTATTTCAATGCTAAATTCTATGATAATTCCTTTGTCAAGGCGCTTTGTTTCTTCTGACACAGCTTAAAGGTCGTGATCTGAACGTGGCTTTTTTCACTCCAGCGCTGTCCTACCAGACAGTCTTGTCCCTTCACCTGATGAAGGCGCTTGTGTTGTGGCCGAAACGTCGTGAGAATTTTATTGTGTTATTTTATTTTATCAATTTATTATTTTATTCTCATTCTACGTGACTTTACCGAAAGAACCAAAGAAGATGAATCCTTGCAGTCACGAAAGCTTTAAATGGAAAAATATTCTCGGTTCTTTCGGTAAAGTCACGTAGATTTGAAAATAAAATAATCGAATTTATTAAAAAAAAATTTTAATTATTTTAAATTTAAAAATACAAATGATAAATTGAAAATAATAAAAGCTTTTATTATTTTGAAAATAATAATAAAAGCTTTTATTATTTTAAATTTTATTTAATTATTTGTATTTTCTATCGACGTGACTTTACCAATGTAACCAACAATACGGCGTGTAGATGCTGCCACCTGCTGGCCATCAACGTGGCGTGCAGATGCTGCCAGGTGTGATTTGAGAGGTGATTGGGTTGGTGATGTTGGTGAGTTGCATGGTGAGTGTGTCGGTGAGCACCTGGAGGATTCGCCTCCACGGTCGCCTTTGTCTCCCCCAGTAGCGATGTTCACTCCACACCGCACCAGGAACTCATCTGAGGCTGAGTCGACCTCACACTCTCTCACAACAACAACCGCCATTCGCCAATAAGTGTCGGTGACGTCACCACGACGCTTGTGCCAGGCCATGTGCACCTTGAGGCCACGTCAAGTGTCGAATGCCCGCTGGCATGAGGTCACGGGGCAGAACCAAGGGTGCCACTGGTCGACTGACTGAGATGACTGAGATGACTGGCTGATGCACCACCTGTGCCCCCTCCTCACACTCACGCACGCGCACTCACTCACAAGCGCGAGTTCGCGTTTTCAGGCGATATAAAATAATTTATATTTCATGCCAGTTGGTTCTGAAGTGCGGCTGTTTGTAATTTGGGCGTTCGTAAGTCGAGGACTGCATGTAAATAAAGATTCCGATTGTGGATGTGGGGCTTTCACCGTGGGATGAGCTTGGCCCGATCCGCGGGGGCGTGGCTTGCACGACAGTGGGTGGGGCACAGCCGCGACAGGCGTGGCTTATCCAGGAAGTGGGACGAGGAGTCTCGAGCCTACGTGGGGGCGTGCAATAACAAAGGGGGCGTGGAGTGTCACCCTGGGTGACGCCTGCGCTGACCAATCGCAAAGGAGACCGCGATCGCCGGATTGCAAGCCAGAGAGAAGCGCGCTCCTTTTAAAGTTAACAAAAACATTGTTAAATGTAAGTAGCGCCTCTCTACTTTATTATTGTTTTATTTGTTTAATACATTACTTGTGGTGCCGTGAGTCGAGTGAAATGAGTCAATAACTTTGCTAGACATGGCTAAGCTTTTAATAAGGGGCGCCGCAGTGTCGGGATGTTAACTACCTCGCCAGGCCTACAGCAGCGTGGAGGTTCCATCCAGACCCTGACGCCTGCTCTGTATTTGTTTATTTTTTTCCCCTGTGGTCGCGTAGATTCTTCTCCTGGTCCTTCGGTTTTCCCCTCCACATTTAGAAACGTGAGTTTAGAGTACTTGACTGCTATAAATGTCCACATGATAAGCCACTTTCGTTGAGCTATCATTTGTGTCCAGGTCGCTTCTGATAAGAGTTATATAGCTCAGTGGGCCTTACCTGGTAAAATAGAAATAGTTTATAGTTTAGTTTATAGTTCATAAGAACTCGTGACAAGGGTCAGTGTCTACTTCAAATATTGTTCAGGCTCTGGAGACCTCCAAAGTTATTCGTGATGTTATACATTTGGTTCGTTTTGAGCATAATCGCGACCTTATATAATTATTGCGTGATACACATGCTGAATATACGCACACAAACATCGTGTACACGTGTGTCGTGCCCTCTATTGTCCACATAGACGGCTTGTGCTGACGAGAGAACGATCTTAACATACAATGTCGTGACATGTATCAGCCCTTTGTCGATCCAGCGTTTTGATAGAGGCCTCCTCCACACCATGTCGTTCGTGGGAGTTGTTTAACCATACTTCACCATGCCGGTCAATGCGGGTTTGGTGAAGTGAGGAGGCCCAGAAACTTGTATATGCAGATACGAGTTTGCCTGTGCTTGCATCTGCAGAATTACATTCTCACACATCTTCAAGTGTAGTTTAATACTTCTAAAAATGCATTAATTCTTGAGGATTCCATAAAGTACTGTGGTAAAAATAAAACAACTTGATTTGAATAAATTTCGATTTAAAGCTTTTGTGACTGCAGGGATTTATCTTCTTGGTTCTTTCGGTAAAGTCACGTAGAAGGGAAACAATAACACAATAAAATCAAAACAAAATAAAATTCTCACGACGTTTCGGCCACAACACAAGTAGCCTTCCTCAGGTGAAGAAACAGAACTGTCGGAAAGACAGCGCTCCAATGAACACTGCTAAGCTTGGCAGCGTATTTTAAGCTGGGTGGGAGGAGCAGAGCTCCTTGACAAAGGAGTTTACATATCAACAGAAGAATTTAGCATTGAAGTAGCTGTGTTAATGTGATAGATTAGCAGGATGTTAAAGTCAGAAATTAGCATGTAACTGGGAGATTAGCATGATGTTAATGTGAGGAATTAGCATGTAACTGGTGACAGAAGTAGCTATGTTAAAGTCAGAGTTTACATATCAACAGAGGGATTTAGTATATTGACGCTAAAGAACTGCAACTACCCAACTATCATACAATAAACCGATGTGAAAGAACTAAATATAAACTACATCAATACAATCAATGTACTCAATATATTTTCCACTAAGCTGAGCTACTAACAATAAGTTATTATACATTACACTTCTACGTCGCAAAAAATATTATAATATGCCTCCAAATAATATTTTTTTATTATAAACTGCCATAGACAGACCCCAACATTGAATTATACACTGCGTTACTATACACTACCCTATACGTTAGATTATAATAATATTAGACTTGTAATATTACACTATGTATTATTTTACCAACCCTACTGTATACCTCACTGCTGTAGATTCACTATACAATTACGATACTGTATATTACCAAATAAATTATATTAAACATTACACTGAGTACTTTGTTGAACAGGGAATGCTTTGAGCTTGTGGGTTGAATCCATCTGTGTGAAGTTGTGTTATTTCCCAATATGCAAGGTGGGGTCTCTCTGGGTTCCACTCACGCAAACATCTCAATGCAATGGGACCTTTCTGAAAATGCAGTACTTAGACGCAATGAAGCTTTGCTGGGTAACTAGTTAACATTGTAATAATTAGCATGAGAGATAATGACGTTCACTTATAAGTGCCATTAGTAGTACTATACTGTACTTTTAATGAAGACTATTTTACGTAGTTGTTTGTAAAAAAGTGTCCATTCCCAAAACTTCTTGACGGGCCCTCATACAGAAATGATATTACAATCTTACATGGAGATTGCGAGTCAGAGTGTTGTGAATAGTGGAATGAACGTGTGGTGCCATCATTATATTGTTGGTGTGTATATACAGAAAGGTCTATTGGGTGGGTAACATTAGGAAATTGGAGGAAGTTCGTCATTGTTGTTTAGAAACAAAATATTACTTTGGTGGATAAGAGGGTAAAATCGTACATGATAGGAACTGCAATATTGTGGAGTTCTGGTATAATGAGTTGTAGTATTTATGAATCTTATGTCACCTTAATTATGCCTTTGTGAGTACACTCGTGACACGGGTGTCATGCGCGTGACCTTTGTCTTTTGTTTCAGATGTGCGAGAGCAACTCCGCTGCGAGTCATGGTGGTGCTGGGAGAATTGCCTTCACCATCGATGGCACTTCACCAGCACCCGTCTCAACCCCACCTCAATCCGGTAGAGTTACAAGAGCGAAAAAACTTATCTCTTGTGACATCTGTGGGAAAAAATTCCAACTGGCATGGTGCCTAGAAGCCCACGTAAGAACGCATAAGGAGACCCGTGAGCAATGGTGCGGCATATGTGGACAAAGGTTTAATCAGCCAGGAAAATTAAAAAGGCACATGAAGACCCATGAAAAGGATTATATGATAAACGGTGCACCAGGTTTGGTGAATAACGGCAGTTTTGCCAATGCGGTGTTGAATCCACCGTCGCCCTATGAGATGTGCTCAGTCTGCGGATTTTTAAGTCCTTTTGAAATCCTGAAAACTCATGAAAATCTTCACGCACAGTTCTTGTACAGACCGAAGCCTGAACATGATTACACTTCGACAAAAGATAGCGGCGTTAAGATAAATGACATGAAATCCAAATTTCTTGAATGCTTTGGCCTAGTTCCACGTCAACAAACTGCTTCACCAGTCAGTGAGAATAAACCATACGCTGCTCTCGATCCTATTACGAGCATGAAAGTGTTGATGACCTTGCAGCAGAAGAAGAAGGAAAAGCGAAGTAGACCTAAGTCCATTAAAAGAAAGAAGACCACCACCAGTGTCACCAATTGCAGCAGTAGCAACAGCCAGAATTCGGACATCAAGAGGATGGACTGCACGGGAGCAGGAGGCTGCGTGGAGCAGAGCATCCCCAAGGTGGATGAACCCAACCTGGCACCTTTAGGTACATCCTAGTAATGCACACACTACATTTCATTTGGATGTAATTCATAATTTCACAAATTAGTTAATGTACGCATATGTTGACCATATCTGTATGCCTGCGCTGAGGAGTCTAGAGATCTGATGTGGTGCTGCTCGGATGTTGGGTTAAACCGTGAAACTCTGGGTTTTCTGTCACCGAACCACGATTAAACTGGCTTCTCATTGATGGTCTTATCCAGTTACCAAACACTTCTTCCAGCAAACACTTGGACCTACAGCCCCAGAGCCCACTTGGACTCTTTGATGAATACCTCGAGATGGGTACAATGAGCTCAGAGGATCACACTACGGAGTCAACGCGTTTTACTTTATTATAAAAAAACACACAATTGGGTATCATTTGACTATATAGGCACGTGTGTACGGCCCCTGTGTATCTGTCGGACATTGTTGTGGGAGGGAAATTACCCACACTTCAGGTTGTTGAAGGCAGGGAGCACAGATGTAAGAGCTTAGATGTACAATACAACAGTGTAATTTGCTGCACTGTCCTCTGCTGCTCACACCCCCACAATAACTATTGCATGGTCACCCATCCAACCAATTTTCAGGCTCAGCTCTCCTTAACTTCTGGGATCTGATTAAATCTGACGCATACTGGGTGATTTGGCCATAGGCACCAATCTATGGATATACTGTAACACAATTGTCTTTGAGCATGCGCGTATGTGCATATGTACGGAGTTAAGTTTTAGAAACAATAGGAGCACATATTTGCTCCTCTTGTCTGCTAACCAATGCAGCTACATTGGTCAGCTTGGATTGACGTTTTTCCCCCTTACTATTTATTTAAAACTCTTGTGCATCATGTCCACTGTGGTTAACTGCTGTGATTTGTTGGCATTTCAGCCACAGTGCATATGCCTAAAAATGTGTGGTACGGTTAATAGATTCCTCAATACAGGATGTGATCTAGTTATTATAGCCACCTAGTGGTGGAAAATGGTGCAAAAGAAACCCAGGTGAACCAGAGCTGAACATTAAAGATGGTAGTGGCTGGTCGCATCTCAGTGGCCAATGTAATGGACACAATAATTTTGTGAACAAATTACACGAAAATGTGACCATATTTTGGGGTCTCCTTTGACTAAAACACATTCAATGCATTGAAAACATGTTTTGTTTGCTTAAAGTAATCACAACATAACAGCATTAAGAGTGTATGTCTATATCCTGTTTCACTCATTATCCTATCCTTGTCCCCCTACCCATTCTCAAAATATACCCCAGTTATCCAATTCGGGTTTGTCACTCTCTTCGTGGCATCATTTCCACTTGCGCCATTGCTCGCACTGCTCAACAACATCATCGAAGTGCGGGTCGACGCGTGGAAGCTCGTAACAAAGATGAGGAGGCCTGTGGTTTCGCGAGCAAGAGGAATTGGAGCCTGGGCCGACATTCTGAGTATCGTTGCCACCCTCTCTGTAATCACCAATGTAAGTCGCCAGATTGTCCGCTCGCTTTCTCGCTCAATATCCCATCTTATGAGTGACATAACATGACCAGACATGTTGTAAGATGTGGAATTACCTGCGCTAAAACAGTGATGAACCCATTTATATTGCTAATTGGACAGAGGTGGGGGAGATTTAAGAAAATGATCCATTGCTTCAACTGTTGTGTCAGGAGACTGAACTGACGACTGCCAGATTGCAAGTCCTTATATGGTAACCATTTCACTCTGGCAGCAACCCCCCAAATTGTATTTGTGAAAATTAATGTAATTGCCAAGGTAAGATGTTCAGAAGCCTTGGTCAAATCATTGCATGCTAAGTGACCGCTATCGCTGTGCCTCCGTATGCTAATTCCACAGTCATGCATCTTGGCGTTCACAACGGACATCATCCCACGCCTGGTGTATTATTATGGATACTCAGCAGAGTATGGCACAGGTTCGCCTACAATGCATGGGTACACGGAGGACAGCCTTTCAATTTTCAAGATCAGCGACTTCAAGGAGCAAAATCATCCCAACATCCTGCCAGCCTGGTTTGATCCGGCATTCCACACAACCTGCAGGTTTGTGCCATTCAGTGTCATGCCCAGCTATCGGGGGTGCCGTCCCTGCGAATGTGATGCACTGATCTCTGGGTGTGTTGTCCAGGTAGATGCGACATCCTTCTGGGTGTGGCGTCCTCCTGGCTCCGCCCCTTCCTGATTAGTCTCGTTCTCTTCCTCTTTTCACTCCGTGACTTTCCTTTAACGACCCACACTTCCCCTAGGCCCCACCTCTGTTTAGGCCCTGCCCCTTACCCTGGACACAGGGTTTGGCTTAGTTGGGTAGTAAGGGGTTGTGGTAGGGTTGGGGGAGGAGTGTGCGTGGTGGGCAGGGACAGTAAAGGGGGTGGGGGGGAGAATTGGAGGGGGGGAGCAGTGGGTACGGGTGGGATGGCTTCACAACCAAAGTCCCACTTAGAGAAATATAATAATAGATTGATATAAATTATAGCTCATTGTTACCCTGCTAAAGAGTAATGTTATTTATTTATATATCTATCGATCCACGACTGCTTAATTGAGTCTCAAGATCCCTTTTCAGGAAGACCGTGCATTGGGATTCCAGTTTAAGGTGGTTTTATGCATGTGGGATGCAATAAGAGGTCCTGGAGAACCCATGGTAATGAAATGAAGCTTAAAGGTCCACACAGACATGAAACCACTTGCTCTACAGCCATCTTCTGGTCTCCTCACAGCACAGTTAGTTAGGAAATTGATGCGATCTACCAACCCTTTTCTGTAACGTTTTTGAATTGCTGGCATACACAACTATAATCAATATAACCATATTGATCGATATTTAATATAACCTTACTTGACTATGACCAAATCACCACGAATACAGCTAATCTTAGATTCCGGAAGTCAAGCAGGCTTGAGCCTTGTTCGTGCTTAGATTGATGAACACCATGCACAATGCAGGTGCAGTAGGCGACTTTGGAGCTAGGTTGTCAGCAGTGGGTAGTTCAGAAAAAATAATAGTTGTGCTATATTGTTCTCCCATTATCTGTACTCCCTACCTTCACCAACCTGGTACGGACCAGCGTGAACCATGATCAATGGAGCCCCCACAAGTTGCACGTTGTGGGAAGGCCCTCTTTCAGAAGCGGATTTTTTAAAGGGCTGTGAACGCATATACCGTTTGTACACAACCACTTGTTCAATTTAGCGCCAACTCTACTTTCGAGGCACTTTGCTCAATATAGTCCATGCGTGCTTGTGGTTGTATGTGTGTAGGTATCCAGGTTATCGCTACCCGCCGGATCATCCCCAAGCCTACTCCGTCACCAAGCAGTACTGGCAAGTACTGACGGCAAAGCTGGCCTTCGTCATTGCCATGCAGGTACACATCAACATGCACACACACACATTCATAAACCCATTGAAAGATAAAGGTACAGCCCTCCAATTACTTGCTCATGTCACTGATGGCAAAAGGGCTCCTGCTATAGGGAGCTCAAGAGAGACCCTTAAGATGTATTTGAACTGCTCTTCCACACTGGTCAGACGTCTTGGGAAGAGCTGGGAGTTCCCGCACTGAACAGCACCAAACTCAGCCGACCAATTGACTGGATGTATTCCATTTACACTGCTAGGTGGATAGAGGCAGTGGAATGTAAAAAAAAAACTTTCACCATTGTTTACACTGCCACGATCAAAGATCAATTCACACCCGCGACCTCTGGATTGCAAGTCTAGTGTGCAAAGCCTTACACTACTGCACCATCGTATAGACTCATCTGTGAGCAGTTGTTAAGGTCAGCAGAGCAAACCGTGATCATTGTCAATGGGTCATTACAGATAATGCCAGTAATGCTATTACACCTCACAATTGCACAGTATTTCTGAGATCACAAATAATAGTGGTAATACAATACGCTCTGTCATCATGCAGCAGACGATCCATGTTGTTTATGACATTTGTCACACGTAAGCATGTGTGCGTGTGGGAAGGGGAGCGGCTGCGTAGTTGTTCGTGAACTGCGCTACCAATCCTGTGTGACCGGAGTACTATTTCTGGCCACAGCCAACAACAGTGGAAAATATTAGAACCAGTGTTGAGCTTTCCTTAAGTTGATTCTGTCTTAAAATGAGTACTTGATGAAGTGTGTGAAAATCATCACTGGCGAGATAAAGGTGCACACCACCCCCGCAGGCACTGTGCCACCCTTCATAGATGCACTTGTCTCAGTCTGTGAAAGGCTACACAGGGAATCTTTGTAGTGGTGACATGGCCGAGTGTGTTTGCTGATTGTTGCGGTAATTTGCGGCTGCCCAGGTGAATACTGTGGGTGCATTAACTGCACATCATAAATGTTGCCTGCTGCATAGTGAACGTAAAAAACCCATTAAGTAATTCAAAAAGTGCCTCGGTATAATTTGCCAAATGTTCAAAAATTACTCAAATGACTTAATTTAATTGGGAAAAACGACGTAACAATATAATATCCCTAGGCTTCAGGTCCCCGGAATAGTTGACCTGAGATGTAAAGCACTTTAAGATGCTGCCATATTATATTTAGTAAGCACCCTTTACATGCAAATCCTGAAACTGAAAATCCTTTACCTGTGTGTGGACGTGTGCAGCACGTGGTGTTACTCACGAAGGCCTGCATTGCATACATCATCCCGGACACGCCATCCCATGTGCGCGCCTGCATGCGCCGCGAGCGCTTCGTCGTACAGACGATTCTGCAGCAGGCAGAGCTGGGCCGTCTCCGTAACACCCTCCTCACCGATGCCCCCAGCTCACCGCCATCGCCTCAATTCCACGTTGAGGATGAGCAGGCAGAGATGGGCCTGCTTCGCTGCTCGCTGCATAAGGAGTCTCCTGGCGTATTGCACCCACCCCAGCGGTGCCACATGGAGAATGAGCAGGCAGAGAAGACTGGTGACGACTCACTGCTGAAGGGATCCGAGGAGGAATCAAGCAACGAGGATTCGTCAACTGTCTTCTACAGCGTATAAATCTACTCTGACTTTTAAAGGAGGCTGCTATCCTAACTCTGTTTGCACGTGGACAAGGACATTGCAGTCGAGGACTATCTATATATATATTAATAAATACTTTATGATTTAACATGTCTCAATCATCTCATGTCTTTTCATACGAATCACGATGTGAATGAGGAAAACTAGAAATTATTGTTATTTTGTATATATTTTAAATTTTGGTTTAACATGTAGGCTTTCGCGCCCAATATCATCCATAGAGGTGTTTTTTGGATTAGATCGCATACATATATAAACGTGTCGTTAAAACCCGCCACCACTCGACACAGCCAACTAGTAGGGTTGTCACGGAAACAGAACAAGCCAATTCGCCACTGGTACTTTGGAGAGCCAAGCCACAACATTTACAATCGGAGTACGACGTTTTGCCAGTAATTACAACTAGCTTCATCAGGCGACAGCCAGATTTGTGGCACTCTCGCGCAAAGTGGGGGGGGGAGATTACCGAGTCAACGTACATTATGCATGTGCATTATGAGAGCCCTTTGATCTTGTCCTTCCTGTCTATTGTGTATTAAAATAGCCGTACCAATGGTAATCCCTATTGAAGGCTGCTGCCCTTTATAGGCATGCATTTAAATAATGTATTATTTGTTGGCACCCATGTTCAGCAGTAGCAGAACACACGTGCCAACAAGGACACTCAGTTGATTTTAATGTTGAAATTCTGTGCAAAACTAGCTACTACTGCCCAAGAATAATTCGAGAATCTAGCGAAATTGGAAGAAAAATTTACAGTTCGGATAGCTACCGCCTTTCTGCTGTGTGGAAGCGACTCATCAAATAGTACATTAGATGAAACTCCGAGTACCCACTCAGGAGGTATAGTGGTAAAGCAGTGGAGGAAAAAAAAGCAATTTTTTTTATTTGCCCTTGTTGAATGATAGAGCCGTTACACACAGCAAGCGAGATTAAGAAAGCGCATCGGAAGAAATACCGGAGGAGAGAGAGAAGACAATTGCTTGCTGGAGAAGGAAAGGCATTCCTACCGAGGGAGACAAGTTGACAAAGATTTTGATAATGGGAACCGGTGGCGTGGCTCGATCTTCCCTATGTACGCAACATGCTACCGAAAGAAAACAGAAAATCCTATTCAAAGGCTAAAATAAGCTCCATTTTTTGTATAAGAGCCCGATAAACAATAACCCCATCCATAGACTGAGGAAGAGAGGGAAGAGCCTGAACAAAGGGGAGGAGATTACGACGGAGATGGGTTGGAGGTGGAGAGAAGGGGAGAGGGGAGGCCGTAAAGGCAGCTGCACATTCAAGGAAAGCGGTGTAGAAAGAGTTGAACGGGGACATGGAGACAGTAGAGACAAGGGTGGAGAAAGAGGAAGGGAGGATCTTTCAGTGCTCGCTACAGGAAACCCACAAAACTGAATTTCCTAAACTCGTGTCGCCTCGGTGACAGCAGCACCACCAACGCCACAGACTCACGCTCCCCAAATCGACAATACCATCTCCATTGCCGACCAGCCACGAGATGGCTGCTCTCAACACCTCGGTCGTGGTGTAAGCAGCAAAAGACTTCCGGCTGGTGAGCAACCGGCCATTGCGAGGGTTGGAAAGAAACTGAAGCACGGGGCGACTCCCACAACCTTCGGGTATTTCCAAACTGGATGACGTCTTGGGATGAAGCTAGAAGTAAGCCAAATCTGCACTCAATAAATGGGACAAAGATTCCAGAGAAGCCTCCAGAAATGTCACAGGAGGCTCGGGTGTGAGAAACCAGACTCCATGTGGGGTCCTCCAGACCTTTGCCCTCCAGTTCATCAACATTTGTAAAAGCAGGACGTCTCAAAGGTACGTAGCATGGGTGAGGTAAGAGGTTGAGAACCACGTTCCGAGATTAGGCACTTTGACAGGTTGGGGTCCGAGTTAACGTTTAATGGAGCTCACCCTACGACATTATGGATAGAAGGATAGTGTGCCGGCACAATCCGGACACCCTGCTACACCGAAACACTCTGCTGCACCAAACTCCCTGGTACAGCTAAACACTGGCACGATTGCGCTCAAATACACACAAACTCTCGCTCGGCCAGTTGGTACACAGGTTGTCAGTTGTGGGGGACGCGGGCCCCCGGCTCCCCCCCCCCGGGGGAGGGCTGATCTCGGGAGGGCTGCGGGCTCCGGACTCCTTGCTCGAGTGAGAGCAGCCGCTACTCGACTCCTCGCTCGCGGTGAGAGGGCTGCCGCTCTCCGGCTCCTCTCGTCGCGCCGCAGCCCCTCGGGTCCGCGGGTCCTGTTTGTGGGGCATAGCTCGGGGCTGGCACGTGGCTGCCTGGAATCAATCCGTCGCTTCTCAGCCACTCAAACGCGATGTCTCCGCTCACACAACCCCGCGCACCACTCACACGAACTGAACGGGGGGTCAGGGGTCAGAGGGCAATGACGTCCTTCGCACATGCGTTGCCGCCGATGCAGGGCAATGGAGATTGTTTAAAGGACTGCGGGGCGGGGATTTGGAGTCAGTTTTAGAGCGACACACCAATCGCACGCGCGGGACGGGGGGGTCGGGGGTTAGAGGGCAGGGACGTCACTCATACATGCATAGCCGATTGGGGGGCTGTATTGGAGATTATTTAAAGGGCTGTGGGGGCGGATATTCGGGATTGGTGTTAGCCCGCAGTCACGAAAGCTTTAAATCGAAATTTATGTTAAGTGTAATGTGTTGGTGTTAATAAAGTGTTGCCTCCCAAGAAGTTGTGTGCGCCTATCTCAGCCCATTACATATAAGTGTAGACATGATTATGTAATTCTTGTGTTCATACAAGGGTAGTGACACAGCGCTGATTGCTGTCCAGCAGCGGCAACTGCAGTGGAAAGTTTGCACACACGCCGTTGAGCATATATACGGGTATGCCGGCCGGGCAGAGGAATTGGGGCAAGGGTCATGGAAGACCTCATAGGGAAGCCTCTGGAACCCTCTGGTCGGTTCGAGAAGGGAGGCGTGGATAGGGCAGAGCCAAGCCGCGCCGAGTAGAATATAGAATATAATATAAGCAGCGGAGAGCGAGAGCTCCGGGCTGCCGGTTCTGGGAGTGGTTGCCACCGCATTCGCCCAATCATTGCGTGGCCAGACAGTAGCTGGCCTTCTCGGTCGACGCCGTCGGTGCAACACGGACAGGGTCGTGTCTAGGCCGGGCTCTATGGCAACGTGGTCGAGTGAGGCCGGAGTTGGTGTGAACAAGATAATAAAGAGACGATGTCTCCTGCAACTACCTCGTCTTCGACAGTGTGTGCGACACACACCACACGTCGGAAGGAGAACACTTCACAAGTATAAATGCTGCCTGTGTCAGTCGAGTCACATTTGCTCTAATTTATTTTGGTGACCTAAGACAGGAGAAGCAAAATGCACTTCTTCAGGAAGTGATATTTTTTTCATAATGCAGAGGCTGTGCCTGATACACATCTTTCATGTGTTGTTTGGCAACCCTGGTGCCCAGTAAACGCCATATGGCCAGATCTTTGCATTGAATTCCAAGTATTAATTCCTCCATACTTGTGCACAGTTGAGTTTTTATTCCATTCCCTTCATGAACCATGTCTTTGAACTTTACATCATAGTAAGATAGTACATGCCGATGAATAATTAATAGATGCTTGAAAACATCTATCCCCAACCATCTGCCTGTGTTTGGCCTAAAACCCAATCACCCAGAATGCCCAAATTCACCTTACATACTCTAGGAATGTAAGCAGGTTAATGCTTGGATATCCATCACAATCATCACCCCCAAATGTGAAGACATGTCACGAGACTCGCTGACTTTTCTTAAAATACTTGAGAAATACAAATCATAGCTGAATATTTTCAATTCCATGTGTATAAGCCTTTGTCTCAGATTTATTGTAAAATAAATATACATGTACAATATAAACATTGAAATATCAGAAAATATTTAATGTATGTTGAATTTCTTTCACACTGTACATAACCAATCATGCTAAACAAGACATGATAAAAACAATCCAAGTCATGGGTTGCATACAATATGCAACTTTGGTTTATTGATTACAAGTTACATAAAAGGTTCTGAAATTTTACAATACAGGTATAGTGCAATCTAAATAAGCAAATGTACTTTTACAGTGATTTCCCAAATGTTTATAACTACACAAATACTAGCATGTATGTTCCCAATAAAGTAGTCACCTTCCAAAATGGCTAAAACCAAAATAAGTTTAGTTGTGCTCACAATATTTTTCACATATCCGTTCTCTTTCAAGTGACATTTGAGTCTGCATGGATTTGCTGTGCAAAATACTGCTGCAACCATTCACTAACTCCAACCCTGAACGAACTTCATCACATTTTTCCAATACTTTGTTGTGGCACTGCCATTAACAGGGCAATTACTGTGCCCCATGGGCCCCACAAGTTCACAAGTAATTGCGATTCACACCACAGCACCTGAAGTACCATTGATGTTTAACAACCATGAATTAGCAGGACCAAGCGAACGTATCCTTCTGAGTACAAACCTCGACCACCGCCTTAAAATGCAGCCATCCTTGTTCTCCTTGATGGTGTCAACCAGCTCTTTCAGACGCGACAGGTGGTACACGGCCCTGAGAAGAGACACGATTGAGAGAAAATTACTTGGTTGACTTATTATCATGGTGGAAGCCAGAAAAATCTCACCAAGTCTCAGGCGGGTTTGGCAGTGATATTTTGCAAATTTCATCAGCGAGTGGTATGTGAGAGGAAATCGGAGAACCCGGTGAAAACAGAGGGAGTAAAATGCAAAACTCCGGATATAGATTCAAGATTCCATTGCTGTATTACTAACTCCTGGTTACCTAGCAGCCAAAATCTATAATATATGCTATTACCAAATAGTCTCCCATCCAAGTAATAACCAGGCTTACCTGCTTAGCTTATAACATTCATAATCTGACATCATACTTAGAGGCGGTGCAGCCTCTATGCTGTGCGTGAGTGTGAATATAAAGATAAATTCACAATGGCGTGGAGGGGTTTTCCCAGGGACGATCAGCCCCTAGGAAGACGTCCGTGTTGAAGCTGCCCGGGGAGGGGGCCTCCAAGCCGGGGGATTCCAACTCCATGCGCGCCCTGCTCAGCAGCTCCTCCAATGAGGCTGTGCATCAAGAATCACGCATCGCACGTCACAACCACAAGGGTGGCCGCTCAGTCGTCTCTGTGAGAAAAGACTGAATATGTACCTGAAAACATATGAAATGTCATCTGCTATATACAGACTATATATATACACACACACACCTAGGGATCTAAGGTCCTCTGACACGGGCTCCTCGTTGGCTACATTCGTAAGGCCGGAGATGTCCAAATCTTTGAGCCACTCTGGGTACTTTGGTCTGCTTTGCGGGCTCTGAGCGGCACCTGCTCTCTTTGTGCTGGTATCCGTCTCGTGGCTGCTGGTCTGGGAGTCCACATCGCAGTCACGCAGCCAGGCCGGGTACCTGAGCTCAGGAATGCTCGTGATCCCCGACACATCCAGCTCATCCTTTTGGCTTGTCAACCACCTGGGATAGGTACTTGTCGCACAGCCGCCGTTCGGCAAGTGCTCACGCCTAGTTGCTTCACTGCTCCGTAAGTACAACAAAACATTCTTCTGGTTAGAAAAGAAATAATTTTTGGGCTTTGCCGACTCATTTAATGGCATCAGGGCCTTGTTGCTTCTCGCTGTTGAGCTCAACCGTTCAGTTGGCTTATTGCCCCTCACCAATGATGCGCCGAGGCTGTGCGCGGTGACCCCGAGAGATGACCGCTTGCCTCTGTGCGACACTGCGAGGTCTCGGTGGGCGCCAGGCGAGCGGAACAAGGACTTGGAGGAACCGTCAACTGGCGCCTCTAGGAGCTGGTCCGTGGTTAGACTGACCGTCGGGCTATAAGCCATGACCGCTGCAGCGCAGCAGTGAGGCTGCACGTGCCCGAGATGAGGTCCTCCACAGGCAGCATGCCACCTGCAATGTAAGACCCACAGACATTTTACTGGTACACAATGAATTTGCTCTCCCCTAGATTCCTTGACCCCTGAACGGCAATCCTGCAATGTTGCCTTACTTTGCACCATCAGTAACTAATGATGTTATCCATTTGTGGAGTTTGTGAGAATATGGGATAAATCAGTGCATGAGCTGTTATTGTTTAAACTTCAGATGTGTCCAGTTTAGGATCTGCAAATTTTGACACAAAGGTTGGAGGATCACTTAGATTTCACAAACTTTACAAACGCGATAATCAGTGAAGTTGCTGGAAGATGACAGGAGAAAGAAATGCATGCACCGACCTATCTGTTCAGACCTATGCTATCCTCTCATATGCGTGTGCTTACTGTGGATAGTTTTCTCTGACATAAAATCAACTCATTAATGGAATTTGCCAAGCATCCCAGTGTGGGACTCTCACGAAAATGTATCTTTAGACCTTATTAAGGGTTTTTTTCTAGGGGAATTACATTACATTCATGATAGCATAGCATAATTGACAAGCACCCAGTACAAGCAAATAAATGGGGTTCTCCTCTACAATTATCCCCCCTCCAGTCAACTAGCTTCGATACCTTATGAGACCTCCTTTGCCAGTAACAAGATATAGTAATAGGTTTTTACCCTTTTATCTCGCACAAAAACTGACACCTTTATACAAGGGATCATGTTTGCGATAACCACAACGCAAGTAGTCAAAATGCAAACAAGAAGACGCTAAGAATAAGAAGACGCCTTTTTGCGTCTTCTGGTCCAACACCAGTGGAGACTGGGATCTCAGAAAAGCCATCTCGGGTGTGGACCAATCAAATTCAAGGGGAGTGCATATTATCAGAGTTGTCTTTTTTGTTTGCATTTTGACTACTTGTGTTGTGGTTATTGCAAACATGATCCCTTGTATAAAGGTGTCAGTTTTTGTGCCAGATAAAAGGGTAAAAACCTATTACTATAGCTTCAATACCATTGCACCGCGTGCACACTCGATAGCCACTCGAGTGCAAGCACCACGGAGCGATTCCTCGCTTGGTGAGAGGCGCAACCCACCCTCATCCACACTGTGCATCCTCCTCTCCTCCGCGCGTCTCCGCTCCGCCATGCTGCGCGGCGCTGGGCTCTGCACGTATCCTGGGTGGCGGTGACGCACAGATTCCGCTCTGCTCAAAGTCCTCGATGTAGGCGTCCAGCGCACTGCTCGCCTACGAGCAGCACTGCTCTCCGCACACCACAGGGCTGCGCTAGCCCCCGCTTCCGGTCCGGAGCAGCGTGCTGCCCAGGCTGCCGCGAGGGCTTGTGTCCGTCACCGTGCTGTCGCCCGAAGGGCTGTTTGTCTCACCACCGTTGCAGTACATTTTGTACGATTTGGGATGCCTGGACCGGATGGGGCCAGGGAGAGGAATGGCTGTGGCTACAAGGTCACCACTGGTCCTGGTATGGGGGGCACCATGAGGAGCTGCTGTGTGCGGAAAGTGGGTCCGCTGTCGCAACGCGATCGCATGGGCCAGTGTCGACCACTTCGCGTTAGGTCTCTTAAGCTACTGTGGCTGTTGTCCTTTTTTCAACAAAAATTCCAGCCTTTCCCATGGTTTCCTTCATCACACCTGCAAGCTCTATGTACAATTGAAGTGTCATAAATGCACTACCTGCCTACTACTACATTATGAATGATATACATTTAAGAATTAGCTGGAGACAACTCCATGTTTAAATCACACTGTATTCAAAAGAGAAGGCTTAACATTTAACATTGGTTAACGTTTGGCATGCACACCTGCATATAAAAAAATTACCGTACTACTAATACAATGAATGCTAAATATTAAGTGGTATTACAGTAGTATGACTACTTATATTTATATATTATCGCACCTCCGAAGAGCACGGTTGGCTTTGTACGATGCGAAAGAGGTTCAACACACATACAGAATACAATACTTTCCGAGCACATTATGCGTACCGAACCTCCAAGTTCCTTACCCTACCCTGAATAAGAATGTGTGCGGAGTACAGCTCCTTTTTAAATCCATTGCTGGCTGACAGCTGTCCCATGCTATGCAGCTCCCAGGGGGAGGGGTTATTTACCATACTTCACCACGCTGGTCAGTGTGAGTTTGGTGATGGCAGGGGGCTATAGAAGTGCATTACAACCATGTACTGAATATTGCTGCACTGATGGCAGGGGGCTATAGAAGTGCATTACAACCACGTACTGAACATAGCTGCATTGGTGGCAGGGGGCTATAGAAGTTCATTACAACCACGTACTGAATATTGCTGCATGGATGGCAGGGGGCTATAGAAGTACATTACAACCACGTACTGAATATTGCTGCACTGGTGGCAGGGGGCTATAGAAGTTCATTACAACCACGTACTGAATATTGCTGAACTGGTGGCAGGGGGCTATAGAAGTGCATTACAACCACGTACTGAATATTGCTGCACTGATGGCAGGGGGCTATAGAAGTACATTACAACCACGTACTGAAAATTGCTGCACTTGTGGCAGGGGGCTATAGAAGTACATTACAACCACGTACTGAATATTGCTGCACTGATGGCAGGGGGCTATAGAAGTACATTACAACCACGTGCTGAATATTGCTGCACTGGTGGCAGGGGGCTATAGAAGTACATTACAACCACGTACTGAATATTGCTGCACTGGTGGCAGGGGGCTATAGAAGTACATTACAACCACGTACTGAATATTGCTGCACTGATGCTCGCCACGTGAGAGCCACACAGCAGGACAATGCTATACTGTACAATATTGAAATGATTCTCCTACAAATACTAAACATCATTGTCTTAACAATCAATACTACTTTTAACATGAACAATAACTAATAAATGCACACGTAGTAATCGCCGTGCTAACCCTTAGCGTGCAATGTGAGCAGAACTTGTGTTGTAAGTCGTACCCAGTCCATTACCGTGCCACACACTCCCATTAACAAACCAACGACATTTACTGAATGTCCTCCTCCTTTACACGGCACAACCAGACAACACTTTGCACACCGAAGTGTCCAAGCCGCGTGCTGAGTGAAGCAAACCCCATTCACTCTGCGCTCAGCGTTCAACAAAGTTGAACCTGGCTCGCCCTCACGCCTGCCCATCTCTCTCCGTCTCTCACCGGAGATTATTCCATTGATCGTCTTCGCCTTGCCGTCCAGAGATCCGTGTGGATTATCCGTGAGGGTAGTTAAAGGTCGCGGTTATTCGGAGAAGTTTTTTTTATTAATTTTCCCGCCACAACCGCCGCGTCGCCAACGGCCGCTGAAGGCGATGTCCGAGACGCGCGGCCTGCGCATGCGCACTGAGGGTTGAGAGAAACCTGCGGGGAGGGGCAGCGGGGGGCGGGGAAGCCGCCGCCGTTGGCCACACCCACATTCTGGCCACGCCTATATTGAACCGACGTCACGGTGACATCATTCTGGGTCGGACTTTATCGTGGGCTGGCTGTGCACGCGAGGAGCTCCTGAGTTCTGACTCTGAATTCGAGAAAAAATCAAAGATTCACGATGTCTACCTTCGTCGAGATAGGTAAAGTTTAACGTTAGTGTTAGAGATGTGTGTTTGTGTTAAATGTTGAGCCTGTGGACAAAACTGCTGGGGATGTGCCAGATGTCTCCATCTAACGTTAAGGAGGTTGGAGCCTGGATAGTGCATACCAGGTGTTACAGGCTACATGATGGGAAGCAGAAGGCATTCTAGTAAAATAGGTTTTTGTTTGTACGTTAATGCTCCTACTTTTCCTTTACCAACCCATACTCACTTTCATGGTGAAGTATGTGCAAATAACCAACACGATTCGTGCGATCGTCAAGAGGCTCTCCAGCAGGGGATTGGCAAAAGGCCGTACAGGAGCAGTTTTGTGAAAAATCATTGATTCTTTCATAATGTACATCTATGATTTATTATTATTGTTCATGTGGGTAACCTCGGCGAGGGGAGAAGCAAGGTCGGGAAGAGCGGGGGATGGGGCCGCTTTTGACCACGCCCATATTTAGGTGACGTCACGCCCTTTTGCTGTGACGTCACTATAGCAGGGAGTTATCCTTGGCTGGCTGTGCATGAGGAGCTCCCGAGTTATAACTCACAAGATCTGAGATTAGACCAAAGATTCATGATGTCCACATTTGTTGAGATAGGTAAAGTGTAATGTTCGTGCTATGACGGGGCTTTGGGCCAGTTTTAAATATTGAGATCTCGTCAGTGTTTTAATCGGACGCTCAGCAGGGTTTGAGCCAGGATAGTGCATAACAGGTCTAAAAGTGTGGTGTCGGGCTACATGGTGGGCAGCAAAGGGCAGTCCATCAAAATTGGTTGTACTATACATACTATACGTCTTGTTGTACATTTTATTTATTTATTTTTCCCTACGTGACTTTACCGAATAGAACCAAAGAGTACATATGTTATCTCCCGCGCAATATGGTATCTCCCTCGCAAGATGTTATCTCCCACGTAAGATGTTATCTCCCTGACAAGATATTATCTCCCTCACAAGATGTTATCTCCCTGACACGATGTTATCTCCATGACAAGATATTATCTCCCTCGCAAGATGTTATCTCCCTCGCCTCGTATGCAGGAAGTCCGTGAGTTCGATCCAAATTGTGACGCCTGTAATATTTGGAGTTTGCGTGTCTCTCTCTCTGTCTTCTCGTGGCCGCGTGGATTATTCCCTGGGTCCTCCGGTTGTTCCTTTAACATTTAGAATCAACGTGCTTTCAGAGTTATTTGGCTGCTATAAATTTCCACGTGATGCGAATTATTTTCCACCTCGCTACCAAGCCGCGCCAGGGCAGTGCCGAGCCAGCCCCGTGTGGCTCTCAAGGCACCAAGTTATGTTTCTACTGCGGAACCCGAGCCGTGCCACGGACGTCACGTGTGACGAGCGCGTCGAGACGCATGTGGGTGGTGTAGTGCAGTAATTTTCTTTTTTTTTTTACTCGGGGGTACGCGGACCCCTGGGGGCTATGTGGCAATGCCCCAGGGTGTACGTTAGATAATGTATAAATATGTGAAATCATATCGGACATGAGTCATTGGTGAATAGTCATGTATGAATCGGACAATGTAAATTAACTACGATACAATTTGTATCCACGTGGTAACCTGGAACGATATGAAAGCACTTTCTAAACTCACTGATCGTACACAATGCGGGTTTACAAGAGCAGCCAGGGAACTAATGACGTCTCGCGTGCAGAGCGTCCGTTTAATTTGTTTTTATTCGCTTGCAGTTACTAGCAGCTGGTTAGGATATACCTCTCACAAAGTGGACAATTGGTTAAAATATTGACGTTCATTATTCACACGTTGATTTCTCAGAACCACGTTGGGTCAAGGGGGAGTGGGGGGGGCTACTCGGTTTAAACTAAATTCAACAACGAGGGGGGGCACCGGTAGCCAACAACGGTTGAGAACCACTAGTGTGGTGTGCGCTGGTGTCCTTACCGTGCACTCACCGAATGTCACGCACAATGTACGCGTCATTATCCCCGCCCCTGGCCCTGCTTGGCCCCAAGCCATATTCAGACACCGCGTGAGGTTAGCGTATCCCGGTTTTTGGTTCTAGCGCAACATGGAAAACGGCCAGTGGAGAACCAGGCAATAGAAATGTGGGAGGCACTGTTGGCACATGTTATCCCGTGGATACAAAATGCAGGTTAAGAGGAAGAATCGAGGCACGGTGATAAAAAAAAACGTGATAACCCAGCAGGGTTTGAGCCAGGATAGTGCATAACAGGTCTAAAAGTGTGGTGTCGGGCTACATGGTGGGCAGCAAAGGGCAGTCCATCAAAATTGGTTGTACTATACATACTATACGTCTTCACCAACCCACATTAACCAGAGTGGTGAAATGTGGATTTGAAGCTGTCGTGACTGCAAGGATCCATACTCTTTGGTTCTATTGGGTAAAGTCACGTAGGTAAAAAATAAAACAACAAAAATCACGACGTTTCGGCCACAACACAAGTGGCCTTCTTCAGGTGAAGGAACAGAACTGTCAGGACGACAGCACTTCAATTGAAATGTGGTCAAGTAACCACCATGATCTGTGTGGTCACGGGGAAGCTCTCGCAGAAGCTGACAAGCTTCCATCTTGGCAGTAATCATGTTGCCTCTTTTTTACTCTCAGCGTCTCTGCAGCGCTTGCAGCGCTCGCACTCCTCGCCCCATGCACCCCCCACCCTCCCCCTCTCTGACTTATTTAACTACCCTAACCCTGGTTTCTCTCCCACTTCAGTAAAACAGTTTCCTTGCTGTGGTTGTCACACCTGATGTTGATAGCTTGTGTTGCATGCGAAACGTGGTGATTTATTTATATTTCTATTTTTTGTTTTTTTTTTCACCTACGTGACTTTACCGAAAGAACCAAAGAGTATAGCTGACAAGCTGTCAGGGCAAAAATGACTTTGCATATTCTAACTAATATTTTTTGCCCTGGTTTGTGTCTGACCATGCTGGGCACGGCTTTGCTTAAAGTGTACGATATTCAATGGGGTAAAAGTCCCCTAATGGTAATACAACTTTATACCACAGGTGTACTCACACTGGAGCAGCGTCGACATTTATGAGAAAGCTTTACACATGAGTACCATGTGCGGTTCTTTACCGACATTCCCATCCCTGCACCTGCCTCCCCTGTCCCTAATGCAATGAACCCTCTACCCCCACATTACCTATGCAGAGCTCGTGGAGAGAATGAATGAGGAGGGAGCGGAGGGGCATGAGGCTCAGCCTTCAACGGTGCCGCAAGACTTTTCGACGTCATCATTTCAATCTACCCTGACCCAGGTACAATGCGGCACAACGTGGATTTGCACAGCCTATAAATTAGCTTGGCTAATGTCAAAGATGGGAGATTCCTGGTATTTACAGATTTAGTTGTTGTTTGCATTCGCCAACTAATGGGCCCCAAAGTGTAGACATGGCTGCTCCTCATTTATAGATTTGCAGCCTTTGCAGCAGTGCGTTTTGGTGACTATACTGTGCTGATGAGTCCGAATGAGGATTACACCGGTCCACAGTTGCATATCACTGCATAACTGCTGCTGTTAGTCTGTCACATTTGCTCAACTTTATTTTGATGGTGGTTTAAGATAGCATTACCACAATGCACTTTAGAAAATACTGATGTTTTTTGTATAATGCACAGGGGCTAGATGCTTTGTGTACATATTTCTCCAGGTCTCTGGTTTCCTCCCATAGCTAAATGACACTGTAACTGGTATTGGCCAAACGTACCAATCCTGAAAAAATACATGCAAATTATTCAATTGGAATTAAACTAAGCAACTTCGTTCTCGACTGCAAAAAAACAGAACTTGGTAGGACCCTCCTTGAAAATAAAAATGTAAACTCAATGAGGTTTTCCTGGGTAAACTAGTACATCATCATAGCAATAAACTTGCATACAAATAGCAGATTAACTTATGTCCTGATACATGTATCATGAGCTTATGAATAAATATACATTTCATGCATAAGCTATTACATCTCTCATATTCGTGTGTGTGCTTGCCTTTGCGTGTAGGACACTGTCTACTTTTGCGATGGAGTCCGTCGGATCGATTTCATCCTCGCGTTCGATGATGAGGTCCATTCTCAGGACGCCATCAACAATCAGGTGAGAACGAGGAATCTACAAATAATGCTCCACCTTCCTGCACCCAGCATTATCACCCCTCCCCACGTGCAACACCACACGCCTCTAAACCTAGGTTTGACGCAGTGGTGCCAACTCAGCTCTCTGACTGCTGAGTCACCCTGCCACCTCCATACGAGTCTTTAAATCCACGGTATACATCCTTTATCAAACTGTATCGTCAACTGCAGACCACGCTAGTCAATGAACGATAGACTCCCATCACTCAACTCGCACATCCATACCCTGAACCATACGCCTCACTGCTTTGGCGAACAACAATCAATTATCGTTACGTATCACACTCCATCCACAACTCCTAAATAAATACACCACTTTCATATTGCAAACACCGACACCCAGACATAACTTACAGGATACATGTAATATCCACATTCTAACTGCCAAATGGAAAACTATTACAACAGTGCTGAAGTACCCAGTATGCATTCTCTGCAATAATGATGTTTTTGTTTATTTTGTTGCTATTGTACCCACGCACAATGGATCTATCTCCCTTGTAAAATAGCAAAGCAACTAGCTAAGTGAGACCATCCCTGTAACAAATAAGGTGAACTCAAACAGTTGATTGACAAAGAGCTGTGCAAATTTTTATTTTATTAAGGTCTGCTGAAGTGACACCGACTGAAGCAGTTCAGTGATGCTACTTTGCAGAGCCGTTCTCTGATTGATTCCCATGTGAGGCTCTACTCACTGTAAGAGTTCAAGAAGTTTCCTCACCTCTTGACTTGACTCCCACAGTGACACAACTGAGAACAATGTATAACACAGATGGTCAATTTTGTTTGACAGAAGAAGAGGACCGAATATCAGGCAAGCCTGATGAAGATGGGGCTAGATCTCGAGATTGAACCCAAGGAGGTAAGTTTCCTGCGTGTCTCTCTGCTATAGATGACAGACACTGTATACAAATAAAAAGGTGTTAGACTGTGATTGCTTCATAATATCACTGCTGGCATACATTCCTTGAGTAGGAGCGCTAAAGATCCCCGCTGGAGGGTATATGGCCTACTCTTCTATGCTTGCCAGACGTCTTGAAAGAGATAGCGAATACCCATACTTTACCCCACCATGCACAATCTTAAGATGGATTCATTGTGGCTTACCCATTTATACTGGAGGGTATAACAGTCTCCACCTTAATGTGGCATGTCAGCTATTTATACTGTAGTAATACGTGTTCGATAACTGCACGTACATTATGCAATTTGCTTTTGGGTTGTGCCACACGTTGATCGGCACGAGGTGCTAACAACACGTGACACAAGCACGAAAATCCACGCGGCCGTGGACACTCTTCCAAATGAGACCATCCTGTTCCCTTGAACTCTCACCTGGTCAAACAAAGTCTAATAAATACAACTAAATGCACTCATCTAGAGTCTGACGATGAACTTCGTGCCATCCACTAGGAGTCGGTGAGCGGACGCACCACCTTTGTGAAAGTACACGCGCCATGGAACCCACTCACCACCTATGCCGAGATTCTACACATCCAGGCAAGATTCTGATGGTCATTGTAATGATGATCAAGATGATGCCGATGATTGTGATGATGATTGTGGTGATGATTGTGATTATGATGGTGATAATGAATGTGATGACAATAATGTTTGTGAAGATTTATCATGGTTGTGATGATAATTGCGATGATCATGCATGTGATACAGAGTATGATGGTGAGGGTGATGATTGTGATGATTATAATTTATGACGTTCAACGATAATAATCGTAGCACTGACATTACGAGATATCGAGAGACGTAAATATACAAACGGATTAGAAAAACGTACATTTGGAAAAATATGCATATTAGCAACATATTGACTCTTTTTAGAAAAGTGAATGGGCTCGGGAAGGGCACGTTGCTTGAAGGGATGATGTCTGCTGGCCGAAAATGACATTGGAGTGGCAGCAGAAGGAGAGAACGTGCCCAAGATGATGTATATCATAGAGATGGCGAGATAAGATTGGCTCATGTGCGTGTGCTCATGACTGGGGATATTGGTGGGACAACTTGAAGAGTGGGTGGGATATGCAGTGGAGGCTTTTGGCATATTAATTGTTGCATTATAGGACTTGTTGTATTATAGGACTTGTTGTATTATAGGACTTGTATTATAGGACTTGTATAGAATGTTGTATTATAGGACTTGTTGTATTATAGGACTTGTTGTATTATAGGACTTGTTGTATTATAGGACTTGTTGTATTATAGGACTTGTATTATTATAGGACTTGTTGTATTATAGGACTTGTTGTATTATAGGACTTGTTGTATTATAGGACTTGTATTATTATAGGACTTGTTATATTATAGGACTTGTATAGAATGTTGTATTATAGGACTTGTTGTATTATAGGACTTGTTGTATTATAGGAATTGTTGTATTATAGGACTTGTATTAAAGGACTTGTTGTATTATAGGACTTGTTGTATTATAGGACTTGTATAGAACGTTGTATTATAGAACTTGTTGTATTATAGGATTTGTTGTATTATAGGACTTGTTGTATTAAAGGACTTGTTGTATTATAGGACTTGTTGTATTATAGGACTTGTATAGATTGCAACAACTTGGGGAGACCTTCATCCATTCGTGGACTGATTTTGGCTGATGATGATTCCATGTGCTCGAGGCAAAGGGTTTAATACATTTAAAATCAAACAGGTGCCACTCAAGGAGAGCGACCTCCCCCAGGTGTCAGGCTCAGACAGTGGGCCTCTTCACTACCTGGGAAATATTCACCACCTGAAGCCGGGAGCCGTGCCCAAACAACCGGACTATTTCACGGCACCCTACCGGCGTTCGCAGCAGGACATCTATCCTATAAAGGATCATGACGTCCTCATCCCACCGGCTGTACGCAGCCAAATCGTACGTTTGTATCAATAATGCTGTATAAATAATGCCAGAATGGGGTGGTTTTTTTGCAAAAACATGTTAATTTAATAGGGTTTTGTCGTGTTTTTATCATTTTAATTAAAGTTTTCAGCTCTGTATCGCAACTTGCGATCTCTGAGTGACATGTGGTTAGAAGTGTAAATCATTATGGTTTATTAAGAATGCCTGGATTTATGATTTAGGGGTTGTGGTAATATGTGTCCCTGTAGAGAAAGCTAACAAATTTTTGGGATGCTTAACCAGGAGACATGGTGAGCTAGCAGCCCCACCCTTTGTAAGTCCTGCCCACATTATATAACCACGTCCCCTCAATCACTCTCCCCTGCACAACAAAAGAATGAAAGACTACTGTTGATATGGTTCTTGGTGAGCAGGTATCCTGTCAAGCCAATATTGTGGGCATTTGGGGTTTTGATAGTATTGTATTCTGAATAAATTGCCTTTGTGCATGGGAAGCATGCATAAAATGTCTCCTTGAAATCTGGATATTGTACTTGCTGAAATCGGTACATATCTGCTTCAGTTTTTGGGGTGTTCTATGGACCTTTCCGAGTCGGGACTCAATAAGAGTTGTGGGCCCATTATAACTGTGTAGGCTGGTGGTGGTTGGAGAGGGGGAAACATTTCAGAGTGGAGTGAGTCAATAATAGCTTACCCACCCAGCCCTATGTTTCATGCATGTTATGTTTGTCATGTGTGTCATGTGTGCTCACACAGGTCCACTACATGCTACAAAACCCCATGCGACAAGACAGCACGAACATATTAAATATCAACCAAATGATCGAAAATGGCTGCTATACTGCAGCCTATCCACTGCATGACGTAAGTTGTTGGGGGGATAGGGGGTGGAGGGCACACTGACACCCTACGGGAGGCCCATGTACGACACCTGAATTGCACACCTGTATAGGACGCTATAGCATAGTCTAAAGCTTACCACATACTTAACATTAGTGTCCCACAGAGATGCGCCGCATAGGTGTCCAGGTTCCCCAGCTCACTAAACACACCTCTGATTTGCATGGTTGGCTATATACGGTGCAAAAGAAGTTCAATATCCATGCATTGGAAAGGACTCCATGAGCACTCTAGAGAGCCATTCTCAAGGGTATTTGGCCGACTATTTCACGTGGGACAGAAGTCTTTGGAAGAATTAGAAGTACCCACACTTCATCCCACAACACGTGAACAACCAATAGATTACCTGTGGGTGCACCCATTTACACTGCTTGCTGGGAAGAAGCAGCGTGATTAAGAAACGTGGTCATTGTTTTAACTGTCGTTCCCATGAAATCAAATGGGCGACCTCTAACTTTGCAAGTCCAGTGCAGTGTGCAACACCATTACACCACAGCAGCGCCACGGCAGAGTTTTGGGGGGGTGGAGCTGGTAATTTGTGAATGTCCATGCAGTGTTTGTGACTAACAATTGCTTTCCCCATGTCAGAGTGAGTCTGTTCATCCCACCAAAAACCCGAACACGCTGGGCGACCGCAACACGCTGCGACGGGAGTGGGCGAGAGCCGGGCGCTCTTTCAAGGAGCAGCCTCTTGACCTTGTGCGGTAAGTTCATGCCCTATCCACTGCTGGATGAAGACTTCCCCAAGCCTTCGCCATCTCTCCCAGTCTCCTGATGCAACGATCCATGTGGCTCCTGCACACATGCTGATTTCATTACTTAAATCTCTGTGGTGCACATCCTCTCAGATGCATTCCTTCTCTTGACTGCCACATCATTCTTAGTCTCGACCACAGGCCATCGTACCTCTTAGGGACGTGCCCTGTCCAGAAAGGTCCTAAGGCTGGACTTGAATGCTAGCTGGGAGTTGATAGCACAGATGGCTGGGGAAATGGAGTTCCAGAATAGCATTTGCCCATGCCTTCCCTGCTCTTCACATTTCCCTCCAGCCCATGGTCCTTGCTTACATATTCGATAGCTACACCACTGGTGCCATGTGCGGTTGGTGATGTTTGCGCTGTGTGTGCGAGTGATGTTGTCGGCACAGGTCATACTTCGGGGAGCAAGTGGGGCTCTATTTTGCATGGCTCGGCTTCTACACAAAGATGCTGATCTTCGCTGCAATCGTCGGCCTGATCTCCTTTTTCTTTGGAGTATTCAGCAAGGACCGTGACATCACTAGGTACTGGCCCGACACATGCATACAGACAAATGCATACAAACACACACACATACACTCATGTGTCAGATGTAGAACTCACACAGATCTCGTGTATAGCAATACAGACTGAACAATGAGTATCAGCAAGCACCTACTAAGGCTATACACAAGTACATATACACGTAAAGTACATATAGACATACATATACACTTATATACAATCCCATGGGATGCTGCCATGGTGTAATAGTTACATTTCTAGAATTGCAGTTTATAGATTTCCAGTGTGATCGCCTGGCATGGCAGCTGAAATAATGGCTAGGTTTCTTCAATTATCCCACATATGCTCAGCAGTATAAACGGAGACACCGCAGTTATATGATTGGCAGTTCAGATGTGATGGGGTAAAATGTGGGTACTCCCACCGTGTCCAAGACGTCTGGCCATCATGGACGAGTAGGCCAAATATCATCTCGAGGGGCAATCTAGAGCATTCTTTAGTGGAGGACCTTCCACCAGCAGTGGCATGAGCAAGCAATTTCAGGGCCACATCTTTAACATTTAACTATTAAAGTACATATGCACATATATACAATCTCATACAGTTTATATACATATACAGTACAAATATAGTACATTCAATATATTGTATATGTATATATGTTCCAAATGTCTCTGTTTCTAAAAGTAAATCCAAAAAATCAAGCCTAGCTACAATATTTCGGACAATCCAGGGAAAATTAAACATTGTTTTGGATTGCTCAGAAAACATGACATCGCCCATTGTGACGTCACTCACGACGACACGTATCACGTGGCATCGGGTTTCGTCACTCTTGTTCACATGAATATATGTACATTTTTACGAATTGTAAATAATCCGAAAATCAAAAGCAAAAAATATTCAAATCCAAAATGTTTAAATGTGAAACGTATCCTTATAATACGACTTACACACATACTCTGTGGAGCTGCATGACGGACAGCGGGGAGCAAGTGCAGGAAATACATTGCTGTACTCTGTGTCTGGAGTCTTCGCTTCCCATATTCAACCTGTACTGACCAGTGTGGGATGACTAGAATTAAATAGCCCTCATGACCCACGAGGTGTGGGGAGGCCCTCAGCCAGAAGTGGATTGATAAAAGGGCTGTAAACACCCCTGGAAATCAATACATAGAGATGTTACACCACTGATATCAACGAAAATTATAATTAAACATCAGGAAATACATTTTACTTTGGAAAATGCTCGACGTTGGAACCCATAATTTATTCTGACTTTGTTTAAAGGGAGGGTATGACACATTCAAAGGTGGCATGACCTTTAGGCAAATTATATTTCTCATCCAAGTGTATTATGCCCATTAGTGTGTTTATGTTCGTGCGTGTCTATGTGTGCAGTGGAGAAATATGCAACAACACCATCGGAGGATCCCTGGTCATGTGTCCCCAGTGTGACCAAAAATGCACCTTTTGGAGGCTAAATGATACCTGCGAGACTGCGAAGGTATCACACAAATACACCATCGATGTTCCCTCTAAATAAGGATACTTATTGGTTATTGGTGCTGTGCATCATTATCACAAAGCCAACTCACGTTGCTGAGATTGTATCATTAACATTAACCATGATCACTAGATTGCAGCACATCATGCTAAACACTATGCTGCCATTCGTGTGGGTGTTAAAAATTTTTATACTAATAATACACGTGTGATCATTTTGAAGGTAGTTAGTTATAGTTTTAGCAAATAGGGCATTTTAATGGACTAAGTCGATGGTTAGACAAATACATGAAAATGAATGCATCGTCACATCCCAGCGGGAGTGCAAAAGTTACTTTGTCTGAGTAAATCCGACACGATGTATTTCATGAGTATTTCTCCACGATCAATACAAGTGGACAAAGTATTTTGAAATCTGAATTTCAGTGCTAATTAGTTGACATGTCATGCCGAAATAATGATTATTCACTTTAAAGTGTCAGAAATGTATGTCCACAATCATGGAACTGCCCATTGCTTATTTTGCTCTTTCTGTCACATTTATACAGATTTGTTTGATACATGAATAGCGCTATAATATCAGACATTGTAGAGCATTGTCATCTCCACAATTTAATGGATGTTTCATGAGTGATTAATCTATTTTAACTTAAAAATCAATCGATGCATCATTACTTTCCTGCTGTTGATATTGAAAAGACGTGGATGCTAAGATTTAAGGTTTAATTGTGACTAACACCTCTGATTGTGCCGTTGCAGACTTCACACATGTATGAAAACCCGGTCACCATATTCTTCGCAGTTTTCATGGGACTTTGGGGTAAGTGATGCTAAGCATTGGCACACATTGTCCAGACACAGTGACAAGTATCAACATGTTTGCAATGATGATGAGCACATTTGGCCACATACAGTGTTAAAGAAGTTCAACATACATACGTACAACCATATACAGTACCATCATGTCTTGCAATGTTCGTATGCAGTGATCCTGACAGTCCTATTATGAACCCACTGCTCAATGAGGGCAAATTTGGACCATGACTTGCACACATTGTCCTACTCTTACGAATGATAACCGATAATCTTTAATGTCCACTGTGAAGCAGATGGTGTGTATTTTTGTGTAATTAATACACGGGCAATATTGATCAGGGCAGCCACATAATTTGAACCACGAACCTCTGCAACAAGCAACGAATGCGGTACCCCAAGGCGATTCCATGAAAAATGCAAAGTGGCCAGGTGGCTCAGAGTTCAGAGTGCTGCGTTGCCGCCGCTGAGATTCTGTGTTTGAATGAAAGTGGCCACCTGCGATTAAACCAGTTTCTCAATTATAGCAAGATGATGGTCCAACTCAGTCACCGATATCTGCACAACAAATACAAAAAATCCATAATGTTAAAGTTGGTTCTGTACTTAATCAGGCTACATTCCAGCTCTGAGAATAAAAATGTTAGCTTGACTATCACGTAACAAACGCTCCTCTCCGTGGCAAAGCATTTGGGAAAGAGCTACCCCTACTGTGTGGACCAGAGATCACAGAGGTAGCTCTGTGACATTCACTTTTGTGTAACGTTTTGTAACACGAAGAGCAGCACTGCTCTGTTATAGATCCAAAGGAAAACTCAATCTCATGCCATGCCACTCAGTGCAAGTGGGATAAAATTGTGGCAATGTACCAAAAAAAGCCAATAAAGGTATTTATGAAAGAAAAAAAAGTACTAATGAAGTTACTTTGAACATTACATTTAACAGACTACATTAGGTAACCTTTGAACCCTTGAGCAATCGATAGTGAAATTACTTTTCTAAGTAAATCCTCCCCGTGTGGTGTGTCGCAACAGCCACGGTGTTCCTGGAATTTTGGAAGCGTCGCCAGGCATCGCTCGCATACCGCTGGGACCTGACGGCAGCGGCGGAGGAAGGAGACCCCATCCGGCCCGAGTACCTGGCTCGCTGCACGACCACGAAATGTAACATCATCACCATGGTAATGCTTTTTGCTGTCACCACGGCGACTACCTCATTGCACACACACACCTCTATTTTGTAATGTTGCATGTGTAACTGTTCACTGTTTTCCTAGTTTTTCTTCTAACATATTTGTTGGCCTTTGGTCAATTGTGTTTTCCTCCCAATATTATCCCGATTGTCCTATCGGCATCGTTATGAAACAATGTCCATTTGGAACTCTATGTTATGGAAAGGTTTGCTGAAGCAGATGTTACATAATTACTTATAAGATCCCTTCAAGTGAACACACACTAGAGGGTGGCCCTTTCGCATCAGCCCTGCTACAAATAAATGTTCATGATGGTCAAACTCATCTTTTTTAATTCTGAAAGGTGAAATTTGTCCAAATTAAGAAAAGAAACAAATGTAATATTGGTCACCAGGCTGATCGGCTTACTACTTGGTTTTATTGGAGGCAGCTGCCTGGATTAAAACCAAGAAATCTCAGCGCTGCCAGCTCAACTCTCAAACATCAGGACCATCAAATCCATTCCTTTATATCATCGCATGCTTAACTAGTAGTGGGGAAAACAAATAATAGTTCATCAGTCAACCTTAACGGCTCACACTAACATTGGTCACTCCGACAGACTAATCTATATACAAATGCTTTTCCGTCTGTGTCCGTGCATTGTGAGTGCAGAAGGAGGAGCCTCATATGCCTAAGAGGATACTGAGGTTCCGATACTGCCTCTCCGGGATCATGGTGTTGTTCTGGGTGAGTCCGCCAACTCAACAGCAACATTGAACCCCTTCTCCTGATCCAGTGAGCTATGGCCAAGTCACCTGCTATGTGCCTCATCTTGGAGGCGAAGCAGGTTTTGAGCCTGGGTACTGCACGAATGGGTAACCATCATGCACAAAATGGACTGTAGGCTGCTGCAGAGCTACCTTGTGGCCAACAGAGAACTGCATTCTTTTGCTTCCATCCTTTACCAACCTGTACTGGTGTGCATGGTGAAGTATGGGAAAATAACCCTGACAATCTGTGCAGGGTTGGGAAGGCCATCATCCAGCAGTGGATTGATATACGGGTTATACACATATATATATTTTTACTTGACCCAATCCTAACCTCCACACTCTGCTCCACCAGTCAGAATCGCTCTCAAACTATGTTGTTCCTCCTGTGTGATCCATTGAGTGATTACAAGTGGGGGTATAGATACATGCATAATTATATAACTTACAGCCCTTTGTCAATCCAATCACCTGAAATATCTACAGGTGGCCCAAGGCAATGAATACATCATGAGCCATATCATGTTATCCACCTGCTCCTGTCAACCTCGATTTGGGTTTCTCGAGACTAGTCCTCGGCCTTAAGGCCAGATGGAAAAGATTTCCTCAGCTCCTTGGCCTTGAGTGTGTGGCCTCAGTCCGAGGAGTTTTACTAGAGGTACCGACCTTGACACTGGCCTCATACTAGCGCACCCAACCTTGAGTGACCTTGACACTGATTGTGGCCTAAAAAGCTGCCGCCTTGGCCTCACCTTGGCCCTGTGGCTTTTGGTCTCAACTTCACATCTGAACGTGGCTCGAGGTCAAGCAGGGCCATGGATAGTAATTCCTTTCATAACCTTGCATCATTTTCTACAATTGACCACGTGACGTTACCATTACACGTTCATTGTGTGTGATGTTAGCGAAACAGCTCAGGTTTTGTTTAACATGTAGGCTTTTCGCGACCAATATCATCCATAATATTTTTTTTGGATTAGATCGCATAAATATGTGTCATTAAACCCACCACCACCCGACAAAGCCAATTAGTAAAGTTGTTCACGTAAACAGAACATGCCAATTCATTACTAGTATAGCAAATTCACAATATCTACAATCTGAGTACGACGTTTTGCCAGTCATTTGGTTCTGCTGTAGACAAACGAACTGGCACCTCCTGAGCCACACCAGGCTAGCTCGGCACAGCTAACTCACGGCTTGGTTATATAGTGGAAAAGAGCTACAAGACTGTAAATCTCACCCACCTCTGTGTTTCTTGTGTTACTGGCAGATCCTCCTGATTCTTTCTGCAATTTTGGGTGTGGTTGTTTACCGCCTGACCATCTTTGGCATACTCTCCTCGAGTATCCCCAATCATGTGACCAAGATCAAGGTGATCGGTGCCCTACTCACACCTGATATGGTTACCACCATCACGGCCTCCATCCTCAACATCGTAATCATATTACTACTCAACAAAGGTTACGACAAGCTGGCCCTCGTCCTCACTGATCTGGGTAGGTGTCATCACCATCACGGTTTGCATATATTTATTTTATTATACGCCACAAGAGAACACATGTAAATTTGAAGCTTGGATAAATGTTGTGCATGGTAAATAATGTCGCTGTAAAAATGTCATCATGATTTTAACCTTGCACCATGGGGCCATGAATAGCAGCATCAGTGCATCATCCAGTCACTTGTTCAACTACTGCCTGTTTTTGTCAGAACTCTCTTAAATTTTTCCTCCAGTTTCATTCCGATTGGGCTATCAGAATCGTGTCTTGAGATGAAGTATCCAATGGGATCTCTTGTAGACCAGTGCAACCCTTAATGTCATGAAATGGCCCTAGAAGTGAATATCACTGAGCTACCTCTGAGACCCTTCATTCAAGTGAACTCTGGTTCACACATTAGGGGGAAGCACTTTTCAATCCACACTACTACGGAATATAATGTTAATCTCGTAACAGTCAAATTGCTCATTCTCACAACTAGAATTTCACCAAATTTAGTGATGAACCAAATGGTGTATGTTACAAATGTATATGCCATCATTAGTAACCGTCCTGAAGCCATCAATTCACTGCACTTGAGAACACATGTTACCAGAGGCCGCTGCCTGGATTTAAACCCAGGATCTCAATGGTGCCAACTTAGCACTCTGATTTCACCTCTCGATCCATTGAATCACTGAATGTAATTGTGGGCTGACCCTCACTGCTGCATTGCTACCTTCTAGTCAGCTGTCAGCTATCTGCTTGTGTTGCTCATGTTGCCAGCTACTGAGCCCTTTATTAGTAATTTATCCTGCTGAAGCCTGCACCCCCTCTGAAAGGTGACCCATGATAATTACTAAGATACACCTTATAGATATTTGAGAATCAAGTGCACTGGCTTTCAAACATCATACGGACAGTGTAAATGGCTTAATTGCAAATGGAGACTGAAGGACACTCCACAGGGCGAATGTGGTGAACAACACCTGGTAAACAACTTGTGCACTGTCACTCATTCCCCAGCAACATCTTTGAAATTAACTTTTGATCTTCAAATTCATTTTAATGGATATCAAAGCACGTTACATTGTGAAATGTTGCTATTCCTCAATGCGGCATCATTATCAGTGGCTTCTCGTAGCCTGTGTGCCAGAAACTATGAAAGTAACATCAAAACTGATTGCCCTGTTTGATGTTTGTGTCCATGTGTGCCTTTGTATCACACCCACAGAGATGCCCAAGACGCAAGGAGAATATGAGTATCGGCTGACGTTCAAGAAATTCTTATTTCAGTTCGTCAACTTCTACTCGGCGTCTTTCTACATTGCATTTTTCAAGGGGAAATTCATCGGCTTCCCCGGAAGCTACACTTACTTTGGAAAATGGAGAATCGAGGAGGTGTGTAGATCTGAGGGGTTGGCCCCTCTGTTTTCTATGCTGTTTGTACAACATTTTTATGTTTTACTTTTGTAGTTGATATTTTTCCCAACAATTGTCTTCACACCGTGCTGTTGGTGAAATGTCGAAATAAGGACTCTTTCTTTTGGAACTCTAAAAGGCCTCATTGTCTTCATACCTGGTCACCAGCTCTAGCATTAACACAGTCTCCGGAGTAAAACAGTTTTCGAAACCAGACTTGAGAGAGCACGAGGTCACCACGAGCAGAACACGTGTTAGACTGATGCAATTGGTAACCCAGTTAACTTGAGGGTGTTAGTTTATCACATATTTTGCAAGTAGTACCCTTGTGGTCTCTCATTGGACATTTTCAATTATATACCGTATTTATCAAATGCCATTTATTTAAAATTATATATTTGATCATCCTTAAAAATGTACAGTATTTCAGCCCCCCTCAAGGATATGTTTAGCCACTACCTATGACTCACTGTGGCGCAGTGGAGCACGTTGTGTTAGAGAACGGCCCCGTAATATGATATCAAGAACGAATTCTGGAGTAAGGAATTAAGCAGCATTGCGTTGTGCACACGTTAAATCAATGTCATTAAGACAGTGTTAATGACACGTAGTTTAACATTTACATAATTGCCATTCAGAGTCACCCTGAGTATTTGCAGTCACTCTATGCTCGGAAGAAAGTCCATTGCCCAAAATGTGCACCTGTTGCTCATGTTTCTGTTTGAAGGCAGACTTGTTGACACATGAGATGATTATAATGAGTACATTTGGTGTTATATTAAGGTGCCTACTTCTCCTGCTGCAGATTTGTAGGAAATCGTCACGAGGGCGATTCATTGATTGATATCCTCTCAAAAACAATACACATAAAGGATAAAGAATAGAGCTTATTATTTAAGTGCCTCTGTGTTTTCTACCAACTTAATTTCATGTTTTACGATTATTATATTTACTAGACGATGCTCTGGAATTAAACTCACCTGATACTAAACACCAACTGCAGTATGCATGTTGTGTGTTGAACTTATTTTGCACCGTACACAGCCTGCATCGGATGTGTGGGGGAAGGACAACAAACAAAACATTATCAGATGCGCCACCATTTTCTTTATTTAAAATACATGAGGGGGAGGGGGAAAGTGTTTCTTATAATCTGGAGAATATTGATATTCTTAATCACTGTCCCCTCTAACATATGGAGCCGTCAGTTTTGCAGTGTGCAATTGACTGAAGAGAAGAATGTGAGAGGATCATTAGAAATGATGTGTGGTATCCATATATGTATTACCCAATATTTCATATCTTCAGTGTTTAACCTGAATCTATTCTCCACCTCATCCCCCCTCCAGTGTCCCCCAAACGGCTGTCTCTTTGAACTGACTTCTCAACTCACTGTCATCATGGTAGTGAAGCAGATGGTTGGCAATTTTCAGGAGGTCATCATCCCGTAAGTATCGCATGAACACATGATAGCTGTGAAGTCTGATTACGGCGTTTCCTCGTGTAACGCGGTAGATGCGTTCCTGAAAATTTCCGCATGAAGTAAAAACGCGCAAGGAAGGAATTACTAAGTTAATCACATTTGCACAGTAAAATCAACTTGCAGTCATCCCATGGTGGGATAAATAACTCAGGCTAGGCTGCCGTGTTACTGTATCATTCGGCATGCTTTATCAAACTGCTCAGCCGCGCAACTCAAGACAGTCGTTCATCGTCGACTGCTCAGGAAAGCATTATAATGGCCGCGTTCGGCGTTTTAACAGTGTGCATTCCACATTATAATGGACACGTTCCACGTTGTGTGAAAAGTTTTCCCAAATATAGGAACCATGTTACAATGAAAATGTGTTGTGTGAAAACGCATTCAGTGAAAAGTCGTGTCGACAGCTTGTTAGCAGTGTGCACTGGTTAAGCAGTGAACACCAGTCAACTGGACAAAGTTCACCTCGTTAGTATCATGCGAGATTCCGATCAGACGCTTCGTACATAGTTTCATAATATTAGACAAGCAACTCCCATGACTGAAAGAGTGTAGTGGATTGACAACGGGCTAAATGAAAAACAGCTACTACTTAGGTTTTAGCAGTTGTTTTGTACAGCTCTCTGACATGTTTTGTGTCATACCGCATATTGTTTGGCATGTCTTGACGTTTCGCTCCACGTGCTTGGGATATTCACATGATACAACCTGAAAACGCAGTGGAAAGCTATGAAATAGCAAACCTAGAGTTGATGAACAAATGGATATGCACGTGTGTAAGGGTGTCTCTGTGTCTGCACATGCGTACCTCCCCCCTCAATTCCCCAGATGGTTCAGCAATTGGTGGGCCCAGCGTCGGGCCAAGCTAAGGCCTGAGGCTGTCTACACGCGCTGGGAGCAAGACATGGACCTACAGCCCCAGAGCCCACTTGGACTCTTTGATGAATACCTCGAGATGGGTACAATGAGCTCAGAGGATCACACTACGGAGTCAACGCGTTTTACTTTATTATTTAAAAAAAACACACAATTGGGTATCATTTGACTATATAGGCACGTGTGTACGGCCCCTGTGTATCTGTCGGACATTGTTGTGGGAGGGAAATTACCCACACTTCGGGTTGTTGAAGGCAGGGAGCACAGATGTAAGAGCTTAGATGTACAATACAAAAATGTAATTTGCTGCACTGTCCTCTGCTGCTCACAACCCCACAATAACTATTGCATGGTCACCCATCCAACCAATTTTCAGGCTCAGCTCTCCTTAACTTCTGGGATCTGATTAAATCTGACACGTACTGGGTGATTTGGCCATAGGCACCAATCTATGGATATACTGTAACACAATTGTCTTTGAGCATGCGCGTATGTGCATATGTACGGAGTTAAGTTTTAGAAACAATAGGAGCACATATTTGCTCCTCTTGTCTGCTAACCAATGCAGCTACATTGGTCAGCTTGGGTTGACGTTTCTCCCCCTTACTATTTATTTAAAACTCTTGTGCATCATGTCCACTGTGGTTAACTGCTGTGATTTGTTGGCATTTCAGCCACAGTGCATATGCCTAAAAATGTGTGGTACGGTTAATGGAGTCCTCAATACAGGATGTGATCTAGTTATTATAGCCACCTAGTGGTGGAAAATGGTGCGAAAGAAACCCAGGTGAACCAGAGCTGAGCATTAAAGATGGTAGTGGCTGGTCGCATCTCAGTGGCCAATGTAATGGACACGATAATTTTGTGAACAAATGATACGAAAATGTGATCATATTTTGGGGTCTCCTTTGACTAAAACACATTCAATGCATTGAAAATATGTTTTGTTTGCTTAAAGTAATCACAACATAACAGCATTAAGAGTGTGTGTCTATATCCTGTTTCACTCATTATCCTATCCTTGCCCCCCTACCCATTCTCAAAATATACCCCAGTTATCCAATTCGGGTTTGTCACTCTCTTCGTGGCATCATTTCCACTTGCGCCATTGCTCGCACTGCTGAACAACATCATCGAAGTGCGGGTCGACGCGTGGAAGCTCGTAACGAAGATGAGGAGGCCTGTGGTTTCGCGAGCAAGAGGAATTGGAGCCTGGGCCGACATTCTGAGTTTCATTGCCACCCTCTCTGTAATCACCAATGTAAGTCGCCAGATTGTCCGCTCGCTTTCTCGCTCAGTATCCCATCTTATGAGTGACATAACATGTCATGTTAGCCGTGTGGGTTCTTTTTACCATACTTCACCATTCTGGTCATGGCAGGTTTGAGAAGAGGTGTAGTGGGGGACCAGGAGCGGTTCGGGTATCACTCGTCACTGATGTTAGTCGTAGCTGGAAGTCAATTGCATGTGTGCTGAATTCAAAGTGCAGTGCACGAATCACTGCACCACCACTCCTATCCACTCTCTCCCAAAATCGCAAAAGGTAAAGCCTTGCAATTGCTTGCTCATGTCACTGCTGGCAGAAGGGCCTCAACTAAAGGTAGCTCTAGAGAACCCCTCTACACGGTATTTGGCCTACTCTTCCATGATGACCAGACATGTTGTAAGATGTGGAATTACCTGCGCTAAAACAGTGATGAACCCATTTATATTGCTAATTGGACAGAGGTGGGGGAGATTTAAGAAAATGATCCATTGCTTCAACTGTTGTGTCAGGAGACTGAACTGACGACTGCCAGATTGCAAGTCCTTATATGGTAACCATTTCACTCTGGCAGCAACCCCCCAAATTGTATTTGTGAAAATTAATGTAATTGCCAAGGTAAGATGTTCAGAAGCCTTGGTCAAATCATTGCATGCTAAGTGACCGCTATCGCTGTGCCTCCGTATGCTAATTCCACAGTCATGCATCTTGGCGTTCACAACGGACATCATCCCACGCCTGGTGTATTATTATGGATACTCAGCAGAGTATGGCACAGGTTCGCCTACAATGCATGGGTACACGGAGGACAGCTTTTCAATTTTCAAGATCAGCGACTTCAAGGAGCAAAATTATCCCAACATCCTGCCAGCCTGGTTTGATCCGGCAATCCACACAACCTGCAGGTTTGTGCCATTCAGTGTCATGCCCAGCTATCGGGGGTGCCGTCCCTGCGAATGTGATGCACTGATGTCTGGGTGTGTTGTCCAGGTAGATGCGACATCCTTCTGGGTGTGGCGTCCTCCTGGCTCTGCCCCTTCCTGATTAGGCTCGTTCTCTTCCTCTTTTCACTCCGTGACTTTCCTTTTAAGACCCACACTTCCCCTAGGCCCCACCTGTTTATGCCCTGCCCCTTACCGTGGACACAGGGTTTGGCTTAGTTGGGTAGTAAGGGGTTGTGGTAGGGTTGGGGGAAGAGTGTGCATGGTGGGTGGGGACAGTAAAGGGGGTGGGGGGGGAATTGGAGGGGGGGAGCAGTGGGTACGGGTGGGATGGCTTCACAACCAAAGTCCCACTTAGAGAAATATAATAATAGATTGATATAAATTCTAGCTCATTGTTACCTTGCTAAAGAGTAATGTTATTTATTTATCTATCGATCCACGACTGCTTAATTGAGTCTCAAGATCCCTTTGCAGGAAGACCGTGCATTGGGATTCCAGTTTAAGGTGGTCTTATGCATGTGGGATGCAATAAGAGGTCCTGGAGAACCCATGATATTGAAATGAAGCTTAAAGGTTCACACAGACATGAAACCACTTGGTCTACAGCCATCTTCTGGTCACCTCAGCACAGATAGTTAAGAAATTGATGCAATCTACCAACCCTTTTCTCTAACGTTTTTGAATTGCTGGCATACACAACTATAATCAATATAACCATATTGATCGATATTTAATATAACCTTACTTGACTATGATCAAATCACCACGAATACAGCTGATCTTAGATTCCGGAAGTCAAGCCGGCTTGAGCCTTGTTCGTGCTTAGATTGATGATCACCATGCACAATGCAGGTGCAGTAGGCGACTGTGGAGCTAGGTTGTCAGCAGTGGGTAGTTCAGCAAAATTAACAGTTGTGCTATATTGCTCTCCCATTATCTGTACTCCCTGCCTTCACCAACCTGGCACGGACCAGCGTGAACCATGGTCAAAAGAGCCCCCACAAGCTGCACGTTGTGGGAAGGCCCTCTTTCAGAAGCGGATTTTTTTAAGGGCTGTGAACGCATTTACCGTTTGTGCACAACCATACTTGTTCAATTTAGCGCCAACTCTACTTTCGAGGCACTTTGCTCAATATAGTCCATGCGTGCTTGTGGTTGTACGTGTGTAGGTATCCAGGTTATCGCTACCCGCCGGATCATCCCCAAGCCTACTCCGTCACCAAGCAGTACTGGCAAGTACTGACGGCAAAGCTGGCCTTCGTCATTGCCATGCAGGTACACATCAACATGCACACACACACACACATTCATAAACCCATTGAAAGATAAAGGTACAGCCCTCCAATTACTTGCTCATGTCACTGATGGCAAAAGCGCTCCTGCTATAGGGAGCTCAAGAGAGACCCTTAAGATGTATTTTTACTGCTCTTCCACACTGGTCAGATGTCTTGGGAAGATGTGGGAGTTCCCACACTGGACAGAACCAAACTCAGCCGACCAATTGACTGGATGTATTCCATTTACACTGCTAGGTGGATAGAGGCAGTGGAATGTAAAAAAAAAACTTTCACCATTGTTTACACTCCCACGACCAAAGATCAATTCACACCCGTGACCTCTGGATTGCAAGTCTAGTGTGCAAAGCCTTACACTACTGCACCATCGTACAGACTCATCTGTGAGCAGTTGTTAAGGTCAGCAGAGCAAACCGTGATCATTGTCAATGGGTCATTACAGATAATGCCAGTAATGCTATTACACCTCACAATTGCACAGTATTTCTGAGATCACAAATAATAGTGGTAATACAATACTTTCATCATGCAGCAGACGATTCATGTTGTTGATGCAATTTGTCACACGTAAGCATGTGTGCTTGTGGGAAGGGGAGCGGCTGCGTTGTTGTTTGTGAACTGCGCTACCAATCCTGTGTGACCGGAGTACTATTTCTGGCCACAGCCAACAACAGTGGAAAATATTAGAACCAGTGTTGAGCTTCCCTTAAGTTGATTCTGTCTTAAAATGAGTACTTGATGAAGTGTGTGAAAATCATCACTGGCGAGATAAAGGTGCACACCACCCCCACAGGCACTGTGCGAACCTTCATAGATGCACTTGTCTCAGTCTGTGAAAGGCTACACAGGGAATCTTTGTAGTGGTGACATGGCCGAGTGTAAGTGTTTGCTGATTGTTGCGGTAATTTGCGGCTGCCCAGGTGAATACGGTGGGTGCATTAACTGCACATCATAAATGTTGCCTGCTGCATAGTGAACGTAAAAAACCCATTAAGTAATTCAAAAAAAGTGCCTCGGTATAATTTGCCAAATGTTCAAAAATTACTCAAATGACTTAATTTAATTTGGGAAAAACGACGTAACAATATAATATCCCTAGGCTGCAGGTCCCCGGAATAGTTGACCTGAGATGTAAAGCACTTTGAGATGCTGCCATATTATATTTAGTAAGCACCCTTTACATGCAAATCCTGAAACTGAAAATCCTTTACCTGTGTGTGGACGTGTGCAGCACGTGGTGTTACTCACGAAGGCCTGCATTGCATACATCATCCCGGACACGCCATCCCATGTGCGCGCCTGCATGCGCCGCGAGCGCTTCGTCGTACAGACGATTCTGCAGCAGGCAGAGCTGGGCCGTCTCCGAAACACCCTCCTCACCGATGCCCCCAGCTCACCGCCATCGCCTCAATTCCACGTTGAGGATGAGCAGGCAGAGATGGGCCTGCTTCGCTGCTCACTGCATAAGGAGTCTCCTGGCGTATTGCACCCACCCCAGCGGTGCCACATGGAGAATGAGCAGGCAGAGAAGACTGGTGACGACTCACTGCTGAAGGGATCCGAGGAGGAATCAAGCAGCGAGGATTCGTCAACTGTCTTCTACAGCATATAAATCTACTCAGACTTCTAAAGGAGGCTGCTATCCTAACGCTGTTTGCACGTGGACAAGGACATTGCAGTCGAACACTATCTGTATATATTAATAAATAGTTTATGATTTAACATGTCTCAATCATCTCATGTCTTTTCATACGAATCACGATGTGAATGAGGAAAACTAGAAATTATTGTTATTTTGTAAATATTTTTTATTTTGGTTTAACACGTAGGCTTTCGGGCCCAATATCATCCATAGAGGTGTTTTTTGGGTTAGATCGCGTACATATATAAACGTGTCATTAAAACCCGCCACCACTCGATACAGCCAACTAGTAAGGGTTGTCACGGAAACAGAACAAGCCAATTCGTCACTGGTACTTTGGAGAGCCAAGCCACAACATTTATAATCGGAGTACGACGTTTTGCCAGTAATTACAACTAGCTTCATCAGGCGACAGCCAGATTTGTGACACTCTCGCGCAAAGTGGGGGGGGGGGGAGATTACCGAGTCAACGTACATTATGCATGTGCATAATGAGAGCATTTTGATCTTGTCCTTCCTGTCTATTGTGTATTAAAATAGCCGTACCAATGGTAATCCCTATTGAAGTATGGTGCCCTTTATAGGCATGCATTTAAATAATGCATTATTTGTTGGCACCCGTGTTCAGCAGTAGCAGAGCACACGTGCCAACAAGGACACTCAGTTGATTTTAATGTTGAAGTTCTGTGCAAAACTAGCTACTGCTGGCCAAGAATAATTCGAGAATCTATCGAAATTGAAAGAAAAATGTACCGTTCGGATAGCTACCGCCTTTGTGCTGTGTGAAAGCGACCCATCAAATAGTACATTAGATGAAACTCCAAGTACCCACTCAGGAGGTATAGTGGTAAAGCAGTGGAGGAAAAAAAAGCAAATTTTTAAATTTGCCCTTGTTGAATGATAGAGTCGAGACACACAGCAAGCGAGATTAAGAAAGCGCATCGGAAGAAATAACGGAGGTGAGAGAGAGAAACAATTGCCTCCTGGAGAAGGAAAGGCATTCCTACCGAGGGAGACAAGTTGACAAAGATTTTGATAATGGGAACCGGTGGCGTGGCTCGATCTTCCCTAGGTGCGCAACACGCTACCGAAAGAAAACAAAATCCTATTCAAAGGCTAAAATAAGCTCCATTTTTTGTATAAGAGCCGGATAAACAATAACCCCATCCATAGACTGAGGAAGAAAGGGAAGAGCCTGAACAAAGGGGAGGAGATTACGACGGAGATGGGTTGGAGGTGGAGAGAAGGGGAGAGGGGAGGCCGTAAAGGCGGCTGCACATTCAAGGAAAGCGGCGTAGAAAGAGTTGAACGGGGACATGGAGACAACAGACAAAGGGTGGAGAAAGAGGAAGGCAGGATCTTTCAGTGCTCCCTACAGGAAACCCACAAAACTGAATTTCCTAAACTCGTGTCGCCTCCGTGACAGCAGCACCACCAACGCCACAGACTCACGCTCCCCTAATCGATAATACCATCTCCATTGCCGACCAGCCACGAGATGGCTGCTCTCAACACCTCGGTCGTGGTGTATGCAGCAAAAGACTTCCGGCTGGTGAGCATCCGGCCATTGCGAGGGTTGGAAATAAACTGAAGCACGGGGCGACTCCCACAACCTTCGGGTATTTCCCAACTGGATGACGTCTTGGGATGAAGCTAGAAGTAAGCCAAATACGCACTCAATAAATGGGACAAAGATCCCAGAGAAGCCTCCAGAAATGTCACAGGAGGCTCGGGTGTGAGAAACCAGACTCCATGTGGGGTCCTCCAGACCTTTGCCCTCCAGTTCATCAACATTTGTAAAAGCAGGACGTCTCAAAGGTACGTAGCATGGGTGAGGGACGATGTTGAGAACCACGTTCCATGATTAGGCGCTTTGACAGGTTGGGGTCCGAGTAAACTTTTAATGGACCTCACCCTACGACATTATGGATAGAAGGGTAGTGTGCCGGCACAATCCAGACACCCTGCTACACCGAAACACTCTGCTGCATCAAACTCCCTGGTACAGCTAAACACTGGCACGATTACGCTCAAATACACACAAACTCTCGCTCAGCCAGTTGGTACACAGGTTGTCAGTTGTGGGGGACGCGGGCCCCCGGCTCCCCCCCTGGGGGAGGGCTGATCTCGAGAGGGCTGCGGGCTCCGGACTCCTCGCTCGAGTGAGAGCAGCCGCTACTCGACTCCTCGCTCGCGGGGAGAGGGCTGCCGCTCTCCGGCTCCTCTCTCCGCAAGGCAAACACCGGCTTAAAGCTAAACGATACGCATGGAGCTGCATCTCACAATGCAGTGCACGAAAACTGATTAAATAATACAGATTTAAGTTTGCAAATTAACACAAAATTCGTTCTCAATTTTAGTTTTCCAAATGCGCTATCGGCGTAATGTCAAGAGACAAATAAATCATCCATTCGTAAATCTCGCATAGCCGTGCAGGCCTTGTGTCATAAAATGCGGTGGGTGGCCTTTTATCTTGTACACAATAGGAGCCAACACTTTCACATTAGCTGTGTTATGAGATTGTGCGGCGCACGAGAGTCAAGCTGAAATTGTTATTCTCAGAGATGGAATTAGGAAAATGAAGTGCAAAACCCAAGTTTAATGAGACTGTAATTTTGTGCAGTCGCTGGTGACGGGGCTCGGACGATCGACTTGATAAGACTTGAGACCTCGGTTTCAACCCAAGCAGTCAAAATCCAGATTCAAGCCCAGAATCTCATTATTGCCAACGCACCGCTTTGATCTCTGAGCCACCCGTCCACTTTGCATATATAGTGTTATCATATATTTTATCTGAATGTCACCGCTGTACACTCAATTTTAACGGTGATTTTCAATATCTACCTTTGGGATGTTTGCCAAATTCACAGATATTTTTTAAGAGTGACAAGAGAAAACCCATGCATCTTACGTGACACTTTGTTGCGCTCTGCATTCGCAGTGATTACATGATGCTTAAACGTATTCGAGTTATCGATAAATTAGTTTTAAGTTGGTAATAATAAACTAATATTACCGCGCACAATTTTGGAAACAAACTTAACATTGAGCGCCACTCGGAGGCAATAAGTACACTCAAACTTTGCACGGGCAGTGTCGTACACCTACTTGCTGTACTGCCTCTTACCAGCTGGAGGCGGGTGGGCTCACGCACGCCACGTACGCACCTGGGCGTTGCGATGGAGGATGTCCAAGAAGGAGCCGAGGCCCAGGCTGGGGAGGTTGCGCGAGTCAAAAGCTCGGCAAGCTGCTTCTCCACGCGTGACAGCGCGGGTAGGCCCAGGGGCTCTGCCATCTTACTTGCGTGGCTCAGCAGACGGACCAGATGCTTGGCTACCGCCTCTGCGAAGGAGACAAGCAATGCCATTGCAGGAGAGGACAACGATGCTGTAACTCGCTCCAATAGGCTCAACAACTGCAACTCTCTCTCTGCCCTCCCACCCCCCACGTCTCATCTACGGCCTCCCGATACGTTTCATCATCACTCTCCAGATGACTCAAAAAACAAGTTTAACACGAAGGCCTTCGCGACCATGATTATCCATAATAGAGCTTTTTGGGTTAGGTCACGTAAATAGTGCATATTAACGCGTATTATTGAGTGCATGTTTACATGATCTAACCCAAAAATCTAGATGGACTAAAAAAACCACTGGCAGACTTCTCACACCCGTATGCAAGACGATATCGCCCCAATATTCGAATTGTTCAACTATCCCCCGAACCAGTCCAGGATTAATTTCAAGATCACACTCAGCATTCTGAAGGTCCTCCGTGGTCTGACCCCCTATGTACAATACAAGAAACTACATTTTATTCAGATTGTGCTTTCGATATCGTGTCATGAGACGGAGTATCCACTCGGATCTCTCACAGAGCAGCGGAACCCGTCCTATTGGAGAATGGCCCGCAGAAGAGAACATCACAAAGCTACCTCTGACATTGCTTCTAGTGACCTCTGGTCCACAGAGTAAAGGGAAGCACATTCCCACCCACTCTGTTGAGCCATTATTGGACTTGGTCAAATTAAGTGCATAGCCATTTATTTAGTATATTTTGGGTTTTTTTGACAGTCATTAATGACCGAGCTGAGACCATCAACTGGCTGCACTTGACAAAAGCAAGTTTAATCACAGGTGGTTACCCAGATTCGAACCCAGGATCTCAGCGTTTCCAGCTCAACGTTAATAATCTCTCTCAGCCACCCGGGTCATCTCGACGTAAATTTGACAAACTGATGCGTCGTGATATGCCAAACTCTTACTAATGCATTAGTAATAATCGAGACGAGATGTGAAATAAGGTGTTTAGAGAAGCTACGACAATTCAGCGTGCGTGCAATCCAGTAGACTCTTGATTATCCGTGTGCGGTTTATCTGATTTGCAGATTAACCACCCACATGAGATTTTTACTTATTAATAACTCATGGATTTTCCCTTAGGCCCAAATTAATAATCTAAGAATAGTTATACATTGTAATTCTTGGAAATGTTTGTTACAAGTCACGTGCTTATATCGAGCAAATATGTGCGCCCATGAATCCGAAATCTACGTGATCACCTCGACAGTACAGTAGTTGCATATCTTTACAACAGTGGGTGGAGTTTGATTGATGGCGATTGGCGTGGCTCTGCTATCCACTTAGAGGGCCGAGTCTTCTGCTCGGGAGCAGGAAAGTTTTATCACCGACCACGTGCATCGATCGGTTGATCGTTAGTTTGTGGCATAGAGATCCGCAGAAAATAGATATATTTGGATCATCCGAGATTTTTATCATCCACAGCCATCTTCCCCGTAATTAGCGCGGATAATCGAGAGTCTACTGTATGTGAAAATTTGTCTCCTTACTCCCCGGAGGAGGCGGCGGTCTCGTGTCGCGAGTGCTGATGTTGCCGAGAAACGCGGCCGGTTTCTCCTTGACCACGAGGTCGCGAGGAGTCTCGAGGGAGCCACAGCACAGGGCCAACTGAAACAGCTTCCGGGCCAGCGTGTCCCCTTTCACCTGCCCCAGGAAGTCCTGCACACACTGTTGGTGGAAACAATAAAGGACCCAAACCACTTGCAGCCATATCACTCTGTTGGGACAAATAGAGGGTGATACATGCATAGATGTCCGACCAATTTCAATGCCCCCCCTTACTTTTGTCTCAATGTGTGACTGAATTTTGTGAAAGCGATGGCCCTAAATATTATAGAGGAGAGTTAATTCAGTGGTAGAGAAAGTTTTTTGATAATGGTGGAAGTATCCACAGACTTGAAACGTATGGCGATTATCACTCATTAAATAATTCCGAGGACAAATGTATTATGGAAAATCTTTGACAAATGAAAGCAAATGCATGAACTTTCTCGCACGGTAATTTTGTTGCATTAAGTCCAGACGCCATGGCCCCCACCTTCTTCAGCTTATTCACAAAGATGTCCTCGGCATTCTGGAAAACCTGCAGCACCATCTCGGCCGCCGGCTGTGTCGTGAACTGTCGGCGAAGATCGGCGCTCGTCCCTGGCAAGGGGAACGACTCCAACAGGTATTCCTTGACCTTGTGTGGCTGGCCCTCCACCCCCTGCTTGATGTCACACTCGATGCGAGCCAGCCCACGGTCCATCGCCTCCCGCTCGCCTTTCTGGGCCTTGCCAATCACCTAAACAAACAACACAATGTTAGCAACTGTGGCGGCCACAGGTGCAGGGCAGTGCTGTAGTTGCGATGATGGAACACGTGATGGACGAGTGGTTCAACAGCGAATGCAAGGTGTGCTGCTAATGCAAGACTGCAATCGAGAGATGGGATTGGTGGATAATCCTAGCGGCAGTGGCTTTTGGCAAGCCATCGACCAAAGACAGTCACCGCATCACTCACTTTCAGATGGGCTTCTGCGGCCAACTGGAATGCTCTTCCTTCCGATATTAGTAAGCCATTGGAGCTTTGCACTTTAAAATCTAGATTGAAAACAATTTCTTTAGAACTGCTTTTTGTGTTCAGTTTGTTGTCCTCCACACCTCTGATTGGCACAGTTGGCTACGTACAGTGCGAAAGACGTTCAACATATATACATGTGGTTTTACCCAATCCAGTCATTTCTGAGTACTTGTTTAGATTTGCAAATTTTGATTCTGACGCCGGCACACACGTCCTCCTCATTCATTAATAATAACACGGGATTTTTTTTTTACATTATTTGTGAAGCATATAGAAATGCAGTTTTGGATAATACACCCGCAATATTAACTAGGGCGACTCCTGGGATCGAATCGCGAACCTCTGAAACAAGCGACAAATGCACAACCACTCGGGAAAGAAGATTTCTGTAAGGAGCGGTACAGTAAAATAGGCCTCATCCTTCAATACGATATATATTAACATGATGTACTTACACGAGCAGTTACTTCAGTGCTCTTGTCACAGCACTGCACCCACAAAACTGAAGTCGTGTTGGAAGTCTGTCTCAGACTGCATGACAAAAGGATACACCACATTCACTTGACAGGGAGACAGGTGTGAAACTTGTGTGCCTGAGCAACTGAGGATAGCTCAGCATTGTGGCCGTGTAAGGCAAACGCAGGGGCGGGGGAATATTGGTAAAAGGCTGATGCAGTGTCACTCTCAGGTGTGAACACAGCGACACGTACGTTGTGGCTGTGTGTCAGCAATTCCAGAACGCATTTAATTCCGAAAGTAAACCCCCTCAAGGGCAACAACAATACATACTTGAGGCAATCTTGATTTGAAGCTTTCGCGACTGCAGGAATCCACACTCTTTGGTTCTTTCGGTAAAGTCACGTAAAATCGAGGAGGAGGCCGCTTTCCTACCTTACAGTTACACGCTAATTTCTCACGTTAACATCACTAGCCCTGGACACTTCTTTATGACCCATGGGCTACACACATTTCAAACAATTTAAAACAGTCTGCCTCAGCAGCACACCAAGGCTTTATCACCTGATGACGGACGCTTGTGTCGCGCCCAAAACGTCATGATTTATTTTATTTTATACCTACGTGACTTTACCGAAAGAACCAAAGAGTATAACTTGAGGCATCGAATAATAATACAATTCGCAGTCAACAAGCGACGCAATTCATACACACGTACACACACACACACACGCTCGTACACGCAGGCACGGCACGTACGGAAATGCCCAGAGGTATGCTGGTGATACGGATGCCCAGATCGTGAATATCCGGAGCCCCGTATCGTTCCATGAGATGCTTCAGCAAGTCCGGCACCTTGAAGCGTGCCATCACTCCTTTGCCTCAGGAGCTGCGGCTCTTGGCCACGAAGGTCCTAAACTCTGCCGCAAACAACAACAACAACACGAGCGGGTTACGCAGAGCGCATGCTAGGGGAGCAACGACGACGCATTGATTCGGACGTGATCATTCATCCTGAAGATCGCGATATGCACACCGGATCGCGTGCGTAAGAATTTATGTTTTAGATTTGTATACGTTGCGTGTCATTGTTTCACATTGTCCCACACCCACCCACTCCAGTCACTAGAGCCGGCTGTGTTCACGTTTTAAAACAAGGCGTTGAATCTAGAATTTATTTACGAGCCCTCAATCGAGATAATCGATTGATTCGCGACATGGGTGGCTGGGGTGGCGCGTATCGCTTCTGTTTATGTCTGCAAGGAATCACTTGCTGAGCCTTCGTATCATTTCAAATACCAAACAAATTCATGCATCAGTAGCACGGGTGCCTTGAAAAATGGAAAAAATCCGATAAGCGACGTTTTGGGCAATGACCCTTCTTCATATTGCATAGAAAGGCCAGAGAGATTGAATGAACAATAAGAATTGGAAACTGCACTTCACAGCGATTACCGTGTTTCAAAAGTTATTAGGTAACCATTCATATGAACCTTATGGTGGGACCCCGGGGTCCCATAAGTCTCCGGCTCTTGCATAAACATTATATTATATATAATGTAAACATTGTATTATAATGTAAACATTATATTATATATAAACATTATATTATATATATAATGTAAACATTATATATATTATATATAATGTAAACATATTATAATGTAAACATAAACTGTGGTCTTTTTCACCAATGGGTTTGAAGGATGGTGGCAAGTGTTGTCTTGTTAAACTATGCCTTTAAAACTGAAAACTACTTACCTACAGTAGCTCTATTTAAATACACTATCGAAAACATAATCTACTCCCCTCTGTCAATCATCGTGTTTCTCAGTGTGGATTTGTAAACACACTTGTTAAACAATACATAAAATAGTACGCGTTTTCAATGCGCTGTTCATATTGTAAAATGTGTTTATTCCAATGTGACTCTACAGCAGTTGCAGAGCCGCACTTTTATATAATTCAGGTCAAAGCCAGATAAACAGTGGAGGATAAACATCGCATGAAGGCGGGGCAATTTTTGTGCAATCATTTCAGGTCAAATTTACAGGTGCGTTTTATTCATGCCACACAGGTAGAGAGTTGAGAGTGAAACCTGGCCCACTGGCATCGTGAGTCATGGATCATGAGTCACCCGGACTTGTTGTGTTTGTTTATGGTTGCTATACAAGCCATCAAATCTACACCACGAAGAGAGTTGATGAACAAGTAGGAGAGTGTGTAACTGGATTACATTCATGTGCAGAGGCGTTTCAGATGTGAATATAAATAAGGTCGACTCAAACGCCACTCTTTAGGATTTGGCACACTGAATAACATTTTAATTGATAAATTAAGACCAACAAACCATAATCAAATGGATCATGCATCGATGTACCAATTGTGGTTACGGACTGCTAAAGAAGAAAATGATGAATGCAGATTCGAAGCGAGTTTAAACGTGAATCTACACCATTTAAATATATTTTAAACAACCCGTTGCAAACATGACAGCAATTTGAAATGTAGCACTGTACATCAGAACAATTTGAAAGACGTTAGAGATTTGAAACTGTCCAAAAAGAAAGGGGGAAAATAAATATATTTTTACATAATACAGGTTTTTTGGGTAAGATCGCGTAAATATAAAAATATGTCGGTAAACCCACCACCACCCGACAGCCAATTAGTAAGGTTTGTCAATTAAACGGAACATGCCAATTCGTTACTAGTACAGCACACCGGTTGTGTGTTAGAGAGCAAAGCCACAACATTAACAATCTGAGTACGACGTTTCGCCAGTAATTACAACCAGCGTCATCAGGAGGCAGCCAGATTTGTGGATTTTTAAATGTAGATTTATTTAAATCTAAATTTAAAAACAAATAGAGAAACTGGAACATAATTATTACAGAATTTGGTGAGACATGTCGAAAAGAGACTGACTCCAGCTTAGCTTGCAAGAACTAAGAGACAGTGTGGCCATGTGGCCTTAATGAGAGACTCACTCCAGCTTAGCTTGCAAGAACTAAGAGACACAGTGTGGCCATGTGGCCTTAATGAGAGAGACTCACTCCAGCTTAGCTTGCAAGAACTAAGAGACACTGTGTGGCCATGTGGCCTTAATGAGAAAGACTCACTCCAGCTTAGCTTGCAAGAACTAAGAGATTCAGTATGGCCATGTGGCCTTAATGAGAGAGACTGACTCAAGCTTAGCTTGCAAGAACTAAGAGACACTGTGTGGCCATGTGGCCTTAATGAGAGAGACTGACTCCAGCTTAGCTTGCAAGAACGAAGAGACACAGTGTGACCATGTGACCTTAATGAGAGAGACTGACTCAAGCTTAGCTTGCAAGAACTAAGAGACACTGTGTGGCCATGTGGCCTTAATGAGAGAGACTGACTCAAGCTTAGCTTGCAAGAACTAAGAGACACAGTGTGGCCATGTGGCCTTAATGAGAGAGACTGACTCAAGCTTAGCTTGCAAGAACTAAGAGACACTGTGTGGCCATGTGGCCTTAATGAGAGAGACTGACTCAAGCTTAGCTTGCAAGAACTAAGAGACACAGTGTGGCCATGTGGCCTTAATGAGAGAGACTCACTCCAGCTTAGCTTGCAAGAACTAAGAGACACTGTGTGGCCATGTGGCCTTAATGAGAAAGACTCACTCCAGCTTAGCTTGCAAGAACTAAGAGACTCAGATGTGGCCATGTGGCCTTAATGAGAGAGACTGACTCCAACTTAACTTGCAAGAACTAAGATACACTGTGTGGCCATGTGGCCTTAATGAGAGAGACTCACTCCAGCTTAGCTTGCAAGAACTAAGAGACACAGTGTGGCCATGTGGCCTTAATGAGAGACTCACTCCAGCTTAGCTTGCAAGAACTAAGAGACACAGTGTGACCATGTGACCTTAATGAGAGAGACTGACTCCAGCTTAGCTTGCAAGAACTAAGAGACACTGCGTGGCCATGTGGCCTTAATGAGAGAGACTGACTCAAGCTTAGCTTGCAAGAACTAAGAGACACAGTGTGGCCATGTGGCCTTAATGAGAGAGACTCACTCCAGCTTAGCTTGCAAGAACTAAGAGACACTGTGTGGCCATGTGGCCTTAATGAGAAAGACTCACTCCAGCTTAGCTTGCAAGAACTAAGAGATTCAGTATGGCCATGTGGCCTTAATGAGAGAGACTGACTCAAGCTTAGCTTGCAAGAACTAAGAGACACTGTGTGGCCATGTGGCCTTAATGAGAGAGACTGACTCCAGCTTAGCTTGCAAGAACGAAGAGACACAGTGTGACCATGTGACCTTAATGAGAGAGACTGACTCAAGCTTAGCTTGCAAGAACTAAGAGACACTGTGTGGCCATGTGGCCTTAATGAGAGAGACTGACTCAAGCTTAGCTTGCAAGAACTAAGAGACACAGTGTGGCCATGTGGCCTTAATGAGAGAGACTCACTCCAGCTTAGCTTGCAAGAACTAAGAGACACTGTGTGGCCATGTGGCCTTAATGAGAAAGACTCACTCCAGCTTAGCTTGCAAGAACTAAGAGACTCAGTGTGGCCATGTGGCCTTAATGAGAGAGACTGACTCCAACTTAACTTGCAAGAACTAAGATACACTGTGTGGCCATGTGGCCTTAATGAGAGAGACTCACTCCAGCTTAGCTTGCAAGAACTAAGAGACACAGTGTGGCCATGTGGCCTTAATGAGAGACTCACTCCAGCTTAGCTTGCAAGAACTAAGAGACAGTGTGGCCATGTAGCCTTAATGAGAGAGACTGACTCCAGTTTAGCTTGCAAGAACTAAGAGACACAGTGTGGCCATGTGGCCTTAATGAGAGAGACTGACTCCAGCTTAGCTTGCAAGAACTAAGAGACACAGTGTGGCCATGTGGCCTTAATGAGAGAGACTGATTCCAGCTTAGCTTGCAAGAACGAAGAGACACAGTGTGGCCATGTGGCCTTAATGAGAGAGACTGACTCCAGCTTAGCTTGCAAGAACTAAGAGACACAGTGTGACCATGTGACCTTAATGAGAGAGACTGACTCCAGCTTAGCTTGCAAGAACTAAGAGACACTGTGTGGCCATGTGGCCTTAATGAGAGAGACTGACTCAAGCTTAGCTTGCAAGAACTAAGAGACACAGTGTGGCCATGTGGCCTTAATGAGAGAGACTCACTCCAGCTTAGCTTGCAAGAACTAAGAGACACTGTGTGGCCATGTGGCCTTAATGAGAGAGACTGACTCCAACTTAACTTGCAAGAACTAAGATACACTGTGTGGCCATGTGGCCTTAATGAGAGAGACTGACTCAAGCTTAGCTTGCAAGAACTAAGAGACACTGTGTGGCCATGTGGCCTTAATGAGAAAGACTCACTCCAGCTTAGCTTGCAAGAACTAAGAGCCTCAGTATGGCCATGTGGCCTTAATGAGAGAGACTGACTCCAACTTAACTTGCAAGAACTAAGATACACTGTGTGGCCATGTGGCCTTAATGAGAGAGACTCACTCCAGCTTAGCTTGCAAGAACTAAGAGACACAGTGTGGCCATGTGGCCTTAATGAGAGAGACTGATTCCAGCATAGCTTGCAAGAACTAAGAGACACAGTGTGGCCATGTGGCCTTAATGAGAGAGACTGACTCCAACTTAACTTGCAAGAACTAAGATACACTGTGTGGCCATGTGGCCTTAATGAGAGAGACTCACTCCAGCTTAGCTTGCAAGAACTAAGAGACACAGTGTGGCCATGTGGCCTTAATGAGAGACTCACTCCAGCTTAGCTTGCAAGAACTAAGAGACAGTGTGGCCATGTAGCCTTAATGAGAGAGACTGACTCCAGTTTAGCTTGCAAGAACTAAGAGACACAGTGTGGCCATGTGGCCTTAATGAGAGAGACTGACTCCAGCTTAGCTTGCAAGAACTAAGAGACACAGTGTGGCCATTTGGCCTTAATGAGAGAGACTGATTCCAGCTTAGCTTGCAAGAACGAAGAGACACAGTGTGGCCATGTGGCCTTAATGAGAGAGACTGACTCCAGCTTAGCTTGCAAGAACTAAGAGACACAGTGTGACCATGTGACCTTAATGAGAGAGACTGACTCCAGCTTAGCTTGCAAGAACTAAGAGACACTGTGTGGCCATGTGGCCTTAATGAGAGAGACTGACTCAAGCTTAGCTTGCAAGAACTAAGAGACACAGTGTGGCCATGTGGCCTTAATGAGAGAGACTCACTCCAGCTTAGCTTGCAAGAACTAAGAGACACTGTGTGGCCATGTGGCCTTAATGAGAAAGACTCACTCCAGCTTAGCTTGCAAGAACTAAGAGACTCAGTATGGCCATGTGGCCTTAATGAGAGAGACTGACTCCAACTTAATTTGCAAGAACTAAGATACACTGTGTGGCCATGTGGCCTTAATGAGAGAGACTCACTCCAGCTTAGCTTGCAAGAACTAAGAGACACAGTGTGGCCATGTGGCCTTAATGAGAGAGACTGATTCCAGCATAGCTTGCAAGAACTAAGAGACACAGTGTGGCCATGTGGCCTTAATGAGAGAGACTCACTCCAGCTTAGCTTGCAAGAACTAAGAGACACTGTGTGGCCATGTGGCCTTAATGAGAAAGACTCACTCCAGCTTAGCTTGCAAGAACTAAGAGACTCAGATGTGGCCATGTGGCCTTAATGAGAGAGACTGACTCCAACTTAACTTGCAAGAACTAAGATACACTGTGTGGCCATGTGGCCTTAATGAGAGAGACTCACTCCAGCTTAGCTTGCAAGAACTAAGAGACACAGTGTGGCCATGTGGCCTTAATGAGAGACTCACTCCAGCTTAGCTTGCAAGAACTAAGAGACACAGTGTGACCATGTGACCTTAATGAGAGAGACTGACTCCAGCTTAGCTTGCAAGAACTAAGAGACACTGCGTGGCCATGTGGCCTTAATGAGAGAGACTGACTCAAGCTTAGCTTGCAAGAACTAAGAGACACAGTGTGGCCATGTGGCCTTAATGAGAGAGACTCACTCCAGCTTAGCTTGCAAGAACTAAGAGACACTGTGTGGCCATGTGGCCTTAATGAGAAAGACTCACTCCAGCTTAGCTTGCAAGAACTAAGAGATTCAGTATGGCCATGTGGCCTTAATGAGAGAGACTGACTCAAGCTTAGCTTGCAAGAACTAAGAGACACTGTGTGGCCATGTGGCCTTAATGAGAGAGACTGACTCCAGCTTAGCTTGCAAGAACTAAGAGACACAGTGTGACCATGTGACCTTAATGAGAGAGACTGACTCAAGCTTAGCTTGCAAGAACTAAGAGACACTGTGTGGCCATGTGGCCTTAATGAGAGAGACTGACTCAAGCTTAGCTTGCAAGAACTAAGAGACACAGTGTGGCCATGTGGCCTTAATGAGAGAGACTCACTCCAGCTTAGCTTGCAAGAACTAAGAGACACTGTGTGGCCATGTGGCCTTAATGAGAAAGACTCACTCCAGCTTAGCTTGCAAGAACTAAGAGACTCAGTGTGGCCATGTGGCCTTAATGAGAGAGACTGACTCCAACTTAACTTGCAAGAACTAAGATACACTGTGTGGCCATGTGGCCTTAATGAGAGAGACTCACTCCAGCTTAGCTTGCAAGAACTAAGAGACACAGTGTGGCCATGTGGCCTTAATGAGAGACTCACTCCAGCTTAGCTTGCAAGAACTAAGAGACAGTGTGGCCATGTAGCCTTAATGAGAGAGACTGACTCCAGTTTAGCTTGCAAGAACTAAGAGACACAGTGTGGCCATGTGGCCTTAATGAGAGAGACTGACTCCAGCTTAGCTTGCAAGAACTAAGAGACACAGTGTGGCCATGTGGCCTTAATGAGAGAGACTGATTCCAGCTTAGCTTGCAAGAACGAAGAGACACAGTGTGGCCATGTGGCCTTAATGAGAGAGACTGACTCCAGCTTAGCTTGCAAGAACTAAGAGACACAGTGTGACCATGTGACCTTAATGAGAGAGACTGACTCCAGCTTAGCTTGCAAGAACTAAGAGACACTGTGTGGCCATGTGGCCTTAATGAGAGAGACTGACTCAAGCTTAGCTTGCAAGAACTAAGAGACACAGTGTGGCCATGTGGCCTTAATGAGAGAGACTCACTCCAGCTTAGCTTGCAAGAACTAAGAGACACTGTGTGGCCATGTGGCCTTAATGAGAGAGACTGACTCCAACTTAACTTGCAAGAACTAAGATACACTGTGTGGCCATGTGGCCTTAATGAGAGAGACTGACTCAAGCTTAGCTTGCAAGAACTAAGAGACACTGTGTGGCCATGTGGCCTTAATGAGAAAGACTCACTCCAGCTTAGCTTGCAAGAACTAAGAGACTCAGTATGGCCATGTGGCCTTAATGAGAGAGACTGACTCCAACTTAACTTGCAAGAACTAAGATACACTGTGTGGCCATGTGGCCTTAATGAGAGAGACTCACTCCAGCTTAGCTTGCAAGAACTAAGAGACACAGTGTGGCCATGTGGCCTTAATGAGAGAGACTGATTCCAGCATAGCTTGCAAGAACTAAGAGACACAGTGTGGCCATGTGGCCTTAATGAGAGAGACTGACTCCAACTTAACTTGCAAGAACTAAGATACACTGTGTGGCCATGTGGCCTTAATGAGAGAGACTCACTCCAGCTTAGCTTGCAAGAACTAAGAGACACAGTGTGGCCATGTGGCCTTAATGAGAGACTCACTCCAGCTTAGCTTGCAAGAACTAAGAGACAGTGTGGCCATGTAGCCTTAATGAGAGAGACTGACTCCAGTTTAGCTTGCAAGAACTAAGAGACACAGTGTGGCCATGTGGCCTTAATGAGAGAGACTGACTCCAGCTTAGCTTGCAAGAACTAAGAGACACAGTGTGGCCATGTGGCCTTAATGAGAGAGACTGATTCCAGCTTAGCTTGCAAGAACGAAGAGACACAGTGTGGCCATGTGGCCTTAATGAGAGAGACTGACTCCAGCTTAGCTTGCAAGAACTAAGAGACACAGTGTGACCATGTGACCTTAATGAGAGAGACTGACTCCAGCTTAGCTTGCAAGAACTAAGAGACACTGTGTGGCCATGTGGCCTTAATGAGAGAGACTGACTCAAGCTTAGCTTGCAAGAACTAAGAGACACAGTGTGGCCATGTGGCCTTAATGAGAGAGACTCACTCCAGCTTAGCTTGCAAGAACTAAGAGACACTGTGTGGCCATGTGGCCTTAATGAGAAAGACTCACTCCAGCTTAGCTTGCAAGAACTAAGAGACTCAGTATGGCCATGTGGCCTTAATGAGAGAGACTGACTCCAACTTAACTTGCAAGAACTAAGATACACTGTGTGGCCATGTGGCCTTAATGAGAGAGACTCACTCCAGCTTAGCTTGCAAGAACTAAGAGACACAGTGTGGCCATGTGGCCTTAATGAGAGAGACTGATTCCAGCATAGCTTGCAAGAACTAAGAGACACAGTGTGGCCATGTGGCCTTAATGAGAGAGACTGACTCCAGCTTAGCTTGCAAGAACTAAGAGACAGTGTGACCATGTGACCTTAATGAGAGAGACTGACTCCAGCTTAGCTTGCAAGAACTAAGAGACACTGTGTGGCCATGTGGCCTTAATGAGAGAGACTGACTCCAGCTTAGCTTGCAAGAACTAAGAGACACAGTGTGACCATGTGACCTTAATGAGAGAGACTGACTCAAGCTTAGCTTGCAAGAACTAAGAGACACTGTGTGGCCATGTGGCCTTAATGAGAGAGACTGACTCAAGCTTAGCTTGCAAGAACTAAGAGACACAGTGTGGCCATGTGGCCTTAATGAGAGAGACTCACTCCAGCTTAGCTTGCAAGAACTAAGAGACACTGTGTGGCCATGTGGCCTTAATGAGAGAGACTCACTCCAGCTTAGCTTGCAAGAACTAAGAGACACAGTGTGGCCATGTGGCCTTCATGAGAGACTCACTCCAGCTTAGCTTGCAAGAAATAAGAGACAGTGTGGCCATGTAGCCTTAATGAGAGAGACTGACTCCAGCTTAGCTTGCAAGAACTAAGAGACACAGTGTGGCCATGTGGCCTTAATGAGAGAGACTGACTCCAGCTTAGCTTGCAAGAACTAAGAGACACAGTGTGGCCATGTGGCCTTAATGAGAGAGACTGATTCCAGCTTAGCTAGCAAGAACGAAGAGACACAGTGTGGCCATGTGGCCTTAATGAGAGAGACTGACTCCAGCTTAGCTTGCAAGAACTAAGAGACACAGTGTGACCATGTGACCTTAATGAGAGAGACTGACTCCAGCTTAGCTTGCAAGAACTAAGAGACACTGTGTGGCCATGTGGCCTTAATGAGAGAGACTGACTCAAGCTTAGCTTGCAAGAACTAAGAGACACAGTGTGGCCATGTGGCCTTAATGAGAGAGACTCACTCCAGCTTAGCTTGCAAGAACTAAGAGACACTGTGTGGCCATGTGGCCTTAATGAGAAAGACTCACTCCAGCTTAGCTTGCAAGAACTAAGAGACTCAGTATGGCCATGTGGCCTTAATGAGAGAGACTGACTCCAACTTAACTTGCAAGAACTAAGATACACTGTGTGGCCATGTGGCCTTAATGAGAGAGACTCACTCCAGCTTAGCTTGCAAGAACTAAGAGACACAGTGTGGCCATGTGGCCTTAATGAGAGACTCACTCCAGCTTAGCTTGCAAGAACTAAGAGACAGTGTGGCCATGTAGCCTTAATGAGAGAGACTGACTCCAGCTTAGCTTGCAAGAACTAAGAGACACAGTGTGGCCATGTGGCCTTAATGAGAGAGACTGACTCCAGCTTAGCTTGCAAGAACTAAGAGACACAGTGTGGCCATGTGGTCTTAATGAGAGAGACTGATTCCAGCTTAGCTTGCAAGAACTAAGAGACACAGTGTGGCCATGTGGCCTTAATGAGAGAGACTGACTCCAGCTTAGCTTGCAAGAACTAAGAGACACTGTGTGGCCATGTGGCCTTAATGAGAGAGACTGACTCAAGCTTAGCTTGCAAGAACTAAGAGACACAGTGTGGCCATGTGGCCTTAATGAGAGAGACTCACTCCAGCTTAGCTTGCAAGAACTAAGAGACACTGTGTGGCCATGTGGCCTTAATGAGAGAGACTCACTCCAGCTTAGCTTGCAAGAACTAAGAGACTCAGTGTGGCCATGTGGCCTTAATGAGAGAGACTGACTCCAACTTAGCTTGCAAGAACTAAGAGACACTGTGTGGCCATGTGGCCTTAATGAGAAAGACTCACTCCAGCTTAGCTTGCAAGAACTAAGAGACACAGTGTGGCCATGTGGCCTTAATGAGAGACTCACTCCAGCTTAGCTTGCAAGAACTAAGAGACAGTGTGGCCATGTAGCCTTAATGAGAGAAACTGACTCCAGCTTAGCTTGCAAGAACTAAGAGACACAGTGTGGCCATGTGGCCTTAATGAGAGAGACTGCCTCCAGCTTAGCTTGCAAGAACTAAGAGACACAGTGTGGCCATGTGGCCTTAATGAGAGAGACTGATTCCAGCTTAGCTTGCAAGAACGAAGAGACACAGTGTGGCCATGTGGCCTTAATGAGAGAGACTGACTCCAGCTTAGCTTGCAAGAACTAAGAGACACTGTGTGGCCATGTGGCCTTAATGAGAGAGACTGACTAAAGCTTAGCTTGCAAGAACTAAGAGACACAGTGTGGCCATGTGGCCTTAATGAGAGAGACTCACTCCAGCTTAGCTTGCAAGAACTAAGAGACACTGTGTGGCCATGTGGCCTTAATGAGAAAGACTCACTCCAGCTTAGCTTGCAAGAACTAAGAGACTCAGTATGGCCATGTGGCCTTAATGAGAGAGACTGACTCCAACTTAACTTGCAAGAACTAAGATACACTGTGTGGCCATGTGGCCTTAATGAGAGAGACTCACTCCAGCTTAGCTTGCAAGAACTAAGAGACACAGTGTGGCCATGTGGCCTTAATGAGAGAGACTGATTCCAGCATAGCTTGCAAGAACTAAGAGACACAGTGTGGCCATGTGGCCTTAATGAGAGAGACTGACTCCAGCTTAGCTTGCAAGAACTAAGAGACAGTGTGACCATGTGACCTTAATGAGAGAGACTGACTCCAGCTTAGCTTGCAAGAACTAAGAGACACTGTGTGGCCATGTGGCCTTAATGAGAGAGACTGACTCCAGCTTAGCTTGCAAGAACTAAGAGACACAGTGTGACCATGTGACCTTAATGAGAGAGACTGACTCAAGCTTAGCTTGCAAGAACTAAGAGACACTGTGTGGCCATGTGGCCTTAATGAGAGAGACTGACTCAAGCTTAGCTTGCAAGAACTAAGAGACACAGTGTGGCCATGTGGCCTTAATGAGAGAGACTCACTCCAGCTTAGCTTGCAAGAACTAAGAGACACTGTGTGGCCATGTGGCCTTAATGAGAGAGACTCACTCCAGCTTAGCTTGCAAGAACTAAGAGACACAGTGTGGCCATGTGGCCTTCATGAGAGACTCACTCCAGCTTAGCTTGCAAGAAATAAGAGACAGTGTGGCCATGTAGCCTTAATGAGAGAGACTGACTCCAGCTTAGCTTGCAAGAACTAAGAGACACAGTGTGGCCATGTGGCCTTAATGAGAGAGACTGACTCCAGCTTAGCTTGCAAGAACTAAGAGACACAGTGTGGCCATGTGGCCTTAATGAGAGAGACTGATTCCAGCTTAGCTAGCAAGAACGAAGAGACACAGTGTGGCCATGTGGCCTTAATGAGAGAGACTGACTCCAGCTTAGCTTGCAAGAACTAAGAGACACAGTGTGACCATGTGACCTTAATGAGAGAGACTGACTCCAGCTTAGCTTGCAAGAACTAAGAGACACTGTGTGGCCATGTGGCCTTAATGAGAGAGACTGACTCAAGCTTAGCTTGCAAGAACTAAGAGACACAGTGTGGCCATGTGGCCTTAATGAGAGAGACTCACTCCAGCTTAGCTTGCAAGAACTAAGAGACACTGTGTGGCCATGTGGCCTTAATGAGAAAGACTCACTCCAGCTTAGCTTGCAAGAACTAAGAGACTCAGTATGGCCATGTGGCCTTAATGAGAGAGACTGACTCCAACTTAACTTGCAAGAACTAAGATACACTGTGTGGCCATGTGGCCTTAATGAGAGAGACTCACTCCAGCTTAGCTTGCAAGAACTAAGAGACACAGTGTGGCCATGTGGCCTTAATGAGAGACTCACTCCAGCTTAGCTTGCAAGAACTAAGAGACAGTGTGGCCATGTAGCCTTAATGAGAGAGACTGACTCCAGCTTAGCTTGCAAGAACTAAGAGACACAGTGTGGCCATGTGGCCTTAATGAGAGAGACTGACTCCAGCTTAGCTTGCAAGAACTAAGAGACACAGTGTGGCCATGTGGCCTTAATGAGAGAGACTGACTCCAGCTTAGCTTGCAAGAACTAAGAGACACTGTGTGGCCATGTGGCCTTAATGAGAGAGACTGACTCAAGCTTAGCTTGCAAGAACTAAGAGACACAGTGTGGCCATGTGGCCTTAATGAGAGAGACTCACTCCAGCTTAGCTTGCAAGAACTAAGAGACACTGTGTGGCCATGTGGCCTTAATGAGAGAGACTCACTCCAGCTTAGCTTGCAAGAACTAAGAGACTCAGTGTGGCCATGTGGCCTTAATGAGAGAGACTGACTCCAACTTAGCTTGCAAGAACTAAGAGACACTGTGTGGCCATGTGGCCTTAATGAGAAAGACTCACTCCAGCTTAGCTTGCAAGAACTAAGAGACACAGTGTGGCCATGTGGCCTTAATGAGAGACTCACTCCAGCTTAGCTTGCAAGAACTAAGAGACAGTGTGGCCATGTAGCCTTAATGAGAGAAACTGACTCCAGCTTAGCTTGCAAGAACTAAGAGACACAGTGTGGCCATGTGGCCTTAATGAGAGAGACTGCCTCCAGCTTAGCTTGCAAGAACTAAGAGACACAGTGTGGCCATGTGGCCTTAATGAGAGAGACTGATTCCAGCTTAGCTTGCAAGAACGAAGAGACACAGTGTGGCCATGTGGCCTTAATGAGAGAGACTGACTCCAGCTTAGCTTGCAAGAACTAAGAGACACTGTGTGGCCATGTGGCCTTAATGAGAGAGACTGACTCAAGCTTAGCTTGCAAGAACTAAGAGACACAGTGTGGCCATGTGGCCTTAATGAGAGAGACTCACTCCAGCTTAGCTTGCAAGAACTAAGAGACACTGTGTGGCCATGTGGCCTTAATGAGAAAGACTCACTCCAGCTTAGCTTGCAAGAACTAAGAGACTCAGTATGGCCATGTGGCCTTAATGAGAGAGACTGACTCCAACTTAACTTCCAAGAACTAAGATACACTGTGTGGCCATGTGGCCTTAATGAGAGAGACTCACTCCAGCTTAGCTTGCAAGAACTAAGAGACACAGTGTGGCCATGTGGCCTTAATGAGAGACTCACTCCAGCTTAGCTTGCAAGAACTAAGAGACACAGTGTGACCATGTAGCCTTAATGAGAGAGACTGACTCCAGCTTAGCTTGCAAGAACTAAGAGACACAGTGTGGCCATGTGGCCTTAATGAGAGAGACTGACTCCAGCTTAGCTTGCAAGAACTAAGAGACACAGTGTGGCCATGTGGCCTTAATGAGAGAGACTGATTCCAGCTTAGCTTGCAAGAACTAAGAGACACAGTGTGGCCATGTGGCCTTAATGAGAGAGACTGACTCCAGCTTAGCTTGCAAGAACTAAGAGACTCAGTATGGCCATGTGGCCTTAATGAGAGAGACTGACTCCAACTTAACTTGCAAGAACTAAGATACACTGTGTGGCCATGTGGCCTTAATGAGAGAGACTCACTCCAGCTTAGCTTGCAAGAACTAAGAGACTCAGTGTGGCCATGTGGCCTTAATGAGAGAGACTCACTCCAGCTTAGCTTGCAAGAACTAAGAGACACAGTGTGGCCATGTGGCCTTAATGAGAGACTCACTCCAGCTTAGCTTGCAAGAACTAAGAGACAGTGTGGCCATGTAGCCTTAATGAGAGAGACTGACTCCAGCTTAGCTTGCAAGAACTAAGAGACACAGTGTGGCCATGTGGCCTTAATGAGAGAGACTGACTCCAGCTTAGCTTGCAAGAACTAAGAGACACAGTGTGGCCATGTGGCCTTAATGAGAGAGACTGATTCCAGCTTAGCTTGCAAGAACTAAGAGACACAGTGTGGCCATGTGGCCTTAATGAGAGAGACTGACTCCAGCTTAGCTTGCAAGAACTAAGAGACACTGTGTGGCCATGTGGCCTTAATGAGAGAGACTGACTCAAGCTTAGCTTGCAAGAACTAAGAGACACAGTGTGGCCATGTGGCCTTAATGAGAGAGACTCACTGCAGCTTAGCTTGCAAGAACTAAGAGACACTGTGTGGCCATGTGGCCTTAATGAGAGAGACTCACTCCAGCTTAGCTTGCAAGAACTAAGAGACTCAGTGTGGCCATGTGGCCTTAATGAGAGAGACTGACTCCAACTTAGCTTGCAAGAACTAAGAGACACTGTGTGGCCATGTGGCCTTAATGAGAAAGACTCACTCCAGCTTAGCTTGCAAGAACTAAGAGACACAGTGTGGCCATGTGGCCTTAATGAGAGACTCACTCCAGCTTAGCTTGCAAGAACTAAGAGACAGTGTGGCCATGTAGCCTTAATGAGAGAAACTGACTCCAGCTTAGCTTGCAAGAACTAAGAGACACAGTGTGGCCATGTGGCCTTAATGAGAGAGACTGCCTCCAGCTTAGCTTGCAAGAACTAAGAGACACAGTGTGGCCATGTGGCCTTAATGAGAGAGACTGATTCCAGCTTAGCTTGCAAGAACGAAGAGACACAGTGTGGCCATGTGGCCTTAATGAGAGAGACTGACTCCAGCTTAGCTTGCAAGAACTAAGAGACACTGTGTGGCCATGTGGCCTTAATGAGAGAGACTGACTCAAGCTTAGCTTGCAAGAACTAAGAGACACAGTGTGGCCATGTGGCCTTAATGAGAGAGACTCACTCCAGCTTAGCTTGCAAGAACTAAGAGACACTGTGTGGCCATGTGGCCTTAATGAGAAAGACTCACTCCAGCTTAGCTTGCAAGAACTAAGAGACTCAGTATGGCCATGTGGCCTTAATGAGAGAGACTGACTCCAACTTAACTTCCAAGAACTAAGATACACTGTGTGGCCATGTGGCCTTAATGAGAGAGACTCACTCCAGCTTAGCTTGCAAGAACTAAGAGACACAGTGTGGCCATGTGGCCTTAATGAGAGACTCACTCCAGCTTAGCTTGCAAGAACTAAGAGACACAGTGTGACCATGTAGCCTTAATGAGAGAGACTGACTCCAGCTTAGCTTGCAAGAACTAAGAGACACAGTGTGGCCATGTGGCCTTAATGAGAGAGACTGACTCCAGCTTAGCTTGCAAGAACTAAGAGACACAGTGTGGCCATGTGGCCTTAATGAGAGAGACTGATTCCAGCTTAGCTTGCAAGAACTAAGAGACACAGTGTGGCCATGTGGCCTTAATGAGAGAGACTGACTCCAGCTTAGCTTGCAAGAACTAAGAGACTCAGTATGGCCATGTGGCCTTAATGAGAGAGACTGACTCCAACTTAACTTGCAAGAACTAAGATACACTGTGTGGCCATGTGGCCTTAATGAGAGAGACTCACTCCAGCTTAGCTTGCAAGAACTAAGAGACTCAGTGTGGCCATGTGGCCTTAATGAGAGAGACTGACTCCAACTTAGCTGGCAAAAACTAAGAGACACTGTGTGGCCATGTGGCCTTAATGAGAGAGACTGACTCCAGCTTAGCTTGCAAGAACTAAGAGACACTGTGTGGCCATGTGGCCTTAATGAGAGAGACTCACTCCAGCTTAGCTTGCAAGAACTAAGAGACACAGTGTGACCATGTGACCTTAATGAGAGAGACTGACTCCAGCTTAGCTTGCAAGAACTAAGAGACACTGTGTGGCCATGTGGCCTTAATGAGAGAGACTGACTCAAGCTTAGCTTGCAACAACTAAGAGACACAGTGTGGCCATGTGGCCTTAATGAGAGAGACTCACTCCAGCTTAGCTTGCAAGAACTAAGAGACACAGTGTGGCCATGTGGCCTTAATGAGAGACTCACTCCAGCTTAGCTTGCAAGAACTAAGAGACACAGTGTGACCATGTAGCCTTAATGAGAGAGACTGACTCCAGCTTAGCTTGCAAGAACTAAGAGACACAGTGTGGCCATGTGGCCTTAATGAGAGAGACTGACTCCAGCTTAGCTTGCAAGAACTAAGAGACACAGTGTGGCCATGTGGCCTTAATGAGAGAGACTGATTCCAGCTTAGCTTGCAAGAACTAAGAGACACAGTGTGGCCATGTGGCCTTAATGAGAGAGACTGACTCCAGCTTAGCTTGCAAGAACTAAGAGACTCAGTATGGCCATGTGGCCTTAATGAGAGAGACTGACTCCAACTTAACTTGCAAGAACTAAGATACACTGTGTGGCCATGTGGCCTTAATGAGAGAGACTCACTCCAGCTTAGCTTGCAAGAACTAAGAGACTCAGTGTGGCCATGTAGCCTTAATGAGAGAGACTGACTCCAACTTAGCTGGCAAAAACTAAGAGACACTGTGTGGCCAAGTGGCCTTAATGAGAGAGACTGACTCCAGCTTAGCTTGCAAGAACTAAGAGACACTGTGTGGCCATGTGGCCTTAATGAGAGAGACTCACTCCAGCTTAGCTTGCAAGAACTAAGAGACACAGTGTGACCATGTGACCTTAATGAGAGAGACTGACTCCAGCTTAGCTTGCAAGAACTAAGAGACACTGTGTGGCCATGTGGCCTTAATGAGAGAGACTGACTCAAGCTTAGCTTGCAACAACTAAGAGACACAGTGTGGCCATGTGGCCTTAATGAGAGAGACTCACTCCAGCTTAGCTTGCAAGAACTAAGAGACACTGTGTGGCCATGTGGCCTTAATGAGAAAGACTCACTCCAGCTTAGCTTGCAAGAACTAAGAGACTCAGTGTGGCCATGTGGCCTTAATGAGAGAGACTGACTCCAACTTAACTTGCAAGAACTAAGATACACTGTGTGGCCATGTGGCCTTAATGAGAGAGACTCACTCCAGCTTAGCTTGCAAGAACTAAGAGACACAGTGTGGCCATGTGGCCTTAATGAGAGACTCACTCCAGCTTAGCTTGCAAGAACTAAGAGACTGTGGCCATGTAGCCTTAATGAGAGAGACTGACTCCAGCTTAGCATGCAAGAACTAAGAGACACAGTGTGGCCATGTGGCCTTAATGAGAGAGACTGACTCCAGCTTAGCTTGCAAGAACTAAGAGACACAGTGTGGCCATGTGGCCTTAATGAGAGAGACTGATTCCAGCTTAGCTTGCAAGAACTAAGAGACACAGTGTGGCCATGTGGCCTTAATGAGAGACTCACTCCAGCTTAGCTTGCAAGAACTAAGAGACACAGTGTGACCATGTGACCTTAATGAGAGAGACTGACTCCAGCTTAGCTTGCAAGAACTAAGAGACACTGCGTGGCCATGTGGCCTTAATGAGAGAGACTGACTCAAGCTTAGCTTGCAAGAACTAAGAGACACAGTGTGGCCATGTGGCCTTAATGAGAGAGACTCACTCCAGCTTAGCTTGCAAGAACTAAGAGACACTGTGTGGCCATGTGGCCTTAATGAGAAAGACTCACTCCAGCTTAGCTTGCAAGAACTAAGAGATTCAGTATGGCCATGTGGCCTTAATGAGAGAGACTGACTCAAGCTTAGCTTGCAAGAACTAAGAGACACTGTGTGGCCATGTGGCCTTAATGAGAGAGACTGACTCCAGCTTAGCTTGCAAGAACTAAGAGACACAGTGTGACCATGTGACCTTAATGAGAGAGACTGACTCAAGCTTAGCTTGCAAGAACTAAGAGACACTGTGTGGCCATGTGGCCTTAATGAGAGAGACTGACTCAAGCTTAGCTTGCAAGAACTAAGAGACACAGTGTGGCCATGTGGCCTTAATGAGAGAGACTCACTCCAGCTTAGCTTGCAAGAACTAAGAGACACTGTGTGGCCATGTGGCCTTAATGAGAAAGACTCACTCCAGCTTAGCTTGCAAGAACTAAGAGACTCAGTGTGGCCATGTGGCCTTAATGAGAGAGACTGACTCCAACTTAACTTGCAAGAACTAAGATACACTGTGTGGCCATGTGGCCTTAATGAGAGAGACTCACTCCAGCTTAGCTTGCAAGAACTAAGAGACACAGTGTGGCCATGTGGCCTTAATGAGAGACTCACTCCAGCTTAGCTTGCAAGAACTAAGAGACACAGTGTGACCATGTGACCTTAATGAGAGAGACTGACTCCAGCTTAGCTTGCAAGAACTAAGAGACACTGCGTGGCCATGTGGCCTTAATGAGAGAGACTGACTCAAGCTTAGCTTGCAAGAACTAAGAGACACAGTGTGGCCATGTGGCCTTAATGAGAGAGACTCACTCCAGCTTAGCTTGCAAGAACTAAGAGACACTGTGTGGCCATGTGGCCTTAATGAGAAAGACTCACTCCAGCTTAGCTTGCAAGAACTAAGAGATTCAGTATGGCCATGTGGCCTTAATGAGAGAGACTGACTCAAGCTTAGCTTGCAAGAACTAAGAGACACTGTGTGGCCATGTGGCCTTAATGAGAGAGACTGACTCCAGCTTAGCTTGCAAGAACTAAGAGACACAGTGTGACCATGTGACCTTAATGAGAGAGACTGACTCAAGCTTAGCTTGCAAGAACTAAGAGACACTGTGTGGCCATGTGGCCTTAATGAGAGAGACTGACTCAAGCTTAGCTTGCAAGAACTAAGAGACACAGTGTGGCCATGTGGCCTTAATGAGAGAGACTCACTCCAGCTTAGCTTGCAAGAACTAAGAGACACTGTGTGGCCATGTGGCCTTAACGAGAAAGACTCACTCCAGCTTAGCTTGCAAGAACTAAGAGACTCAGTGTGGTCATGTGGCCTTAATGAGAGAGACTGACTCCAACTTAACTTGCAAGAACTAAGATACACTGTGTGGCCATGTGGCCTTAATGAGAGAGACTCACTCCAGCTTAGCTTGCAAGAACTAAGAGACACAGTGTGGCCATGTGGCCTTAATGAGAGACTCACTCCAGCTTAGCTTGCAAGAACTAAGAGACAGTGTGGCCATGTAGCCTTAATGAGAGAGACTGACTCCAGTTTAGCTTGCAAGAACTAAGAGACACAGTGTGGCCATGTGGCCTTAATGAGAGAGACTGACTCCAGCTTAGCTTGCAAGAACTAAGATACACAGTGTGGCCATGTGGCCTTAATGAGAGAGACTGATTCCAGCTTAGCTTGCAAGAACGAAGAGACACAGTGTGGCCATGTGGCCTTAATGAGAGAGACTGACTCCAGCTTAGCTTGCAAGAACTAAGAGACACAGTGTGACCATGTGACCTTAATGAGAGAGACTGACTCCAGCTTAGCTTGCAAGAACTAAGAGACACTGTGTGGCCATGTGGCCTTAATGAGAGAGACTGACTCAAGCTTAGCTTGCAAGAACTAAGAGACACAGTGTGGCCATGTGGCCTTAATGAGAGAGACTCACTCCAGCTTAGCTTGCAAGAACTAAGAGACACTGTGTGGCCATGTGGCCTTAATGAGAAAGACTCACTCCAGCTTAGCTTGCAAGAACTAAGAGACTCAGTATGGCCATGTGGCCTTAATGAGAGAGACTGACTCCAACTTAACTTGCAAGAACTAAGATACACTGTGTGGCCATGTGGCCTTAATGAGAGAGACTCACTCCAGCTTAGCTTGCAAGAACTAAGAGACACAGTGTGGCCATGTGGCCTTAATGAGAGAGACTGATTCCAGCATAGCTTGCAAGAACTAAGAGACACAGTGTGGCCATGTGGCCTTAATGAGAGAGACTGACTCCAGCTTAGCTTGCAAGAACTAAGAGACAGTGTGACCATGTGACCTTAATGAGAGAGACTGACTCCAGCTTAGCTTGCAAGAACTAAGAGACACTGTGTGGCCATGTGGCCTTAATGAGAGAGACTGACTCCAGCTTAGCTTGCAAGAACTAAGAGACACAGTGTGACCATGTGACCTTAATGAGAGAGACTGACTCAAGCTTAGCTTGCAAGAACTAAGAGACACTGTGTGGCCATGTGGCCTTAATGAGAGAGACTGACTCAAGCTTAGCTTGCAAGAACTAAGAGACACAGTGTGGCCATGTGGCCTTAATGAGAGAGACTCACTCCAGCTTAGCTTGCAAGAACTAAGAGACACTGTGTGGCCATGTGGCCTTAATGAGAGAGACTCACTCCAGCTTAGCTTGCAAGAACTAAGAGACACAGTGTGGCCATGTGGCCTTCATGAGAGACTCACTCCAGCTTAGCTTGCAAGAAATAAGAGACAGTGTGGCCATGTAGCCTTAATGAGAGAGACTGACTCCAGCTTAGCTTGCAAGAACTAAGAGACACAGTGTGGCCATGTGGCCTTAATGAGAGAGACTGACTCCAGCTTAGCTTGCAAGAACTAAGAGACACAGTGTGGCCATGTGGCCTTAATGAGAGAGACTCACTCCAGCTTAGCTTGCAAGAACTAAGAGACACTGTGTGGCCATGTGGCCTTAATGAGAAAGACTCACTCCAGCTTAGCTTGCAAGAACTAAGAGACTCAGTATGGCCATGTGGCCTTAATGAGAGAGACTGACTCCAACTTAACTTGCAAGAACTAAGATACACTGTGTGGCCATGTGGCCTTAATGAGAGAGACTCACTCCAGCTTAGCTTGCAAGAACTAAGAGACACAGTGTGGCCATGTGGCCTTAATGAGAGACTCACTCCAGCTTAGCTTGCAAGAACTAAGAGACAGTGTGGCCATGTAGCCTTAATGAGAGAGACTGACTCCAGCTTAGCTTGCAAGAACTAAGAGACACAGTGTGGCCATGTGGCCGTAATGAGAGAGACTGACTCCAGCTTAGCTTGCAAGAACTAAGAGACACAGTGTGGCCATGTGGCCTTAATGAGAGAGACTGATTCCAGCTTAGCTTGCAAGAACTAAGAGACACAGTGTGGCCATGTGGCCTTAATGAGAGAGACTGACTCCAGCTTAGCTTGCAAGAACTAAGAGACACTGTGTGGCCATGTGGCCTTAATGAGAGAGACTGACTCAAGCTTAGCTTGCAAGAACTAAGAGACACAGTGTGGCCATGTGGCCTTAATGAGAGAGACTCACTCCAGCTTAGCTTGCAAGAACTAAGAGACACTGTGTGGCCATGTGGCCTTAATGAGAGAGACTCACTCCAGCTTAGCTTGCAAGAACTAAGAGACTCAGTGTGGCCATGTGGCCTTAATGAGAGAGACTGACTCCAACTTAGCTTGCAAGAACTAAGAGACACTGTGTGGCCATGTGGCCTTAATGAGAAAGACTCACTCCAGCTTAGCTTGCAAGAACTAAGAGACACAGTGTGGCCATGTGGCCTTAATGAGAGACTCACTCCAGCTTAGCTTGCAAGAACTAAGAGACAGTGTGGCCATGTAGCCTTAATGAGAGAAACTGACTCCAGCTTAGCTTGCAAGAACTAAGAGACACAGTGTGGCCATGTGGCCTTAATGAGAGAGACTGCCTCCAGCTTAGCTTGCAAGAACTAAGAGACACAGTGTGGCCATGTGGCCTTAATGAGAGAGACTGATTCCAGCTTAGCTTGCAAGAACGAAGAGACACAGTGTGGCCATGTGGCCTTAATGAGAGAGACTGACTCCAGCTTAGCTTGCAAGAACTAAGAGACACTGTGTGGCCATGTGGCCTTAATGAGAGAGACTGACTCAAGCTTAGCTTGCAAGAACTAAGAGACACAGTGTGGCCATGTGGCCTTAATGAGAGAGACTCACTCCAGCTTAGCTTGCAAGAACTAAGAGACACTGTGTGGCCATGTGGCCTTAATGAGAAAGACTCACTCCAGCTTAGCTTGCAAGAACTAAGAGACTCAGTATGGCCATTTGGCCTTGATGAGAGAGACTGACTCCAACTTAACTTCCAAGAACTAAGATACACTGTGTGGCCATGTGGCCTTAATGAGAGAGACTCACTCCAGCTTAGCTTGCAAGAACTAAGAGACACAGTGTGGCCATGTGGCCTTAATGAGAGACTCACTCCAGCTTAGCTTGCAAGAACTAAGAGACACAGTGTGACCATGTAGCCTTAATGAGAGAGACTGACTCCAGCTTAGCTTGCAAGAACTAAGAGACACAGTGTGGCCATGTGGCCTTAATGAGAGAGACTGACTCCAGCTTAGCTTGCAAGAACTAAGAGACACAGTGTGGCCATGTGGCCTTAATGAGAGAGACTGATTCCAGCTTAGCTTGCAAGAACTAAGAGACAGTGTGGCCATGTGGCCTTAATGAGAGAGACTGACTCCAGCTTAGCTTGCAAGAACTAAGAGACTCAGTATGGCCATGTGGCCTTAATGAGAGAGACTGACTCCAACTTAACTTGCAAGAACTAAGATACACTGTGTGGCCATGTGGCCTTAATGAGAGAGACTCACTCCAGCTTAGCTTGCAAGAACTAAGAGACACAGTGTGGCCATGTGGCCTTAATGAGAGAGACTGATTCCAGCTTAGCTTGCAAGAACTAAGAGACACTGTGTGGCCATGTGGCCTTAATGAGAGAGACTGACTCCAGCTTAGCTTGCAAGAACTAAGAGACACAGTGTGACCATGTGACCTTAATGAGAGAGACTGACTCAAGCTTAGCTTGCAAGAACTAAGAGACACTGTGTGGCCATGTGGCCTTAATGAGAGAGACTGACTCAAGCTTAGCTTGCAAGAACTAAGAGACACAGTGTGGCCATGTGGCCTTAATGAGAGAGACTCACTCCAGCTTAGCTTGCAAGAACTAAGAGACACTGTGTGGCCATGTGGCCTTAATGAGAAAGACTCACTCCAGCTTAGCTTGCAAGAACTAAGAGACTCAGTGTGGCCATGTGGCCTTAATGAGAGAGACTGACTCCAACTTAACTTGCAAGAACTAAGATACACTGTGTGGCCATGTGGCCTTAATGAGAGAGACTCACTCCAGCTTAGCTTGCAAGAACTAAGAGACACAGTGTGGCCATGTGGCCTTCATGAGAGACTCACTCCAGCTTAGCTTGCAAGAAATAAGAGACAGTGTGGCCATGTAGCCTTAATGAGAGAGACTGACTCCAGCTTAGCTTGCAAGAACTAAGAGACACAGTGTGGCCATGTGGCCTTAATGAGAGAGACTGACTCCAGCTTAGCTTGCAAGAACTAAGAGACACAGTGTGGCCATGTGGCCTTAATGAGAGAGACTGATTCCAGCTTAGCTTGCAAGAACGAAGAGACACAGTGTGGCCATGTGGCCTTAATGAGAGAGACTGACTCCAGCTTAGCTTGCAAGAACTAAGAGACACAGTGTGACCATGTGACCTTAATGAGAGAGACTGACTCCAGCTTAGCTTGCAAGAACTAAGAGACACTGTGTGGCCATGTGGCCTTAATGAGAGAGACTGACTCAAGCTTAGCTTGCAAGAACTAAGAGACACAGTGTGGCCATGTGGCCTTAATGAGAGAGACTCACTCCAGCTTAGCTTGCAAGAACTAAGAGACACTGTGTGGCCATGTGGCCTTAATGAGAAAGACTCACTCCAGCTTAGCTTGCAAGAACTAAGAGACTCAGTATGGCCATGTGGCCTTAATGAGAGAGACTGACTCCAACTTAACTTGCAAGAACTAAGATACACTGTGTGGCCATGTGGCCTTAATGAGAGAGACTCACTCCAGTTTAGCTTGCAAGAACTAAGAGACAGTGTGGCCATGTGGCCTTAATGAGAGACTCACTCCAGCTTAGCTTGCAAGAACTAAGAGACAGTGTGGCCATGTAGCCTTAATGAGAGAGACTGACTCCAGCTTAGCTTGCAAGAACTAAGAGACACAGTGTGACCATGTGACCTTAATGAGAGAGACTGACTCAAGCTTAGCTTGCAAGAACTAAGAGACACTGTGTGGCCATGTGGCCTTAATGAGAGAGACTGACTCAAGCTTAGCTTGCAAGAACTAAGAGACACTGTGTGGCCATGTGGCCTTAATGAGAAAGACTCACTCCAGCTTAGCTTGCAAGAACTAAGAGACTCAGTGTGGCCATGTGGCCTTAATGAGAGAGACGGACTCCAACTTAACTTGCAAGAACTAAGATACACTGTGTGGCCATGTGGCCTTAATGAGAGAGACTCACTCCAGCTTAGCTTGCAAGAACTAAGAGACACAGTGTGGCCATGTGGCCTTCATGAGAGACTCACTCCAGCTTAGCTTGCAAGAAATAAGAGACAGTGTGGCCATGTAGCCTTAATGAGAGAGACTGACTCCAGCTTAGCTTGCAAGAACTAAGAGACACAGTGTGGCCATGTGGCCTTAATGAGAGAGACTGACTCCAGCTTAGCTTGCAAGAACTAAGAGACACAGTGTGGTCATGTGGCCTTAATGAGAGAGACTGATTCCAGCTTAGCTTGCAAGAACGAAGAGACACAGTGTGGCCATGTGGCCTTAATGAGAGAGACTGACTCCAGCTTAGCTTGCAAGAACTAAGAGACACAGTGTGACCATGTGACCTTAATGAGAGAGACTGACTCCAGCTTAGCTTGCAAGAACTAAGAGACACTGTGTGGCCATGTGGCCTTAATGAGAGAGACTGACTCAAGCTTAGCTTGCAAGAACTAAGAGACACAGTGTGGCCATGTGGCCTTAATGAGAGAGACTCACTCCAGCTTAGCTTGCAAGAACTAAGAGACTCAGTATGGCCATGTGGCCTTAATGAGAGAGACTGACTCCAACTTAACTTGCAAGAACTAAGATACACTGTGTGGCCATGTGGCCTTAATGAGAGAGACTCACTCCAGTTTAGCTTGCAAGAACTAAGAGACACAGTGTGGCCATGTGGCCTTAATGAGAGACTCACTCCAGCTTAGCTTGCAAGAACTAAGAGACAGTGTGGCCATGTAGCCTTAATGAGAGAGACTGACTCCAGCTTAGCTTGCAAGAACTAAGAGACACAGTGTGGCCATGTGGCCTTAATGAGAGAGACTGACTCCAGCTTAGCTTGCAAGAACTAAGAGACACAGTGTGGCCATGTGGCCTTAATGAGAGAGACTGATTCCAGCTTAGCTTGCAAGAACTAAGAGACACAGTGTGGCCATGTGGCCTTAATGAGAGAGACTGACTCCAGCTTAGCTTGCAAGAACTAAGAGACACTGTGTGGCCATGTGGCCTTAATGAGAGAGACTGACTCAAGCTTAGCTTGCAAGAACTAAGAGACACAGTGTGGCCATGTGGCCTTAATGAGAGAGACTCACTCCAGCTTAGCTTGCAAGAACTAAGAGACACTGTGTGGCCATGTGGCCTTAATGAGAGAGACTCACTCCAGCTTAGCTTGCAAGAACTAAGAGACTCAGTGTGGCCATGTGGCCTTAATGAGAGAGACTGACTCCAACTTAGCTGGCAAGAACTAAGAGACACTGTGTGGCCATGTGGCCTTAATGAGAAAGACTCACTCCAGCTTAGCTTGCAAGAACTAAGAGACACAGTGTGGCCATGTGGCCTTAATGAGAGACTCACTCCAGCTTAGCTTGCAAGAACTAAGAGACAGTGTGGCCATGTAGCCTTAATGAGAGAAACTGACTCCAGCTTAGCTTGCAAGAACTAAGAGACACAGTGTGGCCATGTGGCCTTAATGAGAGAGACTGCCTCCAGCTTAGCTTGCAAGAACTAAGAGACACAGTGTGGCCATGTGGCCTTAATGAGAGAGACTGATTCCAGCTTAGCTTGCAAGAACGAAGAGACACAGTGTGGCCATGTGGCCTTAATGAGAGAGACTGACTCCAGCTTAGCTTGCAAGAACTAAGAGACACAGTGTGACCATGTGACCTTAATGAGAGAGACTGACTCCAGCTTAGCTTGCAAGAACTAAGAGACACTGTGTGGCCATGTGGCCTTAATGAGAGAGACTGACTCAAGCTTAGCTTGCAAGAACTAAGAGACACTGTGTGGCCATGTGGCCTTAATGAGAAAGACTCACTCCAGCTTAGCTTGCAAGAACTAAGAGACTCAGTATGGCCATGTGGCCTTAATGAGAGAGACTGACTCCAACTTAACTTCCAAGAACTAAGATACACTGTGTGGCCATGTGGCCTTAATGAGAGAGACTCACTCCAGCTTAGCTTGCAAGAACTAAGAGACACAGTGTGGCCATGTGGCCTTAATGAGAGACTCACTCCAGCTTAGCTTGCAAGAACTAAAAGACAGTGTGGCCAAGTAGCCTTAATGAGAGAGACTGACTCCAGCTTAGCTTGCAAGAACTAAGAGACACAGTGTGGCCATGTGGCCTTAATGAGAGAGACTGACTCCAGCTTAGCTTGCAAGAACTAAGAGACACAGTATGGCCATGTGGCCTTAATGAGAGAGACTGATTCCAGCTTAGCTTGCAAGAACTAAGAGACACAGTGTGGCCATGTGGCCTTAATGAGAGAGACTGACTCCAGCTTAGCTTGCAAGAACTAAGAGACACTGTGTGGCCATGTGGCCTTAATGAGAGAGACTCATTCAAGCTTAGCTTGCAAGAACTAAGAGACACAGTGTGGCCATGTGGCCTTAATGAGAGAGACTCACTCCAGCTTAGCTTGCAAGAACTAAGAGACACTGTGTGGCCATGTGGCCTTAATGAGAGAGACTCACTCCAGCTTAGCTTGCAAGAACTAAGAGACTCAGTGTGGCCATGTGGCCTTAATGAGAGAGACTGACTCCAACTTAGCTTGCAAGAACTAAGAGACACTGTGTGGCCATGTGGCCTTAATGAGAAAGACTCACTCCAGCTTAGCTTGCAAGAACTAAGAGACACAGTGTAGCCATGTGGCCTTAATGAGAGACTCACTCCAGCTTAGCTTGCAAGAACTAAGAGACAGTGTGGCCATGTAGCCTTAATGAGAGAAACTGACTCCAGCTTAGCTTGCAAGAACTAAGAGACACAGTGTGGCCATGTGGCCTTAATGAGAGAGACTGCCTCCAGCTTAGCTTGCAAGAACTAAGAGACTCAGTGTGGCCATGTGGCCTTAATGAGAGAGACTGACTCCAACTTAGCTTGCAAGAACTAAGAGACACTGTGTGGCCATGTGGCCTTAATGAGAGAGACTCACTCCAGCTTAGCTTGCAAGAACTAAGAGACACAGTGTGGCCATGTGGCCTTAATGAGAGACTCACTCCAGCATAGCTTGCAAGAACTAAGAGACAGTGTCGCCATGTAGCCTTAATGAGAGAAACTGACTCCAGCTTAGCTTGCAAGAACTAAGAGACACAGTGTGGCCATGTGGCCTTAATGAGAGAGACTGCCTCCAGCTTAGCTTGCAAGAACTAAGAGACACAGTGTGGCCATGTGGCCTTAATGAGAGAGACTGATTCCAGCTTAACTTGCAAGAACTAAGAGACACTGTGTGGCCATGTGGCCTTAATGAGAAAGACTCACTCCAGCTTAGCTTGCAAGAACTAAGAGACTCAGTATGGCCATGTGGCCTTAATGAGAGAGACTGACTCCAACTTAACTTGCAAGAACTAAGATACACTGTGTGGCCATGTGGCCTTAATGAGAGAGACTCACTCCAGCTTAGCTTGCAAGAACTAAGAGACACAGTGTGGCCATGTGGCCTTAATGAGAGACTCACTCAAGCTTAGCTTGCAAGAACTAAGAGACAGTGTGGCCATGTAGCCTTAATGAGAGAGACTGACTCCAGCTTAGCTTGCAAGAACAAAGAGACACAGTGTGGCCATGTGGCCTTAATGAGAGAGACTGACTCCAGCTTAGCTTGCAAGAACTAAGAGACACAGTGTGGCCATGTGGCCTTAATGAGAGAGACTGATTCCAGCTTAGCTTGAAAGAACTAAGAGACACAGTGTGGCCATGTGGCCTTAATGAGAGAGACTGACTCCAGCTTAGCTTGCAAGAACTAAGAGACACAGTGTGACCATGTGACCTTAATGAGAGAGACTGACTCCAGCTTAGCTTGCAATAACTAAGAGACACTGTGTGACCATGTGGCCTTAATGAGAGAGACTGACTCAAGCTTAGCTTGCAAGAACTAAGAGACACAGTGTGGCCATGTGGCCTTAATGAGAGAGACTCACTCCAGCTTAGCTTGCAAGAACTAAGAGATAGTGTGGCCATGTAGCCTTAATGAGAGAGACTGACTCCAGCTTAGCTTGCAAGAACTAAGAGACACAGTGTGGCCATGTGGCCTTAATGAGAGAGACTGACTCCAGCTTAGCTTGCAAGAACTAAGAGACACTGTGTGGCCATGTGGCCTTAATGAGAGAGACTGCCTCCAGCTTAGCTTGCAAGAACTAAGAGACACAGTGTGGCCATGTGGCCTTAATGAGAGAGACTGAGTCCAGCTTAACTTGCAAGAACTAAGCGACACAGTGTGGTCATGTGGCCTTAATGAGAGAGACTGACTCCAGCTTAGCTTGCAAGAATTAAGAGACACAGTGTGCCCATGTGACCTTAATGAGAGAGACTGACTCCAGCTTACCTTGCAAGAACTAAGAGACACTGTGTGGCCATGTGGCCTTAATGAGAGAGACTGACTCAAGCTTAGCTTGCAAGAACTAAGAGACACAGTGTGGCCATGTGGCCTTAATGAGAGAGACTCACTCCAGCTTAGCTTGCAAGAACTAAGAGACACTGTGTGGCCATGTGGCCTTAATGAGAGAGACTCACTCCAGCTTAGCTTGCAAGAACTAAGAGACACAGTGTGGCCATGTGGCCTTAATGAGAGACTCACTCCAGCTTAGCTTGCAAGAACTAAGAGACAGTGTGGCCATGTAGCCTAAATGAGAGAGACTGACTCCAGCTTAGCTTGCAAGAACTAAGAGACACAGTGTGGCCATGTGGCCTTAATGAGAGAGACTCACTCCAGCTTAGCTTGCAAGAACTAAGAGACACAGTGTGGCCATGTGGCCTTAATGAGAGAGACTGATTCCAGCTAAGCTTGCAAGAACTAAGAGACACAGTGTGGCCATGTGGCCTTAATGAGAGAGACTGACTCCAGCTTAGCTTGCAAGAACTAAGAGACACAGTGTGACCATGTGACCTTAATGAGAGAGACTGACTCCAGCTTAGCTTGCAAGAACTAAGAGACACTGTGTGGCCATGTGGCCTTAATGAGAGAGACTGACTCCAGCTTAGCTTGCAAGAACTAAGAGACACAGTGTGGCCATGTGGCCTTAATGAGAGAGACTGACTCAACTTAACTTGCAAGAACTAAGATACACTGTGTGGCCATGTGGCCTTAATGAGAGAGACTCACTCCAGCTTAGCTTGCAAGAACTAAGAGACACAGTGTGGCCATGTGGCCTTAATGAGAGACTCACTCCAGCTTAGCTTGCAAGAACTAAGAGACAGTGTGGCCATGTAGCCTTAATGAGAGAGACTGACTCCAGCTTAGCTTGCAAGAACTAAGAGACACAGTGTGGCCATGTGGCCTTAATGAGAGAGACTGACTCCAGCTTAGCTTGCAAGAACTAAGAGACACAGTGTGGCCATGTGGCCTTAATGAGAGAGACTGATTCCAGCATAGCTTGCAAGAACTAAGAGACACAGTGTGGTCATGTGGCCTTAATGAGAGAGACTGACTCCAGCTTAGCTTGCAAGAACTAAGAGACACAGTGTGACAATGTGACCTTAATGAGAGAGACTGACTCCAGCATAGCTTGCAAGAACTAAGAGACACTGTGTGGCCATGTGGCCTTAATGAGAGAGACTGACTCAAGCTTAGCTTGCAAGAACTAAGAGACACAGTGTGGCCATGTGGCCTTAATGAGAGAGACTCACTCCAGCTTAGCTTGCAAGAACTAAGAGACACTGTGTGGCCATGTGGCCTTAATGAGAGAGACTCACTCCAGCTTAGCTTGCAAGAACTAAGAGACACTGTGTGGCCATGTGGCCTTAATGAGAGAGACTCACTCCAGCTTAGCTTGCAAGAACTAAGAGACTCAGTGTGGCCATGTGGCCTTAATGAGAGAGACTGACTGCAACTTAGCTTGCAAGAACTAAGAGACACTGTGTGGCCATGTGGCCTTAATGAGAGAGACTCACTCCAGCTTAGCTTGCAAGAACTAAGAGACACAGTGTGGCCATGTGGCCTTAATGAGAGACTCACTCCAGCTTAGCTTGCAAGAACTAAGAGACAGTGTGGCCATGTAGCCTTAATGAGAGAGACTGACTCCAGCTTAGCTTGCAAAAACTAAGAGACACAGTGTGGCCATGTGGCCTTAATGAGAGAGACTGACTCCAGCTTAGCTTGCAAGAACTAAGAGACACAGTGTGGCCATGTGGCCTTAATGAGAGAGACTGATTTCAGCTTAGCTTGCAAGAACTAAGAGACACAGTGTGGCCATGTGGCCTTAATGAGAGAGACTGACTCCAGCTTAGCTTGCAAGAACTAAGAGACACAGTGTGACCATGTGACCTTAATGAGAGAGACTGACTCCAGCTTAGCTTGCAAGAACTAAGAGACACTGTGTGGCCATGTGGCCTTAATGAGAGAGACTGACTCAAGCTTAGCTTGCAAGAACTAAGAGACACAGTGTGGCCATGTGGCCTTAATGAGAGAGACTCACTCCAGCTTAGCTTGCAAGAACTAAGAGACACTGTGTGGCCATGTGGCCTTAATGAGAGAGACTCACTCCAGCTTAGCTTGCAAGAACTAAGAGACACTGTGTGGCCATGTGGCCTTAATGAGAGAGACTCACTCCAGCTTAGCTTGCAAGAACTAAGAGACACAGTGTGGCCATGTGGCCTTAATGAGAGACTCACTCCAGCTTAGCTTGCAAGAACTAAGAGACAGTGTGGCCATGTAGCCTTAATGAGAGAGACTGACTCCAGCTTAGCTTGCAAGAACTAAGAGACACAGTGTGACCATGTGACCTTAATGAGAGAGACTGACTCCAGCTTAGCTTGCAAGAACTAAGAGACACTGTGTGGCCATGTGGCCTTAATGAGAGAGACTGACTCCAGCTTAGCTTGCAAGAACTAAGAGACACAGTGTGACCATGTGACCTTAATGAGAGAGACTGACTCAAGTTTAGCTTGCAAGAACTAAGAGACACTGTGTGGCCATGTGGCCGTAATGAGAGAGACTGACTCAAGCTTAGCTTGCAAGAACTAAGAGACGCAGTGTGGCCATGTGGCCTTAATGAGAGAGACTCACTCCAGCTTAGCTTGCAAGAACTAAGAGACACTGTGTGGCCATGTGGCCTTAATGAGAAAGACTCACTCCAGCTTAGCTTGCAAGAACTAAGAGACTCAGTGTGGCCATGTGGCCTTAATGAGAGAGACTGACTGCAACTTAGCTTGCAAGAACTAAGAGACACTGTGTGGCCATGTGGCCTTAATGAGAGAGACTCACTCCAGCTTAGCTTGCAAGAACTAAGAGACACAGTGTGGCCATGTGGCCTTAATGAGAGACTCACTCCAGCTTAGCTTGCAAGAACTAAGAGACAGTGTGGCCATGTAGCCTTAATGAGAGAGACTGACTCCAGCTTAGCTTGCAAAAACTAAGAGACACAGTGTGGCCATGTGGCCTTAATGAGAGAGACTGACTCCAGCTTAGCTTGCAAGAACTAAGAGACACAGTGTGGCCATGTGGCCTTAATGAGAGAGACTGATTTCAGCTTAGCTTGCAAGAACTAAGAGACACAGTGTGGCCATGTGGCCTTAATGAGAGAGACTGACTCCAGCTTAGCTTGCAAGAACTAAGAGACACAGTGTGACCATGTGACCTTAATGAGAGAGACTGACTCCAGCTTAGCTTGCAAGAACTAAGAGACACTGTGTGGCCATGTGGCCTTAATGAGAGAGACTGACTCAAGCTTAGCTTGCAAGAACTAAGAGACACAGTGTGGCCATGTGGCCTTAATGAGAGAGACTCACTCCAGCTTAGCTTGCAAGAACTAAGAGACACTGTGTGGCCATGTGGCCTTAATGAGAGAGACTCACTCCAGCTTAGCTTGCAAGAACTAAGAGACACTGTGTGGCCATGTGGCCTTAATGAGAGAGACTCACTCCAGCTTAGCTTGCAAGAACTAAGAGACACAGTGTGGCCATGTGGCCTTAATGAGAGACTCACTCCAGCTTAGCTTGCAAGAACTAAGAGACAGTGTGGCCATGTAGCCTTAATGAGAGAGACTGACTCCAGCTTAGCTTGCAAGAACTAAGAGACACAGTGTGACCATGTGACCTTAATGAGAGAGACTGACTCCAGCTTAGCTTGCAAGAACTAAGAGACACTGTGTGGCCATGTGGCCTTAATGAGAGAGACTGACTCCAGCTTAGCTTGCAAGAACTAAGAGACACAGTGTGACCATGTGACCTTAATGAGAGAGACTGACTCAAGTTTAGCTTGCAAGAACTAAGAGACACTGTGTGGCCATGTGGCCGTAATGAGAGAGACTGACTCAAGCTTAGCTTGCAAGAACTAAGAGACGCAGTGTGGCCATGTGGCCTTAATGAGAGAGACTCACTCCAGCTTAGCTTGCAAGAACTAAGAGACACTGTGTGGCCATGTGGCCTTAATGAGAAAGACTCACTCCAGCTTAGCTTGCAAGAACTAAGAGACTCAGTGTGGCCATGTGGCCTTAATGAGAGAGACTGACTCCAACTTAGCTTGCAAGAACTAAGAGACACTGTGTGGCCATGTGGCCTTAATGAGAGAGACTCACTCCAGCTTAGCTTGCAAGAACTAAGAGACACAGTGTGGCCATGTGGCCTTAATGAGAGACTCACTCCAGCTTAGCTTGCAAGAACTAAGAGACAGTGTGGCCATGTAGCCTTAATGAGAGAGACTGACTCCAGCTAAGCTTGCAAGAACTAAGAGACACAGTGTGGCCATGTGGCCTTAATGAGAGAGACTGATTCCAGCTTAGCTTGCAAGAACTAAGAGACACAGTGTGGCCATGTGGCCTTAATGAGAGAGACTGACTCCAACTTAGCTTGCAAGAACTAAGAGACACAGTGTGGCCATGTGGCCTTAATGAGAGAGACTGACTCCAACTTAGCTTGCAAGAACTAAGAGACACTGTGTGGCCATGTGGCCTTAATGAGAGAGACTCACTCCAGCTTAGCTTGCAAGAACTAAGAGACACAGTGTGGCCATGTGGCCTTAATGAGAGACTCACTCCAGCTTAGCTTGCAAGAACTAAGAGACACAGTGTGGCCATGTGGCCTTAATGAGAGAGACTCACTCCAGCTTAGCTTGCAAGAACTAAGAGACACTGTGTGGCCATGTGGCCTTAATGAGAGAGACTCACTCCAGCTTAGCTTGCAAGAACTAAGAGACACTGTGTGGCCATGTGGCCTTAATGAGAGAGACTCACTCCAGCTTAGCTTGCAAGAACTAAGAGACACTGTGTGGCCATGTGGCCTTAATGAGAGAGACTGACTCCAGCTTAGCTTGCAAGAACTAAGAGACACAGTGTGGCCATGTGGCCTTAATGAGAGACTCACTCCAGCTTAGCTTGCAAGAACTAAGAGACAGTGTGGCCATGTAGCCTTAATGAGAGAGACTGACTCCAGCTTAGCTTGCAAAAACTAAGAGACACAGTGTGGCCATGTGGCCTTAATGAGAGAGACTGACTCCAGCTTAGCTTGCAAGAACTAAGAGACACAGTGTGGCCATGTGGCCTTAATGAGAGAGACTGATTCCAGCTTAGCTTGCAAGAACTAAGAGACACAGTGTGGCCATGTGGCCTTAATGAGAGAGACTGACTCCAGCTTAGCTTGCAAGAACTAAGAGACACAGTGTGACCATGTGACCTTAATGAGAGAGACTGACTCCAGCTTAGCTTGCAAGAACTAAGAGACACTGTGTGGCCATGTGGCCTTAATGAGAGAGACTGACTCAAGCTTAGCTTGCAAGAACTAAGAGACACAGTGTGGCCATGTGGCCTTAATGAGAGAGACTCATTCCAGCTTAGCTTGCAAGAACTAAAAGACAGTGTGGCCATGTGGCCTTAATGAGAGAGACTGACTCCAGCTTAGCTTGCAAGAACTAAGAGACACAGTGTGACCATGTGACCTTAATGAGAGAGACTGACTCCAGCTTAGCTTGCAAGAACTAAGAGACACTGTGTGGCCATGTGGCCTTAATGAGAGAGACTCACTCCAGCTTAGCTTGCAAGAACTAAGAGACACTGTGTGGCCATGTGGCCTTAATGAGAGAGACTCACTCCAGCTTAGCTTGCAAGAACTAAGAGACACAGTGTGGCCATGTGGCCTTAATGAGAGACTCACTCCAGCTTAGCTTGCAAGAACTAAGAGACAGTGTGGCCATGTAGCCTTAATGAGAGAGACTGACTCCAGCTTAGCTTGCAAGAACTAAGAGACACAGTGTGACCATGTGCCCTTAATGAGAGAGACTGACTCCAGCTTAGCTTGCAAGAACTAAGAGACACTGTGTGGCCATGTGGCCTTAATGAGAGAGACTGACTCCAGCTTAGCTTGCAAGAACTAAGAGACACAGTGTGACCATGTGACCTTAATGAGAGAGACTGACTCCAACTTAGCTTGCAAGAACTAAGAGACACAGTGTGGCCATGTGGCCTTAATGAGAGAGACTCACTCCAGCTTAGCTTGCAAGAACTAAGAGACACAGTGTGGCCATGTGGCCTTAATGAGAGACTCACTCCAGCTTAGCTTGCAAGAACTAAGAGACACAGTGTGGCCATGTGGCCTTAATGAGAGAGACTGACTCCAGCTTAGCTTGCAAGAACTAAGAGACACAGTGTGGCCATGTGGCCTTAATGAGAGAGACTGATTCCAGCTTAGCTTGCAAGAACTAAGAGACACAGTGTGGCCATGTGGCCTTAATGAGATAGACTGACTCCAGCTTAGCTTGCAAGAACTAAGAGACACAGTGTGACCATGTGACCTTAATGAGAGAGACTGACTCCAGCTTAGCTTGCAAGAACTAAGAGACACAGTGTGGCCATGTGGCCTTAATGAGAGAGACTGACTCCAACTTAGCTTGCAAGAACTAAGAGACACAGTGTGGCCATGTGGCCTTAATGAGAGAGACTCACTCCAGCTTAGCTTGCAAGAACTAAGAGACACAGTGTGGCCATGTGGCCTTAATGAGAGACTCACTCCAGCTTAGCTTGCAAGAACTAAGAGACACAGTGTGGCCATGTGGCCTTAATGAGAGAGACTGACTCCAGCTTAGCTTGCAAGAACTAAGAGACACAGTGTGGCCATGTGGCCTTAATGAGAGAGACTGATTCCAGCTTAGCTTGCAAGAACTAAGAGACACAGTGTGGCCATGTGGCCTTAATGAGATAGACTGACTCCAGCTTAGCTTGCAAGAACTAAGAGACACAGTGTGACCATGTGACCTTAATGAGAGAGACTGACTCCAGCTTAGCTTGCAAGAACTAAGAGACACAGTGTGGCCATGTGGCCTTAATGAGAGAGACTGACTCCAACTTAGCTTGCAAGAACTAAGAGACACAGTGTGGCCATGTGGCCTTAATGAGAGAGACTCACTCCAGCTTAGCTTGCAAGAACTAAGAGACACAGTGTGGCCATGTGGCCTTAATGAGAGACTCACTCCAGCTTAGCTTGCAAGAACTAAGAGACACAGTGTGGCCATGTGGCCTTAATGAGAGAGACTGACTCCAGCTTAGCTTGCAAGAACTAAGAGACACAGTGTGGCCATGTGGCCTTAATGAGAGAGACTGATTCCAGCTTAGCTTGCAAGAACTAAGAGACACAGTGTGGCCATGTGGCCTTAATGAGAGAGACTGACTCCAACTTAGCTTGCAAGAACTAAGAGACACAGTGTGGCCATGTGGCCTTAATGAGAGAGACTCACTCCAGCTTAGCTTGCAAGAACTAAGAGACACAGTGTGGCCATGTGGCCTTAATGAGAGACTCACTCCAGCTTAGCTTGCAAGAACTAAGAGACACAGTGTGGCCATGTGGCCTTAATGAGAGAGACTGACTCCAGCTTAGCTTGCAAGAACTAAGAGACACAGTGTGGCCATGTGGCCTTAATGAGAGAGACTGATTCCAGCTTAGCTTGCAAGAACTAAGAGACACAGTGTGGCCATGTGGCCTTAATGAGATAGACTGACTCCAGCTTAGCTTGCAAGAACTAAGAGACACAGTGTGACCATGTGACCTTAATGAGAGAGACTGACTCCAGCTTAGCTTGCAAGAACTAAGAGACACAGTGTGGCCATGTGGCCTTAATGAGAGAGACTGACTCCAACTTAGCTTGCAAGAACTAAGAGACACAGTGTGGCCATGTGGCCTTAATGAGAGAGACTCACTCCAGCTTAGCTTGCAAGAACTAAGAGACACAGTGTGGCCATGTGGCCTTAATGAGAGACTCACTCCAGCTTAGCTTGCAAGAACTAAGAGACACAGTGTGGCCATGTGGCCTTAATGAGAGAGACTGACTCCAGCTTAGCTTGCAAGAACTAAGAGACACAGTGTGGCCATGTGGCCTTAATGAGAGAGACTGATTCCAGCTTAGCTTGCAAGAACTAAGAGACACAGTGTGGCCATGTGGCCTTAATGAGATAGACTGACTCCAGCTTAGCTTGCAAGAACTAAGAGACACAGTGTGACCATGTGACCTTAATGAGAGAGACTGACTCCAGCTTAGCTTGCAAGAACTAAGAGACACAGTGTGGCCATGTGGCCTTAATGAGAGAGACTGATTCCAGCTTAGCTTGCAAGAACTAAGAGACACAGTGTGGCTATGTGGCCTTAATTAGAGAGACTGACTCCAGCTTAGCTTGCAAGAACTAAGAGACACAGTGTGACCATGTGACCTTAATGAGAGAGACTGACTCCAGCTTAGCTTGCAAGAACAAAGAGACACTGTGTGGCCATGTGGCCTTAAAGAGAGAGACTGACTCAAGCTTAGCTTGCAAGAACTAAGAGACACAGTGTGGCCATGTGGCCTTAATGAGAGAGACTCACTCCAGCTCAGCTTGCAAGAACTAAGAGACACTGTGTGGCCATGTGGCCTTAATGAGAGAGACTCACTGCAGCTTAGCTTGCAAGAACTAAGAGACTCAGTGTGGCCATGTGGCCTTAATGAGAGAGACTGACTCCAACTTAGCTTGCAAGAACTAAGAGACACTGTGTGGCCATGTGGCCTTAATGAGAGAGACTCACTCCAGCTTAGCTTGCAAGAACTAAGAGACACAGTGTGGCCATGTGGCCTTAATGAGAGACTCACTCCAGCTTAGCTTGCAAGAACTAAGAGACAGTGTGGCCATGTAGCCTTAATGAGAGAGACTGACTCCAGCTTAGCTTGCAAGAACTAAGAGACACAGTGTGACCATGTGACCTTAATGAGAGAGACTGACTCCAGCTTAGCTTGCAAGAACTAAGAGACACTGTGTGGCCATGTGGCCTTAATGAGAGAGACTGACTCAAGCTTAGCTTGCAAGAACTAAGAGACACAGTGTGGCCATGTGGCCTTAATGAGAGAGACTGACTCCAGCTTAGCTTGCAAGAACTAAGAAACACAGTGTGACCATGTGACCTTAATGAGAGAGACTGACTCCAGCTTATCTTGCAAGAACTAAGAGACACAGTGTGGCCATGTGGCCTTAATGAGAGACTCACTCCAGCTTAGCTTGCAAGAACTAAGAGACAGTGTGGCCATGTAGCCTTAATGAGAGAGACTGACTCCAGCTTAGCTTGCAAGAACAAAGAGACACAGTGTGGCCATGTGGCCTTAATGAGAGAGACTCACTCCAGCTTAGCTTGCAAGAACTAAGAGACAGTGTGGCCATGTAGCCTTAATGAGAGAGACTGACTCAAGCTTAGCTTGCAAGAACTAAGAGACACAGTGTGGCCATGTGGCCTTAATGAGAGAGACTCACTCCAGCTTAGCTTGCAAGAACTAAGAGACACAGTGTGGCCATGTGGCCTTAATGAGAGACTCACTCCAGCTTAGCTTGCAAGAACTAAGAGACAGTGTGGCCATGTAGCCTTAATGAGAGAGACTGACTCCAGCTTAGCTTGCAAGAACTAAGAGACACAGTGTGACCATGTGACCTTAATGAGAGAGACTGACTCCAGCTTAGCTTGCAAGAACTAAGAGACACTGTGTGGCCATGTGGCCTTAATGAGAGAGACTGACTCAAGCTTAGCTTGCAAGAACTAAGAGACACAGTGTGGCCATGTGGCCTTAATGAGAGAGACTCACTCCAGCTTAGCTTGCAAGAACTAAGAGACACTGTGTGGCCATGTGGCCTTAATGAGAGAGACTCACTCCAGCTTAGCTTGCAAGAACTAAGAGACTCAGTGTGGCCATGTGGCCTTAATGAGAGAGACTGACTCCAACTTAGCTTGCAAGAACTAAGAGACACTGTGTGGCCATGTGGCCTTAATGAGAGAGACTCACTCCAGCTTAGCTTGCAAGAACTAAGAGACACAGTGTGGCCATGTGGCCTTAATGAGAGACTCACTCCAGCTTAGCTTGCAAGAACTAAGAGACAGTGTGGCCATGTAGCCTTAATGAGAGAGACTGACTCCAGCTTAGCTTGCAAGAACTAAGAGACACAGTGTGGCCATTTGGCCTTAATGAGAAAGACTGACTCCAGCTTAGCTTGCAAGAACTAAGAGACACTGTGTGGCTATGTGGCCTTAATGAGAGAGACTGCCTCCAGCTTAGCTTGCAAGAACTAAGAGACAGTGTGGCCATGTGGCCTTAATGAGAGAGACTCACTCCAGCTTAGCTTGCAAGAACTAAGAGACACAGTGTGGCCATGTGGCCTTAATGAGAGAGACTGCCTCCAGCTTAGCTTGCAAGAACTAAGAGACAGTGTGGCCATGTGGCCTTAATGAGAGAGATTGACTCCAGCTTAGCTTGCAAGAATTAAGAGACACAGTGTGCCCATGTGACCTTAATGAGAGAGACTGACTCCAGCTTACCTTGCAAGAACTAAGAGACACTGTGTGGCCATGTGGCCTTAATGAGAGAGACTCACTCCAGCTTAGCTTGCAAGAACTAAGCGACACAGTGTGGCCATGTGGCCTTAATGAGAGAGACTGATTCCAGCTAAGCTTGCAAGAACTAAGAGACAGTGTGGCCATGTGGCCTTAATGAGAGAGACTGACTCCAGCTTAGCTTGCAAGAACTAAGAGACAGTGTGGCCATGTAGCCTTAATGAGAAAGACTGACTCCAGCTTAGCTTGCAAGAACTAAGAGACACAGTGTGGCCATGTGGCCTTAATGAGAGAGACTGCCTCCAGCTTAGCTTGCAAGAACTAAGAGACACAGTGTGGCCATGTGGCCTTAATGAGAGAGACTGATTCCAGCTTAACTTGCAAGAACGAAGCGACACAGTGTGGCCATGTGGCCTTAATGAGAGAGACTGACTCAAGCTTAGCTTGCAAGAACTAAGAGACACAGTGTGGCCATGTGGCCTTAATGAGAGAGACTCACTCCAGCTTAGCTTGCAAGAACTAAGAGACACAGTGTGGCCATGTGGCCTTAATGAGAGACTCACTCCAGCTTAGCTTGCAAGAACTAAGAGACAGTGTGGCCATGTAGCCTTAATGAGAGAGACTGACTCCAGCTTAGCTTGCAAGAACTAAGAGACACAGTGTGGCCATGTGGCCTTAATGAGAGAGACTGCCTCCAGCTTAGCTTGCAAGAACTAAGAGACAGTGTGGCCATGTGGCCTTAATGAGAGAGACTGACTCCAGCTTAGCTTGCAAGAATTAAGAGACACAGTGTGCCCATGTGACCTTAATGAGAGAGACTCACTCCAGCTTAGCTTGCAAGAACTAAAAGATAGTGTGGCCATGTAGCCTTAATGAGAGAGACTGACTCCAGCTTAGCTTGCAAGAACTAAGAGACACAGTGTGGCCATGTGGCCTTAATGAGAGAGACTGCCTCCAGCTTAGCTTGCAAGAACTAAGAGACAGTGTGGCCATGTGGCCTTAATGAGAGAGACTGACTCCAGCTTAACTTGCAAGAATTAAGAGACACAGTGTGCCCATGTGACCTTAATGAGAGAGACTCACTCCAGCTTAGCTTGCAAGAACTAAAAGACAGTGTGGCCATGTAGCCTTAATGAGAGAGACTGACTCCAGCTTAGCTTGCAAGAACTAAGAGACACAGTGTGGCCATGTGGCCTTAATGAGAGAGACTGCCTCCAGCTTAGCTTGCAAGAACTAAGAGACAGTGTGGCCATGTGGCCTTAATGAGAGAGACTGACTCCAGCTTAGCTTGCAAGAACTAAGAGACACAGTGTGGCCATGTGGCCTTAATGAGAGAGACTGCCTCCAGCTTAGCTTGCAAGAACTAAGAGACAGTGTGGCCATGTGGCCTTAATGAGAGAGATTGACTCCAGCTTAGCTTGCAAGAATTAAGAGACACAGTGTGCCCATGTGACCTTAATGAGAGAGACTGACTCCAGCTTACCTTGCAAGAACTAAGAGACACTGTGTGGCCATGTGGCCTTAATGAGAGAGACTCACTCCAGCTTAGCTTGCAAGAACTAAGAGACACAGTGTGACCATGTGACCTTAATGAGAGAGACTGACTCAAGCTTAGCTTGCAAGAACTAAGAGACACAGTGTGGCCATGTGGCCTTAATGAGAGAGACTCACTCCAGCTTAGCTTGCAAGAACTAAGAGACACAGTGTGGCCATGTGGCCTTAATGAGAGACTCACTCCAGCTTAGCTTGCAAGAACTAAGAGACAGTGTGGCCATGTAGCCTTAATGAGAGAGACTGACTCCAGCTTAGCTTGCAAGAACTAAGAGACACAGTGTGGCCATGTGGCCTTAATGAGAGAGACTGCGTCCAGCTTAGCTTGCAAGAACTAAGAGACAGTGTGGCCATGTGGCCTTAATGAGAGAGACTGACTCCAGCTTAGCTTGCAAGAATTAAGAGACACAGTGTGCCCATGTGACCTTAATGAGAGAGACTCACTCCAGCTTAGCTTGCAAGAACTAAAAGACAGTGTGGCCATGTAGCCTTAATGAGAGAGACTGACTCCAGCTTAGCTTGCAAGAACTAAGAGACACAGTGTGGCCATGTGGCCTTAATGAGAGAGACTGCCTCCAGCTTAGCTTGCAAGAACTAAGAGACACAGTGTGGCCATGTGGCCTTAATGAGAGAGACTGATTCCAGCTTAACTTGCAAGAACTAAGAGACACTGTGTGGCCATGTGGCCTTAATGAGAAAGACTCACTCCAGCTTAGCTTGCAAGAACTAAGAGACTCAGTATGGCCATGTGGCCTTAATGAGAGAGACTGACTCCAACTTAACTTGCAAGAACTAAGATACACTGTGTGGCCATGTGGCCTTAATGAGAGAGACTCACTCCAGCTTAGCTTGCAAGAACTAAGAGACACAGTGTGGCCATGTGGCCTTAATGAGAGACTCACTCAAGCTTAGCTTGCAAGAACTAAGAGACAGTGTGGCCATGTAGCCTTAATGAGAGAGACTGACTCCAGCTTAGCTTGCAAGAACAAAGAGACACAGTGTGGCCATGTGGCCTTAATGAGAGAGACTGACTCCAGCTTAGCTTGCAAGAACTAAGAGACACAGTGTGGCCATGTGGCCTTAATGAGAGAGACTGATTCCAGCTTAGCTTGAAAGAACTAAGAGACACAGTGTGGCCATGTGGCCTTAATGAGAGAGACTGACTCCAGCTTAGCTTGCAAGAACTAAGAGACACAGTGTGACCATGTGACCTTAATGAGAGAGACTGACTCCAGCTTAGCTTGCAATAACTAAGAGACACTGTGTGACCATGTGGCCTTAATGAGAGAGACTGACTCAAGCTTAGCTTGCAAGAACTAAGAGACACAGTGTGGCCATGTGGCCTTAATGAGAGAGACTCACTCCAGCTTAGCTTGCAAGAACTAAGAGATAGTGTGGCCATGTAGCCTTAATGAGAGAGACTGACTCCAGCTTAGCTTGCAAGAACTAAGAGACACAGTGTGGCCATGTGGCCTTAATGAGAGAGACTGACTCCAGCTTAGCTTGCAAGAACTAAGAGACACTGTGTGGCCATGTGGCCTTAATGAGAGAGACTGCCTCCAGCTTAGCTTGCAAGAACTAAGAGACACAGTGTGGCCATGTGGCCTTAATGAGAGAGACTGAGTCCAGCTTAACTTGCAAGAACTAAGCGACACAGTGTGGTCATGTGGCCTTAATGAGAGAGACTGACTCCAGCTTAGCTTGCAAGAATTAAGAGACACAGTGTGCCCATGTGACCTTAATGAGAGAGACTGACTCCAGCTTACCTTGCAAGAACTAAGAGACACTGTGTGGCCATGTGGCCTTAATGAGAGAGACTGACTCAAGCTTAGCTTGCAAGAACTAAGAGACACAGTGTGGCCATGTGGCCTTAATGAGAGAGACTCACTCCAGCTTAGCTTGCAAGAACTAAGAGACACTGTGTGGCCATGTGGCCTTAATGAGAGAGACTCACTCCAGCTTAGCTTGCAAGAACTAAGAGACACAGTGTGGCCATGTGGCCTTAATGAGAGACTCACTCCAGCTTAGCTTGCAAGAACTAAGAGACAGTGTGGCCATGTAGCCTAAATGAGAGAGACTGACTCCAGCTTAGCTTGCAAGAACTAAGAGACACAGTGTGGCCATGTGGCCTTAATGAGAGAGACTCACTCCAGCTTAGCTTGCAAGAACTAAGAGACACAGTGTGGCCATGTGGCCTTAATGAGAGAGACTGATTCCAGCTAAGCTTGCAAGAACTAAGAGACACAGTGTGGCCATGTGGCCTTAATGAGAGAGACTGACTCCAGCTTAGCTTGCAAGAACTAAGAGACACAGTGTGACCATGTGACCTTAATGAGAGAGACTGACTCCAGCTTAGCTTGCAAGAACTAAGAGACACTGTGTGGCCATGTGGCCTTAATGAGAGAGACTGACTCCAGCTTAGCTTGCAAGAACTAAGAGACACAGTGTGGCCATGTGGCCTTAATGAGAGAGACTGACTCAACTTAACTTGCAAGAACTAAGATACACTGTGTGGCCATGTGGCCTTAATGAGAGAGACTCACTCCAGCTTAGCTTGCAAGAACTAAGAGACACAGTGTGGCCATGTGGCCTTAATGAGAGACTCACTCCAGCTTAGCTTGCAAGAACTAAGAGACAGTGTGGCCATGTAGCCTTAATGAGAGAGACTGACTCCAGCTTAGCTTGCAAGAACTAAGAGACACAGTGTGGCCATGTGGCCTTAATGAGAGAGACTGACTCCAGCTTAGCTTGCAAGAACTAAGAGACACAGTGTGGCCATGTGGCCTTAATGAGAGAGACTGATTCCAGCATAGCTTGCAAGAACTAAGAGACACAGTGTGGTCATGTGGCCTTAATGAGAGAGACTGACTCCAGCTTAGCTTGCAAGAACTAAGAGACACAGTGTGACAATGTGACCTTAATGAGAGAGACTGACTCCAGCATAGCTTGCAAGAACTAAGAGACACTGTGTGGCCATGTGGCCTTAATGAGAGAGACTGACTCAAGCTTAGCTTGCAAGAACTAAGAGACACAGTGTGGCCATGTGGCCTTAATGAGAGAGACTCACTCCAGCTTAGCTTGCAAGAACTAAGAGACACTGTGTGGCCATGTGGCCTTAATGAGAGAGACTCACTCCAGCTTAGCTTGCAAGAACTAAGAGACACTGTGTGGCCATGTGGCCTTAATGAGAGAGACTCACTCCAGCTTAGCTTGCAAGAACTAAGAGACTCAGTGTGGCCATGTGGCCTTAATGAGAGAGACTGACTGCAACTTAGCTTGCAAGAACTAAGAGACACTGTGTGGCCATGTGGCCTTAATGAGAGAGACTCACTCCAGCTTAGCTTGCAAGAACTAAGAGACACAGTGTGGCCATGTGGCCTTAATGAGAGACTCACTCCAGCTTAGCTTGCAAGAACTAAGAGACAGTGTGGCCATGTAGCCTTAATGAGAGAGACTGACTCCAGCTTAGCTTGCAAAAACTAAGAGACACAGTGTGGCCATGTGGCCTTAATGAGAGAGACTGACTCCAGCTTAGCTTGCAAGAACTAAGAGACACAGTGTGGCCATGTGGCCTTAATGAGAGAGACTGATTTCAGCTTAGCTTGCAAGAACTAAGAGACACAGTGTGGCCATGTGGCCTTAATGAGAGAGACTGACTCCAGCTTAGCTTGCAAGAACTAAGAGACACAGTGTGACCATGTGACCTTAATGAGAGAGACTGACTCCAGCTTAGCTTGCAAGAACTAAGAGACACTGTGTGGCCATGTGGCCTTAATGAGAGAGACTGACTCAAGCTTAGCTTGCAAGAACTAAGAGACACAGTGTGGCCATGTGGCCTTAATGAGAGAGACTCACTCCAGCTTAGCTTGCAAGAACTAAGAGACACTGTGTGGCCATGTGGCCTTAATGAGAGAGACTCACTCCAGCTTAGCTTGCAAGAACTAAGAGACACTGTGTGGCCATGTGGCCTTAATGAGAGAGACTCACTCCAGCTTAGCTTGCAAGAACTAAGAGACACAGTGTGGCCATGTGGCCTTAATGAGAGACTCACTCCAGCTTAGCTTGCAAGAACTAAGAGACAGTGTGGCCATGTAGCCTTAATGAGAGAGACTGACTCCAGCTTAGCTTGCAAGAACTAAGAGACACAGTGTGACCATGTGACCTTAATGAGAGAGACTGACTCCAGCTTAGCTTGCAAGAACTAAGAGACACTGTGTGGCCATGTGGCCTTAATGAGAGAGACTGACTCCAGCTTAGCTTGCAAGAACTAAGAGACACAGTGTGACCATGTGACCTTAATGAGAGAGACTGACTCAAGTTTAGCTTGCAAGAACTAAGAGACACTGTGTGGCCATGTGGCCGTAATGAGAGAGACTGACTCAAGCTTAGCTTGCAAGAACTAAGAGACGCAGTGTGGCCATGTGGCCTTAATGAGAGAGACTCACTCCAGCTTAGCTTGCAAGAACTAAGAGACACTGTGTGGCCATGTGGCCTTAATGAGAAAGACTCACTCCAGCTTAGCTTGCAAGAACTAAGAGACTCAGTGTGGCCATGTGGCCTTAATGAGAGAGACTGACTGCAACTTAGCTTGCAAGAACTAAGAGACACTGTGTGGCCATGTGGCCTTAATGAGAGAGACTCACTCCAGCTTAGCTTGCAAGAACTAAGAGACACAGTGTGGCCATGTGGCCTTAATGAGAGACTCACTCCAGCTTAGCTTGCAAGAACTAAGAGACAGTGTGGCCATGTAGCCTTAATGAGAGAGACTGACTCCAGCTTAGCTTGCAAAAACTAAGAGACACAGAGTGGCCATGTGGCCTTAATGAGAGAGACTGACTCCAGCTTAGCTTGCAAGAACTAAGAGACACAGTGTGGCCATGTGGCCTTAATGAGAGAGACTGATTTCAGCTTAGCTTGCAAGAACTAAGAGACACAGTGTGGCCATGTGGCCTTAATGAGAGAGACTGACTCCAGCTTAGCTTGCAAGAACTAAGAGACACAGTGTGACCATGTGACCTTAATGAGAGAGACTGACTCCAGCTTAGCTTGCAAGAACTAAGAGACACTGTGTGGCCATGTGGCCTTAATGAGAGAGACTGACTCAAGCTTAGCTTGCAAGAACTAAGAGACACAGTGTGGCCATGTGGCCTTAATGAGAGAGACTCACTCCAGCTTAGCTTGCAAGAACTAAGAGACACTGTGTGGCCATGTGGCCTTAATGAGAGAGACTCACTCCAGCTTAGCTTGCAAGAACTAAGAGACACTGTGTGGCCATGTGGCCTTAATGAGAGAGACTCACTCCAGCTTAGCTTGCAAGAACTAAGAGACACAGTGTGGCCATGTGGCCTTAATGAGAGACTCACTCCAGCTTAGCTTGCAAGAACTAAGAGACAGTGTGGCCATGTAGCCTTAATGAGAGAGACTGACTCCAGCTTAGCTTGCAAGAACTAAGAGACACAGTGTGACCATGTGACCTTAATGAGAGAGACTGACTCCAGCTTAGCTTGCAAGAACTAAGAGACACTGTGTGGCCATGTGGCCTTAATGAGAGAGACTGACTCCAGCTTAGCTTGCAAGAACTAAGAGACACAGTGTGACCATGTGACCTTAATGAGAGAGACTGACTCAAGTTTAGCTTGCAAGAACTAAGAGACACTGTGTGGCCATGTGGCCGTAATGAGAGAGACTGACTCAAGCTTAGCTTGCAAGAACTAAGAGACGCAGTGTGGCCATGTGGCCTTAATGAGAGAGACTCACTCCAGCTTAGCTTGCAAGAACTAAGAGACACTGTGTGGCCATGTGGCCTTAATGAGAAAGACTCACTCCAGCTTAGCTTGCAAGAACTAAGAGACTCAGTGTGGCCATGTGGCCTTAATGAGAGAGACTGACTCCAACTTAGCTTGCAAGAACTAAGAGACACTGTGTGGCCATGTGGCCTTAATGAGAGAGACTCACTCCAGCTTAGCTTGCAAGAACTAAGAGACACAGTGTGGCCATGTGGCCTTAATGAGAGACTCACTCCAGCTTAGCTTGCAAGAACTAAGAGACAGTGTGGCCATGTAGCCTTAATGAGAGAGACTGACTCCAGCTAAGCTTGCAAGAACTAAGAGACACAGTGTGGCCATGTGGCCTTAATGAGAGAGACTGATTCCAGCTTAGCTTGCAAGAACTAAGAGACACAGTGTGGCCATGTGGCCTTAATGAGAGAGACTGACTCCAACTTAGCTTGCAAGAACTAAGAGACACAGTGTGGCCATGTGGCCTTAATGAGAGAGACTGACTCCAACTTAGCTTGCAAGAACTAAGAGACACAGTGTGGCCATGTGGCCTTAATGAGAGAGACTCACTCCAGCTTAGCTTGCAAGAACTAAGAGACACTGTGTGGCCATGTGGCCTTAATGAGAGAGACTCACTCCAGCTTAGCTTGCAAGAACTAAGAGACACTGTGTGGCCATGTGGCCTTAATGAGAGAGACTCACTCCAGCTTAGCTTGCAAGAACTAAGAGACACAGTGTGGCCATGTGGCCTTAATGAGAGACTCACTCCAGCTTAGCTTGCAAGAACTAAGAGACAGTGTGGCCATGTAGCCTTAATGAGAGAGACTGACTCCAGCTTAGCTTGCAAAAACTAAGAGACACAGTGTGGCCATGTGGCCTTAATGAGAGAGACTGACTCCAGCTTAGCTTGCAAGAACTAAGAGACACAGTGTGGCCATGTGGCCTTAATGAGAGAGACTGATTCCAGCTTAGCTTGCAAGAACTAAGAGACACAGTGTGGCCATGTGGCCTTAATGAGAGAGACTGACTCCAGCTTAGCTTGCAAGAACTAAGAGACACAGTGTGACCATGTGACCTTAATGAGAGAGACTGACTCCAGCTTAGCTTGCAAGAACTAAGAGACACTGTGTGGCCATGTGGCCTTAATGAGAGAGACTGACTCAAGCTTAGCTTGCAAGAACTAAGAGACACAGTGTGGCCATGTGGCCTTAATGAGAGAGACTCATTCCAGCTTAGCTTGCAAGAACTAAAAGACAGTGTGGCCATGTGGCCTTAATGAGAGAGACTGACTCCAGCTTAGCTTGCAAGAACTAAGAGACACAGTGTGACCATGTGACCTTAATGAGAGAGACTGACTCCAGCTTAGCTTGCAAGAACTAAGAGACACTGTGTGGCCATGTGGCCTTAATGAGAGAGACTGACTCAAGCTTAGCTTGCAAGAACTAAGAGACACAGTGTGGCCATGTGGCCTTAATGAGAGAGACTCACTCCAGCTTAGCTTGCAAGAACTAAGAGACACTGTGTGGCCATGTGGCCTTAATGAGAGAGACTCACTCCAGCTTAGCTTGCAAGAACTAAGAGACACTGTGTGGCCATGTGGCCTTAATGAGAGAGACTCACTCCAGCTTAGCTTGCAAGAACTAAGAGACACAGTGTGGCCATGTGGCCTTAATGAGAGACTCACTCCAGCTTAGCTTGCAAGAACTAAGAGACAGTGTGGCCATGTAGCCTTAATGAGAGAGACTGACTCCAGCTTAGCTTGCAAGAACTAAGAGACACAGTGTGACCATGTGCCCTTAATGAGAGAGACTGACTCCAGCTTAGCTTGCAAGAACTAAGAGACACTGTGTGGCCATGTGGCCTTAATGAGAGAGACTGACTCCAGCTTAGCTTGCAAGAACTAAGAGACACAGTGTGACCATGTGACCTTAATGAGAGAGACTGACTCCAACTTAGCTTGCAAGAACTAAGAGACACAGTGTGGCCATGTGGCCTTAATGAGAGAGACTCACTCCAGCTTAGCTTGCAAGAACTAAGAGACACAGTGTGGCCATGTGGCCTTAATGAGAGACTCACTCCAGCTTAGCTTGCAAGAACTAAGAGACACAGTGTGGCCATGTGGCCTTAATGAGAGAGACTGACTCCAGCTTAGCTTGCAAGAACTAAGAGACACAGTGTGGCCATGTGGCCTTAATGAGAGAGACTGATTCCAGCTTAGCTTGCAAGAACTAAGAGACACAGTGTGGCCATGTGGCCTTAATGAGATAGACTGACTCCAGCTTAGCTTGCAAGAACTAAGAGACACAGTGTGACCATGTGACCTTAATGAGAGAGACTGACTCCAGCTTAGCTTGCAAGAACTAAGAGACACAGTGTGGCCATGTGGCCTTAATGAGAGAGACTGACTCCAACTTAGCTTGCAAGAACTAAGAGACACAGTGTGGCCATGTGGCCTTAATGAGAGAGACTCACTCCAGCTTAGCTTGCAAGAACTAAGAGACACAGTGTGGCCATGTGGCCTTAATGAGAGACTCACTCCAGCTTAGCTTGCAAGAACTAAGAGACACAGTGTGGCCATGTGGCCTTAATGAGAGAGACTGACTCCAGCTTAGCTTGCAAGAACTAAGAGACACAGTGTGGCCATGTGGCCTTAATGAGAGAGACTGATTCCAGCTTAGCTTGCAAGAACTAAGAGACACAGTGTGGCCATGTGGCCTTAATGAGATAGACTGACTCCAGCTTAGCTTGCAAGAACTAAGAGACACAGTGTGACCATGTGACCTTAATGAGAGAGACTGACTCCAGCTTAGCTTGCAAGAACTAAGAGACACAGTGTGGCCATGTGGCCTTAATGAGAGAGACTGACTCCAACTTAGCTTGCAAGAACTAAGAGACACAGTGTGGCCATGTGGCCTTAATGAGAGAGACTCACTCCAGCTTAGCTTGCAAGAACTAAGAGACACAGTGTGGCCATGTGGCCTTAATGAGAGACTCACTCCAGCTTAGCTTGCAAGAACTAAGAGACACAGTGTGGCCATGTGGCCTTAATGAGAGAGACTGACTCCAGCTTAGCTTGCAAGAACTAAGAGACACAGTGTGGCCATGTGGCCTTAATGAGAGAGCCTGATTCCAGCTTAGCTTGCAAGAACTAAGAGACACAGTGTGGCCATGTGGCCTTAATGAGAGAGACTGACTCCAACTTAGCTTGCAAGAACTAAGAGACACAGTGTGGCCATGTGGCCTTAATGAGAGAGACTCACTCCAGCTTAGCTTGCAAGAACTAAGAGACACAGTGTGGCCATGTGACCTTAATGAGAGACTCACTCCAGCTTAGCTTGCAAGAACTAAGAGACACAGTGTGGCCATGTGGCCTTAATGAGAGAGACTGACTCCAGCTTAGCTTGCAAGAACTAAGAGACACAGTGTGGCCATGTGGCCTTAATGAGAGAGACTGATTCCAGCTTAGCTTGCAAGAACTAAGAGACACAGTGTGGCCATGTGGCCTTAATGAGATAGACTGACTCCAGCTTAGCTTGCAAGAACTAAGAGACACAGTGTGACCATGTGACCTTAATGAGAGAGACTGACTCCAGCTTAGCTTGCAAGAACTAAGAGACACAGTGTGGCCATGTGGCCTTAATGAGAGAGACTGACTCCAACTTAGCTTGCAAGAACTAAGAGACACAGTGTGGCCATGTGGCCTTAATGAGAGAGACTCACTCCAGCTTAGCTTGCAAGAACTAAGAGACACAGTGTGGCCATGTGGCCTTAATGAGAGACTCACTCCAGCTTAGCTTGCAAGAACTAAGAGACACAGTGTGGCCATGTGGCCTTAATGAGAGAGACTGACTCCAGCTTAGCTTGCAAGAACTAAGAGACACAGTGTGGCCATGTGGCCTTAATGAGAGAGACTGATTCCAGCTTAGCTTGCAAGAACTAAGAGACACAGTGTGGCCATGTGGCCTTAATGAGATAGACTGACTCCAGCTTAGCTTGCAAGAACTAAGAGACACAGTGTGACCATGTGACCTTAATGAGAGAGACTGACTCCAGCTTAGCTTGCAAGAACTAAGAGACACTGTGTGGCCATGTGGCCTTAATGAGAGAGACTCACTCCAGCTTAGCTTGCAAGAACTAAGAGACACAGTGTGGCCATGTGGCCTTAATGAGAGACTCACTCCAGATTAGCTTGCAAGAACTAAGAGACAGTGTGGCCATGTAGCCTTAATGAGATAGACTGACTCCAGCATAGCTTGCAAGAACTAAGAGACACAGTGTGGCCATGTGGCCTTAATGAGAGAGACTGACTCCAGCTTAGCTTGCAAGAACTAAGAGACACAGTGTGGCCATGTGGCCTTAATGAGAGAGACTGATTCCAGCTTAGCTTGCAAGAACTAAGAGACACAGTGTGGCTATGTGGCCTTAATTAGAGAGACTGACTCCAGCTTAGCTTGCAAGAACTAAGAGACACAGTGTGACCATGTGACCTTAATGAGAGAGACTGACTCCAGCTTAGCTTGCAAGAACAAAGAGACACTGTGTGGCCATGTGGCCTTAAAGAGAGAGACTGACTCAAGCTTAGCTTGCAAGAACTAAGAGACACAGTGTGGCCATGTGGCCTTAATGAGAGAGACTCACTCCAGCTCAGCTTGCAAGAACTAAGAGACACTGTGTGGCCATGTGGCCTTAATGAGAGAGACTCACTGCAGCTTAGCTTGCAAGAACTAAGAGACTCAGTGTGGCCATGTGGCCTTAATGAGAGAGACTGACTCCAACTTAGCTTGCAAGAACTAAGAGACACTGTGTGGCCATGTGGCCTTAATGAGAGAGACTCACTCCAGCTTAGCTTGCAAGAACTAAGAGACACAGTGTGGCCATGTGGCCTTAATGAGAGACTCACTCCAGCTTAGCTTGCAAGAACTAAGAGACAGTGTGGCCATGTAGCCTTAATGAGAGAGACTGACTCCAGCTTAGCTTGCAAGAACTAAGAGACACAGTGTGACCATGTGACCTTAATGAGAGAGACTGACTCCAGCTTAGCTTGCAAGAACTAAGAGACACTGTGTGGCCATGTGGCCTTAATGAGAGAGACTGACTCAAGCTTAGCTTGCAAGAACTAAGAGACACAGTGTGGCCATGTGGCCTTAATGAGAGAGACTGACTCCAGCTTAGCTTGCAAGAACTAAGAAACACAGTGTGACCATGTGACCTTAATGAGAGAGACTGACTCCAGCTTATCTTGCAAGAACTAAGAGACACAGTGTGGCCATGTGGCCTTAATGAGAGACTCACTCCAGCTTAGCTTGCAAGAACTAAGAGACAGTGTGGCCATGTAGCCTTAATGAGAGAGACTGACTCCAGCTTAGCTTGCAAGAACAAAGAGACACAGTGTGGCCATGTGGCCTTAATGAGAGAGACTCACTCCAGCTTAGCTTGCAAGAACTAAGAGACAGTGTGGCCATGTAGCCTTAATGAGAGAGACTGACTCAAGCTTAGCTTGCAAGAACTAAGAGACACAGTGTGGCCATGTGGCCTTAATGAGAGAGACTCACTCCAGCTTAGCTTGCAAGAACTAAGAGACACAGTGTGGCCATGTGGCCTTAATGAGAGACTCACTCCAGCTTAGCTTGCAAGAACTAAGAGACAGTGTGGCCATGTAGCCTTAATGAGAGAGACTGACTCCAGCTTAGCTTGCAAGAACTAAGAGACACAGTGTGACCATGTGACCTTAATGAGAGAGACTGACTCCAGCTTAGCTTGCAAGAACTAAGAGACACTGTGTGGCCATGTGGCCTTAATGAGAGAGACTGACTCAAGCTTAGCTTGCAAGAACTAAGAGACACAGTGTGGCCATGTGGCCTTAATGAGAGAGACTCACTCCAGCTTAGCTTGCAAGAACTAAGAGACACTGTGTGGCCATGTGGCCTTAATGAGAGAGACTCACTCCAGCTTAGCTTGCAAGAACTAAGAGACTCAGTGTGGCCATGTGGCCTTAATGAGAGAGACTGACTCCAACTTAGCTTGCAAGAACTAAGAGACACTGTGTGGCCATGTGGCCTTAATGAGAGAGACTCACTCCAGCTTAGCTTGCAAGAACTAAGAGACACAGTGTGGCCATGTGGCCTTAATGAGAGACTCACTCCAGCTTAGCTTGCAAGAACTAAGAGACAGTGTGGCCATGTAGCCTTAATGAGAGAGACTGACTCCAGCTTAGCTTGCAAGAACTAAGAGACACAGTGTGGCCATGTGGCCTTAATGAGAAAGACTGACTCCAGCTTAGCTTGCAAGAACTAAGAGACACTGTGTGGCTATGTGGCCTTAATGAGAGAGACTGCCTCCAGCTTAGCTTGCAAGAACTAAGAGACAGTGTGGCCATGTGGCCTTAATGAGAGAGACTCACTCCAGCTTAGCTTGCAAGAACTAAGAGACACAGTGTGGCCATGTGGCCTTAATGAGAGAGACTGCCTCCAGCTTAGCTTGCAAGAACTAAGAGACAGTGTGGCCATGTGGCCTTAATGAGAGAGATTGACTCCAGCTTAGCTTGCAAGAATTAAGAGACACAGTGTGCCCATGTGACCTTAATGAGAGAGACTGACTCCAGCTTACCTTGCAAGAACTAAGAGACACTGTGTGGCCATGTGGCCTTAATGAGAGAGACTCACTCCAGCTTAGCTTGCAAGAACTAAGCGACACAGTGTGGCCATGTGGCCTTAATGAGAGAGACTGATTCCAGCTAAGCTTGCAAGAACTAAGAGACAGTGTGGCCATGTGGCCTTAATGAGAGAGACTGACTCCAGCTTAGCTTGCAAGAACTAAGAGACAGTGTGGCCATGTAGCCTTAATGAGAGAGACTGACTCCAGCTTAGCTTGCAAGAACTAAGAGACACAGTGTGGCCATGTGGCCTTAATGAGAGAGACTGCCTCCAGCTTAGCTTGCAAGAACTAAGAGACACAGTGTGGCCATGTGGCCTTAATGAGAGAGACTGATTCCAGCTTAACTTGCAAGAACGAAGCGACACAGTGTGGCCATGTGGCCTTAATGAGAGAGACTGACTCAAGCTTAGCTTGCAAGAACTAAGAGACACAGTGTGGCCATGTGGCCTTAATGAGAGAGACTCACTCCAGCTTAGCTTGCAAGAACTAAGAGACACAGTGTGGCCATGTGGCCTTAATGAGAGACTCACTCCAGCTTAGCTTGCAAGAACTAAGAGACAGTGTGGCCATGTAGCCTTAATGAGAGAGACTGACTCCAGCTTAGCTTGCAAGAACTAAGAGACACAGTGTGGCCATGTGGCCTTAATGAGAGAGACTGCCTCCAGCTTAGCTTGCAAGAACTAAGAGACAGTGTGGCCATGTGGCCTTAATGAGAGAGACTGACTCCAGCTTAGCTTGCAAGAATTAAGAGACACAGTGTGCCCATGTGACCTTAATGAGAGAGACTCACTCCAGCTTAGCTTGCAAGAACTAAAAGATAGTGTGGCCATGTAGCCTTAATGAGAGAGACTGACTCCAGCTTAGCTTGCAAGAACTAAGAGACACAGTGTGGCCATGTGGCCTTAATGAGAGAGACTGCCTCCAGCTTAGCTTGCAAGAACTAAGAGACAGTGTGGCCATGTGGCCTTAATGAGAGAGACTGACTCCAGCTTAACTTGCAAGAATTAAGAGACACAGTGTGCCCATGTGACCTTAATGAGAGAGACTCACTCCAGCTTAGCTTGCAAGAACTAAAAGACAGTGTGGCCATGTAGCCTTAATGAGAGAGACTGACTCCAGCTTAGCTTGCAAGAACTAAGAGACACAGTGTGGCCATGTGGCCTTAATGAGAGAGACTGCCTCCAGCTTAGCTTGCAAGAACTAAGAGACAGTGTGGCCATGTGGCCTTAATGAGAGAGACTGACTCCAGCTTAGCTTGCAAGAACTAAGAGACACAGTGTGGCCATGTGGCCTTAATGAGAGAGACTGCCTCCAGCTTAGCTTGCAAGAACTAAGAGACAGTGTGGCCATGTGGCCTTAATGAGAGAGATTGACTCCAGCTTAGCTTGCAAGAATTAAGAGACACAGTGTGCCCATGTGACCTTAATGAGAGAGACTGACTCCAGCTTACCTTGCAAGAACTAAGAGACACTGTGTGGCCATGTGGCCTTAATGAGAGAGACTCACTCCAGCTTAGCTTGCAAGAACTAAGAGACACAGTGTGACCATGTGACCTTAATGAGAGAGACTGACTCAAGCTTAGCTTGCAAGAACTAAGAGACACAGTGTGGCCATGTGGCCTTAATGAGAGAGACTCACTCCAGCTTAGCTTGCAAGAACTAAGAGACACAGTGTGGCCATGTGGCCTTAATGAGAGACTCACTCCAGCTTAGCTTGCAAGAACTAAGAGACAGTGTGGCCATGTAGCCTTAATGAGAGAGACTGACTCCAGCTTAGCTTGCAAGAACTAAGAGACACAGTGTGGCCATGTGGCCTTAATGAGAGAGACTGCGTCCAGCTTAGCTTGCAAGAACTAAGAGACAGTGTGGCCATGTGGCCTTAATGAGAGAGACTGACTCCAGCTTAGCTTGCAAGAATTAAGAGACACAGTGTGCCCATGTGACCTTAATGAGAGAGACTCACTCCAGCTTAGCTTGCAAGAACTAAAAGACAGTGTGGCCATGTAGCCTTAATGAGAGAGACTGACTCCAGCTTAGCTTGCAAGAACTAAGAGACACAGTGTGGCCATGTGGCCTTAATGAGAGAGACTGCCTCCAGCTTAGCTTGCAAGAACTAAGAGACAGTGTGGCCATGTGGCCTTAATGAGAGAGATTGACTCCAGCTTAGCTTGCAAGAATTAAGAGACACAGTGTGCCCATGTGACCTTAATGAGAGAGACTGACTCCAGCTTACCTTGCAAGAACTAAGAGACACTGTTTGGCCATGTGGCCTTAATGAGATAGACTCACTCCAGCTTAGCTTGCAAGAAGTAAGCGACACAGTGTGGCCATGTGGCCTTAATGAGAGAGACTGATTCCAGCTTAGCTTGCAAGAACTAAGAGACAGTGTGGCCATGTGGCCTTAATGAGAGAGACTGACTCCAGCTTAGCTTGCAAGAACTAAGAGACAGTGTGGCCATGTAGCCTTAATGAGAGAGACTGACTCCAGCTTAGCTTGCAAGAACTAAGAGACACAGTGTGGCCATGTGGCCTTAATGAGAGAGACTGCCTCCAGCTTAGCTTGCAAGAACTAAGAGACACAGTGTGGCCATGTGGCCTTAATGAGAGAGACTGATTCCAGCTTAACTTGCAAGAACTAAGCGACACAGTGTGGCCATGTGGCCTTAATGAGAGAGACTGACTCAAGCTTAGCTTGCAAGAACTAAGAGACACAGTGTGGCCATGTGGCCTTAATGAGAGAGACTCACTCCAGCTTAGCTTGCAAGAACTAAGAGACACAGTGTGGCCATGTGGCCTTAATGAGAGACTCACTCCAGCTTAGCTTGCAAGAACTAAGAGACAGTGTGGCCATGTAGCCTTAATGAGAGAGACTGACTCCAGCTTAGGTTGCAAGAACTTAGAGACACAGTGTGGCCATGTGGCCTTAATGAGAGAGACTGACTCCAGCTTAGCTTGCAAGAACTAAGAGACACAGTGTGGCCATGTGGCCTTAATGAGAGAGACTGATTCCAGCTTAGCTTGCAAGAACTAAGAGACACAGTGTGGCCATGTGGCCTTAATGAGAGAGACTGACTCCAGCTTAGCTTGCAAGAACTAAGAGACACAGTGTGGCCATGTGGCCTTAATGAGAGACTCACTCCAGCTTAGCTTGCAAGAACTAAGAGACAGTGTGGCCATGTAGCCTTAATGAGAGAGACTGACTCCAGCTTAGCTTGCAAGAACTAAGAGACACAGTGTGGCCATGTGGCCTTAATGAGAGAGACTGACTCCAGCTTAGCTTGCAAGAACTAAGAGACACAGTGTGGCCATGTGGCCTTAATGAGAGAGACTGATTCCAGCTTAACTTGCAAGAACTAAGCGACACAGTGTGGCCATGTGACCTTAATGAGAGAGACTGACTCCAGCTTACCTTGCAAGAACTAAGAGACACTGTGTGGCCATGTGGCCTTAATGAGAGAGACTGACTCCAGCTTAGCTTGCAAGAACTAAGAGACAGTGTGGCCATGTAGCCTTAATGAGAGAGACTGACTCCAGCTTAGCTTGCAAGAACTAAGAGACACAGTGTGGCCATGTGGCCTTAATGAGAGAGACTGCCTCCAGCTTAGCTTGCAAGAACTAAGCGACACAGTGTGGCCATGTGGCCTTAATGAGAGAGACTGATTCCAGCTAAGCTTGCAAGAACTAAGAGACAGTGTGGCCATGTGGCCTTAATGAGAGAGACTGACTCCAGCTTAGCTTGCAAGAACTAAGAGACAGTGTGGCCATGTAGCCTTAATGAGAGAGACTGACTCCAGCTTAGCTTGCAAGAACTAAGAGACACAGTGTGGCCATGTGGCCTTAATGAGAGAGACTGCCTCCAGCTTAGCTTGCAAGAACTAAGAGACACAGTGTGGCCATGTGGCCTTAATGAGAGAGACTGATTCCAGCTTAACTTGCAAGAACGAAGCGACACAGTGTGGCCATGTGGCCTTAATGAGAGAGACTGACTCAAGCTTAGCTTGCAAGAACTAAGAGACACAGTGTGGCCATGTGGCCTTAATGAGAGAGACTCACTCCAGCTTAGCTTGCAAGAACTAAGAGACACAGTGTGGCCATGTGGCCTTAATGAGAGACTCACTCCAGCTTAGCTTGCAAGAACTAAGAGACAGTGTGGCCATGTAGCCTTAATGAGAGAGACTGACTCCAGCTTAGCTTGCAAGAACTAAGAGACACAGTGTGGCCATGTGGCCTTAATGAGAGAGACTGCCTCCAGCTTAGCTTGCAAGAACTAAGAGACAGTGTGGCCATGTGGCCTTAATGAGAGAGACTGACTCCAGCTTAGCTTGCAAGAATTAAGAGACACAGTGTGCCCATGTGACCTTAATGAGAGAGACTCACTCCAGCTTAGCTTGCAAGAACTAAAAGATAGTGTGGCCATGTAGCCTTAATGAGAGAGACTGACTCCAGCTTAGCTTGCAAGAACTAAGAGACACAGTGTGGCCATGTGGCCTTAATGAGAGAGACTGCCTCCAGCTTAGCTTGCAAGAACTAAGAGACAGTGTGGCCATGTGGCCTTAATGAGAGAGACTGACTCCAGCTTAGCTTGCAAGAATTAAGAGACACAGTGTGCCCATGTGACCTTAATGAGAGAGACTCACTCCAGCTTAGCTTGCAAGAACTAAAAGACAGTGTGGCCATGTAGCCTTAATGAGAGAGACTGACTCCAGCTTAGCTTGCAAGAACTAAGAGACACAGTGTGGCCATGTGGCCTTAATGAGAGAGACTGCCTCCAGCTTAGCTTGCAAGAACTAAGAGACAGTGTGGCCATGTGGCCTTAATGAGAGAGACTGACTCCAGCTTAGCTTGCAAGAACTAAGAGACACAGTGTGGCCATGTGGCCTTAATGAGAGAGACTGCCTCCAGCTTAGCTTGCAAGAACTAAGAGACAGTGTGGCCATGTGGCCTTAATGAGAGAGATTGACTCCAGCTTAGCTTGCAAGAATTAAGAGACACAGTGTGCCCATGTGACCTTAATGAGAGAGACTGACTCCAGCTTACCTTGCAAGAACTAAGAGACACTGTGTGGCCATGTGGCCTTAATGAGAGAGACTCACTCCAGCTTAGCTTGCAAGAACTAAGAGACACAGTGTGACCATGTGACCTTAATGAGAGAGACTGACTCAAGCTTAGCTTGCAAGAACTAAGAGACACAGTGTGGCCATGTGGCCTTAATGAGAGAGACTCACTCCAGCTTAGCTTGCAAGAACTAAGAGACACAGTGTGGCCATGTGGCCTTAATGAGAGACTCACTCCAGCTTAGCTTGCAAGAACTAAGAGACAGTGTGGCCATGTAGCCTTAATGAGAGAGACTGACTCCAGCTTAGCTTGCAAGAACTAAGAGACACAGTGTGGCCATGTGGCCTTAATGAGAGAGACTGCCTCCAGCTTAGCTTACAAGAACTAAGAGACAGTGTGGCCATGTGGCCTTAATGAGAGAGACTGACTCCAGCTTAGCTTGCAAGAATTAAGAGACACAGTGTGCCCATGTGACCTTAATGAGAGAGACTCACTCCAGCTTAGCTTGCAAGAACTAAAAGACAGTGTGGCCATGTAGCCTTAATGAGAGAGACTGACTCCAGCTTAGCTTGCAAGAACTAAGAGACACAGTGTGGCCATGTGGCCTTAATGAGAGAGACTGCCTCCAGCTTAGCTTGCAAGAACTAAGAGACAGTGTGGCCATGTGGCCTTAATGAGATAGACTCACTCCAGCTTAGCTTGCAAGAAGTAAGCGACACAGTGTGGCCATGTGGCCTTAATGAGAGAGACTGATTCCAGCTTAGCTTGCAAGAACTAAGAGACAGTGTGGCCATGTGGCCTTAATGAGAGAGACTGACTCCAGCTTAGCTTGCAAGAACTAAGAGACAGTGTGGCCATGTAGCCTTAATGAGAGAGACTGACTCCAGCTTAGCTTGCAAGAACTAAGAGACACAGTGTGGCCATGTGGCCTTAATGAGAGAGACTGCCTCCAGCTTAGCTTGCAAGAACTAAGAGACACAGTGTGGCCATGTGGCCTTAATGAGAGAGACTGATTCCAGCTTAACTTGCAAGAACTAAGCGACACAGTGTGGCCATGTGGCCTTAATGAGAGAGACTGACTCAAGCTTAGCTTGCAAGAACTAAGAGACACAGTGTGGCCATGTGGCCTTAATGAGAGAGACTCACTCCAGCTTAGCTTGCAAGAACTAAGAGACACAGTGTGGCCATGTGGCCTTAATGAGAGACTCACTCCAGCTTAGCTTGCAAGAACTAAGAGACAGTGTGGCCATGTAGCCTTAATGAGAGAGACTGACTCCAGCTTAGGTTGCAAGAACTTAGAGACACAGTGTGGCCATGTGGCCTTAATGAGAGAGACTGACTCCAGCTTAGCTTGCAAGAACTAAGAGACACAGTGTGGCCATGTGGCCTTAATGAGAGAGACTGATTCCAGCTTAGCTTGCAAGAACTAAGAGACACAGTGTGGCCATGTGGCCTTAATGAGAGAGACTGACTCCAGCTTAGCTTGCAAGAACTAAGAGACACAGTGTGGCCATGTGGCCTTAATGAGAGACTCACTCCAGCTTAGCTTGCAAGAACTAAGAGACAGTGTGGCCATGTAGCCTTAATGAGAGAGACTGACTCCAGCTTAGCTTGCAAGAACTAAGAGACACAGTGTGGCCATGTGGCCTTAATGAGAGAGACTGACTCCAGCTTAGCTTGCAAGAACTAAGAGACACAGTGTGGCCATGTGGCCTTAATGAGAGAGACTGATTCCAGCTTAACTTGCAAGAACTAAGCGACACAGTGTGGCCATGTGACCTTAATGAGAGAGACTGACTCCAGCTTACCTTGCAAGAACTAAGAGACACTGTGTGGCCATGTGGCCTTAATGAGAGAGACTGACTCCAGCTTAGCTTGCAAGAACTAAGAGACAGTGTGGCCATGTAGCCTTAATGAGAGAGACTGACTCCAGCTTAGCTTGCAAGAACTAAGAGACACAGTGTGGCCATGTGGCCTTAATGAGAGAGACTGCCTCCAGCTTAGCTTGCAAGAACTAAGCGACACAGTGTGGCCATGTGGCCTTAATGAGAGAGACTGATTCCAGCTAAGCTTGCAAGAACTAAGAGACAGTGTGGCCATGTGGCCTTAATGAGAGAGACTGACTCCAGCTTAGCTTGCAAGAACTAAGAGACAGTGTGGCCATGTAGCCTTAATGAGAGAGACTGACTCCAGCTTAGCTTGCAAGAACTAAGAGACACAGTGTGGCCATGTGGCCTTAATGAGAGAGACTGCCTCCAGCTTAGCTTGCAAGAACTAAGAGACACAGTGTGGCCATGTGGCCTTAATGAGAGAGACTGATTCCAGCTTAACTTGCAAGAACGAAGCGACACAGTGTGGCCATGTGGCCTTAATGAGAGAGACTGACTCAAGCTTAGCTTGCAAGAACTAAGAGACACAGTGTGGCCATGTGGCCTTAATGAGAGAGACTCACTCCAGCTTAGCTTGCAAGAACTAAGAGACACAGTGTGGCCATGTGGCCTTAATGAGAGACTCACTCCAGCTTAGCTTGCAAGAACTAAGAGACAGTGTGGCCATGTAGCCTTAATGAGAGAGACTGACTCCAGCTTAGCTTGCAAGAACTAAGAGACACAGTGTGGCCATGTGGCCTTAATGAGAGAGACTGCCTCCAGCTTAGCTTGCAAGAACTAAGAGACAGTGTGGCCATGTGGCCTTAATGAGAGAGACTGACTCCAGCTTAGCTTGCAAGAATTAAGAGACACAGTGTGCCCATGTGACCTTAATGAGAGAGACTCACTCCAGCTTAGCTTGCAAGAACTAAAAGATAGTGTGGCCATGTAGCCTTAATGAGAGAGACTGACTCCAGCTTAGCTTGCAAGAACTAAGAGACACAGTGTGGCCATGTGGCCTTAATGAGAGAGACTGCCTCCAGCTTAGCTTGCAAGAACTAAGAGACAGTGTGGCCATGTGGCCTTAATGAGAGAGACTGACTCCAGCTTAGCTTGCAAGAATTAAGAGACACAGTGTGCCCATGTGACCTTAATGAGAGAGACTCACTCCAGCTTAGCTTGCAAGAACTAAAAGACAGTGTGGCCATGTAGCCTTAATGAGAGAGACTGACTCCAGCTTAGCTTGCAAGAACTAAGAGACACAGTGTGGCCATGTGGCCTTAATGAGAGAGACTGCCTCCAGCTTAGCTTGCAAGAACTAAGAGACAGTGTGGCCATGTGGCCTTAATGAGAGAGACTGACTCCAGCTTAGCTTGCAAGAACTAAGAGACACAGTGTGGCCATGTGGCCTTAATGAGAGAGACTGCCTCCAGCTTAGCTTGCAAGAACTAAGAGACAGTGTGGCCATGTGGCCTTAATGAGAGAGATTGACTCCAGCTTAGCTTGCAAGAATTAAGAGACACAGTGTGCCCATGTGACCTTAATGAGAGAGACTGACTCCAGCTTACCTTGCAAGAACTAAGAGACACTGTGTGGCCATGTGGCCTTAATGAGAGAGACTCACTCCAGCTTAGCTTGCAAGAACTAAGAGACACAGTGTGACCATGTGACCTTAATGAGAGAGACTGACTCAAGCTTAGCTTGCAAGAACTAAGAGACACAGTGTGGCCATGTGGCCTTAATGAGAGAGACTCACTCCAGCTTAGCTTGCAAGAACTAAGAGACACAGTGTGGCCATGTGGCCTTAATGAGAGACTCACTCCAGCTTAGCTTGCAAGAACTAAGAGACAGTGTGGCCATGTAGCCTTAATGAGAGAGACTGACTCCAGCTTAGCTTGCAAGAACTAAGAGACACAGTGTGGCCATGTGGCCTTAATGAGAGAGACTGCCTCCAGCTTAGCTTGCAAGAACTAAGAGACAGTGTGGCCATGTGGCCTTAATGAGAGAGACTGACTCCAGCTTAGCTTGCAAGAATTAAGAGACACAGTGTGCCCATGTGACCTTAATGAGAGAGACTCACTCCAGCTTAGCTTGCAAGAACTAAAAGACAGTGTGGCCATGTAGCCTTAATGAGAGAGACTGACTCCAGCTTAGCTTGCAAGAACTAAGAGACACAGTGTGGCCATGTGGCCTTAATGAGAGAGACTGCCTCCAGCTTAGCTTGCAAGAACTAAGAGACAGTGTGGCCATGTGGCCTTAATGAGAGAGATTGACTCCAGCTTAGCTTGCAAGAATTAAGAGACACAGTGTGCCCATGTGACCTTAATGAGAGAGACTGACTCCAGCTTACCTTGCAAGAACTAAGAGACACTGTTTGGCCATGTGGCCTTAATGAGATAGACTCACTCCAGCTTAGCTTGCAAGAAGTAAGCGACACAGTGTGGCCATGTGGCCTTAATGAGAGAGACTGATTCCAGCTTAGCTTGCAAGAACTAAGAGACAGTGTGGCCATGTGGCCTTAATGAGAGAGACTGACTCCAGCTTAGCTTGCAAGAACTAAGAGACAGTGTGGCCATGTAGCCTTAATGAGAGAGACTGACTCCAGCTTAGCTTGCAAGAACTAAGAGACACAGTGTGGCCATGTGGCCTTAATGAGAGAGACTGCCTCCAGCTTAGCTTGCAAGAACTAAGAGACACAGTGTGGCCATGTGGCCTTAATGAGAGAGACTGATTCCAGCTTAACTTGCAAGAACTAAGCGACACAGTGTGGCCATGTGGCCTTAATGAGAGAGACTGACTCAAGCTTAGCTTGCAAGAACTAAGAGACACAGTGTGGCCATGTGGCCTTAATGAGAGAGACTCACTCCAGCTTAGCTTGCAAGAACTAAGAGACACAGTGTGGCCATGTGGCCTTAATGAGAGACTCACTCCAGCTTAGCTTGCAAGAACTAAGAGACAGTGTGGCCATGTAGCCTTAATGAGAGAGACTGACTCCAGCTTAGGTTGCAAGAACTTAGAGACACAGTGTGGCCATGTGGCCTTAATGAGAGAGACTGACTCCAGCTTAGCTTGCAAGAACTAAGAGACACAGTGTGGCCATGTGGCCTTAATGAGAGAGACTGATTCCAGCTTAGCTTGCAAGAACTAAGAGACACAGTGTGGCCATGTGGCCTTAATGAGAGAGACTGACTCCAGCTTAGCTTGCAAGAACTAAGAGACACAGTGTGGCCATGTGGCCTTAATGAGAGACTCACTCCAGCTTAGCTTGCAAGAACTAAGAGACAGTGTGGCCATGTAGCCTTAATGAGAGAGACTGACTCCAGCTTAGCTTGCAAGAACTAAGAGACACAGTGTGGCCATGTGGCCTTAATGAGAGAGACTGACTCCAGCTTAGCTTGCAAGAACTAAGAGACACAGTGTGGCCATGTGGCCTTAATGAGAGAGACTGATTCCAGCTTAACTTGCAAGAACTAAGCGACACAGTGTGGCCATGTGACCTTAATGAGAGAGACTGACTCCAGCTTACCTTGCAAGAACTAAGAGACACTGTGTGGCCATGTGGCCTTAATGAGAGAGACTGACTCCAGCTTAGCTTGCAAGAACTAAGAGACAGTGTGGCCATGTAGCCTTAATGAGAGAGACTGACTCCAGCTTAGCTTGCAAGAACTAAGAGACACAGTGTGGCCATGTGGCCTTAATGAGAGAGACTGCCTCCAGCTTAGCTTGCAAGAACTAAGAGACACAGTGTGGCCATGTGGCCTTAATGAGAGAGACTGATTCCAGCTTAACTTGCAAGAACTAAGCGACAAAGTGTGGCCATGTGGCCTTAATGAGAGAGACTGACTCAAGCTTAGCTTGCAAGAACTAAGAGACACAGTGTGGCCATGTGGCCTTAATGAGAGAGACTCACTCCAGCTTAGCCTGCAAGAACTAAGAGACACAGTGTGGCCATGTGGCCTTAATGAGAGACTCACTCCAGCTTAGCTTGCAAGAACTAAGAGACAGTGTGGCCATGTAGCCTTAATGAGAGAGACTGACTCCAGCTTAGGTTGCAAGAACTTAGAGACACAGTGTGGCCATGTGGCCTTAATGAGAGAGACTGACTCCAGCTTAGCTTGCAAGAACTAAGAGACACAGTGTGGCCATGTGGCCTTAATGAGAGAGACTGATTCCAGCTTAGCTTGCAAGAACTAAGAGACACAGTGTGGCCATGTGGCCTTAATGAGAGAGACTGACTCCAGCTTAGCTTGCAAGAACTAAGAGACACAGTGTGGCCATGTGGCCTTAATGAGAGACTCACTCCAGCTTAGCTTGCAAGAACTAAGAGACAGTGTGGCCATGTAGCCTTAATGAGAGAGACTGACTCCAGCTTAGCTTGCAAGAACTAAGAGACACAGTGTGGCCATGTGGCCTTAATGAGAGAGACTGACTCCAGCTTAGCTTGCAAGAACTAAGAGACACAGTGTGGCCATGTGGCCTTAATGAGAGAGACTGATTCCAGCTTAACTTGCAAGAACTAAGCGACACAGTGTGGCCATGTGACCTTAATGAGAGAGACTGACTCCAGCTTACCTTGCAAGAACTAAGAGACACTGTGTGGCCATGTGGCCTTAATGAGAGAGACTGACTCAAGCTTAGCTTGCAAGAACTAAGAGACACAGTGTGGCCATGTGGCCTTAATGAGAGAGACTCACTCCAGCTTAGCTTGCAAGAACTAAGAGACACAGTGTGGCCATGTGGCCTTAATGAGAGAGACTCAATCCAGCTTAGCTTGCAAGAACTAAGAGACACAGTGTGGCCATGTGGCCTTAATGAGAGAGACTGACTCCAGCTTAGCTTGCAAGAACTAAGAGACACAGTGTGACCATGTGACCTTAATGAGAGAGACTGATTCCAGCTTAGCTTGCAAGAACTAAGAGACACAGTGTGGCCATGTGGCCTTAATGAGAGAGACTGACTCCAGCTTAGCTTGCAAGAACTAAGAGACACAGTGTGGCCATGTGGCCTTAATGAGAGACTCACTCCAGCTTAGCTTGCAAGAACTAAGAGACAGTGTGGCCATGTAGCCTTAATGAGAGAGACTGACTCCAGCTTAGCTTGCAAGAACTAAGAGACACAGTGTGGCCATGTGGCCTTAATGAGAGAGACTGACTCCAGCTTAGCTTGCAAGAACTAAGAGACACAGTGTGGCCATGTGGCCTTAATGAGAGAGACTGATTCCAGCTTAACTTGCAAGAACTAAGCGACACAGTGTGGCCATGTGACCTTAATGAGAGAGACTGACTCCAGCTTACCTTGCAAGAACTAAGAGACACTGTGTGGCCATGTGGCCTTAATGAGAGAGACTGATTCCAGCTTAGCTTGCAAGAACTAAGAGACAGTGTGGCCATGTAGCCTTAATGAGAGAGACTGACTCCAGCTTAGCTTGCAAGAACTAAGAGACACAGTGTGGCCATGTGGCCTTAATGAGAGAGACTGCCTCCAGCTTAGCTTGCAAGAACTAAGAGACACAGTGTGGCCATGTGGCCTTAATGTGAGAGACTGATTCCAGCTTAACTTGCAAGAACTAAGCGACACAGTGTGGCCATGTGGCCTTAATGAGAGAGACTGACTCAAGCTTAGCTTGCAAGAACTAAGAGACACAGTGTGGCCATGTGGCCTTAATGAGAGAGACTCACTCCAGCTTAGCTTGCAAGAACTAAGAGACACAGTGTGGCCATGTGGCCTTAATGAGAGACTCACTCCAGCTTAGCTTGCAAGAACTAAGAGACAGTGTGGCCATGTAGCCTTAATGAGAGAGACTGACTCCAGCTTAGGTTGCAAGAACTTAGAGACACAGTGTGGCCATGTGGCCTTAATGAGAGAGACTGACTCCAGCTTAGCTTGCAAGAACTAAGAGACACAGTGTGGCCATGTGGCCTTAATGAGAGAGACTGATTCCAGCTTAGCTTGCAAGAACTAAGAGACACAGTGTGGCCATGTGGCCTTAATGAGAGAGACTGACTCCAGCTTAGCTTGCAAGAACTAAGAGACACAGTGTGGCCATGTTGCCTTAATGAGAGACTCACTCCAGCTTAGCTTGCAAGAACTAAGAGACAGTGTGGCCATGTAGCCTTAATGAGAGAGACTGACTCCAGCTTAGCTTGCAAGAACTAAGAGACACAGTGTGGCCATGTGGCCTTAATGAGAGAGACTGACTCCAGCTTAGCTTGCAAGAACTAAGAGACACAGTGTGGCCATGTGGCCTTAATGAGAGAGACTGATTCCAGCTTAACTTGCAAGAACTAAGCGACACAGTGTGGCCATGTGACCTTAATGAGAGAGACTGACTCCAGCTTACCTTGCAAGAACTAAGAGACACTGTGTGGCCATGTGGCCTTAATGAGAGAGACTGACTCCAGCTTAGCTTGCAAGAACTAAGAGACAGTGTGGCCATGTAGCCTTAATGAGAGAGACTGACTCCAGCTTAGCTTGCAAGAACTAAGAGACACAGTGTGGCCATGTGGCCTTAATGAGAGAGACTGCCTCCAGCTTAGCTTGCAAGAACTAAGAGACACAGTGTGGCCATGTGGCCTTAATGTGAGAGACTGATTCCAGCTTAACTTGCAAGAACTAAGCGACACAGTGTGGCCATGTGGCCTTAATGAGAGAGACTGACTCCAGCTTAGCTTGCAAGAACTAAGAGACACAGTGTGGCCATGTTGCCTTAATGAGAGACTCACTCCAGCTTAGCTTGCAAGAACTAAGAGACAGTGTGGCCATGTAGCCTTAATGAGAGAGACTGACTCCAGCTTAGCTTGCAAGAACTAAGAGACACAGTGTGGCCATGTGGCCTTAATGAGAGAGACTGACTCCAGCTTAGCTTGCAAGAACTAAGAGACACAGTGTGGCCATGTTGCCTTAATGAGAGAGACTGATTCCAGCTTAACTTGCAAGAACTAAGCGACACAGTGTGGCCATGTGACCTTAATGAGAGAGACTGACTCCAGCTTACCTTGCAAGAACTAAGAGACACTGTGTGGCCATGTGGCCTTAATGAGAGAGACTGACTCCAGCTTAGCTTGCAAGAACTAAGAGACAGTGTGGCCATGTAGCCTTAATGAGAGAGACTGACTCCAGCTTAGCTTGCAAGAACTAAGAGACACAGTGTGGCCATGTGGCCTTAATGAGAGAGACTGCCTCCAGCTTAGCTTGCAAGAACTAAGAGACACAGTGTGGCCATGTGGCCTTAATGTGAGAGACTGATTCCAGCTTAACTTGCAAGAACTAAGCGACACAGTGTGGCCATGTGGCCTTAATGAGAGAGACTGACTCAAGCTTAGCTTGCAAGAACTAAGAGACACAGTGTGGCCATGTGGCCTTAATGAGAGAGACTCACTCCAGCTTAGCTTGCAAGAACAAAGAGACACAGTGTGGCCATGTGGCCTTAATGAGAGACTCACTCCAGCTTAGCTTGCAAGAACTAAGAGACAGTGTGGCCATGTAGCCTTAATGAGAGAGACTGACTCCAGCTTAGGTTGCAAGAACTTAGAGACACAGTGTGGCCATGTGGCCTTAATGAGAGAGACTGACTCCAGCTTAGCTTGCAAGAACTAAGAGACACAGTGTGGCCATGTGGCCTTAATGAGAGAGACTGATTCCAGCTTAGCTTGCAAGAACTAAGAGACACAGTGTGGCCATGTGGCCTTAATGAGAGAGACTGACTCCAGCTTAGCTTGCAAGAACTAAGAGACACAGTGTGGCCATGTTGCCTTAATGAGAGACTCACTCCAGCTTAGCTTGCAAGAACTAAGAGACAGTGTGGCCATGTAGCCTTAATGAGAGAGACTGACTCCAGCTTAGCTTGCAAGAACTAAGAGACACAGTGTGGCCATGTGGCCTTAATGAGAGAGACTGACTCCAGCTTAGCTTGCAAGAACTAAGAGACACAGTGTGGCCATGTGGCCTTAATGAGAGAGACTGATTCCAGCTTAACTTGCAAGAACTAAGCGACACAGTGTGGCCATGTGACCTTAATGAGAGAGACTGACTCCAGCTTACCTTGCAAGAACTAAGAGACACTGTGTGGCCATGTGGCCTTAATGAGAGAGACTGACTCAAGCTTAGCTTGCAAGAACTAAGAGACACAGTGTGGCCATGTGGCCTTAATGAGAGAGACTCACTCCAGCTTAGCTTGCAAGAACTAAGAGACACAGTGTGGCCATATGGCCTTAATGAGAGAGACTGAATCCAGCTTAGCTTGCAAGAACTAAGAGACACAGTGTGGCCATGTGGCCTTAATGAGAGAGACTGACTCCAGCTTAGCTTGCAAGAACTAAGAGACACAGTGTGACCATGTGACCTTAATGAGAGAGACTGACTCCAGCTTAGTTTGCAAGAACTAAGAGACACTGTGTGGCCATGTGGCCTTAATGAGAGAGACTGACTCAAGCTTAGATTGCAAGAACTAAGAGACACAGTGTGGCCATGTGGCCTTAATGAGAGAGACTCACTCCAGCTTAGCTTGCAAGAACTAAGAGACACTGTGTGGCCATGTGGCCTTAATGAGAGAGACTCACTCCAGCTTAGCTTGCAAGAACTAAGAGACACAGTGTGGCCATGTGGCCTTAATGAGAGACTCACTCCAGCTTAGCTTGCAAGAACTAAGAGACAGTGTGGCCATGTAGCCTTAATGAGAGAGACTGACTCCAGCTTAGCTTGCAAGAACTAAGAGACACAGTGTGGCCATGTGGCCTTAATGAGAGAGACTGCCTCCAGCTTAGCTTGCAAGAACTAAGAGACAGTGTGGCCATGTGGCCTTAATGAGAGAGACTGACTCCAGCTTAGCTTGCAAGAATTAAGAGACACAGTGTGCCCATGTGACCTTAATGAGAGAGACTGACTCCAGCTTACCTTGCAAGAACTAAGAGACACTGTGTGGCCATGTGGCCTTAATGAGAGAGACTCACTCCAGCTTAGCTTGCAAGAACTAAGCGACACAGTGTGGCCATGTGGCCTTAATGAGAGAGACTGCATCCAGCTTAGCTTGCAAGAACTAAGAGACAGTGTGGCCTTAATGAGAGAGACTGACTCCAGCTTAGCTTGCAAGAATTAAGAGACACAGTGTGCCCATGTGACCTTAATGAGAGAGACTCACTCCAGCTTAGCTTGCAAGAACTAAGAGACAGTGTGGCCATGTAGCCTTAATGAGAGAGACTGAATCCAGCTTAGCTTGCAAGAACTAAGAGACACAGTGTGGCCATGTGGCCTTAATGAGAGAGACTGCCTCCAGCTTAGCTTGCAAGAACTAAGAGACAGTGTGGCCATGTGGCCTTAATGAGAGAGATTGACTCCAGCTTAGCTTGCAAGAATTAAGCGACACAGTGTGCCCATGTGACCTTAATGAGAGAGACTGACTCCAGCTTACCTTGCAAGAACTAAGAGACACTGTGTGGCCATGTGGCCTTAATGAGAGAGACTCACTCCAGCTTAGCTTGCAAGAACTAAGCGACACAGTGTGGCCATGTGGCCTTAATGAGAGAGACTGATTCCAGCTTAGCTTGCAAGAACTAAGAGACAGTGTGGCCATGTAGCCTTAATGAGAGAGACTGACTCCAGCTTAGCTTGCAAGAACTAAGAGACACAGTGTGGCCATGTGGCCTTAATGAGAGAGACTGCCTCCAGCTTAGCTTGCAAGAACTAAGAGACAGTGTGGCCATGTGGCCTTAATGAGAGAGACTGACTCCAGCTTAGCTTGCAAGAATTAAGAGACACAGTGTGCCCATGTGACCTTAATGAGAGAGACTCACTCCAGCTTAGCTTGCAAGAACTAAGAGACAGTGTGGCCATGTAGCCTTAATGAGAGAGACTGACTCCAGCTTAGCTTGCAAGAACTAAGAGACACAGTGTGGCCATGTGGCCTTAATGAGAGAGACTGCCTCCAGCTTAGCTTGCAAGAACTAAGAGACAGTGTGGCCATGTGGCCTTAATGAGAGAGATTGACTCCAGCTTAGCTTGCAAGAATTAAGAGACACAGTGTGCCCATGTGACCTTAATGAGAGAGACTGACTCCAGCTTACCTTGCAAGAACTAAGAGACACTGTGTGGCCATGTGGCCTTAATGAGAGAGACTCACTCCAGCTTAGCTTGCAAGAACTAAGCGACACAGTGTGGCCATGTGGCCTTAATGAGAGAGACTGATTCCAGCTTAGCTTGCAAGAACTAAGAGACAGTGTGGCCATGTGGCCTTAATGAGAGAGACTGACTCCAGCTTAGCTTGCAAGAACTAAGAGACACAGTGTGGCCATGTGGCCTTAATGAGAGAGACTGATTCCAGCTTAACTTGCAAGAACTAAGCGACACAGTGTGGCCATGTGGCCTTAATGAGAGAGACTGACTCAAGCTTAGCTTGCAAGAACTAAGAGACACAGTGTGCCATGTGGCCTTAATGAGAGAGACTCACTCCAGCTTAGCTTGCAAGAACTAAGAGACACAGTGTGGCCATGTGGCCTTAATGAGAGACTCACTCCAGCTTAGCTTGCAAGAACTAAGAGACAGTGTGGCCATGTAGCCTTAATGAGAGAGACTGACTCCAGCTTAGGTTGCAAGAACTTAGAGACACAGTGTGGCCATGTGGCCTTAATGAGAGAGACTGACTCCAGCTTAGCTTGCAAGAACTAAGAGACACAGTGTTGCCATGTGGCCTTAATGAGAGAGACTGATTCCAGCTTAGCTTGCAAGAACTAAGAGACACAGTGTGGCCATGTGGCCTTAATGAGAGAGACTGACTCCAGCTTAGCTTGCAAGAACTAAGAGACACAGTGTGGCCATGTGGCCTTAATGAGAGACTCACTCCAGCTTAGCTTGCAAGAACTAAGAGACAGTGTGGCCATGTAGCCTTAATGAGAGAGACTGACTCCAGCTTAGCTTGCAAGAACTAAGAGACACAGTGTGGCCATGTGGCCTTAATGAGAGAGACTGCCTCCAGCTTAGCTTGCAAGAACTAAGAGACAGTGTGGCCATGTGGCCTTAATGAGAGAGATTGACTCCAGCTTAGCTTGCAAGAATTAAGAGACACAGTGTGCCCATGTGACCTTAATGAGAGAGACTGACTCCAGCTTACCTTGCAAGAACTAAGAGACACTGTGTGGCCATGTGGCTATAATGAGAGAGACTCACTCCAGCTTAGCTTGCAAGAACTAAGCGACACAGTGTGGCCATGTGGCCTTAATGAGAGAGACTGATTCCAGCTTAGCTTGCAAGAACTAAGAGACAGTGTGGCCATGTGGCCTTAATGAGAGAGACTGACTCCAGCTTAGCTTGCAAGAACTAAGAGACACAGTGTGGCCATGTGGCCTTAATGAGAGAGACTGATTCCAGCTTAACTTGCAAGAACTAAGCGACACAGTGTGGCCATGTGGCCTTAATGAGAGAGACTGACTCAAGCTTAGCTTGCAAGAACTAAGAGACACAGTGTGCCATGTGGCCTTAATGAGAGAGACTCACTCCAGCTTAGCTTGCAAGAACTAAGAGACACAGTGTGGCCATGTGGCCTTAATGAGAGACTCACTACAGCTTAGCTTGCAAGAACTAAGAGACAGTGTGGCCATGTAGCCTTAATGAGAGAGACTGACTCCAGCTTAGGTTGCAAGAACTTAGAGACACAGTGTGGCCATGTGGCCTTAATGAGAGAGACTGACTCCAGCTTAGCTTGCAAGAACTAAGAGACACAGTGTGGCCATGTGGCCTTAATGAGAGAGACTGATTCCAGCTTAGCTTGCAAGAACTAAGAGACACAGTGTGGCCATGTGGCCTTAATGAGAGAGACTGACTCCAGCTTAGCTTGCAAGAACTAAGAGACACAGTGTGGCCATGTGGCCTTAATGAGAGACTCACTCCAGCTTAGCTTGCAAGAACTAAGAGACAGTGTGGCCATGTAGCCTTAATGAGAGAGACTGACTCCAGCTTAGCTTGCAAGAACTAAGAGACACAGTGTGGCCATGTGGCCTTAATGAGAGAGACTGACTCCAGCTTAGCTTGCAAGAACTAAGATACACAGTGTGGCCATGTGGCCTTAATGAGAGAGACTGATTCCAGCTTAGCTTGCAAGAACTAAGAGACACAGTGTGGCCATGTGGCCTTAATGAGAGACTGACTCCAGCTTAGCTTGCAAGAACTAAGAGACACAGTGTGACCATGTGACCTTAATGAGAGAGACTGACTCCAGCTTAGCTTGCAAGAACTAAGAGACACTGTGTGGCCATGTGGCCTTAATGAGAGAGACTGACTCAAGCTTAGCTTGCAAGAACTAAGAGACACAGTGTGGCCATGTGGCCTTAATGAGAGAGACTCACTCCAGCTTAGCTTGCAAGAACTAAGAGACACTGTGTGGCCATGTGGCCTTAATGAGAGACTCACTCCAGCTTAGCTTGCAAGAACTAAGAGACTCAGTGTGGGCATGTGGCCTTAATGAGAGAGACTGACTCCAACTTAGCTTGCAAGAACTAAGAGACACAGTGTGGCCATGTGGCCTTAATGAGAGAGACTGACTCCAGCTTAGCTTGCAAGAACTAAGAGACACAGTGTGGCCATGTGGCCTTAATGAGAGACTCACTCCAGCTTAGCTTGCAAGAACTAAGAGACAGTGTGGCCATGTAGCCTTAATGAGAGAGACTGACTCCAGCTTAGCTTGCAAGAACTAAGAGACACAGTGTGGCCATGTGGCCTTAATGAGAGAGACTGACTCCAGCTTAGCTTGCAAGAACTAAGAGACACAGTGTGGCCATGTGGCCTTAATGAGAGAGACTGATTCCAGCTTAACTTGCAAGAACTAAGCGACACAGTGTGGCCATGTGGCCTTAATGAGAGAGACTGATTCCAGCTTAGCTTGCAAGAATTAAGAGACACAGTGTGCCCATGTGACCTTAATGAGAGAGACTGACTCCAGCTTACCTTGCAAGAACTAAGAGACACTGTGTGGCCATGTGGCCTTAATGAGAGAGACTGACTCAAGCTGAGCTTGCAAGAACTAAAAGAGACACAGTGTGGCCATGTGGCCTTAATGAGAGAGACTCACTCCAGCTTAGCTTGCAAGAACTAAGAGACACAGTGTGGCCATGTGGCCTTAATGAGAGAGACTGAATCCAGCTTAGCTTGCAAGAACTAAGAGACACAGTGTGGCCATGTGGCCTTAATGAGAGAGACTGACTCCAGCTTAGCTTGCAAGAACTAAGAGACACAGTGTGACCATGTGACCTTAATGAGAGAGACTGACTCCAGCTTAGCTTGCAAGAACTAAGAGACACTGTGTGGCCATGTGGCCTTAATGAGAGAGACTGACTCAAGCTTAGCTTGCAAGAACTAAGAGACACAGTGTGGCCATGTGGCCTTAATGAGAGAGACTCACTCCAGCTTAGCTTGCAAGAACTAAGAGACACTGTGTGGCCATGTGGCCTTAATGAGAGAGACTCACTCCAGCTTAGCTTGCAAGAACTAAGAGACACAGTGTGGCCATGTGGCCTTAATGAGAGACTCACTCCAGCTTAGCTTGCAAGAACTAAGAGACAGTGTGGCCATGTAGCCTTAATGAGAGAGACTGACTCCAGCTTAGCTTGCAAGAACTAAGAGACACAGTGTGGCCATGTGGCCTTAATGAGAGAGACTGCCTCCAGCTTAGCTTGCAAGAACTAAGAGACACAGTGTGACCATGTGACCTTAATGAGAGAGACTGACTCCAGCTTAGCTTGCAAGAACTAAGAGACACTGTGTGGCCATGTGGCCTTAATGAGAGAGACTGACTCAAGCTTAGCTTGCAAGAACTAAGAGACACAGTGTGGCCATGTGGCCTTAATGAGAGAGACTCACTCCAGCTTAGCTTGCAAGAACTAAGAGACACTGTGTGGCCATGTGGCCTTAATGAGAGACTCACTCCAGCTTAGCTTGCAAGAACTAAGAGACTCAGTGTGGCCATGTGGCCTTAATGAAAGAGACTGACTCCAACTTAGCTTGCAAGAACTATGAGACACAGTGTGGCCATGTGGCCTTAATGAGAAAGACTGACTCCAGCTTAGCTTGCAAGAACTAAGAGACACAGTGTGGCCATGTGGCCTTAATGAGAGACTCACTCCAGCTTAGCTTGCAAGAACTAAGAGACAGTGTGGCCATGTAGCCTTAATGAGAGAGACTGACTCCAGCTTAGCTTGCAAGAACTAAGAGACACAGTGTGGCCATGTGGCCTTAATGAGAGAGACTGACTCCAGCTTAGCTTGCAAGAACTAAGAGACACAGTGTGGCCATGTGGCCTTAATGAGAGAGACTGATTCCAGCTTAACTTGCAAGAACTAAGCGACAGTGTGGCCATGTGGCCTTAATGAGAGAGACTGACTCCAGCTTAGCTTGCAAGAATTAAGAGACACAGTGTGCCCATGTGACCTTAATGAGAGAGACTGACTCCAGCTTACCTTGCAAGAACTAAGAGACACTGTGTGGCCATGTGGCCTTAATGAGAGAGACTGACTCAAGCTTAGCTTGCAAGAACTAAGAGACACAGTGTGGCCATGTGGCCTTAATGAGAGAGACTCACTCCAGCTTAGCTTGCAAGAACTAAGAGACACAGTGTGGCCATGTGGCCTTAATGAGAGAGACTGAATCCAGCTTAGCTTGCAAGAACTAAGAGACACAGTGTGGCCATGTGGCCTTAATGAGAGAGACTGACTCCAGCTTAGCTTGCAAGAACTAAGAGACACAGTGTGACCATGTGACCTTAATGAGAGAGACTGACTCCAGCTTAGCTTGCAAGAACTAAGAGACACTGTGTGGCCATGTGGCCTTAATGAGAGAGACTGACTCAAGCTTAGCTTGCAAGAACTAAGAGACACAGTGTGGCCATGTGGCCTTAATGAGAGAGACTCACTCCAGCTTAGCTTGCAAGAACTAACAGACACTGTGTGGCCATGTGGCCTTAATGAGAGAGACTCACTCCAGCTTAGCTTGCAAGAACTAAGAGACACAGTGTGGCCATGTGGCCTTAATGAGAGACTCACTCCAGCTTAGCTTGCAAGAACTAAGAGACAGTGTGGCCATGTAGCCTTAATGAGAGAGACTGACTCCAGCTTAGCTTGCAAGAACTAAGAGAGACAGTGTGGCCATGTGGCCTTAATGAGAGAGACTGCCTCCAGCTTAGCTTGCAAGAACTAAGAGACAGTGTGGCCATGTGGCCTTAATGAGAGAGACTGATTCCAGCTTAACTTGCAGGAACAAAGCGACGCAGTGTGGCCATGTGGCCTTAATGAGAGAGACTCACTCCAGCTTAGCTTGCAAGAACTAAGAGACACAGTGTGGCCATGTGGCCTTAATGAGAGAGACTGATTCCAGCTTAGCTTGCAAGAACTAAGAGACAGTGTGACCATGTGGCCTTAATGAGAGAGACTGACTCCAGCTTACCTTGCAAGAACTAAGAGACAGTGTGGCCATGTAGCCTTAATGAGAGAAACTGACTCCAGCTTAGCTTGCAAGAACTAAGAGACACAGTGTGGCCATGTGGCCTTAATGAGAGAGACTGCCTCCAGCTTAGCTTGCAAGAACTAAGAGACACAGTGTGGCCATGTGGCCTTAATGAGAGAGACTGATTCCAGCTTAACTTGCAAGAACTAAGCGACACAGTGTGGCCATGTGGCCTTAATGAGAGAGACTGACTCCAGCTTAGCTTGCAAGAACTAAGAGACACTGTGTGGCCATGTGGCCTTAATGAGAGAGACTGACTCAAGCTTAGCTTGCAAGAACTAAGAGACACAGTGTGGCCATGTGGCTTTAATGAGAGAGACTCACTCCAGCTTAGCTTGCAAGAACTAAGAGACACTGTGTGGCCATGTGGCCTTAATGAGAGAGACTCACTCCAGCTTAGCTTGCAAGAACTAAGAGACACAGTGTGGCCATGTGGCCTTAATGAGAGAGACTGATTCCAGCTTAGCTTGCAAGAACTTAGAGACACAGTGTGGCCATGTGGCCTTAATGAGAGAGACTGACTCCAGCTTAGCTTGCAAGAACTAAGAGACACAGTGTGGCCATGTGGCCTTAATGAGAGAGACTGATTCCAGCTTAGCTTGCAAGAACTAAGAGACACAGTGTGGCCATGTGGCCTTAATGAGAGAGACTGACTCCAGCTTAGCTTGCAAGAACTAAGAGACACAGTGTGGCCATGTGGCCTTAATGAGAGACTCACTCCAGCTTAGCTTGCAAGAACTAAGAGACAGTGTGGCCATGTAGCCTTAATGAGAGAGACTGACTCCAGCTTAGCTTGCAAGAACTAAGAGACACAGTGTGGCCATGTGGCCTTAATGAGAGAGACTGACTCCAGCTTAGCTTGCAAGAACTAAGATACACAGTGTGGCCATGTGGCCTTAATGAGAGAGACTGACTCCAGCTTAGCTTGCAAGAACTAAGAGACACAGTGTGACCATGTGACCTTAATGAGAGAGACTGACTCCAGCTTAGCTTGCAAGAACTAAGAGACACTGTGTGGCCATGTGGCCTTAATGAGAGAGACTGACTCAAGCTTAGCTTGCAAGAACTAAGAGACACAGTGTGGCCATGTGGCCTTAATGAGAGAGACTCACTCCAGCTTAGCTTGCAAGAACTAAGAGACACTGTGTGGCCATGTGGCCTTAATGAGAGAGACTCACTCCAGCTTAGCTTGCAAGAACTAAGAGACACAGTGTGGCCATGTGGCCTTAATGAGAGACTCACTCCAGCTTAGCTTGCAAGAACTAAGAGACAGTGTGGCCATGTAGCCTTAATGAGAGAGACTGACTCCAGCTTAGCTTGCAAGAACTAAGAGACACAGTGTGGCCATGTGGCCTTAATGAGAGAGACTGCCTCCAGCTTAGCTTGCAAGAACTAAGAGACACAGTGTGACCATGTGACCTTAATGAGAGAGACTGACTCCAGCTTAGCTTGCAAGAACTAAGAGACACTGTGTGGCCATGTGGCCTTAATGAGAGAGACTGACTCAAGCTTAGCTTGCAAGAACTAAGAGACACAGTGTGGCCATGTGGCCTTAATGAGAGAGACTCACTCCAGCTTAGCTTGCAAGAACTAAGAGACACTGTGTGGCCATGTGGCCTTAATGAGAGACTCACTCCAGCTTAGCTTGCAAGAACTAAGAGACTCAGTGTGGCCATGTGGCCTTAATGAAAGAGACTGACTCCAACTTAGCTTGCAAGAACTATGAGACACAGTGTGGCCATGTGGCCTTAATGAGAAAGACTGACTCCAGCTTAGCTTGCAAGAACTAAGAGACACAGTGTGGCCATGTGGCCTTAATGAGAGACTCACTCCAGCTTAGCTTGCAAGAACTAAGAGACAGTGTGGCCATGTAGCCTTAATGAGAGAGACTGACTCCAGCTTAGCTTGCAAGAACTAAGAGACACAGTGTGGCCATGTGGCCTTAATGAGAGAGACTGACTCCAGCTTAGCTTGCAAGAACTAAGAGACACAGTGTGGCCATGTGGCCTTAATGAGAGAGACTGATTCCAGCTTAACTTGCAAGAACTAAGCGACAGTGTGGCCATGTGGCCTTAATGAGAGAGACTGACTCCAGCTTAGCTTGCAAGAATTAAGAGACACAGTGTGCCCATGTGACCTTAATGAGAGAGACTGACTCCAGCTTACCTTGCAAGAACTAAGAGACACTGTGTGGCCATGTGGCCTTAATGAGAGAGACTGACTCAAGCTTAGCTTGCAAGAACTAAGAGACACAGTGTGGCCATGTGGCCTTAATGAGAGAGACTCACTCCAGCTTAGCTTGCAAGAACTAAGAGACACAGTGTGGCCATGTGGCCTTAATGAGAGAGACTGAATCCAGCTTAGCTTGCAAGAACTAAGAGACACAGTGTGGCCATGTGGCCTTAATGAGAGAGACTGACTCCAGCTTAGCTTGCAAGAACTAAGAGACACAGTGTGACCATGTGACCTTAATGAGAGAGACTGACTCCAGCTTAGCTTGCAAGAACTAAGAGACACTGTGTGGCCATGTGGCCTTAATGAGAGAGACTGACTCAAGCTTAGCTTGCAAGAACTAAGAGACACAGTGTGGCCATGTGGCCTTAATGAGAGAGACTCACTCCAGCTTAGCTTGCAAGAACTAACAGACACTGTGTGGCCATGTGGCCTTAATGAGAGAGACTCACTCCAGCTTAGCTTGCAAGAACTAAGAGACACAGTGTGGCCATGTGGCCTTAATGAGAGACTCACTCCAGCTTAGCTTGCAAGAACTAAGAGACAGTGTGGCCATGTAGCCTTAATGAGAGAGACTGACTCCAGCTTAGCTTGCAAGAACTAAGAGAGACAGTGTGGCCATGTGGCCTTAATGAGAGAGACTGCCTCCAGCTTAGCTTGCAAGAACTAAGAGACAGTGTGGCCATGTGGCCTTAATGAGAGAGACTGATTCCAGCTTAACTTGCAGGAACAAAGCGACGCAGTGTGGCCATGTGGCCTTAATGAGAGAGACTCACTCCAGCTTAGCTTGCAAGAACTAAGAGACACAGTGTGGCCATGTGGCCTTAATGAGAGAGACTGATTCCAGCTTAGCTTGCAAGAACTAAGAGACAGTGTGACCATGTGGCCTTAATGAGAGAGACTGACTCCAGCTTACCTTGCAAGAACTAAGAGACAGTGTGGCCATGTAGCCTTAATGAGAGAAACTGACTCCAGCTTAGCTTGCAAGAACTAAGAGACACAGTGTGGCCATGTGGCCTTAATGAGAGAGACTGCCTCCAGCTTAGCTTGCAAGAACTAAGAGACACAGTGTGGCCATGTGGCCTTAATGAGAGAGACTGATTCCAGCTTAACTTGCAAGAACTAAGCGACACAGTGTGGCCATGTGGCCTTAATGAGAGAGACTGACTCCAGCTTAGCTTGCAAGAACTAAGAGACACTGTGTGGCCATGTGGCCTTAATGAGAGAGACTGACTCAAGCTTAGCTTGCAAGAACTAAGAGACACAGTGTGGCCATGTGGCTTTAATGAGAGAGACTCACTCCAGCTTAGCTTGCAAGAACTAAGAGACACTGTGTGGCCATGTGGCCTTAATGAGAGAGACTCACTCCAGCTTAGCTTGCAAGAACTAAGAAACACAGTGTGGCCATGTGGCCTTAATGAGAGACTCACTCCAGCTTAGCTTGCAAGAACTAAGAGACAGTGTGTGGCCATGTGGCCTTAATGAGAGAGACTCACTCCAGCTTAGCTTGCAAGAACTAAGAGACACAGTGTGGCTATGTGGCCTTAATGAGAGAGACTCATTCCAGCTTAGCTTGCAAGAACTAAGAGACAGTGTGGCCATGTGGCCTTAATGAGAGAGACTGACTCCAGCTTAGCTTGCAAGAACTAAGAGACACAGTGTGCCCATGTGACCTTAATGAGAGAGACTGACTCCAGCTTACCTTGCAAGAACTAAGAGACACTGTGTGGCCATGTGGCCTTAATGAGAGAGACTGACTCAAGCTTAGCTTGCAAGAACTAAGAGACACAGTGTGGCCATGTGGCCTTAATGAGAGAGACTCACTCCTGCTTAGCTTGCAAGAACTAAGAGACACTGTGTGGCCATGTGGCCTTAATGAGAGAGACTGATTCCAGCTTAGCTTGCAAGAACTAAGAGACACAGTGTGGCCATGTGGCCTTAATGAGAGAGACTGACTCCAGCTTAGCTTGCAAGAACTAAGAGACACAGTGTGACCATGTGACCTTAATGAGAGAGACTTACTCCAGCTTAGCTTGCAAGAACTAAGAGACACTGTGTGGCCATGTGGCCTTAATGAGAGAGACTGACTCAAGCTTAGCTTGCAAGAACTAAGAGACACAGTGTGGCCATGTGGCCTTAATGAGAGAGACTGATTCCAGCTTAACTTGCAAGAACTAAGAGACACAGTGTGGCCATGTGGCCTTAATGAGAGAGACTGACTCCAGCTTAGCTTGCAAGAACTAAGAGACACAGTGTGCCCATGTGACCTTAATGAGAGAGACTGACTCCAGCTTACCTTGCATGAACTAAAGAGACACTGTGTGGCCATGTGGCCTTAATGAGAGAGACTGACTCAAGCTTAGCTTGCAAGAACTAAGAGACACAGTGTGGCCATGTGGCCTTAATGAGAGAGACTCACTCCAGCTTAGCTTGCAAGAACTAAGAGACACTGTGTGGCCATGTGGCCTTAATGAGAGAGACTCACTCCAGCTTAGCTTGCAAGAACTAAGAGACACAGTGTGGCCATGTGGCCTTAATGAGAGAGACTGATTCCAGCTTAGCTTGCAAGAACTAAGAGACAGTGTGGCCATGTGGCCTTAATGAGAGAGACTGACTCCAGCTTAGCTTGCAAGAACTAAGAGACACAGTGTGCCCATGTGACCTTAATGAGAGAGACTGACTCCAGCTTACCTTGCAAGAACAAAGAGACACTGTGTGGCCATGTGGCCTTAATGAGAGACTCACTCCAGCTTAGCTTGCAAGAACTAAGAGACAGTGTGGCCATGTAGCCTTAATGAGAGAGACTGACTCCAGCTTAGGTTGCAAGAACTTAGAGACACAGTGTGGCCATGTGGCCTTAATGAGAGAGACTGACTCCAGCTTAGCTTGCAAGAACTAAGAGACACAGTGTGGCCATGTGGCCTTAATGAGAGAGACTGATTCCAGCTTAGCTTGCAAGAACTAAGAGACACAGTGTGGCCATGTGGCCTTAATGAGAGAGACTGACTCCAGCTTAGCTTGCAAGAACTAAGAGACACAGTGTGGCCATGTTGCCTTAATGAGAGACTCACTCCAGCTTAGCTTGCAAGAACTAAGAGACAGTGTGGCCATGTAGCCTTAATGAGAGAGACTGACTCCAGCTTAGCTTGCAAGAACTAAGAGACACAGTGTGGCCATGTGGCCTTAATGAGAGAGACTGACTCCAGCTTAGCTTGCAAGAACTAAGAGACACAGTGTGGCCATGTGGCCTTAATGAGAGAGACTGATTCCAGCTTAACTTGCAAGAACTAAGCGACACAGTGTGGCCATGTGACCTTAATGAGAGAGACTGACTCCAGCTTACCTTGCAAGAACTAAGAGACACTGTGTGGCCATGTGGCCTTAATGAGAGAGACTGACTCCAGCTTAGCTTGCAAGAACTAAGAGACAGTGTGGCCATGTAGCCTTAATGAGAGAGACTGACTCCAGCTTAGCTTGCAAGAACTAAGAGACACAGTGTGGCCATGTGGCCTTAATGAGAGAGACTGCCTCCAGCTTAGCTTGCAAGAACTAAGAGACACAGTGTGGCCATGTGGCCTTAATGTGAGAGACTGATTCCAGCTTAACTTGCAAGAACTAAGCGACACAGTGTGGCCATGTGGCCTTAATGAGAGAGACTGACTCCAGCTTAGCTTGCAAGAACTAAGAGACACAGTGTGGCCATGTTGCCTTAATGAGAGACTCACTCCAGCTTAGCTTGCAAGAACTAAGAGACAGTGTGGCCATGTAGCCTTAATGAGAGAGACTGACTCCAGCTTAGCTTGCAAGAACTAAGAGACACAGTGTGGCCATGTGGCCTTAATGAGAGAGACTGACTCCAGCTTAGCTTGCAAGAACTAAGAGACACAGTGTGGCCATGTTGCCTTAATGAGAGAGACTGATTCCAGCTTAACTTGCAAGAACTAAGCGACACAGTGTGGCCATGTGACCTTAATGAGAGAGACTGACTCCAGCTTACCTTGCAAGAACTAAGAGACAGTGTGGCCATGTGGCCTTAATGAGAGAGACTGACTCCAGCTTAGCTTGCAAGAACTAAGAGACACAGTGTGGCCATGTGGCCTTAATGAGAGAGACTGACTCCAGCTTACCTTGCATGAACTAAAGAGACACTGTGTGGCCATGTGGCCTTAATGAGAGAGACTGACTCAAGCTTAGCTTGCAAGAACTAAGAGACACAGTGTGGCCATGTGGCCTTAATGAGAGAGACTCACTCCAGCTTAGCTTGCAAGAACTAAGAGACACTGTGTGGCCATGTGGCCTTAATGAGAGAGACTCACTCCAGCTTAGCTTGCAAGAACTAAGAGACACAGTGTGGCCATGTGGCCTTAATGAGAGAGACTGATTCCAGCTTAGCTTGCAAGAACTAAGAGACAGTGTGGCCATGTGGCCTTAATGAGAGAGACTGACTCCAGCTTAGCTTGCAAGAACTAAGAGACACAGTGTGCCCATGTGACCTTAATGAGAGAGACTGACTCCAGCTTACCTTGCAAGAACAAAGAGACACTGTGTGGCCATGTGGCCTTAATGAGAGACTCACTCCAGCTTAGCTTGCAAGAACTAAGAGACAGTGTGGCCATGTAGCCTTAATGAGAGAGACTGACTCCAGCTTAGGTTGCAAGAACTTAGAGACACAGTGTGGCCATGTGGCCTTAATGAGAGAGACTGACTCCAGCTTAGCTTGCAAGAACTAAGAGACACAGTGTGGCCATGTGGCCTTAATGAGAGAGACTGATTCCAGCTTAGCTTGCAAGAACTAAGAGACACAGTGTGGCCATGTGGCCTTAATGAGAGAGACTGACTCCAGCTTAGCTTGCAAGAACTAAGAGACACAGTGTGGCCATGTTGCCTTAATGAGAGACTCACTCCAGCTTAGCTTGCAAGAACTAAGAGACAGTGTGGCCATGTAGCCTTAATGAGAGAGACTGACTCCAGCTTAGCTTGCAAGAACTAAGAGACACAGTGTGGCCATGTGGCCTTAATGAGAGAGACTGACTCCAGCTTAGCTTGCAAGAACTAAGAGACACAGTGTGGCCATGTGGCCTTAATGAGAGAGACTGATTCCAGCTTAACTTGCAAGAACTAAGCGACACAGTGTGGCCATGTGACCTTAATGAGAGAGACTGACTCCAGCTTACCTTGCAAGAACTAAGAGACACTGTGTGGCCATGTGGCCTTAATGAGAGAGACTGACTCCAGCTTAGCTTGCAAGAACTAAGAGACAGTGTGGCCATGTAGCCTTAATGAGAGAGACTGACTCCAGCTTAGCTTGCAAGAACTAAGAGACACAGTGTGGCCATGTGGCCTTAATGAGAGAGACTGCCTCCAGCTTAGCTTGCAAGAACTAAGAGACACAGTGTGGCCATGTGGCCTTAATGTGAGAGACTGATTCCAGCTTAACTTGCAAGAACTAAGCGACACAGTGTGGCCATGTGGCCTTAATGAGAGAGACTGACTCCAGCTTAGCTTGCAAGAACTAAGAGACACAGTGTGGCCATGTTGCCTTAATGAGAGACTCACTCCAGCTTAGCTTGCAAGAACTAAGAGACAGTGTGGCCATGTAGCCTTAATGAGAGAGACTGACTCCAGCTTAGCTTGCAAGAACTAAGAGACACAGTGTGGCCATGTGGCCTTAATGAGAGAGACTGACTCCAGCTTAGCTTGCAAGAACTAAGAGACACAGTGTGGCCATGTTGCCTTAATGAGAGAGACTGATTCCAGCTTAACTTGCAAGAACTAAGCGACACAGTGTGGCCATGTGACCTTAATGAGAGAGACTGACTCCAGCTTACCTTGCAAGAACTAAGAGACAGTGTGGCCATGTGGCCTTAATGAGAGAGACTGACTCCAGCTTAGCTTGCAAGAACTAAGAGACACAGTGTGGCCATGTGGCCTTAATGAGAGAGACTGACTCCAGCTTACCTTGCATGAACTAAAGAGACACTGTGTGGCCATGTGGCCTTAATGAGAGAGACTGACTCAAGCTTAGCTTGCAAGAACTAAGAGACACAGTGTGGCCATGTGGCCTTAATGAGAGAGACTCACTCCAGCTTAGCTTGCAAGAACTAAGAGACACTGTGTGGCCATGTGGCCTTAATGAGAGAGACTCACTCCAGCTTAGCTTGCAAGAACTAAGAGACACAGTGTGGCCATGTGGCCTTAATGAGAGAGACTGATTCCAGCTTAGCTTGCAAGAACTAAGAGACAGTGTGGCCATGTGGCCTTAATGAGAGAGACTGACTCCAGCTTAGCTTGCAAGAACTAAGAGACACAGTGTGCCCATGTGACCTTAATGAGAGAGACTGACTCCAGCTTACCTTGCAAGAACAAAGAGACACTGTGTGGCCATGTGGCCTTAATGAGAGACTCACTCCAGCTTAGCTTGCAAGAACTAAGAGACAGTGTGGCCATGTAGCCTTAATGAGAGAGACTGACTCCAGCTTAGGTTGCAAGAACTTAGAGACACAGTGTGGCCATGTGGCCTTAATGAGAGAGACTGACTCCAGCTTAGCTTGCAAGAACTAAGAGACACAGTGTGGCCATGTGGCCTTAATGAGAGAGACTGATTCCAGCTTAGCTTGCAAGAACTAAGAGACACAGTGTGGCCATGTGGCCTTAATGAGAGAGACTGACTCCAGCTTAGCTTGCAAGAACTAAGAGACACAGTGTGGCCATGTTGCCTTAATGAGAGACTCACTCCAGCTTAGCTTGCAAGAACTAAGAGACAGTGTGGCCATGTAGCCTTAATGAGAGAGACTGACTCCAGCTTAGCTTGCAAGAACTAAGAGACACAGTGTGGCCATGTGGCCTTAATGAGAGAGACTGACTCCAGCTTAGCTTGCAAGAACTAAGAGACACAGTGTGGCCATGTGGCCTTAATGAGAGAGACTGATTCCAGCTTAACTTGCAAGAACTAAGCGACACAGTGTGGCCATGTGACCTTAATGAGAGAGACTGACTCCAGCTTACCTTGCAAGAACTAAGAGACACTGTGTGGCCATGTGGCCTTAATGAGAGAGACTGACTCCAGCTTAGCTTGCAAGAACTAAGAGACAGTGTGGCCATGTAGCCTTAATGAGAGAGACTGACTCCAGCTTAGCTTGCAAGAACTAAGAGACACAGTGTGGCCATGTGGCCTTAATGAGAGAGACTGCCTCCAGCTTAGCTTGCAAGAACTAAGAGACACAGTGTGGCCATGTGGCCTTAATGTGAGAGACTGATTCCAGCTTAACTTGCAAGAACTAAGCGACACAGTGTGGCCATGTGGCCTTAATGAGAGAGACTGACTCCAGCTTAGCTTGCAAGAACTAAGAGACACAGTGTGGCCATGTTGCCTTAATGAGAGACTCACTCCAGCTTAGCTTGCAAGAACTAAGAGACAGTGTGGCCATGTAGCCTTAATGAGAGAGACTGACTCCAGCTTAGCTTGCAAGAACTAAGAGACACAGTGTGGCCATGTGGCCTTAATGAGAGAGACTGACTCCAGCTTAGCTTGCAAGAACTAAGAGACACAGTGTGGCCATGTTGCCTTAATGAGAGAGACTGATTCCAGCTTAACTTGCAAGAACTAAGCGACACAGTGTGGCCATGTGACCTTAATGAGAGAGACTGACTCCAGCTTACCTTGCAAGAACTAAGAGACACTGTGTGGCCATGTGGCCTTAATGAGAGAGACTGACTCCAGCTTAGCTTGCAAGAACTAAGAGACAGTGTGGCCATGTAGCCTTAATGAGAGAGACTGACTCCAGCTTAGCTTGCAAGAACTAAGAGACACAGTGTGGCCATGTGGCCTTAATGAGAGAGACTGCCTCCAGCTTAGCTTGCAAGAACTAAGAGACACAGTGTGGCCATGTGGCCTTAATGTGAGAGACTGATTCCAGCTTAACTTGCAAGAACTAAGCGACACAGTGTGGCCATGTGGCCTTAATGAGAGAGACTGACTCAAGCTTAGCTTGCAAGAACTAAGAGACACAGTGTGGCCATGTGGCCTTAATGAGAGAGACTCACTCCAGCTTAGCTTGCAAGAACTAAGAGACACAGTGTGGCCATGTGGCCTTAATGAGAGACTCACTCCAGCTTAGCTTGCAAGAACTAAGAGACAGTGTGGCCATGTAGCCTTAATGAGAGAGACTGACTCCAGCTTAGCTTGCAAGAACTAAGAGACACAGTGTGGCCATGTGGCCTTAATGAGAGAGACTGCCTCCAGCTTAGCTTGCAAGAACTAAGAGACAGTGTGGCCATGTGGCCTTAATGAGAGAGACTGACTCCAGCTTAGCTTGCAAGAATTAAGAGACACAGTGTGCCCATGTGACCTTAATGAGAGAGACTGACTCCAGCTTACCTTGCAAGAACTAAGAGACACTGTGTGGCCATGTGGCCTTAATGAGAGAGACTCACTCCAGCTTAGCTTGCAAGAACTAAGCGACACAGTGTGGCCATGTGGCCTTAATGAGAGAGACTGCATCCAGCTTAGCTTGCAAGAACTAAGAGACAGTGTGGCCATGTGGCCTTAATGAGAGAGACTGACTCCAGCTTAGCTTGCAAGAATTAAGAGACACAGTGTGCCCATGTGACCTTAATGAGAGAGACTCACTCCAGCTTAGCTTGCAAGAACTAAGAGACAGTGTGGCCATGTAGCCTTAATGAGAGAGACTGAATCCAGCTTAGCTTGCAAGAACTAAGAGACACAGTGTGGCCATGTGGCCTTAATGAGAGAGACTGCCTCCAGCTTAGCTTGCAAGAACTAAGAGACAGTGTGGCCATGTGGCCTTAATGAGAGAGATTGACTCCAGCTTAGCTTGCAAGAATTAAGCGACACAGTGTGCCCATGTGACCTTAATGAGAGAGACTGACTCCAGCTTACCTTGCAAGAACTAAGAGACACTGTGTGGCCATGTGGCCTTAATGAGAGAGACTCACTCCAGCTTAGCTTGCAAGAACTAAGCGACACAGTGTGGCCATGTGGCCTTAATGAGAGAGACTGATTCCAGCTTAGCTTGCAAGAACTAAGAGACAGTGTGGCCATGTAGCCTTAATGAGAGAGACTGACTCCAGCTTAGCTTGCAAGAACTAAGAGACACAGTGTGGCCATGTGGCCTTAATGAGAGAGACTGCCTCCAGCTTAGCTTGCAAGAACTAAGAGACAGTGTGGCCATGTGGCCTTAATGAGAGAGACTGACTCCAGCTTAGCTTGCAAGAATTAAGAGACACAGTGTGCCCATGTGACCTTAATGAGAGAGACTCACTCCAGCTTAGCTTGCAAGAACTAAGAGACAGTGTGGCCATGTAGCCTTAATGAGAGAGACTGACTCCAGCTTAGCTTGCAAGAACTAAGAGACACAGTGTGGCCATGTGGCCTTAATGAGAGAGACTGCCTCCAGCTTAGCTTGCAAGAACTAAGAGACAGTGTGGCCATGTGGCCTTAATGAGAGAGATTGACTCCAGCTTAGCTTGCAAGAATTAAGAGACACAGTGTGCCCATGTGACCTTAATGAGAGAGACTGACTCCAGCTTACCTTGCAAGAACTAAGAGACACTGTGTGGCCATGTGGCCTTAATGAGAGAGACTCACTCCAGCTTAGCTTGCAAGAACTAAGCGACACAGTGTGGCCATGTGGCCTTAATGAGAGAGACTGATTCCAGCTTAGCTTGCAAGAACTAAGAGACAGTGTGGCCATGTGGCCTTAATGAGAGAGACTGACTCCAGCTTAGCTTGCAAGAACTAAGAGACACAGTGTGGCCATGTGGCCTTAATGAGAGAGACTGATTCCAGCTTAACTTGCAAGAACTAAGCGACACAGTGTGGCCATGTGGCCTTAATGAGAGAGACTGACTCAAGCTTAGCTTGCAAGAACTAAGAGACACAGTGTGCCATGTGGCCTTAATGAGAGAGACTCACTCCAGCTTAGCTTGCAAGAACTAAGAGACACAGTGTGGCCATGTGGCCTTAATGAGAGACTCACTCCAGCTTAGCTTGCAAGAACTAAGAGACAGTGTGGCCATGTAGCCTTAATGAGAGAGACTGACTCCAGCTTAGGTTGCAAGAACTTAGAGACACAGTGTGGCCATGTGGCCTTAATGAGAGAGACTGACTCCAGCTTAGCTTGCAAGAACTAAGAGACACAGTGTTGCCATGTGGCCTTAATGAGAGAGACTGATTCCAGCTTAGCTTGCAAGAACTAAGAGACACAGTGTGGCCATGTGGCCTTAATGAGAGAGACTGACTCCAGCTTAGCTTGCAAGAACTAAGAGACACAGTGTGGCCATGTGGCCTTAATGAGAGACTCACTCCAGCTTAGCTTGCAAGAACTAAGAGACAGTGTGGCCATGTAGCCTTAATGAGAGAGACTGACTCCAGCTTAGCTTGCAAGAACTAAGAGACACAGTGTGGCCATGTGGCCTTAATGAGAGAGACTGCCTCCAGCTTAGCTTGCAAGAACTAAGAGACAGTGTGGCCATGTGGCCTTAATGAGAGAGATTGACTCCAGCTTAGCTTGCAAGAATTAAGAGACACAGTGTGCCCATGTGACCTTAATGAGAGAGACTGACTCCAGCTTACCTTGCAAGAACTAAGAGACACTGTGTGGCCATGTGGCTATAATGAGAGAGACTCACTCCAGCTTAGCTTGCAAGAACTAAGCGACACAGTGTGGCCATGTGGCCTTAATGAGAGAGACTGATTCCAGCTTAGCTTGCAAGAACTAAGAGACAGTGTGGCCATGTGGCCTTAATGAGAGAGACTGACTCCAGCTTAGCTTGCAAGAACTAAGAGACACAGTGTGGCCATGTGGCCTTAATGAGAGAGACTGATTCCAGCTTAACTTGCAAGAACTAAGCGACACAGTGTGGCCATGTGGCCTTAATGAGAGAGACTGACTCAAGCTTAGCTTGCAAGAACTAAGAGACACAGTGTGCCATGTGGCCTTAATGAGAGAGACTCACTCCAGCTTAGCTTGCAAGAACTAAGAGACACAGTGTGGCCATGTGGCCTTAATGAGAGACTCACTACAGCTTAGCTTGCAAGAACTAAGAGACAGTGTGGCCATGTAGCCTTAATGAGAGAGACTGACTCCAGCTTAGGTTGCAAGAACTTAGAGACACAGTGTGGCCATGTGGCCTTAATGAGAGAGACTGACTCCAGCTTAGCTTGCAAGAACTAAGAGACACAGTGTGGCCATGTGGCCTTAATGAGAGAGACTGATTCCAGCTTAGCTTGCAAGAACTAAGAGACACAGTGTGGCCATGTGGCCTTAATGAGAGAGACTGACTCCAGCTTAGCTTGCAAGAACTAAGAGACACAGTGTGGCCATGTGGCCTTAATGAGAGACTCACTCCAGCTTAGCTTGCAAGAACTAAGAGACAGTGTGGCCATGTAGCCTTAATGAGAGAGACTGACTCCAGCTTAGCTTGCAAGAACTAAGAGACACAGTGTGGCCATGTGGCCTTAATGAGAGAGACTGACTCCAGCTTAGCTTGCAAGAACTAAGATACACAGTGTGGCCATGTGGCCTTAATGAGAGAGACTGATTCCAGCTTAGCTTGCAAGAACTAAGAGACACAGTGTGGCCATGTGGCCTTAATGAGAGACTGACTCCAGCTTAGCTTGCAAGAACTAAGAGACACAGTGTGACCATGTGACCTTAATGAGAGAGACTGACTCCAGCTTAGCTTGCAAGAACTAAGAGACACTGTGTGGCCATGTGGCCTTAATGAGAGAGACTGACTCAAGCTTAGCTTGCAAGAACTAAGAGACACAGTGTGGCCATGTGGCCTTAATGAGAGAGACTCACTCCAGCTTAGCTTGCAAGAACTAAGAGACACTGTGTGGCCATGTGGCCTTAATGAGAGACTCACTCCAGCTTAGCTTGCAAGAACTAAGAGACTCAGTGTGGGCATGTGGCCTTAATGAGAGAGACTGACTCCAACTTAGCTTGCAAGAACTAAGAGACACAGTGTGGCCATGTGGCCTTAATGAGAGAGACTGACTCCAGCTTAGCTTGCAAGAACTAAGAGACACAGTGTGGCCATGTGGCCTTAATGAGAGACTCACTCCAGCTTAGCTTGCAAGAACTAAGAGACAGTGTGGCCATGTAACCTTAATGAGAGAGACTGACTCCAGCTTAGCTTGCAAGAACTAAGAGACACAGTGTGGCCATGTGGCCTTAATGAGAGAGACTGACTCCAGCTTAGCTTGCAAGAACTAAGAGACACAGTGTGGCCATGTGGCCTTAATGAGAGAGACTGATTCCAGCTTAACTTGCAAGAACTAAGCGACACAGTGTGGCCATGTGGCCTTAATGAGAGAGACTGATTCCAGCTTAGCTTGCAAGAATTAAGAGACACAGTGTGCCCATGTGACCTTAATGAGAGAGACTGACTCCAGCTTACCTTGCAAGAACTAAGAGACACTGTGTGGCCATGTGGCCTTAATGAGAGAGACTGACTCCAGCTTAGCTTGCAAGAACTAAGAGACACAGTGTGGCCATGTGGCCTTAATGAGAGAGACTGCCTCCAGCTTAGCTTGCAAGAACTAAGAGACAGTGTGGCCATGTGGCCTTAATGAGAGAGACTGACTCCAGCTTAGCTTGCAAGAATTAAGAGACACAGTGTGCCCATGTGACCTTAATGAGAGAGACTGACTCCAGCTTACCTTGCAAGAACTAAGAGACACTGTGTGGCCATGTGGCCTTAATGAGAGAGACTCACTCCAGCTTAGCTTGCAAGAACTAAGCGACACAGTGTGGCCATGTGGCCTTAATGAGAGAGACTGCATCCAGCTTAGCTTGCAAGAACTAAGAGACAGTGTGGCCATGTGGCCTTAATGAGAGAGACTGACTCCAGCTTAGCTTGCAAGAATTAAGAGACACAGTGTGCCCATGTGACCTTAATGAGAGAGACTCACTCCAGCTTAGCTTGCAAGAACTAAGAGACAGTGTGGCCATGTAGCCTTAATGAGAGAGACTGAATCCAGCTTAGCTTGCAAGAACTAAGAGACACAGTGTGGCCATGTGGCCTTAATGAGAGAGACTGCCTCCAGCTTAGCTTGCAAGAACTAAGAGACAGTGTGGCCATGTGGCCTTAATGAGAGAGATTGACTCCAGCTTAGCTTGCAAGAATTAAGCGACACAGTGTGCCCATGTGACCTTAATGAGAGAGACTGACTCCAGCTTACCTTGCAAGAACTAAGAGACACTGTGTGGCCATGTGGCCTTAATGAGAGAGACTCACTCCAGCTTAGCTTGCAAGAACTAAGCGACACAGTGTGGCCATGTGGCCTTAATGAGAGAGACTGATTCCAGCTTAGCTTGCAAGAACTAAGAGACAGTGTGGCCATGTAGCCTTAATGAGAGAGACTGACTCCAGCTTAGCTTGCAAGAACTAAGAGACACAGTGTGGCCATGTGGCCTTAATGAGAGAGACTGCCTCCAGCTTAGCTTGCAAGAACTAAGAGACAGTGTGGCCATGTGGCCTTAATGAGAGAGACTGACTCCAGCTTAGCTTGCAAGAATTAAGAGACACAGTGTGCCCATGTGACCTTAATGAGAGAGACTCACTCCAGCTTAGCTTGCAAGAACTAAGAGACAGTGTGGCCATGTAGCCTTAATGAGAGAGACTGACTCCAGCTTAGCTTGCAAGAACTAAGAGACACAGTGTGGCCATGTGGCCTTAATGAGAGAGACTGCCTCCAGCTTAGCTTGCAAGAACTAAGAGACAGTGTGGCCATGTGGCCTTAATGAGAGAGATTGACTCCAGCTTAGCTTGCAAGAATTAAGAGACACAGTGTGCCCATGTGACCTTAATGAGAGAGACTGACTCCAGCTTACCTTGCAAGAACTAAGAGACACTGTGTGGCCATGTGGCCTTAATGAGAGAGACTCACTCCAGCTTAGCTTGCAAGAACTAAGCGACACAGTGTGGCCATGTGGCCTTAATGAGAGAGACTGATTCCAGCTTAGCTTGCAAGAACTAAGAGACAGTGTGGCCATGTGGCCTTAATGAGAGAGACTGACTCCAGCTTAGCTTGCAAGAACTAAGAGACACAGTGTGGCCATGTGGCCTTAATGAGAGAGACTGATTCCAGCTTAACTTGCAAGAACTAAGCGACACAGTGTGGCCATGTGGCCTTAATGAGAGAGACTGACTCAAGCTTAGCTTGCAAGAACTAAGAGACACAGTGTGCCATGTGGCCTTAATGAGAGAGACTCACTCCAGCTTAGCTTGCAAGAACTAAGAGACACAGTGTGGCCATGTGGCCTTAATGAGAGACTCACTCCAGCTTAGCTTGCAAGAACTAAGAGACAGTGTGGCCATGTAGCCTTAATGAGAGAGACTGACTCCAGCTTAGGTTGCAAGAACTTAGAGACACAGTGTGGCCATGTGGCCTTAATGAGAGAGACTGACTCCAGCTTAGCTTGCAAGAACTAAGAGACACAGTGTTGCCATGTGGCCTTAATGAGAGAGACTGATTCCAGCTTAGCTTGCAAGAACTAAGAGACACAGTGTGGCCATGTGGCCTTAATGAGAGAGACTGACTCCAGCTTAGCTTGCAAGAACTAAGAGACACAGTGTGGCCATGTGGCCTTAATGAGAGACTCACTCCAGCTTAGCTTGCAAGAACTAAGAGACAGTGTGGCCATGTAGCCTTAATGAGAGAGACTGACTCCAGCTTAGCTTGCAAGAACTAAGAGACACAGTGTGGCCATGTGGCCTTAATGAGAGAGACTGCCTCCAGCTTAGCTTGCAAGAACTAAGAGACAGTGTGGCCATGTGGCCTTAATGAGAGAGATTGACTCCAGCTTAGCTTGCAAGAATTAAGAGACACAGTGTGCCCATGTGACCTTAATGAGAGAGACTGACTCCAGCTTACCTTGCAAGAACTAAGAGACACTGTGTGGCCATGTGGCTATAATGAGAGAGACTCACTCCAGCTTAGCTTGCAAGAACTAAGCGACACAGTGTGGCCATGTGGCCTTAATGAGAGAGACTGATTCCAGCTTAGCTTGCAAGAACTAAGAGACAGTGTGGCCATGTGGCCTTAATGAGAGAGACTGACTCCAGCTTAGCTTGCAAGAACTAAGAGACACAGTGTGGCCATGTGGCCTTAATGAGAGAGACTGATTCCAGCTTAACTTGCAAGAACTAAGCGACACAGTGTGGCCATGTGGCCTTAATGAGAGAGACTGACTCAAGCTTAGCTTGCAAGAACTAAGAGACACAGTGTGCCATGTGGCCTTAATGAGAGAGACTCACTCCAGCTTAGCTTGCAAGAACTAAGAGACACAGTGTGGCCATGTGGCCTTAATGAGAGACTCACTACAGCTTAGCTTGCAAGAACTAAGAGACAGTGTGGCCATGTAGCCTTAATGAGAGAGACTGACTCCAGCTTAGGTTGCAAGAACTTAGAGACACAGTGTGGCCATGTGGCCTTAATGAGAGAGACTGACTCCAGCTTAGCTTGCAAGAACTAAGAGACACAGTGTGGCCATGTGGCCTTAATGAGAGAGACTGATTCCAGCTTAGCTTGCAAGAACTAAGAGACACAGTGTGGCCATGTGGCCTTAATGAGAGAGACTGACTCCAGCTTAGCTTGCAAGAACTAAGAGACACAGTGTGGCCATGTGGCCTTAATGAGAGACTCACTCCAGCTTAGCTTGCAAGAACTAAGAGACAGTGTGGCCATGTAGCCTTAATGAGAGAGACTGACTCCAGCTTAGCTTGCAAGAACTAAGAGACACAGTGTGGCCATGTGGCCTTAATGAGAGAGACTGACTCCAGCTTAGCTTGCAAGAACTAAGATACACAGTGTGGCCATGTGGCCTTAATGAGAGAGACTGATTCCAGCTTAGCTTGCAAGAACTAAGAGACACAGTGTGGCCATGTGGCCTTAATGAGAGACTGACTCCAGCTTAGCTTGCAAGAACTAAGAGACACAGTGTGACCATGTGACCTTAATGAGAGAGACTGACTCCAGCTTAGCTTGCAAGAACTAAGAGACACTGTGTGGCCATGTGGCCTTAATGAGAGAGACTGACTCAAGCTTAGCTTGCAAGAACTAAGAGACACAGTGTGGCCATGTGGCCTTAATGAGAGAGACTCACTCCAGCTTAGCTTGCAAGAACTAAGAGACACTGTGTGGCCATGTGGCCTTAATGAGAGACTCACTCCAGCTTAGCTTGCAAGAACTAAGAGACTCAGTGTGGGCATGTGGCCTTAATGAGAGAGACTGACTCCAACTTAGCTTGCAAGAACTAAGAGACACAGTGTGGCCATGTGGCCTTAATGAGAGAGACTGACTCCAGCTTAGCTTGCAAGAACTAAGAGACACAGTGTGGCCATGTGGCCTTAATGAGAGACTCACTCCAGCTTAGCTTGCAAGAACTAAGAGACAGTGTGGCCATGTAACCTTAATGAGAGAGACTGACTCCAGCTTAGCTTGCAAGAACTAAGAGACACAGTGTGGCCATGTGGCCTTAATGAGAGAGACTGACTCCAGCTTAGCTTGCAAGAACTAAGAGACACAGTGTGGCCATGTGGCCTTAATGAGAGAGACTGATTCCAGCTTAACTTGCAAGAACTAAGCGACACAGTGTGGCCATGTGGCCTTAATGAGAGAGACTGATTCCAGCTTAGCTTGCAAGAATTAAGAGACACAGTGTGCCCATGTGACCTTAATGAGAGAGACTGACTCCAGCTTACCTTGCAAGAACTAAGAGACACTGTGTGGCCATGTGGCCTTAATGAGAGAGACTGACTCAAGCTGAGCTTGCAAGAACTAAAAGAGACACAGTGTGGCCATGTGGCCTTAATGAGAGAGACTCACTCCAGCTTAGCTTGCAAGAACTAAGAGACACAGTGTGGCCATGTGGCCTTAATGAGAGAGACTGAATCCAGCTTAGCTTGCAAGAACTAAGAGACACAGTGTGGCCATGTGGCCTTAATGAGAGAGACTGACTCCAGCTTAGCTTGCAAGAACTAAGAGACACAGTGTGACCATGTGACCTTAATGAGAGAGACTGACTCCAGCTTAGCTTGCAAGAACTAAGAGACACTGTGTGGCCATGTGGCCTTAATGAGAGAGACTGACTCAAGCTTAGCTTGCAAGAACTAAGAGACACAGTGTGGCCATGTGGCCTTAATGAGAGAGACTCACTCCAGCTTAGCTTGCAAGAACTAAGAGACACTGTGTGGCCATGTGGCCTTAATGAGAGAGACTCACTCCAGCTTAGCTTGCAAGAACTAAGAGACACAGTGTGGCCATGTGGCCTTAATGAGAGACTCACTCCAGCTTAGCTTGCAAGAACTAAGAGACAGTGTGGCCATGTAGCCTTAATGAGAGAGACTGACTCCAGCTTAGCTTGCAAGAACTAAGAGACACAGTGTGGCCATGTGGCCTTAATGAGAGAGACTGCCTCCAGCTTAGCTTGCAAGAACTAAGAGACACAGTGTGACCATGTGACCTTAATGAGAGAGACTGACTCCAGCTTAGCTTGCAAGAACTAAGAGACACTGTGTGGCCATGTGGCCTTAATGAGAGAGACTGACTCAAGCTTAGCTTGCAAGAACTAAGAGACACAGTGTGGCCATGTGGCCTTAATGAGAGAGACTCACTCCAGCTTAGCTTGCAAGAACTAAGAGACACTGTGTGGCCATGTGGCCTTAATGAGAGACTCACTCCAGCTTAGCTTGCAAGAACTAAGAGACTCAGTGTGGCCATGTGGCCTTAATGAAAGAGACTGACTCCAACTTAGCTTGCAAGAACTATGAGACACAGTGTGGCCATGTGGCCTTAATGAGAAAGACTGACTCCAGCTTAGCTTGCAAGAACTAAGAGACACAGTGTGGCCATGTGGCCTTAATGAGAGAGACTGACTCCAGCTTAGCTTGCAAGAACTAAGAGACACAGTGTGGCCATGTGGCCTTAATGAGAGAGACTGACTCCAGCTTAGCTTGCAAGAACTAAGAGACACAGTGTGGCCATGTGGCCTTAATGAGAGAGACTGATTCCAGCTTAACTTGCAAGAACTAAGCGACAGTGTGGCCATGTGGCCTTAATGAGAGAGACTGACTCCAGCTTAGCTTGCAAGAATTAAGAGACACAGTGTGCCCATGTGACCTTAATGAGAGAGACTGACTCCAGCTTACCTTGCAAGAACTAAGAGACACTGTGTGGCCATGTGGCCTTAATGAGAGAGACTGACTCAAGCTTAGCTTGCAAGAACTAAGAGACACAGTGTGGCCATGTGGCCTTAATGAGAGAGACTCACTCCAGCTTAGCTTGCAAGAACTAAGAGACACAGTGTGGCCATGTGGCCTTAATGAGAGAGACTGAATCCAGCTTAGCTTGCAAGAACTAAGAGACACAGTGTGGCCATGTGGCCTTAATGAGAGAGACTGACTCCAGCTTAGCTTGCAAGAACTAAGAGACACAGTGTGACCATGTGACCTTAATGAGAGAGACTGACTCCAGCTTAGCTTGCAAGAACTAAGAGACACTGTGTGGCCATGTGGCCTTAATGAGAGAGACTGACTCAAGCTTAGCTTGCAAGAACTAAGAGACACAGTGTGGCCATGTGGCCTTAATGAGAGAGACTCACTCCAGCTTAGCTTGCAAGAACTAACAGACACTGTGTGGCCATGTGGCCTTAATGAGAGAGACTCACTCCAGCTTAGCTTGCAAGAACTAAGAGACACAGTGTGGCCATGTGGCCTTAATGAGAGACTCACTCCAGCTTAGCTTGCAAGAACTAAGAGACAGTGTGGCCATGTAGCCTTAATGAGAGAGACTGACTCCAGCTTAGCTTGCAAGAACTAAGAGAGACAGTGTGGCCATGTGGCCTTAATGAGAGAGACTGCCTCCAGCTTAGCTTGCAAGAACTAAGAGACAGTGTGGCCATGTGGCCTTAATGAGAGAGACTGATTCCAGCTTAACTTGCAGGAACAAAGCGACGCAGTGTGGCCATGTGGCCTTAATGAGAGAGACTCACTCCAGCTTAGCTTGCAAGAACTAAGAGACACAGTGTGGCCATGTGGCCTTAATGAGAGAGACTGATTCCAGCTTAGCTTGCAAGAACTAAGAGACAGTGTGACCATGTGGCCTTAATGAGAGAGACTGACTCCAGCTTACCTTGCAAGAACTAAGAGACAGTGTGGCCATGTAGCCTTAATGAGAGAAACTGACTCCAGCTTAGCTTGCAAGAACTAAGAGACACAGTGTGGCCATGTGGCCTTAATGAGAGAGACTGCCTCCAGCTTAGCTTGCAAGAACTAAGAGACACAGTGTGGCCATGTGGCCTTAATGAGAGAGACTGATTCCAGCTTAACTTGCAAGAACTAAGCGACACAGTGTGGCCATGTGGCCTTAATGAGAGAGACTGACTCCAGCTTAGCTTGCAAGAACTAAGAGACACTGTGTGGCCATGTGGCCTTAATGAGAGAGACTGACTCAAGCTTAGCTTGCAAGAACTAAGAGACACAGTGTGGCCATGTGGCTTTAATGAGAGAGACTCACTCCAGCTTAGCTTGCAAGAACTAAGAGACACTGTGTGGCCATGTGGCCTTAATGAGAGAGACTCACTCCAGCTTAGCTTGCAAGAACTAAGAGACACAGTGTGGCCATGTGGCCTTAATGAGAGAGACTGATTCCAGCTTAGCTTGCAAGAACTTAGAGACACAGTGTGGCCATGTGGCCTTAATGAGAGAGACTGACTCCAGCTTAGCTTGCAAGAACTAAGAGACACAGTGTGGCCATGTGGCCTTAATGAGAGAGACTGATTCCAGCTTAGCTTGCAAGAACTAAGAGACACAGTGTGGCCATGTGGCCTTAATGAGAGAGACTGACTCCAGCTTAGCTTGCAAGAACTAAGAGACACAGTGTGGCCATGTGGCCTTAATGAGAGACTCACTCCAGCTTAGCTTGCAAGAACTAAGAGACAGTGTGGCCATGTAGCCTTAATGAGAGAGACTGACTCCAGCTTAGCTTGCAAGAACTAAGAGACACAGTGTGGCCATGTGGCCTTAATGAGAGAGACTGACTCCAGCTTAGCTTGCAAGAACTAAGATACACAGTGTGGCCATGTGGCCTTAATGAGAGAGACTGATTCCAGCTTAGCTTGCAAGAACTAAGAGACACAGTGTGGCCATGTGGCCTTAATGAGAGACTGACTCCAGCTTAGCTTGCAAGAACTAAGAGACACAGTGTGACCATGTGACCTTAATGAGAGAGACTGACTCCAGCTTAGCTTGCAAGAACTAAGAGACACTGTGTGGCCATGTGGCCTTAATGAGAGAGACTGACTCAAGCTTAGCTTGCAAGAACTAAGAGACACAGTGTGGCCATGTGGCCTTAATGAGAGAGACTCACTCCAGCTTAGCTTGCAAGAACTAAGAGACACTGTGTGGCCATGTGGCCTTAATGAGAGACTCACTCCAGCTTAGCTTGCAAGAACTAAGAGACTCAGTGTGGGCATGTGGCCTTAATGAGAGAGACTGACTCCAACTTAGCTTGCAAGAACTAAGAGACACAGTGTGGCCATGTGGCCTTAATGAGAGAGACTGACTCCAGCTTAGCTTGCAAGAACTAAGAGACACAGTGTGGCCATGTGGCCTTAATGAGAGACTCACTCCAGCTTAGCTTGCAAGAACTAAGAGACAGTGTGGCCATGTAACCTTAATGAGAGAGACTGACTCCAGCTTAGCTTGCAAGAACTAAGAGACACAGTGTGGCCATGTGGCCTTAATGAGAGAGACTGACTCCAGCTTAGCTTGCAAGAACTAAGAGACACAGTGTGGCCATGTGGCCTTAATGAGAGAGACTGATTCCAGCTTAACTTGCAAGAACTAAGCGACACAGTGTGGCCATGTGGCCTTAATGAGAGAGACTGATTCCAGCTTAGCTTGCAAGAATTAAGAGACACAGTGTGCCCATGTGACCTTAATGAGAGAGACTGACTCCAGCTTACCTTGCAAGAACTAAGAGACACTGTGTGGCCATGTGGCCTTAATGAGAGAGACTGACTCAAGCTGAGCTTGCAAGAACTAAAAGAGACACAGTGTGGCCATGTGGCCTTAATGAGAGAGACTCACTCCAGCTTAGCTTGCAAGAACTAAGAGACACAGTGTGGCCATGTGGCCTTAATGAGAGAGACTGAATCCAGCTTAGCTTGCAAGAACTAAGAGACACAGTGTGGCCATGTGGCCTTAATGAGAGAGACTGACTCCAGCTTAGCTTGCAAGAACTAAGAGACACAGTGTGACCATGTGACCTTAATGAGAGAGACTGACTCCAGCTTAGCTTGCAAGAACTAAGAGACACTGTGTGGCCATGTGGCCTTAATGAGAGAGACTGACTCAAGCTTAGCTTGCAAGAACTAAGAGACACAGTGTGGCCATGTGGCCTTAATGAGAGAGACTCACTCCAGCTTAGCTTGCAAGAACTAAGAGACACTGTGTGGCCATGTGGCCTTAATGAGAGAGACTCACTCCAGCTTAGCTTGCAAGAACTAAGAGACACAGTGTGGCCATGTGGCCTTAATGAGAGACTCACTCCAGCTTAGCTTGCAAGAACTAAGAGACAGTGTGGCCATGTAGCCTTAATGAGAGAGACTGACTCCAGCTTAGCTTGCAAGAACTAAGAGACACAGTGTGGCCATGTGGCCTTAATGAGAGAGACTGCCTCCAGCTTAGCTTGCAAGAACTAAGAGACACAGTGTGACCATGTGACCTTAATGAGAGAGACTGACTCCAGCTTAGCTTGCAAGAACTAAGAGACACTGTGTGGCCATGTGGCCTTAATGAGAGAGACTGACTCAAGCTTAGCTTGCAAGAACTAAGAGACACAGTGTGGCCATGTGGCCTTAATGAGAGAGACTCACTCCAGCTTAGCTTGCAAGAACTAAGAGACACTGTGTGGCCATGTGGCCTTAATGAGAGACTCACTCCAGCTTAGCTTGCAAGAACTAAGAGACTCAGTGTGGCCATGTGGCCTTAATGAAAGAGACTGACTCCAACTTAGCTTGCAAGAACTATGAGACACAGTGTGGCCATGTGGCCTTAATGAGAAAGACTGACTCCAGCTTAGCTTGCAAGAACTAAGAGACACAGTGTGGCCATGTGGCCTTAATGAGAGACTCACTCCAGCTTAGCTTGCAAGAACTAAGAGACAGTGTGGCCATGTAGCCTTAATGAGAGAGACTGACTCCAGCTTAGCTTGCAAGAACTAAGAGACACAGTGTGGCCATGTGGCCTTAATGAGAGAGACTGACTCCAGCTTAGCTTGCAAGAACTAAGAGACACAGTGTGGCCATGTGGCCTTAATGAGAGAGACTGATTCCAGCTTAACTTGCAAGAACTAAGCGACAGTGTGGCCATGTGGCCTTAATGAGAGAGACTGACTCCAGCTTAGCTTGCAAGAATTAAGAGACACAGTGTGCCCATGTGACCTTAATGAGAGAGACTGACTCCAGCTTACCTTGCAAGAACTAAGAGACACTGTGTGGCCATGTGGCCTTAATGAGAGAGACTGACTCAAGCTTAGCTTGCAAGAACTAAGAGACACAGTGTGGCCATGTGGCCTTAATGAGAGAGACTCACTCCAGCTTAGCTTGCAAGAACTAAGAGACACAGTGTGGCCATGTGGCCTTAATGAGAGAGACTGAATCCAGCTTAGCTTGCAAGAACTAAGAGACACAGTGTGGCCATGTGGCCTTAATGAGAGAGACTGACTCCAGCTTAGCTTGCAAGAACTAAGAGACACAGTGTGACCATGTGACCTTAATGAGAGAGACTGACTCCAGCTTAGCTTGCAAGAACTAAGAGACACTGTGTGGCCATGTGGCCTTAATGAGAGAGACTGACTCAAGCTTAGCTTGCAAGAACTAAGAGACACAGTGTGGCCATGTGGCCTTAATGAGAGAGACTCACTCCAGCTTAGCTTGCAAGAACTAACAGACACTGTGTGGCCATGTGGCCTTAATGAGAGAGACTCACTCCAGCTTAGCTTGCAAGAACTAAGAGACACAGTGTGGCCATGTGGCCTTAATGAGAGACTCACTCCAGCTTAGCTTGCAAGAACTAAGAGACAGTGTGGCCATGTAGCCTTAATGAGAGAGACTGACTCCAGCTTAGCTTGCAAGAACTAAGAGAGACAGTGTGGCCATGTGGCCTTAATGAGAGAGACTGCCTCCAGCTTAGCTTGCAAGAACTAAGAGACAGTGTGGCCATGTGGCCTTAATGAGAGAGACTGATTCCAGCTTAACTTGCAGGAACAAAGCGACGCAGTGTGGCCATGTGGCCTTAATGAGAGAGACTCACTCCAGCTTAGCTTGCAAGAACTAAGAGACACAGTGTGGCCATGTGGCCTTAATGAGAGAGACTGATTCCAGCTTAGCTTGCAAGAACTAAGAGACAGTGTGACCATGTGGCCTTAATGAGAGAGACTGACTCCAGCTTACCTTGCAAGAACTAAGAGACAGTGTGGCCATGTAGCCTTAATGAGAGAAACTGACTCCAGCTTAGCTTGCAAGAACTAAGAGACACAGTGTGGCCATGTGGCCTTAATGAGAGAGACTGCCTCCAGCTTAGCTTGCAAGAACTAAGAGACACAGTGTGGCCATGTGGCCTTAATGAGAGAGACTGATTCCAGCTTAACTTGCAAGAACTAAGCGACACAGTGTGGCCATGTGGCCTTAATGAGAGAGACTGACTCCAGCTTAGCTTGCAAGAACTAAGAGACACTGTGTGGCCATGTGGCCTTAATGAGAGAGACTGACTCAAGCTTAGCTTGCAAGAACTAAGAGACACAGTGTGGCCATGTGGCTTTAATGAGAGAGACTCACTCCAGCTTAGCTTGCAAGAACTAAGAGACACTGTGTGGCCATGTGGCCTTAATGAGAGAGACTCACTCCAGCTTAGCTTGCAAGAACTAAGAGACACAGTGTGGCCATGTGGCCTTAATGAGAGAGACTGATTCCAGCTTAGCTTGCAAGAACTTAGAGACACAGTGTGGCCATGTGGCCTTAATGAGAGAGACTGACTCCAGCTTAGCTTGCAAGAACTAAGAGACACAGTGTGGCCATGTGGCCTTAATGAGAGAGACTGATTCCAGCTTAGCTTGCAAGAACTAAGAGACACAGTGTGGCCATGTGGCCTTAATGAGAGAGACTGACTCCAGCTTAGCTTGCAAGAACTAAGAGACACAGTGTGGCCATGTGGCCTTAATGAGAGACTCACTCCAGCTTAGCTTGCAAGAACTAAGAGACAGTGTGGCCATGTAGCCTTAATGAGAGAGACTGACTCCAGCTTAGCTTGCAAGAACTAAGAGACACAGTGTGGCCATGTGGCCTTAATGAGAGAGACTGACTCCAGCTTAGCTTGCAAGAACTAAGATACACAGTGTGGCCATGTGGCCTTAATGAGAGAGACTGATTCCAGCTTAGCTTGCAAGAACTAAGAGACACAGTGTGGCCATGTGGCCTTAATGAGAGACTGACTCCAGCTTAGCTTGCAAGAACTAAGAGACACAGTGTGACCATGTGACCTTAATGAGAGAGACTGACTCCAGCTTAGCTTGCAAGAACTAAGAGACACTGTGTGGCCATGTGGCCTTAATGAGAGAGACTGACTCAAGCTTAGCTTGCAAGAACTAAGAGACACAGTGTGGCCATGTGGCCTTAATGAGAGAGACTCACTCCAGCTTAGCTTGCAAGAACTAAGAGACACTGTGTGGCCATGTGGCCTTAATGAGAGACTCACTCCAGCTTAGCTTGCAAGAACTAAGAGACTCAGTGTGGGCATGTGGCCTTAATGAGAGAGACTGACTCCAACTTAGCTTGCAAGAACTAAGAGACACAGTGTGGCCATGTGGCCTTAATGAGAGAGACTGACTCCAGCTTAGCTTGCAAGAACTAAGAGACACAGTGTGGCCATGTGGCCTTAATGAGAGACTCACTCCAGCTTAGCTTGCAAGAACTAAGAGACAGTGTGGCCATGTAGCCTTAATGAGAGAGACTGACTCCAGCTTAGCTTGCAAGAACTAAGAGACACAGTGTGGCCATGTGGCCTTAATGAGAGAGACTGACTCCAGCTTAGCTTGCAAGAACTAAGAGACACAGTGTGGCCATGTGGCCTTAATGAGAGAGACTGATTCCAGCTTAACTTGCAAGAACTAAGCGACACAGTGTGGCCATGTGGCCTTAATGAGAGAGACTGATTCCAGCTTAGCTTGCAAGAATTAAGAGACACAGTGTGCCCATGTGACCTTAATGAGAGAGACTGACTCCAGCTTACCTTGCAAGAACTAAGAGACACTGTGTGGCCATGTGGCCTTAATGAGAGAGACTGACTCAAGCTGAGCTTGCAAGAACTAAAAGAGACACAGTGTGGCCATGTGGCCTTAATGAGAGAGACTCACTCCAGCTTAGCTTGCAAGAACTAAGAGACACAGTGTGGCCATGTGGCCTTAATGAGAGAGACTGAATCCAGCTTAGCTTGCAAGAACTAAGAGACACAGTGTGGCCATGTGGCCTTAATGAGAGAGACTGACTCCAGCTTAGCTTGCAAGAACTAAGAGACACAGTGTGACCATGTGACCTTAATGAGAGAGACTGACTCCAGCTTAGCTTGCAAGAACTAAGAGACACTGTGTGGCCATGTGGCCTTAATGAGAGAGACTGACTCAAGCTTAGCTTGCAAGAACTAAGAGACACAGTGTGGCCATGTGGCCTTAATGAGAGAGACTCACTCCAGCTTAGCTTGCAAGAACTAAGAGACACTGTGTGGCCATGTGGCCTTAATGAGAGAGACTCACTCCAGCTTAGCTTGCAAGAACTAAGAGACACAGTGTGGCCATGTGGCCTTAATGAGAGACTCACTCCAGCTTAGCTTGCAAGAACTAAGAGACAGTGTGGCCATGTAGCCTTAATGAGAGAGACTGACTCCAGCTTAGCTTGCAAGAACTAAGAGACACAGTGTGGCCATGTGGCCTTAATGAGAGAGACTGCCTCCAGCTTAGCTTGCAAGAACTAAGAGACACAGTGTGACCATGTGACCTTAATGAGAGAGACTGACTCCAGCTTAGCTTGCAAGAACTAAGAGACACTGTGTGGCCATGTGGCCTTAATGAGAGAGACTGACTCAAGCTTAGCTTGCAAGAACTAAGAGACACAGTGTGGCCATGTGGCCTTAATGAGAGAGACTCACTCCAGCTTAGCTTGCAAGAACTAAGAGACACTGTGTGGCCATGTGGCCTTAATGAGAGACTCACTCCAGCTTAGCTTGCAAGAACTAAGAGACTCAGTGTGGCCATGTGGCCTTAATGAAAGAGACTGACTCCAACTTAGCTTGCAAGAACTATGAGACACAGTGTGGCCATGTGGCCTTAATGAGAAAGACTGACTCCAGCTTAGCTTGCAAGAACTAAGAGACACAGTGTGGCCATGTGGCCTTAATGAGAGACTCACTCCAGCTTAGCTTGCAAGAACTAAGAGACAGTGTGGCCATGTAGCCTTAATGAGAGAGACTGACTCCAGCTTAGCTTGCAAGAACTAAGAGACACAGTGTGGCCATGTGGCCTTAATGAGAGAGACTGACTCCAGCTTAGCTTGCAAGAACTAAGAGACACAGTGTGGCCATGTGGCCTTAATGAGAGAGACTGATTCCAGCTTAACTTGCAAGAACTAAGCGACAGTGTGGCCATGTGGCCTTAATGAGAGAGACTGACTCCAGCTTAGCTTGCAAGAATTAAGAGACACAGTGTGCCCATGTGACCTTAATGAGAGAGACTGACTCCAGCTTACCTTGCAAGAACTAAGAGACACTGTGTGGCCATGTGGCCTTAATGAGAGAGACTGACTCAAGCTTAGCTTGCAAGAACTAAGAGACACAGTGTGGCCATGTGGCCTTAATGAGAGAGACTCACTCCAGCTTAGCTTGCAAGAACTAAGAGACACAGTGTGGCCATGTGGCCTTAATGAGAGAGACTGAATCCAGCTTAGCTTGCAAGAACTAAGAAACACAGTGTGGCCATGTGGCCTTAATGAGAGAGACTGACTCCAGCTTAGCTTGCAAGAACTAAGAGACACAGTGTGACCATGTGACCTTAATGAGAGAGACTGACTCCAGCTTAGCTTGCAAGAACTAAGAGACACTGTGTGGCCATGTGGCCTTAATGAGAGAGACTGACTCAAGCTTAGCTTGCAAGAACTAAGAGACACAGTGTGGCCATGTGGCCTTAATGAGAGAGACTCACTCCAGCTTAGCTTGCAAGAACTAAGAGACACAGTGTGGCCATGTGGCCTTAATGAGAGAGACTCACTCCAGCTTAGCTTGCAAGAACTAAGAGACACTGTGTGGCCATGTGGCCTTAATGAGAGACTCACTCCAGCTTAGCTTGCAAGAACTAAGAGACTCAGTGTGGCCATGTGGCCTTAATGAAAGAGACTGACTCCAACTTAGCTTGCAAGAACTATGAGACACAGTGTGGCCATGTGGCCTTAATGAGAAAGACTGACTCCAGCTTAGCTTGCAAGAACTAAGAGACACAGTGTGGCCATGTGGCCTTAATGAGAGACTCACTCCAGCTTAGCTTGCAAGAACTAAGAGACAGTGTGGCCATGTAGCCTTAATGAGAGAGACTGACTCCAGCTTAGCTTGCAAGAACTAAGAGACACAGTGTGGCCATGTGGCCTTAATGAGAGAGACTGACTCCAGCTTAGCTTGCAAGAACTAAGAGACACAGTGTGGCCATGTGGCCTTAATGAGAGAGACTGATTCCAGCTTAACTTGCAAGAACTAAGCGACAGTGTGGCCATGTGGCCTTAATGAGAGAGACTGACTCCAGCTTAGCTTGCAAGAATTAAGAGACACAGTGTGCCCATGTGACCTTAATGAGAGAGACTGACTCCAGCTTACCTTGCAAGAACTAAGAGACACTGTGTGGCCATGTGGCCTTAATGAGAGAGACTGACTCAAGCTTAGCTTGCAAGAACTAAGAGACACAGTGTGGCCATGTGGCCTTAATGAGAGAGACTCACTCCAGCTTAGCTTGCAAGAACTAAGAGACACAGTGTGGCCATGTGGCCTTAATGAGAGAGACTGAATCCAGCTTAGCTTGCAAGAACTAAGAGACACAGTGTGGCCATGTGGCCTTAATGAGAGAGACTGACTCCAGCTTAGCTTGCAAGAACTAAGAGACACAGTGTGACCATGTGACCTTAATGAGAGAGACTGACTCCAGCTTAGCTTGCAAGAACTAAGAGACACTGTGTGGCCATGTGGCCTTAATGAGAGAGACTGACTCAAGCTTAGCTTGCAAGAACTAAGAGACACAGTGTGGCCATGTGGCCTTAATGAGAGAGACTCACTCCAGCTTAGCTTGCAAGAACTAACAGACACTGTGTGGCCATGTGGCCTTAATGAGAGAGACTCACTCCAGCTTAGCTTGCAAGAACTAAGAGACACAGTGTGGCCATGTGGCCTTAATGAGAGAGACTGACTCCAGCTTACCTTGCAAGAACTAAGAGACACTGTGTGGCCATGTGGCCTTAATGAGAGAGACTGACTCAAGCTTAGCTTGCAAGAACTAAGAGACACAGTGTGGCCATGTGGCCTTAATGAGAGAGACTCACTCCAGCTTAGCTTGCAAGAACTAAGAGACACTGTGTGGCCATGTGGCCTTAATGAGAGAGACTCACTCCAGCTTAGCTTGCAAGAACTAAGAGACACAGTGTGGCCATGTGGCCTTAATGAGAGACTCACTCCAGCTTAGCTTGCAAGAACTAAGAGACAGTGTGGCCATGTAGCCTTAATGAGAGAGACTGACTCCAGCTTAGCTTGCAAGAACTAAGAGACACAGTGTGGCCATGTGGCCTTAATGAGAGAGACTGCCTCCAGCTTAGCTTGCAAGAACTAAGAGACACAGTGTGACCATGTGACCTTAATGAGAGAGACTGACTCCAGCTTAGCTTGCAAGAACTAAGAGACACTGTGTGGCCATGTGGCCTTAATGAGAGAGACTGACTCAAGCTTAGCTTGCAAGAACTAAGAGACACAGTGTGGCCATGTGGCCTTAATGAGAGAGACTCACTCCAGCTTAGCTTGCAAGAACTAAGAGACACTGTGTGGCCATGTGGCCTTAATGAGAGACTCACTCCAGCTTAGCTTGCAAGAACTAAGAGACTCAGTGTGGCCATGTGGCCTTAATGAAAGAGACTGACTCCAACTTAGCTTGCAAGAACTATGAGACACAGTGTGGCCATGTGGCCTTAATGAGAAAGACTGACTCCAGCTTAGCTTGCAAGAACTAAGAGACACAGTGTGGCCATGTGGCCTTAATGAGAGACTCACTCCAGCTTAGCTTGCAAGAACTAAGAGACAGTGTGGCCATGTAGCCTTAATGAGAGAGACTGACTCCAGCTTAGCTTGCAAGAACTAAGAGACACAGTGTGGCCATGTGGCCTTAATGAGAGAGACTGACTCCAGCTTAGCTTGCAAGAACTAAGAGACACAGTGTGGCCATGTGGCCTTAATGAGAGAGACTGATTCCAGCTTAACTTGCAAGAACTAAGCGACAGTGTGGCCATGTGGCCTTAATGAGAGAGACTGACTCCAGCTTAGCTTGCAAGAATTAAGAGACACAGTGTGCCCATGTGACCTTAATGAGAGAGACTGACTCCAGCTTACCTTGCAAGAACTAAGAGACACTGTGTGGCCATGTGGCCTTAATGAGAGAGACTGACTCAAGCTTAGCTTGCAAGAACTAAGAGACACAGTGTGGCCATGTGGCCTTAATGAGAGAGACTCACTCCAGCTTAGCTTGCAAGAACTAAGAGACACAGTGTGGCCATGTGGCCTTAATGAGAGAGACTGAATCCAGCTTAGCTTGCAAGAACTAAGAGACACAGTGTGGCCATGTGGCCTTAATGAGAGAGACTGACTCCAGCTTAGCTTGCAAGAACTAAGAGACACAGTGTGACCATGTGACCTTAATGAGAGAGACTGACTCCAGCTTAGCTTGCAAGAACTAAGAGACACTGTGTGGCCATGTGGCCTTAATGAGAGAGACTGACTCAAGCTTAGCTTGCAAGAACTAAGAGACACAGTGTGGCCATGTGGCCTTAATGAGAGAGACTCACTCCAGCTTAGCTTGCAAGAACTAAGAGACACTGTGTGGCCATGTGGCCTTAATGAGAGAGACTCACTCCAGCTTAGCTTGCAAGAACTAAGAGACACAGTGTGGCCATGTGGCCTTAATGAGAGACTCACTCCAGCTTAGCTTGCAAGAACTAAGAGACAGTGTGGCCATGTAGCCTTAATGAGAGAGACTGACTCCAGCTTAGCTTGCAAGAACTAAGAGACACAGTGTGGCCATGTGGCCTTAATGAGAGAGACTGCCTCCAGCTTAGCTTGCAAGAACTAAGAGACACAGTGTGACCATGTGACCTTAATGAGCGAGACTGACTCCAGCTTAGCTTGCAAGAACTAAGAGACACTGTGTGGCCATGTGGCCTTAATGAGAGAGACTGACTCAAGCTTAGCTTGCAAGAACTAAGAGACACAGTGTGGCCATGTGGCCTTAATGAGAGAGACTCACTCCAGCTTAGCTTGCAAGAACTAAGAGACACTGTGTGGCCATGTGGCCTTAATGAGAGACTCACTCCAGCTTAGCTTGCAAGAACTAAGAGACACAGTGTGGCCATGTGGCCTTAATGAGAGAGACTGACTCCAGCTTACCTTGCAAGAACTAAGAGACACTGTGTGGCCATGTGGCCTTAATGAGAGAGACTGACTCAAGCTTAGCTTGCAAGAACTAAGAGACACAGTGTGGCCATGTGGCCTTAATGAGAGAGACTCACTCCAGCTTAGCTTGCAAGAACTAAGAGACACTGTGTGGCCATGTGGCCTTAATGAGAGAGACTCACTCCAGCTTAGCTTGCAAGAACTAAGAGACACAGTGTGGCCATGTGGCCTTAATGAGAGACTCACTCCAGCTTAGCTTGCAAGAACTAAGAGACAGTGTGGCCATGTAGCCTTAATGAGAGAGACTGACTCCAGCTTAGCTTGCAAGAACTAAGAGACACAGTGTGGCCATGTGGCCTTAATGAGAGAGACTGCCTCCAGCTTAGCTTGCAAGAACTAAGAGACACAGTGTGACCATGTGACCTTAATGAGAGAGACTGACTCCAGCTTAGCTTGCAAGAACTAAGAGACACTGTGTGGCCATGTGGCCTTAATGAGAGAGACTGACTCAAGCTTAGCTTGCAAGAACTAAGAGACACAGTGTGGCCATGTGGCCTTAATGAGAGAGACTCACTCCAGCTTAGCTTGCAAGAACTAAGAGACACTGTGTGGCCATGTGGCCTTAATGAGAGACTCACTCCAGCTTAGCTTGCAAGAACTAAGAGACTCAGTGTGGCCATGTGGCCTTAATGAAAGAGACTGACTCCAACTTAGCTTGCAAGAACTATGAGACACAGTGTGGCCATGTGGCCTTAATGAGAAAGACTGACTCCAGCTTAGCTTGCAAGAACTAAGAGACACAGTGTGGCCATGTGGCCTTAATGAGAGACTCACTCCAGCTTAGCTTGCAAGAACTAAGAGACAGTGTGGCCATGTAGCCTTAATGAGAGAGACTGACTCCAGCTTAGCTTGCAAGAACTAAGAGACACAGTGTGGCCATGTGGCCTTAATGAGAGAGACTGACTCCAGCTTAGCTTGCAAGAACTAAGAGACACAGTGTGGCCATGTGGCCTTAATGAGAGAGACTGATTCCAGCTTAACTTGCAAGAACTAAGCGACAGTGTGGCCATGTGGCCTTAATGAGAGAGACTGACTCCAGCTTAGCTTGCAAGAATTAAGAGACACAGTGTGCCCATGTGACCTTAATGAGAGAGACTGACTCCAGCTTACCTTGCAAGAACTAAGAGACACTGTGTGGCCATGTGGCCTTAATGAGAGAGACTGACTCAAGCTTAGCTTGCAAGAACTAAGAGACACAGTGTGGCCATGTGGCCTTAATGAGAGAGACTCACTCCAGCTTAGCTTGCAAGAACTAAGAGACACAGTGTGGCCATGTGGCCTTAATGAGAGAGACTGAATCCAGCTTAGCTTGCAAGAACTAAGAGACACAGTGTGGCCATGTGGCCTTAATGAGAGAGACTGACTCCAGCTTAGCTTGCAAGAACTAAGAGACACAGTGTGACCATGTGACCTTAATGAGAGAGACTGACTCCAGCTTAGCTTGCAAGAACTAAGAGACACTGTGTGGCCATGTGGCCTTAATGAGAGAGACTGACTCAAGCTTAGCTTGCAAGAACTAAGAGACACAGTGTGGCCATGTGGCCTTAATGAGAGAGACTCACTCCAGCTTAGCTTGCAAGAACTAAGAGACACTGTGTGGCCATGTGGCCTTAATGAGAGAGACTCACTCCAGCTTAGCTTGCAAGAACTAAGAGACACAGTGTGGCCATGTGGCCTTAATGAGAGACTCACTCCAGCTTAGCTTGCAAGAACTAAGAGACAGTGTGGCCATGTAGCCTTAATGAGAGAGACTGACTCCAGCTTAGCTTGCAAGAACTAAGAGACACAGTGTGGCCATGTGGCCTTAATGAGAGAGACTGCCTCCAGCTTAGCTTGCAAGAACTAAGAGACACAGTGTGACCATGTGACCTTAATGAGCGAGACTGACTCCAGCTTAGCTTGCAAGAACTAAGAGACACTGTGTGGCCATGTGGCCTTAATGAGAGAGACTGACTCAAGCTTAGCTTGCAAGAACTAAGAGACACAGTGTGGCCATGTGGCCTTAATGAGAGAGACTCACTCCAGCTTAGCTTGCAAGAACTAAGAGACACTGTGTGGCCATGTGGCCTTAATGAGAGACTCACTCCAGCTTAGCTTGCAAGAACTAAGAGACTCAGTGTGGCCATGTGGCCTTAATGAAAGAGACTGACTCCAACTTAGCTTGCAAGAACTATGAGACACAGTGTGGCCATGTGGCCTTAATGAGAAAGACTGACTCCAGCTTAGCTTGCAAGAACTAAGAGACACAGTGTGGCCATGTGGCCTTAATGAGAGACTCACTCCAGCTTAGCTTGCAAGAACTAAGAGACAGTGTGGCCATGTAGCCTTAATGAGAGAGACTGACTCCAGCTTAGCTTGCAAGAACTAAGAGACACAGTGTGGCCATGTGGCCTTAATGAGAGAGACTGACTCCAGCTTAGCTTGCAAGAACTAAGAGACACAGTGTGGCCATGTGGCCTTAATGAGAGAGACTGATTCCAGCTTAACTTGCAAGAACTAAGCGACAGTGTGGCCATGTGGCCTTAATGAGAGAGACTGACTCCAGCTTAGCTTGCAAGAATTAAGAGACACAGTGTGCCCATGTGACCTTAATGAGAGAGACTGACTCCAGCTTACCTTGCAAGAACTAAGAGACACTGTGTGGCCATGTGGCCTTAATGAGAGAGACTGACTCAAGCTTAGCTTGCAAGAACTAAGAGACACAGTGTGGCCATGTGGCCTTAATGAGAGAGACTCACTCCAGCTTAGCTTGCAAGAACTAAGAGACACAGTGTGGCCATGTGGCCTTAATGAGAGAGACTGAATCCAGCTTAGCTTGCAAGAACTAAGAGACACAGTGTGGCCATGTGGCCTTAATGAGAGAGACTGACTCCAGCTTAGCTTGCAAGAACTAAGAGACACAGTGTGACCATGTGACCTTAATGAGAGAGACTGACTCCAGCTTAGCTTGCAAGAACTAAGAGACACTGTGTGGCCATGTGGCCTTAATGAGAGAGACTGACTCAAGCTTAGCTTGCAAGAACTAAGAGACACAGTGTGGCCATGTGGCCTTAATGAGAGAGACTCACTCCAGCTTAGCTTGCAAGAACTAACAGACACTGTGTGGCCATGTGGCCTTAATGAGAGAGACTCACTCCAGCTTAGCTTGCAAGAACTAAGAGACACAGTGTGGCCATGTGGCCTTAATGAGAGAGACTGACTCCAGCTTACCTTGCAAGAACTAAGAGACACTGTGTGGCCATGTGGCCTTAATGAGAGAGACTGACTCAAGCTTAGCTTGCAAGAACTAAGAGACACAGTGTGGCCATGTGGCCTTAATGAGAGAGACTCACTCCAGCTTAGCTTGCAAGAACTAAGAGACACTGTGTGGCCATGTGGCCTTAATGAGAGAGACTCACTCCAGCTTAGCTTGCAAGAACTAAGAGACACAGTGTGGCCATGTGGCCTTAATGAGAGACTCACTCCAGCTTAGCTTGCAAGAACTAAGAGACAGTGTGGCCATGTAGCCTTAATGAGAGAGACTGACTCCAGCTTAGCTTGCAAGAACTAAGAGACACAGTGTGGCCATGTGGCCTTAATGAGAGAGACTGCCTCCAGCTTAGCTTGCAAGAACTAAGAGACACAGTGTGACCATGTGACCTTAATGAGAGAGACTGACTCCAGCTTAGCTTGCAAGAACTAAGAGACACTGTGTGGCCATGTGGCCTTAATGAGAGAGACTGACTCAAGCTTAGCTTGCAAGAACTAAGAGACACAGTGTGGCCATGTGGCCTTAATGAGAGAGACTCACTCCAGCTTAGCTTGCAAGAACTAAGAGACACTGTGTGGCCATGTGGCCTTAATGAGAGACTCACTCCAGCTTAGCTTGCAAGAACTAAGAGACTCAGTGTGGCCATGTGGCCTTAATGAAAGAGACTGACTCCAACTTAGCTTGCAAGAACTATGAGACACAGTGTGGCCATGTGGCCTTAATGAGAAAGACTGACTCCAGCTTAGCTTGCAAGAACTAAGAGACACAGTGTGGCCATGTGGCCTTAATGAGAGACTCACTCCAGCTTAGCTTGCAAGAACTAAGAGACAGTGTGGCCATGTAGCCTTAATGAGAGAGACTGACTCCAGCTTAGCTTGCAAGAACTAAGAGACACAGTGTGGCCATGTGGCCTTAATGAGAGAGACTGACTCCAGCTTAGCTTGCAAGAACTAAGAGACACAGTGTGGCCATGTGGCCTTAATGAGAGAGACTGATTCCAGCTTAACTTGCAAGAACTAAGCGACAGTGTGGCCATGTGGCCTTAATGAGAGAGACTGACTCCAGCTTAGCTTGCAAGAATTAAGAGACACAGTGTGCCCATGTGACCTTAATGAGAGAGACTGACTCCAGCTTACCTTGCAAGAACTAAGAGACACTGTGTGGCCATGTGGCCTTAATGAGAGAGACTGACTCAAGCTTAGCTTGCAAGAACTAAGAGACACAGTGTGGCCATGTGGCCTTAATGAGAGAGACTCACTCCAGCTTAGCTTGCAAGAACTAAGAGACACAGTGTGGCCATGTGGCCTTAATGAGAGAGACTGAATCCAGCTTAGCTTGCAAGAACTAAGAGACACAGTGTGGCCATGTGGCCTTAATGAGAGAGACTGACTCCAGCTTAGCTTGCAAGAACTAAGAGACACAGTGTGACCATGTGACCTTAATGAGAGAGACTGACTCCAGCTTAGCTTGCAAGAACTAAGAGACACTGTGTGGCCATGTGGCCTTAATGAGAGAGACTGACTCAAGCTTAGCTTGCAAGAACTAAGAGACACAGTGTGGCCATGTGGCCTTAATGAGAGAGACTCACTCCAGCTTAGCTTGCAAGAACTAACAGACACTGTGTGGCCATGTGGCCTTAATGAGAGAGACTCACTCCAGCTTAGCTTGCAAGAACTAAGAGACACAGTGTGGCCATGTGGCCTTAATGAGAGACTCACTCCAGCTTAGCTTGCAAGAACTAAGAGACAGTGTGGCCATGTAGCCTTAATGAGAGAGACTGACTCCAGCTTAGCTTGCAAGAACTAAGAGAGACAGTGTGGCCATGTGGCCTTAATGAGAGAGACTGCCTCCAGCTTAGCTTGCAAGAACTAAGAGACAGTGTGGCCATGTGGCCTTAATGAGAGAGACTGATTCCAGCTTAACTTGCAGGAACAAAGCGACGCAGTGTGGCCATGTGGCCTTAATGAGAGAGACTCACTCCAGCTTAGCTTGCAAGAACTAAGAGACACAGTGTGGCCATGTGGCCTTAATGAGAGAGACTGATTCCAGCTTAGCTTGCAAGAACTAAGAGACAGTGTGACCATGTGGCCTTAATGAGAGAGACTGACTCCAGCTTACCTTGCAAGAACTAAGAGACAGTGTGGCCATGTAGCCTTAATGAGAGAAACTGACTCCAGCTTAGCTTGCAAGAACTAAGAGACACAGTGTGGCCATGTGGCCTTAATGAGAGAGACTGCCTCCAGCTTAGCTTGCAAGAACTAAGAGACACAGTGTGGCCATGTGGCCTTAATGAGAGAGACTGATTCCAGCTTAACTTGCAAGAACTAAGCGACACAGTGTGGCCATGTGGCCTTAATGAGAGAGACTGACTCCAGCTTAGCTTGCAAGAACTAAGAGACACTGTGTGGCCATGTGGCCTTAATGAGAGAGACTGACTCAAGCTTAGCTTGCAAGAACTAAGAGACACAGTGTGGCCATGTGGCTTTAATGAGAGAGACTCACTCCAGCTTAGCTTGCAAGAACTAAGAGACACTGTGTGGCCATGTGGCCTTAATGAGAGAGACTCACTCCAGCTTAGCTTGCAAGAACTAAGAAACACAGTGTGGCCATGTGGCCTTAATGAGAGACTCACTCCAGCTTAGCTTGCAAGAACTAAGAGACAGTGTGTGGCCATGTGGCCTTAATGAGAGAGACTCACTCCAGCTTAGCTTGCAAGAACTAAGAGACACAGTGTGGCCATGTGGCCTTAATGAGAGAGACTCATTCCAGCTTAGCTTGCAAGAACTAAGAGACAGTGTGGCCATGTGGCCTTAATGAGAGAGACTGACTCCAGCTTAGCTTGCAAGAACTAAGAGACACAGTGTGCCCATGTGACCTTAATGAGAGAGACTGACTCCAGCTTACCTTGCAAGAACTAAGAGACACTGTGTGGCCATGTGGCCTTAATGAGAGAGACTGACTCAAGCTTAGCTTGCAAGAACTAAGAGACACAGTGTGGCCATGTGGCCTTAATGAGAGAGACTCACTCCTGCTTAGCTTGCAAGAACTAAGAGACACTGTGTGGCCATGTGGCCTTAATGAGAGAGACTGATTCCAGCTTAGCTTGCAAGAACTAAGAGACACAGTGTGGCCATGTGGCCTTAATGAGAGAGACTGACTCCAGCTTAGCTTGCAAGAACTAAGAGACACAGTGTGACCATGTGACCTTAATGAGAGAGACTGACTCCAGCTTAGCTTGCAAGAACTAAGAGACACTGTGTGGCCATGTGGCCTTAATGAGAGAGACTGACTCAAGCTTAGCTTGCAAGAACTAAGAGACACAGTGTGGCCATGTGGCCTTAATGAGAGAGACTGATTCCAGCTTAACTTGCAAGAACTAAGAGACACAGTGTGGCCATGTGGCCTTAATGAGAGAGACTGACTCCAGCTTAGCTTGCAAGAACTAAGAGACACAGTGTGCCCATGTGACCTTAATGAGAGAGACTGACTCCAGCTTACCTTGCATGAACTAAAGAGACACTGTGTGGCCATGTGGCCTTAATGAGAGAGACTGACTCAAGCTTAGCTTGCAAGAACTAAGAGACACAGTGTGGCCATGTGGCCTTAATGAGAGAGACTCACTCCAGCTTAGCTTGCAAGAACTAAGAGACACTGTGTGGCCATGTGGCCTTAATGAGAGAGACTCACTCCAGCTTAGCTTGCAAGAACTAAGAGACACAGTGTGGCCATGTGGCCTTAATGAGAGAGACTGATTCCAGCTTAGCTTGCAAGAACTAAGAGACAGTGTGGCCATGTGGCCTTAATGAGAGAGACTGACTCCAGCTTAGCTTGCAAGAACTAAGAGACACAGTGTGCCCATGTGACCTTAATGAGAGAGACTGACTCCAGCTTACCTTGCAAGAACTAAGAGACACTGTGTGGCCATGTGGCCTTAATGAGAGAGACTGACTCAAGCTTAGCTTGCAAGAACTAAGAGACACAGTGTGGCCATGTGGCCTTAATGAGAGAGACTCACTCCAGCTTAGCTTGCAAGAACTAAGAGACACTGTGTGGCCATGTGGCCTTAATGAGAGAGACTCACTCCAGCTTAGCTTGCAAAAACTAAGAGACAGTGTGGCCATGTGGCCTTAATGAGAGAGACTGACTCCAGCTTAGCTTGCAAGAACTAAGAAACACAGTGTGGCCATGTGGCCTTAATGAGAGACTCACTCCAGCTTAGCTTGCAAGAACTAAGAGACAGTGTGTGGCCATGTGGCCTTAATGAGAGAGACTCACTCCAGCTTAGCTTGCAAGAACTAAGAGACACTGTGTGGCCATGTGGCCTTAATGAGAGAGACTGACTCAAGCTTAGCTTGCAAGAACTAAGAGACACAGTGTGGCCATGTGGCCTTAATGAGAGAGACTCACTCCAGCTTAGCTTGCAAGAACTAAGAGACACTGTGTGGCCATGTGGCCTTAATGAGAGACTCACTCCAGCTTAGCTTGCAAGAACTAAGAGACTCAGTGTGGCCATGTGGCCTTAATGAAAGAGACTGACTCCAACTTAGCTTGCAAGAACTATGAGACACAGTGTGGCCATGTGGCCTTAATGAGAAAGACTGACTCCAGCTTAGCTTGCAAGAACTAAGAGACACAGTGTGGCCATGTGGCCTTAATGAGAGACTCACTCCAGCTTAGCTTGCAAGAACTAAGAGACAGTGTGGCCATGTAGCCTTAATGAGAGAGACTGACTCCAGCTTAGCTTGCAAGAACTAAGAGACACAGTGTGGCCATGTGGCCTTAATGAGAGAGACTGACTCCAGCTTAGCTTGCAAGAACTAAGAGACACAGTGTGGCCATGTGGCCTTAATGAGAGAGACTGATTCCAGCTTAACTTGCAAGAACTAAGCGACAGTGTGGCCATGTGGCCTTAATGAGAGAGACTGACTCCAGCTTAGCTTGCAAGAATTAAGAGACACAGTGTGCCCATGTGACCTTAATGAGAGAGACTGACTCCAGCTTACCTTGCAAGAACTAAGAGACACTGTGTGGCCATGTGGCCTTAATGAGAGAGACTGACTCAAGCTTAGCTTGCAAGAACTAAGAGACACAGTGTGGCCATGTGGCCTTAATGAGAGAGACTCACTCCAGCTTAGCTTGCAAGAACTAAGAGACACAGTGTGGCCATGTGGCCTTAATGAGAGAGACTGAATCCAGCTTAGCTTGCAAGAACTAAGAGACACAGTGTGGCCATGTGGCCTTAATGAGAGAGACTGACTCCAGCTTAGCTTGCAAGAACTAAGAGACACAGTGTGACCATGTGACCTTAATGAGAGAGACTGACTCCAGCTTAGCTTGCAAGAACTAAGAGACACTGTGTGGCCATGTGGCCTTAATGAGAGAGACTGACTCAAGCTTAGCTTGCAAGAACTAAGAGACACAGTGTGGCCATGTGGCCTTAATGAGAGAGACTCACTCCAGCTTAGCTTGCAAGAACTAACAGACACTGTGTGGCCATGTGGCCTTAATGAGAGAGACTCACTCCAGCTTAGCTTGCAAGAACTAAGAGACACAGTGTGGCCATGTGGCCTTAATGAGAGACTCACTCCAGCTTAGCTTGCAAGAACTAAGAGACAGTGTGGCCATGTAGCCTTAATGAGAGAGACTGACTCCAGCTTAGCTTGCAAGAACTAAGAGAGACAGTGTGGCCATGTGGCCTTAATGAGAGAGACTGCCTCCAGCTTAGCTTGCAAGAACTAAGAGACAGTGTGGCCATGTGGCCTTAATGAGAGAGACTGATTCCAGCTTAACTTGCAGGAACAAAGCGACGCAGTGTGGCCATGTGGCCTTAATGAGAGAGACTCACTCCAGCTTAGCTTGCAAGAACTAAGAGACACAGTGTGGCCATGTGGCCTTAATGAGAGAGACTGATTCCAGCTTAGCTTGCAAGAACTAAGAGACAGTGTGACCATGTGGCCTTAATGAGATAGACTGACTCCAGCTTACCTTGCAAGAACTAAGAGACAGTGTGGCCATGTAGCCTTAATGAGAGAAACTGACTCCAGCTTAGCTTGCAAGAACTAAGAGACACAGTGTGGCCATGTGGCCTTAATGAGAGAGACTGCCTCCAGCTTAGCTTGCAAGAACTAAGAGACACAGTGTGGCCATGTGGCCTTAATGAGAGAGACTGATTCCAGCTTAACTTGCAAGAACTAAGCGACACAGTGTGGCCATGTGGCCTTAATGAGAGAGACTGACTCCAGCTTAGCTTGCAAGAACTAAGAGACACTGTGTGGCCATGTGGCCTTAATGAGAGAGACTGACTCAAGCTTAGCTTGCAAGAACTAAGAGACACAGTGTGGCCATGTGGCTTTAATGAGAGAGACTCACTCCAGCTTAGCTTGCAAGAACTAAGAGACACTGTGTGGCCATGTGGCCTTAATGAGAGAGACTCACTCCAGCTTAGCTTGCAAGAACTAAGAAACACAGTGTGGCCATGTGGCCTTAATGAGAGACTCACTCCAGCTTAGCTTGCAAGAACTAAGAGACAGTGTGTGGCCATGTGGCCTTAATGAGAGAGACTCACTCCAGCTTAGCTTGCAAGAACTAAGAGACACAGTGTGGCCATGTGGCCTTAATGAGAGAGACTCATTCCAGCTTAGCTTGCAAGAACTAAGAGACAGTGTGGCCATGTGGCCTTAATGAGAGAGACTGACTCCAGCTTAGCTTGCAAGAACTAAGAGACACAGTGTGCCCATGTGACCTTAATGAGAGAGACTGACTCCAGCTTACCTTGCAAGAACTAAGAGACACTGTGTGGCCATGTGGCCTTAATGAGAGAGACTGACTCAAGCTTAGCTTGCAAGAACTAAGAGACACAGTGTGGCCATGTGGCCTTAATGAGAGAGACTCACTCCTGCTTAGCTTGCAAGAACTAAGAGACACTGTGTGGCCATGTGGCCTTAATGAGAGAGACTGATTCCAGCTTAGCTTGCAAGAACTAAGAGACACAGTGTGGCCATGTGGCCTTAATGAGAGAGACTGACTCCAGCTTAGCTTGCAAGAACTAAGAGACACAGTGTGACCATGTGACCTTAATGAGAGAGACTGACTCCAGCTTAGCTTGCAAGAACTAAGAGACACTGTGTGGCCATGTGGCCTTAATGAGAGAGACTGACTCAAGCTTAGCTTGCAAGAACTAAGAGACACAGTGTGGCCATGTGGCCTTAATGAGAGAGACTGATTCCAGCTTAACTTGCAAGAACTAAGAGACACAGTGTGGCCATGTGGCCTTAATGAGAGAGACTGACTCCAGCTTAGCTTGCAAGAACTAAGAGACACAGTGTGCCCATGTGACCTTAATGAGAGAGACTGACTCCAGCTTACCTTGCATGAACTAAAGAGACACTGTGTGGCCATGTGGCCTTAATGAGAGAGACTGACTCAAGCTTAGCTTGCAAGAACTAAGAGACACAGTGTGGCCATGTGGCCTTAATGAGAGAGACTCACTCCAGCTTAGCTTGCAAGAACTAAGAGACACTGTGTGGCCATGTGGCCTTAATGAGAGAGACTCACTCCAGCTTAGCTTGCAAGAACTAAGAGACACAGTGTGGCCATGTGGCCTTAATGAGAGAGACTGATTCCAGCTTAGCTTGCAAGAACTAAGAGACAGTGTGGCCATGTGGCCTTAATGAGAGAGACTGACTCCAGCTTAGCTTGCAAGAACTAAGAGACACAGTGTGCCCATGTGACCTTAATGAGAGAGACTGACTCCAGCTTACCTTGCAAGAACTAAGAGACACTGTGTGGCCATGTGGCCTTAATGAGAGAGACTGACTCAAGCTTAGCTTGCAAGAACTAAGAGACACAGTGTGGCCATGTGGCCTTAATGAGAGAGACTCACTCCAGCTTAGCTTGCAAGAACTAAGAGACACTGTGTGGCCATGTGGCCTTAATGAGAGAGACTCACTCCAGCTTAGCTTGCAAAAACTAAGAGACAGTGTGGCCATGTGGCCTTAATGAGAGAGACTGACTCCAGCTTAGCTTGCAAGAACTAAGAAACACAGTGTGGCCATGTGGCCTTAATGAGAGACTCACTCCAGCTTAGCTTGCAAGAACTAAGAGACAGTGTGTGGCCATGTGGCCTTAATGAGAGAGACTCACTCCAGCTTAGCTTGCAAGAACTAAGAGACACAGTGTGGCCATGTGGCCTTAATGAGAGAGACTCATTCCAGCTTAGCTTGCAAGAACTAAGAGACAGTGTGGCCATGTGGCCTTAATGAGAGAGACTGACTCCAGCTTAGCTTGCAAGAACTAAGAGACACAGTGTGACCATGTGACCTTAATGAGAGAGACTGACTCCAGCTTACCTTGCAAGAACTAAGAGACACTGTGTGGCCATGTGGCCTTAATGAGAGAGACTGACTCAAGCTTAGCTTGCAAGAACTAAGAGACACAGTGTGGCCATGTGGCCTTAATGAGAGAGACTCACTCCAGCTTAGCTTGCAAGAACTAACAGACACTGTGTGGCCATGTGGCCTTAATGAGAGAGACTCACTCCAGCTTAGCTTGCAAGAACTAAGAGACAGTGTGGCCATGTGGCCTTAATGAGAGACTCACTCCAGCTTAGCTTGCAAGAACTAAGAGACAGTGTGGCCATGTAGCCTTAATGAGAGAGATTGACTCCAGCTTAGCTTGCAAGAACTAAGAGAGACAGTGTGGCCATGTGGCCTTAATGAGAGAGACTGCCTCCAGCTTAGCTTGCAAGAACTAAGAGACAGTGTGGCCATGTGGCCTTAATGAGAGAGACTGATTCCAGCTTAACTTGCAGGAACAAAGCGACGCAGTGTGGCCATGTGGCCTTAATGAGAGAGACTCACTCCAGCTTAGCTTGCAAGAACTAAGAGACACAGTGTGGCCATGTGGCCTTAATGAGAGAGACTGATTCCAGCTTAGCTTGCAAGAACTAAGAGACAGTGTGACCATGTGGCCTTAATGAGAGAGACTGACTCCAGCTTACCTTGCAAGAACTAAGAGACAGTGTGGCCATGTAGCCTTAATGAGAGAGACTGACTCCAGCTTAGCTTGCAAGAACTAAGAGACACAGTGTGGCCATGTGGCCTTAATGAGAGAGACTGCCTCCAGCTTAGCTTGCAAGAACTAAGAGACACAGTGTGGCCATGTGGCCTTAATGAGAGAGACTGATTCCAGCTTAACTTGCAAGAACTAAGCGACACAGTGTGGCCATGTGGCCTTAATGAGAGAGACTGACTCCAGCTTAGCTTGCAAGAACTAAGAGACACTGTGTGGCCATGTGGCCTTAATGAGAGAGACTGACTCAAGCTTAGCTTGCAAGAACTAAGAGACACAGTGTGGCCATGTGGCTTTAATGAGAGAGACTCACTCCAGCTTAGCTTGCAAGAACTAAGAGACACTGTGTGGCCATGTGGCCTTAATGAGAGAGACTCACTCCAGCTTAGCTTGCAAGAACTAAGAAACACAGTGTGGCCATGTGGCCTTAATGAGAGACTCACTCCAGCTTAGCTTGCAAGAACTAAGAGACAGTGTGTGGCCATGTGGCCTTAATGAGAGAGACTCACTCCAGCTTAGCTTGCAAGAACTAAGAGACACAGTGTGGCCATGTGGCCTTAATGAGAGAGACTCATTCCAGCTTAGCTTGCAAGAACTAAGAGACAGTGTGGCCATGTGGCCTTAATGAGAGAGACTGACTCCAGCTTAGCTTGCAAGAACTAAGAGACACAGTGTGCCCATGTGACCTTAATGAGAGAGACTGACTCCAGCTTACCTTGCAAGAACTAAGAGACACTGTGTGGCCATGTGGCCTTAATGAGAGAGACTGACTCAAGCTTAGCTTGCAAGAACTAAGAGACACAGTGTGGCCATGTGGCCTTAATGAGAGAGACTCACTCCAGCTTAGCTTGCAAGAACTAAGAGACACTGTGTGGCCATGTGGCCTTAATGAGAGAGACTGATTCCAGCTTAGCTTGCAAGAACTAAGAGACACAGTGTGGCCATGTGGCCTTAATGAGAGAGACTGACTCCAGCTTAGCTTGCAAGAACTAAGAGACACAGTGTGACCATGTGACCTTAATGAGAGAGACTGACTCCAGCTTAGCTTGCAAGAACTAAGAGACACTGTGTGGCCATGTGGCCTTAATGAGAGAGACTGACTCAAGCTTAGCTTGCAAGAACTAAGAGACACAGTGTGGCCATGTGGCCTTAATGAGAGAGACTGATTCCAGCTTAACTTGCAAGAACTAAGAGACACAGTGTGGCCATGTGGCCTTAATGAGAGAGACTGACTCCAGCTTAGCTTGCAAGAACTAAGAGACACAGTGTGCCCATGTGACCTTAATGAGAGAGACTGACTCCAGCTTACCTTGCATGAACTAAAGAGACACTGTGTGGCCATGTGGCCTTAATGAGAGAGACTGACTCAAGCTTAGCTTGCAAGAACTAAGAGACACAGTGTGGCCATGTGGCCTTAATGAGAGAGACTCACTCCAGCTTAGCTTGCAAGAACTAAGAGACACTGTGTGGCCATGTGGCCTTAATGAGAGAGACTCACTCCAGCTTAGCTTGCAAGAACTAAGAGACACAGTGTGGCCATGTGGCCTTAATGAGAGAGACTGATTCCAGCTTAACTTGCAAGAACTAAGAGACAGTGTGGCCATGTGGCCTTAATGAGAGAGACTGACTCCAGCTTAGCTTGCAAGAACTAAGAGACACAGTGTGCCCATGTGACCTTAATGAGAGAGACTGACTCCAGCTTACCTTGCAAGAACTAAGAGACACTGTGTGGCCATGTGGCCTTAATGAGAGAGACTGACTCAAGCTTAGCTTGCAAGAACTAAGAGACACAGTGTGGCCATGTGGCCTTAATGAGAGAGACTCACTCCAGCTTAGCTTGCAAGAACTAAGAGACACTGTGTGGCCATGTGGCCTTAATGAGAGAGACTCACTCCAGCTTAGCTTGCAAGAACTAAGAGACAGTGTGGCCATGTGGCCTTAATGAGAGAGACTGACTCCAGCTTAGCTTGCAAGAACTAAGAAACACAGTGTGGCCATGTGGCCTTAATGAGAGACTCACTCCAGCTTAGCTTGCAAGAACTAAGAGACAGTGTGTGGCCATGTGGCCTTAATGAGAGAGACTCACTCCAGCTTAGCTTGCAAGAACTAAGAGACACAGTGTGGCCATGTGGCCTTAATGAGAGAGACTCATTCCAGCTTAGCTTGCAAGAACTAAGAGACACTGTGTGGCCATGTGGCCTTAATGAGAGAGACTGATTCCAGCTTAGCTTGCAAGAACTAAGAGACACAGTGTGGCCATGTGGCCTTAATGAGAGAGACTGACTCCAGCTTAGCTTGCAAGAACTAAGAGACACAGTGTGACCATGTGACCTTAATGAGAGAGACTGACTCCAGCTTAGCTTGCAAGAACTAAGAGACACTGTGTGGCCATGTGGCCTTAATGAGAGAGACTGACTCAAGCTTAGCTTGCAAGAACTAAGAGACACAGTGTGGCCATGTGGCCTTAATGAGAGAGACTGATTCCAGCTTAACTTGCAAGAACTAAGAGACACAGTGTGGCCATGTGGCCTTAATGAGAGAGACTGACTCCAGCTTAGCTTGCAAGAACTAAGAGACACAGTGTGCCCATGTGACCTTAATGAGAGAGACTGACTCCAGCTTACCTTGCATGAACTAAAGAGACACTGTGTGGCCATGTGGCCTTAATGAGAGAGACTGACTTAAGCTTAGCTTGCAAGAACTAAGAGACACAGTGTGGCCATGTGGCCTTAATGAGAGAGAATCACTCCAGCTTAGCTTGCAAGAACTAAGAGACACTGTGTGGCCATGTGGCCTTAATGAGAGAGACTCACTCCAGCTTAGCTTGCAAGAACTAAGAGACACAGTGTGGCCATGTGGCCTTAATGAGAGAGACTGATTCCAGCTTAGCTTGCAAGAACTAAGAGACAGTGTGGCCATGTGGCCTTAATGAGAGAGACTGACTCCAGCTTAGCTTGCAAGAACTAAGAGACACAGTGTGCCCATGTGACCTTAATGAGAGAGACTGACTCCAGCTTACCTTGCAAGAACTAAGAGACACTGTGTGGCCATGTGGCCTTAATGAGAGAGACTGACTCAAGCTTAGCTTGCAAGAACTAAGAGACACAGTGTGGCCATGTGGCCTTAATGAGAGAGACTCACTCCAGCTTAGCTTGCAAGAACTAAGAGACACTGTGTGGCCATGTGGCCTTAATGAGAGAGACTGACTCCAGCTTAGCTTGCAAGAACTAAGAGACAGTGTGGCCATGTGGCCTTAATGAGAGAGACTGACTCCAGCTTAGCTTGCAAGAACTAAGAGACACAGTGTGGCCATGTGGCCTTAATGAGAGAGACTGACTCCAGCTTAGCTTGCAAGAACTAAGAGACACAGTGTGGCCATGTGGCCTTAATGAGAGAGACTGCCTCCAGCTTAGCTTGCAAGAACTAAGAGACAGTGTGGCCATGTGGCCTTAATGAGAGAGACTGATTCCAGCTTAACTTGCAGGAACAAAGCGACGCAGTGTGGCCATGTGGCCTTAATGAGAGAGACTCACTCCAGCTTAGCTTGCAAGAACTAAGAGACACAGTGTGGCCATGTGGCCTTAATGAGAGAGACTGATTCCAGCTTAGCTTGCAAGAACTAAGAGACAGTGTGACCATGTGGCCTTAATGAGAGAGACTGACTCCAGCTTACCTTGCAAGAACTAAGAGACAGTGTGGCCATGTAGCCTTAATGAGAGAGACTGACTCCAGCTTAGCTTGCAAGAACTAAGAGACACAGTGTGGCCATGTGGCCTTAATGAGAGAGACTGCCTCCAGCTTAGCTTGCAAGAACTAAGAGACACAGTGTGGCCATGTGGCCTTAATGAGAGAGACTGATTCCAGCTTAACTTGCAAGAACTAAGCGACACAGTGTGGCCATGTGGCCTTAATGAGAGAGACTGACTCCAGCTTAGCTTGCAAGAACTAAGAGACACTGTGTGGCCATGTGGCCTTAATGAGAGAGACTGACTCAAGCTTAGCTTGCAAGAACTAAGAGACACAGTGTGGCCATGTGGCTTTAATGAGAGAGACTCACTCCAGCTTAGCTTGCAAGAACTAAGAGACACTGTGTGGCCATGTGGCCTTAATGAGAGAGACTCACTCCAGCTTAGCTTGCAAGAACTAAGAAACACAGTGTGGCCATGTGGCCTTAATGAGAGACTCACTCCAGCTTAGCTTGCAAGAACTAAGAGACAGTGTGTGGCCATGTGGCCTTAATGAGAGAGACTCACTCCAGCTTAGCTTGCAAGAACTAAGAGACACAGTGTGGCCATGTGGCCTTAATGAGAGAGACTCATTCCAGCTTAGCTTGCAAGAACTAAGAGACAGTGTGGCCATGTGGCCTTAATGAGAGAGACTGACTCCAGCTTAGCTTGCAAGAACTAAGAGACACAGTGTGCCCATGTGACCTTAATGAGAGAGACTGACTCCAGCTTACCTTGCAAGAACTAAGAGACACTGTGTGGCCATGTGGCCTTAATGAGAGAGACTGACTCAAGCTTAGCTTGCAAGAACTAAGAGACACAGTGTGGCCATGTGGCCTTAATGAGAGAGACTCACTCCAGCTTAGCTTGCAAGAACTAAGAGACACTGTGTGGCCATGTGGCCTTAATGAGAGAGACTGATTCCAGCTTAGCTTGCAAGAACTAAGAGACACAGTGTGGCCATGTGGCCTTAATGAGAGAGACTGACTCCAGCTTAGCTTGCAAGAACTAAGAGACACAGTGTGACCATGTGACCTTAATGAGAGAGACTGACTCCAGCTTAGCTTGCAAGAACTAAGAGACACTGTGTGGCCATGTGGCCTTAATGAGAGAGACTGACTCAAGCTTAGCTTGCAAGAACTAAGAGACACAGTGTGGCCATGTGGCCTTAATGAGAGAGACTGATTCCAGCTTAACTTGCAAGAACTAAGAGACACAGTGTGGCCATGTGGCCTTAATGAGAGAGACTGACTCCAGCTTAGCTTGCAAGAACTAAGAGACACAGTGTGCCCATGTGACCTTAATGAGAGAGACTGACTCCAGCTTACCTTGCATGAACTAAAGAGACACTGTGTGGCCATGTGGCCTTAATGAGAGAGACTGACTCAAGCTTAGCTTGCAAGAACTAAGAGACACAGTGTGGCCATGTGGCCTTAATGAGAGAGACTCACTCCAGCTTAGCTTGCAAGAACTAAGAGACACTGTGTGGCCATGTGGCCTTAATGAGAGAGACTCACTCCAGCTTAGCTTGCAAGAACTAAGAGACACAGTGTGGTCATGTGGCCTTAATGAGAGAGACTGATTCCAGCTTAACTTGCAAGAACTAAGAGACAGTGTGGCCATGTGGCCTTAATGAGAGAGACTGACTCCAGCTTAGCTTGCAAGAACTAAGAGACACAGTGTGCCCATGTGACCTTAATGAGAGAGACTGACTCCAGCTTACCTTGCAAGAACTAAGAGACACTGTGTGGCCATGTGGCCTTAATGAGAGAGACTGACTCAAGCTTAGCTTGCAAGAACTAAGAGACACAGTGTGGCCATGTGGCCTTAATGAGAGAGACTCACTCCAGCTTAGCTTGCAAGAACTAAGAGACACTGTGTGGCCATGTGGCCTTAATGAGAGAGACTCACTCCAGCTTAGCTTGCAAGAACTAAGAGACAGTGTGGCCATGTGGCCTTAATGAGAGAGACTGACTCCAGCTTAGCTTGCAAGAACTAAGAAACACAGTGTGGCCATGTGGCCTTAATGAGAGACTCACTCCAGCTTAGCTTGCAAGAACTAAGAGACAGTGTGTGGCCATGTGGCCTTAATGAGAGAGACTCACTCCAGCTTAGCTTGCAAGAACTAAGAGACACAGTGTGGCCATGTGGCCTTAATGAGAGAGACTCATTCCAGCTTAGCTTGCAAGAACTAAGAGACACTGTGTGGCCATGTGGCCTTAATGAGAGAGACTGATTCCAGCTTAGCTTGCAAGAACTAAGAGACACAGTGTGGCCATGTGGCCTTAATGAGAGAGACTGACTCCAGCTTAGCTTGCAAGAACTAAGAGACACAGTGTGACCATGTGACCTTAATGAGAGAGACTGACTCCAGCTTAGCTTGCAAGAACTAAGAGACACTGTGTGGCCATGTGGCCTTAATGAGAGAGACTGACTCAAGCTTAGCTTGCAAGAACTAAGAGACACAGTGTGGCCATGTGGCCTTAATGAGAGAGACTGATTCCAGCTTAACTTGCAAGAACTAAGAGACACAGTGTGGCCATGTGGCCTTAATGAGAGAGACTGACTCCAGCTTAGCTTGCAAGAACTAAGAGACACAGTGTGCCCATGTGACCTTAATGAGAGAGACTGACTCCAGCTTACCTTGCATGAACTAAAGAGACACTGTGTGGCCATGTGGCCTTAATGAGAGAGACTGACTTAAGCTTAGCTTGCAAGAACTAAGAGACACAGTGTGGCCATGTGGCCTTAATGAGAGAGAATCACTCCAGCTTAGCTTGCAAGAACTAAGAGACACTGTGTGGCCATGTGGCCTTAATGAGAGAGACTCACTCCAGCTTAGCTTGCAAGAACTAAGAGACACAGTGTGGCCATGTGGCCTTAATGAGAGAGACTGATTCCAGCTTAGCTTGCAAGAACTAAGAGACAGTGTGGCCATGTGGCCTTAATGAGAGAGACTGACTCCAGCTTAGCTTGCAAGAACTAAGAGACACAGTGTGCCCATGTGACCTTAATGAGAGAGACTGACTCCAGCTTACCTTGCAAGAACTAAGAGACACTGTGTGGCCATGTGGCCTTAATGAGAGAGACTGACTCAAGCTTAGCTTGCAAGAACTAAGAGACACAGTGTGGCCATGTGGCCTTAATGAGAGAGACTCACTCCAGCTTAGCTTGCAAGAACTAAGAGACACTGTGTGGCCATGTGGCCTTAATGAGAGAGACTGACTCCAGCTTAGCTTGCAAGAACTAAGAGACAGTGTGGCCATGTGGCCTTAATGAGAGAGACTGACTCCAGCTTAGCTTGCAAGAACTAAGAGACACAGTGTGGCCATGTGGCCTTAATGAGAGAGACTGACTCCAGCTTAGCTTGCAAGAACTAAGAGACACAGTGTGGCCATGTGGCCTTAATGAGAGAGACTGATTCCAGCTTAGCTTGCAAGAACTAAGAGACACAGTGTGGCCATGTAGCCTTAATGAGACTGACTCCAGCTTAGCTTGCAAGAACTAAGAGACACAGTGTGACCATGTGACCTTGATGAGAGAGACTGATTCCAGCTTAGCTTGCAAGAACTAAGAGACACTGTGTGGCCATGTGGCCTTAATGAGAGAGACTGACTCAAGCTTAGCTTGCAAGAACTAAGAGACACAGTGTGGCCATGTGGCCTTAATGAGAGAGACTGACTCCAGCTTAGCTTGCAAGAACTAAGAGACACAGTGTGCCCATGTGACCTTAATGAGAGAGACTGACTCCTGCTTACCTTGCAAGAACTAAGAGACACTGTGTGGCCATGTGGCCTTAATGAGAGAGACTGACTCAAGCTTAGCTTGCAAGAACTAAGAGACACAGTGTGGCCATGTGGCCTTAATGAGAGAGACTCACTCCAGCTTAGCTTGCAAGAACTAAGAGACACTGTGTGGCCATGTGGCCTTAATGAGAGAGACTCACTCCAGCTTAGCTTGCAAGAACTAAGAGACACAGTGTGGCCATGTGGCCTTAATGAGAGAGACTGATTCCAGCTTAGCTTGCAAGAACTAAGAGACAGTGTGGCCATGTGGCCTTAATGAGAGAGACTGATTCCAGCTTAGCTTGCAAGAACTAAGAGACACAGTGTGGCCATGTGGCCTTAATGAGAGAGACTGACTCCAGCTTAGCTTGCAAGAACTAAGAGACACAGTGTGCCCATGTGACCTTAATGAGAGACTCACTCCAGCTTAGCTTGCAAGAACTAAGAGACAGTGTGGCCATGTAGCCTTAATGAGAGAGACTGACTCCAGCTTAGCTTGCAAGAACTAAGAGACACAGTGTGGCCATGTGGCCTTAATGAGAGAGACTGACTCCAGCTTAGCTTGCAAGAACTAAGAGACACAGTGTGGCCATATGGCCTTAATGAGAGAGACTGATTCCAGCTTAGCTTGCAAGAACTAAGAGACACAGTGTGGCCATGTGGCCTTGATGAGAGAGACTGACTCCAGCTTAGCTTGCAAGAACTAAGAGACACAGTGTGACCATGTGACCTTAATGAGAGAGACTGACTCCAGCTTAGCTTGCAAGAACTAAGAGATACTGTGTGGCCATGTGGCCTTAATGAGAGAGACTGACTCAAGCTTAGCTTGCAAGAACTAAGAGACACAGTGTGGCCATGTGGCCTTAATGAGAGAGACTCACTCCAGCTTAGCTTGCAAGAACTAAGAGACTCAGTGTGGCCATGTGGCCTTAATGAGAGAGACTGACTCCAAGTTAGCTTGCAAGAACTAAGAGACACTGTGTGGCCATGTGGCCTTAATGAGAGAGACTCACTCCAGCTTAGCTTGCAAGAACTAAGAGATACTGTGTGGCCATGTGGCCTTAATGAGAGAGACTGACTCAAGCTTAGCTTGCAAGAACTAAGAGACACAGTGTGGCCATGTGGCCTTAATGAGAGAGACTCACTCCAGCTTAGCTTGCAAGAACTAAGAGACTCAGTGTGGCCATGTGGCCTTAATGAGAGAGACTGACTCCAAGTTAGCTTGCAAGAACTAAGAGACACTGTGTGGCCATGTGGCCTTAATGAGAGAGACTCACTCCAGCTTAGCTTGCAAGAACTAAGAGACACAGTGTGGCCATGTGGCCTTAATGAGAGACTCACTCCAGCTTAGCTTGCAAGAACTAAGAGACAGTGTGGCCATGTAGCCTTAATGAGAGAGACTGACTCCAGCTTAGCTTGCAAGAACTAAGAGACACAGTGTGGCCATGTGGCCTTAATGAGAGAGACTGACTCCAGCTTAGCTTGCAAGAACTAAGAGACACAGTGTGGCCATGTGGCCTTAATGAGAGAGACTGATTCCAGCTTAACTTGCAAGAACTAAGAGACACAGTGTGGCCATGTGGCCTTAATGAGAGAGACTGACTCCAGCTTACCTTGCAAGAACTAAGAGACACTGTGTGACCATGTGGCCTTAATGAGAGAGACTGACTCAAGCTTAGCTTGCAAGAACTAAAAGACACAGTGTGGCCATGTGGCCTTAATGAGAGAGACTCACTCCAGCTTAGCTTGCAAGAACTAAGAGACACTGCGTGGCCATGTGGCCTTAATGAGAGAGACTCACTCCAGCTTAGCTTGCAAGAACTAAGAGACACAGTGTGGCCATGTGGCCTTAATGAGAGAGACTCATTCCAGCTTAGCTTGCAAGAACTAAGAGACAGTGTGGCCATGTGGCCTTAATGAGAGAGACTGACTCCAGCTTAGCTTGCAAGAACTAAGAGACACAGTGTGCCCATGTGACCTTAATGAGAGAGACTGACTCCAGCTTACCTTGCAAGAACTAAGAGACACTGTGTGGCCATGTGGCCTTAATGAGAGAGACTCACTCCAGCTTAGCTTGCAAGAACTAAGAGACACTGTGTGGCCATGTGGCCTTAATGAGAGAGACTGATTCCAGCTTAGCTTGCAAGAACTAAGAGACACAGTGTGGCCATGTGGCCTTAATGAGAGAGACTGACTCCAGCTTAGCTTGCAAGAACTAAGAGACACAGTGTGACCATGTGACCTTAATGAGAGAGACTGACTCCAGCTTAGCTTGCAAGAACTAAGAGACACTGTGTGGCCATGTGGCCTTAATGAGAGAGACTGACTCAAGCTTAGCTTGCAAGAACTAAGAGACACAGTGTGGCCATGTGGCCATAATGAGAGAGACTGATTCCAGCTTAACTTGCAAGAACTAAGAGACACAGTGTGGCCATGTGGCCTTAATGAGAGAGACTGACTCCAGCTTAGCTTGCAAGAACTAAGAGACACAGTGTGCCCATGTGACCTTAATGAGAGAGACTGACTCCAGCTTACCTTGCAAGAACTAAGAGACACTGTGTGGCCATGTGGCCTTAATGAGAGAGACTGACTCAAGATTAGCTTGCAAGAACTAAGAGACACAGTGTGGCCATGTGGCCTTAATGAGAGAGACTCACTCCAGCTTAGCTTGCAAGAACTAAGAGACACTGTGTGGCCATGTGGCCTTAATGAGAGAGACTCACTCCAGCTTAGCTTGCAAGAACTAAGAGACAGTGTGGCCATGTGGCCTTAATGAGAGAGACTGACTCCAGCTTAGCTTGCAAGAACTAAGAGACACAGTGTGGCCATGTGGCCTTAATGAGAGAGACTGACTCCAGCTTAGCTTGCAAGAACTAAGAGACACAGTGTGGCCATGTGGCCTTAATGAGAGAGACTGATTCCAGCTTAGCTTGCAAGAACTAAGAGACACAGTGTGGCCATGTTGCCTTAATGAGACTGACTCCAGCTTAGCTTGCAAGAACTAAGAGACACAGTGTGACCATGTGACCTTAATGAGAGAGACTGATTCCAGCTTAGCTTGCAAGAACTAAGAGACACTGTGTGGCCATGTGGCCTTAATGAGAGAGACTGACTCAAGCTTAGCTTGCAAGAACTAAGAGACACAGTGTGGCCATGTGGCCTTAATGAGAGAGACTGACTCCAGCTTAGCTTGCAAGAACTAAGAGACACAGTGTGCCCATGTGACCTTAATGAGAGAGACTGACTCCAGCTTACCTTGCAAGAACTAAGAGACACTGTGTGGCCATGTGGCCTTAATGAGAGAGACTGACTCAAGCTTAGCTTGCAAGAACTAAGAGACACAGTGTGGCCATGTGGCCTTAATGAGAGAGACTCACTCCAGCTTAGCTTGCAAGAACTAAGAGACACTGTGTGGCCATGTGGCCTTAATGAGAGAGACTCACTCCAGCTTAGCTTGCAAGAACTAAGAGACACAGTGTGGCCATGTGGCCTTAATGAGAGAGACTGATTCCAGCTTAGCTTGCAAGAACTAAGAGACACAGTGTGGCCATGTGGCATTAATGAGACTGACTCCAGCTTAGCTTGCAAGAACTAAGAGACACAGTGTGACCATGTGACCGTAATGAGAGAGACTGATTCCAGCTTAGCTTGCAAGAACTAAGAGACACTGTGTGGCCATGTGGCCTTAATGAGAGAGACTGACTCAAGCTTAGCTTGCAAGAACTAAGAGACACAGTGTGGCCATGTGGCCTTAATGAGAGAGACTGACTCCAGCTTAGCTTGCAAGAACTAAGAGACACAGTGTGCCCATGTGACCTTAATGAGAGAGACTGACTCCAGCTTACCTTGCAAGAACTAAGAGACACTGTGTGGCCATGTGGCCTTAATGAGAGAGACTGACTCAAGCTTAGCTTGCAAGAACTAAGAGACACAGTGTGGCCATGTGGCCTTAATGAGAGAGACTCACTCCAGCTTAGCTTGCAAGAACTAAGAGACACTGTGTGGCCATGTGGCCTTAATGAGAGAGACTCACTCCAGCTTAGCTTGCAAGAACTAAGAGACACTGTGTGGCCATGTGGCCTTAATGAGAGAGACTCACTCCAGCTTAGCTTGCAAGAACTAAGAGACAGTGTGGCCATGTGGCCTTAATGAGAGAGACTGATTCCAGCTTAGCTTGCAAGAACTAAGAGACAGTGTGGCCATGTGGCCTTAATGAGAGAGACTCACTCCAGCTTAGCTTGCAAGAACTAAGAGACACAGTGTGGCCATGTGGCCTTAATGAGAGACTCACTCCAGCTTAGCTTGCAAGAACTAAGAGACAGTGTGGCCATGTAGCCTTAATGAGAGAGACTGACTCCAGCTTAGCTTGCAAGAACTAAGAGACACAGTGTGGCCATGTGGCCTTAATGAGAGAGACTGACTCCAGCTTAGCTTGCAAGAACTAAGAGACACAGTGTGGCCATGTGGCCTTAATGAGAGAGACTGATTCCAGCTTAACTTGCAAGAACTAAGAGACACAGTGTGGCCATGTGGCCTTAATGAGAGAGACTGACTCCAGCTTAGCTTGCAAGAACTAAGAGACACAGTGTGCCCATGTGACCTTAATGAGAGAGACTGACTCCAGCTTACCTTGCAAGAACTAAGAGACACTGTGTGACCATGTGGCCTTAATGAGAGAGACTGACTCAAGCTTAGCTTGCAAGAACTAAGAGACACAGTGTGGCCATGTGGCCTTAATGAGAGAGACTCACTCCAGCTTAGCTTGCAAGAACTAAGAGACACAGTGTGGCCATGTGGCCTTAATGAGAGAGACTCATTCCAGCTTAGCTTGCAAGAACTAAGAGACAGTGTGGCCATGTGGCCTTAATGAGAGAGACTGACTCCAGCTTAGCTTGCAAGAACTAAGAGACACAGTGTGCCCATGTGACCTTAATGAGAGAGACTGACTCCAGCTTACCTTGCAAGAACTAAGAGACACTGTGTGGCCATGTGGCCTTAATGAGAGAGACTCACTCCAGCTTAGCTTGCAAGAACTAAGAGACACTGTGGCCATGTGGCCTTAATGAGAGAGACTGATTCCAGCTTAGCTTGCAAGAACTAAGAGACACAGTGTGGCCATGTGGCCTTAATGAGAGAGACTGACTCCAGCTTAGCTTGCAAGAACTAAGAGACACAGTGTGACCATGTGACCTTAATGAGAGAGACTGACTCCAGCTTAGCTTGCAAGAACTAAGAGACACTGTGTGGCCATGTGGCCTTAATGAGAGAGACTGACTCAAGCTTAGCTTGCAAGAACTAAGAGACACAGTGTGGCCATGTGGCCATAATGAGAGAGACTGATTCCAGCTTAACTTGCAAGAACTAAGAGACACAGTGTGGCCATGTGGCCTTAATGAGAGAGACTGACTCCAGCTTAGCTTGCAAGAACTAAGAGACACAGTGTGCCCATGTGACCTTAATGAGAGAGACTGACTCCAGCTTACCTTGCAAGAACTAAGAGACACTGTGTGGCCATGTGGCCTTAATGAGAGAGACTGACTCAAGATTAGCTTGCAAGAACTAAGAGACACAGTGTGGCCATGTGGCCTTAATGAGAGAGACTCACTCCAGCTTAGCTTGCAAGAACTAAGAGACACTGTGTGGCCATGTGGCCTTAATGAGAGAGACTCACTCCAGCTTAGCTTGCAAGAACTAAGAGACAGTGTGGCCATGTGGCCTTAATGAGAGAGACTGACTCCAGCTTAGCTTGCAAGAACTAAGAGACACAGTGTGGCCATGTGGCCTTAATGAGAGAGACTGACTCCAGCTTAGCTTGCAAGAACTAAGAGACACAGTGTGGCCATGTGGCCTTAATGAGAGAGACTGATTCCAGCTTAGCTTGCAAGAACTAAGAGACACAGTGTGGCCATGTTGCCTTAATGAGACTGACTCCAGCTTAGCTTGCAAGAACTAAGAGACACAGTGTGACCATGTGACCTTAATGAGAGAGACTGATTCCAGCTTAGCTTGCAAGAACTAAGAGACACTGTGTGGCCATGTGGCCTTAATGAGAGAGACTGACTCAAGCTTAGCTTGCAAGAACTAAGAGACACAGTGTGGCCATGTGGCCTTAATGAGAGAGACTGACTCCAGCTTAGCTTGCAAGAACTAAGAGACACAGTGTGCCCATGTGACCTTAATGAGAGAGACTGACTCCAGCTTACCTTGCAAGAACTAAGAGACACTGTGTGGCCATGTGGCCTTAATGAGAGAGACTGACTCAAGCTTAGCTTGCAAGAACTAAGAGACACAGTGTGGCCATGTGGCCTTAATGAGAGAGACTCACTCCAGCTTAGCTTGCAAGAACTAAGAGACACTGTGTGGCCATGTGGCCTTAATGAGAGAGACTCACTCCAGCTTAGCTTGCAAGAACTAAGAGACACAGTGTGGCCATGTGGCCTTAATGAGAGAGACTGATTCCAGCTTAGCTTGCAAGAACTAAGAGACACAGTGTGGCCATGTGGCATTAATGAGACTGACTCCAGCTTAGCTTGCAAGAACTAAGAGACACAGTGTGACCATGTGACCGTAATGAGAGAGACTGATTCCAGCTTAGCTTGCAAGAACTAAGAGACACTGTGTGGCCATGTGGCCTTAATGAGAGAGACTGACTCAAGCTTAGCTTGCAAGAACTAAGAGACACAGTGTGGCCATGTGGCCTTAATGAGAGAGACTGACTCCAGCTTAGCTTGCAAGAACTAAGAGACACAGTGTGCCCATGTGACCTTAATGAGAGAGACTGACTCCAGCTTACCTTGCAAGAACTAAGAGACACTGTGTGGCCATGTGGCCTTAATGAGAGAGACTGACTCAAGCTTAGCTTGCAAGAACTAAGAGACACAGTGTGGCCATGTGGCCTTAATGAGAGAGACTCACTCCAGCTTAGCTTGCAAGAACTAAGAGACACTGTGTGGCCATGTGGCCTTAATGAGAGAGACTCACTCCAGCTTAGCTTGCAAGAACTAAGAGACACTGTGTGGCCATGTGGCCTTAATGAGAGAGACTCACTCCAGCTTAGCTTGCAAGAACTAAGAGACAGTGTGGCCATGTGGCCTTAATGAGAGAGACTGATTCCAGCTTAGCTTGCAAGAACTAAGAGACAGTGTGGCCATGTGGCCTTAATGAGAGAGACTCACTCCAGCTTAGCTTGCAAGAACTAAGAGACACAGTGTGGCCATGTGGCCTTAATGAGAGACTCACTCCAGCTTAGCTTGCAAGAACTAAGAGACAGTGTGGCCATGTAGCCTTAATGAGAGAGACTGACTCCAGCTTAGCTTGCAAGAACTAAGAGACACAGTGTGGCCATGTGGCCTTAATGAGAGAGACTGACTCCAGCTTAGCTTGCAAGAACTAAGAGACACAGTGTGGCCATGTGGCCTTAATGAGAGAGACTGATTCCAGCTTAACTTGCAAGAACTAAGAGACACAGTGTGGCCATGTGGCCTTAATGAGAGAGACTGACTCCAGCTTAGCTTGCAAGAACTAAGAGACACAGTGTGCCCATGTGACCTTAATGAGAGAGACTGACTCCAGCTTACCTTGCAAGAACTAAGAGACACTGTGTGACCATGTGGCCTTAATGAGAGAGACTGACTCAAGCTTAGCTTGCAAGAACTAAGAGACACAGTGTGGCCATGTGGCCTTAATGAGAGAGACTCACTCCAGCTTAGCTTGCAAGAACTAAGAGACACTGTGTGGCCATGTGGCCTTAATGAGAGAGACTCACTCCAGCTTAGCTTGCAAGAACTAAGAGACAGTGTGGCCATGTGGCCTTAATGAGAGAGACTGATTCCAGCTTAGCTTGCAAGAACTAAGAGACAGTGTGGCCATGTGGCCTTAATGAGAGAGACTCACTCCAGCTTAGCTTGCAAGAACTAAGAGACACAGTGTGGCCATGTGGCCTTAATGAGAGACTCACTCCAGCTTAGCTTGCAAGAACTAAGAGACAGTGTGGCCATGTAGCCTTAATGAGAGAGACTGACTCCAGCTTAGCTTGCAAGAACTAAGAGACACAGTGTGGCCATGTGGCCTTAATGAGAGAGACTGACTCCAGCTTAGCTTGCAAGAACTAAGAGACACAGTGTGGCCATGTGGCCTTAATGAGAGAGACTGATTCCAGCTTAACTTGCAAGAACTAAGAGACACAGTGTGGCCATGTGGCCTTAATGAGAGAGACTGACTCCAGCTTAGCTTGCAAGAACTAAGAGACACAGTGTGCCCATGTGACCTTAATGAGAGAGACTGACTCCAGCTTACCTTGCAAGAACTAAGAGACACTGTGTGACCATGTGGCCTTAATGAGAGAGACTGACTCAAGCTTAGCTTGCAAGAACTAAGAGACACAGTGTGGCCATGTGGCCTTAATGAGAGAGACTCACTCCAGCTTAGCTTGCAAGAACTAAGAGACACAGTGTGGCCATGTGGCCTTAATGAGAGAGACTCATTCCAGCTTAGCTTGCAAGAACTAAGAGACAGTGTGGCCATGTGGCCTTAATGAGAGAGACTGACTCCAGCTTAGCTTGCAAGAACTAAGAGACACAGTGTGCCCATGTGACCTTAATGAGAGAGACTGACTCCAGCTTACCTTGCAAGAACTAAGAGACACTGTGTGGCCATGTGGCCTTAATGAGAGAGACTCACTCCAGCTTAGCTTGCAAGAACTAAGAGACACTGTGGCCATGTGGCCTTAATGAGAGAGACTGATTCCAGCTTAGCTTGCAAGAACTAAGAGACACAGTGTGGCCATGTGGCCTTAATGAGAGAGACTGACTCCAGCTTAGCTTGCAAGAACTAAGAGACACAGTGTGACCATGTGACCTTAATGAGAGAGACTGACTCCAGCTTAGCTTGCAAGAACTAAGAGACACTGTGTGGCCATGTGGCCTTAATGAGAGAGACTGACTCAAGCTTAGCTTGCAAGAACTAAGAGACACAGTGTGGCCATGTGGCCATAATGAGAGAGACTGATTCCAGCTTAACTTGCAAGAACTAAGAGACACAGTGTGGCCATGTGGCCTTAATGAGAGAGACTGACTCCAGCTTAGCTTGCAAGAACTAAGAGACACAGTGTGCCCATGTGACCTTAATGAGAGAGACTGACTCCAGCTTACCTTGCAAGAACTAAAGAGACACTGTGTGGCCATGTGGCCTTAATGAGAGAGACTGACTCAAGCTTAGCTTGCAAGAACTAAGAGACACAGTGTGGCCATGTGGCCTTAATGAGAGAGACTCACTCCAGCTTAGCTTGCAAGAACTAAGAGACACTGTGTGGCCATGTGGCCTTAATGAGAGAGACTCACTCCAGCTTAGCTTGCAAGAACTAAGAGACACAGTGTGGCCATGTGGCCTTAATGAGATAGACTGATTCCAGCTTAACTTGCAAGAACTAAGAGACACAGTGTGGCCATGTGGCCTTAATGAGAGAGACTGACTCCAGCTTAGCTTGCAAGAACTAAGAGACACAGTGTGCCCATGTGACCTTAATGAGAGAGACTGACTCCAGCTTACCTTGCAAGAACTAAGAGACACTGTGTGGCCATGTGGCCTTAATGAGAGAGACTGACTCAAGCTTAGCTTGCAAGAACTAAGAGACACAGTGTGGCCATGTGGCCTTAATGAGAGAGACTCACTCCAGCTTAGCTTGCAAGAACTAAGAGACACTGTGTGGCCATGTGGCCTTAATGAGAGAGACTCACTCCAGCTTAGCTTGCAAGAACTAAGAGACAGTGTGGCCATGTGGCCTTAATGAGAGAGACTGACTCCAGCTTAGCTTGCAAGAACTAAGAGACACAGTGTGGCCATGTGGCCTTAATGAGAGAGACTGACTCCAGCTTAGCTTGCAAGAACTAAGAGACACAGTGTGGCCATGTGGCCTTAATGAGAGAGACTGATTCCAGCTTAGCTTGCAAGAACTAAGAGACACAGTGTGGCCATGTTGCCTTAATGAGACTGACTCCAGCTTAGCTTGCAAGAACTAAGAGACACAGTGTGACCATGTGACCTTAATGAGAGAGACTGATTCCAGCTTAGCTTGCAAGAACTAAGAGACACTGTGTGGCCATGTGGCCTTAATGAGAGAGACTGACTCAAGCTTAGCTTGCAAGAACTAAGAGACACAGTGTGGCCATGTGGCCTTAATGAGAGAGACTGACTCCAGCTTAGCTTGCAAGAACTAAGAGACACAGTGTGCCCATGTGACCTTAATGAGAGAGACTGACTCCAGCTTACCTTGCAAGAACTAAGAGACACTGTGTGGCCATGTGGCCTTAATGAGAGAGACTGACTCAAGCTTAGCTTGCAAGAACTAAGAGACACAGTGTGGCCATGTGGCCTTAATGAGAGAGACTCACTCCAGCTTAGCTTGCAAGAACTAAGAGACACTGTGTGGCCATGTGGCCTTAATGAGAGAGACTCACTCCAGCTTAGCTTGCAAGAACTAAGAGACACAGTGTGGCCATGTGGCCTTAATGAGAGAGACTGATTCCAGCTTAGCTTGCAAGAACTAAGAGACAGTGTGGCCATGTGGCCTTAATGAGAGAGACTGATTCCAGCTTAGCTTGCAAGAACTAAGAGACACAGTGTGGCCATGTGGCATTAATGAGACTGACTCCAGCTTAGCTTGCAAGAACTAAGAGACACAGTGTGACCATGTGACCTTAATGAGAGAGACTGATTCCAGCTTAGCTTGCAAGAACTAAGAGACACTGTGTGGCCATGTGGCCTTAATGAGAGAGACTGACTCAAGCTTAGCTTGCAAGAACTAAGAGACACAGTGTGGCCATGTGGCCTTAATGAGAGAGACTGACTCCAGCTTAGCTTGCAAGAACTAAGAGACACAGTGTGCCCATGTGACCTTAATGAGAGAGACTGACTCCAGCTTACCTTGCAAGAACTAAGAGACACTGTGTGGCCATGTGGCCTTAATGAGAGAGACTGACTCAAGCTTAGCTTGCAAGAACTAAGAGACACAGTGTGGCCATGTGGCCTTAATGAGAGAGACTCACTCCAGCTTAGCTTGCAAGAACTAAGAGACACTGTGTGGCCATGTGGCCTTAATGAGAGAGACTCACTCCAGCTTAGCTTGCAAGAACTAAGAGACACTGTGTGGCCATGTGGCCTTAATGAGAGAGACTCACTCCAGCTTAGCTTGCAAGAACTAAGAGACAGTGTGGCCATGTGGCCTTAATGAGAGAGACTGATTCCAGCTTAGCTTGCAAGAACTAAGAGACAGTGTGGCCATGTGGCCTTAATGAGAGAGACTGACTCCAGCTTAGCTTGCAAGAACTAAGAGACACAGTGTGCCCATGTGACCTTAATGAGAGAGACTGACTCCAGCTTACCTTGCAAGAACTAAGAGACACTGTGTGGCCATGTGGCCTTAATGAGAGAGACTGACTCAAGCTTAGCTTGCAAGAACTAAGAGACACAGTGTGGCCATGTGGCCTTAATGAGAGAGACTCACTCCAGCTTAGCTTGCAAGAACTAAGAGACACTGTGTGGCCATGTGGCCTTAATGAGAGAGACTCACTCCAGCTTAGCTTGCAAGAACTAAGAGACAGTGTGGCCATGTGGCCTTAATGAGAGAGACTGACTCCAGCTTAGCTTGCAAGAACTAAGAGACACAGTGTGGCCATGTGGCCTTAATGAGAGAGACTGACTCCAGCTTAGCTTGCAAGAACTAAGAGACACAGTGTGGCCATGTGGCCTTAATGAGAGAGACTGATTCCAGCTTAGCTTGCAAGAACTAAGAGACACAGTGTGGCCATGTTGCCTTAATGAGACTGACTCCAGCTTAGCTTGCAAGAACTAAGAGACACAGTGTGACCATGTGACCTTAATGAGAGAGACTGATTCCAGCTTAGCTTGCAAGAACTAAGAGACACTGTGTGGCCATGTGGCCTTAATGAGAGAGACTGACTCAAGCTTAGCTTGCAAGAACTAAGAGACACAGTGTGGCCATGTGGCCTTAATGAGAGAGACTGACTCCAGCTTAGCTTGCAAGAACTAAGAGACACAGTGTGCCCATGTGACCTTAATGAGAGAGACTGACTCCAGCTTACCTTGCAAGAACTAAGAGACACTGTGTGGCCATGTGGCCTTAATGAGAGAGACTGACTCAAGCTTAGCTTGCAAGAACTAAGAGACACAGTGTGGCCATGTGGCCTTAATGAGAGAGACTCACTCCAGCTTAGCTTGCAAGAACTAAGAGACACTGTGTGGCCATGTGGCCTTAATGAGAGAGACTCACTCCAGCTTAGCTTGCAAGAACTAAGAGACACAGTGTGGCCATGTGGCCTTAATGAGAGAGACTGATTCCAGCTTAGCTTGCAAGAACTAAGAGACAGTGTGGCCATGTGGCCTTAATGAGAGAGACTGATTCCAGCTTAGCTTGCAAGAACTAAGAGACACAGTGTGGCCATGTGGCCTTAATGAGACTGACTCCAGCTTAGCTTGCAAGAACTAAGAGACACAGTGTGACCATGTGACCTTAATGAGAGAGACTGATTCCAGCTTAGCTTGCAAGAACTAAGAGACACTGTGTGGCCATGTGGCCTTAATGAGAGAGACTGACTCAAGCTTAGCTTGCAAGAACTAAGAGACACAGTGTGGCCATGTGGCCTTAATGAGAGAGACTGACTCCAGCTTAGCTTGCAAGAACTAAGAGACACAGTGTGCCCATGTGACCTTAATGAGAGAGACTGACTCCAGCTTACCTTGCAAGAACTAAGAGACACTGTGTGGCCATGTGGCCTTAATGAGAGAGACTGACTCAAGCTTAGCTTGCAAGAACTAAGAGACACAGTGTGGCCATGTGGCCTTAATGAGAGAGACTCACTCCAGCTTAGCTTGCAAGAACTAAGAGACACTGTGTGGCCATGTGGCCTTAATGAGAGAGACTCACTCCAGCTTAGCTTGCAAGAACTAAGAGACACAGTGTGCCCATGTGACCTTAATGAGAGAGACTGACTCCAGCTTACCTTGCAAGAACTAAGAGACACTGTGTGACCATGTGGCCTTAATGAGAGAGACTGACTCAAGCTTAGCTTGCAAGAACTAAGAGACACAGTGTGGCCATGTGGCCTTAATGAGAGAGACTCACTCCAGCTTAGCTTGCAAGAACTAAGAGACACAGTGTGGCCATGTGGCCTTAATGAGAGAGACTCATTCCAGCTTAGCTTGCAAGAACTAAGAGACAGTGTGGCCATGTGGCCTTAATGAGAGAGACTGACTCCAGCTTAGCTTGCAAGAACTAAGAGACACAGTGTGCCCATGTGACCTTAATGAGAGAGACTGACTCCAGCTTACCTTGCAAGAACTAAGAGACACTGTGTGGCCATGTGGCCTTAATGAGAGAGACTCACTCCAGCTTAGCTTGCAAGAACTAAGAGACACTGTGGCCATGTGGCCTTAATGAGAGAGACTGATTCCAGCTTAGCTTGCAAGAACTAAGAGACACAGTGTGGCCATGTGGCCTTAATGAGAGAGACTGACTCCAGCTTAGCTTGCAAGAACTAAGAGACACAGTGTGACCATGTGACCTTAATGAGAGAGACTGACTCCAGCTTAGCTTGCAAGAACTAAGAGACACTGTGTGGCCATGTGGCCTTAATGAGAGAGACTGACTCAAGCTTAGCTTGCAAGAACTAAGAGACACAGTGTGGCCATGTGGCCATAATGAGAGAGACTGATTCCAGCTTAACTTGCAAGAACTAAGAGACACAGTGTGGCCATGTGGCCTTAATGAGAGAGACTGACTCCAGCTTAGCTTGCAAGAACTAAGAGACACAGTGTGCCCATGTGACCTTAATGAGAGAGACTGACTCCAGCTTACCTTGCAAGAACTAAAGAGACACTGTGTGGCCATGTGGCCTTAATGAGAGAGACTGACTCAAGCTTAGCTTGCAAGAACTAAGAGACACAGTGTGGCCATGTGGCCTTAATGAGAGAGACTCACTCCAGCTTAGCTTGCAAGAACTAAGAGACACTGTGTGGCCATGTGGCCTTAATGAGAGAGACTCACTCCAGCTTAGCTTGCAAGAACTAAGAGACACAGTGTGGCCATGTGGCCTTAATGAGATAGACTGATTCCAGCTTAACTTGCAAGAACTAAGAGACACAGTGTGGCCATGTGGCCTTAATGAGAGAGACTGACTCCAGCTTAGCTTGCAAGAACTAAGAGACACAGTGTGCCCATGTGACCTTAATGAGAGAGACTGACTCCAGCTTACCTTGCAAGAACTAAGAGACACTGTGTGGCCATGTGGCCTTAATGAGAGAGACTGACTCAAGCTTAGCTTGCAAGAACTAAGAGACACAGTGTGGCCATGTGGCCTTAATGAGAGAGACTCACTCCAGCTTAGCTTGCAAGAACTAAGAGACACTGTGTGGCCATGTGGCCTTAATGAGAGAGACTCACTCCAGCTTAGCTTGCAAGAACTAAGAGACAGTGTGGCCATGTGGCCTTAATGAGAGAGACTGACTCCAGCTTAGCTTGCAAGAACTAAGAGACACAGTGTGGCCATGTGGCCTTAATGAGAGAGACTGACTCCAGCTTAGCTTGCAAGAACTAAGAGACACAGTGTGGCCATGTGGCCTTAATGAGAGAGACTGATTCCAGCTTAGCTTGCAAGAACTAAGAGACACAGTGTGGCCATGTTGCCTTAATGAGACTGACTCCAGCTTAGCTTGCAAGAACTAAGAGACACAGTGTGACCATGTGACCTTAATGAGAGAGACTGATTCCAGCTTAGCTTGCAAGAACTAAGAGACACTGTGTGGCCATGTGGCCTTAATGAGAGAGACTGACTCAAGCTTAGCTTGCAAGAACTAAGAGACACAGTGTGGCCATGTGGCCTTAATGAGAGAGACTGACTCCAGCTTAGCTTGCAAGAACTAAGAGACACAGTGTGCCCATGTGACCTTAATGAGAGAGACTGACTCCAGCTTACCTTGCAAGAACTAAGAGACACTGTGTGGCCATGTGGCCTTAATGAGAGAGACTGACTCAAGCTTAGCTTGCAAGAACTAAGAGACACAGTGTGGCCATGTGGCCTTAATGAGAGAGACTCACTCCAGCTTAGCTTGCAAGAACTAAGAGACACTGTGTGGCCATGTGGCCTTAATGAGAGAGACTCACTCCAGCTTAGCTTGCAAGAACTAAGAGACACAGTGTGGCCATGTGGCCTTAATGAGAGAGACTGATTCCAGCTTAGCTTGCAAGAACTAAGAGACAGTGTGGCCATGTGGCCTTAATGAGAGAGACTGATTCCAGCTTAGCTTGCAAGAACTAAGAGACACAGTGTGGCCATGTGGCATTAATGAGACTGACTCCAGCTTAGCTTGCAAGAACTAAGAGACACAGTGTGACCATGTGACCTTAATGAGAGAGACTGATTCCAGCTTAGCTTGCAAGAACTAAGAGACACTGTGTGGCCATGTGGCCTTAATGAGAGAGACTGACTCAAGCTTAGCTTGCAAGAACTAAGAGACACAGTGTGGCCATGTGGCCTTAATGAGAGAGACTGACTCCAGCTTAGCTTGCAAGAACTAAGAGACACAGTGTGCCCATGTGACCTTAATGAGAGAGACTGACTCCAGCTTACCTTGCAAGAACTAAGAGACACTGTGTGGCCATGTGGCCTTAATGAGAGAGACTGACTCAAGCTTAGCTTGCAAGAACTAAGAGACACAGTGTGGCCATGTGGCCTTAATGAGAGAGACTCACTCCAGCTTAGCTTGCAAGAACTAAGAGACACTGTGTGGCCATGTGGCCTTAATGAGAGAGACTCACTCCAGCTTAGCTTGCAAGAACTAAGAGACACTGTGTGGCCATGTGGCCTTAATGAGAGAGACTCACTCCAGCTTAGCTTGCAAGAACTAAGAGACAGTGTGGCCATGTGGCCTTAATGAGAGAGACTGATTCCAGCTTAGCTTGCAAGAACTAAGAGACAGTGTGGCCATGTGGCCTTAATGAGAGAGACTGACTCCAGCTTAGCTTGCAAGAACTAAGAGACACAGTGTGCCCATGTGACCTTAATGAGAGAGACTGACTCCAGCTTACCTTGCAAGAACTAAGAGACACTGTGTGGCCATGTGGCCTTAATGAGAGAGACTGACTCAAGCTTAGCTTGCAAGAACTAAGAGACACAGTGTGGCCATGTGGCCTTAATGAGAGAGACTCACTCCAGCTTAGCTTGCAAGAACTAAGAGACACTGTGTGGCCATGTGGCCTTAATGAGAGAGACTCACTCCAGCTTAGCTTGCAAGAACTAAGAGACAGTGTGGCCATGTGGCCTTAATGAGAGAGACTGACTCCAGCTTAGCTTGCAAGAACTAAGAGACACAGTGTGGCCATGTGGCCTTAATGAGAGAGACTGACTCCAGCTTAGCTTGCAAGAACTAAGAGACACAGTGTGGCCATGTGGCCTTAATGAGAGAGACTGATTCCAGCTTAGCTTGCAAGAACTAAGAGACACAGTGTGGCCATGTTGCCTTAATGAGACTGACTCCAGCTTAGCTTGCAAGAACTAAGAGACACAGTGTGACCATGTGACCTTAATGAGAGAGACTGATTCCAGCTTAGCTTGCAAGAACTAAGAGACACTGTGTGGCCATGTGGCCTTAATGAGAGAGACTGACTCAAGCTTAGCTTGCAAGAACTAAGAGACACAGTGTGGCCATGTGGCCTTAATGAGAGAGACTGACTCCAGCTTAGCTTGCAAGAACTAAGAGACACAGTGTGCCCATGTGACCTTAATGAGAGAGACTGACTCCAGCTTACCTTGCAAGAACTAAGAGACACTGTGTGGCCATGTGGCCTTAATGAGAGAGACTGACTCAAGCTTAGCTTGCAAGAACTAAGAGACACAGTGTGGCCATGTGGCCTTAATGAGAGAGACTCACTCCAGCTTAGCTTGCAAGAACTAAGAGACACTGTGTGGCCATGTGGCCTTAATGAGAGAGACTCACTCCAGCTTAGCTTGCAAGAACTAAGAGACACAGTGTGGCCATGTGGCCTTAATGAGAGAGACTGATTCCAGCTTAGCTTGCAAGAACTAAGAGACAGTGTGGCCATGTGGCCTTAATGAGAGAGACTGATTCCAGCTTAGCTTGCAAGAACTAAGAGACACAGTGTGGCCATGTGGCCTTAATGAGACTGACTCCAGCTTAGCTTGCAAGAACTAAGAGACACAGTGTGACCATGTGACCTTAATGAGAGAGACTGATTCCAGCTTAGCTTGCAAGAACTAAGAGACACTGTGTGGCCATGTGGCCTTAATGAGAGAGACTGACTCAAGCTTAGCTTGCAAGAACTAAGAGACACAGTGTGGCCATGTGGCCTTAATGAGAGAGACTGACTCCAGCTTAGCTTGCAAGAACTAAGAGACACAGTGTGCCCATGTGACCTTAATGAGAGAGACTGACTCCAGCTTACCTTGCAAGAACTAAGAGACACTGTGTGGCCATGTGGCCTTAATGAGAGAGACTGACTCAAGCTTAGCTTGCAAGAACTAAGAGACACAGTGTGGCCATGTGGCCTTAATGAGAGAGACTCACTCCAGCTTAGCTTGCAAGAACTAAGAGACACTGTGTGGCCATGTGGCCTTAATGAGAGAGACTCACTCCAGCTTAGCTTGCAAGAACTAAGAGACACAGTGTGGCCATGTGGCCTTAATGAGAGACTCACTCCAGCTTAGCTTGCAAGAACTAAGAGACAGTGTGGCCATGTAGCCTTAATGAGAGAGACTGACTCCAGCTTAGCTTGCAAGAACTAAGAGACACAGTGTGGCCATGTGGCCTTAATGAGAGAGACTGACTCCAGCTTAGCTTGCAAGAACTAAGAGACACAGTGTGGCCATGTGGCCTTAATGAGATAGACTGATTCCAGCTTAACTTGCAAGAACTAAGAGACACAGTGTGGCCATGTGGCCTTAATGAGAGAGACTGACTCCAGCTTAGCTTGCAAGAACTAAGAGACACAGTGTGCCCATGTGACCTCAATGAGAGAGACTGACTCCAGCTTACCTTGCAAGAACTAAGAGACACTGTGTGGCCATGTGGCCTTAATGAGAGAGACTGACTCAAGCTTAGCTTGCAAGAACTAAGAGACACAGTGTGGCCATGTGGCCTTAATGAGAGAGACTCACTCCAGCTTAGCTTGCAAGAACTAAGAGACACTGTGTGGCCATGTGGCCTTAATGAGAGAGACTCACTCCAGCTTAGCTTGCAAGAACTAAGAGACAGTGTGGCCATGTGGCCTTAATGAGAGAGACTGACTCCAGCTTAGCTTGCAAGAACTAAGAGACACAGTGTGGCCATGTGGCCTTAATGAGAGAGACTGACTCCAGCTTAGCTTGCAAGAACTAAGAGACACAGTGTGGCCATGTGGCCTTAATGAGAGAGACTGATTCCAGCTTAGCTTGCAAGAACTAAGAGACACAGTGTGGCCATGTTGCCTTAATGAGACTGACTCCAGCTTAGCTTGCAAGAACTAAGAGACACAGTGTGACCATGTGACCTTAATGAGAGAGACTGATTCCAGCTTAGCTTGCAAGAACTAAGAGACACTGTGTGGCCATGTGGCCTTAATGAGAGAGACTGACTCAAGCTTAGCTTGCAAGAACTAAGAGACACAGTGTGGCCATGTGGCCTTAATGAGAGAGACTGACTCCAGCTTAGCTTGCAAGAACTAAGAGACACAGTGTGCCCATGTGACCTTAATGAGAGAGACTGACTCCAGCTTACCTTGCAAGAACTAAGAGACACTGTGTGGCCATGTGGCCTTAATGAGAGAGACTGACTCAAGCTTAGCTTGCAAGAACTAAGAGACACAGTGTGGCCATGTGGCCTTAATGAGAGAGACTCACTCCAGCTTAGCTTGCAAGAACTAAGAGACACTGTGTGGCCATGTGGCCTTAATGAGAGAGACTCACTCCAGCTTAGCTTGCAAGAACTAAGAGACACAGTGTGGCCATGTGGCCTTAATGAGAGACTCACTCCAGCTTAGCTTGCAAGAACTAAGAGACAGTGTGGCCATGTAGCCTTAATGAGAGAGACTGACTCCAGCTTAGCTTGCAAGAACTAAGAGACACAGTGTGGCCATGTGGCCTTAATGAGAGAGACTGACTCCAGCTTAGCTTGCAAGAACTAAGAGACAGTGTGGCCATGTGGCCTTAATGAGAGAGACTGATTCCAGCTTAGCTTGCAAGAACTAAGAGACAGTGTGGCCATGTGGCCTTATTGAGAGAGACTGACTCCAGCTTAGCTTGCAAGAACTAAGAGACACAGTGTGCCCATGTGACCTTAATGAGAGAGACTGACTCCAGCTTACCTTGCAAGAACTAAGAGACACTGTGTGGCCATGTGGCCTTAATGAGAGAGACTGACTCAAGCTTAGCTTGCAAGAACTAAGAGACACAGTGTGGCCATGTGGCCTTAATGAGAGAGACTCACTCCAGCTTAGCTTGCAAGAACTAAGAGACACTGTGTGGCCATGTGGCCTTAATGAGAGAGACTCACTCCAGCTTAGCTTGCAAGAACTAAGAGACAGTGTGGCCATGTGGCCTTAATGAGAGAGACTGACTCCAGCTTAGCTTGCAAGAACTAAGAGACACAGTGTGGCCATGTGGCCTTAATGAGAGAGACTGACTCCAGCTTAGCTTGCAAGAACTAAGAGACACAGTGTGGCCATGTGGCCTTAATGAGAGAGACTGATTCCAGCTTAGCTTGCAAGAACTAAGAGACACAGTGTGGCCATGTTGCCTTAATGAGACTGACTCCAGCTTAGCTTGCAAGAACTAAGAGACACAGTGTGACCATGTGACCTTAATGAGAGAGACTGATTCCAGCTTAGCTTGCAAGAACTAAGAGACACTGTGTGGCCATGTGGCCTTAATGAGAGAGACTGACTCAAGCTTAGCTTGCAAGAACTAAGAGACACAGTGTGGCCATGTGGCCTTAATGAGAGAGACTGACTCCAGCTTAGCTTGCAAGAACTAAGAGACACAGTGTGCCCATGTGACCTTAATGAGAGAGACTGACTCCAGCTTACCTTGCAAGAACTAAGAGACACTGTGTGGCCATGTGGCCTTAATGAGAGAGACTGACTCAAGCTTAGCTTGCAAGAACTAAGAGACACAGTGTGGCCATGTGGCCTTAATGAGAGAGACTCACTCCAGCTTAGCTTGCAAGAACTAAGAGACACTGTGTGGCCATGTGGCCTTAATGAGAGAGACTCACTCCAGCTTAGCTTGCAAGAACTAAGAGACACAGTGTGGCCATGTGGCCTTAATGAGAGAGACTGATTCCAGCTTAGCTTGCAAGAACTAAGAGACAGTGTGGCCATGTGGCCTTAATGAGAGAGACTGATTCCAGCTTAGCTTGCAAGAACTAAGAGACACAGTGTGGCCATGTGGCATTAATGAGACTGACTCCAGCTTAGCTTGCAAGAACTAAGAGACACAGTGTGACCATGTGACCTTAATGAGAGAGACTGATTCCAGCTTAGCTTGCAAGAACTAAGAGACACTGTGTGGCCATGTGGCCTTAATGAGAGAGACTGACTCAAGCTTAGCTTGCAAGAACTAAGAGACACAGTGTGGCCATGTGGCCTTAATGAGAGAGACTGACTCCAGCTTAGCTTGCAAGAACTAAGAGACACAGTGTGCCCATGTGACCTTAATGAGAGAGACTGACTCCAGCTTACCTTGCAAGAACTAAGAGACACTGTGTGGCCATGTGGCCTTAATGAGAGAGACTGACTCAAGCTTAGCTTGCAAGAACTAAGAGACACAGTGTGGCCATGTTGCCTTAATGAGAGAGACTCACTCCAGCTTAGCTTGCAAGAACTAAGAGACACTGTGTGGCCATGTGGCCTTAATGAGAGAGACTCACTCCAGCTTAGCTTGCAAGAACTAAGAGACACTGTGTGGCCATGTGGCCTTAATGAGAGAGACTCACTCCAGCTTAGCTTGCAAGAACTAAGAGACAGTGTGGCCATGTGGCCTTAATGAGAGAGACTGATTCCAGCTTAGCTTGCAAGAACTAAGAGACAGTGTGGCCATGTGGCCTTAATGAGAGAGACTGACTCCAGCTTAGCTTGCAAGAACTAAGAGACACAGTGTGCCCATGTGACCTTAATGAGAGAGACTGACTCCAGCTTACCTTGCAAGAACTAAGAGACACTGTGTGGCCATGTGGCCTTAATGAGAGAGACTGACTCAAGCTTAGCTTGCAAGAACTAAGAGACACAGTGTGGCCATGTGGCCTTAATGAGAGAGACTCACTCCAGCTTAGCTTGCAAGAACTAAGAGACACTGTGTGGCCATGTGGCCTTAATGAGAGAGACTCACTCCAGCTTAGCTTGCAAGAACTAAGAGACAGTGTGGCCATGTGGCCTTAATGAGAGAGACTGACTCCAGCTTAGCTTGCAAGAACTAAGAGACACAGTGTGGCCATGTGGCCTTAATGAGAGAGACTGACTCCAGCTTAGCTTGCAAGAACTAAGAGACACAGTGTGGCCATGTGGCCTTAATGAGAGAGACTGATTCCAGCTTAGCTTGCAAGAACTAAGAGACACAGTGTGGCCATGTTGCCTTAATGAGACTGACTCCAGCTTAGCTTGCAAGAACTAAGAGACACAGTGTGACCATGTGACCTTAATGAGAGAGACTGATTCCAGCTTAGCTTGCAAGAACTAAGAGACACTGTGTGGCCATGTGGCCTTAATGAGAGAGACTGACTCAAGCTTAGCTTGCAAGAACTAAGAGACACAGTGTGGCCATGTGGCCTTAATGAGAGAGACTGACTCCAGCTTAGCTTGCAAGAACTAAGAGACACAGTGTGCCCATGTGACCTTAATGAGAGAGACTGACTCCAGCTTACCTTGCAAGAACTAAGAGACACTGTGTGGCCATGTGGCCTTAATGAGAGAGACTGACTCAAGCTTAGCTTGCAAGAACTAAGAGACACAGTGTGGCCATGTGGCCTTAATGAGAGAGACTCACTCCAGCTTAGCTTGCAAGAACTAAGAGACACTGTGTGGCCATGTGGCCTTAATGAGAGAGACTCACTCCAGCTTAGCTTGCAAGAATTAAGAGACACAGTGTGGCCATGTGGCCTTAATGAGAGAGACTGATTCCAGCTTAGCTTGCAAGAACTAAGAGACAGTGTGGCCATGTGGCCTTAATGAGAGAGACTGATTCCAGCTTAGCTTGCAAGAACTAAGAGACACAATGTGGCCATGTGGCCTTAATGAGACTGACTCCAGCTTAGCTTGCAAGAACTAAGAGACACAGTGTGACCATGTGACCTTAATGAGAGAGACTGATTCCAGCTTAGCTTGCAAGAACTAAGAGACACTGTGTGGCCATGTGGCCTTAATGAGAGAGACTGACTCAAGCTTAGCTTGCAAGAACTAAGAGACACAGTGTGGCCATGTGGCCTTAATGAGAGAGACTGACTCCAGCTTAGCTTGCAAGAACTAAGAGACACAGTGTGCCCATGTGACCTTAATGAGAGAGACTGACTCCAGCTTACCTTGCAAGAACTAAGAGACACTGTGTGGCCATGTGGCCTTAATGAGAGAGACTGACTCAAGCTTAGCTTGCAAGAACTAAGAGACACAGTGTGGCCATGTGGCCTTAATGAGAGAGACTCACTCCAGCTTAGCTTGCAAGAACTAAGAGACACTGTGTGGCCATGTGGCCTTAATGAGAGAGACTCACTCCAGCTTAGCTTGCAAGAACTAAGAGACACAGTGTGGCCATGTGGCCTTAATGAGAGACTCACTCCAGCTTAGCTTGCAAGAACTAAGAGACAGTGTGGCCATGTAGCCTTAATGAGAGAGACTGACTCCAGCTTAGCTTGCAAGAACTAAGAGACACAGTGTGGCCATGTGGCCTTAATGAGAGAGACTGACTCCAGCTTAGCTTGCAAGAACTAAGAGACACAGTGTGGCCATGTGGCCTTAATGAGATAGACTGATTCCAGCTTAACTTGCAAGAACTAAGAGACACAGTGTGGCCATGTGGCCTTAATGAGAGAGACTGACTCCAGCTTAGCTTGCAAGAACTAAGAGACACAGTGTGCCCATGTGACCTTAATGAGAGAGACTGACTCCAGCTTACCTTGCAAGAACTAAGAGACACTGTGTGGCCATGTGGCCTTAATGAGAGAGACTGACTCAAGCTTAGCTTGCAAGAACTAAGAGACACAGTGTGGCAATGTGGCCTTAATGAGAGAGACTCACTCCAGCTTAGCTTGCAAGAACTAAGAGACACTGTGTGGCCATGTGGCCTTAATGAGAGAGACTCATTCCAGCTTAGCTTGCAAGAACTAAGAGACAGTGTGGCCATGTGGCCTTAATGAGAGAGACTGACTCCAGCTTAGCTTGCAAGAACTAAGAGACACAGTGTGCCCATTGTGACCTTAAAGAGAGAGACTGACTCCAGCTTACCTTGCAAGAACTAAGAGACACTGTGTGGCCATGTGGCCTTAATGAGAGAGACTGACTCAAGCTTAGCATGCAAGAACTAAGAGACACAGTGTGGCCATGTGGCCTTAATGAGAGAGACTCACTCCAGCTTAGCTTGCAAGAACTAAGAGACACTGTGTGGCCATGTGGCCTTAATGAGAGAGACTCACTCCAGCTTAGCTTGCAAGAACTAAGAGACACAGTGTGGCCATGTGGCCTTAATGAGAGAGACTGATTCCAGCTTAGCTTGCAAGAACTAAGAGACAGTGTGGCCATGTGGCCTTAATGAGAGAGACTGATTCCAGCTTAGCTTGCAAGAACTAAGAGACACAGTGTGGCCATGTGGCCTTAATGAGACTGACTCCAGCTTAGCTTGCAAGAACTAAGAGACACAGTGTGACCATGTGACCTTAATGAGAGAGACTGATTCCAGCTTAGCTTGCAAGAACTAAGAGACACTGTGTGGCCATGTGGCCTTAATGAGAGAGACTGACTCAAGCTTAGCTTGCAAGAACTAAGAGACACAGTGTGGCCATGTGGCCTTAATGAGAGAGACTGACTCCAGCTTAGCTTGCAAGAACTAAGAGACACAGTGTGCCCATGTGACCTTAATGAGAGAGACTGACTCCAGCTTACCTTGCAAGAACTAAGAGACACTGTGTGGCCATGTGGCCTTAATGAGAGAGACTGACTCAAGCTTAGCTTGCAAGAACTAAGAGACACAGTGTGGCCATGTGGCCTTAATGAGAGAGACTCACTCCAGCTTAGCTTGCAAGAACTAAGAGACACTGTGTGGCCATGTGGCCTTAATGAGAGAGACTCACTCCAGCTTAGCTTGCAAGAACTAAGAGACACAGTGTGGCCATGTGGCCTTAATGAGAGACTCACTCCAGCTTAGCTTGCAAGAACTAAGAGACAGTGTGGCCATGTAGCCTTAATGAGAGAGACTGACTCCAGCTTAGCTTGCAAGAACTAAGAGACACAGTGTGGCCATGTGGCCTTAATGAGAGAGACTGACTCCAGCTTAGCTTGCAAGAACTAAGAGACACAGTGTGGCCATGTGGCCTTAATGAGATAGACTGATTCCAGCTTAACTTGCAAGAACTAAGAGACACAGTGTGGCCATGTGGCCTTAATGAGAGAGACTGACTCCAGCTTAGCTTGCAAGAACTAAGAGACACAGTGTGCCCATGTGACCTTAATGAGAGAGACTGACTCCAGCTTACCTTGCAAGAACTAAGAGACACTGTGTGGCCATGTGGCCTTAATGAGAGAGACTGACTCAAGCTTAGCTTGCAAGAACTAAGAGACACAGTGTGGCAATGTGGCCTTAATGAGAGAGACTCACTCCAGCTTAGCTTGCAAGAACTAAGAGACACAGTGTGGCAATGTGGCCTTAATGAGAGAGACTCACTCCAGCTTAGCTTGCAAGAACTAAGAGACACAGTGTGGCCATGTGGCCTTAATGAGAGAGACTCATTCCAGCTTAGCTTGCAAGAACTAAGAGACAGTGTGGCCATGTGGCCTTAATGAGAGAGACTGACTCCAGCTTAGCTTGCAAGAACTAAGAGACACAGTGTGCCCATTGTGACCTTAAAGAGAGAGACTGACTCCAGTTTACCTTGCAAGAACTAAGAGACACTGTGTGGCCATGTGGCCTTAATGAGAGAGACTGACTCAAGCTTAGCTTGCAAGAACTAAGAGACACAGTGTGGCCATGTGGCCTTAATGAGAGAGACTCACTCCAGCTTAGCTTGCAAGAACTAAGAGACACTGTGTGGCCATGTGGCCTTAATGAGAGAGACTGATTCCAGCTCAGCTTGAAAGAACTAAGAGACACAGTGTGGCCATGTGGCCTTAATGAGAGAGACTGACTCCAGCTTAGCTTGCAAGAACTAAGAGACACAGTGTGACCATGTGACCTTAATGAGAGAGACTGACTCCAGCTTAGCTTGCAAGAACTAAGAGACACTGTGTGGCCATGTGGCCTTAATGAGAGAGACTGACTCAAGCTTAGCTTGCAAGAACTAAGAGACACAGTGTGGCCATGTGGCCTTAATGAGAGAGACTGATTCCAGCTTAACTTGCAAGAACTAAGAGACACAGTGTGGCCATGTGGCCTTAATGAGAGAGACTGACTCCAGCTTAGCTTGCAAGAACTAAGAGACACAGTGTGCCCATGTGACCTTAATGAGAGAGACTGACTCCAGCTTACCTTGCATGAACTAAAGAGACACTGTGTGGCCATGTGGCCTTAATGAGAGAGACTGACTCAAGCTTAGCTTGCAAGAACTAAGAGACACAGTGTGGCCATGTGGCCTTAATGAGAGAGACTCACTCCAGCTTAGCTTGCAAGAACTAAGAGACACTGTGTGGCCATGTGGCCTTAATGAGAGAGACTCACTCCAGCTTAGCTTGCAAGAACTAAGAGACAGTGTGGCCATGTGGCCTTAATGAGAGAGACTGACTCCAGCTTAGCTTGCAAGAACTAAGAGACACAGTGTGCCCATGTGACCTTAATGAGAGAGACTGACTCCAGCTTACCTTGCAAGAACTAAGAGACACTGTGTGGCCATGCGGCCTTAATGAGAGAGACTGACTCAAGCTTAGCTTGCAAGAACTAAGAGACACAGTGTGGCCATGTGGCCTTAATGAGAGAGACTCACTCCAGCTTAGCTTGCAAGAACTAAGAGACACTGTGTGGCCATGTGGCCTTAATGAGAGAGACTCACTCCAGCTTAGCTTGCAAGAACTAAGAGACAGTGTGGCCATGTGGCCTTAATGAGAGAGACTGACTCCAGCTTAGCTTGCAAGAACTAAGAGACACTGTGTGGCCATGTGGCCTTAATGAGAGAGACTGACTCCAGCTTAGCTTGCAAGAACTAAGAGACACAGTGTGGCCATGTGGCCTTAATGAGAGAGACTGATTCCAGCTTAGCTTGCAAGAACTAAGAGACACAGTGTGGCCATGTAGCCTTAATGAGACTGACTCCAGCTTAGCTTGCAAGAACTAAGAGACACAGTGTGACCATGTGACCTTAATGAGAGAGACTGATTCCAGCTTAGCTTGCAAGAACTAAGAGACACTGTGTGGCCATGTGGCCTTAATGAGAGAGACTGACTCAAGCTTAGCTTGCAAGAACTAAGAGACACAGTGTGGCCATGTGGCCTTAATGAGAGAGACTGACTCCAGCTTAGCTTGCAAGAACTAAGAGACACAGTGTGCCCATGTGACCTTAATGAGAGAGACTGACTCCAGCTTACCTTGCAAGAACTAAGAGACACTGTGTGGCCATGTGGCCTTAATGAGAGAGACTGACTCAAGCTTAGCTTGCAAGAACTAAGAGACACAGTGTGGCCATGTGGCCTTAATGAGAGAGACTCACTCCAGCTTAGCTTGCAAGAACTAAGAGACACTGTGTGGCCATGTGGCCTTAATGAGAGAGACTCACTCCAGCTTAGCTTGCAAGAACTAAGAGACACAGTGTGGCCATGTGGCCTTAATGAGAGAGACTGACTCCAGCTTAGCTTGCAAGAACTAAGAGACACAGTGTGACCATGTGACCTTAATGAGAGAGACTGATTCCAGCTTAGCTTGCAAGAACTAAGAGACACTGTGTGGCCATGTGGCTTTAATGAGAGAGACTGACTCCAGCTTAGCTTGCAAGAACTAAGAGACACAGTGTGGCCATGTGGCCTTAATGAGAGAGACTGACTCCAGCTTACCTTGCAAGAACTAAGAGACACTGTGTGGCCATGTGGCCTTAATGAGAGAGACTGACTCAAGCTTAGCTTGCAAGAACTAAGAGACACAGTGTGGCCATGTGGCCTTAATGAGAGAGACTCACTCCAGCTTAGCTTGCAAGAACTAAGAGACACTGTGTGGCCATGTGGCCTTAATGAGAGAGACTCACTCCAGCTTAGCTTGCAAGAACTAAGAGACACAGTGTGGCCATGTGGCCTTAATGAGAGACTCACTCCAGCTTAGCTTGCAAGAACTAAGAGACAGTGTGGCCATGTAGCCTTAATGAGAGAGACTGACTCCAGCTTAGCTTGCAAGAACTAAGAGACACAGTGTGGCCATGTGGCCTTAATGAGAGAGACTGACTCCAGCTTAGCTTGCAAGAACTAAGAGACACAGTGTGGCCATGTGGCCTTAATGAGATAGACTGATTCCAGCTTAACTTGCAAGAACTAAGAGACACAGTGTGGCCATGTGGCCTTAATGAGAGAGACTGACTCCAGCTTAGCTTGCAAGAACTAAGAGACACAGTGTGCCCATGTGACCTTAATGAGAGAGACTGACTCCAGCTTACCTTGCAAGAACTAAGAGACACTGTGTGGCCATGTGGCCTTAATGAGAGAGACTGACTCAAGCTTAGCTTGCAAGAACTAAGAGACACAGTGTGGCAATGTGGCCTTAATGAGAGAGACTCACTCCAGCTTAGCTTGCAAGAACTAAGAGACACAGTGTGGCAATGTGGCCTTAATGAGAGAGACTCACTCCAGCTTAGCTTGCAAGAACTAAGAGACACAGTGTGGCCATGTGGCCTTAATGAGAGAGACTCATTCCAGCTTAGCTTGCAAGAACTAAGAGACAGTGTGGCCATGTGGCCTTAATGAGAGAGACTGACTCCAGCTTAGCTTGCAAGAACTAAGAGACACAGTGTGCCCATTGTGACCTTAAAGAGAGAGACTGACTCCAGCTTACCTTGCAAGAACTAAGAGACACTGTGTGGCCATGTGGCCTTAATGAGAGAGACTGACTCAAGCTTAGCTTGCAAGAACTAAGAGACACAGTGTGGCCATGTGGCCTTAATGAGAGAGACTCACTCCAGCTTAGCTTGCAAGAACTAAGAGACACTGTGTGGCCATGTGGCCTTAATGAGAGAGACTGATTCCAGCTCAGCTTGAAAGAACTAAGAGACACAGTGTGGCCATGTGGCCTTAATGAGAGAGACTGACTCCAGCTTAGCTTGCAAGAACTAAGAGACACAGTGTGACCATGTGACCTTAATGAGAGAGACTGACTCCAGCTTAGCTTGCAAGAACTAAGAGACACTGTGTGGCCATGTGGCCTTAATGAGAGAGACTGACTCAAGCTTAGCTTGCAAGAACTAAGAGACACAGTGTGGCCATGTGGCCTTAATGAGAGAGACTGATTCCAGCTTAACTTGCAAGAACTAAGAGACACAGTGTGGCCATGTGGCCTTAATGAGAGAGACTGACTCCAGCTTAGCTTGCAAGAACTAAGAGACACAGTGTGCCCATGTGACCTTAATGAGAGAGACTGACTCCAGCTTACCTTGCATGAACTAAAGAGACACTGTGTGGCCATGTGGCCTTAATGAGAGAGACTGACTCAAGCTTAGCTTGCAAGAACTAAGAGACACAGTGTGGCCATGTGGCCTTAATGAGAGAGACTCACTCCAGCTTAGCTTGCAAGAACTAAGAGACACTGTGTGGCCATGTGGCCTTAATGAGAGAGACTCACTCCAGCTTAGCTTGCAAGAACTAAGAGACAGTGTGGCCATGTGGCCTTAATGAGAGAGACTGACTCCAGCTTAGCTTGCAAGAACTAAGAGACACAGTGTGCCCATGTGACCTTAATGAGAGAGACTGACTCCAGCTTACCTTGCAAGAACTAAGAGACACTGTGTGGCCATGCGGCCTTAATGAGAGAGACTGACTCAAGCTTAGCTTGCAAGAACTAAGAGACACAGTGTGGCCATGTGGCCTTAATGAGAGAGACTCACTCCAGCTTAGCTTGCAAGAACTAAGAGACACTGTGTGGCCATGTGGCCTTAATGAGAGAGACTCACTCCAGCTTAGCTTGCAAGAACTAAGAGACACTGTGTGGCCATGTGGCCTTAATGAGAGAGACTGACTCAAGCTTAGCTTGCAAGAACTAAGAGACACAGTGTGGCAATGTGGCCTTAATGAGAGAGACTCACTCCAGCTTAGCTTGCAAGAACTAAGAGACACAGTGTGGCAATGTGGCCTTAATGAGAGAGACTCACTCCAGCTTAGCTTGCAAGAACTAAGAGACACAGTGTGGCCATGTGGCCTTAATGAGAGAGACTCATTCCAGCTTAGCTTGCAAGAACTAAGAGACAGTGTGGCCATGTGGCCTTAATGAGAGAGACTGACTCCAGCTTAGCTTGCAAGAACTAAGAGACACAGTGTGCCCATTGTGACCTTAAAGAGAGAGACTGACTCCAGTTTACCTTGCAAGAACTAAGAGACACTGTGTGGCCATGTGGCCTTAATGAGAGAGACTGACTCAAGCTTAGCTTGCAAGAACTAAGAGACACAGTGTGGCCATGTGGCCTTAATGAGAGAGACTCACTCCAGCTTAGCTTGCAAGAACTAAGAGACACTGTGTGGCCATGTGGCCTTAATGAGAGAGACTGATTCCAGCTCAGCTTGAAAGAACTAAGAGACACAGTGTGGCCATGTGGCCTTAATGAGAGAGACTGACTCCAGCTTAGCTTGCAAGAACTAAGAGACACAGTGTGACCATGTGACCTTAATGAGAGAGACTGACTCCAGCTTAGCTTGCAAGAACTAAGAGACACTGTGTGGCCATGTGGCCTTAATGAGAGAGACTGACTCAAGCTTAGCTTGCAAGAACTAAGAGACACAGTGTGGCCATGTGGCCTTAATGAGAGAGACTGATTCCAGCTTAACTTGCAAGAACTAAGAGACACAGTGTGGCCATGTGGCCTTAATGAGAGAGACTGACTCCAGCTTAGCTTGCAAGAACTAAGAGACACAGTGTGCCCATGTGACCTTAATGAGAGAGACTGACTCCAGCTTACCTTGCATGAACTAAAGAGACACTGTGTGGCCATGTGGCCTTAATGAGAGAGACTGACTCAAGCTTAGCTTGCAAGAACTAAGAGACACAGTGTGGCCATGTGGCCTTAATGAGAGAGACTCACTCCAGCTTAGCTTGCAAGAACTAAGAGACACTGTGTGGCCATGTGGCCTTAATGAGAGAGACTCACTCCAGCTTAGCTTGCAAGAACTAAGAGACAGTGTGGCCATGTGGCCTTAATGAGAGAGACTGACTCCAGCTTAGCTTGCAAGAACTAAGAGACACAGTGTGCCCATGTGACCTTAATGAGAGAGACTGACTCCAGCTTACCTTGCAAGAACTAAGAGACACTGTGTGGCCATGCGGCCTTAATGAGAGAGACTGACTCAAGCTTAGCTTGCAAGAACTAAGAGACACAGTGTGGCCATGTGGCCTTAATGAGAGAGACTCACTCCAGCTTAGCTTGCAAGAACTAAGAGACACTGTGTGGCCATGTGGCCTTAATGAGAGAGACTCACTCCAGCTTAGCTTGCAAGAACTAAGAGACAGTGTGGCCATGTGGCCTTAATGAGAGAGACTGACTCCAGCTTAGCTTGCAAGAACTAAGAGACACTGTGTGGCCATGTGGCCTTAATGAGAGAGACTGACTCCAGCTTAGCTTGCAAGAACTAAGAGACACAGTGTGGCCATGTGGCCTTAATGAGAGAGACTGATTCCAGCTTAGCTTGCAAGAACTAAGAGACACAGTGTGGCCATGTAGCCTTAATGAGACTGACTCCAGCTTAGCTTGCAAGAACTAAGAGACACAGTGTGACCATGTGACCTTAATGAGAGAGACTGATTCCAGCTTAGCTTGCAAGAACTAAGAGACACTGTGTGGCCATGTGGCCTTAATGAGAGAGACTGACTCAAGCTTAGCTTGCAAGAACTAAGAGACACAGTGTGGCCATGTGGCCTTAATGAGAGAGACTGACTCCAGCTTAGCTTGCAAGAACTAAGAGACACAGTGTGCCCATGTGACCTTAATGAGAGAGACTGACTCCAGCTTACCTTGCAAGAACTAAGAGACACTGTGTGGCCATGTGGCCTTAATGAGAGAGACTGACTCAAGCTTAGCTTGCAAGAACTAAGAGACACAGTGTGGCCATGTGGCCTTAATGAGAGAGACTCACTCCAGCTTAGCTTGCAAGAACTAAGAGACACTGTGTGGCCATGTGGCCTTAATGAGAGAGACTCACTCCAGCTTAGCTTGCAAGAACTAAGAGACACAGTGTGGCCATGTGGCCTTAATGAGAGAGACTGACTCCAGCTTAGCTTGCAAGAACTAAGAGACACAGTGTGACCATGTGACCTTAATGAGAGAGACTGATTCCAGCTTAGCTTGCAAGAACTAAGAGACACTGTGTGGCCATGTGGCTTTAATGAGAGAGACTGACTCCAGCTTAGCTTGCAAGAACTAAGAGACACAGTGTGGCCATGTGGCCTTAATGAGAGAGACTGACTCCAGCTTACCTTGCAAGAACTAAGAGACACTGTGTGGCCATGTGGCCTTAATGAGAGAGACTGACTCAAGCTTAGCTTGCAAGAACTAAGAGACACAGTGTGGCCATGTGGCCTTAATGAGAGAGACTCACTCCAGCTTAGCTTGCAAGAACTAAGAGACACTGTGTGGCCATGTGGCCTTAATGAGAGAGACTCACTCCAGCTTAGCTTGCAAGAACTAAGAGACACAGTGTGGCCATGTGGCCTTAATGAGAGACTCACTCCAGCTTAGCTTGCAAGAACTAAGAGACAGTGTGGCCATGTAGCCTTAATGAGAGAGACTGACTCCAGCTTAGCTTGCAAGAACTAAGAGACACAGTGTGGCCATGTGGCCTTAATGAGAGAGACTGACTCCAGCTTAGCTTGCAAGAACTAAGAGACACAGTGTGGCCATGTGGCCTTAATGAGATAGACTGATTCCAGCTTAACTTGCAAGAACTAAGAGACACAGTGTGGCCATGTGGCCTTAATGAGAGAGACTGACTCCAGCTTAGCTTGCAAGAACTAAGAGACACAGTGTGCCCATGTGACCTTAATGAGAGAGACTGACTCCAGCTTACCTTGCAAGAACTAAGAGACACTGTGTGGCCATGTGGCCTTAATGAGAGAGACTGACTCAAGCTTAGCTTGCAAGAACTAAGAGACACAGTGTGGCAATGTGGCCTTAATGAGAGAGACTCACTCCAGCTTAGCTTGCAAGAACTAAGAGACACAGTGTGGCAATGTGGCCTTAATGAGAGAGACTCACTCCAGCTTAGCTTGCAAGAACTAAGAGACACAGTGTGGCCATGTGGCCTTAATGAGAGAGACTCATTCCAGCTTAGCTTGCAAGAACTAAGAGACAGTGTGGCCATGTGGCCTTAATGAGAGAGACTGACTCCAGCTTAGCTTGCAAGAACTAAGAGACACAGTGTGCCCATTGTGACCTTAAAGAGAGAGACTGACTCCAGCTTACCTTGCAAGAACTAAGAGACACTGTGTGGCCATGTGGCCTTAATGAGAGAGACTGACTCAAGCTTAGCTTGCAAGAACTAAGAGACACAGTGTGGCCATGTGGCCTTAATGAGAGAGACTCACTCCAGCTTAGCTTGCAAGAACTAAGAGACACTGTGTGGCCATGTGGCCTTAATGAGAGAGACTGATTCCAGCTCAGCTTGAAAGAACTAAGAGACACAGTGTGGCCATGTGGCCTTAATGAGAGAGACTGACTCCAGCTTAGCTTGCAAGAACTAAGAGACACAGTGTGACCATGTGACCTTAATGAGAGAGACTGACTCCAGCTTAGCTTGCAAGAACTAAGAGACACTGTGTGGCCATGTGGCCTTAATGAGAGAGACTGACTCAAGCTTAGCTTGCAAGAACTAAGAGACACAGTGTGGCCATGTGGCCTTAATGAGAGAGACTGATTCCAGCTTAACTTGCAAGAACTAAGAGACACAGTGTGGCCATGTGGCCTTAATGAGAGAGACTGACTCCAGCTTAGCTTGCAAGAACTAAGAGACACAGTGTGCCCATGTGACCTTAATGAGAGAGACTGACTCCAGCTTACCTTGCATGAACTAAAGAGACACTGTGTGGCCATGTGGCCTTAATGAGAGAGACTGACTCAAGCTTAGCTTGCAAGAACTAAGAGACACAGTGTGGCCATGTGGCCTTAATGAGAGAGACTCACTCCAGCTTAGCTTGCAAGAACTAAGAGACACTGTGTGGCCATGTGGCCTTAATGAGAGAGACTCACTCCAGCTTAGCTTGCAAGAACTAAGAGACAGTGTGGCCATGTGGCCTTAATGAGAGAGACTGACTCCAGCTTAGCTTGCAAGAACTAAGAGACACAGTGTGCCCATGTGACCTTAATGAGAGAGACTGACTCCAGCTTACCTTGCAAGAACTAAGAGACACTGTGTGGCCATGCGGCCTTAATGAGAGAGACTGACTCAAGCTTAGCTTGCAAGAACTAAGAGACACAGTGTGGCCATGTGGCCTTAATGAGAGAGACTCACTCCAGCTTAGCTTGCAAGAACTAAGAGACACTGTGTGGCCATGTGGCCTTAATGAGAGAGACTCACTCCAGCTTAGCTTGCAAGAACTAAGAGACAGTGTGGCCATGTGGCCTTAATGAGAGAGACTGACTCCAGCTTAGCTTGCAAGAACTAAGAGACACTGTGTGGCCATGTGGCCTTAATGAGAGAGACTGACTCCAGCTTAGCTTGCAAGAACTAAGAGACACAGTGTGGCCATGTGGCCTTAATGAGAGAGACTGATTCCAGCTTAGCTTGCAAGAACTAAGAGACACAGTGTGGCCATGTAGCCTTAATGAGACTGACTCCAGCTTAGCTTGCAAGAACTAAGAGACACAGTGTGACCATGTGATCTTAATGAGAGAGACTGATTCCAGCTTAGCTTGCAAGAACTAAGAGACACTGTGTGGCCATGTGGCCTTAATGAGAGAGACTGACTCAAGCTTAGCTTGCAAGAACTAAGAGACACAGTGTGGCCATGTGGCCTTAATGAGAGAGACTGACTCCAGCTTAGCTTGCAAGAACTAAGAGACACAGTGTGCCCATGTGACCTTAATGAGAGAGACTGACTCCAGCTTACCTTGCAAGAACTAAGAGACACTGTGTGGCCATGTGGCCTTAATGAGAGAGACTGACTCAAGCTTAGCTTGCAAGAACTAAGAGACACAGTGTGGCCATGTGGCCTTAATGAGAGAGACTCACTCCAGCTTAGCTTGCAAGAACTAAGAGACACTGTGTGGCCATGTGGCCTTAATGAGAGAGACTCACTCCAGCTTAGCTTGCAAGAACTAAGAGACACAGTGTGGCCATGTGGCCTTAATGAGAGAGACTGACTCCAGCTTAGCTTGCAAGAACTAAGAGACACAGTGTGACCATGTGACCTTAATGAGAGAGACTGATTCCAGCTTAGCTTGCAAGAACTAAGAGACACTGTGTGGCCATGTGGCCTTAATGAGAGAGACTGACTCAAGCTTAGCTTGCAAGAACTAAGAGACACAGTGTGGCCATGTGGCCTTAATGAGAGAGACTGACTCCAGCTTACCTTGCAAGAACTAAGAGACACTGTGTGGCCATGTGGCCTTAATGAGAGAGACTGACTCAAGCTTAGCTTGCAAGAACTAAGAGACACAGTGTGGCCATGTGGCCTTAATGAGAGAGACTCACTCCAGCTTAGCTTGCAAGAACTAAGAGACACTGTGTGGCCATGTGGCCTTAATGAGAGAGACTCACTCCAGCTTAGCTTGCAAGAACTAAGAGACACAGTGTGGCCATGTGGCCTTAATGAGAGACTCACTCCAGCTTAGCTTGCAAGAACTAAGAGACAGTGTGGCCATGTAGCCTTAATGAGAGAGACTGACTCCAGCTTAGCTTGCAAGAACTAAGAGACACAGTGTGGCCATGTGGCCTTAATGAGAGAGACTGACTCCAGCTTAGCTTGCAAGAACTAAGAGACACAGTGTGGCCATGTGGCCTTAATGAGAGAGACTGATTCCAGCTTAGCTTGCAAGAACTAAGAGACACAGTGTGGCCATGTGGCCTTGATGAGAGAGACTGACTCCAGTTTAGCTTGCAAGAACTAAGAGACACAGTGTGACCATGTGACCTTAATGAGAGAAACTGACTCCAGCTTAGCTTGCAAGAACTAAGAGATACTGTGTGGCCATGTGGCCTTAATGAGAGAGACTGACTCAAGCTTAGCTTGCAAGAACTAAGAGACACAGTGTGGCCATGTGGCCTTAATGAGAGAGACTCACTCCAGCTTAGCTTGCAAGAACTAAGAGACTCAGTGTGGCCATGTGGCCTTAATGAGAGAGACTGACTCCAAGTTAGCTTGCAAGAACTAAGAGACACTGTGTGGCCATGTGGCCTTAATGAGAGAGACTCACTCCAGCTTAGCTTGCAAGAACTAAGAGACACAGTGTGGCCATGTGGCCTTAATGAGAGACTCACTCCAGCTTAGCTTGCAAGAACTAAGAGACAGTGTGGCCATGTAGCCTTAATGAGAGAGACTGACTCCAGCTTAGCTTGCAAGAACTAAGAGACACAGTGTGGCCATGTGGCCTTAATGAGAGAGACTGACTCCAGATTAGCTTGCAAGAACTAAGAGACACAGTGTGGCCATGTGGCCTTAATGAGAGAGACTGATTCCAGCTTAACTTGCAAGAACTAAGAGACACAGTGTGGCCATGTGGCCTTAATGAGAGAGACTGACTCCAGCTTAGCTTGCAAGAACTAAGAGACACAGTGTGCCCATGTGACCTTAATGAGAGAGACTGACTCCAGCTTACCTTGCAAGAACTAAGAGACACTGTGTGACCATGTGGCCTTAATGAGAGAGACTGACTCAAGCTTAGCTTGCAAGAACTAAGAGACACAGTGTGGCCATGTGGCCTTAATGAGAGAGACTCACTCCAGCTTAGCTTGCAAGAACTAAGAGACACTGCGTGGCCATGTGGCCTTAATGAGAGAGACTGACTCCAGCTTACCTTGCAAGAACTAAGAGACACTGTGTGGCCATGTGGCCTTAATGAGAGAGACTCACTCCAGCTTAGCTTGCAAGAACTAAGAGACACTGTGTGGCCATGTGGCCTTAATGAGAGAGACTGATTCCAGCTTAGCTTGCAAGAACTAAGAGACACAGTGTGGCCATGTGGCCTTAATGAGAGAGACTGACTCCAGCTTAGCTTGCAAGAACTAAGAGACACAGTGTGACCATGTGACCTTAATGAGAGAGACTGACTCCAGCTTAGCTTGCAAGAACTAAGAGACACAGTGTGGCCATGTGGCCTTAATGAGAGAGACTGACTCCAGCTTAGCTTGCAAGAACTAAGAGACACAGTGTGACCATGTGACCTTAATGAGAGAGACTGACTCCAGCTTAGCTTGCAAGAACTAAGAGACACAGTGTGCCCATGTGACCTTAATGAGAGAGACTGACTCCAGCTTACCTTGCAAGAACTAAAGAGACACTGTGTGGCCATGTGGCCTTAATGAGAGAGACTGACTCAAGCTTAGCTTGCAAGAACTAAGAGACACAGTGTGGCCATGTGGCCTTAATGAGAGAGACTCACTCCAGCTTAGCTTGCAAGAACTAAGAGACACTGTGTGGCCATGTGGCCTTAATGAGAGAGACTCACTCCAGCTTAGCTTGCAAGAACTAAGAGACAGTGTGGCCATGTGGCCTTAATGAGAGAGACTGATTCCAGCTTAGCTTGCAAGAACTAAGAGACAGTGTGGCCATGTGGCCTTAATGAGAGAGACTGACTCCAGCTTAGCTTGCAAGAACTAAGAGACACAGTGTGCCCATGTGACCTTAATGAGAGAGACTGACTCCAGCTTACCTTGCAAGAACTAAGAGACACTGTGTGGCCATGAGGCCTTAATGAGAGAGACTGACTCAAGCTTAGCTTGCAAGAACTAAGAGACACAGTGTGGCCATGTGGCCTTAATGAGAGAGACTCACTCCAGCTTAGCTTGCAAGAACTAAGAGACACTGTGTGGCCATGTGGCCTTAATGAGAGAGACTCACTCCAGCTTAGCTTGCAAGAACTAAGAGACAGTGTGGCCATGTGGCCTTAATGAGAGAGACTGACTCCAGCTTAGCTTGCAAGAACTAAGAGACACAGTGTGGCCATGTGGCCTTAATGAGAGAGACTGACTCCAGCTTAGCTTGCAAGAACTAAGAGACACAGTGTGGCCATGTGGCCTTAATGAGAGAGACTGATTCCAGCTTAGCTTGCAAGAACTAAGAGACACAGTGTGGCCATGTTGCCTTAATGAGACTGACTCCAGCTTAGCTTGCAAGAACTAAGAGACACAGTGTGACCATGTGACCTTAATGAGAGAGACTGATTCCAGCTTAGCTTGCAAGAACTAAGAGACACTGTGTGGCCATGTGGCCTTAATGAGAGAGACTGACTCAAGCTTAGCTTGCAAGAACTAAGAGACACAGTGTGGCCATGTGGCCTTAATGAGAGAGACTCACTCCAGCTTAGCTTGCAAGAACTAAGAGACACTGTGTGGCCATGTGGCCTTAATGAGAGAGACTCACTCCAGCTTAGCTTGCAAGAACTAAGAGACACAGTGTGGCCATGTGGCCTTAATGAGAGAGACTGATTCCAGCTTAGCTTGCAAGAACTAAGAGACAGTGTGGCCATGTGGCCTTAATGAGAGAGACTGATTCCAGCTTAGCTTGCAAGAACTAAGAGACACAGTGTGGCCATGTGGCCTTAATGAGACTGACTCCAGCTTAGCTTGCAAGAACTAAGAGACACAGTGTGACCATGTGACCTTAATGAGAGAGACTGATTCCAGCTTAGCTTGCAAGAACTAAGAGACACTGTGTGGCCATGTGGCCTTAATGAGAGAGACTGACTCAAGCTTAGCTTGCAAGAACTAAGAGACACAGTGTGGCCATGTGGCCTTAATGAGAGAGACTGACTCCAGCTTAGCTTGCAAGAACTAAGAGACACAGTGTGCCCATGTGACCTTAATGAGAGAGACTGACTCCAGCTTAACTTGCAAGAACTAAGAGACACTGTGTGGCCATGTGGCCTTAATGAGAGAGACTGACTCAAGCTTAGCTTGCAAGAACTAAGAGACACAGTGTGGCCATGTGGCCTTAATGAGAGAGACTCACTCCAGCTTAGCTTGCAAGAACTAAGAGACACTGTGTGGCCATTTGGCCTTAATGAGAGAGACTCACTCCAGCTTAGCTTGCAAGAACTAAGAGACACAGAGTGGCCATGTGGCCTTAATGAGAGACTCACTCCAGCTTAGCTTGCAAGAACTAAGAGACAGTGTGGCCATGTAGCCTTAATGAGAGAGACTGACTCCAGCTTAGCTTGCAAGAACTAAGAGACACAGTGTGGCTATGTGGCCTTAATGAGAGAGACTGACTCCAGCTTAGCTTGCAAGAACTAAGAGACACAGTGTGGCCATGTGGCCTTAATGAGATAGACTGATTCCAGCTTAACTTGCAAGAACTAAGAGACACAGTGTGGCAATGTGGCCTTAATGAGAGAGACTCACTCCAGCTTAGCTTGCAAGAACTAAAAGACACTGTGTGGCCATGTGGCCTTAATGAGAGAGACTCACTCCAGCTTAGCTTGCAAGAACTAAGAGACACAGTGTGGCGATGTGGCCTTAATGAGAGAGACTGATTCCAGCTTAGCTTGCAAGAACTAAGAGACACAGTGTGGCCATGTGGCCTTGATGAGAGAGACTGACTCCAGCTTAGCTTGCAAGAACTAAGAGACACAGTGTGACCATGTGACCTTAATGAGAGAAACTGACTCCAGCTTAGCTTGCAAGAACTAAGAGATACTGTGTGGCCATGTGGCCTTAATGAGAGAGACTGACTCAAGCTTAGCTTGCAAGAACTAAGAGACACAGTGTGGCCATGTGGCCTTAATGAGAGAGACTCACTCCAGCTTAGCTTGCAAGAACTAAGAGACTCAGTGTGGCCATGTGGCCTTAATGAGAGAGACTGAGTCCAAGTTAGCTTGCAAGAACTAAGAGACACTGTGTGGCCATGTGGCCTTAATGAGAGAGACTCACTCCAGCTTAGCTTGCAAGAACTAAGAGACACAGTGTGGCCATGTGGCCTTAATGAGAGACTCACTCCAGCTTAGCTTGCAAGAACTAAGAGACAGTGTGGCCATGTAGCCTTAATGAGAGAGACTGACTCCAGCTTAGCTTGCAAGAACTAAGAGACACAGTGTGGCCATGTGGCCTTAATGAGAGAGACTGACTCCAGCTTAGCTTGCAAGAACTAAGAGACACAGTGTGGCCATGTGGCCTTAATGAGAGAGACTGATTCCAGCTTAACTTGCAAGAACTAAGAGACACAGTGTGGCCATGTGGCCTTAATGAGAGAGACTGACTCCAGCTTAGCTTGCAAGAACTAAGAGACACAGTGTGCCCATGTGACCTTAATGAGAGAGACTGACTCCAGCTTACCTTGCAAGAACTAAGAGACACTGTGTGACCATGTGGCCTTAATGAGAGAGACTGACTCAAGCTTAGCTTGCAAGAACTAAGAGACACAGTGTGGCCATGTGGCCTTAATGAGAGAGACTCACTCCAGCTTAGCTTGCAAGAACTAAGAGACACTGCGTGGCCATGTGGCCTTAATGAGAGAGACTCACTCCAGCTTAGCTTGCAAGAACTAAGAGACACAGTGTGGCCATGTGGCCTTAATGAGAGAGACTCATTCCAGCTTAGCTTGCAAGAACTAAGAGACACTGTGTGGCCATGTGGCCTTAATGAGAGAGACTGACTCCAGCTTAGCTTGCAAGAACTAAGAGACACTGTGTGGCCATGTGGCCTTAATGAGAGAGACTGACTCCAGCTTAGCTTGCAAGAACTAAGAGACACAGTGTGGCCATGTGGCCTTAATGAGAGAGACTGACTCCAGCTTAGCTTGCAAGAACTAAGAGACACAGTGTGACCATGTGACCTTAATGAGAGAGACTGACTCCAGCTTAGCTTGCAAGAACTAAGAGACAATGTGTGGCCATGTGGCCTTAATGAGAGAGACTGACTCAAGCTTAGCTTGCAAGAACTAAGAGACACAGTGTGGCCATGTGGCCATAATGAGAGAGACTGATTCCAGCTTAACTTGCAAGAACTAAGAGACACAGTGTGGCTATGTGGCCTTAATGAGAGAGACTGACTCCAGCTTAGCTTGCAAGAACTAAGAGACACAGTGTGCCCATGTGACCTTAATGAGAGAGACTGACTCCAGCTTACCTTGCAAGAACTAAAGAGACACTGTGTGGCCATGTGGCCTTAATGAGAGAGACTGACTCAAGCTTAGCTTGCAAGAACTAAGAGACACAGTGTGGCCATGTGGCCTTAATGAGAGAGACTCACTCCAGCCTAGCTTGCAAGAACTAAGAGACACTGTGTGGCCATGTGGCCTTAATGAGAGAGACTCACTCCAGCTTAGCTTGCAAGAACTAAGAGACAGTGTGGCCATGTGGCCTTAATGAGAGAGACTGATTCCAGCTTAGCTTGCAAGAACTAAGAGACAGTGTGGCCATGTGGCCTTAATGAGAGAGACTGACTCCAGCTTAGCTTGCAAGAACTAAAAGACACAGTGTGCCCATGTGACCTTAATGAGAGAGACTGACTCCAGCTTACCTTGCAAGAACTAAGAGACACTGTGTGGCCATGTGGCCTTAATGAGAGAGACTGACTCAAGCTTAGCTTGCAAGAACTAAGAGACACAGTGTGGCCATGTGGCCTTAATGAGAGAGACTCACTCCAGCTTAGCTTGCAAGAACTAAGAGACACTGTGTGGCCATGTGGCCTTAATGAGAGAGACTGATTCCAGCTTAGCTTGCAAGAACTAAGAGACACAGTGTGGCCATGTGGCCTTAATGAGACTGACTCCAGCTTAGCTTGCAAGAACTAAGAGACACAGTGTGACCATGTGACCTTAATGAGAGAGACTGATTCCAGCTTAGCTTGCAAGAACTAAGAGACACTGTGTGGCCATGTGGCCTTAATGAGAGAGACTGACTCAAGCTTAGCTTGCAAGAACTAAGAGACACAGTGTGGCCATGTGGCCTTAATGAGAGAGACTGACTCCAGCTTAGCTTGCAAGAACTAAGAGACACAGTGTGCCCATGTGACCTTAATGAGAGAGACTGACTCCAGCTTACCTTGCAAGAACTAAGAGACACTGTGTGGCCATGTGGCCTTAATGAGAGAGATTGACTCAAGCTTAGCTTGCAAGAACTAAGAGACACAGTGTGGCCATGTGGCCTTAATGAGAGAGACTCACTCCAGCTTAGCTTGCAAGAACTAAGAGACAGTGTGGCCATGTAGCCTTAATGAGAGAGACTGACTCCAGCTTAGCTTGCAAGAACTAAGAGACACAGTGTGGCCATGTGGCCTTAATGAGAGAGACTGACTCCAGCTTAGCTTGCAAGAACTAAGAGACACAGTGTGGCCATGTGGCCTTAATGAGATAGACTGATTCCAGCTTAACTTGCAAGAACTAAGAGACACAGTGTGGCCATGTGGCCTTAATGAGAGAGACTGACTCCAGCTTAGCTTGCAAGAACTAAGAGACACAGTGTGCCCATGTGACCTTAATGAGAGAGACTGACTCCAGCTTACCTTGCAAGAACTAAGAGACACTGTGTGGCCATGTGGCCTTAATGAGAGAGACTGACTCAAGCTTAGCTTGCAAGAACTAAGAGACACAGTGTGGCCATGTGGCCTTAATGAGAGAGACTCACTCCAGCTTAGCTTGCAAGAACTAAGAGACACTGTGTGGCCATGTGGCCTTAATGAGAGAGACTCACTCCAGCTTAGCTTGCAAGAACTAAGAGACACAGTGTGGCCATGTGGCCTTAATGAGAGAGACTCATTCCAGCTTAGCTTGCAAGAACTAAAAGACAGTGTGGCCATGTGGCCTTAATGAGAGAGACTGACTCCAGCTTAGCTTGCAAGAACTAAGAGACACAGTGTGCCCATTGTGACCTTAAAGAGAGAGACTGACTCCAGCTTACCTTGCAAGAACTAAGAGACACTGTGTGGCCATGTGGCCTTAATGAGAGAGACTGACTCAAGCTTAGCTTGCAAGAACTAAGAGACACAGTGTGGCCATGTGGCCTTAATGAGAGAGACTCACTCCAGCTTAGCTTGCAAGAACTAAGAGACACTGTGTGGCCATGTGGCCTTAATGAGAGAGACTGATTCCAGCTTAGCTTGCAAGAACTAAGAGACACAGTGTGGCCATGTGGCCTTAATGAGAGAGACTGACTCCAGCTTAGCTTGCAAGAACTAAGAGACACAGTGTGACCATGTGACCTTAATGAGAGAGACTGACTCCAGCTTAGCTTGCAAGAACTAAGAGACACTGTGTGGCCATGTGGCCTTAATGAGAGAGACTGACTCAAGCTTAGCTTGCAAGAACTAAGAGACACTGTGTGGCCATGTGGCCTTAATGAGAGAGACTGACTCAAGCTTAGCTTGCAAGAACTAAGAGACACAGTGTGGCCATGTGGCCTTAATGAGAGAGACTCACTCCAGCTTAGCTTGCAAGAACTAAGAGACACTGTGTGCCCATGTGGCCTTAATGAGAGAGACTGACTCCAGCTTAGCTTGCAAGAACTAAGAGACACAGTGTGCCCATGTGACCTTAATGAGAGAGACTGACTCCAGCTTACCTTGCAAGAACTAAGAGACACTGTGTGGCCATGTGGCCTTAATGAGAGAGACTGACTCAAGCTTAGCTTGCAAGAACTAAGAGACACAGTGTGGCAATGTGGCCTTAATGAGAGAGACTCACTCCAGCTTAGCTTGCAAGAACTAAGAGACACTGTGTGGCCATGTGGCCTTAATGAGAGAGACTCACTCCAGCTTAGCTTGCAAGAACTAAGAGACACAGTGTGGCCATGTGGCCTTAATGAGAGAGACTCATTCCAGCTTAGCTTGCAAGAACTAAAAGACAGTGTGGCCATGTGGCCTTAATGAGAGAGACTGACTCCAGCTTAGCTTGCAAGAACTAAGAGACACAGTGTGCCCATTGTGACCTTAAAGAGAGAGACTGACTCCAGCTTACCTTGCAAGAACTAAGAGACACTGTGTGGCCATGTGGCCTTAATGAGAGAGACTGACTCAAGCTTAGCTTGCAAGAACTAAGAGACACAGTGTGGCCATGTGGCCTTAATGAGAGAGACTCACTCCAGCTTAGCTTGCAAGAACTAAGAGACACTGTGTGACCATGTGGCCTTAATGAGAGAGACTGATTCCAGCTTAGCTTGCAAGAACTAAGAGACACAGTGTGGCCATGTGGCCTTAATGAGAGAGACTGACTCCAGCTTAGCTTGCAAGAACTAAGAGACACAGTGTGACCATGTGACCTTAATGAGAGAGACTGACTCCAGCTTAGCTTGCAAGAACTAAGAGACACTGTGTGGCCATGTGGCCTTAATGAGAGAGACTGACTCAAGCTTAGCTTGCAAGAACTAAGAGACACTGTGTGGCCATGTGGCCTTAATGAGAGAGACTGACTCAAGCTTAGCTTGCAAGAACTAAGAGACACAGTGTGGCCATGTGGCCTTAATGAGAGAGACTCACTCCAGCTTAGCTTGCAAGAACTAAGAGACACTGTGTGGCCATGTGGCCTTAATGAGAGAGACTCACTCCAGCTTAGCTTGCAAGAACTAAGAGACACAGTGTGGCCATGTGGCCTTAATGAGAGACTCACTCCAGCTTAGCTTGCAAGAACTAAGAGACAGTGTGGCCATGTAGCCTTAATGAGAGAGACTGACTCCAGCTTAGCTTGCAAGAACTAAGAGACACAGTGTGGCCATGTGGCCTTAATGAGAGAGACTGACTCCAGCTTAGCTTGCAAGAACTAAGAGACACAGTGTGGCCATGTGGCCTTAATGAGATAGACTGATTCCAGCTTAACTTGCAAGAACTAAGAGACACAGTGTGGCCATGTGGCCTTAATGAGAGAGACTGACTCCAGCTTAGCTTGCAAGAACTAAGAGACACAGTGTGCCCATGTGACCTTAATGAGAGAGACTGACTCCAGCTTACCTTGCAAGAACTAAGAGACACTGTGTGGCCATGTGGCCTTAATGAGAGAGACTGACTCAAGCTTAGCTTGCAAGAACTAAGAGACACAGTGTGGCAATGTGGCCTTAATGAGAGAGACTCACTCCAGCTTAGCTTGCAAGAACTAAGAGACACTGTGTGGCCATGTGGCCTTAATGAGAGAGACTCACTCCAGCTTAGCTTGCAAGAACTAAGAGACACAGTGTGGCCATGTGGCCTTAATGAGAGAGACTCATTCCAGCTTAGCTTGCAAGAACTAAAAGACAGTGTGGCCATGTGGCCTTAATGAGAGAGACTGACTCCAGCTTAGCTTGCAAGAACTAAGAGACACAGTGTGCCCATTGTGACCTTAAAGAGAGAGACTGACTCCAGCTTACCTTGCAAGAACTAAGAGACACTGTGTGGCCATGTGGCCTTAATGAGAGAGACTGACTCAAGCTTAGCTTGCAAGAACTAAGAGACACAGTGTGGCCATGTGGCCTTAATGAGAGAGACCCACTCCAGCTTAGCTTGCAAGAACTAAGAGACACTGTGTGGCCATGTGGCCTTAATGAGAGAGACTGATTCCAGCTTAGCTTGCAAGAACTAAGAGACACAGTGTGGCCATGTGGCCTTAATGAGAGAGACTGACTCCAGCTTAGCTTGCAAGAACTAAGAGACACAGTGTGACCATGTGACCTTAATGAGAGAGACTGACTCCAGCTTAGCTTGCAAGAACTAAGAGACACTGTGTGGCCATGTGGCCTTAATGAGAGAGACTGACTCAAGCTTAGCTTGCAAGAACTAAGAGACACAGTGTGGCCATGTGGCCTTAATGAGAGAGACTGATTCCAGCTTAACTTGCAAGAACTAAGAGACACAGTGTGGCCATGTGGCCTTAATGAGAGAGACTGACTCCAGCTTAGCTTGCAAGAACTAAGAGACACAGTGTGCCCATGTGACCTTAATGAGAGAGACTGACTCCAGCTTACCTTGCATGAACTAAAGAGACACTGTGTGGCCATGTGGCCTTAATGAGAGAGACTGACTCAAGCTTAGCTTGCAAGAACTAAGAGACACAGTGTGGCCATGTGGCCTTAATGAGAGAGACTCACTCCAGCTTAGCTTGCAAGAACTAAGAGACACTGTGTGGCCATGTGGCCTTAATGAGAGAGACTCACTCCAGCTTAGCTTGCAAGAACTAAGAGACACAGTGTGGCCATGTGGCCTTAATGAGAGAGACTCATTCCAGCTTAGCTTGCAAGAACTAAAAGACAGTGTGGCCATGTGGCCTTAATGAGAGAGACTGACTCCAGCTTAGCTTGCAAGAACTAAGAGACACAGTGTGCCCATTGTGACCTTAAAGAGAGAGACTGACTCCAGCTTACCTTGCAAGAACTAAGAGACACTGTGTGGCCATGTGGCCTTAATGAGAGAGACTGACTCAAGCTTAGCTTGCAAGAACTAAGAGACACAGTGTGGCCATGTGGCCTTAATGAGAGAGACCCACTCCAGCTTAGCTTGCAAGAACTAAGAGACACTGTGTGGCCATGTGGCCTTAATGAGAGAGACTGATTCCAGCTTAGCTTGCAAGAACTAAGAGACACAGTGTGGCCATGTGGCCTTAATGAGAGAGACTGACTCCAGCTTAGCTTGCAAGAACTAAGAGACACAGTGTGACCATGTGACCTTAATGAGAGAGACTGACTCCAGCTTAGCTTGCAAGAACTAAGAGACACTGTGTGGCCATGTGGCCTTAATGAGAGAGACTGACTCAAGCTTAGCTTGCAAGAACTAAGAGACACAGTGTGGCCATGTGGCCTTAATGAGAGAGACTGATTCCAGCTTAACTTGCAAGAACTAAGAGACACAGTGTGGCCATGTGGCCTTAATGAGAGAGACTGACTCCAGCTTAGCTTGCAAGAACTAAGAGACACAGTGTGCCCATGTGACCTTAATGAGAGAGACTGACTCCAGCTTACCTTGCATGAACTAAAGAGACACTGTGTGGCCATGTGGCCTTAATGAGAGAGACTGACTCAAGCTTAGCTTGCAAGAACTAAGAGACACAGTGTGGCCATGTGGCCTTAATGAGAGAGACTCACTCCAGCTTAGCTTGCAAGAACTAAGAGACACTGTGTGGCCATGTGGCCTTAATGAGAGAGACTCACTCCAGCTTAGCTTGCAAGAACTAAGAGACAGTGTGGCCATGTGGCCTTAATGAGAGAGACTGACTCCAGCTTAGCTTGCAAGAACTAAGAGACACAGTGTGCCCATGTGACCTTAATGAGAGAGACTGACTCCAGCTTACCTTGCAAGAACTAAGAGACACTGTGTGGCCATGTGGCCTTAATGAGAGAGACTGACTCAAGCTTAGCTTGCAAGAACTAAGAGACACAGTGTGGCCATGTGGCCTTAATGAGAGAGACTCACTCCAGCTTAGCTTGCAAGAACTAAGAGACACTGTGTGGCCATGTGGCCTTAATGAGAGAGACTCACTCCAGCTTAGCTTGCAAGAACTAAGAGACAGTGTGGCCATGTGGCCTTAATGAGAGAGACTGACTCCAGCTTAGCTTGCAAGAACTAAGAGACACAGTGTGGCCATGTGGCCTTAATGAGAGAGACTGACTCCAGCTTAGCTTGCAAGAACTAAGAGACACAGTGTGGCCATGTGGCCATAATGAGAGAGACTGATTCCAGCTTAACTTGCAAGAACTAAGAGACACAGTGTGGCCATGTGGCCTTAATGAGAGAGACTGACTCCAGCTTAGCTTGCAAGAACTAAGAGACACAGTGTGCCCATGTGACCTTAATGAGAGAGACTGACTCCAGCTTACCTTGCAAGAACTAAAGAGACACTGTGTGGCCATGTGGCCTTAATGAGAGAGACTGACTCAAGCTTAGCTTGCAAGAACTAAGAGACACAGTGTGGCCATGTGGCCTTAATGAGAGAGACTCACTCCAGCTTAGCTTGCAAGAACTAAGAGACACTGTGTGGCCATGTGGCCTTAATGAGAGAGACTCACTCCAGCTTAGCTTGCAAGAACTAAGAGACAGTGTGGCCATGTGGCCTTAATGAGAGAGACTGACTCAAGCTTAGCTTGCAAGAACTAAGAGACACAGTGTGGCCATGTGGCCTTAATGAGAGAGACTGACTCCAGCTTAGCTTGCAAGAACTAAGAGACACAGTGTGCCCATGTGACCTTAATGAGAGAGACTGACTCCAGCTTACCTTGCAAGAACTAAGAGACACTGTGTGGCCATGTGGCCTTAATGAGAGAGACTGACTCAAGCTTAGCTTGCAATAACTAAGAGACACAGTGTGGCCATGTGGCCTTAATGAGAGAGACTCACTCCAGCTTAGCTTGCAAGAACTAAGAGACACTGTGTGGCCATGTGGCCTTAATGAGAGAGACTCACTCCATCTTAGCTTGCAAGAACTAAGAGACACAGTGTGGCCATGTGGCCTTAATGAGAGAGACTGATTCCAGCTTAACTTGCAAGAACTAAGAGACACAGTGTGGCCATGTGGCCTTAATGAGAGAGACTGACTCCAGCTTAGCTTGCAAGAACTAAGAGACACAGTGTGGCCATGTGGCCTTAATGAGAGAGACTGACTCCAGCTTAGCTTGCAAGAACTAAGAGACACAGTGTGGCCATGTTGCCTTAATGAGACTGACTCCAGATTAGCTTGCAAGAACTAAGAGACACAGTGTGGCCATGTGGCCTTAATGAGAGACTCACTCCAGCTTAGCTTGCAAGAACTAAGAGACACTGTGTGGCCATGTGGCCTTAATGAGAGAGACTCACTCCAGCTTAGCTTGCAAGAACTAAGAGACACAGTGTGGCCATGTGGCCGTAATGAGAGAGACTGATTCCAGCTTAGCTTGCAAGAACTAAGAGACAGTGTGGCCGTGTGGCCTTAATGAGAGAGACTGACTCCAGCTTAGCTTGCAAGAACTAAGAGACACAGTGTGCCCATGTGACCTTAATGAGAGAGACTGACTCCAGCTTACCTTGCAAGAACTAAGAGACACTGTGTGGCCATGTGGCCTTAATGAGAGAGACTGACTCAAGCCTAGCTTGCAAGAACTAAGAGACACAGTGTGGCCATGTGGCCTTAATGAGAGAGACTCACTCCAGCTTACCTTGCAAGAACTAAGAGACACTGTGTGGCCATGTGGCCTTAATGAGAGAGACTGACTCAAGCTTAGCTTGCAATAACTAAGAGACATAGTGTGGCCATGTGGCCTTAATGAGAGAGACTCACTCCAGCTTAGCTTGCAAGAACTAAGAGACACTGTGTGGCCATGTGGCCTTAATGAGAGAGACTCACTCCATCTTAGCTTGCAAGAACTAAGAGACACAGTGTGGCCATGTGGCCTTAATGAGAGAGACTGATTCCAGCTTAAATTGCAAGAACTAAGAGACACAGTGTGGCCATGTGGCCTTAATGAGAGAGACTGACTCCAGCTTAGCTTGCAAGAACTAAGAGACACAGTGTGCCCATGTGACCTTAATGAGAGAGACTGACTCCAGCTTACCTTGCAAGAACTAAGAGACACTGTGTGGCCATGTGGCCTTAATGAGAGAGACTGACTCAAGCTTAGCTTGCAAGAACTAAGAGACACAGTGTGGCCATGTGGCCTTAATGAGAGAGACTGATTCCAGCTTAGCTTGCAAGAACTAAGAGACACTGTGTGGCCATGTGGCCTTAATGAGAGAGACTCACTCCAGCTTAGCTTGCAAGAACTAAGAGACACAGTGTGGCCATGTGGCCTTAATGAGAGAGACTGATTCCAGCTTAGCTTGCAAGAACTAAGAGACAGTGTGGCCATGTGGCCTTAATGAGAGAGACTGACTCCAGCTTAGCTTGCAAGAACTAAGAGACACAGTGTGCCCATGTGACCTTAATGAGAGAGACTGACTCCAGCTTACCTTGCAAGAACTAAGAGACACTGTGTGGCCATGTGGCCTTAATGAGAGAGACTGACTCAAGCCTAGCTTGCAAGAACTAAAAGACACAGTGTGGCCATGTGGCCTTAATGAGAGAGACTCACTCCAGCTTAGCTTGCAAGAACTAAGAGACACTGTGTGGCCATGTGGCCTTAATGAGAGAGACTGACTCCAGCTTACCTTGCAAGAACTAAGAGACACTGTGTGGCCATGTGGCCTTAATGAGAGAGACTGACTCAAGCTTAGCTTGCAAGAACTAAGAGACACAGTGTGGCCATGTGGCCTTAATGAGAGAGACTCACTCCAGCTTAGCTTGCAAGAACTAAGAGACACTGTGTGGCCATGTGGCCTTAATGAGAGAGACTCACTCCAGCTTAGCTTGCAAGAACTAAGAGACACAGTGTGGCCATGTGGCCTTAATGAGAGAGACTGATTCCAGCTTAGCTTGCAAGAACTAAGAGAGAGTGTGGCCATGTGGCCTTAATGAGAGAGACTGATTCCAGCTTAGCTTGCAAGAACTAAGAGACACAGTGTGGCCATGTGGCCTTAATGAGACTGACTCCAGCTTAGCTTGCAAGAACTAAGAGACACTGTGTGGCCATGTGGCCTTAATGAGAGAGACTGACTCAAGCTTAGCTTGCAAGAACTAAGAGACACAGTGTGGCCATGTGGCCTTAATGAGAGAGACTGACTCCAGCTTAGCTTGCAAGAACTAAGAGACACAGTGTGCCCATGTGACCTTAATGAGAGAGACTGACTCCAGCTTACCTTGCAAGAACTAAGAGACACTGTGTGGCCATGTGGCCTTAATGAGAGAGACTGACTCAAGCTTAGCTTGCAAGAACTAAGAGACACAGTGTGGCCATGTGGCCTTAATGAGAGAGACTCACTCCAGCTTAGCTTGCAAGAACTAAGAGACACTGTGTGGCCATGTGGCCTTAATGAGAGAGACTCACTCCAGCTTAGCTTGCAAGAACTAAGAGACACAGTGTGGCCATGTGGCCTTAATGAGAGAGACTGATTCCAGCTTAACTTGCAAGAACTAAGAGACACAGTGTGGCCATGTGGCCTTAATGAGAGAGACTGACTCCAGCTTAGCTTGCAAGAACTAAGAGACACAGTGTGCCCATGTGACCTTAATGAGAGAGACTGACTCCAGCTTACCTTGCAAGAACTAAGAGACACTGTGTGGCCATGTGGCCTTAATGAGAGAGACTGACTCAAGCTTAGCTTGCAAGAACTAAGAGACACAGTGTGGCCATGTGGCCTTAATGAGAGACTCACTCCAGCTTAGCTTGCAAGAACTAAGAGACACTGTGTGGCCATGTGGCCTTAATGAGAGAGACTCACTCCAGCTTAGCTTGCAAGAACTAAGAGACACAGGGTGGCCATGTGGCCTTAATGAGAGAGACTGATTCCAGCTTAGCATGCAAGAACTAAGAGACAGTGTGGCCATGTGGCCTTAATGAGAGAGACTGACTCCAGCTTAGCTTGCAAGAACTAAGAGACACAGTGTGCCCATGTGACCTTAATGAGAGAGACTGACTCCAGCTTACCTTGCAAGAACTAAGAGACACTGTGTGGCCATGTGGCCTTAATGAGAGAGACTGACTCAAGCTTAGCTTGCAAGAACTAAGAGACACAGTGTGGCCATGTGGCCTTAATGAGAGAGACTCACTCCAGCTTAGCTTGCAAGAACTAAGAGACACTGTGTGGCCATGTGGCCTTAATGAGAGAGACTCACTCCAGCTTAGCTTGCAAGAACTAAGAGACACAGTGTGGCCATGTGGCCTTAATGAGAGAGACTGATTCCAGCTTAACTTGCAAGAACTAAGAGACACAGTGTGGCCATGTGGCCTTAATGAGAGAGACTGACTCCAGCTTAGCTTGCAAGAACTAAGAGACACAGTGTGCCCATGTGACCTTAATGAGAGAGACTGACTCCAGCTTACCTTGCAAGAACTAAGAGACACTGTGTGGCCATGTGGCCTTAATGAGAGAGACTGACTCAAGCTTAGCTTGCAAGAACTAAGAGACACAGTGTGGCCATGTGGCCTTAATGAGAGACTCACTCCAGCTTAGCTTGCAAGAACTAAGAGACACTGTGTGGCCATGTGGCCTTAATGAGAGAGACTCACTCCAGCTTAGCTTGCAAGAACTAAGAGACACAGGGTGGCCATGTGGCCTTAATGAGAGAGACTGATTCCAGCTTAGCATGCAAGAACTAAGAGACAGTGTGGCCATGTGGCCTTAATGAGAGAGACTGACTCCAGCTTAGCTTGCAAGAACTAAGAGACACAGTGTGGCCATGTGGCCATAATGAGAGAGACTGATTCCAGCTTAACTTGCAAGAACTAAGAGACACAGTGTGGCCATGTGGCCTTAATGAGAGAGACTGACTCCAGCTTAGCTTGCAAGAACTAAGAGACACAGTGTGCCCATGTGACCTTAATGAGAGAGACTGACTCCAGCTTACCTTGCAAGAACTAAAGAGACACTGTTTGGCCATGTGGCCTTAATGAGAGAGACTGACTCAAGCTTAGCTTGCAAGAACTAAGAGACACAGTGTGGCCATGTGGCCTTAATGAGAGAGACTCACTCCAGCTTAGCTTGCAAGAACTAAGAGACACTGTGTGGCCATGTGGCCTTAATGAGAGAGACTCACTCCAGCTTAGCTTGCAAGAACTAAGAGACAGTGTGGCCATGTGGCCTTAATGAGAGAGACTGACTCCAGCTTAGCTTGCAAGAACTAAGAGACACAGTGTGGCCATGTGGCCATAATGAGAGAGACTGATTCCAGCTTAACTTGCAAGAACTAAGAGACACAGTGTGGCCATGTGGCCTTAATGAGAGAGACTGACTCCAGCTTAGCTTGCAAGAACTAAGAGACACAGTGTGCCCATGTGACCTTAATGAGAGAGACTGACTCCAGCTTACCTTGCAAGAACTAAAGAGACACTGTTTGGCCATGTGGCCTTAATGAGAGAGACTGACTCAAGCTTAGCTTGCAAGAACTAAGAGACACAGTGTGGCCATGTGGCCTTAATGAGAGAGACTCACTCCAGCTTAGCTTGCAAGAACTAAGAGACACTGTGTGGCCATGTGGCCTTAATGAGAGAGACTCACTCCAGCTTAGCTTGCAAGAACTAAGAGACAGTGTGGCCATGTGGCCTTAATGAGAGAGACTGATTCCAGCTTAGCTTGCAAGAACTAAGAGACAGTGTGGCCATGTGGCCTTAATGAGAGAGACTGACTCCAGCTTAGCTTGCAAGAACTAAGAGACACAGTGTGCCCATGTGACCTTAATGAGAGAGACTGACTCCAGCTTACCTTGCAAGAACTAAGAGACACTGTGTGGCCATGTGGCCTTAATGAGAGAGACTGACTCAAGCTTAGCTTGCAAGAACTAAGAGACACAGTGTGGCCATGTGGCCTTAATGAGAGAGACTCACTCCAGCTTAGCTTGCAAGAACTAAGAGACACTGTGTGGCCATGTGGCCTTAATGAGAGAGACTCACTCCAGCTTAGCTTGCAAGAACTAAGAGACAGTGTGGCCATGTGGCCTTAATGAGAGAGACTGACTCCAGCTTAGCTTGCAAGAACTAAGAGACACAGTGTGGCCATGTGGCCTTAATGAGAGAGACTGACTCCAGCTTAGCTTGCAAGAACTAAGAGACACAGTGTGGCCATGTGGCCTTAATGAGAGAGACTGATTCCAGCTTAGCTTGCAAGAACTAAGAGACACAGTGTGGCCATGTTGCCTTAATGAGACTGACTCCAGATTAGCTTGCAAGAACTAAGAGACACAGTGTGGCCATGTGGCCTTAATGAGACTGACTCCAGCTTAGCTTGCAAGAACTAAGAGACACAGTGTGACCATGTGACCTTAATGAGAGAGACTGATTCCAGCTTAGCTTGCAAGAACTAAGAGACACTGTGTGGCCATGTGGCCTTAATGAGAGAGACTGACTCAAGCTTAGCTTGCAAGAACTAAGAGACACAGTGTGGCCATGTGGCCTTAATGAGAGAGACTGACTCCAGCTTAGCTTGCAAGAACTAAGAGACACAGTGTGCCCATGTGACCTTAATGAGAGAGACTGACTCCAGCTTACCTTGCAAGAACTAAGAGACACTGTGTGGCCATGTGGCCTTAATGAGAGAGACTGACTCAAGCTTAGCTTGCAATAACTAAGAGACACAGTGTGGCCATGTGGCCTTAATGAGAGAGACTCACTCCAGCTTAGCTTGCAAGAACTAAGAAACACTGTGTGGCCATGTGGCCTTAATGAGAGAGACTCACTCCATCTTAGCTTGCAAGAACTAAGAGACACAGTGTGGCCATGTGGCCTTAATGAGAGAGACTGATTCCAGCTTAACTTGCAAGAACTAAGAGACACAGTGTGGCCATGTGGCCTTAATGAGAGAGACTGACTCCAGCTTAGCTTGCAAGAACTAAGAGACACAGTGTGCCCATGTGACCTTAATGAGAGAGACTGACTCCAGCTTACCTTGCAAGAACTAAGAGACACTGTGTGGCCATGTGGCCTTAATGAGAGAGACTGACTCAAGCTTAGCTTGCAAGAACTAAGAGACACAGTGTGGCCATGTGGCCTTAATGAGAGACTCACTCCAGCTTAGCTTGCAAGAACTAAGAGACACTGTGTGGCCATGTGGCCTTAATGAGAGAGACTCACTCCAGCTTAGCTTGCAAGAACTAAGAGACACAGTGTGGCCATGTGGCCTTAATGAGAGAGACTGATTCCAGCTTAGCTTGCAAGAACTAAGAGACAGTGTGGCCGTGTGGCCTTAATGAGAGAGACTGACTCCAGCTTAGCTTGCAAGAACTAAGAGACACAGTGTGCCCATGTGACCTTAATGAGAGAGACTGACTCCAGCTTACCTTGCAAGAACTAAGAGACACTGTGTGGCCATGTGGCCTTAATGAGAGAGACTGACTCAAGCCTAGCTTGCAAGAAATAAGAGACACAGTGTGGCCATGTGGCCTTAATGAGAGAGACTCACTCCAGCTTAGCTTGCAAGAACTAAGAGACACAGTGTGACCATGTGACCTTAATGAGAGAGACTGATTCCAGCTTAGCTTGCAAGAACTAAGAGACACTGTGTGGCCATGTGGCCTTAATGAGAGAGACTGACTCAAGCTTAGCTTGCAAGAACTAAGAGACACAGTGTGGCCATGTGGCCTTAATGAGAGAGACTGACTCCAGCTTAGCTTGCAAGAACTAAGAGACACAGTGTGCCCATGTGACCTTAATGAGAGAGACTGACTCCAGCTTACCTTGCAAGAACTAAGAGACACTGTGTGGCCATGTGGCCTTAATGAGAGAGACTGACTCAAGCTTAGCTTGCAATAACTAAGAGACATAGTGTGGCCATGTGGCCTTAATGAGAGAGACTCACTCCAGCTTAGCTTGCAAGAACTAAGAGACACTGTGTGGCCATGTGGCCTTAATGAGAGAGACTCACTCCATCTTAGCTTGCAAGAACTAAGAGACACAGTGTGGCCATGTGGCCTTAATGAGAGAGACTGATTCCAGCTTAAATTGCAAGAACTAAGAGACACAGTGTGGCCATGTGGCCTTAATGAGAGAGACTGACTCCAGCTTAGCTTGCAAGAACTAAGAGACACAGTGTGCCCATGTGACCTTAATGAGAGAGACTGACTCCAGCTTACCTTGCAAGAACTAAGAGACACTGTGTGGCCATGTGGCCTTAATGAGAGAGACTGACTCAAGCTTAGCTTGCAAGAACTAAGAGACACAGTGTGGCCATGTGGCCTTAATGAGAGACTCACTCCAGCTTAGCTTGCAAGAACTAAGAGACACTGTGTGGCCATGTGGCCTTAATGAGAGAGACTCACTCCAGCTTAGCTTGCAAGAACTAAGAGACACAGTGTGGCCATGTGGCCTTAATGAGAGAGACTGATTCCAGCTTAGCTTGCAAGAACTAAGAGACAGTGTGGCCATGTGGCCTTAATGAGAGAGACTGACTCCAGCTTAGCTTGCAAGAACTAAGAGACACAGTGTGCCCATGTGACCTTAATGAGAGAGACTGACTCCAGCTTACCTTGCAAGAACTAAGAGACACTGTGTGGCCATGTGGCCTTAATGAGAGAGACTGACTCAAGCCTAGCTTGCAAGAACTAAGAGACACAGTGTGGCCATGTGGCCTTAATGAGAGAGACTCACTCCAGCTTAGCTTGCAAGAACTAAGAGACACTGTGTGGCCATGTGGCCTTAATGAGAGAGACTGACTCCAGCTTACCTTGCAAGAACTAAGAGACACTGTGTGGCCATGTGGCCTTAATGAGAGAGACTGACTCAAGCTTAGCTTGCAAGAACTAAGAGACACAGTGTGGCCATGTGGCCTTAATGAGAGAGACTCACTCCAGCTTAGCTTGCAAGAACTAAGAGACACTGTGTGGCCATGTGGCCTTAATGAGAGAGACTCACTCCAGCTTAGCTTGCAAGAACTAAGAGACACAGTGTGGCCATGTGGCCTTAATGAGAGAGACTGATTCCAGCTTAGCTTGCAAGAACTAAGAGAGAGTGTGGCCATGTGGCCTTAATGAGAGAGACTGATTCCAGCTTAGCTTGCAAGAACTAAGAGACACAGTGTGGCCATGTGGCCTTAATGAGACTGACTCCAGCTTAGCTTGCAAGAACTAAGAGACACTGTGTGGCCATGTGGCCTTAATGAGAGAGACTGACTCAAGCTTAGCTTGCAAGAACTAAGAGACACAGTGTGGCCATGTGGCCTTAATGAGAGAGACTGACTCCAGCTTAGCTTGCAAGAACTAAGAGACACAGTGTGCCCATGTGACCTTAATGAGAGAGACTGACTCCAGCTTACCTTGCAAGAACTAAGAGACACTGTGTGGCCATGTGGCCTTAATGAGAGAGACTGACTCAAGCTTAGCTTGCAAGAACTAAGAGACACAGTGTGGCCATGTGGCCTTAATGAGAGAGACTCACTCCAGCTTAGCTTGCAAGAACTAAGAGACACTGTGTGGCCATGTGGCCTTAATGAGAGAGACTCACTCCAGCTTAGCTTGCAAGAACTAAGAGACACAGTGTGGCCATGTGGCCTTAATGAGAGAGACTGATTCCAGCTTAACTTGCAAGAACTAAGAGACACAGTGTGGCCATGTGGCCTTAATGAGAGAGACTGACTCCAGCTTAGCTTGCAAGAACTAAGAGACACAGTGTGCCCATGTGACCTTAATGAGAGAGACTGACTCCAGCTTACCTTGCAAGAACTAAGAGACACTGTGTGGCCATGTGGCCTTAATGAGAGAGACTGACTCAAGCTTAGCTTGCAAGAACTAAGAGACACAGTGTGGCCATGTGGCCTTAATGAGAGACTCACTCCAGCTTAGCTTGCAAGAACTAAGAGACACTGTGTGGCCATGTGGCCTTAATGAGAGAGACTCACTCCAGCTTAGCTTGCAAGAACTAAGAGACACAGGGTGGCCATGTGGCCTTAATGAGAGAGACTGATTCCAGCTTAGCATGCAAGAACTAAGAGACAGTGTGGCCATGTGGCCTTAATGAGAGAGACTGACTCCAGCTTAGCTTGCAAGAACTAAGAGACACAGTGTGCCCATGTGACCTTAATGAGAGAGACTGACTCCAGCTTACCTTGCAAGAACTAAGAGACACTGTGTGGCCATGTGGCCTTAATGAGAGAGACTGACTCAAGCCTAGCTTGCAAGAACTAAGAGACACAGTGTGGCCATGTGGCCTTAATGAGAGAGACTCACTCCAGCTTAGCTTGCAAGAACTAAGAGACACTGTGTGGCCATGTGGCCTTAATGAGAGAGACTGATTCCAGCTTAGCTTGCAAGAACTAAGAGACACAGTGTGGCCATGTGGCCTTAATGAGAGAGACTGACTCCAGCTTAGCTTGCAAGAACTAAGAGACAGTGTGACCATGTGACCTTAATGAGAGAGACTGACTCCAGCTTAGCTTGCAAGAACTAAGAGACACTGTGTGGCCATGTGGCCTTAATGAGAGAGACTGACTCAAGCTTAGCTTGCAAGAACTAAGAGACACAGTGTGGCCATGTGGCCTTAATGAGAGAGACTGATTCCAGCTTAACTTGCAAGAACTAAGAGACACAGTGTGGCCATGTGGCCTTAATGAGAGAGACTGACTCCAGCTTAGCTTGCAAGAACTAAGAGACACAGTGTGGCCATGTGGCCTTAATGAGATAGACTCACTCCAGCTTAGCTTGCAAGAACTAAGAGACACTGTGTGGCCATGTGGCCTTAATGAGAGAGACTCACTCCAGCTTAGCTTGCAAGAACTAAGAGACACAGTGTGGCCATGTGGCCTTAATGAGAGAGACTGATTCCAGCTTAGCTTGCAAGAACTAAGAGACAGTGTGGCCATGTGGCCTTAATGAGAGAGACTGACTCCAGCTTAGCTTGCAAGAACTAAGAGACACAGTGTGCCCATGTGACCTTAATGAGAGAGACTGACTCCAGCTTACCTTGCAAGAACTAAGAGACACTGTGTGGCCATGTGGCCTTAATGAGAGAGACTGACTCAAGCTTAGCTTGCAAGAACTAAGAGACACAGTGTGGCCATGTGGCCTTAATGAGAGAGACTCACTCCAGCTTAGCTTGCAAGAACTAAGAGACACTGTGTGGCCATGTGGCCTTAATGAGAGAGACTCACTCCAGCTTAGCTTGCAAGAACTAAGAGACAGTGTGGCCATGTGGCCTTAATGAGAGAGACTGACTCCAGCTTAGCTTGCAAGAACTAAGAGACACAGTGTGGCCATGTGGCCTTAATGAGAGAGACTGACTCCAGCTTAGCTTGCAAGAACTAAGAGACACAGTGTGGCCATGTGGCCTTAATGAGAGAGACTGATTCCAGCTTAGCTTGCAAGAACTAAGAGACACAGTGTGGCCATGTGGCCTTAATGAGACTGACTCCAGCTTAGCTTGCAAGAACTAAGAGACACAGTGTGACCATGTGACCTTAATGAGAGAGACTGATTCCAGCTTAGCTTGCAAGAACTAAGAGACACTGTGTGGCCATGTGGCCTTAATGAGAGAGACTGACTCAAGCTTAGCTTGCAAGAACTAAGAGACACAGTGTGGCCATGTGGCCTTAATGAGAGAGACTGACTCCAGCTTAGCTTGCAAGAACTAAGAGACACAGTGTGCCTATGTGACCTTAATGAGAGAGACTGACTCCAGCTTACCTTGCAAGAACTAAGAGACACTGTGTGGCCATGTGGCCTTAATGAGAGAGACTGACTCAAGCTTAGCTTGCAAGAACTAAGAGACACTGTGTGGCCATGTGGCCTTAATGAGAGAGACTCACTCCAGCTTAGCTTGCAAGAACTAAGAGACACAGTGTGGCCATGTGGCCTTAATGAGAGAGACTGATTCCAGCTTAGCTTGCAAGAACTAAGAGACAGTGTGGCCATGTGGCCTTAATGAGAGAGACTGACTCCAGCTTAGCTTGCAAGAACTAAGAGACACAGTGTGGCCATGTGGCCTTAATGAGAGAGACTCACTCCAGCTTAGCTTGCAAGAACTAAGAGACACAGTGTGGCCATGTGGCCTTAATGAGAGAGACTGATTCCAGCTTAGCTTGCAAGAACTAAGAGACAGTGTGGCCATGTGGCCTTAATGAGAGAGACTGACTCCAGCTTAGCTTGCAAGAACTAAGAGACACAGTGTGCCCATGTGACCTTAATGAGAGAGACTGACTCCAGCTTACCTTGCAAGAACTAAGAGACACTGTGTGGCCATGTGGCCTTAATGAGAGAGACTGACTCAAGCTTAGCTTGCAAGAACTAAGAGACACAGTGTGGCCATGTGGCCTTAATGAGAGAGACTCACTCCAGCTTAGCTTGCAAGAACTAAGAGACACTGTGTGGCCATGTGGCCTTAATGAGAGAGACTCACTCCAGCTTAGCTTGCAAGAACTAAGAGACAGTGTGGCCATGTGGCCTTTATGAGAGAGACTGACTCCAGCTTAGCTTGCAAGAACTAAGAGACACAGTGTGGCCATGTGGCCTTAATGAGAGAGACTGACTCCAGCTTAGCTTGCAAGAACTAAGAGACACAGTGTGGCCATGTGGCCTTAATGAGAGAGACTGATTCCAGCTTAGCTTGCAAGAACTAAGAGACACAGTGTGGCCATGTGGCCTTAATGAGACTGACTCCAGCTTAGCTTGCAAGAACTAAGAGACACAGTGTGACCATGTGACCTTAATGAGAGAGACTGATTCCAGCTTAGCTTGCAAGAACTAAGAGACACTGTGTGGCCATGTGGCCTTAATGAGAGAGACTGACTCAAGCTTAGCTTGCAAGAACTAAGAGACACAGTGTGGCCATGTGGCCTTAATGAGAGAGACTGACTCCAGCTTAGCTTGCAAGAACTAAGAGACACAGTGTGCCCATGTGACCTTAATGAGAGAGACTGACTCCAGCTTACCTTGCAAGAACTAAGAGACACTGTGTGGCCATGTGGCCTTAATGAGAGAGACTGACTCAAGCTTAGCTTGCAAGAACTAAGAGACACAGTGTGGCCATGTGGCCTTAATGAGAGAGACTCACTCCAGCTTAGCTTGCAAGAACTAAAAGACACTGTGTGGCCATGTGGCCTTAATGAGAGAGACTCACTCCAGCTTAGCTTGCAAGAACTAAGAGACACAGTGTGGCCATGTGGCCTTAATGAGAGAGACTGATTCCAGCTTAGCTTGCAAGAACTAAGAGACAGTGTGGCCATGTGGCCTTAATGAGAGAGACTGACTCCAGCTTAGCTTGCAAGAACTAAGAGACACAGTGTGCCCATGTGACCTTAATGAGAGAGACTGACTCCAGCTTACCTTGCAAGAACTAAGAGACACTGTGTGGCCATGTGGCCTTAATGAGAGAGACTGACTCAAGCTTAGCTTGCAAGAACTAAGAGACACAGTGTGGCCATGTGGCCTTAATGAGAGAGACTCACTCCAGCTTAGCTTGCAAGAACTAAGAGACACTGTGTGGCCATGTGGCCTTAATGAGAGAGACTGATTCCAGCTTAGCATGCAAGAACTAAGAGACAGTGTGGCCATGTGGCCTTAATTAGAGAGACTGACTCCAGCTTAGCTTGCAAGAACTAAGAGACACAGTGTGCCCATGTGACCTTAATGAGAGAGACTGACTCCAGCTTACCTTGCAAGAACTAAGAGACACTGTGTGGCCATGTGGCCTTAATGAGAGAGACTGACTCAAGCCTAGCTTGCAAGAACTAAGAGACACAGTGTGGCCATGTGGCCTTAATGAGAGAGACTCACTCCAGCTTAGCTTGCAAGAACTAAGAGACACTGTGTGGCCATGTGGCCTTAATGAGAGGGACTGATTCCAGCTTAGCTTGCAAGAACTAAGAGACACAGTGTGGCCATGTGGCCTTAATGAGAGAGACTGACTCCAGCTTAGCTTGCAAGAACTAAGAGACAGTGTGACCATGTGACCTTAATGAGAGAGACTGACTCCAGCTTAGCTTGCAAGAACTAAGAGACACTGTGTGGCCATGTGGCCTTAATGAGAGAGACTGACTCCAGCTTAGCTTGCAAGAACTAAGAGACACAGTGTGGCCATGTGGCCTTAATGAGAGAGACTGACTCCAGCTTAGCTTGCAAGAACTAAGAGACACAGTGTGGCCATGTGGCCTTAATGAGAGAGACTGATTCCAGCTTAACTTGCAAGAACTAAGAGACACAGTGTGGCCATGTGGCCTTAATGAGAGAGACTGACTCCAGCTTAGCTTGCAAGAACTAAGAGACACAGTGTGGCCATGTGGCCTTAATGAGAGAGACTCACTCCAGCTTAGCTTGCAAGAACTAAGAGACACTGTGTGGCCATGTGGCCTTAATGAGAGAGACTCACTCCAGCTTAGCTTGCAAGAACTAAGAGACACAGTGTGGCCATGTGGCCTTAATGAGAGAGACTGATTCCAGCTTAGCTTGCAAGAACTAAGAGACAGTGTGGCCATGTGGCCTTAATGAGAGAGACTGACTCCAGCTTAGCTTGCAAGAACTAAGAGACACAGTGTGCCCATGTGACCTTAATGAGAGAGACTGACTCCAGCTTACCTTGCAAGAACTAAGAGACACTGTGTGGCCATGTGGCCTTAATGAGAGAGACTGACTCAAGCTTAGCTTGCAAGAACTAAGAGACACAGTGTGGCCATGTGGCCTTAATGAGAGAGACTCACTCCAGCTTAGCTTGCAAGAACTAAGAGACACTGTGTGGCCATGTGGCCTTAATGAGAGAGACTCACTCCAGCTTAGCTTGCAAGAACTAAGAGACAGTGTGGCCATGTGGCCTTAATGAGAGAGACTGACTCCAGCTTAGCTTGCAAGAACTAAGAGACACAGTGTGGCCATGTGGCCTTAATGAGAGAGACTGACTCCAGCTTAGCTTGCAAGAACTAAGAGACACAGTGTGGCCATGTGGCCTTAATGAGAGAGACTGATTCCAGCTTAGCTTGCAAGAACTAAGAGACACAGTGTGGCCATGTGGCCTTAATGAGAGAGACTGACTCCAGCTTAGCTTGCAAGAACTAAGAGACACAGTGTGCCTATGTGACCTTAATGAGAGAGACTGACTCCAGCTTACCTTGCAAGAACTAAGAGACACTGTGTGGCCATGTGGCCTTAATGAGAGAGACTGACTCAAGCTTAGCTTGCAAGAACTAAGAGACACTGTGTGGCCATGTGGCCTTAATGAGAGAGACTCACTCCAGCTTAGCTTGCAAGAACTAAGAGACACAGTGTGGCCATGTGGCCTTAATGAGAGAGACTGATTCCAGCTTAGCTTGCAAGAACTAAGAGACAGTGTGGCCATGTGGCCTTAATGAGAGAGACTGACTCCAGCTTAGCTTGCAAGAACTAAGAGACACAGTGTGGCCATGTGGCCTTAATGAGAGAGACTCACTCCAGCTTAGCTTGCAAGAACTAAGAGACACAGTGTGGCCATGTGGCCTTAATGAGAGAGACTGATTCCAGCTTAGCTTGCAAGAACTAAGAGACAGTGTGGCCATGTGGCCTTAATGAGAGAGACTGACTCCAGCTTAGCTTGCAAGAACTAAGAGACACAGTGTGCCCATGTGACCTTAATGAGAGAGACTGACTCCAGCTTACCTTGCAAGAACTAAGAGACACTGTGTGGCCATGTGGCCTTAATGAGAGAGACTGACTCAAGCTTAGCTTGCAAGAACTAAGAGACACAGTGTGGCCATGTGGCCTTAATGAGAGAGACTCACTCCAGCTTAGCTTGCAAGAACTAAGAGACACTGTGTGGCCATGTGGCCTTAATGAGAGAGACTCACTCCAGCTTAGCTTGCAAGAACTAAGAGACAGTGTGGCCATGTGGCCTTTATGAGAGAGACTGACTCCAGCTTAGCTTGCAAGAACTAAGAGACACAGTGTGGCCATGTGGCCTTAATGAGAGAGACTGACTCCAGCTTAGCTTGCAAGAACTAAGAGACACAGTGTGGCCATGTGGCCTTAATGAGAGAGACTGATTCCAGCTTAGCTTGCAAGAACTAAGAGACACAGTGTGGCCATGTGGCCTTAATGAGACTGACTCCAGCTTAGCTTGCAAGAACTAAGAGACACAGTGTGACCATGTGACCTTAATGAGAGAGACTGATTCCAGCTTAGCTTGCAAGAACTAAGAGACACTGTGTGGCCATGTGGCCTTAATGAGAGAGACTGACTCAAGCTTAGCTTGCAAGAACTAAGAGACACAGTGTGGCCATGTGGCCTTAATGAGAGAGACTGACTCCAGCTTAGCTTGCAAGAACTAAGAGACACAGTGTGCCCATGTGACCTTAATGAGAGAGACTGACTCCAGCTTACCTTGCAAGAACTAAGAGACACTGTGTGGCCATGTGGCCTTAATGAGAGAGACTGACTCAAGCTTAGCTTGCAAGAACTAAGAGACACAGTGTGGCCATGTGGCCTTAATGAGAGAGACTCACTCCAGCTTAGCTTGCAAGAACTAAAAGACACTGTGTGGCCATGTGGCCTTAATGAGAGAGACTCACTCCAGCTTAGCTTGCAAGAACTAAGAGACACAGTGTGGCCATGTGGCCTTAATGAGAGAGACTGATTCCAGCTTAGCTTGCAAGAACTAAGAGACAGTGTGGCCATGTGGCCTTAATGAGAGAGACTGACTCCAGCTTAGCTTGCAAGAACTAAGAGACACAGTGTGCCCATGTGACCTTAATGAGAGAGACTGACTCCAGCTTACCTTGCAAGAACTAAGAGACACTGTGTGGCCATGTGGCCTTAATGAGAGAGACTGACTCAAGCTTAGCTTGCAAGAACTAAGAGACACAGTGTGGCCATGTGGCCTTAATGAGAGAGACTCACTCCAGCTTAGCTTGCAAGAACTAAGAGACACTGTGTGGCCATGTGGCCTTAATGAGAGAGACTGATTCCAGCTTAGCATGCAAGAACTAAGAGACAGTGTGGCCATGTGGCCTTAATTAGAGAGACTGACTCCAGCTTAGCTTGCAAGAACTAAGAGACACAGTGTGCCCATGTGACCTTAATGAGAGAGACTGACTCCAGCTTACCTTGCAAGAACTAAGAGACACTGTGTGGCCATGTGGCCTTAATGAGAGAGACTGACTCAAGCCTAGCTTGCAAGAACTAAGAGACACAGTGTGGCCATGTGGCCTTAATGAGAGAGACTCACTCCAGCTTAGCTTGCAAGAACTAAGAGACACTGTGTGGCCATGTGGCCTTAATGAGAGGGACTGATTCCAGCTTAGCTTGCAAGAACTAAGAGACACAGTGTGGCCATGTGGCCTTAATGAGAGAGACTGACTCCAGCTTAGCTTGCAAGAACTAAGAGACAGTGTGACCATGTGACCTTAATGAGAGAGACTGACTCCAGCTTAGCTTGCAAGAACTAAGAGACACTGTGTGGCCATGTGGCCTTAATGAGAGAGACTGACTCCAGCTTAGCTTGCAAGAACTAAGAGACACAGTGTGGCCATGTGGCCTTAATGAGAGAGACTGACTCCAGCTTAGCTTGCAAGAACTAAGAGACACAGTGTGGCCATGTGGCCTTAATGAGAGAGACTGATTCCAGCTTAACTTGCAAGAACTAAGAGACACAGTGTGGCCATGTGGCCTTAATGAGAGAGACTGACTCCAGCTTAGCTTGCAAGAACTAAGAGACACAGTGTGGCCATGTGGCCTTAATGAGAGAGACTCACTCCAGCTTAGCTTGCAAGAACTAAGAGACACTGTGTGGCCATGTGGCCTTAATGAGAGAGACTCACTCCAGCTTAGCTTGCAAGAACTAAGAGACACAGTGTGGCCATGTGGCCTTAATGAGAGAGACTGATTCCAGCTTAGCTTGCAAGAACTAAGAGACAGTGTGGCCATGTGGCCTTAATGAGAGAGACTGACTCCAGCTTAGCTTGCAAGAACTAAGAGACACAGTGTGCCCATGTGACCTTAATGAGAGAGACTGACTCCAGCTTACCTTGCAAGAACTAAGAGACACTGTGTGGCCATGTGGCCTTAATGAGAGAGACTGACTCAAGCTTAGCTTGCAAGAACTAAGAGACACAGTGTGGCCATGTGGCCTTAATGAGAGAGACTCACTCCAGCTTAGCTTGCAAGAACTAAGAGACACTGTGTGGCCATGTGGCCTTAATGAGAGAGACTCACTCCAGCTTAGCTTGCAAGAACTAAGAGACAGTGTGGCCATGTGGCCTTAATGAGAGAGACTGACTCCAGCTTAGCTTGCAAGAACTAAGAGACACAGTGTGGCCATGTGGCCTTAATGAGAGAGACTGACTCCAGCTTAGCTTGCAAGAACTAAGAGACACAGTGTGGCCATGTGGCCTTAATGAGAGAGACTGATTCCAGCTTAGCTTGCAAGAACTAAGAGACACAGTGTGGCCATGTGGCCTTAATGAGACTGACTCCAGCTTAGCTTGCAAGAACTAAGAGACACAGTGTGACCATGTGACCTTAATGAGAGAGACTGATTCCAGCTTAGCTTGCAAGAACTAAGAGACACTGTGTGGCCATGTGGCCTTAATGAGAGAGACTGACTCAAGCTTAGCTTGCAAGAACTAAGAGACACAGTGTGGCCATGTGGCCTTAATGAGAGAGACTGACTCCAGCTTAGCTTGCAAGAACTAAGAGACACAGTGTGCCCATGTGACCTTAATGAGAGAGACTGACTCCAGCTTACCTTGCAAGAACTAAGAGACACTGTGTGGCCATGTGGCCTTAATGAGAGAGACTGACTCAAGCTTAGCTTGCAAGAACTAAGAGACACAGTGTGGCCATGTGGCCTTAATGAGAGAGACTGATTCCAGCTTAGCTTGCAAGAACTAAGAGACAGTGTGGCCATGTGGCCTTAATGAGAGAGACTGACTCCAGCTTAGCTTGCAAGAACTAAGAGACACAGTGTGCCCATGTGACCTTAATGAGAGAGACTGACTCCAGCTTACCTTGCAAGAACTAAGAGACACTGTGTGGCCATGTGGCCTTAATGAGAGAGACTGACTCAAGCTTAGCTTGCAAGAACTAAGAGACACAGTGTGGCCATGTGGCCTTAATGAGAGAGACTCACTCCAGCTTAGCTTGCAAGAACTAAGAGACACTGTGTGGCCATGTGGCCTTAATGAGAGAGACTCACTCCAGCTTAGCTTGCAAGAACTAAGAGACAGTGTGGCCATGTGGCCTTAATGAGAGAGACTGACTCCAGCTTAGCTTGCAAGAACTAAGAGACACAGTGTGGCCATGTGGCCTTAATGAGAGAGACTGACTCCAGCTAAGCTTGCAAGAACTAAGAGACACAGTGTGGCCATGTGGCCTTAATGAGAGAGACTGATTCCAGCTTAGCTTGCAAGAACTAAGAGACACAGTGTGGCCATGTGGCCTTAATGAGACTGACTCCAGCTTAGCTTGCAAGAACTAAGAGACACAGTGTGACCATGTGACCTTAATGAGAGAGACTGATTCCAGCTTAGCTTGCAAGAACTAAGAGACACTGTGTGGCCATGTGGCCTTAATGAGATAGACTGACTCAAGCTTAGCTTGCAAGAACTAAGAGACACAGTGTGGCCATGTGGCCTTAATGAGAGAGACTGACTCCAGCTTAGCTTGCAAGAACTAAGAGACACAGTGTGCCCATGTGACCTTAATGAGAGAGACTGACTCCAGCTTACCTTGTAAGAACTAAGAGACACTGTGTGGCCATGTGGCCTTAATGAGAGAGACTGACTCAAGCTTAGCTTGCAAGAACTAAGAGACACAGTGTGGCCATGTGGCCTTAATGAGAGAGACTCACTCCAGCTTAGCTTGCAAGAACTAAAAGACACTGTGTGGCCATGTGGCCTTAATGAGAGAGACTCACTCCAGCTTAGCTTGCAAGAACTAAGAGACACAGTGTGGCCATGTGGCCTTAATGAGAGAGACTGATTCCAGCTTAGCTTGCAAGAACTAAGAGACAGTGTGGCCATGTGGCCTTAATGAGAGAGACTGACTCCAGCTTAGCTTGCAAGAACTAAGAGACACAGTGTGCCCATGTGACCTTAATGAGAGAGACTGACTCCAGCTTACCTTGCAAGAACTAAGAGACACTGTGTGGCCATGTGGCCTTAATGAGAGAGACTGACTCAAGCTTAGCTTGCAAGAACTAAGAGACACAGTGTGGCCATGTGGCCTTAATGAGAGAGACTCACTCCAGCTTAGCTTGCAAGAACTAAGAGACACTGTGTGGCCATGTGGCCTTAATGAGAGAGACTGATTCCAGCTTAGCATGCAAGAACTAAGAGACAGTGTGGCCATGTGGCCTTAATTAGAGAGACTGACTCCAGCTTAGCTTGCAAGAACTAAGAGACACAGTGTGCCCATGTGACCTTAATGAGAGAGACTGACTCCAGCTTACCTTGCAAGAACTAAGAGACACTGTGTGGCCATGTGGCCTTAATGAGAGAGACTGACTCAAGCCTAGCTTGCAAGAACTAAGAGACACAGTGTGGCCATGTGGCCTTAATGAGAGAGACTCACTCCAGCTTAGCTTGCAAGAACTAAGAGACACTGTGTGGCCATGTGGCCTTAATGAGAGAGACTGATTCCAGCTTAGCTTGCAAGAACTAAGAGACACAGTGTGGCCATGTGGCCTTAATGAGAGAGACTGACTCCAGCTTAGCTTGCAAGAACTAAGAGACAGTGTGACCATGTGACCTTAATGAGAGAGACTGACTCCAGCTTAGCTTGCAAGAACTAAGAGACACTGTGTGGCCATGTGGCCTTAATGAGAGAGACAGACTCAAGCTTAGCTTGCAAGAACTAAGAGACACAGTGTGGCCATGTGGCCTTAATGAGAGAGACTGATTCCAGCTTAACTTGCAAGAACTAAGAGACACAGTGTGGCCATGTGGCCTTAATGAGAGAGACTGACTCCAGCTTAGCTTGCAAGAACTAAGAGACACAGTGTGGCCATGTGGCCTTAATGAGAGAGACTCACTCCAGCTTAGCTTGCAAGAACTAAGAGACACTGTGTGGCCATGTGGCCTTAATGAGAGAGACTCACTCCAGCTTAGCTTGCAAGAACTAAGAGACACAGTGTGGCCATGTGGCCTTAATGAGAGAGACTGATTCCAGCTTAGCTTGCAAGAACTAAGAGACAGTGTGGCCATGTGGCTTTAATGAGAGAGACTGACTCCAGCTTAGCTTGCAAGAACTAAGAGACACAGTGTGCCCATGTGACCTTAATGAGAGAGACTGACTCCAGCTTACCTTGCAAGAACTAAGAGACACTGTGTGGCCATGTGGCCTTAATGAGAGAGACTGACTCAAGCTTAGCTTGCAAGAACTAAGAGACACAGTGTGGCCATGTGGCCTTAATGAGAGAGACTCACTCCAGCTTAGCTTGCAAGAACTAAGAGACACTGTGTGGCCATGTGGCCTTAATGAGAGAGACTGATTCCAGCTTAGCTTGCAAGAACTAAGAGACACAGTGTGGCCATGTGGCCTTAATGAGAGAGACTGACTCCAGCTTAGCTTGCAAGAACTAAGAGACACAGTGTGCCCATGTGACCTTAATGAGAGAGACTGACTCCAGCTTACCTTGTAAGAACTAAGAGACACTGTGTGGCCATGTGGCCTTAATGAGAGAGACTGACTCAAGCTTAGCTTGCAAGAACTAAGAGACACAGTGTGGCCATGTGGCCTTAATGAGAGAGACTCACTCCAGCTTAGCTTGCAAGAACTAAAAGACACTGTGTGGCCATGTGGCCTTAATGAGAGAGACTCACTCCAGCTTAGCTTGCAAGAACTAAGAGACACAGTGTGGCCATGTGGCCTTAATGAGAGAGACTGATTCCAGCTTAGCTTGCAAGAACTAAGAGACAGTGTGGCCATGTGGCCTTAATGAGAGAGACTGACTCCAGCTTAGCTTGCAAGAACTAAGAGACACAGTGTGCCCATGTGACCTTAATGAGAGAGACTGACTCCAGCTTACCTTGCAAGAACTAAGAGACACTGTGTGGCCATGTGGCCTTAATGAGAGAGACTGACTCAAGCTTAGCTTGCAAGAACTAAGAGACACAGTGTGGCCATGTGGCCTTAATGAGAGAGACTCACTCCAGCTTAGCTTGCAAGAACTAAGAGACACTGTGTGGCCATGTGGCCTTAATGAGAGAGACTGATTCCAGCTTAGCATGCAAGAACTAAGAGACAGTGTGGCCATGTGGCCTTAATAAAAGAGACTGACTCCAGCTTAGCTTGCAAGAACTAAGAGACACAGTGTGCCCATGTGACCTTAATGAGAGAGACTGACTCCAGCTTACCTTGCAAGAACTAAGAGACACTGTGTGGCCATGTGGCCTTAATGAGAGAGACTGACTCAAGCCTAGCTTGCAAGAACTAAGAGACACAGTGTGGCCATGTGGCCTTAATGAGATAGACTCACTCCAGCTTAGCTTGCAAGAACTAAGAGACACTGTGTGGCCATGTGGCCTTAATGAGAGAGACTGATTCCAGCTTAGCTTGCAAGAACTAAGAGACACAGTGTGGCCATGTGGCCTTAATGAGAGAGACTGACTCCAGCTTAGCTTGCAAGAACTAAGAGACAGTGTGACCATGTGACCTTAATGAGAGAGACTGACTCCAGCTTAGCTTGCAAGAACTAAGAGACACAGTGTGACCATGTGACCTTAATGAGAGAGACTGACTCCAGCTTAGCTTGCAAGAACTAAGAGACACTGTGTGGCCATGTGGCCTTAATGAGAGAGACAGACTCAAGCTTAGCTTGCAAGAACTAAGAGACACAGTGTGGCCATGTGGCCTTAATGAGAGAGACTGATTCCAGCTTAACTTGCAAGAACTAAGAGACACAGTGTGGCCATGTGGCCTTAATGAGAGAGACTGACTCCAGCTTAGCTTGCAAGAACTAAGAGACACAGTGTGGCCATGTGGCCTTAATGAGAGAGACTCACTCCAGCTTAGCTTGCAAGAACTAAGAGACACTGTGTGGCCATGTGGCCTTAATGAGAGAGACTCACTCCAGCTTAGCTTGCAAGAACTAAGAGACACAGTGTGGCCATGTGGCCTTAATGAGAGAGACTGATTCCAGCTTAGCTTGCAAGAACTAAGAGACAGTGTGGCCATGTGGCCTTAATGAGAGAGACTGACTCCAGCTTAGCTTGCAAGAACTAAGAGACACAGTGTGCCCATGTGACCTTAATGAGAGAGACTGACTCCAGCTTACCTTGCAAGAACTAAGAGACACTGTGTGGCCATGTGGCCTTAATGAGAGAGACTGACTCAAGCTTAGCTTGCAAGAACTAAGAGACACAGTGTGGCCATGTGGCCTTAATGAGAGAGACTCACTCCAGCTTAGCTTGCAAGAACTAAGAGACACTGTGTGGCCATGTGGCCTTAATGAGAGAGACTCACTCCAGCTTAGCTTGCAAGAACTAAGAGACAGTGTGGCCATGTGGCCTTAATGAGAGAGACTGACTCCAGCTTAGCTTGCAAGAACTAAGAGACACAGTGTGGCCATGTGGCCTTAATGAGAGAGACTGACTCCAGCTTAGCTTGCAAGAACTAAGAGACACAGTGTGGCCATGTGGCCTTAATGAGAGAGACTGATTCCAGCTTAGCTTGCAAGAACTAAGAGACACAGTGTGGCCATGTGGCCTTAATGAGACTGACTCCAGCTTAGCTTGCAAGAACTAAGAGACACAGTGTGACCATGTGACCTTAATGAGAGAGACTGATTCCAGCTTAGCTTGCAAGAACTAAGAGACACTGTGTGGCCATGTGGCCTTAATGAGAGAGACTGACTCAAGCTTAGCTTGCAAGAACTAAGAGACACAGTGTGGCCATGTGGCCTTAATGAGAGAGACTGACTCCAGCTTAGCTTGCAAGAACTAAGAGACACAGTGTGCCCATGTGACCTTAATGAGAGAGACTGACTCCAGCTTACCTTGCAAGAACTAAGAGACACTGTGTGGCCATGTGGCCTTAATGAGAGAGACTGACTCAAGCTTAGCTTGCAAGAACTAAGAGACACAGTGTGGCCATGTGGCCTTAATGAGAGAGACTCACTCCAGCTTAGCTTGCAAGAACTAAAAGACACTGTGTGGCCATGTGGCCTTAATGAGAGAGACTCACTCCAGCTTAGCTTGCAAGAACTAAGAGACACAGTGTGGCCATGTGGCCTTAATGAGAGAGACTGATTCCAGCTTAGCTTGCAAGAACTAAGAGACAGTGTGGCCATGTGGCCTTAATGAGAGAGACTGACTCCAGCTTAGCTTGCAAGAACTAAGAGACACAGTGTGCCCATGTGACATTAATGAGAGAGACTGACTCCAGCTTAGCTTGCAAGAACTAAGAGACACAGTGTGGCCATGTGGCCTTAATGAGAGAGACTCACTCCAGCTTAGCTTGCAAGAACTAAGAGACACTGTGTGGCCATGTGGCCTTAATGAGAGAGACTGATTCCAGCTTAGCTTGCAAGAACTAAGAGACACAGTGTGGCCATGTGGCCTTAATGAGAGAGACTGACTCCAGCTTAGCTTGCAAGAACTAAGAGACACAGTGTGACCATGTGACCTTAATGAGAGAGACTGACTCCAGCTTAGCTTGCAAGAACTAAGAGACACTGTGTGGCCATGTGGCCTTAATGAGAGAGACTGACTCAAGCTTAGCTTGCAAGAACTAAGAGACACAGTGTGGCCATGTGGCCTTAATGAGAGAGACTGATTCCAGCTTAACTTGCAAGAACTAAGAGACACAGTGTGGCCATGTGGCCTTAATGAGAGAGACTGACTCCAGCTTAGCTTGCAAGAACTAAGAGACACAGTGTGCCCATGTGACCTTAATGAGAGAGACTGACTCCAGCTTACCTTGCAAGAACTAAGAGACACTGTGTGGCCATGTGGCCTTAATGAGAGAGACTGACTCAAGCTTAGCTTGCAAGAACTAAGAGACACAGTGTGGCCATGTGGCCTTAATGAGAGAGACTCACTCCAGCTTAGCTTGCAAGAACTAAGAGACACTGTGTGGCCATGTGGCCTTAATGAGAGAGACTCACTCCAGCTTAGCCTGCAAGAACTAAGAGACACAGTGTGGCCATGTGGCCTTAAGGAGAGAGACTGATTCCAGCTTAGCTTGCAAGAACTAAGAGACAGTGTGGCCATGTGGCCTTAATGAGAGAGACTGACTCCAGCTTAGCTTGCAAGAACTAAGAGACACAGTGTGCCCATGTGACCTTAATGAGAGAGACTGACTCCAGCTTACCTTGCAAGAACTAAGATACACTGTGTGGCCATGTGGCCTTAATGAGACTGACTCCAGCTTAGCTTGCAAGAACTAAGAGACACAGTGTGGCCATGTGGCCTTAATGAGAGAGACTGACTCCAGCTTAGCTTGCAAGAACTAAGAGACACAGTGTGGCCATGTGGCCTTAATGAGAGAGACTGATTCCAGCTTAGCTTGCAAGAACTAAGAGACACAGTGTGGCCATGTGGCCTTAATGAGACTGACTCCAGCTTAGCTTGCAAGAACTAAGAGACACAGTGTGACCATGTGACCTCAATGAGAGAGACTGATTCCAGCTTAGCTTGCAAGAACTAAGAGACACTGTGTGGCCATGTGGCCTTAATGAGAGAGACTGACTCAAGCTTAGCTTGCAAGAACTAAGAGACACATTGTGGCCATGTGGCCTTAATGAGAGAGACTCACTCCAGCTTAGCTTGCAAGAACTAAGAGACACTGTGTGGCCATGTGGCCTTAATGAGAAAGACTCACTCCAGCTTAGCTTGCAAGAACTAAGAGACTCAGTATGGCCATGTGGCCTTAATGAGAGAGACTGATTCCAGATAACTTGCAAGAACTAAGCGACACAGTGTGGCCATGTGGCCTTAATGAGAGAGACTGACTCCAGCTTAGCTTGCAAGAATTAAGAGACACAGTGTGCCCATGTGACCTTAATGAGAGAGACTGACTCCAGCTTACCTTGCAAGAACTAAGAGACACTGTGTGGCCATGTGGCCTTAATGAGAGAGACTGACTCAAGCTTAGCTTGCAAGAACTAAGAGACACAGTGTGGCCATGTGGCCTTAATGAGAGAGACTCACTCCAGCTTAGCTTGCAAGAACTAAGAGACACAGTGTGGCCATGTGGCCTTAATGAGAGACTCACTCCAGCTTAGCTTGCAAGAACTAAGAGACAGTGTGGCCATGTAGCCTTAATGAGAGAGACTGACTCCAGCTTAGCTTGCAAGAACTAAGAGACACAGTGTGGCCATGTGGCCTTAATGAGAGAGACTGACTCCAGCTTAGCTTGCAAGAACTAAGAGACACAGTGTGGCCATGTGGCCTTAATGAGAGAGACTGAATCCAGCTTAGCTTGCAAGAACTAAGAGCCACAGTGTGGCCATGTGGCCTTAATGAGAGAGACTGACTCCAGCTTAGCTTGCAAGAACTAAGAGACACAGTGTGACTATGTGACCTTAATGAGAGAGACTGACTCCAGCTTAGCTTGCAAGAACTAAGAGACACTGTGTGGCCATGTGGCCTTAATGAGAGAGACTGACTCAAGCTTAGCTTGCAAGAACTAAGAGACACAGTGTGGCCATGTGGCCTTAATGAGAGAGACTCCAGCTTAGCTTGCAAGAACTAAGAGACTCAGTGTGGCCATGTGGCCTTAATGAGAGAGATTGACTCCAACTTAGCTTGCAAGAACTAAGAGACACTGTGTGGCCATGTGGCCTTAATGAGAGAGACTCACTCCAGCTTAGCTTGCAAGAACTAAGAGACACGGTGTGGCCATGTGGCCTTAATGAGAGACACACTCCAGCTTAGCTTGCAAGAACTAAGAGACTCAGTATGGCCATGTGGCCTTAATGAGAGAGACTGATTCCAGCTTAACTTGCAAGAACTAAGCGACACAGTGTGGCCATGTGGCCTTAATGAGAGAGACTGACTCCAGCTTAGCTTGCAAGAATTAAGAGACACAGTGTGCCCATGTGACCTTAATGAGAGAGACTGACTCCAGCTTACCTTGCAAGAACTAAGAGACACTGTGTGGCCATGTGGCCTTAATGAGAGAGACTGACTCAAGCTTAGCTTGCAAGAACTAAGAGACACAGTGTGGCCATGTGGCCTTAATGAGAGAGACTCACTCCAGCTTAGCTTGCAAGAACTAAGAGACACAGTGTGGCCATGTGGCCTTAATGAGAGACTCACTCCAGCTTAGCTTGCAAGAACTAAGAGACACTGTGTGGCCATGTGGCCTTAATGAGAAAGACTCACTCCAGCTTAGCTTGCAAGAACTAAGAGACTCAGTATGGCCATGTGGCCTTAATGAGAGAGACTGATTCCAGCTTAACTTGCAAGAACTAAGCGACACAGTGTGGACATGTGGCCTTAATGAGAGAGACTGACTCCAGCTTAGCTTGCAAGAATTAAGAGACACAGTGTGCCCATGTGACCTTAATGAGAGAGACTGACTCCAGCTTACCTTGCAAGAACTAAGAGACACTGTGTGGCCATGTGGCCTTAATGAGAGAGACTGACTCAAGCTTAGCTTGCAAGAACTAAGAGACACAGTGTGGCCATGTGGCCTTAATGAGAGAGACTCACTCCAGCTTAGCTTGCAAGAACTAAGAGACACAGTGTGGCCATGTGGCCTTAATGAGAGACTCACTCCAGCTTAGCTTGCAAGAACTAAGAGACAGTGTGGCCATGTAGCCTTAATGAGAGAGACTGACTCCAGCTTAGCTTGCAAGAACTAAGAGACACAGTGTGGCCATGTGGCCTTAATGAGAGAGACTGACTCCAGCTTAGCTTGCAAGAACTAAGAGACACAGTGTGGCCATGTGGCCTTAATGAGAGAGACTGAATGCAGCTTAGCTTGCAAGAACTAAGAGACACAGTGTGGCCATGTGGCCTTAATGAGAGAGACTGACTCCAGCTTAGCTTGCAAGAACTAAGAGACACAGTGTGACTATGTGACCTTAATGAGAGAGACTGACTCCAGCTTAGCTTGCAAGAACTAAGAGACACTGTGTGGCCATGTGGCCTTAATGAGAGAGACTGACTCAAGCTTAGCTTGCAAGAACTAAGAGACACAGTGTGGCCATGTGGCCTTAATGAGAGAGACTCCAGCTTAGCTTGCAAGAACTAAGAGACTCAGTGTGGCCATGTGGCCTTAATGAGAGAGACTCACTCCAGCTTAGCTTGCAAGAACTAAGAGACACAGTGTGGCCATGTGGCCTTAATGAGAGACTCACTCCAGCTTAGCTTGCAAGAACTAAAAGACACTGTGTGGCCATGTGGCCTTAATGAGAGAGACTCACTCCAGCTTAGCTTGCAAGAACTAAGAGACACAGTGTGGCCATGTGGCCTTAATGAGAGAGACTGATTCCAGCTTAGCTTGCAAGAACTAAGAGACAGTGTGGCCATGTGGCCTTAATGAGAGAGACTGACTCCAGCTTAGCTTGCAAGAACTAAGAGACACAGTGTGCCCATGTGACCTTAATGAGAGAGACTGACTCCAGCTTACCTTGCAAGAACTAAGAGACACTGTGTGGCCATGTGGCCTTAATGAGAGAGACTGACTCAAGCTTAGCTTGCAAGAACTAAGAGACACAGTGTGGCCATGTGGCCTTAATGAGAGAGACTCACTCCAGCTTAGCTTGCAAGAACTAAGAGACACTGTGTGGCCATGTGGCCTTAATGAGAGAGACTGACTCAAGCTTAGCTTGCAAGAACTAAGAGACACAGTGTGGCCATGTGGCCTTAATGAGAGAGACTGAATGCAGCTTAGCTTGCAAGAACTAAGAGCCACAGTGTGGCCATGTGGCCTTAATGAGAGAGACTGACTCCAGCTTAGCTTGCAAGAACTAAGAGACACAGTGTGACTATGTGACCTTAATGAGAGAGACTGACTCCAGCTTAGCTTGCAAGAACTAAGAGACACTGTGTGGCCATGTGGCCTTAATGAGAGAGACTGACTCAAGCTTAGCTTGCAAGAACTAAGAGACACAGTGTGGCCATGTGGCCTTAATGAGAGAGACTCCAGCTTAGCTTGCAAGAACTAAGAGACTCAGTGTGGCCATGTGGCCTTAATGAGAGAGACTCACTCCAGCTTAGCTTGCAAGAACTAAGAGACACAGTGTGGCCATGTGGCCTTAATGAGAGACTCACTCCAGCTTAGCTTGCAAGAACTAAAAGACACTGTGTGGCCATGTGGCCTTAATGAGAGAGACTCACTCCAGCTTAGCTTGCAAGAACTAAGAGACACAGTGTGGCCATGTGGCCTTAATGAGAGAGACTGATTCCAGCTTAGCTTGCAAGAACTAAGAGACAGTGTGGCCATGTGGCCTTAATGAGAGAGACTGACTCCAGCTTAGCTTGCAAGAACTAAGAGACACAGTGTGCCCATGTGACCTTAATGAGAGAGACTGACTCCAGCTTACCTTGCAAGAACTAAGAGACACTGTGTGGCCATGTGGCCTTAATGAGAGAGACTGACTCAAGCTTAGCTTGCAAGAACTAAGAGACACAGTGTGGCCATGTGGCCTTAATGAGAGAGACTCACTCCAGCTTAGCTTGCAAGAACTAAGAGACACTGTGTGGCCATGTGGCCTTAATGAGAGAGACTGATTCCAGCTTAGCATGCAAGAACTAAGAGACAGTGTGGCCATGTGGCCTTAATTAGAGAGACTGACTCCAGCTTAGCTTGCAAGAACTAAGAGACACAGTGTGCCCATGTGACCTTAATGAGAGAGACTGACTCCAGCTTACCTTGCAAGAACTAAGAGACACTGTGTGGCCATGTGGCCTTAATGAGAGAGACTGACTCAAGCCTAGCTTGCAAGAACTAAGAGACACAGTGTGGCCATGTGGCCTTAATGAGATAGACTCACTCCAGCTTAGCTTGCAAGAACTAAGAGACACTGTGTGGCCATGTGGCCTTAATGAGAGAGACTGATTCCAGCTTAGCTTGCAAGAACTAAGAGACACAGTGTGGCCATGTGGCCTTAATGAGAGAGACTGACTCCAGCTTAGCTTGCAAGAACTAAGAGACAGTGTGACCATGTGACCTTAATGAGAGAGACTGACTCCAGCTTAGCTTGCAAGAACTAAGAGACACTGTGTGGCCATGTGGCCTTAATGAGAGAGACAGACTCAAGCTTAGCTTGCAAGAACTAAGAGACACAGTGTGGCCATGTGGCCTTAATGAGAGAGACTGACTCCAGCTTAGCTTGCAAGAACTAAGAGACACAGTGTGCCCATGTGACCTTAATGAGAGAGACTGACTCCAGCTTAGCTTGCAAGAACTAAGAGACACAGTGTGGCCATGTGGCCTTAATGAGAGAGACTCACTCCAGCTTAGCTTGCAAGAACTAAGAGACACTGTGTGGCCATGTGGCCTTAATGAGAGAGACTGATTCCAGCTTAGCTTGCAAGAACTAAGAGACACAGTGTGGCCATGTGGCCTTAATGAGAGAGACTGACTCCAGCTTAGCTTGCAAGAACTAAGAGACACTGTGTGGCCATGTGGCCTTAATGAGAGAGACTGACTCAAGCTTAGCTTGCAAGAACTAAGAGACACAGTGTGGCCATGTGGCCTTAATGAGAGAGACTGATTCCAGCTTAACTTGCAAGAACTAAGAGACACAGTGTGGCCATGTGGCCTTAATGAGAGAGACTGACTCCAGCTTAGCTTGCAAGAACTAAGAGACACAGTGTGCCCATGTGACCTTAATGAGAGAGACTGACTCCAGCTTACCTTGCAAGAACTAAGAGACACTGTGTGGCCATGTGGCCTTAATGAGAGAGACTGACTCAAGCTTAGCTTGCAAGAACTAAGAGACACAGTGTGGCCATGTGGCCTTAATGAGAGAGACTCACTCCAGCTTAGCTTGCAAGAACTAAGAGACACTGTGTGGCCATGTGGCCTTAATGAGAGAGACTCACTCCAGCTTAGCTTGCAAGAACTAAGAGACACAGTGTGGCCATGTGGCCTTAAGGAGAGAGACTGATTCCAGCTTAGCTTGCAAGAACTAAGAGACAGTGTGGCCATGTGGCCTTAATGAGAGAGACTGACTCCAGCTTAGCTTGCAAGAACTAAGAGACACAGTGTGCCCATGTGACCTTAATGAGAGAGACTGACTCCAGCTTACCTTGCAAGAACTAAGATACACTGTGTGGCCATGTGGCCTTAATGAGAGAGACTGACTCCAGCTTAGCTTGCAAGAACTAAGAGACACAGTGTGGCCATGTGGCCTTAATGAGAGAGACTGACTCCAGCTTAGCTTGCAAGAACTAAGAGACACAGTGTGGCCATGTGGCCTTAATGAGAGAGACTGATTCCAGCTTAGCTTGCAAGAACTAAGAGACACAGTGTGGCCATGTGGCCTTAATGAGACTGACTCCAGCTTAGCTTGCAAGAACTAAGAGACACAGTGTGACCATGTGACCTCAATGAGAGAGACTGATTCCAGCTTAGCTTGCAAGAACTAAGAGACACTGTGTGGCCATGTGGCCTTAATGAGAGAGACTGACTCAAGCTTAGCTTTCAAGAACTAAGAGACACATTGTGGCCATGTGGCCTTAATGAGAGAGACTCACTCCAGCTTAGCTTGCAAGAACTAAGAGACACTGTGTGGCCATGTGGCCTTAATGAGAAAGACTCACTCCAGCTTAGCTTGCAAGAACTAAGAGACTCAGTATGGCCATGTGGCCTTAATGAGAGAGACTGATTCCAGCTTAACTTGCAAGAACTAAGCGACACAGTGTGGCCATGTGGCCTTAATGAGAGAGACTGACTCCAGCTTAGCTTGCAAGAATTAAGAGACACAGTGTGCCCATGTGACCTTAATGAGAGAGACTGACTCCAGCTTACCTTGCAAGAACTAAGAGACACTGTGTGGCCATGTGGCCTTAATGAGAGAGACTGACTCAAGCTTAGCTTGCAAGAACTAAGAGACACAGTGTGGCCATGTGGCCTTAATGAGAGAGACTCACTCCAGCTTAGCTTGCAAGAACTAAGAGACACAGTGTGGCCATGTGGCCTTAATGAGAGACTCACTCCAGCTTAGCTTGCAAGAACTAAGAGACAGTGTGGCCATGTAGCCTTAATGAGAGAGACTGACTCCAGCTTAGCTTGCAAGAACTAAGAGACACAGTGTGGCCATGTGGCCTTAATGAGAGAGACTGACTCCAGCTTAGCTTGCAAGAACTAAGAGACACAGTGTGGCCATGTGGCCTTAATGAGAGAGACTGAATCCAGCTTAGCTTGCAAGAACTAAGAGCCACAGTGTGGCCATGTGGCCTTAATGAGAGAGACTGACTCCAGCTTAGCTTGCAAGAACTAAGAGACACAGTGTGACTATGTGACCTTAATGAGAGAGACTGACTCCAGCTTAGCTTGCAAGAACTAAGAGACACTGTGTGGCCATGTGGCCTTAATGAGAGAGACTGACTCAAGCTTAGCTTGCAAGAACTAAGAGACACAGTGTGGCCATGTGGCCTTAATGAGAGAGACTCCAGCTTAGCTTGCAAGAACTAAGAGACTCAGTGTGGCCATGTGGCCTTAATGAGAGAGATTGACTCCAACTTAGCTTGCAAGAACTAAGAGACACTGTGTGGCCATGTGGCCTTAATGAGAGAGACTCACTCCAGCTTAGCTTGCAAGAACTAAGAGACACGGTGTGGCCATGTGGCCTTAATGAGAGACACACTCCAGCTTAGCTTGCAAGAACTAAGAGACTCAGTATGGCCATGTGGCCTTAATGAGAGAGACTGATTCCAGCTTAACTTGCAAGAACTAAGCGACACAGTGTGGCCATGTGGCCTTAATGAGAGAGACTGACTCCAGCTTAGCTTGCAAGAATTAAGAGACACAGTGTGCCCATGTGACCTTAATGAGAGAGACTGACTCCAGCTTACCTTGCAAGAACTAAGAGACACTGTGTGGCCATGTGGCCTTAATGAGAGAGACTGACTCAAGCTTAGCTTGCAAGAACTAAGAGACACAGTGTGGCCATGTGGCCTTAATGAGAGAGACTCACTCCAGCTTAGCTTGCAAGAACTAAGAGACACAGTGTGGCCATGTGGCCTTAATGAGAGACTCACTCCAGCTTAGCTTGCAAGAACTAAGAGACACTGTGTGGCCATGTGGCCTTAATGAGAAAGACTCACTCCAGCTTAGCTTGCAAGAACTAAGAGACTCAGTATGGCCATGTGGCCTTAATGAGAGAGACTGATTCCAGCTTAACTTGCAAGAACTAAGCGACACAGTGTGGCCATGTGGCCTTAATGAGAGAGACTGACTCCAGCTTAGCTTGCAAGAATTAAGAGACACAGTGTGCCCATGTGACCTTAATGAGAGAGACTGACTCCAGCTTACCTTGCAAGAACTAAGAGACACTGTGTGGCCATGTGGCCTTAATGAGAGAGACTGACTCAAGCTTAGCTTGCAAGAACTAAGAGACACAGTGTGGCCATGTGGCCTTAATGAGAGAGACTCACTCCAGCTTAGCTTGCAAGAACTAAGAGACACAGTGTGGCCATGTGGCCTTAATGAGAGACTCACTCCAGCTTAGCTTGCAAGAACTAAGAGACAGTGTGGCCATGTAGCCTTAATGAGAGAGACTGACTCCAGCTTAGCTTGCAAGAACTAAGAGACACAGTGTGGCCATGTGGCCTTAATGAGAGAGACTGACTCCAGCTTAGCTTGCAAGAACTAAGAGACACAGTGTGGCCATGTGGCCTTAATGAGAGAGACTGAATGCAGCTTAGCTTGCAAGAACTAAGAGCCACAGTGTGGCCATGTGGCCTTAATGAGAGAGACTGACTCCAGCTTAGCTTGCAAGAACTAAGAGACACAGTGTGACTATGTGACCTTAATGAGAGAGACTGACTCCAGCTTAGCTTGCAAGAACTAAGAGACACTGTGTGGCCATGTGGCCTTAATGAGAGAGACTGACTCAAGCTTAGCTTGCAAGAACTAAGAGACACAGTGTGGCCATGTGGCCTTAATGAGAGAGACTCCAGCTTAGCTTGCAAGAACTAAGAGACTCAGTGTGGCCATGTGGCCTTAATGAGAGAGACTCACTCCAGCTTAGCTTGCAAGAACTAAGAGACACAGTGTGGCCATGTGGCCTTAATGAGAGACTCACTCCAGCTTAGCTTGCAAGAACTAAAAGACACTGTGTGGCCATGTGGCCTTAATGAGAGAGACTCACTCCAGCTTAGCTTGCAAGAACTAAGAGACACAGTGTGGCCATGTGGCCTTAATGAGAGAGACTGATTCCAGCTTAGCTTGCAAGAACTAAGAGACAGTGTGGCCATGTGGCCTTAATGAGAGAGACTGACTCCAGCTTAGCTTGCAAGAACTAAGAGACACAGTGTGCCCATGTGACCTTAATGAGAGAGACTGACTCCAGCTTACCTTGCAAGAACTAAGAGACACTGTGTGGCCATGTGGCCTTAATGAGAGAGACTGACTCAAGCTTAGCTTGCAAGAACTAAGAGACACAGTGTGGCCATGTGGCCTTAATGAGAGAGACTCACTCCAGCTTAGCTTGCAAGAACTAAGAGACACTGTGTGGCCATGTGGCCTTAATGAGAGAGACTGACTCAAGCTTAGCTTGCAAGAACTAAGAGACACAGTGTGGCCATGTGGCCTTAATGAGAGAGACTGAATGCAGCTTAGCTTGCAAGAACTAAGAGCCACAGTGTGGCCATGTGGCCTTAATGAGAGAGACTGACTCCAGCTTAGCTTGCAAGAACTAAGAGACACAGTGTGACTATGTGACCTTAATGAGAGAGACTGACTCCAGCTTAGCTTGCAAGAACTAAGAGACACTGTGTGGCCATGTGGCCTTAATGAGAGAGACTGACTCAAGCTTAGCTTGCAAGAACTAAGAGACACAGTGTGGCCATGTGGCCTTAATGAGAGAGACTCCAGCTTAGCTTGCAAGAACTAAGAGACTCAGTGTGGCCATGTGGCCTTAATGAGAGAGACTCACTCCAGCTTAGCTTGCAAGAACTAAGAGACACAGTGTGGCCATGTGGCCTTAATGAGAGACTCACTCCAGCTTAGCTTGCAAGAACTAAAAGACACTGTGTGGCCATGTGGCCTTAATGAGAGAGACTCACTCCAGCTTAGCTTGCAAGAACTAAGAGACACAGTGTGGCCATGTGGCCTTAATGAGAGAGACTGATTCCAGCTTAGCTTGCAAGAACTAAGAGACAGTGTGGCCATGTGGCCTTAATGAGAGAGACTGACTCCAGCTTAGCTTGCAAGAACTAAGAGACACAGTGTGCCCATGTGACCTTAATGAGAGAGACTGACTCCAGCTTACCTTGCAAGAACTAAGAGACACTGTGTGGCCATGTGGCCTTAATGAGAGAGACTGACTCAAGCTTAGCTTGCAAGAACTAAGAGACACAGTGTGGCCATGTGGCCTTAATGAGAGAGACTCACTCCAGCTTAGCTTGCAAAAACTAAGAGACACTGTGTGGCCATGTGGCCTTAATGAGAGAGACTGATTCCAGCTTAGCATGCAAGAACTAAGAGACAGTGTGGCCATGTGGCCTTAATTAGAGAGACTGACTCCAGCTTAGCTTGCAAGAACTAAGAGACACAGTGTGCCCATGTGACCTTAATGAGAGAGACTGACTCCAGCTTACCTTGCAAGAACTAAGAGACACTGTGTGGCCATGTGGCCTTAATGAGAGAGACTGACTCAAGCCTAGCTTGCAAGAACTAAGAGACACAGTGTGGCCATGTGGCCTTAATGAGATAGACTCACTCCAGCTTAGCTTGCAAGAACTAAGAGACACTGTGTGGCCATGTGGCCTTAATGAGAGAGACTGATTCCAGCTTAGCTTGCAAGAACTAAGAGACACAGTGTGGCCATGTGGCCTTAATGAGAGAGACTGACTCCAGCTTAGCTTGCAAGAACTAAGAGACAGTGTGACCATGTGACCTTAATGAGAGAGACTGACTCCAGCTTAGCTTGCAAGAACTAAGAGACACTGTGTGGCCATGTGGCCTTAATGAGAGAGACAGACTCAAGCTTAGCTTGCAAGAACTAAGAGACACAGTGTGGCCATGTGGCCTTAATGAGAGAGACTGATTCCAGCTTAACTTGCAAGAACTAAGAGACACAGTGTGGCCATGTGGCCTTAATGAGAGAGACTGACTCCAGCTTAGCTTGCAAGAACTAAGAGACACAGTGTGGCCATGTGGCCTTAATGAGAGAGACTCACTCCAGCTTAGCTTGCAAGAACTAAGAGACACTGTGTGGCCATGTGGCCTTAATGAGAGAGACTCACTCCAGCTTAGCTTGCAAGAACTAAGAGACACAGTGTGGCCATGTGGCCTTAATGAGAGAGACTGATTCCAGCTTAGCTTGCAAGAACTAAGAGACAGTGTGGCCATGTGGCCTTAATGAGAGAGACTGACTCCAGCTTAGCTTGCAAGAACTAAGAGACACAGTGTGCCCATGTGACCTTAATGAGAGAGACTGACTCCAGCTTACCTTGCAAGAACTAAGAGACACTGTGTGGCCATGTGGCCTTAATGAGAGAGACTGACTCAAGCTTAGCTTGCAAGAACTAAGAGACACAGTGTGGCCATGTGGCCTTAATGAGAGAGACTCACTCCAGCTTAGCTTGCAAGAACTAAGAGACACTGTGTGGCCATGTGGCCTTAATGAGAGAGACTCACTCCAGCTTAGCTTGCAAGAACTAAGAGACAGTGTGGCCATGTGGCCTTAATGAGAGAGACTGACTCCAGCTTAGCTTGCAAGAACTAAGAGACACAGTGTGGCCATGTGGCCTTAATGAGAGAGACTGACTCCAGCTTAGCTTGCAAGAACTAAGAGACACAGTGTGGCCATGTGGCCTTAATGAGAGAGACTGATTCCAGCTTAGCTTGCAAGAACTAAGAGACACAGTGTGGCCATGTGGCCTTAATGAGACTGACTCCAGCTTAGCTTGCAAGAACTAAGAGACACAGTGTGACCATGTGACCTTAATGAGAGAGACTGATTCCAGCTTAGCTTGCAAGAACTAAGAGACACTGTGTGGCCATGTGGCCTTAATGAGAGAGACTGACTCAAGCTTAGCTTGCAAGAACTAAGAGACACAGTGTGGCCATGTGGCCTTAATGAGAGAGACTGACTCCAGCTTAGCTTGCAAGAACTAAGAGACACAGTGTGCCCATGTGACCTTAATGAGAGAGACTGACTCCAGCTTACCTTGCAAGAACTAAGAGACACTGTGTGGCCATGTGGCCTTAATGAGAGAGACTGACTCAAGCTTAGCTTGCAAGAACTAAGAGACACAGTGTGGCCATGTGGCCTTAATGAGAGAGACTCACTCCAGCTTAGCTTGCAAGAACTAAAAGACACTGTGTGGCCATGTGGCCTTAATGAGAGAGACTCACTCCAGCTTAGCTTGCAAGAACTAAGAGACACAGTGTGGCCATGTGGCCTTAATGAGAGAGACTGATTCCAGCTTAGCTTGCAAGAACTAAGAGACAGTGTGGCCATGTGGCCTTAATGAGAGAGACTGACTCCAGCTTAGCTTGCAAGAACTAAGAGACACAGTGTGCCCATGTGACCTTAATGAGAGAGACTGACTCCAGCTTAGCTTGCAAGAACTAAGAGACACAGTGTGGCCATGTGGCCTTAATGAGAGAGACTCACTCCAGCTTAGCTTGCAAGAACTAAGAGACACTGTGTGGCCATGTGGCCTTAATGAGAGAGACTGATTCCAGCTTAGCTTGCAAGAACTAAGAGACACAGTGTGGCCATGTGGCCTTAATGAGAGAGACTGACTCCAGCTTAGCTTGCAAGAACTAAGAGACACAGTGTGACCATGTGACCTTAATGAGAGAGACTGACTCCAGCTTAGCTTGCAAGAACTAAGAGACACTGTGTGGCCATGTGGCCTTAATGAGAGAGACTGACTCAAGCTTAGCTTGCAAGAACTAAGAGACACAGTGTGGCCATGTGGCCTTAATGAGAGAGACTGATTCCAGCTTAACTTGCAAGAACTAAGAGACACAGTGTGGCCATGTGGCCTTAATGAGAGAGACTGACTCCAGCTTAGCTTGCAAGAACTAAGAGACACAGTGTGCCCATGTGACCTTAATGAGAGAGACTGACTCCAGCTTACCTTGCAAGAACTAAGAGACACTGTGTGGCCATGTGGCCTTAATGAGAGAGACTGACTCAAGCTTAGCTTGCAAGAACTAAGAGACACAGTGTGGCCATGTGGCCTTAATGAGAGAGACTCACTCCAGCTTAGCTTGCAAGAACTAAGAGACACTGTGTGGCCATGTGGCCTTAATGAGAGAGACTCACTCCAGCTTAGCTTGCAAGAACTAAGAGACACAGTGTGGCCATGTGGCCTTAAGGAGAGAGACTGATTCCAGCTTAGCTTGCAAGAACTAAGAGACAGTGTGGCCATGTGGCCTTAATGAGAGAGACTGACTCCAGCTTAGCTTGCAAGAACTAAGAGACACAGTGTGCCCATGTGACCTTAATGAGAGAGACTGACTCCAGCTTACCTTGCAAGAACTAAGATACACTGTGTGGCCATGTGGCCTTAATGAGAGAGACTGACTCCAGCTTAGCTTGCAAGAACTAAGAGACACAGTGTGGCCATGTGGCCTTAATGAGAGAGACTGACTCCAGCTTAGCTTGCAAGAACTAAGAGACACAGTGTGGCCATGTGGCCTTAATGAGAGAGACTGATTCCAGCTTAGCTTGCAAGAACTAAGAGACACAGTGTGGCCATGTGGCCTTAATGAGACTGACTCCAGCTTAGCTTGCAAGAACTAAGAGACACAGTGTGACCATGTGACCTCAATGAGAGAGACTGATTCCAGCTTAGCTTGCAAGAACTAAGAGACACTGTGTGGCCATGTGGCCTTAATGAGAGAGACTGACTCAAGCTTAGCTTGCAAGAACTAAGAGACACATTGTGGCCATGTGGCCTTAATGAGAGAGACTCACTCCAGCTTAGCTTGCAAGAACTAAGAGACACTGTGTGGCCATGTGGCCTTAATGAGAAAGACTCACTCCAGCTTAGCTTGCAAGAACTAAGAGACTCAGTATGGCCATGTGGACTTAATGAGAGAGACTGATTCCAGCTTAACTTGCAAGAACTAAGCGACACAGTGTGGCCATGTGGCCTTAATGAGAGAGACTGACTCCAGCTTAGCTTGCAAGAATTAAGAGACACAGTGTGCCCATGTGACCTTAATGAGAGAGACTGACTCCAGCTTACCTTGCAAGAACTAAGAGACACTGTGTGGCCATGTGGCCTTAATGAGAGAGACTGACTCCAGCTTAGCTTGCAAGAACTAAGAGACACAGTGTGGCCATGTGGCCTTAATGAGAGAGACTGAATCCAGCTTAGCTTGCAAGAACTAAGAGCCACAGTGTGGCCATGTGGCCTTAATGAGAGAGACTGACTCCAGCTTAGCTTGCAAGAACTAAGAGACACAGTGTGACTATGTGACCTTAATGAGAGAGACTGACTCCAGCTTAGCTTGCAAGAACTAAGAGACACTGTGTGGCCATGTGGCCTTAATGAGAGAGACTGACTCAAGCTTAGCTTGCAAGAACTAAGAGACACAGTGTGGCCATGTGGCCTTAATGAGAGAGACTCCAGCTTAGCTTGCAAGAACTAAGAGACTCAGTGTGGCCATGTGGCCTTAATGAGAGAGATTGACTCCAACTTAGCTTGCAAGAACTAAGAGACACTGTGTGGCCATGTGGCCTTAATGAGAGAGACTCACTCCAGCTTAGCTTGCAAGAACTAAGAGACACGGTGTGGCCATGTGGCCTTAATGAGAGACACACTCCAGCTTAGCTTGCAAGAACTAAGAGACTCAGTATGGCCATGTGGCCTTAATGAGAGAGACTGATTCCAGCTTAACTTGCAAGAACTAAGCGACACAGTGTGGCCATGTGGCCTTAATGAGAGAGACTGACTCCAGCTTAGCTTGCAAGAATTAAGAGACACAGTGTGCCCATGTGACCTTAATGAGAGAGACTGACTCCAGCTTACCTTGCAAGAACTAAGAGACACTGTGTGGCCATGTGGCCTTAATGAGAGAGACTGACTCAAGCTTAGCTTGCAAGAACTAAGAGACACAGTGTGGCCATGTGGCCTTAATGAGAGAGACTCACTCCAGCTTAGCTTGCAAGAACTAAGAGACACAGTGTGGCCATGTGGCCTTAATGAGAGACTCACTCCAGCTTAGCTTGCAAGAACTAAGAGACACTGTGTGGCCATGTGGCCTTAATGAGAAAGACTCACTCCAGCTTAGCTTGCAAGAACTAAGAGACTCAGTATGGCCATGTGGCCTTAATGAGAGAGACTGATTCCAGCTTAACTTGCAAGAACTAAGCGACACAGTGTGGCCATGTGGCCTTAATGAGAGAGACTGACTCCAGCTTAGCTTGCAAGAATTAAGAGACACAGTGTGCCCATGTGACCTTAATGAGAGAGACTGACTCCAGCTTACCTTGCAAGAACTAAGAGACACTGTGTGGCCATGTGGCCTTAATGAGAGAGACTGACTCAAGCTTAGCTTGCAAGAACTAAGAGACACAGTGTGGCCATGTGGCCTTAATGAGAGAGACTCACTCCAGCTTAGCTTGCAAGAACTAAGAGACACAGTGTGGCCATGTGGCCTTAATGAGAGACTCACTCCAGCTTAGCTTGCAAGAACTAAGAGACAGTGTGGCCATGTAGCCTTAATGAGAGAGACTGACTCCAGCTTAGCTTGCAAGAACTAAGAGACACAGTGTGGCCATTTGGCCTTAATGAGAGAGACTGACTCCAGCTTAGCTTGCAAGAACTAAGAGACACAGTGTGGCCATGTGGCCTTAATGAGAGAGACTGAATGCAGCTTAGCTTGCAAGAACTAAGAGCCACAGTGTGGCCATGTGGCCTTAATGAGAGAGACTGACTCCAGCTTAGCTTGCAAGAACTAAGAGACACAGTGTGACTATGTGACCTTAATGAGAGAGACTGACTCCAGCTTAGCTTGCAAGAACTAAGAGACACTGTGTGGCCATGTGGCCTTAATGAGAGAGACTGACTCAAGCTTAGCTTGCAAGAACTAAGAGACACAGTGTGGCCATGTGGCCTTAATGAGAGAGACTCCAGCTTAGCTTGCAAGAACTAAGAGACTCAGTGTGGCCATGTGGCCTTAATGAGAGAGATTGACTCCAACTTAGCTTGCAAGAACTAAGAGACACTGTGTGGCCATGTGGCCTTAATGAGAGAGACTCACTCCAGCTTAGCTTGCAAGAACTAAGAGACACGGTGTGGCCATGTGGCCTTAATGAGAGACACACTCCAGCTTAGCTTGCAAGAACTAAGAGACTCAGTATGGCCATGTGGCCTTAATGAGAGAGACTGATTCCAGCTTAACTTGCAAGAACTAAGCGACACAGTGTGGCCATGTGGCCTTAATGAGAGAGACTGACTCCAGCTTAGCTTGCAAGAATTAAGAGACACAGTGTGCCCATGTGACCTTAATGAGAGAGACTGACTCCAGCTTACCTTGCAAGAACTAAGAGACACTGTGTGGCCATGTGGCCTTAATGAGAGAGACTGACTCAAGCTTAGCTTGCAAGAACTAAGAGACACAGTGTGGCCATGTGGCCTTAATGAGAGAGACTCACTCCAGCTTAGCTTGCAAGAACTAAGAGACACAGTGTGGCCATGTGGCCTTAATGAGAGACTCACTCCAGCTTAGCTTGCAAGAACTAAGAGACAGTGTGGCCATGTAGCCTTAATGAGAGAGACTGACTCCAGCTTAGCTTGCAAGAACTAAGAGACACAGTGTGGCCATGTGGCCTTAATGAGAGAGACTGACTCCAGCTTAGCTTGCAAGAACTAAGAGACACAGTGTGGCCATGTGGCCTTAATGAGAGAGACTGAATCCAGCTTAGCTTGCAAGAACTAAGAGACACAGTGTGGCCATGTGGCCTTAATGAGAGAGATTGACTCCAACTTAGCTTGCAAGAACTAAGAGACACTGTGTGGCCATGTGGCCTTAATGAGAGAGACTCACTCCAGCTTAGCTTGCAAGAACTAAGAGACACGGTGTGGCCATGTGGCCTTAATGAGAGACACACTCCAGCTTAGCTTGCAAGAACTAAGAGACTCAGTATGGCCATGTGGCCTTAATGAGAGAGACTGATTCCAGCTTAACTTGCAAGAACTAAGCGACACAGTGTGGCCATGTGGCCTTAATGAGAGAGACTGACTCCAGCTTAGCTTGCAAGAATTAAGAGACACAGTGTGCCCATGTGACCTTAATGAGAGAGACTGACTCCAGCTTACCTTGCAAGAACTAAGAGACACTGTGTGGCCATGTGGCCTTAATGAGAGAGACTGACTCAAGCTTAGCTTGCAAGAACTAAGAGACACAGTGTGGCCATGTGGCCTTAATGAGAGAGACTCACTCCAGCTTAGCTTGCAAGAACTAAGAGACACAGTGTGGCCATGTGGCCTTAATGAGAGACTCACTCCAGCTTAGCTTGCAAGAACTAAGAGACAGTGTGGCCATGTAGCCTTAATGAGAGAGACTGACTCCAGCTTAGCTTGCAAGAACTAAGAGACACAGTGTGGCCATGTGGCCTTAATGAGAGAGACTGACTCCAGCTTAGCTTGCAAGAACTAAGAGACACAGTGTGGCCATGTGGCCTTAATGAGAGAGACTGAATCCAGCTTAGCTTGCAAGAACTAAGAGACACAGTGTGGCCATGTGGCCTTAATGAGAGAGACTGACTCCAGCTTAGCTTGCAAGAACTAAGAGACACAGTGTGACTATGTGACCTTAATGAGAGAGACTGACTCCAGCTTAGCTTGCAAGAACTAAGAGACACTGTGTGGCCATGTGGCCTTAATGAGAGAGACTGACTCAAGCTTAGCTTGCAAGAACTAAGAGACACAGTGTGGCCATGTGGCCTTAATGAGAGAGACTCCAGCTTAGCTTGCAAGAACTAAGAGACACAGTGTGGCCATGTGGCCTTAATGAGAGAGACTGACTCCAACTTAGCTTGCAAGAACTAAGAGACACTGTGTGGCCATGTGGCCTTAATGAGAGAGACTCACTCCAGCTTAGCTTGCAAGAACTAAGAGACAGTGTGGCCATGTAGCCTTAATGAGAGAGACTGACTCCAGCTTAGCTTGCAAGAACTAAGAGACACAGTGTGGCCATGTGGCCTTAATGAGAGAGACTGACTCCAGCTTAGCTTGCAAGAACTAAGAGACACAGTGTGGCCATGTGGCCATAATGAGAGAGACTGCCTCCAGCTTAGCTTGCAAGAACTAAGAGACACAGTGTGGCCATGTGGCCTTAATGAGACTGACTCCAGCTTAGCTTGCAAGAATTAAGAGACACAGTGTGCCCATGTGACCTTAATGAGAGAGACTGACTCCAGCTTACCTTGCAAGAACTAAGAGACACTGTGTGGCCATGTGGCCTTAATGAGAGAGACTGACTCAAGCTTAGCTTGCAAGAACTAAGAGACACAGTGTGGCCATGTGGCCTTAATGAGAGAGACTCACTCCAGCTTAGCTTGCAAGAACTAAGAGACACTGTGTGGCCATGTGGCCTTAATGAGAGAGACTCACTCCAGCTTAGCTTACAAGAACTAAGAGACACAGTGTGGCCATGTGGCCTTAATGAGAGAGACTGATTCCAGCTTAGCTTGCAAGATCTAAGAGACAGTGTGGCCATGTGGCCTTAATGAGAGAGACTGACTCCAGCTTAGCTTGCAAGAACTAAAAGACACAGTGTGCCCATGTGACCTTAATGAGAGAGACTGACTCCAGCTTACCTTGCAAGAACTAAGAGACACTGTGTGGCCATGTGGCCTTAATGAGAGAGACTGACTCAAGCTTAGCTTGCAAGAACTAAGAGACACAGTGTGGCCATGTGGCCTTAATGAGAGAGACTCACTCCAGCTTAGCTTGCAAGAACTAAGAGACACTGTGTGGCCATGTGGCCTTAATGAGAGAGACTCACTCCAGCTTAGCTTGCAAGAACTAAGAGACACAGTGTGGCCATGTGGCCTTAAGGAGAGAGACTGATTCCAGCTTAGCTTGCAAGAACTAAGAGACAGTGTGGCCATGTGGCCTTAATGAGAGAGACTGACTCCAGCTTAGCTTGCAAGAACTAAGAGACACAGTGTGCCCATGTGACCTTAATGAGAGAGACTGACTCCAGCTTACCTTGCAAGAACTAAGATACACTGTGTGGCCATGTGGCCTTAATGAGAGAGACTGACTCCAGCTTAGCTTGCAAGAACTAAGAGACACAGTGTGGCCATGTGGCCTTAATGAGAGAGACTGACTCCAGCTTAGCTTGCAAGAACTAAGAGACACAGTGTGGCCATGTGGCCTTAATGAGAGAGACTGATTCCAGCTTAGCTTGCAAGAACTAAGAGACACAGTGTGGCCATGTGGCCTTAATGAGACTGACTCCAGCTTAGCTTGCAAGAACTAAGAGACACAGTGTGACCATGTGACCTCAATGAGAGAGACTGATTCCAGCTTAGCTTGCAAGAACTAAGAGACACTGTGTGGCCATGTGGCCTTAATGAGAGAGACTGACTCAAGCTTAGCTTGCAAGAACTAAGAGACACATTGTGGCCATGTGGCCTTAATGAGAGAGACTCACTCCAGCTTAGCTTGCAAGAACTAAGAGACACTGTGTGGCCATGTGGCCTTAATGAGAAAGACTCACTCCAGCTTAGCTTGCAAGAACTAAGAGACTCAGTATGGCCATGTGGCCTTAATGAGAGAGACTGATTCCAGCTTAACTTGCAAGAACTAAGCGACACAGTGTGGCCATGTGGCCTTAATGAGAGAGACTGACTCCAGCTTAGCTTGCAAGAATTAAGAGACACAGTGTGCCCATGTGACCTTAATGAGAGAGACTGACTCCAGCTTACCTTGCAAGAACTAAGAGACACTGTGTGGCCATGTGGCCTTAATGAGAGAGACTGACTCAAGCTTAGCTTGCAAGAACTAAGAGACACAGTGTGGCCATGTGGCCTTAATGAGAGAGACTCACTCCAGCTTAGCTTGCAAGAACTAAGAGACACAGTGTGGCCATGTGGCCTTAATGAGAGACTCACTCCAGCTTAGCTTGCAAGAACTAAGAGACAGTGTGGCCATGTAGCCTTAATGAGAGAGACTGACTCCAGCTTAGCTTGCAAGAACTAAGAGACACAGTGTGGCCATGTGGCCTTAATGAGAGAGACTGACTCCAGCTTAGCTTGCAAGAACTAAGAGACACAGTGTGGCCATGTGGCCTTAATGAGAGAGACTGAATCCAGCTTAGCTTGCAAGAACTAAGAGCCACAGTGTGGCCATGTGGCCTTAATGAGAGAGACTGACTCCAGCTTAGCTTGCAAGAACTAAGAGACACAGTGTGACTATGTGACCTTAATGAGAGAGACTGACTCCAGCTTAGCTTGCAAGAACTAAGAGACACTGTGTGGCCATGTGGCCTTAATGAGAGAGACTGACTCAAGCTTAGCTTGCAAGAACTAAGAGACACAGTGTGGCCATGTGGCCTTAATGAGAGAGACTCCAGCTTAGCTTGCAAGAACTAAGAGACTCAGTGTGGCCATGTGGCCTTAATGAGAGAGATTGACTCCAACTTAGCTTGCAAGAACTAAGAGACACTGTGTGGCCATGTGGCCTTAATGAGAGAGACTCACTCCAGCTTAGCTTGCAAGAACTAAGAGACACGGTGTGGCCATGTGGCCTTAATGAGAGACACACTCCAGCTTAGCTTGCAAGAACTAAGAGACTCAGTATGGCCATGTGGCCTTAATGAGAGAGACTGATTCCAGCTTAACTTGCAAGAACTAAGCGACACAGTGTGGCCATGTGGCCTTAATGAGAGAGACTGACTCCAGCTTAGCTTGCAAGAATTAAGAGACACAGTGTGCCCATGTGACCTTAATGAGAGAGACTGACTCCAGCTTACCTTGCAAGAACTAAGAGACACTGTGTGGCCATGTGGCCTTAATGAGAGAGACTGACTCAAGCTTAGCTTGCAAGAACTAAGAGACACAGTGTGGCCATGTGGCTTTAATGAGAGAGACTCACTCCAGCTTAGCTTGCAAGAACTAAGAGACACAGTGTGGCCATGTGGCCTTAATGAGAGACTCACTCCAGCTTAGCTTGCAAGAACTAAGAGACACTGTGTGGCCATGTGGCCTTAATGAGAAAGACTCACTCCAGCTTAGCTTGCAAGAACTAAGAGACTCAGTATGGCCATGTGGCCTTAATGAGAGAGACTGATTCCAGCTTAACTTGCAAGAACTAAGCGACACAGTGTGGCCATGTGGCCTTAATGAGAGAGACTGACTCCAGCTTAGCTTGCAAGAATTAAGAGACACAGTGTGCCCATGTGACCTTAATGAGAGAGACTGACTCCAGCTTACCTTGCAAGAACTAAGAGACACTGTGTGGCCATGTGGCCTTAATGAGAGAGACTGACTCAAGCTTAGCTTGCAAGAACTAAGAGACACAGTGTGGCCATGTGGCCTTAATGAGAGAGACTCACTCCAGCTTAGCTTGCAAGAACTAAGAGACACAGTGTGGCCATGTGGCCTTAATGAGAGACTCACTCCAGCTTAGCTTGCAAGAACTAAGAGACAGTGTGGCCATGTAGCCTTAATGAGAGAGACTGACTCCAGCTTAGCTTGCAAGAACTAAGAGACACAGTGTGGCCATGTGGCCTTAATGAGAGAGACTGACTCCAGCTTAGCTTGCAAGAACTAAGAGACACAGTGTGGCCATGTGGCCTTAATGAGAGAGACTGAATGCAGCTTAGCTTGCAAGAACTAAGAGCCACAGTGTGGCCATGTGGCCTTAATGAGAGAGACTGACTCCAGCTTAGCTTGCAAGAACTAAGAGACACAGTGTGACTATGTGACCTTAATGAGAGAGACTGACTCCAGCTTAGCTTGCAAGAACTAAGAGACACTGTGTGGCCATGTGGCCTTAATGAGAGAGACTGACTCAAGCTTAGCTTGCAAGAACTAAGAGACACAGTGTGGCCATGTGGCCTTAATGAGAGAGACTCCAGCTTAGCTTGCAAGAACTAAGAGACTCAGTGTGGCCATGTGGCCTTAATGAGAGAGATTGACTCCAACTTAGCTTGCAAGAACTAAGAGACACTGTGTGGCCATGTGGCCTTAATGAGAGAGACTCACTCCAGCTTAGCTTGCAAGAACTAAGAGACACGGTGTGGCCATGTGGCCTTAATGAGAGACACACTCCAGCTTAGCTTGCAAGAACTAAGAGACTCAGTATGGCCATGTGGCCTTAATGAGAGAGACTGATTCCAGCTTAACTTGCAAGAACTAAGCGACACAGTGTGGCCATGTGGCCTTAATGAGAGAGACTGACTCCAGCTTAGCTTGCAAGAATTAAGAGACACAGTGTGCCCATGTGACCTTAATGAGAGAGACTGACTCCAGCTTACCTTGCAAGAACTAAGAGACACTGTGTGGCCATGTGGCCTTAATGAGAGAGACTGACTCAAGCTTAGCTTGCAAGAACTAAGAGACACAGTGTGGCCATGTGGCCTTAATGAGAGAGACTCACTCCAGCTTAGCTTGCAAGAACTAAGAGACACAGTGTGGCCATGTGGCCTTAATGAGAGACTCACTCCAGCTTAGCTTGCAAGAACTAAGAGACAGTGTGGCCATGTAGCCTTAATGAGAGAGACTGACTCCAGCTTAGCTTGCAAGAACTAAGAGACACAGTGTGGCCATGTGGCCTTAATGAGAGAGACTGACTCCAGCTTAGCTTGCAAGAACTAAGAGACACAGTGTGGCCATGTGGCCTTAATGAGAGAGACTGAATCCAGCTTAGCTTGCAAGAACTAAGAGACACAGTGTGGCCATGTGGCCTTAATGAGAGAGATTGACTCCAACTTAGCTTGCAAGAACTAAGAGACACTGTGTGGCCATGTGGCCTTAATGAGAGAGACTCACTCCAGCTTAGCTTGCAAGAACTAAGAGACACGGTGTGGCCATGTGGCCTTAATGAGAGACACACTCCAGCTTAGCTTGCAAGAACTAAGAGACTCAGTATGGCCATGTGGCCTTAATGAGAGAGACTGATTCCAGCTTAACTTGCAAGAACTAAGCGACACAGTGTGGCCATGTGGCCTTAATGAGAGAGACTGACTCCAGCTTAGCTTGCAAGAATTAAGAGACACAGTGTGCCCATGTGACCTTAATGAGAGAGACTGACTCCAGCTTACCTTGCAAGAACTAAGAGACACTGTGTGGCCATGTGGCCTTAATGAGAGAGACTGACTCAAGCTTAGCTTGCAAGAACTAAGAGACACAGTGTGGCCATGTGGCCTTAATGAGAGAGACTCACTCCAGCTTAGCTTGCAAGAACTAAGAGACACAGTGTGGCCATGTGGCCTTAATGAGAGACTCACTCCAGCTTAGCTTGCAAGAACTAAGAGACAGTGTGGCCATGTAGCCTTAATGAGAGAGACTGACTCCAGCTTAGCTTGCAAGAACTAAGAGACACAGTGTGGCCATGTGGCCTTAATGAGAGAGACTGACTCCAGCTTAGCTTGCAAGAACTAAGAGACACAGTGTGGCCATGTGGCCTTAATGAGAGAGACTGAATCCAGCTTAGCTTGCAAGAACTAAGAGACACAGTGTGGCCATGTGGCCTTAATGAGAGAGACTGACTCCAGCTTAGCTTGCAAGAACTAAGAGACACAGTGTGACTATGTGACCTTAATGAGAGAGACTGACTCCAGCTTAGCTTGCAAGAACTAAGAGACACTGTGTGGCCATGTGGCCTTAATGAGAGAGACTGACTCAAGCTTAGCTTGCAAGAACTAAGAGACACAGTGTGGCCATGTGGCCTTAATGAGAGAGACTCCAGCTTAGCTTGCAAGAACTAAGAGACTCAGTGTGGCCATGTGGCCTTAATGAGAGAGACTGACTCCAACTTAGCTTGCAAGAACTAAGAGACACTGTGTGGCCATGTGGCCTTAATGAGAGAGACTCACTCCAGCTTAGCTTGCAAGAACTAAGAGACAGTGTGGCCATGTAGCCTTAATGAGAGAGACTGACTCCAGCTTAGCTTGCAAGAACTAAGAGACACAGTGTGGCCATGTGGCCTTAATGAGAGAGACTGACTCCAGCTTAGCTTGCAAGAACTAAGAGACACAGTGTGGCCATGTGGCCATAATGAGAGAGACTGCCTCCAGCTTAGCTTGCAAGAACTAAGAGACACAGTGTGGCCATGTGGCCTTAATGAGACTGACTCCAGCTTAGCTTGCAAGAATTAAGAGACACAGTGTGCCCATGTGACCTTAATGAGAGAGACTGACTCCAGCTTACCTTGCAAGAACTAAGAGACACTGTGTGGCCATGTGGCCTTAATGAGAGAGACTGACTCAAGCTTAGCTTGCAAGAACTAAGAGACACAGTGTGGCCATGTGGCCTTAATGAGAGAGACTCACTCCAGCTTAGCTTGCAAGAACTAAGAGACACTGTGTGGCCATGTGGCCTTAATGAGAGAGACTCACTCCAGCTTAGCTTACAAGAACTAAGAGACACAGTGTGGCCATGTGGCCTTAATGAGAGAGACTGATTCCAGCTTAGCTTGCAAGATCTAAGAGACAGTGTGGCCATGTGGCCTTAATGAGAGAGACTGACTCCAGCTTAGCTTGCAAGAACTAAAAGACACAGTGTGCCCATGTGACCTTAATGAGAGAGACTGACTCCAGCTTACCTTGCAAGAACTAAGAGACACTGTGTGGCCATGTGGCCTTAATGAGAGAGACTGACTCAAGCTTAGCTTGCAAGAACTAAGAGACACAGTGTGGCCATGTGGCCTTAATGAGACTCACTCCAGCTTAGCTTGCAAGAACTAAGAGACACTGTGTGGCCATGTGGCCTTAATGAGAGAGACTCACTCCAGCTTAGCTTGCAAGAACTAAGAGACAGTGTGGCCATGTGGCCTTAATGAGATAGACTGACTCCAGCTTAGCTTGCAAGAACTAAGAGACACAGTGTGGCCATGTGGCCTTAATGAGAGAGACTGACTCCAGCTTAGCTTGCAAGAACTAAGAGACACAGTGTGGCCATGTGGCCTTAATGAGAGAGACTGATTCCAGCTTAGCTTGCAAGAACTAAGAGACACAGTGTGGCCATGTGGCCTTAATGAGAGAGACTGACTCCAGCTTAGCTTGCAAGAACTAAGAGACACAGTGTGACAATGTGACCTTAATGAGAGAGACTGATTCCAGCTTAGCTTGCAAGAACTAAGAGACACTGTGTGGCCATGTGGCCTTAATGAGAGAGACTGACTCAAGCTTAGCTTGCAAGAACTAAGAGACACAGTGTGGCCATGTAGCCTTAATGAGAGAGACTGACTCCAGCTTAGCTTGCAAGAACTAAGAGACACAGTGTGGCCATGTGGCCTTAATGAGAGAGACTGACTCCAGCTTAGCTTGCAAGAACTAAGAGACACTGTGTGGCCATGTGGCCTTAATGAGAGAGACTCACTCCAGCTTAGCTTGCAAGAACTAAGAGACAGTGTGGCCATGTGGCCTTAATGAGAGACTCACTCCAGCTTAGCTTGCAAGAACTAAGAGACAGTGTGGCCATGTAGCCTTAATGAGAGAGACTGACTCCAGCTTAGCTTGCAAGAACTAAGAGACACTGTGTGGCCATGTGGCCTTAATGAGAGAGACTCACTCCAGCTTAGCTTGCAAGAACTAAGAGACAGTGTGGCCATGTGGCCTTAATGAGAGACTCACTCCAGCTTAGCTTGCAAGAACTAAGAGACAGTGTGGCCATGTAGCCTTAATGAGAGAGACTGACTCCAGCTTAGCTTGCAAGAACTAAGAGACACAGTGTGGCCATGTGGCCTTAATGAGAGAGACTGCCTCCAGCTTAGCTTGCAAGAACTAAGAGACAGTGTGGCCATGTGGCCTTAATGAGAGAGACTGATTCCAGCTTAACTTGCAAGAACAAAGCGACACAGTGTGGCCATGTGGCCTTAATGAGACTGACTCCAGCTTAGCTTGCAAGAATTAAGAGACACAGTGTGCCCATGTGACCTTAATGAGAGAGACTGACTCCAGCTTACCTTGCAAGAACTAAGAGACACTGTGTGGCCATGTGGCCTTAATGAGAGAGACTGACTCAAGCTTAGCTTGCAAGAACCAAGAGACACAGTGTGGCCATGTGGCCTTAATGAGAGAGACTCACTCCAGCTTAGCTTGCAAGAACTAAGAGACACTGTGTGGCCATGTGGCCTTAATGAGAGAGACTCACTCCAGCTTAGCTTGCAAAAACTAAGAGACACAGTGTGGCCATGTGGCCTTAATGAGAGAGACTGATTCCAGCTTAGCTTGCAAGAACTAAGAGACAGTGTGGCCATGTGGCCTTAATGAGAGAGACTGACTCCAGCTTAGCTTGCAAGAACTAAGAGACACAGTGTGCCCATGTGACCTTAATGAGAGAGACTGACTCCAGCTTACCTTGCAAGAACTAAGAGACACTGTGTGGCCATGTGGCCTTAATGAGAGAGACTGACTCAAGCTTAGCTTGCAAGAACTAAGAGACACAGTGTGGCCATGTGGCCTTAATGAGAGAGACTCACTCCAGCTTAGCTTGCAAGAACTAAGATACACTGTGTGGCCATGTGGCCTTAATGAGAGAGACTCACTCCAGCTTAGCTTGCAAGAACTAAGAGACAGTGTGGCCATGTGGCCTTAATGAGAGAGACTGACTCCAGCTTAGCTTGCAAGAACTAAGAGACACAGTGTGGCCATGTGGCCTTAATGAGAGAGACTGACTCCAGCTTAGCTTGCAAGAACTAAGAGACACAGTGTGGCCATGTGGCCTTAATGAGAGAGACTGATTCCAGCTTAGCTTGCAAGAACTAAGAGACACAGTGTGGCCATGTGGCCTTAATGAGACTGACTCCAGCTTAGCTTGCAAGAACTAAGAGACACAGTGTGACCATGTGACCTTAATGAGAGAGACTGATTCCAGCTTAGCTTGCAAGAACTAAGAGACACTGTGTGGCCATGTGGCCTTAATGAGAGAGACTGACTCAAGCTTAGCTTGCAAGAACTAAGAGACACAGTGTGGCCATGTGGCCTTAATGAGAGAGACTCACTCCAGCTTAGCTTGCAAGAACTAAGAGACACTGTGTGGCCATGTGGCCTTAATGAGAAAGACTCACTCCAGCTTAGCTTGCAAGAACTAAGAGACTCAGTATGGCCATGTGGCCTTAATGAGAGAGACTGACTCCAACTTAACTTGAAAGAACTAAGATACACTGTGTGGCCATGTGGCCTTAATGAGAGAGACTCACTCCAGCTTAGCTTGCAAGAACTAAGAGACACAGTGTGGCCATGTGGCCTTAATGAGAGAGACTGATTCCAGCTTAGCTTGCAAGAACTAAGAGACAGTGTGGCCATGTGGCCTTAATGAGAGAGACTGACTCCAGCTTAGCTTGCAAGAACTAAGAGACACAGTGTGCCCATGTGACCTTAATGAGAGAGACTGACTCCAGCTTACCTTGCAAGAACTAAGAGACACTGTGTGGCCATGTGGCCTTAATGAGAGAGACTGACTCAAGCTTAGCTTGCAAGAACTAAGAGACACAGTGTGGCCATGTGGCCTTAATGAGAGAGACTCACTCCAGCTTAGCTTGCAAGAACTAAGATACACTGTGTGGCCATGTGGCCTTAATGAGAGAGACTCACTCCAGCTTAGCTTGCAAGAACTAAGAGACAGTGTGGCCATGTGGCCTTAATGAGAGAGACTGACTCCAGCTTAGCTTGCAAGAACTAAGAGACACAGTGTGGCCATGTGGCCTTAATGAGAGAGACTGACTCCAGCTTAGCTTGCAAGAACTAAGAGACACAGTGTGGCCATGTGGCCTTAATGAGAGAGACTGATTCCAGCTTAGCTTGCAAGAACTAAGAGACACAGTGTGGCCATGTGGCCTTAATGAGACTGACTCCAGCTTAGCTTGCAAGAACTAAGAGACACAGTGTGACCATGTGACCTTAATGAGAGAGACTGATTCCAGCTTAGCTTGCAAGAACTAAGAGACACTGTGTGGCCATGTGGCCTTAATGAGAGAGACTGACTCAAGCTTAGCTTGCAAGAACTAAGAGACACAGTGTGGCCATGTGGCCTTAATGAGAGAGACTCACTCCAGCTTAGCTTGCAAGAACTAAGAGACACTGTGTGGCCATGTGGCCTTAATGAGAAAGACTCACTCCAGCTTAGCTTGCAAGAACTAAGAGACTCAGTATGGCCATGTGGCCTTAATGAGAGAGACTGACTCCAACTTAACTTGAAAGAACTAAGATACACTGTGTGGCCATGTGGCCTTAATGAGAGAGACTCACTCCAGCTTAGCTTGCAAGAACTAAGAGACACAGTGTGGCCATGTGGCCTTAATGAGAGAGACTGATTCCAGCTTAGCTTGCAAGAACTAAGAGACAGTGTGGCCATGTGGCCTTAATGAGAGAGACTGACTCCAGCTTAGCTTGCAAGAACTAAGAGACACAGTGTGCCCATGTGACCTTAATGAGAGAGACTGAATCCAGCTTACCTTGCAAGAACTAAGAGACACTGTGTGGCCATGTGGCCTTAATGAGAGAGACTGACTCAAGCTTAGCTTGCAAGAACTAAGAGACACAGTGTGGCCATGTGGCCTTAATGAGAGAGACTCACTCCAGCTTAGCTTGCAAGAACTAAGATACACTGTGTGGCCATGTGGCCTTAATGAGAGAGACTCACTCCAGCTTAGCTTGCAAGAACTAAGAGACAGTGTGGCCATGTGGCCTTAATGAGAGAGACTGACTCCAGCTTAGCTTGCAAGAACTAAGAGACACAGTGTGGCCATGTGGCCTTAATGAGAGAGACTGACTCCAGCTTAGCTTGCAAGAACTAAGAGACACAGTGTGGCCATGTGGCCTTAATGAGAGAGACTGATTCCAGCTTAGCTTGCAAGAACTAAGCGACACAGTGTGGCCATGTGGCCTTAATGAGACTGACTCCAGCTTAGCTTGCAAGAACTAAGAGACACAGTGTGACCATGTGACCTTAATGAGAGAGACTGATTCCAGCTTAGCTTGCAAGAACTAAGAGACACTGTGTGGCAATGTGGCCTTAATGAGAGAGACTGACTCAAGCTTAGCTTGCAAGAACTAAGAGACACAGTGTGGCCATGTGGCCTTAATGAGAGAGACTCACTCCAGCTTAGCTTGCAAGAACTAAGAGACACTGTGTGGCCATGTGGCCTTAATGAGAAAGACTCACTCCAGCTTAGCTTGCAAGAACTAAGAGACTCAGTATGGCCATGTGGCCTTAATGAGAGAGACTGACTCCAACTTAACTTGCAAGAACTAAGATACACTGTGTGGCCATGTGGCCTTAATGAGAGAGACTCACTCCAGCTTAGCTTGCAAGAACTAAGAGACACAGTGTGGCCATGTGGCCTTAATGAGAGACTCACTCCAGCTTAGCTTGCAAGAACTAAGAGACAGTGTGGCCATGTAGCCTTAATGAGAGAGACTGACTCCAGCTTAGCTTGCAAGAACTAAGAGACACAGTGTGGCCATGTGGCCTAAATGAGAGAGACTGACTCCAGCTTAGCTTGCAAGAACTAAGAGACACAGTGTGGCCATGTGGCCTTAATGAGAGAGACTGATTCCAGCTTAGCTTGCAAGAACTAAGAGACACAGTGTGGCCATGTGGCCTTAATGAGAGAGACTGACTCCAGCTTAGCTTGCAAGAACTAAGAGACTCAGTGTGGCCATGTGGCCTTAATGAGAGAGACTGACTCCAACTTAGCTTGCAAGAACTAAGAGACACTGTGTGGCCATGTGGCCTTAATGAGAGAGACTCACTCCAGCTTAGCTTGCAAGAACTAAGAGACACGGTGTGGCCATGTGGCCTTAATGAGAGACTCACTCCAGTTTAGCTTGAAAGAACTAAGAGACAGTGTGGCCATGTAGCCTTAATGAGAGAGACTGACTCCAGCTTAGCTTGCAAGAACTAAGAGACACAGTGTGGCCATGTGGCCATAATGAGAGAGACTGCCTCCAGCTTAGCTTGCAAGAACTAAGAGACACAGTGTGGCCATGTGGCCTTAATGAGAGAGACTCACTCCAGCTTAGCTTGCAAGAACTAAGAGACACTGTGTGGCCATGTGGCCTTAATGAGAGAGACTCACTCCAGCTTAGCTTGCAAGAACTAAGAGACACAGTGTGACCATGTGACCTTAATGAGAGAGACTGACTCCAGCTTAGCTTGTAAGAACTAAGAGACAGTGTGGCCATGTGGCCGTAATGAGAGAGACTGATTCCAGCTAAACTTGCAAGAACAAAGTGACACAGTGTGGCCATGTGGCCTTAATGAGACTGACTCCAGCTTAGCTTGCAAGAATTAAGAGACACAGTGTGCCCATGTGACCTTAATGAGAGAGACTGACTCCAGCTTACCTTGCAAGAACTAAGAGACACTGTGTGGCCATGTGGCCTTAATGAGAGAGACTGACTCAAGCTTAGCTTGCAAGAACCAAGAGACACAGTGTGGCCATGTGGCCTTAATGAGAGAGACTCACTCCAGCTTAGCTTGCAAGAACTAAGAGACACTGTGTGGCCATGTGGCCTTAATGAGAGAGACTCACTCCAGCTTAGCTTGCAAAAACTAAGAGACACAGTGTGGCCATGTGGCCTTAATGAGAGAGACTGATTCCAGCTTAGCTTGCAAGAACTAAGAGACAGTGTGGCCATGTGGCCTTAATGAGAGAGACTGACTCCAGCTTAGCTTGCAAGAACTAAGAGACACAGTATGCCCATGTGACCTTAATGAGAGAGACTGACTCCAGCTTACCTTGCAAGAACTAAGAGACACTGTGTGGCCATGTGGCCTTAATGAGAGAGACTGACTCAAGCTTAGCTTGCAAGAACTAAGAGACACAGTGTGGCCATGTGGCCTTAATGAGAGAGACTCACTCCAGCTTAGCTTGCAAGAACTAAGATACACTGTGTGGCCATGTGGCCTTAATGAGAGAGACTCACTCCAGCTTAGCTTGCAAGAACTAAGAGACAGTGTGGCCATGTGGCCTTAATGAGAGAGACTGACTCCAGCTTAGCTTGCAAGAACTAAGAGACACAGTGTGGCCATGTGGCCTTAATGAGAGAGACTGACTCCAGCTTAGCTTGCAAGAACTAAGAGACACAGTGTGGCCATGTGGCCTTAATGAGAGAGACTGATTCCAGCTTAGCTTGCAAGAACTAAGAGACACAGTGTGGCCATGTGGCTTTAATGAGACTGACTCCAGCTTAGCTTGCAAGAACTAAGAGACACAGTGTGACCATGTGACCTTAATGAGAGAGACTGATTCCAGCTTAGCTTGCAAGAACTAAGAGACACTGTGTGGCCATGTGGCCTTAATGAGAGAGACTGACTCAAGCTTAGCTTGCAAGAACTAAGAGACACAGTGTGGCCATGTGGCCTTAATGAGAGAGACTCACTCCAGCTTAGCTTGCAAGAACTAAGAGACACTGTGTGGCCATGTGGCCTTAATGAGAAAGACTCACTCCAGCTTAGCTTGCAAGAACTAAGAGACTCAGTATGGCCATGTGGCCTTAATGAGAGAGACTGACTCCAACTTAACTTGAAAGAACTAAGATACACTGTGTGGCCATGTGGCCTTAATGAGAGAGACTCACTCCAGCTTAGCTTGCAAGAACTAAGAGACACAGTGTGGCCATGTGGCCTTAATGAGAGAGACTGATTCCAGCTTAGCTTGCAAGAACTAAGAGACAGTGTGGCCATGTGGCCTTAATGAGAGAGACTGACTCCAGCTTAGCTTGCAAGAACTAAGAGACACAGTGTGCCCATGTGACCTTAATGAGAGAGACTGACTCCAGCTTACCTTGCAAGAACTAAGAGACACTGTGTGGCCATGTGGCCTTAATGAGAGAGACTGACTCAAGCTTAGCTTGCAAGAACTAAGAGACACAGTGTGGCCATGTGGCCTTAATGAGAGAGACTCACTCCAGCTTAGCTTGCAAGAACTAAGATACACTGTGTGACCATGTGGCCTTAATGAGAGAGACTCACTCCAGCTTAGCTTGCAAGAACTAAGAGACAGTGTGGCCATGTGGCCTTAATGAGAGAGACTGACTCCAGCTTAGCTTGCAAGAACTAAGAGACACAGTGTGGCCATGTGGCCTTAATGAGAGAGACTGACTCCAGCTTAGCTTGCAAGAACTAAGAGACACAGTGTGGCCATGTGGCCTTAATGAGAGAGACTGATTCCAGCTTAGCTTGCAAGAACTAAGAGACACAGTGTGGCCATGTGGCCTTAATGAGACTGACTCCAGCTTAGCTTGCAAGAACTAAGAGACACAGTGTGACCATGTGACCTTAATGAGAGAGACTGATTCCAGCTTAGCTTGCAAGAACTAAGAGACACTGTGTGGCCATGTGGCCTTAATGAGAGAGACTGACTCAAGCTTAGCTTGCAAGAACTAAGAGACACAGTGTGGCCATGTGGCCTTAATGAGAGAGACTCACTCCAGCTTAGCTTGCAAGAACTAAGAGACACTGTGTGGCCATGTGGCCTTAATGAGAAAGACTCACTCCAGCTTAGCTTGCAAGAACTAAGAGACTCAGTATGGCCATGTGGCCTTAATGAGAGAGACTGACTCCAACTTAACTTGAAAGAACTAAGATACACTGTGTGGCCATGTGGCCTTAATGAGAGAGACTCACTCCAGCTTAGCTTGCAAGAACTAAGAGACACAGTGTGGCCATGTGGCCTTAATGAGAGAGACTGATTCCAGCTTAGCTTGCAAGAACTAAGAGACAGTGTGGCCATGTGGCCTTAATGAGAGAGACTGACTCCAGCTTAGCTTGCAAGAACTAAGAGACACAGTGTGCCCATGTGACCTTAATGAGAGAGACTGAATCCAGCTTACCTTGCAAGAACTAAGAGACACTGTGTGGCCATGTGGCCTTAATGAGAGAGACTGACTCAAGCTTAGCTTGCAAGAACTAAGAGACACAGTGTGGCCATGTGGCCTTAATGAGAGAGACTCACTCCAGCTTAGCTTGCAAGAACTAAGATACACTGTGTGGCCATGTGGCCTTAATGAGAGAGACTCACTCCAGCTTAGCTTGCAAGAACTAAGAGACAGTGTGGCCATGTGGCCTTAATGAGAGAGACTGACTCCAGCTTAGCTTGCAAGAACTAAGAGACACAGTGTGGCCATGTGGCCTTAATGAGAGAGACTGACTCCAGCTTAGCTTGCAAGAACTAAGAGACACAGTGTGGCCATGTGGCCTTAATGAGAGAGACTGATTCCAGCTTAGCTTGCAAGAACTAAGCGACACAGTGTGGCCATGTGGCCTTAATGAGACTGACTCCAGCTTAGCTTGCAAGAACTAAGAGACACAGTGTGACCATGTGACCTTAATGAGAGAGACTGATTCCAGCTTAGCTTGCAAGAACTAAGAGACACTGTGTGGCAATGTGGCCTTAATGAGAGAGACTGACTCAAGCTTAGCTTGCAAGAACTAAGAGACACAGTGTGGCCATGTGGCCTTAATGAGAGAGACTCACTCCAGCTTAGCTTGCAAGAACTAAGAGACACTGTGTGGCCATGTGGCCTTAATGAGAAAGACTCACTCCAGCTTAGCTTGCAAGAACTAAGAGACTCAGTATGGCCATGTGGCCTTAATGAGAGAGACTGACTCCAACTTAACTTGCAAGAACTAAGATACACTGTGTGGCCATGTGGCCTTAATGAGAGAGACTCACTCCAGCTTAGCTTGCAAGAACTAAGAGACACAGTGTGGCCATGTGGCCTTAATGAGAGACTCACTCCAGCTTAGCTTGCAAGAACTAAGAGACAGTGTGGCCATGTAGCCTTAATGAGAGAGACTGACTCCAGCTTAGCTTGCAAGAACTAAGAGACACAGTGTGGCCATGTGGCCTTAATGAGAGAGACTGACTCCAGCTTAGCTTGCAAGAACTAAGAGACACAGTGTGGCCATGTGGCCTTAATGAGAGAGACTGATTCCAGCTTAGCTTGCAAGAACTAAGAGAAACAGTGTGGCCATGTGGCCTTAATGAGAGAGACTGACTCCAGCTTAGCTTGCAAGAACTAAGAGACTCAGTGTGGCCATGTGGCCTTAATGAGAGAGACTGACTCCAACTTAGCTTGCAAGAACTAAGAGACACTGTGTGGCCATGTGGCCTTAATGAGAGAGACTCACTCCAGCTTAGCTTGCAAGAACTAAGAGACACGGTGTGGCCATGTGGCCTTAATGAGAGACTCACTCCAGTTTAGCTTGAAAGAACTAAGAGACAGTGTGGCCATGTAGCCTTAATGAGAGAGACTGACTCCAGCTTAGCTTGCAAGAACTAAGAGACACAGTGTGGCCATGTGGCCATAATGAGAGAGACTGCCTCCAGCTTAGCTTGCAAGAACTAAGAGACACTGTGTGGCCATGTGGCCTTAATGAGAGAGACTCACTCCAGCTTAGCTTGCAAGAACTAAGAGACACAGTGTGACCATGTGACCTTAATGAGAGAGACTGACTCCAGCTTAGCTTGTAAGAACTAAGAGACAGTGTGGCCATGTGGCCGTAATGAGAGAGACTGATTCCAGCTAAACTTGCAAGAACAAAGCGACACAGTGTGGCCATGTGGCCTTAATGAGACTGACTCCAGCTTAGCTTGCAAGAATTAAGAGACACAGTGTGCCCATGTGACCTTAATGAGAGAGACTGACTCCGGCTTACCTTGCAAGAACTAAGAGACACTGTGTGGCCATGTGGCCTTAATGAGAGAGACTGACTCAAGCTTAGCTTGCAAGAACTAAGAGACACAGTGTGGCCATGTGGCCTTAATGAGAGAGACTCACTCCAGCTTAGCTTGCAAGAACTAAGAGACACTGTGTGGCCATGTGGCCTTAATGAGAGAGACTCACTCCAGCTTAGCTTGCAAGAACTAAGAGACACAGTGTGGCCATGTGGCCTTAATGAGAGAGACTGATTCCAGCTTAGCTTGCAAGATCTAAGAGACAGTGTGGCCATGTGGCCTTAATGAGAGAGACTGACTCCAGCTTAGCTTGCAAGAACTAAAAGACACAGTGTGCCCATGTGACCTTAATGAGAGAGACTGACTCCAGCTTACCTTGCAAGAACTAAGAGACACTGTGTGGCCATGTGGCCTTAATGAGAGAGACTGACTCAAGCTTAGCTTGCAAGAACTAAGAGACACAGTGTGGCCATGTGGCCTTAATGAGACTCACTCCAGCTTAGCTTGCAAGAACTAAGAGACACTGTGTGGCCATGTGGCCTTAATGAGAGAGACTGACTCCAGCTTAGCTTGCAAGAACTAAGAGACACAGTGTGGCCATGTGGCCTTAATGAGAGAGACTGACTCCAGCTTAGCTTGCAAGAACTAAGAGACACAGTGTGGCCATGTGGCCTTAATGAGAGAGACTGATTCCAGCTTAGCTTGCAAGAACTAAGAGACACAGTGTGGCCATGTGGCCTTAATGAGAGAGACTGACTCCAGCTTAGCTTGCAAGAACTAAGAGACTCAGTGTGGCCATGTGGCCTTAATGAGAGAGACTGACTCCAACTTAGCTTGCAAGAACTAAGAGACACTGTGTGGCCATGTGGCCTTAATGAGAGAGACTCACTCCAGCTTAGCTTGCAAGAACTAAGAGACACGGTGTGGCCATGTGGCCTTAATGAGAGACTCACTCCAGTTTAGCTTGAAAGAACTAAGAGACAGTGTGGCCATGTAGCCTTAATGAGAGAGACTGACTCCAGCTTAGCTTGCAAGAACTAAGAGACACAGTGTGGCCATGTGGCCATAATGAGAGAGACTGCCTCCAGCTTAGCTTGCAAGAACTAAGAGACACAGTGTGGCCATGTGGCCTTAATGAGAGAGACTCACTCCAGCTTAGCTTGCAAGAACTAAGAGACACTGTGTGGCCATGTGGCCTTAATGAGAGAGACTCACTCCAGCTTAGCTTGCAAGAACTAAGAGACACAGTGTGACCATGTGACCTTAATGAGAGAGACTGACTCCAGCTTAGCTTGTAAGAACTAAGAGACAGTGTGGCCATGTGGCCGTAATGAGAGAGACTGATTCCAGCTAAACTTGCAAGAACAAAGCGACACAGTGTGGCCATGTGGCCTTAATGAGACTGACTCCAGCTTAGCTTGCAAGAATTAAGAGACACAGTGTGCCCATGTGACCTTAATGAGAGAGACTGACTCCAGCTTACCTTGCAAGAACTAAGAGACACTGTGTGGCCATGTGGCCTTAATGAGAGAGACTGACTCAAGCTTAGCTTGCAAGAACTAAGAGACACAGTGTGGCCATGTGGCCTTAATGAGAGAGACTCACTCCAGCTTAGCTTGCAAGAACTAAGAGACACTGTGTGGCCATGTGGCCTTAATGAGAGAGACTCACTCCAGCTTAGCTTGCAAGAACTAAGAGACACAGTGTGGCCATGTGGCCTTAATGAGAGAGACTGATTCCAGCTTAGCTTGCAAGAACTAAGAGACAGTGTGGCCATGTGGCCGTAATGAGAGAGACTGATTCCAGCTAAACTTGCAAGAACAAAGCGACACAGTGTGGCCATGTGGCCTTAATGAGACTGACTCCAGCTTAGCTTGCAAGAATTAAGAGACACAGTGTGCCCATGTGACCTTAATGAGAGAGACTGACTCCAGCTTACCTTGCAAGAACTAAGAGACACTGTGTGGCCATGTGGCCTTAATGAGAGAGACTGACTCAAGCTTAGCTTGCAAGAACTAAGAGACACAGTGTGGCCATGTGGCCTTAATGAGAGAGACTCACTCCAGCTTAGCTTGCAAGAACTAAGAGACACTGTGTGGCCATGTGGCCTTAATGAGAGAGACTCACTCCAGCTTAGCTTGCAAGAACTAAGAGACACAGTGTGGCCATGTGGCCTTAATGAGAGAGACTGATTCCAGCTTAGCTTGCAAGATCTAAGAGACAGTGTGGCCATGTGGCCTTAATGAGAGAGACTGACTCCAGCTTAGCTTGCAAGAACTAAAAGACACAGTGTGCCCATGTGACCTTAATGAGAGAGACTGACTCCAGCTTACCTTGCAAGAACTAAGAGACACTGTGTGGCCATGTGGCCTTAATGAGAGAGACTGACTCAAGCTTAGCTTGCAAGAACTAAGAGACACAGTGTGGCCATGTGGCCTTAATGAGACTCACTCCAGCTTAGCTTGCAAGAACTAAGAGACACTGTGTGGCCATGTGGCCTTAATGAGAGAGACTCACTCCAGCTTAGCTTGCAAGAACTAAGAGACAGTGTGGCCATGTGGCCTTAATGAGATAGACTGACTTCAGCTTAGCTTGCAAGAACTAAGAGACACAGTGTGGCCATGTGGCCTTAATGAGAGAGACTTGACTCCAGCTTAGCTTGCAAGAACTAAGAGACACAGTGTGGCCATGTGGCCTTAATGAGAGAGACTGATTCCAGCTTAGCTTGCAAGAACTAAGAGACACAGTGTGGCCATGTGGCCTTAATGAGAGAGACTGACTCCAGCTTAGCTTGCAAGAACTAAGAGACACAGTGTGACAATGTGACCTTAATGAGAGAGACTGATTCCAGCTTAGCTTGCAAGAACTAAGAGACACTGTGTGGCCATGTGGCGTTAATGAGAGAGACTGACTCAAGCTTAGCTTGCAAGAACTAAGAGACACAGTGTGGCCATGTGGCCTTAATGAGAGAGACTCACACCAGCTTAGCTTGCAAGAACTAAGAGACACTGTGTGGCCATGTGGCCTTAATGAGAAAGACTCACTCCAGCTTAGCTTGCAAGAACTAAGAGACTCAGTATGGCCATGTGGCCTTAATGAGAGAGACTGACTCCAACTTAACTTGCAAGAACTAAGATAAACTGTGTGGCCATGTGGCCTTAATGAGAGAGACTCACTCCAGCTTAGCTTGCAAGAACTAAGAGACACAGTGTGGCCATGTGGCCTTAATGAGAGACTCACTCCAGCTTAGCTTGCAAGAACTAAGAGACAGTGTGGCCATGTAGCCTTAATGAGAGAGACTGACTCCAGCTTAGCTTGCAAGAACTAAGAGACACAGTGTGGCCATGTGGCCTTAATGAGAGAGACTGACTCCAGCTTAGCTTGCAAGAACTAAGAGACACTGTGTGGCCATGTGGCCTTAATGAGAGAGACTCACTCCAGCTTAGCTTGCAAGAACTAAGAGACACAGTGTGGCCATGTGGCCTTAATGAGAGAGACTGCCTCCAGCTAAGCTTGCAAGAACTAAGAGACAGTGTGGCCATGTGGCCTTAATGAGAGAGACTGATTCCAGCTTAACTTGCAAGAACAAAGCGACACAGTGTGGCCATGTGGCCTTAATGAGACTGACTCCAGCTTAGCTTGCAAGAATTAAGAGACACAGTGTGCCCATGTGACCTTAATGAGAGAGACTGACTCCAGCTTACCTTGCAAGAACTAAGAGACACTGTGTGGCCATGTGGCCTTAATGAGAGAGACTGACTCAAGCTTAGCTTGCAAGAACCAAGAGACACAGTGTGGCCATGTGGCCTTAATGAGAGAGACTCACTCCAGCTTAGCTTGCAAGAACTAAGAGACACTGTGTGGCCATGTGGCCTTAATGAGAGAGACTCACTCCAGCTTAGCTTGCAAAAACTAAGAGACACAGTGTGGCCATGTGGCCTTAATGAGAGAGACTGATTCCAGCTTAGCTTGCAAGAACTAAGAGACAGTGTGGCCATGTGGGCTTAATGAGAGAGACTGACTCCAGCTTAGCTTGCAAGAACTAAGAGACACAGTGTGCCCATGTGACCTTAATGAGAGAGACTGACTCCAGCTTACCTTGCAAGAACTAAGAGACACTGTGTGGCCATGTGGCCTTAATGAGAGAGACTGACTCAAGCTTAGCTTGCAAGAACTAAGAGACACAGTGTGGCCATGTGGCCTTAATGAGAGAGACTCACTCCAGCTTAGCTTGCAAGAACTAAGATACACTGTGTGGCCATGTGGCCTTAATGAGAGAGACTCACTCCAGCTTAGCTTGCAAGAACTAAGAGACAGTGTGGCCATGTGGCCTTAATGAGAGAGACTGACTCCAGCTTAGCTTGCAAGAACTAAGAGACACAGTGTGGCCATGTGGCCTTAATGAGAGAGACTGACTCCAGCTTAGCTTGCAAGAACTAAGAGACACAGTGTGGCCATGTGGCCTTAATGAGAGAGACTGATTCCAGCTTAGCTTGCAAGAACTAAGAGACACAGTGTGGCCATGTGGCCTTAATGAGACTGACTCCAGCTTAGCTTGCAAGAACTAAGAGACACAGTGTGACCATGTGACCTTAATGAGAGAGACTGATTCCAGCTTAGCTTGCAAGAACTAAGAGACACTGTGTGGCCATGTGGCCTTAATGAGAAAGACTCACTCCAGCTTAGCTTGCAAGAACTAAGAGACTCAGTATGGCCATGTGGCCTTAATGAGAGAGACTGACTCCAACTTAACTTGAAAGAACTAAGATACACAGTGTGGCCATGTGGCCTTAATGAGAGAGACTGATTCCAGCTTAGCTTGCAAGAACTAAGAGACAGTGTGGCCATGTGGCCTTAATGAGAGAGACTGACTCCAGCTTAGCTTGCAAGAACTAAGAGACACAGTGTGCCCATGTGACCTTAATGAGAGAGACTGACTCCAGCTTACCTTGCAAGAACTAAGAGACACTGTGTGGCCATGTGGCCTTAATGAGAGAGACTGACTCAAGCTTAGCTTGCAAGAACTAAGAGACACAGTGTGGCCATGTGGCCTTAATGAGAGAGACTCACTCCAGCTTAGCTTGCAAGAACTAAGATACACTGTGTGGCCATGTGGCCTTAATGAGAGAGACTCACTCCAGCTTAGCTTGCAAGAACTAAGAGACAGTGTGGCCATGTGGCCTTAATGAGAGAGACTGACTCCAGCTTAGCTTGCAAGAACTAAGAGACACAGTGTGGCCATGTGGCCTTAATGAGAGAGACTGACTCCAGCTTAGCTTGCAAGAACTAAGAGACACAGTGTGGCCATGTGGCCTTAATGAGAGAGACTGATTCCAGCTTAGCTTGCAAGAACTAAGAGACACAGTGTGGCCATGTGGCCTTAATGAGACTGACTCCAGCTTAGCTTGCAAGAACTAAGAGACACAGTGTGACCATGTGACCTTAATGAGAGAGACTGATTCCAGCTTAGCTTGCAAGAACTAAGAGACACTGTGTGGCCATGTGGCCTTAATGAGAGAGACTGACTCCAACTTAACTTGAAAGAACTAAGATACACTGTGTGGCCATGTGGCCTTAATGAGAGAGACTCACTCCAGCTTAGCTTGCAAGAACTAAGAGACACAGTGTGGCCATGTGGCCTTAATGAGAGAGACTGATTCCAGCTTAGCTTGCAAGAACTAAGAGACAGTGTGGCCATGTGGCCTTAATGAGAGAGACTGACTCCAGCTTAGCTTGCAAGAACTAAGAGACACAGTGTGCCCATGTGACCTTAATGAGAGAGACTGAATCCAGCTTACCTTGCAAGAACTAAGAGACACTGTGTGGCCATGTGGCCTTAATGAGAGAGACTGACTCAAGCTTAGCTTGCAAGAACTAAGAGACACAGTGTGGCCATGTGGCCTTAATGAGAGAGACTCACTCCAGCTTAGCTTGCAAGAACTAAGAGACACTGTGTGGCCATGTGGCCTTAATGAGAGAGACTCACTCCAGCTTAGCTTGCAAGAACTAAGAGACACAGTGTGGCCATGTGGCCTTAATGAGAGAGACTGATTCCAGCTTAGCTTGCAAGAACTAAGAGACAGTGTGGCCATGTGGCCGTAATGAGAGAGACTGATTCCAGCTAAACTTGCAAGAACAAAGCGACACAGTGTGGCCATGTGGCCTTAATGAGACTGACTCCAGCTTAGCTTGCAAGAATTAAGAGACACAGTGTGCCCATGTGACCTTAATGAGAGAGACTGACTCCAGCTTACCTTGCAAGAACTAAGAGACACTGTGTGGCCATGTGGCCTTAATGAGAGAGACTGACTCAAGCTTAGCTTGCAAGAACTAAGAGACACAGTGTGGCCATGTGGCCTTAATGAGAGAGACTCACTCCAGCTTAGCTTGCAAGAACTAAGAGACACTGTGTGGCCATGTGGCCTTAATGAGAGAGACTCACTCCAGCTTAGCTTGCAAGAACTAAGAGACACAGTGTGGCCATGTGGCCTTAATGAGAGAGACTGATTCCAGCTTAGCTTGCAAGATCTAAGAGACAGTGTGGCCATGTGGCCTTAATGAGAGAGACTGACTCCAGCTTAGCTTGCAAGAACTAAAAGACACAGTGTGCCCATGTGACCTTAATGAGAGAGACTGACTCCAGCTTACCTTGCAAGAACTAAGAGACACTGTGTGGCCATGTGGCCTTAATGAGAGAGACTGACTCAAGCTTAGCTTGCAAGAACTAAGAGACACAGTGTGGCCATGTGGCCTTAATGAGACTCACTCCAGCTTAGCTTGCAAGAACTAAGAGACACTGTGTGGCCATGTGGCCTTAATGAGAGAGACTCACTCCAGCTTAGCTTGCAAGAACTAAGAGACAGTGTGGCCATGTGGCCTTAATGAGATAGACTGACTTCAGCTTAGCTTGCAAGAACTAAGAGACACAGTGTGGCCATGTGGCCTTAATGAGAGAGACTTGACTCCAGCTTAGCTTGCAAGAACTAAGAGACACAGTGTGGCCATGTGGCCTTAATGAGAGAGACTGATTCCAGCTTAGCTTGCAAGAACTAAGAGACACAGTGTGGCCATGTGGCCTTAATGAGAGAGACTGACTCCAGCTTAGCTTGCAAGAACTAAGAGACACAGTGTGACAATGTGACCTTAATGAGAGAGACTGATTCCAGCTTAGCTTGCAAGAACTAAGAGACACTGTGTGGCCATGTGGCGTTAATGAGAGAGACTGACTCAAGCTTAGCTTGCAAGAACTAAGAGACACAGTGTGGCCATGTGGCCTTAATGAGAGAGACTCACACCAGCTTAGCTTGCAAGAACTAAGAGACACTGTGTGGCCATGTGGCCTTAATGAGAAAGACTCACTCCAGCTTAGCTTGCAAGAACTAAGAGACTCAGTATGGCCATGTGGCCTTAATGAGAGAGACTGACTCCAACTTAACTTGCAAGAACTAAGATAAACTGTGTGGCCATGTGGCCTTAATGAGAGAGACTCACTCCAGCTTAGCTTGCAAGAACTAAGAGACACAGTGTGGCCATGTGGCCTTAATGAGAGACTCACTCCAGCTTAGCTTGCAAGAACTAAGAGACAGTGTGGCCATGTAGCCTTAATGAGAGAGACTGACTCCAGCTTAGCTTGCAAGAACTAAGAGACACAGTGTGGCCATGTGGCCTTAATGAGAGAGACTGACTCCAGCTTAGCTTGCAAGAACTAAGAGACACTGTGTGGCCATGTGGCCTTAATGAGAGAGACTCACTCCAGCTTAGCTTGCAAGAACTAAGAGACACAGTGTGGCCATGTGGCCTTAATGAGAGAGACTGCCTCCAGCTAAGCTTGCAAGAACTAAGAGACAGTGTGGCCATGTGGCCTTAATGAGAGAGACTGATTCCAGCTTAACTTGCAAGAACAAAGCGACACAGTGTGGCCATGTGGCCTTAATGAGACTGACTCCAGCTTAGCTTGCAAGAATTAAGAGACACAGTGTGCCCATGTGACCTTAATGAGAGAGACTGACTCCAGCTTACCTTGCAAGAACTAAGAGACACTGTGTGGCCATGTGGCCTTAATGAGAGAGACTGACTCAAGCTTAGCTTGCAAGAACCAAGAGACACAGTGTGGCCATGTGGCCTTAATGAGAGAGACTCACTCCAGCTTAGCTTGCAAGAACTAAGAGACACTGTGTGGCCATGTGGCCTTAATGAGAGAGACTCACTCCAGCTTAGCTTGCAAAAACTAAGAGACACAGTGTGGCCATGTGGCCTTAATGAGAGAGACTGATTCCAGCTTAGCTTGCAAGAACTAAGAGACAGTGTGGCCATGTGGGCTTAATGAGAGAGACTGACTCCAGCTTAGCTTGCAAGAACTAAGAGACACAGTGTGCCCATGTGACCTTAATGAGAGAGACTGACTCCAGCTTACCTTGCAAGAACTAAGAGACACTGTGTGGCCATGTGGCCTTAATGAGAGAGACTGACTCAAGCTTAGCTTGCAAGAACTAAGAGACACAGTGTGGCCATGTGGCCTTAATGAGAGAGACTCACTCCAGCTTAGCTTGCAAGAACTAAGATACACTGTGTGGCCATGTGGCCTTAATGAGAGAGACTCACTCCAGCTTAGCTTGCAAGAACTAAGAGACAGTGTGGCCATGTGGCCTTAATGAGAGAGACTGACTCCAGCTTAGCTTGCAAGAACTAAGAGACACAGTGTGGCCATGTGGCCTTAATGAGAGAGACTGACTCCAGCTTAGCTTGCAAGAACTAAGAGACACAGTGTGGCCATGTGGCCTTAATGAGAGAGACTGATTCCAGCTTAGCTTGCAAGAACTAAGAGACACAGTGTGGCCATGTGGCCTTAATGAGACTGACTCCAGCTTAGCTTGCAAGAACTAAGAGACACAGTGTGACCATGTGACCTTAATGAGAGAGACTGATTCCAGCTTAGCTTGCAAGAACTAAGAGACACTGTGTGGCCATGTGGCCTTAATGAGAAAGACTCACTCCAGCTTAGCTTGCAAGAACTAAGAGACTCAGTATGGCCATGTGGCCTTAATGAGAGAGACTGACTCCAACTTAGCTTGCAAGAACTAAGAGACACAGTGTGCCCATGTGACCTTAATGAGAGAGACTGACTCCAGCTTACCTTGCAAGAACTAAGAGACACTGTGTGGCCATGTGGCCTTAATGAGAGAGACTGACTCAAGCTTAGCTTGCAAGAACTAAGAGACACAGTGTGGCCATGTGGCCTTAATGAGAGAGACTCACTCCAGCTTAGCTTGCAAGAACTAAGATACACTGTGTGGCCATGTGGCCTTAATGAGAGAGACTCACTCCAGCTTAGCTTGCAAGAACTAAGAGACAGTGTGGCCATGTGGCCTTAATGAGAGAGACTGACTCCAGCTTAGCTTGCAAGAACTAAGAGACACAGTGTGGCCATGTGGCCTTAATGAGAGAGACTGACTCCAGCTTAGCTTGCAAGAACTAAGAGACACAGTGTGGCCATGTGGCCTTAATGAGAGAGACTGATTCCAGCTTAGCTTGCAAGAACTAAGAGACACAGTGTGGCCATGTGGCCTTAATGAGACTGACTCCAGCTTAGCTTGCAAGAACTAAGAGACACAGTGTGACCATGTGACCTTAATGAGAGAGACTGATTCCAGCTTAGCTTGCAAGAACTAAGAGACACTGTGTGGCCATGTGGCCTTAATGAGAGAGACTGACTCCAACTTAACTTGAAAGAACTAAGATACACTGTGTGGCCATGTGGCCTTAATGAGAGAGACTCACTCCAGCTTAGCTTGCAAGAACTAAGAGACACAGTGTGGCCATGTGGCCTTAATGAGAGAGACTGATTCCAGCTTAGCTTGCAAGAACTAAGAGACAGTGTGGCCATGTGGCCTTAATGAGAGAGACTGACTCCAGCTTAGCTTGCAAGAACTAAGAGACACAGTGTGCCCATGTGACCTTAATGAGAGAGACTGAATCCAGCTTACCTTGCAAGAACTAAGAGACACTGTGTGGCCATGTGGCCTTAATGAGAGAGACTGACTCAAGCTTAGCTTGCAAGAACTAAGAGACACAGTGTGGCCATGTGGCCTTAATGAGAGAGACTCACTCCAGCTTAGCTTGCAAGAACTAAGATACACTGTGTGGCCATGTGGCCTTAATGAGAGAGACTCACTCCAGCTTAGCTTCCAAGAACTAAGAGACAGTGTGGCCATGTGGCCTTAATGAGAGAGACTGACTCCAGCTTAGCTTGCAAGAACTAAGAGACACAGTGTGGCCATGTGGCCTTAATGAGAGAGACTGACTCCAGCTTAGCTTGCAAGAACTAAGAGACACAGTGTGGCCATGTGGCCTTAATGAGAGAGACTGATTCCAGCTTAGCTTGCAAGAACTAAGAGACACAGTGTGGCCATGTGGCCTTAATGAGACTGACTCCAGCTTAGCTTGCAAGAACTAAGAGACACAGTGTGACCATGTGACCTTAATGAGAGAGACTGATTCCAGCTTAGCTTGCAAGAACTAAGAGACACTGTGTGGCCATGTGGCCTTAATGAGAGAGACTGACTCAAGCTTAGCTTGCAAGAACTAAGAGACACAGTGTGGCCATGTGGCCTTAATGAGAGAGACTCACTCCAGCTTAGCTTGCAAGAACTAAGAGACACTGTGTGGCCATGTGGCCTTAATGAGAAAGACTCACTCCATCTTAGCTTGCAAGAACTAAGAGACTCAGTATGGCCATGTGGCCTTAATGAGAGAGACTGACTCCAACTTAACTTGCAAGAACTAAGATACACTGTGTGGCCATGTGGCCTTAATGAGAGAGACTCACTCCAGCTTAGCTTGCAAGAACTAAGAGACACAGTGTGGCCATGTGGCCTTAATGAGAGACTCACTCCAGCTTAGCTTGCAAGAACTAAGAGACAGTGTGGCCATGTAGCCTTAATGAGAGAGACTGACTCCAGCTTAGCTTGCAAGAACTAAGAGACACAGTGTGGCCATGTGGCCTTAATGAGAGAGACTGACTCCAGCTTAGCTTGCAAGAACTAAGAGACACAGTGTGGCCATGTGGCCTTAATGAGAGAGACTGATTCCAGCTTAGCTTGCAAGAACTAAGAGACACAGTGTGGCCATGTGGCCTTAATGAGAGAGACTGACTCCAGCTTAGCTTGCAAGAACTAAGAGACACAGTGTGACCATGTGACCTTAATGAGAGAGACTGACTCCAGCTTAGCTTGCAAGAACTAAGAGACACTGTGTGGCCATGTGGCCTTAATGAGAGAGACTCACTCCAGCTTAGCTTGCAAGAACTAAGAGACAGTGTGGCCATGTGGCCTTAATGAGAGACTCACTCCAGCTTAGCTTGCAAGAACTAAGAGACAGTGTGGCCATGTAGCCTTAATGAGAGAGACTGACTCCAGCTTAGCTTGCAAGAACTAAGAGACACAGTGTGGCCATGTGGCCTTAATGAGAGAGACTCACTCCAGCTTAGCTTGCAAGAACTAAGAGACACTGTGTGGCCATGTGGCCTTAATGAGAGAGACTCACTCCAGCTTAGCTTGCAAGAACTAAGAGACACAGTGTGACCATGTGACCTTAATGAGAGAGACTGACTCCAGCTTAGCTTGCAAGAACTAAGAGACAGTGTGCCCATGTGACCTTAATGAGAGAGACTGACTCCAGCTTACCTTGCAAGAACTAAGAGACACTGTGTGGCCATGTGGCCTTAATGAGAGAGACTGACTCAAGCTTAGCTTGCAAGAACTAAGAGACACAGTGTGGCCATGTGGCCTTAATGAGAGAGACTCACTCCAGCTTAGCTTGCAAGAACTAAGAGACACTGTGTGGCCATGTGGCCTTAATGAGAGAGACTCACTCCAGCTTAGCTTGCAAGAACTAAGAGACACAGTGTGGCCATGTGGCCTTAATGAGAGAGACTGATTCCAGCTTAGCTTGCAAGATCTAAGAGACAGTGTGGCCATGTGGCCTTAATGAGAGAGACTGACTCCAGCTTAGCTTGCAAGAACTAAAAGACACAGTGTGCCCATGTGACCTTAATGAGAGAGACTGACTCCAGCTTACCTTGCAAGAACTAAGAGACACTGTGTGGCCATGTGGCCTTAATGAGAGAGACTGACTCAAGCTTAGCTTGCAAGAACTAAGAGACACAGTGTGGCCATGTGGCCTTAATGAGACTCACTCCAGCTTAGCTTGCAAGAACTAAGAGACACTGTGTGGCCATGTGGCCTTAATGAGAGAGACTCACTCCAGCTTAGCTTGCAAGAACTAAGAGACAGTGTGGCCATGTGGCCTTAATGAGATAGACTGACTTCAGCTTAGCTTGCAAGAACTAAGAGACACAGTGTGGCCATGTGGCCTTAATGAGAGAGACTTGACTCCAGCTTAGCTTGCAAGAACTAAGAGACACAGTGTGGCCATGTGGCCTTAATGAGAGAGACTGATTCCAGCTTAGCTTGCAAGAACTAAGAGACACAGTGTGGCCATGTGGCCTTAATGAGAGAGACTGACTCCAGCTTAGCTTGCAAGAACTAAGAGACACAGTGTGACAATGTGACCTTAATGAGAGAGACTGATTCCAGCTTAGCTTGCAAGAACTAAGAGACACTGTGTGGCCATGTGGCCTTAATGAGAGAGACTGACTCAAGCTTAGCTTGCAAGAACTAAGAGACACAGTGTGGCCATGTGGCCTTAATGAGAGAGACTCACACCAGCTTAGCTTGCAAGAACTAAGAGACACTGTGTGGCCATGTGGCCTTAATGAGAAAGACTCACTCCAGCTTAGCTTGCAAGAACTAAGAGACTCAGTATGGCCATGTGGCCTTAATGAGAGAGACTGACTCCAACTTAACTTGCAAGAACTAAGATAAACTGTGTGGCCATGTGGCCTTAATGAGAGAGACTCACTCCAGCTTAGCTTGCAAGAACTAAGAGACACAGTGTGGCCATGTGGCCTTAATGAGAGACTCACTCCAGCTTAGCTTGCAAGAACTAAGAGACAGTGTGGCCATGTAGCCTTAATGAGAGAGACTGACTCCAGCTTAGCTTGCAAGAACTAAGAGACACAGTGTGGCCATGTGGCCTTAATGAGAGAGACTGACTCCAGCTTAGCTTGCAAGAACTAAGAGACACTGTGTGGCCATGTGGCCTTAATGAGAGAGACTCACTCCAGCTTAGCTTGCAAGAACTAAGAGACACAGTGTGGCCATGTGGCCTTAATGAGAGAGACTGCCTCCAGCTAAGCTTGCAAGAACTAAGAGACAGTGTGGCCATGTGGCCTTAATGAGAGAGACTGATTCCAGCTTAACTTGCAAGAACAAAGCGATACAGTGTGGCCATGTGGCCTTAATGAGACTGACTCCAGCTTAGCTTGCAAGAATTAAGAGACACAGTGTGCCCATGTGACCTTAATGAGAGAGACTGACTCCAGCTTACCTTGCAAGAACTAAGAGACACTGTGTGGCCATGTGGCCTTAATGAGAGAGACTGACTCAAGCTTAGCTTGCAAGAACCAAGAGACACAGTGTGGCCATGTGGCCTTAATGAGAGAGACTCACTCCAGCTTAGCTTGCAAGAACTAAGAGACACTGTGTGGCCATGTGGCCTTAATGAGAGAGACTCACTCCAGCTTAGCTTGCAAAAACTAAGAGACACAGTGTGGCCATGTGGCCTTAATGAGAGAGACTGATTCCAGCTTAGCTTGCAAGAACTAAGAGACAGTGTGGCCATGTGGGCTTAATGAGAGAGACTGACTCCAGCTTAGCTTGCAAGAACTAAGAGACACAGTGTGCCCATGTGACCTTAATGAGAGAGACTGACTCCAGCTTACCTTGCAAGAACTAAGAGACACTGTGTGGCCATGTGGCCTTAATGAGAGAGACTGACTCAAGCTTAGCTTGCAAGAACTAAGAGACACAGTGTGGCCATGTGGCCTTAATGAGAGAGACTCACTCCAGCTTAGCTTGCAAGAACTAAGATACACTGTGTGGCCATGTGGCCTTAATGAGAGAGACTCACTCCAGCTTAGCTTGCAAGAACTAAGAGACAGTGTGGCCATGTGGCCTTAATGAGAGAGACTGACTCCAGCTTAGCTTGCAAGAACTAAGAGACACAGTGTGGCCATGTGGCCTTAATGAGAGAGACTGACTCCAGCTTAGCTTGCAAGAACTAAGAGACACAGTGTGGCCATGTGGCCTTAATGAGAGAGACTGATTCCAGCTTAGCTTGCAAGAACTAAGAGACACAGTGTGGCCATGTGGCCTTAATGAGACTGACTCCAGCTTAGCTTGCAAGAACTAAGAGACACAGTGTGACCATGTGACCTTAATGAGAGAGACTGATTCCAGCTTAGCTTGCAAGAACTAAGAGACACTGTGTGGCCATGTGGCCTTAATGAGAGAGACTGACTCAAGCTTAGCTTGCAAGAACTAAGAGACACAGTGTGGCCATGTGGCCTTAATGAGAGAGACTCACTCGAGCTTAGCTTGCAAGAACTAAGAGACACTGTGTGGCCATGTGGCCTTAATGAGAAAGACTCACTCCAGCTTAGCTTGCAAGAACTAAGAGACTCAGTATGGCCATGTGGCCTTAATGAGAGAGACTGACTCCAACTTAACTTGAAAGAACTAAGATACACTGTGTGGCCATGTGGCCTTAATGAGAGAGACTCACTCCAGCTTAGCTTGCAAGAACTAAGAGACACAGTGTGGCCATGTGGCCTTAATGAGAGAGACTGATTCCAGCTTAGCTTGCAAGAACTAAGAGACAGTGTGGCCATGTGGCCTTAATGAGAGAGACTGACTCCAGCTTAGCTTGCAAGAACTAAGAGACACAGTGTGCCCATGTGACCTTAATGAGAGAGACTGACTCCAGCTTACCTTGCAAGAACTAAGAGACACTGTGTGGCCATGTGGCCTTAATGAGAGAGACTGACTCAAGCTTAGCTTGCAAGAACTAAGAGACACAGTGTGGCCATGTGGCCTTAATGAGAGAGACTCACTCCAGCTTAGCTTGCAAGAACTAAGATACACTGTGTGGCCATGTGGCCTTAATGAGAGAGACTCACTCCAGCTTAGCTTGCAAGAACTAAGAGACAGTGTGGCCATGTGGCCTTAATGAGAGAGACTGACTCCAGCTTAGCTTGCAAGAACTAAGAGACACAGTGTGGCCATGTGGCCTTAATGAGAGAGACTGACTCCAGCTTAGCTTGCAAGAACTAAGAGACACAGTGTGGCCATGTGGCCTTAATGAGAGAGACTGATTCCAGCTTAGCTTGCAAGAACTAAGAGACACAGTGTGGCCATGTGGCCTTAATGAGACTGACTCCAGCTTAGCTTGCAAGAACTAAGAGACACAGTGTGACCATGTGACCTTAATGAGAGAGACTGATTCCAGCTTAGCTTGCAAGAACTAAGAGACACTGTGTGGCCATGTGGCCTTAATGAGAGAGACTGACTCCAACTTAACTTGAAAGAACTAAGATACACTGTGTGGCCATGTGGCCTTAATGAGAGAGACTCACTCCAGCTTAGCTTGCAAGAACTAAGAGACACAGTGTGGCCATGTGGCCTTAATGAGAGAGACTGATTCCAGCTTAGCTTGCAAGAACTAAGAGACAGTGTGGCCATGTGGCCTTAATGAGAGAGACTGACTCCAGCTTAGCTTGCAAGAACTAAGAGACACAGTGTGCCCATGTGACCTTAATGAGAGAGACTGAATCCAGCTTACCTTGCAAGAACTAAGAGACACTGTGTGGCCATGTGGCCTTAATGAGAGAGACTGACTCAAGCTTAGCTTGCAAGAACTAAGAGACACAGTGTGGCCATGTGGCCTTAATGAGAGAGACTCACTCCAGCTTAGCTTGCAAGAACTAAGATACACTGTGTGGCCATGTGGCCTTAATGAGAGAGACTCACTCCAGCTTAGCTTCCAAGAACTAAGAGACAGTGTGGCCATGTGGCCTTAATGAGAGAGACTGACTCCAGCTTAGCTTGCAAGAACTAAGAGACACAGTGTGGCCATGTGGCCTTAATGAGAGAGACTGACTCCAGCTTAGCTTGCAAGAACTAAGAGACACAGTGTGGCCATGTGGCCTTAATGAGAGAGACTGATTCCAGCTTAGCTTGCAAGAACTAAGAGACACAGTGTGGCCATGTGGCCTTAATGAGACTGACTCCAGCTTAGCTTGCAAGAACTAAGAGACACAGTGTGACCATGTGACCTTAATGAGAGAGACTGATTCCAGCTTAGCTTGCAAGAACTAAGAGACACTGTGTGGCCATGTGGCCTTAATGAGAGAGACTGACTCAAGCTTAGCTTGCAAGAACGAAGAGACACAGTGTGGCCATGTGGCCTTAATGAGAGAGACTCACTCCAGCTTAGCTTGCAAGAACTAAGAGACACTGTGTGGCCATGTGGCCTTAATGAGAAAGACTCACTCCATCTTAGCTTGCAAGAACTAAGAGACTCAGTATGGCCATGTGGCCTTAATGAGAGAGACTGACTCCAACTTAACTTGCAAGAACTAAGATACACTGTGTGGCCATGTGGCCTTAATGAGAGAGACTCACTCCAGCTTAGCTTGCAAGAACTAAGAGACACAGTGTGGCCATGTGGCCTTAATGAGAGACTCACTCCAGCTTAGCTTGCAAGAACTAAGAGACAGTGTGGCCATGTAGCCTTAATGAGAGAGACTGACTCCAGCTTAGCTTGCAAGAACTAAGAGACACAGTGTGGCCATGTGGCCTTAATGAGAGAGACTGACTCCAGCTTAGCTTGCAAGAACTAAGAGACACAGTGTGGCCATGTGGCCTTAATGAGAGAGACTGATTCCAGCTTAGCTTGCAAGAACTAAGAGACACAGTGTGGCCATGTGGCCTTAATGAGAGAGACTGACTCCAGCTTAGCTTGCAAGAACTAAGAGACACAGTGTGACCATGTGACCTTAATGAGAGAGACTGACTCCAGCTTAGCTTGCAAGAACTAAGAGACACTGTGTGGCCATGTGGCCTTAATGAGAGAGACTCACTCCAGCTTAGCTTGCAAGAACTAAGAGACAGTGTGGCCATGTGGCCTTAATGAGAGACTCACTCCAGCTTAGCTTGCAAGAACTAAGAGACAGTGTGGCCATGTAGCCTTAATGAGAGAGACTGACTCCAGCTTAGCTTGCAAGAACTAAGAGACACTGTGTGGCCATGTGGCCTTAATGAGAGAGACTCACTCCAGCTTAGCTTGCAAGAACTAAGAGACAGTGTGGCCATGTGGCCTTAATGAGAGAGACTGATTCCAGCTTAACTTGCAAGAACAAAGCGACACAGTGTGGCCATGTGGCCTTAATGAGACTGACTCCAGCTTAGCTTGCAAGAATTAAGAGACACAGTGTGCCCATGTGACCTTAATGAGAGAGACTGACTCCAGCTTACCTTGCAAGAACAAAGAGACACTGTGTGGCCATGTGGCCTTAATGAGAGAGACTGACTCAAGCTTAGCTTGCAAGAACCAAGAGACACAGTGTGGCCATGTGGCCTTAATGAGAGAGACTCACTCCAGCTTAGCTTGCAAGAACTAAGAGACACTGTGTGGCCATGTGGCCTTAATGAGAGAGACTCACTCCAGCTTAGCTTGCAAGAACTAAGAGACACAGTGTGGCCATGTGGCCTTAATGAGAGAGACTGATTCCAGCTTAGCTTGCAAGAACTAAGAGACAGTGTGGCCATGTGGCCTTAATGAGAGAGACTGACTCCAGCTTAGCTTGCAAGAACTAAGAGACACAGTGTGCCCATGTGACCTTAATGAGAGAGACTGACTCCAGCTTACCTTGCAAGAACTAAGAGACACTGTGTGGCCATGTGGCCTTAATGAGAGAGACTGACTCAAGCTTAGCTTGCAAGAACTAAGAGACACAGTGTGGCCATGTGGCCTTAATGAGAGAGACTCACTCCAGCTTAGCTTGCAAGAACTAAGATACACTGTGTGGCCATGTGGCCTTAATGAGAGAGACTCACTCCAGCTTAGCTTGCAAGAACTAAGAGACAGTGTGGCCATGTGGCCTTAATGAGAGAGACTGACTCCAGCTTAGCTTGCAAGAACTAAGAGACACAGTGTGGCCATGTGGCCTTAATGAGAGAGACTGATTCCAGCTTAGCTTGCAAGAACTAAGAGACACAGTGTGGCCATGTGGCCTTAATGAGACTGACTCCAGCTTAGCTTGCAAGAACTAAGAGACACAGTGTGACCATGTGACCTTAATGAGAGAGACTGATTCCAGCTTAGCTTGCAAGAACTAAGAGACACTGTGTGGCCATGTGGCCTTAATGAGAGAGACTGACTCAAGCTTAGCTTGCAAGAACTAAGAGACACAGTGTGGCCATGTGGCCTTAATGAGAGAGACTGACTCCAGCTTAGCTTGCAAGAACTAAGAGACACAGTGTGGCCATGTGGCCTTAATGAGAGAGACTGACTCCAGCTTAGCTTGCAAGAACTAAGAGACACAGTGTGGCCATGTGGCCTTAATGAGAGAGACTGATTCCAGCTTAGCTTGCAAGAACTAAGAGACACAGTGTGGCCATGTGGCCTTAATGAGACTGACTCCAGCTTAGCTTGCAAGAACTAAGAGACACAGTGTGACCATGTGACCTTAATGAGAGAGACTGATTCCAGCTTAGCTTGCAAGAACTAAGAGACACTGTGTGGCCATGTGGCCTTAATGAGAGAGACTGACTCAAGCTTAGCTTGCAAGAACTAAGAGACACAGTGTGGCCATGTGGCCTTAATGAGAGAGACTCACTCCAGCTTAGCTTGCAAGAACTAAGAGACACTGTGTGGCCATGTGGCCTTAATGAGAAAGACTCACTCCAGCTTAGCTTGCAAGAACTAAGAGACTCAGTATGGCCATGTGGCCTTAATGAGAGAGACTGACTCCAACTTAACTTGCAAGAACTAAGATACACTGTGTGGCCATGTGGCCTTAATGAGAGAGACTCACTCCAGCTTAGCTTGCAAGAACTAAGAGACACAGTGTGGCCATGTGGCCTTAATGAGAGACTCACTCCAGCTTAGCTTGCAAGAACTAAGAGACAGTGTGGCCATGTAGCCTTAATGAGAGAGACTGACTCCAGCTTAGCTTGCAAGAACTAAGAGACACAGTGTGGCCATGTGGCCTTAATGAGAGAGACTGACTCCAGCTTAGCTTGCAAGAACTAAGAGACACAGTGTGGCCATGTGGCCTTAATGAGAGAGACTGATTCCAGCTTAGCTTGCAAGAACTAAGAGACACAGTGTGGCCATGTGGCCTTAATGAGACTGACTCCAGCTTAGCTTGCAAGAACTAAGAGACACAGTGTGACCATGTGACCTTAATGAGAGAGACTGATTCCAGCTTAGCTTGCAAGAACTAAGAGACACTGTGTGGCCATGTGGCCTTAATGAGAGAGACTGACTCAAGCTTAGCTTGCAAGAACTAAGAGACACAGTGTGGCCATGTGGCCTTAATGAGAGAGACTCACTCCAGCTTAGCTTGCAAGAACTAAGAGACACTGTGTGGCCATGTGGCCTTAATGAGAAAGACTCACTCCAGCTTAGCTTGCAAGAACTAAGAGACACAGTGTGGCCATGTGGCCTTAATGAGAGAGACTCACTCCAGCTTAGCTTGCAAGAACTAAGAGACACTGTGTGGCCATGTGGCCTTAATGAGAAAGACTCACTCCATCTTAGCTTGCAAGAACTAAGAGACTCAGTATGGCCATGTGGCCTTAATGAGAGAGACTGACTCCAACTTAACTTGCAAGAACTAAGATACACTGTGTGGCCATGTGGCCTTAATGAGAGAGACTCACTCCAGCTTAGCTTGCAAGAACTAAGAGACACAGTGTGGCCATGTGGCCTTAATGAGAGACTCACTCCAGCTTAGCTTGCAAGAACTAAGAGACAGTGTGGCCATGTAGCCTTAATGAGAGAGACTGACTCCAGCTTAGCTTGCAAGAACTAAGAGACACAGTGTGGCCATGTGGCCTTAATGAGAGAGACTGACTCCAGCTTAGCTTGCAAGAACTAAGAGACACAGTGTGGCCATGTGGCCTTAATGAGAGAGACTGATTCCAGCTTAGCTTGCAAGAACTAAGAGACACAGTGTGGCCATGTGGCCTTAATGAGAGAGACTGACTCCAGCTTAGCTTGCAAGAACTAAGAGACACAGTGTGACCATGTGACCTTAATGAGAGAGACTGACTCCAGCTTAGCTTGCAAGAACTAAGAGACACTGTGTGGCCATGTGGCCTTAATGAGAGAGACTCACTCCAGCTTAGCTTGCAAGAACTAAGAGACAGTGTGGCCATGTGGCCTTAATGAGAGACTCACTCCAGCTTAGCTTGCAAGAACTAAGAGACACAGTGTGGCCATGTGGCCTTAATGAGAGAGACTGATTCCAGCTTAGCTTGCAAGAACTAAGAGACACAGTGTGGCCATGTGGCCTTAATGAGAGAGACTGACTCCAGCTTAGCTTGCAAGAACTAAGAGACACAGTGTGACCATGTGACCTTAATGAGAGAGACTGACTCCAGCTTAGCTTGCAAGAACTAAGAGACACTGTGTGGCCATGTGGCCTTAATGAGAGAGACTGACTCAAGCTTAGCTTGCAAGAACTAAGAGACACAGTGTGGCCATGTGGCCTTAATGAGAGAGACTCACTCCAGCTTAGCTTGCAAGAACTAAGAGACACTGTGTGGCCATGTGGCCTTAATGAGAGAGACTCACTCCAGCTTAGCTTGCAAGAACTAAGAGACTCAGTGTGGCCATGTGGCCTTAATGAGAGAGACTGACTCCAACTTAGCTTGCAAGAACTAAGAGAAACAGTGTGGCCATGTGGCCTTAATGAGAGAGACTGACTCCAGCTTAGCTTGCAAGAACTAAGAGACACAGTGTGGCCATGTGGCCTTAATGAGAGACTCACTCCAGCTTAGCTTGCAAGAACTAAGAGACAGTGTGGCCATGTAGCCTTAATGAGAGAGACTGACTCCAGCTTAGCTTGCAAGAACTAAGAGACACAGTGTGGCCATGTGGCCTTAATGAGAGAGACTGACTCCAGCTTAGCTTGCAAGAACTAAGAGACACAGTGTGGCCATGTGGCCTTAATGAGACAGACTGATTCCAGCTTAACTTGCAAGAACTAGCTGTTAAATTTGACTCTCAGCTGTTAAATTTTGATTTAAAGCTTTAGTGACTGCAGAGATTCATATTCTTGGTTCTTTCAAATTTTCTTGTTGTGGTTTTCACACCTGATGATGATTGCTTGTGTTGCAGTCAAAAGGTCGTGAGAATTTTATTGTTTTATATTTGTATTATTTTATTGTTCCCCTTCGACGTGACTTTCCCAAAAGAACCAAGAATATGAATCTTAGCTGTTTTTTGGTGTAGAGGGGGTCACGTGTGTCACCATAATTGCCCTTATCCTACAACTCGTGCTGCGTAATATTTTCCTTGCCATATTACCTGTGATACACATAATGAGGACAACCGGTAATTCAAATGAAACCAGAGGTGGGAAACCTGTTCTTTATGATATTATTAATAAGCAATTTGAACACGACTTTTAGAAACACCGATGCAGCTATACACCTGCTAGATTGTCTAGAAATCCGGTTGATACTAATAGGGTTTATTTGCCAGTATTGTACATTATTTAAATTACATTTCTTTGGGCGGCAGAGTGGTGCAGTGGTCACGCCCGTGCATGACATCTTCTGAAGGACTGCCTGGCTTCGCTTTCCTCATTCTGGTCCCTTTCTCTGTATGGGTTTACTCCCATAGCAAAACAACAACAACAACATACAATGTAACTGGTACTAGCCAAACATCCAAATTACTCCTGCGAAAAGTTGTCAGGCCCCTCCTGAAAAAATAGTCTTGAGACTCAGTGAGGCTTTCCCAGGGAAACAAGCCTACTAACAACATTGTTTCACTGCATGTGAAAAATAAAGATTTTCAGTATTAAATCTCAGTGGCTGATTTAATTGAAACATCAAGTTACGTTCAAGTGATAATTGTAACTGGCACACAGTATTCCTTCACTTTGGCGCGAGGAACTACAGATGAGAGAAGGCGGCAGTCAAATGGTGAGCAGCTGGCAACAAATCCCCCCCCCACCACTCCTGCCCATGCTCTGTGGTCCTCTTTATATAAAGATGTTATCGGCCAATTAATGAGTTTCGATTTAAAGCTTTCGTGACTGCAAGGATTCATCTTCTTTGGTTCTCTCGGTAAAGTCACGTAGAATGAGAATAAAATAATAAATTGATCAAATAAAATAACACAATAATATTCTCACGACGTTTCGGCTCCAACACAAGCGGCCTTCATCAGGTGAAGGGGACGAGACTGTCTGGAGGACAGCGCTGGAGTGAGAAAGCCACGCTGAGATCACAACCTTTAAGCTGTGTGAGAAGAAACAAAGCGCCTTGACAAAGAAATTAGCATATAATTTAGCATTGAAATGGCTGAGTGATTAGCTTGTGACTGGTCACAGAAAAGGCTATGTTAAAGTTAAAGCATACACATCCGCAAAGGCACCCCTTGACAAAGGAATTAGCATAGAATTTAGCATTGAAATAGCTAAGTTAAAGTATACACATCCGCAAAGGCACCCCTTGACAAAGGAATTAGCATAGAATTTAGCATTGAAATAGCTGAGTGATTAGCTTCTGACTGGTCACAGAAATAGCTATGTTAAAGTCAGAGCATAAACATTCACTGATGCACCTAGTACAAATCAAACAGGAGAATTTAGCATTGAAATAACTAGGCGAAGGCCTTCGCGACCAATATTACCCGCAATAGAGATTTTTGGATTAGGTCGAATAAATAGTGCATATTTACGCGTATTATTGAGTGCATATTTACGTGATCTAACCCAAAAATCTCGATTATGGACTCAAAAAAACGCTGGCAGACTTCTCACTCACACCCGTATGCAAGACGATATCGCCCCAATATTCCAATTGTTCAACTATCCCCCGAACCAGTCCAGAATCAATTTCAAGTTCACACTCAGCATTCTGAAGGTCCTCCGTGGTCTGATCCCTTATGTAAAATATAAGAAACTACATTTTATTCAGATTGTGCTTTCGATATCGTGTCATGAGACGGAGTATCCACTCGGATCTCTCACAGAGAAGCGGAACCCGTCCTATTGGAGAATGGCCCGCAGAAGAGAACATCACAAAGCTACCTCTGACATTGCTTCTAGTGACCTCTAGGCCACAGAGTAAAGGGAAGCACATTCCCACCCACTCTGTTGAACAGATATTAAGTGCATAGCCATTTATTTAGTATGTTTTGGGTTTTTTTGACAGTCATTAATGACTGAGCTGAGACCATCAACTGGCTGCACTTGACAAAAGCAAGTTTAATCACAGGTGGTTACCCAGATTCGAACCCAGGATCTCAGCGTTTCCAGCTCAACGCTAATAATCTCTCTCAGCCACCCGGGCCATCTCGACGTAAATTTGACAAACTGATGCGTCGTGATATGCCAAACTCTTACTAATGCATTAGTAATAATCGAGACGAGATGTGAAATAAGGTGTTTAGAGAAGCTACGACAATTCAGCGTGCGTGCAATCCAGTAGACTCTTGATTATCCGTGTGCGGTTTATCTGATTTGCGGATTAACCACGCACATGAGATTTTTACTTATTAATAACTCATGGATTTTCCCTTAGGCCCAAATTAATAATCTAAAAATAGTTATAGATTGTAATTCTTGGAAATGTTTGTTACAAGTCACGTGCTTATATCGAGCAAATATGTGCGCCCATGAATCCGAAATCTACGTGATCACCTCGACAGTACAGTAGTTGCATATCTTTACAACAGTGGGTGGAGTTTGATTGATGGTGATTGGCGTGGCTCTGCTATCCACTTAGAGGGCCGAGTCTTCTGCTCGGGAGCAGGAAAGTTTTATCACCGACCACGTGCATCAATCGGTTGATCGTTAGTTTGTGGCATAGAGATCCGCAGAATATAGATATCTTTGGATCATCCGACATTTTTTATCATCCGCAGCCATCCTCCACGTCATTAGCGCGGATAATCGAGAGTCTACTGTATGTGAAAATTTGTCTCCTTACTCCCCGGAAGAAGCGGCGGTCTGGTGTCGGGAGTGCTGATGTTGCCGAGAAACGCGGCCGGTTTCTCCTTGACCACGAGGTCGCGAGGAGTCTCGAGGGAGCCACAGCACAGGGCCAACTGAAACAGCTTCCGGGCCAGCGTGTCCCCTTTCACCTGCCCCAGGAAGTCCTGCACACACTGTCGGTGGAAACAACAAAGGACCCAAACCACGTGCAGCCATATCACTCTGTTGGGACAAATAGAGGGTGATACATGCATCGATGTCCGACCAATTTCAATGCCCCCCCTTACTTTTGTCTCAACGTGTGACTGAATTTTGTGAAAGCGATGGCCCTAAATATTATAGAGGAGAGTTAATTCAGTGGTAGAGCAAGTCTTTTGATACTGGTGGAAGTATCTACAGACTTGAAACGTATGGCGATTATCACTCATTAAATAATTCCCGAGGACAAATGTATTATGGAAAATTTTGACAAATATAAGCAGATCCATGAATTTTCTCGCACGGTAATTACTCTTACTTCCGATATTAGGAAGCCATTGGAGCTATGCACTTTTAAATCTAGATTGAAAACAATTTCTTTAGAACTACTTTTTGTGTTCAGTTTGTTGCCCTCCACACCTCCGATTAGCACAGTTGGCTACGTACAGTGCGAAAGAAGTTCAACATATATACATGTGGTTTTACCCAATCCAGTCATTTCTGAGTACTTGTTTAGATTTGCAAATTTTGATTCTGACGCCGGCACACATGTCCTCCTCATTCATTAATAACAACACGGGATTTTTTTTACATTATTTGTGAAGCATATAGAAATGCAGTTTTGGATAATACACCCGCAATATTAACTAGGGCGACTCCTGGGATCGAATCGCGAACCTCTGAAACAAGCGACAAATGCACAACCACTCGGGAAAGAAGATTTCTGTAAGGAGCGGTACAGTAAAATAGGCCTCAGCCTTCAATACGATATATATTAACATGATGTACTTACACGAGCAGTTACTTCAGTGCTCTTGTCGCAGCACTGCACCCACAAAACTGAAGTCGTGTTGGAAGTCTGTCTCAGACTGCATGACAAAAGGATACACCACATTCACTTGACAGGGAGACAGGTGTGAAACTTGTGTGCCTGAGCAACTGAAGATAGCTCAGCATTGTGGCCGTGTAAGGCAAACGCAGGGGCAGGGGAATATTGGTAAAAGGCTGATGCAGTGTCACTCTCAGGTGTGAACACAGCGACACGTACGTTGTGGCTGTGTGTCAGCAATTCCAGAACGCATTTAATTCAGAAAGTAAACCCCCTCAAGGGCAACAACAATACATACTTGAGGCAATCTTGATTTGAAGCTTTCGCCACTGCAGGAATCCAGACTCTTTGGTTCTTTCGGTAAAGTCACGTAAAATCGAGGAGGCCGCTTTAATACCTTACAGTTACACGCTAATTTCTCACGTTAACATCACTAGCCCTGGCCACTTCTTTATGACCCATGGGCTACACACATTTCAAACCATTTAAAACAGTCTGCCACAGCAGCACACCAAGGCTTTCCCACCTGATGACGGACGCTTGTGTCACACCCGAAACGTCGTGATTTATTTTATTTTATACCTACATGACTTTACCGAAAGAACCAAAGAGTTTAACTTGAGGCATCCAATAATAATACAATTCGCAGTCAACAAGCGACGCAATGCATACACACGTACACACACACACACGCTCGTACACGCAGGCACGGCACGTACGGAAATGCCCAGAGGTATGCTGGTGAAACGGATGCCCAGATCATGAACATCCGGAGCCCCGTATCGTTCCATGAGATGCTTCAGCAAGTCCGGCACCTTGAAGCGTGCCATCACTCCTTTGCCTCGGGAGCTGCGGCTCTTGGCCACGAAGGTCCTAAACTCTGCCGCAAACAACAACAACACGAGCGGGTTACGCAGAGCGCATGCTAGGGGAGCAACGACGACGCATTGATTCGGACGTGATCATTCATCCTGAAGATCGCGATATGCACACCGGATCGCGTGCGTAAGAATTTATGTTTTAGATTTGTATACGTTGCGTGTCATTGTTTCACATTGTCCAACACCCACCCACTCCAGTCACTAGAGCCGGCTGTGTTCACGTTTTAAAACAAGGCATTGAATCTAGAATGTATTCACGAGCCCTCAATCGCGATAATCGATTGATTCGCGACATGGGTGGCTGGGGTGGCGCGTATCGCTTCTGTTTATGTCTGCAAGGAATCACTTGCTGAGCCTTCGTATCATTTCAAATACCAAACAAATTCATGCATCAGTAGGACTGGGGCCTTGAAAAAGGAAAAAAAATCCGATAAGCGACGTTTCGGGCAATGACCCTTCTTCATATTGCATAGAAAGGCCAGAGAGATTGAGTGAACAATAAGAATTGGAAACTGCACTTCACAGCGATTACCGTGTTTCAAAAGTTATTAGGTAACCATTCATAAACATTATATTATAATGTAAACATTATATTATATATAATATATAAACATATTATATAATGTAAACATATTATATATGATATTATAATGTAAACATTATATTATAATGTAAACATAAACTTTGCTCTTTTTCACCAATGGGTTTGAAGGATGGTGGCAAGTGTTGTCTTGTTAAACTATGCCTTTAAAACTGAAAACTACGTACCTACAGTAGCTCTATTTAAATACACTATCTAAAAAATTATTTACTCCTCTCTGTCAATCATCGTGTTTCTCAGTGTGGATTTGTGAACACACTTGTTAAACAATACATAAAATAGTACGCGTTTTCAATGCGCTGTTCATATTGTAAAATGCGTTTATACCAATGTGACTCTACAGCAGTTGCACAGCCGCACTTTTATATAATTCAGGTCAAAGCCAGATAAACAGTGGAGGATAAACATCCCATGAAGGCGGGGCAATTGTTGTGCAATCATTACAGGTCAAATTTACAGGTGCGTTTTATTCATGCCACACAGGTAGAGAGTTGAGAGTGAAACCTGGCCCACTGGCATCGTGAATCATGGATCATGAGTCACCCGGACTTCTTGTTTGATTATGGTTGCTATACAAGCCATCAAATCTACACCACGAAGAGAGTTGATGAACAAGTAGGAGAGTGTGTAACTGGATTACATTCATGTGCACAGGTGTTTCACATGTGAATATAAAATAAATAAGGTCGATTCAAACGCCACTCTTTAGGATTTGGCACACTCAATAACATTTTAATTGATAAATTAAGATCAACAAACCATAATCAAATGGGTCATGCATCGATGTACCAATTGTGGTTACGGACTGCTTAAGAAGAAAATTATGAATGCAGATTCGAATCGAGTTTAAACATGAATCTACACCATTTAAATATATTTTAAACAACCCGTTGCAAACATGACAGTAATTAAAAAGGTAGCACTGTACATCAGAACAATTTGAAAGCCGTTAGAGATTTGAAACTGTCCAAAAAGAAAGGGGGAAAATACATTTATTTTTACATAATACAGGTTTTTTGGGTAAGATCGCGTAAATATAAAAATATGTCGGTAAACCCACCACCACCCGACACAGCCAATTAGTAAGGTTTGTCACTTAAACAGAACATGCCAATTCGTTACTAGTACAGCACACCGGTTGTGTGTTAGAGAGCAAAGCCACAACATTAACAATCTGAGTACGACGTTTCGCCAGTAATTACAACCAGCATCATCAGGAGGCAGCCAGATTTGTGGATTTTTAAATGTAGATTTATTTAAATCTATATTTAAAACATATAGAGAAACTGGAACATTATTATTACAGAATTTGGTGGGACATATGTCGAAAAGAGAATGACTCCAGCTTAGCCTGCAAGAACTAAGAGACACAGTGTGGCAATGTGGCCTTAATGAGAGAGACTGACTCCAGCTTAGCTTGCAAGAACTAAGAGACACAGTGTGGCCATGTGGCCTTAATGAGACTGACTGCAGCTTAGCTTGCAAAAACTAAGAGACACAGTGTGGCCATATGCCCTTATTGAGAGAGACTGACTCCAGCTTAGCTTGCAAGAACTAAGAGACACAGTGTGGCCATGTGGCCTTAATGAAAGAGACTTGACTCCAGCTTAGCTTGCAAGAACTAAAAGACACAGTGTGGCCATGTGGCCTTAATGAGAGAGACTGACTCCAGCTTGGCTTGCAAGAACTAAGAGACACAGTGTGGCCATGTGGCCTTAATGAGACTCACTCCAGCTTAGCTTGCAAGAACTAAGAGACACAGTGTGGTCATGTGGCCTTAATGAGAGAGACTCACTCCAGCTTAGCTTGCAAGAAATAAGAGACACAGTGTGGCCATGTGGCTTAATGAGAGAGACTGACTCCAGCTTAGCTTGCAAGAACTAAGAGACACACTGTGGCCATGTGGCCTTAATGAGAGAGACTCACTCCAGCTAGCTTGCAAGAACTAAGAGACACAGTGTAGCCATGTGGCCTTAATGAGAGAGACTGACTCCAGCTTAGCTTGCAAGAACTAAGAGACACTGTGTGGCCATGTGGCCTTAATGAGAGAGACTGACTCCAGCTTAGCTTGCAAGAACTAAGAGACACAGTGTGGCCATGTGGCCTTAATGAGACTCACTCCAGCTTAGCTTGCAAGAACTAAGGGACACAGTGTTGCCATGTGGCCTTAATGAGAGAGACTTACTCCAGCTTAGCTTGCAAGAACTAAGAGACACAGTGTGGCCATGTGGCCTTAATGAGAGAGACTGACTCCAGCTTAGCTTGCAAGAACTAAGAGACACAGTGTGGCCATGTGGCCTTAATGAGAGAGACCGGCAGAACAAAGTTGACGTTGGAATGAAGACAAATGGACGAGGAAGGACACGGACTGCGTTTCACGCATCGCCGAGTGCGTCTCGAAACCTTACCACGCCTACATATATTAAAGGACATCGATTAAAGTGGTCCCATTAGATTTACAATTAGTCTGCATCTTTAGTACACATTTAATGCCTAGGAATATAAAACATGTTGTAAGAGAATACAGGTCGTTTAAACAAATATTGCTTACTACAACCAAAGCTCTTTGAAGAGTCGTAATTTAAAATCAAATGGCAGAGCAAAAGATTTTAATTAATTTCACTGTTCAAGAAAGTAGTCCGCTCAGAAAGCGCGTTGTGACGGAGCACGTTCCGCGTTGTGCGAGAAGCGTTCCCTAAAGTAAAGAAAACGCGTTGTAGTGAAAACGCGTTATCGTGTGAACACGCGGGACAGACCCAGGTGTTGTGGGTTAACTCCCCGAGATAAACTTTCTTCCAACTTTGTGTTTTATACGCCTTGTGCTCCGCCAATTGTTGTTGTGAGCGTCGCTCCTCTGCCCTCTGTTGTTCATGGAGGGAGACTGCACCCCAGTGCCCAGTATCATCCTCCGCGAGCCTCTTCAAAATGCTGATCTTGACACCGCTGGAAGCAGTCATCGGCTTTGACCTCACCCCACAACAGTGCAATTTTAACAGCTCAACATCAAAACACAATGATGGGTCGCTTGCACCAATCGCACAACATCCCAGCATTGACTCTCAGCTGTTAAATTTTTATTTAAAGCTTTCGTGACTGCAGAGATTCATATTCTTGGTTCTTTCAAATTTTCTTGTTGTGGTTTTCACACCTGATGATGATTGCTTGTGTTGCAGTCAAAAGGTCGTGAGAATTTTATTGTTTTATATTTGTATTATTTTATTGTTTCCCTTCGACGTGACTTTCCCAAAAGAACCAAGAATATGAATCTTAGCTGTTTCTTGGTGTAGAGGGGGTCACGTGTGTCACCATAATTGCCCTTATCCTACAACTCGTGCTGCGTAATATTTTCCTTGCCATATTACCTGTGATACACATAATGAGGACAACCGGTAAGTCAAATGAAACCAGAGGTGGGAAACCTGTTCTTTATGATATTATTAATAAGCAATTTGAACACGACTTTTAGAAACACCGATGCAGCTATACACGTGCTAGATTGTCTAGAAATTCGGTTGATACTAATAGGGTTTATTTGCCAGTATTGTACATTATTTAAATTACTTTTGTTTGGGCGGCAGGGTGGTGCAGTGGTCACGCCCATGCATGACATCTTCTGAAGGACTGCCTGGCTTCGCTTTCCTCATTCTGGTCCCTTTCTCTGTATGGGTTTACTCCCATGGCAAAACAACAACAACATACAATGTAACTGGTACTAGCCAAACATCCAAATTACTCCTGCGAAAAGTTGGCAGGCCCCTCCTGAAAAAAGAGTCTTGAGACTCAGTGAGGCTTTCCCAGGGAAACAAGCCTACTAACAACATTGTTTCACTGCATGTGATAAATAAAGATTTTCAGTATTAAATCTCAGTGGCTGTTTACATTGAAACATCAAGTTACGTTCAAGTGATAATTGTAACTGGCACACAGAATTCCTTCACTTTGGCGCGAGGAACTACAGACGAGGGAAGGCGGCAGTCAAATGGTGAGCAGCTGGCAACAAATCCCCCCCCACCACTCCTGCCCATGCTCTGTGGTCCTCTTTATATAAATATGTTATCGGCCAATTAATGAGTTTCGATTTAAAGCTTTCGTGACTGCAAGGATTCATCTTCTTTGGTTCTCTCGGTAAAGTCACGTAGAATGAGAATGAAATAATAAATTGATCAAATAAAATAACACAATAATATTCTCACGACGTTTCGGCCACAACACAAGCGGTCTTCATCAGGTGAAGGGGACGAGACTGTCTGGAGGACAGCGCTGGAGTGAGAAAGCCATGCTGAGATCACGACCTTTAAGCTGTGTGAGAAGAAACAAAGCGCCTTGACAAAGGAATTAGCATATAATTTAGCATTGAAATGGCTGAGTGATTAGCTTGTGGTTTTACCCAATGCAGTCATTTCTGAGTACTTGTTTAGATTTGCACATTTTGATTCTGATGCCGGCACACATGTCCTCCTCATTCATTAATAACAACACGGGATTTTTTTTACATTATTTGTGAAGCATATAGAAATGCAGTTTTGGATAATACACCCGCAATATTAACTAGGGCGACTCCTGGGATCGAATCGCGAACCTCTGAAACAAGCGACAAATGCACAACCACTCGGGAAAGAAGATTTCTGTAAGGAGCGGTACAGTAAAATAGGCCTCAGCCTTCAATACGATATATATTAACATGATGTACTTACACGAGCAGTTACTTCAGTGCTCTTGTCACAGCACTGCACCCACAAAACTGAAGTCGTGTTGGAAGTCTGTCTCAGACTGCATGACAAAAGGATACAGCACATTCACTTGACAGGGAGACAGGTGTGAAACTTGTGTGCCTGAGCAACTGAGGATAGCTCAGCATTGTGGCCGTGTAAGGCAAATGCAGGGGAGGGGGAATATTGGTAAAAGGCTGATGCAGTGTCACTCTCAGGTGTGAACACAGCGACACGTACGTTGTGGCTGTGTGTCAGCAATTCCAGAACGCATTTAATTCAGAAAGTAAACCCCCTCAAGGGCAACAACAATACATACTTGAGGCAATCTTGATTTGAAGCTTTCGCGACTGCAGGAATCCAGACTCTTTGGTTCTTTCGGTAAAGTCACGTAAAATCGAGGAGGCCGCTTTCCTACCTTACAGTAACACGCTAATTTCTCACGTTAACATCACTAGCCCTGGCCACTTCTTTATGACCCATGGGCCACACACATTTCAAACCATTTAAAACAGTCTGCCTCAGCAGCACACCAAGGCTTTCCCACCTGATGACGGACGCTTGTGTTGCGCCCGAAACGTCGAGATTTATTTTATTTTATACCTACGTGACTTTACCGAAAGAACCAAAGAGTATAACTTGAGGCATCCAATAATAATAATACAATTCGCAGTCAACAAGCGACGCAATGCATACACACGTACACACACACACACGCTCGTACACGCAGGCACGGCACGTACGGAAATGCCCAGAGGTATGCTGGTGATACGGATGCCCAGATCGTGAATATCCGGAGCCCCGTATCGTTCCATGAGATGCTTCAGCAAGTCCGGCACCTTGAACCGTGCCATCACTCCTTTGCCTCGGGAGCTGCGGCTCTTGGCCACGAAGGTCCTAAACTCTGCCGCAAACAACAACAACAACACGAGCGGGTCACGCAGAGCGCATGCTAGGGGAGCAACGACGACGCATTGATTCGGACGTGATCATTCATCCTGAAGATCGCGATATGCACACCGGTTCGCGTGCGTAAGAATTTATGTTTTAGATTTGTATACGTTGTGTGTCATTGTTTCACATTGTCCAACACCCACCCACTCCAGTCACTAGAGCCGGCTGTGTTCACGTTTTAAAACAAGGCGTTGAATCTAGAATTTATTCACGAGCCCTCAATCGCGATAATCGATTGATTCGCGACATGGGTGGCTGGGGTGGCGCGTATCGCTTCTGTTTATGTCTGCAAGGAATCACTTGCTGAGCCTTCGTATCATTTCAAATACCAAATAAATTCATGCATCAGTAGCACTGGGACCTTGAAAAAGGAAAATAATCCGATAAGCGATGTTTCGGGCAATGATCCTTCTTCATATTGCATAGAAAGGTCAGAGAGATTGAGTGAACAATAAGAATTGGAAACTGCACTTCACAGCGATTACCGTGTTTCAAAAGTTATTAGGTAACCATTCATATGAACCTTATGGCGGCTCGCGCATAAACATTATATTATAATGTAAACATTATATTATATATATTATATAATATAATATTTATGTTATATGTCATATATAATGTAAACATTATATTATATATTATATATAATGTAACCATATTATATATAAACATTATATTATATATAATGTAAACATTATATTACATATAAACATTATATTACATATATTATATATAAACATTATATTATATATAATGTAAACATTACATTATATATTATATAATGTAAATATTATATTATATATAATGTAAACATATTATAATGTAAACATAAACTTTGCTCTTTTTCACCAATGGGTTTGAAGGATGGTGGCAAGTGTTGTCTTGTTAAACTATGCCTTTAAAACTGAAAACTACTTACCTACAGTAGCTCTATTTAAATACACTATCGAAAACATAATTTACTCCCCTCTGTCAATCATCGTGTTTCTCAGTGTGGATTTGTGAACACACTTGTTAAACGATACATAAAATAGTACGCGTTTTCAATGCACTGTTCATATTGTAAAATGCGTTTATTCCAATGTGACTCTACAGCAGTTGCAGAGCCGCACTTTTATATAATTCAGGTCAAAGCCAGATAAACAGTGGAGGATAAACATCGCATGAAGGCGGGGCAATTGTTGTGCAATCATTTCAGGTCAAATTTACAGGTGCGTTTTATTCATGCCACACAGGTAGAGAGTTGAGAGTGAAACCTGGCCCACTGGCATCGTGAATCATGGATCATGAGTCACCCGGACTTGTTGTGTTTGTTTATGGTTGCTATACAAGCCATCAAATCTACACCACGAAGAGAGTTGATGAACAAGTAGGAGAGTGTGTAACTGGATTACATTCATGTGCACAGGCGTTTCAGATGTGAATATAAAATAAGGTCGACTCAAACGCCACTCTTTAGGATTTGGCACACTCAATAACATTTTAATTGATAATGATAAATTAAGATCAACAAACCATAATCAAATGGGTCATGCATCGATGTACCAATTGTGGTTACGGACTGCTTAAGAAGAAAATGATGAATGCAGATTCGAATCGAGTTTAAACATGAATCTACACCATTTAAATATATTTTAAACAACCCGTTGCAAACATGACAGTAATTTGAAATGAAGCACTGTACATCAGAACAATTTGAAAGACGTTAGAGATTTGAAACTGTCCAAAAAGAAAGGAGGAAAATAAATGTATTTTTACATAATACAAGTTTTTTAGGTAAGATCACGTAAATATAAAAATGTCGGTAAACCCACCACCACCCGACGCAGCCAATTAGTAAGGTTTGTCACTTAAACAGAACATGCCAATTCGTTACTAGTACAGCACACCGGTTGTGTGTTAGAGAGCAAAGCCACAACATTAACAATCTGAGTACGACGTTTCGCCAGTAATTACAACCAGCGTCATCAGGAGGCAGCCAGATTTGTGGATTTTTAAATGTAGATTTATTTAAATCTAAATTTTAAAACATATAGAGAAACTGGAACATTATTATTACAGAATTTGGTGGGACACATGTCGAAAAGAGAATGACTCCAGCTTAGCTTGCAAGAACTAAGAGACACAGTGTGGCCATGTGGCCTTAATGAGAGAGACTGACTCCAGCTTAGCTTGCAAGAACTAAGAGACACTGTGTGGCCATGTGGCCTTAATGAGAGAGACTGACTCCACCTTAGCTTGCAAGAACTAAGAGACACAGTGTGGCCATGTGGCCTTAATGAGAGAGACTGACTCCAGCTTAGCTTGCAAGAACTAAGAGACAGTGTGGCCATGTGGCCTTAATGAGAGAGACTGACTCCAGCTTAGCTTGCAAGAACTAAGAGACACACTGTGGCCATGTGGCCTTAATGAGAGACACTAACTCCAGCTTAGCTTGCAAGAACTAAGAGACACAGTGTGGCCATGTGGCCTTAATGAGAGAGACTGACTCCAGCTTAGCTTGCAAGAACTAAGAGACACAGTGTGGCCATGTGGCCTTAATGAGAGACACTAACTCCAGCTTAGCTTGCAAGAACTAAGAGACACAGTGTGGCCATGTGGCCTTAATGAGAGACACTAACTCCAGCTTAACTTGCAAGAACTAAGAGACACAGTGTGGCCATGTGGCCTTAATGAGAGAGACTGACTCCAGCTTAGCTTGCAAGAACTAAGAGACACAGTGTGACCATGTGGCCTTAATGAGAGACTGACTCCAGCTTAGCTTGCAAGAACTAAGAGACGCTGTGTGGCCATGTGGCCTTAATGAGAGAGACTGACTCAAGCTTAGCTTGCAAGAACTAAGAGACACAGTGTGGCCATGTGGCCTTAATGAGAGAGACTCACTCCAGCTTAGCTTGCAAGAACTAAGAGACACAGTGTGGCCATGTGGCCTTAATGAGAGAGACTGACTCAAGCTTATCTTGCAAGAACTAAGAGACACAGTGTGGCCATGTGGCCTTAATGAGAGAGACCGGCAGAACAAAGGTTGACGTTGGAATGAAGACAAATGGACGAGGAAGGACACGGACTGCGTTTCACGCATCGCCGAGTGCGTCTCGAAACCTTACCACGCCTACATATATTAACGGACATCGATTAAAGTGGTCCCATTAGATTTACAATTAGTCTGAATCTTTAGTACACATTTAATGCCTAGGAATATAAAACATGTTGTAAGAGAATACAGGTTGTTTAAACAAATTCAAATATTGCTTACTACAACCAAAGCTCATTGAAGAGTCGTAATTTAAAATGAAATTGGCAGAGCAAAAGATTTTAATTAATTTCACTGCTTCCATTATAACATTAACGAACCTGTGGTGGGCCCATTGCTTGCATATTAAACACTCAACACGAGTCATTGTTATTGACTTCTTGACGTTTCAGTGGCACATATCGCACAATATATACACAATTTTGCCATCTTCTTTGGTTCTTTCGGTAAAGTCACGTAGAATAAGATAAAATAATAAATTGATAAAATAAAATAACAATATTCTCACGACGTTTCGGCCACAACACAAGTGGCCTTCATCAGACAGTCTCGTCCCCTTCACCTGATGAAGGCCGCTTGTGTTGTGGCCGAAACGTCGTGAGAATATTATTGTGTTATTTTATTTTATCAATTTATTATTTTATTCTCATTCTACGTGACTTTACCGAAAGAACCAAAGAAGATGAATCCTTGCAGTCACGAAAGCTTTAAATCTAAATTTTGCCATCGTCTGTTTAGCAAGATATCGTCGCCAGAACATTTATCTTAAGTGCATTATTCCTGACCAAATGTTAACGATTAACAAAAGCACAATAATTAAGGTTGCGCATAAAAACCTCACACGAGGCGAAAAAGCCCTCAAGGGCCCATAAACTACAATCGCGTTTAAACACATAAACTGTACGTATATATCAATGCACACATTGTGTAGCAGCATGATTATTATTAAACTCACCTTTAATAACGAGGCACATAAACACGAGTAAAAGTGTCAATATTAATGTGCCACTGTACACGACGTGACGTAACTGAGGCCCTCCCCCCCCCCACGGTGAACGGTGACGCAACGCGTACAGTGCCCGCGTCACGGATTGGCGCCTCGCGTGCACAGAGCGAGGCAGCAGCAGCAGCAGAGCCAGAGGGGGGGCGGCGTTGCCTAGGCGACGTCGGCACCCTCACGATCGACTCCACGGACAAGCTGTGTGTCACGTGGTGACGCCCACACCACCAACACCACCCGCCCCTTACTGGACGTCTGTGAACAAGAGCTTCATAGCGCTTCGGATTTCTCCAGGGTCGATACAGCGTGCGCGGCACCTGTACGCGGCGAGTCCTCGTTTAACGCGGTAGATGCGTTCCTGAAAAGTGCCGCGTTAAGCGGAAACTATTTTCCTCCCGTAAATAATAATAATGTCCACGCACGGTAAGATGGGGGTCCAAATAACTTGAGGGGACGCCGCCGCGTTACCGTCTCATCTCGCTCAACCGCGCAGCTCAAGAAAGTAGTCCGCTCAGAAAGCGCGTTGTGACGGAGAAAACGCGTTGTAGTGAAAACGCGTTATCGTGTGAACACGCGGGACAGACCCAGGTGTTGTGGGTTAACTCCCCGAGATAAACTTTCTTCCAAATTTGCGTTTCATACGCCCGGCGCTCCGCCAATAATTGTTGTGAGCGTCGCTCCTCTGCCCTCTGTTGTTCATGGAGGGAGACTGCACCCCAGTGCCCAGTATCATCCTCCGCGAGCCTCTTCAAAATGCTGATCTTGACACCGCTGGAAGCAGTCATCGGCCTTGACCTCACCTCACAACAGTGCAATTTTAATAGCTCAACATCAAAACACAATGATGGGTCGCTTGCACCAATCGCACAACATCCCAGCATTGACTCTCAGCTGTTAAATTTTGATTTAAAGCTTTAGTGACTGCAGAGATTCATATTCTTGGTTCTTTCAAATTTTCTTGTTGTGGTTTTCACACCTGATGATGATTGCTTGTGTTGCAGTCAAAAGGTCGTGAGAATTTTATTGTTTTATATTTGTATTATTTTATTGTTTCCCTTCGAGGTGACTTTCCCGAAAGAACCAAGAATATGAATCTTAGCTGTTTCTTGTGTAGAGGGGGTCACGTGTGTCACCATAATTGCCCTAATCCTACAACTCGTGCTGCGTAATATTTTCCTTTCCATATTACCTGTGACACATAATGAGGACAACCGGTAATCCAAATGAAACCAGAGGTGGGAAATCTGTTCTTTATATTATTAATTTCAGGCAATGTGAACACGACTTTTAGAAACACCGATGCAGCTATACACGTGCCATATTGGCCAGAAATTCAGTTGATACTAATAGGGTGTATTTGCCAGTATTGTACATTATTTAAATTACTTTTGTTTGGGCGGCAGGGTGGTGCAGTGGTCACGCCCGTGCATGACATCTTCTGAAGGACTGCCTGGCTTCGCTTTCCTCATTCTGGTCCCTTTCTCTGCATGGGTTTACTCCCATGGCAAAACAACAACAACATACAATGTAACTGGTACTAGCCAAACATCCAAATTACTCCTGCGAAAAGTTGGCAGGCCCCTCCTGAAAAAGAGTCTTGAGACTCAGTGAGGCTTTCCCAGGGAAACAAGCCTACTAACAACATTGTTTCACTGCATGTGAAAAATAAAGATTTTCAGGATTAAATCTCAGTGGCTGTTTACATTGAAACATCAAGTTACATTCAAGTGATAATTGTAACTGGCACACAGAATTCCTTCACTTTGGCGCGAGGAACTACAGACGAGGGAAGGCGGCAGTCAAATGGTGAGCAGCTGGCAACAAATCCCCCCCCCACCACTCCTGCCCATGCTCTGTGGTCCTCTTTATATAAAGATGTTATCGGACAATTAATGAGAGTTTGTACTCTTTGGTTGTTTAGGTAAAGTCGCGTAGGTAGAACAAATAATAATGGATCACGACGTTTCAATCGCCACACAAGCAATCGATGATTATTTTTTATTAGTTTTTTCTACTTACGTGACTTTACCGAAAGAACCAAAGAGTAAGGATTCCTGCAGTCACGACAGCTTCAAATCAAGATTAATGAGTGTTTACATGTGGGAGGAAATCGGAGCATCTGGAGAAATCCAAGCAAATAAGGGGCCAACGCTCTATCACAAATCTACACATGGAACAGGCGGAGTCCACATCTCTACCTCCTTGACGACCAAGGGGTGGGAGTTGTCGCAACATTGTTGTGATCCACCAACCCTCACCTCCACGTAGTCGTGGATTACAGGCATACATAGCCACCACAACCATCCGGCTAAAGTAGCTGTAATGCACATCTAAAATTCTACAAAAGTTGATGGGGTAAAGGTCGTAGGTCAATTGGTTTGATTTCTATGCGCATTAACCAGTCTCTAACGTATGCACATTTAGATTCGCATTCGGCCGCCAATGGAACAGGTGGTGTCCAAAAGCAAAGTGGATGTACTGATTATATCTTCATTGCGGGACTCATCCAGCAGTGGATTGACATGGGCTTCAGGTATCCACGTGTGGACGGGCAATGAACACTGGGGCCACCTGGCGGTAAATGTTTGCCGGTGCACATTGGGACCGGCTCACACGTCACTGGCCCCAGGCAGCCCCCAGCCACTGGCGTGCAACACAGCGAAGGGAATCTCCCACCAATGAGAACCACGCACAACCCAGGGTGCAGTCCTATAACTTGGACTTGCAAACACAACAAAACCCATAGCCGCCAACCCACACGGTTTACCCGTATTCTGTTGGGGGAAAGTGAGTTGTCAGGTCCATACGGCAGACGGCCGTTTCAATACGGGCAACATTTTTGTTAAGTTTATTTGTGTGTTTCTCCCTTGTCATGGGACTTATAAGGGGCACGGGGTGACCAACAAGGTCTGAATTGTTCTGTAATAAGGTAGGCACTGATGAGGGGTTGACAGCGATGCAAACCCCACACAATACAAAACGCCAAGCGGCCAGCAACAATAAAAAATAATAATACATAACTGTCCAATGAGTAATTAGATAATTAAGATCAAAGAAACGCGTTCCTTAAATTGATCAAGTTTATTGTTGCAAGAGTTTGGGAAAACAGGAAGACCGGGTGTGGATTCCAGAGTGGAGCAGTGCAAACTGATAAAGCTGAAAAGAAGAGTGAGGTGACCTGCATAGTGGTGAGCGGGTGGGTGAGTAAATGGGTGAGTGTTTGAGTAAAAGAGTTGAGGAGTGTGTGATAGGGTGATTGAGTCAGTGATCAGATGCGTGAGTGACTGGATGAGTGGGTGACTGGATGAGTGGGTGACTGGATGAGTGGGTGAGAGGATGCGTAGGTGATAGGATGATTGTGTGGTTGACTGGATGAGTGGGTGACTGAATGAGTGGGTGAGTGGATGAGTGCGTGATTGAATGGGTGACTGGATGAGTGGGTGACTGGATGAGTGGGTGACTGGATGAATGGGTGACTGGATGAGTGGGTGACTGGATGAATGGGTGACTGAATGAGTGGGTGATTGGATGAGTGAGTGATAGGATGATTTACTGAGTGACTAGCTGAGTGTGTGATTGAATTAGTGACGAGATGAGTGTGTGATAGGGTGATTGAGTGAGTGGGTGACTGGATGATAGGGTGATTGCGTGGGCGACTGGATGCGTGGGTGACTGGATGAGTGTGTGATAGGGTGATTGAGTTAGTGACTGGATGAGTGGGTGACCGAGTTGTTTAGTTGAGTGCGTTCTTGTGAACTGCAGTGAGGCGCGGTGGTTGAACGCGGAGTGGATGAGACGAAGCGGTCAAAGTGTCTGGTAGACCGAGTCCCTTAAGGTGGGTGGAGGGGGGAATCAACGAGGGGAAGTTCACTGCAACATTCACCACGGTGGTGCTAGTAGTCGCAGCGAAAAAAAGTGATACAGGGCTGACTGAATGAAGGTTGAGGCGAGGATGCAAGGTGGTGTAGAGGAGGCGAAGAGGAGGGTAGAGGAGGTGAGGTGGTGAGGAGGCGTAGAGGAGGGTGCCCCGCTCTTGGCGTTGATCTTGGTGAACACGTGTCCGCGCCCCGTCTCGTAGCTCTGCCCGGTGCTGATGCAGCCTCCACCGGCCGCAGTGCCCAGCGGCCTCGCCGAGTCCGTGCCCAGCTCCGCTCTGAGCAAGCTCTCCATTGCACGCTGTCTGCTCGCAGCGACAAACACAACGTTAAACTCCCCCCCCCCCGTCCCGTGTGGCCTCTAACACAGGGGTCCTCAACCCCCGGGTTGCAAGAGCACTTGCTTCAAGTACATATAAACCCACTTTTTTGTGTAGATATGTAGATGACACTTTGGTTGTCTGGCGACATGGTAAGGATACACTTAATGAATGAATGTCTAAATCATCTCAATTCACAAAAACCGGCCATCCAGTTCACCATGGAAATGGAGGTGAATAACACACTCCCTTTCCTGGATATTTTGCTCGGACGAGGCCTAAATGGTAAAGTAACACACACAGCGTTTACCGAAAGGGAACACATACTGATGCCTATCTGAATGCAGATTGGCATCATCACCCCGCACAGAAATCCTTTCTCAACAAGATGCTCATACATCTGGCTAAAACAGTGTCAGATGGTCAAAGTCTGAGGAGAGAGATTAAACATGTCAAAGAAACGTTACGATTGAATGTCTACAAAAATGCTCAAATTAACAGAGCAGTGAATGCTAAACCAAGATCAAACAGCAATACTGCTGAATCAGGTTATTAAACAATTAAAATACCATATATCGTGGGAGAAACTGACAAATTAGCTAGTAGTCGCAGCTAAAAAAAAAAAAAGTGATACATTAATGACAGGGCTGAATGAATGAAGGTTGAGGCAAGGATGCAGGGTTGTGTAGAGGAGGCGAAGAGGAGGGTAGAGGAGGTGAGGTGGTGAGGTGTTGAGGTGGCGTGGTGAGGAGGTGAGGTGGCGTGGTGAGGAGGTGAGGTGGCGTGGTGAGGAGGTGAGGTGGCGTGGTGAGGAGGTGAGGTGGCGTGGTGAGGTGGCGTGGTGAGGAGGCGTAGAGGAGGCGAGGAGAAGGGTAGAGGAGGTGAGGTGGTGAGGAGGCGTAGAGGAGGCGTAGAGGAGGGTGCCCCGCTCTTGGCGTTGATCTTGGTGAACACGTGTCCGCGCCCCGTCTCGTAGCTCTGCCCGGTGCTGATGCAGCCTCCACCGGCCGAAGCGCCCAGCGTCCTCGCCGAGTCCGTGCCCAGCTCCGCTCTGAGCAAGCTCTCCATTGCGCGCTATCTGCTCGCAGCAACAGACACAACGATAAACTCCCCCCCCCCCCCCCCCGGTCCCGTGTGGCCTCTAAATACTTATTTCCTTAGGAGAGGTGATTTATCGGACAAGGCCTAAATGGTAAAATAACACACACAGCGTTTACCAAAAGGGAACGCATACTGATGCCTATCTGAATGCAGATTCGCATCATCACCCCGTACAGAAAACCTCTCTCATCAAGATGCTCATACATCTGGCTAAAACAGTGTCAGATGGTGAATGTCTGGGGAGAGAGATTGAACATGTCAAAGAAACGCTACGATTGAATGTCTACAATAATGCTCAAATTAACAGCAATGAATGCTAAACCAAGATCGAACAGCAATACTGCTGAATCAGGTTATTAAACAATTAAAATACCATATATCGTGGGAGTAATTGAGAAATTAGCTCGAGTTTTGGAAAAGCAAAAAGCTAAACATCTAAGTAAGATTTGGCATGGTACACAAAATTCAAAATATAGTATCTTGTACTTAAGATGAATTGCCTAAGTTGTCAACGGATGGTGTGTATCGGATTAATGGCTTATGTGGCAGATGTTATATTGGACAGATGAGACGTAACATTAGCGTAAGACTAAAAGAACACCAAATAAATATTAAACACTCTCAAACATAACTGTTGGAAGTTGCAGAACATGTTTGCCAACAAGGACACCTAATGTATTTTGATAACGATGAAGTGGTGTAAAACTCATTATTACTGGCCAAGACTAATTCGAGAATCCATTGAAACTGAGAAAATTTGTATTATTTTAACCTCTCTGACAGCTACAGGCTTAGTGCGGCCTGGAAGCGTATTATTAAGTTATTGTGATTGTAAGATGAGGAGATGAAGGCAGAAGAAGAAGACGTTAGGCGATGTGGTGATGCGGTCGAACGTGGTGGCCCGAGGAGCGGAAGGAGAGATGGCGCGGGACGGGGCGGTGTGGAGAAGGTGGCAAGGACGGTGGACCCCACGTGAGTGGAACAAACGCGTGGAGGAAGAAGACATCTCTCATTTATCATTACTTATAGAGGAAACATACTAATTAAATGATTACTAATCAATTATATAATTTCAATAATCCCCCTCCCCGCCTCTGATTTCTGCACCTGATGGGTTCAGTGATGACATCGCCTTTCTCTATTTAAGACCGGAAGCAGGGGGATGGCTTCACTATTCTGGCAAATCGCCCGATGATGCTGGATGTAATTACCAGTGAAACGTCGTACTCATCTTGTGGATTTACTCTCCAAAACACCGGTGGGCTGAAGTAGTAACTAAGTGGAGTTTTGTTTACGTGACAAATTCCTTACTAATTGGCTGTGTCAGGTAGTGTAGGGTTATGACACATTTATATTTACACGATCTAACCCAAAAACCTTTGTTATGAAATTAGGACAATTTATTAAATATATTGTATACCAGAAAATACAGCAATTGACTAAAAATATACGGCAATAGATGTAACCTCGCAGCAGTGAACGTAACGAAATTTCATCATGGAAATGTCCGCTGCACAAAACCTTGCATTCATCGCCCCACACGTGGTACCTCAGCCTCAGGATGAAATAAATCATCAGGGAGTTCTCCGTGAGCATCGTGCGCGCTCCAAATCCAGAGTTGAGCCGTGGTCTCGGCACCCAGCCAGCCGCCTTCTCTTCTTGGGGCAGTCGGAGTCCAGCGCGCTATCGAAGGGCACGTGGTGAACGCTCAGGACGTGTCTCTTGAGCTTCGACTTCTGCGTCGCTCCGTACGAGCAGTCACTGCACGGGAAGGGCTTTTCCTCTGGAACACAAGACATCCACCGTTGAGCACACGCACGTGCTAATACATAATTTATTTATCACCATGCAGTGGATGCCATAGCATTACTATGTATATGGGACGTTTTATCAATCACGGTTGCTGACCACAGGCCCAAAGGCCCAAAATGCCAAATGGCCAGCAACAAATACCTCCGATTAGCACGGTTGGCTACGTATGGTACGAAAGAAGTTCAACATACGTACAAATAGTAGAAAAGCAAGATACTGATTTCCTGAAAAATATCACGCGACATCAGAAGTGTTTGCTGGAAGAAGTTTGGTAACTGGATAAGACCATCAATGAGAAGCCAGTTTAATCATGGCTCGGTGACTGAAACCCAGAGTTTCACGGTTTAACCCAACATCCGAGCAGCACCACATCAGATCTCTAGACTCCTCAGCGCAGGCATACAGATATGGTCAACATATGCGTACATTAACTAATTTGTGAAATTATGAATTACATCCAAATGAAATGTAGTGTGTGCATTACTAGGACGTACCTAAAGGTGCCAGGTTGGGTTCATCCACCTTGGGGATGCTCTGCTCCACGCAGCCTCCTGCTTCCGTGCAGTCCATCCTCTTGATGTCCGAATTCTGGCTGTTGCTACTGCTGCAATTGGTGACGCTGGTGGTGGTCTTTTTTCTTTTAATGGACTTAGGTCTACTTCGCTTTTCCTTCTTCTTCTGCTGCAAGGCCATCAACACTTTCATGCTCGTAATAGGATCGAGAGCAGCGTATGGTTTATTCTCACTGACTGGTGAAGCAGTTTGTTGATGTGGAACTAGGCCAAAGCATTCAAGAAAATTGGATTTCATGTCATTTATCTTAACGCCGCTATCTTTTGTCGAAGTGTAATCATGTTCAGGCTTCGGTCTGTACAAGAACTGTGGGTGAAGACTTTCATGAGTTTTCAGGATTTCAATAGGACTTAAAAATCCGCAGACTGAGCACATCTCATAGGGCGACGGTGGATTCAACACCGCATTGGCAAAACTGCTGTTATTCACCAAGCCTGGTGCACCCTTGATCATATAATCCTTTTCGTGGCTCTTCAAATGCCTTTTGAATTTTCCTGGCTGATCAAACCTTTGTCCACATATGCCGCACCATTGCTCATGGGTCTCCTTATGCGTTCTTACGTGGGCTTCTAGGCACCATGCCAGCTGGAATTTTTTCCCACAGACGTCACAAGAGATTAGTTTTTTAGCTCTCGTAACTCTACCGGATTGAGGTAGGGTTGAGACGGGTGCTGGTGAAGTGCCATCGCTGGTAAAGGCAATTCTCCCAGCACCACCATGACTCGCCGCCGAATTGCTCTCACACATCTGAAACAAAAGACAAAGGTCACGCGCATGACACCCGTGTCACGAGTGTACTCACAAAGGCATACTTAAGGTGACATAAGATTCATATATACTGCAACTAATTATACCAGAACTCCACAATATTGCAGTTCCTATCATGTACGATTTTACCCTCTTATCCACCCAAGTAATATTTTGTTTCTAAACAACATGACTAACTACCTCCAATTTCCTAATGTTACCCACCCAATAGGCCTTTCTGTATATACGCACTAACAATATAATGATGGCACCACACGTTCACTCCACTATTCACAACACTCGCAATCTCCATATAAGATTGTAATATAATTTCTGTACGAGGGCCCGTCAAAAAGTTTTGAGAATGGACACTTTTTTACAAAAAACTACGTAAAATAGTCTTCATTAAAAGTACAGTATAGTACTATTAATGGCACTTATAAGTGAACGTCATTATCTCTCATGCTAAAATTACAATGTTAACTAGTTACCCAGGAAAGCTTCATTGAGTCTAAGTACTGCATTTTCAGAAAGGTCCCATTGCATTGAGATGTTTGTGTGAGTGGAACCCAGAGAGACCCCACCTTGCATATTGGGAAATAACACAACTCCACACAGATGGATTCAACCCACAAGCTCAAAGCATTCCCTGTTCAACAAAGTACTCAGTGTAATGTTTAATATAATTTATTTGGTGATATATAGTATCGTAATTGTATAGTGAATCTACAGCAGTGTGGTATACAGTAGGTTTGGTAAAATAATACATAGTGTAATATTACAAGTCTAATATTATTATAATCTAACGTATAGGGTAGTGTATAGTAACTCAGTGTATAATTCAATGTTGTGGTCTGTCTATGCCAGTTTATAATAAAAAATATTATTTGGAGGCATATTATAATATTTTTTGCGACATAGAAGTGTAATGTATAATAACTTATTGTTAGTAGCTCAGCTTAGTGGAGAATATATTGAGTACATTGATTATATTGATGTAGTTTATATTTAGTTCTTTCACATCGGTTTATTGTATGATAGTTGGGTAGTTGCAGTTCTTTAGCATCAATATACTAAATGCCTCTGTTGATATGTAAACTCTGACTTTAACATAACTACTTCCGTGACCAGTTACATGCTAATTCCTCACATTAACATCATGCTAATCTCCCAGTTACATGCTAATTTCTGACTTTAACATCCTGCTAATCTATCACATTAACACAGCTACTTCAATGCTAAATTATTCTGTTGATATGTAAACTCTTTTGGCAAGGCGCTCTGCTCCTCCCACCCAGCTTAAAATACGCTGCCAAGCTTAGCAGTGTTCATTGGAGCGCTGTCTTTCCGACAGTTCTGTTTCTTCACCTGAGGACGGCTGCTTGTGTTGTGGCCGAAACGTCGTGAGAATTAAATTTTATTATGTTTTATTTTATTATTTCCCTTCTACGTGACTTTACCGAAAGAACCAAGAAGATGAATCTCTGCAGTCACGAAAGCTTTAAATCGAAATTTATTCAAATCAAGTTGTTTTCTTTTTACCACAGTACTTTATGGAATCCTCAAGAATAAATGCATTTTTAGAAGTATTAAACTACACTTGAAGATGTGTGAGAATGTAATTCTGCAGATGCAAGCACAGGAAAACTCGTATCTGCATATACAAGTTTCTGGGCCTCCTCACTTCACCAAACCCGCATTGACCGGCATGGTGAAGTATGGTTAAACAACTCCCACGAACGGCATGGTGTGGGGGAGGCCTCTATCAAAACGCTGGATCGACAAAGGGCTGATACATGTCACGACATTGTACGTTAAGATCGTTCTCTCGTCAGCACAAGCCGTCTATGTGGACAATAGAGGGCACGACACACGTGTACACGATGGTTGTGTGCGTATATTCAGCGTGTGTATCACGTCATAATTATACAAGGTCGCGATTATGCTCAAAACGAACCAAATATATAACATCACGAATAACTTTGGAGGTCTCCAGAGCCTGAACAACATTTGAAGTAGACACTGACCCTTGTCACGAGTTCTTATGAACTATAAACTAAACTATAAACTATTTCTATTTAACCAGGTAAGGCCCACTGAGCTATATAACTCTTATCAGAAGCGACCTGGACACAAATGATAGCTCAACGAAAGTGGCTTATCATGTGGACATTTATAGCAGTCAAGTACTCTAAACTCACGTTTCTAAATGTGGAGGGGAAAACCGAAGGACCAGGAGAAGAATCTACGCGACCACAGGGGAAAAAAAATAAACAAATACAGAGCAGGCGTCAGGGTCTCGATGGAACCTCCACGCTGCTGTAGGCCTAGCGAGGTAGTTAACATCTCGACACCGCGGCGCCCCTTATTAAAAGCTTAGCCATGTCTAGCAAGGTTATTGACTCATTTCACTCGACTCACGGCACCACAAGTAATGTATTAAACAAATAAAACAATAATAAAGTAGAGAGGCGCTACTTACATTTAACAATGTTGTTGTTAACTTTAAAAGGAGCGCGCTTCCCTCTGGCTTGCAGTCCGGCGTTCGCGGTCTCCACTTCCTAGATAAGCCACGCCCGTCGCGGCTATGCCCCGCCCACTGTCGTGCAAGCCACGCCCCCGCGGATCGGGCCAAGCTCATCCCACGGTGAAAGCCCCACATCCTCAATCGGAATCTTTATTTACAGACAGTCCTCGACTTACGAACGCCCAAATTACAAACAGCCGCCCTTCAGAACCAACTGGCATGAAATATAAATTATTTTATATCGCCTGAAAACGCGAACTCGCGCTTGTGAGTGAGTGCGCGTACGTGAGTGTGAGCAGGGGGCACAGGTGGTGCATCAGCCAGTCATCTCAGTCATCTCAGTCAGTCGACCCGTGGCACCACCTGGGTCTGCCCCGTGACCTGCCAGCGGGCGTTCGACACTTCACGCGGCCTCAAGGTGCACATGGCCTGGCACAAGCGTCGTGGTGACGTCACCGCCACTTAGTGGCGAATGGCTGTTGTTGTTGTGAGACAGTGAGAGAGTGTGAGGTCGACTTAGCCTCAGATGAGTTCCTGGTGCGGTGTGGAGTGAACATCGCTACTGGGGGAGACAAAGGCGACCGTGGAGGAGAATCCTCCAGGTGCTCACTGATACACTCACCAACTTTACCTCACCAATTACACCTCACCCACCTCACCACCCCAATTACACCTCACCCACCTCACCACCCCAATTACACCTCACCAACCTAACCTCACCAATTACACCTCACCAATCACACCACACTCACCTCACTCACCAAACACCAACTCCACTAACCGCACAAATGGCACTCATCACACCTACTACACTCATCTCACCCACTACATTCACCACACCAACCACTACATTCACCAAACCAACCACTACATTCACCACACCAACCACTACATTCACCACACCACCCACTACATTCACCACACCACCCACTACATTCACCACACCAACCACACAGTCACCACACCACCCACTACATTCACCACACCAACCACTACATTCACCACACCAACCACTACATTCACCACACCAACCACTACATTCACCACACCACCCACTACATTCACTACACCAACCACTACATTCACCACACCAACCGCTACATTCACTACACGAACCACTACATTCACCACACCAACCACTACATTCACCACACCACCCACTACGTTCACCACACCACCCACTACATTCACCAAACCAACCACTACATTCACCACACCAACCACTACATTCACCACACCACCCACTACATTCACCACACCAACCACACAGTCACCAGACTGACTGCACCCATCTCATCCACAGCACCAACCTCATTCATCTCACCAATCAAAACTCATCTCAACGACCGCAATTCACCACCTTCCATGCTGCCATCTACATCAGTGGCCAGCAGATGGCAGCATCTACAGGCCACATTCTTGGCCAGTCGATGGCAGCATGGAACGGAGGTTACCGAGCAATCTATAAACGTACGATATTTATTTTGGCTCTCTACGAGGCGTGGTATCTCAGGTAGGTCTGGTTACTCACACGTACATATTATTTGGTGAGGAATTGGCAAGACGTCCCAAGCAGAATCCTAAAAATTAGAGACTCAACAAGGCATCTGTGGATGAAGTCAGGCCCGTGTCTGTCTGCTCGATTATTTCATATCTGTCAACCCCTTATCAGGGCCGAGCTTATCACAGACCAATTCAGACTTTATTGGTCACCCCGTGTACTTATAAATCTCAACGTAGTGAAAACGCGTTATCGTGTGAACACGCGGGACAGACCCAGGTGTTGTGGGTTAACTCCCCGAGATAAACTTTCTTCCAACTTTTATACGCCCGGCGCTGCGCCAATAATTGTTGTGAGTGTCGCTCCTCTGCCCTCTGTTGTTCATGGAGGGAGACTGCACCCCAGTGCCCAGTATCATCCTCCGCGAGCCTCTTCAAAATGCTGATCTTGACACCGCTGGAAGCAGTCATCGGCCTTGACCTCACCTCACAACAGTGCAATTTTAACAGCTCAACATCAAAACACAATGATGGGTCGCTTGCACCAATCGCACAACATCCCAGCATTGACTCTCAGCTGTTACTTGTGTAGAGGGGGTCACGTGTGTCACCATAATTGCCCTAATCCTACAACTCGTGCTGCGTAATATTTTCCTTGCCATATTACCTGTGACACACATAATGAGGACAACCGGTAAGTCAAATGAAACCAGAGGTGGGAAACCTGTTCTTTATAATATTTTAAATAGGCAATTTGAACACGACTTTTAGAAACACCGATGCAGCTATACACGTGCCACATTATCCAGAAATTCAGTTGATACTAATAGGGTTTATTTGCCAGTATTGTACATAATTTAAATTATATTTGTTTGGGCGGCAGGGTGGTGCAGTGGTCATGCCCGTGCATGACATCTTCTGAAGGACTGCCTGGCTTCGCTTTCCTCATTCTGGTCCCTTTCTCTGTATGGGTTTACTCCCATAGCAAAACAACAACATACAATGTAACTGGTACTAGCCAAACATCCAAATTACTCCTGCGAAAAGTTGTCAGGCCCCTCCTGAACAAGAGTCTTGAGACTCAGTGAGATTGCTTGTGTGGCGATCGAAACGTCGTGATCCATTATTATTTTTTCTACCTACGTGACTTTACCGAAAGAACCAAAGAGTAAGGATTCCTGCAGTCACGAAAGCTTGAAATCAAGATTAATGAGTGTTTACATGTGGGAGGAAATCGGAGCACCTGGAGAAATCCAAGCAAATGGGGGGGGGGGGGGGGGGGGGGCAACGCTCTATCACAAATCTACAGATGGAACAGGCGGAGTCCACATTATTCCACACTGCCTTCTCTACCTCCTTGACGACCAAGATTCATATTCTTGGTTCTTTCGGTAAAGTCACGTAGATTTGAAAATAAAAAGAAAATAATTAAATGAAAATCATGAATTGTTATTATTATATTTTGATTTAAAGCTTTCGTGACTGCAGTGATTCATATTATTGGTTCTTTCAGCAAAGTCACGTAGAAGGGAAACAATAAAATAAAATAAATATTTTTTAAAATAGTATTTTAAATTTTACTTTTCTTTTATTATTTATATTTTCTATCTACGTGACTTTACCCAAAGAACTAGAAATATAGCGTGTAGATTCTGCCAATTTAAAAATACAAAAAAATAAATGGAAAATAATAAAAGCTTTTATTATTTTCAATTTATTATTTTAAAATCAAAATTTTGTTTCATTTTTTTTTTATCTCTGTGACTTTACCGAAAGAACCAAGAATATGAATGTGGGTTTTTTGCTTTTATTATTTTCCATTTCACACTTTTTACTTGATTTGATTTGATTATTTTTTTTATTTTCTATCGACGTGACTTTACCGATAGAACCAAGAATATGGCGTGTAGATGCTGCCAATTTAAAAATTAAAATAGATTGAAAATAATCAAAATCCAGATTCATATTCTTGGTTATTTCGGTAAAGCCATGTAGGTTGAAAATAAAAATAATAAAATTAAAAAAACAAAAGATAAATGGAAAATAATGAAAGCTTTTATTATTTTAAATTTATTATTTTAATTTGTCATTTTTTTAAATTGGCAGAATCTACACGCCATATTCTTGGTTCTTTCGGTAAAGTAACGTAGATTTGAAAATGAAAATAATAGAATTAAATGAAAAAATACTAAATCATGAATTATTATTTTTTTACTTTTCTTTATTATTTATATTTTACCCAAAGAACCAAGAATCTGGCGTGTAGATGCTGCCACCTGCCAACGTTGTTGGCCACGAGATGGCAGCATCTACACGCCATATTATTGCTTCCTTCGGTAACGTCACGTAGAAAGAAAATAATAATAAAATTAAAAAATGAAAATTATTAAAGCTTTTATTATTTTCAATTTATTATTTGTATTTTTAAATTAAATTATATTATTTTTAAATCTACGTGACTTTAACGAAAAAAACAAGAATTCGGCGTGTAGATGTTGCCACCTGCCGGCCACCAACGTGGCGTGTAGATTCTGCCAATTTAAAAATTACAATAATAAATTGAATATAACAAAAGCTTAAATAATATTAAAAGCTTTTATTCAATTGATTATTTTAAAATTGTATTTTTTTTTATCTCCGTGACTTTACCGAAAGAACCAAGAATATGAATGTGGGTTTTTTTGCTTTTATTATTTAAAATTTCACATTTTTATTTGATTTGATAATTTTTTATTTTCTATGGACGTGACTTTACCGAAAGAACCAAGAATATGAATTCCTGAAGTCACGAAAGTTTTAAGTCACAATCTACACCCAACAATGGTGGCCAGCAGATGGCAGCATCTACACGCCAGATTATTGCTTCCTTCGGTAAAGTCATAATACTGGTAGGAACGAAGTTGTAAACTGAGTGTACCAGCCTGCAATAGATTAATGTGTCCGTCCGTCCCCTTTCAATACTTTAACGAAGTGAAATCTCGTGCTGTTGGGTGTAAAATCAGCAATAGGCAGCGCAGAGACTTGCCCTACCAGCCCACCCTGCAGGGACCTGTTAATAAAATTAAAATAATAAATTTAAAATAATAAAAGCTTTTATTTTGAATGTATTATAAAATAATAAAAGCATTTATTATTTTCAATTTGTTATTTTTATTTTATTTTTTTGTATTTTAAAATTTCAAATAATAAATTGAAAATAATAAAGCTTTTATTAGTTTAAATATTATAATTTATATTTTTAAATTAAATTTAATTATTTTTATTTTCAAATCTACGTGACTTTACCTGAAGAACCAAGAATATGGCGTGTAGATTCTGCCAATTTAAAAAAATTAAATAATAAAAATTAAATAATAAAAGCTTTCATTATTTCTATTTTCTTGTATTTTTAATTCAAAAAGCTTTTAGTATAGCTTTTATTATAATATCATAATATTATAATCAAAGCTTTTATTATAATAAAAGCTTTTATTATTTTAGGATTCTCCTCCACGGCGGCCTTTGTCTCCCCCAGTAGCGATGTATACGACACACCGCACCAGGTACTCATCTGAGGCTGAGTCGACCTCACACTCTCTTACTGTCTCAAAACAACAACCGCCATGCGCCACTAAGTGGCGGTGACGTCACCACGACGCTTATGCCAGGCTATGTGCACCTTGAGGCTACGTGAAGTGTCGATCGCCGGCTGGCAGGAGGTCACGGGGCAGACCCAGGTGCCACTGGTCGACTGACTGAGATGACTGAGATTACTGGCTGATGCACCACCTGTGCCCCCTACTGTGCCAACTTGCTGAGCTTTAGCCACCCGACGCTCCGCTCGTTTTTCTGAGCGTCGCTCCTCCGCCCTCCGTTGTTGTCGGAGGGCGACTGCCTCCAACTGCCCAGTAGAGACACCGCTGGTACCAGTCATTGGCAAGTCCACTCAGCTCCACATCCTCCTGTACCACATCACTCCATCTCTTCTCTAGTCCGTGCCACGCCCGTTTAGCTCCCTCGATCCGGCCGAACAAAAGCTGTTTGGGCATGCGGTGATTGGGCATGCGGGCTACATGGCCCAACCAACGCAGCCTTGCCTGCTGGAGGAGCTCACCGATGGGACTTTGTCCAGATCTTTCGAGGATTTGTGAGCTCACACAATCCAGCCTGATTAAACCCAGGATTGATCGTAGGCAGGCCAGCCTAAATGTTTCTAACCGGTGAAGATGGTGCATTAGGGGGGTCCACGTTTTGCAAGCGTAGAGAAGGGACGGAATGACTGTGGCCGAGAAGAACCGAAGCTTCATGCGGAGCGACAGACCAGGTAGCTTCTACACAACGTTACACAACCGATGAAAAGATAATGCCGCTCGACTAATTCGGAGTGAGACCTCTGCTGTTAAACCGGAGCCGATCATGAGCACACTGCCCAGGTATGGAAAACTCTCCACTCTCTCCCCAACTGCCCCATCACCGATTGGGAGTTGTGGGGGTAGAGTGCCCGATGGCACAAAATACCCAGGCAGGTGCTTCGTTTTGGTGGGGCTGATGGTAAGGCCCCACCTCTTAGTGGCACACTCCAGTTTCAGCAGCAGCGCCTCCAACTCCTCCTCTGAATGAGCAGCAATTACCAGGTCGTCGGCATACATAATGTGGTTGACCAATAGGGAGACATCCCTTGACCGCACCTGGGCATCGATCAGCCTCCCATTGTATCTGTACCAGACGTAAATTCCTCTGGTACAGCTACTGAAGGCTTCACGAACTATGTGGTCGAAATAGATGTTAAATAATGTTGGAGCCAGAGGACATCCCTGTCGCAGGGAATGGCTCTGACTCCCGGCTATGTAGTTTTACTCGGGTCTGCTCACCATCATGAAGGTCCTTAATGAGTGTGAGCAGAGGGTCAATGACTCTGAAAGCACGAAGAACAACCCAGAGCCCAGGCCTACTGATGGTATCATAGGCCTTAACCAGGTCAATAAAGCAGAGATGCAGGTCTAGTTGGAATTCCCTCCACCTCTGCTGTAGCAGACGGACAGAAAATATGACATTTTTGCAGGACCGCCCTTTCTTGAAACCGCATTGGGGCTCCGCAAGCTTCTCCTTAGCGTACCTAGCAAGGCGATGTTGAATAATCCTTGCCAGGACCTTTCCCGGCACACTGAGGAGTTAGATGCCCCTGTAGTTGTTACAGTCTGTGCGGTCCCCCTTCTTAAAGAGGGGGACCGCCAGGGCATCCTTCCAATCCTGCGGAACCCGTCCAGTGGCCCAGACTGTTGTTATGATGTCATGTAGGGCAGTCTGCGCACAAACGCCACCCTCCCTCAGCATTTCGCTTTGGAGATCATCTCTGCTCGGTGCCTTTCCTGTTCTCGGACTCTGGATCGCCCTCAGTACTTCCTCAACGGATGGTACCTCAGCCAGCCACTCACAGAGGGTGACATCCTCCTCCAATATTTGAGGCACCGCATCCTCAGCAGGGTCATCCCCACTTTGTCCCATGATGTTTTCCAGGCTGATGGATTCCCCCTCCCCCAGGACCTCACAGAAATGCTCAGCAAATCTGCAAACCTGTCGCTGGGGGTCGGAGATTGGATCACCCTTCGTTCCCCTAATGATGGTGTAGTGGGTAAATTGACGAAGAAACTTCTGATGAGGCAACACGATATTTATTGTCTTGGCCCCTTTTTGGGCCTGGACATTAGCCCTGGCGTGATAGCGCTTCCGCCCCCTATTGACGATAAGGGGAAGCTACCAGCCCACAGAGTGGTGAGTGACGATTACCCCTACAATGGTAATAGGTGTGGCGCTGTAGGTTACTTTTTTAATGGAGTTAAATAGGGATTTGTGATCGCGGGCCATTGAGGCAGACTCCATCTCCTCAGCAACCCGCGACCACCACCCATCCTTGCAGCGCCTCACGTCTCTCCGAACCTCCGAGCGAAGGCTGCGGTAAGCCTCCTCATTCTCTGACGTGGGATGCTGTAGACGATTAGAGTGGGCCTGTTGCTTTTTCTCAACCATCCTGAACGCCTCCTCTGTCGGCCAAGGTCTCTGGGGAGGTCTGGACCACTTACACAAAGCAGCCATTGCAGCTGCATGAGTCACAGACCTAAACCTCGCCCATTTACCCTCGACATCAGGAGGAGTGGGGGACGATGCTGTCTCACTCACACTCACTCACAGCGCGAGGCCGACTCATTACATCTCGCGGAGGATCGCGCTGCTGAACAAAAAAAGTTCCGCGGTTTCAGTTTGCAAGCGCGAGTTCGCGTTTTAAGGCAATGGGGGCCGTCCATAAATGACGTCACGCACCTGGGGAGGGGGGGGGGCAGACATTTGTGACGAGGGGGGGGGTTGAGAAATGTGACGTCACGTCAAAATGCGCAACTTAAAATTAATATAGACAACATGTTCTACTTAGTTAAATAGACTTTTTAATAAATGTTTTCTCCTACAACATCAGAGTGCAGCGCCACATTAAATACAATGACAATAGTTTAAAGCGATTTGAAGCATGTTTTATTTTCAAAATGGAAATATGGTTTTGGGGGGGGGCAGAGCTTTGTGACGTCAGCGAGCTCCGCGGCGGGAGCGAGCTCCGCGGCGGGAGCGAGCTCTGCGGCGGGAGCGAGCTCCGCGGCGGGAGCGAGCTCCGCGGCGGGAGCGAGCTCCGTAACGGGAGCGAGCTTCGTGGCGGGAACGAGCTCCGTGGCGGGAGCGAGCTCCGTGGCGGGAGCGAGCTCCGTGGCGGGAGCGAGCTCCGTGGCGGGAGCGAGCTCCGTGGCGGGAGCAAGCTCCGTGGCGGGAGCGAGCTCCGCACCCGAACGCGTTGGCACGGCCATCTTTTGGATCGCTAACACGGCTGCTTTTGTCACACGTGGACATGCTACCACCGGCATGACTGCATCGACTTGCTCATCTCTCATTGCCTTCAACATGATATTCTCATTGACTTCGTTCATGTACTTTTACATGCTTTTCTCTTTAACTTTAACATGCCACTCTTGGTTACACATAGACTGACATTAACTTACTAATTTTTTCATTAACTTTTACATGCTTCTCTCATTAAAACACATTCTCTCTCTCTCTCTCCCGCCAGCCGTTCTTATGCTAAGTTCATTAACTTTAACATACCACGCTATTTATTACACGTAGACTGACATCGACTTGCTCATCTCTCATTGACTTTAACATGATATTCTCATTAACTTCGCTCATTGACTTTGACATACTTTTCTCATCAACTTTAACATGCTATTCTTGGTTACACATAGACTGACATTAACTTGCTATTTTTTTCACTAACTTTTACATGCATCTCTTATCAAAATACATATGCTAATCCTACATGCTAATCTGAACTCTTATGCGCTACGGAAGCAAATTAACTTTGCACTATAATCCAACATGCTCATCTAAGTTCATTTCCTTTAACATGGCACGCTATTTATTACCTTTACACTATAATAACCCATTAGCACTACTTTGGCTACCTTTGTTCTCAAAAACTTATGTAAACTCTTGCTGGTAACAGCTTCTCTTCACAAGGCAGCAGACATCGTGCTGCTCGCAGCAGACATCGCGGCTGTCGCGATTTTCACCTGAAGACGATGGCTTGTGTTGCTATCGAAACGTCGTGATTTATTTTGTTTTATTTCTACCTACGTGACTTTACCGAAATAACCAAAGAGTATGGATTCCTGCAGTCACAAAAGCTTCAAATCAAGATCGGTTTTAATTATTTATCGAGTGTGGGTAGAATCTGTGCAGAGTTGTGCTGTTTCCCCATGTGCAAGGTGGGGGTCTCTCTGGGTTCAACTCACACAGAGCCAAACGCTCATTAATATAATTGCCAAATATTTCATTGCAATGAGAAACTTCTGAAAAAAATCAGTCTTTAGACTCAATGAGGCTTTCCTGGGTAAATAGTTAATATTGTAATAATTAACATGAGCAATAATGAAGTTCACTTATGAGTGCCACGAATAGTACTATACTGGACTTTTAATTAAGACTATTTAACGTAGTTTTTTGGAAAAAGTGTCCATTCTCAACACTTTTTGACGGGCCCTCATGCAGAAATTATATTGCAATCTTACATGAGGATTGGGAGTCAAGTGTGTCATGAATAGGGACTGAACGTATGGTGCCATAATTCGCTTGCTGTTGTGTATATACAAAAAGGATCTCTGGTGGGTAACATTTGGAAAATGGAGATAGTCATTGTTGTTCATATACAAAATCTTATTTGGGTGATAATTTGAAGCTTTTGTGACTGCAGAAATCCATACTCTTTGGTTCTTTCGGTAAAGTCACGTAGGTAGAAAAATAAAAGAAAAAATAACATATAACGATGTTTCTATCGCAACACAAGCGGTCGTCCTCAGGTGGAAAAAATAATCCGCTGCATCTCCGACCAGCGCCACCTAGCCAGTGAACTGGAGCACATATGAAGTGGGTAAATAATCGGCGGAGAACTTCTTGCGAGGCAACACGATGTTTATTAACACTATTTTACAGGGTCCCTAACACAAAGGGGTAGCGGCCCCTTCACCTGATACCTGGGGAGGTATGGCCTCCGGACTACACGGGCCCTAACACTGGGAACCCGTTAATTCCCCATCCTCTGGCTGGGGGCCCTAGGGGAGGCTCTGCTGACCCGACCGTGCCAGGGTCTTCGGGTCCTGACCACTGGCCTCACTGAGCTCCGACCCTTGGAAGGACGACGGAGCTTGGGGTCCAGGGTCCTAATTTCAGCCCAGGTCTACAGTCTTCGGCTTGGAGATGCCTGAGCCGGACCCTTGAGAGGTCCGGCTTATATACTGGTTCGTGGCTTGCTCCGCCCTAGCCACGCCTCCCTTCCAGAACTTTCTGGAAGGTGACATCATCCCCCAGTCCCCCCTCCCGAGGTCCGGGGAATGTGTCTCAGGATCCACTTCCCAGGGATTGTCGTTGGCCCCTTGGGCCATAGTCATTAACAGTGGCGTGATAGCGCTTCTGCCCCCTGTTGACGAGAAGTGGGAGCTACTCGCTAACAGGATGGGGAGTGCCGATTAATGCCTCTACACATACACCAAGCCCTCAAGATGAATGGATACTCAGACCGCACAATCCGCAAAGCTGTATCTCCAGCCATGGGGAGACAACCATCTGAGGGCCCAATCAAAACCATCACCTTGCCATACATAGCACGTGTCACCAAAAATATTTCCAAAATCCTTAAACAAACACAAGATCCAGGTCCGATTCAATACAGTACACAAAATCCATGACATGTCTCGGACCGTGTTCGCGAACACAAGGCAGATTTGAAACACGGCAGAACCAATACCTCTGCCGTGGATGATCATTGTTATAATGCAGTGGGCTCGCACGATATTATTTTTTCCGAGACCTCCCATCTACGTGTAACCGGCCTCTGTTCTCCAATCCACGTATTCTTCCGCTCTGTCTTTCTCAGTGTCCCATAATAACGATTTTTTTTATTACGCATTTAATTTGGTTTGCCGCTAAATTTGGTAAATTCCAACTGTGGGTGGCTTTATATTTTTAGCCAAAACTTTTAGTTTCACGATTAACAACTCTTCCACATGCGACTCATCTCCCTGGGCCTGCCTGAGCTGCTGCTCCCTGGGTCTACCTGAGCTGCTACTCCGTGGGCCTGCCTGAGCTACTGCTCCCTGGGCCTGCCTGAGCTGCTGCTCCCTGTGTCTACCTGAGCTGCTGCTCCCTGTGTCTACCTGAGCTGCTGCTCCCTGGGTCTACCTGAGCTACTGCTCCCTGGGCCTGCCTGAGCTGCTACTCCCTGTGTCTACCTGAGCTGCTGCTCCCTGCGTCTGCCTGAGCTGCTGCTCCCTGGGCCTGTCTAAGCTGCTCCCCAGGTCTACCTGAGCTGCTGCTCCCTGCGTCTGCCTGAGCTGCTGCTCCCTGGGCCTGTCTAAGCTGCTCCCCAGATCTACCTGAGCTGCTGCTCCCTGAGTCTGCCTGAGCTACTGCTCCCTGGATCTACCTGAGCTGCTACTCCCTGCGTCTACCTGAGCTGCTGCTCCCTGGGTCTACCTGAGCTGCTGCTCCCTGGGTCTACCTGAGCTGCTGCTCCCTGGGTCTACCTGAGCTGCTGCTCCCTGGGTCTACCTGAGCTGCTGCTCCCTGGGTCTGCCTGAGCTGCTGCTCCCTGGGTCTGCCTGAGCTGCTACTCTCTGGGTCTACCTGAGCTGCTCTCACGGCTCCCATCACGCAGCGGTCGCAGCGCCACCATCGAGAAGCCGGAGCGGCGCCTGGGAGCCGTGGACGCCCTCCCATTTGCAAGACACCGGGCATCTGGGTACAAGCTAGTGCTAGCTCCACACCTGGATTCCACCACTCCACTCCACCACCAACTTCCACTCAATCAACAACCAACTTCATTCGGACTGCATTGACATTCACCGAGAAACTGGACAAATTCGCCGTCCGCTTCACAAAGGCTCTGGTCCTGTTTGCGCCCCACAACTTCCTCAATACGTCATCACAACATACGACACGTGCACCTAACCAATCTCCGCCCCGTCCCTCGGTCCTCTCAATTCACCACGAAGCAAAGTCACCTGAAACTGGCTTTGCTCAACACCCGCTCACTAAACAATAAAAGCCTCATTTTAAATTAATTCATTACTGACAATAACCTGGATTTTCTCTGTATCACTGAAACTTGGCATAAACCTACGGACTATTTCGCACTCAACAGGACTACACCTACAGGATATACATACATGGACAAACTCCGATCTGAGGGGCGGGGAGGTGGTGTCGCTGCAGTGTACAGAAAGGACATTAAAACATCCACCATCTCCATCCCTGCTGTTCACTCCTTTGAACACATCACTTTCAAACTCTCTGGTCCCACTCCTCTGGTCACTGCCATAATCTACCGACCCCCCAAACCAAATCCTTCCTTTCTCTCTGACTTTTTAACTCAGTTATCTGCCATCTCACCTTCAGTTCTGCTCCTGGGAGATTTCAACATCCACATTGACATTGACTGTAAATTTGCTATTGAATTCCTGGAACTGCTACACTGCTTCAATTTCACCCAACATCTCAACTTTCCAACCCACAGCCGTGGTCACATTTTGGATCTGGTCTGCTCTACTGGTCTCACCATACCGCTCCCCGAGCCCCACAACCTCAACATCTCGGACCACCTGGCAATCACCATGAACATTGATCTCCCCATTTCTACAACCAAGGACAAAAGGACAACTTCTTTCAGAAATCTTAAATCCATCTCTAGTCCTGCCCTTTCAGCCTCTCTTGCCAGCAAAATATCTTCCTTCCCCCCACCCATGACTGACAACCCTTCCGACCTCACCAACTACTACAATGAAACACTTTCCACCAGTCTCGATCATCTGGCTCCCATCAAAACTAAAACTGTCTCATTCACTCACTCTTCTTTCAGACCAAAATTGACACCATTTACACCAACCTGTCCTCTTCTTCTGCTTCCACTGTCTGCTCTGTCATTCCATCATTTGTTCCCCCCCACCACACCTCTCAGTTCTCCCCAGTGTCGCCGGGGGAGCTGTCTAAAATCTTGACAGGGATGAAAACATCAACATGTGTCCTGGACCCCATCCCATCCCACCTCATCAAAGACTGTTTACCAGCTATCTCCACACTCATCACAAACATCATTAACTCCTCTCTCAGCTCTGGCTCAATCCCACGTTCACTCAAACTGGCTGCTGTCACCCCCATTCTCAGAAAACCTGGACTTGACCCCAACATTATGTCAAACTTTCGGCCCATTGCCAATCTCCCCTTTCTGTCTAAGATACTGGAACCCACTGTCGCCAAACAACTCAAAACCCACCTCTCCTCAAATGACCTGTTCGAACCATTTCAATCCGGCTTCCGTTCACAACACAGCACTGAAACAGCCCTCCTCAGAGTTACCAACGACATCCTCCTCTCCGCAGACTCTGATGATAGGATCTGCACTATTGAGAAGTTCTGTTATATTGAGGAGTTCTGTTATAATGAATCTTACCACCTTATGTATGCCTTTGTGAGTCCACATATGACACAGGTGTAATGCGCTTGACCATTGTCTTTTGTTTCAGATGTGCGAGAGCAACTCCGCTGCGAGTCATGGTGGTGCTGGGAGAATTGCCTTTACCATCGATGGCACTTCACCAGCACCTGTCTCGACCCCACCTCAATCCGGTAGAGTTACAAGAGCGAAAAAACTCATCTCTTGTGACGTCTGTGGGAAAAAAATTCCAACTGGCATGGTGCCTAGAAGCCCACGTAAGAACGCACAAGGAGACCCATGACCAATGGTGCGGCATATGCGGACGAAGCTTTGATCAGCAAGGAAAATTCAAAAGGCATATGAAGACCCACGAAAATAATTACATGATAAAGGGTGCACCAGGCTTGGTGAATAACGGCAGTTTTGCCAATGAGGTGTTGAATCAGATAGAGTCACTAGAATCCGATAGAGTCACTAGAGTGAGAAAACTAATCTCTTGCGACGTCTGCAGGAAAACATTCCAACTGGCATGGTGCCTAGAGTCCCACATGAGAATGCACAAGACCGGTGGTCAAAGCTGCAACATCTGCGATCAAAGCTTTGATCGGCCCTACAAACTCAGAAGGCATATGGAGTAACCCACGGAAAGAACTCAAGGGGCGCACGTGGCATGGTGAATGACGGCAATTTTGCCAATGCGGTGTTGAAGGTGTGTCAGAGCTACTCGGCCGCGAGTCATGGTGCTGGAAGAATTGCCTTTGCCATGGATGGCACCAGCAGCTCCAGCAGCAGCAGCTTGTCGAGTCCTGGTGGTGAGGAGGTAGAGTTGCAGACAATGCCACCTTCTGCAAAGGGCACACCTGCGTGCAACGAAGTTATTGCTATCACAGCAACCGTGCATGGAACGAAGGCGCCTGCTGGGAAACGCCACGCCTGACCAGCGCCCGTCTCGACTCCACCTCACTCCCATAGTCACTAGAGTGAGAAAACAAATGTCTTGCCAAGTCTGTGGGAAAGCATTCCAACTGCCATCATGCTTAGAGTCCCACATGAGAACGGACAAAGAGACCCCTGACCAATGGCATCTGCGGTCGAAACTTTGATCAGCCAGGCAAATTCAGAAGGCATATGGAAACCTACGAAAAGTCCTATTGGATATTTCTTTGCTGTTCTATTACTGAAGCTATCAACAGAAGGTGTGTACCGGATTAATTGCACTTGTGGAATGCTATGTTGGGCAAACAGGATGAATGATCAGCACGAGACTAAAAGAACACCACAGAAATATGAAATGCTCACAAATACAACTGTCAGCAGTAGCAGAACACGCGTGCCCACAAAGACACTCAATTGATTTTGATAATGTTGAAGTTCTGTGCAAAACTAGTTACTACTGGCCAAAACAAATTACAGAATCTATCGAAATTTAAAGAAATAAAAATAATTGTAATCGTTTGGATAGCTACCGACTTAGTGCTGCATGGAAGCGAATCATCAAATTACCGTTTGTACGGCTATTTTAGTACACACAATGGACACTAAGTACAAGCTCAATGGGCTAGCATAATGTGCATGTATAATGTACGTTGATTCATTAATCCCCCCCCCTCCTACTTTGTGCTCAAAGAGAGCACAAGTGTTGTCACCACATCTACGCCTCTATATAAGGAATTAAACAGGTGGACTTCTCCCAAATCTTGCTGTTGCCTGATGAAGCTAGTTGTAATTACTGAAACGTCGTACTCCGATGGTAAATGTTGTGGCTTGGCTCTCCAACACACCACACACCGGTGTGCTGTACTAGTGATGAATTGGCATGTTCTGTTTACGTGACAACCCTTACTAGTTTGCCGTCGGGTGGTGGCGGATTTAACGACATATTTACGCGATCCAACCCATAAAACCTGTATTATGGATATTTGTCGCGAAAGCCTACGTGTTAAACTGCCATGTATTTTTACGTCTATTGCTGTATTTTCTTACGTGCAATATATTTAATAAACCATCTTAATTTATTCATATTTTGTTCAGAGTTATATCATTGTTGCGCGTGCGGTGTGGTCAGTGGATATTGTTCAGTGGATCAAACCGAGACATATTTTTGCAGCAGCTGTGGCTGCACATTACAACAGCGCATTCCGAATGGTGTAGAACACATCGCCCAGAATCTGTATCTGTGTGCAAACACCAGGTATGGTTGGTAAGAAACACGTTTGGTTTTAAATGAATAGAACTCGAGCTTCAGCCATATTGTTCATTATAGACCCCACTTTGTAAGAATTAATCACGCAAACCCTGCGCCTGATTCATTTGAGTCGCTGTGCTCATGAGCAACAGGGCATTTGTGGCAAGGTGTTAATGTACCACAGATTAGCACGGTTGGCTACGTACACTGCGAAAGAAGTTCAACACATATTCTTTGGGTATTTCCGTAAAGTCACGTAGATAGAACAATAAAATAATTAAAATAAAGTGAATAAAAAAGTAAAATATATCACGACGTTTCGATCGCAACACAAGCAATCGTCATCAAGAGAAAAATGATGAAGATTGCTTGTGTTGCGATCGAAACGTCGTGATATTTTTTATTATTATTTTGTATTCACTTTATTTGTATTATTTTATTGTTCTATCTACGTGACTTTACCGAAAGACCCAAAAAATATGAATTCCTGCAGTCACGAAAGCTTTAAGTCAAGATTCAAGTTCAACACACTTTCATACATTGTGGAAAGCGAGTATCCTCGCACGTACAATGCACTGGACCGCATGTTCGTGTTAAGTGAGTCAAGGGCTTTGTCACTGCCTACCCCATGATATAAATAATCTCAGGGAATTCAATTGCAAGTGTGCAATCTCCCTTCTGGTGGGCATCGAGGATGAGTCATACCCTGGCTTGCCAGGAGGCAGTGGAACACAACTGTGGAATCCTTTCCATCTGCACGGGATAGAACGTTGCCCCCTTGCTCACATTCGTTCGTTTTCTGCCAGTGTACTGGTTTCCCCCCACATGCAAACACTCAGTAAGTGGCTGCAAATATCGGAATGTAAAGAGAACCGCAGAGCTTGGGCGATTGTTGGGAGTGCCGGCTCACTGCCTGGCTGCTGTCTCCCCGCTCGTCTGTGGGAGACATATGGAGGTACTGAATAAGATTTATATTCTCTACATAACATGATTCCTATCTACACAAAGCACTCAGCGCGTGGAGTACAGCAAGTGATATTCCACGAAATAAAAAAGAAACGTACATGACCAAAACAGAAGCCAATGGGTACAGCTGTGCATACACGTACACACATATACACGATTCCTACTGATGGTTGGAACGATTCACCACTGCCGGAGAGTCAGGAATTGTCATGATTCAGGATCATGAATGCAAACTGTCCCCGTTCTCAAACCTGAGTACGATTTAAAAGGTCATAGAACGCCTTTGTCGGAAGCAATTACTTCCCCATGCCACTGCGATGGGCAGATTCATGCAATTGCAGTCGGCTTACATATTGTCAGTAGACCCCCCCATACGCAAGCGTACGCATTTGGGTTAACCCCTCCTCCCCCCTCCATGCATACATACTAAATGGATTCCCCCTAACAGCTACACCACCACTCCCCACACGAGACAAGCACGTGACTCTCGGTGTAAATGGAGCTGGAGCGCGAATAAACGTGCCGATGCCCCAAGTACAGTTGCCACCATTTCCACGACAGAGCAAACCCAGGCACATTTCTCAGCGAGCCCAGGTCTATTGTTAAAACTGTGCAGTTCACGGTGATAAAATTCAAACATAGCCATACCCGGGGTACCAGACCTCGACACAAATCAATTCCTGCTGCCACCCGAACACTGGCCGGGGGTCAAACACAGACAGGTGGCAGCCCCAGTCTCGAGGCCACATCTGCACCGACTCACGGTAAAGGTGTGCAGGGCCAGCAGGAAGAGCCCCCGGATCTCGGAGCGCAGCCACTGGTTCCACGCGCTGTCTCGGTCCACGTCCTCGCGTGACGACGACACTTCAAAATCACCTGACCGGAAGGAGGGGGGTGGGAGGGAGAGTAAGAAGGTACGAAGGGGAACCTTCTAACTCTTTCACAGTGACGCGTTCTTCGCGTGCGTCACCCTGCAGCCAACCTCTCTGCTCTCGTGTGTGAACGTGGGTCAGTTTGGTTTAATCGTTCAGAATGAATGGGGCATGACCCTGGCCCTTGTGCAACTTATTATTTTCCATGAGATAATACCAAACACATAATTCGTGTGTGTGTGTGTGGCCTGCAAGCAAAACCTACATGCTCTCGAGTCATATATCGGGAGCAGTCACAGGTGGGAAAGCATTGCCGAATTCCTAGAAAGGCTCAGCTCTCTCCAACTTATGTTGAAAGCGTTTATGCATTAGTTCTGCCCGTACCTCTTTGTGCCTGTGTAGTGGGCAGGCAAGTGTGGTGGAGCAGCAGGTCCAGCACACGGGGTGTCCAGCAGAGGAGAGGAACTCCCCGTGGCCGTGGCCGGGGAAGTAGAGGTCGGCGGCGCTGGGAGCGGCGTCAGTTGCGCGGCGTCTGTGGGAGAAGGCACAGGCCTCTGCTGAAGAATATCATCCGCAGACACATCACACGGCTTGCCGGACACGTCACACACTCGGCCCTGTGATTGTGGAGGTGAGACAGGTTCGCGCGTGGCAACGAATGGCTTGTCGCTGGACAAACATCGACGGCAACATCGGGAGAACGCGGCACGAACTCGTGCAGAGTTTCTGGCACCGTATGAATTTACACTCCTTGTAGGTATGTACGTTGAACCTCTTTCGCGCCGTACGTCAGTCAGCCGTGCTTATTGGAGGTGCAGATGGATGCAATTGAAGGACGTGGAGCAGAGGTTCCAAAATGAAAAAAAAAATTGATACAGAAATTACACAAGTCCAGGGGACTTCACCAAGGCCGTGTTATCCCAGACTGTGACAGAGCACAAAGGAAGATTGGCAATGACAAAAAATGGCTTCATAACTTTCATTGTCAGATGGCACACTTGCATCTTCAGTCTTCAGTCGGCGTCAGTAATTTAAGAATGCAAGCATGATGCGTGACACCAACTAAAATTGCATCGATGCTGACTTATCACATCCTCTCCAAGATGTGGAACTCAAGAGACGAGGATAGCCTCTTCCAAACAGGACTACCCTTGACAATTGAGTTGTCGCCTGGGTAAAAATAAAATGAACTAGATTTCAACTTGAAAATCCAAACCATCGCACCAACAGTAATGGACGGAATCCTATATAAGGTGCACACTGCAGGAGCTTCAGGTGGACTCTGGTACCTGCTTTAACGTCTGTGAGAAGCATCTTCTCCCACTGAAATTCAAACAAAGTTGACAGTTAGACAGGACATGTTTTAAAACATCCGCAGTAAAATTCAAGTATGTATACCATTAAAGTAAACTATTTTTTATTTACCAGGTAAGGCCCATTGAGAGCTATATAGCTCTTTTTCAGAAGCGACCTGGCCACGAATTATAGCTTAACGAAGTAGCTTATCACGTGGAAATTTATAGCAGCCAAATACTCTAAACGCATTACTTACAAATATCTCACAAAGCGGTTATCCTCCCACTACCCTTGGGTTACCTCCTGTCCCGGTCCAGCCGAGACAGTCTGTGAATTGGCATCTGTGTTTGGGTGGCATGAATTAATTTGTACCGAGATCTGGTACCGGTACTGTGCTGAACTTTACTACTGCATGGTTGTTGACAGACCTAGACCGACTGAAACATAGGTCTGGGTTTGATCTCCATAGTGGAAAAGGTGGTAACCCGAAAACTAACCCAAACCCTTCCACATTCAACGATAAACACTTTAAAACCGAGTTCGCTCGGAAATGACCCGAATAAACCGCACGTATGTAAACGTTTGACTTCAGTGGTTCCTCCGCCGCGTGCGAACGATAAAGTGCACGGCCTCTCGTGATGATGACCTCACACCCGCATGGCTGCACGAAAGGCGGTGCTGACGAGCATGAGGCAGGTGGAAGAGGCAAAACGAGGAGGCAAGATTAGAGTGCTGTAGTTGATGGGGTATAGTGGGGCCTATTTCCGAATGATTGATTTATGTGGAAATGAAATTGGTCAAGAGTCCGTTACTTTGTAAACATTAGCATGTATCTACTTTAATACCAAGTCTGCAGGGGTGGGAAAGATGAGGTCTGTTCATTCTGGTGGGCAAAGAGAATTTAGACACTCCAAGTTAAGTCTGGTGGCATACGGATGAAATGCACCTTACAAATGTAAATAATAATGATTATTAATCCATCTTCTTCTTCACTCCCACGGTGTTTTCAACCAGGGTTAGGCCATGTAATGATCTGACGTGCTGTACACTTGTACAGTGTTACTGAATTATTGTATCATTATGAATTCAGTGCCCCTTCTGCGACCTTTCCCTAGATCCCCCTCTTGTGTATAACTTGGCCTGCTGACGTCAGGGCCGTAAGCCGCAGATCCCTTTCCCTGCCAGCAACCAGCGCTATCTGTTACATTACGATTCTATGCCACTACACAGGGACTCCTCTACTTACGAACATTCGACTTACGAACATACAGAGATATGTCAAACCTGTCCGTATGTCCAGTTTCCTGTTTGGACCGAGAGTTTCAAGTTCATGGTGGCATCTACATCTGCAGAACGTGAAGAACCAGAGGCAACTTTTAAAGCCATTCCCCGTGTTTAGTGTACAAGCCGTAAAACGTGTTTGAAATCGACGGGAGTAAAGTTGGACTCACGAACAAATCGACTTACGAACAGACCTCTGGAACCGAACTCGTTTGTACGTACAAGAGTCTGTATATGGTGGTCATTCTGAACAACACAGACCCAGCCTCCTTTTTACTATTTTTGGTCCATTAGGACATTACCAGACACATCTTTCTGTGCTAACGACCACACAATACACATTAGACGAGTCATAACAGGTCACGTTTAATAGTCTAAACTTGTCTGGAGTAAGTCGCATACGGAAGACATTTCTGCACATTTGCAGAATTACATGTCTATGATAAAGGAACCATGTGTATTGCATTACACAGGGGTGCTTGATCATGTGTGGATGCAGATTCCCGCAGCAATACAGGGAATAGGTTGTTCGCAGCGCCACTGATTAATCAGAATCAGAATCTTTTTTTATATCCTGGAGGAATACGATCAGCTATGAAGATCTTTTTCACATATGTCCAGTAGGGGCGGGTCAGCGAGCTATTTCCAAAACCGATGAGAGGCAAGATGGAGAAAATGTAAGCAAATTGCTAAAAATACAAAGTACATACATTCCTGCCAATTTGTCAACAAATGCAAGCTTGGGCAAGGTAGCAACACAACAACCACAGCTCCAGACCACGACAAGACTCCACAAAGTCCCTCAATTGCATTGCATTAAAATTGAACGTTTAATGAGCGATATTTGAAATAGCGTTACCAAATGACAATATTCCCTTCGAATACCTGACTAATGAATGAGGCTAAGACGCTTGCAGTAATGTTCAAATATGCATCACAAGCCATTCAGAAGTGGTAGGCCTCACGTGACCACAGGGCACCACAGTGGCAATATGTTTACTACCTCGCCTGGTATGCAGGAGGCCGTGGATTCAATCCGGACCCTGTCGCCTGCTGTATATTTTGAGGTTGCATGTCTATCTCACTACATTTAGAATAAACATCACGCGTTTAGAGTATTTGGCCTCTATAAATTTCCACGGGATAAGCCACTTCGTTGAAGATAACATTTGTGATAGCCAGGTTGCTTCTGAAAAATAGCTCCATAGCTCAGTGGGGCCTCAAACTGGTAAAAAAAAAAATATTGTTTATATTCTTGGTTCTTTCGGTAAAGTCACGTAGAAGGGAAACAATAAAATAATAAAAATATAAAACAATACAATTCTCACGACGTTTCGACTGCAACACAAGCAATCATCATCACCTGATGATCATCATCACCTGATGATTGCTTGTGTTGCAGTCGAAACGTCGTGAGAATTTAATTGTTTTATATTTTGATTATTTTATTGTTTCCCTTCTACGTGACTTTACCGAAAGAACTAAGAATATGAATCCCTGCAGTCACGAAAGCTTTAAATCAAAATATAGTTTAGTTTAAAAGTTATAGTTTGAGAATGGCGGTCCGATGGGAGGGAGTGAAGGGGTATTGTGAGGAGGCGTCATCGGGAGTGGAAGCTGCTGGTGGGAGCATGGGAGGTGTGGGGAGTGTGAGGTGCATCGGCATTGTGGAGAGGGAAGGGGTGAGAGTGTTGTAAGCGATGGGGCTGGGGGAGGAGTGGTGGATATGACGATGTGGAAGCTGTGTCGGTGATGAGGTGTGTGCTTGAAGTGAGGATTACCTGGGGAGCGGTGCCGAAATGGTTAGCGCACCGTGCGACGGGATCCGGCGACCCGAGTTCTATTCCCACTCACGGCCAACATCGGTGACGAGTATCTGAACCAATCTCGGTCCCATCCCAGGTCTATTCTGCCTTAAAATTAGTATCCAGGGTCGGTGAATGAGAGGAGACAAAGGCGGCCAGGCGTGGTGCTGGCTACCCATCCCATCTCAGCGTGTCACCCCATGGCACCTGGGTAATGGAGGTGGTGATGAAGATGGTGATGACGGTGATGATGATGTTGATGACGATGGTGATGACGAGTCACTTACTCAGACTCACAGAGCCACACTCAGAGACTCACAGTCACTCACTTAGACTCACAGAGCCACACTCAGAGACTCACAGTCACTCACTCAGACTCACAGAGCAACACTCAGAGACTCATAAAGTCACTCACTCAGAGACTCCGGGCCACACTCAGAGACTCACAGAGTCACTCACTCAGACTCACAGAGCCACACTCAAGAGACTGACAGAGTCACTCCGAGAATCACAGTCACTCACACAGACTCACACTCACTCAAGGAGACCCACAGACTCACTCACAGACTCACTCACACAGACTCACAGAGTAACTCACACACAGACTCACACTCACATACTAGTTCTGACACACACACAGACTCGCAGAGTAACACGCACTCAGAGACTCACAGAGTCACGCTCAGTCACTCACTCAGAGACTCACAGTCACTCAATCAGAGACTCACAAAGTCACTCACTCAGAGACTCAGAGCCACAGACTCACAGAGCCACATTCAGAGACGCACGGAGTTACTCACTCAGAGACTCACAGAGTCACTCACTCAGACACTCGGAGACTCACTCAGACTCACACAGACTCAGAGTAACTCACACACTCACAGACTTACACAGTAACTCACAGTCACTCACACTCAACTCAGTCTCACCGAGTAACACACTCACAGACTCGGAGTAACTCACATGAACTCACAAAGTAACTCACTCACACAGACTCACAGACTAACAAACAAAAACAAAGATCCCCAGTGAACCCTTAACAGACTGTAGGGGCAAGTGCTGTTAGCGAGCACCTACGAAGGCCGGCACGGCACACGAGGGGGTGGGTGGCCAGCACCACGCCCGGCTGCCTTTGTCTCCCCCATTGGCGATGTTTACACACCGCAACCAGGTACTCATTTGAGGCCGAGTCGACCTAGGGGAGGCCCAAGACCTGTTCAGATAATCGTTACCGGTGTTGGTGGCCGTGAGCGGGAATCGAACTCGGGTCGCCGGGTTCGTAGCGCAGCGTAGCGCTAACCGCTGCGCCACCGCTCCCCACACCCTCGCTCACAAACACAACGCAGGCAGCGTGGGCAGCCCTGGTCCATCCACTGCTGGATGAGGGCCTTGCCATGCCGTGCGAGTTATTTGACCAGAAGCGCAGTGCGTGTTGTTAACATTCCCCGTGTGGTGGATAGAATCGGAGGGCTTTCCCCAGCCCTCACCCACCAGGAATGGTGAAGTATAGTCAAATACTTCCTGTGACCAACACGGCGTTAGGAGACATTCATACAACCCACAGATGGACTAATAATTATTGTAAGTACTGTGGTGTACTTAAAATAATGTGTGGAGGAGGAGGAAGAAGCTCCAGAAGTCGCACTTCAGCAGCCACCACTGCCCCTTCGCAGTATCAACAACCACGCAGACAAATGCACTGCCACATCCTACAACACGCGTTTGTTCCTTCAAAGTAGTGAATTGGCGTCCCAACACGCTGGTTCACGAAGATGGAGCGGTCATATAATGAGCTGGACAGCGACAACAACTTAAATCAGCGGTAATAATGCGGCAGACACGCAGGAAGCAATACTTAGGTAGGCCGCGATGAGACCACGGGGCTCGGATGGCGACCCTGCCTGGGAAGGTGCACACAAACTCCTCACAGAGTGAGCACCACAATGTTGTCCTTACAACACACAGTGGTCTCGCTTTTCTTTCATAATCACGAGCACAGCAACATCCAGCAACACATATCTCCTCACATTGTGCCCAGGACTGCTTTAAATAAAGATTTTAAATAAACTTTCCCGCCAAAGAATGTAATTGAGGCGTGTGTGGGTATCGATGTGGAACTTGTGGTCACATTGCTAAGAGCCGAAACACAAGGCACCCACCACCCCACACATCCTACTGCTGCTGCTGTTGTTGCTGCCTTGTGAAGTCTATGATGATGATGATGAGCAGCAGCAGCAGCAGCGAGATAATGAGGAGGTTGAATGTGATGATGATAATGTGGAGTAGAGTCAGGGGGGTTATGCCCAAAGTTCTCTGTCCTCACCTCCCCACCACCGCCACGTCCCAACTCTGAACATCCACACATCATCATCATCGACCAGCAATGACCAACAGCAGCTCACAGCCCATTAAATAGACCACCAGTAGGACAATTGTATGGAGGAGGCCAAACAAACATCTAAAACTAACAAAATAACAATTGCCACCGAGAACTGTTTCACATAACTCGTGCACGCAAAGTCCTCAGACAATTGCAGTTATATTTCGATTTAAAGCTTTCGTGACTGCAAGGATTCATCTTCTTTGGTTCTTTCGGTAAAGTCACGTAGAATGAGAATAAAATAATAAATTGATAAAATAAAATAACACAATAATATTCTCACGACGTTTCGGCCACAAAACAAGCAGCCTTCATCAGGTGAAGGGACGAGACTGTCTGGTAGGACAGCGCTGGAGTGAAAAAAGCCACGTTCAGATCACGACCTTTAAGCTGTGTCAGAAGAAACAAAGCGCCTTGACAAAGGAATTAGCATATAATTTAGCATTGAAATGGCCGAGTGATTAGCTTGTGACTGGTCACAGAAATGGCCATGTTAAAGTTAAAGCATACACATCCGCAGAGGCACCCCTTGACAAAGGAATTAGCATAGAATTTAGCATTGAAATAGCTAAGTTAAAGCATACACATCCGCAGAGGCACCCCTTGACAAAGGAATTAGCATAGAATTTAGCATTGAAATAGCTGAGTGATTAGCTTGTAACTGGTCACAGAAATAGCTATGTTTAAAGTCAGAGCATACACATTCACCGAGGCACCTAGTACAAATCAAACAGGAGAATTTAGCATTGAAATAACTAGGCGAATTTAGCATTGAAATGACTGAGTGATTAGCTAGTGACTGGTCACAGAAATGGCTATGTTGAAGTCAAGGTCTACACATCTGAGATATTCACAGTAACTGGGTATACAATACAATGTATAATGAATACTATATAGTGAACCAATAAAAAACTAAAATATAAATTACCTTAATGTTTTGATTTAAAGCTTTCGTGACTGCAGTAATTCATATTCTTAGTTTTTTCGGTAAAGTCACGTTGAAGAGAAACAACAAAATAACAAAATATATATAAAACAATAAAAAATTCTCACGACGTTTCGACCATAACTCAAACGGTCATCATCAGGTGTGTCGGTTTGCATAAATTTATTTTGAAAACGGCATATTTATTTATCTGGGCAAACTGCCAATCGTTGCGCGTGACGCAAACGTAATTTTTTTTATATATATAAATAAATAAGCCGTTTTCAAAATAAATTTATGCAAACCGACACACCTGATGATGACCGTTTGAGTTATGGTCGAAACGTCGTGAGAATTTTTTATTGTTTTATATATATTTTGTTATTTTGTTGTTTCTCTTCAACGTGACTTTACCGAAAAAACTAAGAATATACCTTAATGTTATCAATAAACTCTATATTCTCCAATCAGCTAAGCTACCAACAATAAGTCGTTATATATCACAATGCTATATGGCGAAAAAAATGGGTGGATTCTTACCCTCAACTTTAGCAACACGGATAGCTACGGGCCCCATTCAGACGGACGAGTTCATCCAAGGTCGGAACAGAGGAGGGGGAGAGAGACAGCTGCGAGGCGCTATTATACTCCATGTTGTAAACCATACCATTAACCGTGGTGTGAGAGGTATTAAGAGTCAATGCTGGTGAAAGAGCTGCGGTCTGAAGGTCATCGTAAAATACAATTAATTAAGAACGGAAATGGTTTAAAACATCTTTCCAATGGTTACTAAGCCATAATCCATCTTCTCGGTTGAAATTGTCTCTGTGCTTGTATATGTGAATGGCCTCATGAACGAATCTCTCATGGTAGCCGGTTGGTTTGCAAAGAACCTCCGTCTTGGAGAAGTCAATGTCATGTGAGCCTACTGAATTATAACAGTGATCTGCCACAGCAGAGGAGTTCGTCCTACCGTGTTTCAAGTCTGCTTTATGTTCACGGATGCGGTCCGAGATATGTCGTTTGGTTTCTCCAATGTAGCTACTACCACAGAGGCACTTTAGTTTGTAAACGCCCGGGTACTGTATGTCTGGAACAGCATCTTTTACAGATGGAACTAGATCACGGATTTTATGTATTGTGTTGAATCGGACCTGGATCTTGTGTTTATTCAGGATTTTGGAGATCTTTTTAGTCACCCCTGCAATGTAGGGTAAGGTGATGGTTTTGAGTGGCTCCACAAGAGAATCCTTCTTCATGACTGGAGTGATGGCTTTGCGGATTGTGTAGTCGGAGTAACCATTAGCCCTGAGAGCCTGGTGTACGTGCTTGAGTTCACTGGTAATGTGTTCCTGGTTGGAAATGCATTGGGCTCTATGGTATAGAGTCTTGATGAGGGAGTTCTTCTGGGATGGATGGTGGTGGGAATCCGGTTTCAAGTAAGCATCTGTATGGGTGGCTTTCCTGTAGACAGAGTGGCTCATTGAACCATCATGTCTCCTTTTAATTAAGACATCCAAAAAGGGTAGTTTGCCATCTTTTTCGACCTCCATGGTAAATCTGATTGCTGGGTGTATGGAATTGATGTGGTCGCGGAATTGGTCTAGAGCAGGCTGGCCATGTGGCCAGATGACAATGGTGTCATCCACGTACCTCTTCCATAAGGTCGGGCGTAGAGTGGCAGTCTGGATGGCGTCAAATTTTTCCATGAATACGTTGGCTACAACCGGAGATAGGGGGGAGCCCATTGGGGTGCCCTCAGTTTGTTTGTAGAAAGTTCCATTCCAGGTGAAGTATGTGTTGGTTAAGCAATGTCTCACCAGGGGGGGTACATCAAATTTGAAACTGATGCCATACAGCAGGGGTCGGGAACCTATGGCTCGCGAGCCAGATGTGGCTCTTTTGATGATTGCATATGGCTCGCAGATAAAACAAAATATTCTCACTTGTTTTAATCCATCCATCGATTTTTCACTGCGCATGTCCTGTTCAGGGCTGCAGGAGCAATTGTCCATTATTTTAATTGGATGATACTGGCCTACGTTTGCCGTTGCTGGGTAAAACAGGTAAACGCCCCCTTTTGAATCAGTCTGAGACTGCGTCTGCTCGGTCATTAGCTCAAAGCTAACCCTTCGACGAAGAAGATGGCGAAAAGAAAAAAAGACGACGAGTATCGTACATTTCAGGACGAATGGACCGAAGAATTCGCCTTTTTGGAGAGAGCGGGTTCTGCGGTGTGTCTAATTTGCAATGACAAAATTACATCGTTGAAACGGTCGAATGTAAAGCGGCACTTCGACACGCGCCACGCTACCTTTGCATCAAAGTACCCTGCGGGAGACAGCAGAAAGAAAGCGTGCCAAGAGCTGAGCAGGGTGCAAGCTAGCCAGCAGCAACTCCGCGTATGGACCCGGCAAGGTGACTATAATTCGGCTAGCTTTGCTGGTTCTTTAGCAATAGTGAGGAACGGAAAACCATTCACAGATGGCGAGTATGCTAAAACGTTCATGCTGGATGTAGCCAATGAACTTTTTGATGATCTTCCGAACAAAGACAAGATAATCAAACGGATACAAGACATGCCTCTGTCGGCAAGAACTGTTCATGATCGTACCATCGTGATGGCAAACAAAGTGGAGGAAACGCAAGTGAAGGACATAAATGCAGCGCCGTTCTTTTCTCTGGCTTTGGATGAGTCAACAGACGTGAGCCATTTGTCGCAGTTCAGCGTGATTGCAAGATATGCTGTTGGTGACACACTGCGCGAAGAAAGTCTTACTGTTCTGCCATTAAAAGGGTCCACAAGAGGTGAGGATTTATTCAAGTCTTTCATGGAGTTTGCTCAAGAAAAAAGTCTACCTATGGATAAACTTCTCTCAGTGTGTACTGATGGTGCTCCGTGTATGGTGGGGAAAAACAAAGCATTTGTGGCGCTTCTCCGTGAACATGAAAATAGACCCATCCTAAGTTTCCATTGCATTATACACCAGGAGGCACTTTGTGCTCAGATGTGTGACAGGCAGTTTGGCGAAGTGATGTCGCTGGTCATTCGTGTGATCAACTTTATTGTTGCCCGAGCCTTAAATGATCGCCAGTTTAAAACACTGCTGGATGAAGTTGTAAATAAGTATCCTGGTCTGCTTTTGCACAGCAATGTGCGTTGGTTGTCAAGAGGGAAGGTGCTTAGCCGTTTTGCGGCTTGCCTGAACGAAATCCGGACTTTCCTTGAAATGAAAGGCGTCGGGCATCCTGAGCTAGCCGACACCGAGTGGCTCCTCAAGTTTTACTATCTCGTAGATCTGACTGAACATCTGAACCAGCTCAACGTGAAAATGCAAGGCATTGGAAATACAGTGTTATCCCTTCAACAAGCTGTATTTGCTTTTGAAAACAAGCTGGAGCTTTTCATCACGGATCTTGAAACAGGTCGTTTACTACATTTTGAAAAACTGAGCCAATTTAAAGATGCATGCACAGCAAGTGAGCCCATTCAAAACCTTGATCTCCACCAGCTAGCTGGCTGCACATCCAGTCTCCTACAGTCCTTCAAAGCACGCTTTGGAGAATTTCGTGAGCACACTCGTCTTTTTAAGTTCATCACCCATCCAAACGAGTGTTCACTGAACACAGCCGACCTGAATTACATCCCTGGTGTCTCCGTCAGAGATTTTGAAGCAGAAGTGGCTGACCTGAAGGCCTCAGACATGTGGGTGAATAAGTTCAAGTCACTGAATGAAGATTTGGAAAGAATCACACGACAGAAAGCGGAGTTGGCGAGCAAGCACATGTGGACAGAAATGAAAAAACTCCAACCCGAAGACCAGCTGATTCTCAAAACTTGGAACGCGCTTCCTGTCACATACCACACACTGCAGCGTGTGAGTATTGCTGTATTGACCATGTTTGGATCTACGTATGCATGTGAGCAGTCATTCTCACATCTTAAAAACATCAAGTCCAACCTACGATCACGTTTAACGGATGAAAGCCTCAACGCTTGCATGAAGCTTAACCTCACCAAGTACCAACCCGACTACAAAGACATCAGCAAATCCATGCAGCACCAGAAGTCGCATTAATGGTGAGTGTTATAACAACATTATTTAAAAGAATAAATTCAGAGGCTTATTATACTGACATTTAGTTGAATTCACTTTTAAAATATATTATATGGCTCTCACTGAAATAAATTTCCAAATTTTTTGCTTTCATGGCTCTCTTAGTCAAAAAGGTTCCCGACCCCTGCCATACAGACTGCCACTCTACGCCCGACCTTATGGAAGAGGTACGTGGATGACACCTTTGTCATCTGGCCACATGGCCAGCCTGCTCTAGACCAATTCCGCGACCACATCAATTCCATACACCCAGCCATCAGATTTACCATGGAGGTCGAAAAAGATGGCAAACTACCCTTTTTGTATGTCTTAATTAAAAGGAGACATGATGGTTCAATGAGCCACTCTGTCTACAGGAAAGCCACCCATACAGATGCTTACTTGAAACCGGATTCCCACCACCATCCATCCCTGAAGAACTCCCTCATCAAGACTCTATACCATAGAGCCCAATGCATTTCCGACCAGGAACACATTACCAGTGAACTCAAGCACGTACACCAGGCTCTCAGGGCTAATGGTTACTCCGACTACACCAAAGAAGATGAATCCTTGCAGTCACGAAAGCTTTAAATCGAAATATAACTGCAATTGTCTGAGGACTTTGAGTGCACGAGTTATGTGAAACAGTTCTCGGTGGCAATTGTTATTTTGTTAGTTTTAGATGTTTGTTTGGCCTCCTCCATACAATTGTCCTACTGGTGGTCTATTTAATGGGCTGTGAGCTGCTGTTGGTCATTGCTGGTCGATGATGATGATGATGTGTGGATGTTCAGAGTTGGGACGTGGCGGTGGTGGGGAGGTGAGGACAGAGAACTTTGGGCATAACCCCCCTGACTCTACTCCACATTATCATCATCACATTCAACCTCCTCATTATCTCGCTGCTGCTGCTCATCATCATAGACTTCACAAGGCAGCAACAACAGCAGCAGCAGTAGGATGTGTGGGGTGGTGGGTGCCTTGTGTTTCGGCTCTTAGCAATGTGATCACAAGTTCCACATCGATACCCACACACGCCTCAATTACATTCTTTGGCGGGAAAGTGTATTTAAAATCTTTATTTAAAGCAGTCCTGGGCACAATGTGAGGAGATATGTGTTGCTGGATGTTGCTGTGCTCGTGGATATGAAAGAAAAGCGAGACCACTGTGTGTTGTAAGGACAACATTGTGGTGCTCACTCTGTGAGGAGTTTGTGTGCACCTTCCCAGGCAGGGTCGCCATCCGAGCCCCGTGGTCTCATCGCGGCCTACCTAAGTATTGCTTCCTGCGTGTCTGCCGCATTATTACCGCTGATTTAAGTTGTTGTCGCTGTCCAGCTCATTATATGACCGCTCCATCTTCGTGAACCAGCGTGTTGGGACGCTAATTCACTACTTTGAAGGAACAAACGCGTGTTGTAGGACGTGGCAGTGCATTTGTCTGCGTGGTTGTTGATACTGCGAAGGGGCAGTGGTGGCTGCTGAAGTGCGACTTCTGGAGCTTCTTCCTCCTCCTCCTCATCCACACATTATTTTAAGTACACCACAGTACTTACAATAATTATTAGTCCATCTGTGGGTTGTATGAATGTCTCCTAACGCCGTGTTGGTCACAGGAAGTATTTGACTATACTTCACCATTCCTGGTGGGTGAGGGCTGGGGAAAGCCCTCCGATTCTATCCACCACACGGGGAATGTTAACAACACGCACTGCGCTTCTGGTCAAATAACTCGCACGGCATGGCAAGGCCCTCATCCAGCAGTGGATGGACCAGGGCTGCCCACGCTGCCTGCGTTGTGTTTGTGAGCGAGGGTGTGGGGAGCGGTGGCGCAGCGGTTAGCGCTACGCTGCGCTACGAACCCGGCGACCCGAGTTCGATTCCCGCTCACGGCCACCAACACCGGTGACGATTATCTGAACAGGTCTTGGGCTTCCCCTAGGTCGACTCGGCCTCAAATGAGTACCTGGTTGCGGTGTGTAAACATCGCCAATGGGGGAGACAAAGGCGGCCGGGCGTGGTGCTGGCCACCCACCCCCTCGTGTGCCGTGCCGGCCTTCGTAGGTGCTCGCTAACAGCACTTGCCCCTACAGTCTGTTAAGGGTTCACTGGGGATCTTTGTTTTTGTTTGTTAGTCTGTGTGAGTGAGTTACTTTGTGAGTTCATGTGAGTTACTCCGAGTCTGTGAGTGTGTTACCCGGTGAGACTGAGTTCAGTGGGAGCGACTGTGAGTTACTGTGTAAGTCTGTGAGTGTGTGAGTTACTCTGAGTCTGTGTGAGTCTGAGTGTGTCTCCGAGTGTCAGAGTGAGTGAGTGACTGTGAGTCCCTGAGTGTGGCTCTGTGAGTCTGTGAGTCTCTGGCTCTGAGTCTCTGAGTGAGTGACTCTCTGAGTCTATGAGTATGACTGTGCGTCTCTGAGTGTGTGACTGAATCTCTGAGTGTGGCTCTGTGAGTCTGTGGCTCTGAGTCTCTGAGTGTGACTGTGCGTCTCTGAGTGTGTGACTGAATCTCTGAGTGTGGCTCTGTGAGTGCGTGCGAGTTTCTGAGTGAGTGACTGTGAGTCCCTGAGTGAGTGACTGAGCGTTACTCTGTGAGTCTCTGAGTGCGTGTTACTCTGGGAGTCTGTGAGTGTGTTACCCGGTGAGACTGAGTTGAGTGGGAGTGACTGTGAGTTACTGTGTAAGTCTGTGAGTGTGTGAGTTACTCTGAGTCTGTGTGAGTCTGAGTGAGTCTCCGAGTGTCTGCGTGAGTGAGTGACTCTGTGAGTCTCTGAGTGCGTGTTACTCTGCGAGTATGTGTGTGTCAGAACTAGTCTTTGAGTGTAAATCTGTGTGTGAGTTACTCTGTGAGTCTGTGTGAGTGAGTCTGTGTGAGTGAGTCTGTGAGTGAGTCTGTGGGTCTCCTTGAGTGAGTGTGAGTCTGTGTGAGTGACTGTGATTCTCGGAGTGACTCTATCAGTCTCTTGAGTGTGGCTCTGTGAGTCTGAGTGAGTGACTCTGTGAGTCTCTGAGTGTGGCTCTGTGAGTCTGAGTGAGTGACTCTGTGAGTCTCTGTGTGTGGCTCTGTGAGTCTGAGTGAGTGACTGTGAGTCTCTGAGTGTGGCTGTGAGTCTGTGGCTCTGTGAGTCTGAGTGAGTGACTGTGAGTCTCTTGAGTGTGGCTGTGAGTCTCTTGAGTGTGGCTCTGTGATTCTAAGTGAGTGACTGTGAGTCTCTGAGTGTGGCTCTGTGAGTCTAAGTGAGTGACTGTGAGTCTCTGAGTGTGGCTCTGTGAGTCTGAGTGAGTGACTCGTCATCACCATCGTCATCAACATCATCATCACCGTCGTCACCATCTTCATCACCACCTCCATTACCCAGGTGCCATGGGGTCGACACGCTGAGATGGGATGGGTGGCCAGCACCACGCCTGGCCGCCTTTGTCTCCTCCCATTCACCGAACCTGGATACTCATTTTAAGGCAGAATAGACCTGGGATGGGACCGAGATTGGTTCAGATACTCGTCACCGATGTTGGCCGTGAGTGGGAATAGAACTCGGGTCGCCGGATCCCGTCGCACGGTGCGCTAACCACTTCGGCACCGCTCCCCATGTAATCCTCACTTCAAGCACACACCTCATCACCGACACAGCTTCCACATCGTCATATCCACCACTCCTCCCCCAGCCCCATCGCTTACAACACTCTCACCCCTTCCCTCTCCACAATGCCGATGCACCTCACACTCCCCACACCTCCCATGCTCCCACCAGCAGCTTCCACTCCCGATGACGCCTCCTCACAATACCCCTTCACTCCCTCCCATCGGACCGCCATTCTCAAACTATAACTTTAAAACTAAACTATATTTTGATTTAAAGCTTTCGTGACTGCAGGGATTCATATTCTTGGTTCTTTCGGTAAAGTCACGTAGAAGGGAAACAATAAAATAATAAAATATAAAACAATACAATTCTCACGACGTTTCGACTGCAACACAAGCAATCATCATCACCTGATGATGATCATCATCACCTGATGATTGCTTGTGTTGCAGTCGAAACGTCGTGAGAATTGTATTGTTTTATATTTTTATTATTTTATTGTTTCCCTTCTACGTGACTTTACCGAAAGAACCAAGAATATAAACAATATTTTTTATTTTACCAGTTTGAGGCCCCACTGAGCTATGGAGCTATTTTTCAGAAGCAACCTGGCTATCACAAATGTTATCTTCAACGAAGTGGCTTATCTCATGGAAATTTATAGAGGCCAAATACTCTAAACGCGTGATGTTTATTCTAAATGTAGTGAGAGAGACATGCAACCTCAAAATATACAGCAGGCGACAGGGTCCGGATTGAATCCACGGCCTCCTGCATACCAGGCGATGTAGTTAACATTGCCACTGTGGTGCCCTGTGGTCACGTGAGGCCTACCACTTCTGAATGGCTTGTGATGCATATTTGAACATTACTTCAAGCGTCTTAGCCTCATTCATTAGTCAGGTATTCGAAGGGAATATTGTCATTTGGTAACGCTATTTCAAATATCGCTCAATAAACGTTCAATTTAATGCAATGCAATTGAGGGACTTTGTGGAGTCTTGTCGTGGTCTGGAGCTGTGGTTGTTGTGTTGCTACCTTGCCCAAGCTTGCATTTGTTGACAAATTGGCAGGAATGTATGTACTTTGTATTTTTAGCAATTTGCTTACATTTTCTCCATCTTGCCTCTCATCGGTTTTGGAAATAGCTCGCTGACCCTCCCCTACTGGACATATGTGAAAAAGATCTTCATAGCTCATCGGATTCCTCCAGGATATAAAAAAAGATTCTGATTCTGATTAATCAGTGGCGCTGCGAACAACCTATTCCCTCTATTGCTGCGGGAATCTGCATCCACACATGATCAAGCACCCCTGTGTAATTCAATACACATGGTTCCTTTATCATAGACATGTAATTCTGCAAATGTGCAGAAATGTCTACCTATGCGACTTACTCCAGACAAGTTTAGACTATTAAACATGACCTGTTGTGACACGTCTAATGTGTATTGTGTGGTCGTTAGCACAGAAAGATGCGTCTGGTAATGTCTTAATGGACCAAAAATTGTAAAAAGGAGGCTGGGTCTGTGTTGTTCAGAGTGACCACCATATACAGACTCTTGTACGTACAAACGAGTTAAGTTCCATATGTCTGTTCGTAAGTCGATTTGTTCGTGAGTCCAACTTTACTCCCGTCGATTTCAAACACGTTTTACGACTTGTACACTAAACACGGGGAATGGCTTTGACAGTTGCCTCTGGTTCTTCACGTTCTGCAGATGTAGATGCCACCATCACCACCTATTGTGCGGCGGTTGAACTTGCGACTCTCGGTCTGAACAGGAAACTGGACATATGGACAGGTTTGATCATATCATCTCTGAAAGTTCGTAAGTCGAATGTTCGTAAGTAGAGGAGTCCCTGTGTAGTGGCATAGAATCGTAATGTAACAGATAGCGCTGGTTGCTGGCAGGGAAAGGGATCTGCGGCTTACGGCCCTGACATCAGCAGGCCAGGTTATACACAAGAGGGGGATCTAGGGAAAGGTCGCAGAAGGGGCACTGAATTCATAATGATACAATAATTCAGTAACACTGTACAAGTGTACAGCACGTCAGATCATTACATGGCCTAACTCTGGTTGGAAACACCGTGGGAGTGAAGAAGAAGATGGATTAATAATCATTATTAACATTTATAAGGTGCATTTTATCCGTATGCCACCAGACTTAACTTGGAGTGTCTAAATTCCCTTTGCCCACCAGAATGAATAGACCTCATCTTTCCCACCCCTGCAGACTTGGTATTAAAGTAGATACATGCTAATGTTTACAAAGTAACGGACTCTTGATCAATTTTATTTCCGCATAAATCAATCATTCGGAAATAGGCCCCACTATACCCCACCGACTACAGCACTCTAATCTTGCCTCCTCGTTTTGCCTCTTCCACCTGCCTCATGCTCGTCAGCACCGCCTTTCGTGCAGCCATGCGGGTGTGAGGTCATCATCACGAGAGGCCGTGCACTTCATCGTTCGCACGCGGCGGAGGAACCACTGAAGTCAAACGTTTACATACGTGCGGTTTAGTGGGGTCATTTCCGAGCGAACTCGGTTTTAAAGTGTTTATCGTTGAATGTGGAAGGGTTTGGGTTAGTTTTCGGGTTACCAGATTTTCCACTATGGAGATCAAACCCAGACCTATGTTTCAGTCGGTCTAGGTCTGTCAACAACCATGCAGTAGTAAAGTTCAGCACAGTACCGGTACCAGATCTCGGTACAAATTAATTCATGCCACCCAAACACAGATGCCTATTCACAGACTGTCTCGGCTGGACCGGGACAGGAGGTAACCCAAGGGTAGTGGGAAAATAACCGCTTTGTGAGCTATTTGTAAGTAATGCGTTTAGAGTATTTGGCTGCTATAAATTTCCACGTGATAAGCTACTTCGTTAAGCTATGATTTGTGGCCAGGTCGCGTCTGAAAAAGAGCTATATAGCTCTCAATGGGCCTTACCTGGTAAATAAAAAATAGTTTACTTTAATGGTATACATACTTGAATTTTACTGCGGATGTTTTAAAACATGTCCTGTCTAACTGTCAACTTTGTTTGAATTTCAGTGGGAGAAGATGCTTCTCACACAGACGTTAAAGCAGGTACCAGAGTCCACGTGAAGCTACTGCAGTGTTCGCCTCATATAGGATTCCTTCCATTACTGTTGGTGCGATGGTTTGGATTTTCAAGTTGAAATCTACTAGTTCATTTTATTTTTACCCAGGCGACAACTCAATTGTCAAGGGTAGTCCTGTTTGGAAGAGGCTATCCTCGTCTCTTGAGTTCCACATCTTGGAGAGGATGTGATTAGTCAGCATCGATGCCATTTTAGTTGGTGTCACGCATCATGCGTGCATTCTTAAATTACTGACGCCGACTGAAGACTGAAGATGCAAGTGTGCCATCTGACAATGAAAGTTATGAAGCCATTTTTTGTCATTGCCAATCTTCCTTTGTGCTCTGTCAGAGTCTGGGATAACACGGCCTTGGTGAAGTCCCCTGGACTTGTGTAATTTCTGTATCAATTATTTTTTTCATTTTGACACCTCTGCTCCACGTCCTTCAATTGCATCCATCTGCACCTCCGATTATCACGGCTGGCTGACGTATGGCGCGAACGAGGTTCAACGTACATACCTACAAGGAGTGTAAATTCATACGGTGCCAGAAACTCTGCACGAGTTCGTGCCGCGTTCTCCCGATGTTGCCGTCGATGTTTGTCCAGCGACAAGCCATTCGTTGCCACGCGCGAACCTGTCTCACCTCCACAATCACAGGGCCGAGTGTGTGACGTGTCCGGCAAGCCGTGTGATGTGTCTGCGGATGATAATCTTCAGCAGAGGGCTATGCCTTCTCCCACAGACGCCGCACAACTGACGCCGCTCCCAGCGCCGCCGACCTCTGCTTCCCCGGCCACGGCCACGGGGAGTTCCTCTCCTCTGCTCTGCTGGACACCCGTGTGCTGGACCTGCTGCTCCACCACACTTGCCTGCCCACTACACAGGCACAAAGAGGTACGGGCACAACTAATGCATACAGTGAGGGAAAAAAGTATTTGATCCCCTGCTGATTTTGTACCTTTGCCCACTGACAAAGAAATTATTAGTCTATAATTTTAATGGCAGGTTGATTTGAATAGTGAGAGGCAGAATAACAACAAAAAAATCCAGAAAAACGCATGTCACAAATGTAATAAATTGATTTGCATTTTAATGAGGGAAAGAAGTATTTGACCCCCTCTCAATCATAAAGATTTCTGGCTCCCAGGTGTCTTTTATACAGGTAACGAGCTGAGATTAGGAGCACACTCTTAAAGGGAGTGCTCCTAATCTCAGCTTGTTACCTGTATAAAAGACACCTGTCCACAGAAGCAATCAATCAATCAGATTCCAAACTCTCCACCATGGCCAAGACCAAAGAGCTCTCCAAGGATGTCAGGGACAAGATTGTAGACCTACACAAGGCTGGAATGGGCTACAAGACCATTGCCAAGCAGCTTGTGGAGAAGGTGACAACAGTTGGTGCGATTATTCGCAAATGGAAGAAACACAAAATAACTGTCAATCTCCCTCTGCCTGGGGCTCCATGCAAGATCTCACCTCGTGGAGTTGCAATGATCATGAGAACGGTGAGGAATCAGCCCAGAACTATACGGGAGGATCTTGTCAATGATCTCAAGGCAGCTGGCACCATTCCAAGAAAACAATTGGTAACACACTACACCTTGAAGGACTGAAATCCTGCAGCACCCGCAAGGTCCCCCTGCTCAAGAAAGCACATATACATGCCCGTCTGAAGTTTGCCAATGAACATCTGAATGAATCAGAGGACAACTGGGTGAAAGTGTTGTGGTCAGATGAGACCAAAATGGAGCTCTTTGGCATAAACTCAACTCGCCGTGTTTGGAGGAGGAGGAATGCTGTCTATGACCCCAAGAACACCATCCCCACCGTCAAACATGGAGGTGGAAACATTATGCTTTGGGGGTGTTTTTCTGCTAAGGGGACAGGACAACTTCACCGCATCAAAGGGACGATGGACGGGGCCATGTACCGTCAAATCTTGGGTGATAACCTCCTTCCCTCAGCCAGGGCATTGAAAATGGGTCGTGGATGGGTATTCCAGCATGACAATGACCCAAAACACACGGCCAAGGCAATAAAGGAGTGGCTCAAGAAGAAGCACATTAAGGTCCTAGAGTGGCCTAGCCAGTCTCCAGACTTTAATCCCATAGAATATCTGTGGAGGGAGCTGAAGGTTCGAGTTGCCAAGCGTCAGCCTCCACACCTTAATGACTTGGAGAAGATCTGCAAAGAGGAGTGGGACAAAATCCCTCCTGAGATGTGTGCAAACCTGGTAGCCAACTACAAAAAAAACGTCTGACCTCTGTGATTGCCAACAAGGGTTTTTTCACCAAGTACTAAGTCATGTTTTGCAGAGGGGTCAAGTACATATTCCCCTAATTAAAATGCAAATCAATTTAGAACATTTTTTACATGCATTTTTCTGGATTTTGTTGTTGTTATTCTGTCTCTCTTACTGTTCAAATTTACCTACTATAAAAATTATAGACTGATCATTTCTTCGTCAGTGGGCAAACGTACATAATCAGCAGGGGATCAAATACTTTTTCCCTCACTGTAAATGCTTTTAACATAAGTTGGAGAGAGTTGAGCCTATACTCTTTGGTTCTATTCGGTAAAGTCACGTAGGTAAATAATAAAACAACAATAATCACGACGTTTCGGCCACAACACAAGCGGCCTTCATCAGGTGAAGGGACGAGCCTGTCTGGAGGACAGCGCTGGAGTGGAAGAAGCCACGCTTAGATCACGACATTTAAGCTGTGTGAGAAGAAGAAGAAGACCACGGGCTTTGACAAAAGCCAAAGCCCGTGGTCTTCTTCTCACACAGCTTAAATGTCGTGATCTAAGCGTGGCTTCTTCCACTCCAGCGCTGTCCTCCAGACAGGCTCGTCCCTTCACCTGATGAAGGCCGCTTGTGTTGTGGCCGAAACGTCGTGATTATTGTTGTTTTATTATTTACCTACTTGACTTTACCGAATAGAACCAAAGAGTATGGATCCTTGCAGTCACGAAAGCTTTAAATCTAGAAGAGTTGAGCCTTTCAAGGAATTCGGCAATGCTTTCCCACCTGTGACTGCTCCCGATATATGACTCGAGAGAATGTAGGTTTTGCTTGCAGGCCACAGACACATTCACACATGAATTATGTGTTTGGTATTATCTCATGGAAAAGTTGCACAAGGGCCAGGGTTATGCCCCATTCATTCTGAACGATTAAACCAAACTGACCCACGTTCACACACGAGAGCAGAGAGGTTGGCTGCAGGGTGACGCACGCGAAGAACGCGTCCCTGTGAAAGAGTTAGAAGGTTCCCCTTCGTACCTTCTTACTCTCCCTCCCACCCCCCTCCTTCCGGTCAGGTGATTTTGAAGTGTCGTCGTCGTCACGCGAGGACGTGGACCGAGACAGCGCGTGGAACCAGTGGCTGCGCTCCGAGATCCCGGGGCTCTTCCTGCTGGCCCTGCACACGTTTGCCGTGAGTCGGTGCAGATGTGGCCTCGCGACTGGGGCTGCCACCTGTCTGTGTTTGACCCCCGGACAGTGTTCGGGTGGCAGCAGGAATTGATTTGTGTCGAGATCTGGTACCCCGGGTATGGCTATGGTTGAATTTTATCACCGTGAACTGCACTGTTTTAACAATAGACCTGGGCTCGCTGAGAAATGTGCCTGGGTTTGCTCTGTCGTGGAAATGGTGGCAACTGTACTTGTGGCATCGGCACGTTTATTCGCGCTCCGGCTCCATTTACACCGAGAGTCACGTGCTTGTCTCGTGTGGGGAGTGGTGGTGTAGCTGTTAGGGGGCATCCATTTAGTATGTATGCATGGAAGGGGGAGGAGGGGTTAACCAAATGTGTACGCTTGCGTATGGGGGGTCTACTGACAATGTGTAAGCCGACTGCAACGGCATGAATCTGCCCATCGCAGTGACATGGGGAAGTATTTGCTTCCGACAAAGGCGTTCTATGACCTTTTAAATCGTACTCAGGTTTGAGCACGGGGACAATTTGCATTCATGATCCTGAATCATGACAATTCCTGACTCTCCGGCAGTGGTGAATCGTTCCAACCACCAGTAGGAATCGTGTATATGTTGTGTACGTGTATGCACAGCTGTACCCATTGGCTTCTGTTGTGGTCATGTACTTTATTTTTTATTTCGTGGAATATCACTTGCTGTACTCCACGCGGTGAGTTCTTTGTGTAGATAGGAATCATGTTATGTAGAGAATATGAATCTTATTCAGTACCTCTATATGTCTCCCACAGACGAGCGGGGAGACAGCAGCCAGGCGGTGAGCCGGCACTCCCAACAATCGCCCAAGATCTGCGGTTCTCTTTACATTCCGATATTTGCAGCCACTTACTGAGTGTTTACATGTGGGGGGAAACCAGTACACTCGCAGAAAACGAACGAATGTGAGCAAGGGGGCAACGTTCTATCCCGTGCAGATGGAAAGGATTCCACAGTTGTGTTCCACTGCCTCCTGGCAAGCCAGGGTATAACTCATCCTCGATGCCCACCGGAAGGGAGATTGCACACTTGCAATTGAATTCCCTGAGATTATTTATATCATGGGGTAGGCAGTGACAAAGCCCCTGACTCACTTAACACGAACATGCGGTCCAGTGCATTGTACGTGCAAGGATACTCGCTTTCCAAAATGTATTAATGTGTGTTGTGCTTGAATGTTGACTTAAAGCTTTCGTGACTGCAGGAATTAATATTCTTTGGGTCTTTCGATAAAGTCACGTAGATAGAACAATAAAATAATAAAAATAAAGTGAATACAAAATTATAATAAAAATATCACGACGTTTCGATTGCAACACAAGCAATCTTCATCATTTTTCTCCTGATGACGATTGCTTGTGTTGCGATCGAAACGTCGTGATATATTTTACTTTTTTATTCACTTTATTTTTATTATTTTATTGTTCTATCTACGTGACTTTACGGAAAGACCCAAAGAATATGTGTTGAACTTCTTTCGCAGTGTACGTAGCCAACCGTGCTAATCTGTGGTACATTAACACATTGCCACAAATGCCCTGTTGCTCATGAGCCCAGCGACTCAAATGAATCAGGCGCAAGGTTTGCGTGATTAATGCTTACATAGTGGGGTCTATAATGAACAATATGGCTGAAGCTCGAGTTCTGTTCATTTAAAACCAAACGTGTTTCTTACCAACCATTCCTGGTGTTTGCACACAGATACAGATTATGGGCGATGCGTTCTACACCATTCGGAATGCGCTGTTGCAATGTGCAGCCACAGCTGCTGCAAAAATATTTGTCTCGGTTTGATCCACTGAACAATATCCACTGACCACACCGCACGCGCAACAATGATATAACTATGAACAAAAATATTAATAAATTAGGATGGTTTATTAAATATATTGCACGTAAGAAAATACAGCAATAGACGTAAAAAATACATGGCAGTTTAACACGTAGGCTTTCGCGACAAATATCCATAATACAGGTTTTACGGGTTGGATCGCGTAAATATATGTGTCATTATGAGACCTTTGCCAGTAGCAAGATATAGTAATAGGTTTTTACCCTTTTATCTGGCACCAAAACTGACACCTTTATACAAGGGATCATGTTTGCAATAACCACAACACATGCAGTCAAAATGCAAACAAAAAGAGACAACTCTGATAGTGATATACACTATCCTTGAAGTTGATTGGTCCACACCCGAGACGGCTTTTCTTAGAGCCTAGTCTCCACTGGTGTTGGACCAGATGACGCCAAAAGGCATACAACTCAAAAACAGCGCACTATCAGAGTATTGAGAGCTCGGGGTAAGAATTTACATTATGAGACCTCCTTTGCCAGTAGCAAGATATAGTAATAGGTTTTTACCCTTTTATCTGGCACCAAAACTGACACCTTTATACAAGGGATCATGTTTGCATAAAGGTGTTAGTTATGGTGCCAGATAAAAGGGTAAAAACCTATTACAATTTAAATGTGTCGTTAAACCCGCCACCACCCGACAGCCAACTAGTAAGGGTTGTCACGTAAACAGAACATGCCAATTCATCACTAGTACAGCACACCGGTGTGTGGTGTAGCCATTTCTGTGACCAGTCACAAGCTAATCACTCAGCTATTTCAATGCTAAATTCTATTCTAATTCCTTTGTCAAGGGGTGCCTCTGCGGATGTGTATACTTTAACTTAGCTATTTCAATGCTAAATTCTATGCTAATTCCTTTGTCAAGGGGTGCCTTTGCGGATGTGTATGCTTTAACTTTAACATAGCCATTTCTGTGACCAGTCACAAGGTAATCACTCAGCCATTTCAATGCTAAATTATATGCTAATTCCTTTGTCAAGGTGCTTTGTTTCTTCTCACACAGCTTAAAGGTCGTGATCTAAGCGTGGCTTTTTTCACTCCAGTGCTGTCCTCCAGACAGTCTCGTCCCTTCACCTGATGAAGGCCGCTTGTGTTGTGGCCGAAACGTCGTGAGAATATTATTGTGTTATTTTATTTTATCAATTTATTATTTTATTCTCATTCTACGTGACTTTACCAAAAGAACCAAGAATATGTTGAACTTCTTTTATACCATACGTAGCCAACCGTGCTAATCGGAGGTATTTGTTGCTGGCCATTTGGCATTTTAGGCTTTTGGGCCTTTGTGCCTGTGGTCAGCAACCGTGATTGATAAAACGTCCCATATGCATAGTAATGCTATGGCATCCACTGCATGGTGATAAATAAATTATGTATTAGCGCGTGCGTGTGCTCAACGGTGGATGTCTTGTGTTCCAGAGGAAAAGCCCTTCCCGTGCAGCGACTGATCGTACGGAGCAACGCAGAAGTCGAAGCTCAAGAGACACGTCCTGAGCATTCACCACGTGCCCTTCGATAGCGCGCTGGACTCGGACTGCGCCAAGAAGAGAAGGTGGCTGGCTGGGTGCTGAGACCACGGCTCAACTCTGGATTTGGAGCACGCACGATGCTCACGGAGAACTCCCTGATGATTTATTTCATCTTGAAGATGAATCCTTGCAGTCACGAAAGCTTTTAATTGAGAGGTGGCCATGTTAGTGAGACCCCAGCCCATTAATGCAGAGGCACCTAACAGGGCAATGCAACTCAGAGAGTCGGAGATAACAGCCAAACGGCAGGAACGAATGGGAGCGCCACAGCAAGTTACGACTTTGCTTGGTTAATAACGTCCTTCCAATGATTGCTCAGCTTATACCCATCTTCTCGGTTGAAATTGTCTCCGTGTTTATTTTTCTGGATGGCTTCATGGACAAATCTTTTATGGTAGCCCGAAGGTTTGCAGAGTACCTTGGTCTCGGAAAAAATAATATCGTGCGCGCCCACTGCGTTATAACAATGATCATCCACGGCAGAGGTATTGGTTCTGCCATGTTTCAAATCTGCCTTGTGTTCGCGAACACGGTCCGAGACATGTCGTTTCCTTTCCCCAATATAACTGCTGCCGCAGACACAGCTTAGTTTGTAGACGCCTGGGTATTGCATGTCAGGAATGACATCCTTCACAGGTGGGATAAAATCATGGATTTTGTGTTCTGTATTGAATCGGACCTGGATCTTGTGTTTGTTTAAGATTTTGGAAATATTTTTGGTAACACCTGCTATGTATGGAAAGGTGATGGTTTTGATTGGGCCCTCAGATGGTTGTCTCCCCATAGCTGGAGATACAGCTTTGCGGATTGTGCGGTCTGAGTATCCATTCATCTTGAGGGCTTGGTGTATGTGTAGAGGCATTAATCGGCACTGCCCATCCTGTTAGCGAGTAGCTCCCCCTTCTCTTCAACAGGGGGTGGAAGCGCTATCACGCCACTGTTAATGACTATGGCCCAAGGGGCCAACGACAATCCCTGGGAAGTGGATCCTGAGACACATTCCCCGGACCTCGGGAGGGGGGACTGGGGAATGATGTCACCTTCCAGAAAGTTTTGGAAGGGAGGCGTGGCTAGGGCGGACCAAGCCACGAACCAGTATATAAGCCGGACCTCTCAAGGGTCCGGCTCAGGCATCTCCAAGCCGAAGACTGTAGACCTGGGCTGAAGTTAGGACCCTGGACCCCAAGCTCCGTCGTCCTTCCAAGGGTCGGAGCTCAGTGAGGCCAGTGGTCAGGACTCGAAGACCCTGGGACGGTCGGGTCAGCATAGCCTTCCCTAGGGCCCCCAGCCAGAGGACGGGGAATTAACGGGTTCCCAGTGTTAGGGCCCGTGTAGTCCGGAGGCCATACCTCCCCAGGTATCGGGTGAAGGGGCCGCTACTCCTTTGTGTTAGGGACCCTGTAAAATAGAGTGTTAATAAATATCGTGTTGCCTCACAAGAAGTTCTCCACCGATGATTTACCCACTTCATATGTGCTCCAGTTCACTGGCTAGGTGGCGCTGGTCGGAGATGCAGCGGATTATATTTTCCGCCTGAGGACGACCGCTTGTGTTGCGATCGAAACGTAATATATTATTTTTTTTTCTACCTACGTGACTTTACCGAAAGAACAAAAGGGTATGGATTTCTGCAGTCACGAAAGCTTCAAATCACCACCAAAATAAGATTTTGTATATGAACAACAATTACTAATTATCTCTATTTTCCCAATGTTACCCACCAGAGATCCTTTCTGTATATACACAACAGCAAGCTAATTATAGCACCATACGTTCAGTCCCTATTCATGACACACTTGACTCCCAATCCCCATTTAAGATTGCAATATAATTTCTGCATGAGGGCCCGTCAAAAAGTGTTGAGAATGGACACTTTTTTTCAAAAAAACTACGTAAAATATTCTTAATTAAAAGTCCAGTATAGTACTATTCGTGGCACTCATAAGTGGACTTCATTATTGCTTATGCTAATTATTACAATATTAACTATTTACCCAGGAAAGCCTCATTGAGTCTAAAGACTGATTTTTTTCAGAAGTTTCCCATTGCATTGAGATATTTGGCAATTACATTAATGAGCGTTTGGCTCTGTGTGAGTAGAACCCAGAGAGACCCCCACCTTGCACATGGGGAAACAGCACAACTCTGCACAGATTCTACCCACACTCGATAAATAATTCAAACCGATCTTGATTTGAAGCTTTTGTGACTGCAGGAATCCATACTCTTTGGTTCTTTCGGTAAAGTCACTTTGCTTGAAATAAAACAAAATAAATCACGACGTTTCGATAGCAACACAAGCCATCGTCTTCAGGTGAAAATCGCGACAGCCGCGATGTCTGCTGCGAGCAGCACGATGTCTGCTGCCTTGTGAAGAGAAGCTGTTACCAGCAAGAGTTTATATAAGTTTTTGAGAACAAAGGTAGCCAAAGTAGTGCTAATGGGGTATTATAGTGTAAAGGTAATAAATAGCGTGCCATGTTAAAGGAAATGAACTTAGATTAGCATGTTGGATTATAGTGCAAAGTTAATTTGCTTCCGTAGCGCATAAGAGTTCAGATTAGCATGTAGGATTAGCATATGTATTTTGATAAGAGATGCATGTAAAAGTTAGTGAAAAAAATAGCAAGTTAATGTCAGTCTATGTGTAACCAAGAATAGCATGTTAAAGTTGATGAGAAAAGTATGTCAAAGTCAATGAGCGAAGTTAATGAGAATATCATGTTAAAGTCAATGAGAGATGAGCAAGTCGATGTCAGTCTACGTGTAATAAATAGCGTGGTATGTTAAAGTTAATGAACTTAGCATAAGAACGGCTGGCGGGAGAGAGAGAGAGAGAGAATGTGTTTTAATGAGAGAAGCATGTAAAAGTTAATGAAAAAATTAGTAAGTTAATGTCAGTCTATGTGTAACCAAGAGTGGCATGTTAAAGTTAAAGAGAAAAGCATGTAAAAGTACATGAACGAAGTCAATGAGAATATCATGTTGAAGGCAATGAGAGATGAGCAAGTCGATGTCAGTCTACGTGTAATAAATAGCGTGGTATGTTAAAGTTAATGAACTTAGCATAAGAACGGCTGGCGGGAGAGAGAGAGAATGTGTTTTAATGAGAGAAGCATGTAAAAGTTAATGAAAAAATTAGTAAGTTAATGTCAGTCTATGTGTAACCAAGAGTGGCATGTTAAAGTTAAAGAGAAAAGCATGTAAAAGTACATGAACGAAGTCAATGAGAATATCATGTTGAAGGCAATGAGAGATGAGCAAGTCGATGCAGTCATGCCGGTGGTAGCATGTCCACGTGTGACAAAAGCAGCCGTGTTAGCGATCCAAAAGATGGCCGTGCCAACGCGTTCGGGTGCGGAGCTCGCTCCCGCCGCGGAGCTCGCTCCCGCCACGGAGCTCGCTCCCGTTACGGAGCTCGCTCCCGTTACGGAGCTCGCTCCCGCCGCGGAGCTCGCTCCCGCCGCGGAGCTCGCTCCCGCCGCAAAGCTCGCTGACGTCACAAAGCTCTGCCCCCCCCCCCCCCCAAAACCATATTTCCATTTTGAAAATAAAACATGCTTCAAATCGCTTTAAACTATTGTCATTGTATTTAATGTGGCGCTGCACTCTGATGTTGTAGGAGAAAACATTTATTAAAAAGTCTATTTAACTAAGTAGAACATGTTGTCTATATTTATTTTAAGTTGCGCATTTTGACGTGACGTCACATTTCTCAACCCCCCCGCTCGTCGCAAATGTCTGACCCCCCCCCTCCCCAGGTGCGTGACGTCATTTATGGACGGCCCCCATCGCCTTAAAACGCAAACTCACGCTTGCAAACTGAACCCGCGGAACTTTTTTTGTTCAGCAGCGCGATCCTCCGCGAGATGTAATGAGTCGGCCTCGCGCTGTGAGTGAGTGTGAGTGAGACAGCATCGTCCCCCACTCCTCCTGATGTCGAGGGTAAATGGGGGAGGTTTAGGCCTGTGACTCATGCAGCTGCAATGACTGCTTTGTGTACGCGGTCCAGACCTCCCCAGAGATCCTGGCTGACAGAGGAGGTGTTCAGGATTGTTGAGAAAAAGCGACAGGCCCACTCTAATCGTCTACAGCATCCCACGTCAGAGAATGAGGAGGCTTACCGCAGCCTTCGCTCGGAGGTTCGGAGAGCCGTGAGGCGCTGCAAGGATGGGGGGTGGTCGCGGGTTGATGAGGAGATGGAGTCTGCCTCAATGGCCCGCGATCACAAATTCCTATTTAACTCCATCAAAAAAGTAACCTACAGCGCCACACCTATTACCATTGTAGAGGTAATCGTCACTCACCACTCTGTGGGCTGGTAGCTTCCCCTTATCGTCAATAAGGGGCGGAAGCGCTATCACGCCAGGGCTAATGTCCATGGCCCAAAAAGGGGCCAAGACAATACATATCGTGTTGCCTCAGAAGTTTATTCGTCAATTTATACCCACTACACCATCATTAGGGGAACGAGGGGTGATCCAATCTCCGACCCCCAGCGACAGGTTTGCAGATTTGCTGAGCATTTCTGTGAGGTCCTGGGGGAGGGGGAATCCCTCAGCCTGGAAAACATCATGGGACAAAGTGGGGATGACCCTGCTGAGGATGCGGTGCCTCAAATATTGGAGGAGGAAGTCACCCTCTGTGAGTGGCTGGCTGAGGTACCATCCGTTGAGGAAGTACTGAGGGCGATCCAGAGTCCGAGAACAGGAAAGGCACCGAGCAGAGATGATCTCCAAAGCGAAATGCTGAGGGAGGGTGGCGTTTGTGCGTAGACTGCCCTACATGACATCATAACAACAGTCTGGGCCACTGGACGGGTTCCGCAGGATTGGAAGGATGCCCTGGCGGTCCCCCTCTTTAAGAAGGGGGACCGCACAGACTGTAACAACTACAGGGGCATCTAACTCCTCAGTGTGCCGGGAAAGGTCCTGGCAAGGATTATTCAACATCGCCTTGCTAGGTACGCTAAGGAGAGGCTTGCGGAGCCCCAATGCGGTTTCAAGAAAGGGCGGTCCTGCAAAAATGTCATATTTTCTGTCCGTCTGCTACAGCAGAGGTGGAGGGAATTCCAACTAGACCTACATCTCTGCTTTATTGACCTGGTTAAGGCCTATGATACCATCAGTAGGCCTGGGCTCTGGGTTGTTCTTCGTGCTTTTAGAGTCCCTGACCCTCTGCTCACACTCATTAAGGACCTTCATGATGGTGAGCAGACCCGAGTAAAACTACATAGCCGGGAGTCAGAGCCATTCCCTGCGACAGGGATGTCCTCTGGCTCCAACATTATTTAACATCTATTTCGACCACATAGTTCGTGAAGCCTTCAGTAGCTGTACCAGAGGAATTTACGTCTGGTACAGATACAATGGGAGGCTGATCGATGCCCAGGTGCGGTCAAGGGATGTCTCCCTATTGGTCAACCACATTATGTATGCCGACGACCTGGTAATTGCTGCTCATTCAGAGGAGGAGTTGGAGGCGCTGCTGCTGAAACTGGAGTGTGCCACTAAGAGGTGGGGCCTTACCATCAGCCCAACCAAAACGAAGCACCTGCCTGGGTATTTTGTGCCATCGGGCACTCTACCCCCACAACTCCCAATCGGGGATGGGGCAGTTGGGGAGAGAGTGGAGAGTTTTCCATACCTGGGCAGTGTGCTCATGATCGGCTCCGGTTTAACAGCAGAGGTCTCACTCCGAATTATCTTTTCATCGGTTGTGTAACGTTGTGTGGAAGCTACCTGGTCTGTCGCTCCGCATGAAGCTTCGGTTCTTCTCGGCCACAGTCATTCCCTCCCTTCTCTACGCTTGCAAAACGTGGACCCCCCTAATGGATCATCTTCACCGGTTAGAAACATTTAGGCTGGCCTGCCTACGATCAATCCTGGGTTTAACCAGGCTGGATTGTGTGAGGAGCTCACAAATCCTCAAAAGATCTGGACAAAGTCCCATCGGTGAGCTCCTCCAGCAGGCAAGGCTGCGTTGGCTGGGCCATGTAGCCCGCATGCCCAATCACCGCATGCCCAAACAGCTTTTGTTCGGCCGGATCGAGGGAGCTAAACGGGCGTGGCACGGACTAGAGAAGAGATGGAGTGATGTGGTACAGGAGGATGTGGAGCTGAGTGGACTTGCCAATGACTGGTACCAGCGGTGTCTCTACTGGGCAGTTGGAGGCAGTCGCCCTCCAACAACAACGGAGGGCGGAGGAGCGACGCTCAGAAAAACGAGCGGAGCGTCGGGTGGCTAAAGCTCAGCAAGTTGGCACAGTAGGGGGCACAGGTGGTGCATCAGCCAGTAATCTCAGTCATCTCAGTCAGTCGACCAGTGGCACCTGGGTCTGCCCCGTGACCTCCTGCCAGCCGGCGATCGACACTTCACGTAGCCTCAAGGTGCACATAGCCTGGCATAAGCGTCGTGGTGACGTCACCACCACTTAGTGGCGTATGGCGGTTGTTGTTTTGAGACAGTAAGAGAGTGTGAGGTCGACTCTGCCTCAGATGAGTACCTGGTGCGGTGTGTCGTAACCATCGCTACTGGGGGAGACAAAGGCCGCCGTGGAGGAGAATCCTAAAATAATAAAAGCTTTGATTATAATATTATGATATTATAATAAAAGCTATACTAAAAGCTTTTTAAATTAAAAATACAAATTTTTTTGAAATAATGAAAGCTTTTATTATTAAAAAATTATTATTTAATTTTTAAATTGGCAGAATCTACACGCCATATTCTTGGTTCTTCAGGTAAGTCACGTAGATTTGAAAATAAAAATAATTAAATTTAATTTAAAAATATAAATTATAATATTTAAACTAATCAAAGCTTTATTATTTTCAATTTATTATTTGAAATTTTAACATACAAAAAAATAAAATACAAATAATAAATTGAAAATAATAAAAGCTTTTATTATTTTAACATAAATTGAAAATAAAAGCTTTTATTATTTTCAATTTATTATTTAAATTTTATTAACAGGTCCCTGCAGGGTGGGCTGGTAGGGCAAGTCTCTGCGCTGCCTATTGCTGATTTTACACCCAACAGCACGAGATTTCACTTCGTTAAAGTATTGAAAGGGGACGGACGGACACATTAATCTATTGCAGGCTGGTACACTCAGTTTACAACTTCGTTCCTACCAGTATTATGACTTTACCGAAGGAAGCAATAATCTGGCGTGTAGATGCTGCCATCTGCTGGCCACCATTGTTGGGTGTAGATTGTGACAAACTTTCGTGACTTCAGGAATTCATATTCTTGGTTCTTTCGGTAAAGTCACGTCCATAGAAAATAAAAAAAATATCAAATCAAATAAAAATGTGAAATTTTAAATAATAAAAGCAAAAAACCCACATTCATATTCTTGGTTCTTTCGGTAAAGTCACGGAGATAAAAAAAATACAATTTTAAAATAATCAATTGAATAAAAGCTTTTAATATTATTAAAGCTTTTGTTATATTCAATTTATTTATTAATTTTTAAATTGGCAGAATCTACACGCCACGTTGGTGGCCGGCAGGTGGCAACATCTGCACGCCGAAATCTTGTTTTTTTCGTTAAAGTCACGTAGATTTTAAAATAAAAATAATATAATTAAATTGAAAAATACAAATAATAAATTGAAAATACTAAAAGCTTTCATAATTTTCATTTTTTAAATTGTATTATTATTATTTTATATCTACGTGACTTTACCGAAGGAATCAATAATATGGCGTGTAGATGCTGCCCTCTGGTTGCCAACAACGTTGGCAGGTGGCAGCATCTACACGCCAGATTCTTGGTTCTTTGGGTAAAATATAAATAATAAAGAAAAGTAAAAAAAATATCATGATTTAGTATTTTTTCATTTAATTCTATTATTTTCATTTTCAAATCGACGTTACTTTACCGAAAAAACCAAGAATATGGCGTGTAGATTCTGCCAATTTTTAAAAAAATTACAAATTAAAATAATAAATTAAAAATAATAAAAGCTTTCATTATTTTCCATTTATCTTTTGTATTTTTTTTATTTAATTTTATTATTGTTATTTTCAACCTACATGGCTTTACCGAAAGAACCAAGAATATGAATCTGGATTTTGATTATTATTTTCAATCTATTTTAATTTCTAAATTGGCAGCATCTACACGCCATATTCTTGGTTCTATCGGTAAAGTCACGTCGATAGAAAATAAAAAAATAATCAAATCAAATAAAATAAAAAGTGTGAAATGGAAAGTAATAAAAGGAAAAAACCCACATTCATATTCTTGGTTCTTTCGGTAAAGTCACAGAGATAAAAAAAAATGAAACAAAATTTTGATTTTATAATAATAAATTGAAAATAATAAAAGCTTTTATTATTTTCCATTTATTTTTTTGTATTTTTAAATTGGCAGAATCTACACGCTATATTCTTAGTTCTTTGGGTAAAGTCACGTAGATAGAAAATATAAATAATAAAAGAAAAGTAAAAATTTAAATAATATTTTTAAAAATATTTATTTTATTTTATTGTTTCCCTTCTACGTGACTTTACTGAAAGAACCAATAATATGAATCACTGCAGTCACGAAAGCTTTAAATCAAAATATAATAATAACAATTCATGATTTTCATTTAATTATTTTATTTTTATTTTCAAATCGACGTCACTTTACCGAAAGAACCAAGAATATGGCGTGTAGATTATGCCAATTTAAAAATTACAAATAAAAGTAATTTTATTATTTCCGATTTATTTTTTATTAAATTTATTTCATTATTTTTAAATCTACGTGACTTTTCCGAAAGAACCAAGAATATGAATCTGGATTTTTGCTTATTATTTTCAATTTATTATTTTAATTTTTCAATTTGCAGAATCTACACGCCACGTTGGTGGCCGGCAGATGGCAGCATCTACACGCCATATTCTTGGTTCATCTTCTTTGGTTCTTTCGGTAAAGTCACGTAGCATGAGAATAAAATAATAAATTGAAAAAATAAAATAACACAATAAAATTCTCACGACGTTTCGGCCACAACACAAGCGGCCTTCATCAGGTGAAGGGACGAGACTGTCTGGAGGACAGCGCTGGAGCGAACAAAGCCAAGCTCAGATCGAGACCTTTAAGCTGTGTGAGAAGCAACAAAGCGCCTTGACAAAGGAATTAGCATTGAATTTAGCATTGAAATGGCTGAGTGATTAGCTTGTGACTGGTCACAGATATGGCTATGTTAAAGTCAAAGCATACACATCCACAGAGGCACCCCTTGACAAAGGAATTAGCATAGAATTTAGCATTGAAATAGCTGAGTGATTAGCTTGTGACTGGTCACAGAAATGGCTATGTTAAAGTCAAAGCATACACATTCACAGAGGCACCTAGTAAAAATCAAACAGGAAAATTTAGCATTGAAATAACTAGGAGAATTTAGCATTGAAATAACTGAGTGATTAGCTTGTGACTGGTCACAGAAATGGATGTGTTAAAGTCAAAGCCTACACATCTGAGCTATTAATAGTAACTGGGTCAGTGTCTACTTCAAATATTGTTCAGGCTCTGGAGACTTCCAAAGTTATTCGTGATGTTATACATTTGGTTCGTTTTGAGCATAATCGCGACCTTATATAATTATGACGTAATATACACGCTGAATATACGCACACAAACATCGTGTACACGTGTGTCGTGCCCTCTATTGTCCACATAGACGGCTTGTGCTGACTAGAGAACGATCTTAACAAACAATGTCGTGACATGTATCAGCCCTTTGTCGATCCAGCGTTTTGATAGAGGCCTCCCCCACACCATGTCGTTCGTGGGAGTTGTTTAACCATACTTCACCATGCCGGTCAATGCGGGTTTGGTGATGTGAGGAGGCCCAGAAACTTGTATATGCAGATACGAGTTTGCCTGTGCTTGCATCTGCAGAATTACATTCTCACACATTTTCAAGTGTAGTTTAATACTTCTAAAAATGCATTTATTCTTCAGGATTCCATAAAGTACTGTGGTAAAAAGAAAACAACTTGATTTGAATAAATTTCGATTTAAAGCGTTCGTGACTGCAGGGATTCATCTTCTTGGTTCTTCGGTAAAGTCACGTCGAAGGGAAATAATAAAATAATTAAAATTAAACAATAAAATTCTCACGACGTTTCGACCACAACACAAGTAGCCTTCCTCAGGTGAAGAAACAGAACTGTCGGAAAGACAGCGCTCCAATGAACACTGCTAAGCTTGGCAGCGTATTTTAAGCTGGGTGGGAGGAGCAGAGCGCCTTGACAAAGGAGTTTACATATCAACAGAATAATTTAGCATTGAAGTAGCTGTGTTAATGTGAGATATTAGCAGGATGTTAACGTCAGAAATTAGCATGTAACTGGGAGATTAGCATGATGTTAATGCGAGGAATTAGCATGTAACTTGTCACGGAAGTAGCTATGTTAAAGTCAGAGTTTATATATCAACAGAGGCATTTAGTATATTGACGCTAAAGAACTGCAACTAACCAACAATCATACAACAAACCGATGTGAAAGAACTAAATATAAACTACATCAATATAATCAATGTACTCAATATATTCTCCACTAAGCTGAGCTACTAACAATACGTCATTATACATTACACTTCTATGTCGCAAAAATTATTATAATATGCCTCCAAATAATGTTTTATTATAAACTGCCATAGACAGACCCCAACATTGAATTATATGCAGCGTTACTATACACTACCCTATACCTTAGATTATAATAATATTACACTGTATTATTTTACCAACCCTACTGTATACCACACTGCTATATATTGACTATACAACTACGATACTATATATTACCAAATAAATTATATTAAACATTACACTGAATACTTTGTTAAACAAGGAATGCTTTGAGCTTGTGGGTTGAATCCATCTGTGTGAAGTTGTGTTATTTCCCCATATGCAAGGTGGGGTCTCTCTGGGTTCCACTCACACAAACATCTCAATGCAATGGGACCTTTCTGAAAATGCAGTACTTAGACTCAATGAAGCTTTCCTGGGTAACTAGTTAACATCGTAATAATTAGCATGAGAGATAATGACGTTCAGTTATAAGTGCCATTAATAGTACTATACTGTACTTTTATTGAAGACTATTTTACGTAGTTGTTTGTAAAAAGAAAGTGTCCATTCTAAAAACTTTTTGACGGGCCCTCGTACAGAAATGATATTACAATCTTATATGGAGATTGCGAGTCAGAGTGTTGTGAATAGTGGAGTGAACGTGTGGTGCCATCATTATATTGTTGGTGTGTATATACAGAAAGGCATATTTGGTGGGCAACATTAAGAAAATGGAGGTAGTTCGTCATTGTTGTTAAACAAAATCTTATTTGGGTGGATAAGAGGAGTAAAATCGTACATGATAGGAACTGCAATATTGTGGAGTTCTGGTATAATGAGTTGTAGTATATATGCATCTTATGTCACCTTAAGTATGCCTGTGTGAGTACACTCGTGTGTACTCACACAGAAAATGGAGGTAGTTCGTCATTGTTGTTAAACAAAATCTTATTTGGGTGGATAAGAGGAGTAAAATCGTACATGATAGGAACTGCAATATTGTGGAGTTCTGGTATAATGAGTTGTAGTATATATGCATCTTATGTCACCTTAAGTATGCCTGTGTGAGTACACTCGTGACACGGGTGTCATGCGCGTGACCTTTGTCTTTTGTTTCAGATGTGCGAGAGCAACTCCGCTGCGAGTCAAGGTGGTGCTGGGAGAATTGCCTTCACCATTGATGGCACTTCACCAGCATCCATCTCAACCCCACCTCAATCCGGTAGAATTACAAGAACGAAAAAACGTATCTCTTGTGACGTCTGTGGGAAAAAATTCCAGCTGGCATGGTGCCTAGAAGCCCACGTAAGAACGCACAAGGAGACCCGTGATCAATGGTGCGGCATATGCGGAAAAAGGTTTGATCAGCTAGGAAAATTAAAAAGGCATTTGAAGACCCATGAGAAGGATTACATGATAAAGGGTGCACCAGGCTTGGTGAATAACGGCAGTTTTGCCAATGCGGTGTTGAATCCACCGTCGCCCTATGAGATGTGCTCAGTCTGCGGATTTTTAAGTCCTATTGAAATCCTGAAAACTCATGAAAGTCTTCACGCACAGTTTTTGTACAGACCGAAGCCTGAACATGATTACACTTCGACAAAAGATAGCGGGGTTAAGATAAATGACATGAAATCCAATTTTCTTGAATGCTTTGGCCTAGTTCCACGTCAACAAACTGCTTCACCAGTCAGTGAGAATAAACCATACGCTGCTCTCGATCCTATGACGAGCATGAAAGTGTTGATGGCCTTGCAGCAGAAGAAGAAGGAAAAGCGAAGTAGACCTAAGCCCATTAAAAGAAAGAAGACCACCACCAGCGTCACCAATTGCAGCAGTAGCAACAGCCAGAATTCGGACATCAAGAGGATGGACTGCACGGAAGCAGGAGGCTGCGTGGAGCAGAGCATCCCCAAGGTGGATGAACCCAACCTGGCACCTTTAGGTACGTCCTAGTAATGCACACACTACATTTCATTTGGATGTAATTCATAATTTCACAAATTAGTTAATGTACGCATATGTTGACCATATCTGTATGCCTGCGCTGAGGAGTCTAGAGATCTGATGTGGTGCTGCTCGGATGTTGGGTTAAACCGTGAAACTCTGGGTTTCAGTCACCGAGCCATGATTAAACTGGCTTCTCATTGATGGTCTTATCCAGTTACCAAACTTCTTCCAGCAAACACTTCTGATGTCGCGTGATGTGTAGGAAATTGCAATAACCTCCTAGTGGATAAAAAACGGTCACGAAGGGATGTCATGAGTAGTGCAATGATATCTCCTTCCACGAGCTGTTCTCTTACATGAGGTGGTTCACTGCTGTGTGAGAGTTGCACAGGGATACTTCATCTCATGACATGGAGCCAATAGCACCATTGGAAGGAAACTGAGCAAAATACATTGCTTGACAAATTCCAAAAAATATCTATTTCTTAACCGGGTAACTTTTACTTAAACAAGTGGGTAAATTTAGGGAACATTTTTGAATGTATAGACCGAGTAATTTCCACAATGGGAATTTCCTCTTCATTGTACTAACACCTAACTTCCATGTGTATTTACTCGTTCTATTGCAGGTAATTATTGTGTAATTAATGAGCTGTAATAGAATAATCTGGCTCAACCACCTCAATGTTAAATTATAGTCGTTGCTCTGCATCAACATCAACCACACGAAGAAGTGCAAAATGTTGGGGCTTCAAAATAAGCCCCAAAAATGTATTATGATATTTTTCAGGAAATCAGTATCTTGCTTTTCTACTATTTGTACGTATGTTGAACTTCTTTCGTACCATACGTAGCCAACCGTACTAATCGGAGGTATTTGTTGCTGGCCATTTGGCATTTTGGGCCTTTGGGCCTGTGGTCAGCAACCGTGATTGATAAAACGTCCCATATACATAGTAATGCTATGGCATCCACTGCATGGTGATAAATAAATTATGTATTAGCGCGTGCGTGTGCTCAACGGTGGATGTCTTGTGTTCCAGAGGAAAAGCCCTTCCCGTGCAGTGACTGCTCGTACGGAGCGACGCAGAAGTCGAAGCTCAAGAGACACATCCTGAGCGTTCACCACGTGCCCTTCGATAGCGCGCTGGACTCCGACTGCCCCAAGAAGAGAAGGCGGCTGGCTGGGTGCCAAGACCACGGCTCAACTCTGGATTTGGAGCGCGCACGATGCTCACGGAGAACTCCCTGATGATTTATTTCATCCTGAGGCTGAGGTACCACGTGTGGGGCGATGAACGCAAGGTTTTGTGCAGCGGACATTTCCATGATGAAATTTCGTCACGTTCACTGCTGCGAGGTTACATCTATTGCCGTATATTTTTAGTCAATTGCTGTATTTTCTGGTATACCATATATTTTAGAAATTGTCCTAATTTCATAACAAAGGTTTTTGGGTTAGATCGTGTAAGTATAAATGTGTCATAACCCTCCACCACCTGACACAGCCAATTAGTAAGGAATTTGTCACGTAAACAAAACTCCACTTAGTTACTACTTCAGCCCACCGGTATTTTGGAGAGTAAATCTACAAGATGAGTACGACGTTTCACTGGTAATTACATCCAGCATCATCGGGCGATTCGCCAGAATAGTGAAGCCATCCACCTGCTTCCGGTCTTAAATAGAGAAAGACGATGTCATCACTGAACCCATCAGGTGCAGAAATCAGCGGCGTGGGAGGGGGGTTATTGAAATTATATAATTGAATAGTAATAATTAAATTAGTATGTTTCCTCTATAAGTAATGATAAATGTGAGATGTCTTCTTCCTCCACGCGTTTGTTCCACTCACGTGGGGTCCGCCGTCCTTGCCACCTTCTCCACACCGCCCCGTCCCGCGCCATCTCTCCCTCCACTCCTCGGGCCACCACGTTCGACCGCATCACCACATCGCCCCACGTCTTCTTCTTCTGCCTTCATCTCCTCATCTTACAATCACAATTACTTAATAATACGCTTCCAGGCCGCACTAAGCCTGTAGCTGTCAGAGAGGTTAAAATAATACAAATTTTCTCAGTTTCAATGGATTCTCGAATTAGTCTTGGCCAGTAATAATGAGTTTTACACAACACTTCTTCGTAATCAAAATACATGAAGTGTTCTTGTTGACAAGCATGTACTGCAACTTCCGACAGTTATGTTTGAGAGTGTTTAATATTTATTTGGTGTTCCTTTAGTCTTACGCTAATGTTACGTCCCATCTGTCCAATATAACATCTGCCACATAAGCCATTAATCCGATACACACCATCCGTTGACAACTTAGGCAATTCATCTTAAGTACAAAATACTATTTTTTTAATTTTGTGTACCGTGCCAAATCTTACTTAGATGTTTAGCTTTTTGCTTTTCCAAAACTCGAGCTAATTTCTCAATTACTCCCACGATATATGTTATTTTAATTGTTTAATAACCTGATTCAGCAGTATTGCTGTTCGATCTTGGTTTAGCATTCATTGCTGTTAATTATTTGAGCATTATTTTAGACATTCAATCGTAGCGTTTCTTTGACATGTTCAATCTCTCTCCCCACACATTCACCATCTGACACTGTTTTAGCCAGATGTATGAGCATCTTGATGAGAGAGGTTTTCTGTACGGGGTGATGATGCGAATCTGCATTCAGATAGGCATCAGTATGCGTTCCCTTTTGGTAAACGCTGTGTGTGTTATTTTACCATTTAGGCCTCGTCCGATAAATCACCTCTCCCAAGGAAATAAGTATTTAGAGGCCACACGGGACCGGGGGGGGGGGGGGAGTTTAACGTTGTGTCTGTTGCTGAGAGCAGATAGCGCGCAATGGAGAGCTTGCTCAGAGCGGGGCTGGGCACGGACTCGGCGAGGACGCTGGGCGCTTCGGCCAGTGGAGGCTGCATCAGCACCGGGCAGAGCTACGAGACGGGGCGCGGACACGTGTTCACCAAGATCAACGCCAGGAGCGGGGCACCCTCCTCTACGCATCCTCTACGCCTCCTCACCACCTCACCTCCTCTACCCTTATCCTCGCCTCCTCTACGCCTCCTCACCACGCCACCTCACCTCCTCACCACGCCACCTCACCTCCTCACCACGCCACCTCACCTCCTCACCACGCCACCTCACCTCACCATGCCACCTCACCTCCTCACCACGCCACCTCACCTGCTCACCACGCCACCTCACCTCCTCACCACGCCACCTCACCTCCTCACCACGCCACCTCACCTCCTCACCACGCCACCTCAACACCTCACCACCTCACCTCCTCTACCCTCCTCTTCGCCTCCTCTACACCATCCTGCATCCTTGCCTCAACCTTCATTCATTCAGCCCTGTCATTAATGTATCACTTTTTTTTAGCTGCGACTACTAGCTAATTTGTCAGTTACTCCCTCGATATATGGTATTTTAATTGTTTAATAACCTGATTCAGCAGTATTGCTGTTCGATCTTGGTTTAGCATTCATTGCTGTTAATTATTTGACCATTATTTTAGACATTCAATCGTAGCGTTTCTTTGACATGTTTAATCGCTCTCCTCAGACTTTGACCATCTGACACTGTTTTGGCCAGATGTATGAGCATCTTGTTGAGAAAGGATTTCTGTGCGGGGTGATGATGCCAATCTGCATTCAGATAGGCATCAGTATGTGTTCCCTTTCGGTAAACGCTGTGTGTGTTACTTTACCATTTAGGCCTCGTCCGAGCAGAAAATATCCAGGAAAGGGAGTGTGTTATTCACCTCCATTTCCATGGTGAACTGGATGGCCGGTTTTTGTGAATTGAGATGATTTAGACATTCATTCATTAAGTGTATCCTTCCCATGTCGCCAGACAACCAAAGTGTCATCTACATATCTACACCAAAAAGTGGGTTTTAATGTACTTGAAGCAAGTGCTCTTGCAACCCGGGGGTTGAGGACCCCTGTGTTAGAGGCCACACGTGACGGGGTGGGGGGGGGGGGGGGGGAGTTTAACGTTGTGTTTGTCGCTGCGAGCAGACAGCGTGCAATGGAGAGCTCGCTCAGAGCGGAGCTGGGCACGGACTCGGCGAGGCCGCTGGGCGCTGCGGCCGGTGGAGGCTGCATCAGCACCGGGCAGAGCTACGAGACGGGGCGCGGACACGTGTTCACCAAGATCAACGCCAAGAGCGGGGCACCCTCCTCTACGCCTCCTCACCACCTCACCTCCTCTACCCTCCTCTTCGCCTCCTCTACACCACCTTGCATCCTCGCCTCAACCTTCATTCAGTCAGCCCTGTATCACTTTTTTTCGCTGCGACTACTAGCACCACCGTGGTGAATGTTGCAGTGAACTTCCCCTCGTTGATTCCCCCCTCCACCCACGTTAAGGGACTCGGTCTACCAGACACATTGACCGCTTCGTCTCATCCACTCCACGTTCAACCACCGTGCCTCACTGCAGTTCACAACAACGCACTCAACTAAACAACTCGGTCACCCACTCATCCAATCACTAACTCAATCACCCTATCACACATTCATCCAGTCACTAACTCATCCAGTCACTAACTCAATCACCCTATCACACACTTATCTCGTCACTAATTCAATCACCCTATCACCCACTCATTCAGTTAACCACTCATCCAGTCACCCACTCATTCAGTCACCCACTCATCCAGTCACCCACTCATTCGGTCACCCACTCAATCACCCTATCACCCACTCATCAAATCAGCCACGCATCCAGTCACCCACTCATCCAGTCATCCACGCAATCACCCTATAACCCACTCATCCAGTCACCCACTCAATCACCCTATCACATACTCATCTAGTCACTAATTAAATCACCCTATCACCCACTCATCCAGTCACCCACTCATCTAGTCACCCACTCATTTAGTCACCCACTCAATCACCCACTCATCTAATCACCCACGCATTCAGTCACCCACGCATCCATTCACCCACTCATCCGGTCACTGGCTCAATCACCCTATCACACACTCCTCCACTCGTTTACTCAAACACTCACCCATTTACTCACCCACCCGCTCACCACCATCCAGGTCACCTCACTCTTCTTTTCAGATTTATCAGTTTGCACTGCTCCACTCTGGAATCCACACCCGGTCTTCCTGTTTTCCCAAACTCTTGCAACAATAAACTTGATCAATTTAAGGAACGCGTTTCTTTGATCTTAATTATCTAATTACTTATTATTACTGGCCGTTTGGCGTTTTGTATTGTGTGGGGTTTGCATCGCTGTCAACCCCTCATCAGTGCCTACCTTATTACAGAACAATTCAGACCTTGTTGGTCACCCCGTGCCCCTTATAATTCCCATGACAAGGGAGAAACACAAATAAACTTAACAAAAATGTTGCCCGTATTGAAACGGCCGTGTGCCGTATGGACCTGACAACTCACTTTCCCCCAACAGATTACGGGTAAACCGTGTGGGTTGGCGGCTATGGGTTTTGTTGTGTTTGCGAGTCCAAGTTATAGGACTGCACCCTGGGTTGTGCGTGGTTCTCATTGGTGGGAGATTCCCTTCGCTGTGTTGCACGCCAGTGGCTGGGGGCTGCCTGGGGCCAGTGACGTGTGAGCCGGTCCCAATGTGCACCGGCAAACATTTACCGCCAGGTGGCCCCAGTGTTTATTGCCCGTCTCCACGTGGATACCTGAAACCCATGTCAATCCACTGCTGGATGAGTCCCGCAATGAAGATACAATCAGTACATCCACTTTGCTTTTGGACTCCACCTGTTCCATTGGCGGCCGAATGCGAATCTAAATGTGCATACGTTAGAGACTGGTTAATGCGCATAGAAATCAAACCAATTGACCTACGACATTTGCCCCATCAACTTTTGTAGAATTTTAGATGTGCATTACAGCTACTTTAGCCGGATGGTTGTGGTGGCTATGTATGCCTGTAAACCACCACTACGTGGAGGTGAGGGTTGGTGGATCACAAAAATGTTGCGACAACTCCCACCCCTTGGTCGTCAAGGAGGTAGAGAAGGCGGTGTCGAATAATGTGGACTCCGCCTGTTCCATCTGTAGATTTGTGATAGAGCATTTGCTTGGATTTCTCCAGGTGCTCCGATTTCCTCCCACATGTAAACACTCATTAATCTTGATTTCAAGCTTTCGTGACTGCAGGAATCCTTACTCTTTGGTTCTTTCGGTAAAGTCACGTAGGTAGAAAAAATAATAATGGATCACGACGTTTCGATCGCCACACAAGCAATCTCACTGAGTCTCAAGACTCTTGTTCAGGAGGGGCCTGACAACTTTTCGCAGGAGTAATTTGGATGTTTGGCTAGTACCAGTTACATTGTATGTTGTTGTTGTTTTGCCATGGGAGTAAACCCATACAGAGAAAGGGACCAGAATGAGGAAAGCGAAGCCAGGCAGTCCTTCAGAAGATGTCATGCACGGGCGTGCCCACTGCACCACCCTGCCGCCCAAACAAATGTAATTTAAATAATGTACAATACTGGCAAATAAACCCTATTAGTATCAACCAAATGTCTGGACAATCTGGCATGTGTATAGCTGCATCGGTGTTTCTAAAAGTCGTGTTCAAATTGCCTGCTATTATTAATATTATAAAGAACAGGTTTCCAACCTCTGGTTTCATTTGACTTACCGGTTGTCCTCATTATGTGTGTCACAGGTAATATGGCAAGGAAAATATTACGCAGCACGAGTTTCAGGATTAGCGCAATTATGATGACACACGTGACCCTCTCTACACAAGAAACAGCTGAGAGTCAATGCTGTGGTGTTGTGCGATTGGTGCAAGCGATCCATCATTGTGTTTTGATGTTGAGCTGTTAAAATTGCACTGTTGTGAGGTGAGGTCAAGGCCGATGACTGCTTCCAGCGGTGTCAAGATCAGCATTTTGAAGAGGCTCGCGGAGGACGATACTGGGCACTAGGGTGCAGTCTCCCTCCATGAACAACAGAGGGCAGAGGAGCGACGCTCACAACAATTATTGGCGGAGCGCCGGGCGTATAAAACACAAAGTTGGAAGAAAGTTTATCTCGGGGAGTTAACCCACAACACCTGGGTCTGTCCCGCGTGTTCACACGATAACGCGTTGTCACTACAACGCGTTTTCTTTACTTTAGGGAACGCTTCTCGCACAACGCGGAACGCGCTCCGTCACAACGCGCTTTCTGAGCCACAGTGTGTCTCTTAGTTCTTGCAAGCTAAGCTGGAGTCAGTCTCTCTCATTAAGGCCACATGGCCACACTGTGTCTCTTAGTTCTTGCAAGCTAAGCTGGAGTGAGTCTCTCTCATTAAGGCCACATGGCCACACTGTGTCTCTTAGTTCTTGCAAGCTAAGCTGGATTCAGTCTCTCTCATTAAGGCCACATGGCCACACTGTCTCTTAGTTCTTGCAAGCTAAGCTGGAGTCAGTCTCTCTCATTAAGGCCGCATGGCCACACTATGTCTCTTAGTTCTTGCAAGCTAAGCTGGAGTCATTCTCTTTTCGACATATGTCCCACCAAATTCTGTAATAATAATGTTCCAGTTTCTCTATATGTTTTTAAATTTAGCTTTAAATAAATCTACATTTAAAAATACACAAATCTGGCTGCCTCCTGATGACGCTGGTTGTAATTACTGGCAAAACGTCGTACTCAGATTGTTAATGTTGTGGCTTTGCTCTCTAACACACAACCGGTGTGCTGTACTAGTAACGAATTGGCATGTTCTGTTTAAGTGACAAACCTTACTAATTGGCTGTTTCGGGTGGTGGTGGGTTTACCGACATTTTTATATTTACGTGATCTTACCTAAAAAACCTGTTTTATGTAAAAATACATTTATTTTCCTCCTTTCTTTTTGGACAGTTTCAAATCTCTAACGTCTTTCAAATTGTTCTGATGTACAGTGCTACATTTCAAATTACTGTCATGTTTGCAACGGGTTGTTTAAAATATATTTAAATGGTGTAGATTCATGTTTAAACTCGCTTCGAATCTGCATTCATCATTTTCTTCTTAAGCAGTCCGTAACCACAATTGGTGTATCGATGCATGACCCATTTGATTATTGTTTGTTGGTCTTAATTTATCAATTAAAATGTTGAGTGTGCCAAATCCTAAAGAGTGGCGTTTGAGTCGACCTTATTTATTTTATATTCACATCTGAAACGCCTGTGCACATTAATGTAATCCAGTTACACACTCTCCTACTTGTTCATCAACTCTCTTCGTGGTGTAGATTTGATGGCTTGTATAGCAACCATAAACAAACACAACAAGTCCGGGTGACTCATGATCCATGACTCACGATGCCAGTGGGCCAGGTTTCACTCTCAACTCTCTACCTGTGTGGCATGAATAAAACGCACCTGTAAATTTGACCTGAAATGATTGCACAACAATTGCCCCGCCTTCATGCGATGTTTATCCTCCACTGTTTATCTGGCTTTGACCTGAATTATATAAAAGTGCGGCTCTGCAACTGCTGTAGAGTCACATTGGTATAAACACATTTTACAATATGAACAGCGCATTGAAAACGCGTACTATTTTGTGTATTGTTTAACAAGTGTGTTCACAAATCCACACTGAGAAACACGATGATTGGCAGAGGGGAGTAAATTATGTTTTCGATAGTGTATTTAAATAGAGCTACTGTAGGTAAGTAGTTTTCATTTTTAAAGGCATAGTTTAACAAGACAACACTTGCCACCATCCTTCAAACCCATTGGTGAAAAAGACCACAGTTTATGTTTACATTATAATATGTTTACATTATATATAATATAATGTTTATATTATAATATAATGTTTACATTATATATAATATAATGTTTATATAATATATAATATAATGTTTACATTATAATACAATGTTTACATTATATATAATATAATGTTTATGCAAGAGCCGGGGACTTATGGGACCCCGGGGTCCCACCATAAGGTTCATATGAATGGTTACCTAATAACTTTTGAAACACGGTAATCACTGTGAAGTGCAGTTTCCAATTCTTATTGTTGACTCAATCTCTCTGGCCTTTCTATGCAATATGAAGAAGGGTCATTGCCCGAAACGTCGCTTATCGGATGTTTTCCCTTTTTCAAGGCCCCAGTCCTACTGATGCATGAATTTGTTTGGTATTTGAAATGATACGAAGGCTCAGCAAGTCATTCCTTGCAGACATAAACAGAAGCGATACGTGCCACCCCAGCCACCCATGTCGCGAATCAATCGATTATCGCGATTGAGGGCTCGTGAATAAATTCTAGATTCAACGCCTTTTTTTAAAACGTGAACACAGCCGGCTCTAGTGACTGGAGTGGGTGGGTGTTGGACAATGTGAAACAATGACACGCAACGTATACAAATCTAAAACATAAATTCTTACGCACGCGATCCGGTGTGCATATCGCGATCTTCAGGATGAATGATCACGTCCAAATCAATGCGTCGTCGTTGCTCCCCTAGCATGCGCTCTGCGTAACCCGCTCGTGTTGTTGTTGTTTGCGGGAGAGTTTAGGACCTTCGTGGCCAAGAGCCGCAGCTCCCGAGGCAAAGGAGTGATGGCACGCTTCAAGGTGCCGGACTTGCTGAAGCATCTCATGGAACGATACGGGCCTCCGGATATTCACGATCTGGGCATCCGTATCACCAGCATACCTCTGGGCATTTCCGTACATGCCGTGCCTGCATGTACGAGCGTGTGTGTGTGTGTGTACGTGTGTATGCATTGCGTCGCTTGTTGACTGCGAATTGTATTATTATTGGATGCCTCAAGTAGACTCTTTGGTTCTTTCGGTAAAGTCACGTAGGTATAAAATCAAATAAATCACGACGTTTCGGGCGCAACACAAGCGTCCGTCATCAGGTGGGAAAGCCTTGGTGTGCTGCTGAGGCAGACTGTTTTAAATGGTTTGAAATGTGTGTAGCCCATGGGTCATAAAGAAGTGGCCAGTGCTAGTGATGTTAACGTGAGAAATTAGCGTGTAACTGTAAGGTAGGAAAGCGGCCTCCTCCTCGATTTTACGTGACTTTACCGAAAGAACCAAAGAGTGTGGATTCCTGCAGTCGCGAAAGCTTCAAATCTAGATTGCCTCAAGTATGTATTGTTGTTGCCCTTGAGGGGGTTTACTTTCGGAATTAAATGCGTTCTGGAATTGCTGACACACAGCCACAACGTACGTGTCGCTGTGTTCACACCTGAGAGTGACACTGCATCAGCCTTTTACCAATATTCCCCCGCCCCTGCGTTTGCCTTACACGGCCACAATGCTGAGCTATCCTCAGTTCCTCAGGCACACAAGTTTCACACCTGTCTCCCTGTCAAGTGAATGTGGTGTATCCTTTTGTCATGCAGTCTGAGACAGACTTCCAACACGACTTCAGTTTTGGGGGTGCAGTGCTGTGACAAGAGCACTGAAGTAACTGCTCGTGTAAGTACATCATGTTAATATATATCGTATTGAAGGCTGAGGCCTATTTTACTGTACCGCTCCTTACAGAAATTTTCTTTCCCGAGTGGTTGTGCATTTGTCGCTTGTTTCAGAGGTTCGCGATTCGATCCCAGGAGTCGCCCTAGTTAATATTGCGGGTGTATTATCCAAAACTGCATTTCTATATGCTTCACAAATAATGTAAAAAAATATCCCGTGTTGTTATTAATGAATGAGGAGGACATGTGTGCCGGCGTCAGAATCAAAATTTGCAAATCTAAACAAGTACTCAGAAATGACTGGATTGGGTAAAACCACTTGTATATATGTTGAACTTCTTTCGCACTGTACGTAGCCAACTGTGCTAATCGGAGGTGTGGAGGGCAACAAACTGAACACAAAAAGCAGTTCTAAAGAAATTGTTTTCAATATAGATTTAAAAGTGCATAGCTGCAATGGCTTCCTAATATCGGAAGGAAGAGCATTCCAGTTGGCCGCAGAAGCCCATCTGAAAGCGAGTGATGCGGTAACTGTCTTTGTTCGATGGCTTGCCAAAAGCCACTGCTGCTAGGATGATCCACCAATCCCATCTCTCGATTGCAATCGTGCATTAGCAGCACACCTTGCATTAGCTGTTGAACCACTCGTCCATCACGTGTTCCATCATCGCAACTACAGCACTGCCCTGCACCTGTGGCCGCCACAGTTGCTAACATTGTGTTGTTTGTTTAGGTGATCGGCAAGGCCCAGAAAGGCGAGCGGGAGGCGATGGACCGTGGGCTGGCTCGCATCGAGTGTGACATCAAGCAGGAGGTGGAGGGCCGGCCACACAAGGTCAAGAAATACCTGTTGGAGTCGTTCCCCTTGCCAGGGACGAGCGCCGATCTTCGCCGACAGTTCACAACACAGCCGGCGACCGAGATGGTGCTGCAGGTCTTCCAGAACGCCGAGGACATCTTTGTGAATAAGCTGAAGAAGGTGGGGGCCATGGCGTCTGGACTTAATGCAACAAAATTACCGTGCGAGAAAGTTCATGCATTTGCTTACATTTGTCAAAGATTTTCCATAATACATTTGTCCTCGGAATTATTTAATGAGTGATAATCGCCATACGTTTCAAGTCTGTGGATACTTCCACCATTATCAAAAAACTTTCTCTACCACTGCATTAACTCTCCTCTATAATATTTAGGGCCATCGCTTTCACAAAATTCAGTCACACGTTGAGACAAAAGTAAGGGGGGGCATTGAAATTGGTCGGACATCTATGCATGTGTCACCCTCTATTTGTCCCAACAGAGTGATATGGCTGCATGTGGTTTGGGTCCTTTATTGTTTCCACCAACAGTGTGTGCAGGACTTCCTGGGGCAGGTGAAAGGGGACACGCTGGCCCGGAAGCTGTTTCAGTTGGCCCTGTGCTGTGGCTCCCTCGAGACTCCTCGCGACCTCGTGGTCAAGGAGAAACCGGCCGCGTTTCTCGGCAACATCAGCACTCCCGACACCAGACCGCTGCTTCTTCCGGGGAGTAAGGAGACAAATTTTCACATACAGTAGACTCTCGATTATCCGCGCTAATTACGGGGAAGATGGCTGCCGATGATAAAAAATCTCGGATCATCCAAAGATATCTATTTTCTGTGGATCTCTATGCCACAAACTAACGATCAACCGATCGATGCACGTGGTCGGTGATAAAACTTTCCTGCTCCCGAGCAGAAGACTCGGCCCTCTAAGTGGATAGCAGAGCCACGCCAATCACCATCAATCAAACTCCACCCACTGTTGTAAAGATATGCAACTACTGTACTGTCGAGGTGATCACGTAGATTTCGGATTCATGGGCGCACATATTTGCTCGATATAAGCACGTGACTTGTAACAAACATTTCCAAGAATTACAATGTATAACTATTTTTAGATTATTAATTTGGGCCTAAGGGAAAATCCATGAGTTATTAATAAGTAAAAATCTCATGTGCGTGGTTAATCCGCAAATCAGATAAACCGCACACGGATAATCAAGAGTCTACTGGATTGCACGCGCGCTGAAGTGTCGTAGCTTCTCTAAACACCTTATTTCACATTTCGTCTCGATTATTACTAATGCATTAGTAAGAGTTTGGCATATCACGACGCATCAGTTTGTCAAATTTACATCGAGATGACCCGGGTGGCTGAGAGAGATTATTAGCATTGAGCTGGAAACGCTGAGATCCTGGGTTCGAATCTGGGTAACCACCTTTGATTAAACTTGCTTTGTCAAGTGCAGCCAGTTGATGGTCTCAGCTCGGTCATTAATGACTGTCAAAAAAACCCAAGACATACTAAATAAATGGCTATGCACTTAATTTGACCAAGTCCAATATCGGCTCAACAGAGTGGGTGGGAATGTGCTTCCCTTTACTCTGTGGACCAGAGGTCACTAGAAGCAATGTCAGAGGTAGCTTTGTGATGTTCTCTTCATTCTCCAATAGGACGGGTTCCGCTGCTCCGTGAGAGATCCGAGTGGATACTCCGTCTCATTACACGATATCGAAAGCACAATCTGAATAAAATGTAGTTTCTTGTATTGTACATAGGGGGTCAGACCACGGAGGACCTTCAGAATGCTGAGTGTGATCTTGAAATTAATCCTGGACTGGTTCGGGGGATAGTTGAACAATTCGAATATTGGGGCGATATCGTCTTGCATACGGGTGCGAGAAGTCTGCCAGTGTTTTTTTTTTTAGTCCATCTAGATTTTTGGGTTAGATCATGTAAACATGCACTCAATAATACGCTTTAAAATGCACTATTTATGTGACCTATCCCAAAAATCTCTATTATGGATAATATTGGTCGCGAAGGCCTTCGTGTTAAACTTGTTTTTTGAGTCATCTGGAGAGTGATGATGAAACTCATCGGGAGGCCGTAGATGAGACGTGGGGGGTGGGAGGGCAGAGAGAGAGTTGCAGTTGTTGAGCCTATTGGAGCGAGTTACAGCATCGTTGTCCTCTCCTGCAATGGCATTGCTTGTCTCCTTCGCAGAGGCGGTAGCCGAGCATCTGGTTCGTCTGCTGAGCCACGCAAGTAAGATGGCAGAGCCCCTGGGCCTACCCGCGCTGTCACGCGTGGAGAAGCAGCTTGCCGAGCTTTTGACTCGCGCAACCTCCCCAGCCTGGGCCTCGGCTCCTTCTTGGACATCCTCCATCGCAACGCCCAGGTGCGTACGTGGCGTGCGTGAGCCCACCCGCCTCCAGCTGGTAAGAGGCAGTACAGCAAGTAGGTGTACGACACTGCCCGTGCAAAGTTTGAGTGTACTTATCGCCTCCGAGTGGCGCTCAATGTTAAGTTTGTTTCCAAAATTGTGCGCGGTAATATTAGTTTATTATTACGAACTTAAAACTCATTTGTCGATAACTCAAATACGTTTAAGCGTTATTTAATCACTGGCAATGCAGAGCACAACAAAGTGTCACGTAAGATGCATGGGTTTTCTCTTGTCACTCTTAAAAAATATCTGTGAATTTGGCAAACATCCCAAAGATAGATATTGAAAATCACCGTTAAAATTGAGTGTACAGCGGTGACATTCAGATAAAATATATGATAACACTATATATGCAAAGTGGACGGGTGGCTCAGAGATCAAAGCGGTGCGTTGGCAATAATGAGATTCTGGGCTTGAATCTGGATTTTGACCGCTTGGGTTGAAACCGAGGTCTCAAGTCTTATCAAGTCGATCGTCCGAGCCCCGTCACCAGCGACTGCACAAAATTACAGTCTCATTAACCTTGGGTTTTGCACTTCATTTTCCTAATTCCATCTCTGAGAATAACAATTTCAGCTTGACTCTCGTGCGCCACACAATCTCATAACACAGCTAATGTGAAAGTGTTGGCTCCTATTGTGTACAAGATAAAAGGCCACCCACCGCATTTTATGACACAGGGCCTGCACGGCTATGCGAGATTTACGAATGGATGATTTATTTGTCTCTTGACATTACGCCGATAGCGCATTTGGAAAACTAAAATTGAGAACGAATTTTGTGTTAATTTGCAAACTTAAATCTGTATTATTTAATCAGTTTTCGTGCACTGCATTGTGAGATGCAGCTCCATGCGTATCGTTTAGCTTTAAGCCGGTGTTTGCCTTGTGGTCGCCTCGGTGTCAACCAACTGATGTTGACGGATTTGTTGTGTCTGTGGTAGCTGTTGGAGGAGACTGGGGTTGTGATCTCCGTCCTGGGTGGATCTGGAGCCACAGAGAGGAGCCGGAGAGCGGCAGCCCTCTCCCCGCGAGCGAGGAGTCGAGTAGCGGCTGCTCTCACTCGAGCGAGGAGTCCGGAGCCCGCAGCCCTCTCGAGATCAGCCCTCCCCCGGGGGGGAAGCCGGGGGCCCGCGTCCCCCACAACTGACAACCTGTGTACCAACTGGCTGAGCGAGAGTTTGTGTGTATTTGAGCGTAATCGTGCCAGTGTTTAGCTGTACCAGGGAGTTTGATGCAGCAGAGTGTTTCGGTGTAGCAGGGTGTCCGGATTGTGCCGGCACACTATCCTTCTATCCGTAATGTCGTAGGGTGAGGTCCATTAAAAGTTTACTCGGACCCCAACCTGTCAAAGCGCCTAATCATGGAACGTGGTTCTCAACATCGTCCCTCACCCATGCTACGTACCTTTGAGACGTCCTGCTTTTACAAATGTTGATGAACTGGAGGGCAAAGGTCTGGAGGACCCCACATGGAGTCTGGTTTCTCACACCCGAGCCTCCTGTGACATTTCTGGAGGCTTCTCTGGGATCTTTGTCCCATTTATTGAGTGCGGATTTGGCTTACTTCTGGCTTCGTCCCAAGACGTCATCCAGTTGGGAAATACCCGAAGGTTGTGGGAGTCGCCCCGTGCTTCAGTTTATTTCCAACCCTCGCAATGGCCGGTTGCTCACCAGCCGGAAGTCTTTTGCTGCATACACCACGACCGAGGTGTTGAGAGCAGCTATCTCGTGGCTGGTCGGCAATGGAGATGGTATTATCGATTAGGGGAGCGTGAGTCTGTGGCGTTGGTGGTGCTGCTGTCACGGAGGCGACACGAGTTTAGGAAATTCAGTTTTGTGGGTTTCCTGTAGCGAGCACTGAAAGATCCTCTCTTCCTCTTTCTCCACCCTTTGTCTGTTGTCTCCATGTCCCCGTTCAACTCTTTCTACGCCGCTTTCCTTGAATGTGCAGCCGCCTTTATGGCCTCCCCTCTCCCCTTCTCTCCACCTCCAACCCATCTCTGTCGTAATCTCCTCCCCTTTGTTCAGGCTCTTCCCTTTCTTCCTCAGTCTATGGATGGGGTTATTGTTTATCGGGCTCTTATACAAAAAATGGAGCTTATTTTAGCCTTTGAATAGGATTTTGTTTTCCTTCGGTAGCGTGTTGCGCACATAGGGAAGATCGAGCCACGCCACCGGTTCCCATTATCAAAATCTTTGTCAACTTGTCTCCCTCGGTAGGAATGCCTTTCCTTCTCCAGCAGGCAATTGTTTCTCTCTCTCACCTCCGTTATTTCTTCCGATGCGCTTTCTTAATCTCACTTGCTGTGTCTCGACTCTATCATTCAACAAGGGCAAATTTAAAAATTTGCTTTTTTTTCCTCCACTGCTTTACCACTATACCTCCTGAGTGGGTACTCGGAGTTTCATCTAATGTACTATTTGATGGGTCGCTTCCACACAGCACAAAGGCGGTAGCTATCCGAACGGTAAATTTTTCTTTCAATTTAGATAGATTCTCGAATTATTCTTGGCCAGCAGTAGCTAGTTTTGCACAGAATTTCAACATTAAAATCAACTGAGTGTCCTTGTTGGCACGTGTGCTCTGCTACTGCTGAACACGGGTGCCAACAAATAATACATTATTTAAATGCATGCCTATAAAGGGCACCATACTTCAATAGGGATTACCATTGGTACGGCTATTTTAATACACAATAGACAGGAAGGACAAGATCAAAATGCTCTCATTATGCACATGCATAATGTACGTTGACTCGGTAATCTCCCCCCCCCCCCCCCCCCCCACTTTGCGCAAGAGTGTCACAAATCTGGCTGTCGCCTGATGAAGCTAGTTGTAATTACTGGCAAAACGTCGTACTCCGATTATAAATGTTGTGGCTTGGCTCTCCAAAGTACCAGTGACGAATTGGCTTGTTCTGTTTCCGTGACAACCCTTACTAGTTGGCTGTATCGAGTGGTGGCGGGTTTTAACGACACGTTTATATATGTACGCGATCTAACCCAAAAAACACCTCTATGGATGATATTGGGCCCGAAAGCCTACGTGTTAAACCAAAATAAAAAAAAATATTTACAAAATAACAATAATTTCTAGTTTTCCTCATTCACATCGTGATTCGTATGAAAAGACATGAGATGATTGAGACATGTTAAATCATAAACTATTTATTAATATATATATACAGATAGTCCTCGACTGCAATGTCCTTGTCCACGTGCAAACAGCGTTAGGATAGCAGCCTCCTTTAAAAGTCTGAGTAGATTTATATGCTGTAGAAGACAGTTGACGAATCCTCGCTGCTTGATTCCTCCTCGGATCCCTTCAGCAGTGAGTCGTCACCAGTCTTCTCTGCCTGCTCATTCTCCATGTGGCACCGCTGGGGTGGGTGCAATACGCCAGGAGACTCCTTATGCAGTGAGCAGCGAAGCAGGCCCATCTCTGCCTGCTCATCCTCAACGTGGAATTGAGGCGATGGCGGTGAGCTGGGGGCATCGGTGAGGAGGGTGTTATGGAGACGGCCCAGCTCTGCCTGCTGCAGAATCGTCTGTACGACGAAGCGCTCGCGGCACATGCAGGCACGCACATGGGATGGCGTGTCCGGGATGATGTATGCAATGCAGGCCTTCGTGAGTAACACCACGTGCTGCACACGTCCACACACAGGTAAAGGATTTTCAGTTTCAGGATTTGCATGTAAAGGGTGCTTACTAAATATAATATGGCAGCATCTTAAAGTGCTTTACATCTCAGGTCAACTATTCCGGGGACCTGAAGCCTAGGGATATTATATTGTTACGTCGTTTTTCCCAATTAAATTAAGTCATTTGAGTAATTTTTGAACATTTGGCAAATTATACCGAGGCACTTTTTGAATTACTTAATGGGTTTTTTTACGTTCACTATGCAGCAGGCAACATTTATGATGTGCAGTTAATGCACCCACAGTATTCACCTGGGCAGCCGCAAATTACCGCAACAATCAGCAAACACTTACACTCGGCCATGTCACCACTACAAAGATTCCCTGTGTAGCCTTTCACAGACTGAGACAAGTGCATCTATGAAGGGTGGCACAGTGCCTGCGGGGGTGGTGTGCACCTTTATCTCGCCAGTGATGATTTTCACACACTTCATCAAGTACTCATTTTAAGTCAGAATCAACTTAAGGGAAGCTCAACACTGGTTCTAATATTTTCCACTGTTGTTGGCTGTGGCCAGAAATAGTACTCCGGTCACACAGGATTGGTAGCGCAGTTCACAAACAACAACGCAGCCACTCCCCTTCCCACAAGTACACATGCTTACCTGTGACAAATTGCATTAACAACATGAATCGTCTGCTGCATGATGAAAGTATTGTATTACCACTATTATTTGTGATCTCAGAAATACTGTGCAATTGTGAGGTGTAATAGCATTACTGGCATTATCTGTAATGACCCATTGACAATGATCACGGTTTGCTCTGCTGACCTTAACAACTGCTCACAGATGAGTCTATACGATGGTGCAGTAGTGTAAGGCTTTGCACACTAGACTTGCAATCCAGAGGTCATGGGTGTGAATTGATCTTTGGTCGTGGGAGTGTAAACAATGGTAAAGTTTTTTTTACATTCCACTGCCTCTATCCACCTAGCAGTGTAAATGGAATACATCCAGTCAATTGGTCGGCTGAGTTTGGTTCTGTCCAGTGTGGGAACTCCCACATCTTCCCAAGACGTCTGACCAGTGTGGAAGAGCAGTTCAAATACATCTTAAGGGTCTCTCTTGAGCTCCCTATAGCAGGAGCGCTTTTGCCATCAGTGACATGAGCAAGTAATTGCAGGGCTGTACCTTTATCTTTCAATGGGTTTATGAATGTGTGTGTGTGTGCATGTTGATGTGTACCTGCATGGCAATGACGAAGGCCAGCTTTGCCGTCAGTACTTGCCAGTACTGCTTGGTGACGGAGTAGGCTTGGGGATGATCCGGCGGGTAGCGATAACCTGGATACCTACACACGTACAACCACAAGCATGCATGGACTATATTGAGCAAAGTGCCTCGAAAGTAGAGTTGGCGCTAAATTGAACAAGTATGGTTGTGCACAAACGGTAAATGCGTTCACAGCCCTTAAAAAAATCCGCTTCTGAAAGAGGGCCTTCCCACAACGTGCAGCTTGTGGGGGCTCTTTTGACAATGGTTCACGCTGGTCCATGCCAGGTTGGTGAAGGCAGGGAGTACAGATAATGGGAGAGCAATATAGCACAACTGTTAATTTTGCTGAAGTACCCACTGCTGACAACCTAGCTCCACAGTCGCCTACTGCACCTGCATTGTGCATGGTGATCATCAATCTAAGCACGAACAAGGCTCAAGCCGGCTTGACTTCCGGAATCTAAGATCAGCTGTATTCGTGGTGATTTGATCATAGTCAAGTAAGGTTATATTAAATATCGATCAATATGGTTATATTGATTATAGTTGTGTATGCCAGCAATTCAAAAACGTTAGAGAAAAGGGTTGGTAGATCGCATCAATTTCTTAACTATCTGTGCTGAGGTGACCAGAAGATGGCTGTAGACCAAGTGGTTTCATGTCTGTGTGAACCTTTAAGCTTCATTTCATTATCATGGGTTCTCCAGGACCTCTTATTGCATCCCACATGCATAAGACCACCTTAAACTGGAATCCCAATGCAGGGTCTTCCTGCAAATGGATCTTGAGACTCAATTAAGCAGTCGTGGATCGATAGATAAATAAATAACATTACTCTTTAGCAAGGTAACAATGAGCTAGAATTTATATCAATCTATTATTATATTTCTCTAAGTGGGACTTTGGTTGTGAAGCCATCCCACCCGTACCCACTGCTCCCCCCCTCCAATTCCCCCCCCACCCCCTTTACTGTCCCCACCCACCATGCACACTCTTCCCCCAACCCTACCACAACCCCTTACTACCCAACTAAGCCAAACCCTGTGTCCACGGTAAGGGGCAGGGCATAAACAGAGGTGGGGCCTAGGGGAAGTGTGGGTCTTAAAAGGAAAGTCACGGAGTGAAAAGAGGAAGAAAACGAGCCTAATCAGGAAGGGGCGGAGCCAGGAGGACGCCACACCCAGAAGGATGTCGCATCTACCTGGATAACACACCCAGACATCAGTGCATCACATTCGCAGGGACGGCACCCCCGATAGCTGGGCATGACACTGAATGGCACAAACCTGCAGGTTGTGTGGATTGCCGGATCAAACCAGGCTGGCAGGATGTTGGGATAATTTTGCTCCTTGAAGTCGCTGATCTTGAAAATTGAAAAGCTGTCCTCCGTGTACCCATGCATTGTAGGCGAACCTGTGCCATACTCTGCTGAGTATCCATAATAATACACCAGGCGTGGGATGATGTCCGTTGTGAACGCCAAGATGCATGACTGTGGAATTAGCATACGGAGGCACAGCGATAGCGGTCACTTAGCATGCAATGATTTGACCAAGGCTTCTGAACATCTTACCTTGGCAATTACATTAATTTTCACAAATACAATTTGGGGGGTTGCTGCCAGAGTGAAATGGTTACCATATAAGGACTTGCAATCTGGCAGTCGTCAGTTCAGTCTCCTGACACAACAGTTGAAGCAATGGATCATTTTCTTAAATCTCCCCCACCTCTGTCCAATTAGCAAAATAAATGGGTTCATCACTGTTTTAGCGCAGGTAATTCCACAACTTACAACATGTCTGGTCATCATGGAAGAGTAGGCCAAATACCGTGTAGAGGGGTTCTCTAGAGCTACCTTTAGTTGAGGCCCTTCTGCCAGCAGTGACATGAGCAAGCAATTGCAAGGCTTTACCTTTTGCGATTTTGGGAGAGAGTGGATAGGAGCGGTGGTGCAGTGATTCGTGCACTGCACTTTGAATTCAGCACACATGCAATTGACTTCCAGCTACGACTAACATCAGTGACGAGTGATACCCGAACCGCTCCTGGTCCCCCACTACACCTCTTCTCAAACCTGCCATGACCAGAATGGTGAAGTATGGTAAAAAGAACCCACACGGCTAACATGACATGTTATGTCACTCATAAGATGGGATACTGAGCGAGAAAGCGAGCGGACAATCTGGCGACTTACATTGGTGATTACAGAGAGGGTGGCAATGATACTCAGAATGTCGGCCCAGGCTCCAATTCCTCTTGCTCGCGAAACCACAGGCCTCCTCATCTTTGTTACGAGCTTCCACGCGTCGACCCGCACTTCGATGATGTTGTTCAGCAGTGCGAGCAATGGCGCAAGTGGAAATGATGCCACGAAGAGAGTGACAAACCCGAATTGGATAACTGGGGTATATTTTGAGAATGGGTAGGGGGGCAAGGATAGGATAATGAGTGAAACAGGATATAGACACACACTCTTAATGCTGTTATGTTGTGATTACTTTAAGCAAACAAAACATGTTTTCAATGCATGGAATGTGTTTTAGTCAAAGGAGACCCCAAAATATGATCACATTTTCGTATCATTTGTTCACAAAATTATCGTGTCCATTACATTGGCCACTGAGATGCGACCAGCCACTACCATCTTTAATGCTCAGCTCTGGTTCACCTGGGTTTCTTTTGCACCATTTTCCACCACTAGGTGGCTATAATAACTAGATCACATCCTGTATTGAGGACTCCATTAACCATACCACACATTTTTAGGCATATGCACTGTGGCTGAAATGCCAACAAATCACAGCAGTTAACCACAGTGGACATTATGCACAAGAGTTTTAAATAAATAGTAAGGGGGAGAAACGTCAACCCAAGCTGACCAATGTAGCTGCATTGGTTAGCAGACAAGAGGAGCAAATATGTGCTCCTATTGTTTCTAAAACTTAACTCCGTACATATGCACATACACGCATGCTCAAAGACAATTGTGTCACAGTATATCCATAGATTGGTGCCTATGGCCAAATCACCCAGTATGCGTCAGATTTAATCAGATCCCAGAAGTTAAGGAGAGCTGAGCCTGAAAATTGGTTGGATGGGTGACCATGCAATAGTTATTGTGGGGTTGTGAGCAGCATAGGACAGTGCAGCAAATTACATTGTTGTATTGTACATCTAAGCTCTTACATCTGTGCTCCCTGCCTTCAACAACCCGAAGTGTGGGTAATTTCCCTCCCACAACAATGTCCGACAGATACACAGGGGCCGTACACACGTGCCTATATAGTCAAATGATACCCAATTGTGTGTTTTTTTTATAATAAAGTAAAACGCGTTGACTCCGTAGTGTGATCCTCTGAGCTCATTGTACCCATCTCGAGGTATTCATCAAAGAGTCCAAGTGGGCTCTGGGGCTGTAGGTCCATGTCTTGCTCCCAGCGCGTGTAGACAGCCTCAGGCCTTAGCTTGGCCCGACGCTGGGCCCACCAATTGCTGAACCATCTGGGGAATTGAGGGGGGAGGTACGCATGTGCAGACACAGAGACACCCTTACACACGTGCATATCCATTTGTTCATCAACTCTAGGTTTGCTATTTCATAGCTTTCCACTGCGTTTTCAGGTTGTATCATGTGAATATCCCAAGCACGTGGAGCGAAACGTCAAGACATGCCAAACAATATGCGGTATGACACAAAACATGTCAGAGAGCTGTACAAAACAACTGCTAAAACCTAAGTAGTAGCTGTTTTTCATTTAGCCCGTTGTCAATCCACTACACTCTTTCAGTCATGGGAGTTGCTTGTCTAATATTATGAAACTATGTACAAAGCGTCTGATCGGAATATCGCATGATACTAACGAGGTGAACTTTGTCCACTTGACTGGTGTTCACTGCTTAACCAGTGCACACTGCTAACAAGCTGTCGACCCGACTTTTCGCTGAATGCGTTTTCACACAACACATTTTCATTGTAACATGGTTTATATATTTGGGAAAACTTTTCACACAACGTGGAACGTGTCCATTATAATGTGGAATGCACACTGTTAAAACGCCGAACGCGGCCATTATGATGCGTTCCTGAGCAGTCGACGATGAACGACTGTCTTGAGTTGCGCGGCTGAGCAGTTTGATAAAGTATACGAATGATACAGTCACACGGCAGCCTAGCCTGAGTTATTTATCCCACCATGGGATGACTGCAGGTTGAATTTACTGTGAAAATGTGATTAACTCAGTAATTCCTTGCTTTGCGCGTTTTTACTTCACGCGGAAATTTTCAGGAACGCATCTACCGCGTTACACGAGGAAACGCCGTAATCAGACTTCACAGCTTTCATGTGTTCATGCGATACTTACGGGATGATGACCTCCTGAAAATTGCCAACCATCTGCTTCACTACCATGATGACAGTGAGTTGAGAAGTCAGTTCAAAGAGACAGCCGTTTGGGGGACACTGGAGGGGGGATGGGGTGGAGAATAGATTCAGGTTAAACACTGAAGATATGAAATATTGGGTAATACATATATGGATACCACACATCATTTCTAATGATCCTCTCACATTCTTCTCTTCAGTCAATTGCACACTGCAAAAGTGACGGCTCCATATGTTAGAGGGGACAGTGATTAAGAATATCAATATTCTCCAGATTATAAGAAACACTTTCCCCCTCCCCCTCATGTATTTTAAATAAAGAAAATGGTGGCGCATCTGATAATGTTTTGTTTGTTGTCCTTCCCCCACACATCCGATGCAGGCTGTGTACGGTGCAAAATAAGTTCAACACACAACATGCATACTGCAGTTGGTGTTTAGTATCAGGTGAGTTTAATTCCAGAGCATCGTCTAGTAAATATAATAATCGTAAAACATTAAATTAAGTTGGTAGAAAACACAGAGGCACTTAAATAATAAGCTGTATTCTTTATCCTTTATGTGTATTGTTTTTGAGAGGATATCAATCAATGAATCGCCCTCGTGACGATTTTCTACAAATCTGCAGCAGGAGAAGTAGGCACCTTAATATAACACCAAATATACTCATTATAATCATCTCATGTGTCAACAAGTCTGCCTTCAAACAGAAACATGAGCAACAGGTGCACATTTTGGGCAATGGACTTTCTTCCGAGCATAGAGTGACTGCAAATACTCAGGGTGACTCTGAATGGCAATTATGTAAATGTTAAACTACGTGTCATTAACACTGTCTTAATGACATTGATTTAACGTGTGCACAACGCAATGCTGCTTAATTCCTTACTCCAGAATTCGTTCTTGATATCATATTACGGGGCCGTTCTCTAACACAACATGCTCCACTGCGCCACAGTGAGTCATAGGTAGTGGCTAAACATATCCTTGAGGGGGGCTGAAATACTGTACATTTTTAAGGATGATCAAATATATAATTTTAAATAAGTGGCGTTTGATAAATACGGTATATAATTGAAAATGTCCAATGAGAGACCACAAGGGTACTACTTGCAAAATATGTGATAAACTAACACCCTCAAGTTAACTGGGTTACCAATTGCATCAGTCTAACACGTGTTCTGCTCGTGGTGACCTCATGCTCTCTCAAGTCTGGTTTCGAAAACTGTTTTACTCCGGAGACTGTGTTAATGCTAGAGCTGGTGACCAGGTGTGAAGACAATGAGGTCTTTTAGAGTTCCAAAAGAAAGAGTCCTTATTTCGACATTTCACAAACAGCACGGTGTGAAGACAATTGTTGGGAAAAATATCAACTACAAAAGTAAAACATAAAAATGTTGTACAAACAGCATAGAAAACAGAGGGGCCAACCCCTCAGATCTACACACCTCCTCGATTCTCCATTTTCCAAAGTAAGTGTAGCTTCCGGGGAAGCCGATGAATTTCCCCTTGAAAAATGCAATGTAGAAAGACGCCGAGTAGAAGTTGACGAACTGAAATAAGAATTTCTTGAACGTCAGCCGATACTCATATTCTCCTTGCGTCTTGGGCATCTCTGTGGGTGTGATACAAAGGCACACATGGACACAAACATCAAACAGGGCAATCAGTTTTGATGTTACTTTCATAGTTTCTGGCACACAGGCTACGAGAAGCCACTGATAATGATGCCGCATTGAGGAATAGCAACATTTCACAATGTAACGTGCTTTGATATCCATTAAAATGAATTTGAAGATCAAAAGTTAATTTCAAAGATGTTGCTGGGGAATGAGTGACAGTGCACAAGTTGTTTACCAGGTGTTGTTCACCACATTCGCCCTGTGGAGTGTCCTTCAGTCTCCATTTGCAATTAAGCCATTTACACTGTCCGTATGATGTCTGAAAGCCAGTGCACTTGATTCTCAAATATCTATAAGGTGTATCTTAGTAATTATCATGGGTCACCTTTCAGAGGGGGTGCAGGCTTCAGCAGGATAAATTACTAATAAAGGGCTCAGTAGCTGGCAACATGAGCAACACAAGCAGATAGCTGACAGCTGACTAGAAGGTAGCAATGCAGCAGTGAGGGTCAGCCCACAATTACATTCAGTGATTCAATGGATCGAGAGGTGAAATCAGAGTGCTAAGTTGGCACCATTGAGATCCTGGGTTTAAATCCAGGCAGCGGCCTCTGGTAACATGTGTTCTCAAGTGCAGTGAATTGATGACTTCAGGACGGTTACTAATGATGGCATATACATTTGTAACATACACCATTTGGTTCATCACTTAATTTGGTGAAATTCTAGTTGTGAGAATGAGCAATTTGACTGTTACGAGATTAACATTATATTCCGTAGTAGTGTGGATTGAAAAGTGCTTCCCCCTAATGTGTGAACCAGAGTTCACTTGAATGAAGGGTCTCAGAGGTAGCTCAGTGATATTCACTTCTAGGGCCATTTCATGACATTAAGGGTTGCACTGGTCTACAAGAGATCCCATTGGATACTTCATCTCAAGACACGATTCTGATAGCCCAATCGGAATGAAACTGGAGGAAAAATTTAAGAGAGTTCTGACAAAAACAGGCAGTAGTTGAACAAGTGACTGGATGATGCACTGATGCTGCTATTCATGGCCCCATGGTGCAAGGTTAAAATCATGATGACATTTTTACAGCGACATTATTTACCATGCACAACATTTATCCAAGCTTCAAATTTACATGTGTTCTCTTGTGGCGTATAATAAAATAAACATATGCAAACCGTGATGGTGATGACACCTACCCAGATCAGTGAGGACGAGGGCCAGCTTGTCGTAACCTTTGTTGAGTAGTAATATGATTACGATGTTGAGGATGGAGGCCGTGATGGTGGTAACCATATCAGGTGTGAGTAGGGCACCGATCACCTTGATCTTGGTCACATGATTGGGGATACTCGAGGAGAGTATGCCAAAGATGGACAGGCGGTAAACAACCACACCCAAAATTGCAGCAAGAATCAGGAGGATCTGCCAGTAACACAATAAACACACAGGTGGGTGAGATTGACAGTCTTGTAGCTCTTTTCCACTATATAACCAAGCCGTGAGTTAGCTGTGCCGAGCTAGCCTGGTGTGGCTCAGGAGGTGCCAGTTCGTTTGTCTACAGCAGAACCAAATGACTGGCAAAACGTCGTACTCAGATTGTAGATATTGTGAATTTGCTATACTAGTAACGAATTGGCATGTTCTGTTTACGTGAACAACTTTACTAATTGGCTTTGTCGGGTGGTGGTGGGTTTAATGACACATATTTACGCGATCTAATCCAAAAAAAATATTATGGATGATATTGGTCGCGAAAAGCCTACATGTTAAACAAAACCTGAGCTGTTTCGCTAACATCACACACAATGAACGTGTAATGGTAACGTCACGTGGTCAATTGTAGAAAATGATGCAAGGTTATGAAAGGAATTACTATCCCTGGCCCTGCTTGACCTCGAGCCACGTTCAGATGTGAAGTTGAGACCAAAAGCCACAGGGCCAAGGTGAGGCCAAGGCGGCAGCTTTTTAGGCCACAATCAGTGTCAAGGTCACTCAAGGTTGGGTGTGCTAGTATGAGGCCAGTGTCAAGGTCGGTACCTCTAGTAAAACTCCTCGGACTGAGGCCACACACTCAAGGCCAAGGAGCTGAGGAAATCTTTTCCATCTGGCCTTAAGGCCGAGGATTAGTCTCGAGAAACCCAAATCGAGGTTGACAGGAGCAGGTGGATAAAATGATACGGCTCATGATGTATTCATTGCCTTGGGCCACCTGTAGATATTTCAGGTGATTGGATTGCCAAAGGGCTGTAAGTTATCTAATTATGCATGTATCTATACCCCTACTTGTAATCACTCAATGGATCACACAGGAGGAACAACATAGTTTGAGAGCGATTCTGACTGGTGGAGCAGAGTGTGGAGGTTAGGATTGGGTCAAGTAAAAATATATATATGTGTATAACCCGTATATGAATCCACTGCTGGATGATGGCCTTCCCAACCCTGCGCAGATTGTCAGGGTTATTTTCCCATACTTCACCATGCACACCAGTACAGGTTGGTAAAGGATGGAAGCAAAAGAATGCAGTTCTCTGTTGGCCACAAGGTAGCTCTGCAGCAGCCTACAGTCCATTTTGTGCATGATGGTTACCCATTCGTGCAGTACCCAGGCTCAAAACCTGCTTCGCCTCCAAGATGAGGCACATAGCAGGTGACTTGGCCATAGCTCACTGGATCAGGAGAAGGGGTTCAATGTTGCTGTTGAGTTGGCGGACTCACCCAGAACAACACCATGATCCCGGAGAGGCAGTATCGGAACCTCAGTATCCTCTTAGGCATATGAGGCTCCTCCTTCTGCACTCACAATGCACGGACACAGACGGAAAAGCATTTGTATATAGATTAGTCTGTCGGAGTGACCAATGTTAGTGTGAGCCGTTAAGGTTAACTGATGAACTAATATTTGTTTTCCCCACTACTAGTTAAGCATGCGATGATATAAAGGAATGGATTTGATGGTCCTGATGTCTGAGAGTTGAGCTGGCAGAGCTGAGATTTCTTGGTTTTAATCCAGGCAGCTGCCTCCAATAAAACCAAGTAGTAAGCCGATCAGCCTGGTCACCAATATTATATTTGTTTCTTTTCTTAATTTGGACAAATTTCACCTTTCAGAATTAAAAAAGATGAGTTTGACCATCATGAACATTTCTTTGTAGCAGGGCTGATGCGAAAGGGCCACCCTCTAGTGTGTGTTCACTTGAAGGGATCTTAGAAGTAATTATGTAACATCTGCTTGAGCAAACCTTTCCATAACATAGAGTTCCAAATGGACATTGTTTCATAACGATTCCGATAGTACAATCGGGATAATATTTGGAGGAAAACACAATTGACCAAAGGCCAACAAATATGTTAGAAGAAAAACTAGGAAAACAGTGAACAGTTACACATGCAACATTACAAAACAGAGGTGTGTGTGTGCCATGAGGTAGTCGCCGTGGTGACAGCAGAAAGCATTACCATGGTGATGATGTTACATTTCGTGGTCGTGCAGCGAGCCAGGTACTCGGGCCGGATGGGGTCTCCTTCCTCCGCCGCTGCCGTCAGGTCCCAGCGGTATGCGAGCGATGCCTGGCGACGCTTCCAAAATTCCAGGAACACCGTGGCTGTTGCGACACACCACACGGGGAGGATTTACTTAGAAAAGTAATTTCACTATCGATTGCTCAAGGGTTCAAAGGTTACCTAATGTAGTCTGTTAAATGTAATGTTCAAAGTAACTTCATTAGTACTTTTTTTTCTTTCATAAATACCTTTATTGGCTTTTTTTGGTACATTGCCACAATTTTATCCCACTTGCACTGAGTGGCATGGCATGAGATTGAGTTTTCCTTTGGATCTATAACAGAGCAGTGCTGCTCTTCGTGTTACAAAACGTTACACAAAAGTGAATGTCACAGAGCTACCTCTGTGATCTCTGGTCCACACAGTAGGGGTAGCTCTTTCCCAAATGCTTTGCCACGGAGAGGAGCGTTTGTTACGTGATAGTCAAGCTAACATTTTTATTCTCAGAGCTGGAATGTAGCCTAATTAAGTACAGAACCAACTTTAACATTATGGATTTTTTTGTATTTGTTGTGCAGATATCGGTGACTGAGTTGAGACCATCATCTTGCTATAATTGAGAAACTGGTTTAATCGCAGGTGGCCACTTTCATTTCAACACAGAATCTCAGCGGCGGCAACGCAGCACTCTGAACTCTGAGCCACCTGGCCACTTTGCATTTTTCATGGAATCGCCTTGGGGTACCGCATTCGTTGCTTGTTGCAGAGGTTCGTGGTTCAAATTATGTGGCTGCCCTGATTAATATTGCCCGTGTATTAATTACACAAAAATACACACCATCTGCTTCACAGTGGACATTAAAGATTATCGGTTATCATTCGTAAGAGTAGGACAATGTGTGCAAGTCATGGTCCAAATTTGCCCTCATTGAGCAGTGGGTTCATAATAGGACTGTCAGGATCACTGCATACGAACATTGCAAGACATGATGGTACTGTATATGGTTGTACGTATGTATGTTGAACTTCTTTAACACTGTATGTGGCCAAATGTGCTCATCATCATTGCAAACATGTTGATACTTGTCACTGTGTCTGGACAATGTGTGCCAATGCTTAGCATCACTTACCCCAAAGTCCCATGAAAACTGCGAAGAATATGGTGACCGGATTTTCATACATGTGTGAAGTCTGCAACGGCACAATCAGAGGTGTTAGTCACAATTAAACCTTAAATCTTAGCATCCACGTCTTTTCAATATCAACAGCAGGAAAGTAATGATGCATCGATTGATTTTTAAGTTAAAATAGATTAATCACTCATGAAACATCCATTAAATTGTGGAGATGACAATGCTCTACAATGTCTGATATTATAGCGCTATTCATGTATCAAACAAATCTGTATAAATGTGACAGAAAGAGCAAAATAAGCAATGGGCAGTTCCATGATTGTGGACATACATTTCTGACACTTTAAAGTGAATAATCATTATTTCGTTATGACATGTCAACTAATTAGCACTGAAATTCAGATTTCAAAATACTTTGTCCACTTGTATTGATCGTGGAGAAATACTCATGAAATACATCGTGTCGGATTTACTCAGACAAAGTAACTTTTGCACTCCCGCTGGGATGTGACGATGCATTCATTTTCATGTATTTGTCTAACCATCGACTTAGTCCATTAAAATGCCCTATTTGCTAAAACTATAACTAACTACCTTAAAAATGATCACACGTGTATTATTAGTATAAAAAAATTTAACACCCACACGAATGGCAGCATAGTGTTTAGCATGATGTGCTGCAATCTAGTGATCATGGTTAATGTTAATGATACAATCTCAGCAACGTGAGTTGGCTTTGTGATAATGATGCACAGCACCAAAAACCAATAAGTATCCTTATTTAGAGGGAACATCGATGGTGTATTTGTGTGATACCTTCGCAGTCTCGCAGGTATCATTTAGCCTCCAAAAGGTGCATTTTTGGTCACACTGGGGACACATGACCAGGGATCCTCCGATGGTGTTGTTGCATATTTCTCCACTGCACACATAGACACGCACGAACATAAACACACTAATGGGCATAGTACACTTGGATGAGAAATATAATTTGCCTAAAGGTCATGCCACCTTTGAATGTGTCATAACCTCCCTTTAAACAAAGTCAGACTAAATTATGGGTTCCAACATCAAGCATTTTCCAAAGTAAAATGTATTTGCTGATTTCGATTTAAAGCTTTCGTGACTGCAATGATTCATCTTCTTTGGTTCTTTCGGTAAAGTCACGTAGAATGAGAATAAAATAATAAATTGATAAAATAAAATAACACAATAATATTCTCACGACGTTTCGGCCACAACACAAGCGGCCTTCATCAGGTGAAGGGACGAGACTGTCTGGTAGGACAGCGCTGGAGTGAAAGAGCCACGTTCAGATCACGGCCTTTAAGCTGTGTGAGAGGAACAAAGTGCCTTGACAAAGGAATTAGCATATAATTTAGCATTGAAATGGCTGAATGATTAGCTTATGACTGGTCACAGAAATAGCTATGTTAAAAGTTAAAGCATACACATCCGCAGAGGCACCCCTTGATAAAGGAATTAGCATAGAATTTAGCATTGAAATAGCTAAGTTAAAGCATACACATCCGCAGAGGCACCCCTTGACAATGGAATTAGCATAGAATTTAGCATTGAAATAGCTGAGTGATTAGCTTGTAACTGCTCACAGAAATAGCTACGTTAAAGTCAGAGCATACACATTCACCGAGGCACTTAGTACAAATCAAACAGGAGAATTTAGCATTGAAATAACTAGGTGAATTTAGCATTGAAATAACTGAGTGATTAGCTAGTGACTGGTCACAGAAATGACTATGTTGAAGTCAAGGCCTACACATCTGAGCTATTCACAGTACTATATAGTGAACCAATAAAAAACTAAAATATAAATTACCTTAATGTTATCAATAAACTCTATATTCTCCAATCAGCTAAGCTACCAACAATAAGTCGTTATATATCACAATGCTATATGGCGAAAAAATGGGTGGATTTTTACCCTCAACTTTAGCACCACGGATAGCTACGGGCCCCGTTCAGACGGACGAGTTCGTCCATGGTCGGAACAGAGGAGGGGGAGAGAGACAGCTGCGAGGCGCTATTATACTCCATGTTGTAAAACCATACCATTAACCGTGGTGTGAGAGGTATTAAGAGTCAATGCTGGCGAAAGAGCTGCGGTCTGAAGGTCATCGTAAAAATACAATTAATTAAGAACAGAAATGGTTTAAAACATCTTTCCAGTGGTTACTAAGCCAGAATCCATCTTCTCGGTTGAAATTGTCTCTGTGCTTGTATATGTGAATGGCCTCATGAACGAATCTCTCATGGTAGCCGGTTGGTTTGCAAAGAACCTCCGTCTTGGAGAAGTCAAAGTCATGTGAGCCCACTGAATTATAACAGTGATCTGCCACGGCAGAGGAGTTCGTCCTACCGTGTTTCAAGTCTGCTTTATGTTCGCGGATGCGGTCCGAGATATGTCTTTTGGTTTCTCCAATGTAGCTACTACCACAGAGGCACTTTAGTTTGTAAACGCCCGGGTATTGTATGTCTGGAACAGCATCTTTTACAGATGGAACTAAATCACGGATTTTATGTACTGTGTTGAATCGGACCTGGATCTTGTGTTTATTCAGGATTTTGGAGATCTTTTTAGTGACCCCTGCAATGTAGGGTAAGGTGATGGTTTTGAGTGGCTCCACAAGAGGATCCTTCTTCATGACTGGAGTGATGGCTTTGCGGATTGTGTAGTCGGAGTAGCCATTAGCCCTGAGAGCCTGGTGTACGTGCTTGAGTTCACTGGTAATGTGTTCCTGGTCGGAAATGCATTGGGCTCTATGGTATAGAGTCTTGATGAGGGAGTTCTTCTGGAATGGATGGTGGTGGGAATCCGGTTTCAAGTAAGCATCTGTATGGGTAGCTTTCCTGTAGACAGAGTGGCTCATTGAACCATCATGTCTCCTTTTAATTAAGACATCCAAAAAGGGTAGTTTGCCATCTTTTTCGACCTCCATGGTAAATCTGATTGCTGGGTGTATGGAATTGATGTGGTCGCGGAATTGGTCTAGAGCAGGCTGGCCATGTGGCCAGATGACAAAGGTGTCATCAACGTACCTCTTCCATAAGGTCGGGCGTAGAGTGGCAGTCTGGATGGCGTCAGTTTCAAATTTTTCCATGAATACGTTGGCTACAACCGGAGATAGGGGGGAGCCCATTGGGGTGCCCTCAGTTTGTTTGTAGAAAGTTCCATTCCAGGTGAAGTATGTGTTGGTTAAGCAATGTCTCACCAGGGGGGGTACATCAGTATGCAGTCCTTGATGAACCAGGTCTTCAATGATAGCGATGGTGTCAGGTACCGGGACTTTGGTGAACAAGGACACCACATCAAAACTGACAAGCAGGTCGTTTGGGGACAGGGAAATGCCTTTGATTGTCGATACCAGGTGAGTAGAATTTAGTACCGCAGAGGTGGTTTTTCCAGTGAAAGGTCGCAGTATATCAGCAAGAAAACGTGCCAGTTTGTAGGTGGGGGAGTTGATAGTAGAGACGATGGGACGAAGGGGTGTATCTTCTTTGTGTATCTTTGGAAGGCCATATAATCTTGGTGGTCTGGCAGCAGAGGGTTTCAACGAGAACTGTTTGATCTCATCAATTAATGCTGTTGAATCAGAGATGATTTTGTTCGTTTTGGTGACCAGGCTGTTGGTGGGATCTCTTTTTATTTTTGTATAGCTGCCATCGTTGAGTAGTTCTCAACGATGGCAGCTACTATCAACTCCCCCACCTACAAACTGGCACGTTTTCTAATTGGTTCACTATATAGTACTGTGAATAGCTCAGATGTGTAGGCCTTGACTTCAACATAGTCATTTCTGTGATCAGTCACTAGCTAATCACTCAGTTATTTCAATGCTAAATTCGCCTAGTTATTTCAATGCTAAATTCTCCTGTTTGATTTGTACTAAGTGCCTCGGTGAATGTGTATGCTCTGACTTTAACGTAGCTATTTCTGTGAGCAGTTACAAGCTAATCACTCAGCTATTTCAATGCTAAATTCTATGCTAATTCCATTGTCAAGGGGTGCCTCTGCGGATGTGTATGCTTTAACTTAGCTATTTCAATGCTAAATTCTATGCTAATTCCTTTATCAAGGGGTGCCTCTGCGGATGTGTATGCTTTAACTTTTAACATAGCTATTTCTGTGACCAGTCACAAGCTAATCATTCAGCCATTTCAATGCTAAATTATATGCTAATTCCTTTGTCAAGGCGCTTTGTTCCTCTCACACAGCTTAAAGGCCGTGATCTGAACGTGGCTCTTTCACTCCAGCGCTGTCCTACCAGACAGTCTCGTCCCTTCACCTGATGAAGGCCGCTTGTGTTGGGGCCGAAACGTCGTGAGAATATTATTGTGTTATTTTATTTTATCAATTTATTATTTTATTCTCATTCTACATGACTTTACCGAAAGAACCAAAGAAGGTATTTGCTGATGTTTAATTATAATTTTCGTTGATATCAGTGGTGTAACATCTCTATGTATTGATTTCCAGGGGTGTTTACAGCCCTTTTATCAATCGACTTCTGGCTGAGGGCCTCCCCACACCTCGTGGGTCATGAGGGCTATTTAATTCTAGTCATCCCACACTGGTCAGTACGGGTTGAATATGGGAAGCGAAGAATCCAGACACAGAGTACAGCAATGTATTTCCTGCACTTGCTCCCCGCTGTCCGTCATGCAGCTCCAAAGAGTCTATGTGTGTAAGTCGTATTATAAGGATACGTTTCACATTTAAACATTTTGGATTTGAATATTTTTTGCTTTTGATTTTCGGATTATTTACAATTCGTAAGAATGTACAATATATTCATGTGAACAAGAGTGACGAAACCCGATGCCACGTGATACGTGTCGTCGTGAGTGACGTCACAATGGGCGATGTCATGTTTTCTGAGCAATCCAAAACAATGTTTAATTTTCCCTGGATTGTCCGAAATATTGTAGCTAGGCTTGATTTTTTGGATTTACTTTTAGAAACAGAGACATTTGGAACATATATACATATACAATATATTGAATGTACTATATTTGTACTGTATATGTATATAAACTGTATGAGATTGTATATATGTGCATATGTACTTTAATAGTGAAATGTTAAAGATGTGGCCCTGAAATTGCTTGCTCATGCCACTGCTGGTGGAAGGTCCTCCACTAAAGAATGCTCTAGATTGCCCCTCGAGATGATATTTGGCCTACTCGTCCATAATGGCCAGACGTCTTGGACACGGTGGGAGTACCCATATTTTACCCCATCACATCTGAACTGCCAATCATCTAACTGCGGTGTCTCCGTTTATACTGCTGAGCATATGTGGGATAACTGAATAAACCTAGCCATTATTTCAGCTGCCATGCCAGGCGATCGCACTGGAAATCTATAAACTGCAATTCTAGAAATGTAACTATTACGCCATGGCAGCATCCCATGGGATTGTATATAAGTGTATATGTATGTCTATATGTACTTTACGTGTATATGTACTTGTGTATAGCCTTAGTAGGTGCTTGCTGATACTCATTGTTCAGTCTGTATTGCTATACAGGAGATCTGTGTGAGTTCTACATCTGACACATGAGTGTATGTGTGTGTGTGTTTGTATGCATTTGTCTGTATGCATGTGTCGGGCCAGTACCTAGTGATGTCACGGTCGTTGCTGAATACTCCAAAGAAAAAGGAGATCAGGCCGACGATTGCAGCGAAGATCAGCATCTTTGTGTAGAAGCCGAGCCATGCAAAATAGAGCCCCACTTGCTCCCCGAAGTATGACCTGTGCCGACAACATCACTCGCACACACAGCGCAAACATCACCAACCGCACATGGCACCAGTGGTGTAGCTATCGAATATGTAAGCAAGGACCATGGGCTGGAGGGAAATGTGAAGAGCAGGGAAGGCATGGGCAAATGCTATTCTGGAACTCCATTTCCCCAGCCGTCTGTGCTATCAACTCCCAGCTAGCATTCAAGTCCAGCCTTAGGACCTTTCTGGACAGGGCACGTCCCTAAGAGGTACGATGGCCTGTGGTCGAGACTAAGAATGATGTGGCAGTCAAGAGAAGGAATGCGTCTGAGAGGATGTGCACCACAGAGATTTAAGTAATGAAATCAGCATGTGTGCAGGAGCCACATGGATCATTGCATCAGGAGACTGGGAGAGATGGCGAAGGCTTGGGGAAGTCTTCATCCAGCAGTGGATAGGGCATGAACTTACCGCACAAGGTCAAGAGGCTGCTCCTTGAAAGAGCGCCCGGCTCTCGCCCACTCCCGTCGCAGCGTGTTGCGGTCGCCCAGCGTGTTCGGGTTTTTGGTGGGATGAACAGACTCACTCTGACATGGGGAAAGCAATTGTTAGTCACAAACACTGCATGGACATTCACAAATTACCAGCTCCACCCCCCCAAAACTCTGCCGTGGCGCTGCTGTGGTGTAATGGTGTTGCACACTGCACTGGACTTGCAAAGTTAGAGGTCGCCCATTTGATTTCATGGGAACGACAATTAAAACAATGACCACGTTTCTTAATCACGCTGCTTCTTCCCAGCAAGCAGTGTAAATGGGTGCACCCACAGTTAATCTATTGGTTGTTCACGTGTTGTGGGATGAAGTGTGGGTACTTCTAATTCTTCCAAAGACTTCTGTCCCACGTGAAATAGTCGGCCAAATACCCTTGAGAATGGCTCTCTAGAGTGCTCGTGGAGTCCTTTCCAATGCATGGATATTGAACTTCTTTTGCACCGTATGTAGCCAACCATGCAAATCAGAGGTGTGTTTAGTGAGCTGGGGAACCTGGACACCTATGCGGCGCATCTCTGTGGGACACTAATGTTAAGTATGTGGTAAGCTTTAGACTATGCTATAGCGTCCTATACAGGTGTGCAATTCAGGTGTCGTACCTGGGCCTCCCGTAGGGTGTCAGTGTGCCCTCCACCCCCTACCCCCCCAACAACTTACGTCATGCAGTGGATAGGCTGCAGTATAGCAGCCATTTTCAATCATTTGGTTGATATTTAATATGTTCGTGCTGTCTTGTGGCATGGGGTTTTGCAGCATGTAGTGGACCTGTGTGAGCACACATGACACACATGACAAACATAACATGCATGAAACATAGGGCTGGGTGGGTAAGCTATTATTGACTCACTCCACTCTGAAATGTTTCCCCCTCTCCAACCACCACCAGCCTACACAGTTATAATGGGCCCACAACTCTTATTGAGTCCCGACTCGGAAAGGTCCATAGAACACCCCAAAAACTGAAGCAGATATGTACCGATTTCAGCAAGTACAATATCCAGATTTCAAGGAGACATTTTATGCATGCTTTCCATGCACAAAGGCAATTTATTCAGAATACAATACTATCAAAACCCCAAATGCCCACAATATTGGCTCGACAGGATACCTGCTCACCAAGAACCATATCAACAGTAGTCTTTCATTCTTTTGTTGTGCAGGGGAGAGTGATTGAGGGGACGTGGTTATATAATGTGGGCAGGACTTACAAAGGGTGGGGCTGCTAGCTCACCATGTCTCCTGGTTAAGCATCCCAAAAATTTGGTAGCTTTCTCTACAGGGACACATATTACCACAACCCCTAAATCATAAATCCAGGCATTCTTAATAAACCATAATGATTTACACTTCTAACCACATGTCACTCAGAGATCGCAAGTTGCGATACAGAGCTGAAAACTTTAATTAAAATGATAAAAACACGACAAAACCCTTTTAAATTAACATGTTTTTGCAAAAAAACCACCCCATTCTGGCATTATTTATACAGCATTATTGATACAAACGTACGATTTGGCTGCGTACGGCCGGTGGGATGAGGACGTCATGATCCTTTATAGGATAGATGTCCTGCTGCGAACGCCGGTAGGGTGCCGTGAAATAGTCCGGTTGTTTGGGCACGGCTCCCGGCTTCAGGTGGTGAATATTTCCCAGGTAGTGAAGAGGCCCACTGTCTGAGCCTGACACCTGGGGGAGGTCGCTCTCCTTGAGTGGCACCTGTTTGATTTTAAATGTATTAAACCCTTTGCCTCGAGCACATGGAATCATCATCAGCCAAAATCAGTCCACGAATGGATGAAGGTCTCCCCAAGTTGTTGCAATCTATACAAGTCCTATAATACAACAAGTCCGATAATACAACAAGTCCTTTAATACAACAAGTCCTATAATACAACAAATCCTATAATACAACAAGTCCTATAATACAACGTTCTATACAAGTCCTATAATACAACAAGTCCTATAATACAACAAGTCCTCTAATACAAGTCCTATAATACAACAATTCCTATAATACAACAAGTCCTATAATACAACAAGTCCTATAATGCAAGTCCAACAATACAACAAGTCCTATAATAATACAAGTCCTATAATACAACAAGTCCTATAATACAACAAGTCCTATAATACAACAAGTCCTATAATAATACAAGTCCTATAATACAACAAGTCCTATAATACAACAAGTCCTATAATTCAACAAGTCCTATAATACAACAAGTCCTATAATACAACAAGTCCTATAATACAACAAGTTCTATAATACAACATTATATACAAATCCTATAATACAAGTCCTATAATACAACAAGTCCTATAATACAACAAGTCCTATAATGCAACAATTAATATGCCAAAAGCCTCCACTGCATATCCCACCCACTCTTCAAGTTGTCCCACCAATATCCCCAGTCATGAGCACACGCACATGAGCCAATCTTATCTCGCCATCTCTATGATATACATCATCTTGGGCACGTTCTCTCCTTCTGCTGCCACTCCAATGTCATTTTCGGCCAGCAGACATCATCCCTTCAAGCAACGTGCCCTTCCCGAGCCCATTCACTTTTCTAAAAAGAGTCAATATGTTGCTAATATGCATATTTTTCCAAATGTACGTTTTTCTAATCCGTTTGTATATTTACGTCTCTCGATATCTCGTAATGTCAGTGCTACGATTATTATCGTTGAACGTCATAAATTATAATCATCACAATCATCACCCTCACCATCATACTCTGTATCACATGCATGATCATCGCAATTATCATCACAACCATGATGAATCTTCACAAAAATTATTGTCATCACATTCATTATCACCATCATAATCACAATCATCACCACAATCATCATCACAATCATCGGCATCATCATGATCATCATTACAATGACCATCAGAATCTTGCCTGGATGTGTAGAATCTCGGCATAGGTGGTGAGTGGGTTCCATGGCGCATGTACTTTCACAAAGGTGGTGCGTCCGCTCACCGACTCCTAGTGGATGGCACGAAGTTCATCGTCAGACTCTAGATGAGTGCATTTAGTTGTATTTATTAGACTTTGTTTGACCAGGTGAGAGTTCAAGGGAACAGGATGGTCTCATTTGGAAGAGTGTCCACGGCCGCGTGGATTTTCGTGCTTGTGTCATGTGTTGTTAGCACCTCGTGCCGATCAACGTGTGGCACAACCCAAAAGCAAATTGCATAACGTACGTGCAGTTATCGAACACTTATTACTACAGTATAAATAGCTGGCATGCCACATTAAGGTGGAGACTGTTATACCCTCCAGTATAAATGGGTAAGCCACAATTAATCCATCTTAAGATTGTGCATGGTGGGGTAAAGTATGGGTATTCGCTATCTCTTTCAAGACGTCTGGCAAGCAGAGAAGAGTAGGCCATATACCCTCCAGCGGGGATCTTTAGCGCTCCTACTCAAGGAATGTATGCCAGCAGTGAAATTATGAAGCAATCACAGTCTAACACCTTTTTATTTGTATACAGTGTCTGTCATCTATAGCAGAGAGACACGCAGGAAACTTACCTCCTTGGGTTCAATCTCGAGATCTAGCCCCATCTTCATCAGGCTTGCCTGATATTCGGTCCTCTTCTTCTGTCAAACAAAATTGACCATCTGTGTTATACATTGTTCTCAGTTGTGTCACTGTGGGAGTCAAGTCAAGAGGTGAGGAAACTTCTTGAACTCTTACAGTGAGTAGAGCCTCACATGGGAATCAATCAGAGAACGGCTCTGCAAAGTAGCATCACTGAACTGCTTCAGTCGGTGTCACTTCAGCAGACCTTAATAAAATAAAAATTTGCACAGCTCTTTGTCAATCAACTCTTTGAGTTTAACTTATTTGTTACAGGGATGGTCTCACTTAGCTAGTTGCTTTGCTATTTTACAAGGGAGATAGATCCATTGTGCGTGGGTACAATAGCAACAAAATAAACAAAAACATCAATATTGCAGAGAATGCATACTGGGTACTTCAGCACTGTTATAATAGTTTTCCATTTGGCAGTTAGAATGTGGATATTACATATATCCTGTAAGTTATGTCTGGGTGTCGGTGTGTGCAATATGAAAGTGGTGTATTTATTGAGGAGTTGTGGATGGAGTGTGATACGTAACGATAATTGATTGTTGTTCGCCAAAGCAGTGAGGCGTATGGTTCAGGGTATGGATGTGCGAGTTGAGTGATGGGAGTCTAGCGTTCATTGACTAGCGTGGTCTGCAGTTGACGATACAGTTTGATAAAGGATGTATACTGTGGATTTAAAGACTCGTATGGAGGTGGCAGGGTGACTCAGCAGTCAGAGAGCTGAGCTGGCACCACTGCGTCAAACCTAGGTTTAGAGGCGTGTGGTGTTGCACGTGGGGAGGGGTGATAATGCTGGGTGCAGGAAGGTGGAGCATTATTTGTAGGTTCCTCGTTCTCACCTGATTGTTGATGGCGTCCTGAGAATGGACCTCATCATCGAACGCGAGGATGAAATCGATCCGACGGACTCCATCGCAAAAGTAGATAGTGTCCTACATGCAAAGGCAAGCACACACACGAATATGAGAGATGTAATAGCTTATGCATGAAATGTATATTTATTCATAAGCTCATGATACATGTATCAGGACATAAGTTAATCTGCTATTTGTATGCAAGTTGTTTATTGCTATGATGATGTACTTGTTTACCCAGGAAAACCTCAATGAGTTTACATTTTTATTTTCAAGGAGGGTCCTACCAAGTTCTGTTTTTTTGCAGTCGAGAACGAAGTTGCTTAGTTTAATTCCAATTGAATAATTTGCATGTATTTTTTCAGCATTGGTACGTTTGGCCAATACCAGTTACACTGTGTCATTTAGCTATGTGAGGAAACCAGAGACCTGGAGAAATGTGTACACAAAGCATCTAGCCCCTGTGCATTATACAAAAAACATCAGTATTTTCTAAAGTGCATTGTGGTAATGCTATCTTAAACCACCATCAAAATAAAGTTGAGCAAATGTGACAGACTAACAGCAGCAGTTATGCAGTGATATGCAACTGTGGACCGGTGTAATCCTCATTCGGACTCATCAGCACAGTATAGTCACCAAAACGCACTGCTGCAAAGGCTGCAAATCTATAAATGAGGAGCAGCCATGTCTACACTTTGGGGCCCATTAGTTGGCGAATGCAAACAACAACTAAATCTGTAAATACCAGGAATCTCCCATCTTTGACATTAGCCAAGCTAATTTATAGGCTGTGCAAATCCACGTTGTGCCGCATCGTACCTGGGCCAGGGTAGATTGAAATGATGACGTCGAAAAGTCTTGCGGCACCGTTGAAGGCTGAGCCTCATGCCCCTCCGCTCCCTCCTCCTCATTCATTCTCTCCACGAGCTCTGCATAGGTAATGTGGGGGTAGAGGGTTCATTGCATTAGGGACAGGGGAGGCAGGTGCAGGGATGGGAATGTCGGTAAAGAACCGCACATGGTACTCATGTGTAAAGCTTTCTCATAAATGTCGACGCTGCTCCAGTGTGAGTACACCTGTGGTATAAAGTTGTATTACCATTAGGGGACTTTTACCCCATTGAATATCGTACACTTTAACAAAGCCGTGCCCAGCATGGTCAGACACAAACCAGGGCAAAAAATATTAGTTGGAATATGCAAAGTCATTTTTGCCCTGACAGCTTGTCAGCTATACTCTTTGGTTCTTTCGGTAAAGTCACGTAGGTGAAAAAAAAAATAGAAATAGAAATAAATCACGACGTTTCGAATGCAACACAAGCACTCATCATCAGGTGTGACAACCACAGCAAGGAAACTGTTTTACTGAAGTGGGAGAGAAACCAGGGTTAGGGCAGTTAAATAAGTCAGAGAGGGGGAGGGTGGGGGGTGCATGGGGCGAGGAGTGCGAGCGCTGCAAGCGCTGCAGAGACGCTGAGAGTAAAAAAGAGGCAACATGATTACTGCCAAGATGGAAGCTTGTCAGCTTCTGCGAGAGCTTCCCCGTGACCACACAGATCATGGTGGTTACTTGACCACATTTCAATTGAAGTGCTGTCGTCCCGACAGTTCTGTTCCTTCACCTGAAGAAGGCCACTTGTGTTGTGGCCAAAACGTCGTGATTTTTGTTGGTTTATTTTTTACCTACGTGACTTTACCCAATAGAACCAAAGAGTATGGATCCTTGCAGTCACGACAGATTCAAATCCACATTTCACCACTCTGGTTAATGTGGGTTGGTGAAGACGTATAGTATGTATAGTACAACCAATTTTGATGGACTGCCCTTTGCTGCCCACCATGTAGCCCGACACCACACTTTTAGACCTGTTATGCACTATCCTGGCTCAAACCCTGCTGGGTTATCACGTTTTTTTTTTATCACCGTGCCTCGATTCTTCCTCTTAACCTGCATTTTGTATCCACGGGATAACATGTGCAGTTTTATATGGACGTGCCAACAGTGCCTCCCACATTTCTATTGCCTGGTTCTCCACTGGCCGTTTTCCATGTTGCGCTAGAACCAAAAACCGGGATACGCTAACCTCACGCGGTGTCTGAATATGGCTTGGGGCCAAGCAGGGCCAGGGGCGGGGATAATGACGCGTACATTGTGAGTGACATTCGGTGAGTGCACGGTAAGGACACCAGCGCACATCACACCAGTGGTTCTCAACCGTTGTTGGCTACCGGTGCCCCCCCTCGTTGTTGAATTTAGTTTAAACCGAGTAGCCCCCCCCACTCCCCCCTTGACCCAACGTGGTTCTGAGAAATCAACGTGTGAATAATGAACGTCAATATTTTAACCAATTGTCCACTTTGTGAGAGGTATATCCTAACCAGCTGCTAGTAACTGCAAGCGAATAAAAACAAATTAAACGGACGCTCTGCACGCGAGACGTCATTAGTTCCCTGGCTGCTCTTGTAAACCCGCATTGTGTACGATCAGTGAGCTTAGAAAGTGCTTTCATATCGTTCCAGGTTACCACGTGGATACAAATTGTATCGTAGTTACTTTACATTGTCCGATTCATACATGACTATTCACGAATGACTCATGTCCGATATGATTTCACATATTTATACATTATCTCACGTACACCCTGGGGCATTGCCACATAGCCCCCAGGGGTCCGCGTACCCCCGAGTAAAAAAAAAAAGAAAATTACTGCACTACACCACCCACATGCGTCTCGACGCGCTCGTCACACGTGACGTCCGTGGCACGGCTCGGGTTCCGCAGTGGAAACATAACTTGGTGCCTTGAGAGCCACACGGGGCTGGCTCGGCACTGCCCTGGCGCGGCTTGGTAGCGAGGTGGAAAATAATTCGCATCACGTGGAAATTTATAGCAGCCAAATAACTCTGAAAGCACGTTGATTCTAAATGTTAAAGGAACAACCGGAGGACCCAGGGAATAATCCACGCGGCCACGAGAAGACAGAGAAAGAGACACGCAAACTCCAAATATTACAGGCGTCACAATTTGGATCGAACTCACGGATTTCCTGCATACGAGGTGAGGGAGATAACATCTTGCGAGGGAGATAATATCTTGTCATGGAGATAACATCGTGTCAGGGAGATAACATCTTGTGAGGGAGATAATATCTTGTCAGGGAGATAACATCTTGCGCGGGAGATAACATCTTGCGAGGGAGATACCATATTGCGCGGGAGATAACATATGTACTCTTTGGTTCTATTCGGTAAAGTCACGTAGGGAAAAATAAATAAATAAAATGAACAACAATCACGACGTTTCGGCCACAAAACAAGTGGCCTTCATCAGGTGAAAAGACCAAAGAGTATGGATCCTTGCAGTCACGAAAGCTTCAAATCCACATTTCACCACTCTGGTTAATGTGGGTTGGTGAAGACGTATAGTATGTATAGTACAACCAATTTTGATGGACTGCCCTTTGCTGCCCACCATGTAGCCCGACACCACACTTTTAGACCTGTTATGCACTATCCTGGCTCAAACCCTGCTGAGCGTCCGATTAAAACACTGACGAGATCTCAATATTTAAAAGTGGCCCAAAGCCCCGTCATAGCACGAACATTACACTTTACCTATCTCAACAAATGTGGACATCATGAATCTTTGGTCTAATCTCAGATCTTGTGAGTTATAACTCGGGAGCTCCTCATGCACAGCCAGCCAAGGATAACTCCCTGCTATAGTGACGTCACAGCAAAAGGGCGTGACGTCACCTAAATATGGGCGTGGTCAAAAGCGGCCCCATCCCCCGCTCTTCCCGACCTTGCTTCCCCCCTCGCCGAGGTTACCCACATGAACAATAATAATAAATCATAGATGTACATTATGAAAGAATCAATGATTTTTCACAAAACTGCTCCTGTACGGCCTTTTGCCAATCCCCTGCTGGAGAGCCTCTTGACGATCGCACGAATCGTGTTGGTTATTTGCACATACTTCACCATGCCGGTGAGTATGGGTTGGTAAAGGAAAAGGAGGAGCATTAACGCACAAACAAAAACCTATTTTACTAGAATGCCTTCTGCTTCCCATCATGTAGCCTGTAGCACCTGGTATGCACTATCCAGGCTCCAACCTCCTTAACGTTAGATGGAGACATCTGGCACATCCCCAGCAGTTTTGTCCACAGGCTCAACATTTAACACAAACACACATCTCTAACACTAACGTTAAACTTTACCTATCTCGACGAAGGTAGACATCGTGAATCTTTGATTTTTTCTCGAATTCAGAGTCAGAAGTCAGGAGCTCCTCGCGTGCACAGCCAGCCCACGATAAAGTCCGACCCAGAATGATGTCACCGTGACGTCGGTTCAATATAGGCGTGGCCAGAATGTGGGTGTGGCCAACGGCGGCGGCTTCCCCGCCCCCCGCTGCCCCTCCCCGCAGGTTTCTCTCAACCCTCAGTGCGCATGCGCAGGCCGCGCGTCTCGGACATCGCCTTCATCGGCCGTTGGCGACGCGGCGGTTGTGGCGGGAAAATTAATAAAAAAAACTTCTCCGAATAACCGCGACCTTTAACTACCCTCACGGATAATCCACACGGATCTCTGGACGCCAAGGCAAGACGATCAATGGAATAATCTCCGGTGAGAGACGGAGAGAGATGGGCAGGCGTGAGGGCGAGCCAGGTTCAACTTTGTTGAACGCTGAGCGCAGAGTGAATGGGGTTTATACTCTTTGGTTCTATTGGGTAAAGTCACGTAGGTGAAAATAAAATAACAATTTTCACCTACGTGACTTTACCCAATAGAACCAAAGAGTATGGATCCTAGCAGTCACGAAAGCTTTAAATCTAGAATTGAATGGGGTTTGCTTCACTCAGCACGCGGCTTGGACACTTCGGTGTGCAAAGTGTTGTCTGGTTGTGCCGTGTAAAGGAGGAGGACATTCAGTAAATGTCGTTGGTTTGTTAATGGGAGTGTGTGGCACGGTAATGGACTGGGTACGACTTACAACACAAGTTCTGCTCACATTGCACGCTAAGGGTTAGCACGGCGATTACTACGTGTGCATTTATTAGTTATTGTTCATGTTAAAAGTAGTATTGATTGTTAAGACAATGATGTTTAGTATTTGTAGGAGAATCATTTCAATATTGTACAGTATAGCATTGTCCTGCTGTGTGGCTTTCAGGTGGCGAGCATCAGTGCAGCAATATTCAGTACGTGGTTGTAATGTACTTCTATAGCCCCCTGCCACCAGTGCAGCAATATTCAGTACATGGTTGTAATGTACTTCTATAGCCCCCTGCCACCAGTGCAGCAATATTCAGTACGTGGTTGTAATGTACTTCTATAGCCCCCTGCCACCAGTGCAGCAATATTCAGTACGTGGTTGTAATGTACTTCTATAGCCCCCTGCCACCAGTGCAGCAATATTCAGTACGTGGTTGTAATGTACTTCTATAGCCCCCTGCCATCAGTGCAGCAATATTCAGTACGTGGTTGTAATGTACTTCTATAGCCCCCTGCCATCAATGCAGCAATATTCAGTACGTGGTTGTAATGTACTTCTATAGCCCCCTGCCACCAGTGCAGCAATATTCAGCACGTGGTTGTAATGTACTTCTATAGCCCCCTGCCATCAGTGCAGCAATATTCAGTACGTGGTTGTAATGTACTTCTATAGCCCCCTGCCACAAGTGCAGCAATTTTCAGTACGTGGTTGTAATGTACTTCTATAGCCCCCTGCCATCAGTGCAGCAATATTCAGTACGTGGTTGTAATGCACTTCTATAGCCCCCTGCCACCAGTTCAGCAATATTCAGTACGTGGTTGTAATGAACTTCTATAGCCCCCTGCCACCAGTGCAGCAATATTCAGTACGTGGTTGTAATGTACTTCTATAGCCCCCTGCCATCCATGCAGCAATATTCAGTACGTGGTTGTAATGAACTTCTATAGCCCCCTGTCACCAATGCAGCTATGTTCAGTACGTGGTTGTAATGCACTTCTATAGCCCCCTGCCATCAGTGCAGCAATATTCAGTACATGGTTGTAATGCACTTCTATAGCCCCCTGCCATCACCAAACTCACACTGACCAGCGTGGTGAAGTATGGTAAATAACCCCTCCCCCTGGGAGCTGCATAGCATGGGACAGCTGTCAGCCAGCAATGGATTTAAAAAGGAGCTGTACTCCGCACACATTCTTATTCAGGGTAGGGTAAGGAACTTGGAGGTTCGGTACGCATAATGTGCTCGGAAAGTATTGTATTCTGTATGTGTGTTGAACCTCTTTCGCATCGTACAAAGCCAACCGTGCTCTTCGGAGGTGCGATAATATATAAGTAGTCATACCACTGTAATACCACTTAATATTTAGCATTCATTGTATTAGTAGTACGGTAATTTTTTTATATGCAGGTGTGCATGCCAAACGTTAACCAATGTTAAATGTTAAGCCTTCTCTTTTGAATACAGTGTGTTTTAAACATGGAGTTGTCTCCAGCTAATTCTTAAATGTATATCATTCATAATGTAGTAGTAGGCAGGTAGTGCATTTATGACACTTCAATTGTACATAGAGCTTGCAGGTGTGATGAAGGAAACCATGGGAAAGGCTGGAATTTTTGTTGAAAAAAGGACAACAGCCACAGTAGCTTAAGAGACCTAACGCGAAGTGGTCGACACTGGCCCATGCGATCGCGTTGCGACAGCGGACCCACTTTCCGCACACAGCAGCTCCTCATGGTGCCCCCCATACCAGGACCAGTGGTGACCTGGTAGCCACAGCCATTCCTCTCCCTGGCCCCATCCGGTCCAGGCATCCCAAATCGTACAAAATGTACTGCAACGGTGGTGAGACAAACAGCCCTTCGGGCGACAGCACGGTGACGGACACAAGCCCTCGCGGCAGCCTGTGCAGCACGCTGCTCCGGACCGGAAGCGGGGGCTAGCGCAGCCCTGTGGTGTGCGGAGAGCAGTGCTGCTCGTAGGCGAGCGGTGCGCTGGACGCCTACATCGAGGACTTTGAGCAGAGCGGAATCTGTGCGTCACCGCCACCCAGGATACGTGCAGAGCACAGCACCGCGCAGCATGGCGGAGCGGAGACGCGCGGAGGAGAGGAGGATGCACAGTGTGGATGAGGGTGGGTTGCGCCTCTCGCCACGCGAGGAATCGCTCCGTGGTGCTTGCGCTCGAGTGGCTATCGAGTGTGCACGCGGTGCAATGGTATTGAAGCTATAGTAATAGGTTTTTACCCTTTTATCTGGCACAAAAACTGACACCTTTATACAAGGGATCATGTTTGCAATAACCACAACACAAGTAGTCAAAATGCAAACAAAAAAGACAACTCTGATAATATGCACTGTCCTTGAATTTGATTGGTCCACACCCGAGATGGCTTTTCTGAGATCCCAGTCTCCACTGGTGTTGGACTAGAAGACGCAAAAAGGCGTCTTCTTATTCTTAGCGTCTTCTTGTTTGCATTTTGACTACTTGCGTTGTGGTCATCGCAAACATGATCCCTTGTATAAAGGTGTCAGTTTTTGTGCCAGATAAAAGGGTAAAAACCTATTACTATATCTTGTTACTGGCAAAGGAGGTCTCATAAGGTATCGAAGCTAGTTGACTGGAGGGGGGATAATTGGAGAGGAGAACCCCATTTATTTGCTTGTACTGGGTGCTTGTCAATTATGCTATGCTATCATGAATGTAATGTAATTCCCCTAGAAAAAAACCCTTAATAAGGTCTAAAGATACATTTTCGTGAGAGTCCCACACTGGGATGCTTGGCAAATTCCATTAATGAGTTCATTTTATGTCAGAGAAAACTATCCACAGTAAGCACACGCATATGAGAGGATAGCATAGGTCTGAACAGATAGGTCGGTGCATGCATTTCTTTCTCCTGTCATCTTCCAGCAACTTCACTGATTATCGAGTTTGTAAAGTTTGTGAAATCTAAGTGATCCTCCAACCTTTGTGTCAAAATTTGCAGATCCTAGACTGGACACATCTGAAGTTTAAACAATAACAGCTCATGCACTGATTTATCCCATATTCTCACAAACTCCACAAACGGATAACATCATTAGTTACTGATGGTGCAAAGTAAGGCAACATTGCAGGATTGCCGTTCAGGGGTCAAGGAATCTAGGGGAGAGCAAATTCATTGTGTACCAGTAAAATGTCTGTGGGTCTTACATTGCAGGTGGCATGCTGCCTGTGGAGGACCTCATCTCGGGCACGTGCAGCCTCACTGCTGCGCTGCAGCGGTCATGGCTTATAGCCCGACGGTCAGTCTAACCACGGACCAGCTCCTAGAGGCGCCAGTTGACGGTTCCTCCAAGTCCTTGTTCCGCTCGCCTGGCGCCCACCGAGACCTCGCAGTGTCGCACAGAGGCAAGCGGTCATCTCTCGGGGTCACCGCGCACAGCCTCGGCGCATCATTGGTGAGGGGCAATAAGCCAACTGAACGGTTGAGCTCAACAGCGAGAAGCAACAAGGCCCTGATGCCATTAAATGAGTCGGCAAAGCCCAAAAATTATTTCTTTTCTAACCAGAAGAATGTTTTGTTGTACTTACGGAGCAGTGAAGCAACTAGGCGTGAGCACTTGCCGAACGGCGGCTGTGCGACAAGTACCTATCCCAGGTGGTTGACAAGCCAAAAGGATGAGCTGGATGTGTCGGGGATCACGAGCATTCCTGAGCTCAGGTACCCGGCCTGGCTGCGTGACTGCGATGTGGACTCCCAGACCAGCAGCCACGAGACGGATACCAGCACGAAGAGAGCAGGTGCCGCTCAGAGCCCGCAACGCAGACCAAAGTACCCAGAGTGGCTCAAAGATTTGGACATCTCCGGCCTTACGAATGTAGCCAACGAGGAGCCCGTGTCAGAGGACCTTAGATCCCTAGGTGTGTGTGTGTATATATATAGTCTGTATATAGCAGATGACATTTCATATGTTTTCAGGTACATATTCAGTCTTTTCTCACAGAGACGACTGAGCGGCCACCCATGTGGTTGTGACGTGCGATGCGTGATTCTTGATGCACAGCCTCATTGGAGGAGCTGCTGAGCAGGGCGCGCATGGAGTTGGAATCCCCCGGCTTGGAGGCCCCCTCCCCGGGCAGCTTGTGGTGTTGCACACTGCACTGGACTTGCAAAGTTAGAGGTCGCCCATTTGATTTCATGGGAACGACAATTAAAACAATGACCACGTTTCTTAATCACGCTGCTTCTTCCCAGCAAGCAGTGTAAATGGGTGCACCCACAGTTAATCTATTGGTTGTTCACGTGTTGTGGGATGAAGTGTGGGTACTTCTAATTCTTCCAAAGACTTCTGTCCCACGTGAAATAGTCGGCCAAATACCCTTGAGAATGGCTCTCTAGAGTGCTCGTGGAGTCCTTTCCAATGCATGGATATTGAACTTCTTTTGCACCGTATGTAGCCAACCATGCAAATCAGAGGTGTGTTTAGTGAGCTGGGGAACCTGGACACCTATGCGGCGCATCTCTGTGGGACACTAATGTTAAGTATGTGGTAAGCTTTAGACTATGCTATAGCGTCCTATACAGGTGTGCAATTCAGGTGTCGTACCTGGGCCTCCCGTAGGGTGTCAGTGTGCCCTCCACCCCCTACCCCCCCAACAACTTACGTCATGCAGTGGATAGGCTGCAGTATAGCAGCCATTTTCAATCATTTGGTTGATATTTAATATGTTCGTGCTGTCTTGTGGCATGGGGTTTTGCAGCATGTAGTGGACCTGTGTGAGCACACATGACACACATGACAAACATAACATGCATGAAACATAGGGCTGGGTGGGTAAGCTATTATTGACTCACTCCACTCTGAAATGTTTCCCCCTCTCCAACCACCACCAGCCTACACAGTTATAATGGGCCCACAACTCTTATTGAGTCCCGACTCGGAAAGGTCCATAGAACACCCCAAAAACTGAAGCAGATATGTACCGATTTCAGCAAGTACAATATCCAGATTTCAAGGAGACATTTTATGCATGCTTTCCATGCACAAAGGCAATTTATTCAGAATACAATACTATCAAAACCCCAAATGCCCACAATATTGGCTCGACAGGATACCTGCTCACCAAGAACCATATCAACAGTAGTCTTTCATTCTTTTGTTGTGCAGGGGAGAGTGATTGAGGGGACGTGGTTATATAATGTGGGCAGGACTTACAAAGGGTGGGGCTGCTAGCTCACCATGTCTCCTGGTTAAGCATCCCAAAAATTTGGTAGCTTTCTCTACAGGGACACATATTACCACAACCCCTAAATCATAAATCCAGGCATTCTTAATAAACCATAATGATTTACACTTCTAACCACATGTCACTCAGAGATCGCAAGTTGCGATACAGAGCTGAAAACTTTAATTAAAATGATAAAAACACGACAAAACCCTTTTAAATTAACATGTTTTTGCAAAAAAACCACCCCATTCTGGCATTATTTATACAGCATTATTGATACAAACGTACGATTTGGCTGCGTACGGCCGGTGGGATGAGGACGTCATGATCCTTTATAGGATAGATGTCCTGCTGCGAACGCCGGTAGGGTGCCGTGAAATAGTCCGGTTGTTTGGGCACGGCTCCCGGCTTCAGGTGGTGAATATTTCCCAGGTAGTGAAGAGGCCCACTGTCTGAGCCTGACACCTGGGGGAGGTCGCTCTCCTTGAGTGGCACCTGTTTGATTTTAAATGTATTAAACCCTTTGCCTCGAGCACATGGAATCATCATCAGCCAAAATCAGTCCACGAATGGATGAAGGTCTCCCCAAGTTGTTGCAATCTATACAAGTCCTATAATACAACAAGTCCGATAATACAACAAGTCCTTTAATACAACAAGTCCTATAATACAACAAATCCTATAATACAACAAGTCCTATAATACAACGTTCTATACAAGTCCTATAATACAACAAGTCCTATAATACAACAAGTCCTCTAATACAAGTCCTATAATACAACAATTCCTATAATACAACAAGTCCTATAATACAACAAGTCCTATAATGCAAGTCCAACAATACAACAAGTCCTATAATAATACAAGTCCTATAATACAACAAGTCCTATAATACAACAAGTCCTATAATACAACAAGTCCTATAATAATACAAGTCCTATAATACAACAAGTCCTATAATACAACAAGTCCTATAATTCAACAAGTCCTATAATACAACAAGTCCTATAATACAACAAGTCCTATAATACAACAAGTTCTATAATACAACATTATATACAAATCCTATAATACAAGTCCTATAATACAACAAGTCCTATAATACAACAAGTCCTATAATGCAACAATTAATATGCCAAAAGCCTCCACTGCATATCCCACCCACTCTTCAAGTTGTCCCACCAATATCCCCAGTCATGAGCACACGCACATGAGCCAATCTTATCTCGCCATCTCTATGATATACATCATCTTGGGCACGTTCTCTCCTTCTGCTGCCACTCCAATGTCATTTTCGGCCAGCAGACATCATCCCTTCAAGCAACGTGCCCTTCCCGAGCCCATTCACTTTTCTAAAAAGAGTCAATATGTTGCTAATATGCATATTTTTCCAAATGTACGTTTTTCTAATCCGTTTGTATATTTACGTCTCTCGATATCTCGTAATGTCAGTGCTACGATTATTATCGTTGAACGTCATAAATTATAATCATCACAATCATCACCCTCACCATCATACTCTGTATCACATGCATGATCATCGCAATTATCATCACAACCATGATGAATCTTCACAAAAATTATTGTCATCACATTCATTATCACCATCATAATCACAATCATCACCACAATCATCATCACAATCATCGGCATCATCATGATCATCATTACAATGACCATCAGAATCTTGCCTGGATGTGTAGAATCTCGGCATAGGTGGTGAGTGGGTTCCATGGCGCATGTACTTTCACAAAGGTGGTGCGTCCGCTCACCGACTCCTAGTGGATGGCACGAAGTTCATCGTCAGACTCTAGATGAGTGCATTTAGTTGTATTTATTAGACTTTGTTTGACCAGGTGAGAGTTCAAGGGAACAGGATGGTCTCATTTGGAAGAGTGTCCACGGCCGCGTGGATTTTCGTGCTTGTGTCATGTGTTGTTAGCACCTCGTGCCGATCAACGTGTGGCACAACCCAAAAGCAAATTGCATAACGTACGTGCAGTTATCGAACACTTATTACTACAGTATAAATAGCTGGCATGCCACATTAAGGTGGAGACTGTTATACCCTCCAGTATAAATGGGTAAGCCACAATTAATCCATCTTAAGATTGTGCATGGTGGGGTAAAGTATGGGTATTCGCTATCTCTTTCAAGACGTCTGGCAAGCAGAGAAGAGTAGGCCATATACCCTCCAGCGGGGATCTTTAGCGCTCCTACTCAAGGAATGTATGCCAGCAGTGAAATTATGAAGCAATCACAGTCTAACACCTTTTTATTTGTATACAGTGTCTGTCATCTATAGCAGAGAGACACGCAGGAAACTTACCTCCTTGGGTTCAATCTCGAGATCTAGCCCCATCTTCATCAGGCTTGCCTGATATTCGGTCCTCTTCTTCTGTCAAACAAAATTGACCATCTGTGTTATACATTGTTCTCAGTTGTGTCACTGTGGGAGTCAAGTCAAGAGGTGAGGAAACTTCTTGAACTCTTACAGTGAGTAGAGCCTCACATGGGAATCAATCAGAGAACGGCTCTGCAAAGTAGCATCACTGAACTGCTTCAGTCGGTGTCACTTCAGCAGACCTTAATAAAATAAAAATTTGCACAGCTCTTTGTCAATCAACTCTTTGAGTTTAACTTATTTGTTACAGGGATGGTCTCACTTAGCTAGTTGCTTTGCTATTTTACAAGGGAGATAGATCCATTGTGCGTGGGTACAATAGCAACAAAATAAACAAAAACATCAATATTGCAGAGAATGCATACTGGGTACTTCAGCACTGTTATAATAGTTTTCCATTTGGCAGTTAGAATGTGGATATTACATATATCCTGTAAGTTATGTCTGGGTGTCGGTGTGTGCAATATGAAAGTGGTGTATTTATTGAGGAGTTGTGGATGGAGTGTGATACGTAACGATAATTGATTGTTGTTCGCCAAAGCAGTGAGGCGTATGGTTCAGGGTATGGATGTGCGAGTTGAGTGATGGGAGTCTAGCGTTCATTGACTAGCGTGGTCTGCAGTTGACGATACAGTTTGATAAAGGATGTATACTGTGGATTTAAAGACTCGTATGGAGGTGGCAGGGTGACTCAGCAGTCAGAGAGCTGAGCTGGCACCACTGCGTCAAACCTAGGTTTAGAGGCGTGTGGTGTTGCACGTGGGGAGGGGTGATAATGCTGGGTGCAGGAAGGTGGAGCATTATTTGTAGGTTCCTCGTTCTCACCTGATTGTTGATGGCGTCCTGAGAATGGACCTCATCATCGAACGCGAGGATGAAATCGATCCGACGGACTCCATCGCAAAAGTAGATAGTGTCCTACATGCAAAGGCAAGCACACACACGAATATGAGAGATGTAATAGCTTATGCATGAAATGTATATTTATTCATAAGCTCATGATACATGTATCAGGACATAAGTTAATCTGCTATTTGTATGCAAGTTGTTTATTGCTATGATGATGTACTTGTTTACCCAGGAAAACCTCAATGAGTTTACATTTTTATTTTCAAGGAGGGTCCTACCAAGTTCTGTTTTTTTGCAGTCGAGAACGAAGTTGCTTAGTTTAATTCCAATTGAATAATTTGCATGTATTTTTTCAGCATTGGTACGTTTGGCCAATACCAGTTACACTGTGTCATTTAGCTATGTGAGGAAACCAGAGACCTGGAGAAATGTGTACACAAAGCATCTAGCCCCTGTGCATTATACAAAAAACATCAGTATTTTCTAAAGTGCATTGTGGTAATGCTATCTTAAACCACCATCAAAATAAAGTTGAGCAAATGTGACAGACTAACAGCAGCAGTTATGCAGTGATATGCAACTGTGGACCGGTGTAATCCTCATTCGGACTCATCAGCACAGTATAGTCACCAAAACGCACTGCTGCAAAGGCTGCAAATCTATAAATGAGGAGCAGCCATGTCTACACTTTGGGGCCCATTAGTTGGCGAATGCAAACAACAACTAAATCTGTAAATACCAGGAATCTCCCATCTTTGACATTAGCCAAGCTAATTTATAGGCTGTGCAAATCCACGTTGTGCCGCATCGTACCTGGGCCAGGGTAGATTGAAATGATGACGTCGAAAAGTCTTGCGGCACCGTTGAAGGCTGAGCCTCATGCCCCTCCGCTCCCTCCTCCTCATTCATTCTCTCCACGAGCTCTGCATAGGTAATGTGGGGGTAGAGGGTTCATTGCATTAGGGACAGGGGAGGCAGGTGCAGGGATGGGAATGTCGGTAAAGAACCGCACATGGTACTCATGTGTAAAGCTTTCTCATAAATGTCGACGCTGCTCCAGTGTGAGTACACCTGTGGTATAAAGTTGTATTACCATTAGGGGACTTTTACCCCATTGAATATCGTACACTTTAACAAAGCCGTGCCCAGCATGGTCAGACACAAACCAGGGCAAAAAATATTAGTTGGAATATGCAAAGTCATTTTTGCCCTGACAGCTTGTCAGCTATACTCTTTGGTTCTTTCGGTAAAGTCACGTAGGTGAAAAAAAAAATAGAAATAGAAATAAATCACGACGTTTCGAATGCAACACAAGCACTCATCATCAGGTGTGACAACCACAGCAAGGAAACTGTTTTACTGAAGTGGGAGAGAAACCAGGGTTAGGGCAGTTAAATAAGTCAGAGAGGGGGAGGGTGGGGGGTGCATGGGGCGAGGAGTGCGAGCGCTGCAAGCGCTGCAGAGACGCTGAGAGTAAAAAAGAGGCAACATGATTACTGCCAAGATGGAAGCTTGTCAGCTTCTGCGAGAGCTTCCCCGTGACCACACAGATCATGGTGGTTACTTGACCACATTTCAATTGAAGTGCTGTCGTCCCGACAGTTCTGTTCCTTCACCTGAAGAAGGCCACTTGTGTTGTGGCCAAAACGTCGTGATTTTTGTTGGTTTATTTTTTACCTACGTGACTTTACCCAATAGAACCAAAGAGTATGGATCCTTGCAGTCACGACAGATTCAAATCCACATTTCACCACTCTGGTTAATGTGGGTTGGTGAAGACGTATAGTATGTATAGTACAACCAATTTTGATGGACTGCCCTTTGCTGCCCACCATGTAGCCCGACACCACACTTTTAGACCTGTTATGCACTATCCTGGCTCAAACCCTGCTGGGTTATCACGTTTTTTTTTTATCACCGTGCCTCGATTCTTCCTCTTAACCTGCATTTTGTATCCACGGGATAACATGTGCAGTTTTATATGGACGTGCCAACAGTGCCTCCCACATTTCTATTGCCTGGTTCTCCACTGGCCGTTTTCCATGTTGCGCTAGAACCAAAAACCGGGATACGCTAACCTCACGCGGTGTCTGAATATGGCTTGGGGCCAAGCAGGGCCAGGGGCGGGGATAATGACGCGTACATTGTGAGTGACATTCGGTGAGTGCACGGTAAGGACACCAGCGCACATCACACCAGTGGTTCTCAACCGTTGTTGGCTACCGGTGCCCCCCCTCGTTATTGAATTTAGTTTAAACCGAGTAGCCCCCCCCACTCCCCCCTTGACCCAACGTGGTTCTGAGAAATCAACGTGTGAATAATGAACGTCAATATTTTAACCAATTGTCCACTTTGTGAGAGGTATATCCTAACCAGCTGCTAGTAACTGCAAGCGAATAAAAACAAATTAAACGGACGCTCTGCACGCGAGACGTCATTAGTTCCCTGGCTGCTCTTGTAAACCCGCATTGTGTACGATCAGTGAGCTTAGAAAGTGCTTTCATATCGTTCCAGGTTACCACGTGGATACAAATTGTATCGTAGTTACTTTACATTGTCCGATTCATACATGACTATTCACGAATGACTCATGTCCGATATGATTTCACATATTTATACATTATCTCACGTACACCCTGGGGCATTGCCACATAGCCCCCAGGGGTCCGCGTACCCCCGAGTAAAAAAAAAAAGAAAATTACTGCACTACACCACCCACATGCGTCTCGACGCGCTCGTCACACGTGACGTCCGTGGCACGGCTCGGGTTCCGCAGTGGAAACATAACTTGGTGCCTTGAGAGCCACACGGGGCTGGCTCGGCACTGCCCTGGCGCGGCTTGGTAGCGAGGTGGAAAATAATTCGCATCACGTGGAAATTTATAGCAGCCAAATAACTCTGAAAGCACGTTGATTCTAAATGTTAAAGGAACAACCGGAGGACCCAGGGAATAATCCACGCGGCCACGAGAAGACAGAGAAAGAGACACGCAAACTCCAAATATTACAGGCGTCACAATTTGGATCGAACTCACGGATTTCCTGCATACGAGGTGAGGGAGATAACATCTTGCGAGGGAGATAATATCTTGTCATGGAGATAACATCGTGTCAGGGAGATAACATCTTGTGAGGGAGATAATATCTTGTCAGGGAGATAACATCTTGCGCGGGAGATAACATCTTGCGAGGGAGATACCATATTGCGCGGGAGATAACATATGTACTCTTTGGTTCTATTCGGTAAAGTCACGTAGGGAAAAATAAATAAATAAAATGAACAACAATCACGACGTTTCGGCCACAAAACAAGTGGCCTTCATCAGGTGAAAAGACCAAAGAGTATGGATCCTTGCAGTCACGAAAGCTTCAAATCCACATTTCACCACTCTGGTTAATGTGGGTTGGTGAAGACGTATAGTATGTATAGTACAACCAATTTTGATGGACTGCCCTTTGCTGCCCACCATGTAGCCCGACACCACACTTTTAGACCTGTTATGCACTATCCTGGCTCAAACCCTGCTGAGCGTCCGATTAAAACACTGACGAGATCTCAATATTTAAAAGTGGCCCAAAGCCCCGTCATAGCACGAACATTACACTTTACCTATCTCAACAAATGTGGACATCATGAATCTTTGGTCTAATCTCAGATCTTGTGAGTTATAACTCGGGAGCTCCTCATGCACAGCCAGCCAAGGATAACTCCCTGCTATAGTGACGTCACAGCAAAAGGGCGTGACGTCACCTAAATATGGGCGTGGTCAAAAGCGGCCCCATCCCCCGCTCTTCCCGACCTTGCTTCCCCCCTCGCCGAGGTTACCCACATGAACAATAATAATAAATCATAGATTTACATTATGAAAGAATCAATGATTTTTCACAAAACTGCTCCTGTACGGCCTTTTGCCAATCCCCTGCTGGAGAGCCTCTTGACGATCGCACGAATCGTGTTGGTTATTTGCACATACTTCACCATGCCGGTGAGTATGGGTTGGTAAAGGAAAAGGAGGAGCATTAACGCACAAACAAAAACCTATTTTACTAGAATGCCTTCTGCTTCCCATCATGTAGCCTGTAGCACCTGGTATGCACTATCCAGGCTCCAACCTCCTTAACGTTAGATGGAGACATCTGGCACATCCCCAGCAGTTTTGTCCACAGGCTCAACATTTAACACAAACACACATCTCTAACACTAACGTTAAACTTTACCTATCTCGACGAAGGTAGACATCGTGAATCTTTGATTTTTTCTCGAATTCAGAGTCAGAAGTCAGGAGCTCCTCGCGTGCACAGCCAGCCCACGATAAAGTCCGACCCAGAATGATGTCACCGTGACGTCGGTTCAATATAGGCGTGGCCAGAATGTGGGTGTGGCCAACGGCGGCGGCTTCCCCGCCCCCCGCTGCCCCTCCCCGCAGGTTTCTCTCAACCCTCAGTGCGCATGCGCAGGCCGCGCGTCTCGGACATCGCCTTCAGCGGCCGTTGGCGACGCGGCGGTTGTGGCGGGAAAATTAATAAAAAAAACTTCTCCGAATAACCGCGACCTTTAACTACCCTCACGGATAATCCACACGGATCTCTGGACGCCAAGGCAAGACGATCAATGGAATAATCTCCGGTGAGAGACGGAGAGAGATGGGCAGGCGTGAGGGCGAGCCAGGTTCAACTTTGTTGAACGCTGAGCGCAGAGTGAATGGGGTTTATACTCTTTGGTTCTATTGGGTAAAGTCACGTAGGTGAAAATAAAATAACAATTTTCACCTACGTGACTTTACCCAATAGAACCAAAGAGTATGGATCCTAGCAGTCACGAAAGCTTTAAATCTAGAATTGAATGGGGTTTGCTTCACTCAGCACGCGGCTTGGACACTTCGGTGTGCAAAGTGTTGTCTGGTTGTGCCGTGTAAAGGAGGAGGACATTCAGTAAATGTCGTTGGTTTGTTAATGGGAGTGTGTGGCACGGTAATGGACTGGGTACGACTTACAACACAAGTTCTGCTCACATTGCACGCTAAGGGTTAGCACGGCGATTACTACGTGTGCATTTATTAGTTATTGTTCATGTTAAAAGTAGTATTGATTGTTAAGACAATGATGTTTAGTATTTGTAGGAGAATCATTTCAATATTGTACAGTATAGCATTGTCCTGCTGTGTGGCTTTCAGGTGGCGAGCATCAGTGCAGCAATATTCAGTACGTGGTTGTAATGTACTTCTATAGCCCCCTGCCACCAGTGCAGCAATATTCAGTACATGGTTGTAATGTACTTCTATAGCCCCCTGCCACCAGTGCAGCAATATTCAGTACGTGGTTGTAATGTACTTCTATAGCCCCCTGCCACCAGTGCAGCAATATTCAGTACGTGGTTGTAATGTACTTCTATAGCCCCCTGCCACCAGTGCAGCAATATTCAGTACGTGGTTGTAATGTACTTCTATAGCCCCCTGCCATCAGTGCAGCAATATTCAGTACGTGGTTGTAATGTACTTCTATAGCCCCCTGCCATCAATGCAGCAATATTCAGTACGTGGTTGTAATGTACTTCTATAGCCCCCTGCCACCAGTGCAGCAATATTCAGCACGTGGTTGTAATGTACTTCTATAGCCCCCTGCCATCAGTGCAGCAATATTCAGTACGTGGTTGTAATGTACTTCTATAGCCCCCTGCCACAAGTGCAGCAATTTTCAGTACGTGGTTGTAATGTACTTCTATAGCCCCCTGCCATCAGTGCAGCAATATTCAGTACGTGGTTGTAATGCACTTCTATAGCCCCCTGCCACCAGTTCAGCAATATTCAGTACGTGGTTGTAATGAACTTCTATAGCCCCCTGCCACCAGTGCAGCAATATTCAGTACGTGGTTGTAATGTACTTCTATAGCCCCCTGCCATCCATGCAGCAATATTCAGTACGTGGTTGTAATGAACTTCTATAGCCCCCTGTCACCAATGCAGCTATGTTCAGTACGTGGTTGTAATGCACTTCTATAGCCCCCTGCCATCAGTGCAGCAATATTCAGTACATGGTTGTAATGCACTTCTATAGCCCCCTGCCATCACCAAACTCACACTGACCAGCGTGGTGAAGTATGGTAAATAACCCCTCCCCCTGGGAGCTGCATAGCATGGGACAGCTGTCAGCCAGCAATGGATTTAAAAAGGAGCTGTACTCCGCACACATTCTTATTCAGGGTAGGGTAAGGAACTTGGAGGTTCGGTACGCATAATGTGCTCGGAAAGTATTGTATTCTGTATGTGTGTTGAACCTCTTTCGCATCGTACAAAGCCAACCGTGCTCTTCGGAGGTGCGATAATATATAAGTAGTCATACCACTGTAATACCACTTAATATTTAGCATTCATTGTATTAGTAGTACGGTAATTTTTTTATATGCAGGTGTGCATGCCAAACGTTAACCAATGTTAAATGTTAAGCCTTCTCTTTTGAATACAGTGTGTTTTAAACATGGAGTTGTCTCCAGCTAATTCTTAAATGTATATCATTCATAATGTAGTAGTAGGCAGGTAGTGCATTTATGACACTTCAATTGTACATAGAGCTTGCAGGTGTGATGAAGGAAACCATGGGAAAGGCTGGAATTTTTGTTGAAAAAAGGACAACAGCCACAGTAGCTTAAGAGACCTAACGCGAAGTGGTCGACACTGGCCCATGCGATCGCGTTGCGACAGCGGACCCACTTTCCGCACACAGCAGCTCCTCATGGTGCCCCCCATACCAGGACCAGTGGTGACCTGGTAGCCACAGCCATTCCTCTCCCTGGCCCCATCCGGTCCAGGCATCCCAAATCGTACAAAATGTACTGCAACGGTGGTGAGACAAACAGCCCTTCGGGCGACAGCACGGTGACGGACACAAGCCCTCGCGGCAGCCTGTGCAGCACGCTGCTCCGGACCGGAAGCGGGGGCTAGCGCAGCCCTGTGGTGTGCGGAGAGCAGTGCTGCTCGTAGGCGAGCGGTGCGCTGGACGCCTACATCGAGGACTTTGAGCAGAGCGGAATCTGTGCGTCACCGCCACCCAGGATACGTGCAGAGCACAGCACCGCGCAGCATGGCGGAGCGGAGACGCGCGGAGGAGAGGAGGATGCACAGTGTGGATGAGGGTGGGTTGCGCCTCTCGCCACGCGAGGAATCGCTCCGTGGTGCTTGCGCTCGAGTGGCTATCGAGTGTGCACGCGGTGCAATGGTATTGAAGCTATAGTAATAGGTTTTTACCCTTTTATCTGGCACAAAAACTGACACCTTTATACAAGGGATCATGTTTGCAATAACCACAACACAAGTAGTCAAAATGCAAACAAAAAAGACAACTCTGATAATATGCACTGTCCTTGAATTTGATTGGTCCACACCCGAGATGGCTTTTCTGAGATCCCAGTCTCCACTGGTGTTGGACTAGAAGACGCAAAAAGGCGTCTTCTTATTCTTAGCGTCTTCTTGTTTGCATTTTGACTACTTGCGTTGTGGTCATCGCAAACATGATCCCTTGTATAAAGGTGTCAGTTTTTGTGCCAGATAAAAGGGTAAAAACCTATTACTATATCTTGTTACTGGCAAAGGAGGTCTCATAAGGTATCGAAGCTAGTTGACTGGAGGGGGGATAATTGGAGAGGAGAACCCCATTTATTTGCTTGTACTGGGTGCTTGTCAATTATGCTATGCTATCATGAATGTAATGTAATTCCCCTAGAAAAAAACCCTTAATAAGGTCTAAAGATACATTTTCGTGAGAGTCCCACACTGGGATGCTTGGCAAATTCCATTAATGAGTTCATTTTATGTCAGAGAAAACTATCCACAGTAAGCACACGCATATGAGAGGATAGCATAGGTCTGAACAGATAGGTCGGTGCATGCATTTCTTTCTCCTGTCATCTTCCAGCAACTTCACTGATTATCGAGTTTGTAAAGTTTGTGAAATCTAAGTGATCCTCCAACCTTTGTGTCAAAATTTGCAGATCCTAGACTGGACACATCTGAAGTTTAAACAATAACAGCTCATGCACTGATTTATCCCATATTCTCACAAACTCCACAAACGGATAACATCATTAGTTACTGATGGTGCAAAGTAAGGCAACATTGCAGGATTGCCGTTCAGGGGTCAAGGAATCTAGGGGAGAGCAAATTCATTGTGTACCAGTAAAATGTCTGTGGGTCTTACATTGCAGGTGGCATGCTGCCTGTGGAGGACCTCATCTCGGGCACGTGCAGCCTCACTGCTGCGCTGCAGCGGTCATGGCTTATAGCCCGACGGTCAGTCTAACCACGGACCAGCTCCTAGAGGCGCCAGTTGACGGTTCCTCCAAGTCCTTGTTCCGCTCGCCTGGCGCCCACCGAGACCTCGCAGTGTCGCACAGAGGCAAGCGGTCATCTCTCGGGGTCACCGCGCACAGCCTCGGCGCATCATTGGTGAGGGGCAATAAGCCAACTGAACGGTTGAGCTCAACAGCGAGAAGCAACAAGGCCCTGATGCCATTAAATGAGTCGGCAAAGCCCAAAAATTATTTCTTTTCTAACCAGAAGAATGTTTTGTTGTACTTACGGAGCAGTGAAGCAACTAGGCGTGAGCACTTGCCGAACGGCGGCTGTGCGACAAGTACCTATCCCAGGTGGTTGACAAGCCAAAAGGATGAGCTGGATGTGTCGGGGATCACGAGCATTCCTGAGCTCAGGTACCCGGCCTGGCTGCGTGACTGCGATGTGGACTCCCAGACCAGCAGCCACGAGACGGATACCAGCACGAAGAGAGCAGGTGCCGCTCAGAGCCCGCAACGCAGACCAAAGTACCCAGAGTGGCTCAAAGATTTGGACATCTCCGGCCTTACGAATGTAGCCAACGAGGAGCCCGTGTCAGAGGACCTTAGATCCCTAGGTGTGTGTGTGTATATATATAGTCTGTATATAGCAGATGACATTTCATATGTTTTCAGGTACATATTCAGTCTTTTCTCACAGAGACGACTGAGCGGCCACCCATGTGGTTGTGACGTGCGATGCGTGATTCTTGATGCACAGCCTCATTGGAGGAGCTGCTGAGCAGGGCGCGCATGGAGTTGGAATCCCCCGGCTTGGAGGCCCCCTCCCCGGGCAGCTTGTGGTGTTGCACACTGCACTGGACTTGCAAAGTTAGAGGTCGCCCATTTGATTTCATGGGAACGACAATTAAAACAATGACCACGTTTCTTAATCACGCTGCTTCTTCCCAGCAAGCAGTGTAAATGGGTGCACCCACAGTTAATCTATTGGTTGTTCACGTGTTGTGGGATGAAGTGTGGGTACTTCTAATTCTTCCAAAGACTTCTGTCCCACGTGAAATAGTCGGCCAAATACCCTTGAGAATGGCTCTCTAGAGTGCTCGTGGAGTCCTTTCCAATGCATGGATATTGAACTTCTTTTGCACCGTATGTAGCCAACCATGCAAATCAGAGGTGTGTTTAGTGAGCTGGGGAACCTGGACACCTATGCGGCGCATCTCTGTGGGACACTAATGTTAAGTATGTGGTAAGCTTTAGACTATGCTATAGCGTCCTATACAGGTGTGCAATTCAGGTGTCGTACCTGGGCCTCCCGTAGGGTGTCAGTGTGCCCTCCACCCCCTACCCCCCCAACAACTTACGTCATGCAGTGGATAGGCTGCAGTATAGCAGCCATTTTCAATCATTTGGTTGATATTTAATATGTTCGTGCTGTCTTGTGGCATGGGGTTTTGCAGCATGTAGTGGACCTGTGTGAGCACACATGACACACATGACAAACATAACATGCATGAAACATAGGGCTGGGTGGGTAAGCTATTATTGACTCACTCCACTCTGAAATGTTTCCCCCTCTCCAACCACCACCAGCCTACACAGTTATAATGGGCCCACAACTCTTATTGAGTCCCGACTCGGAAAGGTCCATAGAACACCCCAAAAACTGAAGCAGATATGTACCGATTTCAGCAAGTACAATATCCAGATTTCAAGGAGACATTTTATGCATGCTTTCCATGCACAAAGGCAATTTATTCAGAATACAATACTATCAAAACCCCAAATGCCCACAATATTGGCTCGACAGGATACCTGCTCACCAAGAACCATATCAACAGTAGTCTTTCATTCTTTTGTTGTGCAGGGGAGAGTGATTGAGGGGACGTGGTTATATAATGTGGGCAGGACTTACAAAGGGTGGGGCTGCTAGCTCACCATGTCTCCTGGTTAAGCATCCCAAAAATTTGGTAGCTTTCTCTACAGGGACACATATTACCACAACCCCTAAATCATAAATCCAGGCATTCTTAATAAACCATAATGATTTACACTTCTAACCACATGTCACTCAGAGATCGCAAGTTGCGATACAGAGCTGAAAACTTTAATTAAAATGATAAAAACACGACAAAACCCTTTTAAATTAACATGTTTTTGCAAAAAAACCACCCCATTCTGGCATTATTTATACAGCATTATTGATACAAACGTACGATTTGGCTGCGTACGGCCGGTGGGATGAGGACGTCATGATCCTTTATAGGATAGATGTCCTGCTGCGAACGCCGGTAGGGTGCCGTGAAATAGTCCGGTTGTTTGGGCACGGCTCCCGGCTTCAGGTGGTGAATATTTCCCAGGTAGTGAAGAGGCCCACTGTCTGAGCCTGACACCTGGGGGAGGTCGCTCTCCTTGAGTGGCACCTGTTTGATTTTAAATGTATTAAACCCTTTGCCTCGAGCACATGGAATCATCATCAGCCAAAATCAGTCCACGAATGGATGAAGGTCTCCCCAAGTTGTTGCAATCTATACAAGTCCTATAATACAACAAGTCCGATAATACAACAAGTCCTTTAATACAACAAGTCCTATAATACAACAAATCCTATAATACAACAAGTCCTATAATACAACGTTCTATACAAGTCCTATAATACAACAAGTCCTATAATACAACAAGTCCTCTAATACAAGTCCTATAATACAACAATTCCTATAATACAACAAGTCCTATAATACAACAAGTCCTATAATGCAAGTCCAACAATACAACAAGTCCTATAATAATACAAGTCCTATAATACAACAAGTCCTATAATACAACAAGTCCTATAATACAACAAGTCCTATAATAATACAAGTCCTATAATACAACAAGTCCTATAATACAACAAGTCCTATAATTCAACAAGTCCTATAATACAACAAGTCCTATAATACAACAAGTCCTATAATACAACAAGTTCTATAATACAACATTATATACAAATCCTATAATACAAGTCCTATAATACAACAAGTCCTATAATACAACAAGTCCTATAATGCAACAATTAATATGCCAAAAGCCTCCACTGCATATCCCACCCACTCTTCAAGTTGTCCCACCAATATCCCCAGTCATGAGCACACGCACATGAGCCAATCTTATCTCGCCATCTCTATGATATACATCATCTTGGGCACGTTCTCTCCTTCTGCTGCCACTCCAATGTCATTTTCGGCCAGCAGACATCATCCCTTCAAGCAACGTGCCCTTCCCGAGCCCATTCACTTTTCTAAAAAGAGTCAATATGTTGCTAATATGCATATTTTTCCAAATGTACGTTTTTCTAATCCGTTTGTATATTTACGTCTCTCGATATCTCGTAATGTCAGTGCTACGATTATTATCGTTGAACGTCATAAATTATAATCATCACAATCATCACCCTCACCATCATACTCTGTATCACATGCATGATCATCGCAATTATCATCACAACCATGATGAATCTTCACAAAAATTATTGTCATCACATTCATTATCACCATCATAATCACAATCATCACCACAATCATCATCACAATCATCGGCATCATCATGATCATCATTACAATGACCATCAGAATCTTGCCTGGATGTGTAGAATCTCGGCATAGGTGGTGAGTGGGTTCCATGGCGCATGTACTTTCACAAAGGTGGTGCGTCCGCTCACCGACTCCTAGTGGATGGCACGAAGTTCATCGTCAGACTCTAGATGAGTGCATTTAGTTGTATTTATTAGACTTTGTTTGACCAGGTGAGAGTTCAAGGGAACAGGATGGTCTCATTTGGAAGAGTGTCCACGGCCGCGTGGATTTTCGTGCTTGTGTCATGTGTTGTTAGCACCTCGTGCCGATCAACGTGTGGCACAACCCAAAAGCAAATTGCATAACGTACGTGCAGTTATCGAACACTTATTACTACAGTATAAATAGCTGGCATGCCACATTAAGGTGGAGACTGTTATACCCTCCAGTATAAATGGGTAAGCCACAATTAATCCATCTTAAGATTGTGCATGGTGGGGTAAAGTATGGGTATTCGCTATCTCTTTCAAGACGTCTGGCAAGCAGAGAAGAGTAGGCCATATACCCTCCAGCGGGGATCTTTAGCGCTCCTACTCAAGGAATGTATGCCAGCAGTGAAATTATGAAGCAATCACAGTCTAACACCTTTTTATTTGTATACAGTGTCTGTCATCTATAGCAGAGAGACACGCAGGAAACTTACCTCCTTGGGTTCAATCTCGAGATCTAGCCCCATCTTCATCAGGCTTGCCTGATATTCGGTCCTCTTCTTCTGTCAAACAAAATTGACCATCTGTGTTATACATTGTTCTCAGTTGTGTCACTGTGGGAGTCAAGTCAAGAGGTGAGGAAACTTCTTGAACTCTTACAGTGAGTAGAGCCTCACATGGGAATCAATCAGAGAACGGCTCTGCAAAGTAGCATCACTGAACTGCTTCAGTCGGTGTCACTTCAGCAGACCTTAATAAAATAAAAATTTGCACAGCTCTTTGTCAATCAACTCTTTGAGTTTAACTTATTTGTTACAGGGATGGTCTCACTTAGCTAGTTGCTTTGCTATTTTACAAGGGAGATAGATCCATTGTGCGTGGGTACAATAGCAACAAAATAAACAAAAACATCAATATTGCAGAGAATGCATACTGGGTACTTCAGCACTGTTATAATAGTTTTCCATTTGGCAGTTAGAATGTGGATATTACATATATCCTGTAAGTTATGTCTGGGTGTCGGTGTGTGCAATATGAAAGTGGTGTATTTATTGAGGAGTTGTGGATGGAGTGTGATACGTAACGATAATTGATTGTTGTTCGCCAAAGCAGTGAGGCGTATGGTTCAGGGTATGGATGTGCGAGTTGAGTGATGGGAGTCTAGCGTTCATTGACTAGCGTGGTCTGCAGTTGACGATACAGTTTGATAAAGGATGTATACTGTGGATTTAAAGACTCGTATGGAGGTGGCAGGGTGACTCAGCAGTCAGAGAGCTGAGCTGGCACCACTGCGTCAAACCTAGGTTTAGAGGCGTGTGGTGTTGCACGTGGGGAGGGGTGATAATGCTGGGTGCAGGAAGGTGGAGCATTATTTGTAGGTTCCTCGTTCTCACCTGATTGTTGATGGCGTCCTGAGAATGGACCTCATCATCGAACGCGAGGATGAAATCGATCCGACGGACTCCATCGCAAAAGTAGATAGTGTCCTACATGCAAAGGCAAGCACACACACGAATATGAGAGATGTAATAGCTTATGCATGAAATGTATATTTATTCATAAGCTCATGATACATGTATCAGGACATAAGTTAATCTGCTATTTGTATGCAAGTTGTTTATTGCTATGATGATGTACTTGTTTACCCAGGAAAACCTCAATGAGTTTACATTTTTATTTTCAAGGAGGGTCCTACCAAGTTCTGTTTTTTTGCAGTCGAGAACGAAGTTGCTTAGTTTAATTCCAATTGAATAATTTGCATGTATTTTTTCAGCATTGGTACGTTTGGCCAATACCAGTTACACTGTGTCATTTAGCTATGTGAGGAAACCAGAGACCTGGAGAAATGTGTACACAAAGCATCTAGCCCCTGTGCATTATACAAAAAACATCAGTATTTTCTAAAGTGCATTGTGGTAATGCTATCTTAAACCACCATCAAAATAAAGTTGAGCAAATGTGACAGACTAACAGCAGCAGTTATGCAGTGATATGCAACTGTGGACCGGTGTAATCCTCATTCGGACTCATCAGCACAGTATAGTCACCAAAACGCACTGCTGCAAAGGCTGCAAATCTATAAATGAGGAGCAGCCATGTCTACACTTTGGGGCCCATTAGTTGGCGAATGCAAACAACAACTAAATCTGTAAATACCAGGAATCTCCCATCTTTGACATTAGCCAAGCTAATTTATAGGCTGTGCAAATCCACGTTGTGCCGCATCGTACCTGGGCCAGGGTAGATTGAAATGATGACGTCGAAAAGTCTTGCGGCACCGTTGAAGGCTGAGCCTCATGCCCCTCCGCTCCCTCCTCCTCATTCATTCTCTCCACGAGCTCTGCATAGGTAATGTGGGGGTAGAGGGTTCATTGCATTAGGGACAGGGGAGGCAGGTGCAGGGATGGGAATGTCGGTAAAGAACCGCACATGGTACTCATGTGTAAAGCTTTCTCATAAATGTCGACGCTGCTCCAGTGTGAGTACACCTGTGGTATAAAGTTGTATTACCATTAGGGGACTTTTACCCCATTGAATATCGTACACTTTAACAAAGCCGTGCCCAGCATGGTCAGACACAAACCAGGGCAAAAAATATTAGTTGGAATATGCAAAGTCATTTTTGCCCTGACAGCTTGTCAGCTATACTCTTTGGTTCTTTCGGTAAAGTCACGTAGGTGAAAAAAAAAATAGAAATAGAAATAAATCACGACGTTTCGAATGCAACACAAGCACTCATCATCAGGTGTGACAACCACAGCAAGGAAACTGTTTTACTGAAGTGGGAGAGAAACCAGGGTTAGGGCAGTTAAATAAGTCAGAGAGGGGGAGGGTGGGGGGTGCATGGGGCGAGGAGTGCGAGCGCTGCAAGCGCTGCAGAGACGCTGAGAGTAAAAAAGAGGCAACATGATTACTGCCAAGATGGAAGCTTGTCAGCTTCTGCGAGAGCTTCCCCGTGACCACACAGATCATGGTGGTTACTTGACCACATTTCAATTGAAGTGCTGTCGTCCCGACAGTTCTGTTCCTTCACCTGAAGAAGGCCACTTGTGTTGTGGCCAAAACGTCGTGATTTTTGTTGGTTTATTTTTTACCTACGTGACTTTACCCAATAGAACCAAAGAGTATGGATCCTTGCAGTCACGACAGATTCAAATCCACATTTCACCACTCTGGTTAATGTGGGTTGGTGAAGACGTATAGTATGTATAGTACAACCAATTTTGATGGACTGCCCTTTGCTGCCCACCATGTAGCCCGACACCACACTTTTAGACCTGTTATGCACTATCCTGGCTCAAACCCTGCTGGGTTATCACGTTTTTTTTTTATCACCGTGCCTCGATTCTTCCTCTTAACCTGCATTTTGTATCCACGGGATAACATGTGCAGTTTTATATGGACGTGCCAACAGTGCCTCCCACATTTCTATTGCCTGGTTCTCCACTGGCCGTTTTCCATGTTGCGCTAGAACCAAAAACCGGGATACGCTAACCTCACGCGGTGTCTGAATATGGCTTGGGGCCAAGCAGGGCCAGGGGCGGGGATAATGACGCGTACATTGTGAGTGACATTCGGTGAGTGCACGGTAAGGACACCAGCGCACATCACACCAGTGGTTCTCAACCGTTGTTGGCTACCGGTGCCCCCCCTCGTTGTTGAATTTAGTTTAAACCGAGTAGCCCCCCCCACTCCCCCCTTGACCCAACGTGGTTCTGAGAAATCAACGTGTGAATAATGAACGTCAATATTTTAACCAATTGTCCACTTTGTGAGAGGTATATCCTAACCAGCTGCTAGTAACTGCAAGCGAATAAAAACAAATTAAACGGACGCTCTGCACGCGAGACGTCATTAGTTCCCTGGCTGCTCTTGTAAACCCGCATTGTGTACGATCAGTGAGCTTAGAAAGTGCTTTCATATCGTTCCAGGTTACCACGTGGATACAAATTGTATCGTAGTTACTTTACATTGTCCGATTCATACATGACTATTCACGAATGACTCATGTCCGATATGATTTCACATATTTATACATTATCTCACGTACACCCTGGGGCATTGCTACATAGCCCCCAGGGGTCCGCGTACCCCCGAGTAAAAAAAAAAAGAAAATTACTGCACTACACCACCCACATGCGTCTCGACGCGCTCGTCACACGTGACGTCCGTGGCACGGCTCGGGTTCCGCAGTGGAAACATAACTTGGTGCCTTGAGAGCCACACGGGGCTGGCTCGGCACTGCCCTGGCGCGGCTTGGTAGCGAGGTGGAAAATAATTCGCATCACGTGGAAATTTATAGCAGCCAAATAACTCTGAAAGCACGTTGATTCTAAATGTTAAAGGAACAACCGGAGGACCCAGGGAATAATCCACGCGGCCACGAGAAGACAGAGAAAGAGACACGCAAACTCCAAATATTACAGGCGTCACAATTTGGATCGAACTCACGGATTTCCTGCATACGAGGTGAGGGAGATAACATCTTGCGAGGGAGATAATATCTTGTCATGGAGATAACATCGTGTCAGGGAGATAACATCTTGTGAGGGAGATAATATCTTGTCAGGGAGATAACATCTTGCGCGGGAGATAACATCTTGCGAGGGAGATACCATATTGCGCGGGAGATAACATATGTACTCTTTGGTTCTATTCGGTAAAGTCACGTAGGGAAAAATAAATAAATAAAATGAACAACAATCACGACGTTTCGGCCACAAAACAAGTGGCCTTCATCAGGTGAAAAGACCAAAGAGTATGGATCCTTGCAGTCACGAAAGCTTCAAATCCACATTTCACCACTCTGGTTAATGTGGGTTGGTGAAGACGTATAGTATGTATAGTACAACCAATTTTGATGGACTGCCCTTTGCTGCCCACCATGTAGCCCGACACCACACTTTTAGACCTGTTATGCACTATCCTGGCTCAAACCCTGCTGAGCGTCCGATTAAAACACTGACGAGATCTCAATATTTAAAAGTGGCCCAAAGCCCCGTCATAGCACGAACATTACACTTTACCTATCTCAACAAATGTGGACATCATGAATCTTTGGTCTAATCTCAGATCTTGTGAGTTATAACTCGGGAGCTCCTCATGCACAGCCAGCCAAGGATAACTCCCTGCTATAGTGACGTCACAGCAAAAGGGCGTGACGTCACCTAAATATGGGCGTGGTCAAAAGCGGCCCCATCCCCCGCTCTTCCCGACCTTGCTTCCCCCCTCGCCGAGGTTACCCACATGAACAATAATAATAAATCATAGATGTACATTATGAAAGAATCAATGATTTTTCACAAAACTGCTCCTGTACGGCCTTTTGCCAATCCCCTGCTGGAGAGCCTCTTGACGATCGCACGAATCGTGTTGGTTATTTGCACATACTTCACCATGCCGGTGAGTATGGGTTGGTAAAGGAAAAGGAGGAGCATTAACGCACAAACAAAAACCTATTTTACTAGAATGCCTTCTGCTTCCCATCATGTAGCCTGTAGCACCTGGTATGCACTATCCAGGCTCCAACCTCCTTAACGTTAGATGGAGACATCTGGCACATCCCCAGCAGTTTTGTCCACAGGCTCAACATTTAACACAAACACACATCTCTAACACTAACGTTAAACTTTACCTATCTCGACGAAGGTAGACATCGTGAATCTTTGATTTTTTCTCGAATTCAGAGTCAGAAGTCAGGAGCTCCTCGCGTGCACAGCCAGCCCACGATAAAGTCCGACCCAGAATGATGTCACCGTGACGTCGGTTCAATATAGGCGTGGCCAGAATGTGGGTGTGGCCAACGGCGGCGGCTTCCCCGCCCCCCGCTGCCCCTCCCCGCAGGTTTCTCTCAACCCTCAGTGCGCATGCGCAGGCCGCGCGTCTCGGACATCGCCTTCAGCGGCCGTTGGCGACGCGGCGGTTGTGGCGGGAAAATTAATAAAAAAAACTTCTCCGAATAACCGCGACCTTTAACTACCCTCACGGATAATCCACACGGATCTCTGGACGCCAAGGCAAGACGATCAATGGAATAATCTCCGGTGAGAGACGGAGAGAGATGGGCAGGCGTGAGGGCGAGCCAGGTTCAACTTTGTTGAACGCTGAGCGCAGAGTGAATGGGGTTTATACTCTTTGGTTCTATTGGGTAAAGTCACGTAGGTGAAAATAAAATAACAATTTTCACCTACGTGACTTTACCCAATAGAACCAAAGAGTATGGATCCTAGCAGTCACGAAAGCTTTAAATCTAGAATTGAATGGGGTTTGCTTCACTCAGCACGCGGCTTGGACACTTCGGTGTGCAAAGTGTTGTCTGGTTGTGCCGTGTAAAGGAGGAGGACATTCAGTAAATGTCGTTGGTTTGTTAATGGGAGTGTGTGGCACGGTAATGGACTGGGTACGACTTACAACACAAGTTCTGCTCACATTGCACGCTAAGGGTTAGCACGGCGATTACTACGTGTGCATTTATTAGTTATTGTTCATGTTAAAAGTAGTATTGATTGTTAAGACAATGATGTTTAGTATTTGTAGGAGAATCATTTCAATATTGTACAGTATAGCATTGTCCTGCTGTGTGGCTTTCAGGTGGCGAGCATCAGTGCAGCAATATTCAGTACGTGGTTGTAATGTACTTCTATAGCCCCCTGCCACCAGTGCAGCAATATTCAGTACATGGTTGTAATGTACTTCTATAGCCCCCTGCCACCAGTGCAGCAATATTCAGTACGTGGTTGTAATGTACTTCTATAGCCCCCTGCCACCAGTGCAGCAATATTCAGTACGTGGTTGTAATGTACTTCTATAGCCCCCTGCCACCAGTGCAGCAATATTCAGTACGTGGTTGTAATGTACTTCTATAGCCCCCTGCCATCAGTGCAGCAATATTCAGTACGTGGTTGTAATGTACTTCTATAGCCCCCTGCCATCAATGCAGCAATATTCAGTACGTGGTTGTAATGTACTTCTATAGCCCCCTGCCACCAGTGCAGCAATATTCAGCACGTGGTTGTAATGTACTTCTATAGCCCCCTGCCATCAGTGCAGCAATATTCAGTACGTGGTTGTAATGTACTTCTATAGCCCCCTGCCACAAGTGCAGCAATTTTCAGTACGTGGTTGTAATGTACTTCTATAGCCCCCTGCCATCAGTGCAGCAATATTCAGTACGTGGTTGTAATGCACTTCTATAGCCCCCTGCCACCAGTTCAGCAATATTCAGTACGTGGTTGTAATGAACTTCTATAGCCCCCTGCCACCAGTGCAGCAATATTCAGTACGTGGTTGTAATGTACTTCTATAGCCCCCTGCCATCCATGCAGCAATATTCAGTACGTGGTTGTAATGAACTTCTATAGCCCCCTGTCACCAATGCAGCTATGTTCAGTACGTGGTTGTAATGCACTTCTATAGCCCCCTGCCATCAGTGCAGCAATATTCAGTACATGGTTGTAATGCACTTCTATAGCCCCCTGCCATCACCAAACTCACACTGACCAGCGTGGTGAAGTATGGTAAATAACCCCTCCCCCTGGGAGCTGCATAGCATGGGACAGCTGTCAGCCAGCAATGGATTTAAAAAGGAGCTGTACTCCGCACACATTCTTATTCAGGGTAGGGTAAGGAACTTGGAGGTTCGGTACGCATAATGTGCTCGGAAAGTATTGTATTCTGTATGTGTGTTGAACCTCTTTCGCATCGTACAAAGCCAACCGTGCTCTTCGGAGGTGCGATAATATATAAGTAGTCATACCACTGTAATACCACTTAATATTTAGCATTCATTGTATTAGTAGTACGGTAATTTTTTTATATGCAGGTGTGCATGCCAAACGTTAACCAATGTTAAATGTTAAGCCTTCTCTTTTGAATACAGTGTGTTTTAAACATGGAGTTGTCTCCAGCTAATTCTTAAATGTATATCATTCATAATGTAGTAGTAGGCAGGTAGTGCATTTATGACACTTCAATTGTACATAGAGCTTGCAGGTGTGATGAAGGAAACCATGGGAAAGGCTGGAATTTTTGTTGAAAAAAGGACAACAGCCACAGTAGCTTAAGAGACCTAACGCGAAGTGGTCGACACTGGCCCATGCGATCGCGTTGCGACAGCGGACCCACTTTCCGCACACAGCAGCTCCTCATGGTGCCCCCCATACCAGGACCAGTGGTGACCTGGTAGCCACAGCCATTCCTCTCCCTGGCCCCATCCGGTCCAGGCATCCCAAATCGTACAAAATGTACTGCAACGGTGGTGAGACAAACAGCCCTTCGGGCGACAGCACGGTGACGGACACAAGCCCTCGCGGCAGCCTGTGCAGCACGCTGCTCCGGACCGGAAGCGGGGGCTAGCGCAGCCCTGTGGTGTGCGGAGAGCAGTGCTGCTCGTAGGCGAGCGGTGCGCTGGACGCCTACATCGAGGACTTTGAGCAGAGCGGAATCTGTGCGTCACCGCCACCCAGGATACGTGCAGAGCACAGCACCGCGCAGCATGGCGGAGCGGAGACGCGCGGAGGAGAGGAGGATGCACAGTGTGGATGAGGGTGGGTTGCGCCTCTCGCCACGCGAGGAATCGCTCCGTGGTGCTTGCGCTCGAGTGGCTATCGAGTGTGCACGCGGTGCAATGGTATTGAAGCTATAGTAATAGGTTTTTACCCTTTTATCTGGCACAAAAACTGACACCTTTATACAAGGGATCATGTTTGCAATAACCACAACACAAGTAGTCAAAATGCAAACAAAAAAGACAACTCTGATAATATGCACTGTCCTTGAATTTGATTGGTCCACACCCGAGATGGCTTTTCTGAGATCCCAGTCTCCACTGGTGTTGGACTAGAAGACGCAAAAAGGCGTCTTCTTATTCTTAGCGTCTTCTTGTTTGCATTTTGACTACTTGCGTTGTGGTCATCGCAAACATGATCCCTTGTATAAAGGTGTCAGTTTTTGTGCCAGATAAAAGGGTAAAAACCTATTACTATATCTTGTTACTGGCAAAGGAGGTCTCATAAGGTATCGAAGCTAGTTGACTGGAGGGGGGATAATTGGAGAGGAGAACCCCATTTATTTGCTTGTACTGGGTGCTTGTCAATTATGCTATGCTATCATGAATGTAATGTAATTCCCCTAGAAAAAAACCCTTAATAAGGTCTAAAGATACATTTTCGTGAGAGTCCCACACTGGGATGCTTGGCAAATTCCATTAATGAGTTCATTTTATGTCAGAGAAAACTATCCACAGTAAGCACACGCATATGAGAGGATAGCATAGGTCTGAACAGATAGGTCGGTGCATGCATTTCTTTCTCCTGTCATCTTCCAGCAACTTCACTGATTATCGAGTTTGTAAAGTTTGTGAAATCTAAGTGATCCTCCAACCTTTGTGTCAAAATTTGCAGATCCTAGACTGGACACATCTGAAGTTTAAACAATAACAGCTCATGCACTGATTTATCCCATATTCTCACAAACTCCACAAACGGATAACATCATTAGTTACTGATGGTGCAAAGTAAGGCAACATTGCAGGATTGCCGTTCAGGGGTCAAGGAATCTAGGGGAGAGCAAATTCATTGTGTACCAGTAAAATGTCTGTGGGTCTTACATTGCAGGTGGCATGCTGCCTGTGGAGGACCTCATCTCGGGCACGTGCAGCCTCACTGCTGCGCTGCAGCGGTCATGGCTTATAGCCCGACGGTCAGTCTAACCACGGACCAGCTCCTAGAGGCGCCAGTTGACGGTTCCTCCAAGTCCTTGTTCCGCTCGCCTGGCGCCCACCGAGACCTCGCAGTGTCGCACAGAGGCAAGCGGTCATCTCTCGGGGTCACCGCGCACAGCCTCGGCGCATCATTGGTGAGGGGCAATAAGCCAACTGAACGGTTGAGCTCAACAGCGAGAAGCAACAAGGCCCTGATGCCATTAAATGAGTCGGCAAAGCCCAAAAATTATTTCTTTTCTAACCAGAAGAATGTTTTGTTGTACTTACGGAGCAGTGAAGCAACTAGGCGTGAGCACTTGCCGAACGGCGGCTGTGCGACAAGTACCTATCCCAGGTGGTTGACAAGCCAAAAGGATGAGCTGGATGTGTCGGGGATCACGAGCATTCCTGAGCTCAGGTACCCGGCCTGGCTGCGTGACTGCGATGTGGACTCCCAGACCAGCAGCCACGAGACGGATACCAGCACGAAGAGAGCAGGTGCCGCTCAGAGCCCGCAACGCAGACCAAAGTACCCAGAGTGGCTCAAAGATTTGGACATCTCCGGCCTTACGAATGTAGCCAACGAGGAGCCCGTGTCAGAGGACCTTAGATCCCTAGGTGTGTGTGTGTATATATATAGTCTGTATATAGCAGATGACATTTCATATGTTTTCAGGTACATATTCAGTCTTTTCTCACAGAGACGACTGAGCGGCCACCCATGTGGTTGTGACGTGCGATGCGTGATTCTTGATGCACAGCCTCATTGGAGGAGCTGCTGAGCAGGGCGCGGATGGAGTTGGAATCCCCCGGCTTGGAGGCCCCCTCCCCGGGCAGCTTGTGGTGTTGCACACTGCACTGGACTTGCAAAGTTAGAGGTCGCCCATTTGATTTCATGGGAACGACAATTAAAACAATGACCACGTTTCTTAATCACGCTGCTTCTTCCCAGCAAGCAGTGTAAATGGGTGCACCCACAGTTAATCTATTGGTTGTTCACGTGTTGTGGGATGAAGTGTGGGTACTTCTAATTCTTCCAAAGACTTCTGTCCCACGTGAAATAGTCGGCCAAATACCCTTGAGAATGGCTCTCTAGAGTGCTCGTGGAGTCCTTTCCAATGCATGGATATTGAACTTCTTTTGCACCGTATGTAGCCAACCATGCAAATCAGAGGTGTGTTTAGTGAGCTGGGGAACCTGGACACCTATGCGGCGCATCTCTGTGGGACACTAATGTTAAGTATGTGGTAAGCTTTAGACTATGCTATAGCGTCCTATACAGGTGTGCAATTCAGGTGTCGTACCTGGGCCTCCCGTAGGGTGTCAGTGTGCCCTCCACCCCCTACCCCCCCAACAACTTACGTCATGCAGTGGATAGGCTGCAGTATAGCAGCCATTTTCAATCATTTGGTTGATATTTAATATGTTCGTGCTGTCTTGTGGCATGGGGTTTTGCAGCATGTAGTGGACCTGTGTGAGCACACATGACACACATGACAAACATAACATGCATGAAACATAGGGCTGGGTGGGTAAGCTATTATTGACTCACTCCACTCTGAAATGTTTCCCCCTCTCCAACCACCACCAGCCTACACAGTTATAATGGGCCCACAACTCTTATTGAGTCCCGACTCGGAAAGGTCCATAGAACACCCCAAAAACTGAAGCAGATATGTACCGATTTCAGCAAGTACAATATCCAGATTTCAAGGAGACATTTTATGCATGCTTTCCATGCACAAAGGCAATTTATTCAGAATACAATACTATCAAAACCCCAAATGCCCACAATATTGGCTCGACAGGATACCTGCTCACCAAGAACCATATCAACAGTAGTCTTTCATTCTTTTGTTGTGCAGGGGAGAGTGATTGAGGGGACGTGGTTATATAATGTGGGCAGGACTTACAAAGGGTGGGGCTGCTAGCTCACCATGTCTCCTGGTTAAGCATCCCAAAAATTTGGTAGCTTTCTCTACAGGGACACATATTACCACAACCCCTAAATCATAAATCCAGGCATTCTTAATAAACCATAATGATTTACACTTCTAACCACATGTCACTCAGAGATCGCAAGTTGCGATACAGAGCTGAAAACTTTAATTAAAATGATAAAAACACGACAAAACCCTTTTAAATTAACATGTTTTTGCAAAAAAACCACCCCATTCTGGCATTATTTATACAGCATTATTGATACAAACGTACGATTTGGCTGCGTACGGCCGGTGGGATGAGGACGTCATGATCCTTTATAGGATAGATGTCCTGCTGCGAACGCCGGTAGGGTGCCGTGAAATAGTCCGGTTGTTTGGGCACGGCTCCCGGCTTCAGGTGGTGAATATTTCCCAGGTAGTGAAGAGGCCCACTGTCTGAGCCTGACACCTGGGGGAGGTCGCTCTCCTTGAGTGGCACCTGTTTGATTTTAAATGTATTAAACCCTTTGCCTCGAGCACATGGAATCATCATCAGCCAAAATCAGTCCACGAATGGATGAAGGTCTCCCCAAGTTGTTGCAATCTATACAAGTCCTATAATACAACAAGTCCGATAATACAACAAGTCCTTTAATACAACAAGTCCTATAATACAACAAATCCTATAATACAACAAGTCCTATAATACAACGTTCTATACAAGTCCTATAATACAACAAGTCCTATAATACAACAAGTCCTCTAATACAAGTCCTATAATACAACAATTCCTATAATACAACAAGTCCTATAATACAACAAGTCCTATAATGCAAGTCCAACAATACAACAAGTCCTATAATAATACAAGTCCTATAATACAACAAGTCCTATAATACAACAAGTCCTATAATACAACAAGTCCTATAATAATACAAGTCCTATAATACAACAAGTCCTATAATACAACAAGTCCTATAATTCAACAAGTCCTATAATACAACAAGTCCTATAATACAACAAGTCCTATAATACAACAAGTTCTATAATACAACATTATATACAAATCCTATAATACAAGTCCTATAATACAACAAGTCCTATAATACAACAAGTCCTATAATGCAACAATTAATATGCCAAAAGCCTCCACTGCATATCCCACCCACTCTTCAAGTTGTCCCACCAATATCCCCAGTCATGAGCACACGCACATGAGCCAATCTTATCTCGCCATCTCTATGATATACATCATCTTGGGCACGTTCTCTCCTTCTGCTGCCACTCCAATGTCATTTTCGGCCAGCAGACATCATCCCTTCAAGCAACGTGCCCTTCCCGAGCCCATTCACTTTTCTAAAAAGAGTCAATATGTTGCTAATATGCATATTTTTCCAAATGTACGTTTTTCTAATCCGTTTGTATATTTACGTCTCTCGATATCTCGTAATGTCAGTGCTACGATTATTATCGTTGAACGTCATAAATTATAATCATCACAATCATCACCCTCACCATCATACTCTGTATCACATGCATGATCATCGCAATTATCATCACAACCATGATGAATCTTCACAAAAATTATTGTCATCACATTCATTATCACCATCATAATCACAATCATCACCACAATCATCATCACAATCATCGGCATCATCATGATCATCATTACAATGACCATCAGAATCTTGCCTGGATGTGTAGAATCTCGGCATAGGTGGTGAGTGGGTTCCATGGCGCGTGTACTTTCACAAAGGTGGTGCGTCCGCTCACCGACTCCTAGTGGATGGCACGAAGTTCATCGTCAGACTCTAGATGAGTGCATTTAGTTGTATTTATTAGACTTTGTTTGACCAGGTGAGAGTTCAAGGGAACAGGATGGTCTCATTTGGAAGAGTGTCCACGGCCGCGTGGATTTTCGTGCTTGTGTCATGTGTTGTTAGCACCTCGTGCCGATCAACGTGTGGCACAACCCAAAAGCAAATTGCATAACGTACGTGCAGTTATCGAACACTTATTACTACAGTATAAATAGCTGGCATGCCACATTAAGGTGGAGACTGTTATACCCTCCAGTATAAATGGGTAAGCCACAATTAATCCATCTTAAGATTGTGCATGGTGGGGTAAAGTATGGGTATTCGCTATCTCTTTCAAGACGTCTGGCAAGCAGAGAAGAGTAGGCCATATACCCTCCAGCGGGGATCTTTAGCGCTCCTACTCAAGGAATGTATGCCAGCAGTGAAATTATGAAGCAATCACAGTCTAACACCTTTTTATTTGTATACAGTGTCTGTCATCTATAGCAGAGAGACACGCAGGAAACTTACCTCCTTGGGTTCAATCTCGAGATCTAGCCCCATCTTCATCAGGCTTGCCTGATATTCGGTCCTCTTCTTCTGTCAAACAAAATTGACCATCTGTGTTATACATTGTTCTCAGTTGTGTCACTGTGGGAGTCAAGTCAAGAGGTGAGGAAACTTCTTGAACTCTTACAGTGAGTAGAGCCTCACATGGGAATCAATCAGAGAACGGCTCTGCAAAGTAGCATCACTGAACTGCTTCAGTCGGTGTCACTTCAGCAGACCTTAATAAAATAAAAATTTGCACAGCTCTTTGTCAATCAACTCTTTGAGTTTAACTTATTTGTTACAGGGATGGTCTCACTTAGCTAGTTGCTTTGCTATTTTACAAGGGAGATAGATCCATTGTGCGTGGGTACAATAGCAACAAAATAAACAAAAACATCAATATTGCAGAGAATGCATACTGGGTACTTCAGCACTGTTATAATAGTTTTCCATTTGGCAGTTAGAATGTGGATATTACATATATCCTGTAAGTTATGTCTGGGTGTCGGTGTGTGCAATATGAAAGTGGTGTATTTATTGAGGAGTTGTGGATGGAGTGTGATACGTAACGATAATTGATTGTTGTTCGCCAAAGCAGTGAGGCGTATGGTTCAGGGTATGGATGTGCGAGTTGAGTGATGGGAGTCTAGCGTTCATTGACTAGCGTGGTCTGCAGTTGACGATACAGTTTGATAAAGGATGTATACTGTGGATTTAAAGACTCGTATGGAGGTGGCAGGGTGACTCAGCAGTCAGAGAGCTGAGCTGGCACCACTGCGTCAAACCTAGGTTTAGAGGCGTGTGGTGTTGCACGTGGGGAGGGGTGATAATGCTGGGTGCAGGAAGGTGGAGCATTATTTGTAGGTTCCTCGTTCTCACCTGATTGTTGATGGCGTCCTGAGAATGGACCTCATCATCGAACGCGAGGATGAAATCGATCCGACGGACTCCATCGCAAAAGTAGATAGTGTCCTACATGCAAAGGCAAGCACACACACGAATATGAGAGATGTAATAGCTTATGCATGAAATGTATATTTATTCATAAGCTCATGATACATGTATCAGGACATAAGTTAATCTGCTATTTGTATGCAAGTTGTTTATTGCTATGATGATGTACTTGTTTACCCAGGAAAACCTCAATGAGTTTACATTTTTATTTTCAAGGAGGGTCCTACCAAGTTCTGTTTTTTTGCAGTCGAGAACGAAGTTGCTTAGTTTAATTCCAATTGAATAATTTGCATGTATTTTTTCAGCATTGGTACGTTTGGCCAATACCAGTTACACTGTGTCATTTAGCTATGTGAGGAAACCAGAGACCTGGAGAAATGTGTACACAAAGCATCTAGCCCCTGTGCATTATACAAAAAACATCAGTATTTTCTAAAGTGCATTGTGGTAATGCTATCTTAAACCACCATCAAAATAAAGTTGAGCAAATGTGACAGACTAACAGCAGCAGTTATGCAGTGATATGCAACTGTGGACCGGTGTAATCCTCATTCGGACTCATCAGCACAGTATAGTCACCAAAACGCACTGCTGCAAAGGCTGCAAATCTATAAATGAGGAGCAGCCATGTCTACACTTTGGGGCCCATTAGTTGGCGAATGCAAACAACAACTAAATCTGTAAATACCAGGAATCTCCCATCTTTGACATTAGCCAAGCTAATTTATAGGCTGTGCAAATCCACGTTGTGCCGCATCGTACCTGGGCCAGGGTAGATTGAAATGATGACGTCGAAAAGTCTTGCGGCACCGTTGAAGGCTGAGCCTCATGCCCCTCCGCTCCCTCCTCCTCATTCATTCTCTCCACGAGCTCTGCATAGGTAATGTGGGGGTAGAGGGTTCATTGCATTAGGGACAGGGGAGGCAGGTGCAGGGATGGGAATGTCGGTAAAGAACCGCACATGGTACTCATGTGTAAAGCTTTCTCATAAATGTCGACGCTGCTCCAGTGTGAGTACACCTGTGGTATAAAGTTGTATTACCATTAGGGGACTTTTACCCCATTGAATATCGTACACTTTAACAAAGCCGTGCCCAGCATGGTCAGACACAAACCAGGGCAAAAAATATTAGTTGGAATATGCAAAGTCATTTTTGCCCTGACAGCTTGTCAGCTATACTCTTTGGTTCTTTCGGTAAAGTCACGTAGGTGAAAAAAAAAATAGAAATAGAAATAAATCACGACGTTTCGAATGCAACACAAGCACTCATCATCAGGTGTGACAACCACAGCAAGGAAACTGTTTTACTGAAGTGGGAGAGAAACCAGGGTTAGGGCAGTTAAATAAGTCAGAGAGGGGGAGGGTGGGGGGTGCATGGGGCGAGGAGTGCGAGCGCTGCAAGCGCTGCAGAGACGCTGAGAGTAAAAAAGAGGCAACATGATTACTGCCAAGATGGAAGCTTGTCAGCTTCTGCGAGAGCTTCCCCGTGACCACACAGATCATGGTGGTTACTTGACCACATTTCAATTGAAGTGCTGTCGTCCCGACAGTTCTGTTCCTTCACCTGAAGAAGGCCACTTGTGTTGTGGCCAAAACGTCGTGATTTTTGTTGGTTTATTTTTTACCTACGTGACTTTACCCAATAGAACCAAAGAGTATGGATCCTTGCAGTCACGACAGATTCAAATCCACATTTCACCACTCTGGTTAATGTGGGTTGGTGAAGACGTATAGTATGTATAGTACAACCAATTTTGATGGACTGCCCTTTGCTGCCCACCATGTAGCCCGACACCACACTTTTAGACCTGTTATGCACTATCCTGGCTCAAACCCTGCTGGGTTATCACGTTTTTTTTTTATCACCGTGCCTCGATTCTTCCTCTTAACCTGCATTTTGTATCCACGGGATAACATGTGCAGTTTTATATGGACGTGCCAACAGTGCCTCCCACATTTCTATTGCCTGGTTCTCCACTGGCCGTTTTCCATGTTGCGCTAGAACCAAAAACCGGGATACGCTAACCTCACGCGGTGTCTGAATATGGCTTGGGGCCAAGCAGGGCCAGGGGCGGGGATAATGACGCGTACATTGTGAGTGACATTCGGTGAGTGCACGGTAAGGACACCAGCGCACATCACACCAGTGGTTCTCAACCGTTGTTGGCTACCGGTGCCCCCCCTCGTTGTTGAATTTAGTTTAAACCGAGTAGCCCCCCCCACTCCCCCCTTGACCCAACGTGGTTCTGAGAAATCAACGTGTGAATAATGAACGTCAATATTTTAACCAATTGTCCACTTTGTGAGAGGTATATCCTAACCAGCTGCTAGTAACTGCAAGCGAATAAAAACAAATTAAACGGACGCTCTGCACGCGAGACGTCATTAGTTCCCTGGCTGCTCTTGTAAACCCGCATTGTGTACGATCAGTGAGCTTAGAAAGTGCTTTCATATCGTTCCAGGTTACCACGTGGATACAAATTGTATCGTAGTTACTTTACATTGTCCGATTCATACATGACTATTCACGAATGACTCATGTCCGATATGATTTCACATATTTATACATTATCTCACATACACCCTGGGGCATTGCCACATAGCCCCCAGGGGTCCGCGTACCCCCGAGTAAAAAAAAAAAGAAAATTACTGCACTACACCACCCACATGCGTCTCGACGCGCTCGTCACACGTGACGTCCGTGGCACGGCTCGGGTTCCGCAGTGGAAACATAACTTGGTGCCTTGAGAGCCACACGGGGCTGGCTCGGCACTGCCCTGGCGCGGCTTGGTAGCGAGGTGGAAAATAATTCGCATCACGTGGAAATTTATAGCAGCCAAATAACTCTGAAAGCACGTTGATTCTAAATGTTAAAGGAACAACCGGAGGACCCAGGGAATAATCCACGCGGCCACGAGAAGACAGAGAAAGAGACACGCAAACTCCAAATATTACAGGCGTCACAATTTGGATCGAACTCACGGATTTCCTGCATACGAGGTGAGGGAGATAACATCTTGCGAGGGAGATAATATCTTGTCATGGAGATAACATCGTGTCAGGGAGATAACATCTTGTGAGGGAGATAATATCTTGTCAGGGAGATAACATCTTGCGCGGGAGATAACATCTTGCGAGGGAGATACCATATTGCGCGGGAGATAACATATGTACTCTTTGGTTCTATTCGGTAAAGTCACGTAGGGAAAAATAAATAAATAAAATGAACAACAATCACGACGTTTCGGCCACAAAACAAGTGGCCTTCATCAGGTGAAAAGACCAAAGAGTATGGATCCTTGCAGTCACGAAAGCTTCAAATCCACATTTCACCACTCTGGTTAATGTGGGTTGGTGAAGACGTATAGTATGTATAGTACAACCAATTTTGATGGACTGCCCTTTGCTGCCCACCATGTAGCCCGACACCACACTTTTAGACCTGTTATGCACTATCCTGGCTCAAACCCTGCTGAGCGTCCGATTAAAACACTGACGAGATCTCAATATTTAAAAGTGGCCCAAAGCCCCGTCATAGCACGAACATTACACTTTACCTATCTCAACAAATGTGGACATCATGAATCTTTGGTCTAATCTCAGATCTTGTGAGTTATAACTCGGGAGCTCCTCATGCACAGCCAGCCAAGGATAACTCCCTGCTATAGTGACGTCACAGCAAAAGGGCGTGACGTCACCTAAATATGGGCGTGGTCAAAAGCGGCCCCATCCCCCGCTCTTCCCGACCTTGCTTCCCCCCTCGCCGAGGTTACCCACATGAACAATAATAATAAATCATAGATGTACATTATGAAAGAATCAATGATTTTTCACAAAACTGCTCCTGTACGGCCTTTTGCCAATCCCCTGCTGGAGAGCCTCTTGACGATCGCACGAATCGTGTTGGTTATTTGCACATACTTCACCATGCCGGTGAGTATGGGTTGGTAAAGGAAAAGGAGGAGCATTAACGCACAAACAAAAACCTATTTTACTAGAATGCCTTCTGCTTCCCATCATGTAGCCTGTAGCACCTGGTATGCACTATCCAGGCTCCAACCTCCTTAACGTTAGATGGAGACATCTGGCACATCCCCAGCAGTTTTGTCCACAGGCTCAACATTTAACACAAACACACATCTCTAACACTAACGTTAAACTTTACCTATCTCGACGAAGGTAGACATCGTGAATCTTTGATTTTTTCTCGAATTCAGAGTCAGAAGTCAGGAGCTCCTCGCGTGCACAGCCAGCCCACGATAAAGTCCGACCCAGAATGATGTCACCGTGACGTCGGTTCAATATAGGCGTGGCCAGAATGTGGGTGTGGCCAACGGCGGCGGCTTCCCCGCCCCCCGCTGCCCCTCCCCGCAGGTTTCTCTCAACCCTCAGTGCGCATGCGCAGGCCGCGCGTCTCGGACATCGCCTTCAGCGGCCGTTGGCGACGCGGCGGTTGTGGCGGGAAAATTAATAAAAAAAACTTCTCCGAATAACCGCGACCTTTACCCTCACGGATAATCCACACGGATCTCTGGACGCCAAGGCAAGACGATTAATGGAATAATCTCCGGTGAGAGACGGAGAGAGATGGGCAGGCGTGAGGGCGAGCCAGGTTCAACTTTGTTGAACGCTGAGCGCAGAGTGAATGGGGTTTATACTCTTTGGTTCTATTGGGTAAAGTCACGTAGGTGAAAATAAAATAACAATTTTCACCTACGTGACTTTACCCAATAGAACCAAAGAGTATGGATCCTAGCAGTCACGAAAGCTTTAAATCTAGAATTGAATGGGGTTTGCTTCACTCAGCACGCGGCTTGGACACTTCGGTGTGCAAAGTGTTGTCTGGTTGTGCCGTGTAAAGGAGGAGGACATTCAGTAAATGTCGTTGGTTTGTTAATGGGAGTGTGTGGCACGGTAATGGACTGGGTACGACTTACAACACAAGTTCTGCTCACATTGCACGCTAAGGGTTAGCACGGCGATTACTACGTGTGCATTTATTAGTTATTGTTCATGTTAAAAGTAGTATTGATTGTTAAGACAATGATGTTTAGTATTTGTAGGAGAATCATTTCAATATTGTACAGTATAGCATTGTCCTGCTGTGTGGCTTTCAGGTGGCGAGCATCAGTGCAGCAATATTCAGTACGTGGTTGTAATGTACTTCTATAGCCCCCTGCCACCAGTGCAGCAATATTCAGTACATGGTTGTAATGTACTTCTATAGCCCCCTGCCACCAGTGCAGCAATATTCAGTACGTGGTTGTAATGTACTTCTATAGCCCCCTGCCACCAGTGCAGCAATATTCAGTACGTGGTTGTAATGTACTTCTATAGCCCCCTGCCACCAGTGCAGCAATATTCAGTACGTGGTTGTAATGTACTTCTATAGCCCCCTGCCATCAGTGCAGCAATATTCAGTACGTGGTTGTAATGTACTTCTATAGCCCCCTGCCATCAATGCAGCAATATTCAGTACGTGGTTGTAATGTACTTCTATAGCCCCCTGCCACCAGTGCAGCAATATTCAGCACGTGGTTGTAATGTACTTCTATAGCCCCCTGCCATCAGTGCAGCAATATTCAGTACGTGGTTGTAATGTACTTCTATAGCCCCCTGCCACAAGTGCAGCAATTTTCAGTACGTGGTTGTAATGTACTTCTATAGCCCCCTGCCATCAGTGCAGCAATATTCAGTACGTGGTTGTAATGCACTTCTATAGCCCCCTGCCACCAGTTCAGCAATATTCAGTACGTGGTTGTAATGAACTTCTATAGCCCCCTGCCACCAGTGCAGCAATATTCAGTACGTGGTTGTAATGTACTTCTATAGCCCCCTGCCATCCATGCAGCAATATTCAGTACGTGGTTGTAATGAACTTCTATAGCCCCCTGTCACCAATGCAGCTATGTTCAGTACGTGGTTGTAATGCACTTCTATAGCCCCCTGCCATCAGTGCAGCAATATTCAGTACATGGTTGTAATGCACTTCTATAGCCCCCTGCCATCACCAAACTCACACTGACCAGCGTGGTGAAGTATGGTAAATAACCCCTCCCCCTGGGAGCTGCATAGCATGGGACAGCTGTCAGCCAGCAATGGATTTAAAAAGGAGCTGTACTCCGCACACATTCTTATTCAGGGTAGGGTAAGGAACTTGGAGGTTCGGTACGCATAATGTGCTCGGAAAGTATTGTATTCTGTATGTGTGTTGAACCTCTTTCGCATCGTACAAAGCCAACCGTGCTCTTCGGAGGTGCGATAATATATAAGTAGTCATACCACTGTAATACCACTTAATATTTAGCATTCATTGTATTAGTAGTACGGTAATTTTTTTATATGCAGGTGTGCATGCCAAACGTTAACCAATGTTAAATGTTAAGCCTTCTCTTTTGAATACAGTGTGTTTTAAACATGGAGTTGTCTCCAGCTAATTCTTAAATGTATATCATTCATAATGTAGTAGTAGGCAGGTAGTGCATTTATGACACTTCAATTGTACATAGAGCTTGCAGGTGTGATGAAGGAAACCATGGGAAAGGCTGGAATTTTTGTTGAAAAAAGGACAACAGCCACAGTAGCTTAAGAGACCTAACGCGAAGTGGTCGACACTGGCCCATGCGATCGCGTTGCGACAGCGGACCCACTTTCCGCACACAGCAGCTCCTCATGGTGCCCCCCATACCAGGACCAGTGGTGACCTGGTAGCCACAGCCATTCCTCTCCCTGGCCCCATCCGGTCCAGGCATCCCAAATCGTACAAAATGTACTGCAACGGTGGTGAGACAAACAGCCCTTCGGGCGACAGCACGGTGACGGACACAAGCCCTCGCGGCAGCCTGTGCAGCACGCTGCTCCGGACCGGAAGCGGGGGCTAGCGCAGCCCTGTGGTGTGCGGAGAGCAGTGCTGCTCGTAGGCGAGCGGTGCGCTGGACGCCTACATCGAGGACTTTGAGCAGAGCGGAATCTGTGCGTCACCGCCACCCAGGATACGTGCAGAGCACAGCACCGCGCAGCATGGCGGAGCGGAGACGCGCGGAGGAGAGGAGGATGCACAGTGTGGATGAGGGTGGGTTGCGCCTCTCGCCACGCGAGGAATCGCTCCGTGGTGCTTGCGCTCGAGTGGCTATCGAGTGTGCACGCGGTGCAATGGTATTGAAGCTATAGTAATAGGTTTTTACCCTTTTATCTGGCACAAAAACTGACACCTTTATACAAGGGATCATGTTTGCAATAACCACAACACAAGTAGTCAAAATGCAAACAAAAAAGACAACTCTGATAATATGCACTGTCCTTGAATTTGATTGGTCCACACCCGAGATGGCTTTTCTGAGATCCCAGTCTCCACTGGTGTTGGACTAGAAGACGCAAAAAGGCGTCTTCTTATTCTTAGCGTCTTCTTGTTTGCATTTTGACTACTTGCGTTGTGGTCATCGCAAACATGATCCCTTGTATAAAGGTGTCAGTTTTTGTGCCAGATAAAAGGGTAAAAACCTATTACTATATCTTGTTACTGGCAAAGGAGGTCTCATAAGGTATCGAAGCTAGTTGACTGGAGGGGGGATAATTGGAGAGGAGAACCCCATTTATTTGCTTGTACTGGGTGCTTGTCAATTATGCTATGCTATCATGAATGTAATGTAATTCCCCTAGAAAAAAACCCTTAATAAGGTCTAAAGATACATTTTCGTGAGAGTCCCACACTGGGATGCTTGGCAAATTCCATTAATGAGTTCATTTTATGTCAGAGAAAACTATCCACAGTAAGCACACGCATATGAGAGGATAGCATAGGTCTGAACAGATAGGTCGGTGCATGCATTTCTTTCTCCTGTCATCTTCCAGCAACTTCACTGATTATCGAGTTTGTAAAGTTTGTGAAATCTAAGTGATCCTCCAACCTTTGTGTCAAAATTTGCAGATCCTAGACTGGACACATCTGAAGTTTAAACAATAACAGCTCATGCACTGATTTATCCCATATTCTCACAAACTCCACAAACGGATAACATCATTAGTTACTGATGGTGCAAAGTAAGGCAACATTGCAGGATTGCCGTTCAGGGGTCAAGGAATCTAGGGGAGAGCAAATTCATTGTGTACCAGTAAAATGTCTGTGGGTCTTACATTGCAGGTGGCATGCTGCCTGTGGAGGACCTCATCTCGGGCACGTGCAGCCTCACTGCTGCGCTGCAGCGGTCATGGCTTATAGCCCGACGGTCAGTCTAACCACGGACCAGCTCCTAGAGGCGCCAGTTGACGGTTCCTCCAAGTCCTTGTTCCGCTCGCCTGGCGCCCACCGAGACCTCGCAGTGTCGCACAGAGGCAAGCGGTCATCTCTCGGGGTCACCGCGCACAGCCTCGGCGCATCATTGGTGAGGGGCAATAAGCCAACTGAACGGTTGAGCTCAACAGCGAGAAGCAACAAGGCCCTGATGCCATTAAATGAGTCGGCAAAGCCCAAAAATTATTTCTTTTCTAACCAGAAGAATGTTTTGTTGTACTTACGGAGCAGTGAAGCAACTAGGCGTGAGCACTTGCCGAACGGCGGCTGTGCGACAAGTACCTATCCCAGGTGGTTGACAAGCCAAAAGGATGAGCTGGATGTGTCGGGGATCACGAGCATTCCTGAGCTCAGGTACCCGGCCTGGCTGCGTGACTGCGATGTGGACTCCCAGACCAGCAGCCACGAGACGGATACCAGCACGAAGAGAGCAGGTGCCGCTCAGAGCCCGCAACGCAGACCAAAGTACCCAGAGTGGCTCAAAGATTTGGACATCTCCGGCCTTACGAATGTAGCCAACGAGGAGCCCGTGTCAGAGGACCTTAGATCCCTAGGTGTGTGTGTGTATATATATAGTCTGTATATAGCAGATGACATTTCATATGTTTTCAGGTACATATTCAGTCTTTTCTCACAGAGACGACTGAGCGGCCACCCATGTGGTTGTGACGTGCGATGCGTGATTCTTGATGCACAGCCTCATTGGAGGAGCTGCTGAGCAGGGCGCGCATGGAGTTGGAATCCCCCGGCTTGGAGGCCCCCTCCCCGGGCAGCTTGTGGTGTTGCACACTGCACTGGACTTGCAAAGTTAGAGGTCGCCCATTTGATTTCATGGGAACGACAATTAAAACAATGACCACGTTTCTTAATCACGCTGCTTCTTCCCAGCAAGCAGTGTAAATGGGTGCACCCACAGTTAATCTATTGGTTGTTCACGTGTTGTGGGATGAAGTGTGGGTACTTCTAATTCTTCCAAAGACTTCTGTCCCACGTGAAATAGTCGGCCAAATACCCTTGAGAATGGCTCTCTAGAGTGCTCGTGGAGTCCTTTCCAATGCATGGATATTGAACTTCTTTTGCACCGTATGTAGCCAACCATGCAAATCAGAGGTGTGTTTAGTGAGCTGGGGAACCTGGACACCTATGCGGCGCATCTCTGTGGGACACTAATGTTAAGTATGTGGTAAGCTTTAGACTATGCTATAGCGTCCTATACAGGTGTGCAATTCAGGTGTCGTACCTGGGCCTCCCGTAGGGTGTCAGTGTGCCCTCCACCCCCTACCCCCCCAACAACTTACGTCATGCAGTGGATAGGCTGCAGTATAGCAGCCATTTTCAATCATTTGGTTGATATTTAATATGTTCGTGCTGTCTTGTGGCATGGGGTTTTGCAGCATGTAGTGGACCTGTGTGAGCACACATGACACACATGACAAACATAACATGCATGAAACATAGGGCTGGGTGGGTAAGCTATTATTGACTCACTCCACTCTGAAATGTTTCCCCCTCTCCAACCACCACCAGCCTACACAGTTATAATGGGCCCACAACTCTTATTGAGTCCCGACTCGGAAAGGTCCATAGAACACCCCAAAAACTGAAGCAGATATGTACCGATTTCAGCAAGTACAATATCCAGATTTCAAGGAGACATTTTATGCATGCTTTCCATGCACAAAGGCAATTTATTCAGAATACAATACTATCAAAACCCCAAATGCCCACAATATTGGCTCGACAGGATACCTGCTCACCAAGAACCATATCAACAGTAGTCTTTCATTCTTTTGTTGTGCAGGGGAGAGTGATTGAGGGGACGTGGTTATATAATGTGGGCAGGACTTACAAAGGGTGGGGCTGCTAGCTCACCATGTCTCCTGGTTAAGCATCCCAAAAATTTGGTAGCTTTCTCTACAGGGACACATATTACCACAACCCCTAAATCATAAATCCAGGCATTCTTAATAAACCATAATGATTTACACTTCTAACCACATGTCACTCAGAGATCGCAAGTTGCGATACAGAGCTGAAAACTTTAATTAAAATGATAAAAACACGACAAAACCCTTTTAAATTAACATGTTTTTGCAAAAAAACCACCCCATTCTGGCATTATTTATACAGCATTATTGATACAAACGTACGATTTGGCTGCGTACGGCCGGTGGGATGAGGACGTCATGATCCTTTATAGGATAGATGTCCTGCTGCGAACGCCGGTAGGGTGCCGTGAAATAGTCCGGTTGTTTGGGCACGGCTCCCGGCTTCAGGTGGTGAATATTTCCCAGGTAGTGAAGAGGCCCACTGTCTGAGCCTGACACCTGGGGGAGGTCGCTCTCCTTGAGTGGCACCTGTTTGATTTTAAATGTATTAAACCCTTTGCCTCGAGCACATGGAATCATCATCAGCCAAAATCAGTCCACGAATGGATGAAGGTCTCCCCAAGTTGTTGCAATCTATACAAGTCCTATAATACAACAAGTCCGATAATACAACAAGTCCTTTAATACAACAAGTCCTATAATACAACAAATCCTATAATACAACAAGTCCTATAATACAACGTTCTATACAAGTCCTATAATACAACAAGTCCTATAATACAACAAGTCCTCTAATACAAGTCCTATAATACAACAATTCCTATAATACAACAAGTCCTATAATACAACAAGTCCTATAATGCAAGTCCAACAATACAACAAGTCCTATAATAATACAAGTCCTATAATACAACAAGTCCTATAATACAACAAGTCCTATAATACAACAAGTCCTATAATAATACAAGTCCTATAATACAACAAGTCCTATAATACAACAAGTCCTATAATTCAACAAGTCCTATAATACAACAAGTCCTATAATACAACAAGTCCTATAATACAACAAGTTCTATAATACAACATTATATACAAATCCTATAATACAAGTCCTATAATACAACAAGTCCTATAATACAACAAGTCCTATAATGCAACAATTAATATGCCAAAAGCCTCCACTGCATATCCCACCCACTCTTCAAGTTGTCCCACCAATATCCCCAGTCATGAGCACACGCACATGAGCCAATCTTATCTCGCCATCTCTATGATATACATCATCTTGGGCACGTTCTCTCCTTCTGCTGCCACTCCAATGTCATTTTCGGCCAGCAGACATCATCCCTTCAAGCAACGTGCCCTTCCCGAGCCCATTCACTTTTCTAAAAAGAGTCAATATGTTGCTAATATGCATATTTTTCCAAATGTACGTTTTTCTAATCCGTTTGTATATTTACGTCTCTCGATATCTCGTAATGTCAGTGCTACGATTATTATCGTTGAACGTCATAAATTATAATCATCACAATCATCACCCTCACCATCATACTCTGTATCACATGCATGATCATCGCAATTATCATCACAACCATGATGAATCTTCACAAAAATTATTGTCATCACATTCATTATCACCATCATAATCACAATCATCACCACAATCATCATCACAATCATCGGCATCATCATGATCATCATTACAATGACCATCAGAATCTTGCCTGGATGTGTAGAATCTCGGCATAGGTGGTGAGTGGGTTCCATGGCGCATGTACTTTCACAAAGGTGGTGCGTCCGCTCACCGACTCCTAGTGGATGGCACGAAGTTCATCGTCAGACTCTAGATGAGTGCATTTAGTTGTATTTATTAGACTTTGTTTGACCAGGTGAGAGTTCAAGGGAACAGGATGGTCTCATTTGGAAGAGTGTCCACGGCCGCGTGGATTTTCGTGCTTGTGTCATGTGTTGTTAGCACCTCGTGCCGATCAACGTGTGGCACAACCCAAAAGCAAATTGCATAACGTACGTGCAGTTATCGAACACTTATTACTACAGTATAAATAGCTGGCATGCCACATTAAGGTGGAGACTGTTATACCCTCCAGTATAAATGGGTAAGCCACAATTAATCCATCTTAAGATTGTGCATGGTGGGGTAAAGTATGGGTATTCGCTATCTCTTTCAAGACGTCTGGCAAGCAGAGAAGAGTAGGCCATATACCCTCCAGCGGGGATCTTTAGCGCTCCTACTCAAGGAATGTATGCCAGCAGTGAAATTATGAAGCAATCACAGTCTAACACCTTTTTATTTGTATACAGTGTCTGTCATCTATAGCAGAGAGACACGCAGGAAACTTACCTCCTTGGGTTCAATCTCGAGATCTAGCCCCATCTTCATCAGGCTTGCCTGATATTCGGTCCTCTTCTTCTGTCAAACAAAATTGACCATCTGTGTTATACATTGTTCTCAGTTGTGTCACTGTGGGAGTCAAGTCAAGAGGTGAGGAAACTTCTTGAACTCTTACAGTGAGTAGAGCCTCACATGGGAATCAATCAGAGAACGGCTCTGCAAAGTAGCATCACTGAACTGCTTCAGTCGGTGTCACTTCAGCAGACCTTAATAAAATAAAAATTTGCACAGCTCTTTGTCAATCAACTCTTTGAGTTTAACTTATTTGTTACAGGGATGGTCTCACTTAGCTAGTTGCTTTGCTATTTTACAAGGGAGATAGATCCATTGTGCGTGGGTACAATAGCAACAAAATAAACAAAAACATCAATATTGCAGAGAATGCATACTGGGTACTTCAGCACTGTTATAATAGTTTTCCATTTGGCAGTTAGAATGTGGATATTACATATATCCTGTAAGTTATGTCTGGGTGTCGGTGTGTGCAATATGAAAGTGGTGTATTTATTGAGGAGTTGTGGATGGAGTGTGATACGTAACGATAATTGATTGTTGTTCGCCAAAGCAGTGAGGCGTATGGTTCAGGGTATGGATGTGCGAGTTGAGTGATGGGAGTCTAGCGTTCATTGACTAGCGTGGTCTGCAGTTGACGATACAGTTTGATAAAGGATGTATACTGTGGATTTAAAGACTCGTATGGAGGTGGCAGGGTGACTCAGCAGTCAGAGAGCTGAGCTGGCACCACTGCGTCAAACCTAGGTTTAGAGGCGTGTGGTGTTGCACGTGGGGAGGGGTGATAATGCTGGGTGCAGGAAGGTGGAGCATTATTTGTAGGTTCCTCGTTCTCACCTGATTGTTGATGGCGTCCTGAGAATGGACCTCATCATCGAACGCGAGGATGAAATCGATCCGACGGACTCCATCGCAAAAGTAGATAGTGTCCTACATGCAAAGGCAAGCACACACACGAATATGAGAGATGTAATAGCTTATGCATGAAATGTATATTTATTCATAAGCTCATGATACATGTATCAGGACATAAGTTAATCTGCTATTTGTATGCAAGTTGTTTATTGCTATGATGATGTACTTGTTTACCCAGGAAAACCTCAATGAGTTTACATTTTTATTTTCAAGGAGGGTCCTACCAAGTTCTGTTTTTTTGCAGTCGAGAACGAAGTTGCTTAGTTTAATTCCAATTGAATAATTTGCATGTATTTTTTCAGCATTGGTACGTTTGGCCAATACCAGTTACACTGTGTCATTTAGCTATGTGAGGAAACCAGAGACCTGGAGAAATGTGTACACAAAGCATCTAGCCCCTGTGCATTATACAAAAAACATCAGTATTTTCTAAAGTGCATTGTGGTAATGCTATCTTAAACCACCATCAAAATAAAGTTGAGCAAATGTGACAGACTAACAGCAGCAGTTATGCAGTGATATGCAACTGTGGACCGGTGTAATCCTCATTCGGACTCATCAGCACAGTATAGTCACCAAAACGCACTGCTGCAAAGGCTGCAAATCTATAAATGAGGAGCAGCCATGTCTACACTTTGGGGCCCATTAGTTGGCGAATGCAAACAACAACTAAATCTGTAAATACCAGGAATCTCCCATCTTTGACATTAGCCAAGCTAATTTATAGGCTGTGCAAATCCACGTTGTGCCGCATCGTACCTGGGCCAGGGTAGATTGAAATGATGACGTCGAAAAGTCTTGCGGCACCGTTGAAGGCTGAGCCTCATGCCCCTCCGCTCCCTCCTCCTCATTCATTCTCTCCACGAGCTCTGCATAGGTAATGTGGGGGTAGAGGGTTCATTGCATTAGGGACAGGGGAGGCAGGTGCAGGGATGGGAATGTCGGTAAAGAACCGCACATGGTACTCATGTGTAAAGCTTTCTCATAAATGTCGACGCTGCTCCAGTGTGAGTACACCTGTGGTATAAAGTTGTATTACCATTAGGGGACTTTTACCCCATTGAATATCGTACACTTTAACAAAGCCGTGCCCAGCATGGTCAGACACAAACCAGGGCAAAAAATATTAGTTGGAATATGCAAAGTCATTTTTGCCCTGACAGCTTGTCAGCTATACTCTTTGGTTCTTTCGGTAAAGTCACGTAGGTGAAAAAAAAAATAGAAATAGAAATAAATCACGACGTTTCGAATGCAACACAAGCACTCATCATCAGGTGTGACAACCACAGCAAGGAAACTGTTTTACTGAAGTGGGAGAGAAACCAGGGTTAGGGCAGTTAAATAAGTCAGAGAGGGGGAGGGTGGGGGGTGCATGGGGCGAGGAGTGCGAGCGCTGCAAGCGCTGCAGAGACGCTGAGAGTAAAAAAGAGGCAACATGATTACTGCCAAGATGGAAGCTTGTCAGCTTCTGCGAGAGCTTCCCCGTGACCACACAGATCATGGTGGTTACTTGACCACATTTCAATTGAAGTGCTGTCGTCCCGACAGTTCTGTTCCTTCACCTGAAGAAGGCCACTTGTGTTGTGGCCAAAACGTCGTGATTTTTGTTGGTTTATTTTTTACCTACGTGACTTTACCCAATAGAACCAAAGAGTATGGATCCTTGCAGTCACGACAGATTCAAATCCACATTTCACCACTCTGGTTAATGTGGGTTGGTGAAGACGTATAGTATGTATAGTACAACCAATTTTGATGGACTGCCCTTTGCTGCCCACCATGTAGCCCGACACCACACTTTTAGACCTGTTATGCACTATCCTGGCTCAAACCCTGCTGGGTTATCACGTTTTTTTTTTATCACCGTGCCTCGATTCTTCCTCTTAACCTGCATTTTGTATCCACGGGATAACATGTGCAGTTTTATATGGACGTGCCAACAGTGCCTCCCACATTTCTATTGCCTGGTTCTCCACTGGCCGTTTTCCATGTTGCGCTAGAACCAAAAACCGGGATACGCTAACCTCACGCGGTGTCTGAATATGGCTTGGGGCCAAGCAGGGCCAGGGGCGGGGATAATGACGCGTACATTGTGAGTGACATTCGGTGAGTGCACGGTAAGGACACCAGCGCACATCACACCAGTGGTTCTCAACCGTTGTTGGCTACCGGTGCCCCCCCTCGTTGTTGAATTTAGTTTAAACCGAGTAGCCCCCCCCACTCCCCCCTTGACCCAACGTGGTTCTGAGAAATCAACGTGTGAATAATGAACGTCAATATTTTAACCAATTGTCCACTTTGTGAGAGGTATATCCTAACCAGCTGCTAGTAACTGCAAGCGAATAAAAACAAATTAAACGGACGCTCTGCACGCGAGACGTCATTAGTTCCCTGGCTGCTCTTGTAAACCCGCATTGTGTACGATCAGTGAGCTTAGAAAGTGCTTTCATATCGTTCCAGGTTACCACGTGGATACAAATTGTATCGTAGTTACTTTACATTGTCCGATTCATACATGACTATTCACGAATGACTCATGTCCGATATGATTTCACATATTTATACATTATCTCACGTACACCCTGGGGCATTGCCACATAGCCCCCAGGGGTCCGCGTACCCCCGAGTAAAAAAAAAAAGAAAATTACTGCACTACACCACCCACATGCGTCTCGACGCGCTCGTCACACGTGACGTCCGTGGCACGGCTCGGGTTCCGCAGTGGAAACATAACTTGGTGCCTTGAGAGCCACACGGGGCTGGCTCGGCACTGCCCTGGCGCGGCTTGGTAGCGAGGTGGAAAATAATTCGCATCACGTGGAAATTTATAGCAGCCAAATAACTCTGAAAGCACGTTGATTCTAAATGTTAAAGGAACAACCGGAGGACCCAGGGAATAATCCACGCGGCCACGAGAAGACAGAGAAAGAGACACGCAAACTCCAAATATTACAGGCGTCACAATTTGGATCGAACTCACGGATTTCCTGCATACGAGGTGAGGGAGATAACATCTTGCGAGGGAGATAATATCTTGTCATGGAGATAACATCGTGTCAGGGAGATAACATCTTGTGAGGGAGATAATATCTTGTCAGGGAGATAACATCTTGCGCGGGAGATAACATCTTGCGAGGGAGATACCATATTGCGCGGGAGATAACATATGTACTCTTTGGTTCTATTCGGTAAAGTCACGTAGGGAAAAATAAATAAATAAAATGAACAACAATCACGACGTTTCGGCCACAAAACAAGTGGCCTTCATCAGGTGAAAAGACCAAAGAGTATGGATCCTTGCAGTCACGAAAGCTTCAAATCCACATTTCACCACTCTGGTTAATGTGGGTTGGTGAAGACGTATAGTATGTATAGTACAACCAATTTTGATGGACTGCCCTTTGCTGCCCACCATGTAGCCCGACACCACACTTTTAGACCTGTTATGCACTATCCTGGCTCAAACCCTGCTGAGCGTCCGATTAAAACACTGACGAGATCTCAATATTTAAAAGTGGCCCAAAGCCCCGTCATAGCACGAACATTACACTTTACCTATCTCAACAAATGTGGACATCATGAATCTTTGGTCTAATCTCAGATCTTGTGAGTTATAACTCGGGAGCTCCTCATGCACAGCCAGCCAAGGATAACTCCCTGCTATAGTGACGTCACAGCAAAAGGGCGTGACGTCACCTAAATATGGGCGTGGTCAAAAGCGGCCCCATCCCCCGCTCTTCCCGACCTTGCTTCCCCCCTCGCCGAGGTTACCCACATGAACAATAATAATAAATCATAGATTTACATTATGAAAGAATCAATGATTTTTCACAAAACTGCTCCTGTACGGCCTTTTGCCAATCCCCTGCTGGAGAGCCTCTTGACGATCGCACGAATCGTGTTGGTTATTTGCACATACTTCACCATGCCGGTGAGTATGGGTTGGTAAAGGAAAAGGAGGAGCATTAACGCACAAACAAAAACCTATTTTACTAGAATGCCTTCTGCTTCCCATCATGTAGCCTGTAGCACCTGGTATGCACTATCCAGGCTCCAACCTCCTTAACGTTAGATGGAGACATCTGGCACATCCCCAGCAGTTTTGTCCACAGGCTCAACATTTAACACAAACACACATCTCTAACACTAACGTTAAACTTTACCTATCTCGACGAAGGTAGACATCGTGAATCTTTGATTTTTTCTCGAATTCAGAGTCAGAAGTCAGGAGCTCCTCGCGTGCACAGCCAGCCCACGATAAAGTCCGACCCAGAATGATGTCACCGTGACGTCGGTTCAATATAGGCGTGGCCAGAATGTGGGTGTGGCCAACGGCGGCGGCTTCCCCGCCCCCCGCTGCCCCTCCCCGCAGGTTTCTCTCAACCCTCAGTGCGCATGCGCAGGCCGCGCGTCTCGGACATCGCCTTCAGCGGCCGTTGGCGACGCGGCGGTTGTGGCGGGAAAATTAATAAAAAAAACTTCTCCGAATAACCGCGACCTTTAACTACCCTCACGGATAATCCACACGGATCTCTGGACGCCAAGGCAAGACGATCAATGGAATAATCTCCGGTGAGAGACGGAGAGAGATGGGCAGGCGTGAGGGCGAGCCAGGTTCAACTTTGTTGAACGCTGAGCGCAGAGTGAATGGGGTTTATACTCTTTGGTTCTATTGGGTAAAGTCACGTAGGTGAAAATAAAATAACAATTTTCACCTACGTGACTTTACCCAATAGAACCAAAGAGTATGGATCCTAGCAGTCACGAAAGCTTTAAATCTAGAATTGAATGGGGTTTGCTTCACTCAGCACGCGGCTTGGACACTTCGGTGTGCAAAGTGTTGTCTGGTTGTGCCGTGTAAAGGAGGAGGACATTCAGTAAATGTCGTTGGTTTGTTAATGGGAGTGTGTGGCACGGTAATGGACTGGGTACGACTTACAACACAAGTTCTGCTCACATTGCACGCTAAGGGTTAGCACGGCGATTACTACGTGTGCATTTATTAGTTATTGTTCATGTTAAAAGTAGTATTGATTGTTAAGACAATGATGTTTAGTATTTGTAGGAGAATCATTTCAATATTGTACAGTATAGCATTGTCCTGCTGTGTGGCTTTCAGGTGGCGAGCATCAGTGCAGCAATATTCAGTACGTGGTTGTAATGTACTTCTATAGCCCCCTGCCACCAGTGCAGCAATATTCAGTACATGGTTGTAATGTACTTCTATAGCCCCCTGCCACCAGTGCAGCAATATTCAGTACGTGGTTGTAATGTACTTCTATAGCCCCCTGCCACCAGTGCAGCAATATTCAGTACGTGGTTGTAATGTACTTCTATAGCCCCCTGCCACCAGTGCAGCAATATTCAGTACGTGGTTGTAATGTACTTCTATAGCCCCCTGCCATCAGTGCAGCAATATTCAGTACGTGGTTGTAATGTACTTCTATAGCCCCCTGCCATCAATGCAGCAATATTCAGTACGTGGTTGTAATGTACTTCTATAGCCCCCTGCCACCAGTGCAGCAATATTCAGCACGTGGTTGTAATGTACTTCTATAGCCCCCTGCCATCAGTGCAGCAATATTCAGTACGTGGTTGTAATGTACTTCTATAGCCCCCTGCCACAAGTGCAGCAATTTTCAGTACGTGGTTGTAATGTACTTCTATAGCCCCCTGCCATCAGTGCAGCAATATTCAGTACGTGGTTGTAATGCACTTCTATAGCCCCCTGCCACCAGTTCAGCAATATTCAGTACGTGGTTGTAATGAACTTCTATAGCCCCCTGCCACCAGTGCAGCAATATTCAGTACGTGGTTGTAATGTACTTCTATAGCCCCCTGCCATCCATGCAGCAATATTCAGTACGTGGTTGTAATGAACTTCTATAGCCCCCTGTCACCAATGCAGCTATGTTCAGTACGTGGTTGTAATGCACTTCTATAGCCCCCTGCCATCAGTGCAGCAATATTCAGTACATGGTTGTAATGCACTTCTATAGCCCCCTGCCATCACCAAACTCACACTGACCAGCGTGGTGAAGTATGGTAAATAACCCCTCCCCCTGGGAGCTGCATAGCATGGGACAGCTGTCAGCCAGCAATGGATTTAAAAAGGAGCTGTACTCCGCACACATTCTTATTCAGGGTAGGGTAAGGAACTTGGAGGTTCGGTACGCATAATGTGCTCGGAAAGTATTGTATTCTGTATGTGTGTTGAACCTCTTTCGCATCGTACAAAGCCAACCGTGCTCTTCGGAGGTGCGATAATATATAAGTAGTCATACCACTGTAATACCACTTAATATTTAGCATTCATTGTATTAGTAGTACGGTAATTTTTTTATATGCAGGTGTGCATGCCAAACGTTAACCAATGTTAAATGTTAAGCCTTCTCTTTTGAATACAGTGTGTTTTAAACATGGAGTTGTCTCCAGCTAATTCTTAAATGTATATCATTCATAATGTAGTAGTAGGCAGGTAGTGCATTTATGACACTTCAATTGTACATAGAGCTTGCAGGTGTGATGAAGGAAACCATGGGAAAGGCTGGAATTTTTGTTGAAAAAAGGACAACAGCCACAGTAGCTTAAGAGACCTAACGCGAAGTGGTCGACACTGGCCCATGCGATCGCGTTGCGACAGCGGACCCACTTTCCGCACACAGCAGCTCCTCATGGTGCCCCCCATACCAGGACCAGTGGTGACCTGGTAGCCACAGCCATTCCTCTCCCTGGCCCCATCCGGTCCAGGCATCCCAAATCGTACAAAATGTACTGCAACGGTGGTGAGACAAACAGCCCTTCGGGCGACAGCACGGTGACGGACACAAGCCCTCGCGGCAGCCTGTGCAGCACGCTGCTCCGGACCGGAAGCGGGGGCTAGCGCAGCCCTGTGGTGTGCGGAGAGCAGTGCTGCTCGTAGGCGAGCGGTGCGCTGGACGCCTACATCGAGGACTTTGAGCAGAGCGGAATCTGTGCGTCACCGCCACCCAGGATACGTGCAGAGCACAGCACCGCGCAGCATGGCGGAGCGGAGACGCGCGGAGGAGAGGAGGATGCACAGTGTGGATGAGGGTGGGTTGCGCCTCTCGCCACGCGAGGAATCGCTCCGTGGTGCTTGCGCTCGAGTGGCTATCGAGTGTGCACGCGGTGCAATGGTATTGAAGCTATAGTAATAGGTTTTTACCCTTTTATCTGGCACAAAAACTGACACCTTTATACAAGGGATCATGTTTGCAATAACCACAACACAAGTAGTCAAAATGCAAACAAAAAAGACAACTCTGATAATATGCACTGTCCTTGAATTTGATTGGTCCACACCCGAGATGGCTTTTCTGAGATCCCAGTCTCCACTGGTGTTGGACTAGAAGACGCAAAAAGGCGTCTTCTTATTCTTAGCGTCTTCTTGTTTGCATTTTGACTACTTGCGTTGTGGTCATCGCAAACATGATCCCTTGTATAAAGGTGTCAGTTTTTGTGCCAGATAAAAGGGTAAAAACCTATTACTATATCTTGTTACTGGCAAAGGAGGTCTCATAAGGTATCGAAGCTAGTTGACTGGAGGGGGGATAATTGGAGAGGAGAACCCCATTTATTTGCTTGTACTGGGTGCTTGTCAATTATGCTATGCTATCATGAATGTAATGTAATTCCCCTAGAAAAAAACCCTTAATAAGGTCTAAAGATACATTTTCGTGAGAGTCCCACACTGGGATGCTTGGCAAATTCCATTAATGAGTTCATTTTATGTCAGAGAAAACTATCCACAGTAAGCACACGCATATGAGAGGATAGCATAGGTCTGAACAGATAGGTCGGTGCATGCATTTCTTTCTCCTGTCATCTTCCAGCAACTTCACTGATTATCGAGTTTGTAAAGTTTGTGAAATCTAAGTGATCCTCCAACCTTTGTGTCAAAATTTGCAGATCCTAGACTGGACACATCTGAAGTTTAAACAATAACAGCTCATGCACTGATTTATCCCATATTCTCACAAACTCCACAAACGGATAACATCATTAGTTACTGATGGTGCAAAGTAAGGCAACATTGCAGGATTGCCGTTCAGGGGTCAAGGAATCTAGGGGAGAGCAAATTCATTGTGTACCAGTAAAATGTCTGTGGGTCTTACATTGCAGGTGGCATGCTGCCTGTGGAGGACCTCATCTCGGGCACGTGCAGCCTCACTGCTGCGCTGCAGCGGTCATGGCTTATAGCCCGACGGTCAGTCTAACCACGGACCAGCTCCTAGAGGCGCCAGTTGACGGTTCCTCCAAGTCCTTGTTCCGCTCGCCTGGCGCCCACCGAGACCTCGCAGTGTCGCACAGAGGCAAGCGGTCATCTCTCGGGGTCACCGCGCACAGCCTCGGCGCATCATTGGTGAGGGGCAATAAGCCAACTGAACGGTTGAGCTCAACAGCGAGAAGCAACAAGGCCCTGATGCCATTAAATGAGTCGGCAAAGCCCAAAAATTATTTCTTTTCTAACCAGAAGAATGTTTTGTTGTACTTACGGAGCAGTGAAGCAACTAGGCGTGAGCACTTGCCGAACGGCGGCTGTGCGACAAGTACCTATCCCAGGTGGTTGACAAGCCAAAAGGATGAGCTGGATGTGTCGGGGATCACGAGCATTCCTGAGCTCAGGTACCCGGCCTGGCTGCGTGACTGCGATGTGGACTCCCAGACCAGCAGCCACGAGACGGATACCAGCACGAAGAGAGCAGGTGCCGCTCAGAGCCCGCAACGCAGACCAAAGTACCCAGAGTGGCTCAAAGATTTGGACATCTCCGGCCTTACGAATGTAGCCAACGAGGAGCCCGTGTCAGAGGACCTTAGATCCCTAGGTGTGTGTGTGTATATATATAGTCTGTATATAGCAGATGACATTTCATATGTTTTCAGGTACATATTCAGTCTTTTCTCACAGAGACGACTGAGCGGCCACCCATGTGGTTGTGACGTGCGATGCGTGATTCTTGATGCACAGCCTCATTGGAGGAGCTGCTGAGCAGGGCGCGCATGGAGTTGGAATCCCCCGGCTTGGAGGCCCCCTCCCCGGGCAGCTTCAACACGGACGTCTTCCTAGGGGCTGATCGTCCCTGGGAAAACCCCTCCACGCCATTGTGAATTTATCTTTATATTCACACTCACGCACAGCATAGAGGCTGCACCGCCTCTAAGTATGATGTCAGATTATGAATGTTATAAGCTAAGCAGGTAAGCCTGGTTATTACTTGGATGGGAGACTTTGGTAATAGCATATATTATAGATTTTGGCTGCTAGGTAACCAGGAGTTAGTAATACAGCAATGGAATCTTGAATCTATATCCGGAGTTTTGCATTTTACTCCCTCTGTTTTCACCGGGTTCTCCGATTTCCTCTCACATACCACTCGCTGATGAAATTTGCAAAATATCACTGCCAAACCCGCCTGAGACTTGGTGAGATTTTTCTGGCTTCCACCATGATAATAAGTCAACCAAGTAATTTTCTCTCAATCGTGTCTCTTCTCAGGGCCGTGTACCACCTGTCGCGTCTGAAAGAGCTGGTTGACACCATCAAGGAGAACAGGGATGGCTGCATTTTAAGGCGGTGGTCGAGGTTTGTACTCAGAAGGATACGTTCGCTTGGTCCTGCTAATTCATGGTTGTTAAACATCAATGGTACTTCAGGTGCTGTGGTGTGAATCGCAATTACTTGTGAACTTGTGAGGCCCATGGGGCACAGTAATTGCCCTGTTAATGGAAGTGCCACAACAAAGTATTGGAAAAATGTGATGAAGTTCGTTCAGGGTTGGAGTTAGTGAATGGTTGCAGCAGTATTTTGCACAGCAAATCCATGCAGACTCAAATGTCACTTGAAAGAGAACGGATATGTGAAAAATATTGTGAGCACAACTAAACTTATTTTGGTTTTAGCCATTCTGGAAGGAGACTACTTTATTGGAAACATACATGCTAGTATTTGTGTAGTTATAAACATTTGGGAAATCACTGTAAAGTACATTTGCTTATTTAGATTGCACTATGCCTGTATTGTAAAATTTCAGAACCTTTTATGTAACTTGTAATCAATAAACCAAAGTTGCATATTGTATGCAACCCATGACTTGGATTGTTTTTATCATGTCTTGTTTAGCATGGTTGGTTATGTACAGTGTGAAAGAAATTCAACATACATTAAATATTTTCTGATATTTGAATGTTTATATTGTACATGTATGTTTATTTTTCAATAAATCTGAGACAAAGGCTTATACACATGGAATTGAAAATATTCCGCTATGATTTGTATTTCTCAAGTATTTTAAGAAAAGTCAGCGAGTCTCGTGACATGTCTTCACATTTGGGGGTGATGATTGTGATGGATATCCAAGCATTAACCTGCTTACATTCCTAGAGTATGTAAGGTGAATTTGGGCATTCTGGGTGATTGGGTTTTAGGCCAAACACAGGCAGATGGTTGGGGATAGATGTTTTCAAGCATCTATTAATTATTCATCGGCATGTACTATCTTACTATGATGTAAAGTTCAAAGACATGGTTCATGAAGGGAATGGAATAAAAACTCAACTGTGCACAAGTATGGAGGAATTAATACTTGGAATTCAATGCAAAGATCTGGCCATATGGCGTTTACTGGGCACCAGGGTTGCCAAACAACACATGAAAGATGTGTATCAGGCACAGCCTCTGCATTATGAAAAAAATATCACTTCCTGAAGAAGTGCATTTTGCTTCTCCTGTCTTAGGTCAACGGCGTGTGTGCAAACTTTCCACTGCGGTTGCCGCTGCTGGACAGCAGTCAGCGCTGTGTCACTACACTTGTATGAACACAAGAATTACATAATCATGTCTACACTTATATGTAATGGGCTGAGATAGGCGCACACAACTTCTTGGGAGGCAACACTATTTATTAACACCAACACATTACACTTAACATAAATTTCGATTTAAAGCTTTCGTGACTGCGGGCTAACACCAATCCCGAATATCCGCCCCCACAGCCCTTTAAATAATCTCCAATACAGCCCCCCAATCGGCTATGCGTGTATGAGTGACGTCCCTGCCCTCTAACCCCCGACCCCCCCGTCCCGCGCGTGCGATTGGTGTGTCGCTCTAAAACTGACTCCAAATCCCCGCCCCGCAGCCCTTTAAACAATCTCCATTGCCCGGCATCGGCGGCAACGCGTGTGCGAAGGACGTCATTGCCCTCTGACCCCTGACCCCCCGTTCAGTTCGTGTGAGTGGTGCGGGGGGTTGTGTGAGCGGAGACGTCGCGTTTGAGTGGCTGAGAAGCGACGGATTGATTCCAGGCAGCCACGTGCCAGCCCCGAGCTATGCCCCACAAACAGGACCCGCGGACCCGAGGGGCTGCGGCGCGAGGAGAGGAGCCGGAGAGCGGCAGCCCTCTCACCGCGAGCGAGGAGTCGAGTAGCGGCTGCTCTCACTCGAGCGAGGAGTCAGGAGCCCGCAGCCCTCCCGAGATCAGCCCTCCCCCGGGGGGGGGGGAGCCGGGGGCCCGCGTCCCCCACAACTGACAACCTGTGTACCAACTGGCCGAGCGAGAGTTTGTGTGTATTTGAGCGCAATCGTTTCAGTGTTTAGCTCAGTGGTTCTTAACCTTGTTGGAGGTACCGAACCCCACCAGTTTCATATGCGCATTCACCGAACCCCTCTTTAGTGAAAAATAAAATGTGATTTTTTTTCAAATTCAAGACATAGATATGTTTTTTACTGGTACACAAAATGAGCCGTGCATGAACATTACCTTGTTCAAAGAATAAAACCAACACAATGCATAAACTCACAACAAATTACATACCTGGAAATCAATGTGACTTCTGCTGTTGCCGTTGAGAGATCAGTTCAGATATGCGTGGCTTCACCTTGGCAAGTGCCACTCTCATGTTATTTTCACAGCAAAGTCTGTTCCTTTTCTTCGTTTTTATGTCCAGCATCCTCGAAAAGGATTGCTCACAAAGATATGTTGTAACAAATGGTATAAAAAAATCCAGGGCTTTCTTAGCAATAACTGGATACTTGTTCATTTGTCGACACCAAAACGTTGAGAGCGTTGTTGTTCTAAAGAGTTGCTGTTGAACCTGGCTCTGCTGAATTTCAATGATTTCGTCGAGGAATTCATCATTGACATCTGCTGTTTCAACAGCAAACGTGAACGGCTGTCTCACCCATGCTGGATATGACTCTCTTGTAGGGAAATATCCGTCGAGAGACTTTGCAAGCTCATCTAAGTGCGTGGCAATTGTTTGCTTCAGTTCCGTGGATACAGAAATATCTCCGATTCCAGACACATCTTCGATCTTACTTGCACAGTCGTCCAGAAGCGGGAAGTTTGCGAAGTTATTGTTCTCTGTTCGTCGTTTCCATAACGGTAGCTTTTTTTGAAAAGCCTTCAGGTGTTCTTCTGCTTCCATGATATTGACTCCACCACCCTGCATCTGCTGATTGAGATGATTGAGAGCTGCGAATATATCAGCCATGTACGCTAAAATGAGAATGAACTCAGGATTTTTGAAGCAATCTGCATGGCAGTGTTGGTGCTCTTGCAAAAACAGGGCTAATTCCACACGCATGGCAAAAACACGATTCAGCACCTGTCCCCGGGATAACCACCGAATATTAGAATGGAGCAGAAGTACCTCAAATTCAGAGCCCATTTCTTTACACAGCTCACTGAAGATGCGGTGCCTCAGAGCACTTTTTCGCACATAGTTCACACATTCCACCACAGTTTTTAATACTTCTGCCATTTTTGGAGGTAAGATTTTTGTTGCCAACGCATGCCTGTGCAGAATACAATGCGTCACAATGATGTGTGGTGCATCGGCCTTTACTAGCGCACCAAAACCAGACTTTCTTCCCAGCATGACTGGAGCTCCGTCCGTACAAACTGCAGAAACCATATCCCATGAAAGATTGTTGTCTCTGAAGAAGTCATCCACAAGCTTCTTCACATCGGCTGCCTTCGTTGTTGTTGTAAGAGGCTTACAAAATAAAAACTCTTCTTTTATCATGTCGTCTTTCACATAGCGTACAAAAACAGCAAGCTGGCTTAGATCAGAAACGTCTGTGGTTTCGTCGAGTTGAAGGCTGAATTTTGCCGGGCTTGAAATCAGATCCGCGACTACTTGAGCCAAGATGTCTTTACTCAAGTCTTCTATTCTGTCACTGACGGTGTCATTTGAAAGGGGAATTTGGGATAATTTACCTTCGGCCGCTGTTCCGAGTATCAGATTCGCCATCTTTAATGCAGCTGGTTTCACAAGTGTTTCACCAATGGTGTGTGGCTTGCCCTGCTTTGCGATCAGGTAAGCAACTTCGTACGATGCTGTCAGGATCGGTTTGTTAACAGGTACAAATCCAAGAGCAGGCAGAGTGGCCCTTTCATCGAATCTGGCTCTCTTCACCCTGAATTCAGCAAGTGTTGTGTTCTTGTATTCCCCGTCTCCATGCAGCTTCAAGAAGTGTTCCTTTAGTTTTGCCGGTGCAAGACTAGAGTTGCTCAACTTGGCGTTGCAAATCATGCAGATAGGACGCTCACTCCCATCACGTTCCGTGATACATGAGAATCCATGTTGTACATATTCGTCCGACCACTTTCTTCTTTTGCCCGACATAGTTAGTATGGATAAAATATTAAAGAAATCACACGACGTACGACAACAACAGTCACATGTTGACTACTGAGTACGCACTAAATTCCCCGCAGCGCTGATTGGCCAAGCAGTGTAGCATGATCATCTGCAGCCAGTGATGGCCAAGCGGGCCGTGTGTGTCATCACAAATTTACACAATAATTCAAGTGTGTCCGGACCTCCGTGGCGGGGGCTCTGCCGAACCCCTGAGATCGACTCACCGAACCCCTGGGGTTCGATCGAACCCAGGTTAAGAACCACTGGTTTAGCTGTACCAGGGAGTTTGGTGCAGCAGAGTGTTTCGGTGTAGCAGGGTGTCCGGATTGTGCCGGCACACTACCCTTCTATCCATAATGTCGTAGGGTGAGCTCCATTAAACGTTAACTCGGACCCCAACCTGTCAAAGCGCCTAATCTCGGAACGTGGTTCTCAACCTCTTACCTCACCCATGCTACGTACCTTTGAGACGTCCTGCTTTTACAAATGTTGATGAACTGGAGGGCAAAGGTCTGGAGGACCCCACATGGAGTCTGGTTTCTCACACCCCAGCCTCCTGTGACATTTCTGGAGGCTTCTCTGGAATCTTTGTCCCATTTATTGAGTGCAGATTTGGCTTACTTCTAGCTTCATCCCAAGACGTCATCCAGTTTGGAAATACCCGAAGGTTGTGGGAGTCGCCCCGTGCTTCAGTTTCTTTCCAACCCTCGCAATGGCCGGTTGCTCACCAGCCGGAAATCTTTTGCTGCTTACACCACGACCGAGGTGTTGAGAGCAGCCGTCTCGTGGCTGGTCGGCAATGGAGATGGTATTGTCGATTTGGGGAGCGTGAGTCTGTGGCGCTGGTGGTGCTGCTGTCACGGAGGCGACACGAGTTTAGGAAATTCAGTTTTGTGGGTTTCCTGTAGCGAGCACTGAAAGATCCTCCCTTCCTCTTTCTCCACCCTTGTCTCTGCTGTCTCCATGTCCCCGTTCAACTCTTTCTACACCGCTTTCCTTGAATGTGCAGCTGCCTTTACGGCCTCCCCTCTCCCCTTCTCTCCACCTCCAACCCATCTCCGTCGTAATCTCCTCCCCTTTGTTCAGGCTCTTCCCTCTCTTCCTCAGTCTATGGATGGGGTTATTGTTTATCGGGCTCTTATACAAAAAATTGAGCTTATTTTAGCCTTTGAATAGGATTTTCTGTTTTCTTTCGGTAGCATGTTGCGTACATAGGGAAGATCGAGCCACGCCACCGGTTCCCATTATCAAAATCTTTGTCAACTTGTCTCCCTCGGTAGGAATGCCTTTCCTTCTCCAGCAAGCAATTGTCTTCTCTCTCTCCTCCGGTATTTCTTCCGATGCGCTTTCTTAATCTCGCTTGCTGTGTGTATCGGCTCTATCATTCAACAAGGGTAAATTTAAAAAAATGCTTTTTTTTCCTCCACTGCTTTACCACTATACCTCCTGAGTGGGTACTCGGAGTTTCATCTAATGTACTATTTGATGAGTCGCTTCCACACAGCAGAAAGGCGGTAGCTATCCGAACTGTAAAATTTTTTCCAATTTCGATAGATTCTCGAATTATTCTTGGGCAGTAGTAGCTAGTTTTGCACAGAATTTCAACATTAAAATCAACTGAGTGTCCTTGTTGGCACGTGTGTTCTGCTACTGCTGAACATGGGTGCCAACAAATAATACATTATTTAAATGCATGCCTATAAAGGGCAGCATACTTCAATAGGGATTAACATTGGTACGGCTATTTTAATACACAATAGACAGGAAGGACAAGATCAAAGGGCTCTCATAATGCACGTTGACTCGGTAATCTCCCCCCCCCCCCCCACTTTGCGTGAGAGTGCCACAAATCTGGCTGTCGCCTGATGAAGCTAGTTGTAATTACTGGCAAAACGTCGTACTCCGATTGTAAATGTTGTGGCTTGGCTCTCCAAAGTACCAGTGACGAATTGGCTTGTTCTGTTTCCGTGACAACCCTACTAGTTGGCTGTGTCGAGTGGTGGCGGGTTTTAACGACACGTTTATATATGTATGCGATCCAATCCAAAAAACACCTCTATGGATGATATTGGGCACGAAAGCCTACATGTTAAACCAAAATTTAAAATATATACAAAATAACAATAATTTCTAGTTTTCCTCATTCACATCGTGATTCGTATGAAAAGACATGAGATGATTGAGACATGTTAAATCATAAACGTATTTATTAATATATATACAGATAGTCCTCGACTGCAATGTCCTTGTCCACGTGCAAACAGAGTTAGGATAGCAGCCTCCTTTAAAAGTCAGAGTAGATTTATACGCTGTAGAAGACAGTTGACGAATCCTCGTTGCTTGATTCCTCCTCGGATCCCTTCAGCAGTGAGTCGTCACCAGTCTTCTCTGCCTGCTCATTCTCCATGTGGCACCGCTGGGGTGGGTGCAATACGCCAGGAGACTCCTTATGCAGCGAGCAGCGAAGCAGGCCCATCTCTGCCTGCTCATCCTCAACGTGGAATTGAGGCGATGGCGGTGAGCTGGGGGCATCGGTGAGGAGGGTGTTACGGAGACGGCCCAGCTCTGCCTGCTGCAGAATCGTCTGTACGACGAAGCGCTCGCGGCGCATGCAGGCGCGCACATGGGATGGCGTGTCCGGGATGATGTATGCAATGCAGGCCTTCGTGAGTAACACCACGTGCTGCACACGTCCACACACAGGTAAAGGATTTTCAGTTTCAGGATTTGCATGTAAAGGGTGCTTACTAAATATAATATGGCAGCATCTTAAAGTGCTTTACATCTCAGGTCAACTATTCCGGGGACCTGAAGCCTAGGATATTATATTGTTACGTCGTGTTTCCCAATTAAATTAAGTCATTTGAGTAATTTTTGAACATTTGGCAAATTATACCGAGGCACTTTTTGAATTACTTAATGGGTTTTTTACGTTCACTATGCAGCAGGCAACATTTATGATGTGCAGTTAATGCACCCACAGTATTCACCTGGGCAGCCGCAAATTACCGCAACAATCAGCAAACACTTACACTCGGCCATGTCACCACTACAAAGATTCCCTGTGTAGCCTTTCACAGACTGAGACAAGTGCATCTATGAAGGGTGGCACAGTGCCTGCGGGGGTGGTGTGCACCTTTATCTCGCCAGTGATGATTTTCACACACTTCATCAAGTACTCATTTTAAGACAGAATCAACTTAAGGGAAGCTCAACACTGGTTCTAATATTTTCCACTGTTGTTGGCTGTGGCCAGAAATAGTACTCCGGTCACACAGGATTGGTAGCGCGGTTCACGAACAACTACGCAGCCGCTCCCCTTCCCACACGCACACATGCTTACGTGTGACAAATGTCATAAACAACATGGATCGTCTGCTGCATGATGACAGAGCGTATTGTATTACCACTATTATTTGTGATCTCAGAAATACTGTGCAATTGTGAGGTGTAATAGCATTACTGGCATTATCTGTAATGACCCATTGACAATGATCACGGTTTGCTCTGCTGACCTTAACAACTGCTCACAGATGAGTCTATACGATGGTGCAGTAGTGTAAGGCTTTGCACACTAGACTTGCAATCCAGAGGTCGCGGGTGTGAATTGATCTTTGATCGTGGCAGTGTAAACAATGGTGAAAGTTTTTTTTTACATTCCACTGCCTCTATCCACCTAGCAGTGTAAATGGAATACATCCAGTCAATTGGTCGGCTGAGTTTGGAGCTGTTCAGTGCGGGAACTCCCAGCTCTTCCCAAGACGTCTGACCAGTGTGGAAGAGCAGTTCAAATACATCTTAAGGGTCTCTCTTGAGCTCCCTATAGCAGGAGCCCTTTTGCCATCAGTGACATGAGCAAGTAATTGGAGGGCTGTACCTTTATCTTTCAATGGGTTTATGAATGTGTGTGTGTGCATGTTGATGTGTACCTGCATGGCAATGACGAAGGCCAGCTTTGCCGTCAGTACTTGCCAGTACTGCTTGGTGACGGAGTAGGCTTGGGGATGATCCGGCGGGTAGCGATAACTTGGATACCTACACACATACAACCACAAGCACGCATGGACTATATTGAGCAAAGTGCCTCGAAAGTAGAGTTGGCGCTAAATTGAACAAGTGGTTGTGTACAAACGGTATATGCGTTCACAGCCCTTTAAAAAATCCGCTTCTGAAAGAGGGCCTTCCCACAACGTGCAGCTTGTGGGGGCTCTATTGACCATGGTTCACGCTGGTCCGTACCAGGTTGGTGAAGGTAGGGAGTACAGATAATGGGAGAACAATATAGCACAACTATAAATTTTTCTGAACTACCCACTGCTGACAACCTAGCTCCAAAGTCGCCTACTGCACCTGCATTGTGCATGGTGTTCATCAATCTAAGCACGAACAAGGCTCAAGCCTGCTTGACTTCCGGAATCTAATATTAGCTGTATTCGTGGTGATTTGGTCATAGTCAAGTAAGGTTATATTAAATATCGATCAATATGGTTATATTGATTATAGTTGTGTATGCCAGCAATTCAAAAACGTTACAGAAAAGGGTTGGAAGATCGCATCAATTTCCTAACTAACTGTGCTGTGAGGAGACCAGAAGATGGCTGTAGAGCAAGTGGTTTCATGTCTGTGTGGACCTTTAAGCTTCATTTCATTACCATGGGTTCTCCAGGACCTCTTATTGCATCCCACATGCATAAAACCACCTTAAACTGGAATCCCAATGCACGGTCTTCCTGAAAAGGGATCTTGAGACTCAATTAAGCAGTTGTGGATTGATAGATAAATAAATAACATTACTCTTTAGCAGGGTAACAATGAGCTATAATTTATATCAATCTATTATTATATTTCTCTAAGTGGGACTTTGGTTGTGAAGCCATCCCACCCGTACCCACTGCTCCCCCCCTCCAATTCCCCCCCCCCCACCCCCTTTACTGTCCCCGCCCACCACGCACACTCCTCCCCCAACCCTACCACAACCCCTTACTTCCCAACTAAGCCAAACCCTGTGTCCAGGGTAAGGGGCAGGGCCTAAACAGAGGTGGGGCCTAGGGGAAGTGTGGGTCTTAAAAGGAAAGTCACGGAGTGAAAAGAGGAAGAAAACGAGACTAATCAGGAAGGGGCGGAGCCAGGAGGACGCCACACCCAGAAGGATGTCGCATCTACCTGGACAACACACCCAGAGATCAGTGCATCACATTCGCAGGGACGGCACCCCCGATAGCTGGGCATGACACTGAATGGCACAAACCTGCAGGTTGTGTGGAATGCCGGATCAAACCAGGCTGGCAGGATGTTGGGATGATTTTGCTCCTTGAAGTCGCTGATCTTGAAAATTGAAAGGCTGTCCTCCGTGTACCCATGCATTGTAGGCGAACCTGTGCCATACTCTGCTGAGTATCCATAATAATACACCAGGCGTGGGATGATGTCCGTTGTGAACGCCAAGATGCATGACTGTGGAATTAGCATACGGAGGCACAGCGATAGCGGTCACTTAGCATGCAATGATTTGACCAAGGCTTCTGAACATCTTACCTTGGCAATTACCTTGGCAATTACATTAATTTTCACAAATACAATTTGGGGGGTTGCTGCCAGAGTGAAATGGTTACCATATAAGGACTTGCAATCTGGCAGTCGTCAGTTCAGTCTCCTGACACAACAGTTGAAGCAATGGATCATTTTCTTAAATCTCCCCCACCTCTGTCCAATTAGCAATATAAATGGGTTCATCACTGTTTTAGCGCAGGTAATTCCACATCTTACAACATGTCTGGTCATCATGGAAGAGTAGGCCAAATACCGTGTAGAGGGGTTCTCTAGAGCTACCTTTAGTTGAGGCCCTTCTGCCAGCAGTGACATGAGCAAGCAATTGCAAGGCTTTACCTTTTGCGATTTTGGGAGAGAGTGGATAGGAGCGGTGGTGCAGTGATTCGTGCACTGCACTTTGAATTCAGCACACATGCAATTGACTTCCAGCTACGACTAACATCAGTGACGAGTGATACCCGAACCGCTCCTGGTTCCCCACTACACCTCTTCTCAAACCTGCCAGGACCAGAATGGTGAAGTATGGTAAAAAGAACCCACACGGCTAACATGACATGTTATGTCACTCATAAGATGGGATATTGAGCGAGAAAGCGAGCGGACAATCTGGCGACTTACATTGGTGATTACAGAGAGGGTGGCAACGATACTCAGAATGTCGGCCCAGGCTCCAATTCCTCTTGCTTGCGAAACCACAGGCCTCCTCATCTTTGTTACGAGCTTCCACGCGTCGACCCGCACTTCGATGATGTTGTTGAGCAGTGCGAGCAATGGCGCAAGTGGAAATGATGCCACGAAGAGAGTGACAAACCCGAATTGGATAACTGGGGTATATTTTGAGAATGGGTAGGGGGGCAAGGATAGGATAATGAGTGAAACAGGATATAGACATACACTCTTAATGCTGTTATGTTGTGATTACTTTAAGCAAACAAAACATGTTTTCAATGCATTGAATGTGTTTTAGTCAAAGGAGACCCCAAAATATGGTCACATTTTCGTGTCATTTGTTCACAAAATTATCGTGTCCATTACATTGGCCACTAAGATGCGATCAGCCACTACCATCTTTAATGCTCAGCTCTGGTTCACCTGGGTTTCTTTTGCACCATTTTCCACCACTAGGTGGCTATAATAACTAGATCACATCCTGTATTGAGGACTCCATTAACCGTACCACACATTTTTAGGCATATGCACTGTGGCTGAAAAGCCAACAAATCACAGCAGTTAACCACAGTGGACATGATGCACAAGAGTTTTAAATAAATAGTAAGGGGGAAAAACGTCAATCCAAGCTGACCAATGTAGCTGCATTGGTTAGCAGACAAGAGGAGCAAATATGTGCTCCTATTGTTTCTAAAACTTAACTCCGTACATATGCACATACGCGCATGCTCAAAGACAATTGTGTTACAGTATATCCATAGATTGGTGCCTATGGCCAAATCACCCAGTATGCGTCAGATTTAATCAGATCCCAGAAGTTAAGGAGAGCTGAGCCTGAAAATTGGTTGGATGGGTGACCATGCAATAGTTATTGTGGGGTTGTGAGCAGCAGAGGACAGTGCAGAAAATTACATTGTTGTATTGTACATCTAAGCTCTTACATCTGTGCTCCCTGCCTTCAACAACCCGAAGTGTGGGTAATTTCCCTCCCACAACAATGTCCGACTGATACACAGGGGCCGTACACACGTGCCTATATAATCAAATGATACCCAATTGTGTGTTTTTTTTATAATAAAGTAAAACGCGTTGACTCCGTAGTGTGATCCTCTGAGCTCATTGTACCCATCTCGAGGTATTCATCAAAGAGTCCAAGTGGGCACTGGGGCTGTAGGTCCAAGTGTTTGCTGGAAGAAGTGTTTGGTAACTGGATAAGACCATCAATGAGAAGCCAGTTGAATCGTGGTTCGGTGACAGAAAACCCAGAGTTTCACGGTTTAACCCAACATCCGAGCAGCACCACATCAGATCTCTAGACTCCTCAGCGCAGGCATACAGATATGGTCAACATATGCGTACATTAACTAATTTGTGAAATTATGAATTACATCCAAATGAAATGTAGTGTGTGCATTACTAGGACGTACCTAAAGGTGCCAGGTTGGATTCATCCACCTTGGGGATGCTCTGCTCCACGTAGCCTCCTGCTTCCGTGCAGTCCATCCTCTTGATGTCCGAATTCTGGCTGTTGCTACTGCTGCAATTGGTGACACTGGTGGTGGTCTTCTTTCTTTTAATGGACTTAGGTCTACTTCGCTTTTCCTTCTTCTTCTGCTGCAAGGTCATCAACACTTTCATGCTCGTAAAAGGATCGAGAGCAGCGTATGGTTTATTCTCACTGACTGGTGAATCAGTTTGTTGATGTGGAACTAGGCCAAAGCATTCAAGAAATTTGGATTTCATGTCATTTATCTTAACGCCGCTATCTTTTGTCGAAGTGTAATCATGTTCAGGCTTCGGTCTGTACAAGAACTGTGCGTGAAGACTTTCATGAGTTTTCAGGATTTCAATAGGACTTAAAAATCCGCAGACTTAGCACACCTCATAGGGCGATGGTGGATTCAACACCGCATTGGCAAAACTGCCGTTATTCACCAAACCTGGTGCACCCTTTATCATATAATCCTTTTCATGGGTCTTCATGTGCCTTTTTAATTTTCCTGGCTGATTAAACCTTTGTCCACATATGCCGCACCATTGCTCACGGGTCTCCTTATGCGTTCTTACGTGGGCTTCTACGCACCATGCCAGTTGGATTTTTTTCCCACAGACGTCACAAGAGATGAGTTTTTTAGCTCTTGTAACTCTACCGGATTGAGGTGGGGTTGAGACGGGTGCTGGTGAAGTGCCATCGATGGTGAAGGCAATTCTCCCAGCACCACCATGACTCGCAGCGGAGTTGCTCTCGCACATCTGAAACAAAAGACAAAGGTCACGCGCATGACACCCGTGTCACGAGTGTACTCGCACAGGCATACTTAAGGTGACATAAGATTCATATATGCTACAACTCATTATACCAGAACTCCACAATATTGCAGTTCCTATCATGTACGATTTTACCCTCTTATCCACCCAAGTAATATTTTGTTTCTAAACAACAATGACTAACTACCTCCATTTTCCTAATGTTACCCACCAAATAGGTATTTCTGTATATACACACCAACAATATAATGATTGCACCACACGTTCACTCCACTATTCACAACACTCTGACTCACAATCTCCATGTAAGATTGTAATATCATTTCTGTATGAGGGCCCGTCAAGAAGTTTTGGGAATGGACACTTTTTTACAAACAACTGCGTAAAATAGTCTTCATTAAAAGTACAGGATAGTACTACTAATGGCACTTATAAGGGAACGTCATTATCTCTCATGCTAATTATTACAATGTTAACTAGTTACCCAGGAAAGCTTCATTGCGTCTAAGTACTGCATTTTCAGAAAGGTCCCATTGCATTGAGATGTTTGCGTGAGTGGAACCCAGAGAGACCCCACCTTGCATATTGCGAAATAACACAACTCCACACAGATGGATTCAACCCACAAGCTCAAAGCATCCCCTGTTCAACAAAGTACTCAGTGTAATGTTTAATATAATTTATTTGGTAATATACAGTATCGTAATTGTATAGTGAATCTACAGCAGTGAGGTATACAGTAGGGTTGGTAAAATAATACATAGTGTAATATTACAAGTTTAATATTATTATAATCTAACGTATAGGGTAGTGTATAGTAACGCAGTGTATAATTCAATGTTGTGGTCTGTCTATGGCAGTTTATAATAAAAAATATTATTTGGAGGCATATTATAATATTTTTTGCGACATAGAAGTGTAATGTATAGTAACTTATTGTTAGTAGCTCAGCTTAGTGGAGAATATATTGAGTACATTGATTATATTGATGTATATTCTTAGTTTTTTCGGTAAAGTCACGTTGAAGAGAAACAAACAAAATAATATAATATATAAAACAATCAAAATTCTCACGACGTTTCGACCATAACTCAAACGGTCATCTTCACGACGTTTCGACCATAACTCAAACGGTCATCTTCAGGTGTGAAGATGACCGTTTGAGTTATGGTCGAAACGTCGTGAGAATTTTTATTGTTTTATATATATTATATTATTTTGTTTGTTTCTCTTCAACGTGACTTTACCGAAAAGACTAAGAATATGAATTACTGCAGTCACGAAAGCTTTAAATCAAAATTTATATTGATGTAGTTTATATTTAGGTCTTTCACATCGGTTTATTGTATGATAATTGGGTAGTTGCAGTTCTTTAGCGTCAATATACTAAATGCCTCTGTTGATTTGTAAACTCTGACTTTAACATAGCTACTTCTGTCACCAGTTACATGCTAATTCCTCACATTAACATCATGCTAATCTCCCAGTTACATGCTAATTTCTGACTTTAACATCCTGCTAATTTATCACATTAACACAGCTACTTCAATGCTAAATTCTTCTGTTGATATGTAAACTCCTTTGTCAAGGAGCTCTGCTCCTCCCACCCAGCTTAAAATACGCTGCCAAGCTTTGCAGTGTTCATTGGAGCGCTGTCTTTCCGACAGTTCTGTTTCTTCACCTGAGGAAGGCTACTTGTGTTGTGGCCAAAACGTCGTGAGAATTTTATTATGTTTTGATTTTATTATGTTATTATTTCCCTTCTACGTGACTTTACCGAAAGAACCAAGAAGATGAATCCCTGCAGTCACGAAAGCTTTAAATCGAAATTTATTCAAATCAAGTTGTTTTATTTTTACCACAGTACTTTATGGAATCCTCAAGAATTAATGCATTTTTATAAGTATTAAACTATACTTGAAGATGTGTCAGAATATAATTCTGCAGATGCAAGCACAGGCAAACTCGTATCTGCATATGCAAGTTTCTGGGCCTCCTCACTTCACCAAACCCGCATTGACCGGCATGGTGAAGTATGGTTAAACAACTCCCACGAACGACATGGTGTGGGGGAGGCCTCTATCAAACGCTGGATCGACAAAGGGCTGATACATGTCACGACATTGTACGTTAAGACCGTTCTCTCGTCAGCACAAGCCGTCTATGTGGACAATAGAGGGCACGACACACATGTACACGATGTTTGTGTGCGTATATTCAGCGTGTGTATCACGTAATAATTATATAAGGTCGCGATTATGCTCAAAACGAACCAAATGTATAACATCACGAATAACTTTGGAGGTCTCCAGAGCCTGAACAATATTTGAAGTAGACACTGACCCTTGTCACGAGTTCTTATGAACTATAAACTAAACTATAAACTATTTATATTTACCAGGTAAGGCCCACTGAGCTATATAACTCTTATCAGAAGCGACCTGGACACAAATGATAGCTCAACAAAAGTGGCTTATCATGTGGACATTTATAGCAGCCAAGTACTCTGAACTCACGTTTCTAAATGTGGAGGGGAAAACCGAAGGACCAGGAGAAGAATCTACGCGACCACAGGGGAAAAAAATAAACAAATACAGAGCAGGCGTCAGGGTCTGGATGGAACCTCCACGCTGCTGTAGGCCTGGCGAGGTAGTTAACATCTCGACACCGCGGCGCCCCTTATTAAAAGCTTAGCCATGTCTAGCAAGGTTATTGACTCATTTCACTCGACTCACGGCACCACAAGTAATGTATTAAACAAATAAAACAATAATAAAGTAGAGAGGCGCTACTTACATTTAACAATGTTGTTGTTAACTTTAAAAGGAGCGCGCTTCTCTCTGGCTTGCAGTCCGGTGATCGCGGTCTCCTTTGCGATTGGTCAGCGCAGGCGTCACCCAGGGTGACACTCCACGTCCCCTTTGTTATTGCACGCCCCCACGTAGGCTCGAGACTCCTCCTCCCACTTCCTGGATAAGCCACGCCTGTCGCGGCTGTGCCCCGCCCACTGTCGTGCAAGCCACGCCCCCGCGGATCGGGCCAAGCTCACCCCACGGTGAAAGCCCCACATCCACAATCGGAATCTTTATTTACAGGCAGTCCTCGACTTACGAACGCCCAAATTACAAACAGCCGCCCTTCAGAACCAACTGGCATGAAATATACATTATTTTATATCACCTGAAAACGCGAACTCGCGCTTGTGAGTAAGTGCGCGTGAGTGTGAGGAGGGGGCACAGGTGGTGCATCAGCCAGTCATCTCAGTCATCTCAGTCAGTCGACCAGTGGCACCCTTGGGTCTGCCCCGTGACCTCATGCCAGCGGGCGTTCGACACTTGACGTGGCCTCAAGGTGCACATGGCCTGGCACAAGCGTCGTGGTGACGTCACCGACACTTAGTGGCGAATGGCGGTTGTTGTTGTGAGACAGTGAGAGAGTGTGAGGTCGACTCAGCCTCAGATGAGTTCCTGGTGCGGTGTGGAATGAACATCGCTACTGGGGGAGACAAAGGCGACCGTGGAGGCGAATCCTCCAGGTGCTCACCGACACACTCACCATGCAACTCACCAACATCACCAACCCAATCACCTCTCAAATCACACCGGGCAGCATCTGCACGCCACGTTGGTGGCCGGCAGGTGGCAGCATCTACACGCCGTATTCTTGGTTATGTCGGTAATGTCACGTCGATAGAAAATACAAATAATTAAATAAAATTGAAAATAATAAAAGCTTTTATTATAAGCTTTTATTATAAGCTTTTATTATTATTTTCAAAATAATAAAAGCTTTTATTATTTTCAATTTATCATTTGTATTTTTTAATTTAAAATAATTAAAAATTTTTTTTTTATTAAATTCGATTATTTTATTTTCAAATCTACGTGACTTTACCGAAAGAACCGAGAATATTTTTCGATTTAAAGCTTTCGTGACTGCAAAGATTCATCTTCTTTGGTTCTTTCGGTTAACGTCACGTAGAATGAGAATAAAATAATAAATTGATAAAATAAAATAACAATAAAATTCTAACGACGTTTCGGCCTGTGTCATTTTATTTTATTATTTTATGCTCATTCTACGTGACTTTACCGAAAGAACCAAGATTATGGCGTGTAGATCCTGCCATCTGCCGGCCACCAACGTGGCGTGTAGATTCTGCCAATTGAAAAATGAAAATAATAAATTGAAAATAATAAGCAAAAATCCAGATTCATATTCTTGGTTCTTTCGGTAAAGTCATGTAGATTTAAAAATAAGCAAATAAATTTAAAACAAAATAAATCGGAAATAATAAAAGCTTTTATTATTTTCAATTTATTACTTTTATTTGTTATTTTTAAATTGACATAATCTACACGCCGTATTCTTGGTTCTTTCGGTAAAGTCACGTAGATTTGAAAATAAAAATAAAAGAATTAAATGAAAAATCATGAATTGTTATTATTAAATTTTGATTTAAAGCTTTCGTGACTGCAGGGATTCATATTATTGGTTCTTTCAGTAAAGTCACGTAGAAGGGAAACAATAAAATAATAAAAATATTTGAAAAAATATTGTTAAAAATGTTACTTTTCTTTTATTATTTATATTTTCTATCTACGTGACTTTACCCAAAGAACCAAGAAAATGGCGTGTAGATTCTGCCAATTTAAAAATACAAAAAAATAAATGGAAAATAATAAAAGCTTTTATTATTGTCAATTTATTATTTTAAAATCAAAATTTTGTTTCATTTTTTTTAATCTCTGTGACTTTACCGAAAGAACCAAGAATATGAATGTGGGTTTTTTGCTTTAATTATTTTCAATTTCACACTTTTTATTTGATTTGATTTTTTTCTATCAACGTGACTTTACCGATAGAACCAAGAATATGGCGTGTAGATGCTGCCAATTTAAAAATTAGAATAGATTGAAAATAATAATCAAAAATCCAGATTCATATTCTTGGTTCTTTCGGTAAAGCCATGTAGGTTGAAAATAAAAATAATAAAATTAAATAAATAAAAAATAAATGGAAAATTATGAAAGCTTTTATTATTTTTAATTTATTTTAATTTGTAATTTTTTTAAATTGGCAGAATCTACACGCCATATTCTTGGTTCTTTTGGTAAAGTAACGTAGATTTTAAAATGAAAATAATAGAATTAAATGAAAAAATACTAAATCATCAATTGTTAGTTTTTTACTTTTCTTTATTATTTATATTTTACCCAAAGAAACAAGAATATGGCGTGTAGATGCTGCCACCTGCCACCGTTGGTGGCCACCAGATGGCAGCATCTACACGCCAGATTATTGCTTCCTTCGGTAAAGTTATAATAAAATTAAAATAATAAATTGAAAATAATAAAAGCTTTTCTTATTTTCAATTTATTATAAAATAATAAAAGCTTTTATTTTATTTTTTTATATTTTAAAATTTCAAGTAATAAATTGAAAATAATAAAAGCTTTTATTAGTTTCAATATATAATTTATATTTTTCATTTGAATTGAATTATTTTTATTTTCAAATCTACGTGACTTTACCTGAAGAACCAAGAATATGGCGTGTAGATTCTGCCAATTTAAAAAAATTAAACAATAAATTGAAAATAATAAAAGCTTTTATTAGTTTCAATATATAATTTATATTTTTGAATTAAATTGAATTATTTTTATTTCAAATCTACGTTACTTTACCTGAAGAACCAAGAATATGGCGTGTAGATTCTGCCAATTAAAAAAATAATAAATTGAAAATAATAAAAGCTTTCATTATTTAAAATGTATTTTTTGAATTTTTAATTTAAAAAAATAAATTTTATCTTATTATTTTAGTTTTATTTCTATCTACGTGACTTTACCGAAGCAACCAAGAATATGAATCTGGGTTTTTGCTTATTATTTTCAATTTCTTATTTTTATTAGTAACTTTTTAATTTGGCAGAATCTACACGCCACGTTGGTGGCCGGCAGGTGGCAGCAAAATAAAAATAATAAATTGTAAATAATCAAAGCTTTTATTATTTTAAATTTATTATTTGTATTTCTTTTCATAACAAATTGAAATTTTATTATAATAAAAGCTTTAAGTATAGCTTTTATTATAATATTAATATAATATTACAATCAAAGTTTTTATTATAATAAAAGCTTTAATTATTTTAGGATTCTCCTCCACGGCGATGTTTACGACACACCGCACCAGGTACTCATCTGAGGCAGAGTCGACCTCACACTCTCTTACTGTCTCAAAACAACCGCAATTCGCCACTAAGTGGTGGTGACGTCACCACGACGCTTGTGCCAGGCCATGTGCACCTTGAGGCCACGTGAAGTGTCGATCGCCGGCTGGCAGGAGGTCACGGGGCAGACCCAGGTGCCAATGGTCGACTGACTGACATGACTGAGATGACTGGCTGATGCACCACCTGTGCCCCCTACTGTGCCAACTTGCTGAGCTTTAGCCACCCGACGCTCCGCTCGTTTTCCTGAGCGTCGCTCCTCTGCCCTCCGTTGTTGTTGGAGGGCGACTGCCTCCAACTGCCCAGTAGCGTCCTTTACAAGCCTCCTCCACAGAGGCTGATCTTGACACCGCTGGTACCAGTCATCGGCAAGTCCACTCAGCTCCACATCCTCCTGTACCACATCACTCCATCTCTTCTCAAGTCCGTGCCACGCCCGTTTAGCTCCATCAATCCGGCCGAACAAAAGCTGTTTGGGCATGCGGTGATTGGGCATGCGGGCTACATGCCCAGCCAACACAGCCTTGCCTGCTGGAGGAGCTCGCCGATGGGACTTTGTCCAGATCTTTCGAGAATTTGTGAGCTCCTCACACAATCCAGCCTGGTTAAACCTAGGATTGATCGTAGGCAGGCCAGCCTAAATGTTTCTAACCGGTGAAGATGCTGCATTAGGGGGGTCCACGTTTCGCAAGCGTAGAGGGAGGGAATGACTGTGGCCGAGAAGACCCGAAGCTTCATGCGGAGCGACAGACCAGGTAGCTTCCACACATTACACAACCGATGAAAAGATAATGCCGCTCGACTAATTCGGAGTGAGACCTCTGTTGTTAAACCAGAGCCGATCATGAGCACACTGCCCAGGTATGGGAAACTCTCCACTCTCTTCCCAACTGCCCCATCACCGATTGGGAGTTGTGGGGGTGGAGTGCCCGATGGCACAAAATACCCAGGCAGGTGCTTCGTTTTGGTGGGGCTGATGGTAAGGCCCCACCTCTTAGTGGCACACTCCAGTTTCAGCAGCAGCGCCTCCAACTCTTCCTCTGAATGAGCAGCAATTACCAGGTCGTCGGCATACATAATGTGGTTGACCAATAGGGAGCCATCCCTTGACCGCACCCGGGCATCGATCAGCCTCCCATTATATCTGTACCAGACGTAAATTGCTCTGGTACAGCTACTGAAGGCTTCACGAACTATGTGGTCGAAATAGATGTTAAATAATGTTGGAGCCAGAGGACATCCCTGTCGCAGGGAATGGCTCTGACTCCCGGCTACGTAGTTTTACCCGGGCCTGCTCACCATCATGAAGGTCCTTAATGAGTGTGAGCAGAGGGTCAGGGACTCTGAAAGCACGAAGAAAAACCCAGAGCCCAGGCCTACTGATGGTATCATAGGCCTTGACCAGGTCAATAAAGCAGAGATGTAGGTCTTGTTGGAATTCCCTCCACCTCTGCTGTAGCATACGGACAGAAAATATGACATCTGTGCAGGACCGCCCTTTCCTGAAACCGCATTGGGGCTCCGCAAGCCTCTGCTCAGCGTACCTAGCAAGGCGATGTTGAATAATCCTTGCCAGGACCTTTCCCAGCACACTGAGTGAGATGCCCCTGTAGTTGTTACAGTCTGTGCGGTCCCCCTTCATAAAGAGGGGGACCACCAGGGCATCCTTCCAATCCTGCGGAACCCATCCAGTGGCCCAGACTGTTGTTATGATGTCATGTAGGTCAGTCTACGCACAAACGCAACCCTCCCTCAGCATTTCGCTTGGGAGATCATCTCTGCTCGGTGCCTTTCCTGGTCTCAGACTCTGGATCGCCCTCAGTACTTCCTCAATGGATGGTACCTCAGCCAGCCACTCACAGGGGGTGACTTCCTCCTCTAATATTTGAGGCACCGCATCCTCAGCAGGGTCATCCCCACTTTGTCCCATGATGTTTTCCAGGCTGAGGGATTCCCCCTCCCCCAGGACCTCACAGAAATGCTCAGCAAATCTGCAAACCTGTCCCTGGGGGTCGGAGATTGGATCACCCTTCGTTCCCCTAATGGTGGTGTAGTGGGTATAAATTGACGAATAAACTTCTGATGAGGCAACACGATATTTATTGTCTTCCTTACAAGTCTCTAACACAAAGGGTATTACGGTCCCTTTACCCGATACCTGGGGAGGTATGGCCTCCGGATTATGTGGGCCCTATCACTAGGTACCCCGTTACCCTTCGTGCTCCGGCTGGGACCCTAGGAGAGGCTATTTGACCTGACCGTACCCGGTCCGTGGGTCCTGACCACTGGCCTCACTGAGCTCCGGCCCTTAGAAGGACAACGGAGCTTGGGGTCCAGAGTCCTATCGTCAGCCCTGGTCTTCATTCGTCAGCTTGCAGATGACTGAGCCAGACCTCTGAGAGGTCCGGCTTATGGTTCGTGGCTTGCTCCGCCCTAGCCACGCTTCCCTTCTAGAACGTTCTGGAAGGTGACATCATCCCCCGGTTCCCTCCTTCCGGGGCCCCGGGGAATGTGTCCCAGGATCCGTTTGCTAGGGTTTGTCGTTGGCCCCTTTTTGGGCCATGGACATTAGCCCTGGCGTGATAGCGCTTCCGCCCCCTATTGACGATAAGGGGAAGCTACCAGCCCACAGAGTGGTGAGTGACGATTACCCCTAAAATGGTAATAGGTGTGGCGCTGTAGGTTACTTTTTTGATGGAGTTAAATAGGGATTTGTGATCGCGGGCAATTGAGGCAGACTCCATCTCCTCAGCAACCCGCGACCACCACCCATCCTTGCAGCGCCTCACGGCTCTCCGAACCTCCGAGCGAAGGCTGCGGTAAGCCTCCTCATTCTCTGACGTGGGATGCTGTAGACGATTAGAGTGGGCCTGTCGCTTTTTCTCAAACATCCTGAACACCTCCTCTGTCAGCCAGGGTCTCTGGGGAGGTCTGGACCGCGTACACAAAGCAGCCATTGCAGCTGCATGAGTCACAGGCTTAAACCTCGCCCATTTACCCTCGACATCAGGAGGAGTGGGGGACGATGCTGTCTCACTCACACTCACTCACAGCGCGATGCCGACTCATTACATCTCGCGGAGGATCACGCTGCGGAACAAAAAAAATGCCGCGGTTTCAGTTTGCAAGCGCGAATTCGCGTTTTAAGGCGATGGGGGCCGTCCATAAATGACGTCACACACCTGGGGAGGGGGGGTCAGACATTTGTGACGAGGGGGGGGGGTTTGAGAAATGTGACGTCACGTCAAAATGCGCAACTTTAAATAAATATAGACGACACGTTCTATTTAGTTAAATATACTTTTTAATAAATGTTTTCTCCTACAACATCAGAGTGCAGCGCCACATTAAATACAATGACAATAGTTTAAAGCGATTTGGAACATGTTTTATTTTCAAAATGAAAATATGGTTGGGGGGGGGGGCAGAGCTTTGTGACGTCATACTTGAGGGGGGGGGATCTGACTTTTTGTGACGCCGTGTGACGAGGGGGGGGGGGTCAAAAATCGCGTGGCGTCATTTATGGTCGTGATATATTATTTTTTATTTTATTTTTCCTACCTACGTGACTTTACCGAAAGAACCAAAGAGTACTTAGTTGGGTGGATAAGGAGTGAAATAGTAGATGATAGGATCTGCACTATTGAGGAGTTCTGTTATAATGAATCTGTTGTAATGAATCTTACGTCACCTTAAGTATGCCTTTGTGAGTACACTCGTGACACGGGTGTCATGCGCGTGACCTTTGTCTTTTGTTTCAGATGTGCGAGAGCAACTCCGCTGCGAGTCATGGTGGTGCTGGAAGAATTGCCTTTACCATCGATGGCACTTCACCAGCACCCGTCTCGACCCCACCTCAATCCGGTAGAGTTACAAGAGCGAAAAAACTCATCTCTTGTGACGTCTGTGGGAAAAAATTCCAACTGGCGTGGTGCCTAGAAGCCCACGTAAGAACGCACAAGGAGACCCGTGAGCAATGTTGCGGCTTATGTGGACGAAGCTTTGATCAGCCATGAAAATTCAAAAGGCATATGAAGACCCACGAAAAGTATTACATGATAAAGGGTGCAGCAGGCTTGGTGAACAACGGCAGTTTTGCCAATGCGGCGTTGAATCCGATAGTCACTAGAATCCGATAGAGTCACTAGAGTGAGAAAACGAATCTCTTGCGACGTCTGCAGGAAAACATTCCAACTGGCATGGTGCCTAGAGTCCCACATGAGAATGCACAAGACCGGTGGTCAAAGCTGCCACATCTGCGATCAAAGCTTTGTTCAGCCCTACAAACTCAGAAGGCATATGGAGACCCACGGAAAGAACTCAAGGGGCGCACGTGGCATGGTGAATGACGGCAATTTTGCCAATGCGGTGTTGAAGGTGTGTCAGAGCTACTCGGCTGCGAGTCATGGTGCTGGAAGAATTGCCTTTGCCATGGATGGCACCAGCAGCTCCAGCAGCAGCAGCTTGTCGAGTCCTGGTGGTGAGGAGGCAGAGTTGCAGACAATGCCACCTTCTGCAAAGGGCTCACCTGCGTGCAACAAAGTTATTGCTATCACAACAACCGCGCATGGAACGAAGGCGCCTGCTGGGAAACGCCACGCCTGACCAGCGCCCGTCTCGACTCCACCTCACTCCCATAGTCACTAGAGTGAGAAAACAAATGTCTTGCCAAGTCTGTGGGAAAGCATTCCAACTGCCATCATGCCTAGAGTCCCACATGAGAACGGACAAAGAGACCCCTGACCAATGGCATCTGCGGTCGAAACTTTGATCAGCCAGGCAAATTCAGAAGGCATATGGAAACCTACGAAAAGGACTATTGAATATTTCTTTGCTTTTCTATTACTGAAGCTATCAACAGAAGGTGTGTACCGGATTAATTGCACTTGTGGCAAATGCTATGTAGGGCAAACAGGACGAATGATCAGCACGAGACTAAAAGAACACCACAGAAATATGAAATGCTCACAAATACAACTGTCAGCAGTAGCAGAACACGCGTGCCCACAAGGACACTCAATTGATTTTGATAATGTTGAAGTTCTGTGCAAAACTAGTTACTACTGGCCAAGACTAATTACAGAATCTATCGAAATTTAAAGAAATAAAAATAATTATAATCTTTTGGATAGCTACCGACTTAGTGCTGCATGGAAGCGAATCATCAAATTACCGTTTGTACGGCTATTTTAGTACACACAATGGACACTAAGTACAAGCTCAATGGGCTAGCATAATGTGCATGTATAATGTACGTTGATTCATTAATCCCCCCCCCCTACCATGCGCTCAAAGAGAGCACAAGTGTTGTCACCACATCTACGCCTCTATATAAGGAATTAAACAGGTGGACTTCTCCCAAATCTTGCTGTTGCCTGATGAAGCTAGTTGTAATTACTGAAACGTCGTACTCCGATGGTAAATGTTGTGGCTTGGCTCTCCAACACACCACACACCGGTGTGCTGTACTAGTGATGAATTGGCATGTTCTGTTTACGTGACAACCCTTACTAGTTGGCTGTCGGGTGGTGGCGGATTTAACGACATATTTACGCGATCCAACCCATAAAACCTGTATTATGGATATTTGTCGCGAAAGCCTACGTGTTAAACTGCCATGTATTTTTACGTCTATTGCTGTATTTTCCTACGTCCAATATATTTAATAAACCATCTTAATTTATTCATATTTTGTTCATAGTTATAGCATTGTTGCGCGTGCGGTGTGGTCAGTGGATATTGTTCAGTGGATCAAACCGAGACATATTTTTGCAGCAGCTGTGGCTGCACATTGCAACAGCGCATTCGGAATGGTGTAGAACGCATCGCCCAGAATCTGTATCTGTGTGCAAACACCAGGTATGGTTGGTAAGAAACACGTTTGGTTTTAAATGAATAGAACTCGAGCTTCAGCCATTTTGTTCATTATAGACCCCACTTTGTAAGAATTAATCACGCAAACCTTGCGCCTGATTCATTTGAGTCGCTGCGCTCATGAGCAACAGGGCATTTGTGGCAAGGTGTTAATGTACCACAGATTAGCACGGTTGGCTACGTACACTGCGAAAGAAGTTCAACACATATTCTTTGGGTCTTTCCGTAAAGTCACGTAGATAGAACAATAAAATAACAAAAATAAAGTGAATAAAAAAGTAAAATATATCACGACGTTTCGATCGCAACACAAGCAATCGTCATCAGGAGAAAAATGATTAAGATTGCTTGTGTTGCGATCGAAACGTCGTGATATTTTTATTATTATTTTGTATTCACTTTATTTTTATTATTTTATTGTTCTATCTACGTGACTTTATCGAAAGACCCAAAGAATATGAATTCCTGCAGTCACGAAAGCTTTAAGTCAAGATTCAAGTTCAACACACATTCATACATTTTGGAAAGCGAGTATCCTTGCACGTACAATGCACTGGACCGCATGTTCGTGTTAAGGGAGTCAGGGGCTTTGTCACTGCCTACCCCATGATATAAATAATCTCAGGGAATGAAATTGCAAGTGTGCAATCTCCCTTCCGGTGGGCATCGAGGATGAGTCATACCCTGGCTTGCCAGGAGGCAGTGGAACACAACTGTGGAATCCTTTCTATCTGCACGGGATAGAACGTTGCCCCCATGCTCACATTCGTTCGTTTTCTGCGAGTGTACTGGTTTCCCCCCACATGTAAACACTCAGTAAGTGGCTGCAAATATCGGAATGTAAAGAGAACCGCAGATCTTGCGCGATTGTTGGGAGTGCCAGCTCACCACCTGGCTGCTGTCTCCCCGCTTGTCTGTGGGAGACATATATAGGTACTGAATTAGATTTATATTCTCTACATAACATGATTCTTATCTACACAAAGCACTCACCGCGTGGAGTACAGCAAGTGATATTCCACGAAATAAAAAACCACGGTTGGAACGATTCACCACTGCCGGAGAGTCAAGGAATTGTTATGATTCAGGATCATGAATGCAAACTGTCCCCGTTCTCAAACCTGAGTACGATTTAAAAGGTCATAGAACGCCTTTGTCGGAAGCAATTATTTCCCCATGTCACTGCGATGGGCAGATTCATGCCGTTGCAGTCGGCTTACACATTGTCAGTAGACCCCCCATACGCAAGCGTACGCATTTGGGTTAACCCCTCCTCCCCCCTCCATGCATACATACTAAATGGATGCCCCCTAACAGCTACACCACCACTCCCCACACGAGACAAGCACGTGACTCTCGGTGTAAATGGAGCCGGAGCGCGAATAAACGTGCCGATGCCCCAAGTACAGTTGCCACCATTTCCACGACAGAGCAAACCCAGGCACATTTCTCAGCGAGCCCAGGTCTATTGTTAAAACTGTGCAGTTCACGGTAATAAAATTCAACCACAGCTATACCCGGGGTACCAGATCTTGGCCCAAATCAATTCCTGCAGCCACCCGAACACTGTCCGGGGGTCAAACGCAGACAGGTGGCAGCCCCAGTCGAGAGGCCACATCTGCGCCGACTCACGGTAAATGTGTGCAGGGCCAGCAGGAAGAGCCCCGGGATCTCGGAGCGCAGGCACTGGTTCCACGCGCTGTCTCGGTCCACGTCCTCGCGTGACAACGACACTTCAAAATCACCTGACCGGAAGGAGGGGGGTGGGAGGGAGAGTAAGAAGGTACGAAGGGGAACCTTCTAACTCTTTCACAGCGACGCGTTCTTCGCGTGCGTCACCCTGCAGCCAACCTCTCTGCTCTCGTGTGTGAACGTGGGTCAGTTTGGTTTAATCGTTCAGAATGAATGGGGCATGACCCTGTCCCTTGTGCAACTTATTATTTTCCATGAGATAATACCAAACACATAATTCATGTGTGTGTGTGTGGCCTGCAAGAAAAACCTACATGCTCTCGAGTCATATATCGGGAGCAGTCACAGGTGGGAAAGCATTGCCAAATTCCTAGAAAGGCTCAGCTCTCTCCAACTTATGTTGAAAGCATTTATGCATTAGTTCTGCCCGTACCTCTTTGTGCCTGTGTAGTGGGCAGGCAAGTGTGGTGGAGCAGCAGGTCCAGCACACGGGGTGTCCAGCAGAGGAGAGGAACTCCCCGTGGCCGTGGCCGGGGAAGCAGAGGTCGGCGGTGCTGGGAGCGGCGTCAGTTGCGCGGCGTCTGTGGAAGAAGGCACAGGCCTCTGCTGAAGATTATCATCCGCAGACACATCACACGGCTTGCCGGACACGTCACACACTCGGCCCTGTGATTGTGGAGGTGAGACAGGTTCGCGCGTGGCAACGAATGGCTTGTCTCTGGACAAACATCGACGGCAACATCGGGAGAACGCGGCACGAACTCGTGCAGAGTTTCTGGCACCGTATGAATTTACACTCCTTGTAGGTATGTGCGTTGAACCTCTTTCGCGCCGTACGTCAGCCAGCCGTGCTAATCGGAGGTGCAGATGGATGCAATTGAAGGAAGTGGAGCAGAGGTTTCAAAATGAAAAAAAAATTGATACAGAAATTACACAAGTCCAGGGGACTTCACCAAGGCAGTGTTATCCCAGACTCTGACAGAGCACAAAGGAAGATTGGCAATGGCAAAAAATGGCTTCATAACTATCATTGTCAGATGGCACACTTGCATCTTCAGTCTTCAGTCGGCGTCAGTAATTTAAGAATGCACGCATGATGCGTGACACCAACTACAATGGCATCGATGCTGACTAATCACATCCTCTCCAAGATGTGGAACTCAAGAGACAAGGATGCCTCTTCCAAACAGGACTACCCTTGACAATTGCGTTATCGCCTGGGTAAAAATAAAATGAACTAGGAGATTTCAACTTGAAAATCCAAACCATCGCACCAACAGTAATGGATGGAATCCTATATGAGGCGCACACTGCAGTAGCTTCAGGTGGACGCTGGTACCTGCTTTAACGTCTGTGTGAGAAGCATCTTCTCCCACTGAAATTCAAACAAAGTTGACAATTAGACAGGACATGTTTTAAAACATCCGCAGTAAAATTCAAGTATGTATACCATTAAAGTAAACTATTTTTTATTTACCAGGTAAGGCCCATTGAGAGCTATATAGCTATTTTTCAGAAGCGACCTGGCCACAAATTATAGCTTAACGAAGTGGCTTATCACGTGGAAATTTATAGTAGCCAAATACTCTAAACGCATTACTTACAAATAGCTCACAAAGCGGTTATCCTCCCACTACCCTTGGGTTACCTCCTGTCCCGGTCCAGCCGAGACAGTCTGTGAATTGGCATCTGTGTTTGGGTGGCATGAATTAATTTGTACCGAGATCTGGTACCGGTACTGTGCTGAACTTTACTACTGCATGGTTGTTGACAGACCTAGACAGACTGAAACATAGGTCTGGGTTTGATCTCCATAGTGGAACAGGTGGTAACCCGAAAACTAACCCAAACCCTTCCACATTCAACGATAAACACTTTCAAACCGAGTTCGCTCGGAAATGACCCCACTAAACCGCACGTATGTAAACGTTTGACTTCAGTGGTTCCTCCGCCGCGTGCGAACGATGAAGTGCACGGCCTCTCGTGATGATGACCTCACACCCGCATGGCTGCACGAAAGGCGGTGCTGACGAGCATGAGGCAGGTGGAAGAGGCAAAACGAGGAGGCAAGATTAGAGTGCTGTAGTCGGTGGGGTATAGTGGGGCCTATTTCCGAATGATTGATTTATGTGGAAATGAAATTGGTCAAGAGTCCGTTACTTTGTAAACATTAGCATGTATCTACTTTAATACCAAGTCTGCAGGGGTGGAAAAGATGAGGTCTGTTCATTCTGGTGGGCAAAGGGAATTTAGACACTCCAATTTAAGTCTGGTGGCATACGGATGAAATGCACCTTATAAATGTAAATGATTATTAATCCATCTTCTTCTTCACTCCCACGGTGTTTCCAACCAGGGTTAGGCCATGTAATGATCTGACGTGCTGTACACTTGTACAGTGTTACTGAATTATTGTATCATTATGAATTCAGTGCCCCTTCTGCGACCTTTCCCTAGATCCCCCTCTTGTGTATAACCTGGCCTGCTGACGTCAGGGCCGTAAGCCTCAGATCCCTTTCCCTGCCAGCAGCAGGCGCTATGCTGTTACATTACGATTCTATGCCACTACACAGGGACTCCTCTACTTACGAACATTCGACTTACGAACTTTCAGAGATATGATCAAACCTGTCCGTATGTCCAGTTCCCTGTTCGGACCGAGAGTCGCAAGTTCAACCACCGCACAATAGGTGGTGATGGTGGCATCTACATCTGCAGAACGTGAAGAACCAGAGGCAACTGTTAAAGCCATTCCCCGTGTTTAGTGTACAAGCCGTAAAACGTGTTTGAAATCAACGGGAGTAAAGTTGGACTCACGAACAAATCGACTTACGAACAGACCTATGGAACCGAACTCGTTTGTACGTACAGGAGTCTGTATATGGTGGTCACTCTGAACAACACAGACCCAGCCTCCTTTTTACTATTTTTGGTCCATTAGGACATTACCAGATGCATCTTTCTGTGCTAACGACCACACAATACACATTAGACGTGTCACAACAGTTCACGTTTAATAGTCTAACCTTGTCAGGAGTAAGTCGCATACGGTAGACATTTCTGCACATTTGCAGAATTACATGCCTATGACAAAGGAACCATGTGTATTGCATTAGACAGGGGTGCAGAATTACATGCCTATGACAAAGGAACCATGTGTATTGCATTAGACAGAGGTGCTTGATCATGTGTGGATGCAGATTCCCGCAGCAATAGAGGGAATAGTTTGTTCGCAGCGCCACTGATTAATCAGAATCAGAATCTATTTTATATCCTGGAGGAATCCGATGAGCTATGAAGATCTTTTTCACATATGTCCAGTAGGGGAGGGTCAGCGAGCTATTTCCAAAACCGATGAGAGGCAAGATGGAGAAAATGTAAGCAAATTGCTAAAAATACAAAGTACATACATTCCTGCCAATTTGTCAATAAATGCAAGCTTGGGCAAGGTAGCAACACAACAACCACAGCTCCAGACCACGACAAGACTCCACAAAGTCCCTCAATTGCATTGCATTAAAATTGAACGTTAAATGAGCGATATTTGAAATAGCGTTACCTAATGACAATATTCCCTTCGAATACCTGACTAATGAATGAGGCTAAGACGCTTGCAGTAATGTTCAAATATGCATCACAAGCCATTCAGAAGTGGTAGGCCTCACGTGACCACAGGGCACCACAGTGGCAATATGTTAACTACCTTGCCTGGTACGCAGGAGGCCGTGGATTCAATCCCGACCCTGTCGCCTGCTGTATATTTTGAGGTTGCATGTCTCTCTCACTACATTTAGAATAAACATCACGCGTTTAGAGCATTTGGCCTCTATACATTTCCACGGGATAAGCCACTTCGTTGAAGATAACATTTGTGATAGCCAGGTTGCTTCTGAAAAATAGCTCCATAGCTCAGTGGGGCCTCAAACTGGTAAAATAAAAAAAATATAGTTTGTATTCTTGGTTCTTTCGGTAAAGTCGCATAGAAAGGAAACAATAAAATAATAAAAATATAAAACAATAAAATTCTCACGACGTTTCGACTGCAACACAAGCAATCATCAGGTGATGATGATCATCATCAGGTGATGATGATTGCTTGTGTTGCAGTCGAAACGTCGTGAGAATTTTATTGTTTTATATTTTTATTATTTTATTGTTTCCCTTCTACGTGACTTTACCGAAAGAACCAAGAATATGAATCCCTGCATTCACGAAAGCTTTAAATCAAAATATAGTTTAGTTTAAAAGTTATAGTTTGAGAATGGCGGTCCGATGGGAGGGAGTGAAGGGGTATTGTGAGGAGGCGTCATCGGGAGTGGAAGCTGCTGGTGGGAGCATGGGAGGTGTGGGGAGTGTGAGTTGCATCGGCATTGTGGAGAGGGAAGGGGTGAGAGTGTTGTAAGCGATGGGGCTGGGGGAGGAGTGTTGGATATGACGATGTGGAAGCTGTGTCGGTGATGAGGTGTGTGCTTGAAGTGAGGATTACATGGGGAGCGGTGCCGAAGTGGTTAGCGCACCGTGCGACGGGATCCGGCGACCCGAGTTCTATTCCCACTCACGGCCAACATCGGTGACGAGTATCTGAACCAATCTCGGTCCCATCCCAGGTCTATTCTGCCTTAAAATTAGTATCCAGGTTCAGTGAATGGGAGGAGACAAAGGCGGCCAGGCGTGGTGCTGGCCACCCATCCCATCTCAGCGAGTCGACCCCATGGCACCTGGGTAATGGAGGTGGTGATGAAGATGATGACGACGGTGATGATGATGTTGATGACGATGGTGATGACGAGTCACTCACTCAGACTCACAGAGCCACACTCAAGAGACTCACAGCCACACTCAAGAGACTCACAGTCACTCACTCAGACTCACAGAGCCACACTCAAGAGACTCACTGAGTCACTCAGAGAATCACAGTCACTCACACAGACTTACACTGACTCAAGGAGACCCACAGACTCACTCACAGACTTACTCACACAGACTCACAGAGTAACTCATACACAGACTCACACTCACAGACTAATTCTGACACACACAGACTCGCAGAGTAACACGCACTCAGAGACTCACAGAGTCACACTCAGTCACTCACTCAGGGACTCACAGCCACTCCCTCAGAGACTCGCACGCACTCACAGAGCCACACTCAGAGATCCAGTCACTCACTCAGAGACTCACAAAGTCACTCACTCAGAGAATCAGAGCCACACTCAGAGACTCGCAAAGTCACTCACTCAGAGACTCAGGGTCACTCACTCAGAGACTCAGAGCCACAGCCTCACAGAGCCACACTCACAGACTCAGAGCCACACTCAGGGACTCACAGTCACTCACTCAGAGACGCACACTCAGACTCAGAGCCACAGACTCACAGAGCCACACTCAGAGACGCACACTCACACTCAGAGACTCACAAAGTCACTCACTCACACACTCACAGACTTACACAGTAACTCGCAGTCACTGCCACTGAACTCAGTCTCACCGGGTAACACACTCACAGACTCGGAGTAACTCACATGAACTCACAAAGTAACTCACTCACACAGACTCGGAGTAACTCACATGAACTCACAAAGTAACTCACTCACACAGACTCACAGAGCCACAGAGACACACGGAGTCACTCACTCAGAGACTCACATAGTCACTCACTCTGACACTCGGAGACTCACTCAGACTCACACAGACTCAGAGTAACTCACACACTCACAGACTTACACAGTAACTCACAGTCACTCCCACTCAACTCAGTCTCACCGGGTAACACACTCACAGACTCGGAGTAACTCACATGAACTCACAAAGTAACTCACTCACACAGACTCACAGACTAACAAAAAACAACAAAGATCCCCAGTGAACCCTTAACAGACTGTAGGGGCAAGTGCTGTTAGCGAGCACCTACGAAGGCCGGCACGGCACACGAGGGGGTGGGTGGCCAGCACCACGCCCGGCCGCCTTTGTCTCCCCCATTGGCGATGTTTACACACCGCAACTAGGTACTCATTTGAGGCCGAGTCGACCTAGGGGAGGCCCAAGACCTGTTCAGATAATCGTCACCGGTGTTGGTGGCCGTGAGCGGGAATCGAACTCGGGTCGCCGGGTTCGTAGCGCAGCGTAGCGCTAACCGCTGCGCCACCGCTCCCCACACCCTCGCTCACAAACACAACGCAGGCAGCGTGGGCAGCCCTGGTCCATCCACTGCTGGATGAGGGCCTTGCCATGCCGTGCGAGTTATTTGACCAGAAGCGCAGTGCGTGTTGTTAACATTCCCCGTGTGGTGGATAGAATCGGAGGGCTTTCCCCAGCCCTCACCCACCAGGAATGGTGAAGTATAGTCAAATACTTCCTGTGACCAACACGGCGTTAGGAGACATTCATACAACCCACAGATGGACTAATAATTATTGTAAGTACTGTGGTGTACTTAAAATAATGTGTGGAGGAGGAGGAAGAAGCTCCAGAAGTCGCACTTCAGCAGCCACCACTGCCCCTTCGCAGTATCAACAACCACGCGGACAAATGCACTGCCACATCCTACAACACGCGTTTGTTCCTTCAAAGTAGTGAATTAGCGTCCCAACACGCTGGTTCACGAAGATGGAGCGGTCATATAATGAGCTGGACAGCGACAACAACTTAAATCAGCGGTAATAATGCGGCAGACACGCAGGAAGCAATACTTAGGTAGGTCGCGATGAGACCACGGGGCTCGGATGGCGACCCTGCCTGGGAAGGTGCACACAAACTCCTCACAGAGTGAGCACCACAATGTTGTCCTTACAACACACAGTGGTCTCGCTTTTATTTCATATCCACGAGCACAGCAACATCCAGCAACACATATCTCCTCACATTGTGCCCAGGACTGCTTTAAATAAAGATTTTAAATAAACTTTCCCGCCAAAAAATGTAATTGAGGCGTGTGTGAGTATCGATGTGGAACTTGTGATCACATTGCTAAGAGCCGAAACACAAGGCACCCACCACCACACACATCCTACTACTGCTGCTGTTGTTGCTGCCTTGTGAAGTCTATGATGATGATGAGCAGCAGCAGCAGCGAGATAATGAGGAGGTTGAATGTGATGATGATAATGTGGAGTAGAGTCAGGGGGGTTATGCCCAAAGTTCTCTGTCCTCACCTCCCCACCACCGCCACGTCCCAACTCTGAACATCCACACATCATCATCATCGACCAGCAATGACCAACAGCAGCTCACAGCCCATTAAATACACCACCAGTAGGACAATTGTATGGAGGAGGCCAAACAAACATCTAAAACTAACAAAATAACAATTGCCACCGAGAACTGTTTCACATAACTCGTGCACTCAAAGTCCTCAGACAATTGCAGTTATATTTCGATTTAAAGCTTTCGTGACTGCAAGGATTCATCTTCTTTGGTTCTTTCGGTAAAGTCACGTAGAATGAGAATAAAATAATAAATTGATAAAATAAAATAACACAATAATATTCTCACGACATTTCGGCCACAACACAAGCGGCCTTCATCAGGTGAAAGGACGAGACTGTCTGGTAGGACAGCGCTGGAGTGAAAAAAGCCACGTTCAGATCACGACCTTTAAGCTGTGTCAGAAGAAACAAAGTGCCTTGACAAAGGAATTAGCATATAATTTAGCATTGAAATGGCCGAGTGATTAGCTTGTGACTGGTCACAGAAATGGCTATGTTAAAGTTAAAGCATACACATCCGCAGAGGCACCCCTTGACAAAGGAATTAGCATAGAATTTAGCATTGAAATAGCTAAGTTAAAGCATACACATCCGCAGAGGCACCCCTTGACAAAGGAATTAGCATAGAATTTAGTGAGAGAGATTAAACACGTTAAAGACGCACTACGACAGAATGGCTACAATAATGCTCAAATTAACAGAGCACTGAATGCCAAATCACGATCGCAAAGCAATACTGCTGAAAGCGACCAGATTGTTAAAACAATAAAAATTCCATATATCTCAGGAGTAACTGACAAATTAGCCCGCGTTTTGCAAAAGCAAAACGTTACAGTAAGATTTGGTACAGTACACAAAATTCAAAAACTAGTATCTTGCACTAAAGACGCATTACCTAAACTATCAACAGAAGGTGTATATCTGATTAATTGTTCATGTGGCAGCTGCTACATTGGGCAGACGGGACGTAACATCAGTGTAAGACTAAAAGAACATCAGAGAAATATTAAATTATCTCAAACACAACTGTCGGCAGTGGCAGAACATGCTTGTCAACAAGGACACTCAATTGATTTTGACAATGTTGCAGTGGTGTGTAAAACTAATTATTACTGGCAAAGACTAATTAGAGAATCCATTGAAATTGAGAGGAACAAGAATAACTTTAATCGCTCTGACAGCTACCGGCTTAGTGCGGCCTGGAAGCGTATTATTAAATAATACACATTACATTTTGATTTAAAGAATTACTAATCTACAACTCATTACTAATCATAACCAATGACTGATTACTAATCGATTATATAATTACATTACCCCCCCCCTCCGCCTCTAATCACTGCACCTGATATGAGTTAAGTGATGACGTCACCCTGCTGCTCTATATAAAACCGGGAGCAAGCGAGGGCTTTACCATTCTGGCGAATTGCCCGATGATGCTGGAAGTATTTACCAGCGAAACGTCGTACTCAAACTGTAAATGTGGATTCACTCTTCAACACACCGGTGGGCTAAAGTAGTGAATTATTTGTCTTTTGTCAACGTGACACTTTTTTTTGCTGATTGGCCGTGTCGGGTGGTGGAGGGTTACGACACATTTATAAATAAACGCGATCTACCCCAAAAACCGTTATTATGAATAGAATTTAGCATTGAAATAGCTGAGTGATTAGCTTGTAACTGGTCACAGAAATAGCTATGTTTAAAGTCAGAGCATACACATTCACCGAGGCACCTAGTACAAATCAAACAGGAGAATTTAGCATTGAAATACCTAGGCGAATTTAGCATTGAAATAACTGAGTGACTAGCTAGTGACTGGTCACAGAAATGGCTATGTTGAAGTCAAGGTCTACACATCTGAGCTATTCACAGTAACTGGGTATACAATACAATGTATAATGAATACTACATAGTGAACCAATAAAACAACTAAATTACCTTAATGTTATCAATAAACTCTATATTCTCCAATCAGCTAAGCTACCAACAATAAGTCGTTATATATCACAATGCTATATGGCGAAAAAAATGGGTGGATTCTTACCCTCAACTTTAGCAACACAGATAGCTACGGGCCCCATTCAGACGGACGAGTTCATCCAAGGTCGGAACAGAGGAGGGGGAGAGAGACAGCTGCGAGGCGCTATTATACTCCATGTTGTAAACCATACCATTAACCGTGGTGTGAGAGGTATTAAGAGTCAATGCTGGTGAAAGAGCTGCGGTCTGAAGGTCATCGTAAAATACAATTAATTAAGAACGGAAATGGTTTAAAACATCTTTCCAATGGTTACTAAGCCAGAATCCATCTTCTCGGTTGAAATTGTCTCTGTGCTTGTATATGTGAATGGCCTCATGAACGAATCTCTCATGGTAGCCGGTTGGTTTGCAAAGAACCTCCGTCTTGGAGAAGTCAATGTCATGTGAGCCCACTGAATTATAACAGTGATCTGCCACGGCAGAGGAGTTCGTCCTACCGTGTTTCAAGTCTGCTTTATGTTCACGGATGCGGTCCGAGATACGTCGTTTGGTTTCTACCACAGAGGCACTTTAGTTTATAAACGCCCGGGTACTGTATGTCTGGAACAGCATATTTTACAGATGGAACTAGATCACGGATTTTATGTATTGTGTTGAATCGGACCTGGATCTTGTGTTTATTCAGGATTTTGGAGATATTTTTAGTGACCCCTGCAATGTAGGGTAAGGTGATGGTTTTGAGTGGCTCCACAAGAGAATCCTTCTTCATGACTGGAGTGATGGCTTTGCAGATTGTGTAGTCGGAGTAACCATTAGCCCTGAGAGCCTGGTGTACGTGCTTGAGTTCACTGGTAATGTGTTCCTGGTCGGAAATGCATTGGGCTCTATGGTATAGAGTCTTGATGAGGGAGTTCTTTTGGGATGGATGGTGGTGGGAATCCGGTTTCAAGTAAGCATCTGTATGGGTGGCTTTCCTGTAGACAGAGTGGCTCATTGAACCATCATGTCTCCTTTTAATTAAGACATCCAAAAATGGTAGTTTGCCATCTTTTTCGGCCTCCATGGTAAATCTGATGGCTGGGTGTATGGAATTGATGTGGTCGCGGAATTGGTCTAGAGCAGGCTGGCCATGTGGCCAGATGACAAAGGTGTCATCCACGTACCTCTTCCATAAGGTCGGGCGTAGAGTGGCAGTCTGTATGGCGTCAGTTTCAAATTTGATGTACCCCCCCTGGTGAGACATTGCTTAACCAACACATACTTCACCTGGAATGGAACTTTCTACAAACCAACTGAGGGCACCCCAATGGGCTCCCCCCTATCTCCGGTTGTAGCCAACGTATTCATGGAAAAATTTGACGCCATCCCGACTGCCACTCTACATTAAGCAATGTTTTGTTTGTTAGTCTGTGAGTCTGTGTGAGTGAGTTACTTTGTGAGTTCATGTGAGTTACTCCGAGTCTGTGAGTGTGTTACCCGGTGAGACTGAGTTGAGAGGGAGTGACTGTGAGTTACTGTGTAAGTCTGTGAGTGTGTGAGTTACTCTGAGTCTGTGTGAGTCTCCGAGTGTCTGAGTGAGTGAGTGACTTTGTGAGTCTCTGAGTGAGTGACTCCGTGCGTCTCTGAATGTGGCTCTGTGAGTCTGTGGCTCTGAGTCTCTGAGTGAGTGACTTTGTGAGTCTCTAAGTGAGTGACTGACCGTGAGTCTCTGAGTGTGGCTCTGAGTCTCTGAGTGAGTGTCTGAATCTCTGAGTGTGGCTTTGTGAGTGCGTGCGAGTTTCTGAGTGAGTGACTGTGAGTCCCTGAGTGAGTGACTGAGCGTGACTCTGTGAGTCTCTGAGTGCGTGTTACTCTGCGAGTCTGTGTGTGTGTCAGAACTAGTATGTGAGTGTGAGTCTGTGTGTGAGTTACTCTGTGAGTCTGTGAGTGAGTCTGTGGGTCTCCTTGAGTGAGTGTGAGTCTGTGTGAGTGACTGTGATTCTCGGAGTGACTGTCAGTCTCTTGAGTGTGGCTCTGTGAGTCTGAGTGAGTGACTCTGTGAGTCTCTGAGTGTGGCTCTGTGAGTCTGAGTGAGTGACTCTGTGAGTCTCTGAGTGTGGCTCTGTGAGTCTGAGTGAGTGACTGTGAGTCTCTGAGTGTGGCTGTGAGTCTGTGGCTCTGTGAGTCTGAGTGAGTGACTGTGAGTCTCTTGAGTGTGGCTGTGAGTCTCTTGAGTGTGGCTCTGTGATTCTATGTGAGTGACTGTGAGTCTCTGAGTGTGGCTCTGTGAGTCTAAGTGAGTGACTGTGAGTCTCTGAGTGTGGCTCTGTGAATCTGAGTGAGTGACTCGTCATCACCATCGTCATCAACATCATCATCACTGTCGTCACCATCTTCATCACCACCTCCATTACCCAGGTGCCATGGGGTGACACGCTGAGATGGGATGGGTAGCCAGCACCACGCCTGGCCGCCTTTGTCTCCTCCCATTCACCGAACCTGGATACTCATTTTAAGGCAGAATAGACCTGGGATGGGACCGAGATTGGTTCAGATAGTCGTCACCGATGTTGGCCGTGAGTGGGAATAGAACTCGGGTCGCCGGGTCCCGTCGCACGGTGCGCTAACCACTTCGGCACCGCTCCCCATGTAATCCTCACTTCAAGCACACACCTCATCACCGACACAGCTTCCACATCGTCATATCCACCACTCCTCCCCCAGGCCCATCGCTTACAACACTCTCACCCCTTCCCTCTCCACAATGCCGATGCACCTCACACTCCCCACACCTCCCATGCTCCCACCAGCAGCTTCCACTCACGATGACGCCTCCTCACAATACCCCTTCACTCCCTCCCATCGGACCGCCGTTCTCAAACTATAACTTTTAAACTAAACTATATTTTGATTTAAAGCTTTCGTGAATGCAGGGATTCATATTCTTGGTTCTTTCGGTAAAGTCACGTAGAAGGGAAACAATAAAATAATAAAAATATTAAACAATAAAATTCTCACGACGTTTCGACTGCAACACAAGCAATCATCATCACCTGATGATGATCATCATCACCTGATGATTGCTTGTGTTGCAGTCGAAACGTCATGAGAATTTTATTGTTATATATTTTTATTATTTTATTGTTTCCCGTCTATGCGACTTTACCGAAAGAACCAAGAATATAAACTATATTTTTTATTTTACCAGTTTGAGGCCACACTGAGCTATGGAGCTATTTTTCAGAAGCAACCTGGCTATCACAAATGTTATCTTCAACGAAGTGGCTTATCCCGTGGAAATTTATAGAGGCCAAATACTCTAAACGCGTGATGTTTATTCTAAATGTAGTGAGAGAGACATGCAACCTCAAAATATACAGCAGGCGACAGGGTCGGGATTGCATCCACGGCCTCCTGCGTACCAAGCGAGGTAGTTAACATATTGCCACTGTGGTGCCCTGTGGTCACGTGAGGCCTACCACTTCTGAATGGCTTGTGATGCATATTTGAACATTACTGCAAGCGTCTTAGCCTCATTCATTAGTCAGGTATTCGAAGGGAATATTGTCATTTGGTAACGCTATTTCAAATATCGCTCATTAAACGTTCAATTTTAATGCAATGCAATTGAGGGACTTTGTGGAGTCTTGTCGTGGTCTGGAGCTGTGGTTGTTGTGTTGCTACCTTGCCCAAGCTTGCATTTGTTGACAAATTGGCAGGAATGTATGTACTTTGTATTTTTAGAAATTTGCTTACATTTTCTCCATCTTGCCTCTCATCGGTTTTGGAAATAGCTCGCTGACCCTCCCCTACTGGACATATGTGAAAAAGATCTTCATAGCTCATCGGATTCCTCCAGGATATAAAAAAGATTCTGATTCTGATTAATCAGTGGCGCTGCGAACAACCTATTCCCTCTATTGCAGCGGGAATCTGCATCCACACATGATCAAGCACCCCTGTCTAATGCAATACACATGGTTCCTTTGTCATAGGCATGTAATTCTGGAAATGTGCAGAAATGTCTACCGTATGCGACTTACTCCAGACAAGGTTAGACTATTAAACGTGACCTGTTGTGACACGTCTAATGTGTATTGTGTGGTCGTTAGCACAGAAAGATGCATCTGGTAATGTCCTAATGGACCAAAAATAGTAAAAAGGAGGCTGGGTCTGTGTTGTTCAGAGTGACCACCATATACAGACTCTTGTACGTACAAACGAGTTCGGTTCCAGAGGTCTGTTCGTAAGTCGATTTGTTCGTGAGTCCAACTTTACTCCCGTCGATTTCAAACACGTTTTACGACTTGTACACTAAACACGGGGAATGGCTTTAACACTTGCCTCTGGTTCTTCACGTTCTGCAGATGTAGATGCCACCATCACCACCTATTGTGCGGTGGTTGAACTTGCGACTCTCGGTCCGAACAGGAAACTGGACATACGGACAGGTTTGATCATATCTCTGAAAGTTTGTAAGTCGAATGTTCGTAAGTAGAGGAGTCCCTGTGTAGTGGCATAGAATCGTAATGTAACAGCATAGCGCCTGCTGCTGGCAGGGAAAGGGATCTGAGGCTTACGGCCCTGACGTCAGCAGGCCAGGTTATACACCAGAGGGGGTACTAGGGAAAGGTCGCAGAAGGGGCACTGAATTCATAATGATACAATAATTCAGTAACACTGTACAAGTGTACAGCACGTCAGATCATTACATGGCCTAACCCTGGTTGGAAACACCGTGGGAGTGAAGAAGAAGATGGATTAATAATCATTATTATTTACATTTGTAAGGTGCATTTTATCCGTATGCCACCAGACTTAACTTGGAGTGTCTAAATTCCCTTTGCCCACCAGAATCAATAGACCTCATCTTTCCCACCCCTGCAGACTTGGTATTAAAGTAGATACATGCTAATGTTTACAAAGTAACGGGCTCTTGACCAATTTGATTTCCAGATAAATCACTCATTCGGAAATAGGCCCCACTATACCCCACCGACTACAGCACTCCAATCTTGCCTCCTCGTTTTGCCTCTTCCACCTGCCTCATGCTCGTCAGCACCGCCTTTCGTGCAGCCATGCGGGTGTGAGGTCATCATCACGAGACGCCGTGCACTTCATCGTTCGCACACGGCGGAGGAACCACTGAAGTCAAACGTTTACATATGTGCGGTTTAGTGGGGTCATTTTCGAGCGAACTCGGTTTTAGAAGTGTTTATCGTTGAATGTGGAAGGGTTTGGGTTAGTTTTCGGGTTACCACCTTTTCCACTATGGAGATCAAACCCAGACCTATGTTTCAGTCTGTCTAGGTCTCTCAACAACCATGCAGTAGTAAAGTTCAGCACAGTACCGGTACCAGATCTCGGTACAAATTAATTCATGCCACCCAAACACAGATGCCAATTCACAGACTGCCTCGGCTGGACCGGGACAGGAGGTAACCCAAGGGTAGTGGGAGGATAACCGCTTTGTGAGCTATTTGTAAGTAATGCGTTTAGAGTATTTGGCTACTATAAATTTCCACGTGATAAGCCACTTCGTTAAGCTATAATTTGTGGCCAGGTCGCTTCTGAAAAAGAGCTATATAGCTCTCAATGGGCCTTACCTGGTAAATAAAAAATAGTTTACTTTAATGGTATACATACTTGAATTTACTGCGGATGTTTTAAAACATGTCCTGTCTAACTGTCAACTTTGTTTGAATTTCAGTGGGAGAAGATGCTTCTCACACAGACGTTAAAGCAGGTACCAGAGTCCACCTGAAGCTACTGCAGTGTGCGCCTCATATAGGATTCCATCCATTACTGTTGGTGCGATGGTTTGGATTTTCAAGTTGAAATCTCCTAGTTCATTTTATTTTTACCCAGGTGACAACTCAATTGTCAAGGGTAGTCCTGTTTGGAAGAGGCATCCTTGTATCTTGAGTTCCACATCTTGGAGAGGATGTGATTAGTCAGCATCGATGCCATTTTAGTTGGTGTCACGCATCATGCGTGCATTCTTAAATTACTGACGCTGACTGAAGACTGAAGATGCAAGTGTGCCATCTGACAATGATAGTTATGAAGCCATTTTTTGCCATTACCAATCTTCCTTTGTGCTCTGTCAGATTCTGGGATAACACGGCCTTGGTGAAGTCCCCTGGACTTGTGTAATTTCTGTATCAATTTTTTTCGTTTCATTTTGAAATCTCTGCTCCACTTCCTTCAATTGCATCCATCTGCACCTCCGATTAGCACGGCTGGCTGACGTACGGCGCGAAAGAGGTTCAACGCACATACCTACAAGGAGTGTAAATTCATACGATGCCAGAAACTCTGCACGAGTTCGTGCCGCGTTCTCCCGATGTTGCCGTCGATGTTTGTCCTGCGACAAGCCATTCGTTGCCACGGGCGAACCTGTCTCACCTCCACAATCACAGGGCCGAGTGCGTGACGTGTCCGGCAAGCCGTGTGATGTGTCTGCGGATGATAATCTTCAGCAGAGGCCTGTGCCTTCTCCCACAGACGTCGCGCAACTGACGCCGCTCCCAGCGCCGCCGACCTCTGCTTCCCCGGCCACGGCCACGGGGAGTTCATCTCCTCTCCTGGACACCCCGTGTGCTGGACCTGCTGCTCCACCACACTTGCCTGCCCACTATACAGGCATAAAGAGGTACGGGCAGAACTAATGCATAAACGCTTTCAACATAAGTTGGAGAGAGCTGAGCCTTTCTAGGAATTCGGCAATGCTTTCCCACCTGTGACTGCTCCCGATATATGACTCGAGAGCATGTAGGTTTTGCTTGCAGGCCACACACACACACATGAATGATGTGTTTGGTATTATCTCATGGAAAATAATAAATTGCACAAGGGCCAGGGTCATGCCCCATTCATTCTGAACGATTAAACCAAACTGACCCACGTTCACACACGAGAGCAGAGAGGTTGGCTGCAGGGTGACGCATGAGAAGAACACGTCCCTGTGAAAGAGTTAGAAGGTTCCCCTTCGTACCTTCTTACTCTCCCTCCCACCCCCCTCCTTCCGGTCAGGTGATTTTGAAGTGTCGTCGTCGTCACGCGAGGACGTGGACCGAGACAGCGCGTGGAACCAGTGGCTGCGCTCCGAGATCCCGGGGATCTTCCTGCTGGCCCTGCACACGTTTACCGTGAGTCGGCGCAGATGTGGCCTCGCGACTGGGGCTGCCACCTGTCCGCGTTTGACCCCCGGACAGGGTTCGGGTGGCAGCAGGAATTGATTTGTGTCGAGATCTGGTACCCCGGGTATGGCTATGGTTTAATTTTATCACTGTGAACTGCACAGTTTTAACAATAGACCTGGGCTCGCTGAGAAATGTGCCTGGGTTTGCTCTGTCGTGGAAATGGTGGCAACTGTACTTGGGGCATCGGCACGTTTATTCGCGCTCCGGCTCCATTTACACCGAAAGTCACGTGCTTGTCTCGTGTGGGGAGTGGTGGTGTAGCTGTTAGGGGGCATCCATTTAGTATGTATGCATGGAGGGGGGAGGAGGGGTTAACCCAAATGCGTACGCTTGCGTATGGGGGGTCTACTGACAATGTGTAAGCCGACTGCAACGGCATGAATCTGCCCATCGCAGTGACATGGGGAAGTAATTGCTTCCGACAAAGGCGTTCTATGACCTTTTAAATCGTACTCAGGTTTGAGAACGGGGACAGTTTGCATTCATGATCCTGAATCATAACAATTCCTTGACTCTCCGGCAGTGGTGAATCGTTCCAACCATGTTTTTTTATTTCGTGGAATATCACTTGCTGTACTCCACGCGGTGAGTGCTTTGTGTAGATAGGAATCATGTTATGTAGAGAATATAAATCTAATTCAGTACCTCTATATGTCTCCCACAGACGAGCGGGGAGACAGCAGCCAGGCGGTGAGCCGGCACTCCCAACAATCGCCCAAGATCTGCGGTTCTCTTTACATTCCGATATTTGCAGCCACTTACTGAGTGTTTACATGTGGGGGGAAACCAGTACACTCGCAGAAAACGAACGAATGTGAGCAAGGGGGCAACGTTCTATCCCGTGCAGATGGAAAGGATTCCACAGTTGTGTTCCACTGCCTCCTGGCAAGCCAGGGTATGACTCATCCTCGATGCCCACCGGAAGGGAGATTGCACACTTGCAATTTAATTCCCTGAGATTATTTATATCATGGGGTAGGCAGTGACAAAGCCCCTGACTCACTTAACACGAACATGCGGTCCAGTGCATTGTACGTGCAAGGATACTCGCTTTCCAAAATGTATGAATGTGTGTTGAACTTGAATCTTGACTTAAAGCTTTCGTGACTGCAGGAATTCATATTCTTTGGGTCTTTCGGTAAAGTCACGTAGATAGAACAATAAAATAATAAAAATAAAGTGAATACGAAATAATAATTAAAATATCACGTTTCGATCACAACACAAGCAATCGTCATCATTTTTCTCCTGATGACGATTGCTTGTGTTGCGATCGAAACGTTGTGATATATTTTACTTTTTTATTCACTTTATTTTTATTTATTGTTCTATCTACGTGACTTTACGGAAAGACCCAAAGAATATGTGTTAAACTTCTTTCGCAGTGTACGTAGCCAACCGTCCTAATCTGTGGTACATTAACACCTTGCCACAAATGCCCTGTTGCTCATGAGCACAGCGACTCAAATGAATCAGGCGCAAGGTTTGCGTGATTCATTCTTACAAGTGGGGTCTATAATGAACAATATGGCTGAAGCTCGAGTTCTATTCATTTAAAACCAAACGTGTTTCTTACCAACCATACCTGGTGTTTGCACACAGATACAGATTATGGGCGATGCGTTCTACACCATTCGGAATGCGCTGTTGCAATGTGCAGCCACAGCTGCTGCAAAAAATATTCGTCTCGGTTTGATCCACTGAACAATATCCACTGACCACACCGCACGCGCAACAATTATATGACTATGAACAAAAATATGAATAAATTAAGATGGTTTATTAAATATATTGCACGTAAGAAAATACAGCAATAGACGTAAAAAATACATGGCAGTTTAACACGTAGGCTTTCGGGACAAATATCCATAATACAGGTTTTATGGGTTGGATCAAGTAAATATATAAATGTGTCGTTAAAGCCGCCACGACCCGACAGCCAACTAGTAAGGGTTGTCACGTAAACAGAACATGCCAATTCATCACTAGTACAGCACACCGGTGTGTGGTGTGTTGGAGAGCCAAGCTACAACATTAACCATCGGAGTATGACGTTTCAGTAATTACAACTAGCTTCATCAGGCAACACAAGGTTTGGGAGAAGTCCACCTGTTTAATTCCTTATATAGAGGCGTAGATGTGGTGACAACACTTGTGCGCTCTTTGACCGCAAAGTTGGGGGGGGGGATTAATGAATCAACGTACATTATACATGCACATTATGCTAGCCCATTGATCTTGTACTTAGTGTCCATTGTGTGTACTAAAACAGCCGTACAAACGGTAATTTGATGATTCTCTTCCAAGCAGCACTAAGTCGGTAGCTATCCAAACGATTACAATTATTTTTATTTCTTTAAATTTCGATAGATTCTGTAATTAGTCTTGGCCCGTAGTAACTAGTTTTGCACAGAACTTCAACATTATCAAAATCAATTGAGTGTCCTTGTGGGCACGCGTGTTCTGCTGCTGCTGACAGTTGTATTTGTGAGCATTTCATATTTCTGTGGTGTTCTTTTAGTCTCGTGCTGATCATTCGTCCTGTTTGCCATACATAGCATTTGCCACAAGTGCAATTAATCCGGTACACACCTTCTGTTGATCGCTTCAGTAATAGAACAGCAAAGAAATATCCAATAGGCCTTTTCGTAGGTTTCCATATGCCTTCTGAATTTGCCTGGCTGATCAAAGTTTCGACCGCAGATGCCATTGGTCAGGGGTCTCTTTGTCCGTTCTCATGTGGGACTCTAGGCATGATGGCAGTTGGACTGCTTTCCCACAGACTTGGCAAGACATTTGTTTTCTCACTCTAGTGACTATGGGAGTGAGGTGGAGTCGAGACGGGCGCTGGTCAGGCGTGGCGTTTCCCAGCAGGCGCCTTCGTTCCATGCACGGTTGCTGTGATAGCAATAACTTCGTTGCACGCAGGTGCGCCCTTTGCAGTAGGTGGCATTGTCTGCAACTCTGCCTCCTCACCACCAGGACTCGACAAGCTGCTGCTGCTGGAGCTGCTGGTGCCATCCATGGCAAAGGCAATTCTTCCAGCACCATGACTCGCAGCCGAGTAGCTCTGACACACCTTCAACACCGCATTGGCAAAATTGCCGTCATTCACCATGCCACGTGCGCCCCTTGAGTTCTTTCCATGGGTCTCCATATGCCTTCTGAGTTTGTAGGGCTGATCAAAGCTTTGATTGCAGATGTTGCAGCTTTGACCACCGGTCTTGTGCATTCTCATGTGGGACTCTAGGCACCATGCCAGTTGGAATGTTTTCCTGCAGACGTCGCAAGAGATTCGTTTTCTCACTCTAGTGATACTATCAGATTCTAGTGACTCTATCGGATTCAACACCGCATTGGCAAAACTGCCGTTATTCACCAAGCCTGGTGCACCCTTTATCATGTAATCCTTTTCGTGGGTCTTCATATGCCTTTTGAATTTTCCTTGCTGATCAAAGCTTCGTCCGCATATGCCGCAACATTGATCACGGGTCTCCTTGTGCGTTCTTACGTGGGATTCTAGGCACCATGCCAGTTGGAATTTTTTTCCCACAGACGTCACAAGAGATGAGTTTTTTCGCTCTTGTAACTCTACCGGATTGAGACGGGTGCTGGTGAAGTGCCATCGATGGTAAAGGCAATTCTCTCAGCACCACCATGACTCGCAGCGGAGTTGCTCTCGCACATCTGAAACAAAAGACAAAGGTCAAGCGCATTACACCTGTGTCATATGTGGACTCACAAAGGCATACTTAAGGTGACGTAAGATTCATTATAACAGATTCATTATAACAGAAGTCCTCAATAGTGCAGATCCTATCATCTACTATTTTACTCCTTATCCACCCAAATAAGTACTCTTTGGTTCTTTCAGTAACGTCACGTACGTAGAAAAATAAAATAAAAAACAACATTACGACATTTCGATCGCAACACAAGTGTTCGTCGTCAGGCGGAAAAAATAATCCAGCAGTAGAACTGCTGAACCAGCGAGAGAGCTGTTACAACAAGAGGTTATATACGTGGTGAAGGGCAAGCAGGTGGGGTCTGAGCTGGAAAGGAATTCCATCCCCGGATGCAAGCACGTCAGTTGTGTTAATGGGGGAGATTAGGGAGAAGATTAGCATGAAATGAGCTTCCGTCGCCGCATAAGAGTATGGTCCTCGCATATGGGCACAAGAGCAGTGTTAATGGGAGATCAGCACTGTGTTGATGGGAGAGATTAGGCAGAGAGATTAGGGAGATTAGCAAGTTAATGTCATGTCTATGTGTAACACAAGCTGCGGCGCTGCCAACTGCGCTGTGAGAGGCAAGCACGTCCACGCAAGAGAACCACCGCAGTGAGACACACAGCCCATCACACAGCCAGAACCATCGATACATCGAGGCTAAGGGAGCAGAGGTGGCCATGTTAGTGAGACCCCAGCCCATTAATGCAGAGGCACCTAACAGGGCAATGCAACTCAGAGAGTCGGAGATAACAGCCAAACGGCAGGGAAGAATGGGAGCGCCACAGCAAGTTACGACTTTGCTTGGTTAATAACGTCCTTCCAATGATTGCTCAGCTTATACCCATCTTCTCGGTTGAAATTGTCTCCGTGTTTATTTTTCTGGATGGCTTCATGGACAAATCTTTGATGGTAGCCCGAAGGTTTGCAGAGTACCTTGGTCTCGGAAAAAATAATATCGTGCGAGCCCACTGCGTTATAACAATGATCATCCACGGCAGAGGTATTGGTTCTGCCGTGTTTCAAATCTGCCTTGTGTTCGCGAACACAGTCCGAGACATGTCGTTTCGTTTCCCCAATGTAACTGCTGCCGCAGACACAACTTAGTTTGTAGACACCAGGGTATTGCATGTCAGGAATGACATCCTTCACAGGTGGGATCAAATCACGGATTTTGTGTACTGTATTGAATCGGACCTGGATCTTGTGTTTATTTAAGATTTTGGAAATCTTTTTGGTGACACATGCTATGTACGGTAAGGTGATTGTTTTTATTGGATCCTCAGAAGGTTGTCTCCCCATGGTTGGAGATACAGCTTTGCGGATTGTGCGGTCTGAGTATCCATTCATCTTGAGGGCTTGGTGTATGTGTAGAGGCATTAATCGGCACTCCCCATCCTGTTAGCGGGTAGCTTCCCCTTTCTCGTCAACAGGGGGCGGAAGCGCTATCACGCCACTGTTAATGACTATGGCCCAAGGGGCCAACGACAATTCCTGGGAAGCGGATCCTGAGACACATTCCCCAGACCCCGGGAGGGGGGACTGGGGGATGATGTCACCTTCCAGAAAGTTCTGTAAGGGAGGCGTGGCTAGGGCGGAGCAAGCCACGAACCAGTATATAAGCCGGACCTCTCAAGGGTCCGGCTCAGGCATCTCCAAGCCGAAGACTGTAGACCTGGGCTGAAGTTAGGACCCTGGACCCCAAGCTCCGTCGTCCTTCCAAGGGTCGGAGCTCAGTGAGGCCAGTGGTCAGGACCCGAAGACCCTGGCACGGTCGGGTCAGCATAGCCTCCCCTAGGGCCCCCAGCCGGAGGACAGGGAATTAACGGGTTCCCAGTGTTAGGGCCCGTGTAGTCCGGAGGCCATACCTCCCCAGGTATCGGGTGAAGGGGCCGCTACCCCTTTGTGTTAGGGACCCTGTAAAATAGTGTTAATAAATATCGTGTTGCCTTGCAAGAAGTTCTCCGCCGATTATTTACCCACTTCATATGTGCTCCAGTTCACTGGCTAGGTGGCGCTGGTCGGAGATGCAGCGGATTATTTTTTCCACCTGAGGACGACCGCTTGTGTTGCGATAGAAACATCGTTATATGTTATTTTTTATTTTATTTTTCTACCTACGTGACTTTACCGAAAGAACCAAAGAGTATGGATTTCTGCAGTCACAAAAGCTTAAAATCATCACCCAAATAAGATTTTGTATATGAACAACAATGACTATCTCCAATTTCCAAATGTTACCCACCAGAGATCCTTTCTGTATATACACAACAGCAAGCTAATTATAGCACCATACGTTCAGTCCCTATTCATGACACACTTGACTCCCAATCCTCATGTAAGATTGCAATATAATTTCTGCATGAGGGCCCGTCAAAAAGTGTTGAGAATGGACACTTTTTCCAAAAAACTACGTAAAATATGCTTAATTAAAAGTCCAGTATAGTACTCTTCGTGGCACTCATAAGTGAACTTCATTATTCCTCATGTTAATTATTACAATATTAACTATTTACCCAGGAAAGCCTCATTGAGTCTAAAGACTGATTTTTTTCAGAAGTTTCTCATTGCAATGAGATATTTGGCAATTATATTAATGAGCGTTTGGCTCTGTGTGAGTTGAACCCAGAGAGACCCCCACCTTGCACATGGGGAAACAGCACAACTCTGCACAGATTCTACCCACACTCGATAAATAATTAAAACCGATCTTGATTTGAAGCTTTTGTGACTGCAGGAATCCATACTCTTTGGTTATTTCGGTAAAGTCACTTTGGTAGAAATAAAATAAAATAAATCACGACGTTTCGATAGCAACACAAGCCATCGTCTTCAGGTGAAAATCGCGACAGCCGCGATGTCTGCTGCGAGCAGCACGATGTCTGCTGCCTTGTGAAGAGAAGCTGTTACCAGCAAGAGTTTATATAAGTTTTTGAGAACAAAGGTAGCCAAAGTAGTGCTAATGGGGTATTATAGTGTAAAGGTAATAAATAGCGTGCCATGTTAAAGGAAATGAACTTAGATGAGCATGTTGGATTATAGTGCAAAGTTAATTTGCTTCCGTAGCGCATAAGAGTTCAGATTAGCATGTAGGATTAGCATATGTATTTTGATAAGAGATGCATGTAAAAGTTAGTGAAAAAAATAGCAAGTTAATGTCAGTCTATGTGTAACCAAGAATAGCATGTTAAAGTTGATGAGAAAAGTATGTCAAAGTCAATGAGCGAAGTTAATGAGAATATCATGTTAAAGTCAATGAGAGATGAGCAAGTCGATGTCAGTCTACGTGTAATAAATAGCGTGGTATGTTAAAGTTAATGAACTTAGCATAAGAACGGCTGGCGGGAGAGAGAGAGAGAGAATGTGTTTTAATGAGAGAAGCATGTAAAAGTTAATGAAAAAATTAGTAAGTTAATGTCAGTCTATGTGTAACCAAGAGTGGCATGTTAAAGTTAAAGAGAAAAGCATGTAAAAGTACATGAACGAAGTCAATGAGAATATCATGTTGAAGGCAATGAGAGATGAGCAAGTCGATGCAGTCATGCCGGTGGTAGCATGTCCACGTGTGACAAAAGCAGCCGTGTTAGCGATCCAAAAGATGGCCGTGCCAACGCGTTCGGGTGCGGAGCTCGCTCCCGCCACGGAGCTTGCTCCCGCCACGGAGCTCGCTCCCGCCACGGAGCTCGCTCCCGCCACGGAGCTCGCTCCCGCCACGGAGCTCGCTCCCGCCACGGAGCTCGTTCCCGCCACGAAGCTCGCTCCCGTTACGGAGCTCGCTCCCGCCGCGGAGCTCGCTCCCGCCGCGGAGCTCGCTCCCGCCGCGGAGCTCGCTCCCGCCGCGGAGCTCGCTCCCGCCGCGGAGCTCGCTGACGTCACAAAGCTCTGCCCCCCCCCAAAACCATATTTCCATTTTGAAAATAAAACATGCTTCAAATCGCTTTAAACTATTGTCATTGTATTTAATGTGGCGCTGCACTCTGATGTTGTAGGAGAAAACATTTATTAAAAAGTCTATTTAACTAAGTAGAACATGTTGTCTATATTAATTTTAAGTTGCGCATTTTGACGTGACGTCACATTTCTCAACCCCCCCCCTCGTCACAAATGTCTGCCCCCCCCCCTCCCCAGGTGCGTGACGTCATTTATGGACGGCCCCCATTGCCTTAAAACGCGAACTCGCGCTTGCAAACTGAAACCGCGGAACTTTTTTTGTTCAGCAGCGCGATCCTCCGCGAGATGTAATGAGTCGGCCTCGCGCTGTGAGTGAGTGTGAGTGAGACAGCATCGTCCCCCACTCCTCCTGATGTCGAGAGTAAATGGGCGAGGTTTAGGTCTGTGACTCATGCAGCTGCAATGGCTGCTTTGTGTACGTGGTCCAGACCTCCCCAGAGACCTTGGCCGACAGAGGAGGCGTTCAGGATGGTTGAGAAAAAGCAACAGGCCCACTCTAATCGTCTACAGCATCCCACGTCAGAGAATGAGGAGGCTTACCGCAGCCTTCGCTCGGAGGTTCGGAGAGACGTGAGGCGCTGCAAGGATGGGTGGTGGTCGCGGGTTGCTGAGGAGATGGAGTCTGCCTCAATGGCCCGCGATCACAAATCCCTATTTAACTCCATTAAAAAAGTAACCTACAGCGCCACACCTATTACCATTGTAGGGGTAATCGTCACTCACCACTCTGTGGGCTGGTAGCTTCCCCTTATCGTCAATAGGGGGCGGAAGCGCTATCACGCCAGGGCTAATGTCCAGGCCCAAAAAGGGGCCAAGACAATAAATATCGTGTTGCCTCATCAGAAGTTTCTTCGTCAATTTACCCACTACACCATCATTAGGGGAACGAAGGGTGATCCAATCTCCGACCCCCAGCGACAGGTTTGCAGATTTGCTGAGCATTTCTGTGAGGTCCTGGGGGAGGGGGAATCCATCAGCCTGGAAAACATCATGGGACAAAGTGGGGATGACCCTGCTGAGGATGCGGTGCCTCAAATATTGGAGGAGGATGTCACCCTCTGTGAGTGGCTGGCTGAGGTACCATCCGTTGAGGAAGTACTGAGGGCGATCCAGAGTCCGAGAACAGGAAAGGCACCGAGCAGAGATGATCTCCAAAGCGAAATGCTGAGGGAGGGTGGCGTTTGTGCGCAGACTGCCCTACATGACATCATAACAACAGTCTGGGCCACTGGACGGGTTCCGCAGGATTGGAAGGATGCCCTGGCGGTCCCCCTCTTTAAGAAGGGGGACCGCACAGACTGTAACAACTACAGGGGCATCTAACTCCTCAGTGTGCCGGGAAAGGTCCTGGCAAGGATTATTCAACATCGCCTTGCTAGGTACGCTAAGGAGAAGCTTGCGGAGCCCCAATGCGGTTTCAAGAAAGGGCGGTCCTGCAAAAATGTCATATTTTCTGTCCGTCTGCTACAGCAGAGGTGGAGGGAATTCCAACTAGACCTGCATCTCTGCTTTATTGACCTGGTTAAGGCCTATGATACCATCAGTAGGCCTGGGCTCTGGGTTGTTCTTCGTGCTTTCAGAGTCCCTGACCCTCTGCTCACACTCATTAAGGACCTTCATGATGGTGAGCAGACCCGAGTAAAACTACATAGCCGGGAGTCAGAGCCATTCCCTGCGACAGGGATGTCCTCTGGCTCCAACATTATTTAACATCTATTTCGACCACATAGTTCGTGAAGCCTTCAGTAGCTGTACCAGAGGAATTTACGTCTGGTACAGATACAATGGGAGGCTGATCGATGCCCAGGTGCGGTCAAGGGATGTCTCCCTATTGGTCAACCACATTATGTATGCCGACGACCTGGTAATTGCTGCTCATTCAGAGGAGGAGTTGGAGGCGCTGCTGCTGAAACTGGAGTGTGCCACTAAGAGGTGGGGCCTTACCATCAGCCCCACCAAAACGAAGCACCTGCCTGGGTATTTTGTGCCATCGGGCACTCTACCCCCACAACTCCCAATCGGTGATGGGGCAGTTGGGGAGAGAGTGGAGAGTTTTCCATACCTGGGCAGTGTGCTCATGATCGGCTCCGGTTTAACAGCAGAGGTCTCACTCCGAATTAGTCGAGCGGCATTATCTTTTCATCGGTTGTGTAACGTTGTGTAGAAGCTACCTGGTCTGTCGCTCCGCATGAAGCTTCGGTTCTTCTCGGCCACAGTCATTCCGTCCCTTCTCTACGCTTGCAAAACGTGGACCCCCCTAATGCACCATCTTCACCGGTTAGAAACATTTAGGCTGGCCTGCCTACGATCAATCCTGGGTTTAATCAGGCTGGATTGTGTGAGCTCACAAATCCTCGAAAGATCTGGACAAAGTCCCATCGGTGAGCTCCTCCAGCAGGCAAGGCTGCGTTGGTTGGGCCATGTAGCCCGCATGCCCAATCACCGCATGCCCAAACAGCTTTTGTTCGGCCGGATCGAGGGAGCTAAACGGGCGTGGCACGGACTAGAGAAGAGATGGAGTGATGTGGTACAGGAGGATGTGGAGCTGAGTGGACTTGCCAATGACTGGTACCAGCGGTGTCTCTACTGGGCAGTTGGAGGCAGTCGCCCTCCGACAACAACGGAGGGCGGAGGAGCGACGCTCAGAAAAACGAGCGGAGCGTCGGGTGGCTAAAGCTCAGCAAGTTGGCACAGTAGGGGGCACAGGTGGTGCATCAGCCAGTAATCTCAGTCATCTCAGTCAGTCGACCAGTGGCACCTGGGTCTGCCCCGTGACCTCCTGCCAGCCGGCGATCGACACTTCACGTAGCCTCAAGGTGCACATAGCCTGGCATAAGCGTCGTGGTGACGTCACCGCCACTTAGTGGCGCATGGCGGTTGTTGTTTTGAGACAGTAAGAGAGTGTGAGGTCGACTCAGCCTCAGATGAGTACCTGGTGCGGTGTGTCGTATACATCGCTACTGGGGGAGACAAAGGCCGCCGTGGAGGAGAATCCTAAAATAATAAAAGCTTTTATTATTATAATAAAAGCTTTGATTATAATATTATGATATTATAATAAAAGCTATACTAAAAGCTTTTTGAATTAAAAATACAAGAACATTGAAATAATGAAAGCTTTTATTATTTAATTTTTATTATTTAATTTTTTAAATTGGCAGAATCTACACGCCATATTCTTGGTTCTTCAGGTAAAGTCACGTAGATTTGAAAATAAAAATAATTAAATTTAATTTAAAAATATAAATTATAATATTTAAACTAATAAAAGCTTTATTATTTTCAATTTATTATTTGAAATTTTAAAATACAAAAAAATAAAATAAAAATAACAAATTGAAAATAATAAATGCTTTTATTATTTTATAATACATTCAAAATAAAAGCTTTTATTATTTTCAATTTATTATTTTAATTTTATTAACAGGTCCCTGCAGGGTGGGCTGGTAGGGCAAGTCTCTGCGCTGCCTATTGCTGATTTTACACCCAACAGCACGAGATTTCACTTCGTTAAAGTATTGAAAGGGGACGGACGGACACATTAATCTATTGCAGGCTGGTACACTCAGTTTACAACTTCGTTCCTACCAGTATTATGACTTTACCGAAGGAAGCAATAATCTGGCGTGTAGATGCTGCCATCTGCTGGCCACCATTGTTGGGTGTAGATTGTGACTTAAAACTTTCGTGACTTCAGGAATTCATATTCTTGGTTCTTTCGGTAAAGTCACGTCCATAGAAAATAAAAAATTATCAAATCAAATAAAAATGTGAAATTTTAAATAATAAAAGCAAAAAAACCCACATTCATATTCTTGGTTCTTTCGGTAAAGTCACGGAGATAAAAAAAATACAATTTTAAAATAATCAATTGAATAAAAGCTTTTAATATTATTTAAGCTTTTGTTATATTCAATTTATTATTGTAATTTTTAAATTGGCAGAATCTACACGCCACGTTGGTGGCCGGCAGGTGGCAACATCTACACGCCGAATTCTTGTTTTTTTCGTTAAAGTCACGTAGATTTAAAAATAATATAATTTAATTTAAAAATACAAATAATAAATTGAAAATAATAAAAGCTTTAATAATTTTCATTTTTTAATTTTATTATTATTTTCTTTCTACGTGACTTTACCGAAGGAAGCAATAATATGGCGTGTAGATGCTGCCATCTCGTGGCCAACAACGTTGGCAGGTGGCAGCATCTACACGCCAGATTCTTGGTTCTTTGGGTAAAATATAAATAATAAAGAAAAGTAAAAAAATAATAATTCATGATTTAGTATTTTTTCATTTAATTCTATTATTTTCATTTTCAAATCTACGTTACTTTACCGAAAGAACCAAGAATATGGCGTGTAGATTCTGCCAATTTAAAAAAATGACAAATTAAAATAATAAATTTAAAATAATAAAAGCTTTCATTATTTTCCATTTATCTTTTGTTTTTTTAATTTTATTATTTTTATTTTCAACCTACATGGCTTTACCGAAATAACCAAGAATATGAATCTGGATTTTGATTATTTTCAATCTATTTTAATTTTTAAATTGGCAGCATCTACACGCCATATTCTTGGTTCTATCGGTAAAGTCACGTCGATAGAAAATAAAAAAAAGAATCAAATCAAATCAAATAAAAAGTGTGAAATGGAAAATAATAAAAGCAAAAAACCCACATTCATATTCTTGGTTCTTTCGGTAAAGTCACAGAGATAAAAAAAAAAATGAAACAAAATTTTGATTTTAAAATAATAAATTGAAAATAATAAAAGCTTTTATTATTTTCCATTTATTTTTTTGTATTTTTAAATTGGCAGAATCTACACGCTATATTTCTAGTTCTTTGGGTAAAGTCACGTAGATAGAAAATATAAATAATAAAAGAAAAGTAAAATTTAAAATAATATTTTAAAAAATATTTATTTTATTTTATTGTTTCCCTTCTACGTGACTTTGCTGAAAGAACCAATAATATGAATCACTGCAGTCACGAAAGCTTTAAATCAAAATATAATAATAACAATTCATGATTTTCATTTAATTATTTTCTTTTTATTTTCAAATCTACGTGACTTTACCGAAAGAACCAAGAATATGAATCTTGGTCGTCAAGGAGGTAGAGAAGGCAGTGTGGAATAATGTGGACTCCGCCTGTTCCATCTGTAGATTTGTGATAGAGCGTTGCCCCCCCCCCCCCCCCATTTGCTTGGATTTCTCCAGGTGCTCCGATTTCCTCCCACATGTAAACACTCATTAATCTTGATTTCAAGCTTTCGTGACTGCAGGAATCCTTACTCTTTGGTTCTTTCGGTAAAGTCACGTAGGTAGAAAAAATAATAATGGATCACGACGTTTCGATCGCCACACAAGCAATCTCACTGAGTCTCAAGACTCTTGTTCAGGAGGGGCCTGACAACTTTTCGCAGGAGTAATTTGGATGTTTGGCTAGTACCAGTTACATTGTATGTTGTTGTTTTGCTATGGGAGTAAACCCATACAGAGAAAGGGACCAGAATGAGGAAAGCGAAGCCAGGCAGTCCTTCAGAAGATGTCATGCACGGGCATGACCACTGCACCACCCTGCCGCCCAAACAAATATAATTTAAATTATGTACAATACTGGCAAATAAACCCTATTAGTATCAACTGAATTTCTGGATAATGTGGCACGTGTATAGCTGCATCGGTGTTTCTAAAAGTCGTGTTCAAATTGCCTATTTAAAATATTATAAAGAACAGGTTTCCCACCTCTGGTTTCATTTGACTTACCGGTTGTCCTCATTATGTGTGTCACAGGTAATATGGCAAGGAAAATATTACGCAGCACGAGTTGTAGGATTAGGGCAATTATGGTGACACACGTGACCCCCTCTACACAAGTAACAGCTGAGAGTCAATGCTGGGATGTTGTGCGATTGGTGCAAGCGACCCATCATTGTGTTTTGATGTTGAGCTGTTAAAATTGCACTGTTGTGAGGTGAGGTCAAGGCCGATGACTGCTTCCAGCGGTGTCAAGATCAGCATTTTGAAGAGGCTCGCGGAGGATGATACTGGGCACTGGGGTGCAGTCTCCCTCCATGAACAACAGAGGGCAGAGGAGCGACACTCACAACAATTATTGGCGCAGCGCCGGGCGTATAAAAGTTGGAAGAAAGTTTATCTCGGGGAGTTAACCCACAACACCTGGGTCTGTCCCGCGTGTTCACACGATAACGCGTTTTCACTACGTTGAGATTTATAAGGACACGGGGTGACCAATAAAGTCTGAATTGGTCTGTGATAAGCTCGGCCCTGATAAGGGGTTGACAGATATGAAATAATCGAGCAGACAGACACGGGCCTGACTTCATCCACAGATGCCTTGTTGAGTCTCTAATTTTTAGGATTCTGCTTGGGACGTCTTGCCAATTCCTCACCAAATAATGTGTACGTGTGAGTAACCAGACCTACCTGAGATCTCACGCCTCGTAGAGAGCCAAAATAAATATCGTACGTTTATAGATTGCTCGGTAACCTCCGTTCCATGCTGCCATCGACTGGCCAAGAATGTGGCCTGTAGATGCTGCCATCTGCTGGCCACTGATGTAGATGGCAGCATGGAAGGTGGTGAATTGCGGTCGTTGAGATGAGTTTTGATTGGTGAGATGAGTGAGGTTGGTGCTGTGGATGAGATGGGTGCAGTCAGTCTGGTGACTGTGTGGTTGGTGTGGTGAATGTAGTGGGTGGTGTGGTGAATGTAGTGGTTGGTGTGGTGAATGTAGTGGTTGGTTTGGTGAATGTAGTGGGTGGTGTGGTGAACGTAGTGGGTGGTGTGGTGAATGTAGTGGTTGGTGTGGTGAATGTAGTGGTTGGTTTGGTGAATGTAGTGGTTGGTGTGGTGAATGTAGTGGGTGAGATGAGTGTAGTAGGTGTGATGAGTGCCATTTGTGCGGTTAGTGGAGTTGGTGTTTGGTGAGTGAGGTGAGTGTGGTGTGATTGGTGAGGTGTAATTGGTGAGGTTAGGTTTGTGAGGTGTAATTGGGGTGGTGAGGTGGGTGAGGTGTAATTGGTGAGGCAAAGTTGGTGGGTGTATCAGTGAGCACCTGGAGGATTCTCCTCCACGGTCGCCTTTGTCTCCCCCAGTAGCGATGTTCACTCCACACCGCACCAGGAACTCATCTGAGGCTGTCGACCTCACACTCTCTCACTGTCTCACAACAACAACAACCGCCATTCGCCACTAAGTGGCGGTGACGTCACCACGACGCTTGTGCCAGGCCATGTGCACCTTGAGGCCACGTGAAGTGTCGAACGCCCGCTGGCAGGTCACGGGGCAGACCCAGGTGGTGCCACGGGTCGACTGACTGAGATGACTGAGATGACTGGCTGATGCACCACCTGTGCCCCCTGCTCACACTCACGCACTCACTCACAAGCGCGAGTTCGCGTTTTCAGGCGATATAAAATAATTTATATTTCATGCCAGTTGGTTCTGAAGGGCGGCTGTTTGTAATGTGGGCGTTCGTAAGTCGAGGACTGTCTGTACATAAAGATTCCGATTGAGGATGTGGGGCTTTCACCGTGGGATGAGCTTGGCCCGATCCGCGGGGGCGTGGCTTGCACGACAGTGGGCGGGGCATGGCCGCGACGGGCGTGGCTTATCCAGGAAGTGGAGACCGCGAACGCCGGACTGCAAGCCAGACAGAAGCGCGCTCCTTTTAAAGTTAACAACAACATTGTTAAATGTAAGTAGCGCCTCTCTACTTTATTATTGTTTTATTTGTTTAATACATTACTTGTGGTGCCGTGAGTCGAGTGAAATGAGTCAATAACCTTGCTAGACATGGCTAAGCTTTTAATAAGGGGCGCCGCGGTGTCGAGATGTTAACTACCTCGCTAGGCCTACAGCAGCGTGGAGGTTCCATCGAGACCCTGACGCCTGCTCCGTATTTGTTTATTTTTTTTCCCCTGTGGTCGCGTAGATTCTTCTCCTGGTCCTTCGGTTTTCCCCTCCACATTTAGAAACGTGAGTTTAGAGTACTTGACTGCTATAAATGTCCACATGATAAGCCACTTTCGTTGAGCTATCATTTGTGTCCAGGTCGCTTCTGATAAGAGTTATATAGCTCAGTGGGCCTTACCTGGTTAAATAGAAATAGTTTATAGTTTAGTTTATAGTTCATAAGAACTCGTGACAAGGGTCAGTGTCTACTTCAAATGTTGTTCAGGCTCTGGAGACCTCCAAAGTTATTCGTGATGTTATATATTTGGTTCGTTTTGAGCATAATCGCGACCTTGTATAATTATGACGTGATACACACGCTGAATATACGCACACAACCATCGTGTACACGTGTGTCGTGCCCTCTATTGTCCACATAGACGGCTTGTGCTGACGAGAGAACGATCTTAACGTACAATGTCGTGACATGTATCAGCCCTTTGTCGATCCAGCGTTTTGATAGAGGCCTCCCCCATACCATGCCGTTCGTGGGAGTTGTTTAACCATACTTCACCATGCCGGTCAATGCGGGTTTGGTGAAGTGAGGAGGCCCAGAAACTTGTATATGCAGATACGAGTTTGCCTGTGCTTGCATCTGCAGAATTACATTCTCACACATCTTCAAGTGTAGTTTAATACTTCTAAAAATGCATTTATTCTTGAGGATTCCATAAAGTACTGTGGTAAAAAGAAAACAACTTGATTTGAATAAATTTCGATTTAAAGCTTTCGTGACTGCAGAGATTCATCTTCTTGGTTCTTTCGGTAAAGTCACGTAGAAGGGAAATAATAAAATAAAACATAATAAAATTTAATTCTCACGACGTTTCGGCCACAACACAAGCAGCCGTCCTCAGGTGAAGAAACAGAACTGTCGGAAAGACAGCGCTCCAATGAACACTGCTAAGCTTGGCAGCGTATTTTAAGCTGGGTGGGAGGAGCAGAGCGCCTTGCCAAAAGAGTTTACATATCAACAGAATAATTTAGCATTGAAGTAGCTGTGTTAATGTGATAGATTAGCAGGATGTTAAAGTCAGAAATTAGCATGTAACTGGGAGATTAGCATGATGTTAATGTGAGGAATTAGCATGTAACTGGTCACGGAAGTAGCTATGTTAAAGTCAGAGTTTACATATCAACAGAGGCATTTAGTATATTGATGCTAAAGAACTGCAACTACCCAACTATCATACAATAAACCGATGTGAAAGAACTAAATATAAACTACATCAATATAATCAATGTACTCAATATATTCTCCACTAAGCTGAGCTACTAACAATAAGTTATTATACATTACACTTCTATGTCGCAAAAAATATTATAATATGCCTCCAAATAATATTTTTTATTATAAACTGGCATAGACAGACCACAACATTGAATTATACACTGAGTTACTATACACTACCCTATACGTTAGATTATAATAATATTAGACTTGTAATATTACACTATGTATTATTTTACCAAACCTACTGTATACCACACTGCTGTAGATTCACTATACAATTACGATACTATATATCACCAAATAAATTATATTAAACATTACACTGAGTACTTTGTTGAACAGGGAATGCTTTGAGCTTGTGGGTTGAATCCATCTGTGTGGAGTTGTGTTATTTCCCAATATGCAAGGTGGGGTCTCTCTGGGTTCCACTCACACAAACATCTCAATGCAATGGGACCTTTCTGAAAATGCAGTACTTAGACTCAATGAAGCTTTCCTGGGTAACTAGTTAACATTGTAATTTTAGCATGAGAGATAATGACGTTCACTTATAAGTGCCATTAATAGTACTATACTGTACTTTTAATGAAGACTATTTTACGTAGTTTTTTGTAAAAAAGTGTCCATTCTCAAAACTTTTTGACGGGCCCTCGTACAGAAATTATATTACAATCTTATATGGAGATTGCGAGTGTTGTGAATAGTGGAGTGAACGTGTGGTGCCATCATTATATTGTTAGTGCGTATATACAGAAAGGCCTATTGGGTGGGTAACATTAGGAAATTGGAGGTAGTTAGTCATGTTGTTTAGAAACAAAATATTACTTGGGTGGATAAGAGGGTAAAATCGTACATGATAGGAACTGCAATATTGTGGAGTTCTGGTATAATTAGTTGCAGTATATATGAATCTTATGTCACCTTAAGTATGCCTTTGTGAGTACACTCGTGACACGGGTGTCATGCGCGTGACCTTTGTCTTTTGTTTCAGATGTGTGAGAGCAATTCGGCGGCGAGTCATGGTGGTGCTGGGAGAATTGCCTTTACCAGCGATGGCACTTCACCAGCACCCGTCTCAACCCTACCTCAATCCGGTAGAGTTACGAGAGCTAAAAAACTAATCTCTTGTGACGTCTGTGGGAAAAAATTCCAGCTGGCATGGTGCCTAGAAGCCCACGTAAGAACGCATAAGGAGACCCATGAGCAATGGTGCGGCATATGTGGACAAAGGTTTGATCAGCCAGGAAAATTCAAAAGGCATTTGAAGAGCCACGAAAAGGATTATATGATCAAGGGTGCACCAGGCTTGGTGAATAACAGCAGTTTTGCCAATGCGGTGTTGAATCCACCGTCGCCCTATGAGATGTGCTCAGTCTGCGGATTTTTAAGTCCTATTGAAATCCTGAAAACTCATGAAAGTCTTCACCCACAGTTCTTGTACAGACCGAAGCCTGAACATGATTACACTTCGACAAAAGATAGCGGCGTTAAGATAAATGACATGAAATCCAATTTTCTTGAATGCTTTGGCCTAGTTCCACATCAACAAACTGCTTCACCAGTCAGTGAGAATAAACCATACGCTGCTCTCGATCCTATTACGAGCATGAAAGTGTTGATGGCCTTGCAGCAGAAGAAGAAGGAAAAGCGAAGTAGACCTAAGTCCATTAAAAGAAAAAAGACCACCACCAGCGTCACCAATTGCAGCAGTAGCAACAGCCAGAATTCGGACATCAAGAGGATGGACTGCACGGAAGCAGGAGGCTGCGTGGAGCAGAGCATCCCCAAGGTGGATGAACCCAACCTGGCACCTTTAGGTACGTCCTAGTAATGCACACACTACATTTCATTTGGATGTAATTCATAATTTCACAAATTAGTTAATGTACGCATATGTTGACCATATCTGTATGCCTGCGCTGAGGAGTCTAGAGATCTGATGTGGTGCTGCTCGGATGTTGGGTTAAACCGTGAAACTCTGGGTTTCAGTCACCGAGCCATGATTAAACTGGCTTCTCATTGATGGTCTTATCCAGTTACCAAACTTCTTCCAGCAAACACTTCTGATGTCGCGTGATATTTTTCAGGAAATCAGTATCTTGCTTTTCTACTATTTGTACGTATGTTGAACTTCTTTCGTACCATACGTAGCCAACCGTGCTAATCGGAGGTATTTGTTGCTGGCCATTTGGCATTTTGGGCCTTTGGGCCTGTGGTCAGCAACCGTGATTGATAAAACGTCCCATATACATAGTAATGCTATGGCATCCACTGCTTGGTGATAAATAAATTATGTATTAGCACGTGCGTGTGCTCAACGGTGGATGTCTTGTGTTCCAGAGGAAAAGCCCTTCCCGTGCAGTGACTGCTCGTACGGAGCGACGCAGAAGTCGAAGCTCAAGAGACACGTCCTGAGCGTTCACCACGTGCCCTTCGATAGCGCGCTGGACTCCGACTGCCCCAAGAAGAGAAGGCGGCTGGCTGGGTGCCGAGACCACGGCTCAACTCTGGATTTGGAGCGCGCACGATGCTCACGGAGAACTCCCTGATGATTTATTTCATCCTGAGGCTGAGGTACCACGTGTGGGGCGATGAATGCAAGGTTTTGTGCAGCGGACATTTCCATGATGAAATTTCGTTACGTTCACTGCTGCGAGGTTACATCTATTGCCGTATATTTTTAGTCAATTGCTGTATTTTCTGGTATACAATATATTTAATAAATTGTCCTAATTTCATAACAAAGGTTTTTGGGTTAGATCGTGTAAATATAAATGTGTCATAACCCTACACTACCTGACACAGCCAATTAGTAAGGAATTTGTCACGTAAACAAAACTCCACTTAGTTACTACTTCAGCCCACCGGTGTTTTGGAGAGTAAATCCACAAGATGAGTACGACGTTTCACTGGTAATTACATCCAGCATCATCGGGCGATTTGCCAGAATAGTGAAGCCATCCCCCTGCTTCCGGTCTTAAATAGAGAAAGGCGATGTCATCACTGAACCCATCAGGTGCAGAAATCAGAGGCGGGGAGGGGGATTATTGAAATTATATAATTGATTAGTAATCATTTAATTAGTATGTTTCCTCTATAAGTAATGATAAATGAGAGATGTCTTCTTCCTCCACGCGTTTGTTCCACTCACGTGGGGTCCACCGTCCTTGCCACCTTCTCCACACCGCCCCGTCCCGCGCCATCTCTCCTTCCGCTCCTCGGGCCACCACGTTCGACCGCATCACCACATCGCCTAACGTCTTCTTCTTCTGCCTTCATCTCCTCATCTTACAATCACAATAACTTAATAATACGCTTCCAGGCCGCACTAAGCCTGTAGCTGTCAGAGAGGTTAAAATAATACAAATTTTCTCAGTTTCAATGGATTCTCGAATTAGTCTTGGCCAGTAATAATGAGTTTTACACCACTTCATCGTTATCAAAATACATTAGGTGTCCTTGTTGGCAAACATGTTCTGCAACTTCCAACAGTTATGTTTGAGAGTGTTTAATATTTATTTGGTGTTCTTTTAGTCTTACGCTAATGTTACGTCTCATCTGTCCAATATAACATCTGCCACATAAGCCATTAATCCGATACACACCATCCGTTGACAACTTAGGCAATTCATCTTAAGTACAAGATACTATATTTTGAATTTTGTGTACCATGCCAAATCTTACTTAGATGTTTAGCTTTTTGCTTTTCCAAAACTCGAGCTAATTTCTCAATTACTCCCACGATATATGGTATTTTAATTGTTTAATAACCTGATTCAGCAGTATTGCTGTTCGATCTTGGTTTAGCATTCATTGCTGTTAATTTGAGCATTATTGTAGACATTCAATCGTAGCGTTTCTTTGACATGTTCAATCTCTCTCCCCAGACATTCACCATCTGACACTGTTTTAGCCAGATGTATGAGCATCTTGATGAGAGAGGTTTTCTGTACGGGGTGATGATGCGAATCTGCATTCAGATAGGCATCAGTATGCGTTCCCTTTTGGTAAACGCTGTGTGTGTTATTTTACCATTTAGGCCTCGTCCGATAAATCACCTCTCCTAAGGAAATAAGTATTTAGAGGCCACACGGGACCGGGGGGGGGGGGGGGGGAGTTTATCGTTGTGTCTGTTGCTGCGAGCAGATAGCGCGCAATGGAGAGCTTGCTCAGAGCGGAGCTGGGCACGGACTCGGCGAGGACGCTGGGCGCTTCGGCCGGTGGAGGCTGCATCAGCACCGGGCAGAGCTACGAGACGGGGCGCGGACACGTGTTCACCAAGATCAACGCCAAGAGCGGGGCACCCTCCTCTACGCCTCCTCTACGCCTCCTCACCACCTCACCTCCTCTACCCTTCTCCTCGCCTCCTCTACGCCTCCTCACCACGCCACCTCACCACGCCACCTCACCACGCCACCTCACCTCCTCACCACGCCACCTCACCTCCTCACCACGCCACCTCACCTCCTCACCACGCCACCTCACCTCCTCACCACGCCACCTCAACACCTCACCACCTCACCTCCTCTACCCTCCTCTTCGCCTCCTCTACACAACCCTGCATCCTTGCCTCAACCTTCATTCATTCAGCCCTGTCATTAATGTATCACTTTTTTTTTTTTTAGCTGCGACTACTAGCTAATTTGTCAGTTTCTCCCACGATATATGGTATTTTAATTGTTTAATAACCTGATTCAGCAGTATTGCTGTTTGATCTTGGTTTAGCATTCACTGCTCTGTTAATTTGAGCATTTTTGTAGACATTCAATCGTAACGTTTCTTTGACATGTTTAATCTCTCTCCTCAGACTTTGACCATCTGACACTGTTTTAGCCAGATGTATGAGCATCTTGTTGAGAAAGGATTTCTGTGCGGGGTGATGATGCCAATCTGCATTCAGATAGGCATCAGTATGTGTTCCCTTTCGGTAAACGCTGTGTGTGTTACTTTACCATTTAGGCCTCGTCCGAGCAAAATATCCAGGAAAGGGAGTGTGTTATTCACCTCCATTTCCATGGTGAACTGGATGGCCGGTTTTTGTGAATTGAGATGATTTAGACATTCATTCATTAAGTGTATCCTTACCATGTCGCCAGACAACCAAAGTGTCATCTACATATCTACACAAAAAAGTGGGTTTATATGTACTTGAAGCAAGTGCTCTTGCAACCCGGGGGTTGAGGGACCCCTGTGTTAGAGGCCACACGGGACGGGGGGGGGGGGGGGGAGTTTAACGTTGTGTTTGTCGCTGCGAGCAGACAGCGTGCAATGGAGAGCTTGCTCAGAGCGGAGCTGGGCACGGACTCGGCGAGGCCGCTGGGCACTGCGGCCGGTGGAGGCTGCATCAGCACCGGGCAGAGCTACGAGACGGGGCGCGGACACGTGTTCACCAAGATCAACGCCAAGAGCGGGGCACCCTCCTCTACGCCTCCTCACCACCTCACCTCCTCTACCCTCCTCTTCGCCTCCTCTACACCACCTTGCATCCTCGCCTCAACCTTCATTCAGTCAGCCCTGTATCACTTTTTTTCGCTGCGACTACTAGCACCACCGTGGTGAATGTTGCAGTGAACTTCCCCTCGTTGATTCCCCCCTCCACCCACCTTATGGGACTCGGTCTACCAGACACTTTGACCGCTTCGTCTCATCCACTCCGCGTTCAACCACCGCGCCTCACTGCAGTTCACAAGAACGCACTCAACTAAACAACTCGGTCACCCACTCATCCAGTCACTAACTCAATCACCCTATCACACACTCATCCAGTCACCCACGCATCCAGTCGCCCACGCAATCACCCTATCATCCAGTCACCCACTCACTCAATCACCCTATCACACACTCATCTCGTCACTAATTCAATCACACACTCAGCTAGTCACTCAGTAAATCATCCTATCACTCACTCATCCAATCACCCACTCATTCAGTCACCCATTCATCCAGTCACCCACTCATCCAGTCACCCATTCATCCAGTCACCCACTCATCCAGTCACCCACTCATCCAGTCACCCATTCAATCACGCACTCATCCACTCACCCACTCATTCAGTCACCCACTCATCCAGTCAACCACACAATCATCCTATCACCTACGCATCCTCTCACCCACTCATCCAGTCACCCACTCATCCAGTCACCCACTCATCCAGTCACTCACGCATCTGATCACTGACTCAATCACCCTATCACACACTCCTAAACTCTTTTACTCAAACACTCACCCATTTACTCACCCACCCGCTCACCACTATGCAGGTCACCTCACTCTTCTTTTCAGCTTTATCAGTTTGCACTGCTCCACTCTGGAATCCACACCCGGTCTTCCTGTTTTCCCAAACTCTTGCAACAATAAACTTGATCAATTTAAGGAACGCGTTTCTTTGATCTTAATTATCTAATTACTCATTGGACAGTTATGTATTATTATTTTTTATTGTTGCTGGCCGCTTGGCGTTTTGTATTGTGTGGGGTTTGCATCGCTGTCAACCCCTCATCAGTGCCTACCTTATTACAGAACAATTCAGACCTTGTTGGTCACCCCGTGCCCCTTATAAGTCCCATGACAAGGGAGAAACACACAAATAAACTTAACAAAAATGTTGCCCGTATTGAAACGGCCGTCTGCCGTATGGACCTGACAACTCACTTTCCCCCAACAGAATACGGGTAAACCGTGTGGGTTGGCGGCTATGGGTTTTGTTGTGTTTGCAAGTCCAAGTTATAGGACTGCACCCTGGGTTGTGCGTGGTTCTCATTGGTGGGAGATTCCCTTCGCTGTGTTGCACGCCAGTGGCTGGGGGCTGCCTGGGGCCAGTGACGTGTGAGCCGGTCCCAATGTGCACCGGCAAACATTTACCGCCAGGTGGCCCCAGTGTTCATTGCCCGTCCACACGTGGATACCTGAAGCCCATGTCAATCCACTGCTGGATGAGTCCCGCAATGAAGATATAATCAGTACATCCACTTTGCTTTTGGACACCACCTGTTCCATTGGCGGCCGAATGCGAATCTAAATGTGCATACGTTAGAGACTGGTTAATGCGCATAGAAATCAAACCAATTGACCTACGACCTTTACCCCATCAACTTTTGTAGAATTTTAGATGTGCATTACAGCTACTTTAGCCGGATGGTTGTGGTGGCTATGTATGCCTGTAATCCACGACTACGTGGAGGTGAGGGTTGGTGGATCACAACAATGTTGCGACAACTCCCACCCCTTGGTCGTCAAGGAGGTAGAGATGTGGACTCCGCCTGTTCCATGTGTAGATTTGTGATAGAGCGTTGGCCCCTTATTTGCTTGGATTTCTCCAGATGCTCCGATTTCCTCCCACATGTAAACACTCATTAATCTTGATTTGAAGCTGTCGTGACTGCAGGAATCCTTACTCTTTGGTTCTTTCGGTAAAGTCACGTAAGTAGAAAAAACTAATAAAAAATAATCATCGATTGCTTGTGTGGCGATCGAAACGTCGTGATCCATTATTATTTGTTCTACCTACGCGACTTTACCTAAACAACCAAAGAGTACAAACTCTCATTAATTGTCCGATAACATCTTTATATAAAGAGGACCACAGAGCATGGGCAGGAGTGGTGGGGGGGGGATTTGTTGCCAGCTGCTCACCATTTGACTGCCGCCTTCCCTCGTCTGTAGTTCCTCGCGCCAAAGTGAAGGAATTCTGTGTGCCAGTTACAATTATCACTTGAATGAGATTTAATCCTGAAAATCTTTATTTTTCACATGCAGTGAAACAATGTTGTTAGTAGGCTTGTTTCCCTGGGAAAGCCTCACTGAGTCTCAAGACTCTTTTTCAGGAGGGGCCTGCCAACTTTTCGCAGGAGTAATTTGGATGTTTGGCTAGTACCAGTTACATTGTATGTTGTTGTTGTTTTGCCATGGGAGTAAACCCATGCAGAGAAAGGGACCAGAATGAGGAAAGCGAAGCCAGGCAGTCCTTCAGAAGATGTCATGCACGGGCGTGACCACTGCACCACCCTGCCGCCCAAACAAAAGTAATTTAAATAATGTACAATACTGGCAAATAAACCCTATTAGTATCAACTGAATTTCTGGCCAATATGGCACGTGTATAGCTGCATCGGTGTTTCTAAAAGTCGTGTTCACATTGCCTGAAATTAATAATATAAAGAACAGATTTCCCACCTCTGGTTTCATTTGGATTACCGGTTGTCCTCATTATGTGTCACAGGTAATATGGAAAGGAAAATATTACGCAGCACGAGTTGTAGGATTAGGGCAATTATGGTGACACACGTGACCCCCTCTACACAAGAAACAGCTAAGATTCATATTCTTGGTTCTTTCGGGAAAGTCACCTCGAAGGGAAACAATAAAATAATACAAATATAAAACAATAAAATTCTCACGACCTTTTGACTGCAACACAAGCAATCATCATCAGGTGTGAAAACCACAACAAGAAAATTTGAAAGAACCAAGAATATGAATCTCTGCAGTCACTAAAGCTTTAAATCAAAATTTAACAGCTGAGAGTCAATGCTGGGATGTTGTGCGATTGGTGCAAGCGACCCATCATTGTGTTTTGATGTTGAGCTGTTAAAATTGCACTGTTGTGAGGTGAGGTCAAGGCCGATGACTGCTTCCAGCGGTGTCAAGATCAGCATTTTGAAGAGGCTCGCGGAGGATGATACTGGGCACTGGGGTGCAGTCTCCCTCCATGAACAACAGAGGGCAGAGGAGCGACGCTCACAACAATTATTGGCGCAGCGCCGGGCGTATAAAAGTTGGAAGAAAGTTTATCTCGGGGAGTTAACCCACAACACCTGGGTCTGTCCCGCGTGTTCACACGATAACGCGTTTTCACTACAACGCGTTTTCTCCGTCACAACGCGCTTTCTGAGCGGACTACTTTCTTGAGCTGCGCGGTTGAGCGAGATGAGACGGTAACGCGGCGGCGTCCCCTCAAGTTATTTGGACCCCCATCTTACCGTGCGTGGACATTATTATTATTTACGGGAGGAAAATAGTTTCCGCTTAACGCGGCACTTTTCAGGAACGCATCTACCGCGTTAAACGAGGACTCGCCGCGTACAGGTGCCGCGCACGCTGTATCGACCCTGGAGAAATCCGAAGCGCTATGAAGCTCTTGTTCACAGACGTCCAGTAAGGGGCGGGTGGTGTTGGTGGTGTGGGCGTCACCACGTGACACACAGCTTGTCCGTGGAGTCGATCGTGAGGGTGCCGACGTCGCCTAGGCAACGCCGCCCCCCCTCTGGCTCTGCTGCTGCTGCTGCCTCGCTCTGTGCACGCGAGGCGCCAATCCGTGACGCGGGCACTGTACGCGTTGCGTCACCGTTCACCGTGGGGGGGAGGGCCTCAGTTACGTCACGTCGTGTACAGTGGCACATTAATATTGACACTTTTACTCGTGTTTATGTGCCTCGTTATTAAAGGTGAGTTTAATAATAATCATGCTGCTGCTACACAATGTGTGCATTGATATATACGTACAGTTTATGTGTTTAAACGCGATTGTAGTTTATGGGCCCTTGAGGGATTTTTCGCCTCGTGTGAGGTTTTTATGCGCAACCTTAATTATTGCGCTTTTGTTAATCGTTAACATTTGGTCAGGAATAATGCCCTTAAGATAAATGTTCTGGCGACGATATTTTGCAAAACAGACGATGGCAAAATTTCGATTTAAAGCTTTCGTGACTGCAAGGATTCATCTTCTTTGGTTATTTCGGTAAAGTCACGTAGAATGAGAATAAAATAATAAATTGATAAAATAAAATAACACAATAATATTCTCACGACGTTTCGGCCACAACACAAGCGGCCTTCATCAGGTGAAGGGGACGAGACTGTCTGATGAAGGCCACTTGTGTTGTGGCCGAAACGTCGTGAGAATATTATTTTATTTTATCAATTTATTATTTTATCTTATTCTACGTGACTTTACCGAAATAACCAAAGAAGATGGCAAAATTGTGTATATATAGTGCGATATGTGCCACTGAAACGGCAAGAAGTCAATAACAATGACTCGTGTTGAGTGTTTAATATGCAAGCAATGAGCCCGCCACAGGTTCGTTAATGTTATAATGGAAGCAGTGAAATGAATTAAAATCTTTTGCTCTGCCAATTTCATTTTAAATTACGACTCTTCAATGAGCTTTGGTTGTAGTAAGCAATATTTGAATTTATTTAAACGACCTGTATTCTCTTACAACATGTTTTATATTCCTAAGCATTAAATGTGTACTAAAGATTCAGACTAATTGTAAATCTAATGGGACCACTTTAATCGATGTCCGTTAATATATGTAGGCGTGGTAAGGTTTCGAGACGCACTCGGCGATGCGTGAAACGCAGTCCGTGTCCTTCCTCATCCATTTGTCTTCATTCCAACGTCAACTTTGTTCTGCCGGTCTCTCTCATTAAGGCCACATGGCCACACTGTATCTCTTAGTTCTTGCAAGCTAAGCTGGAGTCAGTCTCTCTCATTAAGGCCACATGGCCACACTGTGTCTCTTAGTTCTTGCAAGCTAAGCTGGAGTGAGTCTCTCTCATTAAGGCCACATGGCCACACTGTCTCTTAGTTCTTGCAAGCTAAGCTGGAGTCAGTCGCTCTCATTAAGGCCACATGGCCACACTGTGTCTCTTAGTTCTGGCAAGCTAAGCTGGAGTCAGTCTCTCTCATTAAGGCCACATGGCCACACTGTGTCTCTTAGTTCTTGCAAGCTAAGCTTGAGTCAGTCTCTCTCATTAAGGCGACATGGCCACACTGTGTCTCTTAGTTCTTGCAAGCTAAGCTGGAGTCAGTCTCTCTCATTAAGGCCACATGGCCACACTGTGTCTCTTAGTTCTTGCAAGCTAAGCTGGAGTCAGTCTCTCTCATTAAGGCCACATGGCCACACTGTGTCTCTTAGTTCTTGCAAGATGAGCTGGAGTCAGTCTCTCTCATTAAGGCCACATGGCCACACTGTGTCTCTTAGTTCTTGCAAGGTAAGCTGGAGTCAGTCTCTCTCATTAAGGCCACATGGCCACACTGAGTCTCTTAGTTCTTGCAAGCTAAGCTGGAGTCAGTCTCTCTCATTTAGGCCACATGGCCACACTGTGTCTCTTAGTTCTTGTAAGCTAAGCTGGAGTCAGTCTCTCTCATTTAGGCCACATGGCCACACTGTGTCTCTTAGTTCCTGCAAGCTAAGCTGGAGTCAGTCTCTCTCATTAAGGCCACATGGCCACACTGTGTCTCCTAGTTCTTGCAAGCTAAGCTGGAGTCAGTCTCTCTCATTAAAGCCACATGGCCACACTGTGTCTCTTAGTTCTTGCAAGCTAAGCTGGAGTCAGTCTCTCTCATTAAGGCCACATGGCCACACTGTGTCTCTTAGTTCTTGCAAGCTAAGCTTGAGTCAGTCTCTCTCATTAAGGCCACATGGCCACACAGTGTCTCTTAGTTCTTGCAAGCTAAGCTGGAGTCAGTCTCTCTCATTAAGGCCACATGGCCACACTGTGTCTCTTAGTTCTTGCAAGATGAGCTGGAGTCAGTCTCTCTCATTAAGGCCACATGGCCACACTGTGTCTCTTAGTTCTTGCAAGCTAAGCTGGAGTCAGTCTCTCTCATTAAGGCCACATGGCCACACTGTGTCTCTTAGTTCTTGCAAGCTAAGCTGGAGTCAGTCTCTCTCATTAAGGCCACATGGCCACACTGTGTCTCTTAGTTCTTGCAAGATGAGCTGGAGTCAGTCTCTCTCATTAAGGCCACATGGCCACACTGTGTCTCTTAGTTCTTGCAAGGTAAGCTGGAGTCAGTCTCTCTCATTAAGGCCACATGGCCACACTGAGTCTCTTAGTTCTTGCAAGCTAAGCTGGAGTCAGTCTCTCTCATTTAGGCCACATGGCCACACTGTGTCTCTTAGTTCTTGTAAGCTAAGCTGGAGTCAGTCTCTCTCATTTAGGCCACATGGCCACACTGTGTCTCTTAGTTCCTGCAAGCTAAGCTGGAGTCAGTCTCTCTCATTAAGGCCACATGGCCACACTGTGTCTCCTAGTTCTTGCAAGCTAAGCTGGAGTCAGTCTCTCTCATTAAAGCCACATGGCCACACTGTGTCTCTTAGTTCTTGCAAGCTAAGCTGGAGTCAGTCTCTCTCATTAAGGCCACATGGCCACACTGTGTCTCTTAGTTCTTGCAAGCTAAGCTTGAGTCAGTCTCTCTCATTAAGGCCACATGGCCACACAGTGTCTCTTAGTTCTTGCAAGCTAAGCTGGAGTCAGTCTCTCTCATTAAGGCCACATGGCCACACTGTGTCTCTTAGTTCTTGCAAGATGAGCTGGAGTCAGTCTCTCTCATTAAGGCCACATGGCCACACTGTGTCTCTTAGTTCTTGCAAGCTAAGCTGGAGTCAGTCTCTCTCATTAAGGCCACATGGCCACACTGTGTCTCTTAGTTCTTGCAAGATGAGCTGGAGTCAGTCTCTCTCATTAAGGCCACATGGCCACACTGTGTCTCTTAGTTCTTGCAAGCTAAGCTGGAGTCAGTCTCTCTCATTAAGGCCACATGGCCACACTGTGTCTCTTAGTTCTTGCAAGCTAAGCTGGAGTCAGTCTCTCTCATTAAGGCCACATGGCCACACTGTGTCTCTTAGTTCTTGTAAGCTAAGCTGGAGTCAGTCTCTCTCATTTAGGCCACATGGCCACACTGTTTCTCTTAGTTCTTGTAAGCTAAGCTGGAGTCAGTCTCTCTCATTTAGGCCACATGGCCACACTGTGTCTCTTAGTTCCTGCAAGCTAAGCTGGAGTCAGTCTCTCTCATTTAGGCCACATGGCCACACTGTGTCTCTTAGTTCTTGCAAGATGAGCTGGAGTCAGTCTCTCTCATTAAGGCCACATGGCCACACTGTGTCTCTTAGTTCTTGCAAGCTAAGCTGGAGTCAGTCTCTCTCATTAAGGCCACATGGCCACACTGTGTCTCTTAGTTCTTGCAAGATGAGCTGGAGTCAGTCTCTCTCATTAAAGCCACATGGCCACACTGTGTCTCTTAGTTCTTGCAAGCTAAGCTGGAGTCAGTCTCTCTCATTAAGGCCACATGGCCACACTGTGTCTCTTAGTTCTTGCAAGATGAGCTGGAGTCAGTCTCTCTCATTAAGGCCACATGGCCACACTGTGTCTCTTAGTTCTTGCAAGCTAAGCTGGAGTCAGTCTCTCTCATTAAGGCCACATGGCCACACTGTGTCTCTTAGTTCTTGCAAGCTAAGCTGGAGTCAGTCTCTCTCATTAAGGCCACATGGCCACACTGTGTCTCTTAGTTCTTGTAAGCTAAGCTGGAGTCAGTCTCTCATTTAGGCCACATGGCCACACTGTTTCTCTTAGTTCTTGTAAGCTAAGCTGGAGTCAGTCTCTCTCATTTAGGCCACATGGCCACACTGTGTCTCTTAGTTCCTGCAAGCTAAGCTGGAGTCAGTCTCTCTCATTAAGGCCACATGGCCACACTGTGTCTCTTAGTTCTTGCAAGCTAAGCTGGTGTCATTCTCTTTTCGACATATGTCCCACCAAATTCTGTAATAATAATCTTCCAGTTTCTCTATATGTTTTTAAATTTAGATTTAAATAAATCTACATTTAAAAATCCACAAATCTGGCTGCCTCCTGATGACGCTGGTTGTAATTACTGGCGAAACGTCGTACTCAGATTGTTAATGTTGTGGCTTTGCTCTCTAACACACAACCGGTGTGCTGTACTAGTAACGAATTGGCATGTTCTGTTTAAGTGACAAACCTTACTAATTGGCTGTTTCGGGTGGTGGTGGGTTTACCGACATTTTTATATTTACGTGATCTTACCTAAAAAACCTGTATTATGTAAAAATACATTTATTTTCCTCCTTTCTTTTTGGACAGTTTCAAATCTCTAACGTCTTTCAAATTGTTCTGATGTACAGTGCTACATTTCAAATTACTGTCATGTTTGCAACGGGTTGTTTAAAATATATTTAAATGGTGTAGATTCATGTTTAAACTCGCTTCGAATCTGCATTCATCATTTTCTTCTTAAGCAGTCCGTAACCACAATTGGTGCATCGATGCATGACCCATTTGATTATTGTTTGTTGGTCTTAATTTATCAATTAAAATGTTGAGTGTGCCAAATCCTAAAGAGTGGCGTTTGAGTCGACCTTATTTATTTTATATTCACATCTGAAACGCCTGTGCACATGAATGTAATCCAGTTACACACTCTCCTACTTGTTCATCAACTCTCTTCGTGGTGTAGATTTGATGGCTTGTATAGCAACCATAAACAAACACAAGTCCGGGTGACTCATGATCCATGACTCACGATGCCAGTGGGCCAGGTTTCACTCTCAACTCTCTACCTGTGTGGCATGAATAAAACGCACCTGTAAATTTGACCTGAAATGATTGCACAACAATTGCCCCGCCTTCATGCGATGTTTTTCCTCCACTGTTTATCTGGCTTTGACCTGAATTATATAAAAGTGCGGCTCTGCAACTGCTGTAGAGTCACATTGGTATAAACACATTTTACAATATGAACAGCGCATTGAAAACGCGTACTATTTTATGTATTATTTAACAAGTGTGTTCACAAATCCACACTGAGAAACACGATGATTGGCAGAGGGGAGTAAATTATGTTTTCGATAGTGTATTTAAATAGAGCTACTGTAGGTAAGTAGTTTTCATTTTTAAAGGCATAGTTTAACAAGACAACACTTGCCACCATCCTTCAAACCCATTGGTGAAAAAGACCACAGTTTATGTTTACATTATAATATGTTTACATTATATATAATATAATGTTTATATTATAATATGTTTACATTATATATAATATAATGTTTATATATAATATATAATATAATGTTTACATTATAATACAATGTTTACATTATATATAATATAATGTTTATGCAAGAGCCGGGGACTTATGGGACCCCGGGGTCCCACCATAAGGTTCATATGAATGGTTACCTAATAACCTTTGAAACACGGTAATCACTGTGAAGTGCAGTTTCCAATTCTTATTGTTGACTCAATCTCTCTGGCCTTTCTATGCAATATGAAGAAGGGTCATTGCCCGAAACGTCGCTTATCGGATGTTTTCCCTTTTTCAAGGCCCCAGTCCTACTGATGCATGAATTTGTTTGGTATTTGAAATGATACGAAGGCTCAGCAAGTGATTCCTTGCAGACATAAACAGAAGCGATATGCGCCACCCCAGCCACCCATGTCGCGAATCAATCGATTATCGCGATTGAGGGCTCGTGAATAAATTCTAGATTCAACGCCTTGTTTTAAAACGTGAACACAGCCGGCTCTAGTGACTGGAGTGGGTGGGTGTTGGACAATGTGAAACAATGACACGCAACGTATACAAATCTAAAACATAAATTCTTACGCACGCGATCCGGTGTGCATATCGCGATCTTCAGGATGAATGATCACGTCCGAATCAATGCGTCGTCGTTGCTCCCCTAGCATGCGCTCTGCGTAACCCGCTCGTGTTGTTGTTGTTGTTTGCGGCAGAGTTTAGGACCTTCGTGGCCAAGAGCCGCAGCTCCCGAGGCAAAGGAGTGATGGCACGCTTCAAGGTGCCGGACTTGCTGAAGCATCTCATGGAACGATACGGGGCTCCGGATATTCACGATCTGGGCATCCGTATCACCAGCATACCTCTGGGCATTTCCGTACGTGCCGTGCCTGCGTGTACGAGCGTGTGTGTGTACGTGTGTATGCATTGCGTCGCTTGTTGACTGCGAATTGTATTATTATTGGATGCCTCAAGTTATACTCTTTGGTTCTTTCGGTAAAGTCACGTAGGTATAAAATAAAATAAATCACGACGTTTCGGGCGCGACACAAGCGTCCGTCATCAGGTGAGAAAGCCTTGGTGTGCTGCTGAGGCAGACTGTTTTAAATTGTTTGAAATGTGTGTAGCCCATGGGTCATAAAGAAGTGGCCAGGGCTAGTGATGTTAACGTGAGAAATTAGCGTGTAACTGTAAGGTAGGAAAGCGGCCTCCTCCTCGATTTTACGTGACTTTACCGAAAGAACCAAAGAGTCTGGATTCCTGCAGTCACGAAAGCTTCAAATCAAGATTGCCTAAAGTATGTATTGTTGTTGCCCTTGAGGGGGTTTACTTTCTGAATTAAATGCGTTCTGGAATTGCTGACACACAACCACAACGTACGTGTCGCTGTGTTCACACCTGAGAGTGACACTGCATCAGCCTTTTACCAATATTCCCCCGCCCCTGCGTTTGCCTTACACGGCCACAATGCTGAGCTATCCTCAGTTGCTCAGGCACACAAGTTTCACACCTGTCTCCCTGTCAAGTGAATGAGGTGTATCCTTTTGTCATGCAGTCTGAGACAGACTTCCAACACGACTTCAGTTTTGTGGGTGCAGTGCTGCGACAAGAGCACTGAAGTAACTGCTCGTGTAAGTACATCATGTTAATATATCGTATTGAAGGCTGAGGCCTATTTTACTGTACCGCTCCTTACAGAAATCTTCTTTCCCGAGTGGTTGTGCATTTGTCGCTTGTTTCAGAGGTTCGCAATTCGATCCCAGGAGTCGCCCTAGTTAATATTGCGGGTGTATTTTCCAAAACTGCATTTCTATATGCTTCATAAATAATGTAAAAAAATAAATCCCGTGTTGTTATTAATGAATGAGGAGGACATGTGTGCCGGCGTCAGAATCAAAATTTGCAAATCTAAACAAGTACTCAGAAATGACTGGATTGGGTAAAACCACAAGTATATATGTTGAACTTCTTTCGCACTGTACGTAGCCAACTGTGCTAATCGGAGGTGTGGAGGACAACAAACTGAACACAAAAAGCAGTTCTAAAGAAATTGTTTTCAATCTAGATTTAAAAGTGCATAGCTCCAATGGCTTCCTAATATCGGAAGGAAGAGCATTCCAGTTGGCCGCAGAAGCCCATCTGAAAGCGAGTGATGCGGTGACTGTCTTTGTTCGATGGCTTGCCAAAAGCCACTGCTGCTAGGATGATCCACTAATCCCATCTCTCGATTGCAATCGTGCATTAGCAGCACACCTTGCATTCGCTGTTGAACCACTCGTCCATCACGTGTTCCATCATCGCAACTACAGCACTGCCCTGCACCTGTGGCCGCCACAGTTGCTAACATTGTGTTGTTTGTTTAGGTGATCGGCAAGGCCCAGAAAGGCGAGCGGGAGGTGATGGACCGTGGGCTGGCTCGCATTGAGGGTGACATCAAGCAGGAGGTGGAGGGCCGGCCACACAAAATCAAGAAATACCTGTTGGAGTCGTTCCCCTTGCCAGGGACGAGCGCCGATCTTCGCCAACAGTTCACGACACAGCCGGCGGCCGAGATGGTGCTGCAGGTCTTCCAGAACGCCGATGACATCTTTGTGAATAAGCTGAAGAAGGTGGGGCCATGGCGTCTGGACTTAATGCAACAAAATTACCGTGCGAGAAAGTTCATGCATTTGCTTAGATTTGTCAAAGATTTTCCAAAATACATTTGTTCTCGGAATTATTTAATGAGTGATAATCGCCATACGTTTCAAGTCTGTCGATACTTCCACCAGTATCAATGGCTTGTTCTACCACTGAATTAACTCTCCTCTATAATATTTAAGGCCATCGCTTTCACAAAATTCAGTCACACGTTGAGACAAAAGTAAGGGGGGCATTGAAATCGGTAGGACATCTATGCATGTGTCACCCTTTATTTGTCCCAACAGAGTGATATGGCTGCACGTGGTTTGGGTCCTTTGTTGTTTCCACCAACAGTGTGTGCAGGACTTCTTGGGGCAGGTGAAAGGGGACACGCTGGCCCAGAAGCTGTTTCAGTTGGCCCTGTGCTGTGGCTCCCTCGAGACTCCTCGCGACCTCGTGGTCAAGGAGAAACCGGCCGCGTTTCTCGGCAACATCAGCACTCCCGACACCAGACCGCCGCCTCCTCCGGGGAGTAAGGAGACAAATTTGCATATACATTAGACTCTCGATTGTCCGCGCTAATTACGGGGAAGATGGCTGCGGATGATAAAAAATCTCGGATTATCCAAATATATCTATTTTCTGCGGATCTCTATGCCACAAACTAACGATCGACCGATCGATGCACGTGGTCGGTGATAAAACTTTCCTGCTCCTGAGCAGAGGACTCGGCCCTCTAAGTGGATAGCAGAGCCACGCCAATCACCATCAATCAAACTCCACCCACTGTTGTAAAGATATGCAACTACTGTACTGTCGAGGTGATCACGTAGATTTCGGATTCATGGGCGCACATATTTGCTCGATATAAGCACGTGACTTGTAACAAACATTTCCAAGAATTACAATGTATAACTATTTTTAGATTATTAATTTGGGCCTAAGGGAAAATCCATGAGTTATTAATAAGTTAAAATCTCATGTGCGTGGTTAATCCGCAAATCAGATAAACCGCACACGGATAATCAAGAGTCTACTGGATTGCACGTGCGCTGAATTGTCGTAGCTTCTCTAAACACCTTATTTTACATCTCGTCTCGATTATTACTAATGCATTAGTAAGAGTTTGGCATATCACGACGCATCAGTTTATCAAATTTACATCGAGATGACCCGGGTGGCTGAGAGAGATTATTAGCATTGAGCTGGAAACGCTGAGATCCTGGGTTCGAATCTGGGTAACCACCTGTGATTAAACTTGCTTTTGTCAAGTGCAGCCAGTTGATGGTCTCAGCTCGGTCATTAATGACTGTCAAAAAAACCCAAAACATACTCAATAAATGGCTATGCACTTAATTTTACCAAGTCCAATATCGGCTCAACAGAGTGGGTGGGAATGTGCTTCCCTTTACTCTGTGGACCAGAGGTCACTAGAAGCAATGTCAGAGGTAGCTTTGTGATGTTCTCTTCTGCGGGCCATTCTCCAATAGGACGGGTTCCGCTGCTCCGTGAGAGATCCGAGTGGATACTCCGTCTCATGACACGATATCGAAAGCACAATCTGAATAAAATGTAGTTTCTTATATTGTACATAAGGGGTGAGACCACGGAGGACCTTCAGAATGCTGAGTGTGAACTTGAAATTGATTCTGGACTGGTTCAGGGGATAGTTGAACAATTCGAATATTGGGGCGATATCGTCTTGCATACGGGTGTGAGTGAGAAGTCTGCCAGTGGTTTTTTTAGGCCATCATCTAGATTTTTGGTTTAGATCACGTAAACATGCACTCAATAATACGCGTTAATATGCACTTTTTACGTGACCTAACCCAAAAATCTCAATTATGGATGATATTGGTCGCGAAGGCCTTCGTGTTAAACTTGTTTTTTGAGTCATCTGGAGAGTGATGATGAAACTTATCGGGAGGCCGTAGATAAGACGTGGGGGTGGGGGGGCAGAGAGAGAGTTGCAGTTGTTGAGCCTATTGGAGCGAGTTACAGCATCGTTGTCCTCTCCTACAATGGCATTGCTTGTCTCCTTCGCAGAGGCGGTAGCCGAGCATCTGGTCCGTCTGCTGAGCCACGCAAGTAAGATGGCAGAGCCCCTGGGCCTACCCGCGCTGTCACGCCTGGAGAAGCAGCTTGCCGAGCACTTTGACTCGCGCGACCTCCACAGCCTGGGCCTCGGCTCCTTCTTGGACATCCTCCATCGCGACGCCCAGGTGCGTACGTGGCGTGCGTGACTCCACCCGCCTCCAGCTGTTAAGAGGCAGTACAGCAAGTAGGTGTACGACACTGCCCGTGCAAAGTTTGAGTGTACTTACCGCCTCCGAGTGGCGCTCAATGTTAAGTTTGTTTCCAAAATTGTGCGCGGTAATATTAGTTTATTATTACGAACTTAAAACTCATTTGTCGATAACTCGAATACGTTTAAGCGTTATGTAATCACTGCCAATTCAGAGCACAACAAAGTGTCACGTAAGATGCATGGGTTTTCTCTTGTCACTCTTAAAAAATATCTGTGAATTTGGCAAACATCCCAAAGGTAGATATTGAAAATCACCGTAAAAATTGAGTGTACAGCGGTGACATTCAGATAAAATATATGATAACACTATGCAAAGCGGCCAGGTGGCTTAGAGATCAAAGCGGTGTGTTGGCAATAATGAGATTCTGGGCTTGAATCTGGATTTTGACCGCTTGGGTTGAAACCGAGGTCTCAAGTCTTATCAAGTCAATCGTCCGAGCCCCGTCACCAGCGACTACACAAAATTACAGTCTCATTAAACTTTGGTTTTGCACTTCATTTTCCTAATTCCATCTCTGAGAATAACAATTTCAGCTTAACTCTCGTGCACCGCACAATCTCATAACACAGCTAATGTGAAAGTGTTGGCTCCTATTGTGTACAAGATAAAAGGCCACCCACCGCATTTTATGACACAGGGCCTGCACGGCTATGCGAGATTTACGAATGGATGATTTATTTGTCTATTGACATTACGCCGATAGCGCATTTGGAAAACTAAAATTGAGAACGAATTTTGTGTTAATTTGCAAACTTAAATCTGTAATATTTAATCAGTTTTCGTGCACTGCATTGTGAGATGCAGCTCCATGCGTATCGTTTAGCTTTAAGCCGGTGTTTGCCTTGCGGTCGCCTCATTGTCAACCAACTGATGTTGACGGATTTGTTGTGTCTGTGGTAGCTGTTGGAGGAGACTGGGGTTGTGATCTCTATCCTGGGTGGATCTGGAGCCACAGCGGGAAGCTTCTGCCCAAAGCGCGACGAGCTGCATGGAGTTCATCCACCAGTGCGGCAGCCTCGACACCGCAGCGGTGAGACACGGGCCCCAGTAGGGGCCACAGGGGCGGCTCAGGGATGGGGATAAGGATTTGGAGATTTAGGGTGCTCGCGGAAATAAACTCTTCAACTCAAAGCGCCTTACAGCAACGTCTCATCTCAACCATTCCATTGCTCTGCGGCAGGCTACCCGAGGGGACCCCCCCCCCCCCCCCAATGGCAGCTGTTCCTATTTGGCACGTGGTGCACGCACTACCGGCCTGTGAATGGACATGTCTGCCATTTGGGAGCGATGTTTGAGTTTCCTACATGGTTTTTTCCCCGATAAAGTAATTTGCAAGTATTTTATCTGATTTAGCAAATTTGCAACATGATGCGGTTACACGTGGCCAATTCTTTTTGTTTTTAATACAGCGTCACAGGATTATTATCATACATTGTGAAACAGATCTCTTTGTTTATGGTGAATAAACTGGCAACATTAACCAGGGCGGATGCTGGGCTTGAACCGAGAACCACCACTCGGCCATGTTTCCATAAATTTGTGCAGTCACATTAACGCTGTTCACGTCGTACGCAATGAACACTTTATTATTAGCACCACCTCTGGACCTGTTTGGCCCCTGGTCCATTTTGAGAGGTCTTGTAAGGGCGGCATATTACAGTTTGGTTTTATATCGCCACAGCAAATAGCCAATGGAAAACCACCCGTTCCGTGGGGGTGCTACGCGCTGGCACGGATCGGATGCGCCAGTGGAAAAGGCTGCTAGCAACTTGGCCGCCTCCAAACGAAAGAGAGAGGGTTCCAGGTCTCTGTTGTTGGCTGTGTCTTCTGCAGCTGCCGGCCATGGACTGCGCTGTGGGGCAGCACTACGGCGTGCATTCCTGCCGCAACCATGGGCACGGCCCAATGGCCAACCTGGTAAAACTGCCGCAGAAGGCCAAGCCCGGTGGCAGCAGCGGCGGTGCCCATCGGTGCGCCGTCTTGTACGAGACGGCGCTGTGTGCTCGCGACTCGAGGTTTGGCAGCCCCCTCCAAAGTGCCCTTCTCCTCACACCTCTGCTCACCTCGTGATCTGCCTGACCGCCACGGGTCGCTCCTCAAAATTGTTGGGAGTTGGCGACAGACACTTGGGGTTCTTTAATTTTTCGCATCAAACGGTCAGTGAGCCACACCAATATGCCATTGGTAATGTAACTTAAGGATTCAATGTTCAAGGCAAGTGATTGTCGAGACAAACTGATGATTGTGTGTGTTACACTCCTCTGGCAGTCCACTGCCTGATGAAGGCCTCACCACGTTGCTTTGGTCATGGGGGTTGTTGCACAAAACGTTACCACGCTTGGTGAAGGGGGCGGGGATTAGGTTCAGGACTTGTTCAGATATCAGTCACCACTGACGTTAGCCATGGCTAGGAATCCAACTCGGATCGCCGCGTTAGTATCGCAGTGCACCAAACATTGCAGCAGTGCTTCAGAAATCATTCCGAAGTTGCTTGATATTGCACACAGTTTGAATAAACCATCATTACTTCAGGACATATCTTTTTACTTAAAATTTTACTTTATACATGCTGTGATCGTAATAAAGAGTTGTGCTAGTTAGTAGTAACAGCGCGATACATCGGTTAAATCGATTAATATTTATTATTCAGCTGACAATTCACGTATTGAATTGCACGTGTAAGAATCAACTTCTAAAAAATTGTATCCCTTTTTATTTTAATAGTTGCACATTGCCACTGCAGAGAGTCGACATGATCAGTGTAAGTTCAAAAGAACTGACACACCTTGTGAAAAACCCAACGCAGAAGATCCCTGGGCTTGATATTCCACGAAGATCATGGTCCCCCTAAACCGCATCTGCACAAAACATGGCAGATGCGGATACCTGATGCACAAATGGAAAATTTTAAACTCTCCAGTGTTTGACTGTGGTCATCCAGAACAGATCGTACAACGTGAAACGATGCAATAGAAAATTAAAGTCAAGCCACAGTGCGATTGTGACCATGCAACCCAACTATGCACAATATTGTGAACCACAGTCGTCTGTGCTCCTTCAACGGAGTAGGAATAGTAACCCTACACGAAGTTTCTCCTGAAGCCCTCTCGTCGTGACCAGCAGACCTCGGACATTGGCTTATGGCTCCTGAACATGTTGCCCTCATGCGCAGGAATAGAATAGCTCAGGGGTTGGCAATCTGCGTCTCCCGGTGCCGCATGCTGCTCTTTAAAGACTGTTTGGTGATGTTGTTTATGAAGGACCACTGTCTCGTATTCACCACAGTGCATTGCGCCTCTTGAAATATTGAGTTGAGTAATCCCGGTAGTTGAGAAACTAAGGTAGTTGAGTACCCCAGGAACACGCTGTGGTTCGTGTCGCGTTAATAGCTCCGTACCGTGCCGTGTAACTCACTAAGCAGCCGATTGCTCGCGTGCAGTGGTAGTGCCGTGTTCATTGATAACACTGCACACTCCGTGCAGTGATAGTGCCGTGTTCATTGATAACACTGTACACTCCGTGCAGTGGTAGTGCCGTGTTCATTGATAACGCTGCACACTCCGTGCAGTGGTAGTGCCGTGTTCATTGATAACGCTGCACACACTCCGTGCAGTGGTAGTGCCGTGTTCATTGATAACACTGTACACTCCGTGCAGTGGTAGTGCCGTGTTCATTGATAACGCTGCACACTCCGTGCAGCATTGTGTGAGGATGGCTCACTAAATGAAAGGGGAGTCGTAGCTATCGCACTGTGGGGTGGTCATCGCCCTCCTCCCCCTGGGCATGTGCCGTGTGTGTTGTGTGCGTCGTGAGTCGTGGCGATGTAAACCCGGGGTAGCTCCTCTCTCCGTCTCTTCGTTTGTTGCTGTCCCGGCGAAGCTCGAGTTGGTGAGCGCAACGCGTGGCAGATCCGGCTTCACCCGTTCCCACTCCTCCCAGTCAGCGACTCCCAAACCCCCACTCAATAATCGCAGATCACTACCCAGGTCCTTACGAACCAAATTATTTTTAACTAAACTATTTTTGTATTCTTAACAAAGTATCCACATACTCTTAGTTTTTTCGGTAAAGTCACGTTGAAGAGAAACAACAAAATAACAAAATATATATAAAACAATAAAAAATTCTCACGACGTTTCGACCATAACTCAAACGGTCATCATCAGGTGTGTCGGTTTGCATAAATTTATTTTGAAAACGGCATATTTATTTATATATATAAAAATAACGTTTGCGTCACGCGCAACGATGGCAGTTTGCCAGGACTAGTCCATCTATTTTTTGAAAAGAGGAGGGGGGAGACGAAATTTGTTTTTATGTATGCTGTCTGAAAGGCACTGTAAGCGTGAACAATCAATCAAGAACTGAAATGATTTATCAAATCTTTCCAATGATTGCTAAGATAGAATCCATCTTCTCGGTTGAAATTGTCTCTGTGTTTGTATATGTGGATAGCCTCATGAACGAATCTCTCATGGAAGCCAGATGGCTTACAAAGAACCTCCGTCTTGGAAAAGTCAATGGCATGTGAGCCTACTGAATTAGAACAATGATCTGCTACGGCCGAGGTGTTGGTCCTACCGTGTTTAAGGTCTGCTTTATGTTCACGAATGCGGTCCGAGATATGGCGTTTGGTTTCTCCAATGTAACTACTACCACAGAGGCAACTTAGTTTGTAGACACCAGGGTATTGTATGTCCGGAATCACATCTTTTACAGACGGAACCAGATCACGGATTTTATGTAATGTGTTGAAACGGACCTGGATCTTGTGTTTATTCAAGATTTTGGAGATCTTTTTTGTGATCCCAGCAATGTAGGGTAAAGTGATGGTTTTGAAAGGCTCCTCAAGAGGGTTCTTCTTCATGGTTTGAGTGATAGCTTTGCGGATTGTATAGTCGGAGTAACCATTAGCCCTAAGAGCTTGGTGTACGTGCTTGAGTTCACTGCTTATGTGTTCCTGGTCGGATATGCATTGGGCTCTATGATACAGAGTCTTGATGAGAGAATTCTTCTGTGATGGATGGTGGTGGGAATCCGGTTTCAGATAAGCATCCGTATGGGTAGCTTTCCTGTAGACAGAGTGGCTCATTGAACCATCAGGTCTCTTTTTAATTAGGACATCCAAAAAAGGTATCTTGCCATCTATTTCGACTTCCATGGTAAATCTGATGGCTGGGTGTATGGAATTGATGTGGTCGAAGAATTTGTCTAGAGCAGGCCGGCCATGTGGCCAGATGACAAAAGTGTCATCCACGTACCTCTTCCATAAGGTTGGGTGCAGAGTGGCAGTCTGGATGGCGTCAGTCTCAAATTTCTCCATGAAAATGTTAGCTATAACTGGAGAAAGGGGGGAGCCCATTGGGGTGCCCTCAGTTTGTTTGTAGAAAGTTCCATTCCAAGTGAAGTATGTATTGGTTAAACAGTGTCTCACCAGGGGGGGTACCTCAGTGTTTAGTCCTTGATGAACCAAGTCTTCAATGATTGCAATGGTGTCAGGTACAGGAACCTTGGTGAATAAGGAAACTACATCAAAACTGACAAGCAGGTCGTCTGGGGACAGGGAAATACCCTTGATTGTTGATACCAGGTGAGTAGAATTTTGTACCGCAGAGGTGGTCTTTCCAGTGAAAGGACGCAGGATTTCAGACAAAAAACGAGCTAGTTTGTAGGTGGGGGAGCTGATAGTAGAGACTATGGGACGAAGAGGTGTATCAACTTTATGTATTTTTGGTAAGCCGTATAATCTTGGTGGCCTGGCAGCAGAAGGTTTCAACGAAAACTGTTTAGATTGATCAATTAATGCGGTTGAATCAGAAATTATTTTGTTGGTTTGTGTGACGAGGCTGTTGGTGGGATCTCTTTTTATTTTTGTATAACTACCATTGTCGAGTAATTCTTTAATTTTGTTGTTGTATTCTATTTTATCCATGATAACAGTAGCATTGCCTTTGTCAGCTGAGAGAACTACAATATCATTCCTCTTTTTTAATTTATATAATTCAAAACGCTCATCTTTGCTGAGGTTGCTAGCTGGCATCTTAGCGTTTTTGAGGGTTGCAGCGATTTCAGATCTTGCTACGTCTGCAGCGATGTGACCCAGGCCCCTGAGAGCAACGTCTACTTGGGCAATTATATCATTAACTGGTATGTGTTTAGGTGTGACTGCAAAGTTTAGACCTTTAGCTAAAACGGATTTCAGACCATCGGAAATAGAACTGTTACTGCGATTAATTACGACTTTATTAACGTCTAACTTTTTGGTGTGTGGGTCCGGTCTTTTGTTTAAGAGGAGGTTAAATTTGGAAATCAGGTTTTCCTTACATTTGGTCGACATAGTAGCAGCTGAAGAGGCAGTCATATTGTCTACATGTTCCCAATCCGATGTGGACATTATTGCCGTCAATGATAAGTGTGATTTGTAGAGTGTCTTGTCTAACTGATCTAGTTCTGTGCGTATAAGTCTGATTTTTTCTGAGATAAGAGCTAAGCTAGTTTTGAAAAGAATTCGAGCAGAGGTGAGTGTAAATGCGATTGGTATTACCCCAGAGTCGCGGCATCTCTTCAGGAAGGTGAGAGACTCGATCAGCTGAGCTTTCTTATCCCGGAGTTTGTTGAAGGATCTTAAAGTTATGTGAAAACCCTCCCCGTAGAGGCGATTAAATTTTGATTTAAAGCTTTCGTGACTGCAGTAATTCATATTCTTAGTTTTTTCGGTAAAGTCACGTTGAAGAGAAACAACAAAATAACAAAATATATATAAAACAATAAAAAATTCTCACGACGTTTCGACCATAACTCAAACGGTCATCATCAGGTGTGTCGGTTTGCATAAATTTATTTTGAAAATGGCATATTTATTTATTTATATATAAAAAATAACGTTTGCGTCACGCGCAACGATTGGCAGTTTGCCAGGACTAGTCCATCTATTTTTTGAAAAGAGGAGGGGGGAGACGAAATTTGTTTTTATGTATGCTGTCTGAAAGCCACTGTAAGCGTGAACAATCAATCAAGAACTGAAATGATTTATCAAATCTTTCCAATGATTGCTAAGATAGAATCCATCTTCTCGGTTGAAATTGTCTCTGTGTTTGTATATGTGGATAGCCTCATGAACGAATCTCTCATGGAAGCCAGATGGCTTACAAAGAACCTCCGTCTTGGAAAAGTCAATGGCATGTGAGCCTACTGAATTAGAACAATGGTCTGCTACGGCCGAGGTGTTGGTCCTACCGTGTTTAAGGTCTGCTTTATGTTCACGAATGCGGTCCGAGATATGGCGTTTGGTTTCTCCAATGTAACTACTACCACAGAGGCAACTTAGTTTGTAGACACCAGGGTATTGTATGTCCGGAATCACATCTTTTACAGACGGAACCAGATCACGGATTTTATGTAATGTGTTGAAACGGACCTGGATCTTGTGTTTATTCAAGATTTTGGAGATCTTTTTTGTGATCCCAGCAATGTAGGGTAAAGTGATGGTTTTGAAAGGCTCCTCAAGAGGGTTCTTCTTCATGGTTTGAGTGATAGCTTTGCGGATTGTATAGTTGGAGTAACCATTAGCCCTAAGAGCTTGGTGTACGTGCTTGAGTTCACTGCTTATGTGTTCCTGGTCGGATATGCATTGGGCTCTATGATACAGAGTCTTGATGAGATAATTCTTCTGTGATGGATGGTGGTGGGAATCCGGTTTCAGATAAGCATCCGTATGGGTAGCTTTCCTGTAGACAGAGTGGCTCATTGAACCATCAGGTCTCTTTTTAATTAGGACATCCAAAAAAGGTATCTTGCCATCTATTTCGACTTCCATGGTAAATCTGATGGCTGGGTGTATGGAATTGATGTGGTCGAAGAATCTGTCTAGAGCAGGCCGGCCATGTGGCCAGATGACAAAAGTGTCATCCACGTACCTCTTCCATAAGGTTGGGCGCAGAGTGGCAGTCTGGATGGCGTCAGTCTCAAATTTTCACATAACTTTAAGATCTTTCAACAAACTCCGGGATAAGAAAGCTCAGCTGATCGAGTCTCTCACCTTCCTGAAGAGATGCCGCGACTCTGGGGTAATACCAATCGCATTTACACTCACCTCTGCTCGAATTCTTTTCAAAACTAGCTTAGCTCTTATCTCAGAAAAAATCAGACTTATACGCACAGAACTAGATCAGTTAGACAAGACACTCTACAAATCACACTTATCATTGACGGCAATAATGTCCACATCGGATTGGGAACATGTAGACAATATGACTGCCTCTTCAGCTGCTACTATGTCGACCAAATGTAAGGAAAACCTGATTTCCAAATTTAACCTCCTCTTAAACAAAAGACCGGACCCACACACCAAAAAGTTAGACGTTAATAAAGTCGTAATTAATCGCAGTAACAGTTCTATTTCCGATGGTCTGAAATCCGTTTTAGCTAAAGGTCTAAACTTTGCAGTCACACCTAAACACATACCAGTTAATGATATAATTGCCCAAGTAGACGTTGCTCTCAGGGGCCTGGGTCACATCGCTGCAGACGTAGCAAGATCTGAAATCGCTGCAACCCTCAAAAACGCTAAGATGCCAGCTAGCAACCTCAGCAAAGATGAGCGTTTTGAATTATATAAATTAAAAAAGAGGAATGATATTGTAGTTCTCTCAGCTGACAAAGGCAATGCTACTGTTATCATGGATAAAATAGAATACAACAACAAAATTAAAGAATTACTCGACAATGGTAGTTATACAAAAATAAAAAGAGATCCCACCAACAGCCTCGTCACACAAACCAACAAAATAATTTCTGATTCAACCGCATTAATTGATCAATCTAAACAGTTTTCGTTGAAACCTTCTGCTGCCAGGCCACCAAGATTATACGGCTTACCAAAAATACATAAAGTTGATACACCTCTTCGTCCCATAGTCTCTACTATCAGCTCCCCCACCTACAAACTAGCTCGTTTTTTGTCTGAAATCCTGCGTCCTTTCACTGGAAAGACCACCTCTGCGGTACAAAATTCTACTCACCTGGTATCAACAATCAAGGGTATTTCCCTGTCCCCAGACGACCTGCTTGTCAGTTTTGATGTAGTTTCCTTATTCACCAAGGTTCCTGTACCTGACACCATTGCAATCATTGAAGACTTGGTTCATCAAGGACTAAACACTGAGGTACCCCCCCTGGTGAGACACTGTTTAACCAATACATACTTCACTTGGAATGGAACTTTCTACAAACAAACTGAGGGCACCCCAATGGGCTCCCCCCTTTCTCCAGTTATAGCTAACATTTTCATGGAGAAATTTGAGACTGACGCCATCCAGACTGCCACTCTGCACCCAACCTTATGGAAGAGGTACGTGGATGACACTTTTGTCATCTGGCCACATGGCCGGCCTGCTCTAGACAAATTCTTCGACCACATCAATTCCATACACCCAGCCATCAGATTTACCATGGAAGTCGAAATAGATGGCAAGATACCTTTTTTGGATGTCCTAATTAAAAAGAGACCTGATGGTTCAATGAGCCACTCTGTCTACAGGAAAGCTACCCATACGGATGCTTATCTGAAACCGGATTCCCACCACCATCCATCACAGAAGAATTCTCTCATCAAGACTCTGTATCATAGAGCCCAATGCATATCCGACCAGGAACACATAAGCAGTGAACTCAAGCACGTACACCAAGCTCTTAGGGCTAATGGTTACTCCGACTATACAATCCGCAAAGCTATCACTCAAACCATGAAGAAGAACCCTCTTGAGGAGCCTTTCAAAACCATCACTTTACCCTACATTGCTGGGATCACAAAAAAGATCTCCAAAATCTTGAATAAACACAAGATCCAGGTCCGTTTCAACACATTACATAAAATCCGTGATCTGGTTCCGTCTGTAAAAGATGTGATTCCGGACATACAATACCCTGGTGTCTACAAACTAAGTTGCCTCTGTGGTAGTAGTTACATTGGAGAAACCAAACGCCATATCTCGGACCGCATTCGTGAACATAAAGCAGACCTTAAACACGGTAGGACCAACACCTCGGCCGTAGCAGATCATTGTTCTAATTCAGTAGGCTCACATGCCATTGACTTTTCCAAGACGGAGGTTCTTTGTAAGCCATCTGGCTTCCATGAGAGATTCGTTCATGAGGCTATCCACATATACAAACACAGAGACAATTTCAACCGAGAAGATGGATTCTATCTTAGCAATCATTGGAAAGATTTGATAAATCATTTCAGTTCTTGATTGATTGTTCACGCTTACAGTGCCTTTCAGACAGCATACATAAAAACAAATTTCGTCTCCCCCCTCCTCTTTTCAAAAAATAGATGGACTAGTCCTGGCAAACTGCCATCGTTGCGCGTGACGCAAACGTTATTTTTATATATATAAATAAATATGCCGTTTTCAAAATAAATTTATGCAAACCGACACACCTGATGATGACCGTTTGAGTTATGGTCGAAACGTCGTGAGAATTTTTTATTGTTTTATATATATTTTGTTATTTTGTTGTTTCTCTTCAACGTGACTTTACCGAAAAAACTAAGAGTATGAATTACTGCAGTCACGAAAGCTTTAAATCAAAAAGTATCCACAGTTCAATTTTAAAGTACAATTTTACCGCGCACTGTATGTTTTCCTGGTGTGGACTGTGGCTGTTTTTGCTATTGTTTTACTGCCTTTCCCAAGCTTGGAAATGTATGTATGAATGAAATTGGAACTTATATACTTCATTTATTTACTAATTGACAAACTATTTATATTTTACCAGGTAAGGCCCACTGAGCATATATAGCAGTTTTTCAGAAGCGACCTGGCCATCGCAAATGATAGCTCAACGAAGTGGCTTATCGTCACGTGGACATTTATAGCAGACAAATATACAGCATGCGTCAGGGTTGGGATGGAACCCACGACCTCCTGCGTACCAGGGGAGGTAGTTAAAATCTCCCAGCCACCGTGGTGCCCTGTGGTTACGTGAGGCCTTCCACTTCTGAATGGCTTGCGATGCATATTTGAACATTACTGCAAGCGTCTTAGCCTCGTTCATTCGGTATTCGAGGGGAATATTGCCATTTAGTAACTTTGTTTCAAATATCGTGCATTGAACTTTCGATTTTAATTTGCAATGTAATTGAGGGACTGTGCGTTGTCTTGTCGTGGTCTGGTGCTGTTGTTGTGTTGCTGCCTTGCCCAAACTTGCATTTGTTGACAAATCGGCAGGAATCTATGTACTTTGTATTTTTAGCAACATGCTTACATTTTCTCCGTCTTGCCTCTCATATCGTTTTTGAACATACCTCGCTGACCCGCCCCTACTGAACATATGTGAAAAGAGCTTCATAGCTCATTGGATTCCTCCAGGATAAAAAAAAGATTCTGATTAATCAGTGGCACTGCCAACAGCCTGCATCCACACACGACCAAGCACCCTTTGTAATGCCATACACATGGTTCCTTTCCCATAGACATGTAATTTTGCAAATGTGCAGAAAAGTCTGCCGTATGAGAATTACTCCAGACAAGTTTAGAGTATTAAACGTGACCTGTTGTGACTCATCTAATGTGTATCGCGTGGTCGTCAGCACAGAAAGATGCATCTGGTAACGTCCTAATGGACCAAACATCGTAAAAAGGAGGCTGGGTCTGCGTTGTTCAGAGTGACCACCATACACAGGGACTCTTCTACTTACGGACGAGTTAGGTTCCAGAAGTCTGTTTGTAAGTCCAACATTACTCCTGTCGATTCCAAACATGTTGTACGGCGTGTACACTAAACACAGGGAATGGCTTTAAGAGTTGTATAATCTCCTGTAGACGTAGACGCCACTGGTTCTTCACGTTGTGTAGATGTAGATGCCACCACCACCATCTATTGCGTGGCGGTTTGAACTTATGAATCTCGGTACAAACAGGCAACTGGACATATGGACAGGTTTCTTTGTATCTCTGAGACTTTCTAAGTTGAATGTTTTTTAAGTGAAGGAGTCCCCGTAAATATTTTTGAGGACCACTGGGATCTTCAGTTTAAACCGTGAGTCTTGGAGTCATTGGACCAGAAAGAAGTGAGACAAAAACGACAGTAACATTGAAAAATATGTACACAGGGCAGGGAGGGCCCAGCCACATGACAGGATTTATTCAGCAGTATCGTCACGGTAACAGAAACAGTGCTCCCGAATGAATTGCAGAATCCCCCGAATATTCTGCCTCAGGCGGGAGAATCTCCGTCCAGGCCCGCGTGACGCCATTGGCCCAATCTTGTCGACGGCATCATCATCATCCTCCTCGTTGTTGTTGTTGCCTGGTTGGAGATCAGGGCCCCGCCTGGCAAATGGACGCACGCGCCATCGTTAGCACGGTCGGCTACAGTTAGCACGGTCAGCTACGTACGCGTTCAAAATTATTTCAACGTACAGACATGCGCGTATTCATTATGCCACCGTCTGCCCCATCATGCATTCTCGGCTGTGCTTACACTGGTTGCTGCAGTGCACCTCATATGTGTCCGGCCGCTCAAATGCGAGGTAGGAGGATGCCACACATCTCTCACTATGGCCAGTAGCGGAATGCTACATTCCTATAACAGGAGCCAATGGTGGTGTATAATAGGATCACCGCTGTTGACTTCCCACAAAATGGGATTCATTATTTGACTATAGCTCGGGTTGATAAATAAGCTGTTAACCTTCTTGACCTGGATTTTGAACTCGCAAGCGTACAGTGATCGTGGAGTGCTCTAACCGCAGCACCTCCAAGTGGGATGCAGTGCAATTCATATATTTATAATTAAGATATATATTTTTACTAGGAATGCATTTAGCTGCAGATTGGTGGAGATGAGGTTAGGGATAAGATATTACATCCTGTGGAGCCCTGGGATATTTACATCTTCAAGTGAGATGAACTAAAGAGGTGAATGCCATTACAGAATCCTCATTTCACAACTCCTCATGAAACAGATTCCCCGTTCTTACAATACAGAACTTGTCTCATCTGATACAGAACCCAAATCTCATGTTTCCTCAATATTTTTTTCTTCCTCTCAATCGTGAATACTACATTGTGGGAATCAACAGTGGTTGTAATATAAATAGACTTGCCCTTGCTATAGGAATGTGTAATTTACTCAAATAACTAATTTATGATGATGATGGTGTTTGCTATATGCTAATTTATATCAGGAGACACTTTGTCTGAATGACCTCCCCAATACACATTTTTCTCAAGGTGCACTTCTGCGTGGAGACTCACTCTTGTCTCGTGGCCAACTCCATCTCCTCCTCCTCCGCGATGACGTCATTGGTGCCACCACTTTGGGGAATTTTTCAGACAGGCGTGTTACCACACAGTCACCCGCCGACTCCACTCCCCACTCCGACTCCATTCCCCAATCAGAGTTTGAAGCCCACTCGCTCACAGAAACTGAGCCTGCAGTATTCTGATTTGAACAAGTGGACTCCGAAGTCTGCTCGCTTGCAGCAGGGACTTGGAAATCTCCCTCACAGAGACAGGGGATTGCCGAGAGGCTGCAGGCCACCATCGGCTCCATTTCCTCTTCAACGATGACGTCATTGGTGCTGTCACGTTGATCGAATAGTTTTTCAGACAGGCGTGTTACCGCACAGTCACCTGCCGACTCCACTCCCCACTCCGACTCCATTCCCCAATCAGAGTTTGAAGCCCACTCGCTCCCAGAAACTGAGCCTGCAGTATTCTGATTTGACCAAGTGGACTCCGAAGTCTGCCTCCTTGCAGCAGGGACTTGGCAATCTCCCTGGCTGAGACGGGGGACTGCCAAGAGGCTGCAGGCCGCCACCGGCTCCGTGTCCATGGCTGGGCAAGGCGGGAAGTTCGCTTGCGGTGGCACGGCCCTGCCGCCCAACAATAATGGGTGGTTGAGGGCCTCCGTGGGTGTGAGGCGACGTTGGGGATCCCACCTGCCAAGGAGGCATACGGAGGGAGTCAGGTGCCTGTTGCATTCTAAAATCGCTTCATTGAATCGTGGTCTGGGGTGAAATGAGCAATTCTATCCTCAACACTTTTGTCAGAAACGATATTTATTTGAAAAAGCGACGAGATGAAGAAACGATGCCCCGGTGTGACACAAAACTTTGCAGTCCTAGCCCAAACGACGCGTGAGGTCTAAGATCGTTTCCAGTAATGTTGATGGTAGACGCAAAGTGATTTATATTTAATTATTTGTACGAGGTGAAATGTAGACAATAGTAACAAGTCTCTTACTGAAGGCACCCGTGGAGAAAATTGATGAACTTTTGATTGCGGGTTCCCAGAACCGCCTTCAAAGACACGGAGCACGGGACGATCCGTTTCCCGTTGACGACGGGGCGATTCTTTTTGTCTGTTTATTGGAGAGAGAAAAAGAGAGAAACACTGAATTAGTTGTGGCGATCAGTACAATGCGGGGGCGGTCCTTAACCCTCCAATTGCGATGTTTGCAAATATGATTCCATGTTGGCGGTCGACTACAGCCTGTCATCCCTCCAGGGTCGATAAAATTTGTAACCGTTTGTGAGACGTTTGCAGTAGTCGTGTGGAAAGGATGGCTCCTAAGCGTGAAAGTGAAATTCCCACTCTCAACTCTGGGTCACCGGAGGAGACGAGAACCTCCTGATACTTGTTTGAGCAAGGAGACACTTTGATGTTTATTTTAGTATTATATTATTATTTGCATCACTTGGAGAGGATGGTAATTTGTTGTACAAGCGTGCTTTTAAGCATAATCTATTTCTCAATCAAGGACCCACAGTTTGTGTGGAGGGTTGTTCTCTGTGGTTGTTTTGTACTATGGTAGAACTGCTCTATGCTGATTTAGGATACTGTCGCATCTGCCACACAATTTTTTAAAATAGTGCTAAGTCATGCTGAAATAAAAAAAACGGCCACTCATCTTTATAAAAAATGTGATGGCCAGAATTCCATGTAATTAATACACACGTCCTCTGTTGGATTGCAAATCCCTATAAGGTTTTCCAAATATACTCTGCTACCTAAACATAACCGTTCCTTTTAAAGTATTTTTTCATAAGACTCCTTACTGTCACACTAATTCAACACGTACTGACGAGTACGTTGCCAAGACCGTTGTGACTTTTAAACCCAAATAAAGCACAGTTCATTTTTACATTACGCGAAGCAGTTTCCATGCCTTTCTATTCAAGCACAGAGCACGAGACACGCGGCTACACGGCCACGACTCTCCGGGCAGTGACAGCAGCAGCAGCAGCTACGAACTCCAACACCACCACCTCACCACCCCCCCGGTCCATTCACCAAAGGAGATAATGTTGTGGGTCGAGGCGTCAATCATAGCTTTGGGTGGGAGCCCCAACATCTGAAACCAAGATCACAAGAGGGATGAGTTGGATGAGGTCCGTCGCTCGAGTGAACAGAGCGTACATACGCTGCTCTTTGTCTCATTGAAACGTCGATGAACAATTAACTTTGCCTGCTCTTGTACATACTGTTTGCAGATATTTATCTCTATCATCAGGCGAAGCATACATATTTGGTCTTTAATTTATGACGTGGTTACTACGTGTGGCTTCGTTGCTCTCCAACACAGGCTCTGAAAGCCTTGGGGATTAACAACAAACCACAATAATCATAACAATAGTAATCATTCCGAAGGACATCAGCCTGACGCTCTGATTATTTGGTATTACCGATGATCCCGAAATCTCTCTTTACTTCTTTACTCATGCAAATGGTGCGTGATCACGCAGTGAACACGTCCACTCCTCTCCCGTGTACCGGCAGCTGAGTGACATTTTGTGACCAGTGAAAGGCCCAGAGGATGACGACAGCCCTGCACGTAACCAGCTTTGTCGCATGAGCCATCGCACAGCGGGTCTGTACGCTGGTGGATCGTCGTGCGCCATCAGTCATAACCAACCCCCTGCTGCTGCTGCTGTTGTTTATCGTGGACTCCATCGTTGGTTCAAATTCGAATTAAACCCTCCCTCCTCCTTTATATGGCGCAGTTGGAACGGTCCCATCGGAAATACGACGCCCGGTTTGGTGGTGCCGTATCGGGCTCGAGGTTTGTTACAATAAAAATTATAGAATTCATCAGTATGTATATGTTATAATAATTAATATTTGTAAGGCGCATTTAATCCGATGATCCCAATGCGCCCCGTGTATGAAAAGCAGGGAAATGAGACGACCAAAACGAGGAAATGAGACGACCAAAACAATGGGGAATAGGCCATTTTACCGAGGTGAGTTTTCATGGCGAGATTTAAATAGCTTTAAAAATTCTGTCTTGTTATCAGAGGCCAACGCGTTCCATCGTCTTGGAGCTGCACTGGCAAAAAGCCTGATCGCCCCCAGGAATTGAGACTTGACCTCAGAAAACTGAGTAGGAGATCAGAAGATCTCAAGGACCTCATTGGTGTACATGAGTGGATCAGCTCCTGTAAGTATTGTGGGGCTAACCCACTGACAGCCTTGTAGCTCAACAGCAGGACCTTATAACCAACTGGATATATATGCAATGGTGTTTTCCTACGCGTCAGATACCTGGATGAGATAGCCGATGTGGTCTTCCGAGCTTGTCTTGAAGAGCGGGTTCCCGAGGAGCATCTCGGCCACCACAAATCCGAGTGACCACATGTCCGCGCTGCATGTCACCGGGAGCCCAAAGTACATTTCGGGGGCCATGTACCACATCGAGCCAAGACACCAAGCTCCTAGCAGCACACGGACAGACAGGTGACCAAACAAGGTGGCACTTGCACATTATTCACCTGTACTTGTGAAGTGCTGAATAGATGAGGGTATGCACACGCAGTCACGTATGGCACTCAAAATACGCACAATGACAAAGATCGCCCACGTAAATGCGTGTATCAGCTGGGTAGCACTTAGAAATGTAAATTATTTTCATTACACTGGTGCCAGCTATCATAGAGTGCAGCTGTCGTGTCGCGAGAGTTCTCTGCGGTGAGTAACAACTTCTTTAAAAGCAACGGCGCTGCGACGCCTCTCTGAATAAAATTAACGCCGAGCCGCTTTGCACGTTTCAAGATTCAGTGATGAACCGGGGACACCTACCACCACCCTGTAACGTGCAGACGTCTCGGAACGGGAAAAGGTTACGTGAGGAATGAGGACAAAGGTACTTAGGGCTGCCATGCGATCTGTACATTTGCAAACGTAAATCACATGTAAATCACACGTTAATCAGCCATCCGCGATGAAAATTCCAATGGGATTGGCTACTGGCTCCAGACTTTCAATACCAGCAATCGATTATGAAAATTGTTACCGGTTTACTGGTTATTGTTTGACAACTACCCTCCTCAAAACTGGGAGGTTGAGAGTTGAAATCCTGGCCAAATGATTGACGAAATGTAACGTTTGAAGGGTATCAGTGTCATTACCACACTTTGTTTAAGCGGTGCTAACCACCACACCACCACAGCACGAAGACAAAGACCCCCCCATATAGCTTAAACAGGCTCGTAGCGCAGCGTGCTAACCGTTAACACCACCGCTCCCCACAAACTCTGTGACACGCACACACACATGCTGCTACACACGTACACACACACAGGGCAGCTACATCACTCACTTGGACAGGTCTCGCTGATGCTCAGGCCAAAATCCGTGAGCCTGATATTGCCACTGATGTGGTCTTTGACCAAGATGTTTGCCTGCAAAAATGACAGAGTGGTTGTCAGTGAAACTCGTGGTGTGTCGGTGAGATTGCGTCTTGTTGAATTGGTTCATGGCGGTTTTTTCAAGGATTTCATGTACTCATTTTTGTTGAACACTTAATGCCCTTTGTAAATGTAATCATGCTTAAAGATCTCCCTACCCCATGCCGTGTTAATCAAGGGGGTTGTATGGCCATACCTCACCATGCTGCTCAGGGGCTGTTGAAGGCAATGGGATCCAGGACCGGTTCAGATATCGCCCAAACCCTGGTTTTAGCCGTGGCCAGAAATCGAATTCGGGTCATTAACCTCTGAGTGCAGTTTGCGAACTACCCCACCACTGCTACGCCCATCATTTAGCTTTGGCCTTCAGAATTGTTGCTTAGGGCAGTGGTCGTTGTTGTTTAACGCAAATTAGAAAATATTAAATGTTCCGCGGAGCGTTGGTTGTTGAGAGCAAACAGAGATCCACGTGAAAAGTTGTATTTCTATGCAAGTTTTGGCTATCTGTGTTTATGAAATAGCAAGTCGTGGCATGAGTGTTGTTGCGGTGTAGAATAAGATATCTCGAAATCCTGTTACTAAGGTTTACAAGAGTGTTCTCATTTTCTTAGTTCTTTCGGTAAGAAAGAACTAAGAATATGAATTACTGGAGTCACGAAAGCTTTAAATCAAAATTTAAGAGTGCTCTCATTTTCTACAACTGCACGAACTGTGGCACTAACTCCATACTGACGGACAAAAGACGCAGTGGGCTGCTTAGTTTACTAACCAGCTTCAGATCCGCGTGAATGATGTGCATCGCCTTCAGCTTTGCCAGGGCCCGCAGCGTGGAGCCCACGTACGGCTTCAATTCCGTCATGTATAAGCCATAGGTCTCGTCCAGCTTCTGGAGGAGGTCTCCGCTGCGTGACGGCACAAAACGTGAACGGTTACAGTTTCTTCCTGCTTGTGATCCATTCCCTGATTGGCCCCTTGAACAGGAGCACACGTGCTTGACTGAGGCGAAGCCGCACGGAGTAACCATACAGGGTTGCCGCTCAACTCAAAACATAGTCAATGAGGCAGGAAGGCATTATAAACAGTTATGTCTGACCATGGAGCCGCGTACAAATACAATAATTCTAGGGCATTCTGAAAGCCTATGGACATTTATTCTACATCCAAATGATTCATGTGTGTGAACACACGGACGCATCGGTGTTTGGGGGAGCGGTGGTGCAGCGTTTAGCGCGTTGCTCTACAATTCCCGCTCACGGCCAAGACCGGTGACGATTATCTGAACCAATCCTGAGCCTCCCCTAGATCGACTCAGCCTCAAATGAGTACCTGGTGCGGTGTGTAAACATCGCCACTGGGGAGACAAAGGCTGCCGGGCGTGGTGCTGCCCACCCACCCCCTCGTGTGCCTTGCCCGTCTTCATAGGTGCTACTTGCTAACAGCACTTGCCTCAACAATCTTCTCAGGCTATACTGGTTAATCTTTGTCTTTGGATCGGTGTTCACCGGACGCCATGACACTCACCTGATGAGCTCCAGGACGACGCAGTTGTGTCCCCGGAAGGTGAAGTTGTCCAGGAGGGTGACGATGTTGTTGTTGTCAGGGTCCCCCTTGCTCTGCAGGATCTTCATGATCTCCAACTCCAGCTGCTGTCTCTTGTTGTTGATGCTGTGGGGTAGGGGGGGGAGAACGCACGGAATGAGAGTTGTCACCTCGCTCTGAACATCGCAACACGCAGGGGCGGAGGCAATGCTCATTCATCCTCCATGAGTGGTCCTAAGCCAAGAGTGTGAATCCCACTGGCTGAGGGAACCATTAAACACACCGTCAACACGCTGTTTGTGTTTAGTTTGTTGCCCTTCCTCTGCACCTCCGATTAGCATGGTCGGTTACATACGGTGCGAAAGAAGTTCAACATTACATACTTACAATGAATGTCAGAATCGGCATTTGTATTTATACTGGAGGAATTTGATGAGCTGCAAATAACTTTTTCACAGATATAATTACATAATTTTATATTTTTTTCTCTTTAAACCAAAGTCACAAATATGCACACATTTTAGATTTTGGACTAAAATTGGGGGTGGGGGGGGGGCAGCTGCATACATTAATATTCATTTGTGATCTCTGTGTGTGGCTAAATGTGATCTATCACACGAGTTACAACGAGATATAAGTTATTTGGGCTAAGGACAGGCATAGGGAGATTAATTTAGTGTCTGACGAATGCACAGCAATGGGGAAGCTGGCTTAAAATAATGTTAAAGTGGACACCACTACAGATTATCGTTCTGTATGTTTACTGTATAGATGTGTGCTGTCTGCTCGTATTAAAAAAACGAAGTAGTTGACTATCGTTTAAAATATTACATCAATAAAAATATTTATTTTGGGTGAATATTGTTGCTGAGGAGCAGTTATGTTAACGTGTTAAGATGGTGATTTTATCTCAAAGTGATTCCCATCCGATATTTTGAGGGGGTAATTGACGAAAGTAACAGGCCTCATATCATCGTGGGAGAGGAATATTGGCGGGCGTATTGCGTCTCTGTACAAGGATTGTTGTTGTTGTTGTCACGGTAAACTCTCAGTGACAGTGGTGTGCTACGTGGAGCAAAATCCCAACGTGAGGCTGAAGAGGAGGTGGACGAGGTGGTGACACCGCCGAGAGGAGGAGGAGGAGGAGAGCCATCAGGGGTGGCCAGGCCTTGCCGAGAGGATCTCAAGGAGCGCTCCCCCCCCCCCATTGACACCACAAGGGAGGAGGAGGAGGGAGCAGACATCGCGGAGTTGCCGCTCATCTCCCGTAGCAGCAGCAGCAGCAGCAGCCAGAGAGCCCCACCACGACTGCCGTGCCACGCGACTGTCACTGCGACTCCGGGAGTCGGGGCTCTCACCACCACCACCACCACCGCCGCCCTTCTGCGTCGACTCACAGCGGAGCTCCACAGCAGCAGCAGCAGCAGCGTGACCCCTGCCGACCCGCGCGGTCTTCTACGCCGTCTTCTTGCGCGGCGGGGACATTGAGTTTGCGGCTCCTTACGGCGTACGGACGTTTCAATAGGGGTTAAAAAACACAATGTCTCTGTGTGGTGTTTCTCCCTTGTCATGGGGACTTTGTAGGATGAACGGTGGAGATTGTTAAGGGGTGACCAATAATGTCTGAATTGGTCTGTAATAAGGTAGGGCACTGATAAGGTAATGACGACACGTGTGCACTAGCGATGAGAACATTGACGCACTTTTGTCGAAGCGTTACTGAGGTTCAAGTCTCTGTTCCCGACAGTTTTGTTTGGTGGAAGGGATATTTGGGGCCTCCTGACAAAGACTTTTCTAGCTAAGCTCTACTAGCATGGTAGAGTAACAACAACAGCAGCAGCAGCAGCACTGTCCTCATAATAGAAACACTCCTCCTCCTCCACACGTGCGTGCATTCACTTACTGCCACCTAGACACCGCTGGAACTTGTGCAGAGACATTTCGTGAGGTTCAAATGTCAAAGTTTGTGCTCAGAGAGCCAGCCGGAGCCGTCGAGAGTTTGCGGATTGGCGATGCCTTTGTCGAGGCAAGACGCAGCCACACTCGGGCACAATTAGAACCTTTAGATAACTGCAATTGTCTGAGGACTTTGAGTGCACGAGTTATGTGAAACAGTTCTCGGTGGCAATTGTTATTTTGTTAGTTTTAAATGTTTGTTTGGCCTCCTCCATACAATTGTCCTACTGGTGGTGTATTTAATGGGCTGTGAGCTGCTGTTGGTCATTGCTGGTCGATGATGATGATGTGTGGATGTTCAGAGTTGGGACGTGGCGGTGGTGGGGAGGTGAGGACAGAGAACGTTGGGCATAACCCCCCTGACTCTACTCCACATTATCATCATCACATTCAACCTCCTCATTATCTCGCTGCTGCTGCTCATCATCATCATCATAGACTTCACAAGGCAGTAGTAGTAGAATGTGTGTGGTGGTGGGTGCCTTGTGTTTCGGCTCTTAGCAATGTGATCACAAGTTCCACATCGATACCCACACACGCCTCAATTACATTTTTTGGCGGGAAAGTTTATTTAAAATCTTTATTTAAAGCAGTCCTGGGCACAATGTAGGAGATATGTGTTGCTGGATGTTGCTGTGCTCGTGGATATGAAAGAAAAGCGAGACCACTGTGTGTTGTAAGGACAACATTGTGGTGCTCACTCTGTGAGGAGTTTGTGTGCACCTTCCCAGGCAGGGTCGCCATCCGAGCCCCGTGGTCTCATCGCGGCCTACCTAAGTATTGCTTCCTGCGTGTCTGCCGCATTATTACCGCTGATTTAAGTTGTTGTCGCTGTCCAGCTCATTATATGACCGCTCCATCTTCGTGAACCAGCGTGTTGGGACGCTAATTCACTACTTTGAAGGAACAAACGCGTGTTGTAGGATGTGGCAGTGCATTTGTCTGCGTGGTTGTTGATACTGCGAAGGGGCAGTGGTGGCTGCTGAAGTGCGACTTCTGGAGCTTCTTCCTCCTCCTCCTCCACACATTATTTTAAGTACACCACAGTACTTACAATAATTATTAGTCCATCTGTGGGTTGTATGAATGTCTCCTAACGCCGTGTTGGTCACAGGAAGTATTTGACTATACTTCACCATTCCTGGTGGGTGAGGGCTGGGGAAAGCCCTCCGATTCTATCCACCACACGGGGAATGTTAACAACACGCACTGCGCTTCTGGTCAAATAACTCGCACGGCATGGCAAGGCCCTCATCCAGCAGTGGATGGACCAGGGCTGCCCACGCTGCCTGCGTTGTGTTTGTGAGCGAGGGTGTGGGGAGCGGTGGCGCAGCGGTTAGCGCTACGCTGCGCTACGAACCCGGCGACCCGAGTTCGATTCCCGCTCACGGCCACCAACACCGGTGACGATTATCTGAACAGGTCTTGGGCCTCCCCTAGGTCGACTCGGCCTCAAATGAGTACCTGGTTGCTGTGTGTAAACATCGCCAATGGGGGAGACAAAGGCGGCCGGGCGTGGTGCTGGCCACCCACCCCCTCGTGTGCCGTGCCGGCCTTCGTAGGTGCTCGCTAACAGCACTTGCCCCTACAGTCTGTTAAGGGTTCACTGGGGATCTTTGTTTTTGTTTGTTAGTCTGTGTGAGTCTGTGTGAGTGAGTTACTTTGTGAGTTCATGTGAGTTACTCCGAGTCTGTGTGTGTTACCCGGTGAGACTGAGTTGAGTGGGAGTGACTGTGAGTTACTGTGTAAGTCTGTGAGTGTGTGAGTTACTCTGAGTCTGTGTGAGTCTGAGTGAGTCTCCGAGTGTCTGAGTGAGTGAGTGACTCTGTGAGTCTCTGAGTGAGTGACTGTGAGTCTCTGAGTGAGTGACTCCGTGCGTCTCTGAATGTGGCTCTGTGAGTCTGTGGCTCTGAGTCTCTGAGTGAGTGACTTTGTGAGTCTCTGAGTGAGTGACTGTGAGTCTCTGAGTGAGTGACTGAGCGTGAGTCTCTGAGTGTGGCTCTGAGCCTCTGAGTGAGTGTCTGAATCTCTGAGTGTGGCTTTGTGAGTGCGTGCGAGTTTCTGAGTGAGTGACTGTGAGTCCCTGAGTGAGTGACTGAGCGTGACTCTGTGAGTCTCTGAGTGCGTGTTACTCTGCGAGTCTGTGTGTGTGTCAGAACTAGTATGTGAGTGTGAGTCTGTGTGTGAGTTACTCTGTGAGTCTGTGAGTGAGTCTGTGGGTCTCCTTGAGTGAGTGTGAGTCTGTGTGAGTGACTGTGATTCTCGGAGTGACTCTGTCAGTCTCTTGAGTGTGGCTCTGTGAGTCTGAGTGAGTGACTCTGTGAGTCTCTGAGTGTGGCTCTGTGAGTCTGAGTGAGTGACTCTGTGAGTCTCTGAGTGTGGCTCTGTGAGACTGAGTGAGTGACTGTGAGTCTCTGAGTGTGGCTGTGAGTCTGTGGCTCTGTGAGTCTGAGTGAGTGACTGTGAGTCTCTTGAGTGTAGCTGTGAGTCTCTTGAGTGTGGCTCTGTGATTCTAAGTGAGTGACTGTGAGTCTCTGAGTGTGGCTCTGTGAGTCTGAGTGAGTGACTGTGAGTCTCTGAGTGTGGCTCTGTGAATCTGAGTGAGTGACTCGTCATCACCATCGTCATCAACATCATCATCACCGTCGTCACCATCTTCATCACCACCTCCATTACCCAGGTGCCATGGGGTGACACACTGAGATGGGATGGGTAGCCAGCACCACGCCTGGCCGCCTTTGTCTCCTCTCATTCACCGAACCTGGATACTCATTTTAAGGCAGAATAGACCTGGGATGGGACCGAGATTGGTTCAGATACTCGTCACCGATGTTGGCCGTGAGTGGGAATAGAACTCGGGTCGCCGGATCCCGTCGCACGGTGCGCTAACCACTTCGGCACCGCTCCCCATGTAATCCTCACTTCAAGCACACACCTCATCACCGACACAGCTTCCACATCGTCATATCCAACACTCCTCCCCCAGCCCCATCGCTTACAACACTCTCACCCCTTCCCTCTCCACAATGCCGATGCAACTCACACTCCTCACACCTCCCATGCTCCCACCAGCAGCTTCCACTCCCGATGACGCCTCCTCACAATACCCCTTCACTCCCTCCCATCGGACCGCCATTCTCAAACTATAACTTTTAAACTAAACTATATTTTGATTTAAAGCTTTCGTGAATGCAGGGATTCATATTCTTGGTTCTTTCGGTAAAGTCACGTAGAAGGGAAACAATAAAATAATAAAAATATAAAACAATAAAATTCTCACGACGTTTCGACTGCAACACAAGCAATCATCATCACCTGATGATGATCATCATCACCTGATGATTGCTTGTGTTGCAGTCGAAACGTCGTGATAATTTTATTGTTTTATATTTTTATTATTTTATTGTTTCCTTTCTATGCGACTTTACCGAAAGAACCAAGAATACAAACTATATTTTTTTTATTTTACCAATTTGAGGCCCCACTGAGCTATGGAGCTATTTTTCAGAAGCAACCTGGCTATCACAAATGTTATCTTCAACGAAGTGGCTTATCCCGTGGAAATGTATAGAGGCCAAATGTTCTAAACGCGTGATGTTTATTCTAAATGTAGTGAGAGAGACATGCAACCTCAAAATATACAGCAGGCGACAGGGTCGGGATTGAATCCACGGCCTCCTGCGTACCAGGCGAGGTAGTTAACATATTGCCACTGTGGTGCCCTGTGGTCACGTGAGGCCTACCACTTCTGAATGGCTTGTGATGCATATTTGAACATTACTGCAAGCGTCTTAGCCTCATTCATTAGTCAGGTATTCGAAGGGAATATTGTCATTTGGTAACGCTATTTCAAATATCGCTCATTTAACGTTCAATTTTAATGCAATGCAATTGAGGGACTTTGTGGAGTCTTGTCGTGGTCTGGAGCTGTGGTTGTTGTGTTGCTACCTTGCCCAAGCTTGCATTTGTTGACAAATTGGCAGGAATGTATGTACTTTGTATTTTTAGCAATTTGCTTACATTTTCTCCATCTTGCCTCTCATCGGTTTTGGAAATAGCTCGCTGACCCTCCCCTACTGGACATATGTGAAAAAGATCTTCATAGCTCATCGGATTCCTCCAGGATATAAAATAGATTCTGATTCTGATTAATCAGTGGCGCTGCGAACAACCTATTCCCTCTATTGCTGCGGGAATCTGCATCCACACATGATCAAGCACCCCTGTCTAATGCAATACACGTGGTTCCTTTGTCATAGGCATGTAATTCTGCACCCCTGTCTAATGCAATACACATGGTTCCTTTGTCATAGGCATGTAATTCTGCAAATGTGCAGAAATGTCTACCGTATGCGACTTACTCCAGACAAGGTTAGACTATTAAACGTGAACTGTTGTGACACGTCTAATGTGTATTGTGTGGTCGTTAGCACAGAAAGATGCATCTGGTAATGTCCTAATGGACCAAAAATAGTAAAAAGGAGGCTGGGTCTGTGTTGTTCAGAGTGACCACCATATACAGACTCTTGTACGTACAAACGAGTTCGGTTCCATAGGTCTGTTCGTAAGTCGATTTGTTCGTGAGTCCAACTTTACTCCCGTTGATTTCAAACACGTTTTACGGCTTGTACACTAAACACGGGGAATGGCTTTAACAGTTGCCTCTGGTTCTTCACGTTCTGCAGATGTAGATGCCACCATCACCACCTATTGTGCGGTGGTTGAACTTGCGACTCTCGGTCCGAACAGGAAACTGGACATACGGACAGGTTTGATCATATCTCTGAAAGTTCGTAAGTCGAATGTTCGTAAGTAGAGGAGTCCCTGTGTAGTGGCATAGAATCGTAATGTAACAGCATAGCGCCTGCTGCTGGCAGGGAAAGGGATCTGAGGCTTACGGCCCTGACGTCAGCAGGCCAGGTTATACACAAGAGGGGGATCTAGGGAAAGGTCGCAGAAGGGGCACTGAATTCATAATGATACAATAATTCAGTAACACTGTACAAGTGTACAGCACGTCAGATCATTACATGGCCTAACCCTGGTTGGAAACACCGTGGGAGTGAAGAAGAAGATGGATTAATAATCATTATTTACATTTGTAAGGTGCATTTCATCCGTATGCCACCAGACTTAAATTGGAGTGTCTAAATTCCCTTTGCCCACCAGAATGAACAGACCTCATCTTTCCCACCCCTGCAGACTTGGTATTAAAGTAGATACATGCTAATGTTTACAAAGTAACGGACTCTTGACCAATTTCATTTCCACATAAATCAATCATTCGGAAATAGGCCCCACTATACCCCACCGACTACAGCACTCTAATCTTGCCTCCTCGTTTTGCCTCTTCCACCTGCCTCATGCTCGTCAGCACCGCCTTTCGTGCAGCCATGCGGGTGTGAGGTCATCATCACGAGAGGCCGTGCACTTCATCGTTCGCACGCGGCGGAGGAACCACTGAAGTCAAACGTTTACATACGTGCGGTTTAGTGGGGTCATTTCCGAGCGAACTCGGTTTGAAAGTGTTTATCGTTGAATGTGGAAGGGTTTGGGTTAGTTTTCGGGTTACCACCTGTTCCACTATGGAGATCAAACCCAGACCTATGTTTCAGTCTGTCTAGGTCTGTCAACAACCATGCAGTAGTAAAGTTCAGCACAGTACCGGTACCAGATCTCGGTACAAATTAATTCATGCCACCCAAACACAGATGCCAATTCACAGACTGTCTCGGCTGGACCGGGACAGGAGGTAACCCAAGGGTAGTGGGAGGATAACCGCTTTGTGAGCTATTTGTAAGTAATGCGTTTAGAGTATTTGGCTACTATAAATTTCCACGTGATAAGCCACTTCGTTAAGCTATAATTTGTGGCCAGGTCGCTTCTGAAAAAGAGCTATATAGCTCTCAATGGGCCTTACCTGGTAAGTAAAAAATAGTTTACTTTAATGGTATACATACTTGAATTTTACTGCGGATGTTTTAAAACATGTCCTGTCTAACTGTCAACTTTGTTTGAATTTCAGTGGGAGAAGATGCTTCTCACACAGACGTTAAAGCAGGTACCAGAGTCCACCTGAAGCTACTGCAGTGTGCGCCTCATATAGGATTCCATCCATTACTGTTGGTGCGATGGTTTGGATTTTCAAGTTGAAATCTCCTAGTTCATTTTATTTTTACCCAGGCGATAACGCAATTGTCAAGGGTAGTCCTGTTTGGAAGAGGCATCCTTGTCTCTTGAGTTCCACATCTTGGAGAGGATGTGATTAGTCAGCATCGATGCCATTGTAGTTGGTGTCACGCATCATGCGTGCATTCTTAAATTACTGACGCCGACTGAAGACTGAAGATGCAAGTGTGCCATCTGACAATGATAGTTATGAAGCCATTTTTTGCCATTGCCAATCTTCCTTTGTGCTCTGTCAGAGTCTGGGATAACACTGCCTTGGTGAAGTCCCCTGGACTTGTGTAATTTCTGTATCATTTTTTTTTTTCATTTTGAAACCTCTGCTCCACTTCCTGCAATTGCATCCATCTGCACCTCCGATTAGCACGGCTGGCTGATGTACGGCGCGAAAGAGGTTCAACGCACATACCTACAAGGAGTGTAAATTCATACGGTGCCAGAAACTCTGCACGAGTTCGTGCCGCGTTCTCCCGATGTTGCCGTCGATGTTTGTCCAGCGACAAGCCATTCGTTGCCACGCGCGAACCTGTCTCACCTCCACAATCACAGGGCCGAGTGCGTGACGTGTCCGGCAAGCCGTGTGATGTGTCTGCGGATGATAATCTTCAGCAGAGGCCTGTGCCTTCTCCCACAGACGCCGCGCAACTGACGCCGCTCCCAGCACCGCCGACCTCTGCTTCCCCGGCCACGGCCACGGGGAGTTCCTCTCCTCTGCTGGACACCCCGTGTGCTGGACCTGCTGCTCCACCACACTTGCCTGCCCACTACACAGGCACAAAGAGGTACGGGAAGAACTAATGCATAAATGCTTTCAACATAAGTTGGAGAGAGCTGAGCCTTTCTAGGAATTTGGCAATGCTTTCCCACCTGTGACTGCTCCCGATATATGACTCGAGAGCATGTAGGTTTTGCTTGCAGGCCACACACACACACATGAATTATGTGTTTGGTATTATCTCATGGAAAATAATAAGTTGCACAAGGGCCAGGGTCATGCCCCATTCATTCTGAACGATTAAACCAAACTGACCCACGTTCACACATGAGAGCAGAGAGGTTGGCTGCAGGGTGACGCACGCGAAGAACGCGTCGCTGTGAAAGAGTTAGAAGGTTCCCCTTCGTACCTTCTTACTCTCCCTCCCACCCTCCTCCTTCCGGTCAGGTGATTTTGAAGTGTCGTTGTCACGCGAGGACGTGGACCGAGACAACGCGTGGAACCAGTGCCTGCGCTCCGAGATCCCGGGGCTCTTCCTGCTGGCCCTGCACACATTTACCGTGAGTCGGCACAGATGTGACCTCTCGACTGGGGCTGCCACCTGTCTGCGTTTGACCCCCGGACAGTGTTCGGGTGGCTGCAGGAATTGATTTGGGCCAAGATCTGGTACCCCGGGTATAGCTGTGGTTGAATTTTATTACTGTGAACTGCACAGTTTTAACAATAGACCTGGGCTCGCTGAGAAATGTGCCTGGGTTTGCTCTGTCGTGGAAATGGTGGCAACTGTACTTGGGGCATCGGCACGTTTATTCGCGCTCCGGCTCCATTTACACCGAGAGTCACATGCTTGTCTCGTGTGGGGAGTGGTGGTGTAGCTGTTAGGGGGCATCCATTTAGTATGTATGCATGGAGGGGGGAGGAGGGGTTAACCCAAATGCGTACGCTTGCGTATGGGGGGTCTACTGACAATGTGTAAGCCGACTGCAACGGCATGAATCTGCCCATCGCAGTGACATGGGGAAGTAATTGCTTCCGACAAAGGCGTTCTATGACCTTTTAAATCGTACTCAGGTTTGAGAACGGGGACAGTTTGCATTCATGATCCTGAATCATAACAATTCCTTGACTCTCCGGCAGTGGTGAATCGTTCCAACCATGGTTTTTTATTTCGTGGAATATCACTTGCTGTACTCCACGCGGTGAGTGCTTTGTGTAGATAAGAATCATGTTATGTAGAGAATATAAATCTAATTCAGTACCTCTATATGTCTCCCACAGACAAGCGGGGAGACAGCAGCCAGGCGGTGAGCCGGCACTCCCAACAATCGCCCAAGATCTGCGGTTCTCTTTACATTCCGATATTTGCAGCCACTTACTGAGTGTTTACATGTGGGGGGAAACCAGTACACTCGCAGAAAACGAACGAATGTGAGCGTGGGGGCAACGTTCTATCCCGTGCAGATGGAAAGGATTCCACAGTTGTGTTCCACTGCCTCCTGGCAAGCCAGGGTATGACTCATCCTCGATGCCCACCGGAAGGGAGATTGCACACTTGCTATTGAATTCCCTGAGATTATTTATATCATGGGGTAGGCAGTGACAAAGCCCCTGACTCACTTAACACGAACATGCGGTCCAGTGCATTGTACGTGCAAGGATACTCGCTTTCCAAAATGTATGAATGTGTGTTGAACTTGAATCTTGACTTAAAGCTTTCGTGACTGCAGGAATTAATATTCTTTGGGTCTTTCGGTAAAGTCACGTAGATAGAACAATAAAATAATAAAAATAAAGTGAATACAAAATAATAATAAAAATATCACGACGTTTTGATCACAACACAAGCAATCTTCATCATTTTTCTCCTGATGACGATTGCTTGTGTTGCGATCGAAACGTCGTGATATATTTTACTTTTTTATTCACTTTATTTTTATTATTTAATTGTTCTATCTACGTGACTTCACGGAAAGACCCAAAGAATATGTGTTGAACTTCTTTCGCAGTGTACGTAGCCAACCGTGCTAATCTGTGGTACGTTAACACCTTGCCACAAATGCCCTGTTGCTCATGAGCACAGCGACTCAAATGAATCAGGTGCAAGGTTTGCGTGATTAATGCTTACAAAGTGGGGTCTATAATGAACAATATGGCTGAAGCTCGAGTTCTATTCATTTAAAACCAAACGTGTTTCTTACCAACCATACCTGGTGTTTGCACACAGATACAGATTATGGGCGATGCGTTCTACACCATTCGGAATGCGCTGTTGCAATGTGCAGCCACAGCCGCTGCAAAAATATTTGTCTCGGTTTGATCCACTGAACAATATCCACTGACCACACCGCACGGGCAACAATGATATAACTATGAACAAAAATATGAATAAATTAGGATGGTTTATTAAATATATTGCACGTAAGAAAATACAGCAATAGACGTAAAAATACATGGCAGTTTAACACGTAGGCTTTCGCGACAAATATCCATAATACAGGTTTTATGGGTTGGATCGCGTAAATATGTCGTTAAACCCGCCATCACCCGACAGCCAACTAGTAAGGGTTGTCACGTAAACAGAACATGCCAATTCATCACTAGTACAGCACACCGGTGTGTGGTGTGTTGGAGAGCCAAGCTACAACATTAACCATCGGAGTACGGCGTTTCAGTAATTACAACTAGCTTCATCAGGCAACAGCAAGATTTGGGAGAAGTCCACCTGTTTAATTCCTTATATGAGGGCGTAGATGTGGTGACAACACTTGTGCACTCTTTCAGCGCAAAGTGGGGGGGGGGGATTAATGAATCAAGGTACATTATACATGCACATTATGCTAGCCCATTGATCTTGTACTTAGTGTCCATTGTGTGTACTAAAATAGCCGTACAATCGATAATTTGATGATTCTCTTCCATGCAGCACTAAGTCGGTAGCTATCCAAACGATTACAATTATTTTTATTTCTTTAAATTTAGATAGATTCTATAATTAGTCTTGGCCAGTAGTAATTAGTTTTGCACTGAACTTCAACATTATCAAAGTCAATTGAGTGTCCTTGTGGGCACGCGTGTTCTGCTACTGCTGACAGTTGTATTTGTGAGCATTTCATATTTCTGTGGTGTTCTTTTAGTCTCGTGCTGATCAATCATCCTGTTTGCCCAACATAGCATTTGCCACAAGTGCAATTAATCCGGTACACACCTTCTGTTGATAGCTTCAGTAATAGAACAGCAAAGAAATATTTAATATCTTCTTGGTTCTTTCGGTAAAGTCACGTAGAAGGGAAATAATAAAATAATAAAAATTTAATATAATAAAATTCTCACGACGTTTCGGCCACAACACAAGTAGCCGTCCTCAGGTGAATAAACAGAACTGTCGGGGAGACAGCGCTCCAATGAACACTGCTAAGCTTGGCAGCGTATTTTAAGCTGGGTGGGAGGAGCAGAGCGCCTTGCCAAAAGAGCCTCCGAGTGGCGCTCAATGTTAAGTTTGTTTCCAAAATTGTGCGCGGTAATATTAGTTTATTATTACGAACTTAAAACTCATTTGTCGATAACTCAAATACGTTTAAGCGTTATGTAATCACTGCCAATGCAGAGCACAACAAAGTGTCACGTAAGATGCATGGGTTTTCTCTTGTCACTCGTAAAAAATATCTGTGAATTTGGCAAACATCCCAAAGGTAGATATTGAAAATCACCGTTAAAATTGAGTGTACAGCGGTGACATTCAGATAAAATATATGATAACACTATATATGCAAAGTGGACGGGTGGCTCAGAGATCAAAGCGGTGATTTGGCAATAATGAGATTCTGGGCTTGAATCTGGATTTTAACCGCTTGGGTTGAAACCGAGGTCTCAAGTCTTATCAAGTCGATCGTCCAAGCCCCGTCACCAGCGACTGCACAAAATAACAGTCTCATTAAACTTGGGTTTTGCACTTCATTTTCCTAATTCCATCTCTGAGAATAACAATTTCAGCTTGACTCTCGTGCGCCGCACAATCTCATAACACAGCTCATGTGAAAGTGTTGGCTCCTATTGTGTACAAGATAAAAGGCCACCCACCGCATTTTATGACACAGGGCCTGCACGGCTATGCGAGATTTACGAATGGATGATTTATTTGTCTCTTGACATTACGCCGATAGCGCATTTGGAAAACTAAAATTGAGAACGAATTTTGTGTTAATTTGCAAACTTAAATCTGTATTATTTAATCAGTTTTCGTGCACTGCATTGTGAGATGCAGCTCCATGCGTATCGTTTAGCTTTAAGCCGGTGTTTGCCTTGCGGTCGGCTCGGTGTAAACCAACTGATGTTGACGGATTTGTTGTGTCTGTGGTAGCTGTTGGAGGAGACTGGGGTTGTGATCTCTGCCCTGGGTGGATCTGGAGCCACAGCGAGAAGCTTCTGCCCAAAGCACGACGAGCTGCATGGAGTTCATCCACCAGTGCGGCAGCCTCGACACCGCAGCGGTGAGACACGGGCCCCAGTAGGGGCCACAGGGGCGGCTCAGAGATGGGGATAAGGATTTGGAGATTTAGGGCGCTCGCGTGAATAAACTCTTCAACTCAAAGCGCCTTACAGCAACGTCTCATCTCAACCATTCCATTGCTCTGCAGCAGTCTACCCGAGGGGACCCCCCCCCCCCCCCCCAATGGCAGCTGTTCCTATTTGGCACGTGGTGCGCGCACTACCGGCCTGTGAATGGACATGTCTGCCATTCGGGAGCGATGTTTGAGTTTCCTACGTGGTTTTTCCCCAATAAAGTAATTTGCAAGTATTTGATCTGATTTGGCAAATTTGCAACATGATGCGGTTACACGTGGCCAATTCTTTTTTTTTTTTTATACAGCGTCACAGGATTATTATCATACATTGTGAAACAGATCTCTTTGTTTATGGTGAATAAACTGGCAACATTAACCAGGGCGGATGCTGGGCTTGAACCGAGAACCACCACTCGGCCATGTTTCCATAAATTTGTGCAGTCACATTAACGCTTTTCACGTCGTACGCAATGGACACTTTATTATTAGCACCACCTCTGGACCTGTTTGGCCCCTGGTCCATTTTGAGAGGTCTTGTAAGGGCGGCGTATTACAGTTTGATTTTATATCGGCACAGCAAATAGCCAATGGAAAACCACCCGTTCCGTGGGGGGGCTACGCACTGGCACGGATCGGATGCGCCAGTGGAAAAGGCTGCTAGCAACTCGGCCGCCTCCAAACGAAAGAGAGAGGGTTCCAGGTCTCTGTTGTTGGCTGTGTGCTCTGCAGCTGCCGGCCGTGGACTGCGCTGTGGGGCAGCACTACGGCGTGCATTCCTGCCGCAACCTTGGGCACGGCCCCATGGCCAACCTGGTAAAACTGGCGCAGAAGGCCAAGCCCGGTGGCAGCAGCGGCGGTGCCCATCGGTGCGCCGTCTTGTACGAGGAGACGGCGCTGTGTGCTCGCGACTCGAGGTTTGGCAGCCCCCTCCAAAGTGCCCTCCTCCTCACCCCTCTGCTCACCTCGTGATCTGCCTGACCGCCACGGGTCGCTCCTCAAAATTGTTGAGTCGGCGACAGACACTTGGGGTTCTTTAATCTTTCACATCAAAGGGTCAGTGAGCCACACCAATATGCCATTGGTAATGTAACTTAAGGATTCAATGTTCAAGGCAAGTGATTGTCTAGACAAACTGATGATTGTGTGTGTAACATCCCCTCTGGCAGTCCACTGCCTGATGAAGGCCTCGCCACGTTGCTTTGGTCATGGGGGTTGTTGCACCAAACTTTACCACGCTTGGTGAAGGGGGCGCGGATTAGGTTCAGGACTGGTTCAGATATCAGTCACCACTGACGTTAGCCATGGCTAGGAATCCAACTCGGATCGCCGCGTTAGTATCGCAGTGCACCAAACATTGCAGCAGTGCTTCAGAAATCATTCCGAAGTTGCTTGATATTGCACACAGTTTGAATAAACCATCATTACTTCAGGACATATTTTTAATTAAAATTTTACTTTGTACATGCTGTGATCGTAATAAAGAGTTGTGCTAGTTAGTAGTAACAGCGCGATACATCGGTTAAATCGATTAATATATATTATTCAGCTGACAATTCATGTATTGAATTGCACGTGTAAGAATCAACTTCTAAAAAATTGTATCCCTTTTTATTTTAATAGTTTCACATTGCCACTGCAGAGAGTCGACATGATCAGTGTAAGTTCAAAAGAACTGACACACCTTGTGAAAAACCCAACGCAGAAGATCCCTGGGCTTGATATTCCACGAAGATCATCGTCCCCCTAAACCGCATCTGCACAAAACATGGCAGATGCGGATACCTGATGCACAAATGGAAAATTAAAAACTCTCCAGTGTTTGACTGTGGTCATCCAGAACAGATCGTACAACGTGAAACGACGCAATAGAAAATTAAAGTCAAGCCACAGTGCGATTGTGACCATCCAACCCAAGCTATTCACGATATTGTGAACCACAGTCGTTTGTGCTCCTTCAACGGAGTAGTTTAGTTTAGTTTTCATTTTTTTGGTATAGCCCTGTGAGCCATTCGGCTCTTGAATCGGGTGCAACCGCAACAAAAAAACATGAACAAGAAAACATCTTAAAGTGACTTTGTGCATGTGCAAACAGAGAATCCAGGAAAAAAACATCGAAATATTCCTGAAATAGCACCTTACACCTATGCTGTATGAAAAATTCCAGTGGGATGCAAGTCAAACAACAACAAGAAAACTTAGATTAAGGCCAAACCTAAAAACTTTTAGAAATCACCAAAATAAAGCTATAAATGCAATGTAACAGTGATCATAGGAACTGTGACCGAATTTTTAACAATAAACTACATAAATAACGTATCACCAAACCCTAGAGCCACAGCTGGCTGCATGAGTCACTCCACAAACAACAGGAGGAGCAGGAATAGTAACCCTACATAAAGCCCTCTCGTCGTGACCAGCAGACCTCGGACATTGGCTTATGGCTCCTGAACATGTTGCCCTCATGCGCAGGAATAGAATAGCTCAGGGGTTGGCAATCTGCGTCTCCCGGTGCCGCATGCTGCTCTTTAAAGACTGTTTGGTGATGTTATTTATGAAGGACCACTGTCTCGTATTCACCACAGTGCATTGCGCCTCTTGAAATATTGAGTTGAGTAATCCCGGTAGTTGAAAAACTAAGGTAGTTGAGTACCCCGGGAACACGCTGTGGTTCGTGTCGTGTTAATAGCTCCGTACCGTGCCGTGTAACTCACTAAGCAGCCGATTGCTCGCGTGCAGTGGTAGTGCCGTGTTCATTGATAGCACTGCACAGTTCGTGCAGTGGTAGTGCCGTGTTCATTGATAACACTGCACACTCCGTGCAGTGGTAGTGCCGTGTTCATTGATAACACTGCACACTCAATGCAGTGGTAGTGCCGTGTTCATTGATAACGCTGCACACTCCGTGCAGTGGTAGTGCCGTGTTCATTGATAACACTGCACACTCCGTGCAGTGGTAGTGCCGTGTTCATTGATAACGCTGCACACTCCGTAGAGTGGTAGTGCCGTGTTCATTGATAACGCTGCACACTCCGTGTAGTGGTAGTGCCGTGTTCATTGATAACGCTGCACACTCCGTGCAGTGGTAGTGCCGTGTTCATTGATAACGCTGCACACTCCGTGCAGTGGTAGTGCCGTGTTCATTGATAACACTGCACACTCCGTGCAGTGGTAGTGCCGTGTTCATTGATAACGCTGCACACTCCGTGCAGTGGTAGTGCCCTGTTCATTGATAACGCTGCACACTCCGTGCAGCGTTGTGTGAGGATGGCTCACTAATTGAAAGGGGAGTCGTAGCTATCGCACTGTGGGGTGGTCATCGCCCTCCTCCCCCTGGGCATGTGCCGTGTGTGTTGTGTGCGTCGTGAGTCGTGGCGATGTAAACCCGGGGTAGCTCCTCTCTCCGTCTCTTCGTTTGTTGCTGTCCCGGCGAAGCTCGAGTTGGTGAGCGCAACCCGTGGCAGATCCGGCTTCACCCGTTCCCACTCCTCCCAGTCAGCGACTCCCAAACCCCCACTCAATAATCGCAGATCACTACCCAGGTCTTTATCAACCAAATTATTTTTACCTAAACAATTTTTTGTATTCTTAACAATGTATCCACAGTTCAGTTTTTAAGTACAATTTTACCGAGACACTGTATGTTGTCTTTGTGTGGACTGTGGCTGTTTTTGCTATTGTTTTACAGCCATTCCCAAGCTTGGAAATGTATGTATGAATGAAATTGGAACTTATATACTTCATTTATTTACTAATTGACAAACTATTTTTATTTTACCAGGTAAGGCCCACTGAGCATATATAGCAGTTTTTCAGAAGCGACCTGGCCATCGCACATGATAGCTCAACGAAGTGGCTTATCGTCAAGTGGACATTTATAGCAGACAAATATACAGCATGCGTCAGGGTTGGGATGGAACCCACGACCTCCTGCGTACCAGGGGAGGTAGTTAACATCTCCCAGCCACCGTGGTGCCCTGTGGTCACGTGAGGCCTTCCACTTCTGAATGGCTTGCGATGCATATTTGAACATTACTGCAAGCGTCTTAGCCTCGTTCATTCGATATTCGAGGGGAATATTGCCATTTAGTAACGCTGTTTCAAATATCGTGCATTGAACTTTCGATTTTAATTTGCAATGTAATTGAGGGACTGTGCATTGTCTTGTCGTGGTCTGGTGCTGTTGTTGTGTTGCTGAATTGCCCAAACTTGCATTTGTTGACAAATCTGCAGGAATCTATGTACTTTGTATTTTTAGCAACATGCTTACATTTTCTCCGTCTTGCCTCTCATATCGTTTTTGAACATACCTCGCTGACCCGCCCCTACTGGACATATGTGAAAAGAGCTTCATAGCTCATTGGATTCTTCCAGGATGAAAAAAAGATTCTAATTAATCAGTGGCACTGCCAACAACCTGCATCCACACACGACTAAGCACCCCTTGTAATGCCATACACATGGTTCCTTTCCCATAGACATGTAATTCTGCAAATTTTCAGAAATATCTGCCACATGCGAATTACTCCAGACAAGTTTAGAGTATTAAACGTGACCTGTTGTGACTCGTCTAATGTGTATCGCGTGGTCGTCAGCACAGAAAGATGCGTCTGGCAACGTCCTAATGGACCAAACATCGTAAAAAGGAGGCTGGGTCTGCGTTGTTCAGAGTGACCACCATATACAGGGACTCTTCTACTTACGGACGAGTTAGGTTCCAGAAGTCTGTTCGTAAGTCCAACTTTACTCCTGTCGATTACAAACATGTTGTACGGTGTGTACACTAAACACAGGGAATGGCTTTAAGAGTTGTATAATCTCCTGTAGACGTAGCCGCCACTGGTTCTTCACGTGTAGATGTAGATGCCACCACCACCATCTATTGCGTGGCGGTTGAACTTATGAATCTCGGTACAAACAGGCAACTGGACATATGGACAGGTTTCTTCGTATCTCTGAGACTTTCTAAGTTGAATGTTTGTAAGTGAAGGAGTCCCCGTAAATATTTTTGAGGACCACTGGGATCTTCAGTTTAAACCGTGAGTCTTGGAGTCATTGGACCAGAAAGAAGTGAGACAAAAACGACAGTAACATTGAAAAATATGTACACAGGGCAGGGAGGGCCCAGCCGCATGACAGGATTTATTCAGCGGTATTGTCACGGCAACAGAAACAGCGCTCCCGTAAGAATCGCAGAATCCCCCGAATATTCCGCCTCAGGCGGGAGAATCTCCGTCCAGGCCCGCGTGACGCCTTTGGCCCAATCTTGTCGACGGCATCATCATCCTCCTCCTCGTTGTTGTTGTTGCCTGGTTGGAGAGCAGGGCCCCGCCTGGCAAATGGACGCACGCGCCATCGTTAGCACGGTCGGCTACGGTTAGCACGATCGGCTACGTACGCGTTCAAAATTATTTCAACGTACACACATGCGCGTATCTATAATGCCACTGTCTGCCCCATCGTGCATTCTCGGCTGTGTTTACACTGGTTGCTGTACTGCACCTCATATGTGTCCGGCCGCTCAAATGCGAGGTAGGAGGATGCCACACATCTCTCACTATGGCCAGTAACGGAATGCTACATTCCTATAACAGGAGCCAATGTTGGTGTATAATAGGATGACCGCTGTTGACTTCCCACAAAATGGGATTTATTATTCGACTATAGCTCGGGTTGATAAATAAGCTGTTAACCTTCTTCACCTGGATTTTGAACTCGCAAGTGTACAGTGATCGTGGAGTGCTCTAACCGCAGCACCTCCAAGTGGGATGCAGTGCAATTCATATATTTATAATTAAGATATATATTTTTTACTAGGAATGCATTTAGCTTCAGATTGGTGGAGATGAGGTTAGGGATAAGATATTACATTCTGTGGAGCCCTGGGATATTTACATCTTCAAGTGAGATGAACTAAAGAGGTGAATGCCATTACAGAATCCTCATTTCACAACTCCTCATGAAACATATTCCCCGTTCTTACAATACAGAACTTGTCTCATCTGATACAGAACCCAAATCTCATGTGTCCTCAATATTTTTTACTTCCTCTCAATCGTGAATACCACATTGTGGGAATCAACAGTGGTTGTAATATGAATCGACTTGCCCTTGCTATAGGAATGTGTGATTTACTCAAATAACTAATTTCTGATGATCGATGGTGTTTGCTATATGCTAATTTATATCAGGAGACACTTTGTCGGAATGACCTCCCCAATACACATTTTTCTCAAGGTGCATTTCTGCGTGGAGACTCACTCTTGTCTCGTGGCCGACTCCATCTCTTCCTCCGCGATGACGTCATTGGTGCCACCACTTTGATTGGGGAATTTTTCAGACAGGCGTGTTACCGCACAGTCACCCACCGACTCCACTCCCCGCTCCAACTCCATTCCCCAATCCGAGTTCGAAGCCCACTCGCTCCCAGAAACTGAGCCTGCAGTATTCTGATTTGACCAAGTGGACTCCGAAGTCTGCTCGCTTGCAGCAGGGACTTGGCAATCTCCCTGGCTGAGACGGGGGACTGCCGAGAGGCTGCAGGCCGCCACCGGCTCCGTGTCCATGGCTGGGCAAGGCGGGAAGTTCGCTTGCGGTGGCACGGCCCTGCTGCTCAACAATAATGGGTGGTTGAGGGCCTCCGTGGGTGTGAGGCGACGTTGGGGATCCCACCTGCCAAGGAGGCAAACGGAGGGAGTCAGGTGCCTGTTGCATTCTAAAATCGCTTCATTGAATCGTGGTCTGGGGTGAAATGCGCAATTCTATCCTCAACACTTTTGTCAGAAACGATATTTATTTTAAAAAGCGACGAGATGAAGAAACGATGCCCCGGTGTGACACAAAACTTTGCAGTCCTAGCCCAAACGACACGTGAGGTCTAAGATCGTTTCCAGTAATGTTGATGGTAGACGCAAAGTGATTTATATGTAATTATTTGTACGAGGTGAAATGTAGACAATAGTAACAAGTCTCTTACTGAAGGCAACCGCGGAGAAAATTGATGAACTTTTGATTGCGGGTTCCCAGAACCGCCTTCAAAGACACGGAGCACGGGACGATCCGTTTCCCGTTGACGACGGGGCGATTCTTTTTGTCTGTTTATCGGAGAGAGAAAAAGAGAGAAACACTGAATTAGTTGTGGCGATCAGTACAATGCGGCGGCGGTCCTTAACCCTCCAATTGCGATGTTTGCAAATATGATTCCATGTTGGCGGTCGACTACAGCCTGTCATCCCTCCAGGGTCGATAAAATTTGTAACCGTTTGTGAGACGTTTGCAGTAGTCGTGTGGAAAGGATGGCTCCTAAGCGTGAAAGTGAAATTCCCACTCTCAACTCTGGGCCACCGGAGGAGACGAGAACCTCCTGATACTTGTTTGAGCAAGGAGACACTTTGATGTTTATTTTAGAATTATATTATTATTATTTGCATCACTTGGAGAGGATGGTAATTTGTTGTACAAGCATGCTTTTAAGCATAATATATTTCTCAATCAAGGACCCACAGTTTGTGTGGAGGGTTGTTCTCTGTGGTTGTTTTGTACTATGGTAGAACTGCTCTATGCTGATTTAGGATACCGTCGCATCTGCCACACAATTTTTTAAAATTGTGCTAAGTCATGCTGAAATAAAAAAAACGGCCACTCATCTTCATGAAAAATGTGATGGCCAGAATTCCATGTAATTAATACACACGTCCTCTGTTGGATTGCAAATCCCTATGGGTTTTCCAAATATACTGTGCTACCTAAACATTACCGTTCCTTTTAAAGTATTTTTTTCATAAGACTCCTTACTGTCACACTAATTCAACACGTACTGACGAGTACGTTGCCAAGACCGTTGTGACTTTTAAACCCAAATAAAGCACAGTTCATTTTTACATTACGCGAAGCAGTTTCCATGCCTTTCTATTCAAGCACAGAGCACGAGACGCGCGGCTGCATAGCCACGACTCTCCGGGCAGTGACAGCAGCAGCAGCAACAGCTACGAACTCCAACACCACCACCTCACCACCCCCCCTGTCCACTCACTAAAGGAGATAATGTTGTGGGTCGAGGCGTCAATCATGGCTTTGGGTGGGAGCCCCAACATCTGAAACCAAGATCACAAGAGGGATGAGTTGGATGAGGTCCGTCGCTCGAGTGAACAGAGCGTACGTACGCTGCACTTTGTCTCATTGAAACGTCGATGAACAATGAACTTTGCCTGCTCTTGTACATACTGTTTGCAGATATTTATCTCTATCATCAGGCGAAGCATACATATTTGGTCTTTAATTGATGACGTGGTTACTACGTGCGGCTTCGTTGCTCTCCAACACAGGCTCTGAAAGCCTCGGGGATTAACAACAAACCACAATAATCATAATAATAGTAATCATTCCGAAGGACATCAGCCTGACGCTCTGATTATCTGGTATTACCGATGAACCCGAAATCTCTCTTTCCTTCTTTACTCATGCAAATGGTGCGTGATCACGCAGTGAACACGTCCACTCCTTTCCCGTGTACCGGCAGCTGAGCGACATTTTGTGACCAGTGAAAGGCCCAGAGGATGACGACAGCCCTGCACGTAACCAGCTTTGTCGCATGAGCCATCGCACAGCGGGTCTGTACGCTGGTGGATCGTCGTGCGCCATCAGTCATAACCAACCCCCTGCTGCTGCTGCTGTTGTTTATCGTGGACTCCATCGTTGCTTCAAATTCGAATTAAACCGTCCCTCCTCCTTTATATGGCGCAGTTGGAACGGTCCCATGGGAAATATGACGCCCGGTTTGGTGGTGCCGTATCAGGCTCGAGGTTTGTTACAATAAAAAATATAGAATTCATCAGTATGTATATGTTATAATAATTAATATTTGTAAGGCGCATTTAATCCGATGATCCCAATGTGCCCCGTGTATGGAAAGCAGGGAAATGAGACGACCAAAACTATGGGGAATTGGCCATTTTACCTAGGTGAGTTTTCATGGCGAGATTTAAATAGCTTTAAAAATTCTGTCTTGTTATCAGAGGCCAACGCGTTCCATCGTTTTGGAGCTGCACTGGCAAAAAGCCCGATCGCCCACAGGAATTGAGACTTGACCTCAGAAAACTGAGTAGGAGATCAGAAGATCTCAAGGACCTCATTGGTGTACATGAGTGGATCAGCTCCTGTAAGTATTGTGGGGCTAACCCACTGACAGCCTTGTAGCTCAACAGCAGGACCTTATAACCAATTGGATATATATGCAGTGGTGTTTTCCTACGCATCAGATACCTGGATGAGATAGCCGATGTGGTCTTCCGAGCTTGTCTTGAAGAGCGGGTTCCCGAGGAGCATCTCGGCCACCACACATCCGAGTGACCACATGTCCGCGCTGCATGTGATCGGGAGCCCAAAGTACATTTCGGGGGCCATGTACCACATCGAGCCAAGACACCAAGCTCCTAGCAGCACACGGACAGACAGGTGACCAAACAAGGTGGCACTTGCACATTATTCACCTGTACTTGTGAAGTGCAGAATAGATGAGGGTATGCACACGCAGTCACGTATGGCACTCAAAATACGCACAATGACAAAGATCGCCCACGTAAATGCGTGTATCAGCTGGGTAGCACTTAGAAATGTAAATTATTTTTATTACACTGGTGCCAGCTATCATAGAGTGCAGCTGTCGTGTCGCGAGAGTTCTCTGCGGTGAGTAACAACTTCTTTAAAAGCAACAGCGCTGCGACGCCTCTCTGAATAAAATTAACGCCGAGCCGCTTTGCGCGTTTCAAGATTCAGTGATGAACCGGGGACACCTACCACCACCCTGTAACGTGCAGACGTCTCGGAACGGGAAAAGGTTAAGTGAGGAATGAGGACAAAGGTACTTAGGGCTGCCATGCGATCTGTACATTTGCAAATGTAAATCACATGTAAATCACACGTAAATCAGCCATCCGCGACGAAAATTCCAATGGGATTGGCTACTGACTCCAGACTTTCAATTCCAGCAATCGATTATGAAAATTGTTACCGGTTTACTGGTTCTTGTTTGACAACTACCCTCCTCAAAACTGGGAGGTTGAGAGTTGAAATCCTGGCCAAATTATTGACGAAATGTAACGTTTGAAGGGTATCAGTGTCACTACCACACTTTGTTTAAGCGGTGCTAACCAGCACGCCACCACAGCACGAAGACAAAGACCCCCCATATAGCTTAAACAGGCTCGTAGCGCAGCATGCTAACCGTTAACACCACCGCTCCCCACAAACACTGTGACACGCACACACACATGCTGCTACACACGTACACACACACAGGGCAGCTAGATCACTCACTTGGGCAGGTCTCGCTGATGCTCAGGCCAAAATCCGTGAGCCTGATATTGCCACTGATGTGGTCTTTGACTAAGATGTTTGCCTGCAAAAAAGACAGAGTGGTTGTCAGTGAAACTCGTGGTGTGTCGGTGAGATTGCGTCTTGTTGAATTGGTTCATGGCGGTTTACTCAAGGATTTCATGTACTCATTTTTGTTGAACACTTAATGCCCTTTGTAAATGTCATCATGCTTAAAGATCTCCCTACCCCATGCCGTGTTAATCAAGGGGGTTGTATGGCCATACCTCACCATGCTGCTCTGGGGGCTTTTGAAGGCAATGGGATCCAGGACCGGTTCAGATATCGCCCAAACCCTGGTTTAAGCCGTGGCCAGAAATCGAATTCGGGTCATTAACCTCTGAGTGCAGTTTGCGAACCACCGCACCACTGCTACGCCCATCATTTAGCTTTGGCATTCGGAATTGTTGCTTAGGGCAGTGGTCGTTGTTGTTTAACGCAAATTAGAAAATATTAAATGTTCCGCGGAGCGTTGGTTGTTGAGAGCAAACAGAGATCCACGTGAAAAGTTGTATTTCTATTCAAGTTTTGGCTATCTGTGTTTATGAAATAGCAAGTCGTGGCATGAGTGTTGTTGCGGTGTAGAATAAGATATCTCGAAATCCTGTTACTAAGGTTTACAAGAGTGTTCTCATTTTCTACAACTGCACAAACTGAGGCACTAACTCCATACTGACGGACAAAAGAAGCAGCGGGCTGCTTAGTTTACTAACCGGCTTCAGATCCGCGTGAATGATGTGCATCGCCTTCAGCTTTGCCAGGGCCCGCAGCATGGAGCCCACGTACGGCTTCAATTCCGTCATGTATAAGCCATAGGTCTCGTCCAGCTTCTGGAGGAGGTCTCCGCTGCGTGACGACACAAAACGTGAACGGTTACAGTTTCTTCCTGCTTGTGACCCATTCCCTGATTGGCCCCTTGAACAGGAGCACACGTGCTTGACTGAGGCGAAGCCGCACGGAGTAACCATACAGGGTTGCCGCTCAACTCAAAAGATAGTCAATGAGGCAGGAAGGCATTATAAACAATTATGTCTGACCATGGAGCCGCGTACAAAGACAATAATTCTAGGGTATTCTGAAAGCCTACGGACATTTATTCTACATCCAAATGATTCATGTGTGTGAATACACGGACGCATCGGTGTTTGGGGGAGCGGTGGTGCGGCGTTTAGCGTGTTGCTCTACAATTCCCGCTCACGGCCAAGACCGGTGACGATTATCTGAACCAATCCTGGGCCTCCCCTAGATCGACTCAGCCTCAAATGAGTACCTGGTGCGGTGTGTAAACATCGCCACTGGGGAGACAAAGGCTGTCGGGCGTGGTGCTGCCCACCCACCCCCCCCCCCCCCTCGTGTGCCTTGCCCGTCTTCATAGGCGCTACTTGCTAACAGCACTTGCCCCAACAATCTTCCGAGGCTATACTGGTTAATCTTTGTCTTTGGATCGGTGTTCACCGGACGCCATGACACTCACCTGATGAGCTCCAGGACGACGCAGTTGTGTCCCCGGAAGGTGAAGTTGTCCAGGAGGGTGACGATGTTGTTGTTGTCAGGGTCCCCCTTGCTCTGCAGGATCTTCATGATCTCCAACTCCAGCTGCTGTCTCTTGTTGTTGATGCTGTGGGGTGGGGGGGGAGAACGCACGGAATGAGAGTTGTCACCTCGCTCTGAGCATCGCAACACGCAGGGGCGGAGGCAATGCTCATTCATCCTCCATGAGTGGTCCTAAGCCAAGAGTGTGAATCCCACTGGCTGAGGGAGCCATTAAACACACCGTCAACACGCTGTTTGTGTTTAGTTTGTTGCCCTTCCTCTACACCTCCGATTAGCATGGTCGGTTACATACGGTGCGAAAGAAGTTCAACATTACATACTTACAATGAATGTCAGAATCGGCATATGTATTTATACTGGAGGAATTTGATGAGCTGCAAATAACTTTTTCACAGATATAATTTTATAATTTTACATTTTTTTTTTCTCTTTAAACCAAAGTCACAAATATGCACACATTTTAGATTTTGGACTAAAATTGGGGGTGGGTGGGGGGGGCAGCTGCATACATTAATATTCATTTGTGATCTCTGTGTGTGGCTAAATGTGATCTATGACACGAGTTACAAGGCGATATAAATTATTTGGGCTAAGGACAGGCATAGGGAGATTAATTTAGTGTCTGACGAATGCACAGCAATGGGGAAGCTGGCTTAAAATAATGTTAAAGTGGACACCACTACAGATTATCGTTCTGTATGTTTACTGTATAGATGTGTGCTGTCTGCTCGTATTAAAAAAACGAAGTCGTTGACTATCGTTTAAAATATTACATCAATAAAAATATTTATTTTGGGTGAATATTGTTGCTGAGGAGCAGTTATGTTAACGTGTTAAGATGGTGATTTTATCTCAAAGTGATTCCCATCCGATATTTTGAGGGGGTAATTGACGAAAGTAACAGGCCTCATATCATCGTGGGAGAGGAATATTGGCGGGCGTATTGCGTCTCTGTACAAGGATTGTTGTTGTTGTTGTGACGGTAAACTCTCAGTGACAGTGGTGTGCTACGTGGAGCAAAATCCCAACGTGAGGCTCAAGAGGAGGTGGACGAGGTGGTGACACCGCCGAGAGGAGGAGGAGGAGGAGAGCCATCAGGGGTGGCCAGGCCTTGCCGAGAGGATCTCAAGGAGCGCTCCCCCCCCCCATTGACACCACAAGGGAGGAGGAGGAGGGAGCAGACATCGCGGAGTTGCCGCTCATCTCCCGTAGCAGCAGCAGCAGCCAGAGAGCCCCACCACGACTGCCGTGCCACGCGACTGTCACTGCGACTCCGGGAGTCGGGGCTCTCACCACCACCACCACCGCCGCCCTTCTGCGTCGACTCACAGCGGAGCTCCACAGTAGCAGCAGCAGCAGCGTGACCCCTGCCGACCCGCGCGGTCTTCTACGCCGTCTTCTTGCGCGGCGGGGACATTGAGTTTGCGGCTCCTTACGGCGTACGGACGTTTCAATAGGGGTTAAAAAACACAATGTCTCTGTGTGGTGTTTCTCCCTTGTCATGGGGACTTTGTAGGATGAACGGTGGAGATTGTTAAGGGGTGACCAATAATGTCTGAATTGGTCTGTAATAAGGTAGGGCACTGATAAGGTAATGACGACACGTGTGCACTAGCGATGAGAACATTGACGCACTTTTGTCGAAGCGTTACTGAGTTTCAAGTCTCTGTTCCCGACAGTTTTGTTTGGTGGAGGGGATATTTGGGGCCTCCTGACAAAGACTTTTCTAGCTTAGCTCTACTAGCATGGTAGAGTAACAACAACAGCAGCAGCAGCACTGTCCTCATAATAGAAACACTCCTCCTCCTCCTCCACACGTGCGTGCATTCACTTACTGCCACCTAGACACCGCTGGAACTTGTGCAGAGACATTTCGTGAGGTTCAAATGTCAAAGTTTGTGCTCAGAGAGCCAGCCGGAGCCGTCGAGAGTTTGCGGATTGGCGATGCCTTTGTCGAGGCAAGACGCAGCCACACTCGGGCACAATTAGAACCTTTAGATAACTGCAATTGTCTGAGGACTTTGAGTGCACGAGTTATGTGAAACAGTTCTCGGTGGCAATTGTTATTTTGTTAGTTTTAGATGTTTGTTTGGCCTCCTCCATACAATTGTCCTACTGGTGGTGTATTTAATGGGCTGTGAGCTGCTGTTGGTCATTGCTGGTCGATGATGATGATGTGTGGATGTTCAGAGTTGGGACGTGGCGGTGGTGGGGAGGTGAGGACAGAGAACTTTGGGCATAACCCCCCTGACTCTACTCCACATTATCATCATCACATTCAACCTCCTCATTATCTCGCTGCTGCTGCTGCTCATCATCATAGACTTCACAAGGCAGCAACAGCAGCAACAGTAGTAGGATGTGTGGGGTGGTGGGTGCCTTGTGTTTCGGCTCTTAGCAATGTGATCACAAGTTCCACATCGATACCCACACACGCCTCAATAACATTTTTTGGCGGGAAAGTTTATTTAAAATCTTTATTTAAAGCAGTCCTGGGCACAATGTGAGGAGATATGTGTTGCTGGATGTTGCTGTGCTCGTGGATATGAAATAAAAGCGAGAGCACTGTGTGTTGTAAGGACAACATTGTGGTGCTCACTCTGTGAGGAGTTTGTGTGCACCTTCCCAGGCAGGGTCGCCATCCGAGCCCCGTGGTCTCATCGCGGCCTACCTAAGTATTGCTTCCTGCGTGTCTGCCGCATTATTACCGCTGATTTAAGTTGTTGTCGCTGTCCAGCTCATTATATGACCGCTCCATCTTCGTGAACCAGCGTGTTGGGACGCTAATTCACTACTTTGAAGGAACAAACGCGTGTTGTAGGATGTGGCAGTGCATTTGTCTGCGTGGTTGTTGATACTGCGAAGGGGCAGTGGTGGCTGCTGAAGTGCGACTTCTGGAGCTTCTTCCTCCTCCTCATCCACACATTATTTTAAGTACACCACAGTACTTACAATAATTATTAGTCCATCTGTGGGTTGTATGAATGTCTCCTAACGCCGTGTTGGTCACAGGAAGTATTTGACTATACTTCACCATTCCTGGTGGGTGAGGGCTGGGGAAAGCCCTCCGATTCTATCCACCACACGGGGAATGTTAACAACACGCACTGCGCTTCTGGTCAAATAACTCGCACGGCATGGCAAGGCCCTCATCCAGCAGTGGATGGACCAGGGCTGCCCACGCTGCCTGCGTTGTGTTTGTGAGCGAGGGTGTGGGGAGCGGTGGCGCAGCGGTTAGCGCTACGCTGCGCTACGAACCCGGCGACCCGAGTTCGATTCCCGCTCACGGCCACCAACACCGGTGACGATTATCTGAACAGGTCTTGGGCCTCCCCTAGGTCGACTCGGCCTCAAATGAGTACCTGGTTGCGGTGTGTAAACATCGCCAATGGGGGAGACAAAGGCGGCCGGGCGTGGTGCTGGCCACCCACCCCCTCGTGTGCCGTGCCGGCCTTCGTAGGTGCTCGCTAACAGCACTTGCCCCTACAGTCTGTTAAGGGTTCACTGGGGATCTTTGTTTTTGTTTGTTAGTCTGTGAGTCTGTGTGAGTGAGTTACTTTGTGAGTTCATGTGAGTTACTCCGAGTCTGTGTGAGTGTGTTACCCGGTGAGACTGAGTTGAGTGGGAGTGACTGTGAGTTACTGTGTAAGTCTGTGAGTGTGTGAGTTACTCTGAGTCTGTGTGAGTCTGAGTGAGTCTCCGAGTGTCTGAGTGAGTGACTTTGTGAGTCTCTGAGTGAGTGACTTTGTGAGTCTCTGAGTGAGTGACTCCGTGCGTCTCTGAATGTGGCTCTGTGAGTCTGTGGCTCTGAGTCTCTGAGTGAGTGACTTTGTGAGTCTCTGAGTGAGTGACTGTGAGTCTCTGAGTGAGTGACTGAGCGTGAGTCTCTGAGTGTGGCTCTGAGTCTCTGAGTGAGTGTCTGAATCTCTGAGTGTGGCTTTGTGAGTGCGTGCAAGTTTCTGAGTGAGTGACTGTGAGTCCCTGAGTGAGTGACTGAGCGTGACTCTGTGAGTCTCTGAGTGCGTGTTACTCTGCGAGTCTGTGTGTGTGTCAGAACTAGTATGTGAGTGTGAGTCTGTGTGTGAGTTACTCTGTGAGTCTGTGTGAGTGAGTCTGTGAGTGAGTCTGTGGGTCTCCTTGAGTGAGTGTGAGTCTGTGTGAGTGACTGTGATTCTCGGAGTGACTCTGTCAGTCTCTTGAGTGTGGCTCTGTGAGTCTGAGTGAGTGACTGTGAGTCTCTGAGTGTGGCTGTGAGTCTGTGGCTCTTTGAGTCCTCACTTCAAGCAACAACAACAACAACAACCGTCATTCGCCACTAAGTGGCGGTGACGTCACCACGACGCTTGTGCCAGGCTATGTGCACCCTGAGGCCACGTGAAGTGTCGAACGCCCGCTGGCAGGAGGTCACGGGGCAGACCCAGGTGCCACGGGTCGACTGACTGAGATGACTGGCTGATGCACCACCTGTGCCCCCTACTGTGCCAACCTGCTGTGCTTTAGCCACCCGGCGCTCCGCTCGCTGTTGTGAGCGTCGCTCCTCCGCCCTCCGTTGTTGTTGGAGGGCGACTGCCTCCAACTGCCCAGTAGCATCCTTCACGAGCCTCCTCCACAGAGGCCGATCTTGACACCGCTGATACCAGTCATCGGCAAGTCCACTCAGCTCCACGTCTTCCTGTACCACATCACTCCATCTCTTCTCTAGCCCGTGCCGCGCCCGCTTAGCCCCCTCAATCCGGCCAAACAAAAGCTGTTTCGGCATGCGGTGGCTGGGCATGCGGGCTACATGACCCAGCCATCGCAGCCTTGCCTGCCGGAGGAGCTCACCGATGGGACCCTGCCCAGATCTTTCAAGGATTTGTGAGCTCCTCACACAATCCAGTCTGGTTAAACCCAGGATGGATCGTAGGCAGGTCAGCCTAAATGTTTCTAACCGGCGAAGATGTTCCATTAGGGGGGTCCACTTCAAGCACACACCTCATCACCGACACAGCTTCCACATCGTCATATCCACCACTCCTCCCCCAGCCCCATCGCTTACAACACTCTCACCCCTTCCCTCTCCACAATGCCGATGCACCTCACACTCCCCACACCTCCCATGCTCCCACCAGCAGCTTCCACTCCCGATGACGCCTCCTCACAATACCCCTTCACTCCCTCCCATCGGACCGCCGTTCTCCAACTATAACTTTTAAACTAAACTATATTTTGATTTAAAGCTTTCGTGAATGCAGGGATTCATATCTTGGTTCTTTCGGTAAAGTCACGTAGAAGGGAAACAATAAAATAATAAAAATATAAAACAATAAAATTCTCACGACTTTTCGACTGCAACACAAGGAATCATCATCACCTGATGATGATCATCATCACCTGATGATTGCTTGTGTTGCAGTCGAAACGTCGTGAGAATTTTATTGTTTTATATTTTTATTATTTTATTGTTTCCCTTCTATGCGACTTTACCGAAAGAACCAAGAATATAAACTATATTTTTTATATTACCAGTTTGAGGCCCCACTGAGCTATGGAGCTATTTTTCAGAAGCAACCTGGCTATCACAAATGTTATCTTCAACGAAGTGGCTTATCCCGTGGAAATTTATAGATGCCAAATACTCTAAACGCGTGATGTTTATTCTAAATATAGTGAGAGAGACATGCAACCTCAAAATATACAGCAGGCGACAGGGTCCGGATTGAATCCACGGCCTCCTGCGTACCAGGCGAGGTAGTTAACATATTGCCACTGTGGTGCCCTGTGGTCACGTGAGGCCTACCACTTCTGAATGGCTTGTGATGTATATTTGAACATTACTGCAAGCGTCTTAGCCTCATTCATTAGTCAGGTATTCGAAGGGAATATTGTCATTTGGTAACGCTATTTCAAATATCGCTCATTAAACGTTCAATTTTAATGCAATGCAATTGAGGGACTTTGTGGAGTCTTGTCGTGGTCTGGAGCTGTGGTTGTTGTGTTGCTACCTTGCCCAAGCTTGCATTTGTTGACAAATTGGTAGGAATGTATGTACTTTGTATTTTTAGCAATTTGCTTACATTTTCTCCATCTTGCCTCTCATCGGTTTTAGAAATAGCTCGCTGACCCTCCCATACTGGACATATGTGAAAAAGATCTTCATAGCTCATCGGATTCCTCCAGGATATAAAATAGATTCTGATTCTGATTAATCAGTGGTGCTGCGAACAACCTATTCCCTCTATTGCTGCGGGAATCTGCATCCACACATGATCAAGCACCCCTGTCTAATGCAATACACATGGTTCCTTGGTCATAGGCATGTAATTCTGCAAATGTGCAGAAATGTCTACCGTATGCGACTTACTCCAGACAAGGTTAGACTATTAAACGTGACCTGTTGTGACACGTCTAATGTGTATTGTGTGGTCGTTAGCACAGAAAGATGCATCTGGTAATGTCCTAATGGACCAAAAATAGTAAAAAGGAGGCTGGGTCTGTGTTGTTCAGAGTGACCACCATATACAGACTCCTGTACGTACAAACGAGTTCGGTTCCATAGGTCTGTTCGTAAGTCGATTTGTTCGTGAGTCCAACTTTACTCCCGTCGATTTCAAACACGTTTTACGACTTGTACACTAAACACGGGGAATGGCTTTGACAGTTGCCTCTGGTTCTTCACGTTCTGCAGATGTAGATGCCACCATCACCACCTATTATGCGGCGGTTGAACTTGCGACTCTCAGTCTGAACAGGAAACTGGACATATGGACAGGTTTGATCATATCATCTCTGAAAGTTCGTAAGTCGAATGTTCGTAAGTAGAGGAGTCCCTGTGTAGTGGCATAGAATCGTAATGTAACAGATAGCGCTGGTTGCTGGCAGGGAAAGGGATCTGAGGCTTACAGCCCTGACGTCTGCAGGCCAGGTTATACACCAGAGGGGGATCTAGGGAAAGGTCGCAGAAGGGGCACTGAATTCATAATGATACAATAATTCAGTAACACTGTACAAGTGTACAGCACGTCAGATAATTACATTGCCTAACCCTGGTTGGAAACACCGTGGGAGTGAAGAAGAAGAAGGATTAATAATCATTATTATTTACATTTGTAAGGTGCATTTCATCCGTATGCCACCAGACTTAACTTGGAGTGTCTAAATTCCCTTTGCCCACCGGAATGAACAGACCTCATCTTTCCCACCCCTGCAGACTTGGTATTAAAGTAGATACATGCTAACGTTTACAAAGTAACGGACTCATGACCAATTTCATTTCTACATAAATCAATCATTCGGAAATAGGCCCCACTATACCCCACCGACTACAGCACTCCAATCTTGCCTCCTCGTTTTGCCTCTTCCACCTGCCTCATGCTCGTCAGCACCGCCTTTCGTGCAGCCATGCGGGTGTGAGGTCATCATCACGAGAGGCCGTGCACTTCATCGTTCGCACGCGGCGGAGGAACCACTGAAGTCAAACGTTTACATTTGTGCAGTTTAGTGGGGTCATTTCCGAGCGAACTCGGTTTGAAAGTGTTTATCGTTAAATGTGGAAGGGCTTGGGTTAGTTTTCGGGTTGCCACCTTTTCCACTATGGAGATCAAACCCAGACCTACAGTGAGGGAAAAAAGTATTTGATCCCCTGCTGATTTTGTACGTTTGCCCACTGACAAATAAATGATCAGTCTATAATTTTAATGGTAGGTTTATTTGAACAGTGAGAGACAGAATAACAAGAAAATCCAGAAGAACGCATGTCAAAAATGTTCTAAATTGATTTGCATTTTAATGAGGGAAATAAGTATTTGACCCCTCTGCAAAAGATGACTTAGTACTTGTTATAATCTTTGTTCTTTCGGTAAAGTCACGTTGAAGGGAAACAATAAAATATATATAAAACAATACAAAATATATATTTTATTATTTTATTGTTTCCCTTCAACGTGACTTTACCGAAAGAACTAAGAATATGAATTACTGCAGTCACGAAAGCTTTAAATCTAAATTTAGTACTTGTTGGCAAAACCCTTGTTGGCAATCACAGAGGTCAGACATTTCTTGTAGTTGGCCACCAGGTTTGCACACATCTCAGGAGGGATTTTGTCACCCTCCCCTTTGCAGATCTTCTCCAAGTCATTAAGGTTTCGAGGCTGACGTTTGGCAACTTGAACCTTCAGCTCCCTCCACAGATGTTCTATGGGATTAAGGTCTGGAGACTGGCTAGGCCACTCCAGGACCTTAATGTGCTTCTTCTTGAGCCACTCCTTTGTTGCCTTGGCCATGTGTTTTGGGTCATTGTCATACTGGAATACCCATCCACGACCCATTTTCAATGCCCTGGCTGAGGGAAGGAGGTTCTCACCCAAGATTTGACGGTACATGGCCCCGTCCATCGTCCCTTTGATGCGGTGATGTTGTCCTGTCCCCTTAGCAGAAAAACACCCCCAAAGCATAATGTTTCCACCTCCATGTTTGACGGTGGGGATGGTGTTATTGGGGTCATAGGCAGCATTCCTCCTCCTCCTCCAAACACGGCGAGTTGAGTTGATGCCAAAGAGCTCCATTTTGGTCTCATCTGACCACAACACTTTCACCCAGTTGTCCTCTGAATCATTCAGATGTTCATTGGCAAACTTCAGATGGGCATGTATATGTGCTTTCTTGAGCAGAGGGACCTTGCGGGCGCTGCAGGATTTCAGTCCTTCACGGCGTAGTGTGTTACCAATTGTTTTCTTGGTGACTATTGTCCCAGCTGCCTTGAGATCATTGACAAGATCCTCCCGTGTAGTTCTGGGCTGATTCCTCACCGTCCTCATGATCATTGCAACTCCACGAGGTGAGATCTTGCATGGAGCTTCAGGCCGAGGGAGATTGACAGTTCTTTTGTGTTTCTTCTATTTGCGAATAATCGCACCAACTGTTGTCACCTTTTCGCCAAGCTGCTTGGCAATGGTCCTGTAGCCCATTCCAGCCTTGTGTAGGTCTACAATCTTGTCCCTGACATCCTTGGAGAGCTCTTTGGTCTTGGCCATGGTGGAGAGTTTGGTATCTGATTGATTGATTGCTTCTGTGGACAGGTGTCTTTTATACAGGTAACAAGCTGAGATTAGGAGCACTCCCTTTAAGAGTGGGCTCCTAATCTCAGCTCGTTACCTGTATAAAAGACACCTGGGAGCCAGAAATCTTTATAATTGAGAAGGGGTCAAATACTTATTTCCCTCATTAAAATGCAAATCAATTTATAAAAATTTTGACGTGCGTTTTTCTGGATTTTGTTGTTGTTATTCTGTCTCTCACTGTTCAAATAAACCTACCATTAAAATTATAGACTGATAATTTCTTTGTCAGTGGGCAAACGTACAAAATCAGCAGGGGATCAAATACTTGTTTCCCTCACTGTATGTTTCAGTTGGTCTAGGTCTGTCAACAACCATGCAGTAGTAAAGTTCAGCACAGTACCGACACCAGATCTCGGTACAAATTAATTCATGCCACCCAAACACAGATGCTCACAGACTGTCTCGGCTGGACCGGGACAGGAGGTAACCCAAGGGTAGTGGGAGGATAACCGCTTTGTGAGCTATTTGTAAGTAATGCGTTTATAGTATTTGGCTGCTATAAATTTCCACGTGATAAGCCATTTCGTTAAGCTATAATTTGTGGCCAGGTCGCTTCTGAAAAAGAGCTATATAGCTCTCAATGGGCCTTACCTGGTAAATAAAAAATAGTTTGCTTTAATGGTATACATACTTGAATTTTACTGCGGATGTTTTAAAACATGTCCTGTCTAACTGTCAACTTTGTTTGAATTTCAGTGGGAGAAGATGCTTCTCACACAGACGTTAAAGCAGGTACCAGAGTCCACCTGAAGCTACTGCAGTGTGCGCCTCATATAGGATTCCATCCATTACTGTTGGTGCGATGGTTTGGATTTTCAAGTTGAAATCTCCTTGTTCATTTTATTTTTACCCAGGCGATAACGCAATTGTCAAGGGTAGTCCTGTTTGGAAGAGGCTATCCTCGTCTCTTGAGTTCTACATCTTGGAGAGGATGTGATTAGTCAGCATCGATGCCATTTTAGTTGGTGTCACGCATCACGCGTGCATTCTTAAATTACTGACGCCGACTGAAGACTGAAGATGCAAGTGTGCCACCTGACAATGATAGTTATGAAGCCATTTTTTGTCATTGCCAATCTTCCTTTGTGCTCTGTCAGAGTCTGGGATAACACGGCCTTGGTGACGTCCCCTGGACTTGTGTAATTTCTGTATCAATTTTTTTTCATTTTAAAACCTCTGCTCCACGTCCTTCATTTGCATCCATCTGCACCTCCGATTAGCACGGCTGGCTGATGTACGGCGCGAAAGAGGTTCAACGTACATACCTACAAGGAGTGTAAATTCATACGGTGCCAGAAACTCTGCACGAGTTCGTGCCGCGTTCTCCCGATGTTGCCGTCGATGTTTGTCCAGCGACAAGCCATTCGTTGCCACGCGCGAACCTGTCTCACCTCCACAACCACAGGGCCGAGTGTGTGACGTGTCCGGCAAGCCGTGTGATGTGTCTGCGGATGATAATCTTCAGCAGAGGCCTGTGCCTTCTCCCACAGACGCCGCGCAACTGACGCCGCTCCCAGCGCCGCCGACCTGTGCTTCCCCGGCCACGGCCACGGGGAGTTCCTCTCCTCTGCTGGACACCCCGTGTGCTGGACCTGCTGCTCCACCACACTTGCCTGCCCACTACACAGGCACAAAGAGGTACGGGCAGAATTAATGCATAAACGCTTTCAACATAAGTTGGAGAGAGCTGAGCCTTTCTAGGAATTCGGCAATGCTTTCCCACCTGTGACTGCTCCCGATATATGACTCGAGAGCATGTAGGTTTTGCTTGCAGGCCACACACACACACACATGAATGATGTGTTTGGTATTATCTCATGGAAAATAATAAATTGCACAAGGGCCAGGGTCATGCCCCATTCATTCTGAACGATTAAACCAAACTGACCCACGTTCACACACGAGAGCAGAGAGGTTGGCTGCAGGGTGACACACGCGAAGAACACGTCGCTGTGAAAGAGTTAGAAGGTCCCCCTTCGTACCTTCTTACTCTCCTTCCCACCCCCCTCCTTCCGGTCAGGTGATTTTGAAGTGTCGTCGTCACGCGAGGACGTGGACCGAGACAGCGCGTGGAACCAGTGGCTGCGCTCCGAGATCCCGGGGCTCTTCCTGCTGGCCCTGCACACGTTTACCGTGAGTCGGCGCAGATGTGGCCTCGCGACTGGGGCTGCCACCTGTGCGCGTTTGACCCCCGGACAGTGTTCGGGTGGCAGCAGGAATTGATTTGGGCCAAGATCTGGTACCCCGGGTATAGCTGTGGTTGAATTTTATCACCGTGAACAGCACAGTTTTAACAATAGACCTGGGCTCGCTGAGAAATGTGCCTGGGTTTTCTCTGTCATGGAAATGGTGGCAACTGTACTTGAGGCATCGGCACGTTTATTCGCGCTCCGGCTCCATTTACACCGAGTCACGTGCTCGTCTCGTGTGGGGAGTGGTGGTGTAGCTGTTAGTATGAATTTTAGTATGTATGCATGGAGGGGGGAGGAGGGGTTAACCCAAATGCGTACGCTTGTGTATGGGGGGTCTACTGACAATGTGTAAGCCGACTCAACGGCATGAATCTGCCCATCGCAGTGACATGGGGAAGTAATTGCTTCCGACAAAGGCGTTCATTGACCTTTTAAATCGTACTCAGGTTTGAGAACGGGGACAGTTTGCATTCATGATCCTGAATCATGACAATTCCTTGACTCTCCGGCAGTGGTGAATCGTTCCAACCATCAGTAGGAATCGTGTATATGTGTGTACGTGTATGCACAGCTGTACCCATTGGCTTCTGTTATGGTCATGTACGTTTCTTTTTTATTTCGTGGAATTTCACTTGCTGTACTCCACGCGGTGAGTGCTTTGTGTAGATAGGAATCATGTTATGTAGAGAATATAAATCTAATTCAGTACCTCTATATGTCCCCCACAGACGAGCGGGGAGACAGCAGCCAGGCGGTGAGCCGGCACTCCCAACAATCGCCCAAGCTCTGCGGTTCTCTTTACATTCCGATATTTGCAGCCACTTACTGAGTGTTTACATGTGGGGGGAAACCAGTACACTCGCAGAAAACGAACGAATGTGAGCAAGGGGGCAACGTTCTATCCCGTGCAGATGGAACAGATTCCACAGTTGTGTTCCACTGCCTCCTGGCAAGCCAGGGTATGACTCATCCTCGATGTCCACCGGAAGGGAGATTGCACACTTGCAATTGAATTCTCTGAGATTATTTATATCATGGGGTAGGCAGTGACAAAGCCCCTGACTCACTTAACACGAACATGCGGTCCAGTGCATTGTACGTGCAAGGATACTTGCTTTCCAAAATGTATGAATGTGTGTTGAACTTGAATCTTGACTTGAAGCTTTCGTGACTGCAGGAATTCATATTTTTTGGGTCTTTCGGTAAAGTCACGTAGATAGAACAATAAACTAATAAAAATAAAGTGAATACGAAATAATAATAAAATTATCACGACGTTTCGATCGCAACACCAGCAATCGTCATGATTTTTCTCCTGATGACGATTGCTTGTGTTGCGATCGAAACGTCGTGATATATTTTACTTTTTTATTCACTTTATTTTTATTATTTTATTGTTCTATCTACGTGACTTTACGGGAAGACCCAAAGAATATGTGTTGAACTTTTTTCGCAGTGTGCGTATCCAACCGTGCTAATCTGTGGTACATTAACACCTTGCCACAAATGCCCTGTTGCTCATGAGCACAGCGACTCAAATGAATCAGGCGCAAGGTTTGCGTGATTAATGCTTACAAAGTGGGGTCTATAATGAACAATATGGCTGAAGCTCGAGTTCTATTCATTTAAAACCAAACGTATTTCTTACCAACCATACCTGGTGTTTGCACACAGATACAGATTATGGGCGATGCGTTCTACACCATTCGGAATGCGCTGTTGCAATGTGCAGCTACAGCTGCTGCAAAAATATTTGTCTCGGTTTGATCCACTGAACAATATCCACTGACCACACCGCACGCGCAACAATGATATAACTACAAACAAAAATATAATAAATTAGGATGGTTTATTAAATATATTGCACGTAAGAAAATACAGCAATAGACGTAAAAATACATGGCAGTTTAACACGTAGGCTTTTGCGACAAATATCCATAATACAGGTTTTATGGGTTGGATCGCGTAAATATATAAATGTGTCATTATGAGACCTCCTTTGCCAGTAGCAAGATATAGTAATAGGTTTTTACCGTTTTATCTGGCACCAAAACTGACACCTTTATACAAGGGATCATGTTTGCATCATCTGGTCCAACACCAGTGGAGACTAGGCTCTAAGAAAAGCCGTCTCGGGTGTGGACCAATCAATTTCAAGGACAATGTATATTACTATCAGAGTTGTCTCTTTTTGTTTGCATTTTGATTGCTTGTCTTGTGGTTATTGCAAACATGATCCCTTGTATAAAGGTGTCAGTTTTGGTGCCATATAAAAGGGTAAAAACCTATTACAATATAAATGTGTCGTTAAACCCGCCGCCACCCGACAGCCAACTAGTAAGGGTTGTCACGTAAACAGAACATGCCAATTCATCACTAGTACAGCACACCGGTGTGTGGTGTGTTGGAGAGCCAAGCCACCACATTTACCATCGGAGTACGACGTTTCAGTAATTACAACTAGCTTCATCAGGCAACAGCAAGATTTGGGAGAAGTCCACCTGTTTCATTCCTTGTATAGAGGCGTAGATGTGATGACAACACTTGTGCGCTCTTTGAGCGCAAAGTAGGGGGGGGATTAATGAATGAACGTACATTATACATGCACATTATCCTAGCCCATTGATCTTGTACTTAGTGTCCATTGTGTGTACTAAAATAGCCGTACAAACGGTAATTTGATGATTCTCTTCCATGCAGAAACTAAGTCGGTAGCTATCCAAACGATTACAATGATTTTTATTTATTTTTATTTCGATAGATTCTGTAATTAGTCTTGGCCAGTAGTAACTAATTTTGCACAGAACTTCAACATTATCAAAATCAATTGAGTGTCTTTGTGGGCACGCGTGTTCTGCTACTGCTGACAGTTGTATTTGTGAGCATTTCATATTTCTGTGGTGTTCTTTTAGTCTCGTGCTGATCATTCATCCTGTTTGCCCTACATAGAATTTGCCACAAGTGCAATTAATCCGGTACACACCTTCTGTTGATAGCTTCAGTAATAGAACAGCAAATAAATACCCAATAGTCCTTTTCGTAGGTTTCCATATGCCTTCTGAATTTGCCTGGCTGATCAAAGTTTCGACCGCAGATGCCATTGGTCAGGGGTCTCTTTGTCCGTTCTCATGTGGGACTCTAGGCATGATGGCAGTTGGAATGCTTTCCCACAGACTTGGCAAGACATTTGTTTTCTCACTCTAGTGACTATGGGAGTGAGGTGGAGTCGAGACGGGCGCTGGTCAGGCGTGGCGTTTCCCATCAGGCGCCTTCGTTCCATGCACGGTTGCTGTGATAGCAATAACTTCGTTGCACGCAGGTGCGCCCTTTGCAGAAGGTGGCATTGTCTGCAACTCTGCCTCCTCACCACCAGGACTCGACAAGCTGCTGCTGCTGTTGCTGGTGCCATCCATGGCAAAGGCAATTCTTCCAGCACCATGACTCGCAGCCGAGTAGCTCTGACACACCTTGACCACCGCATTGACAAAATTGCCGTCATTCACCATGCCATGTGCGCCCCTTGAGTTCTTTCCGTGGGTCTCCATATGCCTTCTGAGTTTGTAGGGCTGATCAAAGCTTTGATCGCAGATGTTGCAGCTTTGACCACCGGTCTTGTGCATTCTCATGTGGGACTCTAGGCACCATGCCAGTTGGAATGTTTTCCTGCAGACGTCGCAAGAGATTCGTTTTCTCACTCTAGTGACTCTATCGGATTCTAGTGACTCTATCGGATTCAACGCCGCATTGGCAAAACTGCCGTTGTTCACCAAGCCTGCTGCACCCTTTATCATGTAATCCTTTTCGTGGGTCTTCATATGCCTTTTGAATTTTCCTTGCTGATCAAAGCTTCGTCCACATATGCCACACCATTGCTCACGGGTCTCCTTATGCGTTCTTACGTGGGATTCTAGGCACCACGCCAGTTGGAATGTTTTCCCACAGACGTCACAAGAGATGAGTTTTTTCGCTCTTGTAACTCTACCGGATTGAGGTGGGGTCGAGACGGGTGCTGGTGAAGTGCCATCGATGGTAAAGGCAATTCTTCCAGCACCACCATGACTCGCAGCGGAGTTGCTCTCGCACATCTGAAACAAAAGACAAAGGTCACGCGCATGACACCCGTGTCACGAGTGTACTCACAAAGGCATACTTAAGGTGACGTAAGATTCATTACAACAGATTCATTATAACAGAACTCCTCAATAGTGCAGATCCTATCATCTACTATTTCACTCCTTATCCACCCAACTAAGTACTCTTTGGTTCTTTCGGTAAAGTCACGTAGGTAGGAAAAATAAAATAAAAAATAATATATCACGACCATAAATGACGCCACCCGATTTTTGACCCCCCCCCCCCTCGTCACACGGCGTCACAAAAAGTCAGACCCCCCCCCTCAAGTATGACGTCACAAAGCTCTGCCCCCCCCCCCAACCATATTTTCATTTTGAAAATAAAACATGTTCCAAATCGCTTTAAACTATTGTCATTGTATTTAATGTGGCGCTGCACTCTGATGTTGTAGGAGAAAACATTTATTAAAAAGTTTTATTTAACTAAATAGAACATGTTGTCTATATTTAAAGTTGCGCATTTTGACGTGACGTCACATTTCTCAAACCCCCCCCCCCTCGTCACAAATGTCTGACCCCCCCTCCCCAGGTGCGTGACGTCATTTATGGACGGCCCCCATCGCCTTAAAACCCGAACTCGCGATTGCAAACTGAAACGCGGAACTTTTTTTGTTCAGCAGCGCGATCCTCCGCGAGATGTAATGAGTCGGCCTCGCGCTGTGAGTGAGTGTGAGTGAGACAGCATCGTCCCCCACTCCTCCTGATGTCGAGGGTAAATGGGCGAGGTTTAGGTCTGTGACTCATGCAGCTGCAATGGCTGCTTTGTGTACGCGGTCCAGACCTCCCCAGAGACCCTGGCTGACAGAGGAGGTGTTCAGGATGTTTGAGAAAAAGCGACAGGCCCACTCTAATCGTCTACAGCATCCCACGTCAGAGAATGAGGAGGCTTACCGCAGCCTTCGCTCGGAGGTTCGGAGAGCCGTGAGGCGCTGCAAGGATGGGTGGTGGTCGCGGGTTGCTGAGGAGATGGAGTCTGCCTCAATTGCCCGCGATCACAAATCCCTATTTAACTCCATCAAAAAAGTAACCTACAGCGCCACACCTATTACCATTGTAGGGGTAATCGTCACTCACCACTCTGTGGGCTGGTAGCTTCCCCTTATCGTCAATAGGGGGCGGAAGCGCTATCACGCCAGGGCTAATGTCCATGGCCCAAAAAGGGGCCAACGACAAACCCTAGCAAACGGATCCTGGGACACATTCCCCGGGGCCCCGGGAGGAGGGAACCGGGGGATGATGTCACCTTCCAGAACGTTCTAGAAGGGAAGCGTGGCTAGGGCGGAGCAAGCCACGAACCATAAGCCGAACCTCTCAGAGGTCTGGCTCAGTCATCTGCAAGCTGACGAACGAAGACCTGGGCTGAAGATAGGACTCTGGACCCCAAGCTCCGTTGTCCTTCTAAGGGCTGGAGCTCAGTGAGGCCAGTGGTCAGGACCCACGGACCGGGTACGGTCAGGTCAAATAGCCTCTCCTAGGGTCCCAGCCGGAGCACGAAGGGTAACGGGGTACCTAGTGATAGGGCCCGCATAATCCGGAGGCCATACTTCCCCAGGTATCGGGTAAAGGGACCGATATACCCTTTGTGTTAGAGACTTGTAAGGAAGAAAATAAATATCGTGTTGCCTCATCAGAAGTTTATTCGTCAATTTATACCCACTACACCACCATTAGGGGAACGAAGGGTGATCCAATCTCCGACCCCCAGGGACAGGTTTGCAGATTTGCTGAGCATTTCTGTGAGGTCCTGGGGGAGGGGGAATCCCTCAGCCTGGAAAACATCATGGGACAAAGTGGGGATGACCCTGCTGAGGATGCGGTGCCTCAAATATTAGAGGAGGAAGTCACCCCCTGTGAGTGGCTGGCTGAGGTACCATCCATTGAGGAAGTACTGAGGGCGATCCAGAGTCTGAGACCAGGAAAGGCACCGAGCAGAGATGATCTCCCAAGCGAAATGCTGAGGGAGGGTTGCGTTTGTGCGTAGACTGACCTACATGACCACTGGATGGGTTCCGCAGGATTGGAAGGATGCCCTGGTGGTCCCCCTCTTTATGAAGGGGGACCGCACAGACTGTAACAACTACAGGGGCATCTAACTCCTCAGTGTGCCGGGAAAGGTCCTGGCAAGGATTATTCAACATCGCCTTGCTAGGTACGCTGAGCAGAGGCTTGCGGAGCCCCAATGCGGTTTCAGGAAAGGGCGGTCCTGCACAGATGTCATATTTTCTGTCCGTCTGCTACAGCAGAGGTGGAGGGAATTCCAACAAGACCTACATCTCTGCTTTATTGACCTGGTCAAGGCCTATGATACCATCAGTAGGCCTGGGCTCTGGGTTTTTCTTCGTGCTTTCAGAGTCCCTGACCCTCTGCTCACACTCATTAAGGACCTTCATGATGGTGAGCAGGCCCGGGTAAAACTACGTAGCCGGGAGTCAGATCCATTCCCTGCGACAGGGATGTCCTCTGGCTCCAACATTATTTAACATCTATTTCGACCACATAGTTCGTGAAGCCTTCAGTAGCTGTACCAGAGCAATTTACGTCTGGTACAGATATAATGGGAGGCTGATCGATGCCCGGGTGCGGTCAAGGGATGGCTCCCTATTGGTCAACCACATTATGTATGCCGACGACCTGGTAATTGCTGCTCATTCAGAGGAAGAGTTGGAGGCGCTGCTGCTGAAACTGGAGTGTGCCACTAAGAGGTGGGCCCTTACCATCAGCCCCACCAAAACGAAGCACCTGCCTGGGTATTTTGTGCCATCGGGCACTCCACCCCCACAACTCCCAATCGGTGATGGGGCAGTTGGGAAGAGAGTGGAGAGTTTCCCATACCTGGGCAGTGTGCTCATGATCGGCTCCGGTTTAACAACAGAGGTCTCACTCCGAATTAGTCGAGCGGCATTATCTTTTCATCGGTTGTGTAACGTGTGGAAGCTACCTGGTCTGTCGCTCCGCATGAAGCTTCGGGTCTTCTCGGCCACAGTCATTCCCTCCCTCTACGCTTGCGAAACGTGGACCCCCCTAATGCAGCATCTTCACCGGTTAGAAACATTTAGGCTGGCCTGCCTACGATCAATCCTAGGTTTAACCAGGCTGGATTGTGTGAGGAGCTCACAAATTCTCGAAAGATCTGGACAAAGTCCCATCGGCGAGCTCCTCCAGCAGGCAAGGCTGTGTTGGCTGGGCATGTAGCCCGCATGCCCAATCACCGCATGCCCAAACAGCTTTTGTTCGGCCGGATTGATGGAGCTAAACGGGCGTGGCACGGACTTGAGAAGAGATGGAGTGATGTGGTACAGGAGGATGTGGAGCTGAGTGGACTTGCCGATGACTGGTACCAGCGGTGTCAAGATCAGCCTCTGTGGAGGAGGCTTGTGAAGGACGCTACTGGGCAGTTGGAGGCAGTCGCCCTCCAACAACAACGGAGGGCGGAGGAGCGACGCTCATAAAAACGAGTGGAGCGTCGGGTGGCTAAAGCTCAGCAAGTTGGCACAGTAGGGGGCACAGGTGGTGCATCAGCCAGTCATCTCAGTCATGTCAGTCAGTCGACCATTGGCACCTGGGTCTGCCCCGTGACCTCCTGCCAGCCGGCGATCGACACTGCACGTGGCCTCAAGGTGCACATGGCCTGGCACAAGCGTCGTGGTGACGTCACCACCACTTAGTGGCGAATTGCGGTTGTTTTGAGACAGTAAGAGAGTGTGAGGTCGACTCAGCCTCAGATGAGTACCTGGTGCGGTGTGTCGTAAACATCGCTACTGGGGGAGACAAAGGCCGCCGTGGAGGAGAATCCTAAAATAATAAAAGCTTTTATTATAATAAAAACTTTGATTGTAATATTATATTAATATTATAATAAAAGCTATACTTAAAGCTTTTATTATAATAAAATTTCAATTTGTTATGAAAAGAAATTCAAATAATAAATTTAAAATAATAAAAGCTTTGATTATTTCCAATTTATTATTTTATTATTTTTATTTTGCTGCCACCTGCCGGCCACCAACGTGGCGTGTAGATTCTGCCAAATTAAAAAGTTACAAATAAAAATAAGAAATTGAAAATAATAAGCAAAAACCCATATTCATATTCTTGGTTGCTTCGGTAAAGTCACGTAGATAGAAATAAAACTAAAATAATAACATAAAATTTATTTTTTTAAATTAAAAATACAAAAATAAATTTTAAATAATGAAAGCTTTTATTATTTTCAATTTATTAATTAATTTTTTTTAATTGGCAGAATCTACACGCCATATTCTTGGTTCTTCAGGTAAAGTAACGTAGATTTGAAATAAAAATATTTCAATTTAATTCAAAAATATAAATTATATATTGAAACTAATAAAAGCTTTTATTATTTTCAATTTATTACTTGAAATTTTAAAATATAAAAAAATAAAATACAAATAATAAATTGAAAATAATAAAAGCTTTCATTATTTCATAATAAATTGAAAATAAGAAAAGCTTTTATTATTTTCAATTTATTATTTTAATTTTATTATAACTTTACCGAAGGAAGCAATAATCTGGCGTGTAGATGCTGCCATCTGGTGGCCACCAACGTTGGCAGGTGGCAGCATCTACACGCCATATTCTTGGTTCTTTGGGTAAAATATAAATAATAAAGAAAAGTAAAAAACTAACAATTCATTATTTAGTATTTTTTCATTTAATTCTATTATTTTCATTTTCAAATCTACGTTACTTTACCAAAAGAACCAAGAATATGGCGTGTAGATTCTGCCAATTTAAAAAAATTACAAATTAAAATAAATTGAAATAATAAAAGCTTTCATTATTTTCCATTTATTTTTTGTATTTTTATTTATTTAATTTTATTATTTTTATTTTCAACCTACATGGCTTTACCGAAAGAACCAAGAATATGAATCTGGATTTTTGATTATTATTTTCAATCTATTCTAATTTTTAAATTGGCAGCATCTACACGCCATATTCTTGGTTCTATCGGTAAAGTCACGTTGATAGAAAAAAAAATCAAATCAAATAAAAAGTGTGAAATTGAAAATAATTAAAGCAAAAAACCCACATTCATATTCTTGGTTCTTTCGGTAAAGTCACAGAGATAAAAAAAAAATGAAACAAAATTTTGATTTTAAAATAATAAATTGACAATAATAAAAGCTTTTATTATTTTCCATTTATTTTTTTGTATTTTTAAATTGGCAGAATCTACACGCCATTTTCTTGGTTCTTTGGGTAAAGTCAAGTAGATAGAAAATATAAATAATAAAAGAAAAGTACAATTTTTTACAATATTTTTTAAAATATTTTTATTATTTTATTGTTTCCCTTCTACGTGACTTTACTGAAAGAACCAATAATATGAATCCCTGCAGTCACGAAAGCTTTAAATCAAAATTTAATAATAACAATTCATGATTTTTCATTTAATTCTTACATTTGTATTTTCAAATCTACGTGACTTTACCGAAAGAACCAAGAATACGGCATGTAGATGCTGCCATCTGCCGGCCACCAAGGTGGCGTGTAGATTCTGCCAATTTAAAAATTACAAATAAAAGTCATAAATTGAAAATAATAAAAGCCTTTATTATTTCCGATTTATTTTGTTTTAAATTTATTTGATTATTTTTAAATCTACATGACTTTACCGAAAGAACCAAGAATATGAATCTGGATTTTTGCTTATTATTTTCAATTTATTATTTTCATTTTTCAATTGGCAGAATCTACACGCCACGTTGGTGGCCGGCAGATGGCAGCATCTACACGCCATAATCTTGGTTCTTTCGGTAAAGTCACGTAGAATGAGAATAAAATAATAAATTGATAAAATAAAATGACACAATAAAATTATCACGACGTTTCGGCCACAACACAAGCGGCCTTCATCAGGTGAAGGGACGAGACTGTCTGGAGGACAGCGCTGGAGCGAACAAAGCCAAGCTCAGATCGCGACCTTTAAGCTGTGTGAGAAAAAACAGAGCACCTTGACAAAGGAATTATCATAGAATTTAGCATTGAAATAGCTGAGTGATTAGCTTGTGACTGGTCACAGAAATGGCTATGTTAAAGTCAAAGCATACACATCCACAGAGGCACCCCTTGACAAAGGAATTATCATAGAATTTAGCATTGAAATAGCTGAGTGATTAGCTTGTGACTGGTCACAGAAATAGCTATGTTAAAGTCAAAGCATAGACATTCACAGAGGCACCTAGTACAAATCAAACAGGAGAATTTAGCATTGAAATAACTAGGAGAATTTAGCATTGAAATAACTGAGTGATTAGCTTGTGACTGGTCACAGAAATGGCTATGTTAAAGTCAAAGCCTACACATCTGAGCTATTCACAGTAACTGGGTATACACTACACTACATAATGAATACTACATAATAAACCAATAAAAACTAAAATATAAATTACCTCAATGTTATCAATAAACTCTATATATTCTCCAATCAGCTAAGCTACCACACAATAAGTCGTTATATATCACAATGCTATATGGCGAAAAAATTGGTGGATTCTTACCGTTAACTTTAGCACCACGGACAGCTACGAGCCCCGTTCAGACGGACGAGTTCATCCATGGTCGGAACAAAGGAGGGGTAGAGAGACAGCTGCGAGGCGCTGTCATACTCCATGTTGTATATAGTATTCATTATTTAGTGTAGTGTATACCCAGTTACTGTTAATAGCTCAGATGTGTAGGCTTTGACTTTAACATAGCCATTTCTGTGACCAGTCACAAGCTAATCACTCAGCTATTTCAATGCTAAATTCTATGATAATTCCTTTGTCAAGGCGCTCTGTTTCTTCTCACACAGCTTAAAGGTCGCGATCTGAGCTTGGCTTTGTTCGCTCCAGCGCTGTTCTCCAGACAGTCTCGTCCCTTCACCTGCTGAAGGTGCTTGTGTTGTGGCTGAAACGTCGTGTTATTTTATTTTATCAATTTATTATTTTATTCTCATTCTACGTGACTTTACCGAAAGAACCAAAGAAGATGAATCCTTGCAGTCACGAAAGCTTTAAATCGAAAAATATTCTCGGTTCTTTCGGTAAAGTCACGTAGATTTGAAAATAAAATAATCGAATTTAATAAAAAAACATTTTTTTATTATTTTAAATTAAAAAATACAAATGATAAATTGAAAATAATAAAAGCTTTTATTATTTTGAAAATAATAATAAAAGCTTTTATTATTTTCAATTTTATTTAATTATTTGTATTTTCTATCGACGTGACATTACCGACATAACCAAGAATACGGCGTGTAGATGCTGCCACCTGCCGGCCACCAACGTGGCGTGCAGATGCTGCCAGGTGTGATTTGAGAGGTGATTGGGTTGGTGATGTTGGTGAGTTGCATGGTGAGTGTGTCGGTGAGCACCTGGAGGATTCGCCTCCACGGTCGCCTTTGTCTCCCCCAGTAGCGATGTTCACTCCACACCGCACCAGGAATTCACCTGAGGCTAAGTCGACCTCACACTCTCTCACTGTCTCACAACAACAACAACCGCCATTCGCCACTAAGTGGCGGTGACGTCACCACGACGCTTGTGCCAGGCCATGTGCACCTTGAGGCCACGTCAAGTGTCGAACGCCCGCTGGCATGAGGTCACGGGGCAGACCCAAGGGGGCCACTGGTCGACTGACTGAGATGACTGAGATGACTGGCTGATGCACCACCTGTGCCCCCTCCTCACACTCACGCGCACTCACTCACAAGCGCGAGTTCGCGTTTTCAGGCGATATAAAATAATTTATATTTCATGCCAGTTGGTTCTGAAGGGCGGCTGTTTGTAATTTGGGCGTTCGTAAGTCGAGGACTGCCTGTAAATAAAGATTCCGATTGTGGATGTGGGGCTTTCACCGTGGGGGGAGCTTGGCCCGATCCGCGGGGGCGTGGCTTGCACGACAGTGGGCGAGGCACAGCCGCGACAGGCGTGGCTTATCCAGGAAGTGGGAGGAGGAGTCTCGAGCCTACGTGGGGGCGTGCAATAACAAAGGGGACGTGGAGTGTCACCCTGGGTGACGCCTGCGCTGACCAATCGCAAAGGAGACCGCGATCACCGGACTGCAAGCCAGAGAGAAGCGCGCTCCTTTTAAAGTTAACAACAACATTGTTAAATGTAAGTAGCGCCTCTCTACTTTATTATTGTTTTATTTGTTTAATACATTACTTGTGGTGCCGTGAGTCGAGTGAAATGAGTCAATAACCTTGCTAGACATGGCTAAGCTTTTAATAAGGGGCGCCGCGGTGTCGAGATGTTAACTACCTCGCCAGGCCTACAGCAGCGTGGAGGTTCTATCCAGACCCTGACGCCTGCTCTGTATTTGTTTATTTTTTTCCCCTGTGGTCACGTAGATTCTTCTCCTGGTCCTTCGGTTTTCCCCTCCACATTTAGAAACGTGAGTTCAGAGTACTTGGCTGCTATAAATGTCCACATGATAAGCCACTTTTGTTGAGCTATCATTTGTGTCCAGGTCGCTTCTGATAAGAGTTATATAGCTCAGTGGGCCTTACCTGGTAAATATAAATAGTTTATAGTTTAGTTTATAGTTCATAAGAACTCGTGACAAGGGTCAGTGTCTACTTCAAATATTGTTCAGGCTCTGGAGACCTCCAAAGTTATTCGTGATGTTATACATTTGGTTCGTTTTGAGCATAATCGCGACCTTATATAATTTTTACGTGATACACACGCTGAATATATGCACACAAACATCGTGTACACGTGTGTCGTGCCCTCTATTGTCCACATAGACGGCTTGTGCTGACGAGAGAACGGTCTTAACGTACAATGTCGTGACATGTATCAGCCCTTTGTCGATCCAGCGTTTTGATAGAGGCCTCCCCCACACCATGTCGTTCGTGGGAGTTGTTTAACCATACTTCACCATGCCGGTCAATGCGGGTTTGGTGAAGTGAGGAGGCCCAGAAACTTGCATATGCAGATACGAGTTTGCCTGTGCTTGCATCTGCAGAATTACATTCTCACACATCTTCAAGTATAGTTTAATACTTATAAAAATGCATTAATTCTTGAGGATTCCATAAAGTACTGTGGTAAAAATAAAACAACTTGATTTGAATAAATTTCGATTTAAAGCGTTCGTGACTGCAGGGATTCATCTTCTTGGTTCTTTCGGTAAAGTCACGTAGAAGGGAAATAATAACATAATAAAATCAAAACATAATAAAATTCTCACAACGTTTTGGCCACAACACAAGTAGCCTTCCTCAGGTGAAGAAACAGAACTGTCGGAAAGACAGCGCTCCAATGAACACTGCTAAGCTTGGCAGCGTATTTAAGCTGGGTGGGAGGAGCAGAGCTCCTTGACAAAGGAGTTTACATATCAACAGAAGAATTTAGCATTGAAGTAGCTGTGTTAATGTGATAGATTAGCAGGATGTTAAAGTCAGAAATTAGCATGTAACTGGGAGATTAGCATGATGTTAATGTGAGGAATTAGCATGTAACTGGTGACAGAAGTAGCTATGTTAAAGTCAGAGTTTACATATCAACAGAGGCATTTAGTATATTGACGCTAAAGAACTGCAACTACCCAACTATCATACAATAAACCGATGTGAAAGAACTAAATATAAACTACATCAATATAAATTTTGATTTAAAGCTTTCGTGACTGCAGTAATTCATATTCTTAGTTTTTTCGGTAAAGTCACGTTGAAGAGAAACAAACAAAATAATATAATATATATAAAACAATAAAAATTCTCACGACGTTTCGACCATAACTCAAACGGTCATCTTCACACCTGAAGACCTGAAGATGACCGTTTGAGTTGAAACGTCGTGAGAATTTTTATTGTTTTATATATATTATATTATTTTGTTTGTTTCTCTTCAACGTGACTTTACCGAAAAAACTAAGAATATACATCAATATAATCAATGTACTCAATATATTCTCCACTAAGCTGAGCTACTAACAATAAGTTATTATACATTACACTTCTATGTCGCAAAAAATATTATAATATGCCTCCAAATAATATTTTTTATTATAAACTGCCATAGACAGACCCGAACATTGAATTATACACTGCGTTACTATACACTACCCTATACGTTAGATTATAATAATATTAGACTTGTAATATTACACTATGTATTATTTTACCAACCCTACTGTATACCTCACTGCTGTAGATTCACTATACAATTACGATACTGTATATTACCAAATAAATTATATTAAACATTACACTGAGTACTTTGTTGAACAGGGAATGCTTTGAGCTTGTGGGTTGAATCCATCTGTGTGGAGTTGTGTTATTTCGCAATATGCAAGGTGGGGTCTCTCTGGGTTCCACTCACGCAAACATCTCAATGCAATGGGACCTTTCTGAAAATGCAGTACTTAGACGCAATGAAGCTTTCCTGGGTAACTAGTTAACATTGTAATAATTAGCATGAGAGATAATGACGTTCCCTTATAAGTGCCATTAGTAGTACTATCCTGTACTTTTAATGAAGACTATTTTACGTAGTTGTTTGTAAAAAAGTGTCCATTCCCAAAACTTCTTGACGGGCCCTCATACAGAAATGATATTACAATCTTACATGGAGATTGCGAGTCAGAGTGTTGTGAATAGTGGAGTGAACGTGTGGTGCAATCATTATATTGTTGGTGTGTATATACAGAAAGACCTATTTGGTGGGTAACATTAGGAAAATGGAGGTAGTTAGTCATTGTTGTTTAGAAACAAAATATTACTTGGGTGGATAAGAGGGTAAAATCGTACATGATAGGAACTGCAATATTGTGGAGTTCCGGTATAATGAGTTATAGTATATATGAATCTTATGTCACCTTAAGTATGCCTGTGCGAGTACACTCGTGACACGGGTGTCATGCGCGTGACCTTTGTGTTTTGTTTCAGATGTGCGAGAGCAACTCCGCTGCGAGTCATGGTGGTGCTGGGAGAATTGCCTTCACCATCGATGGCACTTCACCAGCACCCGTCTCAACCCCACCTCAATCCGGTAGAGTTACACGAGCGAAAAAACGTATCTCTTGTGACGTCTGTGGGAAAAAAATCCAACTGGCATGGTGCCTAGAAGCCTACGTAAGAACCCATAAGGAGACCCGTGAGCAATGGTGTGGCATATGTGGACAAAGGTTTAATCAGCCAGGAAAATTAAAAAGGCACATGAAGACCCATGAAAAGGATTATATGATAAAGGGTGCACCAGGTTTGGTGAATAACGGCAGTTTTGCCAATGCGGTGTTGAATCCACCATCGCCCTATGAGATGTGCTCAGTCTGCGGATTTTTAAGTCCTATTGAAATCCTGAAAACTCATGAAAGTCTTCACGCACAGTTCTTGTACAGACCGAAGCCTGAACATGATTATACTTCGACAAAAGATAGCGGCGTTAAGATAAATGACATGAAATCCAAATTTCTTGAATGCTTTGGCCTAGTTCCACGTCAACAAACTGCTTCACCAGTCAGTGAGAATAAACCATACGCTGCTCTCGATCCTTTTATGAGCATGAAAGTGTTGATGACCTTGCAGCAGAAGAAGGAAAAGCGAAGTAGACCTAAGTCCATTAAAAGAAAGAAGACCACCACCAGTGTCACCAATTGCAGCAGTAGCAACAGCCAGAATTCGGACATCAAGAGGATGGACTGCACGGAAGCAGGAGGCTGCGTGGAGCAGAGCATCCCCAAGGTGGATGAATCCAACCTGGCACCTTTAGGTACGTCCTAGTAATGCACACACTACATTTCATTTGGATGTAATTCATAATTTCACAAATTAGTTAATGTACGCATATGTTGACCATATCTGTATGCCTGCGCTGAGGAGTCTAGAGATCTGATGTGGTGCTGCTCGGATGTTGGGTAAAACCGTGAAACTCTGGGTTTTCTGTCACCGAACCACGATTAAACTGGCTTCTCATTGATGGTCTTATCCAGTTACCAAACACTTCTTCCAGCAAACACTTGGACCTACAGCCCCAGAGCCCACTTGGACTCTTTGATGAATACCTCGAGATGGGTACAATGAGCTCAGAGGATCACACTACGGAGTCAACGCGTTTTACTTTATTATAAAAAAAGCACACAATTGGGTATCATTTGATTATATTGGCACGTGTGGACGGCCCCTGTGTATCTGTCGGACATTGTTGTGGGAGGGAAATTACCCACACTTCGGGTTGTTGAAGGCAGGGAGCACAGATGTAAGAGCTTAGATGTACAATACAACAATGTAATTTGCTGCACTGTCCTCTGCTGCTCACAACCCCACAATAACTATTGCATGGTCACCCATCCAACCAATTTTCAGGCTCAGCTCTCCTTAACTTCTGGGATCTGATTAAATCTGACGCATACTGGGTGATTTGGCCATAGGCACCGATCTATGGATATACTGTAACACAATTGTCTTTGAGCATGCGCATATGTGCATATGTACGGAGTTAAGTTTTAGAAACAATAGGAGCACATATTTGCTCCTCTTGTCTGCTAACCAATGCAGCTACATTGGTCAGCTTGGATTGACGTTTTTCCCCCTTACTATTTATTTAAAACTCTTGTGCATCATGTCCACTGTGGTTAACTACTGTGATTTGTTGGCATTTCAGCCACAGTGCATATGCCTAAAAATGTGTGGTACGGTTAATGGAGTCCTCAATACAGGATGTGATCTAGTTATTATAGCCACCTAGTGGTGGAAAATGGTGCAAAAGAAACCCAGGTGAACCAGAGCTGAGCATTAAAGATGGTAGTGGCTGATCGCATCTTAGTGGCCAATGTAATGGACACGATAATTTTGTGAACAAATGACACGAAAATGTGACCATATTTTGGGGTCTCCTTTGACTAAAACACATTCAATGCATTGAAAACATGTTTTGTTTGCTTAAAGTAATCACAACATAACAGCATTAAGAGTGTATGTCTATATCCTGTTTCACTCATTATCCTATCCTTGCCCCCCTACCCATTCTCAAAATATAACCCAGTTATCCATATTCGGGTTTGCCACTCTCTTCGTGGCATCATTTCCACTTGCGCCATTGCTCGCACTGCTCAACAACATCATCGAAGTGCGGGTCGACGCGTGGAAGCTCGTAACAAAGATGAGGAGGCCTGTGGTTTCGCAAGCAAGAGGAATTGGAGCCTGGGCCGACATTCTGAGTATCGTTGCCACCCTCTCTGTAATCACCAATGTAAGTCGCCAGATTGTCCGCTCGCTTTCTCGCTCAATATCCCATCTTATGAGTGACATAACATGTCATGTTAGCCGTGTGGGTTCTTTTTACCATACTTCACCATTCTGGTCCTGCCAGGTTTGAGAAGAGGTGTAGTGGGGGACCAGGAGCGGTTCGGGTATCACTCGTCACTGATGTTAGTCGTAGCTGGAAGTCAATTGCATGTGTGCTGAATTCAAAGTGCAGTGCATGAATCACTGCACCACCGCTCCTATCCACTCTCTCCCAAAATCGCAAAAGGTAAAGCCTTGCAATTGCTTGCTCATGTCACTGCTGGCAGAAGGGCCTCAACTAAAGGTAGCTCTAGAGAACCCCTCTGCACGGTATTTGGCCTACTCTTCCATGATGACCAGACATGTTGTAAGATGTGGAATTACCTGCGCTAAAACAATGATGAACCCATTTATATTGCTAATTGGACAGAGGTGGGGGAGATTTAAGAAAATGATCCATTGCTTCAACTGTTGTGTCAGGAGACTGAACTGACGACTGCCAGATTGCAAGTCCTTATATGGTAACCATTTCACTCTGGCAGCAACCCCCCAAATTGTATTTGTGAAAATTAATGTGATTGCCAAGGTAAGATGTTCAGAAGCCTTGGTCAAATCATTGCATGCTAAGTGACTGCTATCGCTGTGCCTCCGTATGCTAATTCCACAGTCATGCATCTTGGCGTTCACAACGGACATCATCCCACGCCTGGTGTATTATTATGGATACTCAGCAGAGTATGGCACAGGTTCGCCTACAATGCATGGGTACACGGAGGACAGCCTTTCAATTTTCAAGATCAGCGACTTCAAGGAGCAAAATCATCCCAACATCCTGCCAGCCTGGTTTGATCCGGCATTCCACACAACCTGCAGGTTTGTGCCATTCAGTGTCATGCCCAGCTATCGGGGGTGCCGTCCCTGCGAATGTGATGCACTGATCTCTGGGTGTGTTGTCCAGGTAGATGCGACATCCTTCTGGGTGTGGCGTCCTCCTGGCTCCGCCCCTTCCTGATTAGTCTGGTTCTCTTCCTCTTTTCACTCCGTGACTTTCCTTTTAAGACCCACACTTCCCCTAGGCCCCACCTCTGTTTAGGCCCTGCCCCTTACCCTGGACACAGGGTTTGGCTTAGTTGGGTAGTAAGGGGTTGTGGTAGGGTTGGGGGAGGAGTGTGCGTGGTGGGCGGGGACAGTAAAGGGGGTGGGGGGGGGGGAATTGGAGGGGGGGAGCAATGGGTACGGGTGGGATGGCTTCACAACCAAAGTCCCACTTAGAGAAATATAATAATAGATTGATATAAATTATAGCTCATTGTTACCCTGCTAAAGAGTAATGTTATTTATTTATCTATCTATCGATCCACGACTGCTTAATTGAGTCTCAAGATCCCTTTTCAGGAAGACCGTGCATTGGGATTCCAGTTTAAGGTGGTTTTATGCATGTGGGATGCAATAAGAGGTCCTGGAGAACCCATGGTAATGAAATGAAGCTTAAAGGTCCACACAGACATGAAACCACTTGCTCTACAGCCATCTTCTGGTCTCCTCACCGTACAGTTAGTTAGGAAATTGATGCGATCTACCAACCCTTTTCTGTAACGTTTTTGAATTGCTGGCATACACAACTATAATCAATATAACCATATTGATCGATATTTAATATAACCTTACTTGACTATGACCAAATCACCACGAATACAGCTAATCTTAGATTCCGGAAGTCAAGCAGGCTTGAGCCTTGTTCGTGCTTAGATTGATGAACACCATGCACAATGCAGGTGCAGTAGGCGACTTTGGAGCTAGGTTGTCAGCAGTGGGTAGTTCAGAAAAATTAATAGTTGTGCTATATTGTTCTCCCATTATCTGAACTCCCTACCTTCACCAACCTGGTACGGACCAGCGTGAACCATGGTCAATAGAGCCCCCACAAGCTGCACGTTGTGGGAAGGCCCTCTTTCAGAAGCGGATTTTTTAAAGGGCTGTGAACGCATATACCGTTTGTACACAACCACTTGTTCAATTTAGCGCCAACTCTACTTTCGAGGCACTTTGCTCAATATAGTCCATGCGTGCTTGTGGTTGTATGTGTGTAGGTATCCAGGTTATCGCTACCCGCCGGATCATCCCCAAGCCTACTCCGTCACCAAGCAGTACTGGCAAGTACTGACGGCAAAGCTGGCCTTCGTCATTGCCATGCAGGTACACATCAACATGCACACACACACATTCATAAACCCATTGAAAGATAAAGGTAGAGCCCTCCAATTACTTGCTCATGTCACTGATGGCAAAAGGGCTCCTGCTATAGGGAGCTCACGAGAGACCCTTAAGATGTATTTGAACTGCTCTTCGACACTGGTCAGACGTCTTGGGAAGAGCTGGGAGTTCCCGCACTGAACAGCACCAAACTCAGCCGACCAATTGACTGGATGTATTCCATTTACACTGCTAGGTGGATAGAGGCAGTGGAATGTAATAAAAAAACTTTCACCATTGTTTACACTGCCACGATCAAAGATCAATTCACACCCGCGACCTCTGGATTGCAAGTCTAGTGTGCAAAGCCTTACACTACTGCACCATCGTATAGACTCATCTGTGAGCAGTTGTTAAGGTCAGCAGAGCAAACCGTGATCATTGTCAATGGGTCATTACAGATAATGCCAGTAATGCTCTTACACCTCACAATTGCACAGTATTTCTGAGATCACAAATAATAGTGGTAATACAATACGCTCTGTCATCATGCAGCAGACGATCCATGTTGTTTATGACATTTGTCACACGTAAGCATGTGTGCGTGTGGGAAGGGGAGCGGCTGCGTAGTTGTTCGTGAACTGCGCTACCAATCCTGTGTGACCGGAGTACTATTTCTGGCCACAGCCAACAACAGTGGAAAATATTAGAACCAGTGTTGAGCTTCCCTTAAGTTGATTCTGTCTTAAAATGAGTACTTGATGAAGTGTGTGAAAATCATCACTGGCGAGATAAAGGTGCACACCACCCCCGCAGGCACTGTGCCACCCTTCATAGATGCACTTGTCTCAGTCTGTGAAAGGCTACACAGGGAATCTTTGTAGTGGTGACATGGCCGAGTGTAAGTGTTTGCTGATTGTTGCGATAAATTTGCGGCTGCCCAGGTGAATACTGTGGGTGCATTAACTGCACATCAGAAATGTTGCCTGCTGCATAGTGAACGTAAAAAACCCATTAAGTAATTCAAAAAGTGCCTCGGTATAATTTGCCAAATGTTCAAAAATTACTCAAATGACTTAATTTAATTGGGAAAAACGACGTAACAATATAATATCCCTAGGCTTCAGGTCCCCGGAATAGTTGACCTGAGATGTAAAGCACTTTGAGATGCTGCCATATTATATTTAGTAAGCACCCTTTACATGCAAATCCTGAAACTGAAAATCCTTTACCTGTGTGTGGACGTGTGCAGCACGTGGTGTTACTCACGAAGGCCTGCATTGCATACATCATCCCGGACACGCCATCCCATGTGCGCGCCTGCATGCGCCGCGAGCGCTTCGTCGTACAGACGATTCTGCAGCAGGCAGAGCTGGGCCGTCTCCGTAACACCCTCCTCACCGATGCCCCCAGCTCACCGCCATCGCCTCAATTCCACGTTGAGGATGAGCAGGCAGAGATGGGCCTGCTTCGCTGCTCGCTGCATAAGGAGTCTCCTGGCGTATTGCACCCACCCCAGCGGTGCCACATGGAGAATGAGCAGGCAGAGAAGACTGGTGACGACTCACTGCTGAAGGGATCCGAGGAGGAATCAAGCAACGAGGATTCGTCAACTGTCTTCTACAGCGTATAAATCTACTCTGACTTTTAAAGGAGGCTGCTATCCTAACTCTGTTTGCACGTGGACAAGGACATTGCAGTCGAGGACTATCTGTATATATATTAATAAATACGTTCATGATTTAACATGTCTCAATCATCTCATGTCTTTTCATACGAATCACGATGTGAATGAGGAAAACTAGAAATTATTGTTATTTTGTATATATTTTAAATTTTGGTTTAACATGTAGGCTTTCGCGCCCAATATCATCCATAGAGGTGTTTTTTGGATTAGATCGCATACATATATAAACGTGTCGTTAAAACCCGCCACCACTCGACACAGCCAACTAGTAAGGGTTGTCACGGAAACAGAACAAGCCAATTTGTCACTGGTACTTTGGAGAGCCAAGCCACAACATTTACAATCGGAGTACGACGTTTTGCCAGTAATTACAACTAGCTTCATCAGGCGACAGCCAGATTTGTGGCACTCTCGCGCAAAGTGGTGGGGGGGGGGGGAGATTACCGAGTCAACGTACATTATGCATGTGCATTATGAGAGCCCTTTGATCTTGTCCTTCCTGTCTATTGTGTATTAAAATAGCCGTACCAATGGTAATCCCTATTGAAGTATGCTGTCCTTTATAGGCATGCATTTAAATAATGTATTATTTGTTGGCACCCATGTTCAGCAGTAGCAGAACACACGTGCCAACAAGGACACTCAGTTGATTTTAATGTTGAAATTCTGTGCAAAACTAGCTACTACTGCCCAAGAATAATTCGAGAATCTATCGAAATTGGAAGAAAAATTTACAGTTCGGATAGCTACCGCCTTTCTGCTGTGTGGAAGCGACTCATCAAATAGTACATTAGATGAAACTCCGAGTACCCACTCAGGAGGTATAGTGGTAAAGCAGTGGAGGAAAAAAAAGCAATTTTTTTTAATTTGCCCTTGTTGAATGATAGAGCCGATACACACAGCAAGCGAGATTAAGAAAGCGCATCGGAAGAAATAACGGAGGAGAGAGAGAAGACAATTGCTTGCTGGAGAAGGAAAGGCATTCCTACCGAGGGAGACAAGTTGACAAAGATTTTGATAATGGGAACCGGTGGCGTGGCTCGATCTTCCCTATGTACGCAACATGCTACCGAAAGAAAACAGAAAATCCTATTCAAAGGCTAAAATAAGCTCCATTTTTTGTATAAGAGCCCGATAAACAATAACCCCATCCATAGACTGAGGAAGAGAGGGAAGAGCCTGAACAAAGGGGAGGAGATTACGACGGAGATGGGTTGGAGGTGGAGAGAAGGGGAGAGGGGAGGCCGTAAAGGCAGCTGCACATTCAAGGAAAGCGGTGTAGAAAGAGTTGAACGGGGACATGGAGACAGTAGAGACAAGGGTGGAGAAAGAGGAAGGGAGGATCTTTCAGTGCTCGCTACAGGAAACCCACAAAACTGAATTTCCTAAACTCGTGTCGCCTCCGTGACAGCAGCACCACGAACGCCACAGACTCACGCTCCCCAAATCGATAATACCATCTCCATTGCCGACCAGCCACGAGATGGCTGCTCTCAACACCTCGGTCTTGGTGTATGCAACAAAAGACTTCCGGCTGGTGAGCAACCGGCCATTGCGAGGGTTGGAAAGAAACTGAAGCACGGGGCGACTCCCACAACCTTCGGGTATTTCCAAACTGGATGACGTCTTGGGATGAAGCTAGAAGTAAGCCAAATCTGCACTCAATAAATGGGACAAAGATTCCAGAGAAGCCTCCAGAAATGTCACAGGAGGCTCGGGTGTGAGAAACCAGACTCCATGTGGGGTCCTCCAGACCTTTGCCCTCCAGTTCATCAACATTTGTAAAAGCAGGACGTCTCAAAGGTACGTAGCATGGGTGAGGTAAGAGGTTGAGAACCACGTTCCGAGATTAGGCGCTTTGACAGGTTGGGGTCCGAGTTAACGTTTAATGGAGCTCACCCTACGACATTATGGATAGAAGGGTAGTGTGCCGGCACAATCCGGACACCCTGCTACACCGAAACACTCTGCTGCACCAAACTCCCTGGTACAGCTAAACACTGGCACGATTGCGCTCAAATACACACAAACTCTCGCTCGGCCAGTTGGTACACAGGTTGTCAGTTGTGGGGGACGCGGGCCCCCGGCTCCCCCCCCCGGGGGAGGGCTGATCTCGAGAGGGCTGCGGGCTCCGGACTCCTCGCTCGAGTGAGAGCAGCCGCTACTCGACTCCTCGCTCGCGGTGAGAGGGCTGCCGCTCTCCGGCTCCTCTCCTCGCGCCGCAGCCCCTCGGGTTCGCGGGTCCTGTTTGTGGGGCATAGCTCGGGGCTGGCACGTGGCTGCCTGGAATCAATCCGTCGCTTCTCAGCCACTCAAACGCGACGTCTCCGCTCACACAACCCCGCGCACCACTCACACGAACTGAACGGGGGGTCAGGGGTCAGAGGGCAATGACGTCCTTCGCACACGCGTTGCCGCCGATGCCGGGCAATGGAGATTGTTTAAAGGGCTGCGGGGCGGGGATTTGGAGTCAGTTTTAGAGCGACACACCAATCGCACGCGCGGGACGGGGGGGTCGGGGGTTAGAGGGCAGGGACGTCACTCATACACGCATAGCCGATTGGGGGGCTGTATTGGAGATTATTTAAAGGGCTGTGGGGGCGGATATTCGGGATTGGTGTTAGCCCGCAGTCACGAAAGCTTTAAATCGAAATTTATGTTAAGTGTAATGTGTTGGTGTTAATAAATAGTGTTGCCTCCCAAGAAGTTGTGTGCGCCTATCTCAGCCCATTACATATAAGTGTAGACATGATTATGTAATTCTTGTGTTCATACAAGTGTAGTGACACAGCGCTGACTGCTGTCCAGCAGCGGCAACTGCAGTGGAAAGTTTGCACACACGCCGTTGAGCATATATACGGGTATGCCGGCCGGGCAGAGGAATTGGGGCAAGGGTCATGGAAGACCTCATAGGGAAGCCTCTGGAACCCTCTGGTCGGTTCGAGAAGGGAGGCGTGGATAGGGCAGAGCCAAGCCGCGCCGAGTAGAATATAGAATATAATATAAGCAGCGGAGAGCGAGAGCTCCGGGCTGCCGGTTCTGGGAGTGGACTCGTCTCGTCGTCGCTGTCGTTGCCACCGCATTCGCCCAATCATTGCGTGGCCAGACAGTAGCTGGCCTTCTCGGTCGACGCCGTCGGTGCAACACGGACAGGGTCGTGTCTAGGCCGGGCTCTATGGCAACGTGGTCGAGTGAGGCCGGAGTTGGTGTGAACAAGATAATAAAGAGACGGTGTCTCCTGCAACTACCTCGTCTTCGACAGTGTGTGCGACACACACCACACGTCGGAAGGAGAACACTTCACAAGTATAAATGCTGCCTGTGTCAGTCGAGTCACATTTGCTCTAATTTATTTTGGTGACCTAAGACAGGAGAAGCAAAATGCACTTCTTCAGGAAGTGATATTTTTTTCATAATGCAGAGGCTGTGCCTGATACACATCTTTCATGTGTTGTTTGGCAACCCTGGTGCCCAGTAAACGCCATATGGCCAGATCTTTGCATTGAATTCCAAGTATTAATTCCTCCATACTTGTGCACAGTTGAGTTTTTATTCCATTCCCTTCATGAACCATGTCTTTGAACTTTACATCATAGTAAGATAGTACATGCCGATGAATAATTAATAGATGCTTGAAAACATCTATCCCCAACCATCTGCCTGTGTTTGGCCTAAAACCCAATCACCCAGAATGCCCAAATTCACCTTACATACTCTAGGAATGTAAGCAGGTTAATGCTTGTATATCCATCACAATCATCACCCCCAAATGTGAAGACATGTCACGAGACTCGCTGACTTTTCTTAAAATACTTGAGAAATACAAATCATAGCTGAATATTTTCAATTCCATGTGTATAAGCCTTTGTCTCAGATTTATTGTAAAATAAATATACATGTACAATATAAACATTCAAATATCAGAAAATATTTAATGTATGTTGAATTTCTTTCACACTGTACATAACCAACCATGCTAAACAAGACATGATAAAAACAATCCAAGTCATGGGTTGCATACAATATGCAACTTTGGTTTATTGATTACAAGTTACATAAAAGGTTCTGAAATTTTACAATACAGGTATAGTGCAATCTAAATAAGCAAATGTACTTTTACAGTGATTTCCCAAATGTTTATAACTACACAAATACTAGCATGTATGTTCCCAATAAAGTAGTCTCCTTCCAAAATGGATAAAACCAAAATAAGTTTAGTTGTGCTCACAATATTTTTCACATATCCGTTCTCTTTCAAGTGACATTTGAGTCTGCATGGATTTGCTGTGCAAAATACTGCTGCAACCATTCACTAACTCCAACCCTGAACGAACTTCATCACATTTTTCCAATACTTTGTTGTGGCACTTCCATTAACAGGGCAATTACTGTGCCCCATGGGCCCCACAAGTTCACAAGTAATTGCGATTCACACCACAGCACCTGAAGTACCATTGATGTTTAACAACCATGAATTAGCAGGACCAAGCGAACGTATCCTTCTGAGTACAAACCTCGACCACCACCTTAAAATGCAGCCATCCTTGTTCTCCTTGATGGTGTCAACCAGCTCTTTCAGACGCGACAGGTGGTACACGGCCCTGAGAAGAGACACGATTGAGAGAAAATTACTTGGTTGACTTATTATCATGGTGGAAGCCAGAAAAATCTCACCAAGTCTCAGGCGGGTTTGGCAGTGATATTTTGCAAATTTCATCAGCGAGTGGTATGTGAGAGGAAATCGGAGAACCCGGTGAAAACAGAGGGAGTAAAATGCAAAACTCCGGATATAGATTCAAGATTCCATTGCTGTATTACTAACTCCTGGTTACCTAGCAGCCAAAATCTATAATATATGCTATTACCAAATAGTCTCCCATCCAAGTAATAACCAGGCTTACCTGCTTAGCTTATAACATTCATAATCTGACATCATACTTAGAGGCGGTGCAGCCTCTATGCTGTGCGTGAGTGTGAATATAAAGATAAATTCACAATGGCGTGGAGGGGTTTTCCCAGGGACGATCAGCCCCTAGGAAGACGTCCGTGTTGAAGCTGCCCGGGGAGGGGGCCTCCAAGCCGGGGGATTCCAACTCCATGCGCGCCCTGCTCAGCAGCTCCTCCAATGAGGCTGTGCATCAAGAATCACGCATCGCACGTCACAACCACATGGGTGGCCGCTCAGTCGTCTCTGTGAGAAAAGACTGAATATGTACCTGAAAACATATGAAATGTCATCTGCTATATACAGACTATATATATACACACACACACCTAGGGATCTAAGGTCCTCTGACACGGGCTCCTCGTTGGCTACATTCGTAAGGCCAGAGATGTCCAAATCTTTGAGCCACTCTGGGTACTTTGGTCTGCTTTGCGGGCTCTGAGCGGCACCTGCTCTCTTCGTGCTGGTATCCATCTCGTGGCTGCTGGTCTGGGAGTCCACATCGCAGTCACGCAGCCAGGCCGGGTACCTGAGCTCAGGAATGCTCGTGATCCCCGACACATCCAGCTCATCCTTTTGGCTTGTCAACCACCTGGGATAGGTACTTGTCGCACAGCCGCCGTTCGGCAAGTGCTCACGCCTAGTTGCTTCACTGCTCCGTAAGTACAACAAAACATTCTTCTGGTTAGAAAAGAAATAATTTTTGGGCTTTGCCGACTCATTTAATGGCATCAGGGCCTTGTTGCTTCTCGCTGTTGAGCTCAACCGTTCAGTTGGCTTATTGCCCCTCACCAATGATGCGTCGAGGCTGTGCGCGGTGACCCCGAGAGATGACCGCTTGCCTCTGTGCGACACTGCGAGGTCTCGGTGGGCGCCAGGCGAGCGGAACAAGGACTTGGAGGAACCGTCAACTGGCGCCTCTAGGAACTGGTCCGTGGTTAGACTGACCGTCGGGCTATAAGCCATGACCGCTGCAGCGCAGCAGTGAGGCTGCACGTGCCCGAGATGAGGTCCTCCACAGGCAGCATGCCACCTGCAATGTAAGACCCACAGACATTTTACTGGTACACAATGAATTTGCTCTCCCCTAGATTCCTTGACCCCTGAACGGCAATCCTGCAATGTTGCCTTACTTTGCACCATCAGTAACTAATGATGTTATCCGTTTGTGGAGTTTGTGAGAATATGGGATAAATCAGTGCATGAGCTGTTATTGTTTAAACTTCAGATGTGTCCAGTCTAGGATCTGCAAATTTTGACACAAAGGTTGGAGGATCACTTAGATTTCACAAACTTTACAAACTCGATAATCAGTGAAGTTGCTGGAAGATGACAGGAGAAAGAAATGCATGCTCCGACCTATCTGTTCAGACCTATGCTATCCTCTCATATGCGTGTGCTTACTGTGGATAGTTTTCTCTGACATAAAATGAACTCATTAATGGAATTTGCCAAGCATCCCAGTGTGGGACTCTCACGAAAATGTATCTTTAGACCTTATTAAGGGTTTTTTTCTAGGGGAATTACATTACATTCATGATAGCATAGCATAATTGACAAGCACCCAGTACAAGCAAATAAATGGGGTTCTCCTCTCCAATTATCCCCCCTCCAGTCAACTAGCTTCGATACCTTATGAGACCTCCTTTGCCAGTAACAAGATATAGTAATAGGTTTTTACCCTTTTATCTGGCACAAAAACTGACACCTTTATACAAGGGATCATGTTTGCGATAACCACAACGCAAGTAGTCAAAATGCAAACAAGAAGACGCTAAGAATAAGAAGACGCCTTTTTGCGTCTTCTGGTCCAACACCAGTGGAGACTGGGATCTCAGAAAAGCCATCTCGGGTATGGACCAATCAAATTCAAGGACAGTGCATATTATCAGAGTTGTCTTTTTTGTTTGCATTTTGACTACTTGTGTTGTGGTTATTGCAAACATGATCCCTTGTATAAAGGTGTCAGTTTTTGTGCCAGATAAAAGGGTAAAAACCTATTACTATAGCTTCAATACCATTGCACCGCGTGCACACTCGATAGCCACTCGAGTGCAAGCACCACGGAGCGATTCCTCGCGTGGCGAGAGGCGCAACCCACCTTCATCCACACTGTGCATCCTCCTCTCCTCCGCGCGTCTCCGCTCCGCCATGCTGCGCGGCGCTGTGCTCTGCACGTATCCTGGGTGGCGGTGACGCACAGATTCCGCTCTGCTCAAAGTCCTCGATGTAGGCGTCCAGCGCACCGCTCGCCTACGAGCAGCACTGCTCTCCGCACACCACAGGGCTGCGCTAGCCCCCGCTTCCGGTCCGGAGCAGCGTGCTGCCCAGGCTGCCGCGAGGGCTTGTGTCCGTCACCGTGCTGTCGCCCGAAGGGCTGTTTGTCTCACCACCGTTGCAGTACATTTTGTACGATTTGGGATGCCTGGACCGGATGGGGCCAGGGAGAGGAATGGCTGTGGCTACAAGGTCACCACTGGTCCTGGTATGGGGGGCACCATGAGGAGCTGCTGTGTGCGGAAAGTGGGTCCGCTGTCGCAACGCGATCGCATGGGCCAGTGTCGACCACTTCGCGTTAGGTCTCTTAAGCTACTGTGGCTGTTGTCCTTTTTTCAACAAAAATTCCAGCCTTTCCCATGGTTTCCTTCATCACACCTGCAAGCTCTATGTACAATTGAAGTGTCATAAATGCACTACCTGCCTACTACTACATTATGAATGATATACATTTAAGAATTAGCTGGAGACAACTCCATGTTTAAAACACACTGTATTCAAAAGAGAAGGCTTAACATTTAACATTGGTTAACGTTTGGCATGCACACCTGCATATAAAAAAATGACCGTACTACTAATACAATGAATGCTAAATATTAAGTGGTATTACAGTAGTATGACTACTTATATTTATATATTATCGCACCTCCGAAGAGCACGGTTGGCTTTGTACGATGCGAAAGAGGTTCAACACACATACAGAATACAATACTTTCCGAGCACATTATGCGTACCGAACCTCCAAGTTCCTTACCCTACCCTGAATAAGAATGTGTGCGGAGTACAGCTCCTTTTAAAATCCATTGCTGGCTGACAGCTGTCCCATGCTATGCAGCTCCCAGGGGGAGGGGTTATTTACCATACTTCACCACGCTGGTCAGTGTGAGTTTGGTGATGGCAGGGGGCTATAGAAGTGCATTACAACCATGTACTGAATATTGCTGCACTGATGGCAGGGGGCTATAGAAGTGCATTACAACCACGTACTGAACATAGCTGCATTGGTGGCAGGGGGCTATAGAAGTTCATTACAACCACGTACTGAATATTGCTGCATGGATGGCAGGGGGCTATAGAAGTACATTACAACCACGTACTGAATATTGCTGCACTGGTGGCAGGGGGCTATAGAAGTTCATTACAACCACGTACTGAATATTGCTGAACTGGTGGCAGGGGGCTATAGAAGTGCATTACAACCACGTACTGAATATTGCTGCACTGATGGCAGGGGGCTATAGAAGTACATTACAACCACGTACTGAAAATTGCTGCACTTGTGGCAGGGGGCTATAGAAGTACATTACAACCACGTACTGAATATTGCTGCACTGATGGCAGGGGGCTATAGAAGTACATTACAACCACGTGCTGAATATTGCTGCACTGGTGGCAGGGGGCTATAGAAGTACATTACAACCACGTACTGAATATTGCTGCATTGATGGCAGGGGGCTATAGAAGTGCATTACAACCACGTACTGAATATTGCTGCACTGGTGGCAGGGGGCTATAGAAGTGCATTACAACCACGTACTGAATATTGCTGCACTGGTGGCAGGGGGCTATAGAAGTGCATTACAACCACGTACTGAATATTGCTGCACTGATGCTCGCCACGTGAGAGCCACACAGCAGGACAATGCTATACTGTACAATATTGAAATGATTCTCCTACAAATACTAAACATTATTGTCTTAACAATCAATACTACTTTTAACATGAACAATAACTAATAAATGCACGCGTAGTAATCGCCGTGCTAACCCTTAGCGTGCAATGTGAGCAGAACTTGTGTTGTAAGTCGTACCCAGTCCATTACCGCGCCACACACTCCCATTAACAAACCAACGACATTTACTGAATGTCCTCCTCCTTTACACGGCACAACCAGACAACACTTTGCACACCGAAGTGTCCAAGCCGCGTGCTGAGTGAAGCAAACCCCATTCACTCTGCGCTCAGCGTTCAACAAAGTTGAACCTGGCTCGCCCTCACGCCTGCCCATCTCTCTCCGTCTCTCACCGGAGATTATTCCATTGATCGTCTTCGCCTTGCCGTCCAGAGATCCGTGTGGATTATCCGTGAGGGTAGTTAAAGGTCGCGGTTATTCGGAGAAGTTTTTTTTATTAATTTTCCCGCCACAACCGCCGCGTCGCCAACGGCCGCTGAAGGCGATGTCCGAGACACGCGGCCTGCGCATGCGCACTGAGGGTTGAGAGAAACCTGCGGGGAGGGGCAGCGGGGGGCGGGGAAGCCGCCGCCGTTGGCCACACCCACATTCTGGCCACGCCTATATTGAACCGACGTCACGGTGACATCATTCTGGGTCGGACTTTATCGTGGGCTGGCTGTGCACGCGAGGAGCTCCTGACTTCTGACTCTGAATTCGAGAAAAAATCAAAGATTCACGATGTCTACCTTCGTCGAGATAGGTAAAGTTTAACGTTAGTGTTAGAGATGTGTGTTTGTGTTAAATGTTGAGCCTGTGGACAAAACTGCTGGGGATGTGCCAGATGTCTCCATCTAACGTTAAGGAGGTTGGAGCCTGGATAGTGCATACCAGGTGTTACAGGCTACATGATGGGAAGCAGAAGGCATTCTAGTAAAATAGGTTTTTGTTTGTACGTTAATGCTCCTCCTTTTCCTTTACCAACCCATACTCACCGGCATGGTGAAGTATGTGCAAATAACCAACACGATTCGTGCGATCGTCAAGAGGCTCTCCAGCAGGGGATTGGCAAAAGGCCGTACAGGAGCAGTTTTGTGAAAAATCATTGATTCTTTCATAATGTACATCTATGATTTATTATTATTGTTCATGTGGGTAACCTCGGCGAGGGAGGAAGCAAGGTCGGGAAGAGCAGGGGATGGGGCCGCTTTTGACCACGCCCATATTTAGGTGACGTCACGCCCTTTTGCTGTGACGTCACTATAGCAGGGAGTTATCCTTGGCTGGCTGTGCATGAGGAGCTCCCGAGTTATAACTCACAAGATCTGAGATTAGACCAAAGATTCATGATGTCCACATTTGTTGAGATAGGTAAAGTGTAATGTTCGTGCTATGACGGGGCTTTGGGCCAGTTTTAAATATTGAGATCTCGTCAGTGTTTTAATTGGACGCTCAGCAGGGTTTGAGCCAGGATAGTGCATAACAGGTCTAAAAGTGTGGTGTCGGGCTACATGGTGGGCAGCAAAGGGCAGTCCATCAAAATTGGTTGTACTATACATACTATACGTCTTCACCAACCCACATTAACCAGAGTGGTGAAATGTGGATTTGAAGCTTTCGTGACTGCAAGGATCCATACTCTTTGGTCCCTTCACCTGATGAAGGCCACTTGTTTTGTGGCCGAAACGTCGTGATTGTTGTTCATTTTATTTATTTATTTTTCCCTACGTGACTTTACCGAATAGAACCAAAGAGTACATATGTTATCTCCCGCGCAATATGGTATCTCCCTCGCAAGATGTTATCTCCCGCGCAAGATGTTATCTCTCTGACAAGATATTATCTCCCTCACAAGATGTTATCTCCCTGACACGATGTTATCTCCATGACAAGATATTATCTCCCTCGCAAGATGTTATCTCCCTCGCCTCGTATGCAGGAAGTCCGTGAGTTCGATCCAAATTGTGACGCCTGTAATATTTGGAGTTTGCGTGTCTCTCTCTCTGTCTTCTCGTGGCCGCGTGGATTATTCCCTGGGTCCTCCGGTTGTTCCTTTAACATTTAGAATCAACGTGCTTTCAGAGTTATTTGGCTGCTATAAATTTCCACGTGATGCGAATTATTTTCCACCTCGCTACCAAGCCGTGCCAGGGCAGTGCCGAGCCAGCCCCGTGTGGCTCTCAAGGCACCAAGTTATGTTTCCACTGCGGAACCCGAGCCGTGCCACGGACGTCACGTGTGACGAGCGCGTCGAGACGCATGTGGGTGGTGTAGTGCAGTAATTTTCTTTTTTTTTACTCGGGGGTACGCGGACCCCTGGGGGCTATGTGGCAATGCCCCAGGGTGTACGTGAGATAATGTATAAATATGTGAAATCATATCGGACATGAGTCATTGGTGAATAGTCATGTATGAATCGGACAATGTAAAGTAACTACGATACAATTTGTATCCACGTGGTAACCTGGAACGATATGAAAGCACTTTCTAAACTCACTGATCGTACACAATGCGGGTTTACAAGAGCAGCCAGGGAACTAATGACGTCTCGCGTGCAGAGCGTCCGTTTAATTTGTTTTTATTCGCTTGCAGTTACTAGCAGCTGGTTAGGATATACCTCTCACAAAGTGGACAATTGGTTAAAATATTGACGTTCATTATTCACACGTTGATTTCTCAGAACCACGTTGGGTCAAGGGGGGAGTGGGGGGGGCTACTCGGTTTAAACTAAATTCAACAACGAGGGGGGGCACCGGTAGCCAACAACGGCTGAGAACCACTGGTGTGATGTGCGCTGGTGTCCTTACCGTGCACTCACCGAATGTCACGCACAATGTACGCGTCATTATCCCCGCCCCTGGCCCTGCTTGGCCCCAAGCCATATTCAGACACCGCGTGAGGTTAGCGTATCCCGGTTTTTGGTTCTAGCGCAACATGGAAAACGGCCAGTGGAGAACCAGGCAATAGAAATGTGGGAGGCACTGTTGGCACGTCCATATAAAACTGCACATGTTATCCCGTGGATACAAAATGCAGGTTAAGAGGAAGAATCGAGGCACGGTGATAAAAAAAAACGTGATAACCCAGCAGGGTTTGAGCCAGGATAGTGCATAACAGGTCTAAAAGTGTGGTGTCGGGCTACATGGTGGGCAGCAAAGGGCAGTCCATCAAAATTGGTTGTACTATGCATACTATACGTCTTCACCAACCCACATTAACCAGAGTGGTGAAATGTGGATTTGAAGCTGTCGTGACTGCAAGGATCCATACTCTTTGGTTCTATTGGGTAAAGTCACGTAGGTAAAAAATAAACCAACAAAAATCACGACGTTTTGGCCACAACACAAGTGGCCTTCTTCAGGTGAAGGAACAGAACTGTCGGGACGACAGCACTTCAATTGAAATGTGGTCAAGTAACCACCATGATCTGTGTGGTCACGGGGAAGCTCTCGCAGAAGCTGACAAGCTTCCATCTTGGCAGTAATTATGTTGCCTCTTTTTTACTCTCAGCGTCTCTGCAGCGCTTGCCGCGCTCGCACTCCTCGCCCCATTCACCCCCACCCTCCCCCTCTCTGACTTATTTAACTGCCCTAACCCTGGTTTCTCTCCCACTTCAGTAAAACAGTTTCCTTGCTGTGGTTGTCACACCTGATGATGAGTGCTTGTGTTGCATTCGAAACGTCGTGATTTATTTCTATTTCTATTTTTTTTCACCTACGTGACTTTACCGAAAGAACCAAAGAGTATAGCTGACAAGCTGTCAGGGCAAAAATGACTTTGCATATTCCAACTAATATTTTTTGCCCTGGTTTGTGTCTGACCATGCTGGGCACGGCTTTGTTAAAGTGTACGATATTCAATGGGGTAAAAGTCCCCTAATGGTAACACAACTTTATACCACAGGTGTACTCACACTGGAGCAGCGTCGACATTTATGAGAAAGCGTTACACATGAGTACCATGTGCGGTTCTTTACCGACATTCCCATCCCTGCACCTGCCTCCCCTGTCCCTAATGCAATGAACCCTCTACCCCCACATTACCTATGCAGAGCTCGTGGAGAGAATGAATGAGGAGGAGGGAGCGGAGGGGCATGAGGCTCAGCCTTCAACGGTGCCGCAAGACTTTTCGACGTCATCATTTCAATCTACCCTGGCCCAGGTACGATGCGGCACAACGTGGATTTGCACTGCCTATAAATTAGCTTGGCTAATGTCAAAGATGGGAGATTCCTGGTATTTACAGATTTAGTTGTTGTTTGCATTCGCCAACTAATGGGCCCCAAAGTGTAGACATGGCTGCTCCTCATTTATAGATTTGCAGCCTTTGCAGCAGTGCGTTTTGGTGACTATACTGTGCTGATGAGTCCGAATGAGGATTACACCGGTCCACAGTTGCATATCACTGCATAACTGCTGCTGTTAGTCTGTCACATTTGCTCAACTTTATTTTGATGGTGGTTTAAGATAGCATTACCACAATGCACTTTAGAAAATACTGATGTTTTTTGTATAATGCACAGGGGCTAGATGCTTTGTGTACACATTTCTCCAGGTCTCTGGTTTCCTCCCATAGCTAAATGACACAGTGTAACTGGTATTGGCCAAACGTACCAATGCTGAAAAAATACATGCAAATTATTCAATTGGAATTAAACTAAGCAACTTCGTTCTCGACTGCAAAAAAACAGAACTTGGTAGGACCCTCCTTGAAAATAAAAATGTAAACTCATTGAGGTTTTCCTGGGTAAACAAGTACATCATCATAGCAATAAACAACTTGCATACAAATAGCAGATTAACTTATGTCCTGATACATGTATCATGAGCTTATGAATAAATATACATTTCATGCATAAGCTATTACATCTCTCATATTCGTGTGTGTGCTTGCCTTTGCGTGTAGGACACTGTCTACTTTTGCGATGGAGTCCGTCGGATCGATTTCATCCTCGCGTTCGATGATGAGGTCCATTCTCAGGACGCCATCAACAATCAGGTGAGAACGAGGAACCTACAAATAATGCTCCACCTTCCTGCACCCAGCATTATCACCCCTCCCCACGTGCAACACCACACGCCTCTAAACCTAGGTTTGACGCAGTGGTGCCAGCTCAGCTCTCTGACTGCTGAATCACCCTGCCACCTCCATACGAGTCTTTAAATCCACAGTATACATCCTTTATCAAACTGTATCGTCAACTGCAGACCACGCTAGTCAATGAACGCTAGACTCCCATCACTCAACTCGCACATCCATACCCTGAACCATACGCCTCACTGCTTTGGCGAACAACAATCAATTATCGTTACGTATCACACTCCATCCACAACTCCTCAATAAATACACCACTTTCATATTGCACACACCGACACCCAGACACAACTTACAGGATATATGTAATATCCACATTCTAACTGCCAAATGGAAAACTATTACAACAGTGCTGAAGTACCCAGTATGCATTCTCTGCAATATTGATGTTTTTGTTTATTTTGTTGCTATTGTACCCACGCACAATGGATCTATCTCCCTTGTAAAATAGCAAAGCAACTAGCTAAGTGAGACCATCCCTGTAACAAATAAGGTGAACTCAAACAGTTGATTGACAAAGAGCTGTGCAAATTTTTATTTTATTAAGGTCTGCTGAAGTGACACCGACTGAAGCAGTTCAGTGATGCTACTTTGCAGAGCCGTTCTCTGATTGATTCCCATGTGAGGCTCTACTCACTGTAAGAGTTCAAGAAGTTTCCTCACCTCTTGACTTGACTCCCACAGTGACACAACTGAGAACAATGTATAACACAGATGGTCAATTTTGTTTGACAGAAGAAGAGGACCGAATATCAGGCAAGCCTGATGAAGATGGGGCTAGATCTCGAGATTGAACCCAAGGAGGTAAGTTTCCTGCGTGTCTCTCTGCTATAGATGACAGACACTGTATACAAATAAAAAGGTGTTAGACTGTGATTGCTTCATAATATCACTGCTGGCATACATTCCTTGATTAGGAGCGCTAAAGATCCCCGCTGGAGGGTATATGGCCTACTCTTCTATGCTTGCCAGACGTCTTGAAAGAGATAGCGAATACCCATACTTTACCCCACCATGCACAATCTTAAGATGGATTAATTGTGGCTTACCCATTTATACTGGAGGGTATAACAGTCTCCACCTTAATGTGGCATGCCAGCTATTTATACTGTAGTAATAAGTGTTCGATAACTGCACGTACATTATGCAATTTGCTTTTGGGTTGTGCCACACGTTGATCGGCACGAGGTGCTAACAACACGTGACACAAGCACGAAAATCCACGCGGCCGTGGACACTCTTCCAAATGAGACCATCCTGTTCCCTTGAACTCTCACCTGGTCAAACAAAGTCTAATAAATACAACTAAATGCACTCATCTAGAGTCTGACGATGAACTTCGTGCCATCCACTAGGAGTCGGTGAGCGGACGCACCACCTTTGTGAAAGTACACGCGCCATGGAACCCACTCACCACCTATGCCGAGATTCTACACATCCAGGCAAGATTCTGATGGTCATTGTAATGATGATCAAGATGATGCCGATGATTGTGATGATGATTGTGGTGATGATTGTGATTATGATGGTGATAATGAATGTGATGACAATAATGTTTGTGAAGATTCATCATGGTTGTGATGATAATTGCGATGATCATGCATGTGATACAGAGTATGATGTTGAGGGTGATGATTGTGATGATTATAATTTATGACGTTCAACGATAATAATCGTAGCACTGACATTACGAGATATCGAGAGACGTAAATATACAAACGGATTAGAAAAACGTACATTTGGAAAAATATGCATATTAGCAACATATTGACTCTTTTTAGAAAAGTGAATGGGCTCGGGAAGGGCACGTTGCTTGAAGGGATGATGTCTGCTGGCCGAAAATGACATTGGAGTGGCAGCAGAAGGAGAGAACGTGCCCAAGATGATGTATATCATAGAGATGGCGAGATAAGATTGGCTCATGTGCGTGTGCTCATGACTGGGGATATTGGTGGGACAACTTGAAGAGTGGGTGGGATATGCAGTGGAGGCTTTTGGCATATTAATTGTTGCATTATAGGACTTGTTGTATTATAGGACTTGTTGTATTATAGGACTTGTATTATAGGACTTGTATAGAATGTTGTATTATAGGACTTGTTGTATTATAGGACTTGTTGTATTATAGGACTTGTTGTATTATAGGACTTGTTGTATTATAGGACTTGTTGTATTATAGGACTTGTTGTATTATAGGACTTGTTGTATTATAGGACTTGTATTATTATAGGACTTGTTGTATTATAGGACTTGTTGTATTATAGGACTTGTTGTATTATAGGACTTGTATTATTATAGGACTTGTTATATTATAGGACTTGTATAGAATGTTGTATTATAGGACTTGTTGTATTATAGGACTTGTTGTATTATAGGACTTGTTGTATTATAGGACTTGTATTATAGGACTTGTTGTATTATAGGACTTGTTGTATTATTGGACTTGTATTATAGGACTTGTTGTATTATAGGACTTGTTGTATTATAGGAATTGTTGTATTATAGGACTTGTATTAAAGGACTTGTATTATAGGACTTGTTGTATTATAGGACTTGTATAGAACGTTGTATTATAGGACTTGTTGTATTATAGGATTTGTTGTATTATAGGACTTGTTGTATTAAAGGACTTGTATTATAGGAGTGGTGTATTATAGGACTTGTATAGATTGCAACAACTTGGGGAGACCTTCATCCATTCGTGGACTGATTTTGGCTGATGATGATTCCATGTGCTCGAGGCAAAGGGTTTAATACATTTAAAATCAAACAGGTGCCACTCAAGGAGAGCGACCTCCCCCAGGTGTCAGGCTCAGACAGTGGGCCTCTTCACTACCTGGGAAATATTCACCACCTGAAGCCGGGAGCCGTGCCCAAACAACCGGACTATTTCACGGCACCCTACCGGCGTTCGCAGCAGGACATCTATCCTATAAAGGATCATGACGTCCTCATCCCACCGGCCGTACGCAGCCAAATCGTACGTTTGTATCAATAATGCTGTATAAAAATGCTAGAATGGGGTGGTTTTTTTGCAAAAACATGTTAATTTAATAGGGTTTTGTCGTGTTTTTATCATTTTAATTAAAGTTTTCAGCTCTGTATCGCAACTTGCGATCTCTGAGTGACATGTGGTTAGAAGTGTAAATCATTATGGTTTATTAAGAATGCCTGGATTTATGATTTAGGGGTTGTGGTAATATGTGTCCCTGTAGAGAAAGCTACCAAATTTTTGGGATGCTTAACCAGGAGACATGGTGAGCTAGCAGCCCCACCCTTTGTAAGTCCTGCCCACATTATATAACCACGTCCCCTCAATCACTCTCCCCTGCACAACAAAAGAATGAAAGACTACTGTTGATATGGTTCTTGGTGAGCAGGTATCCTGTCGAGCCAATATTGTGGGCATTTGGGGTTTTGATAGTATTGTATTCTGAATAAATTGCCTTTGTGCATGGGAAGCATGCATAAAATGTCTCCTTGAAATCTGGATATTGTACTTGCTGAAATCGGTACATATCTGCTTCAGTTTTTGGGGTGTTCTATGGACCTTTCCGAGTCGGGACTCAATAAGAGTTGTGGGCCCATTATAACTGTGTAGGCTGGTGGTGGTTGGAGAGGGGGAAACATTTCAGAGTGGAGTGAGTCAATAATAGCTTACCCACCCAGCCCTATGTTTCATGCATGTTATGTTTGTCATGTGTGTCATGTGTGCTCACACAGGTCCACTACATGCTGCAAAACCCCATGCCACAAGACAGCACGAACATATTAAATATCAACCAAATGATTGAAAATGGCTGCTATACTGCAGCCTATCCACTGCATGACGTAAGTTGTTGGGGGGGTAGGGGGTGGAGGGCACACTGACACCCTACGGGAGGCCCATGTACGACACCTGAATTGCACACCTGTATAGGACGCTATAGCATAGTCTAAAGCTTACCACATACTTAACATTAGTGTCCCACAGAGATGCGCCGCATAGGTGTCCAGGTTCCCCAGCTCACTAAACACACCTCTGATTTGCATGGTTGGCTACATACGGTGCAAAAGAAGTTCAATATCCATGCATTGGAAAGGACTCCACGAGCACTCTAGAGAGCCATTCTCAAGGGTATTTGGTCGACTATTTCACGTGGGACAGAAGTCTTTGGAAGAATTAGAAGTACCCACACTTCATCCCACAACACGTGAACAACCAATAGATTAACTGTGGGTGCACCCATTTACACTGCTTGCTGGGAAGAAGCAGCGTGATTAAGAAACGTGGTCATTGTTTTAACTGTCGTTCCCATGAAATCAAATGGGCGACCTCTAACTTTGCAAGTCCAGTGCAGTGTGCAACACCATTACACCACAGCAGCGCCACGGCAGAGTTTTGGGGGGGTGGAGCTGGTAATTTGTGAATGTCCATGCAGTGTTTGTGACTAACAATTGCTTTCCCCATGTCAGAGTGAGTCTGTTCATCCCACCAAAAACCCGAACACGCTGGGCGACCGCAACACGCTGCGACGGGAGTGGGCGAGAGCCGGGCGCTCTTTCAAGGAGCAGCCTCTTGACCTTGTGCGGTAAGTTCATGCCCTATCCACTGCTGGATGAAGACTTCCCCAAGCCTTCGCCATCTCTCCCAGTCTCCTGATGCAACGATCCATGTGGCTCCTGCACACATGCTGATTTCATTACTTAAATCTCTGTGGTGCACATCCTCTCAGACGCATTCCTTCTCTTGACTGCCACATCATTCTTAGTCTCGACCACAGGCCATCGTACCTCTTAGGGACTTGCCCTGTCCAGAAAGGTCCTAAGGCTGGACTTGAATGCTAGCTGGGAGTTGATAGCACAGACGGCTGGGGAAATGGAGTTCCAGAATAGCATTTGCCCATGCCTTCCCTGCTCTTCACATTTCCCTCCAGCCCATGGTCCTTGCTTACATATTCGATAGCTACACCACTGGTGCCATGTGCGGTTGGTGATGTTTGCGCTGTGTGTGCGAGTGATGTTGTCGGCACAGGTCATACTTCGGGGAGCAAGTGGGGCTCTATTTTGCATGGCTCGGCTTCTACACAAAGATGCTGATCTTCGCTGCAATCGTCGGCCTGATCTCCTTTTTCTTTGGAGTATTCAGCAATGACCGTGACATCACTAGGTACTGGCCCGACACATGCATACAGACAAATGCATACAAACACACATACACTCATGTGTCAGATGTAGAACTCACACAGATCTCCTGTATAGCAATACAGACTGAAGAATGAGTATCAGCAAGCACCTACTAAGGCTATACACAAGTACATATACACGTAAAGTACATATAGACATACATGTACACTTATATACAATCCCATGGGATGCTGCCATGGTGTAATAGTTACATTTCTAGAATTGCAGTTTATAGATTTCCAGTGCGATCACCTGGCATGGCGGCTGAAATAATGGCTAGGTTTCTTCAATTATCCCACATACGCTCAGCAGTATAAACGGAGACACCGCAGTTAGATGATTGGCAGTTCAGATGTGATGGGGTAAAATGTGGGTACTCCCACCGTGTCCAAGACGTCTGGCCATCATGGACGAGTAGGCCAAATATCATCTCGAGGGGCAATCTAGAGCATTCTTTAGTGGAGGACCTTCCACCAGCAGTGGCATGAGCAAGCAATTTCAGGGCCACATCTTTAACATTTCACTATTAAAGTACATATGCACATATATACAATCTCATACAGTTTATATACATATACAGTACAAATATAGTACATTCAATATATTGTATATGTATATATGTTCCAAATGTCTCTGTTTCTAAAAGTAAATCCAAAAAATCAAGCCTAGCTACAATATTTCGGACAATCCAGGGAAAATTAAACATTGTTTTGGATTGCTCAGAAAACATGACATCGCCCATTGTGACGTCACTCACGACGACACATATCACGTGGCATCGGGTTTCGTCACTCTTGTTCACATGATTATATTGTACATTCTTACGAATTGTAAATAATCCGAAAATCAAAAGCAAAAAATATTCAAATCCAAAATGTTTAAATGTGAAACGTATCCTTATAATACGACTTACACACATAGACTCTGTGGAGCTGCATGACGGACAGCGGGGAGCAAGTGCAGGAAATACATTGCTGTACTCTGTGTCTGGAGTCTTCGCTTCCCATATACAACCCGTACTGACCAGTGTGGGATGACTAGAATTAAATAGCCCTCATGACCCACGAGGTGTGGGGAGGCTCTCAGCCAGAAGTGGATTGATAAAAGGGCTGTAAACACCCCTGGAAATCAATACATAGAGATGTTACACCACTGATATCAACGAAAATTATAATTAAACATCAGGAAATACATTTTACTTTGGAAAATGCTCGACGTTGGAACCCATAATTTAGTCTGACTTTGTTTAAAGGGAGGGTATGACACATTCAAAGGTGGCATGACCTTTAGGCAAATTATATTTCTCATCCAAGTGTATTATGCCCATTAGTGTGTTTATGTTCGTGCGTGTCTATGTGTGCAGTGGAGAAATATGCAACAACACCATCGGAGGATCCCTGGTCATGTGTCCCCAGTGTGACCAAAAATGCACCTTTTGGAGGCTAAATGATACCTGCGAGACTGCGAAGGTATCACACAAATACACCATCGATGTTCCCTCTAAATAAGGATACTTATTAGTTATTGGTGCTGTGCATCATTATCACAAAGCCAACTCACGTTGCTGAGATTGTATCATTAACATTAACCATGATCACTAGATTGCAGCACATCATGCTAAACACTATGCTGCCATTCGTGTGGGTGTTAAAAAAATATTATACTAATAATACACGTGTGATCATTTTGAAGGTAGTTAGTTATAGTTTTAGCAAATAGGGTATTTTAATGGACTAAGTCGATCGTTAGACAAATACATGAAAATGAATGCATCGTCACATCCCAGCGGGAGTGCAAAAGTTACTTTGAGTAAATCCGACACGATGTATTTCATGAGTATTTCTCCACGATCAATACAAGTGGACAAAGTATTTTGAAATCTGAATTTCAGTGCTAATTAGTTGACATGTCATGCCGAAATAATGATTATTCACTTTAAAGTGTCTGAAATGTATGTCCACAATCATGGAACTGCCCATTGCTTATTTTGCTCTTTCTGTCACATTTATACAGATTTGTTTGATATATGAATAGCGCTATAATATCAGACATTGTAGAGCATTGTCATCTCCACAATTTAATGGATGTTTCATGAGTGATTAATCTATTTTAACTTAAAAATCAATCGATGCATCGTTACTTTCCTGCTGTTGATATTGAAAAGACGTGGATGCTAAGATTTAAGGTTTAATTGTGACTAACACCTCTGATTGTGCCGTTGCAGACCTCACACATGTATGAAAATCCGGTCACCATATTCTTCGCAGTTTTCATGGGACTTTGGGGTAAGTGATTCTAAGCATTGGCACACATTGTCCAGACACAGTGACAAGTATCAACATGTTTGCAATGATGATGAGCACATTTGGCCACATACAGTGTTAAAGAAGTTCAACATACATACGTACAACCATATACAGTACCATCATGTCTTGCAATGTTCGTATGCAGTGATCCTGACAGTCCTATTATGAACCCACTGCTCAATGAGGGCACATTTGGACCATGACTTGTACACATTGTCCTACTCTTACGAATGATAACCGATAATCTTTAATGTCCACTGTGAAGCAGATGGTGTGTATTTTTGTGTAATTAATACACCGGCAATATTAATCAGGGCAGCCACATAATTTGAACCACGAACCTCTGCAACAAGCAACGAATGCGCTACCCCAAGGCGATTCCATGAAAAATACAAAGTGGCCAGGTGGCTCAGAGTTCAGAGTGCTGCGTTGCCGCCGCTGAGATTCTGTGTTGAAATGAAAGTGGCCACCTGCGATTAAACAAGTTTTTCAATTATAGCGAGATGATGGTCTCAACTCAATCACCGATATCTGCACAACAAATACAAAAAATCCATAATGTTGAAGTTGCTTCTGTACTTAATTTGGCTACATTCCAGCTCTGAGAATAAAAATGTTAGCTTGACTATCACGTAACAAACGCTCCTCTCCGTGGCAAAGCAGTTGGGAAAGAGCTACCCCTACTATGTGGATCAGAGATCACAGAGGTAGCTCTGTGACATTCGCTTTTGTGTAACGTTTTGTAACACGAAGAGCAGCACTGCTCTGTTATAGATCCAAAAGAAATCTCAATCTCATGCCATGCCACTCAGTGCAAGTGGGATAAAATTGTGGCAATGTACCAAAAAAAGCCAATAAAGGTATTTTTGAAAGAAAAAGAAAGTACTAATGAAGTTACTTTGAACATTACATTTAACAGACTACATTAGGTAACTTTTGAACCCTTGAGCAATCGATAGTCAAATTACTTTTCAAAGTAAATCCTCCCCGTGTGGTGTGTCGCAACAGCCACGGTGTTCCTGGAATTTTGGAAGCGTCGCCAGGCATCGCTCGCGTACCGCTGGGATCTGACGGCAGCGGCGGAGGAAGGAGACCCCATCCGGCCCGAGTACCTGGCTCGCTGCACGACCACGAAATGTAACATCATCACCATGGTAATGCTTTTTGCTGTCACCACGGGGACTACCTCATGGCACAAACACACCTCTGTTTTGTAATGTTGCATGTGTAACTGTTCACTGTTTTCCTAGTTTTTCTTCTAACATATTTGTTGGCCTTTGGTCAATTGTGTTTTCCTCCCAATATTATCCCGATTGTCCTATCGGCATCGTTATGAAACAATGTCCATTTGGAACTCTATGTTATGGAAAGGTTTGCTGAAGCAGATGTTACATAATTACTTATAAGATCCCTTCAAGTGAACACACACTAGAGGGTGGCCCTTTCGCATCAGCCCTGCTACAAAGAAATGTTCATGATGGTCAAACTAATCTTTTTTTATTCTGAAAGGTGAAATTTGTCCAAATTAAGAAAAGAAACAAATGTAATATTGGTGACCAGGCTGATCGGCTTACTACTTGGTTTAATTGGTGGCAGCTGCCTGGATTCAAGCCAATGAATCTCAGCGCTGCCAGCTCAACTCTCAGACATCAGAACCATCAAATCCATTCCTTTATATCATCGCATGCTTAACTAGTAGTGGGGAAAACAAATAATGGTTCATCAGTCAACCTTAACGGCTCACACTAACATTGGTCACTCCTACAGACTAAACTATATACAAATGCTTTTCCGTCTATGTCCGTGCATTGTGAGTGCAGGAGGAGGAGCCTCATATGCCTAAGAGGATACTGAGGTTCCGTTACTGCCTCTCTGGGATCATGGTGTTGTTCTGGGTGAGTCCGCCAACTCAACAGCAACATTGAACCCCTTCTCCTGATCCAGTGAGCTATGGCCAAGTCACCTGCTATGTGCCTCATCTTGGAGGCGAAGCAGGTTTTGAGCCTGGGTACTGCACGAATCGGTAACCATCATGCACAAAATGGACTGTAGGCTGCTGCAGAGCTACCTTGTGGCCAACAGAGAACTGCATTCTCATGCTTCCATCCTTTACCAACCTGTACTGGTGTGCATGGTGAAGTATGGGAAAATAACCCTGACAACCTGCACAGGTTTGGGGAGGCCACCATCCAGCAGTGGATTCATATACGGGTTATACACATATATATATTTTTACTTGACCCAATCCCAACCTCCACACGCTGCTCCCCCAGTCAGAATCGCTCTCAAACTATGTTGTTCCTCCTGTGTGATCCATTGAGTGATTACAAGTGGGGGTATAGATACATGCATAATCATATAACTTACAGCCCTTTGTCAATCCAATCACCTGAAATATCTACTGCTGCCCCAAGGCAATGAATACCTCATGAGCCATATCATGTTATCCACCTGCTCCTGTCAACCTCGATTTGGGTTTCTCGAGACTAGTCCTCGGCCTTAAGGCCAGATGGAAAAGATTTCCTCAGCTCCTTGGCCTTGAGTGTGTGGCCTCAGTCCGAGGAGTTTTACTAGAGGTACCGACCTTGACACTGGCCTCATACTAGCGCACCCAACCTTGAGTGACCTTGACACTGATTGTGGCCTAAAAAGCTGCCGCCTTGGCCTCACCTTGGCCCTGTGGCTTTTGGTCTCAACTTCACATCTGAACGTGGCTCGAGGTCAAGCAGGGCCAGGGATAGTAATTCCTTTCATAACCTTGCATCATTTTCTACAATTGACCACGTGACGTTACCATTACACGTTCATTGTGTGTGATGTTAGCGAAACAGCTCAGGTTTTGTTTAACATGTAGGCTTTTCGCGACCAATATCATCCATAATATTTTTTTTGGATTAGATCGCGTAAATATGTGTCATTAAACCCACCACCACCCGACAAAGCCAATTAGTAAAGTTGTTCACGTAAACAGAACATGCCAATTCGTTACTAGTATAGCAAATTCACAATATCTACAATCTGAGTACGACGTTTTGCCAGTCATTTGGTTCTGCTGTAGACAAACGAACTGGCACCTCCTGAGCCACACCAGGCTAGCTCGGCACAGCTAACTCACGGCTTGGTTATATAGTGGAAAAGAGCTACAAGACTGTAAATCTCACCCACCTCTGTGTTTCTTGTGTTACTGGCAGATCCTCCTGATTCTTGCTGCAATTTTGGGTGTGGTTGTTTACCGCCTGTCCATCTTTGGCATACTCTCCTCGAGTATCCCCAATCATGTGACCAAGATCAAGGTGATCGGTGCCCTACTCACACCTGATATGGTTACCACCATCACGGCCTCCATCCTCAACATCGTAATCATATTACTACTCAACAAAGGTTACGACAAGCTGGCCCTCGTCCTCACTGATCTGGGTAGGTGTCATCACCATCACGGTTTGCATATGTTTATTTTATTATACGCCACAAGAGAACACATGTAAATTTGAAGCTTGGATAAATGTTGTGCATGGTAAATAATGTCGCTGTAAAAATGTCATCATGATTTTAACCTTGCACCATGGGGCCATGAATAGCAGCATCAGTGCATCATCCAGTCACTTGTTCAACTACTGCCTGTTTTTGTCAGAACTCTCTTAAATTTTTCCTCCAGTTTCATTCCGATTGGGCTATCAGAATCGTGTCTTGAGATGAAGTATCCAATGGGATCTCTTGTAGACCAGTGCAACCCTTAATGTCATGAAATGGCCCTAGAAGTGAATATCACTGAGCTACCTCTGAGACCCTTCATTCAAGTGAACTCTGGTTCACACATTAGGGGGAAGCACTTTTCAATCCACACTACTACGGAATATAATGTTAATCTCGTAACAGTCAAATTGCTCATTCTCACAACTAGAATTTCACCAAATTAAGTGATGAACCAAATGGTGTATGTTACAAATGTATATGCCATCATTAGTAACCGTCCTGAAGCCATCAATTCACTGCACTTGAGAACACATGTTACCAGAGGCCGCTGCCTGGATTTAAACCCAGGATCTCAATGGTGCCAACTTAGCACTCTGATTTCACCTCTCGATCCATTGAATCACTGAATGTAATTGTGGGCTGACCCTCACTGCTGCATTGCTACCTTCTAGTCAGCTGTCAGCTATCTGCTTGTGTTGCTCATGTTGCCAGCTACTGAGCCCTTTATTAGTAATTTATCCTGCTGAAGCCTGCACCCCCTCTGAAAGGTGACCCATGATAATTACTAAGATACACCTTATAGATATTTGAGAATCAAGTGCACTGGCTTTCAGACATCATACGGACAGTGTAAATGGCTTAATTGCAAATGGAGACTGAAGGACACTCCACAGGGCGAATGTGGTGAACAACACCTGGTAAACAACTTGTGCACTGTCACTCATTCCCCAGCAACATCTTTGAAATTAACTTTTGATCTTCAAATTCATTTTAATGGATATCAAAGCACGTTACATTGTGAAATGTTGCTATTCCTCAATGCGGCATCATTATCAGTGGCTTCTCGTAGCCTGTGTGCCAGAAACTATGAAAGTAACATCAAAACTGATTGCCCTGTTTGATGTTTGTGTCCATGTGTGCCTTTGTATCACACCCACAGAGATGCCCAAGACGCAAGGAGAATATGAGTATCGGCTGACGTTCAAGAAATTCTTATTTCAGTTCGTCAACTTCTACTCGGCGTCTTTCTACATTGCATTTTTCAAGGGGAAATTCATCGGCTTCCCCGGAAGCTACACTTACTTTGGAAAATGGAGAATCGAGGAGGTGTGTAGATCTGAGGGGTTGGCCCCTCTGTTTTCTATGCTGTTTGTACAACATTTTTATGTTTTACTTTTGTAGTTGATATTTTTCCCAACAATTGTCTTCACACCGTGCTGTTGGTGAAATGTCGAAATAAGGACTCTTTCTTTTGGAACTCTAAAAGGCCTCATTGTCTTCACACCTGGTCACCAGCTCTAGCATTAACACAGTCTCCGGAGTAAAACAGTTTTCGAAACCAGACTTGAGAGAGCACGAGGTCACCACGAGCAGAACACGTGTTAGACTGATGCAATTGGTAACCCAGTTAACTTGAGGGTGTTAGTTTATCACATATTTTGCAAGTAGTACCCTTGTGGTCTCTCATTGGACATTTTCAATTATATACCGTATTTATCAAACGCCATTTATTTAAAATTATATATTTGATCATCCTTAAAAATGTACAGTATTTCAGCCCCCCTCAAGGATATGTTTAGCCACTACCTATGACTCACTGTGGCGCAGTGGAGCACGTTGTGTTAGAGAACGGCCCCGTAATATGATATCAAGAACGAATTCTGGAGTAAGGAATTAAGCAGCATTGCGTTGTGCACACGTTAAATCAATGTCATTAAGACAGTGTTAATGACACGTAGTTTAACATTTACATAATTGCCATTCAGAGTCACCCTGAGTATTTGCAGTCACTCTATGCTCGGAAGAAAGTCCATTGCCCAAAATGTGCACCTGTTGCTCATGTTTCTGTTTGAAGGCAGACTTGTTGACACATGAGATGATTATAATGAGTACATTTGGTGTTATATTAAGGTGCCTACTTCTCCTGCTGCAGATTTGTAGGAAATCGTCACGAGGGCGATTCATTGATTGATATCCTCTCAAAAACAATACACATAAAGGATAAAGAATACAGCTTATTATTTAAGTGCCTCTGTGTTTTCTACCAACTTAATTTCATGTTTTACGATTATTATATTTACTAGACGATGCTCTGCAATTAAACTCACCTGATACTAAACACCAACTGCAGTATGCATGTTGTGTGTTGAACTTATTTTGCACCGTACACAGCCTGCATCGGATGTGTGGGGGAAGGACAACAAACAAAACATTATCAGATGCGCCACCATTTTCTTTATTTAAAATACATGAGGGGGAGGGGGAAAGTGTTTCTTATAATCTGGAGAATATTGATATTCTTAATCACTGTCCCCTCTAACATATGGAGCCGTCAGTTTTGCAGTGTGCAATTGACTGAAGAGAAGAATGTGAGAGGATCATTAGAAATGATGTGTGGTATCCATATATGTATTACCCAATATTTCATATCTTCAGTGTTTAACCTGAATCTATTCTCCACCTCATCCCCCCTCCAGTGTCCCCCAAACGGCTGTCTCTTTGAACTGACTTCTCAACTCACTGTCATCATGGTAGTGAAGCAGATGGTTGGCAATTTTCAGGAGGTCATCATCCCGTAAGTATCGCATGAACACATGATAGCTGTGAAGTCTGATTACGGCGTTTCCTCGTGTAACGCGGTAGATGCGTTCCTGAAAATTTCCGCGTGAAGTAAAAACGCGCAAAGGAAGGAATTACTAAGTTAATCACATTAGCACAGTAAAATCAACCTGCAGTCATCCCATGGTGGGATAAATAACTCAGGCTAGGCTGCCGTGTTACTGTATCATTCGGCATGCTTTATCAAACTGCCCAGCCGCGCAACTCAAGACAGTCGTTCATCGTCGACTGCTCAGGAAAGCATTATAATGGCCGCATTCGGCGTTTTAACAGTGTGCATTCCACATTATAATGGACACGTTCCACGTTGTGTGAAAAGTTTTCCCAAATATAGGAACCATGTTACAATGAAAATGTGTTGTGTGAAAACGCATTCAGCGAAAAGTCCTGTCGACAGCTTGTTAGCAGTGTGCACTGGTTAAGCAGTGAACACCAGTCAACTGGACAAAGTTCACCTCGTTAGTATCATGCGATATTCCGATCAGACGCTTCGTACATAGTTTCATAATATTAGACAAGCAACTCCCATGACTGAAAGAGTGTAGTGGATTGACAACGGGCTAAATGAAAAACAGCTACTACTTAGGTTTTAGCAGTTGTTTTGTACAGCTCTCTGACATGTTTTGTGTCATCGCATATTGTTTGGCATGTCTTGACGTTTCGCTCCACGTGCTTGGGATATTCACATGATACAACCTGAAAACGCAGTGGAAAGCTATGAAATAGCAAACCTAGAGTTGATGAACAAATGGATATGCACGTGTGTAAGGGTGTCTCTGTGTCTCCACATGCGTACCTCCCCCCTCAATTCCCCAGATGGTTCAGCAATTGGTGGGCCCAGCGTCGGGCCAAGCTAAGGCCTGAGGCTGTCTACACGCGCTGGGAGCAAGACATGGACCTACAGCCCCAGAGCCCACTTGGACTCTTTGATGAATACCTCGAGATGGGTACAATGAGCTCAGAGGATCACACTACGGAGTCAACGCGTTTTACTTTATTATTAAAAAAAACACACAATTGGGTATCATTTGACTATATAGGCACGTGTGTACGGCCCCTGTGTATCTGTCGGACATTGTTGTGGGAGGGAAATTACCCACACTTCGGGTTGTTGAAGGCAGGGAGCACAGATGTAAGAGCTTAGATGTACAATACAACAATGTAATTTGCTGCACTGTCCTCTGCTGCTCACAACCCCACAATAACTATTGCATGGTCACCCATCCAACCAATTTTCAGGCTCAGCTCTCCTTAACTTCTGGGATCTGATTAAATCTGACGCATACTGGGTGATTTGGCCATAGGCACCAATCTATGGATATACTGTAACACAATTGTCTTTGAGCATGCGCGTATGTGCATATGTACGGAGTTAAGTTTTAGAAACAATAGGAGCACATAATTGCTCCTCTTGTCTGCTAACCAATGCAGCTACATTGGTCAGCTTGGGTTGACGTTTCTCCCCCTTACTATTTATTTAAAACTCTTGTGCATCATGTCCACTGTGGTTAACTGCTGTGATTTGTTGGCATTTCAGCCACAGTGCATATGCCTAAAAATGTGTGGTACGGTTAATGGAGTCCTCAATACAGGATGTGATCTAGTTATTATAGCCACCTAGTGGTGGAAAATGGTGCGAAAGAAACCCAGGTGAACCAGAGCTGAGCATTAAAGATGGTAGTGGCTGGTCGCATCTCAGTGGCCAATGTAATGGACACGATAATTTTGTGAACAAATTATACGAAAATGTGATCATATTTTGGGGTCTCGTTTGACTAAAACACATTCAATGCATTGAAAACATGTTTTGTTTGCTTAAAGTAATCACAACATAACAGCATTAAGAGTGTGTGTCTATATCCTGTTTCACTCATTATCCTATCCTTGCCCCCCTACCCATTCTCAAAATATACCCCAGTTATCCAATTCGGGTTTGTCACTCTCTTCGTGGCATCATTTCCACTTGCGCCATTGCTCGCACTGCTGAACAACATCATCGAAGTGCGGGTCGACGCGTGGAAGCTCGTAACGAAGATGAGGAGGCCTGTGGTTTCGCGAGCAAGAGGAATTGGAGCCTGGGCCGACATTCTGAGTTTCATTGCCACCCTCTCTGTAATCACCAATGTAAGTCGCCAGATTGTCCGCTCGCTTTCTCGCTCAGTATCCCATCTTATGAGTGACATAACATGTCATGTTAGCCGTGTGGGTTCTTTTTACCATACTTCACCATTCTGGTCATGGCAGGTTTGAGAAGAGGTGTAGTGGGGGACCAGGAGCGGTTCGGGTATCACTCGTCACTGATGTTAGTCGTAGCTGGAAGTCAATTGCATGTGTGCTGAATTCAAAGTGCAGTGCACGAATCACTGCACCACCGCTCCTATCCACTCTCTCCCAAAATCGCAAAAGGTAAAGCCTTGCAATTGCTTGCTCATGTCACTGCTGGCAGACGGGCCTCAACTAAAGGTAGCTCTAGAGAACCCCTCTACACGGTATTTGGCCTACTCTTCCATGATGACCAGACATGTTGTAAGATGTGGAATTACCTGTGCTAAAACAGTGATGAACCCATTTATATTGCTAATTGGACAGAGGTGGGGGAGATTTAAGAAAATGATCCATTGCTTCAACTGTTGTGTCAGGAGACTGAACTGACGACTGCCAGATTGCAAGTCCTTATATGGTAACCATTTCACTCTGGCAGCAACCCCCCAAATTGTATTTGTGAAAATTAATGTAATTGCCAAGGTAAGATGTTCAGAAGCCTTGGTCAAATCATTGCATGCTAAGTGACCGCTATCGCTGTGCCTCCGTATGCTAATTCCACAGTCATGCATCTTGGCGTTCACAACGGACATCATCCCACGCCTGGTGTATTATTATGGATACTCAGCAGAGTATGGCACAGGTTCGCCTACAATGCATGGGTACACGGAGGACAGCTTTTCAATTTTCAAGATCAGCGACTTCAAGGAGCAAAATTATCCCAACATCCTGCCAGCCTGGTTTGATCCGGCAATCCACACAACCTGCAGGTTTGTGCCATTCAGTGTCATGCCCAGCTATCGGGGGTGCCGTCCCTGCGAATGTGATGCACTGATGTCTGGGTGTGTTGTCCAGGTAGATGCGACATCCTTCTGGGTGTGGCGTCCTCCTGGCTCCGCCCCTTCCTGATTAGGCTCGTTCTCTTCCTCTTTTCACTCCGTGACTTTCCTTTTAAGACCCACACTTCCCCTAGGCCTCACCTCTGTTTATGCCCTGCCCCTTACCGTGGACACAGGGTTTGGCTTAGTTGGGTAGTAAGGGGTTGTGGTAGGGTTGGGGGAAGAGTGTGCATGGTGGGTGGGGACAGTAAAGGGGGTGGGGGGGGAATTGGAGGGGGGGAGCAGTGGGTACGGGTGGGGTGACTTCACAACCAAAGTCCCACTTAGAGAAATATAATAATAGATTGATATAAATTCTAGCTCATTGTTACCTTGCTAAAGAGTAATGTTATTTATTTATCTATCGATCCACGACTGCTTAATTGAGTCTCAAGATCCCTTTTCAGGAAGACCGTGCATTGGGATTCCAGTTTAAGGTGGTCTTATGCATGTGGGATGCAATAAGAGGTCCTGGAGAACCCATGATAATGAAATGAAGCTTAAAGGTTCACACAGACATGAAACCACTTGCTCTACAGCCATCTTCTGGTCATCTCAGCACAGATAGTTAAGAAATTGATGCGATCTACCAACCCTTTTCTCTAACGTTTTTGAATTGCTGGCATACACAACTATAATCAATATAACCATATTGATCGATATTTAATATAACCTTACTTGACTATGATCAAATCACCACGAATACAGCTGATCTTAGATTCCGGAAGTCAAGCCGGCTTGAGCCTTGTTCGTGGTTAGATTGATGATCACCATGCACAATGCAGGTGCAGTAGGCGACTGTGGAGCTAGGTTGTCAGCAGTGGGTAGTTCAGCAAAATTAACAGTTGTGCTATATTGCTCTCCCATTATCTGTACTCCCTGCCTTCACCAACCTGGCATGGACCAGCGTGAACCATTGTCAAAAGAGCCCCCACAAGCTGCATGTTGTGGGAAGGCCCTCTTTCAGAAGCGGATTTTTTTAAGGGCTGTGAACGCATATACCATTTGTGCACAACCATACTTGTTCAATTTAGCGCCAACTCTACTTTCGAGGCACTTTGCTCAATATAGTCCATGCGTGCTTGTGGTTGTACGTGTGTAGGTATCCAGGTTATCGCTACCCGCCGGATCATCCCCAAGCCTACTCTGTCACCAAGCAGTACTGGCAAGTACTGACGGCAAAGCTGGCCTTCGTCATTGCCATGCAGGTACACATCAACATGCACACACACACACACATTCATAAACCCATTGAAAGATAAAGGTACAGCCCTCCAATTACTTGCTCATGTCACTGATGGCAAAAGCGCTCCTGCTATAGGGAGCTCAAGAGAGACCCTTAAGATGTGTTTTTACTGCTCTTCCACACTTGTCAGACGTCTTGGGAAGATGTGGAAGTTCCCACACTGGACAGCACCAAACTCAGCCGACCAATTGACTGGATGTATTCCATTTACACTGCTAGGTGGATAGAGGCAGTGGAATGTAAAAAAAAAACTTTCACCATTGTTTACACTGCCACGACCAAAGATCAATTCACACCCGTGACCTCTGGATTGCAAGTCTAGTGTGCAAAGCCTTACACTACTGCACCATCGTATAGACTCATCTGTGAGCAGTTGTTAAGGTCAGCAGAGCAAACCGTGATCATTGTCAATGGGTCATTACAGATAATGTCAGTAATGCTATTACACCTCACAATTGCACAGTATTTCTGAGATCACAAATAATAGTGGTAATACAATACTCACTTTCATCATGCAGCAGACGATTCATGTTGTTGATGCAATTTGTCACACATTAGCATGTGTGCGTGTGGGTGGGAAGGGGAGCGGCTGCGTTGTTGTTTGTGAACTGCGCTACCAATCCTGTGTAACCGGAGTACTATTTCTGGCCACAGCCAACAACAGTGGAAAATATTAGAACCAGTGTTGAGCTTCCCTTAAGTTGATTCTGTCTTAAAATGAGTACTTGATGAAGTGTGTGAAAATCATCACTGGCGAGATAAAGGTGCACACCACCCCCACAGGCACTGTGCCACCCTTCATAGATGCACTTGTCTCAGTCTGTGAAAGGCTACACAGGGAATCTTTGTAGTGGTGACATGGCTGAGTGTGTTTGCTGATTGTTGCGGTAATTTGCGGCTGCCCAGGTGAATACGGTGGGTGCATTAACTGCACATCATAAATGTTGCCTGCTGCATAGTGAACGTAAAAAACCCCATTAAGTAATTAAAAAAAAGTGCCTCGGTATAATTTGCCAAATGTTCAAAAATTACTCAAATGACTTAATTTAATTTGGGAAAAACGACGTAACAATATAATATGCCTAGGCTGCAGGTCCCCGGAATAGTTGACCTGAGATGTAAAGCACTTTGAGATGCTGCCATATTATATTTAGTAAGCACCCTTTACATGCATATCCTGAAACTGAAAATCCTTTACCTGTGTGTGGACGTGTGCAGCACGTGGTGTTACTCACGAAGGCCTGCATTGCATACATCATCCCGGACACGCCATCCCATGTGCGCGCCTGCATGCGCCGCGAGCGCTTCGTCGTACAGACGATTCTGCAGCAGGCAGAGCTGGGCCGTCTCCGTAACACCCTCCTCACCGATGCCCCCAGCTCACCGCCATCGCCTCAATTCCACATTGAGGATGAGCAGGCAGAGATGGGCCTGCTTCGCTGCTCGCTGCATAAGGAGTCTCCTGGCGTATCGCACCCACCCCAGCGGTGCCACATGGAGAATGAGCAGGCAGAGAAGACTGGTGATGATTCACTGCTGAAGGGATCCGAGGAGGAATCAAGCAGCGAGGATTCGTCAACTGTCTTCTACAGCGTATAAATCTACTCTGACTTTTAAAGGAGGCTGCTATCCTAACTCTGTTTGCACGTGGACAAGGACATTGCTGTCGAGGACTATCTGTATATATATATTAATAAATAGTTTATGATTTAACATGTCTCAATCATCTCATGTCTTTTCATACGAATCACGATGTGAATGAGGAAAACTAGAAATTATTGTTATTTTGTATATATTTTTAATTTTGGTTTAACACGTAGGCTTTCGGGCCCAATATCATCCATAGAGGTGTTTTTTGGGTTAGATCGCGTACATATTTAAACGTGTCGTTAAAACCCGCCACCACTCGACACAGCCAACTAGTAAGGGTTGTCACGGAAACAGAACAAGCCAATTCGTCACTGGTACTTTGGAGAGCCAAGCCACAACATTTACAATCGGAGTACGACGTTTTGCCAGTAATTACAACTAGCTTCATCAGGCGACAGCCAGATTTGTGACACTCTCGCACAAAGTGGGGGGGGGGGGGAGATTACCGAGTCAACGTACATTATGCATGTGCATTATGAGAGCCCTTTGATCTTGTCCTTCCTGTCTATTGTGTATTAAAATAGCCGTACCAATGGTAATCCCTATTGAAGTATGCTGCCCTTTATAGGCATGCATTTAAATAATGTATTATTTGTTGGCACCCGTGTTCAACAGTAACAGAGCACACGTGCCAACAAGGACACTCAGTTGATTTTAATGTTGAAGTTCTGTGCAAAACTAGCTACTGCTGGCCAAGAATAATTCGAGAATCTTTCGAAATTGAAAGAAAAATTTACAGTTCGGATAGCTACCGCCTTTGTGCTGTGTGGAAGCGACTCATCAAATAGTACATTAGATGAAACTCCGAGTACCCACTCAGGAGGTATAGTGGTAAAGCAGTGGAGGAAAAAAAAAGCAAATTTTTAAATTTGCCCTTGTTGAATGATAGAGTCGATACACACAGCAAGCGAGATTAAGAAAGCGCATCAGAAGAAATAACGGAGGTGAGAGAGAGAAGACAATTGCCTGCTGGAGAAGAAAAGGCATTCCTACCGAGGGAGACAAGTTGAGAAAGATTTTGATCATGGGAACCGGTGGCGTGGCTCGATCTTCCCTATGTGCGCAACACGCTACCGAAAGAAAACAGAAAATCCTATTCAAAGGCTAAAATAAGCTCCATTTTTTGTATAATAGCCCGATAAACAATAACCCCATACATAGACTGAGGAAGAAAGGGAAGAGCCTGAACAAAGGGGAGGAGATTACGACGGAGATGGGTTGGAGGTGGAGAGAAGGGGAGAGGGGAGGTCGTAAAGGCGGCTGCACATTCAAGGAAAGCGGCATAGAAAGAGTTGAACGGGGACATGGAGACAACAGACAAAGGGTGGAGAAAGAGGAAGAGAGGATCTTTCAGTGCTCCCTACAGGAAACCCACAAAACTGAATTTCCTAAACTCGTGTCGCCTCCGTGACAGCAGCACCACGAACGCCACAGACTCACGCTCCCCAAATCGACAATACCATCTCCATTGCCGACCAGCCACGAGATGGCTGCTCTCAACACCTCGGTCGTGGTGTATGCAACAAAAGACTTCCGGCTGGTGAGCAACCGGCCATTGCGAGGGTTGGAAAGAAACTGAAGCACGGGGCGACTCCCACAACCTTCGGGTATTTCCCAACTGGATGACGTCTTGGGATGAAGCCAGAAGTAAGCCAAATCCGCACTCAATAAATGGGACAAAAATCCCAGAGAAGCCTCCAGAAATGTCACAGGAGGCTCGGGTGTGAGAAACCAGACTCCATGTGGGGTCCTCCAGACCTTTGCCCTCCAGTTCATCAACATTTGTAAAAGCAGGACGTCTCATAGGTACGTAGCATGGGTGAGGGACGATGTTGAGAACCACGTTCAAAGATTAGGCGCTTTGACAGGTTGGGGTCCGAGTAAACTTTTAATGGAGCTCACCCTACGACATTACGGATAGAAGGATAGTGTGCCGGCACAATCCGGACACCCTGCTACACCGAAACACTCTGCTGCATAAAACTCCCTGGTACAGCTAAACACTGGCACGATTACGCTCAAATACACACAAACTCTCGCTCGGCCAGTTGGTACACAGGTTGTCAGTTGTGGGGGACGATGGCCCCCGGCTCCCCCCCCGGGGGAGGGCTGATCTCGAGAGGGCTGTGGGCTCCGGACTCCTCGGTCGAGTGAGAGCAGCCGCTACTCGACTCCTCGCTCGTGGGGAGAGGGCTGCCGCTCTCCGGCTCCTCTCCTCATGCCGCAGCCCCTCGGGTCCGCAGGTCCTGTTTGTGGGGCATAGCTCGGGGCTGGCACGTGGCTGCCTGGAATCAATCCGTCGCTTCTCAGCCACTCAAACGCGACGTCTCTGCTCACACAACTCCGCGCACCACTCACACGAGCTGAACGGGGGGTCAGGGGTCAGAGCGAATGACGTCCTTCGCACACGCATTGCCGCCGAGGGCGGGCAATGGAGATTGTTTAAAGGGCTGCGGGGCGGGGATTTTTTTAGAGCGACACACCAATCGCACGCGCGGGACGGGGGGGTCGGGGGTCAGAGGGCAGGGACGTCACTCGTACACGCGTAGCCGATTGGGGGGTTGTATTGGAGTTTATTTAAAGGGCTGGAGGGGCGGATATTTGGGATTGGTGATAGCCCACACGCAGCAGGGCTGGAGTCCGGGGTCACAGGACGAAGCGCTCACTCGCCGAGTCCTTCGGGCGCGGCGTTTCTTCTACCGTGACACCGCGCGCCGACCACACGCGTTCCGGCGAGCGCAAACACACCACCATGCACTTTCCCCACACTCGTAGAAACCACACGAGGCTGTTATCGATCACTAACGATTTATTCCCGGCGTGTCTGCGAGCCACTATTACCCGAATCAGTCTGAGTCAGCAGGGTGTGGTGCCGCCGCAGCGGAGCCGCTCCAGCGGAGCCGTGCCCACCGCCGCGACGCCGTCACCGATGCCTCGGATTTCCCGCCACTCTCCCGGGGCCGGTGCCTTCTCAGACGTCCGCGTTTTGCCCACTGCACAGTCGTGAGGCCGCCGCAGCAGAGCCGCTCTGCCAAGGCCGTGCCCACCACCGTGAAGCCGCCACCGGGGGATGCCGACGCCGACGCGGTGCACCCTCGCCACCCCCCCCCCCCCCCGCACGAAAGCACACACGCCCCACGTAGAGCCGGGAGGGGAGGTCACCCGGCCGATAGGTTTTTTTCCAGAAGTCCCTAATGGGATCGAACTTTATGGTTTCCTGCGGCCAGGAAATTGGGCGATCTTCCCCCTGTAGCTGACATGCACTGCGGCGCCATGACCTAATATTAAAGTTGCATGGTCACGGCAAGGGCCATCGTGCCACCGCGAGTGGAACCACACACGCACAAGCACGGGTCAGTGGACTGGTAGCGGGAGAACAGAGAGCGGACGTCGGAGAGATCACTGCGGCGACATCACCCGAGCTGGGATCCCGGTATCGAAAGGGCGGGAAAATCCGAGCCCCTGATTGGACGGGAGGCCAAGAGAGCGAAACGGCGAAATTCCTTTGTTGTAGGTGGGATAAAGGGAGGGGGATTCAGGTAGCAAGACAGTCTTCTTCAAAAATCATCGCGGTCCACGCAGGAGGGGAGTCAGCCGTTCGAGACGTCCGCGTGACGAACTTCAGACGGACACCTCAAAAAGTTTTGAGAATGGACACTTTTTTACAAAAAACTACGTAAAATAGTCTTCATTAAAAGTACAGTATAGTACTATTAATGGCACTTATAAGTGAACGTCATTATCTCTCATGCTAATATTACAATGTCAACTAGTTACCCAGGAAAGCTTCATTGAGTCTAAGTACTGCATTTTCAGAAAGGTCCCATTGCATTGAGATGTTTGTGTGAGTGGAACCCAGAGAGACCCCACCTTGCATATGGAGAAATAACACAACTCCACACAGATGGATTCAACCCACAAGCTCAAAGCATTCCCTGTTCAACAAAGTACTCAGTGTAATGTTTAATATTATTTATTTGGTATTATATAGTATCGTAATTGTATAGTCAATATACAGCAGTGTGGTATAGTAGGGTTGGTAAAATAATACATAGTGTAATATTACAAGTCTAATATTATTATAATCTAAGGTAGTGTATAGTAACGCAGTGTATAATTCAATGTTGGTGTCTGTCTATGGCAGTTTATAATACAAATATTATTTGGAGGCATATTATAATAATTTTTGCGACATAGAAGTGTAATGTATAATGACTTATTGTTAGTAGCTCAGCTTAGTGGAGAATATATTGAGTAAATTGATTATATTGATGTAGTTTATATTTAGTTCTTTCACATCGGTTTATTGTATGAAAGTTGGGTAGTTGCAGTTCTTTAGCGTCAATATACTAAATGCCTCTGTTGATATATAAACTCTGACTTTAACATAGCTACTTCCGTGACAAGTTACATGCTAATTCCTCACATTAACATCATGCTAATATCCCAGTTACATGCTAATTTCTGACTTTACCATCCTGCTAATCTATCACATTAACACAGCTACTTCAATGCTAAATTCTTCTGTTGATATGTAAACTCTTTTGGCAAGGCGCTCTGCTCCTCCCACCCAGCTTAAAATACGCTGCCAAGCTTAGCAGTGTTCATTGGAGCGCTGTCTTTCTGACAGTTCTGTTTCTTCACCTGAGGACGGCTGCTTGTGTTGTGGCCGACACGTCGTGAGAATTTTATTTTATAATGTTTTATTTTTATTATTTTATTATTTCCCTTCTACGTGACTTTACTGAAAGAACCAAGAAGATGAATCCCTGCAGTCACGAAAGCTGTAAATCGAAATTTATTCAAATCAAGTTGTTTTCTTTTTACCACAGTACTTTATGGAATCCTCAAGAATAAATGCATTTTTAGAAGTATTAAACTACACTTGAAGATGTGTGAGAATGTAATTCTGCAGATGCAAGCACAGGCAAACTCGTATCTGCATATACAAGTTTCTGGGCCTCCTCACTTCACCAAACCCGCATTGACCGGCATGGTGAAGTATGGTTAAACAACTCCCACGAACGACATGGTGTGGGGGAGGCCTCTATCAAAACGCTGGATCGACAAAGGGCTGATACATGTCACGACATTGTACGTTAAGATCGTTCTCTCGTCAGCACAAGCCGTCTATGTGGACAATAGAGGACACGACACACGTGTACACGATGTTTGTGTGCGTATATTCAGCGTGTGTATCACGTAATAATTATATAAGGTCGCGATTATGTTCAAAACGAACCAAATATATAACATCACGAATAACTTTGGAAGTCTCCTGAGCCTGAACAATATTTGAAGTAGACACTGACCCAGTTACTATTAATAGCTCAGATGTGTAGGCTTTGACTTTAACATAGCCATTTCTGTGACCAGTCACAAGCTAATCACTCAGTTATTTCAATGCTAAATTTTCCTGTTTGATTTTTACTAGGTGCCTCTGTGAATGTGTATGCTTTGACTTTAACATAGCCATTTCTGTGACCAGTCGCAAGCTAATCACTCCGTTATTTCAATGCTAAATTTTCCGGTTTGATTTTTACTAGGTGCCTCTGTGAATGTGTATGCTTTGACTTTAACATAGCCATTTCTGTGACCAGTCACAAGCTAATCACTCAGCTATTTCAATGCTAAATTCTATGCTAATTCCTTTGTAAAGGGGTGCCTCTGTGGATGTGTATGCTTTGACTTTAACATAGCCATATCTGTGACCAGTCACAAGCTAATCACTCAGCCATTTCAATGCTAAATTCAATGCTAATTCCTTTGTCAAGGCGCTTTGTTTTTCTCACACAGCTTAAAGGTCTCGAATTGAGCTTGGCTTTGTTTGCTCCAGCGCTGTCCTCCAGACAGTCTCGTCCCTTCACCTGATGAAGGCCGCTTGTGTTGTGGCCGAAACGTTGTGAGAATTTTATTGTATTATTTTATTTTTTAAATGTATTATTTTATTCTCATGCTACGTGACTTTACTGAAAGAACCAAAGAAGATGAACAAAGATTATGGCGTGTAGATGCTGCCATCTGCTGGCCACCAACGTGGCGTGTAGATTCTGCAAATTGAAAAATTTAAATAAAAAATTGAAATTAATAAGCAAAAATCCAGATTCATATTCTTGCTTCTTTCGGTAAAGTCACGTAGATTTAAAAATAATGAAATAAATTAAAGAAAAAATAAATCGTAAATAATAAAATTACTTTTATTTGTAATTTTTTAAATTGGCATAATCTACACGCCATATGCTTGGTTCTTTCGGTAAAGTCACGTAGATTTGAAAATAAAAAGAAAATAATTAAATGAAAATCATGAATTGTTATTATTATATTTTGATTTAAAGCTTTCGTGACTGCAGGGATTCATATTATTGGTTCTTTGAGTAAAGTCACGTAGAAAGGAAACAATAAAATAAAATAAGTATTTTTTAAAATATTAAAAATTTTACTTTCCTTTTATTATTTATATTTTGTATCTACGTGACTTTACCCAAAGAACTAAGATTATAGCGTGTAGATTCTGCCAATTTAAAAATACAAAAAAATGGAAAATAATAAAAGCTTTTATTATTATTTTCAATTTATTCTTTTAAAATCAAAATTTTGTTTCATTTTTTTTTTATCTCTGTGACTTTACCGAAAGAACCAAGAATATGAATGTGGGTTTTTTTTGCTTTTATTATTTTCCATTTCACACTTTTTATTTGATTTTATTTGATTATTTTTTTTATTTTCTATCGACGTGACTTTACCGATAGAACCAAGAATATGGCGTGTAGATGCTGCCAATTTAAAAATTAAAATAGATTGAAAATAGTCATCAAAATCCAGATTCATATTCTAGTTTTTTTCGGTAAAGCCATGTAGGTTGAAAATAAAAATAATAAAATTAAATAAAAAAATACAAAAGATAAATGGAAAATAATGAAAGCTTTTATTATTTCAATTTATTATTTTAATTTGCAATTTTTTTTTAATTGGCAGAATCTACACGCCATATTCTTGGTTCTTTCGGTAAAGTAACGTAGATTTGAAAATGAAAATAATAGAATTAAATGAAAAAATACTAAATCATGATTTTTTTAAACTTTTCTTTATTATTTATATTTTACCCAAAGAACCAAGAATCTGGCGTGTAGATGCTGCCACCTGCCAACGTTGGTGGCCACCAGATGGCAGCTTCTACACGCCAGATTCTTGGTTCTTTCGGTAAAGTCACGTAGATAGAAAATAATAATACAATTTTAAAAATGAAAATTATGAAAGCTTTTATTATTTTCAATTTATTATTTGTATTTTTAAATTAAGTTATATTATTTTTATTTTAAAATCTACGTGACTTTAACGAAAAAAACAAGAATTCGGCGTGTAGATGTTGCCACCTGCCGGCCACCAACGTGGCGTGTAGATTCTGCCAATTTAAAAATTAAAATAATAAATTGAATATAACAAAAGCTAATATAATATTAAAAGCTTTTATTCAATTGATTATTTTAAAATTGTATTTTTTTTTATCTCCGCGACTTTACCGAAAGAACCAAGAATATGAATGTGGTTTTTTTGCTTTTATTATTTGAAATTTCACATTTTTATTTGATTTGATATTTTTTTTATTTTCTATGGACGTGACTTTACCGAAAGAACCAAGAATATGAATTCCTGAAGTCACGAAAGTTTTAAGTCACAATCTACACCGAACAATGGTGGCCAGCAGATGGCAGCATCTACACGCCAGATTATTGCTTCCTTCGGTAAAGTCATAATACTGGTAGGAACGAAGTTGTAAACTGAGTGTACCAGCCTGCAATAGATTAATGTGTCCGTCCGTCCGTTCCCTTTCAATACTTTAACGAAGTGAAATACTGGTAGGAACGAAGTTGTAAACTGAGTGTACCAGCCTGCAATAGATTAATGTGTCCGTCCGTCCGTCCCCTTTCAATACTTTAACGAAGTGAAATCTCGTGCTGTTGGGTGTAAAATCAGCAATAGACAGCGCAGAGACTTGTCCTACCAGCCCACCCTGCAGGGACCTGTTAATAAAATTAAAATAATACGTTGAAAATAATAAATTGAAAATAATAAAAGCTTTTATTAGTTTAAATATTATAATTTATATTTTTAAATTAAATTTAATTATTTTTATTTTCAAATCTACGTGACTTTACCTGAAGAACCACGAATATGGCGTGTAGATTCTGCCAATTGAAAAAATAAATAATAAATTCTTAATAATTAAAGCTTTCATTATTATTTTTTTAATTTAAAAAGCTTTTAGTATAGCTTTTATTATAATATCATAATATTATAATCAAAGCTTTTATTATAATAAAAGCTTTTATTATTTTAGGATTCTCCTCCACGGCGGCCTTTGTCTCCCCCAGTAACGATGTTTACGACACACCGCACCAGGTACTCATCTGAGGCTGAGTCGACCTCACACTCTCTTACTGTCTCAAAACAACAACCGCCATTCGCCACTAAGTGGTGGTGACGTCACCACGACGCTTGTGCCAGGCTATGTGCACCTTGAGGCTACGTGAAGTGTCGATCGCCGGCTGGCAGGAGGTTACGGGGCAGACCCAGGTGCCACTGGTCGACTGACTGAGATGACTGAGATTACTGGCTGATGCACCACCTGTGCCCCCTAATGTGCCAACTTGCTGAGCTTTAGCCACCCGACGCTCCGCTCGTTTATCTGAGCGTCGCTCCTCCGCCCTCCGTTGTTGTTGGAGGGCGACTGCCTCCAACTGCCCAGTAGAGTCCTTCACGAGCCTCCTCCACAGAGGCCGATCTTGACACCGCTGGTACCAGTCATTGGCAAGTCCACTCAGCTCCACATCCTCCTGTACCACATCACTCCATCTCTTCTCTAGTCCGTGCCACGCCCGTTTAGCTCCCTCGATCCGGCCGAACAAAAGCTGTTTGGGCATGCAGTGATTGGGCATGCGGGCTACATGGCCCAGCCAACGCAGCCTTGCCTGCTGGAGGAGCTCACCGATGGGACTTTGTCCAGATCTTTCGAGGATTTGTGAGCTCCTCACACAATCCAGCCTGGTTAAACCCAGGATTGATCGTAGGCAGGCCAGCCTAAATGTTTCTAACCGGTGAAGATGCTGCATTAGGGGGGTCCACGTTTTGCAAGCGTAGAGAAGGGAGGGAATGACTGTGGCCGAGAAGAACCGAAGCTTCATGCGGAGCGACAGACCAGGTAGCTTCCACACAACGTTACACAACCGATGAAAACATAATGCTGCTCGACTAATTCGGAGTGAGACCTCTGCTGTTAAACCGGAGCCGATCATGAGCACACTGCCCAGGTATGGAAAACTCTCCACTCTCCCCAACTGCCCCATCACCGATTGGGAGTTGTGGGGGTAGAGTGCCCGATGGCACAAAATACCCAGGCAGGTGCTTCGTTTTGGTGGGGCTGATGGTAAGGCCCCACCTCTTAGTGGCACACTCCAGTTTCAGCAGCAGCGCCTCCAACTCCTCCTCTGAATGAGCAGCAATTACCAGGTCGTCGGCATACATAATGTGGTTGACCAATAGGGAGACATCCCTTGACCGCACCTGGGCATCGATCAGCCTCCCATTGTATCTGTACCAGACGTAAATTCCTCTGGTAGAGCTACTGAAGGCTTCACGAACTATGTGGTCAAAATAGATGTTAAATAATGTTGGAGCCAGAGGACATCCCTGTCGCAGGGAATGGCTCTGACTCCCGGCTATGTAGTTTTACTCGGGTCTGCTCACCATCATGAAGGTCCTTAATGAGTGTGAGCAGAGCGTCAGGGACTCTGAAAGCACGAAGAACAACCCAGAGCCCAGGCCTACTGATGGTATCATAGGCCTTAACCAGGTCAATAAAGCAGAGATGTAGGTCTAGTTGGAATTCCCTCCACCTCTGCTGTAGCAGACGGACAGAAAATATGACATTTTTGCAGGACCGCCCTTTCTTGAAACCGCATTGGGGCTCCCCAAGCCTCTCCTTAGCGTACCTAGCAAGGCGATGTTGAATAATCCTTGCCAGGACCTTTCCCGGCACACTGAGGAGTGAGATGCCCTGTAGTTGTTACAGTCTGTGCGGTCCCCCTTCTTAAAGAGGGGGACCACCAGGGCATCCTTCCAATCCTGCAGAACCCGTCCAGTGGCCCAGACTGTTGTTATGATGTCATGTAGGGCAGTCTACGCACAAACGCCACCCTCCCTCAGCATTTCGCTTTGGAGATCATCTCTGCTCGGTGCCTTTCCTGTTCTCGGACTCTGGATCGCCCTCAGTACTTCCTCAACGGATGGCACCTCAGCCAGCCACTCACAGAGGGTGACTTCCTCCTCCAATATTTGAGGCACCGCATCCTCAGCAGGGTCATCCGCACTTCGTCCCATGATGTTTTCCAGGCTGAGCGATTCCCCCTCCCCCAGGACCTCACAGAAATGCTCAGCAAATCTGCAAACCTGTCGCTGGGGGTCGGAGATTGGATCACCCTTCGTTCCCCTAATGATGGTGTAGTGGGTATAAATTGACGAATAAACTTCTGATGAGGCAAAACGATATTTATTGTCTTGGCCCCTTTTTGGGCCATGGACATTAGCCCTGGCGTGATAGCACTTCCGCCCCCTATTGACGATAAGGGGAAGCTACCAGCCCACAGAGTGGTGAGTGACGATTACCCCTACAATGGTAATAGGTGTGGCGCTGTAGGTTACTTTTTTAATGGAGTTAAATAGGGATTTGTGATCGCGGGCCACTGAGGCAGACTCCATCTCCTCAGCAACCCGCGACCACCACCCATCCTTGCAGCGCCTCACGGCTCTCCGAACCTCCGAGCGAAGGCTGCGGTAAGCCTCCTCATTCTCTGACGTGGAATGCTGTAGACGATTAGAGTGGGCCTGTCGCTTTTTCTCAACCATCCTGAACACCTCCTCTGTCAGCCAGGGTCTCTGGGGAGGTCTGGACCGCGTACACAAAGCAGCCATTGCAGCTGCATGAGTCACAGGCTTAAACCTCGCCCATTTACCCTCGACATCAGGAGGAGTGGGGGACGATGCTGTCTCACTCACACTCACTCACAGCGCGAGGCCGACTAATTACATCTCGCGGAGGATCGCGCTGCTGAACAAAAAAAGTTCCGCGGTTTCAGTTTGCAAGCGCGAGTTCGCGTTTTAAGGCGATGGGGGCCGTCCATAAATGACGTCACGCACCTGGGGAGGGGGGGTCAGACATTTGTGACAGGGGGGGTGGGTTTGAGAAATGTGACGTCACGTCAAATGCGCAACTTTAAATAAATATAGACAACACGTTCTACTTAGGTAAATAGACTTTTTAATGTTTTCTCCGACAACAACTGAGTGCAGCACCACATTAAATACGCGCTACAATGACAATAGTTTACAGCGATTTGAAGCATGTTTAATTTTCAAAATGTAAATATGGTTTGGGGGGGGGGGCAGAGCTTTGTGACGTCATATTTGAGAGGGGGGTCTGACTTTTTGTGACGCCGTGTGACGAGGGGGGGGGGGGGGTCAAAAATCGTCCAAAATCGCGTGACGTCATTTATGGACGACCTCATATAAAATAATTATTATTTCATGGCAGTTGGTTCTGAAGTGCGACTGTTTGTAATTTGGGCGTTCGTAAGTCGAGGACTGCCTGTAAATAAAAATTCCAATTGTGGATGTGGGACTTGCTGGTAACAGCTTCTCTTCACAAGGCAGCAGACATCGTGCTGCTCGCAGCAGACATCGCGGCTGTCGCGATTTTCACCTGAAGACGATGGCTTGTGTTGCTATCGAAACGTCGTGATTTATTTTGTTTTATTTCAAGCAAAGTGACTTTACCGAAAGAACCAAAGAGTATGGATTCCTGCAGTGACAAAAGCTTCAAATCAAGATCGGTTTTAATTATTTATCGAGTGTGGGTAGAATCTGTGCAGAGTTGTGCTGTTTCCCCATGTGCAAGGTGGGGGTCTCTCTGGGTTAAACTCACACAGAGCCAAACGCTCATTAATGTAATTGCCAAATATCTCATTGCAATGGGAAACTTCTGATAAAAAATCAGTCTTTAGACTCAATGAGGCTTTCCTGGGTAAATAGTTAATATTGTAATAATTAGCATGAGCAATAATGAAGTTCACTTATGAGTGCCACGAATAGTACTATGTCACTGCGATGGGCAGATTCATGCCGTTGCAGTCGGCTTACACATTGTCAGTAGACCCCCATACGCAAGCGTACGCATTTGGGTTAACCCCTCCTCCCCCCTCCATGCATACATACTAAATGGATGCCACCTAACAGCTACACCACCACTCCCCACACGAGACGAGCACGTGACTCTCGGTGTAAATGGAGCCAGAGCACGAATAAACGTGCCGATGCCCCAAGTACAGCTGCCACCATTTCTACGACAGAGCAAACCCAGGCACATTTCTCAGCAAGCCGAGGTCTATTGTTAAAACTGTGCAGTTCACGGTGATTAAATTCAACCATAGCCATACCCGGGGTACCAGATCTCGGCACAAATCAATTCCTGCTGCCACCCGAACACTGTCCGGGGGTCAAACGCGGACAGGTGGCAGCCCCAGTCGCGAGGCCACATCTGCGCCGACTCACGGTAAATGTGTGCAGGGCCAGCAGGAAGAGCCCCGGGATCTCGGAGCGCAGCCACTGGTTCCACGCGCTGTCTCGGTCCACGTCCTCGCGTGACGACGACACTTCAAAATCACCTGACCGGAAGGAGGGGGGTGGGAGGGAGAGTAAGAAGGTACGAAGGGGAACCTTCAAACTCTTTCACAGTGACCCGTTCTTCGTGTGCGTCACCCTGCAGCCAACCTCTCTGCTCTCGTGTGTGAATGTGGGTCAGTTTGGTTTAATCGTTCAGAATGAATGGGGCATGACCCTAGCCCTTGTGCAATTGTTTTTTTCCATGAGATAATACCAAACACATCATTCATGTGTGTGTGTGTGTGGCCTGCAAGCAAAACCTACATTCTCTCGAGTCGTACATCAGGAGTAGTCACAGGTGGGAAAGCATTGCCGAATTCCTTGAAAGGCTCAACTCTCTCCAACTTATGTTGAAAGCATTTATGCATTAGTTCTGTCCGTACCTCTTTGTGCCTGTACTGGGGGCACACCGACTGTCTCGTAAAGATGATTGAATGTGATTTCATTGCTCATGTAAAGTTGTGTTGCCCGAGGGTAAATGGGCTGCATTGATGAAAGGGTTGCCCGAAACGGATCCAACACCAGCGCTCCAAGGATGACGCCGTGTATGCGCGATGTCAACCCACTGCATCACATGTCGAACGATGGCTCGGAACGTATTGTTCCCTCTTGCTAATTAAATATTTCAAGCGCAGGTTGAAAAGGGTTACAGAATTAACAGATACTTTTTTTACACACTTTTATTGAACTTAATCTCTTCGGATGTATGAAGCTGAACGAGCTGAAATTTTCTACACAGACTTGTCTTGCGTGATAATTCAAAATTTCATTTCAAAGACCGGTCCAGGTGCCACCCATCATGGTCAGATTCGCGTTTTTAACGAAATTTAAATAATTGATACTACCAAATTCTACCAACCCTTTTTGAAATCACTAACGGTGGTGCCCACCTACGAAGGCAAACGTCTTGTCCAATCGTAGCAGCTTTTGCTGGCCAGCCTATGACCAATGAAAGGAACGCTAATATCGCCGCTCGTCATGGTGCCGGAGAGGCCGTTGTGCTTCCCTCTTCCTTAGCGTGAGAGCAACAAGTACAAACAAAACATGAGGTAAAAGACAAGATTTTCAATGCACACTTTAATCTCCACTGAAAAGTAGAAAATGAATAATTTTAGATTATAAGCTTTCGTGACTGCAGGAATTACTCTTTGATTATTTCGGTAAAGTCACGTAGAATATAAAATAAAATAATAATGGAATACGACGTTTTGATTGCAACACAAGCAACCATTATCAGGTAAGAATTCATGAGAAAGCATAGTAAACTTACAAATATAATGCAATACAGTGTGGGTAGAATCTGTGCAGAGTTGTGCTGTTTCCCCATGTGCAAGGTGGGGGTCTCTCTGGGTTAAACTCACACAGAGCCAAACGCTCATTAATGTAATTGCCAAATATCTCATTGCAATGGGAAACTTCTGATAAAAAATCAGTCTTTAGACTCAATGAGGCTTTCCTGGGTAAATAGTTAATATTGTAATAATTAGCATGAGCAATAATGAAGTTCACTTATGAGTGCCACGAATAGTACTATACTGGACTTTTAATTAAGACTATTTTACGTAGTTTTTTGAAAAAAGTGTCCATTCTCAACACTTTTTGACAGGCCCTCATGCAGAAATTATATTGCAATCTTACATGAGGATTGGGAGTCAAGTGTGTCATGAATAGGGATTGAACGTATGGTGCCATAATTCGCTTGCTGTTGTGTATATACAAAAAGTATCTCTGGTGGGTAACATTTGGAAAATGGAGATAGTCATTGTTGTTCATATACAAAATCTTATTTGGGTGATGATTTGAAGCTTATGTGACTGCAGAAATCCATACTCTTTGGTTCTTTCAGGAAAGTCACGTAGGTAGAAAAATAAAAGAAAAAATAACATATAACGATGTTTCTATCGCAACACAAGCGGTCGTCCTCAGGTGGAAAAAATAATCCGCTGCATCTCCGACCAGCGCCACCTAGCCAGTGAACTGGAGCACATATGAAGTGGGTAAATAATCGGCGGAGAACTTCTTGCGAGGCAACACGATATTTAACACTATTTTACAGGGTCCCTAACACAAAGGGGTAGCGGCCCCTTCACCCGATACCTGGAGAGGTATGGCCTCCGGACTACACGGGCCCTAACACTGGGAACCCGTTAATTCCCCGTCCTCCGGCTGGGGGCCCTAGGGGAGGCTATGCTGACCCGACCGTGCCAGGGTCTTCGGGTCCTGACCATTGGCCTCACTGAGCTCCGACCCTTGGAAGGACGACGGAGCTTGGGGTCCAGGGTCCTAACTTCAGCCCAGGTCTACAGTCTTCGGCTTGGAGATGCCTGAGCCGGACCCTTGAGAGGTCCGGCTTATATACTGGTTCGTGGCTTGCTCCGCCCTAGCCACGCCTCCCTTCCAAAACTTTCTGGAAGGTGACATCATCCCCCAGTCCCCCCTCCCGAGGTCCGGGGAATGTGTCTCAGGATCCACTTCCCAGGGATTGTCGTTGGCCCCTTGGGCCATAGTCATTAACAGTGGCGTGATAGCGCTTCCACCCCCTGTTGAAGAGAAGGGGGAGCTACTCGCTAACAGGATGGGCAGTGCCGATTAATGCCTCTACACATACACCAAGCCCTCAAGATGAATGGATACTCAGACCGCACAATCCGCAAAGCTGTATCTCCAGCTATGGGGAGACAACCATCTGAGGGCCCAATCAAAACCATCACCTTGCCATACATAGCAGGTGTTACCAAAAATATTTCCAAAATCTAAACAAACACAAGATCCAGGTCCGATTCAATACAGAACACAAAATCCATGATTTTATCCCACCTGTGAAGGATGTCATTCCTGACATGCATACCCAGGCGTCTACAAACTAAGCTGTGTCTGCGGCAGCAGTTATATTGGGGAAACGAAACGACATGTCTCGGACCGTGTTCGCGAACACAAGGCAGATTTGAAACATGGCAGAACCAATACCTCTGCCGTGGATGATCATTGTTATAACGCAGTGGGCGCGCACGATATTATTTTTTCCGAGACCAAGGTACTCTGCAAACCTTCGGGCTACCATAAAAGATTTGTCCATGAAGCCATCCAGAAAAATAAACACGGAGACAATTTCAACCGAGAAGATGGGTATAAGCTGAGCAGTCATTGGAAGGACGTTATTAACCAAGCAAAGTCGTAACTTGCTGTGGCGCTCCCATTCGTTCCTGCCGTTTGGCTGTTGTCTCCGACTCTCTGAGTTGCATTGCCCTGTTAGGTGCCTCTGCATTAATGGGCTGGGGTCTCACTAACATGGCCACCTCTCAATTAAAAGCTTTCGTGACTGCAAGGATTCATCTTCAAGATGAAATAAATCATCAGGGAGTTCTCCGTGAGCATCGTGCGCGCTCCAAATCCAGAGTTGAGCCGTGGTCTCGGCACCCAGCCAGCCGCCTTCTCTTCTTGGCGCAGTCCGAGTCCAGCGCGCTATCGAAGGGCACGTGGTGAACGCTCAGGACGTGTCTCTTGAGCTTCGACTTCTGCGTCGCTCCGTACGAGCAGTCACTGCACGGGAAGGGCTTTTCCTCTGGAACACAAGACATCCACCGTTGAGCACACGCACGCGCTAATACATAATTTATTTATCACCATGCAGTGGATGCCATAGCATCACTATGCATATGGGACGTTTTATCAATCACGGTTGCTGACCACAGGCATAAAGGCCCAAAGGCCTAAAATGCCAAATGGCCAGCAACAAATACCTCCGATTAGCACGGTTGGCTACGTATGGTATAAAATAAGTTCAACATATTCTTGGTTCTTTTGGTAAAGTCACGTAGAATGAGAATAAAATAATAAATTGATAAAATAAAATAACACAATAATATTCTCACGACGTTTCGGCCACAACACAAGCGGCCTTCATCAGGTGAAGGGACGAGACTGTCTGGAGGACAGCACTGGAGTGAAAAAAGCCACGCTCAGATCACGACCTTTAAGCTGTGTGAGAAGAAACAAAGCGCCTTGACAAAGGAATTAGCATATAATTTAGCATTGAAATGGCTGAGTGATTAGCTTGTGACTGGTCACAGAAATGGCTATGTTAAAGTTAAAGCATACACATCTGCAAAGGCACCCCTTGACAAAGGAATTAGCATAGAATTTAGCATTGAAATAGCTAAGTTAAAGTATACACATCCGCAGAGGCACCCCTTGACAAAGGAATTAGCATAGAATTTAGCATTGAAATAGCTGAGTGATTAGCTTGTGACTGGTCACAGAAATGGCTACACCACACACCGGTGTGCTGTACTAGTGATGAATTGGCATGTTCTGTTTACGTGACAACCCTTACTAGTTGGCTGTCGGGTGGTGGCGGGTTTAACGACACATTTAAATTGTAATAGGTTTTTACCCTTTTATCTGGCACCATAACTAACACCTTTATGCAAACATGATCCCTTGTATAAAGGTGTCAGTTTTGGTGCCAGATAAAAGGGTAAAAACCTATTACTATATCTTGCTACTGGCAAAGGAGGTCTCATAATGTAAATTCTTACCCCGAGCTCTCAATACTCTGATAGTGCGCTGTTTTTGAGTTGTATGCCTTTTGGCGTCATCTGGTCCAACACCAGTGGAGACTAGGCTCTAAGAAAAGCCATCTCGGGTGTGGACCAATCAGCTTCAAGGACAGTGTATATCATTATCAGAATTGTCTCTTTTTGTTTGCATTTTGACTGCTTGTGTTGTGGTTATTGCAAACATGATCCCTTGTATAAAGGTGTCAGTTTTGGTGCCAGATAAAAGGGTAAAAACCTATTACTATATCTTGCTACTGGCAAAGGAGGTCTCATAATGTAAATTCTTACCCCGAGCTCTCAATACTCTGATAGTGCGCTGTTTTTGAGTTGTATGCCTTTTGGCGTCATCTGGTCCAACACCAGTGGAGACTAGGCTCTAAGAAAAGCCGTCTCGGGTGTGGACCAATGAACTTCAAGGACAGTGTATATCACTATCAGACTTGTATCTTTTTGTTTGCATTTTGACTGCTTGTGTTGTGGTTATTGCAAACATGATCCCTTGTATAAAGGTGTCAGTTTTGGTGCCAGATGAAAGGGTAAAAACCTATTACTATATCTTGCTACGGCAAAGGTCTCATAATGACACATATATTTACGCGATCCAACCCGTAAAACCTGTATTATGGATATTTGTCGCGAAAGCCTACGTGTTAAACTGCCATGTATTTTTACGTCTATTGCTGTATTTTCTTACGTGCAATATATTTAATAAACCATCCTAATTTATTAATATTTTTGTTCATAGTTATATCATTGTTGCGCGTGCGGTGTGGTCAGTGGATATTGTTCAGTGGATCAAACCGAGACAAATATTTTTGCAGCAGCTGTGGCTGCACATTGCAACAGCGCATTCCGAATGGTGTAGAACGCATCGCCCATAATCTGTATCTGTGTGCAAACACCAGGTATGGTTGGTAAGAAACACGTTTCGTTTTAAATGAACAGAACTCGAGCTTCAGCCATATTGTTCATTATAGACCCCACTTTGTAAGCATTAATCACGCAAACCTTGCGCCTGATTCAGTTGAGTCGCTGGGCTCATGAGCAACAGGGCATTTGTGGCAAGGTGTTAATGTACCACAGATTAGCACGGTTGGCTACGTACACTGCGAAAGAAGTTCAACACATATTCTCTGGGTGTTTCCGTAAAGTCACGTAGATAGAACAATAAATAAAAATAAAGTGAATACAAAAGTAAAATATATCACGACGTTTCGATCGCAACACAAGCAATCGTCATCAGGAGAAAAATGATGACGATTGCTTGTGTTGCGATCGAAACGTCGTGATATTTTTTTATTATTATTTTGTATTCACTTTATTTTTATTATTTTATTGTTCTATCTACGTGACTTTATCGAAAGACCCAAAGAATATTAATTCCTGCAGTCACAAAAGCTTTAAGTCAAGATTCAAGCACAACACACATTAATACATTTTGGAAAGCGAGTATCCTTGCACGTACAATGCACTGGACCGCATGTTCGTGTTAAGTGAGTCAGGGGCTTTGTCACTGCCTACCCCATGATATAAATAATCTCAGGGAATTCAATTGCAAGTGTGCAATCTCCCTTCCGGTGGGCATCGAGGATGAGTCATACCCTGGCTTGCCAGGAGGCAGTGGAACACAACTGTGGAATCCTTTCCATCTGCACGGGATAGAACGTTGCCCCCTTGCTCACATTCGTTCGTTTTCTGCGAGTGTACTGGTTTCCCCCCACATGAAAACACTCAGTAAGTGGCTGCAAATATCGGAATGTAAAGAGAACCGCAGATCTTGGGCGATTGTTGGGAGTGCCGGCTCACCGCCTGGCTGCTGTCTCCCCGCTCGTCTGTGGGAGACATATAGAGGTACTGAATAAGATTTATATTCTCTACATAACATGATTCCTATCTACACAAAGAACTCACCGCGTGGAGTACAGCAAGTGATATTCCACGAAATAAAAAATAAACGTACATGACCACAACAGAAGCCAATGGGTACAGCTGTGCATACACGTACACACATATACACGATTCCTACTGGTGGTTGGAACGATTCACCACTGCCGGAGAGTCAAGGAATTGCCATGATTCAGGATCATGAATGCAAATTGTCCCCGTGCTCAAACCTGAGTACGATTTAAAAGGTCATAGAATGCCTTTGTCGGAAGCAATTACTTCCCCATGTCACTGCGATGGGCAGATTCATGCCGTTGCAGTCGGCTTACACATTGTCAGTAGACCCCCATACGCAAGCGTACGCATTTGGGTTAACCCCTCCTCCCCCCTCCATGCATACATACTAAATGGATGCCCCCTAACAGCTACACCACCACTCCCCACACGAGACGAGCACGTGACTCTCGGTGTAAATGGAGCCGGAGCACGAATAAACGTGCCGATGCCCCAAGTACAGCTGCCACCATTTCTACGACAGAGCAAACCCAGGCACATTTCTCAGCAAGCCGAGGTCTATTGTTAAAACTGTGCAGTTCACGGTGATTAAATTCAACCATAGCCATACCCGGGGTACCAGATCTCGGCACAAATCAATTCCTGCTGCCACCCGAACACTGTCCGGGGGTCAAACGCGGACAGGTGGCAGCCCCAGTCGCGAGGCCACATCTGCGCCGACTCACGGTAAATGTGTGCAGGGCCAGCAGGAAGAGCCCCGGGATCTCGGAGCGCAGCCACTGGTTCCACGCGCTGTCTCGGTCCACGTCCTCGCGTGACGACGACACTTCAAAATCACCTGACCGGAAGGAGGGGGGTGGGAGGGAGAGTAAGAAGGTACGAAGGGGAACCTTCAAACTCTTTCACAGTGACCCGTTCTTCGTGTGCGTCACCCTGCAGCCAACCTCTCTGCTCTCGTGTGTGAATGTGGGTCAGTTTGGTTTAATCGTTCAGAATGAATGGGGCATGACCCTAGCCCTTGTGCAATTGTTTTTTTCCATGAGATAATACCAAACACATCATTCATGTGTGTGTGTGTGTGGCCTGCAAGCAAAACCTACATTCTCTCGAGTCGTACATCAGGAGTAGTCACAGGTGGGAAAGCATTGCCGAATTCCTTGAAAGGCTCAACTCTCTCCAACTTATGTTGAAAGCATTTATGCATTAGTTCTGTCCGTACCTCTTTGTGCCTGTACTGGGGGCACACCGACTGTCTCGTAAAGATGATTGAATGTGATTTCATTGCTCATGTAAAGTTGTGTTGCCCGAGGGTAAATGGGCTGCATTGATGAAAGGGTTGCCCGAAACGGATCCAACACCAGCGCTCCAAGGATGACGCCGTGTATGCGCGATGTCAACCCACTGCATCACATGTCGAACGATGGCTCGGAACGTATTGTTCCCTCTTGCTAATTAAATATTTCAAGCGCAGGTTGAAAAGGGTTACAGAATTAACAGATACTTTTTTTACACACTTTTATTGAACTTAATCTCTTCGGATGTATGAAGCTGAACGAGCTGAAATTTTCTACACAGACTTGTCTTGCGTGATAATTCAAAATTTCATTTCAAAGACCGGTCCAGGTGCCACCCATCATGGTCAGATTCGCGTTTTTAACGAAATTTAAATAATTGATACTACCAAATTCTACCAACCCTTTTTGAAATCACTAACGGTGGTGCCCACCTACGAAGGCAAACGTCTTGTCCAATCGTAGCAGCTTTTGCTGGCCAGCCTATGACCAATGAAAGGAACGCTAATATCGCCGCTCGTCATGGTGCCGGAGAGGCCGTTGTGCTTCCCTCTTCCTTAGCGTGAGAGCAACAAGTACAAACAAAACATGAGGTAAAAGACAAGATTTTCAATGCACACTTTAATCTCCACTGAAAAGTAGAAAATGAATAATTTTAGATTATAAGCTTTCGTGACTGCAGGAATTACTCTTTGATTATTTCGGTAAAGTCACGTAGAATATAAAATAAAATAATAATGGAATACGACGTTTTGATTGCAACACAAGCAACCATTATCAGGTAAGAATTCATGAGAAAGCATAGTAAACTTACAAATATAATGCAATACAACACAGAGAGTCGGCTAACACAACAGTCAACACCCCACCTGGTTGATAACGTTCTTCCAAAGATTGCAAATTAGAGGTCTCAAAATCCACAAATAAGGGACACCCCTTCGTCCTATCGTCTCCACCATTGACTCACCCACATACAAACTGGCCCGATTGCTGTCTGAGACATTACAACCATTCACTGGTAAGACCACCTCAGCTGTACTTAACTTAGCTCACCTGGTATCGTTAATTAAGGACATCTAACTATCTCCAGGTGAATTGCTCGTTAGTTTCGATGTGGTCTCTTTGTTTACCAAAGTTCCTGTGCCTGACACCATTGCAATCATTGAAGATTTGGTCCAACAAGGACTGAATGTTGATGTAATGGCCCTGGTGAGACACTGCCTCACCAACACTCACTTCACCTGGAATGGAACATTCTGCAAACAAGTTGAAGGTTCTCCCTTATCTCCAGTTGTAGCCAATGTTTTCATGGAAAAATTTGAAACAGATGCCATCCAGGCATCCACGCTACGTCCTTCCTTATGGAAGAGGTACGTTGAAGACACGTTCGTCATCTGGCCACATGGCCGACCAGCTCTGAACCAATTCCTCAACCACATCAATTCCATAAACCCAGCTATCAAATTCACCATGGAGATATAAAAGGATGGCAAGTTACCATTCTTGGATGTTTTAATCAAAAGGAGACCAGATGACTCAATGGGACACTGTCTACAGGAAAGCCACCCATACGGATGCATATCTAAAACCTGACTCCCACCACCATCCTGCCCAGAAGAATTCCCTGATCAAAACTCTACACCATAGAGCTCGATGTATTTCCGACCATCATCACCCAGCCAGTGAACTGCAACACACACACCAAGCTCTCAAGATGATTGGATATTCAGACTACGCAATCCGTAAAGCTATCACCCCAACCGTTGGGAAAGAACCATCTGAGGACCCAATCAAAACCATCACCTTGCCATACATAGCAGGAGTCACCAAAAATATATCCAAAATCATGAGCAAACAGAAGATCCAGGTTCGATTAAACACAGTACATAAAATTTGTGATCTGATCCCATCTGTGAAGGATGTGATCCCTGACATGCAATACCTAGGCGTCTACAAACTAAGCTGTGTCTGTGGCAGTAGTTACATTGGGGAAACTAAGCGACATGTCTCGAACCGTGTTCGTGAACATAACGCAGATCTGAAACACGGGAGGACCAATTCCTCGGCCGTGGCTGATCATTGTTTTAATGCGGTGGGCTCACACGAAATTGATTTCTCCAAGACGAAGGTACTTTGCAAACCCAATGGCTATCAACAAAGGTTTGTTCATGAAGCCATCCATATTTATAGACACAGACACAATTTCAACAGAGAAGATGGGCACAAACTGAGAAATCATTGGAAGGACATTATTAACCAATTCAAGTCATAACTGGCTGATGTTTCCATCCTACCTTCCAATGTTAGTCTCACTTTAACATCACTAGCCCCGCCCACTTCGTTTATGACCCTTGGGCTACACCCATTTCAAACCTTTAAAACAGCCTGCCTCAGCAGCTTTCCCCTAAATTTTTTCCTACTGATGACGATTGCTTGTGTTGCGATCAAAACGTCATAGTTTTTTGTTATTTTTTGTTATTTTCTTTGAACCTATCTACGTGACTTTACCGAAAGACCAAAGAATATATTTGAAAGAAAGCCACCCTTTTTTATTGAGCACATCAAATTTGATGAATTTTAGGATCAAAATAATGTATTTTCAAATTTTGATCACAGATAAAACTGTGCATTTAAAAGCTTGTTTCTTACCTATTTTTTTTTTATTCTTCGTTAAAAGCTTGTATAGCTTTAATCCAAAAATTGGGTCAACAATTGCTGGGATTTTAAGCCTCGCCACTTTTACGTAAGGAGGCACAAGTAGGCTGGCTTCCCAGAGACCAATGCATTCGAAGCGACCGATTTAAGCCACGTCTCGTCTCTACATTTGAATAAAAACAAAATGGCAGAATCACATAGGGGCCAGCTGAGATTGAAACATTTGAAGAAGCAAGAACGCTCACAACCACCGACGTCCCGTGTGGGCTGATCTTGTTTGTGTGCTGCAGCGTACGTGTGCATAATGCCGGAGTGATGGTGCAGTGGGAAGTGCACTGCTCTACAAACCCAGAGCCCTGGAATTCGATTCCAGGGGGTTTTTAAGCATTGGCTTCAAGCATCAGCAGGTAAATGGAGGAGCAAATGAACAAGAGTTGAGAGGAGACGAATGATGAAATGGTTCGGATGATAGGAGGAGGTGCTACGAATGTGTTTGTCCATCTTCTTTTTGGCGAGGTGGATGCAGGGAGAGCGTAGCCGGGCAACGCACCCTGAATGATGAAGCGGAAACCGTAGCTGCGGAGCGGCAGGAAGGCGAACACGGGCTGCTTGTCCAGGAGTGAAGGCAATCCCCCCGAGCGCTCGCCCGGTTCCGCCTGCTCCAGAGGGAATGCCAACGCCAGCTCCGTGGCTTCCACGTTCTCCTTCATCTGACGGAGCACGCGTGCAACTAAAGCAAAAGATTACCCGTATAGCCTATAACCGACTGTTGGGGCAAGTGCTGTTCGCGAGCACTCATTAAAAGCCGCCATGGCACACGAGGTGGTGGGATGCCGGCACCACGCATGGTCACCTTTGTCTCCTCCACGCTGATATTTCACACAAGTGCTGTTAGCGAGCACCTAAGGCCAGCACGGCGCAATGACTGACACACGCCCGCGCGGACAAAAGCGTTTCGTCAGAAAGCGCCAAGGCAACAGGGTGTCAGTGTAACCGTAGGTCTTGCGCCGCTTCCAGAGCTTGTTTTGTCCTTCCCCCACACCTCCGATTAGCACGGTTGGCGACGTACAGTGCGAAAGAAGTTCAACATATACACATATACATTGGCGCGGAGTACGCGAACGGGACGCGAGTGGGGAGCGTAGACGGCACCTTGGCGGCGTTGAGCGTTTATTTGATGAGCAGCCATCTGCCGCAACTCGTCGAGTGCTCGATCTCCACCACGCCGTCCCCGAGCTCCCTCTGCTGCATGAATTGCACGCTGCCATCGACCTGCAGCGGGCGAGCACAGAGGGGCGTGGGGGGGAGTTCAGAACCATGCACCATTGTGTGAATACACTACAGCGACAGCACACCCTTCATCGAGAGGAATTGCGTGTTATATTTTTTTTAAAGCATGTCATTTTACTTTGAAAACAGCCTGTATAATAGGGCTACAAGGCAGAAATGTGAATAGTCAAATTGTACTCACTTTTTAACATTCCCCCGGTTTGCTCAAAAACGAAGTGAATTGGCAAACGCTTGCCTACATGACAACTTCATTTGATTATCTCCGTCGAGGGAAATAGTTTAAAATGTTGTCATTATACCAACATGACGCCTGACCCAAAAGGAAAGATTCATGACCCAGCAAACAAGCGAATACTTGGCACAATTTAAACGCAACAGACAAGCGATCCATCAACTCAACTGTGCATTGTAGGCTCTTGATTGTTGACGCCGTTTGACTGGGCGAGTGGTCTATCTGTTCTGGCATGGTGGTGTGGGAATGTGGTTTATGTTTGGAGTTTGCATGTTCACAGCGTGGTGGCGTGGATTTTTCTCCGGGTTTTCCAGTTTTTCCCTCCACAATGTATAAACAAGCGTTCGTAGTATTTTGCTTCTATAAATGTCCACGTGATGAGCCACTTTGTTGAGCTATCATTTGTGGCCAGGTCGCTTCTGAAAAAGAGCTACATAGCTCATTAGGCCTTACCTGGTAAAATAAATAAAAAATTAAATTTAGTTTATATGGAGAGATGGCTTGTGTTTCGTGAGGTGCGAAGGAATGGGATGGTGTGCATTCAGTTTGTGTGTGTGTGCGAGACAAGACGCGTCCTCTAACAATGCGTGAGAGACACCCAGAAGCGAGTCGCGAGTGGCAGGTAATAGTTAACCTGGCCAGCAGTGGTTGGCGTGGGTGAATCGGATCTGGGTGGTTGAGCGAGAGGATAACAAAGCATCAAGTGGCACGGTCCCCGTGCTACGGAACCCGCTGCATCGTGGGAATAGCGTGGTGTCACCTTGTTGACTATGGTGATCCGCAGCCGGTGCAGGAAGAGCAGCAGGGACGGGTGCATGTCAGGGAACAGGTTCTGTTTCTGGTGGCTTTCCGACTTGAGAGGCAGAACGATTCAGGTCATCCAACTGCGGAGACGCAATGCTATGGATCATGAGTCACCCGGACTTGTTGTGTTTGTTTATGGTTGCTATACAAGCCATCAAATCTACACCACGAAGAGAGTTGATGAACAAGTAGGAGAGTGTGTAACTGGATAACATTCATGTGCACAGGCGTTTCAGATGTGAATATGAAATAAATAAGGTCGACTCAAACGCCACTCTTTAGGATTTGGCACACTCAATAACATTTTAATTGGTAAATTAAGATCAACAAACCATAGTCAAATGGGTAATGCACCGATGTACCAATTGTGGTTACGGATGATTGCTAAAGAAGAAAATGCTGAATGCGGTTTGGAAGCGAGTTTAAACGTGAATCTACACCATTTAAATATATTTTAAACAACCCGTTGCAAATATGACGGTAATTTGAAATGTAGCACTGTACATCAGAACAATTTGAAAGACGTTAGAGATTTGAAACTGTCCAAAAAGAAAGGGGGAAAATAAATGTATTTTTACATAATACAGGTTTTTTTGGGTAAGATCGCGTAAATATAAAATGTGTCGGTAAACCCACCACCACCCGACACAGCCAAATAGTAAGGTTTGTCACTTAAACAGAACATGCCAATTCGTTACTAGTACAGCACACCGGTTGTGTGTTAGAGAGCAAAGCCACAACATTAATAATCTGAGTACGACGTTTCGCCAGTAATTACAACCAGCATCATCAGGAGGCAGCCAGATTTGTGGATTTCAAAATGTAGATTTATTTAAATCTATATTTAAAAAACAGAGAAACTGGAACATTATTATTACAGAATTTGGTGGGACATATGTCGAAAAGAGAATGACTCCAGCTTAGCTTGCAAAACTAAGAGACACAGTGTGGCCATGTGGCCTTAATGAGAGAGACTGACTCCAGCTTAGCTTGCAAGAACTAAGAGACACAGTGTGGCCATGTGGCCTTAATGAGACAGACTGGCTCCAGCTTAGCTTGCAAGAACTAAGAGATACAGTGTGGCCATGTGGCCTTAATGAGAGAGACTAACTCCAGCTTAGATGGCAAGAACTAAGAGACACAGTGTGGCCATGTGGCCTTAATGAGAGAGACTAACTCCAGCTCAGCTTGCAAGAACTAAGAGACACAGTGTGGCCATGTGGCCTTAATGCGAGAGACTCACTCCAGCTTAGCTTGCAAGAACTAAGAGACAGTGTGGCCATGTGGCCTTAATGAGAGAGACTGACTTCAGCTTAGCTCGCAAGAACTAAGAGACACAGTGTGGCCATGTGGCCTTAATGAGAGAGACTGACTCCAGCTTAGCTTGCAAGAACTAAGAGACACTGTGTGGCCATGTGGCCTTAATGAGAGAGACCGGCAGAACAAAGTTGACGTTGGAATGAAGACAAATGGACGAGGAAGGACACGGACTGCGTTTCACACATCGCCGAGTGCGTCTCGAAACCTTACCACGCCTACATATATTAACGGACATCGATTAAAGTGGTCCCATTAGATTTACAATTAGTCTGAATCTTTAGTACACATTTAATGCCTAGGAATATAAAACATGTTGTAAGAGAATACAGGTCGTTTAAACAAATTCAAATATTGCTTACTACAACCAAAGCTCATTGAAGAGTCGTAATTTAAAATGAAATTGGCAGAGCAAAAGATTTTCATTAATTTCACTGCTTCCATTATAACATTAACGAACCTGTGGTGGGCCCATTGCTTGCATATTAAACACTCAACACGAGTCATTGTTATTGACTTCTTGCCGTTTCAGTGGCACATATCGCACAATATATACACAATTTTGCCATCTTCTTTGGTTCTTTCGGTAAAGTCACGTAGAATAAGATAAAATAATAAATTGATAAAATAAAATAATAATATTCTCACGACGTTTCGGCCACAACACAAGTGGCCTTCATCAGACAGTCTCGTCCCCTTCACCTGATGAAGGCCGCTTGTGTTGTGGCCGAAACGTCGTGAGAATATTATTGCGTTATTTTATTTGATCAATTTATTATTTTATTCTCATTCCACGTGACTTTACCGAGAGAACCAAAGAAGATGAATCCTTGCAGTCACGAAAGCTTTAAATCGAAATTTTGCCATCGTCTGTTTTGCAAAATATCGTCGCCAGAACATTTATCTTAAGTGCATTATTCCTGACCAAATGTTAACGATTAACAAAAGCGCAATAATTAAGCTTGCGCATAAAAACCTCACACGAGGCGAAAAATCCCTCAAGGGCCCATAAACTACAATCGCGTTTAAACACATAAACTGTACGTATATATCAATGCACACATTGTGTAGCAGCAGCATGATTATTATTAAACTCACCTTTAATAACGAGGCACATAAACACGAGTAAAAGTGTCAATATTAATGTGCCACTGTACACGACGTGACGTAGCTGGGGCCCCGCCGCCCCCCACGGTGAACGGTGACGCAACGCGTACAGTGCCCGCGTCACAGATTGGCGCCTCGCGTGCACAGAGCGAGGCAGCAGCAGCAGCAGAGCCAGAGGGGGGGGGGGGGCGTTGCCTAGGCGACGTCGGCACCCTCACGATCGACTCCACGGACAAGCTGTGTGTCACGTGGTGACGCCCACACCACCAACACCACCCGCCCCTTACTGGACGTCTGTGAACAAGAGCTTCATAGCGCTTCGGATTTCTCCAGGGTCGATACAGCGTGCGCGGCACCTGTACGCGGCGAGTCCTCGTTTAACGCGGTAGATGCGTTCCTGAAAAGTGCCGCGTTAAGCGGAAACTATTTTCCTCCCGTAAATAATAATAATAATGTCCACGCACGGTAAGATGGGGGTCCAAATAACTTGAGGGGACGCCGCCGCCGCGTTACCGTCTCATCTCGCTCAACCGCGCAGCTCAAGAAAGTAGTCCGCTCAGAAAGCGCGTTGTGACGGAGAAAACGCGTTGTAGTGAAAACGCGTTATCGTGTGAACACGCGGGACAGACCCAGGTGTTGTGGGTTAACTCCCCGAGATAAACTTTCTTCCAACTTTGTGTTTTATACGCCCGGTGCTCTGCCAATTGTTGTTGTGAGCGTCGCTCCTCTGCCCTCTGTTGTTCATGGAGGGAGACTGCACCCCAGTGCCCAGTATCATCCTCCGCGAGCCTCTTCAAAATGCTGATCTTGACACCGCTGGAAGCAGTCATCGGCCTTGACCTCACCCCACAACAGTGCAATTTTAACAGCTCAACATCAAAACACAATGATGGGTCGCTTGCACCAATCGCACAACATCCCAGCATTGACTCTCAGCTGTTAAATTTTGATTTAAAGCTTTAGTGACTGCAGAGATTCATATTCTTGGTTCTTTCAAATTTTCTTGTTGTGGTTTTCACACCTGATGATGATTGCTTGTGTTGCAGTCAAAAGGTCGTGAGAATTTTATTGTTTTATATTTGTATTATTTTATTGTTTCCCTTCGACGTGACTTTCCCGAAAGAACCAAGAATATGAATCTTAGCTGTTTCTTGTGTAGAGGGGGTCACGTCTGTCACCATAATTGCCCTAATCCTACAACTCGTGCTGCGTAATATTTTCCTTTCCATATTATCTGTGACACACATAATGAGGACAACCGGTAATCCAAATGAAACCAGAGGTGGGAAACCTGTTCTTTATATTATTAATTTCAGGCAATGTGAACACGACTTTTAGAAACACCGATGCAGCTATACACGTGCCATATTGGCCAGAAATTCAGTTGATACTAATAGGGTTTATTTGCCAGTATTGTACATTATTTACATTACTTTTGTTTGGGCGGCAGGGTGGTGCAGTGGTCACGCCCGTGCATGACATCTTCTGAAGGACTGCCTGGCTTCGCTTTCCTCATTCTGGTCCCTTTCTCTGCATGGGTTTACTCCCATAGCAAAACAACAACATACAATGTAACTGGTACTAGCCAAACATCCAAATTACTCCTGCGAAAAGTTGTCAGGCCCCTCCTGAAAAAGAGTCTTGAGACTCAGTGAGGTTTTCCCAGGGAAACAGCCTATTAACAACATTGTTTCACTGCATGTGAAAAATAACGATTTTCAGGATTAAATCTGTGGCTGTTTACATTGAAACAACAAGTTACGTTCAAGTGATAATTGTAACTGGCACACAGTATCCCTTCACTTTGGCACGAGGAACTACAGACGAGGGACAACAGCAGTCAAATGGTGAGCAGCTGGCAACAAATCCCCCCCCTTCCACTCCTGCCCATGCTCTGTTGTCCTCTTTATATAAAGATGTTATCGGCCAATTAATGAGAGTTTGTACTCTTTGGTTGTTTAGGTAAAGTCGCGTAGGTAGAACAAATAATGGATCACGACGTTTCGATCGCCACACAAGCAATCGACGAATTTTTTTTTAGTTTTTTCTACCAACGTGACTTTACCGAAAGAACCAAAGAGTAAGGATTCCTGCAGTCACGACAGCTTCAAATCAAGATTAATGAGTGTTTACATGTGGGAGGAAATCGGAGCACCTGGAGAAATCCAAGCAAATGAGGGGCCAACGCTCTATCACAAATCTACACATGGAACAGGCGGAGTCCACATTATTCGACACCGCCTTCTCTACCTCCTAGACGACCAAGGGGTGGGAGTTGTCGCAACATTTTTGTGATCCACCAACCCTCACCTCCACGTAGTCGTTGATTACAGGCATACATATCCACCACAACCATCCGGCTAAAGTAGCTGTAATGCACATCTAAAATTCTACAAAAGTTGATGTGGCAAATGTCGCAGGTCAATTGGTTTGATTTCTATGCGCATTAACCAGTCTCTAACGTATGCACATTTAGATTCGCATTCGGCCGCCAATGGAACAGGTGGAGTCCAAAAGCAAAGTGGATGTACTGATTGTATCTTCATTGCGGGACTCATCCAGCAGTGGATTGACATGGGCTTCAGGTATCCACGTGTGGACGGCAATGAACACTGGGGCCACCTGGCGGTAAATGTTTGCCGGTGCACATTGGGACCGGCTCACACGTCACTGGCCCCTGGGCTGAAGTTAGGACCCTGGACCCCAAGCTCCGTCGTCCTTCAAAGGGCCAGAGCTCAGTGAGGCCAGTGGTCAAGGGAAGATAGGTCCTTGGGGATAGGACCCTGGACCCCAAACTCCGTCGTCCTTCCACGGGCCGGAGCTCAGTGAGGCCAGTGGTCAGGACCCGAAGACCCTGGCACGGTCGGGTCAGCAGAGCCTCCCCTAGGGCCCCCAGCCGGAGGACGGGGAATTAACGGGTTCCCAGTGTTAGGGCCCGTGTAGTCCGGAGGCCATACCTCCCCAGGTATCGGGTGAAGGGGCCGCTACCCCTTTGTGTTAGGGACCCTGTAAAATAGAGTGTTAATAAATATCGTGTTGCCTCACAAGAAGTTCGCCACCGATTATTTACCCACATATGTGCTCCAGTTCACTGGCTAGGTGGCGCTGGTCGGAGATGCAGCGGATTATTTTTTCCGCCTGAGGACGACCGCTTGTGTTGCGATCGAAACGTACTATATTATTTTTTATTTTATTTTTCTACCTACGTGACTTTACCGAAAGAACAAAAGGGTATGGATTTCTGCAGTCACGAAAGCTTCAAATCACCACCAAAATAAGATTTTGTATATGAACAACAATTACTAATTATCTCCATTTTCCCAATGTTACCCACCAGAGATCCTATCTGCATATACACAACAGAAAGCTAATTATAGCACCATACGTTCAGTCCCTATCCATGACACACTTGACTCCCAATCCCCATGTAAGATTGCAATATAATTTCTGCATGAGGGCCCGTCAAAAAGTGTTGAGAATGGACACTTTTTTTCAAAAAAACTACGTAAAATATTCTTAATTAAAAGTCTAGTATAGTACTATTCGTGGCACTCATAAGTGAACTTCATTATTGCTCATGCTAATTATTACAATATTAACTATTTACCCAGGAAAGCCTCATTGAGTCTAAAGACTGATTTTTTTTCAGAAGTTTCCCATTGCAATGAGATATTTGGCAATTACATTAATGAGCGTTTGGCTCTGTGTGAGTAGAACCCAGAGAGACCCCCACCTTGCACATGGGGAAACAGCACAACTCTGCACAGATTCTACCCACACTCGATAAATAATTCAAACCGATCTTGGTTTGAAGCTTTTGTGACTGCAGGAATCCATACTCTTTGGTTCTTTCGGTAAAGTCACGTAGGTAGAAATAAAACAAAATAAATCACGACGTTTCGATAGCAACACAAGCCATCGTCTTCAGGTGAAAATCGCGACAGCCGCGATGTCTGCTGCCTTGTGAAGAGAAGCTGTTACCAGCAAGTCCCACATCCACAATTGGAATTTTTATTTACAGACAGTCCTCGACTTACGAGCGCCCAAATTACAAACAGTCGCACTTCAGAACCAACTGCCATGAAATATTAATTATTTTATATGGGGTCGTCCATAAATGACGTCACGCGATTTTGGACGATTTTTGACCCCCCCCCCCTCGTCACACGGCGTCACAAAAAGTCAGACCCCCCCCCCTCAAATATGACGTCACAAAGCTCTGCCCCCCCCCCCAAATCATATTTACATTTTGAAAATTAAACATGACTCAAATCGCTTTAGACTATTGTCATTGTAGTGCGTATTTAATGTGGTGCTGCACTCAGTTGTTGTCGGAGAAAACATTAAAAAGTCTATTTACCTAAGTAGAACGTGTTGTCTATATTTATTTAAAGTTGCACATTTTGATGTGACGTCACATTTCTTAAACCCCCCCCCTCCTCGTCACACATCGTCACAAATGTCTGACCCCCCCTCCCCAGGTGCGTGACGTCATTTATGGATGGCCCCCATCGCCTTAAAACGCGAACTCGCACTTGCAAACTGAAACCGCGGAACTTTTTTTGTTCAGCAGCGCGATCCTCCGCGAGATGTAATGAGTCGGCCTCGCGCTGTGAGTGAGTGTGAGTGAGACAGCATCGTCCCCCACTCCTCCTGATGTCGAGGGTAAATGGGCGAGGTTTAGGTCTGTGACTCATGCAGCTGCAATGACTGCTTTGTGTACGCGGTCCAGACCTCCCCAGAGACCCTGGCTGACAGAGGAGGTGTTCAGGATGGTTGAGAAAAAGCGACAGGCCCACTCTAATCGTCTACAGCATCCCACGTCAGAGAATGAGGAGGCTTACCGCAGCCTTCGCTCGGAGGTTCGGAGAGCCGTGAGGCGCTGCAAGGATGGGTGGTGGTCGCGGGTTGCTGAGGAGATGGAGTCTGCCTCAGTGGCCCGCGATCACAAATCCCTATTTAACTCCATTAAAAAAGTAACCTACAGCACCACACCTATTACCATTGTAGGGGTAATCGTCACTCACCACTCTGTGGGCTGGTAGCTTCCCCTTATCGTCAATAGGGGGCGGAAGCGCTATCACGCCAGGGCTAATGTCCATGGCCCAAAAAGGGGCCAACGACAAACCCTAGCAAATGGATCCTGGGACACATTCCCCGGGGCCCCGGGAGGGGGGAACCGGGGGATGATGTCACCTTCCAGAACGTTCTAGAAGGGAAGCGTGGCTAGGGCGGAGCAAGCCACGAACCATAAGCCGGACCTCTCAGAGGTTTGGCTCAGTCATCTGCAAGCTGAAGAACGAAGACCTGGGCTGAAGATAGGACTCTGGACCCCAAGCTCCGTTGTCCTTTTAAGGGCCGGAGCTCAGTGAGGCCAGTGGTCAGGACCCACGGACCGGGTACGGTCAGGTCAAATGGCCTCTCCTAGGGTCCCAGCCGGAGGACGAAGGGTAACGGGGTACCTAGTGATAGGGCCCGCATAATCCGGAGGCCATACCTCCCCAGGTATCGGGTAAAGGGACCGATATACCCTTTGTGTTAGAGACTTGTAAGGAAGACAATAAATATCGTGTTGCCTCATCAGAAGTGTATTCGTCAATTTATACCCACTACACCACCATTAGGGAAACGAAGGGTGATCCAATCTCCGACCCCAAGGGACAGGTTTGCAGATTTGCTGAGCATTTCTGTGAGGTCCTGGGGGAGGGGGAATCCCTCAGCCTGGAAAACATCATGGGACAAAGTGGGGATGACCCTGCTGAGGATGCGGTGCCTCAAATATTAGAGGAGGAAGTCACCCCCTGTGAGTGGCTGGCTGAGGTACCATCCATTGAGGAAGTACTGAGGGCGATCCAGAGTCTGAGACCAGGAAAGGCACCGAGCAGAGATGATCTCCCAAGCGAAATGCTGAGGGAGGGTTGCGTTAGTGCGTAGACTGCCCTACATGACATCATAACAACAGTCTGGGCCACTGGATGGGTTCCGCAGGATTGGAAGGATGCCCTGGTGGTCCCCCTCTTTATGAAGGGGGACCGCACAGACTGTAACAACTACAGGGGCATCTCACTCAGTGTGCCGGGAAAGGTCCTGGTAAGGATTATTCAACATCGCCTTGCTAGGTACGCTGAGCAGAGGCTTGCGGAGCCCCAATGCGGTTTCAGGAAAGGGCGGTCCTGCACAGATGTCATATTTTCTGTCCGTCTGCTACAGCAGAGGTGGAGGGAATTCCAACAAGACCTACATCTCTGCTTTATTGACCTGGTCAAGGCCTATGATACCATCAGTAGGCCTGGGCTCTGAGTTTTTCTTCGTGCTTTCAGAGTCCCTGACCCTCTGCTCACACTCATTAAGTACCTTCATGATGGTGAGCAGGCCCGGGTAAAACTACGTAGCCGGGAGTCAGAGCCATTCCCTGCGACAGGGATGTCCTCTGGCTCCAACATTATTTAACATCTATTTCGACCATATAGTTCGTGAAGCCTTCAGTAGCTGTACCAGAGCAATTTACGTCTGGTACAGATATAATGGGAGGCTGATCGATGCCCGGGTGCGGTCAAGGGATGGCTCCCTATTGGTCAACCACATTATGTATTCCGACGACCTGGTAATTGCTGCTCATTCAGAGGAAGAGTTGGAGGCGCTGCTGCTGCAACTGGAGTGTGCCACTAAGAGGTGGGGCCTTACCATCAGCCCCACCAAAAGAAGCACCTGCCTGGGTATTTTGTGCCATCGGGCACTCCACCCCCACAACTCCCAATCGGTGATGGGGCAGTTGGGAAGAGAGTGGAGAGTTTCCCATATCTGGGCAGTGTGCTCATGATCGGTTCCGGTTTAACAACAGAGGTCTCACTCCGAATTAGTCGAGCGGCATTATCTTTTCATCGGTTGTGTAACGTGTGGAAGCTACCTGGTCTGTCGCTCCGCATGAAGCTTCGGGTCTTCTCGGCCACAGTCATTCCCTCCCTTCTCTACGCTTGCGAAACGTGGACCCCCCCTAATGCAGCATCTTCACCGGTTAGAAACATTTAGGCTGGCCTGCCTACGATCAATCCTAGGTTTAACCAGGCTGGATTGTGTGAGGAGCTCACAAATTCTCGAAAGATCTGGACAAAGTCCCATCGGCGAGCTCCTCCAGCAGGCAAGGTTGTGTTGGCTGGGCATGTAGCCCGCATGCCCAATCACCGCATGCCCAAACAGCTTTTGTTCGGCCGGATTGATGGAGCTAAACGGGCGTGGCACGGACTTGAGAAGAGATGGAGTGATGTGGTACAGGAGGATGTGGAGCTGAGTGGACTTGCCGATGACTGGTACCAGCGGTGTCAAGATCAGCCTCTGTGGAGGAGGCTTGTGAAGGACGCTACTGGGCAGTTGGAGGCAGTCGCCCTCCAACAACAACGGAGGGCGGAGGAGCGACGCTCAGAAAAACGAGCGGAGCGTCGGGTGGCTAAAGCTCAGCAAGTTGGCACAGTAGGGGGCACAGGTGGTGCATCAGCCAGTCATCTCAGTCATGTCAGTCAGTCGACCATTGGCACCTGGGTCTGCCCCGTGACCTCCTGCCAGCCGGCGATCGACACTTCACGTGGCCTCAAGGTGCACATGGCCTGGCACAAGCGTCGTGGTGACGTCACCACCACTTAGTGGCGAATGGCGGTTGTTTTGAGACAGTAAGAGAGTGTGAGGTCGACTCAGCCTCAGATGAGTACCTGGTGCGGTGTGTCGTAAACATCGCTACTGGGGGAGACAAAGGCCGCCGTGGAGGAGAATCCTAAAATAATAAAAGCTTTTATTATAATAAAAACTTTGATTGTAATATTATATTAATATTATAATAAAAGCTATACTTAAAGCTTTTATTATAATAAAATTTCAATTTGTTATGAAAAGAAATACAATAATAAATTTAAAATAATAAAAGCTTTGATTATTTACAATTTATTATTTTATTATTTTTATTTTGCTGCCACCTGCCGGCCACCAACGTGGCGTGTAGATTCTGCCAAATTAAAAAGTTACTAATAAAAATAAGAAATTGAAAATAATAAGCAAAAACCCAGATTCATATTCTTGGTTGCTTCGGTAAAGTCACGTAGATAGAAATAAAACTAAAATAATAACATACAATTTTTTTTTTAAATAAAAAATACAAAAAATAAATTTTAAATAATGAAAGCTTTTATTATTTTCAATTTATTATTTAAGTTTTTAAATTGGCAGAATCTACACGCCATATTCTTGGTTCGTCAGGTAAAGTAACGTAGATTTGAAATAAAAATAATTCAATTTAATTAAAAAATATAAATTATATGTTGAAACTTATAAAAGCTTTTATTATTTTCAATTTATTGTTTAAGTTTTTTAAATTGGCAGAATCTACACGCCATATTCTTGGTTCTTCAGGTAAAGTCACGTAGATTTGAAAATAAAAATAATTCAATTCAATTGAAAAATATAAATTATATATTGAAACTAATAAAAGCTTTTATTATTTTCAATTTATTACTTGAAATTTTAAAATATAAAAAAATAAAATACAAATAATAAATTTAAAATAATAAAAGCTTTTATTATTTTATAATAAATTGAAAATAAGAAAAGCTTTTATTATTTTCAATTTATTATTTTAATTTTATTATAACTTTACCGAAGGAAGCAATAATCTGGCGTGTAGATGCTGCCATCTGGTGGCCACAAACGTTGGCAGGTGGCAGCATCTACACGCCATATTCTTGGTTCTTTGGGTAAAATATAAATAATAAAGAAAAGTAAAAAACTAACAATTCATGATTTAGTATTTTTTCATTTAATTCTATTATTTTAATTTTCAAATCTACGTTACTTTACCAAAAGAACCAAGAATATGGCGTGTATATTCTGCCAATTAAAAAAAAATACAAATTAAAATAAATTGAAAATAATAAAAGCTTTCATTATTTTCCATTTATTTTTTGTATTTTTTATTTAATTTTATTATTTTTATTTCCAACCTACATGGCTTTACCGAAAGAACCAAGAATATGAATCTGGATTTTTGATTATTATTTTCAATCTATTCTAATTTTTAAATTGGCAGCATCTACACGCCATATTCTTGGTTCTATCGGTAAAGTCACGTTGATAGAAAAAAAAATCAAATCAAATCAAAAGTGTGAAATTGAAAATAATAAAAGCAAAAAACCCACATTCATATTCTTGGTTCTTTCGGTAAAGTCACAGAGATAAAAAAATGAAACAAAATTTTTATTTTAAAATAATAAATTGACAATAATAAAAGCTTAAATTTTGATTTAAAGCTTTCGTGACTGCAGTAATTCATATTCTTAGTTTTTTCGGTAAAGTCACGTTGAAGAGAAACAACAAAATAACAAAATATATATAAAACAATAAAAAATTCTCACGACGTTTCGACCATAACTCAAACGGTCATCATCAGGTGTGTCGGTTTGCATAAATTTATTTTGAAAACGGCATATTTATTTATATATAAAAAATATATAACGTTTGCGTCACGCGCAGCGATTGGCAGTTTGCCCAGGACTAGTCCATCTATTTTTTGAAAAGAGGAGGGGGGAGACGAAATTTGTTTTTATGTATGCTGTCTGAAAGCCACTGTAAGCGTGAACAATCAATCAAGAACTGAAATGATTTATCAAATCTTTCCAATGATTGCTAAGATAGAATCCATCTTCTCGGTTGAAATTGTCTCTGTGCTTGTATATGTGGATAGCCTCATGAACGAATCTCTCATGGAAGCCAGATGGCTTACAAAGAACCTCCGTCTTGGAAAAGTCAATGGCATGTGAGCCTACTGAATTAGAACAATGATCTGCTACGGCCGAGGTGTTGTTGTTTCTCTTCAACGTGACTTTACCGAAAAAAACTAAGAATATAATAATAAAAGCTTTTATTATTTTCCATTTATTTTTTTGTATTTTTAAATTGGCAGAATCTACACGCCATTTTCTTGGTTCTTTGGGTAAAGTCACGTAGATAGAAAATATAAATAATAAAAGAAAAGTACAATTTTTAACAATATTTTTAAAAATATTTGTAATTATTTTATTGTTTCCCTTCTACGTGACTTTACTGAAAGAACCAATAATATGAATCCCTGCAGTCACGAAAGCTTTAAATCAAAATTTAATAATAACAATTCATGATTTTTCATTTAATTATTTTATTTTTATTTTCAAATCTACGTGACTTTACCGAAAGAACCAAGAATATGGCGTGTAGATTATGCCAATTTAAAAATTACAAATAAAAGTAATAAATTGAAAATAATAAAAGCTTTTTTTATTTCGATTTATTTTGTTTTAAATTTATTTGATTATTTTTAAATCTACATGACTTTACCGAAAGAACCAAGAATATGAATCTGGATTTTTGCTTATTATTTTCAATTTATTATTTTCATTTTTCAATTGGCAGAATCTACACGCCACGTTGGTGGCCGGCAGATGGCAGCATCTACACGCCATAATCTTGGTTCTTTCGGTAAAGTCACGTAGAATGAGAATAAAATAATAAATTGATAAAATAAAATGACACAATAAAATTATCACGACGTTTCGGCCACAACACAAGCGGCCTTCATCAGGTGAAGGGACGAGACTGTCTGGAGGACAGCGCTGGAGCGAACAAAGCCAAGCTCAGATCGCGACCTTTAAACTGTGTGAGAAGAAACAGAGCACCTTGACAAAGGAATTATCATAGAATTTAGCATTGAAATAGCTGAGTGATTAGCTTGTGACTGGTCACAGAAATGGCTATGTTAAAGTCAAAGCCTACACATCTGAGCTATTCACAGTAACTGGGTATATACTACACTACATAATGAATACTACATAGTAAACCAATAAAAAACTAAAATATAAATTACCTCAATGTTATCAATAAACTATATATATTCTCCAATCTGCTAAGCTACCACACAATAAGTCGTTATATATCACAATGCTATATGGCGAAAAAATTGGTGGATTCTTACCCTTAACTTTAGCACCACGGACAGCTACGAGCCCCGTTCAGACGGACGAGTTCATCCATGGTCGGAACAGAGGAGGGGTAGAGAGACAGCTGCGAGGCGCTGTTATACTCCATGTTGTATATAGTATTCATTATTTAGTGTAGTGTATACCCAGTTACTGTTAATAGCTCAGATGTGTAGGCTTTGACTTTAACATAGCCATTTCTGTGACCAGTCACAAGCTAATCACTCAGCTATTTCAATGCTAAATTCTATGATAATTCCTTTGTCAAGGCGCTCTGTTTCTTCTCACACAGCTTAAAGGTCGCGATCTGAGCTTGGCTTTGTTCGCTCCAGCGCTGTTCTCTAGACAGTCTCGTCCCTTCACCTGATGAAGGCGCTTGTGTTGTGGCCGAAACGTCGTGAGAATTTTATTGTTATTTTATTTTATCAATTTATTATTTTATTCTCATTCTACGTGACTTTACCGAAAGAACCAAAGAAGATGAATCCTTGCAGTCACGAAAGCTTTAAATCGAAAAATATTCTCGGTTCTTTCGGTAAAGTCACGTAGATTTGAAAATAAAATAATCGAATTTAATAAAAAAATTTTTTTTATTATTTTACATTTAAAAATACAAATGATAAATTGAAAATAATAAAAGCTTTTATTATTTTGAAAATAATAATAAAAGCTTTTATTATTTTCAATTTTATTTAATTATTTGTATTTTCTATCGACGTGACATTACCGACATAACCAAGAATACGGCGTGTAGATGCTGCCACCTGCCGGCCACCAACGTGGCGTGCAGATGCTGCCAGGTGTGATTTGAAAGGTGATTGGGTTGGTGATGTTGGTGAGTTGCATAGTGAGTGTGTCGGTGAGCACCTGGAGGATTCGCCTCCACGGTCGCCTTTGTCTCCCCCAGTAGCGATGTTCACTCCACACCGCACCAGGAACTCATCTGAGGCTGAGTCGACCTCACACTCTCTCACTGTCTCACAACAACAACCGCCATTCGCCACTAAGTGTCGGTGACGTCACCACAACGCTTGTGCCAGGCCACGTGCACCTTGAGGCCACGTCAAGTGTCGAACGCCCGCTGGCATGAGGTCACGGGGCAGACCCAAGGGTGCCACTGGTCGACTGACTGAGATGACTGAGATGACTGGCTGATGCACCACCTGTGCCCCCTCCTCACACTCACGCATGCAGACTCACTCACAAGCGCGAGTTCGCGTTTTCAGGCGATATAAAATAATTTATATTTCATGCCAGTTGGTTCTGAAGTGCGGCTGTTTGTAATTTGGGCGTTCGTAAGTCGAGGACTGCCTGTAAATAAAGATTCCGATTGTGGATGTGGGGCTTTCACCGTGGGGTGAGCTTGGCCCGATCCGCGGGGGCGTGGCTTGCACGACAGTGGGTGGGGCACAGCCGCGACAGGCGTGGCTTATCCAGGAAGTGGGAGGAGGAGTCTCGAGCCTACGTGGGGGCGTGCAATAACAAAGGGGGCGTGGAGTGTCACCCTGGGTGACGCCTGCGCTGACCAATCGCAAAGGAGACCGCGATCGCCGGACTGCAAGCCAGAGAGAAGCACGCTCCTTTTAAAGTTAACAACAACATTGTTAAATGTAAGTAGCGCCTCTCTACTTTATTATTGTTTTATTTGTTTAATACATTACTTGTGGTGCCGTGAGTCGAGTGAAATGAGTCAATAACCTTGCTAGACATGGCTAAGCTTTTAATAAGGGGCGCCGCGGTGTCGAGATGTTAACTACCTCGCCAGGCCTACAGCAGCGTGGAGGTTCCATCCAGACCCTGACGCCTGCTCTGTATTTGTTTATTTTTTTCCCCTGTGGTCACGTAGATTCTTCTCCTGGTCTTTCGGTTTTCCCCTCCACATTTAGAAACGTGAGTTCAGAGTACTTGGCTGCTATAAATGTCCACATGATAAGCCACTTTTGTTGAGCTATCATTTGTGTCCAGGTCGCTTGTGATAAGAGTTATATAGCTCAGTGGGCCTTACCTGGTAAAATAGAAATAGTTTATAGTTTAGTTTATAGTTCATAAGAACTCGTGACAAGGGTCAGTGTCTACTTCAAATATTGTTCAGGCTCTGGAGACCTCCAAAGTTATTCGTGATGTTATACATTTGGTTCGTTTTGAGCATAATCGCGACCTTATATAATTATTACGTGATACACACGCTGAATATACGCACACAAACATCGTGTACACGTGTGTCGTGCCCTCTATTGTCCACATAGACGGCTTGTGCTGACTAGAGAACGATCTTAATGTACAATGTCGTGACATGTATCAGCCCTTTGTCGATCCAGCGTTTTGATAGAGGCCTCCCCCACACCATGTCGTTCGTGGGAGTTGTTTAACCATACTTCACCATGCCGGTCAATGCGGGTTTGGTGAAGTGAGGAGGCCCAGAAACTTGTATATGCAGATACGAGTTAGCCTGTGCTTGCATCTGCAGAATTACATTCTCACACATCTTCAAGTATAGTTTAATACTTATAAAAATGCATTTATTCTTGAGGATTCCATAAAGTACTGTGGTAAAAATAAAACAACTTGATTTGAATAAATTTCGATTTAAAGCTTTCGTGACTGCAGGGATTCATCTTCTTGGTTCTTTCGGTAAAGTCACGTAGAAGGGAAACAATAACACAATAAAATCAAAACATAATAAAATTCTCACGACGTTTTGGCCACAACACAAGTAGCCTTCCTCAGGTGAAGAAACAGAACTGTCGGAAAGACAGCGCTCCAATGAACACTGCTAAGCTTGGCAGCATATTTTAAGCTGGGTGGGAGGAGCAGAGCTCCTTGACAAAGGAGTTTACATATCAACAGAAGAATTTAGCATTGAAGTAGCTGTGTTAATGTCATAGATTAGCAGGATGTTAAAGTCAGAAATTAGCATGTAACTGTGAGATTAGCATGATGTTAATGTGAGGAATTAGCATGTAACTGGTGACAGAAGTAGCTATGTTAAAGTCAGAGTTTACATATCAACAGAGGCATTTAGTATATTGACGCTAAAGAACTGCAACTACCCAACTATCATACAATAAACCGATGTGAAAGAACTAAATATAAACTACATCAATATAATCAATGTACTCAATATATTCTCCACTAAGCTGAGCTACTAACAATAAGTTATTATACATTACACTTCTATGTCGCAAAAAATATTATGATATGCCTCCAAATAATATTTTTTATTATAAACTGCCATAGACAGACCCCAACATTGAATTATACACTGCGTTACTATACACTACCCTATACGTTAGATTATAATAATATTAGACTTGTAATATTACACTATGTATTATTTTACCAACCCTACTGTATACCTCACTGCTGTAGATTCACTATACAATTACGATACTGTATATTACCAAATAAATTATATTAAACATTACACTGAGTACTTTGTTGAACAGGGAATGCTTTGAGCTTGTGGGTTGAATCCATCTGTGTGGAGTTGTGTTATTTCCCAATATGCAAGGTGGGGTCTCTCTGGGTTCCACTCACGCAAACATCTCAATGCAATGGGACCTTTCTGAAAATGCAGTACTTAGACGCAATTAAGCTTTCCTGGGTAACTAGTTAACATTGTAATAATTAGCATGAGAGATAATGACGTTCCCTTATAAGTGCCATTAGTAGTACTATCCTGTACTTTTAATGAAGACTATTTTACGTAGTTGTTTGTAAAAAAGTGTCCATTCCCAAAACTTCTTAACGGGCCCTCATACAGAAATGATATTACAATCTTACATGGAGATTGCGAGTCAGAGTGTTGTGAATAGTGGAGTGAACGTGTGGGGCAATCATTATATTGTTGGTGTGTATATACAGAAAGACCTATTTGGTGGGTAACATTAGAAAAATGGAGGTAGTTAGTCATTGTTGTTTAGAAACAAAATATTACTTGGGTGGATAAGAGGGTAAAATCGTACATGATAGGAACTGCAATATTGTGGAGTTCTGGTATAATGAGTTGTAGTATATATGAATCTTATGTCACCTTAAGTATGCCTTTGTGAGTACACTCGTGACACGGGTGTCATGCGCGTGACCTTTGTCTTTTGTTTCAGATGTGCGAGAGCAACTCCGCTGCGAGTCATGGTGGTGGTGGGAGAATTGCCTTCACCATCGATGGCACTTCACCAGCACCCGTCTCAACCCCACCTCAATCCGGTAGAGTTACAAGAGCGAAAAAACTTTTCTCTTGTGACGTCTGTGGGAAAAAATTCCAACTGGCATGGTGCCTAGAAGCCCACGTAAGAACGCATAAGGAGACCCGTGAGCAATGGAGCGGCATATGTGGACAAAGGTTTAATCAGCCAGGAAAATTAAAAAGGCACATGAAGACCCATGAAAAGGATTATATGATAAAGGGTGCACCAGGTTTGGTGAATAACGGCAGTTTTGCCAATGCGGTGTTGAATCCACCATCGCCCTATGAGATGTGCTCAGTCTGCGGATTTTTAAGTCCTATTGAAATCCTGAAAACTCATGAAAGTCTTCACGCACAGTTTTTGTACAGACCGAAGCCTGAACATGATTACACTTCGACAAAAGATAGCGGCGTTAAGATAAATGACATGAAATCCAAATTTCTTGAATGCTTTGGCCGAGTTCCACGTCAACAAACTGCTTCACCAGTCAGTGAGAATAAACCATACGCTGCTCTCGATCCTATTACGAGCATGAAAGTGTTGATGACCTTGCAGCAGAAGAAGAAGGAAAAGCGAAGTAGACCTAAGTCCATTAAAAGAAAGAAGACCACCACCAGTGCCACCAATTGCAGCAGTAACAACAGCCAGAATTCGGACATCAAGAGGATGGACTGCACGGAAGCAGGAGGCTGCGTGGAGCAGAGCATCCCCAAGGTGGATGAACCCAACCTGGCACCTTTAGGTACGTCCTAGTAATGCACACACTACATTTAATTTGGATGTAATTCATAATTTCACAAATTAGTTAATGTACGCATATGTTGACCATATCTGTATGCCTGAGCTGAGGAGTCTAGAGATCTGATGTGGTGCTGCTCGGATGTTGGGTTAAACCGTGAAACTCTGGGTTTTCTGTCACCGAACCATGATTAAACTGGCTTCTCATTGATGGTCTTATCCAGTTACCAAACACTTCTTCCAGCAAACACTTGGAACTACAGCCCCAGAGCCCACTTGGACTCTTTGATGAATACCTCGAGATGGGTACAATGAGCTCAGAGGATCACACTACGGAGTCAACGCGTTTTACTTTATTATAACAAAAAAAAACACAATTGGGTATCATTTGACTATATAGGCACGTGTGTACGGCCCCTGTGTATCTGTCGGACATTGTTGTGGGAGGGAAATTACCCACACTTCGGGTTGTTGAAGGCAGGGAGCACAGATGTAAGAGCTTAGATGTACAATACAACAATGTAATTTTCTGCACTGTCCTCTGCTGCTCACAACCCCACAATAACTATTGCATGGTCACCCATCCAACCAATTTTCAGGCTCAGCTCTCCTTAACTTCTGGGATCTGATTAAATCTGACGCATACTGGGTGATTTGGCCATAGGCACCAATCTATGGATATACTGTAACACAATTGTCTTTGAGCATGCGCGTATGTGCATATGTACGGAGTTAAGTTTTAGAAACAATAGGAGCACATATTTGCTCCTCTTGTCTGCTAACCAATGCAGCTACATTGGTCAGCTTGGATTGACGTTTTTCCCCCTTACTATTTATTTAAAACTCTTGTGCATCATGTCCACTGTGGTTAACTGCTGTGATTTGTTGGCATTTCAGCCACAGTGCATATGCCTAAAAATGTGTGGTACGGTTAATGGAGTCCTCAATACAGGATGTGATCTAGTTATTATAGCCACCTAGTGGTGGAAAATGGTGCAAAAGAAACCCAGGTGAACCAGAGCTTAGCATTAAAAGATAGTAGTGGCTGGTCGCATCTCAGTGGCCAATGTAATGGACACGATAATTTTGTGAACAAATGACACGAAAATGTGACCATATTTTGGGGTCTCCTTTGACTAAAACACATTCAATGCATTGAAAACATGTTTTGTTTGCTTAAAGTAATCACAACATAACAGCATTAAGAGTGTATGTCTATATCCTGTTTCACTCATTATCCTATCCTTGCCCCCCTACCCATTCTCAAAATATACCCCAGTTATCCAATTCGGGTTTGTCACTCTCTTCGTGGCATCATTTCCACTTGCGCCATTGCTCGCACTGCTCAACAACATCATCGAAGTGCGGGTCGACGCGTGGAAGCTCGTAACAAAGATGAGGAGGCCTGTGGTTTCGCGAGCAAGAGGAATTGGAGCCTGGGCCGACATTCTGAGTATCGTTGCCACCCTCTCTGTAATCACCAATGTAAGTCGCCAGATTGTCCGCTCGCTTTCTCGCTCAATATCCCATCTTATGAGTGACATAACATGTCATGTTAGCCGTGTGGGTTCTTTTTACCATACTTCACCATTCTGGTCCTGGCAGGTTTGAGAAGAGGTGTAGTGGGGGACCAGGAGCGGTTCGGGTATCACTCGTCACTGATGTTAGTCGTAGCTGGAAGTCAATTGCATGTGTGCTGAATTCAAAGTGCAGTGCACGAATCACTGCACCACCGCTCCTATCCACTCTCTCCCAAAATCGCAAAAGGTAAAGCCTTGCCATTGCTTGCTCATGTCACTGCTGGCAGAAGGGCCTCAACTAAAGGTAGCTCTAGAGAACCCCTCTACACGGTATTTGGCCTACTCTTCCATGATGACCAGACATGTTGTAAGATGTGGAATTACCTGCGCTAAAACAGTGATGAACCCATTTATATTGCTAATTGGACAGAGGTGGGGGAGATTTAAGAAAATGATCCATTGCTTCAACTGTTGTGTCAGGAGAATGAACTGACGACTGCCAGATTGCAAGTCCTTATATGGTAACCATTTCACTCTGGCAGCAACCCCCCAAATTGTATTTGTGAAAATTAATGTAATTGCCAAGGTAAGATGTTCAGAAGCCTTGGTCAAATCATTGCATGCTAAGTGACCGCTATCGCTGTGCCTCCGTATGCTAATTCCACAGTCATGCATCTTGGCATTCACAACGGACATCATCCCACGCCTGGTGTATTATTATGGATACTCAGCAGAGTATGGCACAGGTTCGCCTACAATGCATGGGTACACGGAGGACAGCTTTTCAATTTTCAAGATCAGCAACTTCAAGGAGCAAAATTATCCCAACATCCTGCCAGCCTGGTTTGATCCGGCAATCCACACAACCTGCAGGTTTGTGCCATTCAGTGTCATGCCCAGCTATCGGGGGTGCCGTCCCTGCGAATGTGATGCACTGATGTCTGGGTGTGTTGTCCAGGTAGATGCGACATCCTTCTGGGTGTGGCGTCCTCCTGGCTCCGCCCCTTCCTGATTAGGCTCGTTCTCTTCCTCTTTTCACTCCGTGACTTTCCTTTTAAGACCCACACTTCCCCTAGGCCCCACCTCTGTTTATGCCCTGCCCCTTACCGTGGACACAGGGTTTGGCTTAGTTGGGTAGTAAGGGGTTGTGGTAGGGTTGGGGGAAGAGTGTGCATGGTGGGTGGGGACAGTAAAGGGGGTGGGGGGGGAATTGGAGGGGGGGAGCAGTGGGTACGGGTGGGATGGCTTCACAACCAAAGTCCCACTTAGAGAAATATAATAATAGATTGATATAAATTACAGCTCATTGTTACCTGGCTAAAGAGTAATGTTATTTATTTATCTATCGATCCACGACTGCTTAATTGAGTCTCAAGATCCCTTTTCAGGAAGACCGTGCATTGGGATTCCAGTTTAAGGTGGTCTTATGCATGTGGGATGCAATAAGAGGTCCTGGAGAACCCATGATAATGAAATGAAGCTTAAAGGTCCACACAGACATGAAACCACTTGCTCTACAGCCATCTTCTGGTCACCTCACAGCACAGTTAGTTAGGAAATTGATGCGATCTACCAACCCTTTTCTGTAACGTTTTTGAATTGCTGGCATACACAACTATAATCAATATAACCATATTGATCGATATTTAATATAACCTTACTTGACTATGACCAAATCACCACGAATACAGCTAATCTTAGATTCCGGAAGTCAAGCAGGCTTGAGCCTTGTTCGTGCTTAGATTGATGAACACCATGCACAATGCAGGTGCAGTAGGCGACTTTGGAGCTAGGTTGTCAGCAGTGGGTAGATCAGAAAAATTAATAGTTGTGCTATATTGTTCTCCCATTATCTGTACTCCCTACCTTCACCAACCTGGTACGGACCAGCGTGAACCATGGTCAATAGAGCCCCCACAAGCTGCACGTTGTGGGAAGGCCCTCTTTCAGAAGCGGATTTTTTAAAGGGCTGTGAACGCATATACCGTTTGTGCACAACCATACTTGTTCAATTTAGCGCCAACTCTACTTTCGAGGCACTTTGCTCAATATAGTCCATGCGTGCTTGTGGTTGTATGTGTGTAGGTATCCAGGTCATCGCTACCCGCCGGATCATCCCCAAGCCTACTCCGTCACCAAGCAGTACTGGAAAGTACTGACGGCAAAGCTGGCCTTCGTCATTGCCATGCAGGTACACATCAACATGCACACACACACACATTCATAAACCCATTGAAAGATAAAGGTACAGCCCTCCAATTACTTGCTCATGTCACTGATGGCAAAAGGGCTCCTGCTATAGGGAGCTCAAGAGAGACCCTTAAGATGTATTTGAACTGCTCTTCCACACTGGACAGACGTCTTGGGAAGAGCTGGGAGTTCCCGCACTGAACAGCACCAAACTCAGCCGACCAATTGACTGGATGTATTCCACTTACACTGCTTGGTGGATAGAGGCAGTGGAATGTAAAAAAAAACCTTTCACCGTTGTTTACACTCCCACGATCAAAGATCAATTCACACCCGTGACCTCTGGATTGCAAGTCTAGTGTGCAAAGCCTTACACTACTGCACCATCGTATAGACTCATCTGTGAGCAGTTGTTAAGGTCAGCAGAGCAAACCGTGATCATTGTCAATGGGTCATTACAGATAATGCCAGTAATGCTATTACACCTCACAATTGCACAGTATTTCTGAGATCACAAATAATAGTGGTAATACAATACTCACTTTCATCATGCAGCAGACGATTCATGTTGTTGATGCAATTTGTCACACGTAAGCATGTGTGCTTGTGGGAAGGGGAGCGGCTGCGTAGTTGTTTGTGAACTGCGCTACCAATCCTGTGTGACCGGAGTACTATTTCTGGCCACAGCCAACAACAGTGGAAAATATTAGAACCAGTGTTGAGCTTCCCTTAAGTTGATTCTGTCTTAAAATGAGTACTTGATGAAGTGTGTGAAAATCATCACTGGCGAGATAAAGGTGCACACCACCCCCACAGGCACTGTGCCACCCTTCATAGATGCACTTGTCTCAGTCTGTGAAAGGCTACACAGGGAATCTTTGTAGTGGTGACATGGCCGAGTGTAAGTGTTTGCTGATTGTTGCGGTAATTTGCGGCTGCCCAGGTGAATACTGTGGGTGCATTAACTGCACATCATAAATGTTGCCTGCTGCATAGTGAACGTAAAAAACCCATTAAGTAATTCAAAAAAAGTGTCTCGGTATAATTTGCCAAATGTTCAAAAATTACTCAAATTACTTAATTTAATTGGGAAAAACGACGTAACAATATAATATCCCTGGGCTTCAGGTCCCCGGAATAGTTGACCTGAGATGTAAAGCACTTTAAGATGCTGCCATATTATATTTAGTAAGCACCCTTTACATGCAAATCCTGAAACTGAAAATCCTTTACCTGTGTGTGGACGTGTGCAGCACGTGGTGTTACTCACGAAGGCCTGCATTGCATACATCATCCCGGACACGCCATCCCATGTGCGTGCCTGCAGGCGCCGCGAGCGCTTCGTCGTACAGACGATTCTGCAGCAGGCAGAGCTGGGCCGTCTCCGTAACACCCTCCTCACCGATGCCCCCAGCTCACCGCCATCTCCTCAATTCCACGTTGAGGATGAGCAGGCAGAGATGGGCCTGCTTCGCTGCTCGCTGCATAAGGAGTCTCCTGGCGTATTGCACCCACCCCAGCCGTGCCACATGGAGAATGAGCAGGCAGAGAAGACTGGTGACGACTCACTGCTGAAGGGATCCGAGGAGGAATCAAGCAACGAGGATTCGTCAACTGTCTTCTACAGTGTATAAATCTACTCTGGCTTTTAAAGGAGGCTGCTATCCTAACTCTGTTTGCACGTGGACAAGGACATTGCAGTCGAGGACTATCTGTATATATATTAATAAATACGTTTATGATTTAACATGTCTCAATCATCTCATGTCTGTTCATACGAATCACGATGTGAATGAGGAAAACTAGAAATTATTGTTATTTTGTATATATTTTAAATTTTGGTTTAACATGTAGGCTTTCGCGCCCAATATCATCCATAGAGGTGTTTTTTGGATTAGATCGCATACATATATAAACGTGTCGTTAAAACCCGCCACCACTCGACACAGCCAACTAGTAAGAGTTGTCACGGAAACAGAACAAGCCAATTCGTCACTGGTACTTTGGAGAGCCAAGCCACAACATTTACAATTGGAGTACGACGTTTTGCCAGTAATTACAACTAGCTTCATCAGGCGACAGCCAGATTTGTGGCACTCTCGCGCAAAGTGGGGGGGGGGGGGAGATTACCGAGTCAACGTACATTATGCATGTGCATTATGAGAGCCCTTTGATCTTGTCCTTCCTGTCTATTGTGTATTAAAATAGCCGTACCAATGGTAATCCCTATTGAAGTATGCTGCCCTTTATAGGCATGCATTTAAATAATGTATTATTTGTTGGCACCCGTGTTCAGCAGTAGCAGAACACACGTGCCAACAAGGACACTCAGTTGATTCTAATGTTGAAGTTCTGTGCAAAACTAGCTACTACTGCCTAAGAATAATTCGAGAATCTATCGAAATTGGAAGAAAAATTTACAGTTCGGATAGCTACCGCCTTTGTGCTGTGTGGAAGCGACTCATCAAATAGTACATTAGATGAAACTCCGAGTACCCACTCAGGAGGTATAGTGGTAAAACAGTGGAGGAAAAAAAAGCATTTTTTTTATTTGCCCTTGTTGAATGATAGAGTCGATACACACAGCAAGCGAGATTAAGAAAGCGCATCGGAAGAAATACCGGAGGAGAGAGAGAAGACAATTGCTTGCTGCAGAAGGAAAGGCATTCCTACCGAGGGAGACAAGTTGACAAAAATTTTGATCATGGGAACCGGTGGCGTGGCTCGATCTTCCCTATGTGCGCAACATGCTACCGAAGGAAAACAGAAAATCCTATTCAAAGGCTAAAATAAGCTCCATTTTTTGTATAAGAGCCCGATAAACAATAACCCCATCCATAGACTGAGGAAGAAAGGGAAGAGCCTGAACAAAGGGGAGGAGATTACGACGGAGATGGGTTGGAGGTGGAGAGAAGGGGAGAGGGAGGCCGTAAAGGCAGCTGCACATTCAAGGAAAGCGGTGTAGAAAGAGTTGAACGGGGACATGGAGACAGCAGAGACAAGGGTGGAGAAAGAGGAAGAGAGGATCTTTCAGTGCTCGCTACAGGAAACCCACAAAACTGAATTTCCTAAACTCGTGTCGCCTCCGTGACAGCAGCACCACGAACGCCACAGACTCACGCTCCCCAAATCGACAATACCATCTCCATTGCCGACCAGCCACGAGATGGTTGCTCTCAACACCTCGGTCGTGGTGTAAGCAGCAAAAGACTTCCGGCTGGTGAGCATCCGGCCATTACGAGGGTTGGAAAGAAACTGAAGCACGGGGCGACTCCCACAACCTTCGGGTATTTCCAAACTGGATGACGTCTTGGGATGAAGCTAGAAGTAAGCCAAATCTGCACTCAATAAATGGGACAAAGATTCCAGAGAAGCCTCCAGAAATGTCACAGGAGGCTCGGGTGTGAGAAACCAGACTCCATGTGGGGTCCTCCAGACCTTTGCCCTCCAGTTCATCAACATTTGTAAAAGCAGGACGTCTCAAAGGTACGTAGCATGGGTGAGGTACGAGGTTGAGAACCACGTTCCGAGATTAGGCGCTTTGACAGGTTGGGGTCCGAGTAAACTTTTAATGGAGCTCACCCTACGACATTACAGATAGAAGGATAGTGTGCCGGCACAATCCGGACACCCTGCTACACCGAAACAATCTGCTGCATCAAACTCCCTGGTACAGCTAAACACTGGCACGATCGCGCTCAAATACACACAAACTCTCGCTCGGCCAGTTGGTACACAGGTTGTCAGTTGTGGGGGATGCGGGCCCCCGGCTCCCCCCCTGGGGGAGGGCTGATCTCGAGAGGGCTGCGGGCTCCGGACTCCTCGGTCGAGTGAGAGCAGCCGCTACTCGACTCCTCGCTCGCGGTGAGAGGGCTGCCGCTCTCCGGCTCCTCTCCTCACGGCGCAGCCCCTCGGGTCCGCGGGTCCTGTTTGTGGGGCATAGCTCGGGGCTGGCACGTGGCTGCCTGGAATCAATCCGTCGCTTCTCAGCCACTCAAACGCGACGTCTCCGCTCACACAACCCCGCGCACCACTCACACGAACTAAACGGGGGGTCAGGGGTCAGAGGGCAATGACGTCCTTCGCACACGCGTTGCCGCCGATGCCGGGCAATGGAGATTGTTTAAAGGGCTGCGGGGCGGGGATTTGGAGTCGGTTTTAGAGCGACACACCAATCGCACGCGCAGGACGGGGGGGTCGGGGGTCAGAGGGCAGGGACGTCACTCGTACACGCGTAGCCGATTGGGGGGCTGTATGGGAGGTTATTTAAAGGGCTGTGGGGGCGGATATTCGGGATTGGTGTTAGCCCGCAGTCACGAAAGCTTTCAATCGAAATTTATGTTAAGTGTAATGTGTTGGTGTTAATAAAGTGTTGCCTCCCAAGAAGTTGTGTGCGCCTATCTCAGCCCATTACATATAAGTGTAGATGTGATTATGTAATTCTTGTGTTCATACAAGTGTAGTGACACAGCGCTGACTGCTGTCCAGCAGCGGCAACTGCAGTGGAAAGTTTGCGCACACGCTGTTGAGCATATATACGGGTGTGCCGGCCGGGCAGAGGAATTGGGGCAAGGGTCATGGAAGACCTCATAGGGAAGCCTCTGGAACCCTCTGGTCGGTTCGAGAAGGGAGGCGTGGATAGGGCAGAGCCAAGCCACACCGAGTAGAATATAGAATATAATATAAGCAGCGGAGAGCGACAGCTCCGGGCTGCCGGTTCTGGGAGTGGACTCGTCTCGACGTCGCTGTCGTTGCCACCGCATTCGCCCAATCATTGCGTGGCCAGACAGTCGTTGGCCTTCTCGGTCGACGCCGTCGGTGCAACACGGACAGGGTCGTGTCTAGGCCGGGCTCTATGGCAACGTGGTCGAGAGAGTGAGGCCGGAGTTGGTGTGAACAAGATAATAAAGAGACGATGTCTCCTGCAACTACCTCGTCTCCGACAGTGTGTGCGACACACACCACACGTCGGAAGGAGAACACTTCACAAGTATAAATGCTGCCTGTGTCAGTCGAGTCACATTTGCTCTAATTTATTTTGATGGTGACCTAAGACAGGAGAAGCAAAATGCACTTCTTCAGGAAGTGATATTTTTTTCATAATGCAGAGGCTGTGCCTGATACACATCTTTCACGTGTTGTTTGGCAACCCTGGTGCCCAGTAAACGCCATATGGCCAGATCTTTGCATTGAATTCCAAGTATTAATTCCTCCATACTTGTGCACAGTTGAGTTTTTATTCCATTCCCTTCATGAACCATGTTTTTGAACTTTACATCATAGTAAGATAGTACATGCCGATGAATAATTAATAGATGCTTGAAAACATCTATCCCCCACCATCTGCCTGTGTTTGGCCTAAAACCCAATCACCCAGAATGCCCAAATTCACCTTACATACTCTAGGAATGTAAGCAGGTTAATGCCTGTATATCCATCACAATCATCACTCCCAAATGTGAAGACATGTCACGAGACTCGCTGACTTTTCTTAAAATACTTGAGAAATACAAATCATAGCTGAATATTTTCAATTCCATGTGTATAAGCCTTTGTCTCAGATTTATTGTAAAATAAATATACATGTACAATATAAACATTCAAATATCAGAAAATATTTAATGTATGTTGAATTTCTTTCACACTGTACATAACCAACCATGCTAAACAAGACATGATAAAAACAATCCAAGTCATGGGTTGCATACAATATGCAACTTTGGTTTATTGATTACAAATTACATAAAAGGTTCTGAAATTTTACAATACAGGTATAGTGCAATCTAAATAAGCAAATGTACTTTTACAGTGATTTCCCAAATGTTTATAACTACACAAATACTAGCATGTATGTTCCCAATAAAGTAGTCTCCTTCCAAAATGGCTAAAACCAAAATTAGTTTAGTTGTGCTCACAATATTGTTCACATATCCGTTCTATTTCAAGTGACATTTGAGTCTGTATGGATTTGCTGTGCAAAATACTGCTGCAACCATTCAATAACTCCAACCCTGAACGAACTTTATCACATTTTTCCAATACTTTGTTGTGGCACTTCCATTAACAGGGCAATTACTGTGCCCCATGGGCCCCACAAGTTCACAAGTAATTGCGATTCACACCACAGCACCTGAAGTACCATTGATGTTTAACAACCATGAATTAGCAGGACCAAGCGAACGTATCCTTCTGAGTAGAAACCTCGACCACCGCCATAAAATGCTTTCGGGCTTTCTACATCACGGGTAGTCAGCCATCCTTGTTCTCCTTGATGGTGTCAACCAGCTCTTTCAGACGCGACAGGTGGTACACGGCCCTGAGAAGAGACACGATTGAGAGAAAATTACTTGGTTGACTTATTATCAAGGTGGAAGCCAGAAAAATCTCACCAAGTCTCAGGAGGGTTTGGCAGTGATATTTTGCAAATTTCATCAGCGAGTGGTATGTGAGAGGAAAACGGAGAACCCGGTGAAAACAGAGGGAGTAAAATGCAAAACTCCGGATATAGATTCAAGATTCCATTGCCGTATTACTAACTCCTGGTTACCTAGCAGCCAAAATCTATAATATATGCTATTTCAAAACAGTCTCCCATCCAAGTAATAACCAGGCTTACCTGCTTAGCTTATAACATTCAAAATCTGACATCATACTTAGAGGCGGTGCAGCCTCTATGCTGTGCGTGAGTGTGGATATAAAGATAAATTCACAATGGCGTGGAGGGGTTTTCCCAGGGACGATCAGCCCCTAGAAAGACGTCCGTGTTGAAGCTGCCCGGGGAGGGGGCCTCCAAGCCGGGGGAGTCCAACTCCATGTGCGCCCTGCTCAGCAGCTCCTCCAATGAGGCTGTGCATCAAGAATCACGCATCGCACGTCACAACCACATGGGTGGCCGCTCAGCCGTCTCTGTGAGAAAAGACTGAATATGTACCTGAAAACATATGAAATGTCATCTGCTATATACAGACTATATATATACACACACCTAGGGATCTATTGTCCTCTGACACGGGCTCCTCGTTGGCTACATTCGTAAGGCCGGAGATATCCAAAACTTTGAGCCACTCTGGGTACTTTGGTCTGCTTTGCGGGCTCTGAGCGGCACCTGCTCTCTTTGTGCTGGTATCCGTCTCGTGGCTGCTGGTCTGGGAGTCCACATCGCAGTCACGCAGCCAGGCCGGGTACCTGAGCTCAGGAATGCTCGTGATCCCCGACACATCCAGCTTATCCTTTTGGCTTGTCAACCACCTGAGATAGGTACTTGTCGCACAGCCGCCGTTCGGCAAGTGCTCACGCCTAGTTGCTTCACTGCTCCGTAAGTACAACAAAACATTCGTCTGGTTAGAAAAGAAATAATTTTCGGGCTTTGCCGACAAATTTAATGGCATCACGGCCTTGTTGCTTCTCGCTGTTGAGCTCAACCGTTTAGTTGGCTTATTGCCCCTCACCAATGATGCGCCGAGGCTGTGCGCGGTGACCCCGAGAGATGACCGCTTGCCTCTGTGCGACACTGCGAGGTCTCGGTGGGCGCCAGGCGAGCGGAGCAAGGACTTGGAGGAACCGTCAACTGGCGCCGCTAGGAGCTGGTCCGTGGTTAGACTGACCGTCGGGCTATGAGCCACGACCGCTGCAGCGCAGCAGTGAGGCTGCACGTGCCCGAGATGAGGTCCTCCACAAGCAGCATGCCACCTGCAATGTAAGACCCACAGACATTTTACTGGTACACAATGAATTTGCTCTCCCCTAGATTCCTTGACCCCTGAACGGCAATCCTGCAATGTTGCCTTACTTTGCACCATCAGTAACTAATGATGTTATCCGTTTGTGGAGTTTGTGAGAATATGGGATAAATCAGTGCATGAGCTGTTATTGTTTAAACTTCAGATGTGTCCAGTCTAGGATCTGCAAATTTTGACACAAAGGTTGGAGGATCACTTAGATTTCACAAACTTTACAAACTCGATAATCAGTGAAGTTGCTGGAAGATGACAGGAGAAAGAAATGCATGCACCAACCTATCTGTTCAGACCTATGCTATCCTCTCATATGCGTGTGCTTACTGTGGATAGTTTTCTCTGACATAAAATGAACTCATTAATGGAATTTGCCAAGCATCCCAGTGTGGGACTCTCACGAAAATGTATCTTTAGACCTTATTAAGGGTTTTTTTTCTAGGGGAATTACATTACATTCATGATAGCATAGCATAATTGACAAGCACCCAGTACAAGCAAAAAAAATGGGGTTCTCCTCTCCAATTATCCCCCATCCAGTCAACTAGCTTCGATACCTTATGAGACCTCCTTTGCCAGTAACAAGATATAGTAATAGGTTTTTACCCTTTTATCTGGCAAAAAAACTGACACTTTTATACAAGGGATCATGTTTGCGATAACCACAACGCAAGTAGTCAAAATGCAAACAAGAAGACGCTAAGAATAAGAAGACGCCTTTTGGCGTCTTCTGGTCCAACACCAGTGGAGACTGGGATCTCAGAAAAGCCGTCTCGGGTGTGGACCAATCAAATTCAAGGACAGTGCATATTATCAGTTGTCTTTTTTGTTTGCATTTTGACTACTTGTGTTGTGGTTATTGCAAACATGATCCCTTGTATAAAGGTGTCAGTGTTTGTGCCAGATAAAAGGGTAAAAACCTATTACTATAGCTTCGATACCATTGCACCGCCTGCACACTCGATAGCCACTCGAGCGCAAGCACCACGGAGCGATTCCTCGCGTGGCGAGAGGCGCAACCCACCCTCATCCACACTGTGCATCCTCCTCTCCTCCACGCGTCTCCGCTCCGCTATGCTGCGCGGCGCTGTGCTCTGCACGTATCCTGGATGGCGGTGACGCACAGATTCCGCTCTGCTCAAAGTCCTCGATGTAGGCGTCCAGCGCACCGCTCGCCTACGAGCAGCACTGCTCTCCGCACACCACAGGGCTGTGCTAGCCCCCGCTTCCGGTCCGGAGCAGCGAGCTGCCCTGGCTGCCGCGAGGGCTTGTGTCCGTCACCGTGCTGTCGCCCGAAGGGCTGTTTGTCTCACCACCGTTGCAGTTCATTTTGTACGATTTGGGATGCCCGAACCGGATGGGGCCAGGGAGAGGAATCGCTGTGGCTACCAGGTCACCACTGGTCCTGGTATGGGGGGCACCATGAGGAGCTGCTGTGTGCGGAAAGTGGGTCCGACGTCACAACGCATGGGCCAGCGTCGACCACTTCGCGTTAGCAGCTTCAGCGTTAGGTCTCTTAAGCTACTGTGGCTGTTGTCCTTTTTTCAACAAAAATTCCAGCCTTTCCCATGCTTTCCTTCATCACACCTGCAAGCTATATGTACAATTGAAGTGTCATAAATGCTCTACCTGCCTACTACTACATTATGAATGATATACATTTAAGAATTAGCTGGAGACAACTCCATGTTTAAAACACACTGTATTCAAAAGAGAAGGCTTAACATTTAACATTGGTTAACGTTTGGCATGTACACCTGCATATCAACAAATTACAGTACTACTAATAAAATGAATGCTACATATTAATAGTGGTATTACAGTAGTATGACTACTTATATTTATATATTATCGCACCTCCGAAGAGCACGGTGGGCTTGGTACGGTGCGAAAGAGATTCAACACACATACAGAATACAATACTTTCCGAGCACATTATGCATACCGAACCTCCAAGTTCCTTACCCTACCCTGAATAACAACGTGTGCAGAGTACAGCTCCTTTTTCAATCCATTGCTGGCTGACAGCTGTCCCATGCTATGCAGCTCCCAGGGGGAGGGGTTATTTACCGTACTTCACCACGCTGGTCAGTGTGAATTTGGTGATGGCAGGGGGCTATAGAAGTGCATTACAACAATGTATTGAACATTGCTGCACAATGTCAGGGTGCTATAGAAGTGCATTACAACCACGTACTGAATACTGCTGAACTGGTGGCAGGGGGCTATAGAAGTGCATTACAACCACGTACTGAATATTGCTGCACTGGTGGCAGGGGGCTATAGAAGTACATTACAACCACGTACTGAATATTGCTGCACTGGTGGCAGGGGGCTATAGAAGTACATTACAACCACGTACTGAATATTGCTGAACTGGTGGCAGGGAGCTATAGAAGTGCATTACAACCACGTACTGAATATTGCTGCACTGGTGGCAGGGGGCTATAGAAGTGCATTACAACCATGCACTGAATATTGCTGCACTGATGGCAGGGGGCTATAGAAGTGCATTACAACCACGTACTGAATATTGCTGCACTGGTGGCAGGGGGCTACAGAAGTACATTACAACCATGTACTGAATATTGCTGCACTGGTGGCAGGGGGCTATAAAAGTGCATTACAACCACGTACTGAATATGGCTGCACTGGTGGCAGGGGGCTATAGAAGTGGATTACAACAATGTACTGAATATTGCTGCACTGGTGGCAGGGGGCTATAGAAGTACATTACAACCACGTACTGAATATTGCTGCACTGGTGGCAGGGGGCTATAGAAGTGCATTACAACCACGTACTGAATATTGCTGCACCGGTGGCAGGGGGCTATAGAAGTTCATTACAACCACGTACTGAATATTGCTGCACTGGTGGCAGGGGGCTATAGAAGTACATTACAACCACGTACTGAATATTGCTGCACTTGTGGCAGGGGGCTATAGAAGTGCATTACAACCATGCACTGAATATTGCTGCACTGATGACAGGGGGCTATAGAAGTGCATTACAACCACGTACTGAATATTGCTGCACTGGTGGCAGGGGGCTACAGAAGTACATTACAACCATGTACTGAATATTGCTGCACTGGTGGCAGGGGGCTATAAAAGTGCATTACAACCACGTACTGAATATGGCTGCACTGGTGGCAGGGGGCTATAGAAGTGGATTACAACAATCTACTGAATATTGCTGCACTGGTGGCAGGGGGCTATAGAAGTGCATTACAACCACATACTGAATATTTCTGCACTGATGGCAGGGGGCTATAGAAGTACATTACAACCACGTACTGAATATTGCTGCACTGGTGGCAGGGGGCTATAGAAGTGCATTACAACCACGTACTGAATATTGCTGCACCGGTGGCAGGGGGCTATAGAAGTTCATTACAACCACGTACTGAATATTGCTGCACTGGTGGCAGGGGGCTATAGAAGTACATTACAACCACGTACTGAATATTGCTGCACTTGTGGCAGGGGGCTATAGAAGTGCATTACAACCATGCACTGAATATTGCTGCACTTGTGGCAGGGGGCTATAGAAGTGCATTACAACCATGCACTGAATATTGCTGCACTGATGGCAGGGGGCTATAGAAGTGCATTACAACCACGTACTGAATATTGCTGCACTGGTGGCAGGGGGCTACAGAAGTACATTACAACCATGTACTGAATATTGCTGCACTGGTGGCAGGGGGCTATAAAAGTGCATTACAACCACGTACTGAATATGGCTGCACTGGTGGCAGGGGGCTATAGAAGTGGATTACAACAATGTACTGAATATTGCTGCACTGGTGGCAGGGGGCTATAGAAGTGCATTACAACCACATACTGAATATTTCTGCACTGATGGCAGGGGGCTATAGAAGTACATTACAACCACGTACTGAATATTGCTGCACTGGTGGCAGGGGGCTATAGAAGTGCATTACAACCACGTACTGAATATTGCTTACACCGGTGGCAGGGGGCTATAGAAGTTCATTACAACCACGTACTGAATATTGCTGCACTGGTGGCAGGGGGCTATAGAAGTACATTACAACCACGTACTGAATATTGCTGCACTTGTGGCAGGGGGCTATAGAAGTGCATTACAACCATGTACTGAATATTGCTGCACTGGTGGCAGGGGTCTATAGAAGTACATTACAACCATGTGCTGAATATTGCTGCACCGGTGGCAGGGGGCTATAGAAGTGCATTACAACCATGTACTGAATATTGCTGCACTTGTGGCAGGGGGCTATAGAAGTACATTACAACCACGTACTGAATATTGCTGCACTGATGGCAGGGGGCTATAGAAGTGCATTACAACCACGTACTGAATATTGCTGCACCGGTGGCAGGGGGCTATAGAAGTGCATTACAACCATGTACTGAATATTGCTGCACTTGTGGCAGGGGGCTATAGAAGTACATTACAACCACGTACTGAATATTGCTGCACTGATGGCAGGGGGCTATAGAAGTGCATTACAACCACGTACTGAATACTGCTGCACTGGTGGCAGGGGGCTATAGAAGTACATTACAACCATGTACTGAATATTGCTGCACTGATGGCAGGGGGCTATAGAAGTGCATTACAACCACGTATTGAATATTGCTGCACTGGTGGCAGGGGGCTATAGAAGTACATTACAACCATGTACTGAATATTGCTGTACTGATGGCAGGGGGCTATAGAAGTGCATTACAACCATGCACTGAATATTGCTGCACTGATGGCAGGGGGCTATAGAAGTGCATTACAACCACGTACTGAATATTGCTGCACTGGTGGCAGGGGGCTATAGAAGTACATTACAACCATGTACTGAATATTGCTGCACTGGTGGCAGGGGGCTATAAAAGTGCATTACAACCACATACTGAATATTTCTGCACTGATGGCAGGGGGCTATAGAAGTACATTACAACCACGTACTGAATATTGCTGCACTGGTGGCAGGGGGCTATAGAAGTGCATTACAACCACGTACTGAATATGGCTGCACTGGTGGCAGGGGGCTATAGAAGTGGATTACAACAATGTACTGAATATTGCTGCACTGGTGGCAGGGGGCTATAGAAGTGCATTACAACCACATACTGAATATTTCTGCACTGATGGCAGGGGGCTATAGAAGTACATTACAACCACGTACTGAATATTGCTGCACTGGTGGCAGGGGGCTATAGAAGTGCATTACAACCACGTACTGAATATTGCTGCACCGGTGGCAGGGGGCTATAGAAGTTCATTACAACCACGTACTGAATATTGCTGCACTGGTGGCAGGGGGCTATAGAAGTACATTACAACCACGTACTGAATATTGCTGCACTTGTGGCAGGGGGCTATAGAAGCGCATTACAACCATGTACTGAATATTGCTGCACTGGTGGCAGGGGGCTATAGAAGTACATTACAACCATGTACTGAATATTGCTGCACCGGTGGCAGGGGGCTATAGAAGTGCATTACAACCACGTACTGAATATTGCTGCACTGGTGGCAGGGGGCTACAGAAGTACATTACAACCATGTACTGAATATTGCTGCACTGGTGGCAGGGGGCTATAAAAGTGCATTACAACCACGTACTGAATATGGCTGCACTGGTGGCAGGGGGCTATAGAAGTGGATTACAACAATGTACTGAATATTGCTGCACTGGTGGCAGGGGGCTATAGAAGTGCATTACAACCACATACTGAATATTTCTGCACTGATGGCAGGGGGCTATAGAAGTACATTACAACCACGTACTGAATATTGCTGCACTGGTGGCAGGGGGCTATAGAAGTGCATTACAACCACGTACTGAATATTGCTGCACCGGTGGCAGGGGGCTATAGAAGTTCATTACAACCACGTACTGAATATTGCTGCACTGGTGGCAGGGGGCTATAGAAGTACATTACAACCACGTACTGAATATTGCTGCACTTGTGGCAGGGGGCTATAGAAGTGCATTACAACCATGTACTGAATATTGCTGCACTGGTGGCAGGGGGCTATAGAAGTACATTACAACCATGTGCTGAATATTGCTGCACCGGTGGCAGGGGGCTATAGAAGTGCATTACAACCATGTACTGAATATTGCTGCACTTGTGGCAGGGGGCTATAGAAGTACATTACAACCACGTACTGAATATTGCTGCACTGATGGCAGGGGGCTATAGAAGTGCATTACAACCACGTACTGAATATTGCTGCACCGGTGGCAGGGGGCTATAGAAGTGCATTACAACCATGTACTGAATATTGCTGCACTTGTGGCAGGGGGCTATAGAAGTACATTACAACCACGTACTGAATATTGCTGCACTGATGGCAGGGGGCTATAGAAGTGCATTACAACCACGTACTGAATACTGCTGCACTGGTGGCAGGGGGCTATAGAAGTACATTACAACCATGTACTGAATATTGCTGCACTGATGGCAGGGGGCTATAGAAGTGCATTACAACCACGTATTGAATATTGCTGCACTGGTGGCAGGGGGCTATAGAAGTACATTACAACCATGTACTGAATATTGCTGTACTGATGGCAGGGGGCTATAGAAGTGCATTACAACCATGCACTGAATATTGCTGCACTGATGGCAGGGGGCTATAGAAGTGCATTACAACCACGTACTGAATATTGCTGCACTGGTGGCAGGGGGCTATAGAAGTACATTACAACCATGTACTGAATATTGCTGCACTGGTGGCAGGGGGCTATAAAAGTGCATTACAACCACATACTGAATATTTCTGCACTGATGGCAGGGGGCTATAGAAGTACATTACAACCACGTACTGAATATTGCTGCACTGGTGGCAGGGGGCTATAGAAGTGCATTACAACCACGTACTGAATATGGCTGCACTGGTGGCAGGGGGCTATAGAAGTGGATTACAACAATGTACTGAATATTGCTGCACTGGTGGCAGGGGGCTATAGAAGTGCATTACAACCACATACTGAATATTTCTGCACTGATGGCAGGGGGCTATAGAAGTACATTACAACCACGTACTGAATATTGCTGCACTGGTGGCAGGGGGCTATAGAAGTGCATTACAACCACGTACTGAATATTGCTGCACCGGTGGCAGGGGGCTATAGAAGTACATTACAACCACGTACTGAATATTGCTGCACTGGTGGCAGGGGGCTATAGAAGTACATTACAACCACGTACTGAATATTGCTGCACTTGTGGCAGGGGGCTATAGAAGCGCATTACAACCATGTACTGAATATTGCTGCACTGGTGGCAGGGGGCTATAGAAGTACATTACAACCATGTACTGAATATTGCTGCACCGGTGGCAGGGGGCTATAGAAGTGCATTACAACCATGTACTGAATATTGCTGCACTTGTGGCAGGGGGCTATAGAAGTGCATTACAACCACGTACTGAATACTGTTGCACTGGTGGCAGGGGGCTATAGAAGTACATTACAACCACGTACTGAATATTGCTGCACTGATGCTCGCCACGTGAGAGCCACACAGCAGGACAATGCTATACTGTACAATATTGAAATGATTCACCTACAAATACTAAACATTATTGTCTTAACAATCAATACTACTTTTAACATAAACAATAACTAATAAATGCACACGTAGTAATCGCCGTGCTAACCCTTAGCGTGCAATGTGAGCAGAACTTGTGTTGTAAGTCGTACCCAGTCCATTACCGCGCCACACACTCCCATTAACAAACCAACGACATTTACTGAATGTCCTCCTCCTTTACACGGCACAACCAGACAACACCGAAGTGTCCAAGTCGCGTGCTAAGTGAAGCAAACCCCATTCAATTCTAGATTTAAAGCTTTCGTGGCTGCTAGGATCCATACTCTTTGGTTCTATTGGGTAAAGTCACGTAGGTGAAAATTGTTATTTTATTTTCACCTACGTGACTTTACCCAATAGAACCAAAGAGTATAAACCCCATTCACTCTGCGCTCAGCGTTCAACAAAGTTGAACCTGGCTCGCCCTCACGCCTGCCCATCTCTCTCCGTCTCTCACCGGAGATTATTCCATTGATCGTCTTCGCCTTGCCGTCCAGAGATCCGTGTGGATTATCCGTGAGGGTAGTTAAAGGTCGCGGTTATTCGGAGAAGTTTTTTTTATTAATTTTCCCGCCACAACCACCGCGTCGCCAAAGGCCGCTGAAGGCGATGTCCGAGACATGCCGCCCGCGCATGCGCACTGAGGGTTGAGAGAAACCTGCGGGGAGGGGCAGCGGGGGGCGGGGAAGCCGCCGCTGTTGGCCACACCCACATTCAGGCCACGCCCATATTTAACTGACGTCACGGTGACATCATTCTGGGTCGGACTTTATCGTGGGCTGGCTGTGCACGCGAGGAGCTCCTGACTTCTGACTCTGAATTCGAAAAAAATCAAAGATTCACGATGTCTACCTTCGTCGAGATAGGTAAAGTTTAACGTTAGTGTTAGGGAGGTGTGTTTGTGTTATATGTTGAGCCTGTAGACAAAACTGCTGGGGATGTGCCAGATGTCTCCATCTAACGTTAAGGAGGTTGGAGTCTGGATAGCGCATACCAGGTGTTACAGGCTACATGATGGGAAGCAGAAGGCATTCTAGTAAAATAGGTTTTTGTTTGTACGTTAATGCTCCTCCTTTTCCTTTACCAACCCATACTCACCGGCATGGTGAAGTATGTGCAAATAACCAACACGATTCGTGCAATCGTCAAGAGGCTCTCCAGCAGGGGATTGGCAAAAGGTCGTACAGGAGCAGTTTTGTGAAAAATAATTGATTCTTTCATAATGTACATCTATGATTTATTATTATTGTTCATGTGGGTAACCTCGGCAAGGGGGGAAGCAAGGTCGGGAAGAGCGGGGGATGGGGCCGCTTTTGACCACGCCCATATTTAGGCGACGTCACGTCCTTTTCCTGTGACGTCACTATAGCGGGGAGTTATCCTTGGCTGGCTGTGCATGAGGAGCCCCCGAGTTCTAACTCACAAGATCTGAGATTAGACCAAAGATTCATGATGTCCACATTTGTTGAGATAGGTAAAGTGTAATGTTCGTGCTATGACGGGGCTTTGGGCCACTTTTAAATATTGAGATCTCGTCAGTGTTTTAATCGGACGCTCAGCAGGGTTTGAGCCAGGATAGTGCATAACAGGTCTAAAAGTGTAGTGTCGGGCTACATGGTGGGCAGCAAAGGGCAGTCCATCAAAATTGGTTGTACTATACATACTATACGTCTTCACCAACCCACATTAACCAGAGTGGTGAAATGTGGATTTGAAGCTTTCGTGACTGCAAGGATCCATACTCTTTGGTTCTATTGGGTAAAGTCACGTAGGTAAAAAATAAAACAACAAAAATCACGACGTTTTGGCCACAACACAAGTGGCCTTCTTCAGATGAAGGAACAGAACTGTCAGGACGACAGCACTTCAATTGAAATGTGGTCAAGTAACCACCATGATCTGTGTGGTCACGGGGAAGCTCTCGCAGAAGCTGACAAGCTTCCATCTTGGCAGTAATTATGTTGCCTCTTTTTTTACTCTCAGCGTCTCTGCAGCGCTTGCAGCGCTCGCACTCCTCGCCCCATTCACCCCCCACTCTCCCCCTCTCTGACTTATTTAACTGCCCTAACCCTGGTTTCTCTCCCACTTCAGTAAAACAGTTTCCTTGCTGTGGTTGTCACACCTGATGATGAGTGCTTATGTTGCATTCGAAACGTCGTGATTTATTTCTATTTCTATTTTTTTTTCCACCTACGTGACTTTACCGAAAGAACCAAAGAGTATAGCTGACAAGCTGTCAGGGCAAAAATGACTTTGCATATTCCAACTAATATTTTTTGCCCTGGTTTGTGTCTGACCATGCTGGGCACGGCTTTGTTAAAGTGTACGATATTCAATGGGGTAAAAGTCCCCTAATGGTAATACAACTTTATACCACAGGTGTACTCACACTGGAGCAGCGTCGACATTTATGAGAAAGCTTTACACATGAGTACCATGTGCGGTTCTTTACCGACATTCCCATCCCTGCACCTGCCTCCCCTGTCCCTAATGCAATGAACCCTCTACCCCCACATTACCTATGCAGAGCTCGTGGAGAGAATGAATGAGGAGGAGGGAGCGGAGGGGCATGAGGCTCAGCCTTCAATGGTGCCACAAGACTTTTCGACGTCATCATTTCAATCTACCCTGGCCCAGGTACGATGCGGCACAACGTGGATTTGCACAGCCTATAAATTAACTTGGCTAATGTCAAAGATGGGAGATTCCTGGTATTTACAGATTTAGTTGTTTGCATTCGCCAACTAATGGGCCCCAAAGTGTAGACATGGCTGCTCCTCATTTATAGATTTCCAGCCTTTGCAGCAGTGCGTTTTGGTGACTATACTGTGCTGATGAGTCCGAATGAGGATTACACCGGTCCACAGTTGCATATCACTGCATCACTGCTGCTGTTAGTCTGTCACATTTGCTCAACTTTATTTTGATGGTGGTTTAAGATAGCATTACCACAATGCACTTTAGAAAATACTGATGTTTTTTGTATAATGCACAGGGACTAGATGCTTTGTGTACATATTTCTCCAGGTCTCTGGTTTCCTCCCATAGCTAAATGACACAGTGTAACTGGTATTGGCCAAACGTACCAATGCTGAAAAAATACATGCAAATTATTCAATTGGAATTAAACTAAGCAACTTCGTTCTCGACTGCAAAAAATAGAACTTGGTAGGACCCTCCTTGAAAATAAAAATGTAAACTCATTGAGGTTTTCCTGGGTAAACTAGTACATCATAGCAATAAACAACTTGCATACAAATAGCAGATTAACTTATGTCCTGATACATGTATCATGAGCTTATGAATAAATATACATTTCATGCATAAGCTATTACATCTCTCATATTCGTGTGTGTGCTTGCCTTTGCGTGTAGGACACTGTCTACTTTTGCGATGGAGTCCGTCGGATCGATTTCATCCTCGCGTTCGATGATGAGGTCCATTCTCAGGACGCCATCAACAATCAGGTGAGAACGAGGAACCTACAAATAATGCTCCACCTTCCTGCACCCAGCATTATCACCCCTCCCCACGTGCAACACCACACGCCTCTAAACCTAGGTTTGACGCAGTGGTGCCAGCTCAGCTCTCTGACTGCTGAGTCACCCTGCCACCTCCATACGAGTCTTTAAATCCACAGTATACATCTTTTATCAAACTGTATCGTCAACTGCAGACCACGCTAGTCAATGAACGCTAGACTCCCATCACTCAACTCGCACATCCATACCCTGAACCATACGCCTCACTGCTTTGGCGAACAACAATCAATTATCGTTACGTATCACACTCCATCCACAACTCCTAAATAAATACACCACTTTCATATTGCAAACACCGACACCCAGACATAACTTACAGGATACATGTAATATCCACATTCTAACTGCCAAATGGAAAACTATTACGACAGTGCTGAAGTACCCAGTATGCATTCTCTGCAATATTGATGTTTTTGTTTATTTTGTTGCTATTGTACCCACGCACAATGGATCTATCTCCCTTGTAAAATAGCAAAGCAACTAGCTAAGTGAGACCATCCCTGTAACAAATAAGGTGAACTCAAACAGTTGATTGACAAAGAGCTGTGCAAATTTTTATTTTATTAAGGTCTGCTGAAGTGACACCGACTGAAGCAGTTCAGTGATGCTACTTTGCAGAGCCGTTCTCTGATTGATTCCCATGTGAGGCTCTACTCACTGTAAGAGTTCAAGAAGTTTCCTCACCTCTTGACTTGACTCCCACAGTGACACAACTGAGAACAATGTATAACACAGATGGTCAATTTTGTTTGACAGAAGAAGAGGACCGAATATCAGGCAAGCCTGATGAAGATGGGGCTAGATCTCGAGATTGAACCCAAGGAGGTAAGTTTCCTGCGTGTCTCTCTGCTATAGATGACAGACACTGTATACAAATAAAAAGGTGTTAGACTGTGATTGCTTCATAATATCACTGCTGGCATACATTCCTTGAGTAGGAGCGCTAAAGATCCCCGCTGGAGGGTATATGGCCTACTCTTCTATGCTTGCCAGACGTCTTGAAAGAGATAGCGAATACCCATACTTTACCCCACCATGCACAATCTTAAGATGGATTAATTGTGGCTTACCCATTTATACTGGAGGGTATAACAGTCTCCACCTTAATGTGGCATGCCAGCTATTTATACTGTAGTAATAAGTGTTCGATAACTGCACGTACATTATGCAATTTGCTTTTGGGTTGTGCCACACGTTGATCGGCACGAGGTGCTAACAACACGTGACACAAGCACGAAAATCCACGCGGCCGTGGACACTCTTCCAAATGAGACCATCCGGTTCCCTTGAACTCTCACCTGGTCAAACAAAGTCTAATAAATACAACTAAATGCACTCATCTAGAGTCTGACGATGAACTTCGTGCCATCCACTAGGAGTCGGTGAGCGGACGCACCACCTTTGTGAAAGTACACGCGCCATGGAACCCACTCACCACCTATGCCGAGATTCTACACATCCAGGCAAGATTCTGATGGTCATTGTAATGATGATCATGATGATGCCGATGATTGTGATGATGATTGTGGTGATGATTGTGATTATGATGGTGATAATGAATGTGATGACAATAATGTTTGTGAAGATTCATCATGGTTGTGATGATAATTGCGATGATCATGCATGTGATACAGAGTATGATGGTGAGGGTGATGATTGTGATGATTATAATGTATGACGTTCAACGATAATAATCGTAGCACTGACATTACGAGATATCGAGAGACGTAAATATACAAACGGATTAGAAAAACGTACATTTGGAAAAATATGCATATTAGCAACATATTGACTCTTTTTAGAAAAGTGAATGGGCTCGGGAAGGGCACGTTGCTTGAAGGGATGATGTCTGCTGGCCGAAAATGACATTGGAGTGGCAGCAGAAGGAGAGAACGTGCCCAAGATGATGTATATCATAGAGATGGCGAGATAAGATTGGCTCATGTGCGTGTGCTCATGACTGGGGATATTGGTGGGACAACTTGAAGAGTGGGTGGGATATGCAGTGGAGGCTTTTGGCATATTAATTGTTGCATTATAGGACTTGTTGTATTATAGGACTTGTTGTATTATAGGACTTGTATTATAGGACTTGTATAGAATGTTGTATTATAGGACTTGTTGTATTATAGGACTTGTATTATAGGACTTGTTGTATTATAGGACTTGTTGTATTATAGGACTTGTTGTATTATAGGACTTGTTGTATTATAGGACTTGTATTATTATAGGACTTGTTGTATTATAGGACTTGTTGTATTATAGGACTTGTTGTATTATAGGACTTGTATTATTATAGGACTTGTTGTATTATTGGACTTGTATAGAATGTTGTATTATAGGACTTGTTGTATTATAGGACTTGTTGTATTATAGGACTTGTTGTATTATAGGACTTGTATTATAGGACTTGTTGTATTATAGGACTTGTTGTATTATTGGACTTGTATTATAGGACTTGTTGTATTATAGGACTTGTTGTATTATAGGAATTGTTGTATTATAGGACTTGTATTAAAGGACTTGTTGTATTATAGGACTTGTTGTATTATAGGACTTGTATAGAACGTTGTATTATAGGACTTGTTGTATTATAGGATGTGTTGTATTATAGGACTTGTTGTATTAAAGGACTTGTTGTATTATAGGACTTGTATAGATTGCAACAACTTGGGGAGACCTTCATCCATTCGTGGACTGATTTTGGCTGATGATGATTCCATGTGTTCGAGGCAAAGGGTTTAATACATTTAAAATCAAACAGGTGCCACTCAAGGAGAGCGACCTCCCCCAGGTGTCAGGCTCAGACAGTGGGCCTCTTCACTACCTGGGAAATATTCACCACCTGAAGCCGGGAGCCGTGCCCAAACAACCGGACTATTTCACGGCACCCTACCGGCGTTCGCAGCAGGACATCTATCCTATAAAGGATCATGACGTCCTCATCCCACCGGCCGTACGCAGCCAAATCGTACGTTTGTATCAATAATGCTGTATAAATAATGCCAGAATGAGGTGGTTTTTTTGCAAAAACAAGTTAATTTAATAGGGTTTTGTTGTGTTTTTATCATTTTAATTAAAGTTTTCAGCTCTGTATCGCAACTTGCGATCTCTGAGTGACATGTGGTTAGAAGTGTAAATCATTATGGTTTATTAAGAATGCCTGGATTTATGATTTAGGGGTTGTGGTAATATGTGTCCCTGTAGAGAAAGCTACCAAATTTTTGGGATGCTTAACCAGGAGACATGGTGAGCTAGCAGCCCCACCCTTTGTAAGTCCTGCCCACATTATATAACCACGTCCCCTCAATCACTCTCCCCTGCACAACAAAAGAATGAAAGACTACTGTTGATATGGTTCTTGGTGAGCAGGTATCCTGTCGAGCCAATATTATGGGCATTTGGGGTTTTGATAGTATTGTATTCTGAATAAATTGCCTTTGTGCATGGGAAGCATGCATAAAATGTCTCCTTGAAATCTGGATATTGTACTTGCTGAAATCAGTACATATCTGCTTCAGTTTTTGGAGTGTTCTATGGACCTTTCCGAGTCGGGACTCAATAAGAGTTGTGGGCCCATTATAACTGTGTAGGCTGGTGGTGGTTGGAGAGGGGGAAACATTTCAGAGTGGAGTGAGTCAATAATAGCTTACCCACCCAGCCCTATGTTTCATGCATGTAATGTTTGTCATGTGTGTCATGTGTGCTCACACAGGTCCACTACATGCTGCAAAACCCCATGCCACAAGACAGCACGAACATATTAAATATCAACCAAATGATTGAAAATGGCTGCTATACTGCAGCCTATCCACTGCATGACGTAAGTTGTTGGGGGGGTAGGGGGTGGAGGGCACACTGACACCTTACGGGAGGCCTATGTACAACACCTGAATTGCACACCTGTTTAGGACGCTATTGCATAGTCTAAAGCTTACCACATACTTAACATTAGTGTCCCACAGAGATGCGCCGCATAGGTGTCCAGGTTCCCCAGCTCACTAAACACACCTCTGATTTGCATGGTTGGCTACATACGGTGCAAAAGAAGTTCAATATCCATGCATTGGAAAGGACTCCACGAGCACTCTAGAGAGCCATTCTCAAGGGTATTTGGCCGACTATTTCACGTGGGACAGAAGTCTTTGGAAGAATTAGAAGTACCCACACTTCATCCCACAACACGTGAACAACCAATAGATTAACTGTGGGTGCACCCATTTACACTGCTTGCTGGGAAGAAGCAGCGTGATTAAGAAACGTGGTCATTGTTTTAACTGTCGTTCCCATGTCCAGTGCAGTGTGCAAGTGTGCAACACCATTACACCACAGCAGCGCCACGGCAGAGTTTTGGGGGGGTGGAGCTGGTAATTTGTGAATGTCCATGCAGTGTTTGTGACTAACAATTGCTTTCCCCATGTCAGAGTGAGTCTGTTCATCCCACCAAAAACCCGAACACGCTGGGCGACCGCAACACGCTGCGACGGGAGTGGGCGAGAGCCGGGCGCTCTTTCAAGGAGCAGCCTCTTGACCTTGTGCGGTAAGTTCATGCCCTATCCACTGCTGGATGAAGACTTCCCCAAGCCTTCGCCATCTCTCCCAGTCTCCTGATGCAACAATCCATGTGGCTCCTGCACACATGCTGATTTCATTACTTAAATCTCTGTGGTGCACATCCTCTCAGACGCATTCCTTCTCTTGACTGCCACATCATTCTTAGTCTCGACCACAGGCCATCGTACCTCTTAGGGACGTGCTCTGTCCAGAAAGGTCCTAAGGCTGGACTTGAATGCTAGCTGGGAGTTGATAGCACAGATGGCTGGGGAAATGGAGTTCCAGAATAGCATTTGCCCATGCCTTCCCTGCTCTTCACATTTCCCTCCAGCCCATGGTCCTTGCTTACATATTCGATAGCTACACCACTGGTGCCATGTGCGGTTGGTGATGTTTGCGCTGTGTGTGCGAGTGATGTTGTCGGCACAGGTCATACTTCGGGGAGCAAGTGGGGCTCTATTTTGCATGGCTCGGCTTCTACACAAAGATGCTGATCTTCGCTGCAATCGTCGGCCTGATCTCCTTTTTCTTTGGAGTATTCAGCAAGGACCGTGACATCACTAGGTACTGGCCCGACACATGCATACAGACAAATGCATACAAACACACACACACATACACTCATGTGTCAGATGTAGAACTCACACAGATCTCCTGTATAGCAATACAGACTGAACAATGAGTATCAGAAAGCACCTACTAAGGCTATACACAAGTACATATACACGTAAAGTACATATAGACATACATATACACTTATATACAATCCCATGGGATGCTGCCATGGTGTAATAGTTACATTTCTAGAATTGCAGTTTATAGATTTCCAGTGCGATCGCCTGGCATGGCAGCTGAAATAATGGCCAGGTTTCTTCAATTATCCCACATATGCTCAGCAGTATAAACGGAGACACCGCAGTTAGATGATTGGCAGTTCAGATGTGATGGGGTAAAATGTGGGTACTCCCACCGTGTCCAAGACGTCTGGCCATCATGGACGAGTAGGCCAAATATCATCTCGATGGGCAATCTAGAGCATTCTTTAGTGGAGGACCTTCCACCAGCAGTGGCATGAGCAAGCAATTTCAGGGCCACATCTTTAACATTTCACTATTAAAGTACATATGCACATATATACAATCTCATACAGTTTATATACATATACAGTACAAATATAGTACATTCAATATATTGTATATGTATATATGTTCCAAATGTCTCTGTTTCTAAAAGTAAATCCAAAAAATCAAGCCTAGCTACAATATTTCGGACAATCCAGGGAAAATTAAACATTGTTTTGGATTGCTCAGAAAACATGACATCGCCCATTGTGACGTCACTCACGACGACACGTATCACGTGGCATCGGGTTTCGTCACTCTTGTTCACATGAATATATTGTACATTCTTACGAATTGTAAATAATCCGAAAATCAAAAGCAAAACATATTCAAATCCAAAATGTTTAAATGTGAAACGTATCCTTATAATACGACTTACACACATAGACTCTGTGGAGCTGCATGACGGACAGCGGGGAGCAAGTGCAGGAAATACATTGCTGTACTCTGTGTCTGGAGTCTTCGCTTCCCATATTCAACCCGTACTGACCAGTGTGGGATGACTAGAATTAAATAGCCCTCATGACCCACGAGGTGTGGGGAGGCCCTCAGCCAGAAGTGGATTGATAAAAGGGCTGTAAACACCCCTGGAAATCAATTCATAGAGATGTTACACCACTGATATCAACGAAAATTATAATTAAACATCAGGAAATACATTTTACTTTGGAAAATGCTCGACGTTGGAACCCATAATTTAGTCTGACTTTGTTTAAAGGGAGGGTATGACACATTCAAAGGTGGCATGACCTTTAGGCAAATTATATTTCTCATCCAAGTGTATTATGCCCATTAGTGTGTTTATGTTCGTGCGTGTCTATGTGTGCAGTGGAGAAATATGCAACAACACCATCGGAGGATCCTTGGTCATGTGTCCCCAGTGTGACCAAAAATGCACCTTTTGGAGGCTAAATGATACCTGCGAGACTGCGAAGGTATCACACAAATACACCATCGATGTTCCCTCTAAATAAGGATACTTATTGGTTATTGGTGATGTGCATCATTATCACAAAGCCAACTCACATTGCTGAGATTGTATCATTAACATTAACCATGATCACTAGATTGCAGCACATCATGCTAAACACTATGCTGCCATTCGTGTGGGTGTTAAAAAAATATTATACTAATAATACACGTGTGATCATTTTGAAGGTAGTTAGTTATAGTTTTAGCAAATAGGGTATTTTAATGGACTAAGTCGATGGTTAGACAAATACATGAAAATGAATGCATCGTCACATCCCAGCGGGAGTGCAAAAGTTACTTTGAGTAAATCCGACACGATGTATTTCATGAGTATTTCTCCACGATCAATACAAGTGGACAAAGTATTTTGAAATCTGAATTTCAGTGCTAATTAGTTGACATGTCATGCCGAAATAATGATTATTCACTTTAAAGTGTCTGAAATGTATGTCCACAATCATGGAACTGCCCATTGCTTATTTTGCTCTTTCTGTCACATTTATACAGATTTGTTTGATACATGAATAGCACTATAATATCAGACATTGTAGAGCATTGTCATCTCCACAATTTAATGGATGTTTCATGAGTGATTAATCTATTTTAACTTAAAAATCAATCGATGCATCGTTACTTTCCTGCTGTTGATATTGAAAATACGTGGATGCTAAGATTTAAGGTTTAATTGTGACTAACACCTCTGATTGTGCCGTTGCAGACTTCACACATGTATGAAAATCCGGTCACCATATTCTTCGCAGTTTTCATGGGACTTTGGGGTAAGTGATTCTAAGCATTGGCACACATTGTCCAGACACAGTGACAAGTATCAACATGTTTGCAATGATGATGAGCACATTTGGCCACGTACAGTGTTAAAGAAGTTCAACATACATACGTACAACCATATACAGTACCATCATGTCTTGCAATGTTCGTATGCAGTGATCCTGACAGTCCTATTATGAACCCACTGCTCAATGAGGGCACATTTGGACCATGACTTGTACACATTGTCCTACTCTTACGAATGATAACCGATAATCTTTAATGTCCACTGTGAAGCAGATGGTGTGTATTTTTGTGTAATTAATACACCGGCAATATTAATCAGGGCAGCCACATAATTTGAACCACGAACCTCTGCAACAAGCAACGAATGCGCTACCCCAAGGCGATTCCATGAAAAATACAAAGTGGCCAGGTGGCTCAGAGTTCAGAGTGCTGCGTTGCCGCCGCTGAGATTCTGTGTTGAAATGAAAGTGGCCACCTGCGATTAAACAAGTTTTTCAATTATAGCGAGATGATGGTCTCAACTCAATCACCGATATCTGCACAACAAATAGAAAAAATCCATAATGTTGAAGTTGCTTCTGTACTTAATTTGGCTACATTCCAGCTCTGAGAATAAAAATGTTAGCTTGACTATCACGTAACAAACGCTCCTCTCCGTGGCAAAGCAGTTGGGAAAGAGCTACCCCTACTATGTGGATCAGAGATCACAGAGGTAGCTCTGTGACATTCGCTTTTGTGTAACGTTTTGTAACACGAAGAGCAGCACTGCTCTGTTATAGATCCAAAAGAAATCTCAATCTCATGCCGTGCCACTCATGGTGCAAGTGGGATAAAATTGTGGCAATGTACCAAAAAAAGCCAATAAAGGTATTTATGAAAGACAAAAAAAATACTAATGAAGTTACTTTGAACATTACATTTAACAGACTACATTAGGTAACTTTTGAACCCTTGAGCAATCGATAGTCAAATTACTTTTCAAAGTAAATCCTCCCCGTGTGGTGTGTCGCAACAGCCACGGTGTTCCTGGAATTTTGGAAGCGTCGCCAGGCATCGCTCGCGTACCGCTGGGACCTGACGGCAGCGGCGCAGGAGGGAGACCCCATCCGGCCCGAGTACCTGGCTCGCTGCACGACCACGAAATGTAACATCATCACCATGGTAATGCTTTTTGCTGTCACCACGGCGACTACCTCATTGCACACACACACCTCTGTTTTGTAATGTTGCATGTGTAACTGTTCACTGTTTTCCTAGTTTTTCTTCTAACATATTTGTTGGCCTTTGCTCAATTTTGTTTTCCTCCCAATATTATCCCGATTGTACTATCGGAATCGTTATGAAACAATGTCCATTTGGAACTCTATGTTATGGAAAGGTTTGCTCAAGCAGATGTTACATAATTACTTCTAAGATCCCTTCAAGTGAACACACACTAGAGGGTGGCCCTTTCCCATCAGCCCTGCTACAAAGAAATGTTCATGATGGTCAAACTAATCTTTTTTTATTCTGAAAGGTGAAATTTGGCCAAATTAAGAAAAGAAACAAATGTAATATTGGTGACCAGGCTGATCGGCTTACTACTTGGTTTAATTGTAGGCAGCTGCCTGGATTCAAGCCAATGAATCTCAGCGCTGCCAGCTCAACTCTCAGACATCAGAACCATCAAATCCATTCCTTTATATCATCGCATGCTTAACTAGTAGTGGGGAAAACAAATAATGGTTCATCAGTCAACCTTAACGGCTCACACTAACATTGGTCACTCCTACAGACTAATCTATATACAAATGCTTTTCCGTCTATGTCCGTGCATTGTGAGTGCAGGAGGAGGAGCCTCATATGCCTAAGAGGATACTGAGGTTCCGTTACTGCCTCTCTGGGATCATGGTGTTGTTCTGGGTGAGTCCGCCAACTCAACAGCAACATTGAACCCCTTCTCCTGATCCAGTGAGCTATGGTCAAGTCACCTGCTATGTGCCTCATCTTGGAGGCGAAGCAGGTTTTGAGCCTGGGTACTGCACGAATCGGTAACCATCATGCACAAAATGGACTGTAGGCTGCTGCAGAGCTACCTTGTGGCCAACAGAGAACTGCATTCTCATGCTTCCATCCTTTACCAACCTGTACTGGTGTGCATGGTGAAGTATGGGAAAATAACCCTGACAACCTGCACAGGTTTGGGGAGGCCACCATCCAGCAGTGGATTCATATACGGGTTATACACATATATATATTTTTACTTGACCCAATCCCAACCTCCACACGCTGCTCCCCCAGTCAGAATCGCTCTCAAACTATGTTGTTCCTCCTGTATGATCCATTGAGTGATTACAAGTGGGGGTATAGATACATGCATAATCATATAACTTACAGCCCTTTGTCAATCCAATCACCTGAAATATCTACTGCTGCCCCAAGGCAATGAATACCTCATGAGCCATATCATGTTATCCACCTGCTCCTGTCAACCTCGATTTGGGTTTCTCGAGACCAGTACTCGGCCTTAAGGCCAGATGAAAAACATGTCCTCAGCTCCTTGGCCTTGAGTGTGTGGCCTCAGTCCGAGGAGGTTTCTTAGAGGTACCGACCTTGACACTGGCCTCATACTAGCGCACCCAACCTTGAGTGACCTTGACACTGATTGTGGCCTAAAAAGCTGCCGCCTTGGCCTCACCTTGGCCTTGTAGCTTTTGGTCTCAACTTCACATCTGAACCTGGCTCGAGGTCTAGCAGGGCCAGGGATAGTAATTCCTTTCATAACATTGCATCATTTTCTACATTTGACCAAGTGACGTTACCATTACACGTTCATTGTGTGTGATGTTAGCGAAACAGCTCAGGTTCTGTTTAACATGTAAGATTTTCGCGACCAATATCATCCATAATATTTTTTTTGGGTTAGATCGCGTAAATATATGCCATGAAACCCACCACCACCCGACACAGCCAATTAGTAAAGTTGTTCACGTAAACAGAACATGCCAATTCGTTACTAGTACAGCAAATCCACAATATCTACAATCTGAGTACGACGTTTTGCCAGTCATTTGGTTCTGCAGTAGACAAACGAACTGGCACCTCCTGAGTCACACCAGGCTAGCTTGGCACAGCTAACTCACGGCTTGGTTATACAGTGGAAAAGAGCTACAAGACTGTAAATCTCACCCACCTCTGTGTTTCTTGTGTTACTGGCAGATCCTCCTGATTCTTGCTGCAATTTTGGGTGTGGTTGTTTACCGCCTGTCCATCTTTGGCATACTCTCCTCGAGTATCCCCAATCATGTGACCAAGATCAAGGTGATCGGTGCCCTACTCACACCTGATATGGTTACCACCATCACGGCCTCCATCCTCAACATCGTAATCATATTACTACTCAACAAAGGTTACGACAAGCTGGCCCTCGTCCTCACTGATCTGGGTAGGTGTTATCACCATCACGGTTTGCATATGTTTATTTTATTATACGCCACCAGAGAACACATGTAAATTTGAAGATTGGATAAATGTTGTGCATGGTAAATATTGTCGCTGTAAAATGTCATCATGATTTTAACCTTGCACCATGAGGCCATGAATAGCAGCATCAGTGCATCATCCAATCACTTGTTCAACTACTGCCTGTTTTTGTCAGAACTCTGTTAAATTTTTCCTCCAGTTTCATTCCGATTGGGCTATCAGAATCGTGTCTTGAGATGAAGTATCCAATGGGATCTCTTGTAGACCAGTGCAACCCTTAATGTCATGAAATGGCCCTAGAAGTGAGCTACCTCTGAGACCCTTCATTCAAGTGAACTCTGGTTCACACATTAGAGGGAAGCACTTTTCAATCCACACTGCTACGGAATATAATGTTAATCTCGTAACAGTCAAATTGCTCATTCTCACAACTAAAATTTCACCAAATTAAGTGATGAACCAAATGGTGTATGTTACAGATGTAATGCCATCATTAGTAATAGTCCTGAAGCCATTAATTTACTGCACTTGAGAACACATGTTACCAGAGGTCGCTGCCTGGATTTAAACCCAGGATCTCAATGGTGCCAACTTAGCGCTCTGATTTCACCTCTCGATCCATTGAATCACTGAATGTAATTGTGGGCTGACCCTCACTGCTGCATTGCTACCTTCTAGCCAGCAAACAGCTCTCTGCTTGTGTTGGTCATGTTGCCCGCTACTGAGCCCTTTATTAGTAATTTATCCTGCTGAAGCCTGCACCCCCTCTGAAAGGTGACCCATGATAATTAGCGCTGTCCTCCAGACAGTCTCGTCCCTTCACCTGATGAAGGCCGCTTGTGTTGTGGCCGAAGCGTCGTGAGAATATTATTGTGTTATTTTATTTTATCAATTTATTATTTTATTCTCATTCTACGTGACTTTACCGAAAGAACCAAAGAAAATGAATCCTTGCAGTCACGAAAGCTTTAAATCGAAATTTAATACACCTTAAAGATATTTGAAAATCAAGTGCACTGGCTTTCAGACATCATACGGACAGTGTAAATGGCTTAATTGCAAATGGAGACTGAAGGACACTCCACAGGGTGAATGTGGTGAACAACACCTGGTAAACAACTTGTCCACTGTCACTCATTCCCCAGCAACATCTTTGAAATTCACTTTTGATCTTCAAATTCATTTTAATGGATATCAAAGCACGTCACATTGTGAAATGTTGCTATTCCTCAATGCGGCATCATTATCAGTGGCTTTTCGTAGCCTGTGTGCCAGAAACTATGTAAGTAACATCAAAACCGATTGCCCTGTTTGATGTCTGTGTCCCTGTGTGCCTTTGTATCATACCCACAGAGATGCCCAAGACGCAAGGAGAATATGAGTATCGGCTGACGTTCAAGAAATTCTTATTTCAGTTCGTCAACTTCTACTCGGCGTCTTTCTACATTGCATTTTTCAAAGGGAAATTCATCGGCTTCCCCGGAAGCTACACTTACTTTGGAAAATGGAGAATCGAGGAGGTGTGTAGATCTGAGGGGTTGGCCCTGTCTTTTCTATGCTGTTTGTACAACATTTTTATGTTTTACTTTTGTAGTTGATATTTTTCCCAACAATTGTCTTCACACCGTGCTGTTGGTGAAATGTCGAAATAAGGACTCTTTCTTTTGGAACTCTAAAAGGCCTCATTGTCTTCACACCTGGTCACCAGCTCTAGCATTAACACAGTCTCCGGAGTAAAAAAGTTTTCGAAACCAGACTTGAGAGAGCACGAGGTCACCACGAGCAGAACACGTGTTAGACTGATGCAATTGGTAACCCAGTTACCTTTAGGGTGTTAGTTTATCACATACTTTGCAAGTACTACCCTTGTGGTCTCTCATTGGACATTTTCAATTATATACCGTATTTATCAAACGCCATTTATTTAAAATTATATATTTGATCATCCTTAAAAATGTACAGTATTTCAGACCCCCTCAAGGATATATTTAGCCACTACCTATGACTCACTGTGGCGCAGTGGAGCACGTTGTGTTAGAGAACGGCCCCGTAATATATCAAGAACGAATTCTGGAGTAAGGAATTAAGCAGCATTGCGTTGTGCACACGTTAAATCAATGTCATTAAGACAGTGTTAATGACACGTAGTTTAACATTTACATAATTGCCATTCAGAGTCACCCTGAGTATTTGCAGTCTATGCTCGGAAGAAAGTCCATTGCCCAAAATGTGCCCCTGTTGCTCATGTTTCTGTTTGAAGGCAGACTTGTTGACACATGAGATGATTATTATGAGTATATTTGGTGTTATATTAAGGTGCCTACTTCTGCTGCAGATTTGCAGAAAATCGTCACGAGGGCGATTCATTGATTGAAATCCTCTCAAAAACAATACAGATAAAGGATAAAGAATACAGCTTATTATTTAAGTGCCTCTGTGTTTTCTACCAACTTAATTTCATGTTTTACGATTATTATATTTACTAGACGATGCTCTGGAATTAAACTCACCTGATACTAAACACCAACTGCAGTATGCATGTTGTGTGTTGAACTTATTTTGCACCGTACACAGTCTGCATCGGATGTGTGGGGGAAGGACAACAAACAAAACATTATCAGATGCGCCACCATTTTCTTTATTTAAAATACATGAGGGGGAGGGGGAAAGTGTTTCTTATAATCTGGAGAATATTGATATTCTTAATCACTGTCCCCTCTAACATATGGAGCCGTCACTTTTGCAGTGTGCAATTGACTGAAGAGAAGAATGTGAGAGGATCATTAGAAATGATGTGTGGTATCCATATATGTATTACCCAATATTTCATATCTTCAGTGTTTAACCTGAATCTATTCTCCACCCCATCCCCCCTCCAGTGTCCCCCAAACGGCTGTCTCTTTGAACTGACTTCTCAACTCACTGTCATCATGGTAGTGAAGCAGATGGTTGGCAATTTTCAGGAGGTCATCATCCCGTAAGTATCGCATGAACACATGAAAGCTGTGAAGTCTGATTACGGCGTTTCCTCGTGTAACGCGGTAGATGCGTTCCTGAAAATTTCCGCCTGAAGTAAAAACGCGCAAAGCAAGGAATTACTGAGTTAATCACATTTTCACAGTACATTCAACCTGCAGTCATTCCAAAGTGGGATAAACAACTCAGGCTAGGCTGCCGTGTTACTGTATCATTCGGCATCCTGTATCAAACTGCTCAGCCGCGCAACTCAAGACAGTCGTTCATCGTCGACTGCTCAGGAAAGCATTATAATTGCCGCGTTCGGCGTTTTAACAGTGTGCATTCCACATTATAATGGACACGTTCCACGTTGTGTGAAAAGTTTTCCCAAATATAAGAACCATGTTACAATGCAAATGTGTTGTGTGAAAACGCATTCAGCGAAAAGTCGGGTCGACAGCTTGTTAGCAGTGTGCACTGGTTAAGCAGTGAACACCAGTCAAGTGGACAAAGTTCACCTCGTTAGTATCATGCGATATTCCGATCAGACGCTTTGTACATAGTTTCATAATATTAGACAAGCAACTCCCATGACTGAAAGAGTGTAGTGGATTGACAACGGGCTAAATGAAAAACAGCTACTACTTAGGTTTTAGCAGTTGTTTGTACAGCTCTCTGACATGTTTTGTGTCATACCGCATATTGTTTGGCATGTCTTGACGTTTCGCTCCACGTGCTTGGGATATTCACATGATACAACCTGAAAACGCAGTGGAAAGCTATGAAATAGCAAACCTAGTGTTGATGAACAAATGGATATGCACGTGTGTAAGGGTGTCTCTGTGTCTGCACATGCGTACCTCCCTCCACAATTCCCCAGATGGTTCAGCAATTGGTGGGCCCAGCGTCGGGCCAAGCTAAGGCCTGAGGCTGTCTACACGCGCTGGGAGCAAGACATGGACCTACAGCCCCAGAGCCCACTTGGACTCTTTGATGAATACCTCGAGATGGGTACAATGAGCTCAGAGGATCACACTATGGAGTCAACGCGTTTTACTTTATTATAAAAAAAACACACAATTGGGTATCATTTGACTATATAGGCACGTGTGTACGGCCCCTGTGTATCTGTCGGACATTGTTGTGGGAGGGAAATTACCCACACTTCGGGTTGTTGAAGGCAGGGAGCACAGATGTAAGAGCTTAGATGTACAATACAACAATGTAATTTGCTGCACTGTCCTATGCTGCTCACAACCCCACAATAACTATTGCATGGTCACCCATCCAACCAATTTTCAGGCTCAGCTCTCCTTAACTTCTGGGATCTGATTAAATCTGACGCATACTGGGTGATTTGGCCATAGGCACCAATCTATGGATATACTGTAACACAATTGTCTTTGAGCATGCGTGTATGTGCATATGTACGGAGTTAAGTTTTAGAAACAATAGGAGCACATATTTGCTCCTCTTGTCTGCTAACCAATGCAGCTACATTGGTCAGCTTGGGTTGACGTTTCTCCCCCTTACTATTTATTTAAAACTCTTGTGCATCATGTCCACTGTGGTTAACTGCTGTGATTTGTTGGCATTTCAGCCACAGTGCATATGCCTAAAAATGTGTGGTACGGTTAATGGAGTCCTCAATACAGGATGTGATCTAGTTATTATAGCCACCTAGTGGTGGAAAATGGTGCAAAAGAAACCCAGGTGAACCAGAGCTGAGCATTAAAGATGGTAGTGGCTGGTCGCATCTCAGTGGCCAATGTAATGGACACGATAATTTTGTGAACAAATGATACGAAAATGTGATCATATTTTGGGGTCTCCTTTGACTAAAACACATTCAATGCATTGAAAACATGTTTTGTTTGCTTAAAGTAATCACAACATAACAGCATTAAGAGTGTGTGTCTATATCCTGTTTCACTCATTATCCTATCCTTGCCCCCCTACCCATTCTCAAAATATACCCCAGTTATCCAATTCGGGTTTGTCACTCTCTTCGTGGCATCATTTCCACTTGCGCCATTGCTCGCACTGCTGAACAACATCATCGAAGTGCGGGTCGACGCGTGGAAGCTCGTAACAAAGATGAGGAGGCCTGTGGTTTCGCGAGCAAGAGGAATTGGAGCCTGGGCCGACATTCTGAGTATCATTGCCACCCTCTCTGTAATCACCAATGTAAGTCGCCAGATTGTCCGCTCGCTTTCTCGCTCAACATAACATGTCATGTTAGCCGTGTGGGTTCTTTTTACCATACTTCACCATTCTGGTCATGGCAGGTTTGAGAAGAGGTGTAGTGGGGGACCAGGAGCGGTTCGGGTATCACTTGTCACTGATGTTAGTCGTAGCTGGAAGTCAATTGCATGTGTGCTGAATTCAAAGTGCAGTGCACGAATCACTGCACCACCGCTCCTATCCACTCTCTCCCAAAATCGCAAAAGGTAAAGCCTTGCAATTGCTTGCTCATGTCACTGCTGGCAGAAGGGCCTCAACTAAAGGTAGCTCTAGAGAACCCCTCTACACGGTATTTGGCCTACTCTTCCATGATGACCAGACATGTTGTAAGATGTGGAATTACCTGCGCTAAAACAGTGATGAACCCATTTATATTGCTAATTGGACAGAGGTGGGGGAGATTTAAGAAAATGATCCATTGCTTCAACTGTTGTGTCAGGAGACTGAACTGACGACTGCCAGATTGCAAGTCCTTATATGGTAACCATTTCACTCTGGCAGCAACCCCCCAAATTGTATTTGTGAAAATTAATGTAATTGCCAAGGTAAGATGTTCAGAAGCCTTGGTCAAATCATTGCATGCTAAGTGACCGCTATCGCTGTGCCTCCGTATGCTAATTCCACAGTCATGCATCTTGGCGTTCACAACGGACATCATCCCACGCCTGGTGTATTATTATGGATACTCAGCAGAGTATGGCACAGGTTCGCCTACAATGCATGGGTACACGGAGGACAGCTTTTCAATTTTCAAGATCAGCGACTTCAAGGAGCAAAATTATCCCAACATCCTGCCAGCCTGGTTTGATCCGGCAATCCACACAACCTGCAGGTTTGTGCCATTCAGTGTCATGCCCAGCTATCGGGGGTGCCGTCCCTGCGAATGTGATGCACTGATCTCTGGGTGTGTTGTCCAGGTAGATGCGACATCCTTCTGGGTGTGGCGTCCTCCTGGCTCCGCCCCTTCCTGATTAGGCTCGTTTTCTTCCTCTTTTCACTCCGTGACTTTCCTTTTAAGACCCACACTTCCCCTAGGCCCCACCTCTGTTTATGCCCTGCCCCTTACCGTGGACACAGGGTTTGGCTTCGTTGGGTAGTAAGGGGTTGTGGTAGGGTTGGGGGAAGAGTGTGCATGGTGGGTGGGGACAGTAAAGGGGGTGGGGGGGGAATTGGAGGGGGGGAGCAGTGGGTACGGGTGGGATGGCTTCACAACCAAAGTCCCACTTAGAGAAATATAATAATAGATTGATATAAATTCTAGCTCATTGTTACCTTGCTAAAGAGTAATGTTATTTATTTATCTATCGATCCACGACTGCTTAATTGAGTCTCAAGATCCCTTTGCAGGCAGACCGTGCATTGGGATTCCAGTTTAAGGTGGTTTTATGCATGTGGGATGCAATAAGAGGTCCTGGAGAACCCATGATATTGAAATGAAGCTTAAAGGTTCACACAGACATGAAACCACTTGGTCTACAGCCATCTTCTGGTCACCTCAGCACAGATAGTTAAGAAATTGATGCGATCTACCAACCCTTTTCTCTAACGTTTTTGAATTGCTGGCATACACAACTATAATCAATATAACCATATTGATCGATATTTAATATAACCTTACTTGACTATGATCAAATCACCACGAATACAGCTGATCTTAGATTCCGGAAGTCAAGCCGGCTTGAGCCTTGTTCATGCTTAGATTGATGATCACCATGCACAATGCAGGTGCAGTAGGCGACTGTGGAGCTAGGTTGTCAGCAGTGGGTAGTTCAGCAAAATTAACAGTTGTGCTATATTGCTCTCCCATTATCTGTACTCCCTGCCTTCACCAACCTGGCATGGACCAGCGTGAACCATTGTCAAAAGAGCCCCCACAAGCTGCACGTTGTGGGAAGGCCCTCTTTCAGAAGCGGATTTTTTTAAGGGCTGTGAACGCATTTACCGTTTGTGCACAACCATACTTGTTCAATTTAGCGCCAACTCTACTTTCTAGGCACTTTGCTCAATATAGTCCATGCGTGCTTGTGGTTGTACGTGTGTAGGTATCCAGGTTATCGCTACCCGCCGGATCATCCCCAAGCCTACTCCGTCACCAAGCAGTACTGGCAAGTACTGACGGCAAAGCTGGCCTTCGTCATTGCCATGCAGGTACACATCAACATGCACACACAGACACACACACATTCATAAACCCATTGAAAGATAAAGGTACAGCCCTCCAATTACTTGCTCATGTCACTGATGGCAAAAGCGCTCCTGCTATAGGGAGCTCAAGAGAGACCCTTAAGATGTATTTTTACTGCTCTTCCACACTGGTCAGACGTCTTGGGAAGATGTGGGAGTTCCCACACTGGACAGAACCAAACTCAGCCGACCAATTGACTGGATGTATTCCATTTACACTGCTAGGTGGATAGAGGCAGTGGAATGTAAAAAAAAACTTTCACCATTGTTTACACTCCCACGACCAAAGATCAATTCACACCCGTGACCTCTGGATTGCAAGTCTAGTGTGCAAAGCCTTACACTACTGCACCATCGTATAGACTCATCTGTGAGCAGTTGTTAAGGTCAGCAGAGCAAACCGTGATCATTGTCAATGGGTCATTACAGATAATGCCAGTAATGCTATTACACCTCACAATTGCACAGTATTTCTGAGATCACAAATAATAGTGGTAATACAATACTCACATTCATCATGCAGCAGACGATTCATGTTGTTGATGCAATTTGTCATACGTAAGCATGTGTGCTTGTGGGAAGGGGAGCGGCTGCGTTGTTGTTTGTGAACTGCGCTACCAATCCTGTGTGACCGGAGTACTATTTCTGGCCACAGCCAACAACAGTGGAAAATATTAGAACCAGTGTTGAGCTTCCTTTAAGTTGATTCTGTCTTAAAATGAGTACTTGATGAAGTGTGTGAAAATCATCACTGGCAAGATAAACGTGCACACCACCCCCACAGGCACTGTGCGAACCTTCATAGATGCACTTGTCTCAGTCTGTGAAAGGCTACACAGGGAATCTTTGTAGTGGTGACATGGCCGAGTGTAAGTGTTTGCTGATTGTTGCGGTAATTTGCGGCTGCCCAGGTGAATACGGTGGGTGCATTAACTGCACATCATAAATGTTGCCTGCTGCATAGTGAACGTAAAAAACCCATTAAGTAATTCAAAAAAAGTGCCTCGGTATAATTTGCCAAATGTTCAAAAATTACTCAAATGACTTAATTTAATTTGGGAAAAACGACGTAACAATATAATATCCCTAGGCTGCAGGTCCCCGGAATAGTTGACCTGAGATGTAAAGCACTTTGAGATGCTGCCATATTATATTTAGTAAGCACCCTTTACATGCAAATCCTGAAACTGAAAATCCTTTACCTGTGTGTGGACGTGTGCAGCACGTGGTGTTACTCACGAAGGCCTGCATTGCATACATCATCCCGGACACGCCATCCCATGTGCGCGCCTGCATGCGCCGTGAGCGCTTCGTCGTACAGACGATTCTGCAGCAGGCAGAGCTGGGCCGTCTCCGTAACACCCTCCTCACCGATGCCCCCAGCTCACCGCCATCGCCTCAATTCCACGTTGAGGATGAGCAGGCAGAGATGGGCCTGCTTCGCTGCTCACTGCATAAGGAGTCTCCTGGCGTATTGCACCCACCCCAGCGGTGCCACATGGAGAATGAGCAGGCAGAGAAGACTGGTGACGACTCACTGCTGAAGGGATCCGAGGAGGAATCAAGCAGCGAGGATTCGTCAACTGTCTTCTACAGCATATAAATCTACTCAGAATTTTAAAGGAGGCTGCTATCCTAACGCTGTTTGCTTGTGGACAAGGACATTGCAGTCGAGGACTATCTGTATACATATTAATAAATAGTTTATGATTTAACATGTCTCAATCATCTCATGTCTTTTCATACGAATCACGATGTGAATGAGGAAAACTAGAAATTATTGTTATTTTGTAAATATTTTTTATTTTGGTTTAACACGTAGGCTTTCGGGCCCAATATCATCCATAGAGGTGTTTTTTGGGTTAGATCGCGTACATATATAAACGTGTCGTTAAAACCCGCCACCACTCGATACAGCCAACTAGTAAGGGTTGTCACGGAAACAGAACAAGCCAATTCGTCACTGGTACTTTGGAGAGCCAAGCCACAACATTTATAATCGGAGTACGACGTTTTGCCAGTAATTACAACTAGCTTCATCAGGCGACAGCCAGATTTGTGACACTCTCGCGCAAAGTGGGGGGGGGGGGTGGGGAGATTACCGAGTCAACGTACATTATGCATGTGCATAATGAGAGCATTTTGATCTTGTCCTTCCTGTCTATTGTGTATTAAAATAGCCGTACCAATGGTAATCCCTATTGAAGTATGGTACCCTTTATAGGCATGCATTTAAATAATGTATTATTTGTTGGCACCCGTGTTCAGCAGTAGCAGAGCACACGTGCCAACAAGGACACTCAGTTGATTTTAATGTTGAAGTTCTGTGCAAAACTAGCTACTGCTGGCCAAGAATAATTCGAGAATCTATCGAAATTGAAAGAAAAATTTACCGTTCGGATAGCTACCGCCTTTGTGCTGTGTGGAAGCGACCCATCAAATAGTACATTAGATGAAACTCCGAGTACCCACGCAGGAGGTATAGTGGTAAAGCAGTGGAGGAAAAAAAAGCAAATTTTTAAATTTGCCCTTGTTGAATGATAGAGTCGAGACACACAGCAAGCGAGATTAAGAAAGCGCATCGGAAGAAATAACGGAGGTGAGAGAGAGAAACAATTGCCTCCTGGAGAAGGAAAGGCATTCCTACCGAGGGAGACAAGTTGACAAAGATTTTGATAATGGGAACCGGTGACGTGGCTCGATCTTCCCTAGGTGCGCAACACGCTACCGAAAGAAAATAAAATCCTATTCAAAGGCTAAATAAGCTCCATTTTTTGTATAAGAGCCGGATAAACAATAACCCCATCCATAGACTGAGGAAGAAAGGGAAGAGCCTGAACAAAGGGGAGGAGATTACGACGGAGATGAGTTGGAGGTGGAGAGAAGGGGAGAGGGGAGGCCGTAAAGGCGGCTGCACATTCAAGGAAAGCGGCGTAGAAAGAGTTGAACGGGGACATGGAGACAACAGACAAAGGGTGGAGAAAGAGGAAGGGAGGATCTTTCAGTGCTCCCTACAGGAAACCCACAAAACTGAATTTCCTAAACTCGTGTCGCCTCCGTGACAGCAGCACCACCAACGCCACAGACTCACGCTCCCCTAATCGATAATACTATCTCCATTGCCGACCAGCCACGAGATGGCTGCTCTCAACACCTCGGTCGTGGTGTATGCAACAAAAGACTTCCGGCTGGTGAGCATCCGGCCATTGCGAGGGTTGGAAATAAACTGAAGCACGGGGCGACTCCCACAACCTTCGGGTATTTCCCAACTGGATGACGTCTTGGGACGAAGCCAGAAGTAAGCCAAATACGCACTCAATAAATGGGACAAAGATCCCAGAGAAGCCTCCAGAAATGTCACAGGAGGCTTGGGTGTGAGAAACCAGACTCCATGTGGGGTCCTCCAGACCTTTGCCCTCCAGTTCATCAACATTTGTAAAAGCAGGACGTCTCAAAGGTACGTAGCATGGGTGAGGGACGATGTTGAGAACCACGTTCCATGATTCGGCGCTTTGACAGGTTGGGGTCCGAGTAAACTTTTAATGGACCTCACCCTACGACATTACGGATAGAAGGATAGTGTGCCGGCACAATCCAGACACCCTGCTACACTGAAACACTCTGCTGCATCAAACTCCCTGGTACAGCTAAACACTGGCACGATTACACTCAAATACACACAAACTCTCACTCAGCCAGTTGGTACACAGGTTGTCAGTTGTGGGGGACGTGGGCCCCCGGCTCCCCACCCGGGGGAGGGCTGATCTCGAGAGGGCTGCGGGCTCCGGACTCCTCGCTCGAGTGAGAGCAGCCGCTACTCGACTCCTCGCTCGCGGGGAGAGGGCTGCCGCTCTCCGGCTCCTCTCTCTGGCTCCAGATCCACCCAGGACGGAGATCACAACCCCAGTCTCCTCCAACAGCTACCACAGACACAACAAATCCGTCAATATCAGTTGGTTGACACCGAGGCGACCGCAAGGCAAACACCGGCTTAAAGCTAAACGATACGCATGGAGCTGCATCTCACAATGCAGTGCACGAAAACTGATTAAATAATACAGATTTAAGTTTGCAAATTAACACAAAATTCGTTCTCAATTTTAGTTTTCCAAATGCGCTATCGGCGTAATGTCAAGAGACAAATAAATCATCCATTCGTAAATCTCGCATAGCCGTGCAGGCCCTGTGTCATAAAATGCGGTGGGTAGCCTTTTATCTTGTACACAATAGGAGCCAACACTTTCACATTAGCTGTGTTATGAGATTGTGCGGCGCACGAGAGTCAAGCTGAAATTGTTATTCTCAGAGATGGAATTAGGAAAATGAAGTGCAAAACCCAAGTTTAATGAGACTGTAATTTTGTGCAGTCGCTGGTGACGGGGCTCGGACGATCGACTTGATAAGACTTGAGACCTCGGTTTCAACCCAAGCAGTCAAAATCCAGATTCAAGCCCAGAATCTCATTATTGCCAACGCACCGCTTTGATCTCTGAGCCACCCGTCCACTTTGCATATATAGTGTTATCATATATTTTATCTGAATGTCACCGCTGTACACTCAATTTTAACGGTGATTTTCAATATCTACCTTTGGGATGTTTGCCAAATTCACAGATATTTTTTAAGAGTGACAAGAGAAAACCCATGCATCTTACGTGACACTTTGTTGTGCTCTGCATTGGCAGTGATTGAATAACGCTTAAACGTATTTGAGTTATCGACAAATGAGTTTTAAGTTGGTAATAATAAACTAATATTACCGCGCACAATTTTGGAAACAAACTTAACATTGAGCGCCACTCGGAGGCGATAAGTACACTCAAACTTTGCACGGGCAGTGTCGTACACCTACTTGCTGTACTGCCTCTTACCAGCTGGAGGCGGGTGGGCTCACGCACGCCACGTACGCACCTGTGCGTTGCGATGGAGGATGTCCAAGAAGGAGCCGAGGCCCAGGTTGGGGAGGTTGCGCGAGTCAAAAGCTCGGCAAGCTGCTTCTCCACGCGTGACAGCGCGGGTAGGCCCAGGGGCTCTGCCATCTTACTTGCGTGGCTCAGCAGACGGACCAGATGCTCGGCTACCACCTCTGCGAAGGAGACAAGCAATGCCATTGTAGGAGAGGACAACGATGCTGTAACTCACTCCAATAGGCTCAACAACTGCAACTCTCTCTCTGCCCTCCCACCCCCCACGTCTCATCTACGGCCTCCCGATAAGTTTCATCATCACTCTCCAGATGACTCAAAAAACAAGTTTAACACGAAGGCCTTCGCGACCAATATTACCCATAATAGAGATTTTTGGGTTAGGTCACATAAATAGTGCATATTAAAGCGTATTATTGAGTGCATGTTTACATGATCTAACCCAAAAATCTAGATGGACTAAAAAAAAACACTGGCAGACTTCTCGCACCCGTATGCAAGACGATATCGCCCCAATATTCGAATTGTTCAACTATCCCCCGAACCAGTCCAGGATTAATTTCAAGATCACACTCAGCATTCTGAAGGTCCTCCGTGGTCTGACCCCCTATGTACAATACAAGAAACTACATTTTATTCAGATTGTGCTTTCGATATTGTGTAATGAGACGGAGTATCCACTCGGATCTCTCACGGAGCAGCGGAACCCGTCCTATTGGAGAATGGCCCGCAGAAGAGAACATCACAAAGCTACCTCTGACATTGCTTCTAGTGACCTCTGGTCCACAGAGTAAAGGGAAGCACATTCCCACCCACTCTGTTGAGCCGATATTGGACTTGGTCAAATTAAGTGCATAGCCATTTAGTATGTCTTGGGTTTTTTTGACAGTCATTAATGACCGAGCTGAGACCATCAACTGGCTGCACTTGACAAAAGCAAGTTTAATCACAGGTGGTTACCCAGATTCGAACCCAGGATCTCAGCGTTTCCAGCTCAATGCTAATAATCTCTCTCAGCCACCCGGGTCATCTCGATGTAGATCTGACAAACTGATGCGTCGTGATATGCCAAACTCTTACTAATGCATTAGTAATAATCGATACGAGATGTGAAATAAGGTGTTTAGAGAAGCTACGACAATTCAGCGCGCGTGCAATCCAGTAGACTCTTGATTATCCGTGTGCGGTTTATCTGATTTGCGGATTAACCACGCACATGAGATTTTTACTTATTAATAACTCATGGATTTTCCCTTAGGCCCAAATTAATAATCTAAAAATAGTTATACATTGTAATTCTTGGAAATGTTTGTTACAAGTCACGTGCTTATATCGAGCAAATATGTGCGCCCATGAATCCGAAATCTACGTGATCACCTCGACAGTACAGTAGTTGCATATCTTTACAACAGTGGGTGGAGTTTGATTGATGGTGATTGGCGTGGCTCTGCTATCCACTTAGAGGGCCGAGTCTTCTGCTCGGGAGCAGGAAAGTTTTATCACCGACCACGTGCATCGATCGGTTGATCGTTAGTTTGTGGCATAGAGATCCGCAGAAAATAGATATCTTTGGATCATCCGAGATTTTTTATCATCCGCAGCCATCTTCCCCGTAATTAGCGCGGATAATCGAGAGTCTACTGTATATGCAAGTTTGTCTCCTTACTCCCCGGAAGAAGCGGCGGTCTGGTGTCGGGAGTGCTGATGTTGCCGAGAAACGCGGCCGGTTTCTCCTTGACCACGAGGTCGCGAGGAGTCTCGAGGGAGCCACAGCACAGAGCCAACTGAAACAGCTTCCCGGCCAGCGTGTCCCCTTTCACCTGCCCCAGGAAGTCCTGCACACACTGTTGGTGGAAACAATAAAGGACCCAAACCACTTGCAGCCATATCACTCTGTTGGGACAAATAGAGGGTGACACATGCATAGATGTCCGACCAATTTCAATGCCCCCCCTTACTTTTGTCTCAACGTGTAACTGAATTTTGTGAAAGCGATGGCCCTAAATATTATAGAGGAGAGTTAATTCAGTGGTAGAGAAAGTTTTTTTGATAATGGTGGAAGTATCCACAGACTTGAAACGTATGGCGATTATCACTCATTAAATAATTCCGAGGACAAATGTATTATGGAAAATCTTTGACAAATGTAAGCAAATGCATGAACTTTCTCGCACGGTAATTTTGTTGCATTAAGTCCAGACGCCATGGGCCCCACCTTCTTCAGCTTATTCACAAAGATGTCCTCGGCATTCTGGAAGACCTGCAGCACCATCTCGGTCGCCGGCTGTGTCGTGAACTGTCGGCGAAGATCGGCGCTCGTCCCTGGCAAGGGGAACGACTCCAACAGGTATTTCTTGATCTTGTGTGGCCGGCCCTCCACCTCCTGCTTGATGTCACACTCGATGCGAGCCAGCCCACGGTCCATCACCTCCCACTCGCCTTTCTGGGCCTTGCCGATCACCTAAACAAACAACACAATGTTAGCAACTGTGGCGGCCACAGGTGCAGGGCAGTGCTGTACTTGCGATGATGGAACACGTGATGGACGAGTGGTTCAACAGCGAATGCAAGGTGTGCTGCTAATGCACGATTGCAATCGAGAGATGGGATTGGTGGATCATCCTTGCAGCAGTGGCTTTTGGCAAGCCATCGAACAAAGACAGTTACCGCATCACTCGCTTTCAGATGGGCTTCTGCGGCCAACTGGAATGCTCTTCCTTCCGATATTAGGAAGCCATTGGAGCTATGCACTTTTAAATCTAGATTGAAAACAATTTCTTTAGAACTGCTTTTTGTGTTCAGTTTGTTGCCCTCCACACCTCCGATTAGCATAGTTGGCTACGTACAGTGCGAAAGAAGTTCAACATATATACATGTGGTTTGACCCAATCCAGTCATTTCTGAGTACTTGTTTAGATTTGCAAATTTTGATTCTGACGCCGGCACACATGTCCTCCTCATTCATTAATAACAACACGGGATTTTTTTTTACATTAGTTGTGAAGCATATAGAAATGCAGTTTTGGATAATACACCCGCAATATTAACTAGGGCGACTCCTGGGATCGAATCGCGAACCTCTGAAACAAGCGACAAATGCACAAAGACTCGGGAAAGAATATTTCTGTAAGGAACGGTACAGTAAAATAGGCCTCAGCCTTCAATACGATATATATTAACATGATGTACTTACACGAGCAGTTACTTCAGTGCTCTTGTCACAGCACTGCACCCCCAAAACTGAAGTCGTGTTGGAAGTCTGTCTCAGACTGCATGACAAAAGGATACACCACATTCACTTGACAGGGAGACAGGTGTGAAACTTGTGTGCCTGAGCAACTGAGGATAGCTCAGCATTGTGGCCGTGTAAGGCAAACGCAGGGGCGGGGGAATATTGGTAAAAGGCTGATGCAGTGTCACTCTCAGGTGTGAACACAGCGACACGTACGTTGTGGCTGTGTGTCAGCAATTCCAGAACGCATTTAATTCAGAAAGTAAACCCCCTCAAGGGCAACAACAATACATACTTGAGGCAATCTTGATTTGAAGCTTTCGCGACTGCAGGAATCCACACTCTTTGGTTCTTTCGGTAAAGTCACGTAAAATCGAGGAGGAGGCCGCTTTCCTACCTTACAGTTACACGCTAATTTCTCACGTTAACATCACTAGCCCTGGCCACTTCTTTATGACCCATGGGCTACACACATTTCAAACCATTTAAAACAGTCTGCCTCAGCAGCACACCAAGGCTTTCCCACCTGATGACGGACGCTTGTGTTGCGCCCGAAACGTCGTGATTTATTTTATTTTATACCTACGTGACTCTACCGAAAGAACCAAAGAGTCTACTTGAGGCATCCAATAATAATAATACAATTCGCAGTCAACAAGCGACGCAATGCATACACACGTACACACACGCTCATACACGCAGGCACGGCACGTACGGAAATGCCCAGAGGTATGCTGGTGATGCGGATGCCCAGATCGTGAATATCCGGAGCCCCGTATCGTTCCATGAGATGCTTCAGCAAGTCCGGCACCTTGAAGCGTGCCATCACTCCTTTGCCTCGGGAGCTGCGGCTCTTGGCCACGAAGGTCCTAAACTCTGCCGCAAACAACAACAACAACACGAGCGGGTTACGCAGAGCGCATGCTAGGGGAGCAACGACGACGCATTGATTCGGATGTGATCATTCATCCTGAAGATCGCGATATGCACACCGGATCGCGTGCGTAAGAATTTATGTTTTAGATTTGTATACGTTGCGTGTCATTGTTTCACATTGTCCAACACGCACCCACTCCAGTCACTAGAGCCGGCTGTGTTCACGTTTTAAAACAAGGCGTTGAATCTAGAATTTATTCACGAGCCCTCAATCGCTATAATCGATTGATTCGCGACATGGGTGGCTGGGGTGGCGCGTATCGCTTCTGTTTATGTCTGCACGGAATCACTTGCTGAGCCTTCGTATCATTTCAAATACCAAACAAATTCATGCATCAGTAGCACTGGGGCCTTGAAAAAGGGAAAACATCCGATAAGCGACGTTTCGGGCAATGCCCCTTCTTCATATTGCATAGAAAGGCCATAGAGATTGAGTCAACAATAAGAATTGGAAACTGCACTTCACAGCGATTACCGTGTTTCAAAAGTTATTAGGTAACCATTCATATGAACCTTATGGTGGGACCCCGGGGTCCCATAAGTCCCCGGCTCTTGCATAAACATTATATTATATATAATGTAAACATTGTATTATAATGTAAACATTATATTATATATAAACATTATATTATATAAAATGTAAACATTATATTATAATATAAACATTATATTATATATAATGTAAACATATTATAATGTAAACATAAACTGTGTTTTTTTTCACCAATGGGTTTGAAGGATGGTGGCAAGTGTTGTCTTGTTAAACTATGCCTTTAAAACTGAAAACTACTCACCTACAGTAGCTCCATTTAAATACACTATCGAAAACATAATCTACTCCCCTGTGTCAATCATCGTGTTTCACAGTGTGGATTTGTAAACACACTTGTTAAACAATACATAAAATAGTACGCGTTTTCAATGCGCTGTTCATATTGTAAAATGCGTTTATACCAATGTGACTCTACAGCAGTTGCAGAGCCGCACTTTTATATAATTCAGGTCAAAGCCAGATAAACAGTGGAGGATAAACATCCCATGAAGGCGGGGCAATTGTTGTGCAATCATTTCAGGTCAAATTTACAGGTGCATTTAATTCATGCCACACAGGTTGAAAGTGAAACCTGGCCCACTGGCATCGTGAATCATGGATCATGAGTCACCCGGATTTGTTGCGTTTGTTTATGGTTGCTATACAAGCCATCAAATCTACACCACGAAGAGAGTTGATGAACAAGTAGGAGAGTGTGTAACTGGATTACATTCATGTGCACAGGCGTTTCACATGTGAATATAAAATAAGGTCGACTCAAACGCCACTCTTTAGGATTTGGCACACTCAATAACATTTTAATTGATAAATTAAGACCAACAAACCATAATCAAATGGGTCATGCATCGATGTACCAATTGTGGTTACGGACTGCTTAAGAAGAAAATGATGAATGCAGATTCGAATCGAGTTTAAACATGAATCTACACCATTTGAATATATTTTAAACAACCCGTTGCAAACATGACAGTAATTTAAAATGTAGCATTGTACATCAGAACAATTTGAAAGACGTTAGAGATTTGAAACTGTCCAAAAAGAAAGGGGGAAAATAAATGTATTTTTACATAATACAGGTTTTTTGGGTAAGATCGCGTAAATATAAAAATATGTCGGTAAACCCACCACCACCCGACACAGCCAATTAGTAAGGTTTGTCACTTAAACAGAACATGCCAATTCGTTACTAGTACAGCACACCGGTTGTGTGTTAGAGAGCAAAGCCGCAACATTAACAATCTGAGTATGACGTTTCGCCAGTAATTACAACCAGCATCATCAGGAGGCAGCCAGATTTGTGGATTTTAAAATGTAGATTTATTTAAATCTAAATTTAAAAACATATAGAGAAACTGGAACATTATTATTACAGAATTTGGTGGGACATATGTCGAAAAGAGACTGACTCCAGCTTAGCTTGCAAGAACTAAGAGACACTGTGTGGCCATGTGGCCTTAATGAGAGAGACTGACTCCAGCTTGGCTTGCAAGCACTAAGAGACACAGTGTGGCCATGTGGCCTTAATGAGACTCACTCCAGCTTAGCTTGCAAGAACTAAGAGACACAGTGTGGCCATGTGGCTTAATGAGAGAGACTGACTCCAGCTTAGCTTGTAAGAACTAAGAGACACTGTGGTCATGTGGCCTTAATGAGAGAGACTCACTCCAGCTTAGCTTGCAAGAACTAAGAGACACAGTGTGGTCATGTGGCCTTAATGAGAGAGACTGACTCCAGCTTAGCTTGCAAGAACTAAGAGACACAGTGTGGCCATGTGGCTTAATGAGAGAGACTGACTCCAGCTTAGCTTGTAAGAACTAAGAGACACTGTGGTCATGTGGCCTTAATGAGAGAGACTCACTCCAGCTTAGCTTGCAAGAACTAAGAGACACACTGTGGCCATGTGGCCTTAATGAGAGAGACTCACTCCAGCTAGCTTGCAAGAACTAAGAGACACAGTGTAGCCATGTGGCCTTAATGAGAGAGACTGACTCCAGCTTAGCTTGCAAGAACTAAGAGACACTGTGTGGCAATGTGGCCTTAATGAGAGAGACTGACTCCAGCTTAGCTTGCAAGAACTAAGAGACACAGTGTGGCCATGTGGCCTTAATGAGAGAGACTGACTCCAGCTTAGCTTGCAAGAACTAAGAGACACAGTGTGGCCATGTGGCCTTAATGAGAGAGACCGGCAGAACAAAGTTGACGTTGGAATGAAGACAAATGGACGAGGAAGGACACGGACTGCGTTTCACGCATCGCCGAGTGCGTCTCGAAACCTTACCACGCCTACATATATTAACGGACATCGATTAAAGTGGTCCCATTAGATTTACAATTAGTCTGAATCTTTAGTACACATTTAATGCCTAGGAATATAAAACATGTTGTAAGAAAATACAGGTCGTTTAAACAAATTCAAATATTGCTTACTACAACCAAAGCTCTTTGAAGAGTCGTAATTTAAAATCAAATGGCAGAGCAAAAGATTTTAATAAATTTCACTGCTCAAGAAAGTAGTCCGCTCAGAAAGCGCGTTGTGACGGAGAAAACGCGTTGTAGTGAAAACGCGTTATCGTGTGAACACGCGGGACAGACCCAGGTGTTGTGGGTTAACTCCCCGAGATAAACTTTCTTCCAACTTTGTGTTTTATACGCGCGGTGCTCCGCCAATTGTTGTTGTGAGCGTCGCTCCTCTGCCCTCTGTTGTTCATGGAGGGAGACTGCACCCTAGTGCCCAGTATCATCCTCCGCGAGCCTCTTCAAAATGCTGATCTTGACACCGCTGGAAGCAGTCATCGGCCTTGACCTCACCCCACAACAGTGCAATTTTAACAGCTCAACATCAAAACACAATGATGGGTCGCTTGCACCAATCGCACAACACCACAGCATTGACTCTCAGCTGTTAAATTTTGATTTAAAGCTTTAGTGACTGCAGAGATTCATATTCTTGGTTCTTTCAAATTTTCTTGTTGTGGTTTTCACACCTGATGATGATTGCTTGTGTTGCAGTCAAAAGGTCGCGAGAATTTAATTGTTTTATATTTGTATTATTTTATTGTTTCCCTTCGACGTGATTTTCCCGAAAGAACCAAGAATATGAATCTTAGCTGTTTCTTGTGTAGAGGGGGTCACGTGTGTCACCATAATTGCCCTAATCCTACAACTCGTGCTGCGTAATATTTTCCTTTCCATATTACCTGTGACACACATAATGAGGACAACCGGTAATCCAAATGAAACCAGAGGTGGGAAATCTGTTATTTATATTATTAATTTCAGGCAATGTGAACACAACTTTTAGAAACACCGATGCAGCTATACACGTGCCATATTGGCCAGAAATTCAGTTGATACTAATAGGGTTTATTTGCCAGTATTGTACATTATTTAAATTACTTTTGTTTGGGCGGCAGGGTGGTGCAGTGGTCACGCCCGTGCATGACATCTTCTGAAGGACTGCCTGGCTTCGCTTTCCTCATTCTGGTCCCTTTCTCTGCATGGGTTTACTCCCATAGCAAAACAACAACAACATACAATGTAACTGGTACTAGCCAAACATCCAAATTACTCCTGCGAAAAGTTGGCAGGCCCCTCCTGAAAAAGAGTCTTGAGACTCAGTGAGGCTTTCCCAGGGAAACAAGCCTACTAACAACATTGTTTCACTGCATGTGAAAAATAAAGATTTTCAGGATTAAATCTGTGGCTGTTTTCATTGAAACATCAAGTTACGTTCAAGTGATAATTGTAACTGGCACACAGTATTCCTTCACTTTGGCGCGAGGAACTACAGACGAGGGAAGGCGGCAGTCAAATGGTGAGCAGCTGGCAACATCCCCCCCCACCACTCCTGCCCATGCTCTGCTGTCCTCTTTATATAAAGATGTTATCGGCAAATTAATGAGGGTTTGTACTCTTTGGTTGTTTATGTAAAGTCGCGTAGGTAGAACAAATAATAATGGATCACGACGTTTCGATCGCCACACAAGCAATTGACGATTTTTTGTTTTTTGTTTTTTATACCTACGTGACTTTACCGAAAGAACCAAAGAGTATAGATTCCTGCAGTCACGACAGCTTCAAATCAAGATTAATGAGTGTTTACATGTGGGAGGAAATCGGAGCACCTGGAGAAATCCAAGCAAATGAGGGGCCAACGCTCTATCACAAATCTACACATGGAACAGGCGGAGTCCACATTATTCCACACTGCCTTCTCTACCTCCTAGACGACCAAGGGGTGGGAGTTGTCGCAACATTTTTGTGATCCACCAACCCTCACCTCCACGTAGTCGTTGATTACAGGCATACATAGCCACCACAACCATCCGGCTAAAGTAGCTGTAATGCACATCTAAAATTCTACAAAAGTTGATGGGGCAAAGGTCGTAGGTCAATTGGTTTGATTTCTATGCGCATTAACCAGTCTCTAACGTATGCATATTTAGATTCGCATTCGGCCGCCAATGGAACAGGTGGAGTCCAAAAGCAAAGTGGATGTACTGATTGTATCTTCATTGCGGGACTCATCCAGCAGTGGATTGACATGGGCTTCAGGTATCCACGTGTGGACGGCAATGAACACTGGGGCCACCTGGCGGTAAATGTTTGCCGGTGCACATTGGGACCGGCTCACACGTCACTGGCCCCTGGGCTGAAGTTAGGACCCTGGACCCCAAGCTCCGTCGTCCTTCAAAGGGCCAGAGCTCAGTGAGGCCAGTGGTCAAGGGAAGATAGGTCCTGGGGGATAGGACCCTGGACCCCAAACTCCGTCGTCCTTCCAAGGGCCGGAGCTCAGTGAGGCCAGTGGTCAGGACCCGAAGACCCTGGCACGGTCGGGTCAGCAGAGCCTCCCCTAGGGCCCCCAGCCGGAGGACGGGGAATTAACGGGTTCCCAGTGTTAGGGCCCGTGTAGTCCGGAGGCCATACCTCCCCAGGTATCGGGTGAAGGGGCCGCTACCCCTTTGTGTTAGGGACCCTGTAAAATAGAGTGTTAATAAATATCGTGTTGCCTCACAAGAAGTTCTCCACCGATGATTTACCCACAACATATGTGCTCCAGTTCACTGGCTAGGTGGCGCTGGTCAGAGATGCAGCGGATTATTTTTTCCGCCTGAGGACGACCGCTTGTGTTGCGATCGAAACGTAATATATTATTTTTTATTTTATTTTTCTACCTACGTGACTTTACCGAAAGAACAAAAGGGTATGGATTTCTGCAGTCACGAAAGCTTCAAATCACCACCAAAATAAGATTTTGTATATGAACAACAATTACTAATTATCTCTATTTTCCCAATGTTACCCACCAGAGATCCTATCTGCATATACACAACAGAAAGTTAATTATAGCACCATACGTTCAGTTCCTATTCATGACACACTTGACTCCCAATCCCCATGTAAGATTGCAATATAATTTCTGCATGAGGGCCCGTCAAAAAGTGTTGAGAATGGACACTTTTTTCAAAAAACTACGTAAAATAGTCTTAATTAAAAGTCCAGTATAGTACTATTCGTGGCACTCATAAGTGGACTTCATTATTGCTTATGCTAATTATTACAATATTAACTATTTACCCAGGAAAGCCTCATTGAGTCTAAAGACTGATTTTTTTCAGAAGTTTCCCATTGCATTGAGATATTTGGCAATTACATTAATGAGCGTTTGGCTCTGTGTGAGTAGAACCCAGAGAGACCCCCACCTTGCACATGGGGAAACAGCACAACTCTGCACAGATTCTACCCACACTCGATAAATAATTAAAACCGATCTTGATTTGAAGCTTTTGTCACTGCAGGAATCCATACTCTTTGGTTCTTTCGGTAAAGTCACTGTGGAAGAAAAATAAAACAAAATAAATCACGACGTTTCGATAGCAACACAAGCCATCGTCTTCAGGTGAAAATCGCGACAGCCGCGATGTCTGCTGCGAGCAGCACGATGTCTGCTGCCTTGTGAAGAGAAGCTGTTACCAGCAAGTCCCACATCCACAATTGGAATGTTTATTTACAGGCAGTCCTCGACTTACGAACGGCCAAATTACAAACAGTCGGACTTCAGAACCAACTGCCATGAAATATTAATTATTTTATATGAGGTCGTCCATAAATGACGTCACGCGATTTTGGACGATTTTTGACCCCCCCCCCCCTCGTCACACGGCGTCACAAAAAGTCAGACCCCCCCCTCAAATATGACGTCACAAAGCTCTGCCCCCCCCCCCAAACCATATTTACATTTTGAAAATTAAACATGCTTCAAATCGCTGTAAACTATTGTCATTGTAGCGCGTATTTAATGTGGTGCTGCACTCAGTTGTTGTCGGAGAAAACATTAAAAAGTCTATTTACCTAAGTAGAACGTGTTGTCTATATTTATTTAAAGTTGCGCATTTGATGTGACGTCACATTTCTCAAACCCACCCCCCCTGTCACAAATGTCTGACCCCCCCTCCCCAGGTGCGTGACGTCATTTATGGACGGCCCCCATCGCCTTAAAACGCGAACTCGCGCTTGCAAACTGAAACCGCGGAACTTTTTTTGTTCAGCAGCGCGATCCTCCGCGAGATGTAATGAGTCGGCCTCGCGCTGTGAGTGAGTGTGAGTGAGACAGCATCGTCCCCCACTCCTCCTGATGTCGAGGGTAAATGGGCGAGGTTTAGGCCTGTGACTCATGCAGCTGCAATGGCTGCTTTGTGTACGCGGTCCAGACCTCCCCAGAGACCCTGGCTGACAGAGGAGGTGTTCAGGATGGTTGAGAAAAAGCGACAGGCTCACTCTAATCGTCTACAGCATCCCACGTCAGAGAATGAGGAGGCTTACCGCAGCCTTCGCTCGGAGGTTCGGAGAGCCGTGAGGCGCTGCAAGGATGGGTGGTGGTCGCGGGTTGCTGAGGAGATGGAGTCTGCCTCAGTGGCCCGCGATCACAAATCCCTATTTAACTCCATTAAAAAAGTAACCTACAGCGCCACACCTATTACCATTGTAGGGGTAATCGTCACTCACCACTCTGTGGGCTGGTAGCTTCCCCTTATCGTCAATAGGGGGCGGAAGCGCTATCACGCCAGGGCTAATGTCCATGGCCCAAAAAGGGGCCAAGACAATAAATATCGTTTTGCCTCATCAGAAGTTTATTCGTCAATTTATACCCACTACACCATCATTAGGGGAACGAAGGGTGATCCAATCTCCGACCCCCAGCGAAAGGTTTGCAGATTTGCTGAGCATTTCTGTGAGGTCCTGGGGGAGGGGGAATCGCTCAGCCTGGAAAACATCATGGGACGAAGTGCGGATGACCCTGCTGAGGATGCGGTGCCTCAAATATTGGAGGAGGAAGTCACCCTCTGTGAGTGGCTGGCTGAGGTGCCATCCGTTGAGGAAGTACTGAGGGCGATCCAGAGTCCGAGAACAGGAAAGGCACCGAGCAGAGATGATCTCCAAAGCGAAATGCTGAGGGAGGGTGGCGTTTGTGCGTAGACTGCCCTACATGACATCATAACAGTCTGGGCCACTGGACGGGTTCCGCAGGATTGGAAGGATGCCCTGGTGGTCCCCCTCTTTAAGAAGGGGGACCGCACAGACTGTAACAACTACAGGGCATCTCACTCCTCAGTGTGCCGGGAAAGGTCCTGGTAAGGATTATTCAACATCGCCTTGCTAGGTACGCTAAGGAGAGGCTTGCGGAGCCCCAATGCGGTTTCAAGAAAGGGCGGTCCTGCAAAAATGTCATATTTTCTGTCCGTCTGCTACAGCAGAGGTGGAGGGAATTCCAACTAGACCTACATCTCTGCTTTATTGACCTGGTTAAGGCCTATGATACCATCAGTAGGCGTGGGCTCTGGGTTGTTCTTCGTGCTTTCAGAGTCCCTGACGCTCTGCTCACACTCATTAAGGACCTTCATGATGGTGAGCAGACCCGAGTAAAACTACATAGCCGGGAGTCAGAGTCATTCCCTGCGACAGGGATGTCCTCTGGCTCCAACATTATTTAACATTTATTTCGACCACATAGTTCGTGAAGCCTTCAGTAGCTGTACCAGAGGAATTTACGTCTGGTACAGATACAATGGGAGGCTGATCGATGCCCAGGGGCGGTCAAGGGATGTCTCCCTATTGGTCAACCACATTATGTATGCCGACGACCTGGTAATTGCTGCTCATTCAGAGGAGGAGTTGGAGGCGCTGCTGCTGAAACTGGAGTGTGCCACTAAGAGGTGGGGCCTTACCATCAGCCCCACCAAAACGAAGCACCTGCCTGGGTATTTTGTGCCATCAGGCACTCTACCCCCACAACTCCCAATCGGTGATGGGGCAGTTGGGGAGAGTGGAGAGTTTTCCATACCTGGGCAGTGTGCTCATGATCGGCTCCGGTTTAACAGCAGAGGTCTCACTCCGAATTAGTCGAGCAGCATTATCTTTTCATCGGTTGTGTAACGTTGTGTGGAAGCTACCTGGTCTGTCGCTCCGCATGAAGCTTCGGTTCTTCTTGGCCACAGTCATTCCCTCCCTTCTCTACGCTTGCAAAACGTGGACCCCCCTAATGCAGCATCTTCACCGGTTAGAAACATTTAGGCTGGCCTGCCTACGATCAATCCTGGGTTTAACCAGGCTGGATTGTGTGAGGAGCTCACAAATCCTCGAAAGATCTGGACAAAGTCCCATCGGTGAGCTCCTCCAGCAGGCAAGGCTGCGTTGGCTGGGCCATGTAGCCCGCATGCCCAATCACTGCATGCCCAAACAGCTTTTGTTCGGCCGGATCGAGGGAGCTAAACGGGCGTGGCACGGACTAGAGAAGAGATGGAGTGATGTGGTACAGGAGGATGTGGAGCTGAGTGGACTTGCCAATGACTGGTACCAGCGGTGTCAAGATCGGCCTCTGTGGAGGAGGCTCGTGAAGGACTCTACTGGGCAGTTGGAGGCAGTCGCCCTCCAACAACAACGGAGGGCGGAGGAGCGACGCTCAGATAAACGAGCGGAGCGTCGGGTGGCTAAAGCTCAGCAAGTTGGCACATTAGGGGGCACAGGTGGTGCATCAGCCAGTAATCTCAGTCATCTCAGTCAGTCGACCAGTGGCACCTGGGTCTGCCCCGTAACCTCCTGCCAGCCGGCGATCGACACTTCACGTAGCCTCAAGGTGCACATAGCCTGGCACAAGCGTCGTGGTGACGTCACCGCCACTTAGTGGCGAATGGCGGTTGTTGTTTTGAGACAGTAAGAGAGTGTGAGGTCGACTCAGCCTCAGATGAGTACCTGGTGCGGTGTGTCGTAAACATCGTTACTGGGGGAGACAAAGGCCGCCGTGGAGGAGAATCCTAAAATAATAAAAGCTTTTATTATAATAAAAGCTTTGATTATAATATTATGATATTATAATAAAAGCTATACTAAAAGCTTTTTAAATTAAAAAAAATAATAATGAAAGCTTTAATTATTAAGAATTTATTATTTATTTTTTTCAATTGGCAGAATCTACACGCCATATTCGTGGTTCTTCAGGTAAAGTCACGTAGATTTGAAAATAAAAATAATTAAATTTAATTTAAAAATATAAATTATAATATTTAAACTAATAAAAGCTTTTATTAGTTTCAATTTATTATTTATTATTTTCAATTTATTATTTTAATTTTATTAACAGGTCCCTGCAGGGTGGGCTGGTAGGACAAGTCTCTGCGCTGTCTATTGCTGATTTTACACCCAACAGCACGAGATTTCACTTCGTTAAAGTATTGAAAGGGGACGGACGGACGGACACATTAATCTATTGCAGGCTGGTACACTCAGTTTACAACTTCGTTCCTACCAGTATTTCACTTCGTTAAAGTATTGAAAGGGGACGGACGGACGGACACATTAATCTATTGCAGGCTGGTACACTCAGTTTACAACTTCGTTCCTACCAGTATTATGACTTTACCGAAGGAAGCAATAATCTGGCGTGTAGATGCTGCCATCTGCTGGCCACCATTGTTGGGTGTAGATTGTGACTTAAAACTTTCGTGACTTCAGGAATTCATATTCTTGGTTCTTTCGGTAAAGTCACGTCCATAGAAAATAAAAAAATATATCAAATCAAATAAAAATGTGAAATTTTAAATAATAAAAGCAAAAAACCCACATTCATATTCTTGGTTCTTTCGGTAAAGTCACGGAGATAATTTTTTTTTTTTTAAATTATCAGTTGAATAAAAGCTTTTAATATTATTTAAGCTTTTATTATATTCAATTTATCATTTTAATTTTTTAATTGGCAGAATCTACACGCCACGTTGGTGGCCGGCAGGTGGCAACATCTACACGCCGAATTCTTGTTTTTTTCGTTAAAGTCACGTAGATTTTAAAATAAAAATAATATAACTTAATTTAAAAATACAAATAATAAATTGAAAATAATAAAAGCTTTCATAATTTTCATTTTTAAAATTGTATTATTATTTTCTATCTACGTGACTTTACCGAAAGAACCAAGAATCTGGCGTGTAGAAGCTGCCATCTGGTGGCCACCAACGTTGGCAGGTGGCAGCATCTACACGCCAGATTCTTGGTTCTTTGGGTAAAATATAAATAATAAAGAAAAGTTTAAAAAAATCATGATTTAGTATTTTTTCATTTAATTCTATTATTTTCATTTTCAAATCTACGTTACTTTACCGAAAGAACCAAGAATATGGCGTGTAGATTCTGCCAATTTAAAAAAATTGCAAATTAAAATAATAAATTGAAAATAATAAAAGCTTTCATTATTTTCCATTTATCTTTTGTATTTTTTTATTTAATTTTATTATTTTTATTTTCAACCTACATGGCTTTACCGAAAAAAACTAGAATATGAATCTGGATTTTGATTACTATTTTCAATCTATTTTAATTTTTAAATTGGCAGCATCTACACGCCATATTCTTGGTTCTATCGGTAAAGTCACGTCGATAGAAAATAAAAAAAATAATCAAATAAAATCAAATAAAAAGTGTGAAATGGAAAATAATAAAAGCAAAAAAAACCCACATTCATATTCTTGGTTCTTTCGGTAAAGTCACAGAGATAAAAAAAATGAAACAAAATTTTGATTTTAAAATAATAAATTGAAAATAATAATAAAAGCTTTTATTATTTTCCATTTTTTTTGTATTTTTAAATTGGCAGAATCTACACGCTATATTCTTAGTTCTTTGGGTAAAGTCACGTAGATACAAAATATAAATAATAAAAGAAAAGTAAAAATTTAAATAATATTTAAAAAAATACTTATTTTATTTTATTGTTTCCTTTCTACGTGACTTTACTGAAAGAACCAATTATATGAATCCCTGCAGTCACGAAAGCTTTAAATCAAAATATAATAATAACAATTCATGATTTTCATTTAATTATTTTCTTTTTATTTTCAAATCTACGTGACTTTACCGAAAGAACCAAGAATATGGCGTGTAGATTATGCCAATATAAAAAATTACAAATAAAAGTAATTTTATTATTTACGATTTTTTTTTTCTTTAATTTATTTCATTATTTTTAAATCTACGTGACTTTACCGAAAGAACCAAGAATATGAATCTGGATTTTTGCTTATTAATTTCAATTTATTATTTAAATTTTTCAATTTGCAGAATCTACACGCCACGTTAGTGGCCAGCAGATGGCAGCATCTACACGCCATAATCTTTGTTCATCTTCTTTGGTTCTTTCAGTAAAGTCACGTAGCATGAGAATAAAATAATAAATTAAAAAAATAAAATAACACAATAAAATTCTCACAACGTTTCGGCCACAACACAAGCGGCCTTCATCAGGTGAAGGGACGAGACTGTCTGGAGGACAGCGCTGGAGCGAACAAAGCCAAGCTCAATTCGAGACCTTTAAGCTGTGTGAGAAAAACAAAGCGCCTTGACAAAGGAATTAGAATTGAATTTAGCATTGAAATGGCTGAGTGATTAGCTTGTGACTGGTCACAGATATGGCTATGTTAAAGTCAAAGCATACACATCCACAGAGGCACCCCTTTACAAAGGAATTAGCATAGAATTTAGCATTGAAATAGCTGAGTGATTAGCTTGTGACTGGTCACAGAAATGGCTATGTTAAAGTCAAAGCATACACATTCACAGAGGCACCTAGTAAAAATCAAACAGGAAAATTTAGCATTGAAATAACTGAGTGATTAGCTTGTGACTGGTCACAGAAATGGCTATGTTAAAGTCAAAGCATACACATTCACAGAGGCACCTAGTAAAAATCAAACAGGAAAATTTAGCATTGAAATAACTGAGTGATTAGCTTGTGACTGGTCACAGAAATGGCTATGTTAAAGTCAAAGCCTACACATCTGAGCTATTAATAGTAACTGGGTCAGTGTCTACTTCAAATATTGTTCAGGCTCAGGAGACTTCCAAAGTTATTCGTGATGTTATACATTTGGTTTGTTTTGAGCATAATCGCGACCTTATATAATTATTACGTGATACACACGCTGAATATACGCACACAAACATCGTGTACACGTGTGTCGTGTCCTCTATTGTCCACATAGACGGCTTGTGCTGACGAGAGAACGATCTTAACGTACAATGTCGTGACATGTATCAGCCCTTTGTCGATCCAGCGTTTTGATAGAGGCCTCCCCCACACCATGTCGTTCGTGGGAGTTGTTTAACCATACTTCACCATGCCGGTCAATGCGGGTTTGGTGAAGTGAGGAGGCCCAGAAACTTGTATATGCAGATACGAGTTTGCCTGTGCTTGCATCTGCAGAATTACATTCTCACACATCTTCAAGTGTAGTTTAATACTTCTAAAAATGCATTTATTCTTGAGGATTCCATAAAGTACTGTGGTAAAAAGAAAACAACTTGATTTGAATAAATTTCGATTTACAGCTTTCGTGACTGCAGGGATTCATCTTCTTGGTTCTTTCGGTAAAGTCACGTAGAAGGGAAATAATAAAATAATAAAAATAAAACATAATAAAATAGAATTCTCACGACGTGTCGGCCACAACACAAGCAGCCGTCCTCAGGTGAAGAAACAGAACTGTCGGAAAGACAGCGCTCCAATGAACACTGCTAAGCTTGGCAGCGTATTTTAAGCTGGGTGGGAGGAGCAGAGCGCCTTGCCAAAAGAGTTTACATATCAACAGAAGAATTTAGCATTGAAGTAGCTGTGTTAATGTGATAGATTAGCAGGATGGTAAAGTCAGAAATTAGCATGTAACTGGGATATTAGCATGATGTTAATGTGAGGAATTAGCATGTAACTTGTCACGGAAGTAGCTATGTTAAAGTCAGAGTTTATATATCAACAGAGGCATTTAGTATATTGACGCTAAAGAACTGCAACTACCCAACTTTCATACAATAAACCGATGTGAAAGAACTAAATATAAACTACATCAATATAATCAATGTACTCAATATATTCTTCACTAAGCTGAGCTACTAACAATAAGTCATTATACATTACACTTCTATGTCGCAAAAATTATTATAATATGCCTACAAATAATATTTGTATTATAAACTGCCATAGACAGACACCAACATTGAATTATACACTGCGTTACTATACACTACCTTAGATTATAATAATATTAGACTTGTAATATTACACTATGTATTATTTTACCAACCCTACTATACCACACTGCTGTATATTGACTATACAATTACGATACTATATAATAATACCAAATAAATAATATTAAACATTACACTGAGTACTTTGTTGAACAGGGAATGCTTTGAGCTTGTGGGTTGAATCCATCTGTGTGGAGTTGTGTTATTTCTCCATATGCAAGGTGGGGTCTCTCTGGGTTCCACTCACACAAACATCTCAATGCAATGGGACCTTTCTGAAAATGCAGTACTTAGACTCAATGAAGCTTTCCTGGGTAACTAGTTGACATTGTAATATTAGCATGAGAGATAATGACGTTCACTTATAAGTGCCATTAATAGTACTATACTGTACTTTTAATGAAGACTATTTTACGTAGTTTTTTGTAAAAAAGTGTCCATTCTCAAAACTTTTTGAGGTGTCCGTCTGAAGTTCGTCACGCGGACGTCTCGAACGGCTGACTCCCCTCCTGCGTGGACCGCGATGATTTTTGAAGAAGACTGTCTTGCTACCTGAATCCCCCTCCCTTTATCCCACCTACAACAAAGGAATTTCGCCGTTTCGCTCTCTTGGCCTCCCGTCCAATCAGGGGCTCGGATTTTCCCGCCCTTTCGATACCGGGATCCCAGCTCGGGTGATGTCGCCGCAGTGATCTCTCTGACGTCCGCTCTCTGTTCTCCCGCTACCAGTCCACTGACCCGTGCTTGTGCGTGTGTGGTTCCACTCGCGGTGGCACGATGGCCCTTGCCGTGACCATGCAACTTTAATATTAGGTCATGGCGCCGCAGTGCATGTCAGCTACAGGGGGAAGATCGCCCAATTTCCTGGCCGCAGGAAACCATAAAGTTCGATCCCATTAGGGACTTCTGGAAAAAAACCTATCGGCCGGGTGACCTCCCCTCCCGGCTCTACGTGGGGCGTGTGTGCTTTCGTGCGGGGGGGGGGGGGGGGGGGTGGCGAGGGTGCACCGCGTCGGCGTCGGCATCCCCCGGTGGCGGCTTCACGGTGGTGGGCACGGCCTCGACAGAGCGGCTCTGCTGCGGCGGCCTCACGACTGTGCAGTGGGCAAAACGCGGACGTCTGAGAAGGCACCGGCCCCGGGAGAGTGGCGGGAAATCCGAGGCATCGGTGACGGCGTCGCGGCGGTGGGCACGGCTCCGCTGGAGCGGCTTCGCTGCGGCAGCACCACACCCTGCTGACTCAGACTGATTCGGGTAATAGTGGCTCGCAGACACGCCGGGAATAAATCGTTAGTGATCGATAACAGCCTCGTGTGGTTTCTACGAGTGTGGGAAAAGTGCATGGTGGTGTGTTTGCGCTCGCCGGAACGCGTGTGGTCGGCGCGCGGTGTCACGGTAGAAGAAACGCCGCGCCCGAAGGACTCGGCGAGTGAGCGCTTCGTCCTGTGACCCCGGACTCCAGCCCTGCTGCGTGTGGGCTATCACCAATCCCAAATATCCGCCCCTCCAGCCCTTTAAATAAACTCCAATACAACCCCCCAATCGGCTACGCGTGTACGAGTGACGTCCCTGCCCTCTGACCCCCGACCCCCCCGTCCCGCGCGTGCGATTGGTGTGTCGCTCTAAAAAAATCCCCGCCCCGCAGCCCTTTAAACAATCTCCATTGCCCGCCCTCGGCGGCAATGCGTGTGCGAAGGACGTCATTCGCTCTGACCCCTGACCCCCCGTTCAGTTCGTGTGAGTGGGGCGCGGGGTTGTGTGAGCAGAGACGTCGCGTTTGAGTGGCTGAGAAGCGACGGATTGATTCCAGGCAGCCACGTGCCAGCCCCGAGCTATGCCCCACAAACAGGACCTGCGGACCCGAGGGGCTGCGGCGTGAGGAGAGGAGCCGGAGAGCGGCAGCCCTCTCACCGCGAGCGAGGAGTCGAGTAGCGGCTGCTCTCACTCGACCGAGGAGTCCGGAGCCCGCAGCCCTCTCGAGATCAGCCCTCCCCCGGGGGGGGAGCCGGGGCCATCGTCCCCCACAACTGACAACCTGTGTACCAACTGGCCGAGCGAGAGTTTGTGTGTATTTGAGCGTAATCGTGCCAGTGTTTAGCTGTACCAGGGAGTTTTATGCAGCAGATTGTTTCGGTGTAGCAGGGTGTCCGGATTGTGCCGGCACACTACCCTTCTATCCGTAATGTCGTAGGGTGAGCTCCATTAAAAGTTTACTCGGACCCCAACCTGTCAAAGCGCCTAATCTTTGAACGTGGTTCTCAACATCGTCCCTCACCCATGCTATGTACCTATGAGACGTCCTGCTTTTACAAATGTTGATGAACTGGAGGGCAAAGGTCTGGAGGACCCCACATGGAGTCTGGTTTCTCACACCTGAGCCTCCTGTGACATTTCTGGAGGCTTCTCTGGGATTTTTGTCCCATTTATTGAGTGCGGATTTGGCTTACTTCTGGCTTCATCCCAAGACGTCATCCAGTTGGGAAATACCCGAAGGTTGTGGGAGTCGCCCCGTGCTTCAGTTTATTTCCAACCCTCGCAATGGCCGGATGCTCACCAGCCGGAAGTCTTTTGCTGCTTACACCACGACCGAGGTGTTGAGAGCAGCCATCTCGTGGCTGGTCGGCAATGGAAATGGTATTATCGATTAGGGGAGCGTGAGTCTGTGGCGTTGGTGGTGCTGCTGTCACGGAGGCGACACGAGTTTAGGAAATTCAGTTTTGTGGGTTTCCTGTAGGGAGCACTGAAAGATCCTCTCTTCCTCTTTCTCCACCCTTTGTCTGTTGTCTCCATGTCCCCGTTCAACTCTTTCTATGCCGCTTTCCTTGAATGTGCAGCCGCCTTTACGACCTCCCCTCTCCCCTTCTCTCCACCTCCAACCCATCTCCGTCGTAATCTCCTCCCCTTTGTTCAGGCTCTTCCCTTTCTTCCTCAGTCTATGTATGGGGTTATTGTTTATCGGGCTATTATACAAAAAATGGAGCTTATTTTAGCCTTTGAATTGGATTTTCTGTTTTCTTTCGGTAGCGTGTTGCGCACATAGGGAAGATCGAGCCACGTCACCGGTTCCCATGATCAAAATCTTTGTCAACTTGTCTCCCTCGGTAGGAATGCCTTTCCTTTTCCAGCAGGCAATTGTCTTCTCTCTCTCAACTCCGTTATTTCTTCCGATGCGCTTTCTTAATCTCGCTTGCTGTGTGTATCGACTCTATCATTCAACAAGGGCAAATTTAAAAATTTGCTTTTTTTTCCTCCACTGCTTTACCACTATACCTCCTGAGTGGGTACTCGGAGTTTCATCTAATGTACTATTTGATGAGTCGCTTCCACACAGCACAAAGGCGATAGCTATCCGAACTGTAAATTTTTCTTTCAATTTCGATAGATTCTCGAATTATTCTTGGCCAGCAGTAGCTAGTTTTGCACAGAACTTCAACATTAAAATCAACTGAGTGTCCTTGTTGGCACGTGTGCTCTGTTACTGCTGAACACGGGTGCCAACAAATAATACATTATTTAAATGCATGCCTATAAAGGGCAGCATACTTCAATAGGGATTACCATTGGTACGGCTATTTTAATACACAATAGACAGGAAGGACAAGATCAAAGGGCTCTCATAATGCACATGCATAATGTACGTTGACTCGGTAATCTCCCCCCCCCCCCCCCCACTTTGCGCGAGAGTGTCACAAATCTGGCTGTCGCCTGATGAAGCTAGTTGTAATTACTGGCAAAACGTCGTACTCCAATTGTAAATGTTATGGCTTGGCTCTCCAAAGTACCAGTGACGAATTGGCTTGTTCTGTTTCCGTGACAACCCTTACTAGTTGGCTGTGTCGAGTGGTGGCGGGTTTTAACGACACGTTTAAATATGTACGCGATCTAACCCAAAAAACACCTCTATGGATGATATTGGGCCCGAAAGCCTACGTGCTAAACCACAATTAAAAATATATACAAAATAACAATAATTTCTAGTTTTCCTCATTCACATCGTGATTCGTATGAAAAGACATGAGATGATTGAGACATGTTAAATCATAAACTATTTATTAATATATATACAGATAGTCCTCGACAGCAATGTCCTTGTCCACGTGCAAACAGAGTTAGGATAGCAGCCTCCTTTAAAAGTCAGAGTAGATTTATACGCTGTAGAAGACAGTTGACGAATCCTCGCTGCTTGATTCCTCCTCGGATCCCTTCAGCAGTGAATCATCACCAGTCTTCTCTGCCTGCTCATTCTCCATGTGGTCAAACAGAACCTACTTCGCCACAAAGAGGCTTGGCATGCAGGCTACATGACCCAACCAATGTCACCTTGCCTGCAGGAGAAGCTCACGAATGGCACTCTTTCCAGTTCTTTCAAGATGTTTGAGCTCCCCACACGATCCAGCCTGCTTAAACCCAGCATGGATTGCAGGCAGGCCAGCCTGAATGTTTCAAGCTAACACAGATGTATGTTTAAAGGGGTCCAAATTTTGTAAGCATAGAGTAGAGAGGACACAATTGTGGCCAAAAGACCCAGAGCTTTTAAAAGAAGCCAGGTAGCTTCCACACAGCATCACACAGCCAATACAGACACACAGATACATTACCAGACACATGGACATACATACAGATACACACACAGACACAGCACCGATATGTACATGAGAATCACACTCACACCACTTCCTTCACATATTTGGCCACTTATGTCACCCCAAATGCTGATATTAACACAATACACGAAGTACAGAAATCGCTTGCTAATCGAGAGGGTTAGGTTCCTGGAAAAAGCCACGGCAGGCAAATCCGTGGTTGGTCAAGTATAGGGGCCATGGTCAGACTCGTCGTAGCTTAATTAACTTGCCTGTTTATTAACTAAACACAATAAAATACAGTACATTACACAATAACGTAATAAACATGAACATTACATTAACTTTACATACCTTTAATATTAACGGTGATGATGAAAATGTATGTATTATATTGAACTTCTTTTGTACCGTACATAGCCAACCGTCCTATTCGGAGGTGCGGGGGAAGGGCAAGATACTAAAATAAGATGATGGGGGAAGGGGTGGTTAGAAGGAGGAGCTCAGCTCACCCTTCCCCTCTTCCTCCGAGTCATCAATGATAGATGAGTGGGCAGGCGAGGAGGCAGGCGAGGAGGCAGTCATAGTGGTGCTGGTGGCTGGATCAGTTGTGCTGCTGGCTGGATCGGTGGTGTTGGTACTTTTCATTTAAAAAGTTAGGATGCATGGATGCTGTGTTTTTTTAGTGTAAGTTCCGGTACACCTCCCTCTATGGTTGCGATACGACACGGTCTTTGGCCTTCGAAAATCACAACAAAGCAGACAGACAGCTGATAGGCTACGACGCAGCCCCATGGGTGGCGCGGAGGTGCAGAGTAGAACCGCATCCCCACAACATTTGTAAATTGCGTGTTGCAGACCCGTGCTTACAGGCTGCGTTTAGTAAATTGGTATACAGATAATAAAACGTGTATAACATAGCCATTTCCGTGACCAGTCACAAGCTAATCCCTCAGCTATTTGATATGTAGACCCCCTCTGTCAAGGTGCCTCACTTCTCCCAACCAGCTTAAAGTCGCTACGAATCTTAACAGCGTTCATTGAAGCTCTGTGGATGTGTAGGCCTTTACTTTAACATCTATTTCTGTGACCAGTCACAAGCTAATCCCTTTGCTATTTCAATGCTAAATTACTAGTTGCCTCTGTGGATGTGTAGGTTTTGACTTTAACATCGCCATTTCTGTGACCAGTCACAAGCTAATCCCTCAGCTATTTGCACAAGCTAATCCCTTAGCTATTTCAATGCTAAATTACTAGTTGCCTCTGTGGATGTGTAGGTTTTGACTTTAACATAGCCATTTCTGTGACCAGTCACAAGCTAATCCCTCAGCTAATTGATATGTAAATCCTTTTGTCAAGGTGCCTCACTTCTCCCAACCAGCTTAAAAGTCGCTACGAATCCTAACATCGTTCATTGAAGCTCTGTCGTCCCGACACGTCTGTTCCCTTCACCTGAAGACAGCCGCTTGCGTTGTGGCCGAAACGTCGTGAGAATTTTATTGTGTTATTTTATTATTTTATTCTCATTCTACGTGACTTTACCAAAAGAACCAAAGAAGGTGTATACATGAATTTCGTGGTAGGCAAGTCCGCGGTTGGCAAGGGATTGCTATACAGGCATTATGTACAGAGGTGATGCTTGTCTGTGGTGTGATGGTGTGTCTGCATCCAGGCTAACATTCTCCGAAGCACTAGGAGATGTGATTTGCCGGCATGGTGAGACGGAGCCAACGACTGCCCCTCTGTGTTTGGTGCTGGCACACGCCGTGTTTGCCGTGTCTGGTGCCCACGGGAAGGCAGCTGAGGCCCTGTGCTGCCAAGGCCGAGTGCAGGGAGCTCTTGCCTATGTCCACACCTGTGACTCTTTCAGCATGGGTGAGGTTATGATGCGTGCTTTGTGCGCACGCTACACTGTTCAGCCACATGGATTTTATTTCAGTAGGTGGCAATTTACCTGCTATTTGTGGTGCACTTGTGCAGAAGCATGGTTTTAAAACGTCTACAGTTATATAAACAAGTTAATTAAGTCTTGATTTGAAGCTTTCGTGATTGCAGGAATCCATACTCTTTGGTTCTTTCGGTAAAGTCATATAGGTATAAAATAAAATAAATCACGACGTTTCGATCGCAACACAAGCGGTCGTCCTCAGGCGGAACAAATATAATCCAGCAGTGTAAGTGAATTAAGTGAAGAGCTGTTGCATGGATATATTTTATGATTTGATAAAGATGACTCGCAATTTAGAACCCATGAGTTCAACTCCCGGTTGAGATCAACTTAACTTCCTGGAACGCTCTTCCTTCTGATATTAGGAAGCCACTGGAGCTATGCACTCTTAAATCTGGATTGAAAACTCATTTCTTTAGAACTGCTTTTTGTTTTTAGTTTGTTGTCCTTCTGCCGCACCTCTGATTAGCACGGTTGGCTACATACTCCTTGAAGGAAGTTCAACGTACACAAAAATTCACGGGGGTTGGTAAAATTACTTTAAATTTGCAGGAAGTGAATGGTAGTCCTTCCTACTCTTTGGTTTTTTCGGTAAAGTCACGTAGAAATAAGAAATAATAAATTTACATAATAGCATACGACGTTTCGATTGCAACGCAAGCAGTAATCATCAGCTATAGAAGAGCTAAATTTAAGAGAGAGAGGAAACACAGAACCGCAGATATATATAGACACCTAAGTAGAGGGAGTTAACACAGAGACACAAAGAGACACAACGTACGGAGCACAGAGAGATAGGGTCTCTGTGCCGAGGCCTTAGCATGTAGGGGAGACAAAGAGAGATGGAGAAGTACATCAAATGAAACAAGATTTAGTAACATTTGGAAACAATATAATGCAGCACAGAGGGTCGGTCAAAACACAATTAACGCATGGTGTGGCTGATTACGTTATTTCAAAGATTGCTAAATTATAGGTTAAGAGTGATAGAGTACAGATCGCAGACACATATATAGATATCTAAGCAGAGAGAGTTAGCACAGAGACACAGAGAGAGACACACACATGGGACACAGTGACACAATGCTTCTGTGTCGAAGCCTTAAATAGAGGGATAGGGGGGGGCGGAGACAGAGAAAAGGAATACAAATTAGCATGGACTGGACTGAGCAAGTAGAGGAGCCACGCACATGCCGCTGCAGCGTGGTGAGGGGGGGGGCACAAAAATCAGATTAGCATGCCCACAGGGACTGTGGACAGAGACAAGACACATACACGTAGACACAAAGGCAGAAACACAGGTAGAGACAACACTGAGACACAAACTTAAGTTAATTGTGACATTTGAGAGAGAGACAAGACACATACACGGAGACACAGAGGCAACGCAAAGACACATACTTGATACCTCCCCATAGAGGTGGTTCAAACTTGATTTGGTGCTTTCGTGACTGCAGGAATTACTCTTTGTTTTTTTTCGGTAAAGTCACGTAGAAATAAGAAATAATAATAACGTAATCAGCCAGACTATGCGTTAATTGTGTTTTGACCGACCCTGTGTGCTGCATTATATTGTTTCCAAATATTACTAAATCTTGTTCGATTTAATGTGCTTCTCCATCTCTCTTTGTCTCCCCTGCATGCTAAGGCCTCGGCACAGAGACCCTATCTCTCTGTGCTCCGTACGTTGTGTGTCTTTGTGTCTCTGTGTTAACTCCCTTTACTTAGGTGTCTGTATATATATCTGCGGTTCTGTGTTTCCTCTCTCTCTTAAATTTAGCTCTTCTATTTTTCGATTTAAAGCTTTCGTGACTGCAATGATTCATCTTCTTTGGTTCTTTCGGTAAAGTCACGTAGAATGAGAATAAAATAATAAATTGATAAAATAAAATAACACAATAAAATTCTCACGACATTTCGGCCACAACACAAGCGGCCTTCATCAGGTGAAGGGACGAGACTGTCTGGTAGGACAGCGCTGGAGTGAAAGAGCCACGTTCAGATCACGGCCTTTAAGCCTCAACTTTAGCAACACGGATAGCTACGGGCCCCGTTCAGACGGACGAGTTCGTCCATGGTCGGAACAGAGGAGGGGGAGAGAGACAGCTGCGAGGCGCTACTCATACTCCATGTTGTAAAACCATACCATTAACCGTGGTGTGAGAGGTATTAAGAGTCAATGCTGGCGAAGGGGCTGCGGTCTGATGATTGCTTGTGTTGCAATCGAAACGTCGTATGCTATTATGTAATTTTATTATTATTTCTACCTGACTTTACCGAAAAAACCAAAGAGCAATTTCTGCAGTCACGAAAGCACCAAATCAAGTTTGAACCACCTCTATGGGGAGGTATCAAGTATGTGTCTTTGCGTTGCCTCTGTGTCTCCGTGTATGTGTCTTGTCTCTCTCTCAAATGTCACACTTAACTTAAGTTTGTGTCTCAGTGTTGTCTCTACCTGTGTTTCTGCCTTTGTGTCTACGTGTATGTGTCTTGTCTCTCTCCACAGTCCCTGTGGGCATGCTAATCTGATTTTTGTGCCCCCCCCCCTCACCACGCTGCAGCGGCATGTGCGTGGCTCCTCTACTTGCTCAGTCCAGTCCATGCTAATTTGTATTCCTTTTCTCTGTCTCCGCCCCCCCCTATCCCTCTATTTAAGGCTTCGACACAGAAGCATTGTTTCACTGTGTCCCATGTGTGTGTCTCTCTCTGTACGTCTCTCTGCTAACTCTCTCTGCTTAGATGTCTATATATGTGTTTGCGATCTGTACTCTATCACTCTTAACCTATAATTTAGCAATCTTTGAAATAACGTAATCAGCCAGACCATCCGTTGATTGTGTTTTGATAGACCCTCTGTGCTGCATTATATTGCTTCCAAATTTTACTAAATCTTGTTCGATTTTATGTGCTTCTCCATCTCTCTTTGTCTCCCCTACATGCTAAGGCCTCGGCACATAGACCCTATCTCTCTGTGCTCCGTACGTTGTGTCTCTTTGTGTCTCTGTGTTAACTCCCTCTACTTAGTTGTCTGTATATATATCTGCGGTTCTGTGTTTCCTCTCTCTCTTCAATTTAGCTCTTCTATACCTGATGATGATTGCTTGCGTTGCAATCGAAACGTCGTATGTTATTATGTAATTTTATGATTATTTCTTATTTCCACGTGACTTTACCGAAAAAACCAAAGAGTAATTCCTGCAGTCTCTAAAGCACCAAATCAAGGTAGTCCTTCCTGTTTAAATTCCTTCCCCCATCAGAGGAGTTACAGAATGTCCTTCTGTGGTTCAGGGCCACCAATAAAGATGAGTAAGTGCTTGTGCTTTTTCGAGCGTAGTGACCACTGATATTTGGACTGTTTGGCGGTCAAAGCAAATTAATTAATCAATGCCCCCGTGGCTTTTGCAGAGGACTGCATATACCTGGTTCTCCGCTGTGCCAGCGTGGAACTAGTCCGGGGTCTCACTCAGGGCTGGCGGGGACGGCTCCCCATGCTATCCCTGGGACTGGTAGCCTCAGTCCTGGTGTCTGCCCAGCGGACTTGCTACGCCATGCAGCTCCTGCGTGCCATCTACAGCTGTGGGCCAGGTGAGCTGTACATCACCGCTGCATGATCAGCACAGCATGCACTTAATTAACTACATTTGCAATTGGGACCTATAGAGCCCCTGAAGGACAAATGCATCTCTCCGACAGAGAACACGTAATTACACAGCCACATGGCAATGAATAGCCAGCTGCTTGGCACTGTTAGCAGAGTGCTCAACTTGCATTTGGAAGGTTGGAGGTTAAAATTTAGTTGAGGGCAGACTCAGCTGTTGACTTGTCTGATTTCATTAAATTAAGTACACCAAAATCTTGGCCATCGCGGGTTTTCCCATCGTGGATTTGGCTATTTCCACCACGTTTATTGAGGTACAGTTCACCGTTTGTGCTGCCATGGCTCGACCATTCGCGGCTTTGACCGTGAGATTCCTGTGTCGGGGAGGCTGACCCCCGACTCCCCGCTCATCTGCGACCCACTGCTCTCCGACTCCCCCCCCCCCCTCGCTGCGGCCCCTCGAGGCATGATTTAAAGGGCTGTATGAACCACCTCGCGAGTACGCCGCCGTGCCCCTCTCGCACACGCTAACCACGAGCCGCACAGTGGCGATTGCACCCACGCGGGTAAAATACACGCTCGTGCGCAAACACAGGCAACCACAACGAGAAGGCTTACAACACCATGCACCCCTCTCCGCACTCGCAGGGACAACACGACAAGGTTTATTGTCTACTGGCGATTTATTCTCCGATTAACGAAGCTAATCTACCCGTGTCAGTGTGGGCCAGCAGGGCAGGTCTAACCTATCTCCCGGCGGTCTAGGACTCAATATGTCCCATCTCTCCCTACTCACTCTCCCTAAGGGATATTCCCCTTTGTCTTACCTCTCTCCTCCGTACTTACAATCCGATTTCGAGGTGTAGGAAGCCGTGGAAAGGCGAGGCTGCACGTAGCTTTTGCTGGGAACCGGGCTTAGCTGCTCTGCGACTCATCTCACGGACGTTCCAGTAGCAGGGCACGATGACTCCTCCGATCCCTCACTCCAGAAGAACCCGAACAAAAGAGACTTTGCCCTTGACTTCCCTCCCTTTTTATCGTCCCTACATCAAAGATAACGTGCCGCTAATCCGCTGGCCTCTCGTCCAATCCGGAGCCTCGGATTTCCCGCTCTTTGCTAATCGGATTAGTGCTCTCTCCGACGTCCACCCCCTACACATGCTGTGCAAGGGGAGGGCCCCCTGCTTTTCCGCCGCTCGCTACTCCGCCCCACCCCTTACCTGCCTGCTGACCCGTGTCGAGTGTTGAGGTGCTCTATCCACGGTGGCTCAGCAACCCCCGTCGTGACCATGTAATTACAACCCAGGTCATGGCGCCGCGGTGCACATTAGCCTCGGGGAGGTCGCTCAATTCCCTGGTCGCAGGAAACTATGAAGTTCTGTTCCATAAGAGGGCTTCTGGGTGAAAACCTGTCGGCCAGGTGACCTCCCCTCGGGGCTCTATGTGGGGATGTGTGTGTGTGTGTGTTCATGTGGGGGGTGTTGGGGGAAGCGCTGTGACGGAAGCCGGGTGGCTTTGTTGCTGCAGCACCCCCGCCGCAGGCACGGCTCCCACGGAGTGGCTTCGCTGTTGTGGCACCACACCTGTACATTGCGCATCGTAAATAAGTACTATGTAGGTACTCTTAACTGCACTGTGCTCGCAATCCTGCCGCAGAAGAATATACATATTTTCGTTTTCAATCTATAATATTACTGATCATTTACATAAAAAAAATACTTCCTGTTTCATGTTTCGGTTCATGTAGGCGAACATAAAACAAAGGAGGGGGTTTCGTGTTACGAACCGGGAACCAAACCATATTTTTTGAGTTTGCGAATTGTGTTTTTTATGATTGCGGCTATTGTCAGGAACGTAACCCCCACGATGGGCAAGGTTTTGATGTGCTGCTTTGTATAGAGTGAGCATCGGTCATGACATGGATAGACTCTCTCCGACCATAGGAATGTGGAATTTACACCGTTTGTTTAGAGTCACCAAAGGAAATTATTACTCTGCACATATCACTTAAGAAGATTCTGTACGTTTCTGCTGATCCAGAGATAAATATTCGAAATACACCAACAGGGGCAGAGAATGGCTCATTGCACTGGAGAAAAATCAAATGTTAGTCTAGTAAAACCTCTCGAAGCCCAACTCGATTACGGGGCAAGCTGGAAAAGCTGCAAAAATATACATAAACCGGAATACGCTGACCAGGAATACTGTTAGTTCGCTAATTAAGTTGCGCGATAGGACACGACATGCGTATGTGCACACGCAATTCTCTAGATGTAAACACATGAACTTCTCTGTTATTTGCTGAAGCCATATGCATGAACTCCACGCACATCCATGCGCTTCGCCAGACTCTTGCGCTATCTCGCTTTCTCATGCTTCCTTACCCTCGCTTGCTCTCCCACTCTATCATATTTTTGTACATTTGTTCTATATTTTTTCAACAATACCTTTTCAAGCCTTGGGGATCAGCTTACTTCTTGTGTTTCAAATGCCACCTTTTATGTTTTCTTCGGTTTAAGAATCAGCATTACAAGTGTGCCTCATGGTAACAGACTCAGATAAAACTATACAATAGTGATGATTGAAGTATTCAATGAAAATTTTTTGAACAAATTTCATTCATCTTCAATTAAGCATTGCCTTTCTGTAGCAAAGAAGCTCGAGTGCCTTGTAGATCTGCGTAGCTAAACTGTAAAGGGCCACCCAAACCAATTTCAGCAACTCGGCAATAAGTGAGACAAAATATTATTCCTTCATCAACCTGCACGGCGAGTGTGAGTGAAGATCAATCCGCCGCCATGATGCACACTCCTTCACCACGGTCCTCCCCAGCAGCTCTGGATCCACCATCTACAACACGGACTTTGTCTTGCAAATGAAACTGTCGAATTTGAGATAATTAGCTACCATGGTGTAATGGTGAACACACTGTTCCTTCTCCCTGGCATGGCAGCAGAAAATTTTTATCTAAATTCTCCCACTTTTGGCCACTCCTATCTAAAAATGATCTTACCTTTGGTCACCCTGCCGTAAAAAGGTGTACACCACAGTTAGTCGATTGGCCATTTCCGTATTGTTACATGACGTCGGTAAATATAGGCCAAATACTCTGTAGACAGGTTCTCAAGATCTGCCTCGAGTGGAGGTCCCTCCACAAGCAGTGCTGCAAACAAGCAATTGCAATGGTGCACCTGTACCTCAACTTACTGTGTTGCTGACACCACCACTCCACGGTTGTTCCTTAGACTGTCTCCGAGAAGCCATCGAGCACGACGCCGTGTGCCCCTCGCCCGGCTGGCGGGGCCTTGCAGAGGAGTGCGAGCGCCACAGCTGCTCTGACCTGGCGACCGCCATCATCGCTGCCGTGGCCCCCATGCCGCTGAGGAGGCTGGACCATGATGAGGGCTGGGCCGAGACTGCAGGGGATGCCCAGCTTCCTAAAGGGCGAGACAACAGCGAGGGACGCTCGCTCATGGAGCACGTGTTTTACTGAGTGACTGTCACCCAGCATAAGCCCCTAAATAAATAAAAATGTTGACACTGGCAGTAGGACTGCCACTTGTCTGGTTTCGACTCAAGACAGTCGAGGTGGCAGGAATTAATATGTACCGATATCTGGTGGAATTCTGTTTAAGTTTATTACAATTTAGTGCACAGTATTGATACACCGAAGGTCCTAGGCTGACTGAGAAATATGCCTGTCTGGGTTTGGTCTGTAGAAAATGTGTCAATCCTTTCTGGTTGTGGTCTTTGCAGGCACCACTGTGCATTGGGCATGGTGGCGGTGGTAAGACGCACCTGTGATCCAACAGAATGGGAGCGAGGTTTGTGGGTTGTATGTATGTTGAACTTATTTTTCACCATATGTTGCCAACCGTGCTAATCGGAGGTACATTAAGACATCTGTGTGTGTTATAAATTATAGGTTGAATGGTCTTTAGAAGGCAGAACAGCAAGTGTGGTGGGGCGGGGATTCGGAGCTGGTCTGGGGGAGGGTCTGGTGGAGGTCTGGGGGGGGGGGGTGTTCAGGGTGGGTCTGGTGGGGCTCCAAGGTTGGTCCAGGGTGCTCCAGTGGGAGTTCGGGTTTGGTCTAGGTGGGGTCTGGGGTGGGTTTGGGCAGGTCCCAGGGAGGTTTTGGATGGGTCTGCGGGGGTCCGGCATGTGTTTGGGGTTGGTTCGGGTGGGGTCCAAGGGGGTTCAGGGGGTTGGGGGGGTCTGGTATCTGGCCGGGGCAGTCTAGGTTGGGTTGGGCAAGGTCTGGGGTGGGTCCTCGGGGTTCCACGGTGGGTTTGGTGTGGGTCAGCGGTGGGTTAGGGGAGGTCCGGGGTGGGTCCGAGGGGTTTCCTGCGGGGTATCCTGGGTGGGTCTGGTGGGGTCTGGGTTGGTTCCAAGCGGATTCTGGGTAGGTTCTGATTATTTTTTGGGTTGGTCAAGGCTGTCTCCAGTGGTATGGGGTTGGTCCGGAAGGGGTCCAGGGTGGGTTCGTGGGGTATTTGTGCTATCCTCTATAGAGACTGGTAGTGTGCACCATTTGTGCATTTGACTGCGGTGTGATGTTAATTACTTTGCTGTCTTCTTCCTTGATGCTAAGTCAATGTATTTAACATCGCATAAACGTATGTTAAATGTTGCAGATTTTTTTAATGTTTGTATACAGTGAGGGAAAAAAGTATTTGATCCCCTGCTGATTTTGTACGTTTGCCCACTGACAAAGAAATGATCAGTCTATAATTGCAATGGTAGGCACGTTTATTTGAACAGTGAGAGACAGAATAACAACACAAAAAATCCAGAAAAACGCATGTAAAATTTTTTATAAATTGATTTGCATTTTAATGAGAGAAATATGTATTTGACCCCTCTGCAAAACATGACTTAGTACTTGGTGGCAAAACCCTTGTTGGCAATCACAGAGGTCAGACGTTTCTTGTAGTTGGCCACCAGGTTTGAACACATCTCAGGAGGGATTTTGTCCCACTTCTCTTTGCAGATCTTCTCCAAGTCATTAAGGTTTCGAGGCTGACGTTTGGCAACTAGAACTCCCTCCACAGATTTTCTATGGGATTAAGGTCTGGAGACTGGCTAGGCCACTTCAGGACCTTAATGTGCTTCTTCTTGAGCCACTCCTTTGTTGCCTTGGCCGTGTGTTTTGGGTTATTGTAATGCTGGAATACCCATCCACGACCCATTTTTAATGCCCTGGCTGAGGGAAGGAGGTTCTCACCCAATATTTGACGGTACATGGCCCCGTCCATCGTCCCTTTGATGCGGTGAAGTTGTCCTGTCCCCTTAGCAGAAAAACACCCCCAAATCATAATGTTTCCACCTCCATGTTTGACGGTGGGAATGGTGTTCTTGGGGTCATAGGCAGCATTCCTCCTCCAAACACGGCGAGTTGAGTTGATGCCAAAGAGCTCCATTTTGGTCTCATCTGACCACAACACTTTCACCCAGTTGTCCTCTGAATCATTGGCAAACTTCAGACGGGCATGTATATGTGCTTTCTTGAGCAGGGTGACCTTGCGGGCGCTGCAGGATTCCAGTCCTTCACGGCGTAGTGTGTTAACAATTGTTTTCTTGGTGACTATGGTCCCAGCTGCCTTGAGATCATTGACAAGATCCTCCCGTGTAGTTCTGGGCTCATTCCTCACCGTTCTCATGATCATTGCAACTCCATGAGGTGAATCTTGCATGGAGCCCCAGGCCGAGGGAGATTGACAGTTCTTTTGTGTTCCATTTGCGAATAATCGCACCAACTATTGTCACCTTCTCACCAAGCTGCTTGGCAATGGTCTTGTAGCCCATTCCAGCCTTGTGTAGGTCTACAATCTTGTCCCTGACATCCTTAGAGAGCTCTTTGGTCTTGGCCATGGTGGAGAGTTTGGAATCTGATTTATTGATTGCTTCTGTGGACAGGTGTCTTTTATACAGGTAACAAGCTGAGATTAGGAGCACTCCCTTTAAGAGTGTGCTCCTAATCTCAGCTCGTTACCTGTATAAAAGACACCTGTGAGCCAGAAATCTTTCTGATTGAGAGGGGGTCAAATATTTATTTCCCTCATTAAAATGCAAATCAATTTATAACATTTTTGACATGCGTTTTTCCGGATTTTTTTCTTATCTCGTCTGTTAAAAGCTCTAACAGATAGGTGAAAATCCTCCCCGTAGAGGTTATTAATTCTAGATTTGAAGCTTTCGTGACTGGAAGGTTTCATACTCTTTGGTCACAGCTCATCGAGACGCTGACCTTCCTCAAAAGATGCCGCGACAATATATAAACCCGATCGTCTCAGAGTTGTGTACTCAACACAGATTTTTTGCTGACTTCCACCTGAAGACGGAAGCTTGTGTTGCCTCCGAAACGTCGTGATTTAATTGTTTTTTTTATTTTACCTACATGACTTTACCGAATAAAACCAAAGAGTATGAATCCTTGCAGTCACGAAAGCTTAAAATATAGAATTAATAACCTCTACGGGGAGGATTTTCACCTATCTGTTAGAGCTTTTAACAGACAGCGAGATAAGAAGTCACAGCTCATCGAGACGCTGACCTTCCTCAAAAGATCCCACGACTATATAAACCCGATCGTCTCAGAGCTGTGTACTAAACACAGATTTTCTGCTGTGACTATTCCACCTGAAGACGGAAGCTTGTGTTGCCTCCGAAACGTCGTGATTTAATTGTTTTATTTTATTTTACCTACGTGACTTTACCGAATAAAACCAAAGAGTATGAATCCTTGCAGTCACGAAAGCTTCAAATCTAGAATTAATAACTTCTACGGGGAGGATTTTCACCTATCTGTGAGAGCTTTTAACAGACAACGAGATAAGAAGTCACAGCTCATCGAGACGTTGATCTTCCTCAAAAGATGCCGCGACAATATATAAACCCGATCGTCTAGAGCTGTGTACTCAACACAGATTTACTGCTGACTTCCACCTGAAGACGGAAGCTTGTGTTGCCTCCGAAACGTCGTAATTTAATTTTATTTTACCTACATGACTTTACCGAATAAAACCAAAGAGTATGAATCCTTGCAGTCACGAAAGCTTCAAATCTAGAATCCATCTATAGAGTCTACCAGATAAAGCTTGAGTCAACACTTTTCTTTACTTTGTGCCGGTGCACGCCATACACGTCCACCCTGCTCTTCTCCAGAAGCGCCCCAATCGCCCCATCTCTCCCCATGATGTCACCTCTCCCTTTCCTCGTAACATCATCCTGAGACTCTACCCTTGGATCGCGTGAGTATTTCTATCCTCGAATCACGTATCAACACTAGATTACCTCCCTGTGAAGAAAAAGTCGTCCTCGACTAAACACAACCCGTGCAAATACAAGGGATTTGGGGGAACCCTGACAGAAAAAAAAACACTTTTGTTGGTCAATAAACAAGCAATTTAGACTCAACCGGAGTCCTGGACATTTGTGTGTGTAGGTGTGGAATGCCTGTGTAGAGTAGTATGACGGCGTGACGTCATGAGCGCTGTGAGAAGCAATGACGTCATGTCACGGGATATACTTTAGGGGGACCCCATGACGAAAGAGGGGTCACGACGTTTCGGCCACAACACAAGCGGCCTTCATCAGGTGAAGGGGGCGAGACTGTCTGGTAGGACAGTGCTGTGTTATTTTATTTTATCAATTTATGAAAGAGGGGTCGTTGTGGTATCCCGGGATGGTGAGCGTCTGAAGAAGGTCTCTCCTACTCTTTGGTTTGGTAAAGTCACGTAGGTAGAAAAATAATAGATCACGACGTTTCGATAGCAAAAAAAAAGTAGTTTTTTCTTGCTGTGGTTGTCCCACCTGATGACGATTGCTTGTGTTGCAATCGAAACGTCGTGATCTATTTTTCTACCTAGGTGACTTTCCCGAAAGAACCAAAGAGTATGGATTCCTGCAGTCACGAAAGCTTCAAATCAAGGTTTCTCCTGCTCGTGACCGGACGGTGTTGACTGATCCCCTGTCCGGGTTCTACGAGCAGGAGAGCCGAAGATATAGCCAGGGGTAGGGCTCAGAGAAGTATGCAAGAGCCCGCTAAGATTACGTGGGGTGTTGGATGAGCCCCCATTCCGACTCGAGTGAGAGAGCCCAAGAGATAGCCCAGGCTAGGAATACATAGAGCCTGAGGTCCGCGTGAAGAACCGAGTGTAGGGACACCTACCTCTGGTGTGTTTTGTTACCCCTGTGTCAATAAACTGGCGCAAGCCCTTACTAAGAGTTCAGTATACAAGTCGTCCTGCATCACACAACAACTGGTGCCAGAAGTGTCTCCAGCCTTCGCCGCCATGTTAAATGGCGGTGAAGAGGAAGTACCTACCTGTGGTGAGGTTCGACGATGAAGACGGCATGGAGGATGTTCCCGCAACGTCCCCGGAGTCCGGGGCCCCGGAGATGCGCCCCGTGGAGCCAGGCCAACCGGAGCAGGAGGCAGCCGTGGGTGGCTCCTCACCACTGCCGAACACCTGGCATATCCTCACGAGCCAGCTCAGACAACTTCTACAGTCCGCCGCGCAGCTCGTCGCGATGATGGTCGAGGTGGGAGCCCAGCCGCGTGCACCCGACACTTTTTCAGCGCGGGAACGGCGGATTCCCGCCATTGCGCCTCCTGCCTCGTTCGTATTTAGTGCCAATTCTATAATGGACACGACTCCGGAGTTGGGTGCCATTGTTCCGCGGGATTCGACGCAGCATTCAGGCACCATTTTGTCAGCGACACCGCAACCGGGTGCCATTTTCTCTGTGTCTCCGCAACCGGGCACCATTTTTTCCACGACTCCGCAACCGGCTGCCATTACCGATGTGACTCGGCAACCCGGCGTTGCTATGGCTCCTGCAGCGGCGTGGGTGCGCCCTCACCCGTAATTACGTCTGGCGGCCATAAACTCCGTCGCTTGCCTCCCGTACGCCCGTTCATTGCGACAGGCAGCGATAGGATGGCTTTCCAGGACCGATTTGATGCAGCGTAATTTTCAGTAGGGTGGCCCATGGACGAGGCTCTCAAAGTGCTCCCCACAGCACTGGATGACAGAGCTTTAGTGGCGTTTAAATCCATTACACTGGTGGATAGGGCAACGCTTCCAGCTGCGTATGCTCAGATGGCTGCTATCTTCGAGCCGCCTTCCAGTGCGCGCCTCAAGTTCTGAATGCGGAGGTGAGAGGAAGCCGAGACACCGCTCACCTTCTGCAGCTCCTCGCTGGCGCTGGCACGGGCAGCTTTCCCCAACATGGATGGATCGGCGCTGGACTCGCTGACTCTTGAGCGGTTACTCTCCCTATGCGGGAGCTGGGAGTTGTTCTTGCAATCGCCAAGGAGGCCGACATTTCATCTCTGAGAGTGGCGCAGGGCATTCAGGCACACCTTGCCCTATGCCAGTCGCCCAATGTGGCGGCGTGCACGGGGGTTCCGGTGCCCGCGGGGGCTGCCACGCCACAGGGGGAGGATGGCTTCGCTGCCTTCATTGCGGGCGACCAACGCGGGAGAGGTGCCGGGAGCCGCCGGCCAGAGCAACGGTGGCGGACGAGGGCTCCTCGCTCGCAGGGGTCGGCGTCCACTGCCTGCTTCTGCTGTGGTCAGCAAAGCCACATCGCGTTAGGCTGCCATAACGCCCCCGGGGCCTTCAGCAGGCCCTCATCATCCTCCGGCTCCACGTCAGCGTCATCATCCGGGCCCCAGGCGAGTCGCGAGGCATCGATCACTCGGCCGCTCCCCTCACCTCACTCATCTAGCGGGGTTATAGTTCATGATCACCCGGCCATCACTAAGTGCTCTGCTTCGCCCCGTGCTCGTTCGTTACCATTCGCTGGGTGGCCTAGGTGGGTCCATCAATGCAATGCACTCACGCCTCGGGTTGTAGCAGCCACGGCGGGTTCCCCTGCGGTCGCTGGTTATGTCCAGGGAGTGGAAGTACGGGTTTTGGTGGACACGGGTGCGTTGGCCACTATTATATCCGAATGTATTTTCGGGTTGTTGCCACATAGCATTGGTCCATTACGGCCAGTTCAAGGGACTTGTGTTGCCACCAATGGTGGTAGTTTGGGCATTTTCGGCCACATTGCCGCCTCGATCAGGATTGGCGATATCGAATTGGAGGGGCCCATTCTCGTCTCAAAAGAGTTGGCGGTGCCATGCCTTTTGGGGACGGATTTCTTGGCAAAGATGCCCATTCGTATTCTCATTGACCAAGGTTGTGTGGAGATCCCATACGGCCGTCGGTTGCACTTTCTGCATTTTCCCACCGTGTTGTCCCCCCTTGTCGCCAGTGTATGGGCTTTGTCCAGGGATTCTATGACCATTCCACTTGGGTCACAAATTTTAGTACGCCTGAGGTTGCGCAATCCCCTGGATTTGCAGTCACCAGATCATAGTTAGTTCATAGTTCATTTATTTGGTATAGCCCTGTGAGCCATTCGGCTCTTGAATCGGGTGCAACCGCAACAAACAAAAACATGAACAAGAAAAACATCTTAAAGTGATTATGTGACTGTGCAAACAGAAAATCCAGGAAAAAAACATCAAAATATTCCTGAAATAGCACCGTACACCAACGCTGTGTGCAAAAATCCCAGTGGGATGCAAGTCAAATAACAACAACCACAAGACAACTAAGATTAAGGCCATCAGTCTAACTCCGTACTACAATAAACAAAAACATGGCCAAAACAAAAAACGTTTTCGAAATCACCAAAATAAAAGCCATAAATGCAATGTAACAGTGATCATAGGGACTGTGACCGAATTTTTAACAATAAACTACATAAATAAATTATAACACCAAAATCTAGAGCCATATTTTAGGCCACTGAATAGCAGTGGCAGCTAGGGGTGTACAACTCCTCTAGAGCAGTTTTGAGTGAAGATCTCATAGGTAGTAATTCAAGTTGCAGTTTATTGGCATAGCATTCCAGACCCTGGGGGCATCAATAGCAAAGGCCCTTCCTCCGGTTTTTGTATGGCAATAGGGAATGTGAAGCTGGTAAATGAGCGAAGACCTGAGGTCAAATTTGTTCTTTGAAACAGAGAGGAGATCCAGTAGGTAGTCTGCAGATTTTTTTGTAAGTACATCGTGAATAAATAAGATCTGGTGCACAAGCCGTCGAACATTAAGAGATGTTGAGTTTGACCCAATGTAGAGATCACAGTGGTGAGTCCTATATGGGCAGTTCAATGCAAATCTTAAGGCCGAGTGATAGATGGAATCAAGCTTCTTCAGTACAGTACTTGGGGCTGATTTATAAACGATGTCACAGTAGTCAAGTAGAGGCAGTATGGTAGCTTTTATCAATTCCAAACGGAACATTGGGGGGAAGCAGTGCTTGTGTCGATACAGAAAACCAATGATTATTTTTGTCTTTTTACCAATATAATCAATGTGATCTTCAAAATTAAGTTTTGAATCCAGGATGACCCCATTGTACTTATAGATCTTGACTTGTTCAAGATCTATAAGTATCAGAGACGAGCATTCTTCTTTCTCCCTCTAATTACTTTTCGAGGACGTCCTGTTTGGTGGGTGCCCTGACGGCCGTGTCAATGGACCAGGACCCCTTTTTACAGATCCTCAATTCAGGCTCTTCACAGGTGATAATTCCGGCTGGCACCGTTTTGGCGCACGCAACCCCAGCTCCTCCACTCAATGACGCCGTGCCGGCTGGGGGAGTTGTGGCGAGCGTGATGCAGGATGGGAAGATTGACGCGTCTTGGATTGATGCGCTGTGTCAGGAGAATGCTCTATTGTCCCCTGAGGAGAAACAGTGGCTCTGTGCGCTCATTGAACGGTTCACCGATGTATTTAGTCGGAGTAAATTCGATATTGGACGTACGACCCTATTGGAACATCGCATAGACACAAGAAATTCGCCCCCTATTTGGCTAAATTTGCATCGTTTCAGCCCTAAAGAAAAAGATCATGTCCATTTGGTCGTTGTTGGCAGCAGAAATTATCTCACCTTCTACTAGCCCTTGGGGCGCCCCCATTGTGCTAGTCACGAAACAGCATGGGAGTCTCTGTTTCTGCGTCGATTTCCGGAAATTAAACAAGGTTTCGGTGGCTGATGCCTATCCCCTGCCCCGCATGGATGATTCCCTCGACGCCCTCAGGGTGCGTGGTTCTTTTAGACCCTAGACTTGCTCTCAGGCTTCTGGCAATTGCCGTTGGACGAGGCCTCTAGACCCCAGACAGCGTTCCGCACACCCCAGGGGCTGTTCTAATTTAATCGGCTTCCTACGGGCTTCTATTCAGCCCCGACCACCTTCCAACGTCTCATGGAGATGGTTTTGGCGGGTCTGCAATGGGAATCTTGCTTAATTTACTTGGACGACGTCATTGCATTCAGCCATACGTTTGACGAATACTTGCGTCGTCTTGAGTCGGTCTTTGTCAAAGTACGTGCTGCGGGCTTAAAATTAAAACCACAAAAGTGCCATTTGTTACAGCCATCGGTGAAGTATTTTTGGCCATATTGTTAGTGCGTCAGGTGGTCACCACAGATCCTGAAAAGACAGTTTGCATTCGGGCGTCGCCGACTCCCACATCTGTCGCTGAAGTGTGCAGCTTCGTTGGCTTCGCCTCGTATTATCGCAGCTTTGTGTGCGATTTTGCCATGGTGGCGAAGCCGCTGCATGCACTGTTTGCGAAGGGTCAAAATTTTTGCTGGGGCAAAGAGGAGGAAGCGGCCTTTGTAGCACTTCAAATATCCTTGGCGGATGCGCCGCCCTTGGGGTACTACGACTTTTCCATGCCCTTCGTACTTGACACTGACGCCAGCAACACAGGCATTGGGGCTGTCCTGGCACAGGTGGTCAATGGTGTGGAAAAAGTCGTCGCGTATGGCAGTCGCGTTTTGTCCCCCGCTGAACATAGGTATTGTGTGACTCGGAGGGAGCTGCTGGCCATTGTGTTATTTGTACAACTGTATAGGCCCTATTTTCATGGCAGGCAGTTCACCGTGCGGACTGACCATGCGGCCCTGCAATATTCATTGCGGATCGATCAGCCCTCGGGTCAGCTGTCCCACTGGCTCGAGGTGCTGCAGGAGTACACCTTTGACATCATCAACAGGAAGGGGGCACAGCATGGAAATGCTGATGGGCTGTCCAGGTTGCCTATGGAGGGCGGGTGCGCGTGTACCATGGGTTCGAGTCGCTGCAGGGCCCCAGTTGACACCACGGCTAAGTTGATCACAATGGCCGACACGGCCCCCCCTCCAGGTGTGTTGTTGCCTGCTGATTTTGGCCTGGGTCTCCCTCGGGATGATTGGGCTAAATTGCAGATGGAGGACTCCTCTCTGCTGAGGCGGTGACGCCGTGTTGGGCTGAGCGCCCGGAGTTCAGCTCCGTCAGCCACTCCGGTCGTCGCTGTGCACAACGGCCTCCTTATGCATTGGGATACAGAACTGGAGCGATATTGTGTAGTCGTGCCCACTGCGCTGCGAGGATAATTGACCTGAGCCATTCACGAGAAACTCATGCACCTTGGTTACCATTAGACTTATTTGAATGCTAAAGCAAAATTACTACTGGCCAGGTGTGGAGAGCGACGTGGCACTCCTGTTGAAAGGTTGCTACGATTGTGCGCGGCGGAAGGCCCCAGTTGGCCGTGATTGGGCCCCGCTGCAGTCCATCCGGGTTTCTCGTGTTAATAAGCTCGTGGAACTCGACATTTTGGGCCCATTCTCAACATCCCAACAGGGCCACAAGTACTTCTTGGTGGGTGTTGAATACCTCACACGTTGGCCTATGGCGTAGCCTTTGGTGGACCAAACGGGCTCGTCCATCACCGAGGTGTTTGTGCAGGGTTACGTTCTCAACAAGGGTGCTCCCGAACTGTTAACCTACCAGGGCCGTAATATCTCTTCACGACTGCTCAAGGAGGTCTGTGACCTTGGCACCAAGAAAAGTCACGCCTCGCCCTATCACCCTCAGTCCGATGGGATGGTCGAACGATTGAACCACACACTCACGTCCATGTGCCACCATGTGAGCACGTCCCAGTCGGACTGGGACTTCTTCATTCCGGGGGTCCAAGCAGCGTACAGGCTGCCCCCTCATGCCTCAACGGGTTTCTCGCCTTTTTAGTTAATAGTAATAGGTTTTACCCTTTTAACTGGTACAAAAACTGACACCTCTATTCAAGGCATCATGTTTGCAATAACCACAACACAAGCAGTCAAAATGCAAACAAAAGAGACAACTCTGATAATAATATGCACTGTCCTTGAATTTGATTGGTCCACACCCGAGACGGCTTTTCTTAGAGCCTAGTCTCCACTGGTGTTGGACCAGAAGACGCCAAAAGGCGTACAACTCAAAAACAGCACACTATCAGAGTATTGAGGGCTCGGGGTGAGCATTTACATTATGAGACCTCCTTTGCCAGTAACAAGATATAGTAATAGGTTTTACCCTTTTAACTGGCACAAAAACTGACACCTTTATTCAAGGCATCATGTTTGCACGGTCGAGATTCAGAACCCCCGATTCAGGTACAAATGGACCTGGGATTCTCGAAGAAGGGATCCACAGTGCCCGCTCCAATGAAAGCCGCACTTGAAAGACTGTGGGAGGCACGGCAGGCGGCCGTTGATAATTCGGCCAGCCGGCAAGCGGCTAACGAGCGCTTTCCGAAGCATCAGGGCTCCGGGCTTCCGTGGGAAAAAGGGTAAAAAGCATGGCTTCATTGTCCCCAAGTGCCTGTTGGAACTTCCCAAAAATTACATCACCCTTGGCAGGGCCCTGTTGAGGTTTGGAGGTCGCCAGCACTGGATTGTCCACCCATCTCGGCTGAAAAAAGATGTGCCACCTAGCCCTGTTGATTCATCTCCATTTCCTGAGCGGGCCAGGATGATGCACAAGTTAAACACTCTGTCTGTGCACTCACAGAACCTCCCCGAGTAGCTCTGGAGGCACCGCCTCTTCCTGTTGGAGCCCCGGCGACGGGCCTGTCGCCGGCTGATGCTCCGCCTGCCCCGACGACCGACACCGCATGTGGGAGCGGACCGGCGGCTCAGACGCGCTCAAGGAGCATTCGGTTCCACAGACCGCCTCCGTCTGGGCCCGTTGTCATCGGGTTCCAGCCGTCGCCATCGTAATCGGCGCATTGCTTCGTGAGATGACCGGCCTTCCTAATTTGTCATTCTGCCTTAACATTCACCTTTGGTTCCCCCGCAGGCGGTTCCGCCTTCACACTTGCTTTCACATTGTTGTTATTGTTGTTATTGGTTGATGCCTGCTCACCGGGTTGGATGGGGCTCTGCTTTCGTATAGTTGACAGCCAGGACGGCTGATTTTTTTCACGGGGGGGGTAATGTACAGGAGTAGTATGACGACATGACGTCATGAGGGCTGTGAGGCACGATGACATCATGTCACGGGATATACTTAAGGGGGACCTCGTGATGAAAGCAGGGTCATTGTGGGAGCCCTGGATGGTGAGCATCTGAAAAGGTCTCTCCTGCTCATGACCGGACAGTGTTGGCTGATCCCCAGCCGAAGATATAGCCAGGGTTAGGGCTCAGAGAAGTCTGCAAGAGCCGGCTAAGTTTACGTGGGGTGCTGCTCTCCTCGGTCGGGCGGTGTTGGATGAGCCCCCTTCCTGACTCGAGTGAGAGATCCCAAAAGATAGCCCAGGCTAGGAATAGATAGAGCCTGAGGTCCACCTGAAGAACCAAGTGTAGGAACACCTACCACTGGTGTGTTTTGTTACCCCTGTTAATAAACCGGCGCAAGCCCTTACTAAGAGTTCAGTCTACGAGTCGTCCTGCACCGCACAACACCTGTATACAGAACAGAATCTAAGATAGCAACAAACAAATAACTGTAAGACAAGACGGTACACACAAGGGGTCAATCGGACCCCCCAACCACGACATGCAAACAACTGATGAACATCCTCCGATGTGAAAAACGACAATGTCGTTTCTATCTGCAGTCCCGTGGTCTTGCATCACAGGGGCCCGTGTCTGGGTCACCGGGCCTGCAACTCAGTCGGATGCTGTTTTACCTCCTTGGTCACGGGCGGCCCTGGGCAAGGAAGGCAACCTTCTTGAGGTTGGTTCATTGCGGCAAGTGACTTCCCTGACCTCGGCAGTGATGTTAAAGGTGAGTGAAGGGGTGAAAGTGCAGGTGTTCACAATAACCCGGTTTTGGTGAGTGTTGTGGGTATTCTTCCGAGTGTAGTGGCACGTCTGTGGTAAGGCTTTGACCGGTCCGGCTTTAGACTGGCGGGGTCCACACACCATCACTGGCGTTCCAATTGGACCCATACATACAAATTGGTGCCTGAGAATCTCCACATTTACAGGGCCCTGCCACGGATGGTGTATTTTTGGCGAGGTCACTAAGGGGACCAGTGGACAGTGTAGCCACGCTCTCCCACTTTTAAAGGCAGGGGCATCACTCCCTTTTGCCTGACCCGTTCATTCGCGTAATGGGCAGAAGCCACTGCAGTTTGTGCCGCCTCCCTCACTGTCTCCCACTGCTGCATGACACGTCACACCGCTATTGGCCATTTTGCAGCCCCAGCTGGGAGGTCAAGGCTGGCGCTCGATAGGAGGGTCAGGCTCCCTACTATACATTGAATAAAATGGGGAGTATCCCGTCGATGCATGTGGGGCTAACCAGTATGCTGCCAGGACCCTGCCTCTGTGTAATTCCCAGTCTGTCTGAGACTCATTGAGCATCTGACAGCATGGAAGTGATAGTGCGATTTAGTTGTTCCACCATCCCATCAGTTTGTGGGTGGTATGGAGAAGTGCGCACTTTCTTAGTGCCTAGGATGTCGCACACTTCCTGTATCAGTTGAGGAAAAATGTCTACCCTTGTTTGTTAGAAGTTTTTCAGGGTCACCTTTGTCCATAACATATCCCTGAACAAAAGCTTTGGCTATTGACTGAGCAGTTTGATCTTCCAGGGGCCATGCTACCAGCCATCGCGTGAAATACTCAACTCCTACTAGCAGATATTTGTGATCTCTATCGGTAGGAGGTAGGGGTCTCAATATATCCAGGGCCACCAACTCATTGACCTGCTAAACCTCGATTGACCGTAGGGGAACTTTGACCGGGGACGCTGGTGGTTTCCACCGTGCACATTCTATGCATGAGGCCGTCCATGTACGAATATCTGCCATCATGCCCGGCCAGAAATAATGTTTTAATGGTGTAAAGTGTTTTCAGCTCCCCCAAATGCAGGAGGCAGCGGCCATGCACCTCCACCACCAATTTTTGCATATGGAGGTTGGCACGACGACACAGTAGGACTGTGTGTCGATCTCCCAAAGAATCAACAGCCCTTTGTAATCTAAGAATGTCAAAGCTGTTGGAGGCCTGTCCTGTTCTGGGCTGGATTTAGCTATGGCTCGAATGAAATCATGGGTCTCATCTTCCCTTTGTAATCGACGCCATTTCTCTTGATCTCGTCCTAAATCACGATCGGCCAGGGGAGGGTCTGGTTTGCCTTCCCGCATGTGCACAGGTGCTGTGAGGCACGCCGCATCAGGTGAGAGTGGTTTACACCTAGGCGAGCCCTTAGCACATGCAAAAGTACTTGCCTCGGGCAGACGCGATAAAGCATCCGCATTGGTGTGGTGCAACTCCTTCCTATGGAACACCTCATAGAAAAATTATTGCGGCCTCTCAATCCACCTGGACATTTGAACTTTATGGCGAGACCCCGGGGTCAAAATCGTAATAAAATTATTTTTGGTGACTCCGTCCCACCGCGCACATAAACGCCACAACCCACCTGGTGCGGATCATGCTGCTGTCATGTCATCCAAGCTCAGCGAGGACGAATGCCGTAGTCATAAACAACATTTTTAAACTTTGATCAGCGCATCGTGTAGAGCTCGTCGAGAGGAATAGATTGCCATGTCGTTCGCCTTCAACAGACATAAAATGACGTCGCAACGCAGTTTATGCGAGAGCCGAGGGCTTATGGAACCCCAGGGTCCCGCCATAAGGTTAATTTGACCAGAGGGTTGGTCGAAATGTAACGAGTATTGTAGTGCTGTGTGGTCAGACCACATTGCAAATTTTCGTCCGTACAAGTATGGGCAAATTGCTGGACAAAATTCACAATGGCCAGGAGTTCTCTCCTCGTTATGCAGTAGCACTCAACCAGACTACACCTACATGATATACATACATGGACAAACCCTGATATGAGGGGCGGGGAGGTGGTGTCGCTGCAGTGTACAGAAAGGACATTAAAACATCCACCATCTCTATCCCTGCTGTTCAGTCCTTTGAACACATCACTTTCAAACTCTCTGGTCCCACTCCTCTGGTCACTGCCATAATCTACCGACCCCCCAAACCAAATCCTTCCTTTCTCTCTGACTTTTCTGACTTTTTAACTCAGTTATCTGCCATCTCACCTTCTGTACTGCTCCTGGGAGATTTGAACATCCACATTGACAGTGACTGTAAATTTGCTACTGAATTCCTGGAACTGCTACACTGCTTCAATTTAACCCAACATGTCAACTTTCCGACCCACAGCCGTGGTCACATTTTGGATCTGGTCTGCTCTACTGGTCTCACCATACCGCTCCCCGAGCCCCACAACCTCAACATCTCGGACCACATGGCAATCGCCATGAACATTGATCTCCCCATTTCTACAACCAAGGACAAAAGGACAATTTCTTTCAGAAATCTTAAATCCATCTCTAGTCCTGCCCTTTCAGCCTCTCTTGCCAGCAAAATATCCTCTTCCCCCCCACCCGTGACTGACAACCCTTCCGACCTTACCAATTACTACAATGAAATACTTTCCACCAGTCTCGATCATCTGGCTCCCATCAAAACTAAAACTGTCTCATTCACTCACTCTGCTCCCTGGTACACTCCTATTCTGCACAAAATGAAATCCCGTAAGCATCAGCTTGAAAGGCTCCATAAGAAAACTGGTTTAACTGTTCGTCTACAAGCTTACACAGATTACCTTCAGCAGTATAAGGAAGCTCTTAACACTACCCGGTCCACCTACTACTCACACCTCATACATTCTGGTTCTACCAACCCAAAGGCTCTTTTCTACACAGTAAATAAACTTCTCAAACCCAGTGACAATATCGTCAACTTATTCACAACTGATAAATGCAACACCTTTCTATCATTCTTTCAGACCAAAATTGACACCATTTACACCAACCTGTACTCTTCTTCTGCTACCACTGTCTGCTCTGTCATCCCATCATTTGTTCCCCCCACCACACCTCTCAGCCACTGTCTCAGTTCTCCCCAGTGTCGCCGGGGGAGCTGTTTAAAATCTTGACAGGGATGAAAACATCAGCATGTGTCCTGGACCCCATCCCATCCCACCTCATCAAAGACTGTTTACCAGCTATCTCCACACTCATCACAAAAATCATTAACTCCTCTCTCAGCTCTGGCTCAATCCCATGTTCACTCAAATTGGCTGCTGTAACCCCCATTCTCAAAAAACCTGGACTTGACCCCAACATTATGTCAAACTTTCGGCCCATTTCCAATCTCCCCTTTCTGTCTAAGATACTGGAACGCACTGTCGCCAAACAACTCAAAACCCACCTCTCCTCAAATGACCTGTTTGAACCATTTCAATCCGGCTTCCGTTCACAACACAGCACTGAAACAGCCCTGCTCAGAGTTACCAACGACATCCTCCTCTCCGCAGACTCTGATCACCTCAGCATCCTCATCCTCCTGGACCTCACTTCAGCTTTTGACACCATCAACCACACCATTCTTCTCTCTCGCTTCAAATCTACGCTCAACATCACTGGTACCGCCCTCTCCTGGCTCCAATCTTATCTCACCGACAGACAACAGTTCATCCACATCAACAACTGCACCTCCTCCACCGCTCCGTTGTCCCAAGGTGTCCCCCAGGGCTCGGTGCTTGGTCCTTTGCTCTTCATACTATACCTGCTTCCCCTTGGCAACGTCATTCGCCACCATGGTCTTAACTTTCACTGCTATGCTGATGATGTCCAGCTCTACATCTCCACCAAATCCATCACCTCCGCCACCCACTCCACTCTGTCTAACTGCCTCGCTGACATTAAATCGTGGATGCACACCAGTTTCCTTAAACTTAACTGCGACAAAACAGATATGAGCATCATCGGTCCCAAATCTATCACTAAATCCATTCGCAGTTTCTCCGTCACTGTCGACCCCTACACCCTGTCTCCATCCCTTCAAAGTCGCAACCTTGGAGTCATTTTTGACAATAATCTCTCCTTTGAACACCACGTAAAACAAATCACCAGAACTGTCTTTTTTCACCTCAAAAACATCTCCAGACTTCGCCCATCACTCTCTTTCTCCGCTGCAGAAACCCTCATCCACGCCTTCATCACCTCCAGAATCGATTACTGCAACAGCATCCTATACAGCACCTCAAACAAAACATTAAATAAACTCCAGTTCATCCACAACTGTGCTGCTCGTCTGCTCACTCACACCCGCACCGGTGACCACATTACCCATGTCCTCCAGAACCTCCATTGGCTCCCGGTCCCACAGCGAATTCAATTAAAAATCCTCCTCACACATAAAGCCCTTCATAACCAGGCCCCATCCTACCTCACTGACCTGCTCCACCGCCACAACCCATCCCGTAGTCTTCGCTCATCTGACACCAACCTCCTGACTCCACCTCTCAGGACCAAGCATCGAACCTGGGGCGACAGAGCCTTCTCTATCGCTGCCCCCTCACTTTGGAACTCTCTCCCAAAACAAATCCGTGACTGCACCGACCTTCCAGCGTTCAAATCATTGACTAAAACTCACCTTTTAAAAATTGCTTTTAATGTTTAGCTAAGTTTGATGTGTTTTTCGTTTTTTTACCATTTGATGTTGTTTTTGCTGCTTTTATGATTTTATGTAAAGTGTCTTTGAGTATTCAGAAAAGCGCTCACAAATAAAATGTATTATTACTATTATTATTATATAAGGAATACTGCAGTCTATAACGTCGACTTATTCTCATAGCCAAGCTTCAACTTTTTCTGTACAAAATATATATCAGTTATAATGTCCGTTTGCCCTGTGCTTCGTGTCCGCGCCTGTGATTCTGGATATTTGTTTGTGAACTGTCCAAAGTGCCAAGCAGGTCATGGCATGTGGTCCTTTGGCAATCTGGAGATTTTGCAGATCGTCGTTAACCTACCTTTGCCCTGGAGTTGATTATTTAATTGCCTTTTACGACCTCCAGATGCTTGGTGTTTGTGGGAGGTAGCGGGTTTGAGGGTGTTTATTTATTTATTTTATCAATTATTATTTAAAAAATGGCAGAAATATTCTTAATATATATTTTGGAAAAAGGCCTATATATACAACAATACTCCGTCTACATGAAAGCCACCCACACAGATTCCTATCTGAAACCTGATTCCTACCACCATCTGGCACAGAAGAATTCCCTCATCATAACACTACACCATAGGGCCCACTGCATTTCTGACCAACACCACCTAGCCAGTGAACTGGAACACGTACACCAGGCCCTTAAGATGGATGGATATTCGGACCGCATTATCCACAAAGCTGCTTCTCCAACCATGGAGAAACAACCCCCTGAGATGCCGATCAAAACCATCACGTTACCATATATAGCAGGCGTTACCAAAAAGATTTCCAAAATCTTAAACAAACACAAGATCCAGGTCCGATTCAGTACAGTACACAAAATCCGTGATCTAATCCCATCTGTGAAGGATGTCATTCCTGACATGCAATATCCTGGAGTCAACAAATTAAGTTGCACCTGTGATGATTGTTACATTGGGGAAACGAAACGTCATGTCTCGGACCGTGTTCGCGAGCACAAAGCAGATCTGAACCACGGCAGAACTAATACCTCCGCTGACCATTGCTATAACGCTGTGGGCTCTCATGATATTATTTTTCCGAGACCAAGGTGCTCTGCAAACCTTCGGGCTACTATCAAAGGTTTGTTCATGAAGCCATCCAGAAATATAGACATAACTTCAACCGAGAAGATGGATACAAACTGAGCAATCATTGGAAGGACGTTATTAAACAAGTAAAGTCTTAAATTACTGTGATGTTTCCATCCTACCTGCCTGTTTCAGTGTTATTTCTGACTCTCCGAGTACATCACCAGGCAAAATATCTGTGAGGCAGCCAAGGCACAGGATTCCCACCACCTCTGGTGGCTGGGGACCTTCTCACATTGACATGCTAATCTCTCACAATTACATTTATGTACAAATTCCTTCTCTAGCTTTGCACACTTACCCTAGGGTGAGGCAGCCAGGCACAGGATTCCTACCACCATCTGATGACGATTGCTTGTGTTGCGATAGAAACGTCATGGTTTCTGCAGTCACAAAAGCTTAAAATCAAGATTGTTAAAAATGACTTCCAAAATGATGGTTGCGGATGCCCTTGTGTCTACTAGCATGCGAAACACAACCCCTTCGATAGAGCCAATGATCACGAAGGATCCTGCGGTTGCAGCGACGACTCTATGGGCCAACTCCGACCACTGACCCGGCCGGAGCGCCCACATGGCCGTAACAACCCTCTGACCCCCTACACCCAACTTGTGGTGAATACACGGCGCGGCACAACTTATTTTGGATGATGGTGGCAGGGGCCAATATGCACTGCTCTAATCATAGCAGTAACCACCACAGTCAGTACGCACTGCTGTAATCATAGCAGGTGCCACCACAGTCATTAGGCACTGATGTGAAAGCGGCTACGACCAGTCAGTATGCAATGTTGTAATCAAAGTAGGTACCACCGTAGTCTGTATGTACTTCTGTTAACAAAGTAGTTACCAACACAGTCAGTACACACTACTGTAATCATAGCAGGTACCACCACAGTCAGTATCCACAGCTATAATCATATCAGGTACCTCCACAGTCAGTATGCACTGCTGAAATCATTGCAGGTACCACCACAGTCAGTGTGCACAGCAGTTGTGAAAACAGGTTCCACCACAGTATGTACTGCTCTAATCATAGCAGGTACCACCACTGTCAATATGCAATTGTCTTATCATAGCAGTTACCAACAGAGTCAGTACGCACTACTGTAATCATAGCAGGTACCACCACAGTCAGTATGCACTGCTGTAGTTAAAGCAGGAACGACAACAGTATGCACTGCTGTAATCACAGCAGGTACCACAACAGTCAGTATCAACTGCTGTAATCATAGCAGGTACCACCACAATCAGTACGCACTGCTGGAGTGAAAGCAGGTACCACCATTGTCAGTATGCGCTGCTGTAATCATAGCAGGTGCCACCGCAATATTCACTGCTGTAATCATAGCAGGTACCACCACAGTTATTATGCACTGCTGTAATCATAGCAGGTACCACCACAATCAGTACACACTGCTGGAGTGAAAGCAGATACCACCAATGTCAGTGTGCACTGCTGTAGTTAAAAAAAGAACCACAACAGTATGCACTGCTGTAATCATAGCAGGTACCGCCACAGTCAGTATCCACTGTAATCATAGCATGTACCACCACAATCAGGACACACTGCTGCAGTCAAAGCAGATACCTCCACAGTCAGTATGCACTGCTGAAATCATTGCAGCTACCACAACAATCAGTATGCACTTCTGTAATCATAGCAGGTGCCACCATAGTATGCACTGCTGTAACCATAGCAGGGAACCACCACAGTCAGCATGCACTACTGTAATAATAGCAGGTACCACCACAGTCAGTATGCATTGCTGTAGTTAAAGCAGGTACCACCACAGTATGCACTGCTGTTATCATAGCAGGTGCCACCACAATATGTACTGCTGTAATCATAGCAGGGACCACCACAGTCAGTATGCACTGCTGTAATCATAGCAGGTACCACCACAGTTATTATGCACTGCTGTAATAATATCAGGTACCACCACAATCAGTACGCACTGATGGAGTGAAAGCAGGTACCACCAAAGTCAGTATGCACTGCTGTAGTTAAAGCACGAACTACAACAGTATGCACTGCTGTAATCATAGCAGGTACCGCAACAGTCAGTATCAACTGATGTAATCATAGCAGGTACCACCACAATCAGTATACACAGCTATAATCATATCAGGTACCACCACAGTCATTGTGCACTGCTGAAATGATTGCAGGTACCACCACGGTCGGTATGCACTGCTGTAATCATAGCAGGTACCACCACAATCAGTATACACAGCTATAATCATATCAGGTACAACCACAGTCGGTTTGCATTGCTGAAATGATTGCAGGTACTACCACAGTCAGTATGCACTGCTATAATCATAGCAGGTGCCACCGCAATATGCACTGCTGTAATCATAGCAGGGACCACCACAGTCAGTATGCACTGCTGTAATCATAGCAGGTACCACCACAGTTATTATGCACTGCTGTAAACATAGCAGGTACCACCACAATCAGTACACACTGCTGGAGTGAAAGCAGGTACCACCAAAGTCAGTATGCACTGCTGTAGTTAAAAGAGGAACCACAACAGTATGCACTGCTGTAATCATAGCAGGTACCGCCACAGTCAGTATCCACTGTAATCATAGCAGGTACCACCACAATCAGGACGCACTGCTGCAGTGAAAGCAGGTACCTCCACAGTCAGTATGCACTGCTGAAATCAGTACAGGTACCACAACAGTCATTATGCACTTCTGTAATCATAGCAGGTGCCACCACAGTATGCACTGCTGTAACCATAGCAGGGAACACGACTGTCAGTATGCACTGCTGAAATGATTGCAGGTACTACCTCAGTATGCACTGCTGTAATCATAGCAGGTGCCACCACAATTTGCACTGCTGTAATAAAAGCAGGGACCACCACAGTCAGTATGCACTGCTGTAATCACAGCAGGTACCACCACAGTTATTATTCACTGCTGTGATCATAGCAGGTACCACCACAATCACTACGCACTGATGGAGTGAAAGCAGGTACCTCCACAGTCAGTATGCACTGCTGAAATTGCAGATACCACCACAGTCAGTATGCACTGCTGTAATCATAGCAGGTACCACCACAGTAAGCACTGCTGGAGTTCAAGAAGGTACCACCACAGTATGCACTGCTGTTATCATAGCAGGTACCACCAGTCAGTATGCACAGCTGTAGTGAAATCAGGTACCACCACAGTCAGTATGCACTGCTGTATCACAGCAGATACCACCACAGTATGCACTGCTGTAATCATAGCAGGTACAACCACGGTATGCACTGCTCTTATCGCATTTTACCACCAGTCAGTATGCAGTGATGTGATCATAGCAGGTACCACCATAGTCAGTATGTACTGCTGTAATCATAGCAGGTATCCACCATAGTCAGTATGCATTGCTGTGATCATAGCAGGTACCGCAACAGTCAGTATCAACTGCTGTAATCATAGCAGGTACCACCACAATCAGTATACACAGCTATAATCATATCAGGTACCACCACAGTCATTGTGCACTGCTGAAATGATTGCAGGTACCACCACGGTCGGTATGCACTGCTGTAATCATAGCAGGTACCACCACAATCAGTATACACAGCTATAATCATAGCAGGTACAACCACAGTCAGTTTGCACTGCTGAAATGATTGCAGGTACTACCACAGTCAGTATGCACTGCTGTAATCATAGCAGGTGCCACCGCAATATGCACTGCTGTAATCATAGCAGGGACCACCACAGTCAGTATGCACTGCTGTAATCATAGCAGGTACCACCACAGTTATTATGCACTGCTGTAAACATAGCAGGTACCACCACAATCAGTACACACTGCTGGAGTGAAAGCAGGTACCACCAAAGTCAGTATGCACTGCTGTAGTTAAAAGAGGAACCACAACAGTATGCACTGCTGTAATCATAGCAGGTACCGCCACAGTCAGTATCCACTGTAATCATAGCAGGTACCACCACAATCAGGACGCACTGCTGCAGTGAAAGCAGGTACCTCCCCAGTCAGTATGCACTGCTGAAATCAGTACAGGTACCACAACAGTCATTATGCACTTCTGTAATCATAGCAGGTGACACCACAGTATGCACTGCTGTAACCATAGCAGGGAACACGACAGTCAGTATGCACTGCTGTAATCATAGCAGGTACCACCATAGTTATGCACTGCTGTAATAATAGCAGGTACCACCACAATCAGTACGCACTGATGGAGTGAAAGCAGGTACCACCAATGTCAGTATGCGCTGCTGTAGTTAATGCAGGAAACAACATTATGCACTGCTGTAATCATAGCAGGTACCGCAACAGTCAGATTCAACTGCTGTAATCATAGCAGGTGCCACCACAATTAGTACGCACTGCTGGAGTGAAAGCAGGTACCACCAATGTCAGTATGCGCTGCTGAAATCATAGAAGGTAGCACAAGAATCAGTATACACAGCTATAATCATATCAGGTACCACCACAGTCATTATGCACTGCTGAAATGATTGCAGGTACCACCACAGTCGGTATGCACTGCTGTAATCATAGCAGGTACCACCACAATTATTATTCACTGCTGTAATCATAGCAGGTACCACCTGAATCAGTACGCACTACTGGAGTGAAAGCAGGTACCACCATAGTCAGTATGCACTGCTGTAATCATAGCAGTTACCACAACAGTCAGCACTTCAGTAATCATAGCAGGTGCCACCACAGTATGCACTATTGCAACCATAGCAGGGACCACCACAGTCAGTATGCACAGCTGAATCATAGCAGGTACCACCACAGTATGCACAGCTGTAATAATAGCAGGTGCAACCACAGTCAGTACGCACTGCTGTAGTTAAAGCAGGTACCACCAGAGTATGCACTGATGTAATCATAGAAGGTAGTGCCACAGTCAGTATGCACTGCTGTAATCATAGCAGGTACCACCACAGTCAGTATACACAGCTATTTTCAGATCAGGTACCACCACAGTCAGTATGTACTGCTGAAATGATTGCAGGCACTTCCACAGTCAGTATGCACTGCTGTAATCATAGCAGGTACCACCAATGTCAGTATGCACTGCTGTAATCATAGCAGGTACCACCACAATCAGTATACACAGCTATAATCATATCAGGTACCACCACAGTCATTATGCACTGCTGAAATGATTGCAGGTACCACCACAGTCGGTATGCACTGCTGTAATCATAGGTGCCACCACAATATGCACCGCTGTAATAAAAGCAGGGACCACCTCAGTTAGTATGCACTGCTGTAATCATAGCAGGTACCACCACAGTTATTATTCACTGCTGTAATCATAGCAGGTACCACCTCAATCAGTACGCACTACTGGAGTGAAAGCAGGTGCCACCATAGTCAGTATGCACCGCTGTAATCATAGCAGTTACCACAACAGTCAGTAAGCACTTCAGTAATCATAGCAGGTGCCACCACAGTATGCACTATTGCAACCATAGCAGGGACCACCACAGTCAGTATGCACAGCTGAATCATAGCAGGTACCACCACAGTATGCACAGCTGTAATAATAGCAGGTGCAACCACAGTCAGTACGCACTGCTGTAGTTTAAGCAGGTACCACCAGAGTATGCACTGATGTAATCATAGCAGGTAGTGCCACAGTCAGTATGCACTGCTGTAATCATAGCAGCTACCAGCACAGTCAGTATACACAGCTATTATCATATCAGGTACCACCACAGTCAGTATGTACTGCTGAAATAATTGCAGGCACTACCACAGTCAGTATGCACTGCTGTAATCATAGCAGGTACCACCAATGTCAGTATGCACTGCTGTAATCATAGCAGGTACCACCACAATCAGTATACACAGCTATAATCATATCAGGTACCACCACAGTCATTATGCACTGCTAAAATGATTGCAGGTACCACCACAGTCAGTATGAACTGCTGTAATCATAGCAGGTGCCACCACATTATGCACTGTTGTAATCATAGCAGGGAACCACCTTAGTCAGTATGCACTGCTGTAATCATAGCAGGTACCACCACAGTTATTATGCACTGCTTTAATCATAGCAGGTACTACCATTATCAGCACGCACTGCTGGAGTGAAAGCAGGTACCACCAAAGTCAGTATGCACTGCTGTAGTTAAAGCAGGAACCACAACAGTATGCACTGCTGTAATCATAGCAGGTACCGCCACAGTCAGTATCCACTGCTGTAATCATAGCAGGTATCACCACAATCAGTACTCACTGCTGGAGTGAAAGCAGGAACCTGCACAGTCAGTATACACTGCTGAAATGATTGCAGGTACCACCACAGTCGGTATGCACTGCTGTAATCATAGCAGGTGCCACCACAATATGCACCGCTGTAATAGCAGGGACCACCTCAGTTAGTATGCACTGCTGTAATCATAGCAGGTACCACCACAATTATTATTCACTGCTGTAATCATAGCAGGTACCACCTGAATCAGTACGCACTACTGGAGTGAAAGCAGGTACCACCATAGTCAGTATGCACTGCTGTAATCATAGCAGTTACCACAACAGTCAGCACTTCAGTAATCATAGCAGGTGCCACCACAGTATGCACTATTGCAACCATAGCAGGGACCACCACAGTCAGTATGCACAGCTGAATCATAGCAGGTACCACCACAGTATGCACAGCTGTAATAATAGCAGGTGCAACCACAGTCAGTACGCACTGCTGTAGTTAAAGCAGGTACCACCAGAGTATGCACTGATGTAATCATAGCAGGTAGTGCCACAGTCAGTATGCACTGCTGTAATCATAGCAGGTACCACCACAGTCAGTATGCACAGCTATTTTCAGATCAGGTACCACCACAGTCAGTATGTACTGCTGAAATGATTGCAGGCACTACCACAGTCAGTATGCACTGCTGTAATCATAGCAGGTACCACCAATGTCAGTATGCACTGCTGTAATCATAGCAGGTACCACCACAATCAGTATACACAGCTATAATCATATCAGGTACCACCACAGTCATTATGCACTGCTGAAATGATTGCAGGTACCACCACAGTCGGTATGCACTGCTGTAATCATAGGTGCCACCACAATATGCACCGCTGTAATAAAAGCAGGGACCACCTCAGTTAGTATGCACTGCTGTAATCATAGCAGGTACCACCACAGTTATTATTCACTGCTGTAATCATAGCAGGTACCACCTCAATCAGTACGCACTACTGGAGTGAAAGCAGGTGCCATCATAGTCAGTATGCACCGCTGTAATCATAGCAGTTACCACAACAGTCAGTAAGCACTTCAGTAATCATAGCAGGTGCCACCACAGTATGCACTATTGCAACCATAGCAGGGACCACCACAGTCAGTATGCACAGCTGAATCATAGCAGGTACCACCACAGTATGCACAGCTGTAATAATAGCAGGTGCAACCACAGTCAGTACGCACTGCTGTAGTTTAAGCAGGTACCACCAGAGTATGCACTGATGTAATCATAGCAGGTAGTGCCACAGTCAGTATGCACTGCTGTAATCATAGCAGCTACCAGCACAGTCAGTATGAACTGCTGTAATCATAGCAGGTGCCACCACATTATGCACTGTTGTAATCATAGCAGGGAACCACCTTAGTCAGTATGCACTGCTGTAATCATAGCAGGTACCACCACAGTTATTATGCACTGCTTTAATCATAGCAGGTACTACCATTATCAGCACGCACTGCTGGAGTGAAAGCAGGTACCACCAAAGTCAGTATGCACTGCTGTAGTTAAAGCAGGAACCACAACAGTATGCACTGCTGTAATCATAGCAGGTACCGCCACAGTCAGTATCCACTGCTGTAATCATATCAGGTATCACCACAATCAGTACTCACTGCTGGAGTGAAAGCAGGAACCTGCACAGTCAGTATACACTGCTGAAATCATTGCAGATACCACAACAGTCAGTATGCACTTCTGTAATCATAGAAGGTGCCACCACAGTCAGTATGCACTGCTGGAATCATAGCAGGTACCACCACAGTCAATATGCACTGCTGTAGTTAAAGAAGTTACCACCACGGTATGCACTGCTGGTATCACAGCAGGTACCACCACAGTATGCACTGCTGTAATCATAGCAGGTGCCACCACAGTCAGTACGCACTGATCCATTCATAGAAGTTAAAACCTCAGTATGCATTTGTAATCATAGCAAGTACCACTACAGTATGCCCTGCTCTTATCATCACATTTTACCACCAGATGTCCCAATAGTTTCACAGATGTCCCAATAGTTTCACAGATGTCCCAATAGGTTCACATATGTCCCAGTAGTTTCACAGATCACCCAGTAGTTTCACAGATGCCCCAATAGTTTCAGATATGTCCCATTAGTTTCACAGATGTCCCCATAGTTTTACAGATGTCCCAGAAGTTTCACAGATCACCCAGTAGTTTCACAGATGCCCCAATAGTTTCACATATGTCCCATTAGTTTCACAGATGTCCCAATAGTTTCACAGATGTCCCAATAGTTTAACAGATGTCCCAGTTGTTTCACAGATGTCTCAATAGTTTCACAGATGTCCCAATAGTTTCACAGATGTCCCAATAGGTTCACATATGTCCCAGTAGTTTTACAGATGTCCCAGTAGATTCACAGATGTCCCAATAGTTCAACAGATGTCCCAGTAGTTTAACAGATGTCCCAGTAGTATCACAGATGTCCCAGTAGCTTAACAGATGTCCCCATAGTTTCACAGATGTCCCAATAGTTTCACAGATGTCCCAGTAGTTTTACAGATATCCCAGTAGGTTAACAGATGTCCCCATAGTTTCACAGATGTACCACTAGTTTCACAGATGTCCCAATAGTTTCACAGATGTCCCAATAGTTTCGCACATTTCCCAATAGTTTCACATATGTCCCAGTAGTTTTACAGATGTCCCAATAGTTTCACATATGTCCCATTAGTTTCACAGATGTCCCCATAGTTTCACAGATGTCCCAATTGTTTCACATATGTCCCATTAGTTTCACAGATGTCCAAATAGTTTCACAGATGTCCCAATAGTTTCACAGATGTCCCAATAGGTTCACATATGTCCCATTAGTTTCACAGATGTCCCCATAGGTTCACAGATGTCCCAATAATTTCACAGATGTACCAGTAGTTTCACAGATGTCCCAATAGTTTAACAGATGTCCCAAATAGTTTCACAGATGTCCCAATAGTTTCACAAATGTCCCAGGAGTTTAACAGATGTGCCAATAGTTTAACAGATGTCCCAGTTGTTTCACAGATGTCTCAATAGTTTCACAGATGTCCCAATAGATTCACATATGTCCCAGTAGTTTTACAGATGTCCCAGTAGATTCACAGATGTCCCAATAGTTCAACAGATGTCCCAGTAGTTTAACAGATGTCCCAGTAGCTTCACAGATGTCCCAGTAGGTTAACAGATGTCCCCATAGTTTCACAGATGTCCCAATAGTTTCACATATGTCCCATTAGTTTCACAGATGTCCCCATAGTTTCACAGATGTCCCAATAATTTCACAGATGTACCAGTCGTTTCACAGATGTCCCAATAGTTTAACAGATGTCCCAAATAGTTTCACAGATGTCCCAATAGATTCACAGATGTCCCAATAGTTTCACAGATTTCCCAATAGTTTCACAGATGTCCCAATAGTTTACCAGATGTCCCAGAAGTTTTACAGATATTCCAGTAGGTTAACAGATGTCCCCATAGTTTCACAGATGTCCCAATAGTTTCAAAGATGTCCCAGTAGTTTTACAGATGTCCCGGTACTTTCACAGATGATCCCAGTAGTTTCACAGATGCCCCAATAGTTTCACATATGTCCCATTAGTTTCACAGATGTCCCAATAGTTTCACAGATGTCCCAATAGTTTCACAGATGTCCCAATAGTTTCACAGATGTCCCAATAAGTTCACATATGTCCCAGTAATTTCACAGATCACCCAGTTGTTTCAAAGATGCCACAATAGTTTCACATATGTCCCATTAGTTTCACAGATGTCCCCATAGTTTCACAGATGTCCCAATAATTTAACAGATGTACCAGTAGTTTCACAGATGTCCCAATAGTTTAACAGATGTCCCAAACAGTTTCACAGATGTCCCAATAGTTTCACAGATGTCCCAGTTGTTTCACAGATGACTCAATAGTTTCACAGATGTCCCAATAGTTTCACAGATGTCCCAATAGGTTCACATATGTCCCAGTAGTTTTACAGATGTCCCAGTAGATTCACAGATGTCCCAATGGTTCAACAGATGTCCCAGCAGTTTAACAGATGTCCCAGTAGTTTCACAGATGTCCCAGTAGGTTAACAGATGTCCCCATAGTTTCACAGATGTCCCAATAGTTTCACAGATGTCCCAGTAGTTTTACAGATATCCCAGTAGGTTAACAGATGTCCCCATAGTTTCACAGATGTACCAGTAGTTTCACAGATGTCCCAATAGTTTCACAGATGTCCCAATAGTTTCACACATTTCCCAATAGTTTCACATATGTCCCAGTAGTTTTACAGATGTCCCAATAGTTTCACATATGTCCCATTAGTTTCACAGATGTCCCCATAGTTTCACAGATGTCCCAATAGTTTCACATATGTCCCATTAGTTTCACAGATGTCCCCATAGTTTCACAGATGTCCCAATAGTTTCACAGATGTCCCAATAGTTTCACAGATGTCCCAATAGGTTCACAGATGTCCCAGTAGTTTCAGAGATCACCCAGTAGTTTCACAGATGCCCCAATAGTTTCACATATGTCCCATTAGTTTCACAGATGTCCCAATAGTTTCACAGATGTCCCAATAAGTTCACATATGTCCCAGTAATTTCACAGATCACCCAGTTGTTTCAAAGATGCCCCAATAGTTTCACATATGTCCCATTAGTTTCACAGATGTCCCCATAGTTTCACAGATGTCCCAATAATTTAACAGATGTACCAGTAGTTTCACAGATGTCCCAATAGTTTAACAGATGTCCCAAACAGTTTCACAGATGTCCCAATAGTTTCACAGATGTCCCAGTTGTTTCACAGATGTCTCAATAGTTTCATAGATGTCCCAATAGTTTCACAGATGTCCCAATAGGTTCACATATGTCTCAGTAGTTTTACAGATGTCCCAGTAGATTCACAGATGTCCCAATGGTTCAACAGATGTCCCGGTAGTTTAACAGATGTCCCAGTAGTTTCACAGATGTCCCAGTAGGTTAACAGATGTCCCCATAGTTTCACAGATGTCCCAATAGTTTCACAGATGTCCCAGTAGTTTTACAGATATCCCAGTAGGTTAACAGATGTCCCCATAGTTTCACAGATGTACCAGTAGTTTCACAGATGTCCCAATAGTTTCATAGATGTCCCAATAGTTTCACACATTTCCCAATAGTTTCACATATGTCCCAGTAGTTTTACAGATGTCCCAATAGTTTCACATATGTCCCATTAGTTTCACAGATGTCCCCATAGTTTCACAGATGTCCCAATAGTTTCACATATGTCCCATTAGTTTCACAGATGTCCCCATAGTTTCACAGATGTCCCAATAGTTTCACAGATGTCCCAATAGTTTCACAGATGTCCCAATAGGTTCACAGATGTCCCAGTAGTTTCACAGATCACCCAGTAGTTTCACAGATGCCCCAATAGTTTCACATATGTCCCATTAGTTTCACAGATGTCCCCATAGTTTCACAGATGTCCCAATAGTTTCACATATGTCCCATTAGTTTCACAGATGTCCCCATAGTTTCACAGATGTCCCAATAATTTAACAGATGTACCAGTAGTTTCACAGATGTCCCAATAGTTTAACAGATGTCCCAAACAGTTTCACAGATGTCCCAATAGTTTAACAGATGTCCCAGTTGTTTCACAGATGTCTCAATAGTTTCACAGATGTCCCAATAGTTTCACAGATGTCCCAATAGGTTCACATATGTCCCAGTAGTTTTACAGATGTCCCAGTAGATTCACAGATGTCCCAATGGTTCAACAGATGTCCCAGTAGTTTAACAGATGTCCCAGTAGTTTCACAGATGTCCCAGTAGGTTAACATGTCCCCATAGTTTCACAGATGTCCCAATAGTTTAACAGATGTCCCAGTAGTTTTACAGATATCCCAGGAGGTTAACAGATGTCCCCATAGTTTCACAGATGTACCAGTAGTTTCACAGATGTCCCAATAGTTTCACAGATGTCCCAATAGTTTCACACATTTCCCAATAGTTTCACATATGTCCCAGTAGTTTTACAGATGTCCCAGTAGATTCACAGATGTCCCAATGGTTCAACAGATGTCCCAGTAGTTTAACAGATGTCCCAGTAGTTTCACAGATGTCCCAGTAGGTTAACATGTCCCCATAGTTTCACAGATGTCCCAATAGTTTAACAGATGTCCCAGTAGTTTTACAGATATCCCAGTAGGTTAACAGATGTCCCCATAGTTTCACAGATGTACCAGTAGTTTCACAGATGTCCCAATAGTTTCACAGATGTCCCAATAGTTTCACACATTTCCCAATAGTTTCACATATGTCCCAGTAGTTTTACAGATGTCCCAATAGTTTCACATATGTCCCATTAGTTTAACAGATGTCCCCATAGTTTCACAGATGTCCCAATAGTTTCACATATGTCCCATTAGTTTCACAGATGTCCCCATAGTTTCACAGATGTCCCAATAGTTTAACAGATGTCCCAGTAGTTTTACAGATATCCCAGTAGGTTAACAGATGTCCCCATAGTTTCACAGATGTACCAGTAGTTTCACAGATGTCCCAATAGTTTCACAGATGTCCCAATAGTTTCACACATTTCCCAATAGTTTCACATATGTCCCAGTAGTTTTACAGATGTCCCAATAGTTTCACATATGTCCCATTAGTTTAACAGATGTCCCAATAGTTTCACATATGTCCCATTAGTTTCACAGATGTCCCCATAGTTTCACAGATGTCCCAATAGTTTCACAGATGTCCCAATAGTTTCACAGATGTCCCAATAGTTTCACAGATGTCCCAATAATTTCACAGATGTACCAGTAGTTTCACAGATGTCCCAATAGTTTAACAGATGTCCCAAATAGTTTCACAGATGTCCCAATAGTTTCACAGATGTCCCAGGAGTTTAATAGATGTGCCAATAGTTTAACAGATGTCCCAGTTGTTTCACAGATGTCTCAATACTTTCACAGATGTCCCAATAGTTTCACAGATGTCCCAATAGTTTCACATATGTCCCAGTAGTTTTACAGATGTCCCAGTAGATTCATGGATGTCCCAATAGTTCAACAGATGTCCCAGTAGTTTAACAGATGTCCCAGTAGTTTCACAGATGTCCCAGTAGGTTAACAGATGTCCCCATGAATTTCGATTTAAAGCTTTCGTGACTGCAATGATTCATCTTCTTTGGTTCTTTGGGTAAAGTCACGTAGAATGAGAATAAAATAATAAATTGATAAAATAAAATAACACAATAATATTCTCACGACATTTCGGCCACAACACAAGCGGCCTTCATCAGGTGAATGGAGCGAGACTGTCTGGTAGGACAGCGCTCGAGTGAGAGAGCCACGTTCAGATCACGGCTTTTTAAGCTGTGTGAGAGGAACAAAGAGCCTTGACGAAGGAATTAGCATAAAATTTAGCATTGAAATGGCTGAATGATTAGCTTGTGACTGGTCACAGAAATAGCTATGTTAAAAGTTAAAGCATACACATCCGCAGAGGCACCCATTGTTAAAAGGAATTAGCATAGAATTTAGCATTTAAATAGCTAAATTAAGGCATACACATCCGCAGAGGCACCCCTTGATAATGGGATTAGCATAGAATTTAGCATTGAAATGGCTGAGTGATTTGCTTGTAACTGCTACAGAAATAGTTACGTTGAAGTCAGAGCATACACATTCACCGAGGCACTTAGTACAAATCAAACAGGAGAATTTAGCATTGAAATAACTAGGCGAATTTAGCATTGAAATAACTGGGTGATTTGCTAGTGACTGGTCACAGAAATGACTACACATCTGAGCTATTCACAGTACTATATAGTGAACCAATAAAAACTAAAATATAAATTACCTTCATGTTATCAATAAACTCTATATTCTCCAATCAGCTAAGCTACCAACCATAAGTCGTTATATATCACAATGCTATATGGCGAAAAAATGGGTGGATTCTTACCCTCAAATTTCCGTACCACGGATAGCTACGGGCCCCGTTCAGACGGACGAGTTCGTCCATGGTCGGAACAGAGGAGGGGGAGAGAGACAGCTGCGAAGCCCTAGTATACTCCATGTTGTAAACCATACCATTAACCGTGGTGTGAGAGGTATTAAGAGGCAATGCTGGCGAAAGAGCTGCGGTCTGAAGGTCATCGTAAAATTACAATTAATTAAGAACAGAAATGATTTAACACATCTTTCCAGTGGTTACTAAGCCTGAATCCATCTTCTCGGTTGAAATTGTCTCTGTGCTTGTATATGTGAATGGCCTCATGAACGAATCTCTCATGGTAGCCAGTTCTCCACCTCTCCAGCAAAAAATCGGATCCACACACCGAAAAGATAGACGTCAACAAAGTCGTAATTAATCGCAGTAACAGTTCCATTTCTGATGGTCTGAAATCCGTTTTAGCTAAAGGTCTAAACTTTGCTGTCACACCGAGACACTTACCGGTTAATGATATCATTGCCAATGTCGACGTTGCACTCAAGGGCTTGAGTCACATCTCTGCAGACGTAGCAAGATCTGAAATCGCTGCAACCCTCAAAACGCTAAGTTGCCACCTAGCAACATCAGCAAAGACGAACGTTTTGAATTATCTCAATTAAAAAAGAGGGATGATATTGTCGTTCTCTCAGCCGACAAAGGCAATGCCACTGTCATCATGGACAAAACAGAATATAACAACAAAATTCAAGAACTACTCAACGATGGCAGCTATACAAAAATAAAAAGAGATCCCACCAACAGCCTGGTCACCAAAACGAACAAAATTATCTCTGATTCAACAGCATTAATTGATGAGAACAAACAGTTCTTGTTGAAACCCTCTGCTGCCAGACCACCAAGATTATATGGCCTTCCAAAGATACACAAAGAAGATACACCCCTTCGTCCCATTGTCTCTACTATCAGCTCTCCCACCTACAAACTGGCACGTTTTCTGGCTGATATACTGCGACCTTTCACTGGAAAAACCACCTCTGCGGTACTAAATTCTACTCACCTGGTATCGACAATCAAAGACATTTCCCTGTCCCCAAACGACCTGCTTGTCAGTTTTGATGTGGTGTCCTTGTTCACCAAAGTCCCGGTACCTGACACCATCGCTATCATTGAAGACCTGGTTCATCAAGGACTGCATACTGATGTACCCCCCCTGGTGAGACATTGCTTAACCAACACATACTTCACCTGGAATGGAACTTTCTACAAACAAACTGAGGGCACCCCAATGGGCTCCCCCCTATCTCCGGTTGTAGCCAACGTATTCATGGAAAAATTTGAAACTGACGCCATCCAGACTGCCACTCTACGCCCGACCTTATGGAAGAGGTACGTTGATGACACCTTTGTCATCTGGCCACATGGCCAGCCTGCTCTAGACCAATTCCGCGACCACATCAATTCCATACACCCAGCCATCAGATTTACCATGGAGGTCGAAAAAGATGGCAAACTACCCTTTCTGGATGTCTTAATTAAAAGGAGACATGATGGTTCAATGAGCCACTCTGTCTACAGGAAAGCTACCCATACAGATGCTTACTTGAAACCGGATTCCCACCACCATCCATCCCAGAAGAACTGCCTCATCAAGACTCTATACCATAGAGCCCAATGCATTTCCGACCAGGAACACATTACCAGTGAACTCAAGCACGTACACCAGGCTCTCAGGGCTAATGGCTACTCCGACTACACAATCCGCAAAGCCATCACTCCAGTCATGAAGAAGGATCCTCTTGTGGAGCCACTCAAAACCATCACCTTACCCTACATTGCAGGGGTCACTAAAAAGATCTCCAAAATCCTGAATAAACACAAGATCCAGGTCCGATTCAACACAGTACACAAAATCCGTGATTTAGTTCCATCTGTAAAAGATGCTCTTCCAGACATACAGTACCCGGGCGTTTACAAACTAAAGTGCCTCTGTGGTAGTAGCTACATTGGAGAAACCAAAAGACATATCTTGGACCGCATCCGCGAACATAAAGCAGACTTGAAACACGGTAAGACGAACTCCTCTGCCGTGGCAGATCACTGTTACAATTCAGTGGGCTCACATGACATTGACTTCTCCAAGACGGAGGTTCTTTGCAAACCAACTGGCTACCATGAGAGATTCGTTCATGAGGCCATTCACATATACAAGCACAGAGACAATTTCAACCGAGAAGATGGATTCAGGCTTAGTAACCACTGGAAAGATGTGTTAAATCATTTCTGTTCTTAATTAATTGTAATTTTACGATGACCTTCAGACCGCAGCTCTTTCGCCAGCATTGCCTCTTAATACCTCTCACACCACGGTTAATGGTATGGTTTACAACATGGAGTATACTAGGGCTTCGCAGCTGTCTCTCTCCCCCTCCTCTGTTCCGACCATGGACGAACTCGTCCGTCTGAACGGGGCCCGTAGCTATCCGTGGTACGGAAATTTGAGGGTAAGAATCCACCCATTTTTTCGCCATATAGCATTGTGATATATAACGACTTATGGTTGGTAGCTTAGCTGATTGGAGAATATAGAGTTTATTGATAACATGAAGGTAATTTATATTTTAGTTTTTATTGGTTCACTATATAGTACTGTGAATAGCTCAGATGTGTAGTCATTTCTGTGACCAGTCACTAGCAAATCACCCAGTTATTTCAATGCTAAATTCGCCTAGTTATTTCAATGCTAAATTCTCCTGTTTGATTTGTACTAAGTGCCTCGGTGAATGTGTATGCTCTGACTTCAACGTAACTATTTCTGTAGCAGTTACAAGCGAATCACTCAGCCATTTCAATGCTAAATTCTATGCTAATCCCATTATCAAGGGGTGCCTCTGCGGATGTGTATGCCTTAATTTAGCTATTTCAATGCTAAATTCTATGCTAATTCCTTTTAACAATGGGTGCCTCTGCGGATGTGTATGCTTTAACTTTTAACATAGCTATTTCTGTGACCAGTCACAAGGTAATCATTCAGCCATTTCAATGCAAAATTTTATGCTAATTCCTTCGTCAAGGCTCTTTGTTCCTCTCACACAGCTTAAAAAGCCGTGATCTGAACGTGGCTCTCTCACTCCAGCGCTGTCCTACCAGACAGTCTCGCTCCCTTCACCTGATGAAGGCCGCTTGTGTTGTGGCCGAAACGTCGTGAGAATATTATTGTGTTATTTTATTTTATCAATTTATTATTTTATTCTCATTCTACGTGACTTTACCGAAAGAACCAAAGAAGAGATGTCCCCATAGTTTCACAGATGTCCCAATAGTTTCACAGATGTCCCAATAGGTTCACATATGTCCCAGTAGTTTCACAGATGCCCCAATAGTTTCACATATGTCCCATTAGTTTCACAGATGTCGCCATAGTTTCACAGATGTCCCAATAATTTCACAGATGTACCAGTAGTTTCACAGATGTCCCAATAGTTTAACAGATGTCCCAAATAGTTTCACAGATGTCCCAATAGATTCACAGATGTCCCAATAGTTTCACAGATTTCCCAATAGTTTCACAGATGTCCCAATAGTTTCACAGATGTCCCAGAAGTTTTACAGATATTCCAGTAGGTTAACAGATGTCCCCATAGTTTCACAGATGTCCCAATAGTTTCAAAGATGTCCCAGTAGTTTTACAGATGTCCCGGTAGTTTCACAGATGATCCCAGTAGATTCACAGATGCCCCAATAGTTTCACATATGTCCCATTAGTTTCACAGATGTCCCCATAGTTTCACAGATGTCCCAATAGTTTCACAGATGTCCCAATAGTTTCACAGATGTCCCAATAAGTTCACATATGTCCCAGTAGTTTCACAGATCACCCAGTCGTTTCACAGATGCCCCAGAAGTTTAACAGATGTCCCAATAGTTTAACAGATGTCCCAGTTGTTTCATAGATGTCTCAATAGCTTCACAGATGTCCCAATAGTTTCACAGATGTCCCAATAGGTTCACATATGTCCCAGTAGTTTTACAGATGTCCCAGTAGATTCACAGATGTCCCAATAGTTCAACAGATGTCCCAGTAGTTTAACAGATGTCCCAGTAGTTTCACAGATGTCCCAGTAGGTTAACAGATGTCCCCATAGTTTCACAGATGTCCCAATAGTTTTACAGATGTACCAGTAGTTTTACAGATATCCCAGTAGGTTAACAGATGTCCCCATAGTTTCACAGATGTACCAGTAGTTTCACAGATGTCCCAATAGTTTCACAGATGTCCCAATAGTTTCACACATTTCCCAATAGTTTCACATATGTCCCAGTAGTTTTACAGATGTCCCAATAGTTTCACATATGTACCATTAGTTTCACAGATGTCCCCATAGTTTCACAGATGTCCCAATAGTTTCAGACATGTCCCATTAGTTTCACAGATGTCCCCATAGTTTCACAGATGTCCCAATAGTTTCACAGATGTCCCAATAGTTTCACAGATGTCCCAATAGGTTCACATATGTCCCAGTAGTTTTACAGATGTCCCAGTAGATTCACAGATGTCCCAATAGTTCAACAGATGTCCCAGTAGTTTAACAGATGTCCCAGTAGTTTCACAGATGTCCCAGTAGGTTAACAGATGTCCCCATAGTTTCACAGATGTCCCAATAGTTTCACAGATGTCCCAATAGGTTCACATATGTCCCAGTAGTTTCACAGATGCCCCAATAGTTTCACATATGTCCCATTAGTTTCACAGATGTCCCCATAGTTTCACAGATGTCCCAATAATTTCACAGATGTACCAGTAGTTTCACAGATGTCCCAATAGTTTAACAGATGTCCCAAATAGATTCACAGATGTCCCAATAGATTCACAGATGTCCCAATAGTTTCACAGATTTCCCAATAGTTTCACAGATGTCCTAATAGTTTCACAGATGTCCCAGAAGTTTTACAGATATTCCAGTAGGTTAACAGATGTCCCCATAGTTTCACAGATGTCCCAATAGTTTCAAAGATGTCCCAGTAGTTTTACAGATGTCCCGCTAGTTTCACAGATGATCCCAGTAGTTTCACAGATGCCCCAATAGTTTCACATATGTCCCATTAGTTTCACAGATGTCCCCATAGTTTCACAGATGTCCCAATAATTTCACAGATGTCCCAATAGTTTCACAGATGTCCCAATAAGTTCACATATGTCCCAGTAGTTTCACAGATCACCCAGTCGTTTCACAGATGCCCCAATAGTTTCACATATGTCCCATTAGTTTCACAGATGTCCCCATAGTTTCACAGATGTCCCAATAATTTAACAGATGTACCAGTAGTTTCACAGATGTCCCAATAGTTTAACAGATGTCCCAAATAGTTTCACAGATGTCCCAATAGTTTCACAGATGTCCCAGAAGTTTAACAGATGTCCCAATAGTTTAACAGATGTCCCAGTTGTTTCATAGATGTCTCAATAGTTTCACAGATGTCCCAATAGTTTCACAGATGTCCCAATAGGTTCACATATGTCCCAGTAGTTTTACAGATGTCCCAGTAGATTCACAGATGTCCCAATAGTTCAACAGATGTCCCATTAGTTTTACAGATGTCCCAGTAGTTTCACAGATGTCCCAGTAGGTTAACAGATGTCCCCATAGTTTCACAGATGTCCCAATAGTTTCACAGATGTCCCAGTAGTTTTACAGATATCCGAGTAGGTTAACAGATGTCCCCATAGTTTCACAGATGTACCAGTAGTTTCACAGATGTCCCAATAGTTTCACAGATGCCCCAATAGTTTCACACATTTCCCAATAGTTTCACATATGTCCCAGTAGTTTTACAGATGTCCCAATAGTTTCACAGATGTCCCAATAGGTTCACATATGTCCCAGTAGTTTTACAGATGTCCCAGTAGATTCACAGATGTCCCAATAGTTCAACAGATGTCCCAGTAATTTAACAGATGTCCCAGTAGTTTCACAGATGTCCCAGTAGGTTAACAGATGTCCCCATAGTTTCACAGATGTCCCAATAGTTTCACAGATGTCCCAGTAGTTTTACAGATATCCCAGTAGGTTAATAGATGTCCCCATAGTTTCACAGATGTACCAGTAGTTTCACAGATGTCCCAATAGTTTCACACATTTCCCAATAGTTTCACATATGTCCCAGTAGTTTTACAGATGTCCCAATAGTTTCACATATGTCCCATTAGTTTCACAGATGTCCCCATAGTTTCACAGATGTCCCAATAGATTCACATATGTCCCAGTAGTTTTACAGATGTCCCAGTAGATTCACAGATGTCCCAATAGTTTCACAGATGTCCCAATAGGTTCACATATGTCCCAGTAGTTTTACAGATGTCCCAGTAGATTCACAGATGTCCCAATAGTTCAACAGATGTCCCAGTAGTTTTACAGATATCCCAGTAGGTTAACAGATGTCCCCATAGTTTCACAGATGTACCAGTAGTTTCACAGATGTCCCAATAGTTTCACACATTTCCCAATAGTTTCACATATGTCCCAGTAGTTTTACAGATGTCCCAATAGGTTCACATATGTCCCAGTAGTTTCACAGATGCCCCAATAGTTACACATATGTCCCATTAGTTTCACAGATGTCCCCATATTTCACAGATGTCCCAATAATTTCACAGATGTACCAGTAGTTTCACAGATGTCCCAATAGTTTAACAAATGTCCCAAATAGTTTCACAGATGTCCCAATAGATTCACAGATGTCCCAATAGTTTCACAGATTTCCCAATAGTTTCACAGATGTCCCAATAGTTTCACAGATGTCCCAGAAGTTTTACAGATATTCCAGTAGGTTAACAGATGTCCCCATAGTTTCACAGATGTCCAAATAGTTTCAAAGATGTCCCAGTAGTTTTACAGATGTCCCGCTAGTTTCACAGATGATCCCAGTAGTTTCACAGATGCCCCAATAGTTTCACATATGTCCCATTAGTTTCACAGATGTCCCCATAGTTTCACAGATGTCCCAATAATTTCACAGATGTCCCAATAGTTTCACAGATGTCCCAATAAGTTCACATATGTCCCAGTAGTTTCACAGATCACCCAGTCGTTTCACAGATGCCCCAATAGTTTCACATATGTCCCATTAGTTTCACAGATGTCCCCATAGTTTCACAGATGTCCCAATAATTTAACAGATGTACCAGTAGTTTCACAGATGTCCCAATAGTTTAACAGATGTCCCAAATAGTTTCACAGATGTCCCAATAGTTTCACAGATGTCCCAGAAGTTTAACAGATGTCCCAATAGTTTAACAGATGTCCCAGTTGTTTAATAGATGTCTCAATAGTTTCACAGATGTCCCAATAGTTTCACAGATGTCCCAATAGGTTCACATATGTCCCAGTAGTTTTTCAGATGTCCCAGTAGATTCACAGATGTCCCAATAGTTCAACAGATGTCCCAGTAGTTTTACAGATGTCCCAGTAGTTTCACAGATGTCCCAGTAGGTTAACAGATGTCCCCATAGTTTCACAGATGTCCCAATAGTTTCACAGATGTCCCAGTAGTTTTACAGATATCCCAGTAGGTTAACAGATGTCCCCATAGTTTCACAGATGTACCAGTAGTTTCACAGATGTCCCAATAGTTTCACAGATGTCCCAATAGTTTCACACATTTCCCAATAGTTTCACATATGTCCCAGTAGTTTTACAGATGTCCCAGTAGATTCACAGATGTCCCAATAGTTCAACAGATGTCCCAGTAATTTAACAGATGTCCCAGTAGTTTCACAGATGTCCCAGTAGGTTAACAGATGTCCCCATAGTTTCACAGATGTCCCAATAGTTTCACAGATGTCCCAGTAGTTTTACAGATATCCCAGTAGGTTAACAGATGTCCCCATAGTTTCACAGATGTACTAGTAGTTTCACAGATGTCCCAATAGTTTCACACATTTCCCAATAGTTTCACATATGTCCCAGTAGTTTTAGAGATGTCCCAATAGTTTCACATATGTCCCATTAGTTTCACAGATGTCCCCATAGTTTCACAGATGTCCCAATAGATTCACATATGTCCCAGTAGTTTTACAGATGTCCCAGTAGATTCACAGATGTCCCAATAGTTTCACAGATGTCCCAATAGGTTCACATATGTCCCAGTAGTTTTACAGATGTCCCAGTAGATTCACAGATGTCCCAATAGTTCAACAGATGTCCCAGTAGTTTAACAGATGTCCCAGTAGTTTCACAGATGTCCCAGTAGGTTAACAGATGTCCCCATAGTTTCACAGATGTCCCAATAGTTTCACAGATGTCCCAGTAGTTTTACAGATATCCCAGTAGGTTAACATATGTCCCCATAGTTTCACAGATGTACCAGTAGTTTCACAGATGTCCCAATAGTTTCACACATTTCCCAATAGTTTCACATATGTCCCAGTAGTTTTACAGATGTCCCAATAGTTTCACATATGTCCCATTAGTTTCACAGATGTCCCCATAGTTTCACAGATGTCCCAATAGATTCACATATGTCCCAGTAGTTTTACAGATGTCCCAGTAGATTCACAGATGTCCCAATAGTTCAACAGATGTCCCAGTAGTTTAACAGATGTCCCAGTAGTTTCACAGATGTCCCAGTAGGTTAACAGATGTCCCCATAGTTTCACAGATGTCCGAATAGTTTCACAGATGTCCCAATAGGTTCACATATGTCCCAGTAGTTTCACAGATGCCCCAATAGTTTCACATATGTCCCATTAGTTTCACAGATGTCGCCATAGTTTCACAGATGTCCCAATAATTTCACAGATGTACCAGTAGTTTCACAGATGTCCCAATAGTTTAACAGATGTCCCAAATAGTTTCACAGATGTCCCAATAGATTCACAGATGTCCCAATAGTTTCACAGATTTCCCAATAGTTTCACAGATGTCCCAATAGTTTCACAGATGTCCCAGAAGTTTTACAGATATTCCAGTAGGTTAACAGATGTCCCCATAGTTTCACAGATGTCCCAATAGTTTCAAAGATGTCCCAGTAGTTTTACAGATGTCCCGGTAGTTTCACAGATGATCCCAGTAGTTTCACAGATGCCCCAATAGTTTCACATATGTCCCATTAGTTTCACAGATGTCCCCATAGTTTCACAGATGTCCCAATAGTTTCACAGATGTCCCAATAGTTTCACAGATGTCCCAATAAGTTCACATATGTCCCAGTAGTTTCACAGATCACCCAGTCGTTTCACAGATGCCCCAATAATTTCACATATGTCCCATTAGTTTCACAGATGTCCCCATAGTTTCACAGATGTCCCAATAATTTAACAGATGTACCAGTAGTTTCACAGATGTCCCAATACTTTAACAGATGTCCCAAATAGTTTCACAGATGTCCCAATAGTTGCACAGATGTCCCAGAAGTTTAACAGATGTCCCAATAGTTTAACAGATGTCCCAGTTGTTTAATAGATGTCTCAATAGTTTCACAGATGTCCCAATAGTTTCACAGATGTCCCAATAGGTTCACATATGTCCCAGTAGTTTTACAGATGTCCCAGTAGATTCACAGATGTCCCAGTAGTTCAACAGATGTCCCAGTAGTTTAACAGATGTCCCAGTAGTTTCACAGATGTCCCAGTAGGTTAACAGATGTCCCCATAGTTTCACAGATGTCCCAATAGTTTTACAGATGTACCAGTAGTTTTACAGATATCCCAGTAGGTTAACAGATGTCCCCATAGTTACCCAGATGTACCAGTAGTTTCACAGATGTCCCAATAGTTTCACACATTTCCCAATAGTTTCACATATGTCCCAGTAGTTTTACAGATGTCCCAATAGTTTCACATATGTCCCATTAGTTTCACAGATGTCCCCATAGTTTCACAGATGTCCCAATAGTTTCACATATGTCCCATTAGTTTCACAGATGTCCCCATAGTTTCACAGATGTCCCAATAGCTTCACAGATGTCCCAATAGTTTCACAGATGTCCCAATAGGTTCACATATGTCCCAGTAGTTTTACAGATGTCCCAGTAGATTCACAGATGTCCCAATAGTTCAACAGATGTCGCAGTAGTTTAACAGATGTCCCAGTAGTTTCACAGATGTCCCAGTAGGTTAACAGATGTCCCCATAGTTTCACAGATGTCCCAATAGTTTCAAAGATGTCCCAGTAGTTTTACAGATGTCCCGCTAGTTTCACAGATGATCCCAGTAGTTTCACAGATGCCCCAATAGTTTCACATATGTCCCCTTAGTTTCACAGATGTCCCCATAGTTTCACAGATGTCCCAATAGTTTCACAGATGTCCCAATAGTTTCACAGATCACCCAGTGGTTTCACAGATGCCCCAATAGTTTCACATATGTCCCATTAGTTTCACAGATGTCCCCATAGTTTCACAGATGTCCCAATAATTTAACAGATGTACCAGTAGTTTCACAGATGTCCCAATAGTTTAACAGATGTCCCAAATAGTTTCACAGATGTCCCAATAGGTTCACATATGTCCCAGTAGTTTTACAGATGTCCCAGTAGATTCACAGATGTCCCAATAGTTCAACAGATGTCCCCATAGTTTCACAGATGTCCCAATAGTTTAACAGATGTCCCAGTAGTTTTACAGATATCCCAGTAGGTTAACAGATGTCCCCATAGTTTCACAGATGTACCAGTAGTTTAACAGATGTCCCAATAGTTTCACAGATGTCCCAATAGTTTCACACATTTCCCAATAGTTTCACATATGTCCCAGTAGTTTTACAGATGTCCCAATAGTTTCACATATGTCCCATTAGTTTCACAGATGTCCCCATAGTTTCACAGATGTCCCAATAGTTTCACATATGTCCCATTAGTTTCACAGATGTCCCCATAGTTTCACAGATGTCCCAATAGTTTCACAGATGTCCCAATAGTTTCACAGATGTCTCAATAGGTTCACATATGTCCCAGTAGATTCACAGATCACCCGTAGTTTCACAGATGCCCCAATAGTTTCACATATGTCCCATTAGTTTCACAGATGTCCCCATAGTTTCACAGATGTCCCAATAATTTCACAGATGTCCCAAATAGTTTCACAGATGTCCCAATAGTTTCACAGATGTCCCCATAGTTTAACAGATGTCCCAAATAGTTTCACAGATGTCTCAATAGTTTCACAGATGTCCCAGGAGTTTAACAGATGTCCCAATAGTTTAACAGATGTCCCAGTAGTTTTACAGATGTCCCAGTAGATTCACAGATGTCCCAATAGTTCAACAGATGTCGCAGTAGTTTAACAGATGTCCCAGTAGTTTCACAGATGTCCCAGTAGGTTAACAGATGTCCCCATAGTTTCACAGATGTCCCAATAGTTTCAAAGATGTCCCAGTAGTTTTACAGATGTCCCGCTAGTTTCACAGATGATCCCAGTAGTTTCACAGATGCCCCAATAGTTTCACATATGTCCCCTTAGTTTCACAGATGTCCCCATAGTTTCACAGATGTCCCAATAGTTTCACAGATGTCCCAATAGTTTCACAGATCACCCAGTGGTTTCACAGATGCCCCAATAGTTTCACATATGTCCCATTAGTTTCACAGATGTCCCCATAGTTTCACAGATGTCCCAATAATTTAACAGATGTACCAGTAGTTTCACAGATGTCCCAATAGTTTAACAGATGTCCCAAATAGTTTCACAGATGTCCCAATAGGTTCACATATGTCCCAGTAGTTTTACAGATGTCCCAGTAGATTCACAGATGTCCCAATAGTTCAACAGATGTCCCCATAGTTTCACAGATGTCCCAATAGTTTAACAGATGTCCCAGTAGTTTTACAGATATCCCAGTAGGTTAACAGATGTCCCCATAGTTTCACAGATGTACCAGTAGTTTAACAGATGTCCCAATAGTTTCACAGATGTCCCAATAGTTTCACACATTTCCCAATAGTTTCACATATGTCCCAGTAGTTTTACAGATGTCCCAATAGTTTCACATATGTCCCATTAGTTTCACAGATGTCCCCATAGTTTCACAGATGTCCCAATAGTTTCACATATGTCCCATTAGTTTCACAGATGTCCCCATAGTTTCACAGATGTCCCAATAGTTTCACAGATGTCCCAATAGTTTCACAGATGTCTCAATAGGTTCACATATGTCCCAGTAGATTCACAGATCACCCGTAGTTTCACAGATGCCCCAATAGTTTCACATATGTCCCATTAGTTTCACAGATGTCCCCATAGTTTCACAGATGTCCCAATAATTTCACAGATGTCCCAAATAGTTTCACAGATGTCCCAATAGTTTCACAGATGTCCCCATAGTTTAACAGATGTCCCAAATAGTTTCACAGATGTCTCAATAGTTTCACAGATGTCCCAGGAGTTTAACAGATGTCCCAATAGTTTAACAGATGTCCCAGTTGTTTCACAGATGTCTCAATAGTTTCACAGATGTCCAAAATAGTTTCACAGATGTCCCAATAGATTCACATATGTTCCAGTAGTTTTACAGATGTCCCAGTAGATTCACAGATGTCCCAATAGTTCAACAGATGTCCCAGTAGTTTAACAGATGTCCCAGTAGTTTCACAGATGTCCCAGTAGGTTAACAGATATTCCCATAGTTTCACAGATGTCCCAATAGTTTCACAGATGTCCCAATAGGTTCACATATGTCCCAGTAGTTTCACAGATGCCCCAATATTTTCACATATGTCCCATTAGTTTCACAGATGTCCCCATAGTTTCACAGATGTCCCAATAATTTCACAGATGTACCAGTAGTTTCACAGATGTCCCAATAGTTTCACAGATGTCCCAATAGTTTCACAGATGTCCCAGAAGTTTTACAGATATTCCAGTAGGTTAACAGATGTCCCCATAGTTTCACAGATGTCCCAATAGTTTCAAAGATGTCCCAGTAGTTTTACAGATGTCCCAGTAGTTTCACAGATGATCCCAGTAGTTTCACAGATGCCCCAATAGTTTCACATATGTCCCATTAGTTGCACAGATGTCCCCATAGTTTCACAGATGTCCCAATAGTTTCACAGATGTCCCAATAGTTTCACAGATGTCCCAATAAGTTCACATGTCCCACTAGTGTCACAGATCACCCAGTCGTTTCACAGATGCCCCAATAGTTTCACATATGTCCCATTAGTTTCACAGATGTCCCCATAGTTTTACAGATGTCCCAGTAGTTTAACAGATGTCCCAGTAGTTTCACAGATGTCCCAGTAGGTTAACGGATGTCCCCATAGTTTCACAGATGTCCCAATAGTTTCACAGATGTCCCAGTAGTTTTACAGATATCCCAGTAGGTTAACAGATGTCCCCATAGTTTCACAGATGTACCAGTAGTTTCACAGATGTCCCAATAGTTTCACAGATGTCCCAATAGTTTCACACATTTCCCAATAGTTTCACATATGTCCCAGTAGTTTTACAGATGTCCCAATAGTTTCACATATGTCCCATTAGTTTCACAGATGTCCCCATAGTTTCACAGATGTCCCAATAGTTTCACATATGTCCCATTAGTTTCACAGATGTCCCCATAGCTTCACAGATGTCCCAATAGTTTCACAGATGTCCCAATAGTTTCACAGATGTCTCAATAGGTTCACATATGTCCCAGTAGATTCACAGATCACCCGTAGTTTCACAGATGCCCCAATAGATTCACATATATCCCATTAGTTTCACAGATGTCCCCATAGTTTCACAGATGTCCCAATAATTTCACAGATGTACCAGTAGTTTCACAGATGTCCCAATAGTTTAACAGATGCCCCAAATAGTTTCACAGATGTCCCAATAGTTTCCCAGATGTCCCAGGAGTTTAACAGATGTCCCAATAGTTCAACAGATGTCCCAGTTGTTTCACAGATGTCTCAATAGTTTCACAGATGTCCCAATAGTTTCACAGATGTCCCAGTAGTTTTACAGATGTCCCGCTAGTTTCACAGATGATCCCAGTAGTTTCACAGATGCCCCAATAGTTTCACATATGTCCCCTTAGTTTCACAGATGTCCCCATAGTTTCACAGATGTCCCAATAGTTTCACAGATGTCCCAATAGTTTCACAGATCACCCAGTCGTTTCACAGATGCCCCAATAGTTTCACATATGTCCCATTAGTTTCACAGATGTCCCCATAGTTTCACAGATGTCCCAATAATTTAACAGATGTACCAGTAGTTTCACAGATGTCCCAATAGTTTAACAGATGTCCCAAATAGTTTCACAGATGTCCCAATAGGTTCATATATGTCCCAGTAGTTTTACAGATGTCCCAGTAGATTCACAGATGTCCCAATAGTTCAACAGATGTCCCCATAGTTTCACAGATGTCCCAATAGTTTAACAGATGTCCCAGTAGTTTTACAGATATCCCAGTAGGTTAACAGATGTCCCCATAGTTTCACAGATGTACCAGTAGTTTAACAGATGTCCCAATAGTTTCACAGATGTCCCAATAGTTTCACACATTTCCCAATAGTTTAACATATGTCCCAGTAGTTTTACAGATGTCCCAATAGTTTCACATATGTCCCATTAGTTTCACAGATGTCCCCATAGTTTCACAGATGTCCCAATAATTTCACATATGTCCCATTAGTTTCACAGATGTTCCCATAGTTTCACAGATGTCCCAATAGTTTCACAGATGTCCCAATAGTTTCACAGATGTCTCAATAGGTTCACATATGTCCCAGTAGATTCACAGATCACCCGTAGTTTCACAGATGCCCCAATAGTTTCACATATGTCCCATTAGTTTCACAGATGTCCCCATAGTTTCACAGATGTCCCAATAATTTCACAGATGTCCCAAATAGTTTCACAGATGTCCCAATAGTTTCACAGATGTCCCCATAGTTTAACAGATGTCCCAAATAGTTTCACAGATGTCTCAATAGTTTCACAGATGTCCCAGGAGTTTAACAGATGTCCCAATAGTTTAACAGATGTCCCAGTTGTTTCACAGATGTCTCAATAGTTTCACAGATGTCCCAATAGTTTCACAGATGTCCCAATAGATTCACATATGTTCCAGTAGTTTTACAGATGTCCCAGTAGATTCACAGATGTCCCAATAGTTCAACAGATGTCCCAGTAGTTTAACAGATGTCCCAGTAGTTTCACAGATGTCCTAGTAGGTTAACAGATATTCCCATAGTTTCACAGATGTCCGAATAGTTTCACAGATGTCCCAATAGGTTCACATATGTCCCAGTAGTTTCACAGATGCCCCAATATTTTCACATATGTCCCATTAGTTTCACAGATGTCCCCATAGTTTCACAGATGTCCCAATAATTTCACAGATGTACCAGTAGTTTCACAGATGTCCCAATAGTTTCACAGATGTCCCAATAGTTTCACAGATGTCCCAGAAGTTTTACAGATATTCCAGTAGGTTAACAGATGTCCCCATAGTTTCACAGATGTCCCAATAGTTTCAAAGATGTCCCAGTAGTTTTACAGATGTCCCAGTGGTTTCACAGATGATCCCAGTAGTTTCACCGATGCCCCAATAGTTTCACATATGTCCCATTAGTTGCACAGATGTCCCCATAGTTTCACAGATGTCCCAATAGTTTCACAGATGTCCCAATAGTTTCACAGATGTCCCAATAAGTTCACATGTCCCACTAGTGTCACAGATCACCCAGTCGTTTCACAGATGCCCCAATAGTTTCACATATGTCCCATTAGTTTCACAGATGTCCCCATAGTTTTACAGATGTCCCAGTAGTTTAACAGATGTCCCAGTAGTTTCACAGATGTCCCAGTAGGTTAACGGATGTCCCCATAGTTTCACAGATGTCCCAATAGTTTCACAGATGTCCCAGTAGTTTTACAGATATCCCAGTAGGTTAACAGATGTCCCCATAGTTTCACAGATGTACCAGTAGTTTCACAGATGTCCCAATAGTTTCACAGATGTCCCAATAGTTTCACACATTTCCCAATAGTTTCACATATGTCCCAGTAGTTTTACAGATGTCCCAATAGTTTCACATATGTCCCATTAGTTTCACAGATGTCCCCATAGTTTCACAGATGTCCCAATAGTTTCACATATGTCCCATTAGTTTCACAGATGTCCCCATAGTTTCACAGATGTCCCCATAGTTTCACAGATGTCCCAATAGTTTCACAGATGTCCCAATAGTTTCACAGATGTCTCAATAGGTTCACATATGTCCCAGTAGATTCACAGATCACCCGTAGTTTCACAGATGCCCCAATATTTTCACATATGTCCCATTAGTTTCACAGATGTTCCCATAGTTTCACAGATGTCCCAATAATTTCACAGATGTACCAGTAGTTTCACAGATGTCCCAATAGTTTAACAGATGTCCCAAATAGTTTCACAGATGTCCCAATAGTTTCCCAGATGTCCCAGGAGTTTAACAGATGTCCCAATAGTTCAACAGATGTCCCAGTTGTTTCACAGATGTCTCAATAGTTTCACAGATGTCCCAATAGTTTCACAGATGTCCCAATAGATTCACATATGTCCCAGTAGTTTTACAGATGTCCCAGTAGATTCACAGATGTCCCAATAGTTCAACAGATGTCCCAGTAGTTTAACAGATGTCCCAGTAGTTTCACAGATGTCCCAGTAGGTTAACAGATATCCCCATAGTTTCACAGATGTCCCAATAGGTTCACATATGTCCCAGTAGTTTCACAGATGCCCCAATATTTTCACATATGTCCCATTAGTTTCACAGATGTCCCCATAGTTTCACAGATGTCCCAATAATTTCACAGATGTACCAGTAGTTTCACAGATGTCCCAATAGTTTCACAGATGTCCCAATAGTTTCACAGATGTCCCAGAAGTTTTACAGATATTCCAGTAGTTTAACAGATGTCCCCATAGTTTCACAGATGTCCCAATAGTTTCAAAGATGTCCCAGTAGTTTTACAGATGTCCCAGTAGTTTCACAGATGATCCCAGTAGTTTCACAGATGCCCCAATAGTTTCACATATGTCCCATTAGTTGCACAGATGTCCCCATAGTTTCACAGATGTCCCAATAGTTTCACAGATGTCCCAATAGTTTCACAGATGTCCCAATAAGTTCACATATGTCCCACTAGTGTCACAGATCACCAAGTCGTTTCACAGATGCCCCAATAGTTTCACATATGTCCCATTAGTTTCACAGATGTCCCCATAGTTTTACAGATGTCCCAATAATTTAACAGATGTACCAGTAGTTTCACAGATGTCCCAATAGTTCAACAGATGTCCCAGTAGTTTAACAGATGTCCCAGTAGTTTCACAGATGTCCCCATAGTTTCACAGATGTCCCAATAGTTTCACAGATGTCCCAATAAGTTCACATATGTCCCAGTAGTTTCACAGATCACCCAGTCGTTTCACAGATGCCCCAATAGTTTCACATATGTCCCAATAGTTTCACAGATGTCTCAATAGTTTCACAGATGTCCCAATAGATTCACATATATCCCAGTAGTTTTACAGATGTCCCAGTAGATTCACAGATGTCCCAATAGTTCAACAGATGTCCCAGTAGTTTAACAGATGTCCCAGTAGTTTCACAGATGTCCCCATAGTTTCACAGATGTCCCAATAGTTTCACAGATGTCCCAATAGGTTCACATATGTCCCAGTAGTTTCACAGATGCCCCAATAGTTTCACGTATGTCCCATTAGTTTCACAGATGTCCCCATAGTTTCACAGATGTCCCAATAATTTCACAGATGTACCAGTAGTTTCACAAATGTCCCAATAGTTTCACAGATGTCCCAATAGTTTCACAGATGTCCCAGAAGTTTTACAGATATTCCAGTAGGTTAACAGATGTCCCCATAGTTTCACAGATGTCCCAATAGTTTCAAAGATGTCCCAGTAGTTTTACAGATGTCCCAGTAGTTTCACAGATGATCCCAGTAGTTTCACAGATGCCCCAATAGTTTCACATATGTCCCATTAGTTGCACAGATGTCCCCATAGTTTCACAGATGTCCCAATAGTTTCACAGATGTCCCAATAGTTTCACAGATGTCCCAATAAGTTCACATATGTCCCACTAGTGTCTCAGATCACCCAGTCGTTTTTACAGATGCCCCAATAGTTTCACATATGTCCCATTAGTTTCACAGATGTCCCCATAGTTTTACAGATGTCCCAATAATTTAACAGATGTACCAGTAGTTTAACAGATGTCCCAATAGTTTCACAGATGTCTCAATAGTTTCACAGATGTCCCAATAGATTCACATATGTCCCAGTAGTTTTACAGATGTCCCAGTAGATTCACAGATGTCCCAATAGTTTCACAGATGTCCCAATAGTTTCACAGATGTCCCAATAGGTTCACATATGTCCCAGTAGTTTCACAGATGCCCCAATAGTTTCACATATGTCCCATTAGTTTCACAGATGTCCCCATAGTTTCACAGATGTCCCAATAATTTCACAGATGTACCAGTAGTTTCACAGATGTCCCAATAGTTTCACAGATGTCCCAATAGTTTCACAGATGTCCCAGAAGTTTTAAAGATATTCCAGTAGGTTAACAGATGTCCCCATAGTTTCACAGATGTCCCAATAGTTTCAAAGATGTCCCAGTAGTTTTACAGATGTCCCAGTAGTTTCACAGATGATCCCAGTAGTTTCACAGATGCCCCAATAGTTTCACATATGTCCCATTAGTTGCACAGATGTCCCCATAGTTTCACAGATGTCCCAATAGTTTCACAGATGTCCCAATAGTTTCACAGATGTCCCAATAAGTTCACATATGTCCCACTAGTGTCACAGATTACCCAGTCGTTTCACAGATGCCCCAATAGTTTCACATATGTCCCATTAGTTTCACAGATGTCCCCATAGTTTTACAGATGTCCCAATAATTTAACAGATGTACCAGTAGTTTCACAGATGTCCCAATAGTTTCACATATGTCCCATTAGTTTCACAGATGTCTCCATAGCTTCACAGATGTCCCAGTAGTTTCACAGATGATCCCAGTAGTTTCACAGATGCCCCAATAGTTTCACATATGTCCCATTAGTTGCACAGATGTCCCCATAGTTTCACAGATGTCCCAATAGTTTCACAGATGTCCCAATAGTTTCACAGATGTCCCAATAAGTTCACATATGTCCCACTAGTGTCACAAATCACCCAGTCGTTTCACAGATGCCCCAATAGTTTCACATATGTCCCATTAGTTTCACAGATGTCCCCATAGTTTTACAGATGTCCCAATAATTTAACAGATGTACCAGTAGTTTCACAGATGTCCCAATAGTTTCACATATGTCCCAATAGTTCAACAGATGTCCCAGTAGTTTAACAGATGTCCCAGTAGTTTCACAGATGTCCCCATAGTTTCACAGATGTCCCAATAGTTTCACAGATGTCCCAATAGGTTCACATATGTCCCAGTAGTTTCACAGATGCCCCAATAGTTTCACATATGTCCCATTAGTTTCACAGATGTCCCCATAGTTTCACAGATGTCCCAATAATTTCACAGATGTACCAGTAGTTTCACAGATGTTCCAATAGTTTCACAGATGTCCCAATAGTTTCACAGATGTCCCAGAAGTTTTACAGATATTCCAGTAGGTTAACAGATGTCCCCATAGTTTCACAGATGTCCCAATAGTTTCAAAGATGTCCCAGTAGTTTTACAGATGTCCCAGTAGTTTCACAGATGATCCCAGTAGTTTCACAGATGCCCCAATAGTTTCACATATGTCCCATTAGTTGCACAGATGTCCCCATAGTTTCACAGATGTCCCAATAGTTTCACAGATGTCCCAATAAGTTCACATATGTCCCACTAGTGTCACAGATCACCCAGTCGTTTCACAGATGCCCCAATAGTTTCACATATGTCCCATTAGTTTCACAGATGTCCCCATAGTTTTACAGATGTCCCAATAATTTAACAGATGTACCAGTAGTTTAACAGATGTCCCAATAGTTTCACAGATGTCTCAATAGTTTCACAGATGTCCCAATAGATTCACATATGTCCCAGTAGTTTTACAGATGTCCCAGTAGATTCACAGATGTCCCAATAGTTCAACAGATGTCCCAGTAGTTTAACAGATGTCCCAGTAGTTTCACAGATGTCCCCATAGTTTCACAGATGTCCCAATAGTTTCACAGATGTCCCAATAGGTTCACATATGTCCCAGTAGTTTCACAGATGCCCCAATAGTTTCACATATGTCCCATTAGTTTCACAGATGTCCCCATAGTTTCACAGATGTCCCAATAATTTCACAGATGTACCAGTAGTTTCACAGATGTCCCAATAGTTTGACAGATGTCCCAATAGTTTCACAGATGTCCCAGAAGTTTTACAGATATTCCAGTAGGTTAACAGATGTCCCCATAGTTTCACAGATGTCCCAATAGTTTCAAAGATGTCCCAGTAGTTTTACAGATGTCCCAGTAGTTTCACAGATGATCCCAGTAGTTTCACAGATGCCCCAATAGTTTCACATATGTCCCATTAGTTGCACAGATGTCCCCATAGTTTCACAGATGTCCCAATAGTTTCACAGATGTCCCAATAGTTTCACAGATGTCCCAATAAGTTCACATATGTCCCACTAGTGTCACAGATCACCCAGTCGTTTCACAGATGCCCCAATAGTTTCACATATGTCCCATTAGTTTCACAGATGTCCCCATAGTTTTACAGATGTCCCAATAATTTAACATGTACCAGTAGTTTCACAGATGTCCCAATAGTTTCACATATGTCCCATTAGTTTCACAGATGTCCCCATAGCTTCACAGATGTCCCAATAGTTTCACAGATGTCCCAATAAGTTCACATATGTCCCAGTAGTTTCACAGATCACCCAGTCGTTTCACAGATGCCCCAATAGTTTCACATATGTCCCATTAGTTTCACAGATGTCCCCATAGTATCACAGATGTCCCAATAATTTCACAGATGTACCAGTAGTTTCACAGATGTCCCAATAGTTTCACAGATGTCCCAATAGTTTCACAGATGTCCCAGGAGTTTTACAGATATTCCAGTAGGTTAACAGATGTCCCCATAGTTTCACAGATGTCCGAATAGTTTCAAAGATGTCCCAGTAGTTTTACAGATGTCCCAGTAGTTTCACAGATGATCCCAGTAGTTTCACAGATGCCCCAATAGTTTCACATATGTCCCATTAGTTGCACAGATGTCCCCATAGTTTCACAGATGTCCCAATAGTTTCACAGATGTCCCAATAGTTTCACAGATGTCCCAATAAGTTCACATATGTCCCACTAGTGTCACAGATCACCCAGTCGTTTCACAGATGCCCCAATAGTTTCACATATGTCCCATTAGTTTCACAGATGTCCCCATAGTTTTACAGATGTCCCAATAATTTAACAGATGTACCAGTAGTTTCACAGATGTCCCAATATTTTCAAATATGTCCCATTAGTTTCACAGATGTCCCCATAGTTTCACAGATGTCCCAATAGTTTCACAGATGTCCCAATAGTCTCACAGATGTCCCAATAAGTTCACATATGTCCCAGTAGTTTCACAGATCACCAAGTCGTTTCACAGATGCCCCAATAGTTTCGCATATGTCCCATTAGTTTCACAGATGTCCCCATAGTTTCACAGATGTCCCAATAATTTAACAGATGTATCAGTAGTTTCACAGATGTCCCAATAGTTTAACAGATGTCCCAAATAGTTTCACAGATGTCCCAATAGTTTCACAGATTTCCCAGTTGTTTCACAGATGTCTCAATAGTTTCACAGATGTCCCAATAGTTTCACAGATGTCCCAATAGATTCACATATGTCCCAGTAGTTTTACAGATGTCCCAGTAGATTCACAGATGTCCCAATAGTTCAACAGATGTCCCAGTAGTTTAACAGATGTCCTTGTAGTTTCACAGATGTCCCAGTAGGTTAACAGATGTCCCCATAGTTTCACAGATGTCCCAAAAGTTTCACAGATGTCCCAATAGGTTCACATATGTCCCAGTAGTTTCACAGATGCCCCAATAGTTTCACATATGTCCCATTAGTTTCACAGATGTCCCCATAGTTTCACAGATGTCCCAATAATTTCACAGATGTACCAGTAGTTTCACAGATGTCCCAATAGTTTAACAGATGTCCCAAATAGTTTCACAGATGTCCCAATAGATTCACAGATGTCCCAATAGTTTCACAGATTTCCCAATAGTTTCACAGATGTCCCAATAGTTTCACAGATGTCCCAGAAGTTTTATAGATATTCCAGTAGGTTAATAGATGTCCCCATAGTTTCACAGATTTCCCAATAGTTTCACAGATGTCCCAGTAGTTTCACAGATGCCCCAATAGTTTCACATATGTCCCATTAGTTGCACAGATGTCCCCATAGTTTCACAGATGTCCCAATAGTTTCACAGATGTCCCAATAGTTTCACAGATGTCCCAATAAGTTCACATATGTCCCACTAGTGTCACAGATCACCCAGTCGTTTCACAGATGCCCCAATAGTTTCACATATGTCCCATTAGTTTCACAGATGTCCCCATAGTTTTACAGATGTCCCAATAATTTAACAGATGTACCAGTAGTTTCACAGATGTCCCAATAGTTTCACATATGTCCCATTAGTTTCACAGATGTCCCCATAGCTTCACAGATGTCCCAGTAGTTTCACAGATGATCCCAGTAGTTTCACAGATGCCCCAATAGTTTCACATATGTCCCATTAGTTGCACAGATGTCCCCATAGTTTCACAGATGTCCCAATAGTTTCACAGATGTCCCAATAGTTTCACAGATGTCCCAATAAGTTCACATATGTCCCACTAGTGTCACAGATCACCCAGTCGTTTCACAGATGCCCCAATAGTTTCACATATGTCCCATTAGTTTCACAGATGTCCCCATAGTTTCACAGATGTCCCAATAATTTCACAGATGTACCAGTAGTTTCACAGATGTCCCAATAGTTTAACAGATGTCCCAAATAGTTTCACAGATGTCCCAATAGATTCACAGATGTCCCAATAGTTTCACAGATTTCCCAATAGTTTCACAGATGTCCCAATAGTTTCACAGATGTCCCAGAAGTTTTATAGATATTCCAGTAGGTTAATAGATGTCCCCATAGTTTCACCGATTTCCCAATAGTTTAATCAGATGTCCCAGTAGTTTCACAGATGCCCCAATAGTTTCACATATGTCCCATTAGTTGCACAGATGTCCCCATAGTTTCACAGATGTCCCAATAGTTTCACAGATGTCCCAATAGTTTCACAGATGTCCCAATAAGTTCACATATGTCCCACTAGTGTCACAGATCACCCAGTCGTTTCACAGATGCCCCAATAGTTTCACATATGTCCCATTAGTTTCACAGATGTCCCCATAGTTTTACAGATGTCCCAATAATTTAACAGATGTACCAGTAGTTTCACAGATGTCCCAATAGTTTCACATATGTCCCATTAGTTTCACAGATGTCCCCATAGCTTCACAGATGTCCCAGTAGTTTCACAGATGATCCCAGTAGTTTCACAGATGCCCCAATAGTTTCACATATGTCCCATTAGTTGCACAGATGTCCCCATAGTTTCACAGATGTCCCAATAGTTTCACAGATGTCCCAATAGTTTCACAGATGTCCCAATAAGTTCACATATGTCCCACTAGTGTCACAGATCACCCAGTCGTTTCACAGATGCCCCAATAGTTTCACATATGTCCCATTAGTTTCACAGATGTCCCCATAGTTTTACAGATGTCCCAATAATATAACAGATGTACCAGTAGTTTCACAGATGTCCCAATAGTTTCACATATGTCCCAATAGTTCAACAGATGTCCCAGTAGTTTAACAGATGTCCCAGTAGTTTCACAGATGTCCCCATAGATTCACAGATGTCCCAATAGTTTCACAGATGTCCCAATAGGTTCACATATGTCCCAGTAGTTTCACAGATGCCCCAATAGTTTCACATATGTCCCATTAGTTTCACAGATGTCCCCATAGTTTCACAGATGTCCCAATAATTTCACAGATGTACCAGTAGTTTCACAGATGTCCCAATAGTTTCACAGATGTCCCAATAGTTTCACAGATGTCCCAGAAGTTTTACAGATATTCCAGTAGGTTAACAGATGTCCCCATAGTTTCACAGATGTCCCAATAGTTTCAAAGATGTCCCAGTAGTTTTACAGATGTCCCAGTAGTTTCACAGATGATCCCAGTAGTTTCACAGATGCCCCAATAGTTTCACATATGTCCCATTAGTTGCACAGATGTCCCCATAGTTTCACAGATGTCCCAATAGTTTCACAGATGTCCCAATAAGTTCACATATGTCCCACTAGTGTCACAGATCACCCAGTCGTTTCACAGATGCCCCAATAGTTTCACATATGTCCCATTAGTTTCACAGATGTCCCCATAGTTTTACAGATGTCCCAATAATTTAACAGATGTACCAGTAGTTTAACAGATGTCCCAATAGTTTCACAGATGTCTCAATAGTTTCACAGATGTCCCAATAGATTCACATATGTCCCAGTAGTTTTACAGATGTCCCAGTAGATTCACAGATGTCCCAATAGTTCAACAGATGTCCCAGTAGTTTAACAGATGTCCCAATAATTTAACAGATGTCCCCATAGTTTCACAGATGTCCCAATAGTTTCACATATGTCCCATTAGTTTCACAGATGTCCCAATAGTTTCACATATGTCCCATTAGTTTCACAGATGTCCCCATAGCTTCACAGATGTCCCAGTAGTTTCACAGATGATCCCAGTAGTTTCACAGATGCCCCAATAGTTTCACATATGTCCCATTAGTTGCACAGATGTCCCCATAGTTTCACAGATGTCCCAATAGTTTCACAGATGTCCCAATAGTTTCACAGATGTCCCAATAAGTTCACATATGTCCCACTAGTGTCACAGATCACCCAGTCGTTTCACAGATGCCCCAATAGTTTCACATATGTCCCATTAGTTTCACATATGTCCCCATAGTTTTACAGATGTCCCAATAATATAACAGATGTACCAGTAGTTTCACAGATGTCCCAATAGTTTCACATATGTCCCAATAGTTCAACAGATGTCCCAGTAGTTTAACAGATGTCCCAGTAGTTTCACAGATGTCCCCATAGATTCACAGATGTCCCAATAGTTTCACAAATGTCCCAATAGGTTCACATATGTCCCAGTAGTTTCACAGATGCCCCAATAGTTTCACATATGTCCCATTAGTTTCACAGATGTCCCCATAGTTTCACAGATGTCCCAATAATTTCACAGATGTACCAGTAGTTTCACAGATGTCCCAATAGTTTCACAGATGTCCCAATAGTTTCACAGATGTCCCAGAAGTTTTACAGATATTCCAGTAGGTTAACAGATGTCCCCATAGTTTCACAGATGTCCCAATAGTTTCAAAGATGTCCCAGTAGTTTTACAGATGTCCCAGTAGTTTCACAGATGATCCCAGTAGTTTCACAGATGCCCCAATAGTTTCACATATGTCCCATTAGTTGCACAGATGTCCCCATAGTTTCACAGATGTCCCAATAGTTTCACAGATGTCCCAATAAGTTCACTTATGTCCCACTAGTGTCACAGATCACCCAGTCGTTTCACAGATGCCCCAATAGTTTCACATATGTCCCATTAGTTGCACAGATGTCCCCATAGTTTCACAGATGTCCCCATAGTTTTACAGATGTCCCAATAATTTAACAGATGTACCAGTAGTTTAACAGATGTCCCAATAGTTTCACAGATGTCTCAATAGTTTCACAGATGTCCCAATAGATTCACATATGTCCCAGTAGTTTTACAGATGTCCCAGTAGATTCACAGATGTCCCAATAGTTCAACAGATGTCCCAGTAGTTTAACAGATGTCCCAGTAGTTTCACAGATGTCCCCATAGTTTCACAGATGTCCCAATAGTTTCACAGATGTCCCAATAGGTTCACATATGTCCCAGTAGTTTCACAGATGCCCCAATAGTTTCACATATGTCCCATTAGTTTCACAGATGTCTCCATAGTTTCACAGATGTCCCAATAATTTCACAGATGTACCAGTAGTTTCACAGATGTCCCAATAGTTTCACAGATGTCCCAATAGTTTCACAGATGTCCCAGAAGTTTTACAGATATTCCAGTAGGTTAACAGATGTCCCCATAGTTTCACAGATGTCCCAATAGTTTCAAAGATGTCCCAGTAGTTTTACAGATGTCCCAGTAGTTTCACAGATGATCCCAGTAGTTTCACAGATGCCCCAATAGTTTCACATATGTCCCATTAGTTGCACAGATGTCCCCATAGTTTCACAGATGTCCCAATAGTTTCACAGATGTCCCAATAGTTTCACAGATATCCCAATAAGTTCACATATGTCCCACTAGTGTCACAGATCACCCAGTCGTTTCACAGATGCCCCAATAGTTTCACATATGTCCCATTAGTTTCACAGATGTCCCCATAGTTTTACAGATGTCCCAATAATTTAACATGTACCAGTAGTTTCACAGATGTCCCAATAGTTTCACATATGTCCCATTAGTTTCACAGATGTCCCCATAGCTTCACAGATGTCCCAATAGTTTCACAGATGTCCCAATAGTTTCACAGATGTCCCAATAAGTTCACATATGTCCCAGTAGTTTCACAGATCACCCAGTCGTTTCACAGATGCCCCAATAGTTTCACATATGTCCCATTAGTTTCACAGATGTCCCCATAGTATCACAGATGTCCCAATAATTTCACAGATGTACCAGTAGTTTCACAGATGTCCCAATAGTTTCACAGATGTCCCAATAGTTTCACAGATGTCCCAGGAGTTTTACAGATATTCCAGTAGGTTAACAGATGTCCCCATAGTTTCACAGATGTCCCAATAGTTTCAAAGATGTCCCAGTAGTTTTACAGATGTCCCAGTAGTTTCACAGATGATCCCAGTAGTTTCACAGATGCCCCAATAGTTTCACATATGTCCCATTAGTTGCACAGATGTCCCCATAGTTTCACAGATGTCCCAATAGTTTCACAGATGTCCCAATAGTTTCACAGATGTCCCAATAAGTTCACATATGTCCCACTAGTGTCACAGATCACCCAGTCGTTTCACAGATGCCCCAATAGTTTCACATATGTCCCATTAGTTTCACAGATGTCCCCATAGTTTTACAGATGTCCCAATAATTTAACAGATGTACCAGTAGTTTCACAGATGTCCCAATATTTTCAAATATGTCCCATTAGTTTCACAGATGTCCCCATAGTTTCACAGATGTCCCAATAGTTTCACAGATGTCCCAATAGTCTCACAGATGTCCCAATAAGTTCACATATGTCCCAGTAGTTTCACAGATCACCAAGTCGTTTCACAGATGCCCCAATAGTTTCGCATATGTCCCATTAGTTTCACAGATGTCCCCATAGTTTCACAGATGTCCCAATAATTTAACAGATGTATCAGTAGTTTCACAGATGTCCCAATAGTTTAACAGATGTCCCAAATAGTTTCACAGATGTCCCAATAGTTTCACAGATTTCCCAGTTGTTTCACAGATGTCTCAATAGTTTCACAGATGTCCCAATAGTTTCACAGATGTCCCAATAGATTCACATATGTCCCAGTAGTTTTACAGATGTCCCAGTAGATTCACAGATGTCCCAATAGTTCAACAGATGTCCCAGTAGTTTAACAGATGTCCCAGTAGTTTCACAGATGTCCCAGTAGGTTAACAGATGTCCCCATAGTTTCACAGATGTCCCAAAAGTTTCACAGATGTCCCAATAGGTTCACATATGTCCCAGTAGTTTCACAGATGCCCCAATAGTTTCACATATGACCCATTAGTTTCACAGATGTCCCCATAGTTTCACAGATGTCCCAATAATTTCACAGATGTACCAGTAGTTTCACAGATGTCCCAATAGTTTAACAGATGTCCCAAATAGTTTCACAGATGTCCCAATAGATTCACAGATGTCCCAATAGTTTCACAGATTTCCCAATAGTTTCACAGATGTCCCAATAGTTTCACAGATGTCCCAGAAGTTTTATAGATATTCCAGTAGGTTAATAGATGTCCCCATAGTTTCACAGATGTTCCAATAGTTTCAAAGATGTCCCAGTAGTTTTACAGATGTCCCGCTAGTTTCACAGATGATCCCAGTAGTTTCACAGATGCCCCAATAGTTTCACATATGTCCCATTAGTTTCACAGATGTCCCCATAGTTTCACCGATGTCCCAATAGTTTCACAGATGTCCCAATAGTTTCACAGATGTCCCAATAAGTTCACATATGTCCCAGTAGTTTCACAGATCACCCAGTCGTTTCACAGATGCCCCAATAGTTTCACATATGTCTCATTAGTTTCACAGATGTCCCCATAGATTCACAGATGTCCCAATAATTTAACAGATGTACCAGTAGTTTCACAGATGTCCCAATACTTTAACAGATGTCCCAAATAGTTTCACAGATGTCCCAATAGTTTCACAGATGTCCCAGAAGTTTAACAGATGTCCCAATAGTTTCACAGATGTCCCAATAGTTTCAAAGATGTCCCAGTAGTTTTACAGATGTCCCAGTAGTTTCACATATGTCCCAGTAGTTTCACAGATGCCCCAATATTTTCACATATGTCCCATTAGTTTCTCAGATGTCCCCATAGTTTCACAGATGTCCCAATAATTTCACAGATGTACCAGTAGTTTCACAGATGTCCCAATAGTTTCACAGATGTCCCAATAGATTCACATATGTCCCAGTAGTTTTACAGATGTCCCAGTAGATTCACAGATGTCCCAATAGTTCAACAGATGTCCCAGTAGTTTAACATATGTCCCAGTAGTTTCACAGATGTCCCAGTAGGTTAACAGATGTCCCCATAGTTTCACAGATGTCCCAAAAGTTTCACAGATGTCCCAATAGGTTCACATATGTCCCAGTAGTTTCACAGATGCCCCAATAGTTTCACATATGTCCCATTAGTTTCACAGATGTCCCCATAGTTTCACAGATGTCCCAATAATTTCACAGATGTACCAGTAGTTTCACAGATGTCCCAATAGTTTCACAGATGTCCCAATAGTTTCACAGATGTCCCAGAAGTTTTACAGATATTCCAGTAGGTTAACAGATGTCCCCATAGTTTCACAGATGTCCCAATAGTTTCAAAGATGTCCCAGTAGTTTTACAGATGTCCCAGTAGTTTCACAGATGATCCCAGTAGTTTCACAGATGCCCCAATAGTTTCACATATGTCCCATTAGTTGCACAGATGTTCCCATAGTTTCACAGATGTCCCAATAGTTTCACAGATGTCCCAATAGTTTCACAGATGTCCCAATAAGTTCATATATGTCCCACTAGTGTCACAGATCACCCAGTCGTTTCACAGATGCCCCAATAGTTTCACATATGTCCCATTAGTTTCACAGATGTCCCCATAGTTTTACAGATGTCCCAATAATTTAACATGTACCAGTAGTTTCACAGATGTCCCAATAGTTTCACATATGTCCCATTAGTTTCACAGATGTCCCCATAGCTTCACAGATGTCCCAATAGTTTCACAGATGTCCCAATAGTTTCACAGATGTCCCAATAAGTTCACATATGTCCCAGTAGTTTCACAGATCACCCAGTCGTTTCACAGATGCCCCAATAGTTTCACATATGTCCCATTAGTTTCACAGATGTCCCCATAGTATCACAGATGTCCCAATAATTTCACAGATGTACCAGTAGTTTCACAGATGTCCCAATAGTTTCACAGATGTCCCAATAGTTTCACAGATGTCCCAGGAGTTTTACAGATATTCCAGTAGGTTAACAGATGTCCCCATAGTTTCACAGATGTCCCAATAGTTTCAAAGATGTACCAGTAGTTTTACAGATGTCCCAGTAGTTTCACAGATGATCCCAGTAGTTTCACAGATGCCCCAATAGTTTCACATATGTCCCATTAGTTGCACAGATGTCCCCATAGTTTCACAGATGTCCCAATAGTTTCACAGATGTCTCAATAGTTTCACAGATGTCCCAATAAGTTCACATATGTCCCACTAGTGTCACAGATCACCCAGTCGTTTCACAGATGCCCCAATAGTTTCACATATGTCCCATTAGTTTCACAGATGTTCCCATAGTTTTACAGATGTCCCAATAATTTAACAGATGTACCAGTAGTTTCACAGATGTCCCAATATTTTCAAATATGTCCCATTAGTTTCACAGATGTCCCTATAGTTTCACAGATGTCCCAATAGTTTCACAGATGTCCCAATAGTCTCACAGATGTCCCAATAAGTTCACATATGTCCCAGTAGTTTCACAGATCACCAAGTCGTTTCACAGATGCCCCAATAGTTTCGCATATGTCCCATTAGTTTCACAGATGTCCCCATAGTTTCACAGATGTCCCAATAATTTAACAGATGTATCAGTAGTTTCACAGATGTCCCAATAGTTTAACAGATGTCCCAAATAGTTTCACAGATGTCCCAATAGTTTCACAGATTTCCCAGTTGTTTCACAGATGTCTCAATAGTTTCACAGATGTCCCAATAGTTTCACAGATGTCCCAATAGATTCACATATGTCCCAGTAGTTTTACAGATGTCCCAGTAGATTCACAGATGTCCCAATAGTTCAACAGATGTCCCAGTAGTTTAACAGATGTCCCAGTAGTTTCACAGATGTCCCAGTAGGTTAACAGATGTCCCCATAGTTTCACAGATGTCCCAAAAGTTTCACAGATGTCCCAATAGGTTCACATATGTCCCAGTAGTTTCACAGATGCCCCAATAGTTTCACATATGTCCCATTAGTTTCACAGATGTCCCCATAGTTTCACAGATGTCCCAATAATTTCACAGATGTACCAGTAGTTTCACAGATGTCCCAATAGTTTAACAGATGTCCCAAATAGTTTCACAGATGTCCCAATAGATTCACAGATGTCCCAATAGTTTCACAGATTTCCCAATAGTTTCACAGAGGTCCCAATAGTTTCACAGATGTCCCAGAAGTTTTATAGATATTCCAGTAGGTTAATAGATGTCCCCATAGTTTCACAGATGTTCCAATAGTTTCAAAGATGTCCCAGTAGTTTTACAGATGTCCCGCTAGTTTCACAGATGATCCCAGTAGTTTCACAGATGCCCCAATAGTTTCACATATGTCCCATTAGTTTCACAGATGTCCCCATAGTTTCACCGATGTCCCAATAGTTTCACAGATGTCCCAATAGTTTCACAGATGTCCCAATAATTTCACATATGTCCCAGTAGTTTCACAGATCACCCAGTCGTTTCACAGATGCCCCAATAGTTTCACATATGTCCCATTAGTTTCACAGATGTCCCCATAGTTTCACAGATGTCCCAATAATTTAACAGATGTACCAGTAGTTTCACAGATGTCCCAATACTTTAACAGATGTCCCAAATAGTTTCACAGATGTCCCAATAGTTTCACAGATGTCCCAGAAGATTAACAGATGTCCCAATAGTTTCACAGATGTCCCAATAGTTTCAAAGATGTCCCAGTAGTTTTACAGATGTCCCAGTAGTTTCACATATGTCCCAGTAGTTTCACAGATGCCCCAATATTTTCACATATGTCCCATTAGTTTCACAGATGTCCCCATAGTTTCACAGATGTCCCAATAATTTCACAGATGTCCCAATAGTTTCAAAGATGTCCCAGTAGTTTTACAGATGTCCCAGTAGTTTCACAGATGATCCCAGTAGTTTCACAGATGCCCCAATAGTTTCACATATGTCCCATTAGTTGCACAGATGTCCCCATAGTTTCACAGATGTCCCAATAGTTTCACAGATGTCACAATAGTTTCACAGATGTCCCAATAAGTTCACATATGTCCCACTAGTGTCACAGATCACCCAGTCGTTTCACAGATGCCCCAATAGTTTCACATATGTCCCATTAGTTTCACAGATGTCCCCATAGTTTTACAGATGTCCCAATAATTTAACAGATGTACCAGTAGTTTCACAGATGTCCCAATATTTTCAAATATGTCCCATTAGTTTCACAGATGTCCCCATAGTTTCACAGATGTCCCAATAGTTTCACAGATGTCCCAATAGTCTCACCGATGTCCCAATAAGTTCACATATGTCCCAGTAGTTTCACAGATCACCAAGTCGTTTCACAGATGCCCCAATAGTTTCGCATATGTCCCATTAGTTTCACAGATGTCCCCATAGTTTCACAGATGTCCCAATAATTTAACAGATGTATCAGTAGTTTCACAGATGTCCCAATAGTTTAACAGATGTCCCAAATAGTTTCACAGATGTCCCAATAGTTTCACAGATTTCCCAGTTGTTTCACAGATGTCTCAATAGTTTCACAGATGTCCCAATAGTTTCACAGATGTCCCAATAGATTCACATATGTCCCAGTAGTTTTACAGATGTCCCAGTAGTTTCACATATGTCCCAGTAGTTTCACAGATGCCCCAATATTTTCACATATGTCCCATTAGTTTCACAGATGTCCCCATAGTTTCACAGATGTCCCAATAATTTCACAGATGTCCCAATAGTTTCAAAGATGTCCCAGTAGTTTTACAGATGTCCCAGTAGTTTCACAGATGATCCCAGTAGTTTCACAGATGCCCCAATAGTTTCACATATGTCCCATTAGTTGCACAGATGTCCCCATAGTTTCACAGATGTCCCAATAGTTTCACAGATGTCACAATAGTTTCACAGATGTCCCAATAAGTTCACATATGTCCCACTAGTGTCACAGATCACCCAGTCGTTTCACAGATGCCCCAATAGTTTCACATATGTCCCATTAGTTTCACAGATGTCCCCATAGTTTTACAGATGTCCCAATAATTTAACAGATGTACCAGTAGTTTCACAGATGTCCCAATATTTTCAAATATGTCCCATTAGTTTCACAGATGTCCCCATAGTTTCACAGATGTCCCAATAGTTTCACAGATGTCCCAATAGTCTCACAGATGTCCCAATAAGTTCACATATGTCCCAGTAGTTTCACAGATCACCAAGTCGTTTCACAGATGCCCCAATAGTTTCGCATATGTCCCATTAGTTTCACAGATGTCCCCATAGTTTCACAGATGTCCCAATAATTTAACAGATGTATCAGTAGTTTCACAGATGTCCCAATAGTTTAACAGATGTCCCAAATAGTTTCACAGATGTCCCAATAGTTTCACAGATTTCCCAGTTGTTTCACAGATGTCTCAATAGTTTCACAGATGTCCCAATAGTTTCACAGATGTCCCAATAGATTCACATATGTCCCAGTAGTTTTACAGATGTCCCAGTAGATTCACAGATGTCCCAATAGTTCAACAGATGTCCCAGTAGTTTAACAGATGTCCCAGTAGTTTCACAGATGTCCCAGTAGGTTAACAGATGTCCCCATAGTTTCACAGATGTCCCAAAAGTTTCACAGATGTCCCAATAGGTTCACATATGTCCCAGTAGTTTCACAGATGCCCCAATAGTTTCACATATGTCCCATTAGTTTCACAGATGTCCCCATAGTTTCACAGATGTCCCAATAATTTCACAGATGTACCAGTAGTTTCACAGATGTCCCAATAGTTTAACAGATGTCCCAAATAGTTTCACAGATGTCCCAATAGATTCACAGATGTCCCAATAGTTTCACAGATTTCCCAATAGTTTCACAGATGTCCCAATAGTTTCACAGATGTCCCAGAAGTTTTATAGATATTCCAGTAGGTTAATAGATGTCCCCATAGTTTCACAGATGTTCCAATAGTTTCAAAGATGTCCCAGTAGTTTTACAGATGTCCCGCTAGTTTCACAGATGATCCCAGTAGTTTCACAGATGCCCCAATAGTTTCACATATGTCCCATTAGTTTCACAGATGTCCCCATAGTTTCACCGATGTCCCAATAGTTTCACAGATGTCCCAATAGTTTCACAGATGTCCCAATAATTTCACATATGTCCCAGTAGTTTCACAGATCACCCAGTCGTTTCACAGATGCCCCAATAGTTTCACATATGTCCCATTAGTTTCACAGATGTCCCCATAGTTTCACAGATGTCCCAATAATTTAACAGATGTACCAGTAGTTTCACAGATGTCCCAATACTTTAACAGATGTCCCAAATAGTTTCACAGATGTCCCAATAGTTTCACAGATGTCCCAGAAGATTAACAGATGTCCCAATAGTTTCACAGATGTCCCAATAGTTTCAAAGATGTCCCAGTAGTTTTACAGATGTCCCAGTAGTTTCACATATGTCCCAGTAGTTTCACAGATGCCCCAATATTTTCACATATGTCCCATTAGTTTCACAGATGTCCCCATAGTTTCACAGATGTCCCAATAATTTCACAGATGTACCAGTAGTTTCACAGATGTCCCAATAGTTTCACAGATGTCCCAATAGATTCACATATGTCCCAGTAGTTTTACAGATGTCCCAGTAGATTCACAGATGTCCCAATAGTTCAACAGATGTCCCAGTAGTTTAACATATGTCCCAGTAGTTTCACAGATGTCCCAGTAGGTTAACAGATGTCCCCATAGTTTCACAGATGTCCCAAAAGTTTCACAGATGTCCCAATAGGTTCACATATGTCCCAGTAGTTTCACAGATGCCGCAATAGTTTCACATATGTCCCATTAGTTTCACAGATGTCCCCATAGTTTCACAGATGTCCCAATAATTTCACAGATGTACCAGTAGTTTCACAGATGTCCCAATAGTTTCACAGATGTCCCAATAGTTTCACAGATGTCCCAGAAGTTTTACAGATATTCCAGTAGGTTAACAGATGTCCCCATAGTTTCACAGATGTCCAAATAGTTTCAAAGATGTCCCAGTAGTTTTACAGATGTCCCAGTAGTTTCACAGATGATCCCAGTAGTTTCACAGATGCCCCAATAGTTTCACATATGTCCCATTAGTTGCACAGATGTTCCCATAGTTTCACAGATGTCCCAATAGTTTCACAGATGTCCCAATAGTTTCACAGATGTCCCAATAAGTTCACATATGTCCCACTAGTGTCACAGATCACCCAGTCGTTTCACAGATGCCCCAATAGTTTCACATATGTCCCATTAGTTTCACAGATGTCCCCATAGTTTTACAGATGTCCCAATAATTTAACATGTACCAGTAGTTTCACAGATGTTCCAATAGTTTCACATATGTCCCATTAGTTTCACAGATGTCCCCATAGCTTCACAGATGTCCCAATAGTTTCACAGATGTCCCAATAGTTTCACAGATGTCCCAATAAGTTCACATATGTCCCAGTAGTTTCACAGATCACCCAGTCGTTTCACAGATGCCCCAATAGTTTCACATATGTCCCATTAGTTTCACAGATGTCCCCATAGTATCACAGATGTCCCAATAATTTCACAGATGTACCAGTAGTTTCACAGATGTCCCAATAGTTTCACAGATGTCCCAATAGTTTCACAGATGTCCCAGGAGTTTTACAGATATACCAGTAGGTTAACAGATGTCCCCATAGTTTCACAGATGTCCCAATAGTTTCAAAGATGTCCCAGTAGTTTTACAGATGTCCCAGTAGTTTCACAGATGATCCCAGTAGTTTCACAGATGCCCCAATAGTTTCACATATGTCCCATTAGTTGCACAGATGTCCCCATAGTTTCACAGATGTCCCAATAGTTTCACAGATGTCCCAATAGATTCACAGATGTCCCAATAAGTTCACATATGTCCCACTAGTGTCACAGATCACCCAGTCGTTTCACAGATGCCCCAATAGTTTCACATATGTCCCATTAGTTTCACAGATGTCCCCATAGTTTTACAGATGTCCCAATAATTTAACAGATGTACCAGTAGTTTCACAGATGTCCCAATAGTTTCAAATATGTCCCATTAGTTTCACAGATGTCCCCATAGTTTCACAGATGTCCCAATAGTTTCACAGATGTCCCAATAGTCTCACAGATGTCCCAATAAGTTCACATATGTCCCAGTAGTTTCACAGATCACCCAGTCGTTTCACAGATGCCCCAATAGTTTCGCATATGTCCCATTAGTTTCACAGATGTCCCCATAGTTTCACAGATGTCCCAATAATTTAACAGATGTATCAGTAGTTTCACAGATGTCCCAATAGTTTAACAGATGTCCCAAATAGTTTCACAGATGTCCCAATAGTTTCACAGATTTCCCAGTTGTTTCACAGATGTCTCAATAGTTTCACAGATGTCCCAATAGTTTCACAGATGTCCCAATAGATTCACATATGTCCCAGTAGTTTTACAGATGTCCCAGTAGATTCACAGATGTCCCAATAGTTCAACAGATGTCCCAGTAGTTTAACAGATGTCCCAGTAGTTTCACAGATGTCCCAGTAGGTTAAGAGATGTCCCCATAGTTTCACAGATGTCCCAAAAGTTTCACAGATGTCCCAATAGGTTCACATATGTCCCAGTAGTTTCACAGATGCCCCAATAGTTTCACATATGTCCCATTAGTTTCACAGATGTCCCCATAGTTTCACAGATGTCCCAATAATTTCACAGATGTACCAGTAGTTTCACAGATGTCCCAATAGTTTAACAGATGTCCCAAATAGTTTCACAGATGTCCCAATAGATTCACAGATGTCCCAATAGTTTCACAGATTTCCCAATAGTTTCACAGATGTCCCAATAGTTTCACAGATGTCCCAGAAGTTTTACAGATATTCCAGTATGTTAACAGATGTCCCCATAGTTTCACAGATGTCCCAATAGTTTCAAAGATGTCCCAGTAGTTTTACAGATGTCCCGGTAGTTTCACAGATGATCCCAGTAGATTCACAGATGCCCCAATAGTTTCACAGATGTCCCCATAGTTTCACAGATGTCCCCATAGTTTTACAGATGTCCCAATAATTTAACAGATGTACCAGTAGTTTAACAGATGTCCCAATAGTTTCACAGATGTCTCAATAGTTTCACAGATGTCCCAATAGATTCACATATGTCCCAGTAGTTTTACAGATGTCCCAGTAGATTCACAGATGTCCCAATAGTTCAACAGATGTCCCAGTAGTTTAACAGATGTCCCAGTAGTTTCACAGATGTCCCCATAGTTTCACAGATGTCCCAATAGTTTCACAGATGTCCCAATAGGTTCACATATGTCCCAGTAGTTTCACAGATGCCCCAATAGTTTTACATATGTCCCATTAGTTTCACAGATGTCCCCATAGTTTCACAGATGTCCCAATAATTTCACAGATGTACCAGTAGTTTCACAGATGTCCCAATAGTTTCACAGATGTCCCAATAGTTTCACAGATGTCCCAGAAGTTTTACAGATATTCCAGTAGGTTAACAGATGTCCCCATAGTTTCACAGATGTCCCAATAGTTTCAAAGATGTCCCAGTAGTTTTACAGATGTCCCAGTAGTTTCACAGATGATCCCAGTAGTTTCACAGATGCCCCAATAGTTTCACATATGTCCCATTAGTTGCACAGATGTCCCCATAGTTTCACAGATGTCCCAATAGTTTCACAGATGTCCCAATAGTTTCACAGATGTCCCAATAAGTTCACATATGTCCAACTAGTGTCACAGATCACCCAGTCGTTTCACAGATGCCCCAATAGTTTCACATATGTCCCATTAGTTTCACAGATGTCCCCATAGTTTTACAGATGTCCCAATAATTTAACATGTACCAGTAGTTTCACAGATGTCCCAATAGTTTCACATATGTCCCATTAGTTTCACAGATGTCCCCATAGCTTCACAGATGTCCCAATAGTTTCACAGATGTCCCAATAGTTTCACAGATGTCCCAATAAGTTCACATATATCCCAGTAGTTTCACAGATCACCCAGTCGTTTCACAGATGCCCCAATAGTTTCACATATGTCCCATTAGTTTCACAGATGTCCCCATAGTATCACAGATGTCCCAATAATTTCACAGATGTACCAGTAGTTTCACAGATGTCCCAATAGTTTCACAGATGTCCCAATAGTTTCACAGATGTCCCAGGAGTTTTACAGATATTCCAGTAGGTTAACAGATGTCCCCATAGTTTCACAGATGTCCCAATAGTTTCAAAGATGTCCCAGTAGTTTTACAGATGTCCCAGTAGTTTCACAGATGATCCCAGTAGTTTCACAGATGCCCCAATAGTTTCACATATGTCCCATTAGTTGCACAGATGTCCCCATAGTTTCACAGATGTCCCAATAGTTTCACAGATGTCCCAATAGTTTCACAGATGTCCCAATAAGTTCACATATGTCCCACTAGTGTCACAGATCACCCAGTCGTTTCACAGATGCCCCAATAGTTTCACATATGTCCCATTAGTTTCACAGATGTCCCCATAGTTTTACAGATGTCCCAATAATTTAACAGATGTACCAGTAGTTTCACAGATGTCCCAATATTTTCAAATATGTCCCATTAGTTTCACAGATGTCCCCATAGTTTCACAGATGTCCCAATAGTTTCACAGATGTCCCAATAGTCTCACAGATGTCCCAATAAGTTCACATATGTCCCAGTAGTTTCACAGATCACCAAGTCGTTTCACAGATGCCCCAATAGTTTCGCATATGTCCCATTAGTTTCACAGATGTCCCCATAGTTTCACAGATGTCCCAATAATTTAACAAATGTATCAGTAGTTTCACAGATGTCCCAATAGTTTAACAGATGTCCCAAATAGTTTCACAGATGTCCCAATAGTTTCACAGATTTCCCAGTTGTTTCACAGATGTCTCAATAGTTTCACAGATGTCCCAATAGTTTCACAGATGTCCCAATAGATTCACATATGTCCCAGTAGTTTTACAGATGTCCCAGTAGATTCACAGATGTCCCAATAGTTCAACAGATCTCCCAGTAGTTTAACAGATGTCCCAGTAGTTTCACAGATGTCCCAGTAGGTTAACAGATGTCCCCATAGTTTCACAGATGTCCCAAAAGTTTCACAGATGTCCCAATAGGTTCACATATGTCCCAGTAGTTTCACAGATGCCCCAATAGTTTCACATATGTCCCATTAGTTTCACAGATGTCCCCATAGTTTCACAGATGTCCCAATAATTTCACAGATGTACCAGTAGTTTCACAGATGTCCCAATAGTTTAACAGATGTCCCAAATAGTTTCACAGATGTCCCAATAGATTCACAGATGTCCCAATAGTTTCACAGATTTCCCAATAGTTTCACAGATGTCCCAATAGTTTCACAGATGTCCCAGAAGTTTTACAGATATTCCAGTAGGTTAATAGATGTCCCCATAGTTTCACAGATGTTCCAATAGTTTCAAAGATGTCCCAGTAGTTTTACAGATGTCCCGCTAGTTTCACAGATGATCCCAGTAGTTTCACAGATGCCCCAATAGTTTCACATATGTCCCATTAGTTTCACAGATGTCCCCATAGTTTCACCGATGTCCCAATAGTTTCACAGATGTCCCAATAGTTTCACAGATGTCCCAATAAGTTCACATATGTCCCAGTAGTTTCACAGATCACCCAGTCGTTTCACAGATGCCCCAATAGTTTCACATATGTCCCATTAGTTTCACAGATGTCCCCATAGTTTCACAGATGTCCCAATAATTTAACAGATGTACCAGTAGTTTCACAGATGTCCCAATACTTTAACAGATGTCCCAAATAGTTTCACAGATGTCCCAATAGTTTCACAGATGGCCCAGAAGTTTAACAGATGTCTCAATAGTTTCACAGATGTCCCAATAGTTTCAAAGATGTCCCAGTAGTTTTACAGATGTCCCAGTAGTTTCACATATGTCCCAGTATTTTCACAGATGCCCCAATATTTTCACATATGTCCCATTAGTTTCACAGATGTCCCCATAGTTTCACAGATGTCCCAATAATTTCACAGATGTACCAGTAGTTTCACAGATGTCCCAATAGTTTCACAGATGTCCCAATAGATTCACATATGTCCCAGTAGTTTTACAGATGTCCCAGTAGATTCACAGATGTCCCAATAGTTCAACAGATGTCCCAGTAGTTTAACAGATGTCCCAGTAGTTTCACAGATGTCCCAGTAGGTTAACAGATGTCCCCATAGTTTCACAGATGTCCCAAAAGTTTCACAGATGTCCCAATAGGTTCACATATGTCCCAGTAGTTTCACAGATGCCCCAATAGTTTCACATATGTCCCATTAGTTTCACAGATGTCCCCATAGTTTCACAGATGTCCCAATAATTTCACAGATGTACCAGTAGTTTCACAGATGTCCCAATAGTTTAACAGATATCCCAAATAGTTTCACAGATGTCCCAATAGATTCACAGATGTCCCAATAGTTTCACAGATTTCCCAATAGTTTCACAGATGTCCCAATAGTTTCACAGATGTCCCAGAAGTTTTACAGATATTCCAGTAGGTTAATAGATGTCCCCATAGTTTCACCGATGTCCCAATAGTTTCACAGATGTCCCAATAGTTTCACAGATGTCCCAATAAGTTCACATATGTCCCAGTAGTTTCACAGATCACCCAGTCGTTTCACAGATGCCCCAATAGTTTCACATATGTCCCATTAGTTTCACAGATGTCCCCATAGTTTCACAGATGTCCCAATAATTTAACAGATGTACCAGTAGTTTCACAGATGTCCCAATACTTTAACAGATGTCCCAAATAGTTTCACAGATGTCCCAATAGTTTCACAGATGTCCCAGAAGTTTAACAGATGTCCCAATAGTTTCACAGATGTCCCAATAGTTTCAAAGATGTCCCAGTAGTTTTACAGATGTCCCAGTAGTTTCACATATGTCCCAGTAGTTTCACAGATGCCCCAATATTTTCACATATGTCCCATTAGTTTCACAGATGTCCCCATAGTTTCACAGATGTCCCAATAATTTCACAGATGTACCAGTAGTATCACAGATGTCCCAATAGTTTCACAGATGTCCCAATAGATTCACATATGTCCCAGTAGTTTTACAGATGTCCCAGTAGATTCACAGATGTCCCAATAGTTCAACAGATGTCCCAGTAGTTTAACATATGTCCCAGTAGTTTCACAGATGTCCCAGTAGGTTAACAGATGTCCCCATAGTTTCACAGATGTCCCAAAAGTTTCACAGATGTCCCAATAGGTTCACATATGTCCCAGTAGTTTCACAGATGCCCCAATAGTTTCACATATGTCCCATTAGTTTCACAGATGTCCCCATAGTTTCACAGATGTCCCAATAATTTCACAGATGTACCAGTAGTTTCACAGATGTCCCAATAGTTTCACAGATGTCCCAATAGTTTCACAGATGTCCCAATAGGTTCACATATGTCCCAGTAGTTTCACAGATGCCCCAATAGTTTTACATATGTCCCATTAGTTTCACAGATGTCCCCATAGTTTCACAGATGTCCCAATAATTTCACAGATGTACCAGTAGTTTCACAGATGTCCCAATAGTTTCACAGATGTCCCAATAGTTTCACAGATGTCCCAGAAGTTTTACAGATATTCCAGTAGGTTAACAGATGTCCCCATAGTTTCACAGATGTCCCAATAGTTTCAAAGATGTCCCAGTAGTTTTACAGATGTCCCAGTAGTTTCACAGATGATCCCAGTAGTTTCACAGATGCCCCAATAGTTTCACATATGTCCCATTAGTTGCACAGATGTCCCCATAGTTTCACAGATGTCCCAATAGTTTCACAGATGTCCCAATAGTTTCACAGATGTCCCAATAAGTTCACATATGTCCCACTAGTGTCACAGATCACCCAGTCGTTTCACAGATGCCCCAATAGTTTCACATATGTCCCATTAGTTTCACAGATGTCCCCTTAGTTTTACAGATGTCCCAATAATTTAACATGTACCAGTAGTTTCACAGATGTCCCAATATTTTCACATATGTCCCATTAGTTTCACAGATGTCCCCATAGCTTCACAGATGTCCCAATAGTTTCACAGATGTCCCAATAGTTTCACAGATGTCCCAATAAGTTCACATATATCCCAGTAGTTTCACAGATCACCCAGTCGTTTCACAGATGCCCCAATAGTTTCACATATGTCCCATTAGTTTCACAGATGTCCCCATAGTATCACAGATGTCCCAATAATTTCACAGATGTACCAGCAGTTTCACAGATGTCCCAATAGTTTCACAGATGTCCCAATAGTTTCACAGATGTCCCAGGAGTTTTACAGATATTCCAGTAGGTTAACAGATGTCCCCATAGTTTCACAGATGTCCCAATAGTTTCAAAGATGTCCCAGTAGTTTTACAGATGTCCCAGTAGTTTCACAGATGATCCCAGTAGTTTCACAGATGCCCCAATAGTTTCACATATGTCCCATTAGTTGCACAGATGTCCCCATAGTTTCACAGATGTCCCAATAGTTTCACAGATGTCCCAATAGTTTCACAGATGTCCCAATAAGTTCACATATGTCCCACTAGTGTCACAGATCACCCAGTCGTTTCACAGATGCCCCAATAGTTTCACATATGTCCCATTAGTTTCACAGATGTCCCCATAGTTTTACAGATGTCCCAATAATTTAACAGATGTACCAGTAGTTTCACAGATGTCCCAATATTTTCAAATATGTCCCATTAGTTTCACAGATGTCCCCATAGTTTCACAGATGTCCCAATAGTTTCACAGATGTCCCAATAGTCTCACAGATGTCCCAATAAGTTCACATATGTCCCAGTAGTTTCACAGATCACCAAGTCGTTTCACAGATGCCCCAATAGTTTCGCATATGTCCCATTAGTTTCACAGATGTCCCCATAGTTTCACAGATGTCCCAATAATTTAACAGATGTATCAGTAGTTTCACAGATGTCCCAATAGTTTAACAGATGTCCCAAATAGTTTCACAGATGTCCCAATAGTTTCACAGATTTCCCAGTTGTTTCACAGATGTCTCAATAGTTTCACAGATGTCCCAATAGTTTCACAGATGTCCCAATAGATTCACATATGTCCCAGTAGTTTTACAGATGTCCCAGTAGATTCACAGATGTCCCAATAGTTCAACAGATCTCCCAGTAGTTTAACAGATGTCCCAGTAGTTTCACAGATGTCCCAGTAGGTTAACAGATGTCCCCATAGTTTCACAGATGTCCCAAAAGTTTCACAGATGTCCCAATAGGTTCACATATGTCCCAGTAGTTTCACAGATGCCCCAATAGTTTCACATATGTCCCATTAGTTTCACAGATGTCCCCATAGTTTCACAGATGTCCCAATAATTTCACAGATGTACCAGTAGTTTCACAGATGTCCCAATAGTTTAACAGATGTCCCAAATAGTTTCACAGATGTCCCAATAGATTCACAGATGTCCCAATAGTTTCACAGATTTCCCAATAGTTTCACAGATGTCCCAATAGTTTCACAGATGTCCCAGAAGTTTTACAGATATTCCAGTAGGTTAATAGATGTCCCCATAGTTTCACAGATGTTCCAATAGTTTAAAAGATGTCCCAGTAGTTTTACAGATGTCCCGCTAGTTTCACAGATGATCCCAGTAGTTTCACAGATGCCCCAATAGTTTCACATATGTCCCATTAGTTTCACAGATGTCCCCATAGTTTCACCGATGTCCCAATAGTTTCACAGATGTCCCAATAGTTTCACAGATGTCCCAATAAGTTCACATATGTCCCAGTAGTTTCACAGATCACCCAGTCGTTTCACAGATGCCCCAATAGTTTCACATATGTCCCATTAGTTTCACAGATGTCCCCATAGTTTCACAGATGTCCCAATAATTTAACAGATGTACCAGTAGTTTCACAGATGTCCCAATACTTTAACAGATGTCCCAAATAGTTTCACAGATGTCCCAATAGTTTCACAGATGTCCCAGAAGTTTAACAGATGTCTCAATAGTTTCACAGATGTCCCAATAGTTTCAAAGATGTCCCAGTAGTTTTACAGATGTCCCAGTAGTTTCACATATGTCCCAGTAGTTTCACAGATGCCCCAATATTTTCACATATGTCCCATTAGTTTCACAGATGTCCCCATAGTTTCACAGATGTCCCAATAATTTCACAGATGTACCAGTAGTTTCACAGATGTCCCAATAGTTTCACAGATGTCCCAATAGATTCACATATGTCCCAGTAGTTTTACAGATGTCCCAGTAGATTCACAGATGTCCCAATAGTTCAACAGATGTCCCAGTAGTTTAACAGATGTCCCAGTAGTTTCACAGATGTCCCAGTAGGTTAACAGATGTCCCCATAGTTTCACAGATGTCCCAAAAGTTTCACAGATGTCCCAATAGGTTCACATATGTCCCAGTAGTTTCACAGATGCCCCAATAGTTTCACATATGTCCCATTAGTTTCACAGATGTCCCCATAGTTTCACAGATGTCCCAATAATTTCACAGATGTACCAGTAGTTTCACAGATGTCCCAATAGTTTAACAGATATCCCAAATAGTTTCACAGATGTCCCAATAGATTCACAGATGTCCCAATAGTTTCACAGATTTCCCAATAGTTTCACAGATGTCCCAATAGTTTCACAGATGTCCCAGAAGTTTTACAGATATTCCAGTAGGTTAATAGATGTCCCCATAGTTTCACCGATGTCCCAATAGTTTCACAGATGTCCCAATAGTTTCACAGATGTCCCAATAAGTTCACATATGTCCCAGTAGTTTCACAGATCACCCAGTCGTTTCACAGATGCCCCAATAGTTTCACATATGTCCCATTAGTTTCACAGATGTCCCCATAGTTTCACAGATGTCCCAATAATTTAACAGATGTACCAGTAGTTTCACAGATGTCCCAATACTTTAACAGATGTCCCAAATAGTTTCACAGATGTCCCAATAGTTTCACAGATGTCCCAGAAGTTTAACAGATGTCCCAATAGTTTCACAGATGTCCCAATAGTTTCAAAGATGTCCCAGTAGTTTTACAGATGTCCCAGTAGTTTCACATATGTCCCAGTAGTTTCACAGATGCCCCAATATTTTCACATATGTCCCATTAGTTTCACAGATGTCCCCATAGTTTCACAGATGTCCCAATAATTTCACAGATGTACCAGTAGTATCACAGATGTCCCAATAGTTTCACAGATGTCCCAATAGATTCACATATGTCCCAGTAGTTTTACAGATGTCCCAGTAGATTCACAGATGTCCCAATAGTTCAACAGATGTCCCAGTAGTTTAACATATGTCCCAGTAGTTTCACAGATGTCCCAGTAGGTTAACAGATGTCCCCATAGTTTCACAGATGTCCCAAAAGTTTCACAGATGTCCCAATAGGTTCACATATGTCCCAGTAGTTTCACAGATGCCCCAATAGTTTCACATATGTCCCATTAGTTTCACAGATGTCCCCATAGTTTCACAGATGTCCCAATAATTTCACAGATGTACCAGTAGTTTCACAGATGTCCCAATAGTTTCACAGATGTCCCAATAGTTTCACAGATGTCCCAGAAGTTTTACAGATATTCCAGTAGGTTAACAGATGTCCCCATAGTTTCACAGATGTCCCAATAGTTTCAAAGATGTCCCAGTAGTTTTACAGATGTCCCAGTAGTTTCACAGATGATCCCAGTAGTTTCACAGATGCCCCAATAGTTTCACATATGTCCCATTAGTTGCACAGATGTTCCCATAGTTTCACAGATGTCCCAATAGTTTCACAGATGTCCCAATAGTTTCACAGATGTCCCAATAAGTTCACATATGTCCCACTAGTGTCACAGATCACCCAGTCGTTTCACAGATGCCCCAATAGTTTCACATATGTCCCATTAGTTTCACAGATGTCCCCATAGTTTTACAGATGTCCCAATAATTTAACATGTACCAGTAGTTTCACAGATGTCCCAATAGTTTCACATATGTCCCATTAGTTTCACAGATGTCCCCATAGCTTCACAGATGTCCCAATAGTTTCACAGATGTCCCAATAGTTTCACAGATGTCCCAATAAGTTCACATATGTCCCAGTAGTTTCACAGATCACCCAGTCGTTTCACAGATGCCCCAATAGTTTCACATATGTCCCAAAAGTTTCACAGATGTCCCAATAGGTTCACATATGTCCCAGTAGTTTCACAGATGCCCCAATAGTTTCACATATGTCCCATTAGTTTCACAGATGTCCCCATAGTTTCACAGATGTCCCAATAATTTCACAGATGTACCAGTAGTTTCACAGATGTCCCAATAGTTTCACAGATGTCCCAATAGTTTCACAGATGTCCCAGAAGTTTTACAGATATTCCAGTAGGTTAACAGATGTCCCCATAGTTTCACAGATGTCCCAATAGTTTCAAAGATGTCCCAGTAGTTTTACAGATGTCCCAGTAGTTTCACAGATGATCCCAGTAGTTTCACAGATGCCCCAATAGTTTCACATATGTCCCATTAGTTGCACAGATGTTCCCATAGTTTCACAGATGTCCCAATAGTTTCACAGATGTCCCAATAGTTTCACAGATGTCCCAATAAGTTCACATATGTCCCACTAGTGTCACAGATCACCCAGTCGTTTCACAGATGCCCCAATAGTTTCACATATGTCCCATTAGTTTCACAGATGTCCCCATAGTTTTACAGATGTCCCAATAATTTAACATGTACCAGTAGTTTCACAGATGTCCCAATAGTTTCACATATGTCCCATTAGTTTCACAGATGTCCCCATAGCTTCACAGATGTCCCAATAGTTTCACAGATGTCCCAATAGTTTCACAGATGTCCCAATAAGTTCACATATGTCCCAGTAGTTTCACAGATCACCCAGTCGTTTCACAGATGCCCCAATAGTTTCACATATGTCCCATTAGTTTCACAGATGTCCCCATAGTATCACAGATGTCCCAATAATTTCACAGATGTACCAGTAGTTTCACAGATGTCCCAATAGTTTCACAGATGTCCCAATAGTTTCACAGATGTCCCAGGAGTTTTACAGATATTCCAGTAGGTTAACAGATGTCCCCATAGTTTCACAGATGTCCCAATAGTTTCAAAGATGTCCCAGTAGTTTTACAGATGTCCCAGTAGTTTCACAGATGATCCCAGTAGTTTCACAGATGCCCCAATAGTTTCACATATGTCCCATTAGTTGCACAGATGTCCCCATAGTTTCACAGATGTCCCAATAGTTTCACAGATGTCCCAATAGTTTCACAGATGTCCCAATAAGTTCACATATGTCCCACTAGTGTCACAGATCACCCAGTCGTTTCACAGATGCCCCAATAGTTTCACATATGTCCCATTAGTTTCACAGATGTCCCCATAGTTTTACAGATGTCCCAATAATTTAACAGATGTACCAGTAGTTTCACAGATGTCCCAATAGTTTCAAATATGTCCCATTAGTTTCACAGATGTCCCCATAGTTTCACAGATGTCCCAATAGTTTCACAGATGTCCCAATAGTCTCACAGATGTCCCAATAAGTTCACATATGTCCCAGTAGTTTCACAGATCACCAAGTCGTTTCACAGATGCCCCAATAGTTTCGCATATGTCCCATTAGTTTCACAGATGTCCCCATAGTTTCACAGATGTCCCAATAATTTAACAGATGTATCAGTAGTTTCACAGATGTCCCAATAGTTTAACAGATGTCCCAAATAGTTTCACAGATGTCCCAATAGTTTCACAGATTTCCCAGTTGTTTCACAGATGTCTCAATAGTTTCACAGATGTCCCAATAGTTTCACAGATGTCCCAATAGATTCACATATGTCCCAGTAGTTTTACAGATGTCCCAGTAGATTCACAGATGTCCCAATAGTTCAACAGATCTCCCAGTAGTTTAACAGATGTCCCAGTAGTTTCACAGATGTCCCAGTAGGTTAACAGATGTCCCCATAGTTTCACAGATGTCCCAAAAGTTTCACAGATGTCCCAATAGGTTCACATATGTCCCAGTAGTTTCACAGATGCCCCAATAGTTTCACATATGTCCCATTAGTTTCACAGATGTCCCCATAGTTTCACAGATGTCCCAATAATTTCACAGATGTACCAGTAGTTTCACAGATGTCCCAATAGTTTAACAGATGTCCCAAATAGTTTCACAGATGTCCCAATAGATTCACAGATGTCCCAATAGTTTCACAGATTTCCCAATAGTTTCACAGATGTCCCAATAGTTTCACAGATGTCCCAGAAGTTTTACAGATATTCCAGTAGGTTAATAGATGTCCCCATAGTTTCACAGATGTTCCAATAGTTTAAAAGATGTCCCAGTAGTTTTACAGATGTCCCGCTAGTTTCACAGATGATCCCAGTAGTTTCACAGATGCCCCAATAGTTTCACATATGTCCCATTAGTTTCACAGATGTCCCCATAGTTTCACCGATGTCCCAATAGTTTCACAGATGTCCCAATAGTTTCACAGATGTCCCAATAAGTTCACATATGTCCCAGTAGTTTCACAGATCACCCAGTCGTTTCACAGATGCCCCAATAGTTTCACATATGTCCCATTAGTTTCACAGATGTCCCCATAGTTTCACAGATGTCCCAATAATTTAACAGATGTACCAGTAGTTTCACAGATGTCCCAATACTTTAACAGATGTCCCAAATAGTTTCACAGATGTCCCAATAGTTTCACAGATGTCCCAGAAGTTTAACAGATGTCTCAATAGTTTCACAGATGTCCCAATAGTTTCAAAGATGTCCCAGTAGTTTTACAGATGTCCCAGTAGTTTCACATATGTCCCAGTAGTTTCACAGATGCCCCAATATTTTCACATATGTCCCATTAGTTTCACAGATGTCCCCATAGTTTCACAGATGTCCCAATAATTTCACAGATGTACCAGTAGTTTCACAGATGTCCCAATAGTTTCACAGATGTCCCAATAGATTCACATATGTCCCAGTAGTTTTACAGATGTCCCAGTAGATTCACAGATGTCCCAATAGTTCAACAGATGTCCCAGTAGTTTAACAGATGTCCCAGTAGTTTCACAGATGTCCCAGTAGGTTAACAGATGTCCCCATAGTTTCACAGATGTCCCAAAAGTTTCACAGATGTCCCAATAGGTTCACATATGTCCCAGTAGTTTCACAGATGCCCCAATAGTTTCACATATGTCCCATTAGTTTCACAGATGTCCCCATAGTTTCACAGATGTCCCAATAATTTCACAGATGTACCAGTAGTTTCACAGATGTCCCAATAGTTTAACAGATATCCCAAATAGTTTCACAGATGTCCCAATAGATTCACAGATGTCCCAATAGTTTCACAGATTTCCCAATAGTTTCACAGATGTCCCAATAGTTTCACAGATGTCCCAGAAGTTTTACAGATATTCCAGTAGGTTAATAGATGTCCCCATAGTTTCACCGATGTCCCAATAGTTTCACAGATGTCCCAATAGTTTCACAGATGTCCCAATAAGTTCACATATGTCCCAGTAGTTTCACAGATCACCCAGTCGTTTCACAGATGCCCCAATAGTTTCACATATGTCCCATTAGTTTCACAGATGTCCCCATAGTTTCACAGATGTCCCAATAATTTAACAGATGTACCAGTAGTTTCACAGATGTCCCAATACTTTAACAGATGTCCCAAATAGTTTCACAGATGTCCCAATAGTTTCACAGATGTCCCAGAAGTTTAACAGATGTCCCAATAGTTTCACAGATGTCCCAATAGTTTCAAAGATGTCCCAGTAGTTTTACAGATGTCCCAGTAGTTTCACATATGTCCCAGTAGTTTCACAGATGCCCCAATATTTTCACATATGTCCCATTAGTTTCACAGATGTCCCCATAGTTTCACAGATGTCCCAATAATTTCACAGATGTACCAGTAGTATCACAGATGTCCCAATAGTTTCACAGATGTCCCAATAGATTCACATATGTCCCAGTAGTTTTACAGATGTCCCAGTAGATTCACAGATGTCCCAATAGTTCAACAGATGTCCCAGTAGTTTAACATATGTCCCAGTAGTTTCACAGATGTCCCAGTAGGTTAACAGATGTCCCCATAGTTTCACAGATGTCCCAAAAGTTTCACAGATGTCCCAATAGGTTCACATATGTCCCAGTAGTTTCACAGATGCCCCAATAGTTTCACATATGTCCCATTAGTTTCACAGATGTCCCCATAGTTTCACAGATGTCCCAATAATTTCACAGATGTACCAGTAGTTTCACAGATGTCCCAATAGTTTCACAGATGTCCCAATAGTTTCACAGATGTCCCAGAAGTTTTACAGATATTCCAGTAGGTTAACAGATGTCCCCATAGTTTCACAGATGTCCCAATAGTTTCAAAGATGTCCCAGTAGTTTTACAGATGTCCCAGTAGTTTCACAGATGATCCCAGTAGTTTCACAGATGCCCCAATAGTTTCACATATGTCCCATTAGTTGCACAGATGTTCCCATAGTTTCACAGATGTCCCAATAGTTTCACAGATGTCCCAATAGTTTCACAGATGTCCCAATAAGTTCACATATGTCCCACTAGTGTCACAGATCACCCAGTCGTTTCACAGATGCCCCAATAGTTTCACATATGTCCCATTAGTTTCACAGATGTCCCCATAGTTTTACAGATGTCCCAATAATTTAACATGTACCAGTAGTTTCACAGATGTCCCAATAGTTTCACATATGTCCCATTAGTTTCACAGATGTCCCCATAGCTTCACAGATGTCCCAATAGTTTCACAGATGTCCCAATAGTTTCACAGATGTCCCAATAAGTTCACATATGTCCCAGTAGTTTCACAGATCACCCAGTCGTTTCACAGATGCCCCAATAGTTTCACATATGTCCCAAAAGTTTCACAGATGTCCCAATAGGTTCACATATGTCCCAGTAGTTTCACAGATGCCCCAATAGTTTCACATATGTCCCATTAGTTTCACAGATGTCCCCATAGTTTCACAGATGTCCCAATAATTTCACAGATGTACCAGTAGTTTCACAGATGTCCCAATAGTTTCACAGATGTCCCAATAGTTTCACAGATGTCCCAGAAGTTTTACAGATATTCCAGTAGGTTAACAGATGTCCCCATAGTTTCACAGATGTCCCAATAGTTTCAAAGATGTCCCAGTAGTTTTACAGATGTCCCAGTAGTTTCACAGATGATCCCAGTAGTTTCACAGATGCCCCAATAGTTTCACATATGTCCCATTAGTTGCACAGATGTTCCCATAGTTTCACAGATGTCCCAATAGTTTCACAGATGTCCCAATAGTTTCACAGATGTCCCAATAAGTTCACATATGTCCCACTAGTGTCACAGATCACCCAGTCGTTTCACAGATGCCCCAATAGTTTCACATATGTCCCATTAGTTTCACAGATGTCCCCATAGTTTTACAGATGTCCCAATAATTTAACATGTACCAGTAGTTTCACAGATGTCCCAATAGTTTCACATATGTCCCATTAGTTTCACAGATGTCCCCATAGCTTCACAGATGTCCCAATAGTTTCACAGATGTCCCAATAGTTTCACAGATGTCCCAATAAGTTCACATATGTCCCAGTAGTTTCACAGATCACCCAGTCGTTTCACAGATGCCCCAATAGTTTCACATATGTCCCATTAGTTTCACAGATGTCCCCATAGTATCACAGATGTCCCAATAATTTCACAGATGTACCAGTAGTTTCACAGATGTCCCAATAGTTTCACAGATGTCCCAATAGTTTCACAGATGTCCCAGGAGTTTTACAGATATTCCAGTAGGTTAACAGATGTCCCCATAGTTTCACAGATGTCCCAATAGTTTCAAAGATGTCCCAGTAGTTTTACAGATGTCCCAGTAGTTTCACAGATGATCCCAGTAGTTTCACAGATGCCCCAATAGTTTCACATATGTCCCATTAGTTGCACAGATGTCCCCATAGTTTCACAGATGTCCCAATAGTTTCACAGATGTCCCAATAGTTTCACAGATGTCCCAATAAGTTCACATATGTCCCACTAGTGTCACAGATCACCCAGTCGTTTCACAGATGCCCCAATAGTTTCACATATGTCCCATTAGTTTCACAGATGTCCCCATAGTTTTACAGATGTCCCAATAATTTAACAGATGTACCAGTAGTTTCACAGATGTCCCAATAGTTTCAAATATGTCCCATTAGTTTCACAGATGTCCCCATAGTTTCACAGATGTCCCAATAGTTTCACAGATGTCCCAATAGTCTCACAGATGTCCCAATAAGTTCACATATGTCCCAGTAGTTTCACAGATCACCCAGTCGTTTCACAGATGCCCCAATAGTTTCGCATATGTCCCATTAGTTTCACAGATGTCCCCATAGTTTCACAGATGTCCCAATAATTTAACAGATGTATCAGTAGTTTCACAGATGTCCCAATAGTTTAACAGATGTCCCAAATAGTTTCACAGATGTCCCAATAGTTTCACAGATTTCCCAGTTGTTTCACAGATGTCTCAATAGTTTCACAGATGTCCCAATAGTTTCACAGATGTCCCAATAGATTCACATATGTCCCAGTAGTTTTACAGATGTCCCAGTAGATTCACAGATGTCCCAATAGTTCAACAGATCTCCCAGTAGTTTAACAGATGTCCCAGTAGTTTCACAGATGTCCCAGTAGGTTAACAGATGTCCCCATAGTTTCACAGATGTCCCAAAAGTTTCACAGATGTCCCAATAGGTTCACATATGTCCCAGTAGTTTCACAGATGCCCCAATAGTTTCACATATGTCCCATTAGTTTCACAGATGTCCCCATAGTTTCACAGATGTCCCAATAATTTCACAGATGTACCAGTAGTTTCACAGATGTCCCAATATTTTAACAGATGTCCCAAATAGTTTCACAGATGTCCCAATAGATTCACAGATGTCCCAATAGTTTCACAGATTTCCCAATAGTTTCACAGATGTCCCAATAGTTTCACAGATGTCCCAGAAGTTTTACAGATATTCCAGTAGGTTAATAGATGTCCCCATAGTTTCACAGATGTTCCAATAGTTTCAAAGATGTCCCAGTAGTTTTACAGATGTCCCGCTAGTTTCACAGATGATCCCAGTAGTTTCACAGATGCCCCAATAGTTTCACATATGTCCCATTAGTTTCACAGATGTCCCCATAGTTTCACCGATGTCCCAGTAGTTTCACAGATGTCCCAATAGTTTCACAGATGTCCCAATAAGTTCACATATGTCCCAGTAGTTTCACAGATCACCCAGTCGTTTCACAGATGCCCCAATAGTTTCACATATGTCCCATTAGTTTCACAGATGTCCCCATAGTTTCACAGATGTCCCAATAATTTAACAGATGTACCAGTAGTTTCACAGATGTCCCAATACTTTAACAGATGTCCCAAATAGTTTCACAGATGTCCCAATAGTTTCACAGATGTCCCAGAAGTTTAACAGATGTCTCAATAGTTTCACATATGTCCCAATAGTTTCAAAGATGTCCCAGTAGTTTTACAGATGTCCCAGTAGTTTCACATATGTCCCAGTAGTTTCACAGATGCCCCAATATTTTCACATATGTCCCATTAGTTTCACAGATGTCCCCATAGTTTCACAGATGTCCCAATAATTTCACAGATGTACCAGTAGTTTCACAGATGTCCCAATAGTTTCACAGATGTCCCAATAGATTCACATATGTCCCAGTAGTTTTACAGATGTCCCAGTAGATTCACAGATGTCCCAATAGTTCAACAGATGTCCCAGTAGTTTAACAGATGTCCCAGTAGTTTCACAGATGTCCCAGTAGGTTAACAGATGTCCCCATAGTTTCACAGATGTCCCAAAAGTTTCACAGATGTCCCAATAGGTTCACATATGTCCCAGTAGTTTCACAGATGCCCCAATAGTTTCACATATGTCCCATTAGTTTCACAGATGTCCCCATAGTTTCACAGATGTCCCAATAATTTCACAGATGTACCAGTAGTTTCACAGATGTCCCAATAGTTTAACAGATGTCCCAAATAGTTTCACAGATGTCCCAATAGATTCACAGATGTCCCAATAGTTTCACAGATTTCCCAATAGTTTCACAGATGTCCCAATAGTTTCACAGATGTCCCAGAAGTTTTACAGATATTCCAGTAGGTTAATAGATGTCCCCATAGTTTCACAGATGTTCCAATAGTTTCAAAGATGTCCCAGTAGTTTTACAGATGTCCCGCTAGTTTCACAGATGATCCCAGTAGTTTCACAGATGCCCCAATAGTTTCACATATGTCCCATTAGTTTCACAGATGTCCCCATAGTTTCACCGATGTCCCAATAGTTTCACAGATGTCCCAATAGTTTCACAGATGTCCCAATAAGTTCACATATGTCCCAGTAGTTTCACAGATCACCCAGTCGTTTCACAGATGCCCCAATAGTTTCACATATGTCCCATTAGTTTCACAGATGTCCCCATAGTTTCACAGATGTCACAATAATTTAACAGATGTACCAGTAGTTTCACAGATGTCCCAATACTTTAACAGATGTCCCAAATAGTTTCACAGATGTCCCAATAGTTTCACAGATGTCCCAGAAGTTTAACAGATGTCCCAATAGTTTCACAGATGTCCCAATAGTTTCAAAGATGTCCCAGTAGTTTTACAGATGTCCCAGTAGTTTCACATATGTCCCAGTAGTTTCACAGATGCCCCAATATTTTCACATATGTCCCATTAGTTTCACAGATGTCCCCATAGTTTCACAGATGTCCCAATAATTTTACAGATGTACCAGTAGTTTCACAGATGTCCCAATAGTTTCACAGATGTCCCAATAATTTCACAGATGTCCCAGAAGTTTTACAGATATTCCAGTAGGTTAACAGATGTCCCCATAGTTTCACAGATGTCCCAATAGTTTCAAAGATGTCCCAGTAGTTTTACAGATGTCCCAGTAGTTTCACAGATGATCCCAGTAGTTTCACAGATGCCCCAATAGTTTCACATATGTCCCATTAGTTGCACAGATGTCCCCATAGTTTCACAGATGTCCCAATAGTTTCACAGATGTCCCCATAGTTTCACAGATGTCCCAATAATTTCACAGATGTACCAGTAGTTTCACAGATGTCCCAATAGTTTAACAGATGTCCCAAATAGTTTCACAGATGTCCCAATAGATTCACAGATGTCCCAATAGTTTCACAGATTTCCCAATAGTTTCACAGATGTCCCAATAGTTTCACAGATGTCCCAGAAGTTTTACAGATATTCCAGTAGGTTAATAGATGTCCCCATAGTTTCACAGATGTTCCAATAGTTTCAAAGATGTCCCAGTAGTTTTACAGATGTCCCGCTAGTTTCACAGATGATCCCAGTAGTTTCACAGATGCCCCAATAGTTTCACATATGTCCCATTAGTTTCACAGATGTCCCCATAGTTTCACCGATGTCCCAATAGTTTCACAGATGTCCCAATAGTTTCACAGATGTCCCAATAATTTAACAGATGTACCAGTAGTTTCACAGATGTCCCCATAGTTTCACAGATGTCCCAATAATTTAACAGATGTACCAGTAGTTTCACAGATGTCCCAATACTTTAACAGATGTCCCAAATAGTTTCACAGATGTCCCAATAGTTTCACAGATGTCCCAGAAGTTTAACAGATGTCCCAATAAATTTTGATTTAAAGCTTTCGTGACTGCAGTAATTCATATTCTTAGTTTTTTCGGTAAAGTCACGTTGAAGAGAAACAACAAAATAACAAAATATATATAAAACAATAAAAATTCTCACGACGTTTCGACCATAACTCAAACGGTCATCATCAGGTGTGTCGGTTTGCATAAATTTATTTTTATATAAATAAATAAATAAATAAATATGTCCCAATAATTTCACAGATGTCCCAGAAGTTTTACAGATATTCCAGTAGGTTAACAGATGTCCCCATAGTTTCACAGATGTCCCAATAGTTTCAAAGATGTCCCAGTAGTTTTACAGATGTCCCAGTAGTTTCAAAGATGATCCCAGTAGTTTCACAGATGCCCCAATAGTTTCACATATGTCCCATTAGTTGCACAGATGTCCCCATAGTTTCACAGATGTCCCAATAGTTTCACAGATTTCCCAATAGTTTCACAGATGTCCCAATAAGTTCACATATGTCCCACTAGTGTCACAGATCACCCAGTCGTTTCACAGATGCCCCAATAGTTTCACATATGTCCCATTAGTTTCAGATGTCCCCATAGTTTTACAGATGTCCCAATAATTTAACAGATGTACCAGTAGTTTCACAGATGCCCCAATAGTTTCACATATGTCCCATTAGTTTCACAGATGTCCCCATAGTTTCACCGATGTCCCAATAGTTTCACAGATGTCCCAATAGTTTCACAGATGTCCCAATAAGTTCACATATGTCCCAGTAGTTTCACAGATCACCCAGTCGTTTCACAGATGCCCCAATAGTTTCACATATGTCCCATTAGTTTCACAGATGTCCCCATAGTTTCACAGATGTCACAATAATTTAACAGATGTACCAGTAGTTTCACAGATGTCCCAATACTTTAACAGATGACCCAAATAGTTTCACAGATGTCCCAATAGTTTCACAGATGTCCCAGAAGTTTAACAGATGTCCCAATAGTTTCACAGATGTCCCAATAGTTTCAAAGATGTCCCAGTAGTTTTACAGATGTCCCAGTAGTTTCACATATGTCCCAGTAGTTTCACAGATGCCCCAATATTTTCACATATGTCCCATTAGTTTCACAGATGTCCCCATAGTTTCACAGATGTCCCAATAATTTTACAGATGTACCAGTAGTTTCACAGATGTCCCAATAGTTTCACAGATGTCCCAATAATTTCACAGATGTCCCAGAAGTTTTACAGATATTCCAGTAGGTTAACAGATGTCCCCATAGTTTCACAGATGTCCCAATAGTTTCAAAGATGTCCCAGTAGTTTTACAGATGTCCCAGTAGTTTCACAGATGATCCCAGTAGTTTCACAGATGCCCCAATAGTTTCACATATGTCCCATTAGTTGCACAGATGTCCCCATAGTTTCACAGATGTCCCAATAGTTTCACAGATGTCCCCATAGTTTCACAGATGTCCCAATAATTTCACAGATGTACCAGTAGTTTCACAGATGTCCCAATAGTTTAACAGATGTCCCAAATAGTTTCACAGATGTCCCAATAGATTCACAGATGTCCCAATAGTTTCACAGATTTCCCAATAGTTTCACAGATGTCCCAATAGTTTCACAGATGTCCCAGAAGTTTTACAGATATTCCAGTAGGTTAATAGATGTCCCCATAGTTTCACAGATGTTCCAATAGTTTCAAAGATGTCCCAGTAGTTTTACAGATGTCCCGCTAGTTTCACAGATGATCCCAGTAGTTTCACAGATGCCCCAATAGTTTCACATATGTCCCATTAGTTTCACAGATGTCCCCATAGTTTCACCGATGTCCCAATAGTTTCACAGATGTCCCAATAGTTTCACAGATGTCCCAATAATTTAACAGATGTACCAGTAGTTTCACAGATGTCCCCATAGTTTCACAGATGTCCCAATAATTTAACAGATGTACCAGTAGTTTCACAGATGTCCCAATACTTTAACAGATGTCCCAAATAGTTTCACAGATGTCCCAATAGTTTCACAGATGTCCCAGAAGTTTAACAGATGTCCCAATAAATTTTGATTTAAAGCTTTCGTGACTGCAGTAATTCATATTCTTAGTTTTTTCGGTAAAGTCACGTTGAAGAGAAACAACAAAATAACAAAATATATATAAAACAATAAAAATTCTCACGACGTTTCGACCATAACTCAAACGGTCATCATCAGGTGTGTCGGTTTGCATAAATTTAGTTTTATATAAATAAATAAATAAATAAATATGTCCCAATAATTTCACAGATGTCCCAGAAGTTTTACAGATATTCCAGTAGGTTAACAGATGTCCCCATAGTTTCACAGATGTCCCAATAGTTTCAAAGATGTCCCAGTAGTTTTACAGATGTCCCAGTAGTTTCAAAGATGATCCCAGTAGTTTCACAGATGCCCCAATAGTTTCACATATGTCCCATTAGTTGCACAGATGTCCCCATAGTTTCACAGATGTCCCAATAGTTTCACAGATTTCCCAATAGTTTCACAGATGTCCCAATAAGTTCACATATGTCCCACTAGTGTCACAGATCACCCAGTCGTTTCACAGATGCCCCAATAGTTTCACATATGTCCCATTAGTTTCAGATGTCCCCATAGTTTTACAGATGTCCCAATAATTTAACAGATGTACCAGTAGTTTCACAGATGTCCCAATAGTTTCACATATGTCCCATTAGTTTCACAGATGTCCCCATAGCTTCACAGATGTCCCAATAGTTTCACAGATGTCACAATAGTTTCACAGATGTCCCAATAAGTTCACATATGTCCCAGTAGTTTCACAGATCACCCAGTCGTTTCACAGATGCCCCAATAGTTTCACATATGTCCCATTAGTTTCACAGATGTCCCCATAGTTTCACAAATGTCCTAATAATTTCACAGATGTACCAGTAGTTTCACAGATGTCCCAATAGTTTCTCAGATGTCCCAATAGTTTCACAGATGTCACAGGAGTTTTACAGATATTCCAGTAGGTTAACAGATGTCCCCATAGTTTCACAGATGTCCCAATAGTTTCAAAGATGTCCCAGTAGTTTTACAGATGTCCCAGTAGTTTCACAGATGATCCCAGTAGTTTCACAGATGCCCCAATAGTTTCACATATGTCCCATTAGTTGCACAGATGTCCCCATAGTTTCACAGATGTCCCAATAGTTTCACAGATGTCCCAATAGTTTCACAGATGTCCCAATAAGTTCACATATGTCCCAGTAGTTTCACAGATCACCCATTCGTTTCACAGATGCCCCAATAGTTTCACATATGTCCCATTAGTTTCACAGATGTCCCCATAGTTTCACAGATGTCCCAATAATTTAACAGATGTACCAGTAGTTTCACAGATGTCCCAATACTTTAACAGATGTCCCAAATAGTTTCACAGATGTCCCAATAGTTTCACAGATGTCCCAGAAGTTTAACAGATGTCCCAATAGTTTCACAGATGTCCCAATAGTTTCAAAGATGTCCCAGTAGTTTCACATATGTCCCAGTAGTTTCACAGATGCCCCAATATTTTCACATATGTCCCATTAGTTTCACAGATGTCCCCATAGTTTCACAGATGTCCCAATAATTTCACAGATGTACCAGTAGTTTCACAGATGTCCCAATAGTTTCACAGATGTCCCAATAGATTCACATATGTCCCAGTAGTTTTACAGATGTCCCAGTAGATTCACAGATGTCCCAATAGTTCAACAGATGTCCCAGTAGTTTAACAGATGTCCCAGTAGTTTCACAGATGTCCCAGTAGGTTAACAGATGTCCCCATAGTTTCACAGATGTCCCAAAAGTTTCACAGATGTCCCAATAGGTTCACATATGTCCCAGTAGTTTCACAGATGCCCCAATAGTTTCACATATGTCCCATTAGTTTCACAGATGTCCCCATAGTTTCACAGATGTCCCAATAATTTCACAGATGTACCAGTAGTTTCACAGATGTCCCAATAGTTTAACAGATGTCCCAAATAGTTTCACAGATGTCCCAATAGATTCACAGATGTCCCAATAGTTTCACAGATTTCCCAATAGTTTCACAGATGTCCCAATAGTTTCACAGATGTCCCAGAAGTTTTACAGATATTCCAGTAGGTTAATAGATGTCCCCATAGTTTCACAGATGTTCCAATAGTTTAAAAGATGTCCCAGTAGTTTTACAGATGTCCCGCTAGTTTCACAGATGATCCCAGTAGTTTCACAGATGCCCCAATAGTTTCACATATGTCCCATTAGTTTCACAGATGTCCCCATAGTTTCACCGATGTCCCAATAGTTTCACAGATGTCCCAATAGTTTCACAGATGTCCCAATAAGTTCACATATGTCCCAGTAGTTTCACAGATCACCCAGTCGTTTCACAGATGCCCCAATAGTTTCACATATGTCCCATTAGTTTCACAGATGTCCCCATAGTTTCACAGATGTCCCAATAATTTAACAGATGTACCAGTAGTTTCACAGATGTCCCAATACTTTAACAGATGTCCCAAATAGTTTCACAGATGTCCCAATAGTTTCACAGATGTCCCAGAAGTTTAACAGATGTCCCAATAAATTTTGATTTAAAGCTTTCGTGACTGCAGTAATTCATATTCTTAGTTTTTTCGGTAAAGTCACGTTGAAGAGAAACAACAAAATAACAAAATATATATAAAACAATAAAAATTCTCACGACGTTTCGACCATAACTCAAACGGTCATCATCAGGTGTGTCGGTTTGCATAAATTTATTTTTATATAAATAAATAAATAAATAAATATGTCCCAATAATTTCACAGATGTCCCAGAAGTTTTACAGATATTCCAGTAGGTTAACAGATGTCCCCATAGTTTCACAGATGTCCCAATAGTTTCAAAGATGTCCCAGTAGTTTTACAGATGTCCCAGTAGTTTCAAAGATGATCCCAGTAGTTTCACAGATGCCCCAATAGTTTCACATATGTCCCATTAGTTGCACAGATGTCCCCATAGTTTCACAGATGTCCCAATAGTTTCACAGATTTCCCAATAGTTTCACAGATGTCCCAATAAGTTCACATATGTCCCACTAGTGTCACAGATCACCCAGTCGTTTCACAGATGCCCCAATAGTTTCACATATGTCCCATTAGTTTCAGATGTCCCCATAGTTTTACAGATGTCCCAATAATTTAACAGATGTACCAGTAGTTTCACAGATGTCCCAATAGTTTCACATATGTCCCATTAGTTTCACAGATGTCCCCATAGCTTCACAGATGTCCCAATAGTTTCACAGATGTCACAATAGTTTCACAGATGTCCCAATAAGTTCACATATGTCCCAGTAGTTTCACAGATCACCCAGTCGTTTCACAGATGCCCCAATAGTTTCACATATGTCCCATTAGTTTCACAGATGTCCCCATAGTTTCACAAATGTCCTAATAATTTCACAGATGTACCAGTAGTTTCACAGATGTCCCAATAGTTTCTCAGATGTCCCAATAGTTTCACAGATGTCCCAGGAGTTTTACAGATATTCCAGTAGGTTAACAGATGTCCCCATAGTTTCACAGATGTCCCAATAGTTTCAAAGATGTCCCAGTAGTTTTACAGATGTCCCAGTAGTTTCACAGATGATCCCAGTAGTTTCACAGATGCCCCAATAGTTTCACATATGTCCCATTAGTTGCACAGATGTCCCCATAGTTTCACAGATGTCCCAATAGTTTCACAGATGTCCCAATAGTTTCACAGATGTCCCAATAAGTTCACATATGTCCCAGTAGTTTCACAGATCACCCATTCGTTTGACAGATGCCCCAATAGTTTCACATATGTCCCATTAGTTTCACAGATGTCCCCATAGTTTCACAGATGTCCCAATAATTTAACAGATGTACCAGTAGTTTCACAGATGTCCCAATACTTTAACAGATGTCCCAAATAGTTTCACAGATGTCCCAATAGTTTCACAGATGTCCCAGAAGTTTAACAGATGTCCCAATAGTTTCACAGATGTCCCAATAGTTTCAAAGATGTCCCAGTAGTTTCACATATGTCCCAGTAGTTTCACAGATGCCCCAATATTTTCACATATGTCCCATTAGTTTCACAGATGTCCCCATAGTTTCACAGATGTCCCAATAATTTCACAGATGTACCAGTAGTTTCACAGATGTCCCAATAGTTTCACAGATGTCCCAATAGATTCACATATGTCCCAGTAGTTTTACAGATGTCCCAGTAGATTCACAGATGTCCCAATAGTTCAACAGATGTCCCAGTAGTTTAACAGATGTCCCAGTAGTTTCACAGATGTCCCAGTAGGTTAACAGATGTCCCCATAGTTTCACAGATGTCCCAAAAGTTTCACAGATGTCCCAATAGGTTCACATATGTCCCAGTAGTTTCACAGATGCCCCAATAGTTTCACATATGTCCCATTAGTTTCACAGATGTCCCCATAGTTTCACAGATGTCCCAATAATTTCACAGATGTACCAGTAGTTTCACAGATGTCCCAATAGTTTAACAGATGTCCCAAATAGTTTCACAGATGTCCCAATAGATTCACAGATGTCCCAATAGTTTCACAGATTTCCCAATAGTTTCACAGATGTCCCAATAGTTTCACAGATGTCCCAGAAGTTTTACAGATATTCCAGTAGGTTAATAGATGTCCCCATAGTTTCACAGATGTTCCAATAGTTTAAAAGATGTCCCAGTAGTTTTACAGATGTCCCGCTAGTTTCACAGATGATCCCAGTAGTTTCACAGATGCCCCAATAGTTTCACATATGTCCCATTAGTTTCACAGATGTCCCCATAGTTTCACCGATGTCCCAATAGTTTCACAGATGTCCCAATAGTTTCACAGATGTCCCAATAAGTTCACATATGTCCCAGTAGTTTCACAGATCACCCAGTCGTTTCACAGATGCCCCAATAGTTTCACATATGTCCCATTAGTTTCACAGATGTCCCCATAGTTTCACAGATGTCCCAATAATTTAACAGATGTACCAGTAGTTTCACAGATGTCCCAATACTTTAACAGATGTCCCAAATAGTTTCACAGATGTCCCAATAGTTTCACAGATGTCCCAGAAGTTTAACAGATGTCCCAATAGTTTCACAGATGTCCCAATAGTTTCAAAGATGTCCCAGTAGTTTTACAGATGTCCCAGTAGTTTCACATATGTCCCAGTAGTTTCACAGATGCCCCAATATTTTCACATATGTCCCATTAGTTTCACAGATGTCCCCATAGTTTCACAGATGTCCCAATAATTTCACAGATGTACCAGTAGTTTCACAGATGTCCCAATAGTTTCACAGATGTCCCAATAATTGCACAGATGTCCCAGAAGTTTTACAGATATTCCAGTAGGTTAACAGATGTCCCCATAGTTTCACAGATGTCCCAATAGTTTCAAAGATGTCCCAGTAGTTTCACAGATGTCCCAATAGTTTCACATATGTCCCATTAGTTTCACAGATGTCCCCATAGCTTCACAGATGTCCCAATAGTTTCACAGATGTCACAATAGTTTCACAGATGTCCCAATAAGTTCACATATGTCCCAGTAGTTTCACAGATCACCCAGTCGTTTCACAGATGCCCCAATAGTTTCACATATGTCCCATTAGTTTCACAGATGTCCCCATAGTTTCACAGATGTCCTAATAATTTAACAGATGTACCAGTAGTTTCACAGATGTCCCAATAGTTTCACAGATGTCCCAATAGTTTCACAGATGTCCCAGGAGTTTTACAGATATTCCAGTAGGTTAACAGATGTCCCCATAGTTTCACAGATGTCCCAATAGTTTCAAAGATGTCCCAGTAGTTTTACAGATGTCCCAGTAGTTTCACAGATGATCCCAGTAGTTTCACAGATGCCCCAATAGTTTCACATATGTCCCATTAGTTGCACAGATGTCCCCATAGTTTCACAGATGTCCCAATAGTTTCACAGATGTCCCAATAGTTTCACAGATGTCCCAATAAGTTCACATATGTCCCACTAGTGTCACAGATCACCCAGTCGTTTCACAGATGCCCCAATAGTTTCACATATGTCCCATTAGTTTCACAGATGTCCCCATAGTTTTACAGATGTCCCAATAATTTAACAGATGTACCAGTAGTTTAACAGATGTCCCAATAGTTTAACAGATGTCCCAGTTGTTTCACAGATGTCTCAATAGTTTCACAGATGTCCCAATAGATTCACATATGTCCCAGTAGTTTTACAGATGTCCCAGTAGATTCACAGATGTCCCAATAGTTTCACAGATGTCCCAATAGGTTCACATATGTCCCAGTAGTTTAACAGATGCCCCAGGAGTTTTACAGATATTCCAGTAGGTTAACAGATGTCCCCATAGTTTCACAGATGTCCCAATAGTTTCAAAGATGTCCCAGTAGCTTTACAGATGTCCCAGTAGTTTCACAGATGATCCCAGTAGTTTCACAGATGCCCCAATAGTTTCACATATGTCCCATTAGTTGCACATGTCCCCATAGTTTCACAGATGTCCCAATAGTTTCACAGATGTCCCAATAGTTTCACAGATGTCCCAATAAGTTCACATATGTCCCACTAGTGTCACAGATCACCCAGTCGTTTCACAGATGCCCCAATAGTTTCACATATGTCCCATTAGTTTCACAGATGTCCCCATAGTTTTACAGATGTCCCAATAATTTAACAGATGTACCAGTAGTTTCACAGATGTCCCAATAGTTTCACATATGTCCCATTAGTTTCACAGATGTCCCCATAGTTTCACAGATGTCCCAATAGTTTCACAGATGTCCCAATAGTCTCACAGATGTCCCAATAAGTTCACATATGTCCCAGTAGTTTCACAGATCACCCAGTCGTTTCACAGATGCCCCAATAGTTTCACATTTGTCCCATTAGTTTCACAGATGTCCCCATAGTTTCACAGATGTCCCAATAATTTAACAGATGTATCAGTAGTTTCACAGATGTCCCAATAGTTTAACAGATGTCCCAAATAGTTTCACAGATGTCCCAATAGTTTCACAGATGTCCCAGTTGTTTCACAGATGTCTCAATAGTTTCACAGATGTCCCAATAGTTTCACAGATGTCCCAATAGATTCACATATGTCCCAGTAGTTTTACAGATGTCCCAGTAAATTCACAGATGTCCCAATAGTTCAACAGATGTCCCAGTAGTTTAACAGATGTCCCAGTAGTTTCACAGATGTCCCAGTAGGTAAACAGATGTCCCCATAGTTTCACAGATGTCCCAAAAGTTTTACAGATGTCCCAATAGGTTCACATATGTCCCAGTAGTTTCACAGATGCCCCAATAGTTTCACATATGTCCCATTAGTTTCACAGATGTCCCCATAGTTTCACAGATGTCCCAATAATTTCACAGATGTACCAGTAGTTTCACAGATGTCCCAATAGTTTAACAGATGTCCCAAATAGTTTCACAGATGTCCCAATAGATTCACAGATGTCCCAATAGTTTCACAGATTTCCCAATAGTTTCACAGATGTCCCAATAGTTTCACAGATTTCCCAGAAGTTTTACAGATATTCCAGTAGGTTAACAGATGTCCCCATAGTTTCACAGATGTTCCAATAGTTTCAAAGATGTCCCAGTAGTTTTACAGATGTCCCGCTAGTTTCACAGATGATCCCAGTAGTTTCACAGATGCCCCAATAGTTTCACATATGTCCCATTAGTTGCACAGATGTCCCCATAGTTTCACAGATGTCCCAATAGTTTCACAGATGTCCCAATAGTTTCACAGATGTCCCAATAAGTTCACATATGTCCCACTAGTGTCACAGATCACCCAGTCGTTTCACAGATGCCCCAATAGTTTCACATATGTCCCATTAGTTTCACAGATGTCCCCATAGTTTTACAGATGTCCCAATAATTTAACAGATGTACCAGTAGTTTAACAGATGTCCCAATAGTTTAACAGATGTCCCAGTTGTTTCACAGATGTCTCAATAGTTTCACAGATGTCCCAATAGATTCACATATGTCCCAGTAGTTTTACAGATGTCCCAGTAGATTCACAGATGTCCCAATAGTTTCACAGATGTCCCAATAGGTTCACATATGTCCCAGTAGTTTCACAGATGCCCCAATAGTTTCACATATGTCCCATTAGTTTCACAGATGTCCCCATAGTTTCACAGATGTCCCAATAATTTCACAGATGTACCAGTAGTTTCACAGATGTCCCAATAGTTTCACAGATGTCCCAATAGTTTCACAGATGTCCCAGAAGTTTTACAGATATTCCAGTAGGTTAACAGATGTCCCCATAGTTTCACAGATGTCCCAATAGTTTCACAGATGTCCCAGTAAGTTCACATATGTCCCAGTAGTTTCACAGATCATCCAGTCGTTTCACAGATGCCCCAATAGTTTCACATATGTCCCATTAGTTTCACAGATGTCCCCATAGTTTCACAGATGTCCCAATAATTTCACAGATGTACCAGTAGTTTCACAGATGTCCCAATAGTTTCACAGATGTCCCAATAGTTTCACAGATGTCCCAGGAGTTTTACAGATATTCCAGTAGGTTAACAGATGTCCCCATAGTTTCACAGATGTTCCAATAGTTTCAAAGATGTCCCAGTAGTTTTACAGATGTCCCGCTAGTTTCACAGATGATCCCAGTAGTTTCACAGATGCCCCAATAGTTTCACATATGTCCCATTAGTTGCACAGATGTCCCCATAGTTTCACAGATGTCCCAATAGTTTCACAGATGTCCCAATAGTTTCACATATGTCCCATTAGTTTCACAGATGTCCCCATAGTTTTACAGATGTCCCAATAATTTAACAGATGTACCAGTAGTTTAACAGATGTCCCAATAGTTTAACAGATGTCCCAGTTGTTTCACAGATGTTTCAATAGTTTCACAGATGTCCCAATAGTTTCACAGATGTCCCAGGAGTTTTACAGATATTCCAGTAGGTTAACAGATGTCCCCATAGTTTCACAGATGTTCCAATAGTTTCAAAGATGTCCCAGTAGTTTTACAGATGTCCCGCTAGTTTCACAGATGATCCCAGTAGTTTCACAGATGCCCCAATAGTTTCACATATGTCCCATTAGTTGCACAGATGTCCCCATAGTTTCACAGATGTCCCAATATTTTCACAGATGTCCCAATAGTTTCACATATGTCCCATTAGTTTCACAGATGTCCCCATAGTTTTACAGATGTCCCAATAATTTAACAGATGTACCAGTAGTTTAACAGATGTCCCAATAGTTTAACAGATGTCCCAGTTGTTTCACAGATGTTTCAATAGTTTCACAGATGTCCCAATAGATTCACATATGTCCCAGTAGTTTTACAGATGTCCCAGTAGATTCACAGATGTCCCAATAGTTTCACAGATGTCCCAATAGGTTCACATATGTCCCAGTAGTTTCACAGATGCCCCAATAGTTTCACATATGTCCCATTAGTTGCACATGTCCCCATAGTTTCACAGATGTCCCAATAGTTTCACAGATGTCCCAATAGTTTCACAGATGTCCCAATAAGTTCACATATGTCCCACTAGTGTCACAGATCACCCAGTCGTTTCACAGATGCCCCAATAGTTTCACATATGTCCCATTAGTTTCACAGATGTCCCCATAGTTTCACAGATGTCCCAATAATTTACAGATGTATCAGTAGTTTCACAGATGTCCCAATAGTTTAACAGATGTCCCAAATAGTTTCACAGATGTCCCAATAGTTTCACAGATGTCCCAGTTGTTTCACAGATGTCTCAATAGTTTCACAGATGTCCCAATAGTTTCACAGATGTCCCAATAGATTCACATATGTCCCAGTAGTTTTACAGATGTCCCAGTAGATTCACAGATGTCCCAATAGTTCAACAGATGTCCCAGTAGTTTAACAGATGTCCCAGTAGTTTCACAGATGTCCCAGTAGGTTAACAGATGTCCCCATAGTTTCACAGATGTCCCAAAAGTTTCACAGATGTCCCAATAGGTTCACATATGTCCCAGTAGTTTCACAGATGCCCCAATAGTTTCACATATGTCCCATTAGTTTCACAGATGTCCCCATAGTTTCACAGATGTCCCAATAATTTCACAGATGTACCAGTAGTTTCACAGATGTCCCAATAGTTTAACAGATGTCCCAAATAGTTTCACAGATGTCCCAATAGATTCACAGATGTCCCAATAGTTTCACAGATTTCCCAATAGTTTCACAGATGTCCCAATAGTTTCACAGATTTCCCAGAAGTTTTACAGATATTCCAGTAGGTTAACAGATGTCCCCATAGTTTCACAGATGTTCCAATAGTTTCAAAGATGTCCCAGTAGTTTTACAGATGTCCCGCTAGTTTCACAGATGATCCCAGTAGTTTCACAGATGCCCCAATAGTTTCACATATGTCCCATTAGTTGCACAGATGTCCCCATAGTTTCACAGATGTCCCAATAGTTTCACAGATGTCCCAATAGTTTCACAGATGTCCCAATAGTTTCACAGATGTCCCAATAAGTTCACATATGTCCCACTAGTGTCACAGATCACCCAGTCGTTTCACAGATGCCCCAATAGTTTCACATATGTCCCATTAGTTTCACAGATGTCCCCATAGTTTCACAGATGTACCAATAATTTCACAGATGTACCAGTAGTTTCACAGATGTCCCAATAGTTTCACAGATGTCCCAGTAGTTTCACAGATGTCCCAAGAGTTTTACAGATATTCCAGTAGGTTAACAGATGTCCCCATAGTTTCACAGATGTTCCAATAGTTTCAAAGATGTCCCAGTAGTTTTACAGATGTCCCGCTAGTTTCACAGATGATCCCAGTAGTTTCACAGATGCCCCAATAGTTTCACATATGTCCCATTAGTTGCACAGATGTCCCCATAGTTTCACAGATGTCCTAATAGTTTCACAGATGTCCCAATAGTTTCACAGATGTCCCAATAAGTTCACATATGTCCCACTAGTGTCACAGATCACCCAGTCGTTTCACAGATGCCCCAATAGTTTCACATATGTCCCATTAGTTTCACAGATGTCCCCATAGTTTTACAGATGTCCCAATAATTTAACAGATGTACCAGTAGTTTAACAGATGTCCCAATAGTTTAACAGATGTCCCAGTTGTTTCACAGATGTCTCAATAGTTTCACAGATGTCCCAATAGATTCACATATGTCCCAGTAGTTTTACAGATGTCCCAGTAGATTCACAGATGTCCCAATAGTTTCACAGATGTCCCAATAGGTTCACATATGTCCCAGTAGTTTCACAGATGCCCCAATAGTTTCACATATGTCCCATTAGTTGCACATGTCCCCATAGTTTCACAGATGTCCCAATAGTTTCACAGATGTCCCAATAGTTTCACAGATGTCCCAATAAGTTCACATATGTCCCACTAGTGTCACAGATCACCCAGTCGTTTCACAGATGCCCCAATAGTTTCACATATGTCCCATTAGTTTCACAGATGTCCCCATAGTTTTACAGATGTCCCAATAATTTAACAGATGTACCAGTAGTTTCACAGATGTCCCAATAGTTTCACATATGTCCCATTAGTTTCACAGATGTCCCCATAGTTTCACAGATGTCCCAATAGTTTCACAGATGTCCCAATAGTCTCACAGATGTCCCAATAAGTTCACATATGTCCCAGTAGTTTCACAGATCACCCAGTCGTTTCACAGATGCCCCAATAGTTTCACATATGTCCCATTAGTTTCACAGATGTCCCCATAGTTTCACAGATGTCCCAATAATTTAACAGATGTATCAGTAGTTTCACAGATGTCCCAATAGTTTAACAGATGTCCCAAATAGTTTCACAGATGTCCCAATAGTTTCACAGATGTCCCAGTTGTTTCACAGATGTCTCAATAGTTTCACAGATGTCCCAATAGTTTCACAGATGTCCCAATAGATTCACATATGTCCCAGTAGTTTTACAGATGTCCCAGTAGATTCACAGATGTCCCAATAGTTCAACAGATGTCCCAGTAGTTTAACAGATGTCCCAGTAGTTTCACAGATGTCCCAGTAGGTTAACAGATGTCCCCATAGTTTCACAGATGTCCCAAAAGTTTCACAGATGTCCCAATAGGTTCACATATGTCCCAGTAGTTTCACAGATGCCCCAATAGTTTCACATATGTCCCATTAGTTTCACAGATGTCCCCATAGTTTCACAGATGTCCCAATAATTTCACAGATGTACCAGTAGTTTCACAGATGTCCCAATAGTTTAACAGATGTCCCAAATAGTTTCACAGATGTCCCAATAGATTCACAGATGTCCCAATAGTTTCACAGATTTCCCAATAGTTTCACAGATGTCCCAATAGTTTCACAGATTTCCCAAAGTTTTACAGATATTCCAGTAGGTTAACAGATGTCCCCATAGTTTCACAGATGTTCCAATAGTTTCAAAGATGTCCCAGTAGTTTTACAGATGTCCCGCTAGTTTCACAGATGATCCCAGTAGTTTCACAATGCCCCAATAGTTTCACATATGTCCCATTAGTTGCACAGATGTCCCCATAGTTTCACAGATGTCCCAATAGTTTCACAGATGTCCCAATAGTTTCACAGATGTCCCAATAAGTTCACATATGTCCCACTAGTGTCACAGATCACCCAGTCGTTTCACAGATGCCCCAATAGTTTCACATATGTCCCATTAGTTTCACAGATGTCCCCATAGTTTTACAGATGTCCCAATAATTTAACAGATGTACCAGTAGTTTAACAGATGTCCCAATAGTTTAACAGATGTCCCAGTTGTTTCACAGATGTCTCAATAGTTTCACAGATGTCCCAATAGATTCACATATGTCCCAGTAGTTTTACAGATGTCCCAGTAGATTCACAGATGTCCCAATAGTTTCACAGATGTCCCAATAGGTTCACATATGTCCCAGTAGTTTCACAGATGCCCCAATAGTTTCACATATGTCCCATTAGTTGCACATGTCCCCATAGTTTCACAGATGTCCCAATAGTTTCACAGATGTCCCAATAGTTTCACAGATGTCCCAATAAGTTCACATATGTCCCACTAGTGTCACAGATCACCCAGTCGTTTCACAGATGCCCCAATAGTTTCACATATGTCCCATTAGTTTCACAGATGTCCCCATAGTTTTACAGATGTCCCAATAATTTAACAGATGTACCAGTAGTTTCACAGATGTCCCAAAAGTTTCACATATGTCCCATTAGTTTCACAGATGTCCCCATAGTTTCACAGATGTCCCAATAGTTTCACAGATGTCCCAATAGTCTCACAGATGTCCCAATAAGTTCACATATGTCCCAGTAGTTTCACAGATCACCCAGTCGTTTCACAGATGCCCCAATAGTTTCACATATGTCCCATTAGTTTCACAGATGTCCCCATAGTTTCACAGATGTCCCAATAATTTAACAGATGTATCAGTAGTTTCACAGATGTCCCAATAGTTTAACAGATGTCCCAAATAGTTTCACAGATGTCCCAATAGTTTCACAGATGTCCCAGTTGTTTCACAGATGTCTCAATAGTTTCACAGATGTCCCAATAGTTTCACAGATGTCCCAATAGATTCACATATGTCCCAGTAGTTTTACAGATGTCCCAGTAGATTCACAGATGTCCCAATAGTTCAACAGATGTCCCAGTAGTTTAACAGATGTCCCAGTAGTTTCACAGATGTCCCAGTAGGTTAACAGATGTCCCCATAGTTTCACAGATGTCCCAAAAGTTTCACAGATGTCCCAATAGGTTCACATATGTCCCAGTAGTTTCACAGATGCCCCAATAGTTTCACATATGTCCCATTAGTTTCACAGATGTCCCCATAGTTTCACAGATGTCCCAATAATTTCACAGATGTACCAGTAGTTTCACAGATGTCCCAATAGTTTAACAGATGTCCCAAATAGTTTCACAGATGTCCCAATAGATTCACAGATGTCCCAATAGTTTCACAGATTTCCCAATAGTTTCACAGATATCCCAGTCGTTTCACAGATGCCCCAATAGTTTCACATATGTCCCATTAGTTGCACAGATGTCCCCATAGTTTCACAGATGTCCCAATAGTTTCACAGATGTCCCAATAGTTTCACAGATGTCCCAATAAGTTCACATATGTCCCACTAGTGTCACAGATCACCCAGTCGTTTCACAGATGCCCCAATAGTTTCAAATATGTCCCATTAGTTGCACAGATGTCCCCATAGTTTCACAGATGTCCCAATAGTTTCACAGATGTCCCAATAGTTTCACAGATGTCCCAATAGTTTCACAGATGTCCCAATAGGTTCACATATGTCCCAGTAGTTTCACAGATGCCCCAATAGTTTCACATATGTCCCATTAGTTTCACAGATGTCCCCATAGTTTCACAGATGTCCCAATAATTTCACAGATGTCCCCATAGTTTCACAGATGTCCCAATAAGTTCACATATGTCCCACTAGTGTCACAGATCACCCAGTCGTTTCACAGATGCCCCAATAGTTTCACATATGTCCCATTAGTTTCACAGATGTCCCCATAGTTTTACAGATGTCCCAATAATTTAACAGATGTACCAGTAGTTTCACAGATGTCCCAATAGTTTCACATATGTCCCATTAGTTTCACAGATGTCCCCATAGTTTCACAGATGTCCCAATAGTTTCACAGATGTCCCAATAGTCTCACAGATGTCCCAATAAGTTCACATATGTCCCAGTAGTTTCACAGATCACCCAGTCGTTTCACAGATGCCCCAATAGTTTCACATATGTCCCATTAGTTTCACAGATGTCCCCATAGTTTCACAGATGTCCCAATAATTTAACAGATGTATCAGTAGTTTCACAGATGTCCCAATAGTTTAACAGATGTCCCAAATAGTTTCACAGATGTCCCAATAGTTTCACAGATGTCCCAGTTGTTTCACAGATGTCTCAATAGTTTCACAGATGTCCCAATAGTTTCACAGATGTCCCAATAGATTCACATATGTCCCAGTAGTTTTACAGATGTCCCAGTAGATTCACAGATGTCCCAATAGTTCAACAGATGTCCCAGTAGTTTAACAGATGTCCCAGTAGTTTCACAGATGTCCCAGTAGGTTAACAGATGTCCCCATAGTTTCACAGATGTCCCAAAAGTTTCACAGATGTCCCAATAGGTTCACATATGTCCCAGTAGTTTCACAGATGCCCCAATAGTTTCACATATGTCCCATTAGTTTCACAGATGTCCCCATAGTTTCACAGATGTCCCAATAATTTCACAGATGTACCAGTAGTTTCACAGATGTCCCAATAGTTTAACAGATGTCCCAAATAGTTTCACAGATGTCCCAATAGATTCACAGATGTCCCAATAGTTTCACAGATTTCCCAATAGTTTCACAGATGTCCCAGTCGTTTCACAGATGCCCCAATAGTTTCACATATGTCCCATTAGTTGCACAGATGTCCCCATAGTTTCACAGATGTCCCAATAGTTTCACAGATGTCCCAATAGTTTCACAGATGTCCCAATAAGTTCACATATGTCCCACTAGTGTCACAGATCACCCAGTCGTTTCACAGATGCCCCAATAGTTTCAAATATGTCCCATTAGTTGCACAGATGTCCCCATAGTTTCACAGATGTCCCAATAGTTTCACAGATGTCCCAATAGTTTCACAGATGTCCCAATAGTTTCACAGATGTCCCAATAGGTTCACATATGTCCCAGTAGTTTCACAGATGCCCCAATAGTTTCACATATGTCCCATTAGTTTCACAGATGTCCCCATAGTTTCACAGATGTCCCAATAATTTCACAGATGTCCCCATAGTTTCACAGATGTCCCAGGAGTTTTACAGATATTCCAGTAGGTTAACAGATGTCCCCATAGTTTCACAGATGTTCCAATAGTTTCAAAGATGTCCCAGTAGTTTTACAGATGTCCCGCTAGTTTCACAGATGATCCCAGTAGTTTCACAGATGCCCCAATAGTTTCACATATGTCCCATTAGTTGCACAGATGTCCCCATAGATTCACAGATGTCCCAATAGTTTCACAGATGTCCCAATAGTTTCACAGATGTCCCAATAAGTTCACATATGTCCCACTAGTGTCACAGATCACCCAGTCGTTTCACAGATGCCCCAATAGTTTCACATATGTCCCATTAGTTTCACAGATGTCCCCATAGTTTTACAGATGTCCCAATAATTTAACAGATGTACCAGTAGTTTAACAGATGTCCCAATAGTTTAACAGATGTCCCAGTTGTTTCACAGATGTCTCAATAGTTTCACAGATGTCCCAATAGATTAACATATGTCCCAGTAGTTTTACAGATGTCCCAGTAGATTCACAGATGTCCCAATAGTTTCACAGATGTCCCAATAGGTTCACATATGTCCCAGTAGTTTCACAGATGCCCCAATAGTTTCACATATGTCCCATTAGTTTCACAGATGTCCCCATAGTTTCACAGATGTCCCAATAATTTCACAGATGTACCAGTAGTTTCACAGATGTCCCAATAGTTTCACAGATGTCTCAATAGTTTCACAGATGTCCCAGAAGTTTTACAGATATTCCAGTAGGTTAACAGATGTTCCCATAGTTTCACAGATGTCCCAATAGTTTCACAGATGTCCCAATAAGTTCACATATGTCCCAGTAGTTTCACAGATCACCCAGTCGTTTCAGAGATGCCCCAATAGTTTCACATATGTCCCATTAGTTTCACAGATGTCCCCATACTTTCACAGATGTCCCAATAATTTCACAGATGTACCAGTAGTTTCACAGATGTCCCAATAGTTTCACAGATGTCCCAATAGTTTCACAGATGTCCCAGGAGTTTTACAGATATTCCAGTAGGTTAACAGATGTCCCCATAGTTTCACAGATGTCCCAATAGTTTCAAAGATGTCCCAGTAGTTTTACAGATGTCCCAGTAGTTTCACAGATGATCCCAGTAGTTTCACAGATGCCCCAATAGTTTCACATATGTCCCATTAGTTGCACAGATGTCCCCATAGTTTCACAGATGTCCCAATAGTTTCACAGATGTCCCAATAGTCTCACAGATGTCCCAATAAGTTCACATATGTCCCAGTAGTTTCACAGATCACCCAGTCGTTTCACAGATGCCCGAATAGTTTCACATATGTCCCATTAGTTTCACAGATGTCCCCATAGTTTCACAGATGTCCCAATAATTTAACAGATGTATCAGTAGTTTCACAGATGTCCCAATAGTTTAACAGATGTCCCAAATAGTTTCACAGATGTCCCAATAGTTTCACAGATGTCCCAGTTGTTTCACAGATGTCTCAATAGTTTCACAGATGTCCCAATAGTTTCACAAATGTCCCAATAGATTCACATATGTCCCAGTAGTTTTACAGATGTCCCAGTAGATTCACAGATGTCCCAATAGTTCAACAGATGTCCCAGTAGTTTAACAGATGTCCCAGTAGTTTCACAGGTGTCCCAGTAGGTTAACAGATGTCTCCATAGTTTCACAGATGTCCCAAAAGTTTCACAGATGTCCCAATAGGTTCACATATCTCCCAGTAGTTTCACAGATGCCCCAATAGTTTCACATATGTCCCATTAGTTTCACAGATGTCCCCATAGTTTCACAGATGTCCCAATAATTTCACAGATGTACCAGTAGTTTCACAGATGTCCCAATAGTTTAACAGATGTCCCAAATAGTTTCACAGATGTCCCAATAGATTCACAGATGTCCCAATAGTTTCACAGATTTCCCAATAGTTTCACAGATGTCCCAATAGTTTCACAGATGTCCCAGAAGTTTTACAGATATTCCAGTAGGTTAACAGATGTCCCCATAGTTTCACAGATGTTCCAATAGTTTCAAAGATGTCCCAGTAGTTTTACAGATGTCCCGCTAGTTTCACAGATGATCCCAGTAGTTTCACAGATGCCCCAATAGTTTCACATATGTCCCATTAGTTTCACAGATGTCCCCATAGTTTCACCGATGTCCCAATAGTTTCACAGATGTCCCAATAGTTTCACAGATGTCCCAATAAGTTCACATATGTCCCAGTAGTTTCACAGATCACCCAGTCGTTTCACAGATGCCCCAATAGTTTCACATATGTCCCATTAGTTTCACAGATGTCCCCATAGTTTCACAGATGTCCCAATAATTTAACAGATGTACCAGTAGTTTCACAGATGTCCCAATACTTTAACAGATGTCCCAAATAGTTTCACAGATGTCCCAATAGTTTCACAGATGTCCCAGAAGTTTAACAGATGTCCCAATAGTTTCACAGATGTCCCAATAGTTTCAAAGATGTCCCAGTACTTTTACAGATGTCCCAGTAGTTTCGCATATGTCCCAGTAGTTTCACAGATGCCCCAATATTTTCACATATGTCCCATTAGTTTCACAGATGTCTCCATAGTTTCACAGATGTCCCAATAATTTCACAGATGTACCAGTAGTTTCACAGATGTCCCAATAGTTTCACAGATGTCCCAATAATTTCACAGATGTCCCAGGAGTTTTACTGATATTCCAGTAGGTTAACAGATGTCCCCATAGTTTCACAGATGTCCCAATAGTTTCAAAGATGTCCCAGTAGTTTTACAGATGTCCCAGTAGTTTCACAGATGATCCCAGTAGTTTCACAGATGCCCCAATAGTTTCACATATGTCCCATTAGTTGCACAGATGTCCCCATAGTTTCACAGATGTCCCAATAGTTTCACAGATGTCCCAATAGTTTCACAGATGTCCCAATAAGGTCACATATGTCCCACTAGTGTCACAGATCACCCAGTCGTTTCACAGATGCCCCAATAGTTTCACATATGTCCCATTAGTTTCACAGATGTCCCCATAGTTTTACAGATGTCCCAATAATTTAACAGATGTACCAGTAGTTTAACAGATGTCCCAATAGTTTAACAGATGTCCCAGTTGTTTCACAGATGTCTCAATAGTTTCACAGATGTCCCAATAGATTCACATATGTCCCAGTAGTTTTACAGATGTCCCAGTAGATTCACAGATGTCCCAATAGGTTCACATATGTCCCAGTAGTTTCACAGATGCCCCAATAGTTTCACATATGTCCCATTAGTTTCACAGATGTCCCCATAGTTTCACAGATGTCCCAATAATTTCACAGATGTACCAGTAGTTTCACAGATGTCCCAATAGTTTCACAGATGTCCCAATAGTTTCACAGATGTCCCAGAAGTTTTACAGATATTCCAGTAGGTTAACAGATGTCCCCATAGTTTCACAGATGTCCCAATAGTTTCAAAGATGTCCCAGTAGTTTTACAGATGTCCCAGTAGTTTCACAGATGATCCCAGTAGTTTCACAGATGCCCCAATAGTTTCACATATGTCCCATTAGTTGCACAGATGTCCCCATAGTTTCACAGATGTCCCAATAGTTTCACAGATGTCCCAATAGTTTCACAGATGTCCCAATAAGTTCACATATGTCCCACTAGTGTCACAGATCACCCAGTCGTTTCACAGATGCCCCAATAGTTTCACATATGTCCCATTAGTTTCACAGATGTCCCCATAGTTTTACAGATGTCCCAATAATTTAACAGATGTACCAGTAGTTTAACAGATGTCCCAATAGTTTAACAGATGTCCCAGTTGTTTCACAGATGTCTCAATAGTTTCACAGATGTCCCAATAGATTCACATATGTCCCAGTAGTTTTACAGATGTCCCAGTAGATTCACAGATGTCCCAATAGGTTCACATATGTCCCAGTAGTTTCACAGATGCCCCAATAGTTTCACATATGTCCCATTAGTTTCACAGATGTCCCCATAGTTTCACAGATGTCCCAATAATTTCACAGATGTACCAGTAGTTTCACAGATGTCCCAATAGTTTCACAGATGTCCCAATAGTTTCACAGATGTCCCAGAAGTTTTACAGATATTCCAGTAGGTTAACAGATGTCCCCATAGTTTCACAGATGTCCCAATAGTTTCAAAGATGTCCCAGTAGTTTTACAGATGTCCCAGTAGTTTCACAGATGATCCCAGTAGTTTCACAGATGCCCCAATAGTTTCACATATGTCCCATTAGTTGCACAGATGACCCCATAGTTTCACAGATGTCCCAATAGTTTCACAGATGTCCCAATAGTTTCACAGATGTCCCAATAAGTTCACATATGTCCCACTAGTGTCACAGATCACCCAGTCGTTTCACAGATGCCCCAATAGTTTAACATATGTCCCATTAGTTTCACAGATGTCCCCATAGTTTTACAGATGTCCCAATAATTTAACATGTACCAGTAGTTTCACAGATGTCCTAATAGTTTCACATATGTCCCATTAGTTTCACAGATGTCCCCATAGCTTCACAGATGTCCCAATAGTTTCACAGATGTCCCAATAGTTTCACAGATGTCCCAATAAGTTCACATATGTCCCAGTAGTTTCACAGATCACCCAGTCGTTTCACAGATGCCCCAATAGTTTCACATATGTCCCATTAGTTTCACAGATGTCCCCATAGTTTCACAGATGTCCCAATAATTTAACAGATGTACCAGTAGTTTCACAGATGTCCCAATACTTTAACAGATGTCCCAAATAGTTTCACAGATGTCCCAATAGTTTCACAGATGTCCCAGAAGTTTAACAGATGTCCCAATAGTTTCATAGATGTCCCAATAGTTTCAAAGATGTCCCAGTAGTTTTACAGATGTCCCAGTAGTTTCACATATGTCCCATTAGTTTCACAGATGTCCCCATAGTTTCACAGATGTCCCAATAATTTCACAGATGTACCAGTAGTTTCACAGATGTCCCAATAGTTTCACAGATGTCCCAATAATTTCACAGATGTCCCAGAAGTTTTACAGATATTCCAGTAGGTTAACAGATGTCCCCATAGTTTCACAGATGTCCCAATAGTTTCAAAGATGTCCCAGTAGTTTTACAGATGTCCCAATAAGTTCACATATGTCCCAGTAGTTTCACAGATCACCCAGTCGTTTCACAGATGCCCCAATAGTTTCACATATGTCCCATTAGTTTCACAGATGTCCCCATAGTTTTACAGATGTCCCAATAATTTAACAGATGTACCAGTAGTTTCACAGATGTTCCAATAGTTTCACATATGTCCCATTAGTTTCACAGATGTCCCCATAGCTTCACAGATTTCCCAATAGTTTCACAGATGTCCCAATAAGTTCACATATGTCCCAATAAGTTCACATATGTCCCACTAGTGTCACAGATCACCCAGTCGTTTCACAGATGCCCCAATAGTTTCACATATGTCCCATTAGTTTCACAGATGTCCCCATAGTTTTACAGATGTCCCAATAATTTAACATGTACCAGTAGTTTCACAGATGTCCTAATAGTTTCACATATGTCCCATTAGTTTCACAGATGTCCCCATAGCTTCACAGATGTCCCACTAGTTTCACAGATGTCCCAATAGTTTCACAGATGTCCCAATAAGTTCACATATGTCCCAGTAGTTTCACAGATCACCCAGTCGTTTCACAGATGCCCCAATAGTTTCACATATGTCCCATTAGTTTCACAGATGTCCCCATAGTTTCACAGATGTCCCAATAATTTCACAGATGTAACAGTAGTTTCACAGATGTCCCAATAGTTTCACAGATGTCCCAATAGATTCACAGATGTCCCAATAGTTTCACAGATTTCCCAATAGTTTCACAGATGTCCCAATAGTTTCACAGATGTCCCAGAAGTTTTACAGATATTCCAGTAGGTTAACAGATGTCCCCATAGTTTCACAGATGTTCCAATAGTTTCAAAGATGTCCCAGTAGTTTTACAGATGTCCCGCTAGTTTCACAGATGATCCCAGTAGTTTCACAGATGCCCCAATAGTTTCACATATGTCCCATTAGTTTCACAGATGTCCCCATAGTTTCACCGATGTCCCAATAGTTTCACAGATGTCCCAATAGTTTCACAGATGTCCCAATAAGTTCACATATGTCCCAGTAGTTTCACAGATCACCCAGTCGTTTCACAGATGCCCCAATAGTTTCACATATGTCCCATTAGTTTCACAGATGTCCCCATAGTTTCACAGATGTCCCAATAATTTAACAGATGTACCAGTAGTTTCACAGATGTCCCAATACTTTAACAGATGTCCCAAATAGTTTCACAGATGTCCCAATAGTTTCACAGATGTCCCAGAAGTTTAACAGATGTCCCAATAGTTTCACAGATGTCCCAATAGTTTCAAAGATGTCCCAGTACTTTTACAGATGTCCCAGTAGTTTCGCATATGTCCCAGTAGTTTCACAGATGCCCCAATATTTTCACATATGTCCCATTAGTTTCACAGATGTCTCCATAGTTTCACAGATGTCCCAATAATTTCACAGATGTACCAGTAGTTTCACAGATGTCCCAATAGTTTCACAGATGTCCCAATAATTTCACAGATGTCCCAGGAGTTTTACTGATATTCCAGTAGGTTAACAGATGTCCCCATAGTTTCACAGATGTCCCAATAGTTTCAAAGATGTCCCAGTAGTTTTACAGATGTCCCAGTAGTTTCACAGATGATCCCAGTAGTTTCACAGATGCCCCAATAGTTTCACATATGTCCCATTAGTTGCACAGATGTCCCCATAGTTTCACAGATGTCCCAATAGTTTCACAGATGTCCCAATAGTTTCACAGATGTCCCAATAAGGTCACATATGTCCCACTAGTGTCACAGATCACCCAGTCGTTTCACAGATGCCCCAATAGTTTCACATATGTCCCATTAGTTTCACAGATGTCCCCATAGTTTTACAGATGTCCCAATAATTTAACAGATGTACCAGTAGTTTAACAGATGTCCCAATAGTTTAACAGATGTCCCAGTTGTTTCACAGATGTCTCAATAGTTTCACAGATGTCCCAATAGATTCACATATGTCCCAGTAGTTTTACAGATGTCCCAGTAGATTCACAGATGTCCCAATAGGTTCACATATGTCCCAGTAGTTTCACAGATGCCCCAATAGTTTCACATATGTCCCATTAGTTTCACAGATGTCCCCATAGTTTCACAGATGTCCCAATAATTTCACAGATGTACCAGTAGTTTCACAGATGTCCCAATAGTTTCACAGATGTCCCAATAGTTTCACAGATGTCCCAGAAGTTTTACAGATATTCCAGTAGGTTAACAGATGTCCCCATAGTTTCACAGATGTCCCAATAGTTTCAAAGATGTCCCAGTAGTTTTACAGATGTCCCAGTAGTTTCACAGATGATCCCAGTAGTTTCACAGATGCCCCAATAGTTTCACATATGTCCCATTAGTTGCACAGATGTCCCCATAGTTTCACAGATGTCCCAATAGTTTCACAGATGTCCCAATAGTTTCACAGATGTCCCAATAAGTTCACATATGTCCCACTAGTGTCACAGATCACCCAGTCGTTTCACAGATGCCCCAATAGTTTCACATATGTCCCATTAGTTTCACAGATGTCCCCATAGTTTTACAGATGTCCCAATAATTTAACAGATGTACCAGTAGTTTAACAGATGTCCCAATAGTTTAACAGATGTCCCAGTTGTTTCACAGATGTCTCAATAGTTTCACAGATGTCCCAATAGATTCACATATGTCCCAGTAGTTTTACAGATGTCCCAGTAGATTCACAGATGTCCCAATAGGTTCACATATGTCCCAGTAGTTTCACAGATGCCCCAATAGTTTCACATATGTCCCATTAGTTTCACAGATGTCCCCATAGTTTCACAGATGTCCCAATAATTTCACAGATGTACCAGTAGTTTCACAGATGTCCCAATAGTTTCACAGATGTCCCAATAGTTTCACAGATGTCCCAGAAGTTTTACAGATATTCCAGTAGGTTAACAGATGTCCCCATAGTTTCACAGATGTCCCAATAGTTTCAAAGATGTCCCAGTAGTTTTACAGATGTCCCAGTAGTTTCACAGATGATCCCAGTAGTTTCACAGATGCCCCAATAGTTTCACATATGTCCCATTAGTTGCACAGATGACCCCATAGTTTCACAGATGTCCCAATAGTTTCACAGATGTCCCAATAGTTTCACAGATGTCCCAATAAGTTCACATATGTCCCACTAGTGTCACAGATCACCCAGTCGTTTCACAGATGCCCCAATAGTTTAACATATGTCCCATTAGTTTCACAGATGTCCCCATAGTTTTACAGATGTCCCAATAATTTAACATGTACCAGTAGTTTCACAGATGTCCTAATAGTTTCACATATGTCCCATTAGTTTCACAGATGTCCCCATAGCTTCACAGATGTCCCAATAGTTTCACAGATGTCCCAATAGTTTCACAGATGTCCCAATAAGTTCACATATGTCCCAGTAGTTTCACAGATCACCCAGTCGTTTCACAGATGCCCCAATAGTTTCACATATGTCCCATTAGTTTCACAGATGTCCCCATAGTTTCACAGATGTCCCAATAATTTAACAGATGTACCAGTAGTTTCACAGATGTCCCAATACTTTAACAGATGTCCCAAATAGTTTCACAGATGTCCCAATAGTTTCACAGATGTCCCAGAAGTTTAACAGATGTCCCAATAGTTTCATAGATGTCCCAATAGTTTCAAAGATGTCCCAGTAGTTTTACAGATGTCCCAGTAGTTTCACATATGTCCCATTAGTTTCACAGATGTCCCCATAGTTTCACAGATGTCCCAATAATTTCACAGATGTACCAGTAGTTTCACAGATGTCCCAATAGTTTCACAGATGTCCCAATAATTTCACAGATGTCCCAGAAGTTTTACAGATATTCCAGTAGGTTAACAGATGTCCCCATAGTTTCACAGATGTCCCAATAGTTTCAAAGATGTCCCAGTAGTTTTACAGATGTCCCAGTAGTTTCACAGATGATCCCAGTAGTTTCACAGATGCCCCAATAGTTTCACCTATGTCCCATTAGTTTCACAGATGTCCCAATAATTTAACAGATGTACCAGTAGTTTCACAGATGTCCCAATAGTTTCACAGATGTCCCAATAAGTTCACATATGTCCCAGTAGTTTCACAGATCACCCAGTCGTTTCACAGATGCCCCAATAGTTTCACATATGTCCCATTAGTTTCACAGATGTCCCCATAGTTTTACAGATGTCCCAATAATTTAACATGTACCAGTAGTTTGACAGATGTCCTAATAGTTTCACATATGTCCCCATAGTTTCACAGATGTCCCAATAGTTTCACATATGTCCCATTAGTTTCACAGATGTCCCCATAGATTCACAGATGTCCCAATAAGTTCACATATGTCCCAGTAGTGTCACAGATCACCCAGTCGTTTCACAGATGCCCCAATAGTTTCACATATGTCCCATTAGTTTCACAGATGTCCCAATAATTTCACAGATGTACCAGTAGTTTCACAGATGTCCCAATAGTTTCACAGATGTCCCAATAGTTTCACAGATATCCCAGGAGTTTTACAGATATTCCAGTAGGTTAACAGATGTCCCCATAGTTTCACAGATGTCCCAATAGTTTCACAGATGTCCCAATAGTTTCACAGATGTCCCAATAAGTTCACATATGTCCCACTAGTGTCACAGATCACCCAGTCGTTTCACAGATGCCCCAATAGTTTCACATATGTCCCATTAGTTTCACAGATGTCCCCATAGTTTTACAGATGTCCCAATAATTTAACAGATGTACCAGTAGTTTAACAGATGTCCCAATAGTTTAACAGATGTCCCAGTTGTTTCACAGATGTCTCAATAGTTTCACAGATGTCCCAATAGATTCACATATGTCCCAGTAGTTTTACAGATGTCCCAGTAGATTCACAGATGTCCCAATAGTTCAACAGATGTCCCAGTAGTTTAACAGATGTCCCAGTATTTTCACAGATGTCCCAGAAGGTTAACAGATGTCCCAGTAGGTTAACAGATATCCCCATAGTTTCACAGATGTCCCAATAGTTTCACAGATGTCCCAATAGGTTCACAGATGTCCCAATAATTTCACAGATGTCCCAGAAGTTTTACAGATATTCCAGTAGGTTAACAGATGTCCCCATAGTTTTACAGATGTCCCAATAATTTAACAGATGTACCAGTAGTTTCACAGATGTCCCAGTAGTTTCACAGATGTCCCAATAGTTTCACAGATGTCCCAATAAGTTCACATATGTCCCACTAGTGTCACAGATCACCCAGTCGTTTCACAGATGCCCCAATAGTTTCACATATGTCCCATTAGTTTCACAGATGTCCCCATAGTTTTACAGATGTCCCAATAATTTAACAGATGTACCAGTAGTTTCACAGATGTCCCAATAGTTTCACAGATGTCCCAATAAGTTCACATATGTCCCACTAGTGTCACAGATCACCCAGTCGTTTCACAGATGCCACAATAGTTTCACATATGTCCCATTAGTTTCACAGATGTCCCCATAGTTTTACAGATGTCCCAATAATTTAACATGTACCAGTAGTTTGACAGATGTCCTAATAGTTTCACATAGGTCCCCATAGTTTCACAGATGTCCCAATAGTTTCACATATGTCCCATTAGTTTCACAGATGTCCCCATAGATTCACAGATGTCCCAATAAGTTCACATATGTCCCAGTAGTGTCACAGATCACCCAGTCGTTTCACAGATGCCCCAATAGTTTCACATATGTCCCATTAGTTTCACAGATGTCCCAATAATTTCACAGATGTACCAGTAGTTTCACAGATGTCCCAATAGTTTCACAGATGTCCCAATAGTTTCACAGATGTCCCAGGAGATTTACAGATATTCCAGTATGTTAACAGATGTCCCCATAGTTTCACAGATGTCCCAATAGTTTCACAGATGTCCCAATAGTTTCACAGATGTCCCAATAAGTTCACATATGTCCCACTAGTGTCACAGATCACCCAGTCGTTTCACAGATGCCCCAATAGTTTCACATATGTCCCATTAGTTTCACAGATGTCCCCATAGTTTTACAGATGTCCCAATAATTTAACAGATGTACCAGTAGTTTCACAGATGTCCCAAATAGTTTCACAGATGTCCCAATAGTTTCACAGATGTCCCAGTTGTTTCACAGATGTCTCAATAGTTTCACAGATGTCCCAATAGTTTCACAGATGTCCCAATAGATTCACATATGTCCCAGTAGTTTTACAGATGTCCCAGTAGATTCACAGATGTCCCAATAGTTCAACAGATGTCCCAGTAGTTTAACAGATGTCCCAGTAGTTTCACAGATGTCCCAGTAGGTTAACAGATGTCCCCATAGTTTCACAGATGTCCCAAAAGTTTCACAGATGTCCCAATAGGTTCACATATGTCCCAGTAGTTTCACAGATGCCCCAATAGTTTCACATATGTCCCATTAGTTTCACAGATGTCCCCATAGTTTCACAGATGTCCCAATCATTTCACAGATGTACCAGTAGTTTCACAGATGTCCCAATAGTTTAACAGATGTCCCAAATACTTTCACAGATGTCCCAATAGATTCACAGATGTCCCAATAGTTTCACAGATTTCCCAATAGTTTCACAGATGTCCCAATAGTTTCACAGATGTCCCATAAGTTTTACAGATATTCCAGTAGGTTAACAGATGTCCCCATAGTTTCACAGATGTCCCAATAGTTTCAAAGATGTCCCAGTAGTTTTACAGATGTCCCGCTAGTTTCACAGATGATCCCAGTAGTTTCACAGATGCCCCAATAGTTTCACATATGTCCCATTAGTTTCACAGATGTCCCCATAGTTTCACAGATGTCCCAATAGTTTCACAGATGTCCCAATAGTTTCACAGATGTCCCAATAAGTTCACATATGTCCCAGTAGTTTCACAGATCACCCAGTCGTTTCACAGATGCCCCAATAGTTTCACATATGTCCCATTAGTTTCACAGATGTCCCCATAGTTTCACAGATGTCCCAATAATTTAACAGATGTACCAGTAGTTTCACAGATGTTCCAATAGTTTCACATATGTCCCATTAGTTTCACAGATGTCCCCATAGCTTCACAGATTTCCCAATAGTTTCACAGATGTCCCAATAAGTTCACATATGTCCCAATAAGTTCACATATGTCCCACTAGTGTCACAGATCACCCAGTCGTTTCACAGATGCCCCAATAGTTTCACATATGTCCCATTAGTTTCACAGATGTCCCCATAGTTTTACAGATGTCCCAATAATTTAACATGTACCAGTAGTTTCACAGATGTCCTAATAGTTTCACATATGTCCCATTAGTTTCACAGATGTCCCCATAGCTTCACAGATGTCCCACTAGTTTCACAGATGTCCCAATAGTTTCACAGATGTCCCAATAAGTTCACATATGTCCCAGTAGTTTCACAGATCACCCAGTCGTTTCACAGATGCCCCAATAGTTTCACATATGTCCCATTAGTTTCACAGATGTCCCCATAGTTTCACAGATGTCCCAATAATTTCACAGATGTAACAGTAGTTTCACAGATGTCCCAATAGTTTCACAGATGTCCCAATAGTTTCACAGATGTCCCAGGAGTTTTACAGATATTCCAGTAAGTTAACAGATGTCCCCATAGTTTCACAGATGTCCCAATAGTTTCAAAGATGTCCCAGTAGTTTTACAGATGTCCCAGTAGTTTCACAGATGATCCCAGTAGTTTCACAGATGCCCCAATAGTTTCACATATGTCCCATTAGTTGCACAATGTCCCCATAGTTTCACAGATGTCCCAATAGTTTCACAGATGTCCCAATAGTTTCACAGATGTCCCAATAAGTTCACATATGTCCCACTAGTGTCACAGATCACCCAGTCGTTTCACAGATGCCCCAATAGTTTCACATATGTCCCATTAGTTTCACAGATGTCCCCATAGTTTTACAGATGTCCCAATAATTTAACAGATGTACCAGTAGTTTCACAGATGTTCCAATAGTTTCACATATGTCCCATTAGTTTCACAGATGTCCCCATAGCTTCACAGATGTCCCAATAGTTTCACAGATGTCCCAATAAGTTCACATATGTCCCAATAAGTTCACATATGTCCCACTAGTGTCACAGATCACCCAGTCGTTTCACAGATGCCCCAAGAGTTTCACATATGTCCCATTAGTTTCACAGATGTCCCCATAGTTTTACAGATGTCCCAATAATTTAACATGTACCAGTAGTTTCACAGATGTTCTAATAGTTTCACATATGTCCCATTAGTTTCACAGATGTCCCCATAGCTTCACAGATGTCCCAATAGTTTCACAGATGTCCCAATAGTTTCACAGATGTCCCAATAAGTTCACATATGTCCCAGTAGTTTCACAGATCACCCAGTCGTTTCACAGATGCCCCAATAGTTTCACATATGTCCCATTAGTTTCACAGATGTCCCCATAGTTTCACAGATGTCCCAATAATTTCACAGATGTAACAGTAGTTTCACAGATGTCCCAATAGTTTCACAGATGTCCCAATAGTTTCACAGATGTCCCAGGAGTTTTACAGATATTCCAGTAAGTTAACAGATGTCCCCATAGTTTCACAGATGTCCCAATAGTTTCAAAGATGTCCCAGTAGTTTTACAGATGTCCCAGTAGTTTCACAGATGATCCCAGTAGTTTCACAGATGCCCCAATAGTTTCACATATGTCCCATTAGTTGCACAATGTCCCCATAGTTTCACAGATGTCCCAATAGTTTCACAGATGTCCCAATAGTTTCACAGATGTCCCAATAAGTTCACATATGTCCCACTAGTGTCACAGATCACCCAGTCGTTTCACAGATGCCCCAATAGTTTCACATATGTCCCATTAGTTTCACAGATGTCCCCATAGTTTTACAGATGTCCCAATAATTTAACAGATGTACCAGTAGTTTCACAGATGTCCCAATAGTTTCACATATGTCCCATTAGTTTCACAGATGTCCCCATAGTTTCACAGATGTCCCAATAGTTTCACAGATGTCCCAATAGTTTCACAGATGTCCCAATAAGTTCACATATGTCCCAGTAGTTTCACAGATCACCCAGTCGTTTCACAGATGCCACAATAGTTTCACATATGTCCCATTAGTTTCACAGATGTCCCCATAGTTTCACAGATGTCCTAATAATTTAACAGATGTATCAGTAGTTTCACAGATGTCCCAATAGTTTAACAGATGTCCCAAATAGTTTCACAGATGTCCCAATAGTTTCACAGATGTCCCAGTTGTTTCACAGATGTCTCAATAGTTTCACAGATGTCCCAATAGTTTCACAGATGTCCCAATAGATTCACATATGTCCCAGTAGTTTTACAGATGTCCCAGTAGATTCACAGATGTCCCAATAGTTCAACAGATGTCCCAGTAGTTTAACAGATGTCCCAGTAGTTTCACAGATGTCCCAGTAGGTTAACAGATGTCCCCATAGTTTCACAGATGTCCCAAAAGTTTCACAGATGTCCCAATAGGTTCACATATGTCCCAGTAGTTTCACAGATGCCCCAATAGTTTCACATATGTCCCATTAGTTTCACAGATGTCCCCATAGTTTCACAGATGTCCCAATAATTTCACAGATGTACCAGTAGTTTCACAGATGTCCCAATAGTTTAACAGATGTCCCAAATACTTTCACAGATGTCCCAATAGATTCACAGATGTCCCAATAGTTTCACAGATTTCCCAATAGTTTCACAGATGTCCCAATAGTTTCACAGATGTCCCATAAGTTTTACAGATATTCCAGTAGGTTAACAGATGTCCCCATAGTTTCACAGATGTCCCAATAGTTTCAAAGATGTCCCAGTAGTTTTACAGATGTCCCGCTAGTTTCACAGATGATCCCAGTAGTTTCACAGATGCCCCAATAGTTTCACATATGTCCCATTAGTTTCACAGATGTCCCCATAGTTTCACAGATGTCCCAATAGTTTCACAGATGTCCCAATAGTTTCACAGATGTCCCAATAAGTTCACATATGTCCCAGTAGTTTCACAGATCACCCAGTCGTTTCACAGATGCCCCAATAGTTTCACATATGTCCCATTAGTTTCACAGATGTCCCCATAGTTTCACAGATGTCCCAATAATTTAACAGATGTACCAGTAGTTTCACAGATGTCCCAATACTTTAACAGATGTCCCAAATAGTTTCACAGATGTCCCAATAGTTTCACAGATGTCCCAGAAGTTTAACAGATGTCCCAATAGTTTAACAGATGTCCCAGTTGTTTCACAGATGTCTCAATAGTTTCACAGATGTCCCAATAGTTTCACAGATGTCCCAATAGGTTCACATATGTCCCAGTAGTTTTACAGATGTCCCAGTAGATTCACAGATGTCCCAATAGTTCAACAGATGTCCCAGTAGATTAACAGATGTCCCAATAGTTTCACAGATGTCCCAGTAGGTTAACAGATGTCCCCATAGTTTCACAGATGTCCCAATAGTTTCACAGATGTCCCAGTAGTTTTACAGATATCCCAGTAGGTTAACAGATGTCCCCATAGTTTCACAGATGTACCAGTAGTTTCACAGATGTCCCAATAGTTTCACAGATGTCCCAATAGTTTCACACATTTCCCAATAGTTTCACATATGTCCCAGTAGTTTTACAGATGTCCCAATAGTTTCACAGATGTCCCAATAGTTTCACAGATGTCCCAATAGTTTCACAGATGTCCCAATAAGTTCACATATGTCCCACTAGTGTCACAGATCACCCAGTCGTTTCACAGATGCCCCAATAGTTTCACATATGTCCCATTAGTTTCACAGATGTCCCCATAGTTTTACAGATGTCCCAATAATTTAACAGATGTACCAGTAGTTTCACAGATGTCCCAATAGTTTCACAGATGTCCCAATAAGTTCACATATGTCCCACTAGTGTCACAGATCACCCAGTCGTTTCACAGATGCCCCAATAGTTTCACATATGTCCCATTAGTTTCACAGATGTCCCCATAGTTTTACAGATGTCCCAATAATTTAACATGTACCAGTAGTTTGACAGATGTCCTAATAGTTTCACATATGTCCCCATAGTTTCACAGATGTCCCAATAGTTTCACATATGTCCCATTAGTTTCACAGATGTCCCCATAGATTCACAGATGTCCCAATAAGTTCACATATGTCCCAGTAGTGTCACAGATCACCCAGTCGTTTCACAGATGCCCCAATAGTTTCACATATGTCCCATTAGTTTCACAGATGTCCCAATAATTTCACAGATGTACCAGTAGTTTCACAGATGTCCCAATAGTTTCACAGATGTCCCAATAGTTTCACAGATATCCCAGGAGTTTTACAGATATTCCAGTAGGTTAACAGATGTCCCCATAGTTTCACAGATGTCCCAATAGTTTCACAGATGTCCCAATAGTTTCACAGATGTCCCAACAAGTTCACATATGTCCCACTAGTGTCACAGATGACCCAGTCGTTTCACAGATGCCCCAATAGTTTCACATATGTCCCATTAGTTTCACAGATGTCCCCATAGTTTTACAGATGTCCCAATAATTTAACAGATGTACCAGTAGTTTAACAGATGTCCCAATAGTTTAACAGATGTCCCAGTTGTTTCACAGATGTCTCAATAGTTTCACAGATGTCCCAATAGATTCACATATGTCCCAGTAGTTTTACAGATGTCCCAGTAGATTCACAGATGTCCCAATAGTTCAACAGATGTCCCAGTAGTTTAACAGATGTCCCAGTAGTTTCACAGATGTCCCAGAAGGTTAACAGATGTCCCAGTAGGTTAACAGATATCCCCATAGTTTCACAGATGTCCCAATAGTTTCACAGATGTCCCAATAGGTTCACAGATGTCCCAATAATTTCACAGATGTCCCAGAAGTTTTACAGATATTCCAGTAGGTTAACAGATGTCCCCATAGTTTTACAGATGTCCCAATAATTTAACAGATGTACCAGTAGTTTCACAGATGTCCCAGTAGTTTCACAGATGTCCCAATAGTTTCACAGATGTCCCAATAAGTTCACATATGTCCCACTAGTGTCACAGATCACCCAGTCGTTTCACAGATGCCCCAATAGTTTCACATATGTCCCATTAGTTTCACAGATGTCCCCATAGTTTTACAGATGTCCCAATAATTTAACAGATGTACCAGTAGTTTCACAGATGTCCCAATAGTTTCACAGATGTCCCAATAAGTTCACATATGTCCCACTAGTGTCACAGATCACCCAGTCGTTTCACAGATGCCCCAATAGTTTCACATATGTCCCATTAGTTTCACAGATGTCCCCATAGTTTTACAGATGTCCCAATAATTTAACATGTACCAGTAGTTTGACAGATGTCCTAATAGTTTCACATAGGTCCCCATAGTTTCACAGATGTCCCAATAGTTTCACATATGTCCCATTAGTTTCACAGATGTCCCCATAGATTCACAGATGTCCCAATAAGTTCACATATGTCCCAGTAGTGTCACAGATCACCCAGTCGTTTCACAGATGCCCCAATAGTTTCACATATGTCCCATTAGTTTCACAGATGTCCCAATAATTTCACAGATGTACCAGTAGTTTCACAGATGTCCCAATAGTTTCACAGATGTCCCAATAGTTTCACAGATGTCCCAGGAGATTTACAGATATTCCAGTAGGTTAACAGATGTCCCCATAGTTTCACAGATGTCCCAATAGTTTCACAGATGTCCCAATAGTTTCACAGATGTCCCAATAAGTTCACATATGTCCCACTAGTGTCACAGATCACCCAGTCGTTTCAGAGATGCCCCAATAGTTTCACATATGTCCCATTAGTTTCACAGATGTCCCCATAGTTTTACAGATGTCCCAATAATTTAACAGATGTACCAGTAGTTTAACAGATGTCCCAAATAGTTTCACAGATGTCCCAATAGTTTCACAGATGTTCCAGTTGTTTCACAGATGTCTCAATAGTTTCACAGATGTCCCAATAGTTTCACAGATGTCCCAATAGATTCACATATGTCCCAGTAGTTTTACAGATGTCCCAGTAGATTCACAGATGTCCCAATAGTTCAACAGATGTCCCAGTAGTTTAACAGATGTCCCAGTAGTTTCACAGATGTCCCAGTAGGTTAACAGATGTCCCCATAGTTTCACAGATGTCCCAAAAGTTTCACAGATGTCCCAATAGGTTCACATATGTCCCAGTAGTTTCACAGATGCCCCAATAGTTTCACATATGTCCCATTAGTTTCACAGATGTCCCCATAGTTTCACAGATGTCCCAATCATTTCACAGATGTACCAGTAGTTTCACAGATGTCCCAATAGTTTAACAGATGTCCCAAATACTTTCACAGATGTCCCAATAGATTCACAGATGTCCCAATAGTTTCACAGATTTCCCAATAGTTTCACAGATGTCCCAATAGTTTCACAGATGTCCCATAAGTTTTACAGATATTCCAGTAGGTTAACAGATGTCCCAATAGTTTCACAGATGTCCCAATAGTTTCAAAGATGTCCCAGTAGTTTTACAGATGTCCCGCTAGTTTCACAGATGATCCCAGTAGTTTCACAGATGCCCCAATAGTTTCACATATGTCCCATTAGTTTCACAGATGTCCCCATAGTTTCACAGATGTCCCAATAGTTTCACAGATGTCCCAATAGTTTCACAGATGTTCCAATAAGTTCACATATGTCCCAGTAGTTTCACAGATCACCCAGTCGTTTCACAGATGCCCCAATAGTTTCACATATGTCCCATTAGTTTCACAGATGTCCCCATAGTTTCACAGATGTCCCAATAATTTAACAGATGTACCAGTAGTTTCACAGATGTCCCAATACTTTAACAGATGTCCCAAATAGTTTCACAGATGTCCCAATAGTTTCACAGATGTCCCAGAAGTTTAACAGATGTCCCAATAGTTTAACAGATGTCACAGTTGTTTCACAGATGTCTCAATAGTTTCACAGATGTCCCAATAGTTTCACAGATGTCCCAATAGGTTCACATATGTCCCAGTAGTTTTACAGATGTCCCAGTAGATTCACAGATGTCCCAATAGTTCAACAGATGTCCCAGTAGATTAACAGATGTCCCAATAGTTTCACAGATGTCCCAGTAGGTTAACAGATGTCCCCATAGTTTCACAGATGTCCCAATAGTTTCACAGATGTCCCAGTAGTTTTACAGATATCCCAGTAGGTTAACAGATGTCCCCATAGTTTCACAGATGTACCAGTAGTTTCACAGATGTCCCAATAGTTTCACAGATGTCCCAATAGTTTCACACATTTCCCAATAGTTTCACATATGTCCCAGTAGTTTTACAGATGTCCCAATAGTTTCACAGATGTCCCAATAGTTTCACAGATGTCCCAATAGTTTCACAGATGTCCCAATAAGTTCACATATGTCCCACTAGTGTCACAGATCACCCAGTCGTTTCACAGATGCCCCAATAGTTTCACATATGTCCCATTAGTTTCACAGATGTCCCCATAGTTTTACAGATGTCCCAATAATTTAACAGATGTACCAGTAGTTTCACAGATGTCCCAATAGTTTCACAGATGTCCCAATAAGTTCACATATGTCCCACTAGTGTCACAGATCACCCAGTCGTTTCACAGATGCCCCAATAGTTTCACATATGTCCCATTAGTTTCACAGATGTCCCCATAGTTTTACAGATGTCCCAATAATTTAACATGTACCAGTAGTTTGACAGATGTCCTAATAGTTTCACATATGTCCCCATAGTTTCACAGATGTCCCAATAGTTTCACATATGTCCCATTAGTTTCACAGATGTCCCCATAGATTCACAGATGTCCCAATAAGTTCACATATGTCCCAGTAGTGTCACAGATCACCCAGTCGTTTCACAGATGCCCCAATAGTTTCACATATGTCCCATTAGTTTCACAGATGTCCCAATAATTTCACAGATGTACCAGTAGTTTCACAGATGTCCCAATAGTTTCACAGATGTCCCAATAGTTTCACAGATATCCCAGGAGTTTTACAGATATTCCAGTAGGTTAACAGATGTCCCCATAGTTTCACAGATGTCCCAATAGTTTCACAGATGTCCCAATAGTTTCACAGATGTCCCAATAAGTTCACATATGTCCCACTAGTGTCACAGATGACCCAGTCGTTTCACAGATGCCCCAATAGTTTCACATATGTCCCATTAGTTTCACAGATGTCCCCATAGTTTTACAGATGTCCCAATAATTTAACAGATGTACCAGTAGTTTAACAGATGTCCCAATAGTTTAACAGATGTCCCAGTTGTTTCACAGATGTCTCAATAGTTTCACAGATGTCCCAATAGATTCACATATGTCCCAGTAGTTTTACAGATGTCCCAGTAGATTCACAGATGTCCCAATAGTTCAACAGATGTCCCAGTAGTTTAACAGATGTCCCAGTAGTTTCACAGATGTCCCAGAAGGTTAACAGATGTCCCAGTAGGTTAACAGATATCCCCATAGTTTCACAGATGTCCCAATAGTTTCACAGATGTCCCAATAGGTTCACAGATGTCCCAATAATTTCACAGATGTCCCAGAAGTTTTACAGATATTCCAGTAGGTTAACAGATGTCCCCATAGTTTTACAGATGTCCCAATAATTTAACAGATGTACCAGTAGTTTCACAGATGTCCCAGTAGTTTCACAGATGTCCCAATAGTTTCACAGATGTCCCAATAAGTTCACATATGTCCCACTAGTGTCACAGATCACCCAGTCGTTTCACAGATGCCCCAATAGTTTCACATATGTCCCATTAGTTTCACAGATGTCCCCATAGTTTTACAGATGTCCCAATAATTTAACAGATGTACCAGTAGTTTCACAGATGTCCCAATAGTTTCACAGATGTCCCAATAAGTTCACATATGTCCCACTAGTGTCACAGATCACCCAGTCGTTTCACAGATGCCCCAATAGTTTCACATATGTCCCATTAGTTTCACAGATGTCCCCATAGTTTTACAGATGTCCCAATAATTTAACATGTACCAGTAGTTTGACAGATGTCCTAATAGTTTCACATAGGTCCCCATAGTTTCACAGATGTCCCAATAGTTTCACATATGTCCCATTAGTTTCACAGATGTCCCCATAGATTCACAGATGTCCCAATAAGTTCACATATGTCCCAGTAGTGTCACAGATCACCCAGTCGTTTCACAGATGCCCCAATAGTTTCACATATGTCCCATTAGTTTCACAGATGTCCCAATAATTTCACAGATGTACCAGTAGTTTCACAGATGTCCCAATAGTTTCACAGATGTCCCAATAGTTTCACAGATGTCCCAGGAGATTTACAGATATTCCAGTAGGTTAACAGATGTCCCCATAGTTTCACAGATGTCCCAATAGTTTCACAGATGTCCCAATAGTTTCACAGATGTCCCAATAAGTTCACATATGTCCCACTAGTGTCACAGATCACCCAGTCGTTTCACAGATGCCCCAATAGTTTCACATATGTCCCATTAGTTTCACAGATGTCCCCATAGTTTTACAGATGTCCCAATAATTTAACAGATGTACCAGTAGTTTAACAGATGTCCCAAATAGTTTCACAGATGTCCCAATAGTTTCACAGATGTTCCAGTTGTTTCACAGATGTCTCAATAGTTTCACAGATGTCCCAATAGTTTCACAGATGTCCCAATAGATTCACATATGTCCCAGTAGTTTTACAGATGTCCCAGTAGATTCACAGATGTCCCAATAGTTCAACAGATGTCCCAGTAGTTTAACAGATGTCCCAGTAGTTTCACAGATGTCCCAGTAGGTTAACAGATGTCCCCATAGTTTCACAGATGTCCCAAAAGTTTCACAGATGTCCCAATAGGTTCACATATGTCCCAGTAGTTTCACAGATGCCCCAATAGTTTCACATATGTCCCATTAGTTTCACAGATGTCCCCATAGTTTCACAGATGTCCCAATAATTTCACAGATGTACCAGTAGTTTCACAGATGTCCCAATAGTTTAACAGATGTCCCAAATACTTTCACAGATGTCCCAATAGATTCACAGATGTCCCAATAGTTTCACAGATTTCCCAATAGTTTCACAGATGTCCCAATAGTTTCACAGATGTCCCATAAGTTTTACAGATATTCCAGTAGGTTAACAGATGTCCCCACAGTTTCACAGATGTCCCAATAGTTTCAAAGATGTCCCAGTAGTTTTACAGATGTCCCGCTAGTTTCACAGATGATCCCAGTAGTTTCACAGATGCCCCAATAGTTTCACATATGTCCCATTAGTTTCACAGATGTCCCCATAGTTTCACAGATGTCCCAATAGTTTCACAGATGTCCCAATAGTTTCACAGATGTTCCAATAAGTTCACATATGTCCCAGTAGTTTCACAGATCACCCAGTCGTTTCACAGATGCCCCAATAGTTTCACATATGTCCCATTAGTTTCACAGATGTCCCCATAGTTTCACAGATGTCCCAATAATTTAACAGATGTACCAGTAGTTTCACAGATGTCCCAATACTTTAACAGATGTCCCAAATAGTTTCACAGATGTTCCAATAGTTTCACAGATGTCCCAGAAGTTTAACAGATGTCCCAATAGTTTAACAGATGTCCCAGTTGTTTCACAGATGTCTCAATAGTTTCACAGATGTCCCAATAGTTTCACAGATGTCCCAATAGGTTCACATATGTCCCAGTAGTTTTACAGATGTCCCAGTAGATTCACAGATGTCCCAATAGTTCAACAGATGTCCCAGTAGATTAACAGATGTCCCAATAGTTTCACAGATGTCCCAGTAGGTTAACAGATGTCCCCATAGTTTCACAGATGTCCCAATAGTTTCACAGATGTCCCAGTAGTTTTACAGATATCCCAGTAGGTTAACAGATGTCCCCATAGTTTCACAGATGTACCAGTAGTTTCACAGATGTCCCAATAGTTTCACAGATGTCCCAATAGTTTCACACATTTCCCAATAGTTTCACATATGTCCCAGTAGTTTTACAGATGTCCCAATAGTTTCACAGATGTCCCAATAGTTTCACAGATGTCCCAATAGTTTCACAGATGTCCCAATAAGTTCACATATGTCCCACTAGTGTCACAGATCACCCAGTCGTTTCACAGATGCCCCAATAGTTTCACATATGTCCCATTAGTTTCACAGATGTCCCCATAGTTTTACAGATGTCCCAATAATTTAACATGTACCAGTAGTTTCACAGATGTCCCAATAGTTTCACAGATGTCCCAATAAGTTCACATATGTCCCACTAGTGTCACAGATCACCCAGTCGTTTCACAGATGCCCCAATAGTTTCACATATGTCCCATTAGTTTCACAGATGTCCCCATAGATTCACAGATGTCCCAATAAGTTCACATATGTCCCAGTAGTGTCACAGATCACCCAGTCGTTTCACAGATGCCCCAATAGTTTCACATATGTCCCATTAGTTTCACAGATGTCCCAATAATTTCACAGATGTACCAGTAGTTTCACAGATGTCCCAATAGTTTCACAGATGTCCCAATAGTTTCACAGATGTCCCAGGAGATTTACAAATATTCCAGTAGGTTAACAGATGTCCCCATAGTTTCACAGTTGTCCCAATAGTTTCACAGATGTCCCAATAGTTTCACAGATGTCCCAATAAGTTCACATATGTCCCACTAGTGTCACAGATCACCCAGTCGTTTCACAGATGCCCCAATAGTTTCACATATGTCCCATTAGTTTCACAGATGTCCCCATAGTTTCACAGATGTCCCAATAGTTTCACAGATGTCCCAATAGTTTCACAGATGTTCCAATAAGTTCACATATGTCCCAGTAGTTTCACAGATCACCCAGTCGTTTCACAGATGCCCCAATAGTTTCACATATGTCCCATTAGTTTCACAGATGTCCCCATAGTTTCACAGATGTCCCAATAATTTAACAGATGTACCAGTAGTTTCACAGATGTCCCAATACTTTAACAGATGTCCCAAATAGTTTCACAGATGTCCCAATAGTTTCACAGATGTCCCAGAAGTTTAACAGATGTCCCAATAGTTTAACAGATATCCCAGTTGTTTCACAGATGTCTCAATAGTTTCACAGATGTCCCAATAGTTTCACAGATGTCCCAATAGGTTCACATATGTCCCAGTAGTTTTACAGATGTCCCAGTAGATTCACAGATGTCCCAATAGTTCAACAGATGTCCCAGTAGATTAACAGATGTCCCAATAGTTTCACAGATGTCCCAGTAGGTTAACAGATGTCCCCATAGTTTCACAGATGTCCCAATAGTTTCACAGATGTCCCAGTAGTTTTACAGATATCCCAGTAGGTTAACAGATGTCCCCATAGTTTCACAGATGTACCAGTAGTTTCACAGATGTCCCAATAGTTTCACAGATGTCCCAATAGTTTCACACATTTCCCAATAGTTTCACATATGTCCCAGTAGTTTTACAGATGTCCCAATAGTTTCACAGATGTCCCAATAGTTTCACAGATGTCCCAATAGTTTCACAGATGTCCCAATAAGTTCACATATGTCCCACTAGTGTCACAGATCACCCAGTCGTTTCACAGATGCCCCAATAGTTTCACATATGTCCCATTAGTTTCACAGATGTCCCCATAGTTTTACAGATGTCCCAATAATTTAACAGATGTACCAGTAGTTTCACAGATGTCCCAATAGTTTCACAGATGTCCCAATAAGTTCACATATGTCCCACTAGTGTCACAGATCACCCAGTCGTTTCACAGATGCCCCAATAGTTTCACATATGTCCCATTAGTTTCACAGATGTCCCCATAGATTCACAGATGTCCCAATAAGTTCACATATGTCCCAGTAGTGTCACAGATCACCCAGTCGTTTCACAGATGCCCCAATAGTTTCACATATGTCCCATTAGTTTCACAGATGTCCCAATAATTTCACAGATGTACCAGTAGTTTCACAGATGTCCCAATAGTTTCACAGATGTCCCAATAGTTTCACAGATGTCCCAGGAGATTTACAGATATTCCAGTAGGTTAACAGATGTCCCCATAGTTTCACAGATGTCCCAATAGTTTCACAGATGTCCCAATAGTTTCACAGATGTCCCAATAAGTTCACATATGTCCCACTAGTGTCACAGATCACCCAGTCGTTTCACAGATGCCCCAATAGTTTCACATATGTCCCAATAATTTAACAGATGTACCAGTAGTTTAACAGATGTCCCAAATAGTTTCACAGATGTCCCAATAGTTTCACAGATGTTCCAGTTGTTTCACAGATGTCTCAATAGTTTCACAGATGTCCCAATAGTTTCACAGATGTCCCAATAGATTCACATATGTCCCAGTAGTTTTACAGATGTCCCAGTAGATTCACAGATGTCCCAATAGTTCAACAGATGTCCCAGTAGTTTAACAGATGTCCCAGTAGTTTCACAGATGTCCCAGTAGGTTAACAGATGTCCCCATAGTTTCACAGATGTCCCAAAAGTTTCACAGATGTCCCAATAGGTTCACATATGTCCCAGTAGTTTCACAGATGCCCCAATAGTTTCACATATGTCCCATTAGTTTCACAGATGTCCCCATAGTTTCACAGATGTCCCAATAATTTCACAGATGTACCAGTAGTTTCACAGATGTCCCAATAGTTTAACAGATGTCCCAAATACTTTCACAGATGTCCCAATAGATTCACAGATGTCCCAATAGTTTCACAGATTTCCCAATAGTTTCACAGATGTCCCAATAGTTTCACAGATGTCCCATAAGTTTTACAGATATTCCAGTAGGTTAACAGATGTCCCCATAGTTTCACAGATGTCCCAATAGTTTCAAAGATGTCCCAGTAGTTTTACAGATGTCCCGCTAGTTTCACAGATGATCCCAGTAGTTTCACAGATGCCCCAATAGTTTCACATATGTCCCATTAGTTTCACAGATGTCCCCATAGTTTCACAGATGTCCCAATAGTTTCACAGATGTCCCAATAGTTTCACAGATGTTCCAATAAGTTCACATATGTCCCAGTAGTTTCACAGATCACCCAGTCGTTTCACAGATGCCCCAATAGTTTCACATATGTCCCATTAGTTTCACAGATGTCCCCATAGTTTCACAGATGTCCCAATAATTTAACAGATGTACCAGTAGTTTCACAGATGTCCCAATACTTTAACAGATGTCCCAAATAGTTTCACAGATGTCCCAATAGTTTCACAGATGTCCCAGAAGTTTAACAGATGTCCCAATAGTTTAACAGATGTCCCAGTTGTTTCACAGATGTCTCAATAGTTTCACAGATGTCCCAATAGTTTCACAGATGTCCCAATAGGTTCACATATGTCCCAGTAGTTTTACAGATGTCCCAGTAGATTCACAGATGTCCCAATAGTTCAACAGATGTCCCAGTAGATTAACAGATGTCCCAATAGTTTAACAGATGTCCCAGTAGGTTAACAGATGTCCCCATAGTTTCACAGATGTCCCAATAGTTTCGCAGATGTCCCAGTAGTTTTACAGATATCCCAGTAGGTTAACAGATGTCCCCATAGTTTCACAGATGTACCAGTAGTTTCACAGATGTCCCAATAGTTTCACAGATGTCCCAATAGTTTCACACATTTCCCAATAGTTTCACATATGTCCCAGTAGTTTTACAGATGTCCCAATAGTTTCACAGATGTCCCAATAGTTTCACAGATGTCCCAATAGTTTCACAGATGTCCCAATAAGTTCACATATGTCCCACTAGTGTCACAGATCACCCAGTCGTTTCACAGATGCCCCAATAGTTTCACATATGTCCCATTAGTTTCACAGATGTCCCCATAGTTTTACAGATGTCCCAATAATTTAACAGATGTACCAGTAGTTTCACAGATGTCCCAATAGTTTTACAGATGTCCCAATAAGTTCACATATGTCCCACTAGTGTCACAGATCACCCAGTCGTTTCACAGATGCCCCAATAGTTTCACATATGTCCCATTAGTTTCACAGATGTCCCCATAGTTTTACAGATGTCCCAATAATTTAACATGTACCAGTAGTTTGACAGATGTCCTAATAGTTTCACATATGTCCCCATAGTTTCACAGATGTCCCAATAGTTTCACATATGTCCCATTAGTTTCACAGATGTCCCCATAGATTCACAGATGTCCCAATAAGTTCACATATGTCCCAGTAGTGTCACAGATCACCCAGTCGTTTCACAGATGCCCCAATAGTTTCACATATGTCCCATTAGTTTCACAGATGTCCCAATAATTTCACAGATGTACCAGTAGTTTCACAGATGTCCCAATAGTTTCACAGATGTCCCAATAGTTTCACAGATATCCCAGGAGTTTTACAGATATTCCAGTAGGTTAACAGATGTCCCCATAGTTTCACAGATGTCCCAATAGTTTCACAGATGTCCCAATAGTTTCACAGATGTCCCAATAAGTTCACATATGTCCCACTAGTGTCACAGATGACCCAGTCGTTTCACAGATGCCCCAATAGTTTCACATATGTCCCATTAGTTTCACAGATGTCCCCATAGTTTTACAGATGTCCCAATAATTTAACAGATGTACCAGTAGTTTAACAGATGTCCCAATAGTTTAACAGATGTCCCAGTTGTTTCACAGATGTCTCAATAGTTTCACAGATGTCCCAATAGATTCACATATGTCCCAGTAGTTTTACAGATGTCCCAGTAGATTCACAGATGTCCCAATAGTTCAACAGATGTCCCAGTAGTTTAACAGATGTCCCAGTAGTTTCACAGATGTCCCAGAAGGTTAACAGATGTCCCAGTAGGTTAACAGATATCCCCATAGTTTCACAGATGTCCCAATAGTTTCACAGATGTCCCAATAGGTTCACAGATGTCCCAATAATTTCACAGATGTCCCAGAAGTTTTACAGATATTCCAGTAGGTTAACAGATGTCCCCATAGTTTTACAGATGTCCCAATAATTTAACAGATGTACCAGTAGTTTCACAGATGTCCCAGTAGTTTCACAGATGTCCCAATAGTTTCACAGATGTCCCAATAAGTTCACATATGTCCCACTAGTGTCACAGATCACCCAGTCGTTTCACAGATGCCCCAATAGTTTCACATATGTCCCATTAGTTTCACAGATGTCCCCATAGTTTTACAGATGTCCCAATAATTTAACAGATGTACCAGTAGTTTCACAGATGTCCCAATAGTTTCACAGATGTCCCAATAAGTTCACATATGTCCCACTAGTGTCACAGATCACCCAGTCGTTTCACAGATGCCCCAATAGTTTCACATATGTCCCATTAGTTTCACAGATGTCCCCATAGTTTTACAGATGTCCCAATAATTTAACATGTACCAGTAGTTTGACAGATGTCCTAATAGTTTCACATAGGTCCCCATAGTTTCACAGATGTCCCAATAGTTTCACATATGTCCCATTAGTTTCACAGATGTCCCCATAGATTCACAGATGTCCCAATAAGTTCACATATGTCCCAGTAGTGTCACAGATCACCCAGTCGTTTCACAGATGCCCCAATAGTTTCACATATGTCCCATTAGTTTCACAGATGTCCCAATAATTTCACAGATGTACCAGTAGTTTCACAGATGTCCCAATAGTTTCACAGATGTCCCAATAGTTTCACAGATGTCCCAGGAGATTTACAGATATTCCAGTAGGTTAACAGATGTCCCCATAGTTTCACAGATGTCCCAATAGTTTCACAGATGTCCCAATAGTTTCACAGATGTCCCAATAAGTTCACATATGTCCCACTAGTGTCACAGATCACCCAGTCGTTTCACAGATGCCCCAATAGTTTCACATATGTCCCATTAGTTTCACAGATGTCCCCATAGTTTTACAGATGTCCCAATAATTTAACAGATGTACCAGTAGTTTAACAGATGTCCCAAATAGTTTCACAGATGTCCCAATAGTTTCACAGATGTTCCAGTTGTTTCACAGATGTCTCAATAGTTTCACAGATGTCCCAATAGTTTCACAGATGTCCCAATAGATTCACATATGTCCCAGTAGTTTTACAGATGTCCCAGTAGATTCACAGATGTCCCAATAGTTCAACAGATGTCCCAGTAGTTTAACAGATGTCCCAGTAGTTTCACAGATGTCCCAGTAGGTTAACAGATGTCCCCATAGTTTCACAGATGTCCCAAAAGTTTCACAGATGTCCCAATAGGTTCACATATGTCCCAGTAGTTTCACAGATGCCCCAATAGTTTCACATATGTCCCATTAGTTTCACAGATGTCCCCATAGTTTCACAGATGTCCCAATAATTTCACAGATGTACCAGTAGTTTCACAGATGTCCCAATAGTTTAACAGATGTCCCAAATACTTTCACAGATGTCCCAATAGATTCACAGATGTCCCAATAGTTTCACAGATTTCCCAATAGTTTCACAGATGTCCCAATAGTTTCACAGATGTCCCATAAGTTTTACAGATATTCCAGTAGGTTAACAGATGTCCCCACAGTTTCACAGATGTCCCAATAGTTTCAAAGATGTCCCAGTAGTTTTACAGATGTCCCGCTAGTTTCACAGATGATCCCAGTAGTTTCACAGATGCCCCAATAGTTTCACATATGTCCCATTAGTTTCACAGATGTCCCCATAGTTTCACAGATGTCCCAATAGTTTCACAGATGTCCCAATAGTTTCACAGATGTTCCAATAAGTTCACATATGTCCCAGTAGTTTCACAGATCACCCAGTCGTTTCACAGATGCCCCAATAGTTTCACATATGTCCCATTAGTTTCACAGATGTCCCCATAGTTTCACAGATGTCCCAATAATTTAACAGATGTACCAGTAGTTTCACAGATGTCCCAATACTTTAACAGATGTCCCAAATAGTTTCACAGATGTTCCAATAGTTTCACAGATGTCCCAGAAGTTTAACAGATGTCCCAATAGTTTAACAGATGTCCCAGTTGTTTCACAGATGTCTCAATAGTTTCACAGATGTCCCAATAGTTTCACAGATGTCCCAATAGGTTCACATATGTCCCAGTAGTTTTACAGATGTCCCAGTAGATTCACAGATGTCCCAATAGTTCAACAGATGTCCCAGTAGATTAACAGATGTCCCAATAGTTTCACAGATGTCCCAGTAGGTTAACAGATGTCCCCATAGTTTCACAGATGTCCCAATAGTTTCACAGATGTCCCAGTAGTTTTACAGATATCCCAGTAGGTTAACAGATGTCCCCATAGTTTCACAGATGTACCAGTAGTTTCACAGATGTCCCAATAGTTTCACAGATGTCCCAATAGTTTCACACATTTCCCAATAGTTTCACATATGTCCCAGTAGTTTTACAGATGTCCCAATAGTTTCACAGATGTCCCAATAGTTTCACAGATGTCCCAATAGTTTCACAGATGTCCCAATAAGTTCACATATGTCCCACTAGTGTCACAGATCACCCAGTCGTTTCACAGATGCCCCAATAGTTTCACATATGTCCCATTAGTTTCACAGATGTCCCCATAGTTTTACAGATGTCCCAATAATTTAACAGATGTACCAGTAGTTTCACAGATGTCCCAATAGTTTCACAGATGTCCCAATAAGTTCACATATGTCCCACTAGTGTCACAGATCACCCAGTCGTTTCACAGATGCCCCAATAGTTTCACATATGTCCCATTAGTTTCACAGATGTCCCCATAGATTCACAGATGTCCCAATAAGTTCACATATGTCCCAGTAGTGTCACAGATCACCCAGTCGTTTCACAGATGCCCCAATAGTTTCACATATGTCCCATTAGTTTCACAGATGTCCCAATAATTTCACAGATGTACCAGTAGTTTCACAGATGTCCCAATAGTTTCACAGATGTCCCAATAGTTTCACAGATGTCCCAGGAGATTTACAAATATTCCAGTAGGTTAACAGATGTCCCCATAGTTTCACAGTTGTCCCAATAGTTTCACAGATGTCCCAATAGTTTCACAGATGTCCCAATAAGTTCACATATGTCCCACTAGTGTCACAGATCACCCAGTCGTTTCACAGATGCCCCAATAGTTTCACATATGTCCCATTAGTTTCACAGATGTCCCCATAGTTTCACAGATGTCCCAATAGTTTCACAGATGTCCCAATAGTTTCACAGATGTTCCAATAAGTTCACATATGTCCCAGTAGTTTCACAGATCACCCAGTCGTTTCACAGATGCCCCAATAGTTTCACATATGTCCCATTAGTTTCACAGATGTCCCCATAGTTTCACAGATGTCCCAATAATTTAACAGATGTACCAGTAGTTTCACAGATGTCCCAATACTTTAACAGATGTCCCAAATAGTTTCACAGATGTCCCAATAGTTTCACAGATGTCCCAGAAGTTTAACAGATGTCCCAATAGTTTAACAGATGTCCCAGTTGTTTCACAGATGTCTCAATAGTTTCACAGATGTCCCAATAGTTTCACAGATGTCCCAATAGGTTCACATATGTCCCAGTAGTTTTACAGATGTCCCAGTAGATTCACAGATGTCCCAATAGTTCAACAGATGTCCCAGTAGATTAACAGATGTCCCAATAGTTTCACAGATGTCCCAGTAGGTTAACAGATGTCCCCATAGTTTCACAGATGTCCCAATAGTTTCACAGATGTCCCAGTAGTTTTACAGATATCCCAGTAGGTTAACAGATGTCCCCATAGTTTCACAGATGTACCAGTAGTTTCACAGATGTCCCAATAGTTTCACAGATGTCCCAATAGTTTCACACATTTCCCAATAGTTTCACATATGTCCCAGTAGTTTTACAGATGTCCCAATAGTTTCACAGATGTCCCAATAGTTTCACAGATGTCCCAATAGTTTCACAGATGTCCCAATAAGTTCACATATGTCCCACTAGTGTCACAGATCACCCAGTCGTTTCACAGATGCCCCAATAGTTTCACATATGTCCCATTAGTTTCACAGATGTCCCCATAGTTTTACAGATGTCCCAATAATTTAACAGATGTACCAGTAGTTTCACAGATGTCCCAATAGTTTCACAGATGTCCCAATAAGTTCACATATGTCCCACTAGTGTCACAGATCACCCAGTCGTTTCACAGATGCCCCAATAGTTTCACATATGTCCCATTAGTTTCACAGATGTCCCCATAGATTCACAGATGTCCCAATAAGTTCACATATGTCCCAGTAGTGTCACAGATCACCCAGTCGTTTCACAGATGCCCCAATAGTTTCACATATGTCCCATTAGTTTCACAGATGTCCCAATAATTTCACAGATGTACCAGTAGTTTCACAGATGTCCCAATAGTTTCACAGATGTCCCAATAGTTTCACAGATGTCCCAGGAGATTTACAGATATTCCAGTAGGTTAACAGATGTCCCCATAGTTTCACAGATGTCCCAATAGTTTCACAGATGTCCCAATAGTTTCACAGATGTCCCAATAAGTTCACATATGTCCCACTAGTGTCACAGATCACCCAGTCGTTTCACAGATGCCCCAATAGTTTCACATATGTCCCAATAATTTAACAGATGTACCAGTAGTTTAACAGATGTCCCAAATAGTTTCACAGATGTCCCAATAGTTTCACAGATGTTCCAGTTGTTTCACAGATGTCTCAATAGTTTCACAGATGTCCCAATAGTTTCACAGATGTCCCAATAGATTCACATATGTCCCAGTAGTTTTACAGATGTCCCAGTAGATTCACAGATGTCCCAATAGTTCAACAGATGTCCCAGTAGTTTAACAGATGTCCCAGTAGTTTCACAGATGTCCCAGTAGGTTAACAGATGTCCCCATAGTTTCACAGATGTCCCAAAAGTTTCACAGATGTCCCAATAGGTTCACATATGTCCCAGTAGTTTCACAGATGCCCCAATAGTTTCACATATGTCCCATTAGTTTCACAGATGTCCCCATAGTTTCACAGATGTCCCAATAATTTCACAGATGTACCAGTAGTTTCACAGATGTCCCAATAGTTTAACAGATGTCCCAAATACTTTCACAGATGTCCCAATAGATTCACAGATGTCCCAATAGTTTCACAGATTTCCCAATAGTTTCACAGATGTCCCAATAGTTTCACAGATGTCCCATAAGTTTTACAGATATTCCAGTAGGTTAACAGATGTCCCCATAGTTTCACAGATGTCCCAATAGTTTCAAAGATGTCCCAGTAGTTTTACAGATGTCCCGCTAGTTTCACAGATGATCCCAGTAGTTTCACAGATGCCCCAATAGTTTCACATATGTCCCATTAGTTTCACAGATGTCCCCATAGTTTCACAGATGTCCCAATAGTTTCACAGATGTCCCAATAGTTTCACAGATGTTCCAATAAGTTCACATATGTCCCAGTAGTTTCACAGATCACCCAGTCGTTTCACAGATGCCCCAATAGTTTCACATATGTCCCATTAGTTTCACAGATGTCCCCATAGTTTCACAGATGTCCCAATAATTTAACAGATGTACCAGTAGTTTCACAGATGTCCCAATACTTTAACAGATGTCCCAAATAGTTTCACAGATGTCCCAATAGTTTCACAGATGTCCCAGAAGTTTAACAGATGTCCCAATAGTTTAACAGATGTCCCAGTTGTTTCACAGATGTCTCAATAGTTTCACAGATGTCCCAATAGTTTCACAGATGTCCCAATAGGTTCACATATGTCCCAGTAGTTTTACAGATGTCCCAGTAGATTCACAGATGTCCCAATAGTTCAACAGATGTCCCAGTAGATTAACAGATGTCCCAATAGTTTCACAGATGTCCCAGTAGGTTAACAGATGTCCCCATAGTTTCACAGATGTCCCAATAGTTTCGCAGATGTCCCAGTAGTTTTACAGATATCCCAGTAGGTTAACAGATGTCCCCATAGTTTCACAGATGTACCAGTAGTTTCACAGATGTCCCAATAGTTTCACAGATGTCCCAATAGTTTCACACATTTCCCAATAGTTTCACATATGTCCCAGTAGTTTTACAGATGTCCCAATAGTTTCACAGATGTCCCAATAGTTTCACAGATGTCCCAATAGTTTCACAGATGTCCCAATAAGTTCACATATGTCCCACTAGTGTCACAGATCACCCAGTCGTTTCACAGATGCCCCAATAGTTTCACATATGTCCCATTAGTTTCACAGATGTCCCCATAGTTTTACAGATGTCCCAATAATTTAACAGATGTACCAGTAGTTTCACAGATGTCCCAATAGTTTCACAGATGTCCCAATAAGTTCACATATGTCCCACTAGTGTCACAGATCACCCAGTCGTTTCACAGATGCCCCAATAGTTTCACATATGTCCCATTAGTTTCACAGATGTCCCCATAGTTTTACAGATGTCCCAATAATTTAACATGTACCAGTAGTTTGACAGATGTCCTAATAGTTTCACATATGTCCCCATAGTTTCACAGATGTCCCAATAGTTTCACATATGTCCCATTAGTTTCACAGATGTCCCCATAGATTCACAGATGTCCCAATAAGTTCACATATGTCCCAGTAGTGTCACAGATCACCCAGTCGTTTCACAGATGCCCCAATAGTTTCACATATGTCCCATTAGTTTCACAGATGTCCCAATAATTTCACAGATGTACCAGTAGTTTCACAGATGTCCCAATAGTTTCACAGATGTCCCAATAGTTTCACAGATGTCCCAGGAGTTTTACAGATATTCCAGTAGGTTAACAGATGTCCCCATAGTTTCACAGATGTCCCAATAGTTTCACAGATGTCCCAATAGTTTCACAGATGTCCCAATAAGTTCACATATGTCCCACTAGTGTCACAGATCACCCAGTCGTTTCACAGATGCCCCAATAGTTTCACATATGTCCCATTAGTTTCACAGATGTCCCCATAGTTTTACAGATGTCCCAATAATTTAACAGATGTACCAGTAGTTTAACAGATGTCCCAATAGTTTAACAGATGTCCCAGTTGTTTCACAGATGTCTCAATAGTTTCACAGATGTCCCAATAGATTCACATATGTCCCAGTAGTTTAACAGATGTCCCAGTAGTTTCACAGATGTCCCAGTAGGTTAACAGATGTCCCAGTAGGTTAACAGATATCCCCATAGTTTCACAGATGTCCCAATAGTTTCACAGATGTCCCAATAGGTTCACAGATGTCCCAATAATTTCACAGATGTCCCAGAAGTTTTACAGATATTCCAGTAGGTTAACAGATGTCCCCATAGTTTTACAGATGTCCCAATAATTTAACAGATGTACCAGTAGTTTCACAGATGTCCCAGTAGATTCACAGATGTCCCAATAGTTTCACAGATGTCCCAATAAGTTCACATATGTCCCACTAGTGTCACAGATCACCCAGTCGTTTCACAGATGCCCCAATAGTTTCACATATGTCCCATTAGTTTCACAGATGTCCCCATAGTTTTACAGATGTCCCAATAATTTAACAGATGTACCAGTAGTTTCACAGATGTCCCAATAAGTTCACATATGTCCCAGTAGTTTCACAGATCACCCAGTCGTTTCACAGATGCCCCAATAGGTTCACATATGTCCCATTAGTTTCACAGATGTCCCCATAGTTTCACAGATGTCCCAATAATTTAACAGATGTACCAGTAGTTTCACAGATGTCCCAATACTTTAACAGATGTCCCAAATAGTTTCACAGATGTCCCAATAGTTTCACAGATGTGCCAGAAGTTTAACAGATGTCCCAATAGTTTAACAGATGTCCCAGTTGTTTCACAGATGTCTCAATAGTTTCACAGATGTTCCAATAGTTTCACAGATGTCCCAATAGGTTCACATATGTCCCAGTAGTTTTACAGATGTCCCAGTAGATTCACAGATGTCCCAATAGTTCAACAGATGTCCCAGTAGATTAACAGATGTCCCAATAGTTTCACAGATGTCCCAGTAGGTTAACAGATGTCCCCATAGTTTCACAGATCTCCCAATAGTTTCACAGATGTCCCAGTAGTTTTACAGATATCCCAGTAGGTTAACAGATGTCCCCATAGTTTCACAGATGTACCAGTAGTTTCACAGATGTCCCAATAGTTTCACAGATGTCCCAATAGTTTCACACATTTCCCAATAGTTTCACATATGTCCCAGTAGTTTTACAGATGTCCCAATAGTTTCACAAATGTCCCAATAGTTTCACAGATGTCCCAATAGTTTCACAGATGTCCCAATAAGTTCACATATGTCCCACTAGTGTCACAGATCACCCAGTCGTTTCACAGATGCCCCAATAGTTTCACAGATGTCCCATTAGTTTCACAGATGTCCCCATAGTTTTACAGATGTCCCAATAATTTAACAGATGTACCAGTAGTTTCACAGATGTCCCAGTAGTTTCACAGATGCCCCAATAGTTTCACATATGTCCCATTAGTTTCACAGATGTCCCCATAGTTTCACAGATGTCCCAATAATTTCACAGATGTACCAGTAGTTTCACAGATGTCCCAATAGTTTAACAGATGTCCCAAATACTTTCACAGATGTCCCAATAGATTCACAGATGTCCCAATAGTTTCACAGATTTCCCAATAGTTTCACAGATGTCCCAATAGTTTCACAGATGTCCCAGAAGTTTTACAGATATTCCAGTAGGTTAACAGATGTCCCCATAGTTTCACAGATGTCCCAATAGTTTCAAAGATGTCCCAGTAGTTTTACAGATGTCCCGCTAGTTTCACAGATGATCCCAGTAGTTTCACAGATGCCCCAATAGTTTCACATATGTCCCATTAGTTTCACAGATGTCCCCATAGTTTCACAGATGTCCCAATAGTTTCACAGATGTCCCAATAGTTTCACAGATGTCCCAATAAGTTCACATATGTCCCAGTAGTTTCACAGATCACCCAGTCGTTTCACAGATGCCCCAATAGTTTCACATATGTCCCATTAGTTTCACAGATGTCCCCATAGTTTCCCAGATGTCCCAGTAATTTAACAGATGTACCAGTAGTTTCACAGATGTCCCAATACTTTAACAGATGTCCCAAATAGTTTCACAGATGTCCCAATAGTTTCACAGATGTCCCAGAAGTTTAACAGATGTCCCAATAGTTTAACAGATGTCCCAGTTGTTTCACAGATGTCTCAATAGTTTCACAGATGTCCCAATAGTTTCACAGATGTCCCAATAGGTTCACATATGTCCCAGTAGTTTTACAGATGTCCCAGTAGATTCACAGATGTCCCAATAGTTCAACAGATGTCCCAGTAGATTAACAGATGTCCCAATAGTTTCACAGATGTCCCAGTAGGTTAACAGATGTCCCCATAGTTTCACAGATGTCCCAATAGTTTCACAGATGTCCCAGTAGTTTTACAGATATCCCAGTAGGTTAACAGATGTCCCCATAGTTTCACAGATGTACCAGTAGTTTCACAGATGTCCCAATAGTTTCACAGATGTCCCAATAGTTTCACACATTTCCCAATAGTTTCACATATGTCCCAGTAGTTTTACAGATGTCCCAATAGTTTCACAGATGTCCCAATAGTTTCACAGATGTCCCAATAGTTTCACAGATGTCCCAATAAGTTCACATATGTCCCACTAGTGTCACAGATCACCCAGTCGTTTCACAGATGCCCCAATAGTTTCACATATGTCCCATTAGTTTCACAGATGTCCCCATAGTTTTACAGATGTCCCAATAATTTAACAGATGTACCAGTAGTTTCACAGATGTCCCAATAGTTTCACAGATGTCCCAATAAGTTCACATATGTCCCACTAGTGTCACAGATCACCCAGTCGTTTCACAGATGCCCCAATAGTTTCACATATGTCCCATTAGTTTCACAGATGTCCCCATAGTTTTACAGATGTCCCAATAATTTAACATGTACCAGTAGTTTGACAGATGTCCTAATAGTTTCACATATGTCCCCATAGTTTCACAGATGTCCCAATAGTTTCACATATGTCCCATTAGTTTCACAGATGTCCCCATAGATTCACAGATGTCCCAATAAGTTCACATATGTCCCAGTAGTGTCACAGATCTCCCAGTCGTTTCACAGATGCCCCAATAGTTTCACATATGTCCCATTAGTTTCACAGATGTCCCAATAATTTCACAGATGTACCAGTAGTTTCACAGATGTCCCAATAGTTTCACAGATGTCCCAATAGTTTCACAGATGTCCCAGGAGTTTTACAGATATTCCAGTAGGTTAACAGATGTCCCCATAGTTTCACAGATGTCCCAATAGTTTCACAGATGTCCCAATAGTTTCACAGATGTCCCAATAAGTTCACATATGTCCCACTAGTGTCACAGATCACCCAGTCGTTTCACAGATGCCCCAATAGTTTCACATATGTCCCATTAGTTTCACAGATGTCCCCATAGTTTTACAGATGTCCCAATAATTTAACAGATGTACCAGTAGTTTAACAGATGTCCCAATAGTTTAACAGATGTCCCAGTTGTTTCACAGATGTCTCAATAGTTTCACAGATGTCCCAATAGATTCACATATGTCCCAGTAGTTTTACAGATGTCCCAGTAGATTCACAGATGTCCCAATAGTTCAACAGATGTCCCAGTAGTTTAACAGATGTCCCAGTAGTTTCACAGATGTCCCAGTAGGTTAACAGATGTCCCAGTAGGTTAACAGATATCCCCATAGTTTCACAGATGTCCCAATAGTTTCACAGATGTCCCAATAGGTTCACAGATGTCCCAATAATTTCACAGATGTCCCAGAAGTTTTACAGATATTCCAGTAGGTTAACAGATGTCCCCATAGTTTTACAGATGTCCCAATAATTTAACAGATGTACCAGTAGTTTCACAGATGTCCCAGTAGTTTCACAGATGTCCCAATAGTTTCACAGATGTCCCAATAAGTTCACATATGTCCCACTAGTGTCACAGATCACCCAGTCGTTTCACAGATGCCCCAATAGTTTCACATATGTCCCATTAGTTTCACAGATGTCCCCATAGTTTTACAGATGTCCCAATAATTTAACAGATGTACCAGTAGTTTCACAGATGTCCCAATAAGTTCACATATGTCCCAGTAGTTTCACAGATCACCCAGTCGTTTCACAGATGCCCCAATAGTTTCACATATGTCCCATTAGTTTCACAGATGTCCCCATAGTTTCACAGATGTCCCAATAATTTAACAGATGTACCAGTAGTTTCACAGATGTCCCAATACTTTAACAGATGTCCCAAATAGTTTCACAGATGTCCCAATAGTTTCACAGATGTCCCAGAAGTTTAACAGATGTCCCAATAGTTTAACAGATGTCCCAGTTGTTTCACAGATGTCTCAATAGTTTCACAGATGTCCCAATAGTTTCACAGATGTCCCAATAGGTTCACATATGTCCCAGTAGTTTTACAGATGTCCCAGTAGATTCACAGATGTCCCAATAGTTCAACAGATGTCCCAGTAGATTAACAGATGTCCCAATAGTTTCACAGATGTCCCAGTAGGTTAACAGATGTCCCCATAGTTTCACAGATGTCCCAATAGTTTCACAGATGTCCCAGTAGTTTTACAGATATCCCAGTAGGTTAACAGATGTCCCCATAGTTTCACAGATGTACCAGTAGTTTCACAGATGTCCCAATAGTTTCACAGATGTCCCAATAGTTTCACACATTTCCCAATAGTTTCACATATGTCCCAGTAGTTTTACAGATGTCCCAATAGTTTCACAGATGTCCCAATAGTTTCACAGATGTCCCAATAGTTTCACAGATGTCCCAATAAGTTCATATATGTCCCACTAGTGTCACAGATCACCCAGTCGTTTCACAGATGCCCCAATAGTTTCACATATGTCCCATTAGTTTCACAGATGTCCCCATAGTTTTACAGATGTCCCAATAATTTAACAGATGTACCAGTAGTTTCACAGATGTCCCAATAGTTTCACAGATGTCCCAATAAGTTCACATATGTCCCACTAGTGTCACAGATCACCCAGTCGTTTCACAGATGCCCCAATAGTTTCACATATGTCCCATTAGTTTCACAGATGTCCCCAAAGTTTTACAGATGTCCCAATAATTTAACATGTACCAGTAGTTTGACAGATGTCCTAATAGTTTCACATATGTCCCCATAGTTTCACAGATGTCCCAATAGTTTCACATATGTCCCATTAGTTTCACAGATGTCCCCATAGATTCACAGATGTCCCAATAAGTTCACATATGTCCCAGTAGTGTCACAGATCACCCAGTCGTTTCACAGATGCCCCAATAGTTTCACATATGTCCCATTAGTTTCACAGATGTCCCAATAATTTCACAGATGTACCAGTAGTTTCACAGATGTCCCAATAGTTTCACAGATGTCCCAATAGTTTCACAGATGTCCCAGGAGTTTTACAGATATTCCAGTAGGTTAACAGATGTCCCCATAGTTTCACAGATGTCCCAATAGTTTCACAGATGTCCCAATAGTTTCACAGATGTCCCAATAAGTTCACATATGTCCCACTAGTGTCACAGATCACCCAGTCGTTTCACAGATGCCCCAATAGTTTCACATATGTCCCATTAGTTTCACAGATGTCCCCATAGTTTTACAGATGTCCCAATAATTTAACAGATGTACCAGTAGTTTAACAGATGTCCCAATAGTTTAACAGATGTCCCAGTTGTTTCACAGATGTCTCAATAGTTTCACAGATGTCCCAATAGATTCACATATGTCCCAGTAGTTTTACAGATGTCCCAGTAGATTCACAGATGTCCCAATAGTTCAACAGATGTCCCAGTAGTTTAACAGATGTCCCAGTAGTTTCACAGATGTCCCAGTAGGTTAACAGATGTCCCAGTAGGTTAACAGATATCCCCATAGTTTCACAGATGTCCCAATAGTTTCACAGATGTCCCAATAGGTTCACAGATGTCCCAATAATTTCACAGATGTCCCAGAAGTTTTACAGATATTCCAGTAGGTTAACAGATGTCCCCATAGTTTTACAGATGTCCCAATAATTTAACAGATGTACCAGTAGTTTCACAGATGTCCCAGTAGTTTCACAGATGTCCCAATAGTTTCACAGATGTCCCAATAAGTTCACATATGTCCCACTAGTGTCACAGATCACCCAGTCGTTTCACAGATGCCCCAATAGTTTCACATATGTCTCATTAGTTTCACAGATGTCCCCATAGTTTTACAGATGTCCCAATAATTTAACAGATGTACCAGTAGTTTCACAGATGTCCCAATAGTTTCACAGATGTCCCAATAAGTTCACATATGTCCCACTAGTGTCACAGATCACCCAGTCGTTTCACAGATGCCCCAATAGTTTCACATATGTCCCATTAGTTTCACAGATGTCCCCATAGTTTTACAGATGTCCCAATAATTTAACATGTACCAGTAGTTTGACAGATGTCCTAATAGTTTCACAGATGTCCCCATAGATTCACAGATGTCCCAATAAGTTCACATATGTCCCAGTAGTGTCACAGATCACCCAGTCGTTTCACAGATGCCCCAATAGTTTCACATATGTCCCATTAGTTTCACAGATGTCCCAATAATTTCACAGATGTACCAGTAGTTTCACAGATGTCCCAATAGTTTCACAGATGTCCCAATAGTTTCACAGATGTCCCAGGAGATTTACAGATATTCCAGTAGGTTAACAGATGTCCCCATAGTTTCACAGATGTCCCAATAGTTTCACAGATGTCCCAATAGTTTCACAGATGTCCCAATAAGTTCACATATGTCCCACTAGTGTCACAGATCACCCAGTCGTTTCACAGATGCCCCAATAGTTTCACATATGTCCCATTAGTTTCACAGATGTCCCCATAGTTTTACAGATGTCCCAATAATTTAACAGATGTACCAGTAGTTTAACAGATGTCCCAATAGTTTAACAGATGTCCCAGTTGTTTCACAGATGTCTCAATAGTTTCACAGATGTCCCAATAGATTCACATATGTCCCAGTAGTTTTACAGATGTCCCAGTAGATTCACAGATGTCCCAATAGTTCAACAGATGTCCCAGTAGTTTAACAGATGTCCCAGTAGTTTCACAGATGTCCCAGTAGGTTAACAGATGTCCCAGTAGGTTAACCGATATCCCCATAGTTTCACAGATGTCCCAATAGTTTCACAGATGTCCCAATAGGTTCACAGATGTCCCAATAATTTCACAGATGTCACAGAAGTTTTACAGATATTCCAGTAGGTTAACAGATGTCCCCATAGTTTTACAGATGTCCCAATAATTTAACAGATGTACCAGTAGTTTCACAGATGTCCCAGTAGTTTCACAGATGTCCCAATAGTTTCACAGATGTCCCAATAAGTTCACATATGTCCCACTAGTGTCACAGATCACCCAGTCGTTTCACAGATGCCAAAATAGTTTCACATATGTCCCATTAGTTTCACAGATGTCCCCATAGTTTTACAGATGTCCCAATAAATTAACAGATGTACCAGTAGTTTAACAGATGTCCCAATAGTTTAACAGATGTCCCAGTTGTTTCACAGATGTCTCAATAGTTTCACAGATGTCCCAATAGATTCCCATATGAACCAGTAGTTTTACAGATGTCCCAATAGTTTCACAGATGTCCCAATAGTTTCACAGATGTCCCAGGAGATTTACAGATATTCCAGTAGGTTAACAGATGTCCCCATAGTTTCACAGATGTCCCAATAGTTTCACAGATGTCCCAATAGTTTCACAGATGTCCCAATAAGTTCACATATGTCCCACTAGTGTCACAGATCACCCAGTCGTTTCACAGATGCCCCAATAGTTTCACATATGTCCCATTAGTTTCACAGATGTCCCCATAGTTTTACAGATGTCCCAATAATTTAACAGATGTACCAGTAGTTTAACAGATGTCCCAATAGTTTAACAGATGTCCCAGTTGTTTCACAGATGTCTCAATAGTTTCACAGATGTCCCAATAGATTCACATATGTCCCAGTAGTTTTACAGATGTCCCAGTAGATTCACAGATGTCCCAATAGTTCAACAGATGTCCCAGTAGTTTAACAGATGTCCCAGTAGTTTCACAGATGTCCCAGTAGGTTAACAGATGTCCCAGTAGGTTAACCGATATCCCCATAGTTTCACAGATGTCCCAATAGTTTCACAGATGTCCCAATAGGTTCACAGATGTCCCAATAATTTCACAGATGTCCCAGAAGTTTTACAGATATTCCAGTAGGTTAACAGATGTCCCCATAGTTTTACAGATGTCCCAATAATTTAACAGATGTACCAGTAGTTTCACAGATGTCCCAGTAGTTTCACAGATGTCCCAATAGTTTCACAGATGTCCCAATAAGTTCACATATGTCCCACTAGTGTCACAGATCACCCAGTCGTTTCACAGATGCCAAAATAGTTTCACATATGTCCCATTAGTTTCACAGATGTCCCCATAGTTTTACAGATGTCCCAATAATTTAACAGATGTACCAGTAGTTTAACAGATGTCCCAATAGTTTAACAGATGTCCCAGTTGTTTCACAGATGTCTCAATAGTTTCACAGATGTCCCAATAGATTCCCATATGTCCCAGTAGTTTTACAGATGTCTCAGTAGATTCACAGATGTCCCAATAGTTCAACAGATGTCCCAGTAGTTTAACAAATGTCCCAGTAGTTTCACAGATGTCCCAGTAGGTTAACAGATGTCCCAGTAGGTTAACAGATATCCCCATAGTTTCACAGATGTCCCAATAGTTTCACAGATGTCCCAATAGGTTCACATATGTTCCAGTAGTTTCACAGATGCCCCAATAGTTTCACATATGTCCCATTAGTTTCACAGATGTCCCCATAGTTTCACAGATGTCCCAATAATTTCACAGATGTACCAGTAGTTTCACAGATGTCCCAATAGTTTCACAGATGTCCCAATAGTTTCACAGATGTCCCAGAAGTTTTACAGATATTCCAGTAGGTTAACAGATGTCCCCATAGTTTCACAGATGTCCCAATAGTTTCAAAGATGTCCCAGTAGTTTTACAGATGTCCCAGTAGTTTCACAGATGATCCCAGTAGTTTCACAGATGCCCCAATAGTTTCACATATGTCCCATTAGTTGCACAGATGTCCCCATAGTTTCACAGATGTCCCAATAGTTTCACAGATGTCCCAATAAGTTCACATATGTCCCACTAGTGTCACAGATCACCCAGTCGTTTCACAGATGCCCCAATAGTTTCACATATGTTCCATTAGTTTCACAGATGTCCCCATAGTTTTACAGATGTCCCAATAATTTAACATGTACCAGTAGTTTCACAGATGTCCTAATAGTTTCACATATGTCCCATTAGTTTCACAGATGTCCCCATAGCTTCACAGATGTCCCAATAGTTTCACAGATGTCCCAATAGTTTCACAGATGTCCCAATAATTTAACATGTACCAGTAGTTTCACAGATGTCCTAATAGTTTCACATATGTCCCATTAGTTTCACAGATGTCCCCATAGCTTCACAGATGTCCCAATAGTTTCACAGATGTCCCAATAGTTTCACAGATGTCCCAATAAGTTCACATATGTCCCAGTAGTTTCACAGATCACCCAGTCGTTTCACAGATGCCCCAATAGTTTCAAATATGTCCCATTAGTTTCACAGATGTCCCCATAGTTTCACAGATGTCCCAATAATTTCACAGATGTACCAGTAGTTTCACAGATGTCCCAATAGTTTCACAGATGTCCCAATAGTTTCACAGATGTCCCAGGAGTTTTACAGATATTCCAGTAAGTTAACAGATGTCCCCATAGTTTCACAGATGTCCCAATAGTTTCAAAGATGTCCCAGTAGTTTTACAGATGTCCCAGTAGTTTCACAGATGATCCCAGTAGTTTCACAGATGCCCCAATAGTTTCACATATGTCCCATTAGTTGCACAATGTCCCCATAGTTTCACAGATGTCCCAATAGTTTCACAGATGTCCCAATAGTTTCACAGATGTCCCAATAAGTTCACATATGTCCCACTAGTGTCACAGATCACCCAGTCGTTTCACAGATGCCCCAATAGTTTCACATATGTCCCATTAGTTTCACAGATGTCCCCATAGTTTTACAGATGTCCCAATAATTTAACAGATGTACCAGTAGTTTCACAGATGTCCCAATAGTTTCACATATGTCCCATTAGTTTCACAGATGTCCCCATAGTTTCACAGATGTCCCAATAGTTTCACAGATGTCCCAATAGTTTCACAGATGTCCCAATAAGTTCACATATGTCCCAGTAGTTTCACAGATCACCCAGTCGTTTCACAGATGCCCCAATAGTTTCACATATGTCCCATTAGTTTCACAGATGTCCCCATAGTTTCACAGATGTCCCAGTAGTTTAACAGATGTCCCAGTAGTTTCACAGATGTCCCAGTAGGTTAACAGATGTCCCCATAGTTTCACAGATGTCCCAAAAGTTTCACAGATGTCCCAATAGGTTCACATATGTCCCAGTAGTTTCACAGATGCCCCAATAGTTTCACATATGTCCCATTAGTTTCACAGATGTCCCCATAGTTTCACAGATGTCCCAATAATTTCACAGATGTACCAGTAGTTTCACAGATGTCCCAATAGTTTAACAGATGTCCCAAATAGTTTCACAGATGTCCCAATAGATTCACAGATGTCCCAATAGTTTCACAGATTTCCCAATAGTTTCACAGATGTCCCAATAGTTTCACAGATGTCCCAGAAGTTTTACAGATATTCCAGTAGGTTAACAGATTTCCCCATAGTTTCACAGATGTCCCAATAGTTTCAAAGATGTCCCAGTAGTTTTACAGATGTCCCGCTAGTTTCACAGATGATCCCAGTAGTTTCACAGATGCCCCAATAGTTTCACATATGTCCCATTAGTTTCACAGATGTCCCCAAAGTTTGACAGATGTCCCAATAGTTTCAAAGATGTCCCAATAGTTTCACAGATGTCCCAATAAGTTCACATATGTCCCAGTAGTTTCACAGATCACCCAGTCGTTTCACAGATGCCCCAATAGTTTCACATATGTCCCATTAGTTTCACAGATGTCCCCATAGTTTCACAGATGTCCCAATAATTTAACAGATGTACCAGTAGTTTCACAGATGTCCCAATGCTTTAACAGATGTCCCAAATAGTTTCACAGATGTCCCAATAGTTTCACAGATGTCCCAGAAGTTTAACAGATGTCCCAATAGTTTAACAGATGTCCCAGTTGTTTCACAGATGTCTCAATAGTTTCACAAATGTCCCAATAGTTTCACAGATGTCCCAATAGGTTCACATATGTCCCAGTAGTTTTACAGATGTCCCAGTAGATTCACAGATGTCCCAATAGTTCAACAGATGTCCCAGTAGATTAACAGATGTCCCAATAGTTTCACAGATGTCCCAGTAGGTTAACAGATGTCCCCATAGTTTCACAGATGTCCCAATAGTTTCACAGATGTCCCAGTAGTTTTACAGATATCCCAGTAGGTTAACAGATGTCCCCATAATTTCACAGATGTACCAGTAGTTTCACAGATGTCCCAATAGTTTCACAGATGTCCCAATAGTTTCACACATTTCCCAATAGTTTCACATATGTCCCAGTAGTTTTACAGATGTCCCAATAGTTTCACAGATGTCCCAATAGTTTCACAGATGTCCCAATAGTTTCACAGATGTCCCAATAAGTTCACATATGTCCCACTAGTGTCACAGATCACCCAGTCGTTTCACAGATGCCCCAATAGTTTCACATATGTCCCATTAGTTTCACAGATGTCCCCTTAGTTTTACAGATGTCCCAATAATTTAACAGATGTACCAGTAGTTTAACAGATGTCCCAATAGTTTAACAGATGTCCCAGTTGTTTCACAGATGTCTCAATAGTTTCACAGATGTCCCAATAGATTCACATATGTCCCAGTAGTTTTACAGATGTCCCAGTAGATTCACAGATGTCCCAATAGGTTCACATATGTCCCAGTAGTTTCACAGATGCCCCAATAGTTTCACATATGTCCCATTAGTTTCACAGATGTCCCCATAGTTTCACAGATGTCCCAATAATTTCACAGATGTACCAGTAGTTTCACAGATGTCCCAATAGTTTCACAGATGTCCCAATAGTTTCACAGATGTCCCAGAAGTTTTACAGATATTCCAGTAGGTTAACAGATGTCCCCATAGTTTCACAGATGTCCCAATAGTTTCAAAGATGTCCCAGTAGTTTTACAGATGTCCCAGTAGTTTCACAGATGATCCCAGTAGTTTCACAGATGCCCCAATAGTTTCACATATGTCCCATTAGTTGCACAATGTCCCCATAGTTTCACAGATGTCCCAATAGTTTCACAGATGTCCCCATAGTTTTACAGATGTCCCAATAATTTAACAGATGTACCAGTAGTTTAACAGATGTCCCAATAGTTTAACAGATGTCCCAGTTGTTTCACAGATGTCTCAATAGTTTCACAGATGTCCCAATAGATTCACATATGTCCCAGTAGTTTTACAGATGTCCCAGTAGATTCACAGATGTCCCAATAGTTCAACAGATGTCCCAGTAGTTTAACAGATGTCCCAGTAGTTTCACAGATGTCCCAGTAGGTTAACAGATGTCCCAGTAGGTTAACCGATATCCCCATAGTTTCACAGATGTCCCAATAGTTTCACAGATGTCCCAATAGGTTCACAGATGTCCCAATAATTTCACAGATGTCCCAGAAGTTTTACAGATATTCCAGTAGGTTAACAGATGTCCCCATAGTTTTACAGATGTCCCAATAATTTAACAGATGTACCAGTAGTTTCACAGATGTCCCAGTAGTTTCACAGATGTCCCAATAGTTTCACAGATGTCCCAATAAGTTCACATATGTCCCACTAGTGTCACAGATCACCCAGTCGTTTCACAGATGCCAAAATAGTTTCACATATGTCCCATTAGTTTCACAGATGTCCCCATAGTTTTACAGATGTCCCAATAATTTAACAGATGTACCAGTAGTTTAACAGATGTCCTAATAGTTTAACAGATGTCCCAGTTGTTTCACAGATGTCTCAATAGTTTCACAGATGTCCCAATAGATTCCCATATGTCCCAGTAGTTTTACAGATGTCTCAGTAGATTCACAGATGTCCCAATAGTTCAACAGATGTCCCAGTAGTTTAACAAATGTCCCAGTAGTTTCACAGATGTCCCAGTAGGTTAACAGATGTCCCAGTAGGTTAACAGATATCCCCATAGTTTCACAGATGTCCCAATAGTTTCACAGATGTCCCAATAGGTTCACATATGTCCCAGTAGTTTCACAGATGTCCCCATAGCTTCACAGATGTCCCAATAGTTTCACAGATGTCCCAATAGTTTCACAGATGTCCCAATAATTTAACATGTACCAGTAGTTTCACAGATGTCCTAATAGTTTCACATATGTCCCATTAGTTTCACAGATGTCCCCATAGCTTCACAGATGTCCCAATAGTTTCACAGATGTCCCAATAGTTTCACAGATGTCCCAATAAGTTCACATATGTCCCAGTAGTTTCACAGATCACCCAGTCGTTTCACAGATGCCCCAATAGTTTCAAATATGTCCCATTAGTTTCACAGATGTCCCCATAGTTTCACAGATGTCCCAATAATTTCACAGATGTACCAGTAGTTTCACAGATGTCCCAATAGTTTCACAGATGTCCCAATAGTTTCACAGATGTCCCAGGAGTTTTACAGATATTCCAGTAAGTTAACAGATGTCCCCATAGTTTCACAGATGTCCCAATAGTTTCAAAGATGTCCCAGTAGTTTTACAGATGTCCCAGTAGTTTCACAGATGATCCCAGTAGTTTCACAGATGCCCCAATAGTTTCACATATGTCCCATTAGTTGCACAATGTCCCCATAGTTTCACAGATGTCCCAATAGTTTCACAGATGTCCCAATAGTTTCACAGATGTCCCAATAAGTTCACATATGTCCCACTAGTGTCACAGATCACCCAGTCGTTTCACAGATGCCCCAATAGTTTCACATATGTCCCATTAGTTTCACAGATGTCCCCATAGTTTTACAGATGTCCCAATAATTTAACAGATGTACCAGTAGTTTCACAGATGTCCCAATAGTTTCACATATGTCCCATTAGTTTCACAGATGTCCCCATAGTTTCACAGATGTCCCAATAGTTTCACAGATGTCCCAATAGTTTCACAGATGTCCCAATAAGTTCACATATGTCCCAGTAGTTTCACAGATCACCCAGTCGTTTCACAGATGCCCCAATAGTTTCACATATGTCCCATTAGTTTCACAGATGTCCCCATAGTTTCACAGATGTCCCAGTAGTTTAACAGATGTCCCAGTAGTTTCACAGATGTCCCAGTAGGTTAACAGATGTCCCCATAGTTTCACAGATGTCCCAAAAGTTTCACAGATGTCCCAATAGGTTCACATATGTCCCAGTAGTTTCACAGATGCCCCAATAGTTTCACATATGTCCCATTAGTTTCACAGATGTCCCCATAGTTTCACAGATGTCCCAATAATTTCACAGATGTACCAGTAGTTTCACAGATGTCCCAATAGTTTAACAGATGTCCCAAATAGTTTCACAGATGTCCCAATAGATTCACAGATGTCCCAATAGTTTCACAGATTTCCCAATAGTTTCACAGATGTCCCAATAGTTTCACAGATGTCCCAGAAGTTTTACAGATATTCCAGTAGGTTAACAGATTTCCCCATAGTTTCACAGATGTCCCAATAGTTTCAAAGATGTCCCAGTAGTTTTACAGATGTCCCGCTAGTTTCACAGATGATCCCAGTAGTTTCACAGATGCCCCAATAGTTTCACATATGTCCCATTAGTTTCACAGATGTCCCCAAAGTTTGACAGATGTCCCAATAGTTTCAAAGATGTCCCAATAGTTTCACAGATGTCCCAATAAGTTCACATATGTCCCAGTAGTTTCACAGATCACCCAGTCGTTTCACAGATGCCCCAATAGTTTCACATATGTCCCATTAGTTTCACAGATGTCCCCATAGTTTCACAGATGTCCCAATAATTTAACAGATGTACCAGTAGTTTCACAGATGTCCCAATGCTTTAACAGATGTCCCAAATAGTTTCACAGATGTCCCAATAGTTTCACAGATGTCCCAGAAGTTTAACAGATGTCCCAATAGTTTAACAGATGTCCCAGTTGTTTCACAGATGTCTCAATAGTTTCACAAATGTCCCAATAGTTTCACAGATGTCCCAATAGGTTCACATATGTCCCAGTAGTTTTACAGATGTCCCAGTAGATTCACAGATGTCCCAATAGTTCAACAGATGTCCCAGTAGATTAACAGATGTCCCAATAGTTTCACAGATGTCCCAGTAGGTTAACAGATGTCCCCATAGTTTCACAGATGTCCCAATAGTTTCACAGATGTCCCAGTAGTTTTACAGATATCCCAGTAGGTTAACAGATGTCCCCATAATTTCACAGATGTACCAGTAGTTTCACAGATGTCCCAATAGTTTCACAGATGTCCCAATAGTTTCACACATTTCCCAATAGTTTCACATATGTCCCAGTAGTTTTACAGATGTCCCAATAGTTTCACAGATGTCCCAATAGTTTCACAGATGTCCCAATAGTTTCACAGATGTCCCAATAAGTTCACATATGTCCCACTAGTGTCACAGATCACCCAGTCGTTTCACAGATGCCCCAATAGTTTCACATATGTCCCATTAGTTTCACAGATGTCCCCTTAGTTTTACAGATGTCCCAATAATTTAACAGATGTACCAGTAGTTTAACAGATGTCCCAATAGTTTAACAGATGTCCCAGTTGTTTCACAGATGTCTCAATAGTTTCACAGATGTCCCAATAGATTCACATATGTCCCAGTAGTTTTACAGATGTCCCAGTAGATTCACAGATGTCCCAATAGGTTCACATATGTCCCAGTAGTTTCACAGATGCCCCAATAGTTTCACATATGTCCCATTAGTTTCACAGATGTCCCCATAGTTTCACAGATGTCCCAATAATTTCACAGATGTACCAGTAGTTTCACAGATGTCCCAATAGTTTCACAGATGTCCCAATAGTTTCACAGATGTCCCAGAAGTTTTACAGATATTCCAGTAGGTTAACAGATGTCCCCATAGTTTCACAGATGTCCCAATAGTTTCAAAGATGTCCCAGTAGTTTTACAGATGTCCCAGTAGTTTCACAGATGATCCCAGTAGTTTCACAGATGCCCCAATAGTTTCACATATGTCCCATTAGTTGCACAATGTCCCCATAGTTTCACAGATGTCCCAATAGTTTCACAGATGTCCCCATAGTTTTACAGATGTCCCAATAATTTAACAGATGTACCAGTAGTTTAACAGATGTCCCAATAGTTTAACAGATGTCCCAGTTGTTTCACAGATGTCTCAATAGTTTCACAGATGTCCCAATAGATTCACATATGTCCCAGTAGTTTTACAGATGTCCCAGTAGATTCACAGATGTCCCAATAGTTCAACAGATGTCCCAGTAGTTTAACAGATGTCCCAGTAGTTTCACAGATGTCCCAGTAGGTTAACAGATGTCCCAGTAGGTTGACCGATATCCCCATAGTTTCACAGATGTCCCAATAGTTTCACAGATGTCCCAATAGGTTCACAGATGTCCCAATAATTTCACAGATGTCCCAGAAGTTTTACAGATATTCCAGTAGGTTAACAGATGTCCCCATAGTTTTACAGATGTCCCAATAATTTAACAGATGTACCAGTAGTTTCACAGATGTCCCAGTAGTTTCACAGATGTCCCAATAGTTTCACAGATGTCCCAATAAGTTCACATATGTCCCACTAGTGTCACAGATCACCCAGTCGTTTCACAGATGCCAAAATAGTTTCACATATGTCCCATTAGTTTCACAGATGTCCCCATAGTTTTACAGATGTCCCAATAATTTAACAGATGTACCAGTAGTTTAACAGATGTCCCAATAGTTTAACAGATGTCCCAGTTGTTTCACAGATGTCTCAATAGTTTCACAGATGTCCCAATAGATTCCCATATGTCCCAGTAGTTTTACAGATGTCTCAGTAGATTCACAGATGTCCCAATAGTTCAACAGATGTCCCAGTAGTTTAACAAATGTCCCAGTAGTTTCACAGATGTCCCAGTAGGTTAACAGATGTCCCAGTAGGTTAACAGATATCCCCATAGTTTCACAGATGTCCCAATAGTTTCACAGATGTCCCAATAGGTTCACATATGTCCCAGTAGTTTCACAGATGCCCCAATAGTTTCACATATGTCCCATTAGTTTCACAGATGTCCCCATAGTTTCACAGATGTCCCAATAATTTCACAGATGTACCAGTAGTTTCACAGATGTCCCAATAGTTTCACAGATGTCCCAATAGTTTCACAGATGTCCCAGAAGTTTTACAGATATTCCAGTAGGTTAACAGATGTCCCCATAGTTTCACAGATGTCCCAATAGTTTCAAAGATGTCCCAGTAGTTTTACAGATGTCCCAGTAGTTTCACAGATGATCCCAGTAGTTTCACAGATGCCCCAATAGTTTCACATATGTCCCATTAGTTGCACAGATGTCCCCATAGTTTCACAGATGTCCCAATAGTTTCACAGATGTCCCAATAAGTTCACATATGTCCCACTAGTGTCACAGATCACCCAGTCGTTTCACAGATGCCCCAATAGTTTCACATATGTTCCATTAGTTTCACAGATGTCCCCATAGTTTTACAGATGTCCCAATAATTTAACATGTACCAGTAGTTTCACAGATGTCCTAATAGTTTCACATATGTCCCATTAGTTTCACAGATGTCCCCATAGCTTCACAGATGTCCCAATAGTTTCACAGATGTCCCAATAGTTTCACAGATGTCCCAATAATTTAACATGTACCAGTAGTTTCACAGATGTCCTAATAGTTTCACATATGTCCCATTAGTTTCACAGATGTCCCCATAGCTTCACAGATGTCCCAATAGTTTCACAGATGTCCCAATAGTTTCACAGATGTCCCAATAAGTTCACATATGTCCCAGTAGTTTCACAGATCACCCAGTCGTTTCACAGATGCCCCAATAGTTTCAAATATGTCCCATTAGTTTCACAGATGTCCCCATAGTTTCACAGATGTCCCAATAATTTCACAGATGTACCAGTAGTTTCACAGATGTCCCAATAGTTTCACAGATGTCCCAATAGTTTCACAGATGTCCCAGGAGTTTTACAGATATTCCAGTAAGTTAACAGATGTCCCCATAGTTTCACAGATGTCCCAATAGTTTCAAAGATGTCCCAGTAGTTTTACAGATGTCCCAGTAGTTTCACAGATGATCCCAGTAGTTTCACAGATGCCCCAATAGTTTCACATATGTCCCATTAGTTGCACAATGTCCCCATAGTTTCACAGATGTCCCAATAGTTTCACAGATGTCCCAATAGTTTCACAGATGTCCCAATAAGTTCACATATGTCCCACTAGTGTCACAGATCACCCAGTCGTTTCACAGATGCCCCAATAGTTTCACATATGTCCCATTAGTTTCACAGATGTCCCCATAGTTTTACAGATGTCCCAATAATTTAACAGATGTACCAGTAGTTTCACAGATGTCCCAATAGTTTCACATATGTCCCATTAGTTTCACAGATGTCCCCATAGTTTCACAGATGTCCCAATAGTTTCACAGATGTCCCAATAGTTTCACAGATGTCCCAATAAGTTCACATATGTCCCAGTAGTTTCACAGATCACCCAGTCGTTTCACAGATGCCCCAATAGTTTCACATATGTCCCATTAGTTTCACAGATGTCCCCATAGTTTCACAGATGTCCCAGTAGTTTAACAGATGTCCCAGTAGTTTCACAGATGTCCCAGTAGGTTAACAGATGTCCCCATAGTTTCACAGATGTCCCAAAAGTTTCACAGATGTCCCAATAGGTTCACATATGTCCCAGTAGTTTCACAGATGCCCCAATAGTTTCACATATGTCCCATTAGTTTCACAGATGTCCCCATAGTTTCACAGATGTCCCAATAATTTCACAGATGTACCAGTAGTTTCACAGATGTCCTAATAGTTTAACAGATGTCCCAAATAATTTCACAGATGACCCAATAGATTCACAGATGTCCCAATAGTTTCACAGATTTCCCAATAGTTTCACAGATGTCCCAATAGTTTCACAGATGTCCCAGAAGTTTTACAGATATTCCAGTAGGTTAACAGATTTCCCCATAGTTTCACAGATGTCCCAATAGTTTCAAAGATGTCCCAGTAGTTTTACAGATGTCCCGCTAGTTTCACAGATGATCCCAGTAGTTTCACAGATGCCCCAATAGTTTCACATATGTCCCATTAGTTTCACAGATGTCCCCAAAGTTTGACAGATGTCCCAATAGTTTCAAAGATGTCCCAATAGTTTCACAGATGTCCCAATAAGTTCACATATGTCCCAGTAGTTTCACAGATCACCCAGTCGTTTCACAGATGCCCCAATAGTTTCACATATGTCCCATTAGTTTCACAGATGTCCCCATAGTTTCACAGATGTCCCAATAATTTAACAGATGTACCAGTAGTTTCACAGATGTCCCAATACTTTAACAGATGTCCCAAATAGTTTCACAGATGTCCCAATAGTTTCACAGATGTCCCAGAAGTTTAACAGATGTCCCAATAGTTTAACAGATGTCCCAGTTGTTTCACAGATGTCTCAATAGTTTCACAAATGTCCCAATAGTTTCACAGATGTCCCAATAGGTTCACATATGTCCCAGTAGTTTTACAGATGTCCCAGTAGATTCACAGATGTCCCAATAGTTCAACAGATGTCCCAGTAGATTAACAGATGTCCCAATAGTTTCACAGATGTCCCAGTAGGTTAACAGATGTCCCCATAGTTTCACAGATGTCCCAATAGTTTCACAGATGTCCCAGTAGTTTTACAGATATCCCAGTAGGTTAACAGATGTCCCCATAATTTCACAGATGTACCAGTAGTTTCACAGATGTCCCAATAGTTTCACAGATGTCCCAATAGTTTCACACATTTCCCAATAGTTTCACATATGTCCCAGTAGTTTTACAGATGTCCCAATAGTTTCACAGATGTCCCAATAGTTTCACAGATGTCCCAATAGTTTCACAGATGTCCCAATAAGTTCACATATGTCCCACTAGTGTCACAGATCACCCAGTCGTTTCACAGATGCCCCAATAGTTTCACATATGTCCCATTAGTTTCACAGATGTCCCCTTAGTTTTACAGATGTCCCAATAATTTAACAGATGTACCAGTAGTTTAACAGATGTCCCAATAGTTTAACAGATGTCCCAGTTGTTTCACAGATGTCTCAATAGTTTCACAGATCTCCCAATAGATTCACATATGTCCCAGTAGTTTTACAGATGTCCCAGTAGATTCACAGATGTCCCAATAGGTTCACATATGTCCCAGTAGTTTCACAGATGCCCCAATAGTTTCACATATGTCCCATTAGTTTCACAGATGTCCCCATAGTTTCACAGATGTCCCAATAATTTCACAGATGTACCAGTAGTTTCACAGATGTCCCAATAGTTTCACAGATGTCCCAATAGTTTCACAGATGTCCCAGAAGTTTTACAGATATTCCAGTAGGTTAACAGATGTCCCCATAGTTTCACAGATGTCCCAATAGTTTCAAAGATGTCCCAGTAGTTTTACAGATGTCCCAGTAGTTTCACAGATGATCCCAGTAGTTTCACAGATGCCCCAATAGTTTCACATATGTCCCATTAGTTGCACAATGTCCCCATAGTTTCACAGATGTCCCAATAGTTTCACAGATGTCCCAATAGTTTCACAGATGTCCCAATAAGTTCACATATGTCCCACTAGTGTCACAGATCACCCAGTCGTTTCACAGATGCCCCAATAGTTTCACATATGTCCCATTAGTTTCACAGATGTCCCCATAGTTTTACAGATGTCCCAATAATTTAACAGATGTACCAGTAGTTTCACAGATGTCCCAATAGTTTCACATACGTCCCATTAGTTTAACAGATGTCCCAGTAGTTTCACAGATGTCCCAGTAGGTTAACAGATGTCCCCATAGTTTCACAGATGTCCCAAAAGTTTCACAGATGTCCCAATAGGTTCACATATGTCACAGTAGTTTCACAGATGCCCGATAGTTTCACATATGTCCCATTAGTTTCACAGATGTCCCCATAGTTTCACAGATGTCCCAATAATTTCACAGATGTACCAGTAGTTTCACAGATGTCCCAATAGTTCAACAGATGTCCCAAATAGTTTCACAGATGTCCCAATAGATTCACAGATGTACCAATAGTTTTACAGATTTCCCAATAGTTTCACAGATGTCACAATAGTTTCACAGATGTCCCAGAAGTTTTACAGATATTCCAGTAGGTTAACAGATGTCCCCATAGTTTCACAGATGTCCGAATAGTTTCAAAGATGTCCCAGTAGTTTTACAGATGTCCCGCTAGTTTCACAGATGATCCCAGTAGTTTCACAGATGCCCCAATAGTTTCACATATGTCCCATTAGTTTCACAGATGTCCCCATAGTTTCACAGATGTCCCAATAGTTTCACAGATGTCCCAATAGTTTCACAGATGTCCCAATAAGTTCACATATGTCCCAGTAGTTTCACAGATCACCCAGTCGTTTCACAGATGCCCGAATAGTTTCACATATGTCCCATTAGTTTCACAGATGTCCCCATAGTTTCACAGATGTCCCAATAATTTAACAGATGTACCAGTAGATTCACAGATGTCCCAATACTTTAACAGATGTCCCAAATAGTTTCACAGATGTCCCAATAGTTTCACAGATGTCCCAGAAGTTTAACAGATGTCCCAATAGTTTAACAGATGTCCCAGTTGTTTCACAGTTGTCTCAATAGTTTCACAGATGTCCCAATAGTTTCACAGATGTCCCAATAGGTTCACATGTGTCCCAGTAGTTTTACAGATGTCCCAGTAGATTCACAGATGTCCCAATAGTTCAACAGATGTCCCAGTAGATTAACAGATGTCCCAATAGTTTCACAGATGTCCCAGTAGGTTAACAGATGTCCCCATAGTTTCACAGATGTCCCAATAGTTTCACAGATGTCCCAGTAGTTTTACAGATATCCCAGTAGGTTAACAGATTTCCCCATAGTTTCACAGATGTACTAGTAGTTTCACAGATGTCCCAATAGTTTCACAGATGTCCCAATAGTTTCACACATTTCCCAATAGTTTCACATATGTCCTAGTAGTTTTACAGATGTCCCAATAGTTTCACAGATGTCCCAATAATTTAACAGATGTACCAGTAGTTTCACAGATGTCCCAATAGTTTAACAGATGTCCCAAATAGTTTCACAGATGTCCCAATAGTTTCACAGATGTCCTCATAGTTTCACAGATGTCCCAATAGTTTCACATATGTCCCATTAGTTTCACAGATGTCCCCATAGATTCACAGATGTCCCAATAAGTTCACATATGTCCCAGTAGTGTCACAGATCACCCAGTCGTTTCACAGATGCCCCAATAGTTTCACATATGTCTCATTAGTTTCACAGATGTCCCCATAGTTTCACAGATGTCCCAATAATTTAACAGATGTACCAGTAGTTTCACAGATGTCCCAAAAGTTTAACAGATGTCCCAAATAGTTTCACAGATGTCCCAATAGTTTCACAGATGTCCTAGGAGTTTCACAGATGTCCCAATAGTTTCACAGATGTCCCAGAAGTTTTACAGATATTCCAGTAGGTTAACAGATGTCCCCATAGTTTCACAGATGTCCCAATAGTTTCACAGATGTCCCAATAGTTTCACACATTTCCCAATAGTTTCACATATGTCCCAGTAGTTTTACAGATGTCCCAATAGTTTCACAGATGTCCCAATAGTTTCACAGATGTCCCAATAGTTTCACAGATGTCCCAATAAGTTCACATATGTCCCACTAGTGTCACAGATCACCCAGTCGTTTCACAGATGCCCCAATAGTTTCACATATGTCCCATTAGTTTCACAGATGTCCCCTTAGTTTTAAAGATGTCCCAATAATTTAACAGATGTACCAGTAGTTTAACAGATGTCCCAATAGTTTAACAGATGTCCCAGTTGTTTCACAGATGTCTCAATAGTTTCACAGATGTCCCAATAGATTCACATATGTCCCAGTAGTTTTACAGATGTCCCAGTAGATTCACAGATGTCCCAATAGGTTCACATATGTCCCAGTAGTTTCACAGATGCCCCAATAGTTTCACATATGTCCCATTAGTTTCACAGATGTCCCCATAGTTTCACAGATGTCCCAATAATTTCACAGATGTACCAGTAGTTTCACAGATGTCCCAATAGTTTCACAGATGTCCCAATAGTTTCACAGATGTCCCAGAAGTTTTACAGATATTCCAGTAGGTTAACAGATGTCCCCATAGTTTCACAGATGTCCCAATAGTTTCAAAGATGTCCCAGTAGTTTTACAGATGTCCCAGTAGTTTCACAGATGATCCCAGTAGTTTCACAGATGCCCCAATAGTTTCACATATGTCCCATTAGTTGCACAATGTCCCCATAGTTTCACAGATGTCCCAATAGTTTCACAGATGTCCCAATAGTTTCACAGATGTCCCAATAAGTTCACATATGTCCCACTAGTGTCACAGATCACCCAGTCGTTTCACAGATGCCCCAATAGTTTCACATATGTCCCATTAGTTTCACAGATGTCCCCATAGTTTTACAGATGTCCCAATAATTTAACAGATGTACCAGTAGTTTCACAGATGTCCCAATAGTTTCACATACGTCCCATTAGTTTAACAGATGTCCCAGTAGTTTCACAGATGTCCCAGTAGGTTAACAGATGTCCCCATAGTTTCACAGATGTCCCAAAAGTTTCACAGATGTCCCAATAGGTTCACATATGTCACAGTAGTTTCACAGATGCCCGATAGTTTCACATATGTCCCATTAGTTTCACAGATGTCCCCATAGTTTCACAGATGTCCCAATAATTTCACAGATGTACCAGTAGTTTCACAGATGTCCCAATAGTTCAACAGATGTCCCAAATAGTTTCACAGATGTCCCAATAGATTCACAGATGTACCAATAGTTTTACAGATTTCCCAATAGTTTCACAGATGTCACAATAGTTTCACAGATGTCCCAGAAGTTTTACAGATATTCCAGTAGGTTAACAGATGTCCCCATAGTTTCACAGATGTCCGAATAGTTTCAAAGATGTCCCAGTAGTTTTACAGATGTCCCGCTAGTTTCACAGATGATCCCAGTAGTTTCACAGATGCCCCAATAGTTTCACATATGTCCCATTAGTTTCACAGATGTCCCCATAGTTTCACAGATGTCCCAATAGTTTCACAGATGTCCCAATAGTTTCACAGATGTCCCAATAAGTTCACATATGTCCCAGTAGTTTCACAGATCACCCAGTCGTTTCACAGATGCCCGAATAGTTTCACATATGTCCCATTAGTTTCACAGATGTCCCCATAGTTTCACAGATGTCCCAATAATTTAACAGATGTACCAGTAGATTCACAGATGTCCCAATACTTTAACAGATGTCCCAAATAGTTTCACAGATGTCCCAATAGTTTCACAGATGTCCCAGAAGTTTAACAGATGTCCCAATAGTTTAACAGATGTCCCAGTTGTTTCACAGTTGTCTCAATAGTTTCACAGATGTCCCAATAGTTTCACAGATGTCCCAATAGGTTCACATGTGTCCCAGTAGTTTTACAGATGTCCCAGTAGATTCACAGATGTCCCAATAGTTCAACAGATGTCCCAGTAGATTAACAGATGTCCCAATAGTTTCACAGATGTCCCAGTAGGTTAACAGATGTCCCCATAGTTTCACAGATGTCCCAATAGTTTCACAGATGTCCCAGTAGTTTTACAGATATCCCAGTAGGTTAACAGATTTCCCCATAGTTTCACAGATGTACTAGTAGTTTCACAGATGTCCCAATAGTTTCACAGATGTCCCAATAGTTTCACACATTTCCCAATAGTTTCACATATGTCCTAGTAGTTTTACAGATGTCCCAATAGTTTCACAGATGTCCCAATAATTTAACAGATGTACCAGTAGTTTCACAGATGTCCCAATAGTTTAACAGATGTCCCAAATAGTTTCACAGATGTCCCAATAGTTTCACAGATGTCCTCATAGTTTCACAGATGTCCCAATAGTTTCACATATGTCCCATTAGTTTCACAGATGTCCCCATAGATTCACAGATGTCCCAATAAGTTCACATATGTCCCAGTAGTGTCACAGATCACCCAGTCGTTTCACAGATGCCCCAATAGTTTCACATATGTCTCATTAGTTTCACAGATGTCCCCATAGTTTCACAGATGTCCCAATAATTTAACAGATGTACCAGTAGTTTCACAGATGTCCCAAAAGTTTAACAGATGTCCCAAATAGTTTCACAGATGTCCCAATAGTTTCACAGATGTCCTAGGAGTTTCACAGATGTCCCAATAGTTTCACAGATGTCCCAGAAGTTTTACAGATATTCCAGTAGGTTAACAGATGTCCCCATAGTTTCACAGATGTCCCAATAGTTTCACAGATGTCCCAATAGTTTCACACATTTCCCAATAGTTTCACATATGTCCCAGTAGTTTTACAGATGTCCCAATAGTTTCACAGATGTCCCAATAGTTTCACAGATGTCCCAATAGTTTCACAGATGTCCCAATAAGTTCACATATGTCCCACTAGTGTCACAGATCACCCAGTCGTTTCACAGATGCCCCAATAGTTTCACATATGTCCCATTAGTTTCACAGATGTCCCCTTAGTTTTAAAGATGTCCCAATAATTTAACAGATGTACCAGTAGTTTAACAGATGTCCCAATAGTTTAACAGATGTCCCAGTTGTTTCACAGATGTCTCAATAGTTTCACAGATGTCCCAATAGATTCACATATGTCCCAGTAGTTTTACAGATGTCCCAGTAGATTCACAGATGTCCCAATAGGTTCACATACGTCCCAGTAGTTTCACAGATGCCCCAATAGTTTCACATATGTCCCATTAGTTTCACAGATGTCCCCATAGTTTCACAGATGTCCCAATAATTTCACAGATGTACCAGTAGTTTCACAGATGTCCCAATAGTTTCACAGATGTCCCAATAGTTTCACAGATGTCCCAGAAGTTTTACAGATATTCCAGTAGGTTAACAGATGTCCCCATAGTTTCACAGATGTCCCAATAGTTTCAAAGATGTCCCAGTAGTTTTACAGATGTCCCAGTAGTTTCACAGATGATCCCAGTAGTTTCACAGATGCCCCAATAGTTTCACATATGTCCCATTAGTTGCACAATGTCCCCATAGTTTCACAGATGTCCCAATAGTTTCACAGATGTCCCAATAGTTTCACAGATGTCCCAATAAGTTCACATATGTCCCACTAGTGTCACAGATCACCCAGTCGTTTCACAGATGCCCCAATAGTTTCACATATGTCCCATTAGTTTCACAGATGTCCCCATAGTTTTACAGATGTCCCAATAATTTAACAGATGTACCAGTAGTTTCACAGATGTCCCAATAGTTTCACATACGTCCCATTAGTTTAACAGATGTCCCAGTAGTTTCACAGATGTCCCAGTAGGTTAACAGATGTCCCCATAGTTTCACAGATGTCCCAAAAGTTTCACAGATGTCCCAATAGGTTCACATATGTCACAGTAGTTTCACAGATGCCCGATAGTTTCACATATGTCCCATTAGTTTCACAGATGTCCCCATAGTTTCACAGATGTCCCAATAATTTCACAGATGTACCAGTAGTTTCACAGATGTCCCAATAGTTCAACAGATGTCCCAAATAGTTTCACAGATGTCCCAATAGATTCACAGATGTACCAATAGTTTTACAGATTTCCCAATAGTTTCACAGATGTCCCAATAGTTTCACAGATGTCCCAGAAGTTTTACAGATATTCCAGTAGGTTAACAGATGTCCCCATAGTTTCACAGATGTCCCAATAGTTTCAAAGATGTCCCAGTAGTTTTACAGATGTCCCGCTAGTTTCACAGATGATCCCAGTAGTTTCACAGATGCCCCAATAGTTTCACATATGTCCCATTAGTTTCACAGATGTCCCCATAGTTTCACAGATGTCCCAATAGTTTCACAGATGTCCCAATAGTTTCACAGATGTCCCAATAAGTTCACATATGTCCCAGTAGTTTCACAGATCACCCAGTCGTTTCACAGATGCCCGAATAGTTTCACATATGTCCCATTAGTTTCACAGATGTCCCCATAGTTTCACAGATGTCCCAATAATTTAACAGATGTACCAGTAGATTCACAGATGTCCCAATACTTTAACAGATGTCCCAAATAGTTTCACAGATGTCCCAATAGTTTCACAGATGTCCCAGAAGTTTAACAGATGTCCCAATAGTTTAACAGATGTCCCAGTTGTTTCACAGTTGTCTCAATAGTTTCACAGATGTCCCAATAGTTTCACAGATGTCCCAATAGGTTCACATGTGTCCCAGTAGTTTTACAGATGTCCCAGTAGATTCACAGATGTCCCAATAGTTCAACAGATGTCCCAGTAGATTAACAGATGTCCCAATAGTTTCACAGATGTCCCAGTAGGTTAACAGATGTCCCCATAGTTTCACAGATGTCCCAATAGTTTCACAGATGTCCCAGTAGTTTTACAGATATCCCAGTAGGTTAACAGATTTCCCCATAGTTTCACAGATGTACTAGTAGTTTCACAGATGTCCCAATAGTTTCACAGATGTCCCAATAGTTTCACACATTTCCCAATAGTTTCACATATGTCCTAGTAGTTTTACAGATGTCCCAATAGTTTCACAGATGTCCCAATAATTTAACAGATGTACCAGTAGTTTCACAGATGTCCCAATAGTTTAACAGATGTCCCAAATAGTTTCACAGATGTCCCAATAGTTTCACAGATGTCCTCATAGTTTCACAGATGTCCCAATAGTTTCACATATGTCCCATTAGTTTCACAGATGTCCCCATAGATTCACAGATGTCCCAATAAGTTCACATATGTCCCAGTAGTGTCACAGATCACCCAGTCGTTTCACAGATGCCCCAATAGTTTCACATATGTCTCATTAGTTTCACAGATGTCCCCATAGTTTCACAGATGTCCCAATAATTTAACAGATGTACCAGTAGTTTCACAGATGTCCCAAAAGTTTAACAGATGTCCCAAATAGTTTCACAGATGTCCCAATAGTTTCACAGATGTCCTAGGAGTTTCACAGATGTCTCAATAGTTTCACAGATGTCCCAGAAGTTTTACAGATATTCCAGTAGGTTAACAGATGTCCCCATAGTTTCACAGATGTCCCAATAGTTTCAAAGATGTCCCAGTAGTTTTACAGATGTCCCGGTAGTTTCACAGATGATCCCAGTAGTTTCACAGATGCCCCAATAGTTTCACATATGTCCCATTAGTTGCACAGATGTCGCCATTGTTTCACAGATGTCCCAATAGTTTCACAGATGTCCCAGTAGTTTCACAGATGTCCAAATAAGTTCACATATGTCCCAGTAGTGTCACAGATCACCCAGTCGTTTCACAGATGCCCCAATAGTTTCACATATGTCCCATTAGTTTCACAGATGTCCCCATAGTTTCACAGATGTCCCAATAATTTAACAGATGTACCAGTAGTTTCACAGATGTCCCAATAGTTTAACAGATGTCCCAAATAGTTTCACAGATGTCCCAATAGTTTCACAGATGTCCCAGAAGTTTAACAGATGTCCCAGTAGTGTCACAGATCACCCAGTCGTTTCACAGATGCCCCAACAGTTTCACATATGTCCCATTAGTTTCACAGATGTCCCCATAGTTTCACAGATGTCCCAACAATTTAACAGATGTACCAGTAGTTTCACAGATGTCCCAATAGTTTGACAGATGTCCCAAATATTTTGACAGATGTCCCAATAGTTTCACAGATGTCCCAGGAGTTTAACAGATGTCCCAATAGTTTAACAGATGTCCCAGTTGTTTCACAGATATCTCAATAGTTTCACAGATGTCCCAATAGTTTCACAGATGTCCCAATAGGTTCACATATGTCCCAGTAGTTTTACAGATGTCCCAGTAGATTCACAGATGTCCCAATAGTTCAACAGATGTCCCAGTAGTTTCACAGATGTCCCAGTAGGTTAACAGATGTCCCCATAGTTTCACAGATCTCCCAATAGTTTCACAGATGTCCCAGTAGTTTTACAGATATCCCAGTAGGTTAACAGATGTCCCCATAGTTTCACAGATGTACCAGTAGTTTCACAGATGTCCCAATAGTTTCACAGATGTCCCAATAGTTTCACACATTTCCCAATAGTTTCACATATGTCCCAGTAGTTTTACAGATGTCCCAATAGTTTCACAGATGTCCCAATAATTTAACAGATGTACCAGTAGTTTCACAGATGTCCCAATAGTTTAACAGATGTCCCAAATAGTTTCACACATGTCCCAATAGTTTCACAGATGTCCCCATAGTTTCACAGATGTCCCAATAGTTTCACATATGTCCCATTAGTTTCACAGATGTCCCCATAGATTCACAGATGTCCCAATAAGTTCACATATGTCCCAGTAGTGTCACAGATCACCCAGTAGTTTCACAGATGCCCCAATAGTTTCACATATGTCCCATTAGTTTCACAGATGTCCCCATAGTTTCACAGATTTCCCAATAATTTCCCAGATGTTCCAGTAGTTTCACAGATGTCCCAATAGTTTAACAGATGTCCCAAATAGTTTCACAGATGTCCCCATAGTTTCACAGATGTCCCAATAATTTCACAGATGTCCCAATAGGTTCACATATGTCCCAGTAGTTTCACAGATGCCCCAATAGTTTCACATATGTCCCATTAGTTTCACAGATGTCTCAATACTTTCACAGATGTCCCAATAGTTTAACAGATGTCCCAGTTGTTTCACAGATGTCTCAATATTTTCACAGATGTCCCAATAGTTTCACAGATGTCCCAATAGGTTCACATATGTCCCAGTAGTTTTACAGATGTCCCAGTAGATTCACAGATGTCCCAATAGTTCAACAGATGTCCCAGTAGTTTAACAGATGTCCCAGTAGTTTCACAGATGTCCCAGTAGGTTAACAGATGTCCCCATAGTTTCACAGATGTCCCAATAGTTTCACAGATGTCCCAGTAGTTTTACAGATATCCCAGTAGGTTAACATATGTCCCCATAGTTTCACAGATGTACCAGTAGTTTCACAGATGTCCCAATAGTTTCACAGATGTCGCAATAGTTTCACACATTTCCCAATAGTTTCACATATGTCCCAATAGTTTCACAGATGTCCCAATAGGTTCACATATGTCCCAGTAGTTTCACAGATCACCCAGTAGTTTCACAGATGCCCCAATAGTTTCACATATGTCCCATTAGTTTCACAGATGTCCCCATAGTTTCACAGATTTCCCAATAATTTCACAGATGTACCAGTAGTTTCACAGATGTCCCAATAGTTTAACAGATGTCCCAAATAGTTTCACAGATGTCTCCATAGTTTCACAGATGTCCCAATAATTTCACAGATGTCCCAATAGGTTCACATATGTCCCAGTAGTTTCACAGATGCCCCAATAGTTTCACATATGTCCCATTAGTTTCACAGATGTCCCCATAGTTTCACAGATGTCCCAATAATTTCACAGATGTACCAGTAGTTTCACAGATGTCCCAATAATTTAACAGATGTCCCAAATAGTTTCACAGATGTCCAAGAAGTTTTACAGATATTCCAGTAGGTTAACAGATGTCCCCATAGTTTCACAGATGTCCCAATAGTTTCAAAGATGTCCCAGTAGTTTTACAGATGTCCCGGTAGTTTCACAGATGATCCCAGTAGTTTCACAGATGCCCCAATAGTTTCACATATGTCCCATTAGTTTCACAGATGTCCCCACAGTTTCACAGATGTACCAGTAGTTTCACAGATGTCCCAATAGTTTAACAGATGTCCCAAATAGTTTCACAGATGTCCCAATAGTTTCACAGATGTCCCAGAAGTTTAACAGATGTCCCAGTAGTGTCACAGATCACCCAGTCGTTTCACAGATGCCCCAATAGTTTCACATATGTCCCATTAGTTTCACAGATGTCCCCATAGTTTCACAGATGTCCCAATAGTTTAACAGATGTCCCAAATAGTTTGACAGATGTCCCAATAGTTTCACAGATGTCCCAGGAGTTTAACAGATGTCCCAATAGTTTAACAGATGTCCCAGTTGTTTCACAGATGTCTCAATAATTTCACAGATGTCCCAATAGTTTCACAGATGTCCCAATAGGTTCACATATGTCCCAGTAGTTTTACAGATGTCCCAGTACATTCACAGATGTCCCAATAGTTCAACAGATGTCCCAGTAGTTTCACAGATGTCCCAGTAGGTTAACAGATGTCCCCATAGTTTCACAGATGTCCCAATAGTTTCACAGATGTCCCAGTAGTTTTACAGATATCCCAGTAGGTTAACAGATGTCCCCATAGTTTCACAGATGTACCAGTAGTTTCACAGATGTCACAATAGTTTCACAGATGTCCCAATAGTTTCACACATTTCCCAATAGTTTCACATATGTCCCAGTAGTTTTACAGATGTCCCAATAGTTTCACATATGTCCCATTAGTTTCACAGATGTCTCCATAGATTCACAGATGTCCCAATAAGTTCACATATGTCCCAGTAGTGTCACAGATCACCCAGTCGTTTCACAGATGCCCCAATAGTTTCACATATGTCCCATTAGTTTCACAGATGTCCCCATAGTTTCACAGATGTCCCAATAATTTAACAGATGTACCAGTAGTTTCACAGATGTCCCAATAGTTTAAAAGATGTCCCAAATAGTTTGACAGATGTCCCAATAGTTTCACAGATATCCCAGGAGTTTAACAGATGTCCCAGTAGATTCACAGATGTCCCAATAGTTCAACAGATGTCCCAGTAGTTTCACAGATGTCCCAATAGTTTCACAGATGTCCCAATAGGTTCACATATGTCCCAGTAGTTTTACAGATGTCCCAGTAGATTCACAGATGTCCCAATAGTTCAACAGATGTCCCAGTAGTTTCACAGATGTCCCAGTAGGTTAACAGATGTCCCCATAGTTTCACAGATGTCCCAATAGTTTCACAGATGTCCCAGTAGTTTCACAGATGTCCCAATAGTTTAACACATGTCCCAAATAGTTTCACAGATGTCCCAGTAGTTTCACAGATGTCACAATAGTTTAACAGATGTCCCAATAATTTCACAGATGTCCCAATAGGTTCACATATGTCCCAGTAGTTTCACAGATGCCCCAATAGTTTCACATATGTCCCATTAGTTTCACAGATGTCTCAATACTTTCACAGATGTCCCAATAGTTTCACATATGTCCCAGTAGTTTTACAGATGTCCCAATAGTTTCACATATGTCCCATTAGTTTCACAGATGTCTCCATAGATTCACAGATGTCCCAATAAGTTCACATATGTCCCAGTAGTGTCACAGATCACCCAGTCGTTTCACAGATGCCCCAATAGTTTCACATATGTCCCATTAGTTTCACAGATGTCCCCATAGTTTCACAGATGTCCCAATAATTTAACAGATGTACCAGTAGTTTCACAGATGTCCCAATAGTTTAAAGATGTCCCAAATAGTTTGACAGATGTCCCAATAGTTTCACAGATATCCCAGGAGTTTAACAGATGTCCCAGTAGATTCACAGATGTCCCAATAGTTCAACAGATGTCCCAGTAGTTTCACAGATGTCCCAATAGTTTCACAGATGTCCCAATAGGTTCACATATGTCCCAGTAGTTTTACAGATGTCCCAGTAGATTCACAGATGTCCCAATAGTTCAACAGATGTCCCAGTAGTTTCATAGATGTCCCAGTAGGTTAACAGATGTCCCCATAGTTTCACAGATGTCCCAATAGTTTCACAGATGTCCCAGTAGTTTCACAGATGTCCCAATAGTTTAACACATGTCCCAAATAGTTTCACAGATGTCCCAGTAGTTTCACAGATGTCACAATAGTTTAACAGATGTCCCAATAATTTCACAGATGTCCCAATAGGTTCACATATGTCCCAGTAGTTTCACAGATGCCCCAATAGTTTCACATATGTCCCATTAGTTTCACAGATGTCTCAATACTTTCACAGATGTCCCAATAGTTTAACAGATGTCCCAGTTGTTTCACAGATGTCTCAATATTTTCACAGATGTCCCAATAGTTTCACAGATGTCCCAATAGGTTCACATATGTCCCAGTAGTTTTACAGATGTCCCAGTAGATTCACAGATGTCCCAATAGTTCAACAGATGTCCCAGTAGTTTAACAGATGTCCCAGTAGTTTCACAGATGTCCCAGTAGGTTAACAGATGTCCCCATAGTTTCACAGATGTCCCAATAGTTTCACAGATGTCCCAGTAGTTTTACAGATATCCCAGTAGGTTAACAGATGTCCCCATAGTTTCACAGATGTACCAGTAGTTTCACAGATGTCCCAATAGTTTCACAGATGTCGCAATAGTTTCACACATTTCCCAATAGTTTCACATATGTCCCAATAGTTTCACAGATGTCCCAATAGGTTCACATATGTCCCAGTAGTTTCACAGATCACCCAGTAGTTTCACAGATGCCCCAATAGTTTCACATATGTCCCATTAGTTTCACAGATGTCCCCATAGTTTCACAGATTTCCCAATAATTTCACAGATGTACCAGTAGTTTCACAGATGTCCCAATAGTTTAACAGATGTCCCAAATAGTTTCACAGATGTCCCCATAGTTTCACAGATGTCCCAATAATTTCACAGATGTCCCAATAGGTTCACATATGTCCCAGTAGTTTCACAGATGCCCCAATAGTTTCACATATGTCCCATTAGTTTCACAGATGTCCCCATAGTTTCACAGATGTCCCAATAATTTCACAGATGTACCAGTAGTTTCACAGATGTCCCAATAATTTAACAGATGTCCCAAATAGTTTCACAGATGTCCAAGAAGTTTTACAGATATTCCAGTAGGTTAACAGATGTCCCCATAGTTTCACAGATGTCCCAATAGTTTCAAAGATGTCCCAGTAGTTTTACAGATGTCCCGGTAGTTTCACAGATGATCCCAGTAGTTTCACAGATGCACCAATAGTTTCACATATGTCCCATTAGTTTCACAGATGTCCCCATAGTTTCACAGATGTACCAGTAGTTTCACAGATGTCCCAATAGTTTAACAGATGTCCCAAATAGTTTCACAGATGTCCCAATAGTTTCACAGATGTCCCAGAAGTTTAACAGATGTCCCAGTAGTGTCACAGATCACCCAGTCGTTTCACAGATGCCCCAATAGTTTCACATATGTCCCATTAGTTTCACAGATGTCCCCATAGTTTCACAGATGTCCCAATAGTTTAACAGATGTCCCAAATAGTTTGACAGATGTCCCAATAGTTTCACAGATGTCCCAGGAGTTTAACAGATGTCCCAATAGTTTAACAGATGTCCCAGTTGTTTCACAGATGTCTCAATAATTTCACAGATGTCCCAATAGTTTCACAGATGTCCCAATAGGTTCACATATGTCCCAGTAGTTTTACAGATGTCCCAGTACATTCACAGATGTCCCAATAGTTCAACAGATGTCCCAGTAGTTTCACAGATGTCCCAGTAGGTTAACAGATGTCCCCATAGTTTCACAGATGTCCCAATAGTTTCACAGATGTCCCAGTAGTTTTACAGATATCCCAGTAGGTTAACAGATGTCCCCATAGTTTCACAGATGTACCAGTAGTTTCACAGATGTCACAATAGTTTCACAGATGTCCCAATAGTTTCACACATTTCCCAATAGTTTCACATATGTCCCAGTCGTTTTACAGATGTCCCAATAGTTTCACAGATGTCCCAATAATTTAACAGATGTACCAGTAGTTTCACAGATGTCCCAATAGTTTAACAGATGTCCCAAATAGTTTCACAGAAGTCCCAATAGTTTCACAGATGTCCCCATAGTTTCACAGATGTCCCAATAGTTTCACATATGTCCCATTAGTTTCACAGATGTCTCCATAGATTCACAGATGTCCCAATAAGTTCACATATGTCCCAGTAGTGTCACAGATCACCCAGTCGTTTCACAGATGCCCCAATAGTTTCACATATGTCCCATTAGTTTCACAGATGTCCCCATAGTTTCACAGATGTCCCAATAATTTAACAGATGTACCAGTAGTTTCACAGATGTCCCAATAGTTTAACAGATGTCCCAAATAGTTTGACAGATGTCCCAATAGTTTCACAGATATCCCAGGAGTTTAACAGATGTCCCAGTAGATTCACAGATGTCCCAATAGTTCAACAGATGTCCCAGTAGTTTCACAGATGTCCCAATAGTTTCACAGATGTCCCAATAGGTTCACATATGTCCCAGTAGTTTTACAGATGTCCCAGTAGATTCACAGATGTCTCAATAGTTCAACAGATGTCCCAGTAGTTTCACAGATGTCCCAGTAGGTTAACAGATGTCCCCATAGTTTCACAGATGTCCCAATAGTTTCACAGATGTCCCAGTAGTTTCACAGATGTCCCAATAGTTTAACACATGTCCCAAATAGTTTCACAGATGTCCCAGTAGTTTCACAGATGTCCCAGTAGTTTCACAGATGTCCCAATAGTTTCACAGATGTCCCAGTAGTTTCACAGATGTCCCAATAGTTTAACAGATGTCCCAAATAGTTTCACAGATGTCCCAATAGTTTCACAGATGTCCCAGTAGTTTCACAGATGCCCCAATAGTTTCACATATGTCCCATTAGTTTCACAGATGTCCCAATAAGTTCACATATGTCCCAGTAGTGTCACAGATCACCCAGTCGTTTCACAGATGCCCCAATAGTTTCACATATGTCCCATTAGTTTCACAGATGTCCCCATAGTTTCACAGATGTCCCAATAATTTAACAGATGTACCAGTAGTTTCACAGATGTCCCAATAGTTCAACAGATGTCCCAGTAGTTTCACAGATGTCCCAATAGTTTCACAGATGTCCCAATAGGTTCACATATGTCCCAGTAGTTTTACAGATGTCCCAGTAGATTCACAGATGTCCCAATAGTTCAACAGATGTCCCAGTAGTTTCACAGATGTCCCAGTAGGTTAACAGATGTCCCCATAGTTTCACAGATGTCCCAATAGTTTCACAGATGTCCCAGTCGTTTCACAGATGTCCCAATAGTTTAACACATGTCCCAAATAGTTTCACAGATGTCCCAGTAGTTTCACAGATGTCCCAGTAGTTTCACAGATGTCCCAATAGTTTCACAGATGTCCCAGTAGTTTCACAGATGTCCCAATAGTTTAACAGATGTCCCAAATAGTTTCACAGATGTCCCAATAGTTTCACAGATGTCCCAGTAGTTTCACAGATTCCCCAATAGTTTCACATATGTCCCATTAGTTTCACAGATGTCCCAATAAGTTCACATATGTCCCAGTAGTGTCACAGATCACCCAGTCGTTTCACAGATGCCCCAGTAGTTTCACATATGTCCCATTAGTTTCACAGATGTCCCCATAGTTTCACAGATGTCCCAATAATTTAACAGATGTACCAGTAGTTTCACAGATGTCCCAATAGTTTAACAGATGTCCCAAATAGTTTGACAGATGTCCCAATAGTTTCACAGATGTCCCAGGAGTTTAACAGATGTCCCAATAGTTTAACAGATGTCCCAGTTGTTTCACAGATGTCCCAGTAGTTTCACAGATGTCCCAATAGTTTCACAGATGTCCCAATAGGTTCACATATGTCCCAGTAGTTTTACAGATGTCCCAGTAGATTCACAGATGTCCCAATAGTTCAACAGATGTCCCAGTAGTTTCACAGATGTCCCAGTAGGTTAACAGATGTCCCCATAGTTTCACAGATGTCCCAATAGTTTCACAGATGTCCCAGTAGTTTTACAGATATCCCAGTAGGTTAACAGATGTCCCCATAGTTTCACAGATGTACCAGTAGTTTCACAGATGTCCCAATAGTTTCACAGATGTCCCAATAGTTTCACACATTTCCCAATAGTTTCACATATGTCCCAATAATTTAACAGATGTACCAGTAGTTTCACAGATGTCCCAATAGTTTTAACAGATGTCCCAAATAGTTTCACAGATGTCCCAATAGTTTCACAGATGTCCCCATAGTTTCACAGATGTCCCAATAGTTTCACATATGTCCCATTAGTTTCACAGATGTCCCCATAGATTCACAGATGTCCCAATAAGTTCACATATGTCCCAGTAGTGTCACAGATCACCCAGTCGTTTCACAGATGCCCCAATAGTTTCACATATGTCCCATTAGTTTCACAGATGTCCCCATAGTTTCACAGATGTCCCAATAATTTAACAGATGTACCAGTAGTTTCACAGATGTCCCAATAGTTTAACAGATGTCCCAAATAGTTTCACAGATGTCCCAATAGTTTCACAGATGTCCCAGGAGTTTCACAGATGTCCCAGGAGTTTCACAGATGTCCCAACAGTTTAACAGATGTCCCAAATAGTTTCACAGATGTCCCAATAGTTTCACAGATGTCCCAGAAGTTTAACAGATGTCCCAGTAGTGTCACAGATCACCCAGTCGTTTCACAGATGCCCCAACAGTTTCACATATGTCCCATTAGTTTCACAGATGTCCCCATAGTTTCACAGATGTCCGAACAATTTAACAGATGTACCAGTAGTTTCACAGATGTCCCAATAGTTTGACAGATGTCCCAAATATTTTGACAGATGTCCCAATAGTTTCACAGATGTCCCAGGAGTTTAACAGATGTCCCAATAGTTTAACAGATGTCCCAGTTGTTTCACAGATGTCTCAATAGTTTCACAGATGTCCCAATAGTTTCACAGATGTCCCAATAGGTTCACATATGTCCCAGTAGTTTTACAGATGTCCCAGTAGATTCACAGATGTCCCAATAGTTCAACAGATGTCCCAGTAGTTTCACAGATGTCCCAGTAGGTTAACAGATGTCCCCATAGTTTCACAGATGTCCCAATAGTTTCACAGATGTCCCAGTAGTTTTACAGATATCCCAGTAGGTTAACAGATGTCCCCATAGTTTCACAGATGTACCAGTAGTTTCACAGATGTCCCAATAGTTTCACAGATGTCCCAATAGTTTCACACATTTCCCAATAGTTTCACATATGTCCCAGTAGTTTTACAGATGTCCCAATAGTTTCACAGATGTCCCAATAATTTAACAGATGTACCAGTAGTTTCACAGATGTCCCAATAGTTTAACAGATGTCCCAAATAGTTTCACAGATGTCCCAATAGTTTCACAGATGTCCCCATAGTTTCACAGATGTCCCAATAGTTTCACATATGTCCCATTAGTTTCACAGATGTCCCCATAGATTCACAGATGTCCCAATAAGTTCACATATGTCCCAGTAGTGTCACAGATCACCCAGTAGTTTCACAGATGCCCCAATAGTTTCACATATGTCCCATTAGTTTCACAGATGTCCCCATAGTTTCACAGATTTCCCAATTATTTCCCAGATGTTCCAGTAGTTTCACAGATGTCCCAATAGTTTAACAGATGTCCCAAATAGTTTCACAGATGTCCCCATAGTTTCACAGATGTCCCAATAATTTCACAGATGTCCCAATAGGTTCACATATGTCCCAGTAGTTTCACAGATGCCCCAATAGTTTCACATATGTCCCATTAGTTTCACAGATGTCTCAATACTTTCACAGATGTCCCAATAGTTTAACAGATGTCCCAGTTGTTTCACAGATGTCTCAATATTTTCACAGATGTCCAAATAGTTTCACAGATGTCCCAATAGGTTCACATATGTCCCAGTAGTTTTACAGATGTCCCAGTAGATTCACAGATGTCCCAGGAGTTTAACAGATGTCCCAATAGTTTAACAGATGTCCCAGTTGTTTCACAGATGTCTCAATAATTTCACAGATGTCCCAATAGTTTCACAGATGTCCCAATAGGTTCACATATGTCCCAGTAGTTTTACAGATGTCCCAGTACATTCACAGATGTCCCAATAGTTCAACAGATGTCCCAGTAGTTTCACAGATGTCCCAGTAGGTTAACAGATGTCCCCATAGTTTCACAGATGTACCAGTAGTTTCACAGATGTCACAATAGTTTCACAGATGTCCCAATAGTTTCACACATTTCCCAATAGTTTCACATATGTCCCAGTAGTTTTACAGATGTCCCAATAGTTTCACAGATGTCCCAATAATTTAACAGATGTACCAGTAGTTTCACAGATGTCCCAATAGTTTAACAGATGTCCCAAATAGTTTCACAGAAGTCCCAATAGTTTCACAGATGTCCCCATAGTTTCACAGATGTCCCAATAGTTTCACATATGTCCCATTAGTTTCACAGATGTCTCCATAGATTCACAGATGTCCCAATAAGTTCACATATGTCCCAGTAGTGTCACAGATCACCCAGTCGTTTCACAGATGCCCCAATAGTTTCACATATGTCCCATTAGTTTCACAGATGTCCCCATAGTTTCACAGATGTCCCAATAATTTAACAGATGTACCAGTAGTTTCACAGATGTCCCAATAGTTTAACAGATGTCCCAAATAGTTTGACAGATGTCCCAATAGTTTCACAGATATCCCAGGAGTTTAACAGATGTCCCAGTAGATTCACAGATGTCCCAATAGTTCAACAGATGTCCCAGTAGTTTCACAGATGTCCCAATAGTTTCACAGATGTCCCAATAGGTTCACATATGTCCCAGTAGTTTTACAGATGTCCCAGTAGATTCACAGATGTCCCAATAGTTCAACAGATGTCCCAGTAGTTTCACAGATGTCCCAGTAGGTTAACAGATGTCCCCATAGTTTCACAGATGTCCCAATAGTTTCACAGATGTCCCAGTAGTTTCACAGATGTCCCAATAGTTCAACACATGTCCCAATAGTTTCACAGATGTCCCCATAGTTTCACAGATGTCCCAATAGTTTCACATATGTCCCATTAGTTTCACAGATGTCTCCATAGATTCACAGATGTCCCAATAAGTTCACATATGTCCCAGTAGTGTCACAGATCACCCAGTCGTTTCACAGATGCCCCAATAGTTTCACATATGTCCCATTAGTTTCACAGATGTCCCCATAGTTTCACAGATGTCCCAATAATTTAACAGATGTACCAGTAGTTTCACAGATGTCCCAATAGTTTAACAGATGTCCCAAATAGTTTGACAGATGTCCCAATAGTTTCACAGATATCCCAGGAGTTTAACAGATGTCCCAGTAGATTCACAGATGTCCCAATAGTTCAACAGATGTCCCAGTAGTTTCACAGATGTCCCAATAGTTTCACAGATGTCCCAATAGGTTCACATATGTCCCAGTAGTTTTACAGATGTCCCAGTAGATTCACAGATGTCCCAATAGTTCAACAGATGTCCCAGTAGTTTCACAGATGTCCCAGTAGGTTAACAGATGTCCCCATAGTTTCACAGATGTCCCAATAGTTTCACAGATGTCCCAGTAGTTTCACAGATGTCCCAATAGTTCAACACATGTCCCAAATAGTTTCACAGATGTCCCAGTAGTTTCACAGATGTCCCAGTAGTTTCACAGATGTCCCAATAGTTTCACAGATGTCCCAGTAGTTTCACAGATGTCCCAATAGTTTAACAGATGTCCCAAATAGTTTCACAGATGTCCCAATAGTTTCACAGATGTCCCAGTAGTTTCACAGATGCCCCAATAGTTTCACATATGTCCCATTAGTTTCACAGATGTCCCAATAAGTTCACATATGTCCCAGTAGTGTCACAGATCACCCAGTCGTTTCACAGATGCCCCAATAGTTTCACATATGTCCCATTAGTTTCACAGATGTCCCCATAGTTTCACAGATGTCCCAATAATTTAACAGATGTACCAGTAGTTTCACAGATGTCCCAATAGTTTAACAGATGTCCCAAATAGTTTGACAGATGTCCCAATAGTTTCACAGATATCCCAGGAGTTTAACAGATGTCCCAGTAGATTCACAGATGTCCCAATAGTTCAACAGATGTCCCAGTAGTTTCACAGATGTCCCAATAGTTTCACAGATGTCCCAATAGGTTCACATATGTCCCAGTAGTTTTACAGATGTCCCAGTAGATTCACAGATGTCCCAATAGTTCAACAGATGTCCCAGTAGTTTCACAGATGTCCCAGTAGGTTAACAGATGTCCCCATAGTTTCACAGATGTCCCAATAGTTTCACAGATGTCCCAGTAGTTTCACAGATGTCCCAATAGTTCAACACATGTCCCAAATAGTTTCACAGATGTCCCAGTAGTTTCACAGATGTCCCAGTAGTTTCACAGATGTCCCAATAGTTTCACAGATGTCCCAGTAGTTTCACAGATGTCCCAATAGTTTAACAGATGTCCCAAATAGTTTCACAGATGTCCCAATAGTTTCACAGATGTCCCAGTAGTTTCACAGATGCCCCAATAGTTTCACATATGTCCCATTAGTTTCACAGATGTCCCAATAAGTTCACATATGTCCCAGTAGTGTCACAGATCACCCAGTCGTTTCACAGATGCCCCAATAGTTTCACATATGTCCCATTAGTTTCACAGATGTCCCCATAGTTTCACAGATGTCCCAATAATTTAACAGATGTACCAGTAGTTTCACAGATGTCCCAATAGTTTAAAGATGTCCCAAATAGTTTGACAGATGTCCCAATAGTTTCACAGATATCCCAGGAGTTTAACAGATGTCCCAGTAGATTCACAGATGTCCCAATAGTTCAACAGATGTCCCAGTAGTTTCACAGATGTCCCAATAGTTTCACAGATGTCCCAATAGGTTCACATATGTCCCAGTAGTTTTACAGATGTCCCAGTAGATTCACAGATGTCCCAATAGTTCAACAGATGTCCCAGTAGTTTCATAGATGTCCCAGTAGGTTAACAGATGTCCCCATAGTTTCACAGATGTCCCAATAGTTTCACAGATGTCCCAGTAGTTTCACAGATGTCCCAATAGTTTAACACATGTCCCAAATAGTTTCACAGATGTCCCAGTAGTTTCACAGATGTCACAATAGTTTAACAGATGTCCCAATAATTTCACAGATGTCCCAATAGGTTCACATATGTCCCAGTAGTTTCACAGATGCCCCAATAGTTTCACATATGTCCCATTAGTTTCACAGATGTCTCAATACTTTCACAGATGTCCCAATAGTTTAACAGATGTCCCAGTTGTTTCACAGATGTCTCAATATTTTCACAGATGTCCCAATAGTTTCACAGATGTCCCAATAGGTTCACATATGTCCCAGTAGTTTTACAGATGTCCCAGTAGATTCACAGATGTCCCAATAGTTCAACAGATGTCCCAGTAGTTTAACAGATGTCCCAGTAGTTTCACAGATGTCCCAGTAGGTTAACAGATGTCCCCATAGTTTCACAGATGTCCCAATAGTTTCACAGATGTCCCAGTAGTTTTACAGATATCCCAGTAGGTTAACAGATGTCCCCATAGTTTCACAGATGTACCAGTAGTTTCACAGATGTCCCAATATTTTCACAGATGTCGCAATAGTTTCACACATTTCCCAATAGTTTCACATATGTCCCAATAGTTTCACAGATGTCCCAATAGGTTCACATATGTCCCAGTAGTTTCACAGATCACCCAGTAGTTTCACAGATGCCCCAATAGTTTCACATATGTCCCATTAGTTTCACAGATGTCCCCATAGTTTCACAGATTTCCCAATAATTTCACAGATGTACCAGTAGTTTCACAGATGTCCCAATAGTTTAACAGATGTCCCAAATAGTTTCACAGATGTCCCCATAGTTTCACAGATGTCCCAATAATTTCACAGATGTCCCAATAGGTTCACATATGTCCCAGTAGTTTCACAGATGCCCCAATAGTTTCACATATGTCCCATTAGTTTCACAGATGTCCCCATAGTTTCACAGATGTCCCAATAATTTCACAGATGTACCAGTAGTTTCACAGATGTCCCAATAATTTAACAGATGTCCCAAATAGTTTCACAGATGTCCAAGAAGTTTTACAGATATTCCAGTAGGTTAACAGATGTCCCCATAGTTTCACAGATGTCCCAATAGTTTCAAAGATGTCCCAGTAGTTTTACAGATGTCCCGGTAGTTTCACAGATGATCCCAGTAGTTTCACAGATGCACCAATAGTTTCACATATGTCCCATTAGTTTCACAGATGTCCCCATAGTTTCACAGATGTACCCGTAGTTTCACAGATGTCCCAATAGTTTAACAGATGTCCCAAATAGTTTCACAGATGTCCCAATAGTTTCACAGATGTCCCAGAAGTTTAACAGATGTCCCAGTAGTGTCACAGATCACCCAGTCGTTTCACAGATGCCCCAATAGTTTCACATATGTCCCATTAGTTTCACAGATGTCCCCATAGTTTCACAGATGTCCCAATAGTTTAACAGATGTCCCAAATAGTTTGACAGATGTCCCAATAGTTTCACAGATGTCCCAGGAGTTTAACAGATGTCCCAATAGTTTAACAGATGTCCCAGTTGTTTCACAGATGTCTCAATAATTTCACAGATGTCCCAATAGTTTCACAGATGTCCCAATAGGTTCACATATGTCCCAGTAGTTTTACAGATGTCCCAGTACATTCACAGATGTCCCAATAGTTCAACAGATGTCCCAGTAGTTTCACAGATGTCCCAGTAGGTTAACAGATGTCCCCATAGTTTCACAGATGTCCCAATAGTTTCACAGATGTCCCAGTAGTTTTACAGATATCCCAGTAGGTTAACAGATGTCCCCATAGTTTCACAGATGTACCAGTAGTTTCACAGATGTCACAATAGTTTCACAGATGTCCCAATAGTTTCACACATTTCCCAATAGTTTCACATATGTCCCAGTCGTTTTACAGATGTCCCAATAGTTTCACAGATGTCCCAATAATTTAACAGATGTACCAGTAGTTTCACAGATGTCCCAATAGTTTAACAGATGTCCCAAATAGTTTCACAGAAGTCCCAATAGTTTCACAGATGTCCCCATAGTTTCACAGATGTCCCAATAGTTTCACATATGTCCCATTAGTTTCACAGATGTCTCCATAGATTCACAGATGTCCCAATAAGTTCACATATGTCCCAGTAGTGTCACAGATCACCCAGTCGTTTCACAGATGCCCCAATAGTTTCACATATGTCCCATTAGTTTCACAGATGTCCCCATAGTTTCACAGATGTCCCAATAATTTAACAGATGTACCAGTAGTTTCACAGATGTCCCAATAGTTTAACAGATGTCCCAAATAGTTTGACAGATGTCCCAATAGTTTCACAGATATCCCAGGAGTTTAACAGATGTCCCAGTAGATTCACAGATGTCCCAATAGTTCAACAGATGTCCCAGTAGTTTCACAGATGTCCCAATAGTTTCACAGATGTCCCAATAGGTTCACATATGTCCCAGTAGTTTTACAGATGTCCCAGTAGATTCACAGATGTCTCAATAGTTCAACAGATGTCCCAGTAGTTTCACAGATGTCCCAGTAGGTTAACAGATGTCCCCATAGTTTCACAGATGTCCCAATAGTTTCACAGATGTCCCAGTAGTTTCACAGATGTCCCAATAGTTTAACACATGTCCCAAATAGTTTCACAGATGTCCCAGTAGTTTCACAGATGTCCCAGTAGTTTCACAGATGTCCCAATAGTTTCACAGATGTCCCAGTAGTTTCACAGATGTCCCAATAGTTTAACAGATGTCCCAAATAGTTTCACAGATGTCCCAATAGTTTCACAGATGTCCCAGTAGTTTCACAGATGCCCCAATAGTTTCACATATGTCCCATTAGTTTCACAGATGTCCCAATAAGTTCACATATGTCCCAGTAGTGTCACAGATCACCCAGTCGTTTCACAGATGCCCCAATAGTTTCACATATGTCCCATTAGTTTCACAGATGTCCCCATAGTTTCACAGATGTCCCAATAATTTAACAGATGTACCAGTAGTTTCACAGATGTCCCAATAGTTCAACAGATGTCCCAGTAGTTTCACAGATGTCCCAATAGTTTCACAGATGTCCCAATAGGTTCACATATGTCCCAGTAGTTTTACAGATGTCCCAGTAGATTCACAGATGTCCCAATAGTTCAACAGATGTCCCAGTAGTTTCACAGATGTCCCAGTAGGTTAACAGATGTCCCCATAGTTTCACAGATGTCCCAATAGTTTCACAGATGTCCCAGTCGTTTCACAGATGTCCCAATAGTTTAACACATGTCCCAAATAGTTTCACAGATGTCCCAGTAGTTTCACAGATGTCCCAGTAGTTTCACAGATGTCCCAATAGTTTCACAGATGTCCCAGTAGTTTCACAGATGTCCCAATAGTTTAACAGATGTCCCAAATAGTTTCACAGATGTCCCAATAGTTTCACAGATGTCCCAGTAGTTTCACAGATTCCCCAATAGTTTCACATATGTCCCATTAGTTTCACAGATGTCCCAATAAGTTCACATATGTCCCAGTAGTGTCACAGATCACCCAGTCGTTTCACAGATGCCCCAGTAGTTTCACATATGTCCCATTAGTTTCACAGATGTCCCCATAGTTTCACAGATGTCCCAATAATTTAACAGATGTACCAGTAGTTTCACAGATGTCCCAATAGTTTAACAGATGTCCCAAATAGTTTGACAGATGTCCCAATAGTTTCACAGATGTCCCAGGAGTTTAACAGATGTCCCAATAGTTTAACAGATGTCCCAGTTGTTTCACAGATGTCCCAGTAGTTTCACAGATGTCCCAATAGTTTCACAGATGTCCCAATAGGTTCACATATGTCCCAGTAGTTTTACAGATGTCCCAGTAGATTCACAGATGTCCCAATAGTTCAACAGATGTCCCAGTAGTTTCACAGATGTCCCAGTAGGTTAACAGATGTCCCCATAGTTTCACAGATGTCCCAATAGTTTCACAGATGTCCCAGTAGTTTTACAGATATCCCAGTAGGTTAACAGATGTCCCCATAGTTTCACAGATGTACCAGTAGTTTCACAGATGTCCCAATAGTTTCACAGATGTCCCAATAGTTTCACACATTTCCCAATAGTTTCACATATGTCCCAATAATTTAACAGATGTACCAGTAGTTTCACAGATGTCCCAATAGTTTTAACAGATGTCCCAAATAGTTTCACAGATGTCCCAATAGTTTCACAGATGTCCCCATAGTTTCACAGATGTCCCAATAGTTTCACATATGTCCCATTAGTTTCACAGATGTCCCCATAGATTCACAGATGTCCCAATAAGTTCACATATGTCCCAGTAGTGTCACAGATCACCCAGTCGTTTCACAGATGCCCCAATAGTTTCACATATGTCCCATTAGTTTCACAGATGTCCCCATAGTTTCACAGATGTCCCAATAATTTAACAGATGTACCAGTAGTTTCACAGATGTCCCAATAGTTTAACAGATGTCCCAAATAGTTTCACAGATGTCCCAATAGTTTCACAGATGTCCCAGGAGTTTCACAGATGTCCCAGGAGTTTCACAGATGTCCCAACAGTTTAACAGATGTCCCAAATAGTTTCACAGATGTCCCAATAGTTTCACAGATGTCCCAGAAGTTTAACAGATGTCCCAGTAGTGTCACAGATCACCCAGTCGTTTCACAGATGCCCCAACAGTTTCACATATGTCCCATTAGTTTCACAGATGTCCCCATAGTTTCACAGATGTCCGAACAATTTAACAGATGTACCAGTAGTTTCACAGATGTCCCAATAGTTTGACAGATGTCCCAAATATTTTGACAGATGTCCCAATAGTTTCACAGATGTCCCAGGAGTTTAACAGATGTCCCAATAGTTTAACAGATGTCCCAGTTGTTTCACAGATGTCTCAATAGTTTCACAGATGTCCCAATAGTTTCACAGATGTCCCAATAGGTTCACATATGTCCCAGTAGTTTTACAGATGTCCCAGTAGATTCACAGATGTCCCAATAGTTCAACAGATGTCCCAGTAGTTTCACAGATGTCCCAGTAGGTTAACAGATGTCCCCATAGTTTCACAGATGTCCCAATAGTTTCACAGATGTCCCAGTAGTTTTACAGATATCCCAGTAGGTTAACAGATGTCCCCATAGTTTCACAGATGTACCAGTAGTTTCACAGATGTCCCAATAGTTTCACAGATGTCCCAATAGTTTCACACATTTCCCAATAGTTTCACATATGTCCCAGTAGTTTTACAGATGTCCCAATAGTTTCACAGATGTCCCAATAATTTAACAGATGTACCAGTAGTTTCACAGATGTCCCAATAGTTTAACAGATGTCCCAAATAGTTTCACAGATGTCCCAATAGTTTCACAGATGTCCCCATAGTTTCACAGATGTCCCAATAGTTTCACATATGTCCCATTAGTTTCACAGATGTCCCCATAGATTCACAGATGTCCCAATAAGTTCACATATGTCCCAGTAGTGTCACAGATCACCCAGTAGTTTCACAGATGCCCCAATAGTTTCACATATGTCCCATTAGTTTCACAGATGTCCCCATAGTTTCACAGATTTCCCAATTATTTCCCAGATGTTCCAGTAGTTTCACAGATGTCCCAATAGTTTAACAGATGTCCCAAATAGTTTCACAGATGTCCCCATAGTTTCACAGATGTCCCAATAATTTCACAGATGTCCCAATAGGTTCACATATGTCCCAGTAGTTTCACAGATGCCCCAATAGTTTCACATATGTCCCATTAGTTTCACAGATGTCTCAATACTTTCACAGATGTCCCAATAGTTTAACAGATATCCCAGTTGTTTCACAGATGTCTCAATATTTTCACAGATGTCCCAATAGTTTCACAGATGTCCCAATAGGTTCACATATGTCCCAGTAGTTTTACAGATGTCCCAGTAGATTCACAGATGTCCCAATAGTTCAACAGATGTCCCAGTAGTTTAACAGATGTCCCAGTAGTTTCACAGATGTCCCAGTAGGTTAACAGATGTCCCCATAGTTTCACAGATGTCCCAATAGTTTCACAGATGTCCCAGTAGTTTTACAGATATCCCAGTAGGTTAACAGATGTCCCCATAGTTTCACAGATGTACCAGTAGTTTCACAGATGTCCCAATAGTTTCACAGATGTCGCAATAGTTTCACACATTTCCCAATAGTTTCACATATGTCCCAATAGTTTCACAGATGTCCCAATAGGTTCACATATGTCCCAGTAGTTTCACAGATCACCCAGTAGTTTCACAGATGCCCCAATAGTTTCACATATGTCCCATTAGTTTCACAGATGTCCCCATAGTTTCACAGATTTCCCAATAATTTCACAGATGTACCAGTAGTTTCACAGATGTCCCAATAGTTTAACAGATGTCCCAAATAGTTTCACAGATGTCCCCATAGTTTCACAGATGTCCCAATAATTTCACAGATGTCCCAATAGGTTCACATATGTCCCAGTAGTTTCACAGATGCCCCAATAGTTTCACATATGTCCCATTAGTTTCACAGATGTCCCCATAGTTTCACAGATGTCCCAATAATTTCACAGATGTACCAGTAGTTTCACAGATGTCCCAATAATTTAACAGATGTCCCAAATAGTTTCACAGATGTCCAAGAAGTTTTACAGATATTCCAGTAGGTTAACAGATGTCCCCATAGTTTCACAGATGTCCCAATAGTTTCAAAGATGTCCCAGTAGTTTTACAGATGTCCCGGTAGTTTCACAGATGATCCCAGTAGTTTCACAGATGCCCCAATAGTTTCACATATGTCCCATTAGTTTCACAGATGTCCCCATAGTTTCACAGATGTACCAGTAGTTTCACAGATGTCCCAATAGTTTAACAGATGTCCCAAATAGTTTCACAGATGTCCCAATAGTTTCACAGATGTCCCAGAAGTTTAACAGATGTCCCAGTAGTGTCACAGATCACCCAGTCGTTTCACAGATGCCCCAATAGTTTCACATATGTCCCATTAGTTTCACAGATGTCCCAGAAGTTTAACAGATGTCCCAGTAGTGTCACAGATCACCCAGTCGTTTCACAGATGCCCCAATAGTTTCACATATGTCCCATTAGTTTCACAGATGTCCCCATAGTTTCACAGATGTCCCAATAGTTTAACAGATGTCCCAAATAGTTTGACAGATGTCCCAATAGTTTCACAGATGTCCCAGGAGTTTAACAGATGTCCCAATAGTTTAACAGATGTCCCAGTTGTTTCACAGATGTCTCAATAATTTCACAGATGTCCCAATAGTTTCACAGATGTCCCAATAGGTTCACATATGTCCCAGTAGTTTTACAGATGTCCCAGTACATTCACAGATGTCCCAATAGTTCAACAGATGTCCCAGTAGTTTCACAGATGTCCCAGTAGGTTAACAGATGTCCCCATAGTTTCACAGATGTACCAGTAGTTTCACAGATGTCACAATAGTTTCACAGATGTCCCAATAGTTTCACACATTTCCCAATAGTTTCACATATGTCCCAGTAGTTTTACAGATGTCCCAATAGTTTCACAGATGTCCCAATAATTTAACAGATGTACCAGTAGTTTCACAGATGTCCCAATAGTTTAACAGATGTCCCAAATAGTTTCACAGAAGTCCCAATAGTTTCACAGATGTCCCCATAGTTTCACAGATGTCCCAATAGTTTCACATATGTCCCATTAGTTTCACAGATGTCTCCATAGATTCACAGATGTCCCAATAAGTTCACATATGTCCCAGTAGTGTCACAGATCACCCAGTCGTTTCACAGATGCCCCAGTAGTTTCACATATGTCCCATTAGTTTCACAGATGTCCCCATAGTTTCACAGATGTCCCAATAATTTAACAGATGTACCAGTAGTTTCACAGATGTCCCAATAGTTTAACAGATGTCCCAAATAGTTTGACAGATGTCCCAATAGTTTCACAGATGTCCCAGGAGTTTAACAGATGTCCCAATAGTTTAACAGATGTCCCAGTTGTTTCACAGATGTCCCAGTAGTTTCACAGATGTCCCAATAGTTTCACAGATGTCCCAATAGGTTCACATATGTCCCAGTAGTTTTACAGATGTCCCAGTAGATTCACAGATGTCCCAATAGTTCAACAGATGTCCCAGTAGTTTCACAGATGTCCCAGTAGGTTAACAGATGTCCCCATAGTTTCACAGATGTCCCAATAGTTTCACAGATGTCCCAGTAGTTTTACAGATATCCCAGTAGGTTAACAGATGTCCCCATAGTTTCACAGATGTACCAGTAGTTTCACAGATGTCCCAATAGTTTCACAGATGTCCCAATAGTTTCACACATTTCCCAATAGTTTCACATATGTCCCAATAATTTAACAGATGTACCAGTAGTTTCACAGATGTCCCAATAGTTTTAACAGATGTCCCAAATAGTTTCACAGATGTCCCAATAGTTTCACAGATGTCCCCATAGTTTCACAGATGTCCCAATAGTTTCACATATGTCCCATTAGTTTCACAGATGTCCCCATAGATTCACAGATGTCCCAATAAGTTCACATATGTCCCAGTAGTGTCACAGATCACCCAGTCGTTTCACAGATGCCCCAATAGTTTCACATATGTCCCATTAGTTTCACAGATGTCCCCATAGTTTCACAGATGTCCCAATAATTTAACAGATGTACCAGTAGTTTCACAGATGTCCCAATAGTTTAGCAGATGTCCCAAATAGTTTCACAGATGTCCCAATAGTTTCACAGATGTCCCAGGAGTTTCACAGATGTCCCAGGAGTTTCACAGATGTCCCAACAGTTTAACAGATGTCCCAAATAGTTTCACAGATGTCCCAATAGTTTCACAGATGTCCCAGAAGTTTAACAGATGTCCCAGTAGTGTCACAGATCACCCAGTCGTTTCACAGATGCCCCAACAGTTTCACATATGTCCCATTAGTTTCACAGATGTCCCCATAGTTTCACAGATGTCCGAACAATTTAACAGATGTACCAGTAGTTTCACAGATGTCCCAATAGTTTGACAGATGTCCCAAATATTTTGACAGATGTCCCAATAGTTTCACAGATGTCCCAGGAGTTTAACAGATGTCCCAATAGTTTAACAGATGTCCCAGTTGTTTCACAGATGTCTCAATAGTTTCACAGATGTCCCAATAGTTTCACAGATGTCCCAATAGGTTCACATATGTCCCAGTAGTTTTACAGATGTCCCAGTAGATTCACAGATGTCCCAATAGTTCAACAGATGTCCCAGTAGTTTCACAGATGTCCCAGTAGGTTAACAGATGTCCCCATAGTTTCACAGATGTCCCAATAGTTTCACAGATGTCCCAGTAGTTTTACAGATATCCCAGTAGGTTAACAGATGTCCCCATAGTTTCACAGATGTACCAGTAGTTTCACAGATGTCCCAATAGTTTCACAGATGTCCCAATAGTTTCACACATTTCCCAATAGTTTCACATATGTCCCAGTAGTTTTACAGATGTCCCAATAGTTTCACAGATGTCCCAATAATTTAACAGATGTACCAGTAGTTTCACAGATGTCCCAATAGTTTAACAGATGTCCCAAATAGTTTCACAGATGTCCCAATAGTTTCACAGATGTCCCCATAGTTTCACAGATGTCCCAATAGTTTCACATATGTCCCATTAGTTTCACAGATGTCCCCATAGATTCACAGATGTCCCAATAAGTTCACATATGTCCCAGTAGTGTCACAGATCACCCAGTAGTTTCACAGATGCCCCAATAGTTTCACATATGTCCCATTAGTTTCACAGATGTCCCCATAGTTTCACAGATTTCCCAATAATTTCCCAGATGTTCCAGTAGTTTCACAGATGTCCCAATAGTTTAACAGATGTCCCAAATAGTTTCACAGATGTCCCCATAGTTTCACAGATGTCCCAATAATTTCACAGATGTCCCAATAGGTTCACATATGTCCCAGTAGTTTCACAGATGCCCCAATAGTTTCACATATGTCCCATTAGTTTCACAGATGTCTCAATACTTTCACAGATGTCCCAATAGTTCAACAGATGTCCCAGTAGTTTCACAGATGTCCCAGTAGGTTAACAGATGTCCCCATAGTTTCACAGATGTCCCAATAGTTTCACAGATGTCCCAGTAGTTTTACAGATATCCCAGTAGGTTAACAGATGTCCCCATAGTTTCACAGATGTACCAGTAGTTTCACAGATGTCCCAATAGTTTCACAGATGTCCCAATAGTTTCACACATTTCCCAATAGTTTCACATATGTCCCAGTAGTTTTACAGATGTCCCAATAGTTTCACAGATGTCCCAATAATTTAACAGATGTACCAGTAGTTTCACAGATGTCCCAATAGTTTAACAGATGTCCCAAATAGTTTCACAGATGTCCCAATAGTTTCACAGATGTCCCCATAGTTTCACAGATGTCCCAATAGTTTCACATATGTCCCATTAGTTTCACAGATGTCCCCATAGATTCACAGATGTCCCAATAAGTTCACATATGTCCCAGTAGTGTCACAGATCACCCAGTAGTTTCACAGATGCCCCAATAGTTTCACATATGTCCCATTAGTTTCACAGATGTCCCCATAGTTTCACAGATTTCCCAATTATTTCCCAGATGTTCCAGTAGTTTCACAGATGTCCCAATAGTTTAACAGATGTCCCAAATAGTTTCACAGATGTCCCCATAGTTTCACAGATGTCCCAATAATTTCACAGATGTCCCAATAGGTTCACATATGTCCCAGTAGTTTCACAGATGCCCCAATAGTTTCACATATGTCCCATTAGTTTCACAGATGTCTCAATACTTTCACAGATGTCCCAATAGTTTAACAGATATCCCAGTTGTTTCACAGATGTCTCAATATTTTCACAGATGTCCCAATAGTTTCACAGATGTCCCAATAGGTTCACATATGTCCCAGTAGTTTTACAGATGTCCCAGTAGATTCACAGATGTCCCAATAGTTCAACAGATGTCCCAGTAGTTTAACAGATGTCCCAGTAGTTTCACAGATGTCCCAGTAGGTTAACAGATGTCCCCATAGTTTCACAGATGTCCCAATAGTTTCACAGATGTCCCAGTAGTTTTACAGATATCCCAGTAGGTTAACAGATGTCCCCATAGTTTCACAGATGTACCAGTAGTTTCACAGATGTCCCAATAGTTTCACAGATGTCGCAATAGTTTCACACATTTCCCAATAGTTTCACATATGTCCCAATAGTTTCACAGATGTCCCAATAGGTTCACATATGTCCCAGTAGTTTCACAGATCACCCAGTAGTTTCACAGATGCCCCAATAGTTTCACATATGTCCCATTAGTTTCACAGATGTCCCCATAGTTTCACAGATTTCCCAATAATTTCACAGATGTACCAGTAGTTTCACAGATGTCCCAATAGTTTAACAGATGTCCCAAATAGTTTCACAGATGTCCCCATAGTTTCACAGATGTCCCAATAATTTCACAGATGTCCCAATAGGTTCACATATGTCCCAGTAGTTTCACAGATGCCCCAATAGTTTCACATATGTCCCATTAGTTTCACAGATGTCCCCATAGTTTCACAGATGTCCCAATAATTTCACAGATGTACCAGTAGTTTCACAGATGTCCCAATAATTTAACAGATGTCCCAAATAGTTTCACAGATGTCCAAGAAGTTTTACAGATATTCCAGTAGGTTAACAGATGTCCCCATAGTTTCACAGATGTCCCAATAGTTTCAAAGATGTCCCAGTAGTTTTACAGATGTCCCGGTAGTTTCACAGATGATCCCAGTAGTTTCACAGATGCCCCAATAGTTTCACATATGTCCCATTAGTTTCACAGATGTCCCCATAGTTTCACAGATGTACCAGTAGTTTCACAGATGTCCCAATAGTTTAACAGATGTCCCAAATAGTTTCACAGATGTCCCAATAGTTTCACAGATGTCCCAGAAGTTTAACAGATGTCCCAGTAGTGTCACAGATCACCCAGTCGTTTCACAGATGCCCCAATAGTTTCACATATGTCCCATTAGTTTCACAGATGTCCCAGAAGTTTAACAGATGTCCCAGTAGTGTCACAGATCACCCAGTCGTTTCACAGATGCCCCAATAGTTTCACATATGTCCCATTAGTTTCACAGATGTCCCCATAGTTTCACAGATGTCCCAATAGTTTAACAGATGTCCCAAATAGTTTGACAGATGTCCCAATAGTTTCACAGATGTCCCAGGAGTTTAACAGATGTCCCAATAGTTTAACAGATGTCCCAGTTGTTTCACAGATGTCTCAATAATTTCACAGATGTCCCAATAGTTTCACAGATGTCCCAATAGGTTCACATATGTCCCAGTAGTTTTACAGATGTCCCAGTACATTCACAGATGTCCCAATAGTTCAACAGATGTCCCAGTAGTTTCACAGATGTCCCAGTAGGTTAACAGATGTCCCCATAGTTTCACAGATGTACCAGTAGTTTCACAGATGTCACAATAGTTTCACAGATGTCCCAATAGTTTCACACATTTCCCAATAGTTTCACATATGTCCCAGTAGTTTTACAGATGTCCCAATAGTTTCACAGATGTCCCAATAATTTAACAGATGTACCAGTAGTTTCACAGATGTCCCAATAGTTTAACAGATGTCCCAAATAGTTTCACAGAAGTCCCAATAGTTTCACAGATGTCCCCATAGTTTCACAGATGTCCCAATAGTTTCACATATGTCCCATTAGTTTCACAGATGTCTCCATAGATTCACAGATGTCCCAATAAGTTCACATATGTCCCAGTAGTGTCACAGATCACCCAGTCGTTTCACAGATGCCCCAGTAGTTTCACATATGTCCCATTAGTTTCACAGATGTCCCCATAGTTTCACAGATGTCCCAATAATTTAACAGATGTACCAGTAGTTTCACAGATGTCCCAATAGTTTAACAGATGTCCCAAATAGTTTGACAGATGTCCCAATAGTTTCACAGATGTCCCAGGAGTTTAACAGATGTCCCAATAGTTTAACAGATGTCCCAGTTGTTTCACAGATGTCCCAGTAGTTTCACAGATGTCCCAATAGTTTCACAGATGTCCCAATAGGTTCACATATGTCCCAGTAGTTTTACAGATGTCCCAGTAGATTCACAGATGTCCCAATAGTTCAACAGATGTCCCAGTAGTTTCACAGATGTCCCAGTAGGTTAACAGATGTCCCCATAGTTTCACAGATGTCCCAATAGTTTCACAGATGTCCCAGTAGTTTTACAGATATCCCAGTAGGTTAACAGATGTCCCCATAGTTTCACAGATGTACCAGTAGTTTCACAGATGTCCCAATAGTTTCACAGATGTCCCAATAGTTTCACACATTTCCCAATAGTTTCACATATGTCCCAATAATTTAACAGATGTACCAGTAGTTTCACAGATGTCCCAATAGTTTTAACAGATGTCCCAAATAGTTTCACAGATGTCCCAATAGTTTCACAGATGTCCCCATAGTTTCACAGATGTCCCAATAGTTTCACATATGTCCCATTAGTTTCACAGATGTCCCCATAGATTCACAGATGTCCCAATAAGTTCACATATGTCCCAGTAGTGTCACAGATCACCCAGTCGTTTCACAGATGCCCCAATAGTTTCACATATGTCCCATTAGTTTCACAGATGTCCCCATAGTTTCACAGATGTCCCAATAATTTAACAGATGTACCAGTAGTTTCACAGATGTCCCAATAGTTTAGCAGATGTCCCAAATAGTTTCACAGATGTCCCAATAGTTTCACAGATGTCCCAGGAGTTTCACAGATGTCCCAGGAGTTTCACAGATGTCCCAACAGTTTAACAGATGTCCCAAATAGTTTCACAGATGTCCCAATAGTTTCACAGATGTCCCAGAAGTTTAACAGATGTCCCAGTAGTGTCACAGATCACCCAGTCGTTTCACAGATGCCCCAACAGTTTCACATATGTCCCATTAGTTTCACAGATGTCCCCATAGTTTCACAGATGTCCGAACAATTTAACAGATGTACCAGTAGTTTCACAGATGTCCCAATAGTTTGACAGATGTCCCAAATATTTTGACAGATGTCCCAATAGTTTCACAGATGTCCCAGGAGTTTAACAGATGTCCCAATAGTTTAACAGATGTCCCAGTTGTTTCACAGATGTCTCAATAGTTTCACAGATGTCCCAATAGTTTCACAGATGTCCCAATAGGTTCACATATGTCCCAGTAGTTTTACAGATGTCCCAGTAGATTCACAGATGTCCCAATAGTTCAACAGATGTCCCAGTAGTTTCACAGATGTCCCAGTAGGTTAACAGATGTCCCCATAGTTTCACAGATGTCCCAATAGTTTCACAGATGTCCCAGTAGTTTTACAGATATCCCAGTAGGTTAACAGATGTCCCCATAGTTTCACAGATGTACCAGTAGTTTCACAGATGTCCCAATAGTTTCACAGATGTCCCAATAGTTTCACACATTTCCCAATAGTTTCACATATGTCCCAGTAGTTTTACAGATGTCCCAATAGTTTCACAGATGTCCCAATAATTTAACAGATGTACCAGTAGTTTCACAGATGTCCCAATAGTTTAACAGATGTCCCAAATAGTTTCACAGATGTCCCAATAGTTTCACAGATGTCCCCATAGTTTCACAGATGTCCCAATAGTTTCACATATGTCCCATTAGTTTCACAGATGTCCCCATAGATTCACAGATGTCCCAATAAGTTCACATATGTCCCAGTAGTGTCACAGATCACCCAGTAGTTTCACAGATGCCCCAATAGTTTCACATATGTCCCATTAGTTTCACAGATGTCCCCATAGTTTCACAGATTTCCCAATAATTTCCCAGATGTTCCAGTAGTTTCACAGATGTCCCAATAGTTTAACAGATGTCCCAAATAGTTTCACAGATGTCCCCATAGTTTCACAGATGTCCCAATAATTTCACAGATGTCCCAATAGGTTCACATATGTCCCAGTAGTTTCACAGATGCCCCAATAGTTTCACATATGTCCCATTAGTTTCACAGATGTCTCAATACTTTCACAGATGTCCCAATAGTTTAACAGATGTCCCAGTTGTTTCACAGATGTCTCAATATTTTCACAGATGTCCCAATAGTTTCACAGATGTCCCAATAGGTTCACATATGTCCCAGTAGTTTTACAGATGTCCCAGTAGATTCACAGATGTCCCAATAGTTCAACAGATGTCCCAGTAGTTTAACAGATGTCCCAGTAGTTTCACAGATGTCCCAGTAGGTTAACAGATGTCCCCATAGTTTCACAGATGTCCCAATAGTTTCACAGATGTCCCAGTAGTTTTACAGATATCCCAGTAGGTTAACAGATGTCCCCATAGTTTCACAGATGTACCAGTAGTTTCACAGATGTCCCAATAGTTTCACAGATGTCGCAATAGTTTCACACATTTCCCAATAGTTTCACATATGTCACAATAGTTTCACAGATGTCCCAATAGGTTCACATATGTCCCAGTAGTTTCACAGATCACCCAGTAGTTTCACAGATGCCCCAATAGTTTCACATATGTCCCATTAGTTTCACAGATGTCCCCATAGTTTCACAGATTTCCCAATAATTTCACAGATGTACCAGTAGTTTCACAGATGTCCCAATAGTTTAACAGATGTCCCAAATAGTTTCACAGATGTCCCCATAGTTTCACAGATGTCCCAATAATTTCACAGATGTCCCAATAGGTTCACATATGTCCCAGTAGTTTCACAGATGCCCCAATAGTTTCACATATGTCCCATTAGTTTCACAGATGTCCCCATAGTTTCACAGATGTCCCAATAATTTCACAGATGTACCAGTAGTTTCACAGATGTCCCAATAATTTAACAGATGTCCCAAATAGTTTCACAGATGTCCAAGAAGTTTTACAGATATTCCAGTAGGTTAACAGATGTCCCCATAGTTTCACAGATGTCCCAATAGTTTCAAAGATGTCCCAGTAGTTTTACAGATGTCCCGGTAGTTTCACAGATGATCCCAGTAGTTTCACAGATGCCCCAATAGTTTCACATATGTCCCATTAGTTTCACAGATGTCCCCATAGTTTCACAGATGTACCAGTAGTTTCACAGATGTCCCAATAGTTTAACAGATGTCCCAAATAGTTTCACAGATGTCCCAATAGTTTCACAGATGTCCCAGAAGTTTAACAGATGTCCCAGTAGTGTCACAGATCACCCAGTCGTTTCACAGATGCCCCAATAGTTTCACATATGTCCCATTAGTTTCACAGATGTCCCCATAGTTTCACAGATGTCCCAATAGTTTAACAGATGTCCCAAATAGTTTGACAGATGTCCCAATAGTTTCACAGATGTCCCAGGAGTTTAACAGATGTCCCAATAGTTTAACAGATGTCCCAGTTGTTTCACAGATGTCTCAATAATTTCACAGATGTCCCAATAGTTTCACAGATGTCCCAATAGGTTCACATATGTCCCAGTAGTTTTACAGATGTCCCAGTACATTCACAGATGTCCCAATAGTTCAACAGATGTCCCAGTAGTTTCACAGATGTCCCAGTAGGTTAACAGATGTCCCCATAGTTTCACAGATGTACCAGTAGTTTCACAGATGTCACAATAGTTTCACAGATGTCCCAATAGTTTCACACATTTCCCAATAGTTTCACATATGTCCCAGTAGTTTTACAGATGTCCCAATAGTTTCACAGATGTCCCAATAATTTAACAGATGTACCAGTAGTTTCACAGATGTCCCAATAGTTTAACAGATGTCCCAAATAGTTTCACAGAAGTCCCAATAGTTTCACAGATGTCCCCATAGTTTCACAGATGTCCCAATAGTTTCACATATGTCCCATTAGTTTCACAGATGTCTCCATAGATTCACAGATGTCCCAATAAGTTCACATATGTCCCAGTAGTGTCACAGATCACCCAGTCGTTTCACAGATGCCCCAATAGTTTCACATATGTCCCATTAGTTTCACAGATGTCCCCATAGTTTCACAGATGTCCCAATAATTTAACAGATGTACCAGTAGTTTCACAGATGTCCCAATAGTTTAACAGATGTCCCAAATAGTTTGACAGATGTCCCAATAGTTTCACAGATATCCCAGGAGTTTAACAGATGTCCCAGTAGATTCACAGATGTCCCAATAGTTCAACAGATGTCCCAGTAGTTTCACAGATGTCCCAATAGTTTCACAGATGTCCCAATAGGTTCACATATGTCCCAGTAGTTTTACAGATGTCCCAGTAGATTCACAGATGTCCCAATAGTTCACCAGATGTCCCAGTAGTTTCACAGATGTCCCAGTAGGTTAACAGATGTCCCCATAGTTTCACAGATGTCCCAATAGTTTCACAGATGTCCCAGTAGTTTCACAGATGTCCCAATAGTTCAACACATGTCCCAAATAGTTTCACAGATGTCCCAGTAGTTTCACAGATGTCCCAGTAGTTTCACAGATGTCCCAATAGTTTCACAGATGTCCCAGTAGTTTCACAGATGTCCCAATAGTTTAACAGATGTCCCAAATAGTTTCACAGATGTCCCAATAGTTTCACAGATGTCCCAGTAGTTTCACAGATGCCCCAATAGTTTCACATATGTCCCATTAGTTTCACAGATGTCCCAATAAGTTCACATATGTCCCAGTAGTGTCACAGATCACCCAGTCGTTTCACAGATGCCCCAATAGTTTCACATATGTCCCATTAGTTTCACAGATGTCCCCATAGTTTCACAGATGTCCCAATAATTTAACAGATGTACCAGTAGTTTCACAGATGTCCCAATAGTTTAACAGATGTCCCAAATAGTTTGACAGATGTCCCAATAGTTTCACAGATATCCCAGGAGTTTAACAGATGTCCCAGTAGATTCACAGATGTCCCAATAGTTCAACAGATGTCCCAGTAGTTTCACAGATGTCCCAATAGTTTCACAGATGTCCCAATAGGTTCACATATGTCCCAGTAGTTTTACAGATGTCCCAGTAGATTCACAGATGTCCCAATAGTTCAACAGATGTCCCAGTAGTTTCACAGATGTCCCAGTAGGTTAACAGATGTCCCCATAGTTTCACAGATGTCCCAATAGTTTCACAGATGTCCCAGTAGTTTCACAGATGTCCCAATAGTTCAACACATGTCCCAAATAGTTTCACAGATGTCCCAGTAGTTTCACAGATGTCCCAGTAGTTTCACAGATGTCCCAATAGTTTCACAGATGTCCCAGTAGTTTCACAGATGTCCCAATAGTTTAACAGATGTCCCAAATAGTTTCACAGATGTCCCAATAGTTTCACAGATGTCCCAGTAGTTTCACAGATGCCCCAATAGTTTCACATATGTCCCATTAGTTTCACAGATGTCCCAATAAGTTCACATATGTCCCAGTAGTGTCACAGATCACCCAGTCGTTTCACAGATGCCCCAATAGTTTCACATATGTCCCATTAGTTTCACAGATGTCCCCATAGTTTCACAGATGTCCCAATAATTTAACAGATGTACCAGTAGTTTCACAGATGTCCCAATAGTTTAACAGATGTCCCAAATAGTTTGACAGATGTCCCAATAGTTTCACAGATGTCCCAGGAGTTTAACAGATGTCCCAGTAGATTCACAGATGTCCCAATAGTTCAACAGATGTCCCAGTAGTTTCACAGATGTCCCAATAGTTTCACAGATGTCCCAATAGGTTCACATATGTCCCAGTAGTTTTACAGATGTCCCAGTAGATTCACAGATGTCCCAATAGTTCAACAGATGTCCCAGTAGTTTCACAGATGTCCCAGTAGGTTAACAGATGTCCCCATAGTTTCACAGATGTCCCAATAGTTTCACAGATGTCCCAGTCGTTTCACAGATGTCCCAATAGTTTAACACATGTCCCAAATAGTTTCACAGATGTCCCAGTAGTTTCACAGATGTCCCAGTAGTTTCACAGATGTCCCAATAGTTTCACAGATGTCCCAGTAGTTTCACAGATGCCCCAATAGTTTCACATATGTCCCATTAGTTTCACAGATGTCCCAATAAGTTCACATATGTCCCAGTAGTGTCACAGATCACCCAGTCGTTTCACAGATGCCCCAATAGTTTCACATATGTCCCATTAGTTTCACAGATGTCCCCATAGTTTCACAGATGTCCCAAATAGTTTGACAGATGTCCCAATAGTTTCACAGATGTCCCAGGAGTTTAACAGATGTCCCAATAGATTAACAGATGTCCCAGTTGTTTCACAGATGTCCCAGTAGTTTCACAGATGTCCCAATAGTTTCACAGATGTCCCAATAGGTTCACATATGTCCCAGTAGTTTTACAGATATCCTAGTAGGTTAACAGATGTCCCCATAGTTTCACAGATGTACCAGTAGTTTCACAGATGCCCCAATAGTTTCACATATGTCCCATTAGTTTCACAGATGTCCCAATAAGTTCACATATGTCCCAGTAGTGTCACAGATCACCCAGTCGTTTCACAGATGCCCCAATAGTTTCACACATGTCCCATTAGTTTCACAGATGTCCCCATAGTTTCACAGATGTCCCAAATAGTTTGACAGATGTCCCAATAGTTTCACAGATGTCCCAGGAGTTTAACAGATGTCCCAATAGTTTAACAGATGTCCCAGTTGTTTCACAGATGTCCCAGTAGTTTCACAGATGTCCCAATAGTTTCACAGATGTCCCAATAGGTTCACATATGTCCCAGTAGTTTTACAGATATCCCAGTAGGTTAACAGATGTCCCCATAGTTTCACAGATGTACCAGTAGTTTCACAGATGTCCCAATAGTTTCACAGATGTCCCAATAGTTTCACACATTTCCCAATAGTTTCACATATGTCCCAATAATTTAACAGATGTACCAGTAGTTTCACAGATGTCCCAGTAGTTTCACAGATGTCCCAATAGTTTCACAGATGTCCCAATAGGTTCACATATGTCCCAGTAGTTTTACAGATATCCCAGTAGGTTAACAGATGTCCCCATAGTTTCACAGATGTACCAGTAGTTTCACAGATGTCCCAATAGTTTCACAGATGTCCCAATAGTTTCACACATTTCCCAATAGTTTCACATATGTCCCAATAATTTAACAGATGTACCAGTAGTTTCACAGATGTCCCAATAGTTTTAACAGATGTCCCAAATAGTTTCACAGATGTCCCAATAGTTTCACATATGTCCCATTAGTTTCACAGATGTCCCCATAGATTCACAGATGTCCCAATAAGTTCACATATGTCCCAGTAGTGTCACAGATCACCCAGTCGTTTCACAGATGCCCCAATAGTTTCACATATGTCCCATTAGTTTCACAGATGTCCCCATAGTTTCACAGATGTCCCAATAATTTAACAGATGTACCAGTAGTTTCACAGATGTCCCAATAGTTTAACAGATGTCCCAAATAGTTTCACAGATGTCCCAATAGTTTCACAGATGTCCCAGGAGTTTCACAGATGTCCCAGGAGTTTCACAGATGTCCCAATAGTTTCACAGATGTCCCAGAAGTTTTACAGATATTCCAGTAGGTTAACAGATGTCCCCATAGTTTCACAGATGTCCCAATAGTTTCAAAGATGTCCCAGTAGTTTTACAGATGTCCCGGTAGTTTCACAGATGATCCCAGTAGTTTCACAGAGGCCCCAATAGTTTCACATATGTCCCATTAGTTGCACAGATGTCCCCATAGTTTCACAGATGTCCCAATAGTTTCACAGATGTCCCAGAAGTTTAACAGATGTCCCAGTAGTGTCACAGATCACCCAGTCGTTTCACAGATGCCCCAATAGTTTCACATATGTCCCATTAGTTTCACAGATGTCCCCATAGTTTCACAGATGTCCCAATAATTTAACAGATGTACCAGTAGTTTCACAGATGTCCCAATAGTTTAACAGATGTCCCAAATAGTTTGACAGATGTCCCAATAGTTTCACAGATGTCCCAGGAGTTTAACAGATGTCCCAATAGTTTAACAGATGTCCCAGTTGTTTCACAGATGTCTCAATAGTTTCACAGATGTCCCAATAGTTTCACAGATGTCCCAATAGGTTCACATATGTCCCAGTAGTTTTACAGATGTCCCAGTGGATTCACAGATGTCCCAATAGTTCAACAGATGTCCCAGTAGTTTCACAGATGTCCCAGTAGGTTAACAGATGTCCCCATAGTTTCACAGATGTCCCAATAGTTTCACAGATGTCCCAGTAGTTTTACAGATATCCCAGTAGGTTAACAGATGTCCCCATAGTTTCACAGATGTCCCATTAGTTTCACAGATGTCCCAATAAGTTCACATATGTCCCAGTAGTGTCACAGATCACCCAGTCGTTTCACAGATGCCCCAATAGTTTCACATATGTCCCATTAGTTTCACAGATGTCCCCATAGTTTCACAGATGTCCCAATAATTTAACAGATGTACCAGTAGTTTCACAGATGTCCCAATAGTTTAACAGATGTCCCAAATAGTTTGACAGATGTCCCAATAGTTTCACAGATGTCCCAGGAGTTTAACAGATGTCCCAATAGTTTAACAGATGTCCCAGTTGTTTCACAGATGTCCCAGTAGTTTCACAGATGTCCCAATAGTTTCACAGATGTCCCAATAGGTTCACATATGTCCCAGTAGTTTTACAGATATCCCAGTAGGTTAACAGATGTCCCCATAGTTTCACAGATGTACCAGTAGTTTCACAGATGTCCCAATAGTTTCACAGATGTCCCAATAGTTTCACACATTTCCCAATAGTTTCACATATGTCCCAATAATTTAACAGATGTACCAGTAGTTTCACAGATGTCCCAGTAGTTTCACAGATGTCCCAATAGTTTCACAGATGTCCCAATAGGTTCACATATGTCCCAGTAGTTTTACAGATATCCCAGTAGGTTAACAGATGTCCCCATAGTTTCACAGATGTACCAGTAGTTTCACAGATGTCCCAATAGTTTCACAGATGTCCCAATAGTTTCACACATTTCCCAATAGTTTCACATATGTCCCAATAATTTAACAGATGTACCAGTAGTTTCACAGATGTCCCAATAGTTTTAACAGATGTCCCAAATAGTTTCACAGATGTCCCAATAGTTTCACAGATGTCCCCATAGTTTCACAGATGTCCCAATAGTTTCACATATGTCCCATTAGTTTCACAGATGTCCCCATAGATTCACAGATGTCCCAATAAGTTCACATATGTCCCAGTAGTGTCACAGATCACCCAGTCGTTTCACAGATGCCCCAATAGTTTCACATATGTCCCATTAGTTTCACAGATGTCCCCATAGTTTCACAGATGTCCCAATAATTTAACAGATGTACCAGTAGTTTCACAGATGTCCCAATAGTTTAACAGATGTCCCAAATAGTTTCACAGATGTCCCAATAGTTTCACAGATGTCCCAGGAGTTTCACAGATGTCCCAGGAGTTTCACAGATGTCCCAATAGTTTCACAGATGTCCCAGAAGTTTTACAGATATTTCAGTAGGTTAACAGATGTCCCATAGTTTCACAGATGTCCCAATAGTTTGAAAGATGTCCCAGTAGTTTTACAGATGTCCCGGTAGTTTCACAGATGATCCCAGTAGTTTCACAGAGGCCCCAATAGTTTCACATATGTCCCATTAGTTGCACAGATGTCCCCATAGTTTCACAGATGTCCCAATAGTTTCACAGATGTCCCAGAAGTTTAACAGATGTCCCAGTAGTGTCACAGATCACCCAGTCGTTTCACAGATGCCCCAATAGTTTCACATATGTCCCATTAGTTTCACAGATGTCCCCATAGTTTCACAGATGTCCCAATAATTTAACAGATGTACCAGTAGTTTCACAGATGTCCCAATAGTTTAACAGATGTCCCAAATAGTTTGACAGATGTCCCAATAGTTTCACAGATGTCCCAGGAGTTTAACAGATGTCCCAATAGTTTAACAGATGTCCCAGTTGTTTCACAGATGTCTCAATAGTTTCACAGATGTCCCAATAGTTTCACAGATGTCCCAATAGGTTCACATATGTCCCAGTAGTTTTACAGATGTCCCAGTAGTTTCACAGATGTCCCAGTAGGTTAACAGATGTCCCCATAGTTTCACAGATGTCCCAATAGTTTCACAGATGTCCCAGTAGTTTTACAGATATCCCAGTAGGTTAACAGATGTCCCCATAGTTTCACAGATGTCCCATTAGTTTCACAGATGTCCCAATAAGTTCACATATGTCCCAGTAGTGTCACAGATCACCCAGTCGTTTCACAGATGCCCCAATAGTTTCACATATGTCCCATTAGTTTCACAGATGTCCCCATAGTTTCACAGATGTCCCAATAATTTAACAGAAGTACCAGTAGTTTCACAGATGTCCCAATAGTTTAACAGATGTCCCAAATAGTTTGACAGATGTCCCAATAGTTTCACAGATGTCCCAGGAGTTTAACAGATGTCCCAATAGTTTAACAGATGTCCCAGTTGTTTCACAGATGTCCCAGTAGTTTCACAGATGTCCCAATAGTTTCACAGATGTCCCAATAGGTTCACATATGTCCCAGTAGTTTTACAGATGTCCCAGTAGATTCACAGATGTCCCAATAGTTCAACAGATGTCCCAGTAGTTTCACAGATGTCCCAGTAGGTTAACAGATGTCCCCATAGTTTCACAGATGTCCCAATAGTTTCACAGATGTCCCAGTAGTTTTACAGATATCCCAGTAGGTTAACAGATGTCCCCATAGTTTCACAGATGTACCAGTAGTTTCACAGATGTCCCAATAGTTTCACACATTTCCCAATAGTTTCACATATGTCCCAATAGTTTCACACATTTCCCAATAGTTTCACATATGTCCCAATAATTTAACAGATGTACCAGTAGTTTCACAGATGTCCCAATAGTTTTAACAGATGTCCCAATAGTTTCACATATGTCCCATTAGTTTCACAGATGTCCCCATAGATTCACAGATGTCCCAATAAGTTCACATATGTCCCAGTAGTGTCACAGATCACCCAGTCGTTTCACAGATGCCCCAATAGTTTCACATATGTCCCATTAGTTTCACAGATGTCCCCATAGTTTCACAGATGTCCCAATAATTTAACAGATGTACCAGTAGTTTCACAGATGTCCCAATAGTTTAACAGATGTCCCAAATAGTTTCACAGATGTCCCAATAGTTTCACAGATGTCCCACGAGTTTCACAGATGTCCCAGGAGTTTCACAGATGTCCCAATAGTTTCACAGATGTCCCAGAAGTTTTACAGATATTCCAGTAGGTTAACAGATGTCCCCATAGTTTCACAGATGTCCCAATAGTTTCAAAGATGTCCCAGTAGTTTTACAGATGTCCCGGTAGTTTCACAGATGATCCCAGTAGTTTCACAGAGGCCCCAATAGTTTCACATATGTCCCATTAGTTGCACAGATGTCCCCATAGTTTCACAGATGTCCCAATAGTTTCACAGATGTCCCAGAAGTTTAACAGATGTCCCAGTAGTGTCACAGATCACCCAGTCGTTTCACAGATGCCCCAATAGTTTCACATATGTCCCATTAGTTTCACAGATGTCCCCATAGTTTCACAGATGTCCCAATAATTTAACAGATGTACCAGTAGTTTCACAGATGTCCCAATAGTTTAACAGATGTCCCAAATAGTTTGACAGATGTCCCAATAGTTTCACAGATGTCCCAGGAGTTTAACAGATGTCCCAATAGTTTAACAGATGTCCCAGTTGTTTCACAGATGTCCCAGTAGTTTCACAGATGTCCCAATAGTTTCACAGATGTCCCAATAGGTTCACATATGTCCCAGTAGTTTTACAGATATCCCAGTAGGTTAACAGATGTCCCCATAGTTTCACAGATGTACCAGTAGTTTCACAGATGTCCCAATAGTTTCACAGATGTCCCAATAGTTTCACACATTTCCCAATAGTTTCACATATGTCCCAATAATTTAACAGATGTACCAGTAGTTTCACAGATGTCCCAGTAGTTTCACAGATGTCCCAATAGTTTCACAGATGTCCCAATAGGTTCACATATGTCCCAGTAGTTTTACAGATATCCCAGTAGGTTAACAGATGTCCCCATAGTTTCACAGATGTACCAGTAGTTTCACAGATGTCCCAATAGTTTCACAGATGTCCCAATAGTTTCACACATTTCCCAATAGTTTCACATATGTCCCAATAATTTAACAGATGTACCAGTAGTTTCACAGATGTCCCAATAGTTTTAACAGATGTCCCAAATAGTTTCACAGATGTCCCAATAGTTTCACAGATGTCCCCATAGTTTCACAGATGTCCCAATAGTTTCACATATGTCCCATTAGTTTCACAGATGTCCCCATAGATTCACAGATGTCCCAATAAGTTCACATATGTCCCAGTAGTGTCACAGATCACCCAGTCGTTTCACAGATGCCCCAATAGTTTCACATATGTCCCATTAGTTTCACAGATGTCCCCATAGTTTCACAGATGTCCCAATAATTTAACAGATGTACCAGTAGTTTCACAGATGTCCCAATAGTTTAACAGATGTCCCAAATAGTTTCACAGATGTCCCAATAGTTTCACAGATGTCCCAGGAGTTTCACAGATGTCCCAGGAGTTTCACAGATGTCCCAATAGTTTCACAGATGTCCCAGAAGTTTTACAGATATTTCAGTAGGTTAACAGATGTCCCATAGTTTCACAGATGTCCCAATAGTTTCAAAGATGTCCCAGTAGTTTTACAGATGTCCCGGTAGTTTCACAGATGATCCCAGTAGTTTCACAGAGGCCCCAATAGTTTCACATATGTCCCATTAGTTGCACAGATGTCCCCATAGTTTCACAGATGTCCCAATAGTTTCACAGATGTCCCAGAAGTTTAACAGATGTCCCAGTAGTGTCACAGATCACCCAGTCGTTTCACAGATGCCCCAATAGTTTCACATATGTCCCATTAGTTTCACAGATGTCCCCATAGTTTCACAGATGTCCCAATAATTTAACAGATGTACCAGTAGTTTCACAGATGTCCCAATAGTTTAACAGATGTCCCAAATAGTTTGACAGATGTCCCAATAGTTTCACAGATGTCCCAGGAGTTTAACAGATGTCCCAATAGTTTAACAGATGTCCCAGTTGTTTCACAGATGTCTCAATAGTTTCACAGATGTCCCAATAGTTTCACAGATGTCCCAATAGGTTCACATATGTCCCAGTAGTTTTACAGATGTCCCAGTAGTTTCACAGATGTCCCAGTAGGTTAACAGATGTCCCCATAGTTTCACAGATGTCCCAATAGTTTCACAGATGTCCCAGTAGTTTTACAGATATCCCAGTAGGTTAACAGATGTCCCCATAGTTTCACAGATGTCCCATTAGTTTCACAGATGTCCCAATAAGTTCACATATGTCCCAGTAGTGTCACAGATCACCCAGTCGTTTCACAGATGCCCCAATAGTTTCACATATGTCCCATTAGTTTCACAGATGTCCCCATAGTTTCACAGATGTCCCAATAATTTAACAGAAGTACCAGTAGTTTCACAGATGTCCCAATAGTTTAACAGATGTCCCAAATAGTTTGACAGATGTCCCAATAGTTTCACAGATGTCCCAGGAGTTTAACAGATGTCCCAATAGTTTAACAGATGTCCCAGTTGTTTCACAGATGTCCCAGTAGTTTCACAGATGTCCCAATAGTTTCACAGATGTCCCAATAGGTTCACATATGTCCCAGTAGTTTTACAGATGTCCCAGTAGATTCACAGATGTCCCAATAGTTCAACAGATGTCCCAGTAGTTTCACAGATGTCCCAGTAGGTTAACAGATGTCCCCATAGTTTCACAGATGTCCCAATAGTTTCACAGATGTCCCAGTAGTTTTACAGATATCCCAGTAGGTTAACAGATGTCCCCATAGTTTCACAGATGTACCAGTAGTTTCACAGATGTCCCAATAGTTTCACACATTTCCCAATAGTTTCACATATGTCCCAATAGTTTCACACATTTCCCAATAGTTTCACATATGTCCCAATAATTTAACAGATGTACCAGTAGTTTCACAGATGTCCCAATAGTTTTAACAGATGTCCCAATAGTTTCACATATGTCCCATTAGTTTCACAGATGTCCCCATAGATTCACAGATGTCCCAATAAGTTCACATATGTCCCAGTAGTGTCACAGATCACCCAGTCGTTTCACAGATGCCCCAATAGTTTCACATATGTCCCATTAGTTTCACAGATGTCCCCATAGTTTCACAGATGTCCCAATAATTTAACAGATGTACCAGTAGTTTCACAGATGTCCCAATAGTTTAACAGATGTCCCAAATAGTTTCACAGATGTCCCAATAGTTTCACAGATGTCCCACGAGTTTCACAGATGTCCCAGGAGTTTCACAGATGTCCCAATAGTTTCACAGATGTCCCAGAAGTTTTACAGATATTCCAGTAGGTTAACAGATGTCCCCATAGTTTCACAGATGTCCCAATAGTTTCAAAGATGTCCCAGTAGTTTTACAGATGTCCCGGTAGTTTCACAGATGATCCCAGTAGTTTCACAGAGGCCCCAATAGTTTCACATATGTCCCATTAGTTGCACAGATGTCCCCATAGTTTCACAGATGTCCCAATAGTTTCACAGATGTCCCAGAAGTTTAACAGATGTCCCAGTAGTGTCACAGATCACCCAGTCGTTTCACAGATGCCCCAATAGTTTCACATATGTCCCATTAGTTTCACAGATGTCCCCATAGTTTCACAGATGTCCCAATAATTTAACAGATGTACCAGTAGTTTCACAGATGTCCCAATAGTTTAACAGATGTCCCAAATAGTTTGACAGATGTCCCAATAGTTTCACAGATGTCCCAGGAGTTTAACAGATGTCCCAATAGTTTAACAGATGTCCCAGTTGTTTCACAGATGTCTCAATAGTTTCACAGATGTCCCAATAGTTTCACAGATGTCCCAATAGGTTCACATATGTCCCAGTAGTTTTACAGATGTCCCAGTAGATTCACAGATGTCCCAATAGTTCAACAGATGTCCCAGTAGTTTCACAGATGTCCCAGTAGGTTAACAGATGTCCCCATAGATTCACAGATGTCCCAATAGGTTCACATATGTCCCAATAGTTTCACAGATGTCCCAATAGGTTCACATATGTCCCAGTAGTTTTACAGATGTCCCAGTAGATTCACAGATGTCCCAATAGTTCAACAGATGTCCCAGTAGTTTCACAGATGTCCCAGTAGGTTAACAGATGTCCCCATAGTTTCACAGATGTCCCAATAGTTTCACAGATGTCCCAGTAGTTTTACAGATATCCCAGTAGGTTAACAGATGTCCCCATAGTTTCACAGATGTACCAGTAGTTTCACAGATGTCCCAATAGTTTCACACATTTCCCAATAGTTTCACATATGTCCCAATAATTTAACAGATGTACCAGTAGTTTCACAGATGTCCCAATAGTTTTAACAGATGTCCCAAATAGTTTCACAGATGTCCCAATAGTTTCACAGATGTCCCCATAGTTTCACAGATGTCCCAATAGTTTCACATATGTCCCATTAGTTTCACAGATGTCCCCATAGATTCACAGATGTCCCAATAAGTTCACATACGTCCCAGTAGTGTCACAGATCACCCAGTCGTTTCACAGATGCCCCAATAGTTTCACATATGTCCCATTAGTTTCACAGATGTCCCCATAGTTTCACAGATGTCCCAATAATTTAACAGATGTACCAGTAGTTTCACAGATGTCCCAATAGTTTAACAGATGTCCCAAATAGTTTCACAGATGTCCCAATAGTTTCACAGATGTCCCAGGAGTTTCACAGATGTCCCAGGAGTTTCACAGATGTCCCAATAGTTTCACAGATGTCCCAGAAGTTTTACAGATATTCCAGTAGGTTAACAGATGTCCCCATAGTTTCACAGATGTCCCAATAGTTTAAAAGATGTCCCAGTAGTTTTACAGATGTCCCGGTAGTTTCACAGATGATCCCAGTAGTTTCACAGAGGCCCCAATAGTTTCACATATGTCCCATTAGTTGCACAGATGTCCCCATAGTTTCACAGATGTCCCAATAGTTTCACAGATGTCCCAGAAGTTTAACAGATGTCCCAGTAGTGTCACAGATCACCCAGTCGTTTCACAGATGCCCCAATAGTTTCACATATGTCCCATTAGTTTCACAGATGTCCCCATAGTTTCACAGATGTCCCAATAATTTAACAGATGTACCAGTAGTTTCACAGATGTCCCAATAGTTTAACAGATGTCCCAAATAGTTTGACAGATGTCCCAATAGTTTCACAGATGTCCCAGGAGTTTAACAGATGTCCCAATAGTTTAACAGATGTCCCAGTTGTTTCACAGATGTCTCAATAGTTTCACAGATGTCCCAATAGTTTCACAGATGTCCCAATAGGTTCACATATGTCCCAGTAGTTTTACAGATGTCCCAGTAGATTCACAGATGTCCCAATAGTTCAACAGATGTCCCAGTAGTTTCACAGATGTCCCAGTAGGTTAACAGATGTCCCCATAGATTCACAGATGTCCCAATAGGTTCACATATGTCCCAATAGTTTCACAGATGTCCCAATAGGTTCACATATGTCCCAGTAGTTTTACAGATGTCCCAGTAGATTCACAGATGTCCCAATAGTTCAACAGATGTCCCAGTAGTTTCACAGATGTCCCAGTAGGTTAACAGATGTCCCCATAGTTTCACAGATGTCCCAATAGTTTCACAGATGTCCCAGTAGTTTTACAGATATCCCAGTAGGTTAACAGATGTCCCCATAGTTTCACAGATGTACCAGTAGTTTCACAGATGTCCCAATAGTTTCACAGATGTCCCAATAGTTTCACACATTTCCCAATAGTTTCATATATGTCCCAGTAGTTTTACAGATGTCCCAATAGTTTCACAGATGTCCCAATAATTTAACAGATGTACCAGTATTTTCACAGATGTCCCAATAGTTTAACAGATGTCCCAAATAGTTTCACAGATGTCCCAATAGTTTCACGGATGTCCCCATAGTTTCACAGATGTCCCAATAGTTTCACATATGTCCCATTAGTTTCACAGATGTCCCCATAGATTCACAGATGTCCCAATAAGTTCACATATGTCCCAGTAGTGTCACAGATCACCCAGTCGATTCACAGATGCCCTAATAGTTTCACATATGTCCCATTAGTTTCACAGATGTCCCCATAGTTTCACAGATGTCCCAATAATTTAACAGATGTACCAGTAGTTTCACAGATGTCCCAATAGTTTAACAGATGTCCCAAATAGTTTGACAGATGTCCCAATAGTTTCACAGATGTCCCAGGAGTTTAACAGATGTCCCAATAGTTTAACAGATGTCCCAGTTGTTTCACAGATGTCTCAATAGTTTCACAGATGTCCCAATAGTTTCACAGACGTCCCAATAGGTTCACATATGTCCCAGTAGTTTTACAGATGTCCCAGTAGATTCACAGATGTCCCAATAGTTCAACAGATGTCCCAGTAGTTTCACAGATGTCCCAGTAGGTTAACAGATGTCCCCATAGTTTCACAGATGTCCCAATAGTTTCACAGATGTCCCAGTAGTTTTACAGATATCCCAGTAGTTTCACAGATGTCCCAATAGTTTCACAGATGTCCCAATAGTTTCACACATTTCCCAATAGTTTCACATATGTCCCAGTAGTTTTACAGATGTCCCAATAGTTTCACAGATGTCCCAATAATTTAACAGATGTACCAGTAGTTTCACAGATGTCCCAATAGTTTAACAGATGTCCCAAATAGTTTCACAGATGTCCCAATAGTTTCACAGATGTCCCAATAGTTTCACATATGTCCCATTAGTTTCACAGATGTCCCCATAGATTCACAGATGTCCCAATAAGTTCACATATGTCCCAGTAGTGTCACAGATCACCCAGTCGTTTCACAGATGCCCCAATAGTTTCACATATGTCCCATTAGTTTCACAGATGTCCCCATAGTTTCACAGATGTCCCAATAATTTAACAGATGTACCAGTAGTTTCACAGATGTCCCAATAGTTTAACAGATGTCCCAAATAGTTTGACAGATGTCCCAATAGTTTCACAGATGTCCCAGGAGTTTAACAGATGTCCCAGTAGATTCACAGATGTCCCAATAGTTCAACAGATGTCCCAGTAGTTTTACAGATGTCCCAGTAGATTCACAGATGTCCCAATAGTTCAACAGATGTCCCAGTAGTTTCACAGATGTCCCAGTAGGTTAACAGATGTCCCCATAGTTTCACAGATGTCCCAATAGTTTCACAGATGTCCCAGTAGTTTCACAGATGTTCCAATAGGTTAACACATGTCCCAAATAGTTTCACAGATGTCCCAGTAGTTTCACAGATGTCCCAGTAGTTTCACAGATGTCCCAATAGTTTCACAGATGTCCCAGTAGTTTCACAGATGTCCCAATAGTTTAACAGATGTCCCAAATAGTTTCACAGATGTCCCAATAGTTTCACAGATGTCCCAGTAGTTTCACAGATGCCCCAATAGTTTCACATATGTCCCATTAGTTTCACAGATGTCCAAATAAGTTCACATATGTCCCAGTAGTGTCACAGATCACCCAGTCGTTTCACAGATGCCCCAATAGTTTCACATATGTCCCATTAGTTTCACAGATGTCCCCATAGTTTCACAGATGTCCCAATAATTTAACAGATGTACCAGTAGTTTCACAGATGTCCCAATAGTTTAACAGATGTCCCAAATAGTTTGACAGATGTCCCAATAGTTTCACAGATGTCCCAGGAGTTTAACAGATGTCCCAATAGTTTAACAGATGTCCCAGTTGTTTCACAGATGTCCCAGTAGTTTCACAGATGTCCCAATAGTTTCACAGATGTCCCAATAGGTTCACATATGTCCCAGTAGTTTTACAGATGTCCCAGTAGATTCACAGATGTCCCAATAGTTCAACAGATGTCCCAGTAGTTTCACAGATGTCCCAGTAGGTTAACAGATGTCACCATAGTTTCACAGATGTCCCAATAGTTTCACAGATGTCCCAGTAGTTTTACAGATATCCCAGTAGGTTAACAGATGTCCCCATAGTTTCACAAATGTACCAGTAGTTTCACAGATGTCTCAATAGTTTCACAGATGTCCCAATAGTTTCACACATTTCCCAATAGTTTCACATATGTCCCAGTAGTTTTACAGATGTCCCAATAGTTTCACAGATGTCCCAATAATTTAACAGATGTACCAGTAGTTTCACAGATGTCCCAATAGTTTTAACAGATGTCCCAAATAGTTTCACAGATGTCCCAATAGTTTCACAGATGTCCCCATAGTTTCACAGATGTCCCAATAGTTTCACATATGTCCCATTAGTTTCACAGATGTCCCCATAGATTCACAGATGTCCCAATAAGTTCACATATGTCCCAGTAGTGTCACAGATCACCCAGTCGTTTCACAGATGCCCCAATAGTTTCACATATGTCCCATTAGTTTCACAGATGTCCCCATAGTTTCTCAGATGTCCCAATAATTTAACAGATGTACCAGTAGTTTCACAGATGTCCCAATAGTTTAACAGATGTCCCAAATAGTTTCACAGATGTCCCAATAGTTTCACAGATGTCCCAGGAGTTTCACAGATGTCCCAGGAGTTTCACAGATGTCCCAATAGTTTCACAGATGTCCCAGAAGTTTTACAGATATTCCAGTAGGTTAACAGATGTCCCCATAGTTTCACAGATGTCCCAATAGTTTCAAAGATGTCCCAGTAGTTTTACAGATGTCCCGGTAGTTTCACAGATGATCCCAGTAGTTTCACAGATGCCCCAATAGTTTCACATATGTCCCATTAGTTGCACAGATGTCCCCATAGTTTCACAGATGTCCCAATAGTTTCACAGATGTCCCAGAAGTTTAACAGATGTCCCAGTAGTGTCACAGATCACCCAGTCGTTTCACAGATGCCCCAATAGTTTCACATATGTCCCATTAGTTTCACAGATGTCCCCATAGTTTCACAGATGTCCCAATAATTTAACAGATGTACCAGTAGTTTCACAGATGTCCCAATAGTTTAACAGATGTCCCAAATAGTTTCACAGATGTCCCAATAGGTTCACATATGTCCCAGTAGTTTTACAGATGTCCCAGTTGATTCACAGATGTCCCAATAGTTCAACAGATGTCCCAGTAGTTTCACAGATGTCCCAGTAGGTTAACAGATGTCCCCATAGTTTCACAGATGTCCCAATAGTTTCACAGATGTCCCAGTAGTTTTACAGATATCCCAGTAGGTTAACAGATGTCCCCATAGTTTCACAGATGTACCAGTAGTTTCACAGATGTCCCAATAGTTTCACAGATGTCCCAATAGTTTCACACATTTCCCAATAGTTTCACATATGTCCCAGTAGTTTTACAGATGTCCCAATAGTTTCACAGATGTCCCAATAATTTAACAGATGTACCAGTAGTTTCACATATGTCCCAATAGTTTAACAGATGTCCCAAATAGTTTCACAGATGTCCCAATAGTTTCACGGATGTCCCCATAGTTTCACAGATGTCCCAATAGTTTCACATATGTCCCATTAGTTTCACAGATGTCCCCATAGATTCACAGATGTCCCAATAAGTTCACATATGTCCCAGTAGTGTCACAGATCACCCAGTCGTTTCACAGATGCCCAAATAGTTTCACATATGTCCCATTAGTTTCACAGATGTCCCCATAGTTTCACAGATGTCCCAATAATTTAACAGATTTACCAGTAGTTTCACAGATGTCCCAATAGTTTAACAGATGTCCCAAATAGTTTGACAGATGTCCCAATAGTTTCACAGATGTCCCAGGAGTTTAACAGATGTCCCAATAGTTTAACAGATGTCCCAGTTGTTTCACAGATGTCTCAATAGTTTCACAGATGTCCCAATAGTTTCACAGATGTCCCAATAGGTTCACATATGTCCCAGTAGTTTTACAGACGTCCCAGTAGATTCACAAATGTCCCAATAGTTCAACAGATGTCCCAGTAGTTTCACAGATGTCCCAGTAGGTTAACAGATGTCCCCATAGTTTCACAGATGTCCCAATAGTTTCACAGATGTCCCACTAGTTTTACAGATATCCCAGTAGGCTAACAGATGTCCCCATAGTTTCACAGATGTACCAGTAGTTTCACAGATGTCCCAATAGTTTCACAGATGTCCCAATAGTTTCACACATTTCCCAATAGTTTCACATATGTCCCAGTAGTTTTACAGATGTCCCAATAGTTTCACAGATGTCCCAATAATTTAACAGATGTACCAGTAGTTTCACATATGTCCCAATAGTTTAACAGATGTCCCAAATAGTTTCACAGATGTCCCAATAGTTTCACGGATGTCCCCATAGTTTCACAGATGTCCCAATAGTTTCACATATGTCCCATTAGTTTCACAGATGTCCCCATAGATTCACAGATGTCCCAATAAGTTCACATATGTCCCAGTAGTGTCACAGATCACCCAGTCGTTTCACAGATGCCCAAATAGTTTCACATATGTCCCATTAGTTTCACAGATGTCCCCATAGTTTCACAGATGTCCCAATAATTTAACAGATTTACCAGTAGTTTCACAGATGTCCCAATAGTTTAACAGATGTCCCAAATAGTTTGACAGATGTCCCAATAGTTTCACATATGTCCCATTAGTTTCACAGATGTCCCCATAGATTCACAGATGTCCCAATAAGTTCACATATGTCCCAGTAGTGTCACAGATCACCCAGTCGTTTCACAGATGCCCCAATAGTTTCACATATGTCCCATTAGTTTCACAGATGTCCCCATAGTTTCACAGATGTCCCAATAATTTAACAGATGTACCAGTAGTTTCACAGATGTCCCAATAGTTTAACAGATGTCCCAAATAGTTTCACAGATGTCCCAATAGTTTCACAGATGTCCCACGAGTTTCACAGATGTCCCAGGAGTTTCACAGATGTCCCAATAGTTTCACAGATGTCCCAGAAGTTTTACAGATATTCCAGTAGGTTAACAGATGTCCCCATAGTTTCACAGATGTCCCAATAGTTTCAAAGATGTCCCAGTAGTTTTACAGATGTCCCGGTAGTTTCACAGATGATCCCAGTAGTTTCACAGAGGCCCCAATAGTTTCACATATGTCCCATTAGTTGCACAGATGTCCCCATAGTTTCACAGATGTCCCAATAGTTTCACAGATGTCCCAGAAGTTTAACAGATGTCCCAGTAGTGTCACAGATCACCCAGTCGTTTCACAGATGCCCCAATAGTTTCACATATGTCCCATTAGTTTCACAGATGTCCCCATAGTTTCACAGATGTCCCAATAATTTAACAGATGTACCAGTAGTTTCACAGATGTCCCAATAGTTTAACAGATGTCCCAAATAGTTTGACAGATGTCCCAATAGTTTCACAGATGTCCCAGGAGTTTAACAGATGTCCCAATAGTTTAACAGATGTCCCAGTTGTTTCACAGATGTCTCAATAGTTTCACAGATGTCCCAATAGTTTCACAGATGTCCCAATAGGTTCACATATGTCCCAGTAGTTTTACAGATGTCCCAGTAGATTCACAGATGTCCCAATAGTTCAACAGATGTCCCAGTAGTTTCACAGATGTCCCAGTAGGTTAACAGATGTCCCCATAGATTCACAGATGTCCCAATAGGTTCACATATGTCCCAATAGTTTCACAGATGTCCCAATAGGTTCACATATGTCCCAGTAGTTTTACAGATGTCCCAGTAGATTCACAGATGTCCCAATAGTTCAACAGATGTCCCAGTAGTTTCACAGATGTCCCAGTAGGTTAACAGATGTCCCCATAGTTTCACAGATGTCCCAATAGTTTCACAGATGTCCCAGTAGTTTTACAGATATCCCAGTAGGTTAACAGATGTCCCCATAGTTTCACAGATGTACCAGTAGTTTCACAGATGTCCCAATAGTTTCACACATTTCCCAATAGTTTCACATATGTCCCAATAATTTAACAGATGTACCAGTAGTTTCACAGATGTCCCAATAGTTTTAACAGATGTCCCAAATAGTTTCACAGATGTCCCAATAGTTTCACAGATGTCCCCATAGTTTCACAGATGTCCCAATAGTTTCACATATGTCCCATTAGTTTCACAGATGTCCCCATAGATTCACAGATGTCCCAATAAGTTCACATACGTCCCAGTAGTGTCACAGATCACCCAGTCGTTTCACAGATGCCCCAATAGTTTCACATATGTCCCATTAGTTTCACAGATGTCCCCATAGTTTCACAGATGTCCCAATAATTTAACAGATGTACCAGTAGTTTCACAGATGTCCCAATAGTTTAACAGATGTCCCAAATAGTTTCACAGATGTCCCAATAGTTTCACAGATGTCCCAGGAGTTTCACAGATGTCCCAGGAGTTTCACAGATGTCCCAATAGTTTCACAGATGTCCCAGAAGTTTTACAGATATTCCAGTAGGTTAACAGATGTCCCCATAGTTTCACAGATGTCCCAATAGTTTCAAAGATGTCCCAGTAGTTTTACAGATGTCCCGGTAGTTTCACAGATGATCCCAGTAGTTTCACAGAGGCCCCAATAGTTTCACATATGTCCCATTAGTTGCACAGATGTCCCCATAGTTTCACAGATGTCCCAATAGTTTCACAGATGTCCCAGAAGTTTAACAGATGTCCCAGTAGTGTCACAGATCACCCAGTCGTTTCACAGATGCCCCAATAGTTTCACATATGTCCCATTAGTTTCACAGATGTCCCCATAGTTTCACAGATGTCCCAATAATTTAACAGATGTACCAGTAGTTTCACAGATGTCCCAATAGTTTAACAGATGTCCCAAATAGTTTGACAGATGTCCCAATAGTTTCACAGATGTCCCAGGAGTTTAACAGATGTCCCAATAGTTTAACAGATGTCCCAGTTGTTTCACAGATGTCTCAATAGTTTCACAGATGTCCCAATAGTTTCACAGATGTCCCAATAGGTTCACATATGTCCCAGTAGTTTTACAGATGTCCCAGTAGATTCACAGATGTCCCAATAGTTCAACAGATGTCCCAGTAGTTTCACAGATGTCCCAGTAGGTTAACAGATGTCCCCATAGATTCACAGATGTCCCAATAGGTTCACATATGTCCCAATAGTTTCACAGATGTCCCAATAGGTTCACATATGTCCCAGTAGTTTTACAGATGTCCCAGTAGATTCACAGATGTCCCAATAGTTCAACAGATGTCCCAGTAGTTTCACAGATGTCCCAGTAGGTTAACAGATGTCCCCATAGTTTCACAGATGTCCCAATAGTTTCACAGATGTCCCAGTAGTTTTACAGATATCCCAGTAGGTTAACAGATGTCCCCATAGTTTCACAGATGTACCAGTAGTTTCACAGATGTCCCAATAGTTTCACAGATGTCCCAATAGTTTCACACATTTCCCAATAGTTTCATATATGTCCCAGTAGTTTTACAGATGTCCCAATAGTTTCACAGATGTCCCAATAATTTAACAGATGTACCAGTATTTTCACAGATGTCCCAATAGTTTAACAGATGTCCCAAATAGTTTCACAGATGTCCCAATAGTTTCACGGATGTCCCCATAGTTTCACAGATGTCCCAATAGTTTCACATATGTCCCATTAGTTTCACAGATGTCCCCATAGATTCACAGATGTCCCAATAAGTTCACATATGTCCCAGTAGTGTCACAGATCACCCAGTCGATTCACAGATGCCCAAATAGTTTCACATATGTCCCATTAGTTTCACAGATGTCCCCATAGTTTCACAGATGTCCCAATAATTTAACAGATGTACCAGTAGTTTCACAGATGTCCCAATAGTTTAACAGATGTCCCAAATAGTTTGACAGATGTCCCAATAGTTTCACAGATGTCCCAGGAGTTTAACAGATGTCCCAATAGTTTAACAGATGTCCCAGTTGTTTCACAGATGTCTCAATAGTTTCACAGATGTCCCAATAGTTTCACAGACGTCCCAATAGGTTCACATATGTCCCAGTAGTTTTACAGATGTCCCAGTAGATTCACAGATGTCCCAATAGTTCAACAGATGTCCCAGTAGTTTCACAGATGTCCCAGTAGGTTAACAGATGTCCCCATAGTTTCACAGATGTCCCAATAGTTTCACAGATGTCCCAGTAGTTTTACAGATATCCCAGTAGTTTCACAGATGTCCCAATAGTTTCACAGATGTCCCAATAGTTTCACACATTTCCCAATAGTTTCACATATGTCCCAGTAGTTTTACAGATGTCCCAATAGTTTCACAGATGTCCCAATAATTTAACAGATGTACCAGTAGTTTCACAGATGTCCCAATAGTTTAACAGATGTCCCAAATAGTTTCACAGATGTCCCAATAGTTTCACATATGTCCCAATAGTTTCACATATGTCCCATTAGTTTCACAGATGTCCCCATAGATTCACAGATGTCCCAATAAGTTCACATATGTCCCAGTAGTGTCACAGATCACCCAGTCGTTTCACAGATGCCCCAATAGTTTCACATATGTCCCATTAGTTTCACAGATGTCCCCATAGTTTCACAGATGTCCCAATAATTTAACAGATGTACCAGTAGTTTCACAGATGTCCCAATAGTTTAACAGATGTCTCAAATAGTTTGACAGATGTCCCAATAGTTTCACAGATGTCCCAGGAGTTTAACAGATGTCCCAGTAGATTCACAGATGTCCCAATAGTTCAACAGATGTCCCAGTAGTTTTACAGATGTCCCAGTAGATTCACAGATGTCCCAATAGTTCAACAGATATCCCAGTAGTTTCACAGATGTCCCAGTAGGTTAACAGATGTCCCCATAGTTTCACAGATGTCCCAATAGTTTCACAGATGTCCCAGTAGTTTCACAGATGTTCCAATAGGTTAACACATGTCCCAAATAGTTTCACAGATGTCCCAGTAGTTTCACAGATGTCCCAGTAGTTTCACAGATGTTCCAATAGTTTCACAGATGTCCCAGTAGTTTCACAGATGTCCCAATAGTTTAACAGATGTCCCAAATAGTTTCACAGATGTCCCAATAGTTTCACAGATGTCCCAGTAGTTTCACAGATGCCCCAATAGTTTCACATATGTCCCATTAGTTTCACAGATGTCCAAATAAGTTCACATATGTCCCAGTAGTGTCACAGATCACCCAGTCGTTTCACAGATGCCCCAATAGTTTCACATATGTCCCATTAGTTTCACAGATGTCCCCATAGTTTCACAGATGTCCCAATAATTTAACAGATGTACCAGTAGTTTCACAGATGTCCCAATAGTTTAACAGATGTCCCAAATAGTTTGACAGATGTCCCAATAGTTTCACAGATGTCCCAGGAGTTTAACAGATGTCCCAATAGTTTAACAGATGTCCCAGTTGTTTCACAGATGTCCCAGTAGTTTCACAGATGTCCCAATAGTTTCACAGATGTCCCAATAGGTTCACATATGTCCCAGTAGTTTTACAGATGTCCCAGTAGATTCACAGATGTCCCAATAGTTCAACAGATGTCCCAGTAGTTTCACAGATGTCCCAGTAGGTTAACAGATGTCACCATAGTTTCACAGATGTCCCAATAGTTTCACAGATGTCCCAGTAGTTTTACAGATATCCCAGTAGGTTAACAGATGTCCCCATAGTTTCACAAATGTACCAGTAGTTTCACAGATGTCTCAATAGTTTCACAGATGTCCCAATAGTTTCACACATTTCCCAATAGTTTCACATATGTCCCAGTAGTTTTACAGATGTCCCAATAGTTTCACAGATGTCCCAATAATTTAACAGATGTACCAGTAGTTTCACAGATGTCCCAATAGTTTTAACAGATGTCCCAAATAGTTTCACAGATGTCCCAATAGTTTCACAGATGTCCCCATAGTTTCACAGATGTCCCAATAGTTTCACATATGTCCCATTAGTTTCACAGATGTCCCCATAGATTCACAGATGTCCCAATAAGTTCACATATGTCCCAGTAGTGTCACAGATCACCCAGTCGTTTCACAGATGCCCCAATAGTTTCACATATGTCCCATTAGTTTCACAGATGTCCCCATAGTTTCTCAGATGTCCCAATAATTTAACAGATGTACCAGTAGTTTCACAGATGTCCCAATAGTTTAACAGATGTCCCAAATAGTTTCACAGATGTCCCAATAGTTTCACAGATGTCCCAGGAGTTTCACAGATGTCCCAGGAGTTTCACAGATGTCCCAATAGTTTCACAGATGTCCCAGAAGTTTTACAGATATTCCAGTAGGTTAACAGATGTCCCCATAGTTTCACAGATGTCCCAATAGTTTCAAAGATGTCCCAGTAGTTTTACAGATGTCCCGGTAGTTTCACAGATGATCCCAGTAGTTTCACAGATGCCCCAATAGTTTCACATATGTCCCATTAGTTGCACAGATGTCCCCATAGTTTCACAGATGTCCCAATAGTTTCACAGATGTCCCAGAAGTTTAACAGATGTCCCAGTAGTGTCACAGATCACCCAGTCGTTTCACAGATGCCCCAATAGTTTCACATATGTCCCATTAGTTTCACAGATGTCCCCATAGTTTCACAGATGTCCCAATAATTTAACAGATGTACCAGTAGTTTCACAGTTGTCCCAATAGTTTAACAGATGTCCCAAATAGTTTCACAGATGTCCCAATAGGTTCACATATGTCCCAGTAGTTTTACAGATGTCCCAGTTGATTCACAGATGTCCCAATAGTTCAACAGATGTCCCAGTAGTTTCACAGATGTCCCAGTAGGTTAACAGATGTCCCCATAGTTTCACGGATGTCCCCATAGTTTCACAGATGTCCCAATAGTTTCACATATGTCCCATTAGTTTCACAGATGTCCCCATAGATTCACAGATGTCCCAATAAGTTCACATATGTCCCAGTAGTGTCACAGATCACCCAGTCGTTTCACAGATGCCCAAATAGTTTCACATATGTCCCATTAGTTTCACAGATGTCCCCATAGTTTCACAGATGTCCCAATAATTTAACAGATTTACCAGTAGTTTCACAGATGTCCCAATAGTTTAACAGATGTCCCAAATAGTTTGACAGATGTCCCAATAGTTTCACAGATGTCCCAGGAGTTTAACAGATGTCCCAATAGTTTAACAGATGTCCCAGTTGTTTCACAGATGTCTCAATAGTTTCACAGATGTCCCAATAGTTTCACAGATGTCCCAATAGGTTCACATATGTCCCAGTAGTTTTACAGACGTCCCAGTAGATTCACAAATGTCCCAATAGTTCAACAGATGTCCCAGTAGTTTCACAGATGTCCCAGTAGGTTAACAGATGTCCCCATAGTTTCACAGATGTCCCAATAGTTTCACAGATGTCCCACTAGTTTTACAGATATCCCAGTAGGCTAACAGATGTCCCCATAGTTTCACAGATGTACCAGTAGTTTCACAGATGTCCCAATAGTTTCACAGATGTCCCAATAGTTTCACACATTTCCCAATAGTTTCACATATGTCCCAGTAGTTTTACAGATGTCCCAATAGTTTCACAGATGTCCCAATAATTTAACAGATGTACCAGTAGTTTCACATATGTCCCAATAGTTTAACAGATGTCCCAAATAGTTTCACAGATATCCCAATAGTTTCACGGATGTCCCCATAGTTTCACAGATGTCCCAATAGTTTCACATATGTCCCATTAGTTTCACAGATGTCCCCATAGATTCACAGATGTCCCAATAAGTTCACATATGTCCCAGTAGTGTCACAGATCACCCAGTCGTTTCACAGATGCCCAAATAGTTTCACATATGTCCCATTAGTTTCACAGATGTCCCCATAGTTTCACAGATGTCCCAATAATTTAACAGATTTACCAGTAGTTTCACAGATGTCCCAATAGTTTAACAGATGTCCCAAATAGTTTGACAGATGTCCCAATAGTTTCACAGATGTCCCAGGAGTTTAACAGATGTCCCAATAGTTTAACAGATGTCCCAGTTGTTTCACAGATGTCTCAATAGTTTCACAGATGTCCCAATAGTTTCACAGATGTCCCAATAGGTTCACATATGTCCCAGTAGTTTTACAGATGTCCCAGTAGATTCACAAATGTCCCAATAGTTCAACAGATGTCCCAGTAGTTTTACAGATGTCCCAGTAGGTTAACAGATGTCCCCATAGTTTCACAGATGTCCCAATAGTTTCACAGATGTCCCACTAGTTTTACAGATATCCCAGTAGGCTAACAGATGTCCCCATAGTTTCACAGATGTACCAGTAGTTTCACAGATGTCCCAATAGTTTCACAGATGTCCCAATAGTTTCACACATTTCCCAATAGTTTCACATATGTCCCAGTAGTTTTACAGATGTCGCAATAGTTTCACAGATGTCCCAATAATTTAACAGATGTACCAGTAGTTTCACAGATGTCCCAATAGTTTAACAGATGTCCCAAATAGTTTCACAGATGTCCCAATAGTTTCACGGATGTCCCCATAGTTTCACAGATGTCCCAATAGTTTCACATATGTCCCATTAGTTTCACAGATGTCCCCATAGATTCACAGATGTCCCAATAAGTTCACATATGTCCCAGTAGTGTCACAGATCACCCAGTCGTTTCACAGATGCCCAAATAGTTTCACATATGTCCCATTAGTTTCACAGATGTCCCCATAGTTTCACAGATGTCCCAATAATTTAACAGATGTACCAGTAGTTTCACAGATGTCCCAATAGTTTAACAGATGTCCCAAATAGTTTGACAGATGTCCCAATAGTTTCACAGATGTCCCAGGAGTTTAACAGATGTCCCAATAGTTTAACAGATGTCCCAGTTGTTTCACAGATGTCTCAATAGTTTCACAGATGTCCCAATAGTTTCACAGATGTCCCAATAGGTTCACATATGTCCCAGTAGTTTTACAGATGTCCCAGTAGATTCACAGATGTCCCAATAGTTCAACAGATGTCCCAGTAGTTTCACAGATGTCCCAGTAGGTTAACAGATGTCCCCATAGATTCACAGATGTCCCAATAGTTTCACAGATGTCCCACTAGTTTTACAGATATCCCAGTAGGTTAACAGATGTCCCCATAGTTTCACAGATGTACCAGTAGTTTCACAGATGTCCCAATAGTTTCACAGATGTCCCAATAGTTTCACACATTTCCCAATAGTTTCACATATGTCCCAGTAGTTTTGCAGATGTCCCAATAGTTTCACAGATGTCCCAATAATTTAACAGATGTACCAGTAGTTTCACAGATGTCCCAATAGTTTAACAGATGTCCCAAATAGTTTCACAGATGTCCCAATAGTTTCACAGATGTCCCCATAGTTTCACAGATGTCCCAATAGTTTCACATATGTCCCATTAGTTTCACAGATGTCCCCATAGATTCACAGATGTCCCAATAAGTTCACATATGTCCCAATAGTGTCACAGATCACCCAGTCATTTCACAGATGCCCCAATAGTTTCACATATGTCCCATTAGTTTCACAGATGTCCCCATAGTTTCACAGATGTTCCAATAATTTAACAGATGTACCAGTAGTTTCACAGATGTCCCAATAGTTTAACAGATGTCCCAAATAGTTTCACAGATGTCCCAATAGTTTCACAGATGTCCCAATAGTTTCACATATGTCCCATTAGTTTCACAGATGTCCCCATAGATTCACAGATGTCCCAATAAGTTCACATATGTCCCAGTAGTGTCACAGATCACCCAGTCGTTTCACAGATGCCCAAATAGTTTCACAGATGTCCCAATAGTTTCACAGATGTCCCCATAGATTCACAGATGTCCCAATAAGTTCACATATGTCCCAATAGTGTCACAGATCACCCAGTCATTTCACAGATGCCCCAATAGTTTCACATATGTCCCATTAGTTTCACAGATGTCCCCATAGTTTCACAGATGTCCCAATAATTTAACAGATGTACCAGTAGTTTCACAGATGTCCCAATAGTTTAACAGATGTCCCAAATAGTTTCACAGATGTCCCAATAGGTTCACATATGTCCCAGTAGTTTTACAGATGTCCCAGTTGATTCACAGATGTCCCAATAGTTCAACAGATGTCCCAGTAGTTTCACAGATGTCCCAGTAGGTTAACAGATGTCCCCATAGTTTCACGGATGTCCCCATAGTTTCACAGATGTCCCAATAGTTTCACATATGTCCCATTAGTTTCACAGATGTCCCCATAGATTCACAGATGTCCCAATAAGTTCACATATGTCCCAGTAGTGTCACAGATCACCCAGTCGTTTCACAGATGCCCAAATAGTTTCACATATGTCCCATTAGTTTCACAGATGTCCCCATAGTTTCACAGATGTCCCAATAATTTAACAGATTTACCAGTAGTTTCACAGATGTCCCAATAGTTTAACAGATGTCCCAAATAGTTTGACAGATGTCCCAATAGTTTCACAGATGTCCCAGGAGTTTAACAGATGTCCCAATAGTTTAACAGATGTCCCAGTTGTTTCACAGATGTCTCAATAGTTTCACAGATGTCCCAATAGTTTCACAGATGTCCCAATAGGTTCACATATGTCCCAGTAGTTTTACAGACGTCCCAGTAGATTCACAAATGTCCCAATAGTTCAACAGATGTCCCAGTAGTTTCACAGATGTCCCAGTAGGTTAACAGATGTCCCCATAGTTTCACAGATGTCCCAATAGTTTCACAGATGTCCCACTAGTTTTACAGATATCCCAGTAGGCTAACAGATGTCCCCATAGTTTCACAGATGTACCAGTAGTTTCACAGATGTCCCAATAGTTTCACAGATGTCCCAATAGTTTCACACATTTCCCAATAGTTTCACATATGTCCCAGTAGTTTTACAGATGTCCCAATAGTTTCACAGATGTCCCAATAATTTAACAGATGTACCAGTAGTTTCACATATGTCCCAATAGTTTAACAGATGTCCCAAATAGTTTCACAGATGTCCCAATAGTTTCACGGATGTCCCCATAGTTTCACAGATGTCCCAATAGTTTCACATATGTCCCATTAGTTTCACAGATGTCCCCATAGATTCACAGATGTCCCAATAAGTTCACATATGTCCCAGTAGTGTCACAGATCACCCAGTCGTTTCACAGATGCCCAAATAGTTTCACATATGTCCCATTAGTTTCACAGATGTCCCCATAGTTTCACAGATGTCCCAATAATTTAACAGATTTACCAGTAGTTTCACAGATGTCCCAATAGTTTAACAGATGTCCCAAATAGTTTGACAGATGTCCCAATAGTTTCACAGATGTCCCAGGAGTTTAACAGATGTCCCAATAGTTTAACAGATGTCCCAGTTGTTTCACAGATGTCTCAATAGTTTCACAGATGTCCCAATAGTTTCACAGATGTCCCAATAGGTTCACATATGTCCCAGTAGTTTTACAGACGTCCCAGTAGATTCACAAATGTCCCAATAGTTCAACAGATGTCCCAGTAGTTTCACAGATGTCCCAGTAGGTTAACAGATGTCCCCATAGTTTCACAGATGTCCCAATAGTTTCACAGATGTCCCACTAGTTTTACAGATATCCCAGTAGGCTAACAGATGTCCCCATAGTTTCACAGATGTACCAGTAGTTTCACAGATGTCCCAATAGTTTCACAGATGTCCCAATAGTTTCACACATTTCCCAATAGTTTCACATATGTCCCAGTAGTTTTACAGATGTCGCAATAGTTTCACAGATGTCCCAATAATTTAACAGATGTACCAGTAGTTTCACAGATGTCCCAATAGTTTAACAGATGTCCCAAATAGTTTCACAGATGTCCCAATAGTTTCACGGATGTCCCCATAGTTTCACAGATGTCCCAATAGTTTCACATATGTCCCATTAGTTTCACAGATGTCCCCATAGATTCACAGATGTCCCAATAAGTTCACATATGTCCCAGTAGTGTCACAGATCACCCAGTCGTTTCACAGATGCCCAAATAGTTTCACATATGTCCCATTAGTTTCACAGATGTCCCCATAGTTTCACAGATGTCCCAATAATTTAACAGATTTACCAGTAGTTTCACAGATGTCCCAATAGTTTAACAGATGTCCCAAATAGTTTGACAGATGTCCCAATAGTTTCACAGATGTCCCAGGAGTTTAACAGATGTCCCAATAGTTTAACAGATGTCCCAGTTGTTTCACAGATGTCTCAATAGTTTCACAGATGTCCCAATAGTTTCACAGATGTCCCAATAGGTTCACATATGTCCCAGTAGTTTTACAGATGTCCCAGTAGATTCACAAATGTCCCAATAGTTCAACAGATGTCCCAGTAGTTTCACAGATGTCCCAGTAGGTTAACAGATGTCCCCATAGTTTCACAGATGTCCCAATAGTTTCACAGATGTCCCACTAGTTTTACAGATATCCCAGTAGGCTAACAGATGTCCCCATAGTTTCACAGATGTACCAGTAGTTTCACAGATGTCCCAATAGTTTAACAGATGTCCCAAATAGTTTGACAGATGTCGGAATAGTTTCACAGATGTCCCAGGAGTTTAACAGATGTCCCAATAGTTTAACAGATGTCCCAGTTGTTTCACAGATGTTTCAATAGTTTCACAGATGTCCCAATAGTTTCACAGATGTCCCAATAGCTTCACATATGTCCCAGTAGTTTTACAGATGTCCCAGTAGATTCACAGATGTCCCAATAGTTCAACAGATGTCCCAGTAGTTTCACAGATGTCCCAGTAGGTTAACAGATTTCCCCATAGTTTCACAGATGTCCCAATAGTTTCACAGATGTCCCAGTAGTTTTACAGATATCCCAGTAGGTTAACAGATGTCCCCATAGTTTCACAGATGTACCAGTAGTTTCACAGATGTCCCAATAGTTTCACAGATGTCCCAATAGTTTCACACATTTCCCAATAGATTCACATATGTCCCAGTAGTTTTACAGATGTCCCAATAGTTTCACAGATGTCCCAATAATTTAACAGATGTACCAGTAGTTTCACAGATGTCCCAATAGTTTAACAGATGTCCCAAATAGTTTCACAGATGTCCCAATAGTTTCACAGATGTCCCCATAGTTTCACAGATGTCCCAATAGTTTCACATATGTCCCATTAGTTTCACAGATGTCCCCATAGATTCACAAATGTCCCAATAAGTTCACATATGTCCCAGTAGTGTCACAGATCACCCAGTCGTTTCACAGATGCCCCAATAGTTTCACATATGTCCCATTAGTTTCACAGATGTCCCCATAGTTTCACAGATGTTCCAATAATTTAACAGATGTACCAGTAGTTTCACAGATGTCCCAATAGTTTAACAGATGTCCCAAATAGTTTCACAGATGTCCCAATAGTTTCACAGATGTCCCAGGAGTTTCACAGATGTCCCAATAGTTTCACAGATGTCCCAGAAGTTTTACAGATTTTCCAGTAGGTTAACAGATGTCCCCATAGTTTCACAGATGTCCCAATAGTTTCAAAGATGTCCCAGTAGTTTTACAGATGTCCCGGTAGTTTCACAGATGATCCCAGTAGTTTCACAGATGCCCCAATAGTTTCACATATGTCCCATTAGTTGCACAGATGTCCCCATAGTTTCACAGATGTCCCAATAGTTTCACAGATGTCCAAATAAGTTCACATATGTCCCAGTAGTGTCACAGATCACCCAGTCGTTTCACAGATGCCCCAATAGTTTCACATATGTCCCATTAGTTTCACAGATGTCCCCATAGTTTCACAGATGTCCCAATAATTTAACAGATGTACCAGTAGTTTCACAGATGTCCCAATAGTTTAACAGATGTCCCAAATAGTTTCACAGATGTCCCAATAGTTTCACAGATGTCCCAGAAGTTTATCAGATGTCCCAGTAGTGTCACAGATCACCCAGTCGTTTCACAGATGCCCCAATAGTTTCACATATGTCCCATTAGTTTCACAGATGTCCCCATAGTTTCACAGATGTCCCAATAATTTAACAAATGTACCAGTAGTTTCACAGATGTCCCAATAGTTTAACAGATGTCCCAAATAGTTTGACAGATGTCCCAATAGATTCACAGATGTCCCAGGAGTTTAACAGATGTCCCAATAGTTTAACAGATGTCCCAGTTGTTTCACAGATGTCTCAATAGTTTCACAGATGTCCCAATAGTTTCACACATTTCCCAATAGTTTCACATATGTCCCAGTAGTTTTGCAGATGTCCCAATAGTTTCACAGATGTCCCAATAATTTAACAGATGTACCAGTAGTTTCACAGATGTCCCAATAGTTTAACAGATGTCCCAAATAGTTTCACAGATGTCCCAATAGTTTCACAGATGTCCCCATAGTTTCACAGATGTCCCAATAGTTTCACATATGTCCCATTAGTTTCACAGATGTCCCCATAGATTCACAGATGTCCCAATAAGTTCACATATGTCCCAATAGTGTCACAGATCACCCAGTCATTTCACAGATGCCCCAATAGTTTCACATATGTCCCATTAGTTTCACAGATGTCCCCATAGTTTCACAGATGTTCCAATAATTTAACAGATGTACCAGTAGTTTCACAGATGTCCCAATAGTTTAACAGATGTCCCAAATAGTTTCACAGATGTCCCAATAGTTTCACAGATGTCCCCATAGTTTCACAGATGTCCCAATAGTTTCACATATGTCCCATTAGTTTCACAGATGTCCCCATAGATTCACAAATGTCCCAATAAGTTCACATATGTCCCAGTAGTGTCACAGATCACCCAGTCGTTTCACAGATGCCCCAATAGTTTCACATATGTCCCATTAGTTTCACAGATGTCCCCATAGTTTCACAGATGTTCCAATAATTTAACAGATGTACCAGTAGTTTCACAGATGTCCCAATAGTTTAACAGATGTCCCAAATAGTTTCACAGATGTCCCAATAGTTTCACAGATGTCCCAGGAGTTTCACAGATGTCCCAATAGTTTCACAGATGTCCCAGAAGTTTTACAGATTTTCCAGTAGGTTAACAGATGTCCCCATAGTTTCACAGATGTCCCAATAGTTTCAAAGATGTCCCAGTAGTTTTACAGATGTCCCGGTAGTTTCACAGATGATCCCAGTAGTTTCACAGATGCCCCAATAGTTTCACATATGTCCCATTAGTTGCACAGATGTCCCCATAGTTTCACAGATGTCCCAATAGTTTCACAGATGTCCAAATAAGTTCACATATGTCCCAGTAGTGTCACAGATCACCCAGTCGTTTCACAGATGCCCCAATAGTTTCACATATGTCCCATTAGTTTCACAGATGTCCCCATAGTTTCACAGATGTCCCAATAATTTAACAGATGTACCAGTAGTTTCACAGATGTCCCAATAGTTTAACAGATGTCCCAAATAGTTTCACAGATGTCCCAATAGTTTCACAGATGTCCCAGAAGTTTATCAGATGTCCCAATAGGTTCACATATGTCCCAGTAGTTTCACAGATGCCCCAATAGTTTCACATATGTCCCATTAGATTCACAGATGTCCCCATAGTTTCACAGATGTCCCAATAATTTCACAAATGTACCAGTAGTTTCACAGATGTCCCCATAGTTTAACAGATGTCCCAAATATTTTCACAGATGTCCCAGAAGTTTTACAGATATTCCAGTAGGTTAACAGATGTCCCCATAGTTTCACAGATGTCCCAATAGTTTCAAAGATGTCCCAGTAGTTTTACAGATGTCCCGGTTGTTTCACAGATGATCCCAGTAGTTTCACAGATGCCCCAATAGTTTCACATATGTCCCATTAGTTTCACAGATGTCCCCATAGTTTCACAGATGTACCAGTAGTTTCACAGATGTCCCAATAGTTTCACAGATGTCGCAATAGTTTCACACATTTCCCAATAGTTTCACATATGTCCCAGTAGTGTTACAGATGTCCCAATAGTTTCACATATGTCCCATTAGTTTCACAGATGTCCCCATAGTTTCACATATGTCCCAATAGTTTCACATATGTCCCATTAGTTTCACAGATGTCCCCATAGTTTCACAGATGTCCCAATAGTTTCACAGATGTCCCAATAGTTTCACAGATGTCCCAATAGGTTCACATATGTCCCAGTAGTTTCACAGATTACCCAGTAGTTTCACAGATGCCCCAATAGTTTCACATATGTCCCATTAGTTTCACAGATGTCCCCATAGTTTCACAGATTTCCCAATAATTTCACAGATGTACCAGTAGTTTCACAGATGTCCCAATAGTATAACAGATGTCCCAAATAGTTTCACAGATGTCCCCATAGTTTCACAGATGTCCCAATAGTTTCACAGATGTCCCAATAGGTTCACATATGTCCCAGTAGTTTCACAGATGCCCCAATAGTTTCACATATGTCCCATTAGATTCACAGATGTCCCCATAGTTTCACAGATGTCCCAATAATTTCACAAATGTACCAGTAGTTTCACAGATGTCCCAATAGTTTCACAGATGTCCCAAATATTTTCACAGATGTCCCAGAAGTTTTACAGATATTCCAGTAGGTTAACAGATGTCCCCATAGTTTCACAGATGTCCCAATAGTTTCAAAGATGTCCCAGTAGTTTTACAGATGTCCCGGTTGTTTCAGAGATGATCCCAGTAGTTTCACAGATGCCCCAATAGTTTCACATATGTCCCATTAGTTTCACAGATGTCCCCATAGTTTCACAGATGTACCAGTAGTTTCACAGATGTCCCAATAGTTTAACAGATGTCCCAAATAGTTTCACAGATGTCCCAATAGTTTCACAGATGTCCCAGAAGTTTAACAGATGTCCCAGTAGTGTCACAGATCACCCAGTCGTTTCACAGATGCCCCAATAGTTTCACATATGTCCCATTAGTTTCACAGATGTCCCCATAGTTTCACAGATGTCCCAATAATTTAACAGATGTACCAGTAGTTTCACAGATGTCCCAATAGTTTAACAGATGTCCCAAATAGTTTGACAGATGTCCCAATAGTTTCACAGATGTCCCAGTAGTGTTACAGATGTCCCAATAGTTTCACATATGTCCCATTAGTTTCACAGATGTCCCCATAGTTTCACATATGTCCCAATAGTTTCACATATGTCCCATTAGTTTCACAGATGTCCCCATAGTTTCACAGATGTCCCAATAGTTTCACAGATGTCCCAATAGTTTCACAGATGTCCCAATAGGTTCACATATGTCCCAGTAGTTTCACAGATTACCCAGTAGTTTCACAGATGCCCCAATAGTTTCACATATGTCCCATTAGTTTCACAGATGTCCCCATAGTTTCACAGATTTCCCAATAATTTCACAGATGTACCAGTAGTTTCACAGATGTCCCAATAGTATAACAGATGTCCCAAATAGTTTCACAGATGTCCCCATAGTTTCACAGATGTCCCAATAGTTTCACAGATGTCCCAATAGGTTCACATATGTCCCAGTAGTTTCACAGATGCCCCAATAGTTTCACATATGTCCCATTAGATTCACAGATGTCCCCATAGTTTCACAGATGTCCCAATAATTTCACAAATGTACCAGTAGTTTCACAGATGTCCCAATAGTTTCACAGATGTCCCAAATATTTTCACAGATGTCCCAGAAGTTTTACAGATATTCCAGTAGGTTAACAGATGTCCCCATAGTTTCACAGATGTCCCAATAGTTTCAAAGATGTCCCAGTAGTTTTACAGATGTCCCGGTTGTTTCAGAGATGATCCCAGTAGTTTCACAGATGCCCCAATAGTTTCACATATGTCCCATTAGTTTCACAGATGTCCCCATAGTTTCACAGATGTACCAGTAGTTTCACAGATGTCCCAATAGTTTAACAGATGTCCCAAATAGTTTCACAGATGTCCCAATAGTTTCACAGATGTCCCAGAAGTTTAACAGATGTCCCAGTAGTGTCACAGATCACCCAGTCGTTTCACAGATGCCCCAATAGTTTCACATATGTCCCATTAGTTTCACAGATGTCCCCATAGTTTCACAGATGTCCCAATAATTTAACAGATGTACCAGTAGTTTCACAGATGTCCCAATAGTTTAACAGATGTCCCAAATAGTTTGACAGATGTCCCAATAGTTTCACAGATGTCCCAGGAGTTTAACAGATGTCCCAATAGTTTAACAGATGTCCCAGTTGTTTCACAGATGTCTCAATAGTTTAACAGATGTCCCAATAGTTTCACAGATGTCCCAATAGGTTCACATATGTCCCAGTAGTTTTTCAGATGTCCCAGTAGATTCACAGATGTCCCAATAGTTCAACAGATGTCCCAGTAGTTTCGCAGATGTCCCAGTAGGTTAACAGATGTCCCCATAGTTTCACAGATGTACCAGTAGTTTCACAGATGTCCCAATAGTTTCACAGATGTCCAAATCGTTTCACACATTTCCCAATAGTTTCACATATGTCCCAGTAGTTTTACAGATGTCCCAATAGTTTCACAGATGTCCCAATAATTTAAGAGATGTACCAGTAGTTTCACAGATGTCCCAATAGTTTAACAGATGTCCCAAATAGTTTCACAGATGTCCCAATAGTTTCACAGATGTCCCCATAGTTTCACAGATGTCCCAATAGTTTCACATATGTCCCATTAGTTTCACAGATGTCCCCATAGATTCACAGATGTCCCAATAAGTTTACATATGTCCCAGTAGTGTCACAGATCACCCAGTCGTTTCACAGATGCCCCAATAGTTTCACATATGTCCCATTAGTTTCACAGATGTCCCAGGAGTTTCACAGATGTCCCAATAGTTTCACAGATGTCCCAGAAGTTTTACAGATATTCCAGTAGGTTAACAGATGTCCCCATAGTTTCACAGATGTCCCAATAGTTTCAAAGATGTCCCAGTAGTTTTACAGATGTCCCGGTAGTTTCACAGATGATCCCAGTAGTTTCACAGATGCCCCAATAGTTTCACATATGTCCCATTAGTTGCACAGATGTCCCCATAGTTTCACAGATGTCCCAATAGTTTCACAGATGTCCCAATAGTTTCACAGATGTCCAAATAAGTTCACATATGTCCCAGTAGTGTCACAGATCACCCAGTCGTTTCACAGATGCCCCAATAGTTTCACATATGTCCCATTAGTTTCACAGATGTCCCCATAGTTTCACAGATGTCCCAATAATTTAACAGATGTACCAGTAGTTTCACAGATGTCCCAATAGTTTCACAGATGTCCCAGAAGTTTAACAGATGTCCCAGTAGTGTCACAGATCACCCAGTCGTTTCACAGATGCCCCAATAGTTTCACATATGTCCCATTAGTTTCACAGATGTCCCCATAGTTTCACAGATGTCCCAATAATTTAACAGATGTACTAGTAGTTTCACAGATGTCCCAATAGTTTAACAGATGTCCCAAATAGTTTGACAGATGTCCCAATAGTTTCACAGATGTCCCAGGAGTTTAACTGATGTCCCAATAGTTTAACAGATGTCCCAGTTGTTTCACAGATGTCTCAATAGTTTCACAGATGTCCCAATAGTTTCACAGATGTCCCAATAGTTTCACATATGTCCCAGTAGTTTTACAGATGTCCCAGTAGATTCACAGATGTCCCAATAGTTCAACAGATGTCCCAGTAGTTTAACAGATGTCCCAGTAGTTTCACAGATGTCCCAGTAGGTTAACAGATGTCCCAATAGTTTCACAGATGTCCCAGTAGTTTTACAGATATCCCAGTAGGTTAACAGATGTCCCCATAGTTTCACAGATGTACCAGTAGTTTCACAGATGTCCCAATAGTTTCACAGATGTCCCAATAGTTTCTCACATTTCCCAATAGTTTCACATATGTCCCAGTAGTTTTACAGATGCCCCAATAGTTTCACATATGTCCCATTAGTTTCACAGATGTCCCCATAGTTTCACAGATGTCCCAATAGTTTCACATATGTCCCATTAGTTTCACAGATGTCCCCATAGTTTCACAGATGTCCCAATAGTTTCACAGATGTCCCAATAGTTTCACAGATGTCCCAATAGGTTCACATATGTCCCAGTAGTTTCACAGATCACCCAGTAGTTTCACAGATGCCCCAATAGTTTCACATATGTCCCATTAGTTTCACAGATGTCCCCATAGTTTCACAGATTTGCCAATAATTTCACAGATGTACCAGTAGTTTCACAGATGTCCCAAATAGTTTCACAGATGTCCCAAATAGTTTCACAGATGTCCCCATAGTTTCACAGATGTCCCAATAGTTTAACAGATGTCCCAATAGGTTCACATATGTCCCATTAGTTTCACAGATGTCCCCATAGTTTCACAGATGTCCCAATAATTTCACAGATGTACCAGTAGTTTAACAGATGTCCCAATAGTTTAACAGATGTCCCAAATAGTTTCACAGATGTCCCAGAAGTTTTACAGATATTCCAGTAGGTTAACAGATGTCCCCATAGTTTCACAGATGTCCCAATAGTTTCAAAGATGTCCCAGTAGTTTTACAGATGTCCCGGTAGTTTCACAGATGATCCCAGTAGTTTCACAGATGCCCCAATAGTTTCACATATGTCCCATTAGTTTCACAGATGTCCCCATAGTTTCACAGATGTCCCAGTAGTTTCACAGATCACCCAGTCGTTTCACAGATGCCCCAATAGTTTCACATATGTCCAATTAGTTTCACAGATGTCTCCATAGTTTCACAGATTTCCCAATAATTTCACAGATGTACCAGTAGTTTCACAGATGTCCCCATAGTTTCACAGATGTCCCAATAGTTTCACAGATGTCCCAATAGTTTCACAGATGTCCCAATAGGTTCACATATGTCCCAGTAGTTTCACAGATCACCCAGTAGTTTCACAGATGCCCCAATAGTTTCACATATGTCCCATTAGTTTCACAGATGTCCCCATAGTTTCACAGATTTCCCAATAATTTCACAGATGTACCAGTAGTTTCACAGATGTCCCAATAGTTTAACAGATGTCCCAAATAGTTTCACAGATGTCCCCATAGTTTCACAGATGTCCCAATAGTTTCACAGATGTCCCAATAGGTTCACATATGTCCCAGTAGTTTCACAGATGCCCCAATAGTTTCACATATGTCCCATTAGTTTCACAGATGTCCCCATAGTTTCACAGATGTCCCAATAATTTCACAGATGTACCAGTAGTTTCACAGATGTCCCAATAGTTTAACAGATGTCCCAAATAGTTTCACAGATGTCCCAGAAGTTTTAAAGATATTCCAGTAGGTTAACAGATGTCCCCATAGTTTCACAGATGTCCCAATAGTTTCAAAGATGTCCCAGTAGTTTTACAGATGTCCCGGTTGTTTCACAGATGATCCCAGTAGTTTCACAGATGCCCCAATAGTTTCACATATGTCCCATTAGTTTCACAGATGTCCCCATAGTTTCACAGATGTACCAGTAGTTTCACAGATGTCCCAATAGTTTAACAGATGTCCCAAATAGTTTCACAGATGTCCCAATAGTTTCACAGATGTCCCAGAAGTTTAACAGATGTCCCAGTAGTGTCACAGATCACCCAGTCGTTTCACAGATGCCCCAATAGTTTCACATATGTCCCATTAGTTTCACAGATGTCCCCATAGTTTCACAGATGTCCCAATAATTTAACAGATGTACCAGTAGTTTCACAGATGTCCCAATAGTTTAACAGATGTCCCAAATAGTTTCACAGATGTCCCAATAGTTTCACAGATGTCCCAGAAGTTTAACAGATGTCCCAGTAGTGTCACAGATCACCCAGTCGTTTCACAGATGCCCCAATAGTTTCACATATGTCCCATTAGTTTCACAGATGTCCCCATAGTTTCACAGATGTCCCAATAATTTAACAGATGTACCAGTAGTTTCACAGATGTCCCAATAGTTTAACAGATGTCCCAAATAGTTTGACAGATGTCCCAATAGTTTCACAGATGTCCCAGTAGTTTCACAGATCACCCAGTCGTTTCACAGATGCCCCAATAGTTTCACATATGTCCAATTAGTTTCACAGATGTCTCCATAGTTTCACAGATTTCCCAATAATTTCACAGATGTACCAGTAGTTTCACAGATGTCCCCATAGTTTCACAGATGTCCCAATAGTTTCACAGATGTCCCAATAGTTTCACAGATGTCCCAATAGGTTCACATATGTCCCAGTAGTTTCACAGATCACCCAGTAGTTTCACAGATGCCCCAATAGTTTCACATATGTCCCATTAGTTTCACAGATGTCCCCATAGTTTCACAGATTTCCCAATAATTTCACAGATGTACCAGTAGTTTCACAGATGTCCCAATAGTTTAACAGATGTCCCAAATAGTTTCACAGATGTCCCCATAGTTTCACAGATGTCCCAATAGTTTCACAGATGTCCCAATAGGTTCACATATGTCCCAGTAGTTTCACAGATGCCCCAATAGTTTCACATATGTCCCATTAGTTTCACAGATGTCCCCATAGTTTCACAGATGTCCCAATAATTTCACAGATGTACCAGTAGTTTCACAGATGTCCCAATAGTTTAACAGATGTCCCAAATAGTTTCACAGATGTCCCAGAAGTTTTAAAGATATTCCAGTAGGTTAACAGATGTCCCCATAGTTTCACAGATGTCCCAATAGTTTCAAAGATGTCCCAGTAGTTTTACAGATGTCCCGGTTGTTTCACAGATGATCCCAGTAGTTTCACAGATGCCCCAATAGTTTCACATATGTCCCATTAGTTTCACAGATGTCCCCATAGTTTCACAGATGTACCAGTAGTTTCACAGATGTCCCAATAGTTTAACAGATGTCCCAAATAGTTTCACAGATGTCCCAATAGTTTCACAGATGTCCCAGAAGTTTAACAGATGTCCCAGTAGTGTCACAGATCACCCAGTCGTTTCACAGATGCCCCAATAGTTTCACATATGTCCCATTAGTTTCACAGATGTCCCCATAGTTTCACAGATGTCCCAATAATTTAACAGATGTACCAGTAGTTTCACAGATGTCCCAATAGTTTAACAGATGTCCCAAATAGTTTCACAGATGTCCCAATAGTTTCACAGATGTCCCAGAAGTTTAACAGATGTCCCAGTAGTGTCACAGATCACCCAGTCGTTTCACAGATGCCCCAATAGTTTCACATATGTCCCATTAGTTTCACAGATGTCCCAGGAGTTTCACAGATGTCCCAATAGTTTCACAGATGTCCCAGAAGTTTTACAGATATTCCAGTAGGTTAACAGATGTCCCCATAGTTTCACAGATGTCCCAATAGTTTCAAAGATGTCCCAGTAGTTTTACAGATGTCCCGGTAGTTTCACAGATGATCCCAGTAGTTTCACAGATGCCCCAATAGTTTCACATATGTCCCATTAGTTGCACAGATGTCCCCATAGTTTCACAGATGTCCCAATAGTTTCACAGATGTCCCAATAGTTTCACAGATGTCCAAATAAGTTCACATATGTCCCAGTAGTGTCACAGATCACCCAGTCGTTTCACAGATGCCCCAATAGTTTCACATATGTCCCATTAGTTTCACAGATGTCCCCATAGTTTCACAGATGTCCCAATAATTTAACAGATGTACCAGTAGTTTCACAGATGTCCCAATAGTTTCACAGATGTCCCAGAAGTTTAACAGATGTCCCAGTAGTGTCACAGATCACCCAGTCGTTTCACAGATGCCCCAATAGTTTCACATATGTCCCATTAGTTTCACAGATGTCCCCATAGTTTCACAGATGTCCCAATAATTTAACAGATGTACTAGTAGTTTCACAGATGTCCCAATAGTTTAACAGATGTCCCAAATAGTTTGACAGATGTCCCAATAGTTTCACAGATGTCCCAGGAGTTTAACTGATGTCCCAATAGTTTAACAGATGTCCCAGTTGTTTCACAGATGTCTCAATAGTTTCACAGATGTCCCAATAGTTTCACAGATGTCCCAATAGTTTCACATATGTCCCAGTAGTTTTACAGATGTCCCAGTAGATTCACAGATGTCCCAATAGTTCAACAGATGTCCCAGTAGTTTAACAGATGTCCCAGTAGTTTCACAGATGTCCCAGTAGGTTAACAGATGTCCCAATAGTTTCACAGATGTCCCAGTAGTTTTACAGATATCCCAGTAGGTTAACAGATGTCCCCATAGTTTCACAGATGTACCAGTAGTTTCACAGATGTCCCAATAGTTTCACAGATGTCCCAATAGTTTCTCACATTTCCCAATAGTTTCACATATGTCCCAGTAGTTTTACAGATGCCCCAATAGTTTCACATATGTCCCATTAGTTTCACAGATGTCCCCATAGTTTCACAGATGTCCCAATAGTTTCACATATGTCCCATTAGTTTCACAGATGTCCCCATAGTTTCACAGATGTCCCAATAGTTTCACAGATGTCCCAATAGTTTCACAGATGTCCCAATAGGTTCACATATGTCCCAGTAGTTTCACAGATCACCCAGTAGTTTCACAGATGCCCCAATAGTTTCACATATGTCCCATTAGTTTCACAGATGTCCCCATAGTTTCACAGATTTGCCAATAATTTCACAGATGTACCAGTAGTTTCACAGATGTCCCAAATAGTTTCACAGATGTCCCAAATAGTTTCACAGATGTCCCCATAGTTTCACAGATGTCCCAATAGTTTAACAGATGTCCCAATAGGTTCACATATGTCCCATTAGTTTCACAGATGTCCCCATAGTTTCACAGATGTCCCAATAATTTCACAGATGTACCAGTAGTTTAACAGATGTCCCAATAGTTTAACAGATGTCCCAAATAGTTTCACAGATGTCCCAGAAGTTTTACAGATATTCCAGTAGGTTAACAGATGTCCCCATAGTTTCACAGATGTCCCAATAGTTTCAAAGATGTCCCAGTAGTTTTACAGATGTCCCGGTAGTTTCACAGATGATCCCAGTAGTTTCACAGATGCCCCAATAGTTTCACATATGTCCCATTAGTTTCACAGATGTCCCCATAGTTTCACAGATGTCCCAGTAGTTTCACAGATCACCCAGTCGTTTCACAGATGCCCCAATAGTTTCACATATGTCCAATTAGTTTCACAGATGTCTCCATAGTTTCACAGATTTCCCAATAATTTCACAGATGTACCAGTAGTTTCACAGATGTCCCCATAGTTTCACAGATGTCCCAATAGTTTCACAGATGTCCCAATAGTTTCACAGATGTCCCAATAGGTTCACATATGTCCCAGTAGTTTCACAGATCACCCAGTAGTTTCACAGATGCCCCAATAGTTTCACATATGTCCCATTAGTTTCACAGATGTCCCCATAGTTTCACAGATTTCCCAATAATTTCACAGATGTACCAGTAGTTTCACAGATGTCCCAATAGTTTAACAGATGTCCCAAATAGTTTCACAGATGTCCCCATAGTTTCACAGATGTCCCAATAGTTTCACAGATGTCCCAATAGGTTCACATATGTCCCAGTAGTTTCACAGATGCCCCAATAGTTTCACATATGTCCCATTAGTTTCACAGATGTCCCCATAGTTTCACAGATGTCCCAATAATTTCACAGATGTACCAGTAGTTTCACAGATGTCCCAATAGTTTAACAGATGTCCCAAATAGTTTCACAGATGTCCCAGAAGTTTTAAAGATATTCCAGTAGGTTAACAGATGTCCCCATAGTTTCACAGATGTCCCAATAGTTTCAAAGATGTCCCAGTAGTTTTACAGATGTCCCGGTTGTTTCACAGATGATCCCAGTAGTTTCACAGATGCCCCAATAGTTTCACATATGTCCCATTAGTTTCACAGATGTCCCCATAGTTTCACAGATGTACCAGTAGTTTCACAGATGTCCCAATAGTTTAACAGATGTCCCAAATAGTTTCACAGATGTCCCAATAGTTTCACAGATGTCCCAGAAGTTTAACAGATGTCCCAGTAGTGTCACAGATCACCCAGTCGTTTCACAGATGCCCCAATAGTTTCACATATGTCCCATTAGTTTCACAGATGTCCCCATAGTTTCACAGATGTCCCAATAATTTAACAGATGTACCAGTAGTTTCACAGATGTCCCAATAGTTTAACAGATGTCCCAAATAGTTTCACAGATGTCCCAATAGTTTCACAGATGTCCCAGAAGTTTAACAGATGTCCCAGTAGTGTCACAGATCACCCAGTCGTTTCACAGATGCCCCAATAGTTTCACATATGTCCCATTAGTTTCACAGATGTCCCCATAGTTTCACAGATGTCCCAATAATTTAACAGATGTACCAGTAGTTTCACAGATGTCCCAATAGTTTAACAGATGTCCCAAACAGTTTGACAGATGTCCCAATAGTTTCACAGATGTCCCAGGAGTTTAACAGATGTCCCAATAGTTTAACAGATGTCCCAGTTGTTTCATAGATGTCTCAATAGTTTCACAGATGTCCCAATAGTTTCACAGATGTCCCAATAGGTTCACATATGTCCCAGTAGTTTTTCAGATGTCCCAGTAGATTCACAGATGTCCCAATAGTTCAACAGATGCCCCAGTAGTTTCGCAGATGTCACAGTAGGTTAACAGATGTCCCCATAGTTTCACAGATGTCCCAATAGTTTCACAGATGTCCCAGTAGTTTTACAGATATCCCAGTAGGTTAACAGATGTCCCCATAGTTTCACAGATGTACCAGTAGTTTCACAGATGTCCCAATAGTTTCACAGATGTCCCAATCGTTTCACACATTTCCCAATAGTTTCACATATGTCCCAGTAGTTTTACAGATGTCCCAATAGTTTCACAGATGTCCCAATAATTTAAGAGATGTACCAGTAGTTTCACAGATGTCCCACTAGTTTAACAGATGTCCCAAATAGTTTCACAGATGTCCCAATAGTTTCACAGATGTCCCCATAGTTTCACAGATGTCCCAATAGTTTCACATATGTCCCATTAGTTTCACAGATGTCCCCATAGTTTCACAGATGTCCCAATAATTTAACAGATGTACCAGTAGTTTCACAGATGTCCCAATAGTTTAACAGATGTCCCAAATAGTTTCACAGATGTCCCAATAGTTTCACATGTCCCAGGAGTTTCACAGATGTCCCAGGAGTTTCACAGATGTCCCAATAGTTTCACAGATGTCCCAGAAGTTTTACAGATATTCCAGTAGGTTAACAGATGTCCCCATAGTTTCACAGATGTCCCAATAGTTTCAAAGATGTCCCAGTAGTTTTACAGATGTCCCGGTAGTTTCACAGATGATCCCAGTAGTTTCACAGATGCCCCAATAGTTTCACATATGTCCCATTAGTTGCACAGATGTCCCCATAGTTTCACAGATGTCCCAATAGTTTCACAGATGTCCCAATAATTTCACAGATGTCCAAATAAGTTCACATATGTCCCAGTAGTGTCACAGATCACCCAGTCGTTTCACAGATGCCCTAATAGTTTCACATATGTCCCATTAGTTTCACAGATGTCCCCATAGTTTCACAGATGTCCCAATAATTTAACAGATGTACCAGTAGTTTTACAGATGTCCCAATAGTTTCACAGATGTCCCAGAAGTTTAACAGATGTCCCAGTAGTGTCACAGATCACCCAGTCGTTTCACAGATGCCCCAATAGTTTCACATATGTCCCATTAGTTTCACAGATGTCCCCATAGTTTCACAGATGTCCCAATAATTTAACAGATGTACTAGTAGTTTCACAGATGTCCCAATAGTTTAACAGATGTCCCAAATAGTTTGACAGATGTCCCAATAGCTTCACAGATGTCCCAGGAGTTTAACTGATGTCCCAATAGTTTAACAGATGTCCCAGTTGTTTCACAGATGTCTCAATAGTTTCACAGATGTCCCAATAGTTTAACAGATGTCCCAATAGGTTCACATATGTCCCAGTAGTTTTACAGATGTCCCAGTAGGTTAACAGATGTCCCCATAGTTTCACAGATGTCCCAATAGTTTTACAGATATCCCAGTAGGTTAACAGATGTCCCCATAGTTTCACAGATGTACCAGTAGTTTCACAGATGTCCCAATAGTTTCACAGATGTCCAAATAAGTTCACATATGTCCCAGTAGTGTCACAGATCACCCAGTCGTTTCACAGATGCCCTAATAGTTTCACATATGTCCCATTAGTTTCACAGATGTCCCCATAGTTTCACAGATGTCCCAATAATTTAACAGATGTACCAGTAGTTTTACAGATGTCCCAATAGTTTCACAGATGTCCCAGAAGTTTAACAGATGTCCCAGTAGTGTCACAGATCACCCAGTCGTTTCACAGATGCCCCAATAGTTTCACATATGTCCCATTAGTTTCACAGATGTCCCCATAGTTTCACAGATGTCCCAATAATTTAACAGATGTACTAGTAGTTTCACAGATGTCCCAATAGTTTAACAGATGTCCCAAATAGTTTGACAGATGTCCCAATAGCTTCACAGATGTCCCAGGAGTTTAACTGATGTCCCAATAGTTTAACAGATGTCCCAGTTGTTTCACAGATGTCTCAATAGTTTCACAGATGTCCCAATAGTTTAACAGATGTCCCAATAGGTTCACATATGTCCCAGTAGTTTTACAGATGTCCCAGTAGGTTAACAGATGTCCCCATAGTTTCACAGATGTCCCAATAGTTTTACAGATATCCCAGTAGGTTAACAGATGTCCCCATAGTTTCACAGATGTACCAGTAGTTTCACAGATGTCCCAATAGTTTCACAGATGTCCCAATCGTTTCACACATTTCCCAATAGTTTCACATATGTCCCAGTAGTTTTACAGATGTCCCAATAGTTTCACAGATGTCCCAATAATTTAAGAGATGTACCAGTAGTTTCACAGATGTCCCACTAGTTTAACAGATGTCCCAAATAGTTTCACAGATGTCCCAATAGTTTCACAGATGTCCCCATAGTTTCACAGATGTCCCAATAGTTTCACATATGTCCCATTAGTTTCACAGATGTCCCCATAGTTTCACAGATGTCCCAATAATTTAACAGATGTACCAGTAGTTTCACAGATGTCCCAATAGTTTAACAGATGTCCCAAATAGTTTCACAGATGTCCCAATAGTTTCACATGTCCCAGGAGTTTCACAGATGTCCCAGGAGTTTCACAGATGTCCCAATAGTTTCACAGATGTCCCAGAAGTTTTACAGATATTCCAGTAGGTTAACAGATGTCCCCATAGTTTCACAGATGTCCCAATAGTTTCAAAGATGTCCCAGTAGTTTTACAGATGTCCCGGTAGTTTCACAGATGATCCCAGTAGTTTCACAGATGCCCCAATAGTTTCACATATGTCCCATTAGTTGCACAGATGTCCCCATAGTTTCACAGATGTCCCAATAGTTTCACAGATGTCCCAATAATTTCACAGATGTCCAAATAAGTTCACATATGTCCCAGTAGTGTCACAGATCACCCAGTCGTTTCACAGATGCCCCAATAGTTTCACATATGTCCCATTAGTTTCACAGATGTCCCCATAGTTTCACAGATGTCCCAATAATTTAACAGATGTACCAGTAGTTTTACAGATGTCCCAATAGTTTCACAGATGTCCCAGAAGTTTAACAGATGTCCCAGTAGTGTCACAGATCACCCAGTCGTTTCACAGATGCCCCAATAGTTTCACATAAGTCCCATTAGTTTCACAGATGTCCCCATAGTTTCACAGATGTCCCAATAATTTAACAGATGTACTAGTAGTTTCACAGATGTCCCAATAGTTTAACAGATGTCCCAAATAGTTTGACAGATGTCCCAATAGCTTCACAGATGTCCCAGGAGTTTAACTGATGTCCCAATAGTTTAACAGATGTCCCAGTTGTTTCACAGATGTCTCAATAGTTTCACAGATGTCCCAATAGTTTCACAGATGTCCCAATAGGTTCACATATGTCCCAGTAGTTTTACAGATGTCCCAGTAGATTCACAGATGTCCCAATAGTTCAACAGATGTCCCAGTAGTTTAACAGATGTCCCAGTAGTTTCACAGATGTCCCAGTAGGTTAACAGATGTCCCCATAGTTTCACAGATGTCCCAATAGTTTCACAGATGTCCCAGTAGTTTTACAGATATCCCAGTAGGTTAACAGATGTCCCCATAGTTTCACAGATGTACCAGTAGTTTCACAGATGTCCCAATAGTTTCACAGATGTCCCAATAGTTTCACACATTTCCCAATAGTTTCACAGATGTCCCAATAGGTTCACATATGTCCCAGTAGTATTACAGATGTCCCAGTAGTTTTACAGATGCCCCAATAGTTTCACATATGTCCTATTAGTTTCACAGATGTCCCCATAGTTTCACAGATGTCCCAATAGTTTCACATATGTCCCATTAGTTTCACAGATGTCCCCATAGTTTCACAGATGTCCCAATAGTTTCACAGATGTCCCAATAGTTTCACAGATGTCCCAATAGGTTCACATATGTCCCAGTAGTTTCACAGATCACCCAGTAGTTTCACAGATGCCCCAATAGTTTCACATATGTCCCATTAGTTTCACAGATGTCCCCATAGTTTCACAGATTTCCCAATAATTTCACAGATGTACCAGTAGTTTCACAGATGTCCCAATAGTTAACAGATGTCCCAAATAGTTTCACAGATGTCCCCATAGTTTCACAGATGTCCCAATAGTTTAACAGATGTCCCAATAGGTTCACATATGTCCCATTAGTTTCACAGATGTCCCCATAGTTTCATAGATGTCCCAATAATTTCACAGATGTACCAGTAGTTTCACAGATGTCCCAATAGTTTAACAGATGTCCCAAATAGTTTCACAGATGTCCCAGAAGTTTTACAGATATTCCAGTAGGTTAACAGATGTCCCCATAGTTTCACAGATGTCCCAATAGTTTCAAAGATGTCCCAGTAGTTTTACAGATGTCCCGGTAGTTTCACAGATGATCCCAGTAGTTTCACAGATGCCCCAATAGTTTCACATATGTCCCATTAGTTTCACAGATGTCCCCATAGTTTCACAGATGTCCTAGTAGTTTCACAGATCACCCAGTCGTTTCACAGATGCCCCAATAGTTTCACATATGTCCAATTAGTTTCACAGATGTCCCCATAGTTTCACAGATTTCCCAATAATTTCACAGATGTACCAGTAGTTTCACAGATGTCCCCATAGTTTCACAGATGTCCCAATAGTTTCACAGATGTCCCAATAGTTTCAAAGATGTCCCAATAGGTTCACATATGTCCCAGTAGTTTCACAGATCACCCAGTAGTTTCACAGATGTCCCAATAAGTTCACATATGTCCCAGTAGTGTCACAGATCAAACAGTCGTTTCACAGATGCCCCAATAGTTTCACATATGTCCCATTAGTTTCACAGATGTCCCCATAGTTTCACAGATGTCCCAATAATTTAACAGATGTACCAGTAGTTTCACAGATGTCCCAATAGTTTAACAGATGTCCCAAATAGTTTCACAGATGTCCCAATAGTTTCACATGTCCCAGGAGTTTCACAGATGTCCCAGGAGTTTCACAGATGTCCCAATAGTTTCACAGATGTCCCAGAAGTTTTACAGATATTCCAGTAGTTTAACAGATGTCCCCATAGTTTCACAGATGTCCCAATAGTTTCAAAGATGTCCCAGTAGTTTTACAGATGTCCCGGTAGTTTCACAGATGATCCCAGTAGTTTCACAGATGCCCCAATAGTTTCACATATGTCCCATTAGTTGCACAGATGTCCCCATAGTTTCACAGATGTCCCAATAGTTTCACAGATGTCCCAATAATTTCACAGATGTCCAAATAAGTTCACATATGTCCCAGTAGTGTCACAGATCACCCAGTCGTTTCACAGATGCCCCAATAGTTTCACATATGTCCCATTAGTTTCACAGATGTCCCCATAGTTTCACAGATGTCCCAATAATTTAACAGATGTACTAGTAGTTTCACAGATGTCCCAATAGTTTAACAGATGTCCCAAATAGTTTGACAGATGTCCCAATAGTTTCACAGATGTCCCAGGAGTTTAACTGATGTCCCAATAGTTTAACAGATGTCCCAGTTGTTTCACAGATGTCTCAATAGTTTCACAGATGTCCCAATAGTTTCACAGATGTCCCAATAGGTTCACATATGTCCCAGTAGTTTTACAGATGTCCCAGTAGATTCACAGATGTCCCAATAGTTCAACAGATGTCCCAGTAGTTTAACAGATGTCCCAGTAGTTTCACAGATGTCCCAGTAGGTTAACAGATGTCCCCATAGTTTCACAGATGTCCCAATAGTTTCACAGATGTCCCAGTAGTTTTACAGATATCCCAGTAGGTTAACAGATGTCCCCATAGTTTCACAGATGTACCAGTAGTTTCACAGATGTCCCAATAGTTTCACAGATGTCCCAATAGTTTCACACATTTCCCAATAGTTTCACATATGTCACAGTAGTTTTACAGATGCCCCAATAGTTTCACATATGTCCCATTAGTTTCACAGATGTCCCCATAGTTTCACAGATGTCCCAATAGTTTCACATATGTCCCAGTAGTTTCACAGATGTCCCCATAGTTTCACAGATGTCCCAATAGTTTCACAGATGTCCCAATAGTTTCACAGATGTCCCAATAGGTTCACATATGTCCCAGTAGTTTCACAGATCACCCAGTAGTTTCACAGATGCCCCAATAGTTTCACATATGTCCCATTAGTTTCACAGATGTCCCCATAGTTTCACAGATTTCCCAATAATTTCACAGATGTACCAGTAGTTTCACAGATGTCCCAATAGTTAACAGATGTTCCAAATAGTTTCACAGATGTCCCCATAGTTTCACAGATGTCCCAATAGTTTAACAGATTTCCCAATAGGTTCACATATGTCCCAATAGTTTCACAGATGTCCCATAGTTTCACAGATGTCCCAATAATTTCACAGATGTACCAGTAGTTTCACAGATGTCCCAATAGTTTAACAGATGTCCCAAATAGTTTCACAGATGTCCCAGAAGTTTTACAGATATTCCAGTAGGTTACCAGATGTCCCCATAGTTTCACAGATGTCCCAATAGTTTCAAAGATGTCCCAGTAGTTTTACAGATGTCCCGGTAGTTTCACAGATGATCCCAGTAGTTTCACAGATGCCCCAATAGTTTCACATATGTCCCATTAGTTTCACAGATGTCCCCATAGTTTCACAGATGTACCAGTAGTTTCACAGATGTCCCAATAGTTTAACAGATGTCCCAAATAGTTTCACAGATGTCCCAATAGTTTCACAGATGTACCAGAAGTTTAACAGATGTCCCAGTAGTGTCACAGATCACCCAGTCGTTTCACAGATGCCCCAATAGTTTCACATATGTCCCATTAGTTTCACAGATGTCCCAGTTGTTTCACAGATGTCCCAATAATTTAACAGATGTACCAGTAGTTTCACAGATGTCCCAATAGTTTAACAGATGTCCCAAATAGGTTGACAGATGTCCCAATAGTTTCACAGATGTCCCAGGAGTTTAACAGATGTCCCAATAGTTTAACAGATGTCCCAGTTGTTTCACAGATGTCTCAATAGTTTCACAGATGTCCCAATAGTTTCACAGATGTCCCAGTAGTTTTACAGATATCCCAGTAGGTTAACAGATGTCCCCATAGTTTCACAGATGTACCAGTAGTTTCACAGATGTCCCAATAGTTTCACAGATGTCCCAATAGTTTCACACATTTCCCAATAGTTTCACATATGTCCCAGTAGTTTTACAGATGTCCCAATAGTTTCACAGATGTCCCAATAATTTAACAGATGTACCAGTAGTTTCACAGATGTCCCAGTAGTTTAACAGATGTCCCAAATAGTTTCACAGATGTCCCAGAAGTTTTACAGATATTCCAGTAGGTTAACAGATGTCCCCATAGTTTCGCAGATGTCCCAATAGTTTCAAAGATGTCCCAGTAGTTTTACAGATGTCCCGGTTGTTTCACAGATGATCCCAGTAGTTTCACAGATGCCCCAATAGTTTCACATATGTCCCAATAGTTTCACAGATGTCCCCATAGTTTCACAGATGTACCAGTAGTTTCACAGATGTCCCAATAGTTTAACAGATGTCCCAAATAGTTTCACAGATGTCCCAATAGTTTCACAGATGTCCCAGAAGTTTAACAGATGTCCCAGTAGTGTCACAGATCACCCAGTCGTTTCACAGATGCCCCAATAGTTTCACATATGTCCCATTAGTTTCACAGATGTCCCCATAGTTTCACAGATGTCCCCATAGTTTCACAGATGTCCCAATAGTTTAACAGATGTCCCAAATAGTTTCACAGATGTCCCAATAGTTTCACAGATGTCCCAGAAGTTTAACAGATGTCCCAGTAGTGTCACAGATCACCCAGTCGTTTCACAGATGCCCCAATAGTTTCACATATGTCCCATTAGTTTCACAGATGTCCCCATAGTTTCACAGATGTCCCAATAATTTAACAGATGTACCAGTAGTTTCACAGATGTCCCAATAGTTTAACAGATTTCCCAAATAGGTTGACAGATGTCCCAATAGTTTCACAGATGTCCCAGGAGTTTAACAGATGTGCCAATAGTTTAACAGATGTCCCAGTTGTTTCACAGATGTCTCAATAGTTTCACAGATGTCCCAATAGTTTCACAGATGTCCCAATAGGTTCACATATGTCCCAGTAGTTTTACAGATGTCCCAGTAGATTCACAGATGTCCCAATAGTTCAACAGATGTCCCAGTAGTTTCACAGATGTCCCAGTAGGTTAACAGATGTCCCCATAGTTTCACAGATGTCCCAATAGTTTCACAGATGTCCCAGTAGTTTTACAGATATCCCAGTAGGTTAACAGATGTCCCCATAGTTTCACAGATGTACCAGTAGTTTCACAGATGTCCCAATAGTTTCACAGATGTCCCAATAGTTTCACACATTTCCCAATAGTTTCACATATGTCCCAGTAGTTTTACAGATGTCCCAATAGTTTCACAGATGTCCCAATAATTTCACAGATGTACCAGTAGTTTCACAGATGTCCCAATAGTTTAACAGATGTCCCAAATAGGTTGACAGATGTCCCAATAGTTTCACAGATGTCCCAGGAGTTTAACAGATGTCCCAATAGTTTCACATATGTCCCATTAGTTTCACAGATGTCCCCATAGTTTCACAGATGTCCCAATAATTTAACAGATGTACCAGTAGTTTCACAGATGTCCCAATAGTTTAACAGATGTCCCAAATAGTTTCACAGATGTCCCAATAGTTTCACATGTCCCAGGAGTTTCACAGATGTCCCAGGAGTTTCACAGATGTCCCAATAGTTTCACAGATGTCCCAGAAGTTTTACAGATATTCCAGTAGGTTAACAGATGTCCCAATAGTTTCAAAGATGTCCCAGTAGTTTTACAGATGTCCCGGTAGTTTCACAGATGATCCCAGTAGTTTCACAGATGCCCCAATAGTTTCACATATGTCCCATTAGTTGCACAGATGTCCCCATAGTTTCACAGATGTCCCAATAGTTTCACAGATGTCCCAATAATTTCACAGATGTCCAAATAAGTTCACATATGTCCCAGTAGTGTCACAGATCACCCAGTCGTTTCACAGATGCCCCAATAGTTTCACATATGTCCCATTAGTTTCACAGATGTCCCCATAGTTTCACAGATGTCCCAATAATTTAACAGATGTACCAGTAGTTTTACAGATGTCCCAATAGTTTCACAGATGTCCCAGAAGTTTAACAGATGTCCCAGTAGTGTCACAGATCACCCAGTCGTTTCACAGATGCCCCAATAGTTTCACATAAGTCCCATTAGTTTCACAGATGTCCCCATAGTTTCACAGATGTCCCAATAATTTAACAGATGTACTAGTAGTTTCACAGATGTCCCAATAGTTTAACAGATGTCCCAAATAGTTTGACAGATGTCCCAATAGCTTCACAGATGTCCCAGGAGTTTAACTGATGTCCCAATAGTTTAACAGATGTCCCAGTTGTTTCACAGATGTCTCAATAGTTTCACAGATGTCCCAATAGTTTCACAGATGTCCCAATAGGTTCACATATGTCCCAGTAGTTTTACAGATGTCCCAGTAGATTCACAGATGTCCCAATAGTTCAACAGATGTCCCAGTAGTTTAACAGATGTCCCAGTAGTTTCACAGATGTCCCAGTAGGTTAACAGATGTCCCCATAGTTTCACAGATGTCCCAATAGTTTCACAGATGTCCCAGTAGTTTTACAGATATCCCAGTAGGTTAACAGATGTCCCCATAGTTTCACAGATGTACCAGTAGTTTCACAGATGTCCCAATAGTTTCACAGATGTCCCAATAGTTTCACACATTTCCCAATAGTTTCACAGATGTCCCAATAGGTTCACATATGTCCCAGTAGTATTACAGATGTCCCAGTAGTTTTACAGATGCCCCAATAGTTTCACATATGTCCTATTAGTTTCACAGATGTCCCCATAGTTTCACAGATGTCCCAATAGTTTCACATATGTCCCATTAGTTTCACAGATGTCCCCATAGTTTCACAGATGTCCCAATAGTTTCACAGATGTCCCAATAGTTTCACAGATGTCCCAATAGGTTCACATATGTCCCAGTAGTTTCACAGATCACCCAGTAGTTTCACAGATGCCCCAATAGTTTCACATATGTCCCATTAGTTTCACAGATGTCCCCATAGTTTCACAGATTTCCCAATAATTTCACAGATGTACCAGTAGTTTCACAGATGTCCCAATAGTTAACAGATGTCCCAAATAGTTTCACAGATGTCCCCATAGTTTCACAGATGTCCCAATAGTTTAACAGATGTCCCAATAGGTTCACATATGTCCCATTAGTTTCACAGATGTCCCCATAGTTTCATAGATGTCCCAATAATTTCACAGATGTACCAGTAGTTTCACAGATGTCCCAATAGTTTAACAGATGTCCCAAATAGTTTCACAGATGTCCCAGAAGTTTTACAGATATTCCAGTAGGTTAACAGATGTCCCCATAGTTTCACAGATGTCCCAATAGTTTCAAAGATGTCCCAGTAGTTTTACAGATGTCCCGGTAGTTTCACAGATGATCCCAGTAGTTTCACAGATGCCCCAATAGTTTCACATATGTCCCATTAGTTTCACAGATGTCCCCATAGTTTCACAGATGTCCTAGTAGTTTCACAGATCACCCAGTCGTTTCACAGATGCCCCAATAGTTTCACATATGTCCAATTAGTTTCACAGATGTCCCCATAGTTTCACAGATTTCCCAATAATTTCACAGATGTACCAGTAGTTTCACAGATGTCCCCATAGTTTCACAGATGTCCCAATAGTTTCACAGATGTCCCAATAGTTTCAAAGATGTCCCAATAGGTTCACATATGTCCCAGTAGTTTCACAGATCACCCAGTAGTTTCACAGATGTCCCAATAAGTTCACATATGTCCCAGTAGTGTCACAGATCAAACAGTCGTTTCACAGATGCCCCAATAGTTTCACATATGTCCCATTAGTTTCACAGATGTCCCCATAGTTTCACAGATGTCCCAATAATTTAACAGATGTACCAGTAGTTTCACAGATGTCCCAATAGTTTAACAGATGTCCCAAATAGTTTCACAGATGTCCCAATAGTTTCACATGTCCCAGGAGTTTCACAGATGTCCCAGGAGTTTCACAGATGTCCCAATAGTTTCACAGATGTCCCAGAAGTTTTACAGATATTCCAGTAGTTTAACAGATGTCCCCATAGTTTCACAGATGTCCCAATAGTTTCAAAGATGTCCCAGTAGTTTTACAGATGTCCCGGTAGTTTCACAGATGATCCCAGTAGTTTCACAGATGCCCCAATAGTTTCACATATGTCCCATTAGTTGCACAGATGTCCCCATAGTTTCACAGATGTCCCAATAGTTTCACAGATGTCCCAATAATTTCACAGATGTCCAAATAAGTTCACATATGTCCCAGTAGTGTCACAGATCACCCAGTCGTTTCACAGATGCCCCAATAGTTTCACATATGTCCCATTAGTTTCACAGATGTCCCCATAGTTTCACAGATGTCCCAATAATTTAACAGATGTACCAGTAGTTTTACAGATGTCCCAATAGTTTCACAGATGTCCCAGAAGTTTAACAGATGTCCCAGTAGTGTCACAGATCACCCAGTCGTTTCACAGATGCCCCAATAGTTTCACATAAGTCCCATTAGTTTCACAGATGTCCCCATAGTTTCACAGATGTCCCAATAATTTAACAGATGTACTAGTAGTTTCACAGATGTCCCAATAGTTTAACAGATGTCCCAAATAGTTTGACAGATGTCCCAATAGCTTCACAGATGTCCCAGGAGTTTAACTGATGTCCCAATAGTTTAACAGATGTCCCAGTTGTTTCACAGATGTCTCAATAGTTTCACAGATGTCCCAATAGTTTCACAGATGTCCCAATAGGTTCACATATGTCCCAGTAGTTTTACAGATGTCCCAGTAGATTCACAGATGTCCCAATAGTTCAACAGATGTCCCAGTAGTTTAACAGATGTCCCAGTAGTTTCACAGATGTCCCAGTAGGTTAACAGATGTCCCCATAGTTTCACAGATGTCCCAATAGTTTCACAGATGTCCCAGTAGTTTTACAGATATCCCAGTAGGTTAACAGATGTCCCCATAGTTTCACAGATGTACCAGTAGTTTCACAGATGTCCCAATAGTTTCACAGATGTCCCAATAGTTTCACACATTTCCCAATAGTTTCACAGATGTCCCAATAGGTTCACATATGTCCCAGTAGTATTACAGATGTCCCAGTAGTTTTACAGATGCCCCAATAGTTTCACATATGTCCTATTAGTTTCACAGATGTCCCCATAGTTTCACAGATGTCCCAATAGTTTCACATATGTCCCATTAGTTTCACAGATGTCCCCATAGTTTCACAGATGTCCCAATAGTTTCACAGATGTCCCAATAGTTTCACAGATGTCCCAATAGGTTCACATATGTCCCAGTAGTTTCACAGATCACCCAGTAGTTTCACAGATGCCCCAATAGTTTCACATATGTCCCATTAGTTTCACAGATGTCCCCATAGTTTCACAGATTTCCCAATAATTTCACAGATGTACCAGTAGTTTCACAGATGTCCCAATAGTTAACAGATGTCCCAAATAGTTTCACAGATGTCCCCATAGTTTCACAGATGTCCCAATAGTTTAACAGATGTCCCAATAGGTTCACATATGTCCCATTAGTTTCACAGATGTCCCCATAGTTTCATAGATGTCCCAATAATTTCACAGATGTACCAGTAGTTTCACAGATGTCCCAATAGTTTAACAGATGTCCCAAATAGTTTCACAGATGTCCCAGAAGTTTTACAGATATTCCAGTAGGTTAACAGATGTCCCCATAGTTTCACAGATGTCCCAATAGTTTCAAAGATGTCCCAGTAGTTTTACAGATGTCCCGGTAGTTTCACAGATGATCCCAGTAGTTTCACAGATGCCCCAATAGTTTCACATATGTCCCATTAGTTTCACAGATGTCCCCATAGTTTCACAGATGTCCTAGTAGTTTCACAGATCACCCAGTCGTTTCACAGATGCCCCAATAGTTTCACATATGTCCAATTAGTTTCACAGATGTCCCCATAGTTTCACAGATTTCCCAATAATTTCACAGATGTACCAGTAGTTTCACAGATGTCCCCATAGTTTCACAGATGTCCCAATAGTTTCACAGATGTCCCAATAGTTTCAAAGATGTCCCAATAGGTTCACATATGTCCCAGTAGTTTCACAGATCACCCAGTAGTTTCACAGATGTCCCAATAAGTTCACATATGTCCCAGTAGTGTCACAGATCAAACAGTCGTTTCACAGATGCCCCAATAGTTTCACATATGTCCCATTAGTTTCACAGATGTCCCCATAGTTTCACAGATGTCCCAATAATTTAACAGATGTACCAGTAGTTTCACAGATGTCCCAATAGTTTAACAGATGTCCCAAATAGTTTCACAGATGTCCCAATAGTTTCACATGTCCCAGGAGTTTCACAGATGTCCCAGGAGTTTCACAGATGTCCCAATAGTTTCACAGATGTCCCAGAAGTTTTACAGATATTCCAGTAGTTTAACAGATGTCCCCATAGTTTCACAGATGTCCCAATAGTTTCAAAGATGTCCCAGTAGTTTTACAGATGTCCCGGTAGTTTCACAGATGATCCCAGTAGTTTCACAGATGCCCCAATAGTTTCACATATGTCCCATTAGTTGCACAGATGTCCCCATAGTTTCACAGATGTCCCAATAGTTTCACAGATGTCCCAATAATTTCACAGATGTCCAAATAAGTTCACATATGTCCCAGTAGTGTCACAGATCACCCAGTCGTTTCACAGATGCCCCAATAGTTTCACATATGTCCCATTAGTTTCACAGATGTCCCCATAGTTTCACAGATGTCCCAATAATTTAACAGATGTACCAGTAGTTTCACAGATGTCCCAATAGTTTCACAGATGTCCCAGAAGTTTAACAGATGTCCCAGTAGTGTCACAGATCACCCAGTCGTTTCACAGATGCCCCAATAGTTTCACATATGTCCCATTAGTTTCACAGATGTCCCCATAGTTTCACAGATGTCCCAATAATTTAACAGATGTACTAGTAGTTTCACAGATGTCCCAATAGTTTAACAGATGTCCCAAATAGTTTGACAGATGTCCCAATAGCTTCACAGATGTCCCAGTAGATTCACAGATGTCCCAATAGTTCAACAGATGTCCCAGTAGTTTAACAGATGTCCCAGTAGTTTCACAGATGTCCCAGTAGGTTAACAGATGTCCCCATAGTTTCACAGATGTCCCAATAGTTTCACAGATGTCCCAGTAGTTTTACAGATATCCCAGTAGGTTAACAGATGTCCCCATAGTTTCACAGATGTACCAGTAGTTTCACAGATGTCCCAATAGTTTCACAGATGTCCCAATAGTTTCACACATTTCCCAATAGTTTCACATATGTCACAGTAGTTTTACAGATGCCCCAATAGTTTCACATATGTCCCATTAGTTTCACAGATGTCCCCATAGTTTCACAGATGTCCCAATAGTTTCACATATGTCCCAGTAGTTTCACAGATGTCCCCATAGTTTCACAGATGTCCCAATAGTTTCACAGATGTCCCAATAGTTTCACAGATGTCCCAATAGGTTCACATATGTCCCAGTAGTTTCACAGATCACCCAGTAGTTTCACAGATGCCCCAATAGTTTCACATATGTCCCATTAGTTTCACAGATGTCCCCATAGTTTCACAGATTTCCCAATAATTTCACAGATGTACCAGTAGTTTCACAGATGTCCCAATAGTTAACAGATGTTCCAAATAGTTTCACAGATGTCCCCATAGTTTCACAGATGTCCCAATAGTTTAACAGATTTCCCAATAGGTTCACATATGTCCCATTAGTTTCACAGATGTCCCATAGTTTCACAGATGTCCCAATAATTTCACAGATGTACCAGTAGTTTCACAGATGTCCCAATAGTTTAACAGATGTCCCAAATAGTTTCACAGATGTCCCAGAAGTTTTACAGATATTCCAGTAGGTTAACAGATGTCCCCATAGTTTCACAGATGTCCCAATAGTTTCAAAGATGTCCCAGTAGTTTTACAGATGTCCCGGTAGTTTCACAGATGATCCCAGTAGTTTCACAGATGCCCCAATAGTTTCACATATGTCCCATTAGTTTCACAGATGTCCCCATAGTTTCACAGATGTACCAGTAGTTTCACAGATGTCCCAATAGTTTAACAGATGTCCCAAATAGTTTCACAGATGTCCCAATAGTTTCACAGATGTACCAGAAGTTTAACAGATGTCCCAGTAGTGTCACAGATCACCCAGTCGTTTCACAGATGCCCCAATAGTTTCACATATGTCCCATTAGTTTCACAGATGTCCCAGTTGTTTCACAGATGTCCCAATAATTTAACAGATGTACCAGTAGTTTCACAGATGTCCCAATAGTTTAACAGATGTCCCAAATAGCTTGACAGATGTCCCAATAGTTTCACAGATGTCCCAGGAGTTTAACAGATGTCCCAATAGTTTAACAGATGTCCCAGTTGTTTCACAGATGTCTCAATAGTTTCACAGATGTCCCAATAGTTTCACAGATGTCCCAGTAGTTTTACAGATATCCCAGTAGGTTAACAGATGTCCCCATAGTTTCACAGATGTACCAGTAGTTTCACAGATGTCCCAATAGTTTCACAGATGTCCCAATAGTTTCACACATTTCCCAATAGTTTCACATATGTCCCAGTAGTTTTACAGATGTCCCAATAGTTTCACAGATGTCCCAATAATTTAACAGATGTACCAGTAGTTTCACAGATGTCCCAGTAGTTTAACAGATGTCCCAAATAGTTTCACAGATGTCCCAGAAGTTTTACAGATATTCCAGTAGGTTAACAGATGTCCCCATAGTTTCACAGATGTCCCAATAGTTTCAAAGATGTCCCAGTAGTTTTACAGATGTCCCGGTTGTTTCACAGATGATCCCAGTAGTTTCACAGATGCCCCAAAAGTTTCACATATGTCCCAATAGTTTCACAGATGTCCCCATAGTTTCACAGATGTACCAGTAGTTTCACAGATGTCCCAATAGTTTAACAGATGTCCCAAATAGTTTCACAGATGTCCCAATAGTTTCACAGATGTCCCAGAAGTTTAACAGATGTCCCAGTAGTGTCACAGAACACCCAGTCGTTTCACAGATGCCCCAATAGTTTCACATATGTCCCATTAGTTTCACAGATGTCCCCATAGTTTCACAGATGTCCCAATAATTTAACAGATGTACCAGCAGTTTCACAGATGTCCCAATAGTTTAACAGATTTCCCAAATAGGTTGACAGATGTCCCAATAGTTTCACAGATGTCCCAGGAGTTTAACAGATGTGCCAATAGTTTAACAGATGTCCCAGTTGTTTCACAGATGTCTCAATAGTTTCACAGATGTCCCAATAGTTTCACAGATGTCCCAATAGGTTCACATATGTCCCAGTAGTTTTACAGATGTCCCAGTAGATTCACAGATGTCCCAATAGTTCAACAGATGTCCCAGTAGTTTCCCAGATGTCCCAGTAGGTTAACAGATGTCCCCATAGTTTCACAGATGTCCCAATAGTTTCACAGATGTCCCAGTAGTTTTACAGATATCCCAGTAGGTTAACAGATGTCCCCATAGTTTCACAGATGTACCAGTAGTTTCACAGATGTCCCAATAGTTTCACAGATGTCCCAATAGTTTCACACATTTCCCAATAGTTTCACATATGTCCCAGTAGTTTTACAGATGTCCCAATAGTTTCACAGATGTCCCAATAATTTCACAGATGTACCAGTAGTTTCACAGATGTCCCAATAGTTTAACAGATGTCCCAAATAGGTTGACAGATGTCCCAATAGTTTCACAGATGTCCCAGGAGTTTAACAGATGTCCCAATAGTTTAACAGATGTCCCAGTTGTTTCACAGATGTCTCAATAGTTTCACAGATGTCCCAATAGTTTCACAGATGTCCCAGTAGTTTTACAGATATCCCAGTAGGTTAACAGATGTCCCCATAGTTTCACAGATGTACCAGTAATTTCACAGATGTCCCAATAGTTTCACAGATGTCCCAATAGTTTCACACATTTCCCAATAGTTTCACATATGTCCCAGTAGTTTTACAGATGTCCCAATAGTTTCACAGATGTCCCAATAATTTAACAGATGTACCAGTAGTTTCACAGATGTCCCAATAGTTTAACAGATGTCCCAAATAGTTTCACAGATGTCCCAGAAGTTTTACAGATATTCCAGTAGGTTAACAGATGTCCCCATAGTTTCACAGATGTCCCAATAGTTTCAAAGATGTCCCAGTAGTTTTACAGATGTCCCGGTTGTTTCACAGATGATCCCAGTAGTTTCACAGATGCCCCAATAGTTTCACATATGTCCCATTAGTTTCACAGATGTCCCCATAGTTTCACAGATGTACCAGTAGTTTCACAGATGTCCCAATAGTTTAACAGATGTCCCAAATAGTTTCACAGATGTCCCAATAGTTTCACAGATGTCCCAGAAGTTTAACAGATGTCCCAGTAGTGTCACAGATCACCCAGTCGTTTCACAGATGCCCCAATAGTTTAACATATGTCCCATTAGTTTCACAGATGTCCCCATAGTTTCAAAGATGTCCCAATAATTTAACAGATGTACCAGTAGTTTCACAGATGTCCCAATAGTTTAACAGATGTCCCAAATAGGTTGACAGATGTCCCAATAGTTTCACAGATGTCCCAGGAGTTTAACAGATGTCCCAATAGTTTAACAGATGTCCCAGTTGTTTCACAGATGTCTCAATAGTTTCACAGATGTCCCAATAGTTTCACAGATGTCCCAGTAGTTTTACAGATATCCCAGTAGGTTAACAGATGTCCCCATAGTTTCACAGATGTACCAGTAGTTTCACAGATGTCCCAATAGTTTCACAGATGTCCCAATAGTTTCACACATTTCCCAATAGTTTCACATATGTCCCAGTAGTTTTACAGATGTCCCAATAGTTTCACAGATGTCCCAATAATTTAACAGATGTACCAGTAGTTTCACAGATGTCCCAGTAGTTTAACAGATGTGCCAAATAGTTTCACAGATGTCCCAGAAGTTTTACAGATATTCCAGTAGGTTAACAGATGTCCCCATAGTTTCACAGATGTCCCAATAGTTTCAAAGATGTCCCAGTAGTTTTACAGATGTCCCGGTTGTTTCACAGATGATCCCAGTAGTTTCACAGATGCCCCAATAGTTTCACATATGTCCCATTAGTTTCACAGATGTCCCCATAGTTTCACAGATGTACCAGTAGTTTCACAGATGTCCCAATAGTTTAACAGATGTCCCAAATAGTTTCACAGATGTCCCAATAGTTTCACAGATGTCCCAGAAGTTTAACAGATGTCCCAGTAGTGTCACAGATCACCCAGTCGTTTCACAGATGCCCCAATAGTTTCACATATGTCCCATTAGTTTCACAGATGTCCCCATAGTTTCACAGATGTCCCAATAATTTAACAGATGTACCAGTAGTTTCACAGATGTCCCAATAGTTTAACAGATGTCCCAAATATGTTGACAGATGTCCCAATAGTTTCACAGATGTCCCAGGAGTTTAACAGATGTCCCAATAGTTTAACAGATGTCCCAGTTGTTTCACAGATGTCTCAATAGTTTCACAGATGTCCCAATAGTTTCACAGATGTCCCAGTAGTTCTACAGATATCCCAGTAGGTTAACAGATGTCCCCATAGTTTCACAGATGTACCAGTAGTTTCACAGATGTCCCAATAGTTTCACACATTTCCCAATAGTTTCACATATGTCCCAGTAGTTTTACAGATGTCCCAATAGTTTCACAGATGTCCCAATAATTTAACAGATGTCCCAATAATTTAACAGATGTACCAGTAGTTTCACAGATGTCCCAATAGTTTAACAGATGTCCCAGAAGTTTTACAGATGTCCCAGAAGTTTTACAGATATTCCAGTAGGTTAACAGATGTCCCAATAGTTTCAAAGATGTCCCAGTAGTTTTACAGATGTCCCGGTTGTTTCACAGATGATCCCAGTAGTTTCACAGATGCCCCAATAGTTTCACATATGTCCCATTAGTTTCACAGATGTCCCCATAGTTTCACAGATGTACCAGTAGTTTCACAGATGTCCCAATAGTTTAACAGATGTCCCAAATAGTTTCACAGATGTCCCAATAGTTTCACAGATGTCCCAGAAGTTTAACAGATGTCCCAGTAGTGTCACAGATCACCCAGTCGTTTCACAGATGCCCCAATAGTTTCACATATGTCCCATTAGTTTCACAGATGTCCCCATAGTTTCACAGATGTCCCAATAATTTAACAGATGTACCAGTAGTTTCACAGATGTCCCAATAGTTTAACAGATGTCCCAAATAGGTTGACAGATGTCCCAATAGTTTCACAGATGTCCCAGGAGTTTAACAGATGTCCCAATAGTTTAACAGATGTCCCAGTTGTTTCACAGATGTCTCAATAGTTTCACAGATGTCCCAATAGTTTCACAGATGTCCCAGTAGTTCTACAGATATCCCAGTAGGTTAACAGATGTCCCCATAGTTTCACAGATGTACCAGTAGTTTCACAGATGTCCCAATAGTTTCACAGATGTCCCAATAGTTTCACACATTTCCCAATAGTTTCACATATGTCCCAGTAGTTTTACAGATGTCCCAATAGTTTCACAGATGTCCCAATAATTTAACAGATGTACCAGTAGTTTCACAGATGTCCCAATAGTTTAACAGATATCCCAAATAGTTTCACAGATGTCCCAGAAGTTTTACAGATATTCCAGTAGGTTAACAGATGTCCCCATAGTTTCACAGATGTCCCAATAGTTTCAAACACAGAAATATTTCCTCTTCACATGCGATTTTCCTCAAATAATTTAAGGCAGCTCATGATGTGACAGTGGAGGCTGCTTTGTAAAGGTGAACTATGTCCCTGTTTCCTTTGGATTTCCACGTGCATCTGAAATCTTATTGAAATGCACATGTAAATGTTTTGGATACGCCACTTTTATATTTATTGTGAAATAAAATCTGAACATTGTAAATAGTTGATGGGTGCATTGTAATTGTGTGAAGTCATAATTGCCATTCATCCTCCCATTAACCACAACATCTGGTATGGAGGCAATCCATCCCATGTTCCTGTCCAGTGAGCTCCCTCCACTCCATAAATATCTTTGTTGTGTTGTCTATATGCACGGTTTGCAGAGTGCACTCAGACTGACATAAGTGCCGTTGCGATATCACCACGACCGAGGGGCAACTAGCGTGCAATGCTCTGTTTGATAGATATGTTTCAGCAGTTAAGGGTGAAAAGTTAGACAAGCGGGATTTGATTGCTGAAAAAAAAATCTTCGGGTTGGCCATCGCAAACGATGATGACTGCCGAGAAGAGCTGCTCGTAGCATTTTCCTGCACACTGGTGGGAAGAGCCCAGCAACTTGAGCGGAAGCATCGATCGCACTGTCGGCAAGAGTTGCTCGTCTGCTGAATGGGACTTGTGTTGTGCCGTTACTGGTGTTGATGCCGATGGGCTCTTTCACGTTTTTCTTTAATCCGCTTGGCTGAGTCGGCTATGGAACTTCTCCACTGCTTACAGCTGCTCTCAAAGTAAACATCTAGAAAAAATATCTACGGACAAAAATAATGCTTACCCAATGTTACTGATAATCTTGGACCAATATCTTTAAATGGTAACTGTTTGAGGCCAAACCAGTGTGATGAGACCCATGGAGATGACACTTCTCCGTTGTACCTACTGCAAACAGGGTACGCAGCAGCATTGGTGCCTGATTAGATTTCTTGAAGTGGAATCTGATCATTTGCTGTAACTGCTGCAATGGAACAATCTTTGCGGTGGCGGAATGTTATGACACGTCTGTTATTCATAGCCATGCACTTAGTGTCCTGCCTCGCACAAGCATACAATGTCACCGACCATCCAAAATTATGGATGGTCGGTGAATCTTACAAGTTAGTGAGTTTTTTTTCGTACATACGTCAGGAAGCAGCTGGTTGTGTATGGAGCTGGTTAAGCATGGGGCTGGTTATGCATGGGGCTGGTTATGCATGGGGCTGGTTATGCATGGGGCTGCTTATGCATGGGGCTGCTTATGCATGGGGCTGGTTATGCATGGGGCTGGTTATGCATGGGGCTGGTTATGCATGGGGCTGGTTATGCATGGGGCTGGTTAAGCAGGTGTGAATTATCGTGTGTGGGAGGGAGGGGAGTCAGCCTAATTTCCAGTTTAGTCAAGTAAACTCAGGGTCTCTGGAGTGGCATTCATGAGGGGGCCCCAGATATGGGACAACTCCCCTTCCCTATTCCTCAGTTTAAGACTCAAGTGTTCTAAAGCTACTACACCATTGTCTCGTGAGTAGAGCTCTGAGTAGTGTTCTACCCACCTGGCCATTTGCTCTTGTTTATCAGTGATGATGGCCCCTGTGCTGGATTTAAGGGGGGCAGTCCTCCTGATGTTTGGACCAAAGGCTGTCTTGATGCCTTCATACATGGCACGGATATTGCCAGTGTCAGAGGCGAGTTGGATCCTACTACTGAGATTCACCCAGTAGTCGTTGGCACAGCGTCTGGCGGTCGTTTGAGCTGCACTGCGAGCAGCTTTCAGTGCCCTTAACGATCCTGTACTTGGGACTTGCTTGTACTTCAAGAGCGCCATGCGTTTGGCTTGGAGGATGGGTTCCAATATAGCCAGGTGTTCCTCAAACCAGTCTGTGTTCCGCCTTGTCTGCTTGCCGAAGCTATTGATGGCTGCATTAAAGATGGCGTCTCTGATGTATGCCCACTTTGTCTCCACGCTTCCATCTGGTGTGTCGTGTAGGGACTGCTCAAGGCTGTGCTGGAAAATTGAGGGAGCTCTGGGAGGGATGTCTTGGCAGAGTTGATGCGTAGGTAGCGCTTTTGTTTGAGTCTGTGTATCTTTTTGGGGCGTAGTCTGACCTTGCTGGATACCAGCGAGTGATCGGTGTCACAGACTGCACTGTGGTAGCTGCGTGTGATGAGTACCGAGTTGAGGAGGGCTCGTCGGGTGATGATGAGGTCCAGTTGGTGCCAATTAAGAGACCTTGGATGTCTCCATGATACTTTATGGCATGGTTTTGTGAGAAAGAATGAGTTTCTGATACAGAGATTGTGGTATGAACAAAGCTCCAGTAGTCTTTGGCCACTGGCATTTATCTTTCCAATGCCATGATAGCCAAGGCATGCGGGCCACGCGTCGTGGTCAGCCCCAACCCTTGCATTGAAGTCTCCTAACAGAAACATGTGCTCAGAGCTGGGGATTTTGCGAATAATATTGTGAAGCTCTTCATAGAATTGGTCATGAATCTCCGGAGGTGAGTAGAGTGTTGGGGCGTAGACACTCAGGATGTTTACATGGCCAGAAGCAGTGAGCAATCTCATGAGTAGAATCCGCTCGGAGCCTGCAGTCGGTGGTTCTATCATGCCAAGGAGTGTGTTTTTGACAGCAAACCCAACATCATGTTGCCTTGGTTCGTTCTGCTGTTTTCCTTGCCAGTAGAAAGTGTAGTCACTCTCTCGTAGTGAGCCACTGCCAGCAAGCCGGGTCTCCTGCAGTGCTGCAATATCGACATGGAGTCTCGCCAACTCCCTGTCGATAACTCCAGTCTTGCGGATGTCCTCAATCTGCAATAGATCTTCGGAGAGTCCAGAACACATTGTGCGTACATTCCAGCTTGCAAAATGAAGGGCTGGAACCTTCTTTCGTTTTGTTTTGCTTTTGTCTGGTGCAAGTTTTGCAGCCCACTTGTCTGTTGATGAACCATAAGGTCCAAGCACCCATTGGAGCAGGTGAGCCGTGGCGGGAAAGGACCTTATTGGCCGGGGGCTGCCCAGCCTGAGGCGGGTGGCGGTAGCTATCCATTGGGGTGCAATGACCCCTCCCACCGACGATGGAAACCCGTGGCGCCCATTTTTTACGCCAATCTAAAATGAGCTTATAACCCGTGACTGCTGCCATCCGTGTTTCTTGGCCACGATTAGGTGGCCGAGGAGTGTCCTCTCCCCATTTTTGCACCTCTTGTTAGCGCAAAGCCTGGGCAAGTTATTCTGGAAATCCTGGGTTGCCCATGCGTCAGGATCCCCCCTCGACCTTGCCGGTGATGTCCAAAGGAGTGCGTAGCACGACGTTTGGTACCAGTTTGGCTGCAGGGGCTGCCGGGAATGTGCCGCAGTGTGTCACAAAACCGCCTGAGGGGCCCCACTCCTGATTTTCTGTCGGGGTTTACTCCCTTAGCCATTGACTCTCCCGAGACACTCACAAGGCAGTGAGAAAACCGCGTAACCCTGGAAGGGGCCCTTACCAGCTACTGACAGCCGGGCCAGCTGTGCCTGGGACTCGCGTAAGGCAGGGTCGTCACGCCCTGAGGTAGTTTATCACAAACTACCCGCTACCACACCGCGGGGCCAAATTGGTCACCCCGTGCCCCTTACAAATCTCAACGTTCATCTTACAAAGTCCCATCACAAGGGGAGAAACACAAAACATTGTTTTGCCCGTTTTGAAACGGCTCTAGTAAGCCGTATGGACCTGAAAAACTAAATTTCCCTTCGGCTCTAAGAGATTCGTTTGTGACTGAACTGGAGATTAATGAATGATAAACCAGCCAGGGCTTCCCTCGCTGTACGCGGGTTCGGTTTGTTGCGCTATTTCACGCTGTGGAGTCCGTCCATAAATGACGTCACGCGATTTTGGACGATTTTTGACCCCCCCCCCCCATCGTCACGCGGCGTCACAAAAAGTCAGACCCCCCCCTCAAATATGACGTCACAAAGCTGTGCTCCGCCCCCCCCCCCCCCAAAATATAAAATATGCTTCAAATCGCTTTGAACTATTGTCATTGTAGTGCATATTTAATGTGGCGCTGCACTCTGATGTTATGGGAGAAAAGATTTGTTAAAAAGTATATTTAATTAAGTAGAACGTGTTGTCTATATTTATTTAAGGTGACGTCATATTTCTCAACCCCCCCCCCTCATCGTCACACATCGTTACAAATGTCTGACCCCCCCCCCCACGTGCGTGACGTCATTTATGGACGGCCCCAGTGCAATGCGGCTACCTCTGACCCAAAAGTCGCTCTCTGGGGTTGCTGTGCGCATGTGTTGTGGGGGGAGCGGTGGTGCAGCAGTTAGCGCGCTGCGCTACGAACCCCGACTACAGGGATGAAAATGATTAAGAGAGGCGTATCAGGGCAGAGCAAAGTGCTTATTGTTATCTTAACTTAATAATGAAACGTAACTGAGCCATATGCCTTAAGCAGAACGTTTTTTTTTCAAACAGATGCATCACAAACGGAAAATAGAACCAATGTTTAGAAATGCACAAGGAAGCGTAGAGATGATGCACATCCTAAGAAAAACACTGATACTGGAAGACGGACACGTCAATTGGACATCATATGCAAATTAAGGACGTAATTTTAGTTTAGAAAGGTGGGGTGAGGCAGGACACACAACTTGAAGTGATGATGGCCGGTGGTCGAGACTAACGTGGGAATGGGAGCTAAGGAGGGAACACAACCGGCAGTGTCAACTGCGGAGATGGAGTGAATAAATCAACAGTATCTGAATTTTGATTTGTGAGAATTTGATTGTTTTATATCTTTATTATTGTATTTTCTTTGGTTCTTTCAGTAAAGTCACATAGAATGAGAATAAAATAATAAAATAACACAATAAAATTCTCACGACGTTTTGGCCACAACGCAAGCGGCCGTCTTCAGGTGAAAGGTACAGAACTGTCGGGACGACAGAGCTTCAATGAACAATGTTAAGATTCGTAGCGACTTTTAAGCTGGTTGGGAGAAGTGAGGCACCTTGAGAAAGGGGTTTACATAGCAATAGCTGAGGGATTAGCTTGTGACTGGTCACGGAAATGGCTATGTTAATGTCAAAACCTACACATCCACAGAGGCAACTAGTAATTTAGCATTGAAATAGCTAAGGGATTAGCCTGTGCAAATAGCTGAGGGATTAGCTTCTGAATGGTCACGGAAATGGCTATGTTAAAGTCAAAACCTACACATCCACAGAGGCAACTAGTAATTTAGCATTGAAATAGCTAAGGGATTAACTTGTGACTGGTCACAGGAATGGCTATGTTAAAGTCAAAACCTACACATCCACAGAGGCAACTAGTAATTTTGCATTGAAATAGCTAAGGGATTAGCTTGTGCAAATAGCTGAGGGAGTAGCTTTCGACTGGTCATGGAAATGGCTATGTTAAAGTAAAAACCTACACATCCACAGAGGCAACTAGTAATTTAGCATTGAAATAGCTAAGGGATTAGCTTGTGACTGGTCACAGAAATAGATGTTAAAGTAAAAGCCTACACATCCACAGAGGCACCTCGTTCATGGACGCCAAAGGGGGCTGCAACAACTCAACTGTCATACAGTAAAGCGATGTGCAAACCAACCGGCTACCATGAGAGATTCGTTCATGAGGCCATCCACATATACAAACACAGAGACAATTTCAACCGAGAAGATGGATTCTGGCTTAGTAACCATTGGAAAGATGTTTTAAACCATTTCGGTTCTTAATTAATTGTATTTTACGAGGACCTTCAGACTGCAGCTCTTTCACTGGCACTGACTTTTAATACCTCTCACACCACGGTTAATGGTATGGTTTATAACATGGAGTATAACAGCGCCTCGCAGCTGTTTCTCCCCTCCTTCCTCCTCTGCTCCAACCATGGATGGACTCGTCCGTCTGAGCGTAGCTGTCCGTGGTGAGGAAGGTAAGAATCCACCCGTTTTTTCACCATATAACATTGTGATATAACATTGAGGTAGTTTATATTTTAGTTTTTATTGGTTTACTATATGATATTCATTATATAGTGTAGTGTATACCCAGTTAATGTTAATAGCTCAGCTTATTGAAGAATATATTGAGTACATTTATTATATTGATGTAATTTAGAATTAGGTTTCTCACATCGCTTTACCGTATGACAGTTGAGTTGTTGCAGCCCCCTTTGGCGTCCATGTACGAGGTGCCTCTGTGGATGTGTAGGCTTTGACTTTAACATAGGTATTTCTATGACCAGTCACAAGCTTATCCCTTATCTATTTCAATGCTAAATTCTCCAGTTTGATTTGTACTAGGTGCCTCTGTGGATGTGTAGGTTTTGACTTTAACATAGCCATTTCCGTGACCAGTCATAAGCTAATCCCTTAGCTATCTCAATGCTAAATTACAAGTTGCCTCTGTGAATGTGTAGGTTTTGACTTTAACATAGCTATTTCCGTAACCAGTCACAAGCTAATCCCTCAGCTATTTGATATGTAAACCCCTTTGTCAAGGTGCCTCACTTCTCCCAACCAGCTTAATAGTCGCTACGAATTTTAACAGCGTTCATTGAAGCTCTGTGGATGTGTAGGCCTTTACTTTAACATTTAATTCTGTGACCAGTCACAAGCTAATCCCTTAGCTATTTCAATGCTAAATTACTAGTTGCCTCTGTGGATGTGTAGGTCTTTACTTTAACATAGCCATTTCTGTGACCAGTCACAAGCTAATCCCTCAGCTATTTGCACAAGCTAATCCCTTAGCTATTTCAATGCTAAATTACTAGTTGCCTCTGTGGATGTGTAGGTTTTGACTTTAACATAGCCATTCCTGTGACCAGTCACAAGCGAATCCATTATCTATTTCAATGCTAAATTACTAGTTGCTTCTGTTGATGTGTAGGTTTTGACTTTAATATAGCCATTTCCGTGACCAGTCACAAGCTAATCCCTCAGCTATTGATATGTAAACCCCTTTGTCAAGGTGCCTCACTTCTCCCAACAAGCTTAAAAGTCGCTACGAATCTTAACATCGTTCATTGAAGCTCTGTCGTCCCGACAGTTCTTTACCTTTCACCTGAAGACGGCCGCTTGCGTTGTGGCCAAAACGTCGTGAGAATTTTATTGTGTTTTTTAATTATTTTATTCTCATTCTACGTGACTTTACCGAAAGAACCAAAGAAGATGAATCCTTGCAGTCACGAAAGCTTCAAATCGAAAAATATAACTTTATTGTTTCCCTTCTACGTGACTTCACCGAAAGAACCAAGAATATAGTATATGAATTAGATCATTTATTTATTTTGCTAACTTTATCATTAATCGTACACTTTAATTGCACTAGTTTAATATCTTAAGGTTTAGTTTCTAATTCTCTAGGATAAAACAAGTTATTTTGTCAAAAAGAATGACGTTAATTGGCGCATACATTGAAAGTGCATTTTTAAATTAACCGTGTCAGTCTTCAAATACTGTTCTGGTTATTCCCACATTGTTGGTGTCTCTATTGTCTCCTGCACCCACTAACAACGGAGTTATTGTTGGGGTGGAGAGAAGCACAGCCAGCAGCCAGCCAGGAAACTCGAGACATAGAATATTTTAATAGCAGCGTGACTTACACTGCTACAGCAGCGATGTTGTCATGTAAATATTTACATTCTCTGTGTCGCAAACATTAAATGGAAACTATTTTTTTTTTGTGGTACGCTTGTCCCCACGATTTGAGGGCCAATTCCTTAGCGAAGGATTTTCTACCAATTGAAGGATGATACAAGTGAAATGTGAAGTTGTAAGATTGATCTTAGATCATTGCAAGCCAATCCCAAATTCTGAGTGCGGAGTGACTCGGCAGGGCCGACGGCGTGAGCCTGGCACCTTGGGAGTTGTCATGGACAGGGAGCAATGAGGCCGCGTTACCGGTTGTCTTAGTTTTGGGGAATTCTGTCTCCAGAACTCTGATCCACAGTAACGATGAAACAAACACAATGTAGAAAAAAGAACAGTTGCAAATGTTGCAGGAAATTGAAAGGCATTTTATTACAAAAATCATTACCATTCACACAAACAGTATAGTATTATAGTAGTTCGAAAATTAGACTGTAGAAAATAGTCATGTGTAATGATGAAAAATACTTGAATATAACATTTATCATTATCTTATTAGAATATATGAACGTGTAATGGCAAATTAAAACGATGCGATACGATTTGACAATCCTTTACAGCGATACACTTAATCCAGTGAAGTTGAATGTGAACGCTGAAACACGTAAATATTACTGAACATATCGTGAATAGAAGAAACTGATTTAACAAAATATCCATGCAATTAAAACATCAATGAAGCAGGTTGCTGGAATGGATGCTCCAGGCGCCACTCTACGCGTGAGTGGTGCCAGTGGACTGAGAGGCCGTGCCAGGAGTCGCTGTCGCTGGCTGCTCAATGACCACCACCCTCTCGGCCGCTGCAGGGAGGGCGCGGCGCTGAGCCTTGAACTTCAGCTTCCCGTCTTCAGTCAAGCAGCAGCTCACGCTCTGCGGGTCCACGTCCCTGGGCAGCTGCGTCTCCCTGTGGAACTCCTGGCAGCTGTGACTGTAGCTGCCGATGCTGACTTCTCCGCTCTTCACCTCGCGCCGTCCGGCCACCGCCAGCTTGTCTCCAGACACCTTCACGGCCAGGTCCTGTGGGGAGAAGTCCTGCACGTCCAGGGACGCGACAAACCCGCCTCCCTGCTCCTGTGGATCTTCAATCTGGAACCCACTGCTCACGGCCGGCTGCTGCAGCAGTGCATCTCCGAGGCTGCCCGGAGCCCGCGTGTGGCTGCTGAGCTGATCGACTCCACGGAAGATTCTCTCCATCCTCTCGATCTCGCTCCTCATGTCTCGCTGCAGCTGCTGGAAAATACTTTCACCGCGGGGGTTCCAGACCGGCCAGCCTGGCCAGACGCTCCTCTCCATAACGTGCATCGCAGGGAAGTAAACACTGAGGGCCATGCTTGTTGATGTGCTTCACAGTGAGGCTCGCTTCAGTTGTGAGCGCTGCTCCCTCCTCCGCCGATGTTCTGCCAGTGCAGCTACAGGAGCTGCTTTTATAGCCCTGGCAGTAGCTATGAGCAGATGCCAGGGGGAGCCAGAAGCGTCCAGAATGACGCAGCTGCTCCCAGGGCTTCCCTCATCCGCAGCAAATAGCAGTGACTCATACCTGGGGTTCAGCTGTGTGACGCCTTCTCTAAACTAAAAATGATATTTCCATTGGAAGCAAGCAGGCAAGACACAACTTTAATACACTATAGTACACCAGGACAGTGATATTTTGAAATGTACATATTGTCAATGAGAAAACGTGGTGTGCATTTGTGTCATTCCTTCACGTAAAGTCCTGGTCACAAAAGCAAAGTTTATGGGGAATAATAATACCCATTTTATATAGTTTTGAGGCATAAGCAATTAGAAAATAACACTTACTACCCAGGAACAAAAATCGTGTTACATAGTGAATTATCAGTGCAGAGCGAATTCTATGGCAGTAAACTGCTCACAGACTGCAGCCCGAGACACGAGTCACGCTCTTGATTCTGTGCGGATGGAGGAAGCCCCTGGGAGCAGCTGCGTCATTCTGGATTCTTCTGGCTGCCCCTGGCATCTGCTCGTAGCTACTGCCAGGGCTATAAAAGCAGCTCCTGTAGCTGCACTGGCAGAACATCGGAAGAGCAGGGAGCAGCGCTAACAGCTGAAGCGAGCCTCACTGTGAAGCACATCAACATGGAAGCATGAGATGTCCTTAATTAACGCTAAGACACATTAATCAAAAACGCTAAAACACCTATTAGCAACATCAGTAAGGATGAGCGCTTTGAGCTTCCTCAATTAAAAAAGAGAGAGGACATCGTCATCCTCTCAGCCGACAAGGGCGATGTCACTGTCATCATGGAAAAAAAAACACATACAATAACAAAATTCAGGACCTACTGAATGATTGTAGCTATACCAAAGTCAATAGAGATCCCACCAACCGCCTTGTTACAAAAACCAACAATATCATCACTGATTCAACATCTTTAATCGAACCAACCAAGCGGCTTTCCTTAAAACCCTCTGCTGCTAGACCACACAGATTTTATGGCTTACCAAAAATCCATAAAGAAGATACACCACTTCGTTCTATCATCTTCATCATTAACTCACCCACCCACAAACTGGCCCGATTTCTGTCTGAGACCTTACAACCATTCACTGGTAAGACAACCTCAGCTGTACTTAAATCAGCTCACTTGGTATCGTTAATTAAGGACATCTCACTATCTCCAGGTGATTTGCTTGTCACTTTCGATCTAGTATCGTTGTTTACCAAAGTTCCTGTGCCTGACACCATTACAATCATTGAAGATGTGGTCCAACAAGGATTGAATGCTGATGTACCGGCCCTGGTTAGACACTGCCTCACCAACACTTCCTTCACCTGGAATGGAACATTGTACAAACAAGTTGAAGCTACCCCAATGGATTCGCCCTTATCTCCAGTTGTAGCCAATGTTTTCATGGAAAAATGTTTTGAGACGGATGCCATCCAGGCATCCACCCTACGTCCTTGTCTAAGAGGTACATAGATGACACGTTCGTCATCTGGCCACATGGCCTACCAGCTCTGGGCCAATTCTTCAACCACATCAATTCCATACACCCAGCCATCAGATTTACCATGGAGGTGGAAAAAGATGGAAAGCTACCCTTTTTGGATATCTTAATTAAAAGGAGACCTGACGGTTCAATGAGCCACTCTGTCTACAGGAAAGCTACCCATACAGATGCTTACTTGAAACCGGATTCCCACCACCATCCATCCCAGAAGAACTCCCTCATCAAGACTCTATACCATGGAGCCCAATGCATTCCGACCAGGAACACATTACCAGTGAACTCAAACACGTACACCAGGCTCTCAGGGCTAATGGTTACTCCGACTACACAATCCGCAAAGCCATCACTCCAGTCATGAAGAAGGATCCTCTTGTGGAGCCACTCAAAACCATCACCTTACCCTACATTGCAGGGGTCACTAAAACGATCTCCAAAATCCTGAATAAACACAAGATCCAGGTCCGATTCAACACAGTACATAAAATCCGTGATCTGGTTCCATCTGTAAAATATGCTGTTCCAGACATACAGTACCCGGGTGTTTACAAACTAAAGTGCCTCTGTGGTAGTAGCTACATTGGAGAAACCAAACGACATATCTCGGACCGCATCCGCGAACATAATGCAGACTTGAAACACATTAGAACGAACTCCTCCGCCGTGGCAGATCACTGTTATAATTCAGTGGGCTCACATGACATTGACTTCTCAAAGACGGAGGTTCTGTGCAAGCCAACCGGCTACCATGAGAGATTCGTTCATGAGGCTATCCACATATACAAGCCGAGAAGATGGATTCTGGCTTAGTAACCATTGGAAAGATGTTTTAAACCATTGCGGTTCTTAATTAATAATTTTATGGTGATCTTCAGACGGCAGCTCTTTCACTGGCATTGACTCTTAATACTTCTCACACCACGGTTAATGGTATGGTTTATAACATGATTATAACAGCGCCTCGCAGCTGTTTCTCTCCTCCCTCTGTTCCGACCATGGATGGACTCATCCGTCTGAACGGGGCTGGTAGCTGTCCGTGGTGCTGATGTGGAGGGTAAGAATCCAACCATTTTTTCGCCATATAGCATCGTGATATATAACGACTTATTGTTGGTAGCTCAGCTGATTGGAGAATATATAGAGTTTATTGTTAACATTGAGGTAGTTTATATTTTAGTTTTTTTATCTGTTTACTATATGGTATTCATTATATAGTGTAGTGCATACCCAGTTGCTGTTATGAGCTCTGCTTATTGAAGAATATATTGAGTACATTTATTATATTGATGTAATTTGGACTCAGGTTTTTTCACATCGGTTTACTGTATGATATTTGAGTTGTTGCATCCCCCTTTTTGCATCCTTGTACGAGGTGCCTCGGTGGATGTGTAGGCTTTGACTTTAACATAGCTATTTCGTTGACCAGTCACAAGCTAATCAGATTTCTCAGTCAGCACTCAGTCTAGAATTATCAGAACTACACAGTAAACGACACAATGCGGGTGCTATATCTCGTAAGAATGAATACCCACCACCTAAACACAAATGGTAATTCCTGGACAGGTGACAACTCTAGCCATGCCCATGAAAACATATATAGTGACTAACTTGGAGACGTAACTTCTTTGAGGCAATTCTTTAATTACACACCGAGCATACTGTTACACACCCTCTGCTGTAATACAACGCTCTGTCCCTCGCTTAAACGCAACTCTGCACTGGTGGCTAGCCTACAACACAACGCTCGCCATCTGACACTGACGGCGCTGAACTAAGACAGGCAACTACTGCTAGCAGCACAATTATCAAGTGGATGACAACAGCGGCGAAGGCGACGATCTTCAACAGCAACGACGACGACGACGGCGATCCCACTCCAAACGATGGCCCTCATCCCCTGCTCGGGGTCCCCTTTAATCCTGTTAGCGTGGCCTCGCTCCACTCCGGCCACGCTCCCCTTCTAGAATCTACTAGCAGGCTCTCGACGTGTCCTACCCGAGATCCTTCTCAGGTCTATTACGTGGTCTGCTGTCAATCAGGGCTGCTTCACTCTGCAGATCCCCTTCCCTGCCAGCAGCCAGCGCTATGCTACGTAGTGACCAATTCTATGTGACTACACATACACAACATCCTGACCATCACTCGCCTATGCGGATGATAAAATATCAAGCATTGGAGATTTAATTCTGATCTACTGTTGTTCGTTTTGATTGATTTTGGCACTGTTTAAAATATATATTTTCTTATCAGTACCAGCGGGAAGTACCCAGCGTTTCCCGGGGGAAAAATATATTTACAAACTTGTCTTCTCTTAAAAACATAACATATACATACACAAACACTAAGCTATTGTGCCCTTTGTCCATTTGTCCGTCAACAAAATTATAGGAGCGACACTGGAAAAACGGCGTATTCTATTATTTAATTTATTTTCTGTCAACGTGACTTTACCGAAAGAACCAAAGAGTAATTCCTGCAGTCACGAAAACTTTGAATCTAGTTTTAGCGTGTTAATGTTAAATAAACGTGTTGTCTCCTATAGAAGCCTGAGTCTCCATTTGAGCCCACTACAACTGGTGTTGGAAGTGGCCAAACGTTAGTTAATTAACTATAGATTATGGAGACTAGGCGAACAATACGTACCAGGTCTCCAGATGAAGAGGACGACGACCCACCGGCCCCGGGGATGTCGGCGCAATCCCCCAGCCCCCACTGGGGGCCTGGGGTGTCCACCTCCGGTTCCAAACCGCCCTCCAAATTGCCTTACCTACGAGTCCTACTTGGTACAGGCCGGACCCGCTATTGCCCCCTGTTGGGCCCTGACTGCAGCTACATATTTTCCAGTAGTGGTGGCGGCGTATTACGCCTGACAATTACCCACCACATTAAGAAGCACGATGGTAGCTTGCAGTTGTGTGTCGACTTTAGGAAGCTTCATAAGATATCGGTGGCTGACGCGTATCCTCTCCCTCGGATGGACGATTCCCTGGACGCTCTGGCGGGAGTACACAACTTCTCCACCCTTGATCTCCTGTCCGGATTTTGGCATTTGCCACTAAATGAGGCCTCTAAACCCAAACGGCTTTTCGAACACCTCAAGGCCTGTTTGAATTAAATCAGCTTCCCATTGGACTCCACGCAGCACCGGCTACGTTCCAATGACTGATGTAGCTGGTGCTGGCTGGACTTCAATGGGACTCATGCTTACAATACCTCGACGATGTCATCGTCTTCAGCCGTACGTTCAAAGAACATCTTGATTGGTTACGCGCTGTCTTTCTTAAAATGCGAGCAGCCCATCTCAAATTCAAGCCGCAGAAGTGTTACCCCCTTCAGAAATCCGTGCGGTATCTCGGTCATATTGTCAGTAAATCGGGCATGGCGATAGATCCCGACAAAACCACGTGTGTTCGGACGTGGCCGACCCCCACGTTGATGATGCAGGTGCAGAGTTTTATTGGTTTTGCGTCTTATTATCGCCGGTTTGTCACTGGGTTCGCTACCTTCGCAAAACCTCTCCACGCCTTGACGGTTATGGGTCAGAGGTTTCATTGGGGGGAGGAGGAAGCTGCATTTGTTGCGCTTCGCAATTCCCCTCCGCTACTCTGACTTTGCCATGCCGTGTGTCCTTGATACTGACGCAACCAACACCAGCATTGGCGCGGTTCTGTCCCAGGTTGTCAACGGGGTGGAGTGTGTTGTTGCATACGGCAGCAGAGTGCTGTCGCCAGCCGAACAGCGTTACTGTGTCACGCGCCGGGAACTATTCAGGTCTCCCGCATTAACGAGTTGATTGCTCTGGACATCCCTGGTTCGGTTCCCGTCACCCCTCGTGGGAATAAATATTTGTTGGTTGGCGTCCAATATTTATCGCGCTGGCCGATGGCCTGGCAGCTATGGATGGGAGCCATCCGGTAGTGCCACCTAGGCACATGCCATGGTACAATGGTGAGCACACAGGACTTGTAATCAATACAGAGGTACTATGTACAGGGGCGGCAAGCAGCTAAAAAATGGTGCACGTTTATTATAAATACGACATTCTCAAATGGTTTCGAAATTAAGTGTCTTATCAGCAGAATCGTGCAGAGTTTCTGCCGAACATACACAGCATTAGTTCCTAACACACTTTGGCAGAGTTGGTGTCACTGCCTGGGAAAGGAACATTAATGGTGATTTTGTGGAAAGTCAGGTGAAATGGGTGGTTGGTCAGACTGACCAGCACCCTGTGCTGTGTGGATCGCTCGTGGTTCTAGCCACCAATCGCCAAGCAAATTGGTTGCAGAGACTTCCACGTGTAGAGTGACTTCAGTTGTGTGCAACCGAGTTGCGCAACTGCTTGCACCGGCTGTGGCCGTGTGCGGAAAGCTAACTCGGGTCAAACCTGGGTTTCGAAGCGCGGTGTAGCGTTAACCATGACACTACCGCTCCACACAATCACACACACGCGAAGATCGACACCAAATACGTGCTCTGTTGCACCGCACAGCAACTCACACGCACACTGCAGTGTCCAATAACAACACAAATGTATTAATCATGACAACCACCTGCTCTGCCACTCAAAGCAATGTCCATCACATGGCCATCAACGCGACACATATAGTTCATCACGGTAACCCGACCAGCAGGAGTCACGTGTGTGAGCAGTCCGTGAATGTCGCCGGGCTATGGTGATGCAGTGGTGTGGGTTGGACAAGGGGCGGATGATGATGTCTGTCGTGGAAATCTGTGGAGCGGCACGGAACAAAAGTGGGACGGGTGGCCCAGTGTGGAGCAGGAGCCGCTCGGCTGGGACGAAGGTGGGGAGGAATCCACTGATCCGGTGGAGGCGTGGGGAGGAGGGCGGGACGCCGCGTGAAGCGCGACTCGTGGGAGTGGTGCCAGGCAGAAGGGGCACCTGGGACTCCGTACGCGGGACCCCGGCCGTTGCACCTGGGCTGGGGGGGGATCCGCTGCCCTGCAGGTGGAGCGAGGCCGGGGGGAAGGTGCTCTCGGTCCGGGTGGATGGGACGAATCAATGCGGATGGAGTTGAGGATTCGAGAGGAGGTTTGCGGAGGCGGGGAGGAAGGCGGCTGTTGCGGGACTTGCGGTAACGCTGCCGTGAAGAATAGGGAGCAAAAGACTCGTGTGCCGGGCCCGGTCTGGTATCACGGTGGCGTGGAGGAACCCAGGGCTCTGGTGGAGGTGGAGGCAGGTGGAAAGCAGGGAGCTCCCAATCCTGGGGTTTAGCTTGATTACTCATGGGTGGAGGTGATGGTGCGAGTGGCGGTGGTGGCGATAGTGGCAGTGGAAGCGATGGCAGAAGTGGAGGTTGAGGCAATGGCAGGAGTGAAGGTGGAGTCGATGTCAGCAGTGGGGGTAGAGTTGATATCAGTGGTGGAGGCAATGGCCTGAGTAGAGATGGAGGCGATGGCAGCAGTGGAGTTGAGGATTCGAGAGGAGGTTTGCGGAGGCGGGGAGGAAGGCGGCTGTTGCGGGACTTGCGGTAACGCTGCCGTGAAGAACAGGGAGCAAAAGACTCGTGTGCCGGGCCCGGTCTGGTATCACGGTGGGGTGGAGGAGCCCAGGGCTCTGGTGGAGGTGGAGGCAGGTGGAAAGCAGGGAGCTCCCAATCCTGGGGGTTAGCTTGATTACTCATGGGTGGAGGTGATGGTGCGAGTGGCGGTGGTGGCGATAGTGGCAGTGGAGGCGATGGCAGAAGTGAAGGTTGAGGCAATGGCAGGAGTGAAGGTGGAGTCGATGTCAGCAGTGGGGGTAGAGTTGATATCAGTGGTGGAGGCAATGGCCTGAGTAGAGATGGAGGCGATGGCAGCAGTGGAGCCGATGGCCCGATTGGAGGTGTAGGCGATGGCAGCAGTGGGGGCGATGTCCTGAGTAGAGATGGAGGCGATGGCCTGAGTAGAGGTGGAGACGATGGCCTGAGTAGAGGTGGAGGCGATGGCCTGAGTAGAGGTAGAGGCGATGGCCTGAGTTGAGGTGGAGACGATGGCATGAGTAGAGGTGGAGGCGATGGCCTGAGTAGAGATGGAGGCGATGGCCTGAGTAGAGGTGGAGGCGATGGCCTGAGTGGAGGTGGAGGCGATGGCCTGAGTAGAGGTGGAGGCGATGGCCTGAGTGGAGGTGGAGGCGATGGCCTGAGTAGAGGTGGAGGCGATGGCCCGAGTGGAGGTGGAGAAGATGGCCCGAGTGGAGGTGGAGGCGATGGCCTGAGTGGAGGTGGAGGCGATGGAAGCAGTGGAGGTGGAGTTGATATCAGTGGGGGAGGCGATGGCCTGAGTAGAGATGGAGACGATGTCCTGAGTGGAGGTGGAGGCGATGGCCTGAGTAGAGGTGGAGGCGATGGCCTGAGTTGAGGTGGAGACGATGGCATGAGTAGAGGTGGAGGCGATGGCCTGAGTAGAGATGGAGGCGATGGCCTGAGTAGAGGTGGAGGCGATGGCCTGAGTAGAGGTGGAGGCGATGGCCCGAGTGGAGGTAGAGGCGATTGCCTGAGTGGAGGTGGAGGCGATGGCCTGAGTAGAGGTGGAGGCGATGGCCTGAGTGGAGGTGGAGGCGATGGCCTGAGTAGAGGTGGAGGCGATGGCCCGAGTGGAGGTGGAGAAGATGGCCCGAGTGGAGGTGGAGGCGATGGCCTGAGTGGAGGTGGAGGCGATGGAAGCAGTGGAGGTGGAGTTGATATCAGTGGGGGAGGCGATGGCCTGAGTAGAGATGGAGACGATGGCCTGAGTGGAGGTGGAGGCGATGGCCTGAGTAAAGGTGGAGGCGATGGCCTGAGTAGAGGTGGAGGCGATGGCCCGAGTGGAGGTGGAGGCGATGGCCCGAGTGGAGGTGGAGGCGATGGCCCGAGTGGAGGTGGAGGCGATGGAAGCATTGGAGGTGGAGTTGATATCAGTGGGGGAGGCGATGGCCTGAGTAGAGATGGAGGCGATGGCCTGAGTGGAGGTGGAGGCGATGGCAGCGGGGGAGGCGATGGCAGCGGTGGAGGCGATGGCCCGAGTAGAGATGGAGGCAATGGCCCGAGTGGAGGTGGAGGCGATGGCCCCAGTGGGAGCGATGGCCTGAGTGGAGCTGGATTCTTCAGGTGAGGAGCACAGCTCTGCTTGGTGCCGGGGCTGTTTCCCCTCCCCTGCGCCCGCCGCTTTCGTCTCCGCGCCGCGGCCATACGAGCCCAGGGACTCGGTGCTCGGCCGAGACCTCCACCTTTCTTTCTCTGCAGCGCCCGGGAAATCTTCCTCCTTCCGGTCCTCATCCTCATTCTCATCGCTCTCTGCAAAAGTTACGAAAAACATCAACGGCGTCATTAGCTGAATCTCCCTGCTCCGTGTCTGTGAGTGCGTTGTGACCCTGGGGACAGACTTGCGAGTTTGTTTTTTACGTTTTTGAGCCAGGAGGCCAGGATTGGGAAAAACTTGGGCCACTTTTCATCCAGGCAACTGGAGAGCAGCACAGACTAAGTCTTACTTACCAAACATTTAAACTAACAACAGCATACTCTTTGGTATCTTTCGGTAAAATCACGTAGATAGAAAAATAACTAATAAAGTGAAACCTTGGATTGCGAGCATAATTCCTTCTGGAAACGTGCTCTTAATCCAAAGCACTCGTATATCAAAGCGAATTTCCCCCATAAGAAATAATGGAAACTCAGATGATTCGTTCCACAAACCAAAAATACCGTATTCATATAAAAAATATTAATACAAAATACCTTTTTATATTTTTATTATTTAATATAAAGTAATCAAATTTATTAATTACATTTAATCGTGGCTGGTGTGAGGGAGACGAGATAGAGGATGGTTATTGTGTAGGACGACTTTCACTTGCAGTACAGTTACTAAAGAACAGTCACTACACATGGACACAAAATAAAAAAATGCTTTACGCACACACACGTATTCACAACACTACAGTACTGTAGTAAACAGTATACACGTAGTCACAACACTATAGTACTGTAGTAAACAGTATACACGTGGTCACAACACTATAGTACCATAGTAAACAAGATAGGTTCGCACGGATGTTGACTATACGAGTGAGGCACACCGACTGAGACCGAGCATGGGAGACGATTACCCACAATCCCGCAGTATACACGTGGTCACAACACTATAGTACTATAGTAAACAGTATACACGTGGTCACAACACTATAGTACTGTAGTAAACAGTACACACGTGGTCACAACACTATAGTACTGTAGTAAACAGTATACACGTGGTCACAACACTATAGTACTATAGCAAATACAGTATACACGTGGTCACAACACTACAGTACTATAGTAAACAGTATACACGTGGTCACAACACTATAGTACTGTAGTAAACAGTATACACGTGGTCACACTATAGTACTATAGTAAACAGTACACACGTGGTCACAACACTATAGTACTGTAGTAAACAGTATACACGTGGTCACAACACTATAGTACTGTAGTAAACATTACACACGTGATCACAACACTATAGTACTGTAGTAAACATTACACACGTGGTCACAACACTATAGTACTGTAGCAAACAGTGTACACGTGGTCACAACACTATAGTACTATAGTAAACAGTACACACGTGGTCACACCACTATAGTACTGTAGTAAACAGTATACACGTGGTCACAACATTATAGTACTATAGTAAACAGTATACACGTGGTCACAACACTATAGTACTATAGTAAACAGTATAGACGTGGTCACAACACTATAGTACTATAGTAAACAGTATACACGTGGTCACAACACTATAGTACTGTAGTAAACAGTATACACGTGGTCCCAACACTATAGTACTATAGTAAACAGTATACACGTGGTCCCAACACTATAGTACTATAGTAAACAGTATACACGTGGTCACAACACTACAGTACTATAGTAAACAGTATACACTTGGTCACAACACTATAGTACTGTAGTAAACAGTATACACGTGGTCACAACACTATAGTACCATAGTAAACAGTATACACATGGTCACAACACTATAGTACTATAGGAAACAGTATACACGTGGTCACAACACTATAGTACTGTAGTAAACAGTATACACGTGGTCCCAACACTATAGTACTATAGTAAACAGTATACACGTGGTCACAACACTATAGTACTATAGTAAACAGTATACACGTGGTCACAACACTATAATACTATAGTAAACAGTATACACGTGGTCACAACAATATAGTACTGTAGTAAACAGTATACACGTGGTCCCAACACTATAGTACTATAGTAAACAGTATACACGTGGTCACAAGACTATAGTACTGTAGTATACAGTATACACGTGGTCACAACACTACAGTACTATAGTAAACAGTATGCACGTGGTCACAACACTATAGTACTGTAGTAAACAGTATAGACGTGGTCACAACACTATAGTACTATAGTAAACAGTATACACATGGTCACAACACTATAGTACTATAGGAAACAGTATACACGTGGTCACAACACTATAGTACTGTAGTAAACAGTATACACGTGGTCCCAACACTATAGTACTATAGTAAACAGTATACACGTGGTCACAACACTATAGTACTGTAGTATACAGTATACACGTGGTCACAACACTACAGTACTATAGTAAACAGTATGCACGTGGTCACAACACTATAGTACTGTAGTAAACAGTATAGACGTGGTCACAACACTATAGTACTATAGTAAACAGTATACACATGGTCACAACACTATAGTACTATAGTAAACAGTATACACGTGGTCACAACACTATAGTACTGTAGTAAACAGTATACACGTGGTCCCAACACTATAGTACTATAGTAAACAGTATACACGTGGTCACAACACTATAGTACTGTAGTATACAGTATACACGTGGTCACAACACTACAGTACTATAGTAAACAGTATGCACGTGGTCACAACACTATAGTACTGTAGTAAACAATATAGACGTGGTCACAACACTATAGTACTATAGTAAACAGTATACACATGGTCACAACACTATAGTACTATAGTAAACAGTATACACGTGGTCACAACACTATAGTACTGTAGTAAACAGTATACACGTGGTCACAACACTATAGTACTATAGTAAACAGTATACACATGGTCACAACACTATAGTACTATAGGAAACAGTATACACGTGGTCACAACACTATAGTACTGTAGTAAACAGTATACACGTGGTCCCAACACTATAGTAATGTAGTAAACATTACACACGTGGTCACAACACTATAGTACTGTAGTAAACAGTGTACACGTGGTCACAACACTATAGTACTATAGTAAACAGTAAACACGTGGTCACAACACTATAGTACTATAGTAAACAGTATACACGTGGTCACAACACTATAGTACTGTAGTAAACAATATACACGTGGTCACAACACTATAGTACTATAGTAAACAGTATACACGTGGTCACAACACTATAGTACTGTAGTAAACAGTATAGACGTGGTCACAACACTATAGTACTGTAGTAAACAGTATACACGTGGTCACAACACTATAGTACTGTAGTAAACAGTATACACGTGGTCACAACACTATAGTACTGTAGTAAACAGTATAGACGTGGTCACAACACTATAGTACTGTAGTAAACAGTATACACGTGGTCACAACACTATAGTACTGTAGTAAACAGTATACACGTGGTCACACTATAGTACTATAGTAAACAGTATACACGTGGTCACAACACTATAGTACTGTAGTAAACAGTATACACGTGGTCACAACACTATAGTACTGTAGTAAACATTACACACGTGATCACAACACTATAGTACTGTGGTAAACATTACACACGTGGTCACAACACTATAGTACTGTAGCAAACAGTGTACACGTGGTCACAACACTATAGTACTATAGTAAACAGTACACACGTGGTCACACCACTATAGAACTGTAGTAAACAGTATACACGTGGTCACAACATTATAGTACTATAGTAAACAGTATACACGTGGTCACAACACTATAGTACTATAGTAAACAGTATAGACGTGGTCAACAAAACTATAGTACTATAGTAAACAGTATACACGTGGTCACAACACTATAGTACTGTAGTAAACAGTATACACGTGGTCCCAACAATATAGTACTATAGTAAACAGTATACACGTGGTCACAACACTATAGTACTGTAGTAAACAGTATACACGTGGTCCCAACACTATAGTACTATAGTAAACAGTATACACGTGGTCACAACTCTACAGTAGTATAGTAAACAGTATACACTTGGTCTCAACACTATAGTACTGTAGTAAACAGTATGCACGTGGTCACAACACTATAGTACTGTAGTAAACAGTATACACGTGGTCCCAACACTATAGTACTATAGTAAACAGTATACACGTGGTCACAACACTATAGTACTGTAGTATACAGTATACACGTGGTCACAACACTACAGTACTATAGTAAACAGTATGCACGTGGTCACAACACTATAGTACTGTAGTAAACAGTATAGACGTGGTCACAACACTATAGTACTGTAGTAAACAGTATACACGTGGTCCCAACACTATAGTACTATAGTAAACAGTATACACGTGGTCACAACACTATAGTACTGTAGTAAACAGTATACACGTGGTCCCAACACTATAGTACTATAGTAAACAGTATACACGTGGTCAAAACACTATAGTACTATAGTAAACAGTATACACGTGGTCACAACACTATAGTACTATATTAAACAGTATACACGTGGTCACAACACCATAGTACTGTAGTAAACAGTATACACGTGGTCACAACACAAGCAATCGTCTTCAGGTGAAATAATACAGCAGGCGGACTGCTGAGACAGGAAGAAATGTAGCGAGAGAGCTACTGCAACCAAAGGTTACACTATATACGTTTGTGGTGGGATTTGCAAGTAAATGTAAGATCGCAGAGCAAGCATACCCCGGCTAATCCCTCGGCTACTCCGAGGGGGAGTGGGAGCGGAGGGGCTGCCGTAACGGGCGAGATAGTGGGGGTGAAATTTACAGAGGGTACAAGCTGATAGAAAGAGGATCAAACTCAGCAAACTTAGAAATGTAATGCAACTCATTGAGTCGGCCAACACAACAAATAATACTTTGCCTGGTTGATCACCGTCCTTCTCTGCTTGTGTGTCTCCCTGTGTGTGGGGAGCGGTGGTGCAGCTGTTAGCGCTACGCTGCGCTATGAACCTGGCGACCCGGGTTCGATTCCCGCTCACGGCCAACACCAGTGACGATTATCTGAACCGGTCCCGGGCCTCCCCTAGGTCGACTCAGCCTCAAATGAGTACCTGGTGCGGTGTGTAAACATCGCCACTAGGGAGACAAAGGCGGTCGGGCGTGGTGCTGGCCACCCACCCCCTCGTGTACTGTTCCGGCCTTCACAGGTGCTCGCTAACAGCACTTGCCCCTACAGTCTGTTCAGGCTATACGGGGGATCTTTGTGTCTCCCTGTCTGTGTTTGGTCTCTCTCTCTCAAATTTAGTTTCACCTGATGACGACTGCTTGAGTTGCAATCGAAACGTCGTATTCTATTATTTTGTTTATTTTTTCTACGTGACTTTACCGAAAGACCATTGAGTAACAACAGTGTTTTTACGAATCACAGCTAAGAGACAAACAACATTATATTTTCTATTAAACATAACATTTTAATAACATGTTAAAAAATACTTTAAATCTCATCACTGCTCCTCATACTCAATCCGTGATCAGTGCCGGATTATCCTCGGAACAAAATAATCATTAGCTGTGGGCCCCGCACTTTCAAGCGCCCCGCGCTAAATGATCTCACCCTATAAATCCCCGTTCAGTGATTCTGTACTTGCTCTATTACTATAGTAAAATTACAATTACTTTACTATGCAAGTTAAAAACTTCGTGCTTTATAATTGTGTTTTTTATTTATTCTGGGCACCTTTATAATATAAGCTACAGGACCCGCACGAGCTTAATCCGGCACTGTCCGGGATACTGTTCCAGTGCCCAACCAGGCTGTTGAAGACACCGTGAGTGGAGTTGAGGGGGATCGGTGGAGGTGTGAAGGGGGCGAGTGATGCCGACGGGCTGCGAGGGGGTCATCCGAGAGGGTGCCCAGTGGGGAGATGAAGCAATGAAATCGCTCCACGTGCAGGTGCTGGGTGGATTACTGCACAGCGGCATCGTGGGAGGTGGCGACGGGTCGTGGACGTCTCTACCCACTAGTGGATTGACCATGGCTGATGGTGGTGATGATGATGGATGTTGCTCACTCACTTGGCGACGTATGAAACGCCAGAGATGCACGGCGATGTGCAGGGTGTTCAGCAGCACGGTGGAGCTGATGGCCTCCTTGCAGCCGCTGTACAGTTGACCCACAGCGTGGAGCAGAGCAGGGAGCGCGCTGTCCACTATGGCCTGGCAGCTGCTGCTCAGCTCACCCATAGCCTGCAGGAGGGCAGGGAGCACGCTGTCCACAATGTCCTCACTGTGGCTACTGAACATCGGTCCCCAGGTGGCGACCCCTGCTGATGCAGAGACGTTCTTCACGAGTCCCGAGTAGTTGATCGTGGTGGTGGTGGTGTTGGAGGCGTTAATGTCCGAACCCCCACGCCGAGATCCTCCGAGGAGCTCCACCATCGGCTGCGTGAGCAGCAGAACCACAGTGAGGACAGCCGTGAAGATCGCCATGGTGGTGGTGGTGGCGAAGGTCTCTGAAGAACTCGAAGTGGAGGAGCAGCGTGGGGTGAGGTGGTTTCCTCTCCAGGAGCCGACTCCACTCTGACCTCTGCCGTGACGTCACCGGGCCATGACGTCACCGTGACGTCAGAGGTTTCCACGGCTCTTACGTCATTATAGCATTTGGAACGTGGCTGTGCAATGGAACATCAACACGTGATGCACTACAACACTGTATTGTTTATAGAATTGTAATACAATACTAATTATTCACATCTGAGACAGAACATCGGCAGAGGAGGGAGCCTCACTCCTCACTTCTCCCAACCAGCTTAAAAGTCGCTACGAATCTTAACAGCGTTCATTGAAGCTCTGTGGATGTGTAGGCCTTACTTTAACATATATTTCTGTGACCAGTCACAAGCTAATCCCTTAGCTATTTCAATGCTAAATTCGCCTAGTTATTTCAATGCTAAATTCTCCTGTTTTGATTTGTACTAAGTGCCTCGGTGAATGTGTATGCTCTGACTTCAACGTAACTATTTCTGTAGCAGTTACAAGCGAGTCACTCAGCCATTTCAATGCTAAATTCTATGCTAATCCCATTGTCAAGGGGTGCCTCTGCGGATGTGTATGCCTTAACTTAGCTATTTCAATGCTAAATTCTATGCTAATTCCTTTTAACAATGGGGGCCTCTGCGGATGTGTATGCTTTAACTTTTAACATAGCTATTTCTGTGACCAGTCACAAGCTAATCATTCAGCCATTTCAATGCTAAATTTTATGCTAATTCCTTCGTCAAGGCTCTTTGTTCCTCTCACACAGCTTAAAAGCCGTGATCTGAACGTGGCTCTTTCACTCCAGCGCTGTCCTACCAGACAGTCTCGCCCCCTTCACCTGATGAAGGCCGCTTGTGTTGTGGCCGAAACGTCGTGAGAATATTATTGTGTTATTTTATTTTATAAATTTATTATTTTATTCTCATTCTACGTGACTTTACCGAAAGAACCAAAGAAGATGTAGGTTTTTACTTTAACATAGCCATTTCCGTGACCAGTCACAAGCTAATCCCTCAGCTATTTGCACAAGCTAATCCCTTAGCTATTTCAATGCTAAATTACTAGTTGCCTCTGTGGATGTGTAGGTTTTGACTTTAACATAGCCATTCCTGTGACCAGTCACAAGCTAATCCCTTAGCTATTTCAATGCTAAATTACTAGTTGCCTCTGTGGATGTGTCGGTTTTGACTTTAACATAGCCAATTCCGTGACCAGTCACAAGCTAATCCCTCAGCTATTGATATGTAAACCCCTTTGTCAAGGTGCCTTACTTCTCCCAACCAGCTTAAAAGTCGCTACGAATCTTAACATCGTTAATTGAAGCTCTGTCGTCCCGACAGTACTGTACCTTTCACCTAAAGACGGCCGCTTGCGTTGTGGCCAAAACGTCGTGAGAATTTTATTGTGTTTTTTATTATTTTATTCTCATTCTACGTGACTTTACCGAAAGAACCAAAGAAAATAAAATAATAAAGATATAAAACAATAAAATTCCCCAAATCAAAATTCATATACTGTTGATTTATTCACTCCATCTCCGCAGTGGACACTGCCGGTTGTGTTCCTTCCTTAGCTCCCATTCCCACGTTAGTCTCGACCACCGGCCGTCATCACTTCAAGTTGTGTGTCCTGCCTCACCCCACCTTTCTAAACTAAAATTACGTCCTTAATTATATGAAGTCATATGAAGTCCAATTGACGTGTCCGTCTTCCAGTATCAGTGTAATTCTTAGGATGTGCATCATCTCTACGCTTCCTTGTGCATTTCTAAACATTGGTTCTATTTTCCGTTTGTGATGCATCTGTTTGAAAAAAACGTTCTTCTTAAGGCATATGGCTCAGTTACGTTTCATTATTAAGTTAAGATAACAATAAGCACTTTGTTCTGCCCTGATACACCTCTCTTAATCATTTTCATCCGTCTTCCCCTTCAACAACCGCCCTACGTGTAGATGCACTTCTGTGTTTTCAAGGCTGTGTCCCTGTTCTTTTTGCGTTCAGTTTGTTATTCCCCCGCACCTCCAGTAAAGCATGGTTGGCTGCGTACGGTGCGAAAGAAGTTCACCATGCAAACATACGCTGCGTTGAAAAATGATTCTACTGACTGCAGACCAATCCTGGACAGATTTCTCAATACGAGTGCAATATCGAGGGTACAGATCAATACCAACTGAACACAGATGCTAATTCATGGACGTGTGGCAACTCTAGCCATGCCCATGCAAACATACACAACATCTTGACCATGAATCGCCTATGCGGCAGATTAAATGTCAAGCATTATACATTGAATTCCGATCTACTTTTGTTCGTTTTGATTTATTTTGGCGCAGTTTCAAGTAAGTATTTTTAATAGAATTATTATATTGCCATTTACTGTATAATTGTGATAATAGACCAAGCACTGAGACATTGCCCAGGGTTGGTCTACAATCGAAAAGGTGGCAACCCCATAGCACACCCTCATGTGTTCCAGTGTTAACACATCGTATGTTTGTATCTTGAAATTCTTTCGCACCGTACGTAGCCCACCGCTCCCCCCACCACACACGTGCACAGCAGCTCCAGAGAGCGACTTTTGGGTCAGAGGTAGCCGCATTGTACTGGGGCCGTTCATAAATGAGGGGGGGGGGGGGTGAGAAATGTGACGTCACATCAAAATGCGCAACTTTAAATAAATATAGACAACACGTTCTACGTAATTAAATAGACTTTTTAATAAATATTTTCTCCTACAACATCAGAGTGCAGCGCCACATTAAATAAGCACCACGATGACAATAGTTTAAAGCGATATGAAGCATGTTTTATTTTGGGGGGGGGGCACAGCTTTGTACCGTCATATTTGAGGGGGGGCTCTGACTCTTTGTGACGCCGCGTGACGATGGGAGGGGGGGTCAAAAATCGTCTAAAATCGCGTGACGTCATTTATGGACGGCCCCCACAGCGTGAAATAGTGCAACAAACCGAACCCGCGTACAGCGAGGGAAGCCCTGGCTGGTTTATCATTCATTAATCTCCAGTTCAGTCACAAACGAATCTCTTAGAGCCGAAGGCGCGATTCAGTATCACGTTGGCATGTCGTGTCAACCCGTACGGGGTTACCCCGTATTGGTGTACAGGGAGATTGAGTTCTCAGGTCCATACGGCTTACTAGAGCCGTTTCAAAACGGGCAAAACAATGTTTTGTGTTTCTCCCCTTGTGATGGGATTTTGTAGGATGAACGTTGAGATTTGTAAGGGGCACGGGGTGACCAATAAGGTCTGAATTGGTCTGTAATAAGAGAGGCAATGGTTATGGGGTGACAGGTGTGCGTTGGCACTGCGTGCCACGTCGCGTTGTCATACAGCTGACACTCCGATGAGCAATGATTCGGCGACGCACGGTGCCAAAGGGGCCGTCCATAAATGACGTCACGCAACTTCTGACGATTTTTGACCCCACCCCCCCATTGTCACACGGTGTCACAAAAAGTCAGACCCCCCCCTCAAATATGACGTCACAAAGCTCTGGCCCCCCTCCCACCAAATAAAACATGCTTCAAATCGCTTTAAACTATTGTCATTGTTGTGCGTATTTAATGTGGCGCTGCACTCTGATGTTGTAGGAGAAAACATTTATTAAAAAGTATATTTAATTAAGTAGAACGTGTCGTCTATATTTACTTAAAGTTGCGCATTTTGATGTGACGTCACATTTCTCACCCCCCCCCTCGTCACACATCGTCACAAATGTCTGATCGCCCCCCCCCCAGGTGCGTGACGTCATTTATGGACGGCCCCAAAGACGTTCAACATTCGTGCGTATCCGCCGTGATGTGGGGCGAAGTAATATTCTAATCTTATTATCCGCGATGCCTGCAGGATTAGCTTTTTTCTTCTTCGTCTTCCAAAGCAGATTATTAATGAGAATATTGATGGAATTTCCCCCAGTGCATGTTGGCTGGGGAAGGGCTGTTTAAGACCCGCGGTGAACCCGCTCATCTCCACGTATCGGCATGAAATGATAAAATCGCAGATTTTCGGAAGCGCGTTCGTTTCAAGTGGATGCTTGTTGTCAACACCGCCATATTGACAGCACTCGCAATCATCCCATACTCAATTGAAACTCTTCTTAAGTAATTGCTTATTGTGTTTAGTTCCTTGTCCTTATCTCATACCTCCGATTAGCACGGTGGGCTACGTACGGTGCGAAAGAATTTCAAGATACAAACATACGATGTGTTAACACTGGAACACATGAGGGTGTGCTATGGGGTTGCCACCTTTTCGATTGTAGACCAACCCTGGGCAATGTCTCAGTGCTTGGTCTATTATCATAATTATACAGTAAATGACAATACAATAATTGTATAAAAAATACTTACTTGAAACTGCTCCAAAATCAATCAAAACGAACAAAAGTAGATCGGAATTCAATGTAAAATGCTTGACATTTAATCTGCCGCATAGGCGATTCATGGTCAAGATGTTGTGTATGTTTGTATGGGCATGGCTAGAGTTGCCAACCGTCCGAGAAATAGCATCTGTGTTCAGGTCGTATTGATCTGTACCCTCGATATTGCACTCGTATTGAGAAATCTGTCCAGGTTTGGTCTGCTATCAGTAGAATCATTTTTCAACGCAGCGTATGTTTGCATGGTGAACTTCTTTCGCACCGTACGCTGCCAACCATGCTTTAATGGAGGTGCGGGGGAATGACAAACTGAACGCAAAAAGAACAGGGACACAGCCTTGAAAACACAGAAGTGCATTTGCACGTAGGGCGGTTGTTGAAGGGGAAGAGGGATGAAAATGATTAAGAGAGGCGTATCAGGGCAGAGCAAAGTGCTTATTATTATCTTAACTTAATAATGAAACGTAACTGAGCCATATGCCTTAAGCAGAACGTTTTTTTCAAACAGATGCATCACAAACAGAAAATATAACCAATGTTTAGAAATGCACAAGGAAGCGTAGAGATGATGCGCATCCTAAGAACACCACTGATACTGGAAGACGGACACGTCAATTGGACTTCATATGCAAATTAAGGACGTAATTTTAGTTTAGAAAGGTGGGGTGAGGCAGTACACACAACTTGAAGTGATGACGGCCGGTGGTCGAGACTAACGTGGGAATGGGAGCTAAGGAAGGAACACAACCGGCAGTGTCCACTGCGGATATGGAGTGAATAAATCAACAGTATATGAATTTTGATTTGGATAATTTTATTGTTTTATATCTTTATTATTTTATTTTCTTTGGTTCTTTCGGTAAAGTCACGTAGAATGAGAATAAAATAATAAAATGACACGATAAAATTCTCACGACGTTTTGGCCACAACGCAAGCGGCCGTCTTTAGGTGAAAGGTAACTGTCGGGACGACAGAGCTTCAATTAACGATGTTAAGATTCGTAGAGACTTTTAAGCTGGTTGGGATAAGTGAAGCACCTTGACAAAGGGGTTTACATATCAATAGCTGAGGGATTAGCTTGTGACTGGTCACGGAATTGGCTATGTTAAAGTCAAAACCTACACATCCACAGAGGCAACTAGTAATTTAGCATTGAAATAGCTAAGGGATTAGCTTGTGACTGGTCACAGGAATGGCTATGTTAAAGTCAAAACCTACACATCCACAGAGGCAACTAGTAATTTAGCATTGAAATAGCTAAGGGATTGGTTTGTGCAAATAGCTGAGGGATTATCTTTATTATTTTATTGTTTCCCTTCTACGTGACTTTACCGAAAGAACCAAGAATATAGTATATGAATTAGATCATTTATTTATTTTGCTAACTTTACAATTAATCGTACATTTTAATTGTACTAGTTTAATGTCTTCAGGTTTAGTTTCTAATTCTCTAGGATAAAACAAGTTATTTTGTCAAAAAGAATGACGTTAATTGGCGCATACATTGAAAGTGCAATTTTAAATGAACCGTGTCAGTCTTCAAATACTGTTCTGGTTATTCCCACCTTGTTGGTGTCCCTATTGTCTCCTGCACCCACTAACAACGGAGTTATTGTTGGGATGGAGAGAAGCACAGCCAGCAGCCAGCCAAGAAACTCGAGACATAGAATATATTAATAGCAGCATGACTTACACTGCTACAGCAGCGAGGTGGTCATGTAACTATTTACATTCTCTGTGTCGCAAACATTAAATGGCAACTAATCTTTCCGTGGTACGCTTGTCCCCACGATTTGAGGACCAATTCCTTAGCGAAGGATTTACTACCAATTGAAGGATGATACAAGTGAAATGTGAAGTGGTAAGATTGATCTTAGATCATTGCAAGCCAATCCCAGATTCTGAGTGCGGAGTGACTCGGCAGGGCCGACGGCGTGAGCCTGGCACCTTGGGAGTTGTCATGGTCAGGGAGCAATGAGGCCGCGTTACCGGTTGTCTTAGTTTTGGGGAATTCTGTCTCCAGAACTCTGATCCACAGTAACGATGAAACAAACACAATGTAGAAAAAAGAACAGTTGCAAATGTTGCAGGAAATTGAAAGGCATTTTATTACAAAAATCATTACCATTCACACAAACAGTATAGTATTATAGTAGTTCGAAAATTAGACTGTAGAAAATAGTCATGTGTAATGATGAAAAATACTTGAATATAACATTTATCATTATCTTATTAGAATATATGAACGTGTAATGGCAAATTAAAACGATGCGATACGATTTGACAATCCTTTACAGCGATACACTTAATCCAGTGAAGTTGAATGTGAACGCTGAAACACGTAAATATTACTGAACATATCGTGAATAGAAAAAAACTGATTTAACAAAATATCCATGCAATTAAAACATCAATGAAGCAGGTTGCTGGAATGGATGCTCCAGGCGCCACTCTACGCGTGAGTGGTGCCAGTGGACTGAGAGGCCGTGCCAGGAGTCGCTGTTGCTGGCTGCTCAATGACCACCACCCTCTCGGCCGCTGCAGGGAGGGCGCGGCGCTGAGCCTTGAACTTCAGCTTCCCGTCTTCAGTCAAGCAGCAGCTCACGCTCTGCGGGTCCACGTCCCTGGGCAGCTGCGTCTCCCTGTGGAACTCCTGGCAGCTGTGACTGTAGCTGCCGATGCTGACTTCTCCGCTCTTCACCTCGCGCCGTCCGGCCACCGCCAGCTTGTCTCCAGACACCTTCACGGCCAGGTCCTGTGGGGAGAAGTCCTGCACGTCCAGGGACGCGACAAACCCGCCTCCCTGCTCCTGTGGATCTTAATCTGGAACCCACTGCTCACGGCCGGCTGCTGCAGCAGTGCATCTCCGAGGCTGCCCGGAGCCCGCGTGTGGCTGCTGAGCTGATCGACTCCACGGAAGATTCTCTCCATCCTCTCGATCTCGCTCCTCATGTCTCGCTGCAGCTGCTGGAAAATACTTTCACCGCGGGGGTTCCAGACCGGCCAGCCTGGCCAGACGCTCCTCTCCATCACGTGCATCGCAGGGAAGTAAACACTGAGGGCCATGCTTGTTGATGTGCTTCACAGTGAGGCTCGCTTCAGTTGTGAGCGCTGCTCCCTCCTCCGCCGATGTTCTGCCAGTGCAGCTACAGGAGCTGCTTTTATAGCCCTGGCAGTAGCTATGAGCAGATGCCAGGGGGAGCCAGAAGCGTCCAGAATGACGCAGCTGCTCCCAGGGCTTCCCTCATCCACAGCAAATAGCAGTGACTCATACCTGGGGTTCAGCTGTGTGACGCCTTCTCTAAACTAAAAATGATATTTCCATTGGAAACAAGCAGGCAAGACACAACTTTAATACACTATAGTACACCAGGACAGTGATATTTTGAAATGTACATATTGTCAATGAGAAAACGTGGTGTGCATTTGTGTCATTCCTTCACGTAAAGTCCTGGTCACAAAAGCAAAGTTTATGGGGAATAATAATACCCATTTTATATAGTTTTGAGGCATAAGCAATTAGAAAATAACACTTACTACCCAGGAACAAAAATCGTGTTACATAGTGAATTATCAGTGCAGAGCGAATTCCATGGCAGTAAACTGCTCACAGACTGCAGCCCGAGACACGAGTCACGCTCTTGGGAGCAGCTGCGTCATTCTGGATTCTTCTGGCTGCCCCTGGCATCTGCTCGTAGCTACTGCCAGGGCTATAAAAGCAGCTCCTGTAGCTGCACTGGCAGAACATCGGAAGAGCAGGGAGCAGCGCTAACAGCTGAAGCGAGCCTCACTGTGAAGCACATCAACATGGAAGCATGAGATGTCCTTAATTAACGCTAAGACACATTAATCAAAAACGCTAAAACACCTATTAGCAACATCAGTAAGGATGAGCGCTTTGAGCTTCCTCAATTAAAAAAAATAGAGGACATCGTCATCCTCTCAGCCGACAAGGGCAATGTCACTGTCATCATGGAAAAAAAAACACATACAATAACAAAATTCAGGACCTACTGAATGATTGTAGCTATACCAAAGTCAATAGAGATCCCACCAACCGCCTTGTTACAAAAACCAACAATATCATCACTGATTCAACATCTTTAATCGAACCAACCAAGCGGCTTTCCTTAAAACCCTCTGCTGCTAGACCACACAGATTTTATGGCTTACCAAAAATCCATAAAGAAGATACACCACTTCGTTCTATCATCTTCATCATTAACTCACCCACCCACAAACTGGCCCGATTTCTGTCTGAGACCTTACAACCATTCACTGGTAAGACCACCTCAGCTGTACTTAAATCAGCTCACTTGGTATCGTTAATTAAGGACATCTCACTATCTCCAGGTGATTTGCTTGTCACTTTCGATCTAGTATCGTTGTTTACCAAAGTTCCTGTGCCTGACACCATTACAATCATTGAAAAATGTTTTGAGACGGATGCCATCCAGGCATCCACCCTACGGCTTTGTCTAAGAGGTACATAGATGACACGTTCGTCATCTGGCCACATGGCCTACCAGCTCTGGGCCAATTCTTCAACCACATCAATTCCATACACCCAGCCATCAGATTTACCATGGAGGTGGAAAAAGATGGAAAGCTACCCTTTTTGGATATCTTAATTAAAAGGAGACCTGGCGGTTCAATGAGCCACTCTGTCTACAGGAAAGCTACCCATACAGATGCTTACTTGAAACCGGATTCCCACCACCATCCATCCCAGAAGAACTCCCTCATCAAGACTCTATACCATGGAGCCCAATGCATTCCGACCAGGAACACACTACCAGTGAACTCAAACACGTACACCAGGCTCTCAGGGCTAATGGTTACTCCGACTACACAATCCGCAAAGCCATCACTCCAGTTATGAAGAAGGATCCTCTTGTGGAGCCACTCAAAACCATCACCTTACCCTACATTGCAGGGGTCACTAAAACGATCTACAAAATCCTGAATAAACACAAGATCCAGGTCCGATTCAACACAGTACATAAAATCCGTGATCTGGTTCCATCTGTAAAAGATGCTGTTCCAGACATACAGTACCCGGGTGTTTACAAACTAAAGTGCCTCTGTGGTAGTAGCTACATTGGAGAAACCAAACGACATATCTCGGACCGCATCCGCGAACATAAAGCAGACTTGAAACACATTAGAACGAACTCCTCCGCCGTGGCAGATCACTGTTATAATTCAGTGGGCTCACATGACATTGACTTCTCAAAGACGGAGGTTCTGTGCAAGCCAACCGGCTACCATGAGAGATTCGTTCATGAGGCTATCCACATATACAAGCACAGAGACAATTTCAACCGAGAAGATGGATTCTGGCTTAGTAACCATTGGAAAGATGTTTTAAACCATTGCGGTTCTTAATTAATAATTTTATGGTGATCTTCAGACGGCAGCTCTTTCACTGGCATTGACTCTTAATACTTCTCACACCACGGTTAATGGTATGGTTTATAACATGATTATAACAGCGCCTCGCAGCTGTTTCTCTCCTCCCTCTGTTCCGACCATGGATGGACACATCAGTCTGAACGGGGCTGGTAGCTGTCCGTGGTGCTGATGTGGAGGGTAAGAATCCACCCATTTTTTCGCCATATAGCATCGTGATATATAACGACTTATTGTTGGTAGCTCAGCTGATTGGAGAATATATAGAGTTTATTGTTAACATTGAGGTAGTTTATATTTTAGTTTTTTTCATCTGTTTACTATATGGTATTCATTATATAGTGTAGTGCATACCCAGTTGCTGTTATGAGCTCTGCTTATTGAAGAATATATTGAGTACATTTATTATATTGATGTAATTTGGACTCAGGTTTTTTCACATCGGTTTACTGTATGATATTTGAGTTGTTGCATCCCCCTTTTTGCATCCTTGTACGAGGTGCCTCGGTGGATGTGTAGGCTTTGACTTTAACATAGCTATTTCGTTGACCAGTCACAAGCTAATCCCTCAGCTATTCAATGCTAAAATCTCTTGTTTGATTTGTACTAGGTGCCTCTGTTGATGTGTAGGCTTTGAATTTAACATATCTATTTTTGTGACCAGTCACAAGCTAAATCCGTCAGCTATTTCAATGATAAATTCTCCTGTTTGATATGTTAACCCCTTTGTCAAGGTGCCTCTCTTCTCTCAACCAACTTAAAAGACGCTACGAATCTTAGCAGCGTTCATTGGAGCTCTGTCGTCCCGACAGTCACAAGCTAATCCCTCAGCTATTCAATGCTAAATTCTCCCGTTTGATTTGTACTAGGTGCCTCTGTGGATGTGTAGGCTTTGACTTTAACATAGCTATTTCTGTGACCAGTCACAAGCTAAATCCATCAGCTATTTCAATGATAAATTCTCCTGTTTGATATGTTCACCCCTTTGTCAAGGTGCCTCTCTTCTCTCAACCAGCTTAAAAGACGCTACGAATCTTAGCAGCGTTCATTGGAGCTCTGTCGTTCCGACAGTTTTTTGTTCCTTCACCTGAAGAAGGCCAATTGTGTAGTGGCCAAAACGTCGTGAGAATTTAATTGTTATATTTTATTATTTTATTCTCATTCTACGTGATTTTACTGAAAGAACCAAATAAGATGAATCCTTGCAGTCACGAAAGCTTCAAATCGAAAAATGTCCTTAATTAACGCTAAGACACATATTAATCAAAAACGCTAAGACACCTATTAGCAACATCAGTAAGTATGTGCGCTTTGAGCTTTCTCAATTAAAAAATGGAGAGGGCATCGTCATCTTCTCAGCCGACAAGGGCAATGTCACTGTCATCATGGAAAAAAAACCATACAATAACAAAATTCAGGATCTACTGAATGATGGTAGCTGTACCAAAATCAATAGAGATCCAACCAACTGCCTTGTTACAAAAACCAACAATATCATCACTGATTCAACATCTTTAATCGAACCAACCAAGCAGCTTTCCTTAAAACCCTCTGCTGTTAGACCACCCAGATTTTATGGCTTACCAAAAATTCATAAAGAAGATACACCTCTTCATCCTTTCGTCTTCATCATTAACTCACCCACCTGCAAACTGGCCCCATTTCTGTATCAGACCTTACAACCATTCACTGGTAAGACCACCTCAGCTGTACTTAAATCAGCTCACTTGGTATCGTTATTTAAGGACATCTCACCATTTCCAGGTGATTTGCTTGTCAGTTTCGATCTAGTATCGTTGTTTACCAAAGTTCCTGTGCCTGACACCATTGCAATCATTGAAGATTTGCTCCAAACTGGAATTGAATGCTGATGTACCGGCCCTGGTTAGACACTGCCTCACCAACACTTACTTCACCTGGAATGGAACATTCTATAAACAAGGTGAAGTTACCCCAATTGGTTCTCCCTTATCTCCAGTTATAGCCAATGTTTTCATGGAAAAATGTTTTGAGACAGATGCCATCCAGGCATCCACCCTACGGCTTTGTCTAAGAGGTACATAGATGACACGTTCGTCATCTGGCCACATGGCCTACCAGATCTGGGCCAATTTTTCAACCACATCAATTCCATACACCCAGCGATCAGATTCACGATGGAGATGGAAAAGGATGGCAAATTAACATTCTTGGATGTTTTAATCGTACAGAGACCAGATGGCTCAATGGTACACTATGTCTACAGGAAAGCCACCCATATGAATGCCTAACAAAACCTGACTCCCACCACCATCCATCCCAGAAGAATTCTCTCAACATAACTCTACACCATAGAGCTCGATGTATTTCCGACCATCACCGCCTAGCCAGTGAACTGGAACACGTACACCAAGGCCTCAAGATGAATGGATATTTAGACTACACAATCCGAAAAGCTATCACCCCAACCATTGGGAAGGAACCATCTGAGGACCCAATAAAAACCATCACCTTGCCATACATAGCAGGGGTCACCAAAAATATTTCCAAAATCATGAGCAAACACAAGATCCAGGTTCGATTCAACACAGTACATAACATTTGTGATCTGATCCCATCTGTGAAGGATGTGATCCCTGACATGCAATACCCCGACGTCTAAAAACTAAGCTGCGTCTGCGGCAGTAGTTACATTGGGGAAACTAAGTGACATGTCTCGGACCGTGTTCGTGAACATAAGGCAGATCTGAAACACGGTAGGACCAATACCTCAGCCATGGCTGATCATTGTTTTAATGCTGTGGGCATACACGAAATTGATTTTTCCAAGACGAAGTTACTCTGCAAACCCACTGCTTATCAGCAAAGATTCGTTAATGAAGCCGTCCAGATGGGTTAACACAGACACAATTTCAACAGACTTGGGTACAAACTGAGCAATCATTGGAAGGACGTTATTAACCAGTTTAAGTCATGACGGGCCATGATGTTCCCAGCCTACCACCTTCTGATATTAGTTGTTTTTTTCGGCTCTCTGATTTTTTACATTAACAGATGTCATTTCTCACTAACACAGCTACCTCGTGTGCCATCCTCGAGGCTGCTGCTTCAGGATCTCCCATTAACATGCTAATCTCTCACATTAACATAGCCACCTTGGCGCACTCGCCGTGAAGGAGTCTCGGCGATCTTGCATTGACATGCTAATTTCTGCCTGGCAGCCCTGTGATTGGTGGAAAGCCCACCACCGCCGCGGTCGCTACCCACCACTTGCATTGGCATTGGCTGCTGACATTTGGGCCACGCCCTTTTCAAACCTTTATACCTTTATAAGCAGTTGTTTTTAGCAGCTAACCCCACTTTTCCTGATGACGACCGCTCGTGTTGCGATTGAAACGTCGTGATATTTTTATTATGTTTTCTTATTTTTTCTCTCTACGTGACTTTACCTAAAGACCCAAACAATATGAATTCCTGCAGTCATGAAAGCTTTGAATCAAGGTTGATTAAATGTCAAGTATTGGAGATTTAATTCTGATACAATTATGTTAGTTTTTATTGATTTTGGCGCAGTTTCAAATAATTATTTTTATATCAGTATTTACGTAACTACACTCGTTTACATTCGGCTGTACTCAGCTCACCATTCCTTTGAACTAATAAAAAACTTCTGCTTAACAATTATTAAACATCCTCAGTTGTGTGTCATTAGGTTCAGTATACAAACTGGACTAACAACATTTGGTTTTATGCAACAAAAACTTTATTTCAAAATGTATTTTTTAAAAAGTGTACTGACGAAAGCAACAAATTAAACGTTCTAAATTATATTGTACGTGTACTGCATACAATGTTAACAGTAAGAGCTCAAAGCAGGAACGTACATGTACACCAGATAACTATATTCGTGTGTAAACAATAAATTGCTTACAATATTGTACTTAATGTTGCCCGGTGAAATGAAACATTCTAAATCTAATGAGTCGCATTGAAAATAACATCCTACAGGCTGTTAATATTACTGTTTAGATACGACACATTACATGTCTTTAACATTCTCATGAAGACAAATTACAAAATGCATGACATTGTATCACACTGAATTCCAGCACGAATACTGTTAAATAGTTAGACTACTGGAATGGATGCTCCAGGCACCACTCTACGCGTGAGTGGTGCCAGTGGACTGAGAGGCCGTGCCAGGAGTCGCTGTCGCTGGCTGCTCAATGACCACCACCCTCTCGGCCGCTGCAGGGAGGGCGCGGCGCTGAGCCTTGAACTTCAGCTTCCCGTCTTCAGTCAAGCAGCAGCTCACGCTCTGCGGGTCCACGTCCCTGGGCAGCTGCGTCTCCCTGTGGAACTCCTGGCAGCTGTGGCTGTAGCTGCCGCTGCTGACTTCTCCGCTCTTCACCTCGCGCCGTCCGGCCACCACCAGCTTGTCTCCAGACACCTTCACGGCCAGGTCCTGTGGGGAGAAGTCCTGCACGTCCAGGGACGCGACAAACCCGCCTCCCTGCTCCTGTGGATCTTCAATCTGGAACCCACTGCTCACGGCCGGCTGCTGCAGCAGTGCGTCTCCGTGGCTGCCCGGGGCCCGCGTGTGGCTGCTGAGCTGATCGACTCCACGGAAGATTCTCTCCATCCTCTCGATCTCGCTCCTCATGTCTCGCTGCAGCTGCTGGAAGAGACTTTCACCGCGGGGGTTCCAGACCGGCCAGCCTGGACGTGCAGGACTTCTCCCCACAGGACCTGGCCGTGAAGGTGTCTGGAGACAAGCTGGTGGTGGCCGGACGGCGCGAGGTGAAGAGCGGAGAAGTCAGCAGCGGCAGCTACAGCCACAGCTGCCAGGAGTTCCACAGGGAGACGCAGCTGCCCAGGGACGTGGACCCGCAGAGCGTGAGCTGCTGCTTGACTGAAGACGGGAAGCTGAAGTTCAAGGCTCAGCGCCGCGCCCTCCCTGCAGCGGCCGAGAGGGTGGTGGTCATTGAGCAGCCAGCGACAGCGACTCCTGGCACGGCCTCTCAGTCCACTGGCACCACTCACGCGTAGAGTGGTGCCTGGAGCATCCATTCCAGTAGTCTAACTATTTAACAGTATTCGTGCTGGAATTCAGTGTGATACAATGTCATGCATTTTGTAATTTGTCTTCATGAGAATGTTAAAGACATGTAATGTGTCGTATCTAAACAGTAATATTAACAGCCTGTAGGATGTTATTTTCAATGCGACTCATTAGATTTAGAATTCATTTCAACGGGCAACATTAAGTACAATATTGTAAGCAATTTATTGTTTACACACGAATATAGTTATTTGGTGAACATGTACGTTCCTGCTTTGAGCTCTTACTGTTAACATTGTATGCAGTACACGTACAATATAATTTAGAACGTCAAATTTGTTGCTTTCGTCAGTACACTTTTTTTTAAATACATTTTGAAATAAAGTTTTTGTTGCATAAAACCAAATGTTGTTAGTCCAGTTTGTATACTGAACCTAATGACACACAACTGAGGATGTTTAATAATTGTTAAGCAGAAGTTTTTTATTAGTTCAAAGGAATGGTGAGCTGAGTACAGCCGAATGGAAATGAGTGTAGTTACGTAAATACTGATATAAAAATAATTATTATAAACTGCACCAAAATCAATAAAAACGAACATAATTGTATCAGAATTAAATCTCCAATACTTGCCATTTAATCAACCTTGACTTAAAGCGTTCATGTCTGCAGGAATTCATATTGTTTGGGTCTTTCGGTAAAGTCACGTAGAGAGAAAAAATAACCAAAAAAATAATAAAAATTTCACGACGTTTCAATCGCAACATGAGCGGTCGTCATCAGGAAAAGTGGGGTTAGCTGCTAAAGACAACTGCTTATAAAGCTTTGAAAAGGGCATAGCCCAAATGTCAGCAGCCAATGCCATTGCAAGTGGTGGGTAGCGACCGCGGCGGTGGTGGGCTTTCCACCAATCACAGGGCTGCCAGGCAGAAATTAGCATGTCAATGCAAGATCGCCGAGACTCCTTCACGGCGAGTGCGCCAAGGTGGCTATGTTAATGTGAGAGATTAGTATGTTAATGGGAGATCCTGAAGCAGCAGCCTCGAGGATGGCACACGAGGTAGCTGTGTTAGTGAGAAATGACATCTGTTAATGTAAAAAACTCAGAGAGCCGAAAAAAACAACTAATATTGGAAGGTGGTAGGCTGGGAACATAATGGCCCGTTATGACTTAAACTGGTTAACAATGTCCTTCCAATGATTGCTCAGTTTGTACCCATCTTCTCGGTTGAAATTGTGTCTGTGTTTACACATCTGCATTGCTTCATGAACGAATCTTTGCTGATAGGCAGTGGGTTTGCAGAGTACCTTCGTCTTGGAAAAATCAATTTCGTGTATGCCCACAGCATTAAAACAATGATCAGCCACGGCTGAGGTATTGGTCCTACCGTGTTTCAGATCTGGCTTATGTTCACGAACATAGTCCGAAACATGTCACTTAATTTCCCCAATGTAACTACTGCCGCAGACACAGCTTAGTTTTTAGACGCCGGGGTATTGCATGTCAGGGATCACATCCTTCACAGATGGGATCAGATCACAAATTGTATGTACTGTGTTGAATCGAACCTGGATCTTGTGTTTCCTCATGAGTTTAGAAATATTTTGGTGACCCCTGCTATATATGGCAAGGTGATGGTTTTGATTGGTTACTGAGATGGTTCTTTCCCAACAGTTGGGGTGATAGCTTTTTGGATTGTGTATTCTGAATATCCATTCATTTTGAGGGCTTGGTGTACGTGTTCCAGTTCACTGGCTAGGTGGTGATGGTCGGAAATACATCGAGCTCTATGGTGTAGAGTTTTGATGAGAGAATTCTTCTGGGATGGATGGTGGTGGGAGTCAGGTTTTGTTAGGCATTCGTATGGGTGGCTTTCCTGTAGACAGATTGTCCCATTGAGCCATCTGGTCTCTGTACGATGAAAACATCCAAGAATGGTAATTTGCCATCCTTTTCCACCTCCATGGTGAATTTGATCGCTGGGTGTATGGAATTGATGTGGTTGAAGAATTGGCCCAAAGCTGGTAGGCCATGTGGCCAGATGAGGAACGTGTCATCTATGTACCTCTTAGACAAGGACGTAGGGTGGATGCCTGGATGGCATCTGTCTCAAAATATGTTTCCATTAAAAATTGGCTTCAACTGGAGATAAGGGCGAACCCATTGGGGTAGCTTCAACTTCTTTGTATAGTGTTCCATTCCAGGTGAAGTAAGTGTTGGTGAGGCAGTGTCCAACCAGGGCCGGTACATCAGCATTCAATCCTTGTTGGACCAAATCGTCAATGATTGCAACGGTGTAAGGCACAGGAACTTTAGTAAACAACGATACTAGATCGAAACTGACAAGCAAATCACCTGGAAATAGTGAGATGTCATTAATTAACGATACCAAGTGAACTGATTTAAGTACAGCTGAGGTGGTCTTACCAGTGAATGGTTGTAAGGTCTGAGACAGAAATGGGGCCCGTTTGTAGGTGAGTGAGTCAATAATGAAGACGATAGGATGAAGGGGTGTATCTTCTTTATGATTTTTGGTAAGCCATAAAGTCTGGGTGGTCTAGCAGCAGAGGGTTTTAAGGAAAGCCGCTTGGTTGGTTCGATTAAAGATGTTGAATCAGTGATGATATTGTTGGTTTTTGTAACAAGGCGGTTGGTGGGATCTCTATTGATTTTGGTAAATCTACCATCATTCAGTAGGTCCTGAATTTTGTTATTGTATTTTTTTTTTCCATGAGGACAGTGAAATTGCCCTTGTCGGCTGAGATGATGACGATGTCCTCTCTCTTTTTTAATTGAGAAAGCAAAAAACGCTCATCCTTACTTATGTTGCTAATAGGTGTCTTAGCGTTTTTGATTAATATGTGTCTTAGCGTTAATTAAGGACATCTTATGCTTGCTTGTTGATGTGCTTCACAGTGACGCTCGCTTCACCTGTTAGCGCTGTGAGCGCTGCTCCTTCCTCTGCCGATGTTCTGCCAGTGCAGCTACAGGAGCTGCTTTTATCGCCCTGGCAGTAGCTACGAGCAGATTCCAGGGGAGCCAGAAGCGTCCAGAATGACGCAGCTGCTCCCAGGGCTTCCCTCATCCACAGCAAATAGCAGTGACTCAAACCTGGGGTTCAGCTGTGTGACGTCTTCTCTAAACTAGCACATCAACAAGCATGGCCCTGAGTGTTTACTTTCCTGCGATGCACGTGAAGGAGAGGAACGTCTGGCCAGGCTGGCCGGTCTGGAACCCCCGCGGTGAAAGTCTCTTCCAGCAGCTGCAGCGAGACATGAGGAGCGAGATTGAGAGGATGGAGAGAATCTTCCGTGGAGTCGATCAGCTCAGCAGCCACACGCGGGCTCCGGGCAGCCTCGGAGACGCACTGCTGCAGCAGCCGGCCGTGAGCAGTGGGTTCCAGATTGAAGATCCACAGGAGCAGGGAGGCGGGTTTGTCGCGTCCCTGGACGTGCAGGACTTCTCCCCACAGGACCTGGCCGTGAAGGTGTCTGGAGACAAGCTGGTGGTGGCCGGACGGCGCGAGGTGAAGAGCGGAGAAGTCAGCAGCGGCAGCTACAGCCACAGTTGCCAGGAGTTCCACAGGGAGACGCAGCTGCCCAGGGACGTGGACCCGCAGAGCGTGAGCTGCTGCTTGACTGAAGACGGGAAGCTGAAGTTCAAGGCTCAGCGCCGCGCCCTCCCTGCAGCGGCCGAGAGGGTGGTGGTCATTGAGCAGCCAGCGACAGCGACTCCTGGCACGGCCTCTCAGTCCACTGGCACCACTCACGCGTAGAGTGGCGCCTGGAGCATCCATTCCAGCAACCTGCTTCATTGATGTTTTAATTGTATGGATATTTTGTTTAATCAGTTTCTTCTATCCACGATATGTTCACTAATATGTACGTGTTTCAGCGTTTGCAATTAACTTAATTTGATTACGTGTATCGCTGTACAGGATTGCTAAATTGTTTCGCGTCGTTTTAATTTGCCATTACACTTTAATATATTGCAATAAGATAATGCTAAATGTGTTATTCAAGTATTTTTCATCAACGCTGCTATAGCAATGTAAGTCATACTACTATTACAATAATCTATGCCTCGAGTTTCCTTACTGGCTGGGTTTCTCTCCACCACAACATTAACTCTGTTAGTGGGTTCCAGCTGTTTCCACCGAAACTAGCTGGGTTACTGGCTACACGAATTTTTCCGTTTACAGTAACAAATAAACATTACACATACATGCAGGCATCGACTTACGAACACTCGACTTACGAATTTCCGCACTTAGGAACCAGCTACCATGAAACATGTTTTAACATTGAGAATTACAACGCGAACTCGCACTTGCAAACTGAACCGAGGATCTATTCTTTTTTCAGCGGAGCGATCCTCCACGAGTTGTGTCATCCTCGCGCTTCCAGTGTTTGTGCTCGTGTGTGCGTGCGCGCACGTGTGTACATTATTGTGTTCCCACTTACAAACCGTTTGACTCACGAACGGGTCCCAGGAACTAATTGAGTTCATAAGTCGAGGACTGTCGGGATCGTTGTGTGAAACATAAAATACATACAAATTTATAAAAACATTTTATGTTCAAATACCTTGCATCCTGATGCTGGCTTGTCGTAAGGGGCGAAATGAGTCACCACAATTGCACACACACACACGGACAACAAACGCCACTAAGTGGCGGTGACGTTGCCACGGCACTTGTGCCAGGCTAAGTGCACTTTATGGCCACGTGATCACGGGTCAGATCCAGCTGCCATGGTTTGACTGAGATGAGTGGCAGATGTGTAAGCTGTGCCTCCCCTACTGTGCCAACTTGATGTGTTTTATCCGCCTGAGGCTCTGCTCGTTGTTGTGAGCGTCTCTCTGCTGCCCTCTGTTGTTGCTGGAGGGCGACTACCTCCAACTGCCCAGTATCGTCCATCATGAGTCTCCTCCACATAGGCCGCTCTTTACACTGCTGGTACCAGTCATTCGCAAGTCAATTCAGTTCCACATCCTCTTGTACCACATCATTTAATCTCTTCTCTAGCCCGTGCCGCGCCTGTTTAGACCCCTTTAATGCAGTGGTTAGGGAGGCGTGGTACATGACCCAGCCAATGTAGCATTACCTGCTGGAGGCGCTTACCGATGGGACTTTGTCCAGATCTGTAAAGGATTGTGAGCTCACACAATCCAGCCTGGTTAAACCCAGGATGGATCGTAGGAAGGCCATCCTGAATGTTTATTACCGGCGAAGATGTTCCATTAGGGGGGTCCACGTTTGGCAAGCATCGAGAAGGAAGGGCATGACCGTGGCCGAGAAGATCCGAAGACTGCTGTGGAGCGACAGATATCAGGTAGCTTCCACACAGCGTCATGCAACCGATGAAAAGATAATGCCGCTCGACTGATTCGGAGTGAGACCTCTTCTGTCAAACCGGAGTTGGTCATAAGCACACTATCCAGATGTGGAAAACCATCCAATTTACAACTGCCCCATTACCAATGGGGAGTTAAGGGGTGGAGGATTTAATGCAGACATGGGCTGGGCTTTTTAATCCGGCCCCCCGAACTTGTCCAAATATTATTAAATTAAATTTTACCTTTCACCTGTAATGCCCTCATTTCCCCATTAGATGGAGCACTTTGTCCGGGAATGTGGTAATTGGTTTGGGCGCAGGCCTCAGATGTTTTCATGATGTTTGATCAGTCACGTTACGACATGTTTTTGTATTGTTCATGTTCGTGCAATTTGTTAAATTGCCTTGCAAATAAATGCTTTGCTACCTGTTAAAGGCCAAATCCTTTCATGTAATGATTTTTACATGTCATTTATATTAGTTCACACAAACACTCCATCCATCTGTTCCTTGCCCGGCCCCTCTGTCAAATTTTAGAACCCATTGTGGCCCGCGAGTAAAAAAAATTGCCCACCCCTTGTTTAATGGCACAACATAGCGAGGCAGGTGCTTAGTTTTGGTGGGGCTGATGGTTAAGACCCCACCTCTTAGTGCAGGGGTGGGGAACCTTTTTTGTGCCAAGGGCCATTTGGATATTTATAACATCATTCGCGGGCCATACAAAATCATCAACTTAAAAATGAGCCTATTATATTTGGTCAAACATTTAGTTAACTCACCCCTAATGCGATGGCTGGAACTGCTTCTCTTTGGTGAGGCGTGTGGAGATATTAGCTGGCATTGATGATGTTAGCTGGTATTGATGATGTTGCTACTCGCAACTGCTTTTCCAGGTTTGCTCCAAGATTGATTGAATTTCGAGTCCCGCCTGCGGTTGCCTTGGCAGGGCCAGACCAAATGATTTCGCAGGCCTCATGGCCGGCCGGCCGGACGTTCCCCACCCCTGTCTAGTGGCACACTCCAGGTCTAGATCATTCGCATACGTAACATGGATGACAAATCGGGAGCAAGCTCTCAAGCGCACCCGGGCATCAATCCGCCTCCCATTGTATCTATATCAGATATAGATTGCTCCGGTACGGACATGGAAGGTTTCTCGAACGACGTGGACCAAAAATATTTTAAACAGTGTACGGAGCCAGAGGACATTACTGTCGAACCCCAAGGTTAACGGGGAATAGCTTTGTCTTCCGGCCAAGTAGCTTTACTCGGCCCTGCTCAATATCATGGAAGTCCTTAATTATTGTGAGCAGAGAGTCAGAGACTCCGAAAGCATGAAGAACAACCCAGAGTCCAGACCTATTGATGGTATCATAGGCATTGACCAGGTCAATAAAGCAGAGATGTAAGTCCTGTCGGAATTCAACACTCCTCTGCTGTAGCAAACGGAAGGAAGATGTGGCATCTGTGGCTGCCCTGGCCTGAAACCACAATGGGGCTCCCCAATCCTCTTCTCAGCATGCCTGGCAAGGTGATGTTGAATAATCCTTGCCAGGACTTTTTCTGGCACTCTAACACAGGCACAGACTCTAACCAAAACTATCGAATAATTACACGGTTTATTTAAAATTGCACTTTCAATTAATGTGCCTATTAATGTCATTATTTCGGCAAAAAATGTTTTTATCTTAAACTAGTGCAATGAAAAAACATACCCTTTATTGTAAAATTTGCAAAATAAAGACGATATAATTCCTGTACTGTTTTAGTTTATCTTTCTGAATACACATTTAATGAAAATGTGTTTTAGTGAATGGTTGTTTTTGAAGGTGATATCGTGTAAATGTTTTCCAAAGCTGCTTATGCAGCCGTCACCATCTCCAGCCGTGATTTCTCCACTTCTGTCCGAAGCCATCACCATCTCTTGCGGATTTGCAATGCAAAAATCTGTCTGGCTACTGCCCACCGGTTGATTTATTCGATCCATCTTCGCAGTGGACGCTCTATTGGTTGTGTTCCCTCCTTTAGCTCCCATTCCCACGTTAGTCACGACCACCGGCCGTCATCTCTTCAAGTTGTGTGTCCTGCCTCACCCCACCTTTCTAAACTAAAATTATATGTCCAATTGACGTGTCCGTCTTCCATTCTCAGTTTAATTCCTAGCATGTGCATCTCTATGCTTCCTTGTGCACTTCTCAACATTGGTTCCATTGTCTTCGTCAATGGCCATGTTTGTGATGCATCTGTTGTTGCAGGTCATATCCACTGATTAAAAAACGTTCTGCTTTAGGAAAATGGCTTTGTTACGTTTCATGATTTAAGTTCAGATTCCAATCAGCACTGTGCTCTGCCCTGATACGCCTCTCTTAATAATTTTCATCCCTCTCCCCCTTCAACAACCGCCCCACGTATAAATGCACTTCTATGTTTTCAAGTTGTGTCCCTGTTCTTTTTGTTCAATTTGTTATTCCCCCGCACCTCCAATAAGCATGGTTGCCTGCGTACGGTGCGAAAGAAGTTCAGCATGCAAACATACGCTGCGTTGAAAACTTACTCTACAGCATATTCACACTGGAGACGCAGGAGGGTGCTGCTATGAGATTGCCACATTTTTGACTGTAGACCAAGCCTGGACAGATTTCTCAGTCAGCACTCAGTCTAGAATTATCAGAACTACACAGTAAACGACACAATGCGGGTGCTATATCTCGTAAGAATGAATACCCACCACCTAAACACAAATGGTAATTCCTGGACAGGTGACAACTCTAGCCATGCCCATGAAAAAATATATAGTGACTAACTTGGAGACGTAACTTCTTCGAGGCAATTCTTTAATTACACACCGAGCATACTGTTACACACTCTCTGCTGTAATACAACGCTCTGTCCCTCGCTTAAACGCAACTCTCACTCGTGGCTAGCCTACAACACAACGCTCGCCATCTGACACTGACGGCGCTGAACTAAGACAGGCAACTACTGCTAGCAGCACAATTATCAAGTGGATGACGACAGCGGCGAAGGCGACGATCTTCAACAGCAACGACGACGACGACGGCGATCCCACTCCAAACGATGGCCCTCATCCCCTGCTCGGGGTCCCCTTTAATCCTCTTAGCGCGGCCTCGCTCCCCTCCGGCCACGCTCCCCTTCTAGAATCTACTAGCAGGATCTCGACGTGTCCTACCCGAGATCCTTCTCAGGTCTATCACGTGGTCTGCTGTCAATCAGGGCTGCTTCACTCTGCAGATCCCCTTCCCTGCCAGCAGCCAGCGCTATGCTATGTAGTGACCAATTCTATGTGACTACACATACACAACATCCTGACCATCACTCGCCTATGCGGATGATAAAATATCAAGCATTGTAGATTTAATTCTGATCTACTGTTGTTCGTTTTGATTGATTTTGGCACAGTTTAAAATATATATTTTAATATCAGTACCAGCGGGAAGTACCCAGCGTTTCCCGGGGCAAAAATATATTTACAAACTTGTCTTCTCTTAAAAACATAACATATACATACACAAACACTAAGCTATTGTGCCCTTTGTCCATTTGTCCGTCAACAAAATTATAGGAGGAGCGACACTAGAAAAACGGCGTATTCTATTATTTAATTTTTTTTCTGTCAACGTGACTTAACCGAAAAAACCAAAGAGTAATTCCTGCAGTCACGAAAACTTTGAATCTAGTTTTAGCGTGTTAATGTTAAATAAACGTGTTGTCTCCTATAGAAGCCTGAGTCTCCATTTGAGCCCACTACAACTGGTGTTGGAAGTGGCCAAACGTTAGTTAATTAACTATAGATTATGGAGACTAGGCGAACAATACGTACCAGGTCTCCAGATGAAGAGGACGACGACCCACCGGCCCCGGGGATGTCGGCGCAATCCCCCAGCCCCCACTGGGGGCCTGGGGTGTCCACCTCCGGTTCCAAACCGCCCTCCAAATTGCCTTACCTACGAGTCCTACTTGGTACAGGCCGGACCCGCTATTGCCGCCTGTTGGGCCCTGACTGCAGCTACATATTTTCCAGTAGTGGTGGCGGCGTATTACGCCTGACAATTACCCACCACATTAAGAAGCACGATGGTAGCTTGCAGTTGTGTGTCGACTTTAGGAAGCTTCATAAGATATCGGTGGCTGACGCGTATCCTCTCCCTCGGATGGACGATTCCCTGGACGCTCTGGCGGGAGCACAGAACTTCTCCACCCTTGATCTCCTGTCCGGATTTTGGCATTTGCCACTAAATGAGGCCTCTAAACCCAAACGGCTTTTCGAACACCTCAAGGCCTGTTTGAATTAAATCAGCTTCCCATGGGACTCCACGCAGCACCGGCTACGTTCCAATGACTGATGGAGCTGGTGCTGGCTGGACTTCAATGGGACTCATGCTTACAATACCTCGACGATGTCATCGTCTTCAGCCGTACGTTCAAAGAACATCTTGATTGGTTACGCGCTGTCTTTCTTAAAATGTGAGCGGCCCATCTCAAATTCAAGCCGCAGAAGTGTTACCCCCTTCAGAAATCCGTGCGGTATCTCGGTCATATTGTCAGTAAATCGGGCATTGCGATAGATCCCGACAAAACCACGTGTGTTCGGACGTGGCCGACCCCCACGTTGATGATGCAGGTGCAGAGTTTTATTGGTTTTGCGTCTTATTATCGCCGGTTTGTCACTGGGTTCGCTACCTTCGCAAAACCTCTCCACGCCTTGACGGTTATGGGTCAGAGGTTTCATTGGGGGGAGGAGGAAGCCGCATTTGTTGCGCTTCGCAATTCCCCTCCGCTACTCTGACTTTGCCATGCCGTGCGTCCTTGATACTGACGCAACCAACACCAGCATTGGCGCGGTTCTGTCCCAGGTTGTCAACGGGGTGGAGTGTGTTGTTGCATACGGCAGCAGAGTGCTGTCGCCAGCCGAACAGCGTTACTGTGTCACGCGCCGGGAACTATTCAGGTCTCCCGCATTAACGAGTTGATTGCTCTGGACATCCCTGGTTCGGTTCCCGTCACCCCTCGTGGGAATAAATATTTGTTGGTTGGCGTCGAATATTTATCGCGCTGGCCGATGGCCTGGCAGCTATGGATGGGAGCCATCCGGTAGTGCCACCTAGGCACATGCCATGGTACAATGGTGAGCACACAGGACTTGTAATCAATACAGAGGTACTATGTACAGGGGCGGCAAGCAGCTAAAAAATGGTGCACGTTTATTATAAATACGACATTCTCAAATGGTTTCGAAATTAAGTGTCTTATCAGCAGAATCGTGCAGAGTTTCTGCCGAACATACACAGCATTAGTTCCTAACACACTTTGGCAGAGTTGGTGTCACTACCCGGGAAAGGAACATTAATGGTGATTTTGTGGAAAGTCAGGTGAAATGGGTGGTTGGTCAGACTGACCAGCACCCTGTGCTGTGTGGATCGCTCGTGGTTCTGGCCACCAATCGCCAAGCAAATTGGTTGCAGAGACTTCCACGTGTAGAGTGACTTCAGTTGTGTGCAACCGAGTTGCGCAACTGCTTGCACCGGCTGTGGCCGTGTGCGGAAAGCTAACTCGGGTCAAACCTGGGTTTCGAAGCGCGGTGTAGCGTTAACCATGACACTACCGCTCCACACAATCACACACACGCGAAGATCGACACCAAATACGTGCTCTGTTGCACCGCACAGCAACTCACACGCACACTGCAGTGTCCAATAACAACACAAATGTATTAATCATGACAACCACCTGCTCTGCCACTCAAAGCAATGTCCATCACATGGCCATCAACGCGACACATATAGTTCATCACGGTCACCCGACCAGCAGGAGTCACGTGTGTGAGCAGTCCGTGAATGTCGCCGGGCTATGGTGATGCAGTGGTGTGGGTTGGACAAGGGGCGGATGATGATGTCTGTCGTGGAAATCTGTGGAGCGGCATGGAACAAAAGTGGGACGGGTGGCCCAGTGTGGAGCAGGAGCCGCTCGGCTGGGACGAAGGTGGGGAGGAATCCACTGATCCGGTGGAGGCGTGGGGAGGAGGGCGGGACGCCGCGTGAAGCGCGACTCGTGGGAGTGGTGCCAGGCAGAAGGGGCACCTGGGACTCCGTACGCGGGACCCCGGCCGTTGCACCTGGGCTGGGGGGGGATCCGCTGCCCTGCAGGTGGAGCGAGGCCGGGGGGAAGGTGCTCTCGGTCCGGGTGGATGGGACGAATCAATGCGGATGGAGTTGAGGATTCGAGAGGAGGTTTGCGGAGGCGGGGAGGAAGGCGGCTGTTGCGGGACTTGCGGTAACGCTGCCGTGAAGAATAGGGAGCAAAAGACTCGTGTGCCGGGCCCGGTCTGGTATCAAGGTGGCGTGGAGGAACCCAGGGCTCTGGTGGAGGTGGAGGCAGGTGGAAAGCAGGGAGCTCCCAATCCTGGGGGTTAGCTTGATTACTCATGGGTGGAGGTGATGGTGCGAGTGGCGGTGGTGGCGATAGTGGCAGTGGAAGCGATGGCAGAAGTGGAGGTTGAGGCAATGGCAGGAGTGAAGGTGGAGTCGATGTCAGCAGTGGGGGTAGAGTTGATATCAGTGGTGGAGACAATGGCCTGAGTAGAGATGGAGGCGATGGCAGCAGTGGAGTTGAGGATTCGAGAGGAGGTTTGCGGAGGCGGGGAGGAAGGCGGCTGTTGCGGGACTTGCGGTAACGCTGCCGTGAAGAACAGGGAGCAAAAGACTCGTGTGCCGGGCCCGGTCTGGTATCACGGTGGGGTGGAGGAGCCCAGGGCTCTGGTGGAGGTGGAGGCAGGTGGAAAGCAGGGAGCTCCCAATCCTGGGGGTTAGCTTGATTACTCATGGGTGGAGGTGATGGTGCGAGTGGCGGTGGTGGCGATAGTGGCAGTGGAGGCGATGGCAGAAGTGAAGGTTGAGGCAATGGCAGGAGTGAAGGTGGAGTCGATGTCAGCAGTGGGGGTAGAGTTGATATCAGTGGTGGAGGCAATGGCCTGAGTAGAGATGGAGGCGATGGCAGCAGTGGAGCCGATGGCCCGATTGGAGGTGTAGGAGATGGCAGCAGTGGGGGCGATGTCCTGAGTAGAGATGGAGGCGATGGCCTGAGTAGAGGTAGAGGCGATGGCCTGAGTAGAGGTGGAGGCGATGGCCTGAGTTGAGGTGGAGACGATGGCCTGAGTAGAGGTGGAGGCGATGGCCCGAGTAGAGGTGGAGGCGATGGCCCGAGTGGAGGTGGAGGCGATTGCCTGAGTGGAGATGGAGGCGATGGCCTGAGTAGAGGTGGAGGCGATGGCCTGAGTAGAGGTAGAGGCGATGGCCTGAGTTGAGGTGGAGACGATGGCATGAGTAGAGGTGGAGGCGATGGCCTGAGTAGAGATGGAGGCGATGGCCTGAGTAGAGGTGGAGGCGATGGCCTGAGTAGAGGTGGAGGCGATGGCCCGAGTGGAGGTAGAGGCGATTGCCTGAGTGGAGGTGGAGGCGATGGCCTGAGTAGAGGTGGAGGCGATGGCCTGAGTGGAGGTGGAGGCGATGGCCTGAGTAGAGGTGGAGGCGATGGCCTGAGTGGAGGTGGAGAAGATGGCCCGAGTGGAGGTGGAGGCGATGGCCTGAGTGGAGGTGGAGGCGATGGAAGCAGTGGAGGTGGAGTTGATATCAGTGGGGGAGGCGATGGCCTGAGTAGAGATGGAGACGATGGCCTGCGTGGAGGTGGAGGCGATGGCCTGAGTAGAGGTGGAGGCGATGGCCTGAGTAGAGGTGGAGGCGATGGCCCGAGTGGAGGTGGAGGCGATGGCCCGAGTGGAGGTGGAGGCGATGGCCCGAGTGGAGGTGGAGGCGATGGAAGCATTGGAGGTGGAGTTGATATCAGTGGGGGAGGCGATGGCCTGAGTAGAGATGGAGGCGATGGCCTGAGTGGAGGTGGAGGCGATGGCAGCGGGGGAGGCGATGGCAGCGGTGGAGGCGATGGCCCGAGTAGAGATGGAGGCAATGGCCCGAGTGGAGGTGGAGGCGATGGCCCCAGTGGGAGCGATGGCCTGAGTGGAGCTGGATTCTTCAGGTGAGGAGCACAGCTCTGCTTGGTGCCGGGGCTGTTTCCCCTCCCCTGCGCCCGCCGCTTTCGTCTCCGCGCCGCGGCCATACAAGCCCAGGGACTCGGTGCTCGGCCGAGACCTCCACCTTTCTTTCTCTGCAGCGCCCGGGAAATCTTCCTCCTTCCGGTCCTCATCCTCATTCTCATCGCTCTCTGCAAAAGTTACGAAAAACATCAACGGCGTCATTAGCTGAATCTCCCTGCTCCGTGTCTGTGAGTGCGTTGTGACCCTGGGGACAGACTTGCGAGTTTGTTTTTTACGTTTTTGAGCCAGGAGGCCAGGATTGGGAAAAACTTGGGCCACTTTTCATCCAGGCAACTGAAGAGCAGCACAGACTAAGTCTTACTTACCAAACATTTAAACTAACAACAGCATACTCTTTGGTTTCTTTCGGTAAAATCACGTAGATAGAAAAATAACTAATAAAGTGAAACCTTGGATTGCGAGCATAATTCCTTCTGGAAACGTGCTCTTAATCCAAAGCACTCGTATATCAAAGCGAATTTCCCCCATAAGAAATAATGGAAACTCAGATGATTCGTTCCACAAACCAAAAATACCGTATTCATATAAAAAATATTAATACAAAATACCTTTTTATATTTTTATTATTTAATATAAAGTAATCAAATTTATTAATTACATTTAATCGTGGCTGGTGTGAGGGAGAGGAGATAGAGGATGGTTATTGTGTAGGACGACTTTCACTTGCAGTACAGTTACTAAAGAACAGTCACTACACATGGACACAAAATAAAAAAATGCTTTACGCACACACACGTATTCACAACACTACAGTACTGTAGTAAACAGTATACACGTAGTCACAACACTATAGTACTGTAGTAAACAGTATACACGTGGTCACAACACTATAGTACTATAGTAAACAAGATAGGTTCGCACGGATGTTGACTATACGAGTGAGGCACACCGACTGAGACCGAGCATGGGAGACGATTACCCACAATCCCGCAGTATACACGTGGTCACAACACTATAGTACTATAGTAAACAGTATACACGTGGTCACAACACTATAGTACTGTAGTAAACAGTACACACGTGGTCACAACACTATAGTACTGTAGTAAACAGTATACACGTGGTCACAACCCTATAGTACTATAGCAAATACAGTATACACGTGGTCACAACACTACAGTACTATAGTAAACAGTATACACGTGGTCACAACACTATAGTACTGTAGTAAACAGTACACACTTGGTCACAACACTATAGTACTGTAGTAAAGAGTATACACGTGGTCACAACACTATAGTACTGTAGTAAACAGTATACACGTGGTCACACTATAGTACTATAGTAAACAGTACACACGTGGTCACAACACTATAGTACTGTAGTAAACAGTATACACGTGGTCACAACACTATAGTACTGTAGTAAACATTACACACGTGATCACAACACTATAGTACTGTAGTAAACATTACACACGTGGTCACAACACTATAGTACTGTAGCAAACAGTGTACACGTGGTCACAACACTATAGTACTATAGTAAACAGTACACACGTGGTAACACCACTATAGTACTGTAGTAAACAGTATACACGTGGTCACAACATTATAGTACTATAGTAAACAGTATACACGTGGTCACAACACTATAGTACTATAGTAAACAGTATAGACGTGGTCACAACACTATAGTACTATAGTAAACAGTATACACGTGGTCACAACACTATAGTACTGTAGTAAACAGTATACACGTGGTCCCAACACTATAGTACTATAGTAAACAGTATACACGTGGTCCCAACACTATAGTACTATAGTAAACAGTATACACGTGGTCACAACACTACAGTACTATAGTAAACAGTATACACTTGGTCACAACACTATAGTACTGTAGTAAACAGTATACACGTGGTCACAACACTATAGTACCATAGTAAACAGTATACACATGGTCACAACACTATAGTACTATAGGAAACAATATACACGTGGTCACAACACTATAGTACTGTAGTAAACAGTATACACGTGGTCCCAACACTATAGTACTATAGTAAACAGTATACACGTGGTCACAACACTATAGTACTATAGTAAACAGTATACACGTGGTCACAACACTATAGTACTATAGTAAACAGTATACACGTGGCCACAACACTATAGTACTGTAGTAAACAGTATACACGTGGTCCCAACACTATAGTACTATAGTAAACAGTATACACGTGGTCACAAGACTATAGTACTGTAGTATACAGTATACACGTGGTCACAACACTACAGTACTATAGTAAACAGTATGCACGTGGTCACAACACTATAGTACTGTAGTAAACAGTATAGACGTGGTCACAACACTATAGTACTATAGTAAACAGTATACACATGGTCACAACACTATAGTACTATAGGAAACAGTATAGAACGTGGTCACAACACTATAGTACTGTAGTAAACAGTATACACGTGGTCCCAACACTATAGTACTATAGTAAACAGTATACACGTGGTCACAACACTATAGTACTGTAGTATACAGTATACACGTGGTCACAACACTACAGTACTATAGTAAACAGTATGCACGTGGTCACAACACTATAGTACTGTAGTAAACAGTATAGACGTGGTCACAACACTATAGTACTATAGTAAACAGTATACACATGGTCACAACACTATAGTACTATAGTAAACAGTATACACGTGGTCACAACACTATAGTACTGTAGTAAACAGTATACACGTGGTCCCAACACTATAGTACTATAGTAAACAGAATACACGTGGTCACAACACTATAGTACTGTAGTATACAGTATACACGTGGTCACAACACTACAGTACTATAGTAAACAGTATGCACGTGGTCACAACACTATAGTACTGTAGTAAACAGTATAGAAGTGGTCCCAACACTATAGAACTATAGTAAACAGTATACACATGGTCACAACACTATAGTACTATAGTAAACAGTATACACGTGGTCACAACACTATAGTACTGTAGTAAACAGTATACACGTGGTCACAACACTATAGTAAACAGTATACACATGGTCACAACACTATAGTACTATAGGAAACAGTAAACACGTGGTCACAACACTATAGTACTGTAGTAACCAGTATACACGTGGTCCCAACACTATAGTAATGTAGTAAACATTACACACGTGGTCACAACACTATAGTACTGTAGTAAACAGTGTACACGTGGTCACAACACTATAGTACTATAGTAAACAGTAAACACGTGGTCACAACACTATAGTACTGTAGTAAACAGTGTACACGTGGTCACAACACTATAGTACTGTAGTAAACAGTACACACGTGGTCACAACACTATAGTACTGTAGTAAACAGTATACACGTGGTCACAACACTATAGTACTATAGCAAATACAGTATACACGTGGTCACAACACTACAGTACTATAGTAAACAGTATACACGTGGTCACAACACTATAGTACTGTAGTAAACAGTACACACTTGGTCACAACACTATAGTACTGTAGTAAAGAGTATACACGTGGTCACAACACTATAGTACTGTAGTAAACAGTATACACGTGGTCACACTAAAGTACTATAGTAAACAGTACACACGTGGTCACAACACTATAGTACTGTAGTAAACAGTATACACGTGGTCACAACACTATAGTACTGTAGTAAACATTACACACGTGATCACAACACTATAGTACTGTAGTAAACATTACACACGTGGTCACAACACTATAGTACTGTAGCAAACAGTGTACACGTGGTCACAACACAATAGTACTATAGTAAACAGTACACACGTGGTAACACCACTATAGTACTGTAGTAAACAGTATACACGTGGTCACAACATTATAGTACTATAGTAAACAGTATACACGTGGTCACAACACTATAGTACTATAGTAAACAGTATAGACGTGGTCACAACACTATAGTACTATAGTAAACAGTATACACGTGGTCACAACACTATAGTACTGTAGTAAACAGTATACACGTGGTCCCAACACTATAGTACTATAGTAAACAGTATAAACGTGGTCCCAACACTATAGTACTATAGTAAACAGTATACACGTGGTCACAACACTACAGTACTATAGTAAACAGTATACACTTGGTCACAACACTATAGTACTATAGGAAACAGTATACACGTGGTCACAACACTATAGTACTGTAGTAAACAGTATACACGTGGTCCCAACACTATAGTACTATAGTAAACAGTACACGTGGTCACAACACTATAGTACTATAGTAAACAGTATACACGTGGTCACAACACTATAGTACTATAGTAAACAGTATACACGTGGTCACAACACTATAGTACTGTAGTAAACAGTATACACGTGGTCCCAACACTATAGTACTATAGTAAACAGAATACACGTGGTCACAACACTATAGTACTGTAGTATACAGTATACACGTGGTCACAACACTACAGTACTATAGTAAACAGTATGCACGTGGTCACAACACTATAGTACTGTAGTAAACAGTATAGAAGTGGTCCCAACACTATAGAACTATAGTAAACAGTATACACATGGTCACAACACTATAGTACTATAGTAAACAGTATACACGTGGTCACAACACTATAGTACTGTAGTAAACAGTATACACGTGGTCACAACACTATAGTAAACAGTATACACATGGTCACAACACTATAGTACTATAGGAAACAGTAAACACGTGGTCACAACACTATAGTACTGTAGTAACCAGTATACACGTGGTCCCAACACTATAGTAATGTAGTAAACATTACACACGTGGTCACAACACTATAGTACTGTAGTAAACAGTGTACACGTGGTCACAACACTATAGTACTATAGTAAACAGTAAACACGTGGTCACAACACTATAGTACTGTAGTAAACAGTGTACACGTGGTCACAACACTATAGTACTGTAGTAAACAGTACACACGTGGTCACAACACTATAGTACTGTAGTAAACAGTATACACGTGGTCACAACACTATAGTACTATAGCAAATACAGTATACACGTGGTCACAACACTACAGTACTATAGTAAACAGTATACACGTGGTCACAACACTATAGTACTGTAGTAAACAGTACACACTTGGTCACAACACTATAGTACTGTAGTAAAGAGTATACACGTGGTCACAACACTATAGTACTGTAGTAAACAGTATACACGTGGTCACACTAAAGTACTATAGTAAACAGTACACACGTGGTCACAACACTATAGTACTGTAGTAAACAGTATACACGTGGTCACAACACTATAGTACTGTAGTAAACATTACACACGTGATCACAACACTATAGTACTGTAGTAAACATTACACACGTGGTCACAACACTATAGTACTGTAGCAAACAGTGTACACGTGGTCACAACACAATAGTACTATAGTAAACAGTACACACGTGGTAACACCACTATAGTACTGTAGTAAACAGTATACACGTGGTCACAACATTATAGTACTATAGTAAACAGTATACACGTGGTCACAACACTATAGTACTATAGTAAACAGTATAGACGTGGTCACAACACTATAGTACTATAGTAAACAGTATACACGTGGTCACAACACTATAGTACTGTAGTAAACAGTATACACGTGGTCCCAACACTATAGTACTATAGTAAACAGTATAAACGTGGTCCCAACACTATAGTACTATAGTAAACAGTATACACGTGGTCACAACACTACAGTACTATAGTAAACAGTATACACTTGGTCACAACACTATAGTACTGTAGTAAACAGTATACACGTGGTCACAACACTATAGTACCATAGTAAACAGTATACACATGGTCACAACACTATAGTACTATAGGAAACAGTATACACGTGGTCACAACACTATAGTACTGTAGTAAACAGTATACACGTGGTCCCAACACTATAGTACTATAGTAAACAGTACACGTGGTCACAACACTATAGTACTATAGTAAACAGTATACACGTGGTCACAACACTATAGTACTATAGTAAACAGTATACACGTGGTCACAACACTATAGTACTGTAGTAAACAGTATACACGTGGTCCCAACACTATAGTACTATAGTAAACAGTATACACGTGGTCACAAGACTATAGTACTGTAGTATACAGTATACACGTGGTCACAACACTACAGTACTATAGTAAACAGTATGCACGTGGTCACAACACTATAGTACTGTAGTAAACAGTATAGACGTGGTCACAACACTATAGTACTATAGTAAACAGTATACACATGGTCACAACACTATAGTACTATAGGAAACAGTATACACGTGGTCACAACAGTATAGTACGGTAGTAAACAGTATACACGTGGTCCCAACACTATAGTACTATAGTAAACAGTATACACGTGGTCACAACACTATAGTACTGTAGTATACAGTATACACGTGGTCACAACACTACAGTACTATAGTAAACAGTATGCACGTGGTCACAACACTATAGTACTGTAGTAAACAGTATAGACGTGGTCACAACACTATAGTACTATAGTAAACAGTATACACATGGTCACAACACTATAGTACTATAGTAAACAGTATACACGTGGTCACAACACTATAGTACTGTAGTAAACAGTATACACGTGGTCACAACACTATAGTACTGTAGTATACAGTATACACGTGGTCACAACACTACAGTACTATAGTAAACAGTATGCACGTGGTCACAACACTATAGTACTGTAGTAAACAGTATACACGTGGTCACAACACTATAGTACTATAGTAAACAGTATACACATGGTCACAACACTATAGTACTATAGGAAACAGTATACACGTGGTCACAACACTATAGTACTGTAGTAAACAGTAAACACGTGGTCCCAACACTATAGTAATGTAGTAAACATTACACACGTGGTCACAACACTATAGTACTGTAGTAAACAGTGTACACGTGGTCACAACACTATAGTACTATAGTAAACAGTAAACACGTGGTCACAACACTATAGTACTATAGTAAACAGTATACACGTGGTCACAACACTATAGTACTGTAGTAAACAATATACACGTGGTCACAACACTATAGTACTATAGTAAACAGTAAACACGTGGTCACAACACTATAGTACTATAGTAAACAGTATACACGTGGTCACAACACTATAGTACTGTAGTAAACAGTATACACGTGGTCACAACACTATAGTACTATAGTAAACAGTATACACGTGGTCACAACACTATAGTACTGTAGTATACAGTATACACGTGGTCACAACACTACAGTACTATAGTAAACAGTATGCACGTGGTCACAACACTATAGTACTGTAGTAAACAGTATAGACGTGGTCACAACACTATAGTACTATAGTAAACAGTATACACATGGTCACAACACTATAGTACTATAGTAAACAGTATACACGTGGTCACAACACTATAGTACTGTAGTAAACAGTATACACGTGGTCACAACACTATAGTACTGTAGTATACAGTATACACGTGGTCACAACACTACAGTACTATAGTAAACAGTATGCACGTGGTCACAACACTATAGTACTGTAGTAAACAGTATACACGTGGTCACAACACTATAGTACTATAGTAAACAGTATACACATGGTCACAACACTATAGTACTATAGGAAACAGTATACACGTGGTCACAACACTATAGTACTGTAGTAAACAGTATACACGTGGTCCCAACACTATAGTAATGTAGTAAACATTACACACGTGGTCACAACACTATAGTACTGTAGTAAACAGTGTACACGTGGTCACAACACTATAGTACTATAGTAAACAGTAAACACGTGGTCACAACACTATAGTACTATAGTAAACAGTATACACGTGGTCACAACACTATAGTACTGTAGTAAACAATATACACGTGGTCACAACACTATAGTACTATAGTAAACAGTAAACACGTGGTCACAACACTATAGTACTATAGTAAACAGTATACACGTGGTCACAACACTATAGTACTGTAGTAAACAGTATACACGTGGTCACAACACTATAGTACTGTAGTAAACAGTATACACGTGGTCACAACACTATAGTACTGTAGTAAACAGTATACACGTGGTCACACTATAGTACTATAGTAAACAGTATACACGTGGTCACAACACTATAGTACTGTAGTAAACAGTATACACGTGGTCACAACACTATAGTACTGTAGTAAACATTACACACGTGATCACAACACTATAGGACTGTAGTAAACATTACACACGTGGTCACAACACTATAGTACTGTAGCAAACAGTGTACACGTGGTCACAACACTATAGTACTATAGTAAACAGTACACACGTGGTCACACCACTATAGAACTGTAGTAAACAGTATACACGTGGTCACAACATTATAGTACTATAGTAAACAGTATACACGTGGTCACAACACTATAGTACTATAGTAAACAGTATAGACGTGGTCACAAAACTATAGTACTATAGTAAACAGTATACACGTGGTCACAACACGATAGTACTGTAGTAAACAGTATACACGTGGTCCCAACACTATAGTACTATAGTAAACAGTATACACGTGGTCACAACACTATAGTACTGTAGTAAACAGTATACACGTGGTCCCAACACTATAGTACTATAGTATACAGTATACACGTGGTCACAACACTACAGTACTATAGTAAACAGTATGCACGTGGTCACAACACTATAGTACTGTAGTAAACAGTATAGACGTGGTCACAACACTATAGTACTATAGTAAACAGTACACACGTGGTCACACCACTATAGAACTGTAGTAAACAGTATACACGTGGTCACAACATTATAGTACTATAGTAAACAGTATACACGTGGTCACAACACTATAGTACTATAGTAAACAGTATAGACGTGGTCACAAAACTATAGTACTATAGTAAACAGTATACACGTGGTCACAACACGATAGTACTGTAGTAAACAGTATACACGTGGTCCCAACACTATAGTACTATAGTAAACAGTATACACGTGGTCACAACACTATAGTACTGTAGTAAACAGTATACACGTGGTCCCAACACTATAGTACTATAGTAAACAGTATACACGTGGTCACAACACTATAGTACTGTAGTAAACAGTATACACGTGGTCACAACACTATAGTACCATAGTAAACAGTATACACATGGTCACAACACTATAGTACTATAGTAAACAGTATGCACGTGGTCACACCACTATAGTACTGTAGTAAACAGTATACACGTGGTCACAACACTACAGTACTATAGTAAACAGTATACACATGGTCACAACACTATAGTACTATAGGAAACAGTATACACGTGGTCACAACACTATAGTACTGTAGTAAACAGTATACACGTGGTCCCAACACTATAGTAAACAGTATACACGTGGTCATAACACTATAGTACTGTAGTATACAGTATACACGTGGTCCCAACACTATAGTACTATAGTAAACAGTATACACGTGGTCAAACCACTATAGTACTATAGTAAACAGTATACACGTGGTCACAACACTATAGTACTATATTAAACAGTATACACGTGGTCACAACACCATAGTACTGTAGTAAACAGTATACACGTGGTCACAACACAAGCAATCGTCTTCAGGTGAAATAATACAGCAGGCGGACTGCTGAGACAGGAAGAAATGTAGCGAGAGAGCTACTGCAACCAAAGGTTACACTATATACGTTTGTGGTGGGATTTGCAAGTAAATGTAAGATCGCAGAGCAAGCATACCCCGGCTAATCCCTCGGCTACTCCGAGGGGGAGTGGGAGCGGAGGGGCTGCCGTAACGGGCGAGATAGTGGGGGTGAAATTTACAGAGGGTACAAGCTGATAGAAAGAGGATCAAACTCAGCAAACTTAGAAATGTAATGCAACTCATTGAGTCGGCCAACACAACAAATAATACTTTGCCTGGTTGATCACCGTCCTTCTCTGCTTGTGTGTCTCCCTGTGTGTGGGGAGCGGTGGTGCAGCTGTTAGCGCTACGCTGCGCTATGAACCTGGCGACCCGGGTTCGATTCCCGCTCACGGCCAACACCAGTGACGATTATCTGAACCGGTCCCGGGCCTCCCCTAGGTCGACTCAGCCTCAAATGAGTACCTGGTGCGGTGTGTAAACATCGCCACTAGGGAGACAAAGGCGGTCGGGCGTGGTGCTGGCCACCCACCCCCTCGTGTACTGTTCCGGCCTTCACAGGTGCTCGCTAACAGCACTTGCCCCTACAGTCTGTTCAGGCTATACGGGGGATCTTTGTGTCTCCCTGTCTGTGTTTGGTCTCTCTCTCTCAACTTTAGTTTCACCTGATGACGACTGCTTGAGTTGCAATCGAAACGTCGTATTCTATTATTTTGTTTATTTTTTCTACGTGACTTTACCGAAAGACCATTGAGTAACAACAGTGTTTTTACGAATCACAGCTAAGAGATAAACAACATTATATTTTCTATTAAACATAACATTTTAATAACATGTTAAAAAATACTTTACATCTCATCACTGCTCCTCATACTCAATCCGTGATCAGTGCCGGATTATCCTCGGAACAAAATAATCATTAGCTGTGGGCCCCGCACTTTCAAGCGCCCCGCGCTAAATGATCTCACCCTATAAATCCCCGTTCAGTGATTCTGTACTTGCTCTATTACTATAGTAAAATTACAATTACTTTACTATGCAAGTTAAAAACTTCGTGCTTTATAATTGTGTTTTTTTCATTTATTCTGGGCACCTTTATAATATAAGCTACAGGACCCGCACGAGCTTAATCCGGCACTGTCCGGGATACTGTTCCAGTGCCCAACCAGGCTGTTGAAGACACCGTGAGTGGAGTTGAGGGGGATCGGTGGAGGTGTGAAGGGGGCGAGTGATGCCGACGGGCTGCGAGGGGGTCATCCGAGAGGGTGCCCAGTGGGGAGATGAAGCAATGAAATCGCTCCACGTGCAGGTGCTGGGTGGATTACTGCACAGCGGCATCGTGGGAGGTGGCGACGGCTCGTGGAGGTCTCTACCCACTAGTGGATTGACCATGGCTGATGGTGGTGATGATGATGGATGTTGCTCACTCACTTGGCGACGTATGAAACGCCAGAGATGCACGGCGATGTGCAGGGTGTTCAGCAGCATGGTGGAGCTGATGGCCTCCTTGCAGCCGCTGTACAGCTGACCTACAGCGTGGAGCAGAGCAGGGAGCGCGCTGTCCACTATGGCCTGGCAGCTGCTGCTCAGCTCACCCATAGCCTGCAGGAGGGCAGGGAGCACGCTGTCCACAATGTCCTCACTGTGGCTACTGAACATCGGTCCCCAGGTGGCGACCCCTGCTGATGCAGAGACGTTCTTCACGAGTCCCGAGTAGTTGATCGTGGTGGTGTTGGAGCCGTTAATGTCCGAACCCCCACGCCGAGATCCTCCGAGGAGCTCCACCATCGGCTGCGTGAGCAGCAGAACCACAGTGAGGACAGCCGTGAAGATCGCCATGGTGGTGGTGGTGGTGGCGAAGGTCTCTGAAGAACTCGAAGTGGAGGAGCAGCGTGGGGCGAGGTGGTTTCCTCTCCAGGAGCCGACTCCACTCTGACCTCTGCCGTGACGTCACCGGGCCATGACGTCACCGTGACGTCAGAGGTTTCCACGGCTCTTACGTCATTATAGCATTTGGAACGTGGCTGTGCAATGGAACATCAACACGTGATGCACTACAACACTGTATTGTTTATAGAATTGTAATACAATACTAATTATTCACATCTGAGACAGAACATCGGCAGAGGAGGGAGCCTCACTCCTCACTTCTCCCAACCAGCTTAAAAGTCGCTACGAATCTTAACAGCGTTCATTGAAGCTCTGTGGATGTGTAGGCCTTACTTTAACATATATTTCTGTGACCAGTCACAAGCTAATCCCTTAGCTATTTCAATGCTAAATTACTAGTTGCCTCCGTGGATGTGTAGGTTTTTACTTTAACATAGCCATTTCCGTGACCAGTCACAAGCTAATCCCTCAGCTATTTGCACAAGCTAATCCCTTAGCTATTTCAATGCTAAATTACTAGTTGCCTCTGTGGATGTGTAGGTTTTGACTTTAACATAGCCATTCCTGTGACCAGTCACAAGCTAATCCCTTAGCTATTTCAATGCTAAATTACTAGTTGCCTCTGTGGATGTGTCGGTTTTGACTTTAACATAGCCAATTCCGTGACCAGTCACAAGCTAATCCCTCAGCTATTGATATGTAAACCCCTTTGTCAAGGTGCCTTACTTCTCCCAACCAGCTTAAAAGTCGCTACGAATCTTAACATCGTTAATTGAAGCTCTGTCGTCCCGACAGTACTGTACCTTTCACCTAAAGACGGCCGCTTGCGTTGTGGCCAAAACGTCGTGAGAATTTTATTGTGTTTTTTATTATTTTATTCTCATTCTACGTGACTTTACCGAAAGAACCAAAGAAAATAAAATAATAAAGATATAAAACAATAAAATTCCCCAAATCAAAATTCATATACTGTTGATTTATTCACTCCATCTCCGCAGTGGACACTGCCGATTGTGTTCCTTCCTTAGCTCCCATTCCCACGTTAGTCTCGACCACCGGCCGTCATCACTTCAAGTTGTGTGTCCTGCCTCACCCCACCTTTCTAAACTAAAATTACGTCCTTAATTATATGAAGTCATATGAAGTCCAATTGACTTGTCCGTCTTCCAGTATCAGTGTAATTCTTAGGATGTGCATCATCTCTACGCTTCCTTGTGCATTTCTAAACATTGGTTCTATTTTCCGTTTGTGATGCATCTGTTTGAAAAAAAACGTTCTGCTTAAGGCATATGGCTCAGTTACGTTTCATTATTAAGTTAAGATAACAATAAGCACTTTGTTCTGCCCTGATACACCTCTCTTAATCATTTTCATCCGTCTTCCCCTTCAACAACCGCCCTACGTGTAGATGCACTTCTGTGTTTTCAAGGCTGTGTCCCTGTTCTTTTTGCGTTCAGTTTGTTATTCCCCCGCACCTCCAGTAAAGCATGGTTGGCTGCGTACGGTGCGAAAGAAGTTCACCATGCAAACATACGCTGCGTTGAAAAATGATTCTACTGACTGCAGACCAATCCTGGACAGAGTTCTCAATACAAGTGCAATATCGAGGGTACAGATCAATACCAACTGAACACAGATGCTAATTTATGGACGGGTGGCAACTCTAGCCATGCCCATGCAAACATACACAACATCTTGACCATGAATCGCCTATGCGGCAGATTAAATGTCAAGCATTATACATTGAATTTCGATCTACTTTTGTTCGTTTTGATTTATTTTGGCGCAGTTTCAAGTAAGTATTTTTAATAGAATTATTGTATTGCCATTTACTGTATAATTGTGATAATAGACCAAGCACTGAGACATTGCCCAGGGTTGGTCTACAATCGAAAAGGTTGCAACCCCATAGCACACCCTCATGTGTTCCAGTGTTAACACATCGTATGTTTGTATCTTGAAATTCTTTCGCACCGTACGTAGCCCACCGCTCCCCCCACCACACACGTGCACAGCAGCTCCAGAGAGCGACTTTTGGGTCAGAGGTAGCCGCATTGTACTGGGGCCGTCCATAAATGAGGGGGGGGGGGGTTTGAGAAATGTGACATCACATCAAAATGCGCAACTTTAAATAACTATAGACAACACGTTCTACGTAATTAAATAGACTTTTTAATAAATATTTTCTCCTACAACATCAGAGTGCAGCGCCACATTAAATAAGCACCACGATGACAATAGTTTAAAGCGATATGAAGCATGCTTTATTTTGGGGGGGGGCACAGCTTTGTACCGTCATATTTGAGGGGGGGCTCTGACTCTTTGTGACGCCGCGTGACGATGGGAGGGGGGGTCAAAAATCGTCTAAAATCGCGTGACGTCATTTATGGACGGCCCCCACAGCGTGAAATAGCGCAACAAACCGAACCCGCGTACAACGAGGGAAGCCCTGGCTGGTTTATCATTCATTAATCTCCAGTTCAGTCACAAACGAATCTCTTAGAGCCGAAGGCGCGATCCAGTATCACGTTGGCATGTCGTGTCAACCCGTACGGGGTTACCCCGTATTGGTGTACAGGGAGATTGAGTTCTCAGGTCCATACGGCTTACTAGAGCCGTTTCAAAACGGGCAAAACAATGTTTTGTGTTTCTCCCCTTGTGATGGGATTTTGTAGGATGAACGTTGAGATTTGTAAGGGGCACGGGGTGACCAATAAGGTCTGAATTGGTCTGTAATAAGAGAGGCAATGGTTATGGGGTGACAGGTGTGCGTTGGCACTGCGTGCCACGTCGCGTTGTCATACAGCTGACACTCCGATGAGCAATGATTCGGCGACGCACGGTGCCAAAGGGGCCGTCCATAAATGACGTCACGCGACTTCTGACGATTTTTGACCCCACCCCCCCATTGTCACACGGCGTCACAAAAAGTCAGACCCCCCCCTCAAATATGACGTCACAAAGCTCTGGCCCCCCTCCCACCAAATAAAACATGCTTCACATCGCTTTAAACTATTGTCATTGTAGTGCGTATTTAATGTGGCGCTGCACTCTGATGTTGTAGGAGAAAACATTTATTAAAAAGTATATTTAATTAAGTAGAACGTGTCGTCTATATTTACTTAAAGTTGCGCATTTTGATGTGACGTCACATTTCTCACCCCCCCCCTCGTCACACATCGTCACAAATGTCTGATCGCCCCCCCCCCAGGTGCGTGACGTCATTTATGGACGGCCCCAAAGACGTTCAACATTCGTGCGTATCCGCCGTGATGTGGGGCGAAGTAATATTCTAATCTTATTATCCGCGATGCCTGCAGGATTAGCTTTTTTCTTCTTCGTCTTCCAAAGCAGATTATTAATGAGAATATTGATGGAATTTCCCCCAGTGCATGTTGGCTGGGGAAGGGCTGTTTAAGACCCGCGGTGAACCCGCTCATCTCCACGTATCGGCATGAAATGATAACATCGCAGATTTTCGGAAGCGCGTTCGTTTCAAGTGGATGCTTGTTGTCAACACCGCCATATTGACAGCACTCGCAATCATCCCATACTCAATTGAAACTCTTCTTAAGTAATTGCTTATTGTGTTTAGTTCCTTGTCCTTATCTCATACCTCCGATTAGCACGGTGGGCTACGTACGGTGCGAAAGAATTTCAAGATACAAACATACGATGGAACACATGAGGGTGTGCTATGGGGTTGCCACCTTTTCGATTGTAGACCAACCCTGGGCAATGTCTCAGTGCTTGGTCTATTATCATAATTATACAGTAAATGACAATACAATAATTGTATAAAAAATACTTACTTGAAACTGCTCCAAAATCAATCAAAACGAACAAAAGTAGATCGGAATTCAATGTAAAATGCTTGACATTTAATCTGCCGCATAGGCGATTCATGGTCAAGATGTTGTGTACGTTTGTATGGGCATGGCTAGAGTTGCCAACCGTCCGAGAAATAGCATCTGTGTTCAGGTCGTATTGATCTGTACCCTCGATATTGCACTCGTATTGAGAAATCTGTCCAGGTTTGGTCTGCTATCAGTAGAATCATTTTTCAACGCAGCGTATGTTTGCATGGTGAACTTCTTTCGCACCGTACGCTGCCAACCATGCTTTAATGGAGGTGCGGGGGAATGACAAACTGAACGCAAAAAGAACAGGGACACAGCCTTGAAAACACAGAAGTGCATTTGCACGTAGGGCGGTTGTTGAAGGGGAAGAGGGATGAAAATGATTAAGAGAGGCGTATCAGGGCAGAGCAAAGTGCTTATTTTTATCTTAACTTAATAATGAAACGTAACTGAGCCATATGCCTTAAGCAGAACGTTTTTTTCAAACAGATGCATCACAAACAGAAAATATAACCAATGTTTAGAAATGCACAAGGAAGCGTAGAGATGATGCGCATCCTAAGAACAACACTGATACTGGAAGACGGACACGTCAATTGGACTTCATATGCAAATTAAGGACGTAATTTTAGTTTAGAAAGGTGGGGTGAGGCAGGACACACAACTTGAAGTGATGACGGCCGGTGGTCGAGACTAACGTGGGAATGGGAGCTAAGGAAGGAACACAACCGGCAGTGTCCACTGCGGATATGGAGTGAATAAATCAACAGTATATGAATTTTGATTTGGATAATTTTATTGTTTTATATCTTTATTATTTTATTTTCTTTGGTTCTTTCGGTAAAGTCACGTAGAATGAGAATAAAATAATAAAATGACACGATAAAATTCTCACGACGTTTTGGCCACAACGCAAGCGGCCGTCTTTAGGTGAAAGGTAACTGTCGGGACGACAGAGCTTCAATTAACGATGTTAAGATTCGTAGAGACTTTTAAGCTGGTTGGGATAAGTGAAGCACCTTGACAAAGGGGTTTACATATCAATAGCTGAGGGATTAGCTTGTGACTGGTCACGGAATTGGCTATGTTAAAGTCAAAACCTACACATCCACAGAGGCAACTAGTAATTTAGCATTGAAATAGCTAAGGGATTAGCTTGTGACTGGTCACAGGAATGGCTATGTTAAAGTCAAAACCTACACATCCACAGAGGCAACTAGTAATTTAGCATTGAAATAGCTAAGGGATTGGTTTGTGCAAATAGCTGAGGGATTATCTTTATTATTTTATTGTTTCCCTTCTACGTGACTTTACCGAAAGAACCAAGAATATAGTATATGAATTAGATCATTTATTTATTTTGCTAACTTTACAATTAATCGTACATTTTAATTGTACTAGTTTAATGTCTTCAGGTTTAGTTTCTAATTCTCTAGGATAAAACAAGTTATTTTGTCAAAAAGAATGACGTTAATTGGCGCATACATTGAAAGTGCAATTTTAAATGAACCGTGTCAGTCTTCAAATACTGTTCTGGTTATTCCCACCTTGTTGGTGTCCCTATTGTCTCCTGCACCCACTAACAACGGAGTTATTGTTGGGATGGAGAGAAGCACAGCCAGCAGCCAGCCAGGAAACTCGAGACATAGAATATATTAATAGCAGCATGACTTACACTGCTACAGCAGCGAGGTGGTCATGTAACTATTTACATTCTCTGTGTCGCAAACATTAAATGGCAACTAATCTTTCCGTGGTACGCTTGTCCCCACGATTTGAGGACCAATTCCTTAGCGAAGGATTTACTACCAATTGAAGGATGATACAAGTGAAATGTGAAGTGGTAAGATTGATCTTAGATCATTGCAAGCCAATCCCAGATTCTGAGTGCGGAGTGACTCGGCAGGGCCGACGGCGTGAGCCTGGCACCTTGGGAGTTGTCATGGTCAGGGAGCAATGAGGCCGCGTTACCGGTTGTCTTAGTTTTGGGGAATTCTGTGTCCAGAACTCTGATCCACAGTAACGATGAAACAAACACAATGTAGAAAAAAGAACAGTTGCAAATGTTGCAGGAAATTGAAAGGCATTTTATTACAAAAATCATTACCATTCACACAAACAGTATAGTATTATAGTAGTTCGAAAATTAGACTGTAGAAAATAGTCATGTGTAATGATGAAAAATACTTGAATATAACATTTATCATTATCTTATTAGAATATATGAACGTGTAATGGCAAATTAAAACGATGCGATACGATTTGACAATCCTTTACAGCGATACACTTAATCCAGTGAAGTTGAATGTGAACGCTGAAACACGTAAATATTACTGAACATATCGTGAATAGAAGAAACTGATTTAACAAAATATCCATACAATTAAAACATCAATGAAGCAGGTTGCTGGAATGGATGCTCCAGGCGCCACTCTACGCGTGAGTGGTGCCAGTGGACTGAGAGGCCGTGCTAGGAGTCGCTGTCGCTGGCTGCTCAATGACCACCACCCTCTCGGCCGCTGCAGGGAGGGCGCGGCGCTGAGCCTTGAACTTCAGCTTCCCGTCTTCAGTCATGCAGCAGCTCACGCTCTGCGGGTCCACGTCCTTGGGCAGCTGCGTCTCCCTGTGGAACTCCTGGCAGCTGTGGCTGTAGCTGCCGCTGCTGACTTCTCCGCTCTTCACCTCGCGCCGTCCGGCCACCGCCAGCTTGTCTCCAGACACCTTCACGGCCAGGTCCTGTGGGGAGAAGTCCTGCACGTCCAAGGACGCGACAAACCCGCCTCCCTGCTTCTGTGGATCTTCAATCTGGAACCCACTGCTCACGGCCGGCTGCTGCAGCAGTGCGTCTCCGAGGCTGCCCGGAGCCCGCGTGTGGCTGCTGAGCTGATCGACTCCACGGAAGATTCTCTCCATCCTCTCGATCTCGCTCCTCATGTCTCGCTGCAGCTGCTGGAAAATACTTTCACCGCGGGGGTTCCAGACCGGCCAGCCTGGCCAGACGCTCCTCTCCATCACGTGCATCGCAGGGAAGTAAACACTGAGGGCCATGCTTGTTGATGTGCTTCACAGTGAGGCTCGCTTCAGCTGTGAGCGCTGCTCCCTCCTCCGCCGATGTTCTGCCAGTGCAGCTATAGGAGCTGCTTTTATAGCCCTGGCAGTAGCTATGAGCAGATGCCAGGGGGAGCCAGAAGCGTCCAGAATGACGCAGCTGCTCCCAGGGCTTCCCTCATCCACAGCAAATAGCAGTGACTCAAACCTGGGGTTCAGCTGTGTGACGTCTTCTCTAAACTAAAAATGATAATTCCATTGGAAACAAGCAGGCAAGACACAACTTTAATACACTATAGTACACCAGGACAGTGATATTTTGAAATGTACATATTGTCAATGAGAAAACGTGGTGTGCATTTGTGTAATTCCTTCACGTAAAGTCCTGGTCACAAAAGCAAAGTTTATGGGGAATAATAATACCCATTTTATATAGTTTTGAGGCATAAGCAATTAGAAAATAACACTTACTACCCAGGAACAAAAATCGTGTTACATAGTGAATTATCAGTGCAGAGCGAATTCCATGGCAGTAAACTGCTCACAGACTGCAGCCCGAGACACGAGTCACGCTCTTGATTCTGTGCGGATGGAGGAAGCCCCTGGGAGCAGCTGCGTCATTCTGGACGCTTCTGGCTGCCCCTGGCATCTGCTCGTAGCTACTGCCAGGGCTATAAAAGCAGCTCCTGTAGCTGCACTGGCAGAACATCGGAAGAGCAGGGAGCAGCGCTAACAGCTGAAGCGAGCCTCACTGTGAAGCACATCAACATGGAAGCATGAGATGTCCTTAATTAACGCTAAGACACATTAATCAAAAACGCTAAAACACCTATTAGCAACATCAGTAAGGATGAGCGCTTTGAGCTTCCTCAATTAAAAAAGAGAGAGGACATCGTCATCCTCTCAGCCGACAAGGGCGATGTCACTGTCATCATGGAAAAAAAAACACATACAATAACAAAATTCAGGACCTACTGAATGATTGTAGCTATACCAAAGTCAATAGAGATCCCACCAACCGCCTTGTTACAAAAACCAACAATATCATCACTGATTCAACATCTTTAATCGAACCAACCAAGCGGCTTTCCTTAAAACCCTCTGCTGCTAGACCACACAGATTTTATGGCTTACCAAAAATCCATAAAGAAGATACACCACTTCGTTCTATCATCTTCATCATTAACTCACCCACCCACAAACTGGCCCGATTTCTGTCTGAGACCTTACAACCATTCACTGGTAAGACCACCTCAGCTGTACTTAAATCAGCTCACTTGGTATCGTTAATTAAGGACATCTCACTATCTCCAGGTGATTTGCTTGTCACTTTCGATCTAGTATCGTTGTTTACCAAAGTTCCTGTGCCTGACACCATTACAATCATTGAAGATGTGGTCCAACAAGGATTGAATGCTGATGTACCGGCCCTGGTTAGACACTGCCTCACCAACACTTACTTCACCTGGAATGGAACATTGTACAAACAAGTTGAAGCTACCCCAATGGATTCGCCCTTATCTCCAGTTGTAGCCAATGTTTTCATGGAAAAATGTTTTGAGACGGATGCCATCCAGGCATCCACCCTACGTCCTTGTCTAAGAGGTACATAGATGACACGTTCGTCATCTGGCCACATGGCCTACCAGCTCTGGGCCAATTCTTCAACCACATCAATTCCATACACCCAGCCATCAGATTTACCATGGAGGTGGAAAAAGATGGAAAGCTACCCTTTTTGGATATCTTAATTAAAAGGAGACCTGACGGTTCAATGAGCCACTCTGTCTACAGGAAAGCTACCCATACAGATGCTTACTTGAAACCGGATTCCCACACCATCCATCCCAGAAGAACTCCCTCATCAAGACTCTATACCATGGAGCCCAATGCATTCCGACCAGGAACACATTACCAGTGAACTCAAACACGTACACCAGGCTCTCAGGGCTAATGGTTACTCCGACTACACAATCCGCAAAGCCATCACTCCAGTCATGAAGAAGGATCCTCTTGTGGAGCCACTCAAAACCATCACCTTACCCTACATTGCAGGGGTCACTAAAACGATCTCCAAAATCCTGAATAAACACAATATCCAGGTCCGATTCAACACAGTACATAAAATCCGTGATCTGGTTCCATCTGTAAAAGATGCTGTTCCAGACATACAGTACCCGGGTGTTTACAAACTAAAGTGCCTCTGTGGTAGTAGCTACATTGGAGAAACCAAACGACATATCTCGGACCGCATCCGCGAACATAATGCAGACTTGAAACACATTAGAACGAACTCCTCCGCCGTGGCAGATCACTGTTATAATTCAGTGGGCTCACATGACATTGACTTCTCAAAGACGGAGGTTCTGTGCAAGCCAACCGGCTACCATGAGAGATTCGTTCATGAGGCTATCCACATATACAAGCACAGAGACAATTTCAACCGAGAAGATGGATTCTGGCTTAGTAACCATTGGAAAGATGTTTTAAACCATTGCGGTTCTTAATTAATAATTTTATGGTGATCTTCAGACGGCAGCTCTTTCACTGGCATTGACTCTTAATACTTCTCACACCACGGTTAATGGTATGGTTTATAACATGATTATAACAGCGCCTCGCAGCTGTTTCTCTCCTCCGTCTGTACCGACCATGGATGGACTCATCCGTCTGAACGGGGCTGGTAGCTGTCCGTGGTGCTGATGTGGAGGGTAAGAATCCACCCATTTTTTCGCCATATAGCATCGTGATATATAACGACTTATTGTTGGTAGCTCAGCTGATTGGAGAATATATAGAGTTTATTGTTAACATTGAGGTAGATTATATTTTAGTTTTTTTTTTATCTGTTTACTATATGGTATTCATTATATAGTGTAGTGCATACCCAGTTGCTGTTATGAGCTCTGCTTATTGAAGAATATATTGAGTACATTTATTATATTGATGTAATTTGGACTCAGGTTTTTTCACATCGGTTTACTGTATGATATTTGAGTTGTTGCATCCCCCTTTTTGCATCCTTGTACGAGGTGCCTCGGTGGATGTGTAAGCTTTGACTTTAACATAGCTATTTCGTTGACCAGTCACAAGCTAATCCCTCAGCTATTCAATGCTAAAATCTCTTGTTTGATTTGTACTAGGTGCCTCTGTTGATGTGTAGGCTTTGAATTTAACATATCTATTTTTGTGACCAGTCACAAGCTAAATCCGTCAGCTATTTCAATGATAAATTCTCCTGTTTGATATGTTAACCCCTTTGTCAAGGTGCCTCTCTTCTCTCAACCAACTTAAAAGACGCTACGAATCTTAGCAGCGTTCATTGGAGCTCTGTCGTCCCGACAGTCACAAGCTAATCCCTCAGCTATTCAATGCTAAATTCTCCCGTTTGATTTGTACTAGGTGCCTCTGTGGATGTGTAGGCTTTGACTTTAACATAGCTATTTCTGTGACCAGTCACAAGCTAAATACATCAGCTATTTCAATGATAAATTCTCCTGTTTGATATGTTAACCCCTTTGTCAAGGTGCCTCTCTTCTCTCAACCAGCTTAAAAGACGCTACGAATCTTAGCAGCGTTCATTGGAGCTCTGTCGTCCCGACAGTTTTTTGTTCCTTCACCTGAAGAAGGCCAATTGTGTTGTGGCCGAAACGTCGTGAGAATTTAATTGTTATATTTTATTATTTTATTCTCATTCTACGTGATTTTACTGAAAGAACCAAATAAGATTAATCCTTGCAGTCACGAAAGCTTCAAATCGAAAAATGTCCTTAATTAACGCTAAGACACATATTAATCAAAAACGCTAAGACACCTATTAGCAACATCAGTAAGTATGTGCGCTTTGAGCTTTCTCAATTAAAAAAGAGAGAGGGCATCGTCATCCTCTCAGCCGACAAGGGCAATGTCACTGTCATCATGGAAAAAAACCCATAAAATAACAAAATTCAGGATCTACTGAATGATGGTAGCTGTACCAAAATCAATAGAGATCCCACCAACCGCCTTGTTACAAAAACCAACAATATCATCACTGATTCAACATCTTTAATCGAACCAACCAAGCAGCTTTCCTTAAAACCCTCTGCTGTTAGACCACCCAGATTTTATGGCTTACCAAAAATCCATATAGAAGATACACCCCTTCATCCTATCGTCTTCATCATTAACTCACCCACCTGCAAACTGGCCCCATTTCTGTATCAGACCTTACAACCATTCACTGGTAAGACCACCTCAGCTGTACTTAAATCAGCTCACTTGGTATCGTTATTTAAGGACATCTCACCATTTCCAGGTGATTTGCTTGTCAGTTTCGATCTAGTATCGTTGTTTACCAAAGTTCCTGTGCCTGACACCATTGCAATCATTGAAGATTTGCTCCAAACTGGAATTGAATGCTGATGTACCGGCCCTGGTTAGACACTGCCTCACCAACACTTACTTCACCTGGAATGGAACATTCTATAAACAAGGTGAAGTTACCCCAATTGGTTCTCCCTTATCTCCAGTTATAGCCAATGTTTTCATGGAAACATGTTTTGAGACAGATGCCATCCAGGCATCCACCCTACGTCTTTGTCTAAGAGGTACATAGATGACACGTTCGTCATCTGGCCACATGGCCTACCAGATCTGGGCCAATTTTTCAACCACATCAATTCCATACACCCAGCGATCAGATACACGATGGAGATGGAAAAGGATGGCAAATTAACATTCTTGGATGTTTTAATCGTACAGAGACCAGATGGCTCAATGGTACACTCTGTCTACAGGAAAGCCACCCATATGAATGCCTAACAAAACCTGACTCCCACCACCATCCATCCCAGAAGAATTCTCTCATCATAACTCTACACCATAGAGCTCGATGTATTTCCGACCATCACCGCCTAGCCAGTGAACTGGAACACGTACACCAAGGCCTCAAGATGAATGGATATTTAGACTACACAATCCGAAAAGCTATCACCCCAACCATTGGGAAGGAACCATCTGAGGACCCAATCAAAACCATCACCTTGCCATACATAGCAGGGGTCACCAAAAATATTTCCAAAATCATGAGCAAACACAAGATCCAGGTTCGATTCAACACAGTACATAACATTTGTGATCTGATCCCATCTGTGAAGGATGTGATCCCTGACATGCAATACCCCGACGTCTAAAAACTAAGCTGCGTCTGCGGCAGTAGTTACATTGGGGAAACTAAGTGACATGTCTCGGACCGTGTTCGTGAACATAAGGCAGATCTGAAACACGGTAGGACCAATACCTCAGCCATGGCTGATCATTGTTTTAATGCTGTGGGCATACACGAAATTGATTTTTCCAAGACGAAGTTACTCTGCAAACCCACTGCTTATCAGCAAAGATTCGTTAATGAAGCCTTCCAGATGGGTTAACACAGACACAATTTCAACCGACTTGGGTACAAACTGACAAATCATTGGAAGGACGTTATTAACCAGTTTAAGTCATGACGGGCCATGATGTTCCCAGCCTACCACCTTCTGATATTAGTTGTTTTTTTCGGCTCTCTGATTTTTTACATTAACAGATGTCATTTCTCACTAACACAGCTACCTCGTGTGCCATCCTCGAGGCTGCTGCTTCAGGATCTCCCATTAACATGCTAATCTCTCACATTAACATAGCCACCTTGGCGCACTCGCCGTGAAGGAGTCTCGGCGATCTTGCATTGACATGCTAATTTCTGCCTGGCAGCCCTGTGATTGGTGGAAAGCCCACCACCGCCGCGGTCGCTACCCACCACTTGCATTGGCATTGGCTGCTGACATTTGGGCCACGCCCTTTTCAAACCTTTATACCTTTATAAGCAGTTGTTTTTAGCAGCTAACCCCACTTTTCCTGATGACGACCGCTCGTGTTGCGATTGAAACGTCGTGATATTTTTATTATGTTTTCTTATTTTTTCTCTCTACGTGACTTTACCTAAAGACCCAAACAATATGAATTCCTGCAGTCATGAAAGCTTTGAATCAAGGTTGATTAAATGTCAAGTATTGGAGATTTAATTCTGATACAATTATGTTAGTTTTTATTGATTTTGGAGCAGTTTCAAATAATTATTTTTATATCAGTATTTACGTAACTACACTCGTTTACATTCGGCTGTACTCAGCTCACCATTCCTTTGAACTAATAAAAAACTTCTGCTTAACAATTATTAAACATCCTCAGTTGTGTGTCATTAGGTTCAGTATACAAACTGGACTAACAACATTTGGTTTTATGCAACAAAAAACTTTATTTCAAAATGTATTTTTTAAAAAGTGTACTGACGAAAGCAACAAATTAAACGTTCTAAATTATATTGTACGTGTACTGCATACAATGTTAACAGTAAGAGCTCAAAGCAGGAACGTACATGTACGCCAGATAACTATATTCGTGTGTAAACAATAAATTGCTTACAATATTGTATTTAATGTTGCCCGGTGAAATGAAACATTCTAAATCTAATGAGTCGCATTGTAAATAACATCCTACAGGCTGTTAATATTACTGTTTAGATACGACACATTACATGTCTTTAACATTCTCATGAAGACAAATTACAAAATGCATGACATTGTATCACACTGAATTCCAGCACGAATACTGTTAAATAGTTAGACTACTGGAATGGATGCTCCAGGCACCACTCTACGCGTGAGTGGTGCCAGTGGACTGAGAGGCCGTGCCAGGAGTCGCTGTCGCTGGCTGCTCAATGACCACCACCCTCTCGGCCGCTGCAGGGAGGGCGCGGCGCTGAGCCTTGAACTTCAGCTTCCCGTCTTCAGTCAAGCAGCAGCTCACGCTCTGCGGGTCCACGTCCCTGGGCAGCTGCGTCTCCCTGTGGAACTCCTGGCAGCTGTGGCTGTAGCTGCCGCTGCTGACTTCTCCGCTCTTCACCTCGCGCCGTCCGGCCACCACCAGCTTGTCTCCAGACACCTTCACGGCCAGGTCCTGTGGGGAGAAGTCCTGCACGTCCAGGGACGCGACAAACCCGCCTCCCTGCTCCTGTGGATCTTCAATCTGGAACCCACTGCTCACGGCCGGCTGCTGCAGCAGTGCGTCTCCGTGGCTGCCCGGGGCCCGCGTGTGGCTGCTGAGCTGATCGACTCCACGGAAGATTCTCTCCATCCTCTCGATCTCGCTCCTCATGTCTCGCTGCAGCTGCTGGAAGAGACTTTCACCGCGGGGGTTCCAGACCGGCCAGCCTGGACGTGCAGGACTTCTCCCCACAGGACCTGGCCGTGAAGGTGTCTGGAGACAAGCTGGTGGTGGCCGGACGGCGCGAGGTGAAGAGCGGAGAAGTCAGCAGCGGCAGCTACAGCCACAGCTGCCAGGAGTTCCACAGGGAGACGCAGCTGCCCAGGGACGTGGACCCGCAGAGCGTGAGCTGCTGCTTGACTGAAGACGGGAAGCTGAAGTTCAAGGCTCAGCGCCGCGCCCTCCCTGCAGCGGCCGAGAGGGTGGTGGTCATTGAGCAGCCAGCAACAGCGACTCCTGGCACGGCCTCTCAGTCCACTGGCACCACTCACGCGTAGAGTGGTGCCTGGAGCATCCATTCCAGTAGTCTAACTATTTAACAGTATTCGTGCTGGAATTCAGTGTGATACAATGTCATGCATTTTGTAATTTGTCTTCATGAGAATGTTAAAGACATGTAATGTGTCGTATCTAAACAGTAATATTAACAGCCTGTAGGATGTTATTTTCAATGCGACTCATTAGATTTAGAATTCATTTCACCGGGCAACATTAAGTACAATATTGTAAGCAATTTATTGTTTACACACGAATATAGTTATTTGGTGAACATGTACGTTCCTGCTTTGAGCTCTTACTGTTAACATTGTATGCAGTACACGTACAATATAATTTAGAACGTCAAATTTGTTGCTTTCGTCAGTACACTTTTTTAAAAATACATTTTGAAATAAAGTTTTTGTTGCATAAAACCAAATGTTGTTAGTCCAGTTTGTATACTGAACCTAATGACACACAACTGAGGATGTTTAATAATTGTTAAGCAGAAGTTTTTTATTAGTTCAAAGGAATGGTGAGCTGAGTACAGCCGAATGGAAATGAGTGTAGTTACGTAAATACTGATATAAAAATAATTATTATAAACTGCACCAAAATCAATAAAAACGAACATAATTGTATCAGAATTAAATCTCCAATACTTGCCATTTAATCAACCTTGACTTAAAGCGTTCATGTCTGCAGGAATTCATATTGTTTGGGTCTTTCGGTAAAGTCACGTAGAGAGAAAAAATAACCAAAAAAATAATAAAAATTTCACGACGTTTCAATCGCAACATGAGCGGTCGTCATCAGGAAAAGTGGGGTTAGCTGCTAAAGACAACTGCTTATAAAGCTTTGAAAAGGGCATAGCCCAAATGTCAGCAGCCAATGCCATTGCAAGTGGTGGGTAGCGACCGCGGCGGTGGTGGGCTTTCCACCAATCACAGGGCTGCCAGGCAGAAATTAGCATGTCAATGCAAGATCGCCGAGACTCCTTCACGGCGAGTGCGCCAAGGTGGCTATGTTAATGTGAGAGATTAGTATGTTAATGGGAGATCCTGAAGCAGCAGCCTCGAGGATGGCACACGAGGTAGCTGTGTTAGTGAGAAATGACATCTGTTAATGTAAAAAACTCAGAGAGCCGAAAAAAACAACTAATATTGGAAGGTGGTAGGCTGGGAACATAATGGCCCGTTATGACTTAAACTGGTTAACAATGTCCTTCCAATGATTGCTCAGTTTGTACCCATCTTCTCGGTTGAAATTGTGTCTGTGTTTACACATCTGCATTGCTTCATGAACGAATCTTTTGCTGATAGGCAGTGGGTTTGCAGAGTACCTTCGTCTTGGAAAAATCAATTTCGTGTATGCCCACAGCATTAAAACAATGATCAGCCACGGCTGAGGTATTGGTCCTACCGTGTTTCAGATCTGGCTTATGTTCACGAACATAGTCCGAAACATGTCACTTAATTTCCCCAATGTAACTACTGCCGCAGACACAGCTTAGTTTTTAGACGCCGGGGTATTGCATGTCAGGGATCATATCCTTCACAGATGGGATCAGATCACAAATTGTATGTACTGTGTTGAATCGAACCTGGATCTTGTGTTTCCTCATGAGTTTAGAAATATTTTTGGTGACCCCTGCTATATATGGCAAGGTGATGGTTTTGATTGGTTCCTGAGATGGTTCTTTCCCAACAGTTGGGGTGATAGCTTTTCGGATTGTGTATTCTGAATATCCATTCATTTTGAGGGCTTGGTGTACGTGTTCCAGTTCACTGGCTAGGTGGTGATGGTCGGAAATACATCGAGCTCTATGGTGTAGAGTTTTGATGAGAGAATTCTTCTGGGATGGATGGTGGTGGGAGTCAGGTTTTGTTAGGCATTCGTATGGGTGGCTTTCCTGTAGACAGATTGTCCCATTGAGCCATCTGGTCTCTGTACGATGAAAACATCCAAGAATGGTAATTTGCCATCCTTTTCCACCTCCATGGTGAATTTGATCGCTGGGTGTATGGAATTGATGTGGTTGAAGAATTGGCCCAAAGCTGGTAGGCCATGTGGCCAGATGAGGAACGTGTCATCTATGTACCTCTTAGACAAGGACGTAGGGTGGATGCCTGGATGGCATCTGTCTCAAAATATGTTTCCATTAAAAATTGGCTTCAACTGGAGATAAGGGCGAACCCATTGGGGTAGCTTCAACTTCTTTGTATAGTGTTCCATTCCAGGTGAAGTAAGTGTTGGTGAGGCAGTGTCCAACCAGGGCCGGTACATCAGCATTCAATCCTTGTTGGACCAAATCGTCAATGATTGCAATGGTGTAAGGCACAGGAACTTTAGTAAACAACGATACTAGATCGAAACTGACAAGCAAATCACCTGGAAATAGTGAGATGTCATTAATTAACGATACCAAGTGAGCTGATTTAAGTACAGCTGAGGTGGTCTTACCAGTGAATGGTTGTAAGGTCTGAGACAGAAATGGGGCCCGTTTGTAGGTGAGTGAGTCAATAATGAAGACGATAGGATGAAGGGGTGTATCTTCTTTATGATTTTTGGTAAGCCATAAAGTCTGGGTGGTCTAGCAGCAGAGGGTTTTGAGGAAAGCCGCTTGGTTGGTTCGATTAAAGATGTTGAATCAGTGATGATATTGTTGGTTTTTGTAACAAGGCGGTTGGTGGGATCTCTATTGATTTTGGTAAATCTACCATCATTCAGTAGGTCCTGAATTTTGTTATTGTATGTGTTTTTTTTTTCCATGAGGACAGTGAAATTGCCCTTGTCGGCTGAGATGATGACGATGTCCTCTCTCTTTTTTAATTGAGAAAGCAAAAAACGCTCATCCTTACTGATGTTGCTAATAGGTGTCTTAGCGTTTTTGATTAATATGTGTCTTAGCGTTAATTAAGGACATCTTATGCTTGCTTGTTGATGTGCTTCACAGTGACGCTCGCTTCACCTGTTAGCGCTGTGAGCGCTGCTACTTCCTCTGCCGATGTTCTGCCAGTGCAGCTACAGGAGCTGCTTTTATCGCCCTGGCAGTAGCTACGAGCAGATTCCAGGGGAGCCAGAAGCGTCCAGAATGACGCAGCTGCTCCCAGGGCTTCCCTCATCCACAGCAAATAGCAGTGACTCAAACCTGGGGTTCAGCTGTGTGACGTCTTCTCTAAACTAGCACATCAACAAGCATGGCCCTGAGTGTTTACTTTCCTGCGATGCACGTGAAGGAGAGGAACGTCTGGCCAGGCTGGCCGGTCTGGAACCCCCGCGGTGAAAGTCTCTTCCAGCAGCTGCAGCGAGACATGAGGAGCGAGATTGAGAGGATGGACAGAATCTTCCGTGGAGTCGATCAGCTCAGCAGCCACACGCGGGCTCCGGGCAGCCTCGGAGATGCACTGCTGCAGCAGCCGGCCGTGAGCAGTGGGTTCCAGATTGAAGATCCACAGGAGCAGGGAGGCGGGTTTGTCGCGTCCCTGGACGTGCGGCCGAGAGGGTGGTGGTCATTGAGCAGCCAGCGACAGCGACTCCTGGCACGGCCTCTCAGTCCACTGGCACCACTCACGCGTAGAGTGGCGCCTGGAGCATCCATTCCAGCAACCTGCTTCATTGATGTTTTAATTGTATGGATATTTTGTTTAATCAGTTTCTTCTATCCACGATATGTTCACTAATATGTACGTGTTTCAGCGTTTGCAATTAACTTAATTTGATTACGTGTATCGCTGTACAGGATTGCTAAATTGTTTCGCGTCGTTTTAATTTGCCATTACACTTTAATATATTGCAATAAGATAATGCTAAATGTGTTATTCAAGTATTTTTCATCAACGCTGCTATAGCAATGTAAGTCATACTACTATTACAATAATCTATGCCTCGAGTTTCCTTACTGGCTGGGTTTCTCTCCACCACAACATTAACTCTGTTAGTGGGTTCCAGCTGTTTCCACCGAAACTAGCTGGGTTACTGGCTACACGGATTTTTCCGTTTACAGTAACAAATAAACATTACACATACATGCAGGCATCGACTTACGAACACTCGACTTACGAATTTCCGCACTTAGGAACCAGCTACCATGAAACATGTTTTAACATTGAGAATTACAACGCTAACTCGCACTTGCAAACTGAACCGAGGATCTATTCTTTTTTCAGCGGAGCGATCCTCCACGAGTTGTGTCATCCTCGCGCTTCCAGTGTTTGTGCTCGTGTGTGCGTGCGCGCACGTGTGTACATTATTGTGTTCCCACTTACAAACCGTTTGACTCACGAACGGGTCCCAGGAACTAATTGAGTTCATAAGTCGAGGACTGTCGGGATCGTTGTGTGAAACATAAAATACATACAAATTTATAAAAACATTTTATGTTCAAATACCTTGCATCCTGATGCTGGCTTGTCGTAAGGGGCGAAATGAGTCACCACAATTGCACACACACACACGGACAACAAACGCCACTAAGTGGCGGTGACGTTGCCACGGCACTTGTGCCAGGCTAAGTGCACTTTATGGCCACGTGATCACGGGTCAGATCCAGCTGCCATGGTTTGACTGAGATGAGTGGCAGATGTGTAAGCTGTGCCTCCCCTACTGTGCCAACTTGATGTGTTTTATCCGCCTGAGGCTCTGCTCGTTGTTGTGAGCGTCTCTCTGCTGCCCTCTGTTGTTGCTGGAGGGCGACTACCTCCAACTGCCCAGTATCGTCCATCATGAGTCTCCTCCACATAGGCCGCTCTTTACACTGCTGGTACCAGTCATTCGCAAGTCAATTCAGTTCCACATCCTCTTGTACCACATCATTTAATCTCTTCTCTAGCCCGTGCCGCGCCTGTTTAGACCCCTTTAATGCAGTGGTTAGGGAGGCGTGGTACATGACCCAGCCAATGTAGCATTACCTGCTGGAGGCGCTTACCGATGGGACTTTGTCCAGATCTGTAAAGGATTGTGAGCTCACACAATCCAGCCTGGTTAAACCCAGGATGGATCGTAGGAAGGCCATCCTGAATGTTTATTACCGGCGAAGATGTTCCATTAGGGGGGTCCACGTTTGGCAAGCATCGAGAAGGAAGGGCATGACCGTGGCCGAGAAGATCCGAAGACTGCTGTGGAGCGACAGATATCAGGTAGCTTCCACACAGCGTCATGCAACCGATGAAAAGATAATGCCGCTCGACTGATTCGGAGTGAGACCTCTTCTGTCAAACCGGAGTTGGTCATAAGCACACTATCCAGATGTGGAAAACCATCCAATTTACAACTGCCCCATTACCAATGGGGAGTTAAGGGGTGGAGGGTTTAATGCAGACATGGGCTGGGCTTTTTAATCCGGCCCCCCGAACTTGTCCAAATATTATTAAATTAAATTTTACCTTTCACCTGTAATGCCCTCATTTCCCCATTAGATGGAGCACTTTGTCCGGGAATGTGGTAATCGGGTTGGGCGCAGGCCTCAGATGTTTTCATGATGTTTGATCAGTCACGTTACGACATGTTTTTGTATTGTTCATGTTCGTGCAATTTGTTAAATTGCCTTGCAAATAAATGCTTTGCTACCTGTTAAAGGCCAAATCCTTTCATGTAATGATTTTTACATGTCATTTATATTAGTTCACACAAACACTCCATCCATCTGTTCCTTGCCCGGCCCCTCTGTCAAATTTTAGAACCCATTGTGGCCCGCGAGTAAAAAAAATTGCCCACCCCTTGTTTAATGGCACAACATAGCGAGGCAGGTGCTTAGTTTTGGTGGGGCTGATGGTTAAGGCCCCACCTCTTAGTGCAGGGGTGGGGAACCTTTTTTGTGCCAAGGGCCATTTGGATATTTATAACATCATTCGCGGGCCATACAAAATCATCAACTTAAAAATGAGCCTATTATATTTGGTCAAACATTTAGTTAACTCACCCCTAATGCGATGGCTGGAACTGCTTCTCTTTGGTGAGGCGTGTGGAGATATTAGCTGGCATTGATGATGTTAGCTGGTATTGATGATGTTAGCTGGCATTGATGATGTTAGCTGGTATTGATGATGTTGCTACTCGCAACTGCTTTTCCAGGTTTGCTCCAAGATTGATTGAATTTCGAGTCCCGCCTGCGGTTGCCTTGGCAGGGCCAGACCAAATGATTTCGCAGGCCTCATGGCCGGCCGGCCGGACGTTCCCCACCCCTGTCTAGTGGCACGCTCCAGGTCTAGATCATTCGCATACGTAACATGGATGACAAATCGGGAGCAAGCTCTCAAGCGCACCCGGGCATCAATCCGCCTCCCATTGTATCTATATCAGATATAGATTGCTCCGGTACGGACATGGAAGGTTTCTCGAACGACGTGGACCAAAAATATTTTAAACAGTGTACGGAGCCAGAGGACATTACTGTCGAATCCCAAGGTTAACGGGGAATAGCTTTGTCTTCCGGCCAAGTAGCTTTACTCGGCCCTGCTCAATATCATGGAAGTCCTTAATTATTGTGAGCAGAGAGTCAGAGACTCCGAAAGCATGAAGAACAACCCAGAGTCCAGACCTATTGATGGTATCATAGGCATTGACCAGGTCAATAAAGCAGAGCTGTAAGTCCTGTCGGAATTCAACACTCCTCTGCTGTAGCAAACGGAAGGAAGATGTGGCATCTGTGGCTGCCCTGGCCTGAAACCACAATGGGGCTCCCCAATCCTCTTCTCAGCATGCCTGGCAAGGTGATGTTGAATAATCCTTGCCAGGACTTTTTCTGGCACTCTAACACAGGCACAGACTCTAACCAAAACTATCGAATAATTACACGGTTTATTTAAAATTGCACTTTCAATTAATGTGCCTATTAATGTCATTATTTCGGCAAAAAATGTTTTTATCTTAAACTAGTGCAATGAAAAAAATACCCTTTATTGTAAAATTTGCAAAATAAAGACGATATAATTCCTGTACTGTTTTAGTTTATCTTTCTGAATACACATTTAATGAAAATGTGTTTTAGTGAATGGTTGTTTTTGAAGGTGATATCGTGTAAATGTTTTCCAAAGCTGCTTATGCAGCCGTCACCATCTCCAGCCGTGATTTCTCCACTTCTGTCCGAAGCCATCACCATCTCTTGCGGATTTGCAATGCAAAAATCTGTCTGGCTACTGCCCACCGGTTGATTTATTCGATCCATCTTCGCAGTGGACGCTCTATTGGTTGTGTTCCCTCCTTTAGCTCCCATTCCCACGTTAGTCACGACCACCGGCCGTCATCTCTTCAAGTCGTGTGTCCTGCCTCACCCCACCTTTCTAAACTAAAATTATGCCTTTAATTTGCATATGATGTCCAATTGACGTGTCCGTCTTCCATTCTCAGTTTAATTCCTAGCATGTGCATCTCTATGCTTCCTTGTGCACTTCTCAACATTGGTTCCATTGTCTTCGTCAATGGCCATGTTTGTGATGCATCTGTTGTTGCAGGTCATATCCACTGATTAAAAAACGTTCTGCTTTAGGAAAATGGCTTTGTTACGTTTCATGATTTAAGTTCAGATTCCAATCAGCACTGTGCTCTGCCCTGATACGCCTCTCTTAATAATTTTCATCCCTCTCCCCCTTCAACAACCGCCCCACGTATAAATGCACTTCTATGTTTTCAAGTTGTGTCCCTGTTCTTTTTGTTCAATTTGTTATTCCCCCGCACCGCCAATAAGCATGGTTGCCTGCGTACGGTGCGAAAGAAGTTCAGCATGCAAACATACGCTGCGTTGAAAACTTACTCTACAGCATATTCACACTGGAGACGCAGGAGGGTGCTGCTATGAGATTGCCACATTTTTGACTGTAGACCAAGCCTGGACAGATTTCTCAGTCAGCACTCAGTCTAGAATTATCAGAACTACACAGTAAACGACACAATGCGGGTGCTATATCTCGTAAGAATGAATACCCACCACCTAAACACAAATGGTAATTCCTGGACAGGTGACAACTCTAGCCATGCCCATGAAAAAATATATAGTGACTAACTTGGAGACGTAACTTCTTCGAGGCAATTCTTTAATTACACACCGAGCATACTGTTACACACTCTCTGCTGTAATACAACGCTCTGTCCCTCGCTTAAACGCAACTCTCACTCGTGGCTAGCCTACAACACAACGCTCGCCATCTGACACTGACGGCGCTGAACTAAGACAGGCAACTACTGCTAGCAGCACAATTATCAAGTGGATGACGACAGCGGCGAAGGCGACGATCTTCAACAGCAACGACGACGACGACGACGGCGATCCCACTCCAAACGATGGCCCTCATCCCCTGCTCGGGGTCCCCTTTAATCCTCTTAGCGCGGCCTCGCTCCCCTCCGGCCACGCTCCCCTTCTAGAATCTACTAGCAGGATCTCGACGTGTCCTACCCGAGATCCTTCTCAGGTCTATCACGTGGTCTGCTGTCAATCAGGGCTGCTTCACTCTGCAGATCCCCTTCCCTGCCAGCAGCCAGCGCTATGCTACGTAGTGACCAATTCTATGTGACTACACATACACAACATCCTGACCATCACTCGCCTATGCGGATGATAAAATATCAAGCATTGTAGATTTAATTCTGATCTACTGTTGTTCGTTTTGATTGATTTTGGCACAGTTTAAAATATATATTTTAATATCAGTACCAGCGGGAAGTACCCAGCGTTTCCCGGGGCAAAAATATATTTACAAACTTGTCTTCTCTTAAAAACATAACATATACATACACAAACACTAAGCTATTGTGCCATTTGTCCATTTGTCCGTCAACAAAATTATAGGAGCGACACTAGAAAAACGGCGTATTCTATTATTTATTTATTTTTCTGTCAACGTGACTTAACCGAAAAAACCAAAGAGTAATTCCTGCAGTCACGAAAACTTTGAATCTAGTTTTAGCGTGTTAATGTTAAATAAACGTGTTGTCTCCTATAGAAGCCTGAGTCTCCATTTGAGCCCACTACAACTGGTGTTGGAAGTGGCCAAACGTTAGTTAATTAACTATAGATTATGGAGACTAGGCGAACAATACGTACCAGGTCTCCAGATGAAGAGGACGACGACCCACCGGCCCCGGGGATGTCGGCGCAATCCCCCAGCCCCCACTGGGGGCCTGGGGTGTCCACCTCCGGTTCCAAACCGCCCTCCAAATTGCCTTACCTACGAGTCCTACTTGGTACAGGCCGGACCCGCTATTGCCGCCTGTTGGGCCCTGACTGCAGCTACATATTTTCCAGTAGTGGTGGCGGCGTATTACGCCTGACAATTACCCACCACATTAAGAAGCACGATGGTAGCTTGCAGTTGTGTGTCGACTTTAGGAAGCTTCATAAGATATCGGTGGCTGACGCGTATCCTCTCCCTCGGATGGACGATTCCCTGGACGCTCTGGCGGGAGCACAGAACTTCTCCACCCTTGATCTCCTGTCCGGATTTTGGCATTTGCCACTAAATGAGGCCTCTAAACCCAAACGGCTTTTCGAACACCTCAAGGCCTGTTTGAATTAAATCAGCTTCCCATGGGACTCCACGCAGCACCGGCTACGTTCCAATGACTGATGGAGCTGGTGCTGGCTGGACTTCAATGGGACTCATGCTTACAATACCTCGACGATGTCATCGTCTTCAGCCGTACGTTCAAAGAACATCTTGATTGGTTACGCGCTGTCTTTCTTAAAATGCGAGCGGCCCATCTCAAATTCAAGCCGCAGAAGTGTTACCCCCTTCAGAAATCCGTGCGGTATCTCGGTCATATTGTCAGTAAATCGGGCATTGCGATAGATCCCGACAAAACCACGTGTGTTCGGACGTGGCCGACCCCCACGTTGATGATGCAGGTGCAGAGTTTTATTGGTTTTGCGTCTTATTATCGCCGGTTTGTCACTGGGTTCGCTACCTTCGCAAAACCTCTCCACGCCTTGACGGTTATGGGTCAGAGGTTTCATTGGGGGGAGGAGGAAGCCGCATTTGTTGCGCTTCGCAATTCCCCTCCGCTACTCTGACTTTGCCATGCCGTGCGTCCTTGATACTGACGCAACCAACACCAGCATTGGCGCGGTTCTGTCCCAGGTTGTCAACGGGGTGGAGTGTGTTGTTGCATACGGCAGCAGAGTGCTGTCGCCAGCCGAACAGCGTTACTGTGTCACGCGCCGGGAACTATTCAGGTCTCCCGCATTAACGAGTTGATTGCTCTGGACATCCCTGGTTCGGTTCCCGTCACCCCTCGTGGGAATAAATATTTGTTGGTTGGCGTCGAATATTTATCGCGCTGGCCGATGGCCTGGCAGCTATGGATGGGAGCCATCCGGTAGTGCCACCTAGGCACATGCCATGGTACAATGGTGAGCACACAGGACTTGTAATCAATACAGAGGTACTATGTACAGGGGCGGCAAGCAGCTAAAAAATGGTGCACGTTTATTATAAATACGACATTCTCAAATGGTTTCGAAATTAAGTGTCTTATCAGCAGAATCGTGCAGAGTTTCTGCCGAACATACACAGCATTAGTTCCTAACACACTTTGGCAGAGTTGGTGTCACTGCCTGGGAAAGGAACATTAATGGTGATTTTGTGGAAAGTCAGGTGAAATGGGTGGTTGGTCAGACTGACCAGCACCCTGTGCTGTGTGGATCGCTCGTGGTTCTGGCCACCAATCGCCAAGCAAATTGGTTGCAGAGACTTCCACGTGTAGAGTGACTTCAGTTGTGTGCAACCGAGTTGCGCAACTGCTTGCACCGGCTGTGGCCGTGTGCGGAAAGCTAACTCGGGTCAAACCTGGGTTTCGAAGCGCGGTGTAGCGTTAACCATGACACTACCGCTCCACACAATCACACACACGTGAAGATCGACACCAAATACGTGCTCTGTTGCACCGCACAGCAACTCACACGCACACTGCAGTGTCCAATAACAACACAAATGTATTAATCATGACAACCACCTGCTCTGCCACTCAAAGCAATGTCCATCACATGGCCATCAACGCGACACATATAGTTCATCACGGTCACCCGACCAGCAGGAGTCACGTGTGTGAGCAGTCCGTGAATGTCGCCGGGCTATGGTGATGCAGTGGTGTGGGTTGGACAAGGGGCGGATGATGATGTCTGTCATGGAAATCTGTGGAGCGGCACGGAACAAAAGTGGGACGGGTGGCCCAGTGTGGAGCAGGAGCCGCTCGGCTGGGACGAAGGTGGGGAGAAATCCACTGATCCGGTGGAGGCGTGGGGAGGAGGGCGGGACGCCGCGTGAAGCGCGACTCGTGGGAGTGGTGCCAGGCAGAAGGGGCACCTGGGACTCCGTACGCGGGACCCCGGCCGTTGCACCTGGGCTGGGGGGGGATCCGCTGCCCTGCAGGTGGAGCGAGGCCGGGGGGAAGGTGCTCTCGGTCCGGGTGGATGGGACGAATCAATGCGGATGGAGTTGAGGATTCGAGAGGAGGTTTGCGGAGGCGGGGAGGAAGGCGGCTGTTGCGGGACTTGCGGTAACGCTGCCGTGAAGAATAGGGAGCAAAAGACTCGTGTGCCGGGCCCGGTCTGGTATCACGGTGGCGTGGAAGAACCCAGGGCTCTGGTGGAGGTGGAGGCAGGTGGAAAGCAGGGAGCTCCCAATCCTGGGGTTTAGCTTGATTACTCATGGGTGGAGGTGATGGTGCGAGTGGCGGTGGTGGCGATAGTGGCAGTGGAAGCGATGGCAGAAGTGGAGGTTGAGGCAATGGCAGGAGTGAAGGTGGAGTCGATGTCAGCAGTGGGGGTAGAGTTGATATCAGTGGTGGAGGCAATGGCCTGAGTAGAGATGGAGGCGATGGCAGCAGTGGAGTTGAGGATTCGAGAGGAGGTTTGCGGAGGCGGGGAGGAAGGCGGCTGTTGCGGGACTTGCGGTAACGCTGCCGTGAAGAACAGGGAGCAAAAGACTCGTGTGCCGGGCCCGGTCTGGTATCACGGTGGGGTGGAGGAGCCCAGGGCTCTGGTGGAGGTGGAGGCAGGTGGAAAGCAGGGAGCTCCCAATCCTGGGGGTTAGCTTGATTACTCATGGGTGGAGGTGATGGTGCGAGTGGCGGTGGTGGCGATAGTGGCAGTGGAGGCGATGGCAGAAGTGAAGGTTGAGGCAATGGCAGGAGTGAAGGTGGAGTCGATGTCAGCAGTGGGGGTAGAGTTGATATCAGTGGTGGAGGCAATGGCCTGAGTAGAGATGGAGGCGATTGCCTGAGTAGAGGTGGAGACGATGGCCTGAGTAGAGGTGGAGGCGATGGCCTGAGTAGAGGTAGAGGCGATGGCCTGAGTTGAGGTGGAGACGATGGCATGAGTAGAGGTGGAGGCAATGGCCTGAGTAGAGATGGAGGCGATGGCCTGAGTAGAGGTGGAGGCGATGGCCTGAGTGGAGGTGGAGGCGATGGCCTGAGTTGAGGTGGAGACGATGGCATGAGTGGAGGTAGAGGCGATTGCCTGAGTGGAGGTGGAGGCGATGGCCTGAGTAGAGGTGGAGGCGATGGCCTGAGTGGAGGTGGAGGCGATGGCCTGAGTAGAGGTGGAGGCGATGGCCCGAGTGGAGGTGGAGAAGATGGCCCGAGTGGAGGTGGAGGCGATGGCCTGAGTGGAGGTGGAGGCGATGGAAGCAGTGGAGGTGGAGTTGATATCAGTGGGGGAGGCGATGGCCTGAGTAGAGATGGAGACGATGTCCTGAGTGGAGGTGGAGGCGATGGCCTGAGTAGAGGTGGAGGCGATGGCCTGAGTTGAGGTGGAGACGATGGCATGAGTAGAGGTGGAGGCGATGGCCTGAGTAGAGATGGAGGCGATGGCCTGAGTAGAGGTGGAGGCGATGGCCTGAGTAGAGGTGGAGGCGATGGCCCGAGTGGAGGTAGAGGCGATTGCCTGAGTGGAGGTGGAGGCGATGGCCTGAGTAGAGGTGGAGGCGATGGCCTGAGTGGAGGTGGAGGCGATGGCCTGAGTAGAGGTGGAGGCGATGGCCCGAGTGGAGGTGGAGAAGATGGCCCGAGTGGAGGTGGAGGCGATGGCCTGAGTGGAGGTGGAGGCGATGGAAGCAGTGGAGGTGGAGTTGATATCAGTGGGGGAGGCGATGGCCTGAGTAGAGATGGAGACGATGTCCTGAGTGGAGGTGGAGGCGATGGCCTGAGTAGAGGTGGAGGCGATGGCCTGAGTTGAGGTGGAGACGATGGCATGAGTAGAGGTGGAGGCGATGGCCTGAGTAGAGATGGAGGCGATGGCCTGAGTAGAGGTGGAGGCGATGGCCTGAGTAGAGGTGGAGGCGATGGCCCGAGTGGAGGTAGAGGCGATTGCCTGAGTGGAGGTGGAGGCGATGGCCTGAGTAGAGGTGGAGGCGATGGCCTGAGTGGAGGTGGAGGCGATGGCCTGAGTAGAGGTGGAGGCGATGGCCCGAGTGGAGGTGGAGAAGATGGCCCGAGTGAAGGTGGAGGCGATGGCCTGAGTGGAGGTGGAGGCGATGGAAGCAGTGGAGGTGCAGTTGATATCAGTGGGGGAGGCGATGGCCTGAGTAGAGATGGAGACGATGTCCTGAGTGGAGGTGGAGGCAATGGCCTGAGTAGAGGTGGAGGCGATGGCCTGAGTAGAGGTGGAGGCGATGGCCCGAGTGGAGGTGGAGGCGATGGCCCGAGTGGAGGTGGAGGCGATGGCCCGAGTGGAGGTGGAGGCGATGGAAGCATTGGAGGTGGAGTTGATATCAGTGGGGGAGGCGATGGCCTGAGTAGAGATGGAGGCGATGGCCTGAGTGGTGGTGGAGGCGATGGCAGCGGGGGAGGCGATGGCAGCGGTGGAGGCGATGGCCCGAGTAGAGATGGAGGCAATGGCCCGAGTGGAGGTGGAGGCGATGGCCCCAGTGGGAGCGATGGCCTGAGTGGAGCTGGATTCTTCAGGTGAGGAGCACAGCTCTGCTTGGTGCCGGGGCTGTTTCCCCTCCCCTGCGCCCGCCGCTTTCGTCTCCGCGCCACGGCCATACGAGCCCAGGGACTCGGTGCTCGGCCGAGACCTCCACCTTTCTTTCTCTGCAGCGCCCGGGAAATCTTCCTCCTTCCGGTCCTCATCCTCATTCTCATCGCTCTCTGCAAAAGTTACGAAAAACATCAACGGCGTCATTAGCTGAATCTCCCTGCTCCGTGTCTGTGAGTGCGTTGTGACCCTGGGGACAGACTTGCGAGTTTGTTTTTTACGTTTTTGAGCCAGGAGGCCAGGATTGGGAAAAACTTGGGCCACTTTTCATCCAGGCAACTGGAGAGCAGCACAGACTAAGTCTTACTTACCAAACATTTAAACTAACAACAGCATACTCTTTGGTATCTTTCGGTAAAATCACGTAGATAGAAAAATAACTAATAAAGTGAAACCTTGGATTGCGAGCATAATTCCTTCTGGAAACGTGCTCTTAATCCAAAGCACTCGTATATCAAAGCGAATTTCCCCCATAAGAAATAATGGAAACTCAGATGATTCGTTCCACAAACCAAAAATACCGTATTCATATAAAAAAATATTAATACAAAATACCTTTTTATATTTTTATTATTTAATATAAAGTAATCAAATTTATTAATTACATTTAATCGTGGCTGGTGTGAGGGAGACGAGATAGAGGATGGTTATTGTGTAGGACGACTTTCACTTGCAGTACAGTTACTAAAGAACAGTCACTACACATGGACACAAAATAAAAAAATGCTTTACGCACACACGTATTCACAACACTACAGTACTGTAGTAAACAGTATACACGTAGTCACAACACTATAGTACTGTAGTAAACAGTATACACGTGGTCACAACACTATAGTACTATAGTAAACAAGATAGGTTCGCACGGATGTTGACTATACGAGTGAGGCACACCGACTGAGACCGAGCATGGGAGACGATTACCCACAATCCCGCAGTATACACGTGGTCACAACACTATAGTACTATAGTAAACAGTATACACGTGGTCACAACACTATAGTACTGTAGTAAACAGTACACACGTGGTCACAACACTATAGTACTATAGTAAACAGTATACACATGGTCACAACACTATAGTACTATAGTAAACAGTATACACGTGGTCACAACACTATAGTACTGTAGTAAACAGTATACACGTGGTCACAACACTATAGTACTATAGTAAACAGTATACACATGGTCACAACACTATAGTACTATAGGAAACAGTATACACGTGGTCACAACACTATAGTACTGTAGTAAACAGTATACACGTGGTCCCAACACTATAGTAATGTAGTAAACATTACACACGTGGTCACAACACTATAGTACTGTAGTAAACAGTGTACACGTGGTCACAACACTATAGTACTATAGTAAACAGTAAACACGTGGTCACAACACTATAGTACTATAGTAAACAGTATACACGTGGTCACAACACTATAGTACTGTAGTAAACAATATACACGTGGTCACAACACTATAGTACTATAGTAAACAGTATACACGTGGTCACAACACTATAGTACTGTAGTAAACAGTATAGACGTGGTCACAACACTATAGTACTGTAGTAAACAGTATACACGTGGTCACAACACTATAGTACTGTAGTAAACAGTATACACGTGGTCACAACACCATAGTACTGTAGTAAACAGTATACACGTGGTCACAACACTATAGTACTGTAGTAAACAGTATACACGTGGTCACAACACTATAGTACTGTAGTAAACAGTATACACGTGGTCACACTATAGTACTATAGTAAACAGTATACACGTGGTCACAACACTATAGTACTGTAGTAAACAGTATACACGTGGTCACAACACTATAGTACTGTAGTAAACATTACACACGTGATCACAACACTATAGTACTGTAGTAAACATTACACACGTGGTCACAACACTATAGTACTGTAGCAAACAGTGTACACGTGGTCACAACACTATAGTACTATAGTAAACAGTACACACGTGGTCACACCACTATAGAACTGTAGTAAACAGTATACACGTGGTCACAACATTATAGTACTATAGTAAACAGTATACACGTGGTCACAACACTATAGTACTATAGTAAACAGTATAGACGTGGTCACAACACTATAGTACTGTAGTAAACAGTATACACGTGGTCACACTATAGTACTATAGTAAACAGTATACACGTGGTCACAACACTATAGTACTGTAGTAAACAGTATACACGTGGTCACAACACTATAGTACTGTAGTAAACATTACACACGTGATCACAACACTATAGTACTGTAGTAAACATTACACACGTGGTCACAACACTATAGTACTGTAGCAAACAGTGTACACGTGGTCACAACACTATAGTACTATAGTAAACAGTACACACGTGGTAACACCACTATACAACTGTAGTAAACAGTATACACGTGGTCACAACATTATAGTACTATAGTAAACAGTATACACGTGGTCACAACACTATAGTACTATAGTAAACAGTATAGACGTGGTCACAAAACTATAGTACTATAGTAAACAGTATACACGTGGTCACAACACTATAGTACTGTAGTAAACAGTATACACGTGGTCCCAACACTATAGTACTATAGTAAACAGTATACACGTGGTCACAACACTATAGTACTGTAGTAAACAGTATACACGTGGTCCCAACACTATAGTACTATAGTAAACAGTATACACGTGGTCACAACTCTACAGTACTATAGTGAACAGTATACACTTGGTCTCAACACTATAGTAATGTAGTAAACAGTATACACGTGGTCACAACACTATAGTACCATAGTAAACAGTATACACATGGTCACAACACTATAGTACTATAGGAAACAGTATACACGTGGTCACAACACTATAGTACTGTAGTAAACAGTATACACGTGGTCCCAACACTATAGTACTATAGTAAACAGTATACACGTGGTCACAACACTATAGTACTATAGTAAACAGTATACACGTGGTCACAACACTATAGTACTATAGTAAACAGTATACACGTGGTCACAACACTATAGTACTGTAGTAAACAGTATACACGTGGTCACAACACTATAGTACTATAGTAAACAGTATACACATGGTCACAACACTATAGTACTATAGGAAACAGTATACACGTGGTCACAACACTATAGTACTGTAGTAAACAGTATACACGTGGTCCCAACACTATAGTAATGTAGTAAACATTACACACGTGGTCACAACACTATAGTACTGTAGTAAACAGTGTACACGTGGTCACAACACTATAGTACTATAGTAAACAGTAAACACGTGGTCACAACACTATAGTACTATAGTAAACAGTATACACGTGGTCACAACACTATAGTACTGTAGTAAACAATATACACGTGGTCACAACACTATAGTACTATAGTAAACAGTATACACGTGGTCACAACACTATAGTACTGTAGTAAACAGTATAGACGTGGTCACAACACTATAGTACTGTAGTAAACAGTATACACGTGGTCACAACACTATAGTACTGTAGTAAACAGTATACACGTGGTCACAACACCATAGTACTGTAGTAAACAGTATACACGTGGTCACAACACTATAGTACTGTAGTAAACAGTATACACGTGGTCACAACACTATAGTACTGTAGTAAACAGTATACACGTGGTCACACTATAGTACTATAGTAAACAGTATACACGTGGTCACAACACTATAGTACTGTAGTAAACAGTATACACGTGGTCACAACACTATAGTACTGTAGTAAACATTACACACGTGATCACAACACTATAGTACTGTAGTAAACATTACACACGTGGTCACAACACTATAGTACTGTAGCAAACAGTGTACACGTGGTCACAACACTATAGTACTATAGTAAACAGTACACACGTGGTCACACCACTATAGAACTGTAGTAAACAGTATACACGTGGTCACAACATTATAGTACTATAGTAAACAGTATACACGTGGTCACAACACTATAGTACTATAGTAAACAGTATAGACGTGGTCACAACACTATAGTACTGTAGTAAACAGTATACACGTGGTCACACTATAGTACTATAGTAAACAGTATACACGTGGTCACAACACTATAGTACTGTAGTAAACAGTATACACGTGGTCACAACACTATAGTACTGTAGTAAACATTACACACGTGATCACAACACTATAGTACTGTAGTAAACATTACACACGTGGTCACAACACTATAGTACTGTAGCAAACAGTGTACACGTGGTCACAACACTATAGTACTATAGTAAACAGTACACACGTGGTCACACCACTATACAACTGTAGTAAACAGTATACACGTGGTCACAACATTATAGTACTATAGTAAACAGTATACACGTGGTCACAACACTATAGTACTATAGTAAACAGTATAGACGTGGTCACAAAACTATAGTACTATAGTAAACAGTATACACGTGGTTACAACACTATAGTACTGTAGTAAACAGTATACACGTGGTCCCAACACTATAGTACTATAGTAAACAGTATACACGTGGTCACAACACTATAGTACTGTAGTAAACAGTATACACGTGGTCCCAACACTATAGTACTATAGTAAACAGTATACACGTGGTCACAACTCTACAGTACTATAGTGAACAGTATACACTTGGTCTCAACACTATAGTAATGTAGTAAACAGTATACACGTGGTCACAACACTATAGTACCATAGTAAACAGTATACACATGGTCACAACACTATAGTACTATAGGAAACAGTATACACGTGGTCACAACACTATAGTACTGTAGTAAACAGTATACACGTGGTCCCAACACTATAGTACTATAGTAAACAGTATACACGTGGTCACAACACTATAGTACTATAGTAAACAGTATACACGTGGTCACAACACTATAGTACTATAGTAAACAGTATACACGTGGTCACAACACTATAGTACTGTAGTAAACAGTATACACGTGGTCCCAACACTATAGTACTATAGTAAACAGTATACACGTGGTCACAACACTATAGTACTGTAGTATACAGTATACACGTGGTCACAACACTACAGTACTATAGTAAACAGTATGCACGTGGTCACAACACTATAGTACTGTAGTAAACAGTATAGACGTGGTCACAACACTATAGTACTATAGTAAACAGTATACACATGGTCACAACACTATAGTACTATAGGAAACAGTATACACGTGGTCACAACACTATAGTACTGTAGTAAACAGTATACACGTGGTCCCAACACTATAGTACTATAGTAAACAGTATACACGTGGTCACAACACTATAGTACTGTAGTATACAGTATACACGTGGTCACAACACTACAGTACTATAGTAAACAGTATACACGTGGTCCCAACACTATAGTACTATAGTAAACAGCATACACGTGGTCAAAACACTATAGTACTATAGTAAACAGTATACACGTGGTCACAACACTATAGTACTGTAGTAAACAGTATACACGTGGTCACAACACTATAGTACTGTAGTAAACATTACACACGTGATCACAACACTATAGTACTGTAGTAAACATTACACACGTGGTCACAACACTATAGTACTGTAGCAAACAGTGTACACGTGGTCACAACACTATAGTACTATAGTAAACAGTACACACGTGGTCACACCACTATAGAACTGTAGTAAACAGTATACACGTGGTCACAACATTATAGTACTATAGTAAACAGTATACACGTGGTCACAACACTATAGTACTATAGTAAACAGTATAGACGTGGTCACAACACTATAGTACTGTAGTAAACAGTATACACGTGGTCACACTATAGTACTATAGTAAACAGTATACACGTGGTCACAACACTATAGTACTGTAGTAAACAGTATACACGTGGTCACAACACTATAGTACTGTAGTAAACATTACACACGTGATCACAACACTATAGTACTGTAGTAAACATTACACACGTGGTCACAACACTATAGTACTGTAGCAAACAGTGTACACGTGGTCACAACACTATAGTACTATAGTAAACAGTACACACGTGGTCACACCACTATAGAACTGTAGTAAACAGTATACACGTGGTCACAACACTATAGTACTGTAGTAAACATTACACACGTGATCACAACACTATAGTACTGTAGTAAACATTACACACGTGGTCACAAAACTATAGTACTATAGTAAACAGTATACACGTGGTCACAACACTATAGTACTATAGTAAACAGTACACACGTGGTCACACCACTATAGTACTGTAGTAAACAGTATACACGTGGTCACAACATTATAGTACTATAGTAAACAGTATACACGTGGTCACAACACTATAGTACTATAGTAAACAGTATACACGTGGTCACAACTCTACAGTACTATAGTAAACAGTATACACTTGGTCTCAACACTATAGTACTGTAGTAAACAGTATACACGTGGTCACAACACTATAGTACCATAGTAAACAGTATACACATGGTCACAACACTATAGTACTATAGGAAACAGTATACACGTGGTCACAACACTATAGTACTGTAGTAAACAGTATACACGTGGTCCCAACACTATAGTACTATAGTAAACAGTATACACGTGGTCACAACACTATAGTACTATAGTAAACAGTATACACGTGGTCACAACACTATAGTACTATAGTAAACAGTATACACGTGGTCACAACACTATAGTACTGTAGTAAACAGTATACACGTGGTCCCAACACTATCGTACTATAGTAAACAGTATACACGTGGTCACAACACTATAGTACTGTAGTATACAGTATACACGTGGTCACAACACTACAGTACTATAGTAAACAGTATGCACGTGGTCACAACACTATAGTACTGTAGTAAACAGTATAGACGTGGTCACAACACTATAGTACTATAGTAAACAGTATACACATGGTCACAACACTATAGTACTATAGGAAACAGTATACACGTGGTCACAACACTATAGTACTGTAGTAAACAGTATACACGTGGTCCCAACACTATAGTACTATAGTAAACAGTATACACGTGGTCACAACACTATAGTACTGTAGTATACAGTATACACGTGGTCACAACACTACAGTACTATAGTAAACCGTATACACGTGGTCCCAACACTATAGTACTATAGTAAACAGTATACACGTGGTCAAAACACTATAGTACTATAGTAAACAGTATACACATGGTCACAACACTATAGTACTATAGTAAACAGTATACACGTGGTCACAACACTATAGTACTGTAGTAAACAGTATATACGTGGTCCCAACACTATAGTACTATAGTAAACAGTATACACGTGGTCACAACACTATAGTACTGTAGTAAACAGTATACACGTGGTCCCAACACTATAGTACTATAGTAAACCGTATACACGTGGTCACAACACTATAGTACTGTAGTAAACAGTATACACGTGGTCCCAACACTATAGTACTATAGTAAACAGTATACACGTGGTCAAAACACTATAGTACTATAGTAAACAGTATACACGTGGTCACAACACTATAGTACTATATTAAACAGTATACACGTGGTCACAACACCATAGTACTGTAGTAAACAGTATACACGTGGTCACAACACAAGCAATCGTCTTCAGGTGAAATAATACAGCAGGCGGACTGCTGAGACAGGAAGAAATGTAGCGAGAGAGCTACTGCAACCAAAGGTTACACTATATACGTTTGTGGTGGGATTTGCAAGTAAATGTAAGATCGCAGAGCAAGCATACCCCGGCTAATCCCTCGGCTACTCCGAGGGGGAGTGGGAGCGGAGGGGCTGCCGTAACGGGCGAGCTAGTGGGGGTGAAATTTACAGAGGGTACAAGCTGATAGAAAGAGGATCAAACTCAGCAAACTTAGAAATGTAATGCAACTCATTGAGTCGGCCAACACAACAAATAATACTTTGCCTGGTTGATCACCGTCCTTCTCTGCTTGTGTGTCTCCCTGTGTGTGGGGAGCGGTGGTGCAGCTGTTAGCGCTACGCTGCGCTATGAACCTGGCGGCCCGGGTTCGATTCCCGCTCACGGCCAACACCAGTGACGATTATCTGAACCGGTCCCGGGCCTCCCCTAGGTCGACTCAGCCTCAAATGAGTACCTGGTGCGGTGTGTAAACATCGCCACTAGGGAGACAAAGGCGGTCGGGCGTGGTGCTGGCCACCCACCCCCTCGTGTACTGTTCCGGCCTTCACAGGTGCTCGCTAACAGCACTTGCCCCTACAGTCTGTTCAGGCTATACGGGGGATCTTTGTGTCTCCCTGTCTGTGTTTGGTCTCTCTCTCTCAACTTTAGTTTCACCTGATGACGACTGCTTGAGTTGCAATCGAAACGTCGTATTCTATTATTTTGTTTATTTTTTCTACGTGACTTTACCGAAAGACCATTGAGTAACAACAGTGTTTTTACGAATCACAGCTAAGAGATAAACAACATTATATTTTCTATTAAACATAACATTTTAATAACATGTGAAAAAATACTTTACATCTCATCACTGCTCCTCATACTCAATCCGTGATCAGTGCCGGATTATCCTCGGAACAAAATAATCATTAGCTGTGGGCCCCGCACTTTCAAGCGCCCCGCGCTAAATGATCTCACGCTATAAATCCCCGTTCAGTGATTCTGTACTTGCTCTATTACTATAGTAAAATTACAATTACTTTACTATGCAAGTTAAAAACTTCGTGCTTTATAATTGTGTTTTTTTATTTATTCTGGGCACCTTTATAATATAAGCTACAGGACCCGCACGAGCTTAATCCGGCACTGTCCGGGATACTGTTCCAGTGCCCAACCAGGCTGTTGAAGACACCGTGAGTGGAGTTGAGGGGGATCGGTGGAGGTGTGAAGGGGGCGAGTGATGCCGACGGGCTGCGAGGGGGTCATCCGAGAGGGTGCCCAGTGGGGAGATGAAGCAATGAAATCGCTCCACGTGCAGGTGCTGGGTGGATTACTGCACAGCGGCATCGTGGGAGGTGGCGACGGATCGTGGAGGTCTCTACCCACTAGTGGATTGACCATGGCTGATGGTGGTGATGATGATGGATGTTGCTCACTCACTTGGCGACGTATGAAACGCCAGAGATGCACGGCGATGTGCAGGGTGTTCAGCAGCACGGTGGAGCTGATGGCCTCCTTGCAGCCGCTGTACAGCTGACCTACAGCGTGGAGCAGAGCAGGGAGCGCGCTGTCCACTATGGCCTGGCAGCTGCTGCTCAGCTCACCCATAGCCTGCAGGAGGGCAGGGAGCACGCTGTCCACAATGTCCTCACTGTGGCTACTGAACATCGGTCCCCAGGTGGCGACCCCTGCTGATGCAGAGACGTTCTTCACGAGTCCCGAGTAGTTGATCGTGGTGGTGGTGGTGTTGGAGGCGTTAATGTCCGAACCCCCACGCCGAGATCCTCCGAGGAGCTCCACCATCGGCTGCGTGAGCAGCAGAACCACAGTGAGGACAGCCGTGAAGATCGCCATGGTGGTGGTGGTGGCGAAGGTCTCTGAAGAACTCGAAGTGGAGGAGCAGCGTGGGGTGAGGTGGTTTCCTCTCCAGGAGCCGACTCCACTCTGACCTCTGCCGTGACGTCACCGGGCCATGACGTCACCGTGACGTCAGAGGTTTCCACGGCTCTTACGTCATAGCATTTGGAACGTGGCTGTGCAATGGAACATCAACACGTGATGCACTACAACACTGTATTGTTTATAGAAATGTAATACAATACTAATTATTCACATCTGAGACAGAACATCGGCAGAGGAGGGAGCCTCACTCCTCACTTCTCCTAACCAGCTTAAAAGTCGCTACGAATCTTAACAGCGTTCATTGAAGCTCTGTGGATGTGTAGGCCTTACTTTAACATATATTTCTGTGACCAGTCACTAGCAAATCACCCAGTTATTTCAATGCTAAATTCGCCTAGTTATTTCAATGCTAAATTCTCCTGTTTTGATTTGTACTAAGTGCCTCGGTGAATGTGTATGCTCTGACTTCAACGTAACTATTTCTGTAGCAGTTACAAGCGAGTCACTCAGCCATTTCAATGCTAAATTCTATGCTAATCCCATTGTCAAGGGGTGCCTCTGCGGATGTGTATGCCTTAACTTAGCTATTTCAATGCTAAATTCTATGCTAATTCCTTTTAACAATGGGGGCCTCTGCGGATGTGTACGCTTTAACTTTTAACATAGCTATTTCTGTGACCAGTCACAAGCTAATCATTCAGCCATTTCAATGCTAAATTTTATGCTAATTCCTTCGTCAAGGCTCTTTGTTCCTCTCACACAGCTTAAAAGCCGTGATCTGAACGTGGCTCTCTCACTCCAGCGCTGTCCTACCAGACAGTCTCGCCCCCTTCACCTGATGAAGGCCGCTTGTGTTGTGGCCGAAACGTCGTGAGAATATTATTGTGTTATTTTATTTTATAAATTTATTATTTTATTCTCATTCTACGTGACTTTACCGAAAGAACCAAAGAAGATGTAGGTTTTTACTTTAACATAGCCATTTCCGTGACCAGTCACAAGCTAATCCCTCAGCTATTTGCACAAGCTAATCCCTTAGCTATTTCAATGCTAAATTACTAGTTGCCTCTGTGGATGTGTAGGTTTTGACTTTAACATAGCCATTCCTGTGACCAGTCACAAGCTAATCCCTTAGCTATTTCAATGCTAAATTACTAGTTGCCTCTGTGGATGTGTCGGTTTTGACTTTAACATAGCCAATTCCGTGACCAGTCACAAGCTAATCCCTCAGCTATTGATATGTAAACCCCTTTGTCAAGGTGCCTTACTTCTCCCAACCAGCTTAAAAGTCGCTACGAATCTTAACATCGTTAATTGAAGCTCTGTCGTCCCGACAGTACTGTACCTTTCACCTAAAGACGGCCGCTTGCGTTGTGGCCCAAACGTCGTGAGAATTTTATTGTGTTTTTTTATTATTTTATTCTCATTCTACGTGACTTTACCGAAAGAACCAAAGAAAATAAAATAATAAAGATATAAAACAATAAAATTCCCCAAATCAAAATTCATATACTGTTGATTTATTCACTCCATCTCCGCAGTGGACACTGCCGGTTGTGTTCCTTCCTTAGCTCCCATTCCCACGTTAGTCTCGACCACCGGCCGTCATCACTTCAAGTTGTGTGTCCTGCCTCACCCCACCTTTCTAAACTAAAATTACGTCCTTAATTATATGAAGTCATATGAAGTCCAATTGACGTGTCCGTCTTCCAGTATCAGTGTAATTCTTAGGATGTGCATCATCTCTACGCTTCCTTGTGCATTTCTAAACATTGGTTCTATTTTCCGTTTGTGATGCATCTGTTTGAAAAAAAACGTTCTGCTTAAGGCATATGGCTCAGTTACGTTTCATTATTAAGTTAAGATAACAATAAGCACTTTGTTCTGCCCTGATACACCTCTCTTAATCATTTTCATCCGTCTTCCCCTTCAACAACCGCCCTACGTGTAGATGCACTTCTGTGTTTTCAAGGCTGTGTCCCTGTTCTTTTTGCGTTCAGTTTGTTATTCCCCCGCACCTCCAGTAAAGCATGGTTGGCTGCGTACGGTGCGAAAGAAGTTCACCATGCAAACATACGCTGCGTTGAAAAATGATTCTACTGACTGCAGACCAATCCTGGACAGATTTCTCAATACGAGTGCAATATCGAGGGTACAGATCAATACCAACTGAACACAGATGCTAATTCATGGACGGGTGGCAACTCTAGCCATGCCCATGCAAACATACACAACATCTTGACCATGAATCGCCTATGCGGCAGATTAAATATCAAGCATTATACATTGAATTTCGATCTACTTTTGTTCGTTTTGATTTATTTTGGCGCAGTTTCAAGTAAGTATTTTTAATAGAATTATTTATTGCCATTTACTGTATAATTGTGATAATAGACCAAGCACTGAGACATTGCCCAGGGTTGGTCTACAATCGAAAAGGTGGCAACCCCATAGCACACCCTCATGTGTTCCAGTGTTAACACATCTTATGTTTGTATCTTGAAATTCTTTCGCACCGTACGTAGCCCACCGCTCCCCCCACCACACACGTGCACAGCAGCTCGAGAGAGCGACTTTTGGGTCAGAGGTAGCCGCATTGTACTGGGGCCGTCCATAAATGAGGGGGGGGGGGGTGAGAAATGTGACGTCACATCAAAATGCGCAACTTTAAATAAATATAGACAACACGTTCTACGTAATTAAATAGACTTTTTAATAAATATTTTCTCCTACAACATCAGAGTGCAGCGCCACATTAAATAAGCACCACGATGACAATAGTTTAAAGCGATATGAAGCATGCTTTATTTTGGGGGGGGGGGGGCACAGCTTTGTACCGTCATATTTGAGGGGGGGCTCTGACTCTTTGTGACGCCGCGTGACGATGGAGGGGGGGGTCAAAAATCGTCTAAAATCGCGTGACGTCATTTATGGACGGCCCCCACAGCGTGAAATAGCGCAACAAACCGAACCCGCGTACAGCGAGGGAAGCCCTGGCTGGTTTATCATTCATTAATCTCCAGTTCAGTCACAAACGAATCTCTTAGAGCCGAAGGCGCGATTCAGTATCACGTTGGCATGCCGTGTCAACCCGTACGGGGTTACCCCGTATTGGTGTACAGGGAGATTGAGTTCTCAGGTCCATACGGCTTACTAGAGCCGTTTCAAAACGGGCAAAACAATGTTTTGTGTTTCTCCCCTTGTGATGGGATTTTGTAGGATGAACGTTGAGATTTGTAAGGGGCACGGGGTGACCAATAAGGTCTGAATTGGTCTGTAATAAGAGAGGCAATGGTTATGGGGTGACAGGGGTGCGTTGGCACTGCGTGCCACGTCGCGTTGTCATACAGCTGACACTCCGATGAGCAATGATGCGGCGACGCACGGTGCCAATGGGGCCGTCCATAAATGACGTCACGAGATTTCTGACGATTTTTCACCCCCCCCCCCCCCCCATCGTCACGCGGCGTCACAAAAAGTCAGACCCCCCATCAAATGTGACGTCACAAAGTTCTGCCCACCCCCTAAAAAAAATAAAACATGTTTCAAATCGCTTTAAACTATTGTCATTGTAGTGCGTATTTAACGTGGCGCTGCACTCTGATGTTGTAGGAGAAAACATTTATTAAAAAGTCTATTTAATTAAGTAGAACGTGTTGTCTATATTCATTTAAAATTGCGCATTATGATGTGACGTCACATTTCTCAAACCCCCCCCCCCTCGTCACACATCGTCACAAATGTCTGAACTCTCCCCCCCCAGGTGCGTGACGTCATTTATGAACGGCCCCAAAAAGTTCAACATTCGTGCGTATCCGCCGTGATGTGGGGCGAAGTTTAATTCTAATCTTATTATCCGCGATGCCTGCAGGATTAGCTTTTTCATTCTTCGTCTGCCAAAGCAGATGATTAATGAGAATATTGATGAGATTTCCCCCAGCGCATGTTGGCTGTGGAAGGGCTGTTTAAGACCCGCGGTGAACCCGCTCATCTCCACGTATCGGCATGAAATGAAAAATCGCGGATTTTAGGAAGCGCGTTCGTTTCAAGTGGATGCTTGTTGTCAACACCGCCACATTGACAGCACTCGCAACCATCCCATACTCAATTGAAAACTCTTCTTAAGTAATTGCTTATTGTGTTTAGTTTCTTGTCCTTACCTCATACCTCCGATTAGCACGGTGGGCTACGTACGGTGCGAAAGAAGTTCAAGATACAAATATACGATGTGTTAACACTGGAACACGAGGGTGTGCTATGGGGTTGCCACCTTTTCGATTGTAGACCAATCCTGGGCAATGTCTCAGTGCTTGGTCTATTATCATAATTATACAGTAAATGACAATACAATAATTATATCAAAAAGACTTACTTGAAACTGCGCCAAAATAAATCAAAACGAACAAAAGTAGATCGGAATTCAATGTTAAATGCTTGACATTTAATCTGCCGCATAGGCGATTCATGGTCAAGATGTTGTGTATGTTTGCATGGGCATGGCTAGAGTTGCCACCCATCCGGGAATTAGCATCTGTGTTCAGGTGGTATTGATCTGTACCCTCGATATTGCACTCGTATTGAGAAATCTGTCCAGGATTGGTCTGCAGTCAGTAGAATAATTTTTCAAACGCAGCGTATGTTTGCATGGTGAACTTCTTTCGCACCATACGCAGCCAACCATGCTTTAATTGGAGGTGCGGGGGAATGACAAACTGAACGCAAAAAGAACAGGGACACAGCCTTGAAAACACAGAAGTGCATTGACACGTAGGGCGGTTGTTGAATGGGAAGAGGAATGAAAATGATTAAGAGAGGCGTATCAGGGCAGAGCAAAGTGCTTATTGTTATCTTAACTTAATAATGAAACATATCTGAGCCATATGCCTTAAGCAGAACGTTTTTTTTTTCAAACAGATGCATCACAAACGGAAAATAGAACCAATGTTTAGAAATGCAGAAGGAAGCGTAGAGATGATGCACATCCAAAGAATTACACTGATACTGGAAGACGGACACGTCAATTGGACATCATATGCAAATTAAGGACGTAATTTTAGTTTACAAAGGTGGGGTGAGGCAGGACACACAACTTGAAGTGATGACGGCCGGTGGTCGAGACTAACGTGGGAATGGGAGCTAAGGAGGGAACACAACCGGCAGTGTCAAGTGCGGAGACGGAGGGAATAAATCAACGTTATATACATTTTGATTTGTGAGAATTTTATTGTGTTATATCTTTGTTATTTTATTGTTTCCCTTCTACGTGATTTTACCGAAAGAACCAAGTATATAGTATATGAATTAGATCATTTATTTTGCTAACCTTACAATTAATCGTACATTTTAATTGTACCAGTTTAATGTCAATCCTTTACAGCGATACACTTAATCCAAAGAAGTTGAATGTGAACGCTGAAACACGTAAATATTACTGAACATAGTGTGGATAGAAGAAACTGCTCTTTGGTTTTTTCGGTAAAGTCACGTAGAAATAAGAAATAATAAAATAAAATTTCAGAATAGCATACGACGTTTCGATTGCAACGCAAGCAATCATCATCAGGTATAGAATAGCTAAATTTAAGAGAGAGGAAACACAGAGAGATGGAGAAGCACGTCAAATTGAACAAGATTTAGTAAAGTTTGGAAACAATAATATGCAGCACAGAGGGTCGGTCAAACTAAATATCCATACAATTGAAACATCAATAAAGCAGGTTGCTGCTCCAGGCGCCACTCTACGCGTGAGTGGTGCCAGTGGACTGAGAGGCCGTGCCAGGAGTCGCTGTCGCTGGCTGCTCAATGACCACCACCCTCTCGGCCGCTGCAGGGAGGGTGCGGCGCTGAACCTTGAACTTCAGCTTCCCGTCTTCAGTCAAGCAGCAGCTCACGCTCTGCGGGTCCACGTCCCTGGGCAGCTGCGTCTCCCTGTGGAACTCCTGGCAGCTGTGGCTGTAGCTGCCGCTGCTGACTTCTCCGCTCTTCACCTCGCGCCGTCCGGCCACCACCAGCTTGTCTCCAGACACCTTCACGGCCAGGTCCTGTGGGGAGAAGTCCTGCACGTCCAGGGACGCGACAAACCCGCCTCCCTGCTCCTGTGAATTTTCAATCTGGAACCCACTGCTCACGGCCGGCTGCTGCAACAGTGCGTCTCCGAGGCTACCCGGAGCCCGCGTGTGGCTGCTGAGCTGATCGACTCCACGGAAGATTCTCTCCATCCTCTCGATCTCGCTCCTCTTGTCTCGTTGCAGCTGCTGGAAGAGACTTTCACCGCGGGGGTTCCAGACCGGCCAGCCTGGCCAGACGCTCCTCTCCATGACGTGCATCGCAGGGAAGTAAACACTGAGGGCCATGCTTGTTGATGTGCTTCACAGTGAGGCTCGCTTCAGCTGTGAGCGCTGCTCCTTCCTCTGCCGATGTTCTGCCAGTGCAGCTACAGGAGCTGATTTTATAGCCCTGGCAGTAGCTACGAGCAGATTCCAGGGGAGCCAGAAGCGTCCAGAATGACGCAGCTGCTCCCAGGGCTTCCCTCATCCACAGCAAATAGCAGTGACTCAAACCTGGGGTTCAGCTGTGTGACGCCTTCTCTAAACTAGCACATCAACAAGCATGGCCCTGAGTGTTTACTTCCCTGCGATGCACGTGAAGGAGAGGAACGTCTGGCCAGGCTGGCCGGTCTGGAACCCCCGCGGTGAAAGTCTCTTCCAGCAGCTGCAGCGAGACATGAGGAGCGAGATTGAGAGGATGGAGAGAATCTTCCGTGGAGTCGATCAGCTCAGCAGCCACACGCGGGCTCCGGGCAGCCTCGGAGACGCACTGCTGCAGCAGCCGGCCGTGAGCAGTGGGTTCCAGATTGAAGATCCACAGGAGCAGGGAGGCGGGTTTGTCGCGTCCCTGGACGTGCAGGACTTCTCCCCACAGGACCTGGCCGTGAAGGTGTCTGGAGACAAGCTGGTGGTGGCCGGGCGACGCGAGGTGAAGAGCGGAGAAGTCAGCAGCGGCAGCTACAGCCACAGCTGCCAGGAGTTCCACAGGGAGACGCAGCTGCCCAGGGACGTGGACCCGCAGAGCGTGAGCTGCTGCTTGACTGAAGACGGGAAGCTGAAGTTCAAGGCTCAGCGCCGCGCCCTCCCTGCAGCGGCCGAGAGGGTGGTGGTCATTGAGCAGCCAGCAACAACGACTCCTGGCACGGCCTCTCAGTCCACTGGCACCACTCACGCGTAGAGTGGCGCCTGGAGCATCCATTCCAGCAGCCTACTTTATTGATGTTTTAATTGCGTGGATATTTTGTTAAATCAGTTTCTTCTATTCACGATATGTTTAGTAATATTTACGTGTTTCAGCGTTCACATTCACCTTCATTGGATTAAGTGTATCGCTGTAAAGGATTGTCAAATCGTATCGCTTCGTTTAATTTGCCATTACACGTTCATATATTGCAATAAGATAATGATAAATGTTATCTTCAATTATTTTTCATCATTACAAATGACTATTTTGCACAGTCTAATTTTCGAACTACTATAATACTATACTATTTGTGTGAATGGTAAATGATGTTTGTTTTTTGTAATAAAATGCCTTTCAATTTCCTGCAACAGTTGCAACTGTTCTTTTTTCTACATTGTGTTTGTTTCATCGTTACTGTGGATCAGAGTTCTGGACACAGAATTCCCCAAAACTAAGACAACCGTTAACGCGGCCTCATTGCTCCCTGTCCGTGACAACTCCCAAGGTACCAGGCTCACGCCGTCGGCCCTGCCGAGTCACTCCGCACTCAGAATTTGGGATTGGCTTGCAACTGTCTATGATCAATCTTACCACTTCACATTTCACTTGTATTATCCTTCAATTAGTAGTTAATCCTTCGCTAAGGAATTTGTCCTCAAATCGTGGGGACAAGCCTACCACGGAAAAATTAGTTGCCGTTTAATGTTTGCGACACAGAGAATGCAAATAGTTACATGACAACATCGCTGCTGTAGCAGTGTAAGTCACGCTGCTATTCAAATATTCTATGTCTCGAGTTTCCTGGCTGGCTGCTGGCTGTGCTTCTCTCCACCCCAACAATAACTCCGTTGTTAGTGGGTGCAGGAGACAATAGGGACACCAACAAGGTGGGAATTACCAGAACAGTATTTGAAGACTGACACGGTTAATTTAAAAATGCACTTTCAATGTATGCGCCAATTAACGTCATTCTTTTTGAAAAAATAACTTGTTTTAACCTAGAGATTTAGAAACTAAACCTTAGGACATTAAACTAGTACAATTAAAATGTACGATTAATTGTAAAGTTAGCAAAATAAATAAATGATCTAAATCATATACTATATTCTTGGTTCTTTCGGTAAAGTCACGTAGAAGGGAAACAATAAAATAATAAAGATATAAAACAATAAAATTCTCACATGTCAAAATTCATATACTGTTGATTTATTCTCTCCATCTCCGCAGTTGACACTGCCGGTTGTGTTCCCTCCTTAGCTCCCATTCCCACGTTAGTCTCGACCACCGGCCTTCATCACTTCAAGTTGTGTGTCCTGCCTCACCCCACCTTTCTAAACTAAAATTACGTCCTTAATTTGCATATGATGTCCAATTGACGTGTCCGTCTTCCAGTATCAGTGTAATTCTTAGGATGTGCATCATCTCTACGCTTCCTTGTGCATTTCTAAACATTGATTCTATTTTCCGTTTGTGATGCATCTGTTTGAAAAAAAACGTTCTGCCTAAGGCATATGGCTCAGTTACGTTTCATTTCGATTTAAAGCTTTCGTGACTGCAAGGATTAATATTCTTTGGTTCTTTCGGTAAAGTCACGTAGAATGAGAATAAAATAATAAATTGATAAAATAAAATAACACAATAAAATTCTCACGACGTTTCGGCCACAACACAAGCGGCCTTCATCAGGTGACGGGACGAGACTGTCTGGAGGACAGCGCTGGAGCGAAAAAGCCACGCTCATATCGCGACCTTTAAGCTGTGTGAGAAGAAACAGAGCGCCTTGACAAAGGAATTAGCATAGAATTTAGCATTGAAACAGCTGAGTGATTAGCGTTTCATTATTAACGTTTCATTATTAAGTCAAGATAACAATAAGCACTTTGCTCTGCCCTGATATGTCTCGTTAATCATTTTCATCCCTCTTCCCCTTCAACAACTGCCCTACGTGTAGATGCACTTCTGTGTTTTCAAGGCTGTGTCCCTGTTCTTTTTGCGTTCAGTTTGTTATTCCCCCGCACCTCCATTAAAGCATGGTTGGCTGCGTACGGTGCGAAAGAAGTTCACCCTGCAAACATACGCTGCGTTGAAAAATGATTCTACTGACTGCAGACCAATCCTGGACAGATTTCTCAATACGAGTGCAATATCGAGGGTACAGATCAATACCACCTGAACACAGATGCTAATTCCCGGACGGGTGGCAACTCTAGCCATGCCCATGAAAACATACAAAACATCTTGACCATGAATCGCCTATGCGGCAGATTAAATGTCAAGCATTTAACATTGAATTCCGATCTACTTTTGTTCGTTTTGATTTATTTTGGCGCAGTTTCAAGTAAGTATTTTTGATATAATTATTGTATTGTCATTTTCTGTATAATTATGATAATAGACCAAGCACTGAGACATTGCCCAGGGTTGGTCTACAATCGAAAAGGTGGCAACCCCATAGCACACCCTAACGTGTTCCAGTGTTAACACATCGTATGTTTGTATCTTGAACTTCTTTCGCACCGTACGTAGCCCACCGTGCTAATCGGAGGTATGAGGTGAGCGGGAATCGAACTCGTGTAGTCGGGGTTCGTAGCACAGCGTGCTAAACGCTAAACGCTGCGCCACCGCTCCCCCCACAACACACGCTCACAGCAGCTCCAGAGAGCAACTTTTGGGTCAGAGGTAGCCGCATTGCACTGGGGCCGTCCATAATGACGTCACGCACCTAGGGGGGGGGGGAGGTCAGACATTTGTGACGATGTGTGACGAGGGGGGGGGTTTGAGAAATGTGACGTCACATCAAAATGCGCAACTTTAAATAAATATAGACAACACGTTCTACGTAATTAAATAGACTTTTTAATAAATATTTTCTCCTACAACATCAAAGTGCAGCGCCACATTAAATAAGCACCACGATGACAATAGTTTAAAGCGATATGAAGCATGTTTTATTTTGGGGGGGGGGGCACAGCTTTGTACCGTCATATTTGAGGGGGGGCTCTGACTCTTTGTGACGCCGCGTGACGATGGGAGGGGGGGTCAAAAATCGTCTAAAATCGCGTGACGTCATTTATGGACGGCCCCCACAGCGTGAAATAGCGCAACAAACCGAACCCGCGTACAGCGAGGGAAGCCCTGGCTGGTTTATCATTCATTAATCTCCAGTTCAGTCACAAACGAATCTCTTAGAGCCGAAGGCGCGATTCAGTATCACGTTGGCATGCCGTGTCAACCCGTACGGGGTTACCCCGTATTGGTGTACAGGGAGATTGAGTTCTCAGGTCCATACGGCTTACTAGAGCCGTTTCAAAACGGGCAAAACAATGTTTTGTGTTTCTCCCCTTGTGATGGGATTTTGTAGGATGAACGTTGAGATTTGTAAGGGGCACGGGGTGACCAATAAGGTCTGAATTGGTCTGTAATAAGAGAGGCAATGGTTAGGGGTTGACAGGTGTGCGTTGGCACTGCGTGCCACGTCGCGTTGTCATACAGCTGACACTCCAATGAGCAATGATTCGGCGACGCACGGTGCCAAAGGGGCCGTCCATAAATGACGTCACGCAACTTCTGACGATTTTTGACCCCACCCCCCCATTGTCACACGGCGTCACAAAAAGTCAGACCCCCCCCTCAAATATGACGTCACAAAGCTCTGGCCCCCCTCCCACCAAATAAAACATGCTTCAAATCGCTTTAAACTATTGTCATTGTTGTGCGTATTTAATGTGGCGCTGCACTCTGATGTTGTAGGAGAAAACATTTATTAAAAAGTATATTTAATTAAGTAGAACGTGTCGTCTATATTTACTTAAAGTTGCGCATTTTGATGTGACGTCACATTTCTCACCCCCCCCCCTCGTCACACATCGTCACAAATGTCTGATCGCCCCCCCCCCCAGGTGCGTGACGTCATTTATGGACGGCCCCAAAGACGTTCAACATTCGTGCGTATCCGCCGTGATGTGGGGCGAAGTAATATTCTAATCTTATTATCCGCGATGCCTGCAGGATTAGCTTTTTTCTTCTTCGTCTTCCAAAGCAGATTATTAATGAGAATATTGATGGAATTTCCCCCAGTGCATGTTGGCTGGGGAAGGGCTGTTTAAGACCCGCGGTGAACCCGCTCATCTCCACGTATCGGCATGAAATGATAAAATCGCAGATTTTCGGAAGCGCGTTCGTTTCAAGTGGATGCTTGTTGTCAACACCGCCATATTGACAGCACTCGCAATCATCCCATACTCAATTGAAACTCTTCTTAAGTAATTGCTTATTGTGTTTAGTTCCTTGTCCTTATCTCATACCTCCGATTAGCACGGTGGGCTACGTACGGTGCGAAAGAATTTCAAGATACAAACATACGATGTGTTAACACTGGAACACATGAGGGTGTGCTATGGGGTTGCCACCTTTTCGATTGTAGACCAACCCTGGGCAATGTCTCAGTGCTTGGTCTATTATCATAATTATACAGTAAATGACAATACAATAATTGTATAAAAAATACTTACTTGAAACTGCTCCAAAATCAATCAAAACGAACAAAAGTAGATCGGAATTCAATGTAAAATGCTTGACATTTAATCTGCCGCATAGGCGATTCATGGTCAAGATGTTGTGTATGTTTGTATGGGCATGGCTAGAGTTGCCAACCGTCCGAGAAATAGCATCTGTGTTCAGGTCGTATTGATCTGTACCCTCGATATTGCACTCGTATTGAGAAATCTGTCCAGGTTTGGTCTGCTATCAGTAGAATCATTTTTCAACGCAGCGTATGTTTGCATGGTGAACTTCTTTCGCACCGTACGCTGCCAACCATGCTTTAATGGAGGTGCGGGGGAATGACAAACTGAACGCAAAAAGAACAGGGACACAGCCTTGAAAACACAGAAGTGCATTTGCACGTAGGGCGGTTGTTGAAGGGGAAGAGGGATGAAAATGATTAAGAGAGGCGTATCAGGGCAGAGCAAAGTGCTTATTATTATCTTAACTTAATAATGAAACGTAACTGAGCCATATGCCTTAAGCAGAACGTTTTTTTCAAACAGATGCATCACAAACAGAAAATATAACCAATGTTTAGAAATGCACAAGGAAGCGTAGAGATGATGCGCATCCTAAGAACACCACTGATACTGGAAGACGGACACGTCAATTGGACTTCATATGCAAATTAAGGACGTAATTTTAGTTTAGAAAGGTGGGGTGAGGCAGGACACACAACTTGAAGTGATGACGGCCGGTGGTCGAGACTAACGTGGGAATGGGAGCTAAGGAAGGAACACAACCGGCAGTGTCCACTGCGGATATGGAGTGAATAAATCAACAGTATATGAATTTTGATTTGGATAATTTTATTGTTTTATATCTTTATTATTTTATTTTCTTTGGTTCTTTCGGTAAAGTCACGTAGAATGAGAATAAAATAATAAAATGACACGATAAAATTCTCACGACGTTTTGGCCACAACGCAAGCGGCCGTCTTTAGGTGAAAGGTAACTGTCGGGACGACAGAGCTTCAATTAACGATGTTGAGATTCGTAGAGACTTTTAAGCTGGTTGGGATAAGTGAAGCACCTTGACAAAGGGGTTTACATATCAATAGCTGAGGGATTAGCTTGTGACTGGTCACGGAATTGGCTATGTTAAAGTCAAAACCTACACATCCACAGAGGCAACTAGTAATTTAGCATTGAAATAGCTAAGGGATTAGCTTGTGACTGGTCACAGGAATGGCTATGTTAAAGTCAAAACCTACACATCCACAGAGGCAACTAGTAATTTAGCATTGAAATAGCTAAGGGATTGGTTTGTGCAAATAGCTGAGGGATTATCTTTATTATTTTATTGTTTCCCTTCTACGTGACTTTACCGAAAGAACCAAGAATATAGTATATGAATTAGATCATTTATTTATTTTGCTAACTTTACAATTAATCGTACATTTTAATTGTACTAGTTTAATGTCTTCAGGTTTAGTTTCTAATTCTCTAGGATAAAACAAGTTATTTTGTCAAAAAGAATGACGTTAATTGGCGCATACATTGAAAGTGCAATTTTAAATGAACCGTGTCAGTCTTCAAATACTGTTCTGGTTATTCCCACCTTGTTGGTGTCCCTATTGTCTCCTGCACCCACTAACAACGGAGTTATTGTTGGGATGGAGAGAAGCACAGCCAGCAGCCAGCCAGGAAACTCGAGACATATAATATATTAATAGCAGCATGACTTACACTGCTACAGCAGCGAGGTGGTCATGTAACTATTTACATTCTCTGTGTCGCAAACATTAAATGGCAACTAATCTTTCCGTGGTACGCTTGTCCCCACGATTTGAGGACCAATTCCTTAGCGAAGGATTTACTACCAATTGAAGGATGATACAAGTGAAATGTGAAGTGGTAAGATTGATCTTAGATCATTGCAAGCCAATCCCAGATTCTGAGTGCGGAGTGACTCGGCAGGGCCGACGGCGTGAGCCTGGCACCTTGGGAGTTGTCATGGTCAGGGAGCAATGAGGCCGCGTTACCGGTTGTCTTAGTTTTGGGGAATTCTGTCTCCAGAACTCTGATCCACAGTAACGATGAAACAAACACAATGTAGAAAAAAGAACAGTTGCAAATGTTGCAGGAAATTGAAAGGCATTTTATTACAAAAATCATTACCTTCACACAAACAGTATAGTATTATAGTAGTTCGAAAATTAGACTGTAGAAAATAGTCATGTGTAATGATGAAAAATACTTGAATATAACATTTATCATTATCTTATTAGAATATATGAACGTGTAATGGCAAATTAAAACGATGCGATACGATTTGACAATCCTTTACAGCGATACACTTAATCCAGTGAAGTTGAATGTGAACGCTGAAACACGTAAATATTACTGAACATATCGTGAATAGAAAAAAACTGATTTAACAAAATATCCATGCAATTAAAACATCAATGAAGCAGGTTGCTGGAATGGATGCTCCAGGCGCCACTCTACGCGTGAGTGGTGCCAGTGGACTGAGAGGCCGTGCCAGGAGTCGCTGTTGCTGGCTGCTCAATGACCACCACCCTCTCGGCCGCTGCAGGGAGGGCGCGGCGCTGAGCCTTGAACTTCAGCTTCCCGTCTTCAGTCAAGCAGCAGCTCACGCTCTGCGGGTCCACGTCCCTGGGCAGCTGCGTCTCCCTGTGGAACTCCTGGCAGCTGTGACTGTAGCTGCCAATGCTGACTTCTCCGCTCTTCACCTCGCGCCGTCCGGCCACCGCCAGCTTGTCTCCAGACACCTTCACGGCCAGGTCCTGTGGGGAGAAGTCCTGCACGTCCAGGGACGCGACAAACCCGCCTCCCTGCTCCTGTGGATCTTAATCTGGAACCCACTGCTCACGGCCGGCTGCTGCAGCAGTGCATCTCCGAGGCTGCCCGGAGCCCGCGTGTGGCTGCTGAGCTGATCGACTCCACGGAAGATTCTCTCCATCCTCTCGATCACGCTCCTCATGTCTCGCTGCAGCTGCTGGAAAATACTTTGACCGCGGGGGTTCCAGACCGGCCAGCCTGGCCAGACGCTCCTCTCCATCACGTGCATCGCAGGGAAGTAAACACTGAGGGCCATGCTTGTTGATGTGCTTCACAGTGAGGCTCGCTTCAGTTGTGAGCGCTGCTCCCTCCTCCGCCGATGTTCTGCCAGTGCAGCTACAGGAGCTGCTTTTATAGCCCTGGCAGTAGCTATGAGCAGATGCCAGGGGGAGCCAGAAGCGTCCAGAATGACGCAGCTGCTCCCAGGGCTTCCCTCATCCACAGCAAATAGCAGTGACTCATACCTGGGGTTCAGCTGTGTGACGCCTTCTCTAAACTAAAAATGATATTTCCATTGGAAACAAGCAGGCAAGACACAACTTTAATACACTATAGTACACCAGGACAGTGATATTTTGAAATGTACATATTGTCAATGAGAAAACGTGGTGTGCATTTGTGTCATTCCTTCACGTAAAGTCCTGGTCACAAAAGCAAAGTTTATGGGGAATAATAATACCCATTTTATATAGTTTTGAGGCATAAGCAATTAGAAAATAACACTTACTACCCAGGAACAAAAATCGTGTTACATAGTGAATTATCAGTGCAGAGCGAATTCCATGGCAGTAAACTGCTCACAGACTGCAGCCCGAGACACGAGTCACGCTCTTGGGAGCAGCTGCGTCATTCTGGATTCTTCGGGCTGCCCCTGGCATCTGCTCGTAGCTACTGCCAGGGCTATAAAAGCAGCTCCTGTAGCTGCACTGGCAGAACATCGGAAGAGCAGGGAGCAGCGCTAACAGCTGAAGCGAGCCTCACTGTGAAGCACATCAACATGGAAGCATGAGATGTCCTTAATTAACGCTAAGACACATTAATCAAAAACGCTAAAACACCTATTAGCAACATCAGTAAGGATGAGCGCTTTGAGCTTCCTCAATTAAAAAAAAGAGAGGACATCGTCATCCTCTCAGCCGACAAGGGCAATGTCACTGTCATCATGGAAAAAAAAAACACATACAATAACAAAATTCAGGACCTACTGAATGATTGTAGCTATACCAAAGTCAATAGAGATCCCACCAACCGCCTTGTTACAAAAACCAACAATATCATCACTGATTCAACATCTTTAATCGAACCAACCAAGCGGCTTTCCTTAAAACCCTCTGCTGCTAGACCACACAGATTTTATGGCTTACCAAAAATCCATAAAGAAGATACACCACTTCGTTCTATCATCTTCATCATTAACTCACCCACCCACAAACTGGCCCGATTTCTGTCTGAGACCTTACAACCATTCACTGGTAAGACCACCTCAGCTGTACTTAAATCAGCTCACTTGGTATCGTTAATTAAGGACATCTCACTATCTCCAGGTGATTTGCTTGTCACTTTCGATCTAGTATCGTTGTTTACCAAAGTTCCTGTGCCTGACACCATTACAATCATTGAAGATGTGGTCCAACAAGGATTGAATGCTGATGTACCGGCCCTGGTTAGACACTGCCTCACCAACACTTACTTCACCTGGAATGGAACATTGTACAAACAAGTTGAAGCTACCCCGATGGATTCGCCCTTATCTCCAGTTGTAGCCACTGTTTTCATGGAAAAATGTTTTGAGACGGATGCCATCCAGGCATCCACCCTACGGCTTTGTCTAAGAGGTACATAGATGACACGTTCGTCATCTGGCCACATGGCCTACCAGCTCTGGGCCAATTCTTCAACCACATCAATTCCATACACCCAGCCATCAGATTTACCATGGAGGTGGAAAAAGATGGAAAGCTACCCTTTTTGGATATCTTAATTAAAAGGAGACCTGGCGGTTCAATGAGCCACTCTGTCTACAGGAAAGCTACCCATACAGATCCTTACTTGAAACCGGATTCCCACCACCATCCATCCCAGAAGAACTCCCTCATCAAGACTCTATACCATGGAGCCCAATGCATTCCGACCAGGAACACATTACCAGTGAACTCAAACACGTACACCAGGCTCTCAGGGCTAATGGTTACTCCGACTACACAATCCGCAAAGCCATCACTCCAGTTATGAAGAAGGATCCTCTTGTGGAGCCACTCAAAACCATCACCTTACCCTACATTGCAGGGGTCACTAAAACGATCTACAAAATCCTGAATAAACACAAGATCCAGGTCCGATTCAACACAGTACATAAAATCCGTGATCTGGTTCCATCTGTAAAAGATGCTGTTCCAGACATACAGTACCCGGGTGTTTACAAACTAAAGTGCCTCTGTGGTAGTAGCTACATTGGAGAAACCAAACGACATATCTCGGACCGCATCCGCGAACATAAAGCAGACTTGAAACACATTAGAACGAACTCCTCCGCCGTGGCAGATCACTGTTATAATTCAGTGGGCTCACATGACATTGACTTCTCAAAGACGGAGGTTCTGTGCAAGCCAACCGGCTACCATGAGAGATTCGTTCATGAGGCTATCCACATATACAAGCACAGAGACAATTTCAACCGAGAAGATGGATTCTGGCTTAGTAACCATTGGAAAGATGTTTTAAACCATTGCGGTTCTTAATTAATAATTTTATGGTGATCTTCAGACGGCAGCTCTTTCACTGGCATTGACTCTTAATACTTCTCACACCACGGTTAATGGTATGGTTTATAACATGATTATAACAGCGCCTCGCAGCTGTTTCTCTCCTCCCTCTGTTCCGACCATGGATGGACACATCAGTCTGAACGGGGCTGGTAGCTGTCCGTGGTGCTGATGTGGAGGGTAAGAATCCACCCATTTTTTCGCCATATAGCATCGTGATATATAACGACTTATTGTTGGTAGCTCAGCTGATTGGAGAATATATAGAGTTTATTGTTAACATTGAGGTAGTTTATATTTTAGTTTTTTTCATCTGTTTACTATATGGTATTCATTATATAGTGTAGTGCATACCCAGTTGCTGTTATGAGCTCTGCTTATTGAAGAATATATTGAGTACATTTATTATATTGATGTAATTTGGACTCAGGTTTTTTCACATCGGTTTACTGTATGATATTTGAGTTGTTGCATCCCCCTTTTTGCATCCTTGTACGAGGTGCCTCGGTGGATGTGTAGGCTTTGACTTTAACATAGCTATTTCGTTGACCAGTCACAAGCTAATCCCTCAGCTATTCAATGCTAAAATCTCTTGTTTGATTTGTACTAGGTGCCTCTGTTGATGTGTAGGCTTTGAATTTAACATATCTATTTTTGTGACCAGTCACAAGCTAAATCCGTCAGCTATTTCAATGATAAATTCTCCTGTTTGATATGTTAACCCCTTTGTCAAGGTGCCTCTCTTCTCTCAACCAACTTAAAAGACGCTACGAATCTTAGCAGCGTTCATTGGAGCTCTGTCGTCCCGACAGTCACAAGCTAATCCCTCAGCTATTCAATGCTAAATTCTCCCGTTTGATTTGTACTAGGTGCCTCTGTGGATGTGTAGGCTTTGACTTTAACATAGCTATTTCTGTGACCAGTCACAAGCTAAATCCATCAGCTATTTCAATGATAAATTCTCCTGTTTGATATGTTCACCCCTTTGTCAAGGTGCCTCTCTTCTCTCAACCAGCTTAAAAGACGCTACGAATCTTAGCAGCGTTCATTGGAGCTCTGTCGTCCCGACAGTTTTTTGTTCCTTCACCTGAAGAAGGCCAATTGTGTAGTGGCCAAAACGTCGTGAGAATTTAATTGTTATATTTTATTATTTTATTCTCATTCTACGTGATTTTACTGAAAGAACCAAATAAGATGAATCCTTGCAGTCACGAAAGCTTCAAATCGAAAAATGTCCTTAATTAACGCTAAGACACATATTAATCAAAAACGCTAAGACACCTATTAGCAACATCAGTAAGTATGTGCGCTTTGAGCTTTCTCAATTAAAAAAGAGAGAGGGCATCGTCATCTTCTCAGCCGACAAGGGCAATGTCACTGTCATCATGGAAAAAAAACCATACAATAACAAAATTCAGGATCTACTGAATGATGGTAGCTGTACCAAAATCAATAGAGATCCAACCAACTGCCTTGTTACAAAAACCAACAATATCATCACTGATTCAACATCTTTAATCGAACCAACCAAGCAGCTTTCCTTAAAACCCTCTGCTGTTAGACCACCCAGATTTTATGGCTTACCAAAAATCCATAAAGAAGATACACCTCTTCATCCTATCGTCTTCATCATTAACTCACCCACCTGCAAACTGGCCCCATTTCTGTATCAGACCTTACAACCATTCACTGGTAAGACCACCTCAGCTGTACTTAAATCAGCTCACTTGGTATCGTTATTTAAGGACATCTCACCATTTCCAGGTGATTTGCTTGTCAGTTTCGATCTAGTATCGTTGTTTACCAAAGTTCCTGTGCCTGACACCATTGCAATCATTGAAGATTTGCTCCAAACTGGAATTGAATGCTGATGTACCGGCCCTGGTTAGACACTGCCTCACCAACACTTACTTCACCTGGAATGGAACATTCTATAAACAAGGTGAAGTTACCCCAATTGGTTCTCCCTTATCTCCAGTTATAGCCAATGTTTTCATGGAAAAATGTTTTGAGACAGATGCCATCCAGGCATCCACCCTACGGCTTTGTCTAAGAGGTACATAGATGACACGTTCGTCATCTGGCCACATGGCCTACCAGATCTGGGCCAATTTTTCAACCACATCAATTCCATACACCCAGCGATCAGATTCACGATGGAGATGGAAAAGGATGGCAAATTAACATTCTTGGATGTTTTAATCGTACAGAGACCAGATGGCTCAATGGTACACTATGTCTACAGGAAAGCCACCCATATGAATGCCTAACAAAACCTGACTCCCACCACCATCCATCCCAGAAGAATTCTCTCAACATAACTCTACACCATAGAGCTCGATGTATTTCCGACCATCACCGCCTAGCCAGTGAACTGGAACACGTACACCAAGGCCTCAAGATGAATGGATATTTAGACTACACAATCCGAAAAGCTATCACCCCAACCATTGGGAAGGAACCATCTGAGGACCCAATAAAAACCATCACCTTGCCATACATAGCAGGGGTCACCAAAAATATTTCCAAAATCATGAGCAAACACAAGATCCAGGTTCGATTCAACACAGTACATAACATTTGTGATCTGATCCCATCTGTGAAGGATGTGATCCCTGACATGCAATACCCCGACGTCTAAAAACTAAGCTGCGTCTGCGGCAGTAGTTACATTGGGGAAACTAAGTGACATGTCTCGGACCGTGTTCGTGAACATAAGGCAGATCTGAAACACGGTAGGACCAATACCTCAGCCATGGCTGATCATTGTTTTAATGCTGTGGGCATACACGAAATTGATTTTTCCAAGACGAAGTTACTCTGCAAACCCACTGCTTATCAGCAAAGATTCGTTAATGAAGCCGTCCAGATGGGTTAACACAGACACAATTTCAACAGACTTGGTTACAAACTGAGCAATCATTGGAAGGACGTTATTAACCAGTTTAAGTCATGACGGGCCATGATGTTCCCAGCCTACCACCTTCTGATATTAGTTGTTTTTTTCGGCTCTCTGATTTTTTACATTAACAGATGTCATTTCTCACTAACACAGCTACCTCGTGTGCCATCCTCGAGGCTGCTGCTTCAGGATCTCCCATTAACATGCTAATCTCTCACATTAACATAGCCACCTTGGCGCACTCGCCGTGAAGGAGTCTCGGCGATCTTGCATTGACATGCTAATTTCTGCCTGGCAGCCCTGTGATTGGTGGAAAGCCCACCACCGCCGCGGTCGCTACCCACCACTTGCATTGGCATTGGCTGCTGACATTTGGGCCACGCCCTTTTCAAACCTTTATACCTTTATAAGCAGTTGTTTTTAGCAGCTAACCCCACTTTTCCTGATGACGACCGCTCGTGTTGCGATTGAAACGTCGTGATATTTTTATTATGTTTTCTTATTTTTTCTCTCTACGTGACTTTACCTAAAGACCCAAACAATATGAATTCCTGCAGTCATGAAAGCTTTGAATCAAGGTTGATTAAATGTCAAGTATTGGAGATTTAATTCTGATACAATTATGTTAGTTTTTATTGATTTTGGCGCAGTTTCAAATAATTATTTTTATATCAGTATTTACGTAACTACACTCGTTTACATTCGGCTGTACTCAGCTCACCATTCCTTTGAACTAATAAAAAACTTCTGCTTAACAATTATTAAACATCCTCAGTTGTGTGTCATTAGGTTCAGTATACAAACTGGACTAACAACATTTGGTTTTATGCAACAAAAACTTTATTTCAAAATGTATTTTTTAAAAAGTGTACTGACGAAAGCAACAAATTAAACGTTCTAAATTATATTGTACGTGTACTGCATACAATGTTAACAGTAAGAGCTCAAAGCAGGAACGTACATGTACACCAGATAACTATATTCGTGTGTAAACAATAAATTGCTTACAATATTGTACTTAATGTTGCCCGGTGAAATGAAACATTCTAAATCTAATGAGTCGCATTGAAAATAACATCCTACAGGCTGTTAATATTACTGTTTAGATACGACACATTACATGTCTTTAACATTCTCATGAAGACAAATTACAAAATGCATGACATTGTATCACACTGAATTCCAGCACGAATACTGTTAAATAGTTAGACTACTGGAATGGATGCTCCAGGCACCACTCTACGCGTGAGTGGTGCCAGTGGACTGAGAGGCCGTGCCAGGAGTCGCTGTCGCTGGCTGCTCAATGACCACCACCCTCTCGGCCGCTGCAGGGAGGGCGCGGCGCTGAGCCTTGAACTTCAGCTTCCCGTCTTCAGTCAAGCAGCAGCTCACGCTCTGCGGGTCCACGTCCCTGGGCAGCTGCGTCTCCCTGTGGAACTCCTGGCAGCTGTGGCTGTAGCTGCCGCTGCTGACTTCTCCGCTCTTCACCTCGCGCCGTCCGGCCACCACCAGCTTGTCTCCAGACACCTTCACGGCCAGGTCCTGTGGGGAGAAGTCCTGCACGTCCAGGGACGCGACAAACCCGCCTCCCTGCTCCTGTGGATCTTCAATCTGGAACCCACTGCTCACGGCCGGCTGCTGCAGCAGTGCGTCTCCGTGGCTGCCCGGGGCCCGCGTGTGGCTGCTGAGCTGATCGACTCCACGGAAGATTCTCTCCATCCTCTCGATCTCGCTCCTCATGTCTCGCTGCAGCTGCTGGAAGAGACTTTCACCGCGGGGGTTCCAGACCGGCCAGCCTGGACGTGCAGGACTTCTCCCCACAGGACCTGGCCGTGAAGGTGTCTGGAGACAAGCTGGTGGTGGCCGGACGGCGCGAGGTGAAGAGCGGAGAAGTCAGCAGCGGCAGCTACAGCCACAGCTGCCAGGAGTTCCACAGGGAGACGCAGCTGCCCAGGGACGTGGACCCGCAGAGCGTGAGCTGCTGCTTGACTGAAGACGGGAAGCTGAAGTTCAAGGCTCAGCGCCGCGCCCTCCCTGCAGCGGCCGAGAGGGTGGTGGTCATTGAGCAGCCAGCGACAGCGACTCCTGGCACGGCCTCTCAGTCCACTGGCACCACTCACGCGTAGAGTGGTGCCTGGAGCATCCATTCCAGTAGTCTAACTATTTAACAGTATTCGTGCTGGAATTCAGTGTGATACAATGTCATGCATTTTGTAATTTGTCTTCATGAGAATGTTAAAGACATGTAATGTGTCGTATCTAAACAGTAATATTAACAGCCTGTAGGATGTTATTTTCAATGCGACTCATTAGATTTAGAATTCATTTCACCGGGCAACATTAAGTACAATATTGTAAGCAATTTATTGTTTACACACGAATATAGTTATTTTGTGAACATGTACGTTCCTGCTTTGAGCTCTTACTGTTAACATTGTATGCAGTACACGTACAATATAATTTAGAACGTCAAATTTGTTGCTTTCGTCAGTACACTTTTTTTTAAATACATTTTGAAATAAAGTTTTTGTTGCATAAAACCAAATGTTGTTAGTCCAGTTTGTATACTGAACCTAATGACACACAACTGAGGATGTTTAATAATTGTTAAGCAGAAGTTTTTTATTAGTTCAAAGGAATGGTGAGCTGAGTACAGCCGAATGGAAATGAGTGTAGTTACGTAAATACTGATATAAAAATAATAATTATAAACTGCACCAAAATCAATAAAAACGAACATAATTGTATCAGAATTAAATCTCCAATACTTGCCATTTAATCAACCTTGACTTAAAGCGTTCATGTCTGCAGGAATTCATATTGTTTGGGTCTTTCGGTAAAGTCACGTAGGGAGAAAAAATAACCAAAAAAATAATAAAAATTTCACGACGTTTCAATCGCAACATGAGCGGTCGTCATCAGGAAAAGTGGGGTTAGCTGCTAAAGACAACTGCTTATAAAGCTTTGAAAAGGGCATAGCCCAAATGTCAGCAGCCAATGCCATTGCAAGTGGTGGGTAGCGACCGCGGCGGTGGTGGGCTTTCCACCAATCACAGGGCTGCCAGGCAGAAATTAGCATGTCAATGCAAGATCGCCGAGACTCCTTCACGGCGAGTGCGCCAAGGTGGCTATGTTAATGTGAGAGATTAGTATGTTAATGGGAGATCCTGAAGCAGCAGCCTCGAGGATGGCACACGAGGTAGCTGTGTTAGTGAGAAATGACATCTGTTAATGTAAAAAACTCAGAGAGCCGAAAAAAACAACTAATATTGGAAGGTGGTAGGCTGGGAACATAATGGCCCGTTATGACTTAAACTGGTTAACAATGTCCTTCCAATGATTGCTCAGTTTGTACCCATCTTCTCGGTTGAAATTGTGTCTGTGTTTACACATCTGCATTGCTTCATGAACGAATCTTTGCTGATAGGCAGTGGGTTTGCAGAGTACCTTCGTCTTGGAAAAATCAATTTCGTGTATGCCCACAGCATTAAAACAATGATCAGCCACGGCTGAGGTATTGGTCCTACCGTGTTTCAGATCTGGCTTATGTTCACGAACATAGTCCGAAACATGTCACTTAATTTCCCCAATGTAACTACTGCCGCAGACACAGCTTAGTTTTTAGACGCCGGGGTATTGCATGTCAGGGATCACATCCTGCACAGATGGGATCAGATCACAAATTGTATGTACTGTGTTGAATCGAACCTGGATCTTGTGTTTCCTCATGAGTTTAGAAATATTTTGGTGACCCCTGCTATATATGGCAAGGTGATGGTTTTGATTGGTTACTGAGATGGTTCTTTCCCAACAGTTGGGGTGATAGCTTTTCGGATTGTGTATTCTGAATATCCATTCATTTTGAGGGCTTGGTGTACGTGTTCCAGTTCACTGGCTAGGTGGTGATGGTCGGAAATACATCGAGCTCTATGGTGTAGAGTTTTGATGAGAGAATTCTTCTGGGATGGATGGTGGTGGGAGTCAGGTTTTGTTAGGCATTCGTATGGGTGGCTTTCCTGTAGACAGATTGTCCCATTGAGCCATCTGGTCTCTGTACGATGAAAACATCCAAGAATGGTAATTTGCCATCCTTTTCCACCTCCATGGTGAATTTGATCGCTGGGTGTATGGAATTGATGTGGTTGAAGAATTGGCCCAAAGCTGGTAGGCCATGTGGCCAGATGAGGAACGTGTCATCTATGTACCTCTTAGACAAGGACGTAGGGTGGATGCCTGGATGGCATCTGTCTCAAAATATGTTTCCATTAAAAATTGGCTTCAACTGGAGATAAGGGCGAACCCATTGGGGTAGCTTCAACTTCTTTGTATAGTGTTCCATTCCAGGTGAAGTAAGTGTTGGTGAGGCAGTGTCCAACCAGGGCCGGTACATCAGCATTCAATCCTTGTTGGACCAAATCGTCAATGATTGCAACGGTGTAAGGCACAGGAACTTTAGTAAACAACGATACTAGATCGAAACTGACAAGCAAATCACCTGGAAATAGTGAGATGTCATTAATTAACGATACCAAGTGAGCTGATTTAAGTACAGCTGAGGTGGTCTTACCAGTGAATGGTTGTAAGGTCTGAGACAGAAATGGGGCCCGTTTGTAGGTGAGTGAGTCAATAATGAAGACGATAGGATGAAGGGGTGTATCTTCTTTATGATTTTTGGTAAGCCATAAAGTCTGGGTGGTCTAGCAGCAGAGGGTTTTAAGGAAAGCCGCTTGGTTGGTTCGATTAAAGATGTTGAATCAGTGATGATATTGTTGGTTTTTGTAACAAGGCGGTTGGTGGGATCTCTATTGATTTTGGTAAATCTACCATCATTCAGTAGGTCCTGAATTTTGTTATTGTATTTTTTTTTTCCATGAGGACAGTGAAATTGCCCTTGTCGGCTGAGATGATGACGATGTCCTCTCTCTTTTTAAATTGAGAAAGCAAAAAACGCTCATCCTTACTTATGTTGCTAATAGGTGTCTTAGCGTTTTTGATTAATATGTGTCTTAGCGTTAATTAAGGACATCTTATGCTTGCTTGTTGATGTGCTTCACAGTGACGCTCGCTTCACCTGTTAGCGCTGTGAGCGCTGCTCCTTCCTCTGCCGATGTTCTGCCAGTGCAGCTACAGGAGCTGCTTTTATCGCCCTGGCAGTAGCTACGAGCAGATTCCAGGGGAGCCAGAAGCGTCCAGAATGACGCAGCTGCTCCCAGGGCTTCCCTCATCCACAGCAAATAGCAGTGACTCAAACCTGGGGTTCAGCTGTGTGACGTCTTCTCTAAACTAGCACATCAACAAGCATGGCCCTGAGTGTTTACTTTCCTGCGATGCACGTGAAGGAGAGGAACGTCTGGCCAGGCTGGCCGGTCTGGAACCCCCGCGGTGAAAGTCTCTTCCAGCAGCTGCAGCGAGACATGAGGAGCGAGATTGAGAGGATGGAGAGAATCTTCCGTGGAGTCGATCAGCTCAGCAGCCACACGCGGGCTCCGGGCAGCCTCGGAGACGCACTGTTGCAGCAGCCGGCCGTGAGCAGTGGGTTCCAGATTGAAGATCCACAGGAGCAGGGAGGCGGGTTTGTCGCGTCCCTGGACGTGCAGGACTTCTCCCCACAGGACCTGGCCGTGAAGGTGTCTGGAGACAAGCTGGTGGTGGCCGGACGGCGCGAGGTGAAGAGCGGAGAAGTCAGCAGCGGCAGCTACAGCCACAGCTGCCAGGAGTTCCACAGGGAGACGCAGCTGCCCAGGGACGTGGACCCGCAGAGCGTGAGCTGCTGCTTGACTGAAGACGGGAAGCTGAAGTTCAAGGCTCAGCGCCGCGCCCTCCCTGCAGCGGCCGAGAGGGTGGTGGTCATTGAGCAGCCAGCGACAGCGACTCCTGGCACGGCCTCTCAGTCCACTGGCACCACTCACGCGTAGAGTGGCGCCTGGAGCATCCATTCCAGCAACCTGCTTCATTGATGTTTTAATTGTATGGATATTTTGTTTAATCAGTTTCTTCTATCCACGATATGTTCACTAATATGTACGTGTTTCAGCGTTTGCAATTAACTTAATTTGATTACGTGTATCGCTGTACAGGATTGCTAAATTGTTTCGCGTCGTTTTAATTTGCCATTACACTTTAATATATTGCAATAAGATAATGCTAAATGTGTTATTCAAGTATTTTTCATCAACGCTGCTATAGCAATGTAAGTCATACTACTATTACAATAATCTATGCCTCGAGTTTCCTTACTGGCTGGGTTTCTCTCCACCACAACATTAACTCTGTTAGTGGGTTCCAGCTGTTTCCACCGAAACTAGCTGGGTTACTGGCTACACGGATTTTTCCGTTTACAGTAACAAATAAACATTACACATACATGCAGGCATCGACTTACGAACACTCGACTTACGAATTTCCGCACTTAGGAACCAGCTACCATGAAACATGTTTTAACATTGAGAATTACAACGCGAACTCGCACTTGCAAACTGAACCGAAGATCTATTCTTTTTTCAGCGGAGCGATCCTCCACGAGTTGTGTCATCCTCGCGCTTCCAGTGTTTGTGCTCGTGTGTGCGTGCGCGCACGTGTGTACATTATTGTGTTCCCACTTACAAACCGTTTGACTCACGAACGGGTCCCAGGAACTAATTGAGTTCATAAGTCGAGGACTGTCGGGATCGTTGTGTGAAACATAAAATACATACAAATTTATAAAAACATTTTATGTTCAAATACCTTGCATCCTGATGCTGGCTTGTCGTAAGGGGCGAAATGAGTCACCACAATTGCACACACACACACGGACAACAAACGCCACTAAGTGGCGGTGACGTTGCCACGGCACTTGTGCCAGGCTAAGTGCACTTTATGGCCACGTGATCACGGGTCAGATCCAGCTGCCATGGTTTGACTGAGATGAGTGGCAGATGTGTAAGCTGTGCCTCCCCTACTGTGCCAACTTGATGTGTTTTATCCGCCTGAGGCTCTGCTCGTTGTTGTGAGCGTCTCTCTGCTGCCCTCTGTTGTTGCTGGAGGGCGACTACCTCCAACTGCCCAGTATCGTCCATCATGAGTCTCCTCCACATAGGCCGCTCTTTACACTGCTGGTACCAGTCATTCGCAAGTCAATTCAGTTCCACATCCTCTTGTACCACATCATTTAATCTCTTCTCTAGCCCGTGCCGCGCCTGTTTAGACCCCTTTAATGCAGTGGTTAGGGAGGCGTGGTACATGACCCAGCCAATGTAGCATTACCTGCTGGAGGCGCTTACCGATGGGACTTTGTCCAGATCTGTAAAGGATTGTGAGCTCACACAATCCAGCCTGGTTAAACCCAGGATGGATCGTAGGAAGGCCATCCTGAATGTTTATTACCGGCGAAGATGTTCCATTAGGGGGGGTCCACGTTTGGCAAGCATCGAGAAGGAAGGGCATGACCGTGGCCGAGAAGATCCGAAGACTGCTGTGGAGCGACAGATATCAGGTAGCTTCCACACAGCGTCATGCAACCGATGAAAAGATAATGCCGCTCGACTGATTCGGAGTGAGACCTCTTCTGTCAAACCGGAGTTGGTCATAAGCACACTATCCAGATGTGGAAAACCATCCAATTTACAACTGCCCCATTACCAATGGGGAGTTAAGGGGTGGAGGATTTAATGCAGACATGGGCTGGGCTTTTTAATCCGGCCCCCCGAACTTGTCCAAATATTATTAAATTAAATTTTACCTTTCACCTGTAATGCCCTCATTTCCCCATTAGATGGAGCACTTTGTCCGGGAATGTGGTAATTGGTTTGGGCGCAGGCCTCAGATGTTTTCATGATGTTTGATCAGTCACGTTACGACATGTTTTTGTATTGTTCATGTTCGTGCAATTTGTTAAATTGCCTTGCAAATAAATGCTTTGCTACCTGTTAAAGGCCAAATCCTTTCATGTAATGATTTTTACATGTCATTTATATTAGTTCACACAAACACTCCATCCATCTGTTCCTTGCCCGGCCCCTCTGTCAAATTTTAGAACCCATTGTGGCCCGCGAGTAAAAAAAATTGCCCACCCCTTGTTTAATGGCACAACATAGCGAGGCAGGTGCTTAGTTTTGGTGGGGCTGATGGTTAAGACCCCACCTCTTAGTGCAGGGGTGGGGAACCTTTTTTGTGCCAAGGGCCATTTGGATATTTATAACATCATTCGCGGGCCATACAAAATCATCAACTTAAAAATGAGCCTATTATATTTGGTCAAACATTTAGTTAACTCACCCCTAATGCGATGGCTGGAACTGCTTCTCTTTGGTGAGGCGTGTGGAGATATTAGCTGGCATTGATGATGTTAGCTGGTATTGATGATGTTGCTACTCGCAACTGCTTTTCCAGGTTTGCTCCAAGATTGATTGAATTTCGAGTCCCGCCTGCGGTTGCCTTGGCAGGGCCAGACCAAATGATTTCGCAGGCCTCATGGCCGGCCGGCCGGACGTTCCCCACCCCTGTCTAGTGGCACACTCCAGGTCTAGATCATTCGCATACGTAACATGGATGACAAATCGGGAGCAAGCTCTCAAGCGCACCCGGGCATCAATCCGCCTCCCATTGTATCTATATCAGATATAGATTGCTCCGGTACGGACATGGAAGGTTTCTCGAACGACGTGGACCAAAAATATTTTAAACAGTGTACGGAGCCAGAGGACATTACTGTCGAACCCCAAGGTTAACGGGGAATAGCTTTGTCTTCCGGCCAAGTAGCTTTACTCGGCCCTGCTCAATATCATGGAAGTCCTTAATTATTGTGAGCAGAGAGTCAGAGACTCCGAAAGCATGAAGAACAACCCAGAGTCCAGACCTATTGATGGTATCATAGGCATTGACCAGGTCAATAAAGCAGAGATGTAAGTCCTGTCGGAATTCAACACTCCTCTGCTGTAGCAAACGGAAGGAAGATGTGGCATCTGTGGCTGCCCTGGCCTGAAACCACAATGGGGCTCCCCAATCCTCTTCTCAGCATGCCTGGCAAGGTGATGTTGAATAATCCTTGCCAGGACTTTTTCTGGCACTCTAACACAGGCACAGACTCTAACCAAAACTATCGAATAATTACACGGTTTATTTAAAATTGCACTTTCAATTAATGTGCCTATTAATGTCATTATTTCGGCAAAAAATGTTTTTATCTTAAACTAGTGCAATGAAAAAACATACCCTTTATTGTAAAATTTGCAAAATAAAGACGATATAATTCCTGTACTGTTTTAGTTTATCTTTCTGAATACACATTTAATGAAAATGTGTTTTAGTGAATGGTTGTTTTTGAAGGTGATATCGTGTAAATGTTTTCCAAAGCTGCTTATGCAGCCGTCACCATCTCCAGCCGTGATTTCTCCACTTCTGTCCGAAGCCATCACCATCTCTTGCGGATTTGCAATGCAAAAATCTGTCTGGCTACTGCCCACCGGTTGATTTATTCGATCCATCTTCGCAGTGGACGCTCTATTGGTTGTGTTCCCTCCTTTAGCTCCCATTCCCACGTTAGTCACGACCACCGGCCGTCATCTCTTCAAGTTGTGTGTCCTGCCTCACCCCACCTTTCTAAACTAAAATTATATGATGTCCAATTGACGTGTCCGTCTTCCATTCTCAGTTTAATTCCTAGCATGTGCATCTCTATGCTTCCTTGTGCACTTCTCAACATTGGTTCCATTGTCTTCGTCAATGGCCATGTTTGTGATGCATCTGTTGTTGCAGGTCATATCCACTGATTAAAAAACGTTCTGCTTTAGGAAAATGGCTTTGTTACGTTTCATGATTTAAGTTCAGATTCCAAACAGCACTGTGCTCTGCCCTGATACGCCTCTCTTAATAATTTTCATCCCTCTCCCCCTTCAACAACCGCCCCACGTATAAATGCACTTCTATGTTTTCAAGTTGTGTCCCTGTTCTTTTTGTTCAATTTGTTATTCCCCCGCACCTCCAATAAGCATGGTTGCCTGCGTACGGTGCGAAAGAAGTTCAGCATGCAAACATACGCTGCGTTGAAAACTTACTCTACAGCATATTCACACTGGAGACGCAGGAGGGTGCTGCTATGAGATTGCCACATTTTTGACTGTAGACCAAGCCTGGACAGATTTCTCAGTCAGCACTCAGTCTAGAATTATCAGAACTACACAGTAAACGACACAATGCGGGTGCTATATCTCGTAAGAATGAATACCCACCACCTAAACACAAATGGTAATTCCTGGACAGGTGACAACTCTAGCCATGCCCATGAAAAAATATATAGTGACTAACTTGGAGACGTAACTTCTTCGAGGCAATTCTTTAATTACACACCGAGCATACTGTTACACACTCTCTGCTGTAATACAACGCTCTGTCCCTCGCTTAAACGCAACTCTCACTCGTGGCTAGCCTACAACACAACGCTCGCCATCTGACACTGACGGCGCTGAACTAAGACAGGCAACTACTGCTAGCAGCACAATTATCAAGTGGATGACGACAGCGGCGAAGGCGACGATCTTCAACAGCAACGACGACGACGACGACGGCGATCCCACTCCAAACGATGGCCCTCATCCCCTGCTCGGGGTCCCCTTTAATCCTCTTAGCGCGGCCTCGCTCCCCTCCGGCCACGCTCCCCTTCTAGAATCTACTAGCAGGATCTCGACGTGTCCTACCCGAGATCCTTCTCAGGTCTATCACGTGGTCTGCTGTCAATCAGGGCTGCTTCACTCTGCAGATCCCCTTCCCTGCCAGCAGCCAGCGCTATGCTATGTAGTGACCAATTCTATGTGACTACACATACACAACATCCTGACCATCACTCGCCTATGCGGATGATAAAATATCAAGCATTGTAGATTTAATTCTGATCTACTGTTGTTCGTTTTGATTGATTTTGGCACAGTTTAAAATATATATTTTAATATCAGTACCAGCGGGAAGTACCCAGCGTTTCCCGGGGCAAAAATATATTTACAAACTTGTCTTCTCTTAAAAACATAACATATACATACACAAACACTAAGCTATTGTGCCCTTTGTCCATTTGTCCGTCAACAAAATTATAGGAGGAGCGACACTAGAAAAACGGCGTATTCTATTATTTAATTTTTTTTCTGTCAACGTGACTTAACCGAAAAAACCAAAGAGTAATTCCTGCAGTCACGAAAACTTTGAATCTAGTTTTAGCGTGTTAATGTTAAATAAACGTGTTGTCTCCTATAGAAGCCTGAGTCTCCATTTGAGCCCACTACAACTGGTGTTGGAAGTGGCCAAACGTTAGTTAATTAACTATAGATTATGGAGACTAGGCGAACAATACGTACCAGGTCTCCAGATGAAGAGGACGACGACCCACCGGCCCCGGGGATGTCGGCGCAATCCCCCAGCCCCCACTGGGGGCCTGGGGTGTCCACCTCCGGTTCCAAACCGCCCTCCAAATTGCCTTACCTACGAGTCCTACTTGGTACAGGCCGGACCCGCTATTGCCGCCTGTTGGGCCCTGACTGCAGCTACATATTTTCCAGTAGTGGTGGCGGCGTATTACGCCTGACAATTACCCACCACATTAAGAAGCACGATGGTAGCTTGCAGTTGTGTGTCGACTTTAGGAAGCTTCATAAGATATCGGTGGCTGACGCGTATCCTCTCCCTCGGATGGACGATTCCCTGGACGCTCTGGCGGGAGCACAGAACTTCTCCACCCTTGATCTCCTGTCCGGATTTTGGCATTTGCCACTAAATGAGGCCTCTAAACCCAAACGGCTTTTCGAACACCTCAAGGCCTGTTTGAATTAAATCAGCTTCCCATGGGACTCCACGCAGCACCGGCTACGTTCCAATGACTGATGGAGCTGGTGCTGGCTGGACTTCAATGGGACTCATGCTTACAATACCTCGACGATGTCATCGTCTTCAGCCGTACGTTCAAAGAACATCTTGATTGGTTACGCGCTGTCTTTCTTAAAATGTGAGCGGCCCATCTCAAATTCAAGCCGCAGAAGTGTTACCCCCTTCAGAAATCCGTGCGGTATCTCGGTCATATTGTCAGTAAATCGGGCATTGCGATAGATCCCGACAAAACCACGTGTGTTCGGACGTGGCCGACCCCCACGTTGATGATGCAGGTGCAGAGTTTTATTGGTTTTGCGTCTTATTATCGCCGGTTTGTCACTGGGTTCGCTACCTTCGCAAAACCTCTCCACGCCTTGACGGTTATGGGTCAGAGGTTTCATTGGGGGGAGGAGGAAGCCGCATTTGTTGCGCTTCGCAATTCCCCTCCGCTACTCTGACTTTGCCATGCCGTGCGTCCTTGATACTGACGCAACCAACACCAGCATTGGCGCGGTTCTGTCCCAGGTTGTCAACGGGGTGGAGTGTGTTGTTGCATACGGCAGCAGAGTGCTGTCGCCAGCCGAACAGCGTTACTGTGTCACGCGCCGGGAACTATTCAGGTCTCCCGCATTAACGAGTTGATTGCTCTGGACATCCCTGGTTCGGTTCCCGTCACCCCTCGTGGGAATAAATATTTGTTGGTTGGCGTCGAATATTTATCGCGCTGGCCGATGGCCTGGCAGCTATGGATGGGAGCCATCCGGTAGTGCCACCTAGGCACATGCCATGGTACAATGGTGAGCACACAGGACTTGTAATCAATACAGAGGTACTATGTACAGGGGCGGCAAGCAGCTAAAAAATGGTGCACGTTTATTATAAATACGACATTCTCAAATGGTTTCGAAATTAAGTGTCTTATCAGCAGAATCGTGCAGAGTTTCTGCCGAACATACACAGCATTAGTTCCTAACACACTTTGGCAGAGTTGGTGTCACTGCCCGGGAAAGGAACATTAATGGTGATTTTGTGGAAAGTCAGGTGAAATGGGTGGTTGGTCAGACTGACCAGCACCCTGTGCTGTGTGGATCGCTCGTGGTTCTGGCCACCAATCGCCAAGCAAATTGGTTGCAGAGACTTCCACGTGTAGAGTGACTTCAGTTGTGTGCAACCGAGTTGCGCAACTGCTTGCACCGGCTGTGGCCGTGTGCGGAAAGCTAACTCGGGTCAAACCTGGGTTTCGAAGCGCGGTGTAGCGTTAACCATGACACTACCGCTCCACACAATCACACACACGCGAAGATCGACACCAAATACGTGCTCTGTTGCACCGCACAGCAACTCACACGCACACTGCAGTGTCCAATAACAACACAAATGTATTAATCATGACAACCACCTGCTCTGCCACTCAAAGCAATGTCCATCACATGGCCATCAACGCGACACATATAGTTCATCACGGTCACCCGACCAGCAGGAGTCACGTGTGTGAGCAGTCCGTGAATGTCGCCGGGCTATGGTGATGCAGTGGTGTGGGTTGGACAAGGGGCGGATGATGATGTCTGTCGTGGAAATCTGTGGAGCGGCATGGAACAAAAGTGGGACGGGTGGCCCAGTGTGGAGCAGGAGCCGCTCGGCTGGGACGAAGGTGGGGAGGAATCCACTGATCCGGTGGAGGCGTGGGGAGGAGGGCGGGACGCCGCGTGAAGCGCGACTCGTGGGAGTGGTGCCAGGCAGAAGGGGCACCTGGGACTCCGTACGCGGGACCCCGGCCGTTGCACCTGGGCTGGGGGGGGATCCGCTGCCCTGCAGGTGGAGCGAGGCCGGGGGGAAGGTGCTCTCGGTCCGGGTGGATGGGACGAATCAATGCGGATGGAGTTGAGGATTCGAGAGGAGGTTTGCGGAGGCGGGGAGGAAGGCGGCTGTTGCGGGACTTGCGGTAACGCTGCCGTGAAGAATAGGGAGCAAAAGACTCGTGTGCCGGGCCCGGTCTGGTATCAAGGTGGCGTGGAGGAACCCAGGGCTCTGGTGGAGGTGGAGGCAGGTGGAAAGCAGGGAGCTCCCAATCCTGGGGGTTAGCTTGATTACTCATGGGTGGAGGTGATGGTGCGAGTGGCGGTGGTGGCGATAGTGGCAGTGGAAGCGATGGCAGAAGTGGAGGTTGAGGCAATGGCAGGAGTGAAGGTGGAGTCGATGTCAGCAGTGGGGGTAGAGTTGATATCAGTGGTGGAGACAATGGCCTGAGTAGAGATGGAGGCGATGGCAGCAGTGGAGTTGAGGATTCGAGAGGAGGTTTGCGGAGGCGGGGAGGAAGGCGGCTGTTGCGGGACTTGCGGTAACGCTGCCGTGAAGAACAGGGAGCAAAAGACTCGTGTGCCGGGCCCGGTCTGGTATCACGGTGGGGTGGAGGAGCCCAGGGCTCTGGTGGAGGTGGAGGCAGGTGGAAAGCAGGGAGCTCCCAATCCTGGGGGTTAGCTTGATTACTCATGGGTGGAGGTGATGGTGCGAGTGGCGGTGGTGGCGATAGTGGCAGTGGAGGCGATGGCAGAAGTGAAGGTTGAGGCAATGGCAGGAGTGAAGGTGGAGTCGATGTCAGCAGTGGGGGTAGAGTTGATATCAGTGGTGGAGGCAATGGCCTGAGTAGAGATGGAGGCGATGGCAGCAGTGGAGCCGATGGCCCGATTGGAGGTGTAGGAGATGGCAGCAGTGGGGGCGATGTCCTGAGTAGAGATGGAGGCGATGGCCTGAGTAGAGGTAGAGGCGATGGCCTGAGTAGAGGTGGAGGCGATGGCCTGAGTTGAGGTGGAGACGATGGCCTGAGTAGAGGTGGAGGCGATGGCCCGAGTAGAGGTGGAGGCGATGGCCCGAGTGGAGGTGGAGGCGATTGCCTGAGTGGAGATGGAGGCGATGGCCTGAGTAGAGGTGGAGGCGATGGCCTGAGTAGAGGTAGAGGCGATGGCCTGAGTTGAGGTGGAGACGATGGCATGAGTAGAGGTGGAGGCGATGGCCTGAGTAGAGATGGAGGCGATGGCCTGAGTAGAGGTGGAGGCGATGGCCTGAGTAGAGGTGGAGGCGATGGCCCGAGTGGAGGTAGAGGCGATTGCCTGAGTGGAGGTGGAGGCGATGGCGTGAGTAGAGGTGGAGGCGATGGCCTGAGTGGAGGTGGAGGCGATGGCCTGAGTAGAGGTGGAGGCGATGGCCTGAGTGGAGGTGGAGAAGATGGCCCGAGTGGAGGTGGAGGCGATGGCCTGAGTGGAGGTGGAGGCGATGGAAGCAGTGGAGGTGGAGTTGATATCAGTGGGGGAGGCGATGGCCTGAGTAGAGATGGAGACAATGGCCTGCGTGGAGGTGGAGGCGATGGCCTGAGTAGAGGTGGAGGCGATGGCCTGAGTAGAGGTGGAGGCGATAGCCCGAGTGGAGGTGGAGGCGATGGCCCGAGTGGAGGTGGAGGCGATGGCCTGAGTGGAGGTGGAGGCGATGGAAGCATTGGAGGTGGAGTTGATATCAGTGGGGGAGGCGATGGCCTGAGTAGAGATGGAGGCGATGGCCTGAGTGGAGGTGGAGGCGATGGCAGCGGGGGAGGCGATGGCAGCGGTGGAGGCGATGGCCCGAGTAGAGATGGAGGCAATGGCCCGAGTGGAGGTGGAGGCGATGGCCCCAGTGGGAGCGATGGCCTGAGTGGAGCTGGATTCTTCAGGTGAGGAGCACAGCTCTGCTTGGTGCCGGGGCTGTTTCCCCTCCCCTGCGCCCGCCGCTTTCGTCTCCGCGCCGCGGCCATACGAGCCCAGGGACTCGGTGCTCGGCCGAGACCTCCACCTTTCTTTCTCTGCAGCGCCCGGGAAATCTTCCTCCTTCCGGTCCTCATCCTCATTCTCATCGCTCTCTGCAAAAGTTACGAAAAACATCAACGGCGTCATTAGCTGAATCTCCCTGCTCCGTGTCTGTGAGTGCGTTGTGACCCTGGGGACAGACTTGCGAGTTTGTTTTTTACGTTTTTGAGCCAGGAGGCCAGGATTGGGAAAAACTTGGGCCACTTTTCATCCAGGCAACTGAAGAGCAGCACAGACTAAGTCTTACTTACCAAACATTTAAACTAACAACAGCATACTCTTTGGTTTCTTTCGGTAAAATCACGTAGATAGAAAAATAACTAATAAAGTGAAACCTTGGATTGCGAGCATAATTCCTTCTGGAAACGTGCTCTTAATCCAAAGCACTCGTATATCAAAGCGAATTTCCCCCATAAGAAATAATGGAAACTCAGATGATTCGTTCCACAAACCAAAAATACCGTATTCATATAAAAAATATTAATACAAAATACCTTTTTATATTTTTATTATTTAATATAAAGTAATCAAATTTATTAATTACATTTAATCGTGGCTGGTGTGAGGGAGAGGAGATAGAGGATGGTTATTGTGTAGGACGACTTTCACTTGCAGTACAGTTACTAAAGAACAGTCACTACACATGGACACAAAATAAAAAAAATGCTTTACGCACACACACGTATTCACAACACTACAGTACTGTAGTAAACAGTATACACGTAGTCACAACACTATAGTACTGTAGTAAACAGTATACACGTGGTCACAACACTATAGTACTATAGTAAACAAGATAGGTTCGCACGGATGTTGACTATACGAGTGAGGCACACCGACTGAGACCGAGCATGGGAGACGATTACCCACAATCCCGCAGTATACACGTGGTCACAACACTATAGTACTATAGTAAACAGTATACACGTGGTCACAACACTATAGTACTGTAGTAAACAGTACACACGTGGTCACAACACTATAGTACTGTAGTAAACAGTATACACGTGGTCACAACCCTATAGTACTATAGCAAATACAGTATACACGTGGTCACAACACTACAGTACTATAGTAAACAGTATACACGTGGTCACAACACTATAGTACTGTAGTAAACAGTACACACTTGGTCACAACACTATAGTACTGTAGTAAAGAGTATACACGTGGTCACAACACTATAGTACTGTAGTAAACAGTATACACGTGGTCACACTATAGTACTATAGTAAACAGTACACACGTGGTCACAACACTATAGTACTGTAGTAAACAGTATACACGTGGTCACAACACTATAGTACTGTAGTAAACATTACACACGTGATCACAACACTATAGTACTGTAGTAAACATTACACACGTGGTCACAACACTATAGTACTGTAGCAAACAGTGTACACGTGGTCACAACACTATAGTACTATAGTAAACAGTACACACGTGGTAACACCACTATAGTACTGTAGTAAACAGTATACACGTGGTCACAACATTATAGTACTATAGTAAACAGTATACACGTGGTCACAACACTATAGTACTATAGTAAACAGTATAGACGTGGTCACAACACTATAGTACTATAGTAAACAGTATACACGTGGTCACAACACTATAGTACTGTAGTAAACAGTATACACGTGGTCCCAACACTATAGTACTATAGTAAACAGTATACACGTGGTCCCAACACTATAGTACTATAGTAAACAGTATACACGTGGTCACAACATTACAGTACTATAGTAAACAGTATACACTTGGTCACAACACTATAGTACTGTAGTAAACAGTATACACGTGGTCACAACACTATAGTACCATAGTAAACAGTATATACATGGTCACAACACTATAGTACTATAGGAAACAATATACACGTGGTCACAACACTATAGTACTGTAGTAAACAGTATACACGTGGTCCCAACACTATAGTACTATAGTAAACAGTATACACGTGGTCACAACACTATAGTACTATAGTAAACAGTATACACGTGGTCACAACACTATAGTACTATAGTAAACAGTATACACGTGGCCACAACACTATAGTACTGTAGTAAACAGTATACACGTGGTCCCAACACTATAGTACTATAGTAAACAGTATACACGTGGTCACAAGACTATAGTACTGTAGTATACACTATACACGTGGTCACAACACTACAGTACTATAGTAAACAGTATGCACGTGGTCACAACACTATAGTACTGTAGTAAACAGTATAGACGTGGTCACAACACTATAGTACTATAGTAAACAGTATACACATGGTCACAACACTATAGTACTATAGGAAACAGTATAGAACGTGGTCACAACACTATAGTACTGTAGTAAACAGTATACACGTGGTCCCAACACTATAGTACTATAGTAAACAGTATACACGTGGTCACAACACTATAGTACTGTAGTATACAGTATACACGTGGTCACAACACTACAGTACTATAGTAAACAGTATGCACGTGGTCACAACACTATAGTACTGTAGTAAACAGTATAGACGTGGTCACAACACTATAGTACTATAGTAAACAGTATACACATGGTCACAACACTATAGTACTATAGTAAACAGTATACACGTGGTCACAACACTATAGTACTGTAGTAAACAGTATACACGTGGTCCCAACACTATAGTACTATAGTAAACAGAATACACGTGGTCACAACACTATAGTACTGTAGTATACAGTATACACGTGGTCACAACACTACAGTACTATAGTAAACAGTATGCACGTGGTCACAACACTATAGTACTGTAGTAAACAGTATAGAAGTGGTCCCAACACTATAGTACTATAGTAAACAGTATACACATGGTCACAACACTATAGTACTATAGTAAACAGTATACACGTGGTCACAACACTATAGTACTGTAGTAAACAGTATACACGTGGTCACAACACTATAGTAAACAGTATACACATGGTCACAACACTATAGTACTATAGGAAACAGTAAACACGTGGTCACAACACTATAGTACTGTAGTAACCAGTATACACGTGGTCCCAACACTATAGTAATGTAGTAAACATTACACACGTGGTCACAACACTATAGTACTGTAGTAAACAGTGTACACGTGGTCACAACACTATAGTACTATAGTAAACAGTAAACACGTGGTCACAACACTATAGTACTGTAGTAAACAGTGTACACGTGGTCACAACACTATAGTACTGTAGTAAACAGTACACACGTGGTCACAACACTATAGTACTGTAGTAAACAGTATACACGTGGTCACAACACTATAGTACTATAGCAAATACAGTATACACGTGGTCACAACACTACAGTACTATAGTAAACAGTATACACGTGGTCACAACACTATAGTACTGTAGTAAACAGTACACACTTGGTCACAACACTATAGTACTGTAGTAAAGAGTATACACGTGGTCACAACACTATAGTACTGTAGTAAACAGTATACACGTGGTCACACTATAGTACTATAGTAAACAGTACACACGTGGTCACAACACTATAGTACTGTAGTAAACAGTATACACGTGGTCACAACACTATAGTACTGTAGTAAACATTACACACGTGATCACAACACTATAGTACTGTAGTAAACATTACACACGTGGTCACAACACTATAGTACTGTAGCAAACAGTGTACACGTGGTCACAACACAATAGTACTATAGTAAACAGTACACACGTGGTAACACCACTATAGTACTGTAGTAAACAGTATACACGTGGTCACAACATTATAGTACTATAGTAAACAGTATACACGTGGTCACAACACTATAGTACTATAGTAAACAGTATAGACGTGGTCACAACACTATAGTACTATAGTAAACAGTATACACGTGGTCACAACACTATAGTACTGTAGTAAACAGTATACACGTGGTCCCAACACTATAGTACTATAGTAAACAGTATAAACGTGGTCCCAACACTATAGTACTATAGTAAACAGTATACACGTGGTCACAACACTACAGTACTATAGTAAACAGTATACACTTGGTCACAACACTATAGTACTGTAGTAAACAGTATACACGTGGTCACAACACTATAGTACCATAGTAAACAGTATACACATGGTCACAACACTATAGTACTATAGGAAACAGTATACACGTGGTCACAACACTATAGTACTGTAGTAAACAGTATACACGTGGTCCCAACACTATAGTACTATAGTAAACAGTACACGTGGTCACAACACTATAGTACTATAGGAAACAGTATACACGTGGTCACAACACTATAGTACTATAGTAAACAGTATACACGTGGTCATAACACTATAGTACTGTAGTAAACAGTATACACGTGGTCCCAACACTATAGTACTATAGTAAACAGTATACACGTGGTCACAAGACTATAGTACTGTAGTATACAGTATACACGTGGTCACAACACTACAGTACTATAGTAAACAGTATGCACGTGGTCACAACACTATAGTACTGTAGTAAACAGTATAGACGTGGTCACAACACTATAGTACTATAGTAAACAGTATACACATGGTCACAACACTATAGTACTATAGGAAACAGTATACACGTGGTCACAACAGTATAGTACGGTAGTAAACAGTATACACGTGGTCCCAACACTATAGTACTATAGTAAACAGTATACACGTGGTCACAACACTATAGTACTGTAGTATACAGTATACACGTGGTCACAACACTACAGTACTATAGTAAACAGTATGCACGTGGTCACAACACTATAGTACTGTAGTAAACAGTATAGACGTGGTCACAACACTATAGTACTATAGTAAACAGTATACACGTGGTCACAACACTATAGTACTGTAGTAAACAGTATACACGTGGTCACAACACTATAGTACTGTAGTATACAGTATACACGTGGTCACAACACTACAGTACTATAGTAAACAGTATGCACGTGGTCACAACACTATAGTACTGTAGTAAACAGTATAGACGTGGTCACAACACTATAGTACTATAGTAAACAGTATACACATGGTCACAACACTATAGTACTATAGTAAACAGTATACACGTGGTCACAACACTATAGTACTGTAGTAAACAGTATACACGTGGTCACAACACTATAGTACTATAGTAAACAGTATACACATGGTCACAACACTATAGTACTATAGGAAACAGTATACACGTGGTCACAACACTATAGTACTGTAGTAAACAGTATACACGTGGTCCCAACACTATAGTAATGTAGTAAACATTACACACGTGGTCACAACACTATAGTACTGTAGTAAACAGTGTACACGTGGTCACAACACTATAGTACTGTAGTAAACAGTATACACGTGGTCACACTATAGTACTATAGTAAACAGTATACACGTGGTCACAACACTATAGTACTGTAGTAAACAGTATACACGTGGTCACAACACTATAGTACTGTAGTAAACATTACACACGTGATCACAACACTATAGGACTGTAGTAAACATTACACACGTGGTCACAACACTATAGTACTGTAGCAAACAGTGTACACGTGGTCACAACACTATAGTACTATAGTAAACAGTACACACGTGGTCACACCACTATAGAACTGTAGTAAACAGTATACACGTGGTCACAACATTATAGTACTATAGTAAACAGTATACACGTGGTCATAACACTATAGTACTATAGTAAACAGTATAGACGTGGTCACAAAACTATAGTACTATAGTAAACAGTATACACGTGGTCACAACACGATAGTACTGTAGTAAACAGTATACACGTGGTCCCAACACTATAGTACTATAGTAAACAGTATACACGTGGTCACAACACTATAGTACTGTAGTAAACAGTATACACGTGGTCCCAACACTATAGTACTATAGTAAACAGTATACACGTGGTCACAACACTATAGTACTGTAGTAAACAGTATACACGTGGTCACAACACTATAGTACCATAGTAAACAGTATACACATGGTCACAACACTATAGTACTATAGTAAACAGTATGCACGTGGTCACAACACTATAGTACTGTAGTAAACAGTATACACGTGGTCACAACACTACAGTACTATAGTAAACAGTATACACATGGTCACAACACTATAGTACTATAGGAAACAGTATACACGTGGTCACAACACTATAGTACTGTAGTAAACAGTATACACGTGGTCCCAACACTATAGTAAACAGTATACACGTGGTCATAACACTATAGTACTGTAGTATACAGTATACACGTGGTCCCAACACTATAGTACTATAGTAAACAGTATACACGTGGTCAAAACACTATAGTACTATAGTAAACAGTATACACGTGGTCACAACACTATAGTACTATATTAAACAGTATACACGTGGTCACAACACCATAGTACTGTAGTAAACAGTATACACGTGGTCACAACACAAGCAATCGTCTTCAGGTGAAATAATACAGCAGGCGGACTGCTGAGACAGGAAGAAATGTAGCGAGAGAGCTACTGCAACCAAAGGTTACACTATATACGTTTGTGGTGGGATTTGCAAGTAAATGTAAGATCGCAGAGCAAGCATACCCCGGCTAATCCCTCGGCTACTCCGAGGGGGAGTGGGAGCGGAGGGGCTGCCGTAACGGGCGAGATAGTGGGGGTGAAATTTACAGAGGGTACAAGCTGATAGAAAGAGGATCAAACTCAGCAAACTTAGAAATTTAATGCAACTCATTGAGTCGGCCAACACAACAAATAATACTTTGCCTGGTTGATCACCGTCCTTCTCTGCTTGTGTGTCTCCCTGTGTGTGGGGAGCGGTGGTGCAGCTGTTAGCGCTACGCTGCGCTATGAACCTGGCGACCCGGGTTCGATTCCCGCTCACGGCCAACACCAGTGACGATTATCTGAACCGGTCCCGGGCCTCCCCTAGGTCGACTCAGCCTCAAATGAGTACCTGGTGCGGTGTGTAAACATCGCCACTAGGGAGACAAAGGCGGTCGGGCGTGGTGCTGGCCACCCACCCCCTCGTGTACTGTTCCGGCCTTCACAGGTGCTCGCTAACAGCACTTGCCCCTACAGTCTGTTCAGGCTATACGGGGGATCTTTGTGTCTCCCTGTCTGTGTTTGGTCTCTCTCTCTCAAATTTAGTTTCACCTGATGACGACTGCTTGAGTTGCAATCGAAACGTCGTATTCTATTATTTTGTTTATTTTTTCTACGTGACTTTACCGAAAGACCATTGAGTAACAACAGTGTTTTTACGAATCACAGCTAAGAGACAAACAACATTATATTTTCTATTAAACATAACATTTTAATAACATGTTAAAAAATACTTTAAATCTCATCACTGCTCCTCATACTCAATCCGTGATCAGTGCCGGATTATCCTCGGAACAAAATAATCATTAGCTGTGGGCCCCGCACTTTCAAGCGCCCCGCGCTAAATGATCTCACCCTATAAATCCCCGTTCAGTGATTCTGTACTTGCTCTATTACTATAGTAAAATTACAATTACTTTACAATGCAAGTTAAAAACTTCGTGTTTTATAATTGTGTTTTTTTATTTATTCTGGGCACCTTTATAATATAAGCTACAGGACCCGCACGAGCTTAATCCGGCACTGTCCGGGATACTGTTCCAGTGCCCAACCAGGCTGTTGAAGACACCGTGAGTGGAGTTGAGGGGGATCGGTGGAGGTGTGAAGGCGGCGAGTGATGCCGACGGGCTGCGAGGGGGTCATCCGAGAGGGTGCCCAGTGGGGAGATGAAGCAATGAAATCGCTCCACGTGCAGGTGCTGGGTGGATTACTGCACAGCGGCATCGTGGGAGGTGGCGACGGCTCGTGGAGGTCTCTACCCACTAGTGGATTGACCATGGCTGATGGTGGTGATGATGATGGATGTTGCTCACTCACTTGGCGACGTATGAAACGCCAGAGATGCACGGCGATGTGCAGGGTGTTCAGCAGCACGGTGGAGCTGATGGCCTCCTTGCAGCCGCTGTACAGTTGACCCACAGCGTGGAGCAGAGCAGGGAGCGCGCTGTCCACTATGGCCTGGCAGCTGCTGCTCAGCTCACCCATAGCCTGCAGGAGGGCAGGGAGCACGCTGTCCACAATGTCCTCACTGTGGCTACTGAACATCGGTCCCCAGGTGGCGACCCCTGCTGGTGGAGAGACGTTCTTCATGAGTCCCGAGTAGTTGATCGTGGTGGTGGTGGTGTTGGAGGCGTTAATGTCCGAACCCCCACGCCGAGATCCTCCGAGGAGCTCCACCATCGGCTGCGTGAGCAGCAGAACCAAAGTGAGGACAGCCGTGAAGATCGCCATGGTGGTGGTGGTGGCGAAGTTCTCTGAAGAACTCGAAGTGGAGGAGCAGCGTGGGGCGAGGTGGTTGCCTCTCCAGGAGCCGACTCCACTCTGACCTCTGCCGTGACGTCACCGGGCCATGACGTCACCGTGACGTCAGAGGTTTCCACGGCTTTTACGTCATTATAGCATTAGGAACGTGGCTGTGCAATGGAACATCAACACGTGATGCACTACAACACTGTATTGTTTATAGAATTGTAATACAATACTAATTATTCACATCTGAGACACGAGTGACGCTCTAGATTCTGTGCGGATGGAGGAAGCCCCTGGGAGCAGCTGCGTCATTCTGGACGCTTCTATCTGCCCCTGGCATCTGTTCGTAGCAACTGCCAGGGCTATAAAAGCAGCTCCTGTAGCTGCACTGGCGGAACATCGGCAGAGGAGGGAGCAACGCTCACAGCTGAAGCGAGCCTCACTGTGAAGCACATCAACAAGCATGGCCCTGAGTGTTTACTTCTCTGCGATGCACGTGATGGAGAGGAGCGTCTGGCCAGGCTGGCCGGTCTGGAACCCCCGCGGTGAAAGTCTCTTCCAGCAGCTGCAGCGAGACATGAGGAGCGAGATCGAGAGGATGGAGAGAATCTTCCGTGGAGTCGATCAGCTCAGCAGCCACACGCGGGCCCCGGGCAGCCACGGAGACGCACTGCTGCAGCAGCCGGCCGTGAGCAGTGGGTTCCAGATTGAAGATCCACAGGAGCAGGGAGGCGGGTTTGTCGCGTCCCTGGACGTGCAGGACTTCTCCCCACAGGACCTGGCCGTGAAGGTGTCTGGAGACAAGCTGGTGGTGGCCGGACGGCGCGAGGTGAAGAGCGGAGAAGTCAGCAGCGGCAGCTACAGCCACAGCTGCCAGGAGTTCCACAGGGAGACGCAGCTGCCCAGGGACGTGGACCCGCAGAGCGTGAGCTGCTGCTTGACTGAAGACGGGAAGCTGAAGTTCAAGGCTCAGCGCCGCGCCCTCCCTGCAGCGGCCGAGAGGGTGGTGGTCATTGAGCAGCCAGCGACAGCGACTCCTGGCACGGCCTCTCAGTCCACTGGCACCACTCACGCGTAGAGTGGCGCCTGGAGCATCCATTCCAGCAGCCTGCTTTATTGATGTTTCAATTGTATGGATATTTAGATAAATCAGTTTCTTCTATCCACGCTATGTTCAGTAATATTTACGTGTTTCAGCGTTCACATTCAACTTCATTGGATTAAGTGTATCGCTGTAAAGGATTGTGAAATCGTATCGCTTCGTTTTAATTTGCCATTACACGTTCATATATTGCAATAAGATAATGATGAATGTTATCTTCAATTATTTTTCATCATTACACATGACTATTTTGCACAGTCTAATTTTCGAACTACTATAATACTATAGTGTTTGTGTGAATGGTAAATGATGTTTTTTTTTTGTAATAAAATGCCTTTCAATTTCCTGCAACAGTTGCAACTGTTCTTTTTTCTACATTGTGTTTGTTTCATCATTACTGTGGATCAGAGTTCTGGACACAGAATTCCCCAAAACTAAGACAACCGGTAACGCGGCCTCATTGCTCCCTGTCCGTGACAACTCCGAAGGTGCCAGGCTCACGCCGTCGGCCCTGCCGAGTCACTCCGCACTCAGAATTTGGGATTGGCTTGCAATTGTCTATGATCAATCTTACCACTTCACATTTCACTTGTATCATCCTTCAATTGGTAGTAAATCCTTCGCTAAGGAATTGGTCCTCAAATCGTGGGGTCAAGCGTACCACAGAAAAATTAGTTGCCGTTTAATGTTTGCGACACAGAGAATGTAAATAGTTACATGACAACATCGCTGCTGTAGCAGTGTAAGTCACGCTGCTATTAAAATATTCTATGTCTCGAGTTTCCTGGCTGGCTGCTGGCTGTGCTTCTCTCCACCCCAACAATAACTCCGTTGTTAGTGGGTGCAGGAGACAATAGGGACACCAACAAGGTGGGAATTACCAGAACAGAATTTGAAGAATGACACGGCTAATTTAAAATTGCACTTTCAATGTATGCGCCAATTAACGTCATTCTTTTTGAAAAAATAACTTGTTCTATCCTAGAGATTTAGAAACTAAACCTTAGGACATTAAACTAGTACAATTAAAATGTACGATTAATTGCAAAGTTAGCAAAATAAATAAATGATCTAAATCATATACTATATTCTTGGTTCTTTCGGTAAAGTCACGTAGAAGGGAAACAATAAAATAATAAAGATATAAAACAATAAAATTCTCACAAGTCAAAATTCATATACTGTTGATTTATTCTCTCCATCTCCGCAGTTGACACTGCCGGTTGTGTTCCCTCCTTAGCTCCCATTCCCACGTTAGTCTCGACCACCGGCCTTCATCACTTCAAGTTGCGTGTCCTGCCTCACCCCACCATTCTAAACTAAAATTACGTCCTTAATTTGCATATGATGTCCAATTGACGTGTCCGTCTTCCAGTATCAGTGTAATTCTTAGGATGTGCATCATCTCTACGCTTCCTTGTGCATTTCTAAACATTGGTTCTATTTTCCGTTTGTGATGCATCTGTTTGAAAAAAAACGTTCTGCCTAAGGCATATGGCTCAGTTACGTTTCATTTCGATTTAAAGCTTTCGTGATTCCAAGGATTAATATTCTTTGGTTCTTTCGGTAAAGTCACGTAGAATGAGAATACAATAATAAATTGATAAAATAAAATAACACAATAAAATTCTCACGACGTTTCGGCCACAACACAAGCGGCCTTCATCAGGTGACGGGACGAGACTGTCTGGAGGACAGCGCTGGAGCGAAAAAGCCACGCTCATATCGCGACCTTTAAGCTGTGTGAGAAGCAACAGAGCGCCTTGACAAAGGAATTAGCATAGAATTTAGCATTGCAACAGCTGAGTGATTAGCGTTTCATTATTAACGTGTCATTATTAAGTCAAGATAACAATAAGCACTTTGCTCTGCCCTGATACGCCTCTCTTAATCATTTTCATCCCTCTTCCCCTTCAACAACCGCCCTACGTGTAAATGCACTTCTATGTTTTCAAGGCTGTGTCCCTGTTCTTTTTGCGTTCAGTTTGTTATTCCCCCGCACCTCCAATTAAAGCATGGTTGGCTGCGTACGGTGCGAAAGAAGTTCACCATGCAAACATACGCTGCGTTGAAAAATGATTCTACTGACTGCAGACCAAACCTGGACAGATTTCTCAATACGAGTGCAATATCGAGGGTACAGATCAATACCACCTGAACACAGATGCTAATTCCCGGACGGGTGGCAACTCTAGCCATGCCCATGAAAACATACACAACATCTTGACCATGAATCGCCTATGCGGCAGATTAAATGTCAAACATTTAACATTGAATTCCGATCTACTATTGTTCGTTTTGATTTATTTTGGCGCAGTTTCAAGTAAGTCTTTTTGATATAATTATTGTATTGTCATTTACTGTATAATTATGATAATAGACCAAGCACTGAGACATTGCATAGGGTTGGTCTACAATCGAAAAGGTGGCAACCCCATAGTACATCCTAACGTGTTCCAGTGTTAACACATCGTATGTTTGTATCTTGAACTTCTTTCGCACCGTACGTAGCCCACCGTGCTAATCGGAGGTATGAGGTGAGCGGGAATCGAACTCGTGTAGTCGGGGTTCGTAGCGCAGCGTGCTAAACGCTGAATGCTGCGCCACCGCTCCCCCCACAACACACGCGCACAGCAGCTCCAGAGAGCAGCTTTTGGGTCAGAGGTAGCCACATTGCACTGGGGCCGTCCATAAATGACGTCACGCACCGAGGGGGGGAGGTCAGACATTTGTGACGATGTGTGACGAGGGGGGGGGGGGGGTTTGAGAAATGTGACGTCACCTCAAAATGCGCAACTTTAATTAAATATAGACAACACGTTCTACATAATTAAATAGGCTTTTTAACAAATCTTTTCTCCTACAACATCAGAGTGCAGCGCCACATTAAATACGCACTACAATGACGATAGTTTAAAGCGATGTGAAACATGTATTTTTGGGGAGGGGCGGCGCACAGCTTTGTGACGTCATATTTGAGGAGGGGGGTCTGACTTTTTGTGACGCCGTGTGACGATGGAGGGGGGGTCAAAAATCGTCCAAAATCGCGTGACGTCATTTATGGACGCCTCCACAGCGTGAAATAGCGCAACAAACCGAACCCACGTACAGCGAGGGTAGCCCTGCCTGGTTTATCATTAATTAATCTCCAGTTAAGTCACAAACGACTCTCTTAGAGCCAAAGGCGCGATCCAGTATCACGTTGGCATGCCGTGTCAACCCGTACGGGGTTACCCCGTATTCGTGTACAGGGAGATTGAGTTTTCAGGTTCATACGGCTTACTACAGCCGTTTCAAAATGGGCAAACCAATGTTTTGTTTGATGGGACTTTGTAGGATGAACGTTGAGATTTGTAAAGGGCACGGGGTGACCAATAAGGTCTGAATTGGTCTGTAATAAGAGAGGCAATGGTTAGGGGGTGACAGGTGTGCGTTGGCACTGCGTGCCACGTCGCGTTGTCATACAGCTGACACTCCGATGAGCAATGATGCGGCGACGCACGGTGCCAATGGGGCCGTCCATAAATGACGTCACGCGATTTCTGACTATTTTTGACCCCCCCCCCCCCCATCGTCACGCGGCGTCACAAAAAGTCAGACCCCCCATCAAATGTGACGTCACAAAGTTTTGCCCACCCCCTAAAAAAAATAAAACATGTTTCAAATCGCTTTAAACTATTGTCATTGTAGTGCGTATTTAACGTGGCGCTGCACTCTGATGTTGTAGGAGAAAACATTTATTAAAAAGTCTATTTAATTAAGTAGAACGTGTTGTTTATATTCATTTAAAATTGCGCATTATGATGTGACGTCACATTTCTCAAACCCCCCCCCCCCCCTCGTCACACATCGTCACAAATGTCTGAACCCTCCCCCCCCAGGTGCGTGACGTCATTTATGAACGGCCCCAAAAAGTTCAACATTCGTGCGTATCCGCCGTGATGTGGGGCGAAGTTTAAATCTAATCTTATTATCCGCGATGCCTGCAGGATTAGCTTTTTTTATTCTTCGTCTTCCAAAGCAGATAATTAATGAGAATATTGATGGAATTTCCCCCAGTGCATGTTGGCTGGGGAAGGGCTGTTTAAGACCCGCGGTGAACCCGCTCATCTCCACGTATCGGCATGAAATGAAAAATCGCGGATTTTAGGAAGCGCGTTCGTTTCAAGTGGATGCTTGTTGTCAACACCGCCACATTGACAGCACTCGCAACCATCCCATACTCAATTGAAAACTCTTCTTAAGTAATTGCTTATTGTATTTAGTTTCTTGTCCTTACCTCATACCTCCGATTAGCACGGTGGGCTACGTACGGTGCGAAAGAAGTTCAAGATACAAATATACGATGTGTTAACACTGGAACACGTTAGGGTGTGCTATGGGGTTGCCACCTTTTCGATTGTAGACCATTCCTGGGCAATGTCTCAGTGCGTGGTCTATTATCATAATTATACAGTAAATGACAATACAATAATTTTATCAAACATACTTACTTGAAACTGCGCCAAAATAAATCAAAACGAACAAAAGTAGATCGGAATTCAATGTTAAATGCTTGACATTTAATCTGCCGCATAGGCGATTCATGGTCAAGATGTTGTGTATGTTTGCATGGGCATGGCTAGAGTTGCCACCCGTCCGGGAATTAGCATCTGTGTTCAGGTGGCATTGATCTGTACCCTCGATATTGCACTCGTATTGAGAAATCTGTCCAGGATTGGTCTGCAGTCAGTAGAATAATTTTTCAACGCAGCGTATGTTTGCATGGTGAACTTCTTTCGCACCGTACGCAGCCAACCATGCTTTAATTGGAGGTGCGGGGGAATGACAAACTGAACGCAAAAAGAACAGGGACACAGCCTTGAAAACACAGAAGTGCATTGACACGTAGGGCGGTTGTTGAATGGGAAGAGGAATGAAAATGATTAAGAGAGGCGTATCAGGGCAGAGCAAAGTGCTTATAATGTTAATGCTCACCCCGAGCCCTCAATACTCTGATAGTGCGCTGTTTTTGAGTTGTACGCCTTTTGGCGTCTTCTGGTCCAACACCAATGGAGACTAAGCTCTAAAAAAAGCTGTTTCGGGTGTGGACCAATCAAATTCAAGGACAGTACATATTATTATCAGAGTTGTCTTTTTTGTTTGCATTTTGACTGCTTGTGTTGTGGTCATTGCAAACATGATGCCTTGAATAAAAGTGTCAGTTTTTGTGCCAGTTAAAAAGGGTAAAACCTATTCCTATATCTTGTTTCTGGCAAAGGAGGTCTCATAATGTTAATGCTCACCCCGAGCCCTCAATACTCTGATCGTGCGCTGTTTTTGAGTTGTACGCAGTGGTTCTTAACCTGGGTTCGATCGAACCCCAGGGGTTCGGTGAGTCGATCTCAGGGGTTCGGCAGAGCCCCCGCCACGGAGGTCCGGACACACTTGAATTATTGTGTAAATTTGTGATGACACACACGGCCCGCTTGACCATCACTGGCTGCAGATGATCATGCTACACTGCTTGGCCAATCAGCGCTGTGGGGAATTTAGTGCGTACTCAGTACTCAACGTGTGACTGTTGTTGTCGTACGTCGTGTGATTTCTTTAATATTTTATCCAAACTAACTATGTCGGGCAAAATAAGAAAGTGGTCGGACGAATATGTACAACATGGATTCTCATGTATCACGGAACGTGATGGGAGTGAGCGTCCTATCTGCATGATTTGCAACGCCAAGTTGAGCAACTCTAGTCTTGCACCGGCAAAACTAAAGGAACACTTCTTGAAGCTGCATGGAGACGGGGAATACAAGAACACAACACTTGCTGAATTCAGGGTGAAGAGAGCCAGATTCGATGAAAGGGCCACTCTGCCTGCTCTTGGATTTGTACCTGTTAACAAACCGATCCTGACAGCATCGTACGAAGTTGCTTACCTGATCGCAAAGCAGGGCAAGCCACACACCATTGGTGAAACACTTGTGAAACCAGCTGCATTAAAGATGGCGAATCTGATACTCGGAACAGCGGCCGAAGGTAAATTATCCCAAATTCCCCTTTCAAATGACACCGTCAGTGACAGAATAGAAGACATGAGTAAAGACATCTTGGCTCAAGTAGTCGCGGATCTGATTTCAAGCCCGGCAAAATTCAGCCTTCAACTCGACGAAACCACAGACGTTTCTGATCTAAGCCAGCTTGCTGTTTTTGTACGCTATGTGAAAGACGACATGATAAAAGAAGAGTTTTTATTTTGTAAGCCTCTTACAACAACAACGAAGGCAGCCGATGTGAAGAAGCTTGTGGATGACTTCTTCAGAGACAACAATCTTTCATGGGATATGGTTTCTGCAGTTTGTACGGACGGAGCTCCAGTCATGCTGGGAAGAAAGTCTGGTTTTGGTGCGCTAGTAAAGGCCGATGCACCACACATCATTGTGACGCATTGTATTCTGCACAGGCATGCGTTGGCAACAAAAACCTTACCTCCAAAAATGGCAGAAGTATTAAAAACTGTGGTGGAATGTGTGAACTATGTGCGAAAAAGTGCTCTGAGGCACCGCATCTTCAGTGAGCTGTGTAAAGAAATGGGCTCTGAATTTGAGGTACTTCTGCTCCATTCTAATATTCGGTGGTTATCCCGGGGACAGGTGCTGAATCGTGTTTTTGCCATGCGTGTGGAATTAGCCCTGTTTTTGCAAGAGCACCAACACTGCCATGCAGATTGCTTCAAAAATCCTGAGTTCATTCTCATTTTAGCGTACATGGCTGATATATTCGCAGCTCTCAATCATCTCAATCAGCAGATACAGGGTGGTGGAGTCAATATCATGGAAGCGGAAGAACACCTGAAGGCTTTTCAAAAAAAGCTACCGTTATGGAAACGACGAACAGAGAACAATAACTTCGCAAACTTCCCGCTTCTGGACGACTGTGCAAGTAAGATCGAAGATGTGTCTGGAATCGGAGATATTTCTGTATCCACGGAACTGAAGCAAACAATTGCCACGCACTTAGATGAGCTTGCAAAGTCTCTCGACGGATATTTCCCTACAAGAGAGTCATATCCAGCATGGGTGAGACAGCCGTTCACGTTTGCTGTTGAAACAGCAGATGTCAATGATGAATTCCTCGACGAAATAATTGAAATTCAGCAGAGCCAGGTTCAACAGCAACTCTTCAGAACAACAACGCTCTCAACGTTTTGGTGTCGACAAATGAACAAGTATCCAGTTATTGCTAAGAAAGCCCTGGATTTTTTATACCATTTGTTACAACATATCTTTGTGAGCAATCCTTTTCGAGGATGCTGGACATAAAAACGAAGAAAAGGAACAGATTTTGCTGTGAAAATGACATGAGAGTGGCACTTGCCAAGGTGAAGCCACGCATATCTGAACTGATCTCTCAAAGGCAACAGCAGAAGTCACATTGATTTCCAGGTATGTAATTTGTTGTGAGTTTATGCATTGTGTTGGTTTTATTCTTTGAACAAGGTAATGTTCATGCACGGCTCATTTTGTGTACCAGTAAAAAACATATCTATGTCTTGAATTTGAAAAAAATCACATTTTATTTTTCACTAAAGAGGGGTTCGGTGAATGCGCATATGAAACTGGTGGGGTTCGGTACCTCCAACAAGGTTAAGAACCACTGCACTAGAGTGAGAAAACGAATCTCTTGCGACGTCTGCAGGAAAACATTCCAACTGGCATGGTGCCTAGAGTCCCACATGAGAATGCACAAGACCGGTGGTCAAAGCTGCAACATCTGCGATAAAAGCTTTGATCGGCCCTACAAACTCAGAAGGCATATGGAGTAACCCACGTAAAGAACTCAAGGGGCGCACGTGGCATGGTGAATGACGGCAATTTTGCCAATGCGGTGTTGAAGGTGTGTCAGACATACTCGGCCGCGAGTCATGGTGCTGGAAGAATTGCCTTTGCCATGGATGGCACCAGCAGCTCCAGCAGCAGCTTGTCGAGTCCTGGTGGTGAGGAGGCAGAGTTGCAGACAATGCCACCTTCTGCAAAGGGCGCACCTGCGTGCAACGAAGTTATTGCTATCACAGCGACCGCGCATGGAACGAAGGCGCCTGCTGGGAAACGCCACGCCTGACCAGCGCCCGTCTCGACTCCACCTCACTCCCATAGTCACTAGAGTGAGAAAACAAATGTCTTGCCAAGTCTGTGGGAAAGCATTCCAACTGCCATCATGCCTAGAGTCCCACATGAGAACGGACAAAGAGACCCCTGACCAATGGCATCTGCGGTCGAAACTTTGATCAGCCAGGCAAATTCAGAAGGCATATGGAAACCTACGAAAAGGACTATTGGATATTTCTTTGCTGTTCTATTACTGAAGTTATCAACAGAAGTTGTGTACCAGATTAATTGCACTTGTGGCAAATGCTATGTTGGGCAAACAGGATGAATGATCAGCACGAGACTAAAAGAACACCACAGAAATATGAAATGCTCACAAATACAACTGTCAGCAGTAGCAGAACACGCGTGCCCACAAGGACACTCAATTGATTTTGATAATGTTGAAGTTCTGTGCAAAACTTGTTACTACTAGCCAAGACTAATTACATAATCTATCGAAATTTAAATAAATAAAAATAATTGTAATCGTTTGGATAGCTACCGACTTAGTGCTGCATGGAAGAGAATAATCAAATTACCGTTTGTACGGCTATTTTAGTACACACAATGGACACTAAGTACAAGATCAATGGGCTAGCATAATGTGCATGTATAATGTACGTTGATTCATTAATCCCCCCCCCCCACTTTGCGCTCAAAGAGCGCACAAGTGTTGTCATCACATCTACGCCTCTATACAAGGAATTAAACAGGTGGACTTCTCCCAAATCTTGCTGTTGCCTGATGAAGCTAGTTGTAATTACTGAAACGTCGTACTCCGATGGTAAATGTTGTGGCTTGGCTCTCCAACACACCACACACCGGTGTGCTGTACTAGTGATGAATTGGCATGTTCTGTTTACGTGACAACCCTTACTAGTTGGCTGTCGGGTGGTGGCGGGTTTAATGGCACATTTATATAGTAATAGGTTTTTACCCTTTTATCTGGCACCAAAACTGACACCTGTATGTAGACATGATCCCTTGTATAAATGTGTCAGTTTAGGTGCCAGATAAAAGGGTAAAAACATATTACTATATCTTGCTACTGGCAAAGGAGGTCTCATAATGAAAATTCATACCCCGAGCTCTCAATACTCTGATAGTGCGCTGTTTTTGAGTTGTATGCCTTTTGGCGTCATCTGGTCCAACACCAGTGGAGACTAGGCTCTAAGAAAAGCTGTCTCGGGTGTGGACCAATCAACTTCAAGGACAGTGTATATCATTATCAGAGTTGTCTCTTTTTGTTTGCATTTTGACTGCTTGTGTTGTGGTTATTGCAAACATGATCTCTTGTATAACGGTGTCAGTTTTGGTGCCAGATAAAAGGGTAAAAACCTATTACTATATCTTGCGACTGGCAAAGGAGGTCTCATAATGACACATTTATATACTTACGCGATCCAACCCATAAAACCTGTATTATGGATATTTGTCGCAAAAGACTACGTGTTAAACTGCCATGTATTTTTACGTCTATTGCTGTATTTTCTTACGTGCAATATATTTAATAAACCATCTTAATTTATTCATATTTTTGTTCGTAGTTATATCATTGTTGCGCGTGCGGTGTGGTCAGTGGATATTGTTCAGTGGATCAAACCGAGACAAATATTTTTGCAGCAGCTGTGGCTGCACATTGCAACAGCGCATTCCGAATGGTGTAGAACGCATCGCCCATAATCTGTATCTGTGTGCAAACACCAGGTATGGTTGGTAAGAAACACGTTTGGTTTTAAATGAATAGAACTCGAGCTTCAGCCATATTGTTCATTATAGACCCCACTTTGTAAGCATTAATCACGCAAACCTTGCGCCTGATTCATTTGAGTCGCTGTGCTCATGAGCAACAGGGCATTTGTGGCAAGGTGTTAATGTACCACAGATTAGCACGGTTGGCTACGTACACTGCGAAAGAAGTTCAACACATTATTTGGGTCTTTCCGTAAAGTCACGTAGATAGAACAATAAAATAATAAAAATAAAGTAAATAAAAAAGTAAAATATATCACGACGTTTCGATCGCAACACAAGCAATCATCATCAGGAGAAAAATGATAACGATTGCTTGTGTTGTAATCAAAACGTCGTGATATTTTTATTATTATTTTGTATTCACTTTATTTTTATTATTTTATTGTTCTATCTACGTGACTTTACCGAAAGACCCAAAAAATATTAATTCCTGCAGTCACGAAAGCTTTAAGTCAAGATTCAAGCACAACACACTTTCATACATTGTGGAAAGCGAGTATCCTTCCACGTACAATGCACTGGACCGCATGTTCGTGTTAAGTGAGTCGGGGGCTTTGTCACTGCCTACCCCATGATATAAATAATCTCAGGGAATTCAATTGCAAGTGTGCAATCTCCCTTCCGGTGGACATCGAGGATGAGTCATACCCTGGCTTGCCAGGAGGCAGTGGATCACAACTGTGGAATCCTTTCCATCTGCACGGGATAGAACGTTGCCCCCTTGCTTACATTTGTTCGTTTTCTGCGAGTGTACTGGTTTCCCCCCACATGTAAACACTCAGTAAGTGGCTGCAAATATCGGAATGTTAAGAGAACCGCAGAGCTTGGGCGATTGTTGGGAGTGCCGGCTCACCGCCTGGCTGCTGTCTCCCCGCTCGTCTGTGGGAGACATATAGAGGCACTGAATTAGATTTATATTCTCTACATAACATGATTCCTATCTACACAAAGCACTCACAGCGTAGAGTACAGCAAGTGATATTCCACGAAATAAAAAATAAACGTACATGACCACAACAGAAGCCAATGGGTACAGCTGTGCATACACATACACACATATACACGATTCCTACTGATGGTTGGAACGATTCACCACTGCCGGAGAGTCAAGGAATTGTAATGATTCAGGATCATTAATGCAAACTGTCCCCGTTCTCAAACCTGTGTACGATTTAAAAGGTCATAGAACGCCATTGTCGGAAGCAATTACTTCCCCATGTCACTGCGATGGGCAGATTCATGCCGTTGCAGTCGGCTTACACATTGTCAGTAGACCCCCCATACGCAAGCGTACACATTTGGTTAACCCCTCCTCCCCCCTCCATGCATACATACTAAATGGATGCTCCCTAACAGCTACACCACCACTCCCCACACGAGACAAGCATGTGACTCTCGGTGTAAATGGAGACGGAGTGCGAATACACGTGCCGATGCCCCAAGTACAGTTGCCACCATTTCCACGACAGAGCAAACCCAGGCACATTTCTCAGCGAGCCCAGGTCTATTGTTAAAACTGTGCAGTTCACGGTGATAAAATCAACCATAGCCATACCCGGGGTACCAGATCTCGACACAAATCAATTCCTGCTGCCACCCGAACACTGTCCGGGGGTCAAACGCGGACAGGTGGCAGCCCCAGTCGCGAGGCCACATCTGCACCGACTCACGGTAAATGTGTGCAGGGCCAGCAGGAAGAGCCCCGGGATCTCGGAGCGCAGCCACTGGTTCCACGCGCTGTCTCGGTCCACGTCCTCGCGTGACGACGACGATACTTCAAAATCACCTGACCGGAAGGAGGGGGGAGGGAGAGTAAGAAGGTACGAAGGGGAACCTTCTAACTCTTTCACAGGGACGCGTTCTTCGCATGCGTCACCTTGCAGCCAACCTCTCTGCTCTCGTGTGTGAACGTGGGTCAGTTTGGTTTAATCGTTCAGAATGAATGGGGCATGACCCTGGCCCTTGTGCAACGTATTATTTTCCATGAGATAATACCAAACACATCATTCATGTGTGAGTGTGTCTGTGGCCTGCAAGCAAAACCTACATTCTCTCGAGTCATATATCGGGAGCAGTCACAGGTGGGAAAGCATTGCCGAATTCCTTGAAAGGCTCAACTCTCTCCAACTTATGTTGAAAGCATTTACAGTGAGGGAAAAAGTATTTGATCCCCTGCTGATTTTGTACGTTTGCCCACTGACAAAGAAATGATCAGTCTATAATTTTAATGGTAGGTATATTTGAACAGTAAGAGAGACAGAATAACAACAAAATCCAGAAAAATGCATGTAAAAAATGTTCTAAATTGATTTGCATTTTAATTAGGGGAATAAGCACTTGACCCCTCTGCAAAACATGACTTAGTACTTGGTGAAAAAACCATTGTTGTCAATCACAGAGGTCAAACGTTTTTTTGTAGTTGGCTACCAGGTTTGCACACATTTCAGGAGGGATTTTGTCCCACTCTTCTTTGCAGATCTTCTCCAAGTCATTAAGGTGTGGAGGCTGACGTTTGGCAACTCGAACCTTCAGCTCCCTCCACAGATTTTCTATGGGATTAAAGTCTGGAGACTGGCTAGGCCACTCTAGGACCTTAATGTGCTTCTTCTTGAGCCACTCCTTTGTTGCCTTGGCCGTGTGTTTTGGGTCATTGTCATGCTGGAATACCCATCCACGACCCATTTTCAATGCCCTGGCTGAGGGAAGGAGGTTATCACCCAAGATTTGACGGTACATGGCCCCGTCCATCGTCCCTTTGATGCGGTGAAGTTGTCCTGTCCCCTTAGCAGAAAAACACCCCCAAAGCATAATGTTTCCAACTCCATGTTTGACGGTGGGGATGGTGTTCTTGGGGTCATAGGCAGCATTCCTCCTCCTCCAAACACGGCGAGTTGAGTTTATGCCAAAGAGCTCCATTTTGGTCTCATCTGACCACAACACTTTCACCCAGTTGTCCTCTGATTCATTCAGATGTTCATTGGCAAACTTCAGACGGGCATGTATATGTGCTTTCTTGAGCAGGGGGACCTTGCGGGTGCTGCAGGATTTCAGTCCTTCAAGGTGTAGTGTGTCACCAATTGTTTTCTTGGTATGGTGCCAGCTGCCTTGAGATCATTGACAAGATCCTCCCGTATAGTTCTGGGCTGATTCCTCACCGTTCTCATGATCATTGCAACTCCACGAGGTGAGATCTTGCATGGAGCCCCAGGCAGAGGGAGATTGACAGTTATTTTGTGTTTCTTCCATTTGCGAATAATCGCACCAACTGTTGTCACCTTCTCCGCAAGCTGCTTGGCAATGGTCTTGTAGCCCATTCCAGCCTTGTGTAGGTCTACAATCTTGTCCCTGACATCCTTGGAGAGCTCTTTGGTCTTGGCCATGGTGGAGAGTTTGGAATCTGATTGATTGATTGCTTCTGTGGACAGGTGTCTTTTATACAGGTAACAAGCTGAGATTAGGAGCACTCCCTTTAAGAGTGTGCTCCTAATCTCAGCTCATTAGCTCATTAGCTGTATAAAAGACACATGGGAGCCAGAAATCTTTCTGATTGAGAGGGGGTCAAATACTTATTTCCCTCATTAAAATGCAAATCAATTTTTTACATTTTTGACATGCGTTTTTCTGGATTTTTTTGTTGTTATTCTGCCTCTCACTGTTCAAATAAACCTGCCATTAAAATTATAGACTAGTAATTTCTTTGTCAGTGGGCAAACGTACAAAATCAGCAGGGGATCAAATACTTTTTTCCCTCACTGTATGCATTAGTTCTGCCCGTACCTCTTTGTGCCTGTGTAGTGGGCAGGCAAGTGTGGTGGAGCAGCAGGTCCAGCACACGGGGTGTCCAGCAGAGGAGAGGAACTCCCCATGGCCGTGGCCGGGGAAGCAGAGGTCGGCGGCGCTGGGAACGGCGTCAGTTGCGCGGCGTCTGTGGGAGAAAGCACAGGCCTCTTCTGAAGATTATCATCCGCAGACACATCATACGGCTTGCCGGACACGTCACACACTCGGCCCTGTGATTGTGGAGGTGAGACAGGTTCGCGCGTGGCAACGAATGGCTTGTCGCTGGACAAACATCGACGGCAACATCGGGAGAACGCGGCACGAACTCGTGCAGAGTTTCTGGCACCATATGAATTTACACTCCTTGTAGGTATGTACGTTGAACCTCGTTCGCGCCATACGTCAGCCAGCCGTGCTAATCGGAGGTGCAGATGGATGCAATTGAAGGACGTGGAGCAAAGGTGTCAAAATGAAAAAAATAATTGATACAGAAATTACACAAGTCCAGGGGACTTCACCAAGGCCGTGTTATCCCAGACTCTGACAGAGCACAAAGGAAGATTGGCAATGACAAAAAATGGCTTCATAACTTTCATTGTCAGATGGCACACTTGCACCTTCAGTCTTCAGTCGGCGTCAGTAATTTAAGAATGCACGCATGATGCGTGACACCAACTAAAATGGCATCGATGCTGACTAATCACATCCTCTCCAAGATGTGGAACTCAAGAGACGAGGATAGCCTCTTCCAAACAGGACTACCCTTGACAATTGAGTTGTCGCCTGGGTAAAAATAAAATGAACTAGGAGATTTCAACTTGAAAATCCAAACCATCGCACCAACAGTAATGGACGGAATCCTATATGAGGCGCACACTGCAGTAGCTTCAGGTGGACTCTGGTACCTGCTTTATCGTCTGTGTGAGAAGCATCTTCTCCCACTGAAATTCAAACAAAGTTGACAGTTAGACAGGACATGTTTTAAAACATCCGCAGTAAAATTCAAGTATGTATACCATTAAAGTAAACTATTTTTTATTTACCAGGTTAGGCCCATTGAGAGCTATTAAGCTCTTTTTCAGAAGCGACCTGGCAACAAATTATAGCTTAACGAATTGGCTTATCACGTGGAAATTTATAGCAGCCAAATACTCTAAACGCATTACTTACAAATAGCTCACAAAGCGGTTATCCTCCCACTACCCTTGGGTTACCTCCTGTCCCGGTCCAGCCGAGACAGTCTGTGAATTGGCATCTGTATTTGGGTGGCATGAATTAATTTGTACCGAGATCTGGTACCGGTACTGTGCTGAACTTTACTACTGCATGGTTGTTGACAGACCTAGACCGACTGAAACATAGGTCTGGGTTTGATCTCCATAGTGGAAAAGGTGGTAACCCGAAAACTAACCCAAACCCTTCCACATTCAACGATAAACACTTTCAAACCGAGTTCGCTCGGAAATGACCCCACTAAACCGCACGTATGTAAACGTTTGACTTCAGTGGTTCCTCCGCCGCGTGCGAACGATGAAGTGCACGGCCTCTCGTGATGATGACCTCACACCCACATGGCTGCACGAAAGGCGGTGCTGACGAGCATGAGGCAGGTGGAAGAGGCAAAACGAGGAGGCAAGATTAGAGTGCTGTAGTTGGTGGGGTATAGTGGGGCCTATTTCCGAATGATTGATTTATGTGGAAATGAAATTGGTCAAGAGTCCGTTACTTTGTAAACATTAGCATGTATCTACTTTAAAACCAAGTCTGCAGGGGTGGGGAAGATGAGGTCTGTTCATTCTGGTGGGCAAAGAGAATTTAGACACTCCAAGTTAAGTCTGGTGGCATACGAATGAAATGCACCTTACAAATGTAAATAATGATTATTAATCCATCTTCGTCTTCACTCCCACGGTGTTTCCAACCAGGGTTAGGCCATGTAATGATCTGACGTGCTGTACACTTGTACAGTGTTACTGAATTATTGTATCATTATGAATTCAGTGCCCCTTCTGCGACCTTTTCCCTAGATACCCCTCTGGTGTATAACCTGGCCTGCTGACGTCAGGGCCGTAAGCCGCAGATCCTTTTCCCTGCCAGCAGCCAGCGCTATACTATTACATTACCATTCTATGCCACTACACAGGGACTCCTCTACTTACGAACATTCGACTTACGAACTTTCAGAGATATGGTCAAACCTGTCCGTATGTCCAGTTTCCTGTTCGGACCGAGAGTCGTAAGTTCAACCGCCGCACAATAGGTGGTGATGGTGGCATCTACATCTGCAGAACGTGAAGAACTAGAGGCAACTTTTAAAGCCATTCCCCGTGTTTAGTGTACAAGCCGTAAAACGTGTTTGAAATCGACGGGAGTAAAGTTGGACTCACGAACAAATCGACTGACGAACAGACCTCTGGAACCGAACTCGTTTGTACGTACAAGAGTCTGTATATGGTGGTCACTCTGAACAACACAGACCCAGCCTCCTTTTGATTATTTTTGGTCCATTAGGACATTACCAGACGCATCTTTCTGTGCTAACGACCACACAATACACATTAGAGGTGTCACAACAGGTCACGTTTAATCGTCTAAACTTGTCTGGAGTAAGTCGCATACGGTAGACATTTCTGCACATTTGCAGAATTACATGTCTATGATAAAGGAACCATGTGTATTGCATTACACAGGGGTGCTTGATCAAGTGTGGATGCAGATTTCTGCAGCAATACAGGGAATAGGTTGTTCACAGCGCCACTGATTAATCAGAATCTTTTTTTAAATCCTGGAGGAATCCGATGAGCTATGAAGATCTTTTTCACATATGTCCAGTAGGGGCGGGTCAGCGAGCTATTTCCAAAACCGATGAGAGGCAAGATGGAGAAAATGTAAGCAAATTGCTAAAAATACAAAGTACATACATTCCTGCCAATTTGTCAACAAATGCAAGCTTGGGCAAGGTAGCAACACAACAACCACAGCTCCAGACCACGACAAGACTCCACAAAGTCCCTCAATTGCATTGCATTAAAATTGAACGTTTAATGAGCGATATTTGAAATAGCGTTACCAAATGACAATATTCCCGTCGAAAACTTGACTAATGAATGAGGCTAAGACGCTTGCAGTAATGTTCAAATATGCATCACAAGCCATTCAGAAGTGGTAGGCCTCACGTGACCACAGGGCACCACAGTGGCAATATGTTAACTACCTCGCCTGGTATGCAGGAGGCCGTGGATTCAATCCCCACCCTGTCGCCTGCTGTATATTTTGAGGTTGCATGTCTTTCTCACTACATTTAGAATAAACATCACGCGTTTAGAGTATTTGGCCTCTATAAATTTCCACGGGATAAGCCACTTCGTTGAAGATAACATTTGTGATAGCCAGGTTGCTTCTGAAAAATAGCTCCATAGCTCAGTGGGGCCTCAAACTGGTAAAATAAAAAAATATATAGTTTATATTCTTGGTTCTCTCGGTAAAGTCACGTAGAAGGGAAACAATAAAATAATAAAAATATAAAACAATAAAATTCTCACGACGTTTCGACTGCAACACAAGCAATCAACATCACCTGATGATCATCATCACTTGATGATGGTCTCCTTGAGTGAGTGTGAGTTTGTGTGAGTGACTGTGATTCTCTGAGTGACTCTGTCAGTCTCTTGAGTGTGGCTCTGTGAGTCTGAGAGAGTGACTCTGTGAGTATCTTGAGTGTGGCTGTGAGTCTCTGAGTGTGGCTCTGTGAGTCTAAGTGAGTGACTCTGTGAGTCTCTGAGTGTGGCTCTGTGAGTCTGAGTGAGTGACTCTGTGAGTCTCTGAGTGTGGCTCTGTGAGTCTGAGTGAGTGACTCTGTGAGTCTCTTGAGTGTGGCTCTGTGAGTCTGAGTGAGTGGCTGTGAGTCTCTTGAGTGTGGCTGTGAGTCTCTGAGTGTGGCTCTGTGAGTCTGAGTGAGTGACTCGTCATCACCATCGTCATCAACATCATCATCACCGTCGTCACCATCTTCATCACCACCTCCATTACCCAGGTGCCATGGGGTGACACGCTGAGATGGGATGGGTGGCCAGCACCACGCCTGGCCGCCTTTGTCTCCTCCCATTCACCGAACCTGGATACTCATTTTAAGGCAGAATAGACCTGGGATGGGACCGAGATTGGTTCAGATACTCGTCACCAATGTTGGCCGTGAGTGGGAATAGAACTCGGGTCGCCGGATCCCGTCGCTCGGTGCGCTAACCACTTCGGCACCGCTCCCCATGTAATCCTCACTTCAAGCACACACCTCATCACCGACACAGCTTCCACATCGTCATATCCACCACTCCTCCCCCAGACCCATCGCTTACAACACTCTCACCCCTTCCCTCTCCACAATGCCGATGCACCTCACACTCCCCACACCTCCCATGCTCCCACCAGCAGCTTCCACTCCCGATGACGCCTCCTCACAATACCCCTTCACTCCCTCCCATCGGACCGCCATTCTCAAACTATGACTTTTAAAGTAAACTATATTTTGATTTAAAGCTTTCGTGAATGCAGGGATTCATATTCTTGGTTCTTTCGGTAAAGTCACGTAGAAGGGAAACAATAAAATAATAAAAATATAAAACAATAAAATTCTCACGACGTTTCGACTGCAACACAAGCAATCATCATCACCTGATGATGATCATCATCACCTGATGATTGCTTGTGTTGCAGTCGAAACGTCGTGAGAATTGTATTGTTTTATATTTTTATTATTTTATTGTTTCACTTCTATGCGACTTTACCGAAAGAACCAAGAATACAAACTATATTTTTTTATTTTACCAGTTTGAGGCCCCACTGAGCTATGGAGCTATTTTTCAGAAGCAACCTGGCTATCACAAATGTTATCTTCAACGAAGTGGCTTATCCCGTGGAATTTTATAGAGGCCAAATACTCTAAACGCGTGATGTTTATTCTAAATGTAGTGAGAGAGACATGCAACCTCAAAATATACAGCAGGCGACAGGGTCCGGATTGAATCCATGGCCTCCTGCGTACCAGGCGAGGTAGTTAACATATTGCCACTGTGGTGCCCTGTGGTCACGTGAGGCCTACCACTTCTGAATGGCTTGTGATGCATATTTGAACATTACTGCAAGCGTCTTAGCCTCATTCATTAGTCAGGTATTCGAAGGGAATATTGTCATTTGGTAACGCTATTTCAAATATCGCTCATTAAACGTTCAATTTTAATGCAATGCAATTGAGGGACTTTGTGGAGTCTTGTCGTGGTCTGGAGCTGTGGTTGTTGTGTGGCTACCTTGCCCAAGCTTGCATTTGTTGACAAATTGGCAGGAATGTATGTACATTGTATTTTTAGCAATTTGCTTACATTTTCTCCATCTTGCCTCTCATCGGTTTTGGAAATAGCTCGCTGACCCTCCCCTACTGGACATATGTGAAAAAGATCTTCATAGCTCATCGGATTCCTCCAGGATATAAAAAAGATTCTGATTCTGATTAATCAGTGGCGCTGCGAACAACCTATTCCCTCTATTGCTGCGGGAATCTGCATCCACACATGATCAAGCACCCCTGTCTAATGCAATAGACATGGTTCCTTTGTCATAGGCATGTAATTCTGCAAATGTGCAGAAATGTCTACCGTATGCGATTTACTCCAGACAAGGTTAGACAATTAAACGTGACCTGTTGTGACACGTCTAATGTGTATTGTGTGGTCGTTAGCACAGAAAGATGCATCTGGTAATGTCCTAATGGACCAAAAATAGTAAAAAGGAGGCTGGGTCTGTGTTGTTCAGAGTGACCACCATATACAGACTCCTGTACGTACAAACGAGTTCGGTTCCATAGGTCTGTTCGTAAGTCGATTTGTTCGTGAGTCCAACTTTACTCCCGTCGATTTCAAACACGTTTTACGACTTGTACACTAAAAACGGGGAATGGCTTTAACAGTTGCCTCTGGTTCTTCACGTTCTGCAGATGTAGATGCCACCATCACCACCTATTGTGCGGTGGTTGAACTTGCGACTCTCGGTCCGAACAGGAAACTGGACATACGGACAGGTTTGTTCATATCTCTGAAAGTTCGTAAGTCGAATGTTCGTAAGTAGAGGAGTCCCTGTGTAGTGGCATAGAATGGTAATGTAACAGCATAGCGCCTGCTGCTGGCAGGGAAAGGGATCTGAGGCTTACGGCCCTGACGTCAGCAGGCCAGGTTATACACAAGAGGGGGATCTAGGGAAAGGTCACAGAAGGGGCACTGAATTCATAATTATACAATAATTCAGTAACACTGTACAAGTGTACAGCACGTCAGATCATTACATGGCCTAACCCTGGTTGGAAACACCGTGGGAGTGAAGAAGAAGATGGATTAATAATCATTATTTACATTTGTAAGGTGCATTTTATCCGTATGCCACCAGACTTAACTTGGAGTGTCTAAATTCTCTTTGCCCACCAGAACGAATAGACCTCATCTTTCCCACCTCTGCAGACTTGGTATTAAAGTAGATACATGCTAATGTTTACAAAGTAACGGGCTCTTGACCAATTTCATTTCCACATAAATCAATCATTTGGAAATAGGCCCCACTATTCCCCACCGACTACAGCACTCTAATCTTGCCTCCTCGTTTTGCCTCTTCCACCTGCCTCAAGCTCGTCAGCACCGCCTTTCGTGCAGCCATGCGGGTGTGAGGTCATCATCACGAGAGGCCGTGCACTTCATCGTTCGCACGCGGCAGAGGAACCACTGAAGTCAAACGTTTAAATACGTGCGGTTTAGTGGGGTCATTTCCGAGCGAACTCGGTTTTAGAAGTGTTTATCGTTGAATGTGGAAGGGTTTGGGTTAGTTTTCGGGTTACCACCTTTTCCACTATGGAGATCAAACCCAGACCTATGTTTCAGTCTGTCTAGGTCTGTCAACAACCATGCAGTAGTAAAGTTCAGCACAGTACCGGTACCAGATCTCGGTACAAATTAATTCATGCCACCCAAACACAGATGCCAATTCACAGACTGTCTCGGCTGGACCGGGACAGGAGGTAACCCAAGGGTAGTGGGAGGATAACCGCTTTGTGAGCTATTTGTAAGTAATGCGTTTAGAGTATTTGGCTACTATAAATTTCCACGTGATAAGCCACTTCGTTAAGCTATAATTTGTGGCCAGGTCGCTTCTGAAAAAGAGCTATATAGCTCTCAATGGGCCTTACCTGGTAAACAAAAAATAGTTTACTTTAATGGTATACATACTTGAATTTTATTGCGGATGTTTTAAAACATGTCTTGTCTAACTGTCCACTTTGTTTGAATTTCAGTGGGAGAAGATGCTTCTCACACAGACGTTAAAGCAGGTACCAGAGTCCACCTGAAGCTACTGCAGTGTGCGCCTCATATAGGATTCCATCCATTACTGTTGGTGTGATGGTTTGGATTTTCAAGTTGAAATCTCCTAGTTCATTTTATTTTTACCCAAGCGACAACTCAATTGTCAACGGTAGTCCTGTTTGGAAGAGGCATCCATGTCTCTTGAGTTCCACATCTTGGAGAGGATGTGATTAGTCAGCATCGATGCCATTTTAGTTGGTGTCACGCATAATGCGTGCATTCTTAAATTACTGACGCTGACTGAAGACTGAAGATGCAAGTGTGCCATCTGACAATGATAGTTATGAAGCCATTTTTTGTCATTGCCAATCTTCCTTTGTGCTCTGTCAGATTCTGGGATAACACGGCCTTGGTGAAGTCCCCTGGACTTGTGTAATTTCTGTATCAATTTTTTTTGTTTCATTTTGAAATCTCTGCTCCACTTCCTTCAATTGCATCCATCTGCACCTCCGATTAGCACGGCTGGCTGACGTACGGCGCGAAAGAGGTTCAACGCACATACCTACAAGGAGTGTAAATTTATACGGTGCCAGAAACTCTGCACGAGTTCGTGCCGCGTTCTCCCGATGTTGCCGTCGATGTTTGTCCAGCGACAAGCCATTCGTTGCCACGCGCGAACCTGTCTCACCTCCACAATCACAGGGCCGAGTGCGTGACGTGTCTGGCAAGCCGTGTGATGTGTCTGCGGATGATAATCTTCAGCAGAGGCCTGTGCCTTCTCCCACAGACGCCGCGCAACTGACGCCGTTCCCAGCGCCGCCGACCTCTGCTTCCCCGGCCACGGCCACGGGGAGTTCCTCTCCTTTGCTGGACACCCCGTGTGCTGGACCTGCTGCTCCACCACACTTGCCTGCCCACTACACAGGCACAAAGAGGTACGGGCAGAACTAATGCATAAACGCTTTCAACATAAGTTGGAGAGAGCTGAGCCTTTCTAGGAATTCGGCAATGCTTTCCCACCTGTGACTGCTCCCGATATATGACTCGAGAGCATGTAGGTTTTGCTTGCAGGCCACACACACACACACATGAATGATGTGTTTGGTATTATCTCATGGAAAATAATAAGTTGCACAAGGACCAGGGTCATGCCCCATTCATTCTGAACGATTAAACCAAACTGACCCACGTTCACACACGAGAGCAGAGAGGTTGGCTGCAGGGTGATGCGCGCAAAGAACGCGTCACTGTGAAAGTGTTAGAAGGTTCCCCTTCGTACCTTCTTACTCTCCCTCCCACCCCCTCCTTCCGGTCAGGTGATTTTGAAGTGTCGTCGTCACGCGAGGACGTGGACCGAGACAGCGCGTGGAACCAGTGGCTGCGCTCCAAGATCCCGGGGCTCTTCCTGCTGGCCCTGCACACATTTACCGTGAGTTGGCGCAGATGTGGCCTCGCGACTGGGGCTGCCACCTGTCTGTGTTTGACCCCCGGACAGTGTTCGGGTGGCAGCAGGAATTGATTTGTGTCGAGATCTGGTACCCCGGGTATGACTATGGTTGAATTTTATCACCGTGAACGGCACAGTTTTAACAGTAGACCTGGGCTCGCTGAGAAATGTGCCTGGGTTTGCTCTGTCGTGGAAATGGTGGCAACTGTACTTGGGGCATCGGCACGTGTATTCGCGCTCCTGCTCCATTTACACCTAGAGTCACGTGCTCGTCTCGTGTGGGGAGTGGTGGTGTAGCTGTTAGGGGGCATCCATTTAGTATGTATGCATGGAGGGGGGAGGAGGGGTTAACCCAAATGCGTACGCTTGCGTATGGGGGTCTACTGACAATGTGTAAGCCGACTGCAACGGCATGAATCTGCCCATCGCAGTGACATGGGGAAGTAATTGCTTCCGACAAAGGCGTTCTATGACCTTTTAAATCGTACTCAGGTTTGAGAACGGGGACAGTTTGCATTAATGATCCTGAATCATTACAATTCCTTGACTCTCCGGCAGTGGTGAATCGTTCCAACCACCAGTAGGAATCGTGTATATGTGTGTACGTGTATGCACAGCTGTACCCATTGGCTTCTGTTGTGGTCATGTACGTTTATTTTTTATTTCGTGGAATATCACTTGCTGTATTCCACGCGGTGAGTTCTTTGTGTAGATAGGAATCATGTTATGTAGAGAATATAAATCTTATTCAGTACCTCTATATGTCTCCCACAGACGAGCGGGGAGACAGCAGCCAGGCGGTGAGCCGGCACTCCCAACAATCGCCCAAGATCTGCGGTTCTCTTTGCATTCCGATATTTGCAGCCACTTACTGAGTGTTTACATGTGGGGGGAAACCAGTACACTCGCAGAAAACGAACGAATGTGAGCAAGGGGGCAACGTTCTATCCCGTGCAGATGGAAAGGATTCCACAGTTGTGTTCCACTGCCTCCTGGCAAGCCAGGGTATGACTCATCCTCGATGCCCACCGGAAGGGAGATTGCACACTTGCAATTGAATTCTCTGAGATTATTTATATCATGGGGTAGGCAGTGACAAAGCCCCTGACTCACTTAACACGAACATGCGGTCCAGTGCATTGTACGTGCAAGGATACTCGCTTTCCAAAATGTATTAATGTGTGTTGTGCTTGAATCTTGACTTAAAGCTTTCGTGACTGCAGGAATTAATATTCTTTGGGTCTTTCGATAAAGTCACGTAGATAGAACAATAAAATAATAAAAATAAAGTGAATACAAAATAATAATAATAATAAAAATATCACGACGTTTCGATCGCAACACAAGCAATCTTCATCATTTTTCGCCTGATGACGATTGCTTGTGTTGCGATCGAAACGTCGTGATATATTTTACTTTTGTATTCACTTTATTTTTATTTATTGTTCTATCTACGTGACTTTACGGAAAGACCCAAAGAATATGTGTTGAACTTTTTTCGCAGTGTACGTAGCCAACCGTGCTAATCTGTGGTACATTAACACCTTGCCACAAATGCCCTGTTGCTCATAAGCCCAGCGACTCAAATGAATCAGGCGCAAGGTTTGCGTGATTAATGCTTACATAGTGGGGTCTATAATGAACAATATGGCTGAAGCTCGAGTTCTGTTCATTTAAAACCAAACGTGTTTCTTACCAACCATACCTGGTGTTTGCACACAGATACAGATTATGGGCGATGCGTTCTACACCATTCGGAATGCGCTGTTGCAATGTGCAGCCACAGCTGCTGCAAAAATATTTGTCTCGGTTTGATCCACTGAACAATATCCACTGACCACACCGCACGCACAACAATGATATAACTATGAACAAAAATATAAATAAATTAGGATGGTTTATTAAATATATTGCACGTAAGAAAATACAGCAATAGACGTAAAAATACATGGCAGTTTAACACGTAGGCTTTCGCGACAAATATCCATAATACAGGTTTTACGGGTTGGATCGCGTAAATATATGTGTCATTATGAGACCTTTGCCAGTAGCAAGATATAGTAATAGGTTTTTACCCTTTTATCTGGCACCAAAACTGACACCTTTATACAAGGGATCATGTTTGCAATAACCACAACACAAGCAGTCAAAATGCAAACAAAAAGAGACAATTCTGATAATAATATACACTGTCCTTGAAGCTGATTGGTCCACACCCGAGATGGCTTTTCTTAGAGCCTAGTCTCCACTGGTGTTGGACCAGATGACGCCAAAAGGCATACAACTCAAAAACAGCGCACTATCAGAGTATTGAGAGCTCGGGGTAAGAATTTACATTATGAGACCTCCTTTGCCAGTAGCAAGATATAGTAATAGGTTTTTACCCTTTTATCTGGCACCAAAACTGACACCTTTATACAAGGGATCATGTTTGTATAAAGGTGTTAGTTATGGTGCCAGATAAAAGGGTAAAAACCTATTACAATTTAAATGTGTCGTTAAACCCGCCACCACCCGACAGCCAACTAGTAAGGGTTGTCACGTAAACAGAACATGCCAATTCATCACTAGTACAGCACACCGGTGTGTGGTGTAGCCATTTCTGTGAGCAGTCACAAGCTAATCACTCAGCTATTTCAATGCTAAATTCTATGCTAATTCCTTTGTCAAGGGGTGCCTCTGTGGATGTGTATACTTTAACTTAGCTATTTCAATGCTAAATTCTATGCTAATTCCTTTGTCAAGGGGTGCCTTTGCGGATGTGTATGCTTTAACATAGCCATTTCTGTGACCAGTGACAAGCTAATCACTCAGCCATTTCAATGCTAAATTATATGCTAATTCCTTTGTCAAGGCGCTCTGTTTCTTCTCACACAGCTTAAAGGTCGTGATCTGAGCGTGGCTTTTTTCACTCCAGTGCTGTGCTCCAGACAGTCTCGTCCCTTCACCTGATGAAGGCCGCTTGTGTTGTGGCCGAAACGTCGTGAGAATATTATTGTGTTATTTTATTTTATCAATTTATTATTTTATTCTCATTCTACGTGACTTTACCAAAAGAACCAAGAATATGTTGAACTTCTTTTATACCATACGTAGCCAACCGTGTTAATCGGAGGTATTTGTTGCTGGCCATTTGGCATTTTAGGCCTTTGGGCCTTTGTGCCTGTGGTCAGCAACCGTGATTGATAAAACGTCCCATATGCATAGTGATGCTATGGCATCCACTGCATGGTGATAAATAAATTATGTATTAGCGCGTGCGTGTGCTCAACGGTGGATGTCTTGTGTTCCAGAGGAAAAGCCCTTCCCGTGCAGCGACTGATCGTACGGAGCGACGCAGAAGTCGAAGCTCAAGAGACACGTCCTGAGCGTTCACCACGTGCCCTTCGATAGCGCGCTGGACTCGGACTGCGCCAAGAAGAGAAGGCGGCTGGCTGGGTGCCGAGACCACGGCTCAACTCTGGATTTGGAGCGCGCACGATGCTCACGGAGAACTCCCTGATGATTTATTTCATCTTGAAGATGAATCCTTGCAGTCACGAAAGCTTTTAATTGAGAGGTGGCCATGTTAGTGAGACCGCAGCCCATTAATGCAGAGGCACCTAACAGGGCAATGCAACTCAGAGAGTCGGAGACAACAGCCAAACGGCAGGAACGAATGGGAGCGCCACAGCAAGTTACGACTTTGCTTGGTTAATAACGTCCTTCCAATGATTGCTCAGCTTATACCCATCTTCTCGGTTGAAATTGTCTCCGTGTTTATTTTTCTGGATGGCTTCATGGACAAATCTTTTATGATAGCCCAAAGGTTTGCAGAGTACCTTGGCCTCGGAAAAAATAATATCGTGCGAGCCCACTGCGTTATAACAATGATCATCCACGGCAGAGGTATTGGTTCTGCCATGTTTCAAATCTGCCTTGTGTTCGCGAACACGGTCTGAGACATGTCGTTTCGTTTCCCCAATATAACTGCTGCTGCAGACACAGCTTAGTTTGTAGACGCCTGGGTATTGCATGTCAGGAATGACATCCTTCACAGGTGGGATAAAATCATGGATTTTGTGTTCTGTATTGAATCGGACCTGGATCTTGTGTTTGTTTAAGATTTTGGAAATATTTTTGGTAACACCTGCTATGTATGGCAAGGTGATGGTTTTGATTGGGCCCTCAGATGGTTGTCTCTCCATAGCTGGAGATACAGCTTTGCGGATTGTGCGGTCTGAGTATCCATTCATCTTGAGGGCTTGGTGTATGTGTAGAGGCATTAATCGGCACTGCCCATCCTGTTAGCGAGTAGCTCCCCCTTCTCTTCAACAGGGGGTGGAAGCGCTATCACGCCACTGTTAATGACTATGGCCCAAGCGGCCAACGACAATCCCTGGGAAGTGGATCCTGAGACACATTCCCCGGACCTCGGGAGGGGGGACTGGGGGATGATGTCACCTTCCAGAAAGTTTTGGAAGGGAGGCGTGGCTAGGGCGGAGCAAGCCACGAACCAGTATATAAGCCGGACCTCTCAAGGGTCCGGCTCAGGCATCTCCAAGCCGAAGACTGTAGACCTGGGCTGAAGTTAGGACCCTGGACCCCAAGCTCCGTCGTCCTTCCAAGGGTTGGAGCTCAGTGAGGCCAGTGGTCAGGACCCGAAGACCCTGGCACGGTCGGGTCAGCATAGCCTCCCCTAGGGCCCCCAGCCGGAGGACGGGGAATTAACGGGTTCCCAGTGTTAGGGCCCGTGTAGTCCGGAGGCCATACCTCCCCAGGTATCGGGTGAAGGGGCCGCTACCCCTTTGTGTTAGGGACCCTGTAAAATAATGTTAATAAATATCGTGTTGCCTCACAAGAAGTTCTCCGCCGATGATTTACCCACAACATATGTGCTCCAGTTCACTGGCTAGGTGGCGCTGGTCGGAGATGCAGTGGATTATTTTTTCCGCCTGAGGACGACCGCTTGTGTTGCGATCGAAACGTAATATATTATTTTTTATTTTATTTTTCTACCTACGTGACTTTACCGAAAGAACAAAAGGGTATGGATTTCTGCAGTCACGAAAGCTTCAAATCACCACCAAAATAAGATGTTGTATATGAACAACAATTACTAATTATCTCTATTTTCCCAATGTTACCCACCAGAGATCCTTTCTGTATATACACAACAGCAAGCTAATTATAGCACCATACGTTCAGTCCCTATTCATGACACACTTGACTCCCAATCCCCATGTAAGATTGCAATATAATTTCTGCATGAGGGCCTGTCAAAAAGTGTTGAGAATGGACACTTTTTTCAAAAAAACTACGTAAAATAGTCTTAATTAAAAGTCCAGTATAGTACTATTCGTGGCACTCATAAGTGGACTTCATTATTGCTTATGCTAATTATTACAATATTAACTATTTACCCAGGAAAGCCTCATTGAGTCTAAAGACTGATTTTTTTCAGAAGTTTCCCATTGCATTGAGATATTTGGCAATTACATTAATGAGCGTTTGGCTCTGTGTGAGTAGAACCCAGAGAGACCCCCACCTTGCACATGGGGAAACAGCACAACTCTGCACAGATTCTACCCACACTCGATAAATAATTCAAACCGATCTTGATTTGAAGCTTTTGTGACTGCAGGAATCCATACTCTTTGGTTCTTTCGGTAAAGTCACTTTGGTAGAAATAAAACAAAATAAATCACGACGTTTCGATAGCAACACAAGCCATCGTCTTCAGGTGAAAATCGCGACAGCCGCGATGTCTGCTGCGAGCAGCACGATGTCTGCTGCCTTGTGAAGAGAAGCTGTTACCAGCAAGTCCCACATCCACAATTGGAATGTTTATTTACAGGCAGTCCTCGACTTACGAACGGCCAAATTACAAACAGTCGGACTTCAGAACCAACTGCCATGAAATATTAATTATTTTATATGAGGTCGTCCATAAATGACGTCACGCGATTTTGGACGATTTTTGACCCCCCCCCCCCTCGTCACACGGCGTCACAAAAAGTCAGACCCCCCCCTCAAATATGACGTCACAAAGCTCTGCCCCCCCCCCCAAACCATATTTACATTTTGAAAATTAAACATGCTTCAAATCGCTGTAAACTATTGTCATTGTAGCGCGTATTTAATGTGGTGCTGCACTCAGTTGTTGTCGGAGAAAACATTAAAAAGTCTATTTACCTAAGTAGAACGTGTTGTCTATATTTATTTAAAGTTGCGCATTTGATGTGACGTCACATTTCTCAAACCCACCCCCCCTGTCACAAATGTCTGACCCCCCCTCCCCAGGTGCGTGACGTCATTTATGGACGGCCCCCATCGCCTTAAAACGCGAACTCGCGCTTGCAAACTGAAACCGCGGAACTTTTTTTGTTCAGCAGCGCGATCCTCCGCGAGATGTAATGAGTCGGCCTCGCGCTGTGAGTGAGTGTGAGTGAGACAGCATCGTCCCCCACTCCTCCTGATGTCGAGGGTAAATGGGCGAGGTTTAGGCCTGTGACTCATGCAGCTGCAATGGCTGCTTTGTGTACGCGGTCCAGACCTCCCCAGAGACCCTGGCTGACAGAGGAGGTGTTCAGGATGGTTGAGAAAAAGCGACAGGCTCACTCTAATCGTCTACAGCATCCCACGTCAGAGAATGAGGAGGCTTACCGCAGCCTTCGCTCGGAGGTTCGGAGAGCCGTGAGGCGCTGCAAGGATGGGTGGTGGTCGCGGGTTGCTGAGGAGATGGAGTCTGCCTCAGTGGCCCGCGATCACAAATCCCTATTTAACTCCATTAAAAAAGTAACCTACAGCGCCACACCTATTACCATTGTAGGGGTAATCGTCACTCACCACTCTGTGGGCTGGTAGCTTCCCCTTATCGTCAATAGGGGGCGGAAGCGCTATCACGCCAGGGCTAATGTCCATGGCCCAAAAAGGGGCCAAGACAATAAATATCGTTTTGCCTCATCAGAAGTTTATTCGTCAATTTATACCCACTACACCATCATTAGGGGAACGAAGGGTGATCCAATCTCCGACCCCCAGCGAAAGGTTTGCAGATTTGCTGAGCATTTCTGTGAGGTCCTGGGGGAGGGGGAATCGCTCAGCCTGGAAAACATCATGGGACGAAGTGCGGATGACCCTGCTGAGGATGCGGTGCCTCAAATATTGGAGGAGGAAGTCACCCTCTGTGAGTGGCTGGCTGAGGTGCCATCCGTTGAGGAAGTACTGAGGGCGATCCAGAGTCCGAGAACAGGAAAGGCACCGAGCAGAGATGATCTCCAAAGCGAAATGCTGAGGGAGGGTGGCGTTTGTGCGTAGACTGCCCTACATGACATCATAACAGTCTGGGCCACTGGACGGGTTCCGCAGGATTGGAAGGATGCCCTGGTGGTCCCCCTCTTTAAGAAGGGGGACCGCACAGACTGTAACAACTACAGGGCATCTCACTCCTCAGTGTGCCGGGAAAGGTCCTGGTAAGGATTATTCAACATCGCCTTGCTAGGTACGCTAAGGAGAGGCTTGCGGAGCCCCAATGCGGTTTCAAGAAAGGGCGGTCCTGCAAAAATGTCATATTTTCTGTCCGTCTGCTACAGCAGAGGTGGAGGGAATTCCAACTAGACCTACATCTCTGCTTTATTGACCTGGTTAAGGCCTATGATACCATCAGTAGGCGTGGGCTCTGGGTTGTTCTTCGTGCTTTCAGAGTCCCTGACGCTCTGCTCACACTCATTAAGGACCTTCATGATGGTGAGCAGACCCGAGTAAAACTACATAGCCGGGAGTCAGAGTCATTCCCTGCGACAGGGATGTCCTCTGGCTCCAACATTATTTAACATTTATTTCGACCACATAGTTCGTGAAGCCTTCAGTAGCTGTACCAGAGGAATTTACGTCTGGTACAGATACAATGGGAGGCTGATCGATGCCCAGGGGCGGTCAAGGGATGTCTCCCTATTGGTCAACCACATTATGTATGCCGACGACCTGGTAATTGCTGCTCATTCAGAGGAGGAGTTGGAGGCGCTGCTGCTGAAACTGGAGTGTGCCACTAAGAGGTGGGGCCTTACCATCAGCCCCACCAAAACGAAGCACCTGCCTGGGTATTTTGTGCCATCAGGCACTCTACCCCCACAACTCCCAATCGGTGATGGGGCAGTTGGGGAGAGTGGAGAGTTTTCCATACCTGGGCAGTGTGCTCATGATCGGCTCCGGTTTAACAGCAGAGGTCTCACTCCGAATTAGTCGAGCAGCATTATCTTTTCATCGGTTGTGTAACGTTGTGTGGAAGCTACCTGGTCTGTCGCTCCGCATGAAGCTTCGGTTCTTCTTGGCCACAGTCATTCCCTCCCTTCTCTACGCTTGCAAAACGTGGACCCCCCTAATGCAGCATCTTCACCGGTTAGAAACATTTAGGCTGGCCTGCCTACGATCAATCCTGGGTTTAACCAGGCTGGATTGTGTGAGGAGCTCACAAATCCTCGAAAGATCTGGACAAAGTCCCATCGGTGAGCTCCTCCAGCAGGCAAGGCTGCGTTGGCTGGGCCATGTAGCCCGCATGCCCAATCACTGCATGCCCAAACAGCTTTTGTTCGGCCGGATCGAGGGAGCTAAACGGGCGTGGCACGGACTAGAGAAGAGATGGAGTGATGTGGTACAGGAGGATGTGGAGCTGAGTGGACTTGCCAATGACTGGTACCAGCGGTGTCAAGATCGGCCTCTGTGGAGGAGGCTCGTGAAGGACTCTACTGGGCAGTTGGAGGCAGTCGCCCTCCAACAACAACGGAGGGCGGAGGAGCGACGCTCAGATAAACGAGCGGAGCGTCGGGTGGCTAAAGCTCAGCAAGTTGGCACATTAGGGGGCACAGGTGGTGCATCAGCCAGTAATCTCAGTCATCTCAGTCAGTCGACCAGTGGCACCTGGGTCTGCCCCGTAACCTCCTGCCAGCCGGCGATCGACACTTCACGTAGCCTCAAGGTGCACATAGCCTGGCACAAGCGTCGTGGTGACGTCACCGCCACTTAGTGGCGAATGGCGGTTGTTGTTTTGAGACAGTAAGAGAGTGTGAGGTCGACTCAGCCTCAGATGAGTACCTGGTGCGGTGTGTCGTAAACATCGTTACTGGGGGAGACAAAGGCCGCCGTGGAGGAGAATCCTAAAATAATAAAAGCTTTTATTATAATAAAAGCTTTGATTATAATATTATGATATTATAATAAAAGCTATACTAAAAGCTTTTTAAATTAAAAAAAATAATAATGAAAGCTTTAATTATTAAGAATTTATTATTTATTTTTTTCAATTGGCAGAATCTACACGCCATATTCGTGGTTCTTCAGGTAAAGTCACGTAGATTTGAAAATAAAAATAATTAAATTTAATTTAAAAATATAAATTATAATATTTAAACTAATAAAAGCTTTTATTAGTTTCAATTTATTATTTATTATTTTCAATTTATTATTTTAATTTTATTAACAGGTCCCTGCAGGGTGGGCTGGTAGGACAAGTCTCTGCGCTGTCTATTGCTGATTTTACACCCAACAGCACGAGATTTCACTTCGTTAAAGTATTGAAAGGGGACGGACGGACGGACACATTAATCTATTGCAGGCTGGTACACTCAGTTTACAACTTCGTTCCTACCAGTATTTCACTTCGTTAAAGTATTGAAAGGGGACGGACGGACGGACACATTAATCTATTGCAGGCTGGTACACTCAGTTTACAACTTCGTTCCTACCAGTATTATGACTTTACCGAAGGAAGCAATAATCTGGCGTGTAGATGCTGCCATCTGCTGGCCACCATTGTTGGGTGTAGATTGTGACTTAAAACTTTCGTGACTTCAGGAATTCATATTCTTGGTTCTTTCGGTAAAGTCACGTCCATAGAAAATAAAAAAATATATCAAATCAAATAAAAATGTGAAATTTTAAATAATAAAAGCAAAAAACCCACATTCATATTCTTGGTTCTTTCGGTAAAGTCACGGAGATAATTTTTTTTTTTTTAAATTATCAGTTGAATAAAAGCTTTTAATATTATTTAAGCTTTTATTATATTCAATTTATCATTTTAATTTTTTAATTGGCAGAATCTACACGCCACGTTGGTGGCCGGCAGGTGGCAACATCTACACGCCGAATTCTTGTTTTTTTCGTTAAAGTCACGTAGATTTTAAAATAAAAATAATATAACTTAATTTAAAAATACAAATAATAAATTGAAAATAATAAAAGCTTTCATAATTTTCATTTTTAAAATTGTATTATTATTTTCTATCTACGTGACTTTACCGAAAGAACCAAGAATCTGGCGTGTAGAAGCTGCCATCTGGTGGCCACCAACGTTGGCAGGTGGCAGCATCTACACGCCAGATTCTTGGTTCTTTGGGTAAAATATAAATAATAAAGAAAAGTTTAAAAAAATCATGATTTAGTATTTTTTCATTTAATTCTATTATTTTCATTTTCAAATCTACGTTACTTTACCGAAAGAACCAAGAATATGGCGTGTAGATTCTGCCAATTTAAAAAAATTGCAAATTAAAATAATAAATTGAAAATAATAAAAGCTTTCATTATTTTCCATTTATCTTTTGTATTTTTTTATTTAATTTTATTATTTTTATTTTCAACCTACATGGCTTTACCGAAAAAAACTAGAATATGAATCTGGATTTTGATTACTATTTTCAATCTATTTTAATTTTTAAATTGGCAGCATCTACACGCCATATTCTTGGTTCTATCGGTAAAGTCACGTCGATAGAAAATAAAAAAAATAATCAAATAAAATCAAATAAAAAGTGTGAAATGGAAAATAATAAAAGCAAAAAAAACCCACATTCATATTCTTGGTTCTTTCGGTAAAGTCACAGAGATAAAAAAAATGAAACAAAATTTTGATTTTAAAATAATAAATTGAAAATAATAATAAAAGCTTTTATTATTTTCCATTTTTTTTGTATTTTTAAATTGGCAGAATCTACACGCTATATTCTTAGTTCTTTGGGTAAAGTCACGTAGATACAAAATATAAATAATAAAAGAAAAGTAAAAATTTAAATAATATTTAAAAAAATACTTATTTTATTTTATTGTTTCCTTTCTACGTGACTTTACTGAAAGAACCAATTATATGAATCCCTGCAGTCACGAAAGCTTTAAATCAAAATATAATAATAACAATTCATGATTTTCATTTAATTATTTTCTTTTTATTTTCAAATCTACGTGACTTTACCGAAAGAACCAAGAATATGGCGTGTAGATTATGCCAATATAAAAAATTACAAATAAAAGTAATTTTATTATTTACGATTTTTTTTTTCTTTAATTTATTTCATTATTTTTAAATCTACGTGACTTTACCGAAAGAACCAAGAATATGAATCTGGATTTTTGCTTATTAATTTCAATTTATTATTTAAATTTTTCAATTTGCAGAATCTACACGCCACGTTAGTGGCCAGCAGATGGCAGCATCTACACGCCATAATCTTTGTTCATCTTCTTTGGTTCTTTCAGTAAAGTCACGTAGCATGAGAATAAAATAATAAATTAAAAAAATAAAATAACACAATAAAATTCTCACAACGTTTCGGCCACAACACAAGCGGCCTTCATCAGGTGAAGGGACGAGACTGTCTGGAGGACAGCGCTGGAGCGAACAAAGCCAAGCTCAATTCGAGACCTTTAAGCTGTGTGAGAAAAACAAAGCGCCTTGACAAAGGAATTAGAATTGAATTTAGCATTGAAATGGCTGAGTGATTAGCTTGTGACTGGTCACAGATATGGCTATGTTAAAGTCAAAGCATACACATCCACAGAGGCACCCCTTTACAAAGGAATTAGCATAGAATTTAGCATTGAAATAGCTGAGTGATTAGCTTGTGACTGGTCACAGAAATGGCTATGTTAAAGTCAAAGCATACACATTCACAGAGGCACCTAGTAAAAATCAAACAGGAAAATTTAGCATTGAAATAACTGAGTGATTAGCTTGTGACTGGTCACAGAAATGGCTATGTTAAAGTCAAAGCATACACATTCACAGAGGCACCTAGTAAAAATCAAACAGGAAAATTTAGCATTGAAATAACTGAGTGATTAGCTTGTGACTGGTCACAGAAATGGCTATGTTAAAGTCAAAGCCTACACATCTGAGCTATTAATAGTAACTGGGTCAGTGTCTACTTCAAATATTGTTCAGGCTCAGGAGACTTCCAAAGTTATTCGTGATGTTATACATTTGGTTCGTTTTGAGCATAATCGCGACCTTATATAATTATTACGTGATACACACGCTGAATATACGCACACAAACATCGTGTACACGTGTGTCGTGTCCTCTATTGTCCACATAGACGGCTTGTGCTGACGAGAGAACGATCTTAACGTACAATGTCGTGACATGTATCAGCCCTTTGTCGATCCAGCGTTTTGATAGAGGCCTCCCCCACACCATGTCGTTCGTGGGAGTTGTTTAACCATACTTCACCATGCCGGTCAATGCGGGTTTGGTGAAGTGAGGAGGCCCAGAAACTTGTATATGCAGATACGAGTTTGCCTGTGCTTGCATCTGCAGAATTACATTCTCACACATCTTCAAGTGTAGTTTAATACTTCTAAAAATGCATTTATTCTTGAGGATTCCATAAAGTACTGTGGTAAAAAGAAAACAACTTGATTTGAATAAATTTCGATTTACAGCTTTCGTGACTGCAGGGATTCATCTTCTTGGTTCTTTCGGTAAAGTCACGTAGAAGGGAAATAATAAAATAATAAAAATAAAACATAATAAAATAGAATTCTCACGACGTGTCGGCCACAACACAAGCAGCCGTCCTCAGGTGAAGAAACAGAACTGTCGGAAAGACAGCGCTCCAATGAACACTGCTAAGCTTGGCAGCGTATTTTAAGCTGGGTGGGAGGAGCAGAGCGCCTTGCCAAAAGAGTTTACATATCAACAGAAGAATTTAGCATTGAAGTAGCTGTGTTAATGTGATAGATTAGCAGGATGGTAAAGTCAGAAATTAGCATGTAACTGGGATATTAGCATGATGTTAATGTGAGGAATTAGCATGTAACTTGTCACGGAAGTAGCTATGTTAAAGTCAGAGTTTATATATCAACAGAGGCATTTAGTATATTGACGCTAAAGAACTGCAACTACCCAACTTTCATACAATAAACCGATGTGAAAGAACTAAATATAAACTACATCAATATAATCAATGTACTCAATATATTCTTCACTAAGCTGAGCTACTAACAATAAGTCATTATACATTACACTTCTATGTCGCAAAAATTATTATAATATGCCTACAAATAATATTTGTATTATAAACTGCCATAGACAGACACCAACATTGAATTATACACTGCGTTACTATACACTACCTTAGATTATAATAATATTAGACTTGTAATATTACACTATGTATTATTTTACCAACCCTACTATACCACACTGCTGTATATTGACTATACAATTACGATACTATATAATAATACCAAATAAATAATATCAAACATTACACTGAGTACTTTGTTGAACAGGGAATGCTTTGAGCTTGTGGGTTGAATCCATCTGTGTGGAGTTGTGTTATTTCTCCATATGCAAGGTGGGGTCTCTCTGGGTTCCACTCACACAAACATCTCAATGCAATGGGACCTTTCTGAAAATGCAGTACTTAGACTCAATGAAGCTTTCCTGGGTAACTAGTTGACATTGTAATATTAGCATGAGAGATAATGACGTTCACTTATAAGTGCCATTAATAGTACTATACTGTACTTTTAATGAAGACTATTTTACGTAGTTTTTTGTAAAAAAGTGTCCATTCTCAAAACTTTTTGAGGTGTCCGTCTGAAGTTCGTCACGCGGACGTCTCGAACGGCTGACTCCCCTCCTGCGTGGACCGCGATGATTTTTGAAGAAGACTGTCTTGCTACCTGAATCCCCCTCCCTTTATCCCACCTACAACAAAGGAATTTCGCCGTTTCGCTCTCTTGGCCTCCCGTCCAATCAGGGGCTCGGATTTTCCCGCCCTTTCGATACCGGGATCCCAGCTCGGGTGATGTCGCCGCAGTGATCTCTCTGACGTCCGCTCTCTGTTCTCCCGCTACCAGTCCACTGACCCGTGCTTGTGCGTGTGTGGTTCCACTCGCGGTGGCACGATGGCCCTTGCCGTGACCATGCAACTTTAATATTAGGTCATGGCGCCGCAGTGCATGTCAGCTACAGGGGGAAGATCGCCCAATTTCCTGGCCGCAGGAAACCATAAAGTTCGATCCCATTAGGGACTTCTGGAAAAAAACCTATCGGCCGGGTGACCTCCCCTCCCGGCTCTACGTGGGGCGTGTGTGCTTTCGTGCGGGGGGGGGGGGGGGGGGGTGGCGAGGGTGCACCGCGTCGGCGTCGGCATCCCCCGGTGGCGGCTTCACGGTGGTGGGCACGGCCTCGACAGAGCGGCTCTGCTGCGGCGGCCTCACGACTGTGCAGTGGGCAAAACGCGGACGTCTGAGAAGGCACCGGCCCCGGGAGAGTGGCGGGAAATCCGAGGCATCGGTGACGGCGTCGCGGCGGTGGGCACGGCTCCGCTGGAGCGGCTTCGCTGCGGCAGCACCACACCCTGCTGACTCAGACTGATTCGGGTAATAGTGGCTCGCAGACACGCCGGGAATAAATCGTTAGTGATCGATAACAGCCTCGTGTGGTTTCTACGAGTGTGGGAAAAGTGCATGGTGGTGTGTTTGCGCTCGCCGGAACGCGTGTGGTCGGCGCGCGGTGTCACGGTAGAAGAAACGCCGCGCCCGAAGGACTCGGCGAGTGAGCGCTTCGTCCTGTGACCCCGGACTCCAGCCCTGCTGCGTGTGGGCTATCACCAATCCCAAATATCCGCCCCTCCAGCCCTTTAAATAAACTCCAATACAACCCCCCAATCGGCTACGCGTGTACGAGTGACGTCCCTGCCCTCTGACCCCCGACCCCCCCGTCCCGCGCGTGCGATTGGTGTGTCGCTCTAAAAAAATCCCCGCCCCGCAGCCCTTTAAACAATCTCCATTGCCCGCCCTCGGCGGCAATGCGTGTGCGAAGGACGTCATTCGCTCTGACCCCTGACCCCCCGTTCAGTTCGTGTGAGTGGGGCGCGGGGTTGTGTGAGCAGAGACGTCGCGTTTGAGTGGCTGAGAAGCGACGGATTGATTCCAGGCAGCCACGTGCCAGCCCCGAGCTATGCCCCACAAACAGGACCTGCGGACCCGAGGGGCTGCGGCGTGAGGAGAGGAGCCGGAGAGCGGCAGCCCTCTCCCCACGAGCGAGGAGTCGAGTAGCGGCTGCTCTCACTCGACCGAGGAGTCCGGAGCCCGCAGCCCTCTCGAGATCAGCCCTCCCCCGGGGGGGGAGCCGGGGCCATCGTCCCCCACAACTGACAACCTGTGTACCAACTGGCCGAGCGAGAGTTTGTGTGTATTTGAGCGTAATCGTGCCAGTGTTTAGCTGTACCAGGGAGTTTTATGCAGCAGATTGTTTCGGTGTAGCAGGGTGTCCGGATTGTGCCGGCACACTACCCTTCTATCCGTAATGTCGTAGGGTGAGCTCCATTAAAAGTTTACTCGGACCCCAACCTGTCAAAGCGCCTAATCTTTGAACGTGGTTCTCAACATCGTCCCTCACCCATGCTATGTACCTATGAGACGTCCTGCTTTTACAAATGTTGATGAACTGGAGGGCAAAGGTCTGGAGGACCCCACATGGAGTCTGGTTTCTCACACCTGAGCCTCCTGTGACATTTCTGGAGGCTTCTCTGGGATTTTTGTCCCATTTATTGAGTGCGGATTTGGCTTACTTCTGGCTTCATCCCAAGACGTCATCCAGTTGGGAAATACCCGAAGGTTGTGGGAGTCGCCCCGTGCTTCAGTTTATTTCCAACCCTCGCAATGGCCGGATGCTCACCAGCCGGAAGTCTTTTGCTGCTTACACCACGACCGAGGTGTTGAGAGCAGCCATCTCGTGGCTGGTCGGCAATGGAAATGGTATTATCGATTAGGGGAGCGTGAGTCTGTGGCGTTGGTGGTGCTGCTGTCACGGAGGCGACACGAGTTTAGGAAATTCAGTTTTGTGGGTTTCCTGTAGGGAGCACTGAAAGATCCTCTCTTCCTCTTTCTCCACCCTTTGTCTGTTGTCTCCATGTCCCCGTTCAACTCTTTCTATGCCGCTTTCCTTGAATGTGCAGCCGCCTTTACGACCTCCCCTCTCCCCTTCTCTCCACCTCCAACCCATCTCCGTCGTAATCTCCTCCCCTTTGTTCAGGCTCTTCCCTTTCTTCCTCAGTCTATGTATGGGGTTATTGTTTATCGGGCTATTATACAAAAAATGGAGCTTATTTTAGCCTTTGAATTGGATTTTCTGTTTTCTTTCGGTAGCGTGTTGCGCACATAGGGAAGATCGAGCCACGTCACCGGTTCCCATGATCAAAATCTTTGTCAACTTGTCTCCCTCGGTAGGAATGCCTTTCCTTTTCCAGCAGGCAATTGTCTTCTCTCTCTCAACTCCGTTATTTCTTCCGATGCGCTTTCTTAATCTCGCTTGCTGTGTGTATCGACTCTATCATTCAACAAGGGCAAATTTAAAAATTTGCTTTTTTTTCCTCCACTGCTTTACCACTATACCTCCTGAGTGGGTACTCGGAGTTTCATCTAATGTACTATTTGATGAGTCGCTTCCACACAGCACAAAGGCGATAGCTATCCGAACTGTAAATTTTTCTTTCAATTTCGATAGATTCTCGAATTATTCTTGGCCAGCAGTAGCTAGTTTTGCACAGAACTTCAACATTAAAATCAACTGAGTGTCCTTGTTGGCACGTGTGCTCTGTTACTGCTGAACACGGGTGCCAACAAATAATACATTATTTAAATGCATGCCTATAAAGGGCAGCATACTTCAATAGGGATTACCATTGGTACGGCTATTTTAATACACAATAGACAGGAAGGACAAGATCAAAGGGCTCTCATAATGCACATGCATAATGTACGTTGACTCGGTAATCTCCCCCCCCCCCCCCCCACTTTGCGCGAGAGTGTCACAAATCTGGCTGTCGCCTGATGAAGCTAGTTGTAATTACTGGCAAAACGTCGTACTCCAATTGTAAATGTTGTGGCTTGGCTCTCCAAAGTACCAGTGACGAATTGGCTTGTTCTGTTTCCGTGACAACCCTTACTAGTTGGCTGTGTCGAGTGGTGGCGGGTTTTAACGACACGTTTAAATATGTACGCGATCTAACCCAAAAAACACCTCTATGGATGATATTGGGCCCGAAAGCCTACGTGCTAAACCACAATTAAAAATATATACAAAATAACAATAATTTCTAGTTTTCCTCATTCACATCGTGATTCGTATGAAAAGACATGAGATGATTGAGACATGTTAAATCATAAACTATTTATTAATATATATACAGATAGTCCTCGACAGCAATGTCCTTGTCCACGTGCAAACAGAGTTAGGATAGCAGCCTCCTTTAAAAGTCAGAGTAGATTTATACGCTGTAGAAGACAGTTGACGAATCCTCGCTGCTTGATTCCTCCTCGGATCCCTTCAGCAGTGAATCATCACCAGTCTTCTCTGCCTGCTCATTCTCCATGTGGTCAAACAGAACCTACTTCGCCACAAAGAGGCTTGGCATGCAGGCTACATGACCCAACCAATGTCACCTTGCCTGCAGGAGAAGCTCACGAATGGCACTCTTTCCAGTTCTTTCAAGATGTTTGAGCTCCCCACACGATCCAGCCTGCTTAAACCCAGCATGGATTGCAGGCAGGCCAGCCTGAATGTTTCAAGCTAACACAGATGTATGTTTAAAGGGGTCCAAATTTTGTAAGCATAGAGTAGAGAGGACACAATTGTGGCCAAAAGACCCAGAGCTTTTAAAAGAAGCCAGGTAGCTTCCACACAGCATCACACAGCCAATACAGACACACAGATACATTACCAGACACATGGACATACATACAGATACACACACAGACACAGCACCGATATGTACATGAGAATCACACTCACACCACTTCCTTCACATATTTGGCCACTTATGTCACCCCAAATGCTGATATTAACACAATACACGAAGTACAGAAATCGCTTGCTAATCGAGAGGGTTAGGTTCCTGGAAAAAGCCACGGCAGGCAAATCCGTGGTTGGTCAAGTATAGGGGCCATGGTCAGACTCGTCGTAGCTTAATTAACTTGCCTGTTTATTAACTAAACACAATAAAATACAGTACATTACACAATAACGTAATAAACATGAACATTACATTAACTTTACATACCTTTAATATTAACGGTGATGATGAAAATGTATGTATTATATTGAACTTCTTTTGTACCGTACATAGCCAACCGTCCTATTCGGAGGTGCGGGGGAAGGGCAAGATACTAAAATAAGATGATGGGGGAAGGGGTGGTTAGAAGGAGGAGCTCAGCTCACCCTTCCCCTCTTCCTCCGAGTCATCAATGATAGATGAGTGGGCAGGCGAGGAGGCAGGCGAGGAGGCAGTCATAGTGGTGCTGGTGGCTGGATCAGTTGTGCTGCTGGCTGGATCGGTGGTGTTGGTACTTTTCATTTAAAAAGTTAGGATGCATGGATGCTGTGTTTTTTTAGTGTAAGTTCCGGTACACCTCCCTCTATGGTTGCGATACGACACGGTCTTTGGCCTTCGAAAATCACAACAAAGCAGACAGACAGCTGATAGGCTACGACGCAGCCCCATGGGTGGCGCGGAGGTGCAGAGTAGAACCGCATCCCCACAACATTTGTAAATTGCGTGTTGCAGACCCGTGCTTACAGGCTGCGTTTAGTAAATTGGTATACAGATAATAAAACGTGTATAACATAGCCATTTCCGTGACCAGTCACAAGCTAATCCCTCAGCTATTTGATATGTAGACCCCCTCTGTCAAGGTGCCTCACTTCTCCCAACCAGCTTAAAGTCGCTACGAATCTTAACAGCGTTCATTGAAGCTCTGTGGATGTGTAGGCCTTTACTTTAACATCTATTTCTGTGACCAGTCACAAGCTAATCCCTTTGCTATTTCAATGCTAAATTACTAGTTGCCTCTGTGGATGTGTAGGTTTTGACTTTAACATCGCCATTTCTGTGACCAGTCACAAGCTAATCCCTCAGCTATTTGCACAAGCTAATCCCTTAGCTATTTCAATGCTAAATTACTAGTTGCCTCTGTGGATGTGTAGGTTTTGACTTTAACATAGCCATTTCTGTGACCAGTCACAAGCTAATCCCTCAGCTAATTGATATGTAAATCCTTTTGTCAAGGTGCCTCACTTCTCCCAACCAGCTTAAAAGTCGCTACGAATCCTAACATCGTTCATTGAAGCTCTGTCGTCCCGACACGTCTGTTCCCTTCACCTGAAGACAGCCGCTTGCGTTGTGGCCGAAACGTCGTGAGAATTTTATTGTGTTATTTTATTATTTTATTCTCATTCTACGTGACTTTACCAAAAGAACCAAAGAAGGTGTATACATGAATTTCGTGGTAGGCAAGTCCGCGGTTGGCAAGGGATTGCTATACAGGCATTATGTACAGAGGTGATGCTTGTCTGTGGTGTGATGGTGTGTCTGCATCCAGGCTAACATTCTCCGAAGCACTAGGAGATGTGATTTGCCGGCATGGTGAGACGGAGCCAACGACTGCCCCTCTGTGTTTGGTGCTGGCACACGCCGTGTTTGCCGTGTCTGGTGCCCACGGGAAGGCAGCTGAGGCCCTGTGCTGCCAAGGCCGAGTGCAGGGAGCTCTTGCCTATGTCCACACCTGTGACTCTTTCAGCATGGGTGAGGTTATGATGCGTGCTTTGTGCGCACGCTACACTGTTCAGCCACATGGATTTTATTTCAGTAGGTGGCAATTTACCTGCTATTTGTGGTGCACTTGTGCAGAAGCATGGTTTTAAAACGTCTACAGTTATATAAACAAGTTAATTAAGTCTTGATTTGAAGCTTTCGTGATTGCAGGAATCCATACTCTTTGGTTCTTTCGGTAAAGTCATATAGGTATAAAATAAAATAAATCACGACGTTTCGATCGCAACACAAGCGGTCGTCCTCAGGCGGAACAAATATAATCCAGCAGTGTAAGTGAATTAAGTGAAGAGCTGTTGCATGGATATATTTTATGATTTGATAAAGATGACTCGCAATTTAGAACCCATGAGTTCAACTCCCGGTTGAGATCAACTTAACTTCCTGGAACGCTCTTCCTTCTGATATTAGGAAGCCACTGGAGCTATGCACTCTTAAATCTGGATTGAAAACTCATTTCTTTAGAACTGCTTTTTGTTTTTAGTTTGTTGTCCTTCTGCCGCACCTCTGATTAGCACGGTTGGCTACATACTCCTTGAAGGAAGTTCAACGTACACAAAAATTCACGGGGGTTGGTAAAATTACTTTAAATTTGCAGGAAGTGAATGGTAGTCCTTCCTACTCTTTGGTTTTTTCGGTAAAGTCACGTAGAAATAAGAAATAATAAATTTACATAATAGCATACGACGTTTCGATTGCAACGCAAGCAGTAATCATCAGCTATAGAAGAGCTAAATTTAAGAGAGAGAGGAAACACAGAACCGCAGATATATATAGACACCTAAGTAGAGGGAGTTAACACAGAGACACAAAGAGACACAACGTACGGAGCACAGAGAGATAGGGTCTCTGTGCCGAGGCCTTAGCATGTAGGGGAGACAAAGAGAGATGGAGAAGTACATCAAATGAAACAAGATTTAGTAACATTTGGAAACAATATAATGCAGCACAGAGGGTCGGTCAAAACACAATTAACGCATGGTGTGGCTGATTACGTTATTTCAAAGATTGCTAAATTATAGGTTAAGAGTGATAGAGTACAGATCGCAGACACATATATAGATATCTAAGCAGAGAGAGTTAGCACAGAGACACAGAGAGAGACACACACATGGGACACAGTGACACAATGCTTCTGTGTCGAAGCCTTAAATAGAGGGATAGGGGGGGGCGGAGACAGAGAAAAGGAATACAAATTAGCATGGACTGGACTGAGCAAGTAGAGGAGCCACGCACATGCCGCTGCAGCGTGGTGAGGGGGGGGGCACAAAAATCAGATTAGCATGCCCACAGGGACTGTGGACAGAGACAAGACACATACACGTAGACACAAAGGCAGAAACACAGGTAGAGACAACACTGAGACACAAACTTAAGTTAATTGTGACATTTGAGAGAGAGACAAGACACATACACGGAGACACAGAGGCAACGCAAAGACACATACTTGATACCTCCCCATAGAGGTGGTTCAAACTTGATTTGGTGCTTTCGTGACTGCAGGAATTACTCTTTGTTTTTTTTCGGTAAAGTCACGTAGAAATAAGAAATAATAATAACGTAATCAGCCAGACTATGCGTTAATTGTGTTTTGACCGACCCTGTGTGCTGCATTATATTGTTTCCAAATATTACTAAATCTTGTTCGATTTAATGTGCTTCTCCATCTCTCTTTGTCTCCCCTGCATGCTAAGGCCTCGGCACAGAGACCCTATCTCTCTGTGCTCCGTACGTTGTGTGTCTTTGTGTCTCTGTGTTAACTCCCTTTACTTAGGTGTCTGTATATATATCTGCGGTTCTGTGTTTCCTCTCTCTCTTAAATTTAGCTCTTCTATTTTTCGATTTAAAGCTTTCGTGACTGCAATGATTCATCTTCTTTGGTTCTTTCGGTAAAGTCACGTAGAATGAGAATAAAATAATAAATTGATAAAATAAAATAACACAATAAAATTCTCACGACATTTCGGCCACAACACAAGCGGCCTTCATCAGGTGAAGGGACGAGACTGTCTGGTAGGACAGCGCTGGAGTGAAAGAGCCACGTTCAGATCACGGCCTTTAAGCCTCAACTTTAGCAACACGGATAGCTACGGGCCCCGTTCAGACGGACGAGTTCGTCCATGGTCGGAACAGAGGAGGGGGAGAGAGACAGCTGCGAGGCGCTACTCATACTCCATGTTGTAAAACCATACCATTAACCGTGGTGTGAGAGGTATTAAGAGTCAATGCTGGCGAAGGGGCTGCGGTCTGATGATTGCTTGTGTTGCAATCGAAACGTCGTATGCTATTATGTAATTTTATTATTATTTCTACCTGACTTTACCGAAAAAACCAAAGAGCAATTTCTGCAGTCACGAAAGCACCAAATCAAGTTTGAACCACCTCTATGGGGAGGTATCAAGTATGTGTCTTTGCGTTGCCTCTGTGTCTCCGTGTATGTGTCTTGTCTCTCTCTCAAATGTCACACTTAACTTAAGTTTGTGTCTCAGTGTTGTCTCTACCTGTGTTTCTGCCTTTGTGTCTACGTGTATGTGTCTTGTCTCTCTCCACAGTCCCTGTGGGCATGCTAATCTGATTTTTGTGCCCCCCCCCCTCACCACGCTGCAGCGGCATGTGCGTGGCTCCTCTACTTGCTCAGTCCAGTCCATGCTAATTTGTATTCCTTTTCTCTGTCTCCGCCCCCCCCTATCCCTCTATTTAAGGCTTCGACACAGAAGCATTGTTTCACTGTGTCCCATGTGTGTGTCTCTCTCTGTACGTCTCTCTGCTAACTCTCTCTGCTTAGATGTCTATATATGTGTTTGCGATCTGTACTCTATCACTCTTAACCTATAATTTAGCAATCTTTGAAATAACGTAATCAGCCAGACCATCCGTTGATTGTGTTTTGATAGACCCTCTGTGCTGCATTATATTGCTTCCAAATTTTACTAAATCTTGTTCGATTTTATGTGCTTCTCCATCTCTCTTTGTCTCCCCTACATGCTAAGGCCTCGGCACATAGACCCTATCTCTCTGTGCTCCGTACGTTGTGTCTCTTTGTGTCTCTGTGTTAACTCCCTCTACTTAGTTGTCTGTATATATATCTGCGGTTCTGTGTTTCCTCTCTCTCTTCAATTTAGCTCTTCTATACCTGATGATGATTGCTTGCGTTGCAATCGAAACGTCGTATGTTATTATGTAATTTTATGATTATTTCTTATTTCCACGTGACTTTACCGAAAAAACCAAAGAGTAATTCCTGCAGTCTCTAAAGCACCAAATCAAGGTAGTCCTTCCTGTTTAAATTCCTTCCCCCATCAGAGGAGTTACAGAATGTCCTTCTGTGGTTCAGGGCCACCAATAAAGATGAGTAAGTGCTTGTGCTTTTTCGAGCGTAGTGACCACTGATATTTGGACTGTTTGGCGGTCAAAGCAAATTAATTAATCAATGCCCCCGTGGCTTTTGCAGAGGACTGCATATACCTGGTTCTCCGCTGTGCCAGCGTGGAACTAGTCCGGGGTCTCACTCAGGGCTGGCGGGGACGGCTCCCCATGCTATCCCTGGGACTGGTAGCCTCAGTCCTGGTGTCTGCCCAGCGGACTTGCTACGCCATGCAGCTCCTGCGTGCCATCTACAGCTGTGGGCCAGGTGAGCTGTACATCACCGCTGCATGATCAGCACAGCATGCACTTAATTAACTACATTTGCAATTGGGACCTATAGAGCCCCTGAAGGACAAATGCATCTCTCCGACAGAGAACACGTAATTACACAGCCACATGGCAATGAATAGCCAGCTGCTTGGCACTGTTAGCAGAGTGCTCAACTTGCATTTGGAAGGTTGGAGGTTAAAATTTAGTTGAGGGCAGACTCAGCTGTTGACTTGTCTGATTTCATTAAATTAAGTACACCAAAATCTTGGCCATCGCGGGTTTTCCCATCGTGGATTTGGCTATTTCCACCACGTTTATTGAGGTACAGTTCACCGTTTGTGCTGCCATGGCTCGACCATTCGCGGCTTTGACCGTGAGATTCCTGTGTCGGGGAGGCTGACCCCCGACTCCCCGCTCATCTGCGACCCACTGCTCTCCGACTCCCCCCCCCCCCTCGCTGCGGCCCCTCGAGGCATGATTTAAAGGGCTGTATGAACCACCTCGCGAGTACGCCGCCGTGCCCCTCTCGCACACGCTAACCACGAGCCGCACAGTGGCGATTGCACCCACGCGGGTAAAATACACGCTCGTGCGCAAACACAGGCAACCACAACGAGAAGGCTTACAACACCATGCACCCCTCTCCGCACTCGCAGGGACAACACGACAAGGTTTATTGTCTACTGGCGATTTATTCTCCGATTAACGAAGCTAATCTACCCGTGTCAGTGTGGGCCAGCAGGGCAGGTCTAACCTATCTCCCGGCGGTCTAGGACTCAATATGTCCCATCTCTCCCTACTCACTCTCCCTAAGGGATATTCCCCTTTGTCTTACCTCTCTCCTCCGTACTTACAATCCGATTTCGAGGTGTAGGAAGCCGTGGAAAGGCGAGGCTGCACGTAGCTTTTGCTGGGAACCGGGCTTAGCTGCTCTGCGACTCATCTCACGGACGTTCCAGTAGCAGGGCACGATGACTCCTCCGATCCCTCACTCCAGAAGAACCCGAACAAAAGAGACTTTGCCCTTGACTTCCCTCCCTTTTTATCGTCCCTACATCAAAGATAACGTGCCGCTAATCCGCTGGCCTCTCGTCCAATCCGGAGCCTCGGATTTCCCGCTCTTTGCTAATCGGATTAGTGCTCTCTCCGACGTCCACCCCCTACACATGCTGTGCAAGGGGAGGGCCCCCTGCTTTTCCGCCGCTCGCTACTCCGCCCCACCCCTTACCTGCCTGCTGACCCGTGTCGAGTGTTGAGGTGCTCTATCCACGGTGGCTCAGCAACCCCCGTCGTGACCATGTAATTACAACCCAGGTCATGGCGCCGCGGTGCACATTAGCCTCGGGGAGGTCGCTCAATTCCCTGGTCGCAGGAAACTATGAAGTTCTGTTCCATAAGAGGGCTTCTGGGTGAAAACCTGTCGGCCAGGTGACCTCCCCTCGGGGCTCTATGTGGGGATGTGTGTGTGTGTGTGTTCATGTGGGGGGTGTTGGGGGAAGCGCTGTGACGGAAGCCGGGTGGCTTTGTTGCTGCAGCACCCCCGCCGCAGGCACGGCTCCCACGGAGTGGCTTCGCTGTTGTGGCACCACACCTGTACATTGCGCATCGTAAATAAGTACTATGTAGGTACTCTTAACTGCACTGTGCTCGCAATCCTGCCGCAGAAGAATATACATATTTTCGTTTTCAATCTATAATATTACTGATCATTTACATAAAAAAAATACTTCCTGTTTCATGTTTCGGTTCATGTAGGCGAACATAAAACAAAGGAGGGGGTTTCGTGTTACGAACCGGGAACCAAACCATATTTTTTGAGTTTGCGAATTGTGTTTTTTATGATTGCGGCTATTGTCAGGAACGTAACCCCCACGATGGGCAAGGTTTTGATGTGCTGCTTTGTATAGAGTGAGCATCGGTCATGACATGGATAGACTCTCTCCGACCATAGGAATGTGGAATTTACACCGTTTGTTTAGAGTCACCAAAGGAAATTATTACTCTGCACATATCACTTAAGAAGATTCTGTACGTTTCTGCTGATCCAGAGATAAATATTCGAAATACACCAACAGGGGCAGAGAATGGCTCATTGCACTGGAGAAAAATCAAATGTTAGTCTAGTAAAACCTCTCGAAGCCCAACTCGATTACGGGGCAAGCTGGAAAAGCTGCAAAAATATACATAAACCGGAATACGCTGACCAGGAATACTGTTAGTTCGCTAATTAAGTTGCGCGATAGGACACGACATGCGTATGTGCACACGCAATTCTCTAGATGTAAACACATGAACTTCTCTGTTATTTGCTGAAGCCATATGCATGAACTCCACGCACATCCATGCGCTTCGCCAGACTCTTGCGCTATCTCGCTTTCTCATGCTTCCTTACCCTCGCTTGCTCTCCCACTCTATCATATTTTTGTACATTTGTTCTATATTTTTTCAACAATACCTTTTCAAGCCTTGGGGATCAGCTTACTTCTTGTGTTTCAAATGCCACCTTTTATGTTTTCTTCGGTTTAAGAATCAGCATTACAAGTGTGCCTCATGGTAACAGACTCAGATAAAACTATACAATAGTGATGATTGAAGTATTCAATGAAAATTTTTTGAACAAATTTCATTCATCTTCAATTAAGCATTGCCTTTCTGTAGCAAAGAAGCTCGAGTGCCTTGTAGATCTGCGTAGCTAAACTGTAAAGGGCCACCCAAACCAATTTCAGCAACTCGGCAATAAGTGAGACAAAATATTATTCCTTCATCAACCTGCACGGCGAGTGTGAGTGAAGATCAATCCGCCGCCATGATGCACACTCCTTCACCACGGTCCTCCCCAGCAGCTCTGGATCCACCATCTACAACACGGACTTTGTCTTGCAAATGAAACTGTCGAATTTGAGATAATTAGCTACCATGGTGTAATGGTGAACACACTGTTCCTTCTCCCTGGCATGGCAGCAGAAAATTTTTATCTAAATTCTCCCACTTTTGGCCACTCCTATCTAAAAATGATCTTACCTTTGGTCACCCTGCCGTAAAAAGGTGTACACCACAGTTAGTCGATTGGCCATTTCCGTATTGTTACATGACGTCGGTAAATATAGGCCAAATACTCTGTAGACAGGTTCTCAAGATCTGCCTCGAGTGGAGGTCCCTCCACAAGCAGTGCTGCAAACAAGCAATTGCAATGGTGCACCTGTACCTCAACTTACTGTGTTGCTGACACCACCACTCCACGGTTGTTCCTTAGACTGTCTCCGAGAAGCCATCGAGCACGACGCCGTGTGCCCCTCGCCCGGCTGGCGGGGCCTTGCAGAGGAGTGCGAGCGCCACAGCTGCTCTGACCTGGCGACCGCCATCATCGCTGCCGTGGCCCCCATGCCGCTGAGGAGGCTGGACCATGATGAGGGCTGGGCCGAGACTGCAGGGGATGCCCAGCTTCCTAAAGGGCGAGACAACAGCGAGGGACGCTCGCTCATGGAGCACGTGTTTTACTGAGTGACTGTCACCCAGCATAAGCCCCTAAATAAATAAAAATGTTGACACTGGCAGTAGGACTGCCACTTGTCTGGTTTCGACTCAAGACAGTCGAGGTGGCAGGAATTAATATGTACCGATATCTGGTGGAATTCTGTTTAAGTTTATTACAATTTAGTGCACAGTATTGATACACCGAAGGTCCTAGGCTGACTGAGAAATATGCCTGTCTGGGTTTGGTCTGTAGAAAATGTGTCAATCCTTTCTGGTTGTGGTCTTTGCAGGCACCACTGTGCATTGGGCATGGTGGCGGTGGTAAGACGCACCTGTGATCCAACAGAATGGGAGCGAGGTTTGTGGGTTGTATGTATGTTGAACTTATTTTTCACCATATGTTGCCAACCGTGCTAATCGGAGGTACATTAAGACATCTGTGTGTGTTATAAATTATAGGTTGAATGGTCTTTAGAAGGCAGAACAGCAAGTGTGGTGGGGCGGGGATTCGGAGCTGGTCTGGGGGAGGGTCTGGTGGAGGTCTGGGGGGGGGGGGTGTTCAGGGTGGGTCTGGTGGGGCTCCAAGGTTGGTCCAGGGTGCTCCAGTGGGAGTTCGGGTTTGGTCTAGGTGGGGTCTGGGGTGGGTTTGGGCAGGTCCCAGGGAGGTTTTGGATGGGTCTGCGGGGGTCCGGCATGTGTTTGGGGTTGGTTCGGGTGGGGTCCAAGGGGGTTCAGGGGGTTGGGGGGGTCTGGTATCTGGCCGGGGCAGTCTAGGTTGGGTTGGGCAAGGTCTGGGGTGGGTCCTCGGGGTTCCACGGTGGGTTTGGTGTGGGTCAGCGGTGGGTTAGGGGAGGTCCGGGGTGGGTCCGAGGGGTTTCCTGCGGGGTATCCTGGGTGGGTCTGGTGGGGTCTGGGTTGGTTCCAAGCGGATTCTGGGTAGGTTCTGATTATTTTTTGGGTTGGTCAAGGCTGTCTCCAGTGGTATGGGGTTGGTCCGGAAGGGGTCCAGGGTGGGTTCGTGGGGTATTTGTGCTATCCTCTATAGAGACTGGTAGTGTGCACCATTTGTGCATTTGACTGCGGTGTGATGTTAATTACTTTGCTGTCTTCTTCCTTGATGCTAAGTCAATGTATTTAACATCGCATAAACGTATGTTAAATGTTGCAGATTTTTTTAATGTTTGTATACAGTGAGGGAAAAAAGTATTTGATCCCCTGCTGATTTTGTACGTTTGCCCACTGACAAAGAAATGATCAGTCTATAATTGCAATGGTAGGCACGTTTATTTGAACAGTGAGAGACAGAATAACAACACAAAAAATCCAGAAAAACGCATGTAAAATTTTTTATAAATTGATTTGCATTTTAATGAGAGAAATATGTATTTGACCCCTCTGCAAAACATGACTTAGTACTTGGTGGCAAAACCCTTGTTGGCAATCACAGAGGTCAGACGTTTCTTGTAGTTGGCCACCAGGTTTGAACACATCTCAGGAGGGATTTTGTCCCACTTCTCTTTGCAGATCTTCTCCAAGTCATTAAGGTTTCGAGGCTGACGTTTGGCAACTAGAACTCCCTCCACAGATTTTCTATGGGATTAAGGTCTGGAGACTGGCTAGGCCACTTCAGGACCTTAATGTGCTTCTTCTTGAGCCACTCCTTTGTTGCCTTGGCCGTGTGTTTTGGGTTATTGTAATGCTGGAATACCCATCCACGACCCATTTTTAATGCCCTGGCTGAGGGAAGGAGGTTCTCACCCAATATTTGACGGTACATGGCCCCGTCCATCGTCCCTTTGATGCGGTGAAGTTGTCCTGTCCCCTTAGCAGAAAAACACCCCCAAATCATAATGTTTCCACCTCCATGTTTGACGGTGGGAATGGTGTTCTTGGGGTCATAGGCAGCATTCCTCCTCCAAACACGGCGAGTTGAGTTGATGCCAAAGAGCTCCATTTTGGTCTCATCTGACCACAACACTTTCACCCAGTTGTCCTCTGAATCATTGGCAAACTTCAGACGGGCATGTATATGTGCTTTCTTGAGCAGGGTGACCTTGCGGGCGCTGCAGGATTCCAGTCCTTCACGGCGTAGTGTGTTAACAATTGTTTTCTTGGTGACTATGGTCCCAGCTGCCTTGAGATCATTGACAAGATCCTCCCGTGTAGTTCTGGGCTCATTCCTCACCGTTCTCATGATCATTGCAACTCCATGAGGTGAATCTTGCATGGAGCCCCAGGCCGAGGGAGATTGACAGTTCTTTTGTGTTCCATTTGCGAATAATCGCACCAACTATTGTCACCTTCTCACCAAGCTGCTTGGCAATGGTCTTGTAGCCCATTCCAGCCTTGTGTAGGTCTACAATCTTGTCCCTGACATCCTTAGAGAGCTCTTTGGTCTTGGCCATGGTGGAGAGTTTGGAATCTGATTTATTGATTGCTTCTGTGGACAGGTGTCTTTTATACAGGTAACAAGCTGAGATTAGGAGCACTCCCTTTAAGAGTGTGCTCCTAATCTCAGCTCGTTACCTGTATAAAAGACACCTGTGAGCCAGAAATCTTTCTGATTGAGAGGGGGTCAAATATTTATTTCCCTCATTAAAATGCAAATCAATTTATAACATTTTTGACATGCGTTTTTCCGGATTTTTTTCTTATCTCGTCTGTTAAAAGCTCTAACAGATAGGTGAAAATCCTCCCCGTAGAGGTTATTAATTCTAGATTTGAAGCTTTCGTGACTGGAAGGTTTCATACTCTTTGGTCACAGCTCATCGAGACGCTGACCTTCCTCAAAAGATGCCGCGACAATATATAAACCCGATCGTCTCAGAGTTGTGTACTCAACACAGATTTTTTGCTGACTTCCACCTGAAGACGGAAGCTTGTGTTGCCTCCGAAACGTCGTGATTTAATTGTTTTTTTTATTTTACCTACATGACTTTACCGAATAAAACCAAAGAGTATGAATCCTTGCAGTCACGAAAGCTTAAAATATAGAATTAATAACCTCTACGGGGAGGATTTTCACCTATCTGTTAGAGCTTTTAACAGACAGCGAGATAAGAAGTCACAGCTCATCGAGACGCTGACCTTCCTCAAAAGATCCCACGACTATATAAACCCGATCGTCTCAGAGCTGTGTACTAAACACAGATTTTCTGCTGTGACTATTCCACCTGAAGACGGAAGCTTGTGTTGCCTCCGAAACGTCGTGATTTAATTGTTTTATTTTATTTTACCTACGTGACTTTACCGAATAAAACCAAAGAGTATGAATCCTTGCAGTCACGAAAGCTTCAAATCTAGAATTAATAACTTCTACGGGGAGGATTTTCACCTATCTGTGAGAGCTTTTAACAGACAACGAGATAAGAAGTCACAGCTCATCGAGACGTTGATCTTCCTCAAAAGATGCCGCGACAATATATAAACCCGATCGTCTAGAGCTGTGTACTCAACACAGATTTACTGCTGACTTCCACCTGAAGACGGAAGCTTGTGTTGCCTCCGAAACGTCGTAATTTAATTTTATTTTACCTACATGACTTTACCGAATAAAACCAAAGAGTATGAATCCTTGCAGTCACGAAAGCTTCAAATCTAGAATCCATCTATAGAGTCTACCAGATAAAGCTTGAGTCAACACTTTTCTTTACTTTGTGCCGGTGCACGCCATACACGTCCACCCTGCTCTTCTCCAGAAGCGCCCCAATCGCCCCATCTCTCCCCATGATGTCACCTCTCCCTTTCCTCGTAACATCATCCTGAGACTCTACCCTTGGATCGCGTGAGTATTTCTATCCTCGAATCACGTATCAACACTAGATTACCTCCCTGTGAAGAAAAAGTCGTCCTCGACTAAACAGAACCCGTGCAAATACAAGGGATTTGGGGGAACCCTGACAGAAAAAAAAACACTTTTGTTGGTCAATAAACAAGCAATTTAGACTCAACCGGAGTCCTGGACATTTGTGTGTGTAGGTGTGGAATGCCTGTGTAGAGTAGTATGACGGCGTGACGTCATGAGCGCTGTGAGAAGCAATGACGTCATGTCACGGGATATACTTTAGGGGGACCCCATGACGAAAGAGGGGTCACGACGTTTCGGCCACAACACAAGCGGCCTTCATCAGGTGAAGGGGGCGAGACTGTCTGGTAGGACAGTGCTGTGTTATTTTATTTTATCAATTTATGAAAGAGGGGTCGTTGTGGTATCCCGGGATGGTGAGCGTCTGAAGAAGGTCTCTCCTACTCTTTGGTTTGGTAAAGTCACGTAGGTAGAAAAATAATAGATCACGACGTTTCGATAGCAAAAAAAAAGTAGTTTTTTCTTGCTGTGGTTGTCCCACCTGATGACGATTGCTTGTGTTGCAATCGAAACGTCGTGATCTATTTTTCTACCTAGGTGACTTTCCCGAAAGAACCAAAGAGTATGGATTCCTGCAGTCACGAAAGCTTCAAATCAAGGTTTCTCCTGCTCGTGACCGGACGGTGTTGACTGATCCCCTGTCCGGGTTCTACGAGCAGGAGAGCCGAAGATATAGCCAGGGGTAGGGCTCAGAGAAGTATGCAAGAGCCCGCTAAGATTACGTGGGGTGTTGGATGAGCCCCCATTCCGACTCGAGTGAGAGAGCCCAAGAGATAGCCCAGGCTAGGAATACATAGAGCCTGAGGTCCGCGTGAAGAACCGAGTGTAGGGACACCTACCTCTGGTGTGTTTTGTTACCCCTGTGTCAATAAACTGGCGCAAGCCCTTACTAAGAGTTCAGTATACAAGTCGTCCTGCATCACACAACAACTGGTGCCAGAAGTGTCTCCAGCCTTCGCCGCCATGTTAAATGGCGGTGAAGAGGAAGTACCTACCTGTGGTGAGGTTCGACGATGAAGACGGCATGGAGGATGTTCCCGCAACGTCCCCGGAGTCCGGGGCCCCGGAGATGCGCCCCGTGGAGCCAGGCCAACCGGAGCAGGAGGCAGCCGTGGGTGGCTCCTCACCGCTGCCGAACACCTGGCATATCCTCACGAGCCAGCTCAGACAACTTCTACAGTCCGCCGCGCAGCTCGTCGCGATGATGGTCGAGGTGGGAGCCCAGCCGCGTGCACCCGACACTTTTTCAGCGCGGGAACGGCGGATTCCCGCCATTGCGCCTCCTGCCTCGTTCGTATTTAGTGCCAATTCTATAATGGACACGACTCCGGAGTTGGGTGCCATTGTTCCGCGGGATTCGACGCAGCATTCAGGCACCATTTTGTCAGCGACACCGCAACCGGGTGCCATTTTCTCTGTGTCTCCGCAACCGGGCACCATTTTTTCCACGACTCCGCAACCGGCTGCCATTACCGATGTGACTCGGCAACCCGGCGTTGCTATGGCTCCTGCAGCGGCGTGGGTGCGCCCTCACCCGTAATTACGTCTGGCGGCCATAAACTCCGTCGCTTGCCTCCCGTACGCCCGTTCATTGCGACAGGCAGCGATAGGATGGCTTTCCAGGACCGATTTGATGCAGCGTAATTTTCAGTAGGGTGGCCCATGGACGAGGCTCTCAAAGTGCTCCCCACAGCACTGGATGACAGAGCTTTAGTGGCGTTTAAATCCATTACACCGGTGGATAGGGCAACGCTTCCAGCTGCGTATGCTCAGATGGCTGCTATCTTCGAGCCGCCTTCCAGTGCGCGCCTCAAGTTCTGAATGCGGAGGTGAGAGGAAGCCGAGACACCGCTCACCTTCTGCAGCTCCTCGCTGGCGCTGGCACGGGCAGCTTTCCCCAACATGGATGGATCGGCGCTGGACTCGCTGACTCTTGAGCGGTTACTCTCCCTATGCGGGAGCTGGGAGTTGTTCTTGCAATCGCCAAGGAGGCCGACATTTCATCTCTGAGAGTGGCGCAGGGCATTCAGGCACACCTTGCCCTATGCCAGTCGCCCAATGTGGCGGCGTGCACGGGGGTTCCGGTGCCCGCGGGGGCTGCCACGCCACAGGGGGAGGATGGCTTCGCTGCCTTCATTGCGGGCGACCAACGCGGGAGAGGTGCCGGGAGCCGCCGGCCAGAGCAACGGTGGCGGACGAGGGCTCCTCGCTCGCAGGGGTCGGCGTCCACTGCCTGCTTCTGCTGTGGTCAGCAAAGCCACATCGCGTTAGGCTGCCATAACGCCCCCGGGGCCTTCAGCAGGCCCTCATCATCCTCCGGCTCCACGTCAGCGTCATCATCCGGGCCCCAGGCGAGTCGCGAGGCATCGATCACTCGGCCGCTCCCCTCACCTCACTCATCTAGCGGGGTTATAGTTCATGATCACCCGGCCATCACTAAGTGCTCTGCTTCGCCCCGTGCTCGTTCGTTACCATTCGCTGGGTGGCCTAGGTGGGTCCATCAATGCAATGCACTCACGCCTCGGGTTGTAGCAGCCACGGCGGGTTCCCCTGCGGTCGCTGGTTATGTCCAGGGAGTGGAAGTACGGGTTTTGGTGGACACGGGTGCGTTGGCCACTATTATATCCGAATGTATTTTCGGGTTGTTGCCACATAGCATTGGTCCATTACGGCCAGTTCAAGGGACTTGTGTTGCCACCAATGGTGGTAGTTTGGGCATTTTCGGCCACATTGCCGCCTCGATCAGGATTGGCGATATCGAATTGGAGGGGCCCATTCTCGTCTCAAAAGAGTTGGCGGTGCCATGCCTTTTGGGGACGGATTTCTTGGCAAAGATGCCCATTCGTATTCTCATTGACCAAGGTTGTGTGGAGATCCCATACGGCCGTCGGTTGCACTTTCTGCATTTTCCCACCGTGTTGTCCCCCCTTGTCGCCAGTGTATGGGCTTTGTCCAGGGATTCTATGACCATTCCACTTGGGTCACAAATTTTAGTACGCCTGAGGTTGCGCAATCCCCTGGATTTGCAGTCACCAGATCATAGTTAGTTCATAGTTCATTTATTTGGTATAGCCCTGTGAGCCATTCGGCTCTTGAATCGGGTGCAACCGCAACAAACAAAAACATGAACAAGAAAAACATCTTAAAGTGATTATGTGACTGTGCAAACAGAAAATCCAGGAAAAAAACATCAAAATATTCCTGAAATAGCACCGTACACCAACGCTGTGTGCAAAAATCCCAGTGGGATGCAAGTCAAATAACAACAACCACAAGACAACTAAGATTAAGGCCATCAGTCTAACTCCGTACTACAATAAACAAAAACATGGCCAAAACAAAAAACGTTTTCGAAATCACCAAAATAAAAGCCATAAATGCAATGTAACAGTGATCATAGGGACTGTGACCGAATTTTTAACAATAAACTACATAAATAAATTATAACACCAAAATCTAGAGCCATATTTTAGGCCACTGAATAGCAGTGGCAGCTAGGGGTGTACAACTCCTCTAGAGCAGTTTTGAGTGAAGATCTCATAGGTAGTAATTCAAGTTGCAGTTTATTGGCATAGCATTCCAGACCCTGGGGGCATCAATAGCAAAGGCCCTTCCTCCGGTTTTTGTATGGCAATAGGGAATGTGAAGCTGGTAAATGAGCGAAGACCTGAGGTCAAATTTGTTCTTTGAAACAGAGAGGAGATCCAGTAGGTAGTCTGCAGATTTTTTTGTAAGTACATCGTGAATAAATAAGATCTGGTGCACAAGCCGTCGAACATTAAGAGATGTTGAGTTTGACCCAATGTAGAGATCACAGTGGTGAGTCCTATATGGGCAGTTCAATGCAAATCTTAAGGCCGAGTGATAGATGGAATCAAGCTTCTTCAGTACAGTACTTGGGGCTGATTTATAAACGATGTCACAGTAGTCAAGTAGAGGCAGTATGGTAGCTTTTATCAATTCCAAACGGAACATTGGGGGGAAGCAGTGCTTGTGTCGATACAGAAAACCAATGATTATTTTTGTCTTTTTACCAATATAATCAATGTGATCTTCAAAATTAAGTTTTGAATCCAGGATGACCCCATTGTACTTATAGATCTTGACTTGTTCAAGATCTATAAGTATCAGAGACGAGCATTCTTCTTTCTCCCTCTAATTACTTTTCGAGGACGTCCTGTTTGGTGGGTGCCCTGACGGCCGTGTCAATGGACCAGGACCCCTTTTTACAGATCCTCAATTCAGGCTCTTCACAGGTGATAATTCCGGCTGGCACCGTTTTGGCGCACGCAACCCCAGCTCCTCCACTCAATGACGCCGTGCCGGCTGGGGGAGTTGTGGCGAGCGTGATGCAGGATGGGAAGATTGACGCGTCTTGGATTGATGCGCTGTGTCAGGAGAATGCTCTATTGTCCCCTGAGGAGAAACAGTGGCTCTGTGCGCTCATTGAACGGTTCACCGATGTATTTAGTCGGAGTAAATTCGATATTGGACGTACGACCCTATTGGAACATCGCATAGACACAAGAAATTCGCCCCCTATTTGGCTAAATTTGCATCGTTTCAGCCCTAAAGAAAAAGATCATGTCCATTTGGTCGTTGTTGGCAGCAGAAATTATCTCACCTTCTACTAGCCCTTGGGGCGCCCCCATTGTGCTAGTCACGAAACAGCATGGGAGTCTCTGTTTCTGCGTCGATTTCCGGAAATTAAACAAGGTTTCGGTGGCTGATGCCTATCCCCTGCCCCGCATGGATGATTCCCTCGACGCCCTCAGGGTGCGTGGTTCTTTTAGACCCTAGACTTGCTCTCAGGCTTCTGGCAATTGCCGTTGGACGAGGCCTCTAGACCCCAGACAGCGTTCCGCACACCCCAGGGGCTGTTCTAATTTAATCGGCTTCCTACGGGCTTCTATTCAGCCCCGACCACCTTCCAACGTCTCATGGAGATGGTTTTGGCGGGTCTGCAATGGGAATCTTGCTTAATTTACTTGGACGACGTCATTGCATTCAGCCATACGTTTGACGAATACTTGCGTCGTCTTGAGTCGGTCTTTGTCAAAGTACGTGCTGCGGGCTTAAAATTAAAACCACAAAAGTGCCATTTGTTACAGCCATCGGTGAAGTATTTTTGGCCATATTGTTAGTGCGTCAGGTGGTCACCACAGATCCTGAAAAGACAGTTTGCATTCGGGCGTCGCCGACTCCCACATCTGTCGCTGAAGTGTGCAGCTTCGTTGGCTTCGCCTCGTATTATCGCAGCTTTGTGTGCGATTTTGCCATGGTGGCGAAGCCGCTGCATGCACTGTTTGCGAAGGGTCAAAATTTTTGCTGGGGCAAAGAGGAGGAAGCGGCCTTTGTAGCACTTCAAATATCCTTGGCGGATGCGCCGCCCTTGGGGTACTACGACTTTTCCATGCCCTTCGTACTTGACACTGACGCCAGCAACACAGGCATTGGGGCTGTCCTGGCACAGGTGGTCAATGGTGTGGAAAAAGTCGTCGCGTATGGCAGTCGCGTTTTGTCCCCCGCTGAACATAGGTATTGTGTGACTCGGAGGGAGCTGCTGGCCATTGTGTTATTTGTACAACTGTATAGGCCCTATTTTCATGGCAGGCAGTTCACCGTGCGGACTGACCATGCGGCCCTGCAATATTCATTGCGGATCGATCAGCCCTCGGGTCAGCTGTCCCACTGGCTCGAGGTGCTGCAGGAGTACACCTTTGACATCATCAACAGGAAGGGGGCACAGCATGGAAATGCTGATGGGCTGTCCAGGTTGCCTATGGAGGGCGGGTGCGCGTGTACCATGGGTTCGAGTCGCTGCAGGGCCCCAGTTGACACCACGGCTAAGTTGATCACAATGGCCGACACGGCCCCCCCTCCAGGTGTGTTGTTGCCTGCTGATTTTGGCCTGGGTCTCCCTCGGGATGATTGGGCTAAATTGCAGATGGAGGACTCCTCTCTGCTGAGGCGGTGACGCCGTGTTGGGCTGAGCGCCCGGAGTTCAGCTCCGTCAGCCACTCCGGTCGTCGCTGTGCACAACGGCCTCCTTATGCATTGGGATACAGAACTGGAGCGATATTGTGTAGTCGTGCCCACTGCGCTGCGAGGATAATTGACCTGAGCCATTCACGAGAAACTCATGCACCTTGGTTACCATTAGACTTATTTGAATGCTAAAGCAAAATTACTACTGGCCAGGTGTGGAGAGCGACGTGGCACTCCTGTTGAAAGGTTGCTACGATTGTGCGCGGCGGAAGGCCCCAGTTGGCCGTGATTGGGCCCCGCTGCAGTCCATCCGGGTTTCTCGTGTTAATAAGCTCGTGGAACTCGACATTTTGGGCCCATTCTCAACATCCCAACAGGGCCACAAGTACTTCTTGGTGGGTGTTGAATACCTCACACGTTGGCCTATGGCGTAGCCTTTGGTGGACCAAACGGGCTCGTCCATCACCGAGGTGTTTGTGCAGGGTTACGTTCTCAACAAGGGTGCTCCCGAACTGTTAACCTACCAGGGCCGTAATATCTCTTCACGACTGCTCAAGGAGGTCTGTGACCTTGGCACCAAGAAAAGTCACGCCTCGCCCTATCACCCTCAGTCCGATGGGATGGTCGAACGATTGAACCACACACTCACGTCCATGTGCCACCATGTGAGCACGTCCCAGTCGGACTGGGACTTCTTCATTCCGGGGGTCCAAGCAGCGTACAGGCTGCCCCCTCATGCCTCAACGGGTTTCTCGCCTTTTTAGTTAATAGTAATAGGTTTTACCCTTTTAACTGGTACAAAAACTGACACCTCTATTCAAGGCATCATGTTTGCAATAACCACAACACAAGCAGTCAAAATGCAAACAAAAGAGACAACTCTGATAATAATATGCACTGTCCTTGAATTTGATTGGTCCACACCCGAGACGGCTTTTCTTAGAGCCTAGTCTCCACTGGTGTTGGACCAGAAGACGCCAAAAGGCGTACAACTCAAAAACAGCACACTATCAGAGTATTGAGGGCTCGGGGTGAGCATTTACATTATGAGACCTCCTTTGCCAGTAACAAGATATAGTAATAGGTTTTACCCTTTTAACTGGCACAAAAACTGACACCTTTATTCAAGGCATCATGTTTGCACGGTCGAGATTCAGAACCCCCGATTCAGGTACAAATGGACCTGGGATTCTCGAAGAAGGGATCCACAGTGCCCGCTCCAATGAAAGCCGCACTTGAAAGACTGTGGGAGGCACGGCAGGCGGCCGTTGATAATTCGGCCAGCCGGCAAGCGGCTAACGAGCGCTTTCCGAAGCATCAGGGCTCCGGGCTTCCGTGGGAAAAAGGGTAAAAAGCATGGCTTCATTGTCCCCAAGTGCCTGTTGGAACTTCCCAAAAATTACATCACCCTTGGCAGGGCCCTGTTGAGGTTTGGAGGTCGCCAGCACTGGATTGTCCACCCATCTCGGCTGAAAAAAGATGTGCCACCTAGCCCTGTTGATTCATCTCCATTTCCTGAGCGGGCCAGGATGATGCACAAGTTAAACACTCTGTCTGTGCACTCACAGAACCTCCCCGAGTAGCTCTGGAGGCACCGCCTCTTCCTGTTGGAGCCCCGGCGACGGGCCTGTCGCCGGCTGATGCTCCGCCTGCCCCGACGACCGACACCGCATGTGGGAGCGGACCGGCGGCTCAGACGCGCTCAAGGAGCATTCGGTTCCACAGACCGCCTCCGTCTGGGCCCGTTGTCATCGGGTTCCAGCCGTCGCCATCGTAATCGGCGCATTGCTTCGTGAGATGACCGGCCTTCCTAATTTGTCATTCTGCCTTAACATTCACCTTTGGTTCCCCCGCAGGCGGTTCCGCCTTCACACTTGCTTTCACATTGTTGTTATTGTTGTTATTGGTTGATGCCTGCTCACCGGGTTGGATGGGGCTCTGCTTTCGTATAGTTGACAGCCAGGACGGCTGATTTTTTTCACGGGGGGGGTAATGTACAGGAGTAGTATGACGACATGACGTCATGAGGGCTGTGAGGCACGATGACATCATGTCACGGGATATACTTAAGGGGGACCTCGTGATGAAAGCAGGGTCATTGTGGGAGCCCTGGATGGTGAGCATCTGAAAAGGTCTCTCCTGCTCATGACCGGACAGTGTTGGCTGATCCCCAGCCGAAGATATAGCCAGGGTTAGGGCTCAGAGAAGTCTGCAAGAGCCGGCTAAGTTTACGTGGGGTGCTGCTCTCCTCGGTCGGGCGGTGTTGGATGAGCCCCCTTCCTGACTCGAGTGAGAGATCCCAAAAGATAGCCCAGGCTAGGAATAGATAGAGCCTGAGGTCCACCTGAAGAACCAAGTGTAGGAACACCTACCACTGGTGTGTTTTGTTACCCCTGTTAATAAACCGGCGCAAGCCCTTACTAAGAGTTCAGTCTACGAGTCGTCCTGCACCGCACAACACCTGTATACAGAACAGAATCTAAGATAGCAACAAACAAATAACTGTAAGACAAGACGGTACACACAAGGGGTCAATCGGACCCCCCAACCACGACATGCAAACAACTGATGAACATCCTCCGATGTGAAAAACGACAATGTCGTTTCTATCTGCAGTCCCGTGGTCTTGCATCACAGGGGCCCGTGTCTGGGTCACCGGGCCTGCAACTCAGTCGGATGCTGTTTTACCTCCTTGGTCACGGGCGGCCCTGGGCAAGGAAGGCAACCTTCTTGAGGTTGGTTCATTGCGGCAAGTGACTTCCCTGACCTCGGCAGTGATGTTAAAGGTGAGTGAAGGGGTGAAAGTGCAGGTGTTCACAATAACCCGGTTTTGGTGAGTGTTGTGGGTATTCTTCCGAGTGTAGTGGCACGTCTGTGGTAAGGCTTTGACCGGTCCGGCTTTAGACTGGCGGGGTCCACACACCATCACTGGCGTTCCAATTGGACCCATACATACAAATTGGTGCCTGAGAATCTCCACATTTACAGGGCCCTGCCACGGATGGTGTATTTTTGGCGAGGTCACTAAGGGGACCAGTGGACAGTGTAGCCACGCTCTCCCACTTTTAAAGGCAGGGGCATCACTCCCTTTTGCCTGACCCGTTCATTCGCGTAATGGGCAGAAGCCACTGCAGTTTGTGCCGCCTCCCTCACTGTCTCCCACTGCTGCATGACACGTCACACCGCTATTGGCCATTTTGCAGCCCCAGCTGGGAGGTCAAGGCTGGCGCTCGATAGGAGGGTCAGGCTCCCTACTATACATTGAATAAAATGGGGAGTATCCCGTCGATGCATGTGGGGCTAACCAGTATGCTGCCAGGACCCTGCCTCTGTGTAATTCCCAGTCTGTCTGAGACTCATTGAGCATCTGACAGCATGGAAGTGATAGTGCGATTTAGTTGTTCCACCATCCCATCAGTTTGTGGGTGGTATGGAGAAGTGCGCACTTTCTTAGTGCCTAGGATGTCGCACACTTCCTGTATCAGTTGAGGAAAAATGTCTACCCTTGTTTGTTAGAAGTTTTTCAGGGTCACCTTTGTCCATAACATATCCCTGAACAAAAGCTTTGGCTATTGACTGAGCAGTTTGATCTTCCAGGGGCCATGCTACCAGCCATCGCGTGAAATACTCAACTCCTACTAGCAGATATTTGTGATCTCTATCGGTAGGAGGTAGGGGTCTCAATATATCCAGGGCCACCAACTCATTGACCTGCTAAACCTCGATTGACCGTAGGGGAACTTTGACCGGGGACGCTGGTGGTTTCCACCGTGCACATTCTATGCATGAGGCCGTCCATGTACGAATATCTGCCATCATGCCCGGCCAGAAATAATGTTTTAATGGTGTAAAGTGTTTTCAGCTCCCCCAAATGCAGGAGGCAGCGGCCATGCACCTCCACCACCAATTTTTGCATATGGAGGTTGGCACGACGACACAGTAGGACTGTGTGTCGATCTCCCAAAGAATCAACAGCCCTTTGTAATCTAAGAATGTCAAAGCTGTTGGAGGCCTGTCCTGTTCTGGGCTGGATTTAGCTATGGCTCGAATGAAATCATGGGTCTCATCTTCCCTTTGTAATCGACGCCATTTCTCTTGATCTCGTCCTAAATCACGATCGGCCAGGGGAGGGTCTGGTTTGCCTTCCCGCATGTGCACAGGTGCTGTGAGGCACGCCGCATCAGGTGAGAGTGGTTTACACCTAGGCGAGCCCTTAGCACATGCAAAAGTACTTGCCTCGGGCAGACGCGATAAAGCATCCGCATTGGTGTGGTGCAACTCCTTCCTATGGAACACCTCATAGAAAAATTATTGCGGCCTCTCAATCCACCTGGACATTTGAACTTTATGGCGAGACCCCGGGGTCAAAATCGTAATAAAATTATTTTTGGTGACTCCGTCCCACCGCGCACATAAACGCCACAACCCACCTGGTGCGGATCATGCTGCTGTCATGTCATCCAAGCTCAGCGAGGACGAATGCCGTAGTCATAAACAACATTTTTAAACTTTGATCAGCGCATCGTGTAGAGCTCGTCGAGAGGAATAGATTGCCATGTCGTTCGCCTTCAACAGACATAAAATGACGTCGCAACGCAGTTTATGCGAGAGCCGAGGGCTTATGGAACCCCAGGGTCCCGCCATAAGGTTAATTTGACCAGAGGGTTGGTCGAAATGTAACGAGTATTGTAGTGCTGTGTGGTCAGACCACATTGCAAATTTTCGTCCGTACAAGTATGGGCAAATTGCTGGACAAAATTCACAATGGCCAGGAGTTCTCTCCTCGTTATGCAGTAGCACTCAACCAGACTACACCTACATGATATACATACATGGACAAACCCTGATATGAGGGGCGGGGAGGTGGTGTCGCTGCAGTGTACAGAAAGGACATTAAAACATCCACCATCTCTATCCCTGCTGTTCAGTCCTTTGAACACATCACTTTCAAACTCTCTGGTCCCACTCCTCTGGTCACTGCCATAATCTACCGACCCCCCAAACCAAATCCTTCCTTTCTCTCTGACTTTTCTGACTTTTTAACTCAGTTATCTGCCATCTCACCTTCTGTACTGCTCCTGGGAGATTTGAACATCCACATTGACAGTGACTGTAAATTTGCTACTGAATTCCTGGAACTGCTACACTGCTTCAATTTAACCCAACATGTCAACTTTCCGACCCACAGCCGTGGTCACATTTTGGATCTGGTCTGCTCTACTGGTCTCACCATACCGCTCCCCGAGCCCCACAACCTCAACATCTCGGACCACATGGCAATCGCCATGAACATTGATCTCCCCATTTCTACAACCAAGGACAAAAGGACAATTTCTTTCAGAAATCTTAAATCCATCTCTAGTCCTGCCCTTTCAGCCTCTCTTGCCAGCAAAATATCCTCTTCCCCCCCACCCGTGACTGACAACCCTTCCGACCTTACCAATTACTACAATGAAATACTTTCCACCAGTCTCGATCATCTGGCTCCCATCAAAACTAAAACTGTCTCATTCACTCACTCTGCTCCCTGGTACACTCCTATTCTGCACAAAATGAAATCCCGTAAGCATCAGCTTGAAAGGCTCCATAAGAAAACTGGTTTAACTGTTCGTCTACAAGCTTACACAGATTACCTTCAGCAGTATAAGGAAGCTCTTAACACTACCCGGTCCACCTACTACTCACACCTCATACATTCTGGTTCTACCAACCCAAAGGCTCTTTTCTACACAGTAAATAAACTTCTCAAACCCAGTGACAATATCGTCAACTTATTCACAACTGATAAATGCAACACCTTTCTATCATTCTTTCAGACCAAAATTGACACCATTTACACCAACCTGTACTCTTCTTCTGCTACCACTGTCTGCTCTGTCATCCCATCATTTGTTCCCCCCACCACACCTCTCAGCCACTGTCTCAGTTCTCCCCAGTGTCGCCGGGGGAGCTGTTTAAAATCTTGACAGGGATGAAAACATCAGCATGTGTCCTGGACCCCATCCCATCCCACCTCATCAAAGACTGTTTACCAGCTATCTCCACACTCATCACAAAAATCATTAACTCCTCTCTCAGCTCTGGCTCAATCCCATGTTCACTCAAATTGGCTGCTGTAACCCCCATTCTCAAAAAACCTGGACTTGACCCCAACATTATGTCAAACTTTCGGCCCATTTCCAATCTCCCCTTTCTGTCTAAGATACTGGAACGCACTGTCGCCAAACAACTCAAAACCCACCTCTCCTCAAATGACCTGTTTGAACCATTTCAATCCGGCTTCCGTTCACAACACAGCACTGAAACAGCCCTGCTCAGAGTTACCAACGACATCCTCCTCTCCGCAGACTCTGATCACCTCAGCATCCTCATCCTCCTGGACCTCACTTCAGCTTTTGACACCATCAACCACACCATTCTTCTCTCTCGCTTCAAATCTACGCTCAACATCACTGGTACCGCCCTCTCCTGGCTCCAATCTTATCTCACCGACAGACAACAGTTCATCCACATCAACAACTGCACCTCCTCCACCGCTCCGTTGTCCCAAGGTGTCCCCCAGGGCTCGGTGCTTGGTCCTTTGCTCTTCATACTATACCTGCTTCCCCTTGGCAACGTCATTCGCCACCATGGTCTTAACTTTCACTGCTATGCTGATGATGTCCAGCTCTACATCTCCACCAAATCCATCACCTCCGCCACCCACTCCACTCTGTCTAACTGCCTCGCTGACATTAAATCGTGGATGCACACCAGTTTCCTTAAACTTAACTGCGACAAAACAGATATGAGCATCATCGGTCCCAAATCTATCACTAAATCCATTCGCAGTTTCTCCGTCACTGTCGACCCCTACACCCTGTCTCCATCCCTTCAAAGTCGCAACCTTGGAGTCATTTTTGACAATAATCTCTCCTTTGAACACCACGTAAAACAAATCACCAGAACTGTCTTTTTTCACCTCAAAAACATCTCCAGACTTCGCCCATCACTCTCTTTCTCCGCTGCAGAAACCCTCATCCACGCCTTCATCACCTCCAGAATCGATTACTGCAACAGCATCCTATACAGCACCTCAAACAAAACATTAAATAAACTCCAGTTCATCCACAACTGTGCTGCTCGTCTGCTCACTCACACCCGCACCGGTGACCACATTACCCATGTCCTCCAGAACCTCCATTGGCTCCCGGTCCCACAGCGAATTCAATTAAAAATCCTCCTCACACATAAAGCCCTTCATAACCAGGCCCCATCCTACCTCACTGACCTGCTCCACCGCCACAACCCATCCCGTAGTCTTCGCTCATCTGACACCAACCTCCTGACTCCACCTCTCAGGACCAAGCATCGAACCTGGGGCGACAGAGCCTTCTCTATCGCTGCCCCCTCACTTTGGAACTCTCTCCCAAAACAAATCCGTGACTGCACCGACCTTCCAGCGTTCAAATCATTGACTAAAACTCACCTTTTAAAAATTGCTTTTAATGTTTAGCTAAGTTTGATGTGTTTTTCGTTTTTTTACCATTTGATGTTGTTTTTGCTGCTTTTATGATTTTATGTAAAGTGTCTTTGAGTATTCAGAAAAGCGCTCACAAATAAAATGTATTATTACTATTATTATTATATAAGGAATACTGCAGTCTATAACGTCGACTTATTCTCATAGCCAAGCTTCAACTTTTTCTGTACAAAATATATATCAGTTATAATGTCCGTTTGCCCTGTGCTTCGTGTCCGCGCCTGTGATTCTGGATATTTGTTTGTGAACTGTCCAAAGTGCCAAGCAGGTCATGGCATGTGGTCCTTTGGCAATCTGGAGATTTTGCAGATCGTCGTTAACCTACCTTTGCCCTGGAGTTGATTATTTAATTGCCTTTTACGACCTCCAGATGCTTGGTGTTTGTGGGAGGTAGCGGGTTTGAGGGTGTTTATTTATTTATTTTATCAATTATTATTTAAAAAATGGCAGAAATATTCTTAATATATATTTTGGAAAAAGGCCTATATATACAACAATACTCCGTCTACATGAAAGCCACCCACACAGATTCCTATCTGAAACCTGATTCCTACCACCATCTGGCACAGAAGAATTCCCTCATCATAACACTACACCATAGGGCCCACTGCATTTCTGACCAACACCACCTAGCCAGTGAACTGGAACACGTACACCAGGCCCTTAAGATGGATGGATATTCGGACCGCATTATCCACAAAGCTGCTTCTCCAACCATGGAGAAACAACCCCCTGAGATGCCGATCAAAACCATCACGTTACCATATATAGCAGGCGTTACCAAAAAGATTTCCAAAATCTTAAACAAACACAAGATCCAGGTCCGATTCAGTACAGTACACAAAATCCGTGATCTAATCCCATCTGTGAAGGATGTCATTCCTGACATGCAATATCCTGGAGTCAACAAATTAAGTTGCACCTGTGATGATTGTTACATTGGGGAAACGAAACGTCATGTCTCGGACCGTGTTCGCGAGCACAAAGCAGATCTGAACCACGGCAGAACTAATACCTCCGCTGACCATTGCTATAACGCTGTGGGCTCTCATGATATTATTTTTCCGAGACCAAGGTGCTCTGCAAACCTTCGGGCTACTATCAAAGGTTTGTTCATGAAGCCATCCAGAAATATAGACATAACTTCAACCGAGAAGATGGATACAAACTGAGCAATCATTGGAAGGACGTTATTAAACAAGTAAAGTCTTAAATTACTGTGATGTTTCCATCCTACCTGCCTGTTTCAGTGTTATTTCTGACTCTCCGAGTACATCACCAGGCAAAATATCTGTGAGGCAGCCAAGGCACAGGATTCCCACCACCTCTGGTGGCTGGGGACCTTCTCACATTGACATGCTAATCTCTCACAATTACATTTATGTACAAATTCCTTCTCTAGCTTTGCACACTTACCCTAGGGTGAGGCAGCCAGGCACAGGATTCCTACCACCATCTGATGACGATTGCTTGTGTTGCGATAGAAACGTCATGGTTTCTGCAGTCACAAAAGCTTAAAATCAAGATTGTTAAAAATGACTTCCAAAATGATGGTTGCGGATGCCCTTGTGTCTACTAGCATGCGAAACACAACCCCTTCGATAGAGCCAATGATCACGAAGGATCCTGCGGTTGCAGCGACGACTCTATGGGCCAACTCCGACCACTGACCCGGCCGGAGCGCCCACATGGCCGTAACAACCCTCTGACCCCCTACACCCAACTTGTGGTGAATACACGGCGCGGCACAACTTATTTTGGATGATGGTGGCAGGGGCCAATATGCACTGCTCTAATCATAGCAGTAACCACCACAGTCAGTACGCACTGCTGTAATCATAGCAGGTGCCACCACAGTCATTAGGCACTGATGTGAAAGCGGCTACGACCAGTCAGTATGCAATGTTGTAATCAAAGTAGGTACCACCGTAGTCTGTATGTACTTCTGTTAACAAAGTAGTTACCAACACAGTCAGTACACACTACTGTAATCATAGCAGGTACCACCACAGTCAGTATCCACAGCTATAATCATATCAGGTACCTCCACAGTCAGTATGCACTGCTGAAATCATTGCAGGTACCACCACAGTCAGTGTGCACAGCAGTTGTGAAAACAGGTTCCACCACAGTATGTACTGCTCTAATCATAGCAGGTACCACCACTGTCAATATGCAATTGTCTTATCATAGCAGTTACCAACAGAGTCAGTACGCACTACTGTAATCATAGCAGGTACCACCACAGTCAGTATGCACTGCTGTAGTTAAAGCAGGAACGACAACAGTATGCACTGCTGTAATCACAGCAGGTACCACAACAGTCAGTATCAACTGCTGTAATCATAGCAGGTACCACCACAATCAGTACGCACTGCTGGAGTGAAAGCAGGTACCACCATTGTCAGTATGCGCTGCTGTAATCATAGCAGGTGCCACCGCAATATTCACTGCTGTAATCATAGCAGGTACCACCACAGTTATTATGCACTGCTGTAATCATAGCAGGTACCACCACAATCAGTACACACTGCTGGAGTGAAAGCAGATACCACCAATGTCAGTGTGCACTGCTGTAGTTAAAAAAAGAACCACAACAGTATGCACTGCTGTAATCATAGCAGGTACCGCCACAGTCAGTATCCACTGTAATCATAGCATGTACCACCACAATCAGGACACACTGCTGCAGTCAAAGCAGATACCTCCACAGTCAGTATGCACTGCTGAAATCATTGCAGCTACCACAACAATCAGTATGCACTTCTGTAATCATAGCAGGTGCCACCATAGTATGCACTGCTGTAACCATAGCAGGGAACCACCACAGTCAGCATGCACTACTGTAATAATAGCAGGTACCACCACAGTCAGTATGCATTGCTGTAGTTAAAGCAGGTACCACCACAGTATGCACTGCTGTTATCATAGCAGGTGCCACCACAATATGTACTGCTGTAATCATAGCAGGGACCACCACAGTCAGTATGCACTGCTGTAATCATAGCAGGTACCACCACAGTTATTATGCACTGCTGTAATAATATCAGGTACCACCACAATCAGTACGCACTGATGGAGTGAAAGCAGGTACCACCAAAGTCAGTATGCACTGCTGTAGTTAAAGCACGAACTACAACAGTATGCACTGCTGTAATCATAGCAGGTACCGCAACAGTCAGTATCAACTGATGTAATCATAGCAGGTACCACCACAATCAGTATACACAGCTATAATCATATCAGGTACCACCACAGTCATTGTGCACTGCTGAAATGATTGCAGGTACCACCACGGTCGGTATGCACTGCTGTAATCATAGCAGGTACCACCACAATCAGTATACACAGCTATAATCATATCAGGTACAACCACAGTCGGTTTGCATTGCTGAAATGATTGCAGGTACTACCACAGTCAGTATGCACTGCTATAATCATAGCAGGTGCCACTGCAATATGCACTGCTGTAATCATAGCAGGGACCACCACAGTCAGTATGCACTGCTGTAATCATAGCAGGTACCACCACAGTTATTATGCACTGCTGTAAACATAGCAGGTACCACCACAATCAGTACACACTGCTGGAGTGAAAGCAGGTACCACCAAAGTCAGTATGCACTGCTGTAGTTAAAAGAGGAACCACAACAGTATGCACTGCTGTAATCATAGCAGGTACCGCCACAGTCAGTATCCACTGTAATCATAGCAGGTACCACCACAATCAGGACGCACTGCTGCAGTGAAAGCAGGTACCTCCACAGTCAGTATGCACTGCTGAAATCAGTACAGGTACCACAACAGTCATTATGCACTTCTGTAATCATAGCAGGTGCCACCACAGTATGCACTGCTGTAACCATAGCAGGGAACACGACTGTCAGTATGCACTGCTGAAATGATTGCAGGTACTACCTCAGTATGCACTGCTGTAATCATAGCAGGTGCCACCACAATTTGCACTGCTGTAATAAAAGCAGGGACCACCACAGTCAGTATGCACTGCTGTAATCACAGCAGGTACCACCACAGTTATTATTCACTGCTGTGATCATAGCAGGTACCACCACAATCACTACGCACTGATGGAGTGAAAGCAGGTACCTCCACAGTCAGTATGCACTGCTGAAATTGCAGATACCACCACAGTCAGTATGCACTGCTGTAATCATAGCAGGTACCACCACAGTAAGCACTGCTGGAGTTCAAGAAGGTACCACCACAGTATGCACTGCTGTTATCATAGCAGGTACCACCAGTCAGTATGCACAGCTGTAGTGAAATCAGGTACCACCACAGTCAGTATGCACTGCTGTATCACAGCAGATACCACCACAGTATGCACTGCTGTAATCATAGCAGGTACAACCACGGTATGCACTGCTCTTATCGCATTTTACCACCAGTCAGTATGCAGTGATGTGATCATAGCAGGTACCACCATAGTCAGTATGTACTGCTGTAATCATAGCAGGTATCCACCATAGTCAGTATGCATTGCTGTGATCATAGCAGGTACCGCAACAGTCAGTATCAACTGCTGTAATCATAGCAGGTACCACCACAATCAGTATACACAGCTATAATCATATCAGGTACCACCACAGTCATTGTGCACTGCTGAAATGATTGCAGGTACCACCACGGTCGGTATGCACTGCTGTAATCATAGCAGGTACCACCACAATCAGTATACACAGCTATAATCATAGCAGGTACAACCACAGTCAGTTTGCACTGCTGAAATGATTGCAGGTACTACCACAGTCAGTATGCACTGCTGTAATCATAGCAGGTGCCACCGCAATATGCACTGCTGTAATCATAGCAGGGACCACCACAGTCAGTATGCACTGCTGTAATCATAGCAGGTACCACCACAGTTATTATGCACTGCTGTAAACATAGCAGGTACCACCACAATCAGTACACACTGCTGGAGTGAAAGCAGGTACCACCAAAGTCAGTATGCACTGCTGTAGTTAAAAGAGGAACCATAACAGTATGCACTGCTGTAATCATAGCAGGTACCGCCACAGTCAGTATCCACTGTAATCATAGCAGGTACCACCACAATCAGGACGCACTGCTGCAGTGAAAGCAGGTACCTCCCCAGTCAGTATGCACTGCTGAAATCAGTACAGGTACCACAACAGTCATTATGCACTTCTGTAATCATAGCAGGTGACACCACAGTATGCACTGCTGTAACCATAGCAGGGAACACGACAGTCAGTATGCACTGCTGTAATCATAGCAGGTACCACCATAGTTATGCACTGCTGTAATAATAGCAGGTACCACCACAATCAGTACGCACTGATGGAGTGAAAGCAGGTACCACCAATGTCAGTATGCGCTGCTGTAGTTAATGCAGGAAACAACATTATGCACTGCTGTAATCATAGCAGGTACCGCAACAGTCAGATTCAACTGCTGTAATCATAGCAGGTGCCACCACAATTAGTACGCACTGCTGGAGTGAAAGCAGGTACCACCAATGTCAGTATGCGCTGCTGAAATCATAGAAGGTAGCACAAGAATCAGTATACACAGCTATAATCATATCAGGTACCACCACAGTCATTATGCACTGCTGAAATGATTGCAGGTACCACCACAGTCGGTATGCACTGCTGTAATCATAGCAGGTACCACCACAATTATTATTCACTGCTGTAATCATAGCAGGTACCACCTGAATCAGTACGCACTACTGGAGTGAAAGCAGGTACCACCATAGTCAGTATGCACTGCTGTAATCATAGCAGTTACCACAACAGTCAGCACTTCAGTAATCATAGCAGGTGCCACCACAGTATGCACTATTGCAACCATAGCAGGGACCACCACAGTCAGTATGCACAGCTGAATCATAGCAGGTACCACCACAGTATGCACAGCTGTAATAATAGCAGGTGCAACCACAGTCAGTACGCACTGCTGTAGTTAAAGCAGGTACCACCAGAGTATGCACTGATGTAATCATAGAAGGTAGTGCCACAGTCAGTATGCACTGCTGTAATCATAGCAGGTACCACCACAGTCAGTATACACAGCTATTTTCAGATCAGGTACCACCACAGTCAGTATGTACTGCTGAAATGATTGCAGGCACTTCCACAGTCAGTATGCACTGCTGTAATCATAGCAGGTACCACCAATGTCAGTATGCACTGCTGTAATCATAGCAGGTACCACCACAATCAGTATACACAGCTATAATCATATCAGGTACCACCACAGTCATTATGCACTGCTGAAATGATTGCAGGTACCACCACAGTCGGTATGCACTGCTGTAATCATAGGTGCCACCACAATATGCACCGCTGTAATAAAAGCAGGGACCACCTCAGTTAGTATGCACTGCTGTAATCATAGCAGGTACCACCACAGTTATTATTCACTGCTGTAATCATAGCAGGTACCACCTCAATCAGTACGCACTACTGGAGTGAAAGCAGGTGCCACCATAGTCAGTATGCACCGCTGTAATCATAGCAGTTACCACAACAGTCAGTAAGCACTTCAGTAATCATAGCAGGTGCCACCACAGTATGCACTATTGCAACCATAGCAGGGACCACCACAGTCAGTATGCACAGCTGAATCATAGCAGGTACCACCACAGTATGCACAGCTGTAATAATAGCAGGTGCAACCACAGTCAGTACGCACTGCTGTAGTTTAAGCAGGTACCACCAGAGTATGCACTGATGTAATCATAGCAGGTAGTGCCACAGTCAGTATGCACTGCTGTAATCATAGCAGCTACCAGCACAGTCAGTATACACAGCTATTATCATATCAGGTACCACCACAGTCAGTATGTACTGCTGAAATAATTGCAGGCACTACCACAGTCAGTATGCACTGCTGTAATCATAGCAGGTACCACCAATGTCAGTATGCACTGCTGTAATCATAGCAGGTACCACCACAATCAGTATACACAGCTATAATCATATCAGGTACCACCACAGTCATTATGCACTGCTAAAATGATTGCAGGTACCACCACAGTCAGTATGAACTGCTGTAATCATAGCAGGTGCCACCACATTATGCACTGTTGTAATCATAGCAGGGAACCACCTTAGTCAGTATGCACTGCTGTAATCATAGCAGGTACCACCACAGTTATTATGCACTGCTTTAATCATAGCAGGTACTACCATTATCAGCACGCACTGCTGGAGTGAAAGCAGGTACCACCAAAGTCAGTATGCACTGCTGTAGTTAAAGCAGGAACCACAACAGTATGCACTGCTGTAATCATAGCAGGTACCGCCACAGTCAGTATCCACTGCTGTAATCATAGCAGGTATCACCACAATCAGTACTCACTGCTGGAGTGAAAGCAGGAACCTGCACAGTCAGTATACACTGCTGAAATGATTGCAGGTACCACCACAGTCGGTATGCACTGCTGTAATCATAGCAGGTGCCACCACAATATGCACCGCTGTAATAGCAGGGACCACCTCAGTTAGTATGCACTGCTGTAATCATAGCAGGTACCACCACAATTATTATTCACTGCTGTAATCATAGCAGGTACCACCTGAATCAGTACGCACTACTGGAGTGAAAGCAGGTACCACCATAGTCAGTATGCACTGCTGTAATCATAGCAGTTACCACAACAGTCAGCACTTCAGTAATCATAGCAGGTGCCACCACAGTATGCACTATTGCAACCATAGCAGGGACCACCACAGTCAGTATGCACAGCTGAATCATAGCAGGTACCACCACAGTATGCACAGCTGTAATAATAGCAGGTGCAACCACAGTCAGTACGCACTGCTGTAGTTAAAGCAGGTACCACCAGAGTATGCACTGATGTAATCATAGCAGGTAGTGCCACAGTCAGTATGCACTGCTGTAGTCATAGCAGGTACCACCACAGTCAGTATGCACAGCTATTTTCAGATCAGGTACCACCACAGTCAGTATGTACTGCTGAAATGATTGCAGGCACTACCACAGTCAGTATGCACTGCTGTAATCATAGCAGGTACCACCAATGTCAGTATGCACTGCTGTAATCATAGCAGGTACCACCACAATCAGTATACACAGCTATAATCATATCAGGTACCACCACAGTCATTATGCACTGCTGAAATGATTGCAGGTACCACCACAGTCGGTATGCACTGCTGTAATCATAGGTGCCACCACAATATGCACCGCTGTAATAAAAGCAGGGACCACCTCAGTTAGTATGCACTGCTGTAATCATAGCAGGTACCACCACAGTTATTATTCACTGCTGTAATCATAGCAGGTACCACCTCAATCAGTACGCACTACTGGAGTGAAAGCAGGTGCCACCATAGTCAGTATGCACCGCTGTAATCATAGCAGTTACCACAACAGTCAGTAAGCACTTCAGTAATCATAGCAGGTGCCACCACAGTATGCACTATTGCAACCATAGCAGGGACCACCACAGTCAGTATGCACAGCTGAATCATAGCAGGTACCACCACAGTATGCACAGCTGTAATAATAGCAGGTGCAACCACAGTCAGTACGCACTGCTGTAGTTTAAGCAGGTACCACCAGAGTATGCACTGATGTAATCATAGCAGGTAGTGCCACAGTCAGTATGCACTGCTGTAATCATAGCAGCTACCAGCACAGTCAGTATGAACTGCTGTAATCATAGCAGGTGCCACCACATTATGCACTGTTGTAATCATAGCAGGGAACCACCTTAGTCAGTATGCACTGCTGTAATCATAGCAGGTACCACCACAGTTATTATGCACTGCTTTAATCATAGCAGGTACTACCATTATCAGCACGCACTGCTGGAGTGAAAGCAGGTACCACCAAAGTCAGTATGCACTGCTGTAGTTAAAGCAGGAACCACAACAGTATGCACTGCTGTAATCATAGCAGGTACCGCCACAGTCAGTATCCACTGCTGTAATCATATCAGGTATCACCACAATCAGTACTCACTGCTGGAGTGAAAGCAGGAACCTGCACAGTCAGTATACACTGCTGAAATCATTGCAGATACCACAACAGTCAGTATGCACTTCTGTAATCATAGAAGGTGCCACCACAGTCAGTATGCACTGCTGGAATCATAGCAGGTACCACCACAGTCAATATGCACTGCTGTAGTTAAAGAAGTTACCACCACGGTATGCACTGCTGGTATCACAGCAGGTACCACCACAGTATGCACTGCTGTAATCATAGCAGGTGCCACCACAGTCAGTACGCACTGATCCATTCATAGAAGTTAAAACCTCAGTATGCATTTGTAATCATAGCAAGTACCACTACAGTATGCCCTGCTCTTATCATCACATTTTACCACCAGATGTCCCAATAGTTTCACAGATGTCCCAATAGTTTCACAGATGTCCCAATAGGTTCACATATGTCCCAGTAGTTTCACAGATCACCCAGTAGTTTCACAGATGCCCCAATAGTTTCAGATATGTCCCATTAGTTTCACAGATGTCCCCATAGTTTTACAGATGTCCCAGAAGTTTCACAGATCACCCAGTAGTTTCACAGATGCCCCAATAGTTTCACATATGTCCCATTAGTTTCACAGATGTCCCAATAGTTTCACAGATGTCCCAATAGTTTAACAGATGTCCCAGTTGTTTCACAGATGTCTCAATAGTTTCACAGATGTCCCAATAGTTTCACAGATGTCCCAATAGGTTCACATATGTCCCAGTAGTTTTACAGATGTCCCAGTAGATTCACAGATGTCCCAATAGTTCAACAGATGTCCCAGTAGTTTAACAGATGTCCCAGTAGTATCACAGATGTCCCAGTAGCTTAACAGATGTCCCCATAGTTTCACAGATGTCCCAATAGTTTCACAGATGTCCCAGTAGTTTTACAGATATCCCAGTAGGTTAACAGATGTCCCCATAGTTTCACAGATGTACCACTAGTTTCACAGATGTCCCAATAGTTTCACAGATGTCCCAATAGTTTCGCACATTTCCCAATAGTTTCACATATGTCCCAGTAGTTTTACAGATGTCCCAATAGTTTCACATATGTCCCATTAGTTTCACAGATGTCCCCATAGTTTCACAGATGTCCCAATTGTTTCACATATGTCCCATTAGTTTCACAGATGTCCAAATAGTTTCACAGATGTCCCAATAGTTTCACAGATGTCCCAATAGGTTCACATATGTCCCATTAGTTTCACAGATGTCCCCATAGGTTCACAGATGTCCCAATAATTTCACAGATGTACCAGTAGTTTCACAGATGTCCCAATAGTTTAACAGATGTCCCAAATAGTTTCACAGATGTCCCAATAGTTTCACAAATGTCCCAGGAGTTTAACAGATGTGCCAATAGTTTAACAGATGTCCCAGTTGTTTCACAGATGTCTCAATAGTTTCACAGATGTCCCAATAGATTCACATATGTCCCAGTAGTTTTACAGATGTCCCAGTAGATTCACAGATGTCCCAATAGTTCAACAGATGTCCCAGTAGTTTAACAGATGTCCCAGTAGCTTCACAGATGTCCCAGTAGGTTAACAGATGTCCCCATAGTTTCACAGATGTCCCAATAGTTTCACATATGTCCCATTAGTTTCACAGATGTCCCCATAGTTTCACAGATGTCCCAATAATTTCACAGATGTACCAGTCGTTTCACAGATGTCCCAATAGTTTAACAGATGTCCCAAATAGTTTCACAGATGTCCCAATAGATTCACAGATGTCCCAATAGTTTCACAGATTTCCCAATAGTTTCACAGATGTCCCAATAGTTTACCAGATGTCCCAGAAGTTTTACAGATATTCCAGTAGGTTAACAGATGTCCCCATAGTTTCACAGATGTCCCAATAGTTTCAAAGATGTCCCAGTAGTTTTACAGATGTCCCGGTACTTTCACAGATGATCCCAGTAGTTTCACAGATGCCCCAATAGTTTCACATATGTCCCATTAGTTTCACAGATGTCCCAATAGTTTCACAGATGTCCCAATAGTTTCACAGATGTCCCAATAGTTTCACAGATGTCCCAATAAGTTCACATATGTCCCAGTAATTTCACAGATCACCCAGTTGTTTCAAAGATGCCACAATAGTTTCACATATGTCCCATTAGTTTCACAGATGTCCCCATAGTTTCACAGATGTCCCAATAATTTAACAGATGTACCAGTAGTTTCACAGATGTCCCAATAGTTTAACAGATGTCCCAAACAGTTTCACAGATGTCCCAATAGTTTCACAGATGTCCCAGTTGTTTCACAGATGACTCAATAGTTTCACAGATGTCCCAATAGTTTCACAGATGTCCCAATAGGTTCACATATGTCCCAGTAGTTTTACAGATGTCCCAGTAGATTCACAGATGTCCCAATAATTCAACAGATGTCCCAGCAGTTTAACAGATGTCCCAGTAGTTTCACAGATGTCCCAGTAGGTTAACAGATGTCCCCATAGTTTCACAGATGTCCCAATAGTTTCACAGATGTCCCAGTAGTTTTACAGATATCCCAGTAGGTTAACAGATGTCCCCATAGTTTCACAGATGTACCAGTAGTTTCACAGATGTCCCAATAGTTTCACAGATGTCCCAATAGTTTCACACATTTCCCAATAGTTTCACATATGTCCCAGTAGTTTTACAGATGTCCCAATAGTTTCACATATGTCCCATTAGTTTCACAGATGTCCCCATAGTTTCACAGATGTCCCAATAGTTTCACATATGTCCCATTAGTTTCACAGATGTCCCCATAGTTTCACAGATGTCCCAATAGTTTCACAGATGTCCCAATAGTTTCACAGATGTCCCAATAGGTTCACAGATGTCCCAGTAGTTTCAGAGATCACCCAGTAGTTTCACAGATGCCCCAATAGTTTCACATATGTCCCATTAGTTTCACAGATGTCCCAATAGTTTCACAGATGTCCCAATAAGTTCACATATGTCCCAGTAATTTCACAGATCACCCAGTTGTTTCAAAGATGCCCCAATAGTTTCACATATGTCCCATTAGTTTCACAGATGTCCCCATAGTTTCACAGATGTCCCAATAATTTAACAGATGTACCAGTAGTTTCACAGATGTCCCAATAGTTTAACAGATGTCCCAAACAGTTTCACAGATGTCCCAATAGTTTCACAGATGTCCCAGTTGTTTCACAGATGTCTCAATAGTTTCATAGATGTCCCAATAGTTTCACAGATGTCCCAATAGGTTCACATATGTCTCAGTAGTTTTACAGATGTCCCAGTAGATTCACAGATGTCCCAATGGTTCAACAGATGTCCCGGTAGTTTAACAGATGTCCCAGTAGTTTCACAGATGTCCCAGTAGGTTAACAGATGTCCCCATAGTTTCACAGATGTCCCAATAGTTTCACAGATGTCCCAGTAGTTTTACAGATATCCCAGTAGGTTAACAGATGTCCCCATAGTTTCACAGATGTACCAGTAGTTTCACAGATGTCCCAATAGTTTCATAGATGTCCCAATAGTTTCACACATTTCCCAATAGTTTCACATATGTCCCAGTAGTTTTACAGATGTCCCAATAGTTTCACATATGTCCCATTAGTTTCACAGATGTCCCCATAGTTTCACAGATGTCCCAATAGTTTCACATATGTCCCATTAGTTTCACAGATGTCCCCATAGTTTCACAGATGTCCCAATAGTTTCACAGATGTCCCAATAGTTTCACAGATGTCCCAATAGGTTCACAGATGTCCCAGTAGTTTCACAGATCACCCAGTAGTTTCACAGATGCCCCAATAGTTTCACATATGTCCCATTAGTTTCACAGATGTCCCCATAGTTTCACAGATGTCCCAATAGTTTCACATATGTCCCATTAGTTTCACAGATGTCCCCATAGTTTCACAGATGTCCCAATAATTTAACAGATGTACCAGTAGTTTCACAGATGTCCCAATAGTTTAACAGATGTCCCAAACAGTTTCACAGATGTCCCAATAGTTTAACAGATGTCCCAGTTGTTTCACAGATGTCTCAATAGTTTCACAGATGTCCCAATAGTTTCACAGATGTCCCAATAGGTTCACATATGTCCCAGTAGTTTTACAGATGTCCCAGTAGATTCACAGATGTCCCAATGGTTCAACAGATGTCCCAGTAGTTTAACAGATGTCCCAGTAGTTTCACAGATGTCCCAGTAGGTTAACATGTCCCCATAGTTTCACAGATGTCCCAATAGTTTAACAGATGTCCCAGTAGTTTTACAGATATCCCAGTAGGTTAACAGATGTCCCCATAGTTTCACAGATGTACCAGTAGTTTCACAGATGTCCCAATAGTTTCACAGATGTCCCAATAGTTTCACACATTTCCCAATAGTTTCACATATGTCCCAGTAGTTTTACAGATGTCCCAGTAGATTCACAGATGTCCCAATGGTTCAACAGATGTCCCAGTAGTTTAACAGATGTCCCAGTAGTTTCACAGATGTCCCAGTAGGTTAACATGTCCCCATAGTTTCACAGATGTCCCAATAGTTTAACAGATGTCCCAGTAGTTTTACAGATATCCCAGTAGGTTAACAGATGTCCCCATAGTTTCACAGATGTACCAGTAGTTTCACAGATGTCCCAATAGTTTCACAGATGTCCCAATAGTTTCACACATTTCCCAATAGTTTCACATATGTCCCAGTAGTTTTACAGATGTCCCAATAGTTTCACATATGTCCCATTAGTTTAACAGATGTCCCCATAGTTTCACAGATGTCCCAATAGTTTCACATATGTCCCATTAGTTTCACAGATGTCCCCATAGTTTCACAGATGTCCCAATAGTTTAACAGATGTCCCAGTAGTTTTACAGATATCCCAGTAGGTTAACAGATGTCCCCATAGTTTCACAGATGTACCAGTAGTTTCACAGATGTCCCAATAGTTTCACAGATGTCCCAATAGTTTCACACATTTCCCAATAGTTTCACATATGTCCCAGTAGTTTTACAGATGTCCCAATAGTTTCACATATGTCCCATTAGTTTAACAGATGTCCCAATAGTTTCACATATGTCCCATTAGTTTCACAGATGTCCCCATAGTTTCACAGATGTCCCAATAGTTTCACAGATGTCCCAATAGTTTCACAGATGTCCCAATAGTTTCACAGATGTCCCAATAATTTCACAGATGTACCAGTAGTTTCACAGATGTCCCAATAGTTTAACAGATGTCCCAAATAGTTTCACAGATGTCCCAATAGTTTCACAGATGTCCCAGGAGTTTAATAGATGTGCCAATAGTTTAACAGATGTCCCAGTTGTTTCACAGATGTCTCAATACTTTCACAGATGTCCCAATAGTTTCACAGATGTCCCAATAGTTTCACATATGTCCCAGTAGTTTTACAGATGTCCCAGTAGATTCATGGATGTCCCAATAGTTCAACAGATGTCCCAGTAGTTTAACAGATGTCCCAGTAGTTTCACAGATGTCCCAGTAGGTTAACAGATGTCCCCATGAATTTCGATTTAAAGCTTTCGTGACTGCAATGATTCATCTTCTTTGGTTCTTTGGGTAAAGTCACGTAGAATGAGAATAAAATAATAAATTGATAAAATAAAATAACACAATAATATTCTCACGACGTTTCGGCCACAACACAAGCGGCCTTCATCAGGTGAATGGAGCGAGACTGTCTGGTAGGACAGCGCTCGAGTGAGAGAGCCACGTTCAGATCACGGCTTTTTAAGCTGTGTGAGAGGAACAAAGAGCCTTGACGAAGGAATTAGCATAAAATTTAGCATTGAAATGGCTGAATGATTAGCTTGTGACTGGTCACAGAAATAGCTATGTTAAAAGTTAAAGCATACACATCCGCAGAGGCACCCATTGTTAAAAGGAATTAGCACAGAATTTAGCATTTAAATAGCTAAATTAAGGCATACACATCCGCAGAGGCACCCCTTGATAATGGGATTAGCATAGAATTTAGCATTGAAATGGCTGAGTGATTTGCTTGTAACTGCTACAGAAATAGTTACGTTGAAGTCAGAGCATACACATTCACCGAGGCACTTAGTACAAATCAAACAGGAGAATTTAGCATTGAAATAACTAGGCGAATTTAGCATTGAAATAACTGGGTGATTTGCTAGTGACTGGTCACAGAAATGACTACACATCTGAGCTATTCACAGTACTATATAGTGAACCAATAAAAACTAAAATATAAATTACCTTCATGTTATCAATAAACTCTATATTCTCCAATCAGCTAAGCTACCAACCATAAGTCGTTATATATCACAATGCTATATGGCGAAAAAATGGGTGGATTCTTACCCTCAAATTTCCGTACCACGGATAGCTACGGGCCCCGTTCAGACGGACGAGTTCGTCCATGGTCGGAACAGAGGAGGGGGAGAGAGACAGCTGCGAAGCCCTAGTATACTCCATGTTGTAAACCATACCATTAACCGTGGTGTGAGAGGTATTAAGAGGCAATGCTGGCGAAAGAGCTGCGGTCTGAAGGTCATCGTAAAATTACAATTAATTAAGAACAGAAATGATTTAACACATCTTTCCAGTGGTTACTAAGCCTGAATCCATCTTCTCGGTTGAAATTGTCTCTGTGCTTGTATATGTGAATGGCCTCATGAACGAATCTCTCATGGTAGCCAGTTCTCCACCTCTCCAGCAAAAAATCGGATCCACACACCGAAAAGATAGACGTCAACAAAGTCGTAATTAATCGCAGTAACAGTTCCATTTCTGATGGTCTGAAATCCGTTTTAGCTAAAGGTCTAAACTTTGCTGTCACACCGAGACACTTACCGGTTAATGATATCATTGCCAATGTCGACGTTGCACTCAAGGGCTTGAGTCACATCTCTGCAGACGTAGCAAGATCTGAAATCGCTGCAACCCTCAAAACGCTAAGTTGCCACCTAGCAACATCAGCAAAGACGAACGTTTTGAATTATCTCAATTAAAAAAGAGGGATGATATTGTCGTTCTCTCAGCCGACAAAGGCAATGCCACTGTCATCATGGACAAAACAGAATATAACAACAAAATTCAAGAACTACTCAACGATGGCAGCTATACAAAAATAAAAAGAGATCCCACCAACAGCCTGGTCACCAAAACGAACAAAATTATCTCTGATTCAACAGCATTAATTGATGAGAACAAACAGTTCTTGTTGAAACCCTCTGCTGCCAGACCACCAAGATTATATGGCCTTCCAAAGATACACAAAGAAGATACACCCCTTCGTCCCATTGTCTCTACTATCAGCTCTCCCACCTACAAACTGGCACGTTTTCTGGCTGATATACTGCGACCTTTCACTGGAAAAACCACCTCTGCGGTACTAAATTCTACTCACCTGGTATCGACAATCAAAGACATTTCCCTGTCCCCAAACGACCTGCTTGTCAGTTTTGATGTGGTGTCCTTGTTCACCAAAGTCCCGGTACCTGACACCATCGCTATCATTGAAGACCTGGTTCATCAAGGACTGCATACTGATGTACCCCCCCTGGTGAGACATTGCTTAACCAACACATACTTCACCTGGAATGGAACTTTCTACAAACAAACTGAGGGCACCCCAATGGGCTCCCCCCTATCTCCGGTTGTAGCCAACGTATTCATGGAAAAATTTGAAACTGACGCCATCCAGACTGCCACTCTACGCCCGACCTTATGGAAGAGGTACGTTGATGACACCTTTGTCATCTGGCCACATGGCCAGCCTGCTCTAGACCAATTCCGCGACCACATCAATTCCATACACCCAGCCATCAGATTTACCATGGAGGTCGAAAAAGATGGCAAACTACCCTTTCTGGATGTCTTAATTAAAAGGAGACATGATGGTTCAATGAGCCACTCTGTCTACAGGAAAGCTACCCATACAGATGCTTACTTGAAACCGGATTCCCACCACCATCCATCCCAGAAGAACTGCCTCATCAAGACTCTATACCATAGAGCCCAATGCATTTCCGACCAGGAACACATTACCAGTGAACTCAAGCACGTACACCAGGCTCTCAGGGCTAATGGCTACTCCGACTACACAATCCGCAAAGCCATCACTCCAGTCATGAAGAAGGATCCTCTTGTGGAGCCACTCAAAACCATCACCTTACCCTACATTGCAGGGGTCACTAAAAAGATCTCCAAAATCCTGAATAAACACAAGATCCAGGTCCGATTCAACACAGTACACAAAATCCGTGATTTAGTTCCATCTGTAAAAGATGCTCTTCCAGACATACAGTACCCGGGCGTTTACAAACTAAAGTGCCTCTGTGGTAGTAGCTACATTGGAGAAACCAAAAGACATATCTTGGACCGCATCCGCGAACATAAAGCAGACTTGAAACACGGTAAGACGAACTCCTCTGCCGTGGCAGATCACTGTTACAATTCAGTGGGCTCACATGACATTGACTTCTCCAAGACGGAGGTTCTTTGCAAACCAACTGGCTACCATGAGAGATTCGTTCATGAGGCCATTCACATATACAAGCACAGAGACAATTTCAACCGAGAAGATGGATTCAGGCTTAGTAACCACTGGAAAGATGTGTTAAATCATTTCTGTTCTTAATTAATTGTAATTTTACGATGACCTTCAGACCGCAGCTCTTTCGCCAGCATTGCCTCTTAATACCTCTCACACCACGGTTAATGGTATGGTTTACAACATGGAGTATACTAGGGCTTCGCAGCTGTCTCTCTCCCCCTCCTCTGTTCCGACCATGGACGAACTCGTCCGTCTGAACGGGGCCCGTAGCTATCCGTGGTACGGAAATTTGAGGGTAAGAATCCACCCATTTTTTCGCCATATAGCATTGTGATATATAACGACTTATGGTTGGTAGCTTAGCTGATTGGAGAATATAGAGTTTATTGATAACATGAAGGTAATTTATATTTTAGTTTTTATTGGTTCACTATATAGTACTGTGAATAGCTCAGATGTGTAGTCATTTCTGTGACCAGTCACTAGCAAATCACCCAGTTATTTCAATGCTAAATTCGCCTAGTTATTTCAATGCTAAATTCTCCTGTTTGATTTGTACTAAGTGCCTCGGTGAATGTGTATGCTCTGACTTCAACGTAACTATTTCTGTAGCAGTTACAAGCGAATCACTCAGCCATTTCAATGCTAAATTCTATGCTAATCCCATTATCAAGGGGTGCCTCTGCGGATGTGTATGCCTTAATTTAGCTATTTCAATGCTAAATTCTATGCTAATTCCTTTTAACAATGGGTGCCTCTGCGGATGTGTATGCTTTAACTTTTAACATAGCTATTTCTGTGACCAGTCACAAGGTAATCATTCAGCCATTTCAATGCAAAATTTTATGCTAATTCCTTCGTCAAGGCTCTTTGTTCCTCTCACACAGCTTAAAAAGCCGTGATCTGAACGTGGCTCTCTCACTCCAGCGCTGTCCTACCAGACAGTCTCGCTCCCTTCACCTGATGAAGGCCGCTTGTGTTGTGGCCGAAACGTCGTGAGAATATTATTGTGTTATTTTATTTTATCAATTTATTATTTTATTCTCATTCTACGTGACTTTACCGAAAGAACCAAAGAAGAGATGTCCCCATAGTTTCACAGATGTCCCAATAGTTTCACAGATGTCCCAATAGGTTCACATATGTCCCAGTAGTTTCACAGATGCCCCAATAGTTTCACATATGTCCCATTAGTTTCACAGATGTCGCCATAGTTTCACAGATGTCCCAATAATTTCACAGATGTACCAGTAGTTTCACAGATGTCCCAATAGTTTAACAGATGTCCCAAATAGTTTCACAGATGTCCCAATAGATTCACAGATGTCCCAATAGTTTCACAGATTTCCCAATAGTTTCACAGATGTCCCAATAGTTTCACAGATGTCCCAGAAGTTTTACAGATATTCCAGTAGGTTAACAGATGTCCCCATAGTTTCACAGATGTCCCAATAGTTTCAAAGATGTCCCAGTAGTTTTACAGATGTCCCGGTAGTTTCACAGATGATCCCAGTAGATTCACAGATGCCCCAATAGTTTCACATATGTCCCATTAGTTTCACAGATGTCCCCATAGTTTCACAGATGTCCCAATAGTTTCACAGATGTCCCAATAGTTTCACAGATGTCCCAATAAGTTCACATATGTCCCAGTAGTTTCACAGATCACCCAGTCGTTTCACAGATGCCCCAGAAGTTTAACAGATGTCCCAATAGTTTAACAGATGTCCCAGTTGTTTCATAGATGTCTCAATAGCTTCACAGATGTCCCAATAGTTTCACAGATGTCCCAATAGGTTCACATATGTCCCAGTAGTTTTACAGATGTCCCAGTAGATTCACAGATGTCCCAATAGTTCAACAGATGTCCCAGTAGTTTAACAGATGTCCCAGTAGTTTCACAGATGTCCCAGTAGGTTAACAGATGTCCCCATAGTTTCACAGATGTCCCAATAGTTTTACAGATGTACCAGTAGTTTTACAGATATCCCAGTAGGTTAACAGATGTCCCCATAGTTTCACAGATGTACCAGTAGTTTCACAGATGTCCCAATAGTTTCACAGATGTCCCAATAGTTTCACACATTTCCCAATAGTTTCACATATGTCCCAGTAGTTTTACAGATGTCCCAATAGTTTCACATATGTCCCATTAGTTTCACAGATGTCCCCATAGTTTCACAGATGTCCCAATAGTTTCAGACATGTCCCATTAGTTTCACAGATGTCCCCATAGTTTCACAGATGTCCCAATAGTTTCACAGATGTCCCAATAGTTTCACAGATGTCCCAATAGGTTCACATATGTCCCAGTAGTTTTACAGATGTCCCAGTAGATTCACAGATGTCCCAATAGTTCAACAGATGTCCCAGTAGTTTAACAGATGTCCCAGTAGTTTCACAGATGTCCCAGTAGGTTAACAGATGTCCCCATAGTTTCACAGATGTCCCAATAGTTTCACAGATGTCCCAATAGGTTCACATATGTCCCAGTAGTTTCACAGATGCCCCAATAGTTTCACATATGTCCCATTAGTTTCACAGATGTCCCCATAGTTTCACAGATGTCCCAATAATTTCACAGATGTACCAGTAGTTTCACAGATGTCCCAATAGTTTAACAGATGTCCCAAATAGATTCACAGATGTCCCAATAGATTCACAGATGTCCCAATAGTTTCACAGATTTCCCAATAGTTTCACAGATGTCCTAATAGTTTCACAGATGTCCCAGAAGTTTTACAGATATTCCAGTAGGTTAACAGATGTCCCCATAGTTTCACAGATGTCCCAATAGTTTCAAAGATGTCCCAGTAGTTTTACAGATGTCCCGCTAGTTTCACAGATGATCCCAGTAGTTTCACAGATGCCCCAATAGTTTCACATATGTCCCATTAGTTTCACAGATGTCCCCATAGTTTCACAGATGTCCCAATAATTTCACAGATGTCCCAATAGTTTCACAGATGTCCCAATAAGTTCACATATGTCCCAGTAGTTTCACAGATCACCCAGTCGTTTCACAGATGCCCCAATAGTTTCACATATGTCCCATTAGTTTCACAGATGTCCCCATAGTTTCACAGATGTCCCAATAATTTAACAGATGTACCAGTAGTTTCACAGATGTCCCAATAGTTTAACAGATGTCCCAAATAGTTTCACAGATGTCCCAATAGTTTCACAGATGTCCCAGAAGTTTAACAGATGTCCCAGTTGTTTCATAGATGTCTCAATAGTTTCACAGATGTCCCAATAGTTTCACAGATGTCCCAATAGGTTCACATATGTCCCAGTAGTTTTACAGATGTCCCAGTAGATTCACAGATGTCCCAATAGTTCAACAGATGTCCCATTAGTTTTACAGATGTCCCAGTAGTTTCACAGATGTCCCAGTAGGTTAACAGATGTCCCCATAGTTTCACAGATGTCCCAATAGTTTCACAGATGTCCCAGTAGTTTTACAGATATCCGAGTAGGTTAACAGATGTCCCCATAGTTTCACAGATGTCCCAATAGTTTCACAGATGTCCCAATAGTTTCACAGATGTCCCAATAGGTTCACATATGTCCCAGTAGTTTTACAGATGTCCCAGTAGATTCACAGATGTCCCAATAGTTCAACAGATGTCCCAGTAGTTTAACAGATGTCCCAGTAGTTTCACAGATGTCCCAGTAGGTTAACAGATGTCCCCATAGTTTCACAGATGTCCCAATAGTTTCACAGATGTCCCAATAGGTTCACATATGTCCCAGTAGTTTCACAGATGCCCCAATAGTTTCACATATGTCCCATTAGTTTCACAGATGTCCCCATAGTTTCACAGATGTCCCAATAATTTCACAGATGTACCAGTAGTTTCACAGATGTCCCAATAGTTTAACAGATGTCCCAAATAGATTCACAGATGTCCCAATAGATTCACAGATGTCCCAATAGTTTCACAGATTTCCCAATAGTTTCACAGATGTCCTAATAGTTTCACAGATGTCCCAGAAGTTTTACAGATATTCCAGTAGGTTAACAGATGTCCCCATAGTTTCACAGATGTCCCAATAGTTTCAAAGATGTCCCAGTAGTTTTACAGATGTCCCGCTAGTTTCACAGATGATCCCAGTAGTTTCACAGATGCCCCAATAGTTTCACATATGTCCCATTAGTTTCACAGATGTCCCCATAGTTTCACAGATGTCCCAATAATTTCACAGATGTCCCAATAGTTTCACAGATGTCCCAATAAGTTCACATATGTCCCAGTAGTTTCACAGATCACCCAGTCGTTTCACAGATGCCCCAATAGTTTCACATATGTCCCATTAGTTTCACAGATGTCCCCATAGTTTCACAGATGTCCCAATAATTTAACAGATGTACCAGTAGTTTCACAGATGTCCCAATAGTTTAACAGATGTCCCAAATAGTTTCACAGATGTCCCAATAGTTTCACAGATGTCCCAGAAGTTTAACAGATGTCCCAGTTGTTTCATAGATGTCTCAATAGTTTCACAGATGTCCCAATAGTTTCACAGATGTCCCAATAGGTTCACATATGTCCCAGTAGTTTTACAGATGTCCCAGTAGATTCACAGATGTCCCAATAGTTCAACAGATGTCCCATTAGTTTTACAGATGTCCCAGTAGTTTCACAGATGTCCCAGTAGGTTAACAGATGTCCCCATAGTTTCACAGATGTCCCAATAGTTTCACAGATGTCCCAGTAGTTTTACAGATATCCGAGTAGGTTAACAGATGTCCCCATAGTTTCACAGATGTACCAGTAGTTTCACAGATGTCCCAATAGTTTCACAGATGCCCCAATAGTTTCACACATTTCCCAATAGTTTCACATATGTCCCAGTAGTTTTACAGATGTCCCAATAGTTTCACAGATGTCCCAATAGGTTCACATATGTCCCAGTAGTTTTACAGATGTCCCAGTAGATTCACAGATGTCCCAATAGTTCAACAGATGTCCCAGTAATTTAACAGATGTCCCAGTAGTTTCACAGATGTCCCAGTAGGTTAACAGATGTCCCCATAGTTTCACAGATGTCCCAATAGTTTCACAGATGTCCCAGTAGTTTTACAGATATCCCAGTAGGTTAATAGATGTCCCCATAGTTTCACAGATGTACCAGTAGTTTCACAGATGTCCCAATAGTTTCACACATTTCCCAATAGTTTCACATATGTCCCAGTAGTTTTACAGATGTCCCAATAGTTTCACATATGTCCCATTAGTTTCACAGATGTCCCCATAGTTTCACAGATGTCCCAATAGATTCACATATGTCCCAGTAGTTTTACAGATGTCCCAGTAGATTCACAGATGTCCCAATAGTTTCACAGATGTCCCAATAGGTTCACATATGTCCCAGTAGTTTTACAGATGTCCCAGTAGATTCACAGATGTCCCAATAGTTCAACAGATGTCCCAGTAGTTTTACAGATATCCCAGTAGGTTAACAGATGTCCCCATAGTTTCACAGATGTACCAGTAGTTTCACAGATGTCCCAATAGTTTCACACATTTCCCAATAGTTTCACATATGTCCCAGTAGTTTTACAGATGTCCCAATAGGTTCACATATGTCCCAGTAGTTTCACAGATGCCCCAATAGTTACACATATGTCCCATTAGTTTCACAGATGTCCCCATATTTCACAGATGTCCCAATAATTTCACAGATGTACCAGTAGTTTCACAGATGTCCCAATAGTTTAACAGATGTCCCAAATAGTTTCACAGATGTCCCAATAGATTCACAGATGTCCCAATAGTTTCACAGATTTCCCAATAGTTTCACAGATGTCCCAATAGTTTCACAGATGTCCCAGAAGTTTTACAGATATTCCAGTAGGTTAACAGATGTCCCCATAGTTTCACAGATGTCCAAATAGTTTCAAAGATGTCCCAGTAGTTTTACAGATGTCCCGCTAGTTTCACAGATGATCCCAGTAGTTTCACAGATGCCCCAATAGTTTCACATATGTCCCATTAGTTTCACAGATGTCCCCATAGTTTCACAGATGTCCCAATAATTTCACAGATGTCCCAATAGTTTCACAGATGTCCCAATAAGTTCACATATGTCCCAGTAGTTTCACAGATCACCCAGTCGTTTCACAGATGCCCCAATAGTTTCACATATGTCCCATTAGTTTCACAGATGTCCCCATAGTTTCACAGATGTCCCAATAATTTAACAGATGTACCAGTAGTTTCACAGATGTCCCAATAGTTTAACAGATGTCCCAAATAGTTTCACAGATGTCCCAATAGTTTCACAGATGTCCCAGAAGTTTAACAGATGTCCCAATAGTTTAACAGATGTCCCAGTTGTTTAATAGATGTCTCAATAGTTTCACAGATGTCCCAATAGTTTCACAGATGTCCCAATAGGTTCACATATGTCCCAGTAGTTTTTCAGATGTCCCAGTAGATTCACAGATGTCCCAATAGTTCAACAGATGTCCCAGTAGTTTTACAGATGTCCCAGTAGTTTCACAGATGTCCCAGTAGGTTAACAGATGTCCCCATAGTTTCACAGATGTCCCAATAGTTTCACAGATGTCCCAGTAGTTTTACAGATATCCCAGTAGGTTAACAGATGTCCCCATAGTTTCACAGATGTACCAGTAGTTTCACAGATGTCCCAATAGTTTCACAGATGTCCCAATAGTTTCACACATTTCCCAATAGTTTCACATATGTCCCAGTAGTTTTACAGATGTCCCAGTAGATTCACAGATGTCCCAATAGTTCAACAGATGTCCCAGTAATTTAACAGATGTCCCAGTAGTTTCACAGATGTCCCAGTAGGTTAACAGATGTCCCCATAGTTTCACAGATGTCCCAATAGTTTCACAGATGTCCCAGTAGTTTTACAGATATCCCAGTAGGTTAACAGATGTCCCCATAGTTTCACAGATGTACTAGTAGTTTCACAGATGTCCCAATAGTTTCACACATTTCCCAATAGTTTCACATATGTCCCAGTAGTTTTAGAGATGTCCCAATAGTTTCACATATGTCCCATTAGTTTCACAGATGTCCCCATAGTTTCACAGATGTCCCAATAGATTCACATATGTCCCAGTAGTTTTACAGATGTCCCAGTAGATTCACAGATGTCCCAATAGTTTCACAGATGTCCCAATAGGTTCACATATGTCCCAGTAGTTTTACAGATGTCCCAGTAGATTCACAGATGTCCCAATAGTTCAACAGATGTCCCAGTAGTTTAACAGATGTCCCAGTAGTTTCACAGATGTCCCAGTAGGTTAACAGATGTCCCCATAGTTTCACAGATGTCCCAATAGTTTCACAGATGTCCCAGTAGTTTTACAGATATCCCAGTAGGTTAACATATGTCCCCATAGTTTCACAGATGTACCAGTAGTTTCACAGATGTCCCAATAGTTTCACACATTTCCCAATAGTTTCACATATGTCCCAGTAGTTTTACAGATGTCCCAATAGTTTCACATATGTCCCATTAGTTTCACAGATGTCCCCATAGTTTCACAGATGTCCCAATAGATTCACATATGTCCCAGTAGTTTTACAGATGTCCCAGTAGATTCACAGATGTCCCAATAGTTCAACAGATGTCCCAGTAGTTTAACAGATGTCCCAGTAGTTTCACAGATGTCCCAGTAGGTTAACAGATGTCCCCATAGTTTCACAGATGTCCGAATAGTTTCACAGATGTCCCAATAGGTTCACATATGTCCCAGTAGTTTCACAGATGCCCCAATAGTTTCACATATGTCCCATTAGTTTCACAGATGTCGCCATAGTTTCACAGATGTCCCAATAATTTCACAGATGTACCAGTAGTTTCACAGATGTCCCAATAGTTTAACAGATGTCCCAAATAGTTTCACAGATGTCCCAATAGATTCACAGATGTCCCAATAGTTTCACAGATTTCCCAATAGTTTCACAGATGTCCCAATAGTTTCACAGATGTCCCAGAAGTTTTACAGATATTCCAGTAGGTTAACAGATGTCCCCATAGTTTCACAGATGTCCCAATAGTTTCAAAGATGTCCCAGTAGTTTTACAGATGTCCCGGTAGTTTCACAGATGATCCCAGTAGTTTCACAGATGCCCCAATAGTTTCACATATGTCCCATTAGTTTCACAGATGTCCCCATAGTTTCACAGATGTCCCAATAGTTTCACAGATGTCCCAATAGTTTCACAGATGTCCCAATAAGTTCACATATGTCCCAGTAGTTTCACAGATCACCCAGTCGTTTCACAGATGCCCCAATAATTTCACATATGTCCCATTAGTTTCACAGATGTCCCCATAGTTTCACAGATGTCCCAATAATTTAACAGATGTACCAGTAGTTTCACAGATGTCCCAATACTTTAACAGATGTCCCAAATAGTTTCACAGATGTCCCAATAGTTGCACAGATGTCCCAGAAGTTTAACAGATGTCCCAATAGTTTAACAGATGTCCCAGTTGTTTAATAGATGTCTCAATAGTTTCACAGATGTCCCAATAGTTTCACAGATGTCCCAATAGGTTCACATATGTCCCAGTAGTTTTACAGATGTCCCAGTAGATTCACAGATGTCCCAGTAGTTCAACAGATGTCCCAGTAGTTTAACAGATGTCCCAGTAGTTTCACAGATGTCCCAGTAGGTTAACAGATGTCCCCATAGTTTCACAGATGTCCCAATAGTTTTACAGATGTACCAGTAGTTTTACAGATATCCCAGTAGGTTAACAGATGTCCCCATAGTTACCCAGATGTACCAGTAGTTTCACAGATGTCCCAATAGTTTCACACATTTCCCAATAGTTTCACATATGTCCCAGTAGTTTTACAGATGTCCCAATAGTTTCACATATGTCCCATTAGTTTCACAGATGTCCCCATAGTTTCACAGATGTCCCAATAGTTTCACATATGTCCCATTAGTTTCACAGATGTCCCCATAGTTTCACAGATGTCCCAATAGCTTCACAGATGTCCCAATAGTTTCACAGATGTCCCAATAGGTTCACATATGTCCCAGTAGTTTTACAGATGTCCCAGTAGATTCACAGATGTCCCAATAGTTCAACAGATGTCGCAGTAGTTTAACAGATGTCCCAGTAGTTTCACAGATGTCCCAGTAGGTTAACAGATGTCCCCATAGTTTCACAGATGTCCCAATAGTTTCAAAGATGTCCCAGTAGTTTTACAGATGTCCCGCTAGTTTCACAGATGATCCCAGTAGTTTCACAGATGCCCCAATAGTTTCACATATGTCCCCTTAGTTTCACAGATGTCCCCATAGTTTCACAGATGTCCCAATAGTTTCACAGATGTCCCAATAGTTTCACAGATCACCCAGTGGTTTCACAGATGCCCCAATAGTTTCACATATGTCCCATTAGTTTCACAGATGTCCCCATAGTTTCACAGATGTCCCAATAATTTAACAGATGTACCAGTAGTTTCACAGATGTCCCAATAGTTTAACAGATGTCCCAAATAGTTTCACAGATGTCCCAATAGGTTCACATATGTCCCAGTAGTTTTACAGATGTCCCAGTAGATTCACAGATGTCCCAATAGTTCAACAGATGTCCCCATAGTTTCACAGATGTCCCAATAGTTTAACAGATGTCCCAGTAGTTTTACAGATATCCCAGTAGGTTAACAGATGTCCCCATAGTTTCACAGATGTACCAGTAGTTTAACAGATGTCCCAATAGTTTCACAGATGTCCCAATAGTTTCACACATTTCCCAATAGTTTCACATATGTCCCAGTAGTTTTACAGATGTCCCAATAGTTTCACATATGTCCCATTAGTTTCACAGATGTCCCCATAGTTTCACAGATGTCCCAATAGTTTCACATATGTCCCATTAGTTTCACAGATGTCCCCATAGTTTCACAGATGTCCCAATAGTTTCACAGATGTCCCAATAGTTTCACAGATGTCTCAATAGGTTCACATATGTCCCAGTAGATTCACAGATCACCCGTAGTTTCACAGATGCCCCAATAGTTTCACATATGTCCCATTAGTTTCACAGATGTCCCCATAGTTTCACAGATGTCCCAATAATTTCACAGATGTCCCAAATAGTTTCACAGATGTCCCAATAGTTTCACAGATGTCCCCATAGTTTAACAGATGTCCCAAATAGTTTCACAGATGTCTCAATAGTTTCACAGATGTCCCAGGAGTTTAACAGATGTCCCAATAGTTTAACAGATGTCCCAGTAGTTTTACAGATGTCCCAGTAGATTCACAGATGTCCCAATAGTTCAACAGATGTCGCAGTAGTTTAACAGATGTCCCAGTAGTTTCACAGATGTCCCAGTAGGTTAACAGATGTCCCCATAGTTTCACAGATGTCCCAATAGTTTCAAAGATGTCCCAGTAGTTTTACAGATGTCCCGCTAGTTTCACAGATGATCCCAGTAGTTTCACAGATGCCCCAATAGTTTCACATATGTCCCCTTAGTTTCACAGATGTCCCCATAGTTTCACAGATGTCCCAATAGTTTCACAGATGTCCCAATAGTTTCACAGATCACCCAGTGGTTTCACAGATGCCCCAATAGTTTCACATATGTCCCATTAGTTTCACAGATGTCCCCATAGTTTCACAGATGTCCCAATAATTTAACAGATGTACCAGTAGTTTCACAGATGTCCCAATAGTTTAACAGATGTCCCAAATAGTTTCACAGATGTCCCAATAGGTTCACATATGTCCCAGTAGTTTTACAGATGTCCCAGTAGATTCACAGATGTCCCAATAGTTCAACAGATGTCCCCATAGTTTCACAGATGTCCCAATAGTTTAACAGATGTCCCAGTAGTTTTACAGATATCCCAGTAGGTTAACAGATGTCCCCATAGTTTCACAGATGTACCAGTAGTTTAACAGATGTCCCAATAGTTTCACAGATGTCCCAATAGTTTCACACATTTCCCAATAGTTTCACATATGTCCCAGTAGTTTTACAGATGTCCCAATAGTTTCACATATGTCCCATTAGTTTCACAGATGTCCCCATAGTTTCACAGATGTCCCAATAGTTTCACATATGTCCCATTAGTTTCACAGATGTCCCCATAGTTTCACAGATGTCCCAATAGTTTCACAGATGTCCCAATAGTTTCACAGATGTCTCAATAGGTTCACATATGTCCCAGTAGATTCACAGATCACCCGTAGTTTCACAGATGCCCCAATAGTTTCACATATGTCCCATTAGTTTCACAGATGTCCCCATAGTTTCACAGATGTCCCAATAATTTCACAGATGTCCCAAATAGTTTCACAGATGTCCCAATAGTTTCACAGATGTCCCCATAGTTTAACAGATGTCCCAAATAGTTTCACAGATGTCTCAATAGTTTCACAGATGTCCCAGGAGTTTAACAGATGTCCCAATAGTTTAACAGATGTCCCAGTTGTTTCACAGATGTCTCAATAGTTTCACAGATGTCCCAATAGTTTCACAGATGTCCCAATAGATTCACATATGTTCCAGTAGTTTTACAGATGTCCCAGTAGATTCACAGATGTCCCAATAGTTCAACAGATGTCCCAGTAGTTTAACAGATGTCCCAGTAGTTTCACAGATGTCCCAGTAGGTTAACAGATATTCCCATAGATTCACAGATGTCCCAATAGTTTCACAGATGTCCCAATAGGTTCACATATGTCCCAGTAGTTTCACAGATGCCCCAATATTTTCACATATGTCCCATTAGTTTCACAGATGTCCCCATAGTTTCACAGATGTCCCAATAATTTCACAGATGTACCAGTAGTTTCACAGATGTCCCAATAGTTTCACAGATGTCCCAATAGTTTCACAGATGTCCCAGAAGTTTTACAGATATTCCAGTAGGTTAACAGATGTCCCCATAGTTTCACAGATGTCCCAATAGTTTCAAAGATGTCCCAGTAGTTTTACAGATGTCCCAGTAGTTTCACAGATGATCCCAGTAGTTTCACAGATGCCCCAATAGTTTCACATATGTCCCATTAGTTGCACAGATGTCCCCATAGTTTCACAGATGTCCCAATAGTTTCACAGATGTCCCAATAGTTTCACAGATGTCCCAATAAGTTCACATGTCCCACTAGTGTCACAGATCACCCAGTCGTTTCACAGATGCCCCAATAGTTTCACATATGTCCCATTAGTTTCACAGATGTCCCCATAGTTTTACAGATGTCCCAGTAGTTTAACAGATGTCCCAGTAGTTTCACAGATGTCCCAGTAGGTTAACGGATGTCCCCATAGTTTCACAGATGTCCCAATAGTTTCACAGATGTCCCAGTAGTTTTACAGATATCCCAGTAGGTTAACAGATGTCCCCATAGTTTCACAGATGTACCAGTAGTTTCACAGATGTCCCAATAGTTTCACAGATGTCCCAATAGTTTCACACATTTCCCAATAGTTTCACATATGTCCCAGTAGTTTTACAGATGTCCCAATAGTTTCACATATGTCCCATTAGTTTCACAGATGTCCCCATAGTTTCACAGATGTCCCAATAGTTTCACATATGTCCCATTAGTTTCACAGATGTCCCCATAGCTTCACAGATGTCCCAATAGTTTCACAGATGTCCCAATAGTTTCACAGATGTCTCAATAGGTTCACATATGTCCCAGTAGATTCACAGATCACCCGTAGTTTCACAGATGCCCCAATAGATTCACATATATCCCATTAGTTTCACAGATGTCCCCATAGTTTCACAGATGTCCCAATAATTTCACAGATGTACCAGTAGTTTCACAGATGTCCCAATAGTTTAACAGATGCCCCAAATAGTTTCACAGATGTCCCAATAGTTTCCCAGATGTCCCAGGAGTTTAACAGATGTCCCAATAGTTCAACAGATGTCCCAGTTGTTTCACAGATGTCTCAATAGTTTCACAGATGTCCCAATAGTTTCACAGATGTCCCAGTAGTTTTACAGATGTCCCGCTAGTTTCACAGATGATCCCAGTAGTTTCACAGATGCCCCAATAGTTTCACATATGTCCCCTTAGTTTCACAGATGTCCCCATAGTTTCACAGATGTCCCAATAGTTTCACAGATGTCCCAATAGTTTCACAGATCACCCAGTCGTTTCACAGATGCCCCAATAGTTTCACATATGTCCCATTAGTTTCACAGATGTCCCCATAGTTTCACAGATGTCCCAATAATTTAACAGATGTACCAGTAGTTTCACAGATGTCCCAATAGTTTAACAGATGTCCCAAATAGTTTCACAGATGTCCCAATAGGTTCATATATGTCCCAGTAGTTTTACAGATGTCCCAGTAGATTCACAGATGTCCCAATAGTTCAACAGATGTCCCCATAGTTTCACAGATGTCCCAATAGTTTAACAGATGTCCCAGTAGTTTTACAGATATCCCAGTAGGTTAACAGATGTCCCCATAGTTTCACAGATGTACCAGTAGTTTAACAGATGTCCCAATAGTTTCACAGATGTCCCAATAGTTTCACACATTTCCCAATAGTTTAACATATGTCCCAGTAGTTTTACAGATGTCCCAATAGTTTCACATATGTCCCATTAGTTTCACAGATGTCCCCATAGTTTCACAGATGTCCCAATAATTTCACATATGTCCCATTAGTTTCACAGATGTTCCCATAGTTTCACAGATGTCCCAATAGTTTCACAGATGTCCCAATAGTTTCACAGATGTCTCAATAGGTTCACATATGTCCCAGTAGATTCACAGATCACCCGTAGTTTCACAGATGCCCCAATAGTTTCACATATGTCCCATTAGTTTCACAGATGTCCCCATAGTTTCACAGATGTCCCAATAATTTCACAGATGTCCCAAATAGTTTCACAGATGTCCCAATAGTTTCACAGATGTCCCCATAGTTTAACAGATGTCCCAAATAGTTTCACAGATGTCTCAATAGTTTCACAGATGTCCCAGGAGTTTAACAGATGTCCCAATAGTTTAACAGATGTCCCAGTTGTTTCACAGATGTCTCAATAGTTTCACAGATGTCCCAATAGTTTCACAGATGTCCCAATAGATTCACATATGTTCCAGTAGTTTTACAGATGTCCCAGTAGATTCACAGATGTCCCAATAGTTCAACAGATGTCCCAGTAGTTTAACAGATGTCCCAGTAGTTTCACAGATGTCCTAGTAGGTTAACAGATATTCCCATAGTTTCACAGATGTCCGAATAGTTTCACAGATGTCCCAATAGGTTCACATATGTCCCAGTAGTTTCACAGATGCCCCAATATTTTCACATATGTCCCATTAGTTTCACAGATGTCCCCATAGTTTCACAGATGTCCCAATAATTTCACAGATGTACCAGTAGTTTCACAGATGTCCCAATAGTTTCACAGATGTCCCAATAGTTTCACAGATGTCCCAGAAGTTTTACAGATATTCCAGTAGGTTAACAGATGTCCCCATAGTTTCACAGATGTCCCAATAGTTTCAAAGATGTCCCAGTAGTTTTACAGATGTCCCAGTGGTTTCACAGATGATCCCAGTATTTTCACCGATGCCCCAATAGTTTCACATATGTCCCATTAGTTGCACAGATGTCCCCATAGTTTCACAGATGTCCCAATAGTTTCACAGATGTCCCAATAGTTTCACAGATGTCCCAATAAGTTCACATGTCCCACTAGTGTCACAGATCACCCAGTCGTTTCACAGATGCCCCAATAGTTTCACATATGTCCCATTAGTTTCACAGATGTCCCCATAGTTTTACAGATGTCCCAGTAGTTTAACAGATGTCCCAGTAGTTTCACAGATGTCCCAGTAGGTTAACGGATGTCCCCATAGTTTCACAGATGTCCCAATAGTTTCACAGATGTCCCAGTAGTTTTACAGATATCCCAGTAGGTTAACAGATGTCCCCATAGTTTCACAGATGTACCAGTAGTTTCACAGATGTCCCAATAGTTTCACAGATGTCCCAATAGTTTCACACATTTCCCAATAGTTTCACATATGTCCCAGTAGTTTTACAGATGTCCCAATAGTTTCACATATGTCCCATTAGTTTCACAGATGTCCCCATAGTTTCACAGATGTCCCAATAGTTTCACATATGTCCCATTAGTTTCACAGATGTCCCCATAGTTTCACAGATGTCCCCATAGTTTCACAGATGTCCCAATAGTTTCACAGATGTCCCAATAGTTTCACAGATGTCTCAATAGGTTCACATATGTCCCAGTAGATTCACAGATCACCCGTAGTTTCACAGATGCCCCAATATTTTCACATATGTCCCATTAGTTTCACAGATGTTCCCATAGTTTCACAGATGTCCCAATAATTTCACAGATGTACCAGTAGTTTCACAGATGTCCCAATAGTTTAACAGATGTCCCAAATAGTTTCACAGATGTCCCAATAGTTTCCCAGATGTCCCAGGAGTTTAACAGATGTCCCAATAGTTCAACAGATGTCCCAGTTGTTTCACAGATGTCTCAATAGTTTCACAGATGTCCCAATAGTTTCACAGATGTCCCAATAGATTCACATATGTCCCAGTAGTTTTACAGATGTCCCAGTAGATTCACAGATGTCCCAATAGTTCAACAGATGTCCCAGTAGTTTAACAGATGTCCCAGTAGTTTCACAGATGTCCCAGTAGGTTAACAGATATCCCCATAGTTTCACAGATGTCCCAATAGGTTCACATATGTCCCAGTAGTTTCACAGATGCCCCAATATTTTCACATATGTCCCATTAGTTTCACAGATGTCCCCATAGTTTCACAGATGTCCCAATAATTTCACAGATGTACCAGTAGTTTCACAGATGTCCCAATAGTTTCACAGATGTCCCAATAGTTTCACAGATGTCCCAGAAGTTTTACAGATATTCCAGTAGTTTAACAGATGTCCCCATAGTTTCACAGATGTCCCAATAGTTTCAAAGATGTCCCAGTAGTTTTACAGATGTCCCAGTAGTTTCACAGATGATCCCAGTAGTTTCACAGATGCCCCAATAGTTTCACATATGTCCCATTAGTTGCACAGATGTCCCCATAGTTTCACAGATGTCCCAATAGTTTCACAGATGTCCCAATAGTTTCACAGATGTCCCAATAAGTTCACATATGTCCCACTAGTGTCACAGATCACCAAGTCGTTTCACAGATGCCCCAATAGTTTCACATATGTCCCATTAGTTTCACAGATGTCCCCATAGTTTTACAGATGTCCCAATAATTTAACAGATGTACCAGTAGTTTCACAGATGTCCCAATAGTTCAACAGATGTCCCAGTAGTTTAACAGATGTCCCAGTAGTTTCACAGATGTCCCCATAGTTTCACAGATGTCCCAATAGTTTCACAGATGTCCCAATAAGTTCACATATGTCCCAGTAGTTTCACAGATCACCCAGTCGTTTCACAGATGCCCCAATAGTTTCACATATGTCCCAATAGTTTCACAGATGTCTCAATAGTTTCACAGATGTCCCAATAGATTCACATATATCCCAGTAGTTTTACAGATGTCCCAGTAGATTCACAGATGTCCCAATAGTTCAACAGATGTCCCAGTAGTTTAACAGATGTCCCAGTAGTTTCACAGATGTCCCCATAGTTTCACAGATGTCCCAATAGTTTCACAGATGTCCCAATAGGTTCACATATGTCCCAGTAGTTTCACAGATGCCCCAATAGTTTCACGTATGTCCCATTAGTTTCACAGATGTCCCCATAGTTTCACAGATGTCCCAATAATTTCACAGATGTACCAGTAGTTTCACAAATGTCCCAATAGTTTCACAGATGTCCCAATAGTTTCACAGATGTCCCAGAAGTTTTACAGATATTCCAGTAGGTTAACAGATGTCCCCATAGTTTCACAGATGTCCCAATAGTTTCAAAGATGTCCCAGTAGTTTTACAGATGTCCCAGTAGTTTCACAGATGATCCCAGTAGTTTCACAGATGCCCCAATAGTTTCACATATGTCCCATTAGTTGCACAGATGTCCCCATAGTTTCACAGATGTCCCAATAGTTTCACAGATGTCCCAATAGTTTCACAGATGTCCCAATAAGTTCACATATGTCCCACTAGTGTCTCAGATCACCCAGTCGTTTTTACAGATGCCCCAATAGTTTCACATATGTCCCATTAGTTTCACAGATGTCCCCATAGTTTTACAGATGTCCCAATAATTTAACAGATGTACCAGTAGTTTAACAGATGTCCCAATAGTTTCACAGATGTCTCAATAGTTTCACAGATGTCCCAATAGATTCACATATGTCCCAGTAGTTTTACAGATGTCCCAGTAGATTCACAGATGTCCCAATAGTTTCACAGATGTCCCAATAGTTTCACAGATGTCCCAATAGGTTCACATATGTCCCAGTAGTTTCACAGATGCCCCAATAGTTTCACATATGTCCCATTAGTTTCACAGATGTCCCCATAGTTTCACAGATGTCCCAATAATTTCACAGATGTACCAGTAGTTTCACAGATGTCCCAATAGTTTCACAGATGTCCCAATAGTTTCACAGATGTCCCAGAAGTTTTAAAGATATTCCAGTAGGTTAACAGATGTCCCCATAGTTTCACAGATGTCCCAATAGTTTCAAAGATGTCCCAGTAGTTTTACAGATGTCCCAGTAGTTTCACAGATGATCCCAGTAGTTTCACAGATGCCCCAATAGTTTCACATATGTCCCATTAGTTGCACAGATGTCCCCATAGTTTCACAGATGTCCCAATAGTTTCACAGATGTCCCAATAGTTTCACAGATGTCCCAATAAGTTCACATATGTCCCACTAGTGTCACAGATTACCCAGTCGTTTCACAGATGCCCCAATAGTTTCACATATGTCCCATTAGTTTCACAGATGTCCCCATAGTTTTACAGATGTCCCAATAATTTAACAGATGTACCAGTAGTTTCACAGATGTCCCAATAGTTTCACATATGTCCCATTAGTTTCACAGATGTCTCCATAGCTTCACAGATGTCCCAGTAGTTTCACAGATGATCCCAGTAGTTTCACAGATGCCCCAATAGTTTCACATATGTCCCATTAGTTGCACAGATGTCCCCATAGTTTCACAGATGTCCCAATAGTTTCACAGATGTCCCAATAGTTTCACAGATGTCCCAATAAGTTCACATATGTCCCACTAGTGTCACAAATCACCCAGTCGTTTCACAGATGCCCCAATAGTTTCACATATGTCCCATTAGTTTCACAGATGTCCCCATAGTTTTACAGATGTCCCAATAATTTAACAGATGTACCAGTAGTTTCACAGATGTCCCAATAGTTTCACATATGTCCCAATAGTTCAACAGATGTCCCAGTAGTTTAACAGATGTCCCAGTAGTTTCACAGATGTCCCCATAGTTTCACAGATGTCCCAATAGTTTCACAGATGTCCCAATAGGTTCACATATGTCCCAGTAGTTTCACAGATGCCCCAATAGTTTCACATATGTCCCATTAGTTTCACAGATGTCCCCATAGTTTCACAGATGTCCCAATAATTTCACAGATGTACCAGTAGTTTCACAGATGTTCCAATAGTTTCACAGATGTCCCAATAGTTTCACAGATGTCCCAGAAGTTTTACAGATATTCCAGTAGGTTAACAGATGTCCCCATAGTTTCACAGATGTCCCAATAGTTTCAAAGATGTCCCAGTAGTTTTACAGATGTCCCAGTAGTTTCACAGATGATCCCAGTAGTTTCACAGATGCCCCAATAGTTTCACATATGTCCCATTAGTTGCACAGATGTCCCCATAGTTTCACAGATGTCCCAATAGTTTCACAGATGTCCCAATAAGTTCACATATGTCCCACTAGTGTCACAGATCACCCAGTCGTTTCACAGATGCCCCAATAGTTTCACATATGTCCCATTAGTTTCACAGATGTCCCCATAGTTTTACAGATGTCCCAATAATTTAACAGATGTACCAGTAGTTTAACAGATGTCCCAATAGTTTCACAGATGTCTCAATAGTTTCACAGATGTCCCAATAGATTCACATATGTCCCAGTAGTTTTACAGATGTCCCAGTAGATTCACAGATGTCCCAATAGTTCAACAGATGTCCCAGTAGTTTAACAGATGTCCCAGTAGTTTCACAGATGTCCCCATAGTTTCACAGATGTCCCAATAGTTTCACAGATGTCCCAATAGGTTCACATATGTCCCAGTAGTTTCACAGATGCCCCAATAGTTTCACATATGTCCCATTAGTTTCACAGATGTCCCCATAGTTTCACAGATGTCCCAATAATTTCACAGATGTACCAGTAGTTTCACAGATGTCCCAATAGTTTGACAGATGTCCCAATAGTTTCACAGATGTCCCAGAAGTTTTACAGATATTCCAGTAGGTTAACAGATGTCCCCATAGTTTCACAGATGTCCCAATAGTTTCAAAGATGTCCCAGTAGTTTTACAGATGTCCCAGTAGTTTCACAGATGATCCCAGTAGTTTCACAGATGCCCCAATAGTTTCACATATGTCCCATTAGTTGCACAGATGTCCCCATAGTTTCACAGATGTCCCAATAGTTTCACAGATGTCCCAATAGTTTCACAGATGTCCCAATAAGTTCACATATGTCCCACTAGTGTCACAGATCACCCAGTCGTTTCACAGATGCCCCAATAGTTTCACATATGTCCCATTAGTTTCACAGATGTCCCCATAGTTTTACAGATGTCCCAATAATTTAACATGTACCAGTAGTTTCACAGATGTCCCAATAGTTTCACATATGTCCCATTAGTTTCACAGATGTCCCCATAGCTTCACAGATGTCCCAATAGTTTCACAGATGTCCCAATAAGTTCACATATGTCCCAGTAGTTTCACAGATCACCCAGTCGTTTCACAGATGCCCCAATAGTTTCACATATGTCCCATTAGTTTCACAGATGTCCCCATAGTATCACAGATGTCCCAATAATTTCACAGATGTACCAGTAGTTTCACAGATGTCCCAATAGTTTCACAGATGTCCCAATAGTTTCACAGATGTCCCAGGAGTTTTACAGATATTCCAGTAGGTTAACAGATGTCCCCATAGTTTCACAGATGTCCGAATAGTTTCAAAGATGTCCCAGTAGTTTTACAGATGTCCCAGTAGTTTCACAGATGATCCCAGTAGTTTCACAGATGCCCCAATAGTTTCACATATGTCCCATTAGTTGCACAGATGTCCCCATAGTTTCACAGATGTCCCAATAGTTTCACAGATGTCCCAATAGTTTCACAGATGTCCCAATAAGTTCACATATGTCCCACTAGTGTCACAGATCACCCAGTCGTTTCACAGATGCCCCAATAGTTTCACATATGTCCCATTAGTTTCACAGATGTCCCCATAGTTTTACAGATGTCCCAATAATTTAACAGATGTACCAGTAGTTTCACAGATGTCCCAATATTTTCAAATATGTCCCATTAGTTTCACAGATGTCCCCATAGTTTCACAGATGTCCCAATAGTTTCACAGATGTCCCAATAGTCTCACAGATGTCCCAATAAGTTCACATATGTCCCAGTAGTTTCACAGATCACCAAGTCGTTTCACAGATGCCCCAATAGTTTCGCATATGTCCCATTAGTTTCACAGATGTCCCCATAGTTTCACAGATGTCCCAATAATTTAACAGATGTATCAGTAGTTTCACAGATGTCCCAATAGTTTAACAGATGTCCCAAATAGTTTCACAGATGTCCCAATAGTTTCACAGATTTCCCAGTTGTTTCACAGATGTCTCAATAGTTTCACAGATGTCCCAATAGTTTCACAGATGTCCCAATAGATTCACATATGTCCCAGTAGTTTTACAGATGTCCCAGTAGATTCACAGATGTCCCAATAGTTCAACAGATGTCCCAGTAGTTTAACAGATGTCCTTGTAGTTTCACAGATGTCCCAGTAGGTTAACAGATGTCCCCATAGTTTCACAGATGTCCCAAAAGTTTCACAGATGTCCCAATAGGTTCACATATGTCCCAGTAGTTTCACAGATGCCCCAATAGTTTCACATATGTCCCATTAGTTTCACAGATGTCCCCATAGTTTCACAGATGTCCCAATAATTTCACAGATGTACCAGTAGTTTCACAGATGTCCCAATAGTTTAACAGATGTCCCAAATAGTTTCACAGATGTCCCAATAGATTCACAGATGTCCCAATAGTTTCACAGATTTCCCAATAGTTTCACAGATGTCCCAATAGTTTCACAGATGTCCCAGAAGTTTTATAGATATTCCAGTAGGTTAATAGATGTCCCCATAGTTTCACAGATTTCCCAATAGTTTCACAGATGTCCCAGTAGTTTCACAGATGCCCCAATAGTTTCACATATGTCCCATTAGTTGCACAGATGTCCCCATAGTTTCACAGATGTCCCAATAGTTTCACAGATGTCCCAATAGTTTCACAGATGTCCCAATAAGTTCACATATGTCCCACTAGTGTCACAGATCACCCAGTCGTTTCACAGATGCCCCAATAGTTTCACATATGTCCCATTAGTTTCACAGATGTCCCCATAGTTTTACAGATGTCCCAATAATTTAACAGATGTACCAGTAGTTTCACAGATGTCCCAATAGTTTCACATATGTCCCATTAGTTTCACAGATGTCCCCATAGCTTCACAGATGTCCCAGTAGTTTCACAGATGATCCCAGTAGTTTCACAGATGCCCCAATAGTTTCACATATGTCCCATTAGTTGCACAGATGTCCCCATAGTTTCACAGATGTCCCAATAGTTTCACAGATGTCCCAATAGTTTCACAGATGTCCCAATAAGTTCACATATGTCCCACTAGTGTCACAGATCACCCAGTCGTTTCACAGATGCCCCAATAGTTTCACATATGTCCCATTAGTTTCACAGATGTCCCCATAGTTTCACAGATGTCCCAATAATTTCACAGATGTACCAGTAGTTTCACAGATGTCCCAATAGTTTAACAGATGTCCCAAATAGTTTCACAGATGTCCCAATAGATTCACAGATGTCCCAATAGTTTCACAGATTTCCCAATAGTTTCACAGATGTCCCAATAGTTTCACAGATGTCCCAGAAGTTTTATAGATATTCCAGTAGGTTAATAGATGTCCCCATAGTTTCACAGATTTCCCAATAGTTTCACAGATGTCCCAGTAGTTTCACAGATGCCCCAATAGTTTCACATATGTCCCATTAGTTGCACAGATGTCCCCATAGTTTCACAGATGTCCCAATAGTTTCACAGATGTCCCAATAGTTTCACAGATGTCCCAATAAGTTCACATATGTCCCACTAGTGTCACAGATCACCCAGTCGTTTCACAGATGCCCCAATAGTTTCACATATGTCCCATTAGTTTCACAGATGTCCCCATAGTTTTACAGATGTCCCAATAATTTAACAGATGTACCAGTAGTTTCACAGATGTCCCAATAGTTTCACATATGTCCCATTAGTTTCACAGATGTCCCCATAGCTTCACAGATGTCCCAGTAGTTTCACAGATGATCCCAGTAGTTTCACAGATGCCCCAATAGTTTCACATATGTCCCATTAGTTGCACAGATGTCCCCATAGTTTCACAGATGTCCCAATAGTTTCACAGATGTCCCAATAGTTTCACAGATGTCCCAATAAGTTCACATATGTCCCACTAGTGTCACAGATCACCCAGTCGTTTCACAGATGCCCCAATAGTTTCACATATGTCCCATTAGTTTCACAGATGTCCCCATAGTTTTACAGATGTCCCAATAATATAACAGATGTACCAGTAGTTTCACAGATGTCCCAATAGTTTCACATATGTCCCAATAGTTCAACAGATGTCCCAGTAGTTTAACAGATGTCCCAGTAGTTTCACAGATGTCCCCATAGATTCACAGATGTCCCAATAGTTTCACAGATGTCCCAATAGGTTCACATATGTCCCAGTAGTTTCACAGATGCCCCAATAGTTTCACATATGTCCCATTAGTTTCACAGATGTCCCCATAGTTTCACAGATGTCCCAATAATTTCACAGATGTACCAGTAGTTTCACAGATGTCCCAATAGTTTCACAGATGTCCCAATAGTTTCACAGATGTCCCAGAAGTTTTACAGATATTCCAGTAGGTTAACAGATGTCCCCATAGTTTCACAGATGTCCCAATAGTTTCAAAGATGTCCCAGTAGTTTTACAGATGTCCCAGTAGTTTCACAGATGATCCCAGTAGTTTCACAGATGCCCCAATAGTTTCACATATGTCCCATTAGTTGCACAGATGTCCCCATAGTTTCACAGATGTCCCAATAGTTTCACAGATGTCCCAATAAGTTCACATATGTCCCACTAGTGTCACAGATCACCCAGTCGTTTCACAGATGCCCCAATAGTTTCACATATGTCCCATTAGTTTCACAGATGTCCCCATAGTTTTACAGATGTCCCAATAATTTAACAGATGTACCAGTAGTTTAACAGATGTCCCAATAGTTTCACAGATGTCTCAATAGTTTCACAGATGTCCCAATAGATTCACATATGTCCCAGTAGTTTTACAGATGTCCCAGTAGATTCACAGATGTCCCAATAGTTCAACAGATGTCCCAGTAGTTTAACAGATGTCCCAATAATTTAACAGATGTCCCCATAGTTTCACAGATGTCCCAATAGTTTCACATATGTCCCATTAGTTTCACAGATGTCCCAATAGTTTCACATATGTCCCATTAGTTTCACAGATGTCCCCATAGCTTCACAGATGTCCCAGTAGTTTCACAGATGATCCCAGTAGTTTCACAGATGCCCCAATAGTTTCACATATGTCCCATTAGTTGCACAGATGTCCCCATAGTTTCACAGATGTCCCAATAGTTTCACAGATGTCCCAATAGTTTCACAGATGTCCCAATAAGTTCACATATGTCCCACTAGTGTCACAGATCACCCAGTCGTTTCACAGATGCCCCAATAGTTTCACATATGTCCCATTAGTTTCACATATGTCCCCATAGTTTTACAGATGTCCCAATAATATAACAGATGTACCAGTAGTTTCACAGATGTCCCAATAGTTTCACATATGTCCCAATAGTTCAACAGATGTCCCAGTAGTTTAACAGATGTCCCAGTAGTTTCACAGATGTCCCCATAGATTCACAGATGTCCCAATAGTTTCACAAATGTCCCAATAGGTTCACATATGTCCCAGTAGTTTCACAGATGCCCCAATAGTTTCACATATGTCCCATTAGTTTCACAGATGTCCCCATAGTTTCACAGATGTCCCAATAATTTCACAGATGTACCAGTAGTTTCACAGATGTCCCAATAGTTTCACAGATGTCCCAATAGTTTCACAGATGTCCCAGAAGTTTTACAGATATTCCAGTAGGTTAACAGATGTCCCCATAGTTTCACAGATGTCCCAATAGTTTCAAAGATGTCCCAGTAGTTTTACAGATGTCCCAGTAGTTTCACAGATGATCCCAGTAGTTTCACAGATGCCCCAATAGTTTCACATATGTCCCATTAGTTGCACAGATGTCCCCATAGTTTCACAGATGTCCCAATAGTTTCACAGATGTCCCAATAAGTTCACTTATGTCCCACTAGTGTCACAGATCACCCAGTCGTTTCACAGATGCCCCAATAGTTTCACATATGTCCCATTAGTTGCACAGATGTCCCCATAGTTTCACAGATGTCCCCATAGTTTTACAGATGTCCCAATAATTTAACAGATGTACCAGTAGTTTAACAGATGTCCCAATAGTTTCACAGATGTCTCAATAGTTTCACAGATGTCCCAATAGATTCACATATGTCCCAGTAGTTTTACAGATGTCCCAGTAGATTCACAGATGTCCCAATAGTTCAACAGATGTCCCAGTAGTTTAACAGATGTCCCAGTAGTTTCACAGATGTCCCCATAGTTTCACAGATGTCCCAATAGTTTCACAGATGTCCCAATAGGTTCACATATGTCCCAGTAGTTTCACAGATGCCCCAATAGTTTCACATATGTCCCATTAGTTTCACAGATGTCCCCATAGTTTCACAGATGTCCCAATAATTTCACAGATGTACCAGTAGTTTCACAGATGTCCCAATAGTTTCACAGATGTCCCAATAGTTTCACAGATGTCCCAGAAGTTTTACAGATATTCCAGTAGGTTAACAGATGTCCCCATAGTTTCACAGATGTCCCAATAGTTTCAAAGATGTCCCAGTAGTTTTACAGATGTCCCAGTAGTTTCACAGATGATCCCAGTAGTTTCACAGATGCCCCAATAGTTTCACATATGTCCCATTAGTTGCACAGATGTCCCCATAGTTTCACAGATGTCCCAATAGTTTCACAGATGTCCCAATAGTTTCACAGATATCCCAATAAGTTCACATATGTCCCACTAGTGTCACAGATCACCCAGTCGTTTCACAGATGCCCCAATAGTTTCACATATGTCCCATTAGTTTCACAGATGTCCCCATAGTTTTACAGATGTCCCAATAATTTAACATGTACCAGTAGTTTCACAGATGTCCCAATAGTTTCACATATGTCCCATTAGTTTCACAGATGTCCCCATAGCTTCACAGATGTCCCAATAGTTTCACAGATGTCCCAATAGTTTCACAGATGTCCCAATAAGTTCACATATGTCCCAGTAGTTTCACAGATCACCCAGTCGTTTCACAGATGCCCCAATAGTTTCACATATGTCCCATTAGTTTCACAGATGTCCCCATAGTATCACAGATGTCCCAATAATTTCACAGATGTACCAGTAGTTTCACAGATGTCCCAATAGTTTCACAGATGTCCCAATAGTTTCACAGATGTCCCAGGAGTTTTACAGATATTCCAGTAGGTTAACAGATGTCCCCATAGTTTCACAGATGTCCCAATAGTTTCAAAGATGTCCCAGTAGTTTTACAGATGTCCCAGTAGTTTCACAGATGATCCCAGTAGTTTCACAGATGCCCCAATAGTTTCACATATGTCCCATTAGTTGCACAGATGTCCCCATAGTTTCACAGATGTCCCAATAGTTTCACAGATGTCCCAATAGTTTCACAGATGTCCCAATAAGTTCACATATGTCCCACTAGTGTCACAGATCACCCAGTCGTTTCACAGATGCCCCAATAGTTTCACATATGTCCCATTAGTTTCACAGATGTCCCCATAGTTTTACAGATGTCCCAATAATTTAACAGATGTACCAGTAGTTTCACAGATGTCCCAATATTTTCAAATATGTCCCATTAGTTTCACAGATGTCCCCATAGTTTCACAGATGTCCCAATAGTTTCACAGATGTCCCAATAGTCTCACAGATGTCCCAATAAGTTCACATATGTCCCAGTAGTTTCACAGATCACCAAGTCGTTTCACAGATGCCCCAATAGTTTCGCATATGTCCCATTAGTTTCACAGATGTCCCCATAGTTTCACAGATGTCCCAATAATTTAACAGATGTATCAGTAGTTTCACAGATGTCCCAATAGTTTAACAGATGTCCCAAATAGTTTCACAGATGTCCCAATAGTTTCACAGATTTCCCAGTTGTTTCACAGATGTCTCAATAGTTTCACAGATGTCCCAATAGTTTCACAGATGTCCCAATAGATTCACATATGTCCCAGTAGTTTTACAGATGTCCCAGTAGATTCACAGATGTCCCAATAGTTCAACAGATGTCCCAGTAGTTTAACAGATGTCCCAGTAGTTTCACAGATGTCCCAGTAGGTTAACAGATGTCCCCATAGTTTCACAGATGTCCCAAAAGTTTCACAGATGTCCCAATAGGTTCACATATGTCCCAGTAGTTTCACAGATGCCCCAATAGTTTCACATATGACCCATTAGTTTCACAGATGTCCCCATAGTTTCACAGATGTCCCAATAATTTCACAGATGTACCAGTAGTTTCACAGATGTCCCAATAGTTTAACAGATGTCCCAAATAGTTTCACAGATGTCCCAATAGATTCACAGATGTCCCAATAGTTTCACAGATTTCCCAATAGTTTCACAGATGTCCCAATAGTTTCACAGATGTCCCAGAAGTTTTATAGATATTCCAGTAGGTTAATAGATGTCCCCATAGTTTCACAGATGTTCCAATAGTTTCAAAGATGTCCCAGTAGTTTTACAGATGTCCCGCTAGTTTCACAGATGATCCCAGTAGTTTCACAGATGCCCCAATAGTTTCACATATGTCCCATTAGTTTCACAGATGTCCCCATAGTTTCACCGATGTCCCAATAGTTTCACAGATGTCCCAATAGTTTCACAGATGTCCCAATAAGTTCACATATGTCCCAGTAGTTTCACAGATCACCCAGTCGTTTCACAGATGCCCCAATAGTTTCACATATGTCTCATTAGTTTCACAGATGTCCCCATAGATTCACAGATGTCCCAATAATTTAACAGATGTACCAGTAGTTTCACAGATGTCCCAATACTTTAACAGATGTCCCAAATAGTTTCACAGATGTCCCAATAGTTTCACAGATGTCCCAGAAGTTTAACAGATGTCCCAATAGTTTCACAGATGTCCCAATAGTTTCAAAGATGTCCCAGTAGTTTTACAGATGTCCCAGTAGTTTCACATATGTCCCAGTAGTTTCACAGATGCCCCAATATTTTCACATATGTCCCATTAGTTTCTCAGATGTCCCCATAGTTTCACAGATGTCCCAATAATTTCACAGATGTACCAGTAGTTTCACAGATGTCCCAATAGTTTCACAGATGTCCCAATAGATTCACATATGTCCCAGTAGTTTTACAGATGTCCCAGTAGATTCACAGATGTCCCAATAGTTCAACAGATGTCCCAGTAGTTTAACATATGTCCCAGTAGTTTCACAGATGTCCCAGTAGGTTAACAGATGTCCCCATAGTTTCACAGATGTCCCAAAAGTTTCACAGATGTCCCAATAGGTTCACATATGTCCCAGTAGTTTCACAGATGCCCCAATAGTTTCACATATGTCCCATTAGTTTCACAGATGTCCCCATAGTTTCACAGATGTCCCAATAATTTCACAGATGTACCAGTAGTTTCACAGATGTCCCAATAGTTTCACAGATGTCCCAATAGTTTCACAGATGTCCCAGAAGTTTTACAGATATTCCAGTAGGTTAACAGATGTCCCCATAGTTTCACAGATGTCCCAATAGTTTCAAAGATGTCCCAGTAGTTTTACAGATGTCCCAGTAGTTTCACAGATGATCCCAGTAGTTTCACAGATGCCCCAATAGTTTCACATATGTCCCATTAGTTGCACAGATGTTCCCATAGTTTCACAGATGTCCCAATAGTTTCACAGATGTCCCAATAGTTTCACAGATGTCCCAATAAGTTCATATATGTCCCACTAGTGTCACAGATCACCCAGTCGTTTCACAGATGCCCCAATAGTTTCACATATGTCCCATTAGTTTCACAGATGTCCCCATAGTTTTACAGATGTCCCAATAATTTAACATGTACCAGTAGTTTCACAGATGTCCCAATAGTTTCACATATGTCCCATTAGTTTCACAGATGTCCCCATAGCTTCACAGATGTCCCAATAGTTTCACAGATGTCCCAATAGTTTCACAGATGTCCCAATAAGTTCACATATGTCCCAGTAGTTTCACAGATCACCCAGTCGTTTCACAGATGCCCCAATAGTTTCACATATGTCCCATTAGTTTCACAGATGTCCCCATAGTATCACAGATGTCCCAATAATTTCACAGATGTACCAGTAGTTTCACAGATGTCCCAATAGTTTCACAGATGTCCCAATAGTTTCACAGATGTCCCAGGAGTTTTACAGATATTCCAGTAGGTTAACAGATGTCCCCATAGTTTCACAGATGTCCCAATAGTTTCAAAGATGTACCAGTAGTTTTACAGATGTCCCAGTAGTTTCACAGATGATCCCAGTAGTTTCACAGATGCCCCAATAGTTTCACATATGTCCCATTAGTTGCACAGATGTCCCCATAGTTTCACAGATGTCCCAATAGTTTCACAGATGTCTCAATAGTTTCACAGATGTCCCAATAAGTTCACATATGTCCCACTAGTGTCACAGATCACCCAGTCGTTTCACAGATGCCCCAATAGTTTCACATATGTCCCATTAGTTTCACAGATGTTCCCATAGTTTTACAGATGTCCCAATAATTTAACAGATGTACCAGTAGTTTCACAGATGTCCCAATATTTTCAAATATGTCCCATTAGTTTCACAGATGTCCCTATAGTTTCACAGATGTCCCAATAGTTTCACAGATGTCCCAATAGTCTCACAGATGTCCCAATAAGTTCACATATGTCCCAGTAGTTTCACAGATCACCAAGTCGTTTCACAGATGCCCCAATAGTTTCGCATATGTCCCATTAGTTTCACAGATGTCCCCATAGTTTCACAGATGTCCCAATAATTTAACAGATGTATCAGTAGTTTCACAGATGTCCCAATAGTTTAACAGATGTCCCAAATAGTTTCACAGATGTCCCAATAGTTTCACAGATTTCCCAGTTGTTTCACAGATGTCTCAATAGTTTCACAGATGTCCCAATAGTTTCACAGATGTCCCAATAGATTCACATATGTCCCAGTAGTTTTACAGATGTCCCAGTAGATTCACAGATGTCCCAATAGTTCAACAGATGTCCCAGTAGTTTAACAGATGTCCCAGTAGTTTCACAGATGTCCCAGTAGGTTAACAGATGTCCCCATAGTTTCACAGATGTCCCAAAAGTTTCACAGATGTCCCAATAGGTTCACATATGTCCCAGTAGTTTCACAGATGCCCCAATAGTTTCACATATGTCCCATTAGTTTCACAGATGTCCCCATAGTTTCACAGATGTCCCAATAATTTCACAGATGTACCAGTAGTTTCACAGATGTCCCAATAGTTTAACAGATGTCCCAAATAGTTTCACAGATGTCCCAATAGATTCACAGATGTCCCAATAGTTTCACAGATTTCCCAATAGTTTCACAGAGGTCCCAATAGTTTCACAGATGTCCCAGAAGTTTTATAGATATTCCAGTAGGTTAATAGATGTCCCCATAGTTTCACAGATGTTCCAATAGTTTCAAAGATGTCCCAGTAGTTTTACAGATGTCCCGCTAGTTTCACAGATGATCCCAGTAGTTTCACAGATGCCCCAATAGTTTCACATATGTCCCATTAGTTTCACAGATGTCCCCATAGTTTCACCGATGTCCCAATAGTTTCACAGATGTCCCAATAGTTTCACAGATGTCCCAATAATTTCACATATGTCCCAGTAGTTTCACAGATCACCCAGTCGTTTCACAGATGCCCCAATAGTTTCACATATGTCCCATTAGTTTCACAGATGTCCCCATAGTTTCACAGATGTCCCAATAATTTAACAGATGTACCAGTAGTTTCACAGATGTCCCAATACTTTAACAGATGTCCCAAATAGTTTCACAGATGTCCCAATAGTTTCACAGATGTCCCAGAAGATTAACAGATGTCCCAATAGTTTCACAGATGTCCCAATAGTTTCAAAGATGTCCCAGTAGTTTTACAGATGTCCCAGTAGTTTCACATATGTCCCAGTAGTTTCACAGATGCCCCAATATTTTCACATATGTCCCATTAGTTTCACAGATGTCCCCATAGTTTCACAGATGTCCCAATAATTTCACAGATGTCCCAATAGTTTCAAAGATGTCCCAGTAGTTTTACAGATGTCCCAGTAGTTTCACAGATGATCCCAGTAGTTTCACAGATGCCCCAATAGTTTCACATATGTCCCATTAGTTGCACAGATGTCCCCATAGTTTCACAGATGTCCCAATAGTTTCACAGATGTCACAATAGTTTCACAGATGTCCCAATAAGTTCACATATGTCCCACTAGTGTCACAGATCACCCAGTCGTTTCACAGATGCCCCAATAGTTTCACATATGTCCCATTAGTTTCACAGATGTCCCCATAGTTTTACAGATGTCCCAATAATTTAACAGATGTACCAGTAGTTTCACAGATGTCCCAATATTTTCAAATATGTCCCATTAGTTTCACAGATGTCCCCATAGTTTCACAGATGTCCCAATAGTTTCACAGATGTCCCAATAGTCTCACAGATGTCCCAATAAGTTCACATATGTCCCAGTAGTTTCACAGATCACCAAGTCGTTTCACAGATGCCCCAATAGTTTCGCATATGTCCCATTAGTTTCACAGATGTCCCCATAGTTTCACAGATGTCCCAATAATTTAACAGATGTATCAGTAGTTTCACAGATGTCCCAATAGTTTAACAGATGTCCCAAATAGTTTCACAGATGTCCCAATAGTTTCACAGATTTCCCAGTTGTTTCACAGATGTCTCAATAGTTTCACAGATGTCCCAATAGTTTCACAGATGTCCCAATAGATTCACATATGTCCCAGTAGTTTTACAGATGTCCCAGTAGTTTCACATATGTCCCAGTAGTTTCACAGATGCCCCAATATTTTCACATATGTCCCATTAGTTTCACAGATGTCCCCATAGTTTCACAGATGTCCCAATAATTTCACAGATGTCCCAATAGTTTCAAAGATGTCCCAGTAGTTTTACAGATGTCCCAGTAGTTTCACAGATGATCCCAGTAGTTTCACAGATGCCCCAATAGTTTCACATATGTCCCATTAGTTGCACAGATGTCCCCATAGTTTCACAGATGTCCCAATAGTTTCACAGATGTCACAATAGTTTCACAGATGTCCCAATAAGTTCACATATGTCCCACTAGTGTCACAGATCACCCAGTCGTTTCACAGATGCCCCAATAGTTTCACATATGTCCCATTAGTTTCACAGATGTCCCCATAGTTTTACAGATGTCCCAATAATTTAACAGATGTACCAGTAGTTTCACAGATGTCCCAATATTTTCAAATATGTCCCATTAGTTTCACAGATGTCCCCATAGTTTCACAGATGTCCCAATAGTTTCACAGATGTCCCAATAGTCTCACAGATGTCCCAATAAGTTCACATATGTCCCAGTAGTTTCACAGATCACCAAGTCGTTTCACAGATGCCCCAATAGTTTCGCATATGTCCCATTAGTTTCACAGATGTCCCCATAGTTTCACAGATGTCCCAATAATTTAACAGATGTATCAGTAGTTTCACAGATGTCCCAATAGTTTAACAGATGTCCCAAATAGTTTCACAGATGTCCCAATAGTTTCACAGATTTCCCAGTTGTTTCACAGATGTCTCAATAGTTTCACAGATGTCCCAATAGTTTCACAGATGTCCCAATAGATTCACATATGTCCCAGTAGTTTTACAGATGTCCCAGTAGATTCACAGATGTCCCAATAGTTCAACAGATGTCCCAGTAGTTTAACAGATGTCCCAGTAGTTTCACAGATGTCCCAGTAGGTTAACAGATGTCCCCATAGTTTCACAGATGTCCCAAAAGTTTCACAGATGTCCCAATAGGTTCACATATGTCCCAGTAGTTTCACAGATGCCCCAATAGTTTCACATATGTCCCATTAGTTTCACAGATGTCCCCATAGTTTCACAGATGTCCCAATAATTTCACAGATGTACCAGTAGTTTCACAGATGTCCCAATAGTTTAACAGATGTCCCAAATAGTTTCACAGATGTCCCAATAGATTCACAGATGTCCCAATAGTTTCACAGATTTCCCAATAGTTTCACAGATGTCCCAATAGTTTCACAGATGTCCCAGAAGTTTTATAGATATTCCAGTAGGTTAATAGATGTCCCCATAGTTTCACAGATGTTCCAATAGTTTCAAAGATGTCCCAGTAGTTTTACAGATGTCCCGCTAGTTTCACAGATGATCCCAGTAGTTTCACAGATGCCCCAATAGTTTCACATATGTCCCATTAGTTTCACAGATGTCCCCATAGTTTCACCGATGTCCCAATAGTTTCACAGATGTCCCAATAGTTTCACAGATGTCCCAATAATTTCACATATGTCCCAGTAGTTTCACAGATCACCCAGTCGTTTCACAGATGCCCCAATAGTTTCACATATGTCCCATTAGTTTCACAGATGTCCCCATAGTTTCACAGATGTCCCAATAATTTAACAGATGTACCAGTAGTTTCACAGATGTCCCAATACTTTAACAGATGTCCCAAATAGTTTCACAGATGTCCCAATAGTTTCACAGATGTCCCAGAAGATTAACAGATGTCCCAATAGTTTCACAGATGTCCCAATAGTTTCAAAGATGTCCCAGTAGTTTTACAGATGTCCCAGTAGTTTCACATATGTCCCAGTAGTTTCACAGATGCCCCAATATTTTCACATATGTCCCATTAGTTTCACAGATGTCCCCATAGTTTCACAGATGTCCCAATAATTTCACAGATGTACCAGTAGTTTCACAGATGTCCCAATAGTTTCACAGATGTCCCAATAGATTCACATATGTCCCAGTAGTTTTACAGATGTCCCAGTAGATTCACAGATGTCCCAATAGTTCAACAGATGTCCCAGTAGTTTAACATATGTCCCAGTAGTTTCACAGATGTCCCAGTAGGTTAACAGATGTCCCCATAGTTTCACAGATGTCCCAAAAGTTTCACAGATGTCCCAATAGGTTCACATATGTCCCAGTAGTTTCACAGATGCCGCAATAGTTTCACATATGTCCCATTAGTTTCACAGATGTCCCCATAGTTTCACAGATGTCCCAATAATTTCACAGATGTACCAGTAGTTTCACAGATGTCCCAATAGTTTCACAGATGTCCCAATAGTTTCACAGATGTCCCAGAAGTTTTACAGATATTCCAGTAGGTTAACAGATGTCCCCATAGTTTCACAGATGTCCAAATAGTTTCAAAGATGTCCCAGTAGTTTTACAGATGTCCCAGTAGTTTCACAGATGATCCCAGTAGTTTCACAGATGCCCCAATAGTTTCACATATGTCCCATTAGTTGCACAGATGTTCCCATAGTTTCACAGATGTCCCAATAGTTTCACAGATGTCCCAATAGTTTCACAGATGTCCCAATAAGTTCACATATGTCCCACTAGTGTCACAGATCACCCAGTCGTTTCACAGATGCCCCAATAGTTTCACATATGTCCCATTAGTTTCACAGATGTCCCCATAGTTTTACAGATGTCCCAATAATTTAACATGTACCAGTAGTTTCACAGATGTTCCAATAGTTTCACATATGTCCCATTAGTTTCACAGATGTCCCCATAGCTTCACAGATGTCCCAATAGTTTCACAGATGTCCCAATAGTTTCACAGATGTCCCAATAAGTTCACATATGTCCCAGTAGTTTCACAGATCACCCAGTCGTTTCACAGATGCCCCAATAGTTTCACATATGTCCCATTAGTTTCACAGATGTCCCCATAGTATCACAGATGTCCCAATAATTTCACAGATGTACCAGTAGTTTCACAGATGTCCCAATAGTTTCACAGATGTCCCAATAGTTTCACAGATGTCCCAGGAGTTTTACAGATATACCAGTAGGTTAACAGATGTCCCCATAGTTTCACAGATGTCCCAATAGTTTCAAAGATGTCCCAGTAGTTTTACAGATGTCCCAGTAGTTTCACAGATGATCCCAGTAGTTTCACAGATGCCCCAATAGTTTCACATATGTCCCATTAGTTGCACAGATGTCCCCATAGTTTCACAGATGTCCCAATAGTTTCACAGATGTCCCAATAGATTCACAGATGTCCCAATAAGTTCACATATGTCCCACTAGTGTCACAGATCACCCAGTCGTTTCACAGATGCCCCAATAGTTTCACATATGTCCCATTAGTTTCACAGATGTCCCCATAGTTTTACAGATGTCCCAATAATTTAACAGATGTACCAGTAGTTTCACAGATGTCCCAATAGTTTCAAATATGTCCCATTAGTTTCACAGATGTCCCCATAGTTTCACAGATGTCCCAATAGTTTCACAGATGTCCCAATAGTCTCACAGATGTCCCAATAAGTTCACATATGTCCCAGTAGTTTCACAGATCACCCAGTCGTTTCACAGATGCCCCAATAGTTTCGCATATGTCCCATTAGTTTCACAGATGTCCCCATAGTTTCACAGATGTCCCAATAATTTAACAGATGTATCAGTAGTTTCACAGATGTCCCAATAGTTTAACAGATGTCCCAAATAGTTTCACAGATGTCCCAATAGTTTCACAGATTTCCCAGTTGTTTCACAGATGTCTCAATAGTTTCACAGATGTCCCAATAGTTTCACAGATGTCCCAATAGATTCACATATGTCCCAGTAGTTTTACAGATGTCCCAGTAGATTCACAGATGTCCCAATAGTTCAACAGATGTCCCAGTAGTTTAACAGATGTCCCAGTAGTTTCACAGATGTCCCAGTAGGTTAAGAGATGTCCCCATAGTTTCACAGATGTCCCAAAAGTTTCACAGATGTCCCAATAGGTTCACATATGTCCCAGTAGTTTCACAGATGCCCCAATAGTTTCACATATGTCCCATTAGTTTCACAGATGTCCCCATAGTTTCACAGATGTCCCAATAATTTCACAGATGTACCAGTAGTTTCACAGATGTCCCAATAGTTTAACAGATGTCCCAAATAGTTTCACAGATGTCCCAATAGATTCACAGATGTCCCAATAGTTTCACAGATTTCCCAATAGTTTCACAGATGTCCCAATAGTTTCACAGATGTCCCAGAAGTTTTACAGATATTCCAGTATGTTAACAGATGTCCCCATAGTTTCACAGATGTCCCAATAGTTTCAAAGATGTCCCAGTAGTTTTACAGATGTCCCGGTAGTTTCACAGATGATCCCAGTAGATTCACAGATGCCCCAATAGTTTCACAGATGTCCCCATAGTTTCACAGATGTCCCCATAGTTTTACAGATGTCCCAATAATTTAACAGATGTACCAGTAGTTTAACAGATGTCCCAATAGTTTCACAGATGTCTCAATAGTTTCACAGATGTCCCAATAGATTCACATATGTCCCAGTAGTTTTACAGATGTCCCAGTAGATTCACAGATGTCCCAATAGTTCAACAGATGTCCCAGTAGTTTAACAGATGTCCCAGTAGTTTCACAGATGTCCCCATAGTTTCACAGATGTCCCAATAGTTTCACAGATGTCCCAATAGGTTCACATATGTCCCAGTAGTTTCACAGATGCCCCAATAGTTTTACATATGTCCCATTAGTTTCACAGATGTCCCCATAGTTTCACAGATGTCCCAATAATTTCACAGATGTACCAGTAGTTTCACAGATGTCCCAATAGTTTCACAGATGTCCCAATAGTTTCACAGATGTCCCAGAAGTTTTACAGATATTCCAGTAGGTTAACAGATGTCCCCATAGTTTCACAGATGTCCCAATAGTTTCAAAGATGTCCCAGTAGTTTTACAGATGTCCCAGTAGTTTCACAGATGATCCCAGTAGTTTCACAGATGCCCCAATAGTTTCACATATGTCCCATTAGTTGCACAGATGTCCCCATAGTTTCACAGATGTCCCAATAGTTTCACAGATGTCCCAATAGTTTCACAGATGTCCCAATAAGTTCACATATGTCCAACTAGTGTCACAGATCACCCAGTCGTTTCACAGATGCCCCAATAGTTTCACATATGTCCCATTAGTTTCACAGATGTCCCCATAGTTTTACAGATGTCCCAATAATTTAACATGTACCAGTAGTTTCACAGATGTCCCAATAGTTTCACATATGTCCCATTAGTTTCACAGATGTCCCCATAGCTTCACAGATGTCCCAATAGTTTCACAGATGTCCCAATAGTTTCACAGATGTCCCAATAAGTTCACATATATCCCAGTAGTTTCACAGATCACCCAGTCGTTTCACAGATGCCCCAATAGTTTCACATATGTCCCATTAGTTTCACAGATGTCCCCATAGTATCACAGATGTCCCAATAATTTCACAGATGTACCAGTAGTTTCACAGATGTCCCAATAGTTTCACAGATGTCCCAATAGTTTCACAGATGTCCCAGGAGTTTTACAGATATTCCAGTAGGTTAACAGATGTCCCCATAGTTTCACAGATGTCCCAATAGTTTCAAAGATGTCCCAGTAGTTTTACAGATGTCCCAGTAGTTTCACAGATGATCCCAGTAGTTTCACAGATGCCCCAATAGTTTCACATATGTCCCATTAGTTGCACAGATGTCCCCATAGTTTCACAGATGTCCCAATAGTTTCACAGATGTCCCAATAGTTTCACAGATGTCCCAATAAGTTCACATATGTCCCACTAGTGTCACAGATCACCCAGTCGTTTCACAGATGCCCCAATAGTTTCACATATGTCCCATTAGTTTCACAGATGTCCCCATAGTTTTACAGATGTCCCAATAATTTAACAGATGTACCAGTAGTTTCACAGATGTCCCAATATTTTCAAATATGTCCCATTAGTTTCACAGATGTCCCCATAGTTTCACAGATGTCCCAATAGTTTCACAGATGTCCCAATAGTCTCACAGATGTCCCAATAAGTTCACATATGTCCCAGTAGTTTCACAGATCACCAAGTCGTTTCACAGATGCCCCAATAGTTTCGCATATGTCCCATTAGTTTCACAGATGTCCCCATAGTTTCACAGATGTCCCAATAATTTAACAAATGTATCAGTAGTTTCACAGATGTCCCAATAGTTTAACAGATGTCCCAAATAGTTTCACAGATGTCCCAATAGTTTCACAGATTTCCCAGTTGTTTCACAGATGTCTCAATAGTTTCACAGATGTCCCAATAGTTTCACAGATGTCCCAATAGATTCACATATGTCCCAGTAGTTTTACAGATGTCCCAGTAGATTCACAGATGTCCCAATAGTTCAACAGATCTCCCAGTAGTTTAACAGATGTCCCAGTAGTTTCACAGATGTCCCAGTAGGTTAACAGATGTCCCCATAGTTTCACAGATGTCCCAAAAGTTTCACAGATGTCCCAATAGGTTCACATATGTCCCAGTAGTTTCACAGATGCCCCAATAGTTTCACATATGTCCCATTAGTTTCACAGATGTCCCCATAGTTTCACAGATGTCCCAATAATTTCACAGATGTACCAGTAGTTTCACAGATGTCCCAATAGTTTAACAGATGTCCCAAATAGTTTCACAGATGTCCCAATAGATTCACAGATGTCCCAATAGTTTCACAGATTTCCCAATAGTTTCACAGATGTCCCAATAGTTTCACAGATGTCCCAGAAGTTTTACAGATATTCCAGTAGGTTAATAGATGTCCCCATAGTTTCACAGATGTTCCAATAGTTTCAAAGATGTCCCAGTAGTTTTACAGATGTCCCGCTAGTTTCACAGATGATCCCAGTAGTTTCACAGATGCCCCAATAGTTTCACATATGTCCCATTAGTTTCACAGATGTCCCCATAGTTTCACCGATGTCCCAATAGTTTCACAGATGTCCCAATAGTTTCACAGATGTCCCAATAAGTTCACATATGTCCCAGTAGTTTCACAGATCACCCAGTCGTTTCACAGATGCCCCAATAGTTTCACATATGTCCCATTAGTTTCACAGATGTCCCCATAGTTTCACAGATGTCCCAATAATTTAACAGATGTACCAGTAGTTTCACAGATGTCCCAATACTTTAACAGATGTCCCAAATAGTTTCACAGATGTCCCAATAGTTTCACAGATGGCCCAGAAGTTTAACAGATGTCTCAATAGTTTCACAGATGTCCCAATAGTTTCAAAGATGTCCCAGTAGTTTTACAGATGTCCCAGTAGTTTCACATATGTCCCAGTATTTTCACAGATGCCCCAATATTTTCACATATGTCCCATTAGTTTCACAGATGTCCCCATAGTTTCACAGATGTCCCAATAATTTCACAGATGTACCAGTAGTTTCACAGATGTCCCAATAGTTTCACAGATGTCCCAATAGATTCACATATGTCCCAGTAGTTTTACAGATGTCCCAGTAGATTCACAGATGTCCCAATAGTTCAACAGATGTCCCAGTAGTTTAACAGATGTCCCAGTAGTTTCACAGATGTCCCAGTAGGTTAACAGATGTCCCCATAGTTTCACAGATGTCCCAAAAGTTTCACAGATGTCCCAATAGGTTCACATATGTCCCAGTAGTTTCACAGATGCCCCAATAGTTTCACATATGTCCCATTAGTTTCACAGATGTCCCCATAGTTTCACAGATGTCCCAATAATTTCACAGATGTACCAGTAGTTTCACAGATGTCCCAATAGTTTAACAGATATCCCAAATAGTTTCACAGATGTCCCAATAGATTCACAGATGTCCCAATAGTTTCACAGATTTCCCAATAGTTTCACAGATGTCCCAATAGTTTCACAGATGTCCCAGAAGTTTTACAGATATTCCAGTAGGTTAATAGATGTCCCCATAGTTTCACCGATGTCCCAATAGTTTCACAGATGTCCCAATAGTTTCACAGATGTCCCAATAAGTTCACATATGTCCCAGTAGTTTCACAGATCACCCAGTCGTTTCACAGATGCCCCAATAGTTTCACATATGTCCCATTAGTTTCACAGATGTCCCCATAGTTTCACAGATGTCCCAATAATTTAACAGATGTACCAGTAGTTTCACAGATGTCCCAATACTTTAACAGATGTCCCAAATAGTTTCACAGATGTCCCAATAGTTTCACAGATGTCCCAGAAGTTTAACAGATGTCCCAATAGTTTCACAGATGTCCCAATAGTTTCAAAGATGTCCCAGTAGTTTTACAGATGTCCCAGTAGTTTCACATATGTCCCAGTAGTTTCACAGATGCCCCAATATTTTCACATATGTCCCATTAGTTTCACAGATGTCCCCATAGTTTCACAGATGTCCCAATAATTTCACAGATGTACCAGTAGTATCACAGATGTCCCAATAGTTTCACAGATGTCCCAATAGATTCACATATGTCCCAGTAGTTTTACAGATGTCCCAGTAGATTCACAGATGTCCCAATAGTTCAACAGATGTCCCAGTAGTTTAACATATGTCCCAGTAGTTTCACAGATGTCCCAGTAGGTTAACAGATGTCCCCATAGTTTCACAGATGTCCCAAAAGTTTCACAGATGTCCCAATAGGTTCACATATGTCCCAGTAGTTTCACAGATGCCCCAATAGTTTCACATATGTCCCATTAGTTTCACAGATGTCCCCATAGTTTCACAGATGTCCCAATAATTTCACAGATGTACCAGTAGTTTCACAGATGTCCCAATAGTTTCACAGATGTCCCAATAGTTTCACAGATGTCCCAATAGGTTCACATATGTCCCAGTAGTTTCACAGATGCCCCAATAGTTTTACATATGTCCCATTAGTTTCACAGATGTCCCCATAGTTTCACAGATGTCCCAATAATTTCACAGATGTACCAGTAGTTTCACAGATGTCCCAATAGTTTCACAGATGTCCCAATAGTTTCACAGATGTCCCAGAAGTTTTACAGATATTCCAGTAGGTTAACAGATGTCCCCATAGTTTCACAGATGTCCCAATAGTTTCAAAGATGTCCCAGTAGTTTTACAGATGTCCCAGTAGTTTCACAGATGATCCCAGTAGTTTCACAGATGCCCCAATAGTTTCACATATGTCCCATTAGTTGCACAGATGTCCCCATAGTTTCACAGATGTCCCAATAGTTTCACAGATGTCCCAATAGTTTCACAGATGTCCCAATAAGTTCACATATGTCCCACTAGTGTCACAGATCACCCAGTCGTTTCACAGATGCCCCAATAGTTTCACATATGTCCCATTAGTTTCACAGATGTCCCCTTAGTTTTACAGATGTCCCAATAATTTAACATGTACCAGTAGTTTCACAGATGTCCCAATATTTTCACATATGTCCCATTAGTTTCACAGATGTCCCCATAGCTTCACAGATGTCCCAATAGTTTCACAGATGTCCCAATAGTTTCACAGATGTCCCAATAAGTTCACATATATCCCAGTAGTTTCACAGATCACCCAGTCGTTTCACAGATGCCCCAATAGTTTCACATATGTCCCATTAGTTTCACAGATGTCCCCATAGTATCACAGATGTCCCAATAATTTCACAGATGTACCAGCAGTTTCACAGATGTCCCAATAGTTTCACAGATGTCCCAATAGTTTCACAGATGTCCCAGGAGTTTTACAGATATTCCAGTAGGTTAACAGATGTCCCCATAGTTTCACAGATGTCCCAATAGTTTCAAAGATGTCCCAGTAGTTTTACAGATGTCCCAGTAGTTTCACAGATGATCCCAGTAGTTTCACAGATGCCCCAATAGTTTCACATATGTCCCATTAGTTGCACAGATGTCCCCATAGTTTCACAGATGTCCCAATAGTTTCACAGATGTCCCAATAGTTTCACAGATGTCCCAATAAGTTCACATATGTCCCACTAGTGTCACAGATCACCCAGTCGTTTCACAGATGCCCCAATAGTTTCACATATGTCCCATTAGTTTCACAGATGTCCCCATAGTTTTACAGATGTCCCAATAATTTAACAGATGTACCAGTAGTTTCACAGATGTCCCAATATTTTCAAATATGTCCCATTAGTTTCACAGATGTCCCCATAGTTTCACAGATGTCCCAATAGTTTCACAGATGTCCCAATAGTCTCACAGATGTCCCAATAAGTTCACATATGTCCCAGTAGTTTCACAGATCACCAAGTCGTTTCACAGATGCCCCAATAGTTTCGCATATGTCCCATTAGTTTCACAGATGTCCCCATAGTTTCACAGATGTCCCAATAATTTAACAGATGTATCAGTAGTTTCACAGATGTCCCAATAGTTTAACAGATGTCCCAAATAGTTTCACAGATGTCCCAATAGTTTCACAGATTTCCCAGTTGTTTCACAGATGTCTCAATAGTTTCACAGATGTCCCAATAGTTTCACAGATGTCCCAATAGATTCACATATGTCCCAGTAGTTTTACAGATGTCCCAGTAGATTCACAGATGTCCCAATAGTTCAACAGATCTCCCAGTAGTTTAACAGATGTCCCAGTAGTTTCACAGATGTCCCAGTAGGTTAACAGATGTCCCCATAGTTTCACAGATGTCCCAAAAGTTTCACAGATGTCCCAATAGGTTCACATATGTCCCAGTAGTTTCACAGATGCCCCAATAGTTTCACATATGTCCCATTAGTTTCACAGATGTCCCCATAGTTTCACAGATGTCCCAATAATTTCACAGATGTACCAGTAGTTTCACAGATGTCCCAATAGTTTAACAGATGTCCCAAATAGTTTCACAGATGTCCCAATAGATTCACAGATGTCCCAATAGTTTCACAGATTTCCCAATAGTTTCACAGATGTCCCAATAGTTTCACAGATGTCCCAGAAGTTTTACAGATATTCCAGTAGGTTAATAGATGTCCCCATAGTTTCACAGATGTTCCAATAGTTTAAAAGATGTCCCAGTAGTTTTACAGATGTCCCGCTAGTTTCACAGATGATCCCAGTAGTTTCACAGATGCCCCAATAGTTTCACATATGTCCCATTAGTTTCACAGATGTCCCCATAGTTTCACCGATGTCCCAATAGTTTCACAGATGTCCCAATAGTTTCACAGATGTCCCAATAAGTTCACATATGTCCCAGTAGTTTCACAGATCACCCAGTCGTTTCACAGATGCCCCAATAGTTTCACATATGTCCCATTAGTTTCACAGATGTCCCCATAGTTTCACAGATGTCCCAATAATTTAACAGATGTACCAGTAGTTTCACAGATGTCCCAATACTTTAACAGATGTCCCAAATAGTTTCACAGATGTCCCAATAGTTTCACAGATGTCCCAGAAGTTTAACAGATGTCTCAATAGTTTCACAGATGTCCCAATAGTTTCAAAGATGTCCCAGTAGTTTTACAGATGTCCCAGTAGTTTCACATATGTCCCAGTAGTTTCACAGATGCCCCAATATTTTCACATATGTCCCATTAGTTTCACAGATGTCCCCATAGTTTCACAGATGTCCCAATAATTTCACAGATGTACCAGTAGTTTCACAGATGTCCCAATAGTTTCACAGATGTCCCAATAGATTCACATATGTCCCAGTAGTTTTACAGATGTCCCAGTAGATTCACAGATGTCCCAATAGTTCAACAGATGTCCCAGTAGTTTAACAGATGTCCCAGTAGTTTCACAGATGTCCCAGTAGGTTAACAGATGTCCCCATAGTTTCACAGATGTCCCAAAAGTTTCACAGATGTCCCAATAGGTTCACATATGTCCCAGTAGTTTCACAGATGCCCCAATAGTTTCACATATGTCCCATTAGTTTCACAGATGTCCCCATAGTTTCACAGATGTCCCAATAATTTCACAGATGTACCAGTAGTTTCACAGATGTCCCAATAGTTTAACAGATATCCCAAATAGTTTCACAGATGTCCCAATAGATTCACAGATGTCCCAATAGTTTCACAGATTTCCCAATAGTTTCACAGATGTCCCAATAGTTTCACAGATGTCCCAGAAGTTTTACAGATATTCCAGTAGGTTAATAGATGTCCCCATAGTTTCACCGATGTCCCAATAGTTTCACAGATGTCCCAATAGTTTCACAGATGTCCCAATAAGTTCACATATGTCCCAGTAGTTTCACAGATCACCCAGTCGTTTCACAGATGCCCCAATAGTTTCACATATGTCCCATTAGTTTCACAGATGTCCCCATAGTTTCACAGATGTCCCAATAATTTAACAGATGTACCAGTAGTTTCACAGATGTCCCAATACTTTAACAGATGTCCCAAATAGTTTCACAGATGTCCCAATAGTTTCACAGATGTCCCAGAAGTTTAACAGATGTCCCAATAGTTTCACAGATGTCCCAATAGTTTCAAAGATGTCCCAGTAGTTTTACAGATGTCCCAGTAGTTTCACATATGTCCCAGTAGTTTCACAGATGCCCCAATATTTTCACATATGTCCCATTAGTTTCACAGATGTCCCCATAGTTTCACAGATGTCCCAATAATTTCACAGATGTACCAGTAGTATCACAGATGTCCCAATAGTTTCACAGATGTCCCAATAGATTCACATATGTCCCAGTAGTTTTACAGATGTCCCAGTAGATTCACAGATGTCCCAATAGTTCAACAGATGTCCCAGTAGTTTAACATATGTCCCAGTAGTTTCACAGATGTCCCAGTAGGTTAACAGATGTCCCCATAGTTTCACAGATGTCCCAAAAGTTTCACAGATGTCCCAATAGGTTCACATATGTCCCAGTAGTTTCACAGATGCCCCAATAGTTTCACATATGTCCCATTAGTTTCACAGATGTCCCCATAGTTTCACAGATGTCCCAATAATTTCACAGATGTACCAGTAGTTTCACAGATGTCCCAATAGTTTCACAGATGTCCCAATAGTTTCACAGATGTCCCAGAAGTTTTACAGATATTCCAGTAGGTTAACAGATGTCCCCATAGTTTCACAGATGTCCCAATAGTTTCAAAGATGTCCCAGTAGTTTTACAGATGTCCCAGTAGTTTCACAGATGATCCCAGTAGTTTCACAGATGCCCCAATAGTTTCACATATGTCCCATTAGTTGCACAGATGTTCCCATAGTTTCACAGATGTCCCAATAGTTTCACAGATGTCCCAATAGTTTCACAGATGTCCCAATAAGTTCACATATGTCCCACTAGTGTCACAGATCACCCAGTCGTTTCACAGATGCCCCAATAGTTTCACATATGTCCCATTAGTTTCACAGATGTCCCCATAGTTTTACAGATGTCCCAATAATTTAACATGTACCAGTAGTTTCACAGATGTCCCAATAGTTTCACAGATGTCCCAATAAGTTCACATATGTCCCAGTAGTTTCACAGATCACCCAGTCGTTTCACAGATGCCCCAATAGTTTCACATATGTCCCAAAAGTTTCACATATGTCCCAATAGGTTCACATATGTCCCAGTAGTTTCACAGATGCCCCAATAGTTTCACATATGTCCCAAAAGTTTCACAGATGTCCCAATAGGTTCACATATGTCCCAGTAGTTTCACAGATGCCCCAATAGTTTCACATATGTCCCATTAGTTTCACAGATGTCCCCATAGTTTCACAGATGTCCCAATAATTTCACAGATGTACCAGTAGTTTCACAGATGTCCCAATAGTTTCACAGATGTCCCAATAGTTTCACAGATGTCCCAGAAGTTTTACAGATATTCCAGTAGGTTAACATATGTCCCCATAGTTTCACAGATGTCCCAATAGTTTCAAAGATGTCCCAGTAGTTTTACAGATGTCCCAGTAGTTTCACAGATGATCCCAGTAGTTTCACAGATGCCCCAATAGTTTCACATATGTCCCATTAGTTGCACAGATGTTCCCATAGTTTCACAGATGTCCCAATAGTTTCACAGATGTCCCAATAGTTTCACAGATGTCCCAATAAGTTCACATATGTCCCACTAGTGTCACAGATCACCCAGTCGTTTCACAGATGCCCCAATAGTTTCACATATGTCCCATTAGTTTCACAGATGTCCCCATAGTTTTACAGATGTCCCAATAATTTAACATGTACCAGTAGTTTCACAGATGTCCCAATAGTTTCACATATGTCCCATTAGTTTCACAGATGTCCCCATAGCTTCACAGATGTCCCAATAGTTTCACAGATGTCCCAATAGTTTCACAGATGTCCCAATAAGTTCACATATGTCCCAGTAGTTTCACAGATCACCCAGTCGTTTCACAGATGCCCCAATAGTTTCACATATGTCCCATTAGTTTCACAGATGTCCCCATAGTATCACAGATGTCCCAATAATTTCACAGATGTACCAGTAGTTTCACAGATGTCCCAATAGTTTCACAGATGTCCCAATAGTTTCACAGATGTCCCAGGAGTTTTACAGATATTCCAGTAGGTTAACAGATGTCCCCATAGTTTCACAGATGTCCCAATAGTTTCAAAGATGTCCCAGTAGTTTTACAGATGTCCCAGTAGTTTCACAGATGATCCCAGTAGTTTCACAGATGCCCCAATAGTTTCACATATGTCCCATTAGTTGCACAGATGTCCCCATAGTTTCACAGATGTCCCAATAGTTTCACAGATGTCCCAATAGTTTCACAGATGTCCCAATAAGTTCACATATGTCCCACTAGTGTCACAGATCACCCAGTCGTTTCACAGATGCCCCAATAGTTTCACATATGTCCCATTAGTTTCACAGATGTCCCCATAGTTTTACAGATGTCCCAATAATTTAACAGATGTACCAGTAGTTTCACAGATGTCCCAATAGTTTCAAATATGTCCCATTAGTTTCACAGATGTCCCCATAGTTTCACAGATGTCCCAATAGTTTCACAGATGTCCCAATAGTCTCACAGATGTCCCAATAAGTTCACATATGTCCCAGTAGTTTCACAGATCACCCAGTCGTTTCACAGATGCCCCAATAGTTTCGCATATGTCCCATTAGTTTCACAGATGTCCCCATAGTTTCACAGATGTCCCAATAATTTAACAGATGTATCAGTAGTTTCACAGATGTCCCAATAGTTTAACAGATGTCCCAAATAGTTTCACAGATGTCCCAATAGTTTCACAGATTTCCCAGTTGTTTCACAGATGTCTCAATAGTTTCACAGATGTCCCAATAGTTTCACAGATGTCCCAATAGATTCACATATGTCCCAGTAGTTTTACAGATGTCCCAGTAGATTCACAGATGTCCCAATAGTTCAACAGATCTCCCAGTAGTTTAACAGATGTCCCAGTAGTTTCACAGATGTCCCAGTAGGTTAACAGATGTCCCCATAGTTTCACAGATGTCCCAAAAGTTTCACAGATGTCCCAATAGGTTCACATATGTCCCAGTAGTTTCACAGATGCCCCAATAGTTTCACATATGTCCCATTAGTTTCACAGATGTCCCCATAGTTTCACAGATGTCCCAATAATTTCACAGATGTACCAGTAGTTTCACAGATGTCCCAATATTTTAACAGATGTCCCAAATAGTTTCACAGATGTCCCAATAGATTCACAGATGTCCCAATAGTTTCACAGATTTCCCAATAGTTTCACAGATGTCCCAATAGTTTCACAGATGTCCCAGAAGTTTTACAGATATTCCAGTAGGTTAATAGATGTCCCCATAGTTTCACAGATGTTCCAATAGTTTCAAAGATGTCCCAGTAGTTTTACAGATGTCCCGCTAGTTTCACAGATGATCCCAGTAGTTTCACAGATGCCCCAATAGTTTCACATATGTCCCATTAGTTTCACAGATGTCCCCATAGTTTCACCGATGTCCCAGTAGTTTCACAGATGTCCCAATAGTTTCACAGATGTCCCAATAAGTTCACATATGTCCCAGTAGTTTCACAGATCACCCAGTCGTTTCACAGATGCCCCAATAGTTTCACATATGTCCCATTAGTTTCACAGATGTCCCCATAGTTTCACAGATGTCCCAATAATTTAACAGATGTACCAGTAGTTTCACAGATGTCCCAATACTTTAACAGATGTCCCAAATAGTTTCACAGATGTCCCAATAGTTTCACAGATGTCCCAGAAGTTTAACAGATGTCTCAATAGTTTCACATATGTCCCAATAGTTTCAAAGATGTCCCAGTAGTTTTACAGATGTCCCAGTAGTTTCACATATGTCCCAGTAGTTTCACAGATGCCCCAATATTTTCACATATGTCCCATTAGTTTCACAGATGTCCCCATAGTTTCACAGATGTCCCAATAATTTCACAGATGTACCAGTAGTTTCACAGATGTCCCAATAGTTTCACAGATGTCCCAATAGATTCACATATGTCCCAGTAGTTTTACAGATGTCCCAGTAGATTCACAGATGTCCCAATAGTTCAACAGATGTCCCAGTAGTTTAACAGATGTCCCAGTAGTTTCACAGATGTCCCAGTAGGTTAACAGATGTCCCCATAGTTTCACAGATGTCCCAAAAGTTTCACAGATGTCCCAATAGGTTCACATATGTCCCAGTAGTTTCACAGATGCCCCAATAGTTTCACATATGTCCCATTAGTTTCACAGATGTCCCCATAGTTTCACAGATGTCCCAATAATTTCACAGATGTACCAGTAGTTTCACAGATGTCCCAATAGTTTAACAGATGTCCCAAATAGTTTCACAGATGTCCCAATAGATTCACAGATGTCCCAATAGTTTCACAGATTTCCCAATAGTTTCACAGATGTCCCAATAGTTTCACAGATGTCCCAGAAGTTTTACAGATATTCCAGTAGGTTAATAGATGTCCCCATAGTTTCACAGATGTTCCAATAGTTTCAAAGATGTCCCAGTAGTTTTACAGATGTCCCGCTAGTTTCACAGATGATCCCAGTAGTTTCACAGATGCCCCAATAGTTTCACATATGTCCCATTAGTTTCACAGATGTCCCCATAGTTTCACCGATGTCCCAATAGTTTCACAGATGTCCCAATAGTTTCACAGATGTCCCAATAAGTTCACATATGTCCCAGTAGTTTCACAGATCACCCAGTCGTTTCACAGATGCCCCAATAGTTTCACATATGTCCCATTAGTTTCACAGATGTCCCCATAGTTTCACAGATGTCACAATAATTTAACAGATGTACCAGTAGTTTCACAGATGTCCCAATACTTTAACAGATGTCCCAAATAGTTTCACAGATGTCCCAATAGTTTCACAGATGTCCCAGAAGTTTAACAGATGTCCCAATAGTTTCACAGATGTCCCAATAGTTTCAAAGATGTCCCAGTAGTTTTACAGATGTCCCAGTAGTTTCACATATGTCCCAGTAGTTTCACAGATGCCCCAATATTTTCACATATGTCCCATTAGTTTCACAGATGTCCCCATAGTTTCACAGATGTCCCAATAATTTTACAGATGTACCAGTAGTTTCACAGATGTCCCAATAGTTTCACAGATGTCCCAATAATTTCACAGATGTCCCAGAAGTTTTACAGATATTCCAGTAGGTTAACAGATGTCCCCATAGTTTCACAGATGTCCCAATAGTTTCAAAGATGTCCCAGTAGTTTTACAGATGTCCCAGTAGTTTCACAGATGATCCCAGTAGTTTCACAGATGCCCCAATAGTTTCACATATGTCCCATTAGTTGCACAGATGTCCCCATAGTTTCACAGATGTCCCAATAGTTTCACAGATGTCCCCATAGTTTCACAGATGTCCCAATAATTTCACAGATGTACCAGTAGTTTCACAGATGTCCCAATAGTTTAACAGATGTCCCAAATAGTTTCACAGATGTCCCAATAGATTCACAGATGTCCCAATAGTTTCACAGATTTCCCAATAGTTTCACAGATGTCCCAATAGTTTCACAGATGTCCCAGAAGTTTTACAGATATTCCAGTAGGTTAATAGATGTCCCCATAGTTTCACAGATGTTCCAATAGTTTCAAAGATGTCCCAGTAGTTTTACAGATGTCCCGCTAGTTTCACAGATGATCCCAGTAGTTTCACAGATGCCCCAATAGTTTCACATATGTCCCATTAGTTTCACAGATGTCCCCATAGTTTCACCGATGTCCCAATAGTTTCACAGATGTCCCAATAGTTTCACAGATGTCCCAATAATTTAACAGATGTACCAGTAGTTTCACAGATGTCCCCATAGTTTCACAGATGTCCCAATAATTTAACAGATGTACCAGTAGTTTCACAGATGTCCCAATACTTTAACAGATGTCCCAAATAGTTTCACAGATGTCCCAATAGTTTCACAGATGTCCCAGAAGTTTAACAGATGTCCCAATAAATTTTGATTTAAAGCTTTCGTGACTGCAGTAATTCATATTCTTAGTTTTTTCGGTAAAGTCACGTTGAAGAGAAACAACAAAATAACAAAATATATATAAAACAATAAAAATTCTCACGACGTTTCGACCATAACTCAAACGGTCATCATCAGGTGTGTCGGTTTGCATAAATTTATTTTTATATAAATAAATAAATAAATAAATATGTCCCAATAATTTCACAGATGTCCCAGAAGTTTTACAGATATTCCAGTAGGTTAACAGATGTCCCCATAGTTTCACAGATGTCCCAATAGTTTCAAAGATGTCCCAGTAGTTTTACAGATGTCCCAGTAGTTTCAAAGATGATCCCAGTAGTTTCACAGATGCCCCAATAGTTTCACATATGTCCCATTAGTTGCACAGATGTCCCCATAGTTTCACAGATGTCCCAATAGTTTCACAGATTTCCCAATAGTTTCACAGATGTCCCAATAAGTTCACATATGTCCCACTAGTGTCACAGATCACCCAGTCGTTTCACAGATGCCCCAATAGTTTCACATATGTCCCATTAGTTTCAGATGTCCCCATAGTTTTACAGATGTCCCAATAATTTAACAGATGTACCAGTAGTTTCACAGATGCCCCAATAGTTTCACATATGTCCCATTAGTTTCACAGATGTCCCCATAGTTTCACCGATGTCCCAATAGTTTCACAGATGTCCCAATAGTTTCACAGATGTCCCAATAAGTTCACATATGTCCCAGTAGTTTCACAGATCACCCAGTCGTTTCACAGATGCCCCAATAGTTTCACATATGTCCCATTAGTTTCACAGATGTCCCCATAGTTTCACAGATGTCACAATAATTTAACAGATGTACCAGTAGTTTCACAGATGTCCCAATACTTTAACAGATGTCCCAAATAGTTTCACAGATGTCCCAATAGTTTCACAGATGTCCCAGAAGTTTAACAGATGTCCCAATAGTTTCACAGATGTCCCAATAGTTTCAAAGATGTCCCAGTAGTTTTACAGATGTCCCAGTAGTTTCACATATGTCCCAGTAGTTTCACAGATGCCCCAATATTTTCACATATGTCCCATTAGTTTCACAGATGTCCCCATAGTTTCACAGATGTCCCAATAATTTTACAGATGTACCAGTAGTTTCACAGATGTCCCAATAGTTTCACAGATGTCCCAATAATTTCACAGATGTCCCAGAAGTTTTACAGATATTCCAGTAGGTTAACAGATGTCCCCATAGTTTCACAGATGTCCCAATAGTTTCAAAGATGTCCCAGTAGTTTTACAGATGTCCCAGTAGTTTCACAGATGATCCCAGTAGTTTCACAGATGCCCCAATAGTTTCACATATGTCCCATTAGTTGCACAGATGTCCCCATAGTTTCACAGATGTCCCAATAGTTTCACAGATGTCCCCATAGTTTCACAGATGTCCCAATAATTTCACAGATGTACCAGTAGTTTCACAGATGTCCCAATAGTTTAACAGATGTCCCAAATAGTTTCACAGATGTCCCAATAGATTCACAGATGTCCCAATAGTTTCACAGATTTCCCAATAGTTTCACAGATGTCCCAATAGTTTCACAGATGTCCCAGAAGTTTTACAGATATTCCAGTAGGTTAATAGATGTCCCCATAGTTTCACAGATGTTCCAATAGTTTCAAAGATGTCCCAGTAGTTTTACAGATGTCCCGCTAGTTTCACAGATGATCCCAGTAGTTTCACAGATGCCCCAATAGTTTCACATATGTCCCATTAGTTTCACAGATGTCCCCATAGTTTCACCGATGTCCCAATAGTTTCACAGATGTCCCAATAGTTTCACAGATGTCCCAATAATTTAACAGATGTACCAGTAGTTTCACAGATGTCCCCATAGTTTCACAGATGTCCCAATAATTTAACAGATGTACCAGTAGTTTCACAGATGTCCCAATACTTTAACAGATGTCCCAAATAGTTTCACAGATGTCCCAATAGTTTCACAGATGTCCCAGAAGTTTAACAGATGTCCCAATAAATTTTGATTTAAAGCTTTCGTGACTGCAGTAATTCATATTCTTAGTTTTTTCGGTAAAGTCACGTTGAAGAGAAACAACAAAATAACAAAATATATATAAAACAATAAAAATTCTCACGACGTTTCGACCATAACTCAAACGGTCATCATCAGGTGTGTCGGTTTGCATAAATTTATTTTTATATAAATAAATAAATAAATAAATATGTCCCAATAATTTCACAGATGTCCCAGAAGTTTTACAGATATTCCAGTAGGTTAACAGATGTCCCCATAGTTTCACAGATGTCCCAATAGTTTCAAAGATGTCCCAGTAGTTTTACAGATGTCCCAGTAGTTTCAAAGATGATCCCAGTAGTTTCACAGATGCCCCAATAGTTTCACATATGTCCCATTAGTTGCACAGATGTCCCCATAGTTTCACAGATGTCCCAATAGTTTCACAGATTTCCCAATAGTTTCACAGATGTCCCAATAAGTTCACATATGTCCCACTAGTGTCACAGATCACCCAGTCGTTTCACAGATGCCCCAATAGTTTCACATATGTCCCATTAGTTTCAGATGTCCCCATAGTTTTACAGATGTCCCAATAATTTAACAGATGTACCAGTAGTTTCACAGATGTCCCAATAGTTTCACATATGTCCCATTAGTTTCACAGATGTCCCCATAGCTTCACAGATGTCCCAATAGTTTCACAGATGTCACAATAGTTTCACAGATGTCCCAATAAGTTCACATATGTCCCAGTAGTTTCACAGATCACCCAGTCGTTTCACAGATGCCCCAATAGTTTCACATATGTCCCATTAGTTTCACAGATGTCCCCATAGTTTCACAAATGTCCTAATAATTTCACAGATGTACCAGTAGTTTCACAGATGTCCCAATAGTTTCTCAGATGTCCCAATAGTTTCACAGATGTCCCAGGAGTTTTACAGATATTCCAGTAGGTTAACAGATGTCCCCATAGTTTCACAGATGTCCCAATAGTTTCAAAGATGTCCCAGTAGTTTTACAGATGTCCCAGTAGTTTCACAGATGATCCCAGTAGTTTCACAGATGCCCCAATAGTTTCACATATGTCCCATTAGTTGCACAGATGTCCCCATAGTTTCACAGATGTCCCAATAGTTTCACAGATGTCCCAATAGTTTCACAGATGTCCCAATAAGTTCACATATGTCCCAGTAGTTTCACAGATCACCCATTCGTTTCACAGATGCCCCAATAGTTTCACATATGTCCCATTAGTTTCACAGATGTCCCCATAGTTTCACAGATGTCCCAATAATTTAACAGATGTACCAGTAGTTTCACAGATGTCCCAATACTTTAACAGATGTCCCAAATAGTTTCACAGATGTCCCAATAGTTTCACAGATGTCCCAGAAGTTTAACAGATGTCCCAATAGTTTCACAGATGTCCCAATAGTTTCAAAGATGTCCCAGTAGTTTCACATATGTCCCAGTAGTTTCACAGATGCCCCAATATTTTCACATATGTCCCATTAGTTTCACAGATGTCCCCATAGTTTCACAGATGTCCCAATAATTTCACAGATGTACCAGTAGTTTCACAGATGTCCCAATAGTTTCACAGATGTCCCAATAGATTCACATATGTCCCAGTAGTTTTACAGATGTCCCAGTAGATTCACAGATGTCCCAATAGTTCAACAGATGTCCCAGTAGTTTAACAGATGTCCCAGTAGTTTCACAGATGTCCCAGTAGGTTAACAGATGTCCCCATAGTTTCACAGATGTCCCAAAAGTTTCACAGATGTCCCAATAGGTTCACATATGTCCCAGTAGTTTCACAGATGCCCCAATAGTTTCACATATGTCCCATTAGTTTCACAGATGTCCCCATAGTTTCACAGATGTCCCAATAATTTCACAGATGTACCAGTAGTTTCACAGATGTCCCAATAGTTTAACAGATGTCCCAAATAGTTTCACAGATGTCCCAATAGATTCACAGATGTCCCAATAGTTTCACAGATTTCCCAATAGTTTCACAGATGTCCCAATAGTTTCACAGATGTCCCAGAAGTTTTACAGATATTCCAGTAGGTTAATAGATGTCCCCATAGTTTCACAGATGTTCCAATAGTTTAAAAGATGTCCCAGTAGTTTTACAGATGTCCCGCTAGTTTCACAGATGATCCCAGTAGTTTCACAGATGCCCCAATAGTTTCACATATGTCCCATTAGTTTCACAGATGTCCCCATAGTTTCACCGATGTCCCAATAGTTTCACAGATGTCCCAATAGTTTCACAGATGTCCCAATAAGTTCACATATGTCCCAGTAGTTTCACAGATCACCCAGTCGTTTCACAGATGCCCCAATAGTTTCACATATGTCCCATTAGTTTCACAGATGTCCCCATAGTTTCACAGATGTCCCAATAATTTAACAGATGTACCAGTAGTTTCACAGATGTCCCAATACTTTAACAGATGTCCCAAATAGTTTCACAGATGTCCCAATAGTTTCACAGATGTCCCAGAAGTTTAACAGATGTCCCAATAAATTTTGATTTAAAGCTTTCGTGACTGCAGTAATTCATATTCTTAGTTTTTTCGGTAAAGTCACGTTGAAGAGAAACAACAAAATAACAAAATATATATAAAACAATAAAAATTCTCACGACGTTTCGACCATAACTCAAACGGTCATCATCAGGTGTGTCGGTTTGCATAAATTTATTTTTATATAAATAAATAAATAAATAAATATGTCCCAATAATTTCACAGATGTCCCAGAAGTTTTACAGATATTCCAGTAGGTTAACAGATGTCCCCATAGTTTCACAGATGTCCCAATAGTTTCAAAGATGTCCCAGTAGTTTTACAGATGTCCCAGTAGTTTCAAAGATGATCCCAGTAGTTTCACAGATGCCCCAATAGTTTCACATATGTCCCATTAGTTGCACAGATGTCCCCATAGTTTCACAGATGTCCCAATAGTTTCACAGATTTCCCAATAGTTTCACAGATGTCCCAATAAGTTCACATATGTCCCACTAGTGTCACAGATCACCCAGTCGTTTCACAGATGCCCCAATAGTTTCACATATGTCCCATTAGTTTCAGATGTCCCCATAGTTTTACAGATGTCCCAATAATTTAACAGATGTACCAGTAGTTTCACAGATGTCCCAATAGTTTCACATATGTCCCATTAGTTTCACAGATGTCCCCATAGCTTCACAGATGTCCCAATAGTTTCACAGATGTCACAATAGTTTCACAGATGTCCCAATAAGTTCACATATGTCCCAGTAGTTTCACAGATCACCCAGTCGTTTCACAGATGCCCCAATAGTTTCACATATGTCCCATTAGTTTCACAGATGTCCCCATAGTTTCACAAATGTCCTAATAATTTCACAGATGTACCAGTAGTTTCACAGATGTCCCAATAGTTTCTCAGATGTCCCAATAGTTTCACAGATGTCCCAGGAGTTTTACAGATATTCCAGTAGGTTAACAGATGTCCCCATAGTTTCACAGATGTCCCAATAGTTTCAAAGATGTCCCAGTAGTTTTACAGATGTCCCAGTAGTTTCACAGATGATCCCAGTAGTTTCACAGATGCCCCAATAGTTTCACATATGTCCCATTAGTTGCACAGATGTCCCCATAGTTTCACAGATGTCCCAATAGTTTCACAGATGTCCCAATAGTTTCACAGATGTCCCAATAAGTTCACATATGTCCCAGTAGTTTCACAGATCACCCATTCGTTTCACAGATGCCCCAATAGTTTCACATATGTCCCATTAGTTTCACAGATGTCCCCATAGTTTCACAGATGTCCCAATAATTTAACAGATGTACCAGTAGTTTCACAGATGTCCCAATACTTTAACAGATGTCCCAAATAGTTTCACAGATGTCCCAATAGTTTCACAGATGTCCCAGAAGTTTAACAGATGTCCCAATAGTTTCACAGATGTCCCAATAGTTTCAAAGATGTCCCAGTAGTTTCACATATGTCCCAGTAGTTTCACAGATGCCCCAATATTTTCACATATGTCCCATTAGTTTCACAGATGTCCCCATAGTTTCACAGATGTCCCAATAATTTCACAGATGTACCAGTAGTTTCACAGATGTCCCAATAGTTTCACAGATGTCCCAATAGATTCACATATGTCCCAGTAGTTTTACAGATGTCCCAGTAGATTCACAGATGTCCCAATAGTTCAACAGATGTCCCAGTAGTTTAACAGATGTCCCAGTAGTTTCACAGATGTCCCAGTAGGTTAACAGATGTCCCCATAGTTTCACAGATGTCCCAAAAGTTTCACAGATGTCCCAATAGGTTCACATATGTCCCAGTAGTTTCACAGATGCCCCAATAGTTTCACATATGTCCCATTAGTTTCACAGATGTCCCCATAGTTTCACAGATGTCCCAATAATTTCACAGATGTACCAGTAGTTTCACAGATGTCCCAATAGTTTAACAGATGTCCCAAATAGTTTCACAGATGTCCCAATAGATTCACAGATGTCCCAATAGTTTCACAGATTTCCCAATAGTTTCACAGATGTCCCAATAGTTTCACAGATGTCCCAGAAGTTTTACAGATATTCCAGTAGGTTAATAGATGTCCCCATAGTTTCACAGATGTTCCAATAGTTTAAAAGATGTCCCAGTAGTTTTACAGATGTCCCGCTAGTTTCACAGATGATCCCAGTAGTTTCACAGATGCCCCAATAGTTTCACATATGTCCCATTAGTTTCACAGATGTCCCCATAGTTTCACCGATGTCCCAATAGTTTCACAGATGTCCCAATAGTTTCACAGATGTCCCAATAAGTTCACATATGTCCCAGTAGTTTCACAGATCACCCAGTCGTTTCACAGATGCCCCAATAGTTTCACATATGTCCCATTAGTTTCACAGATGTCCCCATAGTTTCACAGATGTCCCAATAATTTAACAGATGTACCAGTAGTTTCACAGATGTCCCAATACTTTAACAGATGTCCCAAATAGTTTCACAGATGTCCCAATAGTTTCACAGATGTCCCAGAAGTTTAACAGATGTCCCAATAGTTTCACAGATGTCCCAATAGTTTCAAAGATGTCCCAGTAGTTTTACAGATGTCCCAGTAGTTTCACATATGTCCCAGTAGTTTCACAGATGCCCCAATATTTTCACATATGTCCCATTAGTTTCACAGATGTCCCCATAGTTTCACAGATGTCCCAATAATTTCACAGATGTACCAGTAGTTTCACAGATGTCCCAATAGTTTCACAGATGTCCCAATAATTGCACAGATGTCCCAGAAGTTTTACAGATATTCCAGTAGGTTAACAGATGTCCCCATAGTTTCACAGATGTCCCAATAGTTTCAAAGATGTCCCAGTAGTTTCACAGATGTCCCAATAGTTTCACATATGTCCCATTAGTTTCACAGATGTCCCCATAGCTTCACAGATGTCCCAATAGTTTCACAGATGTCACAATAGTTTCACAGATGTCCCAATAAGTTCACATATGTCCCAGTAGTTTCACAGATCACCCAGTCGTTTCACAGATGCCCCAATAGTTTCACATATGTCCCATTAGTTTCACAGATGTCCCCATAGTTTCACAGATGTCCTAATAATTTAACAGATGTACCAGTAGTTTCACAGATGTCCCAATAGTTTCACAGATGTCCCAATAGTTTCACAGATGTCCCAGGAGTTTTACAGATATTCCAGTAGGTTAACAGATGTCCCCATAGTTTCACAGATGTCCCAATAGTTTCAAAGATGTCCCAGTAGTTTTACAGATGTCCCAGTAGTTTCACAGATGATCCCAGTAGTTTCACAGATGCCCCAATAGTTTCACATATGTCCCATTAGTTGCACAGATGTCCCCATAGTTTCACAGATGTCCCAATAGTTTCACAGATGTCCCAATAGTTTCACAGATGTCCCAATAAGTTCACATATGTCCCACTAGTGTCACAGATCACCCAGTCGTTTCACAGATGCCCCAATAGTTTCACATATGTCCCATTAGTTTCACAGATGTCCCCATAGTTTTACAGATGTCCCAATAATTTAACAGATGTACCAGTAGTTTAACAGATGTCCCAATAGTTTAACAGATGTCCCAGTTGTTTCACAGATGTCTCAATAGTTTCACAGATGTCCCAATAGATTCACATATGTCCCAGTAGTTTTACAGATGTCCCAGTAGATTCACAGATGTCCCAATAGTTTCACAGATGTCCCAATAGGTTCACATATGTCCCAGTAGTTTAACAGATGCCCCAGGAGTTTTACAGATATTCCAGTAGGTTAACAGATGTCCCCATAGTTTCACAGATGTCCCAATAGTTTCAAAGATGTCCCAGTAGCTTTACAGATGTCCCAGTAGTTTCACAGATGATCCCAGTAGTTTCACAGATGCCCCAATAGTTTCACATATGTCCCATTAGTTGCACATGTCCCCATAGTTTCACAGATGTCCCAATAGTTTCACAGATGTCCCAATAGTTTCACAGATGTCCCAATAAGTTCACATATGTCCCACTAGTGTCACAGATCACCCAGTCGTTTCACAGATGCCCCAATAGTTTCACATATGTCCCATTAGTTTCACAGATGTCCCCATAGTTTTACAGATGTCCCAATAATTTAACAGATGTACCAGTAGTTTCACAGATGTCCCAATAGTTTCACATATGTCCCATTAGTTTCACAGATGTCCCCATAGTTTCACAGATGTCCCAATAGTTTCACAGATGTCCCAATAGTCTCACAGATGTCCCAATAAGTTCACATATGTCCCAGTAGTTTCACAGATCACCCAGTCGTTTCACAGATGCCCCAATAGTTTCACATTTGTCCCATTAGTTTCACAGATGTCCCCATAGTTTCACAGATGTCCCAATAATTTAACAGATGTATCAGTAGTTTCACAGATGTCCCAATAGTTTAACAGATGTCCCAAATAGTTTCACAGATGTCCCAATAGTTTCACAGATGTCCCAGTTGTTTCACAGATGTCTCAATAGTTTCACAGATGTCCCAATAGTTTCACAGATGTCCCAATAGATTCACATATGTCCCAGTAGTTTTACAGATGTCCCAGTAAATTCACAGATGTCCCAATAGTTCAACAGATGTCCCAGTAGTTTAACAGATGTCCCAGTAGTTTCACAGATGTCCCAGTAGGTAAACAGATGTCCCCATAGTTTCACAGATGTCCCAAAAGTTTTACAGATGTCCCAATAGGTTCACATATGTCCCAGTAGTTTCACAGATGCCCCAATAGTTTCACATATGTCCCATTAGTTTCACAGATGTCCCCATAGTTTCACAGATGTCCCAATAATTTCACAGATGTACCAGTAGTTTCACAGATGTCCCAATAGTTTAACAGATGTCCCAAATAGTTTCACAGATGTCCCAATAGATTCACAGATGTCCCAATAGTTTCACAGATTTCCCAATAGTTTCACAGATGTCCCAATAGTTTCACAGATTTCCCAGAAGTTTTACAGATATTCCAGTAGGTTAACAGATGTCCCCATAGTTTCACAGATGTTCCAATAGTTTCAAAGATGTCCCAGTAGTTTTACAGATGTCCCGCTAGTTTCACAGATGATCCCAGTAGTTTCACAGATGCCCCAATAGTTTCACATATGTCCCATTAGTTGCACAGATGTCCCCATAGTTTCACAGATGTCCCAATAGTTTCACAGATGTCCCCATAGTTTCACAGATGTCCCAATAGTTTCACAGATGTCCCATTAGTTTCACAGATGTCCCCATAGTTTTACAGATGTCCCAATAATTTAACAGATGTACCAGTAGTTTAACAGATGTCCCAATAGTTTAACAGATGTCCCAGTTGTTTCACAGATGTCTCAATAGTTTCACAGATGTCCCAATAGATTCACATATGTCCCAGTAGTTTTACAGATGTCCCAGTAGATTCACAGATGTCCCAATAGTTTCACAGATGTCCCAATAGGTTCACATATGTCCCAGTAGTTTCACAGATGCCCCAATAGTTTCACATATGTCCCATTAGTTTCACAGATGTCCCCATAGTTTCACAGATGTCCCAATAATTTCACAGATGTACCAGTAGTTTCACAGATGTCCCAATAGTTTCACAGATGTCCCAATAGTTTCACAGATGTCCCAGAAGTTTTACAGATATTCCAGTAGGTTAACAGATGTCCCCATAGTTTCACAGATGTCCCAATAGTTTCACAGATGTCCCAGTAAGTTCACATATGTCCCAGTAGTTTCACAGATCATCCAGTCGTTTTACAGATGCCCCAATAGTTTCACATATGTCCCATTAGTTTCACAGATGTCCCCATAGTTTCACAGATGTCCCAATAATTTCACAGATGTACCAGTAGTTTCACAGATGTCCCAATAGTTTCACAGATGTCCCAATAGTTTCACAGATGTCCCAGGAGTTTTACAGATATTCCAGTAGGTTAACAGATGTCCCCATAGTTTCACAGATGTCCCAATAGTTTCAAAGATGTCCCAGTAGCTTTACAGATGTCCCAGTAGTTTCACAGATGATCCCAGTAGTTTCACAGATGCCCCAATAGTTTCACATATGTCCCATTAGTTGCACATGTCCCCATAGTTTCACAGATGTCCCAATAGTTTCACAGATGTCCCAATAGTTTCACAGATGTCCCAATAAGTTCACATATGTCCCACTAGTGTCACAGATCACGCAGTCGTTTCACAGATGCCCCAATAGTTTCACATATGTCCCATTAGTTTCACAGATGTCCCCATAGTTTTACAGATGTCCCAATAATTTAACAGATGTACCAGTAGTTTCACAGATGTCCCAATAGTTTCACATATGTCCCATTAGTTTCACAGATGTCCCCATAGTTTCACAGATGTCCCAATAGTTTCACAGATGTCCCAATAGTCTCACAGATGTCCCAATAAGTTCACATATGTCCCAGTAGTTTCACAGATCACCCAGTCGTTTCACAGATGCCCCAATAGTTTCACATTTGTCCCATTAGTTTCACAGATGTCCCCATAGTTTCACAGATGTCCCAATAATTTAACAGATGTATCAGTAGTTTCACAGATGTCCCAATAGTTTAACAGATGTCCCAAATAGTTTCACAGATGTCCCAATAGTTTCACAGATGTCCCAGTTGTTTCACAGATGTCTCAATAGTTTCACAGATGTCCCAATAGTTTCACAGATGTCCCAATAGATTCACATATGTCCCAGTAGTTTTACAGATGTCCCAGTAAATTCACAGATGTCCCAATAGTTCAACAGATGTCCCAGTAGTTTAACAGATGTCCCAGTAGTTTCACAGATGTCCCAGTAGGTAAACAGATGTCCCCATAGTTTCACAGATGTCCCAAAAGTTTTACAGATGTCCCAATAGGTTCACATATGTCCCAGTAGTTTCACAGATGCCCCAATAGTTTCACATATGTCCCATTAGTTTCACAGATGTCCCCATAGTTTCACAGATGTCCCAATAATTTCACAGATGTACCAGTAGTTTCACAGATGTCCCAATAGTTTAACAGATGTCCCAAATAGTTTCACAGATGTCCCAATAGATTCACAGATGTCCCAATAGTTTCACAGATTTCCCAATAGTTTCACAGATGTCCCAATAGTTTCACAGATTTCCCAGAAGTTTTACAGATATTCCAGTAGGTTAACAGATGTCCCCATAGTTTCACAGATGTTCCAATAGTTTCAAAGATGTCCCAGTAGTTTTACAGATGTCCCGCTAGTTTCACAGATGATCCCAGTAGTTTCACAGATGCCCCAATAGTTTCACATATGTCCCATTAGTTGCACAGATGTCCCCATAGTTTCACAGATGTCCCAATAGTTTCACAGATGTCCCCATAGTTTCACAGATGTCCCAATAGTTTCACAGATGTCCCATTAGTTTCACAGATGTCCCCATAGTTTTACAGATGTCCCAATAATTTAACAGATGTACCAGTAGTTTAACAGATGTCCCAATAGTTTAACAGATGTCCCAGTTGTTTCACAGATGTCTCAATAGTTTCACAGATGTCCCAATAGATTCACATATGTCCCAGTAGTTTTACAGATGTCCCAGTAGATTCACAGATGTCCCAATAGTTTCACAGATGTCCCAATAGGTTCACATATGTCCCAGTAGTTTCACAGATGCCCCAATAGTTTCACATATGTCCCATTAGTTTCACAGATGTCCCCATAGTTTCACAGATGTCCCAATAATTTCACAGATGTACCAGTAGTTTCACAGATGTCCCAATAGTTTCACAGATGTCCCAATAGTTTCACAGATGTCCCAGAAGTTTTACAGATATTCCAGTAGGTTAACAGATGTCCCCATAGTTTCACAGATGTCCCAATAGTTTCACAGATGTCCCAGTAAGTTCACATATGTCCCAGTAGTTTCACAGATCATCCAGTCGTTTTACAGATGCCCCAATAGTTTCACATATGTCCCATTAGTTTCACAGATGTCCCCATAGTTTCACAGATGTCCCAATAATTTCACAGATGTACCAGTAGTTTCACAGATGTCCCAATAGTTTCACAGATGTCCCAATAGTTTCACAGATGTCCCAGGAGTTTTACAGATATTCCAGTAGGTTAACAGATGTCCCCATAGTTTCACAGATGTTCCAATAGTTTCAAAGATGTCCCAGTAGTTTTACAGATGTCCCGCTAGTTTCACAGATGATCCCAGTAGTTTCACAGATGCCCCAATAGTTTCACATATGTCCCATTAGTTGCACAGATGTCCCCATAGTTTCACAGATGTCCCAATAGTTTCACAGATGTCCCAATAGTTTCACATATGTCCCATTAGTTTCACAGATGTCCCCATAGTTTTACAGATGTCCCAATAATTTAACAGATGTACCAGTAGTTTAACAGATGTCCCAATAGTTTAACAGATGTCCCAGTTGTTTCACAGATGTTTCAATAGTTTCACAGATGTCCCAATAGTTTCACAGATGTCCCAGGAGTTTTACAGATATTCCAGTAGGTTAACAGATGTCCCCATAGTTTCACAGATGTTCCAATAGTTTCAAAGATGTCCCAGTAGTTTTACAGATGTCCCGCTAGTTTCACAGATGATCCCAGTAGTTTCACAGATGCCCCAATAGTTTCACATATGTCCCATTAGTTGCACAGATGTCCCCATAGTTTCACAGATGTCCCAATATTTTCACAGATGTCCCAATAGTTTCACATATGTCCCATTAGTTTCACAGATGTCCCCATAGTTTTACAGATGTCCCAATAATTTAACAGATGTACCAGTAGTTTAACAGATGTCCCAATAGTTTAACAGATGTCCCAGTTGTTTCACAGATGTTTCAATAGTTTCACAGATGTCCCAATAGATTCACATATGTCCCAGTAGTTTTACAGATGTCCCAGTAGATTCACAGATGTCCCAATAGTTTCACAGATGTCCCAATAGGTTCACATATGTCCCAGTAGTTTCACAGATGCCCCAATAGTTTCACATATGTCCCATTAGTTGCACATGTCCCCATAGTTTCACAGATGTCCCAATAGTTTCACAGATGTCCCAATAGTTTCACAGATGTCCCAATAAGTTCACATATGTCCCACTAGTGTCACAGATCACCCAGTCGTTTCACAGATGCCCCAATAGTTTCACATATGTCCCATTAGTTTCACAGATGTCCCCATAGTTTCACAGATGTCCCAATAATTTACAGATGTATCAGTAGTTTCACAGATGTCCCAATAGTTTAACAGATGTCCCAAATAGTTTCACAGATGTCCCAATAGTTTCACAGATGTCCCAGTTGTTTCACAGATGTCTCAATAGTTTCACAGATGTCCCAATAGTTTCACAGATGTCCCAATAGATTCACATATGTCCCAGTAGTTTTACAGATGTCCCAGTAGATTCACAGATGTCCCAATAGTTCAACAGATGTCCCAGTAGTTTAACAGATGTCCCAGTAGTTTCACAGATGTCCCAGTAGGTTAACAGATGTCCCCATAGTTTCACAGATGTCCCAAAAGTTTCACAGATGTCCCAATAGGTTCACATATGTCCCAGTAGTTTCACAGATGCCCCAATAGTTTCACATATGTCCCATTAGTTTCACAGATGTCCCCATAGTTTCACAGATGTCCCAATAATTTCACAGATGTACCAGTAGTTTCACAGATGTCCCAATAGTTTAACAGATGTCCCAAATAGTTTCACAGATGTCCCAATAGATTCACAGATGTCCCAATAGTTTCACAGATTTCCCAATAGTTTCACAGATGTCCCAATAGTTTCACAGATTTCCCAGAAGTTTTACAGATATTCCAGTAGGTTAACAGATGTCCCCATAGTTTCACAGATGTTCCAATAGTTTCAAAGATGTCCCAGTAGTTTTACAGATGTCCCGCTAGTTTCACAGATGATCCCAGTAGTTTCACAGATGCCCCAATAGTTTCACATATGTCCCATTAGTTGCACAGATGTCCCCATAGTTTCACAGATGTCCCAATAGTTTCACAGATGTCCCAATAGTTTCACAGATGTCCCAATAGTTTCACAGATGTCCCAATAAGTTCACATATGTCCCACTAGTGTCACAGATCACCCAGTCGTTTCACAGATGCCCCAATAGTTTCACATATGTCCCATTAGTTTCACAGATGTCCCCATAGTTTCACAGATGTACCAATAATTTCACAGATGTACCAGTAGTTTCACAGATGTCCCAATAGTTTCACAGATGTCCCAGTAGTTTCACAGATGTCCCAAGAGTTTTACAGATATTCCAGTAGGTTAACAGATGTCCCCATAGTTTCACAGATGTTCCAATAGTTTCAAAGATGTCCCAGTAGTTTTACAGATGTCCCGCTAGTTTCACAGATGATCCCAGTAGTTTCACAGATGCCCCAATAGTTTCACATATGTCCCATTAGTTGCACAGATGTCCCCATAGTTTCACAGATGTCCTAATAGTTTCACAGATGTCCCAATAGTTTCACAGATGTCCCAATAAGTTCACATATGTCCCACTAGTGTCACAGATCACCCAGTCGTTTCACAGATGCCCCAATAGTTTCACATATGTCCCATTAGTTTCACAGATGTCCCCATAGTTTTACAGATGTCCCAATAATTTAACAGATGTACCAGTAGTTTAACAGATGTCCCAATAGTTTAACAGATGTCCCAGTTGTTTCACAGATGTCTCAATAGTTTCACAGATGTCCCAATAGATTCACATATGTCCCAGTAGTTTTACAGATGTCCCAGTAGATTCACAGATGTCCCAATAGTTTCACAGATGTCCCAATAGGTTCACATATGTCCCAGTAGTTTCACAGATGCCCCAATAGTTTCACATATGTCCCATTAGTTGCACATGTCCCCATAGTTTCACAGATGTCCCAATAGTTTCACAGATGTCCCAATAGTTTCACAGATGTCCCAATAAGTTCACATATGTCCCACTAGTGTCACAGATCACCCAGTCGTTTCACAGATGCCCCAATAGTTTCACATATGTCCCATTAGTTTCACAGATGTCCCCATAGTTTTACAGATGTCCCAATAATTTAACAGATGTACCAGTAGTTTCACAGATGTCCCAATAGTTTCACATATGTCCCATTAGTTTCACAGATGTCCCCATAGTTTCACAGATGTCCCAATAGTTTCACAGATGTCCCAATAGTCTCACAGATGTCCCAATAAGTTCACATATGTCCCAGTAGTTTCACAGATCACCCAGTCGTTTCACAGATGCCCCAATAGTTTCACATATGTCCCATTAGTTTCACAGATGTCCCCATAGTTTCACAGATGTCCCAATAATTTAACAGATGTATCAGTAGTTTCACAGATGTCCCAATAGTTTAACAGATGTCCCAAATAGTTTCACAGATGTCCCAATAGTTTCACAGATGTCCCAGTTGTTTCACAGATGTCTCAATAGTTTCACAGATGTCCCAATAGTTTCACAGATGTCCCAATAGATTCACATATGTCCCAGTAGTTTTACAGATGTCCCAGTAGATTCACAGATGTCCCAATAGTTCAACAGATGTCCCAGTAGTTTAACAGATGTCCCAGTAGTTTCACAGATGTCCCAGTAGGTTAACAGATGTCCCCATAGTTTCACAGATGTCCCAAAAGTTTCACAGATGTCCCAATAGGTTCACATATGTCCCAGTAGTTTCACAGATGCCCCAATAGTTTCACATATGTCCCATTAGTTTCACAGATGTCCCCATAGTTTCACAGATGTCCCAATAATTTCACAGATGTACCAGTAGTTTCACAGATGTCCCAATAGTTTAACAGATGTCCCAAATAGTTTCACAGATGTCCCAATAGATTCACAGATGTCCCAATAGTTTCACAGATTTCCCAATAGTTTCACAGATGTCCCAATAGTTTCACAGATTTCCCAAAGTTTTACAGATATTCCAGTAGGTTAACAGATGTCCCCATAGTTTCACAGATGTTCCAATAGTTTCAAAGATGTCCCAGTAGTTTTACAGATGTCCCGCTAGTTTCACAGATGATCCCAGTAGTTTCACAATGCCCCAATAGTTTCACATATGTCCCATTAGTTGCACAGATGTCCCCATAGTTTCACAGATGTCCCAATAGTTTCACAGATGTCCCAATAGTTTCACAGATGTCCCAATAAGTTCACATATGTCCCACTAGTGTCACAGATCACCCAGTCGTTTCACAGATGCCCCAATAGTTTCACATATGTCCCATTAGTTTCACAGATGTCCCCATAGTTTTACAGATGTCCCAATAATTTAACAGATGTACCAGTAGTTTAACAGATGTCCCAATAGTTTAACAGATGTCCCAGTTGTTTCACAGATGTCTCAATAGTTTCACAGATGTCCCAATAGATTCACATATGTCCCAGTAGTTTTACAGATGTCCCAGTAGATTCACAGATGTCCCAATAGTTTCACAGATGTCCCAATAGGTTCACATATGTCCCAGTAGTTTCACAGATGCCCCAATAGTTTCACATATGTCCCATTAGTTGCACATGTCCCCATAGTTTCACAGATGTCCCAATAGTTTCACAGATGTCCCAATAGTTTCACAGATGTCCCAATAAGTTCACATATGTCCCACTAGTGTCACAGATCACCCAGTCGTTTCACAGATGCCCCAATAGTTTCACATATGTCCCATTAGTTTCACAGATGTCCCCATAGTTTTACAGATGTCCCAATAATTTAACAGATGTACCAGTAGTTTCACAGATGTCCCAAAAGTTTCACATATGTCCCATTAGTTTCACAGATGTCCCCATAGTTTCACAGATGTCCCAATAGTTTCACAGATGTCCCAATAGTCTCACAGATGTCCCAATAAGTTCACATATGTCCCAGTAGTTTCACAGATCACCCAGTCGTTTCACAGATGCCCCAATAGTTTCACATATGTCCCATTAGTTTCACAGATGTCCCCATAGTTTCACAGATGTCCCAATAATTTAACAGATGTATCAGTAGTTTCACAGATGTCCCAATAGTTTAACAGATGTCCCAAATAGTTTCACAGATGTCCCAATAGTTTCACAGATGTCCCAGTTGTTTCACAGATGTCTCAATAGTTTCACAGATGTCCCAATAGTTTCACAGATGTCCCAATAGATTCACATATGTCCCAGTAGTTTTACAGATGTCCCAGTAGATTCACAGATGTCCCAATAGTTCAACAGATGTCCCAGTAGTTTAACAGATGTCCCAGTAGTTTCACAGATGTCCCAGTAGGTTAACAGATGTCCCCATAGTTTCACAGATGTCCCAAAAGTTTCACAGATGTCCCAATAGGTTCACATATGTCCCAGTAGTTTCACAGATGCCCCAATAGTTTCACATATGTCCCATTAGTTTCACAGATGTCCCCATAGTTTCACAGATGTCCCAATAATTTCACAGATGTACCAGTAGTTTCACAGATGTCCCAATAGTTTAACAGATGTCCCAAATAGTTTCACAGATGTCCCAATAGATTCACAGATGTCCCAATAGTTTCACAGATTTCCCAATAGTTTCACAGATATCCCAGTCGTTTCACAGATGCCCCAATAGTTTCACATATGTCCCATTAGTTGCACAGATGTCCCCATAGTTTCACAGATGTCCCAATAGTTTCACAGATGTCCCAATAGTTTCACAGATGTCCCAATAAGTTCACATATGTCCCACTAGTGTCACAGATCACCCAGTCGTTTCACAGATGCCCCAATAGTTTCAAATATGTCCCATTAGTTGCACAGATGTCCCCATAGTTTCACAGATGTCCCAATAGTTTCACAGATGTCCCAATAGTTTCACAGATGTCCCAATAGTTTCACAGATGTCCCAATAGGTTCACATATGTCCCAGTAGTTTCACAGATGCCCCAATAGTTTCACATATGTCCCATTAGTTTCACAGATGTCCCCATAGTTTCACAGATGTCCCAATAATTTCACAGATGTCCCCATAGTTTCACAGATGTCCCAATAAGTTCACATATGTCCCACTAGTGTCACAGATCACCCAGTCGTTTCACAGATGCCCCAATAGTTTCACATATGTCCCATTAGTTTCACAGATGTCCCCATAGTTTTACAGATGTCCCAATAATTTAACAGATGTACCAGTAGTTTCACAGATGTCCCAATAGTTTCACATATGTCCCATTAGTTTCACAGATGTCCCCATAGTTTCACAGATGTCCCAATAGTTTCACAGATGTCCCAATAGTCTCACAGATGTCCCAATAAGTTCACATATGTCCCAGTAGTTTCACAGATCACCCAGTCGTTTCACAGATGCCCCAATAGTTTCACATATGTCCCATTAGTTTCACAGATGTCCCCATAGTTTCACAGATGTCCCAATAATTTAACAGATGTATCAGCAGTTTCACAGATGTCCCAATAGTTTAACAGATGTCCCAAATAGTTTCACAGATGTCCCAATAGTTTCACAGATGTCCCAGTTGTTTCACAGATGTCTCAATAGTTTCACAGATGTCCCAATAGTTTCACAGATGTCCCAATAGATTCACATATGTCCCAGTAGTTTTACAGATGTCCCAGTAGATTCACAGATGTCCCAATAGTTCAACAGATGTCCCAGTAGTTTAACAGATGTCCCAGTAGTTTCACAGATGTCCCAGTAGGTTAACAGATGTCCCCATAGTTTCACAGATGTCCCAAAAGTTTCACAGATGTCCCAATAGGTTCACATATGTCCCAGTAGTTTCACAGATGCCCCAATAGTTTCACATATGTCCCATTAGTTTCACAGATGTCCCCATAGTTTCACAGATGTCCCAATAATTTCACAGATGTACCAGTAGTTTCACAGATGTCCCAATAGTTTAACAGATGTCCCAAATAGTTTCACAGATGTCCCAATAGATTCACAGATGTCCCAATAGTTTCACAGATTTCCCAATAGTTTCACAGATGTCCCAGTCGTTTCACAGATGCCCCAATAGTTTCACATATGTCCCATTAGTTGCACAGATGTCCCCATAGTTTCACAGATGTCCCAATAGTTTCACAGATGTCCCAATAGTTTCACAGATGTCCCAATAAGTTCACATATGTCCCACTAGTGTCACAGATCACCCAGTCGTTTCACAGATGCCCCAATAGTTTCAAATATGTCCCATTAGTTGCACAGATGTCCCCATAGTTTCACAGATGTCCCAATAGTTTCACAGATGTCCCAATAGTTTCACAGATGTCCCAATAGTTTCACAGATGTCCCAATAGGTTCACATATGTCCCAGTAGTTTCACAGATGCCCCAATAGTTTCACATATGTCCCATTAGTTTCACAGATGTCCCCATAGTTTCACAGATGTCCCAATAATTTCACAGATGTCCCCATAGTTTCACAGATGTCCCAGGAGTTTTACAGATATTCCAGTAGGTTAACAGATGTCCCCATAGTTTCACAGATGTTCCAATAGTTTCAAAGATGTCCCAGTAGTTTTACAGATGTCCCGCTAGTTTCACAGATGATCCCAGTAGTTTCACAGATGCCCCAATAGTTTCACATATGTCCCATTAGTTGCACAGATGTCCCCATAGATTCACAGATGTCCCAATAGTTTCACAGATGTCCCAATAGTTTCACAGATGTCCCAATAAGTTCACATATGTCCCACTAGTGTCACAGATCACCCAGTCGTTTCACAGATGCCCCAATAGTTTCACATATGTCCCATTAGTTTCACAGATGTCCCCATAGTTTTACAGATGTCCCAATAATTTAACAGATGTACCAGTAGTTTAACAGATGTCCCAATAGTTTAACAGATGTCCCAGTTGTTTCACAGATGTCTCAATAGTTTCACAGATGTCCCAATAGATTAACATATGTCCCAGTAGTTTTACAGATGTCCCAGTAGATTCACAGATGTCCCAATAGTTTCACAGATGTCCCAATAGGTTCACATATGTCCCAGTAGTTTCACAGATGCCCCAATAGTTTCACATATGTCCCATTAGTTTCACAGATGTCCCCATAGTTTCACAGATGTCCCAATAATTTCACAGATGTACCAGTAGTTTCACAGATGTCCCAATAGTTTCACAGATGTCTCAATAGTTTCACAGATGTCCCAGAAGTTTTACAGATATTCCAGTAGGTTAACAGATGTTCCCATAGTTTCACAGATGTCCCAATAGTTTCACAGATGTCCCAATAAGTTCACATATGTCCCAGTAGTTTCACAGATCACCCAGTCGTTTCAGAGATGCCCCAATAGTTTCACATATGTCCCATTAGTTTCACAGATGTCCCCATACTTTCACAGATGTCCCAATAATTTCACAGATGTACCAGTAGTTTCACAGATGTCCCAATAGTTTCACAGATGTCCCAATAGTTTCACAGATGTCCCAGGAGTTTTACAGATATTCCAGTAGGTTAACAGATGTCCCCATAGTTTCACAGATGTCCCAATAGTTTCAAAGATGTCCCAGTAGTTTTACAGATGTCCCAGTAGTTTCACAGATGATCCCAGTAGTTTCACAGATGCCCCAATAGTTTCACATATGTCCCATTAGTTGCACAGATGTCCCCATAGTTTCACAGATGTCCCAATAGTTTCACAGATGTCCCAATAGTCTCACAGATGTCCCAATAAGTTCACATATGTCCCAGTAGTTTCACAGATCACCCAGTCGTTTCACAGATGCCCGAATAGTTTCACATATGTCCCATTAGTTTCACAGATGTCCCCATAGTTTCACAGATGTCCCAATAATTTAACAGATGTATCAGTAGTTTCACAGATGTCCCAATAGTTTAACAGATGTCCCAAATAGTTTCACAGATGTCCCAATAGTTTCACAGATGTCCCAGTTGTTTCACAGATGTCTCAATAGTTTCACAGATGTCCCAATAGTTTCACAAATGTCCCAATAGATTCACATATGTCCCAGTAGTTTTACAGATGTCCCAGTAGATTCACAGATGTCCCAATAGTTCAACAGATGTCCCAGTAGTTTAACAGATGTCCCAGTAGTTTCACAGGTGTCCCAGTAGGTTAACAGATGTCTCCATAGTTTCACAGATGTCCCAAAAGTTTCACAGATGTCCCAATAGGTTCACATATCTCCCAGTAGTTTCACAGATGCCCCAATAGTTTCACATATGTCCCATTAGTTTCACAGATGTCCCCATAGTTTCACAGATGTCCCAATAATTTCACAGATGTACCAGTAGTTTCACAGATGTCCCAATAGTTTAACAGATGTCCCAAATAGTTTCACAGATGTCCCAATAGATTCACAGATGTCCCAATAGTTTCACAGATTTCCCAATAGTTTCACAGATGTCCCAATAGTTTCACAGATGTCCCAGAAGTTTTACAGATATTCCAGTAGGTTAACAGATGTCCCCATAGTTTCACAGATGTTCCAATAGTTTCAAAGATGTCCCAGTAGTTTTACAGATGTCCCGCTAGTTTCACAGATGATCCCAGTAGTTTCACAGATGCCCCAATAGTTTCACATATGTCCCATTAGTTTCACAGATGTCCCCATAGTTTCACCGATGTCCCAATAGTTTCATAGATGTCCCAATAGTTTCACAGATGTCCCAATAAGTTCACATATGTCCCAGTAGTTTCACAGATCACCCAGTCGTTTCACAGATGCCCCAATAGTTTCACATATGTCCCATTAGTTTCACAGATGTCCCCATAGTTTCACAGATGTCCCAATAATTTAACAGATGTACCAGTAGTTTCACAGATGTCCCAATACTTTAACAGATGTCCCAAATAGTTTCACAGATGTCCCAATAGTTTCACAGATGTCCCAGAAGTTTAACAGATGTCCCAATAGTTTCACAGATGTCCCAATAGTTTCAAAGATGTCCCAGTACTTTTACAGATGTCCCAGTAGTTTCGCATATGTCCCAGTAGTTTCACAGATGCCCCAATATTTTCACATATGTCCCATTAGATTCACAGATGTCTCCATAGTTTCACAGATGTCCCAATAATTTCACAGATGTACCAGTAGTTTCACAGATGTCCCAATAGTTTCACAGATGTCCCAATAATTTCACAGATGTCCCAGGAGTTTTACTGATATTCCAGTAGGTTAACAGATGTCCCCATAGTTTCACAGATGTCCCAATAGTTTCAAAGATGTCCCAGTAGTTTTACAGATGTCCCAGTAGTTTCACAGATGATCCCAGTAGTTTCACAGATGCCCCAATAGTTTCACATATGTCCCATTAGTTGCACAGATGTCCCCATAGTTTCACAGATGTCCCAATAGTTTCACAGATGTCCCAATAGTTTCACAGATGTCCCAATAAGGTCACATATGTCCCACTAGTGTCACAGATCACCCAGTCGTTTCACAGATGCCCCAATAGTTTCACATATGTCCCATTAGTTTCACAGATGTCCCCATAGTTTTACAGATGTCCCAATAATTTAACAGATGTACCAGTAGTTTAACAGATGTCCCAATAGTTTAACAGATGTCCCAGTTGTTTCACAGATGTCTCAATAGTTTCACAGATGTCCCAATAGATTCACATATGTCCCAGTAGTTTTACAGATGTCCCAGTAGATTCACAGATGTCCCAATAGGTTCACATATGTCCCAGTAGTTTCACAGATGCCCCAATAGTTTCACATATGTCCCATTAGTTTCACAGATGTCCCCATAGTTTCACAGATGTCCCAATAATTTCACAGATGTACCAGTAGTTTCACAGATGTCCCAATAGTTTCACAGATGTCCCAATAGTTTCACAGATGTCCCAGAAGTTTTACAGATATTCCAGTAGGTTAACAGATGTCCCCATAGTTTCACAGATGTCCCAATAGTTTCAAAGATGTCCCAGTAGTTTTACAGATGTCCCAGTAGTTTCACAGATGATCCCAGTAGTTTCACAGATGCCCCAATAGTTTCACATATGTCCCATTAGTTGCACAGATGTCCCCATAGTTTCACAGATGTCCCAATAGTTTCACAGATGTCCCAATAGTTTCACAGATGTCCCAATAAGTTCACATATGTCCCACTAGTGTCACAGATCACCCAGTCGTTTCACAGATGCCCCAATAGTTTCACATATGTCCCATTAGTTTCACAGATGTCCCCATAGTTTTACAGATGTCCCAATAATTTAACAGATGTACCAGTAGTTTAACAGATGTCCCAATAGTTTAACAGATGTCCCAGTTGTTTCACAGATGTCTCAATAGTTTCACAGATGTCCCAATAGATTCACATATGTCCCAGTAGTTTTACAGATGTCCCAGTAGATTCACAGATGTCCCAATAGGTTCACATATGTCCCAGTAGTTTCACAGATGCCCCAATAGTTTCACATATGTCCCATTAGTTTCACAGATGTCCCCATAGTTTCACAGATGTCCCAATAATTTCACAGATGTACCAGTAGTTTCACAGATGTCCCAATAGTTTCACAGATGTCCCAATAGTTTCACAGATGTCCCAGAAGTTTTACAGATATTCCAGTAGGTTAACAGATGTCCCCATAGTTTCACAGATGTCCCAATAGTTTCAAAGATGTCCCAGTAGTTTTACAGATGTCCCAGTAGTTTCACAGATGATCCCAGTAGTTTCACAGATGCCCCAATAGTTTCACATATGTCCCATTAGTTGCACAGATGACCCCATAGTTTCACAGATGTCCCAATAGTTTCACAGATGTCCCAATAGTTTCACAGATGTCCCAATAAGTTCACATATGTCCCACTAGTGTCACAGATCACCCAGTCGTTTCACAGATGCCCCAATAGTTTAACATATGTCCCATTAGTTTCACAGATGTCCCCATAGTTTTACAGATGTCCCAATAATTTAACATGTACCAGTAGTTTCACAGATGTCCTAATAGTTTCACATATGTCCCATTAGTTTCACAGATGTCCCCATAGCTTCACAGATGTCCCAATAGTTTCACAGATGTCCCAATAGTTTCACAGATGTCCCAATAAGTTCACATATGTCCCAGTAGTTTCACAGATCACCCAGTCGTTTCACAGATGCCCCAATAGTTTCACATATGTCCCATTAGTTTCACAGATGTCCCCATAGTTTCACAGATGTCCCAATAATTTAACAGATGTACCAGTAGTTTCACAGATGTCCCAATACTTTAACAGATGTCCCAAATAGTTTCACAGATGTCCCAATAGTTTCACAGATGTCCCAGAAGTTTAACAGATGTCCCAATAGTTTCATAGATGTCCCAATAGTTTCAAAGATGTCCCAGTAGTTTTACAGATGTCCCAGTAGTTTCACATATGTCCCATTAGTTTCACAGATGTCCCCATAGTTTCACAGATGTCCCAATAATTTCACAGATGTACCAGTAGTTTCACAGATGTCCCAATAGTTTCACAGATGTCCCAATAATTTCACAGATGTCCCAGAAGTTTTACAGATATTCCAGTAGGTTAACAGATGTCCCCATAGTTTCACAGATGTCCCAATAGTTTCAAAGATGTCCCAGTAGTTTTACAGATGTCCCAGTAGTTTCACAGATGATCCCAGTAGTTTCACAGATGCCCCAATAGTTTCACCTATGTCCCATTAGTTTCACAGATGTCCCAATAATTTAACAGATGTACCAGTAGTTTCACAGATGTCCCAATAGTTTCACAGATGTCCCAATAAGTTCACATATGTCCCAGTAGTTTCACAGATCACCCAGTCGTTTCACAGATGCCCCAATAGTTTCACATATGTCCCATTAGTTTCACAGATGTCCCCATAGTTTTACAGATGTCCCAATAATTTAACATGTACCAGTAGTTTGACAGATGTCCTAATAGTTTCACATATGTCCCCATAGTTTCACAGATGTCCCAATAGTTTCACATATGTCCCATTAGTTTCACAGATGTCCCCATAGATTCACAGATGTCCCAATAAGTTCACATATGTCCCAGTAGTGTCACAGATCACCCAGTCGTTTCACAGATGCCCCAATAGTTTCACATATGTCCCATTAGTTTCACAGATGTCCCAATAATTTCACAGATGTACCAGTAGTTTCACAGATGTCCCAATAGTTTCACAGATGTCCCAATAGTTTCACAGATATCCCAGGAGTTTTACAGATATTCCAGTAGGTTAACAGATGTCCCCATAGTTTCACAGATGTCCCAATAGTTTCACAGATGTCCCAATAGTTTCACAGATGTCCCAATAAGTTCACATATGTCCCACTAGTGTCACAGATCACCCAGTCGTTTCACAGATGCCCCAATAGTTTCACATATGTCCCATTAGTTTCACAGATGTCCCCATAGTTTTACAGATGTCCCAATAATTTAACAGATGTACCAGTAGTTTAACAGATGTCCCAATAGTTTAACAGATGTCCCAGTTGTTTCACAGATGTCTCAATAGTTTCACAGATGTCCCAATAGATTCACATATGTCCCAGTAGTTTTACAGATGTCCCAGTAGATTCACAGATGTCCCAATAGTTCAACAGATGTCCCAGTAGTTTAACAGATGTCCCAGTATTTTCACAGATGTCCCAGAAGGTTAACAGATGTCCCAGTAGGTTAACAGATATCCCCATAGTTTCACAGATGTCCCAATAGTTTCACAGATGTCCCAATAGGTTCACAGATGTCCCAATAATTTCACAGATGTCCCAGAAGTTTTACAGATATTCCAGTAGGTTAACAGATGTCCCCATAGTTTTACAGATGTCCCAATAATTTAACAGATGTACCAGTAGTTTCACAGATGTCCCAGTAGTTTCACAGATGTCCCAATAGTTTCACAGATGTCCCAATAAGTTCACATATGTCCCACTAGTGTCACAGATCACCCAGTCGTTTCACAGATGCCCCAATAGTTTCACATATGTCCCATTAGTTTCACAGATGTCCCCATAGTTTTACAGATGTCCCAATAATTTAACAGATGTACCAGTAGTTTCACAGATGTCCCAATAGTTTCACAGATGTCCCAATAAGTTCACATATGTCCCACTAGTGTCACAGATCACCCAGTCGTTTCACAGATGCCACAATAGTTTCACATATGTCCCATTAGTTTCACAGATGTCCCCATAGTTTTACAGATGTCCCAATAATTTAACATGTACCAGTAGTTTGACAGATGTCCTAATAGTTTCACATAGGTCCCCATAGTTTCACAGATGTCCCAATAGTTTCACATATGTCCCATTAGTTTCACAGATGTCCCCATAGATTCACAGATGTCCCAATAAGTTCACATATGTCCCAGTAGTGTCACAGATCACCCAGTCGTTTCACAGATGCCCCAATAGTTTCACATATGTCCCATTAGTTTCACAGATGTCCCAATAATTTCACAGATGTACCAGTAGTTTCACAGATGTCCCAATAGTTTCACAGATGTCCCAATAGTTTCACAGATGTCCCAGGAGATTTACAGATATTCCAGTATGTTAACAGATGTCCCCATAGTTTCACAGATGTCCCAATAGTTTCACAGATGTCCCAATAGTTTCACAGATGTCCCAATAAGTTCACATATGTCCCACTAGTGTCACAGATCACCCAGTCGTTTCACAGATGCCCCAATAGTTTCACATATGTCCCATTAGTTTCACAGATGTCCCCATAGTTTTACAGATGTCCCAATAATTTAACAGATGTACCAGTAGTTTCACAGATGTCCCAAATAGTTTCACAGATGTCCCAATAGTTTCACAGATGTCCCAGTTGTTTCACAGATGTCTCAATAGTTTCACAGATGTCCCAATAGTTTCACAGATGTCCCAATAGATTCACATATGTCCCAGTAGTTTTACAGATGTCCCAGTAGATTCACAGATGTCCCAATAGTTCAACAGATGTCCCAGTAGTTTAACAGATGTCCCAGTAGTTTCACAGATGTCCCAGTAGGTTAACAGATGTCCCCATAGTTTCACAGATGTCCCAAAAGTTTCACAGATGTCCCAATAGGTTCACATATGTCCCAGTAGTTTCACAGATGCCCCAATAGTTTCACATATGTCCCATTAGTTTCACAGATGTCCCCATAGTTTCACAGATGTCCCAATCATTTCACAGATGTACCAGTAGTTTCACAGATGTCCCAATAGTTTAACAGATGTCCCAAATACTTTCACAGATGTCCCAATAGATTCACAGATGTCCCAATAGTTTCACAGATTTCCCAATAGTTTCACAGATGTCCCAATAGTTTCACAGATGTCCCATAAGTTTTACAGATATTCCAGTAGGTTAACAGATGTCCCCATAGTTTCACAGATGTCCCAATAGTTTCAAAGATGTCCCAGTAGTTTTACAGATGTCCCGCTAGTTTCACAGATGATCCCAGTAGTTTCACAGATGCCCCAATAGTTTCACATATGTCCCATTAGTTTCACAGATGTCCCCATAGTTTCACAGATGTCCCAATAGTTTCACAGATGTCCCAATAGTTTCACAGATGTCCCAATAAGTTCACATATGTCCCAGTAGTTTCACAGATCACCCAGTCGTTTCACAGATGCCCCAATAGTTTCACATATGTCCCATTAGTTTCACAGATGTCCCCATAGTTTCACAGATGTCCCAATAATTTAACAGATGTACCAGTAGTTTCACAGATGTTCCAATAGTTTCACATATGTCCCATTAGTTTCACAGATGTCCCCATAGCTTCACAGATTTCCCAATAGTTTCACAGATGTCCCAATAAGTTCACATATGTCCCAATAAGTTCACATATGTCCCACTAGTGTCACAGATCACCCAGTCGTTTCACAGATGCCCCAATAGTTTCACATATGTCCCATTAGTTTCACAGATGTCCCCATAGTTTTACAGATGTCCCAATAATTTAACATGTACCAGTAGTTTCACAGATGTCCTAATAGTTTCACATATGTCCCATTAGTTTCACAGATGTCCCCATAGCTTCACAGATGTCCCACTAGTTTCACAGATGTCCCAATAGTTTCACAGATGTCCCAATAAGTTCACATATGTCCCAGTAGTTTCACAGATCACCCAGTCGTTTCACAGATGCCCCAATAGTTTCACATATGTCCCATTAGTTTCACAGATGTCCCCATAGTTTCACAGATGTCCCAATAATTTCACAGATGTAACAGTAGTTTCACAGATGTCCCAATAGTTTCACAGATGTCCCAATAGTTTCACAGATGTCCCAGGAGTTTTACAGATATTCCAGTAAGTTAACAGATGTCCCCATAGTTTCACAGATGTCCCAATAGTTTCAAAGATGTCCCAGTAGTTTTACAGATGTCCCAGTAGTTTCACAGATGATCCCAGTAGTTTCACAGATGCCCCAATAGTTTCACATATGTCCCATTAGTTGCACAATGTCCCCATAGTTTCACAGATGTCCCAATAGTTTCACAGATGTCCCAATAGTTTCACAGATGTCCCAATAAGTTCACATATGTCCCACTAGTGTCACAGATCACCCAGTCGTTTCACAGATGCCCCAATAGTTTCACATATGTCCCATTAGTTTCACAGATGTCCCCATAGTTTTACAGATGTCCCAATAATTTAACAGATGTACCAGTAGTTTCACAGATGTTCCAATAGTTTCACATATGTCCCATTAGTTTCACAGATGTCCCCATAGCTTCACAGATGTCCCAATAGTTTCACAGATGTCCCAATAAGTTCACATATGTCCCAATAAGTTCACATATGTCCCACTAGTGTCACAGATCACCCAGTCGTTTCACAGATGCCCCAAGAGTTTCACATATGTCCCATTAGTTTCACAGATGTCCCCATAGTTTTACAGATGTCCCAATAATTTAACATGTACCAGTAGTTTCACAGATGTTCTAATAGTTTCACATATGTCCCATTAGTTTCACAGATGTCCCCATAGCTTCACAGATGTCCCAATAGTTTCACAGATGTCCCAATAGTTTCACAGATGTCCCAATAAGTTCACATATGTCCCAGTAGTTTCACAGATCACCCAGTCGTTTCACAGATGCCCCAATAGTTTCACATATGTCCCATTAGTTTCACAGATGTCCCCATAGTTTCACAGATGTCCCAATAATTTCACAGATGTAACAGTAGTTTCACAGATGTCCCAATAGTTTCACAGATGTCCCAATAGTTTCACAGATGTCCCAGGAGTTTTACAGATATTCCAGTAAGTTAACAGATGTCCCCATAGTTTCACAGATGTCCCAATAGTTTCAAAGATGTCCCAGTAGTTTTACAGATGTCCCAGTAGTTTCACAGATGATCCCAGTAGTTTCACAGATGCCCCAATAGTTTCACATATGTCCCATTAGTTGCACAATGTCCCCATAGTTTCACAGATGTCCCAATAGTTTCACAGATGTCCCAATAGTTTCACAGATGTCCCAATAAGTTCACATATGTCCCACTAGTGTCACAGATCACCCAGTCGTTTCACAGATGCCCCAATAGTTTCACATATGTCCCATTAGTTTCACAGATGTCCCCATAGTTTTACAGATGTCCCAATAATTTAACAGATGTACCAGTAGTTTCACAGATGTCCCAATAGTTTCACATATGTCCCATTAGTTTCACAGATGTCCCCATAGTTTCACAGATGTCCCAATAGTTTCACAGATGTCCCAATAGTTTCACAGATGTCCCAATAAGTTCACATATGTCCCAGTAGTTTCACAGATCACCCAGTCGTTTCACAGATGCCACAATAGTTTCACATATGTCCCATTAGTTTCACAGATGTCCCCATAGTTTCACAGATGTCCTAATAATTTAACAGATGTATCAGTAGTTTCACAGATGTCCCAATAGTTTAACAGATGTCCCAAATAGTTTCACAGATGTCCCAATAGTTTCACAGATGTCCCAGTTGTTTCACAGATGTCTCAATAGTTTCACAGATGTCCCAATAGTTTCACAGATGTCCCAATAGATTCACATATGTCCCAGTAGTTTTACAGATGTCCCAGTAGATTCACAGATGTCCCAATAGTTCAACAGATGTCCCAGTAGTTTAACAGATGTCCCAGTAGTTTCACAGATGTCCCAGTAGGTTAACAGATGTCCCCATAGTTTCACAGATGTCCCAAAAGTTTCACAGATGTCCCAATAGGTTCACATATGTCCCAGTAGTTTCACAGATGCCCCAATAGTTTCACATATGTCCCATTAGTTTCACAGATGTCCCCATAGTTTCACAGATGTCCCAATAATTTCACAGATGTACCAGTAGTTTCACAGATGTCCCAATAGTTTAACAGATGTCCCAAATACTTTCACAGATGTCCCAATAGATTCACAGATGTCCCAATAGTTTCACAGATTTCCCAATAGTTTCACAGATGTCCCAATAGTTTCACAGATGTCCCATAAGTTTTACAGATATTCCAGTAGGTTAACAGATGTCCCCATAGTTTCACAGATGTCCCAATAGTTTCAAAGATGTCCCAGTAGTTTTACAGATGTCCCGCTAGTTTCACAGATGATCCCAGTAGTTTCACAGATGCCCCAATAGTTTCACATATGTCCCATTAGTTTCACAGATGTCCCCATAGTTTCACAGATGTCCCAATAGTTTCACAGATGTCCCAATAGTTTCACAGATGTCCCAATAAGTTCACATATGTCCCAGTAGTTTCACAGATCACCCAGTCGTTTCACAGATGCCCCAATAGTTTCACATATGTCCCATTAGTTTCACAGATGTCCCCATAGTTTCACAGATGTCCCAATAATTTAACAGATGTACCAGTAGTTTCACAGATGTCCCAATACTTTAACAGATGTCCCAAATAGTTTCACAGATGTCCCAATAGTTTCACAGATGTCCCAGAAGTTTAACAGATGTCCCAATAGTTTAACAGATGTCCCAGTTGTTTCACAGATGTCTCAATAGTTTCACAGATGTCCCAATAGTTTCACAGATGTCCCAATAGGTTCACATATGTCCCAGTAGTTTTACAGATGTCCCAGTAGATTCACAGATGTCCCAATAGTTCAACAGATGTCCCAGTAGATTAACAGATGTCCCAATAGTTTCACAGATGTCCCAGTAGGTTAACAGATGTCCCCATAGTTTCACAGATGTCCCAATAGTTTCACAGATGTCCCAGTAGTTTTACAGATATCCCAGTAGGTTAACAGATGTCCCCATAGTTTCACAGATGTACCAGTAGTTTCACAGATGTCCCAATAGTTTCACAGATGTCCCAATAGTTTCACACATTTCCCAATAGTTTCACATATGTCCCAGTAGTTTTACAGATGTCCCAATAGTTTCACAGATGTCCCAATAGTTTCACAGATGTCCCAATAGTTTCACAGATGTCCCAATAAGTTCACATATGTCCCACTAGTGTCACAGATCACCCAGTCGTTTCACAGATGCCCCAATAGTTTCACATATGTCCCATTAGTTTCACAGATGTCCCCATAGTTTTACAGATGTCCCAATAATTTAACAGATGTACCAGTAGTTTCACAGATGTCCCAATAGTTTCACAGATGTCCCAATAAGTTCACATATGTCCCACTAGTGTCACAGATCACCCAGTCGTTTCACAGATGCCCCAATAGTTTCACATATGTCCCATTAGTTTCACAGATGTCCCCATAGTTTTACAGATGTCCCAATAATTTAACATGTACCAGTAGTTTGACAGATGTCCTAATAGTTTCACATATGTCCCCATAGTTTCACAGATGTCCCAATAGTTTCACATATGTCCCATTAGTTTCACAGATGTCCCCATAGATTCACAGATGTCCCAATAAGTTCACATATGTCCCAGTAGTGTCACAGATCACCCAGTCGTTTCACAGATGCCCCAATAGTTTCACATATGTCCCATTAGTTTCACAGATGTCCCAATAATTTCACAGATGTACCAGTAGTTTCACAGATGTCCCAATAGTTTCACAGATGTCCCAATAGTTTCACAGATATCCCAGGAGTTTTACAGATATTCCAGTAGGTTAACAGATGTCCCCATAGTTTCACAGATGTCCCAATAGTTTCACAGATGTCCCAATAGTTTCACAGATGTCCCAACAAGTTCACATATGTCCCACTAGTGTCACAGATGACCCAGTCGTTTCACAGATGCCCCAATAGTTTCACATATGTCCCATTAGTTTCACAGATGTCCCCATAGTTTTACAGATGTCCCAATAATTTAACAGATGTACCAGTAGTTTAACAGATGTCCCAATAGTTTAACAGATGTCCCAGTTGTTTCACAGATGTCTCAATAGTTTCACAGATGTCCCAATAGATTCACATATGTCCCAGTAGTTTTACAGATGTCCCAGTAGATTCACAGATGTCCCAATAGTTCAACAGATGTCCCAGTAGTTTAACAGATGTCCCAGTAGTTTCACAGATGTCCCAGAAGGTTAACAGATGTCCCAGTAGGTTAACAGATATCCCCATAGTTTCACAGATGTCCCAATAGTTTCACAGATGTCCCAATAGGTTCACAGATGTCCCAATAATTTCACAGATGTCCCAGAAGTTTTACAGATATTCCAGTAGGTTAACAGATGTCCCCATAGTTTTACAGATGTCCCAATAATTTAACAGATGTACCAGTAGTTTCACAGATGTCCCAGTAGTTTCACAGATGTCCCAATAGTTTCACAGATGTCCCAATAAGTTCACATATGTCCCACTAGTGTCACAGATCACCCAGTCGTTTCACAGATGCCCCAATAGTTTCACATATGTCCCATTAGTTTCACAGATGTCCCCATAGTTTTACAGATGTCCCAATAATTTAACAGATGTACCAGTAGTTTCACAGATGTCCCAATAGTTTCACAGATGTCCCAATAAGTTCACATATGTCCCACTAGTGTCACAGATCACCCAGTCGTTTCACAGATGCCCCAATAGTTTCACATATGTCCCATTAGTTTCACAGATGTCCCCATAGTTTTACAGATGTCCCAATAATTTAACATGTACCAGTAGTTTGACAGATGTCCTAATAGTTTCACATAGGTCCCCATAGTTTCACAGATGTCCCAATAGTTTCACATATGTCCCATTAGTTTCACAGATGTCCCCATAGATTCACAGATGTCCCAATAAGTTCACATATGTCCCAGTAGTGTCACAGATCACCCAGTCGTTTCACAGATGCCCCAATAGTTTCACATATGTCCCATTAGTTTCACAGATGTCCCAATAATTTCACAGATGTACCAGTAGTTTCACAGATGTCCCAATAGTTTCACAGATGTCCCAATAGTTTCACAGATGTCCCAGGAGATTTACAGATATTCCAGTAGGTTAACAGATGTCCCCATAGTTTCACAGATGTCCCAATAGTTTCACAGATGTCCCAATAGTTTCACAGATGTCCCAATAAGTTCACATATGTCCCACTAGTGTCACAGATCACCCAGTCGTTTCAGAGATGCCCCAATAGTTTCACATATGTCCCATTAGTTTCACAGATGTCCCCATAGTTTTACAGATGTCCCAATAATTTAACAGATGTACCAGTAGTTTAACAGATGTCCCAAATAGTTTCACAGATGTCCCAATAGTTTCACAGATGTTCCAGTTGTTTCACAGATGTCTCAATAGTTTCACAGATGTCCCAATAGTTTCACAGATGTCCCAATAGATTCACATATGTCCCAGTAGTTTTACAGATGTCCCAGTAGATTCACAGATGTCCCAATAGTTCAACAGATGTCCCAGTAGTTTAACAGATGTCCCAGTAGTTTCACAGATGTCCCAGTAGGTTAACAGATGTCCCCATAGTTTCACAGATGTCCCAAAAGTTTCACAGATGTCCCAATAGGTTCACATATGTCCCAGTAGTTTCACAGATGCCCCAATAGTTTCACATATGTCCCATTAGTTTCACAGATGTCCCCATAGTTTCACAGATGTCCCAATCATTTCACAGATGTACCAGTAGTTTCACAGATGTCCCAATAGTTTAACAGATGTCCCAAATACTTTCACAGATGTCCCAATAGATTCACAGATGTCCCAATAGTTTCACAGATTTCCCAATAGTTTCACAGATGTCCCAATAGTTTCACAGATGTCCCATAAGTTTTACAGATATTCCAGTAGGTTAACAGATGTCCCAATAGTTTCACAGATGTCCCAATAGTTTCAAAGATGTCCCAGTAGTTTTACAGATGTCCCGCTAGTTTCACAGATGATCCCAGTAGTTTCACAGATGCCCCAATAGTTTCACATATGTCCCATTAGTTTCACAGATGTCCCCATAGTTTCACAGATGTCCCAATAGTTTCACAGATGTCCCAATAGTTTCACAGATGTTCCAATAAGTTCACATATGTCCCAGTAGTTTCACAGATCACCCAGTCGTTTCACAGATGCCCCAATAGTTTCACATATGTCCCATTAGTTTCACAGATGTCCCCATAGTTTCACAGATGTCCCAATAATTTAACAGATGTACCAGTAGTTTCACAGATGTCCCAATACTTTAACAGATGTCCCAAATAGTTTCACAGATGTCCCAATAGTTTCACAGATGTCCCAGAAGTTTAACAGATGTCCCAATAGTTTAACAGATGTCCCAGTTGTTTCACAGATGTCTCAATAGTTTCACAGATGTCCCAATAGTTTCACAGATGTCCCAATAGGTTCACATATGTCCCAGTAGTTTTACAGATGTCCCAGTAGATTCACAGATGTCCCAATAGTTCAACAGATGTCCCAGTAGATTAACAGATGTCCCAATAGTTTCACAGATGTCCCAGTAGGTTAACAGATGTCCCCATAGTTTCACAGATGTCCCAATAGTTTCACAGATGTCCCAGTAGTTTTACAGATATCCCAGTAGGTTAACAGATGTCCCCATAGTTTCACAGATGTACCAGTAGTTTCACAGATGTCCCAATAGTTTCACAGATGTCCCAATAGTTTCACACATTTCCCAATAGTTTCACATATGTCCCAGTAGTTTTACAGATGTCCCAATAGTTTCACAGATGTCCCAATAGTTTCACAGATGTCCCAATAGTTTCACAGATGTCCCAATAAGTTCACATATGTCCCACTAGTGTCACAGATCACCCAGTCGTTTCACAGATGCCCCAATAGTTTCACATATGTCCCATTAGTTTCACAGATGTCCCCATAGTTTTACAGATGTCCCAATAATTTAACAGATGTACCAGTAGTTTCACAGATGTCCCAATAGTTTCACAGATGTCCCAATAAGTTCACATATGTCCCACTAGTGTCACAGATCACCCAGTCGTTTCACAGATGCCCCAATAGTTTCACATATGTCCCATTAGTTTCACAGATGTCCCCATAGTTTTACAGATGTCCCAATAATTTAACATGTACCAGTAGTTTGACAGATGTCCTAATAGTTTCACATATGTCCCCATAGTTTCACAGATGTCCCAATAGTTTCACATATGTCCCATTAGTTTCACAGATGTCCCCATAGATTCACAGATGTCCCAATAAGTTCACATATGTCCCAGTAGTGTCACAGATCACCCAGTCGTTTCACAGATGCCCCAATAGTTTCACATATGTCCCATTAGTTTCACAGATGTCCCAATAATTTCACAGATGTACCAGTAGTTTCACAGATGTCCCAATAGTTTCACAGATGTCCCAATAGTTTCACAGATATCCCAGGAGTTTTACAGATATTCCAGTAGGTTAACAGATGTCCCCATAGTTTCACAGATGTCCCAATAGTTTCACAGATGTCCCAATAGTTTCACAGATGTCCCAATAAGTTCACATATGTCCCACTAGTGTCACAGATGACCCAGTCGTTTCACAGATGCCCCAATAGTTTCACATATGTCCCATTAGTTTCACAGATGTCCCCATAGTTTTACAGATGTCCCAATAATTTAACAGATGTACCAGTAGTTTAACAGATGTCCCAATAGTTTAACAGATGTCCCAGTTGTTTCACAGATGTCTCAATAGTTTCACAGATGTCCCAATAGATTCACATATGTCCCAGTAGTTTTACAGATGTCCCAGTAGATTCACAGATGTCCCAATAGTTCAACAGATGTCCCAGTAGTTTAACAGATGTCCCAGTAGTTTCACAGATGTCCCAGAAGGTTAACAGATGTCCCAGTAGGTTAACAGATATCCCCATAGTTTCACAGATGTCCCAATAGTTTCACAGATGTCCCAATAGGTTCACAGATGTCCCAATAATTTCACAGATGTCCCAGAAGTTTTACAGATATTCCAGTAGGTTAACAGATGTCCCCATAGTTTTACAGATGTCCCAATAATTTAACAGATGTACCAGTAGTTTCACAGATGTCCCAGTAGTTTCACAGATGTCCCAATAGTTTCACAGATGTCCCAATAAGTTCACATATGTCCCACTAGTGTCACAGATCACCCAGTCGTTTCACAGATGCCCCAATAGTTTCACATATGTCCCATTAGTTTCACAGATGTCCCCATAGTTTTACAGATGTCCCAATAATTTAACAGATGTACCAGTAGTTTCACAGATGTCCCAATAGTTTCACAGATGTCCCAATAAGTTCACATATGTCCCACTAGTGTCACAGATCACCCAGTCGTTTCACAGATGCCCCAATAGTTTCACATATGTCCCATTAGTTTCACAGATGTCCCAATAATTTCACAGATGTACCAGTAGTTTCACAGATGTCCCAATAGTTTCACAGATGTCCCAATAGTTTCACAGATATCCCAGGAGTTTTACAGATATTCCAGTAGGTTAACAGATGTCCCCATAGTTTCACAGATGTCCCAATAGTTTCACAGATGTCCCAATAGTTTCACAGATGTCCCAATAAGTTCACATATGTCCCACTAGTGTCACAGATGACCCAGTCGTTTCACAGATGCCCCAATAGTTTCACATATGTCCCATTAGTTTCACAGATGTCCCCATAGTTTTACAGATGTCCCAATAATTTAACAGATGTACCAGTAGTTTAACAGATGTCCCAATAGTTTAACAGATGTCCCAGTTGTTTCACAGATGTCTCAATAGTTTCACAGATGTCCCAATAGATTCACATATGTCCCAGTAGTTTTACAGATGTCCCAGTAGATTCACAGATGTCCCAATAGTTCAACAGATGTCCCAGTAGTTTAACAGATGTCCCAGTAGTTTCACAGATGTCCCAGAAGGTTAACAGATGTCCCAGTAGGTTAACAGATATCCCCATAGTTTCACAGATGTCCCAATAGTTTCACAGATGTCCCAATAGGTTCACAGATGTCCCAATAATTTCACAGATGTCCCAGAAGTTTTACAGATATTCCAGTAGGTTAACAGATGTCCCCATAGTTTTACAGATGTCCCAATAATTTAACAGATGTACCAGTAGTTTCACAGATGTCCCAGTAGTTTCACAGATGTCCCAATAGTTTCACAGATGTCCCAATAAGTTCACATATGTCCCACTAGTGTCACAGATCACCCAGTCGTTTCACAGATGCCCCAATAGTTTCACATATGTCCCATTAGTTTCACAGATGTCCCCATAGTTTTACAGATGTCCCAATAATTTAACAGATGTACCAGTAGTTTCACAGATGTCCCAATAGTTTCACAGATGTCCCAATAAGTTCACATATGTCCCACTAGTGTCACAGATCACCCAGTCGTTTCACAGATGCCCCAATAGTTTCACATATGTCCCATTAGTTTCACAGATGTCCCCATAGTTTTACAGATGTCCCAATAATTTAACATGTACCAGTAGTTTGACAGATGTCCTAATAGTTTCACATAGGTCCCCATAGTTTCACAGATGTCCCAATAGTTTCACATATGTCCCATTAGTTTCACAGATGTCCCCATAGATTCACAGATGTCCCAATAAGTTCACATATGTCCCAGTAGTGTCACAGATCACCCAGTCGTTTCACAGATGCCCCAATAGTTTCACATATGTCCCATTAGTTTCACAGATGTCCCAATAATTTCACAGATGTACCAGTAGTTTCACAGATGTCCCAATAGTTTCACAGATGTCCCAATAGTTTCACAGATGTCCCAGGAGATTTACAGATATTCCAGTAGGTTAACAGATGTCCCCATAGTTTCACAGATGTCCCAATAGTTTCACAGATGTCCCAATAGTTTCACAGATGTCCCAATAAGTTCACATATGTCCCACTAGTGTCACAGATCACCCAGTCGTTTCACAGATGCCCCAATAGTTTCACATATGTCCCATTAGTTTCACAGATGTCCCCATAGTTTTACAGATGTCCCAATAATTTAACAGATGTACCAGTAGTTTAACAGATGTCCCAAATAGTTTCACAGATGTCCCAATAGTTTCACAGATGTTCCAGTTGTTTCACAGATGTCTCAATAGTTTCACAGATGTCCCAATAGTTTCACAGATGTCCCAATAGATTCACATATGTCCCAGTAGTTTTACAGATGTCCCAGTAGATTCACAGATGTCCCAATAGTTCAACAGATGTCCCAGTAGTTTAACAGATGTCCCAGTAGTTTCACAGATGTCCCAGTAGGTTAACAGATGTCCCCATAGTTTCACAGATGTCCCAAAAGTTTCACAGATGTCCCAATAGGTTCACATATGTCCCAGTAGTTTCACAGATGCCCCAATAGTTTCACATATGTCCCATTAGTTTCACAGATGTCCCCATAGTTTCACAGATGTCCCAATAATTTCACAGATGTACCAGTAGTTTCACAGATGTCCCAATAGTTTAACAGATGTCCCAAATACTTTCACAGATGTCCCAATAGATTCACAGATGTCCCAATAGTTTCACAGATTTCCCAATAGTTTCACAGATGTCCCAATAGTTTCACAGATGTCCCATAAGTTTTACAGATATTCCAGTAGGTTAACAGATGTCCCCACAGTTTCACAGATGTCCCAATAGTTTCAAAGATGTCCCAGTAGTTTTACAGATGTCCCGCTAGTTTCACAGATGATCCCAGTAGTTTCACAGATGCCCCAATAGTTTCACATATGTCCCATTAGTTTCACAGATGTCCCCATAGTTTCACAGATGTCCCAATAGTTTCACAGATGTCCCAATAGTTTCACAGATGTTCCAATAAGTTCACATATGTCCCAGTAGTTTCACAGATCACCCAGTCGTTTCACAGATGCCCCAATAGTTTCACATATGTCCCATTAGTTTCACAGATGTCCCCATAGTTTCACAGATGTCCCAATAATTTAACAGATGTACCAGTAGTTTCACAGATGTCCCAATACTTTAACAGATGTCCCAAATAGTTTCACAGATGTTCCAATAGTTTCACAGATGTCCCAGAAGTTTAACAGATGTCCCAATAGTTTAACAGATGTCCCAGTTGTTTCACAGATGTCTCAATAGTTTCACAGATGTCCCAATAGTTTCACAGATGTCCCAATAGGTTCACATATGTCCCAGTAGTTTTACAGATGTCCCAGTAGATTCACAGATGTCCCAATAGTTCAACAGATGTCCCAGTAGATTAACAGATGTCCCAATAGTTTCACAGATGTCCCAGTAGGTTAACAGATGTCCCCATAGTTTCACAGATGTCCCAATAGTTTCACAGATGTCCCAGTAGTTTTACAGATATCCCAGTAGGTTAACAGATGTCCCCATAGTTTCACAGATGTACCAGTAGTTTCACAGATGTCCCAATAGTTTCACAGATGTCCCAATAGTTTCACACATTTCCCAATAGTTTCACATATGTCCCAGTAGTTTTACAGATGTCCCAATAGTTTCACAGATGTCCCAATAGTTTCACAGATGTCCCAATAGTTTCACAGATGTCCCAATAAGTTCACATATGTCCCACTAGTGTCACAGATCACCCAGTCGTTTCACAGATGCCCCAATAGTTTCACATATGTCCCATTAGTTTCACAGATGTCCCCATAGTTTTACAGATGTCCCAATAATTTAACAGATGTACCAGTAGTTTCACAGATGTCCCAATAGTTTCACAGATGTCCCAATAAGTTCACATATGTCCCACTAGTGTCACAGATCACCCAGTCGTTTCACAGATGCCCCAATAGTTTCACATATGTCCCATTAGTTTCACAGATGTCCCCATAGATTCACAGATGTCCCAATAAGTTCACATATGTCCCAGTAGTGTCACAGATCACCCAGTCGTTTCACAGATGCCCCAATAGTTTCACATATGTCCCATTAGTTTCACAGATGTCCCAATAATTTCACAGATGTACCAGTAGTTTCACAGATGTCCCAATAGTTTCACAGATGTCCCAATAGTTTCACAGATGTCCCAGGAGATTTACAAATATTCCAGTAGGTTAACAGATGTCCCCATAGTTTCACAGTTGTCCCAATAGTTTCACAGATGTCCCAATAGTTTCACAGATGTCCCAATAAGTTCACATATGTCCCACTAGTGTCACAGATCACCCAGTCGTTTCACAGATGCCCCAATAGTTTCACATATGTCCCATTAGTTTCACAGATGTCCCCATAGTTTCACAGATGTCCCAATAGTTTCACAGATGTCCCAATAGTTTCACAGATGTTCCAATAAGTTCACATATGTCCCAGTAGTTTCACAGATCACCCAGTCGTTTCACAGATGCCCCAATAGTTTCACATATGTCCCATTAGTTTCACAGATGTCCCCATAGTTTCACAGATGTCCCAATAATTTAACAGATGTACCAGTAGTTTCACAGATGTCCCAATACTTTAACAGATGTCCCAAATAGTTTCACAGATGTCCCAATAGTTTCACAGATGTCCCAGAAGTTTAACAGATGTCCCAATAGTTTAACAGATGTCCCAGTTGTTTCACAGATGTCTCAATAGTTTCACAGATGTCCCAATAGTTTCACAGATGTCCCAATAGGTTCACATATGTCCCAGTAGTTTTACAGATGTCCCAGTAGATTCACAGATGTCCCAATAGTTCAACAGATGTCCCAGTAGATTAACAGATGTCCCAATAGTTTCACAGATGTCCCAGTAGGTTAACAGATGTCCCCATAGTTTCACAGATGTCCCAATAGTTTCACAGATGTCCCAGTAGTTTTACAGATATCCCAGTAGGTTAACAGATGTCCCCATAGTTTCACAGATGTACCAGTAGTTTCACAGATGTCCCAATAGTTTCACAGATGTCCCAATAGTTTCACACATTTCCCAATAGTTTCACATATGTCCCAGTAGTTTTACAGATGTCCCAATAGTTTCACAGATGTCCCAATAGTTTCACAGATGTCCCAATAGTTTCACAGATGTCCCAATAAGTTCACATATGTCCCACTAGTGTCACAGATCACCCAGTCGTTTCACAGATGCCCCAATAGTTTCACATATGTCCCATTAGTTTCACAGATGTCCCCATAGTTTTACAGATGTCCCAATAATTTAACAGATGTACCAGTAGTTTCACAGATGTCCCAATAGTTTCACAGATGTCCCAATAAGTTCACATATGTCCCACTAGTGTAACAGATCACCCAGTCGTTTCACAGATGCCCCAATAGTTTCACATATGTCCCATTAGTTTCACAGATGTCCCCATAGATTCACAGATGTCCCAATAAGTTCACATATGTCCCAGTAGTGTCACAGATCACCCAGTCGTTTCACAGATGCCCCAATAGTTTCACATATGTCCCATTAGTTTCACAGATGTCCCAATAATTTCACAGATGTACCAGTAGTTTCACAGATGTCCCAATAGTTTCACAGATGTCCCAATAGTTTCACAGATGTCCCAGGAGATTTACAGATATTCCAGTAGGTTAACAGATGTCCCCATAGTTTCACAGATGTCCCAATAGTTTCACAGATGTCCCAATAGTTTCACAGATGTCCCAATAAGTTCACATATGTCCCACTAGTGTCACAGATCACCCAGTCGTTTCACAGATGCCCCAATAGTTTCACATATGTCCCAATAATTTAACAGATGTACCAGTAGTTTAACAGATGTCCCAAATAGTTTCACAGATGTCCCAATAGTTTCACAGATGTTCCAGTTGTTTCACAGATGTCTCAATAGTTTCACAGATGTCCCAATAGTTTCACAGATGTCCCAATAGATTCACATATGTCCCAGTAGTTTTACAGATGTCCCAGTAGATTCACAGATGTCCCAATAGTTCAACAGATGTCCCAGTAGTTTAACAGATGTCCCAGTAGTTTCACAGATGTCCCAGTAGGTTAACAGATGTCCCCATAGTTTCACAGATGTCCCAAAAGTTTCACAGATGTCCCAATAGGTTCACATATGTCCCAGTAGTTTCACAGATGCCCCAATAGTTTCACATATGTCCCATTAGTTTCACAGATGTCCCCATAGTTTCACAGATGTCCCAATAATTTCACAGATGTACCAGTAGTTTCACAGATGTCCCAATAGTTTAACAGATGTCCCAAATACTTTCACAGATGTCCCAATAGATTCACAGATGTCCCAATAGTTTCACAGATTTCCCAATAGTTTCACAGATGTCCCAATAGTTTCACAGATGTCCCATAAGTTTTACAGATATTCCAGTAGGTTAACAGATGTCCCCATAGTTTCACAGATGTCCCAATAGTTTCAAAGATGTCCCAGTAGTTTTACAGATGTCCCGCTAGTTTCACAGATGATCCCAGTAGTTTCACAGATGCCCCAATAGTTTCACATATGTCCCATTAGTTTCACAGATGTCCCCATAGTTTCACAGATGTCCCAATAGTTTCACAGATGTCCCAATAGTTTCACAGATGTTCCAATAAGTTCACATATGTCCCAGTAGTTTCACAGATCACCCAGTCGTTTCACAGATGCCCCAATAGTTTCACATATGTCCCATTAGTTTCACAGATGTCCCCATAGTTTCACAGATGTCCCAATAATTTAACAGATGTACCAGTAGTTTCACAGATGTCCCAATACTTTAACAGATGTCCCAAATAGTTTCACAGATGTCCCAATAGTTTCACAGATGTCCCAGAAGTTTAACAGATGTCCCAATAGTTTAACAGATGTCCCAGTTGTTTCACAGATGTCTCAATAGTTTCACAGATGTCCCAATAGTTTCACAGATGTCCCAATAGGTTCACATATGTCCCAGTAGTTTTACAGATGTCCCAGTAGATTCACAGATGTCCCAATAGTTCAACAGATGTCCCAGTAGATTAACAGATGTCCCAATAGTTTCACAGATGTCCCAGTAGGTTAACAGATGTCCCCATAGTTTCACAGATGTCCCAATAGTTTCGCAGATGTCCCAGTAGTTTTACAGATATCCCAGTAGGTTAACAGATGTCCCCATAGTTTCACAGATGTACCAGTAGTTTCACAGATGTCCCAATAGTTTCACAGATGTCCCAATAGTTTCACACATTTCCCAATAGTTTCACATATGTCCCAGTAGGTTAACAGATGTCCCCATAGTTTCACAGATGTCCCAATAGTTTCACAGATGTCCCAGTAGTTTTACAGATATCCCAGTAGGTTAACAGATGTCCCCATAGTTTCACAGATGTACCAGTAGTTTCACAGATGTCCCAATAGTTTCACAGATGTCCCAATAGTTTCACACATTTCCCAATAGTTTCACATATGTCCCAGTAGTTTTACAGATGTCCCAATAGTTTCACAGATGTCCCAATAGTTTCACAGATGTCCCAATAGTTTCACAGATGTCCCAATAAGTTCACATATGTCCCACTAGTGTCACAGATCACCCAGTCGTTTCACAGATGCCCCAATAGTTTCACATATGTCCCATTAGTTTCACAGATGTCCCCATAGTTTTACAGATGTCCCAATAATTTAACAGATGTACCAGTAGTTTCACAGATGTCCCAATAGTTTCACAGATGTCCCAATAAGTTCACATATGTCCCACTAGTGTAACAGATCACCCAGTCGTTTCACAGATGCCCCAATAGTTTCACATATGTCCCATTAGTTTCACAGATGTCCCCATAGATTCACAGATGTCCCAATAAGTTCACATATGTCCCAGTAGTGTCACAGATCACCCAGTCGTTTCACAGATGCCCCAATAGTTTCACATATGTCCCATTAGTTTCACAGATGTCCCAATAATTTCACAGATGTACCAGTAGTTTCACAGATGTCCCAATAGTTTCACAGATGTCCCAATAGTTTCACAGATGTCCCAGGAGATTTACAGATATTCCAGTAGGTTAACAGATGTCCCCATAGTTTCACAGATGTCCCAATAGTTTCACAGATGTCCCAATAGTTTCACAGATGTCCCAATAAGTTCACATATGTCCCACTAGTGTCACAGATCACCCAGTCGTTTCACAGATGCCCCAATAGTTTCACATATGTCCCAATAATTTAACAGATGTACCAGTAGTTTAACAGATGTCCCAAATAGTTTCACAGATGTCCCAATAGTTTCACAGATGTTCCAGTTGTTTCACAGATGTCTCAATAGTTTCACAGATGTCCCAATAGTTTCACAGATGTCCCAATAGATTCACATATGTCCCAGTAGTTTTACAGATGTCCCAGTAGATTCACAGATGTCCCAATAGTTCAACAGATGTCCCAGTAGTTTAACAGATGTCCCAGTAGTTTCACAGATGTCCCAGTAGGTTAACAGATGTCCCCATAGTTTCACAGATGTCCCAAAAGTTTCACAGATGTCCCAATAGGTTCACATATGTCCCAGTAGTTTCACAGATGCCCCAATAGTTTCACATATGTCCCATTAGTTTCACAGATGTCCCCATAGTTTCACAGATGTCCCAATAATTTCACAGATGTACCAGTAGTTTCACAGATGTCCCAATAGTTTAACAGATGTCCCAAATACTTTCACAGATGTCCCAATAGATTCACAGATGTCCCAATAGTTTCACAGATTTCCCAATAGTTTCACAGATGTCCCAATAGTTTCACAGATGTCCCATAAGTTTTACAGATATTCCAGTAGGTTAACAGATGTCCCCATAGTTTCACAGATGTCCCAATAGTTTCAAAGATGTCCCAGTAGTTTTACAGATGTCCCGCTAGTTTCACAGATGATCCCAGTAGTTTCACAGATGCCCCAATAGTTTCACATATGTCCCATTAGTTTCACAGATGTCCCCATAGTTTCACAGATGTCCCAATAGTTTCACAGATGTCCCAATAGTTTCACAGATGTTCCAATAAGTTCACATATGTCCCAGTAGTTTCACAGATCACCCAGTCGTTTCACAGATGCCCCAATAGTTTCACATATGTCCCATTAGTTTCACAGATGTCCCCATAGTTTCACAGATGTCCCAATAATTTAACAGATGTACCAGTAGTTTCACAGATGTCCCAATACTTTAACAGATGTCCCAAATAGTTTCACAGATGTCCCAATAGTTTCACAGATGTCCCAGAAGTTTAACAGATGTCCCAATAGTTTAACAGATGTCCCAGTTGTTTCACAGATGTCTCAATAGTTTCACAGATGTCCCAATAGTTTCACAGATGTCCCAATAGGTTCACATATGTCCCAGTAGTTTTACAGATGTCCCAGTAGATTCACAGATGTCCCAATAGTTCAACAGATGTCCCAGTAGATTAACAGATGTCCCAATAGTTTCACAGATGTCCCAGTAGGTTAACAGATGTCCCCATAGTTTCACAGATGTCCCAATAGTTTCGCAGATGTCCCAGTAGTTTTACAGATATCCCAGTAGGTTAACAGATGTCCCCATAGTTTCACAGATGTACCAGTAGTTTCACAGATGTCCCAATAGTTTCACAGATGTCCCAATAGTTTCACACATTTCCCAATAGTTTCACATATGTCCCAGTAGTTTTACAGATGTCCCAATAGTTTCACAGATGTCCCAATAGTTTCACAGATGTCCCAATAGTTTCACAGATGTCCCAATAAGTTCACATATGTCCCACTAGTGTCACAGATCACCCAGTCGTTTCACAGATGCCCCAATAGTTTCACATATGTCCCATTAGTTTCACAGATGTCCCCATAGTTTTACAGATGTCCCAATAATTTAACAGATGTACCAGTAGTTTCACAGATGTCCCAATAGTTTCACAGATGTCCCAATAAGTTCACATATGTCCCACTAGTGTCACAGATCACCCAGTCGTTTCACAGATGCCCCAATAGTTTCACATATGTCCCATTAGTTTCACAGATGTCCCCATAGTTTTACAGATGTCCCAATAATTTAACATGTACCAGTAGTTTGACAGATGTCCTAATAGTTTCACATATGTCCCCATAGTTTCACAGATGTCCCAATAGTTTCACATATGTCCCATTAGTTTCACAGATGTCCCCATAGATTCACAGATGTCCCAATAAGTTCACATATGTCCCAGTAGTGTCACAGATCACCCAGTCGTTTCACAGATGCCCCAATAGTTTCACATATGTCCCATTAGTTTCACAGATGTCCCAATAATTTCACAGATGTACCAGTAGTTTCACAGATGTCCCAATAGTTTCACAGATGTCCCAATAGTTTCACAGATGTCCCAGGAGTTTTACAGATATTCCAGTAGGTTAACAGATGTCCCCATAGTTTCACAGATGTCCCAATAGTTTCACAGATGTCCCAATAGTTTCACAGATGTCCCAATAAGTTCACATATGTCCCACTAGTGTCACAGATCACCCAGTCGTTTCACAGATGCCCCAATAGTTTCACATATGTCCCATTAGTTTCACAGATGTCCCCATAGTTTTACAGATGTCCCAATAATTTAACAGATGTACCAGTAGTTTAACAGATGTCCCAATAGTTTAACAGATGTCCCAGTTGTTTCACAGATGTCTCAATAGTTTCACAGATGTCCCAATAGATTCACATATGTCCCAGTAGTTTAACAGATGTCCCAGTAGTTTCACAGATGTCCCAGTAGGTTAACAGATGTCCCAGTAGGTTAACAGATATCCCCATAGTTTCACAGATGTCCCAATAGTTTCACAGATGTCCCAATAGGTTCACAGATGTCCCAATAATTTCACAGATGTCCCAGAAGTTTTACAGATATTCCAGTAGGTTAACAGATGTCCCCATAGTTTTACAGATGTCCCAATAATTTAACAGATGTACCAGTAGTTTCACAGATGTCCCAGTAGATTCACAGATGTCCCAATAGTTTCACAGATGTCCCAATAAGTTCACATATGTCCCACTAGTGTCACAGATCACCCAGTCGTTTCACAGATGCCCCAATAGTTTCACATATGTCCCATTAGTTTCACAGATGTCCCCATAGTTTTACAGATGTCCCAATAATTTAACAGATGTACCAGTAGTTTCACAGATGTCCCAATAAGTTCACATATGTCCCAGTAGTTTCACAGATCACCCAGTCGTTTCACAGATGCCCCAATAGGTTCACATATGTCCCATTAGTTTCACAGATGTCCCCATAGTTTCACAGATGTCCCAATAATTTAACAGATGTACCAGTAGTTTCACAGATGTCCCAATACTTTAACAGATGTCCCAAATAGTTTCACAGATGTCCCAATAGTTTCACAGATGTGCCAGAAGTTTAACAGATGTCCCAATAGTTTAACAGATGTCCCAGTTGTTTCACAGATGTCTCAATAGTTTCACAGATGTTCCAATAGTTTCACAGATGTCCCAATAGGTTCACATATGTCCCAGTAGTTTTACAGATGTCCCAGTAGATTCACAGATGTCCCAATAGTTCAACAGATGTCCCAGTAGATTAACAGATGTCCCAATAGTTTCACAGATGTCCCAGTAGGTTAACAGATGTCCCCATAGTTTCACAGATGTCCCAATAGTTTCACAGATGTCCCAGTAGTTTTACAGATATCCCAGTAGGTTAACAGATGTCCCAATAGTTTCACAGATGTACCAGTAGTTTCACAGATGTCCCAATAGTTTCACAGATGTCCCAATAGTTTCACACATTTCCCAATAGTTTCACATATGTCCCAGTAGTTTTACAGATGTCCCAATAGTTTCACAAATGTCCCAATAGTTTCACAGATGTCCCAATAGTTTCACAGATGTCCCAATAAGTTCACATATGTCCCACTAGTGTCACAGATCACCCAGTCGTTTCACAGATGCCCCAATAGTTTCACAGATGTCCCATTAGTTTCACAGATGTCCCCATAGTTTTACAGATGTCCCAATAATTTAACAGATGTACCAGTAGTTTCACAGATGTCCCAGTAGTTTCACAGATGCCCCAATAGTTTCACATATGTCCCATTAGTTTCACAGATGTCCCCATAGTTTCACAGATGTCCCAATAATTTCACAGATGTACCAGTAGTTTCACAGATGTCCCAATAGTTTAACAGATGTCCCAAATACTTTCACAGATGTCCCAATAGATTCACAGATGTCCCAATAGTTTCACAGATTTCCCAATAGTTTCACAGATGTCCCAATAGTTTCACAGATGTCCCAGAAGTTTTACAGATATTCCAGTAGGTTAACAGATGTCCCCATAGTTTCACAGATGTCCCAATAGTTTCAAAGATGTCCCAGTAGTTTTACAGATGTCCCGCTAGTTTCACAGATGATCCCAGTAGTTTCACAGATGCCCCAATAGTTTCACATATGTCCCATTAGTTTCACAGATGTCCCCATAGTTTCACAGATGTCCCAATAGTTTCACAGATGTCCCAATAGTTTCACAGATGTCCCAATAAGTTCACATATGTCCCAGTAGTTTCACAGATCACCCAGTCGTTTCACAGATGCCCCAATAGTTTCACATATGTCCCATTAGTTTCACAGATGTCCCCATAGTTTCCCAGATGTCCCAGTAATTTAACAGATGTACCAGTAGTTTCACAGATGTCCCAATACTTTAACAGATGTCCCAAATAGTTTCACAGATGTCCCAATAGTTTCACAGATGTCCCAGAAGTTTAACAGATGTCCCAATAGTTTAACAGATGTCCCAGTTGTTTCACAGATGTCTCAATAGTTTCACAGATGTCCCAATAGTTTCACAGATGTCCCAATAGGTTCACATATGTCCCAGTAGTTTTACAGATGTCCCAGTAGATTCACAGATGTCCCAATAGTTCAACAGATGTCCCAGTAGATTAACAGATGTCCCAATAGTTTCACAGATGTCCCAGTAGGTTAACAGATGTCCCCATAGTTTCACAGATGTCCCAATAGTTTCACAGATGTCCCAGTAGTTTTACAGATATCCCAGTAGGTTAACAGATGTCCCCATAGTTTCACAGATGTACCAGTAGTTTCACAGATGTCCCAATAGTTTCACAGATGTCCCAATAGTTTCACACATTTCCCAATAGTTTCACATATGTCCCAGTAGTTTTACAGATGTCCCAATAGTTTCACAGATGTCCCAATAGTTTCACAGATGTCCCAATAGTTTCACAGATGTCCCAATAAGTTCACATATGTCCCACTAGTGTCACAGATCACCCAGTCGTTTCACAGATGCCCCAATAGTTTCACATATGTCCCATTAGTTTCACAGATGTCCCCATAGTTTTACAGATGTCCCAATAATTTAACAGATGTACCAGTAGTTTCACAGATGTCCCAATAGTTTCACAGATGTCCCAATAAGTTCACATATGTCCCACTAGTGTCACAGATCACCCAGTCGTTTCACAGATGCCCCAATAGTTTCACATATGTCCCATTAGTTTCACAGATGTCCCCATAGTTTTACAGATGTCCCAATAATTTAACATGTACCAGTAGTTTGACAGATGTCCTAATAGTTTCACATATGTCCCCATAGTTTCACAGATGTCCCAATAGTTTCACATATGTCCCATTAGTTTCACAGATGTCCCCATAGATTCACAGATGTCCCAATAAGTTCACATATGTCCCAGTAGTGTCACAGATCTCCCAGTCGTTTCACAGATGCCCCAATAGTTTCACATATGTCCCATTAGTTTCACAGATGTCCCAATAATTTCACAGATGTACCAGTAGTTTCACAGATGTCCCAATAGTTTCACAGATGTCCCAATAGTTTCACAGATGTCCCAGGAGTTTTACAGATATTCCAGTAGGTTAACAGATGTCCCCATAGTTTCACAGATGTCCCAATAGTTTCACAGATGTCCCAATAGTTTCACAGATGTCCCAATAAGTTCACATATGTCCCACTAGTGTCACAGATCACCCAGTCGTTTCACAGATGCCCCAATAGTTTCACATATGTCCCATTAGTTTCACAGATGTCCCCATAGTTTTACAGATGTCCCAATAATTTAACAGATGTACCAGTAGTTTAACAGATGTCCCAATAGTTTAACAGATGTCCCAGTTGTTTCACAGATGTCTCAATAGTTTCACAGATGTCCCAATAGATTCACATATGTCCCAGTAGTTTTACAGATGTCCCAGTAGTTTCACAGATGTCCCAATAGTTCAACAGATGTCCCAGTAGTTTAACAGATGTCCCAGTAGTTTCACAGATGTCCCAGTAGGTTAACAGATGTCCCAGTAGGTTAACAGATATCCCCATAGTTTCACAGATGTCCCAATAGTTTCACAGATGTCCCAATAGGTTCACAGATGTCCCAATAATTTCACAGATGTCCCAGAAGTTTTACAGATATTCCAGTAGGTTAACAGATGTCCCCATAGTTTTACAGATGTCCCAATAATTTAACAGATGTACCAGTAGTTTCACAGATGTCCCAGTAGTTTCACAGATGTCCCAATAGTTTCACAGATGTCCCAATAAGTTCACATATGTCCCACTAGTGTCACAGATCACCCAGTCGTTTCACAGATGCCCCAATAGTTTCACATATGTCCCATTAGTTTCACAGATGTCCCCATAGTTTTACAGATGTCCCAATAATTTAACAGATGTACCAGTAGTTTCACAGATGTCCCAATAAGTTCACATATGTCCCAGTAGTTTCACAGATCACCCAGTCGTTTCACAGATGCCCCAATAGTTTCACATATGTCCCATTAGTTTCACAGATGTCCCCATAGTTTCACAGATGTCCCAATAATTTAACAGATGTACCAGTAGTTTCACAGATGTCCCAATACTTTAACAGATGTCCCAAATAGTTTCACAGATGTCCCAATAGTTTCACAGATGTCCCAGAAGTTTAACAGATGTCCCAATAGTTTAACAGATGTCCCAGTTGTTTCACAGATGTCTCAATAGTTTCACAGATGTCCCAATAGTTTCACAGATGTCCCAATAGGTTCACATATGTCCCAGTAGTTTTACAGATGTCCCAGTAGATTCACAGATGTCCCAATAGTTCAACAGATGTCCCAGTAGATTAACAGATGTCCCAATAGTTTCACAGATGTCCCAGTAGGTTAACAGATGTCCCCATAGTTTCACAGATGTCCCAATAGTTTCACAGATGTCCCAGTAGTTTTACAGATATCCCAGTAGGTTAACAGATGTCCCCATAGTTTCACAGATGTACCAGTAGTTTCACAGATGTCCCAATAGTTTCACAGATGTCCCAATAGTTTCACACATTTCCCAATAGTTTCACATATGTCCCAGTAGTTTTACAGATGTCCCAATAGTTTCACAGATGTCCCAATAGTTTCACAGATGTCCCAATAGTTTCACAGATGTCCCAATAAGTTCATATATGTCCCACTAGTGTCACAGATCACCCAGTCGTTTCACAGATGCCCCAATAGTTTCACATATGTCCCATTAGTTTCACAGATGTCCCCATAGTTTTACAGATGTCCCAATAATTTAACAGATGTACCAGTAGTTTCACAGATGTCCCAATAGTTTCACAGATGTCCCAATAAGTTCACATATGTCCCACTAGTGTCACAGATCACCCAGTCGTTTCACAGATGCCCCAATAGTTTCACATATGTCCCATTAGTTTCACAGATGTCCCCAAAGTTTTACAGATGTCCCAATAATTTAACATGTACCAGTAGTTTGACAGATGTCCTAATAGTTTCACATATGTCCCCATAGTTTCACAGATGTCCCAATAGTTTCACATATGTCCCATTAGTTTCACAGATGTCCCCATAGATTCACAGATGTCCCAATAAGTTCACATATGTCCCAGTAGTGTCACAGATCACCCAGTCGTTTCACAGATGCCCCAATAGTTTCACATATGTCCCATTAGTTTCACAGATGTCCCAATAATTTCACAGATGTACCAGTAGTTTCACAGATGTCCCAATAGTTTCACAGATGTCCCAATAGTTTCACAGATGTCCCAGGAGTTTTACAGATATTCCAGTAGGTTAACAGATGTCCCCATAGTTTCACAGATGTCCCAATAGTTTCACAGATGTCCCAATAGTTTCACAGATGTCCCAATAAGTTCACATATGTCCCACTAGTGTCACAGATCACCCAGTCGTTTCACAGATGCCCCAATAGTTTCACATATGTCCCATTAGTTTCACAGATGTCCCCATAGTTTTACAGATGTCCCAATAATTTAACAGATGTACCAGTAGTTTAACAGATGTCCCAATAGTTTAACAGATGTCCCAGTTGTTTCACAGATGTCTCAATAGTTTCACAGATGTCCCAATAGATTCACATATGTCCCAGTAGTTTTACAGATGTCCCAGTAGATTCACAGATGTCCCAATAGTTCAACAGATGTCCCAGTAGTTTAACAGATGTCCCAGTAGTTTCACAGATGTCCCAGTAGGTTAACAGATGTCCCAGTAGGTTAACAGATATCCCCATAGTTTCACAGATGTCCCAATAGTTTCACAGATGTCCCAATAGGTTCACAGATGTCCCAATAATTTCACAGATGTCCCAGAAGTTTTACAGATATTCCAGTAGGTTAACAGATGTCCCCATAGTTTTACAGATGTCCCAATAATTTAACAGATGTACCAGTAGTTTCACAGATGTCCCAGTAGTTTCACAGATGTCCCAATAGTTTCACAGATGTCCCAATAAGTTCACATATGTCCCACTAGTGTCACAGATCACCCAGTCGTTTCACAGATGCCCCAATAGTTTCACATATGTCTCATTAGTTTCACAGATGTCCCCATAGTTTTACAGATGTCCCAATAATTTAACAGATGTACCAGTAGTTTCACAGATGTCCCAATAGTTTCACAGATGTCCCAATAAGTTCACATATGTCCCACTAGTGTCACAGATCACCCAGTCGTTTCACAGATGCCCCAATAGTTTCACATATGTCCCATTAGTTTCACAGATGTCCCCATAGTTTTACAGATGTCCCAATAATTTAACATGTACCAGTAGTTTGACAGATGTCCTAATAGTTTCACAGATGTCCCCATAGATTCACAGATGTCCCAATAAGTTCACATATGTCCCAGTAGTGTCACAGATCACCCAGTCGTTTCACAGATGCCCCAATAGTTTCACATATGTCCCATTAGTTTCACAGATGTCCCAATAATTTCACAGATGTACCAGTAGTTTCACAGATGTCCCAATAGTTTCACAGATGTCCCAATAGTTTCACAGATGTCCCAGGAGATTTACAGATATTCCAGTAGGTTAACAGATGTCCCCATAGTTTCACAGATGTCCCAATAGTTTCACAGATGTCCCAATAGTTTCACAGATGTCCCAATAAGTTCACATATGTCCCACTAGTGTCACAGATCACCCAGTCGTTTCACAGATGCCCCAATAGTTTCACATATGTCCCATTAGTTTCACAGATGTCCCCATAGTTTTACAGATGTCCCAATAATTTAACAGATGTACCAGTAGTTTAACAGATGTCCCAATAGTTTAACAGATGTCCCAGTTGTTTCACAGATGTCTCAATAGTTTCACAGATGTCCCAATAGATTCACATATGTCCCAGTAGTTTTACAGATGTCCCAGTAGATTCACAGATGTCCCAATAGTTCAACAGATGTCCCAGTAGTTTAACAGATGTCCCAGTAGTTTCACAGATGTCCCAGTAGGTTAACAGATGTCCCAGTAGGTTAACCGATATCCCCATAGTTTCACAGATGTCCCAATAGTTTCACAGATGTCCCAATAGGTTCACAGATGTCCCAATAATTTCACAGATGTCACAGAAGTTTTACAGATATTCCAGTAGGTTAACAGATGTCCCCATAGTTTTACAGATGTCCCAATAATTTAACAGATGTACCAGTAGTTTCACAGATGTCCCAGTAGTTTCACAGATGTCCCAATAGTTTCACAGATGTCCCAATAAGTTCACATATGTCCCACTAGTGTCACAGATCACCCAGTCGTTTCACAGATGCCAAAATAGTTTCACATATGTCCCATTAGTTTCACAGATGTCCCCATAGTTTTACAGATGTCCCAATAAATTAACAGATGTACCAGTAGTTTAACAGATGTCCCAATAGTTTAACAGATGTCCCAGTTGTTTCACAGATGTCTCAATAGTTTCACAGATGTCCCAATAGATTCCCATATGAACCAGTAGTTTTACAGATGTCCCAATAGTTTCACAGATGTCCCAATAGTTTCACAGATGTCCCAGGAGATTTACAGATATTCCAGTAGGTTAACAGATGTCCCCATAGTTTCACAGATGTCCCAATAGTTTCACAGATGTCCCAATAGTTTCACAGATGTCCCAATAAGTTCACATATGTCCCACTAGTGTCACAGATCACCCAGTCGTTTCACAGATGCCCCAATAGTTTCACATATGTCCCATTAGTTTCACAGATGTCCCCATAGTTTTACAGATGTCCCAATAATTTAACAGATGTACCAGTAGTTTAACAGATGTCCCAATAGTTTAACAGATGTCCCAGTTGTTTCACAGATGTCTCAATAGTTTCACAGATGTCCCAATAGATTCACATATGTCCCAGTAGTTTTACAGATGTCCCAGTAGATTCACAGATGTCCCAATAGTTCAACAGATGTCCCAGTAGTTTAACAGATGTCCCAGTAGTTTCACAGATGTCCCAGTAGGTTAACAGATGTCCCAGTAGGTTAACCGATATCCCCATAGTTTCACAGATGTCCCAATAGTTTCACAGATGTCCCAATAGGTTCACAGATGTCCCAATAATTTCACAGATGTCCCAGAAGTTTTACAGATATTCCAGTAGGTTAACAGATGTCCCCATAGTTTTACAGATGTCCCAATAATTTAACAGATGTACCAGTAGTTTCACAGATGTCCCAGTAGTTTCACAGATGTCCCAATAGTTTCACAGATGTCCCAATAAGTTCACATATGTCCCACTAGTGTCACAGATCACCCAGTCGTTTCACAGATGCCAAAATAGTTTCACATATGTCCCATTAGTTTCACAGATGTCCCCATAGTTTTACAGATGTCCCAATAATTTAACAGATGTACCAGTAGTTTAACAGATGTCCCAATAGTTTAACAGATGTCCCAGTTGTTTCACAGATGTCTCAATAGTTTCACAGATGTCCCAATAGATTCCCATATGTCCCAGTAGTTTTACAGATGTCTCAGTAGATTCACAGATGTCCCAATAGTTCAACAGATGTCCCAGTAGTTTAACAAATGTCCCAGTAGTTTCACAGATGTCCCAGTAGGTTAACAGATGTCCCAGTAGGTTAACAGATATCCCCATAGTTTCACAGATGTCCCAATAGTTTCACAGATGTCCCAATAGGTTCACATATGTTCCAGTAGTTTCACAGATGCCCCAATAGTTTCACATATGTCCCATTAGTTTCACAGATGTCCCCATAGTTTCACAGATGTCCCAATAATTTCACAGATGTACCAGTAGTTTCACAGATGTCCCAATAGTTTCACAGATGTCCCAATAGTTTCACAGATGTCCCAGAAGTTTTACAGATATTCCAGTAGGTTAACAGATGTCCCCATAGTTTCACAGATGTCCCAATAGTTTCAAAGATGTCCCAGTAGTTTTACAGATGTCCCAGTAGTTTCACAGATGATCCCAGTAGTTTCACAGATGCCCCAATAGTTTCACATATGTCCCATTAGTTGCACAGATGTCCCCATAGTTTCACAGATGTCCCAATAGTTTCACAGATGTCCCAATAAGTTCACATATGTCCCACTAGTGTCACAGATCACCCAGTCGTTTCACAGATGCCCCAATAGTTTCACATATGTTCCATTAGTTTCACAGATGTCCCCATAGTTTTACAGATGTCCCAATAATTTAACATGTACCAGTAGTTTCACAGATGTCCTAATAGTTTCACATATGTCCCATTAGTTTCACAGATGTCCCCATAGCTTCACAGATGTCCCAATAGTTTCACAGATGTCCCAATAGTTTCACAGATGTCCCAATAATTTAACATGTACCAGTAGTTTCACAGATGTCCTAATAGTTTCACATATGTCCCATTAGTTTCACAGATGTCCCCATAGCTTCACAGATGTCCCAATAGTTTCACAGATGTCCCAATAGTTTCACAGATGTCCCAATAAGTTCACATATGTCCCAGTAGTTTCACAGATCACCCAGTCGTTTCACAGATGCCCCAATAGTTTCAAATATGTCCCATTAGTTTCACAGATGTCCCCATAGTTTCACAGATGTCCCAATAATTTCACAGATGTACCAGTAGTTTCACAGATGTCCCAATAGTTTCACAGATGTCCCAATAGTTTCACAGATGTCCCAGGAGTTTTACAGATATTCCAGTAAGTTAACAGATGTCCCCATAGTTTCACAGATGTCCCAATAGTTTCAAAGATGTCCCAGTAGTTTTACAGATGTCCCAGTAGTTTCACAGATGATCCCAGTAGTTTCACAGATGCCCCAATAGTTTCACATATGTCCCATTAGTTGCACAATGTCCCCATAGTTTCACAGATGTCCCAATAGTTTCACAGATGTCCCAATAGTTTCACAGATGTCCCAATAAGTTCACATATGTCCCACTAGTGTCACAGATCACCCAGTCGTTTCACAGATGCCCCAATAGTTTCACATATGTCCCATTAGTTTCACAGATGTCCCCATAGTTTTACAGATGTCCCAATAATTTAACAGATGTACCAGTAGTTTCACAGATGTCCCAATAGTTTCACATATGTCCCATTAGTTTCACAGATGTCCCCATAGTTTCACAGATGTCCCAATAGTTTCACAAATGTCCCAATAGTTTCACAGATGTCCCAATAAGTTCACATATGTCCCAGTAGTTTCACAGATCACCCAGTCGTTTCACAGATGCCCCAATAGTTTCACATATGTCCCATTAGTTTCACAGATGTCCCCATAGTTTCACAGATGTCCCAGTAGTTTAACAGATGTCCCAGTAGTTTCACAGATGTCCCAGTAGGTTAACAGATGTCCCCATAGTTTCACAGATGTCCCAAAAGTTTCACAGATGTCCCAATAGGTTCACATATGTCCCAGTAGTTTCACAGATGCCCCAATAGTTTCACATATGTCCCATTAGTTTCACAGATGTCCCCATAGTTTCACAGATGTCCCAATAATTTCACAGATGTACCAGTAGTTTCACAGATGTCCCAATAGTTTAACAGATGTCCCAAATAGTTTCACAGATGTCCCAATAGATTCACAGATGTCCCAATAGTTTCACAGATTTCCCAATAGTTTCACAGATGTCCCAATAGTTTCACAGATGTCCCAGAAGTTTTACAGATATTCCAGTAGGTTAACAGATTTCCCCATAGTTTCACAGATGTCCCAATAGTTTCAAAGATGTCCCAGTAGTTTTACAGATGTCCCGCTAGTTTCACAGATGATCCCAGTAGTTTCACAGATGCCCCAATAGTTTCACATATGTCCCATTAGTTTCACAGATGTCCCCAAAGTTTGACAGATGTCCCAATAGTTTCAAAGATGTCCCAATAGTTTCACAGATGTCCCAATAAGTTCACATATGTCCCAGTAGTTTCACAGATCACCCAGTCGTTTCACAGATGCCCCAATAGTTTCACATATGTCCCATTAGTTTCACAGATGTCCCCATAGTTTCACAGATGTCCCAATAATTTAACAGATGTACCAGTAGTTTCACAGATGTCCCAATGCTTTAACAGATGTCCCAAATAGTTTCACAGATGTCCCAATAGTTTCACAGATGTCCCAGAAGTTTAACAGATGTCCCAATAGTTTAACAGATGTCCCAGTTGTTTCACAGATGTCTCAATAGTTTCACAAATGTCCCAATAGTTTCACAGATGTCCCAATAGGTTCACATATGTCCCAGTAGTTTTACAGATGTCCCAGTAGATTCACAGATGTCCCAATAGTTCAACAGATGTCCCAGTAGATTAACAGATGTCCCAATAGTTTCACAGATGTCCCAGTAGGTTAACAGATGTCCCCATAGTTTCACAGATGTCCCAATAGTTTCACAGATGTCCCAGTAGTTTTACAGATATCCCAGTAGGTTAACAGATGTCCCCATAATTTCACAGATGTACCAGTAGTTTCACAGATGTCCCAATAGTTTCACAGATGTCCCAATAGTTTCACACATTTCCCAATAGTTTCACATATGTCCCAGTAGTTTTACAGATGTCCCAATAGTTTCACAGATGTCCCAATAGTTTCACAGATGTCCCAATAGTTTCACAGATGTCCCAATAAGTTCACATATGTCCCACTAGTGTCACAGATCACCCAGTCGTTTCACAGATGCCCCAATAGTTTCACATATGTCCCATTAGTTTCACAGATGTCCCCTTAGTTTTACAGATGTCCCAATAATTTAACAGATGTACCAGTAGTTTAACAGATGTCCCAATAGTTTAACAGATGTCCCAGTTGTTTCACAGATGTCTCAATAGTTTCACAGATGTCCCAATAGATTCACATATGTCCCAGTAGTTTTACAGATGTCCCAGTAGATTCACAGATGTCCCAATAGGTTCACATATGTCCCAGTAGTTTCACAGATGCCCCAATAGTTTCACATATGTCCCATTAGTTTCACAGATGTCCCCATAGTTTCACAGATGTCCCAATAATTTCACAGATGTACCAGTAGTTTCACAGATGTCCCAATAGTTTCACAGATGTCCCAATAGTTTCACAGATGTCCCAGAAGTTTTACAGATATTCCAGTAGGTTAACAGATGTCCCCATAGTTTCACAGATGTCCCAATAGTTTCAAAGATGTCCCAGTAGTTTTACAGATGTCCCAGTAGTTTCACAGATGATCCCAGTAGTTTCACAGATGCCCCAATAGTTTCACATATGTCCCATTAGTTGCACAATGTCCCCATAGTTTCACAGATGTCCCAATAGTTTCACAGATGTCCCCATAGTTTTACAGATGTCCCAATAATTTAACAGATGTACCAGTAGTTTAACAGATGTCCCAATAGTTTAACAGATGTCCCAGTTGTTTCACAGATGTCTCAATAGTTTCACAGATGTCCCAATAGATTCACATATGTCCCAGTAGTTTTACAGATGTCCCAGTAGATTCACAGATGTCCCAATAGTTCAACAGATGTCCCAGTAGTTTAACAGATGTCCCAGTAGTTTCACAGATGTCCCAGTAGGTTAACAGATGTCCCAGTAGGTTAACCGATATCCCCATAGTTTCACAGATGTCCCAATAGTTTCACAGATGTCCCAATAGGTTCACAGATGTCCCAATAATTTCACAGATGTCCCAGAAGTTTTACAGATATTCCAGTAGGTTAACAGATGTCCCCATAGTTTTACAGATGTCCCAATAATTTAACAGATGTACCAGTAGTTTCACAGATGTCCCAGTAGTTTCACAGATGTCCCAATAGTTTCACAGATGTCCCAATAAGTTCACATATGTCCCACTAGTGTCACAGATCACCCAGTCGTTTCACAGATGCCAAAATAGTTTCACATATGTCCCATTAGTTTCACAGATGTCCCCATAGTTTTACAGATGTCCCAATAATTTAACAGATGTACCAGTAGTTTAACAGATGTCCTAATAGTTTAACAGATGTCCCAGTTGTTTCACAGATGTCTCAATAGTTTCACAGATGTCCCAATAGATTCCCATATGTCCCAGTAGTTTTACAGATGTCTCAGTAGATTCACAGATGTCCCAATAGTTCAACAGATGTCCCAGTAGTTTAACAAATGTCCCAGTAGTTTCACAGATGTCCCAGTAGGTTAACAGATGTCCCAGTAGGTTAACAGATATCCCCATAGTTTCACAGATGTCCCAATAGTTTCACAGATGTCCCAATAGGTTCACATATGTCCCAGTAGTTTCACAGATGTCCCCATAGCTTCACAGATGTCCCAATAGTTTCACAGATGTCCCAATAGTTTCACAGATGTCCCAATAATTTAACATGTACCAGTAGTTTCACAGATGTCCTAATAGTTTCACATATGTCCCATTAGTTTCACAGATGTCCCCATAGCTTCACAGATGTCCCAATAGTTTCACAGATGTCCCAATAGTTTCACAGATGTCCCAATAAGTTCACATATGTCCCAGTAGTTTCACAGATCACCCAGTCGTTTCACAGATGCCCCAATAGTTTCAAATATGTCCCATTAGTTTCACAGATGTCCCCATAGTTTCACAGATGTCCCAATAATTTCACAGATGTACCAGTAGTTTCACAGATGTCCCAATAGTTTCACAGATGTCCCAATAGTTTCACAGATGTCCCAGGAGTTTTACAGATATTCCAGTAAGTTAACAGATGTCCCCATAGTTTCACAGATGTCCCAATAGTTTCAAAGATGTCCCAGTAGTTTTACAGATGTCCCAGTAGTTTCACAGATGATCCCAGTAGTTTCACAGATGCCCCAATAGTTTCACATATGTCCCATTAGTTGCACAATGTCCCCATAGTTTCACAGATGTCCCAATAGTTTCACAGATGTCCCAATAGTTTCACAGATGTCCCAATAAGTTCACATATGTCCCACTAGTGTCACAGATCACCCAGTCGTTTCACAGATGCCCCAATAGTTTCACATATGTCCCATTAGTTTCACAGATGTCCCCATAGTTTTACAGATGTCCCAATAATTTAACAGATGTACCAGTAGTTTCACAGATGTCCCAATAGTTTCACATATGTCCCATTAGTTTCACAGATGTCCCCATAGTTTCACAGATGTCCCAATAGTTTCACAGATGTCCCAATAGTTTCACAGATGTCCCAATAAGTTCACATATGTCCCAGTAGTTTCACAGATCACCCAGTCGTTTCACAGATGCCCCAATAGTTTCACATATGTCCCATTAGTTTCACAGATGTCCCCATAGTTTCACAGATGTCCCAGTAGTTTAACAGATGTCCCAGTAGTTTCACAGATGTCCCAGTAGGTTAACAGATGTCCCCATAGTTTCACAGATGTCCCAAAAGTTTCACAGATGTCCCAATAGGTTCACATATGTCCCAGTAGTTTCACAGATGCCCCAATAGTTTCACATATGTCCCATTAGTTTCACAGATGTCCCCATAGTTTCACAGATGTCCCAATAATTTCACAGATGTACCAGTAGTTTCACAGATGTCCCAATAGTTTAACAGATGTCCCAAATAGTTTCACAGATGTCCCAATAGATTCACAGATGTCCCAATAGTTTCACAGATTTCCCAATAGTTTCACAGATGTCCCAATAGTTTCACAGATGTCCCAGAAGTTTTACAGATATTCCAGTAGGTTAACAGATTTCCCCATAGTTTCACAGATGTCCCAATAGTTTCAAAGATGTCCCAGTAGTTTTACAGATGTCCCGCTAGTTTCACAGATGATCCCAGTAGTTTCACAGATGCCCCAATAGTTTCACATATGTCCCATTAGTTTCACAGATGTCCCCAAAGTTTGACAGATGTCCCAATAGTTTCAAAGATGTCCCAATAGTTTCACAGATGTCCCAATAAGTTCACATATGTCCCAGTAGTTTCACAGATCACCCAGTCGTTTCACAGATGCCCCAATAGTTTCACATATGTCCCATTAGTTTCACAGATGTCCCCATAGTTTCACAGATGTCCCAATAATTTAACAGATGTACCAGTAGTTTCACAGATGTCCCAATGCTTTAACAGATGTCCCAAATAGTTTCACAGATGTCCCAATAGTTTCACAGATGTCCCAGAAGTTTAACAGATGTCCCAATAGTTTAACAGATGTCCCAGTTGTTTCACAGATGTCTCAATAGTTTCACAAATGTCCCAATAGTTTCACAGATGTCCCAATAGGTTCACATATGTCCCAGTAGTTTTACAGATGTCCCAGTAGATTCACAGATGTCCCAATAGTTCAACAGATGTCCCAGTAGATTAACAGATGTCCCAATAGTTTCACAGATGTCCCAGTAGGTTAACAGATGTCCCCATAGTTTCACAGATGTCCCAATAGTTTCACAGATGTCCCAGTAGTTTTACAGATATCCCAGTAGGTTAACAGATGTCCCCATAATTTCACAGATGTACCAGTAGTTTCACAGATGTCCCAATAGTTTCACAGATGTCCCAATAGTTTCACACATTTCCCAATAGTTTCACATATGTCCCAGTAGTTTTACAGATGTCCCAATAGTTTCACAGATGTCCCAATAGTTTCACAGATGTCCCAATAGTTTCACAGATGTCCCAATAAGTTCACATATGTCCCACTAGTGTCACAGATCACCCAGTCGTTTCACAGATGCCCCAATAGTTTCACATATGTCCCATTAGTTTCACAGATGTCCCCTTAGTTTTACAGATGTCCCAATAATTTAACAGATGTACCAGTAGTTTAACAGATGTCCCAATAGTTTAACAGATGTCCCAGTTGTTTCACAGATGTCTCAATAGTTTCACAGATGTCCCAATAGATTCACATATGTCCCAGTAGTTTTACAGATGTCCCAGTAGATTCACAGATGTCCCAATAGGTTCACATATGTCCCAGTAGTTTCACAGATGCCCCAATAGTTTCACATATGTCCCATTAGTTTCACAGATGTCCCCATAGTTTCACAGATGTCCCAATAATTTCACAGATGTACCAGTAGTTTCACAGATGTCCCAATAGTTTCACAGATGTCCCAATAGTTTCACAGATGTCCCAGAAGTTTTACAGATATTCCAGTAGGTTAACAGATGTCCCCATAGTTTCACAGATGTCCCAATAGTTTCAAAGATGTCCCAGTAGTTTTACAGATGTCCCAGTAGTTTCACAGATGATCCCAGTAGTTTCACAGATGCCCCAATAGTTTCACATATGTCCCATTAGTTGCACAATGTCCCCATAGTTTCACAGATGTCCCAATAGTTTCACAGATGTCCCCATAGTTTTACAGATGTCCCAATAATTTAACAGATGTACCAGTAGTTTAACAGATGTCCCAATAGTTTAACAGATGTCCCAGTTGTTTCACAGATGTCTCAATAGTTTCACAGATGTCCCAATAGATTCACATATGTCCCAGTAGTTTTACAGATGTCCCAGTAGATTCACAGATGTCCCAATAGTTCAACAGATGTCCCAGTAGTTTAACAGATGTCCCAGTAGTTTCACAGATGTCCCAGTAGGTTAACAGATGTCCCAGTAGGTTAACCGATATCCCCATAGTTTCACAGATGTCCCAATAGTTTCACAGATGTCCCAATAGGTTCACAGATGTCCCAATAATTTCACAGATGTCCCAGAAGTTTTACAGATATTCCAGTAGGTTAACAGATGTCCCCATAGTTTTACAGATGTCCCAATAATTTAACAGATGTACCAGTAGTTTCACAGATGTCCCAGTAGTTTCACAGATGTCCCAATAGTTTCACAGATGTCCCAATAAGTTCACATATGTCCCACTAGTGTCACAGATCACCCAGTCGTTTCACAGATGCCAAAATAGTTTCACATATGTCCCATTAGTTTCACAGATGTCCCCATAGTTTTACAGATGTCCCAATAATTTAACAGATGTACCAGTAGTTTAACAGATGTCCCAATAGTTTAACAGATGTCCCAGTTGTTTCACAGATGTCTCAATAGTTTCACAGATGTCCCAATAGATTCCCATATGTCCCAGTAGTTTTACAGATGTCTCAGTAGATTCACAGATGTCCCAATAGTTCAACAGATGTCCCAGTAGTTTAACAAATGTCCCAGTAGTTTCACAGATGTCCCAGTAGGTTAACAGATGTCCCAGTAGGTTAACAGATATCCCCATAGTTTCACAGATGTCCCAATAGTTTCACAGATGTCCCAATAGGTTCACATATGTCCCAGTAGTTTCACAGATGCCCCAATAGTTTCACATATGTCCCATTAGTTTCACAGATGTCCCCATAGTTTCACAGATGTCCCAATAATTTCACAGATGTACCAGTAGTTTCACAGATGTCCCAATAGTTTCACAGATGTCCCAATAGTTTCACAGATGTCCCAGAAGTTTTACAGATATTCCAGTAGGTTAACAGATGTCCCCATAGTTTCACAGATGTCCCAATAGTTTCAAAGATGTCCCAGTAGTTTTACAGATGTCCCAGTAGTTTCACAGATGATCCCAGTAGTTTCACAGATGCCCCAATAGTTTCACATATGTCCCATTAGTTGCACAGATGTCCCCATAGTTTCACAGATGTCCCAATAGTTTCACAGATGTCCCAATAAGTTCACATATGTCCCACTAGTGTCACAGATCACCCAGTCGTTTCACAGATGCCCCAATAGTTTCACATATGTTCCATTAGTTTCACAGATGTCCCCATAGTTTTACAGATGTCCCAATAATTTAACATGTACCAGTAGTTTCACAGATGTCCTAATAGTTTCACATATGTCCCATTAGTTTCACAGATGTCCCCATAGCTTCACAGATGTCCCAATAGTTTCACAGATGTCCCAATAGTTTCACAGATGTCCCAATAATTTAACATGTACCAGTAGTTTCACAGATGTCCTAATAGTTTCACATATGTCCCATTAGTTTCACAGATGTCCCCATAGCTTCACAGATGTCCCAATAGTTTCACAGATGTCCCAATAGTTTCACAGATGTCCCAATAAGTTCACATATGTCCCAGTAGTTTCACAGATCACCCAGTCGTTTCACAGATGCCCCAATAGTTTCAAATATGTCCCATTAGTTTCACAGATGTCCCCATAGTTTCACAGATGTCCCAATAATTTCACAGATGTACCAGTAGTTTCACAGATGTCCCAATAGTTTCACAGATGTCCCAATAGTTTCACAGATGTCCCAGGAGTTTTACAGATATTCCAGTAAGTTAACAGATGTCCCCATAGTTTCACAGATGTCCCAATAGTTTCAAAGATGTCCCAGTAGTTTTACAGATGTCCCAGTAGTTTCACAGATGATCCCAGTAGTTTCACAGATGCCCCAATAGTTTCACATATGTCCCATTAGTTGCACAATGTCCCCATAGTTTCACAGATGTCCCAATAGTTTCACAGATGTCCCAATAGTTTCACAGATGTCCCAATAAGTTCACATATGTCCCACTAGTGTCACAGATCACCCAGTCGTTTCACAGATGCCCCAATAGTTTCACATATGTCCCATTAGTTTCACAGATGTCCCCATAGTTTTACAGATGTCCCAATAATTTAACAGATGTACCAGTAGTTTCACAGATGTCCCAATAGTTTCACATATGTCCCATTAGTTTCACAGATGTCCCCATAGTTTCACAGATGTCCCAATAGTTTCACAGATGTCCCAATAGTTTCACAGATGTCCCAATAAGTTCACATATGTCCCAGTAGTTTCACAGATCACCCAGTCGTTTCACAGATGCCCCAATAGTTTCACATATGTCCCATTAGTTTCACAGATGTCCCCATAGTTTCACAGATGTCCCAGTAGTTTAACAGATGTCCCAGTAGTTTCACAGATGTCCCAGTAGGTTAACAGATGTCCCCATAGTTTCACAGATGTCCCAAAAGTTTCACAGATGTCCCAATAGGTTCACATATGTCCCAGTAGTTTCACAGATGCCCCAATAGTTTCACATATGTCCCATTAGTTTCACAGATGTCCCCATAGTTTCACAGATGTCCCAATAATTTCACAGATGTACCAGTAGTTTCACAGATGTCCTAATAGTTTAACAGATGTCCCAAATAGTTTCACAGATGACCCAATAGATTCACAGATGTCCCAATAGTTTCACAGATTTCCCAATAGTTTCACAGATGTCCCAATAGTTTCACAGATGTCCCAGAAGTTTTACAGATATTCCAGTAGGTTAACAGATTTCCCCATAGTTTCACAGATGTCCCAATAGTTTCAAAGATGTCCCAGTAGTTTTACAGATGTCCCGCTAGTTTCACAGATGATCCCAGTAGTTTCACAGATGCCCCAATAGTTTCACATATGTCCCATTAGTTTCACAGATGTCCCCAAAGTTTGACAGATGTCCCAATAGTTTCAAAGATGTCCCAATAGTTTCACAGATGTCCCAATAAGTTCACATATGTCCCAGTAGTTTCACAGATCACCCAGTCGTTTCACAGATGCCCCAATAGTTTCACATATGTCCCATTAGTTTCACAGATGTCCCCATAGTTTCACAGATGTCCCAATAATTTAACAGATGTACCAGTAGTTTCACAGATGTCCCAATACTTTAACAGATGTCCCAAATAGTTTCACAGATGTCCCAATAGTTTCACAGATGTCCCAGAAGTTTAACAGATGTCCCAATAGTTTAACAGATGTCCCAGTTGTTTCACAGATGTCTCAATAGTTTCACAAATGTCCCAATAGTTTCACAGATGTCCCAATAGGTTCACATATGTCCCAGTAGTTTTACAGATGTCCCAGTAGATTCACAGATGTCCCAATAGTTCAACAGATGTCCCAGTAGATTAACAGATGTCCCAATAGTTTCACAGATGTCCCAGTAGGTTAACAGATGTCCCCATAGTTTCACAGATGTCCCAATAGTTTCACAGATGTCCCAGTAGTTTTACAGATATCCCAGTAGGTTAACAGATGTCCCCATAATTTCACAGATGTACCAGTAGTTTCACAGATGTCCCAATAGTTTCACAGATGTCCCAATAGTTTCACACATTTCCCAATAGTTTCACATATGTCCCAGTAGTTTTACAGATGTCCCAATAGTTTCACAGATGTCCCAATAGTTTCACAGATGTCCCAATAGTTTCACAGATGTCCCAATAAGTTCACATATGTCCCACTAGTGTCACAGATCACCCAGTCGTTTCACAGATGCCCCAATAGTTTCACATATGTCCCATTAGTTTCACAGATGTCCCCTTAGTTTTACAGATGTCCCAATAATTTAACAGATGTACCAGTAGTTTAACAGATGTCCCAATAGTTTAACAGATGTCCCAGTTGTTTCACAGATGTCTCAATAGTTTCACAGATCTCCCAATAGATTCACATATGTCCCAGTAGTTTTACAGATGTCCCAGTAGATTCACAGATGTCCCAATAGGTTCACATATGTCCCAGTAGTTTCACAGATGCCCCAATAGTTTCACATATGTCCCATTAGTTTCACAGATGTCCCCATAGTTTCACAGATGTCCCAATAATTTCACAGATGTACCAGTAGTTTCACAGATGTCCCAATAGTTTCACAGATGTCCCAATAGTTTCACAGATGTCCCAGAAGTTTTACAGATATTCCAGTAGGTTAACAGATGTCCCCATAGTTTCACAGATGTCCCAATAGTTTCAAAGATGTCCCAGTAGTTTTACAGATGTCCCAGTAGTTTCACAGATGATCCCAGTAGTTTCACAGATGCCCCAATAGTTTCACATATGTCCCATTAGTTGCACAATGTCCCCATAGTTTCACAGATGTCCCAATAGTTTCACAGATGTCCCAATAGTTTCACAGATGTCCCAATAAGTTCACATATGTCCCACTAGTGTCACAGATCACCCAGTCGTTTCACAGATGCCCCAATAGTTTCACATATGTCCCATTAGTTTCACAGATGTCCCCATAGTTTTACAGATGTCCCAATAATTTAACAGATGTACCAGTAGTTTCACAGATGTCCCAATAGTTTCACATACGTCCCATTAGTTTAACAGATGTCCCAGTAGTTTCACAGATGTCCCAGTAGGTTAACAGATGTCCCCATAGTTTCACAGATGTCCCAAAAGTTTCACAGATGTCCCAATAGGTTCACATATGTCACAGTAGTTTCACAGATGCCCGATAGTTTCACATATGTCCCATTAGTTTCACAGATGTCCCCATAGTTTCACAGATGTCCCAATAATTTCACAGATGTACCAGTAGTTTCACAGATGTCCCAATAGTTCAACAGATGTCCCAAATAGTTTCACAGATGTCCCAATAGATTCACAGATGTACCAATAGTTTTACAGATTTCCCAATAGTTTCACAGATGTCACAATAGTTTCACAGATGTCCCAGAAGTTTTACAGATATTCCAGTAGGTTAACAGATGTCCCCATAGTTTCACAGATGTCCGAATAGTTTCAAAGATGTCCCAGTAGTTTTACAGATGTCCCGCTAGTTTCACAGATGATCCCAGTAGTTTCACAGATGCCCCAATAGTTTCACATATGTCCCATTAGTTTCACAGATGTCCCCATAGTTTCACAGATGTCCCAATAGTTTCACAGATGTCCCAATAGTTTCACAGATGTCCCAATAAGTTCACATATGTCCCAGTAGTTTCACAGATCACCCAGTCGTTTCACAGATGCCCGAATAGTTTCACATATGTCCCATTAGTTTCACAGATGTCCCCATAGTTTCACAGATGTCCCAATAATTTAACAGATGTACCAGTAGATTCACAGATGTCCCAATACTTTAACAGATGTCCCAAATAGTTTCACAGATGTCCCAATAGTTTCACAGATGTCCCAGAAGTTTAACAGATGTCCCAATAGTTTAACAGATGTCCCAGTTGTTTCACAGTTGTCTCAATAGTTTCACAGATGTCCCAATAGTTTCACAGATGTCCCAATAGGTTCACATGTGTCCCAGTAGTTTTACAGATGTCCCAGTAGATTCACAGATGTCCCAATAGTTCAACAGATGTCCCAGTAGATTAACAGATGTCCCAATAGTTTCACAGATGTCCCAGTAGGTTAACAGATGTCCCCATAGTTTCACAGATGTCCCAATAGTTTCACAGATGTCCCAGTAGTTTTACAGATATCCCAGTAGGTTAACAGATTTCCCCATAGTTTCACAGATGTACTAGTAGTTTCACAGATGTCCCAATAGTTTCACAGATGTCCCAATAGTTTCACACATTTCCCAATAGTTTCACATATGTCCTAGTAGTTTTACAGATGTCCCAATAGTTTCACAGATGTCCCAATAATTTAACAGATGTACCAGTAGTTTCACAGATGTCCCAATAGTTTAACAGATGTCCCAAATAGTTTCACAGATGTCCCAATAGTTTCACAGATGTCCTCATAGTTTCACAGATGTCCCAATAGTTTCACATATGTCCCATTAGTTTCACAGATGTCCCCATAGATTCACAGATGTCCCAATAAGTTCACATATGTCCCAGTAGTGTCACAGATCACCCAGTCGTTTCACAGATGCCCCAATAGTTTCACATATGTCTCATTAGTTTCACAGATGTCCCCATAGTTTCACAGATGTCCCAATAATTTAACAGATGTACCAGTAGTTTCACAGATGTCCCAAAAGTTTAACAGATGTCCCAAATAGTTTCACAGATGTCCCAATAGTTTCACAGATGTCCTAGGAGTTTCACAGATGTCCCAATAGTTTCACAGATGTCCCAGAAGTTTTACAGATATTCCAGTAGGTTAACAGATGTCCCCATAGTTTCACAGATGTCCCAATAGTTTCACAGATGTCCCAATAGTTTCACACATTTCCCAATAGTTTCACATATGTCCCAGTAGTTTTACAGATGTCCCAATAGTTTCACAGATGTCCCAATAGTTTCACAGATGTCCCAATAGTTTCACAGATGTCCCAATAAGTTCACATATGTCCCACTAGTGTCACAGATCACCCAGTCGTTTCACAGATGCCCCAATAGTTTCACATATGTCCCATTAGTTTCACAGATGTCCCCTTAGTTTTAAAGATGTCCCAATAATTTAACAGATGTACCAGTAGTTTAACAGATGTCCCAATAGTTTAACAGATGTCCCAGTTGTTTCACAGATGTCTCAATAGTTTCACAGATGTCCCAATAGATTCACATATGTCCCAGTAGTTTTACAGATGTCCCAGTAGATTCACAGATGTCCCAATAGGTTCACATATGTCCCAGTAGTTTCACAGATGCCCCAATAGTTTCACATATGTCCCATTAGTTTCACAGATGTCCCCATAGTTTCACAGATGTCCCAATAATTTCACAGATGTACCAGTAGTTTCACAGATGTCCCAATAGTTTCACAGATGTCCCAATAGTTTCACAGATGTCCCAGAAGTTTTACAGATATTCCAGTAGGTTAACAGATGTCCCCATAGTTTCACAGATGTCCCAATAGTTTCAAAGATGTCCCAGTAGTTTTACAGATGTCCCAGTAGTTTCACAGATGATCCCAGTAGTTTCACAGATGCCCCAATAGTTTCACATATGTCCCATTAGTTGCACAATGTCCCCATAGTTTCACAGATGTCCCAATAGTTTCACAGATGTCCCAATAGTTTCACAGATGTCCCAATAAGTTCACATATGTCCCACTAGTGTCACAGATCACCCAGTCGTTTCACAGATGCCCCAATAGTTTCACATATGTCCCATTAGTTTCACAGATGTCCCCATAGTTTTACAGATGTCCCAATAATTTAACAGATGTACCAGTAGTTTCACAGATGTCCCAATAGTTTCACATACGTCCCATTAGTTTAACAGATGTCCCAGTAGTTTCACAGATGTCCCAGTAGGTTAACAGATGTCCCCATAGTTTCACAGATGTCCCAAAAGTTTCACAGATGTCCCAATAGGTTCACATATGTCACAGTAGTTTCACAGATGCCCGATAGTTTCACATATGTCCCATTAGTTTCACAGATGTCCCCATAGTTTCACAGATGTCCCAATAATTTCACAGATGTACCAGTAGTTTCACAGATGTCCCAATAGTTCAACAGATGTCCCAAATAGTTTCACAGATGTCCCAATAGATTCACAGATGTACCAATAGTTTTACAGATTTCCCAATAGTTTCACAGATGTCCCAATAGTTTCACAGATGTCCCAGAAGTTTTACAGATATTCCAGTAGGTTAACAGATGTCCCCATAGTTTCACAGATGTCCCAATAGTTTCAAAGATGTCCCAGTAGTTTTACAGATGTCCCGCTAGTTTCACAGATGATCCCAGTAGTTTCACAGATGCCCCAATAGTTTCACATATGTCCCATTAGTTTCACAGATGTCCCCATAGTTTCACAGATGTCCCAATAGTTTCACAGATGTCCCAATAGTTTCACAGATGTCCCAATAAGTTCACATATGTCCCAGTAGTTTCACAGATCACCCAGTCGTTTCACAGATGCCCGAATAGTTTCACATATGTCCCATTAGTTTCACAGATGTCCCCATAGTTTCACAGATGTCCCAATAATTTAACAGATGTACCAGTAGATTCACAGATGTCCCAATACTTTAACAGATGTCCCAAATAGTTTCACAGATGTCCCAATAGTTTCACAGATGTCCCAGAAGTTTAACAGATGTCCCAATAGTTTAACAGATGTCCCAGTTGTTTCACAGTTGTCTCAATAGTTTCACAGATGTCCCAATAGTTTCACAGATGTCCCAATAGGTTCACATGTGTCCCAGTAGTTTTACAGATGTCCCAGTAGATTCACAGATGTCCCAATAGTTCAACAGATGTCCCAGTAGATTAACAGATGTCCCAATAGTTTCACAGATGTCCCAGTAGGTTAACAGATGTCCCCATAGTTTCACAGATGTCCCAATAGTTTCACAGATGTCCCAGTAGTTTTACAGATATCCCAGTAGGTTAACAGATTTCCCCATAGTTTCACAGATGTACTAGTAGTTTCACAGATGTCCCAATAGTTTCACAGATGTCCCAATAGTTTCACACATTTCCCAATAGTTTCACATATGTCCTAGTAGTTTTACAGATGTCCCAATAGTTTCACAGATGTCCCAATAATTTAACAGATGTACCAGTAGTTTCACAGATGTCCCAATAGTTTAACAGATGTCCCAAATAGTTTCACAGATGTCCCAATAGTTTCACAGATGTCCTCATAGTTTCACAGATGTCCCAATAGTTTCACATATGTCCCATTAGTTTCACAGATGTCCCCATAGATTCACAGATGTCCCAATAAGTTCACATATGTCCCAGTAGTGTCACAGATCACCCAGTCGTTTCACAGATGCCCCAATAGTTTCACATATGTCTCATTAGTTTCACAGATGTCCCCATAGTTTCACAGATGTCCCAATAATTTAACAGATGTACCAGTAGTTTCACAGATGTCCCAAAAGTTTAACAGATGTCCCAAATAGTTTCACAGATGTCCCAATAGTTTCACAGATGTCCTAGGAGTTTCACAGATGTCTCAATAGTTTCACAGATGTCCCAGAAGTTTTACAGATATTCCAGTAGGTTAACAGATGTCCCCATAGTTTCACAGATGTCCCAATAGTTTCAAAGATGTCCCAGTAGTTTTACAGATGTCCCGGTAGTTTCACAGATGATCCCAGTAGTTTCACAGATGCCCCAATAGTTTCACATATGTCCCATTAGTTGCACAGATGTCGCCATTGTTTCACAGATGTCCCAATAGTTTCACAGATGTCCCAGTAGTTTCACAGATGTCCAAATAAGTTCACATATGTCCCAGTAGTGTCACAGATCACCCAGTCGTTTCACAGATGCCCCAATAGTTTCACATATGTCCCATTAGTTTCACAGATGTCCCCATAGTTTCACAGATGTCCCAATAATTTAACAGATGTACCAGTAGTTTCACAGATGTCCCAATAGTTTAACAGATGTCCCAAATAGTTTCACAGATGTCCCAATAGTTTCACAGATGTCCCAGAAGTTTAACAGATGTCCCAGTAGTGTCACAGATCACCCAGTCGTTTCACAGATGCCCCAACAGTTTCACATATGTCCCATTAGTTTCACAGATGTCCCCATAGTTTCACAGATGTCCCAACAATTTAACAGATGTACCAGTAGTTTCACAGATGTCCCAATAGTTTGACAGATGTCCCAAATATTTTGACAGATGTCCCAATAGTTTCACAGATGTCCCAGGAGTTTAACAGATGTCCCAATAGTTTAACAGATGTCCCAGTTGTTTCACAGATGTCTCAATAGTTTCACAGATGTCCCAATAGTTTCACAGATGTCCCAATAGGTTCACATATGTCCCAGTAGTTTTACAGATGTCCCAGTAGATTCACAGATGTCCCAATAGTTCAACAGATGTCCCAGTAGTTTCACAGATGTCCCAGTAGGTTAACAGATGTCCCCATAGTTTCACAGATCTCCCAATAGTTTCACAGATGTCCCAGTAGTTTTACAGATATCCCAGTAGGTTAACAGATGTCCCCATAGTTTCACAGATGTACCAGTAGTTTCACAGATGTCCCAATAGTTTCACAGATGTCCCAATAGTTTCACACATTTCCCAATAGTTTCACATATGTCCCAGTAGTTTTACAGATGTCCCAATAGTTTCACAGATGTCCCAATAATTTAACAGATGTACCAGAAGTTTCACAGATGTCCCAATAGTTTAACAGATGTCCCAAATAGTTTCACACATGTCCCAATAGTTTCACAGATGTCCCCATAGTTTCACAGATGTCCCAATAGTTTCACATATGTCCCATTAGTTTCACAGATGTCCCCATAGATTCACAGATGTCCCAATAAGTTCACATATGTCCCAGTAGTGTCACAGATCACCCAGTAGTTTCACAGATGCCCCAATAGTTTCACATATGTCCCATTAGTTTCACAGATGTCCCCATAGTTTCACAGATTTCCCAATAATTTCCCAGATGTTCCAGTAGTTTCACAGATGTCCCAATAGTTTAACAGATGTCCCAAATAGTTTCACAGATGTCCCCATAGTTTCACAGATGTCCCAATAATTTCACAGATGTCCCAATAGGTTCACATATGTCCCAGTAGTTTCACAGATGCCCCAATAGTTTCACATATGTCCCATTAGTTTCACAGATGTCTCAATACTTTCACAGATGTCCCAATAGTTTAACAGATGTCGCAGTTGTTTCACAGATGTCTCAATATTTTCACAGATGTCCCAATAGTTTCACAGATGTCCCAATAGGTTCACATATGTCCCAGTAGTTTTACAGATGTCCCAGTAGATTCACAGATGTCCCAATAGTTCAACAGATGTCCCAGTAGTTTAACAGATGTCCCAGTAGTTTCACAGATGTCCCAGTAGGTTAACAGATGTCCCCATAGTTTCACAGATGTCCCAATAGTTTCACAGATGTCCCAGTAGTTTTACAGATATCCCAGTAGGTTAACATATGTCCCCATAGTTTCACAGATGTACCAGTAGTTTCACAGATGTCCCAATAGTTTCACAGATGTCGCAATAGTTTCACACATTTCCCAATAGTTTCACATATGTCCCAATAGTTTCACAGATGTCCCAATAGGTTCACATATGTCCCAGTAGTTTCACAGATCACCCAGTAGTTTCACAGATGCCCCAATAGTTTCACATATGTCCCATTAGTTTCACAGATGTCCCCATAGTTTCACAGATTTCCCAATAATTTCACAGATGTACCAGTAGTTTCACAGATGTCCCAATAGTTTAACAGATGTCCCAAATAGTTTCACAGATGTCTCCATAGTTTCACAGATGTCCCAATAATTTCACAGATGTCCCAATAGGTTCACATATGTCCCAGTAGTTTCACAGATGCCCCAATAGTTTCACATATGTCCCATTAGTTTCACAGATGTCCCCATAGTTTCACAGATGTCCCAATAATTTCACAGATGTACCAGTAGTTTCACAGATGTCCCAATAATTTAACAGATGTCCCAAATAGTTTCACAGATGTCCAAGAAGTTTTACAGATATTCCAGTAGGTTAACAGATCAGTTTAACACGTAGGCTTTCGCGACCAATATTATTCATAATAAAGGTTTTTGGGTTAGATCGCGTTTATTTATAAATGTGTCGTAACCCTCCACCACCCGACACGGCCAATCAGCAAAGAAAAGTGTCACGTTGACAAAAGACAAATAATTCACTACTTCAGCCCACCGGTGTGTTGAAGAGTTAATCCACATTTACAGTTTGAGTACGACGTTTCGCTGGTAAATACTTCCAGCATCATCGGGCAATTCGCCAGATGATGCTGGAAGTATTTACCAGCGAAACGTCGTACTCAAACTGTAAATGTGGATTAACTCTTCAACACACCGGTGGGCTGAAGTAGTGAATTATTTGTCTTTTGTCAACGTGACACTTTTCTTTGCTGATTGGCCGTGTCGGGTGGTGGAGGGTTACGACACATTTATAAATAAACGCGATCTAACCCAAAAACCTTTATTATGAGGTTAACAGATGTCCCCATAGTTTCACAGATGTCCCAATAGTTTCAAAGATGTCCCAGTAGTTTTACAGATGTCCCGGTAGTTTCACAGATGATCCCAGTAGTTTCACAGATGCCCCAATAGTTTCACATATGTCCCATTAGTTTCACAGATGTCCCCACAGTTTCACAGATGTACCAGTAGTTTCACAGATGTCCCAATAGTTTAACAGATGTCCCAAATAGTTTCACAGATGTCCCAATAGTTTCACAGATGTCCCAGAAGTTTAACAGATGTCCCAGTAGTGTCACAGATCACCCAGTCGTTTCACAGATGCCCCAATAGTTTCACATATGTCCCATTAGTTTCACAGATGTCCCCATAGTTTCACAGATGTCCCAATAGTTTAACAGATGTCCCAAATAGTTTGACAGATGTCCCAATAGTTTCACAGATGTCCCAGGAGTTTAACAGATGTCCCAATAGTTTAACAGATGTCCCAGTTGTTTCACAGATGTCTCAATAATTTCACAGATGTCCCAATAGTTTCACAGATGTCCCAATAGGTTCACATATGTCCCAGTAGTTTTACAGATGTCCCAGTACATTCACAGATGTCCCAATAGTTCAACAGATGTCCCAGTAGTTTCACAGATGTCCCAGTAGGTTAACAGATGTCCCCATAGTTTCACAGATGTCCCAATAGTTTCACAGATGTCCCAGTAGTTTTACAGATATCCCAGTAGGTTAACAGATGTCCCCATAGTTTCACAGATGTACCAGTAGTTTCACAGATGTCACAATAGTTTCACAGATGTCCCAATAGTTTCACACATTTCCCAATAGTTTCACATATGTCCCAGTAGTTTTACAGATGTCCCAATAGTTTCACATATGTCCCATTAGTTTCACAGATGTCTCCATAGATTCACAGATGTTCCAATAAGTTCACATATGTCCCAGTAGTGTCACAGATCACCCAGTCGTTTCACAGATGCCCCAATAGTTTCACATATGTCCCATTAGTTTCACAGATGTCCCCATAGTTTCACAGATGTCCCAATAATTTAACAGATGTACCAGTAGTTTCACAGATGTCCCAATAGTTTAAAAGATGTCCCAAATAGTTTGACAGATGTCCCAATAGTTTCACAGATATCCCAGGAGTTTAACAGATGTCCCAGTAGATTCACAGATGTCCCAATAGTTCAACAGATGTCCCAGTAGTTTCACAGATGTCCCAATAGTTTCACAGATGTCCCAATAGGTTCACATATGTCCCAGTAGTTTTACAGATGTCCCAGTAGATTCACAGATGTCCCAATAGTTCAACAGATGTCCCAGTAGTTTCACAGATGTCCCAGTAGGTTAACAGATGTCCCCATAGTTTCACAGATGTCCCAATAGTTTCACAGATGTCCCAGTAGTTTCACAGATGTCCCAATAGTTTAACACATGTCCCAAATAGTTTCACAGATGTCCCAGTAGTTTCACAGATGTCACAATAGTTTAACAGATGTCCCAATAATTTCACAGATGTCCCAATAGGTTCACATATGTCCCAGTAGTTTCACAGATGCCCCAATAGTTTCACATATGTCCCATTAGTTTCACAGATGTCTCAATACTTTCACAGATGTCCCAATAGTTTCACATATGTCCCAGTAGTTTTACAGATGTCCCAATAGTTTCACATATGTCCCATTAGTTTCACAGATGTCTCCATAGATTCACAGATGTCCCAATAAGTTCACATATGTCCCAGTAGTGTCACAGATCACCCAGTCGTTTCACAGATGCCCCAATAGTTTCACATATGTCCCATTAGTTTCACAGATGTCCCCATAGTTTCACAGATGTCCCAATAATTTAACAGATGTACCAGTAGTTTCACAGATGTCCCAATAGTTTAAAGATGTCCCAAATAGTTTGACAGATGTCCCAATAGTTTCACAGATATCCCAGGAGTTTAACAGATGTCCCAGTAGATTCACAGATGTCCCAATAGTTCAACAGATGTCCCAGTAGTTTCACAGATGTCCCAATAGTTTCACAGATGTCCCAATAGGTTCACATATGTCCCAGTAGTTTTACAGATGTCCCAGTAGATTCACAGATGTCCCAATAGTTCAACAGATGTCCCAGTAGTTTCATAGATGTCCCAGTAGGTTAACAGATGTCCCCATAGTTTCACAGATGTCCCAATAGTTTCACAGATGTCCCAGTAGTTTCACAGATGTCCCAATAGTTTAACACATGTCCCAAATAGTTTCACAGATGTCCCAGTAGTTTCACAGATGTCACAATAGTTTAACAGATGTCCCAATAATTTCACAGATGTCCCAATAGGTTCACATATGTCCCAGTAGTTTCACAGATGCCCCAATAGTTTCACATATGTCCCATTAGTTTCACAGATGTCTCAATACTTTCACAGATGTCCCAATAGTTTAACAGATGTCCCAGTTGTTTCACAGATGTCTCAATATTTTCACAGATGTCCCAATAGTTTCACAGATGTCCCAATAGGTTCACATATGTCCCAGTAGTTTTACAGATGTCCCAGTAGATTCACAGATGTCCCAATAGTTCAACAGATGTCCCAGTAGTTTAACAGATGTCCCAGTAGTTTCACAGATGTCCCAGTAGGTTAACAGATGTCCCCATAGTTTCACAGATGTCCCAATAGTTTCACAGATGTCCCAGTAGTTTTACAGATATCCCAGTAGGTTAACAGATGTCCCCATAGTTTCACAGATGTACCAGTAGTTTCACAGATGTCCCAATAGTTTCACAGATGTCGCAATAGTTTCACACATTTCCCAATAGTTTCACATATGTCCCAATAGTTTCACAGATGTCCCAATAGGTTCACATATGTCCCAGTAGTTTCACAGATCACCCAGTAGTTTCACAGATGCCCCAATAGTTTCACATATGTCCCATTAGTTTCACAGATGTCCCCATAGTTTCACAGATTTCCCAATAATTTCACAGATGTACCAGTAGTTTCACAGATGTCCCAATAGTTTAACAGATGTCCCAAATAGTTTCACAGATGTCCCCATAGTTTCACAGATGTCCCAATAATTTCACAGATGTCCCAATAGGTTCACATATGTCCCAGTAGTTTCACAGATGCCCCAATAGTTTCACATATGTCCCATTAGTTTCACAGATGTCCCCATAGTTTCACAGATGTCCCAATAATTTCACAGATGTACCAGTAGTTTCACAGATGTCCCAATAATTTAACAGATGTCCCAAATAGTTTCACAGATGTCCAAGAAGTTTTACAGATATTCCAGTAGGTTAACAGATGTCCCCATAGTTTCACAGATGTCCCAATAGTTTCAAAGATGTCCCAGTAGTTTTACAGATGTCCCGGTAGTTTCACAGATGATCCCAGTAGTTTCACAGATGCACCAATAGTTTCACATATGTCCCATTAGTTTCACAGATGTCCCCATAGTTTCACAGATGTACCAGTAGTTTCACAGATGTCCCAATAGTTTAACAGATGTCCCAAATAGTTTCACAGATGTCCCAATAGTTTCACAGATGTCCCAGAAGTTTAACAGATGTCCCAGTAGTGTCACAGATCACCCAGTCGTTTCACAGATGCCCCAATAGTTTCACATATGTCCCATTAGTTTCACAGATGTCCCCATAGTTTCACAGATGTCCCAATAGTTTAACAGATGTCCCAAATAGTTTGACAGATGTCCCAATAGTTTCACAGATGTCCCAGGAGTTTAACAGATGTCCCAATAGTTTAACAGATGTCCCAGTTGTTTCACAGATGTCTCAATAATTTCACAGATGTCCCAATAGTTTCACAGATGTCCCAATAGGTTCACATATGTCCCAGTAGTTTTACAGATGTCCCAGTACATTCACAGATGTCCCAATAGTTCAACAGATGTCCCAGTAGTTTCACAGATGTCCCAGTAGGTTAACAGATGTCCCCATAGTTTCACAGATGTCCCAATAGTTTCACAGATGTCCCAGTAGTTTTACAGATATCCCAGTAGGTTAACAGATGTCCCCATAGTTTCACAGATGTACCAGTAGTTTCACAGATGTCACAATAGTTTCACAGATGTCCCAATAGTTTCACACATTTCCCAATAGTTTCACATATGTCCCAGTCGTTTTACAGATGTCCCAATAGTTTCACAGATGTCCCAATAATTTAACAGATGTACCAGTAGTTTCACAGATGTCCCAATAGTTTAACAGATGTCCCAAATAGTTTCACAGAAGTCCCAATAGTTTCACAGATGTCCCCATAGTTTCACAGATGTCCCAATAGTTTCACATATGTCCCATTAGTTTCACAGATGTCTCCATAGATTCACAGATGTCCCAATAAGTTCACATATGTCCCAGTAGTGTCACAGATCACCCAGTCGTTTCACAGATGCCCCAATAGTTTCACATATGTCCCATTAGTTTCACAGATGTCCCCATAGTTTCACAGATGTCCCAATAATTTAACAGATGTACCAGTAGTTTCACAGATGTCCCAATAGTTTAACAGATGTCCCAAATAGTTTGACAGATGTCCCAATAGTTTCACAGATATCCCAGGAGTTTAACAGATGTCCCAGTAGATTCACAGATGTCCCAATAGTTCAACAGATGTCCCAGTAGTTTCACAGATGTCCCAATAGTTTCACAGATGTCCCAATAGGTTCACATATGTCCCAGTAGTTTTACAGATGTCCCAGTAGATTCACAGATGTCTCAATAGTTCAACAGATGTCCCAGTAGTTTCACAGATGTCCCAGTAGGTTAACAGATGTCCCCATAGTTTCACAGATGTCCCAATAGTTTCACAGATGTCCCAGTAGTTTCACAGATGTCCCAATAGTTTAACACATGTCCCAAATAGTTTCACAGATGTCCCAGTAGTTTCACAGATGTCCCAGTAGTTTCACAGATGTCCCAATAGTTTCACAGATGTCCCAGTAGTTTCACAGATGTCCCAATAGTTTAACAGATGTCCCAAATAGTTTCACAGATGTCCCAATAGTTTCACAGATGTCCCAGTAGTTTCACAGATGCCCCAATAGTTTCACATATGTCCCATTAGTTTCACAGATGTCCCAATAAGTTCACATATGTCCCAGTAGTGTCACAGATCACCCAGTCGTTTCACAGATGCCCCAATAGTTTCACATATGTCCCATTAGTTTCACAGATGTCCCCATAGTTTCACAGATGTCCCAATAATTTAACAGATGTACCAGTAGTTTCACAGATGTCCCAATAGTTCAACAGATGTCCCAGTAGTTTCACAGATGTCCCAATAGTTTCACAGATGTCCCAATAGGTTCACATATGTCCCAGTAGTTTTACAGATGTCCCAGTAGATTCACAGATGTCCCAATAGTTCAACAGATGTCCCAGTAGTTTCACAGATGTCCCAGTAGGTTAACAGATGTCCCCATAGTTTCACAGATGTCCCAATAGTTTCACAGATGTCCCAGTCGTTTCACAGATGTCCCAATAGTTTAACACATGTCCCAAATAGTTTCACAGATGTCCCAGTAGTTTCACAGATGTCCCAGTAGTTTCACAGATGTCCCAATAGTTTCACAGATGTCCCAGTAGTTTCACAGATGTCCCAATAGTTTAACAGATGTCCCAAATAGTTTCACAGATGTCCCAATAGTTTCACAGATGTCCCAGTAGTTTCACAGATTCCCCAATAGTTTCACATATGTCCCATTAGTTTCACAGATGTCCCAATAAGTTCACATATGTCCCAGTAGTGTCACAGATCACCCAGTCGTTTCACAGATGCCCCAGTAGTTTCACATATGTCCCATTAGTTTCACAGATGTCCCCATAGTTTCACAGATGTCCCAATAATTTAACAGATGTACCAGTAGTTTCACAGATGTCCCAATAGTTTAACAGATGTCCCAAATAGTTTGACAGATGTCCCAATAGTTTCACAGATGTCCCAGGAGTTTAACAGATGTCCCAATAGTTTAACAGATGTCCCAGTTGTTTCACAGATGTCCCAGTAGTTTCACAGATGTCCCAATAGTTTCACAGATGTCCCAATAGGTTCACATATGTCCCAGTAGTTTTACAGATGTCCCAGTAGATTCACAGATGTCCCAATAGTTCAACAGATGTCCCAGTAGTTTCACAGATGTCCCAGTAGGTTAACAGATGTCCCCATAGTTTCACAGATGTCCCAATAGTTTCACAGATGTCCCAGTAGTTTTACAGATATCCCAGTAGGTTAACAGATGTCCCCATAGTTTCACAGATGTACCAGTAGTTTCACAGATGTCCCAATAGTTTCACAGATGTCCCAATAGTTTCACACATTTCCCAATAGTTTCACATATGTCCCAATAATTTAACAGATGTACCAGTAGTTTCACAGATGTCCCAATAGTTTTAACAGATGTCCCAAATAGTTTCACAGATGTCCCAATAGTTTCACAGATGTCCCCATAGTTTCACAGATGTCCCAATAGTTTCACATATGTCCCATTAGTTTCACAGATGTCCCCATAGATTCACAGATGTCCCAATAAGTTCACATATGTCCCAGTAGTGTCACAGATCACCCAGTCGTTTCACAGATGCCCCAATAGTTTCACATATGTCCCATTAGTTTCACAGATGTCCCCATAGTTTCACAGATGTCCCAATAATTTAACAGATGTACCAGTAGTTTCACAGATGTCCCAATAGTTTAACAGATGTCCCAAATAGTTTCACAGATGTCCCAATAGTTTCACAGATGTCCCAGGAGTTTCACAGATGTCCCAGGAGTTTCACAGATGTCCCAACAGTTTAACAGATGTCCCAAATAGTTTCACAGATGTCCCAATAGTTTCACAGATGTCCCAGAAGTTTAACAGATGTCCCAGTAGTGTCACAGATCACCCAGTCGTTTCACAGATGCCCCAACAGTTTCACATATGTCCCATTAGTTTCACAGATGTCCCCATAGTTTCACAGATGTCCGAACAATTTAACAGATGTACCAGTAGTTTCACAGATGTCCCAATAGTTTGACAGATGTCCCAAATATTTTGACAGATGTCCCAATAGTTTCACAGATGTCCCAGGAGTTTAACAGATGTCCCAATAGTTTAACAGATGTCCCAGTTGTTTCACAGATGTCTCAATAGTTTCACAGATGTCCCAATAGTTTCACAGATGTCCCAATAGGTTCACATATGTCCCAGTAGTTTTACAGATGTCCCAGTAGATTCACAGATGTCCCAATAGTTCAACAGATGTCCCAGTAGTTTCACAGATGTCCCAGTAGGTTAACAGATGTCCCCATAGTTTCACAGATGTCCCAATAGTTTCACAGATGTCCCAGTAGTTTTACAGATATCCCAGTAGGTTAACAGATGTCCCCATAGTTTCACAGATGTACCAGTAGTTTCACAGATGTCCCAATAGTTTCACAGATGTCCCAATAGTTTCACACATTTCCCAATAGTTTCACATATGTCCCAGTAGTTTTACAGATGTCCCAATAGTTTCACAGATGTCCCAATAATTTAACAGATGTACCAGTAGTTTCACAGATGTCCCAATAGTTTAACAGATGTCCCAAATAGTTTCACAGATGTCCCAATAGTTTCACAGATGTCCCCATAGTTTCACAGATGTCCCAATAGTTTCACATATGTCCCATTAGTTTCACAGATGTCCCCATAGATTCACAGATGTCCCAATAAGTTCACATATGTCCCAGTAGTGTCACAGATCACCCAGTAGTTTCACAGATGCCCCAATAGTTTCACATATGTCCCATTAGTTTCACAGATGTCCCCATAGTTTCACAGATTTCCCAATTATTTCCCAGATGTTCCAGTAGTTTCACAGATGTCCCAATAGTTTAACAGATGTCCCAAATAGTTTCACAGATGTCCCCATAGTTTCACAGATGTCCCAATAATTTCACAGATGTCCCAATAGGTTCACATATGTCCCAGTAGTTTCACAGATGCCCCAATAGTTTCACATATGTCCCATTAGTTTCACAGATGTCTCAATACTTTCACAGATGTCCCAATAGTTTAACAGATGTCCCAGTTGTTTCACAGATGTCTCAATATTTTCACAGATGTCCAAATAGTTTCACAGATGTCCCAATAGGTTCACATATGTCCCAGTAGTTTTACAGATGTCCCAGTAGATTCACAGATGTCCCAGGAGTTTAACAGATGTCCCAATAGTTTAACAGATGTCCCAGTTGTTTCACAGATGTCTCAATAATTTCACAGATGTCCCAATAGTTTCACAGATGTCCCAATAGGTTCACATATGTCCCAGTAGTTTTACAGATGTCCCAGTACATTCACAGATGTCCCAATAGTTCAACAGATGTCCCAGTAGTTTCACAGATGTCCCAGTAGGTTAACAGATGTCCCCATAGTTTCACAGATGTACCAGTAGTTTCACAGATGTCACAATAGTTTCACAGATGTCCCAATAGTTTCACACATTTCCCAATAGTTTCACATATGTCCCAGTAGTTTTACAGATGTCCCAATAGTTTCACAGATGTCCCAATAATTTAACAGATGTACCAGTAGTTTCACAGATGTCCCAATAGTTTAACAGATGTCCCAAATAGTTTCACAGAAGTCCCAATAGTTTCACAGATGTCCCCATAGTTTCACAGATGTCCCAATAGTTTCACATATGTCCCATTAGTTTCACAGATGTCTCCATAGATTCACAGATGTCCCAATAAGTTCACATATGTCCCAGTAGTGTCACAGATCACCCAGTCGTTTCACAGATGCCCCAATAGTTTCACATATGTCCCATTAGTTTCACAGATGTCCCCATAGTTTCACAGATGTCCCAATAATTTAACAGATGTACCAGTAGTTTCACAGATGTCCCAATAGTTTAACAGATGTCCCAAATAGTTTGACAGATGTCCCAATAGTTTCACAGATATCCCAGGAGTTTAACAGATGTCCCAGTAGATTCACAGATGTCCCAATAGTTCAACAGATGTCCCAGTAGTTTCACAGATGTCCCAATAGTTTCACAGATGTCCCAATAGGTTCACATATGTCCCAGTAGTTTTACAGATGTCCCAGTAGATTCACAGATGTCCCAATAGTTCAACAGATGTCCCAGTAGTTTCACAGATGTCCCAGTAGGTTAACAGATGTCCCCATAGTTTCACAGATGTCCCAATAGTTTCACAGATGTCCCAGTAGTTTCACAGATGTCCCAATAGTTCAACACATGTCCCAATAGTTTCACAGATGTCCCCATAGTTTCACAGATGTCCCAATAGTTTCATATATGTCCCATTAGTTTCACAGATGTCTCCATAGATTCACAGATGTCCCAATAAGTTCACATATGTCCCAGTAGTGTCACAGATCACCCAGTCGTTTCACAGATGCCCCAATAGTTTCACATATGTCCCATTAGTTTCACAGATGTCCCCATAGTTTCACAGATGTCCCAATAATTTAACAGATGTACCAGTAGTTTCACAGATGTCCCAATAGTTTAACAGATGTCCCAAATAGTTTGACAGATGTCCCAATAGTTTCACAGATATCCCAGGAGTTTAACAGATGTCCCAGTAGATTCACAGATGTCCCAATAGTTCAACAGATGTCCCAGTAGTTTCACAGATGTCCCAATAGTTTCACAGATGTCCCAATAGGTTCACATATGTCCCAGTAGTTTTACAGATGTCCCAGTAGATTCACAGATGTCCCAATAGTTCAACAGATGTCCCAGTAGTTTCACAGATGTCCCAGTAGGTTAACAGATGTCCCCATAGTTTCACAGATGTCCCAATAGTTTCACAGATGTCCCAGTAGTTTCACAGATGTCCCAATAGTTCAACACATGTCCCAAATAGTTTCACAGATGTCCCAGTAGTTTCACAGATGTCCCAGTAGTTTCACAGATGTCCCAATAGTTTCACAGATGTCCCAGTAGTTTCACAGATGTCCCAATAGTTTAACAGATGTCCCAAATAGTTTCACAGATGTCCCAATAGTTTCACAGATGTCCCAGTAGTTTCACAGATGCCCCAATAGTTTCACATATGTCCCATTAGTTTCACAGATGTCCCAATAAGTTCACATATGTCCCAGTAGTGTCACAGATCACCCAGTCGTTTCACAGATGCCCCAATAGTTTCACATATGTCCCATTAGTTTCACAGATGTCCCCATAGTTTCACAGATGTCCCAATAATTTAACAGATGTACCAGTAGTTTCACAGATGTCCCAATAGTTTAACAGATGTCCCAAATAGTTTGACAGATGTCCCAATAGTTTCACAGATATCCCAGGAGTTTAACAGATGTCCCAGTAGATTCACAGATGTCCCAATAGTTCAACAGATGTCCCAGTAGTTTCACAGATGTCCCAATAGTTTCACAGATGTCCCAATAGGTTCACATATGTCCCAGTAGTTTTACAGATGTCCCAGTAGATTCACAGATGTCCCAATAGTTCAACAGATGTCCCAGTAGTTTCACAGATGTCCCAGTAGGTTAACAGATGTCCCCATAGTTTCACAGATGTCCCAATAGTTTCACAGATGTCCCAGTAGTTTCACAGATGTCCCAATAGTTCAACACATGTCCCAAATAGTTTCACAGATGTCCCAGTAGTTTCACAGATGTCCCAGTAGTTTCACAGATGTCCCAATAGTTTCACAGATGTCCCAGTAGTTTCACAGATGTCCCAATAGTTTAACAGATGTCCCAAATAGTTTCACAGATGTCCCAATAGTTTCACAGATGTCCCAGTAGTTTCACAGATGCCCCAATAGTTTCACATATGTCCCATTAGTTTCACAGATGTCCCAATAAGTTCACATATGTCCCAGTAGTGTCACAGATCACCCAGTCGTTTCACAGATGCCCCAATAGTTTCACATATGTCCCATTAGTTTCACAGATGTCCCCATAGTTTCACAGATGTCCCAATAATTTAACAGATGTACCAGTAGTTTCACAGATGTCCCAATAGTTTAAAGATGTCCCAAATAGTTTGACAGATGTCCCAATAGTTTCACAGATATCCCAGGAGTTTAACAGATGTCCCAGTAGATTCACAGATGTCCCAATAGTTCAACAGATGTCCCAGTAGTTTCACAGATGTCCCAATAGTTTCACAGATGTCCCAATAGGTTCACATATGTCCCAGTAGTTTTACAGATGTCCCAGTAGATTCACAGATGTCCCAATAGTTCAACAGATGTCCCAGTAGTTTCATAGATGTCCCAGTAGGTTAACAGATGTCCCCATAGTTTCACAGATGTCCCAATAGTTTCACAGATGTCCCAGTAGTTTCACAGATGTCCCAATAGTTTAACACATGTCCCAAATAGTTTCACAGATGTCCCAGTAGTTTCACAGATGTCACAATAGTTTAACAGATGTCCCAATAATTTCACAGATGTCCCAATAGGTTCACATATGTCCCAGTAGTTTCACAGATGCCCCAATAGTTTCACATATGTCCCATTAGTTTCACAGATGTCTCAATACTTTCACAGATGTCCCAATAGTTTAACAGATGTCCCAGTTGTTTCACAGATGTCTCAATATTTTCACAGATGTCCCAATAGTTTCACAGATGTCCCAATAGGTTCACATATGTCCCAGTAGTTTTACAGATGTCCCAGTAGATTCACAGATGTCCCAATAGTTCAACAGATGTCCCAGTAGTTTAACAGATGTCCCAGTAGTTTCACAGATGTCCCAGTAGGTTAACAGATGTCCCCATAGTTTCACAGATGTCCCAATAGTTTCACAGATGTCCCAGTAGTTTTACAGATATCCCAGTAGGTTAACAGATGTCCCCATAGTTTCACAGATGTACCAGTAGTTTCACAGATGTCCCAATAGTTTCACAGATGTCGCAATAGTTTCACACATTTCCCAATAGTTTCACATATGTCCCAATAGTTTCACAGATGTCCCAATAGGTTCACATATGTCCCAGTAGTTTCACAGATCACCCAGTAGTTTCACAGATGCCCCAATAGTTTCACATATGTCCCATTAGTTTCACAGATGTCCCCATAGTTTCACAGATTTCCCAATAATTTCACAGATGTACCAGTAGTTTCACAGATGTCCCAATAGTTTAACAGATGTCCCAAATAGTTTCACAGATGTCCCCATAGTTTCACAGATGTCCCAATAATTTCACAGATGTCCCAATAGGTTCACATATGTCCCAGTAGTTTCACAGATGCCCCAATAGTTTCACATATGTCCCATTAGTTTCACAGATGTCCCCATAGTTTCACAGATGTCCCAATAATTTCACAGATGTACCAGTAGTTTCACAGATGTCCCAATAATTTAACAGATGTCCCAAATAGTTTCACAGATGTCCAAGAAGTTTTACAGATATTCCAGTAGGTTAACAGATGTCCCCATAGTTTCACAGATGTCCCAATAGTTTCAAAGATGTCCCAGTAGTTTTACAGATGTCCCGGTAGTTTCACAGATGATCCCAGTAGTTTCACAGATGCACCAATAGTTTCACATATGTCCCATTAGTTTCACAGATGTCCCCATAGTTTCACAGATGTACCCGTAGTTTCACAGATGTCCCAATAGTTTAACAGATGTCCCAAATAGTTTCACAGATGTCCCAATAGTTTCACAGATGTCCCAGAAGTTTAACAGATGTCCCAGTAGTGTCACAGATCACCCAGTCGTTTCACAGATGCCCCAATAGTTTCACATATGTCCCATTAGTTTCACAGATGTCCCCATAGTTTCACAGATGTCCCAATAGTTTAACAGATGTCCCAAATAGTTTGACAGATGTCCCAATAGTTTCACAGATGTCCCAGGAGTTTAACAGATGTCCCAATAGTTTAACAGATGTCCCAGTTGTTTCACAGATGTCTCAATAATTTCACAGATGTCCCAATAGTTTCACAGATGTCCCAATAGGTTCACATATGTCCCAGTAGTTTTACAGATGTCCCAGAACATTCACAGATGTCCCAATAGTTCAACAGATGTCCCAGTAGTTTCACAGATGTCCCAGTAGGTTAACAGATGTCCCCATAGTTTCACAGATGTCCCAATAGTTTCACAGATGTCCCAGTAGTTTTACAGATATCCCAGTAGGTTAACAGATGTCCCCATAGTTTCACAGATGTACCAGTAGTTTCACAGATGTCACAATAGTTTCACAGATGTCCCAATAGTTTCACACATTTCCCAATAGTTTCACATATGTCCCAGTCGTTTTACAGATGTCCCAATAGTTTCACAGATGTCCCAATAATTTAACAGATGTACCAGTAGTTTCACAGATGTCCCAATAGTTTAACAGATGTCCCAAATAGTTTCACAGAAGTCCCAATAGTTTCACAGATGTCCCCATAGTTTCACAGATGTCCCAATAGTTTCACATATGTCCCATTAGTTTCACAGATGTCTCCATAGATTCACAGATGTCCCAATAAGTTCACATATGTCCCAGTAGTGTCACAGATCACCCAGTCGTTTCACAGATGCCCCAATAGTTTCACATATGTCCCATTAGTTTCACAGATGTCCCCATAGTTTCACAGATGTCCCAATAATTTAACAGATGTACCAGTAGTTTCACAGATGTCCCAATAGTTTAACAGATGTCCCAAATAGTTTGACAGATGTCCCAATAGTTTCACAGATATCCCAGGAGTTTAACAGATGTCCCAGTAGATTCACAGATGTCCCAATAGTTCAACAGATGTCCCAGTAGTTTCACAGATGTCCCAATAGTTTCACAGATGTCCCAATAGGTTCACATATGTCCCAGTAGTTTTACAGATGTCCCAGTAGATTCACAGATGTCTCAATAGTTCAACAGATGTCCCAGTAGTTTCACAGATGTCCCAGTAGGTTAACAGATGTCCCCATAGTTTCACAGATGTCCCAATAGTTTCACAGATGTCCCAGTAGTTTCACAGATGTCCCAATAGTTTAACACATGTCCCAAATAGTTTCACAGATGTCCCAGTAGTTTCACAGATGTCCCAGTAGTTTCACAGATGTCCCAATAGTTTCACAGATGTCCCAGTAGTTTCACAGATGTCCCAATAGTTTAACAGATGTCCCAAATAGTTTCACAGATGTCCCAATAGTTTCACAGATGTCCCAGTAGTTTCACAGATGCCCCAATAGTTTCACATATGTCCCATTAGTTTCACAGATGTCCCAATAAGTTCACATATGTCCCAGTAGTGTCACAGATCACCCAGTCGTTTCACAGATGCCCCAATAGTTTCACATATGTCCCATTAGTTTCACAGATGTCCCCATAGTTTCACAGATGTCCCAATAATTTAACAGATGTACCAGTAGTTTCACAGATGTCCCAATAGTTCAACAGATGTCCCAGTAGTTTCACAGATGTCCCAATAGTTTCACAGATGTCCCAATAGGTTCACATATGTCCCAGTAGTTTTACAGATGTCCCAGTAGATTCACAGATGTCCCAATAGTTCAACAGATGTCCCAGTAGTTTCACAGATGTCCCAGTAGGTTAACAGATGTCCCCATAGTTTCACAGATGTCCCAATAGTTTCACAGATGTCCCAGTCGTTTCACAGATGTCCCAATAGTTTAACACATGTCCCAAATAGTTTCACAGATGTCCCAGTAGTTTCACAGATGTCCCAGTAGTTTCACAGATGTCCCAATAGTTTCACAGATGTCCCAGTAGTTTCACAGATGTCCCAATAGTTTAACAGATGTCCCAAATAGTTTCACAGATGTCCCAATAGTTTCACAGATGTCCCAGTAGTTTCACAGATTCCCCAATAGTTTCACATATGTCCCATTAGTTTCACAGATGTCCCAATAAGTTCACATATGTCCCAGTAGTGTCACAGATCACCCAGTCGTTTCACAGATGCCCCAGTAGTTTCACATATGTCCCATTAGTTTCACAGATGTCCCCATAGTTTCACAGATGTCCCAATAATTTAACAGATGTACCAGTAGTTTCACAGATGTCCCAATAGTTTAACAGATGTCCCAAATAGTTTGACAGATGTCCCAATAGTTTCACAGATGTCCCAGGAGTTTAACAGATGTCCCAATAGTTTAACAGATGTCCCAGTTGTTTCACAGATGTCCCAGTAGTTTCACAGATGTCCCAATAGTTTCACAGATGTCCCAATAGGTTCACATATGTCCCAGTAGTTTTACAGATGTCCCAGTAGATTCACAGATGTCCCAATAGTTCAACAGATGTCCCAGTAGTTTCACAGATGTCCCAGTAGGTTAACAGATGTCCCCATAGTTTCACAGATGTCCCAATAGTTTCACAGATGTCCCAGTAGTTTTACAGATATCCCAGTAGGTTAACAGATGTCCCCATAGTTTCACAGATGTACCAGTAGTTTCACAGATGTCCCAATAGTTTCACAGATGTCCCAATAGTTTCACACATTTCCCAATAGTTTCACATATGTCCCAATAATTTAACAGATGTACCAGTAGTTTCACAGATGTCCCAATAGTTTTAACAGATGTCCCAAATAGTTTCACAGATGTCCCAATAGTTTCACAGATGTCCCCATAGTTTCACAGATGTCCCAATAGTTTCACATATGTCCCATTAGTTTCACAGATGTCCCCATAGATTCACAGATGTCCCAATAAGTTCACATATGTCCCAGTAGTGTCACAGATCACCCAGTCGTTTCACAGATGCCCCAATAGTTTCACATATGTCCCATTAGTTTCACAGATGTCCCCATAGTTTCACAGATGTCCCAATAATTTAACAGATGTACCAGTAGTTTCACAGATGTCCCAATAGTTTAACAGATGTCCCAAATAGTTTCACAGATGTCCCAATAGTTTCACAGATGTCCCAGGAGTTTCACAGATGTCCCAGGAGTTTCACAGATGTCCCAACAGTTTAACAGATGTCCCAAATAGTTTCACAGATGTCCCAATAGTTTCACAGATGTCCCAGAAGTTTAACAGATGTCCCAGTAGTGTCACAGATCACCCAGTCGTTTCACAGATGCCCCAACAGTTTCACATATGTCCCCATAGTTTCACAGATGTCCGAACAATTTAACAGATGTACCAGTAGTTTCACAGATGTCCCAATAGTTTGACAGATGTCCCAAATATTTTGACAGATGTCCCAATAGTTTCACAGATGTCCCAGGAGTTTAACAGATGTCCCAATAGTTTAACAGATGTCCCAGTTGTTTCACAGATGTCTCAATAGTTTCACAGATGTCCCAATAGTTTCACAGATGTCCCAATAGGTTCACATATGTCCCAGTAGTTTTACAGATGTCCCAGTAGATTCACAGATGTCCCAATAGTTCAACAGATGTCCCAGTAGTTTCACAGATGTCCCAGTAGGTTAACAGATGTCCCCATAGTTTCACAGATGTCCCAATAGTTTCACAGATGTCCCAGTAGTTTTACAGATATCCCAGTAGGTTAACAGATGTCCCCATAGTTTCACAGATGTACCAGTAGTTTCACAGATGTCCCAATAGTTTCACAGATGTCCCAATAGTTTCACACATTTCCCAATAGTTTCACATATGTCCCAGTAGTTTTACAGATGTCCCAATAGTTTCACAGATGTCCCAATAATTTAACAGATGTACCAGTAGTTTCACAGATGTCCCAATAGTTTAACAGATGTCCCAAATAGTTTCACAGATGTCCCAATAGTTTCACAGATGTCCCCATAGTTTCACAGATGTCCCAATAGTTTCACATATGTCCCATTAGTTTCACAGATGTCCCCATAGATTCACAGATGTCCCAATAAGTTCACATATGTCCCAGTAGTGTCACAGATCACCCAGTAGTTTCACAGATGCCCCAATAGTTTCACATATGTCCCATTAGTTTCACAGATGTCCCCATAGTTTCACAGATTTCCCAATTATTTCCCAGATGTTCCAGTAGTTTCACAGATGTCCCAATAGTTTAACAGATGTCCCAAATAGTTTCACAGATGTCCCCATAGTTTCACAGATGTCCCAATAATTTCACAGATGTCCCAATAGGTTCACATATGTCCCAGTAGTTTCACAGATGCCCCAATAGTTTCACATATGTCCCATTAGTTTCACAGATGTCTCAATACTTTCACAGATGTCCCAATAGTTTAACAGATGTCCCAGTTGTTTCACAGATGTCTCAATATTTTCACAGATGTCCCAATAGTTTCACAGATGTCCCAATAGGTTCACATATGTCCCAGTAGTTTTACAGATGTCCCAGTAGATTCACAGATGTCCCAATAGTTCAACAGATGTCCCAGTAGTTTAACAGATGTCCCAGTAGTTTCACAGATGTCCCAGTAGGTTAACAGATGTCCCCATAGTTTCACAGATGTCCCAATAGTTTCACAGATGTCCCAGTAGTTTTACAGATATCCCAGTAGGTTAACAGATGTCCCCATAGTTTCACAGATGTACCAGTAGTTTCACAGATGTCCCAATAGTTTCACAGATGTCGCAATAGTTTCACACATTTCCCAATAGTTTCACATATGTCCCAATAGTTTCACAGATGTCCCAATAGGTTCACATATGTCCCAGTAGTTTCACAGATCACCCAGTAGTTTCACAGATGCCCCAATAGTTTCACATATGTCCCATTAGTTTCACAGATGTCCCCATAGTTTCACAGATTTCCCAATAATTTCACAGATGTACCAGTAGTTTCACAGATGTCCCAATAGTTTAACAGATGTCCCAAATAGTTTCACAGATGTCCCCATAGTTTCACAGATGTCCCAATAATTTCACAGATGTCCCAATAGGTTCACATATGTCCCAGTAGTTTCACAGATGCCCCAATAGTTTCACATATGTCCCATTAGTTTCACAGATGTCCCCATAGTTTCACAGATGTCCCAATAATTTCACAGATGTACCAGTAGTTTCACAGATGTCCCAATAATTTAACAGATGTCCCAAATAGTTTCACAGATGTCCAAGAAGTTTTACAGATATTCCAGTAGGTTAACAGATGTCCCCATAGTTTCACAGATGTCCCAATAGTTTCAAAGATGTCCCAGTAGTTTTACAGATGTCCCGGTAGTTTCACAGATGATCCCAGTAGTTTCACAGATGCCCCAATAGTTTCACATATGTCCCATTAGTTTCACAGATGTCCCCATAGTTTCACAGATGTACCAGTAGTTTCACAGATGTCCCAATAGTTTAACAGATGTCCCAAATAGTTTCACAGATGTCCCAATAGTTTCACAGATGTCCCAGAAGTTTAACAGATGTCCCAGTAGTGTCACAGATCACCCAGTCGTTTCACAGATGCCCCAATAGTTTCACATATGTCCCATTAGTTTCACAGATGTCCCAGAAGTTTAACAGATGTCCCAGTAGTGTCACAGATCACCCAGTCGTTTCACAGATGCCCCAATAGTTTCACATATGTCCCATTAGTTTCACAGATGTCCCCATAGTTTCACAGATGTCCCAATAGTTTAACAGATGTCCCAAATAGTTTGACAGATGTCCCAATAGTTTCACAGATGTCCCAGGAGTTTAACAGATGTCCCAATAGTTTAACAGATGTCCCAGTTGTTTCACAGATGTCTCAATAATTTCACAGATGTCCCAATAGTTTCACAGATGTCCCAATAGGTTCACATATGTCCCAGTAGTTTTACAGATGTCCCAGTACATTCACAGATGTCCCAATAGTTCAACAGATGTCCCAGTAGTTTCACAGATGTCCCAGTAGGTTAACAGATGTCCCCATAGTTTCACAGATGTACCAGTAGTTTCACAGATGTCACAATAGTTTCACAGATGTCCCAATAGTTTCACACATTTCCCAATAGTTTCACATATGTCCCAGTAGTTTTACAGATGTCCCAATAGTTTCACAGATGTCCCAATAATTTAACAGATGTACCAGTAGTTTCACAGATGTCCCAATAGTTTAACAGATGTCCCAAATAGTTTCACAGAAGTCCCAATAGTTTCACAGATGTCCCCATAGTTTCACAGATGTCCCAATAGTTTCACATATGTCCCATTAGTTTCACAGATGTCTCCATAGATTCACAGATGTCCCAATAAGTTCACATATGTCCCAGTAGTGTCACAGATCACCCAGTCGTTTCACAGATGCCCCAGTAGTTTCACATATGTCCCATTAGTTTCACAGATGTCCCCATAGTTTCACAGATGTCCCAATAATTTAACAGATGTACCAGTAGTTTCACAGATGTCCCAATAGTTTAACAGATGTCCCAAATAGTTTGACAGATGTCCCAATAGTTTCACAGATGTCCCAGGAGTTTAACAGATGTCCCAATAGTTTAACAGATGTCCCAGTTGTTTCACAGATGTCCCAGTAGTTTCACAGATGTCCCAATAGTTTCACAGATGTCCCAATAGGTTCACATATGTCCCAGTAGTTTTACAGATGTCCCAGTAGATTCACAGATGTCCCAATAGTTCAACAGATGTCCCAGTAGTTTCACAGATGTCCCAGTAGGTTAACAGATGTCCCCATAGTTTCACAGATGTCCCAATAGTTTCACAGATGTCCCAGTAGTTTTACAGATATCCCAGTAGGTTAACAGATGTCCCCATAGTTTCACAGATGTACCAGTAGTTTCACAGATGTCCCAATAGTTTCACAGATGTCCCAATAGTTTCACACATTTCCCAATAGTTTCACATATGTCCCAATAATTTAACAGATGTACCAGTAGTTTCACAGATGTCCCAATAGTTTTAACAGATGTCCCAAATAGTTTCACAGATGTCCCAATAGTTTCACAGATGTCCCCATAGTTTCACAGATGTCCCAATAGTTTCACATATGTCCCATTAGTTTCACAGATGTCCCCATAGATTCACAGATGTCCCAATAAGTTCACATATGTCCCAGTAGTGTCACAGATCACCCAGTCGTTTCACAGATGCCCCAATAGTTTCACATATGTCCCATTAGTTTCACAGATGTCCCCATAGTTTCACAGATGTCCCAATAATTTAACAGATGTACCAGTAGTTTCACAGATGTCCCAATAGTTTAGCAGATGTCCCAAATAGTTTCACAGATGTCCCAATAGTTTCACAGATGTCCCAGGAGTTTCACAGATGTCCCAGGAGTTTCACAGATGTCCCAACAGTTTAACAGATGTCCCAAATAGTTTCACAGATGTCCCAATAGTTTCACAGATGTCCCAGAAGTTTAACAGATGTCCCAGTAGTGTCACAGATCACCCAGTCGTTTCACAGATGCCCCAACAGTTTCACATATGTCCCATTAGTTTCACAGATGTCCCCATAGTTTCACAGATGTCCGAACAATTTAACAGATGTACCAGTAGTTTCACAGATGTCCCAATAGTTTGACAGATGTCCCAAATATTTTGACAGATGTCCCAATAGTTTCACAGATGTCCCAGGAGTTTAACAGATGTCCCAATAGTTTAACAGATGTCCCAGTTGTTTCACAGATGTCTCAATAGTTTCACAGATGTCCCAATAGTTTCACAGATGTCCCAATAGGTTCACATATGTCCCAGTAGTTTTACAGATGTCCCAGTAGATTCACAGATGTCCCAATAGTTCAACAGATGTCCCAGTAGTTTCACAGATGTCCCAGTAGGTTAACAGATGTCCCCATAGTTTCACAGATGTCCCAATAGTTTCACAGATGTCCCAGTAGTTTTACAGATATCCCAGTAGGTTAACAGATGTCCCCATAGTTTCACAGATGTACCAGTAGTTTCACAGATGTCCCAATAGTTTCACAGATGTCCCAATAGTTTCACACATTTCCCAATAGTTTCACATATGTCCCAGTAGTTTTACAGATGTCCCAATAGTTTCACAGATGTCCCAATAATTTAACAGATGTACCAGTAGTTTCACAGATGTCCCAATAGTTTAACAGATGTCCCAAATAGTTTCACAGATGTCCCAATAGTTTCACAGATGTCCCCATAGTTTCACAGATGTCCCAATAGTTTCACATATGTCCCATTAGTTTCACAGATGTCCCCATAGATTCACAGATGTCCCAATAAGTTCACATATGTCCCAGTAGTGTCACAGATCACCCAGTAGTTTCACAGATGCCCCAATAGTTTCACATATGTCCCATTAGTTTCACAGATGTCCCCATAGTTTCACAGATTTCCCAATAATTTCCCAGATGTTCCAGTAGTTTCACAGATGTCCCAATAGTTTAACAGATGTCCCAAATAGTTTCACAGATGTCCCCATAGTTTCACAGATGTCCCAATAATTTCACAGATGTCCCAATAGGTTCACATATGTCCCAGTAGTTTCACAGATGCCCCAATAGTTTCACATATGTCCCATTAGTTTCACAGATGTCTCAATACTTTCACAGATGTCCCAATAGTTTAACAGATGTCCCAGTTGTTTCACAGATGTCTCAATATTTTCACAGATGTCCCAATAGTTTCACAGATGTCCCAATAGGTTCACATATGTCCCAGTAGTTTTACAGATGTCCCAGTAGATTCACAGATGTCCCAATAGTTCAACAGATGTCCCAGTAGTTTAACAGATGTCCCAGTAGTTTCACAGATGTCCCAGTAGGTTAACAGATGTCCCCATAGTTTCACAGATGTCCCAATAGTTTCACAGATGTCCCAGTAGTTTTACAGATATCCCAGTAGGTTAACAGATGTCCCCATAGTTTCACAGATGTACCAGTAGTTTCACAGATGTCCCAATAGTTTCACAGATGTCGCAATAGTTTCACACATTTCCCAATAGTTTCACATATGTCACAATAGTTTCACAGATGTCCCAATAGGTTCACATATGTCCCAGTAGTTTCACAGATCACCCAGTAGTTTCACAGATGCCCCAATAGTTTCACATATGTCCCATTAGTTTCACAGATGTCCCCATAGTTTCACAGATTTCCCAATAATTTCACAGATGTACCAGTAGTTTCACAGATGTCCCAATAGTTTAACAGATGTCCCAAATAGTTTCACAGATGTCCCCATAGTTTCACAGATGTCCCAATAATTTCACAGATGTCCCAATAGGTTCACATATGTCCCAGTAGTTTCACAGATGCCCCAATAGTTTCACATATGTCCCATTAGTTTCACAGATGTCCCCATAGTTTCACAGATGTCCCAATAATTTCACAGATGTACCAGTAGTTTCACAGATGTCCCAATAATTTAACAGATGTCCCAAATAGTTTCACAGATGTCCAAGAAGTTTTACAGATATTCCAGTAGGTTAACAGATGTCCCCATAGTTTCACAGATGTCCCAATAGTTTCAAAGATGTCCCAGTAGTTTTACAGATGTCCCGGTAGTTTCACAGATGATCCCAGTAGTTTCACAGATGCCCCAATAGTTTCACATATGTCCCATTAGTTTCACAGATGTCCCCATAGTTTCACAGATGTACCAGTAGTTTCACAGATGTCCCAATAGTTTAACAGATGTCCCAAATAGTTTCACAGATGTCCCAATAGTTTCACAGATGTCCCAGAAGTTTAACAGATGTCCCAGTAGTGTCACAGATCACCCAGTCGTTTCACAGATGCCCCAATAGTTTCACATATGTCCCATTAGTTTCACAGATGTCCCCATAGTTTCACAGATGTCCCAATAGTTTAACAGATGTCCCAAATAGTTTGACAGATGTCCCAATAGTTTCACAGATGTCCCAGGAGTTTAACAGATGTCCCAATAGTTTAACAGATGTCCCAGTTGTTTCACAGATGTCTCAATAATTTCACAGATGTCCCAATAGTTTCACAGATGTCCCAATAGGTTCACATATGTCCCAGTAGTTTTACAGATGTCCCAGTACATTCACAGATGTCCCAATAGTTCAACAGATGTCCCAGTAGTTTCACAGATGTCCCAGTAGGTTAACAGATGTCCCCATAGTTTCACAGATGTACCAGTAGTTTCACAGATGTCACAATAGTTTCACAGATGTCCCAATAGTTTCACACATTTCCCAATAGTTTCACATATGTCCCAGTAGTTTTACAGATGTCCCAATAGTTTCACAGATGTCCCAATAATTTAACAGATGTACCAGTAGTTTCACAGATGTCCCAATAGTTTAACAGATGTCCCAAATAGTTTCACAGAAGTCCCAATAGTTTCACAGATGTCCCCATAGTTTCACAGATGTCCCAATAGTTTCACATATGTCCCATTAGTTTCACAGATGTCTCCATAGATTCACAGATGTCCCAATAAGTTCACATATGTCCCAGTAGTGTCACAGATCACCCAGTCGTTTCACAGATGCCCCAATAGTTTCACATATGTCCCATTAGTTTCACAGATGTCCCCATAGTTTCACAGATGTCCCAATAATTTAACAGATGTACCAGTAGTTTCACAGATGTCCCAATAGTTTAACAGATGTCCCAAATAGTTTGACAGATGTCCCAATAGTTTCACAGATATCCCAGGAGTTTAACAGATGTCCCAGTAGATTCACAGATGTCCCAATAGTTCAACAGATGTCCCAGTAGTTTCACAGATGTCCCAATAGTTTCACAGATGTCCCAATAGGTTCACATATGTCCCAGTAGTTTTACAGATGTCCCAGTAGATTCACAGATGTCCCAATAGTTCAACAGATGTCCCAGTAGTTTCACAGATGTCCCAGTAGGTTAACAGATGTCCCCATAGTTTCACAGATGTCCCAATAGTTTCACAGATGTCCCAGTAGTTTCACAGATGTCCCAATAGTTCAACACATGTCCCAAATAGTTTCACAGATGTCCCAGTAGTTTCACAGATGTCCCAGTAGTTTCACAGATGTCCCAATAGTTTCACAGATGTCCCAGTAGTTTCACAGATGTCCCAATAGTTTAACAGATGTCCCAAATAGTTTCACAGATGTCCCAATAGTTTCACAGATGTCCCAGTAGTTTCACAGATGCCCCAATAGTTTCACATATGTCCCATTAGTTTCACAGATGTCCCAATAAGTTCACATATGTCCCAGTAGTGTCACAGATCACCCAGTCGTTTCACAGATGCCCCAATAGTTTCACATATGTCCCATTAGTTTCACAGATGTCCCCATAGTTTCACAGATGTCCCAATAATTTAACAGATGTACCAGTAGTTTCACAGATGTCCCAATAGTTTAACAGATGTCCCAAATAGTTTGACAGATGTCCCAATAGTTTCACAAATATCCCAGGAGTTTAACAGATGTCCCAGTAGATTCACAGATGTCCCAATAGTTCAACAGATGTCCCAGTAGTTTCACAGATGTCCCAATAGTTTCACAGATGTCCCAATAGGTTCACATATGTCCCAGTAGTTTTACAGATGTCCCAGTAGATTCACAGATGTCCCAATAGTTCAACAGATGTCCCAGTAGTTTCACAGATGTCCCAGTAGGTTAACAGATGTCCCCATAGTTTCACAGATGTCCCAATAGTTTCACAGATGTCCCAGTAGTTTCACAGATGTCCCAATAGTTCAACACATGTCCCAAATAGTTTCACAGATGTCCCAGTAGTTTCACAGATGTCCCAGTAGTTTCACAGATGTCCCAATAGTTTCACAGATGTCCCAGTAGTTTCACAGATGTCCCAATAGTTTAACAGATGTCCCAAATAGTTTCACAGATGTCCCAATAGTTTCACAGATGTCCCAGTAGTTTCACAGATGCCCCAATAGTTTCACATATGTCCCATTAGTTTCACAGATGTCCCAATAAGTTCACATATGTCCCAGTAGTGTCACAGATCACCCAGTCGTTTCACAGATGCCCCAATAGTTTCACATATGTCCCATTAGTTTCACAGATGTCCCCATAGTTTCACAGATGTCCCAATAATTTAACAGATGTACCAGTAGTTTCACAGATGTCCCAATAGTTTAACAGATGTCCCAAATAGTTTGACAGATGTCCCAATAGTTTCACAGATGTCCCAGGAGTTTAACAGATGTCCCAGTAGATTCACAGATGTCCCAATAGTTCAACAGATGTCCCAGTAGTTTCACAGATGTCCCAATAGTTTCACAGATGTCCCAATAGGTTCACATATGTCCCAGTAGTTTTACAGATGTCCCAGTAGATTCACAGATGTCCCAATAGTTCAACAGATGTCCCAGTAGTTTCACAGATGTCCCAGTAGGTTAACAGATGTCCCCATAGTTTCACAGATGTCCCAATAGTTTCACAGATGTCCCAGTCGTTTCACAGATGTCCCAATAGTTTAACACATGTCCCAAATAGTTTCACAGATGTCCCAGTAGTTTCACAGATGTCCCAGTAGTTTCACAGATGTCCCAATAGTTTCACAGATGTCCCAGTAGTTTCACAGATGCCCCAATAGTTTCACATATGTCCCATTAGTTTCACAGATGTCCCAATAAGTTCACATATGTCCCAGTAGTGTCACAGATCACCCAGTCGTTTCACAGATGCCCCAATAGTTTCACATATGTCCCATTAGTTTCACAGATGTCCCCATAGTTTCACAGATGTCCCAAATAGTTTGACAGATGTCCCAATAGTTTCACAGATGTCCCAGGAGTTTAACAGATGTCCCAATAGATTAACAGATGTCCCAGTTGTTTCACAGATGTCCCAGTAGTTTCACAGATGTCCCAATAGTTTCACAGATGTCCCAATAGGTTCACATATGTCCCAGTAGTTTTACAGATATCCTAGTAGGTTAACAGATGTCCCCATAGTTTCACAGATGTACCAGTAGTTTCACAGATGCCCCAATAGTTTCACATATGTCCCATTAGTTTCACAGATGTCCCAATAAGTTCACATATGTCCCAGTAGTGTCACAGATCACCCAGTCGTTTCACAGATGCCCCAATAGTTTCACACATGTCCCATTAGTTTCACAGATGTCCCCATAGTTTCACAGATGTCCCAAATAGTTTGACAGATGTCCCAATAGTTTCACAGATGTCCCAGGAGTTTAACAGATGTCCCAATAGTTTAACAGATGTCCCAGTTGTTTCACAGATGTCCCAGTAGTTTCACAGATGTCCCAATAGTTTCACAGATGTCCCAATAGGTTCACATATGTCCCAGTAGTTTTACAGATATCCCAGTAGGTTAACAGATGTCCCCATAGTTTCACAGATGTACCAGTAGTTTCACAGATGTCCCAATAGTTTCACAGATGTCCCAATAGTTTCACACATTTCCCAATAGTTTCACATATGTCCCAATAATTTAACAGATGTACCAGTAGTTTCACAGATGTCCCAGTAGTTTCACAGATGTCCCAATAGTTTCACAGATGTCCCAATAGGTTCACATATGTCCCAGTAGTTTTACAGATATCCCAGTAGGTTAACAGATGTCCCCATAGTTTCACAGATGTACCAGTAGTTTCACAGATGTCCCAATAGTTTCACAGATGTCCCAATAGTTTCACACATTTCCCAATAGTTTCACATATGTCCCAATAATTTAACAGATGTACCAGTAGTTTCACAGATGTCCCAATAGTTTTAACAGATGTCCCAAATAGTTTCACAGATGTCCCAATAGTTTCACATATGTCCCATTAGTTTCACAGATGTCCCCATAGATTCACAGATGTCCCAATAAGTTCACATATGTCCCAGTAGTGTCACAGATCACCCAGTCGTTTCACAGATGCCCCAATAGTTTCACATATGTCCCATTAGTTTCACAGATGTCCCCATAGTTTCACAGATGTCCCAATAATTTAACAGATGTACCAGTAGTTTCACAGATGTCCCAATAGTTTAACAGATGTCCCAAATAGTTTCACAGATGTCCCAATAGTTTCACAGATGTCCCAGGAGTTTCACAGATGTCCCAGGAGTTTCACAGATGTCCCAATAGTTTCACAGATGTCCCAGAAGTTTTACAGATATTCCAGTAGGTTAACAGATGTCCCCATAGTTTCACAGATGTCCCAATAGTTTCAAAGATGTCCCAGTAGTTTTACAGATGTCCCGGTAGTTTCACAGATGATCCCAGTAGTTTCACAGAGGCCCCAATAGTTTCACATATGTCCCATTAGTTGCACAGATGTCCCCATAGTTTCACAGATGTCCCAATAGTTTCACAGATGTCCCAGAAGTTTAACAGATGTCCCAGTAGTGTCACAGATCACCCAGTCGTTTCACAGATGCCCCAATAGTTTCACATATGTCCCATTAGTTTCACAGATGTCCCCATAGTTTCACAGATGTCCCAATAATTTAACAGATGTACCAGTAGTTTCACAGATGTCCCAATAGTTTAACAGATGTCCCAAATAGTTTGACAGATGTCCCAATAGTTTCACAGATGTCCCAGGAGTTTAACAGATGTCCCAATAGTTTAACAGATGTCCCAGTTGTTTCACAGATGTCTCAATAGTTTCACAGATGTCCCAATAGTTTCACAGATGTCCCAATAGGTTCACATATGTCCCAGTAGTTTTACAGATGTCCCAGTGGATTCACAGATGTCCCAATAGTTCAACAGATGTCCCAGTAGTTTCACAGATGTCCCAGTAGGTTAACAGATGTCCCCATAGTTTCACAGATGTCCCAATAGTTTCACAGATGTCCCAGTAGTTTTACAGATATCCCAGTAGGTTAACAGATGTCCCCATAGTTTCACAGATGTCCCATTAGTTTCACAGATGTCCCAATAAGTTCACATATGTCCCAGTAGTGTCACAGATCACCCAGTCGTTTCACAGATGCCCCAATAGTTTCACATATGTCCCATTAGTTTCACAGATGTCCCCATAGTTTCACAGATGTCCCAATAATTTAACAGATGTACCAGTAGTTTCACAGATGTCCCAATAGTTTAACAGATGTCCCAAATAGTTTGACAGATGTCCCAATAGTTTCACAGATGTCCCAGGAGTTTAACAGATGTCCCAATAGTTTAACAGATGTCCCAGTTGTTTCACAGATGTCCCAGTAGTTTCACAGATGTCCCAATAGTTTCACAGATGTCCCAATAGGTTCACATATGTCCCAGTAGTTTTACAGATATCCCAGTAGGTTAACAGATGTCCCCATAGTTTCACAGATGTACCAGTAGTTTCACAGATGTCCCAATAGTTTCACAGATGTCCCAATAGTTTCACACATTTCCCAATAGTTTCACATATGTCCCAATAATTTAACAGATGTACCAGTAGTTTCACAGATGTCCCAGTAGTTTCACAGATGTCCCAATAGTTTCACAGATGTCCCAATAGGTTCACATATGTCCCAGTAGTTTTACAGATATCCCAGTAGGTTAACAGATGTCCCCATAGTTTCACAGATGTACCAGTAGTTTCACAGATGTCCCAATAGTTTCACAGATGTCCCAATAGTTTCACACATTTCCCAATAGTTTCACATATGTCCCAATAATTTAACAGATGTACCAGTAGTTTCACAGATGTCCCAATAGTTTTAACAGATGTCCCAAATAGTTTCACAGATGTCCCAATAGTTTCACAGATGTCCCCATAGTTTCACAGATGTCCCAATAGTTTCACATATGTCCCATTAGTTTCACAGATGTCCCCATAGATTCACAGATGTCCCAATAAGTTCACATATGTCCCAGTAGTGTCACAGATCACCCAGTCGTTTCACAGATGCCCCAATAGTTTCACATATGTCCCATTAGTTTCACAGATGTCCCCATAGTTTCACAGATGTCCCAATAATTTAACAGATGTACCAGTAGTTTCACAGATGTCCCAATAGTTTAACAGATGTCCCAAATAGTTTCACAGATGTCCCAATAGTTTCACAGATGTCCCAGGAGTTTCACAGATGTCCCAGGAGTTTCACAGATGTCCCAATAGTTTCACAGATGTCCCAGAAGTTTTACAGATATTTCAGTAGGTTAACAGATGTCCCATAGTTTCACAGATGTCCCAATAGTTTGAAAGATGTCCCAGTAGTTTTACAGATGTCCCGGTAGTTTCACAGATGATCCCAGTAGTTTCACAGAGGCCCCAATAGTTTCACATATGTCCCATTAGTTGCACAGATGTCCCCATAGTTTCACAGATGTCCCAATAGTTTCACAGATGTCCCAGAAGTTTAACAGATGTCCCAGTAGTGTCACAGATCACCCAGTCGTTTCACAGATGCCCCAATAGTTTCACATATGTCCCATTAGTTTCACAGATGTCCCCATAGTTTCACAGATGTCCCAATAATTTAACAGATGTACCAGTAGTTTCACAGATGTCCCAATAGTTTAACAGATGTCCCAAATAGTTTGACAGATGTCCCAATAGTTTCACAGATGTCCCAGGAGTTTAACAGATGTCCCAATAGTTTAACAGATGTCCCAGTTGTTTCACAGATGTCTCAATAGTTTCACAGATGTCCCAATAGTTTCACAGATGTCCCAATAGGTTCACATATGTCCCAGTAGTTTTACAGATGTCCCAGTAGTTTCACAGATGTCCCAGTAGGTTAACAGATGTCCCCATAGTTTCACAGATGTCCCAATAGTTTCACAGATGTCCCAGTAGTTTTACAGATATCCCAGTAGGTTAACAGATGTCCCCATAGTTTCACAGATGTCCCATTAGTTTCACAGATGTCCCAATAAGTTCACATATGTCCCAGTAGTGTCACAGATCACCCAGTCGTTTCACAGATGCCCCAATAGTTTCACATATGTCCCATTAGTTTCACAGATGTCCCCATAGTTTCACAGATGTCCCAATAATTTAACAGAAGTACCAGTAGTTTCACAGATGTCCCAATAGTTTAACAGATGTCCCAAATAGTTTGACAGATGTCCCAATAGTTTCACAGATGTCCCAGGAGTTTAACAGATGTCCCAATAGTTTAACAGATGTCCCAGTTGTTTCACAGATGTCCCAGTAGTTTCACAGATGTCCCAATAGTTTCACAGATGTCCCAATAGGTTCACATATGTCCCAGTAGTTTTACAGATGTCCCAGTAGATTCACAGATGTCCCAATAGTTCAACAGATGTCCCAGTAGTTTCACAGATGTCCCAGTAGGTTAACAGATGTCCCCATAGTTTCACAGATGTCCCAATAGTTTCACAGATGTCCCAGTAGTTTTACAGATATCCCAGTAGGTTAACAGATGTCCCCATAGTTTCACAGATGTACCAGTAGTTTCACAGATGTCCCAATAGTTTCACACATTTCCCAATAGTTTCACATATGTCCCAATAGTTTCACACATTTCCCAATAGTTTCACATATGTCCCAATAATTTAACAGATGTACCAGTAGTTTCACAGATGTCCCAATAGTTTTAACAGATGTCCCAATAGTTTCACATATGTCCCATTAGTTTCACAGATGTCCCCATAGATTCACAGATGTCCCAATAAGTTCACATATGTCCCAGTAGTGTCACAGATCACCCAGTCGTTTCACAGATGCCCCAATAGTTTCACATATGTCCCATTAGTTTCACAGATGTCCCCATAGTTTCACAGATGTCCCAATAATTTAACAGATGTACCAGTAGTTTCACAGATGTCCCAATAGTTTAACAGATGTCCCAAATAGTTTCACAGATGTCCCAATAGTTTCACAGATGTCCCACGAGTTTCACAGATGTCCCAGGAGTTTCACAGATGTCCCAATAGTTTCACAGATGTCCCAGAAGTTTTACAGATATTCCAGTAGGTTAACAGATGTCCCCATAGTTTCACAGATGTCCCAATAGTTTCAAAGATGTCCCAGTAGTTTTACAGATGTCCCGGTAGTTTCACAGATGATCCCAGTAGTTTCACAGAGGCCCCAATAGTTTCACATATGTCCCATTAGTTGCACAGATGTCCCCATAGTTTCACAGATGTCCCAATAGTTTCACAGATGTCCCAGAAGTTTAACAGATGTCCCAGTAGTGTCACAGATCACCCAGTCGTTTCACAGATGCCCCAATAGTTTCACATATGTCCCATTAGTTTCACAGATGTCCCCATAGTTTCACAGATGTCCCAATAATTTAACAGATGTACCAGTAGTTTCACAGATGTCCCAATAGTTTAACAGATGTCCCAAATAGTTTGACAGATGTCCCAATAGTTTCACAGATGTCCCAGGAGTTTAACAGATGTCCCAATAGTTTAACAGATGTCCCAGTTGTTTCACAGATGTCCCAGTAGTTTCACAGATGTCCCAATAGTTTCACAGATGTCCCAATAGGTTCACATATGTCCCAGTAGTTTTACAGATATCCCAGTAGGTTAACAGATGTCCCCATAGTTTCACAGATGTACCAGTAGTTTCACAGATGTCCCAATAGTTTCACAGATGTCCCAATAGTTTCACACATTTCCCAATAGTTTCACATATGTCCCAATAATTTAACAGATGTACCAGTAGTTTCACAGATGTCCCAGTAGTTTCACAGATGTCCCAATAGTTTCACAGATGTCCCAATAGGTTCACATATGTCCCAGTAGTTTTACAGATATCCCAGTAGGTTAACAGATGTCCCCATAGTTTCACAGATGTACCAGTAGTTTCACAGATGTCCCAATAGTTTCACAGATGTCCCAATAGTTTCACACATTTCCCAATAGTTTCACATATGTCCCAATAATTTAACAGATGTACCAGTAGTTTCACAGATGTCCCAATAGTTTTAACAGATGTCCCAAATAGTTTCACAGATGTCCCAATAGTTTCACAGATGTCCCCATAGTTTCACAGATGTCCCAATAGTTTCACATATGTCCCATTAGTTTCACAGATGTCCCCATAGATTCACAGATGTCCCAATAAGTTCACATATGTCCCAGTAGTGTCACAGATCACCCAGTCGTTTCACAGATGCCCCAATAGTTTCACATATGTCCCATTAGTTTCACAGATGTCCCCATAGTTTCACAGATGTCCCAATAATTTAACAGATGTACCAGTAGTTTCACAGATGTCCCAATAGTTTAACAGATGTCCCAAATAGTTTCACAGATGTCCCAATAGTTTCACAGATGTCCCAGGAGTTTCACAGATGTCACAGGAGTTTCACAGATGTCCCAATAGTTTCACAGATGTCCCAGAAGTTTTACAGATATTTCAGTAGGTTAACAGATGTCCCATAGTTTCACAGATGTCCCAATAGTTTCAAAGATGTCCCAGTAGTTTTACAGATGTCCCGGTAGTTTCACAGATGATCCCAGTAGTTTCACAGAGGCCCCAATAGTTTCACATATGTCCCATTAGTTGCACAGATGTCCCCATAGTTTCACAGATGTCCCAATAGTTTCACAGATGTCCCAGAAGTTTAACAGATGTCCCAGTAGTGTCACAGATCACCCAGTCGTTTCACAGATGCCCCAATAGTTTCACATATGTCCCATTAGTTTCACAGATGTCCCCATAGTTTCACAGATGTCCCAATAATTTAACAGATGTACCAGTAGTTTCACAGATGTCCCAATAGTTTAACAGATGTCCCAAATAGTTTGACAGATGTCCCAATAGTTTCACAGATGTCCCAGGAGTTTAACAGATGTCCCAATAGTTTAACAGATGTCCCAGTTGTTTCACAGATGTCTCAATAGTTTCACAGATGTCCCAATAGTTTCACAGATGTCCCAATAGGTTCACATATGTCCCAGTAGTTTTACAGATGTCCCAGTAGTTTCACAGATGTCCCAGTAGGTTAACAGATGTCCCCATAGTTTCACAGATGTCCCAATAGTTTCACAGATGTCCCAGTAGTTTTACAGATATCCCAGTAGGTTAACAGATGTCCCCATAGTTTCACAGATGTCCCATTAGTTTCACAGATGTCCCAATAAGTTCACATATGTCCCAGTAGTGTCACAGATCACCCAGTCGTTTCACAGATGCCCCAATAGTTTCACATATGTCCCATTAGTTTCACAGATGTCCCCATAGTTTCACAGATGTCCCAATAATTTAACAGAAGTACCAGTAGTTTCACAGATGTCCCAATAGTTTAACAGATGTCCCAAATAGTTTGACAGATGTCCCAATAGTTTCACAGATGTCCCAGGAGTTTAACAGATGTCCCAATAGTTTAACAGATGTCCCAGTTGTTTCACAGATGTCCCAGTAGTTTCACAGATGTCCCAATAGTTTCACAGATGTCCCAATAGGTTCACATATGTCCCAGTAGTTTTACAGATGTCCCAGTAGATTCACAGATGTCCCAATAGTTCAACAGATGTCCCAGTAGTTTCACAGATGTCCCAGTAGGTTAACAGATGTCCCCATAGTTTCACAGATGTCCCAATAGTTTCACAGATGTCCCAGTAGTTTTACAGATATCCCAGTAGGTTAACAGATGTCCCCATAGTTTCACAGATGTACCAGTAGTTTCACAGATGTCCCAATAGTTTCACACATTTCCCAATAGTTTCACATATGTCCCAATAGTTTCACACATTTCCCAATAGTTTCACATATGTCCCAATAATTTAACAGATGTACCAGTAGTTTCACAGATGTCCCAATAGTTTTAACAGATGTCCCAATAGTTTCACATATGTCCCATTAGTTTCACAGATGTCCCCATAGATTCACAGATGTCCCAATAAGTTCACATATGTCCCAGTAGTGTCACAGATCACCCAGTCGTTTCACAGATGCCCCAATAGTTTCACATATGTCCCATTAGTTTCACAGATGTCCCCATAGTTTCACAGATGTCCCAATAATTTAACAGATGTACCAGTAGTTTCACAGATGTCCCAATAGTTTAACAGATGTCCCAAATAGTTTCACAGATGTCCCAATAGTTTCACAGATGTCCCACGAGTTTCACAGATGTCCCAGGAGTTTCACAGATGTCCCAATAGTTTCACAGATGTCCCAGAAGTTTTACAGATATTCCAGTAGGTTAACAGATGTCCCCATAGTTTCACAGATGTCCCAATAGTTTCAAAGATGTCCCAGTAGTTTTACAGATGTCCCGGTAGTTTCACAGATGATCCCAGTAGTTTCACAGAGGCCCCAATAGTTTCACATATGTCCCATTAGTTGCACAGATGTCCCCATAGTTTCACAGATGTCCCAATAGTTTCACAGATGTCCCAGAAGTTTAACAGATGTCCCAGTAGTGTCACAGATCACCCAGTCGTTTCACAGATGCCCCAATAGTTTCACATATGTCCCATTAGTTTCACAGATGTCCCCATAGTTTCACAGATGTCCCAATAATTTAACAGATGTACCAGTAGTTTCACAGATGTCCCAATAGTTTAACAGATGTCCCAAATAGTTTGACAGATGTCCCAATAGTTTCACAGATGTCCCAGGAGTTTAACAGATGTCCCAATAGTTTAACAGATGTCCCAGTTGTTTCACAGATGTCTCAATAGTTTCACAGATGTCCCAATAGTTTCACAGATGTCCCAATAGGTTCACATATGTCCCAGTAGTTTTACAGATGTCCCAGTAGATTCACAGATGTCCCAATAGTTCAACAGATGTCCCAGTAGTTTCACAGATGTCCCAGTAGGTTAACAGATGTCCCCATAGATTCACAGATGTCCCAATAGGTTCACATATGTCCCAATAGTTTCACAGATGTCCCAATAGGTTCACATATGTCCCAGTAGTTTTACAGATGTCCCAGTAGATTCACAGATGTCCCAATAGTTCAACAGATGTCCCAGTAGTTTCACAGATGTCCCAGTAGGTTAACAGATGTCCCCATAGTTTCACAGATGTCCCAATAGTTTCACAGATGTCCCAGTAGTTTTACAGATATCCCAGTAGGTTAACAGATGTCCCCATAGTTTCACAGATGTACCAGTAGTTTCACAGATGTCCCAATAGTTTCACACATTTCCCAATAGTTTCACATATGTCCCAATAATTTAACAGATGTACCAGTAGTTTCACAGATGTCCCAATAGTTTTAACAGATGTCCCAAATAGTTTCACAGATGTCCCAATAGTTTCACAGATGTCCCCATAGTTTCACAGATGTCCCAATAGTTTCACATATGTCCCATTAGTTTCACAGATGTCCCCATAGATTCACAGATGTCCCAATAAGTTCACATACGTCCCAGTAGTGTCACAGATCACCCAGTCGTTTCACAGATGCCCCAATAGTTTCACATATGTCCCATTAGTTTCACAGATGTCCCCATAGTTTCACAGATGTCCCAATAATTTAACAGATGTACCAGTAGTTTCACAGATGTCCCAATAGTTTAACAGATGTCCCAAATAGTTTCACAGATGTCCCAATAGTTTCACAGATGTCCCAGGAGTTTCACAGATGTCCCAGGAGTTTCACAGATGTCCCAATAGTTTCACAGATGTCCCAGAAGTTTTACAGATATTCCAGTAGGTTAACAGATGTCCCCATAGTTTCACAGATGTCCCAATAGTTTAAAAGATGTCCCAGTAGTTTTACAGATGTCCCGGTAGTTTCACAGATGATCCCAGTAGTTTCACAGAGGCCCCAATAGTTTCACATATGTCCCATTAGTTGCACAGATGTCCCCATAGTTTCACAGATGTCCCAATAGTTTCACAGATGTCCCAGAAGTTTAACAGATGTCCCAGTAGTGTCACAGATCACCCAGTCGTTTCACAGATGCCCCAATAGTTTCACATATGTCCCATTAGTTTCACAGATGTCCCCATAGTTTCACAGATGTCCCAATAATTTAACAGATGTACCAGTAGTTTCACAGATGTCCCAATAGTTTAACAGATGTCCCAAATAGTTTGACAGATGTCCCAATAGTTTCACAGATGTCCCAGGAGTTTAACAGATGTCCCAATAGTTTAACAGATGTCCCAGTTGTTTCACAGATGTCTCAATAGTTTCACAGATGTCCCAATAGTTTCACAGATGTCCCAATAGGTTCACATATGTCCCAGTAGTTTTACAGATGTCCCAGTAGATTCACAGATGTCCCAATAGTTCAACAGATGTCCCAGTAGTTTCACAGATGTCCCAGTAGGTTAACAGATGTCCCCATAGATTCACAGATGTCCCAATAGGTTCACATATGTCCCAATAGTTTCACAGATGTCCCAATAGGTTCACATATGTCCCAGTAGTTTTACAGATGTCCCAGTAGATTCACAGATGTCCCAATAGTTCAACAGATGTCCCAGTAGTTTCACAGATGTCCCAGTAGGTTAACAGATGTCCCCATAGTTTCACAGATGTCCCAATAGTTTCACAGATGTCCCAGTAGTTTTACAGATATCCCAGTAGGTTAACAGATGTCCCCATAGTTTCACAGATGTACCAGTAGTTTCACAGATGTCCCAATAGTTTCACAGATGTCCCAATAGTTTCACACATTTCCCAATAGTTTCATATATGTCCCAGTAGTTTTACAGATGTCCCAATAGTTTCACAGATGTCCCAATAATTTAACAGATGTACCAGTATTTTCACAGATGTCCCAATAGTTTAACAGATGTCCCAAATAGTTTCACAGATGTCCCAATAGTTTCACGGATGTCCCCATAGTTTCACAGATGTCCCAATAGTTTCACATATGTCCCATTAGTTTCACAGATGTCCCCATAGATTCACAGATGTCCCAATAAGTTCACATATGTCCCAGTAGTGTCACAGATCACCCAGTCGATTCACAGATGCCCTAATAGTTTCACATATGTCCCATTAGTTTCACAGATGTCCCCATAGTTTCACAGATGTCCCAATAATTTAACAGATGTACCAGTAGTTTCACAGATGTCCCAATAGTTTAACAGATGTCCCAAATAGTTTGACAGATGTCCCAATAGTTTCACAGATGTCCCAGGAGTTTAACAGATGTCCCAATAGTTTAACAGATGTCCCAGTTGTTTCACAGATGTCTCAATAGTTTCACAGATGTCCCAATAGTTTCACAGACGTCCCAATAGGTTCACATATGTCCCAGTAGTTTTACAGATGTCCCAGTAGATTCACAGATGTCCCAATAGTTCAACAGATGTCCCAGTAGTTTCACAGATGTCCCAGTAGGTTAACAGATGTCCCCATAGTTTCACAGATGTCCCAATAGTTTCACAGATGTCCCAGTAGTTTTACAGATATCCCAGTAGTTTCACAGATGTCCCAATAGTTTCACAGATGTCCCAATAGTTTCACACATTTCCCAATAGTTTCACATATGTCCCAGTAGTTTTACAGATGTCCCAATAGTTTCACAGATGTCCCAATAATTTAACAGATGTACCAGTAGTTTCACAGATGTCCCAATAGTTTAACAGATGTCCCAAATAGTTTCACAGATGTCCCAATAGTTTCACAGATGTCCCAATAGTTTCACATATGTCCCATTAGTTTCACAGATGTCCCCATAGATTCACAGATGTCCCAATAAGTTCACATATGTCCCAGTAGTGTCACAGATCACCCAGTCGTTTCACAGATGCCCCAATAGTTTCACATATGTCCCATTAGTTTCACAGATGTCCCCATAGTTTCACAGATGTCCCAATAATTTAACAGATGTACCAGTAGTTTCACAGATGTCCCAATAGTTTAACAGATGTCCCAAATAGTTTGACAGATGTCCCAATAGTTTCACAGATGTCCCAGGAGTTTAACAGATGTCCCAGTAGATTCACAGATGTCCCAATAGTTCAACAGATGTCCCAGTAGTTTTACAGATGTCCCAGTAGATTCACAGATGTCCCAATAGTTCAACAGATGTCCCAGTAGTTTCACAGATGTCCCAGTAGGTTAACAGATGTCCCCATAGTTTCACAGATGTCCCAATAGTTTCACAGATGTCCCAGTAGTTTCACAGATGTTCCAATAGGTTAACACATGTCCCAAATAGTTTCACAGATGTCCCAGTAGTTTCACAGATGTCCCAGTAGTTTCACAGATGTCCCAATAGTTTCACAGATGTCCCAGTAGTTTCACAGATGTCCCAATAGTTTAAGAGATGTCCCAAATAGTTTCACAGATGTCCCAATAGTTTCACAGATGTCCCAGTAGTTTCACAGATGCCCCAATAGTTTCACATATGTCCCATTAGTTTCACAGATGTCCAAATAAGTTCACATATGTCCCAGTAGTGTCACAGATCACCCAGTCGTTTCACAGATGCCCCAATAGTTTCACATATGTCCCATTAGTTTCACAGATGTCCCCATAGTTTCACAGATGTCCCAATAATTTAACAGATGTACCAGTAGTTTCACAGATGTCCCAATAGTTTAACAGATGTCCCAAATAGTTTGACAGATGTCCCAATAGTTTCACAGATGTCCCAGGAGTTTAACAGATGTCCCAATAGTTTAACAGATGTCCCAGTTGTTTCACAGATGTCCCAGTAGTTTCACAGATGTCCCAATAGTTTCACAGATGTCCCAATAGGTTCACATATGTCCCAGTAGTTTTACAGATGTCCCAGTAGATTCACAGATGTCCCAATAGTTCAACAGATGTCCCAGTAGTTTCACAGATGTCCCAGTAGGTTAACAGATGTCACCATAGTTTCACAGATGTCCCAATAGTTTCACAGATGTCCCAGTAGTTTTACAGATATCCCAGTAGGTTAACAGATGTCCCCATAGTTTCACAAATGTACCAGTAGTTTCACAGATGTCTCAATAGTTTCACAGATGTCCCAATAGTTTCACACATTTCCCAATAGTTTCACATATGTCCCAGTAGTTTTACAGATGTCCCAATAGTTTCACAGATGTCCCAATAATTTAACAGATGTACCAGTAGTTTCACAGATGTCCCAATAGTTTTAACAGATGTCCCAAATAGTTTCACAGATGTCCCAATAGTTTCACAGATGTCCCCATAGTTTCACAGATGTCCCAATAGTTTCACATATGTCCCATTAGTTTCACAGATGTCCCCATAGATTCACAGATGTCCCAATAAGTTCACATATGTCCCAGTAGTGTCACAGATCACCCAGTCGTTTCACAGATGCCCCAATAGTTTCACATATGTCCCATTAGTTTCACAGATGTCCCCATAGTTTCTCAGATGTCCCAATAATTTAACAGATGTACCAGTAGTTTCACAGATGTCCCAATAGTTTAACAGATGTCCCAAATAGTTTCACAGATGTCCCAATAGTTTCACAGATGTCCCAGGAGTTTCACAGATGTCCCAGGAGTTTCACAGATGTCCCAATAGTTTCACAGATGTCCCAGAAGTTTTACAGATATTCCAGTAGGTTAACAGATGTCCCCATAGTTTCACAGATGTCCCAATAGTTTCAAAGATGTCCCAGTAGTTTTACAGATGTCCCGGTAGTTTCACAGATGATCCCAGTAGTTTCACAGATGCCCCAATAGTTTCACATATGTCCCATTAGTTGCACAGATGTCCCCATAGTTTCACAGATGTCCCAATAGTTTCACAGATGTCCCAGAAGTTTAACAGATGTCCCAGTAGTGTCACAGATCACCCAGTCGTTTCACAGATGCCCCAATAGTTTCACATATGTCCCATTAGTTTCACAGATGTCCCCATAGTTTCACAGATGTCCCAATAATTTAACAGATGTACCAGTAGTTTCACAGATGTCCCAATAGTTTAACAGATGTCCCAAATAGTTTCACAGATGTCCCAATAGGTTCACATATGTCCCAGTAGTTTTACAGATGTCCCAGTTGATTCACAGATGTCCCAATAGTTCAACAGATGTCCCAGTAGTTTCACAGATGTCCCAGTAGGTTAACAGATGTCCCCATAGTTTCACAGATGTCCCAATAGTTTCACAGATGTCCCAGTAGTTTTACAGATATCCCAGTAGGTTAACAGATGTCCCCATAGTTTCACAGATGTACCAGTAGTTTCACAGATGTCCCAATAGTTTCACAGATGTCCCAATAGTTTCACACATTTCCCAATAGTTTCACATATGTCCCAGTAGTTTTACAGATGTCCCAATAGTTTCACAGATGTCCCAATAATTTAACAGATGTACCAGTAGTTTCACATATGTCCCAATAGTTTAACAGATGTCCCAAATAGTTTCACAGATGTCCCAATAGTTTCACGGATGTCCCCATAGTTTCACAGATGTCCCAATAGTTTCACATATGTCCCATTAGTTTCACAGATGTCCCCATAGATTCACAGATGTCCCAATAAGTTCACATATGTCCCAGTAGTGTCACAGATCACCCAGTCGTTTCACAGATGCCCAAATAGTTTCACATATGTCCCATTAGTTTCACAGATGTCCCCATAGTTTCACAGATGTCCCAATAATTTAACAGATTTACCAGTAGTTTCACAGATGTCCCAATAGTTTAACAGATGTCCCAAATAGTTTGACAGATGTCCCAATAGTTTCACAGATGTCCCAGGAGTTTAACAGATGTCCCAATAGTTTAACAGATGTCCCAGTTGTTTCACAGATGTCTCAATAGTTTCACAGATGTCCCAATAGTTTCACAGATGTCCCAATAGGTTCACATATGTCCCAGTAGTTTTACAGACGTCCCAGTAGATTCACAAATGTCCCAATAGTTCAACAGATGTCCCAGTAGTTTCACAGATGTCCCAGTAGGTTAACAGATGTCCCCATAGTTTCACAGATGTCCCAATAGTTTCACAGATGTCCCACTAGTTTTACAGATATCCCAGTAGGCTAACAGATGTCCCCATAGTTTCACAGATGTACCAGTAGTTTCACAGATGTCCCAATAGTTTCACAGATGTCCCAATAGTTTCACACATTTCCCAATAGTTTCACATATGTCCCAGTAGTTTTACAGATGTCCCAATAGTTTCACAGATGTCCCAATAATTTAACAGATGTACCAGTAGTTTCACATATGTCCCAATAGTTTAACAGATGTCCCAAATAGTTTCACAGATGTCCCAATAGTTTCACGGATGTCCCCATAGTTTCACAGATGTCCCAATAGTTTCACATATGTCCCATTAGTTTCACAGATGTCCCCATAGATTCACAGATGTCCCAATAAGTTCACATATGTCCCAGTAGTGTCACAGATCACCCAGTCGTTTCACAGATGCCCAAATAGTTTCACATATGTCCCATTAGTTTCACAGATGTCCCCATAGTTTCACAGATGTCCCAATAATTTAACAGATTTACCAGTAGTTTCACAGATGTCCCAATAGTTTAACAGATGTCCCAAATAGTTTGACAGATGTCCCAATAGTTTCACATATGTCCCATTAGTTTCACAGATGTCCCCATAGATTCACAGATGTCCCAATAAGTTCACATATGTCCCAGTAGTGTCACAGATCACCCAGTCGTTTCACAGATGCCCCAATAGTTTCACATATGTCCCATTAGTTTCACAGATGTCCCCATAGTTTCACAGATGTCCCAATAATTTAACAGATGTACCAGTAGTTTCACAGATGTCCCAATAGTTTAACAGATGTCCCAAATAGTTTCACAGATGTCCCAATAGTTTCACAGATGTCCCACGAGTTTCACAGATGTCCCAGGAGTTTCACAGATGTCCCAATAGTTTCACAGATGTCCCAGAAGTTTTACAGATATTCCAGTAGGTTAACAGATGTCCCCATAGTTTCACAGATGTCCCAATAGTTTCAAAGATGTCCCAGTAGTTTTACAGATGTCCCGGTAGTTTCACAGATGATCCCAGTAGTTTCACAGAGGCCCCAATAGTTTCACATATGTCCCATTAGTTGCACAGATGTCCCCATAGTTTCACAGATGTCCCAATAGTTTCACAGATGTCCCAGAAGTTTAACAGATGTCCCAGTAGTGTCACAGATCACCCAGTCGTTTCACAGATGCCCCAATAGTTTCACATATGTCCCATTAGTTTCACAGATGTCCCCATAGTTTCACAGATGTCCCAATAATTTAACAGATGTACCAGTAGTTTCACAGATGTCCCAATAGTTTAACAGATGTCCCAAATAGTTTGACAGATGTCCCAATAGTTTCACAGATGTCCCAGGAGTTTAACAGATGTCCCAATAGTTTAACAGATGTCCCAGTTGTTTCACAGATGTCTCAATAGTTTCACAGATGTCCCAATAGTTTCACAGATGTCCCAATAGGTTCACATATGTCCCAGTAGTTTTACAGATGTCCCAGTAGATTCACAGATGTCCCAATAGTTCAACAGATGTCCCAGTAGTTTCACAGATGTCCCAGTAGGTTAACAGATGTCCCCATAGATTCACAGATGTCCCAATAGGTTCACATATGTCCCAATAGTTTCACAGATGTCCCAATAGGTTCACATATGTCCCAGTAGTTTTACAGATGTCCCAGTAGATTCACAGATGTCCCAATAGTTCAACAGATGTCCCAGTAGTTTCACAGATGTCCCAGTAGGTTAACAGATGTCCCCATAGTTTCACAGATGTCCCAATAGTTTCACAGATGTCCCAGTAGTTTTACAGATATCCCAGTAGGTTAACAGATGTCCCCATAGTTTCACAGATGTACCAGTAGTTTCACAGATGTCCCAATAGTTTCACACATTTCCCAATAGTTTCACATATGTCCCAATAATTTAACAGATGTACCAGTAGTTTCACAGATGTCCCAATAGTTTTAACAGATGTCCCAAATAGTTTCACAGATGTCCCAATAGTTTCACAGATGTCCCCATAGTTTCACAGATGTCCCAATAGTTTCACATATGTCCCATTAGTTTCACAGATGTCCCCATAGATTCACAGATGTCCCAATAAGTTCACATACGTCCCAGTAGTGTCACAGATCACCCAGTCGTTTCACAGATGCCCCAATAGTTTCACATATGTCCCATTAGTTTCACAGATGTCCCCATAGTTTCACAGATGTCCCAATAATTTAACAGATGTACCAGTAGTTTCACAGATGTCCCAATAGTTTAACAGATGTCCCAAATAGTTTCACAGATGTCCCAATAGTTTCACAGATGTCCCAGGAGTTTCACAGATGTCCCAGGAGTTTCACAGATGTCCCAATAGTTTCACAGATGTCCCAGAAGTTTTACAGATATTCCAGTAGGTTAACAGATGTCCCCATAGTTTCACAGATGTCCCAATAGTTTCAAAGATGTCCCAGTAGTTTTACAGATGTCCCGGTAGTTTCACAGATGATCCCAGTAGTTTCACAGAGGCCCCAATAGTTTCACATATGTCCCATTAGTTGCACAGATGTCCCCATAGTTTCACAGATGTCCCAATAGTTTCACAGATGTCCCAGAAGTTTAACAGATGTCCCAGTAGTGTCACAGATCACCCAGTCGTTTCACAGATGCCCCAATAGTTTCACATATGTCCCATTAGTTTCACAGATGTCCCCATAGTTTCACAGATGTCCCAATAATTTAACAGATGTACCAGTAGTTTCACAGATGTCCCAATAGTTTAACAGATGTCCCAAATAGTTTGACAGATGTCCCAATAGTTTCACAGATGTCCCAGGAGTTTAACAGATGTCCCAATAGTTTAACAGATGTCCCAGTTGTTTCACAGATGTCTCAATAGTTTCACAGATGTCCCAATAGTTTCACAGATGTCCCAATAGGTTCACATATGTCCCAGTAGTTTTACAGATGTCCCAGTAGATTCACAGATGTCCCAATAGTTCAACAGATGTCCCAGTAGTTTCACAGATGTCCCAGTAGGTTAACAGATGTCCCCATAGATTCACAGATGTCCCAATAGGTTCACATATGTCCCAATAGTTTCACAGATGTCCCAATAGGTTCACATATGTCCCAGTAGTTTTACAGATGTCCCAGTAGATTCACAGATGTCCCAATAGTTCAACAGATGTCCCAGTAGTTTCACAGATGTCCCAGTAGGTTAACAGATGTCCCCATAGTTTCACAGATGTCCCAATAGTTTCACAGATGTCCCAGTAGTTTTACAGATATCCCAGTAGGTTAACAGATGTCCCCATAGTTTCACAGATGTACCAGTAGTTTCACAGATGTCCCAATAGTTTCACAGATGTCCCAATAGTTTCACACATTTCCCAATAGTTTCATATATGTCCCAGTAGTTTTACAGATGTCCCAATAGTTTCACAGATGTCCCAATAATTTAACAGATGTACCAGTATTTTCACAGATGTCCCAATAGTTTAACAGATGTCCCAAATAGTTTCACAGATGTCCCAATAGTTTCACGGATGTCCCCATAGTTTCACAGATGTCCCAATAGTTTCACATATGTCCCATTAGTTTCACAGATGTCCCCATAGATTCACAGATGTCCCAATAAGTTCACATATGTCCCAGTAGTGTCACAGATCACCCAGTCGATTCACAGATGCCCAAATAGTTTCACATATGTCCCATTAGTTTCACAGATGTCCCCATAGTTTCACAGATGTCCCAATAATTTAACAGATGTACCAGTAGTTTCACAGATGTCCCAATAGTTTAACAGATGTCCCAAATAGTTTGACAGATGTCCCAATAGTTTCACAGATGTCCCAGGAGTTTAACAGATGTCCCAATAGTTTAACAGATGTCCCAGTTGTTTCACAGATGTCTCAATAGTTTCACAGATGTCCCAATAGTTTCACAGACGTCCCAATAGGTTCACATATGTCCCAGTAGTTTTACAGATGTCCCAGTAGATTCACAGATGTCCCAATAGTTCAACAGATGTCCCAGTAGTTTCACAGATGTCCCAGTAGGTTAACAGATGTCCCCATAGTTTCACAGATGTCCCAATAGTTTCACAGATGTCCCAGTAGTTTTACAGATATCCCAGTAGTTTCACAGATGTCCCAATAGTTTCACAGATGTCCCAATAGTTTCACACATTTCCCAATAGTTTCACATATGTCCCAGTAGTTTTACAGATGTCCCAATAGTTTCACAGATGTCCCAATAATTTAACAGATGTACCAGTAGTTTCACAGATGTCCCAATAGTTTAACAGATGTCCCAAATAGTTTCACAGATGTCCCAATAGTTTCACAGATGTCCCAATAGTTTCACATATGTCCCATTAGTTTCACAGATGTCCCCATAGATTCACAGATGTCCCAATAAGTTCACATATGTCCCAGTAGTGTCACAGATCACCCAGTCGTTTCACAGATGCCCCAATAGTTTCACATATGTCCCATTAGTTTCACAGATGTCCCCATAGTTTCACAGATGTCCCAATAATTTAACAGATGTACCAGTAGTTTCACAGATGTCCCAATAGTTTAACAGATGTCTCAAATAGTTTGACAGATGTCCCAATAGTTTCACAGATGTCCCAGGAGTTTAACAGATGTCCCAGTAGATTCACAGATGTCCCAATAGTTCAACAGATGTCCCAGTAGTTTTACAGATGTCCCAGTAGATTCACAGATGTCCCAATAGTTCAACAGATATCCCAGTAGTTTCACAGATGTCCCAGTAGGTTAACAGATGTCCCCATAGTTTCACAGATGTCCCAATAGTTTCACAGATGTCCCAGTAGTTTCACAGATGTTCCAATAGGTTAACACATGTCCCAAATAGTTTCACAGATGTCCCAGTAGTTTCACAGATGTCCCAGTAGTTTCACAGATGTCCCAATAGTTTCACAGATGTCCCAGTAGTTTCACAGATGTCCCAATAGTTTAACAGATGTCCCAAATAGTTTCACAGATGTCCCAATAGTTTCACAGATGTCCCAGTAGTTTCACAGATGCCCCAATAGTTTCACATATGTCCCATTAGTTTCACAGATGTCCAAATAAGTTCACATATGTCCCAGTAGTGTCACAGATCACCCAGTCGTTTCACAGATGCCCCAATAGTTTCACATATGTCCCATTAGTTTCACAGATGTCCCCATAGTTTCACAGATGTCCCAATAATTTAACAGATGTACCAGTAGTTTCACAGATGTCCCAATAGTTTAACAGATGTCCCAAATAGTTTGACAGATGTCCCAATAGTTTCACAGATGTCCCAGGAGTTTAACAGATGTCCCAATAGTTTAACAGATGTCCCAGTTGTTTCACAGATGTCCCAGTAGTTTCACAGATGTCCCAATAGTTTCACAGATGTCCCAATAGGTTCACATATGTCCCAGTAGTTTTACAGATGTCCCAGTAGATTCACAGATGTCCCAATAGTTCAACAGATGTCCCAGTAGTTTCACAGATGTCCCAGTAGGTTAACAGATGTCACCATAGTTTCACAGATGTCCCAATAGTTTCACAGATGTCCCAGTAGTTTTACAGATATCCCAGTAGGTTAACAGATGTCCCCATAGTTTCACAAATGTACCAGTAGTTTCACAGATGTCTCAATAGTTTCACAGATGTCCCAATAGTTTCACACATTTCCCAATAGTTTCACATATGTCCCAGTAGTTTTACAGATGTCCCAATAGTTTCACAGATGTCCCAATAATTTAACAGATGTACCAGTAGTTTCACAGATGTCCCAATAGTTTTAACAGATGTCCCAAATAGTTTCACAGATGTCCCAATAGTTTCACAGATGTCCCCATAGTTTCACAGATGTCCCAATAGTTTCACATATGTCCCATTAGTTTCACAGATGTCCCCATAGATTCACAGATGTCCCAATAAGTTCACATATGTCCCAGTAGTGTCACAGATCACCCAGTCGTTTCACAGATGCCCCAATAGTTTCACATATGTCCCATTAGTTTCACAGATGTCCCCATAGTTTCTCAGATGTCCCAATAATTTAACAGATGTACCAGTAGTTTCACAGATGTCCCAATAGTTTAACAGATGTCCCAAATAGTTTCACAGATGTCCCAATAGTTTCACAGATGTCCCAGGAGTTTCACAGATGTCCCAGGAGTTTCACAGATGTCCCAATAGTTTCACAGATGTCCCAGAAGTTTTACAGATATTCCAGTAGGTTAACAGATGTCCCCATAGTTTCACAGATGTCCCAATAGTTTCAAAGATGTCCCAGTAGTTTTACAGATGTCCCGGTAGTTTCACAGATGATCCCAGTAGTTTCACAGATGCCCCAATAGTTTCACATATGTCCCATTAGTTGCACAGATGTCCCCATAGTTTCACAGATGTCCCAATAGTTTCACAGATGTCCCAGAAGTTTAACAGATGTCCCAGTAGTGTCACAGATCACCCAGTCGTTTCACAGATGCCCCAATAGTTTCACATATGTCCCATTAGTTTCACAGATGTCCCCATAGTTTCACAGATGTCCCAATAATTTAACAGATGTACCAGTAGTTTCACAGATGTCCCAATAGTTTAACAGATGTCCCAAATAGTTTCACAGATGTCCCAATAGGTTCACATATGTCCCAGTAGTTTTACAGATGTCCCAGTTGATTCACAGATGTCCCAATAGTTCAACAGATGTCCCAGTAGTTTCACAGATGTCCCAGTAGGTTAACAGATGTCCCCATAGTTTCACGGATGTCCCCATAGTTTCACAGATGTCCCAATAGTTTCACATATGTCCCATTAGTTTCACAGATGTCCCCATAGATTCACAGATGTCCCAATAAGTTCACATATGTCCCAGTAGTGTCACAGATCACCCAGTCGTTTCACAGATGCCCAAATAGTTTCACATATGTCCCATTAGTTTCACAGATGTCCCCATAGTTTCACAGATGTCCCAATAATTTAACAGATTTACCAGTAGTTTCACAGATGTCCCAATAGTTTAACAGATGTCCCAAATAGTTTGACAGATGTCCCAATAGTTTCACAGATGTCCCAGGAGTTTAACAGATGTCCCAATAGTTTAACAGATGTCCCAGTTGTTTCACAGATGTCTCAATAGTTTCACAGATGTCCCAATAGTTTCACAGATGTCCCAATAGGTTCACATATGTCCCAGTAGTTTTACAGACGTCCCAGTAGATTCACAAATGTCCCAATAGTTCAACAGATGTCCCAGTAGTTTCACAGATGTCCCAGTAGGTTAACAGATGTCCCCATAGTTTCACAGATGTCCCAATAGTTTCACAGATGTCCCACTAGTTTTACAGATATCCCAGTAGGCTAACAGATGTCCCCATAGTTTCACAGATGTACCAGTAGTTTCACAGATGTCCCAATAGTTTCACAGATGTCCCAATAGTTTCACACATTTCCCAATAGTTTCACATATGTCCCAGTAGTTTTACAGATGTCCCAATAGTTTCACAGATGTCCCAATAATTTAACAGATGTACCAGTAGTTTCACATATGTCCCAATAGTTTAACAGATGTCCCAAATAGTTTCACAGATATCCCAATAGTTTCACGGATGTCCCCATAGTTTCACAGATGTCCCAATAGTTTCACATATGTCCCATTAGTTTCACAGATGTCCCCATAGATTCACAGATGTCCCAATAAGTTCACATATGTCCCAGTAGTGTCACAGATCACCCAGTCGTTTCACAGATGCCCAAATAGTTTCACATATGTCCCATTAGTTTCACAGATGTCCCCATAGTTTCACAGATGTCCCAATAATTTAACAGATTTACCAGTAGTTTCACAGATGTCCCAATAGTTTAACAGATGTCCCAAATAGTTTGACAGATGTCCCAATAGTTTCACAGATGTCCCAGGAGTTTAACAGATGTCCCAATAGTTTAACAGATGTCCCAGTTGTTTCACAGATGTCTCAATAGTTTCACAGATGTCCCAATAGTTTCACAGATGTCCCAATAGGTTCACATATGTCCCAGTAGTTTTACAGATGTCCCAGTAGATTCACAAATGTCCCAATAGTTCAACAGATGTCCCAGTAGTTTCACAGATGTCCCAGTAGGTTAACAGATGTCCCCATAGTTTCACAGATGTCCCAATAGTTTCACAGATGTCCCACTAGTTTTACAGATATCCCAGTAGGCTAACAGATGTCCCCATAGTTTCACAGATGTACCAGTAGTTTCACAGATGTCCCAATAGTTTCACAGATGTCCCAATAGTTTCACACATTTCCCAATAGTTTCACATATGTCCCAGTAGTTTTACAGATGTCGCAATAGTTTCACAGATGTCCCAATAATTTAACAGATGTACCAGTAGTTTCACAGATGTCCCAATAGTTTAACAGATGTCCCAAATAGTTTCACAGATGTCCCAATAGTTTCACGGATGTCCCCATAGTTTCACAGATGTCCCAATAGTTTCACATATGTCCCATTAGTTTCACAGATGTCCCCATAGATTCACAGATGTCCCAATAAGTTCACATATGTCCCAGTAGTGTCACAGATCACCCAGTCGTTTCACAGATGCCCAAATAGTTTCACATATGTCCCATTAGTTTCACAGATGTCCCCATAGTTTCACAGATGTCCCAATAATTTAACAGATGTACCAGTAGTTTCACAGATGTCCCAATAGTTTAACAGATGTCCCAAATAGTTTGACAGATGTCCCAATAGTTTCACAGATGTCCCAGGAGTTTAACAGATGTCCCAATAGTTTAACAGATGTCCCAGTTGTTTCACAGATGTCTCAATAGTTTCACAGATGTCCCAATAGTTTCACAGATGTCCCAATAGGTTCACATATGTCCCAGTAGTTTTACAGATGTCCCAGTAGATTCACAGATGTCCCAATAGTTCAACAGATGTCCCAGTAGTTTCACAGATGTCCCAGTAGGTTAACAGATGTCCCCATAGATTCACAGATGTCCCAATAGTTTCACAGATGTCCCACTAGTTTTACAGATATCCCAGTAGGTTAACAGATGTCCCCATAGTTTCACAGATGTACCAGTAGTTTCACAGATGTCCCAATAGTTTCACAGATGTCCCAATAGTTTCACACATTTCCCAATAGTTTCACATATGTCCCAGTAGTTTTGCAGATGTCCCAATAGTTTCACAGATGTCCCAATAATTTAACAGATGTACCAGTAGTTTCACAGATGTCCCAATAGTTTAACAGATGTCCCAAATAGTTTCACAGATGTCCCAATAGTTTCACAGATGTCCCCATAGTTTCACAGATGTCCCAATAGTTTCACATATGTCCCATTAGTTTCACAGATGTCCCCATAGATTCACAGATGTCCCAATAAGTTCACATATGTCCCAATAGTGTCACAGATCACCCAGTCATTTCACAGATGCCCCAATAGTTTCACATATGTCCCATTAGTTTCACAGATGTCCCCATAGTTTCACAGATGTTCCAATAATTTAACAGATGTACCAGTAGTTTCACAGATGTCCCAATAGTTTAACAGATGTCCCAAATAGTTTCACAGATGTCCCAATAGTTTCACAGATGTCCCAATAGTTTCACATATGTCCCATTAGTTTCACAGATGTCCCCATAGATTCACATATGTCCCAATAAGTTCACATATGTCCCAGTAGTGTCACAGATCACCCAGTCGTTTCACAGATGCCCAAATAGTTTCACAGATGTCCCAATAGTTTCACAGATGTCCCCATAGATTCACAGATGTCCCAATAAGTTCACATATGTCCCAATAGTGTCACAGATCACCCAGTCATTTCACAGATGCCCCAATAGTTTCACATATGTCCCATTAGTTTCACAGATGTCCCCATAGTTTCACAGATGTCCCAATAATTTAACAGATGTACCAGTAGTTTCACAGATGTCCCAATAGTTTAACAGATGTCCCAAATAGTTTCACAGATGTCCCAATAGGTTCACATATGTCCCAGTAGTTTTACAGATGTCCCAGTTGATTCACAGATGTCCCAATAGTTCAACAGATGTCCCAGTAGTTTCACAGATGTCCCAGTAGGTTAACAGATGTCCCCATAGTTTCACGGATGTCCCCATAGTTTCACAGATGTCCCAATAGTTTCACATATGTCCCATTAGTTTCACAGATGTCCCCATAGATTCACAGATGTCCCAATAAGTTCACATATGTCCCAGTAGTGTCACAGATCACCCAGTCGTTTCACAGATGCCCAAATAGTTTCACATATGTCCCATTAGTTTCACAGATGTCCCCATAGTTTCACAGATGTCCCAATAATTTAACAGATTTACCAGTAGTTTCACAGATGTCCCAATAGTTTAACAGATGTCCCAAATAGTTTGACAGATGTCCCAATAGTTTCACAGATGTCCCAGGAGTTTAACAGATGTCCCAATAGTTTAACAGATGTCCCAGTTGTTTCACAGATGTCTCAATAGTTTCACAGATGTCCCAATAGTTTCACAGATGTCCCAATAGGTTCACATATGTCCCAGTAGTTTTACAGACGTCCCAGTAGATTCACAAATGTCCCAATAGTTCAACAGATGTCCCAGTAGTTTCACAGATGTCCCAGTAGGTTAACAGATGTCCCCATAGTTTCACAGATGTCCCAATAGTTTCACAGATGTCCCACTAGTTTTACAGATATCCCAGTAGGCTAACAGATGTCCCCATAGTTTCACAGATGTACCAGTAGTTTCACAGATGTCCCAATAGTTTCACAGATGTCCCAATAGTTTCACACATTTCCCAATAGTTTCACATATGTCCCAGTAGTTTTACAGATGTCCCAATAGTTTCACAGATGTCCCAATAATTTAACAGATGTACCAGTAGTTTCACATATGTCCCAATAGTTTAACAGATGTCCCAAATAGTTTCACAGATGTCCCAATAGTTTCACGGATGTCCCCATAGTTTCACAGATGTCCCAATAGTTTCACATATGTCCCATTAGTTTCACAGATGTCCCCATAGATTCACAGATGTCCCAATAAGTTCACATATGTCCCAGTAGTGTCACAGATCACCCAGTCGTTTCACAGATGCCCAAATAGTTTCACATATGTCCCATTAGTTTCACAGATGTCCCCATAGTTTCACAGATGTCCCAATAATTTAACAGATTTACCAGTAGTTTCACAGATGTCCCAATAGTTTAACAGATGTCCCAAATAGTTTGACAGATGTCCCAATAGTTTCACAGATGTCCCAGGAGTTTAACAGATGTCCCAATAGTTTAACAGATGTCCCAGTTGTTTCACAGATGTCTCAATAGTTTCACAGATGTCCCAATAGTTTCACAGATGTCCCAATAGGTTCACATATGTCCCAGTAGTTTTACAGACGTCCCAGTAGATTCACAAATGTCCCAATAGTTCAACAGATGTCCCAGTAGTTTCACAGATGTCCCAGTAGGTTAACAGATGTCCCCATAGTTTCACAGATGTCCCAATAGTTTCACAGATGTCCCACTAGTTTTACAGATATCCCAGTAGGCTAACAGATGTCCCCATAGTTTCACAGATGTACCAGTAGTTTCACAGATGTCCCAATAGTTTCACAGATGTCCCAATAGTTTCACACATTTCCCAATAGTTTCACATATGTCCCAGTAGTTTTACAGATGTCGCAATAGTTTCACAGATGTCCCAATAATTTAACAGATGTACCAGTAGTTTCACAGATGTCCCAATAGTTTAACAGATGTCCCAAATAGTTTCACAGATGTCCCAATAGTTTCACGGATGTCCCCATAGTTTCACAGATGTCCCAATAGTTTCACATATGTCCCATTAGTTTCACAGATGTCCCCATAGATTCACAGATGTCCCAATAAGTTCACATATGTCCCAGTAGTGTCACAGATCACCCAGTCGTTTCACAGATGCCCAAATAGTTTCACATATGTCCCATTAGTTTCACAGATGTCCCCATAGTTTCACAGATGTCCCAATAATTTAACAGATTTACCAGTAGTTTCACAGATGTCCCAATAGTTTAACAGATGTCCCAAATAGTTTGACAGATGTCCCAATAGTTTCACAGATGTCCCAGGAGTTTAACAGATGTCCCAATAGTTTAACAGATGTCCCAGTTGTTTCACAGATGTCTCAATAGTTTCACAGATGTCCCAATAGTTTCACAGATGTCCCAATAGGTTCACATATGTCCCAGTAGTTTTACAGATGTCCCAGTAGATTCACAAATGTCCCAATAGTTCAACAGATGTCCCAGTAGTTTCACAGATGTCCCAGTAGGTTAACAGATGTCCCCATAGTTTCACAGATGTCCCAATAGTTTCACAGATGTCCCACTAGTTTTACAGATATCCCAGTAGGCTAACAGATGTCCCCATAGTTTCACAGATGTACCAGTAGTTTCACAGATGTCCCAATAGTTTAACAGATGTCCCAAATAGTTTGACAGATGTCGGAATAGTTTCACAGATGTCCCAGGAGTTTAACAGATGTCCCAATAGTTTAACAGATGTCCCAGTTGTTTCACAGATGTTTCAATAGTTTCACAGATGTCCCAATAGTTTCACAGATGTCCCAATAGCTTCACATATGTCCCAGTAGTTTTACAGATGTCCCAGTAGATTCACAGATGTCCCAATAGTTCAACAGATGTCCCAGTAGTTTCACAGATGTCCCAGTAGGTTAACAGATTTCCCCATAGTTTCACAGATGTCCCAATAGTTTCACAGATGTCCCAGTAGTTTTACAGATATCCCAGTAGGTTAACAGATGTCCCCATAGTTTCACAGATGTACCAGTAGTTTCACAGATGTCCCAATAGTTTCACAGATGTCCCAATAGTTTCACACATTTCCCAATAGATTCACATATGTCCCAGTAGTTTTACAGATGTCCCAATAGTTTCACAGATGTCCCAATAATTTAACAGATGTACCAGTAGTTTCACAGATGTCCCAATAGTTTAACAGATGTCCCAAATAGTTTCACAGATGTCCCAATAGTTTCACAGATGTCCCCATAGTTTCACAGATGTCCCAATAGTTTCACATATGTCCCATTAGTTTCACAGATGTCCCCATAGATTCACAAATGTCCCAATAAGTTCACATATGTCCCAGTAGTGTCACAGATCACCCAGTCGTTTCACAGATGCCCCAATAGTTTCACATATGTCCCATTAGTTTCACAGATGTCCCCATAGTTTCACAGATGTTCCAATAATTTAACAGATGTACCAGTAGTTTCACAGATGTCCCAATAGTTTAACAGATGTCCCAAATAGTTTCACAGATGTCCCAATAGTTTCACAGATGTCCCAGGAGTTTCACAGATGTCCCAATAGTTTCACAGATGTCCCAGAAGTTTTACAGATTTTCCAGTAGGTTAACAGATGTCCCCATAGTTTCACAGATGTCCCAATAGTTTCAAAGATGTCCCAGTAGTTTTACAGATGTCCCGGTAGTTTCACAGATGATCCCAGTAGTTTCACAGATGCCCCAATAGTTTCACATATGTCCCATTAGTTGCACAGATGTCCCCATAGTTTCACAGATGTCCCAATAGTTTCACAGATGTCCAAATAAGTTCACATATGTCCCAGTAGTGTCACAGATCACCCAGTCGTTTCACAGATGCCCCAATAGTTTCACATATGTCCCATTAGTTTCACAGATGTCCCCATAGTTTCACAGATGTCCCAATAATTTAACAGATGTACCAGTAGTTTCACAGATGTCCCAATAGTTTAACAGATGTCCCAAATAGTTTCACAGATGTCCCAATAGTTTCACAGATGTCCCAGAAGTTTATCAGATGTCCCAGTAGTGTCACAGATCACCCAGTCGTTTCACAGATGCCCCAATAGTTTCACATATGTCCCATTAGTTTCACAGATGTCCCCATAGTTTCACAGATGTCCCAATAATTTAACAAATGTACCAGTAGTTTCACAGATGTCCCAATAGTTTAACAGATGTCCCAAATAGTTTGACAGATGTCCCAATAGATTCACAGATGTCCCAGGAGTTTAACAGATGTCCCAATAGTTTAACAGATGTCCCAGTTGTTTCACAGATGTCTCAATAGTTTCACAGATGTCCCAATAGTTTCACACATTTCCCAATAGTTTCACATATGTCCCAGTAGTTTTGCAGATGTCCCAATAGTTTCACAGATGTCCCAATAATTTAACAGATGTACCAGTAGTTTCACAGATGTCCCAATAGTTTAACAGATGTCCCAAATAGTTTCACAGATGTCCCAATAGTTTCACAGATGTCCCCATAGTTTCACAGATGTCCCAATAGTTTCACATATGTCCCATTAGTTTCACAGATGTCCCCATAGATTCACAGATGTCCCAATAAGTTCACATATGTCCCAATAGTGTCACAGATCACCCAGTCATTTCACAGATGCCCCAATAGTTTCACATATGTCCCATTAGTTTCACAGATGTCCCCATAGTTTCACAGATGTTCCAATAATTTAACAGATGTACCAGTAGTTTCACAGATGTCCCAATAGTTTAACAGATGTCCCAAATAGTTTCACAGATGTCCCAATAGTTTCACAGATGTCCCCATAGTTTCACAGATGTCCCAATAGTTTCACATATGTCCCATTAGTTTCACAGATGTCCCCATAGATTCACAAATGTCCCAATAAGTTCACATATGTCCCAGTAGTGTCACAGATCACCCAGTCGTTTCACAGATGCCCCAATAGTTTCACATATGTCCCATTAGTTTCACAGATGTCCCCATAGTTTCACAGATGTTCCAATAATTTAACAGATGTACCAGTAGTTTCACAGATGTCCCAATAGTTTAACAGATGTCCCAAATAGTTTCACAGATGTCCCAATAGTTTCACAGATGTCCCAGGAGTTTCACAGATGTCCCAATAGTTTCACAGATGTCCCAGAAGTTTTACAGATTTTCCAGTAGGTTAACAGATGTCCCCATAGTTTCACAGATGTCCCAATAGTTTCAAAGATGTCCCAGTAGTTTTACAGATGTCCCGGTAGTTTCACAGATGATCCCAGTAGTTTCACAGATGCCCCAATAGTTTCACATATGTCCCATTAGTTGCACAGATGTCCCCATAGTTTCACAGATGTCCCAATAGTTTCACAGATGTCCAAATAAGTTCACATATGTCCCAGTAGTGTCACAGATCACCCAGTCGTTTCACAGATGCCCCAATAGTTTCACATATGTCCCATTAGTTTCACAGATGTCCCCATAGTTTCACAGATGTCCCAATAATTTAACAGATGTACCAGTAGTTTCACAGATGTCCCAATAGTTTAACAGATGTCCCAAATAGTTTCACAGATGTCCCAATAGTTTCACAGATGTCCCAGAAGTTTATCAGATGTCCCAATAGGTTCACATATGTCCCAGTAGTTTCACAGATGCCCCAATAGTTTCACATATGTCCCATTAGATTCACAGATGTCCCCATAGTTTCACAGATGTCCCAATAATTTCACAAATGTACCAGTAGTTTCACAGATGTCCCCATAGTTTAACAGATGTCCCAAATATTTTCACAGATGTCCCAGAAGTTTTACAGATATTCCAGTAGGTTAACAGATGTCCCCATAGTTTCACAGATGTCCCAATAGTTTCAAAGATGTCCCAGTAGTTTTACAGATGTCCCGGTTGTTTCACAGATGATCCCAGTAGTTTCACAGATGCCCCAATAGTTTCACATATGTCCCATTAGTTTCACAGATGTCCCCATAGTTTCACAGATGTACCAGTAGTTTCACAGATGTCCCAATAGTTTCACAGATGTCGCAATAGTTTCACACATTTCCCAATAGTTTCACATATGTCCCAGTAGTGTTACAGATGTCCCAATAGTTTCACATATGTCCCATTAGTTTCACAGATGTCCCCATAGTTTCACATATGTCCCAATAGTTTCACATATGTCCCATTAGTTTCACAGATGTCCCCATAGTTTCACAGATGTCCCAATAGTTTCACAGATGTCCCAATAGTTTCACAGATGTCCCAATAGGTTCACATATGTCCCAGTAGTTTCACAGATTACCCAGTAGTTTCACAGATGCCCCAATAGTTTCACATATGTCCCATTAGTTTCACAGATGTCCCCATAGTTTCACAGATTTCCCAATAATTTCACAGATGTACCAGTAGTTTCACAGATGTCCCAATAGTATAACAGATGTCCCAAATAGTTTCACAGATGTCCCCATAGTTTCACAGATGTCCCAATAGTTTCACAGATGTCCCAATAGGTTCACATATGTCCCAGTAGTTTCACAGATGCCCCAATAGTTTCACATATGTCCCATTAGATTCACAGATGTCCCCATAGTTTCACAGATGTCCCAATAATTTCACAAATGTACCAGTAGTTTCACAGATGTCCCAATAGTTTCACAGATGTCCCAAATATTTTCACAGATGTCCCAGAAGTTTTACAGATATTCCAGTAGGTTAACAGATGTCCCCATAGTTTCACAGATGTCCCAATAGTTTCAAAGATGTCCCAGTAGTTTTACAGATGTCCCGGTTGTTTCAGAGATGATCCCAGTAGTTTCACAGATGCCCCAATAGTTTCACATATGTCCCATTAGTTTCACAGATGTCCCCATAGTTTCACAGATGTACCAGTAGTTTCACAGATGTCCCAATAGTTTAACAGATGTCCCAAATAGTTTCACAGATGTCCCAATAGTTTCACAGATGTCCCAGAAGTTTAACAGATGTCCCAGTAGTGTCACAGATCACCCAGTCGTTTCACAGATGCCCCAATAGTTTCACATATGTCCCATTAGTTTCACAGATGTCCCCATAGTTTCACAGATGTCCCAATAATTTAACAGATGTACCAGTAGTTTCACAGATGTCCCAATAGTTTAACAGATGTCCCAAATAGTTTGACAGATGTCCCAATAGTTTCACAGATGTCCCAGTAGTGTTACAGATGTCCCAATAGTTTCACATATGTCCCATTAGTTTCACAGATGTCCCCATAGTTTCACATATGTCCCAATAGTTTCACATATGTCCCATTAGTTTCACAGATGTCCCCATAGTTTCACAGATGTCCCAATAGTTTCACAGATGTCCCAATAGTTTCACAGATGTCCCAATAGGTTCACATATGTCCCAGTAGTTTCACAGATTACCCAGTAGTTTCACAGATGCCCCAATAGTTTCACATATGTCCCATTAGTTTCACAGATGTCCCCATAGTTTCACAGATTTCCCAATAATTTCACAGATGTACCAGTAGTTTCACAGATGTCCCAATAGTATAACAGATGTCCCAAATAGTTTCACAGATGTCCCCATAGTTTCACAGATGTCCCAATAGTTTCACAGATGTCCCAATAGGTTCACATATGTCCCAGTAGTTTCACAGATGCCCCAATAGTTTCACATATGTCCCATTAGATTCACAGATGTCCCCATAGTTTCACAGATGTCCCAATAATTTCACAAATGTACCAGTAGTTTCACAGATGTCCCAATAGTTTCACAGATGTCCCAAATATTTTCACAGATGTCCCAGAAGTTTTACAGATATTCCAGTAGGTTAACAGATGTCCCCATAGTTTCACAGATGTCCCAATAGTTTCAAAGATGTCCCAGTAGTTTTACAGATGTCCCGGTTGTTTCAGAGATGATCCCAGTAGTTTCACAGATGCCCCAATAGTTTCACATATGTCCCATTAGTTTCACAGATGTCCCCATAGTTTCACAGATGTACCAGTAGTTTCACAGATGTCCCAATAGTTTAACAGATGTCCCAAATAGTTTCACAGATGTCCCAATAGTTTCACAGATGTCCCAGAAGTTTAACAGATGTCCCAGTAGTGTCACAGATCACCCAGTCGTTTCACAGATGCCCCAATAGTTTCACATATGTCCCATTAGTTTCACAGATGTCCCCATAGTTTCACAGATGTCCCAATAATTTAACAGATGTACCAGTAGTTTCACAGATGTCCCAATAGTTTAACAGATGTCCCAAATAGTTTGACAGATGTCCCAATAGTTTCACAGATGTCCCAGGAGTTTAACAGATGTCCCAATAGTTTAACAGATGTCCCAGTTGTTTCACAGATGTCTCAATAGTTTCACAGATGTCCCAATAGTTTCACAGATGTCCCAATAGGTTCACATATGTCCCAGTAGTTTTTCAGATGTCCCAGTAGATTCACAGATGTCCCAATAGTTCAACAGATGTCCCAGTAGTTTCGCAGATGTCCCAGTAGGTTAACAGATGTCCCCATAGTTTCACAGATGTACCAGTAGTTTCACAGATGTCCCAATAGTTTCACAGATGTCCAAATCGTTTCACACATTTCCCAATAGTTTCACATATGTCCCAGTAGTTTTACAGATGTCCCAATAGTTTCACAGATGTCCCAATAATTTAAGAGATGTACCAGTAGTTTCACAGATGTCCCAATAGTTTAACAGATGTCCCAAATAGTTTCACAGATGTCCCAATAGTTTCACAGATGTCCCCATAGTTTCACAGATGTCCCAATAGTTTCACATATGTCCCATTAGTTTCACAGATGTCCCCATAGATTCACAGATGTCCCAATAAGTTTACATATGTCCCAGTAGTGTCACAGATCACCCAGTCGTTTCACAGATGCCCCAATAGTTTCACATATGTCCCATTAGTTTCACAGATGTCCCAGGAGTTTCACAGATGTCCCAATAGTTTCACAGATGTCCCAGAAGTTTTACAGATATTCCAGTAGGTTAACAGATGTCCCCATAGTTTCACAGATGTCCCAATAGTTTCAAAGATGTCCCAGTAGTTTTACAGATGTCCCGGTAGTTTCACAGATGATCCCAGTAGTTTCACAGATGCCCCAATAGTTTCACATATGTCCCATTAGTTGCACAGATGTCCCCATAGTTTCACAGATGTCCCAATAGTTTCACAGATGTCCCAATAGTTTCACAGATGTCCAAATAAGTTCACATATGTCCCAGTAGTGTCACAGATCACCCAGTCGTTTCACAGATGCCCCAATAGTTTCACATATGTCCCATTAGTTTCACAGATGTCCCCATAGTTTCACAGATGTCCCAATAATTTAACAGATGTACCAGTAGTTTCACAGATGTCCCAATAGTTTCACAGATGTCCCAGAAGTTTAACAGATGTCCCAGTAGTGTCACAGATCACCCAGTCGTTTCACAGATGCCCCAATAGTTTCACATATGTCCCATTAGTTTCACAGATGTCCCCATAGTTTCACAGATGTCCCAATAATTTAACAGATGTACTAGTAGTTTCACAGATGTCCCAATAGTTTAACAGATGTCCCAAATAGTTTGACAGATGTCCCAATAGTTTCACAGATGTCCCAGGAGTTTAACTGATGTCCCAATAGTTTAACAGATGTCCCAGTTGTTTCACAGATGTCTCAATAGTTTCACAGATGTCCCAATAGTTTCACAGATGTCCCAATAGTTTCACATATGTCCCAGTAGTTTTACAGATGTCCCAGTAGATTCACAGATGTCCCAATAGTTCAACAGATGTCCCAGTAGTTTAACAGATGTCCCAGTAGTTTCACAGATGTCCCAGTAGGTTAACAGATGTCCCAATAGTTTCACAGATGTCCCAGTAGTTTTACAGATATCCCAGTAGGTTAACAGATGTCCCCATAGTTTCACAGATGTACCAGTAGTTTCACAGATGTCCCAATAGTTTCACAGATGTCCCAATAGTTTCTCACATTTCCCAATAGTTTCACATATGTCCCAGTAGTTTTACAGATGCCCCAATAGTTTCACATATGTCCCATTAGTTTCACAGATGTCCCCATAGTTTCACAGATGTCCCAATAGTTTCACATATGTCCCATTAGTTTCACAGATGTCCCCATAGTTTCACAGATGTCCCAATAGTTTCACAGATGTCCCAATAGTTTCACAGATGTCCCAATAGGTTCACATATGTCCCAGTAGTTTCACAGATCACCCAGTAGTTTCACAGATGCCCCAATAGTTTCACATATGTCCCATTAGTTTCACAGATGTCCCCATAGTTTCACAGATTTGCCAATAATTTCACAGATGTACCAGTAGTTTCACAGATGTCCCAAATAGTTTCACAGATGTCCCAAATAGTTTCACAGATGTCCCCATAGTTTCACAGATGTCCCAATAGTTTAACAGATGTCCCAATAGGTTCACATATGTCCCATTAGTTTCACAGATGTCCCCATAGTTTCACAGATGTCCCAATAATTTCACAGATGTACCAGTAGTTTAACAGATGTCCCAATAGTTTAACAGATGTCCCAAATAGTTTCACAGATGTCCCAGAAGTTTTACAGATATTCCAGTAGGTTAACAGATGTCCCCATAGTTTCACAGATGTCCCAATAGTTTCAAAGATGTCCCAGTAGTTTTACAGATGTCCCGGTAGTTTCACAGATGATCCCAGTAGTTTCACAGATGCCCCAATAGTTTCACATATGTCCCATTAGTTTCACAGATGTCCCCATAGTTTCACAGATGTCCCAGTAGTTTCACAGATCACCCAGTCGTTTCACAGATGCCCCAATAGTTTCACATATGTCCAATTAGTTTCACAGATGTCTCCATAGTTTCACAGATTTCCCAATAATTTCACAGATGTACCAGTAGTTTCACAGATGTCCCCATAGTTTCACAGATGTCCCAATAGTTTCACAGATGTCCCAATAGTTTCACAGATGTCCCAATAGGTTCACATATGTCCCAGTAGTTTCACAGATCACCCAGTAGTTTCACAGATGCCCCAATAGTTTCACATATGTCCCATTAGTTTCACAGATGTCCCCATAGTTTCACAGATTTCCCAATAATTTCACAGATGTACCAGTAGTTTCACAGATGTCCCAATAGTTTAACAGATGTCCCAAATAGTTTCACAGATGTCCCCATAGTTTCACAGATGTCCCAATAGTTTCACAGATGTCCCAATAGGTTCACATATGTCCCAGTAGTTTCACAGATGCCCCAATAGTTTCACATATGTCCCATTAGTTTCACAGATGTCCCCATAGTTTCACAGATGTCCCAATAATTTCACAGATGTACCAGTAGTTTCACAGATGTCCCAATAGTTTAACAGATGTCCCAAATAGTTTCACAGATGTCCCAGAAGTTTTAAAGATATTCCAGTAGGTTAACAGATGTCCCCATAGTTTCACAGATGTCCCAATAGTTTCAAAGATGTCCCAGTAGTTTTACAGATGTCCCGGTTGTTTCACAGATGATCCCAGTAGTTTCACAGATGCCCCAATAGTTTCACATATGTCCCATTAGTTTCACAGATGTCCCCATAGTTTCACAGATGTACCAGTAGTTTCACAGATGTCCCAATAGTTTAACAGATGTCCCAAATAGTTTCACAGATGTCCCAATAGTTTCACAGATGTCCCAGAAGTTTAACAGATGTCCCAGTAGTGTCACAGATCACCCAGTCGTTTCACAGATGCCCCAATAGTTTCACATATGTCCCATTAGTTTCACAGATGTCCCCATAGTTTCACAGATGTCCCAATAATTTAACAGATGTACCAGTAGTTTCACAGATGTCCCAATAGTTTAACAGATGTCCCAAATAGTTTCACAGATGTCCCAATAGTTTCACAGATGTCCCAGAAGTTTAACAGATGTCCCAGTAGTGTCACAGATCACCCAGTCGTTTCACAGATGCCCCAATAGTTTCACATATGTCCCATTAGTTTCACAGATGTCCCCATAGTTTCACAGATGTCCCAATAATTTAACAGATGTACCAGTAGTTTCACAGATGTCCCAATAGTTTAACAGATGTCCCAAATAGTTTGACAGATGTCCCAATAGTTTCACAGATGTCCCAGTAGTTTCACAGATCACCCAGTCGTTTCACAGATGCCCCAATAGTTTCACATATGTCCAATTAGTTTCACAGATGTCTCCATAGTTTCACAGATTTCCCAATAATTTCACAGATGTACCAGTAGTTTCACAGATGTCCCCATAGTTTCACAGATGTCCCAATAGTTTCACAGATGTCCCAATAGTTTCACAGATGTCCCAATAGGTTCACATATGTCCCAGTAGTTTCACAGATCACCCAGTAGTTTCACAGATGCCCCAATAGTTTCACATATGTCCCATTAGTTTCACAGATGTCCCCATAGTTTCACAGATTTCCCAATAATTTCACAGATGTACCAGTAGTTTCACAGATGTCCCAATAGTTTAACAGATGTCCCAAATAGTTTCACAGATGTCCCCATAGTTTCACAGATGTCCCAATAGTTTCACAGATGTCCCAATAGGTTCACATATGTCCCAGTAGTTTCACAGATGCCCCAATAGTTTCACATATGTCCCATTAGTTTCACAGATGTCCCCATAGTTTCACAGATGTCCCAATAATTTCACAGATGTACCAGTAGTTTCACAGATGTCCCAATAGTTTAACAGATGTCCCAAATAGTTTCACAGATGTCCCAGAAGTTTTAAAGATATTCCAGTAGGTTAACAGATGTCCCCATAGTTTCACAGATGTCCCAATAGTTTCAAAGATGTCCCAGTAGTTTTACAGATGTCCCGGTTGTTTCACAGATGATCCCAGTAGTTTCACAGATGCCCCAATAGTTTCACATATGTCCCATTAGTTTCACAGATGTCCCCATAGTTTCACAGATGTACCAGTAGTTTCACAGATGTCCCAATAGTTTAACAGATGTCCCAAATAGTTTCACAGATGTCCCAATAGTTTCACAGATGTCCCAGAAGTTTAACAGATGTCCCAGTAGTGTCACAGATCACCCAGTCGTTTCACAGATGCCCCAATAGTTTCACATATGTCCCATTAGTTTCACAGATGTCCCCATAGTTTCACAGATGTCCCAATAATTTAACAGATGTACCAGTAGTTTCACAGATGTCCCAATAGTTTAACAGATGTCCCAAATAGTTTCACAGATGTCCCAATAGTTTCACAGATGTCCCAGAAGTTTAACAGATGTCCCAGTAGTGTCACAGATCACCCAGTCGTTTCACAGATGCCCCAATAGTTTCACATATGTCCCATTAGTTTCACAGATGTCCCAGGAGTTTCACAGATGTCCCAATAGTTTCACAGATGTCCCAGAAGTTTTACAGATATTCCAGTAGGTTAACAGATGTCCCCATAGTTTCACAGATGTCCCAATAGTTTCAAAGATGTCCCAGTAGTTTTACAGATGTCCCGGTAGTTTCACAGATGATCCCAGTAGTTTCACAGATGCCCCAATAGTTTCACATATGTCCCATTAGTTGCACAGATGTCCCCATAGTTTCACAGATGTCCCAATAGTTTCACAGATGTCCCAATAGTTTCACAGATGTCCAAATAAGTTCACATATGTCCCAGTAGTGTCACAGATCACCCAGTCGTTTCACAGATGCCCCAATAGTTTCACATATGTCCCATTAGTTTCACAGATGTCCCCATAGTTTCACAGATGTCCCAATAATTTAACAGATGTACCAGTAGTTTCACAGATGTCCCAATAGTTTCACAGATGTCCCAGAAGTTTAACAGATGTCCCAGTAGTGTCACAGATCACCCAGTCGTTTCACAGATGCCCCAATAGTTTCACATATGTCCCATTAGTTTCACAGATGTCCCCATAGTTTCACAGATGTCCCAATAATTTAACAGATGTACTAGTAGTTTCACAGATGTCCCAATAGTTTAACAGATGTCCCAAATAGTTTGACAGATGTCCCAATAGTTTCACAGATGTCCCAGGAGTTTAACTGATGTCCCAATAGTTTAACAGATGTCCCAGTTGTTTCACAGATGTCTCAATAGTTTCACAGATGTCCCAATAGTTTCACAGATGTCCCAATAGTTTCACATATGTCCCAGTAGTTTTACAGATGTCCCAGTAGATTCACAGATGTCCCAATAGTTCAACAGATGTCCCAGTAGTTTAACAGATGTCCCAGTAGTTTCACAGATGTCCCAGTAGGTTAACAGATGTCCCAATAGTTTCACAGATGTCCCAGTAGTTTTACAGATATCCCAGTAGGTTAACAGATGTCCCCATAGTTTCACAGATGTACCAGTAGTTTCACAGATGTCCCAATAGTTTCACAGATGTCCCAATAGTTTCTCACATTTCCCAATAGTTTCACATATGTCCCAGTAGTTTTACAGATGCCCCAATAGTTTCACATATGTCCCATTAGTTTCACAGATGTCCCCATAGTTTCACAGATGTCCCAATAGTTTCACATATGTCCCATTAGTTTCACAGATGTCCCCATAGTTTCACAGATGTCCCAATAGTTTCACAGATGTCCCAATAGTTTCACAGATGTCCCAATAGGTTCACATATGTCCCAGTAGTTTCACAGATCACCCAGTAGTTTCACAGATGCCCCAATAGTTTCACATATGTCCCATTAGTTTCACAGATGTCCCCATAGTTTCACAGATTTGCCAATAATTTCACAGATGTACCAGTAGTTTCACAGATGTCCCAAATAGTTTCACAGATGTCCCAAATAGTTTCACAGATGTCCCCATAGTTTCACAGATGTCCCAATAGTTTAACAGATGTCCCAATAGGTTCACATATGTCCCATTAGTTTCACAGATGTCCCCATAGTTTCACAGATGTCCCAATAATTTCACAGATGTACCAGTAGTTTAACAGATGTCCCAATAGTTTAACAGATGTCCCAAATAGTTTCACAGATGTCCCAGAAGTTTTACAGATATTCCAGTAGGTTAACAGATGTCCCCATAGTTTCACAGATGTCCCAATAGTTTCAAAGATGTCCCAGTAGTTTTACAGATGTCCCGGTAGTTTCACAGATGATCCCAGTAGTTTCACAGATGCCCCAATAGTTTCACATATGTCCCATTAGTTTCACAGATGTCCCCATAGTTTCACAGATGTCCCAGTAGTTTCACAGATCACCCAGTCGTTTCACAGATGCCCCAATAGTTTCACATATGTCCAATTAGTTTCACAGATGTCTCCATAGTTTCACAGATTTCCCAATAATTTCACAGATGTACCAGTAGTTTCACAGATGTCCCCATAGTTTCACAGATGTCCCAATAGTTTCACAGATGTCCCAATAGTTTCACAGATGTCCCAATAGGTTCACATATGTCCCAGTAGTTTCACAGATCACCCAGTAGTTTCACAGATGCCCCAATAGTTTCACATATGTCCCATTAGTTTCACAGATGTCCCCATAGTTTCACAGATTTCCCAATAATTTCACAGATGTACCAGTAGTTTCACAGATGTCCCAATAGTTTAACAGATGTCCCAAATAGTTTCACAGATGTCCCCATAGTTTCACAGATGTCCCAATAGTTTCACAGATGTCCCAATAGGTTCACATATGTCCCAGTAGTTTCACAGATGCCCCAATAGTTTCACATATGTCCCATTAGTTTCACAGATGTCCCCATAGTTTCACAGATGTCCCAATAATTTCACAGATGTACCAGTAGTTTCACAGATGTCCCAATAGTTTAACAGATGTCCCAAATAGTTTCACAGATGTCCCAGAAGTTTTAAAGATATTCCAGTAGGTTAACAGATGTCCCCATAGTTTCACAGATGTCCCAATAGTTTCAAAGATGTCCCAGTAGTTTTACAGATGTCCCGGTTGTTTCACAGATGATCCCAGTAGTTTCACAGATGCCCCAATAGTTTCACATATGTCCCATTAGTTTCACAGATGTCCCCATAGTTTCACAGATGTACCAGTAGTTTCACAGATGTCCCAATAGTTTAACAGATGTCCCAAATAGTTTCACAGATGTCCCAATAGTTTCACAGATGTCCCAGAAGTTTAACAGATGTCCCAGTAGTGTCACAGATCACCCAGTCGTTTCACAGATGCCCCAATAGTTTCACATATGTCCCATTAGTTTCACAGATGTCCCCATAGTTTCACAGATGTCCCAATAATTTAACAGATGTACCAGTAGTTTCACAGATGTCCCAATAGTTTAACAGATGTCCCAAATAGTTTCACAGATGTCCCAATAGTTTCACAGATGTCCCAGAAGTTTAACAGATGTCCCAGTAGTGTCACAGATCACCCAGTCGTTTCACAGATGCCCCAATAGTTTCACATATGTCCCATTAGTTTCACAGATGTCCCCATAGTTTCACAGATGTCCCAATAATTTAACAGATGTACCAGTAGTTTCACAGATGTCCCAATAGTTTAACAGATGTCCCAAACAGTTTGACAGATGTCCCAATAGTTTCACAGATGTCCCAGGAGTTTAACAGATGTCCCAATAGTTTAACAGATGTCCCAGTTGTTTCATAGATGTCTCAATAGTTTCACAGATGTCCCAATAGTTTCACAGATGTCCCAATAGGTTCACATATGTCCCAGTAGTTTTTCAGATGTCCCAGTAGATTCACAGATGTCCCAATAGTTCAACAGATGCCCCAGTAGTTTCGCAGATGTCACAGTAGGTTAACAGATGTCCCCATAGTTTCACAGATGTCCCAATAGTTTCACAGATGTCCCAGTAGTTTTACAGATATCCCAGTAGGTTAACAGATGTCCCCATAGTTTCACAGATGTACCAGTAGTTTCACAGATGTCCCAATAGTTTCACAGATGTCCCAATCGTTTCACACATTTCCCAATAGTTTCACATATGTCCCAGTAGTTTTACAGATGTCCCAATAGTTTCACAGATGTCCCAATAATTTAAGAGATGTACCAGTAGTTTCACAGATGTCCCACTAGTTTAACAGATGTCCCAAATAGTTTCACAGATGTCCCAATAGTTTCACAGATGTCCCCATAGTTTCACAGATGTCCCAATAGTTTCACATATGTCCCATTAGTTTCACAGATGTCCCCATAGTTTCACAGATGTCCCAATAATTTAACAGATGTACCAGTAGTTTCACAGATGTCCCAATAGTTTAACAGATGTCCCAAATAGTTTCACAGATGTCCCAATAGTTTCACATGTCCCAGGAGTTTCACAGATGTCCCAGGAGTTTCACAGATGTCCCAATAGTTTCACAGATGTCCCAGAAGTTTTACAGATATTCCAGTAGGTTAACAGATGTCCCCATAGTTTCACAGATGTCCCAATAGTTTCAAAGATGTCCCAGTAGTTTTACAGATGTCCCGGTAGTTTCACAGATGATCCCAGTAGTTTCACAGATGCCCCAATAGTTTCACATATGTCCCATTAGTTGCACAGATGTCCCCATAGTTTCACAGATGTCCCAATAGTTTCACAGATGTCCCAATAATTTCACAGATGTCCAAATAAGTTCACATATGTCCCAGTAGTGTCACAGATCACCCAGTCGTTTCACAGATGCCCTAATAGTTTCACATATGTCCCATTAGTTTCACAGATGTCCCCATAGTTTCACAGATGTCCCAATAATTTAACAGATGTACCAGTAGTTTTACAGATGTCCCAATAGTTTCACAGATGTCCCAGAAGTTTAACAGATGTCCCAGTAGTGTCACAGATCACCCAGTCGTTTCACAGATGCCCCAATAGTTTCACATATGTCCCATTAGTTTCACAGATGTCCCCATAGTTTCACAGATGTCCCAATAATTTAACAGATGTACTAGTAGTTTCACAGATGTCCCAATAGTTTAACAGATGTCCCAAATAGTTTGACAGATGTCCCAATAGCTTCACAGATGTCCCAGGAGTTTAACTGATGTCCCAATAGTTTAACAGATGTCCCAGTTGTTTCACAGATGTCTCAATAGTTTCACAGATGTCCCAATAGTTTAACAGATGTCCCAATAGGTTCACATATGTCCCAGTAGTTTTACAGATGTCCCAGTAGGTTAACAGATGTCCCCATAGTTTCACAGATGTCCCAATAGTTTTACAGATATCCCAGTAGGTTAACAGATGTCCCCATAGTTTCACAGATGTACCAGTAGTTTCACAGATGTCCCAATAGTTTCACAGATGTCCAAATAAGTTCACATATGTCCCAGTAGTGTCACAGATCACCCAGTCGTTTCACAGATGCCCTAATAGTTTCACATATGTCCCATTAGTTTCACAGATGTCCCCATAGTTTCACAGATGTCCCAATAATTTAACAGATGTACCAGTAGTTTTACAGATGTCCCAATAGTTTCACAGATGTCCCAGAAGTTTAACAGATGTCCCAGTAGTGTCACAGATCACCCAGTCGTTTCACAGATGCCCCAATAGTTTCACATATGTCCCATTAGTTTCACAGATGTCCCCATAGTTTCACAGATGTCCCAATAATTTAACAGATGTACTAGTAGTTTCACAGATGTCCCAATAGTTTAACAGATGTCCCAAATAGTTTGACAGATGTCCCAATAGCTTCACAGATGTCCCAGGAGTTTAACTGATGTCCCAATAGTTTAACAGATGTCCCAGTTGTTTCACAGATGTCTCAATAGTTTCACAGATGTCCCAATAGTTTAACAGATGTCCCAATAGGTTCACATATGTCCCAGTAGTTTTACAGATGTCCCAGTAGGTTAACAGATGTCCCCATAGTTTCACAGATGTCCCAATAGTTTTACAGATATCCCAGTAGGTTAACAGATGTCCCCATAGTTTCACAGATGTACCAGTAGTTTCACAGATGTCCCAATAGTTTCACAGATGTCCCAATCGTTTCACACATTTCCCAATAGTTTCACATATGTCCCAGTAGTTTTACAGATGTCCCAATAGTTTCACAGATGTCCCAATAATTTAAGAGATGTACCAGTAGTTTCACAGATGTCCCACTAGTTTAACAGATGTCCCAAATAGTTTCACAGATGTCCCAATAGTTTCACAGATGTCCCCATAGTTTCACAGATGTCCCAATAGTTTCACATATGTCCCATTAGTTTCACAGATGTCCCCATAGTTTCACAGATGTCCCAATAATTTAACAGATGTACCAGTAGTTTCACAGATGTCCCAATAGTTTAACAGATGTCCCAAATAGTTTCACAGATGTCCCAATAGTTTCACATGTCCCAGGAGTTTCACAGATGTCCCAGGAGTTTCACAGATGTCCCAATAGTTTCACAGATGTCCCAGAAGTTTTACAGATATTCCAGTAGGTTAACAGATGTCCCCATAGTTTCACAGATGTCCCAATAGTTTCAAAGATGTCCCAGTAGTTTTACAGATGTCCCGGTAGTTTCACCGATGATCCCAGTAGTTTCACAGATGCCCCAATAGTTTCACATATGTCCCATTAGTTGCACAGATGTCCCCATAGTTTCACAGATGTCCCAATAGTTTCACAGATGTCCCAATAATTTCACAGATGTCCAAATAAGTTCACATATGTCCCAGTAGTGTCACAGATCACCCAGTCGTTTCACAGATGCCCCAATAGTTTCACATATGTCCCATTAGTTTCACAGATGTCCCCATAGTTTCACAGATGTCCCAATAATTTAACAGATGTACCAGTAGTTTTACAGATGTCCCAATAGTTTCACAGATGTCCCAGAAGTTTAACAGATGTCCCAGTAGTGTCACAGATCACCCAGTCGTTTCACAGATGCCCCAATAGTTTCACATAAGTCCCATTAGTTTCACAGATGTCCCCATAGTTTCACAGATGTCCCAATAATTTAACAGATGTACTAGTAGTTTCACAGATGTCCCAATAGTTTAACAGATGTCCCAAATAGTTTGACAGATGTCCCAATAGCTTCACAGATGTCCCAGGAGTTTAACTGATGTCCCAATAGTTTAACAGATGTCCCAGTTGTTTCACAGATGTCTCAATAGTTTCACAGATGTCCCAATAGTTTCACAGATGTCCCAATAGGTTCACATATGTCCCAGTAGTTTTACAGATGTCCCAGTAGATTCACAGATGTCCCAATAGTTCAACAGATGTCCCAGTAGTTTAACAGATGTCCCAGTAGTTTCACAGATGTCCCAGTAGGTTAACAGATGTCCCCATAGTTTCACAGATGTCCCAATAGTTTCACAGATGTCCCAGTAGTTTTACAGATATCCCAGTAGGTTAACAGATGTCCCCATAGTTTCACAGATGTACCAGTAGTTTCACAGATGTCCCAATAGTTTCACAGATGTCCCAATAGTTTCACACATTTCCCAATAGTTTCACAGATGTCCCAATAGGTTCACATATGTCCCAGTAGTATTACAGATGTCCCAGTAGTTTTACAGATGCCCCAATAGTTTCACATATGTCCTATTAGTTTCACAGATGTCCCCATAGTTTCACAGATGTCCCAATAGTTTCACATATGTCCCATTAGTTTCACAGATGTCCCCATAGTTTCACAGATGTCCCAATAGTTTCACAGATGTCCCAATAGTTTCACAGATGTCCCAATAGGTTCACATATGTCCCAGTAGTTTCACAGATCACCCAGTAGTTTCACAGATGCCCCAATAGTTTCACATATGTCCCATTAGTTTCACAGATGTCCCCATAGTTTCACAGATTTCCCAATAATTTCACAGATGTACCAGTAGTTTCACAGATGTCCCAATAGTTAACAGATGTCCCAAATAGTTTCACAGATGTCCCCATAGTTTCACAGATGTCCCAATAGTTTAACAGATGTCCCAATAGGTTCACATATGTCCCATTAGTTTCACAGATGTCCCCATAGTTTCATAGATGTCCCAATAATTTCACAGATGTACCAGTAGTTTCACAGATGTCCCAATAGTTTAACAGATGTCCCAAATAGTTTCACAGATGTCCCAGAAGTTTTACAGATATTCCAGTAGGTTAACAGATGTCCCCATAGTTTCACAGATGTCCCAATAGTTTCAAAGATGTCCCAGTAGTTTTACAGATGTCCCGGTAGTTTCACAGATGATCCCAGTAGTTTCACAGATGCCCCAATAGTTTCACATATGTCCCATTAGTTTCACAGATGTCCCCATAGTTTCACAGATGTCCTAGTAGTTTCACAGATCACCCAGTCGTTTCACAGATGCCCCAATAGTTTCACATATGTCCAATTAGTTTCACAGATGTCCCCATAGTTTCACAGATTTCCCAATAATTTCACAGATGTACCAGTAGTTTCACAGATGTCCCCATAGTTTCACAGATGTCCCAATAGTTTCACAGATGTCCCAATAGTTTCAAAGATGTCCCAATAGGTTCACATATGTCCCAGTAGTTTCACAGATCACCCAGTAGTTTCACAGATGTCCCAATAAGTTCACATATGTCCCAGTAGTGTCACAGATCAAACAGTCGTTTCACAGATGCCCCAATAGTTTCACATATGTCCCATTAGTTTCACAGATGTCCCCATAGTTTCACAGATGTCCCAATAATTTAACAGATGTACCAGTAGTTTCACAGATGTCCCAATAGTTTAACAGATGTCCCAAATAGTTTCACAGATGTCCCAATAGTTTCACATGTCCCAGGAGTTTCACAGATGTCCCAGGAGTTTCACAGATGTCCCAATAGTTTCACAGATGTCCCAGAAGTTTTACAGATATTCCAGTAGTTTAACAGATGTCCCCATAGTTTCACAGATGTCCCAATAGTTTCAAAGATGTCCCAGTAGTTTTACAGATGTCCCGGTAGTTTCACAGATGATCCCAGTAGTTTCACAGATGCCCCAATAGTTTCACATATGTCCCATTAGTTGCACAGATGTCCCCATAGTTTCACAGATGTCCCAATAGTTTCACAGATGTCCCAATAATTTCACAGATGTCCAAATAAGTTCACATATGTCCCAGTAGTGTCACAGATCACCCAGTCGTTTCACAGATGCCCCAATAGTTTCACATATGTCCCATTAGTTTCACAGATGTCCCCATAGTTTCACAGATGTCCCAATAATTTAACAGATGTACTAGTAGTTTCACAGATGTCCCAATAGTTTAACAGATGTCCCAAATAGTTTGACAGATGTCCCAATAGTTTCACAGATGTCCCAGGAGTTTAACTGATGTCCCAATAGTTAACAGATGTCCCAAATAGTTTCACAGATGTCCCCATAGTTTCACAGATGTCCCAATAGTTTAACAGATGTCCCAATAGGTTCACATATGTCCCATTAGTTTCACAGATGTCCCCATAGTTTCATAGATGTCCCAATAATTTCACAGATGTACCAGTAGTTTCACAGATGTCCCAATAGTTTAACAGATGTCCCAAATAGTTTCACAGATGTCCCAGAAGTTTTACAGATATTCCAGTAGGTTAACAGATGTCCCCATAGTTTCACAGATGTCCCAATAGTTTCAAAGATGTCCCAGTAGTTTTACAGATGTCCCGGTAGTTTCACAGATGATCCCAGTAGTTTCACAGATGCCCCAATAGTTTCACATATGTCCCATTAGTTTCACAGATGTCCCCATAGTTTCACAGATGTCCTAGTAGTTTCACAGATCACCCAGTCGTTTCACAGATGCCCCAATAGTTTCACATATGTCCAATTAGTTTCACAGATGTCCCCATAGTTTCACAGATTTCCCAATAATTTCACAGATGTACCAGTAGTTTCACAGATGTCCCCATAGTTTCACAGATGTCCCAATAGTTTCACAGATGTCCCAATAGTTTCAAAGATGTCCCAATAGGTTCACATATGTCCCAGTAGTTTCACAGATCACCCAGTAGTTTCACAGATGTCCCAATAAGTTCACATATGTCCCAGTAGTGTCACAGATCAAACAGTCGTTTCACAGATGCCCCAATAGTTTCACATATGTCCCATTAGTTTCACAGATGTCCCCATAGTTTCACAGATGTCCCAATAATTTAACAGATGTACCAGTAGTTTCACAGATGTCCCAATAGTTTAACAGATGTCCCAAATAGTTTCACAGATGTCCCAATAGTTTCACATGTCCCAGGAGTTTCACAGATGTCCCAGGAGTTTCACAGATGTCCCAATAGTTTCACAGATGTCCCAGAAGTTTTACAGATATTCCAGTAGTTTAACAGATGTCCCCATAGTTTCACAGATGTCCCAATAGTTTCAAAGATGTCCCAGTAGTTTTACAGATGTCCCGGTAGTTTCACAGATGATCCCAGTAGTTTCACAGATGCCCCAATAGTTTCACATATGTCCCATTAGTTGCACAGATGTCCCCATAGTTTCACAGATGTCCCAATAGTTTCACAGATGTCCCAATAATTTCACAGATGTCCAAATAAGTTCACATATGTCCCAGTAGTGTCACAGATCACCCAGTCGTTTCACAGATGCCCCAATAGTTTCACATATGTCCCATTAGTTTCACAGATGTCCCCATAGTTTCACAGATGTCCCAATAATTTAACAGATGTACTAGTAGTTTCACAGATGTCCCAATAGTTTAACAGATGTCCCAAATAGTTTGACAGATGTCCCAATAGTTTCACAGATGTCCCAGGAGTTTAACTGATGTCCCAATAGTTTAACAGATGTCCCAGTTGTTTCACAGATGTCTCAATAGTTTCACAGATGTCCCAATAGTTTCACAGATGTCCCAATAGGTTCACATATGTCCCAGTAGTTTTACAGATGTCCCAGTAGATTCACAGATGTCCCAATAGTTCAACAGATGTCCCAGTAGTTTAACAGATGTCCCAGTAGTTTCACAGATGTCCCAGTAGGTTAACAGATGTCCCCATAGTTTCACAGATGTCCCAATAGTTTCACAGATGTCCCAGTAGTTTTACAGATATCCCAGTAGGTTAACAGATGTCCCCATAGTTTCACAGATGTACCAGTAGTTTCACAGATGTCCCAATAGTTTCACAGATGTCCCAATAGTTTCACACATTTCCCAATAGTTTCACATATGTCACAGTAGTTTTACAGATGCCCCAATAGTTTCACATATGTCCCATTAGTTTCACAGATGTCCCCATAGTTTCACAGATGTCCCAATAGTTTCACATATGTCCCAGTAGTTTCACAGATGTCCCCATAGTTTCACAGATGTCCCAATAGTTTCACAGATGTCCCAATAGTTTCACAGATGTCCCAATAGGTTCACATATGTCCCAGTAGTTTCACAGATCACCCAGTAGTTTCACAGATGCCCCAATAGTTTCACATATGTCCCATTAGTTTCACAGATGTCCCCATAGTTTCACAGATTTCCCAATAATTTCACAGATGTACCAGTAGTTTCACAGATGTCCCAATAGTTAACAGATGTTCCAAATAGTTTCACAGATGTCCCCATAGTTTCACAGATGTCCCAATAGTTTAACAGATTTCCCAATAGGTTCACATATGTCCCAATAGTTTCACAGATGTCCCATAGTTTCACAGATGTCCCAATAATTTCACAGATGTACCAGTAGTTTCACAGATGTCCCAATAGTTTAACAGATGTCCCAAATAGTTTCACAGATGTCCCAGAAGTTTTACAGATATTCCAGTAGGTTAACAGATGTCCCCATAGTTTCACAGATGTCCCAATAGTTTCAAAGATGTCCCAGTAGTTTTACAGATGTCCCGGTAGTTTCACAGATGATCCCAGTAGTTTCACAGATGCCCCAATAGTTTCACATATGTCCCATTAGTTTCACAGATGTCCCCATAGTTTCACAGATGTACCAGTAGTTTCACAGATGTCCCAATAGTTTAACAGATGTCCCAAATAGTTTCACAGATGTCCCAATAGTTTCACAGATGTACCAGAAGTTTAACAGATGTCCCAGTAGTGTCACAGATCACCCAGTCGTTTCACAGATGCCCCAATAGTTTCACATATGTCCCATTAGTTTCACAGATGTCCCAGTTGTTTCACAGATGTCCCAATAATTTAACAGATGTACCAGTAGTTTCACAGATGTCCCAATAGTTTAACAGATGTCCCAAATAGGTTGACAGATGTCCCAATAGTTTCACAGATGTCCCAGGAGTTTAACAGATGTCCCAATAGTTTAACAGATGTCCCAGTTGTTTCACAGATGTCTCAATAGTTTCACAGATGTCCCAATAGTTTCACAGATGTCCCAGTAGTTTTACAGATATCCCAGTAGGTTAACAGATGTCCCCATAGTTTCACAGATGTACCAGTAGTTTCACAGATGTCCCAATAGTTTCACAGATGTCCCAATAGTTTCACACATTTCCCAATAGTTTCACATATGTCCCAGTAGTTTTACAGATGTCCCAATAGTTTCACAGATGTCCCAATAATTTAACAGATGTACCAGTAGTTTCACAGATGTCCCAGTAGTTTAACAGATGTCCCAAATAGTTTCACAGATGTCCCAGAAGTTTTACAGATATTCCAGTAGGTTAACAGATGTCCCCATAGTTTCGCAGATGTCCCAATAGTTTCAAAGATGTCCCAGTAGTTTTACAGATGTCCCGGTTGTTTCACAGATGATCCCAGTAGTTTCACAGATGCCCCAATAGTTTCACATATGTCCCAATAGTTTCACAGATGTCCCCATAGTTTCACAGATGTACCAGTAGTTTCACAGATGTCCCAATAGTTTAACAGATGTCCCAAATAGTTTCACAGATGTCCCAATAGTTTCACAGATGTCCCAGAAGTTTAACAGATGTCCCAGTAGTGTCACAGATCACCCAGTCGTTTCACAGATGCCCCAATAGTTTCACATATGTCCCATTAGTTTCACAGATGTCCCCATAGTTTCACAGATGTCCCAATAATTTAACAGATGTACCAGTAGTTTCACAGATGTCCCAATAGTTTAACAGATTTCCCAAATAGGTTGACAGATGTCCCAATAGTTTCACAGATGTCCCAGGAGTTTAACAGATGTGCCAATAGTTTAACAGATGTCCCAGTTGTTTCACAGATGTCTCAATAGTTTCACAGATGTCCCAATAGTTTCACAGATGTCCCAATAGGTTCACATATGTCCCAGTAGTTTTACAGATGTCCCAGTAGATTCACAGATGTCCCAATAGTTCAACAGATGTCCCAGTAGTTTCACAGATGTCCCAGTAGGTTAACAGATGTCCCCATAGTTTCACAGATGTCCCAATAGTTTCACAGATGTCCCAGTAGTTTTACAGATATCCCAGTAGGTTAACAGATGTCCCCATAGTTTCACAGATGTACCAGTAGTTTCACAGATGTCCCAATAGTTTCACAGATGTCCCAATAGTTTCACACATTTCCCAATAGTTTCACATATGTCCCAGTAGTTTTACAGATGTCCCAATAGTTTCACAGATGTCCCAATAATTTCACAGATGTACCAGTAGTTTCACAGATGTCCCAATAGTTTAACAGATGTCCCAAATAGGTTGACAGATGTCCCAATAGTTTCACAGATGTCCCAGGAGTTTAACAGATGTCCCAATAGTTTCACATATGTCCCATTAGTTTCACAGATGTCCCCATAGTTTCACAGATGTCCCAATAATTTAACAGATGTACCAGTAGTTTCACAGATGTCCCAATAGTTTAACAGATGTCCCAAATAGTTTCACAGATGTCCCAATAGTTTCACATGTCCCAGGAGTTTCACAGATGTCCCAGGAGTTTCACAGATGTCCCAATAGTTTCACAGATGTCCCAGAAGTTTTACAGATATTCCAGTAGGTTAACAGATGTCCCCATAGTTTCACAGATGTCCCAATAGTTTCAAAGATGTCCCAGTAGTTTTACAGATGTCCCGGTAGTTTCACAGATGATCCCAGTAGTTTCACAGATGCCCCAATAGTTTCACATATGTCCCATTAGTTGCACAGATGTCCCCATAGTTTCACAGATGTCCCAATAGTTTCACAGATGTCCCAATAATTTCACAGATGTCCAAATAAGTTCACATATGTCCCAGTAGTGTCACAGATCACCCAGTCGTTTCACAGATGCCCCAATAGTTTCACATATGTCCCATTAGTTTCACAGATGTCCCCATAGTTTCACAGATGTCCCAATAATTTAACAGATGTACCAGTAGTTTTACAGATGTCCCAATAGTTTCACAGATGTCCCAGAAGTTTAACAGATGTCCCAGTAGTGTCACAGATCACCCAGTCGTTTCACAGATGCCCCAATAGTTTCACATAAGTCCCATTAGTTTCACAGATGTCCCCATAGTTTCACAGATGTCCCAATAATTTAACAGATGTACTAGTAGTTTCACAGATGTCCCAATAGTTTAACAGATGTCCCAAATAGTTTGACAGATGTCCCAATAGCTTCACAGATGTCCCAGGAGTTTAACTGATGTCCCAATAGTTTAACAGATGTCCCAGTTGTTTCACAGATGTCTCAATAGTTTCACAGATGTCCCAATAGTTTCACAGATGTCCCAATAGGTTCACATATGTCCCAGTAGTTTTACAGATGTCCCAGTAGATTCACAGATGTCCCAATAGTTCAACAGATGTCCCAGTAGTTTAACAGATGTCCCAGTAGTTTCACAGATGTCCCAGTAGGTTAACAGATGTCCCCATAGTTTCACAGATGTCCCAATAGTTTCACAGATGTCCCAGTAGTTTTACAGATATCCCAGTAGGTTAACAGATGTCCCCATAGTTTCACAGATGTACCAGTAGTTTCACAGATGTCCCAATAGTTTCACAGATGTCCCAATAGTTTCACACATTTCCCAATAGTTTCACAGATGTCCCAATAGGTTCACATATGTCCCAGTAGTATTACAGATGTCCCAGTAGTTTTACAGATGCCCCAATAGTTTCACATATGTCCTATTAGTTTCACAGATGTCCCCATAGTTTCACAGATGTCCCAATAGTTTCACATATGTCCCATTAGTTTCACAGATGTCCCCATAGTTTCACAGATGTCCCAATAGTTTCACAGATGTCCCAATAGTTTCACAGATGTCCCAATAGGTTCACATATGTCCCAGTAGTTTCACAGATCACCCAGTAGTTTCACAGATGCCCCAATAGTTTCACATATGTCCCATTAGTTTCACAGATGTCCCCATAGTTTCACAGATTTCCCAATAATTTCACAGATGTACCAGTAGTTTCACAGATGTCCCAATAGTTAACAGATGTCCCAAATAGTTTCACAGATGTCCCCATAGTTTCACAGATGTCCCAATAGTTTAACAGATGTCCCAATAGGTTCACATATGTCCCATTAGTTTCACAGATGTCCCCATAGTTTCATAGATGTCCCAATAATTTCACAGATGTACCAGTAGTTTCACAGATGTCCCAATAGTTTAACAGATGTCCCAAATAGTTTCACAGATGTCCCAGAAGTTTTACAGATATTCCAGTAGGTTAACAGATGTCCCCATAGTTTCACAGATGTCCCAATAGTTTCAAAGATGTCCCAGTAGTTTTACAGATGTCCCGGTAGTTTCACAGATGATCCCAGTAGTTTCACAGATGCCCCAATAGTTTCACATATGTCCCATTAGTTTCACAGATGTCCCCATAGTTTCACAGATGTCCTAGTAGTTTCACAGATCACCCAGTCGTTTCACAGATGCCCCAATAGTTTCACATATGTCCAATTAGTTTCACAGATGTCCCCATAGTTTCACAGATTTCCCAATAATTTCACAGATGTACCAGTAGTTTCACAGATGTCCCCATAGTTTCACAGATGTCCCAATAGTTTCACAGATGTCCCAATAGTTTCAAAGATGTCCCAATAGGTTCACATATGTCCCAGTAGTTTCACAGATCACCCAGTAGTTTCACAGATGTCCCAATAAGTTCACATATGTCCCAGTAGTGTCACAGATCAAACAGTCGTTTCACAGATGCCCCAATAGTTTCACATATGTCCCATTAGTTTCACAGATGTCCCCATAGTTTCACAGATGTCCCAATAATTTAACAGATGTACCAGTAGTTTCACAGATGTCCCAATAGTTTAACAGATGTCCCAAATAGTTTCACAGATGTCCCAATAGTTTCACATGTCCCAGGAGTTTCACAGATGTCCCAGGAGTTTCACAGATGTCCCAATAGTTTCACAGATGTCCCAGAAGTTTTACAGATATTCCAGTAGTTTAACAGATGTCCCCATAGTTTCACAGATGTCCCAATAGTTTCAAAGATGTCCCAGTAGTTTTACAGATGTCCCGGTAGTTTCACAGATGATCCCAGTAGTTTCACAGATGCCCCAATAGTTTCACATATGTCCCATTAGTTGCACAGATGTCCCCATAGTTTCACAGATGTCCCAATAGTTTCACAGATGTCCCAATAATTTCACAGATGTCCAAATAAGTTCACATATGTCCCAGTAGTGTCACAGATCACCCAGTCGTTTCACAGATGCCCCAATAGTTTCACATATGTCCCATTAGTTTCACAGATGTCCCCATAGTTTCACAGATGTCCCAATAATTTAACAGATGTACCAGTAGTTTTACAGATGTCCCAATAGTTTCACAGATGTCCCAGAAGTTTAACAGATGTCCCAGTAGTGTCACAGATCACCCAGTCGTTTCACAGATGCCCCAATAGTTTCACATAAGTCCCATTAGTTTCACAGATGTCCCCATAGTTTCACAGATGTCCCAATAATTTAACAGATGTACTAGTAGTTTCACAGATGTCCCAATAGTTTAACAGATGTCCCAAATAGTTTGACAGATGTCCCAATAGCTTCACAGATGTCCCAGGAGTTTAACTGATGTCCCAATAGTTTAACAGATGTCCCAGTTGTTTCACAGATGTCTCAATAGTTTCACAGATGTCCCAATAGTTTCACAGATGTCCCAATAGGTTCACATATGTCCCAGTAGTTTTACAGATGTCCCAGTAGATTCACAGATGTCCCAATAGTTCAACAGATGTCCCAGTAGTTTAACAGATGTCCCAGTAGTTTCACAGATGTCCCAGTAGGTTAACAGATGTCCCCATAGTTTCACAGATGTCCCAATAGTTTCACAGATGTCCCAGTAGTTTTACAGATATCCCAGTAGGTTAACAGATGTCCCCATAGTTTCACAGATGTACCAGTAGTTTCACAGATGTCCCAATAGTTTCACAGATGTCCCAATAGTTTCACACATTTCCCAATAGTTTCACAGATGTCCCAATAGGTTCACATATGTCCCAGTAGTATTACAGATGTCCCAGTAGTTTTACAGATGCCCCAATAGTTTCACATATGTCCTATTAGTTTCACAGATGTCCCCATAGTTTCACAGATGTCCCAATAGTTTCACATATGTCCCATTAGTTTCACAGATGTCCCCATAGTTTCACAGATGTCCCAATAGTTTCACAGATGTCCCAATAGTTTCACAGATGTCCCAATAGGTTCACATATGTCCCAGTAGTTTCACAGATCACCCAGTAGTTTCACAGATGCCCCAATAGTTTCACATATGTCCCATTAGTTTCACAGATGTCCCCATAGTTTCACAGATTTCCCAATAATTTCACAGATGTACCAGTAGTTTCACAGATGTCCCAATAGTTAACAGATGTCCCAAATAGTTTCACAGATGTCCCCATAGTTTCACAGATGTCCCAATAGTTTAACAGATGTCCCAATAGGTTCACATATGTCCCATTAGTTTCACAGATGTCCCCATAGTTTCATAGATGTCCCAATAATTTCACAGATGTACCAGTAGTTTCACAGATGTCCCAATAGTTTAACAGATGTCCCAAATAGTTTCACAGATGTCCCAGAAGTTTTACAGATATTCCAGTAGGTTAACAGATGTCCCCATAGTTTCACAGATGTCCCAATAGTTTCAAAGATGTCCCAGTAGTTTTACAGATGTCCCGGTAGTTTCACAGATGATCCCAGTAGTTTCACAGATGCCCCAATAGTTTCACATATGTCCCATTAGTTTCACAGATGTCCCCATAGTTTCACAGATGTCCTAGTAGTTTCACAGATCACCCAGTCGTTTCACAGATGCCCCAATAGTTTCACATATGTCCAATTAGTTTCACAGATGTCCCCATAGTTTCACAGATTTCCCAATAATTTCACAGATGTACCAGTAGTTTCACAGATGTCCCCATAGTTTCACAGATGTCCCAATAGTTTCACAGATGTCCCAATAGTTTCAAAGATGTCCCAATAGGTTCACATATGTCCCAGTAGTTTCACAGATCACCCAGTAGTTTCACAGATGTCCCAATAAGTTCACATATGTCCCAGTAGTGTCACAGATCAAACAGTCGTTTCACAGATGCCCCAATAGTTTCACATATGTCCCATTAGTTTCACAGATGTCCCCATAGTTTCACAGATGTCCCAATAATTTAACAGATGTACCAGTAGTTTCACAGATGTCCCAATAGTTTAACAGATGTCCCAAATAGTTTCACAGATGTCCCAATAGTTTCACATGTCCCAGGAGTTTCACAGATGTCCCAGGAGTTTCACAGATGTCCCAATAGTTTCACAGATGTCCCAGAAGTTTTACAGATATTCCAGTAGTTTAACAGATGTCCCCATAGTTTCACAGATGTCCCAATAGTTTCAAAGATGTCCCAGTAGTTTTACAGATGTCCCGGTAGTTTCACAGATGATCCCAGTAGTTTCACAGATGCCCCAATAGTTTCACATATGTCCCATTAGTTGCACAGATGTCCCCATAGTTTCACAGATGTCCCAATAGTTTCACAGATGTCCCAATAATTTCACAGATGTCCAAATAAGTTCACATATGTCCCAGTAGTGTCACAGATCACCCAGTCGTTTCACAGATGCCCCAATAGTTTCACATATGTCCCATTAGTTTCACAGATGTCCCCATAGTTTCACAGATGTCCCAATAATTTAACAGATGTACCAGTAGTTTCACAGATGTCCCAATAGTTTCACAGATGTCCCAGAAGTTTAACAGATGTCCCAGTAGTGTCACAGATCACCCAGTCGTTTCACAGATGCCCCAATAGTTTCACATATGTCCCATTAGTTTCACAGATGTCCCCATAGTTTCACAGATGTCCCAATAATTTAACAGATGTACTAGTAGTTTCACAGATGTCCCAATAGTTTAACAGATGTCCCAAATAGTTTGACAGATGTCCCAATAGTTTCACAGATGTCCCAGGAGTTTAACTGATGTCCCAATAGTTTAACAGATGTCCCAGTTGTTTCACAGATGTCTCAATAGTTTCACAGATGTCCCAATAGTTTCACAGATGTCCCAATAGGTTCACATATGTCCCAGTAGTTTTACAGATGTCCCAGTAGATTCACAGATGTCCCAATAGTTCAACAGATGTCCCAGTAGTTTAACAGATGTCCCAGTAGTTTCACAGATGTCCCAGTAGGTTAACAGATGTCCCCATAGTTTCACAGATGTCCCAATAGTTTCACAGATGTCCCAGTAGTTTTACAGATATCCCAGTAGGTTAACAGATGTCCCCATAGTTTCACAGATGTACCAGTAGTTTCACAGATGTCCCAATAGTTTCACAGATGTCCCAATAGTTTCACACATTTCCCAATAGTTTCACATATGTCACAGTAGTTTTACAGATGCCCCAATAGTTTCACATATGTCCCATTAGTTTCACAGATGTCCCCATAGTTTCACAGATGTCCCAATAGTTTCACATATGTCCCAGTAGTTTCACAGATGTCCCCATAGTTTCACAGATGTCCCAATAGTTTCACAGATGTCCCAATAGTTTCACAGATGTCCCAATAGGTTCACATATGTCCCAGTAGTTTCACAGATCACCCAGTAGTTTCACAGATGCCCCAATAGTTTCACATATGTCCCATTAGTTTCACAGATGTCCCCATAGTTTCACAGATTTCCCAATAATTTCACAGATGTACCAGTAGTTTCACAGATGTCCCAATAGTTAACAGATGTTCCAAATAGTTTCACAGATGTCCCCATAGTTTCACAGATGTCCCAATAGTTTAACAGATTTCCCAATAGGTTCACATATGTCCCATTAGTTTCACAGATGTCCCATAGTTTCACAGATGTCCCAATAATTTCACAGATGTACCAGTAGTTTCACAGATGTCCCAATAGTTTAACAGATGTCCCAAATAGTTTCACAGATGTCCCAGAAGTTTTACAGATATTCCAGTAGGTTAACAGATGTCCCCATAGTTTCACAGATGTCCCAATAGTTTCAAAGATGTCCCAGTAGTTTTACAGATGTCCCGGTAGTTTCACAGATGATCCCAGTAGTTTCACAGATGCCCCAATAGTTTCACATATGTCCCATTAGTTTCACAGATGTCCCCATAGTTTCACAGATGTACCAGTAGTTTCACAGATGTCCCAATAGTTTAACAGATGTCCCAAATAGTTTCACAGATGTCCCAATAGTTTCACAGATGTACCAGAAGTTTAACAGATGTCCCAGTAGTGTCACAGATCACCCAGTCGTTTCACAGATGCCCCAATAGTTTCACATATGTCCCATTAGTTTCACAGATGTCCCAGTTGTTTCACAGATGTCCCAATAATTTAACAGATGTACCAGTAGTTTCACAGATGTCCCAATAGTTTAACAGATGTCCCAAATAGGTTGACAGATGTCCCAATAGTTTCACAGATGTCCCAGGAGTTTAACAGATGTCCCAATAGTTTAACAGATGTCCCAGTTGTTTCACAGATGTCTCAATAGTTTCACAGATGTCCCAATAGTTTCACAGATGTCCCAGTAGTTTTACAGATATCCCAGTAGGTTAACAGATGTCCCCATAGTTTCACAGATGTACCAGTAGTTTCACAGATGTCCCAATAGTTTCACAGATGTCCCAATAGTTTCACACATTTCCCAATAGTTTCACATATGTCCCAGTAGTTTTACAGATGTCCCAATAGTTTCACAGATGTCCCAATAATTTAACAGATGTACCAGTAGTTTCACAGATGTCCCAGTAGTTTAACAGATGTCCCAAATAGTTTCACAGATGTCCCAGAAGTTTTACAGATATTCCAGTAGGTTAACAGATGTCCCCATAGTTTCACAGATGTCCCAATAGTTTCAAAGATGTCCCAGTAGTTTTACAGATGTCCCGGTTGTTTCACAGATGATCCCAGTAGTTTCACAGATGCCCCAAAAGTTTCACATATGTCCCAATAGTTTCACAGATGTCCCCATAGTTTCACAGATGTACCAGTAGTTTCACAGATGTCCCAATAGTTTAACAGATGTCCCAAATAGTTTCACAGATGTCCCAATAGTTTCACAGATGTCCCAGAAGTTTAACAGATGTCCCAGTAGTGTCACAGAACACCCAGTCGTTTCACAGATGCCCCAATAGTTTCACATATGTCCCATTAGTTTCACAGATGTCCCCATAGTTTCACAGATGTCCCAATAATTTAACAGATGTACCAGCAGTTTCACAGATGTCCCAATAGTTTAACAGATTTCCCAAATAGGTTGACAGATGTCCCAATAGTTTCACAGATGTCCCAGGAGTTTAACAGATGTGCCAATAGTTTAACAGATGTCCCAGTTGTTTCACAGATGTCTCAATAGTTTCACAGATGTCCCAATAGTTTCACAGATGTCCCAATAGGTTCACATATGTCCCAGTAGTTTTACAGATGTCCCAGTAGATTCACAGATGTCCCAATAGTTCAACAGATGTCCCAGTAGTTTCCCAGATGTCCCAGTAGGTTAACAGATGTCCCCATAGTTTCACAGATGTCCCAATAGTTTCACAGATGTCCCAGTAGTTTTACAGATATCCCAGTAGGTTAACAGATGTCCCCATAGTTTCACAGATGTACCAGTAGTTTCACAGATGTCCCAATAGTTTCACAGATGTCCCAATAGTTTCACACATTTCCCAATAGTTTCACATATGTCCCAGTAGTTTTACAGATGTCCCAATAGTTTCACAGATGTCCCAATAATTTCACAGATGTACCAGTAGTTTCACAGATGTCCCAATAGTTTAACAGATGTCCCAAATAGGTTGACAGATGTCCCAATAGTTTCACAGATGTCCCAGGAGTTTAACAGATGTCCCAATAGTTTAACAGATGTCCCAGTTGTTTCACAGATGTCTCAATAGTTTCACAGATGTCCCAATAGTTTCACAGATGTCCCAGTAGTTTTACAGATATCCCAGTAGGTTAACAGATGTCCCCATAGTTTCACAGATGTACCAGTAATTTCACAGATGTCCCAATAGTTTCACAGATGTCCCAATAGTTTCACACATTTCCCAATAGTTTCACATATGTCCCAGTAGTTTTACAGATGTCCCAATAGTTTCACAGATGTCCCAATAATTTAACAGATGTACCAGTAGTTTCACAGATGTCCCAATAGTTTAACAGATGTCCCAAATAGTTTCACAGATGTCCCAGAAGTTTTACAGATATTCCAGTAGGTTAACAGATGTCCCCATAGTTTCACAGATGTCCCAATAGTTTCAAAGATGTCCCAGTAGTTTTACAGATGTCCCGGTTGTTTCACAGATGATCCCAGTAGTTTCACAGATGCCCCAATAGTTTCACATATGTCCCATTAGTTTCACAGATGTCCCCATAGTTTCACAGATGTACCAGTAGTTTCACAGATGTCCCAATAGTTTAACAGATGTCCCAAATAGTTTCACAGATGTCCCAATAGTTTCACAGATGTCCCAGAAGTTTAACAGATGTCCCAGTAGTGTCACAGATCACCCAGTCGTTTCACAGATGCCCCAATAGTTTAACATATGTCCCATTAGTTTCACAGATGTCCCCATAGTTTCAAAGATGTCCCAATAATTTAACAGATGTACCAGTAGTTTCACAGATGTCCCAATAGTTTAACAGATGTCCCAAATAGGTTGACAGATGTCCCAATAGTTTCACAGATGTCCCAGGAGTTTAACAGATGTCCCAATAGTTTAACAGATGTCCCAGTTGTTTCACAGATGTCTCAATAGTTTCACAGATGTCCCAATAGTTTCACAGATGTCCCAGTAGTTTTACAGATATCCCAGTAGGTTAACAGATGTCCCCATAGTTTCACAGATGTACCAGTAGTTTCACAGATGTCCCAATAGTTTCACAGATGTCCCAATAGTTTCACACATTTCCCAATAGTTTCACATATGTCCCAGTAGTTTTACAGATGTCCCAATAGTTTCACAGATGTCCCAATAATTTAACAGATGTACCAGTAGTTTCACAGATGTCCCAGTAGTTTAACAGATGTGCCAAATAGTTTCACAGATGTCCCAGAAGTTTTACAGATATTCCAGTAGGTTAACAGATGTCCCCATAGTTTCACAGATGTCCCAATAGTTTCAAAGATGTCCCAGTAGTTTTACAGATGTCCCGGTTGTTTCACAGATGATCCCAGTAGTTTCACAGATGCCCCAATAGTTTCACATATGTCCCATTAGTTTCACAGATGTCCCCATAGTTTCACAGATGTACCAGTAGTTTCACAGATGTCCCAATAGTTTAACAGATGTCCCAAATAGTTTCACAGATGTCCCAATAGTTTCACAGATGTCCCAGAAGTTTAACAGATGTCCCAGTAGTGTCACAGATCACCCAGTCGTTTCACAGATGCCCCAATAGTTTCACATATGTCCCATTAGTTTCACAGATGTCCCCATAGTTTCACAGATGTCCCAATAATTTAACAGATGTACCAGTAGTTTCACAGATGTCCCAATAGTTTAACAGATGTCCCAAATATGTTGACAGATGTCCCAATAGTTTCACAGATGTCCCAGGAGTTTAACAGATGTCCCAATAGTTTAACAGATGTCCCAGTTGTTTCACAGATGTCTCAATAGTTTCACAGATGTCCCAATAGTTTCACAGATGTCCCAGTAGTTCTACAGATATCCCAGTAGGTTAACAGATGTCCCCATAGTTTCACAGATGTACCAGTAGTTTCACAGATGTCCCAATAGTTTCACACATTTCCCAATAGTTTCACATATGTCCCAGTAGTTTTACAGATGTCCCAATAGTTTCACAGATGTCCCAATAATTTAACAGATGTCCCAATAATTTAACAGATGTACCAGTAGTTTCACAGATGTCCCAATAGTTTAACAGATGTCCCAGAAGTTTTACAGATGTCCCAGAAGTTTTACAGATATTCCAGTAGGTTAACAGATGTCCCAATAGTTTCAAAGATGTCCCAGTAGTTTTACAGATGTCCCGGTTGTTTCACAGATGATCCCAGTAGTTTCACAGATGCCCCAATAGTTTCACATATGTCCCATTAGTTTCACAGATGTCCCCATAGTTTCACAGATGTACCAGTAGTTTCACAGATGTCCCAATAGTTTAACAGATGTCCCAAATAGTTTCACAGATGTCCCAATAGTTTCACAGATGTCCCAGAAGTTTAACAGATGTCCCAGTAGTGTCACAGATCACCCAGTCGTTTCACAGATGCCCCAATAGTTTCACATATGTCCCATTAGTTTCACAGATGTCCCCATAGTTTCACAGATGTCCCAATAATTTAACAGATGTACCAGTAGTTTCACAGATGTCCCAATAGTTTAACAGATGTCCCAAATAGGTTGACAGATGTCCCAATAGTTTCACAGATGTCCCAGGAGTTTAACAGATGTCCCAATAGTTTAACAGATGTCCCAGTTGTTTCACAGATGTCTCAATAGTTTCACAGATGTCCCAATAGTTTCACAGATGTCCCAGTAGTTCTACAGATATCCCAGTAGGTTAACAGATGTCCCCATAGTTTCACAGATGTACCAGTAGTTTCACAGATGTCCCAATAGTTTCACAGATGTCCCAATAGTTTCACACATTTCCCAATAGTTTCACATATGTCCCAGTAGTTTTACAGATGTCCCAATAGTTTCACAGATGTCCCAATAATTTAACAGATGTACCAGTAGTTTCACAGATGTCCCAATAGTTTAACAGATATCCCAAATAGTTTCACAGATGTCCCAGAAGTTTTACAGATATTCCAGTAGGTTAACAGATGTCCCCATAGTTTCACAGATGTCCCAATAGTTTCAAACACAGAAATATTTCCTCTTCACATGCGATTTTCCTCAAATAATTTAAGGCAGCTCATGATGTGACAGTGGAGGCTGCTTTGTAAAGGTGAACTATGTCCCTGTTTCCTTTGGATTTCCACGTGCATCTGAAATCTTATTGAAATGCACATGTAAATGTTTTGGATACGCCACTTTTATATTTATTGTGAAATAAAATCTGAACATTGTAAATAGTTGATGGGTGCATTGTAATTGTGTGAAGTCATAATTGCCATTCATCCTCCCATTAACCACAACATCTGGTATGGAGGCAATCCATCCCATGTTCCTGTCCAGTGAGCTCCCTCCACTCCATAAATATCTTTGTTGTGTTGTCTATATGCACGGTTTGCAGAGTGCACTCAGACTGACATAAGTGCCGTTGCGATATCACCACGACCGAGGGGCAACTAGCGTGCAATGCTCTGTTTGATAGATATGTTTCAGCAGTTAAGGGTGAAAAGTTAGACAAGCGGGATTTGATTGCTGAAAAAAAAATCTTCGGGTTGGCCATCGCAAACGATGATGACTGCCGAGAAGAGCTGCTCGTAGCATTTTCCTGCACACTGGTGGGAAGAGCCCAGCAACTTGAGCGGAAGCATCGATCGCACTGTCGGCAAGAGTTGCTCGTCTGCTGAATGGGACTTGTGTTGTGCCGTTACTGGTGTTGATGCCGATGGGCTCTTTCACGTTTTTCTTTAATCCGCTTGGCTGAGTCGGCTATGGAACTTCTCCACTGCTTACAGCTGCTCTCAAAGTAAACATCTAGAAAAAATATCTACGGACAAAAATAATGCTTACCCAATGTTACTGATAATCTTGGACCAATATCTTTAAATGGTAACTGTTTGAGGCCAAACCAGTGTGATGAGACCCATGGAGATGACACTTCTCCGTTGTACCTACTGCAAACAGGGTACGCAGCAGCATTGGTGCCTGATTAGATTTCTTGAAGTGGAATCTGATCATTTGCTGTAACTGCTGCAATGGAACAATCTTTGCGGTGGCGGAATGTTATGACACGTCTGTTATTCATAGCCATGCACTTAGTGTCCTGCCTCGCACAAGCATACAATGTCACCGACCATCCAAAATTATGGATGGTCGGTGAATCTTACAAGTTAGTGAGTTTTTTTTCGTACATACGTCAGGAAGCAGCTGGTTGTGTATGGAGCTGGTTAAGCATGGGGCTGGTTATGCATGGGGCTGGTTATGCATGGGGCTGGTTATGCATGGGGCTGCTTATGCATGGGGCTGCTTATGCATGGGGCTGGTTATGCATGGGGCTGGTTATGCATGGGGCTGGTTATGCATGGGGCTGGTTATGCATGGGGCTGGTTAAGCAGGTGTGAATTATCGTGTGTGGGAGGGAGGGGAGTCAGCCTAATTTCCAGTTTAGTCAAGTAAACTCAGGGTCTCTGGAGTGGCATTCATGAGGGGGCCCCAGATATGGGACAACTCCCCTTCCCTATTCCTCAGTTTAAGACTCAAGTGTTCTAAAGCTACTACACCATTGTCTCGTGAGTAGAGCTCTGAGTAGTGTTCTACCCACCTGGCCATTTGCTCTTGTTTATCAGTGATGATGGCCCCTGTGCTGGATTTAAGGGGGGCAGTCCTCCTGATGTTTGGACCAAAGGCTGTCTTGATGCCTTCATACATGGCACGGATATTGCCAGTGTCAGAGGCGAGTTGGATCCTACTACTGAGATTCACCCAGTAGTCGTTGGCACAGCGTCTGGCGGTCGTTTGAGCTGCACTGCGAGCAGCTTTCAGTGCCCTTAACGATCCTGTACTTGGGACTTGCTTGTACTTCAAGAGCGCCATGCGTTTGGCTTGGAGGATGGGTTCCAATATAGCCAGGTGTTCCTCAAACCAGTCTGTGTTCCGCCTTGTCTGCTTGCCGAAGCTATTGATGGCTGCATTAAAGATGGCGTCTCTGATGTATGCCCACTTTGTCTCCACGCTTCCATCTGGTGTGTCGTGTAGGGACTGCTCAAGGCTGTGCTGGAAAATTGAGGGAGCTCTGGGAGGGATGTCTTGGCAGAGTTGATGCGTAGGTAGCGCTTTTGTTTGAGTCTGTGTATCTTTTTGGGGCGTAGTCTGACCTTGCTGGATACCAGCGAGTGATCGGTGTCACAGACTGCACTGTGGTAGCTGCGTGTGATGAGTACCGAGTTGAGGAGGGCTCGTCGGGTGATGATGAGGTCCAGTTGGTGCCAATTAAGAGACCTTGGATGTCTCCATGATACTTTATGGCATGGTTTTGTGAGAAAGAATGAGTTTCTGATACAGAGATTGTGGTATGAACAAAGCTCCAGTAGTCTTTGGCCACTGGCATTTATCTTTCCAATGCCATGATAGCCAAGGCATGCGGGCCACGCGTCGTGGTCAGCCCCAACCCTTGCATTGAAGTCTCCTAACAGAAACATGTGCTCAGAGCTGGGGATTTTGCGAATAATATTGTGAAGCTCTTCATAGAATTGGTCATGAATCTCCGGAGGTGAGTAGAGTGTTGGGGCGTAGACACTCAGGATGTTTACATGGCCAGAAGCAGTGAGCAATCTCATGAGTAGAATCCGCTCGGAGCCTGCAGTCGGTGGTTCTATCATGCCAAGGAGTGTGTTTTTGACAGCAAACCCAACATCATGTTGCCTTGGTTCGTTCTGCTGTTTTCCTTGCCAGTAGAAAGTGTAGTCACTCTCTCGTAGTGAGCCACTGCCAGCAAGCCGGGTCTCCTGCAGTGCTGCAATATCGACATGGAGTCTCGCCAACTCCCTGTCGATAACTCCAGTCTTGCGGATGTCCTCAATCTGCAATAGATCTTCGGAGAGTCCAGAACACATTGTGCGTACATTCCAGCTTGCAAAATGAAGGGCTGGAACCTTCTTTCGTTTTGTTTTGCTTTTGTCTGGTGCAAGTTTTGCAGCCCACTTGTCTGTTGATGAACCATAAGGTCCAAGCACCCATTGGAGCAGGTGAGCCGTGGCGGGAAAGGACCTTATTGGCCGGGGGCTGCCCAGCCTGAGGCGGGTGGCGGTAGCTATCCATTGGGGTGCAATGACCCCTCCCACCGACGATGGAAACCCGTGGCGCCCATTTTTTACGCCAATCTAAAATGAGCTTATAACCCGTGACTGCTGCCATCCGTGTTTCTTGGCCACGATTAGGTGGCCGAGGAGTGTCCTCTCCCCATTTTTGCACCTCTTGTTAGCGCAAAGCCTGGGCAAGTTATTCTGGAAATCCTGGGTTGCCCATGCGTCAGGATCCCCCCTCGACCTTGCCGGTGATGTCCAAAGGAGTGCGTAGCACGACGTTTGGTACCAGTTTGGCTGCAGGGGCTGCCGGGAATGTGCCGCAGTGTGTCACAAAACCGCCTGAGGGGCCCCACTCCTGATTTTCTGTCGGGGTTTACTCCCTTAGCCATTGACTCTCCCGAGACACTCACAAGGCAGTGAGAAAACCGCGTAACCCTGGAAGGGGCCCTTACCAGCTACTGACAGCCGGGCCAGCTGTGCCTGGGACTCGCGTAAGGCAGGGTCGTCACGCCCTGAGGTAGTTTATCACAAACTACCCGCTACCACACCGCGGGGCCAAATTGGTCACCCCGTGCCCCTTACAAATCTCAACGTTCATCTTACAAAGTCCCATCACAAGGGGAGAAACACAAAACATTGTTTTGCCCGTTTTGAAACGGCTCTAGTAAGCCGTATGGACCTGAAAAACTAAATTTCCCTTCGGCTCTAAGAGATTCGTTTGTGACTGAACTGGAGATTAATGAATGATAAACCAGCCAGGGCTTCCCTCGCTGTACGCGGGTTCGGTTTGTTGCGCTATTTCACGCTGTGGAGTCCGTCCATAAATGACGTCACGCGATTTTGGACGATTTTTGACCCCCCCCCCCCATCGTCACGCGGCGTCACAAAAAGTCAGACCCCCCCCTCAAATATGACGTCACAAAGCTGTGCTCCGCCCCCCCCCCCCCCAAAATATAAAATATGCTTCAAATCGCTTTGAACTATTGTCATTGTAGTGCATATTTAATGTGGCGCTGCACTCTGATGTTATGGGAGAAAAGATTTGTTAAAAAGTATATTTAATTAAGTAGAACGTGTTGTCTATATTTATTTAAGGTGACGTCATATTTCTCAACCCCCCCCCCTCATCGTCACACATCGTTACAAATGTCTGACCCCCCCCCCCACGTGCGTGACGTCATTTATGGACGGCCCCAGTGCAATGCGGCTACCTCTGACCCAAAAGTCGCTCTCTGGGGTTGCTGTGCGCATGTGTTGTGGGGGGAGCGGTGGTGCAGCAGTTAGCGCGCTGCGCTACGAACCCCGACTACAGGGATGAAAATGATTAAGAGAGGCGTATCAGGGCAGAGCAAAGTGCTTATTGTTATCTTAACTTAATAATGAAACGTAACTGAGCCATATGCCTTAAGCAGAACGTTTTTTTTTCAAACAGATGCATCACAAACGGAAAATAGAACCAATGTTTAGAAATGCACAAGGAAGCGTAGAGATGATGCACATCCTAAGAAAAACACTGATACTGGAAGACGGACACGTCAATTGGACATCATATGCAAATTAAGGACGTAATTTTAGTTTAGAAAGGTGGGGTGAGGCAGGACACACAACTTGAAGTGATGATGGCCGGTGGTCGAGACTAACGTGGGAATGGGAGCTAAGGAGGGAACACAACCGGCAGTGTCAACTGCGGAGATGGAGTGAATAAATCAACAGTATCTGAATTTTGATTTGTGAGAATTTGATTGTTTTATATCTTTATTATTGTATTTTCTTTGGTTCTTTCAGTAAAGTCACATAGAATGAGAATAAAATAATAAAATAACACAATAAAATTCTCACGACGTTTTGGCCACAACGCAAGCGGCCGTCTTCAGGTGAAAGGTACAGAACTGTCGGGACGACAGAGCTTCAATGAACAATGTTAAGATTCGTAGCGACTTTTAAGCTGGTTGGGAGAAGTGAGGCACCTTGAGAAAGGGGTTTACATAGCAATAGCTGAGGGATTAGCTTGTGACTGGTCACGGAAATGGCTATGTTAATGTCAAAACCTACACATCCACAGAGGCAACTAGTAATTTAGCATTGAAATAGCTAAGGGATTAGCCTGTGCAAATAGCTGAGGGATTAGCTTCTGAATGGTCACGGAAATGGCTATGTTAAAGTCAAAACCTACACATCCACAGAGGCAACTAGTAATTTAGCATTGAAATAGCTAAGGGATTAACTTGTGACTGGTCACAGGAATGGCTATGTTAAAGTCAAAACCTACACATCCACAGAGGCAACTAGTAATTTTGCATTGAAATAGCTAAGGGATTAGCTTGTGCAAATAGCTGAGGGAGTAGCTTTCGACTGGTCATGGAAATGGCTATGTTAAAGTAAAAACCTACACATCCACAGAGGCAACTAGTAATTTAGCATTGAAATAGCTAAGGGATTAGCTTGTGACTGGTCACAGAAATAGATGTTAAAGTAAAAGCCTACACATCCACAGAGGCACCTCGTTCATGGACGCCAAAGGGGGCTGCAACAACTCAACTGTCATACAGTAAAGCGATGTGCAAACCAACCGGCTACCATGAGAGATTCGTTCATGAGGCCATCCACATATACAAACACAGAGACAATTTCAACCGAGAAGATGGATTCTGGCTTAGTAACCATTGGAAAGATGTTTTAAACCATTTCGGTTCTTAATTAATTGTATTTTACGAGGACCTTCAGACTGCAGCTCTTTCACTGGCACTGACTTTTAATACCTCTCACACCACGGTTAATGGTATGGTTTATAACATGGAGTATAACAGCGCCTCGCAGCTGTTTCTCCCCTCCTTCCTCCTCTGCTCCAACCATGGATGGACTCGTCCGTCTGAGCGTAGCTGTCCGTGGTGAGGAAGGTAAGAATCCACCCGTTTTTTCACCATATAACATTGTGATATAACATTGAGGTAGTTTATATTTTAGTTTTTATTGGTTTACTATATGATATTCATTATATAGTGTAGTGTATACCCAGTTAATGTTAATAGCTCAGCTTATTGAAGAATATATTGAGTACATTTATTATATTGATGTAATTTAGAATTAGGTTTCTCACATCGCTTTACCGTATGACAGTTGAGTTGTTGCAGCCCCCTTTGGCGTCCATGTACGAGGTGCCTCTGTGGATGTGTAGGCTTTGACTTTAACATAGGTATTTCTATGACCAGTCACAAGCTTATCCCTTATCTATTTCAATGCTAAATTCTCCAGTTTGATTTGTACTAGGTGCCTCTGTGGATGTGTAGGTTTTGACTTTAACATAGCCATTTCCGTGACCAGTCATAAGCTAATCCCTTAGCTATCTCAATGCTAAATTACAAGTTGCCTCTGTGAATGTGTAGGTTTTGACTTTAACATAGCTATTTCCGTAACCAGTCACAAGCTAATCCCTCAGCTATTTGATATGTAAACCCCTTTGTCAAGGTGCCTCACTTCTCCCAACCAGCTTAATAGTCGCTACGAATTTTAACAGCGTTCATTGAAGCTCTGTGGATGTGTAGGCCTTTACTTTAACATTTAATTCTGTGACCAGTCACAAGCTAATCCCTTAGCTATTTCAATGCTAAATTACTAGTTGCCTCTGTGGATGTGTAGGTCTTTACTTTAACATAGCCATTTCTGTGACCAGTCACAAGCTAATCCCTCAGCTATTTGCACAAGCTAATCCCTTAGCTATTTCAATGCTAAATTACTAGTTGCCTCTGTGGATGTGTAGGTTTTGACTTTAACATAGCCATTCCTGTGACCAGTCACAAGCGAATCCATTATCTATTTCAATGCTAAATTACTAGTTGCTTCTGTTGATGTGTAGGTTTTGACTTTAATATAGCCATTTCCGTGACCAGTCACAAGCTAATCCCTCAGCTATTGATATGTAAACCCCTTTGTCAAGGTGCCTCACTTCTCCCAACAAGCTTAAAAGTCGCTACGAATCTTAACATCGTTCATTGAAGCTCTGTCGTCCCGACAGTTCTTTACCTTTCACCTGAAGACGGCCGCTTGCGTTGTGGCCAAAACGTCGTGAGAATTTTATTGTGTTTTTTAATTATTTTATTCTCATTCTACGTGACTTTACCGAAAGAACCAAAGAAGATGAATCCTTGCAGTCACGAAAGCTTCAAATCGAAAAATATAACTTTATTGTTTCCCTTCTACGTGACTTCACCGAAAGAACCAAGAATATAGTATATGAATTAGATCATTTATTTATTTTGCTAACTTTATCATTAATCGTACACTTTAATTGCACTAGTTTAATATCTTAAGGTTTAGTTTCTAATTCTCTAGGATAAAACAAGTTATTTTGTCAAAAAGAATGACGTTAATTGGCGCATACATTGAAAGTGCATTTTTAAATTAACCGTGTCAGTCTTCAAATACTGTTCTGGTTATTCCCACATTGTTGGTGTCTCTATTGTCTCCTGCACCCACTAACAACGGAGTTATTGTTGGGGTGGAGAGAAGCACAGCCAGCAGCCAGCCAGGAAACTCGAGACATAGAATATTTTAATAGCAGCGTGACTTACACTGCTACAGCAGCGATGTTGTCATGTAAATATTTACATTCTCTGTGTCGCAAACATTAAATGGAAACTATTTTTTTTTTGTGGTACGCTTGTCCCCACGATTTGAGGGCCAATTCCTTAGCGAAGGATTTTCTACCAATTGAAGGATGATACAAGTGAAATGTGAAGTTGTAAGATTGATCTTAGATCATTGCAAGCCAATCCCAAATTCTGAGTGCGGAGTGACTCGGCAGGGCCGACGGCGTGAGCCTGGCACCTTGGGAGTTGTCATGGACAGGGAGCAATGAGGCCGCGTTACCGGTTGTCTTAGTTTTGGGGAATTCTGTCTCCAGAACTCTGATCCACAGTAACGATGAAACAAACACAATGTAGAAAAAAGAACAGTTGCAAATGTTGCAGGAAATTGAAAGGCATTTTATTACAAAAATCATTACCATTCACACAAACAGTATAGTATTATAGTAGTTCGAAAATTAGACTGTAGAAAATAGTCATGTGTAATGATGAAAAATACTTGAATATAACATTTATCATTATCTTATTAGAATATATGAACGTGTAATGGCAAATTAAAACGATGCGATACGATTTGACAATCCTTTACAGCGATACACTTAATCCAGTGAAGTTGAATGTGAACGCTGAAACACGTAAATATTACTGAACATATCGTGAATAGAAGAAACTGATTTAACAAAATATCCATGCAATTAAAACATCAATGAAGCAGGTTGCTGGAATGGATGCTCCAGGCGCCACTCTACGCGTGAGTGGTGCCAGTGGACTGAGAGGCCGTGCCAGGAGTCGCTGTCGCTGGCTGCTCAATGACCACCACCCTCTCGGCCGCTGCAGGGAGGGCGCGGCGCTGAGCCTTGAACTTCAGCTTCCCGTCTTCAGTCAAGCAGCAGCTCACGCTCTGCGGGTCCACGTCCCTGGGCAGCTGCGTCTCCCTGTGGAACTCCTGGCAGCTGTGACTGTAGCTGCCGATGCTGACTTCTCCGCTCTTCACCTCGCGCCGTCCGGCCACCGCCAGCTTGTCTCCAGACACCTTCACGGCCAGGTCCTGTGGGGAGAAGTCCTGCACGTCCAGGGACGCGACAAACCCGCCTCCCTGCTCCTGTGGATCTTCAATCTGGAACCCACTGCTCACGGCCGGCTGCTGCAGCAGTGCATCTCCGAGGCTGCCCGGAGCCCGCGTGTGGCTGCTGAGCTGATCGACTCCACGGAAGATTCTCTCCATCCTCTCGATCTCGCTCCTCATGTCTCGCTGCAGCTGCTGGAAAATACTTTCACCGCGGGGGTTCCAGACCGGCCAGCCTGGCCAGACGCTCCTCTCCATAACGTGCATCGCAGGGAAGTAAACACTGAGGGCCATGCTTGTTGATGTGCTTCACAGTGAGGCTCGCTTCAGTTGTGAGCGCTGCTCCCTCCTCCGCCGATGTTCTGCCAGTGCAGCTACAGGAGCTGCTTTTATAGCCCTGGCAGTAGCTATGAGCAGATGCCAGGGGGAGCCAGAAGCGTCCAGAATGACGCAGCTGCTCCCAGGGCTTCCCTCATCCGCAGCAAATAGCAGTGACTCATACCTGGGGTTCAGCTGTGTGACGCCTTCTCTAAACTAAAAATGATATTTCCATTGGAAGCAAGCAGGCAAGACACAACTTTAATACACTATAGTACACCAGGACAGTGATATTTTGAAATGTACATATTGTCAATGAGAAAACGTGGTGTGCATTTGTGTCATTCCTTCACGTAAAGTCCTGGTCACAAAAGCAAAGTTTATGGGGAATAATAATACCCATTTTATATAGTTTTGAGGCATAAGCAATTAGAAAATAACACTTACTACCCAGGAACAAAAATCGTGTTACATAGTGAATTATCAGTGCAGAGCGAATTCTATGGCAGTAAACTGCTCACAGACTGCAGCCCGAGACACGAGTCACGCTCTTGATTCTGTGCGGATGGAGGAAGCCCCTGGGAGCAGCTGCGTCATTCTGGATTCTTCTGGCTGCCCCTGGCATCTGCTCGTAGCTACTGCCAGGGCTATAAAAGCAGCTCCTGTAGCTGCACTGGCAGAACATCGGAAGAGCAGGGAGCAGCGCTAACAGCTGAAGCGAGCCTCACTGTGAAGCACATCAACATGGAAGCATGAGATGTCCTTAATTAACGCTAAGACACATTAATCAAAAACGCTAAAACACCTATTAGCAACATCAGTAAGGATGAGCGCTTTGAGCTTCCTCAATTAAAAAAGAGAGAGGACATCGTCATCCTCTCAGCCGACAAGGGCGATGTCACTGTCATCATGGAAAAAAAAACACATACAATAACAAAATTCAGGACCTACTGAATGATTGTAGCTATACCAAAGTCAATAGAGATCCCACCAACCGCCTTGTTACAAAAACCAACAATATCATCACTGATTCAACATCTTTAATCGAACCAACCAAGCGGCTTTCCTTAAAACCCTCTGCTGCTAGACCACACAGATTTTATGGCTTACCAAAAATCCATAAAGAAGATACACCACTTCGTTCTATCATCTTCATCATTAACTCACCCACCCACAAACTGGCCCGATTTCTGTCTGAGACCTTACAACCATTCACTGGTAAGACAACCTCAGCTGTACTTAAATCAGCTCACTTGGTATCGTTAATTAAGGACATCTCACTATCTCCAGGTGATTTGCTTGTCACTTTCGATCTAGTATCGTTGTTTACCAAAGTTCCTGTGCCTGACACCATTACAATCATTGAAGATGTGGTCCAACAAGGATTGAATGCTGATGTACCGGCCCTGGTTAGACACTGCCTCACCAACACTTCCTTCACCTGGAATGGAACATTGTACAAACAAGTTGAAGCTACCCCAATGGATTCGCCCTTATCTCCAGTTGTAGCCAATGTTTTCATGGAAAAATGTTTTGAGACGGATGCCATCCAGGCATCCACCCTACGTCCTTGTCTAAGAGGTACATAGATGACACGTTCGTCATCTGGCCACATGGCCTACCAGCTCTGGGCCAATTCTTCAACCACATCAATTCCATACACCCAGCCATCAGATTTACCATGGAGGTGGAAAAAGATGGAAAGCTACCCTTTTTGGATATCTTAATTAAAAGGAGACCTGACGGTTCAATGAGCCACTCTGTCTACAGGAAAGCTACCCATACAGATGCTTACTTGAAACCGGATTCCCACCACCATCCATCCCAGAAGAACTCCCTCATCAAGACTCTATACCATGGAGCCCAATGCATTCCGACCAGGAACACATTACCAGTGAACTCAAACACGTACACCAGGCTCTCAGGGCTAATGGTTACTCCGACTACACAATCCGCAAAGCCATCACTCCAGTCATGAAGAAGGATCCTCTTGTGGAGCCACTCAAAACCATCACCTTACCCTACATTGCAGGGGTCACTAAAACGATCTCCAAAATCCTGAATAAACACAAGATCCAGGTCCGATTCAACACAGTACATAAAATCCGTGATCTGGTTCCATCTGTAAAATATGCTGTTCCAGACATACAGTACCCGGGTGTTTACAAACTAAAGTGCCTCTGTGGTAGTAGCTACATTGGAGAAACCAAACGACATATCTCGGACCGCATCCGCGAACATAATGCAGACTTGAAACACATTAGAACGAACTCCTCCGCCGTGGCAGATCACTGTTATAATTCAGTGGGCTCACATGACATTGACTTCTCAAAGACGGAGGTTCTGTGCAAGCCAACCGGCTACCATGAGAGATTCGTTCATGAGGCTATCCACATATACAAGCCGAGAAGATGGATTCTGGCTTAGTAACCATTGGAAAGATGTTTTAAACCATTGCGGTTCTTAATTAATAATTTTATGGTGATCTTCAGACGGCAGCTCTTTCACTGGCATTGACTCTTAATACTTCTCACACCACGGTTAATGGTATGGTTTATAACATGATTATAACAGCGCCTCGCAGCTGTTTCTCTCCTCCCTCTGTTCCGACCATGGATGGACTCATCCGTCTGAACGGGGCTGGTAGCTGTCCGTGGTGCTGATGTGGAGGGTAAGAATCCAACCATTTTTTCGCCATATAGCATCGTGATATATAACGACTTATTGTTGGTAGCTCAGCTGATTGGAGAATATATAGAGTTTATTGTTAACATTGAGGTAGTTTATATTTTAGTTTTTTTATCTGTTTACTATATGGTATTCATTATATAGTGTAGTGCATACCCAGTTGCTGTTATGAGCTCTGCTTATTGAAGAATATATTGAGTACATTTATTATATTGATGTAATTTGGACTCAGGTTTTTTCACATCGGTTTACTGTATGATATTTGAGTTGTTGCATCCCCCTTTTTGCATCCTTGTACGAGGTGCCTCGGTGGATGTGTAGGCTTTGACTTTAACATAGCTATTTCGTTGACCAGTCACAAGCTAATCAGATTTCTCAGTCAGCACTCAGTCTAGAATTATCAGAACTACACAGTAAACGACACAATGCGGGTGCTATATCTCGTAAGAATGAATACCCACCACCTAAACACAAATGGTAATTCCTGGACAGGTGACAACTCTAGCCATGCCCATGAAAACATATATAGTGACTAACTTGGAGACGTAACTTCTTTGAGGCAATTCTTTAATTACACACCGAGCATACTGTTACACACCCTCTGCTGTAATACAACGCTCTGTCCCTCGCTTAAACGCAACTCTGCACTGGTGGCTAGCCTACAACACAACGCTCGCCATCTGACACTGACGGCGCTGAACTAAGACAGGCAACTACTGCTAGCAGCACAATTATCAAGTGGATGACAACAGCGGCGAAGGCGACGATCTTCAACAGCAACGACGACGACGACGGCGATCCCACTCCAAACGATGGCCCTCATCCCCTGCTCGGGGTCCCCTTTAATCCTGTTAGCGTGGCCTCGCTCCACTCCGGCCACGCTCCCCTTCTAGAATCTACTAGCAGGCTCTCGACGTGTCCTACCCGAGATCCTTCTCAGGTCTATTACGTGGTCTGCTGTCAATCAGGGCTGCTTCACTCTGCAGATCCCCTTCCCTGCCAGCAGCCAGCGCTATGCTACGTAGTGACCAATTCTATGTGACTACACATACACAACATCCTGACCATCACTCGCCTATGCGGATGATAAAATATCAAGCATTGGAGATTTAATTCTGATCTACTGTTGTTCGTTTTGATTGATTTTGGCACTGTTTAAAATATATATTTTCTTATCAGTACCAGCGGGAAGTACCCAGCGTTTCCCGGGGGAAAAATATATTTACAAACTTGTCTTCTCTTAAAAACATAACATATACATACACAAACACTAAGCTATTGTGCCCTTTGTCCATTTGTCCGTCAACAAAATTATAGGAGCGACACTGGAAAAACGGCGTATTCTATTATTTAATTTATTTTCTGTCAACGTGACTTTACCGAAAGAACCAAAGAGTAATTCCTGCAGTCACGAAAACTTTGAATCTAGTTTTAGCGTGTTAATGTTAAATAAACGTGTTGTCTCCTATAGAAGCCTGAGTCTCCATTTGAGCCCACTACAACTGGTGTTGGAAGTGGCCAAACGTTAGTTAATTAACTATAGATTATGGAGACTAGGCGAACAATACGTACCAGGTCTCCAGATGAAGAGGACGACGACCCACCGGCCCCGGGGATGTCGGCGCAATCCCCCAGCCCCCACTGGGGGCCTGGGGTGTCCACCTCCGGTTCCAAACCGCCCTCCAAATTGCCTTACCTACGAGTCCTACTTGGTACAGGCCGGACCCGCTATTGCCCCCTGTTGGGCCCTGACTGCAGCTACATATTTTCCAGTAGTGGTGGCGGCGTATTACGCCTGACAATTACCCACCACATTAAGAAGCACGATGGTAGCTTGCAGTTGTGTGTCGACTTTAGGAAGCTTCATAAGATATCGGTGGCTGACGCGTATCCTCTCCCTCGGATGGACGATTCCCTGGACGCTCTGGCGGGAGTACACAACTTCTCCACCCTTGATCTCCTGTCCGGATTTTGGCATTTGCCACTAAATGAGGCCTCTAAACCCAAACGGCTTTTCGAACACCTCAAGGCCTGTTTGAATTAAATCAGCTTCCCATTGGACTCCACGCAGCACCGGCTACGTTCCAATGACTGATGGAGCTGGTGCTGGCTGGACTTCAATGGGACTCATGCTTACAATACCTCGACGATGTCATCGTCTTCAGCCGTACGTTCAAAGAACATCTTGATTGGTTACGCGCTGTCTTTCTTAAAATGCGAGCAGCCCATCTCAAATTCAAGCCGCAGAAGTGTTACCCCCTTCAGAAATCCGTGCGGTATCTCGGTCATATTGTCAGTAAATCGGGCATGGCGATAGATCCCGACAAAACCACGTGTGTTCGGACGTGGCCGACCCCCACGTTGATGATGCAGGTGCAGAGTTTTATTGGTTTTGCGTCTTATTATCGCCGGTTTGTCACTGGGTTCGCTACCTTCGCAAAACCTCTCCACGCCTTGACGGTTATGGGTCAGAGGTTTCATTGGGGGGAGGAGGAAGCTGCATTTGTTGCGCTTCGCAATTCCCCTCCGCTACTCTGACTTTGCCATGCCGTGTGTCCTTGATACTGACGCAACCAACACCAGCATTGGCGCGGTTCTGTCCCAGGTTGTCAACGGGGTGGAGTGTGTTGTTGCATACGGCAGCAGAGTGCTGTCGCCAGCCGAACAGCGTTACTGTGTCACGCGCCGGGAACTATTCAGGTCTCCCGCATTAACGAGTTGATTGCTCTGGACATCCCTGGTTCGGTTCCCGTCACCCCTCGTGGGAATAAATATTTGTTGGTTGGCGTCCAATATTTATCGCGCTGGCCGATGGCCTGGCAGCTATGGATGGGAGCCATCCGGTAGTGCCACCTAGGCACATGCCATGGTACAATGGTGAGCACACAGGACTTGTAATCAATACAGAGGTACTATGTACAGGGGCGGCAAGCAGCTAAAAAATGGTGCACGTTTATTATAAATACGACATTCTCAAATGGTTTCGAAATTAAGTGTCTTATCAGCAGAATCGTGCAGAGTTTCTGCCGAACATACACAGCATTAGTTCCTAACACACTTTGGCAGAGTTGGTGTCACTGCCTGGGAAAGGAACATTAATGGTGATTTTGTGGAAAGTCAGGTGAAATGGGTGGTTGGTCAGACTGACCAGCACCCTGTGCTGTGTGGATCGCTCGTGGTTCTGGCCACCAATCGCCAAGCAAATTGGTTGCAGAGACTTCCACGTGTAGAGTGACTTCAGTTGTGTGCAACCGAGTTGCGCAACTGCTTGCACCGGCTGTGGCCGTGTGCGGAAAGCTAACTCGGGTCAAACCTGGGTTTCGAAGCGCGGTGTAGCGTTAACCATGACACTACCGCTCCACACAATCACACACACGCGAAGATCGACACCAAATACGTGCTCTGTTGCACCGCACAGCAACTCACACGCACACTGCAGTGTCCAATAACAACACAAATGTATTAATCATGACAACCACCTGCTCTGCCACTCAAAGCAATGTCCATCACATGGCCATCAACGCGACACATATAGTTCATCACGGTAACCCGACCAGCAGGAGTCACGTGTGTGAGCAGTCCGTGAATGTCGCCGGGCTATGGTGATGCAGTGGTGTGGGTTGGACAAGGGGCGGATGATGATGTCTGTCGTGGAAATCTGTGGAGCGGCACGGAACAAAAGTGGGACGGGTGGCCCAGTGTGGAGCAGGAGCCGCTCGGCTGGGACGAAGGTGGGGAGGAATCCACTGATCCGGTGGAGGCGTGGGGAGGAGGGCGGGACGCCGCGTGAAGCGCGACTCGTGGGAGTGGTGCCAGGCAGAAGGGGCACCTGGGACTCCGTACGCGGGACCCCGGCCGTTGCACCTGGGCTGGGGGGGGATCCGCTGCCCTGCAGGTGGAGCGAGGCCGGGGGGAAGGTGCTCTCGGTCCGGGTGGATGGGACGAATCAATGCGGATGGAGTTGAGGATTCGAGAGGAGGTTTGCGGAGGCGGGGAGGAAGGCGGCTGTTGCGGGACTTGCGGTAACGCTGCCGTGAAGAATAGGGAGCAAAAGACTCGTGTGCCGGGCCCGGTCTGGTATCACGGTGGCGTGGAGGAACCCAGGGCTCTGGTGGAGGTGGAGGCAGGTGGAAAGCAGGGAGCTCCCAATCCTGGGGTTTAGCTTGATTACTCATGGGTGGAGGTGATGGTGCGAGTGGCGGTGGTGGCGATAGTGGCAGTGGAAGCGATGGCAGAAGTGGAGGTTGAGGCAATGGCAGGAGTGAAGGTGGAGTCGATGTCAGCAGTGGGGGTAGAGTTGATATCAGTGGTGGAGGCAATGGCCTGAGTAGAGATGGAGGCGATGGCAGCAGTGGAGTTGAGGATTCGAGAGGAGGTTTGCGGAGGCGGGGAGGAAGGCGGCTGTTGCGGGACTTGCGGTAACGCTGCCGTGAAGAACAGGGAGCAAAAGACTCGTGTGCCGGGCCCGGTCTGGTATCACGGTGGGGTGGAGGAGCCCAGGGCTCTGGTGGAGGTGGAGGCAGGTGGAAAGCAGGGAGCTCCCAATCCTGGGGGTTAGCTTGATTACTCATGGGTGGAGGTGATGGTGCGAGTGGCGGTGGTGGCGATAGTGGCAGTGGAGGCGATGGCAGAAGTGAAGGTTGAGGCAATGGCAGGAGTGAAGGTGGAGTCGATGTCAGCAGTGGGGGTAGAGTTGATATCAGTGGTGGAGGCAATGGCCTGAGTAGAGATGGAGGCGATGGCAGCAGTGGAGCCGATGGCCCGATTGGAGGTGTAGGCGATGGCAGCAGTGGGGGCGATGTCCTGAGTAGAGATGGAGGCGATGGCCTGAGTAGAGGTGGAGACGATGGCCTGAGTAGAGGTGGAGGCGATGGCCTGAGTAGAGGTAGAGGCGATGGCCTGAGTTGAGGTGGAGACGATGGCATGAGTAGAGGTGGAGGCGATGGCCTGAGTAGAGATGGAGGCGATGGCCTGAGTAGAGGTGGAGGCGATGGCCTGAGTGGAGGTGGAGGCGATGGCCTGAGTAGAGGTGGAGGCGATGGCCTGAGTGGAGGTGGAGGCGATGGCCTGAGTAGAGGTGGAGGCGATGGCCCGAGTGGAGGTGGAGAAGATGGCCCGAGTGGAGGTGGAGGCGATGGCCTGAGTGGAGGTGGAGGCGATGGAAGCAGTGGAGGTGGAGTTGATATCAGTGGGGGAGGCGATGGCCTGAGTAGAGATGGAGACGATGTCCTGAGTGGAGGTGGAGGCGATGGCCTGAGTAGAGGTGGAGGCGATGGCCTGAGTTGAGGTGGAGACGATGGCATGAGTAGAGGTGGAGGCGATGGCCTGAGTAGAGATGGAGGCGATGGCCTGAGTAGAGGTGGAGGCGATGGCCTGAGTAGAGGTGGAGGCGATGGCCCGAGTGGAGGTAGAGGCGATTGCCTGAGTGGAGGTGGAGGCGATGGCCTGAGTAGAGGTGGAGGCGATGGCCTGAGTGGAGGTGGAGGCGATGGCCTGAGTAGAGGTGGAGGCGATGGCCCGAGTGGAGGTGGAGAAGATGGCCCGAGTGGAGGTGGAGGCGATGGCCTGAGTGGAGGTGGAGGCGATGGAAGCAGTGGAGGTGGAGTTGATATCAGTGGGGGAGGCGATGGCCTGAGTAGAGATGGAGACGATGGCCTGAGTGGAGGTGGAGGCGATGGCCTGAGTAAAGGTGGAGGCGATGGCCTGAGTAGAGGTGGAGGCGATGGCCCGAGTGGAGGTGGAGGCGATGGCCCGAGTGGAGGTGGAGGCGATGGCCCGAGTGGAGGTGGAGGCGATGGAAGCATTGGAGGTGGAGTTGATATCAGTGGGGGAGGCGATGGCCTGAGTAGAGATGGAGGCGATGGCCTGAGTGGAGGTGGAGGCGATGGCAGCGGGGGAGGCGATGGCAGCGGTGGAGGCGATGGCCCGAGTAGAGATGGAGGCAATGGCCCGAGTGGAGGTGGAGGCGATGGCCCCAGTGGGAGCGATGGCCTGAGTGGAGCTGGATTCTTCAGGTGAGGAGCACAGCTCTGCTTGGTGCCGGGGCTGTTTCCCCTCCCCTGCGCCCGCCGCTTTCGTCTCCGCGCCGCGGCCATACGAGCCCAGGGACTCGGTGCTCGGCCGAGACCTCCACCTTTCTTTCTCTGCAGCGCCCGGGAAATCTTCCTCCTTCCGGTCCTCATCCTCATTCTCATCGCTCTCTGCAAAAGTTACGAAAAACATCAACGGCGTCATTAGCTGAATCTCCCTGCTCCGTGTCTGTGAGTGCGTTGTGACCCTGGGGACAGACTTGCGAGTTTGTTTTTTACGTTTTTGAGCCAGGAGGCCAGGATTGGGAAAAACTTGGGCCACTTTTCATCCAGGCAACTGGAGAGCAGCACAGACTAAGTCTTACTTACCAAACATTTAAACTAACAACAGCATACTCTTTGGTATCTTTCGGTAAAATCACGTAGATAGAAAAATAACTAATAAAGTGAAACCTTGGATTGCGAGCATAATTCCTTCTGGAAACGTGCTCTTAATCCAAAGCACTCGTATATCAAAGCGAATTTCCCCCATAAGAAATAATGGAAACTCAGATGATTCGTTCCACAAACCAAAAATACCGTATTCATATAAAAAATATTAATACAAAATACCTTTTTATATTTTTATTATTTAATATAAAGTAATCAAATTTATTAATTACATTTAATCGTGGCTGGTGTGAGGGAGACGAGATAGAGGATGGTTATTGTGTAGGACGACTTTCACTTGCAGTACAGTTACTAAAGAACAGTCACTACACATGGACACAAAATAAAAAAATGCTTTACGCACACACACGTATTCACAACACTACAGTACTGTAGTAAACAGTATACACGTAGTCACAACACTATAGTACTGTAGTAAACAGTATACACGTGGTCACAACACTATAGTACCATAGTAAACAAGATAGGTTCGCACGGATGTTGACTATACGAGTGAGGCACACCGACTGAGACCGAGCATGGGAGACGATTACCCACAATCCCGCAGTATACACGTGGTCACAACACTATAGTACTATAGTAAACAGTATACACGTGGTCACAACACTATAGTACTGTAGTAAACAGTACACACGTGGTCACAACACTATAGTACTGTAGTAAACAGTATACACGTGGTCACAACACTATAGTACTATAGCAAATACAGTATACACGTGGTCACAACACTACAGTACTATAGTAAACAGTATACACGTGGTCACAACACTATAGTACTGTAGTAAACAGTATACACGTGGTCACACTATAGTACTATAGTAAACAGTACACACGTGGTCACAACACTATAGTACTGTAGTAAACAGTATACACGTGGTCACAACACTATAGTACTGTAGTAAACATTACACACGTGATCACAACACTATAGTACTGTAGTAAACATTACACACGTGGTCACAACACTATAGTACTGTAGCAAACAGTGTACACGTGGTCACAACACTATAGTACTATAGTAAACAGTACACACGTGGTCACACCACTATAGTACTGTAGTAAACAGTATACACGTGGTCACAACATTATAGTACTATAGTAAACAGTATACACGTGGTCACAACACTATAGTACTATAGTAAACAGTATAGACGTGGTCACAACACTATAGTACTATAGTAAACAGTATACACGTGGTCACAACACTATAGTACTGTAGTAAACAGTATACACGTGGTCCCAACACTATAGTACTATAGTAAACAGTATACACGTGGTCCCAACACTATAGTACTATAGTAAACAGTATACACGTGGTCACAACACTACAGTACTATAGTAAACAGTATACACTTGGTCACAACACTATAGTACTGTAGTAAACAGTATACACGTGGTCACAACACTATAGTACCATAGTAAACAGTATACACATGGTCACAACACTATAGTACTATAGGAAACAGTATACACGTGGTCACAACACTATAGTACTGTAGTAAACAGTATACACGTGGTCCCAACACTATAGTACTATAGTAAACAGTATACACGTGGTCACAACACTATAGTACTATAGTAAACAGTATACACGTGGTCACAACACTATAATACTATAGTAAACAGTATACACGTGGTCACAACAATATAGTACTGTAGTAAACAGTATACACGTGGTCCCAACACTATAGTACTATAGTAAACAGTATACACGTGGTCACAAGACTATAGTACTGTAGTATACAGTATACACGTGGTCACAACACTACAGTACTATAGTAAACAGTATGCACGTGGTCACAACACTATAGTACTGTAGTAAACAGTATAGACGTGGTCACAACACTATAGTACTATAGTAAACAGTATACACATGGTCACAACACTATAGTACTATAGGAAACAGTATACACGTGGTCACAACACTATAGTACTGTAGTAAACAGTATACACGTGGTCCCAACACTATAGTACTATAGTAAACAGTATACACGTGGTCACAACACTATAGTACTGTAGTATACAGTATACACGTGGTCACAACACTACAGTACTATAGTAAACAGTATGCACGTGGTCACAACACTATAGTACTGTAGTAAACAGTATAGACGTGGTCACAACACTATAGTACTATAGTAAACAGTATACACATGGTCACAACACTATAGTACTATAGTAAACAGTATACACGTGGTCACAACACTATAGTACTGTAGTAAACAGTATACACGTGGTCCCAACACTATAGTACTATAGTAAACAGTATACACGTGGTCACAACACTATAGTACTGTAGTATACAGTATACACGTGGTCACAACACTACAGTACTATAGTAAACAGTATGCACGTGGTCACAACACTATAGTACTGTAGTAAACAATATAGACGTGGTCACAACACTATAGTACTATAGTAAACAGTATACACATGGTCACAACACTATAGTACTATAGTAAACAGTATACACGTGGTCACAACACTATAGTACTGTAGTAAACAGTATACACGTGGTCACAACACTATAGTACTATAGTAAACAGTATACACATGGTCACAACACTATAGTACTATAGGAAACAGTATACACGTGGTCACAACACTATAGTACTGTAGTAAACAGTATACACGTGGTCCCAACACTATAGTAATGTAGTAAACATTACACACGTGGTCACAACACTATAGTACTGTAGTAAACAGTGTACACGTGGTCACAACACTATAGTACTATAGTAAACAGTAAACACGTGGTCACAACACTATAGTACTATAGTAAACAGTATACACGTGGTCACAACACTATAGTACTGTAGTAAACAATATACACGTGGTCACAACACTATAGTACTATAGTAAACAGTATACACGTGGTCACAACACTATAGTACTGTAGTAAACAGTATAGACGTGGTCACAACACTATAGTACTGTAGTAAACAGTATACACGTGGTCACAACACTATAGTACTGTAGTAAACAGTATACACGTGGTCACAACACTATAGTACTGTAGTAAACAGTATAGACGTGGTCACAACACTATAGTACTGTAGTAAACAGTATACACGTGGTCACAACACTATAGTACTGTAGTAAACAGTATACACGTGGTCACACTATAGTACTATAGTAAACAGTATACACGTGGTCACAACACTATAGTACTGTAGTAAACAGTATACACGTGGTCACAACACTATAGTACTGTAGTAAACATTACACACGTGATCACAACACTATAGTACTGTGGTAAACATTACACACGTGGTCACAACACTATAGTACTGTAGCAAACAGTGTACACGTGGTCACAACACTATAGTACTATAGTAAACAGTACACACGTGGTCACACCACTATAGAACTGTAGTAAACAGTATACACGTGGTCACAACATTATAGTACTATAGTAAACAGTATACACGTGGTCACAACACTATAGTACTATAGTAAACAGTATAGACGTGGTCAACAAAACTATAGTACTATAGTAAACAGTATACACGTGGTCACAACACTATAGTACTGTAGTAAACAGTATACACGTGGTCCCAACACTATAGTACTATAGTAAACAGTATACACGTGGTCACAACACTATAGTACTGTAGTAAACAGTATACACGTGGTCCCAACACTATAGTACTATAGTAAACAGTATACACGTGGTCACAACTCTACAGTAGTATAGTAAACAGTATACACTTGGTCTCAACACTATAGTACTGTAGTAAACAGTATGCACGTGGTCACAACACTATAGTACTGTAGTAAACAGTATACACGTGGTCCCAACACTATAGTACTATAGTAAACAGTATACACGTGGTCACAACACTATAGTACTGTAGTATACAGTATACACGTGGTCACAACACTACAGTACTATAGTAAACAGTATGCACGTGGTCACAACACTATAGTACTGTAGTAAACAGTATAGACGTGGTCACAACACTATAGTACTGTAGTAAACAGTATACACGTGGTCCCAACACTATAGTACTATAGTAAACAGTATACACGTGGTCACAACACTATAGTACTGTAGTAAACAGTATACACGTGGTCCCAACACTATAGTACTATAGTAAACAGTATACACGTGGTCAAAACACTATAGTACTATAGTAAACAGTATACACGTGGTCACAACACTATAGTACTATATTAAACAGTATACACGTGGTCACAACACCATAGTACTGTAGTAAACAGTATACACGTGGTCACAACACAAGCAATCGTCTTCAGGTGAAATAATACAGCAGGCGGACTGCTGAGACAGGAAGAAATGTAGCGAGAGAGCTACTGCAACCAAAGGTTACACTATATACGTTTGTGGTGGGATTTGCAAGTAAATGTAAGATCGCAGAGCAAGCATACCCCGGCTAATCCCTCGGCTACTCCGAGGGGGAGTGGGAGCGGAGGGGCTGCCGTAACGGGCGAGATAGTGGGGGTGAAATTTACAGAGGGTACAAGCTGATAGAAAGAGGATCAAACTCAGCAAACTTAGAAATGTAATGCAACTCATTGAGTCGGCCAACACAACAAATAATACTTTGCCTGGTTGATCACCGTCCTTCTCTGCTTGTGTGTCTCCCTGTGTGTGGGGAGCGGTGGTGCAGCTGTTAGCGCTACGCTGCGCTATGAACCTGGCGACCCGGGTTCGATTCCCGCTCACGGCCAACACCAGTGACGATTATCTGAACCGGTCCCGGGCCTCCCCTAGGTCGACTCAGCCTCAAATGAGTACCTGGTGCGGTGTGTAAACATCGCCACTAGGGAGACAAAGGCGGTCGGGCGTGGTGCTGGCCACCCACCCCCTCGTGTACTGTTCCGGCCTTCACAGGTGCTCGCTAACAGCACTTGCCCCTACAGTCTGTTCAGGCTATACGGGGGATCTTTGTGTCTCCCTGTCTGTGTTTGGTCTCTCTCTCTCAAATTTAGTTTCACCTGATGACGACTGCTTGAGTTGCAATCGAAACGTCGTATTCTATTATTTTGTTTATTTTTTCTACGTGACTTTACCGAAAGACCATTGAGTAACAACAGTGTTTTTACGAATCACAGCTAAGAGACAAACAACATTATATTTTCTATTAAACATAACATTTTAATAACATGTTAAAAAATACTTTAAATCTCATCACTGCTCCTCATACTCAATCCGTGATCAGTGCCGGATTATCCTCGGAACAAAATAATCATTAGCTGTGGGCCCCGCACTTTCAAGCGCCCCGCGCTAAATGATCTCACCCTATAAATCCCCGTTCAGTGATTCTGTACTTGCTCTATTACTATAGTAAAATTACAATTACTTTACTATGCAAGTTAAAAACTTCGTGCTTTATAATTGTGTTTTTTATTTATTCTGGGCACCTTTATAATATAAGCTACAGGACCCGCACGAGCTTAATCCGGCACTGTCCGGGATACTGTTCCAGTGCCCAACCAGGCTGTTGAAGACACCGTGAGTGGAGTTGAGGGGGATCGGTGGAGGTGTGAAGGGGGCGAGTGATGCCGACGGGCTGCGAGGGGGTCATCCGAGAGGGTGCCCAGTGGGGAGATGAAGCAATGAAATCGCTCCACGTGCAGGTGCTGGGTGGATTACTGCACAGCGGCATCGTGGGAGGTGGCGACGGGTCGTGGACGTCTCTACCCACTAGTGGATTGACCATGGCTGATGGTGGTGATGATGATGGATGTTGCTCACTCACTTGGCGACGTATGAAACGCCAGAGATGCACGGCGATGTGCAGGGTGTTCAGCAGCACGGTGGAGCTGATGGCCTCCTTGCAGCCGCTGTACAGTTGACCCACAGCGTGGAGCAGAGCAGGGAGCGCGCTGTCCACTATGGCCTGGCAGCTGCTGCTCAGCTCACCCATAGCCTGCAGGAGGGCAGGGAGCACGCTGTCCACAATGTCCTCACTGTGGCTACTGAACATCGGTCCCCAGGTGGCGACCCCTGCTGATGCAGAGACGTTCTTCACGAGTCCCGAGTAGTTGATCGTGGTGGTGGTGGTGTTGGAGGCGTTAATGTCCGAACCCCCACGCCGAGATCCTCCGAGGAGCTCCACCATCGGCTGCGTGAGCAGCAGAACCACAGTGAGGACAGCCGTGAAGATCGCCATGGTGGTGGTGGTGGCGAAGGTCTCTGAAGAACTCGAAGTGGAGGAGCAGCGTGGGGTGAGGTGGTTTCCTCTCCAGGAGCCGACTCCACTCTGACCTCTGCCGTGACGTCACCGGGCCATGACGTCACCGTGACGTCAGAGGTTTCCACGGCTCTTACGTCATTATAGCATTTGGAACGTGGCTGTGCAATGGAACATCAACACGTGATGCACTACAACACTGTATTGTTTATAGAATTGTAATACAATACTAATTATTCACATCTGAGACAGAACATCGGCAGAGGAGGGAGCCTCACTCCTCACTTCTCCCAACCAGCTTAAAAGTCGCTACGAATCTTAACAGCGTTCATTGAAGCTCTGTGGATGTGTAGGCCTTACTTTAACATATATTTCTGTGACCAGTCACAAGCTAATCCCTTAGCTATTTCAATGCTAAATTCGCCTAGTTATTTCAATGCTAAATTCTCCTGTTTTGATTTGTACTAAGTGCCTCGGTGAATGTGTATGCTCTGACTTCAACGTAACTATTTCTGTAGCAGTTACAAGCGAGTCACTCAGCCATTTCAATGCTAAATTCTATGCTAATCCCATTGTCAAGGGGTGCCTCTGCGGATGTGTATGCCTTAACTTAGCTATTTCAATGCTAAATTCTATGCTAATTCCTTTTAACAATGGGGGCCTCTGCGGATGTGTATGCTTTAACTTTTAACATAGCTATTTCTGTGACCAGTCACAAGCTAATCATTCAGCCATTTCAATGCTAAATTTTATGCTAATTCCTTCGTCAAGGCTCTTTGTTCCTCTCACACAGCTTAAAAGCCGTGATCTGAACGTGGCTCTTTCACTCCAGCGCTGTCCTACCAGACAGTCTCGCCCCCTTCACCTGATGAAGGCCGCTTGTGTTGTGGCCGAAACGTCGTGAGAATATTATTGTGTTATTTTATTTTATAAATTTATTATTTTATTCTCATTCTACGTGACTTTACCGAAAGAACCAAAGAAGATGTAGGTTTTTACTTTAACATAGCCATTTCCGTGACCAGTCACAAGCTAATCCCTCAGCTATTTGCACAAGCTAATCCCTTAGCTATTTCAATGCTAAATTACTAGTTGCCTCTGTGGATGTGTAGGTTTTGACTTTAACATAGCCATTCCTGTGACCAGTCACAAGCTAATCCCTTAGCTATTTCAATGCTAAATTACTAGTTGCCTCTGTGGATGTGTCGGTTTTGACTTTAACATAGCCAATTCCGTGACCAGTCACAAGCTAATCCCTCAGCTATTGATATGTAAACCCCTTTGTCAAGGTGCCTTACTTCTCCCAACCAGCTTAAAAGTCGCTACGAATCTTAACATCGTTAATTGAAGCTCTGTCGTCCCGACAGTACTGTACCTTTCACCTAAAGACGGCCGCTTGCGTTGTGGCCAAAACGTCGTGAGAATTTTATTGTGTTTTTTATTATTTTATTCTCATTCTACGTGACTTTACCGAAAGAACCAAAGAAAATAAAATAATAAAGATATAAAACAATAAAATTCCCCAAATCAAAATTCATATACTGTTGATTTATTCACTCCATCTCCGCAGTGGACACTGCCGGTTGTGTTCCTTCCTTAGCTCCCATTCCCACGTTAGTCTCGACCACCGGCCGTCATCACTTCAAGTTGTGTGTCCTGCCTCACCCCACCTTTCTAAACTAAAATTACGTCCTTAATTATATGAAGTCATATGAAGTCCAATTGACGTGTCCGTCTTCCAGTATCAGTGTAATTCTTAGGATGTGCATCATCTCTACGCTTCCTTGTGCATTTCTAAACATTGGTTCTATTTTCCGTTTGTGATGCATCTGTTTGAAAAAAACGTTCTGCTTAAGGCATATGGCTCAGTTACGTTTCATTATTAACTTAAGATAACAATAAGCACTTTGTTCTGCCCTGATACACCTCTCTTAATCATTTTCATCCGTCTTCCCCTTCAACAACCGCCCTACGTGTAGATGCACTTCTGTGTTTTCAAGGCTGTGTCCCTGTTCTTTTTGCGTTCAGTTTGTTATTCCCCCGCACCTCCAGTAAAGCATGGTTGGCTGCGTACGGTGCGAAAGAAGTTCACCATGCAAACATACGCTGCGTTGAAAAATGATTCTACTGACTGCAGACCAATCCTGGACAGATTTCTCAATACGAGTGCAATATCGAGGGTACAGATCAATACCAACTGAACACAGATGCTAATTCATGGACGTGTGGCAACTCTAGCCATGCCCATGCAAACATACACAACATCTTGACCATGAATCGCCTATGCGGCAGATTAAATGTCAAGCATTATACATTGAATTCCGATCTACTTTTGTTCGTTTTGATTTATTTTGGCGCAGTTTCAAGTAAGTATTTTTAATAGAATTATTATATTGCCATTTACTGTATAATTGTGATAATAGACCAAGCACTGAGACATTGCCCAGGGTTGGTCTACAATCGAAAAGGTGGCAACCCCATAGCACACCCTCATGTGTTCCAGTGTTAACACATCGTATGTTTGTATCTTGAAATTCTTTCGCACCGTACGTAGCCCACCGCTCCCCCCACCACACACGTGCACAGCAGCTCCAGAGAGCGACTTTTGGGTCAGAGGTAGCCGCATTGTACTGGGGCCGTTCATAAATGAGGGGGGGGGGGTGAGAAATGTGACGTCACATCAAAATGCGCAACTTTAAATAAATATAGACAACACGTTCTACGTAATTAAATAGACTTTTTAATAAATATTTTCTCCTACAACATCAGAGTGCAGCGCCACATTAAATAAGCACCACGATGACAATAGTTTAAAGCGATATGAAGCATGTTTTATTTTGGGGGGGGGGCACAGCTTTGTACCGTCATATTTGAGGGGGGGCTCTGACTCTTTGTGACGCCGCGTGACGATGGGAGGGGGGGTCAAAAATCGTCTAAAATCGCGTGACGTCATTTATGGACGGCCCCCACAGCGTGAAATAGTGCAACAAACCGAACCCGCGTACAGCGAGGGAAGCCCTGGCTGGTTTATCATTCATTAATCTCCAGTTCAGTCACAAACGAATCTCTTAGAGCCGAAGGCGCGATTCAGTATCACGTTGGCATGTCGTGTCAACCCGTACGGGGTTACCCCGTATTGGTGTACAGGGAGATTGAGTTCTCAGGTCCATACGGCTTACTAGAGCCGTTTCAAAACGGGCAAAACAATGTTTTGTGTTTCTCCCCTTGTGATGGGATTTTGTAGGATGAACGTTGAGATTTGTAAGGGGCACGGGGTGACCAATAAGGTCTGAATTGGTCTGTAATAAGAGAGGCAATGGTTATGGGGTGACAGGTGTGCGTTGGCACTGCGTGCCACGTCGCGTTGTCATACAGCTGACACTCCGATGAGCAATGATTCGGCGACGCACGGTGCCAAAGGGGCCGTCCATAAATGACGTCACGCAACTTCTGACGATTTTTGACCCCACCCCCCCATTGTCACACGGTGTCACAAAAAGTCAGACCCCCCCCTCAAATATGACGTCACAAAGCTCTGGCCCCCCTCCCACCAAATAAAACATGCTTCAAATCGCTTTAAACTATTGTCATTGTTGTGCGTATTTAATGTGGCGCTGCACTCTGATGTTGTAGGAGAAAACATTTATTAAAAAGTATATTTAATTAAGTAGAACGTGTCGTCTATATTTACTTAAAGTTGCGCATTTTGATGTGACGTCACATTTCTCACCCCCCCCCTCGTCACACATCGTCACAAATGTCTGATCGCCCCCCCCCCAGGTGCGTGACGTCATTTATGGACGGCCCCAAAGACGTTCAACATTCGTGCGTATCCGCCGTGATGTGGGGCGAAGTAATATTCTAATCTTATTATCCGCGATGCCTGCAGGATTAGCTTTTTTCTTCTTCGTCTTCCAAAGCAGATTATTAATGAGAATATTGATGGAATTTCCCCCAGTGCATGTTGGCTGGGGAAGGGCTGTTTAAGACCCGCGGTGAACCCGCTCATCTCCACGTATCGGCATGAAATGATAAAATCGCAGATTTTCGGAAGCGCGTTCGTTTCAAGTGGATGCTTGTTGTCAACACCGCCATATTGACAGCACTCGCAATCATCCCATACTCAATTGAAACTCTTCTTAAGTAATTGCTTATTGTGTTTAGTTCCTTGTCCTTATCTCATACCTCCGATTAGCACGGTGGGCTACGTACGGTGCGAAAGAATTTCAAGATACAAACATACGATGTGTTAACACTGGAACACATGAGGGTGTGCTATGGGGTTGCCACCTTTTCGATTGTAGACCAACCCTGGGCAATGTCTCAGTGCTTGGTCTATTATCATAATTATACAGTAAATGACAATACAATAATTGTATAAAAAATACTTACTTGAAACTGCTCCAAAATCAATCAAAACGAACAAAAGTAGATCGGAATTCAATGTAAAATGCTTGACATTTAATCTGCCGCATAGGCGATTCATGGTCAAGATGTTGTGTATGTTTGTATGGGCATGGCTAGAGTTGCCAACCGTCCGAGAAATAGCATCTGTGTTCAGGTCGTATTGATCTGTACCCTCGATATTGCACTCGTATTGAGAAATCTGTCCAGGTTTGGTCTGCTATCAGTAGAATCATTTTTCAACGCAGCGTATGTTTGCATGGTGAACTTCTTTCGCACCGTACGCTGCCAACCATGCTTTAATGGAGGTGCGGGGGAATGACAAACTGAACGCAAAAAGAACAGGGACACAGCCTTGAAAACACAGAAGTGCATTTGCACGTAGGGCGGTTGTTGAAGGGGAAGAGGGATGAAAATGATTAAGAGAGGCGTATCAGGGCAGAGCAAAGTGCTTATTATTATCTTAACTTAATAATGAAACGTAACTGAGCCATATGCCTTAAGCAGAACGTTTTTTTCAAACAGATGCATCACAAACAGAAAATATAACCAATGTTTAGAAATGCACAAGGAAGCGTAGAGATGATGCGCATCCTAAGAACACCACTGATACTGGAAGACGGACACGTCAATTGGACTTCATATGCAAATTAAGGACGTAATTTTAGTTTAGAAAGGTGGGGTGAGGCAGTACACACAACTTGAAGTGATGACGGCCGGTGGTCGAGACTAACGTGGGAATGGGAGCTAAGGAAGGAACACAACCGGCAGTGTCCACTGCGGATATGGAGTGAATAAATCAACAGTATATGAATTTTGATTTGGATAATTTTATTGTTTTATATCTTTATTATTTTATTTTCTTTGGTTCTTTCGGTAAAGTCACGTAGAATGAGAATAAAATAATAAAATGACACGATAAAATTCTCACGACGTTTTGGCCACAACGCAAGCGGCCGTCTTTAGGTGAAAGGTAACTGTCGGGACGACAGAGCTTCAATTAACGATGTTAAGATTCGTAGAGACTTTTAAGCTGGTTGGGATAAGTGAAGCACCTTGACAAAGGGGTTTACATATCAATAGCTGAGGGATTAGCTTGTGACTGGTCACGGAATTGGCTATGTTAAAGTCAAAACCTACACATCCACAGAGGCAACTAGTAATTTAGCATTGAAATAGCTAAGGGATTAGCTTGTGACTGGTCACAGGAATGGCTATGTTAAAGTCAAAACCTACACATCCACAGAGGCAACTAGTAATTTAGCATTGAAATAGCTAAGGGATTGGTTTGTGCAAATAGCTGAGGGATTATCTTTATTATTTTATTGTTTCCCTTCTACGTGACTTTACCGAAAGAACCAAGAATATAGTATATGAATTAGATCATTTATTTATTTTGCTAACTTTACAATTAATCGTACATTTTAATTGTACTAGTTTAATGTCTTCAGGTTTAGTTTCTAATTCTCTAGGATAAAACAAGTTATTTTGTCAAAAAGAATGACGTTAATTGGCGCATACATTGAAAGTGCAATTTTAAATGAACCGTGTCAGTCTTCAAATACTGTTCTGGTTATTCCCACCTTGTTGGTGTCCCTATTGTCTCCTGCACCCACTAACAACGGAGTTATTGTTGGGATGGAGAGAAGCACAGCCAGCAGCCAGCCAAGAAACTCGAGACATAGAATATATTAATAGCAGCATGACTTACACTGCTACAGCAGCGAGGTGGTCATGTAACTATTTACATTCTCTGTGTCGCAAACATTAAATGGCAACTAATCTTTCCGTGGTACGCTTGTCCCCACGATTTGAGGACCAATTCCTTAGCGAAGGATTTACTACCAATTGAAGGATGATACAAGTGAAATGTGAAGTGGTAAGATTGATCTTAGATCATTGCAAGCCAATCCCAGATTCTGAGTGCGGAGTGACTCGGCAGGGCCGACGGCGTGAGCCTGGCACCTTGGGAGTTGTCATGGTCAGGGAGCAATGAGGCCGCGTTACCGGTTGTCTTAGTTTTGGGGAATTCTGTCTCCAGAACTCTGATCCACAGTAACGATGAAACAAACACAATGTAGAAAAAAGAACAGTTGCAAATGTTGCAGGAAATTGAAAGGCATTTTATTACAAAAATCATTACCATTCACACAAACAGTATAGTATTATAGTAGTTCGAAAATTAGACTGTAGAAAATAGTCATGTGTAATGATGAAAAATACTTGAATATAACATTTATCATTATCTTATTAGAATATATGAACGTGTAATGGCAAATTAAAACGATGCGATACGATTTGACAATCCTTTACAGCGATACACTTAATCCAGTGAAGTTGAATGTGAACGCTGAAACACGTAAATATTACTGAACATATCGTGAATAGAAAAAAACTGATTTAACAAAATATCCATGCAATTAAAACATCAATGAAGCAGGTTGCTGGAATGGATGCTCCAGGCGCCACTCTACGCGTGAGTGGTGCCAGTGGACTGAGAGGCCGTGCCAGGAGTCGCTGTTGCTGGCTGCTCAATGACCACCACCCTCTCGGCCGCTGCAGGGAGGGCGCGGCGCTGAGCCTTGAACTTCAGCTTCCCGTCTTCAGTCAAGCAGCAGCTCACGCTCTGCGGGTCCACGTCCCTGGGCAGCTGCGTCTCCCTGTGGAACTCCTGGCAGCTGTGACTGTAGCTGCCGATGCTGACTTCTCCGCTCTTCACCTCGCGCCGTCCGGCCACCGCCAGCTTGTCTCCAGACACCTTCACGGCCAGGTCCTGTGGGGAGAAGTCCTGCACGTCCAGGGACGCGACAAACCCGCCTCCCTGCTCCTGTGGATCTTAATCTGGAACCCACTGCTCACGGCCGGCTGCTGCAGCAGTGCATCTCCGAGGCTGCCCGGAGCCCGCGTGTGGCTGCTGAGCTGATCGACTCCACGGAAGATTCTCTCCATCCTCTCGATCTCGCTCCTCATGTCTCGCTGCAGCTGCTGGAAAATACTTTCACCGCGGGGGTTCCAGACCGGCCAGCCTGGCCAGACGCTCCTCTCCATCACGTGCATCGCAGGGAAGTAAACACTGAGGGCCATGCTTGTTGATGTGCTTCACAGTGAGGCTCGCTTCAGTTGTGAGCGCTGCTCCCTCCTCCGCCGATGTTCTGCCAGTGCAGCTACAGGAGCTGCTTTTATAGCCCTGGCAGTAGCTATGAGCAGATGCCAGGGGGAGCCAGAAGCGTCCAGAATGACGCAGCTGCTCCCAGGGCTTCCCTCATCCACAGCAAATAGCAGTGACTCATACCTGGGGTTCAGCTGTGTGACGCCTTCTCTAAACTAAAAATGATATTTCCATTGGAAACAAGCAGGCAAGACACAACTTTAATACACTATAGTACACCAGGACAGTGATATTTTGAAATGTACATATTGTCAATGAGAAAACGTGGTGTGCATTTGTGTCATTCCTTCACGTAAAGTCCTGGTCACAAAAGCAAAGTTTATGGGGAATAATAATACCCATTTTATATAGTTTTGAGGCATAAGCAATTAGAAAATAACACTTACTACCCAGGAACAAAAATCGTGTTACATAGTGAATTATCAGTGCAGAGCGAATTCCATGGCAGTAAACTGCTCACAGACTGCAGCCCGAGACACGAGTCACGCTCTTGGGAGCAGCTGCGTCATTCTGGATTCTTCTGGCTGCCCCTGGCATCTGCTCGTAGCTACTGCCAGGGCTATAAAAGCAGCTCCTGTAGCTGCACTGGCAGAACATCGGAAGAGCAGGGAGCAGCGCTAACAGCTGAAGCGAGCCTCACTGTGAAGCACATCAACATGGAAGCATGAGATGTCCTTAATTAACGCTAAGACACATTAATCAAAAACGCTAAAACACCTATTAGCAACATCAGTAAGGATGAGCGCTTTGAGCTTCCTCAATTAAAAAAAATAGAGGACATCGTCATCCTCTCAGCCGACAAGGGCAATGTCACTGTCATCATGGAAAAAAAAACACATACAATAACAAAATTCAGGACCTACTGAATGATTGTAGCTATACCAAAGTCAATAGAGATCCCACCAACCGCCTTGTTACAAAAACCAACAATATCATCACTGATTCAACATCTTTAATCGAACCAACCAAGCGGCTTTCCTTAAAACCCTCTGCTGCTAGACCACACAGATTTTATGGCTTACCAAAAATCCATAAAGAAGATACACCACTTCGTTCTATCATCTTCATCATTAACTCACCCACCCACAAACTGGCCCGATTTCTGTCTGAGACCTTACAACCATTCACTGGTAAGACCACCTCAGCTGTACTTAAATCAGCTCACTTGGTATCGTTAATTAAGGACATCTCACTATCTCCAGGTGATTTGCTTGTCACTTTCGATCTAGTATCGTTGTTTACCAAAGTTCCTGTGCCTGACACCATTACAATCATTGAAAAATGTTTTGAGACGGATGCCATCCAGGCATCCACCCTACGGCTTTGTCTAAGAGGTACATAGATGACACGTTCGTCATCTGGCCACATGGCCTACCAGCTCTGGGCCAATTCTTCAACCACATCAATTCCATACACCCAGCCATCAGATTTACCATGGAGGTGGAAAAAGATGGAAAGCTACCCTTTTTGGATATCTTAATTAAAAGGAGACCTGGCGGTTCAATGAGCCACTCTGTCTACAGGAAAGCTACCCATACAGATGCTTACTTGAAACCGGATTCCCACCACCATCCATCCCAGAAGAACTCCCTCATCAAGACTCTATACCATGGAGCCCAATGCATTCCGACCAGGAACACACTACCAGTGAACTCAAACACGTACACCAGGCTCTCAGGGCTAATGGTTACTCCGACTACACAATCCGCAAAGCCATCACTCCAGTTATGAAGAAGGATCCTCTTGTGGAGCCACTCAAAACCATCACCTTACCCTACATTGCAGGGGTCACTAAAACGATCTACAAAATCCTGAATAAACACAAGATCCAGGTCCGATTCAACACAGTACATAAAATCCGTGATCTGGTTCCATCTGTAAAAGATGCTGTTCCAGACATACAGTACCCGGGTGTTTACAAACTAAAGTGCCTCTGTGGTAGTAGCTACATTGGAGAAACCAAACGACATATCTCGGACCGCATCCGCGAACATAAAGCAGACTTGAAACACATTAGAACGAACTCCTCCGCCGTGGCAGATCACTGTTATAATTCAGTGGGCTCACATGACATTGACTTCTCAAAGACGGAGGTTCTGTGCAAGCCAACCGGCTACCATGAGAGATTCGTTCATGAGGCTATCCACATATACAAGCACAGAGACAATTTCAACCGAGAAGATGGATTCTGGCTTAGTAACCATTGGAAAGATGTTTTAAACCATTGCGGTTCTTAATTAATAATTTTATGGTGATCTTCAGACGGCAGCTCTTTCACTGGCATTGACTCTTAATACTTCTCACACCACGGTTAATGGTATGGTTTATAACATGATTATAACAGCGCCTCGCAGCTGTTTCTCTCCTCCCTCTGTTCCGACCATGGATGGACACATCAGTCTGAACGGGGCTGGTAGCTGTCCGTGGTGCTGATGTGGAGGGTAAGAATCCACCCATTTTTTCGCCATATAGCATCGTGATATATAACGACTTATTGTTGGTAGCTCAGCTGATTGGAGAATATATAGAGTTTATTGTTAACATTGAGGTAGTTTATATTTTAGTTTTTTTCATCTGTTTACTATATGGTATTCATTATATAGTGTAGTGCATACCCAGTTGCTGTTATGAGCTCTGCTTATTGAAGAATATATTGAGTACATTTATTATATTGATGTAATTTGGACTCAGGTTTTTTCACATCGGTTTACTGTATGATATTTGAGTTGTTGCATCCCCCTTTTTGCATCCTTGTACGAGGTGCCTCGGTGGATGTGTAGGCTTTGACTTTAACATAGCTATTTCGTTGACCAGTCACAAGCTAATCCCTCAGCTATTCAATGCTAAAATCTCTTGTTTGATTTGTACTAGGTGCCTCTGTTGATGTGTAGGCTTTGAATTTAACATATCTATTTTTGTGACCAGTCACAAGCTAAATCCGTCAGCTATTTCAATGATAAATTCTCCTGTTTGATATGTTAACCCCTTTGTCAAGGTGCCTCTCTTCTCTCAACCAACTTAAAAGACGCTACGAATCTTAGCAGCGTTCATTGGAGCTCTGTCGTCCCGACAGTCACAAGCTAATCCCTCAGCTATTCAATGCTAAATTCTCCCGTTTGATTTGTACTAGGTGCCTCTGTGGATGTGTAGGCTTTGACTTTAACATAGCTATTTCTGTGACCAGTCACAAGCTAAATCCATCAGCTATTTCAATGATAAATTCTCCTGTTTGATATGTTCACCCCTTTGTCAAGGTGCCTCTCTTCTCTCAACCAGCTTAAAAGACGCTACGAATCTTAGCAGCGTTCATTGGAGCTCTGTCGTTCCGACAGTTTTTTGTTCCTTCACCTGAAGAAGGCCAATTGTGTAGTGGCCAAAACGTCGTGAGAATTTAATTGTTATATTTTATTATTTTATTCTCATTCTACGTGATTTTACTGAAAGAACCAAATAAGATGAATCCTTGCAGTCACGAAAGCTTCAAATCGAAAAATGTCCTTAATTAACGCTAAGACACATATTAATCAAAAACGCTAAGACACCTATTAGCAACATCAGTAAGTATGTGCGCTTTGAGCTTTCTCAATTAAAAAATGGAGAGGGCATCGTCATCTTCTCAGCCGACAAGGGCAATGTCACTGTCATCATGGAAAAAAAACCATACAATAACAAAATTCAGGATCTACTGAATGATGGTAGCTGTACCAAAATCAATAGAGATCCAACCAACTGCCTTGTTACAAAAACCAACAATATCATCACTGATTCAACATCTTTAATCGAACCAACCAAGCAGCTTTCCTTAAAACCCTCTGCTGTTAGACCACCCAGATTTTATGGCTTACCAAAAATTCATAAAGAAGATACACCTCTTCATCCTTTCGTCTTCATCATTAACTCACCCACCTGCAAACTGGCCCCATTTCTGTATCAGACCTTACAACCATTCACTGGTAAGACCACCTCAGCTGTACTTAAATCAGCTCACTTGGTATCGTTATTTAAGGACATCTCACCATTTCCAGGTGATTTGCTTGTCAGTTTCGATCTAGTATCGTTGTTTACCAAAGTTCCTGTGCCTGACACCATTGCAATCATTGAAGATTTGCTCCAAACTGGAATTGAATGCTGATGTACCGGCCCTGGTTAGACACTGCCTCACCAACACTTACTTCACCTGGAATGGAACATTCTATAAACAAGGTGAAGTTACCCCAATTGGTTCTCCCTTATCTCCAGTTATAGCCAATGTTTTCATGGAAAAATGTTTTGAGACAGATGCCATCCAGGCATCCACCCTACGGCTTTGTCTAAGAGGTACATAGATGACACGTTCGTCATCTGGCCACATGGCCTACCAGATCTGGGCCAATTTTTCAACCACATCAATTCCATACACCCAGCGATCAGATTCACGATGGAGATGGAAAAGGATGGCAAATTAACATTCTTGGATGTTTTAATCGTACAGAGACCAGATGGCTCAATGGTACACTATGTCTACAGGAAAGCCACCCATATGAATGCCTAACAAAACCTGACTCCCACCACCATCCATCCCAGAAGAATTCTCTCAACATAACTCTACACCATAGAGCTCGATGTATTTCCGACCATCACCGCCTAGCCAGTGAACTGGAACACGTACACCAAGGCCTCAAGATGAATGGATATTTAGACTACACAATCCGAAAAGCTATCACCCCAACCATTGGGAAGGAACCATCTGAGGACCCAATAAAAACCATCACCTTGCCATACATAGCAGGGGTCACCAAAAATATTTCCAAAATCATGAGCAAACACAAGATCCAGGTTCGATTCAACACAGTACATAACATTTGTGATCTGATCCCATCTGTGAAGGATGTGATCCCTGACATGCAATACCCCGACGTCTAAAAACTAAGCTGCGTCTGCGGCAGTAGTTACATTGGGGAAACTAAGTGACATGTCTCGGACCGTGTTCGTGAACATAAGGCAGATCTGAAACACGGTAGGACCAATACCTCAGCCATGGCTGATCATTGTTTTAATGCTGTGGGCATACACGAAATTGATTTTTCCAAGACGAAGTTACTCTGCAAACCCACTGCTTATCAGCAAAGATTCGTTAATGAAGCCGTCCAGATGGGTTAACACAGACACAATTTCAACAGACTTGGGTACAAACTGAGCAATCATTGGAAGGACGTTATTAACCAGTTTAAGTCATGACGGGCCATGATGTTCCCAGCCTACCACCTTCTGATATTAGTTGTTTTTTTCGGCTCTCTGATTTTTTACATTAACAGATGTCATTTCTCACTAACACAGCTACCTCGTGTGCCATCCTCGAGGCTGCTGCTTCAGGATCTCCCATTAACATGCTAATCTCTCACATTAACATAGCCACCTTGGCGCACTCGCCGTGAAGGAGTCTCGGCGATCTTGCATTGACATGCTAATTTCTGCCTGGCAGCCCTGTGATTGGTGGAAAGCCCACCACCGCCGCGGTCGCTACCCACCACTTGCATTGGCATTGGCTGCTGACATTTGGGCCACGCCCTTTTCAAACCTTTATACCTTTATAAGCAGTTGTTTTTAGCAGCTAACCCCACTTTTCCTGATGACGACCGCTCGTGTTGCGATTGAAACGTCGTGATATTTTTATTATGTTTTCTTATTTTTTCTCTCTACGTGACTTTACCTAAAGACCCAAACAATATGAATTCCTGCAGTCATGAAAGCTTTGAATCAAGGTTGATTAAATGTCAAGTATTGGAGATTTAATTCTGATACAATTATGTTAGTTTTTATTGATTTTGGCGCAGTTTCAAATAATTATTTTTATATCAGTATTTACGTAACTACACTCGTTTACATTCGGCTGTACTCAGCTCACCATTCCTTTGAACTAATAAAAAACTTCTGCTTAACAATTATTAAACATCCTCAGTTGTGTGTCATTAGGTTCAGTATACAAACTGGACTAACAACATTTGGTTTTATGCAACAAAAACTTTATTTCAAAATGTATTTTTTAAAAAGTGTACTGACGAAAGCAACAAATTAAACGTTCTAAATTATATTGTACGTGTACTGCATACAATGTTAACAGTAAGAGCTCAAAGCAGGAACGTACATGTACACCAGATAACTATATTCGTGTGTAAACAATAAATTGCTTACAATATTGTACTTAATGTTGCCCGGTGAAATGAAACATTCTAAATCTAATGAGTCGCATTGAAAATAACATCCTACAGGCTGTTAATATTACTGTTTAGATACGACACATTACATGTCTTTAACATTCTCATGAAGACAAATTACAAAATGCATGACATTGTATCACACTGAATTCCAGCACGAATACTGTTAAATAGTTAGACTACTGGAATGGATGCTCCAGGCACCACTCTACGCGTGAGTGGTGCCAGTGGACTGAGAGGCCGTGCCAGGAGTCGCTGTCGCTGGCTGCTCAATGACCACCACCCTCTCGGCCGCTGCAGGGAGGGCGCGGCGCTGAGCCTTGAACTTCAGCTTCCCGTCTTCAGTCAAGCAGCAGCTCACGCTCTGCGGGTCCACGTCCCTGGGCAGCTGCGTCTCCCTGTGGAACTCCTGGCAGCTGTGGCTGTAGCTGCCGCTGCTGACTTCTCCGCTCTTCACCTCGCGCCGTCCGGCCACCACCAGCTTGTCTCCAGACACCTTCACGGCCAGGTCCTGTGGGGAGAAGTCCTGCACGTCCAGGGACGCGACAAACCCGCCTCCCTGCTCCTGTGGATCTTCAATCTGGAACCCACTGCTCACGGCCGGCTGCTGCAGCAGTGCGTCTCCGTGGCTGCCCGGGGCCCGCGTGTGGCTGCTGAGCTGATCGACTCCACGGAAGATTCTCTCCATCCTCTCGATCTCGCTCCTCATGTCTCGCTGCAGCTGCTGGAAGAGACTTTCACCGCGGGGGTTCCAGACCGGCCAGCCTGGACGTGCAGGACTTCTCCCCACAGGACCTGGCCGTGAAGGTGTCTGGAGACAAGCTGGTGGTGGCCGGACGGCGCGAGGTGAAGAGCGGAGAAGTCAGCAGCGGCAGCTACAGCCACAGCTGCCAGGAGTTCCACAGGGAGACGCAGCTGCCCAGGGACGTGGACCCGCAGAGCGTGAGCTGCTGCTTGACTGAAGACGGGAAGCTGAAGTTCAAGGCTCAGCGCCGCGCCCTCCCTGCAGCGGCCGAGAGGGTGGTGGTCATTGAGCAGCCAGCGACAGCGACTCCTGGCACGGCCTCTCAGTCCACTGGCACCACTCACGCGTAGAGTGGTGCCTGGAGCATCCATTCCAGTAGTCTAACTATTTAACAGTATTCGTGCTGGAATTCAGTGTGATACAATGTCATGCATTTTGTAATTTGTCTTCATGAGAATGTTAAAGACATGTAATGTGTCGTATCTAAACAGTAATATTAACAGCCTGTAGGATGTTATTTTCAATGCGACTCATTAGATTTAGAATTCATTTCAACGGGCAACATTAAGTACAATATTGTAAGCAATTTATTGTTTACACACGAATATAGTTATTTGGTGAACATGTACGTTCCTGCTTTGAGCTCTTACTGTTAACATTGTATGCAGTACACGTACAATATAATTTAGAACGTCAAATTTGTTGCTTTCGTCAGTACACTTTTTTTTAAATACATTTTGAAATAAAGTTTTTGTTGCATAAAACCAAATGTTGTTAGTCCAGTTTGTATACTGAACCTAATGACACACAACTGAGGATGTTTAATAATTGTTAAGCAGAAGTTTTTTATTAGTTCAAAGGAATGGTGAGCTGAGTACAGCCGAATGGAAATGAGTGTAGTTACGTAAATACTGATATAAAAATAATTATTATAAACTGCACCAAAATCAATAAAAACGAACATAATTGTATCAGAATTAAATCTCCAATACTTGCCATTTAATCAACCTTGACTTAAAGCGTTCATGTCTGCAGGAATTCATATTGTTTGGGTCTTTCGGTAAAGTCACGTAGAGAGAAAAAATAACCAAAAAAATAATAAAAATTTCACGACGTTTCAATCGCAACATGAGCGGTCGTCATCAGGAAAAGTGGGGTTAGCTGCTAAAGACAACTGCTTATAAAGCTTTGAAAAGGGCATAGCCCAAATGTCAGCAGCCAATGCCATTGCAAGTGGTGGGTAGCGACCGCGGCGGTGGTGGGCTTTCCACCAATCACAGGGCTGCCAGGCAGAAATTAGCATGTCAATGCAAGATCGCCGAGACTCCTTCACGGCGAGTGCGCCAAGGTGGCTATGTTAATGTGAGAGATTAGTATGTTAATGGGAGATCCTGAAGCAGCAGCCTCGAGGATGGCACACGAGGTAGCTGTGTTAGTGAGAAATGACATCTGTTAATGTAAAAAACTCAGAGAGCCGAAAAAAACAACTAATATTGGAAGGTGGTAGGCTGGGAACATAATGGCCCGTTATGACTTAAACTGGTTAACAATGTCCTTCCAATGATTGCTCAGTTTGTACCCATCTTCTCGGTTGAAATTGTGTCTGTGTTTACACATCTGCATTGCTTCATGAACGAATCTTTGCTGATAGGCAGTGGGTTTGCAGAGTACCTTCGTCTTGGAAAAATCAATTTCGTGTATGCCCACAGCATTAAAACAATGATCAGCCACGGCTGAGGTATTGGTCCTACCGTGTTTCAGATCTGGCTTATGTTCACGAACATAGTCCGAAACATGTCACTTAATTTCCCCAATGTAACTACTGCCGCAGACACAGCTTAGTTTTTAGACGCCGGGGTATTGCATGTCAGGGATCACATCCTTCACAGATGGGATCAGATCACAAATTGTATGTACTGTGTTGAATCGAACCTGGATCTTGTGTTTCCTCATGAGTTTAGAAATATTTTGGTGACCCCTGCTATATATGGCAAGGTGATGGTTTTGATTGGTTACTGAGATGGTTCTTTCCCAACAGTTGGGGTGATAGCTTTTCGGATTGTGTATTCTGAATATCCATTCATTTTGAGGGCTTGGTGTACGTGTTCCAGTTCACTGGCTAGGTGGTGATGGTCGGAAATACATCGAGCTCTATGGTGTAGAGTTTTGATGAGAGAATTCTTCTGGGATGGATGGTGGTGGGAGTCAGGTTTTGTTAGGCATTCGTATGGGTGGCTTTCCTGTAGACAGATTGTCCCATTGAGCCATCTGGTCTCTGTACGATGAAAACATCCAAGAATGGTAATTTGCCATCCTTTTCCACCTCCATGGTGAATTTGATCGCTGGGTGTATGGAATTGATGTGGTTGAAGAATTGGCCCAAAGCTGGTAGGCCATGTGGCCAGATGAGGAACGTGTCATCTATGTACCTCTTAGACAAGGACGTAGGGTGGATGCCTGGATGGCATCTGTCTCAAAATATGTTTCCATTAAAAATTGGCTTCAACTGGAGATAAGGGCGAACCCATTGGGGTAGCTTCAACTTCTTTGTATAGTGTTCCATTCCAGGTGAAGTAAGTGTTGGTGAGGCAGTGTCCAACCAGGGCCGGTACATCAGCATTCAATCCTTGTTGGACCAAATCGTCAATGATTGCAACGGTGTAAGGCACAGGAACTTTAGTAAACAACGATACTAGATCGAAACTGACAAGCAAATCACCTGGAAATAGTGAGATGTCATTAATTAACGATACCAAGTGAACTGATTTAAGTACAGCTGAGGTGGTCTTACCAGTGAATGGTTGTAAGGTCTGAGACAGAAATGGGGCCCGTTTGTAGGTGAGTGAGTCAATAATGAAGACGATAGGATGAAGGGGTGTATCTTCTTTATGATTTTTGGTAAGCCATAAAGTCTGGGTGGTCTAGCAGCAGAGGGTTTTAAGGAAAGCCGCTTGGTTGGTTCGATTAAAGATGTTGAATCAGTGATGATATTGTTGGTTTTTGTAACAAGGCGGTTGGTGGGATCTCTATTGATTTTGGTAAATCTACCATCATTCAGTAGGTCCTGAATTTTGTTATTGTATTTTTTTTTTCCATGAGGACAGTGAAATTGCCCTTGTCGGCTGAGATGATGACGATGTCCTCTCTCTTTTTTAATTGAGAAAGCAAAAAACGCTCATCCTTACTTATGTTGCTAATAGGTGTCTTAGCGTTTTTGATTAATATGTGTCTTAGCGTTAATTAAGGACATCTTATGCTTGCTTGTTGATGTGCTTCACAGTGACGCTCGCTTCACCTGTTAGCGCTGTGAGCGCTGCTCCTTCCTCTGCCGATGTTCTGCCAGTGCAGCTACAGGAGCTGCTTTTATCGCCCTGGCAGTAGCTACGAGCAGATTCCAGGGGAGCCAGAAGCGTCCAGAATGACGCAGCTGCTCCCAGGGCTTCCCTCATCCACAGCAAATAGCAGTGACTCAAACCTGGGGTTCAGCTGTGTGACGTCTTCTCTAAACTAGCACATCAACAAGCATGGCCCTGAGTGTTTACTTTCCTGCGATGCACGTGAAGGAGAGGAACGTCTGGCCAGGCTGGCCGGTCTGGAACCCCCGCGGTGAAAGTCTCTTCCAGCAGCTGCAGCGAGACATGAGGAGCGAGATTGAGAGGATGGAGAGAATCTTCCGTGGAGTCGATCAGCTCAGCAGCCACACGCGGGCTCCGGGCAGCCTCGGAGACGCACTGCTGCAGCAGCCGGCCGTGAGCAGTGGGTTCCAGATTGAAGATCCACAGGAGCAGGGAGGCGGGTTTGTCGCGTCCCTGGACGTGCAGGACTTCTCCCCACAGGACCTGGCCGTGAAGGTGTCTGGAGACAAGCTGGTGGTGGCCGGACGGCGCGAGGTGAAGAGCGGAGAAGTCAGCAGCGGCAGCTACAGCCACAGTTGCCAGGAGTTCCACAGGGAGACGCAGCTGCCCAGGGACGTGGACCCGCAGAGCGTGAGCTGCTGCTTGACTGAAGACGGGAAGCTGAAGTTCAAGGCTCAGCGCCGCGCCCTCCCTGCAGCGGCCGAGAGGGTGGTGGTCATTGAGCAGCCAGCGACAGCGACTCCTGGCACGGCCTCTCAGTCCACTGGCACCACTCACGCGTAGAGTGGCGCCTGGAGCATCCATTCCAGCAACCTGCTTCATTGATGTTTTAATTGTATGGATATTTTGTTTAATCAGTTTCTTCTATCCACGATATGTTCACTAATATGTACGTGTTTCAGCGTTTGCAATTAACTTAATTTGATTACGTGTATCGCTGTACAGGATTGCTAAATTGTTTCGCGTCGTTTTAATTTGCCATTACACTTTAATATATTGCAATAAGATAATGCTAAATGTGTTATTCAAGTATTTTTCATCAACGCTGCTATAGCAATGTAAGTCATACTACTATTACAATAATCTATGCCTCGAGTTTCCTTACTGGCTGGGTTTCTCTCCACCACAACATTAACTCTGTTAGTGGGTTCCAGCTGTTTCCACCGAAACTAGCTGGGTTACTGGCTACACGAATTTTTCCGTTTACAGTAACAAATAAACATTACACATACATGCAGGCATCGACTTACGAACACTCGACTTACGAATTTCCGCACTTAGGAACCAGCTACCATGAAACATGTTTTAACATTGAGAATTACAACGCGAACTCGCACTTGCAAACTGAACCGAGGATCTATTCTTTTTTCAGCGGAGCGATCCTCCACGAGTTGTGTCATCCTCGCGCTTCCAGTGTTTGTGCTCGTGTGTGCGTGCGCGCACGTGTGTACATTATTGTGTTCCCACTTACAAACCGTTTGACTCACGAACGGGTCCCAGGAACTAATTGAGTTCATAAGTCGAGGACTGTCGGGATCGTTGTGTGAAACATAAAATACATACAAATTTATAAAAACATTTTATGTTCAAATACCTTGCATCCTGATGCTGGCTTGTCGTAAGGGGCGAAATGAGTCACCACAATTGCACACACACACACGGACAACAAACGCCACTAAGTGGCGGTGACGTTGCCACGGCACTTGTGCCAGGCTAAGTGCACTTTATGGCCACGTGATCACGGGTCAGATCCAGCTGCCATGGTTTGACTGAGATGAGTGGCAGATGTGTAAGCTGTGCCTCCCCTACTGTGCCAACTTGATGTGTTTTATCCGCCTGAGGCTCTGCTCGTTGTTGTGAGCGTCTCTCTGCTGCCCTCTGTTGTTGCTGGAGGGCGACTACCTCCAACTGCCCAGTATCGTCCATCATGAGTCTCCTCCACATAGGCCGCTCTTTACACTGCTGGTACCAGTCATTCGCAAGTCAATTCAGTTCCACATCCTCTTGTACCACATCATTTAATCTCTTCTCTAGCCCGTGCCGCGCCTGTTTAGACCCCTTTAATGCAGTGGTTAGGGAGGCGTGGTACATGACCCAGCCAATGTAGCATTACCTGCTGGAGGCGCTTACCGATGGGACTTTGTCCAGATCTGTAAAGGATTGTGAGCTCACACAATCCAGCCTGGTTAAACCCAGGATGGATCGTAGGAAGGCCATCCTGAATGTTTATTACCGGCGAAGATGTTCCATTAGGGGGGTCCACGTTTGGCAAGCATCGAGAAGGAAGGGCATGACCGTGGCCGAGAAGATCCGAAGACTGCTGTGGAGCGACAGATATCAGGTAGCTTCCACACAGCGTCATGCAACCGATGAAAAGATAATGCCGCTCGACTGATTCGGAGTGAGACCTCTTCTGTCAAACCGGAGTTGGTCATAAGCACACTATCCAGATGTGGAAAACCATCCAATTTACAACTGCCCCATTACCAATGGGGAGTTAAGGGGTGGAGGATTTAATGCAGACATGGGCTGGGCTTTTTAATCCGGCCCCCCGAACTTGTCCAAATATTATTAAATTAAATTTTACCTTTCACCTGTAATGCCCTCATTTCCCCATTAGATGGAGCACTTTGTCCGGGAATGTGGTAATTGGTTTGGGCGCAGGCCTCAGATGTTTTCATGATGTTTGATCAGTCACGTTACGACATGTTTTTGTATTGTTCATGTTCGTGCAATTTGTTAAATTGCCTTGCAAATAAATGCTTTGCTACCTGTTAAAGGCCAAATCCTTTCATGTAATGATTTTTACATGTCATTTATATTAGTTCACACAAACACTCCATCCATCTGTTCCTTGCCCGGCCCCTCTGTCAAATTTTAGAACCCATTGTGGCCCGCGAGTAAAAAAAATTGCCCACCCCTTGTTTAATGGCACAACATAGCGAGGCAGGTGCTTAGTTTTGGTGGGGCTGATGGTTAAGACCCCACCTCTTAGTGCAGGGGTGGGGAACCTTTTTTGTGCCAAGGGCCATTTGGATATTTATAACATCATTCGCGGGCCATACAAAATCATCAACTTAAAAATGAGCCTATTATATTTGGTCAAACATTTAGTTAACTCACCCCTAATGCGATGGCTGGAACTGCTTCTCTTTGGTGAGGCGTGTGGAGATATTAGCTGGCATTGATGATGTTAGCTGGTATTGATGATGTTGCTACTCGCAACTGCTTTTCCAGGTTTGCTCCAAGATTGATTGAATTTCGAGTCCCGCCTGCGGTTGCCTTGGCAGGGCCAGACCAAATGATTTCGCAGGCCTCATGGCCGGCCGGCCGGACGTTCCCCACCCCTGTCTAGTGGCACACTCCAGGTCTAGATCATTCGCATACGTAACATGGATGACAAATCGGGAGCAAGCTCTCAAGCGCACCCGGGCATCAATCCGCCTCCCATTGTATCTATATCAGATATAGATTGCTCCGGTACGGACATGGAAGGTTTCTCGAACGACGTGGACCAAAAATATTTTAAACAGTGTACGGAGCCAGAGGACATTACTGTCGAACCCCAAGGTTAACGGGGAATAGCTTTGTCTTCCGGCCAAGTAGCTTTACTCGGCCCTGCTCAATATCATGGAAGTCCTTAATTATTGTGAGCAGAGAGTCAGAGACTCCGAAAGCATGAAGAACAACCCAGAGTCCAGACCTATTGATGGTATCATAGGCATTGACCAGGTCAATAAAGCAGAGATGTAAGTCCTGTCGGAATTCAACACTCCTCTGCTGTAGCAAACGGAAGGAAGATGTGGCATCTGTGGCTGCCCTGGCCTGAAACCACAATGGGGCTCCCCAATCCTCTTCTCAGCATGCCTGGCAAGGTGATGTTGAATAATCCTTGCCAGGACTTTTTCTGGCACTCTAACACAGGCACAGACTCTAACCAAAACTATCGAATAATTACACGGTTTATTTAAAATTGCACTTTCAATTAATGTGCCTATTAATGTCATTATTTCGGCAAAAAATGTTTTTATCTTAAACTAGTGCAATGAAAAAACATACCCTTTATTGTAAAATTTGCAAAATAAAGACGATATAATTCCTGTACTGTTTTAGTTTATCTTTCTGAATACACATTTAATGAAAATGTGTTTTAGTGAATGGTTGTTTTTGAAGGTGATATCGTGTAAATGTTTTCCAAAGCTGCTTATGCAGCCGTCACCATCTCCAGCCGTGATTTCTCCACTTCTGTCCGAAGCCATCACCATCTCTTGCGGATTTGCAATGCAAAAATCTGTCTGGCTACTGCCCACCGGTTGATTTATTCGATCCATCTTCGCAGTGGACGCTCTATTGGTTGTGTTCCCTCCTTTAGCTCCCATTCCCACGTTAGTCACGACCACCGGCCGTCATCTCTTCAAGTTGTGTGTCCTGCCTCACCCCACCTTTCTAAACTAAAATTATATGTCCAATTGACGTGTCCGTCTTCCATTCTCAGTTTAATTCCTAGCATGTGCATCTCTATGCTTCCTTGTGCACTTCTCAACATTGGTTCCATTGTCTTCGTCAATGGCCATGTTTGTGATGCATCTGTTGTTGCAGGTCATATCCACTGATTAAAAAACGTTCTGCTTTAGGAAAATGGCTTTGTTACGTTTCATGATTTAAGTTCAGATTCCAATCAGCACTGTGCTCTGCCCTGATACGCCTCTCTTAATAATTTTCATCCCTCTCCCCCTTCAACAACCGCCCCACGTATAAATGCACTTCTATGTTTTCAAGTTGTGTCCCTGTTCTTTTTGTTCAATTTGTTATTCCCCCGCACCTCCAATAAGCATGGTTGCCTGCGTACGGTGCGAAAGAAGTTCAGCATGCAAACATACGCTGCGTTGAAAACTTACTCTACAGCATATTCACACTGGAGACGCAGGAGGGTGCTGCTATGAGATTGCCACATTTTTGACTGTAGACCAAGCCTGGACAGATTTCTCAGTCAGCACTCAGTCTAGAATTATCAGAACTACACAGTAAACGACACAATGCGGGTGCTATATCTCGTAAGAATGAATACCCACCACCTAAACACAAATGGTAATTCCTGGACAGGTGACAACTCTAGCCATGCCCATGAAAAAATATATAGTGACTAACTTGGAGACGTAACTTCTTCGAGGCAATTCTTTAATTACACACCGAGCATACTGTTACACACTCTCTGCTGTAATACAACGCTCTGTCCCTCGCTTAAACGCAACTCTCACTCGTGGCTAGCCTACAACACAACGCTCGCCATCTGACACTGACGGCGCTGAACTAAGACAGGCAACTACTGCTAGCAGCACAATTATCAAGTGGATGACGACAGCGGCGAAGGCGACGATCTTCAACAGCAACGACGACGACGACGGCGATCCCACTCCAAACGATGGCCCTCATCCCCTGCTCGGGGTCCCCTTTAATCCTCTTAGCGCGGCCTCGCTCCCCTCCGGCCACGCTCCCCTTCTAGAATCTACTAGCAGGATCTCGACGTGTCCTACCCGAGATCCTTCTCAGGTCTATCACGTGGTCTGCTGTCAATCAGGGCTGCTTCACTCTGCAGATCCCCTTCCCTGCCAGCAGCCAGCGCTATGCTATGTAGTGACCAATTCTATGTGACTACACATACACAACATCCTGACCATCACTCGCCTATGCGGATGATAAAATATCAAGCATTGTAGATTTAATTCTGATCTACTGTTGTTCGTTTTGATTGATTTTGGCACAGTTTAAAATATATATTTTAATATCAGTACCAGCGGGAAGTACCCAGCGTTTCCCGGGGCAAAAATATATTTACAAACTTGTCTTCTCTTAAAAACATAACATATACATACACAAACACTAAGCTATTGTGCCCTTTGTCCATTTGTCCGTCAACAAAATTATAGGAGGAGCGACACTAGAAAAACGGCGTATTCTATTATTTAATTTTTTTTCTGTCAACGTGACTTAACCGAAAAAACCAAAGAGTAATTCCTGCAGTCACGAAAACTTTGAATCTAGTTTTAGCGTGTTAATGTTAAATAAACGTGTTGTCTCCTATAGAAGCCTGAGTCTCCATTTGAGCCCACTACAACTGGTGTTGGAAGTGGCCAAACGTTAGTTAATTAACTATAGATTATGGAGACTAGGCGAACAATACGTACCAGGTCTCCAGATGAAGAGGACGACGACCCACCGGCCCCGGGGATGTCGGCGCAATCCCCCAGCCCCCACTGGGGGCCTGGGGTGTCCACCTCCGGTTCCAAACCGCCCTCCAAATTGCCTTACCTACGAGTCCTACTTGGTACAGGCCGGACCCGCTATTGCCGCCTGTTGGGCCCTGACTGCAGCTACATATTTTCCAGTAGTGGTGGCGGCGTATTACGCCTGACAATTACCCACCACATTAAGAAGCACGATGGTAGCTTGCAGTTGTGTGTCGACTTTAGGAAGCTTCATAAGATATCGGTGGCTGACGCGTATCCTCTCCCTCGGATGGACGATTCCCTGGACGCTCTGGCGGGAGCACAGAACTTCTCCACCCTTGATCTCCTGTCCGGATTTTGGCATTTGCCACTAAATGAGGCCTCTAAACCCAAACGGCTTTTCGAACACCTCAAGGCCTGTTTGAATTAAATCAGCTTCCCATGGGACTCCACGAAGCACCGGCTACGTTCCAATGACTGATGGAGCTGGTGCTGGCTGGACTTCAATGGGACTCATGCTTACAATACCTCGACGATGTCATCGTCTTCAGCCGTACGTTCAAAGAACATCTTGATTGGTTACGCGCTGTCTTTCTTAAAATGTGAGCGGCCCATCTCAAATTCAAGCCGCAGAAGTGTTACCCCCTTCAGAAATCCGTGCGGTATCTCGGTCATATTGTCAGTAAATCGGGCATTGCGATAGATCCCGACAAAACCACGTGTGTTCGGACGTGGCCGACCCCCACGTTGATGATGCAGGTGCAGAGTTTTATTGGTTTTGCGTCTTATTATCGCCGGTTTGTCACTGGGTTCGCTACCTTCGCAAAACCTCTCCACGCCTTGACGGTTATGGGTCAGAGGTTTCATTGGGGGGAGGAGGAAGCCGCATTTGTTGCGCTTCGCAATTCCCCTCCGCTACTCTGACTTTGCCATGCCGTGCGTCCTTGATACTGACGCAACCAACACCAGCATTGGCGCGGTTCTGTCCCAGGTTGTCAACGGGGTGGAGTGTGTTGTTGCATACGGCAGCAGAGTGCTGTCGCCAGCCGAACAGCGTTACTGTGTCACGCGCCGGGAACTATTCAGGTCTCCCGCATTAACGAGTTGATTGCTCTGGACATCCCTGGTTCGGTTCCCGTCACCCCTCGTGGGAATAAATATTTGTTGGTTGGCGTCGAATATTTATCGCGCTGGCCGATGGCCTGGCAGCTATGGATGGGAGCCATCCGGTAGTGCCACCTAGGCACATGCCATGGTACAATGGTGAGCACACAGGACTTGTAATCAATACAGAGGTACTATGTACAGGGGCGGCAAGCAGCTAAAAAATGGTGCACGTTTATTATAAATACGACATTCTCAAATGGTTTCGAAATTAAGTGTCTTATCAGCAGAATCGTGCAGAGTTTCTGCCGAACATACACAGCATTAGTTCCTAACACACTTTGGCAGAGTTGGTGTCACTACCCGGGAAAGGAACATTAATGGTGATTTTGTGGAAAGTCAGGTGAAATGGGTGGTTGGTCAGACTGACCAGCACCCTGTGCTGTGTGGATCGCTCGTGGTTCTGGCCACCAATCGCCAAGCAAATTGGTTGCAGAGACTTCCACGTGTAGAGTGACTTCAGTTGTGTGCAACCGAGTTGCGCAACTGCTTGCACCGGCTGTGGCCGTGTGCGGAAAGCTAACTCGGGTCAAACCTGGGTTTCGAAGCGCGGTGTAGCGTTAACCATGACACTACCGCTCCACACAATCACACACACGCGAAGATCGACACCAAATACGTGCTCTGTTGCACCGCACAGCAACTCACACGCACACTGCAGTGTCCAATAACAACACAAATGTATTAATCATGACAACCACCTGCTCTGCCACTCAAAGCAATGTCCATCACATGGCCATCAACGCGACACATATAGTTCATCACGGTCACCCGACCAGCAGGAGTCACGTGTGTGAGCAGTCCGTGAATGTCGCCGGGCTATGGTGATGCAGTGGTGTGGGTTGGACAAGGGGCGGATGATGATGTCTGTCGTGGAAATCTGTGGAGCGGCATGGAACAAAAGTGGGACGGGTGGCCCAGTGTGGAGCAGGAGCCGCTCGGCTGGGACGAAGGTGGGGAGGAATCCACTGATCCGGTGGAGGCGTGGGGAGGAGGGCGGGACGCCGCGTGAAGCGCGACTCGTGGGAGTGGTGCCAGGCAGAAGGGGCACCTGGGACTCCGTACGCGGGACCCCGGCCGTTGCACCTGGGCTGGGGGGGGATCCGCTGCCCTGCAGGTGGAGCGAGGCCGGGGGGAAGGTGCTCTCGGTCCGGGTGGATGGGACGAATCAATGCGGATGGAGTTGAGGATTCGAGAGGAGGTTTGCGGAGGCGGGGAGGAAGGCGGCTGTTGCGGGACTTGCGGTAACGCTGCCGTGAAGAATAGGGAGCAAAAGACTCGTGTGCCGGGCCCGGTCTGGTATCAAGGTGGCGTGGAGGAACCCAGGGCTCTGGTGGAGGTGGAGGCAGGTGGAAAGCAGGGAGCTCCCAATCCTGGGGGTTAGCTTGATTACTCATGGGTGGAGGTGATGGTGCGAGTGGCGGTGGTGGCGATAGTGGCAGTGGAAGCGATGGCAGAAGTGGAGGTTGAGGCAATGGCAGGAGTGAAGGTGGAGTCGATGTCAGCAGTGGGGGTAGAGTTGATATCAGTGGTGGAGACAATGGCCTGAGTAGAGATGGAGGCGATGGCAGCAGTGGAGTTGAGGATTCGAGAGGAGGTTTGCGGAGGCGGGGAGGAAGGCGGCTGTTGCGGGACTTGCGGTAACGCTGCCGTGAAGAACAGGGAGCAAAAGACTCGTGTGCCGGGCCCGGTCTGGTATCACGGTGGGGTGGAGGAGCCCAGGGCTCTGGTGGAGGTGGAGGCAGGTGGAAAGCAGGGAGCTCCCAATCCTGGGGGTTAGCTTGATTACTCATGGGTGGAGGTGATGGTGCGAGTGGCGGTGGTGGCGATAGTGGCAGTGGAGGCGATGGCAGAAGTGAAGGTTGAGGCAATGGCAGGAGTGAAGGTGGAGTCGATGTCAGCAGTGGGGGTAGAGTTGATATCAGTGGTGGAGGCAATGGCCTGAGTAGAGATGGAGGCGATGGCAGCAGTGGAGCCGATGGCCCGATTGGAGGTGTAGGAGATGGCAGCAGTGGGGGCGATGTCCTGAGTAGAGATGGAGGCGATGGCCTGAGTAGAGGTAGAGGCGATGGCCTGAGTAGAGGTGGAGGCGATGGCCTGAGTTGAGGTGGAGACGATGGCCTGAGTAGAGGTGGAGGCGATGGCCCGAGTAGAGGTGGAGGCGATGGCCCGAGTGGAGGTGGAGGCGATTGCCTGAGTGGAGATGGAGGCGATGGCCTGAGTAGAGGTGGAGGCGATGGCCTGAGTAGAGGTAGAGGCGATGGCCTGAGTTGAGGTGGAGACGATGGCATGAGTAGAGGTGGAGGCGATGGCCTGAGTAGAGATGGAGGCGATGGCCTGAGTAGAGGTGGAGGCGATGGCCTGAGTAGAGGTGGAGGCGATGGCCCGAGTGGAGGTAGAGGCGATTGCCTGAGTGGAGGTGGAGGCGATGGCCTGAGTAGAGGTGGAGGCGATGGCCTGAGTGGAGGTGGAGGCGATGGCCTGAGTAGAGGTGGAGGCGATGGCCTGAGTGGAGGTGGAGAAGATGGCCCGAGTGGAGGTGGAGGCGATGGCCTGAGTGGAGGTGGAGGCGATGGAAGCAGTGGAGGTGGAGTTGATATCAGTGGGGGAGGCGATGGCCTGAGTAGAGATGGAGACGATGGCCTGCGTGGAGGTGGAGGCGATGGCCTGAGTAGAGGTGGAGGCGATGGCCTGAGTAGAGGTGGAGGCGATGGCCCGAGTGGAGGTGGAGGCGATGGCCCGAGTGGAGGTGGAGGCGATGGCCCGAGTGGAGGTGGAGGCGATGGAAGCATTGGAGGTGGAGTTGATATCAGTGGGGGAGGCGATGGCCTGAGTAGAGATGGAGGCGATGGCCTGAGTGGAGGTGGAGGCGATGGCAGCGGGGGAGGCGATGGCAGCGGTGGAGGCGATGGCCCGAGTAGAGATGGAGGCAATGGCCCGAGTGGAGGTGGAGGCGATGGCCCCAGTGGGAGCGATGGCCTGAGTGGAGCTGGATTCTTCAGGTGAGGAGCACAGCTCTGCTTGGTGCCGGGGCTGTTTCCCCTCCCCTGCGCCCGCCGCTTTCGTCTCCGCGCCGCGGCCATACAAGCCCAGGGACTCGGTGCTCGGCCGAGACCTCCACCTTTCTTTCTCTGCAGCGCCCGGGAAATCTTCCTCCTTCCGGTCCTCATCCTCATTCTCATCGCTCTCTGCAAAAGTTACGAAAAACATCAACGGCGTCATTAGCTGAATCTCCCTGCTCCGTGTCTGTGAGTGCGTTGTGACCCTGGGGACAGACTTGCGAGTTTGTTTTTTACGTTTTTGAGCCAGGAGGCCAGGATTGGGAAAAACTTGGGCCACTTTTCATCCAGGCAACTGAAGAGCAGCACAGACTAAGTCTTACTTACCAAACATTTAAACTAACAACAGCATACTCTTTGGTTTCTTTCGGTAAAATCACGTAGATAGAAAAATAACTAATAAAGTGAAACCTTGGATTGCGAGCATAATTCCTTCTGGAAACGTGCTCTTAATCCAAAGCACTCGTATATCAAAGCGAATTTCCCCCATAAGAAATAATGGAAACTCAGATGATTCGTTCCACAAACCAAAAATACCGTATTCATATAAAAAATATTAATACAAAATACCTTTTTATATTTTTATTATTTAATATAAAGTAATCAAATTTATTAATTACATTTAATCGTGGCTGGTGTGAGGGAGAGGAGATAGAGGATGGTTATTGTGTAGGACGACTTTCACTTGCAGTACAGTTACTAAAGAACAGTCACTACACATGGACACAAAATAAAAAAATGCTTTACGCACACACACGTATTCACAACACTACAGTACTGTAGTAAACAGTATACACGTAGTCACAACACTATAGTACTGTAGTAAACAGTATACACGTGGTCACAACACTATAGTACTATAGTAAACAAGATAGGTTCGCACGGATGTTGACTATACGAGTGAGGCACACCGACTGAGACCGAGCATGGGAGACGATTACCCACAATCCCGCAGTATACACGTGGTCACAACACTATAGTACTATAGTAAACAGTATACACGTGGTCACAACACTATAGTACTGTAGTAAACAGTACACACGTGGTCACAACACTATAGTACTGTAGTAAACAGTATACACGTGGTCACAACCCTATAGTACTATAGCAAATACAGTATACACGTGGTCACAACACTACAGTACTATAGTAAACAGTATACACGTGGTCACAACACTATAGTACTGTAGTAAACAGTACACACTTGGTCACAACACTATAGTACTGTAGTAAAGAGTATACACGTGGTCACAACACTATAGTACTGTAGTAAACAGTATACACGTGGTCACACTATAGTACTATAGTAAACAGTACACACGTGGTCACAACACTATAGTACTGTAGTAAACAGTATACACGTGGTCACAACACTATAGTACTGTAGTAAACATTACACACGTGATCACAACACTATAGTACTGTAGTAAACATTACACACGTGGTCACAACACTATAGTACTGTAGCAAACAGTGTACACGTGGTCACAACACTATAGTACTATAGTAAACAGTACACACGTGGTAACACCACTATAGTACTGTAGTAAACAGTATACACGTGGTCACAACATTATAGTACTATAGTAAACAGTATACACGTGGTCACAACACTATAGTACTATAGTAAACAGTATAGACGTGGTCACAACACTATAGTACTATAGTAAACAGTATACACGTGGTCACAACACTATAGTACTGTAGTAAACAGTATACACGTGGTCCCAACACTATAGTACTATAGTAAACAGTATACACGTGGTCCCAACACTATAGTACTATAGTAAACAGTATACACGTGGTCACAACACTACAGTACTATAGTAAACAGTATACACTTGGTCACAACACTATAGTACTGTAGTAAACAGTATACACGTGGTCACAACACTATAGTACCATAGTAAACAGTATACACATGGTCACAACACTATAGTACTATAGGAAACAATATACACGTGGTCACAACACTATAGTACTGTAGTAAACAGTATACACGTGGTCCCAACACTATAGTACTATAGTAAACAGTATACACGTGGTCACAACACTATAGTACTATAGTAAACAGTATACACGTGGTCACAACACTATAGTACTATAGTAAACAGTATACACGTGGCCACAACACTATAGTACTGTAGTAAACAGTATACACGTGGTCCCAACACTATAGTACTATAGTAAACAGTATACACGTGGTCACAAGACTATAGTACTGTAGTATACAGTATACACGTGGTCACAACACTACAGTACTATAGTAAACAGTATGCACGTGGTCACAACACTATAGTACTGTAGTAAACAGTATAGACGTGGTCACAACACTATAGTACTATAGTAAACAGTATACACATGGTCACAACACTATAGTACTATAGGAAACAGTATAGAACGTGGTCACAACACTATAGTACTGTAGTAAACAGTATACACGTGGTCCCAACACTATAGTACTATAGTAAACAGTATACACGTGGTCACAACACTATAGTACTGTAGTATACAGTATACACGTGGTCACAACACTACAGTACTATAGTAAACAGTATGCACGTGGTCACAACACTATAGTACTGTAGTAAACAGTATAGACGTGGTCACAACACTATAGTACTATAGTAAACAGTATACACATGGTCACAACACTATAGTACTATAGTAAACAGTATACACGTGGTCACAACACTATAGTACTGTAGTAAACAGTATACACGTGGTCCCAACACTATAGTACTATAGTAAACAGAATACACGTGGTCACAACACTATAGTACTGTAGTATACAGTATACACGTGGTCACAACACTACAGTACTATAGTAAACAGTATGCACGTGGTCACAACACTATAGTACTGTAGTAAACAGTATAGAAGTGGTCCCAACACTATAGAACTATAGTAAACAGTATACACATGGTCACAACACTATAGTACTATAGTAAACAGTATACACGTGGTCACAACACTATAGTACTGTAGTAAACAGTATACACGTGGTCACAACACTATAGTAAACAGTATACACATGGTCACAACACTATAGTACTATAGGAAACAGTAAACACGTGGTCACAACACTATAGTACTGTAGTAACCAGTATACACGTGGTCCCAACACTATAGTAATGTAGTAAACATTACACACGTGGTCACAACACTATAGTACTGTAGTAAACAGTGTACACGTGGTCACAACACTATAGTACTATAGTAAACAGTAAACACGTGGTCACAACACTATAGTACTGTAGTAAACAGTGTACACGTGGTCACAACACTATAGTACTGTAGTAAACAGTACACACGTGGTCACAACACTATAGTACTGTAGTAAACAGTATACACGTGGTCACAACACTATAGTACTATAGCAAATACAGTATACACGTGGTCACAACACTACAGTACTATAGTAAACAGTATACACGTGGTCACAACACTATAGTACTGTAGTAAACAGTACACACTTGGTCACAACACTATAGTACTGTAGTAAAGAGTATACACGTGGTCACAACACTATAGTACTGTAGTAAACAGTATACACGTGGTCACACTAAAGTACTATAGTAAACAGTACACACGTGGTCACAACACTATAGTACTGTAGTAAACAGTATACACGTGGTCACAACACTATAGTACTGTAGTAAACATTACACACGTGATCACAACACTATAGTACTGTAGTAAACATTACACACGTGGTCACAACACTATAGTACTGTAGCAAACAGTGTACACGTGGTCACAACACAATAGTACTATAGTAAACAGTACACACGTGGTAACACCACTATAGTACTGTAGTAAACAGTATACACGTGGTCACAACATTATAGTACTATAGTAAACAGTATACACGTGGTCACAACACTATAGTACTATAGTAAACAGTATAGACGTGGTCACAACACTATAGTACTATAGTAAACAGTATACACGTGGTCACAACACTATAGTACTGTAGTAAACAGTATACACGTGGTCCCAACACTATAGTACTATAGTAAACAGTATAAACGTGGTCCCAACACTATAGTACTATAGTAAACAGTATACACGTGGTCACAACACTACAGTACTATAGTAAACAGTATACACTTGGTCACAACACTATAGTACTGTAGTAAACAGTATACACGTGGTCACAACACTATAGTACCATAGTAAACAGTATACACATGGTCACAACACTATAGTACTATAGGAAACAGTATACACGTGGTCACAACACTATAGTACTGTAGTAAACAGTATACACGTGGTCCCAACACTATAGTACTATAGTAAACAGTACACGTGGTCACAACACTATAGTACTATAGTAAACAGTATACACGTGGTCACAACACTATAGTACTATAGTAAACAGTATACACGTGGTCACAACACTATAGTACTGTAGTAAACAGTATACACGTGGTCCCAACACTATAGTACTATAGTAAACAGAATACACGTGGTCACAACACTATAGTACTGTAGTATACAGTATACACGTGGTCACAACACTACAGTACTATAGTAAACAGTATGCACGTGGTCACAACACTATAGTACTGTAGTAAACAGTATAGAAGTGGTCCCAACACTATAGAACTATAGTAAACAGTATACACATGGTCACAACACTATAGTACTATAGTAAACAGTATACACGTGGTCACAACACTATAGTACTGTAGTAAACAGTATACACGTGGTCACAACACTATAGTAAACAGTATACACATGGTCACAACACTATAGTACTATAGGAAACAGTAAACACGTGGTCACAACACTATAGTACTGTAGTAACCAGTATACACGTGGTCCCAACACTATAGTAATGTAGTAAACATTACACACGTGGTCACAACACTATAGTACTGTAGTAAACAGTGTACACGTGGTCACAACACTATAGTACTATAGTAAACAGTAAACACGTGGTCACAACACTATAGTACTGTAGTAAACAGTGTACACGTGGTCACAACACTATAGTACTGTAGTAAACAGTACACACGTGGTCACAACACTATAGTACTGTAGTAAACAGTATACACGTGGTCACAACACTATAGTACTATAGCAAATACAGTATACACGTGGTCACAACACTACAGTACTATAGTAAACAGTATACACGTGGTCACAACACTATAGTACTGTAGTAAACAGTACACACTTGGTCACAACACTATAGTACTGTAGTAAAGAGTATACACGTGGTCACAACACTATAGTACTGTAGTAAACAGTATACACGTGGTCACACTAAAGTACTATAGTAAACAGTACACACGTGGTCACAACACTATAGTACTGTAGTAAACAGTATACACGTGGTCACAACACTATAGTACTGTAGTAAACATTACACACGTGATCACAACACTATAGTACTGTAGTAAACATTACACACGTGGTCACAACACTATAGTACTGTAGCAAACAGTGTACACGTGGTCACAACACAATAGTACTATAGTAAACAGTACACACGTGGTAACACCACTATAGTACTGTAGTAAACAGTATACACGTGGTCACAACATTATAGTACTATAGTAAACAGTATACACGTGGTCACAACACTATAGTACTATAGTAAACAGTATAGACGTGGTCACAACACTATAGTACTATAGTAAACAGTATACACGTGGTCACAACACTATAGTACTGTAGTAAACAGTATACACGTGGTCCCAACACTATAGTACTATAGTAAACAGTATAAACGTGGTCCCAACACTATAGTACTATAGTAAACAGTATACACGTGGTCACAACACTACAGTACTATAGTAAACAGTATACACTTGGTCACAACACTATAGTACTGTAGTAAACAGTATACACGTGGTCACAACACTATAGTACCATAGTAAACAGTATACACATGGTCACAACACTATAGTACTATAGGAAACAGTATACACGTGGTCACAACACTATAGTACTGTAGTAAACAGTATACACGTGGTCCCAACACTATAGTACTATAGTAAACAGTACACGTGGTCACAACACTATAGTACTATAGTAAACAGTATACACGTGGTCACAACACTATAGTACTATAGTAAACAGTATACACGTGGTCACAACACTATAGTACTGTAGTAAACAGTATACACGTGGTCCCAACACTATAGTACTATAGTAAACAGTATACACGTGGTCACAAGACTATAGTACTGTAGTATACAGTATACACGTGGTCACAACACTACAGTACTATAGTAAACAGTATGCACGTGGTCACAACACTATAGTACTGTAGTAAACAGTATAGACGTGGTCACAACACTATAGTACTATAGTAAACAGTATACACATGGTCACAACACTATAGTACTATAGGAAACAGTATACACGTGGTCACAACAGTATAGTACGGTAGTAAACAGTATACACGTGGTCCCAACACTATAGTACTATAGTAAACAGTATACACGTGGTCACAACACTATAGTACTGTAGTATACAGTATACACGTGGTCACAACACTACAGTACTATAGTAAACAGTATGCACGTGGTCACAACACTATAGTACTGTAGTAAACAGTATAGACGTGGTCACAACACTATAGTACTATAGTAAACAGTATACACATGGTCACAACACTATAGTACTATAGTAAACAGTATACACGTGGTCACAACACTATAGTACTGTAGTAAACAGTATACACGTGGTCACAACACTATAGTACTGTAGTATACAGTATACACGTGGTCACAACACTACAGTACTATAGTAAACAGTATGCACGTGGTCACAACACTATAGTACTGTAGTAAACAGTATACACGTGGTCACAACACTATAGTACTATAGTAAACAGTATACACATGGTCACAACACTATAGTACTATAGGAAACAGTATACACGTGGTCACAACACTATAGTACTGTAGTAAACAGTAAACACGTGGTCCCAACACTATAGTAATGTAGTAAACATTACACACGTGGTCACAACACTATAGTACTGTAGTAAACAGTGTACACGTGGTCACAACACTATAGTACTATAGTAAACAGTAAACACGTGGTCACAACACTATAGTACTATAGTAAACAGTATACACGTGGTCACAACACTATAGTACTGTAGTAAACAATATACACGTGGTCACAACACTATAGTACTATAGTAAACAGTAAACACGTGGTCACAACACTATAGTACTATAGTAAACAGTATACACGTGGTCACAACACTATAGTACTGTAGTAAACAGTATACACGTGGTCACAACACTATAGTACTATAGTAAACAGTATACACGTGGTCACAACACTATAGTACTGTAGTATACAGTATACACGTGGTCACAACACTACAGTACTATAGTAAACAGTATGCACGTGGTCACAACACTATAGTACTGTAGTAAACAGTATAGACGTGGTCACAACACTATAGTACTATAGTAAACAGTATACACATGGTCACAACACTATAGTACTATAGTAAACAGTATACACGTGGTCACAACACTATAGTACTGTAGTAAACAGTATACACGTGGTCACAACACTATAGTACTGTAGTATACAGTATACACGTGGTCACAACACTACAGTACTATAGTAAACAGTATGCACGTGGTCACAACACTATAGTACTGTAGTAAACAGTATACACGTGGTCACAACACTATAGTACTATAGTAAACAGTATACACATGGTCACAACACTATAGTACTATAGGAAACAGTATACACGTGGTCACAACACTATAGTACTGTAGTAAACAGTATACACGTGGTCCCAACACTATAGTAATGTAGTAAACATTACACACGTGGTCACAACACTATAGTACTGTAGTAAACAGTGTACACGTGGTCACAACACTATAGTACTATAGTAAACAGTAAACACGTGGTCACAACACTATAGTACTATAGTAAACAGTATACACGTGGTCACAACACTATAGTACTGTAGTAAACAATATACACGTGGTCACAACACTATAGTACTATAGTAAACAGTAAACACGTGGTCACAACACTATAGTACTATAGTAAACAGTATACACGTGGTCACAACACTATAGTACTGTAGTAAACAGTATACACGTGGTCACAACACTATAGTACTGTAGTAAACAGTATACACGTGGTCACAACACTATAGTACTGTAGTAAACAGTATACACGTGGTCACACTATAGTACTATAGTAAACAGTATACACGTGGTCACAACACTATAGTACTGTAGTAAACAGTATACACGTGGTCACAACACTATAGTACTGTAGTAAACATTACACACGTGATCACAACACTATAGGACTGTAGTAAACATTACACACGTGGTCACAACACTATAGTACTGTAGCAAACAGTGTACACGTGGTCACAACACTATAGTACTATAGTAAACAGTACACACGTGGTCACACCACTATAGAACTGTAGTAAACAGTATACACGTGGTCACAACATTATAGTACTATAGTAAACAGTATACACGTGGTCACAACACTATAGTACTATAGTAAACAGTATAGACGTGGTCACAAAACTATAGTACTATAGTAAACAGTATACACGTGGTCACAACACGATAGTACTGTAGTAAACAGTATACACGTGGTCCCAACACTATAGTACTATAGTAAACAGTATACACGTGGTCACAACACTATAGTACTGTAGTAAACAGTATACACGTGGTCCCAACACTATAGTACTATAGTATACAGTATACACGTGGTCACAACACTACAGTACTATAGTAAACAGTATGCACGTGGTCACAACACTATAGTACTGTAGTAAACAGTATAGACGTGGTCACAACACTATAGTACTATAGTAAACAGTACACACGTGGTCACACCACTATAGAACTGTAGTAAACAGTATACACGTGGTCACAACATTATAGTACTATAGTAAACAGTATACACGTGGTCACAACACTATAGTACTATAGTAAACAGTATAGACGTGGTCACAAAACTATAGTACTATAGTAAACAGTATACACGTGGTCACAACACGATAGTACTGTAGTAAACAGTATACACGTGGTCCCAACACTATAGTACTATAGTAAACAGTATACACGTGGTCACAACACTATAGTACTGTAGTAAACAGTATACACGTGGTCCCAACACTATAGTACTATAGTAAACAGTATACACGTGGTCACAACACTATAGTACTGTAGTAAACAGTATACACGTGGTCACAACACTATAGTACCATAGTAAACAGTATACACATGGTCACAACACTATAGTACTATAGTAAACAGTATGCACGTGGTCACACCACTATAGTACTGTAGTAAACAGTATACACGTGGTCACAACACTACAGTACTATAGTAAACAGTATACACATGGTCACAACACTATAGTACTATAGGAAACAGTATACACGTGGTCACAACACTATAGTACTGTAGTAAACAGTATACACGTGGTCCCAACACTATAGTAAACAGTATACACGTGGTCATAACACTATAGTACTGTAGTATACAGTATACACGTGGTCCCAACACTATAGTACTATAGTAAACAGTATACACGTGGTCAAACCACTATAGTACTATAGTAAACAGTATACACGTGGTCACAACACTATAGTACTATATTAAACAGTATACACGTGGTCACAACACCATAGTACTGTAGTAAACAGTATACACGTGGTCACAACACAAGCAATCGTCTTCAGGTGAAATAATACAGCAGGCGGACTGCTGAGACAGGAAGAAATGTAGCGAGAGAGCTACTGCAACCAAAGGTTACACTATATACGTTTGTGGTGGGATTTGCAAGTAAATGTAAGATCGCAGAGCAAGCATACCCCGGCTAATCCCTCGGCTACTCCGAGGGGGAGTGGGAGCGGAGGGGCTGCCGTAACGGGCGAGATAGTGGGGGTGAAATTTACAGAGGGTACAAGCTGATAGAAAGAGGATCAAACTCAGCAAACTTAGAAATGTAATGCAACTCATTGAGTCGGCCAACACAACAAATAATACTTTGCCTGGTTGATCACCGTCCTTCTCTGCTTGTGTGTCTCCCTGTGTGTGGGGAGCGGTGGTGCAGCTGTTAGCGCTACGCTGCGCTATGAACCTGGCGACCCGGGTTCGATTCCCGCTCACGGCCAACACCAGTGACGATTATCTGAACCGGTCCCGGGCCTCCCCTAGGTCGACTCAGCCTCAAATGAGTACCTGGTGCGGTGTGTAAACATCGCCACTAGGGAGACAAAGGCGGTCGGGCGTGGTGCTGGCCACCCACCCCCTCGTGTACTGTTCCGGCCTTCACAGGTGCTCGCTAACAGCACTTGCCCCTACAGTCTGTTCAGGCTATACGGGGGATCTTTGTGTCTCCCTGTCTGTGTTTGGTCTCTCTCTCTCAACTTTAGTTTCACCTGATGACGACTGCTTGAGTTGCAATCGAAACGTCGTATTCTATTATTTTGTTTATTTTTTCTACGTGACTTTACCGAAAGACCATTGAGTAACAACAGTGTTTTTACGAATCACAGCTAAGAGATAAACAACATTATATTTTCTATTAAACATAACATTTTAATAACATGTTAAAAAATACTTTACATCTCATCACTGCTCCTCATACTCAATCCGTGATCAGTGCCGGATTATCCTCGGAACAAAATAATCATTAGCTGTGGGCCCCGCACTTTCAAGCGCCCCGCGCTAAATGATCTCACCCTATAAATCCCCGTTCAGTGATTCTGTACTTGCTCTATTACTATAGTAAAATTACAATTACTTTACTATGCAAGTTAAAAACTTCGTGCTTTATAATTGTGTTTTTTTCATTTATTCTGGGCACCTTTATAATATAAGCTACAGGACCCGCACGAGCTTAATCCGGCACTGTCCGGGATACTGTTCCAGTGCCCAACCAGGCTGTTGAAGACACCGTGAGTGGAGTTGAGGGGGATCGGTGGAGGTGTGAAGGGGGCGAGTGATGCCGACGGGCTGCGAGGGGGTCATCCGAGAGGGTGCCCAGTGGGGAGATGAAGCAATGAAATCGCTCCACGTGCAGGTGCTGGGTGGATTACTGCACAGCGGCATCGTGGGAGGTGGCGACGGCTCGTGGAGGTCTCTACCCACTAGTGGATTGACCATGGCTGATGGTGGTGATGATGATGGATGTTGCTCACTCACTTGGCGACGTATGAAACGCCAGAGATGCACGGCGATGTGCAGGGTGTTCAGCAGCATGGTGGAGCTGATGGCCTCCTTGCAGCCGCTGTACAGCTGACCTACAGCGTGGAGCAGAGCAGGGAGCGCGCTGTCCACTATGGCCTGGCAGCTGCTGCTCAGCTCACCCATAGCCTGCAGGAGGGCAGGGAGCACGCTGTCCACAATGTCCTCACTGTGGCTACTGAACATCGGTCCCCAGGTGGCGACCCCTGCTGATGCAGAGACGTTCTTCACGAGTCCCGAGTAGTTGATCGTGGTGGTGTTGGAGCCGTTAATGTCCGAACCCCCACGCCGAGATCCTCCGAGGAGCTCCACCATCGGCTGCGTGAGCAGCAGAACCACAGTGAGGACAGCCGTGAAGATCGCCATGGTGGTGGTGGTGGTGGCGAAGGTCTCTGAAGAACTCGAAGTGGAGGAGCAGCGTGGGGCGAGGTGGTTTCCTCTCCAGGAGCCGACTCCACTCTGACCTCTGCCGTGACGTCACCGGGCCATGACGTCACCGTGACGTCAGAGGTTTCCACGGCTCTTACGTCATTATAGCATTTGGAACGTGGCTGTGCAATGGAACATCAACACGTGATGCACTACAACACTGTATTGTTTATAGAATTGTAATACAATACTAATTATTCACATCTGAGACAGAACATCGGCAGAGGAGGGAGCCTCACTCCTCACTTCTCCCAACCAGCTTAAAAGTCGCTACGAATCTTAACAGCGTTCATTGAAGCTCTGTGGATGTGTAGGCCTTACTTTAACATATATTTCTGTGACCAGTCACAAGCTAATCCCTTAGCTATTTCAATGCTAAATTACTAGTTGCCTCCGTGGATGTGTAGGTTTTTACTTTAACATAGCCATTTCCGTGACCAGTCACAAGCTAATCCCTCAGCTATTTGCACAAGCTAATCCCTTAGCTATTTCAATGCTAAATTACTAGTTGCCTCTGTGGATGTGTAGGTTTTGACTTTAACATAGCCATTCCTGTGACCAGTCACAAGCTAATCCCTTAGCTATTTCAATGCTAAATTACTAGTTGCCTCTGTGGATGTGTCGGTTTTGACTTTAACATAGCCAATTCCGTGACCAGTCACAAGCTAATCCCTCAGCTATTGATATGTAAACCCCTTTGTCAAGGTGCCTTACTTCTCCCAACCAGCTTAAAAGTCGCTACGAATCTTAACATCGTTAATTGAAGCTCTGTCGTCCCGACAGTACTGTACCTTTCACCTAAAGACGGCCGCTTGCGTTGTGGCCAAAACGTCGTGAGAATTTTATTGTGTTTTTTATTATTTTATTCTCATTCTACGTGACTTTACCGAAAGAACCAAAGAAAATAAAATAATAAAGATATAAAACAATAAAATTCCCCAAATCAAAATTCATATACTGTTGATTTATTCACTCCATCTCCGCAGTGGACACTGCCGATTGTGTTCCTTCCTTAGCTCCCATTCCCACGTTAGTCTCGACCACCGGCCGTCATCACTTCAAGTTGTGTGTCCTGCCTCACCCCACCTTTCTAAACTAAAATTACGTCCTTAATTATATGAAGTCATATGAAGTCCAATTGACTTGTCCGTCTTCCAGTATCAGTGTAATTCTTAGGATGTGCATCATCTCTACGCTTCCTTGTGCATTTCTAAACATTGGTTCTATTTTCCGTTTGTGATGCATCTGTTTGAAAAAAAACGTTCTGCTTAAGGCATATGGCTCAGTTACGTTTCATTATTAAGTTAAGATAACAATAAGCACTTTGTTCTGCCCTGATACACCTCTCTTAATCATTTTCATCCGTCTTCCCCTTCAACAACCGCCCTACGTGTAGATGCACTTCTGTGTTTTCAAGGCTGTGTCCCTGTTCTTTTTGCGTTCAGTTTGTTATTCCCCCGCACCTCCAGTAAAGCATGGTTGGCTGCGTACGGTGCGAAAGAAGTTCACCATGCAAACATACGCTGCGTTGAAAAATGATTCTACTGACTGCAGACCAATCCTGGACAGAGTTCTCAATACAAGTGCAATATCGAGGGTACAGATCAATACCAACTGAACACAGATGCTAATTTATGGACGGGTGGCAACTCTAGCCATGCCCATGCAAACATACACAACATCTTGACCATGAATCGCCTATGCGGCAGATTAAATGTCAAGCATTATACATTGAATTTCGATCTACTTTTGTTCGTTTTGATTTATTTTGGCGCAGTTTCAAGTAAGTATTTTTAATAGAATTATTGTATTGCCATTTACTGTATAATTGTGATAATAGACCAAGCACTGAGACATTGCCCAGGGTTGGTCTACAATCGAAAAGGTTGCAACCCCATAGCACACCCTCATGTGTTCCAGTGTTAACACATCGTATGTTTGTATCTTGAAATTCTTTCGCACCGTACGTAGCCCACCGCTCCCCCCACCACACACGTGCACAGCAGCTCCAGAGAGCGACTTTTGGGTCAGAGGTAGCCGCATTGTACTGGGGCCGTCCATAAATGAGGGGGGGGGGGGTTTGAGAAATGTGACATCACATCAAAATGCGCAACTTTAAATAACTATAGACAACACGTTCTACGTAATTAAATAGACTTTTTAATAAATATTTTCTCCTACAACATCAGAGTGCAGCGCCACATTAAATAAGCACCACGATGACAATAGTTTAAAGCGATATGAAGCATGCTTTATTTTGGGGGGGGGCACAGCTTTGTACCGTCATATTTGAGGGGGGGCTCTGACTCTTTGTGACGCCGCGTGACGATGGGAGGGGGGGTCAAAAATCGTCTAAAATCGCGTGACGTCATTTATGGATGGCCCCCACAGCGTGAAATAGCGCAACAAACCGAACCCGCGTACAACGAGGGAAGCCCTGGCTGGTTTATCATTCATTAATCTCCAGTTCAGTCACAAACGAATCTCTTAGAGCCGAAGGCGCGATCCAGTATCACGTTGGCATGTCGTGTCAACCCGTACGGGGTTACCCCGTATTGGTGTACAGGGAGATTGAGTTCTCAGGTCCATACGGCTTACTAGAGCCGTTTCAAAACGGGCAAAACAATGTTTTGTGTTTCTCCCCTTGTGATGGGATTTTGTAGGATGAACGTTGAGATTTGTAAGGGGCACGGGGTGACCAATAAGGTCTGAATTGGTCTGTAATAAGAGAGGCAATGGTTATGGGGTGACAGGTGTGCGTTGGCACTGCGTGCCACGTCGCGTTGTCATACAGCTGACACTCCGATGAGCAATGATTCGGCGACGCACGGTGCCAAAGGGGCCGTCCATAAATGACGTCACGCGACTTCTGACGATTTTTGACCCCACCCCCCCATTGTCACACGGCGTCACAAAAAGTCAGACCCCCCCCTCAAATATGACGTCACAAAGCTCTGGCCCCCCTCCCACCAAATAAAACATGCTTCACATCGCTTTAAACTATTGTCATTGTAGTGCGTATTTAATGTGGCGCTGCACTCTGATGTTGTAGGAGAAAACATTTATTAAAAAGTATATTTAATTAAGTAGAACGTGTCGTCTATATTTACTTAAAGTTGCGCATTTTGATGTGACGTCACATTTCTCACCCCCCCCCTCGTCACACATCGTCACAAATGTCTGATCGCCCCCCCCCCAGGTGCGTGACGTCATTTATGGACGGCCCCAAAGACGTTCAACATTCGTGCGTATCCGCCGTGATGTGGGGCGAAGTAATATTCTAATCTTATTATCCGCGATGCCTGCAGGATTAGCTTTTTTCTTCTTCGTCTTCCAAAGCAGATTATTAATGAGAATATTGATGGAATTTCCCCCAGTGCATGTTGGCTGGGGAAGGGCTGTTTAAGACCCGCGGTGAACCCGCTCATCTCCACGTATCGGCATGAAATGATAACATCGCAGATTTTCGGAAGCGCGTTCGTTTCAAGTGGATGCTTGTTGTCAACACCGCCATATTGACAGCACTCGCAATCATCCCATACTCAATTGAAACTCTTCTTAAGTAATTGCTTATTGTGTTTAGTTCCTTGTCCTTATCTCATACCTCCGATTAGCACGGTGGGCTACGTACGGTGCGAAAGAATTTCAAGATACAAACATACGATGGAACACATGAGGGTGTGCTATGGGGTTGCCACCTTTTCGATTGTAGACCAACCCTGGGCAATGTCTCAGTGCTTGGTCTATTATCATAATTATACAGTAAATGACAATACAATAATTGTATAAAAAATACTTACTTGAAACTGCTCCAAAATCAATCAAAACGAACAAAAGTAGATCGGAATTCAATGTAAAATGCTTGACATTTAATCTGCCGCATAGGCGATTCATGGTCAAGATGTTGTGTACGTTTGTATGGGCATGGCTAGAGTTGCCAACCGTCCGAGAAATAGCATCTGTGTTCAGGTCGTATTGATCTGTACCCTCGATATTGCACTCGTATTGAGAAATCTGTCCAGGTTTGGTCTGCTATCAGTAGAATCATTTTTCAACGCAGCGTATGTTTGCATGGTGAACTTCTTTCGCACCGTACGCTGCCAACCATGCTTTAATGGAGGTGCGGGGGAATGACAAACTGAACGCAAAAAGAACAGGGACACAGCCTTGAAAACACAGAAGTGCATTTGCACGTAGGGCGGTTGTTGAAGGGGAAGAGGGATGAAAATGATTAAGAGAGGCGTATCAGGGCAGAGCAAAGTGCTTATTTTTATCTTAACTTAATAATGAAACGTAACTGAGCCATATGCCTTAAGCAGAACGTTTTTTTCAAACAGATGCATCACAAACAGAAAATATAACCAATGTTTAGAAATGCACAAGGAAGCGTAGAGATGATGCGCATCCTAAGAACAACACTGATACTGGAAGACGGACACGTCAATTGGACTTCATATGCAAATTAAGGACGTAATTTTAGTTTAGAAAGGTGGGGTGAGGCAGGACACACAACTTGAAGTGATGACGGCCGGTGGTCGAGACTAACGTGGGAATGGGAGCTAAGGAAGGAACACAACCGGCAGTGTCCACTGCGGATATGGAGTGAATAAATCAACAGTATATGAATTTTGATTTGGATAATTTTATTGTTTTATATCTTTATTATTTTATTTTCTTTGGTTCTTTCGGTAAAGTCACGTAGAATGAGAATAAAATAATAAAATGACACGATAAAATTCTCACGACGTTTTGGCCACAACGCAAGCGGCCGTCTTTAGGTGAAAGGTAACTGTCGGGACGACAGAGCTTCAATTAACGATGTTAAGATTCGTAGAGACTTTTAAGCTGGTTGGGATAAGTGAAGCACCTTGACAAAGGGGTTTACATATCAATAGCTGAGGGATTAGCTTGTGACTGGTCACGGAATTGGCTATGTTAAAGTCAAAACCTACACATCCACAGAGGCAACTAGTAATTTAGCATTGAAATAGCTAAGGGATTAGCTTGTGACTGGTCACAGGAATGGCTATGTTAAAGTCAAAACCTACACATCCACAGAGGCAACTAGTAATTTAGCATTGAAATAGCTAAGGGATTGGTTTGTGCAAATAGCTGAGGGATTATCTTTATTATTTTATTGTTTCCCTTCTACGTGACTTTACCGAAAGAACCAAGAATATAGTATATGAATTAGATCATTTATTTATTTTGCTAACTTTACAATTAATCGTACATTTTAATTGTACTAGTTTAATGTCTTCAGGTTTAGTTTCTAATTCTCTAGGATAAAACAAGTTATTTTGTCAAAAAGAATGACGTTAATTGGCGCATACATTGAAAGTGCAATTTTAAATGAACCGTGTCAGTCTTCAAATACTGTTCTGGTTATTCCCACCTTGTTGGTGTCCCTATTGTCTCCTGCACCCACTAACAACGGAGTTATTGTTGGGATGGAGAGAAGCACAGCCAGCAGCCAGCCAGGAAACTCGAGACATAGAATATATTAATAGCAGCATGACTTACACTGCTACAGCAGCGAGGTGGTCATGTAACTATTTACATTCTCTGTGTCGCAAACATTAAATGGCAACTAATCTTTCCGTGGTACGCTTGTCCCCACGATTTGAGGACCAATTCCTTAGCGAAGGATTTACTACCAATTGAAGGATGATACAAGTGAAATGTGAAGTGGTAAGATTGATCTTAGATCATTGCAAGCCAATCCCAGATTCTGAGTGCGGAGTGACTCGGCAGGGCCGACGGCGTGAGCCTGGCACCTTGGGAGTTGTCATGGTCAGGGAGCAATGAGGCCGCGTTACCGGTTGTCTTAGTTTTGGGGAATTCTGTGTCCAGAACTCTGATCCACAGTAACGATGAAACAAACACAATGTAGAAAAAAGAACAGTTGCAAATGTTGCAGGAAATTGAAAGGCATTTTATTACAAAAATCATTACCATTCACACAAACAGTATAGTATTATAGTAGTTCGAAAATTAGACTGTAGAAAATAGTCATGTGTAATGATGAAAAATACTTGAATATAACATTTATCATTATCTTATTAGAATATATGAACGTGTAATGGCAAATTAAAACGATGCGATACGATTTGACAATCCTTTACAGCGATACACTTAATCCAGTGAAGTTGAATGTGAACGCTGAAACACGTAAATATTACTGAACATATCGTGAATAGAAGAAACTGATTTAACAAAATATCCATACAATTAAAACATCAATGAAGCAGGTTGCTGGAATGGATGCTCCAGGCGCCACTCTACGCGTGAGTGGTGCCAGTGGACTGAGAGGCCGTGCTAGGAGTCGCTGTCGCTGGCTGCTCAATGACCACCACCCTCTCGGCCGCTGCAGGGAGGGCGCTGCGCTGAGCCTTGAACTTCAGCTTCCCGTCTTCAGTCATGCAGCAGCTCACGCTCTGCGGGTCCACGTCCTTGGGCAGCTGCGTCTCCCTGTGGAACTCCTGGCAGCTGTGGCTGTAGCTGCCGCTGCTGACTTCTCCGCTCTTCACCTCGCGCCGTCCGGCCACCGCCAGCTTGTCTCCAGACACCTTCACGGCCAGGTCCTGTGGGGAGAAGTCCTGCACGTCCAAGGACGCGACAAACCCGCCTCCCTGCTTCTGTGGATCTTCAATCTGGAACCCACTGCTCACGGCCGGCTGCTGCAGCAGTGCGTCTCCGAGGCTGCCCGGAGCCCGCGTGTGGCTGCTGAGCTGATCGACTCCACGGAAGATTCTCTCCATCCTCTCGATCTCGCTCCTCATGTCTCGCTGCAGCTGCTGGAAAATACTTTCACCGCGGGGGTTCCAGACCGGCCAGCCTGGCCAGACGCTCCTCTCCATCACGTGCATCGCAGGGAAGTAAACACTGAGGGCCATGCTTGTTGATGTGCTTCACAGTGAGGCTCGCTTCAGCTGTGAGCGCTGCTCCCTCCTCCGCCGATGTTCTGCCAGTGCAGCTATAGGAGCTGCTTTTATAGCCCTGGCAGTAGCTATGAGCAGATGCCAGGGGGAGCCAGAAGCGTCCAGAATGACGCAGCTGCTCCCAGGGCTTCCCTCATCCACAGCAAATAGCAGTGACTCAAACCTGGGGTTCAGCTGTGTGACGTCTTCTCTAAACTAAAAATGATAATTCCATTGGAAACAAGCAGGCAAGACACAACTTTAATACACTATAGTACACCAGGACAGTGATATTTTGAAATGTACATATTGTCAATGAGAAAACGTGGTGTGCATTTGTGTAATTCCTTCACGTAAAGTCCTGGTCACAAAAGCAAAGTTTATGGGGAATAATAATACCCATTTTATATAGTTTTGAGGCATAAGCAATTAGAAAATAACACTTACTACCCAGGAACAAAAATCGTGTTACATAGTGAATTATCAGTGCAGAGCGAATTCCATGGCAGTAAACTGCTCACAGACTGCAGCCCGAGACACGAGTCACGCTCTTGATTCTGTGCGGATGGAGGAAGCCCCTGGGAGCAGCTGCGTCATTCTGGACGCTTCTGGCTGCCCCTGGCATCTGCTCGTAGCTACTGCCAGGGCTATAAAAGCAGCTCCTGTAGCTGCACTGGCAGAACATCGGAAGAGCAGGGAGCAGCGCTAACAGCTGAAGCGAGCCTCACTGTGAAGCACATCAACATGGAAGCATGAGATGTCCTTAATTAACGCTAAGACACATTAATCAAAAACGCTAAAACACCTATTAGCAACATCAGTAAGGATGAGCGCTTTGAGCTTCCTCAATTAAAAAAGAGAGAGGACATCGTCATCCTCTCAGCCGACAAGGGCGATGTCACTGTCATCATGGAAAAAAAAAACACATACAATAACAAAATTCAGGACCTACTGAATGATTGTAGCTATACCAAAGTCAATAGAGATCCCACCAACCGCCTTGTTACAAAAACCAACAATATCATCACTGATTCAACATCTTTAATCGAACCAACCAAGCGGCTTTCCTTAAAACCCTCTGCTGCTAGACCACACAGATTTTATGGCTTACCAAAAATCCATAAAGAAGATACACCACTTCGTTCTATCATCTTCATCATTAACTCACCCACCCACAAACTGGCCCGATTTCTGTCTGAGACCTTACAACCATTCACTGGTAAGACCACCTCAGCTGTACTTAAATCAGCTCACTTGGTATCGTTAATTAAGGACATCTCACTATCTCCAGGTGATTTGCTTGTCACTTTCGATCTAGTATCGTTGTTTACCAAAGTTCCTGTGCCTGACACCATTACAATCATTGAAGATGTGGTCCAACAAGGATTGAATGCTGATGTACCGGCCCTGGTTAGACACTGCCTCACCAACACTTACTTCACCTGGAATGGAACATTGTACAAACAAGTTGAAGCTACCCCAATGGATTCGCCCTTATCTCCAGTTGTAGCCAATGTTTTCATGGAAAAATGTTTTGAGACGGATGCCATCCAGGCATCCACCCTACGTCCTTGTCTAAGAGGTACATAGATGACACGTTCGTCATCTGGCCACATGGCCTACCAGCTCTGGGCCAATTCTTCAACCACATCAATTCCATACACCCAGCCATCAGATTTACCATGGAGGTGGAAAAAGATGGAAAGCTACCCTTTTTGGATATCTTAATTAAAAGGAGACCTGACGGTTCAATGAGCCACTCTGTCTACAGGAAAGCTACCCATACAGATGCTTACTTGAAACCGGATTCCCACACCATCCATCCCAGAAGAACTCCCTCATCAAGACTCTATACCATGGAGCCCAATGCATTCCGACCAGGAACACATTACCAGTGAACTCAAACACGTACACCAGGCTCTCAGGGCTAATGGTTACTCCGACTACACAATCCGCAAAGCCATCACTCCAGTCATGAAGAAGGATCCTCTTGTGGAGCCACTCAAAACCATCACCTTACCCTACATTGCAGGGGTCACTAAAACGATCTCCAAAATCCTGAATAAACACAATATCCAGGTCCGATTCAACACAGTACATAAAATCCGTGATCTGGTTCCATCTGTAAAAGATGCTGTTCCAGACATACAGTACCCGGGTGTTTACAAACTAAAGTGCCTCTGTGGTAGTAGCTACATTGGAGAAACCAAACGACATATCTCGGACCGCATCCGCGAACATAATGCAGACTTGAAACACATTAGAACGAACTCCTCCGCCGTGGCAGATCACTGTTATAATTCAGTGGGCTCACATGACATTGACTTCTCAAAGACGGAGGTTCTGTGCAAGCCAACCGGCTACCATGAGAGATTCGTTCATGAGGCTATCCACATATACAAGCACAGAGACAATTTCAACCGAGAAGATGGATTCTGGCTTAGTAACCATTGGAAAGATGTTTTAAACCATTGCGGTTCTTAATTAATAATTTTATGGTGATCTTCAGACGGCAGCTCTTTCACTGGCATTGACTCTTAATACTTCTCACACCACGGTTAATGGTATGGTTTATAACATGATTATAACAGCGCCTCGCAGCTGTTTCTCTCCTCCGTCTGTACCGACCATGGATGGACTCATCCGTCTGAACGGGGCTGGTAGCTGTCCGTGGTGCTGATGTGGAGGGTAAGAATCCACCCATTTTTTCGCCATATAGCATCGTGATATATAACGACTTATTGTTGGTAGCTCAGCTGATTGGAGAATATATAGAGTTTATTGTTAACATTGAGGTAGATTATATTTTAGTTTTTTTTTTATCTGTTTACTATATGGTATTCATTATATAGTGTAGTGCATACCCAGTTGCTGTTATGAGCTCTGCTTATTGAAGAATATATTGAGTACATTTATTATATTGATGTAATTTGGACTCAGGTTTTTTCACATCGGTTTACTGTATGATATTTGAGTTGTTGCATCCCCCTTTTTGCATCCTTGTACGAGGTGCCTCGGTGGATGTGTAAGCTTTGACTTTAACATAGCTATTTCGTTGACCAGTCACAAGCTAATCCCTCAGCTATTCAATGCTAAAATCTCTTGTTTGATTTGTACTAGGTGCCTCTGTTGATGTGTAGGCTTTGAATTTAACATATCTATTTTTGTGACCAGTCACAAGCTAAATCCGTCAGCTATTTCAATGATAAATTCTCCTGTTTGATATGTTAACCCCTTTGTCAAGGTGCCTCTCTTCTCTCAACCAACTTAAAAGACGCTACGAATCTTAGCAGCGTTCATTGGAGCTCTGTCGTCCCGACAGTCACAAGCTAATCCCTCAGCTATTCAATGCTAAATTCTCCCGTTTGATTTGTACTAGGTGCCTCTGTGGATGTGTAGGCTTTGACTTTAACATAGCTATTTCTGTGACCAGTCACAAGCTAAATACATCAGCTATTTCAATGATAAATTCTCCTGTTTGATATGTTAACCCCTTTGTCAAGGTGCCTCTCTTCTCTCAACCAGCTTAAAAGACGCTACGAATCTTAGCAGCGTTCATTGGAGCTCTGTCGTCCCGACAGTTTTTTGTTCCTTCACCTGAAGAAGGCCAATTGTGTTGTGGCCGAAACGTCGTGAGAATTTAATTGTTATATTTTATTATTTTATTCTCATTCTACGTGATTTTACTGAAAGAACCAAATAAGATTAATCCTTGCAGTCACGAAAGCTTCAAATCGAAAAATGTCCTTAATTAACGCTAAGACACATATTAATCAAAAACGCTAAGACACCTATTAGCAACATCAGTAAGTATGTGCGCTTTGAGCTTTCTCAATTAAAAAAGAGAGAGGGCATCGTCATCCTCTCAGCCGACAAGGGCAATGTCACTGTCATCATGGAAAAAAACCCATAAAATAACAAAATTCAGGATCTACTGAATGATGGTAGCTGTACCAAAATCAATAGAGATCCCACCAACCGCCTTGTTACAAAAACCAACAATATCATCACTGATTCAACATCTTTAATCGAACCAACCAAGCAGCTTTCCTTAAAACCCTCTGCTGTTAGACCACCCAGATTTTATGGCTTACCAAAAATCCATATAGAAGATACACCCCTTCATCCTATCGTCTTCATCATTAACTCACCCACCTGCAAACTGGCCCCATTTCTGTATCAGACCTTACAACCATTCACTGGTAAGACCACCTCAGCTGTACTTAAATCAGCTCACTTGGTATCGTTATTTAAGGACATCTCACCATTTCCAGGTGATTTGCTTGTCAGTTTCGATCTAGTATCGTTGTTTACCAAAGTTCCTGTGCCTGACACCATTGCAATCATTGAAGATTTGCTCCAAACTGGAATTGAATGCTGATGTACCGGCCCTGGTTAGACACTGCCTCACCAACACTTACTTCACCTGGAATGGAACATTCTATAAACAAGGTGAAGTTACCCCAATTGGTTCTCCCTTATCTCCAGTTATAGCCAATGTTTTCATGGAAACATGTTTTGAGACAGATGCCATCCAGGCATCCACCCTACGTCTTTGTCTAAGAGGTACATAGATGACACGTTCGTCATCTGGCCACATGGCCTACCAGATCTGGGCCAATTTTTCAACCACATCAATTCCATACACCCAGCGATCAGATACACGATGGAGATGGAAAAGGATGGCAAATTAACATTCTTGGATGTTTTAATCGTACAGAGACCAGATGGCTCAATGGTACACTCTGTCTACAGGAAAGCCACCCATATGAATGCCTAACAAAACCTGACTCCCACCACCATCCATCCCAGAAGAATTCTCTCATCATAACTCTACACCATAGAGCTCGATGTATTTCCGACCATCACCGCCTAGCCAGTGAACTGGAACACGTACACCAAGGCCTCAAGATGAATGGATATTTAGACTACACAATCCGAAAAGCTATCACCCCAACCATTGGGAAGGAACCATCTGAGGACCCAATCAAAACCATCACCTTGCCATACATAGCAGGGGTCACCAAAAATATTTCCAAAATCATGAGCAAACACAAGATCCAGGTTCGATTCAACACAGTACATAACATTTGTGATCTGATCCCATCTGTGAAGGATGTGATCCCTGACATGCAATACCCCGACGTCTAAAAACTAAGCTGCGTCTGCGGCAGTAGTTACATTGGGGAAACTAAGTGACATGTCTCGGACCGTGTTCGTGAACATAAGGCAGATCTGAAACACGGTAGGACCAATACCTCAGCCATGGCTGATCATTGTTTTAATGCTGTGGGCATACACGAAATTGATTTTTCCAAGACGAAGTTACTCTGCAAACCCACTGCTTATCAGCAAAGATTCGTTAATGAAGCCTTCCAGATGGGTTAACACAGACACAATTTCAACCGACTTGGGTACAAACTGACAAATCATTGGAAGGACGTTATTAACCAGTTTAAGTCATGACGGGCCATGATGTTCCCAGCCTACCACCTTCTGATATTAGTTGTTTTTTTCGGCTCTCTGATTTTTTACATTAACAGATGTCATTTCTCACTAACACAGCTACCTCGTGTGCCATCCTCGAGGCTGCTGCTTCAGGATCTCCCATTAACATGCTAATCTCTCACATTAACATAGCCACCTTGGCGCACTCGCCGTGAAGGAGTCTCGGCGATCTTGCATTGACATGCTAATTTCTGCCTGGCAGCCCTGTGATTGGTGGAAAGCCCACCACCGCCGCGGTCGCTACCCACCACTTGCATTGGCATTGGCTGCTGACATTTGGGCCACGCCCTTTTCAAACCTTTATACCTTTATAAGCAGTTGTTTTTAGCAGCTAACCCCACTTTTCCTGATGACGACCGCTCGTGTTGCGATTGAAACGTCGTGATATTTTTATTATGTTTTCTTATTTTTTCTCTCTACGTGACTTTACCTAAAGACCCAAACAATATGAATTCCTGCAGTCATGAAAGCTTTGAATCAAGGTTGATTAAATGTCAAGTATTGGAGATTTAATTCTGATACAATTATGTTAGTTTTTATTGATTTTGGAGCAGTTTCAAATAATTATTTTTATATCAGTATTTACGTAACTACACTCGTTTACATTCGGCTGTACTCAGCTCACCATTCCTTTGAACTAATAAAAAACTTCTGCTTAACAATTATTAAACATCCTCAGTTGTGTGTCATTAGGTTCAGTATACAAACTGGACTAACAACATTTGGTTTTATGCAACAAAAAACTTTATTTCAAAATGTATTTTTTAAAAAGTGTACTGACGAAAGCAACAAATTAAACGTTCTAAATTATATTGTACGTGTACTGCATACAATGTTAACAGTAAGAGCTCAAAGCAGGAACGTACATGTACGCCAGATAACTATATTCGTGTGTAAACAATAAATTGCTTACAATATTGTATTTAATGTTGCCCGGTGAAATGAAACATTCTAAATCTAATGAGTCGCATTGTAAATAACATCCTACAGGCTGTTAATATTACTGTTTAGATACGACACATTACATGTCTTTAACATTCTCATGAAGACAAATTACAAAATGCATGACATTGTATCACACTGAATTCCAGCACGAATACTGTTAAATAGTTAGACTACTGGAATGGATGCTCCAGGCACCACTCTACGCGTGAGTGGTGCCAGTGGACTGAGAGGCCGTGCCAGGAGTCGCTGTCGCTGGCTGCTCAATGACCACCACCCTCTCGGCCGCTGCAGGGAGGGCGCGGCGCTGAGCCTTGAACTTCAGCTTCCCGTCTTCAGTCAAGCAGCAGCTCACGCTCTGCGGGTCCACGTCCCTGGGCAGCTGCGTCTCCCTGTGGAACTCCTGGCAGCTGTGGCTGTAGCTGCCGCTGCTGACTTCTCCGCTCTTCACCTCGCGCCGTCCGGCCACCACCAGCTTGTCTCCAGACACCTTCACGGCCAGGTCCTGTGGGGAGAAGTCCTGCACGTCCAGGGACGCGACAAACCCGCCTCCCTGCTCCTGTGGATCTTCAATCTGGAACCCACTGCTCACGGCCGGCTGCTGCAGCAGTGCGTCTCCGTGGCTGCCCGGGGCCCGCGTGTGGCTGCTGAGCTGATCGACTCCACGGAAGATTCTCTCCATCCTCTCGATCTCGCTCCTCATGTCTCGCTGCAGCTGCTGGAAGAGACTTTCACCGCGGGGGTTCCAGACCGGCCAGCCTGGACGTGCAGGACTTCTCCCCACAGGACCTGGCCGTGAAGGTGTCTGGAGACAAGCTGGTGGTGGCCGGACGGCGCGAGGTGAAGAGCGGAGAAGTCAGCAGCGGCAGCTACAGCCACAGCTGCCAGGAGTTCCACAGGGAGACGCAGCTGCCCAGGGACGTGGACCCGCAGAGCGTGAGCTGCTGCTTGACTGAAGACGGGAAGCTGAAGTTCAAGGCTCAGCGCCGCGCCCTCCCTGCAGCGGCCGAGAGGGTGGTGGTCATTGAGCAGCCAGCAACAGCGACTCCTGGCACGGCCTCTCAGTCCACTGGCACCACTCACGCGTAGAGTGGTGCCTGGAGCATCCATTCCAGTAGTCTAACTATTTAACAGTATTCGTGCTGGAATTCAGTGTGATACAATGTCATGCATTTTGTAATTTGTCTTCATGAGAATGTTAAAGACATGTAATGTGTCGTATCTAAACAGTAATATTAACAGCCTGTAGGATGTTATTTTCAATGCGACTCATTAGATTTAGAATTCATTTCACCGGGCAACATTAAGTACAATATTGTAAGCAATTTATTGTTTACACACGAATATAGTTATTTGGTGAACATGTACGTTCCTGCTTTGAGCTCTTACTGTTAACATTGTATGCAGTACACGTACAATATTATTTAGAACGTCAAATTTGTTGCTTTCGTCAGTACACTTTTTTAAAAATACATTTTGAAATAAAGTTTTTGTTGCATAAAACCAAATGTTGTTAGTCCAGTTTGTATACTGAACCTAATGACACACAACTGAGGATGTTTAATAATTGTTAAGCAGAAGTTTTTTATTAGTTCAAAGGAATGGTGAGCTGAGTACAGCCGAATGGAAATGAGTGTAGTTACGTAAATACTGATATAAAAATAATTATTATAAACTGCACCAAAATCAATAAAAACGAACATAATTGTATCAGAATTAAATCTCCAATACTTGCCATTTAATCAACCTTGACTTAAAGCGTTCATGTCTGCAGGAATTCATATTGTTTGGGTCTTTCGGTAAAGTCACGTAGAGAGAAAAAATAACCAAAAAAATAATAAAAATTTCACGACGTTTCAATCGCAACATGAGCGGTCGTCATCAGGAAAAGTGGGGTTAGCTGCTAAAGACAACTGCTTATAAAGCTTTGAAAAGGGCATAGCCCAAATGTCAGCAGCCAATGCCATTGCAAGTGGTGGGTAGCGACCGCGGCGGTGGTGGGCTTTCCACCAATCACAGGGCTGCCAGGCAGAAATTAGCATGTCAATGCAAGATCGCCGAGACTCCTTCACGGCGAGTGCGCCAAGGTGGCTATGTTAATGTGAGAGATTAGTATGTTAATGGGAGATCCTGAAGCAGCAGCCTCGAGGATGGCACACGAGGTAGCTGTGTTAGTGAGAAATGACATCTGTTAATGTAAAAAACTCAGAGAGCCGAAAAAAACAACTAATATTGGAAGGTGGTAGGCTGGGAACATAATGGCCCGTTATGACTTAAACTGGTTAACAATGTCCTTCCAATGATTGCTCAGTTTGTACCCATCTTCTCGGTTGAAATTGTGTCTGTGTTTACACATCTGCATTGCTTCATGAACGAATCTTTTGCTGATAGGCAGTGGGTTTGCAGAGTACCTTCGTCTTGGAAAAATCAATTTCGTGTATGCCCACAGCATTAAAACAATGATCAGCCACGGCTGAGGTATTGGTCCTACCGTGTTTCAGATCTGGCTTATGTTCACGAACATAGTCCGAAACATGTCACTTAATTTCCCCAATGTAACTACTGCCGCAGACACAGCTTAGTTTTTAGACGCCGGGGTATTGCATGTCAGGGATCATATCCTTCACAGATGGGATCAGATCACAAATTGTATGTACTGTGTTGAATCGAACCTGGATCTTGTGTTTCCTCATGAGTTTAGAAATATTTTTGGTGACCCCTGCTATATATGGCAAGGTGATGGTTTTGATTGGTTCCTGAGATGGTTCTTTCCCAACAGTTGGGGTGATAGCTTTTCGGATTGTGTATTCTGAATATCCATTCATTTTGAGGGCTTGGTGTACGTGTTCCAGTTCACTGGCTAGGTGGTGATGGTCGGAAATACATCGAGCTCTATGGTGTAGAGTTTTGATGAGAGAATTCTTCTGGGATGGATGGTGGTGGGAGTCAGGTTTTGTTAGGCATTCGTATGGGTGGCTTTCCTGTAGACAGATTGTCCCATTGAGCCATCTGGTCTCTGTACGATGAAAACATCCAAGAATGGTAATTTGCCATCCTTTTCCACCTCCATGGTGAATTTGATCGCTGGGTGTATGGAATTGATGTGGTTGAAGAATTGGCCCAAAGCTGGTAGGCCATGTGGCCAGATGAGGAACGTGTCATCTATGTACCTCTTAGACAAGGACGTAGGGTGGATGCCTGGATGGCATCTGTCTCAAAATATGTTTCCATTAAAAATTGGCTTCAACTGGAGATAAGGGCGAACCCATTGGGGTAGCTTCAACTTCTTTGTATAGTGTTCCATTCCAGGTGAAGTAAGTGTTGGTGAGGCAGTGTCCAACCAGGGCCGGTACATCAGCATTCAATCCTTGTTGGACCAAATCGTCAATGATTGCAATGGTGTAAGGCACAGGAACTTTAGTAAACAACGATACTAGATCGAAACTGACAAGCAAATCACCTGGAAATAGTGAGATGTCATTAATTAACGATACCAAGTGAGCTGATTTAAGTACAGCTGAGGTGGTCTTACCAGTGAATGGTTGTAAGGTCTGAGACAGAAATGGGGCCCGTTTGTAGGTGAGTGAGTCAATAATGAAGACGATAGGATGAAGGGGTGTATCTTCTTTATGATTTTTGGTAAGCCATAAAGTCTGGGTGGTCTAGCAGCAGAGGGTTTTGAGGAAAGCCGCTTGGTTGGTTCGATTAAAGATGTTGAATCAGTGATGATATTGTTGGTTTTTGTAACAAGGCGGTTGGTGGGATCTCTATTGATTTTGGTAAATCTACCATCATTCAGTAGGTCCTGAATTTTGTTATTGTATGTGTTTTTTTTTTCCATGAGGACAGTGAAATTGCCCTTGTCGGCTGAGATGATGACGATGTCCTCTCTCTTTTTTAATTGAGAAAGCAAAAAACGCTCATCCTTACTGATGTTGCTAATAGGTGTCTTAGCGTTTTTGATTAATATGTGTCTTAGCGTTAATTAAGGACATCTTATGCTTGCTTGTTGATGTGCTTCACAGTGACGCTCGCTTCACCTGTTAGCGCTGTGAGCGCTGCTACTTCCTCTGCCGATGTTCTGCCAGTGCAGCTACAGGAGCTGCTTTTATCGCCCTGGCAGTAGCTACGAGCAGATTCCAGGGGAGCCAGAAGCGTCCAGAATGACGCAGCTGCTCCCAGGGCTTCCCTCATCCACAGCAAATAGCAGTGACTCAAACCTGGGGTTCAGCTGTGTGACGTCTTCTCTAAACTAGCACATCAACAAGCATGGCCCTGAGTGTTTACTTTCCTGCGATGCACGTGAAGGAGAGGAACGTCTGGCCAGGCTGGCCGGTCTGGAACCCCCGCGGTGAAAGTCTCTTCCAGCAGCTGCAGCGAGACATGAGGAGCGAGATTGAGAGGATGGACAGAATCTTCCGTGGAGTCGATCAGCTCAGCAGCCACACGCGGGCTCCGGGCAGCCTCGGAGATGCACTGCTGCAGCAGCCGGCCGTGAGCAGTGGGTTCCAGATTGAAGATCCACAGGAGCAGGGAGGCGGGTTTGTCGCGTCCCTGGACGTGCGGCCGAGAGGGTGGTGGTCATTGAGCAGCCAGCGACAGCGACTCCTGGCACGGCCTCTCAGTCCACTGGCACCACTCACGCGTAGAGTGGCGCCTGGAGCATCCATTCCAGCAACCTGCTTCATTGATGTTTTAATTGTATGGATATTTTGTTTAATCAGTTTCTTCTATCCACGATATGTTCACTAATATGTACGTGTTTCAGCGTTTGCAATTAACTTAATTTGATTACGTGTATCGCTGTACAGGATTGCTAAATTGTTTCGCGTCGTTTTAATTTGCCATTACACTTTAATATATTGCAATAAGATAATGCTAAATGTGTTATTCAAGTATTTTTCATCAACGCTGCTATAGCAATGTAAGTCATACTACTATTACAATAATCTATGCCTCGAGTTTCCTTACTGGCTGGGTTTCTCTCCACCACAACATTAACTCTGTTAGTGGGTTCCAGCTGTTTCCACCGAAACTAGCTGGGTTACTGGCTACACGGATTTTTCCGTTTACAGTAACAAATAAACATTACACATACATGCAGGCATCGACTTACGAACACTCGACTTACGAATTTCCGCACTTAGGAACCAGCTACCATGAAACATGTTTTAACATTGAGAATTACAACGCTAACTCGCACTTGCAAACTGAACCGAGGATCTATTCTTTTTTCAGCGGAGCGATCCTCCACGAGTTGTGTCATCCTCGCGCTTCCAGTGTTTGTGCTCGTGTGTGCGTGCGCGCACGTGTGTACATTATTGTGTTCCCACTTACAAACCGTTTGACTCACGAACGGGTCCCAGGAACTAATTGAGTTCATAAGTCGAGGACTGTCGGGATCGTTGTGTGAAACATAAAATACATACAAATTTATAAAAACATTTTATGTTCAAATACCTTGCATCCTGATGCTGGCTTGTCGTAAGGGGCGAAATGAGTCACCACAATTGCACACACACACACGGACAACAAACGCCACTAAGTGGCGGTGACGTTGCCACGGCACTTGTGCCAGGCTAAGTGCACTTTATGGCCACGTGATCACGGGTCAGATCCAGCTGCCATGGTTTGACTGAGATGAGTGGCAGATGTGTAAGCTGTGCCTCCCCTACTGTGCCAACTTGATGTGTTTTATCCGCCTGAGGCTCTGCTCGTTGTTGTGAGCGTCTCTCTGCTGCCCTCTGTTGTTGCTGGAGGGCGACTACCTCCAACTGCCCAGTATCGTCCATCATGAGTCTCCTCCACATAGGCCGCTCTTTACACTGCTGGTACCAGTCATTCGCAAGTCAATTCAGTTCCACATCCTCTTGTACCACATCATTTAATCTCTTCTCTAGCCCGTGCCGCGCCTGTTTAGACCCCTTTAATGCAGTGGTTAGGGAGGCGTGGTACATGACCCAGCCAATGTAGCATTACCTGCTGGAGGCGCTTACCGATGGGACTTTGTCCAGATCTGTAAAGGATTGTGAGCTCACACAATCCAGCCTGGTTAAACCCAGGATGGATCGTAGGAAGGCCATCCTGAATGTTTATTACCGGCGAAGATGTTCCATTAGGGGGGTCCACGTTTGGCAAGCATCGAGAAGGAAGGGCATGACCGTGGCCGAGAAGATCCGAAGACTGCTGTGGAGCGACAGATATCAGGTAGCTTCCACACAGCGTCATGCAACCGATGAAAAGATAATGCCGCTCGACTGATTCGGAGTGAGACCTCTTCTGTCAAACCGGAGTTGGTCATAAGCACACTATCCAGATGTGGAAAACCATCCAATTTACAACTGCCCCATTACCAATGGGGAGTTAAGGGGTGGAGGGTTTAATGCAGACATGGGCTGGGCTTTTTAATCCGGCCCCCCGAACTTGTCCAAATATTATTAAATTAAATTTTACCTTTCACCTGTAATGCCCTCATTTCCCCATTAGATGGAGCACTTTGTCCGGGAATGTGGTAATCGGGTTGGGCGCAGGCCTCAGATGTTTTCATGATGTTTGATCAGTCACGTTACGACATGTTTTTGTATTGTTCATGTTCGTGCAATTTGTTAAATTGCCTTGCAAATAAATGCTTTGCTACCTGTTAAAGGCCAAATCCTTTCATGTAATGATTTTTACATGTCATTTATATTAGTTCACACAAACACTCCATCCATCTGTTCCTTGCCCGGCCCCTCTGTCAAATTTTAGAACCCATTGTGGCCCGCGAGTAAAAAAAATTGCCCACCCCTTGTTTAATGGCACAACATAGCGAGGCAGGTGCTTAGTTTTGGTGGGGCTGATGGTTAAGGCCCCACCTCTTAGTGCAGGGGTGGGGAACCTTTTTTGTGCCAAGGGCCATTTGGATATTTATAACATCATTCGCGGGCCATACAAAATCATCAACTTAAAAATGAGCCTATTATATTTGGTCAAACATTTAGTTAACTCACCCCTAATGCGATGGCTGGAACTGCTTCTCTTTGGTGAGGCGTGTGGAGATATTAGCTGGCATTGATGATGTTAGCTGGTATTGATGATGTTAGCTGGCATTGATGATGTTAGCTGGTATTGATGATGTTGCTACTCGCAACTGCTTTTCCAGGTTTGCTCCAAGATTGATTGAATTTCGAGTCCCGCCTGCGGTTGCCTTGGCAGGGCCAGACCAAATGATTTCGCAGGCCTCATGGCCGGCCGGCCGGACGTTCCCCACCCCTGTCTAGTGGCACGCTCCAGGTCTAGATCATTCGCATACGTAACATGGATGACAAATCGGGAGCAAGCTCTCAAGCGCACCCGGGCATCAATCCGCCTCCCATTGTATCTATATCAGATATAGATTGCTCCGGTACGGACATGGAAGGTTTCTCGAACGACGTGGACCAAAAATATTTTAAACAGTGTACGGAGCCAGAGGACATTACTGTCGAATCCCAAGGTTAACGGGGAATAGCTTTGTCTTCCGGCCAAGTAGCTTTACTCGGCCCTGCTCAATATCATGGAAGTCCTTAATTATTGTGAGCAGAGAGTCAGAGACTCCGAAAGCATGAAGAACAACCCAGAGTCCAGACCTATTGATGGTATCATAGGCATTGACCAGGTCAATAAAGCAGAGCTGTAAGTCCTGTCGGAATTCAACACTCCTCTGCTGTAGCAAACGGAAGGAAGATGTGGCATCTGTGGCTGCCCTGGCCTGAAACCACAATGGGGCTCCCCAATCCTCTTCTCAGCATGCCTGGCAAGGTGATGTTGAATAATCCTTGCCAGGACTTTTTCTGGCACTCTAACACAGGCACAGACTCTAACCAAAACTATCGAATAATTACACGGTTTATTTAAAATTGCACTTTCAATTAATGTGCCTATTAATGTCATTATTTCGGCAAAAAATGTTTTTATCTTAAACTAGTGCAATGAAAAAAATACCCTTTATTGTAAAATTTGCAAAATAAAGACGATATAATTCCTGTACTGTTTTAGTTTATCTTTCTGAATACACATTTAATGAAAATGTGTTTTAGTGAATGGTTGTTTTTGAAGGTGATATCGTGTAAATGTTTTCCAAAGCTGCTTATGCAGCCGTCACCATCTCCAGCCGTGATTTCTCCACTTCTGTCCGAAGCCATCACCATCTCTTGCGGATTTGCAATGCAAAAATCTGTCTGGCTACTGCCCACCGGTTGATTTATTCGATCCATCTTCGCAGTGGACGCTCTATTGGTTGTGTTCCCTCCTTTAGCTCCCATTCCCACGTTAGTCACGACCACCGGCCGTCATCTCTTCAAGTCGTGTGTCCTGCCTCACCCCACCTTTCTAAACTAAAATTATGCCTTTAATTTGCATATGATGTCCAATTGACGTGTCCGTCTTCCATTCTCAGTTTAATTCCTAGCATGTGCATCTCTATGCTTCCTTGTGCACTTCTCAACATTGGTTCCATTGTCTTCGTCAATGGCCATGTTTGTGATGCATCTGTTGTTGCAGGTCATATCCACTGATTAAAAAACGTTCTGCTTTAGGAAAATGGCTTTGTTACGTTTCATGATTTAAGTTCAGATTCCAATCAGCACTGTGCTCTGCCCTGATACGCCTCTCTTAATAATTTTCATCCCTCTCCCCCTTCAACAACCGCCCCACGTATAAATGCACTTCTATGTTTTCAAGTTGTGTCCCTGTTCTTTTTGTTCAATTTGTTATTCCCCCGCACCGCCAATAAGCATGGTTGCCTGCGTACGGTGCGAAAGAAGTTCAGCATGCAAACATACGCTGCGTTGAAAACTTACTCTACAGCATATTCACACTGGAGACGCAGGAGGGTGCTGCTATGAGATTGCCACATTTTTGACTGTAGACCAAGCCTGGACAGATTTCTCAGTCAGCACTCAGTCTAGAATTATCAGAACTACACAGTAAACGACACAATGCGGGTGCTATATCTCGTAAGAATGAATACCCACCACCTAAACACAAATGGTAATTCCTGGACAGGTGACAACTCTAGCCATGCCCATGAAAAAATATATAGTGACTAACTTGGAGACGTAACTTCTTCGAGGCAATTCTTTAATTACACACCGAGCATACTGTTACACACTCTCTGCTGTAATACAACGCTCTGTCCCTCGCTTAAACGCAACTCTCACTCGTGGCTAGCCTACAACACAACGCTCGCCATCTGACACTGACGGCGCTGAACTAAGACAGGCAACTACTGCTAGCAGCACAATTATCAAGTGGATGACGACAGCGGCGAAGGCGACGATCTTCAACAGCAACGACGACGACGACGACGGCGATCCCACTCCAAACGATGGCCCTCATCCCCTGCTCGGGGTCCCCTTTAATCCTCTTAGCGCGGCCTCGCTCCCCTCCGGCCACGCTCCCCTTCTAGAATCTACTAGCAGGATCTCGACGTGTCCTACCCGAGATCCTTCTCAGGTCTATCACGTGGTCTGCTGTCAATCAGGGCTGCTTCACTCTGCAGATCCCCTTCCCTGCCAGCAGCCAGCGCTATGCTACGTAGTGACCAATTCTATGTGACTACACATACACAACATCCTGACCATCACTCGCCTATGCGGATGATAAAATATCAAGCATTGTAGATTTAATTCTGATCTACTGTTGTTCGTTTTGATTGATTTTGGCACAGTTTAAAATATATATTTTAATATCAGTACCAGCGGGAAGTACCCAGCGTTTCCCGGGGCAAAAATATATTTACAAACTTGTCTTCTCTTAAAAACATAACATATACATACACAAACACTAAGCTATTGTGCCATTTGTCCATTTGTCCGTCAACAAAATTATAGGAGCGACACTAGAAAAACGGCGTATTCTATTATTTATTTTTTTTTCTGTCAACGTGACTTAACCGAAAAAACCAAAGAGTAATTCCTGCAGTCACGAAAACTTTGAATCTAGTTTTAGCGTGTTAATGTTAAATAAACGTGTTGTCTCCTATAGAAGCCTGAGTCTCCATTTGAGCCCACTACAACTGGTGTTGGAAGTGGCCAAACGTTAGTTAATTAACTATAGATTATGGAGACTAGGCGAACAATACGTACCAGGTCTCCAGATGAAGAGGACGACGACCCACCGGCCCCGGGGATGTCGGCGCAATCCCCCAGCCCCCACTGGGGGCCTGGGGTGTCCACCTCCGGTTCCAAACCGCCCTCCAAATTGCCTTACCTACGAGTCCTACTTGGTACAGGCCGGACCCGCTATTGCCGCCTGTTGGGCCCTGACTGCAGCTACATATTTTCCAGTAGTGGTGGCGGCGTATTACGCCTGACAATTACCCACCACATTAAGAAGCACGATGGTAGCTTGCAGTTGTGTGTCGACTTTAGGAAGCTTCATAAGATATCGGTGGCTGACGCGTATCCTCTCCCTCGGATGGACGATTCCCTGGACGCTCTGGCGGGAGCACAGAACTTCTCCACCCTTGATCTCCTGTCCGGATTTTGGCATTTGCCACTAAATGAGGCCTCTAAACCCAAACGGCTTTTCGAACACCTCAAGGCCTGTTTGAATTAAATCAGCTTCCCATGGGACTCCACGCAGCACCGGCTACGTTCCAATGACTGATGGAGCTGGTGCTGGCTGGACTTCAATGGGACTCATGCTTACAATACCTCGACGATGTCATCGTCTTCAGCCGTACGTTCAAAGAACATCTTGATTGGTTACGCGCTGTCTTTCTTAAAATGCGAGCGGCCCATCTCAAATTCAAGCCGCAGAAGTGTTACCCCCTTCAGAAATCCGTGCGGTATCTCGGTCATATTGTCAGTAAATCGGGCATTGCGATAGATCCCGACAAAACCACGTGTGTTCGGACGTGGCCGACCCCCACGTTGATGATGCAGGTGCAGAGTTTTATTGGTTTTGCGTCTTATTATCGCCGGTTTGTCACTGGGTTCGCTACCTTCGCAAAACCTCTCCACGCCTTGACGGTTATGGGTCAGAGGTTTCATTGGGGGGAGGAGGAAGCCGCATTTGTTGCGCTTCGCAATTCCCCTCCGCTACTCTGACTTTGCCATGCCGTGCGTCCTTGATACTGACGCAACCAACACCAGCATTGGCGCGGTTCTGTCCCAGGTTGTCAACGGGGTGGAGTGTGTTGTTGCATACGGCAGCAGAGTGCTGTCGCCAGCCGAACAGCGTTACTGTGTCACGCGCCGGGAACTATTCAGGTCTCCCGCATTAACGAGTTGATTGCTCTGGACATCCCTGGTTCGGTTCCCGTCACCCCTCGTGGGAATAAATATTTGTTGGTTGGCGTCGAATATTTATCGCGCTGGCCGATGGCCTGGCAGCTATGGATGGGAGCCATCCGGTAGTGCCACCTAGGCACATGCCATGGTACAATGGTGAGCACACAGGACTTGTAATCAATACAGAGGTACTATGTACAGGGGCGGCAAGCAGCTAAAAAATGGTGCACGTTTATTATAAATACGACATTCTCAAATGGTTTCGAAATTAAGTGTCTTATCAGCAGAATCGTGCAGAGTTTCTGCCGAACATACACAGCATTAGTTCCTAACACACTTTGGCAGAGTTGGTGTCACTGCCTGGGAAAGGAACATTAATGGTGATTTTGTGGAAAGTCAGGTGAAATGGGTGGTTGGTCAGACTGACCAGCACCCTGTGCTGTGTGGATCGCTCGTGGTTCTGGCCACCAATCGCCAAGCAAATTGGTTGCAGAGACTTCCACGTGTAGAGTGACTTCAGTTGTGTGCAACCGAGTTGCGCAACTGCTTGCACCGGCTGTGGCCGTGTGCGGAAAGCTAACTCGGGTCAAACCTGGGTTTCGAAGCGCGGTGTAGCGTTAACCATGACACTACCGCTCCACACAATCACACACACGTGAAGATCGACACCAAATACGTGCTCTGTTGCACCGCACAGCAACTCACACGCACACTGCAGTGTCCAATAACAACACAAATGTATTAATCATGACAACCACCTGCTCTGCCACTCAAAGCAATGTCCATCACATGGCCATCAACGCGACACATATAGTTCATCACGGTCACCCGACCAGCAGGAGTCACGTGTGTGAGCAGTCCGTGAATGTCGCCGGGCTATGGTGATGCAGTGGTGTGGGTTGGACAAGGGGCGGATGATGATGTCTGTCATGGAAATCTGTGGAGCGGCACGGAACAAAAGTGGGACGGGTGGCCCAGTGTGGAGCAGGAGCCGCTCGGCTGGGACGAAGGTGGGGAGAAATCCACTGATCCGGTGGAGGCGTGGGGAGGAGGGCGGGACGCCGCGTGAAGCGCGACTCGTGGGAGTGGTGCCAGGCAGAAGGGGCACCTGGGACTCCGTACGCGGGACCCCGGCCGTTGCACCTGGGCTGGGGGGGGATCCGCTGCCCTGCAGGTGGAGCGAGGCCGGGGGGAAGGTGCTCTCGGTCCGGGTGGATGGGACGAATCAATGCGGATGGAGTTGAGGATTCGAGAGGAGGTTTGCGGAGGCGGGGAGGAAGGCGGCTGTTGCGGGACTTGCGGTAACGCTGCCGTGAAGAATAGGGAGCAAAAGACTCGTGTGCCGGGCCCGGTCTGGTATCACGGTGGCGTGGAAGAACCCAGGGCTCTGGTGGAGGTGGAGGCAGGTGGAAAGCAGGGAGCTCCCAATCCTGGGGTTTAGCTTGATTACTCATGGGTGGAGGTGATGGTGCGAGTGGCGGTGGTGGCGATAGTGGCAGTGGAAGCGATGGCAGAAGTGGAGGTTGAGGCAATGGCAGGAGTGAAGGTGGAGTCGATGTCAGCAGTGGGGGTAGAGTTGATATCAGTGGTGGAGGCAATGGCCTGAGTAGAGATGGAGGCGATGGCAGCAGTGGAGTTGAGGATTCGAGAGGAGGTTTGCGGAGGCGGGGAGGAAGGCGGCTGTTGCGGGACTTGCGGTAACGCTGCCGTGAAGAACAGGGAGCAAAAGACTCGTGTGCCGGGCCCGGTCTGGTATCACGGTGGGGTGGAGGAGCCCAGGGCTCTGGTGGAGGTGGAGGCAGGTGGAAAGCAGGGAGCTCCCAATCCTGGGGGTTAGCTTGATTACTCATGGGTGGAGGTGATGGTGCGAGTGGCGGTGGTGGCGATAGTGGCAGTGGAGGCGATGGCAGAAGTGAAGGTTGAGGCAATGGCAGGAGTGAAGGTGGAGTCGATGTCAGCAGTGGGGGTAGAGTTGATATCAGTGGTGGAGGCAATGGCCTGAGTAGAGATGGAGGCGATTGCCTGAGTAGAGGTGGAGACGATGGCCTGAGTAGAGGTGGAGGCGATGGCCTGAGTAGAGGTAGAGGCGATGGCCTGAGTTGAGGTGGAGACGATGGCATGAGTAGAGGTGGAGGCAATGGCCTGAGTAGAGATGGAGGCGATGGCCTGAGTAGAGGTGGAGGCGATGGCCTGAGTGGAGGTGGAGGCGATGGCCTGAGTTGAGGTGGAGACGATGGCATGAGTGGAGGTAGAGGCGATTGCCTGAGTGGAGGTGGAGGCGATGGCCTGAGTAGAGGTGGAGGCGATGGCCTGAGTGGAGGTGGAGGCGATGGCCTGAGTAGAGGTGGAGGCGATGGCCCGAGTGGAGGTGGAGAAGATGGCCCGAGTGGAGGTGGAGGCGATGGCCTGAGTGGAGGTGGAGGCGATGGAAGCAGTGGAGGTGGAGTTGATATCAGTGGGGGAGGCGATGGCCTGAGTAGAGATGGAGACGATGTCCTGAGTGGAGGTGGAGGCGATGGCCTGAGTAGAGGTGGAGGCGATGGCCTGAGTTGAGGTGGAGACGATGGCATGAGTAGAGGTGGAGGCGATGGCCTGAGTAGAGATGGAGGCGATGGCCTGAGTAGAGGTGGAGGCGATGGCCTGAGTAGAGGTGGAGGCGATGGCCCGAGTGGAGGTAGAGGCGATTGCCTGAGTGGAGGTGGAGGCGATGGCCTGAGTAGAGGTGGAGGCGATGGCCTGAGTGGAGGTGGAGGCGATGGCCTGAGTAGAGGTGGAGGCGATGGCCCGAGTGGAGGTGGAGAAGATGGCCCGAGTGGAGGTGGAGGCGATGGCCTGAGTGGAGGTGGAGGCGATGGAAGCAGTGGAGGTGGAGTTGATATCAGTGGGGGAGGCGATGGCCTGAGTAGAGATGGAGACGATGTCCTGAGTGGAGGTGGAGGCGATGGCCTGAGTAGAGGTGGAGGCGATGGCCTGAGTTGAGGTGGAGACGATGGCATGAGTAGAGGTGGAGGCGATGGCCTGAGTAGAGATGGAGGCGATGGCCTGAGTAGAGGTGGAGGCGATGGCCTGAGTAGAGGTGGAGGCGATGGCCCGAGTGGAGGTAGAGGCGATTGCCTGAGTGGAGGTGGAGGCGATGGCCTGAGTAGAGGTGGAGGCGATGGCCTGAGTGGAGGTGGAGGCGATGGCCTGAGTAGAGGTGGAGGCGATGGCCCGAGTGGAGGTGGAGAAGATGGCCCGAGTGAAGGTGGAGGCGATGGCCTGAGTGGAGGTGGAGGCGATGGAAGCAGTGGAGGTGCAGTTGATATCAGTGGGGGAGGCGATGGCCTGAGTAGAGATGGAGACGATGTCCTGAGTGGAGGTGGAGGCAATGGCCTGAGTAGAGGTGGAGGCGATGGCCTGAGTAGAGGTGGAGGCGATGGCCCGAGTGGAGGTGGAGGCGATGGCCCGAGTGGAGGTGGAGGCGATGGCCCGAGTGGAGGTGGAGGCGATGGAAGCATTGGAGGTGGAGTTGATATCAGTGGGGGAGGCGATGGCCTGAGTAGAGATGGAGGCGATGGCCTGAGTGGTGGTGGAGGCGATGGCAGCGGGGGAGGCGATGGCAGCGGTGGAGGCGATGGCCCGAGTAGAGATGGAGGCAATGGCCCGAGTGGAGGTGGAGGCGATGGCCCCAGTGGGAGCGATGGCCTGAGTGGAGCTGGATTCTTCAGGTGAGGAGCACAGCTCTGCTTGGTGCCGGGGCTGTTTCCCCTCCCCTGCGCCCGCCGCTTTCGTCTCCGCGCCACGGCCATACGAGCCCAGGGACTCGGTGCTCGGCCGAGACCTCCACCTTTCTTTCTCTGCAGCGCCCGGGAAATCTTCCTCCTTCCGGTCCTCATCCTCATTCTCATCGCTCTCTGCAAAAGTTACGAAAAACATCAACGGCGTCATTAGCTGAATCTCCCTGCTCCGTGTCTGTGAGTGCGTTGTGACCCTGGGGACAGACTTGCGAGTTTGTTTTTTACGTTTTTGAGCCAGGAGGCCAGGATTGGGAAAAACTTGGGCCACTTTTCATCCAGGCAACTGGAGAGCAGCACAGACTAAGTCTTACTTACCAAACATTTAAACTAACAACAGCATACTCTTTGGTATCTTTCGGTAAAATCACGTAGATAGAAAAATAACTAATAAAGTGAAACCTTGGATTGCGAGCATAATTCCTTCTGGAAACGTGCTCTTAATCCAAAGCACTCGTATATCAAAGCGAATTTCCCCCATAAGAAATAATGGAAACTCAGATGATTCGTTCCACAAACCAAAAATACCGTATTCATATAAAAAAATATTAATACAAAATACCTTTTTATATTTTTATTATTTAATATAAAGTAATCAAATTTATTAATTACATTTAATCGTGGCTGGTGTGAGGGAGACGAGATAGAGGATGGTTATTGTGTAGGACGACTTTCACTTGCAGTACAGTTACTAAAGAACAGTCACTACACATGGACACAAAATAAAAAAATGCTTTACGCACACACGTATTCACAACACTACAGTACTGTAGTAAACAGTATACACGTAGTCACAACACTATAGTACTGTAGTAAACAGTATACACGTGGTCACAACACTATAGTACTATAGTAAACAAGATAGGTTCGCACGGATGTTGACTATACGAGTGAGGCACACCGACTGAGACCGAGCATGGGAGACGATTACCCACAATCCCGCAGTATACACGTGGTCACAACACTATAGTACTATAGTAAACAGTATACACGTGGTCACAACACTATAGTACTGTAGTAAACAGTACACACGTGGTCACAACACTATAGTACTATAGTAAACAGTATACACATGGTCACAACACTATAGTACTATAGTAAACAGTATACACGTGGTCACAACACTATAGTACTGTAGTAAACAGTATACACGTGGTCACAACACTATAGTACTATAGTAAACAGTATACACATGGTCACAACACTATAGTACTATAGGAAACAGTATACACGTGGTCACAACACTATAGTACTGTAGTAAACAGTATACACGTGGTCCCAACACTATAGTAATGTAGTAAACATTACACACGTGGTCACAACACTATAGTACTGTAGTAAACAGTGTACACGTGGTCACAACACTATAGTACTATAGTAAACAGTAAACACGTGGTCACAACACTATAGTACTATAGTAAACAGTATACACGTGGTCACAACACTATAGTACTGTAGTAAACAATATACACGTGGTCACAACACTATAGTACTATAGTAAACAGTATACACGTGGTCACAACACTATAGTACTGTAGTAAACAGTATAGACGTGGTCACAACACTATAGTACTGTAGTAAACAGTATACACGTGGTCACAACACTATAGTACTGTAGTAAACAGTATACACGTGGTCACAACACCATAGTACTGTAGTAAACAGTATACACGTGGTCACAACACTATAGTACTGTAGTAAACAGTATACACGTGGTCACAACACTATAGTACTGTAGTAAACAGTATACACGTGGTCACACTATAGTACTATAGTAAACAGTATACACGTGGTCACAACACTATAGTACTGTAGTAAACAGTATACACGTGGTCACAACACTATAGTACTGTAGTAAACATTACACACGTGATCACAACACTATAGTACTGTAGTAAACATTACACACGTGGTCACAACACTATAGTACTGTAGCAAACAGTGTACACGTGGTCACAACACTATAGTACTATAGTAAACAGTACACACGTGGTCACACCACTATAGAACTGTAGTAAACAGTATACACGTGGTCACAACATTATAGTACTATAGTAAACAGTATACACGTGGTCACAACACTATAGTACTATAGTAAACAGTATAGACGTGGTCACAACACTATAGTACTGTAGTAAACAGTATACACGTGGTCACACTATAGTACTATAGTAAACAGTATACACGTGGTCACAACACTATAGTACTGTAGTAAACAGTATACACGTGGTCACAACACTATAGTACTGTAGTAAACATTACACACGTGATCACAACACTATAGTACTGTAGTAAACATTACACACGTGGTCACAACACTATAGTACTGTAGCAAACAGTGTACACGTGGTCACAACACTATAGTACTATAGTAAACAGTACACACGTGGTAACACCACTATACAACTGTAGTAAACAGTATACACGTGGTCACAACATTATAGTACTATAGTAAACAGTATACACGTGGTCACAACACTATAGTACTATAGTAAACAGTATAGACGTGGTCACAAAACTATAGTACTATAGTAAACAGTATACACGTGGTCACAACACTATAGTACTGTAGTAAACAGTATACACGTGGTCCCAACACTATAGTACTATAGTAAACAGTATACACGTGGTCACAACACTATAGTACTGTAGTAAACAGTATACACGTGGTCCCAACACTATAGTACTATAGTAAACAGTATACACGTGGTCACAACTCTACAGTACTATAGTGAACAGTATACACTTGGTCTCAACACTATAGTAATGTAGTAAACAGTATACACGTGGTCACAACACTATAGTACCATAGTAAACAGTATACACATGGTCACAACACTATAGTACTATAGGAAACAGTATACACGTGGTCACAACACTATAGTACTGTAGTAAACAGTATACACGTGGTCCCAACACTATAGTACTATAGTAAACAGTATACACGTGGTCACAACACTATAGTACTATAGTAAACAGTATACACGTGGTCACAACACTATAGTACTATAGTAAACAGTATACACGTGGTCACAACACTATAGTACTGTAGTAAACAGTATACACGTGGTCACAACACTATAGTACTATAGTAAACAGTATACACATGGTCACAACACTATAGTACTATAGGAAACAGTATACACGTGGTCACAACACTATAGTACTGTAGTAAACAGTATACACGTGGTCCCAACACTATAGTAATGTAGTAAACATTACACACGTGGTCACAACACTATAGTACTGTAGTAAACAGTGTACACGTGGTCACAACACTATAGTACTATAGTAAACAGTAAACACGTGGTCACAACACTATAGTACTATAGTAAACAGTATACACGTGGTCACAACACTATAGTACTGTAGTAAACAATATACACGTGGTCACAACACTATAGTACTATAGTAAACAGTATACACGTGGTCACAACACTATAGTACTGTAGTAAACAGTATAGACGTGGTCACAACACTATAGTACTGTAGTAAACAGTATACACGTGGTCACAACACTATAGTACTGTAGTAAACAGTATACACGTGGTCACAACACCATAGTACTGTAGTAAACAGTATACACGTGGTCACAACACTATAGTACTGTAGTAAACAGTATACACGTGGTCACAACACTATAGTACTGTAGTAAACAGTATACACGTGGTCACACTATAGTACTATAGTAAACAGTATACACGTGGTCACAACACTATAGTACTGTAGTAAACAGTATACACGTGGTCACAACACTATAGTACTGTAGTAAACATTACACACGTGATCACAACACTATAGTACTGTAGTAAACATTACACACGTGGTCACAACACTATAGTACTGTAGCAAACAGTGTACACGTGGTCACAACACTATAGTACTATAGTAAACAGTACACACGTGGTCACACCACTATAGAACTGTAGTAAACAGTATACACGTGGTCACAACATTATAGTACTATAGTAAACAGTATACACGTGGTCACAACACTATAGTACTATAGTAAACAGTATAGACGTGGTCACAACACTATAGTACTGTAGTAAACAGTATACACGTGGTCACACTATAGTACTATAGTAAACAGTATACACGTGGTCACAACACTATAGTACTGTAGTAAACAGTATACACGTGGTCACAACACTATAGTACTGTAGTAAACATTACACACGTGATCACAACACTATAGTACTGTAGTAAACATTACACACGTGGTCACAACACTATAGTACTGTAGCAAACAGTGTACACGTGGTCACAACACTATAGTACTATAGTAAACAGTACACACGTGGTCACACCACTATACAACTGTAGTAAACAGTATACACGTGGTCACAACATTATAGTACTATAGTAAACAGTATACACGTGGTCACAACACTATAGTACTATAGTAAACAGTATAGACGTGGTCACAAAACTATAGTACTATAGTAAACAGTATACACGTGGTCACAACACTATAGTACTGTAGTAAACAGTATACACGTGGTCCCAACACTATAGTACTATAGTAAACAGTATACACGTGGTCACAACACTATAGTACTGTAGTAAACAGTATACACGTGGTCCCAACACTATAGTACTATAGTAAACAGTATACACGTGGTCACAACTCTACAGTACTATAGTGAACAGTATACACTTGGTCTCAACACTATAGTAATGTAGTAAACAGTATACACGTGGTCACAACACTATAGTACCATAGTAAACAGTATACACATGGTCACAACACTATAGTACTATAGGAAACAGTATACACGTGGTCACAACACTATAGTACTGTAGTAAACAGTATACACGTGGTCCCAACACTATAGTACTATAGTAAACAGTATACACGTGGTCACAACACTATAGTACTATAGTAAACAGTATACACGTGGTCACAACACTATAGTACTATAGTAAACAGTATACACGTGGTCACAACACTATAGTACTGTAGTAAACAGTATACACGTGGTCCCAACACTATAGTACTATAGTAAACAGTATACACGTGGTCACAACACTATAGTACTGTAGTATACAGTATACACGTGGTCACAACACTACAGTACTATAGTAAACAGTATGCACGTGGTCACAACACTATAGTACTGTAGTAAACAGTATAGACGTGGTCACAACACTATAGTACTATAGTAAACAGTATACACATGGTCACAACACTATAGTACTATAGGAAACAGTATACACGTGGTCACAACACTATAGTACTGTAGTAAACAGTATACACGTGGTCCCAACACTATAGTACTATAGTAAACAGTATACACGTGGTCACAACACTATAGTACTGTAGTATACAGTATACACGTGGTCACAACACTACAGTACTATAGTAAACAGTATACACGTGGTCCCAACACTATAGTACTATAGTAAACAGCATACACGTGGTCAAAACACTATAGTACTATAGTAAACAGTATACACGTGGTCACAACACTATAGTACTGTAGTAAACAGTATACACGTGGTCACAACACTATAGTACTGTAGTAAACATTACACACGTGATCACAACACTATAGTACTGTAGTAAACATTACACACGTGGTCACAACACTATAGTACTGTAGCAAACAGTGTACACGTGGTCACAACACTATAGTACTATAGTAAACAGTACACACGTGGTCACACCACTATAGAACTGTAGTAAACAGTATACACGTGGTCACAACATTATAGTACTATAGTAAACAGTATACACGTGGTCACAACACTATAGTACTATAGTAAACAGTATAGACGTGGTCACAACACTATAGTACTGTAGTAAACAGTATACACGTGGTCACACTATAGTACTATAGTAAACAGTATACACGTGGTCACAACACTATAGTACTGTAGTAAACAGTATACACGTGGTCACAACACTATAGTACTGTAGTAAACATTACACACGTGATCACAACACTATAGTACTGTAGTAAACATTACACACGTGGTCACAACACTATAGTACTGTAGCAAACAGTGTACACGTGGTCACAACACTATAGTACTATAGTAAACAGTACACACGTGGTCACACCACTATAGAACTGTAGTAAACAGTATACACGTGGTCACAACACTATAGTACTGTAGTAAACATTACACACGTGATCACAACACTATAGTACTGTAGTAAACATTACACACGTGGTCACAAAACTATAGTACTATAGTAAACAGTATACACGTGGTCACAACACTATAGTACTATAGTAAACAGTACACACGTGGTCACACCACTATAGTACTGTAGTAAACAGTATACACGTGGTCACAACATTATAGTACTATAGTAAACAGTATACACGTGGTCACAACACTATAGTACTATAGTAAACAGTATACACGTGGTCACAACTCTACAGTACTATAGTAAACAGTATACACTTGGTCTCAACACTATAGTACTGTAGTAAACAGTATACACGTGGTCACAACACTATAGTACCATAGTAAACAGTATACACATGGTCACAACACTATAGTACTATAGGAAACAGTATACACGTGGTCACAACACTATAGTACTGTAGTAAACAGTATACACGTGGTCCCAACACTATAGTACTATAGTAAACAGTATACACGTGGTCACAACACTATAGTACTATAGTAAACAGTATACACGTGGTCACAACACTATAGTACTATAGTAAACAGTATACACGTGGTCACAACACTATAGTACTGTAGTAAACAGTATACACGTGGTCCCAACACTATCGTACTATAGTAAACAGTATACACGTGGTCACAACACTATAGTACTGTAGTATACAGTATACACGTGGTCACAACACTACAGTACTATAGTAAACAGTATGCACGTGGTCACAACACTATAGTACTGTAGTAAACAGTATAGACGTGGTCACAACACTATAGTACTATAGTAAACAGTATACACATGGTCACAACACTATAGTACTATAGGAAACAGTATACACGTGGTCACAACACTATAGTACTGTAGTAAACAGTATACACGTGGTCCCAACACTATAGTACTATAGTAAACAGTATACACGTGGTCACAACACTATAGTACTGTAGTATACAGTATACACGTGGTCACAACACTACAGTACTATAGTAAACCGTATACACGTGGTCCCAACACTATAGTACTATAGTAAACAGTATACACGTGGTCAAAACACTATAGTACTATAGTAAACAGTATACACATGGTCACAACACTATAGTACTATAGTAAACAGTATACACGTGGTCACAACACTATAGTACTGTAGTAAACAGTATATACGTGGTCCCAACACTATAGTACTATAGTAAACAGTATACACGTGGTCACAACACTATAGTACTGTAGTAAACAGTATACACGTGGTCCCAACACTATAGTACTATAGTAAACCGTATACACGTGGTCACAACACTATAGTACTGTAGTAAACAGTATACACGTGGTCCCAACACTATAGTACTATAGTAAACAGTATACACGTGGTCAAAACACTATAGTACTATAGTAAACAGTATACACGTGGTCACAACACTATAGTACTATATTAAACAGTATACACGTGGTCACAACACCATAGTACTGTAGTAAACAGTATACACGTGGTCACAACACAAGCAATCGTCTTCAGGTGAAATAATACAGCAGGCGGACTGCTGAGACAGGAAGAAATGTAGCGAGAGAGCTACTGCAACCAAAGGTTACACTATATACGTTTGTGGTGGGATTTGCAAGTAAATGTAAGATCGCAGAGCAAGCATACCCCGGCTAATCCCTCGGCTACTCCGAGGGGGAGTGGGAGCGGAGGGGCTGCCGTAACGGGCGAGCTAGTGGGGGTGAAATTTACAGAGGGTACAAGCTGATAGAAAGAGGATCAAACTCAGCAAACTTAGAAATGTAATGCAACTCATTGAGTCGGCCAACACAACAAATAATACTTTGCCTGGTTGATCACCGTCCTTCTCTGCTTGTGTGTCTCCCTGTGTGTGGGGAGCGGTGGTGCAGCTGTTAGCGCTACGCTGCGCTATGAACCTGGCGGCCCGGGTTCGATTCCCGCTCACGGCCAACACCAGTGACGATTATCTGAACCGGTCCCGGGCCTCCCCTAGGTCGACTCAGCCTCAAATGAGTACCTGGTGCGGTGTGTAAACATCGCCACTAGGGAGACAAAGGCGGTCGGGCGTGGTGCTGGCCACCCACCCCCTCGTGTACTGTTCCGGCCTTCACAGGTGCTCGCTAACAGCACTTGCCCCTACAGTCTGTTCAGGCTATACGGGGGATCTTTGTGTCTCCCTGTCTGTGTTTGGTCTCTCTCTCTCAACTTTAGTTTCACCTGATGACGACTGCTTGAGTTGCAATCGAAACGTCGTATTCTATTATTTTGTTTATTTTTTCTACGTGACTTTACCGAAAGACCATTGAGTAACAACAGTGTTTTTACGAATCACAGCTAAGAGATAAACAACATTATATTTTCTATTAAACATAACATTTTAATAACATGTGAAAAAATACTTTACATCTCATCACTGCTCCTCATACTCAATCCGTGATCAGTGCCGGATTATCCTCGGAACAAAATAATCATTAGCTGTGGGCCCCGCACTTTCAAGCGCCCCGCGCTAAATGATCTCACCCTATAAATCCCCGTTCAGTGATTCTGTACTTGCTCTATTACTATAGTAAAATTACAATTACTTTACTATGCAAGTTAAAAACTTCGTGCTTTATAATTGTGTTTTTTTATTTATTCTGGGCACCTTTATAATATAAGCTACAGGACCCGCACGAGCTTAATCCGGCACTGTCCGGGATACTGTTCCAGTGCCCAACCAGGCTGTTGAAGACACCGTGAGTGGAGTTGAGGGGGATCGGTGGAGGTGTGAAGGGGGCGAGTGATGCCGACGGGCTGCGAGGGGGTCATCCGAGAGGGTGCCCAGTGGGGAGATGAAGCAATGAAATCGCTCCACGTGCAGGTGCTGGGTGGATTACTGCACAGCGGCATCGTGGGAGGTGGCGACGGATCGTGGAGGTCTCTACCCACTAGTGGATTGACCATGGCTGATGGTGGTGATGATGATGGATGTTGCTCACTCACTTGGCGACGTATGAAACGCCAGAGATGCACGGCGATGTGCAGGGTGTTCAGCAGCACGGTGGAGCTGATGGCCTCCTTGCAGCCGCTGTACAGCTGACCTACAGCGTGGAGCAGAGCAGGGAGCGCGCTGTCCACTATGGCCTGGCAGCTGCTGCTCAGCTCACCCATAGCCTGCAGGAGGGCAGGGAGCACGCTGTCCACAATGTCCTCACTGTGGCTACTGAACATCGGTCCCCAGGTGGCGACCCCTGCTGATGCAGAGACGTTCTTCACGAGTCCCGAGTAGTTGATCGTGGTGGTGGTGGTGTTGGAGGCGTTAATGTCCGAACCCCCACGCCGAGATCCTCCGAGGAGCTCCACCATCGGCTGCGTGAGCAGCAGAACCACAGTGAGGACAGCCGTGAAGATCGCCATGGTGGTGGTGTTGGCGAAGGTCTCTGAAGAACTCGAAGTGGAGGAGCAGCGTGGGGTGAGGTGGTTTCCTCTCCAGGAGCCGACTCCACTCTGACCTCTGCCGTGACGTCACCGGGCCATGACGTCACCGTGACGTCAGAGGTTTCCACGGCTCTTACGTCATAGCATTTGGAACGTGGCTGTGCAATGGAACATCAACACGTGATGCACTACAACACTGTATTGTTTATAGAAATGTAATACAATACTAATTATTCACATCTGAGACAGAACATCGGCAGAGGAGGGAGCCTCACTCCTCACTTCTCCCAACCAGCTTAAAAGTCGCTACGAATCTTAACAGCGTTCATTGAAGCTCTGTGGATGTGTAGGCCTTACTTTAACATATATTTCTGTGACCAGTCACTAGCAAATCACCCAGTTATTTCAATGCTAAATTCGCCTAGTTATTTCAATGCTAAATTCTCCTGTTTTGATTTGTACTAAGTGCCTCGGTGAATGTGTATGCTCTGACTTCAACGTAACTATTTCTGTAGCAGTTACAAGCGAGTCACTCAGCCATTTCAATGCTAAATTCTATGCTAATCCCATTGTCAAGGGGTGCCTCTGCGGATGTGTATGCCTTAACTTAGCTATTTCAATGCTAAATTCTATGCTAATTCCTTTTAACAATGGGGGCCTCTGCGGATGTGTACGCTTTAACTTTTAACATAGCTATTTCTGTGACCAGTCACAAGCTAATCATTCAGCCATTTCAATGCTAAATTTTATGCTAATTCCTTCGTCAAGGCTCTTTGTTCCTCTCACACAGCTTAAAAGCCGTGATCTGAACGTGGCTCTCTCACTCCAGCGCTGTCCTACCAGACAGTCTCGCCCCCTTCACCTGATGAAGGCCGCTTGTGTTGTGGCCGAAACGTCGTGAGAATATTATTGTGTTATTTTATTTTATAAATTTATTATTTTATTCTCATTCTACGTGACTTTACCGAAAGAACCAAAGAAGATGTAGGTTTTTACTTTAACATAGCCATTTCCGTGACCAGTCACAAGCTAATCCCTCAGCTATTTGCACAAGCTAATCCCTTAGCTATTTCAATGCTAAATTACTAGTTGCCTCTGTGGATGTGTAGGTTTTGACTTTAACATAGCCATTCCTGTGACCAGTCACAAGCTAATCCCTTAGCTATTTCAATGCTAAATTACTAGTTGCCTCTGTGGATGTGTCGGTTTTGACTTTAACATAGCCAATTCCGTGACCAGTCACAAGCTAATCCCTCAGCTATTGATATGTAAACCCCTTTGTCAAGGTGCCTTACTTCTCCCAACCAGCTTAAAAGTCGCTACGAATCTTAACATCGTTAATTGAAGCTCTGTCGTCCCGACAGTACTGTACCTTTCACCTAAAGACGGCCGCTTGCGTTGTGGCCCAAACGTCGTGAGAATTTTATTGTGTTTTTTTATTATTTTATTCTCATTCTACGTGACTTTACCGAAAGAACCAAAGAAAATAAAATAATAAAGATATAAAACAATAAAATTCCCCAAATCAAAATTCATATACTGTTGATTTATTCACTCCATCTCCGCAGTGGACACTGCCGGTTGTGTTCCTTCCTTAGCTCCCATTCCCACGTTAGTCTCGACCACCGGCCGTCATCACTTCAAGTTGTGTGTCCTGCCTCACCCCACCTTTCTAAACTAAAATTACGTCCTTAATTATATGAAGTCATATGAAGTCCAATTGACGTGTCCGTCTTCCAGTATCAGTGTAATTCTTAGGATGTGCATCATCTCTACGCTTCCTTGTGCATTTCTAAACATTGGTTCTATTTTCCGTTTGTGATGCATCTGTTTGAAAAAAAACGTTCTGCTTAAGGCATATGGCTCAGTTACGTTTCATTATTAAGTTAAGATAACAATAAGCACTTTGTTCTGCCCTGATACACCTCTCTTAATCATTTTCATCCGTCTTCCCCTTCAACAACCGCCCTACGTGTAGATGCACTTCTGTGTTTTCAAGGCTGTGTCCCTGTTCTTTTTGCGTTCAGTTTGTTATTCCCCCGCACCTCCAGTAAAGCATGGTTGGCTGCGTACGGTGCGAAAGAAGTTCACCATGCAAACATACGCTGCGTTGAAAAATGATTCTACTGACTGCAGACCAATCCTGGACAGATTTCTCAATACGAGTGCAATATCGAGGGTACAGATCAATACCAACTGAACACAGATGCTAATTCATGGACGGGTGGCAACTCTAGCCATGCCCATGCAAACATACACAACATCTTGACCATGAATCGCCTATGCGGCAGATTAAATGTCAAGCATTATACATTGAATTTCGATCTACTTTTGTTCGTTTTGATTTATTTTGGCGCAGTTTCAAGTAAGTATTTTTAATAGAATTATTTATTGCCATTTACTGTATAATTGTGATAATAGACCAAGCACTGAGACATTGCCCAGGGTTGGTCTACAATCGAAAAGGTGGCAACCCCATAGCACACCCTCATGTGTTCCAGTGTTAACACATCTTATGTTTGTATCTTGAAATTCTTTCGCACCGTACGTAGCCCACCGCTCCCCCCACCACACACGTGCACAGCAGCTCGAGAGAGCGACTTTTGGGTCAGAGGTAGCCGCATTGTACTGGGGCCGTCCATAAATGAGGGGGGGGGGGGTGAGAAATGTGACGTCACATCAAAATGCGCAACTTTAAATAAATATAGACAACACGTTCTACGTAATTAAATAGACTTTTTAATAAATATTTTCTCCTACAACATCAGAGTGCAGCGCCACATTAAATAAGCACCACGATGACAATAGTTTAAAGCGATATGAAGCATGCTTTATTTTGGGGGGGGGGGCACAGCTTTGTACCGTCATATTTGAGGGGGGGCTCTGACTCTTTGTGACGCCGCGTGACGATGGAGGGGGGGGTCAAAAATCGTCTAAAATCGCGTGACGTCATTTATGGACGGCCCCCACAGCGTGAAATAGCGCAACAAACCGAACCCGCGTACAGCGAGGGAAGCCCTGGCTGGTTTATCATTCATTAATCTCCAGTTCAGTCACAAACGAATCTCTTAGAGCCGAAGGCGCGATTCAGTATCACGTTGGCATGCCGTGTCAACCCGTACGGGGTTACCCCGTATTGGTGTACAGGGAGATTGAGTTCTCAGGTCCATACGGCTTACTAGAGCCGTTTCAAAACGGGCAAAACAATGTTTTGTGTTTCTCCCCTTGTGATGGGATTTTGTAGGATGAACGTTGAGATTTGTAAGGGGCACGGGGTGACCAATAAGGTCTGAATTGGTCTGTAATAAGAGAGGCAATGGTTATGGGGTGACAGGGGTGCGTTGGCACTGCGTGCCACGTCGCGTTGTCATACAGCTGACACTCCGATGAGCAATGATGCGGCGACGCACGGTGCCAATGGGGCCGTCCATAAATGACGTCACGAGATTTCTGACGATTTTTCACCCCCCCCCCCCCCCATCGTCACGCGGCGTCACAAAAAGTCAGACCCCCCATCAAATGTGACGTCACAAAGTTCTGCCCACCCCCTAAAAAAAATAAAACATGTTTCAAATCGCTTTAAACTATTGTCATTGTAGTGCGTATTTAACGTGGCGCTGCACTCTGATGTTGTAGGAGAAAACATTTATTAAAAAGTCTATTTAATTAAGTAGAACGTGTTGTCTATATTCATTTAAAATTGCGCATTATGATGTGACGTCACATTTCTCAAACCCCCCCCCCCTCGTCACACATCGTCACAAATGTCTGAACTCTCCCCCCCCAGGTGCGTGACGTCATTTATGAACGGCCCCAAAAAGTTCAACATTCGTGCGTATCCGCCGTGATGTGGGGCGAAGTTTAATTCTAATCTTATTATCCGCGATGCCTGCAGGATTAGCTTTTTCATTCTTCGTCTGCCAAAGCAGATGATTAATGAGAATATTGATGAGATTTCCCCCAGCGCATGTTGGCTGTGGAAGGGCTGTTTAAGACCCGCGGTGAACCCGCTCATCTCCACGTATCGGCATGAAATGAAAAATCGCGGATTTTAGGAAGCGCGTTCGTTTCAAGTGGATGCTTGTTGTCAACACCGCCACATTGACAGCACTCGCAACCATCCCATACTCAATTGAAAACTCTTCTTAAGTAATTGCTTATTGTGTTTAGTTTCTTGTCCTTACCTCATACCTCCGATTAGCACGGTGGGCTACGTACGGTGCGAAAGAAGTTCAAGATACAAATATACGATGTGTTAACACTGGAACACGAGGGTGTGCTATGGGGTTGCCACCTTTTCGATTGTAGACCAATCCTGGGCAATGTCTCAGTGCTTGGTCTATTATCATAATTATACAGTAAATGACAATACAATAATTATATCAAAAAGACTTACTTGAAACTGCGCCAAAATAAATCAAAACGAACAAAAGTAGATCGGAATTCAATGTTAAATGCTTGACATTTAATCTGCCGCATAGGCGATTCATGGTCAAGATGTTGTGTATGTTTGCATGGGCATGGCTAGAGTTGCCACCCATCCGGGAATTAGCATCTGTGTTCAGGTGGTATTGATCTGTACCCTCGATATTGCACTCGTATTGAGAAATCTGTCCAGGATTGGTCTGCAGTCAGTAGAATAATTTTTCAAACGCAGCGTATGTTTGCATGGTGAACTTCTTTCGCACCATACGCAGCCAACCATGCTTTAATTGGAGGTGCGGGGGAATGACAAACTGAACGCAAAAAGAACAGGGACACAGCCTTGAAAACACAGAAGTGCATTGACACGTAGGGCGGTTGTTGAATGGGAAGAGGAATGAAAATGATTAAGAGAGGCGTATCAGGGCAGAGCAAAGTGCTTATTGTTATCTTAACTTAATAATGAAACATATCTGAGCCATATGCCTTAAGCAGAACGTTTTTTTTTTCAAACAGATGCATCACAAACGGAAAATAGAACCAATGTTTAGAAATGCAGAAGGAAGCGTAGAGATGATGCACATCCAAAGAATTACACTGATACTGGAAGACGGACACGTCAATTGGACATCATATGCAAATTAAGGACGTAATTTTAGTTTACAAAGGTGGGGTGAGGCAGGACACACAACTTGAAGTGATGACGGCCGGTGGTCGAGACTAACGTGGGAATGGGAGCTAAGGAGGGAACACAACCGGCAGTGTCAAGTGCGGAGACGGAGGGAATAAATCAACGTTATATACATTTTGATTTGTGAGAATTTTATTGTGTTATATCTTTGTTATTTTATTGTTTCCCTTCTACGTGATTTTACCGAAAGAACCAAGTATATAGTATATGAATTAGATCATTTATTTTGCTAACCTTACAATTAATCGTACATTTTAATTGTACCAGTTTAATGTCAATCCTTTACAGCGATACACTTAATCCAAAGAAGTTGAATGTGAACGCTGAAACACGTAAATATTACTGAACATAGTGTGGATAGAAGAAACTGCTCTTTGGTTTTTTCGGTAAAGTCACGTAGAAATAAGAAATAATAAAATAAAATTTCAGAATAGCATACGACGTTTCGATTGCAACGCAAGCAATCATCATCAGGTATAGAATAGCTAAATTTAAGAGAGAGGAAACACAGAGAGATGGAGAAGCACGTCAAATTGAACAAGATTTAGTAAAGTTTGGAAACAATAATATGCAGCACAGAGGGTCGGTCAAACTAAATATCCATACAATTGAAACATCAATAAAGCAGGTTGCTGCTCCAGGCGCCACTCTACGCGTGAGTGGTGCCAGTGGACTGAGAGGCCGTGCCAGGAGTCGCTGTCGCTGGCTGCTCAATGACCACCACCCTCTCGGCCGCTGCAGGGAGGGTGCGGCGCTGAACCTTGAACTTCAGCTTCCCGTCTTCAGTCAAGCAGCAGCTCACGCTCTGCGGGTCCACGTCCCTGGGCAGCTGCGTCTCCCTGTGGAACTCCTGGCAGCTGTGGCTGTAGCTGCCGCTGCTGACTTCTCCGCTCTTCACCTCGCGCCGTCCGGCCACCACCAGCTTGTCTCCAGACACCTTCACGGCCAGGTCCTGTGGGGAGAAGTCCTGCACGTCCAGGGACGCGACAAACCCGCCTCCCTGCTCCTGTGAATTTTCAATCTGGAACCCACTGCTCACGGCCGGCTGCTGCAACAGTGCGTCTCCGAGGCTACCCGGAGCCCGCGTGTGGCTGCTGAGCTGATCGACTCCACGGAAGATTCTCTCCATCCTCTCGATCTCGCTCCTCTTGTCTCGTTGCAGCTGCTGGAAGAGACTTTCACCGCGGGGGTTCCAGACCGGCCAGCCTGGCCAGACGCTCCTCTCCATGACGTGCATCGCAGGGAAGTAAACACTGAGGGCCATGCTTGTTGATGTGCTTCACAGTGAGGCTCGCTTCAGCTGTGAGCGCTGCTCCTTCCTCTGCCGATGTTCTGCCAGTGCAGCTACAGGAGCTGCTTTTATAGCCCTGGCAGTAGCTACGAGCAGATTCCAGGGGAGCCAGAAGCGTCCAGAATGACGCAGCTGCTCCCAGGGCTTCCCTCATCCACAGCAAATAGCAGTGACTCAAACCTGGGGTTCAGCTGTGTGACGCCTTCTCTAAACTAGCACATCAACAAGCATGGCCCTGAGTGTTTACTTCCCTGCGATGCACGTGAAGGAGAGGAACGTCTGGCCAGGCTGGCCGGTCTGGAACCCCCGCGGTGAAAGTCTCTTCCAGCAGCTGCAGCGAGACATGAGGAGCGAGATTGAGAGGATGGAGAGAATCTTCCGTGGAGTCGATCAGCTCAGCAGCCACACGCGGGCTCCGGGCAGCCTCGGAGACGCACTGCTGCAGCAGCCGGCCGTGAGCAGTGGGTTCCAGATTGAAGATCCACAGGAGCAGGGAGGCGGGTTTGTCGCGTCCCTGGACGTGCAGGACTTCTCCCCACAGGACCTGGCCGTGAAGGTGTCTGGAGACAAGCTGGTGGTGGCCGGACGGCGCGAGGTGAAGAGCGGAGAAGTCAGCAGCGGCAGCTACAGCCACAGCTGCCAGGAGTTCCACAGGGAGACGCAGCTGCCCAGGGACGTGGACCCGCAGAGCGTGAGCTGCTGCTTGACTGAAGACGGGAAGCTGAAGTTCAAGGCTCAGCGCCGCGCCCTCCCTGCAGCGGCCGAGAGGGTGGTGGTCATTGAGCAGCCAGCGACAGCGACTCCTGGCACGGCCTCTCAGTCCACTGGCACCACTCACGCGTAGAGTGGCGCCTGGAGCATCCATTCCAGCAACCTGCTTCATTGATGTTTTAATTGTATGGATATTTTGTTTAATCAGTTTCTTCTATCCACGATATGTTCACTAATATGTACGTGTTTCAGCGTTTGCAATTAACTTAATTTGATTACGTGTATCGCTGTACAGGATTGCTAAATTGTTTCGCGTCGTTTTAATTTGCCATTACACTTTAATATATTGCAATAAGATAATGCTAAATGTGTTATTCAAGTATTTTTCATCAACGCTGCTATAGCAATGTAAGTCATACTACTATTACAATAATCTATGCCTCGAGTTTCCTTACTGGCTGGGTTTCTCTCCACCACAACATTAACTCTGTTAGTGGGTTCCAGCTGTTTCCACCGAAACTAGCTGGGTTACTGGCTACACGGATTTTTCCGTTTACAGTAACAAATAAACATTACACATACATGCAGGCATCGACTTACGAACACTCGACTTACGAATTTCCGCACTTAGGAACCAGCTACCATGAAACATGTTTTAACATTGAGAATTACAACGCGAACTCGCACTTGCAAACTGAACCGAAGATCTATTCTTTTTTCAGCGGAGCGATCCTCCACGAGTTGTGTCATCCTCGCGCTTCCAGTGTTTGTGCTCGTGTGTGCGTGCGCGCACGTGTGTACATTATTGTGTTCCCACTTACAAACCGTTTGACTCACGAACGGGTCCCAGGAACTAATTGAGTTCATAAGTCGAGGACTGTCGGGATCGTTGTGTGAAACATAAAATACATACAAATTTATAAAAACATTTTATGTTCAAATACCTTGCATCCTGATGCTGGCTTGTCGTAAGGGGCGAAATGAGTCACCACAATTGCACACACACACACGGACAACAAACGCCACTAAGTGGCGGTGACGTTGCCACGGCACTTGTGCCAGGCTAAGTGCACTTTATGGCCACGTGATCACGGGTCAGATCCAGCTGCCATGGTTTGACTGAGATGAGTGGCAGATGTGTAAGCTGTGCCTCCCCTACTGTGCCAACTTGATGTGTTTTAAACGCCTGAGGCTCTGCTCGTTGTTGTGAGCGTCTCTCTGCTGCCCTCTGTTGTTGCTGGAGGGCGACTACCTCCAACTGCCCAGTATCGTCCATCATGAGTCTCCTCCACATAGGCCGCTCTTTACACTGCTGGTACCAGTCATTCGCAAGTCAATTCAGTTCCACATCCTCTTGTACCACATCATTTAATCTCTTCTCTAGCCCGTGCCGCGCCTGTTTAGACCCCTTTAATGCAGTGGTTAGGGAGGCGTGGTACATGACCCAGCCAATGTAGCATTACCTGCTGGAGGCGCTTACCGATGGGACTTTGTCCAGATCTGTAAAGGATTGTGAGCTCACACAATCCAGCCTGGTTAAACCCAGGATGGATCGTAGGAAGGCCATCCTGAATGTTTATTACCGGCGAAGATGTTCCATTAGGGGGGGTCCACGTTTGGCAAGCATCGAGAAGGAAGGGCATGACCGTGGCCGAGAAGATCCGAAGACTGCTGTGGAGCGACAGATATCAGGTAGCTTCCACACAGCGTCATGCAACCGATGAAAAGATAATGCCGCTCGACTGATTCGGAGTGAGACCTCTTCTGTCAAACCGGAGTTGGTCATAAGCACACTATCCAGATGTGGAAAACCATCCAATTTACAACTGCCCCATTACCAATGGGGAGTTAAGGGGTGGAGGATTTAATGCAGACATGGGCTGGGCTTTTTAATCCGGCCCCCCGAACTTGTCCAAATATTATTAAATTAAATTTTACCTTTCACCTGTAATGCCCTCATTTCCCCATTAGATGGAGCACTTTGTCCGGGAATGTGGTAATTGGTTTGGGCGCAGGCCTCAGATGTTTTCATGATGTTTGATCAGTCACGTTACGACATGTTTTTGTATTGTTCATGTTCGTGCAATTTGTTAAATTGCCTTGCAAATAAATGCTTTGCTACCTGTTAAAGGCCAAATCCTTTCATGTAATGATTTTTACATGTCATTTATATTAGTTCACACAAACACTCCATCCATCTGTTCCTTGCCCGGCCCCTCTGTCAAATTTTAGAACCCATTGTGGCCCGCGAGTAAAAAAAATTGCCCACCCCTTGTTTAATGGCACAACATAGCGAGGCAGGTGCTTAGTTTTGGTGGGGCTGATGGTTAAGACCCCACCTCTTAGTGCAGGGGTGGGGAACCTTTTTTGTGCCAAGGGCCATTTGGATATTTATAACATCATTCGCGGGCCATACAAAATCATCAACTTAAAAATGAGCCTATTATATTTGGTCAAACATTTAGTTAACTCACCCCTAATGCGATGGCTGGAACTGCTTCTCTTTGGTGAGGCGTGTGGAGATATTAGCTGGCATTGATGATGTTAGCTGGTATTGATGATGTTGCTACTCGCAACTGCTTTTCCAGGTTTGCTCCAAGATTGATTGAATTTCGAGTCCCGCCTGCGGTTGCCTTGGCAGGGCCAGACCAAATGATTTCGCAGGCCTCATGGCCGGCCGGCCGGACGTTCCCCACCCCTGTCTAGTGGCACACTCCAGGTCTAGATCATTCGCATACGTAACATGGATGACAAATCGGGAGCAAGCTCTCAAGCGCACCCGGGCATCAATCCGCCTCCCATTGTATCTATATCAGATATAGATTGCTCCGGTACGGACATGGAAGGTTTCTCGAACGACGTGGACCAAAAATATTTTAAACAGTGTACGGAGCCAGAGGACATTACTGTCGAACCCCAAGGTTAACGGGGAATAGCTTTGTCTTCCGGCCAAGTAGCTTTACTCGGCCCTGCTCAATATCATGGAAGTCCTTAATTATTGTGAGCAGAGAGTCAGAGACTCCGAAAGCATGAAGAACAACCCAGAGTCCAGACCTATTGATGGTATCATAGGCATTGACCAGGTCAATAAAGCAGAGATGTAAGTCCTGTCGGAATTCAACACTCCTCTGCTGTAGCAAACGGAAGGAAGATGTGGCATCTGTGGCTGCCCTGGCCTGAAACCACAATGGGGCTCCCCAATCCTCTTCTCAGCATGCCTGGCAAGGTGATGTTGAATAATCCTTGCCAGGACTTTTTCTGGCACTCTAACACAGGCACAGACTCTAACCAAAACTATCGAATAATTACACGGTTTATTTAAAATTGCACTTTCAATTAATGTGCCTATTAATGTCATTATTTCGGCAAAAAATGTTTTTATCTTAAACTAGTGCAATGAAAAAACATACCCTTTATTGTAAAATTTGCAAAATAAAGACGATATAATTCCTGTACTGTTTTAGTTTATCTTTCTGAATACACATTTAATGAAAATGTGTTTTAGTGAATGGTTGTTTTTGAAGGTGATATCGTGTAAATGTTTTCCAAAGCTGCTTATGCAGCCGTCACCATCTCCAGCCGTGATTTCTCCACTTCTGTCCGAAGCCATCACCATCTCTTGCGGATTTGCAATGCAAAAATCTGTCTGGCTACTGCCCACCGGTTGATTTATTCGATCCATCTTCGCAGTGGACGCTCTATTGGTTGTGTTCCCTCCTTTAGCTCCCATTCCCACGTTAGTCACGACCACCGGCCGTCATCTCTTCAAGTTGTGTGTCCTGCCTCACCCCACCTTTCTAAACTAAAATTATATGATGTCCAATTGACGTGTCCGTCTTCCATTCTCAGTTTAATTCCTAGCATGTGCATCTCTATGCTTCCTTGTGCACTTCTCAACATTGGTTCCATTGTCTTCGTCAATGGCCATGTTTGTGATGCATCTGTTGTTGCAGGTCATATCCACTGATTAAAAAACGTTCTGCTTTAGGAAAATGGCTTTGTTACGTTTCATGATTTAAGTTCAGATTCCAATCAGCACTGTGCTCTGCCCTGATACGCCTCTCTTAATAATTTTCATCCCTCTCCCCCTTCAACAACCGCCCCACGTATAAATGCACTTCTATGTTTTCAAGTTGTGTCCCTGTTCTTTTTGTTCAATTTGTTATTCCCCCGCACCTCCAATAAGCATGGTTGCCTGCGTACGGTGCGAAAGAAGTTCAGCATGCAAACATACGCTGCGTTGAAAACTTACTCTACAGCATATTCACACTGGAGACGCAGGAGGGTGCTGCTATGAGATTGCCACATTTTTGACTGTAGACCAAGCCTGGACAGATTTCTCAGTCAGCACTCAGTCTAGAATTATCAGAACTACACAGTAAACGACACAATGCGGGTGCTATATCTCGTAAGAATGAATACCCACCACCTAAACACAAATGGTAATTCCTGGACAGGTGACAACTCTAGCCATGCCCATGAAAAAATATATAGTGACTAACTTGGAGACGTAACTTCTTCGAGGCAATTCTTTAATTACACACCGAGCATACTGTTACACACTCTCTGCTGTAATACAACGCTCTGTCCCTCGCTTAAACGCAACTCTCACTCGTGGCTAGCCTACAACACAACGCTCGCCATCTGACACTGACGGCGCTGAACTAAGACAGGCAACTACTGCTAGCAGCACAATTATCAAGTGGATGACGACAGCGGCGAAGGCGACGATCTTCAACAGCAACGACGACGACGACGACGGCGATCCCACTCCAAACGATGGCCCTCATCCCCTGCTCGGGGTCCCCTTTAATCCTCTTAGCGCGGCCTCGCTCCCCTCCGGCCACGCTCCCCTTCTAGAATCTACTAGCAGGATCTCGACGTGTCCTACCCGAGATCCTTCTCAGGTCTATCACGTGGTCTGCTGTCAATCAGGGCTGCTTCACTCTGCAGATCCCCTTCCCTGCCAGCAGCCAGCGCTATGCTATGTAGTGACCAATTCTATGTGACTACACATACACAACATCCTGACCATCACTCGCCTATGCGGATGATAAAATATCAAGCATTGTAGATTTAATTCTGATCTACTGTTGTTCGTTTTGATTGATTTTGGCACAGTTTAAAATATATATTTTAATATCAGTACCAGCGGGAAGTACCCAGCGTTTCCCGGGGCAAAAATATATTTACAAACTTGTCTTCTCTTAAAAACATAACATATACATACACAAACACTAAGCTATTGTGCCCTTTGTCCATTTGTCCGTCAACAAAATTATAGGAGGAGCGACACTAGAAAAACGGCGTATTCTATTATTTAATTTTTTTTCTGTCAACGTGACTTAACCGAAAAAACCAAAGAGTAATTCCTGCAGTCACGAAAACTTTGAATCTAGTTTTAGCGTGTTAATGTTAAATAAACGTGTTGTCTCCTATAGAAGCCTGAGTCTCCATTTGAGCCCACTACAACTGGTGTTGGAAGTGGCCAAACGTTAGTTAATTAACTATAGATTATGGAGACTAGGCGAACAATACGTACCAGGTCTCCAGATGAAGAGGACGACGACCCACCGGCCCCGGGGATGTCGGCGCAATCCCCCAGCCCCCACTGGGGGCCTGGGGTGTCCACCTCCGGTTCCAAACCGCCCTCCAAATTGCCTTACCTACGAGTCCTACTTGGTACAGGCCGGACCCGCTATTGCCGCCTGTTGGGCCCTGACTGCAGCTACATATTTTCCAGTAGTGGTGGCGGCGTATTACGCCTGACAATTACCCACCACATTAAGAAGCACGATGGTAGCTTGCAGTTGTGTGTCGACTTTAGGAAGCTTCATAAGATATCGGTGGCTGACGCGTATCCTCTCCCTCGGATGGACGATTCCCTGGACGCTCTGGCGGGAGCACAGAACTTCTCCACCCTTGATCTCCTGTCCGGATTTTGGCATTTGCCACTAAATGAGGCCTCTAAACCCAAACGGCTTTTCGAACACCTCAAGGCCTGTTTGAATTAAATCAGCTTCCCATGGGACTCCACGCAGCACCGGCTACGTTCCAATGACTGATGGAGCTGGTGCTGGCTGGACTTCAATGGGACTCATGCTTACAATACCTCGACGATGTCATCGTCTTCAGCCGTACGTTCAAAGAACATCTTGATTGGTTACGCGCTGTCTTTCTTAAAATGTGAGCGGCCCATCTCAAATTCAAGCCGCAGAAGTGTTACCCCCTTCAGAAATCCGTGCGGTATCTCGGTCATATTGTCAGTAAATCGGGCATTGCGATAGATCCCGACAAAACCACGTGTGTTCGGACGTGGCCGACCCCCACGTTGATGATGCAGGTGCAGAGTTTTATTGGTTTTGCGTCTTATTATCGCCGGTTTGTCACTGGGTTCGCTACCTTCGCAAAACCTCTCCACGCCTTGACGGTTATGGGTCAGAGGTTTCATTGGGGGGAGGAGGAAGCCGCATTTGTTGCGCTTCGCAATTCCCCTCCGCTACTCTGACTTTGCCATGCCGTGCGTCCTTGATACTGACGCAACCAACACCAGCATTGGCGCGGTTCTGTCCCAGGTTGTCAACGGGGTGGAGTGTGTTGTTGCATACGGCAGCAGAGTGCTGTCGCCAGCCGAACAGCGTTACTGTGTCACGCGCCGGGAACTATTCAGGTCTCCCGCATTAACGAGTTGATTGCTCTGGACATCCCTGGTTCGGTTCCCGTCACCCCTCGTGGGAATAAATATTTGTTGGTTGGCGTCGAATATTTATCGCGCTGGCCGATGGCCTGGCAGCTATGGATGGGAGCCATCCGGTAGTGCCACCTAGGCACATGCCATGGTACAATGGTGAGCACACAGGACTTGTAATCAATACAGAGGTACTATGTACAGGGGCGGCAAGCAGCTAAAAAATGGTGCACGTTTATTATAAATACGACATTCTCAAATGGTTTCGAAATTAAGTGTCTTATCAGCAGAATCGTGCAGAGTTTCTGCCGAACATACACAGCATTAGTTCCTAACACACTTTGGCAGAGTTGGTGTCACTGCCCGGGAAAGGAACATTAATGGTGATTTTGTGGAAAGTCAGGTGAAATGGGTGGTTGGTCAGACTGACCAGCACCCTGTGCTGTGTGGATCGCTCGTGGTTCTGGCCACCAATCGCCAAGCAAATTGGTTGCAGAGACTTCCACGTGTAGAGTGACTTCAGTTGTGTGCAACCGAGTTGCGCAACTGCTTGCACCGGCTGTGGCCGTGTGCGGAAAGCTAACTCGGGTCAAACCTGGGTTTCGAAGCGCGGTGTAGCGTTAACCATGACACTACCGCTCCACACAATCACACACACGCGAAGATCGACACCAAATACGTGCTCTGTTGCACCGCACAGCAACTCACACGCACACTGCAGTGTCCAATAACAACACAAATGTATTAATCATGACAACCACCTGCTCTGCCACTCAAAGCAATGTCCATCACATGGCCATCAACGCGACACATATAGTTCATCACGGTCACCCGACCAGCAGGAGTCACGTGTGTGAGCAGTCCGTGAATGTCGCCGGGCTATGGTGATGCAGTGGTGTGGGTTGGACAAGGGGCGGATGATGATGTCTGTCGTGGAAATCTGTGGAGCGGCATGGAACAAAAGTGGGACGGGTGGCCCAGTGTGGAGCAGGAGCCGCTCGGCTGGGACGAAGGTGGGGAGGAATCCACTGATCCGGTGGAGGCGTGGGGAGGAGGGCGGGACGCCGCGTGAAGCGCGACTCGTGGGAGTGGTGCCAGGCAGAAGGGGCACCTGGGACTCCGTACGCGGGACCCCGGCCGTTGCACCTGGGCTGGGGGGGGATCCGCTGCCCTGCAGGTGGAGCGAGGCCGGGGGGAAGGTGCTCTCGGTCCGGGTGGATGGGACGAATCAATGCGGATGGAGTTGAGGATTCGAGAGGAGGTTTGCGGAGGCGGGGAGGAAGGCGGCTGTTGCGGGACTTGCGGTAACGCTGCCGTGAAGAATAGGGAGCAAAAGACTCGTGTGCCGGGCCCGGTCTGGTATCAAGGTGGCGTGGAGGAACCCAGGGCTCTGGTGGAGGTGGAGGCAGGTGGAAAGCAGGGAGCTCCCAATCCTGGGGGTTAGCTTGATTACTCATGGGTGGAGGTGATGGTGCGAGTGGCGGTGGTGGCGATAGTGGCAGTGGAAGCGATGGCAGAAGTGGAGGTTGAGGCAATGGCAGGAGTGAAGGTGGAGTCGATGTCAGCAGTGGGGGTAGAGTTGATATCAGTGGTGGAGACAATGGCCTGAGTAGAGATGGAGGCGATGGCAGCAGTGGAGTTGAGGATTCGAGAGGAGGTTTGCGGAGGCGGGGAGGAAGGCGGCTGTTGCGGGACTTGCGGTAACGCTGCCGTGAAGAACAGGGAGCAAAAGACTCGTGTGCCGGGCCCGGTCTGGTATCACGGTGGGGTGGAGGAGCCCAGGGCTCTGGTGGAGGTGGAGGCAGGTGGAAAGCAGGGAGCTCCCAATCCTGGGGGTTAGCTTGATTACTCATGGGTGGAGGTGATGGTGCGAGTGGCGGTGGTGGCGATAGTGGCAGTGGAGGCGATGGCAGAAGTGAAGGTTGAGGCAATGGCAGGAGTGAAGGTGGAGTCGATGTCAGCAGTGGGGGTAGAGTTGATATCAGTGGTGGAGGCAATGGCCTGAGTAGAGATGGAGGCGATGGCAGCAGTGGAGCCGATGGCCCGATTGGAGGTGTAGGAGATGGCAGCAGTGGGGGCGATGTCCTGAGTAGAGATGGAGGCGATGGCCTGAGTAGAGGTAGAGGCGATGGCCTGAGTAGAGGTGGAGGCGATGGCCTGAGTTGAGGTGGAGACGATGGCCTGAGTAGAGGTGGAGGCGATGGCCCGAGTAGAGGTGGAGGCGATGGCCCGAGTGGAGGTGGAGGCGATTGCCTGAGTGGAGATGGAGGCGATGGCCTGAGTAGAGGTGGAGGCGATGGCCTGAGTAGAGGTAGAGGCGATGGCCTGAGTTGAGGTGGAGACGATGGCATGAGTAGAGGTGGAGGCGATGGCCTGAGTAGAGATGGAGGCGATGGCCTGAGTAGAGGTGGAGGCGATGGCCTGAGTAGAGGTGGAGGCGATGGCCCGAGTGGAGGTAGAGGCGATTGCCTGAGTGGAGGTGGAGGCGATGGCGTGAGTAGAGGTGGAGGCGATGGCCTGAGTGGAGGTGGAGGCGATGGCCTGAGTAGAGGTGGAGGCGATGGCCTGAGTGGAGGTGGAGAAGATGGCCCGAGTGGAGGTGGAGGCGATGGCCTGAGTGGAGGTGGAGGCGATGGAAGCAGTGGAGGTGGAGTTGATATCAGTGGGGGAGGCGATGGCCTGAGTAGAGATGGAGACAATGGCCTGCGTGGAGGTGGAGGCGATGGCCTGAGTAGAGGTGGAGGCGATGGCCTGAGTAGAGGTGGAGGCGATAGCCCGAGTGGAGGTGGAGGCGATGGCCCGAGTGGAGGTGGAGGCGATGGCCTGAGTGGAGGTGGAGGCGATGGAAGCATTGGAGGTGGAGTTGATATCAGTGGGGGAGGCGATGGCCTGAGTAGAGATGGAGGCGATGGCCTGAGTGGAGGTGGAGGCGATGGCAGCGGGGGAGGCGATGGCAGCGGTGGAGGCGATGGCCCGAGTAGAGATGGAGGCAATGGCCCGAGTGGAGGTGGAGGCGATGGCCCCAGTGGGAGCGATGGCCTGAGTGGAGCTGGATTCTTCAGGTGAGGAGCACAGCTCTGCTTGGTGCCGGGGCTGTTTCCCCTCCCCTGCGCCCGCCGCTTTCGTCTCCGCGCCGCGGCCATACGAGCCCAGGGACTCGGTGCTCGGCCGAGACCTCCACCTTTCTTTCTCTGCAGCGCCCGGGAAATCTTCCTCCTTCCGGTCCTCATCCTCATTCTCATCGCTCTCTGCAAAAGTTACGAAAAACATCAACGGCGTCATTAGCTGAATCTCCCTGCTCCGTGTCTGTGAGTGCGTTGTGACCCTGGGGACAGACTTGCGAGTTTGTTTTTTACGTTTTTGAGCCAGGAGGCCAGGATTGGGAAAAACTTGGGCCACTTTTCATCCAGGCAACTGAAGAGCAGCACAGACTAAGTCTTACTTACCAAACATTTAAACTAACAACAGCATACTCTTTGGTTTCTTTCGGTAAAATCACGTAGATAGAAAAATAACTAATAAAGTGAAACCTTGGATTGCGAGCATAATTCCTTCTGGAAACGTGCTCTTAATCCAAAGCACTCGTATATCAAAGCGAATTTCCCCCATAAGAAATAATGGAAACTCAGATGATTCGTTCCACAAACCAAAAATACCGTATTCATATAAAAAATATTAATACAAAATACCTTTTTATATTTTTATTATTTAATATAAAGTAATCAAATTTATTAATTACATTTAATCGTGGCTGGTGTGAGGGAGAGGAGATAGAGGATGGTTATTGTGTAGGACGACTTTCACTTGCAGTACAGTTACTAAAGAACAGTCACTACACATGGACACAAAATAAAAAAAATGCTTTACGCACACACACGTATTCACAACACTACAGTACTGTAGTAAACAGTATACACGTAGTCACAACACTATAGTACTGTAGTAAACAGTATACACGTGGTCACAACACTATAGTACTATAGTAAACAAGATAGGTTCGCACGGATGTTGACTATACGAGTGAGGCACACCGACTGAGACCGAGCATGGGAGACGATTACCCACAATCCCGCAGTATACACGTGGTCACAACACTATAGTACTATAGTAAACAGTATACACGTGGTCACAACACTATAGTACTGTAGTAAACAGTACACACGTGGTCACAACACTATAGTACTGTAGTAAACAGTATACACGTGGTCACAACCCTATAGTACTATAGCAAATACAGTATACACGTGGTCACAACACTACAGTACTATAGTAAACAGTATACACGTGGTCACAACACTATAGTACTGTAGTAAACAGTACACACTTGGTCACAACACTATAGTACTGTAGTAAAGAGTATACACGTGGTCACAACACTATAGTACTGTAGTAAACAGTATACACGTGGTCACACTATAGTACTATAGTAAACAGTACACACGTGGTCACAACACTATAGTACTGTAGTAAACAGTATACACGTGGTCACAACACTATAGTACTGTAGTAAACATTACACACGTGATCACAACACTATAGTACTGTAGTAAACATTACACACGTGGTCACAACACTATAGTACTGTAGCAAACAGTGTACACGTGGTCACAACACTATAGTACTATAGTAAACAGTACACACGTGGTAACACCACTATAGTACTGTAGTAAACAGTATACACGTGGTCACAACATTATAGTACTATAGTAAACAGTATACACGTGGTCACAACACTATAGTACTATAGTAAACAGTATAGACGTGGTCACAACACTATAGTACTATAGTAAACAGTATACACGTGGTCACAACACTATAGTACTGTAGTAAACAGTATACACGTGGTCCCAACACTATAGTACTATAGTAAACAGTATACACGTGGTCCCAACACTATAGTACTATAGTAAACAGTATACACGTGGTCACAACATTACAGTACTATAGTAAACAGTATACACTTGGTCACAACACTATAGTACTGTAGTAAACAGTATACACGTGGTCACAACACTATAGTACCATAGTAAACAGTATATACATGGTCACAACACTATAGTACTATAGGAAACAATATACACGTGGTCACAACACTATAGTACTGTAGTAAACAGTATACACGTGGTCCCAACACTATAGTACTATAGTAAACAGTATACACGTGGTCACAACACTATAGTACTATAGTAAACAGTATACACGTGGTCACAACACTATAGTACTATAGTAAACAGTATACACGTGGCCACAACACTATAGTACTGTAGTAAACAGTATACACGTGGTCCCAACACTATAGTACTATAGTAAACAGTATACACGTGGTCACAAGACTATAGTACTGTAGTATACACTATACACGTGGTCACAACACTACAGTACTATAGTAAACAGTATGCACGTGGTCACAACACTATAGTACTGTAGTAAACAGTATAGACGTGGTCACAACACTATAGTACTATAGTAAACAGTATACACATGGTCACAACACTATAGTACTATAGGAAACAGTATAGAACGTGGTCACAACACTATAGTACTGTAGTAAACAGTATACACGTGGTCCCAACACTATAGTACTATAGTAAACAGTATACACGTGGTCACAACACTATAGTACTGTAGTATACAGTATACACGTGGTCACAACACTACAGTACTATAGTAAACAGTATGCACGTGGTCACAACACTATAGTACTGTAGTAAACAGTATAGACGTGGTCACAACACTATAGTACTATAGTAAACAGTATACACATGGTCACAACACTATAGTACTATAGTAAACAGTATACACGTGGTCACAACACTATAGTACTGTAGTAAACAGTATACACGTGGTCCCAACACTATAGTACTATAGTAAACAGAATACACGTGGTCACAACACTATAGTACTGTAGTATACAGTATACACGTGGTCACAACACTACAGTACTATAGTAAACAGTATGCACGTGGTCACAACACTATAGTACTGTAGTAAACAGTATAGAAGTGGTCCCAACACTATAGTACTATAGTAAACAGTATACACATGGTCACAACACTATAGTACTATAGTAAACAGTATACACGTGGTCACAACACTATAGTACTGTAGTAAACAGTATACACGTGGTCACAACACTATAGTAAACAGTATACACATGGTCACAACACTATAGTACTATAGGAAACAGTAAACACGTGGTCACAACACTATAGTACTGTAGTAACCAGTATACACGTGGTCCCAACACTATAGTAATGTAGTAAACATTACACACGTGGTCACAACACTATAGTACTGTAGTAAACAGTGTACACGTGGTCACAACACTATAGTACTATAGTAAACAGTAAACACGTGGTCACAACACTATAGTACTGTAGTAAACAGTATACACGTGGTCACAACACTATAGTAAACAGTATACACATGGTCACAACACTATAGTACTATAGGAAACAGTAAACACGTGGTCACAACACTATAGTACTGTAGTAACCAGTATACACGTGGTCCCAACACTATAGTAATGTAGTAAACATTACACACGTGGTCACAACACTATAGTACTGTAGTAAACAGTGTACACGTGGTCACAACACTATAGTACTATAGTAAACAGTAAACACGTGGTCACAACACTATAGTACTGTAGTAAACAGTGTACACGTGGTCACAACACTATAGTACTGTAGTAAACAGTACACACGTGGTCACAACACTATAGTACTGTAGTAAACAGTATACACGTGGTCACAACACTATAGTACTATAGCAAATACAGTATACACGTGGTCACAACACTACAGTACTATAGTAAACAGTATACACGTGGTCACAACACTATAGTACTGTAGTAAACAGTACACACTTGGTCACAACACTATAGTACTGTAGTAAAGAGTATACACGTGGTCACAACACTATAGTACTGTAGTAAACAGTATACACGTGGTCACACTATAGTACTATAGTAAACAGTACACACGTGGTCACAACACTATAGTACTGTAGTAAACAGTATACACGTGGTCACAACACTATAGTACTGTAGTAAACATTACACACGTGATCACAACACTATAGTACTGTAGTAAACATTACACACGTGGTCACAACACTATAGTACTGTAGCAAACAGTGTACACGTGGTCACAACACAATAGTACTATAGTAAACAGTACACACGTGGTAACACCACTATAGTACTGTAGTAAACAGTATACACGTGGTCACAACATTATAGTACTATAGTAAACAGTATACACGTGGTCACAACACTATAGTACTATAGTAAACAGTATAGACGTGGTCACAACACTATAGTACTATAGTAAACAGTATACACGTGGTCACAACACTATAGTACTGTAGTAAACAGTATACACGTGGTCCCAACACTATAGTACTATAGTAAACAGTATAAACGTGGTCCCAACACTATAGTACTATAGTAAACAGTATACACGTGGTCACAACACTACAGTACTATAGTAAACAGTATACACTTGGTCACAACACTATAGTACTGTAGTAAACAGTATACACGTGGTCACAACACTATAGTACCATAGTAAACAGTATACACATGGTCACAACACTATAGTACTATAGGAAACAGTATACACGTGGTCACAACACTATAGTACTGTAGTAAACAGTATACACGTGGTCCCAACACTATAGTACTATAGTAAACAGTACACGTGGTCACAACACTATAGTACTATAGGAAACAGTATACACGTGGTCACAACACTATAGTACTATAGTAAACAGTATACACGTGGTCATAACACTATAGTACTGTAGTAAACAGTATACACGTGGTCCCAACACTATAGTACTATAGTAAACAGTATACACGTGGTCACAAGACTATAGTACTGTAGTATACAGTATACACGTGGTCACAACACTACAGTACTATAGTAAACAGTATGCACGTGGTCACAACACTATAGTACTGTAGTAAACAGTATAGACGTGGTCACAACACTATAGTACTATAGTAAACAGTATACACATGGTCACAACACTATAGTACTATAGGAAACAGTATACACGTGGTCACAACAGTATAGTACGGTAGTAAACAGTATACACGTGGTCCCAACACTATAGTACTATAGTAAACAGTATACACGTGGTCACAACACTATAGTACTGTAGTATACAGTATACACGTGGTCACAACACTACAGTACTATAGTAAACAGTATGCACGTGGTCACAACACTATAGTACTGTAGTAAACAGTATAGACGTGGTCACAACACTATAGTACTATAGTAAACAGTATACACGTGGTCACAACACTATAGTACTGTAGTAAACAGTATACACGTGGTCACAACACTATAGTACTGTAGTATACAGTATACACGTGGTCACAACACTACAGTACTATAGTAAACAGTATGCACGTGGTCACAACACTATAGTACTGTAGTAAACAGTATAGACGTGGTCACAACACTATAGTACTATAGTAAACAGTATACACATGGTCACAACACTATAGTACTATAGTAAACAGTATACACGTGGTCACAACACTATAGTACTGTAGTAAACAGTATACACGTGGTCACAACACTATAGTACTATAGTAAACAGTATACACATGGTCACAACACTATAGTACTATAGGAAACAGTATACACGTGGTCACAACACTATAGTACTGTAGTAAACAGTATACACGTGGTCCCAACACTATAGTAATGTAGTAAACATTACACACGTGGTCACAACACTATAGTACTGTAGTAAACAGTGTACACGTGGTCACAACACTATAGTACTGTAGTAAACAGTATACACGTGGTCACACTATAGTACTATAGTAAACAGTATACACGTGGTCACAACACTATAGTACTGTAGTAAACAGTATACACGTGGTCACAACACTATAGTACTGTAGTAAACATTACACACGTGATCACAACACTATAGGACTGTAGTAAACATTACACACGTGGTCACAACACTATAGTACTGTAGCAAACAGTGTACACGTGGTCACAACACTATAGTACTATAGTAAACAGTACACACGTGGTCACACCACTATAGAACTGTAGTAAACAGTATACACGTGGTCACAACATTATAGTACTATAGTAAACAGTATACACGTGGTCACAACACTATAGTACTATAGTAAACAGTATAGACGTGGTCACAAAACTATAGTACTATAGTAAACAGTATACACGTGGTCACAACACGATAGTACTGTAGTAAACAGTATACACGTGGTCCCAACACTATAGTACTATAGTAAACAGTATACACGTGGTCACAACACTATAGTACTGTAGTAAACAGTATACACGTGGTCCCAACACTATAGTACTATAGTAAACAGTATACACGTGGTCACAACACTATAGTACTGTAGTAAACAGTATACACGTGGTCACAACACTATAGTACCATAGTAAACAGTATACACATGGTCACAACACTATAGTACTATAGTAAACAGTATGCACGTGGTCACAACACTATAGTACTGTAGTAAACAGTATACACGTGGTCACAACACTACAGTACTATAGTAAACAGTATACACATGGTCACAACACTATAGTACTATAGGAAACAGTATACACGTGGTCACAACACTATAGTACTGTAGTAAACAGTATACACGTGGTCCCAACACTATAGTAAACAGTATACACGTGGTCATAACACTATAGTACTGTAGTATACAGTATACACGTGGTCCCAACACTATAGTACTATAGTAAACAGTATACACGTGGTCAAAACACTATAGTACTATAGTAAACAGTATACACGTGGTCACAACACTATAGTACTATATTAAACAGTATACACGTGGTCACAACACCATAGTACTGTAGTAAACAGTATACACGTGGTCACAACACAAGCAATCGTCTTCAGGTGAAATAATACAGCAGGCGGACTGCTGAGACAGGAAGAAATGTAGCGAGAGAGCTACTGCAACCAAAGGTTACACTATATACGTTTGTGGTGGGATTTGCAAGTAAATGTAAGATCGCAGAGCAAGCATACCCCGGCTAATCCCTCGGCTACTCCGAGGGGGAGTGGGAGCGGAGGGGCTGCCGTAACGGGCGAGATAGTGGGGGTGAAATTTACAGAGGGTACAAGCTGATAGAAAGAGGATCAAACTCAGCAAACTTAGAAATTTAATGCAACTCATTGAGTCGGCCAACACAACAAATAATACTTTGCCTGGTTGATCACCGTCCTTCTCTGCTTGTGTGTCTCCCTGTGTGTGGGGAGCGGTGGTGCAGCTGTTAGCGCTACGCTGCGCTATGAACCTGGCGACCCGGGTTCGATTCCCGCTCACGGCCAACACCAGTGACGATTATCTGAACCGGTCCCGGGCCTCCCCTAGGTCGACTCAGCCTCAAATGAGTACCTGGTGCGGTGTGTAAACATCGCCACTAGGGAGACAAAGGCGGTCGGGCGTGGTGCTGGCCACCCACCCCCTCGTGTACTGTTCCGGCCTTCACAGGTGCTCGCTAACAGCACTTGCCCCTACAGTCTGTTCAGGCTATACGGGGGATCTTTGTGTCTCCCTGTCTGTGTTTGGTCTCTCTCTCTCAAATTTAGTTTCACCTGATGACGACTGCTTGAGTTGCAATCGAAACGTCGTATTCTATTATTTTGTTTATTTTTTCTACGTGACTTTACCGAAAGACCATTGAGTAACAACAGTGTTTTTACGAATCACAGCTAAGAGACAAACAACATTATATTTTCTATTAAACATAACATTTTAATAACATGTTAAAAAATACTTTAAATCTCATCACTGCTCCTCATACTCAATCCGTGATCAGTGCCGGATTATCCTCGGAACAAAATAATCATTAGCTGTGGGCCCCGCACTTTCAAGCGCCCCGCGCTAAATGATCTCACCCTATAAATCCCCGTTCAGTGATTCTGTACTTGCTCTATTACTATAGTAAAATTACAATTACTTTACAATGCAAGTTAAAAACTTCGTGTTTTATAATTGTGTTTTTTTATTTATTCTGGGCACCTTTATAATATAAGCTACAGGACCCGCACGAGCTTAATCCGGCACTGTCCGGGATACTGTTCCAGTGCCCAACCAGGCTGTTGAAGACACCGTGAGTGGAGTTGAGGGGGATCGGTGGAGGTGTGAAGGCGGCGAGTGATGCCGACGGGCTGCGAGGGGGTCATCCGAGAGGGTGCCCAGTGGGGAGATGAAGCAATGAAATCGCTCCACGTGCAGGTGCTGGGTGGATTACTGCACAGCGGCATCGTGGGAGGTGGCGACGGCTCGTGGAGGTCTCTACCCACTAGTGGATTGACCATGGCTGATGGTGGTGATGATGATGGATGTTGCTCACTCACTTGGCGACGTATGAAACGCCAGAGATGCACGGCGATGTGCAGGGTGTTCAGCAGCACGGTGGAGCTGATGGCCTCCTTGCAGCCGCTGTACAGTTGACCCACAGCGTGGAGCAGAGCAGGGAGCGCGCTGTCCACTATGGCCTGGCAGCTGCTGCTCAGCTCACCCATAGCCTGCAGGAGGGCAGGGAGCACGCTGTCCACAATGTCCTCACTGTGGCTACTGAACATCGGTCCCCAGGTGGCGACCCCTGCTGGTGGAGAGACGTTCTTCATGAGTCCGGAGTAGTTGATCGTGGTGGTGGTGGTGTTGGAGCCGTTAATGTCCGAACCCCCACGCCGAGATCCTCCGAGGAGCTCCACCATCGGCTGCGTGAGCAGCAGAACCAAAGTGAGGACAGCCGTGAAGATCGCCATGGTGGTGGTGGTGGCGAAGTTCTCTGAAGAACTCGAAGTGGAGGAGCAGCGTGGGGCGAGGTGGTTGCCTCTCCAGGAGCCGACTCCACTCTGACCTCTGCCGTGACGTCACCGGGCCATGACGTCACCGTGACGTCAGAGGTTTCCACGGCTTTTACGTCATTATAGCATTAGGAACGTGGCTGTGCAATGGAACATCAACACGTGATGCACTACAACACTGTATTGTTTATAGAATTGTAATACAATACTAATTATTCACATCTGAGACACGAGTGACGCTCTAGATTCTGTGCGGATGGAGGAAGCCCCTGGGAGCAGCTGCGTCATTCTGGACGCTTCTATCTGCCCCTGGCATCTGTTCGTAGCAACTGCCAGGGCTATAAAAGCAGCTCCTGTAGCTGCACTGGCGGAACATCGGCAGAGGAGGGAGCAACGCTCACAGCTGAAGCGAGCCTCACTGTGAAGCACATCAACAAGCATGGCCCTGAGTGTTTACTTCTCTGCGATGCACGTGATGGAGAGGAGCGTCTGGCCAGGCTGGCCGGTCTGGAACCCCCGCGGTGAAAGTCTCTTCCAGCAGCTGCAGCGAGACATGAGGAGCGAGATCGAGAGGATGGAGAGAATCTTCCGTGGAGTCGATCAGCTCAGCAGCCACACGCGGGCCCCGGGCAGCCACGGAGACGCACTGCTGCAGCAGCCGGCCGTGAGCAGTGGGTTCCAGATTGAAGATCCACAGGAGCAGGGAGGCGGGTTTGTCGCGTCCCTGGACGTGCAGGACTTCTCCCCACAGGACCTGGCCGTGAAGGTGTCTGGAGACAAGCTGGTGGTGGCCGGACGGCGCGAGGTGAAGAGCGGAGAAGTCAGCAGCGGCAGCTACAGCCACAGCTGCCAGGAGTTCCACAGGGAGACGCAGCTGCCCAGGGACGTGGACCCGCAGAGCGTGAGCTGCTGCTTGACTGAAGACGGGAAGCTGAAGTTCAAGGCTCAGCGCCGCGCCCTCCCTGCAGCGGCCGAGAGGGTGGTGGTCATTGAGCAGCCAGCGACAGCGACTCCTGGCACGGCCTCTCAGTCCACTGGCACCACTCACGCGTAGAGTGGCGCCTGGAGCATCCATTCCAGCAGCCTGCTTTATTGATGTTTCAATTGTATGGATATTTAGATAAATCAGTTTCTTCTATCCACGCTATGTTCAGTAATATTTACGTGTTTCAGCGTTCACATTCAACTTCATTGGATTAAGTGTATCGCTGTAAAGGATTGTGAAATCGTATCGCTTCGTTTTAATTTGCCATTACACGTTCATATATTGCAATAAGATAATGATGAATGTTATCTTCAATTATTTTTCATCATTACACATGACTATTTTGCACAGTCTAATTTTCGAACTACTATAATACTATAGTGTTTGTGTGAATGGTAAATGATGTTTTTTTTTTGTAATAAAATGCCTTTCAATTTCCTGCAACAGTTGCAACTGTTCTTTTTTCTACATTGTGTTTGTTTCATCATTACTGTGGATCAGAGTTCTGGACACAGAATTCCCCAAAACTAAGACAACCGGTAACGCGGCCTCATTGCTCCCTGTCCGTGACAACTCCGAAGGTGCCAGGCTCACGCCGTCGGCCCTGCCGAGTCACTCCGCACTCAGAATTTGGGATTGGCTTGCAATTGTCTATGATCAATCTTACCACTTCACATTTCACTTGTATCATCCTTCAATTGGTAGTAAATCCTTCGCTAAGGAATTGGTCCTCAAATCGTGGGGTCAAGCGTACCACAGAAAAATTAGTTGCCGTTTAATGTTTGCGACACAGAGAATGTAAATAGTTACATGACAACATCGCTGCTGTAGCAGTGTAAGTCACGCTGCTATTAAAATATTCTATGTCTCGAGTTTCCTGGCTGGCTGCTGGCTGTGCTTCTCTCCACCCCAACAATAACTCCGTTGTTAGTGGGTGCAGGAGACAATAGGGACACCAACAGGGTGGGAATTACCAGAACAGAATTTGAAGAATGACACGGCTAATTTAAAATTGCACTTTCAATGTATGCGCCAATTAACGTCATTCTTTTTGAAAAAATAACTTGTTCTATCCTAGAGATTTAGAAACTAAACCTTAGGACATTAAACTAGTACAATTAAAATGTACGATTAATTGCAAAGTTAGCAAAATAAATAAATGATCTAAATCATATACTATATTCTTGGTTCTTTCGGTAAAGTCACGTAGAAGGGAAACAATAAAATAATAAAGATATAAAACAATAAAATTCTCACAAGTCAAAATTCATATACTGTTGATTTATTCTCTCCATCTCCGCAGTTGACACTGCCGGTTGTGTTCCCTCCTTAGCTCCCATTCCCACGTTAGTCTCGACCACCGGCCTTCATCACTTCAAGTTGCGTGTCCTGCCTCACCCCACCATTCTAAACTAAAATTACGTCCTTAATTTGCATATGATGTCCAATTGACGTGTCCGTCTTCCAGTATCAGTGTAATTCTTAGGATGTGCATCATCTCTACGCTTCCTTGTGCATTTCTAAACATTGGTTCTATTTTCCGTTTGTGATGCATCTGTTTGAAAAAAAACGTTCTGCCTAAGGCATATGGCTCAGTTACGTTTCATTTCGATTTAAAGCTTTCGTGATTCCAAGGATTAATATTCTTTGGTTCTTTCGGTAAAGTCACGTAGAATGAGAATACAATAATAAATTGATAAAATAAAATAACACAATAAAATTCTCACGACGTTTCGGCCACAACACAAGCGGCCTTCATCAGGTGACGGGACGAGACTGTCTGGAGGACAGCGCTGGAGCGAAAAAGCCACGCTCATATCGCGACCTTTAAGCTGTGTGAGAAGCAACAGAGCGCCTTGACAAAGGAATTAGCATAGAATTTAGCATTGCAACAGCTGAGTGATTAGCGTTTCATTATTAACGTGTCATTATTAAGTCAAGATAACAATAAGCACTTTGCTCTGCCCTGATACGCCTCTCTTAATCATTTTCATCCCTCTTCCCCTTCAACAACCGCCCTACGTGTAAATGCACTTCTATGTTTTCAAGGCTGTGTCCCTGTTCTTTTTGCGTTCAGTTTGTTATTCCCCCGCACCTCCAATTAAAGCATGGTTGGCTGCGTACGGTGCGAAAGAAGTTCACCATGCAAACATACGCTGCGTTGAAAAATGATTCTACTGACTGCAGACCAAACCTGGACAGATTTCTCAATACGAGTGCAATATCGAGGGTACAGATCAATACCACCTGAACACAGATGCTAATTCCCGGACGGGTGGCAACTCTAGCCATGCCCATGAAAACATACACAACATCTTGACCATGAATCGCCTATGCGGCAGATTAAATGTCAAACATTTAACATTGAATTCCGATCTACTATTGTTCGTTTTGATTTATTTTGGCGCAGTTTCAAGTAAGTCTTTTTGATATAATTATTGTATTGTCATTTACTGTATAATTATGATAATAGACCAAGCACTGAGACATTGCATAGGGTTGGTCTACAATCGAAAAGGTGGCAACCCCATAGTACATCCTAACGTGTTCCAGTGTTAACACATCGTATGTTTGTATCTTGAACTTCTTTCGCACCGTACGTAGCCCACCGTGCTAATCGGAGGTATGAGGTGAGCGGGAATCGAACTCGTGTAGTCGGGGTTCGTAGCGCAGCGTGCTAAACGCTGAATGCTGCGCCACCGCTCCCCCCACAACACACGCGCACAGCAGCTCCAGAGAGCAGCTTTTGGGTCAGAGGTAGCCACATTGCACTGGGGCCGTCCATAAATGACGTCACGCACCGAGGGGGGGAGGTCAGACATTTGTGACGATGTGTGACGAGGGGGGGGGGGGGGGTTTGAGAAATGTGACGTCACCTCAAAATGCGCAACTTTAATTAAATATAGACAACACGTTCTACATAATTAAATAGGCTTTTTAACAAATCTTTTCTCCTACAACATCAGAGTGCAGCGCCACATTAAATACGCACTACAATGACGATAGTTTAAAGCGATGTGAAACATGTATTTTTGGGGAGGGGCGGCGCACAGCTTTGTGACGTCATATTTGAGGAGGGGGGTCTGACTTTTTGTGACGCCGTGTGACGATGGAGGGGGGGTCAAAAATCGTCCAAAATCGCGTGACGTCATTTATGGACGCCTCCACAGCGTGAAATAGCGCAACAAACCGAACCCACGTACAGCGAGGGTAGCCCTGCCTGGTTTATCATTAATTAATCTCCAGTTAAGTCACAAACGACTCTCTTAGAGCCAAAGGCGCGATCCAGTATCACGTTGGCATGCCGTGTCAACCCGTACGGGGTTACCCCGTATTCGTGTACAGGGAGATTGAGTTTTCAGGTTCATACGGCTTACTACAGCCGTTTCAAAATGGGCAAACCAATGTTTTGTTTGATGGGACTTTGTAGGATGAACGTTGAGATTTGTAAAGGGCACGGGGTGACCAATAAGGTCTGAATTGGTCTGTAATAAGAGAGGCAATGGTTAGGGGGTGACAGGTGTGCGTTGGCACTGCGTGCCACGTCGCGTTGTCATACAGCTGACACTCCGATGAGCAATGATGCGGCGACGCACGGTGCCAATGGGGCCGTCCATAAATGACGTCACGCGATTTCTGACTATTTTTGACCCCCCCCCCCCCCATCGTCACGCGGCGTCACAAAAAGTCAGACCCCCCATCAAATGTGACGTCACAAAGTTTTGCCCACCCCCTAAAAAAAATAAAACATGTTTCAAATCGCTTTAAACTATTGTCATTGTAGTGCGTATTTAACGTGGCGCTGCACTCTGATGTTGTAGGAGAAAACATTTATTAAAAAGTCTATTTAATTAAGTAGAACGTGTTGTTTATATTCATTTAAAATTGCGCATTATGATGTGACGTCACATTTCTCAAACCCCCCCCCCCCCCCTCGTCACACATCGTCACAAATGTCTGAACCCTCCCCCCCCAGGTGCGTGACGTCATTTATGAACGGCCCCAAAAAGTTCAACATTCGTGCGTATCCGCCGTGATGTGGGGCGAAGTTTAAATCTAATCTTATTATCCGCGATGCCTGCAGGATTAGCTTTTTTTATTCTTCGTCTTCCAAAGCAGATAATTAATGAGAATATTGATGGAATTTCCCCCAGTGCATGTTGGCTGGGGAAGGGCTGTTTAAGACCCGCGGTGAACCCGCTCATCTCCACGTATCGGCATGAAATGAAAAATCGCGGATTTTAGGAAGCGCGTTCGTTTCAAGTGGATGCTTGTTGTCAACACCGCCACATTGACAGCACTCGCAACCATCCCATACTCAATTGAAAACTCTTCTTAAGTAATTGCTTATTGTATTTAGTTTCTTGTCCTTACCTCATACCTCCGATTAGCACGGTGGGCTACGTACGGTGCGAAAGAAGTTCAAGATACAAATATACGATGTGTTAACACTGGAACACGTTAGGGTGTGCTATGGGGTTGCCACCTTTTCGATTGTAGACCATTCCTGGGCAATGTCTCAGTGCGTGGTCTATTATCATAATTATACAGTAAATGACAATACAATAATTTTATCAAACATACTTACTTGAAACTGCGCCAAAATAAATCAAAACGAACAAAAGTAGATCGGAATTCAATGTTAAATGCTTGACATTTAATCTGCCGCATAGGCGATTCATGGTCAAGATGTTGTGTATGTTTGCATGGGCATGGCTAGAGTTGCCACCCGTCCGGGAATTAGCATCTGTGTTCAGGTGGCATTGATCTGTACCCTCGATATTGCACTCGTATTGAGAAATCTGTCCAGGATTGGTCTGCAGTCAGTAGAATAATTTTTCAACGCAGCGTATGTTTGCATGGTGAACTTCTTTCGCACCGTACGCAGCCAACCATGCTTTAATTGGAGGTGCGGGGGAATGACAAACTGAACGCAAAAAGAACAGGGACACAGCCTTGAAAACACAGAAGTGCATTGACACGTAGGGCGGTTGTTGAATGGGAAGAGGAATGAAAATGATTAAGAGAGGCGTATCAGGGCAGAGCAAAGTGCTTATAATGTTAATGCTCACCCCGAGCCCTCAATACTCTGATAGTGCGCTGTTTTTGAGTTGTACGCCTTTTGGCGTCTTCTGGTCCAACACCAATGGAGACTAAGCTCTAAAAAAAGCTGTTTCGGGTGTGGACCAATCAAATTCAAGGACAGTACATATTATTATCAGAGTTGTCTTTTTTGTTTGCATTTTGACTGCTTGTGTTGTGGTCATTGCAAACATGATGCCTTGAATAAAAGTGTCAGTTTTTGTGCCAGTTAAAAAGGGTAAAACCTATTCCTATATCTTGTTTCTGGCAAAGGAGGTCTCATAATGTTAATGCTCACCCCGAGCCCTCAATACTCTGATCGTGCGCTGTTTTTGAGTTGTACGCAGTGGTTCTTAACCTGGGTTCGATCGAACCCCAGGGGTTCGGTGAGTCGATCTCAGGGGTTCGGCAGAGCCCCCGCCACGGAGGTCCGGACACACTTGAATTATTGTGTAAATTTGTGATGACACACACGGCCCGCTTGACCATCACTGGCTGCAGATGATCATGCTACACTGCTTGGCCAATCAGCGCTGTGGGGAATTTAGTGCGTACTCAGTACTCAACGTGTGACTGTTGTTGTCGTACGTCGTGTGATTTCTTTAATATTTTATCCAAACTAACTATGTCGGGCAAAATAAGAAAGTGGTCGGACGAATATGTACAACATGGATTCTCATGTATCACGGAACGTGATGGGAGTGAGCGTCCTATCTGCATGATTTGCAACGCCAAGTTGAGCAACTCTAGTCTTGCACCGGCAAAACTAAAGGAACACTTCTTGAAGCTGCATGGAGACGGGGAATACAAGAACACAACACTTGCTGAATTCAGGGTGAAGAGAGCCAGATTCGATGAAAGGGCCACTCTGCCTGCTCTTGGATTTGTACCTGTTAACAAACCGATCCTGACAGCATCGTACGAAGTTGCTTACCTGATCGCAAAGCAGGGCAAGCCACACACCATTGGTGAAACACTTGTGAAACCAGCTGCATTAAAGATGGCGAATCTGATACTCGGAACAGCGGCCGAAGGTAAATTATCCCAAATTCCCCTTTCAAATGACACCGTCAGTGACAGAATAGAAGACATGAGTAAAGACATCTTGGCTCAAGTAGTCGCGGATCTGATTTCAAGCCCGGCAAAATTCAGCCTTCAACTCGACGAAACCACAGACGTTTCTGATCTAAGCCAGCTTGCTGTTTTTGTACGCTATGTGAAAGACGACATGATAAAAGAAGAGTTTTTATTTTGTAAGCCTCTTACAACAACAACGAAGGCAGCCGATGTGAAGAAGCTTGTGGATGACTTCTTCAGAGACAACAATCTTTCATGGGATATGGTTTCTGCAGTTTGTACGGACGGAGCTCCAGTCATGCTGGGAAGAAAGTCTGGTTTTGGTGCGCTAGTAAAGGCCGATGCACCACACATCATTGTGACGCATTGTATTCTGCACAGGCATGCGTTGGCAACAAAAACCTTACCTCCAAAAATGGCAGAAGTATTAAAAACTGTGGTGGAATGTGTGAACTATGTGCGAAAAAGTGCTCTGAGGCACCGCATCTTCAGTGAGCTGTGTAAAGAAATGGGCTCTGAATTTGAGGTACTTCTGCTCCATTCTAATATTCGGTGGTTATCCCGGGGACAGGTGCTGAATCGTGTTTTTGCCATGCGTGTGGAATTAGCCCTGTTTTTGCAAGAGCACCAACACTGCCATGCAGATTGCTTCAAAAATCCTGAGTTCATTCTCATTTTAGCGTACATGGCTGATATATTCGCAGCTCTCAATCATCTCAATCAGCAGATACAGGGTGGTGGAGTCAATATCATGGAAGCGGAAGAACACCTGAAGGCTTTTCAAAAAAAGCTACCGTTATGGAAACGACGAACAGAGAACAATAACTTCGCAAACTTCCCGCTTCTGGACGACTGTGCAAGTAAGATCGAAGATGTGTCTGGAATCGGAGATATTTCTGTATCCACGGAACTGAAGCAAACAATTGCCACGCACTTAGATGAGCTTGCAAAGTCTCTCGACGGATATTTCCCTACAAGAGAGTCATATCCAGCATGGGTGAGACAGCCGTTCACGTTTGCTGTTGAAACAGCAGATGTCAATGATGAATTCCTCGACGAAATAATTGAAATTCAGCAGAGCCAGGTTCAACAGCAACTCTTCAGAACAACAACGCTCTCAACGTTTTGGTGTCGACAAATGAACAAGTATCCAGTTATTGCTAAGAAAGCCCTGGATTTTTTATACCATTTGTTACAACATATCTTTGTGAGCAATCCTTTTCGAGGATGCTGGACATAAAAACGAAGAAAAGGAACAGATTTTGCTGTGAAAATGACATGAGAGTGGCACTTGCCAAGGTGAAGCCACGCATATCTGAACTGATCTCTCAAAGGCAACAGCAGAAGTCACATTGATTTCCAGGTATGTAATTTGTTGTGAGTTTATGCATTGTGTTGGTTTTATTCTTTGAACAAGGTAATGTTCATGCACGGCTCATTTTGTGTACCAGTAAAAAACATATCTATGTCTTGAATTTGAAAAAAATCACATTTTATTTTTCACTAAAGAGGGGTTCGGTGAATGCGCATATGAAACTGGTGGGGTTCGGTACCTCCAACAAGGTTAAGAACCACTGCACTAGAGTGAGAAAACGAATCTCTTGCGACGTCTGCAGGAAAACATTCCAACTGGCATGGTGCCTAGAGTCCCACATGAGAATGCACAAGACCGGTGGTCAAAGCTGCAACATCTGCGATAAAAGCTTTGATCGGCCCTACAAACTCAGAAGGCATATGGAGTAACCCACGTAAAGAACTCAAGGGGCGCACGTGGCATGGTGAATGACGGCAATTTTGCCAATGCGGTGTTGAAGGTGTGTCAGACATACTCGGCCGCGAGTCATGGTGCTGGAAGAATTGCCTTTGCCATGGATGGCACCAGCAGCTCCAGCAGCAGCTTGTCGAGTCCTGGTGGTGAGGAGGCAGAGTTGCAGACAATGCCACCTTCTGCAAAGGGCGCACCTGCGTGCAACGAAGTTATTGCTATCACAGCGACCGCGCATGGAACGAAGGCGCCTGCTGGGAAACGCCACGCCTGACCAGCGCCCGTCTCGACTCCACCTCACTCCCATAGTCACTAGAGTGAGAAAACAAATGTCTTGCCAAGTCTGTGGGAAAGCATTCCAACTGCCATCATGCCTAGAGTCCCACATGAGAACGGACAAAGAGACCCCTGACCAATGGCATCTGCGGTCGAAACTTTGATCAGCCAGGCAAATTCAGAAGGCATATGGAAACCTACGAAAAGGACTATTGGATATTTCTTTGCTGTTCTATTACTGAAGTTATCAACAGAAGTTGTGTACCAGATTAATTGCACTTGTGGCAAATGCTATGTTGGGCAAACAGGATGAATGATCAGCACGAGACTAAAAGAACACCACAGAAATATGAAATGCTCACAAATACAACTGTCAGCAGTAGCAGAACACGCGTGCCCACAAGGACACTCAATTGATTTTGATAATGTTGAAGTTCTGTGCAAAACTTGTTACTACTAGCCAAGACTAATTACATAATCTATCGAAATTTAAATAAATAAAAATAATTGTAATCGTTTGGATAGCTACCGACTTAGTGCTGCATGGAAGAGAATAATCAAATTACCGTTTGTACGGCTATTTTAGTACACACAATGGACACTAAGTACAAGATCAATGGGCTAGCATAATGTGCATGTATAATGTACGTTGATTCATTAATCCCCCCCCCCCACTTTGCGCTCAAAGAGCGCACAAGTGTTGTCATCACATCTACGCCTCTATACAAGGAATTAAACAGGTGGACTTCTCCCAAATCTTGCTGTTGCCTGATGAAGCTAGTTGTAATTACTGAAACGTCGTACTCCGATGGTAAATGTTGTGGCTTGGCTCTCCAACACACCACACACCGGTGTGCTGTACTAGTGATGAATTGGCATGTTCTGTTTACGTGACAACCCTTACTAGTTGGCTGTCGGGTGGTGGCGGGTTTAATGGCACATTTATATAGTAATAGGTTTTTACCCTTTTATCTGGCACCAAAACTGACACCTGTATGTAGACATGATCCCTTGTATAAATGTGTCAGTTTAGGTGCCAGATAAAAGGGTAAAAACATATTACTATATCTTGCTACTGGCAAAGGAGGTCTCATAATGAAAATTCATACCCCGAGCTCTCAATACTCTGATAGTGCGCTGTTTTTGAGTTGTATGCCTTTTGGCGTCATCTGGTCCAACACCAGTGGAGACTAGGCTCTAAGAAAAGCTGTCTCGGGTGTGGACCAATCAACTTCAAGGACAGTGTATATCATTATCAGAGTTGTCTCTTTTTGTTTGCATTTTGACTGCTTGTGTTGTGGTTATTGCAAACATGATCTCTTGTATAACGGTGTCAGTTTTGGTGCCAGATAAAAGGGTAAAAACCTATTACTATATCTTGCGACTGGCAAAGGAGGTCTCATAATGACACATTTATATACTTACGCGATCCAACCCATAAAACCTGTATTATGGATATTTGTCGCAAAAGCCTACGTGTTAAACTGCCATGTATTTTTACGTCTATTGCTGTATTTTCTTACGTGCAATATATTTAATAAACCATCTTAATTTATTCATATTTTTGTTCGTAGTTATATCATTGTTGCGCGTGCGGTGTGGTCAGTGGATATTGTTCAGTGGATCAAACCGAGACAAATATTTTTGCAGCAGCTGTGGCTGCACATTGCAACAGCGCATTCCGAATGGTGTAGAACGCATCGCCCATAATCTGTATCTGTGTGCAAACACCAGGTATGGTTGGTAAGAAACACGTTTGGTTTTAAATGAATAGAACTCGAGCTTCAGCCATATTGTTCATTATAGACCCCACTTTGTAAGCATTAATCACGCAAACCTTGCGCCTGATTCATTTGAGTCGCTGTGCTCATGAGCAACAGGGCATTTGTGGCAAGGTGTTAATGTACCACAGATTAGCACGGTTGGCTACGTACACTGCGAAAGAAGTTCAACACATTATTTGGGTCTTTCCGTAAAGTCACGTAGATAGAACAATAAAATAATAAAAATAAAGTAAATAAAAAAGTAAAATATATCACGACGTTTCGATCGCAACACAAGCAATCATCATCAGGAGAAAAATGATAACGATTGCTTGTGTTGTAATCAAAACGTCGTGATATTTTTATTATTATTTTGTATTCACTTTATTTTTATTATTTTATTGTTCTATCTACGTGACTTTACCGAAAGACCCAAAAAATATTAATTCCTGCAGTCACGAAAGCTTTAAGTCAAGATTCAAGCACAACACACTTTCATACATTGTGGAAAGCGAGTATCCTTCCACGTACAATGCACTGGACCGCATGTTCGTGTTAAGTGAGTCGGGGGCTTTGTCACTGCCTACCCCATGATATAAATAATCTCAGGGAATTCAATTGCAAGTGTGCAATCTCCCTTCCGGTGGACATCGAGGATGAGTCATACCCTGGCTTGCCAGGAGGCAGTGGATCACAACTGTGGAATCCTTTCCATCTGCACGGGATAGAACGTTGCCCCCTTGCTTACATTTGTTCGTTTTCTGCGAGTGTACTGGTTTCCCCCCACATGTAAACACTCAGTAAGTGGCTGCAAATATCGGAATGTTAAGAGAACCGCAGAGCTTGGGCGATTGTTGGGAGTGCCGGCTCACCGCCTGGCTGCTGTCTCCCCGCTCGTCTGTGGGAGACATATAGAGGCACTGAATTAGATTTATATTCTCTACATAACATGATTCCTATCTACACAAAGCACTCACAGCGTAGAGTACAGCAAGTGATATTCCACGAAATAAAAAATAAACGTACATGACCACAACAGAAGCCAATGGGTACAGCTGTGCATACACATACACACATATACACGATTCCTACTGATGGTTGGAACGATTCACCACTGCCGGAGAGTCAAGGAATTGTAATGATTCAGGATCATTAATGCAAACTGTCCCCGTTCTCAAACCTGTGTACGATTTAAAAGGTCATAGAACGCCATTGTCGGAAGCAATTACTTCCCCATGTCACTGCGATGGGCAGATTCATGCCGTTGCAGTCGGCTTACACATTGTCAGTAGACCCCCCATACGCAAGCGTACACATTTGGTTAACCCCTCCTCCCCCCTCCATGCATACATACTAAATGGATGCTCCCTAACAGCTACACCACCACTCCCCACACGAGACAAGCATGTGACTCTCGGTGTAAATGGAGACGGAGTGCGAATACACGTGCCGATGCCCCAAGTACAGTTGCCACCATTTCCACGACAGAGCAAACCCAGGCACATTTCTCAGCGAGCCCAGGTCTATTGTTAAAACTGTGCAGTTCACGGTGATAAAATCAACCATAGCCATACCCGGGGTACCAGATCTCGACACAAATCAATTCCTGCTGCCACCCGAACACTGTCCGGGGGTCAAACGCGGACAGGTGGCAGCCCCAGTCGCGAGGCCACATCTGCACCGACTCACGGTAAATGTGTGCAGGGCCAGCAGGAAGAGCCCCGGGATCTCGGAGCGCAGCCACTGGTTCCACGCGCTGTCTCGGTCCACGTCCTCGCGTGACGACGACGATACTTCAAAATCACCTGACCGGAAGGAGGGGGGAGGGAGAGTAAGAAGGTACGAAGGGGAACCTTCTAACTCTTTCACAGGGACGCGTTCTTCGCATGCGTCACCTTGCAGCCAACCTCTCTGCTCTCGTGTGTGAACGTGGGTCAGTTTGGTTTAATCGTTCAGAATGAATGGGGCATGACCCTGGCCCTTGTGCAACGTATTATTTTCCATGAGATAATACCAAACACATCATTCATGTGTGAGTGTGTCTGTGGCCTGCAAGCAAAACCTACATTCTCTCGAGTCATATATCGGGAGCAGTCACAGGTGGGAAAGCATTGCCGAATTCCTTGAAAGGCTCAACTCTCTCCAACTTATGTTGAAAGCATTTACAGTGAGGGAAAAAGTATTTGATCCCCTGCTGATTTTGTACGTTTGCCCACTGACAAAGAAATGATCAGTCTATAATTTTAATGGTAGGTATATTTGAACAGTAAGAGAGACAGAATAACAACAAAATCCAGAAAAATGCATGTAAAAAATGTTCTAAATTGATTTGCATTTTAATTAGGGGAATAAGCACTTGACCCCTCTGCAAAACATGACTTAGTACTTGGTGAAAAAACCATTGTTGTCAATCACAGAGGTCAAACGTTTTTTTGTAGTTGGCTACCAGGTTTGCACACATTTCAGGAGGGATTTTGTCCCACTCTTCTTTGCAGATCTTCTCCAAGTCATTAAGGTGTGGAGGCTGACGTTTGGCAACTCGAACCTTCAGCTCCCTCCACAGATTTTCTATGGGATTAAAGTCTGGAGACTGGCTAGGCCACTCTAGGACCTTAATGTGCTTCTTCTTGAGCCACTCCTTTGTTGCCTTGGCCGTGTGTTTTGGGTCATTGTCATGCTGGAATACCCATCCACGACCCATTTTCAATGCCCTGGCTGAGGGAAGGAGGTTATCACCCAAGATTTGACGGTACATGGCCCCGTCCATCGTCCCTTTGATGCGGTGAAGTTGTCCTGTCCCCTTAGCAGAAAAACACCCCCAAAGCATAATGTTTCCAACTCCATGTTTGACGGTGGGGATGGTGTTCTTGGGGTCATAGGCAGCATTCCTCCTCCTCCAAACACGGCGAGTTGAGTTTATGCCAAAGAGCTCCATTTTGGTCTCATCTGACCACAACACTTTCACCCAGTTGTCCTCTGATTCATTCAGATGTTCATTGGCAAACTTCAGACGGGCATGTATATGTGCTTTCTTGAGCAGGGGGACCTTGCGGGTGCTGCAGGATTTCAGTCCTTCAAGGTGTAGTGTGTCACCAATTGTTTTCTTGGTATGGTGCCAGCTGCCTTGAGATCATTGACAAGATCCTCCCGTATAGTTCTGGGCTGATTCCTCACCGTTCTCATGATCATTGCAACTCCACGAGGTGAGATCTTGCATGGAGCCCCAGGCAGAGGGAGATTGACAGTTATTTTGTGTTTCTTCCATTTGCGAATAATCGCACCAACTGTTGTCACCTTCTCCGCAAGCTGCTTGGCAATGGTCTTGTAGCCCATTCCAGCCTTGTGTAGGTCTACAATCTTGTCCCTGACATCCTTGGAGAGCTCTTTGGTCTTGGCCATGGTGGAGAGTTTGGAATCTGATTGATTGATTGCTTCTGTGGACAGGTGTCTTTTATACAGGTAACAAGCTGAGATTAGGAGCACTCCCTTTAAGAGTGTGCTCCTAATCTCAGCTCATTAGCTCATTAGCTGTATAAAAGACACATGGGAGCCAGAAATCTTTCTGATTGAGAGGGGGTCAAATACTTATTTCCCTCATTAAAATGCAAATCAATTTTTTACATTTTTGACATGCGTTTTTCTGGATTTTTTTGTTGTTATTCTGCCTCTCACTGTTCAAATAAACCTGCCATTAAAATTATAGACTAGTAATTTCTTTGTCAGTGGGCAAACGTACAAAATCAGCAGGGGATCAAATACTTTTTTCCCTCACTGTATGCATTAGTTCTGCCCGTACCTCTTTGTGCCTGTGTAGTGGGCAGGCAAGTGTGGTGGAGCAGCAGGTCCAGCACACGGGGTGTCCAGCAGAGGAGAGGAACTCCCCATGGCCGTGGCCGGGGAAGCAGAGGTCGGCGGCGCTGGGAACGGCGTCAGTTGCGCGGCGTCTGTGGGAGAAAGCACAGGCCTCTTCTGAAGATTATCATCCGCAGACACATCATACGGCTTGCCGGACACGTCACACACTCGGCCCTGTGATTGTGGAGGTGAGACAGGTTCGCGCGTGGCAACGAATGGCTTGTCGCTGGACAAACATCGACGGCAACATCGGGAGAACGCGGCACGAACTCGTGCAGAGTTTCTGGCACCATATGAATTTACACTCCTTGTAGGTATGTACGTTGAACCTCGTTCGCGCCATACGTCAGCCAGCCGTGCTAATCGGAGGTGCAGATGGATGCAATTGAAGGACGTGGAGCAAAGGTGTCAAAATGAAAAAAATAATTGATACAGAAATTACACAAGTCCAGGGGACTTCACCAAGGCCGTGTTATCCCAGACTCTGACAGAGCACAAAGGAAGATTGGCAATGACAAAAAATGGCTTCATAACTTTCATTGTCAGATGGCACACTTGCACCTTCAGTCTTCAGTCGGCGTCAGTAATTTAAGAATGCACGCATGATGCGTGACACCAACTAAAATGGCATCGATGCTGACTAATCACATCCTCTCCAAGATGTGGAACTCAAGAGACGAGGATAGCCTCTTCCAAACAGGACTACCCTTGACAATTGAGTTGTCGCCTGGGTAAAAATAAAATGAACTAGGAGATTTCAACTTGAAAATCCAAACCATCGCACCAACAGTAATGGACGGAATCCTATATGAGGCGCACACTGCAGTAGCTTCAGGTGGACTCTGGTACCTGCTTTATCGTCTGTGTGAGAAGCATCTTCTCCCACTGAAATTCAAACAAAGTTGACAGTTAGACAGGACATGTTTTAAAACATCCGCAGTAAAATTCAAGTATGTATACCATTAAAGTAAACTATTTTTTATTTACCAGGTTAGGCCCATTGAGAGCTATTAAGCTCTTTTTCAGAAGCGACCTGGCAACAAATTATAGCTTAACGAATTGGCTTATCACGTGGAAATTTATAGCAGCCAAATACTCTAAACGCATTACTTACAAATAGCTCACAAAGCGGTTATCCTCCCACTACCCTTGGGTTACCTCCTGTCCCGGTCCAGCCGAGACAGTCTGTGAATTGGCATCTGTATTTGGGTGGCATGAATTAATTTGTACCGAGATCTGGTACCGGTACTGTGCTGAACTTTACTACTGCATGGTTGTTGACAGACCTAGACCGACTGAAACATAGGTCTGGGTTTGATCTCCATAGTGGAAAAGGTGGTAACCCGAAAACTAACCCAAACCCTTCCACATTCAACGATAAACACTTTCAAACCGAGTTCGCTCGGAAATGACCCCACTAAACCGCACGTATGTAAACGTTTGACTTCAGTGGTTCCTCCGCCGCGTGCGAACGATGAAGTGCACGGCCTCTCGTGATGATGACCTCACACCCACATGGCTGCACGAAAGGCGGTGCTGACAAGCATGAGGCAGGTGGAAGAGGCAAAACGAGGAGGCAAGATTAGAGTGCTGTAGTTGGTGGGGTATAGTGGGGCCTATTTCCGAATGATTGATTTATGTGGAAATGAAATTGGTCAAGAGTCCGTTACTTTGTAAACATTAGCATGTATCTACTTTAAAACCAAGTCTGCAGGGGTGGGGAAGATGAGGTCTGTTCATTCTGGTGGGCAAAGAGAATTTAGACACTCCAAGTTAAGTCTGGTGGCATACGAATGAAATGCACCTTACAAATGTAAATAATGATTATTAATCCATCTTCGTCTTCACTCCCACGGTGTTTCCAACCAGGGTTAGGCCATGTAATGATCTGACGTGCTGTACACTTGTACAGTGTTACTGAATTATTGTATCATTATGAATTCAGTGCCCCTTCTGCGACCTTTTCCCTAGATACCCCTCTGGTGTATAACCTGGCCTGCTGACGTCAGGGCCGTAAGCCGCAGATCCTTTTCCCTGCCAGCAGCCAGCGCTATACTATTACATTACCATTCTATGCCACTACACAGGGACTCCTCTACTTACGAACATTCGACTTACGAACTTTCAGAGATATGGTCAAACCTGTCCGTATGTCCAGTTTCCTGTTCGGACCGAGAGTCGTAAGTTCAACCGCCGCACAATAGGTGGTGATGGTGGCATCTACATCTGCAGAACGTGAAGAACTAGAGGCAACTTTTAAAGCCATTCCCCGTGTTTAGTGTACAAGCCGTAAAACGTGTTTGAAATCGACGGGAGTAAAGTTGGACTCACGAACAAATCGACTGACGAACAGACCTCTGGAACCGAACTCGTTTGTACGTACAAGAGTCTGTATATGGTGGTCACTCTGAACAACACAGACCCAGCCTCCTTTTGATTATTTTTGGTCCATTAGGACATTACCAGACGCATCTTTCTGTGCTAACGACCACACAATACACATTAGAGGTGTCACAACAGGTCACGTTTAATCGTCTAAACTTGTCTGGAGTAAGTCGCATACGGTAGACATTTCTGCACATTTGCAGAATTACATGTCTATGATAAAGGAACCATGTGTATTGCATTACACAGGGGTGCTTGATCAAGTGTGGATGCAGATTTCTGCAGCAATACAGGGAATAGGTTGTTCACAGCGCCACTGATTAATCAGAATCTTTTTTTAAATCCTGGAGGAATCCGATGAGCTATGAAGATCTTTTTCACATATGTCCAGTAGGGGCGGGTCAGCGAGCTATTTCCAAAACCGATGAGAGGCAAGATGGAGAAAATGTAAGCAAATTGCTAAAAATACAAAGTACATACATTCCTGCCAATTTGTCAACAAATGCAAGCTTGGGCAAGGTAGCAACACAACAACCACAGCTCCAGACCACGACAAGACTCCACAAAGTCCCTCAATTGCATTGCATTAAAATTGAACGTTTAATGAGCGATATTTGAAATAGCGTTACCAAATGACAATATTCCCGTCGAAAACTTGACTAATGAATGAGGCTAAGACGCTTGCAGTAATGTTCAAATATGCATCACAAGCCATTCAGAAGTGGTAGGCCTCACGTGACCACAGGGCACCACAGTGGCAATATGTTAACTACCTCGCCTGGTATGCAGGAGGCCGTGGATTCAATCCCCACCCTGTCGCCTGCTGTATATTTTGAGGTTGCATGTCTTTCTCACTACATTTAGAATAAACATCACGCGTTTAGAGTATTTGGCCTCTATAAATTTCCACGGGATAAGCCACTTCGTTGAAGATAACATTTGTGATAGCCAGGTTGCTTCTGAAAAATAGCTCCATAGCTCAGTGGGGCCTCAAACTGGTAAAATAAAAAAATATATAGTCTATATTCTTGGTTCTCTCGGTAAAGTCACGTAGAAGGGAAACAATAAAATAATAAAAATATAAAACAATAAAATTCTCACGACGTTTCGACTGCAACACAAGCAATCAACATCACCTGATGATCATCATCACTTGATGATGGTCTCCTTGAGTGAGTGTGAGTTTGTGTGAGTGACTGTGATTCTCTGAGTGACTCTGTCAGTCTCTTGAGTGTGGCTCTGTGAGTCTGAGAGAGTGACTCTGTGAGTATCTTGAGTGTGGCTGTGAGTCTCTGAGTGTGGCTCTGTGAGTCTAAGTGAGTGACTCTGTGAGTCTCTGAGTGTGGCTCTGTGAGTCTGAGTGAGTGACTCTGTGAGTCTCTGAGTGTGGCTCTGTGAGTCTGAGTGAGTGACTCTGTGAGTCTCTTGAGTGTGGCTCTGTGAGTCTGAGTGAGTGGCTGTGAGTCTCTTGAGTGTGGCTGTGAGTCTCTGAGTGTGGCTCTGTGAGTCTGAGTGAGTGACTCGTCATCACCATCGTCATCAACATCATCATCACCGTCGTCACCATCTTCATCACCACCTCCATTACCCAGGTGCCATGGGGTGACACGCTGAGATGGGATGGGTGGCCAGCACCACGCCTGGCCGCCTTTGTCTCCTCCCATTCACCGAACCTGGATACTCATTTTAAGGCAGAATAGACCTGGGATGGGACCGAGATTGGTTCAGATACTCGTCACCAATGTTGGCCGTGAGTGGGAATAGAACTCGGGTCGCCGGATCCCGTCGCTCGGTGCGCTAACCACTTCGGCACCGCTCCCCATGTAATCCTCACTTCAAGCACACACCTCATCACCGACACAGCTTCCACATCGTCATATCCACCACTCCTCCCCCAGACCCATCGCTTACAACACTCTCACCCCTTCCCTCTCCACAATGCCGATGCACCTCACACTCCCCACACCTCCCATGCTCCCACCAGCAGCTTCCACTCCCGATGACGCCTCCTCACAATACCCCTTCACTCCCTCCCATCGGACCGCCATTCTCAAACTATGACTTTTAAAGTAAACTATATTTTGATTTAAAGCTTTCGTGAATGCAGGGATTCATATTCTTGGTTCTTTCGGTAAAGTCACGTAGAAGGGAAACAATAAAATAATAAAAATATAAAACAATAAAATTCTCACGACGTTTCGACTGCAACACAAGCAATCATCATCACCTGATGATGATCATCATCACCTGATGATTGCTTGTGTTGCAGTCGAAACGTCGTGAGAATTGTATTGTTTTATATTTTTATTATTTTATTGTTTCACTTCTATGCGACTTTACCGAAAGAACCAAGAATACAAACTATATTTTTTTATTTTACCAGTTTGAGGCCCCACTGAGCTATGGAGCTATTTTTCAGAAGCAACCTGGCTATCACAAATGTTATCTTCAACGAAGTGGCTTATCCCGTGGAATTTTATAGAGGCCAAATACTCTAAACGCGTGATGTTTATTCTAAATGTAGTGAGAGAGACATGCAACCTCAAAATATACAGCAGGCGACAGGGTCCGGATTGAATCCATGGCCTCCTGCGTACCAGGCGAGGTAGTTAACATATTGCCACTGTGGTGCCCTGTGGTCACGTGAGGCCTACCACTTCTGAATGGCTTGTGATGCATATTTGAACATTACTGCAAGCGTCTTAGCCTCATTCATTAGTCAGGTATTCGAAGGGAATATTGTCATTTGGTAACGCTATTTCAAATATCGCTCATTAAACGTTCAATTTTAATGCAATGCAATTGAGGGACTTTGTGGAGTCTTGTCGTGGTCTGGAGCTGTGGTTGTTGTGTGGCTACCTTGCCCAAGCTTGCATTTGTTGACAAATTGGCAGGAATGTATGTACATTGTATTTTTAGCAATTTGCTTACATTTTCTCCATCTTGCCTCTCATCGGTTTTGGAAATAGCTCGCTGACCCTCCCCTACTGGACATATGTGAAAAAGATCTTCATAGCTCATCGGATTCCTCCAGGATATAAAAAAGATTCTGATTCTGATTAATCAGTGGCGCTGCGAACAACCTATTCCCTCTATTGCTGCGGGAATCTGCATCCACACATGATCAAGCACCCCTGTCTAATGCAATAGACATGGTTCCTTTGTCATAGGCATGTAATTCTGCAAATGTGCAGAAATGTCTACCGTATGCGACTTACTCCAGACAAGGTTAGACAATTAAACGTGACCTGTTGTGACACGTCTAATGTGTATTGTGTGGTCGTTAGCACAGAAAGATGCATCTGGTAATGTCCTAATGGACCAAAAATAGTAAAAAGGAGGCTGGGTCTGTGTTGTTCAGAGTGACCACCATATACAGACTCCTGTACGTACAAACGAGTTCGGTTCCATAGGTCTGTTCGTAAGTCGATTTGTTCGTGAGTCCAACTTTACTCCCGTCGATTTCAAACACGTTTTACGACTTGTACACTAAAAACGGGGAATGGCTTTAACAGTTGCCTCTGGTTCTTCACGTTCTGCAGATGTAGATGCCACCATCACCACCTATTGTGCGGTGGTTGAACTTGCGACTCTCGGTCCGAACAGGAAACTGGACATACGGACAGGTTTGTTCATATCTCTGAAAGTTCGTAAGTCGAATGTTCGTAAGTAGAGGAGTCCCTGTGTAGTGGCATAGAATGGTAATGTAACAGCATAGCGCCTGCTGCTGGCAGGGAAAGGGATCTGAGGCTTACGGCCCTGACGTCAGCAGGCCAGGTTATACACAAGAGGGGGATCTAGGGAAAGGTCACAGAAGGGGCACTGAATTCATAATTATACAATAATTCAGTAACACTGTACAAGTGTACAGCACGTCAGATCATTACATGGCCTAACCCTGGTTGGAAACACCGTGGGAGTGAAGAAGAAGATGGATTAATAATCATTATTTACATTTGTAAGGTGCATTTTATCCGTATGCCACCAGACTTAACTTGGAGTGTCTAAATTCTCTTTGCCCACCAGAACGAATAGACCTCATCTTTCCCACCTCTGCAGACTTGGTATTAAAGTAGATACATGCTAATGTTTACAAAGTAACGGGCTCTTGACCAATTTCATTTCCACATAAATCAATCATTTGGAAATAGGCCCCACTATTCCCCACCGACTACAGCACTCTAATCTTGCCTCCTCGTTTTGCCTCTTCCACCTGCCTCAAGCTCGTCAGCACCGCCTTTCGTGCAGCCATGCGGGTGTGAGGTCATCATCACGAGAGGCCGTGCACTTCATCGTTCGCACGCGGCAGAGGAACCACTGAAGTCAAACGTTTAAATACGTGCGGTTTAGTGGGGTCATTTCCGAGCGAACTCGGTTTTAGAAGTGTTTATCGTTGAATGTGGAAGGGTTTGGGTTAGTTTTCGGGTTACCACCTTTTCCACTATGGAGATCAAACCCAGACCTATGTTTCAGTCTGTCTAGGTCTGTCAACAACCATGCAGTAGTAAAGTTCAGCACAGTACCGGTACCAGATCTCGGTACAAATTAATTCATGCCACCCAAACACAGATGCCAATTCACAGACTGTCTCGGCTGGACCGGGACAGGAGGTAACCCAAGGGTAGTGGGAGGATAACCGCTTTGTGAGCTATTTGTAAGTAATGCGTTTAGAGTATTTGGCTACTATAAATTTCCACGTGATAAGCCACTTCGTTAAGCTATAATTTGTGGCCAGGTCGCTTCTGAAAAAGAGCTATATAGCTCTCAATGGGCCTTACCTGGTAAACAAAAAATAGTTTACTTTAATGGTATACATACTTGAATTTTATTGCGGATGTTTTAAAACATGTCTTGTCTAACTGTCCACTTTGTTTGAATTTCAGTGGGAGAAGATGCTTCTCACACAGACGTTAAAGCAGGTACCAGAGTCCACCTGAAGCTACTGCAGTGTGCGCCTCATATAGGATTCCATCCATTACTGTTGGTGTGATGGTTTGGATTTTCAAGTTGAAATCTCCTAGTTCATTTTATTTTTACCCAAGCGACAACTCAATTGTCAACGGTAGTCCTGTTTGGAAGAGGCATCCATGTCTCTTGAGTTCCACATCTTGGAGAGGATGTGATTAGTCAGCATCGATGCCATTTTAGTTGGTGTCACGCATAATGCGTGCATTCTTAAATTACTGACGCTGACTGAAGACTGAAGATGCAAGTGTGCCATCTGACAATGATAGTTATGAAGCCATTTTTTGTCATTGCCAATCTTCCTTTGTGCTCTGTCAGATTCTGGGATAACACGGCCTTGGTGAAGTCCCCTGGACTTGTGTAATTTCTGTATCAATTTTTTTTGTTTCATTTTGAAATCTCTGCTCCACTTCCTTCAATTGCATCCATCTGCACCTCCGATTAGCACGGCTGGCTGACGTACGGCGCGAAAGAGGTTCAACGCACATACCTACAAGGAGTGTAAATTTATACGGTGCCAGAAACTCTGCACGAGTTCGTGCCGCGTTCTCCCGATGTTGCCGTCGATGTTTGTCCAGCGACAAGCCATTCGTTGCCACGCGCGAACCTGTCTCACCTCCACAATCACAGGGCCGAGTGCGTGACGTGTCTGGCAAGCCGTGTGATGTGTCTGCGGATGATAATCTTCAGCAGAGGCCTGTGCCTTCTCCCACAGACGCCGCGCAACTGACGCCGTTCCCAGCGCCGCCGACCTCTGCTTCCCCGGCCACGGCCACGGGGAGTTCCTCTCCTTTGCTGGACACCCCGTGTGCTGGACCTGCTGCTCCACCACACTTGCCTGCCCACTACACAGGCACAAAGAGGTACGGGCAGAACTAATGCATAAACGCTTTCAACATAAGTTGGAGAGAGCTGAGCCTTTCTAGGAATTCGGCAATGCTTTCCCACCTGTGACTGCTCCCGATATATGACTCGAGAGCATGTAGGTTTTGCTTGCAGGCCACACACACACACACATGAATGATGTGTTTGGTATTATCTCATGGAAAATAATAAGTTGCACAAGGACCAGGGTCATGCCCCATTCATTCTGAACGATTAAACCAAACTGACCCACGTTCACACACGAGAGCAGAGAGGTTGGCTGCAGGGTGATGCGCGCAAAGAACGCGTCACTGTGAAAGTGTTAGAAGGTTCCCCTTCGTACCTTCTTACTCTCCCTCCCACCCCCTCCTTCCGGTCAGGTGATTTTGAAGTGTCGTCGTCACGCGAGGACGTGGACCGAGACAGCGCGTGGAACCAGTGGCTGCGCTCCAAGATCCCGGGGCTCTTCCTGCTGGCCCTGCACACATTTACCGTGAGTTGGCGCAGATGTGGCCTCGCGACTGGGGCTGCCACCTGTCTGTGTTTGACCCCCGGACAGTGTTCGGGTGGCAGCAGGAATTGATTTGTGTCGAGATCTGGTACCCCGGGTATGACTATGGTTGAATTTTATCACCGTGAACGGCACAGTTTTAACAGTAGACCTGGGCTCGCTGAGAAATGTGCCTGGGTTTGCTCTGTCGTGGAAATGGTGGCAACTGTACTTGGGGCATCGGCACGTGTATTCGCGCTCCTGCTCCATTTACACCTAGAGTCACGTGCTCGTCTCGTGTGGGGAGTGGTGGTGTAGCTGTTAGGGGGCATCCATTTAGTATGTATGCATGGAGGGGGGAGGAGGGGTTAACCCAAATGCGTACGCTTGCGTATGGGGGTCTACTGACAATGTGTAAGCCGACTGCAACGGCATGAATCTGCCCATCGCAGTGACATGGGGAAGTAATTGCTTCCGACAAAGGCGTTCTATGACCTTTTAAATCGTACTCAGGTTTGAGAACGGGGACAGTTTGCATTAATGATCCTGAATCATTACAATTCCTTGACTCTCCGGCAGTGGTGAATCGTTCCAACCACCAGTAGGAATCGTGTATATGTGTGTACGTGTATGCACAGCTGTACCCATTGGCTTCTGTTGTGGTCATGTACGTTTATTTTTTATTTCGTGGAATATCACTTGCTGTATTCCACGCGGTGAGTTCTTTGTGTAGATAGGAATCATGTTATGTAGAGAATATAAATCTTATTCAGTACCTCTATATGTCTCCCACAGACGAGCGGGGAGACAGCAGCCAGGCGGTGAGCCGGCACTCCCAACAATCGCCCAAGATCTGCGGTTCTCTTTGCATTCCGATATTTGCAGCCACTTACTGAGTGTTTACATGTGGGGGGAAACCAGTACACTCGCAGAAAACGAACGAATGTGAGCAAGGGGGCAACGTTCTATCCCGTGCAGATGGAAAGGATTCCACAGTTGTGTTCCACTGCCTCCTGGCAAGCCAGGGTATGACTCATCCTCGATGCCCACCGGAAGGGAGATTGCACACTTGCAATTGAATTCTCTGAGATTATTTATATCATGGGGTAGGCAGTGACAAAGCCCCTGACTCACTTAACACGAACATGCGGTCCAGTGCATTGTACGTGCAAGGATACTCGCTTTCCAAAATGTATTAATGTGTGTTGTGCTTGAATCTTGACTTAAAGCTTTCGTGACTGCAGGAATTAATATTCTTTGGGTCTTTCGATAAAGTCACGTAGATAGAACAATAAAATAATAAAAATAAAGTGAATACAAAATAATAATAATAATAAAAATATCACGACGTTTCGATCGCAACACAAGCAATCTTCATCATTTTTCGCCTGATGACGATTGCTTGTGTTGCGATCGAAACGTCGTGATATATTTTACTTTTGTATTCACTTTATTTTTATTTATTGTTCTATCTACGTGACTTTACGGAAAGACCCAAAGAATATGTGTTGAACTTTTTTCGCAGTGTACGTAGCCAACCGTGCTAATCTGTGGTACATTAACACCTTGCCACAAATGCCCTGTTGCTCATAAGCCCAGCGACTCAAATGAATCAGGCGCAAGGTTTGCGTGATTAATGCTTACATAGTGGGGTCTATAATGAACAATATGGCTGAAGCTCGAGTTCTGTTCATTTAAAACCAAACGTGTTTCTTACCAACCATACCTGGTGTTTGCACACAGATACAGATTATGGGCGATGCGTTCTACACCATTCGGAATGCGCTGTTGCAATGTGCAGCCACAGCTGCTGCAAAAATATTTGTCTCGGTTTGATCCACTGAACAATATCCACTGACCACACCGCACGCACAACAATGATATAACTATGAACAAAAATATAAATAAATTAGGATGGTTTATTAAATATATTGCACGTAAGAAAATACAGCAATAGACGTAAAAATACATGGCAGTTTAACACGTAGGCTTTCGCGACAAATATCCATAATACAGGTTTTACGGGTTGGATCGCGTAAATATATGTGTCATTATGAGACCTTTGCCAGTAGCAAGATATAGTAATAGGTTTTTACCCTTTTATCTGGCACCAAAACTGACACCTTTATACAAGGGATCATGTTTGCAATAACCACAACACAAGCAGTCAAAATGCAAACAAAAAGAGACAATTCTGATAATAATATACACTGTCCTTGAAGCTGATTGGTCCACACCCGAGATGGCTTTTCTTAGAGCCTAGTCTCCACTGGTGTTGGACCAGATGACGCCAAAAGGCATACAACTCAAAAACAGCGCACTATCAGAGTATTGAGAGCTCGGGGTAAGAATTTACATTATGAGACCTCCTTTGCCAGTAGCAAGATATAGTAATAGGTTTTTACCCTTTTATCTGGCACCAAAACTGACACCTTTATACAAGGGATCATGTTTGTATAAAGGTGTTAGTTATGGTGCCAGATAAAAGGGTAAAAACCTATTACAATTTAAATGTGTCGTTAAACCCGCCACCACCCGACAGCCAACTAGTAAGGGTTGTCACGTAAACAGAACATGCCAATTCATCACTAGTACAGCACACCGGTGTGTGGTGTAGCCATTTCTGTGAGCAGTCACAAGCTAATCACTCAGCTATTTCAATGCTAAATTCTATGCTAATTCCTTTGTCAAGGGGTGCCTCTGTGGATGTGTATACTTTAACTTAGCTATTTCAATGCTAAATTCTATGCTAATTCCTTTGTCAAGGGGTGCCTTTGCGGATGTGTATGCTTTAACATAGCCATTTCTGTGACCAGTGACAAGCTAATCACTCAGCCATTTCAATGCTAAATTATATGCTAATTCCTTTGTCAAGGCACTCTGTTTCTTCTCACACAGCTTAAAGGTCGTGATCTGAGCGTGGCTTTTTTCACTCCAGTGCTGTGCTCCAGACAGTCTCGTCCCTTCACCTGATGAAGGCCGCTTGTGTTGTGGCCGAAACGTCGTGAGAATATTATTGTGTTATTTTATTTTATCAATTTATTATTTTATTCTCATTCTACGTGACTTTACCAAAAGAACCAAGAATATGTTGAACTTCTTTTATACCATACGTAGCCAACCGTGTTAATCGGAGGTATTTGTTGCTGGCCATTTGGCATTTTAGGCCTTTGGGCCTTTGTGCCTGTGGTCAGCAACCGTGATTGATAAAACGTCCCATATGCATAGTGATGCTATGGCATCCACTGCATGGTGATAAATAAATTATGTATTAGCGCGTGCGTGTGCTCAACGGTGGATGTCTTGTGTTCCAGAGGAAAAGCCCTTCCCGTGCAGCGACTGATCGTACGGAGCGACGCAGAAGTCGAAGCTCAAGAGACACGTCCTGAGCGTTCACCACGTGCCCTTCGATAGCGCGCTGGACTCGGACTGCGCCAAGAAGAGAAGGCGGCTGGCTGGGTGCCGAGACCACGGCTCAACTCTGGATTTGGAGCGCGCACGATGCTCACGGAGAACTCCCTGATGATTTATTTCATCTTGAAGATGAATCCTTGCAGTCACGAAAGCTTTTAATTGAGAGGTGGCCATGTTAGTGAGACCGCAGCCCATTAATGCAGAGGCACCTAACAGGGCAATGCAACTCAGAGAGTCGGAGACAACAGCCAAACGGCAGGAACGAATGGGAGCGCCACAGCAAGTTACGACTTTGCTTGGTTAATAACGTCCTTCCAATGATTGCTCAGCTTATACCCATCTTCTCGGTTGAAATTGTCTCCGTGTTTATTTTTCTGGATGGCTTCATGGACAAATCTTTTATGATAGCCCAAAGGTTTGCAGAGTACCTTGGCCTCGGAAAAAATAATATCGTGCGAGCCCACTGCGTTATAACAATGATCATCCACGGCAGAGGTATTGGTTCTGCCATGTTTCAAATCTGCCTTGTGTTCGCGAACACGGTCTGAGACATGTCGTTTCGTTTCCCCAATATAACTGCTGCTGCAGACACAGCTTAGTTTGTAGACGCCTGGGTATTGCATGTCAGGAATGACATCCTTCACAGGTGGGATAAAATCATGGATTTTGTGTTCTGTATTGAATCGGACCTGGATCTTGTGTTTGTTTAAGATTTTGGAAATATTTTTGGTAACACCTGCTATGTATGGCAAGGTGATGGTTTTGATTGGGCCCTCAGATGGTTGTCTCTCCATAGCTGGAGATACAGCTTTGCGGATTGTGCGGTCTGAGTATCCATTCATCTTGAGGGCTTGGTGTATGTGTAGAGGCATTAATCGGCACTGCCCATCCTGTTAGCGAGTAGCTCCCCCTTCTCTTCAACAGGGGGTGGAAGCGCTATCACGCCACTGTTAATGACTATGGCCCAAGCGGCCAACGACAATCCCTGGGAAGTGGATCCTGAGACACATTCCCCGGACCTCGGGAGGGGGGACTGGGGGATGATGTCACCTTCCAGAAAGTTTTGGAAGGGAGGCGTGGCTAGGGCGGAGCAAGCCACGAACCAGTATATAAGCCGGACCTCTCAAGGGTCCGGCTCAGGCATCTCCAAGCCGAAGACTGTAGACCTGGGCTGAAGTTAGGACCCTGGACCCCAAGCTCCGTCGTCCTTCCAAGGGTTGGAGCTCAGTGAGGCCAGTGGTCAGGACCCGAAGACCCTGGCACGGTCGGGTCAGCATAGCCTCCCCTAGGGCCCCCAGCCGGAGGACGGGGAATTAACGGGTTCCCAGTGTTAGGGCCCGTGTAGTCCGGAGGCCATACCTCCCCAGGTATCGGGTGAAGGGGCCGCTACCCCTTTGTGTTAGGGACCCTGTAAAATAATGTTAATAAATATCGTGTTGCCTCACAAGAAGTTCTCCGCCGATGATTTACCCACAACATATGTGCTCCAGTTCACTGGCTAGGTGGCGCTGGTCGGAGATGCAGTGGATTATTTTTTCCGCCTGAGGACGACCGCTTGTGTTGCGATCGAAACGTAATATATTATTTTTTATTTTATTTTTCTACCTACGTGACTTTACCGAAAGAACAAAAGGGTATGGATTTCTGCAGTCACGAAAGCTTCAAATCACCACCAAAATAAGATGTTGTATATGAACAACAATTACTAATTATCTCTATTTTCCCAATGTTACCCACCAGAGATCCTTTCTGTATATACACAACAGCAAGCTAATTATAGCACCATACGTTCAGTCCCTATTCATGACACACTTGACTCCCAATCCCCATGTAAGATTGCAATATAATTTCTGCATGAGGGCCTGTCAAAAAGTGTTGAGAATGGACACTTTTTTCAAAAAAACTACGTAAAATAGTCTTAATTAAAAGTCCAGTATAGTACTATTCGTGGCACTCATAAGTGGACTTCATTATTGCTTATGCTAATTATTACAATATTAACTATTTACCCAGGAAAGCCTCATTGAGTCTAAAGACTGATTTTTTTCAGAAGTTTCCCATTGCATTGAGATATTTGGCAATTACATTAATGAGCGTTTGGCTCTGTGTGAGTAGAACCCAGAGAGACCCCCACCTTGCACATGGGGAAACAGCACAACTCTGCACAGATTCTACCCACACTCGATAAATAATTCAAACCGATCTTGATTTGAAGCTTTTGTGACTGCAGGAATCCATACTCTTTGGTTCTTTCGGTAAAGTCACTTTGGTAGAAATAAAACAAAATAAATCACGACGTTTCGATAGCAACACAAGCCATCGTCTTCAGGTGAAAATCGCGACAGCCGCGATGTCTGCTGCGAGCAGCACGATGTCTGCTGCCTTGTGAAGAGAAGCTGCTACCAGCAAGTCCCACATCCACAATTGGAATTTTTATTTACAGGCAGTCCTCGACTTACGAACGCCCAAATTACAAACAGTCGCACTTCAGAACCAACTGCCATGAAATAATAATTATTTTATATGGGGTCGTCCATAAATGACGTCACGCGATTTTGGACGATTTTTGACCCCCCCCCCCCTCGTCACACGGCGTCACAAAAAGTCAGACCCCCCCCTCAAATATGACGTCACAAAGCTCTGCCCCCCCCCCAAACCATATTTACATTTTGAAAATTAAACATGCTTCAAATCGCTGTAAACTATTGTCATTGTAGCGCGTATTTAATGTGGTGCTGCACTCAGTTGTTGTCGGAGAAAACATTAAAAAGTCTATTTAACTAAATAGAACGTGTTGTCTATATTTATTTAAAGTTGCGCATTTGATGTGACGTCACATTTCTCAAACCCACCCCCCCTGTCACAAATGTCTGACCCCCCCTCCCCAGGTGCGTGACGTCATTTATGGACGGCCCCCATCGCCTTAAAACGCGAACTCGCGCTTGCAAACTGAAACCGCGGAACTTTTTTTGTTCAGCAGCGCGATCCTCCGCGAGATGTAATGAGTCGGCCTCGCGCTGTGAGTGAGTGTGAGTGAGACAGCATCGTCCCCCACTCCTCCTGATGTCGAGGGTAAATGGGCGAGGTTTAGGCCTGTGACTCATGCAGCTGCAATGGCTGCTTTGTGTACGCGGTCCAGACCTCCCCAGAGACCCTGGCTGACAGAGGAGGTGTTCAGGATGGTTGAGAAAAAGCGACAGGCCCACTCTAATCGTCTACAGCATTCCACGTCAGAGAATGAGGAGGCTTACCGCAGCCTTCGCTCGGAGGTTCGGAGAGCCGTGAGGCGCTGCAAGGATGGGTGGTGGTCGCGGGTTGCTGAGGAGATGGAGTCTGCCTCAGTGGCCCGCGATCACAAATCCCTATTTAACTCCATTAAAAAAGTAACCTACAGCGCCACACCTATTACCATTGTAGGGGTAATCGTCACTCACCACTCTGTGGGCTGGTAGCTTCCCCTTATCGTCAATAGGGGGCGGAAGCGCTATCACGCCAGGGCTAATGTCCATGGCCCAAAAAGGGGCCAAGACAATAAATATCGTTTTGCCTCATCAGAAGTTTATTCGTCAATTTATACCCACTACACCATCATTAGGGGAACGAAGGGTGATCCAATCTCCGACCCCCAGCGACAGGTTTGCAGATTTGCTGAGCATTTCTGTGAGGTCCTGGGGGAGGGGGAATCGCTCAGCCTGGAAAACATCATGCGGTGCCTCAAATATTGGAGGAGGAAGTCACCCTCTGTGAGTGGCTGGCTGAGGTGCCATCCGTTGAGGAAGTACTGAGGGCGATCCAGAGTCCGGGAACAGGAAAGGCACCGAGCAGAGATGATCTCCAAAGCGAAATGCTGAGGGAGGGTGGCGTTTGTGCGTAGACTGCCCTACATGACATCATAACAACAGTCTGGGCCACTGGACGGGTTCTGCAGGATTGGAAGGATGCCCTGGTGGTCCCCCTTTTTAAGAAGGGGGACCGCACAGACTGTAACAACTACAGGGCATCTCACTCCTCAGTGTGCCGGGAAAGGTCCTGGCAAGGATTATTCAACATCGCCTTGCTAGGTACGCTAAGGAGAGGCTTGCGGAGCCCCAATGCGGTTTCAAGAAAGGGCGGTCCTGCAAAAATGTCATATTTTCTGTCCGTCTGCTACAGCAGAGGTGGAGGGAATTCCAACTAGACCTACATCTCTGCTTTATTGACCTGGTTAAGGCCTATGATACCATCAGTAGGCCTGGGCTCTGGGTTGTTCTTCGTGCTTTCAGAGTCCCTGACCCTCTGCTCACACTCATTAAGGACCTTCATGATGGTGAGGAGACCCGAGTAAAACTACATAGCCGGGAGTCAGAGCCATTCCCTGCGACAGGGATGTCCTCTGGCTCCAACATTATTTAACATTTATTTCGACCACATAGTTCGTGAAGCCTTCAGTAGCTGTACCAGAGGAATTTACGTCTGGTACAGATACAATGGGAGGCTGATCGATGCCCAGGGGCGGTCAAGGGATGTCTCCCTATTGGTCAACCACATTATGTTTGCCGACGACCTGGTAATTGCTGCTCATTCAGAGGAGGAGTTGGAGGCGCTGCTGCTGAAACTGGAGTGTGCCACTAAGAGGTGGGGCCTTACCATCAGCCCCACCAAAACGAAGCACCTGCCTGGGTATTTTGTGCCATCGGGCACTCTACCCCCACAACTCCCAATCGGTGATGGGGCAGTTGGGGAGAGTGGAGAGTTTTCCATACCTGGGCAGTGTGCTCATGATCGGCTCCGGTTTAACAGCAGAGGTCTCACTCCGAATTAGTCGAGCGGCATTATCTTTTCATCGGTTGTGTAACGTTGTGTGGAAGCTACCTGGTCTGTCGCTCCGCATGAAGCTTCGGTTCTTCTCGGCCACAGTCATTCCCTCCCTTCTCTACGCTTGCAAAACGTGGACCCCCCTAATGCAGCATCTTCACTGGTTAGAAACATTTAGGCTGGCCTGCCTACGATCAATCCTGGGTTTAACCAGGCTGGATTGTGTGAGGAGCTCACAAATCCTCAAAAGATCTGGACAAAGTCCCATCGGTGAGCTCCTCCAGCAGGCAAGGCTGCGTTGGCTGGGCCATGTAGCCCGCATGCCCAATCACTGCATGCCCAAACAGCTTTTGTTCGGCCGGATCGAGGGAGCTAAACGGGCGTGGCACGGACTAGAGAAGAGATGGAGTGATGTGGTACAGGAGGATGTGGAGCTGAGTGGACTTGCCAATGACTGGTACCAGCGGTGTCAAGATCGGCCTCTGTGGAGGAGGCTCGTGAAGGACTCTACTGGGCAGTTGGAGGCAGTCGCCCTCCAACAAAAACGGAGGGCGGAGGAGCGACGCTCAGATAATCGAGCGGAGCGTCGGGTGGCTAAAGCTCAGCAAGTTGGCACAGTAGGGGGCACAGGTGGTGCATCAGCCAGTAATCTCAGTCATCTCAGTCAGTCGACCAGTGGCACCTGGGTCTGCCCCGTAACCTCCTGCCAGCCGGCGATCGACACTTCACGTAGCCTCAAGGTGCACATAGCCTGGCACAAGTGTCGTGGTGACGTCACCGCCACTTAGTGGCGAATGGTGGTTGTTGTTTTGAGACAGTAAGAGAGTGTGAGGTCGACTCAGCCTCAGATGAGTACCTGGTGCGGTGTGTCGTAAACATCGTTACTGGGGGAGACAAAGGCCGCCGTGGAGGAGAATCCTAAAATAATAAAAGCTTTTATTATAATAAAAGCTTTGATTATAATATTATGATATTATAATAAAAGCTATACTAAAAGCTTTTTAAATAAAAAAAAATAATGAAAGCTTTAATTATTAAAATTTTATTATTTATTTTTTTCAATTGGCAGAATCTACACGCCATATTCGTGGTTCTTCAGGTAACGTCACGTAGATTTGAAAATAAAAATAATTAAATTTAATTTAAAAATATAAATTATAATATTTAAACTAATAAAAGCTTTTATTATTTTCAATTTATTATTTTCAATTTATTATTTTAATTTTATTAACAGGTCCCTGCAGGGTGGGCTGGTAGGACAAGTCTCTGCGCTGTCTATTGCTGATTTTACACCCAACAGCACGAGATTTAACTTCGTTAAAGTATTGAAAGGGGACGGACGGACGGACACATTAATCTATTGCAGGCTGGTACACTCAGTTTACAACTTCGTTCCTACCAGTATTTCACTTCGTTAAAGTATTGAAAGGGGACGGACGGACGGACACATTAATCTATTGCAGGCTGGTACACTCAGTTTACAACTTCGTTCCTACCAGTATTATGACTTTACCGAAGGAAGCAATAATCTGGCGTGTAGATGCTGCCATCTGCTGGCCACCATTGTTGGGTGTAGATTGTGACTTAAAACTTTCGTGACTTCAGGAATTCATATTCTTGGTTCTTTCGGTAAAGTCACGTCCATAGAAAATAAAAAAAAAATCAAATCAAATAAACATGTGACATTTTAAATAATAAAAGCAAAAAACCCACATTCATATTCTTGGTTCTTTCGGTAAAGTCACGGAGATTAAAAAAAAATCCAATTTTAAATTATCAGTTGAATAAAAGCTTTTAATATTATTTCAGCTTTTATTATATTCAATTTATCATTTTAAATTTTTAATTGCCAGAATCTACACGCCACGTTGGTTGCCGGCAGGTGGCAACATCTACACACCGAATTCTTGTTTTTTTCGTTAAAGTCACGTAGATTTTAAAATAAAAATAATATAACTTAATTTAAAAATACAAATAATAAATTGAAAATAATAAAAGCTTTCATAATTTTCATTTTTAAAATTGTATTATTATTTTCTATCTACGTGACTTTACCGAAAGAACCAAGAATCTGGCGTGTAGAAGCTGCCATCTGGTGGCCACCAACGTTGGCAGGTGGCAGCATCTACACGCCAGATTCTTGGTTCTTTGGGTAAAATATAAATAATAAAGAAAAGTTTAAAAAAATCATGATTTAGTATTTTTTCATTTAATTCTATTATTTTCATTTTCAAATCTACGTTACTTTACCGAAAGAACCAAGAATATGGCGTGTAGATTCTGCCAATTAAAAAAAAATTGCAAATTAAAATAATAAATTGAAATAATAAAAGCTTTCATTATTTTCCATTTATCTTTTGTATTTTTTTATTTAATTTTATTATTTTTATTTTCAACCTACATGGCTTTACCGAAAAAAACTAGAATATGAATCTGGATTTTGATTACTATTTTCAATCTATTTTAATTTTTAAATTGGCAGCATCTACACGCCATATTCTTGGTTCTATCGGTAAAGTCACGTCGATAGAAAATAAAAAAAATAATCAAATAAAATCAAATAAAAAGTGTGAAATGGAAAATAATAAAAGCAAAAAAAACCCACATTCATATTCTTGGTTCTTTCGGTAAAGTCACAGAGATAAAAAAAATGAAACAAAATTTTGATTTTAAAAGAATAAATTGAAAATAATAATAAAAGCTTTTATTATTTTCCATTTTTTTGTATTTTTAAATTGGCAGAATCTACACGCTATAATCTTAGTTCTTTGGGTAAAGTCACGTAGATACAAAATATAAATAATAAAAGAAAAGTAAAATTTTTAATATTTTAAAAAATATTTATTTTATTTTATTGTTTCCTTTCTACGTGACTTTACTCAAAGAACCAATAATATGAATCCCTGCAGTCACGAAAGCTTTAAATCAAAATATAATAATAACAATTCATGATTTTCATTTAATTATTTTCTTTTTATTGTCAAATCTACGTGACTTTACCGAAAGAACCAAGCATATGGCGTGTAGATTATGCCAATTTAAAAAATTACAAATAAAAGTAATTTTATTATTTACGATTGATTTTTTCTTTAATTTATTTCATTATTTTTAAATCTACGTGACTTTACCGAAAGAAGCAAGAATATGAATCTGGATTTTTGCTTATTAATTTCAATTTTTTATTTAAATTTTTCAATTTGCAGAATCTACACGCCACGTTGGTGGCCAGCAGATGGCAGCATCTACACGCCATAATCTTTGTTCATCTTCTTTGGTTCTTTCAGTAAAGTCACGTAGCATGAGAATAAAATAATACATTTAAAAAATAAAATAATACAATAAAATTCTCACAACGTTTCGGCCACAACACAAGCGGCCTTCATCAGGTGAAGGGACGAGACTGTCTGGAGGACAGCGCTGGAGCAAACAAAGCCAAGCTCAATTCGAGACCTTTAAGCTGTGTGAGAAGAACAAAGCGCCTTGACAAAGGAATTAGCATTGAATTTAGCATTGAAATGGCTGAGTGATTAGCTTGTGACTGGTCACAGATATGGCTATGTTAAAGTCAAAGCATACACATCCACAGAGGCACCCCTTTACAAAGGAATTAGCATAGAATTTAGCATTGAAATAGCTGAGTGATTAGCTTGTGACTGGTCACAGAAATGGCTATGTTAAAGTCAAAGCATACACATTCACAGAGGCACCTAGTAAAAATCAAACCGGAAAATTTAGCATTGAAATAACTGAGTGATTAGCTTGTGACTGGTCACAGAAATGGCTATGTTAAAGTCAAAGCATACACATTCACAGAGGCACCTAGTAAAAATCAAACAGGAAAATTTAGCATTGAAATAACTGAGTGATTAGCTTGTGACTGGTCACAGAAATGGCTATGTTAAAGTCAAAGCCTACACATCTGAGCTATTAATAGTAACTGGGTCAGTGTCTACTTCAAATATTGTTCAGGCTCAGGAGACTTCCAAAGTTATTCGTGATGTTATACATTTGGTTCGTTTTGAGCATAATCGCGACCTTATATAATTATTACGTGATATACACGCTGAATATACGCACACAAACATCGTGTACACGTGTGTCGTGTCCTCTATTGTCCACATAGACGGCTTGTGCTGACGAGAGAACGATCTTAACGTACAATGTCGTGACATGTATCAGCCCTTTGTCGATCCAGCGTTTTGATAGAGGCCTCCCCCACACCATGTCGTTCGTGGGAGTTGTTTAACCATACTTCACCATGCCGGTCAATGCGGGTTTGGTGAAGTGAGGAGGCCCAGAAACTTGTATATGCAGATACGAGTTTGCCTGTGCTTGCATCTGCAGAATTACATTCTCACACATCTTCAAGTGTAGTTTAATACTTCTAAAAATGCATTTATTCTTGAGGATTCCATAAAGTACTGTGGTAAAAAGAAAACAACTTGATTTGAATAAATTTCGATTTACAGCTTTCGTGACTGCAGGGATTCATCTTCTTGGTTCTTTCGGTAAAGTCACGTAGAAGGGAAATAATAAAATAATAAAATAAAACATAATAAAATTCTCACGACGTGTCGGCCACAACACAAGCAGCCGTCCTCAGGTGAAGAAACAGAACTGTCGGAAAGACAGTGCTCCAATGAACACTGCTAAGCTTGGCAGCATATTTTAAGCTGGGTGGGAGGAGCAGAGCGCCTTGCCAAAAGAGTTTACATATCAACAGAAGAATTTAACATTGAAGTAGCTGTGTTAATGTGATAGATTAGCAGGATGGTAAAGTCATAAATTAGCATGTAACTGGGATATTAGCATGATGTTAATGTGAGGAATTAGCATGTAACTTGTCACGGAAGTAGCTATGTTAAAGTCAGAGTTTATATATCAACAGAGGCATTTAGTATATTGACGCTAAAGAACTGCAACTACCCAACTATCATACAATAAACCGATGTGAAAGAACTAAATATAAACTACATCAATATAATCAATGTACTCAATATATTCTCCACTAAGCTGAGCTACTAACAATAAGTTATTATACATTACACTTCTATGTCGCAAAAATTATTATAATATGCCTCCAAATAATATTTGTATTATAAACTGCCATAGACAGACACCAACATTGAATTATACACTGCGTTACTATACACTACCTTAGATTATAATAATATTAGACTTGTAATATTACACTATGTATTATTTTACCAACCCTACTATACCACACTGCTGTATATTGACTATACAATTACGATACTATATAATACCAAATAAATAATATTAAACATTACACTGAGTACTTTGTTGAACAGGGAATGCTTTGAGCTTGTGGGTTGAATCCATCTGTGTGGAGTTGTGTTATTTCTCCATATGCAAGGTGGGGTCTCTCTGGGATCCACTCACACAAACATCTCAATGCAATGGGACCTTTCTGAAAATGCAGTACTTAGACTCAATGAAGCTTTCCTGGGTAACTAGTTGACATTGTAATATTAGCATGAGAGATAATGACGTTCACTTATAAGTGCCATTAATAGTACTATACTGTACTTTTAATGAAGACTATTTTACGTAGTTTTTTGTAAAAAAGTGTCCATTCTCAAAACTTTTTGAGGTGTCCGTCTGAAGTTCGTCACGCGGACGTCTCGAACGGCTGACTCCCCTCCTGCGTGGACCGCGATGATTTTTGAAGAAGACTGTCTTGCTACCTGAATCCCCCTCCCTTTATCCCACCTACAACAAAGGAATTTCGCCGTTTTGCTCTCTTGGCCTCCCGTCCAATCAGGGGCTCGGATTTTCCCGCCCTTTCGATACCGGGATCCCAGCTCGGGTGATGTCGCCGCAGTGATCTCTCCGACGTCCGCTCTCTGTTCTCCCGCTACCAGTCCACTGACCCGTGCTTGTGCGTGTGTGGTTCCACTCGCGGTGGCACGATGGCCCTTGCCGTGACCATGCAACTTTAATATTAGGTCATGGCGCCGCAGTGCATGTCAGCTACAGGGGGAAGATCGCCCAATTTCCTGGCCGCAGGAAACCATGAAGTTCGATCCCATTAGGGACTTCTGGAAAAAAACCTATCGGCCGGGTGACCTCCCCTCCCGGCTCTACGTGGGGCGTGTGTGCTTTCATGCGGGGGGGGGGGGGGGGGGGTGGTGGCGAGGGTGCACCGCGTCGGCGTCGGAATCCCCCGGTGGCGGCTTCACGGTGGTGGGCACGGCCTCGGCAGAGCGGCTCTGCTGCGGCGGCCTCACGACTGTGCAGTGGGCAAAACGCGGACGTCTGAGAAGGCACCGGCCCCGGGAGAGTGGCGGGAAATCCGAGGCATCGGTGACGGCGTCGCGGCGGTGGGCACGGCTCCGCTGGAGCGGCTCCGCTGCGGCGGCACCACACCCTGCTGACTCAGACTGATTTGGGTGATAGTGGCTCGCAGACACGCCGGGAATAAATCGTTAGTGATCGATAACAGCCTCGTGTGGTTTCTACGAGTGTGGGGAAAGTGCATGGTAGTGTGTTTGCGCTCGCCGTAACGCGTGTGGTCGGCGCGCGGTGTCACGGTAGAAGAAACGCCGCGCCCGAAGGACTCGGCGAGTGAGCGCTTCGTCCTGTGACCCCGGACTCCCGCCCTGCTGCGTGCGGGCTAACACCAATCCCGAATATCCGCCCCTCCAGCCCTTTAAATAAACTCCAATACAACCCCCCAATCGGCTACGCATGTACGAGTGATGTCCCTGCCCTCTGACCCCCGACCCCCCCGTCCTGCGCGTGCGATTGGTGTGTCGCTCTAAAACCGACTCCAAATCCCCGCCCCGCAGCCCTTTAAACAATCTCCATTGCCCGCCCTCGGCGGCAACGCGTGTGCGAAGGACGTCATTCCCTCTGACCCCTGACCCCCCGTTCAGTTCGTGTGAGTGGTGCGTGGGGTTGTGTGAGCGGAGACGTCGCGTTTGAGTGGCTGAGAAGCGACGGATTGATTCCAGGCAGCCACGTGCCAGCCCCGAGCTATGCCCCACAAACAGGACCCGCGGACCCGAGGGGCTGCGGCGTGAGGGGAGGAGCCGGAGAGCGGCAGCCCTCTCACCGCGAGCGAGGAGTCGAGTAGCGGCTGCTCTCACTCGAGCGAGGAGTCCGGAGCCCGCAGCCCTCTCGAGATCAGCCCTCCCCCGGGGGGGGGAGCCGGGGGCCCGCGTCCCTCACAACTGACAACCTGTGTACCAACTGGCCGAGCGAGAGTTTGTGTGTATTTGAGCGTAATCGTGCCAGTGTTTAGCTGTACCAGGGAGTTTGATGCAGCAGAGTGTTTCGGTGTAGCAGGGTGTCCGGATTGTGCCGGCACACTATCCTTCTATCCGTAATGTCGTAGGGTGAGCTCCATTAAAAGTTTACTCGGACCCCAACCTGTCAAAGCGCCTAATCTCTGAACGTAGTTCTCAACATCGTCCCTCACCCATGCTACGTACCTTTGAGACGTCCTGCTTTAACAAATGTTGATGAACTGGAGGGCAAAGGTCTGGAGGACCCCACATGGAGTCTGGTTTCTCACACCCGAGCCTCCTGTGACATTTCTGGAGGCTTCTCTGGGATCTTTGTCCCATTTATTGAGTGCGGATTTGGCTTACTTCTGGCTTCATCCCAAGACGTCATCCAGTTGGGAAATACCCGAAGGTTGTGGGAGTCGCCCCGTGCTTCAGTTTATTTCCAACCCTCGCAATGGCCGGATGCTCACCAGCCGGAAGTCTTTTGCTGCATACACCACGACCGAGGTGTTGAGAGCAGCCATCTCGTGGCTGGTCGGCAATGGAAATGGTATTATCGATTAGGGGAGCGTGAGTCTGTGGCGTTGGTGGTGCTGCTGTCACGGAGGCGACACGAGTTTAGGAAATTCAGTTTTGTGGGTTTCCTGTAGGGAGCACTGAAAGATCCTCTATTCCTCTTTCTCCACCCTTTGTCTGTTGTCTCCATGTCCCCGTTCAACTCTTTCTACGCCGCTTTCCTTGAATGTGCAGCCGCCTTTACGGCCTCCCCTCTCCCCTTCTCTCCACCTCCAACCCATCTCCGTCGTAATCTCCTTCCCTTTGTTCAGGCTCTTCCCTTTCTTCCTCAGTCTATGGATGGGGTTATTGTTTATCGGGCTCTTATACAAAAATGGAGCTTATTTTAGCCTTTGAATTGGATTTTCTGTTTTCCTTCGGTAGTGTGTTGCGCACATAGGGAAGATCAAGCCACGCCACCGGTTCCCATTATCAAAATCTTTGTCAACTTGTCTCCCTCGGTAGGAATGCCTTTCCTTCTCCAGCAGGCAATTGTCTTCTCTCTCTCACCTCCGGTATTTCTTCCGATGCGCTATCTTAATCTCGCTTGCTGTGTGTATCGACTCTATCATTCAACAAGGGCAAATTTAAAAATTTGCTTTTTTTCCTGTGTCGAGTGGTGGCGGATTTTAACGACACGTTTCTATATGTACGCGATCTAACCCAAAAAACACCTCTATGGATAATATTGGACCCGAAAGCCTACGTGTTAAACCAAAATTTAAAATATATACAAAATAACAATAATTTCTAGATGTCCTCATTCACATCGTGATTCGTATGAAAAGACATGAGATGATTGAGACATGTTAAATCATAAACTATTTATTTATATATATATACAGAGAGTCTTCGACTGCAATGTCCTTGTCCACGTGCAAACAGAGTTAGGATAGCAGCCTCCTTTAAAAGTCAGAGCAGATTTATACACTGTAGAAGACAGTTGACGAATCCTCGCTGCTTGATTCCTCCTCGGATCCCTTCAGCAGTGAGGCGTCACCAGTCTTCTCTGCCTGCTCATTCTCCATGTGGCACCGCTGGGGTGGGTGCAATACGCCAGGAGACTGCTTATGCAGCGAGCAGCGAAGCAGGCCCATCTCTGCCTGCTCATCCTCAACGTGGAATTGAGGCGATGGCGGTGAGCTGGGGGCATCGGTGAGGAGGGTGTTACGGAGACGGCCCAGCTCTGCCTGCTGCAGAATCGTCTGTACGACGAAGCGCTCGCGGCGCATGCAGGCGCGCACATGGGATGGCGTGTCCGGGATGATGTATGCAATGCAGGCCTTCGTGAGTAACACCACGTGCTGCACACGTCCACACACAGGTAAAGGATTTTCAGTTTCAGGATTTGCATGTAAAGGGTGCTTACTAAATATAATATGGCAGCATCTCAAAGTGCTTTACATCTCAGGTCAACTATTCCGGTGACCTGAAGCCTAGGGATATTATATTGTTATGTCGTTTTTCCCAATTAATTTAAATCATTTGAGTAATTTTTGAACATTTGGCAAATTATACCGAGGCACTTTTTTTGAATTACTTAATGGGTTTTTTTACGTTCACTATGCAGCAGGCAACATTTATGATGTGCAGTTAATGCACCCACCGTATTCACCTGGGCAGCCGCAAATTACCGCAACAATCAGCAAACACACTCGGCCATGTCACCACTACAAAGATTCCCTGTGTAGCCTTTCACAGACTGAGACAAGTGCATCTATGAAGGGTGGCACAGTGCCTGTGGGGGTGGTGTGCACCTTTATCTCGCCAGTGATGATTTTCACACACTTCATCAAGTACTCATTTTAAGACAGAATCAACTTAAGGGAAGCTCAACACTGGTTCTAATATTTTCCACTGTTGTTGGTTGTGGCCAGAAATAGTACTCCGGTCACACAGGATTGGTAGCGCAGTTCACAAACAACAACGCAGCCGCTCCCCTTCCCACCCACACGCACACATGCTTACGTGTGACAAATTGCATCAACAACATGAATCGTCTGCTGCATGATGAAAGTGAGTATTGTATTACCACTATTATTTGTGATCTCAGAAATACTGTGCAATTGTGAGGTGTAATAGCATTACTGGCATTATCTGTAATGACCCATTGACAATGATCACGATTTGCTCTGCTGACCTTAACAACTGCTCACAGATGAGTCTATACGATGGTGCAGTAGTGTAAGGCATTGCACACTAGACTTGCAATCCAGAGGTCACGGGTGTGAATTGATCTTTGGTCGTGGGAGTGTAAACAATGGTGAAAGTTTTTTTACATTCCACTGCCTCTATCCACCTAGCAGTGTAAATGGAATACATCCAGTCAATTGGTCGGCTGAGTTTGGTTCTGTCCAGTGTGGGAACTCCCACATCTTCCCAAGACGTCTGACCAGTGTGGAAGAGCAGTAAAAACACATCTTAAGGGTCTCTCTTGAGCTCCCTATAGCAGGAGCGCTTTTGCCATCAGTGACATGAGCAAGTAATTGGAGGGCTGTACCTTTATCTTTCAATGGGTTTATGAATGTGTGTGTGTGTGTGCATGTTGATGTGTACCTGCATGGCAATGACGAAGGCCAGCTTTGCCGTCAGTACTTGCCAGTACTGCTTGGTGACAGAGTAGGCTTGGGGATGATCCGGCGGGTAGCGATAACCTGGATACCTACACACGTACAACCACAAGCACGCATGGACTATATTGAGCAAAGTGCCTCGAAAGTAGAGTTGGCGCTAAATTGAACAAGTATGGTTGTGCACAAATGGTATATGCGTTCACAGCCCTTAAAAAAATCCGCTTCTGAAAGAGGGCCTTCCCACAACATGCAGCTTGTGGGGGCTCTTTTGACAATGGTTCACGCTGGTCCATGCCAGGTTGGTGAAGGCAGGGAGTACAGATAATGGGAGAGCAATATAGCACAACTGTTAATTTTGCTGAACTACCCACTGCTGACAACCTAGCTCCACAGTCGCCTACTGCACCTGCATTGTGCATGGTGATCATCAATCTAACCACGAACAAGGCTCAAGCCGGCTTGACTTCCGGAATCTAAGATCAGCTGTATTCGTGGTGATTTGATCATAGTCAAGTAAGGTTATATTAAATATCGATCAATATGGTTATATTGATTATAGTTGTGTATGCCAGCAATTCAAAAACGTTAGAGAAAAGGGTTGGTAGATCGCATCAATTTCTTAACTATCTGTGCTGAGATGACCAGAAGATGGCTGTAGAGCAAGTGGTTTCATGTCTGTGTGAACCTTTAAGCTTCATTTCATTATCATGGGTTCTCCAGGACCTCTTATTGCATCCCACATGCATAAGACCACCTTAAACTGGAATCCCAATGCACGGTCTTCCTGAAAAGGGATCTTGAGACTCAATTAAGCAGTCGTGGATCGATAGATAAATAAATAACATTACTCTTTAGCAAGGTAACAATGAGCTAGAATTTATATCAATCTATTATTATATTTCTCTAAGTGGGACTTTGGTTGTGAAGTCACCCCACCCGTACCCACTGCTCCCCCCCTCCAATTCCCCCCCCACCCCCTTTACTGTCCCCACCCACCATGCACACTCTTCCCCCAACCCTACCACAACCCCTTACTACCCAACTAAGCCAAACCCTGTGTCCACGGTAAGGGGCAGGGCATAAACAGAGGTGAGGCCTAGGGGAAGTGTGGGTCTTAAAAGGAAAGTCACGGAGTGAAAAGAGGAAGAGAACGAGCCTAATCAGGAAGGGGCGGAGCCAGGAGGACGCCACACCCAGAAGGATGTCGCATCTACCTGGACAACACACCCAGACATCAGTGCATCACATTCGCAGGGACGGCACCCCCGATAGCTGGGCATGACACTGAATGGCACAAACCTGCAGGTTGTGTGGATTGCCGGATCAAACCAGGCTGGCAGGATGTTGGGATAATTTTGCTCCTTGAAGTCGCTGATCTTGAAAATTGAAAAGCTGTCCTCCGTGTACCCATGCATTGTAGGCGAACCTGTGCCATACTCTGCTGAGTATCCATAATAATACACCAGGCGTGGGATGATGTCCGTTGTGAACGCCAAGATGCATGACTGTGGAATTAGCATACGGAGGCACAGCGATAGCGGTCACTTAGCATGCAATGATTTGACCAAGGCTTCTGAACATCTTACCTTGGCAATTACATTAATTTTCACAAATACAATTTGGGGGGTTGCTGCCAGAGTGAAATGGTTACCATATAAGGACTTGCAATCTGGCAGTCGTCAGTTCAGTCTCCTGACACAACAGTTGAAGCAATGGATCATTTTCTTAAATCTCCCCCACCTCTGTCCAATTAGCAATATAAATGGGTTCATCACTGTTTTAGCACAGGTAATTCCACATCTTACAACATGTCTGGTCATCATGGAAGAGTAGGCCAAATACCGTGTAGAGGGGTTCTCTAGAGCTACCTTTAGTTGAGGCCCGTCTGCCAGCAGTGACATGAGCAAGCAATTGCAAGGCTTTACCTTTTGCGATTTTGGGAGAGAGTGGATAGGAGCGGTGGTGCAGTGATTCGTGCACTGCACTTTGAATTCAGCACACATGCAATTGACTTCCAGCTACGACTAACATCAGTGACGAGTGATACCCGAACCGCTCCTGGTCCCCCACTACACCTCTTCTCAAACCTGCCATGACCAGAATGGTGAAGTATGGTAAAAAGAACCCACACGGCTAACATGACATGTTATGTCACTCATAAGATGGGATACTGAGCGAGAAAGCGAGCGGACAATCTGGCGACTTACATTGGTGATTACAGAGAGGGTGGCAATGAAACTCAGAATGTCGGCCCAGGCTCCAATTCCTCTTGCTCGCGAAACCACAGGCCTCCTCATCTTCGTTACGAGCTTCCACGCGTCGACCCGCACTTCGATGATGTTGTTCAGCAGTGCGAGCAATGGCGCAAGTGGAAATGATGCCACGAAGAGAGTGACAAACCCGAATTGGATAACTGGGGTATATTTTGAGAATGGGTAGGGGGGCAAGGATAGGATAATGAGTGAAACAGGATATAGACACACACTCTTAATGCTGTTATGTTGTGATTACTTTAAGCAAACAAAACATGTTTTCAATGCATTGAATGTGTTTTAGTCAAAGGAGACCCCAAAATATGATCACATTTTCGTATAATTTGTTCACAAAATTATCGTGTCCATTACATTGGCCACTGAGATGCGACCAGCCACTACCATCTTTAATGCTCAGCTCTGGTTCACCTGGGTTTCTTTCGCACCATTTTCCACCACTAGGTGGCTATAATAACTAGATCACATCCTGTATTGAGGACTCCATTAACCGTACCACACATTTTTAGGCATATGCACTGTGGCTGAAATGCCAACAAATCACAGCAGTTAACCACAGTGGACATGATGCACAAGAGTTTTAAATAAATAGTAAGGGGGAGAAACGTCAACCCAAGCTGACCAATGTAGCTGCATTGGTTAGCAGACAAGAGGAGCAATTATGTGCTCCTATTGTTTCTAAAACTTAACTCCGTACATATGCACATACGCGCATGCTCAAAGACAATTGTGTTACAGTATATCCATAGATTGGTGCCTATGGCCAAATCACCCAGTATGCGTCAGATTTAATCAGATCCCAGAAGTTAAGGAGAGCTGAGCCTGAAAATTGGTTGGATGGGTGACCATGCAATAGTTATTGTGGGGTTGTGAGCAGCAGAGGACAGTGCAGCAAATTACATTGTTGTATTGTACATCTAAGCTCTTACATCTGTGCTCCCTGCCTTCAACAACCCGAAGTGTGGGTAATTTCCCTCCCACAACAATGTCCGACAGATACACAGGGGCCGTACACACGTGCCTATATAGTCAAATGATACCCAATTGTGTGTTTTTTTTAATAATAAAGTAAAACGCGTTGACTCCGTAGTGTGATCCTCTGAGCTCATTGTACCCATCTCGAGGTATTCATCAAAGAGTCCAAGTGGGCTCTGGGGCTGTAGGTCCATGTCTTGCTCCCAGCGCGTGTAGACAGCCTCAGGCCTTAGCTTGGCCCGACGCTGGGCCCACCAATTGCTGAACCATCTGGGGAATTGAGGGGGGAGGTACGCATGTGGAGACACAGAGACACCCTTACACACGTGCATATCCATTTGTTCATCAACTCTAGGTTTGCTATTTCATAGCTTTCCACTGCGTTTTCAGGTTGTATCATGTGAATATCCCAAGCACGTGGAGCGAAACGTCAAGACATGCCAAACAATATGCGATGACACAAAACATGTCAGAGAGCTGTACAAAACAACTGCTAAAACCTAAGTAGTAGCTGTTTTTCATTTAGCCCGTTGTCAATCCACTACACTCTTTCAGTCATGGGAGTTGCTTGTCTAATATTATGAAACTATGTACGAAGCGTCTGATCGGAATATCGCATGATACTAACGAGGTGAACTTTGTCCAGCTGACTGGTGCTCACTGCTTAACCAGTGCACACTGCTAACAAGCTGTCGACAGGACTTTTCGCTGAATGCGTTTTCACACAACACATTTTCATTGTAACATGGTTCCTATATTTGGGAAAACTTTTCACACAACGTGGAACGTGTCCATTATAATGTGGAATGCACACTGTTAAAACGCCGAATGCGGCCATTATAATGCTTTCCTGAGCAGTCGACGATGAACGACTGTCTTGAGTTGCGCGGCTGAGCAGTTTGATAAAGCATGCCGAATGATACAGTAACACGGCAGCCTAGCCTGAGTTATTTATCCCACCATGGGATGACTGCAGGTTGATTTTACTGTGCTAATGTGATTAACTTAGTAATTCCTTCCTTTGCGCGTTTTTACTTCACGCGGAAATTTTCAGGAACGCATCTACCGCGTTACACGAGGAAACGCCGTAATCAGACTTCACAGCTATCATGTGTTCATGCGATACTTACGGGATGATGACCTCCTGAAAATTGCCAACCATCTGCTTCACTACCATGATGACAGTGAGTTGAGAAGTCAGTTCAAAGAGACAGCCGTTTGGGGGACACTGGAGGGGGGATGAGGTGGAGAATAGATTTAGGTTAAACACTGAAGATATGAAATATTGGGTAATACATATATGGATACCACACATCATTTCTAATGATCCTCTCACATTCTTCTCTTCAGTCAATTGCACACTGCAAAACTGACGGCTCCATATGTTAGAGGGGACAGTGATTAAGAATATCAATATTCTCCAGATTATAAGAAACACTTTCCCCCTCATGTATTTTAAATAAAGAAAATGGTGGCGCATCTGATAATGTTTTGTTTGTTGTCCTTCCCCCACACATCCGATGCAGGCTGTGTACGGTGCAAAATAAGTTCAACACACAACATGCATACTGCAGTTGGTGTTTAGTATCAGGTGAGTTTAATTGCAGAGCATCGTCTAGTAAATATAATAATCGTAAAACATGAAATTAAGTTGGTAGAAAACACAGAGGCACTTAAATAATAAGCTGTATTCTTTATCCTTTATGTGTATTGTTTTTGAGAGGATATCAATCAATGAATCGCCCTCGTGACGATTTCCTACAAATCTGCAGCAGGAGAAGTAGGCACCTTAATATAACACCAAATGTACTCATTATAATCATCTCATGTGTCAACAAGTCTGCCTTCAAACAGAAACATGAGCAACAGGTGCACATTTTGGGCAATGGACTTTCTTCCGAGCATAGAGTGACTGCAAATACTCAGGGTGACTCTGAATGGCAATTATGTAAATGTTAAACTACGTGTCATTAACACTGTCTTAATGACATTGATTTAACGTGTGCACAACGCAATGCTGCTTAATTCCTTACTCCAGAATTCGTTCTTGATATCATATTACGGGGCCGTTCTCTAACACAACGTGCTCCACTGCGCCACAGTGAGTCATAGGTAGTGGCTAAACATATCCTTGAGGGGGGCTGAAATACTGTACATTTTTAAGGATGATCAAATATATAATTTTAAATAAATGGCGTTTGATAAATACGGTATATAATTGAAAATGTCCAATGAGAGACCACAAGGGTACTACTTGCAAAATATGTGATAAACTAACACCCTCAAGGTAACTGGGTTACCAATTGCATCAGTCTAACACGTGTTCTGCTCGTGGTGACCTCGTGCTCTCTCAAGTCTGGTTTCGAAAACTTTTTTACTCCGGAGACTGTGTTAATGCTAGAGCTGGTGACCAGGTGTGAAGACAATGAGGCCTTTTAGAGTTCCAAAAGAAAGAGTCCTTATTTCGACATTTCACCAACAGCACGGTGTGAAGACAATTGTTGGGAAAAATATCAACTACAAAAGTAAAACATGAAAATGTTGTACAAACAGCATAGAAAAGACAGGGCCAACCCCTCAGATCTACACACCTCCTCGATTCTCCATTTTCCAAAGTAAGTGTAGCTTCCGGGGAAGCCGATGAATTTCCCTTTGAAAAATGCAATGTAGAAAGACGCCGAGTAGAAGTTGACGAACTGAAATAAGAATTTCTTGAACGTCAGCCGATACTCATATTCTCCTTGCGTCTTGGGCATCTCTGTGGGTGTGATACAAAGGCACACAGGGACACAGACATCAAACAGGGCAATCGGTTTTGATGTTACTTACATAGTTTCTGGCACACAGGCTACGAAAAGCCACTGATAATGATGCCGCATTGAGGAATAGCAACATTTCACAATGTGACGTGCTTTGATATCCATTAAAATGAATTTGAAGATCAAAAGTGAATTTCAAAGATGTTGCTGGGGAATGAGTGACAGTGGACAAGTTGTTTACCAGGTGTTGTTCACCACATTCACCCTGTGGAGTGTCCTTCAGTCTCCATGTGCAATTAAGCCATTTACACTGTCCGTATGATGTCTGAAAGCCAGTGCACTTGATTTTCAAATATCTTTAAGGTGTATTAAATTTCGATTTAAAGCTTTCGTGACTGCAAGGATTCATTTTCTTTGGTTCTTTCGGTAAAGTCACGTAGAATGAGAATAAAATAATAAATTGATAAAATAAAATAACACAATAATATTCTCACGACGCTTCGGCCACAACACAAGCGGCCTTCATCAGGTGAAGGGACGAGACTGTCTGGAGGACAGCGCTAATTATCATGGGTCACCTTTCAGAGGGGGTGCAGGCTTCAGCAGGATAAATTACTAATAAAGGGCTCAGTAGCGGGCAACATGACCAACACAAGCAGAGAGCTGTTTGCTGGCTAGAAGGTAGCAATGCAGCAGTGAGGGTCAGCCCACAATTACATTCAGTGATTCAATGGATCGAGAGGTGAAATCAGAGCGCTAAGTTGGCACCATTGAGATCCTGGGTTTAAATCCAGGCAGCGGCCTCTGGTAACATGTGTTCTCAAGTGAAGTAAATTAATGGCTTCAGGACGATTACTAATGATGGCATTACATCTGTAACATACACCATTTGGTTCATCACTTAATTTGGTGAAATTTTAGTTGTGAGAATGAGCAATTTGACTGTTACGAGATTAACATTATATTCCGTAGCAGTGTGGATTGAAAAGTGCTTCCCTCTAATGTGTGAACCAGAGTTCACTTGAATGAAGGGTCTCAGAGGTAGCTCACTTCTAGGGCCATTTCATGACATTAAGGGTTGCACTGGTCTACAAGAGATCCCATTGGATACTTCATCTCAAGATACGATTCTGATAGCCCAATCGGAATGAAACTGGAGGAAAAATTTAACAGAGTTCTGACAAAAACAGGCAGTAGTTGAACAAGTGATTGGATGATGCACTGATGCTGCTATTCATGGCCTCATGGTGCAAGGTTAAAATCATGATGACATTTTACAGCGACAATATTTACCATGCACAACATTTATCCAATCTTCAAATTTACATGTGTTCTCTGGTGGCATATAATAAAATAAACATATGCAAACCGTGATGGTGATGACACCTACCAAGATCAGTGAGGACGAGGGCCAGCTTGTCGTAACCTTTGTTGAGTAGTAGTATGATTATGATGTTGAGGATGGAGGCCGTGATGGTGGTAACCATATCAGGTGTGAGTAGGGCACCGATCACCTTGATCTTGGTCACATGATTGGGGATACTCGAGGAGAGTATGCCAAAGATGGACAGGCGGTAAACAACCACACCCAAAATTGCAGCAAGAATCAGGAGGATCTGCCAGTAACACAAGAAACACAGAGGTGGGTGAGATTTACAGTCTTGTAGCTCTTTTCCACTGTATAACCAAGCCGTGAGTTAGCTGTGCCAAGCTAGCCTGGTGTGACTCAGGAGGTGCCAGTTCGTTTGTCTACTGCAGAACCAAATGACTGGCAAAACGTCGTACTCAGATTGTAGATATTGTGGATTTGCTGTACTAGTAACGAATTGGCATGTTCTGTTTACGTGAACAACTTTACTAATTGGCTTTGTCGGGTGGTGGTGGGTTTAATGACACATATTTACGCGATCTAATCCAAAAAAAATATTATGGATGATATTGGTCGCGAAAAGCCTACATGTTAAACAAAACCTGAGCTGTTTCGCTAACATCACACACAATGAACGTGTAATGGTAACGTCACGTGGTCAATTGTAGAAAATGATGCAAGGTTATGAAAGGAATTACTATCCCTGGCCCTGCTTGACCTCGAGCCACGTTCAGATGTGAAGTTGAGACCAAAAGCCACAGGGCCAAGGTGAGGCCAAGGCGGCAGCTTTTTAGGCCACAATCAGTGTCAAGGTCACTCAAGGTTGGGTGCGCTAGTATGAGGCCAGTGTCAAGGTCGGTACCTCTAGTAAAACTCCTCGGACTGAGGCCACACACTCAAGGCCAAGGAGCTGAGGAAATCTTTTCCATCTGGCCTTAAGGCCGAGGACTAGTCTCGAGAAACCCAAATCGAGGTTGACAGGAGCAGGTGGATAACATGATACGGCTCATGATGTATTCATTGCCTTGGGCCACCTGTAGATATTTCAGGTGATTGGATTGACAAAGGGCTGTAAGTTATATAATTATGCATGTATCTATACCCCCACTTGTAATCACTCAATGGATCACACAGGAAGAACAACATAGTTTGAGAGCGATTCTGACTGGTGGAGCAGAGTGTGGAGGTTAGGATTGGGTCAAGTAAAAATATATATGTGTATAACCCGTATATGAATCCACTGCTGGATGATGGCCTTCCCAACCCTGCGCAGATTGTCAGGGTTATTTTCCCATACTTCACCATGCACACCAGTACAGGTTGGTAAAGGATGGAAGCAAAAGAATGCAGTTCTCTGTTGGCCACAAGGTAGCTCTGCAGCAGCCTACAGTCCATTTTGTGCATGATGGTTACCCATTCGTGCAGTACCCAGGCTCAAAACCTGCTTCGCCTCCAAGATGAGGCACATAGCAGGTGACTTGGCCATAGCTCACTGGATCAGGAGAAGGGGTTCAATGTTGCTGTTGAGTTGGCGGACTCACCCAGAACAACACCATGATCCCGGAGAGGCAGTATCGGAACCTCAGTATCCTCTTAGGCATATGAGGCTCCTCCTTCTGCACTCACAATGCACGGACACAGACGGAAAAGCATTTGTACATAGATTAGTCTGTCGGAGTGACCAATGTTAGTGTGAGCCGTTAAGGTTGACTGATGAACTATTATTTGTTTTCCCCACTACTAGTTAAGCATGCGATGATATAAAGGAATGGATTTGGTGGTCCTGATGTCTGAGAGTTGAGCTGGCAGCGCTGAGATTTCTTGGTTTTAATCCAGGCAGCTGCCTCCAATAAAACCAAGTAGTAAGCCGATCAGCCTGGTCACCAATATTACATTTGTTTCTTTTCTTAATTTGGACAAATTTCACCTTTCAGAATTAAAAAAGATGAGTTTGACCATCATGAACATTTCTTTGTAGCAGGGCTGATGCGAAAGGGCCACCCTCTAGTGTGTGTTCACTTGAAGGGATCTTATAAGTAATTATGTAACATCTGCTTCAGCAAACCTTTCCATAACATAGAGTTCCAAATGGACATTGTTTCATAACGATGCCGATAGGACAATCGGGATAATATTGGGAGGAAAACACAATTGACGAAAGGCCAACAAATATGTTAGAAGAAAAACTAGGAAAACAGTGAACAGTTACACATGCAACATTACAAAACAGAGGTGTGTGTGTGCAATGAGGTAGTCGCCGTGGTGACAGCAAAAAGCATTACCATGGTGATGATGTTACATTTCGTGGTCGTGCAGCGAGCCAGGTACTCGGGCCGGATGGGGTCTCCTTCCTCCGCCGCTGCCGTCAGGTCCCAGCGGTATGCGAGCGATGCCTGGCGACGCTTCCAAAATTCCAGGAACACCGTGGCTGTTGCGACACACCACACGGGGAGGATTTACTTAGAAAAGTAATTTCACTATCGATTGCTCAAGGGTTCAAAGGTTACCTAATGTAGTCTGTTAAATGTAATGTTCAAAGTAACTTCATTAGTACTTTTTTTTCTTTCATAAATACCTTTATTGGCTTTTTTTGGTACATTGCCACAATTTTATCCCACTTGCACTGAGTGGCATGGCATGAGATTGAGTTTTCCTTTGGATCTATAACAGAGCAGTGCTGCTCTTCGTGTTACAAAACGTTACACAAAAGTGAATGTCACAGAGCTACCTCTGTGATCTCTGGTCCACACAGTAGGGGTAGCTCTTTCCCAAATGCTTTGCCACGGAGAGGAGCGTTTGTTACGTGATAGTCAAGCTAACATTTTTATTCTCAGAGCTGGAATGTAGCCTAATTAAGTACAGAACCAACTTTAACATTATGGATTTTTTGTATTTGTTGTGCAGATATCGGTGACTGAGTTGAGACCATCATCTTGCTATAATTGAGAAACTGGTTTAATCGCAGGTGGCCACTTTCATTTCAACACAGAATCTCAGCGGCGGCAACGCAGCACTCTGAACTCTGAGCCACCTGGCCACTTTGCATTTTTCATGGAATCGCCTTGGGGTACCGCATTCGTTGCTTGTTGCAGAGGTTCGTGGTTCAAATTATGTGGCTGCCCTGATTAATATTGCCCGTGTATTAATTACACAAAAATACACACCATCTGCTTCACAGTGGACATTAAAGATTATCGGTTATCATTCGTAAGAGTAGGACAATGTGTGCAAGTCATGGTCCAAATTTGCCCTCATTGAGCAGTGGGTTCATAATAGGACTGTCAGGATCACTGCATACGAACATTGCAAGACATGATGGTACTGTATATGGTTGTACGTATGTATGTTGAACTTCTTTAACACTGTATGTGGCCAAATGTGCTCATCATCATTGCAAACATGTTGATACTTGTCACTGTGTCTGGACAATGTGTGCCAATGCTTAGCATCACTTACCCCAAAGTCCCATGAAAACTGCGAAGAATATGGTGACCGGATTTTCATACATGTGTGAAGTCTGCAACGGCATAATCAGAGGTGTTAGTCACAATTAAACCTTAAATCTTAGCATCCACGTCTTTTCAATATCAACAGCAGGAAAGTAATGATGCATCGATTGATTTTTAAGTTAAAATAGATTAATCACTCATGAAACATCCATTAAATTGTGGAGATGACAATGCTCTACAATGTCTGATATTATAGCGCTATTCATGTATCAAACAAATCTGTATAAATGTGACAGAAAGAGCAAAATAAGCAATGGGCAGTTCCATGATTGTGGACATACATTTCTGACACTTTAAAGTGAATAATCATTATTTCGTTATGACATGTCAACTAATTAGCACTGAAATTCAGATTTCAAAATACTTTGTCCACTTGTATTGATCGTGGAGAAATACTCATGAAATACATCGTGTCGGATTTACTCAGACAAAGTAACTTTTGCACTCCCGCTGGGATGTGACGATGCATTCATTTTCATGTATTTGTCTAACCATCGACTTAGTCCATTAAAATGCCCTATTTGCTAAAACTATAACTAACTACCTTAAAAATGATCACACGTGTATTATTAGTATAAACATTTTTAACACCCACACGAATGGCAGCATAGTGTTTAGCATGATGTGCTGCAATCTAGTGATCATGGTTAATGTTAATGATACAATCTCAGCAACGTGAGTTGGCTTTGTGATAATGATGCACAGCACCAAAAACCAATAAGTATCCTTATTTAGAGGGAACATCGATGGTGTATTTGTGTGATACCTTCGCAGTCTCGCAGGTATCATTTAGCCTCCAAAAGGTGCATTTTTGGTCACACTGGGGACACATGACCAGGGATCCTCCGATGGTGTTGTTGCATATTTCTCCACTGCACACATAGACACGCACGAACATAAACACACTAATGGGCATAGTACACTTGGATGAGAAATATAATTTGCCTAAAGGTCATGCCACCTTTGAATGTGTCATACCCTCCCTTTAAACAAAGTCAGACTAAATTATGGGTTCCAACATCAAGCATTTTCCAAAGTAAAATGTATTTGCTGATTTCGATTTAAAGCTTTCGTGACTGCAATGATTCATCTTCTTTGGTTCTTTCGGTAAAGTCACGTAGAATGAGAATAAAATAATAAATTGATAAAATAAAATAACACAATAATATTCTCACGACGTTTCGGCCACAACACAAGCGGCCTTCATCAGGTGAAGGGACGAGACTGTCTGGTAGGACAGCGCTGGAGTGAAAGAGCCACGTTCAGATCACGGCCTTTAAGCTGTGTGAGAGGAACAAAGCGCCTTGACAAAGGAATTAGCATATAATTTAGCATTGAAATGGCTGAATGATTAGCTTGTGACTGGTCACAGAAATAGCTATGTTAAAAGTTAAAGCATACACATCCGCAGAGGCACCCCTTGATAAAGGAATTAGCATAGAATTTAGCATTGAAATAGCTAAGTTAAAGCATACACATCCGCAGAGGCACCCCTTGACAATGGAATTAGCATAGAATTTAGCATTGAAATAGCTGAGTGATTAGCTTGTAACTGCTCACAGAAATAGCTACGTTAAAGTCAGAGCATACACATTCACCGAGGCACTTAGTACAAATCAAACAGGAGAATTTAGCATTGAAATAACTAGGTGAATTTAGCATTGAAATAACTGAGTGATTAGCTAGTGACTGGTCACAGAAATGACTATGTTGAAGTCAAGGCCTACACATCTGAGCTATTCACAGTACTATATAGTGAACCAATAAAAAACTAAAATATAAATTACCTTAATGTTATCAATAAACTCTATATTCTCCAATCAGCTAAGCTACCAACAATAAGTCGTTATATATCACAATACTATATGGCGAAAAAATGGGTGGATTCTTACCCTCAACTTTAGCACAACGGATAGCTACGGGCCCCGTTCAGACGGACGAGTTCGTCCATGGTCGGAACAGAGGAGGGGGAGAGAGACAGCTGCGAGGCGCTATTATACTCCATGTTGTAAAACCATACCATTAACCGTGGTGTGAGAGGTATTAAGAGTCAATGCTGGCGAAAGAGCTGCGGTCTGAAGGTCATCGTAAAAATACAATTAATTAAGAACAGAAATGGTTTAAAACATCTTTCCAGTGGTTACTAAGCCAGAATCCATCTTCTCGGTTGAAATTGTCTCTGTGCTTGTATATGTGAATGGCCTCATGAACGAATCTCTCATGGTAGCCGGTTGGTTTGCAAAGAACCTCCGTCTTGGAGAAGTCAATGTCATGTGAGCCCACTGAATTATAACAGCGATCTGCCACGGCAGAGGAGTTCGTCCTACCGTGTTTCAAGTCTGCTTTATGTTCGCGGATGCGGTCCGAGATATGTCTTTTGGTTTCTCCAATGTAGCTACTACCACAGAGGCACTTTAGTTTGTAAACGCCCGGGTATTGTATGTCTGGAACAGCATCTTTTACAGATGGAACTAAATCACGGATTTTATGTACTGTGTTGAATCGGACCTGGATCTTGTGTTTATTCAGGATTTTGGAGATCTTTTTAGTGACCCCTGCAATGTAGGGTAAGGTGATGGTTTTGAGTGGCTCCACAAGAGGATCCTTCTTCATGACTGGAGTGATGGCTTTGCGGATTGTGTAGTCGGAGTAGCCATTAGCCCTGAGAGCCTGGTGTACGTGCTTGAGTTCACTGGTAATGTGTTCCTGGTCGGAAATGCATTGGGCTCTATGGTATAGAGTCTTGATCAGGGAGTTCTTCTGGAATGGATGGTGGTGGGAATCCGGTTTCAAGTAAGCATCTGTATGGGTAGCTTTCCTGTAGACAGAGTGGCTCATTGAACCATCATGTCTCCTTTTAATTAAGACATCCAAAAAGGGTAGTTTGCCATCTTTTTCGACCTCCATGGTAAATCTGATTGCTGGGTGTATGGAATTGATGTGGTCGCGGAATTGGTCTAGAGCAGGCTGGCCATGTGGCCAGATGACAAAGGTGTCATCAACGTACCTCTTCCATAAGGTCGGGCGTAGAGTGGCAGTCTGGATGGCGTCAGTTTCAAATTTTTCCATGAATACGTTGGCTACAACCGGAGATAGGGGGGAGCCCATTGGGGTGCCCTCAGTTTGTTTGTAGAAAGTTCCATTCCAGGTGAAGTATGTGTTGGTTAAGCAATGTCTCACCAGGGGGGGTACATCAGTATGCAGTCCTTGATGAACCAGGTCTTCAATGATAGCGATGGTGTCAGGTACCGGGACTTTGGTGAACAAGGACACCACATCAAAACTGACAAGCAGGTCGTTTGGGGACAGGGAAATGCCTTTGATTGTCGATACCAGGTGAGTAGAATTTAGTACCTCAGAGGTGGTTTTTCCAGTGAAAGGTCGCAGTATATCAGCAAGAAAACGTGCCAGTTTGTAGGTGGGGGAGTTGATAGTAGAGACGATGGGACGAAGGGGTGTATCTTCTTTGTGTATCTTTGGAAGGCCATATAATCTTGGTGGTCTGGCAGCAGAGGGTTTCAACGAGAACTGTTTGATCTCATCAATTAATGCTGTTGAATCAGAGATGATTTTGTTCGTTTTGGTGACCAGGCTGTTGGTGGGATCTCTTTTTATTTTTGTATAGCTGCCATCGTTGAGTAGTTCTCAACGATGGCAGCTACTATCAACTCCCCCACCTACAAACTGGCACGTTTTCTTATTGGTTCACTATATAGTACTGTGAATAGCTCAGATGTGTAGGCCTTGACTTCAACATAGTCATTTCTGTGATCAGTCACTAGCTAATCACTCAGTTATTTCAATGCTAAATTCGCCTAGTTATTTAAATGCTAAATTCTCCTGTTTGATTTGTACTAAGTGCCTCGGTGAATGTGTATGCTCTGACTTTAACGTAGCTATTTCTGTGAGCAGTTACAAGCTAATCACTCAGCTATTTCAATGCTAAATTCTATGCTAATTCCATTGTCAAGGGGTGCCTCTGCGGATGTGTATGCTTTAACTTAGCTATTTCAATGCTAAATTCTATGCTAATTCCTTTATCAAGGGGTGCCTCTGCGGATGTGTATGCTTTAACTTTTAACATAGCTATTTCTGTGACCAGTCACAAGCTAATCATTCAGCCATTTCAATGCTAAATTATATGCTAATTCCTTTGTCAAGGCGCTTTGTTCCTCTCACACAGCTTAAAGGCCGTGATCTGAACGTGGCTCTTTCACTCCAGCGCTGTCCTACCAGACAGTCTCGTCCCTTCACCTGATGAAGGCCGCTTGTGTTGGGGCCGAAACGTCGTGAGAATATTATTGTGTTATTTTATTTTATCAATTTATTATTTTATTCTCATTCTACATGACTTTACCGAAAGAACCAAAGAAGGTATTTGCTGATGTTTAATTATAATTTTCGTTGATATCAGTGGTGTAACATCTCTATGTATTGATTTCCAGGGGTGTTTACAGCCCTTTTATCAATCGACTTCTGGCTGAGGGCCTCCCCACACCTCGTGGGTCATGAGGGCTATTTAATTCTAGTCATCCCACACTGGTCAGTACGGGTTGAATATGGGAAGCGAAGACTCCAGACACAGAGTACAGCAATGTATTTCCTGCACTTGCTCCCCGCTGTCCGTCATGCAGCTCCAAAGAGTCTATGTGTGTAAGTCGTATTATAAGGATACGTTTCACATTTAAACATTTTGGATTTGAATATTTTTTGCTTTTGATTTTCGGATTATTTACAATTCGTAAGAATGTACAATATATTCATGTGAACAAGAGTGACGAAACCCGATGCCACGTGATATGTGTCGTCGTGAGTGACGTCACAATGGGCGATGTCATGTTTTCTGAGCAATCCAAAACAATGTTTAATTTTCCCTGGATTGTCCGAAATATTGTAGCTAGGCTTGATTTTTTGGATTTACTTTTAGAAACAGAGACATTTGGAACATATATACATATACAATATATTGAATGTACTATATTTGTACTGTATATGTATATAAACTGTATGAGATTGTATATATGTGCATATGTACTTTAATAGTGAAATGTTAAAGATGTGGCCCTGAAATTGCTTGCTCATGCCACTGCTGGTGGAAGGTCCTCCACTAAAGAATGCTCTAGATTGCCCCTCGAGATGATATTTGGCCTACTCGTCCATGATGGCCAGACGTCTTGGACACGGTGGGAGTACCCATATTTTACCCCATCACATCTGAACTGCCAATCATCTAACTGCGGTGTCTCCGTTTATACTGCTGAGCATATGTGGGATAACTGAAGAAACCTAGCCATTATTTCAGCTGCCATGCCAGGCGATCGCACTGGAAATCTATAAACTGCAATTCTAGAAATGTAACTATTACGCCATGGCAGCATCCCATGGGATTGTATATAAGTGTATATGTATGTCTATATGTACTTTACGTGTATATGTACTTGTGTATAGCCTTAGTAGGTGCTTGCTGATACTCATTGTTCAGTCTGTATTGCTATACAGGAGATCTGTGTGAATTCTACATCTGACACATGAGTGTATGTGTGTGTGTTTGTATGCATTTGTCTGTATGCATGTGTCGGGCCAGTACCTAGTGATGTCACGGTCATTGCTGAATACTCCAAAGAAAAAGGAGATCAGGCCGACGATTGCAGCGAAGATCAGCATCTTTGTGTAGAAGCCGAGCCATGCAAAATAGAGCCCCACTTGCTCCCCGAAGTATGACCTGTGCCGACAACATCACTCGCACACACAGCGCAAACATCACCAACCGCACATGGCACCAGTGGTGTAGCTATCGAATATGTAAGCAAGGACCATGGGCTGGAGGGAAATGTGAAGAGCAGGGAAGGCATGGGCAAATGCTATTCTGGAACTCCATTTCCCCAGCCGTCTGTGCTATCAACTCCCAGCTAGCATTCAAGTCCAGCCTTAGGACCTTTCTGGACAGGGCACGTCCCTAAGAGGTACGATGGCCTGTGGTCGAGACTAAGAATGATGTGGCAGTCAAGAGAAGGAATGCGTCTGAGAGGATGTGCACCACAGAGATTTAAGTAATGAAATCAGCATGTGTGCAGGAGCCACATGGATCGTTGCATCAGGAGACTGGGAGAGATGGCGAAGGCTTGGGGAAGTCTTCATCCAGCAGTGGATAGGGCATGAACTTACCGCACAAGGTCAAGAGGCTGCTCCTTGAAAGAGCGCCCGGCTCTCGCCCACTCCCGTCGCAGCGTGTTGCGGTCGCCCAGCGTGTTCGGGTTTTTGGTGGGATGAACAGACTCACTCTGACATGGGGAAAGCAATTGTTAGTCACAAACACTGCATGGACATTCACAAATTACCAGCTCCACCCCCCCAAAACTCTGCCGTGGCGCTGCTGTGGTGTAATGGTGTTGCACACTGCACTGGACTTGCAAAGTTAGAGGTCGCCCATTTGATTTCATGGGAACGACAGTTAAAACAATGACCACGTTTCTTAATCACGCTGCTTCTTCCCAGCAAGCAGTGTAAATGGGTGCACCCACAGTTAATCTATTGGTTGTTCACGTGTTGTGGGATGAAGTGTGGGTACTTCTAATTCTTCCAAAGACTTCTGTCCCACGTGAAATAGTCGGCCAAATACCCTTGAGAATGGCTCTCTAGAGTGCTCGTGGAGTCCTTTCCAATGCATGGATATTGAACTTCTTTTGCACCGTATGTAGCCAACCATGCAAATCAGAGGTGTGTTTAGTGAGCTGGGGAACCTGGACACCTATGCGGCGCATCTCTGTGGGACACTAATGTTAAGTATGTGGTAAGCTTTAGACTATGCTATAGCGTCCTATACAGGTGTGCAATTCAGGTGTCGTACCTGGGCCTCCCGTAGGGTGTCAGTGTGCCCTCCACCCCCTACCCCCCCAACAACTTACGTCATGCAGTGGATAGGCTGCAGTATAGCAGCCATTTTCAATCATTTGGTTGATATTTAATATGTTCGTGCTGTCTTGTGGCATGGGGTTTTGCAGCATGTAGTGGACCTGTGTGAGCACACATGACACACATGACAAACATAACATGCATGAAACATAGGGCTGGGTGGGTAAGCTATTATTGACTCACTCCACTCTGAAATGTTTCCCCCTCTCCAACCACCACCAGCCTACACAGTTATAATGGGCCCACAACTCTTATTGAGTCCCGACTCGGAAAGGTCCATAGAACACCCCAAAAACTGAAGCAGATATGTACCGATTTCAGCAAGTACAATATCCAGATTTCAAGGAGACATTTTATGCATGCTTCCCATGCACAAAGGCAATTTATTCAGAATACAATACTATCAAAACCCCAAATGCCCACAATATTGGCTCGACAGGATACCTGCTCACCAAGAACCATATCAACAGTAGTCTTTCATTCTTTTGTTGTGCAGGGGAGAGTGATTGAGGGGACGTGGTTATATAATGTGGGCAGGACTTACAAAGAGTGGGGCTGCTAGCTCACCATGTCTCCTGGTTAAGCATCCCAAAAATTTGGTAGCTTTCTCTACAGGGACACATATTACCACAACCCCTAAATCATAAATCCAGGTATTCTTAATAAACCATAATGATTTACACTTCTAACCACATGTCACTCAGAGATCGCAAGTTGCGATACAGAGCTGAAATCTTTAATTAAAATGATAAAAACACGACAAAACCCTATTAAATTAACATGTTTTTGCAAAAAAACCACCCCATTCTGGCATTATTTATACAGCATTATTGATACAAACGTACGATTTGGCTGCGTACGGCCGGTGGGATGAGGACGTCATGATCCTTTATAGGATAGATGTCCTGCTGCGAACGCCGGTAGGGTGCCGTGAAATAGTCCGGTTGTTTGGGCACGGCTCCCGGCTTCAGGTGGTGAATATTTCCCAGGTAGTGAAGAGGCCCACTGTCTGAGCCTGACACCTGGGGGAGGTCGCTCTCCTTGAGTGGCACCTGTTTGATTTTAAATGTATTAAACCCTTTGCCTCGAGCACATGGAATCATCATCAGCCAAAATCAGTCCATGAATGGATGAAGGTCTCCCCAAGTTGTTGCAATCTATACAAGTCCTATAATACAACAAGTCCTATAATACAACAAGTCCTTTAATACAACAAGTCCTATAATACAACAAATCCTATAATACAACAAGTCCTATAATACAACGTTCTATACAAGTCCTATAATACAACAAGTCCAATAATACAACAAGTCCTTTAATGCAAGTCCTATAATACAACAATTCCTATAATACAACAAGTCCTATAATACAACAAGTCCTATAATACAAGTCCAATAATACAACAAGTCCTATAATACAACAAGTCCTATAATACAAGTCCTATAATACAACAAGTCCTATAATACAACAAGTCCTATAATACAACAAGTCCTATAATACAACATTCTATACAAGTCCTATAATACAACAAGTCCTATAATAATACAAGTCCTATAATACAACAAGTCCTATAATACAACAAGTCCTATAATACAACAAGTCCTATAATAATACAAGTCCTATAATACAACAAGTCCTATAATACAACAAGTCCTATAATACAACACGTCCTATAATACAACAAGTCCTATAATACAACAAGTCCTATTATACAACAAGTCCTATAATACAACAAGTCCTATAATACAACATTCTATACAAGTCCTATAATACACGTCCTATAATACAACAAGTCCTATAATACAACAAGTCCTATAATGCAACAATTAATATGCCAAAAGCCTCCACTGCATATCCCACCCACTCTTCAAGTTGTCCCACCAATATCCCCAGTCATGAGCACACGCACATGAGCCAATCTTATCTCGCCATCTCTATGATATACATCATCTTGGGCACGTTCTCTCCTTCTGCTGCCACTCCAATGTCATTTTCGGCCAGCAGACATCATCCCTTCAAGCAACGTGCCCTTCCCGAGCCTATTCACTTTCCTAAAAAGAGTCAATATGTTGCTAATATGCATATTTTTCCAAATGTACGTTTTTCTAATCCGTTTGTATATTTACGTCTCTCGATATCTCGTAATGTCAGTGCTACGATTATTATCGTTGAACGTCATAAATTATAATCATCACAATCATCACCCTCACCATCATACTATGTATAACATGCATGATCATCACAATTATCATCACAACCATGATGAATCTTCACAAACATTATTGTCATCACATTCATTATCACCATCATAATCACAATCATCACCACAATCATCATCACAATCATCGGCATCATCATGATCATCATTACAATGACCATCAGAATCTTGCCTGGATGTGTAGAATCTCGGCATAGGTGGTGAGTGGGTTCCATGGCGCGTGTACTTTCACAAAGGTGGTGCGTCCGCTCACCGACTCCTAGTGGATGGCACGAAGTTCATCGTCAGACTCTAGATGAGTGCATTTAGTTGTATTTATTAGACTTTGTTTGACCAGGTGAGAGTTCAAGGGAAGAGTGTCCACGGCCGCGTGGATTTTCGTGCTTGTGTCACGTGTTGTTAGCACCTCGTGCCGATCAACGTGTGGCACAACCCAAAAGCAAATTGCATAATGTACGTGCAGTTTTCGAACACTTATTACTACAGTATAAATAGCTGGCATGCCACATTAAGGTGGAGACTGTTATACCTTCCAGTATAAAATGGGTAAGCCACAATTAATCCATCTTAAGATTGTGCATGGTGGGGTAAAGTATGGGTATTCGCTATCTCTTTCAAGACGTCTGGCAAGCATAGAAGAGTAGGCCATATACCCTCCAGCGGGGATCTTTAGCGCTCCTACTCAAGGAATGTATGCCAGCAGTGATATTATGAAGCAATCACAGTCTAACACCTTTTTATTTGTATACAGTGTCTGTCATCTATAGCAGAGAGACACGCAGGAAACTTACCTCCTTGGGTTCAATCTCGAGATCTAGCCCCATCTTCATCAGGCTTGCCTGATATTCGGTCCTCTTCTTCTGTCAAACAAAATTGACCATCTGTGTTATACATTGTTCTCAGTTGTGTCACTGTGGGAGTCAAGTCAAAAGGTGAGGAAACTTCTTGAACTCTTACAGTGAGTAGAGCCTCACATGGGAATCAATCAGAGAACGGCTCTGCAAAGTAGCATCACTGAACTGCTTCAGTCGGTGTCACTTCAGCAGACCTTAATAAAATAAAAATTTGCACAGCTCTTTGTCAATCAACTGTTTGAGTTCACCTTATTTGTTACAGGGATGGTCTCACTTAGCTAGTTGCTTTGCTATTTTACAAGAGAGATAGATCCATTGTGCGTGGGTACAATAGCAACAAAATAAACAAAAACATCAATATTGCAGAGAATGCATACTGGGTACTTCAGCACTGTTGTAATAGTTTTCCATTTGGCAGTTAGAATGTGGATATTACATATATCCTGTAAGTTATGTCTGGGTGTCGGTGTGTGCAATATGAAAGTGGTGTATTTATTGAGGAGTTGTGGATGGAGTGTGATACGTAACGATAATTGATTGTTGTTCGCCAAAGCAGTGAGGCGTATGGTTCAGGGTATGGATGTGCGAGTTGAGTGATGGGAGTCTAGCGTTCATTGACTAGCATGGTCTGCAGTTGACGATACAGTTTGATAAAGGATGTATACTGTGGATTTAAAGACTCGTATGGAGGTGGCAGGGTGACTCAGCAGTCAGAGAGCTGAGCTGGCACCACTGCGTCAAACCTAGGTTTAGAGGCGTGTGGTGTTGCACGTGGGGAGGGGTGATAATGCTGGGTGCAGGAAGGTGGAGCATTATTTGTAGGTTCCTCGTTCTCACCTGATTGTTGATGGCGTCCTGAGAATGGACCTCATCCTCGAACGCGAGGATGAAATCGATCCGACGGACTCCATCGCAAAAGTAGACAGTGTCCTACACGCAAAGGCAAGCACACACACGAATATGAGAGATGTAATAGCTTATGCATGAAATGTATATTTATTCATAAGCTCATGATACATGTATCAGGACATAAGTTAATCTGCTATTTGTATGCAAGTTGTTTATTGCTATGATGATGTACTTGTTTACCCAGGAAAACCTCAATGAGTTTACATTTTTATTTTCAAGGAGGGTCCTACCAAGTTCTGTTTTTTTGCAGTCGAGAACGAAGTTGCTTAGTTTAATTCCAATTGAATAATTTGCATGTATTTTTTCAGCATTGGTACGTTTGGCCAATACCAGCTACACTGTGTCATTTAGCTATGGGAGGAAACCAGAGACTTGGAGAAATGTGTACACAAAGCATCTAGCCCCTGTGCATTATACAAAAAACATCAGTATTTACTAAAGTGCATTGTGGTAATGCTATCTTAAACCACCATCAAAATAAAGTTGAGCAAATGTGACAGACTAACAGCAGCAGTTATGCAGTGATATGCAACTGTGGACCGGTGTAATCCTCATTCGGACTCATCAGCACTGTATAGTCACCAAAACGCACTGCTGCAAAGGCTGCAAATCTATAAATGAGGAGCAGCCATGTCTACACTTTGGGGCCCATTAGTTGGCAAATGCAAACAACAACTAAATCTGTAAATACCAGGAATCTCCCATCTTTGACATTAGCCAAGCTAATTTATAGGCTGTGCAAATCCACGTTGTGCCGCATCGTACCTGAGCCAGGGTAGATTGAAATGATGACGTCGAAAAGTCTTGCGGCACCGTTGAAGGCTGAGCCTCATGTCCCTCCGCTCCCTCCTCCTCATTCATTCTCTCCACGAGCTCTGCATAGGTAATGTGGGGGTAGAGGGTTCATTGCATTAGGGACAGGGGAGGCAGGTGCAGGGATGGGAATGTCGGTAAAGAACCGCACATGGTACTCATGTGTAAAGCTTTCTCATAAATGTCGACGCTGCTCCAGTGTGAGTACACCTGTGGTATAAAGTTGTATTACCATTAGGGGACTTTTACCCCATTGAATATCGTACACTTTAAGCAAAGCCGTGCCCAGCATGGTCAGACACAAACCAGGGCAAAAAATATTAGTTAGAATATGCAAAGTCATTTTTGCCCTGACAGCTTGTCAGCTATACTCTTTGGTTCTTTCGGTAAAGTCACGTAGGTGAAAAAAAAACAAAAAATAGAAATATAAATAAATCACCACGTTTCGCATGCAACACAAGCTATCAACATCAGGTGTGACAACCACAGCAAGGAAACTGTTTTACTGAAGTGGGAGAGAAACCAGGGTTAGGGCAGTTAAATAAGTCAGAGAGGGGGAGGGTGGGGGGTGCATGGGGCGAGGAGTGCGAGCGCTGCAAGCGCTGCAGAGACGCTGAGAGTAAAAAAAGAGGCAACATGATTACTGCCAAGATGGAAGCTTGTCAGCTTCTGCGAGAGCTTCCCCGTGACCACACAGATCATGGTGGTTACTTGACCACATTTCAATTGAAGTGCTGTCGTCCTGACAGTTCTGTTCCTTCACCTGAAGAAGGCCACTTGTGTTGTGGCCGAAACGTCGTGATTTTTGTTGTTTTATTTTTTACCTACGTGACTTTACCCAATAGAACCAAAGAGTATGGATCCTTGCAGTCACGAAAGCTTCAAATCAACATTTCACCACTCTGGTTAATGTGGGTTGGTGAAGACGTATAGTATGTATAGTACAACCAATTTTGATGGACTGCCCTTTGCTGCCCACCATGTAGCCCGACACCACACTTTTAGACCTGTTATGCACTATGCTGGCTCAAACCCTGCTGAGCGTCCGATTAAAACACTGACGAGATCTCAATATTTAAAACTGGCCCAAAGCCCCGTCATAGCACGAACATTACACTTTACCTATCTCAACAAATGTGGACATCATGAATCTTTGGTCTAATCTCTGATCTTTTGAGTTAGAACTCGGGGGCTCCTCATGCACAGCCAGCCAAGGATAACTCCCCGCTATAGTGACGTCACAGCAAAAGGGCGTGACGTTACCTAAATATGGGCGTGGTCAAAAGCGGCCCCATCCCCCGCTCTTCCCGACCTTGCTTCCCCCCTTGCCGAGGTTACCCACATGAACAATAATAATAAATCATAGATGTACATTATGAAAGGATCAATGATTTTCACAAAACTGCTCCTGTACGGCCTTTTGCAAATCCCCTGCTGGAGAGCCTCTTGACGAACGCACGAATCGTGTTGGTTATTTGCACATACTTCACCATGAAAGTGAGTATGGGTTGGTAAAGGAAAAGGAGGAGCATTAACGTACAAACAAAAAACTATTTTACTAGAATGCCTTCTGCTTCCCATCATGTAGCCTGTAACACCTGGTATGCACTACCCAGGCTCCAACCTCCTTAACGTTAGATGGAGACATCTGGCACATCCCCAGCAGTTTTGTCCACAGGCTCAACATTTAACACAAACACACATCCCTAACACTAACGTTAAACTTTACCTATCTCGACGAAGGTAGACATCGTGAATCTTTGATTTTTTCTCGAATTCAGAGTCAGAAGTCAGGAGCTCCTCGCGTGCACAGCCAGCCCACGATAAAGTCCGACCCAGAATGATGTCACCGTGACGTCGGTTCAATATAGGCGTGGCCAGAATGTGGGTGTGGCCAACGGCGGCGGCTTCCCCGCCCCCCGCTGCCCCTCCCCGCAGGTTTCTCTCAACCCTCAGTGCGCATGCGCAGGCCGCGCGTCTCGGACATCGCCTTCAGTGGCCGTTGGCGACGCGGCGGTTGTGGCGGGAAAATTAATTTAAAAAACTTCTCCGAATAACCGCGACCTTTAACTACCCTCACGGATAATCCACACGGATCTCTGGACGGCAAGGCGAAGACGATCAATGGAATAATCTCCGGTGAGAGACGGAGAGAGATGGGCAGGCGTGAGGGCGAGCCAGGTTCAACTTTGTTGAACGCTGAGCGCAGAGTGAATGGGGTTTGCTTCACTCAGCACGCGGCTTGGACACTTCGGTGTGCAAAGTGTTGTCTGGTTGTGCCGTGTAAAGGAGGAGGACATTCAGTAAATGTCGTTGGTTTGTTAATGGGAGTGTGTGGCACGGTAATGGACTGGGTACGACTTACAACACAAGTTCTGCTCACATTGCACGCTAAGGGTTAGCACGGCGATTACTACGCGTGCATTTATTAGTTATTGTTCATGTTAAAAGTAGTATTGATTGTTAAGACAATAATGTTTAGTATTTGTAGGAGAATCATTTCAATATTGTACAGTATAGCATTGTCCTGCTGTGTGGCTCTCACGTGGTGAGCATCAGTGCAGCAATATTCAGTACGTGGTTGTAATGTACTTCTATAGCTCCCCTGCCACCAGTGCAGCAATATTCAGCACATGGTTGTAATGCACTTCTATAGCCCCCTGCCACCAGTGCAGCAATATTCAGTACGTGGTTGTAATGTACTTCTATAGCCCCCTGCCACCAGTGCAGCAATATTCAGTACGTGGTTGTAATGCACTTCTATAGCCCCCTGCCATCAGTGCAGCAATATGCAGTACGTGGTTGTAATGTACTTCTATAGCCCCCTGCCATCAATGCAGCAATATTCAGTACGTGGTTGTAATGTACTTCTATAGCCCCCTGCCACCAGTGCAGCAATATTCAGCACGTGGTTGTAATGTACTTCTATAGCCCCCTGCCATCAGTGCAGCAATATTCAGTACGTGGTTGTAATGTACTTCTATAGCCCCCTGCCACAAGTGCAGCAATTTTCAGTACGTGGTTGTAATGTACTTCTATAGCCCCCTGCCATCAGTGCAGCAATATTCAGTACGTGGTTGTAATGCACTTCTATAGCCCCCTGCCACCAGTTCAGCAATATTCAGTACGTGGTTGTAATGAACTTCTATAGCCCCCTGCCACCAGTGCAGCAATATTCAGTACGTGGTTGTAATGTACTTCTATAGCCCCCTGCCATCCATGCAGCAATATTCAGTACGTGGTTGTAATGAACTTCTATAGCCCCCTGCCACCAATGCAGCTATGTTCAGTACGTGGTTGTAATGCACTTCTATAGCCCCCTGCCATCAGTGCAGCAATATTCAGTACATGGTTGTAATGCACTTCTATAGCCCCCTGCCATCACCAAACTCACACTGACCAGCGTGGTGAAGTATGGTAAATAACCCCTCCCCCTGGGAGCTGCATAGCATGGGACAGCTGTCAGCCAGCAATGGATTTAAAAAGGAGCTGTACTCCGCACACATTCTTATTCAGGGTAGGGTAAGGAACTTGGAGGTTCGGTACGCATAATGTGCTCGGAAAGTATTGTATTCTGTATGTGTGTTGAACCTCTTTCGCATCGTACAAAGCCAACCGTGCTCTTCGGAGGTGCGATAATATATAAATATAAGTAGTCATACTACTGTAATACCACTTAATATTTAGCATTCATTGTATTAGTAGTACGGAAATTTTTTTATATGCAGGTGTGCATGCCAAACGTTAACCAATGTTAAATGTTAAGCCTTCTCTTTTGAATACAGTGTGTTTTAAACATGGAGTTGTCTCCAGCTAATTCTTAAATGTATATCATTCATAATGTAGTAGTAGGCAGGTAGTGCATTTATGACACTTCAATTGTACATAGAGCTTGCAGGTGTGATGAAGGAAACCATGGGAAAGGCTGGAATTTTTGTTGAAAAAAGGACAACAGCCACAGTAGCTTAAGAGACCTAACGCGAAGTGGTCGACACTGGCCCATGCGATCGCGTTGCGACAGCGGACCCACTTTCCGCACACAGCAGCTCCTCATGGTGCCCCCCATACCAGGACCAGTGGTGACCTTGTAGCCACAGCCATTCCTCTCCCTGGCCCCATCCGGTCCAGGCATCCCAAATCGTACAAAATGTACTGCAACGGTGGTGAGACAAACAGCCCTTCGGGCGACAGCACGGTGACGGACACAAGCCCTCGCGGCAGCCTGGGCAGCACGCTGCTCCGGACCGGAAGCGGGGGCTAGCGCAGCCCTGTGGTGTGCGGAGAGCAGTGCTGCTCGTAGGCGAGCGGTGCGCTGGACGCCTACATCGAGGACTTTGAGCAGAGCGGAATCTGTGCGTCACCGCCACCCAGGATACGTGCAGAGCACAGCGCCGCGCAGCATGGCGGAGCGGAGACGCGCGGAGGAGAGGAGGATGCACAGTGTGGATGAGGGTGGGTTGCGCCTCTCGCCACGCGAGGAATCGCTCCGTGGTGCTTGCACTCGAGTGGCTATCGAGTGTGCACGCGGTGCAATGGTATTGAAGCTATAGTAATAGGTTTTTACCCTTTTATCTGGCACAAAAACTGACACCTTTATACAAGGGATCATGTTTGCAATAACCACAACACAAGTAGTCAAAATGCAAACAAAAAAGACAACTCTGATAATATGCACTGTCCTTGAATTTGATTGGTCCACACCCGAGATGGCTTTTCTGAGATCCCAGTCTCCACTGGTGTTGGACCAGAAGACGCAAAAAGGCGTCTTCTTATTCTTAGCGTCTTCTTGTTTGCATTTTGACTACTTGCGTTGTGGTTATCGCAAACATGATCCCTTGTATAAAGGTGTCAGTTTTTGTGCCAGATAAAAGGGTAAAAACCTATTACTATATCTTGTTACTGGCAAAGGAGGTCTCATAAGGTATCGAAGCTAGTTGACTGGAGGGGGGATAATTGGAGAGGAGAACCCCATTTATTTGCTTGTACTGGGTGCTTGTCAATTATGCTATGCTATCATGAATGTAATGTAATTCCCCTAGAAAAAAAACCCTTAATAAGGTCTAAAGATACATTTTCGTGAGAGTCCCACACTGGGATGCTTGGCAAATTCCATTAATGAGTTCATTTTATGTCAGAGAAAACTATCCACAGTAAGCACACGCATATGAGAGGATAGCATAGGTCTGAACAGATAGGTCGGTGCATGCATTTCTTTCTCCTGTCATCTTCCAGCAACTTCACTGATTATCGAGTTTGTAAAGTTTGTGAAATCTAAGTGATCCTCCAACCTTTGTGTCAAAATTTGCAGATCCTAGACTGGACACATCTGAAGTTTAAACAATAACAGCTCATGCACTGATTTATCCCATATTCTCACAAACTCCACAAATGGATAACATCATTAGTTACTGATGGTGCAAAGTAAGGCAACATTGCAGGATTGCCGTTCAGGGGTCAAGGAATCTAGGGGAGAGCAAATTCATTGTGTACCAGTAAAATGTCTGTGGGTCTTACATTGCAGGTGGCATGCTGCCTGTGGAGGACCTCATCTCGGGCACGTGCAGCCTCACTGCTGCGCTGCAGCGGTCAGTGCTTATAGCCCGACGGTCAGTCTAACCACGGACCAGCTCCTAGAGGCGCCAGTTGACGGTTCCTCCAAGTCCTTGTTCCGCTCGCCTGGCGCCCACCGAGACCTCGCAGTGTCGCACAGAGGCAAGCGGTCATCTCTCGGGGTCACCGCGCACAGCCTCGGCGCATCATTGGTGAGGGGCAATAAGCCAACTGAACGGTTGAGCTCAACAGCGAGAAGCAACAAGGCCCTGATGCCATTAAATGAGTCGGCAAAGCCCAAAAATTATTTCTTTTCTAACCAGAAGAATGTTTTGTTGTACTTACGGAGCAGTGAAGCAACTAGGCGTGAGCACTTGCCGAACGGCGGCTGTGCGACAAGTACCTATCCCAGGTGGTTGACAAGCCAAAAGGATGAGCTGGATGTGTCGGGGATCACGAGCATTCCTGAGCTCAGGTACCCAGCCTGGCTGCGTGACTGCGATGTGGACTCCCAGACCAGCAGCCACGAGACGGATACCAGCACGAAGAGAGCAGGTGCCGCTCAGAGCCCGCAAAGCAGACCAAAGTACCCAGAGTGGCTCAAAGATTTGGACATCTCCGGCCTTACGAATGTAGCCAACGAGGAGCCCGTGTCAGAGGACCTTAGATCCCTAGGTGTGTGTGTGTATATATATATAGTCTGTATATAGCAGATGACATTTCATATGTTTTCAGGTACATATTCAGTCTTTTCTCACAGAGACGACTGAGCGGCCACCCATGTGGTTGTGACGTGCGATGCGTGATTCTTGATGCACAGCCTCATTGGAGGAGCTGCTGAGCAGGGTGCGCAAGGAGTTGGAATCCCCCGGCTTGGAGGCCCCCTCCCCGGGCAGCTTCAACACGGACGTCTTCCTAGGGGCTGATCGTCCCTGGGAAAACCCCTCCACGCCATTGTGAATTTATCTTTATATTCACACTCACGCACAGCATAGAGGCTGCACCGCCTCTAAGTATGATGTCAGATTATGAATGTTATAAGCTAAGCAGGTAAGCCTGGTTATTACTTGGATGGGAGACTATTTGGTAATAGCATATATTATAGATTTTGGCTGCTAGGTAACCAGGAGTTAGTAATACAGCAATGGAATCTTGAATCTATATCCGGAGTTTTGCATTTTACTCCCTCTGTTTTCACCGGGTTCTCCGATTTCCTCTCACATACCACTCGCTGATGAAATTTGCAAAATATCACTGCCAAACCTGCCTGAGACTTGGTGAGATTTTTCTGGCTTCCACCATTATAATAAGTCAACCAAGTAATTTTCTCTCAATCGTGTCTCTTCTCAGGGCCGTGTACCACCTGTCGCGTCTGAAAGAGCTGGTTGACACCATCAAGGAGAACAAGGATGGCTGCATTTTAAGGCGGTGGTCGAGGTTTGTACTCAGAAGGATACGTTCGCTTGGTCCTGCTAATTCATGGTTGTTAAACATCAATGGTACTTCAGGTGCTGTGGTGTGAATCGCAATTACTTGTGAACTTGTGGGGCCCATGGGGCACAGTAATTGCCCTGTTAATGGAAGTGCCACAACAAAGTATTGGAAAAATGTGATGAAGTTCGTTCAGGGTTGGAGTTAGTGAATGGTTGCAGCAGTATTTTGCACAGCAAATCCATGCAGACTCAAATGTCACTTGAAAGAGAACGGATATGTGAAAAATATTGTGAGCACAACTAAACTTATTTTGGTTTTAGCCATTTTGGAAGGAGACTACTTTATTGGGAACATACATGCTAGTATTTGTGTAGTTATAAACATTTGGGAAATCACTGTAAAAGTACATTTGCTTATTTAGATTGCACTATACCTGTATTGTAAAATTTCAGAACCTTTTATGTAACTTGTAATCAATAAACCAAAGTTGCATATTGTATGCAAACCATGACTTGGATTGTTTTTATCATGTCTTGTTTAGCATGGTTGGTTATGTACAGTGTGAAAGAAATTCAACATACATTAAATATTTTCTGATATTTGAATGTTTATATTGTACATGTATATTTATTTTACAATAAATCTGAGACAAAGGCTTATACACATGGAATTGAAAATATTCAGCTATGATTTGTATTTCTCAAGTATTTTAAGAAAAGTCAGCGAGTCTCGTGACATGTCTTCACATTTGGGGGTAATGATTGTGATGGATATCCAAGCATTAACCTGCTTACATTCCTAGAGTATGTAAGGTGAATTTGGGCATTCTGGGTGATTGGGTTTTAGGCCAAACACAGGCAGATGGTTGGGGATAGATGTTTTCAAGCATCTATTAATTATTCATCGGCATGTACTATCTTACTATGATGTAAAGTTCAAAGACATGGTTCATGAAGGGAATGGAATAAAAACTCAACTGTGCACAAGTATGGAGGAATTAATACTTGGAATTCAATGCAAAGATCTGGCCATATGGCGTTTACTGGGCACCAGGGTTGCCAAACAACACATGAAAGATGTGTATCAGGCACAGCCTCTGCATTATGAAAAAAATATCACTTCCTGAAGAAGTGCATTTTGCTTCTCCTGTCTTAGGTCACCAAAATAAATTAGAGCAAATGTGACTCGACTGACACAGGCAGCATTTATACTTGTGAAGTGTTCTCCTTCCGACGTGTGGTGTGTGTCGCACACACTGTCGAAGACGAGGTAGTTGCAGGAGACATCGTCTCTTTATTATCTTGTTCACACCAACTCCGGCCTCACTCGACCACGTTGCCATAGAGCCCGGCCTAGACACGACCCTGTCCGTGTTGCACCGACGGCGTCGACCGAGAAGGCCAGCTACTGTCTGGCCACGCAATGATTGGGCGAATGCGGTGGCAACGACAGCGACGACGAGACGAGTCCACTCCCAGAACCGGCAGCCCGGAGCTCTCGCTCTCCGCTGCTTATATTATATTCTATATTCTACTCGGCGCGGCTTGGCTCTGCCCTATCCACGCCTCCCTTCTCGAACCGACCAGAGGGTTCCAGAGGCTTCCCTATGAGGTCTTCCATGACCCTTGCCCCAATTCCTCTGCCTGGCCGGCATACCCGTATATATGCTCAACGGCGTGTGTGCAAACTTTCCACTGCAGTTGCCGCTGCTGGACAGCAGTCAGCGCTGTGTCACTACACTTGTATGAACACAAGAATTACATAATCATGTCTACACTTATATGTAATGGGCTGAGATAGGTGCACACAACTTCTTGGGAGGCAACACTATTTATTAACACCAACACATTACACTTAACATAAATTTGGATTTAAAGCTTTCGTGACTGCGGGCTAACACCAATCCCGAATATCCGCCCCCACAGCCCTTTAAATAATCTCCAATACAGCCCCCCAATCGGCTATGCGTGTATGAGTGACGTCCCTGCCCTCTAACCCCCGACCCCCCCGTCCCGCGCGTGCGATTGGTGTGTCGCTCTAAAACTGACTCCAAATCCCCGCCCCGCAGCCCTTTAAACAATCTCCATTGCCCGGCATCGGCAGCAATGCGTGTGCGAAGGACGTCATTGCCCTCTGACCCCTGATCCCCCGTTCAGTTCGTGTGAGTGGTGCGCGGGGTTGTGTGAGCGGAGACGTCGCGTTTGAGTGGCTGAGAAGCGACGGATTGATTCCAGGCAGCCACGTGCCAGCCCCGAGCTATGCCCCACAAACAGGACCCGCGGATCCGAGGGGCTGCGGCGCGAGGAGAGGAGCCGGAGAGCGGCAGCCCTCTCACCGCGAGCGAGGAGTCGAGTAGCGGCTGCTCTCACTCGAGCGAGGAGTCCGGAGCCCGCAGCCCTCCCGAGATCAGCCCTCCCCCGGGGGGGGGGAGCCGGGGGCCCGCGTCCCCCACAACTGACAACCTGTGTACCAACTGGCCGAGCGAGAGTTTGTGTGTATTTGAGCGCAATCGTGCCAGTGTTTAGCTGTACCAGGGAGTTTGGTGCAGCAGAGTGTTTAGGTGTAGCAGGGTGTCCTGATTGTGCCGGCACACTACCCTTCTATCCATAATGTCGTAGGGTGAGCTCCATTAAACGTTAACTCGGACCCCAACCAGTCAAAGCGCCTAATCTCGGAACGTGGTTCTCAACCTCTTACCTCACCCATGCTACGTACCTTTGAGACGTCCTGCTTTTACAAATGTTGATGAACTGGAGGGCAAAGGTCTGGAGGACCCCACATGGAGTCTGGTTTCTCACACCCGAGCCTCCTGTGACATTTCTGGAGGCTTCTCTGGAATCTTTGTCCCATTTATTGAGTGCAGATTTGGCTTACTTCTAGCTTCATCCCAAGACGTCATCCAGTTTGGAAATACCCGAAGGTTGTGGGAGTCGCCCCGTGCTTCAGTTTCTTTCCAACCCTCGCAATGGCCGGTTGCTCACCAGCCGGAAGTCTTTTGCTGCATACACCACGACCGAGGTGTTGAGAGCAGCCATCTCGTGGCTGGTCGGCAATGGAGATGGTATTGTCGATTTGGGGAGCGTGAGTCTGTGGCGTTGGTGGTGCTGCTGTCACGGAGGCGACACGAGTTTAGGAAATTCAGTTTTGTGGGTTTCCTGTAGCGAGCACTGAAAGATCCTCCCTTCCTCTTTCTCCACCCTTGTCTCTACTGTCTCCATGTCCCCGTTCAACTCTTTCTACACCGCTTTCCTTGAATGTGCAGCTGCCTTTACGGCCTCCCCTCTCCCCTTCTCTCCACCTCCAACCCATCTCCGTCGTAATCTCCTCCCCTTTGTTCAGGCTCTTCCCTCTCTTCCTCAGTCTATGGATGGGGTTATTGTTTATCGGGCTCTTATACAAAAAATGGAGCTTATTTTAGCCTTTGAATAGGATTTTCTGTTTTCTTTCGGTAGCATGTTGCGTACATAGGGAAGATCGAGCCACGCCACCGGTTCCCATTATCAAAATCTTTGTCAACTTGTCTCCCTCGGTAGGAATGCCTTTCCTTCTCCAGCAAGCAATTGTCTTCTCTCTCTCCTCCGGTATTTCTTCCGATGCGCTTTCTTAATCTCGCTTGCTGTGTGTATCGGCTCTATCATTCAACAAGGGCAAATTAAAAAATTTGCTTTTTTTTCCTCCACTGCTTTACCACTATACCTCCTGAGTGGGTACTCGGAGTTTCATCTAATGTACTATTTGATGAGTCGCTTCCACACAGCAGAAAGGCGGTAGCTATCCGAACTGTAAATTTTTCTTCCAATTTCGATAGATTCTCGAATTATTCTTGGGCAGTAGTAGCTAGTTTTGCACAGAATTTCAACATTAAAATCAACTGAGTGTCCTTGTTGGCACGTGTGTTCTGCTACTGCTGAACATGGGTGCCAACAAATAATACATTATTTAAATGCATGCCTATAAAGGGCAGCATACTTCAATAGGGATTACCATTGGTACGGCTATTTTAATACACAATAGACAGGAAGGACAAGATCAAAGGGCTCTCATAATGCACATGCATAATGTACGTTGACTCGGTAATCTCCCCCCCCCCCACTTTGCGCGAGAGTGCCACAAATCTGGCTGTCGCCTGATGAAGCTAGTTGTAATTACTGGCAAAACGTCGTTCTCCGATTGTAAATGTTGTGGCTTGGCTCTCCAAAGTACCAGTGACGAATTGGCTTGTTCTGTTTCCGTGACAACCCTACTAGTTGGCTGTGTCGAGTGGTGGCGGGTTTTAACGACACGTTTATATATGTATGCGATCTAATCCAAAAAACACCTCTATGGATGATATTGGGCGCGAAAGCCTACATGTTAAACCAAAATTTAAAATATATACAAAATAACAATAATTTCTAGTTTTCCTCATTCACATCGTGATTCGTATGAAAAGACATGAGATGATTGAGACATGTTAAATCATGAACGTATTTATTAATATATATACAGATAGTCCTCGACTGCAATGTCCTTGTCCACGTGCAAACAGAGTTAGGATAGCAGCCTCCTTTAAAAGTCAGAGTAGATTTATACGCTGTAGAAGACAGTTGACGAATCCTCGTTGCTTGATTCCTCCTCGGATCCCTTCAGCAGTGAGTCGTCACCAGTCTTCTCTGCCTGCTCATTCTCCATGTGGCACCGCTGGGGTGGGTGCAATACGCCAGGAGACTCCTTATGCAGCGAGCAGCGAAGCAGGCCCATCTCTGCCTGCTCATCCTCAACGTGGAATTGAGGCGATGGCGGTGAGCTGGGGGCATCGGTGAGGAGGGTGTTACGGAGACGGCCCAGCTCTGCCTGCTGCAGAATCGTCTGTACGACGAAGCGCTCGCGGCGCCTGCAGGCGCACACATGGGATGGCGTGTCCGGGATGATGTATGCAATGCAGGCCTTCGTGAGTAACACCACGTGCTGCACACGTCCACACACAGGTAAAGGATTTTCAGTTTCAGGATTTGCATGTAAAGGGTGCTTACTAAATATAATATGGCAGCAACTCAAAGTGCTTTATATCTCTGGTCAACTATTCTGGGGACATGCAGCCTAGGGATATTATATTGTTACATCGTTTTTCCCAAATTAAATTAAGTCATTTGAGTAATTTTTGAACATTTGGCAAATTATACCGAGGCACTTTTTTTGAATTACTTAATGGGTTTTTTACTTTCACTATGCAGCAGGCAACATTTATGATGTGCAGTTAATGCACCCACCGTATTCACCTGGGCAGCCGCAAATTACCGCAACAATCAGCAAACACTTACACTCGGCCATGTCACCACTACAAAGATTCCCTGTGTAGCCTTTCACAGACTGAGACAAGTGCATCTATGAAGGTTCGCACAGTGCCTGTGGGGGTGGTGTGCACCTTTATCTCGCCAGTGATGATTTTCACAAACTTCATCAAGTACTCATTTTAAGACAGAATCGACTTAAGGGAAGCTCAACACTGGTTCTAATATTTTCCACTGTTGTTGGCTGTGGCCAGAAATAGTACTCCGGTCACACAGGATTGGTAGCGCAGTTCACAAACAACAACGCAGCCGCTCCCCTTCCCACAAGCACACATGCTTACGTGTGACAAATTGCATCAACAACATGAATCGTCTGCTGCATGATGAAAGTATTGTATTACCACTATTATTTGTGATCTCAGAAATACTGTGCAATTGTGAGGTGTAATAGCATTACTGGCATTATCTGTAATGACCCATTGACAATGATCACGGTTTGCTCTGCTGACCTTAACAACTGCTCACAGATGAGTCTATACGATGGTGCAGTAGTGTAAGGCTTTGCACACTAGACTTGCAATCCAGAGGTCACGGGTGTGAATTGATCTTTGGTCGTGGGAGTGTAAACAATGGTGAAAGTTTTTTTTACATTCCACTGCCTCTATCCACCTAGCAGTGTAAATGGAATACATCCAGTCAATTGGTCGGCTGAGTTTGGTTCTGTCCAGTGTGGGAACTCCCACATCTTCCCAAGACGTCTGACCAGTGTGGAAGAGCAGTAAAAATACATCTTAAGGGTCTCTCTTGAGCTCCCTATAGCAGGAGCGCTTTTGCCATCAGTGACATGAGCAAGTAATTGGAGGACTGTACCTTTATCTTTCAATGGGTTTATGAATTTGTGTGTGTGTGTGCATGGTGATGTGTACCTGCATGGCAATGACGAAGGCCAGCTTTGCAGTCAGTACTTGCCAGTACTGCTTGGTGACGGAGTAGGCTTGGGGATGATCCGGCGGGTAGCGATAACCTGGATACCTACACACGTACAACCACAAGCACGCATGGACTATATTTAGCAAAGTGCCTCGAAAGTAGAGTTGGCGCTAAATTGAACAAGTATGGTTGTGCACAAACGGGAAATGCGTTCACAGCCCTTAAAAAAATCCGCTTCTGAAAGAGGGCCTTCCCACAACGTGCAGCTTGTGGGGGCTCTTTTGACAATGGTTCACGCTGGTCCATGCCAGGTTGGTGAAGGCAGGGAGTACAGATAATGGGAGAGCAATATAGCACGACTGTTAATTTTGCTGAACTACCCACTGCTTACAACCTAGCTCCACAGTCGCCTACTGCACCTGCATTGTGCATGGTGATCATCAATCTAAGCACGAACAAGGCTCAAGCCGGCTTGACTTCCGGAATCTAAGATCAGCTGTATTCGTGGTGATTTGATCATAGTCAAGTAAGGTTATATTAAATATCGATCAATATGGTTATATTGATTATAGTTGTGTATGCCAGCAATTCAAAAACGTTAGAGAAAAGGGTTGGTAGATCGCATCAATTTCTTAACTATCTGTGCTGAGGTGACCAGAAGATGGCTGTAGACCAAGTGGTTTCATGTCTGTGTGAACCTTTAAGCTTCATTTCATTATCATGGGTTCTCCAGGACCTCTTATTGCATCCCACATGCATAAGACCACCTTAAACTGGAATCCCAATGCACGGTCTTCCTGAAAAGGGATCTTGAGACTTAATTAAGCAGTCGTGGATCGATAGATAAATAAATAACATTACTCTTTAGCAAGGTAACAATGAGCTGGAATTTATATCAATCTATTATTATATTTCTCTAAATGGGACTTTGGTTGTGAAGCCATCCCACCCGTACCCACTGCTCCCCCCCTCCAATTCCCCCCCCACCCCCTTTACTGTCCCCACCCACCATGCACACTCTTCCCCCAACCCTACCACAACCCCTTACTACCCAACTAAGCCAAACCCTGTGTCCACGGTAAGGGGCAGGGCATAAACAGAGGTGGGGCCTAGGGGAAGTGTGGGTCTTAAAAGGAAAGTCACGGAGTGAAATGAGGAAGAAAACGAGCCTCATCAGGAAGGGGCGGAGCCAGGAGGACGCCACACCCAGAAGGATGTCGCATCTACCTGGACAACACACCCAGACATCAGTGCATCACATTCGCAGGGACGGCACCCCCGATAGTTGGGCATGACACTGAATGGCACAAACCTGCAGGTTGTGTTGATTGCCGGATCAAACCAGGCTGGCAGGATGTTGGGATAATTTTGCTCCTTGAAGTCGCTGATCTTGAAAATTGAAAAGCTGTCTTCCGTGTACCCATGCATTGTAGGCGAACCTGTGCCATACTCTGCTGAGTATCCATAATAATACACCAGGCGTGGGATGATGTCCGTTGTGAACGCCAAGATGCATGACTGTGGAATTAGCATACGGAGGCACAGCGATAGCGGTCACTTAGCATGCAATGATTTGACCAAGGCTTCTGAACATCTTACCTTGGCAATTACATTAATTTTCACAAATACAATTTGGGGGGTTGCTGCCAGAGTGAAATGGTTACCATATAAGGACTTGCAATCTGGCACTTGAAGCAATGGATCATTTTCTTAAATCTCCCCCACCTCTGTCCAATTAGCAATATAAATGGGTTCATCACTGTTTTAGCACAGGTGTAGAGGTGTTAACTACGCGCTGTTGCGTAACCCGCATTGCCACCAGGGCGGTGCAGCATTACCCCTGGGTACAACGGTTGGGGTCAGTCGAGGTGAAACGGATCGTGGCCAGGGTTTGGTGCGAACCAATCAGACGGTTCCACGTGGGAATGTATGATTGGTTCTACCTGGCCACGAAGGGGTATAAGACGGGTGACCCAACGGACCTCGAGGAGTTCGCTCCCTGCACGAAGACAGAAGACTGGGCTGAAGCCTAGCTAGGACCCTGGACCAGCCTTTCAGCTCTTCTAAGGGCTAAGGCTCGGCATACCCAGTGGTCAGGACCCACCGGGCCAGCGGTGGGTCAGATAGCCTCCCCTAGGTCCTAGCCGGAGGACTAGGATAGCGGTAGACGTGTGAGTCCCGCCAAGTCCGGAGGTTGTACCTCCTTAGGTATCAAGGAGGTTAGTGGTAGACGTGTGAGTCCCGCCAAGTCCGGAGGCTGTACCTCCCTAGGGTATCGGGTGTGGGGACCGAATATCCCTCTGTGTGTCTTAAGCGATGTATAAGGAAATAATACAATAAACAGAGTGTGCCTCCTAAAGAAGTCTGCTCGTCCTTACAACACTACAACTGGAGTCAGAAGTGGTTGGAAATGGAAACCAGAAGTTCAGCCCACGCGCGGAGCCAGAACGAAGATGACGCTGTCTCACCTCCAAGCACCGCCAGCTCCGCTGAAAACGCTGCCGCGTTGACGGCCGCCCAGCCACCGGTTGAGCAGCCGGTTGCTCCCCCTGCCATGGGGGACGGACTCAGGGCAGCACACGGCCGTCTCGCTCAACTCCTACACGCCGCGGCCTCAATTCTCGAAGAGATCAACTTGGAGGTTGCGGGCAGGCCGAGTCAACCGCCGGCAGACGTTCCCGCCATCGGCCAGGGCAGACATTTTGATTTTCCCGCCGGGGAACCACGTGATTCCGCCGGAAGCGGAAGCCAGGGGCATCCTGGGAACGCGGGGGGCCCATCACAACCCGCAACGTCATCAGCACGCGACGCTGCGAATTCAACTTTCTCAGCGGACGCCACGTCATCACTGTACCGACACGGTACAGTAGACTCTATCGGCCGGGAAATCGCCGATCTCCGGCTCGAGACGGTACAAGCTGAGGGGGAGACGACGTCCGCCCTCCAACAACGCCTGCCCATCTTCCGAGAATTCACATCTGAAGGGGGCGACTGGGCGGCGTTCCAGCGTCGCTTCCTGAGCCACCAAGAGATGGTGGGCTGGTCGGACGCACAGGCGCTCCGAGCACTACTGGCCACTTTGGATGACGACGCTCTCGCCTCGCTCCTCACCATCCCCAGGCATCAAAGGGCGACTCTTCAATCGGCCCTCCGACGGATGTCCGACGTGTACGGGCCTCCATCCGACGTCCGCAGCCGATTTTACGACAGGCGACACCGCCCTAAAGAGTCTCCGTTGGCATTCCGGACCGCTCTACTGGCGATGGCAAGAGCGGGTTACCCTCGCATGGACGACGAGGCCATCGATGCCAGCATTCTCCAGAAGATGCTGGAGCTGGCGCGCGAGCTGCGCATCGTCATCCAAGCGGTGGACGACGACAGTATGTGCTCGCTACGAGCCGCTTGGTGCATCCACGCACATCTGCTGCTCCACACGGAATCGACCATCGCCGCCTCGGCTTCGACGTCGGAGCCTGCCAGCAGGGATGCCGAGTTCTCCCCCGACCGGGCCTTCATTGCGACCAGGTCAACGGGCCGGCGATCGTCCGACCACGCTGGTCGCCGCAACGACCAGCAGCGAGGACGGCCTGCTCCACGCGGCGACGTGACGTGCTTCAACTGTGGCCGACGAGGCCACATCTCCTCTGACTGCCGTGCGCCTCGACGACGCCCCTCCGCATCCCGGGGCCAGGACTACAGGACGTCCACGGCATCGCGGCATAACCAGGCAAGTCGCGACGCCTCTCACGCTCGGCCCTCATTCACACCATACACACTGCAACGCACCATAAGAAGGGCTCGCGATTCGGTGTGTGATGGGGGGTATTCTGGCGTTTGTTCGCGGCCACTCGAACCTGGGCAGTGGTCTGAGTTGGCCCATAGGGTAGTCGCGGCGACGGCAGGTTCATCCGTGGTTGTCGGATCAATCGAGGGTGTGGAATTTCGCGTGTTGGTCGATACTGGTGCGTCGGCTACGATCATTTCGGATCTGATTTACAATATACTGCCCGTACGATGCCGCCCCTTGGAACGGGTTTCTATCCCGTGTTTCGCCGCTAATGGCAGTTCACTTGGCATTATTGGGCAAATTCGGGCCCAAATTTCGATTGGAGACATTAAATTGGCAGGGCCTATTTTGGTCTCTTCTTCCCTCGCCGTGCCGTGTTTGTTAGGCACTGATTTTCTCGCGAAAATGCCTATTAAGATCCTTGTAGATCAAGGCTGCATCGAACTCCCGTCGGGTCGACGGATGGCGTTCTTGCCCACACCCTCACATCCGCGCATGGCTAGTGCCTCGGTGCAGGCGTTTGTTGCGAGCACAGTCCGCATTCCACCAGGGACACAAATGCTCGTGCCCTTACAACTTAAAAAACCGCTAGCCCCGGAGGCCTCGGCACATGGCATTATGCTGGGGCCTTCAAACGCAGCTGCTAAGGGGTTAGATTTGGTGGCTGCACAGACCCTCGTAGCAGCCGACAGGGAGCCGTTCTTGCAGGTTTTGAATGTCGGATTGTCCACAACCGTCATTCCGCAAGGAACTGTGCTCGCTCACGCGACCCCGGTGCCGTTGGGGACCGGAGTCGCGGGACACGTGCGTGACACGCCGCAGGTCCCACCTCCTTCCGAATCGGATGAGAGATGGTTGGACGCGCTCTGCACAGACACGGGTGATCTGTCTCATTCGCAGCGAATTAAATTGCGCGCTCTTCTGCGAGAATTTTCCGATGTCTTTAGTAAATCTAAATTTGATATTGGCTGCACCAAGCTGCTGCGTCACTACATTGATACTGGTGACGCTGCCCCGATTCGACAAAACCCGTTTCGGCTTAGCCCGGCGGAGAAACAGCATGTTAAATCGGCTGTGGATGACATGCTGAAGGCCGATATAATTTCTCCCTCCACTAGTCCCTGGGGTGCTCCAATAGTGCTGGTCAAAAAGCACGATGGCAGTCTCCGTTTTTGCGTTGATTTTCGGCGCCTAAATAAAATCTCGGTAGCGGATGCCTACCCTCTCCCTCGTATGGACGAGTCATTGGATGCCCTGGCAGGGGCGCACTATTTCTCCACCTTGGACCTTCTGTCGGGGTTTTGGCAACTCCCCCTCGACGAATCGTCAAAACCTAAGACTGCTTTTCGGACACCACAGGGCCTTTTCGAGTTTAATAGATTGCCCATGGGTCTCCACTCGGCCCCAGCGACGTTCCAGAGGCTCATGGAGCTGGTCCTCGCTGGGCTGCAGTGGGACTCATGTCTCATTTATCTTGACGACGTCATCGTCTTTAGCCGCACGTTCGGCGAACACATCGAACGGTTGCGTGCTGTCTTCTTGAAAATGCAGGCCGCTAACTTGAAATTCAAGCCGCAGAAGTGTCACCTTCTGCGTGAGTCTGTGCGCTATCTGGGCCACATAGTTAGCCGCTCGGGCATTTCTACCGACCCTGAAAAAACCAAATGTGTTCAACATTGGCCGACCCCTACATCTGCGGGCGATGTTCGTAGTTTTATTGGTTTTGCGTCGTACTACCGCCGGTTTGTTGCTGGCTTCGCGACGATTGCCAAGCCGCTCCACGCCCTTACGTCAAAAGGGGTGGCGTTTCATTGGGGGGACGCAGAACAGGCTGCGTTCGACTCCTTGCGGAACGCGCTCGTGACGGCACCGTCCCTTGCGTACCCCGATTTTTCCGTGCCATTCGTGTTGGACACCGACGCTAGCAATACGGGGATTGGGGGTGTTCTGTCACAAAAAGTTGATGGCATTGAAAGGGTTGTTGCCTATGGTAGCAGAGTCTTGTCTTTTGCTGAACAAAGATACTGTGTGACCAGACGTGAGCTGCTGGCCATTGTTTTTTTTATTCAGCAATACAGGCCGTACCTGTATGGTCAGCATTTTACCGTGCGATCTGATCATTCGGCTTTACAGTACGCTCTGCGGGTTGACCAACCATCCGGGCAGCTTTCTCGGTGGCTCGAAGTCCTTCAGGACTACGATTTCAATGTCACTTACCGTAGGGGTGCACAACACACGAATGCCGATGCGTTGTCTCGCCTTCCGCCGGCTCAAAAATGTGCGTGTTTTTTGGGCTCGGGCCGTTGTAAGCCGCCACTGCCTGCGCAGGTCGCGCCTCTCACAACGGTGTCAGCCGCACTTCCCGCCGCCTCAGCGCCGATGTTGGATCATGCAGATCCAATGGCCAGTGACGATTTGCTGGGGCTAACTTTGGCCGAATGGGGTCGGCACCAGGGCGAGGACATGTCATTATTGAGGTTGCGTCGCCACGCGAATAATGCGGTTCCAAGACAGGGCAAATTTAATTCATTTGTCATGAAGCGTGGCTTGTTGATGCATTGGGATGCTGACTCGTGTCAACATAAAATCGTCGTGCCATCCGCCTTGCGATGCAAGGCCGTATGGGCGGCGCATGAGCGTTTATTGCACCTGGGTGTTCATAAGACCATTGGGTTGTTGCGGTTGCAATTTTTCTGGCCGGGCATGCTGCGCGACGTCACTGACATTTTGCTGGGATGCACCCATTGTGCGCAACGTAAACCGCTGGCTAAACCGGCATGTCCACCCCTGCAACCCATTTCGGTCTCTCGTATAAATGAGTTGGTGGCTCTCGATATTTTGGGCCCTTTTCCTACTACGCCACGGGGTAATAAGTACCTTCTGGTTGGGGTAGAGTATTTTACACGGTGGCCTATGGCCTGGGCCCTCCCCAACCAGTCGGCGGCGGCCGTTGTGGACGCCTTTGTTCAAGGCTACGTCCTGGACAAGGGCGCACCAGAACGGTTGCTGACCGATCAGGGAAGAAATTTTTCAGGAGCCTTGTTGACTGATGTGTGCCGCCTGTTGGGCACTAATAAAGTGCGCACTTCGCCCTACCATCCCCAGACCGACGGCATGGTGGAGCGCCTTCATAGAACTCTCACCGCTATGTTATGCCATCAGGTCGATGAATCTCACCTCGATTGGGACTTGCAGGTTCCGGGGGTCCTCGCCGCATACCGTATGGCACCTCACGCGGCGACGGGATTTTCCCCGTTCTTTCTAATGTACGGCAGGGATGCCTTTCCTCCCGCCGACGTTCGGCTGGAAATCGAACAGCCACCGCAAAAGTCAAAGCTCGTTGACCACTTGCGATTCAACCTCCGTAAGTTGGCCGAGGCACGGGAGGCCGCCATTGAAAATTCGGCTTCCCGCCAAAGGGCGAATTTGCGACTGCGGGACCCTCGGTCGTACACGCATCGGTGGGCACCGGGAGACAGGGCATGGCTCCACTGCCCCCAGGTGCCGGTGTCCACGTCGGCCAAACTCCTCAGACCATGGCGAGGCCCGGTTGAGGTAGTGGAAGTCCTGCGTCCCCAATGTGTTAAAATTAGCTGGGGACGGCGTCGCTGGTGCGTTCACCCCTCTCGGTTAAAACCCTTCGTCACGCCACGCGTCCCTCCACAACACACACGACATGGGGGCCGAGTGTGCGACGCGTCCGACGAGCCAGATGTTGCCCCGTTGGTGCCTAACCCGCAGCGCAGGCGTGTCATTCCTCCTGCAGATGACGCGGGAGTGACGGCTCCATGCAGGCCACGTTCGGCCTCAATGGACCGTGGAGCAGCAGGTGTCCCCGTGGAGATGCATAAAGGCCCACCGGATGCTCTGGCTCATCCTCCTCCTTCCCTTGTGCCGCCGACAAAGCCTGCCATCCCCTACGATGGTCCCGCGAAACGCACGCGCGCGAAATCTCGCCGGTTGTTATAATGTTTTTTTGGCATGTCTAGTGCCTTGTACATACGTTATGTTGTTAAGGGGGGTATTTATAGGGGTTTAATTGTTCTTGTTGTTCGTGAGGCACACTCACAATTCTTCTACCATTGGTAATTTCGGAGTTTCCCATTGTTGCAGCCGGGACGGCTGGAGCTTCCGAAGGAGGGGGTGATGTAGAGGTGTTAACTACGTGCTGTTGCGTAACCCGCGTTGCCACCAGGGCGGTGCAGCATTACCCCTGGGTACAACGGTTGGGGTCAGTCCAGGTGAAACGGATCGTGGCCAGGGTTTGGTGCGAACCAATCAGACGGTTCCACGTGGGAATGTATGATTGGTTCTACCTGGCCACGAAGGGGTATAAGACGGGTGATCCAACGGACCTCGAGGAGTTCGCTCCCTGCACGAAGACAGAAGACTGGGCTGAAGCCTAGCTAGGACCCTGGACCAGCCTTTCAGCCCTTCTAAGGGCTAAGGCTCGGCATACCCAGTGGTCAGGACCCACCGGGCCAGCGGTGGGTCAGATAGCCTCCCCTAGGTCCTAGCCGGAGGACTAGGATAGCGGTAGACGTGTGAGTCCCGCCAAGTCCGGAGGTTGTACCTCCTTAGGTATCAAGGAGGTTAGCGGTAGACGTGTGAGTCTCGCCAAGTCCGGAGGCTGTACCTCCCTAGGGTATCGGGTGAGGGGACCGAATATCCCTCTGTGTGTCTTAAGCGATGTATAAGGAAATAATACAATAAACAGAGTGTGCCTCCTAAAGAAGTCTGCTCGTCGTTATAACACTACACAGGTAATTCCACATCTTACAACATGTCTGGTCATCATGGAAGAGTAGGCCAAATACCGTGTAGAGGGGTTCTCTAGAGCTACCTTTAGTTGAGGCCCTTCTGCCAGCAGTGACATGAGCAAGCAATTGCAAGGCTTTACCTTTTGCGATTTTGGGAGAGAGTGGATAGGAGCGGTGGTGCAGTGATTTGTGCACTGCACTTTGAATTCAGCACACATGCAATGACTTCCAGCTACGACTAACATCAGTGACGAGTGATACCCGAACCGCTCCTGGTCCCCCACTACACCTCTTCTCAAACCTGCCATGACCAGAATGGTGAAGTATGGTAAAAATAACCCACGCGGCTAACATGACATGTTATGTCACTCATAAGATGGGATATTGAGCGAGAAAGCGAGCGGACAATCTGGCGACTTACATTGGTGATTACAGAGAGGGTGGCAACGATACTCAGAATGTCGGCCCAGGCTCCAATTCCTCTTGCTCGCAAAACCACAGGCCTCCTCATCTTTGTTACGAGCTTCCACGCGTCGACCCGCACTTCGATGATGTTGTTGAGCAGTGCGAGCAATGGCGCAAGTGGAAATGATGCCACGAAGAGAGTGACAAACCCGAATTGGATAACTGGGGTATATTTTGAGAATGGGTAGGGGGGCAAGGATAGGATAATGAGTGAAACAGGATATAGACATACACTCTTAATGCTGTTATGTTGTGATTACTTTAAGCAAACAAAACATGTTTTCAATGCATTGAATGTGTTTTAGTCAAAGGAGACCCCAAAATATGATCACATTTTCGTGTCATTTGTTCACAAAATTATCGTGTCCATTACATTGGCCACTGAGATGCGACCAGCCACTACCATCTTTAATGCTCAGCTCTGGTTCACCTGGGTTTCTTTTGCACCATTTTCCACCACTAGGTGGCTATAATAACTAGATCATATCCTGTATTGAGGACTCCATTAACCGTACCACACATTTTTAGGCATATGCACTGTGGCTGAAATGCCAACAAATCACAGCAGTTAACCACAGTAGACATGATGCACAAGAGTTTAAATAAATAGTAAGGGGGAGAAACGTCAACCCAAGCTGACCAATGTAGCTGCATTGGTTAGCAGACAAGAGGGTCAAATATGTGCTCCTATTGTTTCTAAAACTTGTGGTTGTTGTGTTGCTGCCTTGCCCAAGCTTGCATTTGTTGACAAATTGGCAGGAATGTATGTACTTTGTATTTTTAGCAATTTGCTTACAATTTCTCCATCTTGCCTCTCATCGGTTTTGTAAATAGCTCGGTGACCCGCCCCTACTGGACATATGTGAAAAAGATCTTCATAGCTCATCGGATTCTTCCAGGATATCAAAAAGATTCTGATTCTGATTAATCAGTGGCGCTGCGAACAACCTATTCCCTGTATTGCTGCGGGAATCTGCATCCACACATGATCAAGCACCCCTGTGTAATGCAATACACATGGTTCCTTTGTCATAGACATGTAATTCTGCAAATGTGCAGAAATGTCTACCGTATGCGACTTACTCCAGACAAGTTTAGACTGTTAAACGTGACCTGTTGTGACTCGTCTAATGTGTATTGTGTGGTCGTTAGCACAGAAAGATGCGTCTGGTAGTGTCCTAATGGTCCAAAAATAGTAAAAAGGAGGCTGGGTCTGTGTTGTTCAGAGTGACCACCATATACAGACTCTTGTACGTACAAACGAGTTCAGTTCCAGAGGTCTGTTCGTAAGTCGATTTGTTCGTGAGTCCAACTTTCCTCCTGTCGATTTCAAACACGTTTTACGGCTTATACGCTAAACACGGGGAATGGCTTTAAAAGTTGCCTCTAGTTTTTTACGTTCTGCAGATGTAGATGCCACCATCACCACCTATTGTGTGGCGGTTGAACTTACGACTCTCGGTCCGAACAGGAAACTGGACATACGGACAGGTTTGACCATATCTCGGAAAGTTCGTAAGTCGAATGTTCGTAAGTAGAGGAGTCCCTGTGTAGTGGCATAGAATGGTAATGTAACAGTATAGCGCTGGCTGCTGGCAGGGAAAGGGATCTGCGGCTTACGGCCCTGACGTCAGCAGGCCAGGTTATACACCAGAGGGGTATCTAGGGAAAAGGTCGCAGAAGGGGCACTGAATTCATAATGATACAATAATTCAGTAAACTGTGCAAATGTACAGCATGCCAGATCATTATCTGGCCTAACCCTGGTTGGAAACACCGTGGGAGTGAAGACGAAGATGGATTAATAATCATTATTTACATTTGTAAGGTGCATTTCATCCGTATGCCACCAGACAACTTGGAGTGTCGAAATTCCCTTTGCCCACCAGAATGAACAGACCTCATCTTTCCCACCCCTGCAGACTTGGTATTGAAGTAGATACATGCTAATGTTTACAAAGTAACGGACTCTTGACCAATTTCATTTCCACATAAATCAATCATTCGGAAATAGGCCCCACTATACCCCACCAACTACAGCACTCTAATCTTGCCTCCTCGTTTTGCCTCTTCCACCTGCCTCATGCTCGTCAGCACCGCCTTTCGTGCAGCCATGCGGGTGTGAGGTCATCATCACGAGAGGCCGTGCACTTCATCCTTCGCACGCGGTGGAGGAACCACTGAAGTCAAACGTTTATATACGTGCGGTTTAGTGGGGTCATTTCTGAGCGAACTCTGTTTGAAAGTGTTTATCGTTAAATGTGGAAGGGTTTGGGTTAGTTTTCGGGTTACCACCTTTTCCACTATGGAGATCAAACTAAGACCTATGTTTCAGTCGGTCTAGGTCTGTCAACAACCATGCAGCAGCAAAGTTCAGCACAGTACCGGTACCAGATCTCGGTACAAATCAATTAATGCCACCCAAACACAGATGCCAATTCACAGACTGCCTCGGCTGGACCGGGACAGGAGGTAACCCAAGGGTAGTGGGAGGATAACCGCTTTGTGAGCTATTTGTAAGTAATGCGTTTAGAGTATTTGGCTACTATACATTTCCACGTGATAAGCTACTTCGTTAAGCTATAATTTGTGGCCAGGTCGCTTCTGAAAAAGAGCTATATAGCTCTCAATGGGCCTTACCTGGTAAATAAAAAATAGTTTACTTTAATGGCATACATACTTGAATTTTACTGCGGATGTTTTAAAACATGTCCTGTCTAACTGTCAACTTTGTTTGAATTTCAGTGGGAGAAGATGCTTCTCACACAGACGTTAAAGCAGGTACCAGAGTCCACCTGAAGCTACTGCAGTGTGCGCCTCATATAGGATTCCGTCCATTACTGTTGGTGCGATGGTTTGGATTTTCAAGTTGAAATCTCCTAGTTCATTTTATTTTTACCCAGGCAACAACTCAATTGTCAAGGGTAGTCCTGTTTGGAAGAGGCTATCCTTGTCTCTTGAGTTCCACATCTTGGAGAGGATGTGATTAGTCAGCATCGATGCCATTTTAGTTGGTGTCACGCATCATGCGTGCATTCTTAAATTACTGACGCTGACTGAAGACTGAAGATGCAAGTGTGCCATCTGACAATGATAGTTATGAAGCCATTTTTTGCCATTGCCAATCTTCCTTTGTGCTCTGTCAGAGTCTGGGATAACACGGCCTTGGTGAAGTCCCCTGGACTTGTGTAATTTCTGTATCAATTTTTTTTGTTTCATTTTGAAATCTCTGCTCCACTTCCTTCAATTGCATCCATCTGCACCTCTGATTAGCACGGCTGGCTTACGTACGGCGCGAAAGAGGTTCAACGCACATACCTACAAGGAGTGTAAATTCATACGGTGCCAGAAACTCTGCACGAGTTCGTGCCGCGCTCTCCCAATGTTGCCGTCGATGTTTGTCCAGCGACAAGCCATTCGTTGCCACACGCGAACCTGTCTCACCTCCACAATCACAGGGCCGAGTGCGTGACGTGTCCAGCAAGCCGTGTGATGTGTCTGCGGATGATAATCTTCAGCAGAGGCCTGTGCCTTCTCCCACAGACGCCGCGCAACTGACGCCGCTCCCAGCGCCGCCGACCTCTGCTTCCCTGGCCACGGCCCCGGGGAGTTCCTCTCCTCTGCTGGACACCCCGTGTGCTGGACCTGCTGCTCCACCACACTTGCCTGCCCACTACACAGGCACAAAGAGGTACGGGCAGAACTAATGCATAAACGCTTTCAACATAAGTTGGAGAGAGCTGAGCCTTTCTAGGAATTCGGCAATGCTTTCCCACCGGTGACTGTTCCCGATATGTGACTCGAGAGCATGTAGGTTTTGCTTGCAGGCCACACACACACAAACATGAATGATGTGTTTGGTATTATCTCATGGAAAATAATAAGTTGCACAAGGGCCAGGGTCATGCCCCATTCATTCTGAACGATTAAACCAAACTGACCCACGTTCACACACGAGAGCAGAGAGGTTGGCTGCAGGGTGATGCGCGCGAAGAACGCGTCACTGTGAAAGTGTTAGAAGGTTCCCCTTCGTACCTTCTTACTCTCCCTCCCACCTCCCTCCTTCCGGTCAGGTGATTTTGAAGTGTCGTCGTCACGCGAGGACGTGGACCGAGACAGCGCGTGGAACCAGTGGCTGCGCTCCGAGATCCCGGGGCTCTTCCTGCTGTCCCTGCACACATTTACCGTGAGTCGGCGCAGATGTGGCCTCGCGACTGGGGCTGCCACCTGTCCGCGTTTGACCCCCGGACAGTGTTCGGGTGGCAGCAGGAATTGATTTGTGTCGAGATCTGGTACCCCGGGTATGGCTATGGTTGAATTTTATCACCGTGAACTGCACAGTTTTAACAATAGACCTGGGCTCGCTGAGAAATGTGCCTGGGTTTGCTCTGTCGTGGAAATGGTGGCAACTGTACTTGGGGCATCGGCACGTGTATTCGCGCTCCGGCTCCATTTACACCGAGAGTCACGTGCTTGTCTCGTGTGGGGAGTGGTGGTGTAGCTGTTAGGGGGCATCCATTTAGTATGTATGCATGGAGGGGGGAGGAGGGGTTAACCCAAATGCGTACGCTTGCGTATGGGGAGGTCTACTGACAATATGTAAGCCGACTGCAATTGCATGAATCTGCCCATCACAGTGACATGGGGAAGTAATTGCTTCCGACAAAGGCGTTCTATGACCTTTTAAATCGTACTCAGGTTTGAGAACGGGGACAGTTTGCATTCATGATCCTGAATCATGACAATTCCTTGACTCTCCGGCAGTGGTGAATCGTTCCAACCATCAGTAGGAATCGTGTATATGTGTGTATGTGTATGCACAGCTGTACCCATTGGCTTCTGTTTTGGTCATGTACGTTTCTTTTTTATTTCGTGGAATATCACTTGCTGTACTCCACGCGGTGAGTGCTTTGTGTAGATAGGAATCATGTTATGTAGAGAATATAAATCTTATTCAGTACCTCCATATGTCTCCCACAGACGAGCGGGGAGACAGCAGCCAGGCAGTGAGCCGGCACTCCCAACAATCGCGCAAGCTCTGCGGTTCTCTTTACATTCCGATATTTGCAGCCACTTACTGAGTGTTTACATGTGGGGGGAAACCAGTACACTCGCAGAAAACGAACGAATGTGAGCAAGGGGGCAACGTTCTATCCCGTGCAGATGGAAAGGATTCCACAGTTGTGTTCCACTGCCTCCTGGCAAGCCAGGGTATGACTCATCCTCGATGCCCACCGGAAGGGAGATTGCACAGTTGCAATTGAATTCCCTGAGATTATTTATATCATGGGGTAGGCAGTGACAAAGCCCTTGACTCACTTAACATGAACATGCGGTCCAGTGCATTGTACGTGCGAGGATACTCGCTTTCCACAATGTATGAAAGTGTGTTGAACTTGAATCTTGACTTAAAGCTTTCGTGACTGCAGGAATTCATATTTTTTGGGTCTTTCGGTAAAGTCACGTAGATAGAACAATAAAATAATAAAAATAAAGTGAATACAAAATAATAATAAAAATATCACGACGTTTCGATCGCAACACAAGCAATCTTCATCATTTTTCTCCTGATGACGATTGCTTGTGTTGCGATCGAAACGTCGTGATATATTTTACTTTTTTATTCACTTTATTTTAATTATTTTATTGTTCTATCTACGTGACTTTACGGAAAGACCCAAATAATATGTGTTGAACTTCTTTCGCAGTGTACGTAGCCAACCGTGCTAATCTGTGGTACATTAACACCTTGCCACAAATGCCCTGTTGCTCATGAGCACACCGACTCAAATGAATCAGGCGCAAGGTTTGCGTGATTAATTCTTACAAAGTGGGGTCTATAATGAACAATATGGCTGAAGCTCGAGTTCTATTCATTTAAAACCAAACGTGTTTCTTACCAACCATACCTGGTGTTTGCACACAGATACAGATTATGGGCGATGCGTTCTACACCATTCGGAATGCGCTGTTGAAATGTGCAGCCACAGCTGCTGCAAAAATATTTGTCTCGGTTTGATCCACTGAACAATATCCACTGACCACACCGCACGCGCAACAATGATATAACTATGAACAAAAATACGAATAAATTAAGATGGTTTATTAAATATATTGCACGTAAGAAAATACAGCAATAGACGTAAAAATACATGGCAGTTTAACACGTAGGCTTTCGCGACAAATATCCATAATACAGGTTTTATGGGTTGGATCGCGTAAATATATAAATGTGTCATTATGAGACCTTTGCCAGTAGCAAGAGATAGTAATAGGTTTTTACCCTTTTATCTGGCACCAAAACTGACACCTTTATACAAGGGATCATGTTTGCAATAACCACAACACAAGCAGTCAAAATGCGAACAAAAAGAGACAACTCTGATAGTGATATACACTGTCCTTGAAGTTGATTGGTCCACACCCGAGACGGCTTTTCTTAGAGCCTAGTCTCCACTGGTGTTGGACCAGATGACGCCAAAAGGCACACAACTCATAAACAGCGCACTATCAGAGTATTGAGAGCTCGGGTTAAGCATTTGCATTATGAGACCTCCTTTGCCAGTAGCAAGATATAGTAATATGTTTTTACCCTTTTATCTGGCACCAAAACTGACACCTTTATACAAGGGTCATGTTTGCATAAAAGTGTCAGTTTTGGTGCCAGATAAAAGGGTAAAAACCTATTACAATTTAAATGTGTCGTTAAACCCGCCATCACCCGACAGCCAACTAGTAAGGGTTGTCACGTAAACAGAACATGCCAATTCATCACTAGTATAGCACACCGGTGTGTGGTGTGTTGGAGAGCCAAGCCACAACATTTACCATCGGAGTACGTCTCAGTAATTACAACTAGCTTCATCAGGCAACAGCAAGATTTGGGAGAAGTCCACCTGTTTAATTCCTTATATAGAGGCGTAGATGTGATGACAACACTTGTGAGCTCTTTGAGCGCAAAGTGGGGGGGGCGTTAATGAATCAACGTACATTATACATGCACATTATGCTAGCCCATTGATCTTGTACTTAGTGTCCATTGTGTGTACTAAAATAGCCGTACAAACGGTAATTTGATGATTCTCTTCCATGCAGCACTAAGTCGGTAGCTATCCAAACGATTAGAATTATTTTTATTTCTTTAAATTTCGATAGATTCTGTAATTAGTCTTGGCCAGTAGTAACTAGTTTTGCACAGAACTTCAACATTATCAAAATCAATTGAGTGTCCTTGTGGGCACGCGTGTTCTGCTACTGCTGACAGTTGTATTTGTGAGCATTTCATATTTCTGTGGTGTTCTTTTAGTCTCGTGCTGATCATTCGTCCTGTTTGCCCTACATAGCATTTGCCACAAGTGCAATTAATCCGGTACACACCTTCTGTTGATAGCTTCAGTAATAGAAAAGCAAAGAAATATCCAATAGGACTTTTCGTAGGTTTCCATATGCCTTCTGAATTTGCCTGGCTGATCAAAGTTTCGACCGCAGATGCCATTGGTCAGGGGTCTCTTTGTCCGTTCTCATGTGGGACTCGAGGCATGATGGCAGTTGGAATGCTTTCCCACAGACTTGGCAAGACATTTGTTTTCTCACTCTAGTGACTATGGGAGTGAGGTGGAGTCGAGACGGGCGCTGGTCAGGCGTGGCGTTTCCCAGCAGGCGCCTTCGTTCCATGCGCGGTTGCTGTGATAGCAATAACTTTGTTGCACGCAGGTGCGCCCTTTGCAGAAGGTGGCATTGTCTGCAACTCTGCCTCCTCACCACCAGGACTCGATAAGCTGCTGCTGCTGGAGCTGCTGGTGCCATCCATGGCAAAGGCAATTCTTCCAGCACCATGACTCGCAGCCGAGTAGCTCTGACACACCTTCAACACCGCATTGGCAAAATTGCCGTCATTCACCATGCCACGTGCGCCCCTTGAGTTCTTTCCGTGGGTTACTCCATATGCCTTCTGAGTTTGTAGGGCCGATCAAAGCTTTGATCGCAGATGTTGCAGCTTTGACCACCGGTCTTGTGCATTCTCATGTGGGACTCTAGGCACCATGCCAGTTGGAATGTTTTCCTGCAGACGTCGCAAGAGATTCTTTTTCTCACTCTAGTGACTCTATCAGATTCTAGTGACTCTATCGGATTCAACACCGCATTGGCAAAACTGCCGTTATTCACCAAGCCTGGTGCACCCTTTATCATGTAATCCTTTTCATGGGTTTTCATATGCATTTAGAATTTTCCTGGCTGATCAAAGCTTTGTCCACATATGCCGCCCCATTGATCACGGGTCTCCTTGTGCGTTCTTACGTGGGATTCTAGGCACCATGCCAGTTGGAATTTTTTCCCACAGACGTCACAAGAGATTAGTTTTTTCGCTCTTGTAACTCTACCGGATTGAGGTGGGGTCGAGATGGGTGCTGGTGAAGTGCCATCGATGGTAAAGGCAATTCTCCCAGCACCACCATGACTCGCAGCGGAGTTGCTCTCGCACATCTGATACAAAAGACAAAGGTCACGCGCATGACACCCGTGTCACGAGTGTACTCACAAAGGCATACTTAAGGTGACATAAGATTCATTACAACAGATTCATTATAACAGAACTCCTCAATAGTGCAGATCCTATCATCTACTATTTTACTCCTTATCCACCAAAATAAGTACTCTTTGGTTCTGTCGGTAAAGTCACGTAGGTAGGAAAAATAAAATAAAAAATAATATATCACGACCATAAATGACGTCACGCGATTTTGGACGATTTTTGACCCCCCCCCCCCCCCTCGTCACACGGCGTCACAAAAAGTCAGACCCCCCCCTCAAGTATGACGTCACAAAGCTCTGCCCCCCCCCCCAAACCATATTTTCATTTTGAAAATAAAACATGCTTCAAATCGCTTTAAACTATTGTCATTGTATTTAATGTGGCGCCGCACTCTGATGTTGTAGGAGAAAACATTTATTAAAAAGTCTATTTAACTAAATAGAACGTGTTGTCTATATTTATTTAAAGTTGCGCATTTTGACGTGACGTCACATTTCTCAAACCCCCCCCCCGTCACAAATGTCTGACCCCCCCCTCCCCAGGTGCGTGACGTCATTTATGGATGGCCCCCATCGCCTTAAAACGCGAACTCGCGCTTGCAAACTGAAACCGCGGAACTGTTTTTGTTCAGCAGCGCGATCCTCCGCGAGATGTAATGAGTCGGCCTCGTGCTGTGAGTGAGTGTGAGTGAGACAGCATCGTCCCCCACTCCTCCTGATGTCGAGGGTAAATGGGCGAGGTTTAGGTCTGTGACTCATGCAGCTGCAATGGCTGCTTTGTGTACGCGGTCCAGACCTCCCCAGAGACCCTGGCTGACAGAGGAGGTGTTCAGGATGGTTGAGAAAAAGCGACAGGCCCACTCTAATCGTCTACAGAATCCCACGTCAGAGAATGAGGAGGCTTACCGCAGCCTTCGGTCGGAGGTTCGGAGAGACGTGAGGCGCTGCAAGGATGGGTGGTGGTCGCGGGTTGCTGAGGAGATGGAGTCTGCCTCAATGGCCCGCGATCACAAATCCTTAACTCCATTAAAAAAGTAACCTACAGCGCCACACCTATTACCATTGTAGGGGTAATCGTCACTCACCACTCTGTGGGCTGGTAGCTTCCCCTTATCGTCAATAGGGGGCGGAAGCGCTATCACGCCAGGGCTAATGTCCATGGCCCAAAAAGGGGCCAAGACAATAAATATCGTGTTGCCTCATCAGAAGTTTCTTCGTCAATTTATATCCACTACACCACCATTAGGGGAACGAAGGGTGATCCAATCTCCGACCCCCAGCGACAGGTTTGCAGATTTGCTGAGCATTTCTGTGAGGTCCTGGGGGAGGGGGAATCCTTCAGCCTGGAAAACATCATGGGACAAAGTGGGGATGACTCTGCTGAGGATGCGGTGCCTCAAATATTGGAGGAGGAAGTCACCCTCTGTGAGTGGCTGGCTGAGGTACCATCCGTTGAGGAAGTACTGAGGGCGATCCAGAGTCTGAGAACAGGAAAGGCACGGAGCAAAGATGATCTCCCAAGCGAAATGCTGAGGGAGGGTGGCGTTTGTGCGCAGACTGCCCTACATGACATCATAACAACAGTCTGGGCCACTGGACGGGTTCCGCAGGATTGGAAGGATGCCCTGGCGGTCCCCCTCTTTAAGAAGGGGGACCGCACAGACTGTAACAACTACAGGGGCATCTAACTCCTCAGTGTGCCGGAAAAGGTCCTGGCAAGGATTATTCAACATCGCCTTGCTAGGTACGCTAAGGAGAGGCTTGCGGAGCCCCAATGCGGTTTCAAGAAAGGGCGGTCCTGCAAAAATGTCATATTTTCTGTCCATCTGCTACAGCAGAGGTGGAGGGAATTCCAACTATACCTACATCTCTGCTTTATTGACCTGGTTAAGGCCTATGATACCATCAGTAGGCCTGGGCTCTGGGTTGTTCTTCGTGCTTTCAGAGTCCCTGACCCTCTGCTCACACTCATTAAGGACCTTCATGATGGTGAGCAGACCCGAGTAAAACTACATAGCCGGGAGTCAGAGCCATTCCCTGCGACAGGGATGTCCTCTGGCTCCAACATTATTTAACATCTATTTCGACCACATAGTTCGTGAAGCCTTCAGTAGCTGTACGAGAGGAATTTACGTCTGGTACAGATACAATGGGAGGCTGATCGATGCCCAGGTGCGGTCAAGGGATGTCTCCCTATTGGTCAACCACATTATGTATGCCGACGACCTGGTAATTGCTGCTCATTCAGAGGAGGAGTTGGAGGCGCTGCTGCTGAAACTGGAGTGTGCCACTAAGAGGTGGGGCCTTACCATCAGCCCCACCAAAACGAAGCACCTGCCTGGGTATTTTGTGCCATCGGGCACTCTACCCCCACAACTCCCAATCGGTGATGGGGCAGTTGGGGAGAGAGTGGAGAGTTTTCCATACCTGGGCAGTGTGGTCATGATCGGCTCCGGTTTAACAGCAGAGGTCTCACTCCGAATTAGTCGAGCGGCATTATCTTTTCATCGGTTGTGTAACGTTGTGTGGAAGCTACCTGGTCTGTCGCTCCACATGAAGCTTCGGTTCTTCTCGGCCACAGTCATTCCCTCCCTTCTCTACGCTTGCAAAACGTGGACCCCCCTAATGCAGCATCTTCACCGGTTAGAAAAATTTAGGCTGGCCTGCCTACGATCAATCCTGGGTTTAACCAGGCTGGATTGGGTGAGGAGCTCACAAATCCTCGAAAGATCTGGACAAAGTCCCATCGGTGAGCTCCTCCAGCAGGCAAGGCTGCGTTGGCTGGGCCATGTAGCCCGCATGCCCAATCACCGCATGCCCAAACAGCTTTTGTTCGGCCGGATCGAGGGAGCTAAACGGGCGTGGCACGGACTAGAGAAGAGATGGAGTGATGTGGTACACGAGGATGTGGAGCTGAGTGGACTTGCCAATGACTGGTACCAGCGATGTCTCTACTAGGCAGTTGGAGGCAGTCGCCCTCCAACAACAACGGAGGGCGGAGGAGCGACGCTCAGAAAAACGAGCGGAGCGTCAGGTGGCTAAAGCTCAGCAAGTTGGCACAGTAGGGGGCACAGGTGGTGCATCAGCCAGTAATCTCAGTCATCTCAGTCAGTCGACCAGTGGCACCTGGGTCTGCCCCGTGACCTCCTGCCAGCCGGCGATCGACACTTCACGTAGCCTCAAGGTGCACATAGCCTGGCATAAGCGTCGTGGTGACGTCACCGCCACTTAGTGGCGCATGGCGGTTGTTGTTTTGAGACAGTAAGCGAGTGTGAGGTCGACTCAGCCTCAGATGAGTACCTGGTGCGGTGTGTCGTAAACATTGCTACTGGGGGAGACAAAGGCCGCCGTGGAGGAGAATCCTAAAATAATAAAAGCTTTTATTATAATAAAAGCTTTGATTATAATATTATGATATTATAATAAAAGCTATACTAAAAGCTTTTAAAATTAAAAATACAAATTTTTTTTAAATAATGAAAGCTTTTATTATTAAGAATTTATTATTTAATTTTTAAATTGACAGAATCTACACGCCATATTCTTGGTTCTTCAGGTAAAGTCACGTAGATTTGAAAATAAAAATAATTAAATTTAATTTAAAAATATAAATTTTAATATTTAAACTAATAAAAGCTTTATCATTTTCAATTTATTATTTGAAATTTTAAAATACAAAAAAATAAAATACAAATAATAAATTGAAAATAATAAAAGCTTGTATTATTTTATAATAAATTTAAAATAAAATCTTTTATTATTTTAAATTTATTATTTTAATTGTATTAACAGGTCCCTGCAGGGTGGGCTGGTAGGGAAAGTCTCTGCGCTGCCTATTGCTGATTTTACACCCAACAGCACGAGATTTCACTTCGTTAAAGTATTGAAAGGGGACGGACACATTAATCTATTGCAGGCTGGTACACTCAGTTTACAACTTCGTTCCTACCAGTATTATGACTTTACCGAAGGAAGCAATAATCTGGCGTGTAGATGCTGCCATCTGCTGGCCACCATTGTTGGGTGTAGATTGTGACTTAAAACTTTCGTGACTTCAGGAATTCATATTCTTGGTTCTTTCGGTAAAGTCACGTCCATAGAAAATAAAAATAAAAATCAAATCAAATAAAAAATGTGAAATTTTAAATAATAAAAGCAAAAAACGCACATTCATATTCTTGGTTCTTTCGGTAAAGTCACGGAGATAAAAAAAATACAATTTTAAAATAATCAATTGAATAAAAGCTTTTAATATTATTTAAGCTTTTGTTATATTCAATTTATTATTTTAATTTTTAAATTGGCAGAATCTACACGCCATATTCTTGGTTCTTCAGGTAAAGTCACGTAGATTTGAAAATAAAAATAATTAAATTTAATTTAAAAATATAAATTTTAATATTTAAACTAATAAAAGCTTTATCATTTTCAATTTATTATTTGAAATTTTAAAATACAAAAAAATAAAATACAAATAATAAATTGAAAATAATAAAAGCTTGTATTATTTTATAATTAATTTAAAATAAAAGCTGTTATTATTTTCAATTTATTATTTTAATTGTATTAACAGGTCCCTGCAGAGTGGGCTGGTAGGGCAAGTCTCTGCGCTGCCTATTGCTGATTTTACACCCAACAGCACGAGATTTCACTTCGTTAAAGTATTGAAAGGGGACGGACGGACACATTAATCTATTGCAGGCTGGTACACTCAGTTTACAACTTCGTTCCTACCAGTATTATGACTTTACCGAAGGAAGCAATAATCTGGCGTGTAGATGCTGCCATCTGCTGGCCACCATTGTTGGGTGGAGATTGTGACTTAAAACTTTCGTGACTTCAGGAATTCATATTCTTGGTTCTTTCGGTAAAGTCACGTCCATAGAAAATAAAAAAAAATATCAAATCAAATAAAAATGTGAAATTTTAAATAATAAAAGCAAAAAACCCACATTCATATTCTTGGTTCTTTCGGTAAAGTCACGGAGATAAAAAAAAATACAATTTTAAAATAATCAATTGAATAAAAGCTTTTAATATTATTTAAGCTTTTGTTATATTCAATTTATTATTTTAATTTTTAAATTGGCAGAATCTACACGCCATATTCTTGGTTCTTCAGGTAAAGTCACGTAGATTTGAAAATAAAAATAATTAAATTTAATTTAAAAATATAAATTTTAATATTTAAACTAATAAAAGCTTTATCATTTTCAATTTATTATTTGAAATTTTAAAATACAAAAAAATAAAATACAAATAATAAATTGAAAATAATAAAAGCTTGTATTATTTTATAATAAATTGAAAATAAAAGCTTTTATTATTTTAAATTTATTATTTTAATTGTATTAACAGGTCCCTGCAGGGTGGGCTGGTAGGGAAAGTCTCTGCGCTACCTATTGGTGATTTTACACCCAACAGCACGAGATTTCACTTCGTTAAAGTATTGAAAGGGGACGGACGGACACATTAATCTATTGCAGGCTGGTACACTCAGTTTACAACTTCGTTCCTACCAGTATTATGACTTTACCGAAGGAAGCAATAATCTGGCGTGTAGATGCTGCCATCTGCTGGCCACCATTGTTGGGTGGAGATTGTGACTTAAAACTTTCGTGACTTCAGGAATTCATATTCTTGGTTCTTTCGGTAAAGTCACGTCCATAGAAAATAAAAAAATATCAAATCAAATAAAAATGTGAAATTTTAAATAATAAAAGCAAAAAACCCACATTCATATTCTTGGTTCTTTCGGTAAAGTCACGGAGATAAAAAAAAATGCAATTTTAAAATAATCAATTGAATAAAAGCTTTTAATATTATTTAAGCTTTTGTTATATTCAATTTATTATTTTAATTTTTAAATTGGCAGAATCTACACGCCATATTCTTGGTTCTTCAGGTAAAGTCACGTAGATTTGAAAATAAAAATAATTAAATTTAATTTAAAAATATAAATTTTAATATTTAAACTAATAAAAGCTTTATCATTTTCAATTTATTATTTGAAATTTTAAAATACAAAAAAATAAAATACAAATAATAAATTGAAAATAATAAAAGCTTGTATTATTTTATAATAAATTGAAAATAAAAGCTTTTATTATTTTAAATTTATTATTTTAATTGTATTAACAGGTCCGTGCAGGGTGGGCTGGTAGGGAAAGTCTCTGCGCTACCTATTGCTGATTTTACACCCAACAGCACGAGATTTCACTTCGTTAAAGTATTGAAAGGGGACGGACGGACACATTAATCTATTGCAGGCTGGTACACTCAGTTTACAACTTCGTTCCTACCAGTATTATGACTTTACCGAAGGAAGCAATAATCTGGCGTGTAGATGCTGCCATCTGCTGGCCACCATTGTTGGGTGTAGATTGTGACTTAAAACTTTCGTGACTTCAGGAATTCATATTCTTGGTTCTTTCGGTAAAGTCACGTCCATAGAAAATTAAAAAAAAATCAAATCAAATAAAAAATGTGAAATTTTAAATAATAAAAGCAAAAAACCCACATTCATATTCTTGGTTCTTTCGGTAAAGTCACGGAGATAAAAAAAATACAATTTTAAAATAATCAATTGAATAAAAGCTTTTAATATTATTTAAGCTTTTGTTATATTCAATTTATTATTTTAATTTTTAAATTGGCAGAATAATAAAAGCTTTCATAATTTTCATTTTTTAATTTTATTATTATTTTCTATCTACGTGACTTTACCGAAGGAAGCAATAATATGGCGTGTAGATGCTGCCATCTGGTGGCCAACAACGTTGGCAGGTGGCAGCATCTACACGCCAGATTCTTGGTTCTTTGGGTAAAATAGAAATAATAAAGAAAAGTAAAAAAATAATAAGTCATGATTTAGTATTTTTTCATTTAATTCTATTATTTTCATTTTCAAATCTACGTTACTTTACCGAAAGAACCAAGAATATGGCGTATAGATTCTGCCAATTTAAAAAAAAAATTACAAATTAAAATAATAAATTTAAAATAATAAAAGCTTCCATTATTTTCCATTTATCTTTTGTATTTTTCATTTAATTTTATTATTTTTATTTTCAACCTACATGGCTTTACCGAAAGAACCAAGAATATGAATCTGGATTTTGATTATTATTTTCAATCTATTTTAATTTTTAAATTGGCAGCATCTACACGCCATATTCTTGGTTCTATCGGTAAAGTCATGTCGATAGAAAATAAAAAAATAATCAAATCAAATAAAAATGTGAAATTTTAAATAATAAAAGCAAAAAACCCACATTCATATTCTTGGTTCTTTCGGTAAAGTCACAGAGATAAAAAAAAATGAAACAAAATTTTGATTTTAAAATAATAAATTGAAAATAATAAAAGCTTTTATTATTATCCTTTTTTTTGTATTTTTAAATTGGCAGAATCTACACGCTATAATCTTAGTTCTTTGGGTAAAGTCACGTAGATAGAAAATATAAATAATAAAAGAAAAGTAAACATTTAAATAATATTTTAAAAAATATTTATTTTATTTTATTGTTTCCCTTCTACGTGACTTTACTGAAAGAACCAATAATATGAATCACTGCAGTCACGAAAGCTTTAAATCAAAATATAATAATAACAATTCATGATTTTCATTTAATTATTTTCTTTTTATTTTCAAATCTACGTGACTTTACCGAAAGAACCAAGAATATGGCGTGTAGATTATGCCAATTGAAAAATTACAAATAAAAGTAATTTTATTATTTCCGATTTATTTTGTATTTAAATTTATTTAATTATTTTTAAATCTACGTTACTTTACCGAAAGAACCAAGAATATGAATCTGGATTTTTGCTTATTATTTTCAATTTATTATTTTAATTTTTCAATTTGCAGAATCTACACGCCACGTTGGTGGCCGGCAGATGGCAGCATCTACACGCAATATTCTTGGTTCTTTCGGTAAAGTCACGTAGAATGAGAATAAAATAATAAATTGATAAAATAAAATAACACAATAAAATTCTCACGACGTTTCGGCCACAACACAAGCGGCCTTCATCAGGTGAAGGGACGAGACTGTCTGGAGGGCAGCGCTGGAGCGAACAAAGCCAAGCTCAGATCGAGACCTTTAAGCTGTGTGAGAAATCACAAAGCGCCTTGACAAAGGAATTAGCATTGAATTTAGCATTGAAATGGCTGAGTGATTAGCTTGTGACTGGTCACAGATATGGCTATGTTAAAGTCAAAGCATACACATCCACAGAGGCACCCCTTGACAAAAGAATTAGCATAGAATTTAGCATTGAAATAGCTGAGTGATTAGCTTGTGACTGGTCACAGAAATGGCTATATTAAAGTCAAAGCATAAACATTCACAGAGGCACCTAGTAAAAATCAAACAGGAAAATTTAGCATTGAAATAACTAGGAGAATTTAGCATTGAAATAACTGAGTGATTAGCTTGTGACTGGTCACAGAAATGGATATGTTAAAGTCAAAGCCCACACATCTGAGCTATTAATAGTAACTGGGTTAGTGTCTACTTCAAATATTGTTCAGGCTCTGGAGACTTCCAAAGTTATTCGTGATGTTATACATTTGGTTCGTTTTGAGCATAAACGCGACCTTATATAATTATTACGTGATACACACGCTGAATATACGCACACAAACATCGTGTACACATGTGTCGTGCCCTCTATTGTCCACATAGACGGCTTGTGCTGACGAGAGAACGATCTTAACAAACAATGTCGTGACATGTATCAGCCCTTTGTCGATCCAGCGTTTTGATAGAGGCCTCCCCCACACCATGTCGTTCGTGGGAGTTGTTTAACCATACTTCACCATGCCGGTCAATGCGGGTTTGGTGAAGTGAGGAGGCCCAGAAACTTGTATATGCAGATACGAGTTTGCCTGTGCTTGCATCTGCAGAATTACATTCTCACACATCTTCAAGTGTAGTTTAATACTTCTAAAAATGCATTTATTCTTGAGGATTCCATAAAGTACTGTGGTAAAAAGAAAACAACTTGATTTGAATAACTTTCGATTTAAAGCTTTCGTGACTGCAGAGATTCATCTTCTTGGTTCTTTCGGTAAAGTCACGTAGAAGGGAAATAATAAAATAATAAAAATAAAACATAATAAAATAAAATTCTCACGACGTTTCGGCCACAACACAAGCAGCCGTCCTCAGGTGAAGAAACAGAACTGTCGGAAAGACAGCACTCCAATGAACACTGCTAAGCTTGGCAGCGTATTTTAAGCTGGGTGGGAGGAGCAGAGCGCCTTGCCAAAAGAGTTTACATATCAACAGAATAATTTAGCATTGAAGTAGCTATGTTAATGTGAGATATTAACAGGATGTTAAAGTCAGAAATTAGCATGTAACTGGAAGATTAGCATGATGTTAATGTGAGGAATTAGCATGTAACTGGTCACGGAAGTAGCTATGTTAAAGTCAGAGTTTACATATCAACAGAGGCATTTAGTATATTGACGCTAAAGAACTGCAACTACCCAACTATCATACAATAAACCGATGTGAAATAACTAAATATAAACTACATCAATATAATCAATGTACTCAATATATTCTCCACTAAGCTGAGCTACTAACCATAAGTTATTATACATTACACTTCTATGTCGCAAAAATATTATAATATGCCTCCAAATAATATTTTTATTATAAACTGGCATAGACAGACCAAAACATTGAATTATACACTGAGTTACTATACACTACGTTAGATTATAATAATATTAGACTTGTAATATTACACTATGTATTATTTTACCAACCCTACTGTATACCACACTGCTGTAGATTCACTATACAATTACGATACTATATATTACCAAATAAATTATATTAAACATTACACTGAGTACTTTGTTGAACAGGGAATGCTTTGAGCTTGTGGGTTGAATCCATCTGTGTGGAGTTGTGTTATTTCCCAATATGCAAGGTGGGGTCTCTCTGGGTTCCACTCACACAAACATCTCAATGCAATGGGACCTTTCTGAAAATGCAGTACTTAGACTCAATGAAGCTTTCCTGGGTAACTAGTTAACATTGTAATATTAGCATGAGAGATAATGACGTTCACTTATAAGTGCCATTAATAGTACTATACTGTACTTTTAATGAAGACTATTTTACGTAGTTTTGTGTAAAAAAGTGTCCATTCTCAAAACTTTTTGACGGGCCCTCGTACAGAAATTATATTACAATCTTATATGGAGATTGCGAGTCAGAGTGTTGTGAATAGTGGAGTGAACGTGTGGTGCCATCATATTGTTGGTGTGTATATAGAGAAAGGCCTATTGGGTGGGTAACATTAGGAAATTGGAGGTAGTTAGTCATTGTTGTTTAGAAACAAAATATTACTTGGGTGGATAAGAGGGTAAAATCGTACATGATAGGAACTGCAATATTGTGGAGTTCTGGTATAATGAGTTGTAGTATATATGAATCTTATGTCACCTTAAGTATGCCTTTGTGAGTACACTCGTGACACGGGTGTCATGTGCGTGACCTTTGTCTTTTGTATCAGATGTGCGAGAGCAACTCCGCTGCGAGTCATGGTGGTGCTGGGAGAATTGCCTTTACCATCGATGGCACTTCACCAGCACCCGTCTCAACCCCACCTCAATCCGGTAGAGTTACAAGAGCTAAAAAACTAATCTCTTGTGACGTCTGTGCGAAAAAAATCCAGTTGGCATGGTGTCTAGAATCCCACGTAAGAACGCATAAGGAGACCCGTGAGCAATGGTGCGGCATATGTGGAAAAAGGTTTGATCAGCTAGGAAAATTCAAAAGGCATTTGAAGAGCCACGAAAAGGATTATATGATAAAGGGTGCACCAGGCTTGGTGAATAACGGCAGTTTTGCCAATGTGGTGTTGAATCCACCGTCGCCCTATGAGATGTGCTCAGTCTGCGGATTTTTAAGTCCTATTGAAATCCTGAAAACTCTTGAAAGTCTTCACGCACAGTTCTTGCTTTGGCCTAGTTCCACGTCAACAAACTGCTTCATCAGTCAGTGAGAATAAACCATACGCTGCTCTTGATCCTATTACGAGCATGAAAGTGTTGATGGCCTTGCAGCAGAAGAAGAAGGAAAAGCGAAGTAGACCTAAGCCCATTAAAATAAAGAAGACCACCACCAGCGTCACCAATTGCAGCAGTAGCAACAGCCAGAATTCGGACATCAAGAGGATGGACTGCACGGAAGCAGGACGCTGTGTGGAGCAGAGCATCCCCAAGGTGGATGAACCCAACCTGGCACCTTTAGGTACGTCCTAGTAATGCACACACTACATTTCATTTGGATGTAATTCATAATTTCACAAATTAGTTAATGTACGCATATGTTGACCATATCTGTATGCCTGCGCTGAGGAGTCTAGAGATCTGATGTGGTGCTGCTCGGATGTTGGGTTAAACCGTGAAACTCAGGGTTTCAGTCACCGAGCCATGATTAAACTGGCTTCTCATTGATGGACTTATCCAGTTACCAAACACTTCTTCCAGCAAACACTTCTGATGTCGTGTGATGTGTAGGAAATTGCAACAACCTCCTAGTGGATAAAAAACGGTCACGAAGGGATGTCATGAGTAGTGCAATGATATCTCCTTCCACGAGCTGTTCTCTTACATGAGGTGGTTCACTGCTGTGTGAGAGTTGCACAGGGATACTTCATCTCATGACATGGAGCCAAGAGCACCATTGGAAGGAAACTGAGCAAAATACATTGCTTGACAAATTACATAAAGTATCTATTTCTTAACTGGGGTAAATGTTACTTAAACAAGTGGGTAAATTTAGGGAACATTTTTGAATGTATAGACCGAGTCATTTCCACAATGGGAATTTCCTCTTCATTGTACTAACACCTAACTTCCATGTGTATTTACTCGTTCTATTGCAGGTAATTATTGTGTAATTAATGAGCTGTAATAGAATAATCTGGCTCAACCACCTCAATGTTAAATTATAGTTGTTGCTCTGCATCAACATCAACCACACGAAGAAGTGCAAAATGTTGGGGCTTCAAAATAAGCCCCAAAAATGTATTATGATATTTTTCAGGAAATCAGTATCTTGCTTTTCTACTATCTGTACGTATGTTGAACTTCTTTCGTACCATACGTAGCCAACCGTGCTAATCGGAGGTATTTGTTGCTGGCCATTTGGCATTTTGGGCCTTTGGGCCTGTGGTCAGCAACTGTGATTGATAAAACGTCCCATATACATAGTAATGCTATGGCATCCACTGCATGGTGATAAATAAATTATGTATTAGCGCGTGCGTGTGCTCAACGGTGGATGTCTTGTGTTCCAGAGGAAAAGCCCTTCCCGTGCAGTGACTGCTCGTACGGAGCGACGCAGAAGTCGAAGCTCAAGAGACACGTCCTGAGCGTTCACCACGTGCCCTTCGATAGCGCGCTGGACTCCGACTGCCCTAAGAAGAGAAGGCGGCTGGCTGGGTGCCGAGACCACGGCTCAACTCTGGATTTGGAGCGCGCACGATGCTCACGGAGAACTCCCTGATGATTTATTTCATCCTGAGGCTGAGGTACCACGTGTGGAGCGATGAACGCAAGGTTTTGTGCAGCGGACATTTCCATGATGAAATTTCGTCACGTTCACTGCTGCGAGGTTACATCTATTGCCGTATATTTTTAGTCAATTGCTGTATTTTCTGGTATACAATATAATTAATAAATTGTCCTAATTTCATAACAAAGGTTTTTGGGTTAGATCGTGTAAGTATAAATGTGTCATAACCCTACACCACCTGACACAGCCAATTAGTAAGGAATTTGTCACGTAAACAAAACTCCACTTAGTTACTACTTCAGCCCACCGGTGTTTTGGAGAGTAAATCCACAAGATGAGTACGACGTTTCACTGGTAATTACATCCAGCATCATCGGGCGATTTGCCAGAATAGTGAAGCCATCCACCTGCTTCCGGTCTTAAATAGAGAAAGGCGATGTCATCACTGAACCCATCAGGTGCAGAAATCAGAGTCGGGGAGGGGGATTATTGAAATTATATAATTGATTAGTAATAATTAAATTAGTATGTTTCCTCTATAAGTAATGATAAATGTGAGATGTCTTCTTCTTCCACGCGTTTGTTCCACTCACGAGGGGTCCGCCGTCCTTGCCACCTTCTCCACACCGCCCCGTCCCGCGCCATCTCTCCCTCCGCTCCTCGGGCCACCACGTTCGACCGCATCACCACATCGCCCCACGTCTTCTTCTTCTGCTTTCATCTCCTCATCTTACAATCACAATTACTTAATAATACGCTTCCAGGCTGCACTAAGCCTGTAGCTGTCAGAGAGGTTAAAATAATGCAAATTTTCTCAGTTTCAATGGATTCTCGAATTAGTCTTTGCCAGTAATAATGAGTTTTACACGACACTTCATCGTTATCAAAATACATGAAGTGTTCTTGTTGGCAAGCATGTACTGCAACTTCCGACAGTTATGTTTGAGAGTGTTTAATATTTATTTGGTGTTCCTTTAGTCTTACGCTAATGTCCCATCTGTCCAATATAACATCTGCCACATAAGCCATTAATCCGATACACACCATCCGTTGACAACTTAGGCAATTCATCTTAAGTACAAGATACTATTTTTTGAATTTTGTGTACCGTGCCAAATCTTACTTAGATGTTTAGCTTTTTGCTTTTCCAAAACTCGAGCTAATTTCTCAATTACTCCCACGATATATGGTATTTTAATTGTTTAATAACCTGATTCAGCAGTATTGCTGTTCGATCTTGGTTTAGCATTCATTGCTGTTAATTATTTGAGCATTATTGAAGACATTCAATCGTAGCGTTTCTTTGACATGTTCAATCTCTCTCCCCAGCCATTCACCATCTGACACTGTTTTAGCCAGATGTATGAGCATCTTGATGAGAGAGGTTTTCTGTACGGGGTGATGATGCGAATCTGCATTCAGATAGGCATCAGTATGCGTTCTCTTTTGGTAAACGCTGTGTGTGTTATTTTACCATTTAGGCCTCGTCCGATAAATCACCTCTCCCAAGGAAATAAGTATTTAGAGGCCACACGGGACCGGGTGGGGGGGGGGGGGAGTTTATCGTTGTGTTTGTCGCTGCGAGCAGACAGCGTGCAATGGAGAGCTTGCACAGAGCGGAGCTGGGCACGGACTCGGCGAGGCCGCTGGGCGCTGCGGCCGGTGGAGGCTGCATCAGCACCGGGCAGAGCTACGAGACGGGGCGCGGACACGTGTTCACCAAGATCAACGCCAAGAGCGGGGCACCTTCCTCTACGCCTCCTCACCACCTCACCTCCTCTACCCTCCTCTTCGCCTCCTCTACACCACCTTGCATCCTCGCCTCAACCTTCATTCATTCAGCCCTGTATCACTTTTTTTTCGCTGCGACTACTAGCACCACCGTGGTGAATGTTGCAGTGAACTTCCCCTCGTTGATTCCCCCCTCCACCCACGTTAAGGGACTCGGTCTACCAGACACTTTGACCGCTTCGTCTCATCCACTCCGCGGTCAACCACTGCGCCTCACTGTAGTTCACAACAACGCACTCAACTAAACAACTCGGTCACCCACTCATCCAGTCACTAACTCAATCACCCTATCACACATTCATCCAGTCACTAACTCATCCAGTCACTAACTCAATCACCCTATCACACACTTATCTCGTCACTAATTCAATCACCCTATCACCCACTCATCCAGTTAACCACTCATCCAGTCACCCACTCATTCAGTCACCCACTCATCCAGTCACCCACTCATTCAGTCACCACTCAATCACCCTATCACCCACTCATCACATCAGCCATGCATCCAGTCACCCACTCATCCAGTCATCCACTCAATCACCCTATAACCCACTCATCCACTCATCCAGTCCCCCACTCAATCACCCTATCACATACTCATCTAGTCACTAATTAAATCACCCTATCACCCACTCATTCAGTCACCCACTCATCTAGTCACCCACTCATTTAGTCCCCCACTCAATCACCCACTCATCTAATCACCCACGCATCCAGTCACCCACTCATCCGATCACTGACTCAATCACCCTATCACACACTCCTCCACTCGTTTACTCACTCACCCATTTACTCACCCACCCGCTCACCACCATGCAGGTCACCTCACTCTTCTTTTCAGATTTATCAGTTTGCACTGCTCCACTCTGGAATCCACACCCGGTCTTCCGTTTTCCCAAACTCTTGCAACAATAAACTTGATCAATTTAAGGAACGCGTTTCTTTGATCTTAATTATCTAATTACTCATTGGACAGTTATGTATTATTATTTTTTGTTGTTACTGGCCGTTTGGCGTTTTGTATTGTGTGGGGTTTGCATCGCTGTCAACCCCTCATCAGTGCCTACCTTATTACAGAACAATTCAGACCTTGTTGGTCACCCCGTGCCCCTTATAAGTCCCATGACAAGGGAGAAACACACAAATAAACTTAACAAAAATGTTGCCCGTATTGAAACGGCCGTCTGCCGTATGGACCTGACAACTCACTTTCCCCCAACAGAATACGGGTAAACCGTGTGGGTTGGCGGCTATGGGTTTTGTTGTGTTTGCGAGTCCAAGTTCTAGGACTGCACCCTGGGTTGTGCGTGGTTCTCATTGGTGGGAGATTCCCTTCGCTGTGTTGCACGCCAGTGGCTGGGGGCTGCCTGGGGCCAGTGACGTGTGAGCCGGTCGCAATGTGCACCGGCAAATATTTACCGCCAGGTGGCCCAAGTGTTTATTGCCCGTCTCCACGTGAATACCTGAAACCCATGTCAATCCACTGCTGGATGAGTCCCGCAATGAAGATACAATCAGTACATCCACTTTCCTTTTGGACACCACCTGTTCCATTGGCGGCCGAATGCGAATCTAAATGTGCATACGTTAGAGACTGGTTAATGCGCATAGAAATCAAACCAATTGACCTACGACATTTGCCCCTTCAACTTTTGTAGAATTTTAGATGTGCATTACAGCTACTTTAGCCGGATGGTTGTGGTGGCTATGTATGCCTGTAATCCACGACTACGTGGAGGTGAGGGTTGGTGGATCACAAAAATGTTGCGACAACTCCCACCCCTTGGTCGTCAAGGAGGTAGAGAAGGCGGTGTGGAATAATGTGGACTCCGCCTGTTCCATCTGTAGATTTGTGATAGAGCATTTGCTTGGATTTCACCAGGTGCTCCGATTTCCTCCCACATGTAAACACTCATTAATCTTGATTTGAAGCTTTCGTGACTGCAGGAATCCTTACTCTTTGGTTCTTTCGGTAAAGTCACGTAGGTAGAAAAAATAATAATGGATCACGACGTTTCGATCGCCACACAAGCAATCTCACTGAGTCTCAAGACTCTTGTTCAGGAGGGCCTGCCAACTTTTCGCAGGAGTAATTTGGATGTTTGGCTAGTACCAGTTACATTGTATGTTGTTGTTTTCCCATGGGAGTAAACCCATACAGAGAAAGGGACCAGAATGAGGAAAGCGAAGCCAGGCAGTCCTGGCACGGGCGTGACCACTGCACCACCTGGCACGGGCGTGACCACTGCACGACCTTGCCGCCCAAACAAATGTAATTTAAATAATGTACAATACTGGCAAATAAACCCTATTAGTATCTTCTTTGGTTCTTTCGGTAAAGTCACGTAGAATGAGAATAAAATAATAAATTGATAAAATAAAATAACAATAATATTCTCACGACGTTTCGGCCACAACACAAGCGGCCTTCATCAGGTGAAGGGGCGAGACTGTCTGGTAGGACAGCGCTGGAGTGAAAGAGCCACGTTCAGATCACGGCCTTTAAGCTGTGTGAGAGGAACAAAGCGCCTTGACAAAGGAATTAGCATATAATTTAGCATTGAAATGGCTGAATGATTAGCTTGTGACTGGTCACAGAAATAGCTATGTTAAAAGTTAAAGCATACACATCCGCAGAGGCACCCCTTGACAATGGAATTAGCATAGAATTTAGCATTGAAATAGCTGAGTGATTAGCTTGTAACTGCTACAGAAATAGCTACGTTAAAGTCAGAGCATACACATTCACCGAGGCACTTAGTACAAATCAAACAGGAGAATTTAGCATTGAAATAACTAGGCGAATTTAGCATTGAAATAACTGAGTGATTAGCTAGTGACTGGTCACAGAAATGACTACACATCTGAGCTATTCACAGTACTATATAGTGAACCAATAAAAACTAAAATATAAATTACCTTCATGTTATCAATAAACTCTATATTCTCCAATCAGCTAAGCTACCAACAATAAGTCGTTATATATCACAATGCTATATGGCGAAAAAATGGGTGGATTCTTACCCTCAAATTTCAGCACCACGGATAGCTACGGGCCCCGTTCAGACGGACGAGTTCGTCCATGGTCGGAACAGAGGAGGGGGAGAGAGACAGCTGCGAGGCCCTAGTATACTCCATGTTGTAAAACTATACCATTAACCGTGGTGTGAGATGTATTAAGAGGCAATGCTGGCAAAAGAGCTGCGGTCTGAAGGTCATCGTAAAAATACAATTAATTAAGAAAAGAAATGATTTAAAACATCTTTCCAGTGGTTACTAAGCCTGAATCCATCTTCTCGGTTGAAATTGTCTCTGTGCTTGTATATGTGAATGGCCTCATGAACGAATCTCTCATGGTAGCCGGTTGGTTTGCAAAGAACCTCCGTCTTGGAGAAGTCAATGTCATGTGAGCCCACTGAATTATAACAGTGATCTGCCACGGCAGAGGAGTTCGTCCTACCGTGTTTCAAGTCTGCTTTATGTTCGCGGATGCGGTCCGAGATATGTCTTTTGGTTTCTCCAATGTAGCTACTACCACAGAGGCACTTTAGTTTGTAAACGCCCGGGTACTGTATGTCTGGTACAGCATCTTTTACAGATGGAACTAAATCACAGATTTTATGTACTGTGTTGAATCGGACCTGGATCTTGTGTTTATTCAGGATTTTGGAGATCTTTTTAGTGACCCCTGCAATGTAGGGTAAGGTGATGGTTTTGAGTGGCTCCACAAGAGGATCCTTCTTCATGACTGGAGTGATGGCTTTGCGGATTGTGTAGTCGGAGTAGCCATTAGCCCTGAGAGCCTGGTGTACGTGCTTGAGTTCACTGGTAATGTGTTCCTGGTCGGAAATGCATTGGGCTCTATGGTATAGAGTCTTGATGAGGGAGTTCTTCTGGGATGGATGGTGGTGGGAATCCGGTTTCAAGTAAGCATCTGTATGGGTAGCTTTCCTGTAGACAGAGTGGCTCATTGAACCATCATGTCTCCTTTTAATTAAGACATCCAAAAAGGGTAGTTTGCCATCTTTTTCGACCTCCATGGTAAATCTGATGGCTGGGTGTATGGAATTGATGTGGTCGCGGAATTGGTCTAGAGCAGGCTGGCCATATGGCCAGATGACAAAGGTGTCATCAACGTACCTCTTCCATAAGGTCGGGCGTAGAGTGGCAGTCTGGATGGCGTCAGTTTTAATTTTTTCCATGAATACGTTGGATACAACCGGAGATAGGGGGGAGCCCATTGGGGTGCCCTCAGTTTGTTTGTAGAAAGTTCCATTCCAGGTGAAGTATGTGTTGGTTAAGCAATGCGTGTTCACACGATAATGCGTTTCCACTACATTGAGATTTATAAGGGCACGGGGTGACCAATAAAGTCTGAATTGGTCTGTAATAAGCTCGGCCCTGATAAGGGGTTGACAGATATGAAATAATCGAGCAGACAGACACGGGCCTGACTTCATCCACAGATGCCTTGTTGAGTCTCTAATTTTTAGGATTCTGCTTGAGATGTCTTGCCAATTCCTCACCAAATAATATGTACATGTGAGTAACCAGACCTACCTGAGATACCACGCCTCGTAGAGAGCCAAAATAAATATCGTACGTTTATAGATTGCTCGGTAACCTCCGTTCCATGCTGCCATCGACTGGCCAAGAATGTGACCTGTAGATGCTGCCATCTGCTGGCCACTGATGTAGATGGCAGCATGGAAGGTGGTGAATTGCGGTCGTTGAGATGAGTTTTGATTGGTGAGATGAGTGAGGTTGGTGCAGTGGATGAGATGGGTGCAGTCAGTATGGTGACTGTGTGGTTGGTGTGGTGAATGTAGTGGTTGGTGTGGTGAATGTAGTGGTTGGTGTGGTGAATGTAGTGGTTGGTGTGGTGAATGTAGTGGTTGGTTTGGTGAATGTAGTGGTTGGTGTGGTGAATGTAGTGGTTGGCGTGGTGAATGTAGTGGTTGGTGTGGTGAATGTAGTGGTTGGTGTGGTGAATATAGTGGTTGGTGTGGTGAATGTAGTGGTTGGTGTGGTGACTGTGTGGTTGGTGTGGTGAATGTTGGTGTGGTGAATGTAGTGGTTGGTGTGGTGAATGTAGTGGTTGGTGTGGTGAATGTAGTGGTTGGTGTGGTGAATGTAGTGGGTGGTGTGGTGACTGTGTGGTTGTTGTGGTGAATGTAGTGGGTGGTGTGGTGAATGTAGTGGTTGGTGTGGTGAATGTAGTGGTTGGTTTGGTGAATGTAGTGGGTGGTGTGGTGAATGTAGTGGGTGAGATGAGTGTAGTAGGTGTGATGAGTGCCATTTGTGCGGTTAGTGGAGTTGGTGTTTGGTGAGTGAGGTGAGTGTGGTGTGATTGGTGAGGTGTAATTGGTGAGGTTAGGTTTGTGAGGTGTAATTGGGGTGGTGAGGTGGGTGAGGTGTAATTGGTGAGGTAAAGTTGGTGAGTGTATCAGTGAGCACCTGGAGGATTCTCCTCCACGGTCGCCTTTGTCTCCCCCAGTAGCGATGTTCACTCCACACCGCACCAGGAACTCATCTGAGGCTGAGTCGACCTCACACTCTCTCACTGTCTCACAACAACAACAACAACCGCCATTCGCCACTAAGTGGCGGTGACGTCACCACGACGCTTGTGCCAGGCCATGTGCACCTTGAGGCCACGTGAAGTGTCGAACGCCCGCTGGCAGGTCACGGGGTAGACCCAGGTGGTGCCACGGGTCGACTGACTGAGATGACTGAGATGACTGGCTGATGCACCACCTGTGCCCCCTGCTCACACTCACGCACGCGCACTCACTCACAAGCGCGAGTTCGCGTTTTCAGGCGATATAAAATAATTTATATTTCATGCCAGTTGGTTCTGAAGGGCGGCTGTTTGTAATTTGGGCGTTCGTAAGTCGAGGACTGTCTGTAAATAAAGATTCCGATTGAGGATGTGGGGCTTTCACCGTGGGATGAGCTTGGCCCGATCCGCGGGGGCGTGGCTTGCACGACAGTGGGCGGGGCATAGCCGCGACGGGCGTGGCTTATCCAGGAAGTGGAGACCGCGGACGCCGGACTGCAAGCCAGAGGGAAGCGCGCTCTTTTTAAAGTTAACAACAACATTGTTAAATGTAAGTAGCGCCTCTCTACTTTATTATTGTTTTATTTGTTTAATACATTACTTGTGGTGCCGTGAGTCGAGTGAAATGAGTCAATAACCTTGCTAGACATGGCTAAGCTTTTAATAAGGGGCGCCGCGGTGTCGTGATGTTAACTACCTCGCTAGGCCTACAGCAGCGTGGAGGTTCCATCGAGACCCTGACGCCTGCTCTGTATTTGTTTATTTTTTTCCCCTGTGGTCGCGTAGATTCTTCTCCTGGTCCTTCGGTTTTCCCCTCCACATTTAGAAACGTGAGTTTAGAGTACTTGACTGCTATAAATGTCCACATGATAAGCCACTTTCGTTGAGCTATCATTTGTGTCCAGGTCGCTTCTGATAAGAGTTATATAGCTCAGTGGGCCTTACCTGGTTAAATAGAAATAGTTTATAGTTTAGTTTATAGTTCATAAGAACTCGTGACAAGGGTCAGTGTCTACTTCAAATATTGTTCAGGCTCTGGAGACCTCCAAAGTTATTCGTGATGTTATACATTTGGTTCGTTTTGAGCATAATCGCGTCCTCATAGAATTATTACGTGATACACAAGCTGAATATACGCACACAAACATCGTGTACACGTGTGTCGTGCCCTCTATTGTCCAGATAGACGGCTTGTGCTGACGAGAGAACGATCTTAACGTACAATGTCGTGACATGTATCAGCCCTTTGTCGATCCAGCGTTTTGATAGAGGCCTCCCCCACACCATGTCGTTCGTGGGAGTTGTTTAACCATACTTCACCATGCCGGTCAATGCGGGTTTGGTGAAGTGAGGAGGCCCAGAAACTTGTATATGCAGATACGAGTTTGCCTGTGCTTGCATCGGCAGAATTACATTCTCACACATCTTCAAGTGTAGTTTAATACTTCTAAAAATGCATTTATTCTTCAGGATTCCATAAAGTACTGTGGTAAAAAGAAAACAACTTGATTTGAATAAATTTCGATTTAAAGCTTTCGTGACTGCAGGGATTCATCTTCTTGGTTCTTTCGGTAAAGTCACGTAGAAGGGAAATAATAAAATAATTAACATTAAACAATAAAATTCTCACGACGTTTTGGCCACAACACAAGTAGCCTTCCTCAGGTGAAGAAACAGAACTGTCGGAAAGACAGCGCTCCAATGAACACTGCTAAGCTTGGCAGCGTATTTTAAGCTGGGTGGGAGGAGCAGAGCGCCTTGACAAAGGAGTTTACATATCAACAGAATAATTTAGCATTGAAGTAGCTGTGTTAATGTGAGATATTAGCAGGATGTTAACGTCAGAAATTAGCATGTAACTGTGAGATTAGCATGATGTTAATGCGAGGAATTAGCATGTAACTTGTCACGGAAGTAGCTATGTTAAAGTCAGAGTTTATATATCAACAGAGGCATTTAGTATATTGACGCTAAAGAACTGCAACTACCCAACTATCATACAATAAACCGATGTGAAAGAACTAAATATAAACTACATCAATATAATCAATGTACTCAATATATTCTCCACTAAGCTGAGCTACTAACAATATGTTATTATACATTACACTTCTATGTCGCAAAAAATATAATAATATGCCTCCAAATAATATTTTTATTATAAACTGGCATAGACAGACCACAACATTGAATTATACGCAGCGTTACTATACACTACCCTATACCTTAGATTATAATAATATTACACTGTATTATTTTACCAACCCTACTGTATACCACACTGCTATATATTGACTATACAATTACGATACTATATATTACCAAATAAATTATATTAAACATTACACTGAATACTTTGTTAAACAAGGAATGCTTTGAGCTTGTGGGTTGAATCCATCTGTGTGAAGAAGCTTTCCTGGGTAACTAGTTAACATTGTAATAATTAGCATGAGAGATAATGACGTTCAGTTATAAGTGCCATTAATTGTACTATACTGTACTTTTATTGAAGACTATTTTACGTAGTTGTTTGTAAAAAAAAGTGTCCATTCTCAAAACTTTTTGACGGGCCCTCGTACAGAAATGATATTACAATCTTATATGGAGATTGCGAGTCAGAGTGTTGTGAATAGTGGAGTGAACGTGTGGTGCCATCATTATATTGTTGGTGTGTATATACAGAAAGGCCTATTTGGTGGGTAACATTAGGAAAATGGAGGTAGTTCGTCATTGTTGTTAAACAAAATCTTATTTGGGTGGATAAGAGGAGTAAAATCGTACATGATAGGAACTGCAATATTGTGGAGTTCTGGTATAATGAGTTGTAGTATATATGAATCTTATGTCACCTTAAGTATGCCTGTGTGAGTACACTCGTGATACGGGTGTCATGCGCGTGACCTTTGTCTTTTGTTTCAGATGTGCGAGAGCAACTCCGCTGCGAGTCAAGGTGGTGCTGGGAGAATTGCCTTCACCATTGATGGCACTTCACCAGCACCCATCTCAACCCCACCTCAATCCGGTAGAATTACAAGAACGAAAAAACGTATCTCTTGTGACGTCTGTGGGAAAAAATTCCAGCTGGCATGGTGCCTAGAAGCCCACGTAAGAACACACAAGGAGACCCGTGATCAATGGTGCGGCATATGCGGGAAAAGGTTTGATCAGCTAGGAAAATTAAAAAGGCATTTGAAGACCCATGAGAAGGATTACGTGATAAAGGGTGCACCAGGCTTGGTGAATAACGGCAGTTTTGCCAATGTGGTGTTGAATCCACCGTCGCCCTATGAGATGTGCTCAGTCTGCGGATTTTTAAGTCCTATTGAAATCCTGAAAACTCATGAAAGTCTTCACGCACAGTTCTTGTACAGACCGAAGCCTGAACATGATTACACTTCGACAAAAGATAGCGGCGTTAAGATAAATGACATGAAATCCAATTTTCTTGATTGCTTTGGCCTAGTTCCACGTCAACAAACTGCTTCACCAGTCAGTGAGAATAAACCACACGCTGCTCTCGATCCTATGACGAGCATGAAAGTGTTGATGGCCTTGCAGCAGAAGAAGAAGGAAAAGCGAAGTAGACCTAAGCCCATTAAAAGAAAGAAGACCACCACCAGCGTCACCAATTGCAGCAGTAGCAACAGCCAGAATTCGGACATCAAGAGGATGGACTGCACGGAAGCAGGAGGCTGCGTGGAGCAGAGCATCCCCAAGGTGGATGAACCCAACCTGGCACCTTTAGGTACGTCCTAGTAATGCACACACTACATTTCATTTGGATGTAATTCATAATTTCACAAATTAGTTAATGTACGCATATGTTGACCATATCTGTATGCCTGCGCTGAGGAGTCTAGAGATCTGATGTGGTGCTGCTCGGATGTTGGGTTAAACTGTGAAACTCTGGGTTTCAGTCACCGAGCCATGATTAAACTGGCTTCTCATTGATGGTCTTATCCAGTTACCAAACACTTCTTCCAGCAAACACTTCTGATGTCGCGTGATGTGTAGGAAATTGCAATAACCTCCTAGTGGATAAAAAACGGTCACAAAGGGATGTCATGAGTAGTGCAATGATATCTCCTTCCACGAGCTGTTCTCTTACATGAGGTGGTTCACTGCTGTGTGAGAGTTGCACATGGATACTTCATCTCATAACATGGAGCCAATAGCACCATTGGAAGGAAACTGAGCAAAATACATTGCTTGACAAATTCCAAAAAGTATCTATTTCTTAACCGGGGTAAATTTTACTTAAACAAGTGGGTAAATTTAGGGAACATTTTTGAATGTATAGACCGAGTCATTTCCACAATGGGAATTTCCTCTTCATTGTACTAACACCTAACTTCCATGTGTATTTACTCGTTCTATTGCAGGTAATTATTGTGTAATTAATGAGCTGTAATAGAATAATCTGGCTCAACCACCTCAATGTTAAATTATAGTTGTTGCTCTGCATCAACATCAGCCACACGAAGAAGTGCAAAATGTTGGGGCTTCAAAATAAGCCCCAAAAATGTGTTTTTCTGATATTTTTCAGGAAATCAGTATCTTGCTTTTCTACTATTTGCACGCATGTTGAACTTCTTTCGTACCATACGTAGCCAACCGTGCTAATCGGAGGTATTTGTTGCTGGCCATTTGGCATTTTAGGCCTTTGGGCCTTTGGGCCTGTGGTCAGCAACCGTGATTGATAAAACGTCCCATATACATAGTAATGCTATGGCATCCACTGCATGGTGATAAATAAATTATGTATTAGCGCGTGCGTGTGCTCAGCGGTGGATGTCTTGTGTTCCAGAGGAAAAGCCCTTCCCGTGCAGTGACTGCTCGTACGGAGCGACGCAGAAGTCGAAGCTCAAGAGACACGTCCTGAGCGTTCACCACGTGCCCTTCGATAGCGCGCTGGACTCCGACTGCCCCAAGAAGAGAAGGCGGCTGGCTGGGTGCCGAGACCACGGCTCAACTCTGGATTTGGAGCGCGCACGATGCTCACGGAGAACTCCCTGATGATTTATTTCATCCTGAGGCTGAGGTACCACGTGTGGGGCGATGAACTCAAGGTTTTGTGCAGCGGACATTTCCATGATGAAATTTCGTCACGTTCACTGCTGCGAGGTTACATCTATTGCCGTATATGTTTAGTCAATTGCTGTATTTTCTGGTATACAATATATTTAATAAATTGTCCTAATTTCATAACAAAGGTTTTTGGGTTAGATCGTGTAAGTATAAATGTGTCATAACCCTACACCACCTGACACAGCCAATTAGTAAGGAATTTGTCACGTAAACAAAACTCCACTTAGTTACTACTTCAGCCCACCGGTGTTTTGGAGAGTAAATCCACAAGATGAGTACGACGTTTCACTGGTAATTACATCCAGCATCATCGGGCGATTTGCCAGAATAGTGAAGCCATCCACCTGCTTCCGGTCTTAAATAGAGAAAGGCGATGTCATCACTGAACCCATCAGGTGCAGAAATCAGAGGCGGGGAGGGGGATTATTGAAATTATATAATTGATTAGTAATAATTAAATTAGTATGTTTCCTCTATAAGTAATGATAAATGTGAGATGTCTTCTTCTTCCACGCGTTTGTTCCACTCACGTGGGGTCCGCCGTCCTTGCCACCTTCTCCACACCGCCCCGTCCCGCACCATCTCTCCCTCCGCTCCTCGGGCCACCACGTTCGTACCGCATCACCACATCGCCCCACGTCTTCTTCTGCCTTCATCTCCTCATCTTACAATCACAATTACTTAATAATACGCTTCCAGGCCACACTAAGCCTGTAGCTGTCAGAGAGGTTAAAATAATACAAATTTTCTCAGTTTCAATGGATTCTCGAATTAGTCTTGGCCAGTAATAATGAGTTTTACACAACACTTCATCGTTATCAAAATACATGAAGTGTTCTTGTTGGCAAGCATGTACTGCAACTTCCGACAGTTATGTTTGAGAGTGTTTAATATTTATTTGGTGTTCCTTTAATCTTACGCTAATGTTACATCCCATCTGTCCAATATAACATCTGCCACATATGCCATTTATCCGATACACACCATCCGTTGACAACTTAGGCAATTCATCTTAAGTACAAGATACTATTTTTTTAATTTTGTGTACCGTGCCAAATCTTACTTAGATGTTTAGCTTTTTGCTTTTCCAAAACTCGAGCTAATTTCTCAATTACTCCCACGATATATGGTATTTTAATTGTTTAATAACCTGATTCAGCAGTATTGCTGTTCGATCTTGGTTTAGCATTCATTGCTGTTAATTATTTGAGCATTATTGTAGACATTCAATCGTAGCATTTCTTTGACATGTTCAATCTCTCTCCCCAGACATTCACCATCTGACACTGTTTTATCCAGATGTATGAGCATCTTGATGAGAGAGGTTTTCTGTACGGGGTGATGATGCGAATCTGCATTCAGATATGCATCAGTATGCATTTCCTTTTGGTAAACGCTGTGTGTGTTATTTTACCATTTAGGCCTCATCCGATAAATCACCTCTCCCAAGGAAATAAGTATTTAGAGGCCACACGGAACCGGGGGGGGGGGGGGGGGGGGAGTTTATCGTTGTGTCTGTTGCTGCGAGCAGATAGCGCGCAATGGAGAGTTTGCTCAGATCGGAGCTGGGCACGGACTCGGCGAGGCCGCTGGGCGCTTCGGCCGGTGGAGGCTGCATCAGCACCGGGCAGAGCTACGAGACGGGGCGCGGACACGTGTTCACCAAGATCAACGCCAAGAGCGGGGCACCCTCCTCTACGCCTCCTCTACGCCTCCTCACCACCTCACCTGCTCTACCCTTCTCCTCGCCTCCTCTACGCCTCCTCACCACGCCACCTCACCACGCCACCTCACCTCCTCACCACGCCACCTCACCTCCTCACCACGCCACCTCACCTCCTCACCACGCCACCTCAACACCTCACCACCTCACCTCCTCTACCCTCCTCTTCGCCTCCTCTACACCACCCTGCATCCTTGCCTCAACCTTAATTCATTCTGCCCTGTCATTAATGTATCACTTTTTTTTTAGCTGCGACTACTAGCTAATTTGTCAGTTTCTCCCACGATATATGGTATTTTAATTGTTTAATAACCTGATTCAGCAGTATTGCTGTTTGATCTTGGTTTAGCATTCACTGCTCTGTTAATTTGAGCATTTTTGTAGACATTCAATCGTAACGTTTCTTTGACATGTTTAATCTCTCTCCTCAGACTTTGACCATCTGACACTGTTTTAGCCAGATGTATGAGCATCTTGTTGAGAAAGGATTTCTGTGCGGGGTGATGATGCCAATCTGCATTCAGATAGGCATCAGTATGTGTTCCCTTTCGGTAAACGCTGTGTGTGTTACTTTACCATTTAGGCCTCGTCCGAGCAAAATATCCAGGAAAGGGAGTGTTATTCACCTCCATTTCCATGGTGAACTGGATGGCCGGTTTTTGTGAATTGAGATGATTTAGACATTCATTCATTAAGTGTATCCTTACCATGTCGCCAGACAACCAAAGTGTCATCTACATATCTACACCAAAAAGTGGGTTTATATGTACTTGAAGCAAGTGCTCTTGCAACCCGGGGGTTGAGGACCCCTGTGTTAGAGGCCACACGGGACGGGGGGGGGGAGTTTAACGTTATGTTTGTCGCTGCGAGCAGACAGCGTGCAATGGAGAGCTTGCTCAGAGCGGAGCTGGGCACGGACTCGGCGAGGCCGCTGGGCGCTGCGGCCGGTGGAGGCTGCATCAGCACCGGGCAGAGCTACGAGACGGGGCGCGGAGACGTGTTCACCAAGATCAACGCCAAGAGCGGGGCACCCTCCTCTACGCCTCCTCACCACCTCACCTCCTCTACCCTCCTCTTCGCCTCCTCTACACCACCTTGCATCCTCGCCTCAACCTTCATTCAGTCAGCCCTGTATCACTTTTTTTCGCTGCTACTACTAGCACCACCGTGGTGAATGTTGCAGTGAACTTCCCCTCGTTGATTCCCCCCTCCACCCACGTTAAGGGACTCGGTCTACCAGACACTTTGACCGCTTCGTCTCATCCACTCCGCGTTCAACCACCGCGCCTCACTGCAGTTCACAAGAACGCACTTAACTAAACAACTCGGTCACCCACTCATCCAGTCACTAACTCAATCACCCTATCACACACTCATCCAGTCACCCACGCATCCAGTCGCCCACGCAATCACCCTATTATCCAGTCACCCACTCACTCAATCACCCTATCACACACTCATCTCGTCACTAATTCAATCACACACTCAGCTAGTCACTCAGTAAATCATCATATCACTCACTCATCCAATCACCCACTCATTCAGTCACCCATTCATCCAGTCACCCACTCATCCAGTCACCCATTCATCCAGTCACCCACTCATCCAGTCACCCACTCATCCAGTCACCCATTCAATCACGCACTCATCCACTCACCCACTCATTCAGTCACCCACTCATCCAGTCAACCACACAATCATCCTATCACCTACGCATCCTGTCACCCACTCATCCAGTCACCCACTCATCCAGTCACCCACTCATCCAGTCACCCACTCATCCAGTCACTCACGCATCTGGTCACTGACTCAATCACCCTATCACACACTCAACTCTTTTACTCAAACACTCACCCATTTACTCACCCACCCGCTCACCACTATGCAGGTCACCTCACTCTTCTTTTCAGCTTTATCAGTTTGCACTGCTCCACTCTGGAATCCACACCCGGTCTTCCTGTTTTCCCAAACTCTTGCAACAATAAACTTGATCAATTTAAGGAACGCGTTTCTTTGATCTTAATTATCTAATTACTCATTGGACAGTTATGTATTATTATTTTTTATTGTTGCTGGCCGCTTGGCGTTTTGTATTGTGTGGGGTTTGCATCGCTGTCAACCCCTCATCAGTGCCTACCTTATTACAGAACAATTCAGACCTTGTTGGTCACCCCGTGCCCCTTATAAGTCCCATGACAAGGGAGAAACACACAAATAAACTTAACAAAAATGTTGCCCGTATTGAAACGGCCGTCTGCCATATGGACCTGACAACTCACTTTCCCCCAACAGAATACGGGTAAACCGTGTGGGTTGGCGGCTATGGGTTTTGTTGTGTTTGCAAGTCCAAGTTATAGGACTGCACCCTGGGTTGTGCGTGGTTCTCATTGGTGGGAGATTCCCTTCGCTGTCTTGCACGCCAGTGGCTGGGGGCTGCCTGGGGCCAGTGACGTGTGAGCCGGTCCCAATGTGCACCGGCAAACATTTACCGCCAGGTGGCCCCAGTGTTCATTGCCCGTCCACACGTGGATACCTGAAGCCCATGTCAATCCACTGCTGGATGAGTCCCGCAATGAAGATACAATCAGTACATCCACTTTGCTTTTGGACACCACCTGTTCCATTGGCGGCCGAATGCGAATCTAAATGTGCATACGTTAGAGACTGGTTAATGCGCATAGAAATCAAACCAATTGACCTACGACCTTTACCCCATCAACTTTTGTAGAATTTTAGATGTGCATTACAGCTACTTTAGCCGGATGGTTGTGGTGGCTATGTATGCCTGTAATCCATGACTACGTGGAGGTAAGGGTTGGTGGATCACAAAAATGTTGCGACAACTCCCACCCCTTGGTCGTCAAGGAGGTAGAGAAGGCGGTGTCGAATAATGTGGACTCCTCCTGTTCCATGTGTAGATTTGTGAAAGAGCGTTGGCCCCTCATTTGCTTGGATTTCTCCAGATGCTCCGATTTCCTCCCACATGTAAACACTCATTAATCTTGATTTGAAGCTGTCGTTACTGCAGGAATCCTTACTCTTTGGTTCTTTCGGTAAAGTCACGTAAGTAGAAAAAACTAATAAAAAATAATCATCGATTGCTTGTGTGGCGATCGAAACGTCGTGATCCATTATTATTTGTTCTACCTACGCGACTTTACCTAAACAACCAAAGAGTACAAACTCTCATTAATTGTCCGATAACATCTTTATATAAAGAGGACAACAGAGCATGGGCAGGAGTGGTGGGGGGGGATGTTGCCAGCTGCTCACCATTTGACTGCTGCTGTCCCTCGTCTGTAGTTCCTCGCGTCAAAGTGAAGGAATTCTGTGTGCCAGTTACAATTATCACTTGAACGTAACGTGATGTTTCAATGTAAACAGCCACTGAGATTTAATCCTGAAAATCTTTATTTTTCACATGCAGTGAAACAATGTTGTTAGTAGGCTTGTTTCCCTGGGAAAGCCTCACTGAGTCTCAAGACTCTTTTTCAGGAGGGGCCTGCCAACTTTTCGCAGGAGTAATTTGGATGTTTGGCTAGTACCAGTTACATTGTATGTTGTTGTTGTTTTGCCATGGGAGTAAACCCATGCAGAGAAAGGGACCAGAATGAGGAAAGCGAAGCCAGGCAGTCCTTCAGAAGTTGTCATACACGGGCGTGACCACTGCACCACCCTGCCGCCCAAACAAATGTAATTTAAATAATGTACAATACTGGCAAATAAACCCTATTAGTATCAACCGAATTTTTGGACAATGTGGCACGTGTATAGCTGCATCGGTGTTTCTAAAAGTCGTGTTCACATTGCCTGAAATTAATAATATAAAGAACAGGTTTCCCACCTCTGGTTTCATTTGGATTACCGGTTGTCCTCATTATGTGTGTCACAGGTAATATGGAAAGGAAAATATTACGCAGCACGAGTTGTAGGATTAGGGCAATTATGGTGACACACGTGACCCCCTCTACACAAGAAACAGCTAAGATTCATATTCTTAGTTCTTTCGGGAAAGTCACGTCGAAGGGAAACAATAAAATAATACAAATATAAAACAATACAATTCTCGCGACCTTTTGACTACAACACAAGCAATCATCATCAGGTGTGAAAACCACAACAAGAAAATTTGAAAGAACCAAGAATATGAATCTCTGCAGTCACTAAAGCTTTAAATCAAAATTTAACAGCTGAGAGTCAATGCTGGGATGTTGTGCGATTGGTGCAAGCGACCCATCATTGTGTTTTGATGTTGAGCTGTTAAAATTGCACTGTTGTGGGGTGAGGTCAAGGCCGATGACTGCTTCCAGCGGTGTCAAGATCAGCATTTTGAAGAGGCTCGCGGAGGATGATACTGGGCACTGGGGTGCAGTCTCCCTCCATGAACAACAGAGGGCAGAGGAGCGACGCTCACAACAATTATTGGCGGAGCGCCGGGCGTATGAAACGCAAATTTGGAAGAAAGTTTATCTCGGGGAGTTAACCCACAACACCTGGGTCTGTCCCGCGTGTTCACACGATAACGCGTTTTCACTACAACGCGTTTTCTCCGTCACAACGCGCTTTCTGAGCGGACGACTTTCTTGAGCTGCGCGGTTGAGCGAGATGAGACGGTAACGCGGCGGCGTCCCCTCAAGTTATTTGGACCCCCATCTTACCGTGCGTGGACATTATTATTTACGGGAGGAAAATAGTTTCCGCTTAACGCGGCACTTTTCAGGAACGCATCTACCGCGTTAAACGAGGACTCGCCGCGTACAGGTGCCGCGCACGCTGTATCGACCCTGGAGAAATCCGAAGCGCTATGAAGCTCTTGTTCACAGACGTCCAGTAAGGGGCGGGTGGTGTTGGTGGTGTGGGCGTCACCACGTGACACACAGCTTGTCCGTGGAGTCGATCGTGAGGGTGCCGACGTCGCCTAGGCAACGCCGCCCCCCCTCTGGCTCTGCTGCTGCTGCTGCCTCGCTCTGTGCACGCGAGGCGCCAATCCGTGACGCGGGCACTGTACGCGTTGCGTCACCGTTCACCGTGGGGGGGGGGGGAGGGCCTCAGTTACGTCACGTCGTGTACAGTGGCACATTAATATTGACACTTTTACTCGTGTTTATGTGCCTCGTTATTAAAGGTGAGTTTAATAATAATCATGCTGCTACACAATGTGTGCATTGATATATACGTACAGTTTATGTGTTTAAACGCGATTGTAGTGTATGGGCCCTTGAGGGCTTTTTCGCCTCGTGTGAGGTTTTTATGCGCAACCTTAATTATTGTGCTTTTGTTAATCGTTAACATTTGGTCAGGAATAATGCACTTAAGATAAATGTTCTGGCGACGATATCTTGCTAAACAGACGATGGCAAAATTTAGATTTAAAGCTTTCGTGACTGCAAGGATTCATCTTCTTTGGTTCTTTCGGTAAAGTCACGTAGAATGAGAATAAAATAATAAATTGAATAAATAAAATAACACAATATTCTCACGACGTTTCGGCCACAACACAAGCGGCCTTCATCAGGTGAAGGGGACGAGACTGTCTGATGAAGGCCACTTGTGTTGTGGCCGAAACGTCGTGAGAATATTGTTATTTTATTTTATCAATTTATTATTTTATCTTATTCTACGTGACTTTACCGAAAGAACCAAAGAAGATGGCAAAATTGTGTATATATTGTGCGATATGTGCCACTGAAACGTCAAGAAGTCAATAACAATGACTCGTGTTGAGTGTTTAATATGCAAGCAATGGGCCCACCACAGGTTCGTTAATGTTATAATGGAAGCAGTGAAATTAATTAAAATCTTTTGCTCTGCCAATTTCATTTTAAATTACGACTCTTCAATGAGCTTTGGTTGTAGTAAGCAATATTTGAATTTGTTTAAACAACCTGTATTCTCTTACAACATGTTTTATATTCCTAGGCATTAAATGTGTACTAAAGATTCAGACTAATTGTAAATCTAATGGGACCACTTTAATCGATGTCCGTTAATATATGTAGGCGTGGTAAGGTTTCGAGACGCACTCGGCGATGCGTGAAACGCAGTCCGTGTCCTTCCTCGTCCATTTGTCTTCATTCCAACGTCAACCTTTGTTCTGCCGGTCTCTCTCATTAAGGCCACATGGCCACACTGTGTCTCTTAGTTCTTGCAAGATAAGCTTGAGTCAGTCTCTCTCATTAAGGCCACATGGCCACACTGTTTCTTAGTTCTTGCAAGCTAAGCTGGAGTGAGTCTCTCTCATTAAGGCCACATGGCCACACTGTGTCTCTTAGTTCTTGCAAGCTAAGCTTGAGTCAGTCTCTCTCATTAAGGCCACATGGCCACACAGCGTCTCTTAGTTCTTGCAAGCTAAGCTGGAGTCAGTCTCTCATTAAGGCCACATGGTCACACTGTGTCTCTTAGTTCTTGCAAGCTAAGCTGGAGTCAGTCTCTCTCATTAAGGCCACATGTCCACACTGTGTCTCTTAGTTCTTGCAAGTTAAGCTGGAGTTAGTGTCTCTCATTAAGGCCACATGGCCACACTGTGTCTCTTAGTTCTTGCAAGCTAAGCTGGAGTTAGTGTCTCTCATTAAGGCCACATGGCCACACTGTGTCTCTTAGTTCTTGCAAGCTAAGCTGGAGTCAGTCTCTCTCATTAAGGCCACATGGCCACACTGTGTCTCTTAGTTCTTGCAAGCTAAGCTGGAGTTAGTGTCTCTCATTAAGGCCACATGGCCACAGTGTGTCTCTTAGTTCTTGCAAGCTAAGCTGGAGTCAGTCTCTCTCATTAAGGCCACATGGCCACACTGTCTCTTAGTTCTTGCAAGCTAAGCTGGAGTCAGTCTCTCTCATTAAGGCCACATGGCCACACTGTGTCTCTTAGTTCTTGCAAGCTAAGGTGGAGTCAGTCTCTCTCATTAAGGCCACATGGCCACACAGTGTCTCTTAGTTCTTGCAAGCTAAGCTGGAGTCAGTCTCTCTCATTAAGGCCACATGGCCACACTGTGTCTCTTAGTTCTTGCAAGCTAAGCTGGAGTCATTCTCTTTTCGACATGTGTCCCACCAAATTCTGTAATAATAATGTTCCAGTTTCTCTATATGTTTTAAAATTTAGATTTAAATAAATCTACATTTAAAAATCCACAAATCTGGCTGCCTCCTGATGACGCTGGTTGTAATTACTGGCGAAACGTCGTACTCAGATTGTTAATGTTGTGGCTTTGCTCTCTAACACACAACCGGTGTGCTGTACTAGTAACGAATTGGCATGTTCTGTTTAAGTGACAAACCTTACTAATTGGCTGCGTCGGGTGGTGGTGGGTTTACCGACATTTTTATATTTACGTGATCTTACCTAAAAAACTTGTATTATGTAAAAATACATTTATTTTCCTCCTTTCTTTTTGGACAGTTTCAAATCTCTAACGTCTTTCAAATTGTTCTGATGTACAGTGCTTCATTTCAAATTACTGTCATGTTTGCAACGGGTTGTTTAAAATATATTTAAATGGTGTAGATTCATGTTTAAACTCGATTCGAATCTGCATTCATCATTTTCTTCTTAAGCAGTCTGTAACCACAATTGGTACATCGATGCATGACCCATTTGATTATGGTTTGTTGATCTTAATTTATCATTATCAATTAAAATGTTATTGAGTGTGCCAAATCCTAAAGAGTGGCGTTTGAGTCGACCTTATTTTATATTCACATCTGAAACGCCTGTGCACATGAATGTAATCCAGTTACACACTCTCCTACTTGTTCATCAACTCTCTTCGTGGTGTAGATTTGATGGCTTGTATAGCAACCATAAACAAACACAACAAGTCCGGGTGACTCATGATCCATGATTCACGATGCCAGTGGGCCAGGTTTCACTCTCAACTCTCTACCTGTGTGGCATGAATAAAACGCACCTGTAAATTTGACCTGAAATGATTGCACAACAATTGCCCCGCCTTCATGCGATGTTTATCCTCCACTGTTTATCTGGCTTTGACCTGAATTATATAAAAGTGCGGCTCTGCAACTGCTGTAGAGTCACATTGGAATAAACGCATTTTACAATATGAACAGTGCATTGAAAACGCGTACTATTTTATGTATCGTTTAACAAGTGTGTTCACAAATCCACACTGAGAAACACGATGATTGACAGAGGGGAGTAAATTATGTTTTCGATAGTGTATTTAAATAGAGCTACTGTAGGTAAGTAGTTTTCAGTTTTAAAGGCATAGTTTAACAAGACAACACTTGCCACCATCCTTCAAACCCATTGGTGAAAAAGAGCAAAGTTTATGTTTACATTATAATATGTTTACATTATATATAATATAATATTTACATTATATAATATATAATGTAATGTTTACATTATATATAATATAATGTTTATATATAATATATGTAATATAATGTTTATATGTAATATAATGTTTACATTATGTATAATATAATGTTTATATATAATATGGTTACATTATATATAATATATAATATAATGTTTACATTATATATGACATATAACATAAATATTATATTATATAATATATATAATATAATGTTTACATTATAATATAATGTTTATGCGCGAGCCGCCATAAGGTTCATATGAATGGTTACCTAATAACTTTTGAAACACGGTAATCGCTGTGAAGTGCAGTTTCCAATTCTTATTGTTCACTCAATCTCTCTGACCTTTCTATGCAATATGAAGAAGGATCATTGCCCGAAACATCGCTTATCGGATTATTTTCCTTTTTCAAGGTCCCAGTGCTACTGATGCATGAATTTATTTGGTATTTGAAATGATACGAAGGCTCAGCAAGTGATTCCTTGCAGACATAAACAGAAGCGATACGCGCCACCCCAGCCACCCATGTCGCGAATCAATCGATTATCGCGATTGAGGGCTCGTGAATAAATTCTAGATTCAACGCCTTGTTTTAAAACGTGAACACAGCCGGCTCTAGTGACTGGAGTGGGTGGGTGTTGGACAATGTGAAACAATGACACGCAACGTATACAAATCTAAAACATAAATTCTTACGCACGCGAACCGGTGTGCATATCGCGATCTTCAGGATGAATGATCACGTCCGAATCAATGCGTCGTCGTTGCTCCCCTAGCATGCGCTCTGCGTGACCCGCTCGTGTTGTTGTTGTTGTTTGCGGCAGAGTTTAGGACCTTCGTGGCCAAGAGCCGCAGCTCCCGAGGCAAAGGAGTGATGGCACGGTTCAAGGTGCCGGACTTGCTGAAGCATCTCATGGAACGATACGGGGCTCCGGATATTCACGATCTGGGCATCCGTATCACCAGCATACCTCTGGGCATTTCCGTACGTGCCGTGCCTGCGTGTACGAGCGTGTGTGTGTGTGTACGTGTGTATGCATTGCGTCGCTTGTTGACTGCGAATTGTATTATTATTATTGGATGCCTCAAGTTATACTCTTTGGTTCTTTCGGTAAAGTCACGTAGGTATAAAATAAAATATATCTCGACGTTTCGGGCGCAACACAAGCGTCCGTCATCAGGTGGGAAAGCCTTGGTGTGCTGCTGAGGCAGACTGTTTTAAATGGTTTGAAATGTGTGTGGCCCATGGGTCATAAAGAAGTGGCTAGGGCTAGTGATGTTAACGTGAGAAATTAGCGTGTTACTGTAAGGTAGGAAAGCGGCCTCCTCGATTTTACGTGACTTTACCGAAAGAACCAAAGAGTCTGGATTCCTGCAGTCGCGAAAGCTTCAAATCAAGATTGCCTCAAGTATGTATTGTTGTTGCCCTTGAGGGGGTTTACTTTCTGAATTAAATGCGTTCTGGAATTGCTGACACACAGCCACAACGTACGTGTCGCTGTGTTCACACCTGAGAGTGACACTGCATCAGCCTTTTACCAATATTCCCCCTCCCCTGCATTTGCCTTACACGGCCACAATGCTGAGCTATCCTCAGTTGCTCAGGCACACAAGTTTCACACCTGTCTCCCTGTCAAGTGAATGTGCTGTATCCTTTTGTCATGCAGTCTGAGACAGACTTCCAACACGACTTCAGTTTTGTGGGTGCAGTGCTGTGACAAGAGCACTGAAGTAACTGCTCGTGTAAGTACATCATGTTAATATATATCGTATTGAAGGCTGAGGCCTATTTTACTGTACCGCTCCTTACAGAAATCTTCTTTCCCGAGTGGTTGTGCATTTGTCGCTTGTTTCAGAGGTTCGCGATTCGATCCCAGGAGTCGCCCTAGTTAATATTGCGGGTGTATTATCCAAAACTGCATTTCTATATGCTTCACAAATAATGTAAAAAAAATCCCGTGTTGTTATTAATGAATGAGGAGGACATGTGTGCCGGCGTCAGAATCAAAATTTGCAAATCTAAACAAGTACTCAGAAATGACTGGATTGGGTAAAACCACATGTATATATGTTGAACTTCTTTCGCACTGTACGTAGCCAACTGTGCTAATCGGAGGTGTGGAGGGCAACAAACTGAACACAAAAAGTAGTTCTAAAGAAATTGTTTTCAATCTAGATTTAAAAGTGCATAGCTCCAATGGCTTCCTAATATCGGAAGTAAGAGTAATTACCGTGCGAGAAAATTCATGGTTCTGCTTATATTTGTCAAAATTTTCCATAATACATTTGTCCTCGGGAATTATTTAATGAGTGATAATCGCCATACGTTTCAAGTCTGTAGATACTTCCACCAGTATCAAAAGACTTGCTCTACCACTGAATTAACTCTCCTCTATAATATTTAGGGCCATCGCTTTCACAAAATTCAGTCACACGTTGAGACAAAAGTAAGGGGGGGCATTGAAATTGGTCGGACATCGATGCATGTATCACCCTCTATTTGTCCCAACAGAGTGATATGGCTGCACGTGGTTTGGGTCCTTTGTTGTTTCCACCGACAGTGTGTGCAGGACTTCCTGGGGCAGGTGAAAGGGGACACGCTGGCCCGGAAGCTGTTTCAGTTGGCCCTGTGCTGTGGCTCCCTCGAGACTCCTCGCGACCTCGTGGTCAAGGAGAAACCGGCCGCGTTTCTCGGCAACATCAGCACTCCCGACACCAGACCGCCGCTTCTTCCGGGGAGTAAGGAGACAAATTTTCACATACAGTAGACTCTCGATTATCCGCGCTAATGACGTGGAGGATGGCTGCGGATGATAAAAAATGTCGGATGATCCAAAGATATCTATATTCTGCGGATCTCTATGCCACAAACTAACGATCAACCGATTGATGCACGTGGTCGGTGATAAAACTTTCCTGCTCCCGAGCAGAAGACTCGGCCCTCTAAGTGGATAGCAGAGCCACGCCAATCACCATCAATCAAACTCCACCCACTGTTGTAAAGATATGCAACTACTGTACTGTCGAGGTGATCACGTAGATTTCGGATTCATGGGCGCACATATTTGCTCGATATAAGCACGTGACTTGTAACAAACATTTCCAAGAATTACAATGTATAACTATTTTTAGATTATTAATTTGGGCCTAAGGGAAAATCCATGAGTTATTAATAAGTAAAAATCTCATGTGCGTGGTTAATCCGCAAATCAGATAAACCGCACACGGATAATCAAGAGTCTACTGGATTGCACGCACGCTGAATTGTCGTAGCTTCTCTAAACACCTTATTTCACATCTCGTCTCGATTATTACTAATGCATTAGTAAGAGTTTGGCATATCACGACGCATCAGTTTGTCAAATTTACGTCGAGATGGCCCGGGTGGCTGAGAGAGATTATTAGCGTTGAGCTGGAAACGCTGAGATCCTGGGTTCGAATCTGGGTAACCACCTGTGATTAAACTTGCTTTTGTCAAGTGCAGCCAGTTGATGGTCTCAGCTCAGTCATTAATGACTGTCAAAAAAACCCAAAACATACTAAATAAATGGCTATGCACTTAATATCTGTTCAACAGAGTGGGTGGGAATGTGCTTCCCTTTACTCTGTGGCCTAGAGGTCACTAGAAGCAATGTCAGAGGTAGCTTTGTGATGTTCTCTTCTGCGGGCCATTCTCCAATAGGACGGGTTCCGCTTCTCTGTGAGAGATCCGAGTGGATACTCCGTCTCATGACACGATATCGAAAGCACAATCTGAATAAAATGTAGTTTCTTATATTTTACATAAGGGATCAGACCACGGAGGACCTTCAGAATGCTGAGTGTGAACTTGAAATTGATTCTGGACTGGTTCGGGGGATAGTTGAACAATTGGAATATTGGGGCGATATCGTCTTGCATACGGGTGTGAGTGAGAAGTCTGCCAGCGTTTTTTTGAGTCCATAATCGAGATTTTTGGGTTAGATCACGTAAATATGCACTCAATAATACGCGTAAATATGCACTATTTATTCGACCTAATCCAAAAATCTCTATTGCGGGTAATATTGGTCGCGAAGGCCTTCGCCTAGTTATTTCAATGCTAAATTCTCCTGTTTGATTTGTACTAGGTGCATCAGTGAATGTTTATGCTCTGACTTTAACATAGCTATTTCTGTGACCAGTCAGAAGCTAATCACTCAGCTATTTCAATGCTAAATTCTATGCTAATTCCTTTGTCAAGGGGTGCCTTTGCGGATGTGTATACTTTAACTTAGCTATTTCAATGCTAAATTCTATGCTAATTCCTTTGTCAAGGGGTGCCTTTGCGGATGTGTATGCTTTAACTTTAACATAGCCTTTTCTGTGACCAGTCACAAGCTAATCACTCAGCCATTTCAATGCTAAATTATATGCTAATTTCTTTGTCAAGGCGCTTTGTTTCTTCTCACACAGCTTAAAGGTTGTGATCTCAGCGTGGCTTTCTCACTCCAGCGCTGTCCTCCAGACAGTCTCGTCCCCTTCACCTGATGAAGGCCGCTTGTGTTGGAGCCGAAACGTCGTGAGAATATTATTGTGTTATTTTATTTGATCAATTTATTATTTTATTCTCATTCTACGTGACTTTACCGAGAGAACCAAAGAAGATGAATCCTTGCAGTCACGAAAGCTTTAAATCGAAACTCATTAATTGGCCGATAACATCTTTATATAAAGAGGACCACAGAGCATGGGCAGGAGTGGTGGGGGGGGATTTGTTGCCAGCTGCTCACCATTTGACTGCCGCCTTCTCTCATCTGTAGTTCCTCGCGCCAAAGTGAAGGAATACTGTGTGCCAGTTACAATTATCACTTGAACGTAACTTGATGTTTCAATTAAATCAGCCACTGAGATTTAATACTGAAAATCTTTATTTTTCACATGCAGTGAAACAATGTTGTTAGTAGGCTTGTTTCCCTGGGAAAGCCTCACTGAGTCTCAAGACTATTTTTTCATGAGGGGCCTGACAACTTTTCGCAGGAGTAATTTGGATGTTTGGCTAGTACCAGTTACATTGTATGTTGTTGTTGTTGTTTTGCTATGGGAGTAAACCCATACAGAGAAAGGGACCAGAATGAGGAAAGCGAAGCCAGGCAGTCCTTCAGAAGATGTCATGCACGGGCGTGACCACTGCACCACTCTGCCGCCCAAAGAAATGTAATTTAAATAATGTACAATACTGGCAAATAAACCCTATTAGTATCAACCGGATTTCTAGACAATCTAGCAGGTGTATAGCTGCATCGGTGTTTCTAAAAGTCGTGTTCAAATTGCTTATTAATAATATCATAAAGAACAGGTTTCCCACCTCTGGTTTCATTTGAATTACCGGTTGTCCTCATTATGTGTATCACAGGTAATATGGCAAGGAAAATATTACGCAGCACGAGTTGTAGGATAAGGGCAATTATGGTGACACACGTGACCCCCTCTACACCAAAAAACAGCTAAGATTCATATTCTTGGTTCTTTTGGGAAAGTCACGTCGAAGGGGAACAATAAAATAATACAAATATAAAACAATAAAATTCTCACGACCTTTTGACTGCAACACAAGCAATCATCATCAGGTGTGAAAACCACAACAAGAAAATTTGAAAGAACCAAGAATATGAATCTCTGCAGTCACTAAAGCTTTAAATCAAAATTTAACAGCTGAGAGTCAAATTTAACAGCTAGTTCTTGCAAGTTAAGCTGGAATCAGTCTGTCTCATTAAGGCCACATGGCCACACTGTGTCTCTTAGTTCTTGCAAGCTAAGCTGGAGTCAGTCTCTCTCATTAAGGCCACATGGCCACACTGTGTCTCTTAGTTCTTGCAAGCTAAGCTGGAGTCAGTCTCTCTCATTAAGGCTACATGGCCACACTGTCTCTTAGTTCTTGCAAGCTAAGCTGGAGTGAGTCTCTCATTAAGGCCACATGGCCACACTGTGTCTCTTAGTTCTTGCAAGCTAAGCTGGAGTCAGTCTCTCTCATTAAGGCCACATGGACACACTGTTTCTCTTAGTTCTTGCAAGCTAAGTTGGAGTCAGTCTCTCTCATTAAGGCCACATGGCCACACTGAGTCTCTTAGTTCTTGCAAGCTAAGCTGGAGTGAGTCTCTCTCATTAAGGCCACATGGCCACACAGTGTCTCTTAGTTCTTGCAAGCTAAGCTGGAGTGAGTCTCTCTCATTAAGGCCACATGGCCACACTGTGTCTCTTAGTTCTTGCAAGCTAAGCTTGAGTCAGTCTCTCTCATTAAGGCCACATGGCCACACTGTGTCTCTTAGTTCTTGCAAGCTAAGCTGGAGTCAGTCTCTCTCATTAAGGCCACATGGCCACACTGTGTCTCTTAGTTCTTGCAAGCTAAGCTGGAGTCAGTCTCTCTCATTAAGGCTACATGGCCACACTGTCTCTTAGTTCTTGCAAGCTAAGCTGGAGTGAGTCTCTCATTAAGGCCACATGGCCACACTGTGTCTCTTAGTTCTTGCAAGCTAAGCTGGAGTGAGTCTCTCTCATTAAGGCCACATGGCCACACAGTGTATCTTAGTTCTTGCAAGTTAAGTTGGAGTCAGTCTCTCTCATTAAGGCCACATGGCCATACTGAGTCTCTTAGTTCTTGCAAGCTAAGCTGGAGTGAGTCTTTCTCATTAAGGCCACATGGCCACACAGTGTCTCTTAGTTCTTGCAAGCTAAGCTGGAGTGAGTCTCTCTCATTAAGGCCACATGGCCACACTGTGTCTCTTAGTTCTTGCAAGCTAAGCTTGAGTCAGTCTCTCTCATTAAGGCCACATGGCCACACAGTGTCTCTTAGTTCTTGCAAGCTAAGCTGGAATCAGTCTCTCTCATTAAGGTCACATGGTCACACTGTGTCTCTTAGTTCTTGCAAGCTAAGCTGGAGTCAGTCTCATTAAGGCCACATGGCCACACTGTGTCTCTTAGTTCTTGCAAGCTAAGCTGGAATCAGTCTCTCTCATTAAGGCCACATGGCCACACTGTGTCTCTTAGTTCTTGCAAGCTAAGCTGGAGTCAGTCTCTCTCATTAAGGCCACATGGCCACACTGTGTCTCTTAGTTCTTGCAAGCTAAGCTGGAGTCAGTCTCTCTCATTAAGGCCACATGGCCACACTGTGTCTCTTAGTTCTTGCAAGCTAAGCTTGAGTCAGTCTCTCTCATTAAGGCCACATGGCCACACAGTGTCTCTTAGTTCTTGCAAGCTAAGCTGGAATCAGTCTCTCTCATTAAGGTCACATGGTCACACTGTCTCTTAGTTCTTGCAAGCTAAGCTGGAGTCAGTCTCATTAAGGCCACATGGCCACACTGTGTCTCTTAGTTCTTGCAAGCTAAGCTGGAGTCAGTCTCTCTCATTAAGGCCACATGGCCACACTGTCTCTTAGTTCTTGCAAGCTAAGCTGGAGTGAGTCTCTCTCATTAAGGCCACATGGCCACACAGTGTATCTTAGTTCTTGCAAGCTAAGCTGGAGTGAGTCTCTCTCATTAAGGCCACATGGCCACACTGTGTCTCTTAGTTCTTGCAAGCTAAGCTTGAGTCAGTCTCTCTCATTAAGGCCACATGGCCACACAGTGTCTCTTAGTTCTTGCAAGGAAAGCTGGAGTCAGTCTCTCTCATTAAGGTCACATGGGCACACTGTGTCTCTTAGTTCTTGCAAGCTAAGCTGGAGTCAGTCTCTCTCATTAAGGCCACATGGCCACACGGTCTCTTAGTTCTTGCAGCTAAGCTGGAATCAGTCTCTCTCATTAAGGCCACATGGCCACACTGTGTCTCTTAGTTCTTGCAAGCTAAGCTGGAGTGAGTCTCTCTCATTAAGGCCACATGGCCACACAGTGTCTCTTAGTTCTTGCAAGCTAAGCTGGAGTGAGTCTCTCTCATTAAGGCCACATGGCCACACTGTGTCTCTTGGTTCTTGCAAGCTAAGCTTGAGTCAGTCTCTCTCATTAAGGCCACATGGCCACACAGTGTCTCTTTGTTCTTGCAAGGTAAGCTGGAGTCAGTCTCTCTCATTAAGGTCACATGGGCACACTGTGTCTCTTAATTCTTGCAAGCTAAGCTGGAGTCAGTCTCATTAAGGCCACATGGCCACACTGTGTCGCTTTGTTCTTGCAAGTTAAGCTGGAATCAGTCTCTCTCATTAAGGCCACATGGCCACACTGTCTCTTAGTTCTTGCAAGCTAAGCTGGAGTGAGTCTCTCTCATTAAGGCCACATGGCCACACAGTGTCTCTTAGTTCTTGCAAGCTAAGCTGGAGTCAGTCTCTCTCATTAAGGCTACATGGCCACACTGTCTCTTAGTTCTTGCAAGCTAAGCTGGAGTGAGTCTCTCATTAAGGCCACATGGCCACACTGTCTCTTAGTTCTTGCAAGCTAAGCTGGAGTGAGTCTCTCTCATTAAGGCCACATGGCCACACAGTGTCTCTTAGTTCTTGCAAGCTAAGCTGGAGTCAGTCTCTCTCATTAAGGTCACATGGTCACACTGTGTCTCTTAGTTCTTGCAAGCTAAGCTGGAGTCAGTCTCTCTCATTAAGGCCACATGGCCACACTGTGTCTCTTAGTTCTTGCAAGCTAAGCTGGAATCAGTCTCTCTCATTAAGGCCACATGGCCACACTGTGTCTCTTAGTTCTTGCAAGCTAAGCTGGAGTCAGTCTCTCTCATTAAGGCCACATGGCCACACTGTGTCTCTTAGTTCTTGCAAGCTAAGCTGGAGTCAGTCTCTCTCATTAAGGCTACATGGCCACACTGTCTCTTAGTTCTTGCAAGCTAAGCTGGAGTGAGTCTCTCATTAAGGCCACATGGCCACACTGTGTCTCTTAGTTCTTGCAAGCTAAGCTGGAGTGAGTCTCTCTCATTAAGGCCACATGGCCACACAGTGTATCTTAGTTCTTGCAAGTTAAGTTGGAGTCAGTCTCTCTCATTAAGGCCACATGGCCATACTGAGTCTCTTAGTTCTTGCAAGCTAAGATGGAGTGAGTCTTTCTCATTTAAGGCCACATGGCCACACAGTGTCTCTTAGTTCTTGCAAGCTAAGCTGGAGTGAGTCTCTCTCATTAAGGCCACATGGCCACACTGTGTCTCTTAGTTCTTGCAAGCTAAGCTTGAGTCAGTCTCTCTCATTAAGGCCACATGGCCACACAGTGTCTCTTAGTTCTTGCAAGCTAAGCTGGAATCAGTCTCTCTCATTAAGGTCACATGGTCACACTGTGTCTCTTAGTTCTTGCAAGCTAAGCTGGAGTCAGTCTCATTAAGGCCACATGGCCACACTGTGTCTCTTAGTTCTTGCAAGCTAAGCTGGAATCAGTCTCTCTCATTAAGGCCACATGGCCACACTGTGTCTCTTAGTTGTTGCAAGCTAAGCTGGAGTCAGTCTCTCTCATTAAGGCCACATGGCCACACTGTGTCTCTTAGTTCTTGCAAGCTAAGCTGGAGTCAGTCTCTCTCATTAAGGCCACATGGCCACACTGTCTCTTAGTTCTTGGAAGCTAAGCTGGAGTGAGTCTCTCTCATTAAGGCCACATGGCCACACAGTGTATCTTAGTTCTTGCAAGCTAAGCTGGAGTGAGTCTCTCTCATTAAGGCCACATGGCCACACTGTGTCTCTTAGTTCTTGCAAGCTAAGCTTGAGTCAGTCTCTCTCATTAAGGCCACATGGCCACACAGTGTCTCTTAGTTCTTGCAAGGTAAGCTGGATTCAGTCTCTCTCATTAAGGTCACATGGGCACACTGTGTCTCTTAGTTCTTGGAAGCTAAGCTGGAGTCAGTCTCTCTCATTAAGGCCACATGGCCACACTGTCTCTTAGTTCTTGCAAGCTAAGCTGGAATCAGTCTCTCTCATTAAGGCCACATGGCCACACTGTGTCTCTTAGTTCTTGCAAGCTAAGCTGGAGTGAGTCTCTCTCATTAAGGCCACATGGCCACACAGTGTATCTTAGTTCTTTCAAGTTAAGTTGGAGTCAGTCTCTCTCATTAAGGCCACATGGCCACACAGTGTCTCTTAGTTCTTGCAAGCTAAGCTGGAATCAGTCTCTCTCATTAAGGTCACATGGTCACACTGTGTCTCTTAGTTCTTGCAAGCTAAGCTGGAGTCAGTCTCATTAAGGCCACATGGCCACACTGTGTCTCTTAGTTCTTGCAAGCTAAGCTGGAATCAGTCTCTCTCATTAAGGCCACATGGCCACACTGTGTCTCTTAGTTCTTGCAAGCTAAGCTGGAGTCAGTCTCTCTCATTAAGGCCACATGGCCACACTGTGTCTCTTAGTTCTTGCAAGCTAAGCTGGAGTCAGTCTCTCTCATTAAGGCCACATGGCCACACTGTCTCTTAGTTCTTGCAAGCTAAGCTGGAGTGAGTCTCTCTCATTAAGGCCACATGGCCACACAGTGTATCTTAGTTCTTGCAAGCTAAGCTGGAGTGAGTCTCTCTCATTAAGGCCACATGGCCACACTGTGTCTCTTAGTTCTTGCAAGCTAAGCTTGAGTCAGTCTCTCTCATTAAGGCCACATGGCCACACAGTGTCTCTTAGTTCTTGCAAGGTAAGCTGGAGTCAGTCTCTCTCATTAAGGTCACATGGGCACACTGTGTCTCTTAGTTCTTGCAAGCTAAGCTGGAGTCAGTCTCTCTCATTAAGGCCACATGGCCACACTGTCTCTTAGTTCTTGCAAGCTAAGCTGGAATCAGTCTCTCTCATTAAGGCCACATGGCCACACTGTGTCTCTTAGTTCTTGCAAGCTAAGCTGGAGTGAGTCTCTCTCATTAAGGCCACATGGCCACACAGTGTATCTTAGTTCTTTCAAGTTAAGTTGGAGTCAGTCTCTCTCATTAAGGCCACATGGCCATACTGAGTCTCTTAGTTCTTGCAAGCTAAGCTGGAGTGAGTCTTTCTCATTAAGGCCACATGGCCACACAGTGTCTCTTAGTTCTTGCAAGCTAAGCTGGAGTGAGTCTCTCTCATTAAGGCCACATGGCCACACTGTGTCTCTTAGTTCTTGCAAGCTAAGCTTGAGTCAGTCTCTCTCATTAAGGCCACATGGCCACACAGTGTCTCTTAGTTCTTGCAAGCTAAGCTGGAATCAGTCTCTCTCATTAAGGTCACATGGTCACACTGTGTCTCTTAGTTCTTGCAAGCTAAGCTGGAGTCAGTCTCTCTCATTAAGGCCACATGGCCACACTGTCTCTTAGTTCTTGCAAGCTAAGCTGGAATCAGTCTCTCTCATTAAGGCCACATGGCCACACTGTGTCTCTTAGTTTTTGCAAGCTAAGCTGGAGTGAGTCTCTCTCATTAAGGCCACATGGCCACACAGTGTCTCTTAGTTCTTGCAAGCTAAGCTGGAGTGAGTCTCTCTCATTAAGGCCACATGGCCACACTGTGTCTCTTGGTTCTTGCAAGCTAAGCTTGAGTCAGTCTCTCTCATTAAGGCCACATGGCCACACAGTGTCTCTTAGTTCTTGCAAGGTAAGCTGGAGTCAGTCTCTCTCATTAAGGTCACATGGGCACACTGTGTCTCTTAATTCTTGCAAGCTAAGCTGGAGTCAGTCTCATTAAGGCCACATGGCCACACTGTGTCGCTTTGTTCTTGCAAGTTAAGCTGGAATCAGTCTCTCTCATTAAGGCCACATGGCCACACTGTCTCTTAGTTCTTGCAAGCTAAGCTGGAGGCAGTCTCTCTCATTAAGGCCACATGGCCACACTGTGTCTCTTAGTTCTTGCAAGCTAAGCTGGAGTGAGTCTCTCTCATTAAGGCCACATGGCCACACAGTGTCTCTTAGTTCTTGCAAGCTAAGCTGGAGTCAGTCTCTCTCATTAAGGCCACATGGCCACACTGTGTCTCTTAGTTCTTGCAAGCTAAGCTGGAGTCAGTCTCTCTCATTAAGGCTACATGGCCACACTGTCTCTTAGTTCTTGCAAGCTAAGCTGGAGTGAGTCTCTCATTAAGGCCACATGGCCACACTGTGTCTCTTAGTTCTTGCAAGCTAAGCTGGAGTGAGTCTCTCTCATTAAGGCCACATGGCCACACAGTTTATCTTTGTTCTTGCAAGTTAAGTTGGAGTCAGTCTCTCTCATTAAGGCCACATGGCCATACTGAGTCTCTTAGTTCTTGCAAGCTAAGCTGGAGTGAGTCTTTCTCATTAAGGCCACATGGCCACACAGTGTCTCTTAGTTCTTGCAAGCTAAGCTGGTGTGAGTCTCTCTCATCAAGGCCACATGGCCACACTGTGTCTCTTAGTTCTTGCAAGCTAAGCTTGAGTCAGTCTCTCTCATTAAGGCCACATGGCCACACAGTGTCTCTTAGTTCTTGCAAGCTAAGCTGGAATCAGTCTCTCTCATTAAGGTCACATTGTCACACTGTGTCTCTTAGTTCTTGCAAGCTAAGCTGGAGTCAGTCTCTCTCATTAAGGCCACATGGCCACACTGTGTCTCTTAGTTCTTGCAAGCTAAGCTGGAATCAGTCTCTCTCATTAAGGCCACATGGCCACACTGTGTCTCTTAGTTCTTGCAAGCTAAGCTGGAGTCAAGTCTCTCTCATTAAGGCCACATGGCCACACTGTGTCTCTTAGTTCTTGCAAGCTAAGCTGAAGTCAGTCTATCTCATTAAGGCCACATGGCCACACTGTCTCTTAGTTCTTGCAAGCTAAGCTGGAGTGAGTCTCTCTCATTAAGGCCACATGGCCACACAGTGTCTCTTAGTTCTTGCAAGCTAAGCTGGAGTGAGTCTCATTAAGGCCACATGGCCACACTGTGTCTCTTAGTTCTTGCAAGCTAAGCTTGAGTCAGTCTCTCTCATTAAGGCCACATGGCCACACAGTGTCTCTTAGTTCTTGCAAGGTAAGCTGGAGTCAGTCTCTCTCATTAAGGTCACATGGGCACACTGTGTCTTTTAGTTCTTGCAAGCTAAGCTGGAGTCAGTCTCTCTCATTAAGGCCACATGGCCACACTGTCTCTTAGATCTTGCAAGCTAAGCTGGAATCAGTCTCTCTCATTAAGGCCACATGGCCACACTGTGTCTCTTAGTTCTTGCAAGCTAAGCTGGAGTGAGTCTCTCTCATTAAGGCCACATGGCCACACAGTGTCTCTTAGTTCTTGCAAGCTAAGCTGGAGTGAGTCTCTCTCATTAAGGCCACATGGCCACACTGTGTCTCTTAGTTCTTGCAAGCTAAGCTTGAGTCAGTCTCTCTCATTAAGGCCACATGGCCACACAGTGTCTCTTAGTTCTTGCAAGGTAAGCTGGAGTCAGTCTCTCTCATTAAGGCCACATGGGCACACTGTGTCTCTTAATTCTTGCAAGCTAAGCTGGAGTCAGTCTCATTAAGGCCACATGGCCACACTGTGTCGCTTTGTTCTTGCAAGTTTAGCTGGAATCAGTCTCTCTCATTACGGCCACATGGCCACACTGTCTCTTAGTTCTTGCAAGCTAAGCTGGAGTCAGTCTCTCTCATTAAGGTCACATGGTCACACTGTGTCTCTTAGTTCTTGCAAGCTAAGCTGGAGTGAGTCTCTCTCATTAAGGCCACATGGCCACACAGTGTCTCTTAGTTCTTGCAAGCTAAGCTGGAGTGAGTCTCTCTCATTAAGGCCACATGGCCACACTGTGTCTCTTAGTTCTTGCAAGCTAGCTGGAGGCAGTCTCTCTCATTATGGCCACATGGCCACACTGTGTCTCTTAGTTCTTGCAAGCTAAGCTGGAGTCAGTCTCTCTCATTAAGGCTACATGGCCACACTGTCTCTTAGTTCTTTCAAGCTAAACTGGAGTGAGTCTCTCATTAAGGCCACATGGCCACACCGTGTCTCTTAGTTCTTGCAAGCTAAGCTGGAGTGAGTCTCTCTCATTAAGGCCACATGGCCACACAGTGTCTCTTAGTTCTTGCAAGCTAAGTTGGAGTCAGTCTCTCTCATTAAGGCCACATGGCCACACTGAGTCTCTTAGTTCTTGCAAGCTAAGCTGGAGTCAGTCTCTCTCATTAAGGCCACATGGCCACACTGTGTCTCTTAGTTCTTGCAAGCTAAGCTGGAATCAGTCTCTCTCATTAAGGCCACATGGCCACACTGTGTCTCTTAGTTCTTGCAAGCTAAGCTGGAGTCAGTCTCTCTCATTAAGGCCACATGGCCACACTGTGTCTCTTAGTTCTTGCAAGCTAAGCTGGAGTCAGTCTCTCTCATTAAGGCTACATGGCCACACTGTCTCTTAGTTCTTGCAAGCTAAGCTGGAGTGAGTCTCTCATTAAGGCCACATGGCCACACTGTGTCTCTTAGTTCTTGCAAGCTAAGCTGGAGTGAGTCTCTCTCATTAAGGCCACATGGCCACACAGTGTATCTTAGTTCTTGCAAGTTAAGTTGGAGTCAGTCTCTCTCATTAAGGCCACATGGCCATACTGAGTCTCTTAGTTCTTGCAAGCTAAGCTGGAGTGAGTCTTTCTCATTAAGGCCACATGGCCACACAGTGTCTCTTAGTTCTTGCAAGCTAAGCTGGAGTCAGTCTCTCTCATTAAGGCCACATGGCCACACTGTGTCTCTTAGTTCTTGCAAGCTAAGCTGGAGTGAGTCTCTCTCATTAAGGCCACATGGCCACACTGTGTCTCTTGGTTCTTGCAAGCTAAGCTTGAGTCAGTCTCTCTCATTAAGGCCACATGGCCACACAGTGTCTCTTAGTTCTTGCAAGGTAAGCTGGAGTCAGTCTCTCTCATTAAGGTCACATGGGCACACTGTGTCTCTTAATTCTTGCAAGCTAAGCTGGAGTCAGTCTCATTAAGGCCACATGGCCACACTGTGTCGCTTTGTTCTTGCAAGTTAAGCTGGAATCAGTCTCTCTCATTAAGGCCACATGGCCACACTGTCTCTTAGTTCTTGCAAGCTAAGCTGGAGGCAGTCTCTCTCATTAAGGCCACATGGCCACACTGTGTCTCTTAGTTCTTGCAAGCTAAGCTGGAGTGAGTCTCTCTCATTAAGGCCACATGGCCACACAGTGTCTCTTAGTTCTTGCAAGCTAAGCTGGAGTCAGTCTCTCTCATTAAGGCCACATGGCCACACTGTGTCTCTTAGTTCTTGCAAGCTAAGCTGGAGTCAGTCTCTCTCATTAAGGCTACATGGCCACACTGTCTCTTAGTTCTTGCAAGCTAAGCTGGAGTGAGTCTCTCATTAAGGCCACATGGCCACACTGTGTCTCTTAGTTCTTGCAAGCTAAGCTGGAGTGAGTCTCTCTCATTAAGGCCACATGGCCACACAGTTTATCTTAGTTCTTGCAAGTTAAGTTGGAGTCAGTCTCTCTCATTAAGGCCACATGGCCACACTGTCTCTTAGTTCTTTCAAGCTAAACTGGAGTGAGTCTCTCATTAAGGCCACATGGCCACACCGTGTCTCTTAGTTCTTGCAAGCTAAGCTGGAGTGAGTCTCTCTCATTAAGGCCACATGGCCACACAGTGTCTCTTAGTTCTTGCAAGCTAAGTTGGAGTCAGTCTCTCTCATTAAGGCCACATGGCCACACTGAGTCTCTTAGTTCTTGCAAGCTAAGCTGGAGTCAGTCTCTCTCATTAAGGCCACATGGCCACACTGTGTCTCTTAGTTCTTGCAAGCTAAGCTGGAATCAGTCTCTCTCATTAAGGCCACATGGCCACACTGTGTCTCTTAGTTCTTGCAAGCTAAGCTGGAGTCAGTCTCTCTCATTAAGGCCACATGGCCACACTGTGTCTCTTAGTTCTTGCAAGCTAAGCTGGAGTCAGTCTCTCTCATTAAGGCTACATGGCCACACTGTCTCTTAGTTCTTGCAAGCTAAGCTGGAGTGAGTCTCTCATTAAGGCCACATGGCCACACTGTGTCTCTTAGTTCTTGCAAGCTAAGCTGGAGTGAGTCTCTCTCATTAAGGCCACATGGCCACACAGTGTATCTTAGTTCTTGCAAGTTAAGTTGGAGTCAGTCTCTCTCATTAAGGCCACATGGCCATACTGAGTCTCTTAGTTCTTGCAAGCTAAGCTGGAGTGAGTCTTTCTCATTAAGGCCACATGGCCACACAGTGTCTCTTAGTTCTTGCAAGTTAAGCTGGAATCAGTCTCTCTCATTAAGGCCACATGGCCACACTGTCTCTTAGTTCTTGCAAGCTAAGCTGGAGGCAGTCTCTCTCATTAAGGCCACATGGCCACACTGTGTCTCTTAGTTCTTGCAAGCTAAGCTGGAGTGAGTCTCTCTCATTAAGGCCACATGGCCACACAGTGTCTCTTAGTTCTTGCAAGCTAAGCTGGAGTCAGTCTCTCTCATTAAGGCCACATGGCCACACTGTGTCTCTTAGTTCTTGCAAGCTAAGCTGGAGTCAGTCTCTCTCATTAAGGCTACATGGCCACACTGTCTCTTAGTTCTTGCAAGCTAAGCTGGAGTGAGTCTCTCATTAAGGCCACATGGCCACACTGTGTCTCTTAGTTCTTGCAAGCTAAGCTGGAGTGAGTCTCTCTCATTAAGGCCACATGGCCACACAGTTTATCTTAGTTCTTGCAAGTTAAGTTGGAGTCAGTCTCTCTCATTAAGGCCACATGGCCATACTGAGTCTCTTAGTTCTTGCAAGCTAAGCTGGAGTGAGTCTTTCTCATTAAGGCCACATGGCCACACAGTGTCTCTTAGTTCTTGCAAGCTAAGCTGGTGTGAGTCTCTCTCATTAAGGCCACATGGCCACACTGTGTCTCTTAGTTCTTGCAAGCTAAGCTTGAGTCAGTCTCTCTCATTAAGGCCACATGGCCACACAGTGTCTCTTAGTTCTTGCAAGCTAAGCTGGAATCAGTCTCTCTCATTAAGGTCACATTGTCACACTGTGTCTCTTAGTTCTTGCAAGCTAAGCTGGAGTCAGTCTCTCTCATTAAGGCCACATGGCCACACTGTGTCTCTTAGTTCTTGCAAGCTAAGCTGGAATCAGTCTCTCTCATTAAGGCCACATGGCCACACTGTGTCTCTTAGTTCTTGCAAGCTAAGCTGGAGTCAAGTCTCTCTCATTAAGGCCACATGGCCACACTGTGTCTCTTAGTTCTTGCAAGCTAAGCTGAAGTCAGTCTATCTCATTAAGGCCACATGGCCACACTGTCTCTTAGTTCTTGCAAGCTAAGCTGGAGTGAGTCTCTCTCATTAAGGCCACATGGCCACACTGTGTCTCTTAGTTCTTGCAAGCTAAGCTTGAGTCAGTCTCTCTCATTAAGGCCACATGGCCACACAGTGTCTCTTAGTTCTTGCAAGGTAAGCTGGAGTCAGTCTCTCTCATTAAGGTCACATGGGCACACTGTGTCTTTTAGTTCTTGCAAGCTAAGCTGGAGTCAGTCTCTCTCATTAAGGCCACATGGCCACACAGTTTATCTTAGTTCTTGCAAGTTAAGTTGGAGTCAGTCTCTCTCATTAAGGCCACATGGCCATACTGAGTCTCTTAGTTCTTGCAAGCTAAGCTGGAGTGAGTCTTTCTCATTAAGGCCACATGGCCACACAGTGTCTCTTAGTTCTTGCAAGCTAAGCTTGAGTCAGTCTCTCTCATTAAGGCCACATGGCCACACAGTGTCTCTTAGTTCTTGCAAGGTAAGCTGGAGTCAGTCTCTCTCATTAAGGTCACATGGGCACACTGTGTCTCTTAATTCTTGCAAGCTAAGCTGGAGTCAGTCTCATTAAGGCCACATGGCCACACTGTGTCGCTTTGTTCTTGCAAGTTTAGCTGGAATCAGTCTCTCTCATTACGGCCACATGGCCACACTGTCTCTTAGTTCTTGCAAGCTAAGCTGGAGTCAGTCTCTCTCATTAAGGTCACATGGTCACACTGTGTCTCTTAGTTCTTGCAAGCTAAGCTGGAGTGAGTCTCTCTCATTAAGGCCACATGGCCACACAGTGTCTCTTAGTTCTTGCAAGCTAAGCTGGAGTGAGTCTCTCTCATTAAGGCCACATGGCCACACTGTGTCTCTTAGTTCTTGCAAGCTAGCTGGAGGCAGTCTCTCTCATTATGGCCACATGGCCACACTGTGTCTCTTAGTTGTTGCAAGCTAAGCTGGAGTCAGTCTCTCTCATTAAGGCTACATGGCCACACTGTCTCTTAGTTCTTTCAAGCTAAACTGGAGTGAGTCTCTCATTAAGGCCACATGGCCACACCGTGTCTCTTAGTTCTTACAAGCTAAGCTGGAGTGAGTCTCTCTCATTAAGGCCACATGGCCACACAGTGTCTCTTAGTTCTTGCAAGCTAAGTTGGAGTCAGTCTCTCTCATTAAGGCCACATGGCCACACTGAGTCTCTTAGTTCTTGCAAGCTAAGCTGGAGTCAGTCTCTCTCATTAAGGCCACATGGCCACACTGTGTCTCTTAGTTCTTGCAAGCTAAGCTGGAATCAGTCTCTCTCATTAAGGCCACATGGCCACACTGTGTCTCTTAGTTCTTGCAAGCTAAGCTGGAGTCAGTCTCTCTCATTAAGGCCACATGGCCACACTGTGTCTCTTAGTTCTTGCAAGCTAAGCTGGAGTCAGTCTCTCTCATTAAGGCTACATGGCCACACTGTCTCTTAGTTCTTGCAAGCTAAGCTGGAGTGAGTCTCTCATTAAGGCCACATGGCCACACTGTGTCTCTTAGTTCTTGCAAGCTAAGCTGGAGTGAGTCTCTCTCATTAAGGCCACATGGCCACACAGTGTATCTTAGTTCTTGCAAGTTAAGTTGGAGTCAGTCTCTCTCATTAAGGCCACATGGCCATACTGAGTCTCTTAGTTCTTGCAAGCTAAGCTGGAGTGAGTCTTTCTCATTAAGGCCACATGGCCACACTGTCTCTTAGTTCTTGCAAGCTAAGCTGGAGTCAGTCTCTCTCATTAAGGTCACATGGTCACACAGTGTCTCTTAGTTCTTGCAAGCTAAGCTGGAGTGAGTCTCTCTCATTAAGGCCACATGGCCACACTGTGTCTCTTAGTTCTTGCAAGCTAGCTGGAGGCAGTCTCTCTCATTATGGCCACATGGCCACACTGTGTCTCTTAGTTCTTGCAAGCTAAGCTGGAGTCAGTCTCTCTCATTAAGGCTACATGGCCACACTGTCTCTTAGTTCTTTCAAGCTAAACTGGAGTGAGTCTCTCATTAAGGCCACATGGCCACACCGTGTCTCTTAGTTCTTGCAAGCTAAGCTGGAGTGAGTCTCTCTCATTAAGGCCACATGGCCACACAGTGTCTCTTAGTTCTTGCAAGCTAAGTTGGAGTCAGTCTCTCTCATTAAGGCCACATGGCCACACTGAGTCTCTTAGTTCTTGCAAGCTAAGCTGGAGTCAGTCTCTCTCATTAAGGCCACATGGCCACACTGTGTCTCTTAGTTCTTGCAAGCTAAGCTGGAATCAGTCTCTCTCATTAAGGCCACATGGCCACACTGTGTCTCTTAGTTCTTGCAAGCTAAGCTTGAGTCAGTCTCTCTCATTAAGGCCACATGGCCACACAGTGTCTCTTAGTTCTTGCAAGGTAAGCTGGAGTCAGTCTCTCTCATTAAGGTCACATGGGCACACTGTGTCTTTTAGTTCTTGCAAGCTAAGCTGGAGTCAGTCTCTCTCATTAAGGCCACATGGCCACACTGTCTCTTAGATCTTACAAGCTAAGCTGGAATCAGTCTCTCTCATTAAGGCCACATGGCCACACTGTGTCTCTTAGTTCTTGCAAGCTAAGCTGGAGTGAGTCTCTCTCATTAAGGCCACATGGCCACACAGTGTCTCTTAGTTCTTGCAAGCTAAGCTGGAGTGAGTCTCTCTCATTAAGGCCACATGGCCACACTGTGTCTCTTAGTTCTTGCAAGCTAAGCTTGAGTCAGTCTCTCTCATTAAGGCCACATGGCCACACAGTGTCTCTTAGTTCTTGCAAGGTAAGCTGGAGTCAGTCTCTCTCATTAAGGTCACATGGGCACACTGTGTCTCTTAATTCTTGCAAGCTAAGCTGGAGTCAGTCTCATTAAGGCCACATGGCCACACTGTGTCGCTTTGTTCTTGCAAGTTTAGCTGGAATCAGTCTCTCTCATTACGGCCACATGGCCACACTGTCTCTTAGTTCTTGCAAGCTAAGCTGGAGTCAGTCTCTCTCATTAAGGTCACATGGTCACACTGTGTCTCTTAGTTCTTGCAAGCTAAGCTGGAGTGAGTCTCTCTCATTAAGGCCACATGGCCACACAGTGTCTCTTAGTTCTTGCAAGCTAAGCTGGAGTGAGTCTCTCTCATTAAGGCCACATGGCCACACTGTGTCTCTTAGTTCTTGCAAGCTAGCTGGAGGCAGTCTCTCTCATTATGGCCACATGGCCACACTGTGTCTCTTAGTTCTTGCAAGCTAAGCTGGAGTCAGTCTCTCTCATCAAGGCTACATGGCCACACTGTCTCTTAGTTCTTTCAAGCTAAACTGGAGTGAGTCTCTCATTAAGGCCACATGGCCACACCGTGTCTCTTAGTTCTTGCAAGCTAAGCTGGAGTGAGTCTCTCTCATTAAGGCCACATGGCCACACAGTGTCTCTTAGTTCTTGCAAGCTAAGTTGGAGTCAGTCTCTCTCATTAAGGCCACATGGCCACACTGAGTCTCTTAGTTCTTGCAAGCTAAGCTGGAGTCAGTCTCTCTCATTAAGGCCACATGGCCACACTGTGTCTCTTAGTTCTTGCAAGCTAAGCTGGAATCAGTCTCTCTCATTAAGGCCACATGGCCACACTGTGTCTCTTAGTTCTTGCAAGCTAAGCTGGAGTCAGTCTCTCTCATTAAGGCCACATGGCCACACTGTGTCTCTTAGTTCTTGCAAGCTAAGCTGGAGTCAGTCTCTCTCATTAAGGCTACATGGCCACACTGTCTCTTAGTTCTTGCAAGCTAAGCTGGAGTGAGTCTCTCATTAAGGCCACATGGCCACACTGTGTCTCTTAGTTCTTGCAAGCTAAGCTGGAGTGAGTCTCTCTCATTAAGGCCACATGGCCACACAGTGTATCTTAGTTCTTGCAAGTTAAGTTGGAGTCAGTCTCTCTCATTAAGGCCACATGGCCATACTGAGTCTCTTAGTTCTTGCAAGCTAAGCTGGAGTGAGTCTTTCTCATTAAGGCCACATGGCCACACAGTGTCTCTTAGTTCTTGCAAGCTAAGCTGGAGTCAGTCTCTCTCATTAAGGCCACATGGCCACACTGTGTCTCTTAGTTCTTGCAAGCTAAGCTGGAGTGAGTCTCTCTCATTAAGGCCACATGGCCACACTGTGTCTCTTGGTTCTTGCAAGCTAAGCTTGAGTCAGTCTCTCTCATTAAGGCCACATGGCCACACAGTGTCTCTTAGTTCTTGCAAGGTAAGCTGGAGTCAGTCTCTCTCATTAAGGTCACATGGGCACACTGTGTCTCTTAGTTCTTGCAAGCTAAGCTGGAATCAGTCTCTCTCATTAAGGCCACATGGCCACACTGTGTCTCTTAGTTCTTGCAAGCTAAGCTGGAGTCAGTCTCTCTCATTAAGGCCACATGGCCACACTGTGTCTCTTAGTTCTTGCAAGCTAAGCTGGAGTGAGTCTCTCTCATTAAGGCCACATGGCCACACTGTGTCTCTTGGTTCTTGCAAGCTAAGCTTGAGTCAGTCTCTCTCATTAAGGCCACATGGCCACACAGTGTCTCTTAGTTCTTGCAAGGTAAGCTGGAGTCAGTCTCTCTCATTAAGGTCACATGGGCACACTGTGTCTCTTAATTCTTGCAAGCTAAGCTGGAGTCAGTCTCATTAAGGCCACATGGCCACACTGTGTCGCTTTGTTCTTGCAAGTTAAGCTGGAATCAGTCTCTCTCATTAAGGCCACATGGCCACACTGTCTCTTAGTTCTTGCAAGCTAAGCTGGAGGCAGTCTCTCTCATTAAGGCCACATGGCCACACTGTGTCTCTTAGTTCTTGCAAGCTAAGCTGGAGTGAGTCTCTCTCATTAAGGCCACATGGCCACACAGTGTCTCTTAGTTCTTGCAAGCTAAGCTGGAGTCAGTCTCTCTCATTAAGGCCACATGGCCACACTGTGTCTCTTAGTTCTTGCAAGCTAAGCTGGAGTCAGTCTCTCTCATTAAGGCTACATGGCCACACTGTCTCTTAGTTCTTGCAAGCTAAGCTGGAGTGAGTCTCTCATTAAGGCCACATGGCCACACTGTGTCTCTTAGTTCTTGCAAGCTAAGCTGGAGTGAGTCTCTCTCATTAAGGCCACATGGCCACACAGTTTATCTTAGTTCTTGCAAGTTAAGTTGGAGTCAGTCTCTCTCATTAAGGCCACATGGCCATACTGAGTCTCTTAGTTCTTGCAAGCTAAGCTGGAGTGAGTCTTTCTCATTAAGGCCACATGGCCACACAGTGTCTCTTAGTTCTTGCAAGCTAAGCTGGTGTGAGTCTCTCTCATTAAGGCCACATGGCCACACTGTGTCTCTTAGTTCTTGCAAGCTAAGCTTGAGTCAGTCTCTCTCATTAAGGCCACATGGCCACACAGTGTCTCTTAGTTCTTGCAAGCTAAGCTGGAATCAGTCTCTCTCATTAAGGTCACATTGTCACACTGTGTCTCTTAGTTCTTGCAAGCTAAGCTGGAGTCAGTCTCTCTCATTAAGGCCACATGGCCACACTGTGTCTCTTAGTTCTTGCAAGCTAAGCTGGAATCAGTCTCTCTCATTAAGGCCACATGGCCACACTGTGTCTCTTAGTTCTTGCAAGCTAAGCTGGAGTCAAGTCTCTCTCATTAAGGCCACATGGCCACACTGTGTCTCTTAGTTCTTGCAAGCTAAGCTGAAGTCAGTCTATCTCATTAAGGCCACATGGCCACACTGTCTCTTAGTTCTTGCAAGCTAAGCTGGAGTGAGTCTCTCTCATTAAGGCCACATGGCCACACAGTGTCTCTTAGTTCTTGCAAGCTAAGCTGGAGTGAGTCTCATTAAGGCCACATGGCCACACTGTGTCTCTTAGTTCTTGCAAGCTAAGCTTGAGTCAGTCTCTCTCATTAAGGCCACATGGCCACACAGTGTCTCTTAGTTCTTGCAAGGTAAGCTGGAGTCAGTCTCTCTCATTAAGGTCACATGGGCACACTGTGTCTTTTAGTTCTTGCAAGCTAAGCTGGAGTCAGTCTCTCTCATTAAGGCCACATGGCCACACAGTTTATCTTAGTTCTTGCAAGTTTAGTTGAAGTCAGTCTCTCTCATTAAGGCCACATGGCCATACTGAGTCTCTTAGTTCTTGCAAGCTAAGCTGGAGTGAGTCTTTCTCATTAAGGCCACATGGCCACACAGTGTCTCTTAGTTCTTGCAAGCTAAGCTTGAGTCAGTCTCTCTCATTAAGGCCACATGGCCACACAGTGTCTCTTAGTTCTTGCAAGGTAAGCTGGAGTCAGTCTCTCTCATTAAGGTCACATGGGCACACTGTGTCTCTTAATTCTTGCAAGCTAAGCTGGAGTCAGTCTCATTAAGGCCACATGGCCACACTGTGTCGCTTTGTTCTTGCAAGTTTAGCTGGAATCAGTCTCTCTCATTACGGCCACATGGCCACACTGTCTCTTAGTTCTTGCAAGCTAAGCTGGAGTCAGTCTCTCTCATTAAGGTCACATGGTCACACTGTGTCTCTTAGTTCTTGCAAGCTAAGCTGGAGTGAGTCTCTCTCATTAAGGCCACATGGCCACACAGTGTATCTTAGTTCTTGCAAGTTAAGTTGGAGTCAGTCTCTCTCATTAAGGCCACATGGCCATACTGAGTCTCTTAGTTCTTGCAAGCTAAGCTGGAGTGAGTCTTTCTCATTAAGGCCACATGGCCACACAGTGTCTCTTAGTTCTTGCAAGCTAAGCTGGAGTCAGTCTCTCTCATTAAGGCCACATGGCCACACTGTGTCTCTTAGTTCTTGCAAGCTAAGCTGGAGTGAGTCTCTCTCATTAAGGCCACATGGCCACACTGTGTCTCTTGGTTCTTGCAAGCTAAGCTTGAGTCAGTCTCTCTCATTAAGGCCACATGGCCACACAGTGTCTCTTAGTTCTTGCAAGGTAAGCTGGAGTCAGTCTCTCTCATTAAGGTCACATGGGCACACTGTGTCTCTTAATTCTTGCAAGCTAAGCTGGAGTCAGTCTCATTAAGGCCACATGGCCACACTGTGTCGCTTTGTTCTTGCAAGTTAAGCTGGAATCAGTCTCTCTCATTAAGGCCACATGGCCACACTGTCTCTTAGTTCTTGCAAGCTAAGCTGGAGGCAGTCTCTCTCATTAAGGCCACATGGCCACACTGTGTCTCTTAGTTCTTGCAAGCTAAGCTGGAGTGAGTCTCTCTCATTAAGGCCACATGGCCACACAGTGTCTCTTAGTTCTTGCAAGCTAAGCTGGAGTCAGTCTCTCTCATTAAGGCCACATGGCCACACTGTGTCTCTTAGTTCTTGCAAGCTAAGCTGGAGTCAGTCTCTCTCATTAAGGCTACATGGCCACACTGTCTCTTAGTTCTTGCAAGCTAAGCTGGAGTGAGTCTCTCATTAAGGCCACATGGCCACACTGTGTCTCTTAGTTCTTGCAAGCTAAGCTGGAGTGAGTCTCTCTCATTAAGGCCACATGGCCACACAGTTTATCTTAGTTCTTGCAAGTTAAGTTGGAGTCAGTCTCTCTCATTAAGGCCACATGGCCATACTGAGTCTCTTAGTTCTTGCAAGCTAAGCTGGAGTGAGTCTTTCTCATTAAGGCCACATGGCCACACAGTGTCTCTTAGTTCTTGCAAGCTAAGCTGGTGTGAGTCTCTCTCATTAAGGCCACATGGCCACACTGTGTCTCTTAGTTCTTGCAAGCTAAGCTTGAGTCAGTCTCTCTCATTAAGGCCACATGGCCACACAGTGTCTCTTAGTTCTTGCAAGCTAAGCTGGAATCAGTCTCTCTCATTAAGGTCACATTGTCACACTGTGTCTCTTAGTTCTTGCAAGCTAAGCTGGAGTCAGTCTCTCTCATTAAGGCCACATGGCCACACTGTGTCTCTTAGTTCTTGCAAGCTAAGCTGGAATCAGTCTCTCTCATTAAGGCCACATGGCCACACTGTGTCTCTTAGTTCTTGCAAGCTAAGCTGGAGTCAAGTCTCTCTCATTAAGGCCACATGGCCACACTGTGTCTCTTAGTTCTTGCAAGCTAAGCTGAAGTCAGTCTATCTCATTAAGGCCACATGGCCACACTGTCTCTTAGTTCTTGCAAGCTAAGCTGGAGTGAGTCTCTCTCATTAAGGCCACATGGCCACACAGTGTCTCTTAGTTCTTGCAAGCTAAGCTGGAGTGAGTCTCATTAAGGCCACATGGCCACACTGTGTCTCTTAGTTCTTGCAAGCTAAGCTTGAGTCAGTCTCTCTCATTAAGGCCACATGGCCACACAGTGTCTCTTAGTTCTTGCAAGGTAAGCTGGAGTCAGTCTCTCTCATTAAGGTCACATGGGCACACTGTGTCTTTTAGTTCTTGCAAGCTAAGCTGGAGTCAGTCTCTCTCATTAAGGCCACATGGCCACACAGTTTATCTTAGTTCTTGCAAGTTTAGTTGGAGTCAGTCTCTCTCATTAAGGCCACATGGCCATACTGAGTCTCTTAGTTCTTGCAAGCTAAGCTGGAGTGAGTCTTTCTCATTAAGGCCACATGGCCACACAGTGTCTCTTAGTTCTTGCAAGCTAAGCTTGAGTCAGTCTCTCTCATTAAGGCCACATGGCCACACAGTGTCTCTTAGTTCTTGCAAGGTAAGCTGGAGTCAGTCTCTCTCATTAAGGTCACATGGGCACACTGTGTCTCTTAATTCTTGCAAGCTAAGCTGGAGTCAGTCTCATTAAGGCCACATGGCCACACTGTGTCGCTTTGTTCTTGCAAGTTTAGCTGGAATCAGTCTCTCTCATTACGGCCACATGGCCACACTGTCTCTTAGTTCTTGCAAGCTAAGCTGGAGTCAGTCTCTCTCATTAAGGTCACATGGTCACACTGTGTCTCTTAGTTCTTGCAAGCTAAGCTGGAGTGAGTCTCTCTCATTAAGGCCACATGGCCACACAGTGTCTCTTAGTTCTTGCAAGCTAAGCTGGAGTGAGTCTCTCTCATTAAGGCCACATGGCCACACTGTGTCTCTTAGTTCTTGCAAGCTAGCTGGAGGCAGTCTCTCTCATTATGGCCACATGGCCACACTGTGTCTCTTAGTTCTTGCAAGCTAAGCTGGAGTCAGTCTCTCTCATTAAGGCTACATGGCCACACTGTCTCTTAGTTCTTTCAAGCTAAACTGGAGTGAGTCTCTCATTAAGGCCACATGGCCACACCGTGTCTCTTAGTTCTTGCAAGCTAAGCTGGAGTGAGTCTCTCTCATTAAGGCCACATGGCCACACAGTGTCTCTTAGTTCTTGCAAGCTAAGTTGGAGTCAGTCTCTCTCATTAAGGCCACATGGCCACACTGAGTCTCTTAGTTCTTGCAAGCTAAGCTGGAGTCAGTCTCTCTCATTAAGGCCACATGGCCACACTGTGTCTCTTAGTTCTTGCAAGCTAAGCTGGAATCAGTCTCTCTCATTAAGGCCACATGGCCACACTGTGTCTCTTAGTTCTTGCAAGCTAAGCTGGAGTCAGTCTCTCTCATTAAGGCCACATGGCCACACTGTGTCTCTTAGTTCTTGCAAGCTAAGCTGGAGTCAGTCTCTCTCATTAAGGCTACATGGCCACACTGTCTCTTAGTTCTTGCAAGCTAAGCTGGAGTGAGTCTCTCATTAAGGCCACATGGCCACACTGTGTCTCTTAGTTCTTGCAAGCTAAGCTGGAGTGAGTCTCTCTCATTAAGGCCACATGGCCACACAGTGTATCTTAGTTCTTGCAAGTTAAGTTGGAGTCAGTCTCTCTCATTAAGGCCACATGGCCATACTGAGTCTCTTAGTTCTTGCAAGCTAAGCTGGAGTGAGTCTTTCTCATTAAGGCCACATGGCCACACAGTGTCTCTTAGTTCTTGCAAGCTAAGCTGGAGTCAGTCTCATTAAGGCCACATGGCCACACTGTGTCTCTTTGTTCTTGCAAGTTTAGCTGGAATCAGTCTCTCTCATTACGGCCACATGGCCACACTGTCTCTTAGTTCTTGCAAGCTAAGCTGGAGTCAGTCTCTCTCATTAAGGTCACATGGTCACACTGTGTCTCTTAGTTCTTGCAAGCTAAGCTGGAGTGAGTCTCTCTCATTAAGGCCACATGGCCACACAGTGTCTCTTAGTTCTTGCAAGCTAAGCTGGAGTGAGTCTCTCTCATTAAGGCCACATGGCCACACTGTGTCTCTTAGTTCTTGCAAGCTAGCTGGAGGCAGTCTCTCTCATTATGGCCACATGGCCACACTGTGTCTCTTAGTTCTTGCAAGCTAAGCTGGAGTCAGTCTCTCTCATTAAGGCTACATGGCCACACTGTCTCTTAGTTCTTTCAAGCTAAACTGGAGTGAGTCTCTCATTAAGGCCACATGGCCACACCGTGTCTCTTAGTTCTTGCAAGCTAAGCTGGAGTGAGTCTCTCTCATTAAGGCCACATGGCCACACAGTGTCTCTTAGTTCTTGCAAGCTAAGTTGGAGTCAGTCTCTCTCATTAAGGCCACATGGCCACACTGAGTCTCTTAGTTCTTGCAAGCTAAGCTGGAGTCAGTCTCTCTCATTAAGGCCACATGGCCACACTGTGTCTCTTAGTTCTTGCAAGCTAAGCTGGAATCAGTCTCTCTCATTAAGGCCACATGGCCACACTGTGTCTCTTAGTTCTTGCAAGCTAAGCTGGAGTCAGTCTCTCTCATTAAGGCCACATGGCCACACTGTGTCTCTTAGTTCTTGCAAGCTAAGCTGGAGTCAGTCTCTCTCATTAAGGCTACATGGCCACACTGTCTCTTAGTTCTTGCAAGCTAAGCTGGAGTGAGTCTCTCATTAAGGCCACATGGCCACACTGTGTCTCTTAGTTCTTGCAAGCTAAGCTGGAGTGAGTCTCTCTCATTAAGGCCACATGGCCACACAGTGTATCTTAGTTCTTGCAAGTTAAGTTGGAGTCAGTCTCTCTCATTAAGGCCACATGGCCATACTGAGTCTCTTAGTTCTTGCAAGCTAAGCTGGAGTGAGTCTTTCTCATTAAGGCCACATGGCCACACAGTGTCTCTTAGTTCTTGCAAGCTAAGCTGGAGTCAGTCTCTCTCATTAAGGCCACATGGCCACACTGTGTCTCTTAGTTCTTGCAAGCTAAGCTGGAGTGAGTCTCTCTCATTAAGGCCACATGGCCACACTGTGTCTCTTGGTTCTTGCAAGCTAAGCTTGAGTCAGTCTCTCTCATTAAGGCCACATGGCCACACAGTGTCTCTTAGTTCTTGCAAGGTAAGCTGGAGTCAGTCTCTCTCATTAAGGTCACATGGGCACACTGTGTCTCTTAATTCTTGCAAGCTAAGCTGGAGTCAGTCTCATTAAGGCCACATGGCCACACTGTGTCGCTTTGTTCTTGCAAGTTAAGCTGGAATCAGTCTCTCTCATTAAGGCCACATGGCCACACTGTCTCTTAGTTCTTGCAAGCTAAGCTGGAGGCAGTCTCTCTCATTAAGGCCACATGGCCACACTGTGTCTCTTAGTTCTTGCAAGCTAAGCTGGAGTGAGTCTCTCTCATTAAGGCCACATGGCCACACAGTGTCTCTTAGTTCTTGCAAGCTAAGCTGGAGTCAGTCTCTCTCATTAAGGCCACATGGCCACACTGTGTCTCTTAGTTCTTGCAAGCTAAGCTGGAGTCAGTCTCTCTCATTAAGGCTACATGGCCACACTGTCTCTTAGTTCTTGCAAGCTAAGCTGGAGTGAGTCTCTCATTAAGGCCACATGGCCACACTGTGTCTCTTAGTTCTTGCAAGCTAAGCTGGAGTGAGTCTCTCTCATTAAGGCCACATGGCCACACAGTTTATCTTAGTTCTTGCAAGTTAAGTTGGAGTCAGTCTCTCTCATTAAGGCCACATGGCCATACTGAGTCTCTTAGTTCTTGCAAGCTAAGCTGGAGTGAGTCTTTCTCATTAAGGCCACATGGCCACACAGTGTCTCTTAGTTCTTGCAAGCTAAGCTGGTGTGAGTCTCTCTCATTAAGGCCACATGGCCACACTGTGTTTCTTAGTTCTTGCAAGCTAAGCTTGAGTCAGTCTCTCTCATTAAGGCCACATGGCCACACAGTGTCTCTTAGTTCTTGCAAGCTAAGCTGGAATCAGTCTCTCTCATTAAGGTCACATTGTCACACTGTGTCTCTTAGTTCTTGCAAGCTAAGCTGGAGTCAGTCTCTCTCATTAAGGCCACATGGCCACACTGTGTCTCTTAGTTCTTGCAAGCTAAGCTGGAATCAGTCTCTCTCATTAAGGCCACATGGCCACACTGTGTCTCTTAGTTCTTGCAAGCTAAGCTGGAGTCAAGTCTCTCTCATTAAGGCCACATGGCCACACTGTGTCTCTTAGTTCTTGCAAGCTAAGCTGAAGTCAGTCTATCTCATTAAGGCCACATGGCCACACTGTCTCTTAGTACTTGCAAGCTAAGCTGGAGTGAGTCTCTCTCATTAAGGCCACATGGCCACACAGTGTCTCTTAGTTCTTGCAAGCTAAGCTGGAGTGAGTCTCATTAAGGCCACATGGCCACACTGTGTCTCTTAGTTCTTGCAAGCTAAGCTTGAGTCAGTCTCTCTCATTAAGGCCACATGGCCACACAGTGTCTCTTAGTTCTTGCAAGGTAAGCTGGAGTCAGTCTCTCTCATTAAGGTCACATGGGCACACTGTGTCTTTTAGTTCTTGCAAGCTAAGCTGGAGTCAGTCTCTCTCATTAAGGCCACATGGCCACACTGTCTCTTAGATCTTGCAAGCTAAGCTGGAATCAGTCTCTCTCATTAAGGCCACATGGCCACACTGTGTCTCTTAGTTCTTGCAAGCTAAGCTGGAGTGAGTCTCTCTCATTAAGGCCACATGGCCACACAGTGTCTCTTAGTTCTTGCAAGCTAAGCTGGAGTGAGTCTCTCTCATTAAGGCCACATGGCCACACTGTGTCTCTTAGTTCTTGCAAGCTAAGCTTGAGTCAGTCTCTCTCATTAAGGCCACATGGCCACACAGTGTCTCTTAGTTCTTGCAAGGTAAGCTGGAGTCAGTCTCTCTCATTAAGGTCACATGGGCACACTGTGTCTCTTAATTCTTGCAAGCTAAGCTGGAGTCAGTCTCATTAAGGCCACATGGCCACACTGTGTCGCTTTGTTCTTGCAAGTTTAGCTGGAATCAGTCTCTCTCATTACGGCCACATGGCCACACTGTCTCTTAGTTCTTGCAAGCTAAGCTGGAGTCAGTCTCTCTCATTAAGGTCACATGGTCACACTGTGTCTCTTAGTTCTTGCAAGCTAAGCTGGAGTGAGTCTCTCTCATTAAGGCCACATGGCCACACAGTGTCTCTTAGTTCTTGCAAGCTAAGCTGGAGTGAGTCTCTCTCATTAAGGCCACATGGCCACACTGTGTCTCTTAGTTCTTGCAAGCTAGCTGGAGGCAGTCTCTCTCATTATGGCCACATGGCCACACTGTGTCTCTTAGTTCTTGCAAGCTAAGCTGGAGTCAGTCTCTCTCATTAAGGCTACATGGCCACACTGTCTCTTAGTTCTTTCAAGCTAAGCTTGAGTCAGTCTCTCTCATTAAGGCCACATGGCCACACAGTGTCTCTTAGTTCTTGCAAGCTAAGCTGGAATCAGTCTCTCTCATTAAGGTCACATGGTCACACTGTGTCTCTTAGTTCTTGCAAGCTAAGCTGGAGTCAGTCTCATTAAGGCCACATGGCCACACTGTGTCTCTTAGTTCTTGCAAGCTAAGCTGGAATCAGTCTCTCTCATTAAGGCCACATGGCCACACTGTGTCTCTTAGTTCTTGCAAGCTAAGCTGGAGTCAGTCTCTCTCATTAAGGCCACATGGCCACACTGTGTCTCTTAGTTCTTGCAAGCTAAGCTGGAGTCAGTCTCTCTCATTAAGGCCACATGGCCACACAGTGTCTCTTAGTTCTTGCAAGCTAAGCTGGAGTGAGTCTCATTAAGGCCACATGGCCACACTGTGTCTCTTAGTTCTTGCAAGCTAAGCTTGAGTCAGTCTCTCTCATTAAGGCCACATGGCCACACAGTGTCTCTTAGTTCTTGCAAGGTAAGCTGGAGTCAGTCTCTCTCATTAAGGTCACATGGGCACACTGTGTCTTTTAGTTCTTGCAAGCTAAGCTGGAGTCAGTCTCTCTCATTAAGGCCACATGGCCACACTGTCTCTTAGATCTTGCAAGCTAAGCTGGAATCAGTCTCTCTCATTAAGGCCACATGGCCACACTGTGTCTCTTAGTTCTTGCAAGCTAAGCTGGAGTGAGTCTCTCTCATTAAGGCCACATGGCCACACAGTGTCTCTTAGTTCTTGCAAGCTAAGCTGGAGTGAGTCTCTCTCATTAAGGCCACATGGCCACACTGTGTCTCTTAGTTCTTGCAAGCTAAGCTTGAGTCAGTCTCTCTCATTAAGGCCACATGGCCACACAGTGTCTCTTAGTTCTTGCAAGGTAAGCTGGAGTCAGTCTCTCTCATTAAGGTCACATGGGCACACTGTGTCTCTTAATTCTTGCAAGCTAAGCTGGAGTCAGTCTCATTAAGGCCACATGGCCACACTGTGTCGCTTTGTTCTTGCAAGTTTAGCTGGAATCAGTCTCTCTCATTACGGCCACATGGCCACACTGTCTCTTAGTTCTTACAAGCTAAGCTGGAGTCAGTCTCTCTCATTAAGGTCACATGGTCACACTGTGTCTCTTAGTTCTTGCAAGCTAAGCTGGAGTGAGTCTCTCTCATTAAGGCCACATGGCCACACAGTGTCTCTTAGTTCTTGCAAGCTAAGCTGGAGTGAGTCTCTCTCATTAAGGCCACATGGCCACACTGTGTCTCTTAGTTCTTGCAAGCTAAGCTGGAGGCAGTCTCTCTCATTATGGCCACATGGCCACACTGTGTCTCTTAGTTCTTGCAAGCTAAGCTGGAGTCAGTCTCTCTCATTAAGGCTACATGGCCACACTGTCTCTTAGTTCTTTCAAGCTAAACTGGAGTGAGTCTCTCATTAAGGCCACATGGCCACACCGTGTCTCTTAGTTCTTGCAAGCTAAGCTGGAGTGAGTCTCTCTCATTAAGGCCACATGGCCACACAGTGTCTCTTAGTTCTTGCAAGCTAAGTTGGAGTCAGTCTCTCTCATTAAGGCCACATGGCCACACTGAGTCTCTTAGTTCTTGCAAGCTAAGCTGGAGTCAGTCTCTCTCATTAAGGCCACATGGCCACACTGTGTCTCTTAGTTCTTGCAAGCTAAGCTGGAATCAGTCTCTCTCATTAAGGCCACATGGCCACACTGTGTCTCTTAGTTCTTTCAAGCTAAGCTGGAGTCAGTCTCTCTCATTAAGGCCACATGGCCACACTGTGTCTCTTAGTTCTTGCAAGCTAAGCTGGAGTCAGTCTCTCTCATTAAGGCTACATGGCCACACTGTCTCTTAGTTCTTGCAAGCTAAGCTGGAGTGAGTCTCTCATTAAGGCCACATGGCCACACTGTGTCTCTTAGTTCTTGCAAGCTAAGCTGGAGTGAGTCTCTCTCATTAAGGCCACATGGCCACACAGTGTATCTTAGTTCTTGCAAGTTAAGTTGGAGTCAGTCTCTCTCATTAAGGCCACATGGCCATACTGAGTCTCTTAGTTCTTGCAAGCTAAGCTGGAGTGAGTCTTTCTCATTAAGGCCACATGGCCACACAGTGTCTCTTAGTTCTTGCAAGCTAAGCTGGAGTGAGTCTCTCTCATTAAGGCCACATGGCCACACTGTGTCTCTTAGTTCTTGCAAGCTAAGCTTGAGTCAGTCTCTCTCATTAAGGCCACATTGCCACACAGTGTCTCTTAGTTCTTGCAAGCTAAGCTGGAATCAGTCTCTCTCATTAAGGTCACATGGTCACACTGTGTCTCTTAGTTCTTGCAAGCTAAGCTGGAGTCAGTCTCATTAAGGCCACATGGCCACACTGTGTCGCTTAGTTCTTGCAAGCTAAGCTGGAATCAGTCTCTCTCATTAAGGCCACATGGCCACACTGTGTCTCTTAGTTCTTGCAAGCTAAGCTGGAGTCAGTCTCTCTCATTAAGGCCACATGGCCACACTGTGTCTCTTAGTTCTTGCAAGCTAAGCTGGAGTCAGTCTCTCTCATTAAGGCCACATGGCCACACTGTCTCTTAGTTCTTGCAAGCTAAGCTGGAGTGAGTCTCTCTCATTAAGGCCACATGGCCACACAGTGTATCTTAGTTCTTGCAAGCTAAGCTGGAGTGAGTCTCTCTCATTAAGGCCACATGGCCACACTGTGTCTCTTAGTTCTTGCAAGCTAAGCTTGAGTCAGTCTCTCTCATTAAGGCCACATGGCCACACAGTGTCTCTTAGTTCTTGCAAGGTAAGCTGGATTCAGTCTCTCTCATTAAGGTCACATGGGCACACTGTGTCTCTTAGTTCTTGCAAGCTAAGCTGGAGTCAGTCTCTCTCATTAAGGCCACATGGCCACACTGTCTCTTAGTTCTTGCAAGCTAAGCTGGAATCAGTCTCTCTCATTAAGGCCACATGGCCACACTGTGTCTCTTAGTTCTTGCAAGCTAAGCTGGAGTGAGTCTCTCTCATTAAGGCCACATGGCCACACAGTGTATCTTAGTTCTTTCAAGTTAAGTTGGAGTCAGTCTCTCTCATTAAGGCCACATGGCCATACTGAGTCTCTTAGTTCTTGCAAGCTAAGCTGGAGTGAGTCTTTCTCATTAAGGCCACATGGCCACACAGTGTCTCTTAGTTCTTGCAAGCTAAGCTGGAGTGAGTCTCTCTCATTATGCCACATGGCCACACTGTGTCTCTTAGTTCTTGCAAGCTAAGCTTGAGTCAGTCTCTCTCATTAAGGCCACATGGCCACACAGTGTCTCTTAGTTCTTGCAAGCTAAGCTGGAATCAGTCTCTCTCATTAAGGTCACATGGTCACACTGTGTCTCTTAGTTCTTGCAAGCTAAGCTGGAGTCAGTCTCATTAAGGCCACATGGCCACACTGTGTCTCTTAGTTCTTGCAAGCTAAGCTGGAATCAGTCTCTCTCATTAAGGCCACATGGCCACACTGTGTCTCTTAGTTCTTGCAAGCTAAGCTGGAGTCAGTCTCTCTCATTAAGGCCACATGGCCACACTGTGTCTCTTAGTTCTTGCAAGCTAAGCTGGAGTCAGTCTCTCTCATTAAGGCCACATGGCCACACTGTCTCTTAGTTCTTGCAAGCTAAGCTGGAGTGAGTCTCTCTCATTAAGGCCACATGGCCACACAGTGTATCTTAGTTCTTGCAAGCTAAGCTGGAGTGAGTCTCTCTCATTAAGGCCACATGGCCACACTGTGTCTCTTAGTTCTTGCAAGCTAAGCTTGAGTCAGTCTCTCTCATTAAGGCCACATGGCCACACTGTGTCTCTTAGTTCTTGCAAGCTAAGCTGGAGTCAGTCTCTCTCATTAAGGCCACATGGCCACACTGTGTCTCTTAGTTCTTGCAAGCTAAGCTGGAGTCAGTCTCTCTCATTAAGGCCACATGGCCACACTGTGTCTCTTAGTTCTTGCAAGCTAAGCTGGAGTCAGTCTCTCTCATTAAGGCCACATGGCCACACTGTCTCTTAGTTCTTGCAAGCTAAGCTGGAGTGAGTCTCTCTCATTAAGGCCACATGGCCACACAGTGTATCTTAGTTCTTGCAAGCTAAGCTGGAGTGAGTCTCTCTCATTAAGGCCACATGGCCACACTGTGTCTCTTAGTTCTTGCAAGCTAAGCTTGAGTCAGTCTCTCTCATTAAGGCCACATGGCCACACAGTGTCTCTTAGTTCTTGCAAGGTAAGCTGGATTCAGTCTCTCTCATTAAGGTCACATGGGCACACTGTGTCTCTTAGTTCTTGCAAGCTAAGCTGGAGTCAGTCTCTCTCATTAAGGCCACATGGCCACACTGTCTCTTAGTTCTTGCAAGCTAAGCTGGAATCAGTCTCTCTCATTAAGGCCACATGGCCACACTGTGTCTCTTAGTTCTTGCAAGCTAAGCTGGAGTGAGTCTCTCTCATTAAGGCCACATGGCCACACAGTGTATCTTAGTTCTTTCAAGTTAAGTTGGAGTCAGTCTCTCTCATTAAGGCCACATGGCCATACTGAGTCTCTTAGTTCTTGCAAGCTAAGCTGGAGTGAGTCTTTCTCATTAAGGCCACATGGCCACACAGTGTCTCTTAGTTCTTGCAAGCTAAGCTGGAGTGAGTCTCTCTCATTATGCCACATGGCCACACTGTGTCTCTTAGTTCTTGCAAGCTAAGCTTGAGTCAGTCTCTCTCATTAAGGCCACATGGCCACACAGTGTCTCTTAGTTCTTGCAAGCTAAGCTGGAATCAGTCTCTCTCATTAAGGTCACATGGTCACACTGTGTCTCTTAGTTCTTGCAAGCTAAGCTGGAGTCAGTCTCATTAAGGCCACATGGCCACACTGTGTCTCTTAGTTCTTGCAAGCTAAGCTGGAATCAGTCTCTCTCATTAAGGCCACATGGCCACACTGTGTCTCTTAGTTCTTGCAAGCTAAGCTGGAGTCAGTCTCTCTCATTAAGGCCACATGGCCACACTGTGTCTCTTAGTTCTTGCAAGCTAAGCTGGAGTCAGTCTCTCTCATTAAGGCCACATGGCCACACTGTCTCTTAGTTCTTGCAAGCTAAGCTGGAGTGAGTCTCTCTCATTAAGGCCACATGGCCACACAGTGTATCTTAGTTCTTGCAAGCTAAGCTGGAGTGAGTCTCTCTCATTAAGGCCACATGGCCACACTGTGTCTCTTAGTTCTTGCAAGCTAAGCTTGAGTCAGTCTCTCTCATTAAGGCCACATGGCCACACTGTGTCTCTTAGTTCTTGCAAGCTAAGCTGGAGTCAGTCTCTCTCATTAAGGCCACATGGCCACACTGTGTCTCTTAGTTCTTGCAAGCTAAGCTGGAGTCAGTCTCTCTCATTAAGGCCACATGGCCACACTGTGTCTCTTAGTTCTTGCAAGCTAAGCTGGAGTCAGTCTCTCTCATTAAGGCCACATGGCCACACTGTCTCTTAGTTCTTGCAAGCTAAGCTGGAGTGAGTCTCTCTCATTAAGGCCACATGGTCACACAGTGTATCTTAGTTCTTCCAAGCTAAGCTGGAGTGAGTCTCTCTCATTAAGGCCACATGGCCACACTGTGTCTCTTAGTTCTTGCAAGCTAAGCTTGAGTCAGTCTCTCTCATTAAGGCCACATGGCCACACAGTGTCTCTTAGTTCTTGCAAGGTAAGCTGGAGTCAGTCTCTCTCATTAAGGTCACATGGGCACACTGTGTCTCTTAGTTCTTGCAAGCTAAGCTGGAGTCAGTCTCTCTCATTAAGGCCACATGGCCACACTGTCTCTTAGTTCTTGCAAGCTAAGCTGGAATCAGTCTCTCTCATTAAGGCCACATGGCCACACTGTGTCTCTTAGTTTTTGCAAGCTAAGCTGGAGTGAGTCTCTCTCATTAAGGCCACATGGCCACACAGTGTCTCTTAGTTATTGCAAGCTAAGCTGGAGTGAGTCTCTCTCATTAAGGCCACATGGCCACACTGTGTCTCTTGGTTCTTGCAAGCTAAGCTTGAGTCAGTCTCTCTCATTAAGGCCACATGGCCACACAGTGTCTCTTAGTTCTTGCAAGGTAAGCTGGAGTCAGTCTCTCTCATTAAGGTCACATGGGCACACTGTGTCTCTTAATTCTTGCAAGCTAAGCTGGAGTCAGTCTCATTAAGGCCACATGGCCACACTGTGTCGCTTTGTTCTTGCAAGTTAAGCTGGAATCAGTCTCTCTCATTAAGGCCACATGGCCACACTGTCTCTTAGTTCTTGCAAGCTAAGCTGGAGGCAGTCTCTCTCATTAAGGCCACATGGCCACACTGTGTCTCTTAGTTCTTGCAAGCTAAGCTGGAGTCAGTCTCTCTCATTAAGGCTACATGGCCACACTGTCTCTTAGTTCTTGCAAGCTAAGCTGGAGTGAGTCTCTCATTAAGGCCACATGGCCACACTGTCTCTTAGTTCTTGCAAGCTAAGCTGGAGTGAGTCTCTCTCATTAAGGCCACATGGCCACACAGTGTCTCTTAGTTCTTGCAAGCTAAGCTGGAGTCAGTCTCTCTCATTAAGGCTACATGGCCACACTGTCTCTTAGTTCTTGCAAGCTAAGCTGGAGTGAGTCTCTCATTAAGGCCACATGGCCACACTGTCTCTTAGTTCTTGCAAGCTAAGCTGGAGTGAGTCTCTCTCATTAAGGCCACATGGCCACACAGTGTCTCTTAGTTCTTGCAAGCTAAGCTGGAGTCAGTCTCTCTCATTAAGGCCACATGGCCACACTGTGTCTCTTAGTTCTTGCAAGCTAAGCTGGAGTCAGTCTCTCTCATTAAGGCTACATGGCCACACTGTGTCTCTTAGTTCTTGCAAGCTAAGCTTGAGTCAGTCTCTCTCATTAAGGCCACATGGCCACACAGTGTCTCTTAGTTCTTGCAAGCTAAGCTGGAATCAGTCTCTCTCATTAAGGTCACATTGTCACACTGTGTCTCTTAGTTCTTGCAAGCTAAGCTGGAGTCAGTCTCTCTCATTAAGGCCACATGGCCACACTGTGTCTCTTAGTTCTTGCAAGCTAAGCTGGAATCAGTCTCTCTCATTAAGGCCACATGGCCACACTGTGTCTCTTAGTTCTTGCAAGCTAAGCTGGAGTCAGTCTCTCTCATTAAGGCCACATGGCCACACTGTGTCTCTTAGTTATTGCAAGCTAAGCTGGAGTCAGTCTATCTCATTAAGGCCACATGGCCACACTGTCTCTTAGTTCTTGCAAGCTAAGCTGGAGTGAGTCTCTCTCATTAAGGCCACATGGCCACACAGTGTCTCTTAGTTCTTGCAAGCTAAGCTGGAGTGAGTCTCTCATTAAGGCCACATGGCCACACTGTCTCTTAGTTCTTGCAAGCTAAGCTGGAGTGAGTCTCTCTCATTAAGGCCACATGGCCACACAGTGTCTCTTAGTTCTTGCAAGCTAAGCTGGAGTCAGTCTCTCTCATTAAGGCCACATGGCCACACTGTGTCTCTTAGTTCTTGCAAGCTAAGCTGGAGTCAGTCTCTCTCATTAAGGCTACATGGCCACACTGTGTCTCTTAGTTCTTGCAAGCTAAGCTTGAGTCAGTCTCTCTCATTAAGGCCACATGGCCACACAGTGTCTCTTAGTTCTTGCAAGCTAAGCTGGAATCAGTCTCTCTCATTAAGGTCACATTGTCACACTGTGTCTCTTAGTTCTTGCAAGCTAAGCTGGAGTCAGTCTCTCTCATTAAGGCCACATGGCCACACTGTGTCTCTTAGTTCTTGCAAGCTAAGCTGGAATCAGTCTCTCTCATTAAGGCCACATGGCCACACTGTGTCTCTTAGTTCTTGCAAGCTAAGCTGGAGTCAGTCTCTCTCATTAAGGCCACATGGCCACACTGTGTCTCTTAGTTCTTGCAAGCTAAGCTGGAGTCAGTCTATCTCATTAAGGCCACATGGCCACACTGTCTCTTAGTTCTTGCAAGCTAAGCTGGAGTGAGTCTCTCTCATTAAGGCCACATGGTCACACAGTGTATCTTAGTTCTTCCAAGCTAAGCTGGAGTGAGTCTCTCTCATTAAGGCCACATGGCCACACTGTGTCTCTTAGTTCTTGCAAGCTAAGCTTGAGTCAGTCTCTCTCATTAAGGCCACATGGCCACACAGTGTCTCTTAGTTCTTGCAAGGTAAGCTGGAGTCAGTCTCTCTCATTAAGGTCACATGGGCACACTGTGTCTCTTAGTTCTTGCAAGCTAAGCTGGAGTCAGTCTCTCTCATTAAGGCCACATGGCCACACTGTCTCTTAGTTCTTGCAAGCTAAGCTGGAATCAGTCTCTCTCATTAAGGCCACATGGCCACACTGTGTCTCTTAGTTTTTCCAAGCTAAGCTGGAGTGAGTCTCTCTCATTAAGGCCACATGGCCACACAGTGTCTCTTAGTTCTTGCAAGCTAAGCTGGAGTGAGTCTCTCTCATTAAGGCCACATGGCCACACTGTGTCTCTTGGTTCTTGCAAGCTAAGCTTGAGTCAGTCTCTCTCATTAAGGCCACATGGCCACACAGTGTCTCTTAGTTCTTGCAAGGTAAGCTGGAGTCAGTCTCTCTCATTAAGGTCACATGGGCACACTGTGTCTCTTAATTCTTGCAAGCTAAGCTGGAGTCAGTCTCATTAAGGCCACATGGCCACACTGTGTCGCTTTGTTCTTGCAAGTTAAGCTGGAATCAGTCTCTCTCATTAAGGCCACATGGCCACACTGTCTCTTAGTTCTTGCAAGCTAAGCTGGAGGCAGTCTCTCTCATTAAGGCCACATGGCCACACTGTGTCTCTTAGTTCTTGCAAGCTAAGCTGGAGTCAGTCTCTCTCATTAAGGCTACATGGCCACACTGTCTCTTAGTTCTTGCAAGCTAAGCTGGAGTGAGTCTCTCATTAAGGCCACATGGCCACACTGTCTCTTAGTTCTTGCAAGCTAAGCTGGAGTGAGTCTCTCTCATTAAGGCCACATGGCCACACAGTGTCTCTTAGTTCTTGCAAGCTAAGCTGGAGTCAGTCTCTCTCATTAAGGCTACATGGCCACACTGTCTCTTAGTTCTTGCAAGCTAAGCTGGAGTGAGTCTCTCATTAAGGCCACATGGCCACACTGTCTCTTAGTTCTTGCAAGCTAAGCTGGAGTGAGTCTCTCTCATTAAGGCCACATGGCCACACAGTGTCTCTTAGTTCTTGCAAGCTAAGCTGGAGTCAGTCTCTCTCATTAAGGCCACATGGCCACACTGTGTCTCTTAGTTCTTGCAAGCTAAGCTGGAGTCAGTCTCTCTCATTAAGGCTACATGGCCACACTGTGTCTCTTAGTTCTTGCAAGCTAAGCTTGAGTCAGTCTCTCTCATTAAGGCCACATGGCCACACAGTGTCTCTTAGTTCTTGCAAGCTAAGCTGGAATCAGTCTCTCTCATTAAGGTCACATTGTCACACTGTGTCTCTTAGTTCTTGCAAGCTAAGCTGGAGTCAGTCTCTCTCATTAAGGCCACATGGCCACACTGTGTCTCTTAGTTCTTGCAAGCTAAGCTGGAATCAGTCTCTCTCATTAAGGCCACATGGCCACACTGTGTCTCTTAGTTCTTGCAAGCTAAGCTGGAGTCAGTCTCTCTCATTAAGGCCACATGGCCACACTGTGTCTCTTAGTTCTTGCAAGCTAAGCTGGAGTCAGTCTATCTCATTAAGGCCACATGGCCACACTGTCTCTTAGTTCTTGCAAGCTAAGCTGGAGTGAGTCTCTCTCATTAAGGCCACATGGCCACACAGTGTCTCTTAGTTCTTGCAAGCTAAGCTGGAGTGAGTCTCATTAAGGCCACATGGCCACACTGTGTCTCTTAGTTCTTGCAAGCTAAGCTTGAGTCAGTCTCTCTCATTAAGGCCACATGGCCACACAGTGTCTCTTAGTTCTTGCAAGGTAAGCTGGAGTCAGTCTCTCTCATTAAGGTCACATGGGCACACTGTGTCTTTTAGTTCTTGCAAGCTAAGCTGGAGTCAGTCTCTCTCATTAAGGCCACATGGCCACACTGTCTCTTAGATCTTGCAAGCTAAGCTGGAATCAGTCTCTCTCATTAAGGCCACATGGCCACACTGTGTCTCTTAGTTCTTGTAAGCTAAGCTGGAGTGAGTCTCTCTCATTAAGGCCACATGGCCACACAGTGTCTCTTAGTTCTTGCAAGCTAAGCTGGAGTGAGTCTCTCTCATTAAGGCCACATGGCCACACTGTGTCTCTTAGTTCTTGCAAGCTAAGCTTGAGTCAGTCTCTCTCATTAAGGCCACATGGCCACACAGTGTCTCTTAGTTCTTGCAAGGTAAGCTGGAGTCAGTCTCTCTCATTAAGGTCACATGGGCACACTGTGTCTCTTAATTCTTGCAAGCTAAGCTGGAGTCAGTCTTATTAAGGCCACATGGCCACACTGTGTCTCTTAGTTCTTGCAAGCTAAGCTGGAGGCAGTCTCTCTCATTATGGCCACATGGCCACACTGTGTCTCTTAGTTCTTGCAAGCTAAGCTGGAGTCAGTCTCTCTCATTAAGGCTACATGGCCACACTGTCTCTTAGTTCTTGCAAGCTAAGCTGGAGTGAGTCTCTCATTAAGGCCACATGGCCACACCGTGTCTCTTAGTTCTTGCAAGCTAAGCTGGAGTGAGTCTCTCTCATTAAGGCCACATGGCCACACAGTGTCTCTTAGTTCTTGCAAGCTAAGCTGGAGTCAGTCTCTCTCATTAAGGCTACATGGCCACACTGTCTCTTAGTTCTTGCAAGCTAAGCTGGAGTGAGTCTCTCATTAAGGCCACATGGCCACACTGTCTCTTAGTTCTTGCAAGCTAAGCTGGAGTGAGTCTCTCTCATTAAGGCCACATGGCCACACAGTGTCTCTTAGTTCTTGCAAGCTAAGCTGGAGTCAGTCTCTCTCATTAAGGCCACATGGCCACACTGTGTCTCTTAGTTCTTGCAAGCTAAGCTGGAGTCAGTCTCTCTCATTAAGGCTACATGGCCACACTGTGTCTCTTAGTTCTTGCAAGCTAAGCTTGAGTCAGTCTCTCTCATTAAGGCCACATGGCCACACAGTGTCTCTTAGTTCTTGCAAGCTAAGCTGGAATCAGTCTCTCTCATTAAGGTCACATTGTCACACTGTGTCTCTTAGTTCTTGCAAGCTAAGCTGGAGTCAGTCTCTCTCATTAAGGCCACATGGCCACACTGTGTCTCTTAGTTCTTGCAAGCTAAGCTGGAATCAGTCTCTCTCATTAAGGCCACATGGCCACACTGTGTCTCTTAGTTCTTGCAAGCTAAGCTGGAGTCAGTCTCTCTCATTAAGGCCACATGGCCACACTGTGTCTCTTAGTTCTTGCAAGCTAAGCTGGAGTCAGTCTATCTCATTAAGGCCACATGGCCACACTGTCTCTTAGTTCTTGCAAGCTAAGCTGGAGTGAGTCTCTCTCATTAAGGCCACATGGCCACACAGTGTCTCTTAGTTCTTGCAAGCTAAGCTGGAGTGAGTCTCATTAAGGCCACATGGCCACACTGTGTCTCTTAGTTCTTGCAAGCTAAGCTTGAGTCAGTCTCTCTCATTAAGGCCACATGGCCACACAGTGTCTCTTAGTTCTTGCAAGGTAAGCTGGAGTCAGTCTCTCTCATTAAGGTCACATGGGCACACTGTGTCTTTTAGTTCTTGCAAGCTAAGCTGGAGTCAGTCTCTCTCATTAAGGCCACATGGCCACACTGTCTCTTAGATCTTGCAAGCTAAGCTGGAATCAGTCTCTCTCATTAAGGCCACATGGCCACACTGTGTCTCTTAGTTCTTGTAAGCTAAGCTGGAGTGAGTCTCTCTCATTAAGGCCACATGGCCACACAGTGTCTCTTAGTTCTTGCAAGCTAAGCTGGAGTGAGTCTCTCTCATTAAGGCCACATGGCCACACTGTGTCTCTTAGTTCTTGCAAGCTAAGCTTGAGTCAGTCTCTCTCATTAAGGCCACATGGCCACACAGTGTCTCTTAGTTCTTGCAAGGTAAGCTGGAGTCAGTCTCTCTCATTAAGGTCACATGGGCACACTGTGTCTCTTAATTCTTGCAAGCTAAGCTGGAGTCAGTCTTATTAAGGCCACATGGCCACACTGTGTCTCTTAGTTCTTGCAAGCTAAGCTGGAGGCAGTCTCTCTCATTATGGCCACATGGCCACACTGTGTCTCTTAGTTCTTGCAAGCTAAGCTGGAGTCAGTCTCTCTCATTAAGGCTACATGGCCACACTGTCTCTTAGTTCTTGCAAGCTAAGCTGGAGTGAGTCTCTCATTAAGGCCACATGGCCACACCGTGTCTCTTAGTTCTTGCAAGCTAAGCTGGAGTGAGTCTCTCTCATTAAGGCCACATGGCCACACAGTGTCTCTTAGTTCTTGCAAGCTAAGTTGGAGTCAGTCTCTCTCATTAAGGCCACATGGCCACACTGAGTCTCTTAGTTCTTGCAAGCTAAGCTGGAGTCTCTCTCATTAAGGCCACATGGCCACACTGTGTCTCTTAGTTCTTGCAAGCTAAGCTTGAGTCAGTCTCTCTCATTAAGGCCACATGGCCACACAGTGTCTCTTAGTTCTTGCAAGCTAAGCTGGAGTCAGTCTCTCTCATTAAGGTCACATAGTCACACTGTGTCTCTTAGTTCTTGCAAGCTAAGCTGGAGTCAGTCTCTCTCATTAAGGCCACATGGCCACACTGTGTCTCTTAGTTCTTGCAAGCTAAGCTGGATTCAGTCTCTCTCATTAAGGCCACATGGCCACACTGTGTCTCTTAGTTCTTGCAAGCTAAGCTGGAGTCAGTCTCTCTCATTAAGGCCACATGGCCACACTGTGTCTCTTAGTTCTTGCAAGCTAAGCTGGAGTCAGTCTCTCTCATTAAGTCTACATGGCCACACTGTCTCTTAGTTCTTGCAAGCTAAGCTGGAGTGAGTCTCTCATTAAGGCCACATGGCCACACTGTGTCTCTTAGTTCTTGCAAGCTAAGCTGGAGTGAGTCTCTCTCATTAAGGCCACATGGCCACACTGTGTCTCTTAGTTCTTGCAAGCTAAGCTTGAGTCAGTCTCTCTCATTAAGGCCACATGGCCACACAGTGTCTCTTAGTTCTTGCAAGGTAAGCTGGAGTCAGTCTCTCTCATTAAGGTCACATGGGCACACTGTGTCTCTTAATTCTTGCAAGCTAAGCTGGAGTCAGTCTCTCTCATTAAGGCCACATGGCCACACTGTGTCGCTTAGTTCTTGCAAGTTAAGCTGGAATCAGTCTCTCTCATTAAGGCCACATGGCCATACTGAGTCTCTTAGTTCTTGCAAGCTAAGCTGGAGTGTGTCTCTCATTAAGGCCACATGGCCACACCGTGTCTCTTAGTTCTTGCAAGCTAAGCTGGAGTGAGTCTCTCTCATTAAGGCCACATGGCCACACAGTGTCTCTTAGTTCTTGCAAGCTAAGTTGGAGTCAATCTCTCTCATTAAGGCCACATGGCCACACTGAGTCTCTTAGTTCTTGCAAGCTAAGCTGGAGTCTCTCTCATTAAGGCCACATGGCCACACTGTGTCTCTTAGTTCTTGCAAGCTAAGCTTGAGTCAGTCTCTCTCATTAAGGCCACATGGCCACACAGTGTCTCTTAGTTCTTGCAAGCTAAGCTGGAGTCAGTCTCTCTCATTAAGGTCACATAGTCACACTGTGTCTCTTAGTTCTTGCAAGCTAAGCTGGAGTCAGTCTCTCTCATTAAGGCCACATGGCCACACTGTGGCTCTTAGTTCTTGCAAGCTAAGCTGGATTCAGTCTCTCTCATTAAGGCCACATGGCCACACTGTGTCTCTTAGTTCTTGCAAGCTAAGCTGGACTCAGTCTCTCTCATTAAGGCCACATGGCCACACTGTGTCTCTTAGTTCTTGCAAGCTAAGCTGGAGTCAGTCTCTCTCATTAAGGCTACATGGCCACACTGTCTCTTAGTTCTTGCAAGCTAAGCTGGAGTGAGTCTCTCATTAAGGCCACATGGCCACACTGTGTCTCTTAGTTCTTGCAAGCTAAGCTGGAGTGAGTCTCTCTCATTAAGGCCACATGGCCACACTGTGTCGCTTAGTTCTTGCAAGTTAAGCTGGAATCAGTCTCTCTCATTAAGGCCACATGGCCATACTGAGTCTCTTAGTTCTTGCAAGCTAAGCTGGAGTGAGTCTTTCTCATTAAGGCCACATGGCCACACAGTGTCTCTTAGTTCTTGCAAGCTAAGCTGGAGTGAGTCTCTCTCATTAAGGCCACATGGCCACAATGTGTCTCTTAGTTCTTGCAAGCTAAGCTGGAATCAGTCTCTCTCATTGAGGTCACATGGTCACACTGTGTCTCTTAGTTCTTGCAAGCTAAGCTGGAGTCAGTCTCATTAAGGCCACATGGCCACACTGTGTCTCTTAGTTCTTGCAAGCTAAGCTGGAATCAGTCTCTCTCATTAAGGCCACATGGCCACACTGTGTCTCTTAGTTCTTGCAAGCTAAGCTGGAGTCAGTCTCTCTCATTAAGGCCACATGGCCACACTGTGTCTCTTAGTTCTTGCAAGCTAAGCTGGAGTCAGTCTCTCTCATTAAGGCCACATGGCCACACAGTGTATCTTAGTTCTTGCAAGGTAAGCTGGAGTCAGTCTCTCTCATTAAGGTCACATGGGCACACTGTGTCTCTTAGTTCTTGCAAGCTAAGCTGGAGTCAGTCTCTCTCATTAAGGCCACATGGCCACACTGTCTCTTAGTTCTTGCAAGCTAAGCTGGAATCAGTCTCTCTCCTTAAGGCCACATGGCCACACTGTGTCTCTTAGTTCTTGCAAGCTAAGCTGGAGTGAGTCTCTCTCATTAAGGCCACATGGCCACACAGTGTCTCTTAGTTCTTGCAAGCTAAGCTGGAGTGAGTCTCTCTCATTAAGGCCACATGGCCACACTGTGTCTCTTAGTTCTTGCAAGCTAAGCTTGAGTCAGTCTCTCTCATTAAGGCCACATGGCCACACAGTGTCTCTTAGTTCTTGCAAGGTAAGCTGGAGTCAGTCTCTCTCATTAAGGTCACATGGGCACACTGTGTCTCTTAGTTCTTGCAAGCTAAGCTGGAGTCAGTCTCTCTCATTAAGGCCACATGGCCACACTGTGTCTCTTAGTTCTTGCAAGTTAAGCTGGAATCAGTCTCTCTCATTAAGGCCACATGGCCACACTGTGTCTCTTAGTTCTTGCAAGCTAAGCTTGAGTCAGTCTCTCTCATTAAGGCCACATGGCCACACAGTGTCTCTTAGTTCTTGCAAGCTAAGCTGGAGTCAGTCTCTCTCATTAAGGTCACATGGTCACACTGTGTCTCTTAGTTCTTGCAAGCTAAGCTGGAGTCAGTCTCTCTCATTAAGGCCACATGGCCACACTGTGTCTCTTAGTTCTTGCAAGCTAAGCTGGGATCAGTCTCTCTCATTAAGGCCACATGGCCACACAGTGTCTCTTAGTTCTTGCAAGCTAAGCTGGAGTGAGTCTCTCTCATTAAGGCCACATGGCCACACTGTGTCTCTTAGTTCTTGCAAGCTAAGCTGGAGTCAGTCTCTCTCATTAAGGTCACATGGGCACACTGTGTCTCTTAGTTCTTGCAAGCTAAGCTGGAGTCAGTCTCTCTCATTAAGGCCACATGGCCACACTGTCTCTTAGTTCTTGCAAGCTAAGCTGGAATCAGTCTCTCTCATTAAGGCCACATGGCCACACTGTGTCTCTTAGTTCTTGCAAGCTAAGCTGGAGTGAGTCTCTCTCATTAAGGCCACATGGCCACACAGTGTCTTTTAGTTCTTGCAAGCTAAGCTGGAGTGAGTCTCTCTCATTAAGGCCACATGGCCACACTGTGTCTCTTAGTTCTTGCAAGCTAAGCTTGAGTCAGTCTCTCTCATTAAGGCCACATGGCCACACAGTGTCTCTTAGTTCTTGCAAGGTAAGCTGGAGTCAGTCTCTCTCATTAAGGTCACATGGGCACACTGTGTCTCTTAGTTCTTGCAAGCTAAGCTGGAGTCAGTCTCTCTCATTAAGGCCACATGGCCACACTGTGTCTCTTAGTTCTTGCAAGGTAAGCTGGAGTCAGTCTCATTAAGGCCACATGGCCACACTGTGTCTCTTAGTTCTTGCAAGCTAAGCTGGAATCAGTCTCTCTCATTAAGGCCACATGGCCACACTGTGTCTCTTAGTTCTTGCAAGCTAAGCTGGAGTCAGTCTCTCTCATTAAGGCCACATGGCCACACTGTGTCTCTTAGTTCTTGCAAGCTAAGCTGGAGTCAGTCTCTCTCATTAAGGCCACATGGCCACACTGTCTCTTAGTTCTTGCAAGCTAAGCTGGAGTGAGTCTCTCTCATTAAGGCCACATGGCCACACAGTGTCTCTTAGTTCTTGCAAGCTAAGCTGGAGTGAGTCTCTCTCATTAAGGCCACATGGCCACACTGTGTCTCTTAGTTCTTGCAAGCTAAGCTTGAGTCAGTCTCTCTCATTAAGGCCACATGGCCACACAGTGTCTCTTAGTTCTTGCAAGGTAAGCTGGAGTCAGTCTCTCTCATTAAGGTCACATGGGCACACTGTGTCTCTTAGTTCTTGCAAGCTAAGCTGGAGTCAGTCTCTCTCATTAAGGCCACATGGCCACACTGTCTCTTAGTTCTTGCAAGCTAAGCTGGAATCAGTCTCTCTCATTAAGGCCACATGGCCACACTGTGTCTCTTAGTTCTTGCAAGCTAAGCTGGAGTGAGTCTCTCTCATTAAGGCCACATGGCCACACAGTGTCTCTTAGTTCTTGCAAGCTAAGCTGGAGTGAGTCTCTCTCATTAAGGCCACATGGCCACACTGTGTCTCTTAGTTCTTGCAAGCTAAGCTGGAGTCAGTCTCTCTCATTAAGGCCACATGGCCACACTGTGTCTCTTAGTTCTTGCAAGTTAAGCTGGAATCAGTCTCTCTCATTTAGGCCACATGGCCACACTGTGTCTCTTAGTTCTTGCAAGCTAAGCTTGAGTCTGTCTCTCTCATTAAGGCCACATGGCCACACAGTGTCTCTTAGTTCTTGCAAGCTAAGCTGGAGTCAGTCTCTCTCATTAAGGTCACATGGTCACACTGTCTCTTAGTTCTTGCAAGCTAAGCTGGAGTCAGTCTCTCTCATTAAGGTCACATGGTCACACTGTGTCTCTTAGTTCTTGCAAGCTAAGCTGGAGTCAGTCTCTCTCATTAAGGCCACATGGCCACACTGTGTCTCTTAGTTCTTGCAAGCTAAGCTGGGATCAGTCTCTCTCATTAAGGCCACATGGCCACACAGTGTCTCTTAGTTCTTGCAAGCTAAGCTGGAGTGAGTCTCTCTCATTAAGGCCACATGGCCACACTGTGTCTCTTAGTTCTTGCAAGCTAAGCTGGAGTCAGTCTCTCTCATTAAGGTCACATGGGCACACTGTGTCTCTTAGTTCTTGCAAGCTAAGCTGGAGTCAGTCTCTCTCATTAAGGCCACATGGCCACACTGTCTCTTAGTTCTTGCAAGCTAAGCTGGAATCAGTCTCTCTCATTAAGGCCACATGGCCACACTGTGTCTCTTAGTTCTTGCAAGCTAAGCTGGAGTGAGTCTCTCTCATTAAGGCCACATGGCCACACAGTGTCTTTTAGTTCTTGCAAGCTAAGCTGGAGTGAGTCTCTCTCATTAAGGCCACATGGCCACACTGTGTCTCTTAGTTCTTGCAAGCTAAGCTTGAGTCAGTCTCTCTCATTAAGGCCACATGGCCACACAGTGTCTCTTAGTTCTTGCAAGGTAAGCTGGAGTCAGTCTCTCTCATTAAGGTCACATGGGCACACTGTGTCTCTTAGTTCTTGCAAGCTAAGCTGGAGTCAGTCTCTCTCATTAAGGCCACATGGCCACACTGTGTCTCTTAGTTCTTGCAAGGTAAGCTGGAGTCAGTCTCATTAAGGCCACATGGCCACACTGTGTCTCTTAGTTCTTGCAAGCTAAGCTGGAATCAGTCTCTCTCATTAAGGCCACATGGCCACACTGTGTCTCTTAGTTCTTGCAAGCTAAGCTGGAGTCAGTCTCTCTCGTTAAGGCCACATGGCCACACTGTGTCTCTTAGTTCTTGCAAGCTAAGCTGGAGTCAGTCTCTCTCATTAAGGCCACATGGCCACACTGTCTCTTAGTTCTTGCAAGCTAAGCTGGAGTGAGTCTCTCTCATTAAGGCCACATGGCCACACAGTGTCTCTTAGTTCTTGCAAGCTAAGCTGGAGTGAGTCTCTCTCATTAAGGCCACATGGCCACACTGTGTCTCTTAGTTCTTGCAAGCTAAGCTTGAGTCAGTCTCTCTCATTAAGGCCACATGGCCACACAGTGTCTCTTAGTTCTTGCAAGGTAAGCTGGAGTCAGTCTCTCTCATTAAGGTCACATGGGCACACTGTGTCTCTTAGTTCTTGCAAGCTAAGCTGGAGTCAGTCTCTCTCATTAAGGCCACATGGCCACACTGTCTCTTAGTTCTTGCAAGCTAAGCTGGAATCAGTCTCTCTCATTAAGGCCACATGGCCACACTGTGTCTCTTAGTTCTTGCAAGCTAAGCTGGAGTGAGTCTCTCTCATTAAGGCCACATGGCCACACAGTGTCTCTTAGTTCTTGCAAGCTAAGCTGGAGTGAGTCTCTCTCATTAAGGCCACATGGCCACACTGTGTCTCTTAGTTCTTGCAAGCTAAGCTGGAGTCAGTCTCTCTCATTAAGGCCACATGGCCACACTGTGTCTCTTAGTTCTTGCAAGTTAAGCTGGAATCAGTCTCTCTCATTTAGGCCACATGGCCACACTGTGTCTCTTAGTTCTTGCAAGCTAAGCTTGAGTCTGTCTCTCTCATTAAGGCCACATGGCCACACAGTGTCTCTTAGTTCTTGCAAGCTAAGCTGGAGTCAGTCTCTCTCATTAAGGTCACATGGTCACACTGTCTCTTAGTTCTTGCAAGCTAAGCTGGAGTCAGTCTCTCTCATTAAGGCCACATGGCCACACTGTGTCTCTTAGTTCTTGCAAGCTAAGCTGGAATCAGTCTCTCTCATTAAGGCCACATGGCCACACAGTGTCTCTTAGTTCTTGCAAGCTAAGCTGGAGTGAGTCTCTCTCATTAAGGCCACATGGCCACACTGTGTCTCTTAGTTCTTGCAAGCTAGGCTTGAGTCAGTCTCTCTCATTAAGGCCACATGGCCACACAGTGTCTCTTAGTTCTTGCAAGGTAAGCTGGAGTCAGTCTCTCTCATTAAGGTCACATGGGCACACTGTGTCTCTTAGTTCTTGCAAGCTAAGCTGGAGTCAGTCTCTCTAATTAAGGCCACATGGCCACACTGTCTCTTAGTTCTTGCATGCTAAGCTGGAATCAGTCTCTCTCATTAAGGCCACATGGCCACACAGTGTCTCTTAGTTCTTGCAAGCTAAGCTGGAGTGAGTCTCTCTCATTAAGGCCACATGGCCACACTGTGTCTCTTAGTTCTTGCAAGCTAAGCTTGAGTCAGTCTCTCTCATTAAGGCCACATGGCCACACAGTGTCTCTTAGTTCTTGCAAGGTAAGCTGGAGTCAGTCTCTCTCATTAAGGTCACATGGGCACACTGTGTCTCTTAGTTCTTGCAAGCTAAGCTGGAGTCAGTCTCTCTCATTAAGGCCACATGGCCACACTGTCTCTTAGTTCTTGCAAGCTAAGCTGGAATCAGTCTCTCTCATTAAGGCCACATGGCCACACTGTGTCTCTTAGTTCTTGCAAGCTAAGCTGGAGTGAGTCTCTCTCATTAAGGCCACATGGCCACACAGTGTCTTTTAGTTCTTGCAAGCTAAGCTGGAGTGAGTCTCTCTCATTAAGGCCACATGGCCACACTGTGTCTCTTAGTTCTTGCAAGCTAAGCTTTAGTCAGTCTCTCTCATTAAGGCCACATGGCCACACAGTGTCTCTTAGTTCTTACAAGGTAAGCTGGAGTCAGTCTCTCTCATTAAGGTCACATGGGCACACTGTGTCTCTTAGTTCTTGCAAGCTAAGCTGGAGTCAGTCTCTCTCATTAAGGCCACATGGCCACACTGTGTCTCTTAGTTCTTGCAAGCTAAGCTTGAGTCAGTCTCTCTCATTAAGGCCACATGGCCACACAGTGTCTCTTAGTTCTTGCAAGCTAAGCTGGAATCAGTCTCTCTCATTAAGGTCACATGGTCACACTGTGTCTCTTAGTTCTTGCAAGCTAAGCTGGAGTCAGTCTCATTAAGGCCACATGGCCACACTGTGTCTCTTAGTTCTTGCAAGCTAAGCTGGAATCAGTCTCTCTCATTAAGGCCACATGGCCACACTGTGTCTCTTAGTTCTTGCAAGCTAAGCTGGAGTCAGTCTCTCTCATTAAGGCCACATGGCCACACTGTGTCTCTTAGTTCTTGCAAGCTAAGCTGGAGTCAGTCTCTCTCATAAAGGCCACATGGCCACACTGTCTCTTAGTTCTTGCAAGCTAAGCTGGAGTGAGTCTCTCTCATTAAGGCCACATGGCCACACAGTGTCTCTTAGTTCTTGCAAGCTAAGCTGGAGTGAGTCTCTCTCATTAAGGCCACATGGCCACACTGTGTCTCTTAGTTCTTGCAAGCTAAGCTTGAGTCAGTCTCTCTCATTAAGGCCACATGGCCACACAGTGTCTCTTAGTTCTTGCAAGGTAAGCTGGAGTCAGTCTCTCTCATTAAGGTCACATGGGCACACTGTGTCTCTTAGTTCTTGCAAGCTAAGCTGGAGTCAGTCTCTCTCATTAAGGCCACATGGCCACACTGTCTCTTAGTTCTTGCAAGCTAAGCTGGAATCAGTCTCTCTCATTAAGGCCACATGGCCACACTGTGTCTCTTAGTTCTTGCAAGCTAAGCTGGAGTGAGTCTCTCTCATTAAGGCCACATGGCCACACTGTGTCTCTTAGTTCTTGCAAGCTAAGCTGGAGTCAGTCTCTCTCATTAAGGCCACATGGCCACACTGTCTCTTAGTTCTTGCAAGCTAAGCTGGAATCAGTCTCTCTCATTAAGGCCACATGGCCACACTGTGTCTCTTAGTTCTTGCAAGCTAAGCTGGAGTGAGTCTCTCTCATTAAGGCCACATGGCCACACAGTGTCTTTTAGTTCTTGCAAGCTAAGCTGGAGTGAGTCTCTCTCATTAAGGCCACATGGCCACACTGTGTCTCTTAGTTCTTGCAAGCTAAGCTTGAGTCAGTCTCTCTCATTAAGGCCACATGGCCACACAGTGTCTCTTAGTTCTTGCAAGGTAAGCTGGAGTCAGTCTCTCTCATTAAGGTCACATGGGCACACTGTGTCTCTTAGTTCTTGCAAGCTAAGCTGGAGTCAGTCTCTCTCATTAAGGCCACATGGCCACACTGTGTCTCTTAGTTCTTGCAAGCTAAGCTTGAGTCAGTCTCTCTCATTAAGGCCACATGGCCACACAGTGTCTCTTAGTTCTTGCAAGCTAAGCTGGAATCAGTCTCTCTCATTAAGGTCACATGGTCACACTGTGTCTCTTAGTTCTTGCAAGCTAAGCTGGAGTCAGTCTCATTAAGGCCACATGGCCACACTGTGTCTCTTAGTTCTTGCAAGCTAAGCTGGAATCAGTCTCTCTCATTAAGGCCACATGGCCACACTGTGTCTCTTAGTTCTTGCAAGCTAAGCTGGAGTCAGTCTCTCTCATTAAGGCCACATGGCCACACTGTGTCTCTTAGTTCTTGCAAGCTAAGCTGGAGTCAGTCTCTCTCATTAAGGCCACATGGCCACACTGTCTCTTAGTTCTTGCAAGCTAAGCTGGAGTGAGTCTCTCTCATTAAGGCCACATGGCCACACAGTGTCTCTTAGTTCTTGCAAGCTAAGCTGGAGTGAGTCTCTCTCATTAAGGCCACATGGCCACACTGTGTCTCTTAGTTCTTGCAAGCTAAGCTTGAGTCAGTCTCTCTCATTAAGGCCACATGGCCACACAGTGTCTCTTAGTTCTTGCAAGGTAAGCTGGAGTCAGTCTCTCTCATTAAGGTCACATGGGCACACTGTGTCTCTTAGTTCTTGCAAGCTAAGCTGGAGTCAGTCTCTCTCATTAAGGCCACATGGCCACACTGTGTCTCTTAGTTCTTGCAAGCTAAGCTTGAGTCAGTCTCTCTCATTAAGGCCACATGGCCACACAGTGTCTCTTAGTTCTTGCAAGCTAAGCTGGAATCAGTCTCTCTCATTAAGGTCACATGGTCACACTGTGTCTCTTAGTTCTTGCAAGCTAAGCTGGAGTCAGTCTCATTAAGGCCACATGGCCACACTGTGTCTCTTAGTTCTTGCAAGCTAAGCTGGAATCAGTCTCTCTCATTAAGGCCACATGGCCACACTGTGTCTCTTAGTTCTTGCAAGCTAAGCTGGAGTCAGTCTCTCTCATTAAGGCCACATGGCCACACTGTGTCTCTTAGTTCTTGCAAGCTAAGCTGGAGTCAGTCTCTCTCATTAAGGCCACATGGCCACACTGTCTCTTAGTTCTTGCAAGCTAAGCTGGAGTGAGTCTCTCTCATTAAGGCCACATGGCCACACAGTGTCTCTTAGTTCTTGCAAGCTAAGCTGGAGTGAGTCTCTCTCATTAAGGCCACATGGCCACACTGTGTCTCTTAGTTCTTGCAAGCTAAGCTTGAGTCAGTCTCTCTCATTAAGGCCACATGGCCACACAGTGTCTCTTAGTTCTTGCAAGGTAAGCTGGAGTCAGTCTCTCTCATTAAGGTCACATGGGCACACTGTGTCTCTTAGTTCTTGCAAGCTAAGCTGGAGTCAGTCTCTCTCATTAAGGCCACATGGCCACACTGTCTCTTAGTTCTTGCAAGCTAAGCTGGAATCAGTCTCTCTCATTAAGTCCACATGGCCACACTGTGTCTCTTAGTTCTTGCAAGCTAAGCTGGAGTGAGTCTCTCTCATTAAGGCCACATGGCCACACAGTGTCTCTTAGTTCTTGCAAGCTAAGCTGGAGTGAGTCTCTCTCATTAAGGCCACATGGCCACACTGTGTCTCTTAGTTCTTGCAAGCTAAGCTGGAGTCAGTCTCTCTCATTAAGGCCACATGGCCACACTGTGTCTCTTAGTTCTTGCAAGTTAAGCTGGAATCAGTCTCTCTCATTAAGGCCACATGGCCACACTGTGTCTCTTAGTTCTTGCAAGCTAAGCTTGAGTCAGTCTCTCTCATTAAGGCCACATGGCCACACAGTGTCTCTTAGTTCTTGCAAGCTAAGCTGGAGTCAGTCTCTCTCATTAAGGTCACATGGTCACACTGTCTCTTAGTTCTTGCAAGCTAAGCTGGAGTCAGTCTCTCTCATTAAGGCCACATGGCCACACTGTGTCTCTTAGTTCTTGCAAGCTAAGCTGGAATCAGTCTCTCTCATTAAGGCCACATGGCCACACAGTGTCTCTTAGTTCTTGCAAGCTAAGCTGGAGTGAGTCTCTCTCATTAAGGCCACATGGCCACACTGTGTCTCTTAGTTCTTGCAAGCTAGGCTTGAGTCAGTCTCTCTCATTAAGGCCACATGGCCACACAGTGTCTCTTAGTTCTTGCAAGGTAAGCTGGAGTCAGTCTCTCTCATTAAGGTCACATGGGCACACTGTGTCTCTTAGTTCTTGCAAGCTAAGCTGGAGTCAGTCTCTCTCATTAAGGCCACATGGCCACACTGTCTCTTAGTTCTTGCATGCTAAGCTGGAATCAGTCTCTCTCATTAAGGCCACATGGCCACCCTGTGTCTCTTAGTTCTTGCAAGCTAAGCTGGAGTGAGTCTCTCTCATTAAGGCCACATGGCCACACAGTGTCTCTTAGTTCTTGCAAGCTAAGCTGGAGTGAGTCTCTCATTAAGGCCACATGGCCACACTGTGTCTCTTAGTTCTTGCAAGCTAAGCTTGAGTCAGTCTCTCTCATTAAGGCCACATGGCCACACAGTGTCTCTTAGTTCTTGCAAGGTAAGCTGGAGTCAGTCTCTCTCATTAAGGTCACATGGGCACACTGTGTCTCTTAGTTCTTGCAAGCTAAGCTGGAGTTAGTCTCTCTCATTAAGGCCACATGGCCACACTGTGTCTCTTAGTTCTTGCAAGTTAAGCTGGAATCAGTCTCTCTCATTAAGGCCACATGGCCACACTGTGTCTCTTAGTTCTTGCAAGCTAAGCTGGAGTGAGTCTCTCTCATTAAGGCCACATGGCCACACAGTGTCTCTTAGTTCTTGCAAGCTAAGCTGGAGTGAGTCTCTCTCATTAAGGCCACATGGCCACACTGTGTCTCTTAGTTCTTGCAAGCTAAGCTTGAGTCAGTCTCTCTCATTAAGGCCACATGGCCACACAGTGTCTCTTAGTTCTTGCAAGGTAAGCTGGAGTCAGTCTCTCTCATTAAGGTCACATGGGCACACTGTGTCTCTTAGTTCTTGCAAGCTAAGCTGGAGTCAGTCTCTCTCATTAAGGCCACATGGCCACACTGTGTCTCTTAGTTCTTGCAAGTTAAGCTGGAATCAGTCTCTCTCATTAAGGCCACATGGCCACACTGTGTCTCTTAGTTCTTGCAAGCTAAGCTGGAGTGAGTCTCTCTCATTAAGGCCACATGGCCACACAGTGTCTCTTAGTTCTTGCAAGCTAAGCTGGAGTGAGTCTCTCTCATTAAGGCCACATGGCCACACTGTGTCTCTTAGTTCTTGCAAGCTAAGCTTGAGTCAGTCTCTCTCATTAAGGCCACATGGCCACACAGTGTCTCTTAGTTCTTGCAAGGTAAGCTGGAGTCAGTCTCTCTCATTAAGGTCACATGGGCACACTGTGTCTCTTAGTTCTTGCAAGCTAAGCTGGAGTCAGTCTCTCTCATTAAGGCCACATGGCCACACTGTGTCTCTTAGTTCTTGCAAGCTAAGCTTGAGTCAGTCTCTCTCATTAAGGCCACATGGCCACACAGTGTCTCTTAGTTCTTGCAAGCTAAGCTGGAGTCAGTCTCATTAAGGCCACATGGCCACACTGTGTCTCTTAGTTCTTGCAAGCTAAGCTGGAATCAGTCTCTCTCATTAAGGCCACATGGCCACACTCTCTCTTAGTTCTTGCAAGCTAAGCTGGAATCAGTCTCTCTCATTAAGGCCACATGGCCACACTGTGTCTCTTAGTTCTTGCAAGCTAAGCTGGAGTCAGTCTCTCTCATTAAGGCCACATGGCCACACTGTGTCTCTTAGTTCTTGCAAGCTAAGCTGGAGTCAGTCTCTCTCATAAAGGCCACATGGCCACACTGTCTCTTAGTTCTTGCAAGCTAAGCTGGAGTGAGTCTCTCTCATTAAGGCCACATGGCCACACAGTGTCTCTTAGTTCTTGCAAGCTAAGCTGGAGTGAGTCTCTCTCATTAAGGCCACATGGCCACACTGTGTCTCTTAGTTCTTGCAAGCTAAGCTTGAGTCAGTCTCTCTCATTAAGGCCACATGGCCACACAGTGTCTCTTAGTTCTTGCAAGGTAAGCTGGAGTCAGTCTCTCTCATTAAGGTCACATGGGCACACTGTGTCTCTTAGTTCTTGCAAGCTAAGCTGGAGTCAGTCTCTCTCATTAAGGCCACATGGCCACACTGTCTCTTAGTTCTTGCAAGCTAAGCTGGAATCAGTCTCTCTCATTAAGGCCACATGGCCACACTGTGTCTCTTAGTTCTTGCAAGCTAAGCTGGAGTGAGTCTCTCTCATTAAGGCCACATGGCCACACTGTGTCTCTTAGTTCTTGCAAGCTAAGCTGGAGTCAGTCTCTCTCATTAAGGCCACATGGCCACACTGTCTCTTAGTTCTTGCAAGCTAAGCTGGAATCAGTCTCTCTCATTAAGGCCACATGGCCACACTGTGTCTCTTAGTTCTTGCAAGCTAAGCTGGAGTGAGTCTCTCTCATTAAGGCCACATGGCCACACAGTGTCTTTTAGTTCTTGCAAGCTAAGCTGGAGTGAGTCTCTCTCATTAAGGCCACATGGCCACACTGTGTCTCTTAGTTCTTGCAAGCTAAGCTTGAGTCAGTCTCTCTCATTAAGGCCACATGGCCACACAGTGTCTCTTAGTTCTTGCAAGGTAAGCTGGAGTCAGTCTCTCTCATTAAGGTCACATGGGCACACTGTGTCTCTTAGTTCTTGCAAGCTAAGCTGGAGTCAGTCTCTCTCATTAAGGCCACATGGCCACACTGTGTCTCTTAGTTCTTGCAAGCTAAGCTTGAGTCAGTCTCTCTCATTAAGGCCACATGGCCACACAGTGTCTCTTAGTTCTTGCAAGCTAAGCTGGAATCAGTCTCTCTCATTAAGGTCACATGGTCACACTGTGTCTCTTAGTTCTTGCAAGCTAAGCTGGAGTCAGTCTCATTAAGGCCACATGGCCACACTGTGTCTCTTAGTTCTTGCAAGCTAAGCTGGAATCAGTCTCTCTCATTAAGGCCACATGGCCACACTGTGTCTCTTAGTTCTTGCAAGCTAAGCTGGAGTCAGTCTCTCTCATTAAGGCCACATGGCCACACTGTGTCTCTTAGTTCTTGCAAGCTAAGCTGGAGTCAGTCTCTCTCATTAAGGCCACATGGCCACACTGTCTCTTAGTTCTTGCAAGCTAAGCTGGAGTGAGTCTCTCTCATTAAGGCCACATGGCCACACAGTGTCTCTTAGTTCTTGCAAGCTAAGCTGGAGTGAGTCTCTCTCATTAAGGCCACATGGCCACACTGTGTCTCTTAGTTCTTGCAAGCTAAGCTTGAGTCAGTCTCTCTCATTAAGGCCACATGGCCACACAGTGTCTCTTAGTTCTTGCAAGGTAAGCTGGAGTCAGTCTCTCTCATTAAGGTCACATGGGCACACTGTGTCTCTTAGTTCTTGCAAGCTAAGCTGGAGTCAGTCTCTCTCATTAAGGCCACATGGCCACACTGTCTCTTAGTTCTTGCAAGCTAAGCTGGAATCAGTCTCTCTCATTAAGGCCACATGGCCACACTGTGTCTCTTAGTTCTTGCAAGCTAAGCTGGAGTGAGTCTCTCTCATTAAGGCCACATGGCCACACAGTGTCTCTTAGTTCTTGCAAGCTAAGCTGGAGTGAGTCTCTCTCATTAAGGCCACATGGCCACACTGTGTCTCTTAGTTCTTGCAAGCTAAGCTGGAGTCAGTCTCTCTCATTAAGGCCACATGGCCACACTGTGTCTCTTAGTTCTTGCAAGTTAAGCTGGAATCAGTCTCTCTCATTAAGGCCACATGGCCACACTGTGTCTCTTAGTTCTTGCAAGCTAAGCTTGAGTCAGTCTCTCTCATTAAGGCCACATGGCCACACAGTGTCTCTTAGTTCTTGCAAGCTAAGCTGGAGTCAGTCTCTCTCATTAAGGTCACATGGTCACACTGTCTCTTAGTTCTTGCAAGCTAAGCTGGAGTCAGTCTCTCTCATTAAGGCCACATGGCCACACTGTGTCTCTTAGTTCTTGCAAGCTAAGCTGGAATCAGTCTCTCTCATTAAGGCCACATGGCCACACAGTGTCTCTTAGTTCTTGCAAGCTAAGCTGGAGTGAGTCTCTCTCATTAAGGCCACATGGCCACACTGTGTCTCTTAGTTCTTGCAAGCTAGGCTTGAGTCAGTCTCTCTCATTAAGGCCACATGGCCACACAGTGTCTCTTAGTTCTTGCAAGGTAAGCTGGAGTCAGTCTCTCTCATTAAGGTCACATGGGCAGACTGTGTCTCTTAGTTCTTGCAAGCTAAGCTGGAGTCAGTCTCTCTCATTAAGGCCACATGGCCACACTGTCTCTTAGTTCTTGCATGCTAAGCTGGAATCAGTCTCTCTCATTAAGGCCACATGGCCACCCTGTGTCTCTTAGTTCTTGCAAGCTAAGCTGGAGTGAGTCTCTCTCATTAAGGCCACATGGCCACACAGTGTCTCTTAGTTCTTGCAAGCTAAGCTGGAGTGAGTCTCTCATTAAGGCCACATGGCCACACTGTGTCTCTTAGTTCTTGCAAGCTAAGCTTGAGTCAGTCTCTCTCATTAAGGCCACATGGCCACACAGTGTCTCTTAGTTCTTGCAAGGTAAGCTGGAGTCAGTCTCTCTCATTAAGGTCACATGGGCACACTGTGTCTCTTAGTTCTTGCAAGCTAAGCTGGAGTCAGTCTCTCTCATTAAGGCCACATGGCCACACTGTGTCTCTTAGTTCTTGCAAGTTAAGCTGGAATCAGTCTCTCTCATTAAGGCCACATGGCCACACTGTGTCTCTTAGTTCTTGCAAGCTAAGCTGGAGTGAGTCTCTCTCATTAAGGCCACATGGCCACACAGTGTCTCTTAGTTCTTGCAAGCTAAGCTGGAGTGAGTCTCTCTCATTAAGGCCACATGGCCACACTGTGTCTCTTAGTTCTTGCAAGCTAAGCTTGAGTCAGTCTCTCTCATTAAGGCCACATGGCCACACAGTGTCTCTTAGTTCTTGCAAGGTAAGCTGGAGTCAGTCTCTCTCATTAAGGTCACATGGGCACACTGTGTCTCTTAGTTCTTGCAAGCTAAGCTGGAGTCAGTCTCTCTCATTAAGGCCACATGGCCACACTGTGTCTCTTAGTTCTTGCAAGTTAAGCTGGAATCAGTCTCTCTCATTAAGGCCACATGGCCACACTGTGTCTCTTAGTTCTTGCAAGCTAAGCTGGAGTGAGTCTCTCTCATTAAGGCCACATGGCCACACAGTGTCTCTTAGTTCTTGCAAGCTAAGCTGGAGTGAGTCTCTCTCATTAAGGCCACATGGCCACACTGTGTCTCTTAGTTCTTGCAAGCTAAGCTTGAGTCAGTCTCTCTCATTAAGGCCACATGGCCACACAGTGTCTCTTAGTTCTTGCAAGGTAAGCTGGAGTCAGTCTCTCTCATTAAGGTCACATGGGCACACTGTGTCTCTTAGTTCTTGCAAGCTAAGCTGGAGTCAGTCTCTCTCATTAAGGCCACATGGCCACACTGTGTCTCTTAGTTCTTGCAAGCTAAGCTTGAGTCAGTCTCTCTCATTAAGGCCACATGGCCACACAGTGTCTCTTAGTTCTTGCAAGCTAAGCTGGAGTCAGTCTCATTAAGGCCACATGGCCACACTGTGTCTCTTAGTTCTTGCAAGCTAAGCTGGAATCAGTCTCTCTCATTAAGGCCACATGGCCACACTCTCTCTTAGTTCTTGCAAGCTAAGCTGGAATCAGTCTCTCTCATTAAGGCCACATGGCCACACTGTGTCTCTTAGTTCTTGCAAGCTAAGCTGGAGTGAGTCTCTCTCATTAAGGCCACATGGCCACACAGTGTCTCTTAGTTCTTGCAAGCTAAGCTGGAGTGAGTCTCTCTCATTAAGGCCACATGGCCACACTGTGTCTCTTAGTTCTTGCAAGCTAAGCTTGAGTCAGTCTCTCTCATTAAGGCCACATGGCCACACAGTGTCTCTTAGTTCTTGCAAGGTAAGCTGGAGTCAGTCTCTCTCATTAAGGCCACATGGCCACACAGTGTCTCTTAGTTCTTGCAAGCTAAGCTGGAGTGAGTCTCTCTCATTAAGGCCACATGGCCACACTGTGTCTCTTAGTTCTTGCAAGCTAGGCTTGAGTCAGTCTCTCTCATTAAGGCCACATGGCCACACAGTGTCTCTTAGTTCTTGCAAGGTAAGCTGGAGTCAGTCTCTCTCATTAAGGTCACATGGGCACACTGTGTCTCTTAGTTCTTGCAAGCTAAGCTGGAGTCAGTCTCTCTCATTAAGGCCACATGGCCACACTGTCTCTTAGTTCTTGCAAGCTAAGCTGGAATCAGTCTCTCTCATTAAGGCCACATGGCCACAATGTGTCTCTTAGTTCTTGCAAGCTAAGCTGGAGTGAGTCTCTCTCATTAAGGCCACATGGCCACACAGTGTCTCTTAGTTCTTGCAAGCTAAGCTGGAGTGAGTCTCTCATTAAGGCCACATGGCCACACTGTGTCTCTTAGTTCTTGCAAGCTAAGCTTGAGTCAGTCTCTCTCATTAAGGCCACATGGCCACACAGTGTCTCTTAGTTCTTGCAAGGTAAGCTGGAGTCAGTCTCTCTCATTAAGGTCACATGGGCACACTGTGTCTCTTAGTTCTTGCAAGCTAAGCTGGAGTCAGTCTCTCTCATTAAGGCCACATGGCCACACTGTGTCTCTTAGTTCTTGCAATTTAAGCTGGAATCAGTCTCTCTCATTAAGGCCACATGGCCACACTGTGTCTCTTAGTTCTTGCAAGCTAAGATGGAGTGAGTCTCTCTCATTAAGGCCACATGGCCACACAGTGTCTCTTAGTTCTTGCAAGCTAAGCTGGAGTGAGTCTCTCTCATTAAGGCCACATGGCCACACTATGTCTCTTAGTTATTGCAAGCTAAGCTTGAGTCAGTCTCTCTCATTAAGGCCACATGGCCACACAGTGTCTCTTAGTTCTTGCAAGGTAAGCTGGAGTCAGTCTCTCTCATTAAGGTCACATGGGCACACTGTGTCTCTTAGTTCTTGCAAGCTAAGCTGGAGTCAGTCTCTCTCATTAAGGCCACATGGCCACACTGTGTCTCTTAGTTCTTGCAAGCTAAGCTTGAGTCAGTCTCTCTCATTAAGGCCACATGGCCACACAGTGTCTCTTAGTTCTTGCAAGCTAAGCTGGAATCAGTCTCTCTCATTAAGGTCACATGGTCACACTGTGTCTCTTAGTTCTTGCAAGCTAAGCTGGAGTGAGTCTCTCTCATTAAGGCCACATGGCCACACTGTGTCTCTTAGTTCTTGCAAGCTAGGCTTGAGTCAGTCTCTCTCATTAAGGCCACATGGCCACACAGTGTCTCTTAGTTCTTGCAAGGTAAGCTGGAGTCAGTCTCTCTCATTAAGGTCACATGGGCACACTGTGTCTCTTAGTTCTTGCAAGCTAAGCTGGAGTCAGTCTCTCTCATTAAGGCCACATGGCCACACTGTCTCTTAGTTCTTGCAAGCTAAGCTGGAATCAGTCTCTCTCATTAAGGCCACATGGCCACACTGTGTCTCTTAGTTCTTGCAAGCTAAGCTGGAGTGAGTCTCTCTCATTAAGGCCACATGGCCACACAGTGTCTCTTAGTTCTTGCAAGCTAAGCTGGAGTGAGTCTCTCATTAAGGCCACATGGCCACACTGTGTCTCTTAGTTCTTGCAAGCTAAGCTTGAGTCAGTCTCTCTCATTAAGGCCACATGGCCACACAGTGTCTCTTAGTTCTTGCAAGGTAAGCTGGAGTCAGTCTCTCTCATTAAGGTCACATGGGCACACTGTGTCTCTTAGTTCTTGCAAGCTAAGCTGGAGTCAGTCTCTCTCATTAAGGCCACATGGCCACACTGTGTCTCTTAGTTCTTGCAAGTTAAGCTGGAATCAGTCTCTCTCATTAAGGCCACATGGCCACACTGTGTCTCTTAGTTCTTGCAAGCTAAGATGGAGTGAGTCTCTCTCATTAAGGCCACATGGCCACACAGTGTTTCTTAGTTCTTGCAAGCTAAGCTGGAGTGAGTCTCTCTCATTAAGGCCACATGGCCACACTGTGTCTCTTAGTTATTGCAAGCTAAGCTTGAGTCAGTCTCTCTCATTAAGGCCACATGGCCACACAGTGTCTCTTAGTTCTTGCAAGGTAAGCTGGAGTCAGTCTCTCTCATTAAGGTCACATGGGCACACTGTGTCTCTTAGTTCTTGCAAGCTAAGCTGGAGTCAGTCTCTCTCATTAAGGCCACATGGCCACACTGTCTCTTAGTTCTTGCAAGCTAAGCTGGAATCAGTCTCTCTCATTAAGGCCACATGGCCACACTGTCTCTTAGTTCTTGCAAGCTAAGCTGGAGTGAGTCTCTCTCATTAAGGCCACATGGCCACACAGTGTCTCTTAGTTCTTGCAAGCTAAGCTGGAGTGAGTCTCTCTCATTAAGGCCACATGGCCACACTGTGTCTCTTAGTTCTTGCAAGCTAAGCTTGAGTCAGTCTCTCTCATTAAGGCCACATGGCCACACAGTGTCTCTTTAGTTCTTGCAAGGTAAGCTGGAGTCAGTCTCTCTCATTAAGGTCACATGGGCACACTGTGTCTCTTAGTTCTTGCAAGCTAAGCTGGAGTCAGTCTCTCTCATTAAGGCCACATGGCCACACTGTGTCTCTTAGTTCTTGCAAGTTAAGCTGGAATCAGTCTCTCTCATTATGGCCACATGGCCACACTGTGTCTCTTAGTTCTTGCAAGCTAAGCTTGAGTCAGTCTCTCTCATTAAGGCCACATGGCCACACAGTGTCTCTTAGTTCTTGCAAGCTAAGCTGGAGTCAGTCTCTCTCATTAAGGTCACATGGTCACACTGTGTCTCTTAGTTCTTGCAAGCTAAGCTGGAGTCAGTCTCTCTCATTAAGGCCACATGGCCACACTGTGTCTCTTAGTTCTTGCAAGCTAAGCTGGAATCAGTCTCTCTCATTAAGGCCACATGGCCACACAGTGTCTCTTAGTTCTTGCAAGCTAAGCTGGAGTGAGTCTCTCTCATTAAGGCCACATGGCCACACAGTGTCTCTTAGTTCTTGCAAGGTAAGCTGGAGTCAGTCTCTCTCATTAAGGGCACATGGGCACACTGTGTCTCTTAGTTCTTGCAAGCTAAGCTGGAGTCAGTCTCTCTCATTAAGGCCACATGGCCACACTGTCTCTTAGTTCTTGCAAGCTAAGCTGGAATGAGTCTCTCTCATTAAGGCCACATGGCCACACTGTGTCTCTTAGTTCTTGCAAGCTAAGCTGGAGTGAGTCTCTCTCATTAAGGCCACATGGCCACGCAGTGTCTCTTAGTTCTTGCAAGCTAAGCTGGAGTGAGTCTCTCTCATTAAGGCCACATGGCCACACTGTGTCTCTTAGTTCTTGCAAGCTAAGCTTGAGTCAGTCTCTCTCATTAAGGCCACATGGTCACACAGTGTCTCTTAGTTCTTGCAAGGTAAGCTGGAGTCAGTCTCTCTCATTAAGGTCACATGGGCACACTGTGTCTCTTAGTTCTTGCAAGCTAAGCTGGAGTCAGTCTCTCTCATTAAGGCCACATGGCCACACTGTGTCTCTTAGTTCTTGCAAGTTAAGCTGGAATCAGTCTCTCTCATTAAGGCCACATGGCCACACTGTGTCTCTTAGTTCTTGCAAGCTAAGCTGGAGTCAGTCTCTCTCATTAAGGCCACATGGCCACACTGTGTCTCTTAGTTCTTGCAAGCTAAGCTGGAGTCAGTCTCTCTCATTAAGGCTACATGGCCACACTGTCTCTTAGTTCTTGCAAGCTAAGCTGGAGTGAGTCTCTCATTAAGGCCACATGGCCACACTGTGTCTCTTAGTTCTTGCAAGCTAAGCTGGAGTGAGTCTCTCTCATTAAGGCCACATGGCCACACAGTGTCTCTTAGTTCTTGCAATCTAACTTGGAGTCAGTCTCTCTCATTAAGGTCACATGGCCACACTGAGTCTCTTAGTTCTTGCAAGCTAAGCTGGAGTGAGTCTCTCTCATTAAGGCCACATGGCCACACTGTGTCTCTTAGTTCTTGCAAGCTAAGCTTGAGTCAGTCTCTCTCATTAAGGCCACATGGCCACACAGTATCTCTTAGTTCTTGCAAGCTAAGCTTGAGTCAGTCTCTCTCATTAAGGCCACATGGCCACACAGTGTCTCTTAGTTCTTGCAAGCTAAGATGGAGTCAGTCTCTCTCATTAAGGTCACATGGTCACACTGTGTCTCTTAGTTCTTGCAAGCTAAGCTGGAGTCAGTCTCTCTCATTAAGGCCACATGGCCACACTGTGTCTCTTAGTTCTTGCAAGCTAAGCTGGAATCAGTCTCTCTCATTAAGGCCACATGGCCACACAGTGTCTCTTAGTTCTTGCAAGCTAAGCTGGAGTGAGTCTCTCTCATTAAGGCCACATGGCCACACAGTGTCTCTTAGTTCTTGCAAGGTAAGCTGGAGTCAGTCTCTCTCATTAAGGTCACATGGGCACACTGTGTCTCTTAGTTCTTGCAAGCTAAGCTGGAGTCAGTCTCTCTCATTAAGGCCACATGGCCACACTGTCTCTTAGTTCTTGCAAGCTAAGCTGGAATGAGTCTCTCTCATTAAGGCCACATGGCCACACTGTGTCTCTTAGTTCTTGCAAGCTAAGCTGGAGTGAGTCTCTCTCATTAAGGCCACATGGCCACGCAGTGTCTCTTAGTTCTTGCAAGCTAAGCTGGAGTGAGTCTCTCTCATTAAGGCCACATGGCCACACTGTGTCTCTTAGTTCTTGCAAGCTAAGCTTGAGTCAGTCTCTCTCATTAAGGCCACATGGTCACACAGTGTCTCTTAGTTCTTGCAAGGTAAGCTGGAGTCAGTCTCTCTCATTAAGGTCACATGGGCACACTGTGTCTCTTAGTTCTTGCAAGCTAAGCTGGAGTCAGTCTCTCTCATTAAGGCCACATGGCCACACTGTGTCTCTTAGTTCTTGCAAGTTAAGCTGGAATCAGTCTCTCTCATTAAGGCCACATGGCCACACTGTGTCTCTTAGTTCTTGCAAGCTAAGCTGGAGTCAGTCTCTCTCATTAAGGCCACATGGCCACACTGTGTCTCTTAGTTCTTGCAAGCTAAGCTGGAGTCAGTCTCTCTCATTAAGGCTACATGGCCACACTGTCTCTTAGTTCTTGCAAGCTAAGCTGGAGTGAGTCTCTCATTAAGGCCACATGGCCACACTGTGTCTCTTAGTTCTTGCAAGCTAAGCTGGAGTGAGTCTCTCTCATTAAGGCCACATGGCCACACAGTGTCTCTTAGTTCTTGCAAGCTAACTTGGAGTCAGTCTCTCTCATTAAGGCCACATGGCCACACTGAGTCTCTTAGTTCTTGCAAGCTAAGCTGGAGTGAGTCTCTCTCATTAAGGCCACATGGCCACACTGTGTCTCTTAGTTCTTGCAAGCTAAGCTTGAGTCAGTCTCTCTCATTAAGGCCACATGGCCACACAGTATCTCTTAGTTCTTGCAAGCTAAGCTGGAGTCAGTTTCTCTCATTAAGGTCACATGGTCACACTGTGTCTCTTAGTTCTTGCAAGCTAAGCTGGAGTCAGTCTCTCTCATCAAGGCCACATGGCCACACTGTGTCTCTTAGTTCTTGCAAGCTAAGCTGGAATCAGTCTCTCTCATTAAGGCCACATGGCCACACTGTGTCTCTTAGTTCTTGCAAGCTAAGCTGGAGTCAGTCTCTCTCATTAAGGCCACATGGCCACACTGTGTCTCTTAGTTCTTGCAAGCTAAGCTGGAGTCAGTCTCTCTCATTAAGGCTACATGGCCACACTGTCTCTTAGTTCTTGCAAGCTAAGCTGGAGTGAGTCTCTCATTAAGGCCACATGGCCACACTGTGTCTCTTAGTTCTTGCAAGCTAAGCTGGAGTGAGTCTCTCTCATTAAGGCCACATGGCCACACAGTGTCTCTTAGTTCTTGCAAGCTAAGCTGGAGTCAGTCTCTCTCATTAAGGCCACATGGCCACACTGTGTCTCTTAGTTCTTGCAAGCTAAGCTTGAGTCAGTCTCTCTCATTAAGGCCACATGGCCACACAGTGTCTCTTAGTTCTTGCAAGGTAAGCTGGAGTCAGTCTCTCTCATTAAGGCCACATGGCCACACTGTGTCTCTTAGTTCTTGCAAGCTAAGCTTGAGTCAGTCTCTCTCATTAAGGCCACATGGCCACACAGTGTCTCTTAGTTCTTGCAAGCTAAGCTGGAATCAGTCTCTCTCATTAAGGTCACATGGTCACACTGTGTCTCTTAGTTCTTGCAAGCTAAGCTGGAGTCAGTCTCATTAAGGCCACTTGGCCACACTGTGTCTCTTAGTTCTTGCAAGCTAAGCTGGAATCAGTCTCTCTCATTAAGGCCACATGGCCACACTGTCTCTTAGTTCTTGCAAGCTAAGCTGGAATCAGTCTCTCTCATTAAGGCCACATGGCCACACTGTGTCTCTTAGTTCTTGCAAGCTAAGCTGGAGTCAGTCTCTCTCATCAAGGCCACATGGCCACACTGTGTCTCTTAGTTCTTGCAAGCTAAGCTGGAGTCAGTCTCTCTCATTAAGGCTACATGGCCACACTGTCTCTTAGTTCTTGCAAGCTAAGCTGGAGTGAGTCTCTCATTAAGGCCACATGGCCACACTGTGTCTCTTAGTTCTTGCAAGCTAAGCTGGAGTGAGTCTCTCTCATTAAGGCCACATGGCCACACAGTGTCTCTTAGTTCTTGCAAGCTAAGCTGGAGTGAGTCTCTCTCATTAAGGCCACATGGCCACACTGTGTCTCTTAGTTCTTGCAAGCTAAGCTTGAGTCAGTCTCTCTCATTAAGGCCACATGGCCACACAGTGTCTCTTAGTTCTTGCAAGGTAAGCTGGAGTCAGTCTCTCTCATTAAGGCCACATGGCCACACTGTGTCTCTTAGTTCTTGCAAGCTAAGCTGGAGTCAGTCTCTCTCATCAAGGCCACATGGCCACACTGTGTCTCTTAGTTCTTGCAAGCTAAGCTGGAATCAGTCTCTCTCATTAAGGCCACATGGCCACACTGTGTCTCTTAGTTCTTGCAAGCTAAGCTGGAGTCAGTCTCTCTCATTAAGGCCACATGGCCACACTGTGTCTCTTAGTTCTTGCAAGCTAAGCTGGAGTCAGTCTCTCTCATTAAGGCTACATGGCCACACTGTCTCTTAGTTCTTGCAAGCTAAGCTGGAGTGAGTCTCTCATTAAGGCCACATGGCCACACTGTGTCTCTTAGTTCTTGCAAGCTAAGCTGGAGTGAGTCTCTCTCATTAAGGCCACATGGCCACACAGTGTCTCTTAGTTCTTGCAAGCTAAGCTGGAGTGAGTCTCTCTCATTAAGGCCACATGGCCACACTGTGTCTCTTAGTTCTTGCAAGCTAAGCTTGAGTCAGTCTCTCTCATTAAGGCCACATGGCCACACAGTGTCTCTTAGTTCTTGCAAGGTAAGCTGGAGTCAGTCTCTCTCATTAAGGCCACATGGCCACACTGTGTCTCTTAGTTCTTGCAAGCTAAGCTTGAGTCAGTCTCTCTCATTAAGGCCACATGGCCACACAGTGTCTCTTAGTTCTTGCAAGCTAAGCTGGAATCAGTCTCTCTCATTAAGGTCACATGGTCACACTGTGTCTCTTAGTTCTTGCAAGCTAAGCTGGAGTCAGTCTCATTAAGGCCACTTGGCCACACTGTGTCTCTTAGTTCTTGCAAGCTAAGCTGGAATCAGTCTCTCTCATTAAGGCCACATGGCCACACTGTCTCTTAGTTCTTGCAAGCTAAGCTGGAATCAGTCTCTCTCATTAAGGCCACATGGCCACACTGTGTCTCTTAGTTCTTGCAAGCTAAGCTGGAGTCAGTCTCTCTCATCAAGGCCACATGGCCACACTGTGTCTCTTAGTTCTTGCAAGCTAAGCTGGAGTCAGTCTCTCTCATTAAGGCTACATGGCCACACTGTCTCTTAGTTCTTGCAAGCTAAGCTGGAGTGAGTCTCTCATTAAGGCCACATGGCCACACTGTGTCTCTTAGTTCTTGCAAGCTAAGCTGGAGTGAGTCTCTCTCATTAAGGCCACATGGCCACACAGTGTCTCTTAGTTCTTGCAAGCTAAGCTGGAGTGAGTCTCTCTCATTAAGGCCACATGGCCACACTGTGTCTCTTAGTTCTTGCAAGCTAAGCTTGAGTCAGTCTCTCTCATTAAGGCCACATGGCCACACAGTGTCTCTTAGTTCTTGCAAGGTAAGCTGGAGTCAGTCTCTCTCATTAAGGCCACATGGCCACACTGTGTCTCTTAGTTCTTGCAAGCTAAGCTTGAGTCAGTCTCTCTCATTAAGGCCACATGGCCACACAGTGTCTCTTAGTTCTTGCAAGCTAAGCTGGAATCAGTCTCTCTCATTAAGGTCACATGGTCACACTGTGTCTCTTAGTTCTTGCAAGCTAAGCTGGAGTCAGTCTCATTAAGGCCACTTGGCCACACTGTGTCTCTTAGTTCTTGCAAGCTAAGCTGGAATCAGTCTCTCTCATTAAGGCCACATGGCCACACTGTCTCTTAGTTCTTGCAAGCTAAGCTGGAATCAGTCTCTCTCATTACGGCCACATGGCCACACTGTGTCTCTTAGTTCTTGCAAGCTAAGCTGGAGTGAGTCTCTCTCATTAAGGCCACATGGCCACACAGTGTCTCTTAGTTCTTGCAAGCTAAGCTGGAGTGAGTCTCTCTCATTAAGGCCACATGGCCACACTGTGTCTCTTAGTTCTTGCAAGCTAAGCTTGAGTCAGTCTCTCTCATTAAGGCCACATGGCCACACAGTGTCTCTTAGTTCTTGGAAGGTAAGCTGGAGTCAGTCTCTCTCATTAAGGTCACATGGGCACACTGTGTCTCTTAGTTCTTGCAAGCTAAGCTGGAGTCAGTCTCTCTCATTAAGGCCACATGGCCACACTGTGTCTCTTAGTTCTTGCAAGCTAAGCTTGAGTCAGTCTCTCTCATTAAGGCCACATGGCCACGCAGTGTCTCTTAGTTCTTGCAAGCTAAGCTGGAATCAGTCTCTCTCATTAAGGTCACATGGTCACACAGTGTCTCTTAGTTCTTGCAAGCTAAGCTGGAGTCAGTCTCATTAAGGCTACATGGCCAGACTGTGTCTCTTAGTTCTTGCAAGCTAAGCTGGAATCAGTCTCTCTCATTAAGGCCACATGGCCACACTGTGTCTCTTAGTTCTTGCAAGCTAAGCTGGAGTCAGTCTCTCTCATTAAGGCCACATGGCCACACTGTGTCTCTTAGTTCTTGCAAGCTAAGCTGGAGTCAGTCTCTCTCATTAAGGCCACATGGCCACACTGTCTCTTAGTTCTTGCAAGCTAAGCTGGAGTGAGTCTCTCTCATTAAGGCCACATGGCCACACAGTGTCTCTTAGTTCTTGCAAGCTAAGCTGGAGTGAGTCTCTCTCATTAAGGCCACATGGCCACACTGTGTCTCTTAGTTCTTGCAAGCTAAGCTTGAGTCAGTCTCTCTCATTAAGGCCACATGGCCACACAGTGTCTCTTAGTTCTTGCAAGGTAAGCTGGAGTCAGTCTCTCTCATTAAGGTCACATGGGCACACTGTGTCTCTTAGTTCTTGCAAGCTAAGCTGGAGTCAGTCTCTCTCATTAAGGCCACATGGCCACACTGTCTCTTAGTTCTTGCAAGCTAAGCTGGAGTGAGTCTCTCTCATTAAGGCCACATGGCCACACAGTGTCTCTTAGTTCTTGCAAGCTAAGCTGGAGTGAGTCTCTCTCATTAAGGCCACATGGCCACACTGTGTCTCTTAGTTCTTGCAAGCTAAGCTTGAGTCAGTCTCTCTCATTAAGGCCACATGGCCACACAGTGTCTCTTTAGTTCATGCAAGGTAAGCTGGAGTCAGTCTCTCTCATTAAGGTCACATGGGCACACTGTGTCTCTTAGTTCTTGCAAGCTAAGCTGGAGTCAGTCTCTCTCATTAAGGCCACATGGCCACACTGTGTCTCTTAGTTCTTGCAAGTTAAGCTGGAATCAGTCTCTCTCATTAAGGCCACATGGCCACACTGTGTCTCTTAGTTCTTGCAAGCTAAGCTTGAGTCAGTCTCTCTCATTAAGGCCACATGGCCACACAGTGTCTCTTAGTTCTTGCAAGCTAAGCTGGAGTCAGTCTCTCTCATTAAGGTCACATGGTCACACTGTGTCTCTTAGTTCTTGCAAGCTAAGCTGGAGTCAGTCTCTCTCATTAAGGCCACATGGCCACACTGTGTCTCTTAGTTCTTGCAAGCTAAGCTGGAATCAGTCTCTCTCATTAAGGCCACATGGCCACACAGTGTCTCTTAGTTCTTGCAAGCTAAGCTGGAGTGGGTCTCTCTCATTAAGGCCACATGGCCACACTGTGTCTCTTAGTTCTTGCAAGCTAAGCTTGAGTCAGTCTCTCTCATTAAGGCCACATGGCCACACAGTGTCTCTTAGTTCTTGCAAGGTAAGCTGGAGTCAGTCTCTCTCTTTAAGGTCACAATGGGCACACTGTGTCTCTTAGTTCTTGCAAGCTAAGCTGGAGTCAGTCTCTCTCATTAAGGCCACATGGCCACACTGTCTTTTAGTTCTTGCAAGCTAAGCTGGAATGAGTCTCTCTCATTAAGGCCACATGGCCACACTGTGTCTCTTAGTTCTTGCAAGCTAAGCTGGAGTGAGTCTCTCTCATTAAGGCCACATGGCCACACAGTGTCTCTTAGTTCTTGCAAGCTAAGCTGGAGTGAGTCTCTCTCATTAAGGCCACATTGCCACACTGTGTCTCTTAGTTCTTGCAAGCTAAGCTTGAGTCAGTCTCTCTCATTAAGGCCACATGGCCACACAGTGTCTCTTAGTTCTTGCAAGGTAAGCTGGAGTCAGTCTCTCTCATTAAGGTCACATGGGCACACTGTGTCTCTTAGTTCTTGCAAGCTAAGCTGGAGTCAGTCTCTCTCATTAAGGCCACATGGCCACACTGTGTCTCTTAGTTCTTGCAAGTTAAGCTGGAATCAGTCTATCTCATTAAGGCCACATGGCCACACTGTGTCTCTTAGTTCTTGCAAGCTAAGCTGGAGTCAGTCTCTCTCATTAAGGCCACATGGCCACACTGTGTCTCTTAGTTCTTGCAAGCTAAGCTGGAGTCAGTCTCTCTCATTAAGGCTACATGGCCACACTGTCTCTTAGTTCTTGCAAGCTAAGCTGGAGTGAGTCTCTCATTAAGGCCACATGGCCACACTGTGTCTCTTAGTTCTTGCAAGCTAAGCTGGAGTGAGTCTCTCTCATTAAGGCCACATGGCCACACAGTGTCTCTTAGTTCTTGCAAGCTAAGCTGGAGTGAGTCTCTCTCATTAAGGCCACATGGCCACACTGTGTCTCTTAGTTCTTGCAAGCTAAGCTTGAGTCAGTCTCTCTCATTAAGGCCACATGGCCACACAGTGTCTCTTAGTTCTTGCAAGCTAAGCTTGAGTCAGTCTCTCTCATTAAGGCCACATGGCCACACTGTGTCTCTTAGTTCTTGCAAGCTAAGCTTGAGTCAGTCTCTCTCATTAAGGCCACATGGCCACACAGTGTCTCTTAGTTCTTGCAAGGTAAGCTGGAGTCAGTCTCTCTCTTTAAGGTCACAATGGGCACACTGTGTCTCTTAGTTCTTGCAAGCTAAGCTGGAGTCAGTCTCTCTCATTAAGGCCACATGGCCACACTGTCTTTTAGTTCTTGCAAGCTAAGCTGGAATGAGTCTCTCTCATTAAGGCCACATGGCCACACTGTGTCTCTTAGTTCTTGCAAGCTAAGCTGGAGTGAGTCTCTCTCATTAAGGCCACATGGCCACACAGTGTCTCTTAGTTCTAGCAAGCTAAGCTGGAGTGAGTCTCTCTCATTAAGGCCACATTGCCACACTGTGTCTCTTAGTTCTTGCAAGCTAAGCTTGAGTCAGTCTCTCTCATTAAGGCCACATGGCCACACAGTGTCTCTTAGTTCTTGCAAGGTAAGCTGGAGTCAGTCTCTCTCATTAAGGTCACATGGGCACACTGTGTCTCTTAGTTCTTGCAAGCTAAGCTGGAGTCAGTCTCTCTCATTAAGGCCACATGGCCACACTGTGTCTCTTAGTTCTTGCAAGTTAAGCTGGAATCAGTCTATCTCATTAAGGCCACATGGCCACACTGTGTCTCTTAGTTCTTGCAAGCTAAGCTGGAGTCAGTCTCTCTCATTAAGGCCACATGGCCACACTGTGTCTCTTAGTTCTTGCAAGCTAAGCTGGAGTCAGTCTCTCTCATTAAGGCTACATGGCCACACTGTCTCTTAGTTCTTGCAAGCTAAGCTGGAGTGAGTCTCTCATTAAGGCCACATGGCCACACTGTGTCTCTTAGTTCTTGCAAGCTAAGCTGGAGTGAGTCTCTCTCATTAAGGCCACATGGCCACACAGTGTCTCTTAGTTCTTGCAAGCTAAGCTGGAGTGAGTCTCTCTCATTAAGGCCACATGGCCACACTGTGTCTCTTAGTTCTTGCAAGCTAAGCTTGAGTCAGTCTCTCTCATTAAGGCCACATGGCCACACAGTGTCTCTTAGTTCTTGCAAGGTAAGCTGGAGTCAGTCTCTCTCATTAAGGTCACATGGGCACACTGTGTCTCTTAGTTCTTGCAAGCTAAGCTGGAGTCAGTCTCTCTCATTAAGGCCACATGGCCACACTGTGTCTCTTAGTTCTTGCAAGCTAAGCTTGAGTCAGTCTCTCTCATTAAGGCCACATGGCCACACAGTGTCTCTTAGTTCTTGCAAGCTAAGCTGGAATCAGTCTCTCTCATTAGGTCACATGGTCACACTGTGTCTCTTAGTTCTTGCAAGCTAAGCTGGAGTCAGTCTCATTAAGGCCACATGGCCACACTGTGTCTCTTAGTTCTTGCAAGCTAAGCTGGAATCAGTCTCTCTCATTAAGGCCACATGGCCACACAGTGTCTCTTAGTTCTTGCAAGCTAAGCTGGAGTGAGTCTCTCTCATTAAGGCCACATGGCCACACTGTGTCTCTTAGTTCTTGCAAGCTAAGCTTGAGTCAGTCTCTCTCATTAAGGCCACATGGCCACACAGTGTCTCTTAGTTCTTGCAAGGTAAGCTGGAGTCAGTCTCTCTCATTAAGGTCACATGGGCACACTGTGTCTCTTAGTTCTTGCAAGCTAAGCTGGAGTCAGTCTCTCTCATTAAGGCCACATGGCCACACTGTCTCTTAGTTCTTGCAAGCTAAGCTGGAATCAGTCTCTCTCATTAAGGCCACATGGCCACACTGTCTCTTAGTTCTTGCAAGCTAAGCTGGAGTGAGTCTCTCTCATTAAGGCCACATGGCCACACAGTGTCTCTTAGTTCTTGCAAGCTAAGCTGGAGTGAGTCTCTCTCATTAAGGCCACATGGCCACACTGTGTCTCTTAGTTCTTGCAAGCTAAGCTTGAGTCAGTCTCTCTCATTAAGGCCACATGGCCACACAGTGTCTCTTTAGTTCTTGCAAGGTAAGCTGGAGTCAGTCTCTCTCATTAAGGTCACATGGGCACACTGTGTCTCTTAGTTCTTGCAAGCTAAGCTGGAGTCAGTCTCTCTCATTAAGGCCACATGGCCACACTGTGTCTCTTAGTTCTTGCAAGTTAAGCTGGAATCAGTCTCTCTCATTATGGCCACATGGCCACACTGTGTCTCTTAGTTCTTGCAAGCTAAGCTTGAGTCAGTCTCTCTCATTAAGGCCACATGGCCACACATTGTCTCTTAGTTCTTGCAAGCTAAGCTGGAGTCAGTCTCTCTCATTAAGGTCACATGGTCACACTGTGTCTCTTTGTTCTTGCAAGCTAAGCTGGAGTCAGTCTCTCTCATTAAGGCCACATGGCCACACTGTGTCTCTTAGTTCTTGCAAGCTAAGCTGGAGTCAGTCTCTCTCATTAAGGCCACATGGCCACACAGTGTCTCTTAGTTCTTGCAAGCTAAGCTGGAGTCAGTCTCTCTCATTAAGGCCACATGGCCACACAGTGTCTCTTAGTTCTTGCAAGCTAAGCTGGAATGAGTCTCTCTCATTAAGGCCACATGGCCACACTGTGTCTCTTAGTTCTTGCAAGCTAAGCTGGAGTGAGTCTCTCTCATTAAGGCCACATGGCCACGCAGTGTCTCTTAGTTCTTGCAAGCTAAGCTGGAGTGAGTCTCTCTCATTAAGGCCACATGGCCACACTGTGTCTCTTAGTTCTTGCAAGCTAAGCTTGAGTCAGTCTCTCTCATTAAGGCCACATGGTCACACAGTGTCTCTTAGTTCTTGCAAGGTAAGCTGGAGTCAGTCTCTCTCATTAAGGTCACATGGGCACACTGTGTCTCTTAGTTCTTGCAAGCTAAGCTGGAGTCAGTCTCTCTCATTAAGGCCACATGGCCACACTGTGTCTCTTAGTTCTTGCAAGTTAAGCTGGAATCAGTCTCTCTCATTAAGGCCACATGGCCACACTGTGTCTCTTAGTTCTTGCAAGCTAAGCTGGAGTCAGTCTCTCTCATTAAGGCCACATGGCCACACTGTGTCTCTTAGTTCTTGCAAGCTAAGCTGGAGTCAGTCTCTCTCATTAAGGCTACATGGCCACACTGTCTCTTAGTTCTTGCAAGCTAAGCTGGAGTGAGTCTCTCATTAAGGCCACATGGCCACACTGTGTCTCTTAGTTCTTGCAAGCTAAGCTGGAGTGAGTCTCTCTCATTAAGGCCACATGGCCACACAGTGTCTCTTAGTTCTTGCAAGCTAACTTGGACTCAGTCTCTCTCATTAAGGCCACATGGCCACACTGAGTCTCTTAGTTCTTGCAAGCTAAGCTGGAGTGAGTCTCTCTCATTAAGGCCACATGGCCACACTGTGTCTCTTAGTTCTTGCAAGCTAAGCTTGAGTCAGTCTCTCTCATTAAGGCCACATGGCCACACAGTATCTCTTAGTTCTTGCAAGCTAAGCTGGAGTCAGTTTCTCTCATTAAGGTCACATGGTCACACTGTGTCTCTTAGTTCTTGCAAGCTAAGCTGGAGTCAGTCTCTCTCATCAAGGCCACATGGCCACACTGTGTCTCTTAGTTCTTGCAAGCTAAGCTGGAGTCAGTCTCTCTCATTAAGGCCACATGGCCACACTGTGTCTCTTAGTTCTTGCAAGCTAAGCTGGAGTCAGTCTCTCTCATTAAGGCCACATGGCCACACAGTGTCTCTTAGTTCTTGCAAGCTAAGCTGGAGTCAGTCTCTCTCATTAAGGCCACATGGCCACACAGTGTCTCTTAGTTCTTGCAAGCTAAGCTGGAATGAGTCTCTCTCATTAAGGCCACATGGCCACACTTTGTCTCTTAGTTCTTGCAAGCTAAGCTGGAGTGAGTCTCTCTCATTAAGGCCACATGGCCACGCAGTGTCTCTTAGTTCTTGCAAGCTAAGCTGGAGTGAGTCTCTCTCATTAAGGCCACATGGCCACACTGTGTCTCTTAGTTCTTGCAAGCTAAGCTTGAGTCAGTCTCTCTCATTAAGGCCACATGGTCACACAGTGTCTCTTAGTTCTTGCAAGGTAAGCTGGAGTCAGTCTCTCTCATTAAGGTCACATGGGCACACTGTGTCTCTTAGTTCTTGCAAGCTAAGCTGGAGTCAGTCTCTCTCATTAAGGCCACATGGCCACACTGTGTCTCTTAGTTCTTGCAAGTTAAGCTGGAATCAGTCTCTCTCATTAAGGCCACATGGCCACACTGTGTCTCTTAGTTCTTGCAAGCTAAGCTGGAGTCAGTCTCTCTCATTAAGGCCACATGGCCACACTGTGTCTCTTAGTTCTTGCAAGCTAAGCTGGAGTCAGTCTCTCTCATTAAGGCTACATGGCCACACTGTCTCTTAGTTCTTGCAAGCTAAGCTGGAGTGAGTCTCTCATTAAGGCCACATGGCCACACTGTGTCTCTTAGTTCTTGCAAGCTAAGCTGGAGTGAGTCTCTCTCATTAAGGCCACATGGCCACACAGTGTCTCTTAGTTCTTGCAAGCTAACTTGGACTCAGTCTCTCTCATTAAGGCCACATGGCCACACTGAGTCTCTTAGTTCTTGCAAGCTAAGCTGGAGTGAGTCTCTCTCATTAAGGCCACATGGCCACACTGTGTCTCTTAGTTCTTGCAAGCTAAGCTTGAGTCAGTCTCTCTCATTAAGGCCACATGGCCACACAGTATCTCTTAGTTCTTGCAAGCTAAGCTGGAGTCAGTTTCTCTCATTAAGGTCACATGGTCACACTGTGTCTCTTAGTTCTTGCAAGCTAAGCTGGGGTCAGTCTCTCTCATCAAGGCCACATGGCCACACTGTGTCTCTTAGTTCTTGCAAGCTAAGCTGGAATCAGTCTCTCTCATTAAGGCCACATGGCCACACTGTGTCTCTTAGTTCTTGCAAGCTAAGCTGGAGTGAATCTCTCTCATTAAGGCCACATGGCCACACAGTGTCTCTTAGTTCTTGCAAGCTAAGCTGGAGTGAGTCTCTCTCATTAAGGCCACATTGCCACACTGTGTCTCTTAGTTCTTGCAAGCTAAGCTTGAGTCAGTCTCTCTCATTAAGGCCACATGGCCACACAGTGTCTCTTAGTTCTTGCAAGGTAAGCTGGAGTCAGTCTCTCTCATTAAGGTCACATGGGCACACTGTGTCTCTTAGTTCTTGCAAGCTAAGCTGGAGTCAGTCTTTCTCATTAAGGCCACATGGCCACACTGTGTCTCTTAGTTCTTGCAAGCTAAGCTGGAGTCAGTCTCTCTCATTAAGGCCACATAGCCACACTGTGTCTCTTAGTTCTTGCAAGCTAAGCTGGAGTCAGTCTCTCTCATTAAGGCTACATGGCCACACTGTCTCTTAGTTCTTGCAAGCTAAGCTGGAGTGAGTCTCTCATTAAGGCCACATGGCCACACTGTGTCTCTTAGTTCTTGCAAGCTAAGCTGGAGTGAGTCTCTCTCATTAAGGCCACATGGCCACACAGTGTCTCTTAGTTCTTGCAAGCTAAGCTGGAGTGAGTCTCTCTCATTAAGGCCACATGGCCACACTGTGTCTCTTAGTTCTTGCAAGCTAAGCTTGAGTCAGTCTCTCTCATTAAGGCCACATGGCCACACAGTGTCTCTTAGTTCTTGCAAGGTAAGCTGGAGTCAGTCTCTCTCATTAAGGTCACATGGGCACACTGTGTCTCTTAGTTCTTGCAAGCTAAGCTGGAGTCAGTCTCTCTCATTAAGGCCACATGGCCACACTGTGTCTCTTAGTTCTTGCAAGCTAAGCTTGAGTCAGTCTCTCTCATTAAGGCCACATGGCCACACAGTGTCTCTTAGTTCTTGCAAGCTAAGCTGGAATCAGTCTCTCTCATTAAGGTCACATGGTCACACTGTGTCTCTTAGTTCTTGCAAGCTAAGCTGGGGTCAGTCTCATTAAGGCCACATGGCCACACTGTGTCTCTTAGTTCTTGCAAGCTAAGCTGGAATCAGTCTCTCTCATTAAGGCCACATGGCCACACTGTCTCTTAGTTCTTGCAAGCTAAGCTGGAATCAGTCTCTCTCATTAAGGCCACATGGCCACACTGTGTCTCTTAGTTCTTGCAAGCTAAGCTGGAGTGAGTCTCTCTCATTAAGGCCACATGGCCACACAGTGTCTCTTAGTTCTTGCAAGCTAAGCTGGAGTGAGTCTCTCTCATTAAGACCACATGGCCACACTGTGTCTCTTAGTTCTTGCAAGCTAAGCTTGAGTCAGTCTCTCTCATTAAGGCCACATGGCCACACAGTGTCTCTTAGTTCTTGCAAGGTAAGCTGGAGTCAGTCTCTCTCATTAAGGTCACATGGGCACACTGTGTCTCTTAGTTCTTGCAAGCTAAGCTGGAGTCAGTCTCTCTCATTAAGGCCACATGGCCACACTGTGTCTCTTAGTTCTTGCAAGCTAAGCTTGAGTCAGTCTCTCTCATTAAGGCCACATGGCCACCCAGTGTCTCTTAGTTCTTGCAAGCTAAGCTGGAATCAGTCTCTCTCATTAAGGTCACATGGTCACACTGTGTCTCTTAGTTCTTGCAAGCTAACCTGGAGTCAGTCTCATTAAGGCAACATGGCCACACTGTGTCTCTTAGTTCTTGCAAGCTAAGCTGGAATCAGTCTCTCTCATTAAGGCCACATGGCCACACTGTGTCTCTTAGTTCTTGCAAGCTAAGCTGGAGTCAGTCTCTCTCATTAAGGCCACATGGCCACACTGTGTCTCTTAGTTCTTGCAAGCTAAGCTGGAGTCAGTCTCTCTCATTAAGGCCACATGGCCACACTGTCTCTTAGTTCTTGCAAGCTAAGCTGGAGTGAGTCTCTCTCATTAAGGCCACATGGCCACACAGTGTCTCTTAGTTCTTGCAAGCTAAGCTGGAGTGAGTCTCTCTCATTAAGGCCACATGGCCACACTGTGTCTCTTAGTTCTTGCAAGCTAAGCTTGAGTCAGTCTCTCTCATTAAGGCCACATGGCCACACAGTGTCTCTTAGTTCTTGCAAGGTAAGCTGGAGTCAGTCTCTCTCATTAAGGTCACATGGGCACACTGTGTCTCTTAGTTCTTGCAAGCTAAGCTGGAGTCAGTCTCTCTCATTAAGGCCACATGGCCACACTGTCTCTTAGTTCTTGCAAGCTAAGCTGGAATCAGTCTCTCTCATTAAGGCCACATGGCCACACTGTCTCTTAGTTCTTGCAAGCTAAGCTGGAGTGAGTCTCTCTCATTAAGGCCACATGGCCACACAGTGTCTCTTAGTTCTTGCAAGCTAAGCTGGAGTGAGTCTCTCTCATTAAGGCCACATGGCCACACTGTGTCTCTTAGTTCTTGCAAGCTAAGCTTGAGTCAGTCTCTCTCATTAAGGCCACATGGCCACACAGTGTCTCTTTAGTTCTTGCAAGGTAAGCTGGAGTCAGTCTCTCTCATTAAGGTCACATGGGCACACTGTGTCTCTTAGTTCTTGCAAGCTAAGCTGGAGTCAGTCTCTCTCATTAAGGCCACATGGCCACACTGTGTCTCTTAGTTCTTGCAAGTTAAGCTGGAATCAGTCTCTCTCATTATGGCCACATGGCCACACTGTGTCTCTTAGTTCTTGCAAGCTAAGCTTGAGTCAGTCTCTCTCATTAAGGCCACATGGCCACACAGTGTCTCTTAGTTCTTGCAAGCTAAGCTGGAGTCAGTCTCTCTCATTAAGGTCACATGGTCACACTGTGTCTCTTAGTTCTTGCAAGCTAAGCTGGAGTCAGTCTCTCTCATTAAGGCCACATGGCCACACTGTGTCTCTTAGTTCTTGCAAGCTAAGCTGGAATCAGTCTCTCTCATTAAGGCCACATGGCCACACAGTGTCTCTTAGTTCTTGCAAGCTAAGCTGGAGTGAGTCTCTCTCATTAAGGCCACATGGCCACACAGTGTCTCTTAGTTCTTGCAAGGTAAGCTGGAGTCAGTCTCTCTCATTAAGGTCACATGGGCACACTGTGTCTCTTAGTTCTTGCAAGCTAAGCTGGAGTCAGTCTCTCTCATTAAGGCCACATGGCCACACTGTCTCTTAGTTCTTGCAAGCTAAGCTGGAATGAGTCTCTCTCATTAAGGCCACATGGCCACACTGTGTCTCTTAGTTCTTGCAAGCTAAGCTGGAGTGAGTCTCTCTCATTAAGGCCACATGGCCACGCAGTGTCTCTTAGTTCTTGCAAGCTAAGCTGGAGTGAGTCTCTCTCATTAAGGCCACATGGCCACACTGTGTCTCTTAGTTCTTGCAAGCTAAGCTTGAGTCAGTCTCTCTCATTAAGGCCACATGGTCACACAGTGTCTCTTAGTTCTTGCAAGGTAAGCTGGAGTCAGTCTCTCTCATTAAGGTCACATGGGCACACTGTGTCTCTTAGTTCTTGCAAGCTAAGCTGGAGTCAGTCTCTCTCATTAAGGCCACATGGCCACACTGTGTCTCTTAGTTCTTGCAAGTTAAGCTGGAATCAGTCTCTCTCATTAAGGCCACATGGCCACACTGTGTCTCTTAGTTCTTGCAAGCTAAGCTGGAGTCAGTCTCTCTCATTAAGGCCACATGGCCACACTGTGTCTCTTAGTTCTTGCAAGCTAAGCTGGAGTCAGTCTCTCTCATTAAGGCTACATGGCCACACTGTCTCTTAGTTCTTGCAAGCTAAGCTGGAGTGAGTCTCTCATTAAGGCCACATGGCCACACTGTGTCTCTTAGTTCTTGCAAGCTAAGCTGGAGTGAGTCTCTCTCATTAAGGCCACATGGCCACACAGTGTCTCTTAGTTCTTGCAAGCTAACTTGGAGTCAGTCTCTCTCATTAAGGCCACATGGCCACACTGAGTCTCTTAGTTCTTGCAAGCTAAGCTGGAGTGAGTCTCTCTCATTAAGGCCACATGGCCACACTGTGTCTCTTAGTTCTTGCAAGCTAAGCTTGAGTCAGTCTCTCTCATTAAGGCCACATGGCCACACAGTATCTCTTAGTTCTTGCAAGCTAAGCTGGAGTCAGTTTCTCTCATTAAGGTCACATGGTCACACTGTGTCTCTTAGTTCTTGCAAGCTAAGCTGGAGTCAGTCTCTCTCATCAAGGCCACATGGCCACACTGTGTCTCTTAGTTCTTGCAAGCTAAGCTGGAATCAGTCTCTCTCATTAAGGCCACATGGCCACACTGTGTCTCTTAGTTCTTGCAAGCTAAGCTGGAGTCAGTCTCTCTCATTAAGGCCACATGGCCACACTGTGTCTCTTAGTTCTTGCAAGCTAAGCTGGAGTCAGTCTCTCTCATTAAGGCTACATGGCCACACTGTCTCTTAGTTCTTGCAAGCTAAGCTGGAGTGAGTCTCTCATTAAGGCCACATGGCCACACTGTGTCTCTTAGTTCTTGCAAGCTAAGCTGGAGTGTGTCTCTCTCATTAAGGCCACATGGCCACACAGTGTCTCTTAGTTCTTGCAAGCTAAGCTGGAGTGAGTCTCTCTCATTAAGGCCACATGGCCACACTGTGTCTCTTAGTTCTTGCAAGCTAAGCTTGAGTCAGTCTCTCTCATTAAGGCCACATGGCCACACAGTGTCTCTTAGTTCTTGCAAGGTAAGCTGGAGTCAGTCTCTCTCATTAAGGCCACATGGCCACACTGTGTCTCTTAGTTCTTGCAAGCTAAGCTTGAGTCAGTCTCTCTCATTAAGGCCACATGGCCACACAGTGTCTCTTAGTTCTTGCAAGCTAAGCTGGAATCAGTCTCTCTCATTAAGGTCACATGGTCACACTGTGTCTCTTAGTTCTTGCAAGCTAAGCTGGAGTCAGTCTCATTAAGGCCACTTGGCCACACTGTGTCTCTTAGTTCTTGCAAGCTAAGCTGGAATCAGTCTCTCTCATTAAGGCCACATGGCCACACTGTCTCTTAGTTCTTGCAAGCTAAGCTGGAATCAGTCTCTCTCATTAAGGCCACATGGCCACACTGTGTCTCTTAGTTCTTGCAAGCTAAGCTGGAGTGAGTCTCTCTCATTAAGGCCACATGGCCACACAGTGTCTCTTAGTTCTTGCAAGCTAAGCTGGAGTGAGTCTCTCTCATTAAGGCCACATGGCCACACTGTGTCTCTTAGTTCTTGCAAGCTAAGCTTGAGTCAGTCTCTCTCATTAAGGCCACATGGCCACACAGTGTCTCTTAGTTCTTGCAAGGTAAGCTGGAGTCAGTCTCTCTCATTAAGGTCACATGGGCACACTGTGTCTCTTAGTTCTTGCAAGCTAAGCTGGAGTCAGTCTCTCTCATTAAGGCCACATGGCCACACTGTGTCTCTTAGTTCTTGCAAGCTAAGCTTGAGTCAGTCTCTCTCATTAAGGCCACATGGCCACACAGTGTCTCTTAGTTCTTGCAAGCTAAGCTGGAATCAGTCTCTCTCATTAAGGTCACATGGTCACACTGTGTCTCTTAGTTCTTGCAAGCTAAGCTGGAGTCAGTCTCATTAAGGCTACATGGCCACACTGTGTCTCTTAGTTCTTGCAAGCTAAGCTGGAATCAGTCTCTCTCATTAAGGCCACATGGCCACAATGTGTCTCTTAGTTCTTGCAAGCTAAGCTGGAGTCAGTCTCTCTCATTAAGGCCACATGGCCACACAGTGTCTCTTAGTTCTTGCAAGCTAAGCTGGAGTCAGTCTCTCTCATTAAGGCCACATGGCCACACTGTCTCTTAGTTCTTGCAAGCTAAGCTGGAGTGAGTCTCTCTCATTAAGGCCACATGGCCACACAGTGTCTCTTAGTTCTTGCAAGCTAAGCTGGAGTGACTCTCTCTCATTAAGGCCACATGGCCACACTGTGTCTCTTAGTTCTTGCAAGCTAAGCTTGAGTCAGTCTCTCTCATTAAGGCCGCATGGCCACACAGTGTCTCTTAGTTCTTGCAAGGTAAGCTGGAGTCAGTCTCTCTCATTAAGGTCACATGGGCACACTGTGTCTCTTAGTTCTTGCAAGCTAAGCTGGAGTGAGTCTCTCTCATTAAGGCCACATGGCCACACAGTGTCTCTTAGTTCTTGCAAGCTAAGCTGGAGTGAGTCTCTCTCATTAAGGCCACATGGCCACACTGTGTCTCTTAGTTCTTGCAAGCTAAGCTTGAGTCAGTCTCTCTCATTAAGGCCACATGGCCACACAGTGTCTCTTTAGTTCATGCAAGGTAAGCTGGAGTCAGTCTCTCTCATTAAGGTCACATGGGCACACTGTGTCTCTTAGTTCTTGCAAGCTAAGCTGGAGTCAGTCTCTCTCATTAAGGCCACATGGCCACACTGTGTCTCTTAGTTCTTGCAAGTTAAGCTGGAATCAGTCTCTCTCATTAAGGCCACATGGCCACACTGTGTCTCTTAGTTCTTGCAAGCTAAGCTTGAGTCAGTCTCTCTCATTAAGGCCACATGGCCACACAGTGTCTCTTAGTTCTTGCAAGCTAAGCTGGAGTCAGTCTCTCTCATTAAGGTCACATGGTCACACTGTGTCTCTTAGTTCTTGCAAGCTAAGCTGGAGTCAGTCTCTCTCATTAAGGCCACATGGCCACACTGTGTCTCTTAGTTCTTGCAAGCTGAGCTGGAATCAGTCTCTCTCATTAAGGCCACATGGCCACACAGTGTCTCTTAGTTCTTGCAAGCTAAGCTGGAGTGAGTCTCTCTCATTAAGGCCACATGGCCACACTGTGTCTCTTAGTTCTTGCAAGCTAAGCTTGAGTCAGTCTCTCTCATTAAGGCCACATGGCCACACAGTGTCTCTTAGTTCTTGCAAGGTAAGCTGGAGTCAGTCTCTCTCTTTAAGGTCACAATGGGCACACTGTGTCTCTTAGTTCTTGCAAGCTAAGCTGGAGTCAGTCTCTCTCATTAAGGCCACATGGCCACACTGTCTCTTAGTTCTTGCAAGCTAAGCTGGAATGAGTCTCTCTCATTAAGGCCACATGGCCACACTGTGTCTCTTAGTTCTTGCAAGCTAAGCTGGAGTGAGTCTCTCTCATTAAGGCCACATTGCCACACTGTGTCTCTTAGTTCTTGCAAGCTAAGCTGGAGTGAGTCTCTCTCATTAAGGCCACATTGCCACACTGTGTCTCTTAGTTCTTGCAAGCTAAGCTTGAGTCAGTCTCTCTCATTAAGGCCACATGGCCACACAGTGTCTCTTAGTTCTTGCAAGGTAAGCTGGAGTCAGTCTCTCTCATTAAGGTCACATGGGCACACTGTGTCTCTTAGTTCTTGCAAGCTAAGCTGGAGTCAGTCTCTCTCATTAAGGCCACATGGCCACACTGTGTCTCTTAGTTCTTGCAAGTTAAGCTGGAATCAGTCTATCTCATTAAGGCCACATGGCCACACTGTGTCTCTTAGTTCTTGCAAGCTAAGCTGGAGTCAGTCTCTCTCATTAAGGCCACATGGCCACACTGTGTCTCTTAGTTCTTGCAAGCTAAGCTGGAGTCAGTCTCTCTCATTAAGGCTACATGGCCACACTGTCTCTTAGTTCTTGCAAGCTAAGCTGGAGTGAGTCTCTCATTAAGGCCACATGGCCACACTGTGTCTCTTAGTTCTTGCAAGCTAAGCTGGAGTGAGTCTCTCTCATTAAGGCCACATGGCCACACAGTGTCTCTTAGTTCTTGCAAGCTAAGCTGGAGTGAGTCTCTCTCATTAAGGCCACATGGCCACACTGTGTCTCTTAGTTCTTGCAAGCTAAGCTTGAGTCAGTCTCTCTCATTAAGGCCACATGGCCACACAGTGTCTCTTAGTTCTTGCAAGGTAAGCTGGAGTCAGTCTCTCTCATTAAGGTCACATGGGCACACTGTGTCTCTTAGTTCTTGCAAGCTAAGCTGGAGTCAGTCTCTCTCATTAAGGCCACATGGCCACACTGTGTCTCTTAGTTCTTGCAAGCTAAGCTGGAATCAGTCTCTCTCATTAAGGTCACATGGTCACACTGTGTCTCTTAGTTCTTGCAAGCTAAGCTGGAGTCAGTCTCATTAAGGCCACATGGCCACACTGTGTCTCTTAGTTCTTGCAAGCTAAGCTGGAATCAGTCTCTCTCATTAAGGCCACATGGCCACACTGTCTCTTAGTTCTTGCAAGCTAAGCTGGAATCAGTCTCTCTCATTAAGGCCACATGGCCACACTGTGTCTCTTAGTTCTTGCAAGCTAAGCTGGAGTGAGTCTCTCTCATTAAGGCCACATGGCCACACAGTGTCTCTTAGTTCTTGCAAGCTAAGCTGGAGTGAGTCTCTCTCATTAAGGCCACATGGCCACACTGTGTCTCTTAGTTCTTGCAAGCTAAGCTTGAGTCAGTCTCTCTCATTAAGGCCACATGGCCACACAGTGTCTCTTAGTTCTTGCAAGGTAAGCTGGAGTCAGTCTCTCTCTTTAAGGTCACAATGGGCACACTGTGTCTCTTAGTTCTTGCAAGCTAAGCTGGAGTCAGTCTCTCTCATTAAGGCCACATGGCCACACTGTCTCTTAGTTCTTGCAAGCTAAGCTGGAATGAGCCTCTCTCATTAAGGCCACATGGCCACACAGTGTCTCTTAGTTCTTGCAAGCTAAGCTGGAGTGAGTCTCTCTCATTAAGGCCACATTGCCACACTGTGTCTCTTAGTTCTTGCAAGCTAAGCTTGAGTCAGTCTCTCTCATTAAGGCCACATGGCCACACAGTGTCTCTTAGTTCTTGCAAGGTAAGCTGGAGTCAGTCTCTCTCATTAAGGTCACATGGGCACACTGTGTCTCTTAGTTCTTGCAAGCTAAGCTGGAGTCAGTCTCTCTCATTAAGGCCACATGGCCACACTGTGTCTCTTAGTTCTTGCAAGTTAAGCTGGAATCAGTCTATCTCATTAAGGCCACATGGCCACACTGTGTCTCTTAGTTCTTGCAAGCTAAGCTGGAGTCAGTCTCTCTCATTAAGGCCACATGGCCACACTGTGTCTCTTAGTTCTTGCAAGCTAAGCTGGAGTCAGTCTCTCTCATTAAGGCTACATGGCCACACTGTCTCTTAGTTCTTGCAAGCTAAGCTGGAGTGAGTCTCTCATTAAGGCCACATGGCCACACTGTGTCTCTTAGTTCTTGCAAGCTAAGCTGGAGTGAGTCTCTCTCATTAAGGCCACATGGCCACACAGTGTCTCTTAGTTCTTGCAAGCTAAGCTGGAGTGAGTCTCTCTCATTAAGGCCACTGTGTCTCTTAGTTCTTGCAAGCTAAGCTTGAGTCAGTCTCTCTCATTAAGGCCACATGGCCACACAGTGTCTCTTAGTTCTTGCAAGGTAAGCTGGAGTCAGTCTCTCTCATTAAGGTCACATGGGCACACTGTGTCTCTTAGTTCTTGCAAGCTAAGCTGGAGTCAGTCTCTCTCATTAAGGCCACATGGCCACACTGTGTCTCTTAGTTCTTGCAAGCTAAGCTTGAGTCAGTCTCTCTCATTAAGGCCACATGGCCACACAGTGTCTCTTAGTTCTTGCAAGCTAAGCTGGAATCAGTCTCTCTCATTAAGGTCACATGGTCACACTGTGTCTCTTAGTTCTTGCAAGCTAAGCTGGAGTCAGTCTCATTAAGGCCACATGGCCACACTGTGTCTCTTAGTTCTTGCAAGCTAAGCTGGAATCAGTCTCTCTCATTAAGGCCACATGGCCACACTGTCTCTTAGTTCTTGCAAGCTAAGCTGGAATCAGTCTCTCTCATTAAGGCCACATGGCCACACTGTGTCTCTTAGTTCTTGCAAGCTAAGCTGGAGTGAGTCTCTCTCATTAAGGCCACATGGCCACACAGTGTCTCTTAGTTCTTGCAAGCTAAGCTGGAGTGAGTCTCTCTCATTAAGGCCACATGGCCACACTGTGTCTCTTAGTTCTTGCAAGCTAAGCTTGAGTCAGTCTCTCTCATTAAGGCCACATGGCCACACAGTGTCTCTTAGTTCTTGCAAGGTAAGCTGGAGTCAATCTCTCTCATTAAGGTCACATTGGCACACTGTGTCTCTTAGTTCTTGCAAGCTAAGCTGGAGTCAGTCTCTCTCATTAAGGCCACATGGCCACACTGTGTCTCTTAGTTCTTGCAAGCTAAGCTTGAGTCAGTCTCTCTCATTAAGGCCACATGGCCACACAGTGTCTCTTAGTTCTTGCAAGCTAAGCTGGAATCAGTCTCTCTCATTAAGGTCACATGGTCACACTGTGTCTCTTAGTTCTTGCAAGCTAAGCTGGAGTCAGTCTCATTAAGGCAACATGGCCACACTGTGTCTCTTAGTTCTTGCAAGCTAAGCTGGAATCAGTCTCTCTCATTAAGGCCACATGGCCACACTGTGTCTCTTAGTTCTTGCAAGCTAAGCTGGAGTCAGTCTCTCTCATTAAGGCCACATGGCCACACTGTGTCTCTTAGTTCTTGCAAGCTAAGCTGGAGTCAGTCTCTCTCATTAAGGCCACATGGCCACACTGTCTCTTAGTTCTTGCAAGCTAAGCTGGAGTGAGTCTCTCTCATTAAGGCCACATGGCCACACAGTGTCTCTTAGTTCTTGCAAGCTAAGCTGGAGTGAGTCTCTCTCATTAAGGCCACATGGCCACACTGTGTCTCTTAGTTCTTGCAAGCTAAGCTTGAGTCAGTCTCTCTCATTAAGGCCACATGGCCACACAGTGTCTCTTAGTTCTTGCAAGGTAAGCTGGAGTCAGTCTCTCTCATTAAGGTCACATGGGCACACTGTGTCTCTTAGTTCTTGCAAGCTAAGCTGGAGTCAGTCTCTCTCATTAAGGCCACATGGCCACACTGTCTCTTAGTTCTTGCAAGCTAAGCTGGAATCAGTCTCTCTCATTAAGGCCACATGGCCACACTGTCTCTTAGTTCTTGCAAGCTAAGCTGGAGTGAGTCTCTCTCATTAAGGCCACATGGCCACACAGTGTCTCTTAGTTCTTGCAAGCTAAGCTGGAGTGAGTCTCTCTCATTAAGGCCACATGGCCACACAGTGTCTCTTAGTTCTTGCAAGCTAAGCTGGAGTGAGTCTCTCTCATTAAGGCCACATGGCCACACTGTGTCTCTTAGTTCTTGCAAGCTAAGCTTGAGTCAGTCTCTCTCATTAAGGCCACATGGCCACACAGTGTCTCTTAGTTCTTGCAAGGTAAGCTGGAGTCAGTCTCTCTCATTAAGGTCACATGGGCACACTGTGTCTCTTAGTTCTTGCAAGCTAAGCTGGAGTCAGTCTCTCTCATTAAGGCCACATGGCCACACTGTGTCTCTTAGTTCTTGCAAGCTAAGCTTGAGTCAGTCTCTCTCATTAAGGCCACATGGCCACACAGTGTCTCTTAGTTCTTGCAAGCTAAGCTGGAATCAGTCTCTCTCATTAAGGTCACATGGTCACACTGTGTCTCTTAGTTCTTGCAAGCTAAGCTGGAGTCAGTCTCATTAATGCCACATGGCCACACTGTGTCTCTTAGTTCTTGCAAGCTGAGCTGGAATCAGTCTCTCTCATTAAGGCCACATGGCCACACTGTCTCTTAGTTCTTGCAAGCTAAGCTGGAATCAGTCTCTCTCATTAAGGCCACATGGCCACACTGTGTCTCTTAGTTCTTGCAAGCTAAGCTGGAGTGAGTCTCTCTCATTAAGGCCACATGGCCACACAGTGTCTCTTAGTTCTTGCAAGCTAAGCTGGAGTGAGTCTCTCTCATTAAGGCCACATGGCCACACTGTGTCTCTTAGTTCTTGCAAGCTAAGCTTGAGTCAGTCTCTCTCATTAAGGCCACATGGCCACACAGTGTCTCTTAGTTCTTGCAAGGTAAGCTGGAGTCAGTCTCTCTCATTAAGGTCACATTGGCACACTGTGTCTCTTAGTTCTTGCAAGCTAAGCTGGAGTCAGTCTCTCTCATTAAGGCCACATGGCCACACTGTGTCTCTTAGTTCTTGCAAGCTAAGCTTGAGTCAGTCTCTCTCATTAAGGCCACATGGCCACACAGTGTCTCTTAGTTCTTGCAAGCTAAGCTGGAATCAGTCTCTCTCATTAAGGTCACATGGTCACACTGTGTCTCTTAGTTCTTGCAAGCTAAGCTGGAGTCAGTCTCATTAAGGCAACATGGCCACACTGTGTCTCTTAGTTCTTGCAAGCTAAGCTGGAATCAGTCTCTCTCATTAAGGCCACATGGCCACACTGTGTCTCTTAGTTCTTGCAAGCTAAGCTGGAGTCAGTCTCTCTCATTAAGGCCACATGGCCACACTGTGTCTCTTAGTTCTTGCAAGCTAAGCTGGAGTCAGTCTCTCTCATTAAGGCCACATGGCCACACTGTCTCTTAGTTCTTGCAAGCTAAGCTGGAGTGAGTCTCTCTCATTAAGGCCACATGGCCACACAGTGTCTCTTAGTTCTTGCAAGCTAAGCTGGAGTGAGTCTCTCTCATTAAGGCCACATGGCCACACTGTGTCTCTTAGTTCTTGCAAGCTAAGCTTGAGTCAGTCTCTCTCATTAAGGCCACATGGCCACACAGTGTCTCTTAGTTCTTGCAAGGTAAGCTGGAGTCAGTCTCTCTCATTAAGGTCACATGGGCACACTGTGTCTCTTAGTTCTTGCAAGCTAAGCTGGAGTCAGTCTCTCTCATTAAGGCCACATGGCCACACTGTCTCTTAGTTCTTGCAAGCTAAGCTGGAATCAGTCTCTCTCATTAAGGCCACATGGCCACACTGTCTCTTAGTTCTTGCAAGCTAAGCTGGAGTGAGTCTCTCTCATTAAGGCCACATGGCCACACAGTGTCTCTTAGTTCTTGCAAGCTAAGCTGGAGTGAGTCTCTCTCATTAAGGCCACATGGCCACACAGTGTCTCTTAGTTCTTGCAAGCTAAGCTGGAGTGAGTCTCTCTCATTAAGGCCACATGGCCACACTGTGTCTCTTAGTTCTTGCAAGCTAAGCTTGAGTCAGTCTCTCTCATTAAGGCCACATGGCCACACAGTGTCTCTTAGTTCTTGCAAGGTAAGCTGGAGTCAGTCTCTCTCATTAAGGTCACATGGGCACACTGTGTCTCTTAGTTCTTGCAAGCTAAGCTGGAGTCAGTCTCTCTCATTAAGGCCACATGGCCACACTGTGTCTCTTAGTTCTTGCAAGCTAAGCTTGAGTCAGTCTCTCTCATTAAGGCCACATGGCCACACAGTGTCTCTTAGTTCTTGCAAGCTAAGCTGGAATCAGTCTCTCTCATTAAGGTCACATGGTCACACTGTGTCTCTTAGTTCTTGCAAGCTAAGCTGGAGTCAGTCTCATTAATGCCACATGGCCACACTGTGTCTCTTAGTTCTTGCAAGCTGAGCTGGAATCAGTCTCTCTCATTAAGGCCACATGGCCACACTGTCTCTTAGTTCTTGCAAGCTAAGCTGGAATCAGTCTCTCTCATTAAGGCCACATGGCCACACTGTGTCTCTTAGTTCTTGCAAGCTAAGCTGGAGTGAGTCTCTCTCATTAAGGCCACATGGCCACACAGTGTCTCTTAGTTCTTGCAAGCTAAGCTGGAGTGAGTCTCTCTCATTAAGGCCACATGGCCACACTGTGTCTCTTAGTTCTTGCAAGCTAAGCTTGAGTCAGTCTCTCTCATTAAGGCCACATGGCCACACAGTGTCTCTTAGTTCTTGCAAGGTAAGCTGGAGTCAGTCTCTCTCATTAAGGTCACATGGGCACACTGTGTCTCTTAGTTCTTGCAAGCTAAGCTGGAGTCAGTCTCTCTCATTAAGGCCACATGGCCACACTGTGTCTCTTAGTTCTTGCAAGCTAAGCTTGAGTCAGTCTCTCTCATTAAGGCCAAATGGCCACACAGTGTCTCTTAGTTCTTGCAAGCTAAGCTGGAATCAGTCTCTCTCATTAAGGTCACATGGTCACACTGTGTCTCTTAGTTCTTGCAAGCTAAGCTGGAGTCAGTCTCATTAAGGCAACATGGCCACACTGTGTCTCTTAGTTCTTGCAAGCTAAGCTGGAATCAGTCTCTCTCATTAAGGCCACATGGCCACACTGTGTCTCTTAGTTCTTGCAAGCTAAGCTGGAGTCAGTCTCTCTCATTAAGGCCACATGGCCACACTGTGTCTCTTAGTTCTTGCAAGCTAAGCTGGAGTCAGTCTCTCTCATTAAGGCCACATGGCCACACTGTCTCTTAGTTCTTGCAAGCTAAGCTGGAGTGAGTCTCTCTCATTAAGGCCACATGGCCACACAGTGTCTCTTAGTTCTTGCAAGCTAAGCTGGAGTGAGTCTCTCTCATTAAGGCCACATGGCCACACTGTGTCTCTTAGTTCTTGCAAGCTAAGCTTGAGTCAGTCTCTCTCATTAAGGCCACATGGCCACACAGTGTCTCTTAGTTCTTGCAAGGTAAGCTGGAGTCAGTCTCTCTCATTAAGGTCACATGGGCACACTGTGTCTCTTAGTTCTTGCAAGCTAAGCTGGAGTCAGTCTCTCTCATTAAGGCCACATGGCCACACTGTCTCTTAGTTCTTGCAAGCTAAGCTGGAATCAGTCTCTCTCATTAAGGCCACATGGCCACACTGTCTCTTAGTTCTTGCAAGCTAAGCTGGAGTGAGTCTCTCTCATTAAGGCCACATGGCCACACAGTGTCTCTTAGTTCTTGCAAGCTAAGCTGGAGTGAGTCTCTCTCATTAAGGCCACATGGCCACACTGTGTCTCTTAGTTCTTGCAAGCTAAGCTTGAGTCAGTCTCTCTCATTAAGGCCACATGGCCACACAGTGTCTCTTTAGTTCTTGCAAGGTAAGCTGGAGTCAGTCTCTCTCATTAAGGTCACATGGGCACACTGTGTCTCTTAGTTCTTGCAAGCTAAGCTGGAGTCAGTCTCTCTCATTAAGGCCACATGGCCACACTGTGTCTCTTAGTTCTTGCAAGTTAAGCTGGAATCAGTCTCTCTCATTATGGCCACATGGCCACACTGTGTCTCTTAGTTCTTGCAAGCTAAGCTTGAGTCAGTCTCTCTCATTAAGGCCACATGGCCACACAGTGTCTCTTAGTTCTTGCAAGCTAAGCTGGAGTCAGTCTCTCTCATTAAGGTCACATGGTCACACTGTGTCTCTTAGTTCTTGCAAGCTAAGCTGGAGTCAGTCTCTCTCATTAAGGCCACATGGCCACACTGTGTCTCTTAGTTCTTGCAAGCTAAGCTGGAATCAGTCTCTCTCATTAAGGCCACATGGCCACACAGTGTCTCTTAGTTCTTGCAAGCTAAGCTGGAGTGAGTCTCTCTCATTAAGGCCACATGGCCACACAGTGTCTCTTAGTTCTTGCAAGGTAAGCTGGAGTCAGTCTCTCTCATTAAGGTCACATGGGCACACTGTGTCTGTTAGTTCTTGCAAGCTAAGCTGGAGTCAGTCTCTCTCATTAAGGCCACATGGCCACACTGTCTCTTAGTTCTTGCAAGCTAAGCTGGAATGAGTCTCTCTCATTAAGGCCACATGGCCACACTGTGTCTCTTAGTTCTTGCAAGCTAAGCTGGAGTGAGTCTCTCTCATTAAGGCCACATGGCCATGCAGTGTCTCTTAGTTCTTGCAAGCTAAGCTGGAGTGAGTCTCTCTCATTAAGGCCACATGGCCACACTGTGTCTCTTAGTTCTTGCAAGCTAAGCTTGAGTCAGTCTCTCTCATTAAGGCCACATGGTCACACAGTGTCTCTTAGTTCTTGCAAGGTAAGCTGGAGTCAGTCTCTCTCATTAAGGTCACATGGGCACACTGTGTCTCTTAGTTCTTGCAAGCTAAGCTGGAGTCAGTCTCTCTCATTAAGGCCACATGGCCACACTGTGTCTCTTAGTTCTTGCAAGTTAAGCTGGAATCAGTCTCTCTCATTAAGGCCACATGGCCACACTGTGTCTCTTAGTTCTTGCAAGCTAAGCTGGAGTCAGTCTCTCTCATTAAGGCCACATGGCCACACTGTGTCTCTTAGTTCTTGCAAGCTAAGCTGGAGTCAGTCTCTCTCATTAAGGCTACATGGCCACACTGTCTCTTAGTTCTTGCAAGCTAAGCTGGAGTGAGTCTCTCATTAAGGCCACATGGCCACACTGTGTCTCTTAGTTCTTGCAAGCTAAGCTGGAGTGAGTCTCTCTCATTAAGGCCACATGGCCACACTGTCTCTTAGTTCTTGCAAGCTAAGCTGGAATCAGTCTCTCTCATTAAGGCCACATGGCCACACTGTCTCTTAGTTCTTGCAAGCTAAGCTGGAGTGAGTCTCTCTCATTAAGGCCACATGGCCACACAGTGTCTCTTAGTTCTTGCAAGCTAAGCTGGAGTGAGTCTCTCTCATTAAGGCCACATGGCCACACAGTGTCTCTTAGTTCTTGCAAGCTAAGCTGGAATCAGTCTCTCTCATTAAGGTCACATGGTCACACTGTGTCTCTTAGTTCTTGCAAGCTAAGCTGGAGTCAGTCTCATTAAGGCAACATGGCCACACTGTGTCTCTTAGTTCTTGCAAGCTAAGCTGGAATCAGTCTCTCTCATTAAGGCCACATGGCCACACTGTGTCTCTTAGTTCTTGCAAGCTAAGCTGGAGTCAGTCTCTCTCATTAAGGCCACATGGCCACACTGTGTCTCTTAGTTCTTGCAAGCTAAGCTGGAGTCAGTCTCTCTCATTAAGGCCACATGGCCACACTGTCTCTTAGTTCTTGCAAGCTAAGCTGGAGTGAGTCTCTCTCATTAAGGCCACATGGCCACACAGTGTCTCTTAGTTCTTGCAAGCTAAGCTGGAGTGAGTCTCTCTCATTAAGGCCACATGGCCACACTGTGTCTCTTAGTTCTTGCAAGCTAAGCTTGAGTCAGTCTCTCTCATTAAGGCCACATGGCCACACAGTGTCTCTTAGTTCTTGCAAGGTAAGCTGGAGTCAGTCTCTCTCATTAAGGTCACATGGGCACACTGTGTCTCTTAGTTCTTGCAAGCTAAGCTGGAGTCAGTCTCTCTCATTAAGGCCACATGGCCACACTGTCTCTTAGTTCTTGCAAGCTAAGCTGGAATCAGTCTCTCTCATTAAGGCCACATGGCCACACTGTCTCTTAGTTCTTGCAAGCTAAGCTGGAGTGAGTCTCTCTCATTAAGGCCACATGGCCACACAGTGTCTCTTAGTTCTTGCAAGCTAAGCTGGAGTGAGTCTCTCTCATTAAGGCCACATGGCCACACTGTGTCTCTTAGTTCTTGCAAGCTAAGCTTGAGTCAGTCTCTCTCATTAAGGCCACATGGCCACACAGTGTCTCTTTAGTTCTTGCAAGGTAAGCTGGAGTCAGTCTCTCTCATTAAGGTCACATGGGCACACTGTGTCTCTTAGTTCTTGCAAGCTAAGCTGGAGTCAGTCTCTCTCATTAAGGCCACATGGCCACACTGTGTCTCTTAGTTCTTGCAAGTTAAGCTGGAATCAGTCTCTCTCATTATGGCCACATGGCCACACTGTGTCTCTTAGTTCTTGCAAGCTAAGCTTGAGTCAGTCTCTCTCATTAAGGCCACATGGCCACACAGTGTCTCTTAGTTCTTGCAAGCTAAGCTGGAGTCAGTCTCTCTCATTAAGGTCACATGGTCACACTGTGTCTCTTAGTTCTTGCAAGCTAAGCTGGAGTCAGTCTCTCTCATTAAGGCCACATGGCCACACTGTGTCTCTTAGTTCTTGCAAGCTAAGCTGGAATCAGTCTCTCTCATTAAGGCCACATGGCCACACAGTGTCTCTTAGTTCTTGCAAGCTAAGCTGGAGTGAGTCTCTCTCATTAAGGCCACATGGCCACACAGTGTCTCTTAGTTCTTGCAAGGTAAGCTGGAGTCAGTCTCTCTCATTAAGGTCACATGGGCACACTGTGTCTCTTAGTTCTTGCAAGCTAAGCTGGAGTCAGTCTCTCTCATTAAGGCCACATGGCCACACTGTCTCTTAGTTCTTGCAAGCTAAGCTGGAATGAGTCTCTCTCATTAAGGCCACATGGCCACACTGTGTCTCTTAGTTCTTGCAAGCTAAGCTGGAGTGAGTCTCTCTCATTAAGGCCACATGGCCATGCAGTGTCTCTTAGTTCTTGCAAGCTAAGCTGGAGTGAGTCTCTCTCATTAAGGCCACATGGCCACACTGTGTCTCTTAGTTCTTGCAAGCTAAGCTTGAGTCAGTCTCTCTCATTAAGGCCACATGGTCACACAGTGTCTCTTAGTTCTTGCAAGGTAAGCTGGAGTCAGTCTCTCTCATTAAGGTCACATGGGCACACTGTGTCTCTTAGTTCTTGCAAGCTAAGCTGGAGTCAGTCTCTCTCATTAAGGCCACATGGCCACACTGTGTCTCTTAGTTCTTGCAAGTTAAGCTGGAATCAGTCTCTCTCATTAAGGCCACATGGCCACACTGTGTCTCTTAGTTCTTGCAAGCTAAGCTGGAGTCAGTCTCTCTCATTAAGGCCACATGGCCACACTGTGTCTCTTAGTTCTTGCAAGCTAAGCTGGAGTCAGTCTCTCTCATTAAGGCTACATGGCCACACTGTCTCTTAGTTCTTGCAAGCTAAGCTGGAGTGAGTCTCTCATTAAGGCCACATGGCCACACTGTGTCTCTTAGTTCTTGCAAGCTAAGCTGGAGTGAGTCTCTCTCATTAAGGCCACATGGCCACACTGTCTCTTAGTTCTTGCAAGCTAAGCTGGAATCAGTCTCTCTCATTAAGGCCACATGGCCACACTGTCTCTTAGTTCTTGCAAGCTAAGCTGGAGTGAGTCTCTCTCATTAAGGCCACATGGCCACACAGTGTCTCTTAGTTCTTGCAAGCTAAGCTGGAGTGAGTCTCTCTCATTAAGGCCACATGGCCACACAGTGTCTCTTAGTTCTTGCAAGCTAAGCTGGAGTGAGTCTCTCTCATTAAGGCCACATGGCCACACTGTGTCTCTTAGTTCTTGCAAGCTAAGCTTGAGTCAGTCTCTCTCATTAAGGCCACATTGCCACACAGTGTCTCTTAGTTCTTGCAAGGTAAGCTGGAGTCAGTCTCTCTCATTAAGGTCACATGGGCACACTGTGTCTCTTAGTTCTTGCAAGCTAAGCTGGAGTCAGTCTCTCTCATTAAGGCCACATGGCCACACTGTGTCTCTTAGTTCTTGCAAGCTAAGCTTGAGTCAGTCTCTCTCATTAAGGCCACATGGCCACACAGTGTCTCTTAGTTCTTGCAAGCTAAGCTGGAATCAGTCTCTCTCATTAAGGTCACATGGTCACACTGTGTCTCTTAGTTCTTGCAAGCTAAGCTGGAGTCAGTCTCATTAATGCCACATGGCCACACTGTGTCTCTTAGTTCTTGCAAGCTAAGCTGGAATCAGTCTCTCTCATTAAGGCCACATGGCCACACTGTCTCTTAGTTCTTGCAAGCTAAGCTGGAATCAGTCTCTCTCATTAAGGCCACATGGCCACACTGTGTCTCTTAGTTCTTGCAAGCTAAGCTGGAGTGAGTCTCTCTCATTAAGGCCACATGGCCACACAGTGTCTCTTAGTTCTTGCAAGCTAAGCTGGAGTGAGTCTCTCTCATTAAGGCCACATGGCCACACTGTGTCTCTTAGTTCTTGCAAGCTAAGCTTGAGTCAGTCTCTCTCATTAAGGCCACATGGCCACACAGTGTCTCTTAGTTCTTGCAAGGTAAGCTGGAGTCAGTCTCTCTCATTAAGGTCACATGGGCACACTGTGTCTCTTAGTTCTTGCAAGCTAAGCTGGAGTCAGTCTCTCTCATTAAGGCCACATGGCCACACTGTGTCTCTTAGTTCTTGCAAGCTAAGCTTGAGTCAGTCTCTCTCATTAAGGCCACATGGCCACACAGTGTCTCTTAGTTCTTGCAAGCTAAGCTGGAATCAGTCTCTCTCATTAAGGTCACATGGTCACACTGTGTCTCTTAGTTCTTGCAAGCTAAGCTGGAGTCAGTCTCATTAAGGCAACATGGCCACACTGTGTCTCTTAGTTCTTGCAAGCTAAGCTGGAATCAGTCTCTCTCATTAAGGCCACATGGCCACACTGTGTCTCTTAGTTCTTGCAAGCTAAGCTGGAGTCAGTCTCTCTCATTAAGGCCACATGGCCACACTGTGTCTCTTAGTTCTTGCAAGCTAAGCTGGAGTCAGTCTCTCTCATTAAGGCCACATGGCCACACTGTCTCTTAGTTCTTGCAAGCTAAGCTGGAGTGAGTCTCTCTCATTAAGGCCACATGGCCACACAGTGTCTCTTAGTTCTTGCAAGCTAAGCTGGAGTGAGTCTCTCTCATTAAGGCCACATGGCCACACTGTGTCTCTTAGTTCTTGCAAGCTAAGCTTGAGTCAGTCTCTCTCATTAAGGCCACATGGTCACACAGTGTCTCTTAGTTCTTGCAAGGTAAGCTGGAGTCAGTCTCTCTCATTAAGGTCACATGGGCACACTGTGTCTCTTAGTTCTTGCAAGCTAAGCTGGAGTCAGTCTCTCTCATTAAGGCCACATGGCCACACTGTGTCTCTTAGTTCTTGCAAGTTAAGCTGGAATCAGTCTCTCTCATTAAGGCCACATGGCCACACTGTGTCTCTTAGTTCTTGCAAGCTAAGCTGGAGTCAGTCTCTCTCATTAAGGCCACATGGCCACACTGTGTCTCTTAGTTCTTGCAAGCTAAGCTGGAGTCAGTCTCTCTCATTAAGGCTACATGGCCACACTGTCTCTTAGTTCTTGCAAGCTAAGCTGGAGTGAGTCTCTCATTAAGGCCACATGGCCACACTGTGTCTCTTAGTTCTTGCAAGCTAAGCTGGAGTGAGTCTCTCTCATTAAGGCCACATGGCCACACTGTCTCTTAGTTCTTGCAAGCTAAGCTGGAATCAGTCTCTCTCATTAAGGCCACATGGCCACACTGTCTCTTAGTTCTTGCAAGCTAAGCTGGAGTGAGTCTCTCTCATTAAGGCCACATGGCCACACAGTGTCTCTTAGTTCTTGCAAGCTAAGCTGGAGTGAGTCTCTCTCATTAAGGCCACATGGCCACACAGTGTCTCTTAGTTCTTGCAAGCTAAGCTGGAATCAGTCTCTCTCATTAAGGTCACATGGTCACACTGTGTCTCTTAGTTCTTGCAAGCTAAGCTGGAGTCAGTCTCATTAAGGCAACATGGCCACACTGTGTCTCTTAGTTCTTGCAAGCTAAGCTGGAATCAGTCTCTCTCATTAAGGCCACATGGCCACACTGTGTCTCTTAGTTCTTGCAAGCTAAGCTGGAGTCAGTCTCTCTCATTAAGGCCACATGGCCACACTGTGTCGCTTAGTTCTTGCAAGCTAAGCTGGAGTCAGTCTCTCTCATTAAGGCCACATGGCCACACTGTCTCTTAGTTCTTGCAAGCTAAGCTGGAGTGAGTCTCTCTCATTAAGGCCACATGGCCACACAGTGTCTCTTAGTTCTTGCAAGCTAAGCTGGAGTGAGTCTCTCTCATTAAGGCCACATGGCCACACTGTGTCTCTTAGTTCTTGCAAGCTAAGCTTGAGTCAGTCTCTCTCATTAAGGCCACATGGCCACACAGTGTCTCTTAGTTCTTGCAAGGTAAGCTGGAGTCAGTCTCTCTCATTAAGGTCACATGGGCACACTGTGTCTCTTAGTTCTTGCAAGCTAAGCTGGAGTCAGTCTCTCTCATTAAGGCCACATGGCCACACTGTCTCTTAGTTCTTGCAAGCTAAGCTGGAATCAGTCTCTCTCATTAAGGCCACATGGCCACACTGTCTCTTAGTTCTTGCAAGCTAAGCTGGAGTGAGTCTCTCTCATTAAGGCCACATGGCCACACAGTGTCTCTTAGTTCTTGCAAGCTAAGCTGGAGTGAGTCTCTCTCATTAAGGCCACATGGCCACACTGTGTCTCTTAGTTCTTGCAAGCTAAGCTTGAGTCAGTCTCTCTCATTAAGGCCACATGGCCACACAGTGTCTCTTTAGTTCTTGCAAGGTAAGCTGGAGTCAGTCTCTCTCATTAAGGTCACATGGGCACACTGTGTCTCTTAGTTCTTGCAAGCTAAGCTGGAGTCAGTCTCTCTCATTAAGGCCACATGGCCACACTGTGTCTCTTTGTTCTTGCAAGTTAAGCTGGAATCAGTCTCTCTCATTATGGCCACATGGCCACACTGTGTCTCTTAGTTCTTGCAAGCTAAGCTTGAGTCAGTCTCTCTCATTAAGGCCACATGGCCACACAGTGTCTCTTAGTTCTTGCAAGCTAAGCTGGAGTCAGTCTCTCTCATTAAGGTCACATGGTCACACTGTGTCTCTTAGTTCTTGCAAGCTAAGCTGGAGTCAGTCTCTCTCATTAAGGCCACATGGCCACACTGTGTCTCTTAGTTCTTGCAAGCTAAGCTGGAATCAGTCTCTCTCATTAAGGCCACATGGCCACACAGTGTCTCTTAGTTCTTGCAAGCTAAGCTGGAGTGAGTCTCTCTCATTAAGGCCACATGGCCACACAGTGTCTCTTAGTTCTTGCAAGGTAAGCTGGAGTCAGTCTCTCTCATTAAGGTCACATGGGCACACTGTGTCTCTTAGTTCTTGCAAGCTAAGCTGGAGTCAGTCTCTCTCATTAAGGCCACATGGCCACACTGTCTCTTAGTTCTTGCAAGCTAAGCTGGAATGAGTCTCTCTCATTAAGGCCACATGGCCACACTGTGTCTCTTAGTTCTTGCAAGCTAAGCTGGAGTGAGTCTCTCTCATTAAGGCCACATGGCCATGCAGTGTCTCTTAGTTCTTGCAAGCTAAGCTGGAGTGAGTCTCTCTCATTAAGGCCACATGGCCACACTGTGTCTCTTAGTTCTTGCAAGCTAAGCTTGAGTCAGTCTCTCTCATTAAGGCCACATGGTCACACAGTGTCTCTTAGTTCTTGCAAGGTAAGCTGGAGTCAGTCTCTCTCATTAAGGTCACATGGGCACACTGTGTCTCTTAGTTCTTGCAAGCTAAGCTGGAGTCAGTCTCTCTCATTAAGGCCACATGGCCACACTGTGTCTCTTAGTTCTTGCAAGTTAAGCTGGAATCAGTCTCTCTCATTAAGGCCACATGGCCACACTGTGTCTCTTAGTTCTTGCAAGCTAAGCTGGAGTCAGTCTCTCTCATTAAGGCCACATGGCCACACTGTGTCTCTTAGTTCTTGCAAGCTAAGCTGGAGTCAGTCTCTCTCATTAAGGCTACATGGCCACACTGTCTTTTAGTTCTTGCAAGCTAAGCTGGAGTGAGTCTCTCATTAAGGCCACATGGCCACACTGTGTCTCTTAGTTCTTGCAAGCTAAGCTGGAGTGAGTCTCTCTCATTAAGGCCACATGGCCACACTGTCTCTTAGTTCTTGCAAGCTAAGCTGGAATCAGTCTCTCTCATTAAGGCCACATGGCCACACTGTCTCTTAGTTCTTGCAAGCTAAGCTGGAGTGAGTCTCTCTCATTAAGGCCACATGGCCACACAGTGTCTCTTAGTTCTTGCAAGCTAAGCTGGAGTGAGTCTCTCTCATTAAGGCCACATGGCCACACAGTGTCTCTTAGTTCTTGCAAGCTAAGCTGGAGTGAGTCTCTCTCATTAAGGCCACATGGCCACACTGTGTCTCTTAGTTCTTGCAAGCTAAGCTTGAGTCAGTCTCTCTCATTAAGGCCACATGGCCACACAGTGTCTCTTAGTTCTTGCAAGGTAAGCTGGAGTCAGTCTCTCTCATTAAGGTCACATGGGCACACTGTGTCTCTTAGTTCTTGCAAGCTAAGCTGGAGTCAGTCTCTCTCATTAAGGCCACATGGCCACACTGTGTCTCTTAGTTCTTGCAAGCTAAGCTTGAGTCAGTCTCTCTCATTAAGGCCACATGGCCACACAGTGTCTCTTAGTTCTTGCAAGCTAAGCTGGAATCAGTCTCTCTCATTAAGGTCACATGGTCACACTGTGTCTCTTAGTTCTTGCAAGCTAAGCTGGAGTCAGTCTCATTAATGCCACATGGCCACACTGTGTCTCTTAGTTCTTGCAAGCTAAGCTGGAATCAGTCTCTCTCATTAAGGCCACATGGCCACACTGTCTCTTAGTTCTTGCAAGCTAAGCTGGAATCAGTCTCTCTCATTAAGGCCACATGGCCACACTGTGTCTCTTAGTTCTTGCAAGCTAAGCTGGAGTGAGTCTCTCTCATTAAGGCCACATGGCCACACAGTGTCTCTTAGTTCTTGCAAGCTAAGCTGGAGTGAGTCTCTCTCATTAAGGCCACATGGCCACACTGTGTCTCTTAGTTCTTGCAAGCTAAGCTTGAGTCAGTCTCTCTCATTAAGGCCACATGGCCACACAGTGTCTCTTAGTTCTTGCAAGGTAAGCTGGAGTCAGTCTCTCTCATTAAGGTCACATGGGCACACTGTGTCTCTTAGTTCTTGCAAGCTAAGCTGGAGTCAGTCTCTCTCATTAAGGCCACATGGCCACACTGTGTCTCTTAGTTCTTGCAAGCTAAGCTTGAGTCAGTCTCTCTCATTAAGGCCACATGGCCACACAGTGTCTCTTAGTTCTTGCAAGCTAAGCTGGAATCAGTCTCTCTCATTAAGGTCACATGGTCACACTGTGTCTCTTAGTTCTTGCAAGCTAAGCTGGAGTCAGTCTCATTAAGGCAACATGGCCACACTGTGTCTCTTAGTTCTTGCAAGCTAAGCTGGAATCAGTCTCTCTCATTAAGGCCACATGGCCACACTGTGTCTCTTAGTTCTTGCAAGCTAAGCTGGAGTCAGTCTCTCTCATTAAGGCCACATGGCCACACTGTGTCTCTTAGTTCTTGCAAGCTAAGCTGGAGTCAGTCTCTCTCATTAAGGCCACATGGCCACACTGTCTCTTAGTTCTTGCAAGCTAAGCTGGAGTGAGTCTCTCTCATTAAGGCCACATGGCCACACAGTGTCTCTTAGTTCTTGCAAGCTAAGCTGGAGTGAGTCTCTCTCATTAAGGCCACATGGCCACACTGTGTCTCTTAGTTCTTGCAAGCTAAGCTTGAGTCAGTCTCTCTCATTAAGGCCACATGGCCACACAGTGTCTCTTAGTTCTTGCAAGGTAAGCTGGAGTCAGTCTCTCTCATTAAGGTCACATGGGCACACTGTGTCTCTTAGTTCTTGCAAGCTAAGCTGGAGTCAGTCTCTCTCATTAAGGCCACATGGCCACACTGTCTCTTAGTTCTTGCAAGCTAAGCTGGAATCAGTCTCTCTCATTAAGGCCACATGGCCACACTGTCTCTTAGTTCTTGCAAGCTAAGCTGGAGTGAGTCTCTCTCATTAAGGCCACATGGCCACACAGTGTCTCTTAGTTCTTGCAAGCTAAGCTGGAGTGAGTCTCTCTCATTAAGGCCACATGGCCACACTGTGTCTCTTAGTTCTTGCAAGCTAAGCTTGAGTCAGTCTCTCTCATTAAGGCCACATGGCCACACAGTGTCTCTTTAGTTCTTGCAAGGTAAGCTGGAGTCAGTCTCTCTCATTAAGGTCACATGGGCACACTGTGTCTCTTAGTTCTTGCAAGCTAAGCTGGAGTCAGTCTCTCTCATTAAGGCCACATGGCCACACTGTGTCTCTTAGTTCTTGCAAGTTAAGCTGGAATCAGTCTCTCTCATTATGGCCACATGGCCACACTGTGTCTCTTAGTTCTTGCAAGCTAAGCTTGAGTCAGTCTCTCTCATTAAGGCCACATGGCCACACAGTGTCTCTTAGTTCTTGCAAGCTAAGCTGGAGTCAGTCTCTCTCATTAAGGTCACATGGTCACACTGTGTCTCTTAGTTCTTGCAAGCTAAGCTGGAGTCAGTCTCTCTCATTAAGGCCACATGGCCACACTGTGTCTCTTAGTTCTTGCAAGCTAAGCTGGAATCAGTCTCTCTCATTAAGGCCACATGGCCACACAGTGTCTCTTAGTTCTTGCAAGCTAAGCTGGAGTGAGTCTCTCTCATTAAGGCCACATGGCCACACAGTGTCTCTTAGTTCTTGCAAGGTAAGCTGGAGTCAGTCTCTCTCATTAAGGTCACATGGGCACACTGTGTCTCTTAGTTCTTGCAAGCTAAGCTGGAGTCAGTCTCTCTCATTAAGGCCACATGGCCACACTGTCTCTTAGTTCTTGCAAGCTAAGCTGGAATGAGTCTCTCTCATTAAGGCCACATGGCCACACTGTGTCTCTTAGTTCTTGCAAGCTAAGCTGGAGTGAGTCTCTCTCATTAAGGCCACATGGCCACGCAGTGTCTCTTAGTTCTTGCAAGCTAAGCTGGAGTGAGTCTCTCTCATTAAGGCCACATGGCCACACTGTGTCTCTTAGTTCTTGGAAGCTAAGCTTGAGTCAGTCTCTCTCATTAAGGCCACATGGTCACACAGTGTCTCTTAGTTCTTGCAAGGTAAGCTGGAGTCAGTCTCTCTCATTAAGGCCACATGGCCACACTGTGTCTCTTAGTTTTTGCAAGTTAAGCTGGAATCAGTCTCTCTCATTAAGGCCACATGGCCACACTGTGTCTCTTAGTTCTTGCAAGCTAAGCTGGAGTCAGTCTCTCTCATTAAGGCCACATGGCCACACTGTGTCTCTTAGTTCTTGCAAGCTAAGCTGGAGTCAGTCTCTCTCATTAAGGCTACATGGCCACACTGTCTCTTAGTTCTTGCAAGCTAAGCTGGAGTGAGTCTCTCATTAAGGCCACATGGCCACACTGTGTCTCTTAGTTCTTGCAAGCTAAGCTGGAGTGAGTCTCTCTCATTAAGGCCACATGGCCACACAGTGTCTCTTAGTTCTTGCAAGCTAACTTGGAGTCAGTCTCTCTCATTAAGGCCACATGGCCACACTGAGTCTCTTAGTTCTTGCAAGCTAAGCTGGAGTGAGTCTCTCTCATTAAGGCCACATGGCCACACTGTGTCTCTTAGTTCTTGCAAGCTAAGCTTGAGTCAGTCTCTCTCATTAAGGCCACATGGCCACACAGTATCTCTTAGTTCTTGCAAGCTAAGCTGGAGTCAGTCTCTCTCATTAAGGTCACATGGTCACACTGTGTCTCTTAGTTCTTGCAAGCTAAGCTGGAGTCAGTCTCTCTCATCAAGGCCACATGGCCACACTGTGTCTCTTAGTTCTTGCAAGCTAAGCTGGAATCAGTCTCTCTCATTAAGGCCACATGGCCACACTGTGTCTCTTAGTTCTTGCAAGCTAAGCTGGAGTCAGTCTCTCTCATTAAGGCCACATGGCCACACTGTGTCTCTTAGTTCTTGCAAGCTAAGCTGGAGTCAGTCTCTCTCATTAAGGCTACATGGCCACACTGTCTCTTAGTTCTTGCAAGCTAAGCTGGAGTGAGTCTCTCATTAAGGCCACATGGCCACACTGTGTCTCTTAGTTCTTGCAAGCTAAGCTGGAGTGAGTCTCTCTCATTAAGGCCACATGGCCACACAGTGTCTCTTAGTTCTTGCAAGCTAAGCTGGAGTGAGTCTCTCTCATTAAGGCCACATGGCCACACTGTGTCTCTTAGTTCTTGCAAGCTAAGCTTGAGTCAGTCTCTCTCATTAAGGCCACATGGCCACACAGTGTCTCTTAGTTCTTGCAAGGTAAGCTGGAGTCAGTCTCTCTCATTAAGGTCACATGGGCACACTGTGTCTCTTAGTTCTTGCAAGCTAAGCTGGAGTCAGTCTCTCTCATTAAGGCCACATGGCCACACTGTGTCTCTTAGTTCTTGCAAGCTAAGCTTGAGTCAGTCTCTCTCATTAAGGCCACATGGCCACACAGTGTCTCTTAGTTCTTGCAAGCTAAGCTGGAATCAGTCTCTCTCATTAAGGTCACATGGTCACACTGTGTCTCTTAGTTCTTGCAAGCTAAGCTGGAGTCAGTCTCATTAAGGCCACTTGGCCACACTGTGTCTCTTAGTTCTTGCAAGCTAAGCTGGAATCAGTCTCTCTCATTAAGGCCACATGGCCACACTGTCTCTTAGTTCTTGCAAGCTAAGCTGGAATCAGTCTCTCTCATTAAGGCCACATGGCCACACTGTGTCTCTTAGTTCTTGCAAGCTAAGCTGGAGTGAGTCTCTCTCATTAAGGCCACATGGCCACACAGTGTCTCTTAGTTCTTGCAAGCTAAGCTGGAGTGAGTCTCTCTCATTAAGGCCACATGGCCACACTGTGTCTCTTAGTTCTTGCAAGCTAAGCTTGAGTCAGTCTCTCTCATTAAGGCCACATGGCCACACAGTGTCTCTTAGTTCTTGCAAGCTAAGCTGGAGTCAGTCTCTCTCATTAAGGTCACATGGGCACACTGTGTCTCTTAGTTCTTGCAAGCTAAGCTGGAGTCAGTCTCTCTCATTAAGGCCACATGGCCACACTGTGTCTCTTAGTTCTTGCAAGCTAAGCTTGAGTCAGTCTCTCTCATTAAGGCCACATGGCCACACAGTGTCTCTTAGTTCTTGCAAGCTAAGCTGGAATCAGTCTCTCTCATCAAGGTCACATGGTCACACTGTGTCTCTTAGTTCTTGCAAGCTAAGCTGGAGTCAGTCTCATTAAGGCTACATGGCCACACTGTGTCTCTTAGTTCTTGCAAGCTAAGCTGGAATCAGTCTCTCTCATTAAGGTCACATGGGCACACTGTGTCTCTTAGTTCTTGCAAGCTAAGCTGGAGTCAGTCTCTCTCATTAAGGCCACATGGCCACACTGTGTCTCTTAGTTCTTGCAAGCTAAGCTTGAGTCAGTCTCTCTCATTAAGGCCACATGGCCACACAGTGTCTCTTAGTTCTTGCAAGCTAAGCTGGAATCAGTCTCTCTCATCAAGGTCACATGGTCACACTGTGTCTCTTAGTTCTTGCAAGCTAAGCTGGAGTCAGTCTCATTAAGGCTACATGGCCACACTGTGTCTCTTAGTTCTTGCAAGCTAAGCTGGAATCAGTCTCTCTCATTAAGGCCACATGGCCACACTGTGTCTCTTAGTTCTTGCAAGCTAAGCTGGAGTCAGTCTCTCTCATTAAGGCCACATGGCCACACTGTGTCTCTTAGTTCTTGCAAGCTAAGCTGGAGTCAGTCTCTCTCATTAAGGCCACATGGCCACACTGTCTCTTAGTTCTTGCAAGCTAAGCTGGAGTCAGTCTCTCTCATTAAGGCCACATGGCCACACAGTGTCTCTTAGTTCTTGCAAGCTAAGCTGGAGTGAGTCTCTCTCATTAAGGCCACATGGCCACACTGTGTCTCTTAGTTCTTGCAAGCTAAGCTTGAGTCAGTCTCTCTCATTAAGGCCACATGGCCACACAGTGTCTCTTAGTTCTTGCAAGGTAAGCTGGAGTCAGTCTCTCTCATTAAGGTCACATGGGCACACTGTGTCTCTTAGTTCTTGCAAGCTAAGCTGGAGTCAGTCTCTCTCATTAAGGCCACATGGCCACACTGTCTCTTAGTTCTTGCAAGCTAAGCTGGAATCAGTCTCTCTCATTAAGGCCACATGGCCACACTGTGTCTCTTAGTTCTTGCAAGCTAAGCTGGAGTGAGTCTCTCTCATTAAGGCCACATGGCCACACAGTGTCTCTTAGTTCTTGCAAGCTAAGCTGGAGTGATTCTCTCTCATTAAGGCCACATGGCCACACTGTGTCTCTTAGTTCTTGCAAGCTAAGCTTAAGTCAGTCTCTCTCATTAAGGCCACATGGCCACACAGTGTCTCTTTAGTTCATGCAAGGTAAGCTGGAGTCAGTCTCTCTCATTAAGGTCACATGGGCACACTGTGTCTCTTAGTTCTTGCAAGCTAAGCTGGAGTCAGTCTCTCTCATTAAGGCCACATGGCCACACTGTGTCTCTTAGTTCTTGCAAGTTAAGCTGGAATCAGTCTCTCTCATTAAGGCCACATGGCCACACTGTGTCTCTTAGTTCTTGCAAGCTAAGCTTGAGTCAGTCTCTCTCATTAAGGCCACATGGCCACACAGTGTCTCTTAGTTCTTGCAAGCTAAGCTGGAGTCAGTCTCTCTCATTAAGGTCACATGGTCACACTGTGTCTCTTAGTTCTTGCAAGCTAAGCTGGAGTCAGTCTCTCTCATTAAGGCCATATGGCCACACTGTGTCTCTTAGTTCTTGCAAGCTAAGCTGGAATCAGTCTCTCTCATTAAGGCCACATGGCCACACAGTGTCTCTTAGTTCTTGCAAGCTAAGCTGGAATGAGTCTCTCTCATTAAGGCCACATGGCCACACTGTGTCTCTTAGTTCTTGCAAGCTAAGCTGGAGTGAGTCTCTCTCATTAAGGCCACATGGCCACACACTGTCTCTTAGTTCTTGCAAGCTAAGCTGGAGTGAGTCTCTCATTAAGGCCACATGGCCACACTGTGTTTCTTAGTTCTTGCAAGCTAAGCTGGAGTCAGTCTCTCTCATTAAGGCCACATGGCCACACTGTCTCTTAGTTCTTGCAAGCTAAGCTGGAGTGAGTCTCTCTCATTAAGGCCACATGGCCACACAGTGTCTCTTAGTTCTTGCAAGCTAAGCTGGAGTGAGTCTCTCTCATTAAGGCCACATGGCCACACTGTGTCTCTTAGTTCTTGCAAGCTAAGCTTGAGTCAGTCTCTCTAATTAAGGCCACATGGCCACACAGTGTCTCTTAGTTCTTGCAAGGTAAGCTGGAGTCAGTCTCTCTCATTAAGGTCACATGGGCACACTGTGTCTCTTAGTTCTTGCAAGCTAAGCTGGAGTCAGTCTCTCTCATTAAGGCCACATGGCCACACTGTCTCTTAGTTCTTGCAAGTTAAGCTGGAATCAGTCTCTCTCATTAAGGCCACATGGCCACACTGTGTCTCTTAGTTCTTGCAAGCTAAGCTGGAGTGAGTCTCTCTCATTAAGGCCACATGGCCACACAGTGTCTCTTAGTTCTTGCAAGCTAAGCTGGAGTGAGTCTCTCTCATTAAGGCCACATGGCCACACTGTGTCTCTTAGTTCTTGCAAGCTAAGCTTGAGTCAGTCTCTCTCATTAAGGCCACATGGCCACACAGTGTCTCTTTAGTTCATGCAAGGTAAGCTGGAGTCAGTCTCTCTCATTAAGGTCACATGGGCACACTGTGTCTCTTCGTTCTTGCAAGCTAAGCTGGAGTCAGTCTCTCTCATTAAGGCCACATGGCCACACTGTGTCTCTTAGTTCTTGCAAGTTAAGCTGGAATCAGTCTCTCTCATTAAGGCCACATGGCCACACTGTGTCTCTTAGTTCTTGCAAGCTAAGCTTGAGTCAGTCTCTCTCATTAAGGCCACATGGCCACACAGTGTCTCTTAGTTCTTGCAAGCTAAGCTGGAGTCAGTCTCTCTCATTAAGGTCACATGGTCACACTGTGTCTCTTAGTTCTTGCAAGCTAAGCTGGAGTCAGTCTCTCTCATTAAGGCCACATGGCCACACTGTGTCTCTTAGTTCTTGCAAGCTAAGCTGGAATCAGTCTCTCTCATTAAGGCCACATGGCCACACAGTGTCTCTTAGTTCTTGCAAGCTAAGCTGGAGTGAGTCTCTCTCATTAAGGCCACATGGCCACACTGTGTCTCTTAGTTCTTGCAAGCTAAGCTTGAGTCAGTCTCTCTCATTAAGGCCACATGGCCACACAGTGTCTCTTAGTTCTTGCAAGGTAAGCTGGAGTCAGTCTCTCTCATTAAGGTCACATGGGCACACTGTGTCTCTTAGTTCTTGCAAGCTAAGCTGGAGTCAGTCTCTCTCATTAAGGCCACATGGCCACACTGTATCTTAGTTCTTGCAAGCTAAGCTGGAATGAGTCTCTCTCATTAAGGCCACATGGCCACACTGTGTCTCTTAGTTCTTGCAAGCTAAGCTGGAGTGAGTCTCTCTCATTAAGGCCACATGGCCACACACTGTCTCTTAGTTCTTGCAAGCTAAGCTGGAGTGAGTCTCTCATTAACGCCACATGGCCACACTGTGTTTCTTAGTTCTTGCAAGCTAAGCTGGAGTGAGTCTCTCTCATTAAGGCCACATGGCCACACAGTGTCTCTTAGTTCTTGCAAGCTAAGCTGGAGTGAGTCTCTCTCATTAAAGCCACATGGCCACACTGTGTCTCTTAGTTCTTGCCAGCTAAGCTTGAGTCAGTCTCTCTCATTAAGGCCACATGGCCACACAGTGTCTCTTAGTTCTTGCAAGCTAAGCTGGAGTCAGTCTCTCTCATTAAGGCCACATGGCCACACTGTGTCGCTTAGTTCTTGCAAGTTAAGCTGGAATCAGTCTCTCTCATTAAGGCCACATGGCCACACTGTGTCTCTTAGTTCTTGCAAGCTAAGCTGGAGGCAGTCTCTCTCATTAAGGCCACATGGCCACACTGTGTCTCTTAGTTCTTGCAAGCTAAGCTGGAGTCAGTCTCTCTCATTAAGGCTACATGGCCACACTGTCTCTTAGTTTTTGCAAGGTAAGCTGGAGTCAGTCTCTCTCATTAAGGCCACATGGTCACACTGTCTCTTAGTTCTTGAAAGCTAAGCTGGAATCAGTCTCTCTCATTAAGGCCACATGGCCACACTGTGTCTCTTAGTTCTTGCAAGCTAAGCTGGAGTGAGTCTCTCTCATTAAGGCCACATGGCCACACTGCGTCGCTTTGTTCCTGCAAGTTAAGCTGGAATCAGTCTCTCTCATTAAGGCCACATGGCCACACTGTCTCTTAGTTCTTGCAAGCTAAGCTGGAGGCAGTCTCTCTCATTAAGGCCACATGGCCACACTGTCTCTCTTAGTTCTTGCAAGCTAAGCTGGAGTCAATCTCTCTCATTAAGGCTACATGGCCACACTGTCTCTTAGTTCTTGCAAGCTAAGCTGGAGTGAGTCTCTCATTAAGGCCACATGGCCACACTGTGTCTCTTAGTTCTTGCAAGCTAAGCTGGAGTGAGTCTCTCTCATTAAGGCCACATGGCCACACAGTGTCTGTTAGTTCTTGCAAGCTAAGCTGGAGTGAGTCTCTCTCATTAAGGCCACATGGCCACACTGTGTCTCTTAGTTCTTGCAAGCTAAGCTTGAGTCAGTCTCTCTCATTAAGGCCACATGGCCACACAGTGTCTCTTAGTTCTTGCAATGTAAGCTGGAGTCAGTCTCTCTCATTAAGGTCACATGGTCACACTGTGTCTCTTAGTTCTTGCAAGCTAAGCTGGAGTCAGTCTCTCTCATTAAGGCCACATGGCCACACTGTCTCTTAGTTCTTGCAAGCTAAGCTGGAATGAGTCTCTCTCATTAAGGCCACATGGCCACACTGTGTCTCTTAGTTCTTGCAAGCTAAGCTGGAGTGAGTCTCTCTCATTAAGGCCACATGGCCACACACTGTCTCTTAGTTCTTGCAAGCTAAGCTGGAGTGAGTCTCTCATTAAGGCCACATGGCCACACTGTGTTTCTTAGTTCTTGCAAGCTAAGCTGGAGTCAGTCTCTCTCATTAAGGCCACATGGCCACACTGTCTCTTAGTTTTTGCAAGCTAAGCTGGAGTGAGTCTCTCTCATTAAGGCCACATGGCCACACAGTGTCTCTTAGTTCTTGCAAGCTAAGCTGGAGTGAGTCTCTCTCATTAAGGCCACATGGCCACACTGTGTCTCTTAGTTCTTGCAAGCTAAGCTGGAGTCAGTCTCTCTCATTAAGGCCACATGGCCACACTGTGTCTCTTAGTTCTTGCAAGTTAAGCTGGAATCAGTCTCTCTCATTATGGCCACATGGCCACACTGTGTCTCTTAGTTCTTGCAAGCTAAGCTTGAGTCAGTCTCTCTCATTAAGGCCACATGGCCACACAGTGTCTCTTAGTTCTTGCAAGCTAAGCTGGAGTCAGTCTCTCTCATTAAGGTCACATGGTCACACTGTGTCTCTTAGTTCTTGCAAGCTAAGCTGGAGTCAGTCTCTCTCATTAAGGCCACATGGCCACACTGTGTCTCTTAGTTCTTGCAAGCTAAGCTGGAATCAGTCTCTCTCATTAAGGCCACATGGCCACACAGTGTCTCTTAGTTCTTGCAAGCTAAGCTGGAGTGAGTCTCTCTCATTAAGGCCACATGGCCACACAGTGTCTCTTAGTTCTTGCAAGGTAAGCTGGAGTCAGTCTCTCTCATTAAGGTCACATGGGCACACTGTGTCTCTTAGTTCTTGCAAGCTAAGCTGGAGTCAGTCTCTCTCATTAAGGCCACATGGCCACACTGTCTCTTAGTTCTTGCAAGCTAAGCTGGAATGAGTCTCTCTCATTAAGGCCACATGGCCACACTGTGTCTCTTAGTTCTTGCAAGCTAAGCTGGAGTGAGTCTCTCTCATTAAGGCCACATGGCCACGCAGTGTCTCTTAGTTCTTGCAAGCTAAGCTGGAGTGAGTCTCTCTCATTAAGGCCACATGGCCACACTGTGTCTCTTAGTTCTTGGAAGCTAAGCTTGAGTCAGTCTCTCTCATTAAGGCCACATGGTCACACAGTGTCTCTTAGTTCTTGCAAGGTAAGCTGGAGTCAGTCTCTCTCATTAAGGCCACATGGCCACACTGTGTCTCTTAGTTTTTGCAAGTTAAGCTGGAATCAGTCTCTCTCATTAAGGCCACATGGCCACACTGTGTCTCTTAGTTCTTGCAAGCTAAGCTGGAGTCAGTCTCTCTCATTAAGGCCACATGGCCACACTGTGTCTCTTAGTTCTTGCAAGCTAAGCTGGAGTCAGTCTCTCTCATTAAGGCTACATGGCCACACTGTCTCTTAGTTCTTGCAAGCTAAGCTGGAGTGAGTCTCTCATTAAGGCCACATGGCCACACTGTGTCTCTTAGTTCTTGCAAGCTAAGCTGGAGTGAGTCTCTCTCATTAAGGCCACATGGCCACACAGTGTCTCTTAGTTCTTGCAAGCTAACTTGGAGTCAGTCTCTCTCATTAAGGCCACATGGCCACACTGAGTCTCTTAGTTCTTGCAAGCTAAGCTGGAGTGAGTCTCTCTCATTAAGGCCACATGGCCACACTGTGTCTCTTAGTTCTTGCAAGCTAAGCTTGAGTCAGTCTCTCTCATTAAGGCCACATGGCCACACAGTATCTCTTAGTTCTTGCAAGCTAAGCTGGAGTCAGTCTCTCTCATTAAGGTCACATGGTCACACTGTGTCTCTTAGTTCTTGCAAGCTAAGCTGGAGTCAGTCTCTCTCATCAAGGCCACATGGCCACACTGTGTCTCTTAGTTCTTGCAAGCTAAGCTGGAATCAGTCTCTCTCATTAAGGCCACATGGCCACACTGTGTCTCTTAGTTCTTGCAAGCTAAGCTGGAGTCAGTCTCTCTCATTAAGGCCACATGGCCACACTGTGTCTCTTAGTTCTTGCAAGCTAAGCTGGAGTCAGTCTCTCTCATTAAGGCTACATGGCCACACTGTCTCTTAGTTCTTGCAAGCTAAGCTGGAGTGAGTCTCTCATTAAGGCCACATGGCCACACTGTGTCTCTTAGTTCTTGCAAGCTAAGCTGGAGTGAGTCTCTCTCATTAAGGCCACATGGCCACACAGTGTCTCTTAGTTCTTGCAAGCTAAGCTGGAGTGAGTCTCTCTCATTAAGGCCACATGGCCACACTGTGTCTCTTAGTTCTTGCAAGCTAAGCTTGAGTCAGTCTCTCTCATTAAGGCCACATGGCCACACAGTGTCTCTTAGTTCTTGCAAGGTAAGCTGGAGTCAGTCTCTCTCATTAAGGTCACATGGGCACACTGTGTCTCTTAGTTCTTGCAAGCTAAGCTGGAGTCAGTCTCTCTCATTAAGGCCACATGGCCACACTGTGTCTCTTAGTTCTTGCAAGCTAAGCTTGAGTCAGTCTCTCTCATTAAGGCCACATGGCCACACAGTGTCTCTTAGTTCTTGCAAGCTAAGCTGGAATCAGTCTCTCTCATTAAGGTCACATGGTCACACTGTGTCTCTTAGTTCTTGCAAGCTAAGCTGGAGTCAGTCTCATTAAGGCCACTTGGCCACACTGTGTCTCTTAGTTCTTGCAAGCTAAGCTGGAATCAGTCTCTCTCATTAAGGCCACATGGCCACACTGTCTCTTAGTTCTTGCAAGCTAAGCTGGAATCAGTCTCTCTCATTAAGGCCACATGGCCACACTGTGTCTCTTAGTTCTTGCAAGCTAAGCTGGAGTGAGTCTCTCTCATTAAGGCCACATGGCCACACAGTGTCTCTTAGTTCTTGCAAGCTAAGCTGGAGTGAGTCTCTCTCATTAAGGCCACATGGCCACACTGTGTCTCTTAGTTCTTGCAAGCTAAGCTTGAGTCAGTCTCTCTCATTAAGGCCACATGGCCACACAGTGTCTCTTAGTTCTTGCAAGCTAAGCTGGAGTCAGTCTCTCTCATTAAGGTCACATGGGCACACTGTGTCTCTTAGTTCTTGCAAGCTAAGCTGGAGTCAGTCTCTCTCATTAAGGCCACATGGCCACACTGTGTCTCTTAGTTCTTGCAAGCTAAGCTTGAGTCAGTCTCTCTCATTAAGGCCACATGGCCACACAGTGTCTCTTAGTTCTTGCAAGCTAAGCTGGAATCAGTCTCTCTCATCAAGGTCACATGGTCACACTGTGTCTCTTAGTTCTTGCAAGCTAAGCTGGAGTCAGTCTCATTAAGGCTACATGGCCACACTGTGTCTCTTAGTTCTTGCAAGCTAAGCTGGAATCAGTCTCTCTCATTAAGGCCACATGGCCACACTGTGTCTCTTAGTTCTTGCAAGCTAAGCTGGAGTCAGTCTCTCTCATTAAGGCCACATGGCCACACTGTGTCTCTTAGTTCTTGCAAGCTAAGCTGGAGTCAGTCTCTCTCATTAAGGCCACATGGCCACACTGTCTCTTAGTTCTTGCAAGCTAAGCTGGAGTCAGTCTCTCTCATTAAGGCCACATGGCCACACAGTGTCTCTTAGTTCTTGCAAGCTAAGCTGGAGTGAGTCTCTCTCATTAAGGCCACATGGCCACACTGTGTCTCTTAGTTCTTGCAAGCTAAGCTTGAGTCAGTCTCTCTCATTAAGGCCACATGGCCACACAGTGTCTCTTAGTTCTTGCAAGGTAAGCTGGAGTCAGTCTCTCTCATTAAGGTCACATGGGCACACTGTGTCTCTTAGTTCTTGCAAGCTAAGCTGGAGTCAGTCTCTCTCATTAAGGCCACATGGCCACACTGTCTCTTAGTTCTTGCAAGCTAAGCTGGAATCAGTCTCTCTCATTAAGGCCACATGGCCACACTGTGTCTCTTAGTTCTTGCAAGCTAAGCTGGAGTGAGTCTCTCTCATTAAGGCCACATGGCCACACAGTGTCTCTTAGTTCTTGCAAGCTAAGCTGGAGTGATTCTCTCTCATTAAGGCCACATGGCCACACTGTGTCTCTTAGTTCTTGCAAGCTAAGCTTAAGTCAGTCTCTCTCATTAAGGCCACATGGCCACACAGTGTCTCTTTAGTTCATGCAAGGTAAGCTGGAGTCAGTCTCTCTCATTAAGGTCACATGGGCACACTGTGTCTCTTAGTTCTTGCAAGCTAAGCTGGAGTCAGTCTCTCTCATTAAGGCCACATGGCCACACTGTGTCTCTTAGTTCTTGCAAGTTAAGCTGGAATCAGTCTCTCTCATTAAGGCCACATGGCCACACTGTGTCTCTTAGTTCTTGCAAGCTAAGCTTGAGTCAGTCTCTCTCATTAAGGCCACATGGCCACACAGTGTCTCTTAGTTCTTGCAAGCTAAGCTGGAGTCAGTCTCTCTCATTAAGGTCACATGGTCACACTGTGTCTCTTAGTTCTTGCAAGCTAAGCTGGAGTCAGTCTCTCTCATTAAGGCCATATGGCCACACTGTGTCTCTTAGTTCTTGCAAGCTAAGCTGGAATCAGTCTCTCTCATTAAGGCCACATGGCCACACAGTGTCTCTTAGTTCTTGCAAGCTAAGCTGGAATGAGTCTCTCTCATTAAGGCCACATGGCCACACTGTGTCTCTTAGTTCTTGCAAGCTAAGCTGGAGTGAGTCTCTCTCATTAAGGCCACATGGCCACACACTGTCTCTTAGTTCTTGCAAGCTAAGCTGGAGTGAGTCTCTCATTAAGGCCACATGGCCACACTGTGTTTCTTAGTTCTTGCAAGCTAAGCTGGAGTCAGTCTCTCTCATTAAGGCCACATGGCCACACTGTCTCTTAGTTCTTGCAAGCTAAGCTGGAGTGAGTCTCTCTCATTAAGGCCACATGGCCACACAGTGTCTCTTAGTTCTTGCAAGCTAAGCTGGAGTGAGTCTCTCTCATTAAGGCCACATGGCCACACTGTGTCTCTTAGTTCTTGCAAGCTAAGCTTGAGTCAGTCTCTCTAATTAAGGCCACATGGCCACACAGTGTCTCTTAGTTCTTGCAAGGTAAGCTGGAGTCAGTCTCTCTCATTAAGGTCACATGGGCACACTGTGTCTCTTAGTTCTTGCAAGCTAAGCTGGAGTCAGTCTCTCTCATTAAGGCCACATGGCCACACTGTCTCTTAGTTCTTGCAAGTTAAGCTGGAATCAGTCTCTCTCATTAAGGCCACATGGCCACACTGTGTCTCTTAGTTCTTGCAAGCTAAGCTGGAGTGAGTCTCTCTCATTAAGGCCACATGGCCACACAGTGTCTCTTAGTTCTTGCAAGCTAAGCTGGAGTGAGTCTCTCTCATTAAGGCCACATGGCCACACTGTGTCTCTTAGTTCTTGCAAGCTAAGCTTGAGTCAGTCTCTCTCATTAAGGCCACATGGCCACACAGTGTCTCTTTAGTTCATGCAAGGTAAGCTGGAGTCAGTCTCTCTCATTAAGGTCACATGGGCACACTGTGTCTCTTCGTTCTTGCAAGCTAAGCTGGAGTCAGTCTCTCTCATTAAGGCCACATGGCCACACTGTGTCTCTTAGTTCTTGCAAGTTAAGCTGGAATCAGTCTCTCTCATTAAGGCCACATGGCCACACTGTGTCTCTTAGTTCTTGCAAGCTAAGCTTGAGTCAGTCTCTCTCATTAAGGCCACATGGCCACACAGTGTCTCTTAGTTCTTGCAAGCTAAGCTGGAGTCAGTCTCTCTCATTAAGGTCACATGGTCACACTGTGTCTCTTAGTTCTTGCAAGCTAAGCTGGAGTCAGTCTCTCTCATTAAGGCCACATGGCCACACTGTGTCTCTTAGTTCTTGCAAGCTAAGCTGGAATCAGTCTCTCTCATTAAGGCCACATGGCCACACAGTGTCTCTTAGTTCTTGCAAGCTAAGCTGGAGTGAGTCTCTCTCATTAAGGCCACATGGCCACACTGTGTCTCTTAGTTCTTGCAAGCTAAGCTTGAGTCAGTCTCTCTCATTAAGGCCACATGGCCACACAGTGTCTCTTAGTTCTTGCAAGGTAAGCTGGAGTCAGTCTCTCTCATTAAGGTCACATGGGCACACTGTGTCTCTTAGTTCTTGCAAGCTAAGCTGGAGTCAGTCTCTCTCATTAAGGCCACATGGCCACACTGTCTCTTAGTTCTTGCAAGCTAAGCTGGAATGAGTCTCTCTCATTAAGGCCACATGGCCACACTGTGTCTCTTAGTTCTTGCAAGCTAAGCTGGAGTGAGTCTCTCTCATTAAGGCCACATGGCCACACACTGTCTCTTAGTTCTTGCAAGCTAAGCTGGAGTGAGTCTCTCATTAACGCCACATGGCCACACTGTGTTTCTTAGTTCTTGCAAGCTAAGCTGGAGTGAGTCTCTCTCATTAAGGCCACATGGCCACACAGTGTCTCTTAGTTCTTGCAAGCTAAGCTGGAGTGAGTCTCTCTCATTAAAGCCACATGGCCACACTGTGTCTCTTAGTTCTTGCCAGCTAAGCTTGAGTCAGTCTCTCTCATTAAGGCCACATGGCCACACAGTGTCTCTTAGTTCTTGCAAGCTAAGCTGGAGTCAGTCTCTCTCATTAAGGCCACATGGCCACACTGTGTCGCTTAGTTCTTGCAAGTTAAGCTGGAATCAGTCTCTCTCATTAAGGCCACATGGCCACACTGTGTCTCTTAGTTCTTGCAAGCTAAGCTGGAGGCAGTCTCTCTCATTAAGGCCACATGGCCACACTGTGTCTCTTAGTTCTTGCAAGCTAAGCTGGAGTCAGTCTCTCTCATTAAGGCTACATGGCCACACTGTCTCTTAGTTTTTGCAAGGTAAGCTGGAGTCAGTCTCTCTCATTAAGGCCACATGGTCACACTGTCTCTTAGTTCTTGAAAGCTAAGCTGGAATCAGTCTCTCTCATTAAGGCCACATGGCCACACTGTGTCTCTTAGTTCTTGCAAGCTAAGCTGGAGTGAGTCTCTCTCATTAAGGCCACATGGCCACACTGCGTCGCTTTGTTCCTGCAAGTTAAGCTGGAATCAGTCTCTCTCATTAAGGCCACATGGCCACACTGTCTCTTAGTTCTTGCAAGCTAAGCTGGAGGCAGTCTCTCTCATTAAGGCCACATGGCCACACTGTCTCTCTTAGTTCTTGCAAGCTAAGCTGGAGTCAATCTCTCTCATTAAGGCTACATGGCCACACTGTCTCTTAGTTCTTGCAAGCTAAGCTGGAGTGAGTCTCTCATTAAGGCCACATGGCCACACTGTGTCTCTTAGTTCTTGCAAGCTAAGCTGGAGTGAGTCTCTCTCATTAAGGCCACATGGCCACACAGTGTCTGTTAGTTCTTGCAAGCTAAGCTGGAGTGAGTCTCTCTCATTAAGGCCACATGGCCACACTGTGTCTCTTAGTTCTTGCAAGCTAAGCTTGAGTCAGTCTCTCTCATTAAGGCCACATGGCCACACAGTGTCTCTTAGTTCTTGCAAGGTAAGCTGGAGTCAGTCTCTCTCATTAAGGTCACATGGTCACACTGTGTCTCTTAGTTCTTGCAAGCTAAGCTGGAGTCAGTCTCTCTCATTAAGGCCACATGGCCACACTGTCTCCTAGTTCTTACAAGCTAAGCTGGAATGAGTCTCTCTCATTAAGGCCACATGGCCACACTGTGTCTCTTAGTTCTTGCAAGCTAAGCTGGAGTGAGTCTCTCTCATTAAGGCCACATGGCCACACACTGTCTCTTAGTTCTTGCAAGCTAAGCTGGAGTGAGTCTCTCATTAAGGCCACATGGCCACACTGTGTTTCTTAGTTCTTGCAAGCTAAGCTGGAGTCAGTCTCTCTCATTAAGGCCACATGGCCACACTGTCTCTTAGTTTTTGCAAGCTAAGCTGGAGTGAGTCTCTCTCATTAAGGCCACATGGCCACACAGTGTCTCTTAGTTCTTGCAAGCTAAGCTGGAGTGAGTCTCTCTCATTAAGGCCACATGGCCACACTGTGTCTCTTAGTTCTTGCAAGCTAAGCTTGAGTCAGTCTCTCTCATTAAGGCCACATGGCCACACAGTGTCTCTTAGTTCTTGCAAGGTAAGCTGGAGTCAGTCTCTCTCATTAAGGTCACATGGGCACACTGTGTCTCTTAGTTCTTGCAAGCTAAGCTGGAGTCAGTCTCTCTCATTAAGGCCACATGGCCACACTGTCTCTTAGTTCTTGCAAGCTAAGCTGGAATCAGTCTCTCTCATTAAGGCCACATGGCCACACTGTGTCTCTTAGTTCTTGCAAGCTAAGCTGGAGTGAGTCTCTCTCATTAAGGCCACATGGCCACACAGTGTCTCTTAGTTCTTGCAAGCTAAGCTGGAGTGAGTCTCTCTCATTAAGGCCACATGGCCACACTGTGTCTCTTAGTTCTTGCAAGCTAAGCTTGAGTCAGTCTCTCTCATTAAGGCCACATGGCCACACAGTGTCTCTTTAGTTCATGCAAGGTAAGCTGGAGTCAGTCTCTCTCATTAAGGTCACATGGGCACACTGTGTCTCTTAGTTCTTGCAAGCTAAGCTGGAGTCAGTCTCTCTCATTAAGGCCACATGGCCACACTGTGTCTCTTAGTTCTTGCAAGTTAAGCTGGAATCAGTCTCTCTCATTAAGGCCACATGGCCACACTGTGTCTCTTAGTTCTTGCAAGCTAAGCTTGAGTCAGTCTCTCTCATTAAGGCCACATGGCCACACAGTGTCTCTTAGTTCTTGCAAGCTAAGCTGGAGTCAGTCTCTCTCATTAAGGTCACATGGTCACACTGTGTCTCTTAGTTCTTGCAAGCTAAGCTGGAGTCAGTCTCTCTCATTAAGGCCACATGGCCACACTGTGTCTCTTAGTTCTTGCAAGCTAAGCTGGAATCAGTCTCTCTCATTAAGGCCACATGGCCACACAGTGTCTCTTAGTTCTTGCAAGCTAAGCTGGAGTGAGTCTCTCTCATTAAGGCCACATGGCCACACTGTGTCTCTTAGTTCTTGCAAGCTAAGCTTGAGTCAGTCTCTCTCATTAAGGCCACATGGCCACACAGTGTCTCTTAGTTCTTGCAAGGTAAGCTGGAGTCAGTCTCTCTCATTAAGGTCACATGGGCACACTGTGTCTCTTAGTTCTTGCAAGCTAAGCTGGAGTCAGTCTCTCTCATTAAGGCCACATGGCCACACTGTCTCTTAGTTCTTGCAAGCTAAGCTGGAATGAGTCTCTCTCATTAAGGCCACATGGCCACACTGTGTCTCTTAGTTCTTGCAAGCTAAGCTGGAGTGAGTCTCTCTCATTAAGGCCACATGGCCACACACTGTCTCTTAGTTCTTGCAAGCTAAGCTGGAGTGAGTCTCTCATTAAGGCCACATGGCCACACTGTGTTTCTTAGTTCTTGCAAGCTAAGCTGGAGTGAGTCTCTCTCATTAAGGCCACATGGCCACACAGTGTCTCTTAGTTCTTGCAAGCTAAGCTGGAGTGAGTCTCTCTCATTAAAGCCACATGGCCACACTGTGTCTCTTAGTTCTTGCAAGCTAAGCTTGAGTCAGTCTCTCTCATTAAGGCCACATGGCCACACAGTGTCTCTTAGTTCTTGCAAGCTAAGCTGGAGTCAGTCTCTCTCATTAAGGCCACATGGCCACACTGTGTCGCTTAGTTCTTGCAAGTTAAGCTGGAATCAGTCTCTCTCATTAAGGCCACATGGCCACACTGTGTCTCTTAGTTCTTGCAAGCTAAGCTGGAGGCAGTCTCTCTCATTAAGGCCACATGGCCACACTGTGTCTCTTAGTTCTTGCAAGCTAAGCTGGAGTCAGTTTCTCTCATTAAGGCTACATGGCCACACTGTCTCTTAGTTCTTGCAAGGTAAGCTGGAGTCAGTCTCTCTCATTAAGGCCACATGGTCACACTGTCTCTTAGTTCTTGCAAGCTAAGCTGGAATCAGTCTCTCTCATTAAGGCCACATGGCCACACTGTGTCTCTTAGTTCTTGCAAGCTAAGCTGGAGTGAGTCTCTCTCATTAAGGCCACATGGCCACACTGCGTCGCTTTGTTCCTGCAAGTTAAGCTGGAATCAGTCTCTCTCATTAAGGCCACATGGCCACACTGTCTCTTAGTTCTTGCAAGCTAAGCTGGAGGCAGTCTCTCTCATTAAGGCCACATGGCCACACTGTCTCTCTTAGTTCTTGCAAGCTAAGCTGGAGTCAATCTCTCTCATTAAGGCTACATGGCCACACTGTCTCTTAGTTCTTGCAAGCTAAGCTGGAGTGAGTCTCTCATTAAGGCCACATGGCCACACTGTGTCTCTTAGTTCTTGCAAGCTAAGCTGGAGTGAGTCTCTCTCATTAAGGCCACATGGCCACACAGTGTCTGTTAGTTCTTGCAAGCTAAGCTGGAGTGAGTCTCTCTCATTAAGGCCACATGGCCACACTGTGTCTCTTAGTTCTTGCAAGCTAAGCTTGAGTCAGTCTCTCTCATTAAGGCCACATGGCCACACAGTGTCTCTTAGTTCTTGCAAGGTAAGCTGGAGTCAGTCTCTCTCATTAAGGTCACATGGTCACACTGTGTCTCTTAGTTCTTGCAAGCTAAGCTGGAGTCAGTCTCTCTCATTAAGGCCACATGGCCACACTGTCTCTTAGTTCTTGCAAGCTAAGCTGGAATGAGTCTCTCTCATTAAGGCCACATGGCCACACTGTGTCTCTTAGTTCTTGCAAGCTAAGCTGGAGTGAGTCTCTCTCATTAAGGCCACATGGCCACACACTGTCTCTTAGTTCTTGCAAGCTAAGCTGGAGTGAGTCTCTCATTAAGGCCACATGGCCACACTGTGTTTCTTAGTTCTTGCAAGCTAAGCTGGAGTCAGTCTCTCTCATTAAGGCCACATGGCCACACTGTCTCTTAGTTTTTGCAAGCTAAGCTGGAGTGAGTCTCTCTCATTAAGGCCACATGGCCACACAGTGTCTCTTAGTTCTTGCAAGCTAAGCTGGAGTGAGTCTCTCTCATTAAGGCCACATGGCCACACTGTGTCTCTTAGTTCTTGCAAGCTAAGCTTGAGTCAGTCTCTCTCATTAAGGCCACATGGCCACACAGTGTCTCTTAGTTCTTGCAAGGTAAGCTGGAGTCAGTCTCTCTCATTAAGGTCACATGGGCACACTGTGTCTCTTAGTTCTTGCAAGCTAAGCTGGAGTCAGTCTCTCTCATTAAGGCCACATGGCCACACTGTCTCTTAGTTCTTGCAAGCTAAGCTGGAATCAGTCTCTCTCATTAAGGCCACATGGCCACACTGTGTCTCTTAGTTCTTGCAAGCTAAGCTGGAGTGAGTCTCTCTCATTAAGGCCACATGGCCACACAGTGTCTCTTAGTTCTTGCAAGCTAAGCTGGAGTGAGTCTCTCTCATTAAGGCCACATGGCCACACTGTGTCTCTTAGTTCTTGCAAGCTAAGCTTGAGTCAGTCTCTCTCATTAAGGCCACATGGCCACACAGTGTCTCTTTAGTTCATGCAAGGTAAGCTGGAGTCAGTCTCTCTCATTAAGGTCACATGGGCACACTGTGTCTCTTAGTTCTTGCAAGCTAAGCTGGAGTCAGTCTCTCTCATTAAGGCCACATGGCCACACTGTGTCTCTTAGTTCTTGCAAGTTAAGCTGGAATCAGTCTCTCTCATTAAGGCCACATGGCCACACTGTGTCTCTTAGTTCTTGCAAGCTAAGCTTGAGTCAGTCTCTCTCATTAAGGCCACATGGCCACACAGTGTCTCTTAGTTCTTGCAAGCTAAGCTGGAGTCAGTCTCTCTCATTAAGGTCACATGGTCACACTGTGTCTCTTAGTTCTTGCAAGCTAAGCTGGAGTCAGTCTCTCTCATTAAGGCCACATGGCCACACTGTGTCTCTTAGTTCTTGCAAGCTAAGCTGGAATCAGTCTCTCTCATTAAGGCCACATGGCCACACAGTGTCTCTTAGTTCTTGCAAGCTAAGCTGGAGTGAGTCTCTCTCATTAAGGCCACATGGCCACACTGTGTCTCTTAGTTCTTGCAAGCTAAGCTTGAGTCAGTCTCTCTCATTAAGGCCACATGGCCACACAGTGTCTCTTAGTTCTTGCAAGGTAAGCTGGAGTCAGTCTCTCTCATTAAGGTCACATGGGCACACTGTGTCTCTTAGTTCTTGCAAGCTAAGCTGGAGTCAGTCTCTCTCATTAAGGCCACATGGCCACACTGTCTCTTAGTTCTTGCAAGCTAAGCTGGAATGAGTCTCTCTCATTAAGGCCACATGGCCACACTGTGTCTCTTAGTTCTTGCAAGCTAAGCTGGAGTGAGTCTCTCTCATTAAGGCCACATGGCCACACACTGTCTCTTAGTTCTTGCAAGCTAAGCTGGAGTGAGTCTCTCATTAAGGCCACATGGCCACACTGTGTTTCTTAGTTCTTGCAAGCTAAGCTGGAGTGAGTCTCTCTCATTAAGGCCACATGGCCACACAGTGTCTCTTAGTTCTTGCAAGCTAAGCTGGAGTGAGTCTCTCTCATTAAAGCCACATGGCCACACTGTGTCTCTTAGTTCTTGCAAGCTAAGCTTGAGTCAGTCTCTCTCATTAAGGCCACATGGCCACACAGTGTCTCTTAGTTCTTGCAAGCTAAGCTGGAGTCAGTCTCTCTCATTAAGGCCACATGGCCACACTGTGTCTCTTAGTTCTTGCAAGCTAAGCTGGAGGCAGTCTCTCTCATTAAGGCCACATGGCCACACTGTGTCTCTTAGTTCTTGCAAGCTAAGCTGGAGTCAGTTTCTCTCATTAAGGCTACATGGCCACACTGTCTCTTAGTTCTTGCAAGGTAAGCTGGAGTCAGTCTCTCTCATTAAGGCCACATGGTCACACTGTCTCTTAGTTCTTGCAAGCTAAGCTGGAATCAGTCTCTCTCATTAAGGCCACATGGCCACACTGTGTCTCTTAGTTCTTGCAAGCTAAGCTGGAGTGAGTCTCTCTCATTAAGGCCACATGGCCACACTGCGTCGCTTTGTTCCTGCAAGTTAAGCTGGAATCAGTCTCTCTCATTAAGGCCACATGGCCACACTGTCTCTTAGTTCTTGCAAGCTAAGCTGGAGGCAGTCTCTCTCATTAAGGCCACATGGCCACACTGTCTCTCTTAGTTCTTGCAAGCTAAGCTGGAGTCAGTCTCTCTCATTAAGGCTACATGGCCACACTGTCTCTTAGTTCTTGCAAGCTAAGCTGGAGTGAGTCTCTCATTAAGGCCACATGGCCACACTGTGTCTCTTAGTTCTTGCAAGCTAAGCTGGAGTGAGTCTCTCTCATTAAGGCCACATGGCCACACAGTGTCTGTTAGTTCTTGCAAGCTAAGCTGGAGTGAGTCTCTCTCATTAAGGCCACATGGCCACACTGTGTCTCTTAGTTCTTGCAAGCTAAGCTTGAGTCAGTCTCTCTCATTAAGGCCACATGGCCACACAGTGTCTCTTAGTTCTTGCAAGCTAAGCTGGAGTCAGTCTCTCTCATTAAGGTCACATGGTCACACTGTGTCTCTTAGTTCTTGCAAGCTAAGCTGGAGTCAGTCTCTCTCATTAAGGCCACATGGCCACACTGTGTCTCTTAGTTCTTGCAAGCTAAGCTGGATTCAGTCTCTCTCATTAAGGCCACATGGCCACACTGTGTCTCTTAGTTCTTGCAAGCTAAGCTGGAGTGAGTCTCTCTCATTAAGGCCACATGGCCACACTGTGTCTCTTAGTTCTTGCAAGCTAAGCTTGAGTCAGTCTCTCTCATTAAGGCCACATGGCCACACAGTGTCTCTTAGTTCTTGCAAGGTAAGCTGGAGTCAGTCTCTCTCATTAAGGTCACATGGGCACACTGTGTCTCTTAATTCTTGCAAGCTAAGCTGGAGTCAGTCTCTCTCATTAAGGCCACATGGCCACACTGTCGCTTAGTTCTTGCAAGTTAAGCTGGAATCAGTCTCTCTCATTAAGGCCACATGGCCACACTGTGTCTCTTAGTTCTTGCAAGCTAAGCTGGAGTGAGTCTCTCTCATTAAGGCCACATGGCCACACTGTGTCTCTTAGTTCTTGCAAGCTAAGCTGGAGTCAGTCTCTCTCATTAAGGCTACATGGCCACACTGTCTCTTAGTTCTTGCAAGCTAAGCTGGAGTGAGTCTCTCATTAAGGCCACATGGCCACACTGTGTCTCTTAGTTCTTGCAAGCTAAGCTGGAGTGAGTCTCTCTCATTAAGGCCACATGGCCACACAGTGTCTCTTAGTTCTTGCAAGCTAAGCTGGAGTGAGTCTCTCTCATTAAGGCCACATGGCCACACTGTGTCTCTTAGTTCTTGCAAGCTAAGCTTGAGTCAGTCTCTCTCATTAAGGCCACATGGCCACACAGTGTCTCTTAGTTCTTGCAAGGTAAGCTGGAGTCAGTCTCTCTCATTAAGGTCACATGGGCACACTGTGTCTCTTAGTTCTTGCAAGCTAAGCTGGAGTCAGTCTCTCTCATTAAGGCCACATGGCCACACTGTGTCTCTTAGTTCTTGCAAGCTAAGCTTGAGTCAGTCTCTCTCATTAAGGCCACATGGCCACACAGTGTCTCTTAGTTCTTGCAAGCTAAGCTGGAATCAGTCTCTCTCATTAAGGTCACATGGTCACACTGTGTCTCTTAGTTCTTGCAAGCTAAGCTGGAGTCAGTCTCATTAAGGCCACTTGGCCACACTGTGTCTCTTAGTTCTTGCAAGCTAAGCTGGAATCAGTCTCTCTCATTAAGGCCACATGGCCACACTGTCTCTTAGTTCTTGCAAGCTAAGCTGGAATCAGTCTCTCTCATTAAGGCCACATGGCCACACTGTGTCTCTTAGTTCTTGCAAGCTAAGCTGGAGTGAGTCTCTCTCATTAAGGCCACATGGCCACACAGTGTCTCTTAGTTCTTGCAAGCTAAGCTGGAGTGAGTCTCTCTCATTAAGGCCACATGGCCACACTGTGTCTCTTAGTTCTTGCAAGCTAAGCTTGAGTCAGTCTCTCTCATTAAGGCCACATGGCCACACAGTGTCTCTTAGTTCTTGCAAGCTAAGCTGGAGTCAGTCTCTCTCATTAAGGTCACATGGGCACACTGTGTCTCTTAGTTCTTGCAAGCTAAGCTGGAGTCAGTCTCTCTCATTAAGGCCACATGGCCACACTGTGTCTCTTAGTTCTTGCAAGCTAAGCTTGAGTCAGTCTCTCTCATTAAGGCCACATGGCCACACAGTGTCTCTTAGTTCTTGCAAGCTAAGCTGGAATCAGTCTCTCTCATCAAGGTCACATGGTCACACTGTGTCTCTTAGTTCTTGCAAGCTAAGCTGGAGTCAGTCTCATTAAGGCTACATGGCCACACTGTGTCTCTTAGTTCTTGCAAGCTAAGCTGGAATCAGTCTCTCTCATTAAGGCCACATGGCCACACTGTGTCTCTTAGTTCTTGCAAGCTAAGCTGGAGTCAGTCTCTCTCATTAAGGCCACATGGCCACACTGTGTCTCTTAGTTCTTGCAAGCTAAGCTGGAGTCAGTCTCTCTCATTAAGGCCACATGGCCACACTGTCTCTTAGTTCTTGCAAGCTAAGCTGGAGTCAGTCTCTCTCATTAAGGCCACATGGCCACACAGTGTCTCTTAGTTCTTGCAAGCTAAGCTGGAGTGAGTCTCTCTCATTAAGGCCACATGGCCACACTGTGTCTCTTAGTTCTTGCAAGCTAAGCTTGAGTCAGTCTCTCTCATTAAGGCCACATGGCCACACAGTGTCTCTTAGTTCTTGCAAGGTAAGCTGGAGTCAGTCTCTCTCATTAAGGTCACATGGGCACACTGTGTCTCTTAGTTCTTGCAAGCTAAGCTGGAGTCAGTCTCTCTCATTAAGGCCACATGGCCACACTGTCTCTTAGTTCTTGCAAGCTAAGCTGGAATCAGTCTCTCTCATTAAGGCCACATGGCCACACTGTGTCTCTTAGTTCTTGCAAGCTAAGCTGGAGTGAGTCTCTCTCATTAAGGCCACATGGCCACACAGTGTCTCTTAGTTCTTGCAAGCTAAGCTGGAGTGATTCTCTCTCATTAAGGCCACATGGCCACACTGTGTCTCTTAGTTCTTGCAAGCTAAGCTTAAGTCAGTCTCTCTCATTAAGGCCACATGGCCACACAGTGTCTCTTTAGTTCATGCAAGGTAAGCTGGAGTCAGTCTCTCTCATTAAGGTCACATGGGCACACTGTGTCTCTTAGTTCTTGCAAGCTAAGCTGGAGTCAGTCTCTCTCATTAAGGCCACATGGCCACACTGTGTCTCTTAGTTCTTGCAAGTTAAGCTGGAATCAGTCTCTCTCATTAAGGCCACATGGCCACACTGTGTCTCTTAGTTCTTGCAAGCTAAGCTTGAGTCAGTCTCTCTCATTAAGGCCACATGGCCACACAGTGTCTCTTAGTTCTTGCAAGCTAAGCTGGAGTCAGTCTCTCTCATTAAGGTCACATGGTCACACTGTGTCTCTTAGTTCTTGCAAGCTAAGCTGGAGTCAGTCTCTCTCATTAAGGCCATATGGCCACACTGTGTCTCTTAGTTCTTGCAAGCTAAGCTGGAATCAGTCTCTCTCATTAAGGCCACATGGCCACACAGTGTCTCTTAGTTCTTGCAAGCTAAGCTGGAATGAGTCTCTCTCATTAAGGCCACATGGCCACACTGTGTCTCTTAGTTCTTGCAAGCTAAGCTGGAGTGAGTCTCTCTCATTAAGGCCACATGGCCACACACTGTCTCTTAGTTCTTGCAAGCTAAGCTGGAGTGAGTCTCTCATTAAGGCCACATGGCCACACTGTGTTTCTTAGTTCTTGCAAGCTAAGCTGGAGTCAGTCTCTCTCATTAAGGCCACATGGCCACACTGTCTCTTAGTTCTTGCAAGCTAAGCTGGAGTGAGTCTCTCTCATTAAGGCCACATGGCCACACAGTGTCTCTTAGTTCTTGCAAGCTAAGCTGGAGTGAGTCTCTCTCATTAAGGCCACATGGCCACACTGTGTCTCTTAGTTCTTGCAAGCTAAGCTTGAGTCAGTCTCTCTAATTAAGGCCACATGGCCACACAGTGTCTCTTAGTTCTTGCAAGGTAAGCTGGAGTCAGTCTCTCTCATTAAGGTCACATGGGCACACTGTGTCTCTTAGTTCTTGCAAGCTAAGCTGGAGTCAGTCTCTCTCATTAAGGCCACATGGCCACACTGTCTCTTAGTTCTTGCAAGTTAAGCTGGAATCAGTCTCTCTCATTAAGGCCACATGGCCACACTGTGTCTCTTAGTTCTTGCAAGCTAAGCTGGAGTGAGTCTCTCTCATTAAGGCCACATGGCCACACAGTGTCTCTTAGTTCTTGCAAGCTAAGCTGGAGTGAGTCTCTCTCATTAAGGCCACATGGCCACACTGTGTCTCTTAGTTCTTGCAAGCTAAGCTTGAGTCAGTCTCTCTCATTAAGGCCACATGGCCACACAGTGTCTCTTTAGTTCATGCAAGGTAAGCTGGAGTCAGTCTCTCTCATTAAGGTCACATGGGCACACTGTGTCTCTTCGTTCTTGCAAGCTAAGCTGGAGTCAGTCTCTCTCATTAAGGCCACATGGCCACACTGTGTCTCTTAGTTCTTGCAAGTTAAGCTGGAATCAGTCTCTCTCATTAAGGCCACATGGCCACACTGTGTCTCTTAGTTCTTGCAAGCTAAGCTTGAGTCAGTCTCTCTCATTAAGGCCACATGGCCACACAGTGTCTCTTAGTTCTTGCAAGCTAAGCTGGAGTCAGTCTCTCTCATTAAGGTCACATGGTCACACTGTGTCTCTTAGTTCTTGCAAGCTAAGCTGGAGTCAGTCTCTCTCATTAAGGCCACATGGCCACACTGTGTCTCTTAGTTCTTGCAAGCTAAGCTGGAATCAGTCTCTCTCATTAAGGCCACATGGCCACACAGTGTCTCTTAGTTCTTGCAAGCTAAGCTGGAGTGAGTCTCTCTCATTAAGGCCACATGGCCACACTGTGTCTCTTAGTTCTTGCAAGCTAAGCTTGAGTCAGTCTCTCTCATTAAGGCCACATGGCCACACAGTGTCTCTTAGTTCTTGCAAGGTAAGCTGGAGTCAGTCTCTCTCATTAAGGTCACATGGGCACACTGTGTCTCTTAGTTCTTGCAAGCTAAGCTGGAGTCAGTCTCTCTCATTAAGGCCACATGGCCACACTGTCTCTTAGTTCTTGCAAGCTAAGCTGGAATGAGTCTCTCTCATTAAGGCCACATGGCCACACTGTGTCTCTTAGTTCTTGCAAGCTAAGCTGGAGTGAGTCTCTCTCATTAAGGCCACATGGCCACACACTGTCTCTTAGTTCTTGCAAGCTAAGCTGGAGTGAGTCTCTCATTAACGCCACATGGCCACACTGTGTTTCTTAGTTCTTGCAAGCTAAGCTGGAGTGAGTCTCTCTCATTAAGGCCACATGGCCACACAGTGTCTCTTAGTTCTTGCAAGCTAAGCTGGAGTGAGTCTCTCTCATTAAAGCCACATGGCCACACTGTGTCTCTTAGTTCTTGCCAGCTAAGCTTGAGTCAGTCTCTCTCATTAAGGCCACATGGCCACACAGTGTCTCTTAGTTCTTGCAAGCTAAGCTGGAGTCAGTCTCTCTCATTAAGGCCACATGGCCACACTGTGTCGCTTAGTTCTTGCAAGTTAAGCTGGAATCAGTCTCTCTCATTAAGGCCACATGGCCACACTGTGTCTCTTAGTTCTTGCAAGCTAAGCTGGAGGCAGTCTCTCTCATTAAGGCCACATGGCCACACTGTGTCTCTTAGTTCTTGCAAGCTAAGCTGGAGTCAGTCTCTCTCATTAAGGCTACATGGCCACACTGTCTCTTAGTTTTTGCAAGGTAAGCTGGAGTCAGTCTCTCTCATTAAGGCCACATGGTCACACTGTCTCTTAGTTCTTGAAAGCTAAGCTGGAATCAGTCTCTCTCATTAAGGCCACATGGCCACACTGTGTCTCTTAGTTCTTGCAAGCTAAGCTGGAGTGAGTCTCTCTCATTAAGGCCACATGGCCACACTGCGTCGCTTTGTTCCTGCAAGTTAAGCTGGAATCAGTCTCTCTCATTAAGGCCACATGGCCACACTGTCTCTTAGTTCTTGCAAGCTAAGCTGGAGGCAGTCTCTCTCATTAAGGCCACATGGCCACACTGTCTCTCTTAGTTCTTGCAAGCTAAGCTGGAGTCAATCTCTCTCATTAAGGCTACATGGCCACACTGTCTCTTAGTTCTTGCAAGCTAAGCTGGAGTGAGTCTCTCATTAAGGCCACATGGCCACACTGTGTCTCTTAGTTCTTGCAAGCTAAGCTGGAGTGAGTCTCTCTCATTAAGGCCACATGGCCACACAGTGTCTGTTAGTTCTTGCAAGCTAAGCTGGAGTGAGTCTCTCTCATTAAGGCCACATGGCCACACTGTGTCTCTTAGTTCTTGCAAGCTAAGCTTGAGTCAGTCTCTCTCATTAAGGCCACATGGCCACACAGTGTCTCTTAGTTCTTGCAAGGTAAGCTGGAGTCAGTCTCTCTCATTAAGGTCACATGGTCACACTGTGTCTCTTAGTTCTTGCAAGCTAAGCTGGAGTCAGTCTCTCTCATTAAGGCCACATGGCCACACTGTCTCCTAGTTCTTACAAGCTAAGCTGGAATGAGTCTCTCTCATTAAGGCCACATGGCCACACTGTGTCTCTTAGTTCTTGCAAGCTAAGCTGGAGTGAGTCTCTCTCATTAAGGCCACATGGCCACACACTGTCTCTTAGTTCTTGCAAGCTAAGCTGGAGTGAGTCTCTCATTAAGGCCACATGGCCACACTGTGTTTCTTAGTTCTTGCAAGCTAAGCTGGAGTCAGTCTCTCTCATTAAGGCCACATGGCCACACTGTCTCTTAGTTTTTGCAAGCTAAGCTGGAGTGAGTCTCTCTCATTAAGGCCACATGGCCACACAGTGTCTCTTAGTTCTTGCAAGCTAAGCTGGAGTGAGTCTCTCTCATTAAGGCCACATGGCCACACTGTGTCTCTTAGTTCTTGCAAGCTAAGCTTGAGTCAGTCTCTCTCATTAAGGCCACATGGCCACACAGTGTCTCTTAGTTCTTGCAAGGTAAGCTGGAGTCAGTCTCTCTCATTAAGGTCACATGGGCACACTGTGTCTCTTAGTTCTTGCAAGCTAAGCTGGAGTCAGTCTCTCTCATTAAGGCCACATGGCCACACTGTCTCTTAGTTCTTGCAAGCTAAGCTGGAATCAGTCTCTCTCATTAAGGCCACATGGCCACACTGTGTCTCTTAGTTCTTGCAAGCTAAGCTGGAGTGAGTCTCTCTCATTAAGGCCACATGGCCACACAGTGTCTCTTAGTTCTTGCAAGCTAAGCTGGAGTGAGTCTCTCTCATTAAGGCCACATGGCCACACTGTGTCTCTTAGTTCTTGCAAGCTAAGCTTGAGTCAGTCTCTCTCATTAAGGCCACATGGCCACACAGTGTCTCTTTAGTTCATGCAAGGTAAGCTGGAGTCAGTCTCTCTCATTAAGGTCACATGGGCACACTGTGTCTCTTAGTTCTTGCAAGCTAAGCTGGAGTCAGTCTCTCTCATTAAGGCCACATGGCCACACTGTGTCTCTTAGTTCTTGCAAGTTAAGCTGGAATCAGTCTCTCTCATTAAGGCCACATGGCCACACTGTGTCTCTTAGTTCTTGCAAGCTAAGCTTGAGTCAGTCTCTCTCATTAAGGCCACATGGCCACACAGTGTCTCTTAGTTCTTGCAAGCTAAGCTGGAGTCAGTCTCTCTCATTAAGGTCACATGGTCACACTGTGTCTCTTAGTTCTTGCAAGCTAAGCTGGAGTCAGTCTCTCTCATTAAGGCCACATGGCCACACTGTGTCTCTTAGTTCTTGCAAGCTAAGCTGGAATCAGTCTCTCTCATTAAGGCCACATGGCCACACAGTGTCTCTTAGTTCTTGCAAGCTAAGCTGGAGTGAGTCTCTCTCATTAAGGCCACATGGCCACACTGTGTCTCTTAGTTCTTGCAAGCTAAGCTTGAGTCAGTCTCTCTCATTAAGGCCACATGGCCACACAGTGTCTCTTAGTTCTTGCAAGGTAAGCTGGAGTCAGTCTCTCTCATTAAGGTCACATGGGCACACTGTGTCTCTTAGTTCTTGCAAGCTAAGCTGGAGTCAGTCTCTCTCATTAAGGCCACATGGCCACACTGTCTCTTAGTTCTTGCAAGCTAAGCTGGAATGAGTCTCTCTCATTAAGGCCACATGGCCACACTGTGTCTCTTAGTTCTTGCAAGCTAAGCTGGAGTGAGTCTCTCTCATTAAGGCCACATGGCCACACACTGTCTCTTAGTTCTTGCAAGCTAAGCTGGAGTGAGTCTCTCATTAAGGCCACATGGCCACACTGTGTTTCTTAGTTCTTGCAAGCTAAGCTGGAGTGAGTCTCTCTCATTAAGGCCACATGGCCACACAGTGTCTCTTAGTTCTTGCAAGCTAAGCTGGAGTGAGTCTCTCTCATTAAAGCCACATGGCCACACTGTGTCTCTTAGTTCTTGCAAGCTAAGCTTGAGTCAGTCTCTCTCATTAAGGCCACATGGCCACACAGTGTCTCTTAGTTCTTGCAAGCTAAGCTGGAGTCAGTCTCTCTCATTAAGGCCACATGGCCACACTGTGTCGCTTAGTTCTTGCAAGTTAAGCTGGAATCAGTCTCTCTCATTAAGGCCACATGGCCACACTGTGTCTCTTAGTTCTTGCAAGCTAAGCTGGAGGCAGTCTCTCTCATTAAGGCCACATGGCCACACTGTGTCTCTTAGTTCTTGCAAGCTAAGCTGGAGTCAGTTTCTCTCATTAAGGCTACATGGCCACACTGTCTCTTAGTTCTTGCAAGGTAAGCTGGAGTCAGTCTCTCTCATTAAGGCCACATGGTCACACTGTCTCTTAGTTCTTGCAAGCTAAGCTGGAATCAGTCTCTCTCATTAAGGCCACATGGCCACACTGTGTCTCTTAGTTCTTGCAAGCTAAGCTGGAGTGAGTCTCTCTCATTAAGGCCACATGGCCACACTGCGTCGCTTTGTTCCTGCAAGTTAAGCTGGAATCAGTCTCTCTCATTAAGGCCACATGGCCACACTGTCTCTTAGTTCTTGCAAGCTAAGCTGGAGGCAGTCTCTCTCATTAAGGCCACATGGCCACACTGTCTCTCTTAGTTCTTGCAAGCTAAGCTGGAGTCAATCTCTCTCATTAAGGCTACATGGCCACACTGTCTCTTAGTTCTTGCAAGCTAAGCTGGAGTGAGTCTCTCATTAAGGCCACATGGCCACACTGTGTCTCTTAGTTCTTGCAAGCTAAGCTGGAGTGAGTCTCTCTCATTAAGGCCACATGGCCACACAGTGTCTGTTAGTTCTTGCAAGCTAAGCTGGAGTGAGTCTCTCTCATTAAGGCCACATGGCCACACTGTGTCTCTTAGTTCTTGCAAGCTAAGCTTGAGTCAGTCTCTCTCATTAAGGCCACATGGCCACACAGTGTCTCTTAGTTCTTGCAAGGTAAGCTGGAGTCAGTCTCTCTCATTAAGGTCACATGGTCACACTGTGTCTCTTAGTTCTTGCAAGCTAAGCTGGAGTCAGTCTCTCTCATTAAGGCCACATGGCCACACTGTCTCTTAGTTCTTGCAAGCTAAGCTGGAATGAGTCTCTCTCATTAAGGCCACATGGCCACACTGTGTCTCTTAGTTCTTGCAAGCTAAGCTGGAGTGAGTCTCTCTCATTAAGGCCACATGGCCACACACTGTCTCTTAGTTCTTGCAAGCTAAGCTGGAGTGAGTCTCTCATTAAGGCCACATGGCCACACTGTGTTTCTTAGTTCTTGCAAGCTAAGCTGGAGTCAGTCTCTCTCATTAAGGCCACATGGCCACACTGTCTCTTAGTTTTTGCAAGCTAAGCTGGAGTGAGTCTCTCTCATTAAGGCCACATGGCCACACAGTGTCTCTTAGTTCTTGCAAGCTAAGCTGGAGTGAGTCTCTCTCATTAAGGCCACATGGCCACACTGTGTCTCTTAGTTCTTGCAAGCTAAGCTTGAGTCAGTCTCTCTCATTAAGGCCACATGGCCACACAGTGTCTCTTAGTTCTTGCAAGGTAAGCTGGAGTCAGTCTCTCTCATTAAGGTCACATGGGCACACTGTGTCTCTTAGTTCTTGCAAGCTAAGCTGGAGTCAGTCTCTCTCATTAAGGCCACATGGCCACACTGTCTCTTAGTTCTTGCAAGCTAAGCTGGAATCAGTCTCTCTCATTAAGGCCACATGGCCACACTGTGTCTCTTAGTTCTTGCAAGCTAAGCTGGAGTGAGTCTCTCTCATTAAGGCCACATGGCCACACAGTGTCTCTTAGTTCTTGCAAGCTAAGCTGGAGTGAGTCTCTCTCATTAAGGCCACATGGCCACACTGTGTCTCTTAGTTCTTGCAAGCTAAGCTTGAGTCAGTCTCTCTCATTAAGGCCACATGGCCACACAGTGTCTCTTTAGTTCATGCAAGGTAAGCTGGAGTCAGTCTCTCTCATTAAGGTCACATGGGCACACTGTGTCTCTTAGTTCTTGCAAGCTAAGCTGGAGTCAGTCTCTCTCATTAAGGCCACATGGCCACACTGTGTCTCTTAGTTCTTGCAAGTTAAGCTGGAATCAGTCTCTCTCATTAAGGCCACATGGCCACACTGTGTCTCTTAGTTCTTGCAAGCTAAGCTTGAGTCAGTCTCTCTCATTAAGGCCACATGGCCACACAGTGTCTCTTAGTTCTTGCAAGCTAAGCTGGAGTCAGTCTCTCTCATTAAGGTCACATGGTCACACTGTGTCTCTTAGTTCTTGCAAGCTAAGCTGGAGTCAGTCTCTCTCATTAAGGCCACATGGCCACACTGTGTCTCTTAGTTCTTGCAAGCTAAGCTGGAATCAGTCTCTCTCATTAAGGCCACATGGCCACACAGTGTCTCTTAGTTCTTGCAAGCTAAGCTGGAGTGAGTCTCTCTCATTAAGGCCACATGGCCACACTGTGTCTCTTAGTTCTTGCAAGCTAAGCTTGAGTCAGTCTCTCTCATTAAGGCCACATGGCCACACAGTGTCTCTTAGTTCTTGCAAGGTAAGCTGGAGTCAGTCTCTCTCATTAAGGTCACATGGGCACACTGTGTCTCTTAGTTCTTGCAAGCTAAGCTGGAGTCAGTCTCTCTCATTAAGGCCACATGGCCACACTGTCTCTTAGTTCTTGCAAGCTAAGCTGGAATGAGTCTCTCTCATTAAGGCCACATGGCCACACTGTGTCTCTTAGTTCTTGCAAGCTAAGCTGGAGTGAGTCTCTCTCATTAAGGCCACATGGCCACACACTGTCTCTTAGTTCTTGCAAGCTAAGCTGGAGTGAGTCTCTCATTAAGGCCACATGGCCACACTGTGTTTCTTAGTTCTTGCAAGCTAAGCTGGAGTGAGTCTCTCTCATTAAGGCCACATGGCCACACAGTGTCTCTTAGTTCTTGCAAGCTAAGCTGGAGTGAGTCTCTCTCATTAAAGCCACATGGCCACACTGTGTCTCTTAGTTCTTGCAAGCTAAGCTTGAGTCAGTCTCTCTCATTAAGGCCACATGGCCACACAGTGTCTCTTAGTTCTTGCAAGCTAAGCTGGAGTCAGTCTCTCTCATTAAGGCCACATGGCCACACTGTGTCGCTTAGTTCTTGCAAGTTAAGCTGGAATCAGTCTCTCTCATTAAGGCCACATGGCCACACTGTGTCTCTTAGTTCTTGCAAGCTAAGCTGGAGGCAGTCTCTCTCATTAAGGCCACATGGCCACACTGTGTCTCTTAGTTCTTGCAAGCTAAGCTGGAGTCAGTTTCTCTCATTAAGGCTACATGGCCACACTGTCTCTTAGTTCTTGCAAGGTAAGCTGGAGTCAGTCTCTCTCATTAAGGCCACATGGTCACACTGTCTCTTAGTTCTTGCAAGCTAAGCTGGAATCAGTCTCTCTCATTAAGGCCACATGGCCACACTGTGTCTCTTAGTTCTTGCAAGCTAAGCTGGAGTGAGTCTCTCTCATTAAGGCCACATGGCCACACTGCGTCGCTTTGTTCCTGCAAGTTAAGCTGGAATCAGTCTCTCTCATTAAGGCCACATGGCCACACTGTCTCTTAGTTCTTGCAAGCTAAGCTGGAGGCAGTCTCTCTCATTAAGGCCACATGGCCACACTGTCTCTCTTAGTTCTTGCAAGCTAAGCTGGAGTCAGTCTCTCTCATTAAGGCTACATGGCCACACTGTCTCTTAGTTCTTGCAAGCTAAGCTGGAGTGAGTCTCTCATTAAGGCCACATGGCCACACTGTGTCTCTTAGTTCTTGCAAGCTAAGCTGGAGTGAGTCTCTCTCATTAAGGCCACATGGCCACACAGTGTCTGTTAGTTCTTGCAAGCTAAGCTGGAGTGAGTCTCTCTCATTAAGGCCACATGGCCACACTGTGTCTCTTAGTTCTTGCAAGCTAAGCTTGAGTCAGTCTCTCTCATTAAGGCCACATGGCCACACAGTGTCTCTTAGTTCTTGCAAGCTAAGCTGGAGTCAGTCTCTCTCATTAAGGTCACATGGTCACACTGTGTCTCTTAGTTCTTGCAAGCTAAGCTGGAGTCAGTCTCTCTCATTAAGGCCACATGGCCACACTGTGTCTCTTAGTTCTTGCAAGCTAAGCTGGATTCAGTCTCTCTCATTAAGGCCACATGGCCACACTGTGTCTCTTAGTTCTTGCAAGCTAAGCTGGAGTGAGTCTCTCTCATTAAGGCCACATGGCCACACTGTGTCTCTTAGTTCTTGCAAGCTAAGCTTGAGTCAGTCTCTCTCATTAAGGCCACATGGCCACACAGTGTCTCTTAGTTCTTGCAAGGTAAGCTGGAGTCAGTCTCTCTCATTAAGGTCACATGGGCACACTGTGTCTCTTAATTCTTGCAAGCTAAGCTGGAGTCAGTCTCTCTCATTAAGGCCACATGGCCACACTGTCGCTTAGTTCTTGCAAGTTAAGCTGGAATCAGTCTCTCTCATTAAGGCCACATGGCCACACTGTGTCTCTTAGTTCTTGCAAGCTAAGCTGGAGTCAGTCTCTCTCATTAAGGCCACATGGCCACACTGTGTCTCTTAGTTCTTGCAATCTAAGCTGGAGTCAGTCTCTCTCATTAAGGCTACATGGCCACACTGTCTCTTAGTTCTTGCAAGCTAAGCTGGAGTGAGTCTCTCATTAAGGCCACATGGCCACACTGTGTCTCTTAGTTCTTGCAAGCTAAGCTGGAGTGAGTCTCTCATTAAGGCCACATGGCCACACAGTGTCTCTTAGTTCTTGCAAGCTAAGCTGGAGTGAGTCTCTCTCATTAAGGCCACATGGCCACACTGTGTCTCTTAGTTCTTGCAAGCTAAGCTTGAGTCAGTCTCTCTCATTAAGGCCACATGGCCACACAGTGTCTCTTAGTTCTTGCAAGCTAAGCTGGAGTCAGTCTCTCTCATTAAGGTCACATGGTCACACTGTGTCTCTTAGTTCTTGCAAGCTAAGCTGGAGTCAGTCTCTCTCATTAAGGCCACATGGCCACACTGTGTCTCTTAGTTCTTGCAAGCTAAGCTGGAATCAGTCTCTCTCATTAAGGCCACATGGCCACACTGTCTCTTAGTTCTTGCAAGCTAAGCTGGAGTCAGTCTCTCTCATTAAGGCCACATGGCCACACTGTGTCTCTTAGTTCTTGCAAGCTAAGCTGGAGTGAGTCTCTCTCATTAAGGCTACATAGCCACACTGTCTCTTAGTTCTTGCAAGCTAAGCTGGAGTGAGTCTCTCATTAAGGCCACATGGCCACACTGTGTCTCTTAGTTCTTGCAAGGTTAGCTGGAGTCAGTCTCTCTCATTAAGGCCACATGGCCACACTGTGTCTCTTAGTTCTTGCAAGCTAAGCTGGAGTCAGTCTCTCTCATTAAGGCCACATGGCCACACTGTGTCTTTAAGTTCTTGCAACCTAAGCTGGAGTCAGTCTCTCTCATTAAGCCTACATGGCCACACTGTCTCTTAGTTCTTGCAACCTAAGCTGGAGTGAGTCTCTCATTAAGGCCACATGGCCACACTGTGTCTCTTAGTTCTTGCAAGCTAAGCTGGAGTGAGTCTCTCTCATTAAGGCCACATGGCCACACTGTGTCTCTTAGTTCTTGCAAGCTAAGCTGGAGTCAGTCTCTCTCATTAAGGCTACATGGCCACACTGTCTCTTAGTTCTTGCAAGCTAAGCTGGAGTCAGTCTCTCTCATTAAGGCCACATGGCCACACTGTCTCTTAGTTCTTGCAAGCTAAGCTGGAATCAGTCTCTCTCATTAAGGCCACATGGCCACACTGTGTCTCTTAGTTCTTGCAAGCTAAGCCGGAGTGAGTCTCTCTCATTAAGGCCACATGGCCACACAGTGTCTCTTAGTTCTTGCAAGGTAAGCTGGAGTCAGTCTCTCTCATTAAGGTCACATGGGCACACTGTGTCTCTTAATTCTTGCAAGCTAAGCTGGAGTCAGTCTCATTAAGGCCACATGGCCACACTGTGTCGCTTTGTTCCTGCAAGTTAAGCTGGAATCAGTCTCTCTCATTAAGGCCACATGGCCACACTGTCTCTTAGTTCTTGCAAGCTAAGCTGGAGGCAGTCTCTCTCATTAAGGCCACATGGCCACACTGTGTCTCTTAGTTCTTGCAAGCTAAGCTGGAGTCAGTCTCTCTCATTAAGGCTACATGGCCACACTGTCTCTTAGTTCTTGCAAGCTAAGCTGGAGTGAGTCTCTCATTAAGGCCACATGGCCACACTGTGTCTCTTAGTTCTTGCAAGCTAAGCTGGAGTGAGTCTCTCTCATTAAGGCCACATGGCCACACAGTGTCTCTTAGTTCTTGCAAGCTAAGCTGGAGTGAGTCTCTCTCATTAAGGCCACATGGCCACACTGTGTCTCTTAGTTCTTGCAAGCTAAGCTTGAGTCAGTCTCTCTCATTAAGGCCACATGGCCACACAGTGTCTCTTAGTTCTTGCAAGCTAAGCTGGAGTCAGTCTCTCTCATTAAGGTCACATGGTCACACTGTGTCTCTTAGTTCTTGCAAGCTAAGCTGGAGTCAGTCTCTCTCATTAAGGCCACATGGCCACACTGTGTCTCTTAGTTCTTGCAAGCTAAGCTGGATTCAGTCTCTCTCATTAAGGCCACATGGCCACACTGTGTCTCTTAGTTCTTGCAAGCTAAGCTGGAGTGAGTCTCTCTCATTAAGGCCACATGGCCACACTGTGTCTCTTTTAGTTCTTGCAAGCTCAGCTTGAGTCAGTCTCTCTCATTAAGGCCACATGGCCACACAGTGTCTCTTAGTTCTTGCAAGGTAAGCTGGAGTCAGTCTCTCTCATTAAGGTCACATGGGCACACTGTGTCTCTTAATTCTTGCAAGCTAAGCTGGAATCAGTCTCTCTCATTAAGGCCACATGGCCACACTGTGTCGCTTAGTTCTTGCAAGTTAAGCTGGAATCAGTCTCTCTCATTAAGGCCACATGGCCACACTGTGTCTCTTAGTTCTTGCAAGCTAAGCTGGAGTCAGTCTCTCTCATTAAGGCCACATGGCCACACTGTGTCTCTTAGTTCTTGCAAGCTAAGCTGGAGTCAGTCTCTCTCATTAAGGCTACATGGCCACACTGTCTCTTAGTTCTTGCAAGCTAAGCTGGAGTGAGTCTCTCATTAAGGCCACATGGCCACACTGTGTCTCTTAGTTCTTGCAAGGTAAGCTGGAGTCAGTCTCTCTCATTAAGGCCACATGGCCACACTGTGTCTCTTAGTTCTTGCAAGCTAAGTTGGAGTCAGTCTCTCTCATTAAGGCCACATGGCCACACTGAGTCTCTCAGTTCTTGCAAGCTAAGCTGGAGTGAGTCTCTCATTAAGGCCACATGGCCACACAGTGTCTCTTAGTTCTTGCAAGCTAAGCTGGAGTGAGTCTCTCTCATTAAGGCCACATGGCCACACTGTGTCTCTTAGTTCTTGCAAGCTAAGCTTGAGTCAGTCTCTCTCATTAAGGCCACATGGCCACACAGTGTCTCTTAGTTCTTGCAAGCTAAGCTGGAGTCAGTCTCTCTCATTAAGGTCACATGGTCACACTGTGTCTCTTAGTTCTTGCAAGCTAAGCTGGAGTCAGTCTCTCATTAAGGCCACATGGCCACACTGTGTCTCTTAGTTCTTGCAAGCTAAGCTGGAGGCAGTCTCTCTCATTAAGGCCACATGGCCACACTGTGTCTCTTAGTTCTTGCAAGCTAAGCTGGAGTCAGTCTCTCTCATTAAGGCTACATGGCCACACTGTCTCTTAGTTCTTGCAAGCTAAGCTGGAATCAGTCTCTCTCATTAAGGCCACATGGCCACACTGTGTCGCTTAGTTCTTGCAAGCTAAGCTGGAGTGAGTCTCTCTCATTAAGGCCACATGGCCACACAGTGTCTCTTAGTTCTTGCAAGGTAAGCTGGAGTCAGTCTCTCTCATTAAGGTCACATGGGCACACTGTGTCGCTTAATTCTTGCAAGCTAAGCTGGAGTCAATCTCTCTCATTAAGGCCACATGGCCACACTGTCTCTTAGTTCTTGCAAGCTAAGCTGGAGGCAGTCTCTCTCATTAAGGCCACATGGCCACACTGTGTCTCTTAGTTCTTGCAAGCTAAGCTGGATTCAGTCTCTCTCATTAAGGCTACATGGCCACACTGTCTCTTAGTTCTTGCAAGCTAAGCTGGAGTGAGTCTCTCTCATTAAGGTCACATGGGCACACTGTGTCTCTTAATTCTTGCAAGCTAAGCTGGAGTCAGTCTCTCTCATTAAGGCCACATGGCCACACTGTCTCTTAGTTCTTGCAAGCTAAGCTGGAGGCTGTCTCTCTCATTAAGGCCACATGGCCACACTGTGTCGCTTAGTTCTTGCAAGCTAAGCTGGAGTGAGTCTCTCTCATTAAGGCCACATGGCCACACAGTGTCTCTTAGTTCTTGCAAGGTAAGCTGGAGTCAGTCTCTCTCATTAAGGTCACATGGGCACACTGTGTCTCTTAATTCTTGCAAGCTAAGCTGGAGTCAATCTCTCTCATTAAGGCCACATGGCCACACTGTCTCTTAGTTCTTGCAAGCTAAGCTGGAGGCAGTCTCTCTCATTAAGGCCACATGGCCACACTGTGTCTCTTAGTTCTTGCAAGCTAAGCTGGAGTCAGTCTCTCTCATTAAGGCTACATGGCCACACAGTGTCTCTTAGTTCTTGCAAGCTAAGCTGGAGTGAGTCTCTCTCATTAAGGCCACATGGCCACACTGTGTCTCTTAGTTCTTGCAAGCTAAGCTTGAGTCAGTCTCTCTCATTAAGGCCACATGGCCACACAGTGTCTCTTAGTTCTTGCAAGCTAAGCTGGAGTCAGTCTCTCTCATTAAGGTCACATGGTCACACTGTGTCTCTTAGTTCTTGCAAGCTAAGCTGGAGTCAGTCTCTCTCATTAAGGCCACATGGCCACACTGTGTCTCTTAGTTCTTGCAAGCTAAGCTGGAATCAGTCTCTCTCATTAAGGCCACATGGCCACACTGTCTCTTAGTTCTTGCAAGCTAAGCTGGAGTCAGTCTCTCTCATTAAGGCCACATGGCCACACTGTGTCTCTTAGTTCTTGCAAGCTAAGCTGGAGTGAGTCTCTCTCATTAAGGCTACATAGCCACACTGTCTCTTAGTTCTTGCAAGCTAAGCTGGAGTGAGTCTCTCATTAAGGCCACATGGCCACACTGTGTCTCTTAGTTCTTGCAAGGTTAGCTGGAGTCAGTCTCTCTCATTAAGGCCACATGGCCACACTGTGTCTCTTAGTTCTTGCAAGCTAAGCTGGAGTCAGTCTCTCTCATTAAGGCCACATGGCCACACTGTGTCTTTAAGTTCTTGCAACCTAAGCTGGAGTCAGTCTCTCTCATTAAGCCTACATGGCCACACTGTCTCTTAGTTCTTGCAACCTAAGCTGGAGTGAGTCTCTCATTAAGGCCACATGGCCACACTGTGTCTCTTAGTTCTTGCAAGCTAAGCTGGAGTGAGTCTCTCTCATTAAGGCCACATGGCCACACTGTGTCTCTTAGTTCTTGCAAGCTAAGCTGGAGTCAGTCTCTCTCATTAAGGCTACATGGCCACACTGTCTCTTAGTTCTTGCAAGCTAAGCTGGAGTCAGTCTCTCTCATTAAGGCCACATGGCCACACTGTCTCTTAGTTCTTGCAAGCTAAGCTGGAATCAGTCTCTCTCATTAAGGCCACATGGCCACACTGTGTCTCTTAGTTCTTGCAAGCTAAGCCGGAGTGAGTCTCTCTCATTAAGGCCACATGGCCACACAGTGTCTCTTAGTTCTTGCAAGGTAAGCTGGAGTCAGTCTCTCTCATTAAGGTCACATGGGCACACTGTGTCTCTTAATTCTTGCAAGCTAAGCTGGAGTCAGTCTCATTAAGGCCACATGGCCACACTGTGTCGCTTTGTTCCTGCAAGTTAAGCTGGAATCAGTCTCTCTCATTAAGGCCACATGGCCACACTGTCTCTTAGTTCTTGCAAGCTAAGCTGGAGGCAGTCTCTCTCATTAAGGCCACATGGCCACACTGTGTCTCTTAGTTCTTGCAAGCTAAGCTGGAGTCAGTCTCTCTCATTAAGGCTACATGGCCACACTGTCTCTTAGTTCTTGCAAGCTAAGCTGGAGTGAGTCTCTCATTAAGGCCACATGGCCACACTGTGTCTCTTAGTTCTTGCAAGCTAAGCTGGAGTGAGTCTCTCTCATTAAGGCCACATGGCCACACAGTGTCTCTTAGTTCTTGCAAGCTAAGCTGGAGTGAGTCTCTCTCATTAAGGCCACATGGCCACACTGTGTCTCTTAGTTCTTGCAAGCTAAGCTTGAGTCAGTCTCTCTCATTAAGGCCACATGGCCACACAGTGTCTCTTAGTTCTTGCAAGCTAAGCTGGAGTCAGTCTCTCTCATTAAGGTCACATGGTCACACTGTGTCTCTTAGTTCTTGCAAGCTAAGCTGGAGTCAGTCTCTCTCATTAAGGCCACATGGCCACACTGTGTCTCTTAGTTCTTGCAAGCTAAGCTGGATTCAGTCTCTCTCATTAAGGCCACATGGCCACACTGTGTCTCTTAGTTCTTGCAAGCTAAGCTGGAGTGAGTCTCTCTCATTAAGGCCACATGGCCACACTGTGTCTCTTTTAGTTCTTGCAAGCTCAGCTTGAGTCAGTCTCTCTCATTAAGGCCACATGGCCACACAGTGTCTCTTAGTTCTTGCAAGGTAAGCTGGAGTCAGTCTCTCTCATTAAGGTCACATGGGCACACTGTGTCTCTTAATTCTTGCAAGCTAAGCTGGAATCAGTCTCTCTCATTAAGGCCACATGGCCACACTGTGTCGCTTAGTTCTTGCAAGTTAAGCTGGAATCAGTCTCTCTCATTAAGGCCACATGGCCACACTGTGTCTCTTAGTTCTTGCAAGCTAAGCTGGAGTCAGTCTCTCTCATTAAGGCCACATGGCCACACTGTGTCTCTTAGTTCTTGCAAGCTAAGCTGGAGTCAGTCTCTCTCATTAAGGCTACATGGCCACACTGTCTCTTAGTTCTTGCAAGCTAAGCTGGAGTGAGTCTCTCATTAAGGCCACATGGCCACACTGTGTCTCTTAGTTCTTGCAAGGTAAGCTGGAGTCAGTCTCTCTCATTAAGGCCACATGGCCACACTGTGTCTCTTAGTTCTTGCAAGCTAAGTTGGAGTCAGTCTCTCTCATTAAGGCCACATGGCCACACTGAGTCTCTCAGTTCTTGCAAGCTAAGCTGGAGTGAGTCTCTCATTAAGGCCACATGGCCACACAGTGTCTCTTAGTTCTTGCAAGCTAAGCTGGAGTGAGTCTCTCTCATTAAGGCCACATGGCCACACTGTGTCTCTTAGTTCTTGCAAGCTAAGCTTGAGTCAGTCTCTCTCATTAAGGCCACATGGCCACACAGTGTCTCTTAGTTCTTGCAAGCTAAGCTGGAGTCAGTCTCTCTCATTAAGGTCACATGGTCACACTGTGTCTCTTAGTTCTTGCAAGCTAAGCTGGAGTCAGTCTCTCATTAAGGCCACATGGCCACACTGTGTCTCTTAGTTCTTGCAAGCTAAGCTGGAGGCAGTCTCTCTCATTAAGGCCACATGGCCACACTGTGTCTCTTAGTTCTTGCAAGCTAAGCTGGAGTCAGTCTCTCTCATTAAAGCTACATGGCCACACTGTCTCTTAGTTCTTGCAAGCTAAGCTGGAATCAGTCTCTCTCATTAAGGCCACATGGCCACACTGTGTCGCTTAGTTCTTGCAAGCTAAGCTGGAGTGAGTCTCTCTCATTAAGGCCACATGGCCACACAGTGTCTCTTAGTTCTTGCAAGGTAAGCTGGAGTCAGTCTCTCTCATTAAGGTCACATGGGCACACTGTGTCGCTTAATTCTTGCAAGCTAAGCTGGAGTCAATCTCTCTCATTAAGGCCACATGGCCACACTGTCTCTTAGTTCTTGCAAGCTAAGCTGGAGGCAGTCTCTCTCATTAAGGCCACATGGCCACACTGTGTCTCTTAGTTCTTGCAAGCTAAGCTGGATTCAGTCTCTCTCATTAAGGCTACATGGCCACACTGTCTCTTAGTTCTTGCAAGCTAAGCTGGAGTGAGTCTCTCTCATTAAGGTCACATGGGCACACTGTGTCTCTTAATTCTTGCAAGCTAAGCTGGAGTCAGTCTCTCTCATTAAGGCCACATGGCCACACTGTCTCTTAGTTCTTGCAAGCTAAGCTGGAGGCTGTCTCTCTCATTAAGGCCACATGGCCACACTGTGTCGCTTAGTTCTTGCAAGCTAAGCTGGAGTGAGTCTCTCTCATTAAGGCCACATGGCCACACAGTGTCTCTTAGTTCTTGCAAGGTAAGCTGGAGTCAGTCTCTCTCATTAAGGTCACATGGGCACACTGTGTCTCTTAATTCTTGCAAGCTAAGCTGGAGTCAATCTCTCTCATTAAGGCCACATGGCCACACTGTCTCTTAGTTCTTGCAAGCTAAGCTGGAGGCAGTCTCTCTCATTAAGGCCACATGGCCACACTGTGTCTCTTAGTTCTTGCAAGCTAAGCTGGAGTCAGTCTCTCTCATTAAGGCTACATGGCCACACTGTCTCTTAGTTCTTGCAAGCTAAGCTGGAGTGAGTCTCTCTCATTAAGGTCACATGGGCACACTGTGTCTCTTAATTCTTGCAAGCTAAGCTGGAGTCAGTCTCTCTCATTAAGGCCACATGGCCACACTGTCTCTTAGTTCTTGCAAGCTAAGCTGGAGGCAGTCTCTCTCATTAAGGCCACATGGCCACACTGTGTCTCTTAGTTCTTGCAAGCTAAGCTGGAGTCAGTCTCTCTCATTAAGGCTACATGGCCACACTGTCTCTTAGTTCTTGCAAGCTAAGCTGGAGTGAGTCTCTCATTAAGGCCACATGGCCACACTGTGTCTCTTAGTTCTTGCAAGCTAAGCTGGAGTGACTCTCTCTCATTAAGGCCACATGGCCACAGAGTGTCTCTTAGTTCTTGCAAGCTAAGCTGGAGTGAGTCTCTCTCATTAAGGCCACATGGCCACACTGTGTCTCTTAGTTCTTGCAATCTAAGCTTGAGTCAGTCTCTCTCATTAAGGCCACATGGCCACACAGTGTCTCTTAGTTCTTGCAAACTAAGCTGGAGTCAGTCTCTCTCATTAAGGTCACATGGTCACACTGTGTCTCTTAGTTCTTGCAAGCTAAGCTGGAGTCAGTCTCTCTCATTAAGGCCACATGGCCACACTGTGTCTCTTAGTTCTTGCAAGCTAAGCTGGATTCAGTCTCTCTCATTAAGGCCATATGGCCACACTGTGTCTCTTAGTTCTTGCAAGCTAAGCTGGAGTGAGTCTCTCTCATTAAGGCCACATGGCCACACTGTGTCTCTTAGTTCTTGCAAGCTAAGCTTGAGTCAGTCTCTCTCATTAAGGCCACATGGCCACACAGTGTCTCTTAGTTCTTGCAAGGTAAGCTGGAGTCAGTCTCTCTCATTAAGGTCACATGGCCACACTGTGTCGCTTAGTTCTTGCAAGTTAAGCTGGAATCAGTCTCTCTCATTAAGGCCACATGGCCACACTGTGTCTCTTAGTTCTTGCAAGCTAAGCTGGAGTCAGTCTCTCTCATTAAGGCCACATGGCCACACTGTGTCTCTTAATTCTTGCAAGCTAAGCTGGAGTCAGTCTCTCTCATTAAGGCTACATGGCCACACTGTCTCTTAGTTCTTGCAAGCTAAGCTGGAGTGAGTCTCTCATTAAGGCAACATGGCCACACTGTGTCTCTTAGTTCTTGCAAGCTAAGCTGGAGTCAGTCTCTCTCATTAAGGCCACATGGCCACACTGTGTCTCTTAGTTCTTGCAAGCTAAGCTGGAATCAGTCTCTCTCATTAAGGCCACATGGCCACACTGTGTCTCTTAGTTCTTGCAAGCTAAGCTGGAGTCAGTCTCTCTCATTAAGGCCACATGGCCACACTGTGTCTCTAAGTTCTTGCAACCTAAGCTGGAGTCAGTCTCTCTCATTAAGGCTACATGGCCACACTGTCTCTTAGTTCTTGCAAGCTAAGCTGGAGTGAGTCTCTCATTAAGGCCACATGGCCACACTGTGTCTCTTAGTTCTTGCAAGCTAAGCTGGAGTGAGTCTCTCTCATTAAGGCCACATGGCCACACTGTGTCTCTTAGTTCTTGCAAGCTAAGCTTGAGTCAGTCTCTCTCATTAAGGCCACATGGCCACACTGTGTCGCTTAGTTCTTGCAAGTTAAGCTGGAATCAGTCTCTCTCATTAAGGCCACATGGCCACACTGTGTCTCTTAGTTCTTGCAAGCTAAGCTGGAGGCAGTCTCTCTCATTAAGGCCACATGGCCACACTGTGTCTCTTAGTTCTTGCAAGCTAAGCTGGAGTCAGTCTCTCTCATTAAGGCTACATGGCCACACTGTCTCTTAGTTCTTGCAAGCTAAGCTGGAGTCAGTCTCTCTCATTAAGGCCACATGGCCACACAGTGTCTCTTAGTTCTTGCAAGGTAAGCTGGAGTCAGTCTCTCTCATTAAGGTCACATGGCCACACTGTGTCGCTTAGTTCTTGCAAGTTAAGCTGGAATCAGTCTCTCTCATTAAGGCCACATGGCCACACTGTGTCTCTTAGTTCTTGCAAGCTAAGCTGGAGTCAGTCTCTCTCATTAAGGCCACATGGCCACACTGTGTCTCTTAGTTCTTGCAAGCTAAGCTGGAGTCAGTCTCTCTCATTAAGGCTACATGGCCACACTGTCTCTTAGTTCTTGCAAGCTAAGCTGGAGTGAGTCTCTCATTAAGGCCACATGGCCACACTGTGTCTCTTAGTTCTTGCAAGCTAAGCTGGAGTCAGTCTCTCTCATTAAGGCCACATGGCCACACTGTGTCTCTTAGTTCTTGCAAGCTAAGCTGGAATCAGTCTCTCTCATTAAGGTCACATGGTCACACTGTGTCTCTTAGTTCTTGCAAGCTAAGCTGGAGTCAGTCTCTCTCATTAAGGCCACATGGCCACACTGTGTCTCTTAGTTCTTGCAAGCTAAGCTGGATTGAGTCTCTCTCATTAAGGCCACATGGCCACACTGTGTCTCTTAGTTCTTGCAAGCTAAGCTGGAGTGAGTCTCTCTCATTAAGGCCACATGGCCACACTGTGTCTCTTAGTTCTTGCAAGCTAAGCTTGAGTCAGTCTCTCTCATTAAGGCCACATGGCCACACAGTGTCTCTTAGTTCTTGCAAGGTAAGCTGGAGTCAGTCTCTCTCATTAAGGTCACATGGCCACACTGTGTCGCTTAGTTCTTGCAAGTTAAGCTGGAATCAGTCTCTCTCATTAAGGCCACATGGCCACACTGTGTCTCTTAGTTCTTGCAAGCTAAGCTGGAGTCAGTCTCTCTCATTAAGGCCACATGGCCACACTGTGTCTCTTAGTTCTTGCAAGCTAAGCTGGAGTCAGTCTCTCTCATTAAGGCTACATGGCCACACTGTCTCTTAGTTCTTGCAAGCTAAGCTGGAGTGAGTCTCTCATTAAGGCCACATGGCCACACTGTGTCTCTTAGTTCTTGCAAGCTAAGCTGGAGTCAGTCTCTCTCATTAAGGCCACATGGCCACACTGTGTCTCTTAGTTCTTGCAAGCTAAGCTGGAATCAGTCTCTCTCATTAAGGCCACATGGCCACACTGTGTCTCTTAGTTCTTGCAAGCTAAGCTGGAGTCAGTCTCTCTCATTAAGGCCACATGGCCACACTGTGTCTCTAAGTTCTTGCAACCTAAGCTGGAGTCAGTCTCTCTCATTAAGGCTACATGGCCACACTGTCTCTTAGTTCTTGCAAGCTAAGCTGGAGTGAGTCTCTCATTAAGGCCACATGGCCACACTGTGTCTCTTAGTTCTTGCAGGCTAAGCTGGAGTGAGTCTCTCTCATTAAGGCCACATGGCCACACTGTGTCTCTTAGTTCTTGCAAGCTAAGCTTGAGTCAGTCTCTCTCATTAAGGCCACATGGCCACACTGTGTCGCTTAGTTCTTGCAAGTTAAGCTGGAATCAGTCTCTCTCATTAAGGCCACATGGCCACACTGTGTCTCTTAGTTCTTGCAAGCTAAGCTGGAGGCAGTCTCTCTCATTAAGGCCACATGGCCACACTGTGTCTCTTAGTTCTTGCAAGCTAAGCTGGAGTCAGTCTCTCTCATTAAGGCTACATGGCCACACTGTCTCTTAGTTCTTGCAAGCTAAGCTGGAGTCAGTCTCTCTCATTAAGGCCACATGGCCACACAGTGTCTCTTAGTTCTTGCAAGGTAAGCTGGAGTCAGTCTCTCTCATTAAGGTCACATGGCCACACTGTGTCGCTTAGTTCTTGCAAGTTAAGCTGGAATCAGTCTCTCTCATTAAGGCCACATGGCCACACTGTGTCTCTTAGTTCTTGCAAGCTAAGCTGGAGTCAGTCTCTCTCATTAAGGCCACATGGCCACACTGTGTCTCTTAGTTCTTGCAAGCTAAGCTGGAGTCAGTCTCTCTCATTAAGGCTACATGGCCACACTGTCTCTTAGTTCTTGCAAGCTAAGCTGGAGTGAGTCTCTCATTAAGGCCACATGGCCACACTGTGTCTCTTAGTTCTTGCAAGCTAAGCTGGAGTCAGTCTCTCTCATTAAGGCCACATGGCCACACTGTGTCTCTTAGTTCTTGCAAGCTAAGCTTGAGTCAGTCTCTCTCATTAAGGCCACATGGCCACACTGTGTCGCTTAGTTCTTGCAAGTTAAGCTGGAATCAGTCTCTCTCATTAAGGCCACATGGCCACACTGTGTCTCTTAGTTCTTGCAAGCTAAGCTGGAGTCAGTCTCTCTCATTAAGGCCACATGGCCACACTGTCTCTTAGTTCTTGCAAGCTAAGCTGGAATCAGTCTCTCTCATTAAGGCCACATGGCCACACTGTGTCGCTTAGTTCTTGCAAGCTAAGCTGGAGTGAGTCTCTCTCATTAAGGCCACATGGCCACACAGTGTCTCTTAGTTCTTGCAAGGTAAGCTGGAGTCAGTCTCTCTCATTAAGGTCACATGGGCACACTGTGTCTCTTAATTCTTGCAAGCTAAGCTGGAGTCAATCTCTCTCATTAAGGCCACATGGCCACACTGTCTCTTAGTTCTTGCAAGCTAAGCTGGAGGCAGTCTCTCTCATTAAGGCCACATGGCCACACTGTGTCTCTTAGTTCTTGCAAGCTAAGCTGGAGTCAGTCTCTCTCATTAAGGCTACATGGCCACACAGTGTCTCTTAGTTCTTGCAAGCTAAGCTGGAGTCAGTCTCTCTCATTAAGGTCACATGGGCACACTGTGTCTCTTAATTCTTGCAAGCTAAGCTGGAGTCAGTCTCTCTCATTAAGGCCACATGGCCACACTGTCTCTTAGTTCTTGCAAGCTAAGCTGGAGGCAGTCTCTCTCATTAAGGCCACATGGCCACACTGTGTCTCTTAGTTCTTGCAAGCTAAGCTGGAGTCAGTCTCTCTCATTAAGGCTACATGGCCACACTGTCTCTTAGTTCTTGCAAGCTAAGCTGGAATCAGTCTCTCTCATTAAGGCCACATGGCCACACTGTGTCGCTTAGTTCTTGCAAGCTAAGCTGGAGTGAGTCTCTCTCATTAAGGCCACATGGCCACACAGTGTCTCTTAGTTCTTGCAAGGTAAGCTGGAGTCAGTCTCTCTCATTAAGGTCACATGGGCACACTGTGTCGCTTAATTCTTGCAAGCTAAGCTGGAGTCAATCTCTCTCATTAAGGCCACATGGCCACACTGTCTCTTAGTTCTTGCAAGCTAAGCTGGAGGCAGTCTCTCTCATTAAGGCCACATGGCCACACTGTGTCTCTTAGTTCTTGCAAGCTAAGCTGGATTCAGTCTCTCTCATTAAGGCTACATGGCCACACTGTCTCTTAGTTCTTGCAAGCTAAGCTGGAGTGAGTCTCTCTCATTAAGGTCACATGGGCACACTGTGTCTCTTAATTCTTGCAAGCTAAGCTGGAGTCAGTCTCTCTCATTAAGGCCACATGGCCACACTGTCTCTTAGTTCTTGCAAGCTAAGCTGGAGGCTGTCTCTCTCATTAAGGCCACATGGCCACACTGTGTCGCTTAGTTCTTGCAAGCTAAGCTGGAGTGAGTCTCTCTCATTAAGGCCACATGGCCACACAGTGTCTCTTAGTTCTTGCAAGGTAAGCTGGAGTCAGTCTCTCTCATTAAGGTCACATGGGCACACTGTGTCTCTTAATTCTTGCAAGCTAAGCTGGAGTCAATCTCTCTCATTAAGGCCACATGGCCACACTGTCTCTTAGTTCTTGCAAGCTAAGCTGGAGGCAGTCTCTCTCATTAAGGCCACATGGCCACACTGTGTCTCTTAGTTCTTGCAAGCTAAGCTGGAGTCAGTCTCTCTCATTAAGGCTACATGGCCACACTGTCTCTTAGTTCTTGCAAGCTAAGCTGGAGTGAGTCTCTCTCATTAAGGTCACATGGGCACACTGTGTCTCTTAATTCTTGCAAGCTAAGCTGGAGTCAGTCTCTCTCATTAAGGCCACATTGCCACACTGTCTCTTAGTTCTTGCAAGCTAAGCTGGAGGCAGTCTCTCTCATTAAGGCCACATGGCCACACTGTGTCTCTTAGTTCTTGCAAGCTAAGCTGGAGTCAGTCTCTCTCATTAAGGCTACATGGCCACACTGTCTCTTAGGTCTTGCAAGCTAAGCTGGAGTGAGTCTCTCATTAAGGCCACATGGCCACACTGTGTCTCTTAGTTCTTGCAAGCTAAGCTGGAGTGAGTCTCTCTCATTAAGGCCACATGGCCACACAGTGTCTCTTAGTTCTTGCAAGCTAAGCTGGAGTGAGTCTCTCTCATTAAGGCCACATGGCCACACTGTGTCTCTTAGTTCTTGCAATCTAAGCTTGAGTCAGTCTCTCTCATTAAGGCCACATGGCCACACAGTGTCTCTTAGTTCTTGCAAACTAAGCTGGAGTCAGTCTCTCTCATTAAGGTCACATGGTCACACTGTGTCTCTTAGTTCTTGCAAGCTAAGCTGGAGTCAGTCTCTCTCATTAAGGCCACATGGCCACACTGTGTCTCTTAGTTCTTGCAAGCTAAGCTGGATTCAGTCTCTCTCATTAAGGCCATATGGCCACACTGTGTCTCTTAGTTCTTGCAAGCTAAGCTGGAGTGAGTCTCTCTCATTAAGGCCACATGGCCACACTGTGTCTCTTAGTTCTTGCAAGCTAAGCTTGAGTCAGTCTCTCTCATTAAGGCCACATGGCCACACAGTGTCTCTTAGTTCTTGCAAGGTAAGCTGGAGTCAGTCTCTCTCATTAAGGTCACATGGCCACACTGTGTCGCTTAGTTCTTGCAAGTTAAGCTGGAATCAGTCTCTCTCATTAAGGCCACATGGCCACACTGTGTCTCTTAGTTCTTGCAAGCTAAGCTGGAGTCAGTCTCTCTCATTAAGGCCACATGGCCACACTGTGTCTCTTAGTTCTTGCAAGCTAAGCTGGAGTCAGTCTCTCTCATTAAGGCTACATGGCCACACTGTCTCTTAGTTCTTGCAAGCTAAGCTGGAGTGAGTCTCTCATTAAGGCAACATGGCCACACTGTGTCTCTTAGTTCTTGCAAGCTAAGCTGGAGTCAGTCTCTCTCATTAAGGCCACATGGCCACACTGTGTCTCTTAGTTCTTGCAAGCTAAGCTGGAATCAGTCTCTCTCATTAAGGCCACATGGCCACACTGTGTCTCTTAGTTCTTGCAAGCTAAGCTGGAGTCAGTCTCTCTCATTAAGGCCACATGGCCACACTGTGTCTCTAAGTTCTTGCAACCTAAGCTGGAGTCAGTCTCTCTCATTAAGGCTACATGGCCACACTGTCTCTTAGTTCTTGCAAGCTAAGCTGGAGTGAGTCTCTCATTAAGGCCACATGGCCACACTGTGTCTCTTAGTTCTTGCAAGCTAAGCTGGAGTGAGTCTCTCTCATTAAGGCCACATGGCCACACTGTGTCTCTTAGTTCTTGCAAGCTAAGCTTGAGTCAGTCTCTCTCATTAAGGCCACATGGCCACACTGTGTCGCTTATTTCTTGCAAGTTAAGCTGGAATCAGTCTCTCTCATTAAGGCCACATGGCCACACTGTGGCTCTTAGTTCTTGCAAGCTAAGCTGGAGGCAGTCTCTCTCATTAAGGCCACATGGCCACACTGTGTCTCTTAGTTCTTGCAAGCTAAGCTGGAGTCAGTCTCTCTCATTAAGGCTACATGGCCACACTGTCTCTTAGTTCTTGCAAGCTAAGCTGGAGTCAGTCTCTCTCATTAAGGCCACATGTCCACACAGTGTCTCTTAGTTCTTGCAAGGTAAGCTGGAGTCAGTCTCTCTCATTAAGGTCACATGGCCACACTGTGTCGCTTAGTTCTTGCAAGTTAAGCTGGAATCAGTCTCTCTCATTAAGGCCACATGGCCACACTGTGTCTCTTAGTTCTTGCAAGCTAAGCTGGAGTCAGTCTCTCTCATTAAGGCCACATGGCCACACTGTGTCTCTTAGTTCTTGCAAGCTAAGCTGGAGTCAGTCTCTCTCATTAAGGCTACATGGCCACACTGTCTCTTAGTTCTTGCAAGCTAAGCTGGAGTGAGTCTCTCATTAAGGCCACATGGCCACACTGTGTCTCTTAGTTCTTGCAAGCTAAGCTGGAGTCAGTCTCTCTCATTAAGGCCACATGGCCACACTGTGTCTCTTAGTTCTTGCAAGCTAAGCTGGAATCAGTCTCTCTCATTAAGGTCACATGGTCACACTGTGTCTCTTAGTTCTTGCAAGCTAAGCTGGAGTCAGTCTCTCTCATTAAGGCCACATGGCCACACTGTGTCTCTTAGTTCTTGCAAGCTAAGCTGGATTGAGTCTCTCTCATTAAGGCCACATGGCCACACTGTGTCTCTTAGTTCTTGCAAGCTAAGCTGGAGTGAGTCTCTCTCATTAAGGCCACATGGCCACACTGTGTCTCTTAGTTCTTGCAAGCTAAGCTTGAGTCAGTCTCTCTCATTAAGGCCACATGGCCACACAGTGTCTCTTAGTTCTTGCAAGGTAAGCTGGAGTCAGTCTCTCTCATTAAGGTCACATGGCCACACTGTGTCGCTTAGTTCTTGCAAGTTAAGCTGGAATCAGTCTCTCTCATTAAGTCCACATGGCCACACTGTCTCTTAGTTCTTGCAAGCTAAGCTGGAGTCAGTCTCTCTCATTAAGGCCACATGGCCACACTGTGTCTCTTAGTTCTTGCAAGCTAAGCTGGAGTCAGTCTCTCTCATTAAGGCTACATGGCCACACTGTCTCTTAGTTCTTGCAAGCTAAGCTGGAGTGAGTCTCTCATTAAGGCCACATGGCCACACTGTGTCTCTTAGTTCTTGCAAGCTAAGCTGGAGTCAGTCTCTCTCATTAAGGCCACATGGCCACACTGTGTCTCTTAGTTCTTGCAAGCTAAGCTGGAATCAGTCTCTCTCATTAAGGCCACATGGCCACACTGTGTCTCTTAGTTCTTGCAAGCTAAGCTGGAGTCAGTCTCTCTCATTAAGGCCACATGGCCACACTGTGTCTCTAAGTTCTTGCAACCTAAGCTGGAGTCAGTCTCTCTCATTAAGGCTACATGGCCACACTGTCTCTTAGTTCTTGCAAGCTAAGCTGGAGTGAGTCTCTCATTAAGGCCACATGGCCACACTGTGTCTCTTAGTTCTTGCAGGCTAAGCTGGAGTGAGTCTCTCTCATTAAGGCCACATGGCCACACTGTGTCTCTTAGTTCTTGCAAGCTAAGCTTGAGTCAGTCTCTCTCATTAAGGCCACATGGCCACACTGTGTCGCTTAGTTCTTGCAAGTTAAGCTGGAATCAGTCTCTCTCATTAAGGCCACATGGCCACACTGTGTCTCTTAGTTCTTGCAAGCTAAGCTGGAGGCAGTCTCTCTCATTAAGGCCACATGGCCACACTGTGTCTCTTAGTTCTTGCAAGCTAAGCTGGAGTCAGTCTCTCTCATTAAGGCTACATGGCCACACTGTCTCTTAGTTCTTGCAAGCTAAGCTGGAGTCAGTCTCTCTCATTAAGGCCACATGGCCACACAGTGTCTCTTAGTTCTTGCAAGGTAAGCTGGAGTCAGTCTCTCTCATTAAGGTCACATGGCCACACTGTGTCGCTTAGTTCTTGCAAGTTAAGCTGGAATCAGTCTCTCTCATTAAGGCCACATGGCCACACTGTGTCTCTTAGTTCTTGCAAGCTAAGCTGGAGTCAGTCTCTCCCATTAAGGCCACATGGCCACACTGTGTCTCTTAGTTCTTGCAAGCTAAGCTGGAGTCAGTCTCTCTCATTAAGGCTACATGGCCACACTGTCTCTTAGTTCTTGCAAGCTAAGCTGGAGTGAGTCTCTCATTAAGGCCACATGGCCACACTGTGTCTCTTAGTTCTTGCAAGCTAAGCTGGAGTCAGTCTCTCTCATTAAGGCCACATGGCCACACTGTGTCTCTTAGTTCTTGCAAGCTAAGCTGGAATCAGTCTCTCTCATTAAGGCCACATGGCCACACTGTGTCTCTTAGTTCTTGCAAGCTAAGCTGGAGTCAGTCTCTCTCATTAAGGCCACATGGCCACACTGTGTCTCTAAGTTCTTGCAACCTAAGCTGGAGTCAGTCTCTCTCATTAAGGCTACATGGCCACACTGTCTCTTAGTTCTTGCAAGCTAAGCTGGAGTGAGTCTCTCATTAAGGCCACATGGCCACACTGTGTCTCTTAGTTCTTGCAAGCTAAGCTGGAGTGAGTCTCTCTCATTAAGGCCACATGGCCACACTGTGTCTCTTAGTTCTTGCAAGCTAAGCTTGAGTCAGTCTCTCTCATTAAGGCCACATGGCCACACTGTGTCGCTTAGTTCTTGCAAGCTAAGCTTGAGTCAGTCTCTCTCATTAAGGCCACATGGCCACACTGTGTCGCTTAGTTCTTGCAAGTTAAGCTGGAATCAGTATCTCTCATTAAGGCCACATAGCCACACTGTGTCTCTTAGTTCTTGCAAGCTAAGCTGGAGGCAGTCTCTCTCATTAAGGCCACATGGCCACACTGTGTCTCTTAGTTCTTGCAAGCTAAGCTGGAGTCAGTCTCTCTCATTAAGGCTACATGGCCACACTGTCTCTTAGTTCTTGCAAGCTAAGCTGGAGTCAGTCTCTCTCATTAAGGCCACATGGCCACACTGTCTCTTAGTTCTTGCAAGCTAAGCTGGAATCAGTCTCTCTCATTAAGGCCACATGGCCACACTGTGTCGCTTAGTTCTTGCAAGCTAAGCTGGAGTGAGTCTATCTCATTAAGGCCACATGGCCACACAGTGTCTCTTAGTTCTTGCAAGGTAAGCTGGAGTCAGTCTCTCTCATTAAGGTCACATGGGCACACTGTGTCTCTTAATTCTTGCAAGCTAAGCTGGAGTCAATCTCTCTCATTAAGGCCACATGGCCACACTGTGTCTCTTAGTTCTTGCAAGCTAAGCTGGAGTCAGTCTCTCTCATTAAGGCTACATGGCCACACTGTCTCTTAGTTCTTGCAAGCTAAGCTGGAGTGAGTCTCTCATTAAGGCCACATGGCCACACTGTGTCTCTTAGTTCTTGCAAGCTAAGCTGGAGTCAGTCTCTCTCATTAAGGCCACATGGCCACACTGTGTCTCTTAGTTCTTGCAAGCTAAGCTGGAATCAGTCTCTCTCATTAAGGCCACATGGCCACACTGTGTCTCTTAGTTCTTGCAAGCTAAGCTGGAGTCAGTCTCTCTCATTAAGGCCACATGGCCACACTGTGTCTCTAAGTTCTTGCAACCTAAGCTGGAGTCAGTCTCTCTCATTAAGGCTACATGGCCACACTGTCTCTTAGTTCTTGCAAGCTAAGCTGGAGTGAGTCTCTCATTAAGGCCACATGGCCACACTGTGTCTCTTAGTTCTTGCAGGCTAAGCTGGAGTGAGTCTCTCTCATTAAGGCCACATGGCCACACTGTGTCTCTTAGTTCTTGCAAGCTAAGCTTGAGTCAGTCTCTCTCATTAAGGCCACATGGCCACACTGTGTCGCTTAGTTCTTGCAAGTTAAGCTGGAATCAGTCTCTCTCATTAAGGCCACATGGCCACACTGTGTCTCTTAGTTCTTGCAAGCTAAGCTGGAGGCAGTCTCTCTCATTAAGGCCACATGGCCACACTGTGTCTCTTAGTTCTTGCAAGCTAAGCTGGAGTCAGTCTCTCTCATTAAGGCTACATGGCCACACTGTCTCTTAGTTCTTGCAAGCTAAGCTGGAGTCAGTCTCTCTCATTAAGGCCACATGGCCACACAGTGTCTCTTAGTTCTTGCAAGGTAAGCTGGAGTCAGTCTCTCTCATTAAGGTCACATGGCCACACTGTGTCGCTTAGTTCTTGCAAGTTAAGCTGGAATCAGTCTCTCTCATTAAGGCCACATGGCCACACTGTGTCTCTTAGTTCTTGCAAGCTAAGCTGGAGTCAGTCTCTCTCATTAAGGCCACATGGCCACACTGTGTCTCTTAGTTCTTGCAAGCTAAGCTGGAGTCAGTCTCTCTCATTAAGGCTACATGGCCACACTGTCTCTTAGTTCTTGCAAGCTAAGCTGGAGTGAGTCTCTCATTAAGGCCACATGGCCACACTGTGTCTCTTAGTTCTTGCAAGCTAAGCTGGAGTCAGTCTCTCTCATTAAGGCCACATGGCCACACTGTGTCTCTTAGTTCTTGCAAGCTAAGCTGGAATCAGTCTCTCTCATTAAGGCCACATGGCCACACTGTGTCTCTTAGTTCTTGCAAGCTAAGCTGGAGTCAGTCTCTCTCATTAAGGCCACATGGCCACACTGTGTCTCTAAGTTCTTGCAACCTAAGCTGGAGTCAGTCTCTCTCATTAAGGCTACATGGCCACACTGTCTCTTAGTTCTTGCAAGCTAAGCTGGAGTGAGTCTCTCATTAAGGCCACATGGCCACACTGTGTCTCTTAGTTCTTGCAAGCTAAGCTGGAGTGAGTCTCTCTCATTAAGGCCACATGGCCACACTGTGTCTCTTAGTTCTTGCAAGCTAAGCTTGAGTCAGTCTCTCTCATTAAGGCCACATGGCCACACTGTGTCGCTTAGTTCTTGCAAGTTAAGCTGGAATCAGTCTCTCTCATTAAGGCCACATAGCCACACTGTGTCTCTTAGTTCTTGCAAGCTAAGCTGGAGGCAGTCTCTCTCATTAAGGCCACATGGCCACACTGTGTCTCTTAGTTCTTGCAAGCTAAGCTGGAGTCAGTCTCTCTCATTAAGGCTACATGGCCACACTGTCTCTTAGTTCTTGCAAGCTAAGCTGGAGTCAGTCTCTCTCATTAAGGCCACATGGCCACACTGTCTCTTAGTTCTTGCAAGCTAAGCTGGAATCAGTCTCTCTCATTAAGGCCACATGGCCACACTGTGTCGCTTAGTTCTTGCAAGCTAAGCTGGAGTGAGTCTATCTCATTAAGGCCACATGGCCACACAGTGTCTCTTAGTTCTTGCAAGGTAAGCTGGAGTCAGTCTCTCTCATTAAGGTCACATGGGCACACTGTGTCTCTTAATTCTTGCAAGCTAAGCTGGAGTCAATCTCTCTCATTAAGGCCACATGGCCACACTGTCTCTTAGTTCTTGCAAGCTAAGCTGGAGGCAGTCTCTCTCATTAAGGCCACATGGCCACACTGTGTCTCTTAGTTCTTGCAAGCTAAGCTGGAGTCAGTCTCTCTCATTAAGGCTACATGGCCACACTGTCTTTTAGTTCTTGCAAGCTAAGCTGGAGTGAGTCTCTCTCATTAAGGTCACATGGGCACACTGTGTCTCTTTATTCTTGCAAGCTAAGCTGGAGTCAGTCTCTCTCATTAAGGCCACATGGCCACACTGTCTCTTAGTTCTTGCAAGCTAAGCTGGAGGCAGTCTCTCTCATTAAGGCCACATGGCCACACTGTGTCTCTTAATTCTTGCAAGCTAAGCTGGAGTCAGTCTCTCTCATTAAGGCTACATGGCCACACTGTCTCTTAGTTCTTGCAAGCTAAGCTGGAGTGAGTCTCTCATTAAGGCCACATGGCCACACTGTGTCTCTTAGTTCTTGCAAGCTAAGCTGGAGTGAGTCTCTCTCATTAAGGCCACATGGCCACACTGTGTCTCTTAGTTCTTGCAAGCTAAGCTTGAGTCAGTCTCTCTCATTAAGGTCACATGGTCACACTGTGTCTCTTAGTTCTTGCAAGCTAAGCTGGAGTGAGTCTCTCTCATTAAGGCCACATGGCCACACAGTGTCTCTTAGTTCTTGCAAGGTAAGCTGGAGTCAGTCTCTCTCATTAAGGTCACATGGGCACACTGTGTCTCTTAATTCTTGCAAGCTAAGCTGGAGTCAATCTCTCTCATTAAGGCCACATGGCCACACTGTCTCTTAGTTCTTGCAAGCTAAGCTGGAGGCAGTCTCTCTCATTAAGGCCACATGGCCACACTGTGTCTCTTAGTTCTTGCAAGCTAAGCTGGAGTCAGTCTCTCTCATTAAGGCCACATGGCCACACTGTCTCTTAGTTCTTGCAAGCTAAGCTGGAGGCAGTCTCTCTCATTAAGGCCACATGGCCACACTGTGTCTCTTAGTTCTTGCAAGCTAAGCTGGAGTCAGTCTCTCTCATTAAGGCTACATGGCCACACTGTCTTTTAGTTCTTGCAAGCTAAGCTGGAGTGAGTCTCTCTCATTAAGGTCACATGGGCACACTGTGTCTCTTAATTCTTGCAAGCTAAGCTGGAGTCAGTCTCTCTCATTAAGGCCACATGGCCACACTGTCTCTTAGTTCTTGCAAGCTAAGCTGGAGGCAGTCTCTCTCATTAAGGCCACATGGCCACACTGTGTCTCTTAGTTCTTGCAAGCTAAGCTGGAGTCAGTCTCTCTCATTAAGGCTACATGGCCACACTGTCTCTTAGTTCTTGCAAGCTAAGCTGGAGTGAGTCTCTCATTAAGGCCACATGGCCACACTGTGTCTCTTAGTTCTTGCAAGCTAAGCTGGAGTGAGTCTCTCTCATTAAGGCCACATGGCCACACTGTGTCTCTTAGTTCTTGCAAGCTAAGCTTGAGTCAGTCTCTCTCATTAAGGCCACATGGCCACACTGTGTCGCTTCGTTCTTGCAAGTTAAGCTGGAATCAGTCTCTCTCATTAAGGCCACATGGCCACACTGTGTCTCTTAGTTCTTGCAAGCTAAGCTGGAGGCAGTCTCTCTCATTAAGGCCACATGGCCACACTGTGTCTCTTAGTTCTTGCAAGCTAAGCTGGAGTCAGTCTCTCTCATTAAGGCTACATGGCCACACTGTCTCTTAGTTCTTGCAAGCTAAGCTGGAGTCAGTCTCTCTCATTAAGGCTACATGGCCACACTGTCTCTTAGTTCTTGCAAGCTAAGCTGGAGTCAGTCTCTCTCATTAAGGCCACATGGCCACACTGTCTCTTAGTTCTTGCAAGCTTAGCTGGAATCAGTCTCTCTCATTAAGGCCACATGGCCACACTGTGTCGCTTAGTTCTTGCAAGCTAAGCTGGAGTGAGTCTCTCTCATTAAGGCCACATGGCCACACAGTGTCTCTTAGTTCTTGCAAGGTAAGCTGGAGTCAGTCTCTCTCATTAAGGTCACATGGGCACACTGTGTCTCTTAATTCTTGCAAGCTAAGCTGGAGTCAATCTCTCTCATTAAGGCCACATGGCCACACTGTCTCTTAGTTCTTGCAAGCTAAGCTGGAGGCAGTCTCTCTCATTAAGGCCACATGGCCACACTGTGTCTCTTAGTTCTTGCAAGCTAAGCTGGAGTGAGTCTCTCTCATTAAGGCCACATGGCCACACTGTCTCTTAGTTCTTGCAAGCTAAGCTGGAGGCAGTCTCTCTCATTAAGGCCACATGGCCACACAGTGTCTCTTAGTTCTTGCAAGCTAAGCTGGAGTCAGTCTTTCTCATTAAGGCCACATGGCCACACTGTGTCTCTTAGTTCTTGCAAGCTAAGCTGGAGTCAGTCTCTCTCATTAAGGCTACATGGCCACACTGTCTCTTAGTTCTTGCAAGCTAAGCTGGAGTGAGTCTCTCATTAAGGCCACATGGCCACACTGTGTCTCTTAGTTCTTGCAAGCTAAGCTGGAGTGAGTCTCTCTCATTAAGGCCACATGGCCACACAGTGTCTCTTAGTTCTTGCAAGCTAAGTTGGAGTCAGTCTCTCTCATTAAGGCCACATGGCCACACTGAGTCTCTTAGTTCTTGCAAGCTAAGCTGGAGTGAGTCTCTCTCATTAAGGCCACATGGCCACACAGTGTCTCTTAGTTCTTGCAAGCTAAGCTGGAGTGAGTCTCTCTCATTAAGGCCACATGGCCACACTGTGTCTCTTAGTTCTTGCAAGCTAAGCTTGAGTCAGTCTCTCTCATTAAGGCCACATGGCCACACAGTGTCTCTTAGTTCTTGCAAGCTAAGCTGGAGTCAGTCTCTCTCATTAAGGTCACATGGTCACACTGTGTCTCTTAGTTCTTGCAAGCTAAGCTGGAGTCAGTCTCTCTCATTAAGGCTACATGGCCACACTGTCTCTTAGTTCTTGCAAGCTAAGCTGGAGTGAGTCTCTCATTAAGGCCACATGGCCACACTGTGTCTCTTAGTTCTTGCAAGCTAAGCTGGAGTGAGTCTCTCTCATTAAGGCCACATGGCCACACAGTGTCTCTTAGTTCTTGCAAGCTAAGTTGGAGTCAGTCTCTCTCATTAAGGCCACATGGCCACACTGAGTCTCTTAGTTCTTGCAAGCTAAGCTGGAGTGAGTCTCTCTCATTAAGGCCACATGGCCACACAGTGTCTCTTAGTTCTTGCAAGCTGAGCTGGAGTGAGTCTCTCTCATTAAGGCCACATGGCCACACTGTGTCTCTTAGTTCTTGCAAGCTAAGCTTGAGTCAGTCTCATTAAGGCCACATGGCCACACAGTGTCTCTTTGTTCTTGCAAGCTAAGCTGGAGTCAGTCTCTCTCATTAAGGTCACATGGTCACACTGTGTCTCTTAGTTCTTGCAAGCTAAGCTGGAGTCAGTCTCTCTCATTAAGGCCACATGGCCACACTGTGTCTCTTAGTTCTTGCAAGCTAAGCTGGAATCAGTCTCTCTCATTAAGGCCACATGGCCACACTGTGTCTCTTAGTTCTTGCAAGCTAAGCTGGAGTCAGTCTCTCTCATTAAGGCCACATGGCCACACTGTGTCTCTTAGTTCTTGCAAGCTATGCTGGAGTCAGTCTCTCTCATTAAGGCTACATGGCCACACTGTCTCTTAGTTCTTGCAAGCTAAGCTGGAGTGAGTCTCTCTCATTAAGGCCACATGGCCACACTGTGTCTCTTTGTTCTTGCAAGCTAAGCTGGAGTCAGTCTCTCTCATTAAGGCTACATGGCCACACTGTCTCTTAGTTCTTGCAAGCTAAGCTGGAGTGAGTCTCTCATTAAGGCCACATGGCCACACTGTGTCTCTTAGTTCTTGCAAGATAAGCTGGAGTCAGTCTCTCTCATTAAGGTCACATGGTCACACTGTGTCTCTTAGTTCTTGCAAGCTAAGCTGGAGTCAGTCTCTCTCATTAAGGCCACATGGCCACACTGTGTCTCTTAGTTCTTGCAAGCTAAGCTTGAGTCAGTCTCTCTCATTAAGGCCACATGGCCACACAGTGTCTCTTAGTTCTTGCAAGCTAAGCTGGAGTCAGTCTCTCTCATTAAGGTCACATGGTCACACTGTGTCTCTTAGTTCTTGCAAGCTAAGCTGGAGTCAGTCTCTCTCATTAAGGCTACATGGCCACACTGTCTCTTAGTTCTTGCAAGCTAAGCTGGAGTGAGTCTCTCATTAAGGCCACATGGCCACACTGTGTCTCTTAGTTCTTGCAAGCTAAGCTGGAGTGAGTCTCTCTCATTAAGGCCACATGGCCACACAGTGTCTCTTAGTTCTTGCAAGCTAAGTTGGAGTCAGTCTCTCTCATTAAGGCCACATGGCCACACTGAGTCTCTTAGTTCTTGCAAGCTAAGCTGCAGTGAGTCTCTCTCATTAAGGCCACATGGCCACACAGTGTCTCTTAGTTCTTGCAAGCTGAGCTGGAGTGAGTCTCTCTCATTAAGGCCACATGGCCACACTGTGTCTCTTAGTTCTTGCAAGCTAAGCTTGAGTCAGTCTCTCTCATTAAGGCCACATGGCCACACAGTGTCTCTTTGTTCTTGCAAGCTAAGCTGGAGTCAGTCTCTCTCATTAAGGTCACATGGTCACACTGTGTCTCTTAGTTCTTGCAAGCTAAGCTGGAGTCAGTCTCTCTCATTAAGGCCACATAGCCACACTGTGTCTCTTAGTTCTTGCAAGCTAAGCTGGAATCAGTCTCTCTCATTAAGGCCACATGGCCACACTGTGTCTCTTAGTTCTTGCAAGCTAAGCTGGAGTCAGTCTCTCTCATTAAGGCCACATGGCCACACTGTGTCTCTTAGTTCTTGCAAGCTATGCTGGAGTCAGTCTCTCTCATTAAGGCTACATGGCCACACTGTCTCTTAGTTCTTGCAAGCTAATCTGGAGTGAGTCTCTCATTAAGGCCACATGGCCACACTGTGTCTCTTAGTTCTTGCAAGCTAAGCTGGAGTGAGTCTCTCTCATTAAGGCCACATGGCCACACAGTGTCTCTTAGTTCTTGCAAGCTAAGCTGGAGTCAGTCTCTCTCATTAAGGTCACATGGTCACACTGTGTCTCTTAGTTCTTGCAAGCTAAGCTGGAGTCAGTCTATCTCATTAAGGCCACATGGCCACACTGTGTCTCTTAGTTCTTGCAAGCTAAGCTGGAATCAGTCTCTCTCATTAAGGCCACATGGCCACACTGTGTCTCTTAGTTCTTGCAAGCTAAGCTGGAGTCAGTCTCTCTCATTAAGGCCACATGGCCACACTGTGTCTCTTAGTTCTTGCAAGCTAAGCTGGAGTGAGTCTCTCATTAAGGCCACATGGCCACACTGTGTCTCTTAGTTCTTGCAAGCTAAGCTGGAGTGAGTCTCTCTCATTAAGGCCACATGGCCACACAGTGTCTCTTAGTTCTTGCAAGCTAAGTTGGAGTCAGTCTCTCTCATTAAGGCCACATGGCCACACTGTGTCTCTTAGTTCTTGCAAGCTAAGTTGGAGTCAGTCTCTCTCATTAAGGCCACATGGCCACACTGTGTCTCTTAGTTCTTGCAAGCTAAGCTGGAATCAGTCTCTCTCATTAAGGCCACATGGCCACACTGTGTCTCTTAGTTCTTGCAAGCTTAGCTGGAGTCAGTCTCTCTCATTAAGGCTACATGGCCACACTGTCTCTTAGTTCTTGCAAGCTAAGCTGGAGTGAGTCTCTCATTAAGGCCACATGGCCACACTGTGTCTCTTAGTTCTTGCAAGCTAAGCTGGAGTGAGTCTCTCTCATTAAGGCCACATGGCCACACAGTGTCTCTTAGTTCTTGCAAGCTGAGCTGGAGTGAGTCTCTCTCATTAAGGCCACATGGCCACACTGTGTCTCTTAGTTCTTGCAAGCTAAGCTTGAGTCAGTCTCATTAAGGCCACATGGCCACACAGTGTCTCTTTGTTCTTGCAAGCTAAGCTGGAGTCAGTCTCTCTCATTAAGGTCACATGGTCACACTGTGTCTCTTAGTTCTTGCAAGCTAAGCTGGAGTCAGTCTCTCTCATTAAGGCCACATGGCCACACTGTGTCTCTTAGTTCTTGCAAGCTAAGCTGGAATCAGTCTCTCTCATTAAGGCCACATGGCCACACTGTGTCTCTTAGTTCTTGCAAGCTAAGCTGGAGTCAGTCTCTCTCATTAAGGCCACATGGCCACACTGTGTCTCTTAGTTCTTGCAAGCTATGCTGGAGTCAGTCTCTCTCATTAAGGCTACATGGCCACACTGTCTCTTAGTTCTTGCAAGCTAAGCTGGAGTGAGTCTCTCTCATTAAGGCCACATGGCCACACTGTGTCTCTTTGTTCTTGCAAGCTAAGCTGGAGTCAGTCTCTCTCATTAAGGCTACATGGCCACACTGTCTCTTAGTTCTTGCAAGCTAAGCTGGAGTGAGTCTCTCATTAAGGCCACATGGCCACACTGTGTCTCTTAGTTCTTGCAAGATAAGCTGGAGTCAGTCTCTCTCATTAAGGTCACATGGTCACACTGTGTCTCTTAGTTCTTGCAAGCTAAGCTGGAGTCAGTCTCTCTCATTAAGGCCACATGGCCACACAGTGTCTCTTTGTTCTTGCAAGCTAAGCTGGAGTCAGTCTCTCTCATTAAGGTCACATGGTCACACTGTGTCTCTTAGTTCTTGCAAGCTAAGCTGGAGTCAGTCTCTCTCATTAAGGCCACATGGCCACACTGTGTCTCTTAGTTCTTGCAAGCTAAGCTGGAATCAGTCTCTCTCATTAAGGCCACATGGCCACACTGTGTCTCTTAGTTCTTGCAAGCTAAGCTGGAGTCAGTCTCTCTCATTAAGGCCACATGGCCACACTGTGTCTCTTAGTTCTTGCAAGCTATGCTGGAGTCAGTCTCTCTCATTAAGGCTACATGGCCACACTGTCTCTTAGTTCTTGCAAGCTAAGCTGGAGTGAGTCTCTCTCATTAAGGCCACATGGCCACACTGTGTCTCTTTGTTCTTGCAAGCTAAGCTGGAGTCAGTCTCTCTCATTAAGGCTACATGGCCACACTGTCTCTTAGTTCTTGCAAGCTAAGCTGGAGTGAGTCTCTCATTAAGGCCACATGGCCACACTGTGTCTCTTAGTTCTTGCAAGATAAGCTGGAGTCAGTCTCTCTCATTAAGGTCACATGGTCACACTGTGTCTCTTAGTTCTTGCAAGCTAAGCTGGAGTCAGTCTCTCTCATTAAGGCCACATGGCCACACTGTGTCTCTTAGTTCTTGCAAGCTAAGCTTGAGTCAGTCTCTCTCATTAAGGCCACATGGCCACACAGTGTCTCTTAGTTCTTGCAAGCTAAGCTGGAGTCAGTCTCTCTCATTAAGGTCACATGGTCACACTGTGTCTCTTAGTTCTTGCAAGCTAAGCTGGAGTCAGTCTCTCTCATTAAGGCTACATGGCCACACTGTCTCTTAGTTCTTGCAAGCTAAGCTGGAGTGAGTCTCTCATTAAGGCCACATGGCCACACTGTGTCTCTTAGTTCTTGCAAGCTAAGCTGGAGTGAGTCTCTCTCATTAAGGCCACATGGCCACACAGTGTCTCTTAGTTCTTGCAAGCTAAGTTGGAGTCAGTCTCTCTCATTAAGGCCACATGGCCACACTGAGTCTCTTAGTTCTTGCAAGCTAAGCTGCAGTGAGTCTCTCTCATTAAGGCCACATGGCCACACAGTGTCTCTTAGTTCTTGCAAGCTGAGCTGGAGTGAGTCTCTCTCATTAAGGCCACATGGCCACACTGTGTCTCTTAGTTCTTGCAAGCTAAGCTTGAGTCAGTCTCTCTCATTAAGGCCACATGGCCACACAGTGTCTCTTTGTTCTTGCAAGCTAAGCTGGAGTCAGTCTCTCTCATTAAGGTCACATGGTCACACTGTGTCTCTTAGTTCTTGCAAGCTAAGCTGGAGTCAGTCTCTCTCATTAAGGCCACATAGCCACACTGTGTCTCTTAGTTCTTGCAAGCTAAGCTGGAATCAGTCTCTCTCATTAAGGCCACATGGCCACACTGTGTCTCTTAGTTCTTGCAAGCTAAGCTGGAGTCAGTCTCTCTCATTAAGGCCACATGGCAACACTGTGTCTCTTAGTTCTTGCAAGCTATGCTGGAGTCAGTCTCTCTCATTAAGGCTACATGGCCACACTGTCTCTTAGTTCTTGCAAGCTAATCTGGAGTGAGTCTCTCATTAAGGCCACATGGCCACACTGTGTCTCTTAGTTCTTGCAAGCTAAGCTGGAGTGAGTCTCTCTCATTAAGGCCACATGGCCACACAGTGTCTCTTAGTTCTTGCAAGCTAAGCTGGAGTCAGTCTCTCTCATTAAGGTCACATGGTCACACTGTGTCTCTTAGTTCTTGCAAGCTAAGCTGGAGTCAGTCTATCTCATTAAGGCCACATGGCCACACTGTGTCTCTTAGTTCTTGCAAGCTAAGCTGGAATCAGTCTCTCTCATTAAGGCCACATGGCCACACTGTGTCTCTTAGTTCTTGCAAGCTAAGCTGGAGTCAGTCTCTCTCATTAAGGCCACATGGCCACACTGTGTCTCTTAGTTCTTGCAAGCTAAGCTGGAGTGAGTCTCTCATTAAGGCCACATGGCCACACTGTGTCTCTTAGTTCTTGCAAGCTAAGCTGGAGTGAGTCTCTCTCATTAAGGCCACATGGCCACACAGTGTCTCTTAGTTCTTGCAAGCTAAGTTGGAGTCAGTCTCTCTCATTAAGGCCACATGGCCACACTGTGTCTCTTAGTTCTTGCAAGCTAAGTTGGAGTCAGTCTCTCTCATTAAGGCCACATGGCCACACTGTGTCTCTTAGTTCTTGCAAGCTAAGCTGGAATCAGTCTCTCTCATTAAGGCCACATGGCCACACTGTGTCTCTTAGTTCTTGCAAGCTTAGCTGGAGTCAGTCTCTCTCATTAAGGCTACATGGCCACACATTGTCTCTTAGTTCTTGCAAGCTAAGCTGGAGTGAGTCTCTCATTAAGGCCACATGGCCACACTGTGTCTCTTAGTTCTTGCAAGCTAAGCTGGAGTGAGTCTCTCTCATTAAGGCCACATGGCCACACAGTGTCTCTTAGTTCTTGCAAGCTAAGTTGGAGTCAGTCTCTCTCATTAAGGCCACATGGCCACACTGAGTCTCTTAGTTCTTGCAAGCTAAGCTGGAGTGAGTCTTTCTCATTAAGGCCACATGGCCACACAGTGTCTCTTAGTTCTTGCAAGCTAAGCTGGAGTGAGTCTCTCTCATTAACGCCACATGGCCACACTGCGTCTCTTAGTTCTTGCAAGCTAAGCTTGAGTCAGTCTCTCTCATTACGGCCACATGGCCACACAGTGTCTCTTAGTTCTTGCAAGCTAAACTTGAGTCAGTCTCTCTCATTAAGGTCACATGGTCACACTGTGTCTCTTAGTTCTTGCAAGCTAAGCTGGAGTCAGTCTCTCTCATTAAGGCCACATGGCCACACAGTGTCTCTTAGTTCTTGCAAGCTAAGCTGGAGTCAGTCTCTCTCATTAAGGTCACATGGTCACACTGTGTCTCTTAGTTCTTGCAAGCTTAGCTGGAGTCAGTCTCTCTCATTAAGGCTACATGGCCACACTGTCTCTTAGTTCTTGCAAGCTAAGCTGGAGTGAGTCTCTCATTAAGGCCACATGGCCACACTGTGTCTCTTAGTTCTTGCAAGCTAAGCTGGAGTGAGTCTCTCTCATTAAGGCCACATGGCCACACAGTGTCTCTTAGTTCTTGCAAGCTGAGCTGGAGTGAGTCTCTCTCATTAAGGCCACATGGCCACACTGTGTCTCTTAGTTCTTGCAAGCTAAGCTTGAGTCAGTCTCATTAAGGCCACATGGCCACACAGTGTCTCTTTGTTCTTGCAAGCTAAGCTGGAGTCAGTCTCTCTCATTAAGGTCACATGGTCACACTGTGTCTCTTAGTTCTTGCAAGCTAAGCTGGAGTCAGTCTCTCTCATTAAGGCCACATGGCCACACTGTGTCTCTTAGTTCTTGCAAGCTAAGCTGGAATCAGTCTCTCTCATTAAGGCCACATGGCCACACTGTGTCTCTTAGTTCTTGCAAGCTAAGCTGGAGTCAGTCTCTCTCATTAAGGCCACATGGCCACACTGTGTCTCTTAGTTCTTGCAAGCTATGCTGGAGTCAGTCTCTCTCATTAAGGCTACATGGCCACACTGTCTCTTAGTTCTTGCAAGCTAAGCTGGAGTGAGTCTCTCTCATTAAGGCCACATGGCCACACTGTGTCTCTTTGTTCTTGCAAGCTAAGCTGGAGTCAGTCTCTCTCATTAAGGCTACATGGCCACACTGTCTCTTAGTTCTTGCAAGCTAAGCTGGAGTGAGTCTCTCATTAAGGCCACATGGCCACACTGTGTCTCTTAGTTCTTGCAAGATAAGCTGGAGTCAGTCTCTCTCATTAAGGTCACATGGTCACACTGTGTCTCTTAGTTCTTGCAAGCTAAGCTGGAGTCAGTCTCTCTCATTAAGGCCACATGGCCACACTGTGTCTCTTAGTTCTTGCAAGCTAAGCTTGAGTCAGTCTCTCTCATTAAGGCCACATGGCCACACAGTGTCTCTTAGTTCTTGCAAGCTAAGCTGGAGTCAGTCTCTCTCATTAAGGTCACATGGTCACACTGTGTCTCTTAGTTCTTGCAAGCTAAGCTGGAGTCAGTCTCTCTCATTAAGGCTACATGGCCACACTGTCTCTTAGTTCTTGCAAGCTAAGCTGGAGTGAGTCTCTCATTAAGGCCACATGGCCACACTGTGTCTCTTAGTTCTTGCAAGCTAAGCTGGAGTGAGTCTCTCTCATTAAGGCCACATGGCCACACAGTGTCTCTTAGTTCTTGCAAGCTAAGTTGGAGTCAGTCTCTCTCATTAAGGCCACATGGCCACACTGAGTCTCTTAGTTCTTGCAAGCTAAGCTGCAGTGAGTCTCTCTCATTAAGGCCACATGGCCACACAGTGTCTCTTAGTTCTTGCAAGCTGAGCTGGAGTGAGTCTCTCTCATTAAGGCCACATGGCCACACTGTGTCTCTTAGTTCTTGCAAGCTAAGCTTGAGTCAGTCTCTCTCATTAAGGCCACATGGCCACACAGTGTCTCTTTGTTCTTGCAAGCTAAGCTGGAGTCAGTCTCTCTCATTAAGGTCACATGGTCACACTGTGTCTCTTAGTTCTTGCAAGCTAAGCTGGAGTCAGTCTCTCTCATTAAGGCCACATAGCCACACTGTGTCTCTTAGTTCTTGCAAGCTAAGCTGGAATCAGTCTCTCTCATTAAGGCCACATGGCCACACTGTGTCTCTTAGTTCTTGCAAGCTAAGCTGGAGTCAGTCTCTCTCATTAAGGCCACATGGCAACACTGTGTCTCTTAGTTCTTGCAAGCTATGCTGGAGTCAGTCTCTCTCATTAAGGCTACATGGCCACACTGTCTCTTAGTTCTTGCAAGCTAATCTGGAGTGAGTCTCTCATTAAGGCCACATGGCCACACTGTGTCTCTTAGTTCTTGCAAGCTAAGCTGGAGTGAGTCTCTCTCATTAAGGCCACATGGCCACACAGTGTCTCTTAGTTCTTGCAAGCTAAGCTGGAGTCAGTCTCTCTCATTAAGGTCACATGGTCACACTGTGTCTCTTAGTTCTTGCAAGCTAAGCTGGAGTCAGTCTATCTCATTAAGGCCACATGGCCACACTGTGTCTCTTAGTTCTTGCAAGCTAAGCTGGAATCAGTCTCTCTCATTAAGGCCACATGGCCACACTGTGTCTCTTAGTTCTTGCAAGCTAAGCTGGAGTCAGTCTCTCTCATTAAGGCCACATGGCCACACTGTGTCTCTTAGTTCTTGCAAGCTAAGCTGGAGTGAGTCTCTCATTAAGGCCACATGGCCACACTGTGTCTCTTAGTTCTTGCAAGCTAAGCTGGAGTGAGTCTCTCTCATTAAGGCCACATGGCCACACAGTGTCTCTTAGTTCTTGCAAGCTAAGTTGGAGTCAGTCTCTCTCATTAAGGCCACATGGCCACACTGTGTCTCTTAGTTCTTGCAAGCTAAGTTGGAGTCAGTCTCTCTCATTAAGGCCACATGGCCACACTGTGTCTCTTAGTTCTTGCAATCTAAGCTGGAATCAGTCTCTCTCATTAAGGCCACATGGCCACACTGTGTCTCTTAGTTCTTGCAAGCTTAGCTGGAGTCAGTCTCTCTCATTAAGGCTACATGGCCACACATTGTCTCTTAGTTCTTGCAAGCTAAGCTGGAGTGAGTCTCTCATTAAGGCCACATGGCCACACTGTGTCTCTTAGTTCTTGCAAGCTAAGCTGGAGTGAGTCTCTCTCATTAAGGCCACATGGCCACACAGTGTCTCTTAGTTCTTGCAAGCTAAGTTGGAGTCAGTCTCTCTCATTAAGGCCACATGGCCACACTGAGTCTCTTAGTTCTTGCAAGCTAAGCTGGAGTGAGTCTTTCTCATTAAGGCCACATGGCCACACAGTGTCTCTTAGTTCTTGCAAGCTAAGCTGGAGTGAGTCTCTCTCATTAACGCCACATGGCCACACTGCGTCTCTTAGTTCTTGCAAGCTAAGCTTGAGTCAGTCTCTCTCATTACGGCCACATGGCCACACAGTGTCTCTTAGTTCTTGCAAGCTAAACTTGAGTCAGTCTCTCTCATTAACGCCACATGGCCACACTGCGTCTCTTAGTTCTTGCAAGCTAAGCTTGAGTCAGTCTCTCTCATTACGGCCACATGGCCACACAGTGTCTCTTAGTTCTTGCAAGCTAAGTTGGAGTCAGTCTCTCTCATTAAGGCCACATGGCCACACTGAGTCTCTTAGTTCTTGCAAGCTAAGCTGGAGTGAGTCTTTCTCATTAAGGCCACATGGCCACACAGTGTCTCTTAGTTCTTGCAAGCTAAGCTGGAGTGAGTCTCTCTCATTAAGGCCACATGGCCACACAGTGTCTCTTAGTTCTTGCAAGCTAAGCTGGAGTGAGTCTCTCTCATTAAGGCCACATGGCCACACTGTGTCTCTTAGTTCTTGCAAGCTAAGCTTGAGTCAGTCTCTCTCATTAAGGCCACATGGCCACACAGTGTCTCTTAGTTCTTGCAAGCTAAGCTGGAGTCAGTCTCTCTCATTAAGGTCACATGGTCACACTGTGTCTCTTAGTTCTTGCAAGCTAAGCTGGAGTCAGTCTCTCTCATTAAGGCCACATGGCCACACTGTGTCTCTTAGTTCTTGCAAGCTAAGCTGGAATCAGTCTCTCTCATTAAGGCCACATGGCCACACTGTGTCTCTTAGTTCTTGCAAGCTAAGCTGGAGTCAGTCTCTCTCATTAAGGCCACATGGCCACACTGTGTCTCTTAGTTTTTGCAAGCTAAGCTGGAGTCAGTCTCTCTCATTAAGGCTACATGGCCACACTGTCTCTTAGTTCTTGCAAGCTAAGCTGGAGTGAGTCTCTCATTAAGGCCACATGGCCACACTGTGTCTCTTAGTTCTTGCAAGCTAAGCTGGAGTGAGTCTCTCTCATTAAGGCCACATGGCCACACAGTGTCTCTTAGTTCTTGCAAGCTAAGTTGCAGTCAGTCTCTCTCATTAAGGCCACATGGCCACACTGAGTCTCTTAGTTCTTGCAAGCTAAGCTGGAGTGAGTCTCTCTCATTAAGGCCACATGGCCACACAGTGTCTCTTAGTTCTTGCAAGCTAAGCTGGAGTGAGTCTCTCTCATTAAGGCCACATGGCCACACAGTGTCTCTTAGTTCTTGCAAGCTAAGCTGGAGTGAGTCTCTCTCATTAAGGCCACATGGCCACACTGTGTCTCTTAGTTCTTGCAAGCTAAGCTTGAGTCAGTCTCTCTCATTAAGGCCACATGGCCACACAGTGTCTCTTAGTTCTTGCAAGCTATGCTGGAGTCAGTCTCTCTCATTAAGGTCACATTGTCACACTGTGTCTCTTAGTTCTTGCAAGCTAAGCTGGAGTCAGTCTCTCTCATTAAGGCCACATGACCACACTGTGTCTCTTAGTTCTTGCAAGCTATGCTGGAATCAGTCTCTCTCATTAAGGCCACATGGCCACACTGTGTCTCTTAGTTCTTGCAAGCTAAGCTGGAGTCAGTCTCTCTCATTAAGGCCACATGGCCACACTGTGTCTCTTAGTTCTTGCAAGCTAAGCTGGAGTCAGTCTCTCTCATTAAGGCTACATGGCCACACTGTCTCTTAGTTCTTGCAAGCTAAGCTGGAGTGAGTCTCTCATTAAGGCCACATGGCCACACTGTGTCTCTTAGTTCTTGCAAGCTAAGCTGGAGTGAGTCTCTCTCATTAAGGCCACATGGCCACACAGTGTATCTTAGTTCTTGCAAGTTAAGTTGAGTCAGTCTCTCTCATTAAGGCCACATGGCCACACTGTGTCTCTTAGTTCTTGCAAGCTAAGCTGGAGTCAGTCTCTCTCATTAAGGCCACATGGCCACACAGTGTCTCTTAGTTCTTGCAAGCTAAGCTGGAGTCAGTCTCTCTCATTAAGGTCACATGGTCACACTGTGTCTCTTAGTTCTTGCAAGCTAAGCTGGAGTCAGTCTCTCTCATTAAGGCCACATGGCCACACTGTGTCTCTTAGTTCTTGCAAGCTTAGCTGGAATCAGTCTCTCTCATTAAGGCCACATGGCCACACTGTGTCTCTTAGTTCTTGCAAGCTAAGCTGGAGTGAGTCTCTCTCATTAAGGCCACATGGCCACACTGTGTCTCTTAGTTCTTGCAAGCTAAGCTGGAGTCAGTCTCTCTCATTTAGGCTACATGGCCACACTGTCTCTTAGTTCTTGCAAGCTAAGCTGGAGTGAGTCTCTCATTAAGGCCACATGGCCACACTGTGTCTCTTAGTTCTTGCAAGCTAAGCTGGAGTGAGTCTCTCTCATTAAGGCCACATGGCCACACAGTGTCTCTTAGTTCTTGCAAGCTAAGCTGGAGTGAGTCTCTCTCATTAAGGCCACATGGCCACACTGTGTCTCTTAGTTCTTGCAAGCTAAGCTTGAGTCAGTCTCTCTCATTAAGGCCACATGGCCACACAGTGTCTCTTAGTTCTTGCAAGGTAAGCTGGAGTCAGTCTCTCTCATTAAGGTCACATGGGCACACTGTGTCTCTTAATTCTTGCAAGCTAAGCTGGAGTCAGTCTCTCTCATTAAGGCCACATGACCACACTGTGTCGCTTAGTTCTTGCAAGTTAAGCTGGACTCAGTCTCTCTCATTAAGGCCACATGGCCACACTGTGTCTCTTAGTTCTTGCAAGCTAAGCTGGAGGCAGTCTCTCTCATTAAGGCCACATGGCCACACAGTGTCTCTTAGTTCTTGCAAGCTAAGCTGGAGTCAGTCTCTCTCATTAAGGCCACATGGCCACACTGTGTCTCTTAGTTCTTGCAAGCTAAGCTGGAGTCAGTCTCTCTCATTAAGGCTACATGGCCACACTATCTCTTAGTTCTTGCAAGCTAAGCTGGAGTGAGTCTCTCTCATTAAGGCCACATGGCCACACTGTGTCTCTTAGTTCTTGCAAGCTAAGCTTGAGTCAGTCTCTCTCATTAAGGCCACATGGTCACACAGTGTCTCTTAGTTATTGCAAGCTAAGCTGGAGTCAGTCTCTCTCATTAAGGTCACATGGTCACACTGTGTCTCTTAGTTCTTGCAAGCTAAGCTGGAGTCAGTCTCTCTCATTAAGGCCACATGGCCACACTGTGTCTCTTAGTTCTTTCAAGCTAAGCTGGAATCAGTCTCTCTCATTAAGGCCACATGGCCACACTGTGTCTCTTAGTTCTTGCAAGCTAAGCTGGAGTCAGTCTCTCTCATTAAGGCCACATGGCCACACTGTGTCTCTTTGTTCTTGCAAGCTAAGCTGGAGTCAGTCTCTCTCATTAAGGCTACATGGCCACACTGTCTCTTAGTTCTTGCAAGCTAAGCTTGAGTGAGTCTCTCATTAAGGCCACATGGCCACACTGTGTCTCTTAGTTCTTGCAAGCTAAGCTGGAGTGAGTCTCTCTCATTAAGGCCACATGGCCCCACAGTGTATCTTAGTTCTTGCAAGTTAAGTTGGAGTCAGTCTCTCTCATTAAGGCCACATGGCCATACTGAGTCTCTTAGTTCTTGCAAGCTAAGCTGGAGTGAGTCTTTCTCATTAAGGCCACATGGCCACACAGTGTCTCTTAGTTCTTGCAAGTTAAGCTGGAATCAGTCTCTCTCATTAAGGCCACATGGCCACACTGTGTCTCTTAGTTCTTGCAAGCTAAGCTGGAGGCAGTCTCTCTCATTAAGGCCACATGGCCACACTGTGTCTCTTAGTTCTTGCAAGCTAAGCTGGAGTCAGTTTCTCTCATTAAGGCTACATGGCGACACTGTCTCTTAGTTCTTGCAAGCTATGCTGGAGTGAGTCTCTCATTAAGGCCACATGGCCACACTGTGTCTCTTAGTTCTTGCAAGCTAAGCTGGAGTCAGTTTCTCTCATTAAGGCTACATGGCCACACTGTCTCTTAGTTCTTGCAAGCTAAGCTGGAGTGAGTCTCTCATTAAGGCCACATGGCTACACTGTGTCTCTTAGTTCTTGCAAGCTAAGCTGGAGTGAGTCTTTCTCATTAAGGCCACATGGCCACACAGTGTCTCTTAGTTCTTGCAAGCTAAGCTGGAGTGAGTCTCTCTCATTAAGGCCACATGGCCACACTGTGTCTCTTAGTTCTTGCAAGCTAAGCTTGAGTCAGTCTCTCTCATTAAGGCCACATGGCCACACTGTGTCGCTTAGTTCTTGCAAGTTAAGCTGGACTCAGTCTCTCTCATTAAGGCCACATGGCCACACTGTGTCTCTTAGTTCTTGCAAGCTAAGCTGGAGGCAGTCTCTCTCATTAAGGCCACATGGCCACACAGTGTCTCTTAGTTCTTGCAAGCTAAGCTGGAGTCAGTCTCTCTCATTAAGGCCACATGGCCACACTGTGTCTCTTAGTTCTTGCAAGCTAAGCTGGAGTCAGTCTCTCTCATTAAGGCCACATGGCCACACTGTGTCGCTTAGTTCTTGCAAGTTAAGCTGGACTCAGTCTCTCTCATTAAGGCCACATGGCCACACTGTGTCTCTTAGTTCTTGCAAGCTAAGCTGGAGGCAGTCTCTCTCATTAAGGCCACATGGCCACACAGTGTCTCTTAGTTCTTGCAAGCTAAGCTGGAGTCAGTCTCTCTCATTAAGGCCACATGGCCACACTGTGTCTCTTAGTTCTTGCAAGCTAAGCTGGAGTCAGTCTCTCTCATTAAGGCTACATGGCCACACTATCTCTTAGTTCTTGCAAGCTAAGCTGGAGTGAGTCTCTCTCATTAAGGCCACATGGCCACACTGTGTCTCTTAGTTCTTGCAAGCTAAGCTTGAGTCAGTCTCTCTCATTAAGGCCACATGGTCACACAGTGTCTCTTAGTTATTGCAAGCTAAGCTGGAGTCAGTCTCTCTCATTAAGGTCACATGGTCACACTGTGTCTCTTAGTTCTTGCAAGCTAAGCTGGAGTCAGTCTCTCTCATTAAGGCCACATGGCCACACTGTGTCTCTTAGTTCTTTCAAGCTAAGCTGGAATCAGTCTCTCTCATTAAGGCCACATGGCCACACTGTGTCTCTTAGTTCTTGCAAGCTAAGCTGGAGTCAGTCTCTCTCATTAAGGCCACATGGCCACACTGTGTCTCTTTGTTCTTGCAAGCTAAGCTGGAGTCAGTCTCTCTCATTAAGGCTACATGGCCACACTGTCTCTTAGTTCTTGCAAGCTAAGCTTGAGTGAGTCTCTCATTAAGGCCACATGGCCACACTGTGTCTCTTAGTTCTTGCAAGCTAAGCTGGAGTGAGTCTCTCTCATTAAGGCCACATGGCCACACAGTGTATCTTAGTTCTTGCAAGTTAAGTTGGAGTCAGTCTCTCTTATTAAGGCCACATGGCCATACTGAGTCTCTTAGTTCTTGCAAGCTAAGCTGGAGTGAGTCTTTCTCATTAAGGCCACATGGCCACACAGTGTCTCTTAGTTCTTGCAAGTTAAGCTGGAATCAGTCTCTCTCATTAAGGCCACATGGCCACACTGTGTCTCTTAGTTCTTGCAAGCTAAGCTGGAGGCAGTCTCTCTCATTAAGGCCACATGGCCACACTGTGTCTCTTAGTTCTTGCAAGCTAAGCTGGAGTCAGTTTCTCTCATTAAGGCTACATGGCGACACTGTCTCTTAGTTCTTGCAAGCTATGCTGGAGTGAGTCTCTCATTAAGGCCACATGGCCACACTGTGTCTCTTAGTTCTTGCAAGCTAAGCTGGAGTGAGTCTCTCTCATTAAGGCCACATGGCCACACAGTGTCTCTTAGTTCTTGCAAGCTAAGTTGGAGTCAGTCTCTCTCATTAAGGCCACATGGCCACACTGAGTCTCTTAGTTCTTGCAAGCTAAGCTGGAGGCAGTCTCTCTCATTAAGGCCACATGGCCACACTGTGTCTCTTAGTTCTTGCAAGCTAAGCTGGAGTCAGTTTCTCTCATTAAGGCTACATGGCCACACTGTCTCTTAGTTCTTGCAAGCTAAGCTGGAGTGAGTCTCTCATTAAGGCCACATGGCTACACTGTGTCTCTTAGTTCTTGCAAGCTAAGCTGGAGTGAGTCTTTCTCATTAAGGCCACATGGCCACACAGTGTCTCTTAGTTCTTGCAAGCTAAGTTGGAGTCAGTCTCTCTCATTAAGGCCACATGGCCACACTGAGTCTCTTAGTTCTTGCAAGCTAAGCTGGAGTGAGTCTCTCTCATTAAGGCCACATGGCCACACAGTGTCTCTTAGTTCTTGCAAGCTAAGCTGGAGTGAGTCTCTCTCATTAAGGCCACATGGCCACACTGTGTCTCTTAGTTCTTGCAAGCTAAGCTTGAGTCAGTCTCTCTCATTAAGGCCACATGGCCACACAGTGTCTCTTAGTTCTTGCAAGCTAAGCTGGAGTCAGTCTCTCTCATTAAGGCCACATGGCCACACTGTGTCTCTTAGTTCTTGCAAGCTAAGCTGGAATCAGTCTCTCTCATTAAGGCCACATGGCCACACTGTGTCTCTTAGTTCTTGCAAGCTAAGCTGGAGTCAGTCTCTCTCATTAAGGCCACATGGCCACACTGTGTCTCTTAGTTCTTGCAAGCTAAGCTGGAGTCAGTCTCTCTCATTAAGGCTACTTGGCCACACTGTCTTTTAGTTCTTGCAAGCTAAGCTGGAGTGAGTCTCTCATTAAGGCCACATGGCCACACTGTGTCTCTTAGTTCTTGCAAGCTAAGCTGGAGTGAGTCTCTCTCATTAAGGCCACATGGCCACACAGTGTATCTTAGTTCTTGGAAGTTAAGTTGGAGTCAGTCTCTCTCATTAAGGCCACATGGCCATACTGAGTCCCTTAGTTCTTGCAAGCTAAGCTGGAGTGAGTCTTTCTCATTAAGGCCACATGGCCACACAGTGTCTCTTAGTTCTTGCAAGCTAAGCTGGAGTGAGTCTCTCTCATTAAGGCCACATGGCCACACTGTGTCTCTTAGTTCTTGCAAGCTAAGCTTGAGTCAGTCTCTCTCATTAAGGCCACATGGCCACACAGTGTCTCTTAGTTCTTGCAAGCTAAGCTGGAGTCAGTCTCTCTCATTAAGGTCACATGGTCACACTGTGTCTCTTAGTTCTTGCAAGCTAAGCTGGAGTCAGTCTCTCTCATTAAGGCCACATGGCCACACTGTGTCTCTTCGTTCTTGCAAGCTAAGCTGGAATCAGTCTCTCTCATTAAGGCCACATGGCCACACTGTGTCTCTTAGTTCTTGCAAGCTAAGCTGGAGGCAGTCTCTCTCATTAAGGCCACATGGCCACACTGTGTCTCTTAGTTCTTGCAAGCTAAGCTGGAGTCAGTTTCTCTCATTAAGGCTACATGGCCACACTGTCTCTTAGTTCTTGCAAGCTAAGCTGGAGTGAGTCTCTCATTAAGGCCACATGGCCACACTGTGTCTCTTAGTTCTTGCAAGCTAAGCTGGAGTGAGTCTTTCTCATTAAGGCCACATGGCCACACAGTGTCTCTTAGTTCTTGCCAGCTAAGTTGGAGTCAGTCTCTCTCATTAAGGCCACATGGCCACACTGAGTCTCTTAGTTCTTGCAAGCTAAGCTGGAGTGAGTCTCTCTCATTAAGGCCACATGGCCACACAGTGTCTCTTAGTTCTTGCAAGCTAAGCTGGAGTGAGTCTCTCTCATTAAGGCCACATGGCCACACTGTGTCTCTTAGTTCTTGCAAGCTAAGCTTGAGTCAGTCTCTCTCATTAAGGCCACATGGCCACACAGTGTCTCTTAGTTCTTGCAAGCTAAGCTGGAGTCAGTCTCTCTCATTAAGGCCACATGGCCACACTGTGTCTCTTAGTTCTTGCAAGCTAAGCTGGAATCAGTCTCTCTCATTAAGGCCACATGGCCACACTGTGTCTCTTAGTTCTTGCAAGCTAAGCTGGAGTCAGTCTCTCTCATTAAGGCCACATGGCCACACTGTGTCTCTTAGTTCTTGCAAGCTAAGCTGGAGTCAGTCTCTCTCATTAAGGCTACATGGCCACACTGTCTCTTAGTTCTTGCAAGCTAAGCTGGAGTGAGTCTCTCATTAAGGCCACATGGCCACACTGTGTCTCTTAGTTCTTGCAAGTTAAGTTGGAGTCAGTCTCTCTCATTAAGGCCACATGGCCATACTGAGTCTCTTAGTTCTTGCAAGCTAAGCTGGAGTGAGTCTCTCTCATTAAGGCCACATGGCCACACTGTGTCTCTTAGTTCTTGCAAGCTAAGCTTGAGTCAGTCTCTCTCATTAAGGCCACATGGCCACACAGTGTCTCTTAGTTCTTGCAAGCTAAGCTGGAGTCAGTCTCTCTCATTAAGGTCACATGGTCACACTGTGTCTCTTAGTTCTTGCAAGCTAAGCTGGAGTCAGTCTCTCTCATTAAGGCCACATGGCCACACTGTGTCTCTTCGTTCTTGCAAGCTAAGCTGGAGTGAGTCTCTCATTAAGGCCACATGGCCACACTGTGTCTCTTAGTTCTTGCAAGCTAAACTGGAGTGAGTCTCTCTCATTAAGGCCACATGGCCACACAGTGTATCTTAGTTCTTGCAAGTTAAGTTGGAGTCAGTCTCTCTCATTAAGGCCACATGGCCATACTGAGTCTCTTAGTTCTTGCAAGCTAAGCTGGAGTGAGTCTTTCTCATTAAGGCCACATGGCCACACAGTGTCTCTTAGTTCTTGCAAGCTAAGCTGGAGTGAGTCTCTCTCATTAAGGCCACATGGCCACACTGTGTCTCTTAGTTCTTGCAAGCTAAGCTTGAGTCAGTCTCTCTCATTAAGGTCACATGGCCACACAGTGTCTGTTAGTTCTTGCAAGCTAAGCTGGAGTCAGTCTCTCTCATTAAGGTCACATGGTCACACTGTGTCTCTTAGTTCTTGCAAGCTAAGCTGGAGTCAGTCTCTCTCATTAAGGCCACATGGCCACACTGTGTCTCTTCGTTCTTGCAAGCTAAGCTGGAGTGAGTCTCTCATTAAGGCCACATGGCCACACTGTGTCTCTTAGTTCTTGCAAGCTAAACTGGAGTGAGTCTCTCTCATTAAGGCCACATGGCCACACAGTGTATCTTAGTTCTTGCAAGTTAAGTTGGAGTCAGTCTCTCTCATTAAGGCCACATGGCCATACTGAGTCTCTTAGTTCTTGCAAGCTAAGCTGGAGTGAGTCTTTCTCATTAAGGCCACATGGCCACACAGTGTCTCTTAGTTCTTGCAAGCTAAGCTGGAGTGAGTCTCTCTCATTAAGGCCACATGGCCACACTGTGTCTCTTAGTTCTTGCAAGCTAAGCTTGAGTCAGTCTCTCTCATTAAGGTCACATGGCCACACAGTGTCTGTTAGTTCTTGCAAGCTAAGCTGGAGTCAGTCTCTCTCATTAAGGTCACATGGTCACACTGTGTCTCTTAGTTCTTGCAAGCTAAGCTGGAGTCAGTCTCTCTCATTAAGGCCACATGGCCACACTGTGTCTCTTCGTTCTTGCAAGCTAAGCTGGAATCAGTCTCTCTCATTAAGGCCACATGGCCACACTGTGTCTCTTAGTTCTTGCAAGCTAAGCTGGAGTCAGTCTCTCTCATTAAGGCCACATGGCCACACTGTGTCTCTTAGTTCTTGCAAGCTAAGCTGGAGTCAGTCTCTCTCATTAAGGCTACATGGCCACACTGTCTCTTATTTCTTGCAAGCTAAGCTGGAGTGAGTCTCTCATGAAGGCCACATGGCCACACTGTGTCTCTTAGTTCTTGCAAGCTAAGCTGGAGTGAGTCTCTCTCATTAAGGCCACATGGCCACACAGTGTATCTTAGTTCTTGCAAGTTAAGTTGGAGTCAGTCTCTCTCATTAAGGCCACATGGCCACACTGAGTCTCTTAGTTCTTGCAAGCTAAGCTGGAGTGAGTCTTTCTCATTAAGGCCACATGGCCACACAGTGTCTCTTAGTTCTTGCAAGCTAAGCTGGAGTGAGTCTCTCTCATTAAGGCCACATGGCCACACTGTGTCTCTTAGTTCTTGCAAGCTAAGCTTGAGTCAGTCTCTCTCATTAAGGCCACATGGCCACACAGTGTCTCTTAGTTCTTGCAAGCTAAGCTGGAGTCAGTCTCTCTCATTAAGGCCACATGGCCACACTGTGTCTCTTCGTTCTTGCTAGCTAAGCTGGAATCAGTCTCTCTCATTAAGGCCACATGGCCACACTGTGTCTCTTAGTTCTTGCAAGCTAAGCTGGAGTCAGTCTCTCTCATTAAGGCCACATGGCCACACTGTGTCTCTTAGTTCTTGCAAGCTAAGCTGGAGTCAGTCTCTCTCATTAAGGCTACATGGCCACACTGTCTCTTATTTCTTGCAAGCTAAGCTGGAGTGAGTCTCTCATGAAGGCCACATGGCCACACTGTGTCTCTTAGTTCTTGCAAGCTAAGCTGGAGTGAGTCTCTCTCATTAAGGCCACATGGCCACACAGTGTCTCTTAGTTCTTGCAAGCTAAGCTGGAGTGAGTCTCTCTCATTAAGGCCACATGGCCACACTGTGTCTCTTAGTTCTTGCAAGCTAAGCTTGAGTCAGTCTCTCTCATTAAGGCCACATGGCCACACAGTGTCTCTTAGTTCTTGCAAGCTAAGCTTGAGTCAGTCTCTCTCATTAAGGTCACATGGTCACACTGTGTCTCTTAGTTCTTGCAAGCTAAGCTGGAGTCAGTCTCTCTCATTAAGGCCACATGGCCACACAGTGTCTCTTAGTTCTTGCAAGCTAAGCTGGAGTCAGTCTCTCTCATTAAGGTCACATGGTCACACTGTCTCTTAGTTCTTGCAAGCTAAGCTGTAGTCAGTCTCTCTCATTAAGGCCACATGGCCACACTGTGTCTCTTAGTTCTTGCAAGCTATGCTGGAATCAGTCTCTCTCATTAAGGCCACATGGCCACACTGTGTCTCTTAGTTCTTGCAAGCTAAGCTGGAGTGAGTCTCTCTCATTAAGGCCACATGGCCACACAGTGTTTCTTAGTTCTTGCAAGTTAAGTTGGAGTCAGTCTCTCTCATTAAGGCCACATGGCCATACTGAGTCTCTTAGTTCTTGCAAGCTAAGCTGGAGTGAGTCTTTCTCATTAAGGCCACATGGCCACACAGTGTCTCTTAGTTCTTGCAAGCTAAGCTGGAGTGAGTCTCTCTCATTAAGGCCACATGGCCACACTGTGTCTCTTAGTTCTTGCAAGCTAAGCTTGAGTCAGTCTCTCTCATTAAGGCCACATGGCCACACAGTGTCTCTTAGTTCTTGCAAGCTAAGCTGGAGTCAGTCTCTCTCATTAAGGTCACATGGTCACACTGTGTCTCTTAGTTCTTGCAAGCTAAGCTGGAGTCAGTCTCTCTCATTAAGGCCACATGGCCACACTGTGTCTCTTCGTTCTTGCAAGCTAAGCTGGAATCAGTCTCTCTCATTAAGGCCACATGGCCACACTGTGTATCTTAGTTCTTGCAAGCTAAGCTGGAGTCAGTCTCTCTCATTAAGGCCACATGGCCACACTGTGTCTCTTAGTTCTTGCAAGCTAAACTGGAGTCAGTCTCTCTCATTAAGGCTACATGGCCACACTGTCTCTTAGTTATTGCAAGCTAAGCTGGAGTGAGTCTCTCATTAAGGCCACATGGCCACACTGTGTCTCTTAGTTCTTGCAAGCTAAGCTGGAGTGAGTCTCTCTCATTAAGGCCACATGGCCACACAGTGTATCTTAGTTCTTGCAAGTTAAGTTGGAGTCAGTCTCTCTCATTAAGGCCACATGACCACACTGAGTCTCTTAGTTCTTGCAAGCTAAGCTGGAGTGAGTCTTTCTCATTAAGGCCACATGGCCACACAGTGTCTCTTAGTTCTTGCAAGCTAAGCTGGAGTGAGTCTCTCTCATTAAGGCCACATGGCCACACTGTGTCTCTTAGTTCTTGCAAGCTAAGCTTGAGTCAGTCTCTCTCATTAAGGCCACATGGCCACACAGTGTCTCTTAGTTCTTGCAAGCTAAGCTTGAGTCAGTCTCTCTCATTAAGGTCACATGGTCACACTGTGTCTCTTAGTTCTTGCAAGCTAAGCTGGAGTCAGTCTCTCTCATTAAGGCCACATGGCCACACAGTGTCTCTTAGTTCTTGCAAGCTAAGCTTGAGTCAGTCTCTCTCATTAAGGCCACATGGCCATACTGAATCTCTTAGTTCTTGCAAGCTAAGCTGGAGTGAGTCTTTCTCATTAAGGCCACATGGCCACACAGTGTCTCTTAGTTCTTGCAAGCTAAGCTGGAGTGAGTCTCTCTCATTAAGGCCACATGGCCACACTGTGTCTCTTAGTTCTTGCAAGCTAAGCTTGAGTCAGTCTCTCTCATTAAGGCCACATGGCTACACAGTGTCTCTTAGTTCTTGCAAGCTAAGCTGGAGTCAGTCTCTCTCATTAAGGCCACATGGCCACACTGTGTCTCTTCGTTCTTGCTAGCTAAGCTGGAATCAGTCTCTCTCATTAAGGCCACATGGCCACACTGTGTCTCTTAGTTCTTGCAAGCTAAGCTGGAGTGAGTCTCTCATGAAGGCCACATGGCCACACTGTGTCTCTTAGTTCTTGCAAGCTAAGCTGGAGTGAGTCTCTCTCATTAAGGCCACATGGCCACACAGTGTCTCTTAGTTCTTGCAAGCTAAGCTGGAGTGAGTCTCTCTCATTAAGGCCACATGGCCACACTGTGTCTCTTAGTTCTTGCAAGCTAAGCTTGAGTCAGTCTCTCTCATTAAGGCCACATGGCCACACAGTGTCTCTTAGTTCTTGCAAGCTAAGCTTGAGTCAGTCTCTCTCATTAAGGTCACATGGTCACACTGTGTCTCTTAGTTCTTGCAAGCTAAGCTGGAGTCAGTCTCTCTCATTAAGGCCACATGGCCACACAGTGTCTCTTAGTTCTTGCAAGCTAAGCTGGAGTCAGTCTCTCTCATTAAGGTCACATGGTCACACTGTCTCTTAGTTCTTGCAAGCTAAGCTGTAGTCAGTCTCTCTCATTAAGGCCACATGGCCACACTGTGTCTCTTAGTTCTTGCAAGCTTTGCTGGAATCAGTCTCTCTCATTAAGGCCACATGGCCACACTGTGTCTCTTAGTTCTTGCAAGCTAAGCTGGAGTGAGTCTCTCTCATTAAGGCCACATGGCCACACAGTGTATCTTAGTTCTTGCAAGTTAAGTTGGAGTCAGTCTCTCTCATTAAGGCCACATGGCCATACTGAGTCTCTTAGTTCTTGCAAGCTAAGCTGGAGTGAGTCTTTCTCATCAAGGCCACATGGCCACACAGTGTCTCTTAGTTCTTGCAAGCTAAGCTGGAGTGAGTCTCTCTCATTAAGGCCACATGGCCACACTGTGTCTCTTAGTTCTTGCAAGCTAAGCTTGAGTCAGTCTCTCTCATTAAGGCCACATGGCCACACAGTGTCTCTTAGTTCTTGCAAGCTAAGCTGGAGTCAGTCTCTCTCATTAAGGTCACATGGTCACACTGTGTCTCTTAGTTCTTGCAAGCTAAGCTGGAGTCAGTCTCTCTCATTAAGGCCACATGGCCACACTGTGTCTCTTCGTTCTTGCAAGCTAAGCTGGAATCAGTCTCTCTCATTAAGGCCACATGGCCACACTGTGTATCTTAGTTCTTGCAAGCTAAGCTGGAGTCAGTCTCTCTCATTAAGGCCACATGGCCACACTGTGTCTCTTAGTTCTTGCAAGCTAAACTGGAGTCAGTCTCTCTCATTAAGGCTACATGGCCACACTGTCTCTTAGTTCTTGCAAGCTAAGCTGGAGTGAGTCTCTCATTAAGGCCACATGGCCACACTGTGTCTCTTAGTTCTTGCAAGCTAAGCTGGAGTGAGTCTCTCTCATTAAGGCCACATGGCCACACAGTGTATCTTAGTTCTTGCAAGTTAAGTTGGAGTCAGTCTCTCTCATTAAGGCCACATGACCACACTGAGTCTCTTAGTTCTTGCAAGCTAAGCTGGAGTGAGTCTTTCTCATTAAGGCCACATGGCCACACAGTGTCTCTTAGTTCTTGCAAGCTAAGCTGGAGTGAGTCTCTCTCATTAAGGCCACATGGCCACACTGTGTCTCTTAGTTCTTGCAAGCTAAGCTTGAGTCAGTCTCTCTCATTAAGGCCACATGGCCACACAGTGTCTCTTAGTTCTTGCAAGCTAAACTTGAGTCAGTCTCTCTCATTAAGGTCACATGGTCACACTGTGTCTCTAAGTTCTTGCAAGCTAAGCTGGAGTCAGTCTCTCTCATTAAGGCCACATGGCCACACAGTGTCTCTTAGTTCTTGCAAGCTAAGCTTGAGTCAGTCTCTCTCATTAAGGCCACATGGCCATACTGAATCTCTTAGTTCTTGCAAGCTAAGCTGGAGTGAGTCTTTCTCATTAAGGCCACATGGCCACACAGTGTCTCTTAGTTCTTGCAAGCTAAGCTGGAGTCAGTCTCTCTCATTAAGGTCACATGGTCACACTGTCTCTTAGTTCTTGCAAGCTAAGCTGTAGTCAGTCTCTCTCATTAAGGCCACATGGCCACACTGTGTCTCTTAGTTCTTGCAAGCTATGCTGGAATCAGTCTCTCTCATTAAGGCCACATGGCCACACTGTGTCTCTTAGTTCTTGCAAGCTAAGCTGGAGTGAGTCTCTCTCATTAAGGCCACATGGCCACACAGTGTATCTTAGTTCTTGCAAGTTAAGTTGGAGTCAGTCTCTCTCATTAAGGCCACATGGCCATACTGAGTCTCTTAGTTCTTGCAAGCTAAGCTGGAGTGAGTCTTTCTCATTAAGGCCACATGGCCACACAGTGTCTCTTAGTTCTTGCAAGCTAAGCTGGAGTGAGTCTCTCTCATTAAGGCCACATGGCCACACTGTGTCTCTTAGTTCTTGCAAGCTAAGCTTGAGTCAGTCTCTCTCATTAAGGCCACATGGCCACACAGTGTCTCTTAGTTCTTGCAAGCTAAGCTGGAGTCAGTCTCTCTCATTAAGGTCACATGGTCACACTGTGTCTCTTAGTTCTTGCAAGCTAAGCTGGAGTCAGTCTCTCTCATTAAGGCCACATGGCCACACTGTGTCTCTTCGTTCTTGCAAGCTAAGCTGGAATCAGTCTCTCTCATTAAGGCCACATGGCCACACTGTGTCTCTTAGTTCTTGCAAGCTAAGCTGGAGGCAGTCTCTCTCATTAAGGCCACATGGCCACACTGTGTCTCTTAGTTCTTGCAAGCTAAGCTGGAGTCAGTTTCTCTCATTAAGGCTACATGGCCACACTGTCTCTTAGTTCTTGCAAGCTAAGCTGGAGTGAGTCTCTCATTAAGGCCACATGGCCACACTGTGTCTCTTAGTTCTTGCAAGCTAAGCTGGAGTGAGTCTTTCTAATTAAGGCCACATGGCCACACAGTGTCTCTTAGTTCTTGCCAGCTAAGTTGGATTCAGTCTCTCTCATTAAGGCCACATGGCCACACTGAGTCTCTTAGTTCTTGCAAGCTAAGCTGGAGTGAGTCTCTCTCATTAAGGCCACATGGCCACACAGTGTCTCTTAGTTCTTGCAAGCTAAGCTGGAGTGAGTCTCTCTCATTAAGGCCACATGGCCACACTGTGTCTCTTAGTTCTTGCAAGCTAAGCTTGAGTCAGTCTCTCTCATTAAGGCCACATGGCCACACAGTGTCTCTTAGTTCTTGCAAGCTAAGCTGGAGTCAGTCTCTCTCATTAAGGCCACATGGCCACACTGTGTCTCTTAGTTCTTGCAAGCTAAGCTGGAATCAGTCTCTCTCATTAAGGCCACATGGCCACACTGTGTCTCTTAGTTCTTGCAAGCTAAGCTGGAGTCAGTCTCTCTCATTAAGGCCACATGGCCACACTGTGTCTCTTAGTTCTTGCAAGCTAAGCTGGAGTCAGTCTCTCTCATTAAGGCTACATGGCCACACTGTCTCTTAGTTCTTGCAAGCTAAGCTGGAGTGAGTCTCTCATTAAGGCCACATGGCCACACTGTGTCTCTTAGTTCTTGCAAGTTAAGTTGGAGTCAGTCTCTCTCATTAAGGCCACATGGCCATACTGAGTCTCTTAGTTCTTGCAAGCTAAGCTGGAGTGAGTCTCTCTCATTAAGGCCACATGGCCACACTGTGTCTCTTAGTTCTTGCAAGCTAAGCTTGAGTCAGTCTCTCTCATTAAGGCCACATGGCCACACAGTGTCTCTTAGTTCTTGCAAGCTAAGCTGGAGTCAGTCTCTCTCATTAAGGTCACATGGTCACACTGTGTCTCTTAGTTCTTGCAAGCTAAGCTGGAGTCAGTCTCTCTCATTAAGGCCACATGGCCACACTGTGTCTCTTCGTTCTTGCAAGCTAAGCTGGAGTGAGTCTCTCATTAAGGCCACATGGCCACACTGTGTCTCTTAGTTCTTGCAAGCTAAACTGGAGTGAGTCTCTCTCATTAAGGCCACATGGCCACACAGTGTATCTTAGTTCTTGCAAGTTAAGTTGGAGTCAGTCTCTCTCATTAAGGCCACATGGCCATACTGAGTCTCTTAGTTCTTGCAAGCTAAGCTGGAGTGAGTCTTTCTCATTAAGGCCACATGGCCACACAGTGTCTCTTAGTTCTTGCAAGCTAAGCTGGAGTGAGTCTCTCTCATTAAGGCCACATGGCCACACTGTGTCTCTTAGTTCTTGCAAGCTAAGCTTGAGTCAGTCTCTCTCATTAAGGTCACATGGCCACACAGTGTCTGTTAGTTCTTGCAAGCTAAGCTGGAGTCAGTCTCTCTCATTAAGGTCACATGGTCACACTGTGTCTCTTAGTTCTTGCAAGCTAAGCTGGAGTCAGTCTCTCTCATTAAGGCCACATGGCCACACTGTGTCTCTTCGTTCTTGCAAGCTAAGCTGGAGTGAGTCTCTCATTAAGGCCACATGGCCACACTGTGTCTCTTAGTTCTTGCAAGCTAAACTGGAGTGAGTCTCTCTCATTAAGGCCACATGGCCACACAGTGTATCTTAGTTCTTGCAAGTTAAGTTGGAGTCAGTCTCTCTCATTAAGGCCACATGGCCATACTGAGTCTCTTAGTTCTTGCAAGCTAAGCTGGAGTGAGTCTTTCTCATTAAGGCCACATGGCCACACAGTGTCTCTTAGTTCTTGCAAGCTAAGCTGGAGTGAGTCTCTCTCATTAAGGCCACATGGCCACACTGTGTCTCTTAGTTCTTGCAAGCTAAGCTTGAGTCAGTCTCTCTCATTAAGGTCACATGGCCACACAGTGTCTGTTAGTTCTTGCAAGCTAAGCTGGAGTCAGTCTCTCTCATTAAGGTCACATGGTCACACTGTGTCTCTTAGTTCTTGCAAGCTAAGCTGGAGTCAGTCTCTCTCATTAAGGCCACATGGCCACACTGTGTCTCTTCGTTCTTGCAAGCTAAGCTGGAATCAGTCTCTCTCATTAAGGCCACATGGCCACACTGTGTCTCTTAGTTCTTGCAAGCTAAGCTGGAGTCAGTCTCTCTCATTAAGGCCACATGGCCACACTGTGTCTCTTAGTTCTTGCAAGCTAAGCTGGAGTCAGTCTCTCTCATTAAGGCTACATGGCCACACTGTCTCTTATTTCTTGCAAGCTAAGCTGGAGTGAGTCTCTCATGAAGGCCACATGGCCACACTGTGTCTCTTAGTTCTTGCAAGCTAAGCTGGAGTGAGTCTCTCTCATTAAGGCCACATGGCCACACAGTGTATCTTAGTTCTTGCAAGTTAAGTTGGAGTCAGTCTCTCTCATTAAGGCCACATGGCCACACTGAGTCTCTTAGTTCTTGCAAGCTAAGCTGGAGTGAGTCTTTCTCATTAAGGCCACATGGCCACACAGTGTCTCTTAGTTCTTGCAAGCTAAGCTGGAGTGAGTCTCTCTCATTAAGGCCACATGGCCACACTGTGTCTCTTAGTTCTTGCAAGCTAAGCTTGAGTCAGTCTCTCTCATTAAGGCCACATGGCCACACAGTGTCTCTTAGTTCTTGCAAGCTAAGCTGGAGTCAGTCTCTCTCATTAAGGCCACATGGCCACACTGTGTCTCTTCGTTCTTGCTAGCTAAGCTGGAATCAGTCTCTCTCATTAAGGCCACATGGCCACACTGTGTCTCTTAGTTCTTGCAAGCTAAGCTGGAGTCAGTCTCTCTCATTAAGGCCACATGGCCACACTGTGTCTCTTAGTTCTTGCAAGCTAAGCTGGAGTCAGTCTCTCTCATTAAGGCTACATGGCCACACTGTCTCTTATTTCTTGCAAGCTAAGCTGGAGTGAGTCTCTCATGAAGGCCACATGGCCACACTGTGTCTCTTAGTTCTTGCAAGCTAAGCTGGAGTGAGTCTCTCTCATTAAGGCCACATGGCCACACAGTGTCTCTTAGTTCTTGCAAGCTAAGCTGGAGTGAGTCTCTCTCATTAAGGCCACATGGCCACACTGTGTCTCTTAGTTCTTGCAAGCTAAGCTTGAGTCAGTCTCTCTCATTAAGGCCACATGGCCACACAGTGTCTCTTAGTTCTTGCAAGCTAAGCTTGAGTCAGTCTCTCTCATTAAGGTCACATGGTCACACTGTGTCTCTTAGTTCTTGCAAGCTAAGCTGGAGTCAGTCTCTCTCATTAAGGCCACATGGCCACACAGTGTCTCTTAGTTCTTGCAAGCTAAGCTGGAGTCAGTCTCTCTCATTAAGGTCACATGGTCACACTGTCTCTTAGTTCTTGCAAGCTAAGCTGTAGTCAGTCTCTCTCATTAAGGCCACATGGCCACACTGTGTCTCTTAGTTCTTGCAAGCTATGCTGGAATCAGTCTCTCTCATTAAGGCCACATGGCCACACTGTGTCTCTTAGTTCTTGCAAGCTAAGCTGGAGTGAGTCTCTCTCATTAAGGCCACATGGCCACACAGTGTTTCTTAGTTCTTGCAAGTTAAGTTGGAGTCAGTCTCTCTCATTAAGGCCACATGGCCATACTGAGTCTCTTAGTTCTTGCAAGCTAAGCTGGAGTGAGTCTTTCTCATTAAGGCCACATGGCCACACAGTGTCTCTTAGTTCTTGCAAGCTAAGCTGGAGTGAGTCTCTCTCATTAAGGCCACATGGCCACACTGTGTCTCTTAGTTCTTGCAAGCTAAGCTTGAGTCAGTCTCTCTCATTAAGGCCACATGGCCACACAGTGTCTCTTAGTTCTTGCAAGCTAAGCTGGAGTCAGTCTCTCTCATTAAGGTCACATGGTCACACTGTGTCTCTTAGTTCTTGCAAGCTAAGCTGGAGTCAGTCTCTCTCATTAAGGCCACATGGCCACACTGTGTCTCTTCGTTCTTGCAAGCTAAGCTGGAATCAGTCTCTCTCATTAAGGCCACATGGCCACACTGTGTATCTTAGTTCTTGCAAGCTAAGCTGGAGTCAGTCTCTCTCATTAAGGCCACATGGCCACACTGTGTCTCTTAGTTCTTGCAAGCTAAACTGGAGTCAGTCTCTCTCATTAAGGCTACATGGCCACACTGTCTCTTAGTTATTGCAAGCTAAGCTGGAGTGAGTCTCTCATTAAGGCCACATGGCCACACTGTGTCTCTTAGTTCTTGCAAGCTAAGCTGGAGTGAGTCTCTCTCATTAAGGCCACATGGCCACACAGTGTATCTTAGTTCTTGCAAGTTAAGTTGGAGTCAGTCTCTCTCATTAAGGCCACATGACCACACTGAGTCTCTTAGTTCTTGCAAGCTAAGCTGGAGTGAGTCTTTCTCATTAAGGCCACATGGCCACACAGTGTCTCTTAGTTCTTGCAAGCTAAGCTGGAGTGAGTCTCTCTCATTAAGGCCACATGGCCACACTGTGTCTCTTAGTTCTTGCAAGCTAAGCTTGAGTCAGTCTCTCTCATTAAGGCCACATGGCCACACAGTGTCTCTTAGTTCTTGCAAGCTAAGCTTGAGTCAGTCTCTCTCATTAAGGCCACATGGCCACACAGTGTCTCTTAGTTCTTGCAAGCTAAGCTGGAGTCAGTCTCTCTCATTAAGGTCACATGGTCACACTGTGTCTCTTAGTTCTTGCAAGCTAAGCTGGAGTCAGTCTCTCTCATTAAGGCCACATGGCCACACTGTGTCTCTTCGTTCTTGCAAGCTAAGCTGGAGTGAGTCTCTCATTAAGGCCACATGGCCACACTGTGTCTCTTAGTTCTTGCAAGCTAAACTGGAGTGAGTCTCTCTCATTAAGGCCACATGGCCACACAGTGTATCTTAGTTCTTGCAAGTTAAGTTGGAGTCAGTCTCTCTCATTAAGGCCACATGGCCATACTGAGTCTCTTAGTTCTTGCAAGCTAAGCTGGAGTGAGTCTTTCTCATTAAGGCCACATGGCCACACAGTGTCTCTTAGTTCTTGCAAGCTAAGCTGGAGTGAGTCTCTCTCATTAAGGCCACATGGCCACACTGTGTCTCTTAGTTCTTGCAAGCTAAGCTTGAGTCAGTCTCTCTCATTAAGGTCACATGGCCACACAGTGTCTGTTAGTTCTTGCAAGCTAAGCTGGAGTCAGTCTCTCTCATTAAGGTCACATGGTCACACTGTGTCTCTTAGTTCTTGCAAGCTAAGCTGGAGTCAGTCTCTCTCATTAAGGCCACATGGCCACACTGTGTCTCTTCGTTCTTGCAAGCTAAGCTGGAGTGAGTCTCTCATTAAGGCCACATGGCCACACTGTGTCTCTTAGTTCTTGCAAGCTAAACTGGAGTGAGTCTCTCTCATTAAGGCCACATGGCCACACAGTGTATCTTAGTTCTTGCAAGTTAAGTTGGAGTCAGTCTCTCTCATTAAGGCCACATGGCCATACTGAGTCTCTTAGTTCTTGCAAGCTAAGCTGGAGTGAGTCTTTCTCATTAAGGCCACATGGCCACACAGTGTCTCTTAGTTCTTGCAAGCTAAGCTGGAGTGAGTCTCTCTCATTAAGGCCACATGGCCACACTGTGTCTCTTAGTTCTTGCAAGCTAAGCTTGAGTCAGTCTCTCTCATTAAGGTCACATGGCCACACAGTGTCTGTTAGTTCTTGCAAGCTAAGCTGGAGTCAGTCTCTCTCATTAAGGTCACATGGTCACACTGTGTCTCTTAGTTCTTGCAAGCTAAGCTGGAGTCAGTCTCTCTCATTAAGGCCACATGGCCACACTGTGTCTCTTCGTTCTTGCAAGCTAAGCTGGAATCAGTCTCTCTCATTAAGGCCACATGGCCACACTGTGTCTCTTAGTTCTTGCAAGCTAAGCTGGAGTCAGTCTCTCTCATTAAGGCCACATGGCCACACTGTGTCTCTTAGTTCTTGCAAGCTAAGCTGGAGTCAGTCTCTCTCATTAAGGCTACATGGCCACACTGTCTCTTATTTCTTGCAAGCTAAGCTGGAGTGAGTCTCTCATGAAGGCCACATGGCCACACTGTGTCTCTTAGTTCTTGCAAGCTAAGCTGGAGTGAGTCTCTCTCATTAAGGCCACATGGCCACACAGTGTATCTTAGTTCTTGCAAGTTAAGTTGGAGTCAGTCTCTCTCATTAAGGCCACATGGCCACACTGAGTCTCTTAGTTCTTGCAAGCTAAGCTGGAGTGAGTCTTTCTCATTAAGGCCACATGGCCACACAGTGTCTCTTAGTTCTTGCAAGCTAAGCTGGAGTGAGTCTCTCTCATTAAGGCCACATGGCCACACTGTGTCTCTTAGTTCTTGCAAGCTAAGCTTGAGTCAGTCTCTCTCATTAAGGCCACATGGCCACACAGTGTCTCTTAGTTCTTGCAAGCTAAGCTGGAGTCAGTCTCTCTCATTAAGGCCACATGGCCACACTGTGTCTCTTCGTTCTTGCTAGCTAAGCTGGAATCAGTCTCTCTCATTAAGGCCACATGGCCACACTGTGTCTCTTAGTTCTTGCAAGCTAAGCTGGAGTCAGTCTCTCTCATTAAGGCCACATGGCCACACTGTGTCTCTTAGTTCTTGCAAGCTAAGCTGGAGTCAGTCTCTCTCATTAAGGCTACATGGCCACACTGTCTCTTATTTCTTGCAAGCTAAGCTGGAGTGAGTCTCTCATGAAGGCCACATGGCCACACTGTGTCTCTTAGTTCTTGCAAGCTAAGCTGGAGTGAGTCTCTCTCATTAAGGCCACATGGCCACACAGTGTCTCTTAGTTCTTGCAAGCTAAGCTGGAGTGAGTCTCTCTCATTAAGGCCACATGGCCACACTGTGTCTCTTAGTTCTTGCAAGCTAAGCTTGAGTCAGTCTCTCTCATTAAGGCCACATGGCCACACAGTGTCTCTTAGTTCTTGCAAGCTAAGCTTGAGTCAGTCTCTCTCATTAAGGTCACATGGTCACACTGTGTCTCTTAGTTCTTGCAAGCTAAGCTGGAGTCAGTCTCTCTCATTAAGGCCACATGGCCACACAGTGTCTCTTAGTTCTTGCAAGCTAAGCTGGAGTCAGTCTCTCTCATTAAGGTCACATGGTCACACTGTCTCTTAGTTCTTGCAAGCTAAGCTGTAGTCAGTCTCTCTCATTAAGGCCACATGGCCACACTGTGTCTCTTAGTTCTTGCAAGCTATGCTGGAATCAGTCTCTCTCATTAAGGCCACATGGCCACACTGTGTCTCTTAGTTCTTGCAAGCTAAGCTGGAGTGAGTCTCTCTCATTAAGGCCACATGGCCACACAGTGTTTCTTAGTTCTTGCAAGTTAAGTTGGAGTCAGTCTCTCTCATTAAGGCCACATGGCCATACTGAGTCTCTTAGTTCTTGCAAGCTAAGCTGGAGTGAGTCTTTCTCATTAAGGCCACATGGCCACACAGTGTCTCTTAGTTCTTGCAAGCTAAGCTGGAGTGAGTCTCTCTCATTAAGGCCACATGGCCACACTGTGTCTCTTAGTTCTTGCAAGCTAAGCTTGAGTCAGTCTCTCTCATTAAGGCCACATGGCCACACAGTGTCTCTTAGTTCTTGCAAGCTAAGCTGGAGTCAGTCTCTCTCATTAAGGTCACATGGTCACACTGTGTCTCTTAGTTCTTGCAAGCTAAGCTGGAGTCAGTCTCTCTCATTAAGGCCACATGGCCACACTGTGTCTCTTCGTTCTTGCAAGCTAAGCTGGAATCAGTCTCTCTCATTAAGGCCACATGGCCACACTGTGTATCTTAGTTCTTGCAAGCTAAGCTGGAGTCAGTCTCTCTCATTAAGGCCACATGGCCACACTGTGTCTCTTAGTTCTTGCAAGCTAAACTGGAGTCAGTCTCTCTCATTAAGGCTACATGGCCACACTGTCTCTTAGTTATTGCAAGCTAAGCTGGAGTGAGTCTCTCATTAAGGCCACATGGCCACACTGTGTCTCTTAGTTCTTGCAAGCTAAGCTGGAGTGAGTCTCTCTCATTAAGGCCACATGGCCACACAGTGTATCTTAGTTCTTGCAAGTTAAGTTGGAGTCAGTCTCTCTCATTAAGGCCACATGACCACACTGAGTCTCTTAGTTCTTGCAAGCTAAGCTGGAGTGAGTCTTTCTCATTAAGGCCACATGGCCACACAGTGTCTCTTAGTTCTTGCAAGCTAAGCTGGAGTGAGTCTCTCTCATTAAGGCCACATGGCCACACTGTGTCTCTTAGTTCTTGCAAGCTAAGCTTGAGTCAGTCTCTCTCATTAAGGCCACATGGCCACACAGTGTCTCTTAGTTCTTGCAAGCTAAGCTTGAGTCAGTCTCTCTCATTAAGGTCACATGGTCACACTGTGTCTCTTAGTTCTTGCAAGCTAAGCTGGAGTCAGTCTCTCTCATTAAGGCCACATGGCCACACAGTGTCTCTTAGTTCTTGCAAGCTAAGCTTGAGTCAGTCTCTCTCATTAAGGCCACATGGCCATACTGAATCTCTTAGTTCTTGCAAGCTAAGCTGGAGTGAGTCTTTCTCATTAAGGCCACATGGCCACACAGTGTCTCTTAGTTCTTGCAAGCTAAGCTGGAGTGAGTCTCTCTCATTAAGGCCACATGGCCACACTGTGTCTCTTAGTTCTTGCAAGCTAAGCTTGAGTCAGTCTCTCTCATTAAGGCCACATGGCTACACAGTGTCTCTTAGTTCTTGCAAGCTAAGCTGGAGTCAGTCTCTCTCATTAAGGCCACATGGCCACACTGTGTCTCTTAGTTCTTGCAAGCTAAGCTGGAGTGAGTCTCTCATGAAGGCCACATGGCCACACTGTGTCTCTTAGTTCTTGCAAGCTAAGCTGGAGTGAGTCTCTCTCATTAAGGCCACATGGCCACACAGTGTCTCTTAGTTCTTGCAAGCTAAGCTGGAGTGAGTCTCTCTCATTAAGGCCACATGGCCACACTGTGTCTCTTAGTTCTTGCAAGCTAAGCTTGAGTCAGTCTCTCTCATTAAGGCCACATGGCCACACAGTGTCTCTTAGTTCTTGCAAGCTAAGCTTGAGTCAGTCTCTCTCATTAAGGTCACATGGTCACACTGTGTCTCTTAGTTCTTGCAAGCTAAGCTGGAGTCAGTCTCTCTCATTAAGGCCACATGGCCACACAGTGTCTCTTAGTTCTTGCAAGCTAAGCTGGAGTCAGTCTCTCTCATTAAGGTCACATGGTCACACTGTCTCTTAGTTCTTGCAAGCTAAGCTGTAGTCAGTCTCTCTCATTAAGGCCACATGGCCACACTGTGTCTCTTAGTTCTTGCAAGCTTTGCTGGAATCAGTCTCTCTCATTAAGGCCACATGGCCACACTGTGTCTCTTAGTTCTTGCAAGCTAAGCTGGAGTGAGTCTCTCTCATTAAGGCCACATGGCCACACAGTGTATCTTAGTTCTTGCAAGTTAAGTTGGAGTCAGTCTCTCTCATTAAGGCCACATGGCCATACTGAGTCTCTTAGTTCTTGCAAGCTAAGCTGGAGTGAGTCTTTCTCATCAAGGCCACATGGCCACACAGTGTCTCTTAGTTCTTGCAAGCTAAGCTGGAGTGAGTCTCTCTCATTAAGGCCACATGGCCACACTGTGTCTCTTAGTTCTTGCAAGCTAAGCTTGAGTCAGTCTCTCTCATTAAGGCCACATGGCCACACAGTGTCTCTTAGTTCTTGCAAGCTAAGCTGGAGTCAGTCTCTCTCATTAAGGTCACATGGTCACACTGTGTCTCTTAGTTCTTGCAAGCTAAGCTGGAGTCAGTCTCTCTCATTAAGGCCACATGGCCACACTGTGTCTCTTCGTTCTTGCAAGCTAAGCTGGAATCAGTCTCTCTCATTAAGGCCACATGGCCACACTGTGTATCTTAGTTCTTGCAAGCTAAGCTGGAGTCAGTCTCTCTCATTAAGGCCACATGGCCACACTGTGTCTCTTAGTTCTTGCAAGCTAAACTGGAGTCAGTCTCTCTCATTAAGGCTACATGGCCACACTGTCTCTTAGTTCTTGCAAGCTAAGCTGGAGTGAGTCTCTCATTAAGGCCACATGGCCACACTGTGTCTCTTAGTTCTTGCAAGCTAAGCTGGAGTGAGTCTCTCTCATTAAGGCCACATGGCCACACAGTGTATCTTAGTTCTTGCAAGTTAAGTTGGAGTCAGTCTCTCTCATTAAGGCCACATGACCACACTGAGTCTCTTAGTTCTTGCAAGCTAAGCTGGAGTGAGTCTTTCTCATTAAGGCCACATGGCCACACAGTGTCTCTTAGTTCTTGCAAGCTAAGCTGGAGTGAGTCTCTCTCATTAAGGCCACATGGCCACACTGTGTCTCTTAGTTCTTGCAAGCTAAGCTTGAGTCAGTCTCTCTCATTAAGGCCACATGGCCACACAGTGTCTCTTAGTTCTTGCAAGCTAAACTTGAGTCAGTCTCTCTCATTAAGGTCACATGGTCACACTGTGTCTCTAAGTTCTTGCAAGCTAAGCTGGAGTCAGTCTCTCTCATTAAGGCCACATGGCCACACAGTGTCTCTTAGTTCTTGCAAGCTAAGCTTGAGTCAGTCTCTCTCATTAAGGCCACATGGCCATACTGAATCTCTTAGTTCTTGCAAGCTAAGCTGGAGTGAGTCTTTCTCATTAAGGCCACATGGCCACACAGTGTCTCTTAGTTCTTGCAAGCTAAGCTGGAGTCAGTCTCTCTCATTAAGGTCACATGGTCACACTGTCTCTTAGTTCTTGCAAGCTAAGCTGTAGTCAGTCTCTCTCATTAAGGCCACATGGCCACACTGTGTCTCTTAGTTCTTGCAAGCTATGCTGGAATCAGTCTCTCTCATTAAGGCCACATGGCCACACTGTGTCTCTTAGTTCTTGCAAGCTAAGCTGGAGTGAGTCTCTCTCATTAAGGCCACATGGCCACACAGTGTATCTTAGTTCTTGCAAGTTAAGTTGGAGTCAGTCTCTCTCATTAAGGCCACATGGCCATACTGAGTCTCTTAGTTCTTGCAAGCTAAGCTGGAGTGAGTCTTTCTCATTAAGGCCACATGGCCACACAGTGTCTCTTAGTTCTTGCAAGCTAAGCTGGAGTGAGTCTCTCTCATTAAGGCCACATGGCCACACTGTGTCTCTTAGTTCTTGCAAGCTAAGCTTGAGTCAGTCTCTCTCATTAAGGCCACATGGCCACACAGTGTCTCTTAGTTCTTGCAAGCTAAGCTGGAGTCAGTCTCTCTCATTAAGGTCACATGGTCACACTGTGTCTCTTAGTTCTTGCAAGCTAAGCTGGAGTCAGTCTCTCTCATTAAGGCCACATGGCCACACTGTGTCTCTTCGTTCTTGCAAGCTAAGCTGGAATCAGTCTCTCTCATTAAGGCCACATGGCCACACTGTGTATCTTAGTTCTTGCAAGCTAAGCTGGAGTCAGTCTCTCTCATTAAGGCCACATGGCCACACTGTGTCTCTTAGTTCTTGCAAGCTAAACTGGAGTCAGTCTCTCTCATTAAGGCTACATGGCCACACTGTCTCTTAGTTCTTGCAAGCTAAGCTGGAGTGAGTCTCTCATTAAGGCCACATGGCCACACTGTGTCTCTTAGTTCTTGCAAGCTAAGCTGGAGTGAGTCTCTCTCATTAAGGCCACATGGCCACACAGTGTATCTTAGTTCTTGCAAGTTAAGTTGGAGTCAGTCTCTCTCATTAAGGCCACATGACCACACTGAGTCTCTTAGTTCTTGCAAGCTAAGCTGGAGTGAGTCTTTCTCATTAAGGCCACATGGCCACACAGTGTCTCTTAGTTCTTGCAAGCTAAGCTGGAGTGAGTCTCTCTCATTAAGGCCACATGGCCACACTGTGTCTCTTAGTTCTTGCAAGCTAAGCTTGAGTCAGTCTCTCTCATTAAGGCCACATGGCCACACAGTGTCTCTTAGTTCTTGCAAGCTAAGCTTGAGTCAGTCTCTCTCATTAAGGTCACATGGTCACACTGTGTCTCTTAGTTCTTGCAAGCTAAGCTGGAGTCAGTCTCTCTCATTAAGGCCACATGGCCACACAGTGTCTCTTAGTTCTTGCAAGCTAAGCTTGAGTCAGTCTCTCTCATTAAGGCCACATGGCCATACTGAATCTCTTAGTTCTTGCAAGCTAAGCTGGAGTGAGTCTTTCTCATTAAGGCCACATGGCCACACAGTGTCTCTTAGTTCTTGCAAGCTAAGCTGGAGTGAGTCTCTCTCATTAAGGCCACATGGCCACACTGTGTCTCTTAGTTCTTGCAAGCTAAGCTTGAGTCAGTCTCTCTCATTAAGGCCACATGGCCACGCAGTGTCTCTTAGTTCTTGCAAGCTAAGCTGGAGTGAGTCTCTCATTAAGGCCACATGGCCACACTGTGTCTCTTAGTTCTTGCAAGCTAAGCTGGAGTGAGTCTCTCTCATTAAGGCCACATGGCCACACAGTGTATCTTAGTTCTTGGAAGTTAAGTTGGAGTCAGTCTCTCTCATTAAGGCCACATGGCCATACTGAGTCCCTTAGTTCTTGCAAGCTAAGCTGGAGTGAGTCTTTCTCATTAAGGCCACATGGCCACACAGTGTCTCTTAGTTCTTGCAAGCTAAGCTGGAGTGAGTCTCTCTCATTAAGGCCACATGGCCACACTGTGTCTCTTAGTTCTTGCAAGCTAAGCTTGAGTCAGTCTCTCTCATTAAGGCCACATGGCCACACAGTGTCTCTTAGTTCTTGCAAGCTAAGCTGGAGTCAGTCTCTCTCATTAAGGTCACATGGTCACACTGTGTCTCTTAGTTCTTGCAAGCTAAGCTGGAGTCAGTCTCTCTCATTAAGGCCACATGGCCACACTGTGTCTCTTCGTTCTTGCAAGCTAAGCTGGAATCAGTCTCTCTCATTAAGGCCACATGGCCACACTGTGTCTCTTAGTTCTTGCAAGCTAAGCTGGAGGCAGTCTCTCTCATTAAGGCCACATGGCCACACTGTGTCTCTTAGTTCTTGCAAGCTAAGCTGGAGTCAGTTTCTCTCATTAAGGCTACATGGCCACACTGTCTCTTAGTTCTTGCAAGCTAAGCTGGAGTGAGTCTCTCATTAAGGCCACATGGCCACACTGTGTCTCTTAGTTCTTGCAAGCTAAGCTGGAGTGAGTCTTTCTCATTAAGGCCACATGGCCACACAGTGTCTCTTAGTTCTTGCCAGCTAAGTTGGAGTCAGTCTCTCTCATTAAGGCCACATGGCCACACTGAGTCTCTTAGTTCTTGCAAGCTAAGCTGGAGTGAGTCTCTCTCATTAAGGCCACATGGCCACACAGTGTCTCTTAGTTCTTGCAAGCTAAGCTGGAGTGAGTCTCTCTCATTAAGGCCACATGGCCACACTGTGTCTCTTAGTTCTTGCAAGCTAAGCTTGAGTCAGTCTCTCTCATTAAGGCCACATGGCCACACAGTGTCTCTTAGTTCTTGCAAGCTAAGCTGGAGTCAGTCTCTCTCATTAAGGCCACATGGCCACACTGTGTCTCTTAGTTCTTGCAAGCTAAGCTGGAATCAGTCTCTCTCATTAAGGCCACATGGCCACACTGTGTCTCTTAGTTCTTGCAAGCTAAGCTGGAGTCAGTCTCTCTCATTAAGGCCACATGGCCACACTGTGTCTCTTAGTTCTTGCAAGCTAAGCTGGAGTCAGTCTCTCTCATTAAGGCTACATGGCCACACTGTCTCTTAGTTCTTGCAAGCTAAGCTGGAGTGAGTCTCTCATTAAGGCCACATGGCCACACTGTGTCTCTTAGTTCTTGCAAGCTAAACTGGAGTGAGTCTCTCTCATTAAGGCCACATGGCCACACAGTGTATCTTAGTTCTTGCAAGTTAAGTTGGAGTCAGTCTCTCTCATTAAGGCCACATGGCCATACTGAGTCTCTTAGTTCTTGCAAGCTAAGCTGGAGTGAGTCTCTCTCATTAAGGCCACATGGCCACACTGTGTCTCTTAGTTCTTGCAAGCTAAGCTTGAGTCAGTCTCTCTCATTAAGGCCACATGGCCACACAGTGTCTCTTAGTTCTTGCAAGCTAAGCTGGAGTCAGTCTCTCTCATTAAGGTCACATGGTCACACTGTGTCTCTTAGTTCTTGCAAGCTAAGCTGGAGTCAGTCTCTCTCATTAAGGCCACATGGCCACACTGTGTCTCTTCGTTCTTGCAAGCTAAGCTGGAGTGAGTCTCTCATTAAGGCCACATGGCCACACTGTGTCTCTTAGTTCTTGCAAGCTAAACTGGAGTGAGTCTCTCTCATTAAGGCCACATGGCCACACAGTGTATCTTAGTTCTTGCAAGTTAAGTTGGAGTCAGTCTCTCTCATTAAGGCCACATGGCCATACTGAGTCTCTTAGTTCTTGCAAGCTAAGCTGGAGTGAGTCTTTCTCATTAAGGCCACATGGCCACACAGTGTCTCTTAGTTCTTGCAAGCTAAGCTGGAGTGAGTCTCTCTCATTAAGGCCACATGGCCACACTGTGTCTCTTAGTTCTTGCAAGCTAAGCTTGAGTCAGTCTCTCTCATTAAGGCCACATGGCCACACAGTGTCTGTTAGTTCTTGCAAGCTAAGCTGGAGTCAGTCTCTCTCATTAAGGTCACATGGTCACACTGTGTCTCTTAGTTCTTGCAAGCTAAGCTGGAGTCAGTCTCTCTCATTAAGGCCACATGGCCACACTGTGTCTCTTCGTTCTTGCAAGCTAAGCTGGAATCAGTCTCTCTCATTAAGGCCACATGGCCACACTGTGTCTCTTAGTTCTTGCAAGCTAAGCTTGAGTCAGTCTCTCTCATTAAGGCCACATGGCCACACAGTGTCTCTTAGTTCTTGCAAGCTAAGCTGGAGTCAGTCTCTCTCATTAAGGCCACATGGCCACACTGTGTCTCTTCGTTCTTGCTAGCTAAGCTGGAATCAGTCTCTCTCATTAAGGCCACATGGCCACACTGTGTCTCTTAGTTCTTGCAAGCTAAGCTGGAGTCAGTCTCTCTCATTAAGGCCACATGGCCACACTGTGTCTCTTAGTTCTTGCAAGCTAAGCTGGAGTCAGTCTCTCTCATTAAGGCTACATGGCCACACTGTCTCTTATTTCTTGCAAGCTAAGCTGGAGTGAGTCTCTCATGAAGGCCACATGGCCACACTGTGTCTCTTAGTTCTTGCAAGCTAAGCTGGAGTGAGTCTCTCTCATTAAGGCCACATGGCCACACAGTGTCTCTTAGTTCTTGCAAGCTAAGCTGGAGTGAGTCTCTCTCATTAAGGCCACATGGCCACACTGTGTCTCTTAGTTCTTGCAAGCTAAGCTTGAGTCAGTCTCTCTCATTAAGGCCACATGGCCACACAGTGTCTCTTAGTTCTTGCAAGCTAAGCTTGAGTCAGTCTCTCTCATTAAGGTCACATGGTCACACTGTGTCTCTTAGTTCTTGCAAGCTAAGCTGGAGTCAGTCTCTCTCATTAAGGCCACATGGCCACACAGTGTCTCTTAGTTCTTGCAAGCTAAGCTGGAGTCAGTCTCTCTCATTAAGGTCACATGGTCACACTGTCTCTTAGTTCTTGCAAGCTAAGCTGTAGTCAGTCTCTCTCATTAAGGCCACATGGCCACACTGTGTCTCTTAGTTCTTGCAAGCTATGCTGGAATCAGTCTCTCTCATTAAGGCCACATGGCCACACTGTGTCTCTTAGTTCTTGCAAGCTAAGCTGGAGTGAGTCTCTCTCATTAAGGCCACATGGCCACACAGTGTTTCTTAGTTCTTGCAAGTTAAGTTGGAGTCAGTCTCTCTCATTAAGGCCACATGGCCATACTGAGTCTCTTAGTTCTTGCAAGCTAAGCTGGAGTGAGTCTTTCTCATTAAGGCCACATGGCCACACAGTGTCTCTTAGTTCTTGCAAGCTAAGCTGGAGTGAGTCTCTCTCATTAAGGCCACATGGCCACACTGTGTCTCTTAGTTCTTGCAAGCTAAGCTTGAGTCAGTCTCTCTCATTAAGGCCACATGGCCACACAGTGTCTCTTAGTTCTTGCAAGCTAAGCTGGAGTCAGTCTCTCTCATTAAGGTCACATGGTCACACTGTGTCTCTTAGTTCTTGCAAGCTAAGCTGGAGTCAGTCTCTCTCATTAAGGCCACATGGCCACACTGTGTCTCTTCGTTCTTGCAAGCTAAGCTGGAATCAGTCTCTCTCATTAAGGCCACATGGCCACACTGTGTATCTTAGTTCTTGCAAGCTAAGCTGGAGTCAGTCTCTCTCATTAAGGCCACATGGCCACACTGTGTCTCTTAGTTCTTGCAAGCTAAACTGGAGTCAGTCTCTCTCATTAAGGCTACATGGCCACACTGTCTCTTAGTTCTTGCAAGCTAAGCTGGAGTGAGTCTCTCATTAAGGCCACATGGCCACACTGTGTCTCTTAGTTCTTGCAAGCTAAGCTGGAGTGAGTCTCTCTCATTAAGGCCACATGGCCACACAGTGTATCTTAGTTCTTGCAAGTTAAGTTGGAGTCAGTCTCTCTCATTAAGGCCACATGACCACACTGAGTCTCTTAGTTCTTGCAAGCTAAGCTGGAGTGAGTCTTTCTCATTAAGGCCACATGGCCACACAGTGTCTCTTAGTTCTTGCAAGCTAAGCTGGAGTGAGTCTCTCTCATTAAGGCCACATGGCCACACTGTGTCTCTTAGTTCTTGCAAGCTAAGCTTGAGTCAGTCTCTCTCATTAAGGCCACATGGCCACACAGTGTCTCTTAGTTCTTGCAAGCTAAGCTTGAGTCAGTCTCTCTCATTAAGGTCACATGGTCACACTGTGTCTCTTAGTTCTTGCAAGCTAAGCTGGAGTCAGTCTCTCTCATTAAGGCCACATGGCCACACAGTGTCTCTTAGTTCTTGCAAGCTAAGCTTGAGTCAGTCTCTCTCATTAAGGCCACATGGCCATACTGAATCTCTTAGTTCTTGCAAGCTAAGCTGGAGTGAGTCTTTCTCATTAAGGCCACATGGCCACACAGTGTCTCTTAGTTCTTGCAAGCTAAGCTGGAGTGAGTCTCTCTCATTAAGGCCACATGGCCACACTGTGTCTCTTAGTTCTTGCAAGCTAAGCTTGAGTCAGTCTCTCTCATTAAGGCCACATGGCTACACAGTGTCTCTTAGTTCTTGCAAGCTAAGCTGGAGTCAGTCTCTCTCATTAAGGCCACATGGCCACACTGTGTCTCTTCGTTCTTGCTAGCTAAGCTGGAATCAGTCTCTCTCATTAAGGCCACATGGCCACACTGTGTCTCTTAGTTCTTGCAAGCTAAGCTGGAGTCAGTCTCTCTCATTAAGGCCACATGGCCACACTGTGTCTCTTAGTTCTTGCAAGCTAAGCTGGAGTCAGTCTCTCTCATTAAGGCTACATGGCCACACTGTCTCTTATTTCTTGCAAGCTAAGCTGGAGTGAGTCTCTCATGAAGGCCACATGGCCACACTGTGTCTCTTAGTTCTTGCAAGCTAAGCTGGAGTGAGTCTCTCTCATTAAGGCCACATGGCCACACAGTGTCTCTTAGTTCTTGCAAGCTAAGCTGGAGTGAGTCTCTCTCATTAAGGCCACATGGCCACACTGTGTCTCTTAGTTCTTGCAAGCTAAGCTTGAGTCAGTCTCTCTCATTAAGGCCACATGGCCACACAGTGTCTCTTAGTTCTTGCAAGCTAAGCTTGAGTCAGTCTCTCTCATTAAGGTCACATGGTCACACTGTGTCTCTTAGTTCTTGCAAGCTAAGCTGGAGTCAGTCTCTCTCATTAAGGCCACATGGCCACACAGTGTCTCTTAGTTCTTGCAAGCTAAGCTGGAGTCAGTCTCTCTCATTAAGGTCACATGGTCACACTGTCTCTTAGTTCTTGCAAGCTAAGCTGTAGTCAGTCTCTCTCATTAAGGCCACATGGCCACACTGTGTCTCTTAGTTCTTGCAAGCTATGCTGGAATCAGTCTCTCTCATTAAGGCCACATGGCCACACTGTGTCTCTTAGTTCTTGCAAGCTAAGCTGGAGTGAGTCTCTCTCATTAAGGCCACATGGCCACACAGTGTATCTTAGTTCTTGCAAGTTAAGTTGGAGTCAGTCTCTCTCATTAAGGCCACATGGCCATACTGAGTCTCTTAGTTCTTGCAAGCTAAGCTGGAGTGAGTCTTTCTCATCAAGGCCACATGGCCACACAGTGTCTCTTAGTTCTTGCAAGCTAAGCTGGAGTCAGTCTCTCTCATTAAGGTCACATGGTCACACTGTGTCTCTTAGTTCTTGCAAGCTAAGCTGGAGTCAGTCTCTCTCATTAAGGCCACATGGCCACACTGTGTCTCTTCGTTCTTGCAAGCTAAGCTGGAATCAGTCTCTCTCATTAAGGCCACATGGCCACACTGTGTATCTTAGTTCTTGCAAGCTAAGCTGGAGTCAGTCTCTCTCATTAAGGCCACATGGCCACACTGTGTCTCTTAGTTCTTGCAAGCTAAACTGGAGTCAGTCTCTCTCATTAAGGCTACATGGCCACACTGTCTCTTAGTTCTTGCAAGCTAAGCTGGAGTGAGTCTCTCATTAAGGCCACATGGCCACACTGTGTCTCTTAGTTCTTGCAAGCTAAGCTGGAGTGAGTCTCTCTCATTAAGGCCACATGGCCACACAGTGTATCTTAGTTCTTGCAAGTTAAGTTGGAGTCAGTCTCTCTCATTAAGGCCACATGACCACACTGAGTCTCTTAGTTCTTGCAAGCTAAGCTGGAGTGAGTCTTTCTCATTAAGGCCACATGGCCACACAGTGTCTCTTAGTTCTTGCAAGCTAAGCTGGAGTGAGTCTCTCTCATTAAGGCCACATGGCCACACTGTGTCTCTTAGTTCTTGCAAGCTAAGCTTGAGTCAGTCTCTCTCATTAAGGCCACATGGCCACACAGTGTCTCTTAGTTCTTGCAAGCTAAGCTTGAGTCAGTCTCTCTCATTAAGGTCACATGGTCACACTGTGTCTCTAAGTTCTTGCAAGCTAAGCTGGAGTCAGTCTCTCTCATTAAGGCCACATGGCCACACAGTGTCTCTTAGTTCTTGCAAGCTAAGCTTGAGTCAGTCTCTCTCATTAAGGCCACATGGCCATACTGAATCTCTTAGTTCTTGCAAGCTAAGCTGGAGTGAGTCTTTCTCATTAAGGCCACATGGCCACACAGTGTCTCTTAGTTCTTGCAAGCTAAGCTGGAGTCAGTCTCTCTCATTAAGGTCACATGGTCACACTGTCTCTTAGTTCTTGCAAGCTAAGCTGTAGTCAGTCTCTCTCATTAAGGCCACATGGCCACACTGTGTCTCTTAGTTCTTGCAAGCTATGCTGGAATCAGTCTCTCTCATTAAGGCCACATGGCCACACTGTGTCTCTTAGTTCTTGCAAGCTAAGCTGGAGTGAGTCTCTCTCATTAAGGCCACATGGCCACACAGTGTATCTTAGTTCTTGCAAGTTAAGTTGGAGTCAGTCTCTCTCATTAAGGCCACATGGCCATACTGAGTCTCTTAGTTCTTGCAAGCTAAGCTGGAGTGAGTCTTTCTCATTAAGGCCACATGGCCACACAGTGTCTCTTAGTTCTTGCAAGCTAAGCTGGAGTGAGTCTCTCTCATTAAGGCCACATGGCCACACTGTGTCTCTTAGTTCTTGCAAGCTAAGCTTGAGTCAGTCTCTCTCATTAAGGCCACATGGCCACACAGTGTCTCTTAGTTCTTGCAAGCTAAGCTGGAGTCAGTCTCTCTCATTAAGGTCACATGGTCACACTGTGTCTCTTAGTTCTTGCAAGCTAAGCTGGAGTCAGTCTCTCTCATTAAGGCCACATGGCCACACTGTGTCTCTTCGTTCTTGCAAGCTAAGCTGGAATCAGTCTCTCTCATTAAGGCCACATGGCCACACTGTGTATCTTAGTTCTTGCAAGCTAAGCTGGAGTCAGTCTCTCTCATTAAGGCCACATGGCCACACTGTGTCTCTTAGTTCTTGCAAGCTAAACTGGAGTCAGTCTCTCTCATTAAGGCTACATGGCCACACTGTCTCTTAGTTCTTGCAAGCTAAGCTGGAGTGAGTCTCTCATTAAGGCCACATGGCCACACTGTGTCTCTTAGTTCTTGCAAGCTAAGCTGGAGTGAGTCTCTCTCATTAAGGCCACATGGCCACACAGTGTATCTTAGTTCTTGCAAGTTAAGTTGGAGTCAGTCTCTCTCATTAAGGCCACATGACCACACTGAGTCTCTTAGTTCTTGCAAGCTAAGCTGGAGTGAGTCTTTCTCATTAAGGCCACATGGCCACACAGTGTCTCTTAGTTCTTGCAAGCTAAGCTGGAGTGAGTCTCTCTCATTAAGGCCACATGGCCACACTGTGTCTCTTAGTTCTTGCAAGCTAAGCTTGAGTCAGTCTCTCTCATTAAGGCCACATGGCCACACAGTGTCTCTTAGTTCTTGCAAGCTAAGCTTGAGTCAGTCTCTCTCATTAAGGTCACATGGTCACACTGTGTCTCTTAGTTCTTGCAAGCTAAGCTGGAGTCAGTCTCTCTCATTAAGGCCACATGGCCACACAGTGTCTCTTAGTTCTTGCAAGCTAAGCTTGAGTCAGTCTCTCTCATTAAGGCCACATGGCCATACTGAATCTCTTAGTTCTTGCAAGCTAAGCTGGAGTGAGTCTTTCTCATTAAGGCCACATGGCCACACAGTGTCTCTTAGTTCTTGCAAGCTAAGCTGGAGTGAGTCTCTCTCATTAAGGCCACATGGCCACACTGTGTCTCTTAGTTCTTGCAAGCTAAGCTTGAGTCAGTCTCTCTCATTAAGGCCACATGGCCACACAGTGTCTCTTAGTTCTTGCAAGCTAAGCTGGAGTCAGTCTCTCTCATTAAGGTCACATGGTCACACTGTGTCTCTTAGTTCTTGCAAGCTAAGCTGGAGTCAGTCTCTCTCATTAAGGCCACATGGCCACACTGTGTCTCTTCGTTCTTGCAAGCTAAGCTGGAATCAGTCTCTCTCATTAAGGCCACATGGCCACACTGTGTATCTTAGTTCTTGCAAGCTAAGCTGGAGTCAGTCTCTCTCATTAAGGCCACATGGCCACACTGTGTCTCTTAGTTCTTGCAAGCTAAACTGGAGTCAGTCTCTCTCATTAAGGCTACATGGCCACACTGTCTCTTAGTTCTTGCAAGCTAAGCTGGAGTGAGTCTCTCATTAAGGCCACATGGCCACACTGTGTCTCTTAGTTCTTGCAAGCTAAGCTGGAGTGAGTCTCTCTCATTAAGGCCACATGGCCACACAGTGTATCTTAGTTCTTGCAAGTTAAGTTGGAGTCAGTCTCTCTCATTAAGGCCACATGACCACACTGAGTCTCTTAGTTCTTGCAAGCTAAGCTGGAGTGAGTCTTTCTCATTAAGGCCACATGGCCACACAGTGTCTCTTAGTTCTTGCAAGCTAAGCTGGAGTGAGTCTCTCTCATTAAGGCCACATGGCCACACTGTGTCTCTTAGTTCTTGCAAGCTAAGCTTGAGTCAGTCTCTCTCATTAAGGCCACATGGCCACACAGTGTCTCTTAGTTCTTGCAAGCTAAGCTTGAGTCAGTCTCTCTCATTAAGGTCACATGGTCACACTGTGTCTCTTAGTTCTTGCAAGCTAAGCTGGAGTCAGTCTCTCTCATTAAGGCCACATGGCCACACAGTGTCTCTTAGTTCTTGCAAGCTAAGCTTGAGTCAGTCTCTCTCATTAAGGCCACATGGCCATACTGAATCTCTTAGTTCTTGCAAGCTAAGCTGGAGTGAGTCTTTCTCATTAAGGCCACATGGCCACACAGTGTCTCTTAGTTCTTGCAAGCTAAGCTGGAGTGAGTCTCTCTCATTAAGGCCACATGGCCACACTGTGTCTCTTAGTTCTTGCAAGCTAAGCTTGAGTCAGTCTCTCTCATTAAGGCCACATGGCTACACAGTGTCTCTTAGTTCTTGCAAGCTAAGCTGGAGTCAGTCTCTCTCATTAAGGCCACATGGCCACACTGTGTCTCTTCGTTCTTGCTAGCTAAGCTGGAATCAGTCTCTCTCATTAAGGCCACATGGCCACACTGTGTCTCTTAGTTCTTGCAAGCTAAGCTGGAGTCAGTCTCTCTCATTAAGGCCACATGGCCACACTGTGTCTCTTAGTTCTTGCAAGCTAAGCTGGAGTCAGTCTCTCTCATTAAGGCTACATGGCCACACTGTCTCTTATTTCTTGCAAGCTAAGCTGGAGTGAGTCTCTCATGAAGGCCACATGGCCACACTGTGTCTCTTAGTTCTTGCAAGCTAAGCTGGAGTGAGTCTCTCTCATTAAGGCCACATGGCCACACAGTGTCTCTTAGTTCTTGCAAGCTAAGCTGGAGTGAGTCTCTCTCATTAAGGCCACATGGCCACACTGTGTCTCTTAGTTCTTGCAAGCTAAGCTTGAGTCAGTCTCTCTCATTAAGGCCACATGGCCACACAGTGTCTCTTAGTTCTTGCAAGCTAAGCTTGAGTCAGTCTCTCTCATTAAGGTCACATGGTCACACTGTGTCTCTTAGTTCTTGCAAGCTAAGCTGGAGTCAGTCTCTCTCATTAAGGCCACATGGCCACACAGTGTCTCTTAGTTCTTGCAAGCTAAGCTGGAGTCAGTCTCTCTCATTAAGGTCACATGGTCACACTGTCTCTTAGTTCTTGCAAGCTAAGCTGTAGTCAGTCTCTCTCATTAAGGCCACATGGCCACACTGTGTCTCTTAGTTCTTGCAAGCTATGCTGGAATCAGTCTCTCTCATTAAGGCCACATGGCCACACTGTGTCTCTTAGTTCTTGCAAGCTAAGCTGGAGTGAGTCTCTCTCATTAAGGCCACATGGCCACACAGTGTATCTTAGTTCTTGCAAGTTAAGTTGGAGTCAGTCTCTCTCATTAAGGCCACATGGCCATACTGAGTCTCTTAGTTCTTGCAAGCTAAGCTGGAGTGAGTCTTTCTCATCAAGGCCACATGGCCACACAGTGTCTCTTAGTTCTTGCAAGCTAAGCTGGAGTGAGTCTCTCTCATTAAGGCCACATGGCCACACTGTGTCTCTTAGTTCTTGCAAGCTAAGCTTGAGTCAGTCTCTCTCATTAAGGCCACATGGCCACACAGTGTCTCTTAGTTCTTGCAAGCTAAGCTGGAGTCAGTCTCTCTCATTAAGGTCACATGGTCACACTGTGTCTCTTAGTTCTTGCAAGCTAAGCTGGAGTCAGTCTCTCTCATTAAGGCCACATGGCCACACTGTGTCTCTTCGTTCTTGCAAGCTAAGCTGGAATCAGTCTCTCTCATTAAGGCCACATGGCCACACTGTGTATCTTAGTTCTTGCAAGCTAAGCTGGAGTCAGTATCTCTCATTAAGGCCACATGGCCACACTGTGTCTCTTAGTTCTTGCAAGCTAAACTGGAGTCAGTCTCTCTCATTAAGGCTACATGGCCACACTGTCTCTTAGTTCTTGCAAGCTAAGCTGGAGTGAGTCTCTCATTAAGGCCACATGGCCACACTGTGTCTCTTAGTTCTTGCAAGCTAAGCTGGAGTGAGTCTCTCTCATTAAGGCCACATGGCCACACAGTGTATCTTAGTTCTTGCAAGTTAAGTTGGAGTCAGTCTCTCTCATTAAGGCCACATGACCACACTGAGTCTCTTAGTTCTTGCAAGCTAAGCTGGAGTGAGTCTTTCTCATTAAGGCCACATGGCCACACAGTGTCTCTTAGTTCTTGCAAGCTAAGCTGGAGTGAGTCTCTCTCATTAAGGCCACATGGCCACACTGTGTCTCTTAGTTCTTGCAAGCTAAGCTTGAGTCAGTCTCTCTCATTAAGGCCACATGGCCACACAGTGTCTCTTAGTTCTTGCAAGCTAAGCTTGAGTCAGTCTCTCTCATTAAGGTCACATGGTCACACTGTGTCTCTAAGTTCTTGCAAGCTAAGCTGGAGTCAGTCTCTCTCATTAAGGCCACATGGCCACACAGTGTCTCTTAGTTCTTGCAAGCTAAGCTTGAGTCAGTCTCTCTCATTAAGGCCACATGGCCATACTGAATCTCTTAGTTCTTGCAAGCTAAGCTGGAGTGAGTCTTTCTCATTAAGGCCACATGGCCACACAGTGTCTCTTAGTTCTTGCAAGCTAAGCTGGAGTCAGTCTCTCTCATTAAGGTCACATGGTCACACTGTCTCTTAGTTCTTGCAAGCTAAGCTGTAGTCAGTCTCTCTCATTAAGGCCACATGGCCACACTGTGTCTCTTAGTTCTTGCAAGCTATGCTGGAATCAGTCTCTCTCATTAAGGCCACATGGCCACACTGTGTCTCTTAGTTCTTGCAAGCTAAGCTGGAGTGAGTCTCTCTCATTAAGGCCACATGGCCACACAGTGTATCTTAGTTCTTGCAAGTTAAGTTGGAGTCAGTCTCTCTCATTAAGGCCACATGGCCATACTGAGTCTCTTAGTTCTTGCAAGCTAAGCTGGAGTGAGTCTTTCTCATTAAGGCCACATGGCCACACAGTGTCTCTTAGTTCTTGCAAGCTAAGCTGGAGTGAGTCTCTCTCATTAAGGCCACATGGCCACACTGTGTCTCTTAGTTCTTGCAAGCTAAGCTTGAGTCAGTCTCTCTCATTAAGGCCACATGGCCACACAGTGTCTCTTAGTTCTTGCAAGCTAAGCTGGAGTCAGTCTCTCTCATTAAGGTCACATGGTCACACTGTGTCTCTTAGTTCTTGCAAGCTAAGCTGGAGTCAGTCTCTCTCATTAAGGCCACATGGCCACACTGTGTCTCTTCGTTCTTGCAAGCTAAGCTGGAATCAGTCTCTCTCATTAAGGCCACATGGCCACACTGTGTATCTTAGTTCTTGCAAGCTAAGCTGGAGTCAGTCTCTCTCATTAAGGCCACATGGCCACACTGTGTCTCTTAGTTCTTGCAAGCTAAACTGGAGTCAGTCTCTCTCATTAAGGCTACATGGCCACACTGTCTCTTAGTTCTTGCAAGCTAAGCTGGAGTGAGTCTCTCATTAAGGCCACATGGCCACACTGTGTCTCTTAGTTCTTGCAAGCTAAGCTGGAGTGAGTCTCTCTCATTAAGGCCACATGGCCACACAGTGTATCTTAGTTCTTGCAAGTTAAGTTGGAGTCAGTCTCTCTCATTAAGGCCACATGACCACACTGAGTCTCTTAGTTCTTGCAAGCTAAGCTGGAGTGAGTCTTTCTCATTAAGGCCACATGGCCACACAGTGTCTCTTAGTTCTTGCAAGCTAAGCTGGAGTGAGTCTCTCTCATTAAGGCCACATGGCCACACTGTGTCTCTTAGTTCTTGCAAGCTAAGCTTGAGTCAGTCTCTCTCATTAAGGCCACATGGCCACACAGTGTCTCTTAGTTCTTGCAAGCTAAGCTTGAGTCAGTCTCTCTCATTAAGGTCACATGGTCACACTGTGTCTCTTAGTTCTTGCAAGCTAAGCTGGAGTCAGTCTCTCTCATTAAGGCCACATGGCCACACAGTGTCTCTTAGTTCTTGCAAGCTAAGCTTGAGTCAGTCTCTCTCATTAAGGCCACATGGCCATACTGAATCTCTTAGTTCTTGCAAGCTAAGCTGGAGTGAGTCTTTCTCATTAAGGCCACATGGCCACACAGTGTCTCTTAGTTCTTGCAAGCTAAGCTGGAGTGAGTCTCTCTCATTAAGGCCACATGGCCACACTGTGTCTCTTAGTTCTTGCAAGCTAAGCTGGAGTGAGTCTCTCTCATTAAGGCCACATGGCCACGCAGTGTCTCTTAGTTCTTGCAAGCTAAGCTGGAGTGAGTCTCTCTCATTAAGGCCACATGGCCACACTGTGTCTCTTAGTTCTTGCAAGCTAAGCTTGAGTCAGTCTCTCTCATTAAGGCCACATGGCCACACAGTGTCTCTTAGTTCTTGCAAGCTAAGCTTGAGTCAGTCTCTCTCATTAAGGTCACATGGTCACACTGTGTCTCTTAGTTCTTGCAAGCTAAGCTGGAGTCAGTCTCTCTCATTAAGGCCACATGGCCACACAGTGTCTCTTAGTTCTTGCAAGCTAAGCTGGAGTCAGTCTCTCTCATTAAGGTCACATGGTCACACTGTCTCTTAGTTCTTGCAAGCTAAGCTGTAGTCAGTCTCTCTCATTAAGGCCACATGGCCACACTGTGTCTCTTAGTTCTTGCAAGCTATGCTGGAATCAGTCTCTCTCATTAAGGCCACATGGCCACACTGTGTCTCTTAGTTCTTGCAAGCTAAGCTGGAGTGAGTCTCTCTCATTAAGGCCACATGGCCACACAGTGTATCTTAGTTCTTGCAAGTTAAGTTGGAGTCAGTCTCTCTCATTAAGGCCACATGGCCATACTGAGTCTCTTAGTTCTTGCAAGCTAAGCTGGAGTGAGTCTTTCTCATCAAGGCCACATGGCCACACAGTGTCTCTTAGTTCTTGCAAGCTAAGCTGGAGTGAGTCTCTCTCATTAAGGCCACATGGCCACACTGTGTCTCTTAGTTCTTGCAAGCTAAGCTTGAGTCAGTCTCTCTCATTAAGGCCACATGGCCACACAGTGTCTCTTAGTTCTTGCAAGCTAAGCTGGAGTCAGTCTCTCTCATTAAGGTCACATGGTCACACTGTGTCTCTTAGTTCTTGCAAGCTAAGCTGGAGTCAGTCTCTCTCATTAAGGCCACATGGCCACACTGTGTCTCTTCGTTCTTGCAAGCTAAGCTGGAATCAGTCTCTCTCATTAAGGCCACATGGCCACACTGTGTATCTTAGTTCTTGCAAGCTAAGCTGGAGTCAGTCTCTCTCATTAAGGCCACATGGCCACACTGTGTCTCTTAGTTCTTGCAAGCTAAACTGGAGTCAGTCTCTCTCATTAAGGCTACATGGCCACACTGTCTCTTAGTTCTTGCAAGCTAAGCTGGAGTGAGTCTCTCATTAAGGCCACATGGCCACACTGTGTCTCTTAGTTCTTGCAAGCTAAGCTGGAGTGAGTCTCTCTCATTAAGGCCACATGGCCACACAGTGTATCTTAGTTCTTGCAAGTTAAGTTGGAGTCAGTCTCTCTCATTAAGGCCACATGACCACACTGAGTCTCTTAGTTCTTGCAAGCTAAGCTGGAGTGAGTCTTTCTCATTAAGGCCACATGGCCACACAGTGTCTCTTAGTTCTTGCAAGCTAAGCTGGAGTGAGTCTCTCTCATTAAGGCCACATGGCCACACTGTGTCTCTTAGTTCTTGCAAGCTAAGCTTGAGTCAGTCTCTCTCATTAAGGCCACATGGCCACACAGTGTCTCTTAGTTCTTGCAAGCTAAGCTTGAGTCAGTCTCTCTCATTAAGGTCACATGGTCACACTGTGTCTCTAAGTTCTTGCAAGCTAAGCTGGAGTCAGTCTCTCTCATTAAGGCCACATGGCCACACAGTGTCTCTTAGTTCTTGCAAGCTAAGCTTGAGTCAGTCTCTCTCATTAAGGCCACATGGCCATACTGAATCTCTTAGTTCTTGCAAGCTAAGCTGGAGTGAGTCTTTCTCATTAAGGCCACATGGCCACACAGTGTCTCTTAGTTCTTGCAAGCTAAGCTGGAGTCAGTCTCTCTCATTAAGGTCACATGGTCACACTGTCTCTTAGTTCTTGCAAGCTAAGCTGTAGTCAGTCTCTCTCATTAAGGCCACATGGCCACACTGTGTCTCTTAGTTCTTGCAAGCTATGCTGGAATCAGTCTCTCTCATTAAGGCCACATGGCCACACTGTGTCTCTTAGTTCTTGCAAGCTAAGCTGGAGTGAGTCTCTCTCATTAAGGCCACATGGCCACACAGTGTATCTTAGTTCTTGCAAGTTAAGTTGGAGTCAGTCTCTCTCATTAAGGCCACATGGCCATACTGAGTCTCTTAGTTCTTGCAAGCTAAGCTGGAGTGAGTCTCTCTCATTAAGGCCACATGGCCACGCAGTGTCTCTTAGTTCTTGCAAGCTAAGCTGGAGTGAGTCTCTCTCATTAAGGCCACATGGCCACACTGTGTCTCTTAGTTCTTGCAAGCTAAGCTTGAGTCAGTCTCTCTCATTAAGGCCACATGGCCACACAGTGTCTCTTAGTTCTTGCAAGCTAAGCTTGAGTCAGTCTCTCTCATTAAGGTCACATGGTCACACTGTGTCTCTTAGTTCTTGCAAGCTAAGCTGGAGTCAGTCTCTCTCATTAAGGCCACATGGCCACACAGTGTCTCTTAGTTCTTGCAAGCTAAGCTGGAGTCAGTCTCTCTCATTAAGGTCACATGGTCACACTGTCTCTTAGTTCTTGCAAGCTAAGCTGTAGTCAGTCTCTCTCATTAAGGCCACATGGCCACACTGTGTCTCTTAGTTCTTGCAAGCTATGCTGGAATCAGTCTCTCTCATTAAGGCCACATGGCCACACTGTGTCTCTTAGTTCTTGCAAGCTAAGCTGGAGTGAGTCTCTCTCATTAAGGCCACATGGCCACACAGTGTATCTTAGTTCTTGCAAGTTAAGTTGGAGTCAGTCTCTCTCATTAAGGCCACATGGCCATACTGAGTCTCTTAGTTCTTGCAAGCTAAGCTGGAGTGAGTCTTTCTCATCAAGGCCACATGGCCACACAGTGTCTCTTAGTTCTTGCAAGCTAAGCTGGAGTGAGTCTCTCTCATTAAGGCCACATGGCCACACTGTGTCTCTTAGTTCTTGCAAGCTAAGCTTGAGTCAGTCTCTCTCATTAAGGCCACATGGCCACACAGTGTCTCTTAGTTCTTGCAAGCTAAGCTGGAGTCAGTCTCTCTCATTAAGGTCACATGGTCACACTGTGTCTCTTAGTTCTTGCAAGCTAAGCTGGAGTCAGTCTCTCTCATTAAGGCCACATGGCCACACTGTGTCTCTTCGTTCTTGCAAGCTAAGCTGGAATCAGTCTCTCTCATTAAGGCCACATGGCCACACTGTGTATCTTAGTTCTTGCAAGCTAAGCTGGAGTCAGTCTCTCTCATTAAGGCCACATGGCCACACTGTGTCTCTTAGTTCTTGCAAGCTAAACTGGAGTCAGTCTCTCTCATTAAGGCTACATGGCCACACTGTCTCTTAGTTCTTGCAAGCTAAGCTGGAGTGAGTCTCTCATTAAGGCCACATGGCCACACTGTGTCTCTTAGTTCTTGCAAGCTAAGCTGGAGTGAGTCTCTCTCATTAAGGCCACATGGCCACACAGTGTATCTTAGTTCTTGCAAGTTAAGTTGGAGTCAGTCTCTCTCATTAAGGCCACATGACCACACTGAGTCTCTTAGTTCTTGCAAGCTAAGCTGGAGTGAGTCTTTCTCATTAAGGCCACATGGCCACACAGTGTCTCTTAGTTCTTGCAAGCTAAGCTGGAGTGAGTCTCTCTCATTAAGGCCACATGGCCACACTGTGTCTCTTAGTTCTTGCAAGCTAAGCTTGAGTCAGTCTCTCTCATTAAGGCCACATGGCCACACAGTGTCTCTTAGTTCTTGCAAGCTAAGCTTGAGTCAGTCTCTCTCATTAAGGTCACATGGTCACACTGTGTCTCTAAGTTCTTGCAAGCTAAGCTGGAGTCAGTCTCTCTCATTAAGGCCACATGGCCACACAGTGTCTCTTAGTTCTTGCAAGCTAAGCTTGAGTCAGTCTCTCTCATTAAGGCCACATGGCCATACTGAATCTCTTAGTTCTTGCAAGCTAAGCTGGAGTGAGTCTTTCTCATTAAGGCCACATGGCCACACAGTGTCTCTTAGTTCTTGCAAGCTAAGCTGGAGTCAGTCTCTCTCATTAAGGTCACATGGTCACACTGTCTCTTAGTTCTTGCAAGCTAAGCTGTAGTCAGTCTCTCTCATTAAGGCCACATGGCCACACTGTGTCTCTTAGTTCTTGCAAGCTATGCTGGAATCAGTCTCTCTCATTAAGGCCACATGGCCACACTGTGTCTCTTAGTTCTTGCAAGCTAAGCTGGAGTGAGTCTCTCTCATTAAGGCCACATGGCCACACAGTGTATCTTAGTTCTTGCAAGTTAAGTTGGAGTCAGTCTCTCTCATTAAGGCCACATGGCCATACTGAGTCTCTTAGTTCTTGCAAGCTAAGCTGGAGTGAGTCTTTCTCATTAAGGCCACATGGCCACACAGTGTCTCTTAGTTCTTGCAAGCTAAGCTGGAGTGAGTCTCTCTCATTAAGGCCACATGGCCACACTGTGTCTCTTAGTTCTTGCAAGCTAAGCTTGAGTCAGTCTCTCTCATTAAGGCCACATGGCCACACAGTGTCTCTTAGTTCTTGCAAGCTAAGCTGGAGTCAGTCTCTCTCATTAAGGTCACATGGTCACACTGTGTCTCTTAGTTCTTGCAAGCTAAGCTGGAGTCAGTCTCTCTCATTAAGGCCACATGGCCACACTGTGTCTCTTCGTTCTTGCAAGCTAAGCTGGAATCAGTCTCTCTCATTAAGGCCACATGGCCACACTGTGTATCTTAGTTCTTGCAAGCTAAGCTGGAGTCAGTCTCTCTCATTAAGGCCACATGGCCACACTGAGTCTCTTAGTTCTTGCAAGCTAAGCTGGAGTGAGTCTTTCTCATTAAGGCCACATGGCCACACAGTGTCTCTTAGTTCTTGCAAGCTAAGCTGGAGTGAGTCTCTCTCATTAAGGCCACATGGCCACACTGTGTCTCTTAGTTCTTGCAAGCTAAGCTTGAGTCAGTCTCTCTCATTAAGGCCACATGGCCACACAGTGTCTCTTAGTTCTTGCAAGCTAAGCTTGAGTCAGTCTCTCTCATTAAGGTCACATGGTCACACTGTGTCTCTTAGTTCTTGCAAGCTAAGCTGGAGTCAGTCTCTCTCATTAAGGCCACATGGCCACACAGTGTCTCTTAGTTCTTGCAAGCTAAGCTTGAGTCAGTCTCTCTCATTAAGGCCACATGGCCATACTGAATCTCTTAGTTCTTGCAAGCTAAGCTGGAGTGAGTCTTTCTCATTAAGGCCACATGGCCACACAGTGTCTCTTAGTTCTTGCAAGCTAAGCTGGAGTGAGTCTCTCTCATTAAGGCCACATGGCCACACTGTGTCTCTTAGTTCTTGCAAGCTAAGCTTGAGTCAGTCTCTCTCATTAAGGCCACATGGCCACGCAGTGTCTCTTAGTTCTTGCAAGCTAAGCTGGAGTCAGTCTCTCTCATTAAGGTCACATGGTCACACTCTGTCTCTTAGTTCTTGCAAGCTAAGCTGGAGTGAGTCTCTCATTAAGGCCACATGGCCACACTGTGTCTCTTAGTTCTTGCAAGCTAAGCTGGAATCAGTCTCTCTCATTAAGGCCACATGGCCACACTGTGTCTCTTAGTTCTTGCAAGCTAAGCTGGAGTCAGTCTCTCTCATTAAGGCCACATGGCCACACTGTGTCTCTTAGTTCTTGCATGCTAAGCTGGAGTCAGTCTCTCTCATTAAGGCTACATGGCCACAGTCTCTTAGTTCTTGCAAGCTAAGCTGGAGTGAGTCTCTCATTAAGGCCACATGGCCACACTGTGTCTCTTAGTTCTTGCAAGCTAAGCTGGAGTGAGTCTCTCTCATTAAGGCCACATGGCCACAGAGTGTATCTTAGTTCTTGCAAGTTAAGTTGGAGTCAGTCTCTCTCATTAAGGCCACATGGCCACACTGAGTCTCTTAGTTCTTGCAAGCTAAGCTGGAGTGAGTCTTTCTCATTAAGGCCACATGGCCACACAGTGTCTCTTAGTTCTTGCAAGCTAAGCTGGAGTGAGTCTCTCTCATTAAGGCCACATGGCCACACTGTGTCTCTTAGTTCTTGCAAGCTAAGCTTGAGTCAGTCTCTCTCATTAAGGCCACATGGCCACACAGTGTCTCTTAGTTCTTGCAAGCTAAGCTGGAGTCAGTCTCTCTCATTAAGGTCACATGGTCACACTGTGTCTCTTAGTTCTTGCAAGCTAAGCTGGAGTGAGTCTCTCTCATTAAGGCCACATGGCCACACAGTGTCTCTTAGTTCTTGCAAGCTAAGCTGGAGTCAGTCTCTCTCATTAAGGCCACATGGCCACACAGTGTCTCTTAGTTCTTGCCAGCTAAGTTGGAGTCAGTCTCTCTCATTAAGGCCACATGGCCACACTGAGTCTCTTAGTTCTTGCAAGCTAAGCTGGAGTGAGTCTCTCTCATTAAGGCCACATGGCCACACAGTGTATCTTAGTTCTTGCAAGTTAAGTTGGAGTCAGTCTCTCTCATTAAGGCCACATGGCCATACTGAGTCTCTTAGTTCTTGCAAGCTAAGCTGGAGTCAGTCTCTCTCATTAAGGCCACATGGCCACACTGTGTCTCTTAGTTCTTGCAAGCTAAGCTGGAATCAGTCTCTCTCATTAAGGCCACATGGCCACACTGTGTCTCTTAGTTCTTGCAAGCTAAGCTGGAGTCAGTCTCTCTCATTAAGGCCACATGGCCACACTGTGTCTCTTAGTTCTTGCAAGCTAAGCTGGAGTCAGTCTCTCTCATTAAGGCTACATGGTCACACTGTGTCTCTTAGTTCTTGCAAGCTAAGCTGGAGTGAGTCTCTCATTAAGGCCACATGGCCACACAGTGTATCTTAGTTCTTGGAAGTTAAGTTGGAGTCAGTCTCTCTCATTAAGGCCACATGGCCATACTGAGTCTCTTAGTTCTTGCAAGCTAAGCTGGAGTGAGTCTTTCTCATTAAGGCCACATGGCCACACAGTGTCTCTTAGTTCTTGCAAGCTAAGCTGGAGTGAGTCTCTCTCATTAAGGCCACATGGCCACACTGTGTCTCTTAGTTCTTGCAAGCTAAGCTTGAGTCAGTCTCTCTCATTAAGGCCACATGGCCACACAGTGTCTCTTAGTTCTTGCAAGCTAAGCTGGAGTCAGTCTCTCTCATTAAGGCCACATGGCCACACTGTGTCTCTTCGTTCTTGCAAGCTAAGCTGGAATCAGTCTCTCTCATTAAGGCCACATGGCCACACTGTGTCTCTTAGTTCTTGCAAGCTAAGCTGGAGGCAGTCTCTCTCATTAAGGCCACATGGCCACACTGTGTCTCTTAGTTCTTGCAAGCTAAGCTGGAGTCAGTTTCTCTCATTAAGGCTACATGGCCACACTGTCTCTTAGTTCTTGCAAGCTAAGCTGGAGTGAGTCTCTCATTAAGGCCACATGGCCACACTGTGTCTCTTAGTTCTTGCAAGCTAAGCTGGAGTGAGTCTTTCTCATTAAGGCCACATGGCCACACAGTGTCTCTTAGTTCTTGCAAGCTAAGTTGGAGTCAGTCTCTCTCATTAAGGCCACATGGCCACACTGAGTCTCTTAGTTCTTGCAAGCTAAGCTGGAGTGAGTCTCTCTCATTAAGGCCACATGGCCACACAGTGTCTCTTAGTTCTTGCAAGCTAAGCTGGAGTGAGTCTCTCTCATTAAGGCCACATGGCCACACTGTGTCTCTTAGTTCTTGCAAGCTAAGCTTGAGTCAGTCTCTCTCATTAAGGCCACATGGCCACACAGTGTCTCTTAGTTCTTGCAAGCTAAGCTGGAGACAGTCTCTCTCATTAAGGCCACATGGCCACACTGTGTCTCTTAGTTCTTGCAAGCTAAGCTGGAATCAGTCTCTCTCATTAAGGCCACATGGCCACACTGTGTATCTTAGTTCTTGCAAGCTAAGCTGGAGTCAGTCTCTCTCATTAAGGCCACATGGCCACACTGTGTCTCTTAGTTCTTGCAAGCTAAGCTGGAGTCAGTCTCTCTCATTAAGGCTACATGGCCACACTGTCTCTTAGTTCTTGCAAGCTAAGCTGGAGTGAGTCTCTCATTAAGGCCACATGGCCACACTGTGTCTCTTAGTTCTTGCAAGCTAAGCTGGAGTGAGTCTCTCTCATTAAGGCCACATGGCCACACAGTGTATCTTAGTTCTTGCAAGTTAAGTTGGAGTCAGTCTCTCTCATTAAGGCCACATGGCCATACTGAGTCGCTTAGTTCTTGCAAGCTAAGCTGGAGTGAGTCTTTCTCATTAAGGCCACATGGCCACACAGTGTCTCTTAGTTCTTGCAAGCTAAGCTGGAGTGAGTCTCTCTCATTAAGGCCACATGGCCACACTGTGTCTCTTAGTTCTTGCAAGCTAAGCTTGAGTCAGTCTCTCTCATTAAGGCCACATGGCCACACAGTGTCTCTTAGTTCTTGCAAGCTAAGCTGGAGTCAGTCTCTCTCATTAAGGTCACATGGTCACACTGTGTCTCTTAGTTCTTGCAAGCTAAGCTGGAGTCAGTCTCTCTCATTAAGGCCACATGGCCACACTGTGTCTCTTCGTTCTTGCTAGCTAAGCTGGAATCAGTCTCTCTCATTAAGGCCACATGGCCACACTGTGTCTCTTAGTTCTTGCAAGCTAAGCTGGAGTCAGTCTCTCTCATTAAGGCCACATGGCCACACTGTGTCTCTTAGTTCTTGCAAGCTAAGCTGGAGTCAGTCTCTCTCATTAAGGCTACATGGCCACACTGTCTCTTATTTCTTGCAAGCTAAGCTGGAGTGAGTCTCTCATGAAGGCCACATGGCCACACTGTGTCTCTTAGTTCTTGCAAGCTAAGCTGGAGTGAGTCTCTCTCATTAAGGCCACATGGCCACACAGTGTCTCTTAGTTCTTGCAAGCTAAGCTGGAGTGAGTCTCTCTCATTAAGGCCACATGGCCACACTGTGTCTCTTAGTTCTTGTAAGCTAAGCTTGAGTCAGTCTCTCTCATTAAGGCCACATGGCCACACAGTGTCTCTTAGTTCTTGCAAGCTAAGCTTGAGTCAGTCTCTCTCATTAAGGTCACATGGTCACACTGTGTCTCTTAGTTCTTGCATGCTAAGCTGGAGTCAGTCTCTCTCATTAAGGCTACATGGCCACAGTCTCTTAGTTCTTGCAAGCTAAGCTGGAGTGAGTCTCTCATTAAGGCCACATGGCCACACTGTGTCTCTTAGTTCTTGCAAGCTAAGCTGGAGTGAGTCTCTCTCATTAAGGCCACATGGCCACACAGTGTATCTTAGTTCTTGCAAGTTAAGTTGGAGTCAGTCTCTCTCATTAAGGCCACATGGCCACACTGAGTCTCTTAGTTCTTGCAAGCTAAGCTGGAGTGAGTCTTTCTCATTAAGGCCACATGGCCACACAGTGTCTCTTAGTTCTTGCAAGCTAAGCTGGAGTGAGTCTCTCTCATTAAGGCCACATGGCCACACTGTGTCTCTTAGTTCTTGCAAGCTAAGCTTGAGTCAGTCTCTCTCATTAAGGCCACATGGCCACACAGTGTCTCTTAGTTCTTGCAAGCTAAGCTGGAGTCAGTCTCTCTCATTAAGGTCACATGGTCACACTGTGTCTCTTAGTTCTTGCAAGCTAAGCTGGAGTGAGTCTCTCTCATTAAGGCCACATGGCCACACAGTGTCTCTTAGTTCTTGCAAGCTAAGCTGGAGTCAGTCTCTCTCATTAAGGCCACATGGCCACACAGTGTCTCTTAGTTCTTGCCAGCTAAGTTGGAGTCAGTCTCTCTCATTAAGGCCACATGGCCACACTGAGTCTCTTAGTTCTTGCAAGCTAAGCTGGAGTGAGTCTCTCTCATTAAGGCCACATGGCCACACAGTGTATCTTAGTTCTTGCAAGTTAAGTTGGAGTCAGTCTCTCTCATTAAGGCCACATGGCCATACTGAGTCTCTTAGTTCTTGCAAGCTAAGCTGGAGTCAGTCTCTCTCATTAAGGCCACATGGCCACACTGTGTCTCTTAGTTCTTGCAAGCTAAGCTGGAATCAGTCTCTCTCATTAAGGCCACATGGCCACACTGTGTCTCTTAGTTCTTGCAAGCTAAGCTGGAGTCAGTCTCTCTCATTAAGGCCACATGGCCACACTGTGTCTCTTAGTTCTTGCAAGCTAAGCTGGAGTCAGTCTCTCTCATTAAGGCTACATGGTCACACTGTGTCTCTTAGTTCTTGCAAGCTAAGCTGGAGTGAGTCTCTCATTAAGGCCACATGGCCACACTGTGTCTCTTAGTTCTTGCAAGCTAAGCTGGAGTGAGTCTCTCTCATTAAGGCCACATGGCCACACAGTGTATCTTAGTTCTTGGAAGTTAAGTTGGAGTCAGTCTCTCTCATTAAGGCCACATGGCCATACTGAGTCTCTTAGTTCTTGCAAGCTAAGCTGGAGTGAGTCTTTCTCATTAAGGCCACATGGCCACACAGTGTCTCTTAGTTCTTGCAAGCTAAGCTGGAGTGAGTCTCTCTCATTAAGGCCACATGGCCACACTGTGTCTCTTAGTTCTTGCAAGCTAAGCTTGAGTCAGTCTCTCTCATTAAGGCCACATGGCCACACAGTGTCTCTTAGTTCTTGCAAGCTAAGCTGGAGTCAGTCTCTCTCATTAAGGCCACATGGCCACACTGTGTCTCTTCGTTCTTGCAAGCTAAGCTGGAATCAGTCTCTCTCATTAAGGCCACATGGCCACACTGTGTCTCTTAGTTCTTGCAAGCTAAGCTGGAGGCAGTCTCTCTCATTAAGGCCACATGGCCACACTGTGTCTCTTAGTTCTTGCAAGCTAAGCTGGAGTCAGTTTCTCTCATTAAGGCTACATGGCCACACTGTCTCTTAGTTCTTGCAAGCTAAGCTGGAGTGAGTCTCTCATTAAGGCCACATGGCCACACTGTGTCTCTTAGTTCTTGCAAGCTAAGCTGGAGTGAGTCTTTCTCATTAAGGCCACATGGCCACACAGTGTCTCTTAGTTCTTGCAAGCTAAGTTGGAGTCAGTCTCTCTCATTAAGGCCACATGGCCACACTGAGTCTCTTAGTTCTTGCAAGCTAAGCTGGAGTGAGTCTCTCTCATTAAGGCCACATGGCCACACAGTGTCTCTTAGTTCTTGCAAGCTAAGCTGGAGTGAGTCTCTCTCATTAAGGCCACATGGCCACACTGTGTCTCTTAGTTCTTGCAAGCTAAGCTTGAGTCAGTCTCTCTCATTAAGGCCACATGGCCACACAGTGTCTCTTAGTTCTTGCAAGCTAAGCTGGAGTCAGTCTCTCTCATTAAGGCCACATGGCCACACTGTGTCTCTTAGTTCTTGCAAGCTAAGCTGGAATCAGTCTCTCTCATTAAGGCCACATGGCCACACTGTGTATCTTAGTTCTTGCAAGCTAAGCTGGAGTCAGTCTCTCTCATTAAGGCCACATGGCCACACTGTGTCTCTTAGTTCTTGCAAGCTAAGCTGGAGTCAGTCTCTCTCATTAAGGCTACATGGCCACACTGTCTCTTAGTTCTTGCAAGCTAAGCTGGAGTGAGTCTCTCATTAAGGCCACATGGCCACACTGTGTCTCTTAGTTCTTGCAAGCTAAGCTGGAGTGAGTCTCTCTCATTAAGGCCACATGGCCACACAGTGTATCTTAGTTCTTGCAAGTTAAGTTGGAGTCAGTCTCTCTCATTAAGGCCACATGGCCATACTGAGTCTCTTAGTTCTTGCAAGCTAAGCTGGAGTGAGTCTTTCTCATTAAGGCCACATGGCCACACAGTGTCTCTTAGTTCTTGCAAGCTAAGCTGGAGTGAGTCTCTCTCATTAAGGCCACATGGCCACACTGTGTCTCTTAGTTCTTGCAAGCTAAGCTTGAGTCAGTCTCTCTCATTAAGGCCACATGGCCACACAGTGTCTCTTAGTTCTTGCAAGCTAAGCTGGAGTCAGTCTCTCTCATTAAGGTCACATGGTCACACTGTGTCTCTTAGTTCTTGCAAGCTAAGCTGGAGTCAGTCTCTCTCATTAAGGCCACATGGCCACACTGTGTCTCTTCGTTCTTGCTAGCTAAGCTGGAATCAGTCTCTCTCATTAAGGCCACATGGCCACACTGTGTCTCTTAGTTCTTGCAAGCTAAGCTGGAGTCAGTCTCTCTCATTAAGGCCACATGGCCACACTGTGTCTCTTAGTTCTTGCAAGCTAAGTTGGAGTCAGTCTCTCTCATTAAGGCCACATGGCCATACTGAGTCTCTTAGTTCTTGCAAGCTAAGCTGGAGTGAGTCTTTCTCATTAAGGCCACATGGCCACACAGTGTCTCTTAGTTCTTGCAAGCTAAGCTGGAGTGAGTCTCTCTCATTAAGGCCACATGGCCACACTGTGTCTCTTAGTTCTTGCAAGCTAAGCTTGAGTCAGTCTCTCTCATTAAGGCCACATGGCCACACAGTGTCTCTTAGTTCTTGCAAGCTAAGCTGGAGTCAGTCTCTCTCATTAAGGTCACATGGTCACACTGTGTCTCTTAGTTCTTGCAAGCTAAGCTGGAGTCAGTCTCTCTCATTAAGGCCACATGGCCACACTGTGTCTCTTCGTTCTTGCTAGCTAAGCTGGAATCAGTCTCTCTCATTAAGGCCACATGGCCACACTGTGTCTCTTAGTTCTTGCAAGCTAAGCTGGAGTCAGTCTCTCTCATTAAGGCCACATGGCCACACTGTGTCTCTTAGTTCTTGCAAGCTAAGCTGGAGTCAGTCTCTCTCATTAAGGCTACATGGCCACACTGTCTCTTATTTCTTGCAAGCTAAGCTGGAGTGAGTCTCTCATGAAGGCCACATGGCCACACTGTGTCTCTTAGTTCTTGCAAGCTAAGCTGGAGTGAGTCTCTCTCATTAAGGCCACATGGCCACACAGTGTCTCTTAGTTCTTGCAAGCTAAGCTGGAGTGAGTCTCTCTCATTAAGGCCACATGGCCACACTGTGTCTCTTAGTTCTTGCAAGCTAAGCTTGAGTCAGTCTCTCTCATTAAGGCCACATGGCCACACAGTGTCTCTTAGTTCTTGCAAGCTAAGCTTGAGTCAGTCTCTCTCATTAAGGTCACATGGTCACACTGTGTCTCTTAGTTCTTGCAAGCTAAGCTGGAGTCAGTCTCTCTCATTAAGGCCACATGGCCACACAGTGTCTCTTAGTTCTTGCAAGCTAAGCTGGAGTCAGTCTCTCTCATTAAGGTCACATGGTCACACTGTCTCTTAGTTCTTGCAAGCTAAGCTGGAGTCAGTCTCTCTCATTAAGGCCACATGGCCACACTGTGTCTCTTAGTTCTTGCAAGCTATGCTGGAATCAGTCTCTCTCATTAAGGCCACATGGCCACACTGTGTCTCTTAGTTCTTGCAAGCTAAGCTGGAGTGAGTCTCTCTCATTAAGGCCACATGGCCACACAGTGTATCTTAGTTCTTGCAAGTTAAGTTGGAGTCAGTCTCTCTCATTAAGGCCACATGGCCATACTGAGTCTCTTAGTTCTTGCAAGCTAAGCTGGAGTGAGTCTTTCTCATTAAGGCCACATGGCCACACAGTGTCTCTTAGTTCTTGCAAGCTAAGCTGGAGTGAGTCTCTCTCATTAAGGCCACATGGCCACACTGTGTCTCTTAGTTCTTGCAAGCTAAGCTTGAGTCAGTCTCTCTCATTAAGGCCACATGGCCACACAGTGTCTCTTAGTTCTTGCAAGCTAAGCTGGAGTCAGTCTCTCTCATTAAGGTCACATGGTCACACTGTGTCTCTTAGTTCTTGCAAGCTAAGCTGGAGTCAGTCTCTCTCATTAAGGCCACATGGCCACACTGTGTCTCTTCGTTCTTGCAAGCTAAGCTTGAGTCAGTCTCTCTCATTAAGGCCACATGGCCACACAGTGTCTCTTAGTTCTTGCAAGCTAAGCTGGAGTCAGTCTCTCTCATTAAGGCCACATGGCCACACTGTGTCTCTTAGTTCTTGCAAGCTAAGCTGGAATCAGTCTCTCTCATTAAGGCCACATGGCCACACTGTGTATCTTAGTTCTTGCAAGCTAAGCTGGAGTCAGTCTCTCTCATTAAGGCCACATGGCCACACTGTGTCTCTTAGTTCTTGCAAGCTAAGCTGGAGTCAGTCTCTCTCATTAAGGCTACATGGCCACACTGTCTCTTAGTTCTTGCAAGCTAAGCTGGAGTGAGTCTCTCATTAAGGCCACATGGCCACACTGTGTCTCTTAGTTCTTGCAAGCTAAGCTGGAGTGAGTCTCTCTCATTAAGGCCACATGGCCACACAGTGTATCTTAGTTCTTGCAAGTTAAGTTGGAGTCAGTCTCTCTCATTAAGGCCACATGGCCATACTGAGTCTCTTAGTTCTTGCAAGCTAAGCTGGAGTGAGTCTTTCTCATTAAGGCCACATGGCCACACAGTGTCTCTTAGTTCTTGCAAGCTAAGCTGGAGTGAGTCTCTCTCATTAAGGCCACATGGCCACACTGTGTCTCTTAGTTCTTGCAAGCTAAGCTTGAGTCAGTCTCTCTCATTAAGGCCACATGGCCACACAGTGTCTCTTAGTTCTTGCAAGCTAAGCTGGAGTCAGTCTCTCTCATTAAGGTCACATGGTCACACTGTGTCTCTTAGTTCTTGCAAGCTAAGCTGGAGTCAGTCTCTCTCATTAAGGCCACATGGCCACACTGTGTCTCTTCGTTCTTGCTAGCTAAGCTGGAATCAGTCTCTCTCATTAAGGCCACATGGCCACACTGTGTCTCTTAGTTCTTGCAAGCTAAGCTGGAGTCAGTCTCTCTCATTAAGGCCACATGGCCACACTGTGTCTCTTAGTTCTTGCAAGCTAAGCTGGAGTCAGTCTCTCTCATTAAGGCTACATGGCCACACTGTCTCTTATTTCTTGCAAGCTAAGCTGGAGTGAGTCTCTCATGAAGGCCACATGGCCACACTGTGTCTCTTAGTTCTTGCAAGCTAAGCTGGAGTGAGTCTCTCTCATTAAGGCCACATGGCCACACAGTGTCTCTTAGTTCTTGCAAGCTAAGCTGGAGTGAGTCTCTCTCATTAAGGCCACATGGCCACACTGTGTCTCTTAGTTCTTGCAAGCTAAGCTTGAGTCAGTCTCTCTCATTAAGGCCACATGGCCACACAGTGTCTCTTAGTTCTTGCAAGCTAAGCTTGAGTCAGTCTCTCTCATTAAGGTCACATGGTCACACTGTGTCTCTTAGTTCTTGCAAGCTAAGCTGGAGTCAGTCTCTCTCATTAAGGCCACATGGCCACACAGTGTCTCTTAGTTCTTGCAAGCTAAGCTGGAGTCAGTCTCTCTCATTAAGGTCACATGGTCACACTGTCTCTTAGTTCTTGCAAGCTAAGCTGGAGTCAGTCTCTCTCATTAAGGCCACATGGCCACACTGTGTCTCTTAGTTCTTGCAAGCTATGCTGGAATCAGTCTCTCTCATTAAGGCCACATGGCCACACTGTGTCTCTTAGTTCTTGCAAGCTAAGCTGGAGTGAGTCTCTCTCATTAAGGCCACATGGCCACACAGTGTATCTTAGTTCTTGCAAGTTAAGTTGGAGTCAGTCTCTCTCATTAAGGCCACATGGCCATACTGAGTCTCTTAGTTCTTGCAAGCTAAGCTGGAGTGAGTCTTTCTCATTAAGGCCACATGGCCACACAGTGTCTCTTAGTTCTTGCAAGCTAAGCTGGAGTGAGTCTCTCTCATTAAGGCCACATGGCCACACTGTGTCTCTTAGTTCTTGCAAGCTAAGCTTGAGTCAGTCTCTCTCATTAAGGCCACATGGCCACACAGTGTCTCTTAGTTCTTGCAAGCTAAGCTGGAGTCAGTCTCTCTCATTAAGGTCACATGGTCACACTGTGTCTCTTAGTTCTTGCAAGCTAAGCTGGAGTCAGTCTCTCTCATTAAGGCCACATGGCCACACTGTGTCTCTTCGTTCTTGCAAGCTAAGCTGGAATCAGTCTCTCTCATTAAGGCCACATGGCCACACTGTGTCTCTTAGTTCTTGCAAGCTAAGCTGGAGTCAGTCTCTCTCATTAAGGCCACATGGCCACACTGTGTCTCTTAGTTCTTGCAAGCTAAACTGGAGTCAGTCTCTCTCATTAAGGCTACATGGCCACACTGTCTCTTAGTTCTTGCAAGCTAAGCTGGAGTGAGTCTCTCATTAAGGCCACATGGCCACACTGTGTCTCTTAGTTCTTGCAAGCTAAGCTGGAGTGAGTCTCTCTCATTAAGGCCACATGGCCACACAGTGTATCTTAGTTCTTGCAAGTTAAGTTGGAGTCAGTCTCTCTCATTAAGGCCACATGGCCACACTGTGTCTCTTAGTTCTTGCAAGCTATGCTGGAATCAGTCTCTCTCATTAAGGCCACATGGCCACACTGTGTCTCTTAGTTCTTGCAAGCTAAGCTGGAGTGAGTCTCTCTCATTAAGGCCACATGGCCACACAGTGTATCTTAGTTCTTGCAAGTTAAGTTGGAGTCAGTCTCTCTCATTAAGGCCACATGGCCATACTGAGTCTCTTAGTTCTTGCAAGCTAAGCTGGAGTGAGTCTTTCTCATTAAGGCCACATGGCCACACAGTGTCTCTTAGTTCTTGCAAGCTAAGCTTGAGTCAGTCTCTCTCATTAAGGCCACATGGCCACACAGTGTCTCTTAGTTCTTGCAAGCTAAGCTGGAGTGAGTCTCTCTCATTAAGGCCACATGGCCACACTGTGTCTCTTAGTTCTTGCAAGCTAAGCTTGAGTCAGTCTCTCTCATTAAGGCCACATGGCCACACAGTGTATCTTAGTTCTTGCAAGTTAAGTTGGAGTCAGTCTCTCTCATTAAGGCCACATGGCCACACAGTGTCTCTTAGTTCTTGCAAGCTAAGCTGGAGTGAGTCTCTCTCATTAAGGCCACATGGCCACACTGTGTCTCTTAGTTCTTGCAAGCTAAGCTTGAGTCAGTCTCTCTCATTAAGGTCACATGGTCACACTGTCTCTTAGTTCTTGCAAGCTAAGCTGGAGTCAGTCTCTCTCATTAAGGCCACATGGCCACACTGTGTCTCTTAGTTCTTGCAAGCTATGCTGGAATCAGTCTCTCTCATTAAGGCCACATGGCCACACTGTGTCTCTTAGTTCTTGCAAGCTAAGCTGGAGTGAGTCTCTCTCATTAAGGCCACATGGCCACACAGTGTATCTTAGTTCTTGCAAGTTAAGTTGGAGTCAGTCTCTCTCATTAAGGCCACATGGCCATACTGAGTCTCTTAGTTCTTGCAAGCTAAGCTGGAGTGAGTCTTTCTCATTAAGGCCACATGGCCACACAGTGTCTCTTAGTTCTTGCAAGCTAAGCTGGAGTGAGTCTCTCTCATTAAGGCCACATGGCCACACTGTGTCTCTTAGTTCTTGCAAGCTAAGCTTGAGTCAGTCTCTCTCATTAAGGCCACATGGCCACACAGTGTCTCTTAGTTCTTGCAAGCTAAGCTGGAGTCAGTCTCTCTCATTAAGGTCACATGGTCACACTGTGTCTCTTAGTTCTTGCAAGCTAAGCTGGAGTCAGTCTCTCTCATTAAGGCCACATGGCCACACTGTGTCTCTTCGTTCTTGCAAGCTAAGCTGGAATCAGTCTCTCTCATTAAGGCCACATGGCCACACTGTGTCTCTTAGTTCTTGCAAGCTAAGCTGGAGTCAGTCTCTCTCATTAAGGCCACATGGCCACACTGTGTCTCTTAGTTCTTGCAAGCTAAACTGGAGTCAGTCTCTCTCATTAAGGCTACATGGCCACACTGTCTCTTAGTTCTTGCAAGCTAAGCTGGAGTGAGTCTCTCATTAAGGCCACATGGCCACACTGTGTCTCTTAGTTCTTGCAAGCTAAGCTGGAGTGAGTCTCTCTCATTAAGGCCACATGGCCACACAGTGTATCTTAGTTCTTGCAAGTTAAGTTGGAGTCAGTCTCTCTCATTAAGGCCACATGGCCACACTGTGTCTCTTAGTTCTTGCAAGCTATGCTGGAATCAGTCTCTCTCATTAAGGCCACATGGCCACACTGTGTCTCTTAGTTCTTGCAAGCTAAGCTGGAGTGAGTCTCTCTCATTAAGGCCACATGGCCACACAGTGTATCTTAGTTCTTGCAAGTTAAGTTGGAGTCAGTCTCTCTCATTAAGGCCACATGGCCATACTGAGTCTCTTAGTTCTTGCAAGCTAAGCTGGAGTGAGTCTTTCTCATTAAGGCCACATGGCCACACAGTGTCTCTTAGTTCTTGCAAGCTAAGCTTGAGTCAGTCTCTCTCATTAAGGCCACATGGCCACACAGTGTCTCTTAGTTCTTGCAAGCTAAGCTGGAGTGAGTCTCTCTCATTAAGGCCACATGGCCACACTGTGTCTCTTAGTTCTTGCAAGCTAAGCTTGAGTCAGTCTCTCTCATTAAGGCCACATGGCCACACAGTGTATCTTAGTTCTTGCAAGTTAAGTTGGAGTCAGTCTCTCTCATTAAGGCCACATGGCCACACAGTGTCTCTTAGTTCTTGCAAGCTAAGCTGGAGTGAGTCTCTCTCATTAAGGCCACATGGCCACACTGTGTCTCTTAGTTCTTGCAAGCTAAGCTTGAGTCAGTCTCTCTCATTAAGGCCACATGGCCACACAGTGTCTCTTAGTTCTTGCAAGCTAAGCTGGAGTCAGTCTCTCTCATTAAGGTCACATGGTCACACTGTGTCTCTTAGTTCTTGCAAGCTAAGCTGGAGTCAGTCTCTCTCATTAAGGCCACATGGCCACACTGTGTCTCTTCGTTCTTGCAAGCTAAGCTGGAATCAGTCTCTCTCATTAAGGCCACATGGCCACACTGTGTCTCTTAGTTCTTGCAAGCTAAGCTGGAGTGAGTCTCTCTCATTAAGGCCACATGGCCACACTGTGTCTCTTAGTTCTTGCAAGCTAAACTGGAGTCAGTCTCTCTCATTAAGGCTACATGGCCACACTGTCTCTTAGTTCTTGCAAGCTAAGCTGGAGTGAGTCTCTCATTAAGGCCACATGGCCACACTGTGTCTCTTAGTTCTTGCAAGCTAAGCTGGAGTGAGTCTCTCTCATTAAGGCCACATGGCCACACAGTGTATCTTAGTTCTTGCAAGTTAAGTTGGAGTCAGTCTCTCTCATTAAGGCCACATGGCCACACTGAGTCTCTTAGTTCTTGCAAGCTAAGCTGGAGTGAGTCTTTCTCATTAAGGCCACATGGCCACACAGTGTCTCTTAGTTCTTGCAAGCTAAGCTGGAGTGAGTCTCTCTCATTAAGGCCACATGGCCACACTGTGTCTCTTAGTTCTTGCAAGCTAAGCTTGAGTCAGTCTCTCTCATTAAGGCCACATGGCCACACAGTGTCTCTTAGTTCTTGCAAGCTAAGCTTGAGTCAGTCTCTCTCATTAAGGTCACATGGTCACACTGTGTCTCTTAGTTCTTGCAAGCTAAGCTGGAGTCAGTCTCTCTCATTAAGGCCACATGGCCACACAGTGTCTCTTAGTTCTTGCAAGCTAAGCTTGAGTCAGTCTCTCTCATTAAGGCCACATGGCCATACTGAATCTCTTAGTTCTTGCAAGCTAAGCTGGAGTGAGTCTTTCTCATTAAGGCCACATGGCCACACAGTGTCTCTTAGTTCTTGCAAGCTAAGCTGGAGTGAGTCTCTCTCATTAAGGCCACATGGCCACACTGTGTCTCTTAGTTCTTGCAAGCTAAGCTTGAGTCAGTCTCTCTCATTAAGGCCACATGGCCACGCAGTGTCTCTTAGTTCTTGCAAGCTAAGCTGGAGTCAGTCTCTCTCATTAAGGTCACATGGTCACACTGTGTCTCTTAGTTCTTGCAAGCTAAGCTGGAGTGAGTCTCTCATTAAGGCCACATGGCCACACTGTGTCTCTTAGTTCTTGCAAGCTAAGCTGGAGTGAGTCTCTCTCATTAAGGCCACATGGCCACACAGTGTATCTTAGTTCTTGCAAGTTAAGTTGGAGTCAGTCTCTCTCATTAAGGCCACATGGCCACATCTGAGTCTCTTAGTTCTTGCAAGCTAAGCTGGAGTGAGTCTTTCTCATTAAGGCCACATGGCCACACAGTGTCTCTTAGTTCTTGCAAGCTAAGCTGGAGTGAGTCTCTCTCATTAAGGCCACATGGCCACACTGTGTCTCTTAGTTCTTGCAAGCTAAGCTTGAGTCAGTCTCTCTCATTAAGGCCACATGGCCACACAGTGTCTCTTAGTTCTTGCAAGCTAAGCTTGAGTCAGTCTCTCTCATTAAGGTCACATGGTCACACTGTGTCTCTTAGTTCTTGCAAGCTAAGCTGGAGTCAGTCTCTCTCATTAAGGCCACATGGCCACACAGTGTCTCTTAGTTCTTGCAAGCTAAGCTTGAGTCAGTCTCTCTCATTAAGGCCACATGGCCATACTGAATCTCTTAGTTCTTGCAAGCTAAGCTGGAGTGAGTCTTTCTCATTAAGGCCACATGGCCACACAGTGTCTCTTAGTTCTTGCAAGCTAAGCTGGAGTGAGTCTCTCTCATTAAGGCCACATGGCCACACTGTGTCTCTTAGTTCTTGCAAGCTAAGCTTGAGTCAGTCTCTCTCATTAAGGCCACATGGCCACGCAGTGTCTCTTAGTTCTTGCAAGCTAAGCTGGAGTCAGTCTCTCTCATTAAGGTCACATGGTCACACTGTGTCTCTTAGTTCTTGCAAGCTAAGCTGGAGTGAGTCTCTCATTAAGGCCACATGGCCACACTGTGTCTCTTAGTTCTTGCAAGCTAAGCTGGAATCAGTCTCTCTCATTAAGGCCACATGGCCACACTGTGTCTCTTAGTTCTTGCAAGCTAAGCTGGAGTCAGTCTCTCTCATTAAGGCCACATGGCCACACTGTGTCTCTTAGTTCTTGCATGCTAAGCTGGAGTCAGTCTCTCTCATTAAGGCTACATGGCCACACTGTCTCTTAGTTCTTGCAAGCTAAGCTGGAGTGAGTCTCTCATTAAGGCCACATGGCCACACTGTGTCTCTTAGTTCTTGCAAGCTAAGCTGGAGTGAGTCTCTCTCATTAAGGCCACATGGCCACACAGTGTATCTTAGTTCTTGCAAGTTAAGTTGGAGTCAGTCTCTCTCATTAAGGCCACATGGCCACACTGAGTCTCTTAGTTCTTGCAAGCTAAGCTGGAGTGAGTTTTTCTCATTAAGGCCACATGGCCACACAGTGTCTCTTAGTTCTTGCAAGCTAAGCTGGAGTGAGTCTCTCATTAAGGCCACATGGCCACACTGTGTCTCTTAGTTCTTGCAAGCTAAGCTGGAGTGAGTCTCTCTCATTAAGGCCACATGGCCACACAGTGTATCTTAGTTCTTGCAAGTTAAGTTGGAGTCAGTCTCTCTCATTAAGGCCACATGGCCACACTGAGTCTCTTAGTTCTTGCAAGCTAAGCTGGAGTGAGTCTTTCTCATTAAGGCCACATGGCCACACAGTGTCTCTTAGTTCTTGCAAGCTAAGCTGGAGTGAGTCTCTCTCATTAAGGCCACATGGCCACACTGTGTCTCTTAGTTCTTGCAAGCTAAGCTTGAGTCAGTCTCTCTCATTAAGGCCACATGGCCACACAGTGTCTCTTAGTTCTTGCAAGCTAAGCTGGAGTCAGTCTCTCTCATTAAGGTCACATGGTCACACTGTGTCTCTTAGTTCTTGCAAGCTAAGCTGGAGTCAGTCTCTCTCATTAAGGCCACATGGCCACACTGTGTCTCTTAGTTCTTGCAAGCTAAGCTGGAGTCAGTCTCTCTCATTAAGGCCACATGGCCACACTGTGTCTCTTAGTTCTTGCAAGCTAAGCTTGAGTCAGTCTCTCTCATTAAGGCCACATGGCCACACAGTGTCTCTTAGTTCTTGCAAGCTAAGCTGGAGTCAGTCTCTCTCATTAAAGTCACATGGTCACACTGTGTCTCTTAGTTCTTGCAAGCTAAGCTGGAGTGAGTCTTTCTCATTAAGGCCACATGGCCACACAGTGTCTCTTAGTTCTTGCAAGCTAAGCTGGAGTGAGTCTCTCTCATTAAGGCCACATCGCCACACTGTGTCTCTTAGTTCTTGCAAGCTAAGCTTGAGTCAGTCTCTCTCATTAAGGCCACATGGCCACACAGTGTCTCTTAGTTCTTGCAAGCTAAGCTGGAGTCAGTCTCTCTCATTAAGGTCACATGGTCACACTGTGTCTCTTAGTTCTTGCAAGCTAAGCTGGAGTCAGTCTCTCTCATTAAGGCCACATGGCCACACTGTGTCTCTTAGTTCTTGCAAGCTAAGCTGGAGTCAGTCTCTCTCATTAAGGCCACATGGCCACACTGTGTCTCTTAGTTCTTGCAAGCTAAGCTGGAGTCAGTCTCTCTCATTAAGGCCACATGGCCACACTGTCTCTTAGTTCTTGCAAGCTAAGCTGGAGTGAGTCTCTCATTAACGCCACATGGCCACACTGTGTCTCTTAGTTCTTGCAAGCTAAGCTGGAGTGAGTCTCTCTCATTAAGGCCACATGGCCACACAGTGTCTCTTAGTTCTTGCAAGCTAATCTGGAGTGAGTCTCTCTCATTAAGGCCACATGGCCACACTGTGTCTCTTAGTTCTTGCAAGCTAAGCTGGAGTGAGTCTCTCTCATTAAGGCCACATGGCCACACAGTGTCTCTTAGTTCTTGCAAGCTAAGCTGGAGTGAGTCTCTCATTAAGGCCACATGGCCACACTGTCTCTTAGTTCTTGCAAGCTAAGCTGGAGTGAGTCTCTTTTCGACATGTCTCACCAAATTCTGTAATAATAATGTTCCAGTTTCTCTATTTGTTTTTAAATTTAGATTTAAATAAATCTACATTTAAAAATCCACAAATCTGGCTGCCTCCTGATGACGCTGGTTGTAATTACTGGCGAAACGTCGTACTCAGATTGTTAATGTTGTGGCTTTGCTCTCTAACACACAACCGGTGTGCTGTACTAGTAACGAATTGGCATGTTCCGTTTAATTGACAAACCTTACTAATTGGCTGTCGGGTGGTGGTGGGTTTACCGACATATTTTTATATTTACGCGATCTTACCCAAAAAACCTGTATTATGTAAAAATATATTTATTTTCCCCCTTTCTTTTTGGACAGTTTCAAATCTCTAACGTCTTTCAAATTGTTCTGATGTATAGTGCTACATTTCAAATTGCTGTCATGTTTGCAACGGGTTGTTTAAAATATATTTAAATGGTGTAGATTCACGTTTAAACTCGCTTCGAATCTGCATTCATCATTTTCTTCTTTAGCAGTCCGTAACCACAATTGGTACATCGATGCATGATCCATTTGATTATGGTTTGTTGGTCTTAATTTATCAATTAAAATGTTATTGAGTGTGCCAAATCCTAAAGAGTGGCGTTTGAGTCGACCTTATTTATATTCACATCTGAAACGCCTGTGCACATGAATGTAATCCAGTTACACACTCTCCTACTTGTTCATCAACTCTCTTCGTGGTGTAGATTTGATGGCTTGTATAGCAACCATAAACAAACACAACAAGTCCGGGTGACTCATGATCCATGACTCACGATGCCAGTGGGCCAGGTTTCACTCTCAACTCTCTACCTGTGTGGCATGAATAAAACGCACCTGTAAATTTGACCTGAAATGATTGCACAAAAATTGCCCCGCCTTCATGCGATGTTTATCCTCCACTGTTTATCTGGCTTTGACCTGAATTATATAAAAGTGCGGCTCTGCAACTGCTGTAGAGTCACATTGGAATAAACACATTTTACAATATGAACAGCGCATTGAAAACGCGTACTATTTTATGTATTGTTTAACAAGTGTGTTTACAAATCCACACTGAGAAACACGATGATTGACAGAGGGGAGTAGATTATGTTTTCGATAGTGTATTTAAATAGAGCTACTGTAGGTAAGTAGTTTTCAGTTTTAAAGGCATAGTTTAACAAGACAACACTTGCCACCATCCTTCAAACCCATTGGTGAAAAAGACCACAGTTTATGTTTACATTATAATATGTTTACATTATATATAATATATATAATGTTTACATTATATATATAATATAATGTTTATATATAATATAATGTTTACATTATAATACAATGTTTACATTATATATAATATAATGTTTATGCAAGAGCCGGAGACTTATGGGACCCCGGGGTCCCACCATAAGGTTCATATGAATGGTTACCTAATAACTTTTGAAACACGGTAATCGCTGTGAAGTGCAGTTTCCAATTCTTATTGTTCATTCAATCTCTCTGGCCTTTCTATGCAATATGAAGAAGGGTCATTGCCCAAAACGTCGCTTATCGGATTTTTTCCATTTTTCAAGGCACCCGTGCTACTGATGCATGAATTTGTTTGGTATTTGAAATGATACGAAGGCTCAGCAAGTGATTCCTTGCAGACATAAACAGAAGCGATACGCGCCACCCCAGCCACCCATGTCGCGAATCAATCGATTATCGCGATTGAGGGCTCGTAAATAAATTCTAGATTCAACGCCTTGTTTTAAAACGTGAACACAGCCGGCTCTAGTGACTGGAGTGGGTGGGTGTGGGACAATGTGAAACAATGACACGCAACGTATACAAATCTAAAACATAAATTCTTACGCACGCGATCCGGTGTGCATATCGCGATCTTCAGGATGAATGATCACGTCCGAATCAATGCGTCGTCGTTGCTCCCCTAGCATGCGCTCTGCGTAACCCGCTCGTGTTGTTGTTGTTGTTTGCGGCAGAGTTTAGGACCTTCGTGGCCAAGAGCCGCAGCTCCTGAGGCAAAGGAGTGATGGCACGCTTCAAGGTGCCGGACTTGCTGAAGCATCTCATGGAACGATACGGGGCTCCGGATATTCACGATCTGGGCATCCGTATCACCAGCATACCTCTGGGCATTTCCGTACGTGCCGTGCCTGCGTGTACGAGCGTGTGTGTGTGTGTGTACGTGTGTATGAATTGCGTCGCTTGTTGACTGCGAATTGTATTATTATTCGATGCCTCAAGTTATACTCTTTGGTTCTTTCGGTAAAGTCACGTAGGTATAAAATAAATCATGACGTTTTGGGCGCGACACAAGCGTCCGTCATCAGGTGATAAAGCCTTGGTGTGCTGCTGAGGCAGACTGTTTTAAATTGTTTGAAATGTGTGTAGCCCATGGGTCATAAAGAAGTGTCCAGGGCTAGTGATGTTAACGTGAGAAATTAGCGTGTAACTGTAAGGTAGGAAAGCGGCCTCCTCCTCGATTTTACGTGACTTTACCGAAAGAACCAAAGAGTGTGGATTCCTGCAGTCGCGAAAGCTTCAAATCAAGATTGCCTCAAGTATGTATTGTTGTTGCCCTTGAGGGGGTTTACTTTCGGAATTAAATGCGTTCTGGAATTGCTGACACACAGCCACAACGTACGTGTCGCTGTGTTCACACCTGAGAGTGACACTGCATCAGCCTTTTACCAATATTCCCCCGCCCCTGCGTTTGCCTTACACGGCCACAATGCTGAGCTATCCTCAGTTGCTCAGGCACACAAGTTTCACACCTGTCTCCCTGTCAAGTGAATGTGGTGTATCCTTTTGTCATGCAGTCTGAGACAGACTTCCAACACGACTTCAGTTTTGTGGGTGCAGTGCTGTGACAAGAGCACTGAAGTAACTGCTCGTGTAAGTACATCATGTTAATATATATCGTATTGAAGGATGAGGCCTATTTTACTGTACCGCTCCTTACAGAAATCTTCTTTCCCGAGTGGTTGTGCATTTGTCGCTTGTTTCAGAGGCATTTGTCGCTTGTTTCAGAGGTTCGCGATTCGATCCCAGGAGTCGCCCTAGTTCATATTGCGGGTGTATTATCCAAAACTGCATTTCTATATGCTTCACAAATAATGTAAAAAAAAAATCCCGTGTTATTATTAATGAATGAGGAGGACGTGTGTGCCGGCGTCAGAATCAAAATTTGCAAATCTAAACAAGTACTCAGAAATGACTGGATTGGGTAAAACCACATGTATATATGTTGAACGTCTTTCGCACTGTACGTAGCCAACTGTGCCAATCAGAGGTGTGGAGGACAACAAACTGAACACAAAAAGCAGTTCTAAAGAAATTGTTTTCAATCTAGATTTTAAAGTGCAAAGCTCCAATGGCTTACTAATATCGGAAGGAAGAGCATTCCAGTTGGCCGCAGAAGCCCATCTGAAAGCGAGTGATGCGGTGACTGTCTTTGGTCGATGGCTTGCCAAAAGCCACTGCCGCTAGGATTATCCACCAATCCCATCTCTCGATTGCAGTCTTGCATTAGCAGCACACCTTGCATTCGCTGTTGAACCACTCGTCCATCACGTGTTCCATCATCGCAACTACAGCACTGCCCTGCACCTGTGGCCGCCACAGTTGCTAACATTGTGTTGTTTGTTTAGGTGATTGGCAAGGCCCAGAAAGGCGAGCGGGAGGCGATGGACCGTGGGCTGGCTCGCATCGAGTGTGACATCAAGCAGGGGGTGGAGGGCCAGCCACACAAGGTCAAGGAATACCTGTTGGAGTCGTTCCCCTTGCCAGGGACGAGCGCCGATCTTCGCCGACAGTTCACGACACAGCCGGCGGCCGAGATGGTGCTGCAGGTTTTCCAGAATGCCGAGGACATCTTTGTGAATAAGCTGAAGAAGGTGGGGGCCATGGCGTCTGGACTTAATGCAACAAAATTACCGTGCGAGAAAGTTCATGCATTTGCTTTCATTTGTCAAAGATTTTCCATAATACATTTGTCCTCGGAATTATTTAATGAGTGATAATCGCCATACGTTTCAAGTCTGTGGATACTTCCACCATTATCAAAAAACTTTCTCTACCACTGAATTAACTCTCCTCTATAATATTTAGGGCCATCGCTTTCACAAAATTCAGTCACACATTGAGACAAAAGTAAGGGGGGGCATTGAAATTGGTCGGACATCTATGCATGTATCACCCTCTATTTGTCCCAACAGAGTGATATGGCTGCAAGTGGTTTGGGTCCTTTATTGTTTCCACCAACAGTGTGTGCAGGACTTCCTGGGGCAGGTGAAAGGGGACACGCTGGCCCGGAAGCTGTTTCAGTTGGCCCTGTGCTGTGGCTCCCTCGAGACTCCTCGCGACCTCGTGGTCAAGGAGAAACCGGCCGCGTTTCTCGGCAACATCAGCACTCGCGACACGAGACCGCCGCCTCCTCCGGGGAGTAAGGAGACAAATTTTCACATACAGTAGACTCTCGATTATCCGCGCTAATTACGGGGAAGATGGCTGTGGATGATAAAAATCTCGGATGATCCAAATATATCTATTTTCTGCGGATCTCTATGCCACAAACTAACGATCAACCGATCGATGCACGTGGTCGGTGATAAAACTTTCCTGCTCCCGAGCAGAAGACTCGGCCCTCTAAGTGGATAGCAGAGCCACGCCAATCGCCATCAATCAAACTCCACCCACTGTTGTAAAGATATGCAACTACTGTACTGTCGAGGTGATCACGTAGATTTCGGATTCATGGGCGCACATATTTGCTCGATATAAGCACGTGACTTGTAACAAACATTTCCAAGAATTACAATGTATAACTATTCTTAGATTATTAATTTGGGCCTAAGGGAAAATCCATGAGTTATTAATAAGTAAAAATCTCATGTGGGTGGTTAATCTGCAAATCAGATAAACCGCACACGGATAATCAAGAGTCTACTGGATTGCACGCACGCTGAATTGTCGTAGCTTCTCTAAACACCTTATTTCACATCTCGTCTCGATTATTACTAATGCATTAGTAAGAGTTTGGCATATCACGACGCATCAGTTTGTCAAATTTACGTCGAGATGACCCGGGTGGCTGAGAGAGATTATTAACGTTGAGCTGGAAACGCTGAGATCCTGGGTTCGAATCTGGGTAACCACCTGTGATTAAACTTGCTTTTGTCAAGTGCAGCCAGTTGATGGTCTCAGCTCGGTCATTAATGACTGTCAAAAAAACCCAAAATATACTAAATAAATGGCTATGCACTTAATTTGACCAAGTCCAATAATGGCTCAACAGAGTGGGTGGGAATGTGCTTCCCTTTACTCTGTGGACCAGAGGTCACTAGAAGCAATGTCAGAGGTAGCTTTGTGATGTTCTCTTCTGCGGGCCATTCTCCAATAGGACGGGTTCCGCTGCTCTGTGAGAGATCCGAGTGGATACTCCGTCTCATGACACGATATCGAAAGCACAATCTGAATAAAATGTAGTTTCTTGTATTGTACATAGGGGGTCAGACCACGGAGGACCTTCAGAATGCTGAGTGTGATCTTGAAATTAATCCTGGACTGGTTCGGGGGATAGTTGAACAATTCGAATATTGGGGCGATATCGTCTTGCATACGGGTGTGAGAAGTCTGCCAGTGGTTTTTTTAGTCCATCTAGATTTTTGGGTTAGATCATGTAAACATGCACTCAATAATACGCGTTAATATGCACTATTTACGTGACCTAACCCAAAAAGCTCTATTATGGATAATCATGGTCGCGAAGGCCTTCGTGTTAAACTTGTTTTTTGAGTCATCTGGAGAGTGATGATGAAACGTATCGGGAGGCCGTAGATGAGACGTGGGGGGTGGGAGGGCAGAGAGAGAGTTGCAGTTGTTGAGCCTATTGGAGCGAGTTACAGCATCGTTGTCCTCTCCTGCAATGGCATTGCTTGTCTCCTTCGCAGAGGCGGTAGCCAAGCATCTGGTCCGTCTGCTGAGCCACGCAAGTAAGATGGCAGAGCCCCTGGGCCTACCCGCGCTGTCACGCGTGGAGAAGCAGCTTGCCGAGCTTTTGACTCGCGCAACCTCCCCAGCCTGGGCCTCGGCTCCTTCTTGGACATCCTCCATCGCAACGCACAGGTGCGTACGTGGCGTGCGTGAGCCCACCCGCCTCCAGCTGGTAAGAGGCAGTACAGCAAGTAGGTGTACGACACTGCCCGTGCAAAGTTTGAGTGTACTTATCGCCTCCGAGTGGCGCTCAATGTTAAGTTTGTTTCCAAAATTGTGCGCGGTAATATTAGTTTATTATTACCAACTTAAAACTCATTTGTCGATAACTCAAATACGTTTAAGCGTTATTTAATCACTGCCAATGCAGAGCACAACAAAGTGTCACGTAAGATGCATGGGTTTTCTCTTGTCACTCTTAAAAAATATCTGTGAATTTGGCAAACATCCCAAAGGTAGATATTGAAAATCACCGTTAAAATTGAGTGTACAGCGGTGACATTCAGATAAAATATATGATAACACTATATATGCAAAGTGGACGGGTGGCTCAGAGATCAAAGCGGTGCGTTGGCAATAATGAGATTCTGGGCTTGAATCTGGATTTTGACTGCTTGGGTTGAAACCGAGGTCTCAAGTCTTATCAAGTCGATCGTCCGAGCCCCGTCACCAGCGACTGCACAAAATTACAGTCTCATTAAACTTGGGTTTTGCACTTCATTTTCCTAATTCCATCTCTGAGAATAACAATTTCAGCTTGACTCTCGTGCGCCGCACAATCTCATAACACAGCTAATGTGAAAGTGTTGGCTCCTATTGTGTACAAGATAAAAGGCCACCCACCGCATTTTATGACACAAGGCCTGCACGGCTATGCGAGATTTACGAATGGATGATTTATTTGTCTCTTGACATTACGCCGATAGCGCATTTGGAAAACTAAAATTGAGAACGAATTTTGTGTTAATTTGCAAACTTAAATCTGTATTATTTAATCAGTTTTCGTGCACTGCATTGTGAGATGCAGCTCCATGCGTATCGTTTAGCTTTAAGCCGGTGTTTGCCTTGCGGAGAGAGGAGCCGGAGAGCGGCAGCCCTCTCCCCGCGAGCGAGGAGTCGAGTAGCGGCTGCTCTCACTCGAGCGAGGAGTCCGGAGCCCGCAGCCCTCTCGAGATCAGCCCTCCCCCGGGTGGGGAGCCGGGGGCCCGCATCCCCCACAACTGACAACCTGTGTACCAACTGGCTGAGCGAGAGTTTGTGTGTATTTGAGCGTAATCGTGCCAGTGTTTAGCTGTACCAGGGAGTTTGATGCAGCAGAGTGTTTCGGTGTAGCAGGGTGTCTGGATTGTGCCGGCACACTATCCTTCTATCCGTAATGTCGTAGGGTGAGGTCCATTAAAAGTTTACTCGGACCCCAACCTGTCAAAGCGCCTAATCATGGAACGTGGTTCTCAACATCGTCCCTCACCCATGCTACGTACCTTTGAGACGTCCTGCTTTTACAAATGTTGATGAACTGGAGGGCAAAGGTCTGGAGGACCCCACATGGAGTCTGGTTTCTCACACCCGAGCCTCCTGTGACATTTCTGGAGGCTTCTCTGGGATCTTTGTCCCATTTATTGAGTGCGTATTTGGCTTACTTCTAGCTTCATCCCAAGACGTCATCCAGTTGGGAAATACCCGAAGGTTGTGGGAGTCGCCCCGTGCTTCAGTTTATTTCCAACCCTCGCAATGGCCGGATGCTCACCAGCCGGAAGTCTTTTGCTGCTTACACCACGACCGAGGTGTTGAGAGCAGCCATCTCGTGGCTGGTCGGCAATGGAGATGGTATTGTCGATTTGGGGAGCGTGAGTCTGTGGCGTTGGTGGTGCTGCTGTCACGGAGGCGACACGAGTTTAGGAAATTCAGTTTTGTGGGTTTCCTGTAGGGAGCACTGAAAGATCCTGCCTTCCTCTTTCTCCACCCTTTGTCTGTTGTCTCCATGTCCCCGTTCAACTCTTTCTACGCCGCTTTCCTTGAATGTGCAGCCGCCTTTACGGCCTCCCCTCTCCCCTTCTCTCCACCTCCAACCCATCTCCGTCGTAATCTCCTCCCCTTTGTTCAGGCTCTTCCCTTTCTTCCTCAGTCTATGGATGGGGTTATTGTTTATCCGGCTCTTATACAAAAAATGGAGCTTATTTTAGCCTTTGAATAGGATTTTGTTTTCTTTCGGTAGCGTGTTGCGCACCTAGGGAAGATCGAGCCACGCCACCGGTTCCCATTATCAAAATCTTTGTCAACTTGTCTCCCTCGGTAGGAATGCCTTTCCTTCTCCAGGAGGCAATTGTTTCTCTCTCTCACCTCCGTTATTTCTTCCGATGCGCTTTCTTAATCTCGCTTGCTGTGTGTCTCGACTCTATCATTCAACAAGGGCAAATTTAAAAATTTGCTTTTTTTTCCTCCACTGCTTTACCACTATACCTCCTGAGTGGGTACTTGGAGTTTCATCTAATGTACTATTTGATGGGTCGCTTTCACACAGCACAAAGGCGGTAGCTATCCGAACGGTACATTTTTCTTTCAATTTCGATAGATTCTCGAATTATTCTTGGCCAGCAGTAGCTAGTTTTGCACAGAACTTCAACATTAAAATCAACTGAGTGTCCTTGTTGGCACGTGTGCTCTGCTACTGCTGAACACGGGTGCCAACAAATAATACATTATTTAAATGCATGCCTATAAAGGGCACCATACTTCAATAGGGATTACCATTGGTACGGCTATTTTAATACACAATAGACAGGAAGGACAAGATCAAAATGCTCTCATTATGCACATGCATAATGTACGTTGACTCGGTAATCTCCCCCCCCCCCCCACTTTGCGCGAGAGTGTCACAAATCTGGCTGTCGCCTGATGAAGCTAGTTGTAATTACTGGCAAAACGTCGTACTCCGATTATAAATGTTGTGGCTTGGCTCTCCAAAGTACCAGTGACGAATTGGCTTGTTCTGTTTCCGTGACAACCCTTACTAGTTGGCTGTATCGAGTGGTGGCGGGTTTTAATGACACGTTTATATATGTACGCGATCTAACCCAAAAAACACCTCTATGGATGATATTGGGCCCGAAAGCCTACGTGTTAAACCAAAATAAAAAATATTTACAAAATAACAATAATTTCTAGTTTTCCTCATTCACATCGTGATTCGTATGAAAAGACATGAGATGATTGAGACATGTTAAATCATAAACTATTTATTAATATATACAGATAGTGTTCGACTGCAATGTCCTTGTCCACGTGCAAACAGCGTTAGGATAGCAGCCTCCTTTAGAAGTCTGAGTAGATTTATATGCTGTAGAAGACAGTTGACGAATCCTCGCTGCTTGATTCCTCCTCGGATCCCTTCAGCAGTGAGTCGTCACCAGTCTTCTCTGCCTGCTCATTCTCCATGTGGCACCGCTGGGGTGGGTGCAATACGCCAGGAGACTCCTTATGCAGTGAGCAGCGAAGCAGGCCCATCTCTGCCTGCTCATCCTCAACGTGGAATTGAGGCGATGGCGGTGAGCTGGGGGCATCGGTGAGGAGGGTGTTTCGGAGACGGCCCAGCTCTGCCTGCTGCAGAATCGTCTGTACGACGAAGCGCTCGCGGCGCATGCAGGCGCGCACATGGGATGGCGTGTCCGGGATGATGTATGCAATGCAGGCCTTCGTGAGTAACACCACGTGCTGCACACGTCCACACACAGGTAAAGGATTTTCAGTTTCAGGATTTGCATGTAAAGGGTGCTTACTAAATATAATATGGCAGCATCTCAAAGTGCTTTACATCTCAGGTCAACTATTCCGGGGACCTGCAGCCTAGGGATATTATATTGTTACGTCGTTTTTCCCAAATTAAATTAAGTCATTTGAGTAATTTTTGAACATTTGGCAAATTATACCGAGGCACTTTTTTTGAATTACTTAATGGATTTTTTACGTTCACTATGCAGCAGGCAACATTTATGATGTGCAGTTAATGCACCCACCGTATTCACCTGGGCAGCCGCAAATTACCGCAACAATCAGCAAACACTTACACTCGGCCATGTCACCACTACAAAGATTCCCTGTGTAGCCTTTCACAGACTGAGACAAGTGCATCTATGAAGGTTCGCACAGTGCCTGTGGGGGTGGTGTGCACCTTTATCTCGCCAGTGATGATTTTCACACACTTCATCAAGTACTCATTTTAAGACAGAATCAACTTAAGGGAAGCTCAACACTGGTTCTAATATTTTCCACTGTTGTTGGCTGTGGCCAGAAATAGTACTCCGGTCACACAGGATTGGTAGCGCAGTTCACAAACAACAACGCAGCCGCTCCCCTTCCCACAAGCACACATGCTTACGTGTGACAAATTGCATCAACAACATGAATCGTCTGCTGCATGATGAAAGTATTGTATTACCACTATTATTTGTGATCTCAGAAATACTGTGCAATTGTGAGGTGTAATAGCATTACTGGCATTATCTGTAATGACCCATTGACAATGATCACGGTTTGCTCTGCTGACCTTAACAACTGCTCACAGATGAGTCTGTACGATGGTGCAGTAGTGTAAGGCTTTGCACACTAGACTTGCAATCCAGAGGTCACGGGTGTGAATTGATCTTTGGTCGTGGGAGTGTAAACAATGGTGAAAGTTTTTTTTTTACATTCCACTGCCTCTATCCACCTAGCAGTGTAAATGGAATACATCCAGTCAATTGGTCGGCTGAGTTTGGTTCTGTCCAGTGTGGGAACTCCCACATCTTCCCAAGACGTCTGACCAGTGTGGAAGAGCAGTAAAAATACATCTTAAGGGTCTCTCTTGAGCTCCCTATAGCAGGAGCGCTTTTGCCATCAGTGACATGAGCAAGTAATTGGAGGGCTGTACCTTTATCTTTCAATGGGTTTATGAATGTGTGTGTGTGTGTGTGCATGTTGATGTGTACCTGCATGGCAATGACGAAGGCCAGCTTTGCCGTCAGTACTTGCCAGTACTGCTTGGTGACGGAGTAGGCTTGGGGATGATCCGGCGGGTAGCGATAACCTGGATACCTACACACGTACAACCACAAGCATGCATGGACTATATTGAGCAAAGTGCCTCGAAAGTAGAGTTGGCGCTAAATTGAACAAGTATGGTTGTGCACAAACGGTAAATGCGTTCACAGCCCTTAAAAAAATCCGCTTCTGAAAGAGGGCCTTCCCACAACGTGCAGCTTGTGGGGGCTCTTTTGACAATGGTTCACGCTGGTCCATGCCAGGTTGGTGAAGGCAGGGAGTACAGATAATGGGAGAGCAATATAGCACAACTGTTAATTTTGCTGAAGTACCCACTGCTGACAACCTAGCTCCACAGTCGCCTACTGCACCTGCATTGTGCATGGTGATCATCAATCTAAGCACGAACAAGGCTCAAGCCGGCTTGACTTCCGGAATCTAAGATCAGCTGTATTCGTGGTGATTTGATCATAGTCAAGTAAGGTTATATTAAATATCGATCAATATGGTTATATTGATTATAGTTGTGTATGCCAGCAATTCAAAAACGTTAGAGAAAAGGGTTGGTAGATCGCATCAATTTCTTAACTATCTGTGCTGAGGTGACCAGAAGATGGCTGTAGACCAAGTGGTTTCATGTCTGTGTGAACCTTTAAGCTTCATTTCATTATCATGGGTTCTCCAGGACCTCTTATTGCATCCCACATGCATAAGACCACCTTAAACTGGAATCCCAATGCACGGTCTTCCTGCAAATGGATCTTGAGACTCAATTAAGCAGTCGTGGATCGATAGATAAATAAATAACATTACTCTTTAGCAAGGTAACAATGAGCTAGAATTTATATCAATCTATTATTATATTTCTCTAAGTGGGACTTTGGTTGTGAAGCCATCCCACCCGTACCCACTGCTCCCCCCCTCCAATTCCCCCCCCACCCCCTTTACTGTCCCCACCCACCATGCACACTCTTCCCCCAACCCTACCACAACCCCTTACTACCCAACTAAGCCAAACCCTGTGTCCACGGTAAGGGGCAGGGCATAAACAGAGGTGGGGCCTAGGGGAAGTGTGGGTCTTAAAAGGAAAGTCACGGAGTGAAAAGAGGAAGAAAACGAGCCTAATCAGGAAGGGGCGGAGCCAGGAGGACGCCACACCCAGAAGGATGTCGCATCTACCTGGACAACACACCCAGACATCAGTGCATCACATTCGCAGGGACGGCACCCCCGATAGCTGGGCATGACACTGAATGGCACAAACCTGCAGGTTGTGTGGATTGCCGGATCAAACCAGGCTGGCAGGATGTTGGGATAATTTTGCTCCTTGAAGTCGCTGATCTTGAAAATTGAAAAGCTGTCCTCCGTGTACCCATGCATTGTAGGCGAACCTGTGCCATACTCTGCTGAGTATCCATAATAATACACCAGGCGTGGGATGATGTCCGTTGTGAACGCCAAGATGCATGACTGTGGAATTAGCATACGGAGGCACAGCGATAGCGGTCACTTAGCATGCAATGATTTGACCAAGGCTTCTGAACATCTTACCTTGGCAATTACATTAATTTTCACAAATACAATTTGGGGGGTTGCTGCCAGAGTGAAATGGTTACCATATAAGGACTTGCAATCTGGCAGTTGTCAGTTCAGTCTCCTGACACAACAGTTGAAGCAATGGATCATTTTCTTAAATCTCCCCCACCTCTGTCCAATTAGCAAAATAAATGGGTTCATCACTGTTTTAGCGCAGGTAATTCCACAACTTACAACATGTCTGGTCATCATGGAAGAGTAGGCCAAATACCGTGTAGAGGGGTTCTCTAGAGCTACCTTTAGTTGAGGCCCTTCTGCCAGCAGTGACATGAGCAAGCAATTGCAAGGCTTTACCTTTTGCGATTTTGGGAGAGAGTGGATAGGAGCGGTGGTGCAGTGATTCGTGCACTGCACTTTGAATTCAGCACACATGCAATTGACTTCCAGCTACGACTAACATCAGTGACGAGTGATACCCGAACCGCTCCTGGTCCCCCACTACACCTCTTCTCAAACCTGCCATGACCAGAATGGTGAAGTATGGTAAAAAGAACCCACACGGCTAACATGACATGTTATGTCACTCATAAGATGGGATACTGAGCGAGAAAGCGAGCGGACAATCTGGCGACTTACATTGGTGATTACAGAGAGGGTGGCAATGATACTCAGAATGTCGGCCCAGGCTCCAATTCCTCTTGCTCGCGAAACCACAGGCCTCCTCATCTTTGTTACGAGCTTCCACGCGTCGACCCGCACTTCGATGATGTTGTTCAGCAGTGCGAGCAATGGCGCAAGTGGAAATGATGCCACGAAGAGAGTGACAAACCCGAATTGGATAACTGGGGTATATTTTGAGAATGGGTAGGGGGGCAAGGATAGGATAATGAGTGAAACAGGATATAGACACACACTCTTAATGCTGTTATGTTGTGATTACTTTAAGCAAACAAAACATGTTTTCAATGCATGGAATGTGTTTTAGTCAAAGGAGACCCCAAAATATGATCACATTTTCGTATCATTTGTTCACAAAATTATCGTGTCCATTACATTGGCCACTGAGATGCGACCAGCCACTACCATCTTTAATGCTCAGCTCTGGTTCACCTGGGTTTCTTTTGCACCATTTTCCACCACTAGGTGGCTATAATAACTAGATCACATCCTGTATTGAGGACTCCATTAACCGTACCACACATTTTTAGGCATATGCACTGTGGCTGAAATGCCAACAAATCACAGCAGTTAACCACAGTGGACATTATGCACAAGAGTTTTAAATAAATAGTAAGGGGGAGAAACGTCAACCCAAGCTGACCAATGTAGCTGCATTGGTTAGCAGACAAGAGGAGCAAATATGTGCTCCTATTGTTTCTAAAACTTAACTCCGTACATATGCACATACACGCATGCTCAAAGACAATTGTGTCACAGTATATCCATAGATTGGTGCCTATGGCCAAATCACCCAGTATGCGTCAGATTTAATCAGATCCCAGAAGTTAAGGAGAGCTGAGCCTGAAAATTGGTTGGATGGGTGACCATGCAATAGTTATTGTGGGGTTGTGAGCAGCATAGGACAGTGCAGCAAATTACATTGTTGTATTGTACATCTAAGCTCTTACATCTGTGCTCCCTGCCTTCAACAACCCGAAGTGTGGGTAATTTCCCTCCCACAACAATGTCCGACAGATACACAGGGGCCGTACACACGTGTCTATATAGTCAAATGATACCCAATTGTGTGTTTTTTTTATAATAAAGTAAAACGCGTTGACTCCGTAGTGTGATCCTCTGAGCTCATTGTACCCATCTCGAGGTATTCATCAAAGAGTCCAAGTGGGCTCTGGGGCTGTAGGTCCATGTCTTGCTCCCAGCGCGTGTAGACAGCCTCAGGCCTTAGCTTGGCCCGACGCTGGGCCCACCAATTGCTGAACCATCTGGGGAATTGAGGGGGGAGGTACGCATGTGCAGACACAGAGACACCCTTACACACGTGCATATCCATTTGTTCATCAACTCTAGGTTTGCTATTTCATAGCTTTCCACTGCGTTTTCAGGTTGTATCATGTGAATATCCCAAGCACGTGGAGCGAAACGTCAAGACATGCCAAACAATATGCGGTATGACACAAAACATGTCAGAGAGCTGTACAAAACAACTGCTAAAACCTAAGTAGTAGCTGTTTTTCATTTAGCCCGTTGTCAATCCACTACACTCTTTCAGTCATGGGAGTTGCTTGTCTAATATTATGAAACTATGTACAAAGCGTCTGATCGGAATATCGCATGATACTAACGAGGTGAACTTTGTCCACTTGACTGGTGTTCACTGCTTAACCAGTGCACACTGCTAACAAGCTGTCGACCCGACTTTTCGCTGAATGCGTTTTCACACAACACATTTTCATTGTAACATGGTTTATATATTTGGGAAAACTTTTCACACAACGTGGAACGTGTCCATTATAATGTGGAATGCACACTGTTAAAACGCCGAACGCGGCCATTATGATGCGTTCCTGAGCAGTCGACGATGAACGACTGTCTTGAGTTGCGCGGCTGAGCAGTTTGATAAAGTATACGAATGATACAGTCACACGGCAGCCTAGCCTGAGTTATTTATCCCACCATGGGATGACTGCAGGTTGAATTTACTGTGAAAATGTGATTAACTCAGTAATTCCTTGCTTTGCGCGTTTTTACTTCACGCGGAAATTTTCAGGAACGCATCTACCGCGTTACACGAGGAAACGCCGTAATCAGACTTCACAGCTTTCATGTGTTCATGCGATACTTACGGGATGATGACCTCCTGAAAATTGCCAACCATCTGCTTCACTACCATGATGACAGTGAGTTGAGAAGTCAGTTCAAAGAGACAGCCGTTTGGGGGACACTGGAGGGGGGATGGGGTGGAGAATAGATTCAGGTTAAACACTGAAGATATGAAATATTGGGTAATACATATATGGATACCACACATCATTTCTAATGATCCTCTCACATTCTTCTCTTCAGTCAATTGCACACTGCAAAAGTGACGGCTCCATATGTTAGAGGGGACAGTGATTAAGAATATCAATATTCTCCAGATTATAAGAAACACTTTCCCCCTCCCCCTCATGTATTTTAAATAAAGAAAATGGTGGCGCATCTGATAATGTTTTGTTTGTTGTCCTTCCCCCACACATCCGATGCAGGCTGTGTACGGTGCAAAATAAGTTCAACACACAACATGCATACTGCAGTTGGTGTTTAGTATCAGGTGAGTTTAATTCCAGAGCATCGTCTAGTAAATATAATAATCGTAAAACATTAAATTAAGTTGGTAGAAAACACAGAGGCACTTAAATAATAAGCTGTATTCTTTATCCTTTATGTGTATTGTTTTTGAGAGGATATCAATCAATGAATCGCCCTCGTGACGATTTTCTACAAATCTGCAGCAGGAGAAGTAGGCACCTTAATATAACACCAAATATACTCATTATAATCATCTCATGTGTCAACAAGTCTGCCTTCAAACAGAAACATGAGCAACAGGTGCACATTTTGGGCAATGGACTTTCTTCCGAGCATAGAGTGACTGCAAATACTCAGGGTGACTCTGAATGGCAATTATGTAAATGTTAAACTACGTGTCATTAACACTGTCTTAATGACATTGATTTAACGTGTGCACAACGCAATGCTGCTTAATTCCTTACTCCAGAATTCGTTCTTGATATCATATTACGGGGCCGTTCTCTAACACAACATGCTCCACTGCACCACAGTGAGTCATAGGTAGTGGCTAAACATATCCTTGAGGGGGGCTGAAATACTGTACATTTTTAAGGATGATCAAATATATAATTTTAAATAAATGGCGTTTGATAAATACGGTATATAATTGAAAATGTCCAATGAGAGACCACAAGGGTACTACTTGCAAAATATGTGATAAACTAACACCCTCAAGTTAACTGGGTTACCAATTGCATCAGTCTAACACGTGTTCTGCTCGTGGTGACCTCATGCTCTCTCAAGTCTGGTTTCGAAAACTGTTTTACTCCGGAGACTGTGTTAATGCTAGAGCTGGTGACCAGGTGTGAAGACAATGAGGTCTTTTAGAGTTCCAAAAGAAAGAGTCCTTATTTCGACATTTCACAAACAGCACGGTGTGAAGACAATTGTTGGGAAAAATATCAACTACAAAAGTAAAACATAAAAATGTTGTACAAACAGCATAGAAAACAGAGGGGCCAACCCCTCAGATCTACACACCTCCTCGATTCTCCATTTTCCAAAGTAAGTGTAGCTTCCGGGGAAGCCGATGAATTTCCCCTTGAAAAATGCAATGTAGAAAGACGCCGAGTAGAAGTTGACGAACTGAAATAAGAATTTCTTGAACGTCAGCCGATACTCATATTCTCCTTGCGTCTTGGGCATCTCTGTGGGTGTGATACAAAGGCACACATGGACACAAACATCAAACAGGGCAATCAGTTTTGATGTTACTTTCATAGTTTCTGGCACACAGGCTACGAGAAGCCACTGATAATGATGCCGCATTGAGGAATAGCAACATTTCACAATGTAACGTGCTTTGATATCCATTAAAATTAATTTGAAGATCAAAAGTTAATTTCAAAGATGTTGCTGGGGAATGAGTGACAGTGCACAAGTTGTTTACCAGGTGTTGTTCACCACATTCGCCCTGTGGAGTGTCCTTCAGTCTCCATTTGCAATTAAGCCATTTACACTGTCCGTATGATGTCTGAAAGCCAGTGCACTTGATTCTCAAATATCTATAAGGTGTATCTTAGTAATTATCATGGGTCACCTTTCAGAGGGGGTGCAGGCTTCAGCAGGATAAATTACTAATAAAGGGCTCAGTAGCTGGCAACATGAGCAACACAAGCAGATAGCTGACAGCTGACTAGAAGGTAGCAATGCAGCAGTGAGGGTCAGCCCACAATTACATTCAGTGATTCAATGGATCGAGAGGTGAAATCAGAGTGCTAAGTTGGCACCATTGAGATCCTGGGTTTAAATCCAGGCAGCGGCCTCTGGTAACATGTGTTCTCAAGTGCAGTGAATTGATGACTTCAGGACGGTTACTAATGATGGCATATACATTTGTAACATACACCATTTGGTTCATCACTTAATTTGGTGAAATTCTAGTTGTGAGAATGAGCAATTTGACTGTTACGAGATTAACATTATATTCCGTAGTAGTGTGGATTGAAAAGTGCTTCCCCCTAATGTGTGAACCAGAGTTCACTTGAATGAAGGGTCTCAGAGGTAGCTCAGTGATATTCACTTCTAGGGCCATTTCATGACATTAAGGGTTGCACTGGTCTACAAGAGATCCCATTGGATACTTCATCTCAAGACACGATTCTGATAGCCCAATCGGAATGAAACTGGAGGAAAAATTTAAGAGAGTTCTGACAAAAACAGGCAGTAGTTGAACAAGTGACTGGATGATGCACTGATGCTGCTATTCATGGCCCCATGGTGCAAGGTTAAAATCATGATGACATTTTTACAGCGACATTATTTACCATGCACAACATTTATCCAAGCTTCAAATTTACATGTGTTCTCTTGTGGCGTATAATAAAATAAACATATGCAAACCGTGATGGTGATGACACCTACCCAGATCAGTGAGGACGAGGGCCAGCTTGTCGTAACCTTTGTTGAGTAGTAATATGATTACGATGTTGAGGATGGAGGCCGTGATGGTGGTAACCATATCAGGTGTGAGTAGGGCACCGATCACCTTGATCTTGGTCACATGATTGGGGATACTCGAGGAGAGTATGCCAAAGATGGACAGGCGGTAAACAACCACACCCAAAATTGCAGCAAGAATCAGGAGGATCTGCCAGTAACACAATAAACACACAGGTGGGTGAGATTGACAGTCTTGTAGCTCTTTTCCACTATATAACCAAGCCGTGAGTTAGCTGTGCCGAGCTAGCCTGGTGTGGCTCAGGAGGTGCCAGTTCGTTTGTCTACAGCAGAACCAAATGACTGGCAAAACGTCGTACTCAGATTGTAGATATTGTGAATTTGCTATACTAGTAACGAATTGGCATGTTCTGTTTACGTGAACAACTTTACTAATTGGCTTTGTCGGGTGGTGGTGGGTTTAATGACACATATTTACGCGATCTAATCCAAAAAAAATATTATGGATGATATTGGTCGCGAAAAGCCTACATGTTAAACAAAACCTGAGCTGTTTCGCTAACATCACACACAATGAACGTGTAATGGTAACGTCACGTGGTCAATTGTAGAAAATGATGCAAGGTTATGAAAGGAATTACTATCCCTGGCCCTGCTTGACCTCGAGCCACGTTCAGATGTGAAGTTGAGACCAAAAGCCACAGGGCCAAGGTGAGGCCAAGGCGGCAGCTTTTTAGGCCACAATCAGTGTCAAGGTCACTCAAGGTTGGGTGTGCTAGTATGAGGCCAGTGTCAAGGTCGGTACCTCTAGTAAAACTCCTCGGACTGAGGCCACACACTCAAGGCCAAGGAGCTGAGGAAATCTTTTCCATCTGGCCTTAAGGCCGAGGATTAGTCTCGAGAAACCCAAATCGAGGTTGACAGGAGCAGGTGGATAAAATGATACGGCTCATGATGTATTCATTGCCTTGGGCCACCTGTAGATATTTCAGGTGATTGGATTGCCAAAGGGCTGTAAGTTATCTAATTATGCATGTATCTATACCCCTACTTGTAATCACTCAATGGATCACACAGGAGGAACAACATAGTTTGAGAGCGATTCTGACTGGTGGAGCAGAGTGTGGAGGTTAGGATTGGGTCAAGTAAAAATATATATATGTGTATAACCCGTATATGAATCCACTGCTGGATGATGGCCTTCCCAACCCTGCGCAGATTGTCAGGGTTATTTTCCCATACTTCACCATGCACACCAGTACAGGTTGGTAAAGGATGGAAGCAAAAGAATGCAGTTCTCTGTTGGCCACAAGGTAGCTCTGCAGCAGCCTACAGTCCATTTTGTGCATGATGGTTACCCATTCGTGCAGTACCCAGGCTCAAAACCTGCTTCGCCTCCAAGATGAGGCACATAGCAGGTGACTTGGCCATAGCTCACTGGATCAGGAGAAGGGGTTCAATGTTGCTGTTGAGTTGGCGGACTCACCCAGAACAACACCATGATCCCGGAGAGGCAGTATCGGAACCTCAGTATCCTCTTAGGCATATGAGGCTCCTCCTTCTGCACTCACAATGCACGGACACAGACGGAAAAGCATTTGTATATAGATTAGTCTGTCGGAGTGACCAATGTTAGTGTGAGCCGTTAAGGTTAACTGATGAACTAATATTTGTTTTCCCCACTACTAGTTAAGCATGCGATGATATAAAGGAATGGATTTGATGGTCCTGATGTCTGAGAGTTGAGCTGGCAGAGCTGAGATTTCTTGGTTTTAATCCAGGCAGCTGCCTCCAATAAAACCAAGTAGTAAGCCGATCAGCCTGGTCACCAATATTATATTTGTTTCTTTTCTTAATTTGGACAAATTTCACCTTTCAGAATTAAAAAAGATGAGTTTGACCATCATGAACATTTCTTTGTAGCAGGGCTGATGCGAAAGGGCCACCCTCTAGTGTGTGTTCACTTGAAGGGATCTTAGAAGTAATTATGTAACATCTGCTTGAGCAAACCTTTCCATAACATAGAGTTCCAAATGGACATTGTTTCATAACGATTCCGATAGTACAATCGGGATAATATTTGGAGGAAAACACAATTGACCAAAGGCCAACAAATATGTTAGAAGAAAAACTAGGAAAACAGTGAACAGTTACACATGCAACATTACAAAACAGAGGTGTGTGTGTGCCATGAGGTAGTCGCCGTGGTGACAGCAGAAAGCATTACCATGGTGATGATGTTACATTTCGTGGTCGTGCAGCGAGCCAGGTACTCGGGCCGGATGGGGTCTCCTTCCTCCGCCGCTGCCGTCAGGTCCCAGCGGTATGCGAGCGATGCCTGGCGACGCTTCCAAAATTCCAGGAACACCGTGGCTGTTGCGACACACCACACGGGGAGGATTTACTTAGAAAAGTAATTTCACTATCGATTGCTCAAGGGTTCAAAGGTTACCTAATGTAGTCTGTTAAATGTAATGTTCAAAGTAACTTCATTAGTACTTTTTTTTCTTTCATAAATACCTTTATTGGCTTTTTTTGGTACATTGCCACAATTTTATCCCACTTGCACTGAGTGGCATGGCATGAGATTGAGTTTTCCTTTGGATCTATAACAGAGCAGTGCTGCTCTTCGTGTTACAAAACGTTACACAAAAGTGAATGTCACAGAGCTACCTCTGTGATCTCTGGTCCACACAGTAGGGGTAGCTCTTTCCCAAATGCTTTGCCACGGAGAGGAGCGTTTGTTACGTGATAGTCAAGCTAACATTTTTATTCTCAGAGCTGGAATGTAGCCTAATTAAGTACAGAACCAACTTTAACATTATGGATTTTTTGTATTTGTTGTGCAGATATCGGTGACTGAGTTGAGACCATCATCTTGCTATAATTGAGAAACTGGTTTAATCGCAGGTGGCCACTTTCATTTCAACACAGAATCTCAGCGGCGGCAACGCAGCACTCTGAACTCTGAGCCACCTGGCCACTTTGCATTTTTCATGGAATCGCCTTGGGGTACCGCATTCGTTGCTTGTTGCAGAGGTTCGTGGTTCAAATTATGTGGCTGCCCTGATTAATATTGCCCGTGTATTAATTACACAAAAATACACACCATCTGCTTCACAGTGGACATTAAAGATTATCGGTTATCATTCGTAAGAGTAGGACAATGTGTGCAAGTCATGGTCCAAATTTGCCCTCATTGAGCAGTGGGTTCATAATAGGACTGTCAGGATCACTGCATACGAACATTGCAAGACATGATGGTACTGTATATGGTTGTACGTATGTATGTTGAACTTCTTTAACACTGTATGTGGCCAAATGTGCTCATCATCATTGCAAACATGTTGATACTTGTCACTGTGTCTGGACAATGTGTGCCAATGCTTAGCATCACTTACCCCAAAGTCCCATGAAAACTGCGAAGAATATGGTGACCGGATTTTCATACATGTGTGAAGTCTGCAACGGCACAATCAGAGGTGTTAGTCACAATTAAACCTTAAATCTTAGCATCCACGTCTTTTCAATATCAACAGCAGGAAAGTAATGATGCATCGATTGATTTTTAAGTTAAAATAGATTAATCACTCATGAAACATCCATTAAATTGTGGAGATGACAATGCTCTACAATGTCTGATATTATAGCGCTATTCATGTATCAAACAAATCTGTATAAATGTGACAGAAAGAGCAAAATAAGCAATGGGCAGTTCCATGATTGTGGACATACATTTCTGACACTTTAAAGTGAATAATCATTATTTCGTTATGACATGTCAACTAATTAGCACTGAAATTCAGATTTCAAAATACTTTGTCCACTTGTATTGATCGTGGAGAAATACTCATGAAATACATCGTGTCGGATTTACTCAGACAAAGTAACTTTTGCACTCCCGCTGGGATGTGACGATGCATTCATTTTCATGTATTTGTCTAACCATCGACTTAGTCCATTAAAATGCCCTATTTGCTAAAACTATAACTAACTACCTTAAAAATGATCACACGTGTATTATTAGTATAAAAAAATTTAACACCCACACGAATGGCAGCATAGTGTTTAGCATGATGTGCTGCAATCTAGTGATCATGGTTAATGTTAATGATACAATCTCAGCAACGTGAGTTGGCTTTGTGATAATGATGCACAGCACCAAAAACCAATAAGTATCCTTATTTAGAGGGAACATCGATGGTGTATTTGTGTGATACCTTCGCAGTCTCGCAGGTATCATTTAGCCTCCAAAAGGTGCATTTTTGGTCACACTGGGGACACATGACCAGGGATCCTCCGATGGTGTTGTTGCATATTTCTCCACTGCACACATAGACACGCACGAACATAAACACACTAATGGGCATAGTACACTTGGATGAGAAATATAATTTGCCTAAAGGTCATGCCACCTTTGAATGTGTCATAACCTCCCTTTAAACAAAGTCAGACTAAATTATGGGTTCCAACATCAAGCATTTTCCAAAGTAAAATGTATTTGCTGATTTCGATTTAAAGCTTTCGTGACTGCAATGATTCATCTTCTTTGGTTCTTTCGGTAAAGTCACGTAGAATGAGAATAAAATAATAAATTGATAAAATAAAATAACACAATAATATTCTCACGACGTTTCGGCCACAACACAAGCGGCCTTCATCAGGTGAAGGGACGAGACTGTCTGGTAGGACAGCGCTGGAGTGAAAGAGCCACGTTCAGATCACGGCCTTTAAGCTGTGTGAGAGGAACAAAGTGCCTTGACAAAGGAATTAGCATATAATTTAGCATTGAAATGGCTGAATGATTAGCTTATGACTGGTCACAGAAATAGCTATGTTAAAAGTTAAAGCATACACATCCGCAGAGGCACCCCTTGATAAAGGAATTAGCATAGAATTTAGCATTGAAATAGCTAAGTTAAAGCATACACATCCGCAGAGGCACCCCTTGACAATGGAATTAGCATAGAATTTAGCATTGAAATAGCTGAGTGATTAGCTTGTAACTGCTCACAGAAATAGCTACGTTAAAGTCAGAGCATACACATTCACCGAGGCACTTAGTACAAATCAAACAGGAGAATTTAGCATTGAAATAACTAGGTGAATTTAGCATTGAAATAACTGAGTGATTAGCTAGTGACTGGTCACAGAAATGACTATGTTGAAGTCAAGGCCTACACATCTGAGCTATTCACAGTACTATATAGTGAACCAATAAAAAACTAAAATATAAATTACCTTAATGTTATCAATAAACTCTATATTCTCCAATCAGCTAAGCTACCAACAATAAGTCGTTATATATCACAATGCTATATGGCGAAAAAATGGGTGGATTTTTACCCTCAACTTTAGCACCACGGATAGCTACGGGCCCCGTTCAGACGGACGAGTTCGTCCATGGTCGGAACAGAGGAGGGGGAGAGAGACAGCTGCGAGGCGCTATTATACTCCATGTTGTAAAACCATACCATTAACCGTGGTGTGAGAGGTATTAAGAGTCAATGCTGGCGAAAGAGCTGCGGTCTGAAGGTCATCGTAAAAATACAATTAATTAAGAACAGAAATGGTTTAAAACATCTTTCCAGTGGTTACTAAGCCAGAATCCATCTTCTCGGTTGAAATTGTCTCTGTGCTTGTATATGTGAATGGCCTCATGAACGAATCTCTCATGGTAGCCGGTTGGTTTGCAAAGAACCTCCGTCTTGGAGAAGTCAAAGTCATGTGAGCCCACTGAATTATAACAGTGATCTGCCACGGCAGAGGAGTTCGTCCTACCGTGTTTCAAGTCTGCTTTATGTTCGCGGATGCGGTCCGAGATATGTCTTTTGGTTTCTCCAATGTAGCTACTACCACAGAGGCACTTTAGTTTGTAAACGCCCGGGTATTGTATGTCTGGAACAGCATCTTTTACAGATGGAACTAAATCACGGATTTTATGTACTGTGTTGAATCGGACCTGGATCTTGTGTTTATTCAGGATTTTGGAGATCTTTTTAGTGACCCCTGCAATGTAGGGTAAGGTGATGGTTTTGAGTGGCTCCACAAGAGGATCCTTCTTCATGACTGGAGTGATGGCTTTGCGGATTGTGTAGTCGGAGTAGCCATTAGCCCTGAGAGCCTGGTGTACGTGCTTGAGTTCACTGGTAATGTGTTCCTGGTCGTAAATGCATTGGGCTCTATGGTATAGAGTCTTGATGAGGGAGTTCTTCTGGAATGGATGGTGGTGGGAATCCGGTTTCAAGTAAGCATCTGTATGGGTAGCTTTCCTGTAGACAGAGTGGCTCATTGAACCATCATGTCTCCTTTTAATTAAGACATCCAAAAAGGGTAGTTTGCCATCTTTTTCGACCTCCATGGTAAATCTGATTGCTGGGTGTATGGAATTGATGTGGTCGCGGAATTGGTCTAGAGCAGGCTGGCCATGTGGCCAGATGACAAAGGTGTCATCAACGTACCTCTTCCATAAGGTCGGGCGTAGAGTGGCAGTCTGGATGGCGTCAGTTTCAAATTTTTCCATGAATACGTTGGCTACAACCGGAGATAGGGGGGAGCCCATTGGGGTGCCCTCAGTTTGTTTGTAGAAAGTTCCATTCCAGGTGAAGTATGTGTTGGTTAAGCAATGTCTCACCAGGGGGGGTACATCAGTATGCAGTCCTTGATGAACCAGGTCTTCAATGATAGCGATGGTGTCAGGTACCGGGACTTTGGTGAACAAGGACACCACATCAAAACTGACAAGCAGGTCGTTTGGGGACAGGGAAATGCCTTTGATTGTCGATACCAGGTGAGTAGAATTTAGTACCGCAGAGGTGGTTTTTCCAGTGAAAGGTCGCAGTATATCAGCAAGAAAACGTGCCAGTTTGTAGGTGGGGGAGTTGATAGTAGAGACGATGGGACGAAGGGGTGTATCTTCTTTGTGTATCTTTGGAAGGCCATATAATCTTGGTGGTCTGGCAGCAGAGGGTTTCAACGAGAACTGTTTGATCTCATCAATTAATGCTGTTGAATCAGAGATGATTTTGTTCGTTTTGGTGACCAGGCTGTTGGTGGGATCTCTTTTTATTTTTGTATAGCTGCCATCGTTGAGTAGTTCTCAACGATGGCAGCTACTATCAACTCCCCCACCTACAAACTGGCACGTTTTCTAATTGGTTCACTATATAGTACTGTGAATAGCTCAGATGTGTAGGCCTTGACTTCAACATAGTCATTTCTGTGATCAGTCACTAGCTAATCACTCAGTTATTTCAATGCTAAATTCGCCTAGTTATTTCAATGCTAAATTCTCCTGTTTGATTTGTACTAAGTGCCTCGGTGAATGTGTATGCTCTGACTTTAACGTAGCTATTTCTGTGAGCAGTTACAAGCTAATCACTCAGCTATTTCAATGCTAAATTCTATGCTAATTCCATTGTCAAGGGGTGCCTCTGCGGATGTGTATGCTTTAACTTAGCTATTTCAATGCTAAATTCTATGCTAATTCCTTTATCAAGGGGTGCCTCTGCGGATGTGTATGCTTTAACTTTTAACATAGCTATTTCTGTGACCAGTCACAAGCTAATCATTCAGCCATTTCAATGCTAAATTATATGCTAATTCCTTTGTCAAGGCGCTTTGTTCCTCTCACACAGCTTAAAGGCCGTGATCTGAACGTGGCTCTTTCACTCCAGCGCTGTCCTACCAGACAGTCTCGTCCCTTCACCTGATGAAGGCCGCTTGTGTTGGGGCCGAAACGTCGTGAGAATATTATTGTGTTATTTTATTTTATCAATTTATTATTTTATTCTCATTCTACATGACTTTACCGAAAGAACCAAAGAAGGTATTTGCTGATGTTTAATTATAATTTTCGTTGATATCAGTGGTGTAACATCTCTATGTATTGATTTCCAGGGGTGTTTACAGCCCTTTTATCAATCGACTTCTGGCTGAGGGCCTCCCCACACCTCGTGGGTCATGAGGGCTATTTAATTCTAGTCATCCCACACTGGTCAGTACGGGTTGAATATGGGAAGCGAAGAATCCAGACACAGAGTACAGCAATGTATTTCCTGCACTTGCTCCCCGCTGTCCGTCATGCAGCTCCAAAGAGTCTATGTGTGTAAGTCGTATTATAAGGATACGTTTCACATTTAAACATTTTGGATTTGAATATTTTTTGCTTTTGATTTTCGGATTATTTACAATTCGTAAGAATGTACAATATATTCATGTGAACAAGAGTGACGAAACCCGATGCCACGTGATACGTGTCGTCGTGAGTGACGTCACAATGGGCGATGTCATGTTTTCTGAGCAATCCAAAACAATGTTTAATTTTCCCTGGATTGTCCGAAATATTGTAGCTAGGCTTGATTTTTTGGATTTACTTTTAGAAACAGAGACATTTGGAACATATATACATATACAATATATTGAATGTACTATATTTGTACTGTATATGTATATAAACTGTATGAGATTGTATATATGTGCATATGTACTTTAATAGTGAAATGTTAAAGATGTGGCCCTGAAATTGCTTGCTCATGCCACTGCTGGTGGAAGGTCCTCCACTAAAGAATGCTCTAGATTGCCCCTCGAGATGATATTTGGCCTACTCGTCCATAATGGCCAGACGTCTTGGACACGGTGGGAGTACCCATATTTTACCCCATCACATCTGAACTGCCAATCATCTAACTGCGGTGTCTCCGTTTATACTGCTGAGCATATGTGGGATAACTGAAGAAACCTAGCCATTATTTCAGCTGCCATGCCAGGCGATCGCACTGGAAATCTATAAACTGCAATTCTAGAAATGTAACTATTACGCCATGGCAGCATCCCATGGGATTGTATATAAGTGTATATGTATGTCTATATGTACTTTACGTGTATATGTACTTGTGTATAGCCTTAGTAGGTGCTTGCTGATACTCATTGTTCAGTCTGTATTGCTATACAGGAGATCTGTGTGAGTTCTACATCTGACACATGAGTGTATGTGTGTGTGTGTTTGTATGCATTTGTCTGTATGCATGTGTCGGGCCAGTACCTAGTGATGTCACGGTCATTGCTGAATACTCCAAAGAAAAAGGAGATCAGGCCGACGATTGCAGCGAAGATCAGCATCTTTGTGTAGAAGCCGAGCCATGCAAAATAGAGCCCCACTTGCTCCCCGAAGTATGACCTGTGCCGACAACATCACTCGCACACACAGCGCAAACATCACCAACCGCACATGGCACCAGTGGTGTAGCTATCGAATATGTAAGCAAGGACCATGGGCTGGAGGGAAATGTGAAGAGCAGGGAAGGCATGGGCAAATGCTATTCTGGAACTCCATTTCCCCAGCCGTCTGTGCTATCAACTCCCAGCTAGCATTCAAGTCCAGCCTTAGGACCTTTCTGGACAGGGCACGTCCCTAAGAGGTACGATGGCCTGTGGTCGAGACTAAGAATGATGTGGCAGTCAAGAGAAGGAATGCGTCTGAGAGGATGTGCACCACAGAGATTTAAGTAATGAAATCAGCATGTGTGCAGGAGCCAAATGGATCGTTGCATCAGGAGACTGGGAGAGATGGCGAAGGCTTGGGGAAGTCTTCATCCAGCAGTGGATAGGGCATGAACTTACCGCACAAGGTCAAGAGGCTGCTCCTTGAAAGAGCGCCGGGCTCTCGCCCACTCCCGTCGCAGCGTGTTGCGGTCGCCCAGCGTGTTCGGGTTTTTGGTGGGATGAACAGACTCACTCTGACATGGGGAAAGCAATTGTTAGTCACAAACACTGCATGGACATTCACAAATTACCAGCTCCACCCCCCCAAAACTCTGCCGTGGCGCTGCTGTGGTGTAATGGTGTTGCACACTGCACTGGACTTGCAAAGTTAGAGGTCGCCCATTTGATTTCATGGGAACGACAGTTAAAACAATGACCACGTTTCTTAATCACGCTGCTTCTTCCCAGCAAGCAGTGTAAATGGGTGCACCCACAGTTAATCTATTGGTTGTTCACGTGTTGTGGGATGAAGTGTGGGTACTTCTAATTCTTCCAAAGACTTCTGTCCCACGTGAAATAGTCGGCCAAATACCCTTGAGAATGGCTCTCTAGAGTGCTCGTGGAGTCCTTTCCAATGCATGGATATTGAACTTCTTTTGCACCGTATGTAGCCAACCATGCAAATCAGAGGTGTGTTTAGTGAGCTGGGGAACCTGGACACCTATGCGGCGCATCTCTGTGGGACACTAATGTTAAGTATGTGGTAAGCTTTAGACTATGCTATAGCGTCCTATACAGGTGTGCAATTCAGGTGTCGTACCTGGGCCTCCCGTAGGGTGTCAGTGTGCCCTCCACCCCCTACCCCCCCAACAACTTACGTCATGCAGTGGATAGGCTGCAGTATAGCAGCCATTTTCAATCATTTGGTTGATATTTAATATGTTCGTGCTGTCTTGTGGCATGGGGTTTTGCAGCATGTAGTGGACCTGTGTGAGCACACATGACACACATGACAAACATAACATGCATGAAACATAGGGCTGGGTGGGTAAGCTATTATTGACTCACTCCACTCTGAAATGTTTCCCCCTCTCCAACCACCACCAGCCTACACAGTTATAATGGGCCCACAACTCTTATTGAGTCCCGACTCGGAAAGGTCCATAGAACACCCCAAAAACTGAAGCAGATATGTACCGATTTCAGCAAGTACAATATCCAGATTTCAAGGAGACATTTTATGCATGCTTTCCATGCACAAAGGCAATTTATTCAGAATACAATACTATCAAAACCCCAAATGCCCACAATATTGGCTCGACAGGATACCTGCTCACCAAGAACCATATCAACAGTAGTCTTTCATTCTTTTGTTGTGCAGGGGAGAGTGATTGAGGGGACGTGGTTATATAATGTGGGCAGGACTTACAAAGGGTGGGGCTGCTAGCTCACCATGTCTCCTGGTTAAGCATCCCAAAAATTTGGTAGCTTTCTCTACAGGGACACATATTACCACAACCCCTAAATCATAAATCCAGGCATTCTTAATAAACCATAATGATTTACACTTCTAACCACATGTCACTCAGAGATCGCAAGTTGCGATACAGAGCTGAAAACTTTAATTAAAATGATAAAAACACGACAAAACCCTTTTAAATTAACATGTTTTTGCAAAAAAACCACCCCATTCTGGCATTATTTATACAGCATTATTGATACAAACGTACGATTTGGCTGCGTACGGCCGGTGGGATGAGGACGTCATGATCCTTTATAGGATAGATGTCCTGCTGCGAACGCCGGTAGGGTGCCGTGAAATAGTCCGGTTGTTTGGGCACGGCTCCCGGCTTCAGGTGGTGAATATTTCCCAGGTAGTGAAGAGGCCCACTGTCTGAGCCTGACACCTGGGGGAGGTCGCTCTCCTTGAGTGGCACCTGTTTGATTTTAAATGTATTAAACCCTTTGCCTCGAGCACATGGAATCATCATCAGCCAAAATCAGTCCACGAATGGATGAAGGTCTCCCCAAGTTGTTGCAATCTATACAAGTCCTATAATACAACAAGTCCGATAATACAACAAGTCCTTTAATACAACAAGTCCTATAATACAACAAATCCTATAATACAACAAGTCCTATAATACAACGTTCTATACAAGTCCTATAATACAACAAGTCCTATAATACAACAAGTCCTCTAATACAAGTCCTATAATACAACAATTCCTATAATACAACAAGTCCTATAATACAACAAGTCCTATAATGCAAGTCCAACAATACAACAAGTCCTATAATAATACAAGTCCTATAATACAACAAGTCCTATAATACAACAAGTCCTATAATACAACAAGTCCTATAATAATACAAGTCCTATAATACAACAAGTCCTATAATACAACAAGTCCTATAATTCAACAAGTCCTATAATACAACAAGTCCTATAATACAACAAGTCCTATAATACAACAAGTTCTATAATACAACATTATATACAAATCCTATAATACAAGTCCTATAATACAACAAGTCCTATAATACAACAAGTCCTATAATGCAACAATTAATATGCCAAAAGCCTCCACTGCATATCCCACCCACTCTTCAAGTTGTCCCACCAATATCCCCAGTCATGAGCACACGCACATGAGCCAATCTTATCTCGCCATCTCTATGATATACATCATCTTGGGCACGTTCTCTCCTTCTGCTGCCACTCCAATGTCATTTTCGGCCAGCAGACATCATCCCTTCAAGCAACGTGCCCTTCCCGAGCCCATTCACTTTTCTAAAAAGAGTCAATATGTTGCTAATATGCATATTTTTCCAAATGTACGTTTTTCTAATCCGTTTGTATATTTACGTCTCTCGATATCTCGTAATGTCAGTGCTACGATTATTATCGTTGAACGTCATAAATTATAATCATCACAATCATCACCCTCACCATCATACTCTGTATCACATGCATGATCATCGCAATTATCATCACAACCATGATGAATCTTCACAAAAATTATTGTCATCACATTCATTATCACCATCATAATCACAATCATCACCACAATCATCATCACAATCATCGGCATCATCATGATCATCATTACAATGACCATCAGAATCTTGCCTGGATGTGTAGAATCTCGGCATAGGTGGTGAGTGGGTTCCATGGCGCATGTACTTTCACAAAGGTGGTGCGTCCGCTCACCGACTCCTAGTGGATGGCACGAAGTTCATCGTCAGACTCTAGATGAGTGCATTTAGTTGTATTTATTAGACTTTGTTTGACCAGGTGAGAGTTCAAGGGAACAGGATGGTCTCATTTGGAAGAGTGTCCACGGCCGCGTGGATTTTCGTGCTTGTGTCATGTGTTGTTAGCACCTCGTGCCGATCAACGTGTGGCACAACCCAAAAGCAAATTGCATAACGTACGTGCAGTTATCGAACACTTATTACTACAGTATAAATAGCTGGCATGCCACATTAAGGTGGAGACTGTTATACCCTCCAGTATAAATGGGTAAGCCACAATTAATCCATCTTAAGATTGTGCATGGTGGGGTAAAGTATGGGTATTCGCTATCTCTTTCAAGACGTCTGGCAAGCAGAGAAGAGTAGGCCATATACCCTCCAGCGGGGATCTTTAGCGCTCCTACTCAAGGAATGTATGCCAGCAGTGAAATTATGAAGCAATCACAGTCTAACACCTTTTTATTTGTATACAGTGTCTGTCATCTATAGCAGAGAGACACGCAGGAAACTTACCTCCTTGGGTTCAATCTCGAGATCTAGCCCCATCTTCATCAGGCTTGCCTGATATTCGGTCCTCTTCTTCTGTCAAACAAAATTGACCATCTGTGTTATACATTGTTCTCAGTTGTGTCACTGTGGGAGTCAAGTCAAGAGGTGAGGAAACTTCTTGAACTCTTACAGTGAGTAGAGCCTCACATGGGAATCAATCAGAGAACGGCTCTGCAAAGTAGCATCACTGAACTGCTTCAGTCGGTGTCACTTCAGCAGACCTTAATAAAATAAAAATTTGCACAGCTCTTTGTCAATCAACTCTTTGAGTTTAACTTATTTGTTACAGGGATGGTCTCACTTAGCTAGTTGCTTTGCTATTTTACAAGGGAGATAGATCCATTGTGCGTGGGTACAATAGCAACAAAATAAACAAAAACATCAATATTGCAGAGAATGCATACTGGGTACTTCAGCACTGTTATAATAGTTTTCCATTTGGCAGTTAGAATGTGGATATTACATATATCCTGTAAGTTATGTCTGGGTGTCGGTGTGTGCAATATGAAAGTGGTGTATTTATTGAGGAGTTGTGGATGGAGTGTGATACGTAACGATAATTGATTGTTGTTCGCCAAAGCAGTGAGGCGTATGGTTCAGGGTATGGATGTGCGAGTTGAGTGATGGGAGTCTAGCGTTCATTGACTAGCGTGGTCTGCAGTTGACGATACAGTTTGATAAAGGATGTATACTGTGGATTTAAAGACTCGTATGGAGGTGGCAGGGTGACTCAGCAGTCAGAGAGCTGAGCTGGCACCACTGCGTCAAACCTAGGTTTAGAGGCGTGTGGTGTTGCACGTGGGGAGGGGTGATAATGCTGGGTGCAGGAAGGTGGAGCATTATTTGTAGGTTCCTCGTTCTCACCTGATTGTTGATGGCGTCCTGAGAATGGACCTCATCATCGAACGCGAGGATGAAATCGATCCGACGGACTCCATCGCAAAAGTAGATAGTGTCCTACATGCAAAGGCAAGCACACACACGAATATGAGAGATGTAATAGCTTATGCATGAAATGTATATTTATTCATAAGCTCATGATACATGTATCAGGACATAAGTTAATCTGCTATTTGTATGCAAGTTGTTTATTGCTATGATGATGTACTTGTTTACCCAGGAAAACCTCAATGAGTTTACATTTTTATTTTCAAGGAGGGTCCTACCAAGTTCTGTTTTTTTGCAGTCGAGAACGAAGTTGCTTAGTTTAATTCCAATTGAATAATTTGCATGTATTTTTTCAGCATTGGTACGTTTGGCCAATACCAGTTACACTGTGTCATTTAGCTATGTGAGGAAACCAGAGACCTGGAGAAATGTGTACACAAAGCATCTAGCCCCTGTGCATTATACAAAAAACATCAGTATTTTCTAAAGTGCATTGTGGTAATGCTATCTTAAACCACCATCAAAATAAAGTTGAGCAAATGTGACAGACTAACAGCAGCAGTTATGCAGTGATATGCAACTGTGGACCGGTGTAATCCTCATTCGGACTCATCAGCACAGTATAGTCACCAAAACGCACTGCTGCAAAGGCTGCAAATCTATAAATGAGGAGCAGCCATGTCTACACTTTGGGGCCCATTAGTTGGCGAATGCAAACAACAACTAAATCTGTAAATACCAGGAATCTCCCATCTTTGACATTAGCCAAGCTAATTTATAGGCTGTGCAAATCCACGTTGTGCCGCATCGTACCTGGGCCAGGGTAGATTGAAATGATGACGTCGAAAAGTCTTGCGGCACCGTTGAAGGCTGAGCCTCATGCCCCTCCGCTCCCTCCTCCTCATTCATTCTCTCCACGAGCTCTGCATAGGTAATGTGGGGGTAGAGGGTTCATTGCATTAGGGACAGGGGAGGCAGGTGCAGGGATGGGAATGTCGGTAAAGAACCGCACATGGTACTCATGTGTAAAGCTTTCTCATAAATGTCGACGCTGCTCCAGTGTGAGTACACCTGTGGTATAAAGTTGTATTACCATTAGGGGACTTTTACCCCATTGAATATCGTACACTTTAACAAAGCCGTGCCCAGCATGGTCAGACACAAACCAGGGCAAAAAATATTAGTTGGAATATGCAAAGTCATTTTTGCCCTGACAGCTTGTCAGCTATACTCTTTGGTTCTTTCGGTAAAGTCACGTAGGTGAAAAAAAAAATAGAAATAGAAATAAATCACGACGTTTCGAATGCAACACAAGCACTCATCATCAGGTGTGACAACCACAGCAAGGAAACTGTTTTACTGAAGTGGGAGAGAAACCAGGGTTAGGGCAGTTAAATAAGTCAGAGAGGGGGAGGGTGGGGGGTGCATGGGGCGAGGAGTGCGAGCGCTGCAAGCGCTGCAGAGACGCTGAGAGTAAAAAAGAGGCAACATGATTACTGCCAAGATGGAAGCTTGTCAGCTTCTGCGAGAGCTTCCCCGTGACCACACAGATCATGGTGGTTACTTGACCACATTTCAATTGAAGTGCTGTCGTCCCGACAGTTCTGTTCCTTCACCTGAAGAAGGCCACTTGTGTTGTGGCCAAAACGTCGTGATTTTTGTTGGTTTATTTTTTACCTACATGACTTTACCCAATAGAACCAAAGAGTATGGATCCTTGCAGTCACGACAGATTCAAATCCACATTTCACCACTCTGGTTAATGTGGGTTGGTGAAGACGTATAGTATGTATAGTACAACCAATTTTGATGGACTGCCCTTTGCTGCCCACCATGTAGCCCGACACCACACTTTTAGACCTGTTATGCACTATCCTGGCTCAAACCCTGCTGGGTTATCACTTTTTTTTTTATCACCATGCCTCGATTCTTCCTCTTAACCTGCATTTTGTATCCACGGGATAACATGTGCAGTTTTATATGGACGTGCCAACAGTGCCTCCCACATTTCTATTGCCTGGTTCTCCACTGGCCGTTTTCCATGTTGCGCTAGAACCAAAAACCGGGATACGCTAACCTCACGCGGTGTCTGAATATGGCTTGGGGCCAAGCAGGGCCAGGGGCGGGGATAATGACGCGTACATTGTGAGTGACATTCGGTGAGTGCACGGTAAGGACACCAGCGCACATCACACCAGTGGTTCTCAACCGTTGTTGGCTACCGGTGCCCCCCCTCGTTGTTGAATTTAGTTTAAACCGAGTAGCCCCCCCCACTCCCCCCTTGACCCAACGTGGTTCTGAGAAATCAACGTGTGAATAATGAACGTCAATATTTTAACCAATTGTCCACTTTGTGAGAGGTATATCCTAACCAGCTGCTAGTAACTGCAAGCGAATAAAAACAAATTAAACGGACGCTCTGCACGCGAGACGTCATTAGTTCCCTGGCTGCTCTTGTAAACCCGCATTGTGTACGATCAGTGAGCTTAGAAAGTGCTTTCATATCGTTCCAGGTTACCACGTGGATACAAATTGTATCGTAGTTACTTTACATTGTCCGATTCATACATGACTATTCACCAATGACTCATGTCCGATATGATTTCACATATTTATACATTATCTCACGTACACCCTGGGGCATTGCCACATAGCCCCCAGGGGTCCGCGTACCCCCGAGTAAAAAAAAAAAGAAAATTACTGCACTACACCACCCACATGCGTCTCGACGCGCTCGTCACACGTCCGTGGCACGGCTCGGGTTCCGCAGTGGAAACATAACTTGGTGCCTTGAGAGCCACACGGGGCTGGCTCGGCACTGCCCTGGCGCGGCTTGGTAGCGAGGTGGAAAATAATTCGCATCACGTGGAAATTTATAGCAGCCAAATAACTCTGAAAGCACGTTGATTCTAAATGTTAAAGGAACAACCGGAGGACCCAGGGAATAATCCACGCGGCCACGAGAAGACAGAGAAAGAGACACGCAAACTCCAAATATTACAGGCGTCACAATTTGGATCGAACTCACGGACTTCCTGCATACGAGGTGAGGGAGATAACATCTTGCGAGGGAGATAATATCTTGTCATGGAGATAACATCGTGTCAGGGAGATAACATCTTGTGAGGGAGATAATATCTTGTCAGGGAGATAACATCTTGCGCGGGAGATAACATCTTGCGAGGGAGATACCATATTGCGCGGGAGATAACATATGTACTCTTTGGTTCTATTCGGTAAAGTCACGTAGGGAAAAATAAATAAATAAAATGAACAACAATCACGACGTTTCGGCCACAAAACAAGTGGCCTTCATCAGGTGAAGGGACCAAAGAGTATGGATCCTTGCAGTCACGAAAGCTTCAAATCCACATTTCACCACTCTGGTTAATGTGGGTTGGTGAAGACGTATAGTATGTATAGTACAACCAATTTTGATGGACTGCCCTTTGCTGCCCACCATGTAGCCCGACACCACACTTTTAGACCTGTTATGCACTATCCTGGCTCAAACCCTGCTGAGCGTCCGATTAAAACACTGACGAGATCTCAATATTTAAAAGTGGCCCAAAGCCCCGTCATAGCACGAACATTACACTTTACCTATCTCAACAAATGTGGACATCATGAATCTTTGGTCTAATCTCAGATCTTGTGAGTTATAACTCGGGAGCTCCTCATGCACAGCCAGCCAAGGATAACTCCCTGCTATAGTGACGTCACAGCAAAAGGGCGTGACGTCACCTAAATATGGGCGTGGTCAAAAGCGGCCCCATCCCCCGCTCTTCCCGACCTTGCTTCCCCCCTCGCCGAGGTTACCCACATGAACAATAATAATAAATCATAGATGTACATTATGAAAGAATCAATGATTTTTCACAAAACTGCTCCTGTACGGCCTTTTGCCAATCCCCTGCTGGAGAGCATCTTGACGATCGCACGAATCGTGTTGGTTATTTGCACATACTTCACCATGCCGGTGAGTATGGGTTGGTAAAGGAAAAGGAGGAGCATTAACGCACAAACAAAAACCTATTTTACTAGAATGCCTTCTGCTTCCCATCATGTAGCCTGTAGCACCTGGTATGCACTATCCAGGCTCCAACCTCCTTAACGTTAGATGGAGACATCTGGCACATCCCCAGCAGTTTTGTCCACAGGCTCAACATTTAACACAAACACACATCTCTAACACTAACGTTAAACTTTACCTATCTCGACGAAGGTAGACATCGTGAATCTTTGATTTTTTCTCGAATTCAGAGTCAGAAGTCAGGAGCTCCTCGCGTGCACAGCCAGCCCACGATAAAGTCCGACCCAGAATGATGTCACCGTGACGTCGGTTCAATATAGGCGTGGCCAGAATGTGGGTGTGGCCAACGGCGGCGGCTTCCCCGCCCCCCGCTGCCCCTCCCCGCAGGTTTCTCTCAACCCTCAGTGCGCATGCGCAGGCCGCGCGTCTCGGACATCGCCTTCAGCGGCCGTTGGCGACGCGGCGGTTGTGGCGGGAAAATTAATAAAAAAAACTTCTCCGAATAACCGCGACCTTTAACTACCCTCACGGATAATCCACACGGATCTCTGGACGCCAAGGCAAGACGATCAATGGAATAATCTCCGGTGAGAGACGGAGAGAGATGGGCAGGCGTGAGGGCGAGCCAGGTTCAACTTTGTTGAACGCTGAGCGCAGAGTGAATGGGGTTTATACTCTTTGGTTCTATTGGGTAAAGTCACGTAGGTGAAAATAAAATAACAATTTTCACCTACGTGACTTTACCCAATAGAACCAAAGAGTATGGATCCTAGCAGTCACGAAAGCTTTAAATCTAGAATTGAATGGGGTTTGCTTCACTCAGCACGCGGCTTGGACACTTCGGTGTGCAAAGTGTTGTCTGGTTGTGCCGTGTAAAGGAGGAGGACATTCAGTAAATGTCGTTGGTTTGTTAATGGGAGTGTGTGGCACGGTAATGGACTGGGTACGACTTACAACACAAGTTCTGCTCACATTGCACGCTAAGGGTTAGCACGGCGATTACTACGTGTGCATTTATTAGTTATTGTTCATGTTAAAAGTAGTATTGATTGTTAAGACAATGATGTTTAGTATTTGTAGGAGAATCATTTCAATATTGTACAGTATAGCATTGTCCTGCTGTGTGGCTTTCAGGTGGCGAGCATCAGTGCAGCAATATTCAGTACGTGGTTGTAATGTACTTCTATAGCCCCCTGCCACCAGTGCAGCAATATTCAGTACATGGTTGTAATGTACTTCTATAGCCCCCTGCCACCAGTGCAGCAATATTCAGTACGTGGTTGTAATGTACTTCTATAGCCCCCTGCCACCAGTGCAGCAATATTCAGTACGTGGTTGTAATGTACTTATATAGCCCCCTGCCACCAGTGCAGCAATATTCAGTACGTGGTTGTAATGTACTTCTATAGCCCCCTGCCATCAGTGCAGCAATATTCAGTACGTGGTTGTAATGTACTTCTATAGCCCCCTGCCATCAATGCAGCAATATTCAGTACGTGGTTGTAATGTACTTCTATAGCCCCCTGCCACCAGTGCAGCAATATTCAGCACGTGGTTGTAATGTACTTCTATAGCCCCCTGCCATCAGTGCAGCAATATTCAGTACGTGGTTGTAATGTACTTCTATAGCCCCCTGCCACAAGTGCAGCAATTTTCAGTACGTGGTTGTAATGTACTTCTATAGCCCCCTGCCATCAGTGCAGCAATATTCAATACGTGGTTGTAATGCACTTCTATAGCCCCCTGCCACCAGTTCAGCAATATTCAGTACGTGGTTGTAATGAACTTCTATAGCCCCCTGCCACCAGTGCAGCAATATTCAGTACGTGGTTGTAATGTACTTCTATAGCCCCCTGCCATCCATGCAGCAATATTCAGTACGTGGTTGTAATGAACTTCTATAGCCCCCTGTCACCAATGCAGCTATGTTCAGTACGTGGTTGTAATGCACTTCTATAGCCCCCTGCCATCAGTGCAGCAATATTCAGTACATGGTTGTAATGCACTTCTATAGCCCCCTGCCATCACCAAACTCACACTGACCAGCGTGGTGAAGTATGGTAAATAACCCCTCCCCCTGGGAGCTGCATAGCATGGGACAGCTGTCAGCCAGCAATGGATTTAAAAAGGAGCTGTACTCCGCACACATTCTTATTCAGGGTAGGGTAAGGAACTTGGAGGTTCGGTACGCATAATGTGCTCGGAAAGTATTGTATTCTGTATGTGTGTTGAACCTCTTTCGCATCGTACAAAGCCAACCGTGCTCTTCGGAGGTGCGATAATATATAAGTAGTCATACCACTGTAATACCACTTAATATTTAGCATTCATTGTATTAGTAGTACGGTAATTTTTTTATATGCAGGTGTGCATGCCAAACGTTAACCAATGTTAAATGTTAAGCCTTCTCTTTTGAATACAGTGTGTTTTAAACATGGAGTTGTCTCCAGCTAATTCTTAAATGTATATCATTCATAATGTAGTAGTAGGCAGGTAGTGCATTTATGACACTTCAATTGTACATAGAGCTTGCAGGTGTGATGAAGGAAACCATGGGAAAGGCTGGAATTTTTGTTGAAAAAAGGACAACAGCCACAGTAGCTTAAGAGACCTAACGCGAAGTGGTCGACACTGGCCCATGCGATCGCGTTGCGACAGCGGACCCACTTTCCGCACACAGCAGCTCCTCATGGTGCCCCCCATACCAGGACCAGTGGTGACCTGGTAGCCACAGCCATTCCTCTCCCTGGCCCCATCCGGTCCAGGCATCCCAAATCGTACAAAATGTACTGCAACGGTGGTGAGACAAACAGCCCTTCGGGCGACAGCACGGTGACGGACACAAGCCCTCGCGGCAGCCTGTGCAGCACGCTGCTCCGGACCGGAAGCGGGGGCTAGCGCAGCCCTGTGGTGTGCGGAGAGCAGTGCTGCTCGTAGGCGAGCGGTGCGCTGGACGCCTACATCGAGGACTTTGAGCAGAGCGGAATCTGTGCGTCACCGCCACCCAGGATACGTGCAGAGCACAGCACTGCGCAGCATGGCGGAGCGGAGACGCGCGGAGGAGAGGAGGATGCACAGTGTGGATGAGGGTGGGTTGCGCCTCTCGCCACGCGAGGAATCGCTCCGTGGTGCTTGCGCTCGAGTGGCTATCGAGTGTGCACGCGGTGCAATGGTATTGAAGCTATAGTAATAGGTTTTTACCCTTTTATCTGGCACAAAAACTGACACCTTTATACAAGGGATCATGTTTGCAATAACCACAACACAAGTAGTCAAAATGCAAACAAAAAAGACAACTCTGATAATATGCACTGTCCTTGAATTTGATTGGTCCACACCCGAGATGGCTTTTCTGAGATCCCAGTCTCCACTGGTGTTGGACTAGAAGACGCAAAAAGGCGTCTTCTTATTCTTAGCGTCTTCTTGTTTGCATTTTGACTACTTGCGTTGTGGTCATCGCAAACATGATCCCTTGTATAAAGGTGTCAGTTTTTGTGCCAGATAAAAGGGTAAAAACCTATTACTATATCTTGTTACTGGCAAAGGAGGTCTCATAAGGTATCGAAGCTAGTTGACTGGAGGGGGGATAATTGGAGAGGAGAACCCCATTTATTTGCTTGTACTGGGTGCTTGTCAATTATGCTATGCTATCATGAATGTAATGTAATTCCCCTAGAAAAAAACCCTTAATAAGGTCTAAAGATACATTTTCGTGAGAGTCCCACACTGGGATGCTTGGCAAATTCCATTAATGAGTTCATTTTATGTCAGAGAAAACTATCCACAGTAAGCACACGCATATGAGAGGATAGCATAGGTCTGAACAGATAGGTCGGTGCATGCATTTCTTTCTCCTGTCATCTTCCAGCAACTTCACTGATTATCGAGTTTGTAAAGTTTGTGAAATCTAAGTGATCCTCCAACCTTTGTGTCAAAATTTGCAGATCCTAGACTGGACACATCTGAAGTTTAAACAATAACAGCTCATGCACTGATTTATCCCATATTCTCACAAACTCCACAAACGGATAACATCATTAGTTACTGATGGTGCAAAGTAAGGCAACATTGCAGGATTGCCGTTCAGGGGTCAAGGAATCTAGGGGAGAGCAAATTCATTGTGTACCAGTAAAATGTCTGTGGGTCTTACATTGCAGGTGGCATGCTGCCTGTGGAGGACCTCATCTCGGGCACGTGCAGCCTCACTGCTGCGCTGCAGCGGTCATGGCTTATAGCCCGACGGTCAGTCTAACCACGGACCAGCTCCTAGAGGCGCCAGTTGACGGTTCCTCCAAGTCCTTGTTCCGCTCGCCTGGCGCCCACCGAGACCTCGCAGTGTCGCACAGAGGCAAGCGGTCATCTCTCGGGGTCACCGCGCACAGCCTCGGCGCATCATTGGTGAGGGGCAATAAGCCAACTGAACGGTTGAGCTCAACAGCGAGAAGCAACAAGGCCCTGATGCCATTAAATGAGTCGGCAAAGCCCAAAAATTATTTCTTTTCTAACCAGAAGAATGTTTTGTTGTACTTACGGAGCAGTGAAGCAACTAGGCGTGAGCACTTGCCGAACGGCGGCTGTGCGACAAGTACCTATCCCAGGTGGTTGACAAGCCAAAAGGATGAGCTGGATGTGTCGGGGATCACGAGCATTCCTGAGCTCAGGTACCCGGCCTGGCTGCGTGACTGCGATGTGGACTCCCAGACCAGCAGCCACGAGACGGATACCAGCACGAAGAGAGCAGGTGCCGCTCAGAGCCCGCAACGCAGACCAAAGTACCCAGAGTGGCTCAAAGATTTGGACATCTCCGGCCTTACGAATGTAGCCAACGAGGAGCCCGTGTCAGAGGACCTTAGATCCCTAGGTGTGTGTGTGTATATATATAGTCTGTATATAGCAGATGACATTTCATATGTTTTCAGGTACATATTCAGTCTTTTCTCACAGAGACGACTGAGCGGCCACCCATGTGGTTGTGACGTGCGATGCGTGATTCTTGATGCACAGCCTCATTGGAGGAGCTGCTGAGCAGGGCGCGCATGGAGTTGGAATCCCCCGGCTTGGAGGCCCCCTCCCCGGGCAGCTTCAACACGGACGTCTTCCTAGGGGCTGATCGTCCCTGGGAAAACCCCTCCACGCCATTGTGAATTTATCTTTATATTCACACTCACGCACAGCATAGAGGCTGCACCGCCTCTAAGTATGATGTCAGATTATGAATGTTATAAGCTAAGCAGGTAAGCCTGGTTATTACTTGGATGGGAGACTTTGGTAATAGCATATATTATAGATTTTGGCTGCTAGGTAACCAGGAGTTAGTAATACAGCAATGGAATCTTGAATCTATATCCGGAGTTTTGCATTTTACTCCCTCTGTTTTCACCGGGTTCTCCGATTTCCTCTCACATACCACTCGCTGATGAAATTTGCAAAATATCACTGCCAAACCCGCCTGAGACTTGGTGAGATTTTTCTGGCTTCCACCATGATAATAAGTCAACCAAGTAATTTTCTCTCAATCGTGTCTCTTCTCAGGGCCGTGTACCACCTGTCGCGTCTGAAAGAGCTGGTTGACACCATCAAGGAGAACAGGGATGGCTGCATTTTAAGGCGGTGGTCGAGGTTTGTACTCAGAAGGATACGTTCGCTTGGTCCTGCTAATTCATGGTTGTTAAACATCAATGGTACTTCAGGTGCTGTGGTGTGAATCGCAATTACTTGTGAACTTGTGAGGCCCATGGGGCACAGTAATTGCCCTGTTAATGGAAGTGCCACAACAAAGTATTGGAAAAATGTGATGAAGTTCGTTCAGGGTTGGAGTTAGTGAATGGTTGCAGCAGTATTTTGCACAGCAAATCCATGCAGACTCAAATGTCACTTGAAAGAGAACGGATATGTGAAAAATATTGTGAGCACAACTAAACTTATTTTGGTTTTAGCCATTCTGGAAGGAGACTACTTTATTGGAAACATACATGCTAGTATTTGTGTAGTTATAAACATTTGGGAAATCACTGTAAAGTACATTTGCTTATTTAGATTGCACTATACCTGTATTGTAAAATTTCAGAACCTTTTATGTAACTTGTAATCAATAAACCAAAGTTGCATATTGTATGCAACCCATGACTTGGATTGTTTTTATCATGTCTTGTTTAGCATGGTTGGTTATGTACAGTGTGAAAGAAATTCAACATACATTAAATATTTTCTGATATTTGAATGTTTATATTGTACATGTATGTTTATTTTTCAATAAATCTGAGACAAAGGCTTATACACATGGAATTGAAAATATTCCGCTATGATTTGTATTTCTCAAGTATTTTAAGAAAAGTCAGCGAGTCTCGTGACATGTCTTCACATTTGGCGGTGATGATTGTGATGGATATCCAAGCATTAACCTGCTTACATTCCTAGAGTATGTAAGGTGAATTTGGGCATTCTGGGTGATTGGGTTTTAGGCCAAACACAGGCAGATGGTTGGGGATAGATGTTTTCAAGCATCTATTAATTATTCATCGGCATGTACTATCTTACTATGATGTAAAGTTCAAAGACATGGTTCATGAAGGGAATGGAATAAAAACTCAACTGTGCACAAGTATGGAGGAATTAATACTTGGAATTCAATGCAAAGATCTGGCCATATGGCGTTTACTGGGCACCAGGGTTGCCAAACAACACATGAAAGATGTGTATCAGGCACAGCCTCTGCATTATGAAAAAAATATCACTTCCTGAAGAAGTGCATTTTGCTTCTCCTGTCTTAGGTCAACGGCGTGTGTGCAAACTTTCCACTGCAGTTGCCGCTGCTGGACAGCAGTCAGCGCTGTGTCACTACACTTGTATGAACACAAGAATTACATAATCATGTCTACACTTATATGTAATGGGCTGAGATAGGCGCACACAACTTCTTGGGAGGCAACACTATTTATTAACACCAACACATTACACTTAACATAAATTTCGATTTAAAGCTTTCGTGACTGCGGGCTAACACCAATCCCGAATATCCGCCCCCACAGCCCTTTAAATAATCTCCAATACAGCCCCCCAATCGGCTATGCGTGTATGAGTGACGTCCCTGCCCTCTAACCCCCGACCCCCCCGTCCCGCGCGTGCGATTGGTGTGTCGCTCTAAAACTGACTCCAAATCCCCGCCCCGCAGCCCTTTAAACAATCTCCATTGCCCGGCATCGGCGGCAACGCGTGTGCGAAGGACGTCATTGCCCTCTGACCCCTGACCCCCCGTTCAGTTCGTGTGAGTGGTGCGGGGGGTTGTGTGAGCGGAGACGTCGCGTTTGAGTGGCTGAGAAGCGACGGATTGATTCCAGGCAGCCACGTGCCAGCCCCGAGCTATGCCCCACAAACAGGACCCGCGGACCCGAGGGGCTGCGGCGCGAGGAGAGGAGCCGGAGAGCGGCAGCCCTCTCACCGCGAGCGAGGAGTCGAGTAGCGGCTGCTCTCACTCGAGCGAGGAGTCAGGAGCCCGCAGCCCTCCCGAGATCAGCCCTCCCCCGGGGGGGGGGGGAGCCGGGGGCCCGCGTCCCCCACAACTGACAACCTGTGTACCAACTGGCCGAGCGAGAGTTTGTGTGTATTTGAGCGCAATCGTTTCAGTGTTTAGCTCAGTGGTTCTTAACCTTGTTGGAGGTACCGAACCCCACCAGTTTCATATGCGCATTCACCGAACCCCTCTTTAGTGAAAAATAAAATGTGATTTTTTTTCAAATTCAAGACATAGATATGTTTTTTACTGGTACACAAAATGAGCCGTGCATGAACATTACCTTGTTCAAAGAATAAAACCAACACAATGCATAAACTCACAACAAATTACATACCTGGAAATCAATGTGACTTCTGCTGTTGCCGTTGAGAGATCAGTTCAGATATGCGTGGCTTCACCTTGGCAAGTGCCACTCTCATGTTATTTTCACAGCAAAGTCTGTTCCTTTTCTTCGTTTTTATGTCCAGCATCCTCGAAAAGGATTGCTCACAAAGATATGTTGTATCAAATGGTATAAAAAAATCCAGGGCTTTCTTAGCAATAACTGGATACTTGTTCATTTGTCGACACCAAAACGTTGAGAGCGTTGTTGTTCTGAAGAGTTGCTGTTGAACCTGGCTCTGCTGAATTTCAATGATTTCGTCGAGGAATTCATCATTGACATCTGCTGTTTCAACAGCAAACGTGAACGGCTGTCTCACCCATGCTGGATATGACTCTCTTGTAGGGAAATATCCGTCGAGAGACTTTGCAAGCTCATCTAAGTGCGTGGCAATTGTTTGCTTCAGTTCCGTGGATACAGAAATATCTCCGATTCCAGACACATCTTCGATCTTACTTGCACAGTCGTCCAGAAGCGGGAAGTTTGCGAAGTTATTGTTCTCTGTTCGTCGTTTCCATAACGGTAGCTTTTTTTGAAAAGCCTTCAGGTGTTCTTCCGCTTCCATGATATTGACTCCACCACCCTGCATCTGCTGATTGAGATGATTGAGAGCTGCGAATATATCAGCCATGTACGCTAAAATGAGAATGAACTCAGGATTTTTGAAGCAATCTGCATGGCAGTGTTGGTGCTCTTGCAAAAACAGGGCTAATTCCACACGCATGGCAAAAACACGATTCAGCACCTGTCCCCGGGATAACCACCGAATATTAGAATGGAGCAGAAGTACCTCAAATTCAGAGCCCATTTCTTTACACAGCTCACTGAAGATGCGGTGCCTCAGAGCACTTTTTCGCACATAGTTCACACATTCCACCACAGTTTTTAATACTTCTGCCATTTTTGGAGGTAAGATTTTTGTTGCCAACGCATGCCTGTGCAGAATACAATGCGTCACAATGATGTGTGGTGCATCGGCCTTTACTAGCGCACCAAAACCAGACTTTCTTCCCAGCATGACTGGAGCTCCGTCCGTACAAACTGCAGAAACCATATCCCATGAAAGATTGTTGTCTCTGAAGAAGTCATCCACAAGCTTCTTCACATCGGCTGCCTTCGTTGTTGTTGTAAGAGGCTTACAAAATAAAAACTCTTCTTTTATCATGTCGTCTTTCACATAGCGTACAAAAACAGCAAGCTGGCTTAGATCAGAAACGTCTGTGGTTTCGTCGAGTTGAAGGCTGAATTTTGCCGGGCTTGAAATCAGATCCGCGACTACTTGAGCCAAGATGTCTTTACTCAAGTCTTCTATTCTGTCACTGACGGTGTCATTGAAAGGGGAATTTGGGATAATTTACCTTCGGCCGCTGTTCCGAGTATCAGATTCGCCATCTTTAATGCAGCTGGTTTCACAAGTGTTTCACCAATGGTGTGTGGCTTGCCCTGCTTTGCGATCAGGTAAGCAACTTCGTACGATGCTGTCAGGATCGGTTTGTTAACAGGTACAAATCCAAGAGCAGGCAGAGTGGCCCTTTCATCGAATCTGGCTCTCTTCACCCTGAATTCAGCAAGTGTTGTGTTCTTGTATTCCCCGTCTCCATGCAGCTTCAAGAAGTGTTCCTTTAGTTTTGCCGGTGCAAGACTAGAGTTGCTCAACTTGGCGTTGCAAATCATGCAGATAGGACGCTCACTCCCATCACGTTCCGTGATACATGAGAATCCATGTTGTACATATTCGTCCGACCACTTTCTTCTTTTGCCCGACATAGTTAGTATGGATAAAATATTAAAGAAATCACACGACGTACGACAACAACAGTCACATGTTGACTACTGAGTACGCACTAAATTCCCCGCAGCGCTGATTGGCCAAGCAGTGTAGCATGATCATCTGCAGCCAGTGATGGCCAAGCGGGCCGTGTGTGTCATCACAAATTTACACAATAATTCAAGTGTGTCCGGACCTCCGTGGCGGGGGCTCTGCCGAACCCCTGAGATCGACTCACCGAACCCCTGGGGTTCGATCGAACCCAGGTTAAGAACCACTGGTTTAGCTGTACCAGGGAGTTTGGTGCAGCAGAGTGTTTCGGTGTAGCAGGGTGTCCGGATTGTGCCGGCACACTACCCTTCTATCCATAATGTCGTAGGGTGAGCTCCATTAAACGTTAACTCGGACCCCAACCTGTCAAAGCGCCTAATCTCGGAACGTGGTTCTCAACCTCTTACCTCACCCATGCTACGTACCTTTGAGACGTCCTGCTTTTACAAATGTTGATGAACTGGAGGGCAAAGGTCTGGAGGACCCCACATGGAGTCTGGTTTCTCACACCCCAGCCTCCTGTGACATTTCTGGAGGCTTCTCTGGAATCTTTGTCCCATTTATTGAGTGCAGATTTGGCTTACTTCTAGCTTCATCCCAAGACGTCATCCAGTTTGGAAATACCCGAAGGTTGTGGGAGTCGCCCCGTGCTTCAGTTTCTTTCCAACCCTCGCAATGGCCGGATGCTCACCAGCCGGAAGTCTTTTGCTGCTTACACCACGACCGAGGTGTTGAGAGCAGCCGTCTCGTGGCTGGTCGGCAATGGAGATGGTATTGTCGATTTGGGGAGCGTGAGTCTGTGGCGTTGGTGGTGCTGCTGTCACGGAGGCGACACGAGTTTAGGAAATTCAGTTTTGTGGGTTTCCTGTAGCAAGCACTGAAAGATCCTCCCTTCCTCTTTCTCCACCCTTGTCTCTGCTGTCTCCATGTCCCCGTTCAACTCTTTCTACACCGCTTTCCTTGAATGTGCAGCTGCCTTTACGGCCTCCCCTCTCCCCTTCTCTCCACCTCCAACCCATCTCCGTCGTAATCTCCTCCCCTTTGTTCAGGCTCTTCCCTCTCTTCCTCAGTCTATGGATGGGGTTATTGTTTATCGGGCTCTTATACAAAAAATTGAGCTTATTTTAGCCTTTGAATAGGATTTTCTGTTTTCTTTCGGTAGCATGTTGCGTACATAGGGAAGATCGAGCCACGCCACCGGTTCCCATTATCAAAATCTTTGTCAACTTGTCTCCCTCGGTAGGAATGCCTTTCCTTCTCCAGCAAGCAATTGTCTTCTCTCTCTCCTCCGGTATTTCTTCCGATGCGCTTTCTTAATCTCGCTTGCTGTGTGTATCGGCTCTATCATTCAACAAGGGTAAATTAAAAAAAATGCTTTTTTTTCCTCCACTGCTTTACCACTATACCTCCTGAGTGGGTACTCGGAGTTTCATCTAATGTACTATTTGATGAGTCGCTTCCACACAGCAGAAAGGCGGTAGCTATCCGAACTGTAAATTTTTTTCCAATTTCGATAGATTCTCGAATTATTCTTGGGCAGTAGTAGCTAGTTTTGCACAGAATTTCAACATTAAAATCAACTGAGTGTCCTTGTTGGCACGTGTGTTCTGCTACTGCTGAACATGGGTGCCAACAAATAATACATTATTTAAATGCATGCCTATAAAGGGCAGCATACTTCAATAGGGATTAACATTGGTACGGCTATTTTAATACACAATAGACAGGAAGGACAAGATCAAAGGGCTCTCATAATGCACGTTGACTCGGTAATCTCCCCCCCCCCCCCCCCCACTTTGCGCGAGAGTGCCACAAATCTGGCTGTCGCCTGATGAAGCTAGTTGTAATTACTGGCAAAACGTCGTACTCCGATTGTAAATGTTGTGGCTTGGCTCTCCAAAGTACCAGTGACGAATTGGCTTGTTCTGTTTCCGTGACAACCCTACTAGTTGGCTGTGTCGAGTGGTGGCGGGTTTTAACGACACGTTTATATATGTATGCGATCCAATCCAAAAAACACCTCTATGGATGATATTGGGCGCGAAAGCCTACATGTTAAACCAAAATTTAAAATATATACAAAATAACAATAATTTCTAGTTTTCCTCATTCACATCGTGATTCGTATGAAAAGACATGAGATGATTGAGACATGTTAAATCATAAACGTATTTATTAATATATATACAGATAGTCCTCGACTGCAATGTCCTTGTCCACGTGCAAACAGAGTTAGGATAGCAGCCTCCTTTAAAAGTCAGAGTAGATTTATACGCTGTAGAAGACAGTTGACGAATCCTCGTTGCTTGATTCCTCCTCGGATCCCTTCAGCAGTGAGTCGTCACCAGTCTTCTCTGCCTGCTCATTCTCCATGTGGCACCGCTGGGGTGGGTGCAATACGCCAGGAGACTCCTTATGCAGCGAGCAGCGAAGCAGGCCCATCTCTGCCTGCTCATCCTCAACGTGGAATTGAGGCGATGGCGGTGAGCTGGGGGCATCGGTGAGGAGGGTGTTACGGAGACGGCCCAGCTCTGCCTGCTGCAGAATCGTCTGTACGACGAAGCGCTCGCGGCGCATGCAGGCGCGCACATGGGATGGCGTGTCCGGGATGATGTATGCAATGCAGGCCTTCGTGAGTAACACCACGTGCTGCACACGTCCACACACAGGTAAAGGATTTTCAGTTTCAGGATTTGCATGTAAAGGGTGCTTACTAAATATAATATGGCAGCATCTTAAAGTGCTTTACATCTCAGGTCAACTATTCCGGGGACCTGAAGCCTAGGATATTATATTGTTACGTCGTTTTTCCCAATTAAATTAAGTCATTTGAGTAATTTTTGAACATTTGGCAAATTATACCGAGGCACTTTTTGAATTACTTAATGGGTTTTTTACGTTCACTATGCAGCAGGCAACATTTATGATGTGCAGTTAATGCACCCACAGTATTCACCTGGGCAGCCGCAAATTACCGCAACAATCAGCAAACACTTACACTCGGCCATGTCACCACTACAAAGATTCCCTGTGTAGCCTTTCACAGACTGAGACAAGTGCATCTATGAAGGGTGGCACAGTGCCTGCGGGGGTGGTGTGCACCTTTATCTCGCCAGTGATGATTTTCACACACTTCATCAAGTACTCATTTTAAGACAGAATCAACTTAAGGGAAGCTCAACACTGGTTCTAATATTTTCCACTGTTGTTGGCTGTGGCCAGAAATAGTACTCCGGTCACACAGGATTGGTAGCGCGGTTCACGAACAACTACGCAGCCGCTCCCCTTCCCACACGCACACATGCTTACGTGTGACAAATGTCATAAACAACATGGATCGTCTGCTGCATGATGACAGAGCGTATTGTATTACCACTATTATTTGTGATCTCAGAAATACTGTGCAATTGTGAGGTGTAATAGCATTACTGGCATTATCTGTAATGACCCATTGACAATGATCACGGTTTGCTCTGCTGACCTTAACAACTGCTCACAGATGAGTCTATACGATGGTGCAGTAGTGTAAGGCTTTGCACACTAGACTTGCAATCCAGAGGTCGCGGGTGTGAATTGATCTTTGATCGTGGCAGTGTAAACAATGGTGAAAGTTTTTTTTTACATTCCACTGCCTCTATCCACCTAGCAGTGTAAATGGAATACATCCAGTCAATTGGTCGGCTGAGTTTGGAGCTGTTCAGTGCGGGAACTCCCAGCTCTTCCCAAGACGTCTGACCAGTGTGGAAGAGCAGTTCAAATACATCTTAAGGGTCTCTCTTGAGCTCCCTATAGCAGGAGCCCTTTTGCCATCAGTGACATGAGCAAGTAATTGGAGGGCTGTACCTTTATCTTTCAATGGGTTTATGAATGTGTGTGTGTGCATGTTGATGTGTACCTGCATGGCAATGACGAAGGCCAGCTTTGCCGTCAGTACTTGCCAGTACTGCTTGGTGACGGAGTAGGCTTGGGGATGATCCGGCGGGTAGCGATAACTTGGATACCTACACACATACAACCACAAGCACGCATGGACTATATTGAGCAAAGTGCCTCGAAAGTAGAGTTGGCGCTAAATTGAACAAGTGGTTGTGTACAAACGGTATATGCGTTCACAGCCCTTTAAAAAATCCGCTTCTGAAAGAGGGCCTTCCCACAACGTGCAGCTTGTGGGGGCTCTATTGACCATGGTTCACGCTGGTCCGTACCAGGTTGGTGAAGGTAGGGAGTACAGATAATGGGAGAACAATATAGCACAACTATAAATTTTTCTGAACTACCCACTGCTGACAACCTAGCTCCAAAGTCGCCTACTGCACCTGCATTGTGCATGGTGTTCATCAATCTAAGCACGAACAAGGCTCAAGCCTGCTTGACTTCCGGAATCTAATATTAGCTGTATTCGTGGTGATTTGGTCATAGTCAAGTAAGGTTATATTAAATATCGATCAATATGGTTATATTGATTATAGTTGTGTATGCCAGCAATTCAAAAACGTTACAGAAAAGGGTTGGAAGATCGCATCAATTTCCTAACTAACTGTGCTGTGAGGAGACCAGAAGATGGCTGTAGAGCAAGTGGTTTCATGTCTGTGTGGACCTTTAAGCTTCATTTCATTACCATGGGTTCTCCAGGACCTCTTATTGCATCCCACATGCATAAAACCACCTTAAACTGGAATCCCAATGCACGGTCTTCCTGAAAAGGGATCTTGAGACTCAATTAAGCAGTTGTGGATCGATAGATAAATAAATAACATTACTCTTTAGCAGGGTAACAATGAGCTTTAATTTATATCAATCTATTATTATATTTCTCTAAGTGGGACTTTGGTTGTGAAGCCATCCCACCCGTACCCACTGCTCCCCCCCTCCAATTCCCCCCCCCCCACCCCCTTTACTGTCCCCGCCCACCACGCACACTCCTCCCCCAACCCTACCACAACCCCTTACTTCCCAACTAAGCCAAACCCTGTGTCCAGGGTAAGGGGCAGGGCCTAAACAGAGGTGGGGCCTAGGGGAAGTGTGGGTCTTAAAAGGAAAGTCACGGAGTGAAAAGAGGAAGAAAACGAGACTAATCAGGAAGGGGCGGAGCCAGGAGGACGCCACACCCAGAAGGATGTCGCATCTACCTGGACAACACACCCAGAGATCAGTGCATCACATTCGCAGGGACGGCACCCCCGATAGCTGGGCATGACACTGAATGGCACAAACCTGCAGGTTGTGTGGAATGCCGGATCAAACCAGGCTGGCAGGATGTTGGGATGATTTTGCTCCTTGAAGTCGCTGATCTTGAAAATTGAAAGGCTGTCCTCCGTGTACCCATGCATTGTAGGCGAACCTGTGCCATACTCTGCTGAGTATCCATAATAATACACCAGGCGTGGGATGATGTCCGTTGTGAACGCCAAGATGCATGACTGTGGAATTAGCATACGGAGGCACAGCGATAGCGGTCACTTAGCATGCAATGATTTGACCAAGGCTTCTGAACATCTTACCTTGGCAATTACCTTGGCAATTACATTAATTTTCACAAATACAATTTGGGGGGTTGCTGCCAGAGTGAAATGGTTACCATATAAGGACTTGCAATCTGGCAGTCGTCAGTTCAGTCTCCTGACACAACAGTTGAAGCAATGGATCATTTTCTTAAATCTCCCCCACCTCTGTCCAATTAGCAATATAAATGGGTTCATCACTGTTTTAGCGCAGGTAATTCCACATCTTACAACATGTCTGGTCATCATGGAAGAGTAGGCCAAATACCGTGTAGAGGGGTTCTCTAGAGCTACCTTTAGTTGAGGCCCTTCTGCCAGCAGTGACATGAGCAAGCAATTGCAAGGCTTTACCTTTTGCGATTTTGGGAGAGAGTGGATAGGAGCGGTGGTGCAGTGATTCGTGCACTGCACTTTGAATTCAGCACACATGCAATTGACTTCCAGCTACGACTAACATCAGTGACGAGTGATACCCGAACCGCTCCTGGTTCCCCACTACACCTCTTCTCAAACCTGCCAGGACCAGAATGGTGAAGTATGGTAAAAAGAACCCACACGGCTAACATGACATGTTATGTCACTCATAAGATGGGATATTGAGCGAGAAAGCGAGCGGACAATCTGGCGACTTACATTGGTGATTACAGAGAGGGTGGCAACGATACTCAGAATGTCGGCCCAGGCTCCAATTCCTCTTGCTTGCGAAACCACAGGCCTCCTCATCTTTGTTACGAGCTTCCACGCGTCGACCCGCACTTCGATGATGTTGTTGAGCAGTGCGAGCAATGGCGCAAGTGGAAATGATGCCACGAAGAGAGTGACAAACCCGAATTGGATAACTGGGGTATATTTTGAGAATGGGTAGGGGGGCAAGGATAGGATAATGAGTGAAACAGGATATAGACATACACTCTTAATGCTGTTATGTTGTGATTACTTTAAGCAAACAAAACATGTTTTCAATGCATTGAATGTGTTTTAGTCAAAGGAGACCCCAAAATATGGTCACATTTTCGTGTCATTTGTTCACAAAATTATCGTGTCCATTACATTGGCCACTAAGATGCGATCAGCCACTACCATCTTTAATGCTCAGCTCTGGTTCACCTGGGTTTCTTTTGCACCATTTTCCACCACTAGGTGGCTATAATAACTAGATCACATCCTGTATTGAGGACTCCATTAAACGTACCACACATTTTTAGGCATATGCACTGTGGCTGAAAAGCCAACAAATCACAGCAGTTAACCACAGTGGACATGATGCACAAGAGTTTTAAATAAATAGTAAGGGGGAAAAACGTCAATCCAAGCTGACCAATGTAGCTGCATTGGTTAGCAGACAAGAGGAGCAAATATGTGCTCCTATTGTTTCTAAAACTTAACTCCGTACATATGCACATACGCGCATGCTCAAAGACAATTGTGTTACAGTATATCCATAGATTGGTGCCTATGGCCAAATCACCCAGTATGCGTCAGATTTAATCAGATCCCAGAAGTTAAGGAGAGCTGAGCCTGAAAATTGGTTGGATGGGTGACCATGCAATAGTTATTGTGGGGTTGTGAGCAGCAGAGGACAGTGCAGAAAATTACATTGTTGTATTGTACATCTAAGCTCTTACATCTGTGCTCCCTGCCTTCAACAACCCGAAGTGTGGGTAATTTCCCTCCCACAACAATGTCCGACTGATACACAGGGGCCGTACACACGTGCCTATATAATCAAATGATACCCAATTGTGTGTTTTTTTTATAATAAAGTAAAACGCGTTGACTCCGTAGTGTGATCCTCTGAGCTCATTGTACCCATCTCGAGGTATTCATCAAAGAGTCCAAGTGGGCTCTGGGGCTGTAGGTCCAAGTGTTTGCTGGAAGAAGTGTTTGGTAACTGGATAAGACCATCAATGAGAAGCCAGTTGAATCGTGGTTCGGTGACAGAAAACCCAGAGTTTCACGGTTTAACCCAACATCCGAGCAGCACCACATCAGATCTCTAGACTCCTCAGCGCAGGCATACAGATATGGTCAACATATGCGTACATTAACTAATTTGTGAAATTATGAATTACATCCAAATGAAATGTAGTGTGTGCATTACTAGGACGTACCTAAAGGTGCCAGGTTGGATTCATCCACCTTGGGGATGCTCTGCTCCACGTAGCCTCCTGCTTCCGTGCAGTCCATCCTCTTGATGTCCGAATTCTGGCTGTTGCTACTGCTGCAATTGGTGACACTGGTGGTGGTCTTCTTTCTTTTAATGGACTTAGGTCTACTTCGCTTTTCCTTCTTCTTCTGCTGCAAGGTCATCAACACTTTCATGCTCGTAAAAGGATCGAGAGCAGCATATGGTTTATTCTCACTGACTGGTGAATCAGTTTGTTGATGTGGAACTAGGCCAAAGCATTCAAGAAATTTGGATTTCATGTCATTTATCTTAACGCCGCTATCTTTTGTCGAAGTGTAATCATGTTCAGGCTTCGGTCTGTACAAGAACTGTGCGTGAAGACTTTCATGAGTTTTCAGGATTTCAATAGGACTTAAAAATCCGCAGACTTAGCACACCTCATAGGGCGATGGTGGATTCAACACCGCATTGGCAAAACTGCCGTTATTCACCAAACCTGGTGCACCCTTTATCATATAATCCTTTTCATGGGTCTTCATGTGCCTTTTTAATTTTCCTGGCTGATTAAACCTTTGTCCACATATGCCGCACCATTGATCACGGGTCTCCTTATGCGTTCTTACGTGGGCTTCTACGCACCATGCCAGTTGGATTTTTTTCCCACAGACGTCACAAGAGATGAGTTTTTTAGCTCTTGTAACTCTACCGGATTGAGGTGGGGTTGAGACGGGTGCTGGTGAAGTGCCATCGATGGTGAAGGCAATTCTCCCAGCACCACCATGACTCGCAGCGGAGTTGCTCTCGCACATCTGAAACAAAAGACAAAGGTCACGCGCATGACACCCGTGTCACGAGTGTACTCGCACAGGCATACTTAAGGTGACATAAGATTCATATATACTACAACTCATTATACCAGAACTCCACAATATTGCAGTTCCTATCATGTACGATTTTACCCTCTTATCCACCCAAGTAATATTTTGTTTCTAAACAACAATGACTAACTACCTCCATTTTCCTAATGTTACCCACCAAATAGGTATTTCTGTATATACACACCAACAATATAATGATTGCACCACACGTTCACTCCACTATTCACAACACTCTGACTCACAATCTCCATGTAAGATTGTAATATCATTTCTGTATGAGGGCCCGTCAAGAAGTTTTGGGAATGGACACTTTTTTACAAACAACTGCGTAAAATAGTCTTCATTAAAAGTACAGGATAGTACTACTAATGGCACTTATAAGGGAACGTCATTATCTCTCATGCTAATTATTACAATGTTAACTAGTTACCCAGGAAAGCTTCATTGCGTCTAAGTACTGCATTTTCAGAAAGGTCCCATTGCATTGAGATGTTTGCGTGAGTGGAACCCAGAGAGACCCCACCTTGCATAATGCGAAATAACACAACTCCACACAGATGGATTCAACCCACAAGCTCAAAGCATTCCCTGTTCAACAAAGTACTCAGTGTAATGTTTAATATAATTTATTTGGTAATATACAGTATCGTAATTGTATAGTGAATCTACAGCAGTGAGGTATACAGTAGGGTTGGTAAAATAATACATAGTGTAATATTACAAGTTTAATATTATTATAATCTAACGTATAGGGTAGTGTATAGTAACGCAGTGTATAATTCAATGTTGTGGTCTGTCTATGGCAGTTTATAATAAAAAATATTATTTGGAGGCATATTATAATATTTTTTGCGACATAGAAGTGTAATGTATAGTAACTTATTGTTAGTAGCTCAGCTTAGTGGAGAATATATTGAGTACATTGATTATATTGATGTATATTCTTAGTTTTTTCGGTAAAGTCACGTTGAAGAGAAACAAACAAAATAATATAATATATAAAACAATCAAAATTCTCACGACGTTTCGACCATAACTCAAACGGTCATCTTCACGACGTTTCGACCATAACTCAAACGGTCATCTTCACACCTGAAGATGACCGTTTGAGTTATGGTCGAAACGTCGTGAGAATTTTTATTGTTTTATATATATTATATTATTTTGTTTGTTTCTCTTCAACGTGACTTTACCGAAAAAACTAAGAATATGAATTACTGCAGTCACGAAAGCTTTAAATCAAAATTTATATTGATGTAGTTTATATTTAGGTCTTTCACATCGGTTTATTGTATGATAATTGGGTAGTTGCAGTTCTTTAGCGTCAATATACTAAATGCCTCTGTTGATTTGTAAACTCTGACTTTAACATAGCTACTTCTGTCACCAGTTACATGCTAATTCCTCACATTAACATCATGCTAATCTCCCAGTTACATGCTAATTTCTGACTTTAACATCCTGCTAATTTATCACATTAACACAGCTACTTCAATGCTAAATTCTTCTGTTGATATGTAAACTCCTTTGTCAAGGAGCTCTGCTCCTCCCACCCAGCTTAAAATACGCTGCCAAGCTTTGCAGTGTTCATTGGAGCGCTGTCTTTCCGACAGTTCTGTTTCTTCACCTGAGGAAGGCTACTTGTGTTGTGGCCAAAACGTCGTGAGAATTTTATTATGTTTTGATTTTATTATGTTATTATTTCCCTTCTACGTGACTTTACCGAAAGAACCAAGAAGATGAATCCCTGCAGTCACGAAAGCTTTAAATCGAAATTTATTCAAATCAAGTTGTTTTATTTTTTCCACAGTACTTTATGGAATCCTCAAGAATTAATGCATTTTTATAAGTATTAAACTATACTTGAAGATGTGTCAGAATATAATTCTGCAGATGCAAGCACAGGCAAACTCGTATCTGCATATGCAAGTTTCTGGGCCTCCTCACTTCACCAAACCCGCATTGACCGGCATGGTGAAGTATGGTTAAACAACTCCCACGAACGACATGGTGTGGGGGAGGCCTCTATCAAACGCTGGATCGACAAAGGGCTGATACATGTCACGACATTGTACGTTAAGACCGTTCTCTCGTCAGCACAAGCCGTCTATGTGGACAATAGAGGGCACGACACACATGTACACGATGTTTGTGTGCGTATATTCAGCGTGTGTATCACGTAATAATTATATAAGGTCGCGATTATGCTCAAAACGAACCAAATGTATAACATCACGAATAACTTTGGAGGTCTCCAGAGCCTGAACAATATTTGAAGTAGACACTGACCCTTGTCACGAGTTCTTATGAACTATAAACTAAACTATAAACTATTTATATTTACCAGGTAAGGCCCACTGAGCTATATAACTCTTATCAGAAGCGACCTGGACACAAATGATAGCTCAACAAAAGTGGCTTATCATGTGGACATTTATAGCAGCCAAGTACTCTGAACTCACGTTTCTAAATGTGGAGGGGAAAACCGAAGGACCAGGAGAAGAATCTACGCGACCACAGGGGAAAAAAATAAACAAATACAGAGCAGGCGTCAGGGTCTGGATGGAACCTCCACGCTGCTGTAGGCCTGGCGAGGTAGTTAACATCTCGACACCGCGGCGCCCCTTATTAAAAGCTTAGCCATGTCTAGCAAGGTTATTGACTCATTTCACTCGACTCACGGCACCACAAGTAATGTATTAAACAAATAAAACAATAATAAAGTAGAGAGGCGCTACTTACATTTAACAATGTTGTTGTTAACTTTAAAAGGAGCGCGCTTCTCTCTGGCTTGCAGTCCGGTGATCGCGGTCTCCTTTGCGATTGGTCAGCGCAGGCGTCACCCAGGGTGACACTCCACGTCCCCTTTGTTATTGCACGCCCCCACGTAGGCTCGAGACTCCTCCTCCCACTTCCTGGATAAGCCACGCCTGTCGCGGCTGTGCCCCGCCCACTGTCGTGCAAGCCACGCCCCCGCGGATCGGGCCAAGCTCACCCCACGGTGAAAGCCCCACATCCACAATCGGAATCTTTATTTACAGGCAGTCCTCGACTTACGAACGCCCAAATTACAAACAGCCGCCCTTCAGAACCAACTGGCATGAAATATACATTATTTTATATCACCTGAAAACGCGAACTCGCGCTTGTGAGTGAGTGCGCGTGAGTGTGAGGAGGGGGCACAGGTGGTGCATCAGCCAGTCATCTCAGTCATCTCAGTCAGTCGACCAGTGGCACCCTTGGGTCTGCCCCGTGACCTCATGCCAGCGGGCGTTCGACACTTGACGTGGCCTCAAGGTGCACATGGCCTGGCACAAGCGTCGTGGTGACGTCACCGACACTTAGTGGCGAATGGCGGTTGTTGTTGTGAGACAGTGAGAGAGTGTGAGGTCGACTCAGCCTCAGATGAGTTCCTGGTGCGGTGTGGAGTGAACATCGCTACTGGGGGAGACAAAGGCGACCGTGGAGGCGAATCCTCCAGGTGCTCACCGACACACTCACCATGCAACTCACCAACATCACCAACCCAATCACCTCTCAAATCACACCGGGCAGCATCTGCACGCCACGTTGGTGGCCGGCAGGTGGCAGCATCTACACGCCGTATTCTTGGTTATGTCGGTAATGTCACGTCGATAGAAAATACAAATAATTAAATAAAATTGAAAATAATAAAAGCTTTTATTATAAGCTTTTATTATAAGCTTTTATTATTATTTTCAAAATAATAAAAGCTTTTATTATTTTCAATTTATCATTTGTATTTTTTAATTTAAAATAATTAAAAAATTTTTTTTTATTAAATTCGATTATTTTATTTTCAAATCTACGTGACTTTACCGAAAGAACCGAGAATATTTTTCGATTTAAAGCTTTCGTGACTGCAAAGATTCATCTTCTTTGGTTCTTTCGGTTAACGTCACGTAGAATGAGAATAAAATAATAAATTGATAAAATAAAATAACAATAAAATTCTAACGACGTTTCGGCCTGTGTCATTTTATTTTATTATTTTATGCTCATTCTACGTGACTTTACCGAAAGAACCAAGATTATGGCGTGTAGATGCTGCCATCTGCCGGCCACCAACGTGGCGTGTAGATTCTGCCAATTGAAAAATGAAAATAATAAATTGAAAATAATAAGCAAAAATCCAGATTCATATTCTTGGTTCTTTCGGTAAAGTCATGTAGATTTAAAAATAAGCAAATAAATTTAAAACAAAATAAATCGGAAATAATAAAAGCTTTTATTATTTTCAATTTATTACTTTTATTTGTTATTTTTAAATTGACATAATCTACACGCCGTATTCTTGGTTCTTTCGGTAAAGTCACGTAGATTTGAAAATAAAAATAAAAGAATTAAATGAAAAATCATGAATTGTTATTATTAAATTTTGATTTAAAGCTTTCGTGACTGCAGGGATTCATATTATTGGTTCTTTCAGTAAAGTCACGTAGAAGGGAAACAATAAAATAATAAAAATATTTGAAAAAATATTGTTAAAAATGTTACTTTTCTTTTATTATTTATATTTTCTATCTACGTGACTTTACCCAAAGAACCAAGAAAATGGCGTGTAGATTCTGCCAATTTAAAAATACAAAAAAATAAATGGAAAATAATAAAAGCTTTTATTATTGTCAATTTATTATTTTAAAATCAAAATTTTGTTTCATTTTTTTTAATCTCTGTGACTTTACCGAAAGAACCAAGAATATGAATGTGGGTTTTTTGCTTTAATTATTTTCAATTTCACACTTTTTATTTGATTTGATTTTTTTTTCTATCAACGTGACTTTACCGATAGAACCAAGAATATGGCGTGTAGATGCTGCCAATTTAAAAATTAGAATAGATTGAAAATAATAATCAAAAATCCAGATTCATATTCTTGGTTCTTTCGGTAAAGCCATGTAGGTTGAAAATAAAAATAATAAAATTAAATAAATAAAAAATAAATGGAAAATTATGAAAGCTTTTATTATTTTCAATTTATTTTAATTTGTAATTTTTTTTAAATTGGCAGAATCTACACGCCATATTCTTGGTTATTTTGGTAAAGTAACGTAGATTTGAAAATGAAAATAATAGAATTAAATGAAAAAATACTAAATCATGAATTGTTAGTTTTTTACTTTTCTTTATTATTTATATTTTACCCAAAGAAACAAGAATATGGCGTGTAGATGCTGCCACCTGCCACCGTTGGTGGCCACCAGATGGCAGCATCTACACGCCAGATTATTGCTTCCTTCGGTAAAGTTATAATAAAATTAAAATAATAAATTGAAAATAATAAAAGCTTTTCTTATTTTCAATTTATTATAAAATAATAAAAGCTTTTATTATTTTCAATTTATTATTTGTATTTTATTTTTTTATATTTTAAAATTTCAAGTAATAAATTGAAAATAATAAAAGCTTTTATTAGTTTCAATATATAATTTATATTTTTCATTTGAATTGAATTATTTTTATTTTCAAATCTACGTGACTTTACCTGAAGAACCAAGAATATGGCGTGTAGATTCTGCCAATTTAAAAAATTAAACAATAAATTGAAAATAATAAAAGCTTTTATTAGTTTCAATATATAATTTATATTTTTGAATTAAATTGAATTATTTTTATTTCAAATCTACGTTACTTTACCTGAAGAACCAAGAATATGGCGTGTAGATTCTGCCAATTAAAAAAATTAAATAATAAATTGAAAATAATAAAAGCTTTCATTATTTAAAATGTATTTTTTGAATTTTTAATTTAAAAAAATAAATTTTATCTTATTATTTTAGTTTTATTTCTATCTACGTGACTTTACCGAAGCAACCAAGAATATGAATCTGGGTTTTTGCTTATTATTTTCAATTTCTTATTTTTATTAGTAACTTTTTAATTTGGCAGAATCTACACGCCACGTTGGTGGCCGGCAGGTGGCAGCAAAATAAAAATAATAAATTGTAAATAATCAAAGCTTTTATTATTTTAAATTTATTATTTGTATTTCTTTTCATAACAAATTGAAATTTTATTATAATAAAAGCTTTAAGTATAGCTTTTATTATAATATTAATATAATATTACAATCAAAGTTTTTATTATAATAAAAGCTTTTATTATTTTAGGATTCTCCTCCACGGCGATGTTTACGACACACCGCACCAGGTACTCATCTGAGGCTGAGTCGACCTCACACTCTCTTACTGTCTCAAAACAACCGCAATTCGCCACTAAGTGGTGGTGACGTCACCACGACGCTTGTGCCAGGCCATGTGCACCTTGAGGCCACGTGAAGTGTCGATCGCCGGCTGGCAGGAGGTCACGGGGCAGACTCAGGTGCCAATGGTCGACTGACTGACATGACTGAGATGACTGGCTGATGCACCACCTGTGCCCCCTACTGTGCCAACTTGCTGAGCTTTAGCCACCCGACGCTCCGCTCGTTTTCCTGAGCGTCGCTCCTCTGCCCTCCGTTGTTGTTGGAGGGCGACTGCCTCCAACTGCCCAGTAGCGTCCTTTACAAGCCTCCTCCACAGAGGCTGATCTTGACACCGCTGGTACCAGTCATCGGCAAGTCCACTCAGCTCCACATCCTCCTGTACCACATCACTCCATCTCTTCTCAAGTCCGTGCCACGCCCGTTTAACTCCATCAATCCGGCCGAACAAAAGCTGTTTGGGCATGCGGTGATTGGGCATGCGGGCTACATGCCCAGCCAACACAGCCTTGCCTGCTGGAGGAGCTCGCCGATGGGACTTTGTCCAGATCTTTCGAGAATTTGTGAGCTCCTCACACAATCCAGCCTGGTTAAACCTAGGATTGATCGTAGGCAGGCCAGCCTAAATGTTTCTAACCGGTGAAGATGCTGCATTAGGGGGGTCCACGTTTCGCAAGCGTAGAGGGAGGGAATGACTGTGGCCGAGAAGACCCGAAGCTTCATGCGGAGCGACAGACCAGGTAGCTTCCACACATTACACAACCGATGAAAAGATAATGCCGCTCGACTAATTCGGAGTGAGACCTCTGTTGTTAAACCAGAGCCGATCATGAGCACACTGCCCAGGTATGGGAAACTCTCCACTCTCTTCCCAACTGCCCCATCACCGATTGGGAGTTGTGGGGGTGGAGTGCCCGATGGCACAAAATACCCAGGCAGGTGCTTCGTTTTGGTGGGGCTGATGGTAAGGCCCCACCTCTTAGTGGCACACTCCAGTTTCAGCAGCAGCGCCTCCAACTCTTCCTCTGAATGAGCAGCAATTACCAGGTCGTCGGCATACATAATGTGGTTGACCAATAGGGAGCCATCCCTTGACCGCACCCGGGCATCGATCAGCCTCCCATTATATCTGTACCAGACGTAAATTGCTCTGGTACAGCTACTGAAGGCTTCACGAACTATGTGGTCGAAATAGATGTTAAATAATGTTGGAGCCAGAGGACATCCCTGTCGCAGGGAATGGCTCTGACTCCCGGCTACGTAGTTTTACCCGGGCCTGCTCACCATCATGAAGGTCCTTAATGAGTGTGAGCAGAGGGTCAGGGACTCTGAAAGCACGAAGAAAAACCCAGAGCCCAGGCCTACTGATGGTATCATAGGCCTTGACCAGGTCAATAAAGCAGAGATGTAGGTCTTGTTGGAATTCCCTCCACCTCTGCTGTAGCATACGGACAGAAAATATGACATCTGTGCAGGACCGCCCTTTCCTGAAACCGCATTGGGGCTCCGCAAGCCTCTGCTCAGCGTACCTAGCAAGGCGATGTTGAATAATCCTTGCCAGGACCTTTCCCAGCACACTGAGTGAGATGCCCCTGTAGTTGTTACAGTCTGTGCGGTCCCCCTTCATAAAGAGGGGGACCACCAGGGCATCCTTCCAATCCTGCGGAACCCATCCAGTGGCCCAGACTGTTGTTATGATGTCATGTAGGTCAGTCTACGCACAAACGCAACCCTCCCTCAGCATTTCGCTTGGGAGATCATCTCTGCTCGGTGCCTTTCCTGGTCTCAGACTCTGGATCGCCCTCAGTACTTCCTCAATGGATGGTACCTCAGCCAGCCACTCACAGGGGGTGACTTCCTCCTCTAATATTTGAGGCACCGCATCCTCAGCAGGGTCATCCCCACTTTGTCCCATGATGTTTTCCAGGCTGAGGGATTCCCCCTCCCCCAGGACCTCACAGAAATGCTCAGCAAATCTGCAAACCTGTCCCTGGGGGTCGGAGATTGGATCACCCTTCGTTCCCCTAATGGTGGTGTAGTGGGTATAAATTGACGAATAAACTTCTGATGAGGCAACACGATATTTATTGTCTTCCTTACAAGTCTCTAACACAAAGGGTATTACGGTCCCTTTACCCGATACCTGGGGAGGTATGGCCTCCGGATTATGTGGGCCCTATCACTAGGTACCCCGTTACCCTTCGTGCTCCGGCTGGGACCCTAGGAGAGGCTATTTGACCTGACCGTACCCGGTCCGTGGGTCCTGACCACTGGCCTCACTGAGCTCCGGCCCTTAGAAGGACAACGGAGCTTGGGGTCCAGAGTCCTATCGTCAGCCCTGGTCTTCATTCGTCAGCTTGCAGATGACTGAGCCAGACCTCTGAGAGGTCCGGCTTATGGTTCGTGGCTTGCTCCGCCCTAGCCACGCTTCCCTTCTAGAACGTTCTGGAAGGTGACATCATCCCCCGGTTCCCTCCTTCCGGGGCCCCGGGGAATGTGTCCCAGGATCCGTTTGCTAGGGTTTGTCGTTGGCCCCTTTTTGGGCCATGGACATTAGCCCTGGCGTGATAGCGCTTCCGCCCCCTATTGACGATAAGGGGAAGCTACCAGCCCACAGAGTGGTGAGTGACGATTACCCCTAAAATGGTAATAGGTGTGGCGCTGTAGGTTACTTTTTTGATGGAGTTAAATAGGGATTTGTGATCGCGGGCAATTGAGGCAGACTCCATCTCCTCAGCAACCCGCGACCACCACCCATCCTTGCAGCGCCTCACGGCTCTCCGAACCTCCGAGCGAAGGCTGCGGTAAGCCTCCTCATTCTCTGACGTGGGATGCTGTAGACGATTAGAGTGGGCCTGTCGCTTTTTCTCAAACATCCTGAACACCTCCTCTGTCAGCCAGGGTCTCTGGGGAGGTCTGGACCGCGTACACAAAGCAGCCATTGCAGCTGCATGAGTCACAGGCTTAAACCTCGCCCATTTACCCTCGACATCAGGAGGAGTGGGGGACGATGCTGTCTCACTCACACTCACTCACAGCACGATGCCGACTCATTACATCTCGCGGAGGATCACGCTGCGGAACAAAAAAAATGCCGCGGTTTCAGTTTGCAAGCGCGAGTTCGCGTTTTAAGGCGATGGGGGCCGTCCATAAATGACGTCACACACCTGGGGAGGGGGGGTCAGACATTTGTGACGAGGGGGGGGGGGTTTGAGAAATGTGACGTCACGTCAAAATGCGCAACTTTAAATAAATATAGACGACACGTTCTATTTAGTTAAATATACTTTTTAATAAATGTTTTCTCCTACAACATCAGAGTGCAGCGCCACATTAAATACAATGACAATAGTTTAAAGCGATTTGGAACATGTTTTATTTTCAAAATGAAAATATGGTTGGGGGGGGGGGCAGAGCTTTGTGACGTCATACTTGAGGGGGGGGGATCTGACTTTTTGTGACGCCGTGTGACGAGGGGGGGGGGGTCAAAAATCGCGTGGCGTCATTTATGGTCGTGATATATTATTTTTTATTTTATTTTTCCTACCTACGTGACTTTACCGAAAGAACCAAAGAGTACTTAGTTGGGTGGATAAGGAGTGAAATAGTAGATGATAGGATCTGCACTATTGAGGAGTTCTGTTATAATGAATCTGTTGTAATGAATCTTACGTCACCTTAAGTATGCCTTTGTGAGTACACTCGTGACACGGGTGTCATGCGCGTGACCTTTGTCTTTTGTTTCAGATGTGCGAGAGCAACTCCGCTGCGAGTCATGGTGGTGCTGGAAGAATTGCCTTTACCATCGATGGCACTTCACCAGCACCCGTCTCGACCCCACCTCAATCCGGTAGAGTTACAAGAGCGAAAAAACTCATCTCTTGTGACGTCTGTGGGAAAAAATTCCAACTGGCGTGGTGCCTAGAAGCCCACGTAAGAACGCACAAGGAGACCCGTGAGCAATGTTGCGGCTTATGTGGACGAAGCTTTGATCAGCCATGAAAATTCAAAAGGCATATGAAGACCCACGAAAAGTATTACATGATAAAGGGTGCAGCAGGCTTGGTGAACAACGGCAGTTTTGCCAATGCGGCGTTGAATCCGATAGTCACTAGAATCCGATAGAGTCACTAGAGTGAGAAAACGAATCTCTTGCGACGTCTGCAGGAAAACATTCCAACTGGCATGGTGCCTAGAGTCCCACATGAGAATGCACAAGACCGGTGGTCAAAGCTGCCACATCTGCGATCAAAGCTTTGTTCAGCCCTACAAACTCAGAAGGCATATGGAGACCCACGGAAAGAACTCAAGGGGCGCACGTGGCATGGTGAATGACGGCAATTTTGCCAATGCGGTGTTGAAGGTGTGTCAGAGCTACTCGGCTGCGAGTCATGGTGCTGGAAGAATTGCCTTTGCCATGGATGGCACCAGCAGCTCCAGCAGCAGCAGCTTGTCGAGTCCTGGTGGTGAGGAGGCAGAGTTGCAGACAATGCCACCTTCTGCAAAGGGCTCACCTGCGTGCAACAAAGTTATTGCTATCACAACAACCGCGCATGGAACGAAGGCGCCTGCTGGGAAACGCCACGCCTGACCAGCGCCCGTCTCGACTCCACCTCACTCCCATAGTCACTAGAGTGAGAAAACAAATGTCTTGCCAAGTCTGTGGGAAAGCATTCCAACTGCCATCATGCCTAGAGTCCCACATGAGAACGGACAAAGAGACCCCTGACCAATGGCATCTGCGGTCGAAACTTTGATCAGCCAGGCAAATTCAGAAGGCATATGGAAACCTACGAAAAGGACTATTGAATATTTCTTTGCTTTTCTATTACTGAAGCTATCAACAGAAGGTGTGTACCGGATTAATTGCACTTGTGGCAAATGCTATGTAGGGCAAACAGGACGAATGATCAGCACGAGACTAAAAGAACACCACAGAAATATGAAATGCTCACAAATACAACTGTCAGCAGTAGCAGAACACGCGTGCCCACAAGGACACTCAATTGATTTTGATAATGTTGAAGTTCTGTGCAAAACTAGTTACTACTGGCCAAGACTAATTACAGAATCTATCGAAATTTAAAGAAATAAAAATAATTATAATCTTTTGGATAGCTACCGACTTAGTGCTGCATGGAAGCGAATCATCAAATTACCGTTTGTACGGCTATTTTAGTACACACAATGGACACTAAGTACAAGCTCAATGGGCTAGCATAATGTGCATGTATAATGTACGTTGATTCATTAATCCCCCCCCCCTACCATGCGCTCAAAGAGAGCACAAGTGTTGTCACCACATCTACGCCTCTATATAAGGAATTAAACAGGTGGACTTCTCCCAAATCTTGCTGTTGCCTGATGAAGCTAGTTGTAATTACTGAAACGTCGTACTCCGATGGTAAATGTTGTGGCTTGGCTCTCCAACACACCACACACCGGTGTGCTGTACTAGTGATGAATTGGCATGTTCTGTTTACGTGACAACCCTTAATAGTTGGCTGTCGGGTGGTGGCGGATTTAACGACATATTTACGCGATCCAACCCATAAAACCTGTATTATGGATATTTGTCGCGAAAGCCTACGTGTTAAACTGCCATGTATTTTTACGTCTATTGCTGTATTTTCCTACGTGCAATATATTTAATAAACCATCTTAATTTATTCATATTTTGTTCATAGTTATAGCATTGTTGCGCGTGCGGTGTGGTCAGTGGATATTGTTCAGTGGATCAAACCGAGACATATTTTTGCAGCAGCTGTGGCTGCACATTGCAACAGCGCATTCGGAATGGTGTAGAACGCATCGCCCAGAATCTGTATCTGTGTGCAAACACCAGGTATGGTTGGTAAGAAACACGTTTGGTTTTAAATGAATAGAACTCGAGCTTCAGCCATTTTGTTCATTATAGACCCCACTTTGTAAGAATTAATCACGCAAACCTTGCGCCTGATTCATTTGAGTCGCTGCGCTCATGAGCAACAGGGCATTTGTGGCAAGGTGTTAATGTACCACAGATTAGCACGGTTGGCTACGTACACTGCGAAAGAAGTTCAACACATATTCTTTGGGTCTTTCCGTAAAGTCACGTAGATAGAACAATAAAATAATAAAAATAAAGTGAATAAAAAAGTAAAATATATCACGACGTTTCGATCGCAACACAAGCAATTGTCATCAGGAGAAAAATGATTAAGATTGCTTGTGTTGCGATCGAAACGTCGTGATATTTTTATTATTATTTTGTATTCACTTTATTTTTATTATTTTATTGTTCTATCTACGTGACTTTATCGAAAGACCCAAAGAATATTCATTCCTGCAGTCACGAAAGCTTTAAGTCAAGATTCAAGTTCAACACACATTCATACATTTTGGAAAGCGAGTATCCTTGCACGTACAATGCACTGGACCGCATGTTCGTGTTAAGGGAGTCAGGGGCTTTGTCACTGCCTACCCCATGATATAAATAATCTCAGGGAATTAAATTGCAAGTGTGCAATCTCCCTTCCGGTGGGCATCGAGGATGAGTCATACCCTGGCTTGCCAGGAGGCAGTGGAACACAACTGTGGAATCCTTTCTATCTGCACGGGATAGAACGTTGCCCCCATGCTCACATTCGTTCGTTTTCTGCGAGTGTACTGGTTTCCCCCCACATGTAAACACTCAGTAAGTGGCTGCAAATATCGGAATGTAAAGAGAACCGCAGATCTTGGGCGATTGTTGGGAGTGCCAGCTCACCACCTGGCTGCTGTCTCCCCGCTTGTCTGTGGGAGACATATAGAGGTACTGAATTAGATTTATATTCTCTACATAACATGATTCTTATCTACACAAAGCACTCACCGCGTGGAGTACAGCAAGTGATATTCCACGAAATAAAAAACCACGGTTGGAACGATTCACCACTGCCGGAGAGTCAAGGAATTGTTATGATTCAGGATCATGAATGCAAACTGTCCCCGTTCTCAAACCTGAGTACGATTTAAAAGGTCATAGAACGCCTTTGTCGGAAGCAATTATTTCCCCATGTCACTGCGATGGGCAGATTCATGCCGTTGCAGTCGGCTTACACATTGTCAGTAGACCCCCCATACGCAAGCGTACGCATTTGGGTTAACCCCTCCTCCCCCCTCCATGCATACATACTAAATGGATGCCCCCTAACAGCTACACCACCACTCCCCACACGAGACAAGCACGTGACTCTCGGTGTAAATGGAGCCGGAGCGCGAATAAACGTGCCGATGCCCCAAGTACAGTTGCCACCATTTCCACGACAGAGCAAACCCAGGCACATTTCTCAGCGAGCCCAGGTCTATTGTTAAAACTGTGCAGTTCACGGTAATAAAATTCAACCACAGCTATACCCGGGGTACCAGATCTTGGCCCAAATCAATTCCTGCAGCCACCCGAACACTGTCCGGGGGTCAAACGCAGACAGGTGGCAGCCCCAGTCGAGAGGCCACATCTGCGCCGACTCACGGTAAATGTGTGCAGGGCCAGCAGGAAGAGCCCCGGGATCTCGGAGCGCAGGCACTGGTTCCACGCGCTGTCTCGGTCCACGTCCTCGCGTGACAACGACACTTCAAAATCACCTGACCGGAAGGAGGGGGGTGGGAGGGAGAGTAAGAAGGTACGAAGGGGAACCTTCTAACTCTTTCACAGCGACGCGTTCTTCGCGTGCGTCACCCTGCAGCCAACCTCTCTGCTCTCGTGTGTGAACGTGGGTCAGTTTGGTTTAATCGTTCAGAATGAATGGGGCATGACCCTGTCCCTTGTGCAACTTATTATTTTCCATGAGATAATACCAAACACATAATTCATGTGTGTGTGTGTGGCCTGCAAGAAAAACCTACATGCTCTCGAGTCATATATCGGGAGCAGTCACAGGTGGGAAAGCATTGCCAAATTCCTAGAAAGGCTCAGCTCTCTCCAACTTATGTTGAAAGCATTTATGCATTAGTTCTGCCCGTACCTCTTTGTGCCTGTGTAGTGGGCAGGCAAGTGTGGTGGAGCAGCAGGTCCAGCACACGGGGTGTCCAGCAGAGGAGAGGAACTCCCCGTGGCCGTGGCCGGGGAAGCAGAGGTCGGCGGTGCTGGGAGCGGCGTCAGTTGCGCGGCGTCTGTGGAAGAAGGCACAGGCCTCTGCTGAAGATTATCATCCGCAGACACATCACACGGCTTGCCGGACACGTCACACACTCGGCCCTGTGATTGTGGAGGTGAGACAGGTTCGCGCGTGGCAACGAATGGCTTGTCTCTGGACAAACATCGACGGCAACATCGGGAGAACGCGGCACGAACTCGTGCAGAGTTTCTGGCACCGTATGAATTTACACTCCTTGTAGGTATGTGCGTTGAACCTCTTTCGCGCCGTACGTCAGCCAGCCGTGCTAATCGGAGGTGCAGATGGATGCCATTGAAGGAAGTGGAGCAGAGGTTTCAAAATGAAAAAAAAATTGATACAGAAATTACACAAGTCCAGGGGACTTCACCAAGGCAGTGTTATCCCAGACTCTGACAGAGCACAAAGGAAGATTGGCAATGGCAAAAAATGGCTTCATAACTATCATTGTCAGATGGCACACTTGCATCTTCAGTCTTCAGTCGGCGTCAGTAATTTAAGAATGCACGCATGATGCGTGACACCAACTACAATGGCATCGATGCTGACTAATCACATCCTCTCCAAGATGTGGAACTCAAGAGACAAGGATGCCTCTTCCAAACAGGACTACCCTTGACAATTGCGTTATCGCCTGGGTAAAAATAAAATGAACTAGGAGATTTCAACTTGAAAATCCAAACCATCGCACCAACAGTAATGGATGGAATCCTATATGAGGCGCACACTGCAGTAGCTTCAGGTGGACGCTGGTACCTGCTTTAACGTCTGTGTGAGAAGCATCTTCTCCCACTGAAATTCAAACAAAGTTGACAATTAGACAGGACATGTTTTAAAACATCCGCAGTAAAATTCAAGTATGTATACCATTAAAGTAAACTATTTTTTATTTACCAGGTAAGGCCCATTGAGAGCTATATAGCTATTTTTCAGAAGCGACCTGGCCACAAATTATAGCTTAACGAAGTGGCTTATCACGTGGAAATTTATAGTAGCCAAATACTCTAAACGCATTACTTACAAATAGCTCACAAAGCGGTTATCCTCCCACTACCCTTGGGTTACCTCCTGTCCCGGTCCAGCCGAGACAGTCTGTGAATTGGCATCTGTGTTTGAGTGGCATGAATTAATTTGTACCGAGATCTGGTACCGGTACTGTGCTGAACTTTACTACTGCATGGTTGTTGACAGACCTAGACAGACTGAAACATAGGTCTGGGTTTGATCTCCATAGTGGAACAGGTGGTAACCCGAAAACTAACCCAAACCCTTCCACATTCAACGATAACCACTTTCAAACCGAGTTCGCTCGGAAATGACCCCACTAAACCGCACGTATGTAAACGTTTGACTTCAGTGGTTCCTCCGCCGCGTGCGAACGATGAAGTGCACGGCCTCTCGTGATGATGACCTCACACCCGCATGGCTGCACGAAAGGCGGTGCTGACGAGCATGAGGCAGGTGGAAGAGGCAAAACGAGGAGGCAAGATTAGAGTGCTGTAGTCGGTGGGGTATAGTGGGGCCTATTTCCGAATGATTGATTTATGTGGAAATGAAATTGGTCAAGAGTCCGTTACTTTGTAAACATTAGCATGTATCTACTTTAATACCAAGTCTGCAGGGGTGGAAAAGATGAGGTCTGTTCATTCTGGTGGGCAAAGGGAATTTAGACACTCCAATTTAAGTCTGGTGGCATACGGATGAAATGCACCTTACAAATGTAAATTATTATTAATCCATCTTCTTCTTCACTCCCACGGTGTTTCCAACCAGGGTTAGGCCATGTAATGATCTGACGTGCTGTACACTTGTACAGTGTTACTGAATTATTGTATCATTATGAATTCAGTGCCCCTTCTGCGACCTTTCCCTAGATCCCCCTCTTGTGTATAACCTGGCCTGCTGACGTCAGGGCCGTAAGCCTCAGATCCCTTTCCCTGCCAGCAGCAGGCGCTATGCTGTTACATTACGATTCTATGCCACTACACAGGGACTCCTCTACTTACGAACATTCGACTTACGAACTTTCAGAGATATGATCAAACCTGTCCGTATGTCCAGTTCCCTGTTCGGACCGAGAGTCGCAAGTTCAACCACCGCACAATAGGTGGTGATGGTGGCATCTACATCTGCAGAACGTGAAGAACCAGAGGCAACTGTTAAAGCCATTCCCCGTGTTTAGTGTACAAGCCGTAAAACGTGTTTGAAATCAACGGGAGTAAAGTTGGACTCACGAACAAATCGACTTACGAACAGACCTATGGAACCGAACTCGTTTGTACGTACAGGAGTCTGTATATGGTGGTCACTCTGAACAACACAGACCCAGCCTCCTTTTTACTATTTTTGGTCCATTAGGACATTACCAGATGCATCTTTCTGTGCTAACGACCACACAATACACATTAGACGTGTCACAACAGTTCACGTTTAATAGTCTAACCTTGTCAGGAGTAAGTCGCATACGGTAGACATTTCTGCACATTTCCAGAATGACATGCCTATGACAAAGGAACCATGTGTATTGCATTAGACAGGGGTGCAGAATTACATGCCTATGACAAAGGAACCATGTGTATTGCATTAGACAGAGGTGCTTGATCATGTGTGGATGCAGATTCCCGCAGCAATAGAGGGAATAGTTTGTTCGCAGCGCCACTGATTAATCAGAATCAGAATCTATTTTATATCCTGGAGGAATCCGATGAGCTATGAAGATCTTTTTCACATATGTCCAGTAGGGGAGGGTCAGCGAGCTATTTCCAAAACCGATGAGAGGCAAGATGGAGAAAATGTAAGCAAATTGCTAAAAATACAAAGTACATACATTCCTGCCAATTTGTCAATAAATGCAAGCTTGGGCAAGGTAGCAACACAACAACCACAGCTCCAGACCACGACAAGACTCCACAAAGTCCCTCAATTGCATTGCATTAAAATTGAACGTTAAATGAGCGATATTTGAAATAGCGTTACCTAATGACAATATTCCCTTCGAATACCTGACTAATGAATGAGGCTAAGACGCTTGCAGTAATGTTCAAATATGCATCACAAGCCATTCAGAAGTGGTAGGCCTCACGTGACCACAGGGCACCACAGTGGCAATATGTTAACTACCTTGCCTGGTACGCAGGAGGCCGTGGATTCAATCCCGACCCTGTCGCCTGCTGTATATTTTGAGGTTGCATGTCTCTCTCACTACATTTAGAATAAACATCACGCGTTTAGAGCATTTGGCCTCTATACATTTCCACGGGATAAGCCACTTCGTTGAAGATAACATTTGTGATAGCCAGGTTGCTTCTGAAAAATAGCTCCATAGCTCAGTGGGGCCTCAAACTGGTAAAATAAAAAAAAATATAGTTTGTATTCTTGGTTCTTTCGGTAAAGTCGCATAGAAAGGAAACAATAAAATAATAAAAATATAAAACAATAAAATTCTCACGACGTTTCGACTGCAACACAAGCAATCATCAGGTGATGATGATCATCATCAGGTGATGATGATTGCTTGTGTTGCAGTCGAAACGTCGTGATAATTTTATTGTTTTATATTTTTATTATTTTATTGTTTCCCTTCTACGTGACTTTACCGAAAGAACCAAGAATATGAATCCCTGCATTCACGAAAGCTTTAAATCAAAATATAGTTTAGTTTAAAAGTTATAGTTTGAGAATGGCGGTCCGATGGGAGGGAGTGAAGGGGTATTGTGAGGAGGCGTCATCGGGAGTGGAAGCTGCTGGTGGGAGCATGGGAGGTGTGGGGAGTGTGAGTTGCATCGGCATTGTGGAGAGGGAAGGGGTGAGAGTGTTGTAAGCGATGGGGCTGGGGGAGGAGTGTTGGATATGACGATGTGGAAGCTGTGTCGGTGATGAGGTGTGTGCTTGAAGTGAGGATTACATGGGGAGCGGTGCCGAAGTGGTTAGCGCACCGTGCGACGGGATCCGGCGACCCGAGTTCTATTCCCACTCACGGCCAACATCGGTGACGAGTATCTGAACCAATCTCGGTCCCATCCCAGGTCTATTCTGCCTTAAAATTAGTATCCAGGTTCAGTGAATGGGAGGAGACAAAGGCGGCCAGGCGTGGTGCTGGCCACCCATCCCATCTCAGCGAGTCGACCCCATGGCACCTGGGTAATGGAGGTGGTGATGAAGATGATGACGACGGTGATGATGATGTCGATGACGATGGTGATGACGAGTCACTCACTCAGACTCACAGAGCCACACTCAAGAGACTCACAGCCACACTCAAGAGACTCACAGTCACTCACTCAGACTCACAGAGCCACACTCAAGAGACTCACTGAGTCACTCAGAGAATCACAGTCACTCACACAGACTTACACTGACTCAAGGAGACCCACAGACTCACTCACAGACTTACTCACACAGACTCACAGAGTAACTCATACACAGACTCACACTCACAGACTAATTCTGACACACACAGACTCGCAGAGTAACACGCACTCAGAGACTCACAGAGTCACACTCAGTCACTCACTCAGGGACTCACAGCCACTCCCTCAGAGACTCGCACGCACTCACAGAGCCACACTCAGAGATCCAGTCACTCACTCAGAGACTCACAAAGTCACTCACTCAGAGAATCAGAGCCACACTCAGAGACTCGCAAAGTCACTCACTCAGAGACTCAGGGTCACTCACTCAGAGACTCAGAGCCACAGCCTCACAGAGCCACACTCACAGACTCAGAGCCACACTCAGGGACTCATTTGAGGCCGAGTCGACCTAGGGGAGGCCCAAGACCTGTTCAGATAATCGTCACCGGTGTTGGTGGCCGTGAGCGGGAATCGAACTCGGGTCGCCGGGTTCGTAGCGCAGCGTAGCGCTAACCGCTGCGCCACCGCTCCCCACACCCTCGCTCACAAACACAACGCAGGCAGCGTGGGCAGCCCTGGTCCATCCACTGCTGGATGAGGGCCTTGCCATGCCGTGCGAGTTATTTGACCAGAAGCGCAGTGCGTGTTGTTAACATTCCCCGTGTGGTGGATAGAATCGGAGGGCTTTCCCCAGCCCTCACCCACCAGGAATGGTGAAGTATAGTCAAATACTTCCTGTGACCAACACGGCGTTAGGAGACATTCATACACCCCACAGATGGACTAATAATTATTGTAAGTACTGTGGTGTACTTAAAATAATGTGTGGAGGAGGAAGAAGCTCCAGAAGTCGCACTTCAGCAGCCACCACTGCCCCTTCGCAGTATCAACAACCACGCGGACAAATGCACTGCCACATCCTACAACACGCGTTTGTTCCTTCAAAGTAGTGAATTAGCGTCCCAACACGCTGGTTCACGAAGATGGAGCGGTCATATAATGAGCTGGACAGCGACAACAACTTAAATCAGCGGTAATAATGCGGCAGACACGCAGGAAGCAATACTTAGGTAGGTCGCGATGAGACCACGGGGCTCGGATGGCGACCCTGCCTGGGAAGGTGCACACAAACTCCTCACAGAGTGAGCACCACAATGTTGTCCTTACAACACACAGTGGTCTCGCTTTTCTTTCATATCCACGAGCACAGCAACATCCAGCAACACATATCTCCTCACATTGTGCCCAGGACTGCTTTAAATAAAGATTTTAAATAAACTTTCCCGCCAAAAAATGTAATTGAGGCGTGTGTGGGTATCGATGTGGAACTTGTGATCACATTGCTAAGAGCCGAAACACAAGGCACCCACCACCCCACACATCCTACTACTACTACTGCTGCTGTTGCTGCCTTGTGAAGTCTATGATGATGAGCAGCAGCAGCAGCGAGATAATGAGGAGGTTGAATGTGATGATGATAATGTGGAGTAGAGTCAGGGGGGTTATGCCCAAAGTTCTCTGTCCTCACCTCCCCACCACCGCCACGTCCCAACTCTGAACATCCACACATCATCATCATCGACCAGCAATGACCAACAGCAGCTCACAGCCCATTAAATACACCACCAGTAGGACAATTGTATGGAGGAGGCCAAACAAACATCTAAAACTAACAAAATAACAATTGCCACCGAGAACTGTTTCACATAACTCGTGCACTCAAAGTCCTCAGACAATTGCAGTTATATTTCGATTTAAAGCTTTCGTGACTGCAAGGATTCATCTTCTTTGGTTCTTTCGGTAAAGTCACGTAGAATGAGAATAAAATAATAAATTGATAAAATAAAATAACACAATAATATTCTCACGACGTTTCGGCCACAACACAAGCGGCCTTCATCAGGTGAAAGGACGAGACTGTCTGGTAGGACAGCGCTGGAGTGAAAAAAGCCACGTTCAGATCACGACCTTTAAGCTGTGTCAGAAGAAACAAAGTGCCTTGACAAAGGAATTAGCATATAATTTAGCATTGAAATGGCCGAGTGATTAGCTTGTGACTGGTCACAGAAATGGCTATGTTAAAGTTAAAGCATACACATCCGCAGAGGCACCCCTTGACAAAGGAATTAGCATAGAATTTAGCATTGAAATAGCTAAGTTAAAGCATACACATCCGCAGAGGCACCCCTTGACAAAGGAATTAGCATAGAATTTAGTGAGAGAGATTAAACACGTTAAAGACGCACTACGACAGAATGGCTACAATAATGCTCAAATTAACAGAGCACTGAATGCCAAATCACGATCGCAAAGCAATACTGCTGAAAGCGACCAGATTGTTAAAACAATAAAAATTCCATATATCTCAGGAGTAACTGACAAATTAGCCCGCGTTTTGCAAAAGCAAAACGTTACAGTAAGATTTGGTACAGTACACAAAATTCAAAAACTAGTATCTTGCACTAAAGACGCATTACCTAAACTATCAACAGAAGGTGTATATCTGATTAATTGTTCATGTGGCAGCTGCTACATTGGGCAGACGGGACGTAACATCAGTGTAAGACTAAAAGAACATCAGAGAAATATTAAATTATCTCAAACACAACTGTCGGCAGTGGCAGAACATGCTTGTCAACAAGGACACTCAATTGATTTTGACAATGTTGCAGTGGTGTGTAAAACTAATTATTACTGGCAAAGACTAATTAGAGAATCCATTGAAATTGAGAGGAACAAGAATAACTTTAATCGCTCTGACAGCTACCGGCTTAGTGCGGCCTGGAAGCGTATTATTAAATAATACACATTACATTTTGATTTAAAGAATTACTAATCTACAACTCATTACTAATCATAACCAATGACTGATTACTAATCGATTATATAATTACATTACCCCCCCCCTCCGCCTCTAATCACTGCACCTGATATGAGTTAAGTGATGACGTCACCCTGCTGCTCTATATAAAACCGGGAGCAAGCGAGGGCTTTACCATTCTGGCGAATTGCCCGATGATGCTGGAAGTATTTACCAGCGAAACGTCGTACTCAAACTGTAAATGTGGATTCACTCTTCAACACACCGGTGGGCTAAAGTAGTGAATTATTTGTCTTTTGTCAACGTGACACTTTTTTTTGCTGATTGGCCGTGTCGGGTGGTGGAGGGTTACGACACATTTATAAATAAACGCGATCTACCCCAAAAACCGTTATTATGAATAGAATTTAGCATTGAAATAGCTGAGTGATTAGCTTGTAACTGGTCACAGAAATAGCTATGTTTAAAGTCAGAGCATACACATTCACCGAGGCACCTAGTACAAATCAAACAGGAGAATTTAGCATTGAAATACCTAGGCGAATTTAGCATTGAAATAACTGAGTGACTAGCTAGTGACTGGTCACAGAAATGGCTATGTTGAAGTCAAGGTCTACACATCTGAGCTATTCACAGTAACTGGGTATACAATACAATGTATAATGAATACTACATAGTGAACCAATAAAACAACTAAATTACCTTAATGTTATCAATAAACTCTATATTCTCCAATCAGCTAAGCTACCAACAATAAGTCGTTATATATCACAATGCTATATGGCGAAAAAAATGGGTGGATTCTTACCCTCAACTTTAGCAACACAGATAGCTACGGGCCCCATTCAGACGGACGAGTTCATCCAAGGTCGGAACAGAGGAGGGGGAGAGAGACAGCTGCGAGGCGCTATTATACTCCATGTTGTAAACCATACCATTAACCGTGGTGTGAGAGGTATTAAGAGTCAATGCTGGTGAAAGAGCTGCGGTCTGAAGGTCATCGTAAAATACAATTAATTAAGAACGGAAATGGTTTAAAACATCTTTCCAATGGTTACTAAGCCAGAATCCATCTTCTCGGTTGAAATTGTCTCTGTGCTTGTATATGTGAATGGCCTCATGAACGAATCTCTCATGGTAGCCGGTTGGTTTGCAAAGAACCTCCGTCTTGGAGAAGTCAATGTCATGTGAGCCCACTGAATTATAACAGTGATCTGCCACGGCAGAGGAGTTCGTCCTACCGTGTTTCAAGTCTGCTTTATGTTCACGGATGCGGTCCGAGATACGTCGTTTGGTTTCTACCACAGAGGCACTTTAGTTTATAAACGCCCGGGTACTGTATGTCTGGAACAGCATATTTTACAGATGGAACTAGATCACGGATTTTATGTATTGTGTTGAATCGGACCTGGATCTTGTGTTTATTCAGGATTTTGGAGATATTTTTAGTGACCCCTGCAATGTAGGGTAAGGTGATGGTTTTGAGTGGCTCCACAAGAGAATCCTTCTTCATGACTGGAGTGATGGCTTTGCAGATTGTGTAGTCGGAGTAACCATTAGCCCTGAGAGCCTGGTGTACGTGCTTGAGTTCACTGGTAATGTGTTCCTGGTCGGAAATGCATTGGGCTCTATGGTATAGAGTCTTGATGAGGGAGTTCTTTTGGGATGGATGGTGGTGGGAATCCGGTTTCAAGTAAGCATCTGTATGGGTGGCTTTCCTGTAGACAGAGTGGCTCATTGAACCATCATGTCTCCTTTTAATTAAGACATCCAAAAATGGTAGTTTGCCATCTTTTTCGGCCTCCATGGTAAATCTGATGGCTGGGTGTATGGAATTGATGTGGTCGCGGAATTGGTCTAGAGCAGGCTGGCCATGTGGCCAGATGACAAAGGTGTCATCCACGTACCTCTTCCATAAGGTCGGGCGTAGAGTGGCAGTCTGTATGGCGTTAGTTTCAAATTTGATGTACCCCCCCTGGTGAGACATTGCTTAACCAACACATACTTCACCTGGAATGGAACTTTCTACAAACCAACTGAGGGCACCCCAATGGGCTCCCCCCTATCTCCGGTTGTAGCCAACGTATTCATGGAAAAATTTGACGCCATCCCGACTGCCACTCTACATTAAGCAATGTTTTGTTTGTTAGTCTGTGAGTCTGTGTGAGTGAGTTACTTTGTGAGTTCATGTGAGTTACTCCGAGTCTGTGAGTGTGTTACCCGGTGAGACTGAGTTGAGAGGGAGTGACTGTGAGTTACTGTGTAAGTCTGTGAGTGTGTGAGTTACTCTGAGTCTGTGTGAGTCTCCGAGTGTCTGAGTGAGTGAGTGACTTTGTGAGTCTCTGAGTGAGTGACTCCGTGCGTCTCTGAATGTGGCTCTGTGAGTCTGTGGCTCTGAGTCTCTGAGTGAGTGACTTTGTGAGTCTCTAAGTGAGTGACTGACCGTGAGTCTCTGAGTGTGGCTCTGAGTCTCTGAGTGAGTGTCTGAATCTCTGAGTGTGGCTTTGTGAGTGCGTGCGAGTTTCTGAGTGAGTGACTGTGAGTCCCTGAGTGAGTGACTGAGCGTGACTCTGTGAGTCTCTGAGTGCGTGTTACTCTGCGAGTCTGTGTGTGTGTCAGAACTAGTATGTGAGTGTGAGTCTGTGTGTGAGTTACTCTGTGAGTCTGTGAGTGAGTCTGTGGGTCTCCTTGAGTGAGTGTGAGTCTGTGTGAGTGACTGTGATTCTCGGAGTGACTGTCAGTCTCTTGAGTGTGGCTCTGTGAGTCTGAGTGAGTGACTCTGTGAGTCTCTGAGTGTGGCTCTGTGAGTCTGAGTGAGTGACTCTGTGAGTCTCTGAGTGTGGCTCTGTGAGTCTGAGTGAGTGACTGTGAGTCTCTGAGTGTGGCTGTGAGTCTGTGGCTCTGTGAGTCTGAGTGAGTGACTGTGAGTCTCTTGAGTGTGGCTGTGAGTCTCTTGAGTGTGGCTCTGTGATTCTATGTGAGTGACTGTGAGTCTCTGAGTGTGGCTCTGTGAGTCTAAGTGAGTGACTGTGAGTCTCTGAGTGTGGCTCTGTGAATCTGAGTGAGTGACTCGTCATCACCATCGTCATCAACATCATCATCACTGTCGTCACCATCTTCATCACCACCTCCATTACCCAGGTGCCATGGGGTGACACGCTGAGATGGGATGGGTAGCCAGCACCACGCCTGGCCGCCTTTGTCTCCTCCCATTCACCGAACCTGGATACTCATTTTAAGGCAGAATAGACCTGGGATGGGACCGAGATTGGTTCAGATACTCGTCACCGATGTTGGCCGTGAGTGGGAATAGAACTCGGGTCGCCGGGTCCCGTCGCACGGTGCGCTAACCACTTCGGCACCGCTCCCCATGTAATCCTCACTTCAAGCACACACCTCATCACCGACACAGCTTCCACATCGTCATATCCACCACTCCTCCCCCAGGCCCATCGCTTACAACACTCTCACCCCTTCCCTCTCCACAATGCCGATGCACCTCACACTCCCCACACCTCCCATGCTCCCACCAGCAGCTTCCACTCACGATGACGCCTCCTCACAATACCCCTTCACTCCCTCCCATCGGACCGCCGTTCTCAAACTATAACTTTTAAACTAAACTATATTTTGATTTAAAGCTTTCGTGAATGCAGGGATTCATATTCTTGGTTCTTTCGGTAAAGTCACGTAGAAGGGAAACAATAAAATAATAAAAATATTAAACAATAAAATTCTCACGACGTTTCGACTGCAACACAAGCAATCATCATCACCTGATGATGATCATCATCACCTGATGATTGCTTGTGTTGCAGTCGAAACGTCATGAGAATTGTATTGTTATATATTTTTATTATTTTATTGTTTCCCGTCTATGCGACTTTACCGAAAGAACCAAGAATATAAACTATATTTTTTATTTTACCAGTTTGAGGCCACACTGAGCTATGGAGCTATTTTTCAGAAGCAACCTGGCTATCACAAATGTTATCTTCAACGAAGTGGCTTATCCCGTGGAAATTTATAGAGGCCAAATACTCTAAACGCGTGATGTTTATTCTAAATGTAGTGAGAGAGACATGCAACCTCAAAATATACAGCAGGCGACAGGGTCGGGATTGCATCCACGGCCTCCTGCGTACCAAGCGAGGTAGTTAACATATTGCCACTGTGGTGCCCTGTGGTCACGTGAGGCCTACCACTTCTGAATGGCTTGTGATGCATATTTGAACATTACTGCAAGCGTCTTAGCCTCATTCATTAGTCAGGTATTCGAAGGGAATATTGTCATTTGGTAACGCTATTTCAAATATCGCTCATTAAACGTTCAATTTTAATGCAATGCAATTGAGGGACTTTGTGGAGTCTTGTCGTGGTCTGGAGCTGTGGTTGTTGTGTTGCTACCTTGCCCAAGCTTGCATTTGTTGACAAATTGGCAGGAATGTATGTACTTTGTATTTTTAGAAATTTGCTTACATTTTCTCCATCTTGCCTCTCATCGGTTTTGGAAATAGCTCGCTGACCCTCCCCTACTGGACATATGTGAAAAAGATCTTCATAGCTCATCGGATTCCTCCAGGATATAAAAAAGATTCTGATTCTGATTAATCAGTGGCGCTGCGAACAACCTATTCCCTCTATTGCAGCGGGAATCTGCATCCACACATGATCAAGCACCCCTGTCTAATGCAATACACATGGTTCCTTTGTCATAGGCATGTAATTCTGGAAATGTGCAGAAATGTCTACCGTATGCGACTTACTCCAGACAAGGTTAGACTATTAAACGTGACCTGTTGTGACACGTCTAATGTGTATTGTGTGGTCGTTAGCACAGAAAGATGCATCTGGTAATGTCCTAATGGACCAAAAATAGTAAAAAGGAGGCTGGGTCTGTGTTGTTCAGAGTGACCACCATATACAGACTCTTGTACGTACAAACGAGTTCGGTTCCAGAGGTCTGTTCGTAAGTCGATTTGTTCGTGAGTCCAACTTTACTCCCGTCGATTTCAAACACGTTTTACGACTTGTACACTAAACACGGGGAATGGCTTTAACACTTGCCTCTGGTTCTTCACGTTCTGCAGATGTAGATGCCACCATCACCACCTATTGTGCGGTGGTTGAACTTGCGACTCTCGGTCCGAACAGGAAACTGGACATACGGACAGGTTTGATCATATCTCTGAAAGTTTGTAAGTCGAATGTTCGTAAGTAGAGGAGTCCCTGTGTAGTGGCATAGAATCGTAATGTAACAGCATAGCGCCTGCTGCTGGCAGGGAAAGGGATCTGAGGCTTACGGCCCTGACGTCAGCAGGCCAGGTTATACACCAGAGGGGGTACTAGGGAAAGGTCGCAGAAGGGGCACTGAATTCATAATGATACAATAATTCAGTAACACTGTACAAGTGTACAGCACGTCAGATCATTACATGGCCTAACCCTGGTTGGAAACACCGTGGGAGTGAAGAAGAAGATGGATTAATAATCATTATTATTTACATTTGTAAGGTGCATTTTATCCGTATGCCACCAGACTTAACTTGGAGTGTCTAAATTCCCTTTGCCCACCAGAATCAATAGACCTCATCTTTCCCACCCCTGCAGACTTGGTATTAAAGTAGATACATGCTAATGTTTACAAAGTAACGGGCTCTTGACCAATTTGATTTCCAGATAAATCACTCATTCGGAAATAGGCCCCACTATACCCCACCAACTACAGCACTCTAATCTTGCCTCCTCGTTTTGCCTCTTCCACCTGCCTCATGCTCGTCAGCACCGCCTTTCGTGCAGCCATGCGGGTGTGAGGTCATCATCACGAGACGCCGTGCACTTCATCGTTCGCACACGGCGGAGGAACCACTGAAGTCAAACGTTTACATATGTGCGGTTTAGTGGGGTCATTTTCGAGCGAACTCGGTTTTAGAAGTGTTTATCGTTGAATGTGGAAGGGTTTGGGTTAGTTTTCGGGTTACCACCTTTTCCACTATGGAGATCAAACCCAGACCTATGTTTCAGTCTGTCTAGGTCTCTCAACAACCATGCAGTAGTAAAGTTCAGCACAGTACCGGTACCAGATCTCGGTACAAATTAATTCATGCCACCCAAACACAGATGCCAATTCACAGACTGCCTCGGCTGGACCGGGACAGGAGGTAACCCAAGGGTAGTGGGAGGATAACCGCTTTGTGAGCTATTTGTAAGTAATGCGTTTAGAGTATTTGGCTACTATAAATTTCCACGTGATAAGCCACTTCGTTAAGCTATAATTTGTGGCCAGGTCGCTTCTGAAAAAGAGCTATATAGCTCTCAATGGGCCTTACCTGGTAAATAAAGAATAGTTTACTTTAATGGTATACATACTTGAATTTACTGCGGATGTTTTAAAACATGTCCTGTCTAACTGTCAACTTTGTTTGAATTTCAGTGGGAGAAGATGCTTCTCACACAGACGTTAAAGCAGGTACCAGAGTCCACCTGAAGCTACTGCAGTGTGCGCCTCATATAGGATTCCATCCATTACTGTTGGTGCGATGGTTTGGATTTTCAAGTTGAAATCTCCTAGTTCATTTTATTTTTACCCAGGTGACAACTCAATTGTCAAGGGTAGTCCTGTTTGGAAGAGGCATCCTTGTATCTTGAGTTCCACATCTTGGAGAGGATGTGATTAGTCAGCATCGATGCCATTTTAGTTGGTGTCACGCATCATGCGTGCATTCTTAAATTACTGACGCTGACTGAAGACTGAAGATGCAAGTGTGCCATCTGACAATGATAGTTATGAAGCCATTTTTTGCCATTACCAATCTTCCTTTGTGCTCTGTCAGATTCTGGGATAACACGGCCTTGGTGAAGTCCCCTGGACTTGTGTAATTTCTGTATCAATTTTTTTTGTTTCATTTTGAAATCTCTGCTCCACTTCCTTCAATTGCATCCATCTGCACCTCCGATTAGCACGGCTGGCTGACGTACGGCGCGAAAGAGGTTCAACGCACATACCTACAAGGAGTGTAAATTCATACGATGCCAGAAACTCTGCACGAGTTCGTGCCGCGTTCTCCCGATGTTGCCGTCGATGTTTGTCCTGCGACAAGCCATTCGTTGCCACGGGCGAACCTGTCTCACCTCCACAATCACAGGGCCGAGTGCGTGACGTGTCCGGCAAGCCGTGTGATGTGTCTGCGGATGATAATCTTCAGCAGAGGCCTGTGCCTTCTCCCACAGACGTCGCGCAACTGACGCCGCTCCCAGCGCCGCCGACCTCTGCTTCCCCGGCCACGGCCACGGGGAGTTCATCTCCTCTCCTGGACACCCCGTGTGCTGGACCTGCTGCTCCACCACACTTGCCTGCCCACTATACAGGCATAAAGAGGTACGGGCAGAACTAATGCATAAACGCTTTCAACATAAGTTGGAGAGAGCTGAGCCTTTCTAGGAATTCGGCAATGCTTTCCCACCTGTGACTGCTCCCGATATATGACTCGAGAGCATGTAGGTTTTGCTTGCAGGCCACACACACACACATGAATGATGTGTTTGGTATTATCTCATGGAAAATAATAAATTGCACAAGGGCCAGGGTCATGCCCCATTCATTCTGAACGATTAAACCAAACTGACCCACGTTCACACACGAGAGCAGAGAGGTTGGCTGCAGGGTGACGCATGAGAAGAACACGTCCCTGTGAAAGAGTTAGAAGGTTCCCCTTCGTACCTTCTTACTCTCCCTCCCACCCCCCTCCTTCCGGTCAGGTGATTTTGAAGTGTCGTCGTCGTCACGCGAGGACGTGGACCGAGACAGCGCGTGGAACCAGTGGCTGCGCTCCGAGATCCCGGGGATCTTCCTGCTGGCCCTGCACACGTTTACCGTGAGTCGGCGCAGATGTGGCCTCGCGACTGGGGCTGCCACCTGTCCGCGTTTGACCCCCGGACAGGGTTCGGGTGGCAGCAGGAATTGATTTGTGTCGAGATCTGGTACCCCGGGTATGGCTATGGTTTAATTTTATCACTGTGAACTGCACAGTTTTAACAATAGACCTGGGCTCGCTGAGAAATGTGCCTGGGTTTGCTCTGTCGTGGAAATGGTGGCAACTGTACTTGGGGCATCGGCACGTTTATTCGCGCTCCGGCTCCATTTACACCGAAAGTCACGTGCTTGTCTCGTGTGGGGAGTGGTGGTGTAGCTGTTAGGGGGCATCCATTTAGTATGTATGCATGGAGGGGGGAGGAGGGGTTAACCCAAATGCGTACGCTTGCGTATGGGGGGTCTACTGACAATGTGTAAGCCGACTGCAACGGCATGAATCTGCCCATCGCAGTGACATGGGGAAGTAATTGCTTCCGACAAAGGCGTTCTATGACCTTTTAAATCGTACTCAGGTTTGAGAACGGGGACAGTTTGCATTCATGATCCTGAATCATAACAATTCCTTGACTCTCCGGCAGTGGTGAATCGTTCCAACCATGTTTTTTTATTTCGTGGAATATCACTTGCTGTACTCCACGCGGTGAGTGCTTTGTGTAGATAGGAATCATGTTATGTAGAGAATATAAATCTAATTCAGTACCTCTATATGTCTCCCACAGACGAGCGGGGAGACAGCAGCCAGGCGGTGAGCCGGCACTCCCAACAATCGCCCAAGATCTGCGGTTCTCTTTACATTCCGATATTTGCAGCCACTTACTGAGTGTTTACATGTGGGGGGAAACCAGTACACTCGCAGAAAACGAACGAATGTGAGCAAGGGGGCAACGTTCTATCCCGTGCAGATGGAAAGGATTCCACAGTTGTGTTCCACTGCCTCCTGGCAAGCCAGGGTATGACTCATCCTCGATGCCCACCGGAAGGGAGATTGCACACTTGCAATTGAATTCCCTGAGATTATTTATATCATGGGGTAGGCAGTGACAAAGCCCCTGACTCACTTAACACGAACATGCGGTCCAGTGCATTGTACGTGCAAGGATACTCGCTTTCCAAAATGTATGAATGTGTGTTGAACTTGAATCTTGACTTAAAGCTTTCGTGACTGCAGGAATTCATATTCTTTGGGTCTTTCGGTAAAGTCACGTAGATAGAACAATAAAATAATAAAAATAAAGTGAATACGAAATAATAATTAAAATATCACGTTTCGATCACAACACAAGCAATCGTCATCATTTTTCTCCTGATGACGATTGCTTGTGTTGCGATCGAAACGTTGTGATATATTTTACTTTTTTATTCACTTTATTTTTATTTATTGTTCTATCTACGTGACTTTACGGAAAGACCCAAAGAATATGTGTTAAACTTCTTTCGCAGTGTACGTAGCCAACCGTGCTAATCTGTGGTACATTAACACCTTGCCACAAATGCCCTGTTGCTCATGAGCACAGCGACTCAAATGAATCAGGCGCAAGGTTTGCGTGATTCATTCTTACAAGTGGGGTCTATAATGAACAATATGGCTGAAGCTCGAGTTCTATTCATTTAAAACCAAACGTGTTTCTTACCAACCATACCTGGTGTTTGCACACAGATACAGATTATGGGCGATGCGTTCTACACCATTCGGAATGCGCTGTTGCAATGTGCAGCCACAGCTGCTGCAAAAAATATTCGTCTCGGTTTGATCCACTGAACAATATCCACTGACCACACCGCACGCGCAACAATTATATGACTATGAACAAAAATATGAATAAATTAAGATGGTTTATTAAATATATTGCACGTAAGAAAATACAGCAATAGACGTAAAAAATACATGGCAGTTTAACACGTAGGCTTTCGGGACAAATATCCATAATACAGGTTTTATGGGTTGGATCAAGTAAATATATAAATGTGTCGTTAAAGCCGCCACGACCCGACAGCCAACTAGTAAGGGTTGTCACGTAAACAGAACATGCCAATTCATCACTAGTACAGCACACCGGTGTGTGGTGTGTTGGAGAGCCAAGCTACAACATTAACCATCGGAGTATGACGTTTCAGTAATTACAACTAGCTTCATCAGGCAACACAAGGTTTGGGAGAAGTCCACCTGTTTAATTCCTTATATAGAGGCGTAGATGTGGTGACAACACTTGTGCGCTCTTTGACCGCAAAGTTGGGGGGGGGGATTAATGAATCAACGTACATTATACATGCACATTATGCTAGCCCATTGATCTTGTACTTAGTGTCCATTGTGTGTACTAAAACAGCCGTACAAACGGTAATTTGATGATTCTCTTCCAAGCAGCACTAAGTCGGTAGCTATCCAAACGATTACAATTATTTTTATTTCTTTAAATTTCGATAGATTCTGTAATTAGTCTTGGCCCGTAGTAACTAGTTTTGCACAGAACTTCAACATTATCAAAATCAATTGAGTGTCCTTGTGGGCACGCGTGTTCTGCTGCTGCTGACAGTTGTATTTGTGAGCATTTCATATTTCTGTGGTGTTCTTTTAGTCTCGTGCTGATCATTCGTCCTGTTTGCCATACATAGCATTTGCCACAAGTGCAATTAATCCGGTACACACCTTCTGTTGATCGCTTCAGTAATAGAACAGCAAAGAAATATCCAATAGGCCTTTTCGTAGGTTTCCATATGCCTTCTGAATTTGCCTGGCTGATCAAAGTTTCGACCGCAGATGCCATTGGTCAGGGGTCTCTTTGTCCGTTCTCATGTGGGACTCTAGGCATGATGGCAGTTGGAATGCTTTCCCACAGACTTGGCAAGACATTTGTTTTCTCACTCTAGTGACTATGGGAGTGAGGTGGAGTCGAGACGGGCGCTGGTCAGGCGTGGCGTTTCCCAGCAGGCGCCTTCGTTCCATGCACGGTTGCTGTGATAGCAATAACTTCGTTGCACGCAGGTGCGCCCTTTGCAGTAGGTGGCATTGTCTGCAACTCTGCCTCCTCACCACCAGGACTCGACAAGCTGCTGCTGCTGGAGCTGCTGGTGCCATCCATGGCAAAGGCAATTCTTCCAGCACCATGACTCGCAGCCGAGTAGCTCTGACACACCTTCAACACCGCATTGGCAAAATTGCCGTCATTCACCATGCCACGTGCGCCCCTTGAGTTCTTTCCATGGGTCTCCATATGCCTTCTGAGTTTGTAGGGCTGATCAAAGCTTTGATCGCAGATGTTGCAGCTTTGACCACCGGTCTTGTGCATTCTCATGTGGGACTCTAGGCACCATGCCAGTTGGAATGTTTTCCTGCAGACGTCGCAAGAGATTCGTTTTCTCACTCTAGTGATACTATCAGATTCTAGTGACTCTATCGGATTCAACACCGCATTGGCAAAACTGCCGTTATTCACCAAGCCTGGTGCACCCTTTATCATGTAATCCTTTTCGTGGGTCTTCATATGCCTTTTGAATTTTCCTTGCTGATCAAAGCTTCGTCCGCATATGCCGCAACATTGATCACGGGTCTCCTTGTGCGTTCTTACGTGGGATTCTAGGCACCATGCCAGTTGGAATTTTTTTCCCACAGACGTCACAAGAGATGAGTTTTTTCGCTCTTGTAACTCTACCGGATTGAGACGGGTGCTGGTGAAGTGCCATCGATGGTAAAGGCAATTCTCTCAGCACCACCATGACTCGCAGCGGAGTTGCTCTCGCACATCTGAAACAAAAGACAAAGGTCAAGCGCATTACACCTGTGTCATATGTGGACTCACAAAGGCATACTTAAGGTGACGTAAGATTCATTATAACAGATTCATTATAACAGAAGTCCTCAATAGTGCAGATCCTATCATCTACTATTTTACTCCTTATCCACCCAAATAAGTACTCTTTGGTTCTTTCAGTAACGTCACGTACGTAGAAAAATAAAATAAAAAACAACATTACGACATTTCGATCGCAACACAAGTGTTCGTCATCAGGCGGAAAAAATAATCCAGCGGTAGAACTGCTGAACCAGTGAGAGAGCTGTTACAACAAGAGGTTATATACGTGGTGAAGGGCAAGCAGGTGGGGTCTGAGCTGGAAAGGAATTCCATCCCCGGATGCAAGCACGTCAGTTGTGTTAATGGGGGAGATTAGGGAGAAGATTAGCATGAAATGAGCTTCCGTCGCCGCATAAGAGTATCGTCCTCGCATATGGGCACAAGAGCAGTGTTAATGGGAGATAAGCACTGTGTTGATGGGAGAGATTAGGCAGAGAGATTAGGGAGATTAGCAAGTTAATGTCATGTCTATGTGTAACACAAGCTGCGGCGCTGCCAACTGCGCTGTGAGAGGCAAGCACGTCCACGCAAGAGAACCACCGCAGTGAGACACACAGCCCATCACACAGCCAGAACCATCGATACATCGAGGCTAAGGGAGCAGAGGTGGCCATGTTAGTGAGACCCCAGCCCATTAATGCAGAGGCACCTAACAGGGCAATGCAACTCAGAGAGTCGGAGATAACAGCCAAACGGCAGGGAAGAATGGGAGCGCCACAGCAAGTTACGACTTTGCTTGGTTAATAACGTCCTTCCAATGATTGCTCAGCTTATACCCATCTTCTCGGTTGAAATTGTCTCCGTGTTTATTTTTCTGGATGGCTTCATGGACAAATCTTTGATGGTAGCCCGAAGGTTTGCAGAGTACCTTGGTCTCGGAAAAAATAATATCGTGCGAGCCCACTGCGTTATAACAATGATCATCCACGGCAGAGGTATTGGTTCTGCCGTGTTTCAAATCTGCCTTGTGTTCGCGAACACAGTCCGAGACATGTCGTTTCGTTTCCCCAATGTAACTGCTGCCGCAGACACAACTTAGTTTGTAGACACCAGGGTATTGCATGTCAGGAATGACATCCTTCACAGGTGGGATCAAATCACGGATTTTGTGTACTGTATTGAATCGGACCTGGATCTTGTGTTTATTTAAGATTTTGGAAATCTTTTTGGTGACACGTGCTATGTACGGTAAGGTGATTGTTTTTATTGGATCCTCAGAAGGTTGTCTCCCCATGGTTGGAGATACAGCTTTGCGGATTGTGCGGTCTGAGTATCCATTCATCTTGAGGGCTTGGTGTATGTGTAGAGGCATTAATCGGCACTCCCCATCCTGTTAGCGGGTAGCTTCCCCTTTCTCGTCAACAGGGGGCGGAAGCGCTATCACGCCACTGTTAATGACTATGGCCCAAGGGGCCAACGACAATCCCTGGGAAGCGGATCCTGAGACACATTCCCCAGACCCCGGGAGGGGGGACTGGGGGATGATGTCACCTTCCAGAAAGTTCTGTAAGGGAGGCGTGGCTAGGGCGGAGCAAGCCACGAACCAGTATATAAGCCGGACCTCTCAAGGGTCCGGCTCAGGCATCTCCAAGCCGAAGACTGTAGACCTGGGCTGAAGTTAGGACCCTGGACCCCAAGCTCCGTCGTCCTTCCAAGGGTCGGAGCTCAGTGAGGCCAGTGGTCAGGACCCGAAGACCCTGGCACGGTCGGGTCAGCATAGCCTCCCCTAGGGCCCCCAGCCGGAGGACAGGGAATTAACGGGTTCCCAGTGTTAGGGCCCGTGTAGTCCGGAGGCCATACCTCCCCAGGTATCGGGTGAAGGGGCCGCTACCCCTTTGTGTTAGGGACCCTGTAAAATAGTGTTAATAAATATCGTGTTGCCTTGCAAGAAGTTCTCCGCCGATTATTTACCCACTTCATATGTGCTCCAGTTCACTGGCTAGGTGGCGCTGGTCGGAGATGCAGCGGATTATTTTTTCCACCTGAGGACGACCGCTTGTGTTGCGATAGAAACATCGTTATATGTTATTTTTTATTTTATTTTTCTACCTACGTGACTTTACCGAAAGAACCAAAGAGTATGGATTTCTGCAGTCACAAAAGCTTAAAATCATCACCCAAATAAGATTTTGTATATGAACAACAATGACTATCTCCAATTTCCAAATGTTACCCACCAGAGATCCTTTCTGTATATACACAACAGCAAGCTAATTATAGCACCATACGTTCAGTCCCTATTCATGACACACTTGACTCCCAATCCTCATGTAAGATTGCAATATAATTTCTGCATGAGGGCCCGTCAAAAAGTGTTGAGAATGGACACTTTTTCCAAAAAACTACGTAAAATATGCTTAATTAAAAGTCCAGTATAGTACTCTTCGTGGCACTCATAAGTGAACTTCATTATTCCTCATGTTAATTATTACAATATTAACTATTTACCCAGGAAAGCCTCATTGAGTCTAAAGACTGATTTTTTTCAGAAGTTTCTCATTGCAATGAGATATTTGGCAATTATATTAATGAGCGTTTGGCTCTGTGTGAGTTGAACCCAGAGAGACCCCCACCTTGCACATGGGGAAACAGCACAACTCTGCACAGATTCTACCCACACTCGATAAATAATTAAAACCGATCTTGATTTGAAGCTTTTGTGACTGCAGGAATCCATACTCTTTGGTTATTTCGGTAAAGTCACGTAGGTAGAAATAAAACAAAATAAATCACGACGTTTCGATAGCAACACAAGCCATCGTCTTCAGGTGAAAATCGCGACAGCCGCGATGTCTGCTGCGAGCAGCACGATGTCTGCTGCCTTGTGAAGAGAAGCTGTTACCAGCAAGAGTTTATATAAGTTTTTGAGAACAAAGGTAGCCAAAGTAGTGCTAATGGGTTATTATAGTGTAAAGGTAATAAATAGCGTGCCATGTTAAAGGAAATGAACTTAGATGAGCATGTTGGATTATAGTGCAAAGTTAATTTGCTTCCGTAGCGCATAAGAGTTCAGATTAGCATGTAGGATTAGCATATGTATTTTGATAAGAGATGCATGTAAAAGTTAGTGAAAAAAATAGCAAGTTAATGTCAGTCTATGTGTAACCAAGAATAGCATGTTAAAGTTGATGAGAAAAGTATGTCAAAGTCAATGAGCGAAGTTAATGAGAATATCATGTTAAAGTCAATGAGAGATGAGCAAGTCGATGTCAGTCTACGTGTAATAAATAGCGTGGTATGTTAAAGTTAATGAACTTAGCATAAGAACGGCTGGCGGGAGAGAGAGAGAGAATGTGTTTTAATGAGAGAAGCATGTAAAAGTTATTGAAAAAATTAGTAAGTTAATGTCAGTCTATGTGTAACCAAGAGTGGCATGTTAAAGTTAAAGAGAAAAGCATGTAAAAGTACATGAACGAAGTCAATGAGAATATCATGTTGAAGGCAATGAGAGATGAGCAAGTCGATGCAGTCATGCCGGTGGTAGCATGTCCACGTGTGACAAAAGCAGCCGTGTTAGCGATCCAAAAGATGGCCGTGCCAACGCGTTCGGGTGCGGAGCTCGCTCCCGCCGCGGAGCTCGCTCCCGCCGCGGAGCTCGCTCCCGCCACGGAGCTCGCTCCCGCCACGGAGCTCGCTCCCGCCACGGAGCTCGCTCCCGCTAGGAGCTCGCTCCCGCCACGGAGCTCGCTGACGTCACAAAGCTCTGCCCCCCCCCCCAAAACCATATTTCCATTTTGAAAATAAAACATGCTTCAAATCGCTTTAAACTATTGTCATTGTATTTAATGTGGCGCTGCACTCTGATGTTGTAGGAGAAAACATTTATTAAAAAGTCTATTTAACTAAGTAGAACATGTTGTCTATATTTATTTTAAGTTGCGCATTTTGACGTGACGTCACATTTCTCAACCCCCCCCCCTCGTCACAAATGTCTGACCCCCCCCCCTCCCCAGGTGTGTGACGTCATTTATGGACGGCCCCCATCGCCTTAAAACGCAAACTCACGCTTGCAAACTGAACCCGCGGAACTTTTTTTATTCAGCAGCGCGATCCTCCGCGAGATGTAATGAGTCGGCCTCGCGCTGTGAGTGAGTGTGAGTGAGACAGCATCGTCCCCCACTCCTCCTGATGTCGAGGGTAAATGGGGGAGGTTTAGGCCTGTGACTCATGCAGCTGCAATGACTGCTTTGTGTACGCGGTCCAGACCTCCCCAGAGATCCTGGCTGACAGAGGAGGTGTTCAGGATTGTTGAGAAAAAGCGACAGGCCCACTCTAATCGTCTACAGCATCCCACGTCAGAGAATGAGGAGGCTTACCGCAGCCTTCGCTCGGAGGTTCGGAGAGCCGTGAGGCGCTGCAAGGATGGGGGGTGGTCGCGGGTTGATGAGGAGATGGAGTCTGCCTCAATGGCCCGCGATCACAAATTCCTATTTAACTCCATCAAAAAAGTAACCTACAGCGCCACACCTATTACCATTGTAGAGGTAATCGTCACTCACCACTCTGTGGGCTGGTAGCTTCCCCTTATCGTCAATAGGGGGCGGAAGCGCTATCACGCCAGGGCTAATGTCCATGGCCCAAAAAGGGGCCAAGACAATACATATCGTGTTGCCTCAGAAGTTTATTCGTCAATTTATACCCACTACACCATCATTAGGGGAACGAAGGGTGATCCAATCTCCGACCCCCAGCGACAGGTTTGCAGATTTGCTGAGCATTTCTGTGAGGTCCTGGGGGAGGGGGAATCCCTCAGCCTGGAAAACATCATGGGACAAAGTGGGGATGACCCTGCTGAGGATGCGGTGCCTCAAATATTGGAGGAGGAAGTCACCCTCTGTGAGTGGCTGGCTGAGGTACCATCCGTTGAGGAAGTACTGAGGGCGATCCAGAGTCCGAGAACAGGAAAGGCACCGAGCAGAGATGATCTCCAAAGCGAAATGCTGAGGGAGGGTGGCGTTTGTGCGTAGACTGCCCTACATGACATCATATGGCGGTTGTTGTTTTGAGACAGTAAGAGAGTGTGAGGTCGACTCTGCCTCAGATGAGTACCTGGTGTGGTGTGTCGTAAACATCGCTACTGGGGGAGACAAAGGCCGCCGTGGAGGAGAATCCTAAAATAATAAAAGCTTTGATTATAATATTATGATATTATAATAAAAGCTACACTAAAAGCTTTTTAAATTAAAAATACAAAAAATTTTGAAATAATGAAAGCTTTTATTATTTAAAATTTATTATTTAATTTTTAAATTGGCAGAATCTACACGCCATATTCTTGGTTCTTCAGGTAAGTCACGTAGATTTGAAAATAAAAATAATTAAATTTAATTTAAAAATATAAATTATTATATTTAAACTAATCAAAGCTTTATTATTTGCAATTTATTATTTGAAATTTTAACATACAAAAAAATAAAATACAAATAATAAATTGAAAATAATAAAAGCTTTTATTATTTTAACATAAATTGAAAATAAAAGCTTTTATTATTTTCAATTTATTATTTAAATTTTATTAACAGGTCCCTGCAGGGTGGGCTGGTAGGGCAAGTCTCTGCGCTGCCTATTGCTGATTTTACACCCAACAGCACGAGATTTCACTTCGTTAAAGTATTGAAAGGGGACGGACGGACACATTAATCTATTGCAGGCTGGTATACTCAGTTTACAACTTCGTTCCTACCAGTATTATGACTTTACCGAAGGAAGCAATAATCTGGCGTGTAGATGCTGCCATCTGCTGGCCACCATTGTTGGGTGTAGATTGTGACAAACTTTCGTGACTTCAGGAATTCATATTCTTGGTTCTTTCGGTAAAGTCACGTCCATAGAAAATAAAAAAAAAATATCAAATCAAATAAAAATGTGAAATTTTAAATAATAAAAGCAAAAAACCCACATTCATATTCTTGGTTCTTTCGGTAAAGTTACGGAGATAAAAAAAATACAATTTAAAATAATCAATTGAATAAAAGCTTTTAATATTATTTAAGCTTTTGTTATATTCGATTTATTTTTTTAATTTTTAAATTGGCAGAATCTACACGCCACGTTGGTGGCCGGCAGGTGGCAACATCTGCACGCCGAAATCTTGGTTTTTTCGTTAAAGTCACGTAGATTTTAAAATAAAAATAATATAATTAAATTTAAAAATACAAATAATAAATTGAAAATACTAAAAGCTTTCATAATTTTCATTTTTTTAATTTTATTATTATTTTCTATCTACGTGACTTTACCGAAGGAAGCAATAATATGGCGTGTAGATGCTGCCATCTGGTGGCCAACAACGTTGGCAGGTGGCAGCATCTACACGCCAGATTCTTGGTTCTTTGGGTAAAATAGAAATAATAAAAAAAAGTTTAAAAAACATGATTTAGTATTTTTTCATTTAATTCTATTATTTTCATTTTCAAATCTACGTTACTTTACCGAAAGAACCAAGAATATGGCGTGTAGATTCTGCCAATTTAAAAAAAAATTACAAATTAAAATAATAAATTAAAAATAATAAAAGCTTTCATTATTTTCCATTTATCTTTTGTATTTTTATTTAATTTTATTATTTTTATTTTCAACCTACATGGCTTTACCGAAAGAACCAAGAATATGAATCTCGATTTTGATTATTATTTTCAATCTATTTTAATTTCTAAATTGGCAGCATCTACACGCCATATTCTTGGTTCTATCGGTAAAGTCACGTCGATAGAAAATAAAAAAAAATCAAATCAAATCAAATAAAAAGTGTGAAATGGAAAATAATAAAAGCAAAAAACCCACTTTCATATTCTTGGTTCTTTCGGTAAAGTCACAGAGATAAAAAAATGAAACAAAATTTTGATTTTATAATAATAAATTGAAAATAATAAAAGCTTTTATTATTTTCCATTTATTTTTTTGTATTTTTAAATTGGCAGAATCTACACGCTATATTCTTAGTTCTTTGGGTAAAGTCACGTAGATAGAAAATATAAATAATAAAAGAAAAGTAAAAATTTAAATAATATTTTTAAAAATATTTATTTTATTTTATTGTTTCCCTTGTACGTGACTTTACTGAAAGAACCAATAATATGAATCACTGCAGTCACGAAAGCTTTAAATCAAAATATAATAATAACAATTCATGATTTTCATTTAATTATTTTATTTTTATTTTCAAATCGACGTCACTTTACCGAAATAACCAAGAATATGGCGTGTAGATTATGCCAATTTAAAAATTACAAATAAAAGTAATTTTATTATTTCCGATTTATTTTTTATTAAATTTATTTCATTATTTTTAAATCTACGTGACTTTTCCGAAAGAACCAAGAATATGAATCTGGATTTTTGCTTATTATTTTCAATTTATTATTTTAATTTTTCAATTTGCAGAATCTACACGCCACGTTGGTGGCCGGCAGATGGCAGCATCTACACGCCATATTCTTGCTTCATCTTCTTTGGTTCTTTCGGTAAAGTCACGTAGCATGAGAATAAAATAATAAATTGAAAAAATAAAATAACACAATAAAATTCTCACGACGTTTCGGCCACAACACAAGCGGCCTTCATCAGGTGAAGGGACGAGACTGTCTGGAGGACAGCGCTGGAGCGAACAAAGCCAAGCTCAGATCGAGACCTTTAAGCTGTGTGAGAAGCAACAAAGCGCCTTGACAAAGGAATTAGCATTGAATTTAGCATTGAAATGGCTGAGTGATTAGCTTGTGACTGGTCACAGATATGGCTATGTTAAAGTCAAAGCATACACATCCACAGAGGCACCCCTTGACAAAGGAATTAGCATAGAATTTAGCATTGAAATAGCTGAGTGATTAGCTTGTGACTGGTCACAGAAATGGCTATGTTAAAGTCAAAGCATACACATTCACAGAGGCACCTAGTAAAAATCAAACAGGAAAATTTAGCATTGAAATAACTAGGAGAATTTAGCATTGAAATAACTGAGTGATTAGCTTGTGACTGGTCACAGAAATGGATGTGTTAAAGTCAAAGCCTACACATCTGAGCTATTAATAGTAACTGGGTCAGTGTCTACTTCAAATATTGTTCAGGCTCTGGAGACTTCCAAAGTTATTCGTGATGTTATACATTTGGTTCGTTTTGAGCATAATCGCGACCTTATATAATTATGACGTAATATACACGCTGAATATACGAACACAAACATCGTGTACACGTGTGTCGTGCCCTCTATTGTCCACATAGACGGCTTGTGCTGACTAGAGAACGATCTTAACAAACAATGTCGTGACATGTATCAGCCCTTTGTCGATCCAGCGTTTTGATAGAGGCCTCCCCCACACCATGTCGTTCGTGGGAGTTGTTTAACCATACTTCACCATGCCGGTCAATGCGGGTTTGGTGATGTGAGGAGGCCCAGAAACTTGTATATGCAGATACGAGTTTGCCTGTGCTTGCATCTGCAGAATTACATTCTCACACATCTTCAAGTGTAGTTTAATACTTCTAAAAATGCATTTATTCTTCAGGATTCCATAAAGTACTGTGGTAAAAAGAAAACAACTTGATTTGAATAAATTTCGATTTAAAGCGTTCGTGACTGCAGGGATTCATCTTCTTGGTTCTTCGGTAAAGTCACGTCGAAGGGAAATAATAAAATAATTAAAATTAAACAATAAAATTCTCACGACGTTTCGACCACAACACAAGTAGCCTTCCTCAGGTGAAGAAACAGAACTGTCGGAAAGACAGCGCTCCAATGAACACTGCTAAGCTTGGCAGCGTATTTTAAGCTGGGTGGGAGGAGCAGAGCGCCTTGACAAAGGAGTTTACATATCAACAGAATAATTTAGCATTGAAGTAGCTGTGTTAATGTGAGATATTAGCAGGATGTTAACGTCAGAAATTAGCATGTAACTGGGAGATTAGCATGATGTTAATGCGAGGAATTAGCATGTAACTTGTCACGGAAGTAGCTATGTTAAAGTCAGAGTTTATATATCAACAGAGGCATTTAGTATATTGACGCTAAAGAACTGCAACTAACCAACAATCATACAACAAACCGATGTGAAAGAACTAAATATAAACTACATCAATATAATCAATGTACTCAATATATTCTCCACTAAGCTGAGCTACTAACAATACGTCATTATACATTACACTTCTATGTCGCAAAAATTATTATAATATGCCTCCAAATAATGTTTTATTATAAACTGCCATAGACAGACCCCAACATTGAATTATATGCAGCGTTACTATACACTACCCTATACCTTAGATTATAATAATATTACACTGTATTATTTTACCAACCCTACTGTATACCACACTGCTATATATTGACTATACAACTACGATACTATATATTACCAAATAAATTATATTAAACATTACACTGAATACTTTGTTAAACAAGGAATGCTTTGAGCTTGTGGGTTGAATCCATCTGTGTGAAGTTGTGTTATTTCCCCATATGCAAGGTGGGGTCTCTCTGGGTTCCACTCACACAAACATCTCAATGCAATGGGACTTTTCTGAAAATGCAGTACTTAGACTCAATGAAGCTTTCCTGGGTAACTAGTTAACATCGTAATAATTAGCATGAGAGATAATGACGTTCAGTTATAAGTGCCATTAATAGTACTATACTGTACTTTTATTGAAGACTATTTTACGTAGTTGTTTGTAAAAAAAAGTGTCCATTCTAAAAACTTTTTGACGGGCCCTCGTACAGAAATGATATTACAATCTTATATGGAGATTGCGAGTCAGAGTGTTGTGAATAGTGGAGTGAACGTGTGGTGCCATCATTATATTGTTGGTGTGTATATACAGAAAGGCCTATTTGGTGGGCAACATTAGGAAAATGGAGGTAGTTCGTCATTGTTGTTAAACAAAATCTTATTTGGGTGGATAAGAGGAGTAAAATCGTACATGATAGGAACTGCAATATTGTGGAGTTCTGGTATAATGAGTTGTAGTATATATGCATCTTATGTCACCTTAAGTATGCCTGTGTGAGTACACTCGTGACACGGGTGTCATGCGCGTGACCTTTGTCTTTTGTTTCAGATGTGCAAGAGCAACTCCGCTGCGAGTCAAGGTGGTGCTGGGAGAATTGCCTTCACCATTGATGGCACTTCACCAGCATCCATCTCAACCCCACCTCAATCCGGTAGAATTACAAGAACGAAAAAACGTATCTCTTGTGACGTCTGTGGGAAAAAATTCCAGCTGGCATGGTGCCTAGAAGCCCACGTAAGAACGCACAAGGAGACCCGTGATCAATGGTGCGGCATATGCGGAAAAAGGTTTGATCAGCTAGGAAAATTAAAAAGGCATTTGAAGACCCATGAGAAGGATTACATGATAAAGGGTGCACCAGGCTTGGTGAATAACGGCAGTTTTGCCAATGCGGTGTTGAATCCACCGTCGCCCTATGAGATGTGCTCAGTCTGCGGATTTTTAAGTCCTATTGAAATCCTGAAAACTCATGAAAGTCTTCACGCACAGTTTTTGTACAGACCGAAGCCTGAACATGATTACACTTCGACAAAAGATAGCGGGGTTAAGATAAATGACATGAAATCCAATTTTCTTGAATGCTTTGGCCTAGTTCCACGTCAACAAACTGCTTCACCAGTCAGTGAGAATAAACCATACGCTGCTCTCGATCCTATGACGAGCATGAAAGTGTTGATGGCCTTGCAGCAGAAGAAGAAGGAAAAGCGAAGTAGACCTAAGCCCATTAAAAGAAAGAAGACCACCACCAGCGTCACCAATTGCAGCAGTAGCAACAGCCAGAATTCGGACATCAAGAGGATGGACTGCACGGAAGCAGGAGGCTGCGTGGAGCAGAGCATCCCCAAGGTGGATGAACCCAACCTGGCACCTTTAGGTACGTCCTAGTAATGCACACACTACATTTCATTTGGATGTAATTCATAATTTCACAAATTAGTTAATGTACGCATATGTTGACCATATCTGTATGCCTGCGCTGAGGAGTCTAGAGATCTGATGTGGTGCTGCTCGGATGTTGGGTTAAACCGTGAAACTCTGGGTTTCAGTCACCGAGCCATGATTAAACTGGCTTCTCATTGATGGTCTTATCCAGTTACCAAACTTCTTCCAGCAAACACTTCTGATGTCGCGTGATGTGTAGGAAATTGCAATAATCTCCTAGTGGATAAAAAACGGTCACGAAGGGATGTCATGAGTAGTGCAATGATATCTCCTTCCACGAGCTGTTCTCTTACATGAGGTGGTTCACTGCTGTGTGAGAGTTGCACAGGGATACTTCATCTCATGACATGGAGCCAATAGCACCATTGGAAGGAAACTGAGCAAAATACATTGCTTGACAAATTCCAAAAAATATCTATTTCTTAACCGGGGTAACTTTTACTTAAACAAGTGGGTAAATTTAGGGAACATTTTTGAATGTATAGACCGAGTAATTTCCACAATGGGAATTTCCTCTTCATTGTACTAACACCTAACTTCCATGTGTATTTACTCGTTCTATTGCAGGTAATTATTGTGTAATTAATGAGCTGTAATAGAATAATCTGGCTCAACCACCTCAATGTTAAATTATAGTCGTTGCTCTGCATCAACATCAACCACACGAAGAAGTGCAAAATGTTGGGGCTTCAAAATAAGCCCCAAAAATGTATTATGATATTTTTCAGGAAATCAGTATCTTGCTTTTCTACTATTTGTACGTATGTTGAACTTCTTTCGTACCATACGTAGCCAACCGTACTAATCGGAGGTATTTGTTGCTGGCCATTTGGCATTTTGGGCCTTTGGGCCTGTGGTCAGCAACCGTGATTGATAAAACGTCCCATATACATAGTAATGCTATGGCATCCACTGCATGGTGATAAATAAATTATGTATTAGCGCGTGCGTGTGCTCAACGGTGGATGTCTTGTGTTCCAGAGGAAAAGCCCTTCCCGTGCAGTGACTGCTCGTACGGAGCGACGCAGAAGTCGAAGCTCAAGAGACACATCCTGAGCGTTCACCACGTGCCCTTCGATAGCGCGCTGGACTCCGACTGCCCCAAGAAGAGAAGGCGGCTGGCTGGGTGCCGAGACCACGGCTCAACTCTGGATTTGGAGCGCGCACGATGCTCACGGAGAACTCCCTGATGATTTATTTCATCCTGAGGCTGAGGTACCACGTGTGGGGCGATGAACGCAAGGTTTTGTGCAGCGGACATTTCCATGATGAAATTTCGTCACGTTCACTGCTGCGAGGTTACATCTATTGCCGTATATTTTTAGTCAATTGCTGTATTTTCTGGTATACCATATATTTTAGAAATTGTCCTAATTTCATAACAAAGGTTTTTGGGTTAGATCGTGTAAGTATAAATGTGTCATAACCCTCCACCACCTGACACAGCCAATTAGTAAGGAATTTGTCACGTAAACAAAACTCCACTTAGTTACTACTTCAGCCCACCGGTATTTTGGAGAGTAAATCTACAAGATGAGTACGACGTTTCACTGGTAATTACATCCAGCATCATCGGGCGATTTGCCAGAATAGTGAAGCCATCCACCTGCTTCCGGTCTTAAATAGAGAAAGACGATGTCATCACTGAACCCATCAGGTGCAGAAATCAGCGGCGTGGGAGGGGGGTTATTGAAATTATATAATTGAATAGTAATAATTAAATTAGTATGTTTCCTCTATAAGTAATGATAAATGTGAGATGTCTTCTTCCTCCACGCGTTTGTTCCACTCACGTGGGGTCCGCCGTCCTTGCCACCTTCTCCACACCGCCCCGTCCCGCGCCATCTCTCCCTCCACTCCTCGGGCCACCACGTTCGACCGCATCACCACATCGCCCCACGTCTTCTTCTTCTGCCTTCATCTCCTCATCTTACAATCACAATTACTTAATAATACGCTTCCAGGCCGCACTAAGCCTGTAGCTGTCAGAGAGGTTAAAATAATACAAATTTTCTCAGTTTCAATGGATTCTCGAATTAGTCTTGGCCAGTAATAATGAGTTTTACACAACACTTCTTCGTAATCAAAATACATGAAGTGTTCTTGTTGACAAGCATGTACTGCAACTTCCGACAGTTATGTTTGAGAGTGTTTAATATTTATTTGGTGTTCCTTTAGTCTTACGCTAATATTACGTCCCATCTGTCCAATATAACATCTGCCACATAAGCCATTAATCCGATACACACCATCCGTTGACAACTTAGGCAATTCATCTTAAGTACAAAATACTATTTTTTTAATTTTGTGTACCGTGCCAAATCTTACTTAGATGTTTAGCTTTTTGCTTTTCCAAAACTCGAGCTAATTTCTCAATTACTCCCACGATATATGTTATTTTAATTGTTTAATAACCTGATTCAGCAGTATTGCTGTTCGATCTTGGTTTAGCATTCATTGCTGTTAATTATTTGAGCATTATTTTAGACATTCAATCGTAGCGTTTCTTTGACATGTTCAATCTCTCTCCCCACACATTCACCATCTGACACTGTTTTAGCCAGATGTATGAGGCTCTTGATGAGAGAGGTTTTCTGTATGGGGTGATGATGCGAATCTGCATTCAGATAGGCATCAGTATGCGTTCCCTTTTGGTAAACGCTGTGTGTGTTATTTTACCATTTAGGCCTCGTCCGATAAATCACCTCTCCCAAGGAAATAAGTATTTAGAGGCCACACGGGACCGGTGGGGGGGGGGGGAGTTTATCGTTGTGTCTGTTGCTGAGAGCAGATAGCGCGCAATGGAGAGCTTGCTCAGAGCGGGGCTGGGCACGGACTCGGCGAGGACGCTGGGCGCTTCGGCCGGTGGAGGCTGCATCAGCACCGGGCAGCGCTACGAGACGGGGCGCGGACACGTGTTCACCAAGATCAACGCCAGGAGCGGGGCACCCTCCTCTACGCATCCTCTACGCCTCCTCACCACCTCACCTCCTCTACCCTTATCCTCGCCTCCTCTACGCCTCCTCACCACGCCACCTCACCTCCTCACCACGCCACCTCACCTCCTCACCACGCCACCTCACCTCCTCACCACGCCACCTCAACACCTCACCACCTCACCTCCTCTACCCTCCTCTTCGCCTCCTCTACACCATCCTGCATCCTTGCCTCAACCTTCATTCATTCAGCCCTGTCATTAATGTATCACTTTTTTTTAGCTGCGACTACTAGCTAATTTGTCAGTTACTCCCTCGATATATGGTATTTTAATTGTTTAATAACCTGATTCAGCAGTATTGCTGTTCGATCTTGGTTTAGCATTCATTGCTGTTAATTATTTGACCATTATTTTAGACATTCAATCGTAGCGTTTCTTTGACATGTTTAATCGCTCTCCTCAGACTTTGACCATCTGACACTGTTTTGGCCAGATGTATGAGCATCTTGTTGAGAAAGGATTTCTGTGCGGGGTGATGATGCCAATCTGCATTCAGATAGGCATCAGTATGTGTTCCCTTTCGGTAAACGCTGTGTGTGTTACTTTACCATTTAGGCCTCGTCCGAGCAGAAAATATCCAGGAAAGGGAGTGTGTTATTCACCTCCATTTCCATGGTGAACTGGATGGCCGGTTTTTGTGAATTGAGATGATTTAGACATTCATTCATTAAGTGTATCCTTCCCATGTCGCCAGACAACCAAAGTGTCATCTACATATCTACACCAAAAAGTGGGTTTTAATGTACTTGAAGCAAGTGCTCTTGCAACCCGGGGGTTGAGGACCCCTGTGTTAGAGGCCACACGGGACGGGGTGGGGGGGGGGGAGTTTAACGTTGTGTTTGTCGCTGCGAGCAGACAGCGTGCAATGGAGAGCTTGCTCAGAGCGGAGCTGGGCACGGACTCGGCGAGGCCGCTGGGCGCTGCGGCCGGTGGAGGCTGCATCAGCACCGGGCAGAGCTACGAGACGGGGCGCGGACACGTGTTCACCAAGATCAACGCCAAGAGCGGGGCACCCTCCTCTACGCCTCCTCACCACCTCACCTCCTCTACCCTCCTCTTCGCCTCCTCTACACCACCTTGCATCCTCGCCTCAACCTTCATTCAGTCAGCCCTGTATCACTTTTTTTCGCTGCGACTACTAGCACCACCGTGGTGAATGTTGCAGTGAACTTCCCCTCGTTGATTCCCCCCTCCACCCACGTTAAGGGACTCGGTCTACCAGACACATTGACCGCTTCGTCTCATCCACTCCACGTTCAACCACCGTGCCTCACTGCAGTTCACAACAACGCACTCAACTAAACAACTCGGTCACCCACTCATCCAATCACTAACTCAATCACCCTATCACACATTCATCCAGTCACTAACTCATCCAGTCACTAACTCAATCACCCTATCACACACTTATCTCGTCACTAATTCAATCACCCTATCACCCACTCATTCAGTTAACCACTCATCCAGTCACCCACTCATTCAGTCACCCACTCATCCAGTCACCCACTCATTCGGTCACCCACTCAATCACCCTATCACCCACTCATCAAATCAGCCACGCATCCAGTCACCCACTCATCCAGTCATCCACGCAATCACCCTATAACCCACTCATCCAGTCACCCACTCAATCACCCTATCACATACTCATCTAGTCACTAATTAAATCACCCTATCACCCACTCATCCAGTCACCCACTCATCTAGTCACCCACTCATTTAGTCACCCACTCAATCACCCACTCATCTAATCACCCACGCATTCAGTCACCCACGCATCCATTCACCCACTCATCCGGTCACTGGCTCAATCACCCTATCACACACTCCTCCACTCGTTTACTCAAACACTCACCCATTTACTCACCCACCCGCTCACCACCATCCAGGTCACCTCACTCTTCTTTTCAGATTTATCAGTTTGCACTGCTCCACTCTGGAATCCACACCCGGTCTTCCTGTTTTCCCAAACTCTTGCAACAATAAACTTGATCAATTTAAGGAACGCGTTTCTTTGATCTTAATTATCTAATTACTTATTATTACTGGCCGTTTGGCGTTTTGTATTGTGTGGGGTTTGCATCGCTGTCAACCCCTCATCAGTGCCTACCTTATTACAGAACAATTCAGACCTTGTTGGTCACCCCGTGCCCCTTATAATTCCCATGACAAGGGAGAAACACAAATAAACTTAACAAAAATGTTGCCCGTATTGAAACGGCCGTGTGCCGTATGGACCTGACAACTCACTTTCCCCCAACAGATTACGGGTAAACCGTGTGGGTTGGCGGCTATGGGTTTTGTTGTGTTTGCGAGTCCAAGTTATAGGACTGCACCCTGGGTTGTGCGTGGTTCTCATTGGTGGGAGATTCCCTTCGCTGTGTTGCACGCCAGTGGCTGGGGGCTGCCTGGGGCCAGTGACGTGTGAGCCGGTCCCAATGTGCACCGGCAAACATTTACCGCCAGGTGGCCCCAGTGTTTATTGCCCGTCTCCACGTGGATACCTGAAACCCATGTCAATCCACTGCTGGATGAGTCCCGCAATGAAGATACAATCAGTACATCCACTTTGCTTTTGGACTCCACCTGTTCCATTGGCGGCCGAATGCGAATCTAAATGTGCATACGTTAGAGAATGGTTAATGCACATAGAAATCAAACCAATTGACCTACGACATTTGCCCCATCAACTTTTGTAGAATTTTAGATGTGCATTACAGCTACTTTAGCCGGATGGTTGTGGTGGCTATGTATGCCTGTAAACCACCACTACGTGGAGGTGAGGGTTGGTGGATCACAAAAATGTTGCGACAACTCCCACCCCTTGGTCGTCAAGGAGGTAGAGAAGGCGGTGTCGAATAATGTGGACTCCGCCTGTTCCATCTGTAGATTTGTGATAGAGCATTTGCTTGGATTTCTCCAGGTGCTCCGATTTCCTCCCACATGTAAACACTCATTAATCTTGATTTCAAGCTTTCGTGACTGCAGGAATCCTTACTCTTTGGTTCTTTCGGTAAAGTCACGTAGGTAGAAAAAATAATAATGGATCACGACGTTTCGATCGCCACACAAGCAATCTCACTGAGTCTCAAGACTCTTGTTCAGGAGGGGCCTGACAACTTTTCGCAGGAGTAATTTGGATGTTTGGCTAGTACCAGTTACATTGTATGTTGTTGTTGTTTTGCCATGGGAGTAAACCCATACAGAGAAAGGGACCAGAATGAGGAAAGCGAAGCCAGGCAGTCCTTCAGAAGATGTCATGCACGGGCGTGCCCACTGCACCACCCTGCCGCCCAAACAAATGTAATTTAAATAATGTACAATACTGGCAAATAAACCCTATTAGTATCAACCAAATGTCTGGACAATCTGGCATGTGTATAGCTGCATCGGTGTTTCTAAAAGTCGTGTTCAAATTGCCTGCTATTATTAATATTATAAAGAACAGGTTTCCAACCTCTGGTTTCATTTGACTTACCGGTTGTCCTCATTATGTGTGTCACAGGTAATATGGCAAGGAAAATATTACGCAGCACGAGTTTCAGGATTAGCGCAATTATGATGACACACGTGACCCTCTCTACACAAGAAACAGCTGAGAGTCAATGCTGTGGTGTTGTGCGATTGGTGCAAGCGATCCATCATTGTGTTTTGATGTTGAGCTGTTAAAATTGCACTGTTGTGAGGTGAGGTCAAGGCCGATGACTGCTTCCAGCGGTGTCAAGATCAGCATTTTGAAGAGGCTCGCGGAGGACGATACTGGGCACTAGGGTGCAGTCTCCCTCCATGAACAACAGAGGGCAGAGGAGCGACGCTCACAACAATTATTGGCGGAACGCCGGGCGTATAAAACACAAAGTTGGAAGAAAGTTTATCTCGGGGAGTTAACCCACAACACCTGGGTCTGTCCCGCGTGTTCACACGATAACGCGTTGTCACTACAACGCGTTTTCTTTACTTTAGGGAACGCTTCTCGCACAACGCGGAACGCGCTCCGTCACAACGCGCTTTCTGAGCCACAGTGTGTCTCTTAGTTCTTGCAAGCTAAGCTGGAGTCAGTCTCTCTCATTAAGGCCACATGGCCACACTGTGTCTCTTAGTTCTTGCAAGCTAAGCTGGAGTGAGTCTCTTTCATTAAGGCCACATGGCCACACTGTGTCTCTTAGTTCTTGCAAGCTAAGCTGGATTCAGTCTCTCTCATTAAGGCCACATGGCCACACTGTGTCTCTTAGTTCTTGCAAGCTAAGCTGGAGTCAGTCTCTCTCATTAAGGCCGCATGGCCACACTATGTCTCTTAGTTCTTGCAAGCTAAGCTGGAGTCATTCTCTTTTCGACATATGTCCCACCAAATTCTGTAATAATAATGTTCCAGTTTCTCTATATGTTTTTAAATTTAGCTTTAAATAAATCTACATTTAAAAATACACAAATCTGGCTGCCTCCTGATGACGCTGGTTGTAATTACTGGCAAAACGTCGTACTCAGATTGTTAATGTTGTGGCTTTGCTCTCTAACACACAACCGGTGTGCTGTACTAGTAACGAATTGGCATGTTCTGTTTAAGTGACAAACCTTACTAATTGGCTGTTTCGGGTGGTGGTGGGTTTACCGACATTTTTATATTTACGTGATCTTACCTAAAAAACCTGTTTTATGTAAAAATACATTTATTTTCCTCCTTTCTTTTTGGACAGTTTCAAATCTCTAACGTCTTTCAAATTGTTCTGATGTACAGTGCTACATTTCAAATTACTGTCATGTTTGCAACGGGTTGTTTAAAATATATTTAAATGGTGTAGATTCATGTTTAAACTCGCTTCGAATCTGCATTCATCATTTTCTTCTTAAGCAGTCCGTAACCACAATTGGTGCATCGATGCATGACCCATTTGATTATTGTTTGTTGGTCTTAATTTATCAATTAAAATGTTGAGTGTGCCAAATCCTAAAGAGTGGCGTTTGAGTCGACCTTATTTATTTTATATTCACATCTGAAACGCCTGTGCACATTAATGTAATCCAGTTACACACTCTCCTACTTGTTCATCAACTCTCTTCGTGGTGTAGATTTGATGGCTTGTATAGCAACCATAAACAAACACAACAAGTCCGGGTGACTCATGATCCATGACTCACGATGCCAGTGGGCCAGGTTTCACTCTCAACTCTCTACCTGTGTGGCATGAATAAAACGCACCTGTAAATTTGACCTGAAATGATTGCACAACAATTGCCCCGCCTTCATGCGATGTTTATCCTCCACTGTTTATCTGGCTTTGACCTGAATTATATAAAAGTGCGGCTCTGCAACTGCTGTAGAGTCACATTGGTATAAACACATTTTACAATATGAACAGCGCATTGAAAACGCGTACTATTTTATGTATTGTTTAACAAGTGTGTTCACAAATCCACACTGAGAAACACGATGATTGGCAGAGGGGAGTAAATTATGTTTTCGATAGTGTATTTAAATAGAGCTACTGTAGGTAAGTAGTTTTCATTTTTAAAGGCATAGTTTAACAAGACAACACTTGCCACCATCCTTCAAACCCATTGGTGAAAAAGACCACAGTTTATGTTTACATTATAATATGTTTACATTATATATAATATAATGTTTATATTATAATATAATGTTTACATTATATATAATATAATGTTTATATAATATATAATATAATGTTTACATTATAATACAATGTTTACATTATATATAATATAATGTTTATGCAAGAGCCGGGGACTTATGGGACCCCGGGGTCCCACCATAAGGTTCATATGAATGGTTACCTAATAACTTTTGAAACACGGTAATCACTGTGAAGTGCAGTTTCCAATTCTTATTGTTGACTCAATCTCTCTGGCCTTTCTATGCAATATGAAGAAGGGTCATTGCCCGAAACGTCGCTTATCGGATGTTTTCCCTTTTTCAAGGCCCCAGTCCTACTGATGCATGAATTTGTTTGGTATTTGAAATGATACGAAGGCTCAGCAAGTCATTCCTTGCAGACATAAACAGAAGCGATACGTGCCACCCCAGCCACCCATGTCGCGAATCAATCGATTATCGCGATTGAGGGCTCGTGAATAAATTCTAGATTCAACGCCTTTTTTTAAAACGTGAACACAGCCGGCTCTAGTGACTGGAGTGGGTGGGTGTTGGACAATGTGAAACAATGACACGCAACGTATACAAATCTAAAACATAAATTCTTACGCACGCGATCCGGTGTGCATATCGCGATCTTCAGGATGAATGATCACGTCCAAATCAATGCGTCGTCGTTGCTCCCCTAGCATGCGCTCTGCGTAACCCGCTCGTGTTGTTGTTGTTTGCGGGAGAGTTTAGGACCTTCGTGGCCAAGAGCCGCAGCTCCCGAGGCAAAGGAGTGATGGCACGCTTCAAGGTGCCGGACTTGCTGAAGCATCTCATGGAACGATACGGGCCTCCGGATATTCACGATCTGGGCATCCGTATCACCAGCATACCTCTGGGCATTTCCGTACGTGCCGTGCCTGCATGTACGAGCGTGTGTGTGTGTGTGTACGTGTGTATGCATTGCGTCGCTTGTTGGCTGCGAATTGTATTATTATTGGATGCCTCAAGTAGACTCTTTGGTTCTTTCGGTAAAGTCACGTAGGTATAAAATCAAATAAATCACGACGTTTCGGGCGCAACACAAGCGTCCGTCATCAGGTGGGAAAGCCTTGGTGTGCTGCTGAGGCAGACTGTTTTAAATGGTTTGAAATGTGTGTAGCCCATGGGTCATAAAGAAGTGGCCAGTGCTAGTGATGTTAACGTGAGAAATTAGCGTGTAACTGTAAGGTAGGAAAGCGGCCTCCTCCTCGATTTTACGTGACTTTACCGAAAGAACCAAAGAGTGTGGATTCCTGCAGTCGCGAAAGCTTCAAATCTAGATTGCCTCAAGTATGTATTGTTGTTGCCCTTGAGGGGGTTTACTTTCGGAATTAAATGCGTTCTGGAATTGCTGACACACAGCCACAACGTACGTGTCGCTGTGTTCACACCTGAGAGTGACACTGCATCAGCCTTTTACCAATATTCCCCCGCCCCTGCGTTTGCCTTACACGGCCACAATGCTGAGCTATCCTCAGTTCCTCAGGCACACAAGTTTCACACCTGTCTCCCTGTCAAGTGAATGTGGTGTATCCTTTTGTCATGCAGTCTGAGACAGACTTCCAACACGACTTCAGTTTTGGGGGTGCAGTGCTGTGACAAGAGCACTGAAGTAACTGCTCGTGTAAGTACATCATGTTAATATATATCGTATTGAAGGCTGAGGCCTATTTTACTGTACCGCTCCTTACAGAAATTTTCTTTCCCGAGTGGTTGTGCATTTGTCGCTTGTTTCAGAGGTTCGCGATTCGATCCCAGGAGTCGCCCTAGTTAATATTGCGGGTGTATTATCCAAAACTGCATTTCTATATGCTTCACAAATAATGTAAAAAAATATCCCGTGTTGTTATTAATGAATGAGGAGGACATGTGTGCCGGCGTCAGAATCAAAATTTGCAAATCTAAACAAGTACTCAGAAATGACTGGATTGGGTAAAACCACTTGTATATATGTTGAACTTCTTTCGCACTGTACGTAGCCAACTGTGCTAATCGGAGGTGTGGAGGGCAACAAACTGAACACAAAAAGCAGTTCTAAAGAAATTGTTTTCAATATAGATTTAAAAGTGCATAGCTGCAATGGCTTCCTAATATCGGAAGGAAGAGCATTCCAGTTGGCCGCAGAAGCCCATCTGAAAGCGAGTGATGCGGTAACTGTCTTTGTTCGATGGCTTGCCAAAAGCCACTGCTGCTAGGATGATCCACCAATCCCATCTCTCGATTGCAATCGTGCATTAGCAGCACACCTTGCATTAGCTGTTGAACCACTCGTCCATCACGTGTTCCATCATCGCAACTACAGCACTGCCCTGCACCTGTGGCCGCCACAGTTGCTAACATTGTGTTGTTTGTTTAGGTGATCGGCAAGGCCCAGAAAGGCGAGCGGGAGGCGATGGACCGTGGGCTGGCTCGCATCGAGTGTGACATCAAGCAGGAGGTGGAGGGCCGGCCACACAAGGTCAAGAAATACCTGTTGGAGTCGTTCCCCTTGCCAGGGACGAGCGCCGATCTTCGCCGACAGTTCACAACACAGCCGGCGACCGAGATGGTGCTGCAGGTCTTCCAGAACGCCGAGGACATCTTTGTGAATAAGCTGAAGAAGGTGGGGGCCATGGCGTCTGGACTTAATGCAACAAAATTACCGTGCGAGAAAGTTCATGCATTTGCTTACATTTGTCAAAGATTTTCCATAATACATTTGTCCTCGGAATTATTTAATGAGTGATAATCGCCATACGTTTCAAGTCTGTGGATACTTCCACCATTATCAAAAAACTTTCTCTACCACTGCATTAACTCTCCTCTATAATATTTAGGGCCATCGCTTTCACAAAATTCAGTCACACGTTGAGACAAAAGTAAGGGGGGGCATTGAAATTGGTCGGACATCTATGCATGTGTCACCCTCTATTTGTCCCAACAGAGTGATATGGCTGCATGTGGTTTGGGTCCTTTATTGTTTCCACCAACAGTGTGTGCAGGACTTCCTGGGGCAGGTGAAAGGGGACACGCTGGCCCGGAAGCTGTTTCAGTTGGCCCTGTGCTGTGGCTCCCTCGAGACTCCTCGCGACCTCGTGGTCAAGGAGAAACCGGCCGCGTTTCTCGGCAACATCAGCACTCCCGACACCAGACCGCCGCTTCTTCCGGGGAGTAAGGAGACAAATTTTCACATACAGTAGACTCTCGATTATCCGCGCTAATTACGGGGAAGATGGCTGCCGATGATAAAAAATCTCGGATCATCCAAAGATATCTATTTTCTGTGGATCTCTATGCCACAAACTAACGATCAACCGATCGATGCACGTGGTCGGTGATAAAACTTTCCTGCTCCCGAGCAGAAGACTCGGCCCTCTAAGTGGATAGCAGAGCCACGCCAATCACCATCAATCAAACTCCACCCACTGTTGTAAAGATATGCAACTACTGTACTGTCGAGGTGATCACGTAGATTTCGGATTCATGGGCGCACATATTTGCTCGATATAAGCACGTGACTTGTAACAAACATTTCCAAGAATTACAATGTATAACTATTTTTAGATTATTAATTTGGGCCTAAGGGAAAATCCATGAGTTATTAATAAGTAAAAATCTCATGTGCGTGGTTAATCCGCAAATCAGATAAACCGCACACGGATAATCAAGAGTCTACTGGATTGCACGCGCGCTGAAGTGTCGTAGCTTCTCTAAACACCTTATTTCACATTTCGTCTCGATTATTACTAATGCATTAGTAAGAGTTTGGCATATCACGACGCATCAGTTTGTCAAATTTACATCGAGATGACCCGGGTGGCTGAGAGAGATTATTAGCATTGAGCTGGAAACGCTGAGATCCTGGGTTCGAATCTGGGTAACCACCTTTGATTAAACTTGCTTTGTCAAGTGCAGCCAGTTGATGGTCTCAGCTCGGTCATTAATGACTGTCAAAAAAACCCAAGACATACTAAATAAATGGCTATGCACTTAATTTGACCAAGTCCAATATCGGCTCAACAGAGTGGGTGGGAATGTGCTTCCCTTTACTCTGTGGACCAGAGGTCACTAGAAGCAATGTCAGAGGTAGCTTTGTGATGTTCTCTTCATTCTCCAATAGGACGGGTTCCGCTGCTCCGTGAGAGATCCGAGTGGATACTCCGTCTCATTACACGATATCGAAAGCACAATCTGAATAAAATGTAGTTTCTTGTATTGTACATAGGGGGTCAGACCACGGAGGACCTTCAGAATGCTGAGTGTGATCTTGAAATTAATCCTGGACTGGTTCGGGGGATAGTTGAACAATTCGAATATTGGGGCGATATCGTCTTGCATACGGGTGCGAGAAGTCTGCCAGTGTTTTTTTTAGTCCATCTAGATTTTTGGGTTAGATCATGTAAACATGCACTCAATAATACGCTTTAAAATGCACTATTTATGTGACCTATCCCAAAAATCTCTATTATGGATAATATTGGTCGCGAAGGCCTTCGTGTTAAACTTGTTTTTTGAGTCATCTGGAGAGTGATGATGAAACTCATCGGGAGGCCGTAGATGAGACGTGGGGGGTGGGAGGGCAGAGAGAGAGTTGCAGTTGTTGAGCCTATTGGAGCGAGTTACAGCATCGTTGTCCTCTCCTGCAATGGCATTGCTTGTCTCCTTCGCAGAGGCGGTAGCCGAGCATCTGGTTCGTCTGCTGAGCCACGCAAGTAAGATGGCAGAGCCCCTGGGCCTACCCGCGCTGTCACGCGTGGAGAAGCAGCTTGCCGAGCTTTTGACTCGCGCAACCTCCCCAGCCTGGGCCTCGGCTCCTTCTTGGACATCCTCCATCGCAACGCCCAGGTGCGTACGTGGCGTGCGTGAGCCCACCCGCCTCCAGCTGGTAAGAGGCAGTACAGCAAGTAGGTGTACGACACTGCCCGTGCAAAGTTTGAGTGTACTTATCGCCTCCGAGTGGCGCTCAATGTTAAGTTTGTTTCCAAAATTGTGCGCGGTAATATTAGTTTATTATTACGAACTTAAAACTCATTTGTCGATAACTCAAATACGTTTAAGCGTTATTTAATCACTGCCAATGCAGAGCACAACAAAGTGTCACGTAAGATGCATGGGTTTTCTCTTGTCACTCTTAAAAAATATCTGTGAATTTGGCAAACATCCCAAAGATAGATATTGAAAATCACCGTTAAAATTGAGTGTACAGCGGTGACATTCAGATAAAATATATGATAACACTATATATGCAAAGTGGACGGGTGGCTCAGAGATCAAAGCGGTGCGTTGGCAATAATGAGATTCTGGGCTTGAATCTGGATTTTGACCGCTTGGGTTGAAACCGAGGTCTCAAGTCTTATCAAGTCGATCGTCCGAGCCCCGTCACCAGCGACTGCACAAAATTACAGTCTCATTAACCTTGGGTTTTGCACTTCATTTTCCTAATTCCATCTCTGAGAATAACAATTTCAGCTTGACTCTCGTGCGCCACACAATCTCATAACACAGCTAATGTGAAAGTGTTGGCTCCTATTGTGTACAAGATAAAAGGCCACCCACCGCATTTTATGACACAGGGCCTGCACGGCTATGCGAGATTTACGAATGGATGATTTATTTGTCTCTTGACATTACGCCGATAGCGCATTTGGAAAACTAAAATTGAGAACGAATTTTGTGTTAATTTGCAAACTTAAATCTGTATTATTTAATCAGTTTTCGTGCACTGCATTGTGAGATGCAGCTCCATGCGTATCGTTTAGCTTTAAGCCGGTGTTTGCCTTGTGGTCGCCTCGGTGTCAACCAACTGATGTTGACGGATTTGTTGTGTCTGTGGTAGCTGTTGGAGGAGACTGGGGTTGTGATCTCCGTCCTGGGTGGATCTGGAGCCAGAGAGAGGAGCCGGAGAGCGGCAGCCCTCTCCCCGCGAGCGAGGAGTCGAGTAGCGGCTGCTCTCACTCGAGCGAGGAGTCCGGAGCCCGCAGCCCTCTCGAGATCAGCCCTCCCCCGGGGGGGAAGCCGGGGGCCCGCGTCCCCCACAACTGACAACCTGTGTACCAACTGGCTGAGCGAGAGTTTGTGTGTATTTGAGCGTAATCGTGCCAGTGTTTAGCTGTACCAGGGAGTTTGATGCAGCAGAGTGTTTCGGTGTAGCAGGGTGTCCGGATTGTGCCGGCACACTATCCTTCTATCCGTAATGTCGTAGGGTGAGGTCCATTAAAAGTTTACTCGGACCCCAACCTGTCAAAGCGCCTAATCATGGAACGTGGTTCTCAACATCGTCCCTCACCCATGCTACGTACCTTTGAGACGTCCTGCTTTTACAAATGTTGATGAACTGGAGGGCAAAGGTCTGGAGGACCCCACATGGAGTCTGGTTTCTCACACCCGAGCCTCCTGTGACATTTCTGGAGGCTTCTCTGGGATCTTTGTCCCATTTATTGAGTGCGGATTTGGCTTACTTCTGGCTTCGTCCCAAGACGTCATCCAGTTGGGAAATACCCGAAGGTTGTGGGAGTCGCCCCGTGCTTCAGTTTATTTCCAACCCTCGCAATGGCCGGTTGCTCACCAGCCGGAAGTCTTTTGCTGCATACACCACGACCGAGGTGTTGAGAGCAGCTATCTCGTGGCTGGTCGGCAATGGAGATGGTATTATCGATTAGGGGAGCGTGAGTCTGTGGCGTTGGTGGTGCTGCTGTCACGGAGGCGACACGAGTTTAGGAAATTCAGTTTTGTGGGTTTCCTGTAGCGAGCACTGAAAGATCCTCTCTTCCTCTTTCTCCACCCTTTGTCTGTTGTCTCCATGTCCCCGTTCAACTCTTTCTACGCCGCTTTCCTTGAATGTGCAGCCGCCTTTACGGCCTCCCCTCTCCCCTTCTCTCCACCTCCAACCCATCTCCGTCGTAATCTCCTCCCCTTTGTTCAGGCTCTTCCCTTTCTTCCTCAGTCTATGGATGGGGTTATTGTTTATCGGGCTCTTATACAAAAAATGGAGCTTATTTTAGCCTTTGAATAGGATTTTGTTTTCCTTCGGTAGCGTGTTGCGCACATAGGGAAGATCGAGCCACGCCACCGGTTCCCATTATCAAAATCTTTGTCAACTTGTCTCCCTCGGTAGGAATGCCTTTCCTTCTCCAGCAGGCAATTGTTTCTCTCTCTCACCTCCGTTATTTCTTCCGATGCGCTTTCTTAATCTCACTTGCTGTGTCTCGACTCTATCATTCAACAAGGGCAAATTTAAAAATTTGCTTTTTTTTCCTCCACTGCTTTACCACTATACCTCCTGAGTGGGTACTCGGAGTTTCATCTAATGTACTATTTGATGGGTCGCTTCCACACAGCACAAAGGCGGTAGCTATCCGAACGGTAAATTTTTCTTTCAATTTCGATAGATTCTCGAATTATTCTTGGCCAGCAGTAGCTAGTTTTGCACAGAATTTCAACATTAAAATCAACTGAGTGTCCTTGTTGGCACGTGTGCTCTGCTACTGCTGAACACGGGTGCCAACAAATAATACATTATTTAAATGCATGCCTATAAAGGGCACCATACTTCAATAGGGATTACCATTGGTACGGCTATTTTAATACACAATAGACAGGAAGGACAAGATCAAAATGCTCTCATTATGCACATGCATAATGTACGTTGACTCGGTAATCTCCCCCCCCCCCCCCCCCACTTTGCGCAAGAGTGTCACAAATCTGGCTGTCGCCTGATGAAGCTAGTTGTAATTACTGGCAAAACGTCGTACTCCGATTATAAATGTTGTGGCTTGGCTCTCCAAAGTACCAGTGACGAATTGGCTTGTTCTGTTTCCGTGACAACCCTTACTAGTTGGCTGTATCGAGTGGTGGCGGGTTTTAACGACACGTTTATATATGTACGCGATCTAACCCAAAAAACACCTCTATGGATGATATTGGGCCCGAAAGCCTACGTGTTAAACCAAAATAAAAAAAAATATTTACAAAATAACAATAATTTCTAGTTTTCCTCATTCACATCGTGATTCGTATGAAAAGACATGAGATGATTGAGACATGTTAAATCATAAACTATTTATTAATATATATATACAGATAGTCCTCGACTGCAATGTCCTTGTCCACGTGCAAACAGCGTTAGGATAGCAGCCTCCTTTAAAAGTCTGAGTAGATTTATATGCTGTAGAAGACAGTTGACGAATCCTCGCTGCTTGATTCCTCCTCGGATCCCTTCAGCAGTGAGTCGTCACCAGTCTTCTCTGCCTGCTCATTCTCCATGTGGCACCGCTGGGGTGGGTGCAATACGCCAGGAGACTCCTTATGCAGTGAGCAGCGAAGCAGGCCCATCTCTGCCTGCTTATCCTCAACGTGGAATTGAGGCGATGGCGGTGAGCTGGGGGCATCGGTGAGGAGGGTGTTATGGAGACGGCCCAGCTCTGCCTGCTGCAGAATCGTCTGTACGACGAAGCGCTCGCGGCACATGCAGGCACGCACATGGGATGGCGTGTCCGGGATGATGTATGCAATGCAGGCCTTCGTGAGTAACACCACGTGCTGCACACGTCCACACACAGGTAAAGGATTTTCAGTTTCAGGATTTGCATGTAAAGGGTGCTTACTAAATATAATATGGCAGCATCTTAAAGTGCTTTACATCTCAGGTCAACTATTCCGGGGACCTGAAGCCTAGGGATATTATATTGTTACGTCGTTTTTCCCAATTAAATTAAGTCATTTGAGTAATTTTTGAACATTTGGCAAATTATACCGAGGCACTTTTTGAATTACTTAATGGGTTTTTTTACATTCACTATGCAGCAGGCAACATTTATGATGTGCAGTTAATGCACCCACAGTATTCACCTGGGCAGCCGCAAATTACCGCAACAATCAGCAAACACTTACACTCGGCCATGTCACCACTACAAAGATTCCCTGTGTAGCCTTTCACAGACTGAGACAAGTGCATCTATGAAGGGTGGCACAGTGCCTGCGGGGGTGGTGTGCACCTTTATCTCGCCAGTGATGATTTTCACACACTTCATCAAGTACTCATTTTAAGTCAGAATCAACTTAAGGGAAGCTCAACACTGGTTCTAATATTTTCCACTGTTGTTGGCTGTGGCCAGAAATAGTACTCCGGTCACACAGGATTGGTAGCGCAGTTCACAAACAACAACGCAGCCACTCCCCTTCCCACAAGTACACATGCTTACCTGTGACAAATTGCATTAACAACATGAATCGTCTGCTGCATGATGAAAGTATTGTATTACCACTATTATTTGTGATCTCAGAAATACTGTGCAATTGTGAGGTGTAATAGCATTACTGGCATTATCTGTAATGACCCATTGACAATGATCACGGTTTGCTCTGCTGACCTTAACAACTGCTCACAGATGAGTCTATACGATGGTGCAGTAGTGTAAGGCTTTGCACACTAGACTTGCAATCCAGAGGTCACGGGTGTGAATTGATCTTTGGTCGTGGGAGTGTAAACAATGGTAAAGTTTTTTTTACATTCCACTGCCTCTATCCACCTAGCAGTGTAAATGGAATACATCCAGTCAATTGGTCGGCTGAGTTTGGTTCTGTCCAGTGTGGGAACTCCCACATCTTCCCAAGACGTCTGACCAGTGTGGAAGAGCAGTTCAAATACATCTTAAGGGTCTCTCTTGAGCTCCCTATAGCAGGAGCGCTTTTGCCATCAGTGACATGAGCAAGTAATTGCAGGGCTGTACCTTTATCTTTCAATGGGTTTATGAATGTGTGTGTGTGTGTGTGCATGTTGATGTGTACCTGCATGGCAATGACGAAGGCCAGCTTTGCCGTCAGTACTTGCCAGTACTGCTTGGTGACGGAGTAGGCTTGGGGATGATCCGGCGGGTAGCGATAACCTGGATACCTACACACGTACAACCACAAGCATGCATGGACTATATTGAGCAAAGTGCCTCGAAAGTAGAGTTGGCGCTAAATTGAACAAGTATGGTTGTGCACAAACGGTAAATGCGTTCACAGCCCTTAAAAAAATCCGCTTCTGAAAGAGGGCCTTCCCACAACGTGCAGCTTGTGGGGGCTCTTTTGACAATGGTTCACGCTGGTCCATGCCAGGTTGGTGAAGGCAGGGAGTACAGATAATGGGAGAGCAATATAGCACAACTGTTAATTTTGCTGAAGTACCCACTGCTGACAACCTAGCTCCACAGTCGCCTACTGCACCTGCATTGTGCATGGTGATCATCAATCTAAGCACGAACAAGGCTCAAGCCTGCTTGACTTCCGGAATCTAAGATTAGCTGTATTCGTGGTGATTTGATCATAGTCAAGTAAGGTTATATTAAATATCGATCAATATGGTTATATTGATTATAGTTGTGTATGCCAGCAATTCAAAAACGTTAGAGAAAAGGGTTGGTAGATCGCATCAATTTCTTAACTATCTGTGCTGAGGTGACCAGAAGATGGCTGTAGACCAAGTGGTTTCATGTCTGTGTGAACCTTTAAGCTTCATTTCATTATCATGGGTTCTCCAGGACCTCTTATTGCATCCCACATGCATAAGACCACCTTAAACTGGAATCCCAATGCACGGTCTTCCTGCAAATGGATCTTGAGACTCAATTAAGCAGTCGTGGATCGATAGATAAATAAATAACATTACTCTTTAGCAAGGTAACAATGAGCTAGAATTTATATCAATCTATTATTATATTTCTCTAAGTGGGACTTTGGTTGTGAAGCCATCCCACCCATACCCACTGCTCCCCCCCTCCAATTCCCCCCCCACCCCCTTTACTGTCCCCACCCACCATGCACACTCTTCCCCCAACCCTACCACAACCCCTTACTACCCAACTAAGCCAAACCCTGTGTCCACGGTAAGGGGCAGGGCATAAACAGAGGTGGGGCCTAGGGGAAGTGTGGGTCTTAAAAGGAAAGTCACGGAGTGAAAAGAGGAAGAAAACGAGCCTAATCAGGAAGGGGCGGAGCCAGGAGGACGCCACACCCAGAAGGATGTCGCATCTACCTGGACAACACACCCAGACATCAGTGCATCACATTCGCAGGGACGGCACCCCCGATAGCTGGGCATGACACTGAATGGCACAAACCTGCAGGTTGTGTGGATTTCCGGATCAAACCAGGCTGGCAGGATGTTGGGATAATTTTGCTCCTTGAAGTCGCTGATCTTGAAAATTGAAAAGCTGTCCTCCGTGTACCCATGCATTGTAGGCGAACCTGTGCCATACTCTGCTGAGTATCCATAATAATACACCAGGCGTGGGATGATGTCCGTTGTGAACGCCAAGATGCATGACTGTGGAATTAGCATACGGAGGCACAGCGATAGCGGTCACTTAGCATGCAATGATTTGACCAAGGCTTCTGAACATCTTACCTTGGCAATTACATTAATTTTCACAAATACAATTTGGGGGGTTGCTGCCAGAGTGAAATGGTTACCATATAAGGACTTGCAATCTGGCAGTCGTCAGTTCAGTCTCCTGACACAACAGTTGAAGCAATGGATCATTTTCTTAAATCTCCCCCACCTCTGTCCAATTAGCAAAATAAATGGGTTCATCACTGTTTTAGCGCAGGTAATTCCACAACTTACAACATGTCTGGTCATCATGGAAGAGTAGGCCAAATACCGTGTAGAGGGGTTCTCTAGAGCTACCTTTAGTTGAGGCCCTTCTGCCAGCAGTGACATGAGCAAGCAATTGCAAGGCTTTACCTTTTGCGATTTTGGGAGAGAGTGGATAGGAGCGGTGGTGCAGTGATTCGTGCACTGCACTTTGAATTCAGCACACATGCAATTGACTTCCAGCTACGACTAACATCAGTGACGAGTGATACCCGAACCGCTCCTGGTCCCCCACTACACCTCTTCTCAAACCTGCCATGACCAGAATGGTGAAGTATGGTAAAAAGAACCCACACGGCTAACATGACATGTTATGTCACTCATAAGATGGGATACTGAGCGAGAAAGCGAGCGGACAATCTGGCGACTTACATTGGTGATTACAGAGAGGGTGGCAATGATACTCAGAATGTCGGCCCAGGCTCCAATTCCTCTTGCTCGCGAAACCACAGGCCTCCTCATCTTTGTTACGAGCTTCCACGCGTCGACCCGCACTTCGATGATGTTGTTCAGCAGTGCGAGCAATGGCGCAAGTGGAAATGATGCCACGAAGAGAGTGACAAACCCGAATTGGATAACTGGGGTATATTTTGAGAATGGGTAGGGGGGCAAGGATAGGATAATGAGTGAAACAGGATATAGACACACACTCTTAATGCTGTTATGTTGTGATTACTTTAAGCAAACAAAACATGTTTTCAATGCATGGAATGTGTTTTAGTCAAAGGAGACCCCAAAATATGATCACATTTTCGTATCATTTGTTCACAAAATTATCGTGTCCATTACATTGGCCACTGAGATGCGACCAGCCACTACCATCTTTAATGCTCAGCTCTGGTTCACCTGGGTTTCTTTTGCACCATTTTCCACCACTAGGTGGCTATAATAACTAGATCACATCCTGTATTGAGGACTCCATTAACCGTACCACACATTTTTAGGCATATGCACTGTGGCTGAAATGCCAACAAATCACAGCAGTTAACCACAGTGGACATTATGCACAAGAGTTTTAAATAAATAGTAAGGGGGAGAAACGTCAACCCAAGCTGACCAATGTAGCTGCATTGGTTAGCAGACAAGAGGAGCAAATATGTGCTCCTATTGTTTCTAAAACTTAACTCCGTACATATGCACATACACGCATGCTCAAAGACAATTGTGTCACAGTATATCCATAGATTGGTGCCTATGGCCAAATCACCCAGTATGCGTCAGATTTAATCAGATCCCAGAAGTTAAGGAGAGCTGAGCCTGAAAATTGGTTGGATGGGTGACCATGCAATAGTTATTGTGGGGTTGTGAGCAGCATAGGACAGTGCAGCAAATTACATTGTTGTATTGTACATCTAAGCTCTTACATCTGTGCTCCCTGCCTTCAACAACCCGAAGTGTGGGTAATTTCCCTCCCACAACAATGTCCGACAGATACACAGGGGCCGTACACACGTGCCTATATAGTCAAATGATACCCAATTGTGTGTTTTTTTTTATAATAAAGTAAAACGCGTTGACTCCGTAGTGTGATCCTCTGAGCTCATTGTACCCATCTCGAGGTATTCATCAAAGAGTCCAAGTGGGCTCTGGGGCTGTAGGTCCATGTCTTGCTCCCAGCGCGTGTAGACAGCCTCAGGCCTTAGCTTGGCCCGACGCTGGGCCCACCAATTGCTGAACCATCTGGGGAATTGAGGGGGGAGGTACGCATGTGCAGACACAGAGACACCCTTACACACGTGCATATCCATTTGTTCATCAACTCTAGGTTTGCTATTTCATAGCTTTCCACTGCGTTTTCAGGTTGTATCATGTGAATATCCCAAGCACGTGGAGCGAAACGTCAAGACATGCCAAACAATATGCGGTATGACACAAAACATGTCAGAGAGCTGTACAAAACAACTGCTAAAACCTAAGTAGTAGCTGTTTTTCATTTAGCCCGTTGTCAATCCACTACACTCTTTCAGTCATGGGAGTTGCTTGTCTAATATTATGAAACTATGTACAAAGCGTCTGATCGGAATATCGCATGATACTAACGAGGTGAACTTTGTCCACTTGACTGGTGTTCACTGCTTAACCAGTGCACACTGCTAACAAGCTGTCGACCCGACTTTTCGCTGAATGCGTTTTCACACAACACATTTTCATTGTAACATGGTTTATATATTTGGGAAAACTTTTCACACAACGTGGAACGTGTCCATTATAATGTGGAATGCACACTGTTAAAACGCCGAACGCGGCCATTATGATGCGTTCCTGAGCAGTCGACGATGAACGACTGTCTTGAGTTGCGCGGCTGAGCAGTTTGATAAAGTATACGAATGATACAGTCACACGGCAGCCTAGCCTGAGTTATTTATCCCACCATGGGATGACTGCAGGTTGAATTTACTGTGAAAATGTGATTAACTCAGTAATTCCTTGCTTTGCGCGTTTTTACTTCACGCGGAAATTTTCAGGAACGCATCTACCGCGTTACACGAGGAAACGCCGTAATCAGACTTCACAGCTTTCATGTGTTCATGCGATACTTACGGGATGATGACCTCCTGAAAATTGCCAACCATCTGCTTCACTACCATGATGACAGTGAGTTGAGAAGTCAGTTCAAAGAGACAGCCGTTTGGGGGACACTGGAGGGGGGATGGGGTGGAGAATAGATTCAGGTTAAACACTGAAGATATGAAATATTGGGTAATACATATATGGATACCACACATCATTTCTAATGATCCTCTCACATTCTTCTCTTCAGTCAATTGCACACTGCAAAAGTGACGGCTCCATATGTTAGAGGGGACAGTGATTAAGAATATCAATATTCTCCAGATTATAAGAAACACTTTCCCCCTCCCCCTCATGTATTTTAAATAAAGAAAATGGTGGCGCATCTGATAATGTTTTGTTTGTTGTCCTTCCCCCACACATCCGATGCAGGCTGTGTACGGTGCAAAATAAGTTCAACACACAACATGCATACTGCAGTTGGTGTTTAGTATCAGGTGAGTTTAATTCCAGAGCATCGTCTAGTAAATATAATAATCGTAAAACATTAAATTAAGTTGGTAGAAAACACAGAGGCACTTAAATAATAAGCTGTATTCTTTATCCTTTATGTGTATTGTTTTTGAGAGGATATCAATCAATGAATCGCCCTCGTGACGATTTTCTACAAATCTGCAGCAGGAGAAGTAGGCACCTTAATATAACACCAAATATACTCATTATAATCATCTCATGTGTCAACAAGTCTGCCTTCAAACAGAAACATGAGCAACAGGTGCACATTTTGGGCAATGGACTTTCTTCCGAGCATAGAGTGACTGCAAATACTCAGGGTGACTCTGAATGGCAATTATGTAAATGTTAAACTACGTGTCATTAACACTGTCTTAATGACATTGATTTAACGTGTGCACAACGCAATGCTGCTTAATTCCTTACTCCAGAATTCGTTCTTGATATCATATTACGGGGCCGTTCTCTAACACAACATGCTCCACTGCGCCACAGTGAGTCATAGGTAGTGGCTAAACATATCCTTGAGGGGGGCTGAAATACTGTACATTTTTAAGGATGATCAAATATATAATTTTAAATAAATGGCGTTTGATAAATACGGTATATAATTGAAAATGTCCAATGAGAGACCACAAGGGTACTACTTGCAAAATATGTGATAAACTAACACCCTCAAGTTAACTGGGTTACCAATTGCATCAGTCTAACACGTGTTCTGCTCGTGGTGACCTCATGCTCTCTCAAGTCTGGTTTCGAAAACTGTTTTACTCCGGAGACTGTGTTAATGCTAGAGCTGGTGACCAGGTGTGAAGACAATGAGGTCTTTTAGAGTTCCAAAAGAAAGAGTCCTTATTTCGACATTTCACAAACAGCACGGTGTGAAGACAATTGTTGGGAAAAATATCAACTACAAAAGTAAAACATAAAAATGTTGTACAAACAGCATAGAAAACAGACGGGCCAACCCCTCAGATCTACACACCTCCTCGATTCTCCATTTTCCAAAGTAAGTGTAGCTTCCGGGGAAGCCGATGAATTTCCCCTTGAAAAATGCAATGTAGAAAGACGCCGAGTAGAAGTTGACGAACTGAAATAAGAATTTCTTGAACGTCAGCCGATACTCATATTCTCCTTGCGTCTTGGGCATCTCTGTGGGTGTGATACAAAGGCACACATGGACACAAACATCAAACAGGGCAATCAGTTTTGATGTTACTTTCATAGTTTCTGGCACACAGGCTACGAGAAGCCACTGATAATGATGCCGCATTGAGGAATAGCAACATTTCACAATGTAACGTGCTTTGATATCCATTAAAATGAATTTGAAGATCAAAAGTTAATTTCAAAGATGTTGCTGGGGAATGAGTGACAGTGCACAAGTTGTTTACCAGGTGTTGTTCACCACATTCGCCCTGTGGAGTGTCCTTCAGTCTCCATTTGCAATTAAGCCATTTACACTGTCCGTATGATGTCTGAAAGCCAGTGCACTTGATTCTCAAATATCTATAAGGTGTATCTTAGTAATTATCATGGGTCACCTTTCAGAGGGGGTGCAGGCTTCAGCAGGATAAATTACTAATAAAGGGCTCAGTAGCTGGCAACATGAGCAACACAAGCAGATAGCTGACAGCTGACTAGAAGGTAGCAATGCAGCAGTGAGGGTCAGCCCACAATTACATTCAGTGATTCAATGGATCGAGAGGTGAAATCAGAGTGCTAAGTTGGCACCATTGAGATCCTGGGTTTAAATCCAGGCAGCGGCCTCTGGTAACATGTGTTCTCAAGTGCAGTGAATTGATGACTTCAGGACGGTTACTAATGATGGCATATACATTTGTAACATACACCATTTGGTTCATCACTTAATTTGGTGAAATTCTAGTTGTGAGAATGAGCAATTTGACTGTTACGAGATTAACATTATATTCCGTAGTAGTGTGGATTGAAAAGTGCTTCCCCCTAATGTGTGAACCAGAGTTCACTTGAATGAAGGGTCTCAGAGGTAGCTCAGTGATATTCACTTCTAGGGCCATTTCATGACATTAAGGGTTGCACTGGTCTACAAGAGATCCCATTGGATACTTCATCTCAAGACACGATTCTGATAGCCCAATCGGAATGAAACTGGAGGAAAAATTTAAGAGAGTTCTGACAAAAACAGGCAGTAGTTGAACAAGTGACTGGATGATGCACTGATGCTGCTATTCATGGCCCCATGGTGCAAGGTTAAAATCATGATGACATTTTTACAGCGACATTATTTACCATGCACAACATTTATCCAAGCTTCAAATTTACATGTGTTCTCTTGTGGCGTATAATAAAATAAACATATGCAAACCGTGATGGTGATGACACCTACCCAGATCAGTGAGGACGAGGGCCAGCTTGTCGTAACCTTTGTTGAGTAGTAATATGATTACGATGTTGAGGATGGAGGCCGTGATGGTGGTAACCATATCAGGTGTGAGTAGGGCACCGATCACCTTGATCTTGGTCACATGATTGGGGATACTCGAGGAGAGTATGCCAAAGATGGACAGGCGGTAAACAACCACACCCAAAATTGCAGCAAGAATCAGGAGGATCTGCCAGTAACACAATAAACACACAGGTGGGTGAGATTGACAGTCTTGTAGCTCTTTTCCACTATATAACCAAGCCGTGAGTTAGCTGTGCCGAGCTAGCCTGGTGTGGCTCAGGAGGTGCCAGTTCGTTTGTCTACAGCAGAACCAAATGACTGGCAAAACGTCGTACTCAGATTGTAGATATTGTGAATTTGCTATACTAGTAACGAATTGGCATGTTCTGTTTACGTGAACAACTTTACTAATTGGCTTTGTCGGGTGGTGGTGGGTTTAATGACACATATTTACGCGATCTAATAAAAAAAAAATATTATGGATGATATTGGTCGCGAAAAGCCTACATGTTAAACAAAACCTGAGCTGTTTCGCTAACATCACACACAATGAACGTGTAATGGTAACGTCACGTGGTCAATTGTAGAAAATGATGCAAGGTTATGAAAGGAATTACTATCCCTGGCCCTGCTTGACCTCGAGCCACGTTCAGATGTGAAGTTGAGACCAAAAGCCACAGGGCCAAGGTGAGGCCAAGGCGGCAGCTTTTTAGGCCACAATCAGTGTCAAGGTCACTCAAGGTTGGGTGTGCTAGTATGAGGCCAGTGTCAAGGTCGGTACCTCTAGTAAAACTCCTCGGACTGAGGCCACACACTCAAGGCCAAGGAGCTGAGGAAATCTTTTCCATCTGGCCTTAAGGCCGAGGATTAGTCTCGAGAAACCCAAATCGAGGTTGACAGGAGCAGGTGGATAAAATGATACGGCTCATGATGTATTCATTGCCTTGGGCCACCTGTAGATATTTCAGGTGATTGGATTGCCAAAGGGCTGTAAGTTATCTAATTATGCATGTATCTATACCCCTACTTGTAATCACTCAATGGATCACACAGGAGGAACAACATAGTTTGAGAGCGATTCTGACTGGTGGAGCAGAGTGTGGAGGTTAGGATTGGGTCAAGTAAAAATATATATATGTGTATAACCCGTATATGAATCCACTGCTGGATGATGGCCTTCCCAACCCTGCGCAGATTGTCAGGGTTATTTTCCCATACTTCACCATGCACACCAGTACAGGTTGGTAAAGGATGGAAGCAAAAGAATGCAGTTCTCTGTTGGCCACAAGGTAGCTCTGCAGCAGCCTACAGTCCATTTTGTGCATGATGGTTACCCATTCGTGCAGTACCCAGGCTCAAAACCTGCTTCGCCTCCAAGATGAGGCACATAGCAGGTGACTTGGCCATAGCTCACTGGATCAGGAGAAGGGGTTCAATGTTGCTGTTGAGTTGGCGGACTCACCCAGAACAACACCATGATCCCGGAGAGGCAGTATCGGAACCTCAGTATCCTCTTAGGCATATGAGGCTCCTCCTTCTGCACTCACAATGCACGGACACAGACGGAAAAGCATTTGTATATAGATTAGTCTGTCGGAGTGACCAATGTTAGTGTGAGCCGTTAAGGTTAACTGATGAACTAATATTTGTTTTCCCCACTACTAGTTAAGCATGCGATGATATAAAGGAATGGATTTGATGGTCCTGATGTCTGAGAGTTGAGCTGGCAGAGCTGAGATTTCTTGGTTTTAATCCAGGCAGCTGCCTCCAATAAAACCAAGTAGTAAGCCGATCAGCCTGGTCACCAATATTATATTTGTTTCTTTTCTTAATTTGGACAAATTTCACCTTTCAGAATTAAAAAAGATGAGTTTGACCATCATGAACATTTCTTTGTAGCAGGGCTGATGCGAAAGGGCCACCCTCTAGTGTGTGTTCACTTGAAGGGATCTTAGAAGTAATTATGTAACATCTGCTTGAGCAAACCTTTCCATAACATAGAGTTCCAAATGGACATTGTTTCATAACGATTCCGATAGTACAATCGGGATAATATTTGGAGGAAAACACAATTGACCAAAGGCCAACAAATATGTTAGAAGAAAAACTAGGAAAACAGTGAACAGTTACACATGCAACATTACAAAACAGAGGTGTGTGTGTGCCATGAGGTAGTCGCCGTGGTGACAGCAGAAAGCATTACCATGGTGATGATGTTACATTTCGTGGTCGTGCAGCGAGCCAGGTACTCGGGCCGGATGGGGTCTCCTTCCTCCGCCGCTGCCGTCAGGTCCCAGCGGTATGCGAGCGATGCCTGGCGACGCTTCCAAAATTCCAGGAACACCGTGGCTGTTGCGACACACCACACGGGGAGGATTTACTTAGAAAAGTAATTTCACTATCGATTGCTCAAGGGTTCAAAGGTTACCTAATGTAGTCTGTTAAATGTAATGTTCAAAGTAACTTCATTAGTACTTTTTTTTCTTTCATAAATACCTTTATTGGCTTTTTTTGGTACATTGCCACAATTTTATCCCACTTGCACTGAGTGGCATGGCATGAGATTGAGTTTTCCTTTGGATCTATAACAGAGCAGTGCTGCTCTTCGTGTTACAAAACGTTACACAAAAGTGAATGTCACAGAGCTACCTCTGTGATCTCTGGTCCACACAGTAGGGGTAGCTCTTTCCCAAATGCTTTGCCACGGAGAGGAGCGTTTGTTACGTGATAGTCAAGCTAACATTTTTATTCTCAGAGCTGGAATGTAGCCTAATTAAGTACAGAACCAACTTTAACATTATGGATTTTTTGTATTTGTTGTGCAGATATCGGTGACTGAGTTGAGACCATCATCTTGCTATAATTGAGAAACTGGTTTAATCGTAGGTGGCCACTTTCATTTCAACACAGAATCTCAGCGGCGGCAACGCAGCACTCTGAACTCTGAGCCACCTGGCCACTTTGCATTTTTCATGGAATCGCCTTGGGGTACCGCATTCGTTGCTTGTTGCAGAGGTTCGTGGTTCAAATTATGTGGCTGCCCTGATTAATATTGCCCGTGTATTAATTACACAAAAATACACACCATCTGCTTCACAGTGGACATTAAAGATTATCGGTTATCATTCGTAAGAGTAGGACAATGTGTGCAAGTCATGGTCCAAATTAGCCCTCATTGAGCAGTGGGTTCATAATAGGACTGTCAGGATCACTGCATACGAACATTGCAAGACATGATGGTACTGTATATGGTTGTACGTATGTATGTTGAACTTCTTTAACACTGTATGTGGCCAAATGTGCTCATCATCATTGCAAACATGTTGATACTTGTCACTGTGTCTGGACAATGTGTGCCAATGCTTAGCATCACTTACCCCAAAGTCCCATGAAAACTGCGAAGAATATGGTGACCGGATTTTCATACATGTGTGAAGTCTGCAACGGCACAATCAGAGGTGTTAGTCACAATTAAACCTTAAATCTTAGCATCCACGTCTTTTCAATATCAACAGCAGGAAAGTAATGATGCATCGATTGATTTTTAAGTTAAAATAGATTAATCACTCATGAAACATCCATTAAATTGTGGAGATGACAATGCTCTACAATGTCTGATATTATAGCGCTATTCATGTATCAAACAAATCTGTATAAATGTGACAGAAAGAGCAAAATAAGCAATGGGCAGTTCCATGATTGTGGACATACATTTCTGACACTTTAAAGTGAATAATCATTATTTCGTTATGACATGTCAACTAATTAGCACTGAAATTCAGATTTCAAAATACTTTGTCCACTTGTATTGATCGTGGAGAAATACTCATGAAATACATCGTGTCGGATTTACTCAGACAAAGTAACTTTTGCACTCCCGCTGGGATGTGACGATGCATTCATTTTCATGTATTTGTCTAACCATCGACTTAGTCCATTAAAATGCCCTATTTGCTAAAACTATAACTAACTACCTTAAAAATGATCACACGTGTATTATTAGTATAAAAAAATTTAACACCCACACGAATGGCAGCATAGTGTTTAGCATGATGTGCTGCAATCTAGTGATCATGGTTAATGTTAATGATACAATCTCAGCAACGTGAGTTGGCTTTGTGATAATGATGCACAGCACCAAAAACCAATAAGTATCCTTATTTAGAGGGAACATCGATGGTGTATTTGTGTGATACCTTCGCAGTCTCGCAGGTATCATTTAGCCTCCAAAAGGTGCATTTTTGGTCACACTGGGGACACATGACCAGGGATCCTCCGATGGTGTTGTTGCATATTTCTCCACTGCACACATAGACACGCACGAACATAAACACACTAATGGGCATAGTACACTTGGATGAGAAATATAATTTGCCTAAAGGTCATGCCACCTTTGAATGTGTCATAACCTCCCTTTAAACAAAGTCAGACTAAATTATGGGTTCCAACATCAAGCATTTTCCAAAGTAAAATGTATTTGCTGATTTCGATTTAAAGCTTTCGTGACTGCAATGATTCATCTTCTTTGGTTCTTTCGGTAAAGTCACGTAGAATGAGAATAAAATAATAAATTGATAAAATAAAATAACACAATAATATTCTCACGACGTTTCGGCCACAACACAAGCGGCCTTCATCAGGTGAAGGGACGAGACTGTCTGGTAGGACAGCGCTGGAGTGAAAGAGCCACGTTCAGATCACGGCCTTTAAGCTGTGTGAGAGGAACAAAGTGCCTTGACAAAGGAATTAGCATATAATTTAGCATTGAAATGGCTGAATGATTAGCTTATGACTGGTCACAGAAATAGCTATGTTAAAAGTTAAAGCATACACATCCGCAGAGGCACCCCTTGATAAAGGAATTAGCATAGAATTTAGCATTGAAATAGCTAAGTTAAAGCATACACATCCGCAGAGGCACCCCTTGACAATGGAATTAGCATAGAATTTAGCATTGAAATAGCTGAGTGATTAGCTTGTAACTGCTCACAGAAATAGCTACGTTAAAGTCAGAGCATACACATTCACCGAGGCACTTAGTACAAATCAAACAGGAGAATTTAGCATTGAAATAACTAGGTGAATTTAGCATTGAAATAACTGGGTGATTAGCTAGTGACTGGTCACAGAAATGACTATGTTGAAGTCAAGGCCTACACATCTGAGCTATTCACAGTACTATATAGTGAACCAATAAAAAACTAAAATATAAATTACCTTAATGTTATCAATAAACTCTATATTCTCCAATCAGCTAAGCTACCAACAATAAGTCGTTATATATCACAATGCTATATGGCGAAAAAATGGGTGGATTTTTACCCTCAACTTTAGCACCACGGATAGCTACGGGCCCCGTTCAGACGGACGAGTTCGTCCATGGTCGGAACAGAGGAGGGGGAGAGAGACAGCTGCGAGGCGCTATTATACTCCATGTTGTAAAACCATACCATTAACCGTGGTGTGAGAGGTATTAAGAGTCAATGCTGGCGAAAGAGCTGCGGTCTGAAGGTCATCGTAAAAATACAATTAATTAAGAACAGAAATGGTTTAAAACATCTTTCCAGTGGTTACTAAGCCAGAATCCATCTTCTCGGTTGAAATTGTCTCTGTGCTTGTATATGTGAATGGCCTCATGAACGAATCTCTCATGGTAGCCGGTTGGTTTGCAAAGAACCTCCGTCTTGGTGAAGTCAAAGTCATGTGAGCCCACTGAATTATAACAGTGATCTGCCAGGGCAGAGGAGTTCGTCCTACCGTGTTTCAAGTCTGCTTTATGTTCGCGGATGCGGTCCGAGATATGTCTTTTGGTTTCTCCAATGTAGCTACTACCACAGAGGCACTTTAGTTTGTAAACGCCCGGGTATTGTATGTCTGGAACAGCATCTTTTACAGATGGAACTAAATCACGGATTTTATGTACTGTGTTGAATCGGACCTGGATCTTGTGTTTATTCAGGATTTTGGAGATCTTTTTAGTGACCCCTGCAATGTAGGGTAAGGTGATGGTTTTGAGTGGCTCCACAAGAGGATCCTTCTTCATGACTGGAGTGATGGCTTTGCGGATTGTGTAGTCGGAGTAGCCATTAGCCCTGAGAGCCTGGTGTACGTGCTTGAGTTCACTGGTAATGTGTTCCTGGTCGGAAATGCATTGGGCTCTATGGTATAGAGTCTTGATGAGGGAGTTCTTCTGGAATGGATGGTGGTGGGAATCCGGTTTCAAGTAAGCATCTGTATGGGTAGCTTTCCTGTAGACAGAGTGGCTCATTGAACCATCATGTCTCCTTTTAATTAAGACATCCAAAAAGGGTAGTTTGCCATCTTTTTCGACCTCCATGGTAAATCTGATTGCTGGGTGTATGGAATTGATGTGGTCGCGGAATTGGTCTAGAGCAGGCTGGCCATGTGGCCAGATGACAAAGGTGTCATCAACGTACCTCTTCCATAAGGTCGGGCGTAGAGTGGCAGTCTGGATGGCGTCAGTTTCAAATTTTTCCATGAATACGTTGGCTACAACCGGAGATAGGGGGGAGCCCATTGGGGTGCCCTCAGTTTGTTTGTAGAAAGTTCCATTCCAGGTGAAGTATGTGTTGGTTAAGCAATGTCTCACCAGGGGGGGTACATCAGTATGCAGTCCTTGATGAACCAGGTCTTCAATGATAGCGATGGTGTCAGGTACCGGGACTTTGGTGAACAAGGACACCACATCAAAACTGACAAGCAGGTCGTTTGGGGACAGGGAAATGCCTTTGATTGTCGATACCAGGTGAGTAGAATTTAGTACCGCAGAGGTGGTTTTTCCAGTGAAAGGTCGCAGTATATCAGCAAGAAAACGTGCCAGTTTGTAGGTGGGGGAGTTGATAGTAGAGACGATGGGACGAAGGGGTGTATCTTCTTTGTGTATCTTTGGAAGGCCATATAATCTTGGTGGTCTGGCAGCAGAGGGTTTCAACGAGAACTGTTTGATCTCATCAATTAATGCTGTTGAATCAGAGATGATTTTGTTCGTTTTGGTGACCAGGCTGTTGGTGGGATCTCTTTTTATTTTTGTATAGCTGCCATCGTTGAGTAGTTCTCAACGATGGCAGCTACTATCAACTCCCCCACCTACAAACTGGCACGTTTTCTAATTGGTTCACTATATAGTACTGTGAATAGCTCAGATGTGTAGGCCTTGACTTCAACATAGTCATTTCTGTGATCAGTCACTAGCTAATCACTCAGTTATTTCAATGCTAAATTCGCCTAGTTATTTCAATGCTAAATTCTCCTGTTTGATTTGTACTAAGTGCCTCGGTGAATGTGTATGCTCTGACTTTAACGTAGCTATTTCTGTGAGCAGTTACAAGCTAATCACTCAGCTATTTCAATGCTAAATTCTATGCTAATTCCATTGTCAAGGGGTGCCTCTGCGGATGTGTATGCTTTAACTTAGCTATTTCAATGCTAAATTCTATGCTAATTCCTTTATCAAGGGGTGCCTCTGCGGATGTGTATGCTTTAACTTTTAACATAGCTATTTCTGTGACCAGTCACAAGCTAATCATTCAGCCATTTCAATGCTAAATTATATGCTAATTCCTTTGTCAAGGCGCTTTGTTCCTCTCACACAGCTTAAAGGCCGTGATCTGAACGTGGCTCTTTCACTCCAGCGCTGTCCTACCAGACAGTCTCGTCCCTTCACCTGATGAAGGCCGCTTGTGTTGGGGCCGAAACGTCGTGAGAATATTATTGTGTTATTTTATTTTATCAATTTATTATTTTATTCTCATTCTACATGACTTTACCGAAAGAACCAAAGAAGGTATTTGCTGATGTTTAATTCTAATTTTCGTTGATATCAGTGGTGTAACATCTCTATGTATTGATTTCCAGGGGTGTTTACAGCCCTTTTATCAATCGACTTCTGGCTGAGGGCCTCCCCACACCTCGTGGGTCATGAGGGCTATTTAATTCTAGTCATCCCACACTGGTCAGTACGGGTTGAATATGGGAAGCGAAGAATCCAGACACAGAGTACAGCAATGTATTTCCTGCACTTGCTCCCCGCTGTCCGTCATGCAGCTCCAAAGAGTCTATGTGTGTAAGTCGTATTATAAGGATACGTTTCACATTTAAACATTTTGGATTTGAATATTTTTTGCTTTTGATTTTCGGATTATTTACAATTCGTAAGAATGTACAATATATTCATGTGAACAAGAGTGACGAAACCCGATGCCACGTGATACGTGTCGTCGTGAGTGACGTCACAATGGGCGATGTCATGTTTTCTGAGCAATCCAAAACAATGTTTAATTTTCCCTGGATTGTCCGAAATATTGTAGCTAGGCTTGATTTTTTGGATTTACTTTTAGAAACAGAGACATTTGGAACATATATACATATACAATATATTGAATGTACTATATTTGTACTGTATATGTATATAAACTGTATGAGATTGTATATATGTGCATATGTACTTTAATAGTGAAATGTTAAAGATGTGGCCCTGAAATTGCTTGCTCATGCCACTGCTGGTGGAAGGTCCTCCACTAAAGAATGCTCTAGATTGCTCCTCGAGATGATATTTGGCCTACTCGTCCATAATGGCCAGACGTCTTGGACACGGTGGGAGTACCCATATTTTACCCCATCACATCTGAACTGCCAATCATCTAACTGCGGTGTCTCCGTTTATACTGCTGAGCATATGTGGGATAACTGAAGAAACCTAGCCATTATTTCAGCTGCCATGCCAGGCGATCGCACTGGAAATCTATAAACTGCAATTCTAGAAATGTAACTATTACGCCATGGCAGCATCCCATGGGATTGTATATAAGTGTATATGTATGTCTATATGTACTTTACGTGTATATGTACTTGTGTATAGCCTTAGTAGGTGCTTGCTGATACTCATTGTTCAGTCTGTATTGCTATACAGGAGATCTGTGTGAGTTCTACATCTGACACATGAGTGTATGTGTGTGTGTGTTTGTATGCATTTGTCTGTATGCATGTGTCGGGCCAGTACCTAGTGATGTCACGGTCATTGCTGAATACTCCAAAGAAAAAGGAGATCAGGCCGACGATTGCAGCGAAGATCAGCATCTTTGTGTAGAAGCCGAGCCATGCAAAATAGAGCCCCACTTGCTCCCCGAAGTATGACCTGTGCCGACAACATCACTCGCACACACAGCGCAAACATCACCAACCGCACATGGCACCAGTGGTGTAGCTATCGAATATGTAAGCAAGGACCATGGGCTGGAGGGAAATGTGAAGAGCAGGGAAGGCATGGGCAAATGCTATTCTGGAACTCCATTTCCCCAGCCGTCTGTGCTATCAACTCCCAGCTAGCATTCAAGTCCAGCCTTAGGACCTTTCTGGACAGGGCACGTCCCTAAGAGGTACGATGGCCTGTGGTCGAGACTAAGAATGATGTGGCAGTCAAGAGAAGGAATGCGTCTGAGAGGATGTGCACCACAGAGATTTAAGTAATGAAATCAGCATGTGTGCAGGAGCCACATGGATCGTTGCATCAGGAGACTGGGAGAGATGGCGAAGGCTTGGGGAAGTCTTCATCCAGCAGTGGATAGGGCATGAACTTACCGCACAAGGTCAAGAGGCTGCTCCTTGAAAGAGCGCCCGGCTCTCGCCCACTCCCGTCGCAGCGTGTTGCGGTCGCCCAGCGTGTTTGGGTTTTTGGTGGGATGAACAGACTCACTCTGACATGGGGAAAGCAATTGTTAGTCACAAACACTGCATGGACATTCACAAATTACCAGCTCCACCCCCCCAAAACTCTGCCGTGGCGCTGCTGTGGTGTAATGGTGTTGCACACTGCACTGGACTTGCAAAGTTAGAGGTCGCCCATTTGATTTCATGGGAACGACAGTTAAAACAATGACCACGTTTCTTAATCACGCTGCTTCTTCCCAGCAAGCAGTGTAAATGGGTGCACCCACAGTTAATCTATTGGTTGTTCACGTGTTGTGGGATGAAGTGTGGGTACTTCTAATTCTTCCAAAGACTTCTGTCCCACGTGAAATAGTCGGCCAAATACCCTTGAGAATGGCTCTCTAGAGTGCTCGTGGAGTCCTTTCCAATGCATGGATATTGAACTTCTTTTGCACCGTATGTAGCCAACCATGCAAATCAGAGGTGTGTTTAGTGAGCTGGGGAACCTGGACACCTATGCGGCGCATCTCTGTGGGACACTAATGTTAAGTATGTGGTAAGCTTTAGACTATGCTATAGCGTCCTATACAGGTGTGCAATTCAGGTGTCGTACCTGGGCCTCCCGTAGGGTGTCAGTGTGCCCTCCACCCCCTACCCCCCCAACAACTTACGTCATGCAGTGGATAGGCTGCAGTATAGCAGCCATTTTCAATCATTTGGTTGATATTTAATATGTTCGTGCTGTCTTGTGGCATGGGGTTTTGCAGCATGTAGTGGACCTGTGTGAGCACACATGACACACATGACAAACATAACATGCATGAAACATAGGGCTGGGTGGGTAAGCTATTATTGACTCACTCCACTCTGAAATGTTTCCCCCTCTCCAACCACCACCAGCCTACACAGTTATAATGGGCCCACAACTCTTATTGAGTCCCGACTCGGAAAGGTCCATAGAACACCCCAAAAACTGAAGCAGATATGTACCGATTTCAGCAAGTACAATATCCAGATTTCAAGGAGACATTTTATGCATGCTTTCCATGCACAAAGGCAATTTATTCAGAATACAATACTATCAAAACCCCAAATGCCCACAATATTGGCTCGACAGGATACCTGCTCACCAAGAACCATATCAACAGTAGTCTTTCATTCTTTTGTTGTGCAGGGGAGAGTGATTGAGGGGACGTGGTTATATAATGTGGGCAGGACTTACAAAGGGTGGGGCTGCTAGCTCACCATGTCTCCTGGTTAAGCATCCCAAAAATTTGGTAGCTTTCTCTACAGGGACACATATTACCACAACCCCTAAATCATAAATCCAGGCATTCTTAATAAACCATAATGATTTACACTTCTAACCACATGTCACTCAGAGATCGCAAGTTGCGATACAGAGCTGAAAACTTTAATTAAAATGATAAAAACACGACAAAACCCTTTTAAATTAACATGTTTTTGCAAAAAAACCACCCCATTCTGGCATTATTTATACAGCATTATTGATACAAACGTACGATTTGGCTGCGTACGGCCGGTGGGATGAGGACGTCATGATCCTTTATAGGATAGATGTCCTGCTGCGAACGCCGGTAGGGTGCCGTGAAATAGTCCGGTTGTTTGGGCACGGCTCCCGGCTTCAGGTGGTGAATATTTCCCAGGTAGTGAAGAGGCCCACTGTCTGAGCCTGACACCTGGGGGAGGTCGCTCTCCTTGAGTGGCACCTGTTTGATTTTAAATGTATTAAACCCTTTGCCTCGAGCACATGGAATCATCATCAGCCAAAATCAGTCCACGAATGGATGAAGGTCTCCCCAAGTTGTTGCAATCTATACAAGTCCTATAATACAACAAGTCCGATAATACAACAAGTCCTTTAATACAACAAGTCCTATAATACAACAAATCCTATAATACAACAAGTCCTATAATACAACGTTCTATACAAGTCCTATAATACAACAAGTCCTATAATACAACAAGTCCTCTAATACAAGTCCTATAATACAACAATTCCTATAATACAACAAGTCCTATAATACAACAAGTCCTATAATGCAAGTCCAACAATACAACAAGTCCTATAATAATACAAGTCCTATAATACAACAAGTCCTATAATACAACAAGTCCTATAATACAACAAGTCCTATAATAATACAAGTCCTATAATACAACAAGTCCTATAATACAACAAGTCCTATAATTCAACAAGTCCTATAATACAACAAGTCCTATAATACAACAAGTCCTATAATACAACAAGTTCTATAATACAACATTATATACAAATCCTATAATACAAGTCCTATAATACAACAAGTCCTATAATACAACAAGTCCTATAATGCAACAATTAATATGCCAAAAGCCTCCACTGCATATCCCACCCACTCTTCAAGTTGTCCCACCAATATCCCCAGTCATGAGCACACGCACATGAGCCAATCTTATCTCGCCATCTCTATGATATACATCATCTTGGGCACGTTCTCTCCTTCTGCTGCCACTCCAATGTCATTTTCGGCCAGCAGACATCATCCCTTCAAGCAACGTGCCCTTCCCGAGCCCATTCACTTTTCTAAAAAGAGTCAATATGTTGCTAATATGCATATTTTTCCAAATGTACGTTTTTCTAATCCGTTTGTATATTTACGTCTCTCGATATCTCGTAATGTCAGTGCTACGATTATTATCGTTGAACGTCATAAATTATAATCATCACAATCATCACCCTCACCATCATACTCTGTATCACATGCATGATCATCGCAATTATCATCACAACCATGATGAATCTTCACAAAAATTATTGTCATCACATTCATTATCACCATCATAATCACAATCATCACCACAATCATCATCACAATCATCGGCATCATCATGATCATCATTACAATGACCATCAGAATCTTGCCTGGATGTGTAGAATCTCGGCATAGGTGGTGAGTGGGTTCCATGGCGCGTGTACTTTCACAAAGGTGGTGCGTCCGCTCACCGACTCCTAGTGGATGGCACGAAGTTCATCGTCAGACTCTAGATGAGTGCATTTAGTTGTATTTATTAGACTTTGTTTGACCAGGTGAGAGTTCAAGGGAACAGGATGGTCTCATTTGGAAGAGTGTCCACGGCCGCGTGGATTTTCGTGCTTGTGTCATGTGTTGTTAGCACCTCGTGCCGATCAACGTGTGGCACAACCCAAAAGCAAATTGCATAACGTACGTGCAGTTATCGAACACTTATTACTACAGTATAAATAGCTGGCATGCCACATTAAGGTGGAGACTGTTATACCCTCCAGTATAAATGGGTAAGCCACAATTAATCCATCTTAAGATTGTGCATGGTGGGGTAAAGTATGGGTATTCGCTATCTCTTTCAAGACATCTGGCAAGCAGAGAAGAGTAGGCCATATACCCTCCAGCGGGGATCTTTAGCGCTCCTACTCAAGGAATGTATGCCAGCAGTGAAATTATGAAGCAATCACAGTCTAACACCTTTTTATTTGTATACAGTGTCTGTCATCTATAGCAGAGAGACACGCAGGAAACTTACCTCCTTGGGTTCAATCTCGAGATCTAGCCCCATCTTCATCAGGCTTGCCTGATATTCGGTCCTCTTCTTCTGTCAAACAAAATTGACCATCTGTGTTATACATTGTTCTCAGTTGTGTCACTGTGGGAGTCAAGTCAAGAGGTGAGGAAACTTCTTGAACTCTTACAGTGAGTAGAGCCTCACATGGGAATCAATCAGAGAACGGCTCTGCAAAGTAGCATCACTGAACTGCTTCAGTCGGTGTCACTTCAGCAGACCTTAATAAAATAAAAATTTGCACAGCTCTTTGTCAATCAACTCTTTGAGTTTAACTTATTTGTTACAGGGATGGTCTCACTTAGCTAGTTGCTTTGCTATTTTACAAGGGAGATAGATCCATTGTGCGTGGGTACAATAGCAACAAAATAAACAAAAACATCAATATTGCAGAGAATGCATACTGGGTACTTCAGCACTGTTATAATAGTTTTCCATTTGGCAGTTAGAATGTGGATATTACATATATCCTGTAAGTTATGTCTGGGTGTCGGTGTGTGCAATATGAAAGTGGTGTATTTATTGAGGAGTTGTGGATGGAGTGTGATACGTAACGATAATTGATTGTTGTTCGCCAAAGCAGTGAGGCGTATGGTTCAGGGTATGGATGTGCGAGTTGAGTGATGGGAGTCTAGCGTTCATTGACTAGCGTGGTCTGCAGTTGACGATACAGTTTGATAAAGGATGTATACTGTGGATTTAAAGACTCGTATGGAGGTGGCAGGGTGACTCAGCAGTCAGAGAGCTGAGCTGGCACCACTGCGTCAAACCTAGGTTTAGAGGCGTGTGGTGTTGCACGTGGGGAGGGGTGATAATGCTGGGTGCAGGAAGGTGGAGCATTATTTGTAGGTTCCTCGTTCTCACCTGATTGTTGATGGCGTCCTGAGAATGGACCTCATCATCGAACGCGAGGATGAAATCGATCCGACGGACTCCATCGCAAAAGTAGATAGTGTCCTACATGCAAAGGCAAGCACACACACGAATATGAGAGATGTAATAGCTTATGCATGAAATGTATATTTATTCATAAGCTCATGATACATGTATCAGGACATAAGTTAATCTGCTATTTGTATGCAAGTTGTTTATTGCTATGATGATGTACTTGTTTACCCAGGAAAACCTCAATGAGTTTACATTTTTATTTTCAAGGAGGGTCCTACCAAGTTCTGTTTTTTTGCAGTCGAGAACGAAGTTGCTTAGTTTAATTCCAATTGAATAATTTGCATGTATTTTTTCAGCATTGGTACGTTTGGCCAATACCAGTTACACTGTGTCATTTAGCTATGTGAGGAAACCAGAGACCTGGAGAAATGTGTACACAAAGCATCTAGCCCCTGTGCATTATACAAAAAACATCAGTATTTTCTAAAGTGCATTGTGGTAATGCTATCTTAAACCACCATCAAAATAAAGTTGAGCAAATGTGACAGACTAACAGCAGCAGTTATGCAGTGATATGCAACTGTGGACTGGTGTAATCCTCATTCGGACTCATCAGCACAGTATAGTCACCAAAACGCACTGCTGCAAAGGCTGCAAATCTATAAATGAGGAGCAGCCATGTCTACACTTTGGGGCCCATTAGTTGGCGAATGCAAACAACAACTAAATCTGTAAATACCAGGAATCTCCCATCTTTGACATTAGCCAAGCTAATTTATAGGCTGTGCAAATCCACGTTGTGCCGCATCGTACCTGGGCCAGGGTAGATTGAAATGATGACGTCGAAAAGTCTTGCGGCACCGTTGAAGGCTGAGCCTCATGCCCCTCCGCTCCCTCCTCCTCATTCATTCTCTCCACGAGCTCTGCATAGGTAATGTGGGGGTAGAGGGTTCATTGCATTAGGGACAGGGGAGGCAGGTGCAGGGATGGGAATGTCGGTAAAGAACCGCACATGGTACTCATGTGTAAAGCTTTCTCATAAATGTCGACGCTGCTCCAGTGTGAGTACACCTGTGGTATAAAGTTGTATTACCATTAGGGGACTTTTACCCCATTGAATATCGTACACTTTAACAAAGCCGTGCCCAGCATGGTCAGACACAAACCAGGGCAAAAAATATTAGTTGGAATATGCAAAGTCATTTTTGCCCTGACAGCTTGTCAGCTATACTCTTTGGTTCTTTCGGTAAAGTCACGTAGGTGAAAAAAAAAATAGAAATAGAAATAAATCACGACGTTTCGAATGCAACACAAGCACTCATCATCAGGTGTGACAACCACAGCAAGGAAACTGTTTTACTGAAGTGGGAGAGAAACCAGGGTTAGGGCAGTTAAATAAGTCAGAGAGGGGGAGGGTGGGGGGTGCATGGGGCGAGGAGTGCGAGCGCTGCAAGCGCTGCAGAGACGCTGAGAGTAAAAAAGAGGCAACATGATTACTGCCAAGATGGAAGCTTGTCAGCTTCTGCGAGAGCTTCCCCGTGACCACACAGATCATGGTGGTTACTTGACCACATTTCAATTGAAGTGCTGTCGTCCCGACAGTTCTGTTCCTTCACCTGAAGAAGGCCACTTGTGTTGTGGCCAAAACGTCGTGATTTTTGTTGGTTTATTTTTTACCTACGTGACTTTACCCAATAGAACCAAAGAGTATGGATCCTTGCAGTCACGACAGATTCAAATCCACATTTCACCACTCTGGTTAATGTGGGTTGGTGAAGACGTATAGTACAACCAATTTTGATGGACTGCCCTTTGCTGCCCACCATGTAGCCCGACACCACACTTTTAGACCTGTTATGCACTATCCTGGCTCAAACCCTGCTGGGTTATCACGTTTTTTTTATCACCGTGCCTCGATTCTTCCTCTTAACCTGCATTTTGTATCCACGGGATAACATGTGCAGTTTTATATGGACGTGCCAACAGTGCCTCCCACATTTCTATTGCCTGGTTCTCCACTGGCCGTTTTCCATGTTGCGCTAGAACCAAAAACCGGGATACGCTAACCTCACGCGGTGTCTGAATATGGCTTGGGGCCAAGCAGGGCCAGGGGCGGGGATAATGACGCGTACATTGTGAGTGACATTCGGTGAGTGCACGGTAAGGACACCAGCGCACATCACACCAGTGGTTCTCAACCGTTGTTGGCTACCGGTGCCCCCCCTCGTTGTTGAATTTAGTTTAAACCGAGTAGCCCCCCCCACTCCCCCCTTGACCCAACGTGGTTCTGAGAAATCAACGTGTGAATAATGAACGTCAATATTTTAACCAATTGTCCACTTTGTGAGAGGTATATCCTAACCAGCTGCTAGTAACTGCAAGCGAATAAAAACAAATTAAACGGACGCTCTGCACGCGAGACGTCATTAGTTCCCTGGCTGCTCTTGTAAACCCGCATTGTGTACGATCAGTGAGCTTAGAAAGTGCTTTCATATCGTTCCAGGTTACCACGTGGATACAAATTGTATCGTAGTTACTTTACATTGTCCGATTCATACATGACTATTCACCAATGACTCATGTCCGATATGATTTCACATATTTATACATTATCTCACGTACACCCTGGGGCATTGCCACATAGCCCCCAGGGGTCCGCGTACCCCCGAGTAAAAAAAAAAAGAAAATTACTGCACTACACCACCCACATGCGTCTCGACGCGCTCGTCACACGTGACGTCCGTGGCACGGCTCGGGTTCCGCAGTGGAAACATAACTTGGTGCCTTGAGAGCCACACGGGGCTGGCTCGGCACTGCCCTGGCGCGGCTTGGTAGCGAGGTGGAAAATAATTCGCATCACGTGGAAATTTATAGCAGCCAAATAACTCTGAAAGCACGTTGATTCTAAATGTTAAAGGAACAACCGGAGGACCCAGGGAATAATCCACGCGGCCACGAGAAGACAGAGAAAGAGACACGCAAACTCCAAATATTACAGGCGTCACAATTTGGATCGAACTCACGGACTTCCTGCATACGAGGTGAGGGAGATAACATCTTGCGAGGGAGATAATATCTTGTCATGGAGATAACATCGTGTCAGGGAGATAACATCTTGTGAGGGAGATAATATCTTGTCAGGGAGATAACATCTTGCGCGGGAGATAACATCTTGCGAGGGAGATACCATATTGCGCGGGAGATAACATATGTACTCTTTGGTTCTATTCGGTAAAGTCACGTAGGGAAAAATAAATAAATAAAATGAACAACAATCACGACGTTTCGGCCACAAAACAAGTGGCCTTCATCAGGTGAAGGGACCAAAGAGTATGGATCCTTGCAGTCACGAAAGCTTCAAATCCACATTTCACCACTCTGGTTAATGTGGGTTGGTGAAGACGTATAGTATGTATAGTACAACCAATTTTGATGGACTGCCCTTCGCTGCCCACCATGTAGCCCGACACCACACTTTTAGACCTGTTATGCACTATCCTGGCTCAAACCCTGCTGAGCGTCCGATTAAAACACTGACGAGATCTCAATATTTAAAAGTGGCCCAAAGCCCCGTCATAGCACGAACATTACACTTTACCTATCTCAACAAATGTGGACATCATGAATCTTTGGTCTAATCTCAGATCTTGTGAGTTATAACTCGGGAGCTCCTCATGCACAGCCAGCCAAGGATAACTCCCTGCTATAGTGACGTCACAGCAAAAGGGCGTGACGTCACCTAAATATGGGCGTGGTCAAAAGCGGCCCCATCCCCCGCTCTTCCCGACCTTGCTTCCCCCCTCGCCGAGGTTACCCACATGAACAATAATAATAAATCATAGATGTACATTATGAAAGAATCAATGATTTTTCACAAAACTGCTCCTGTACGGCCTTTTGCCAATCCCCTGCTGGAGAGCCTCTTGACGATCGCACGAATCGTGTTGGTTATTTGCACATACTTCACCATGCTGGTGAGTATGGGTTGGTAAAGGAAAAGGAGGAGCATTAACGCACAAACAAAAACCTATTTTACTAGAATGCCTTCTGCTTCCCATCATGTAGCCTGTAGCACCTGGTATGCACTATCCAGGCTCCAACCTCCTTAACGTTAGATGGAGACATCTGGCACATCCCCAGCAGTTTTGTCCACAGGCTCAACATTTAACACAAACACACATCTCTAACACTAACGTTAAACTTTACCTATCTCGACGAAGGTAGACATCGTGAATCTTTGATTTTTTCTCGAATTCAGAGTCAGAAGTCAGGAGCTCCTCGCGTGCACAGCCAGCCCACGATAAAGTCCGACCCAGAATGATGTCACCGTGACGTCGGTTCAATATAGGCGTGGCCAGAATGTGGGTGTGGCCAACGGCGGCGGCTTCCCCGCCCCCCGCTGCCCCTCCCCGCAGGTTTCTCTCAACCCTCAGTGCGCATGCGCAGGCCGCGCGTCTCGGACATCGCCTTCAGCGGCCGTTGGCGACGCGGCGGTTGTGGCGGGAAAATTAATAAAAAAAAACTTCTCCGAATAACCGCGACCTTTAACTACCCTCACGGATAATCCACACGGATCTCTGGACGCCAAGGCAAGACGATCAATGGAATAATCTCCGGTGAGAGACGGAGAGAGATGGGCAGGCGTGAGGGCGAGCCAGGTTCAACTTTGTTGAACGCTGAGCGCAGAGTGAATGGGGTTTATACTCTTTGGTTCTATTGGGTAAAGTCACGTAGGTGAAAATAAAATAACAATTTTCACCTACGTGACTTTACCCAATAGAACCAAAGAGTATGGATCCTAGCAGTCACGAAAGCTTTAAATCTAGAATTGAATGGGGTTTGCTTCACTCAGCACGCGGCTTGGACACTTCGGTGTGCAAAGTGTTGTCTGGTTGTGCCGTGTAAAGGAGGAGGACATTCAGTAAATGTCGTTGGTTTGTTAATGGGAGTGTGTGGCGCGGTAATGGACTGGGTACGACTTACAACACAAGTTCTGCTCACATTGCACGCTAAGGGTTAGCACGGCGATTACTACGTGTGCATTTATTAGTTATTGTTCATGTTAAAAGTAGTATTGATTGTTAAGACAATGATGTTTAGTATTTGTAGGAGAATCATTTCAATATTGTACAGTATAGCATTGTCCTGCTGTGTGGCTTTCAGGTGGCGAGCATCAGTGCAGCAATATTCAGTACGTGGTTGTAATGTACTTCTATAGCCCCCTGCCACCAGTGCAGCAATATTCAGTACATGGTTGTAATGTACTTCTATAGCCCCCTGCCACCAGTGCAGCAATATTCAGTACGTGGTTGTAATGTACTTCTATAGCCCCCTGCCATCAGTGCAGCAATATTCAGTACGTGGTTGTAATGTACTTCTATAGCCCCCTGCCATCAATGCAGCAATATTCAGTACGTGGTTGTAATGTACTTCTATAGCCCCCTGCCACCAGTGCAGCAATATTCAGCACGTGGTTGTAATGTACTTCTATAGCCCCCTGCCATCAGTGCAGCAATATTCAGTACGTGGTTGTAATGTACTTCTATAGCCCCCTGCCACAAGTGCAGCAATTTTCAGTACGTGGTTGTAATGTACTTCTATAGCCCCCTGCCATCAGTGCAGCAATATTCAGTACGTGGTTGTAATGCACTTCTATAGCCCCCTGCCACCAGTTCAGCAATATTCAGTACGTGGTTGTAATGTACTTCTATAGCCCCCTGCCATCCATGCAGCAATATTCAGTACGTGGTTGTAATGAACTTCTATAGCCCCCTGTCACCAATGCAGCTATGTTCAGTACGTGGTTGTAATGCACTTCTATAGCCCCCTGCCATCAGTGCAGCAATATTCAGTACATGGTTGTAATGCACTTCTATAGCCCCCTGCCATCACCAAACTCACACTGACCAGCGTGGTGAAGTATGGTAAATAACCCCTCCCCCTGGGAGCTGCATAGCATGGGACAGCTGTCAGCCAGCAATGGATTTAAAAAGAAGCTGTACTCCGCACACATTCTTATTCAGGGTAGGGTAAGGAACTTGGAGGTTCGGTACGCATAATGTGCTCGGAAAGTATTGTATTCTGTATGTGTGTTGAACCTCTTTCGCATCGTACAAAGCCAACCGTGCTCTTCGGAGGTGCGATAATATATAAGTAGTCATACCACTGTAATACCACTTAATATTTAGCATTCATTGTATTAGTAGTACGGTAATTTTTTTATATGCAGGTGTGCATGCCAAACGTTAACCAATGTTAAATGTTAAGCCTTCTCTTTTGAATACAGTGTGTTTTAAACATGGAGTTGTCTCCAGCTAATTCTTAAATGTATATCATTCATAATGTAGTAGTAGGCAGGTAGTGCATTTATGACACTTCAATTGTACATAGAGCTTGCAGGTGTGATGAAGGAAACCATGGGAAAGGCTGGAATTTTTGTTGAAAAAAGGACAACAGCCACAGTAGCTTAAGAGACCTAACGCGAAGTGGTCGACACTGGCCCATGCGATCGCGTTGCGACAGCGGACCCACGTTCCGCACACAGCAGCTCCTCATGGTGCCCCCCATACCAGGACCAGTGGTGACCTGGTAGCCACAGCCATTCCTCTCCCTGGCCCCATCCGGTCCAGGCATCCCAAATCGTACAAAATGTACTGCAACGGTGGTGAGACAAACAGCCCTTCGGGCGACAGCACGGTGACGGACACAAGCCCTCGCGGCAGCCTGTGCAGCACGCTGCTCCGGACCGGAAGCGGGGGCTAGCGCAGCCCTGTGGTGTGCGGAGAGCAGTGCTGCTCGTAGGCGAGCGGTGCGCTGGACGCCTACATCGAGGACTTTGAGCAGAGCGGAATCTGTGCGTCACCGCCACCCAGGATACGTGCAGAGCACAGCACCGCGCAGCATGGCGGAGCGGAGACGCGCGGAGGAGAGGAGGATGCACAGTGTGGATGAGGGTGGGTTGCGCCTCTCGCCACGCGAGGAATCGCTCCGTGGTGCTTGCGCTCGAGTGGCTATCGAGTGTGCACGCGGTGCAATGGTATTGAAGCTATAGTAATAGGTTTTTACCCTTTTATCTGGCACAAAAACTGACACCTTTATACAAGGGATCATGTTTGCAATAACCACAACACAAGTAGTCAAAATGCAAACAAAAAAGACAACTCTGATAATATGCACTGTCCTTGAATTTGATTGGTCCACACCCGAGATGGCTTTTCTGAGATCCCAGTCTCCACTGGTGTTGGACTAGAAGACGCAAAAAGGCGTCTTCTTATTCTTAGCGTCTTCTTGTTTGCATTTTGACTACTTGCGTTGTGGTCATCGCAAACATGATCCCTTGTATAAAGGTGTCAGTTTTTGTGCCAGATAAAAGGGTAAAAACCTATTACTATATCTTGTTACTGGCAAAGGAGGTCTCATAAGGTATCGAAGCTAGTTGACTGGAGGGGGGATAATTGGAGAGGAGAACCCCATTTATTTGCTTGTACTGGGTGCTTGTCAATTATGCTATGCTATCATGAATGTAATGTAATTCCCCTAGAAAAAAACCCTTAATAAGGTCTAAAGATACATTTTCGTGAGAGTCCCACACTGGGATGCTTGGCAAATTCCATTAATGAGTTCATTTTATGTCAGAGAAAACTATCCACAGTAAGCACACGCATATGAGAGGATAGCATAGGTCTGAACAGATAGGTCGGTGCATGCATTTCTTTCTCCTGTCATCTTCCAGCAACTTCACTGATTATCGAGTTTGTAAAGTTTGTGAAATCTAAGTGATCCTCCAACCTTTGTGTCAAAATTTGCAGATCCTAGACTGGACACATCTGAAGTTTAAACAATAACAGCTCATGCACTGATTTATCCCATATTCTCACAAACTCCACAAACGGATAACATCATTAGTTACTGATGGTGCAAAGTAAGGCAACATTGCAGGATTGCCGTTCAGGGGTCAAGGAATCTAGGGGAGAGCAAATTCATTGTGTACCAGTAAAATGTCTGTGGGTCTTACATTGCAGGTGGCATGCTGCCTGTGGAGGACCTCATCTCGGGCACGTGCAGCCTCACTGCTGCGCTGCAGCGGTCATGGCTTATAGCCCGACGGTCAGTCTAACCACGGACCAGCTCCTAGAGGCGCCAGTTGACGGTTCCTCCAAGTCCTTGTTCCGCTCGCCTGGCGCCCACCGAGACCTCGCAGTGTCGCACAGAGGCAAGCGGTCATCTCTCGGGGTCACCGCGCACAGCCTCGGCGCATCATTGGTGAGGGGCAATAAGCCAACTGAACGGTTGAGCTCAACAGCGAGAAGCAACAAGGCCCTGATGCCATTAAATGAGTCGGCAAAGCCCAAAAATTATTTCTTTTCTAACCAGAAGAATGTTTTGTTGTACTTACGGAGCAGTGAAGCAACTAGGCGTGAGCACTTGCCGAACGGCGGCTGTGCGACAAGTACCTATCCCAGGTGGTTGACAAGCCAAAAGGATGAGCTGGATGTGTCGGGGATCACGAGCATTCCTGAGCTCAGGTACCCGGCCTGGCTGCGTGACTGCGATGTGGACTCCCAGACCAGCAGCCACGAGACGGATACCAGCACAAAGAGAGCAGGTGCCGCTCAGAGCCCGCAAAGCAGACCAAAGTACCCAGAGTGGCTCAAAGATTTGGACATCTCCGGCCTTACGAATGTAGCCAACGAGGAGCCCGTGTCAGAGGACCTTAGATCCCTAGGTGTGTGTGTGTATATATATAGTCTGTATATAGCAGATGACATTTCATATGTTTTCAGGTACATATTCAGTCTTTTCTCACAGAGACGACTGAGCGGCCACCCTTGTGGTTGTGACGTGCGATGCGTGATTCTTGATGCACAGCCTCATTGGAGGAGCTGCTGAGCAGGGCGCGCATGGAGTTGGAATCCCCCGGCTTGGAGGCCCCCTCCCCGGGCAGCTTCAACACGGACGTCTTCCTAGGGGCTGATCGTCCCTGGGAAAACCCCTCCACGCCATTGTGAATTTATCTTTATATTCACACTCACGCACAGCATAGAGGCTGCACCGCCTCTAAGTATGATGTCAGATTATGAATGTTATAAGCTAAGCAGGTAAGCCTGGTTATTACTTGGATGGGAGACTTTGGTAATAGCATATATTATAGATTTTGGCTGCTAGGTAACCAGGAGTTAGTAATACAGCAATGGAATCTTGAATCTATATCCGGAGTTTTGCATTTTACTCCCTCTGTTTTCACCGGGTTCTCCGATTTCCTCTCACATACCACTCGCTGATGAAATTTGCAAAATATCACTGCCAAACCCGCCTGAGACTTGGTGAGATTTTTCTGGCTTCCACCATGATAATAAGTCAACCAAGTAATTTTCTCTCAATCGTGTCTCTTCTCGTGGCCGTGTACCACCTGTCGCGTCTGAAAGAGCTGGTTGACACCATCAAGGAGAACAGGGATGGCTGCATTTTAAGGCGGTGGTCGAGGTTTGTACTCAGAAGGATACGTTCGCTTGGTCCTGCTAATTCATGGTTGTTAAACATCAATGGTACTTCAGGTGCTGTGGTGTGAATCGCAATTACTTGTGAACTTGTGAGGCCCATGGGGCACAGTAATTGCCCTGTTAATGGAAGTGCCACAACAAAGTATTGGAAAAATGTGATGAAGTTCGTTCAGGGTTGGAGTTAGTGAATGGTTGCAGCAGTATTTTGCACAGCAAATCCATGCAGACTCAAATGTCACTTGAAAGAGAACGGATATGTGAAAAATATTGTGAGCACAACTAAACTTATTTTGGTTTTAGCCATTCTGGAAGGAGACTACTTTATTGGAAACATACATGCTAGTATTTGTGTAGTTATAAACATTTGGGAAATCACTGTAAAGTACATTTGCTTATTTAGATTGCACTATACCTGTATTGTAAAATTTCAGAACCTTTTATGTAACTTGTAATCAATAAACCAAAGTTGCATATTGTATGCAACCCATGACTTGGATTGTTTTTATCATGTCTTGTTTAGCATGGTTGGTTATGTACAGTGTGAAAGAAATTCAACATACATTAAATATTTTCTGATATTTGAATGTTTATATTGTACATGTATGTTTATTTTTCAATAAATCTGAGACAAAGGCTTATACACATGGAATTGAAAATATTCCGCTATGATTTGTATTTCTCAAGTATTTTAAGAAAAGTCAGCGAGTCTCGTGACATGTCTTCACATTTGGGGGTGATGATTGTGATGGATATCCAAGCATTAACCTGCTTACATTTCTAGAGTATGTAAGGTGAATTTGGGCATTCTGGGTGATTGGGTTTTAGGCCAAACACAGGCAGATGGTTGGGGATAGATGTTTTCAAGCATCTATTAATTATTCATCGGCATGTACTATCTTACTATGATGTAAAGTTCAAAGACATGGTTCATGAAGGGAATGGAATAAAAACTCAACTGTGCACAAGTATGGAGGAATTAATACTTGGAATTCAATGCAAAGATCTGGCCATATGGCGTTTACTGGGCACCAGGGTTGCCAAACAACACATGAAAGATGTGTATCAGGCACAGCCTCTGCATTATGAAAAAAATATCACTTCCTGAAGAAGTGCATTTTGCTTCTCCTGTCTTAGGTCAACGGCGTGTGTGCAAACTTTCCACTGCAGTTGCCGCTGCTGGACAGCAGTCAGCGCTGTGTCACTACACTTGTATGAACACAAGAATTACATAATCATGTCTACACTTATATGTAATGGGCTGAGATAGGCGCACACAACTTCTTGGGAGGCAACACTATTTATTAACACCAACACATTACACTTAACATAAATTTCGATTTAAAGCTTTCGTGACTGCGGGCTAACACCAATCCCGAATATCCGCCCCCACAGCCCTTTAAATAATCTCCAATACAGCCCCCCAATCGGCTATGCGTGTATGAGTGACGTCCCTGCCCTCTAACCCCCGACCCCCCCGTCCCGCGCGTGCGATTGGTGTGTCGCTCTAAAACTGACTCCAAATCCCCGCCCCGCAGCCCTTTAAACAATCTCCATTGCCCGGCATCGGCGGCAACGCGTGTGCGAAGGACGTCATTGCCCTCTGACCCCTGACCCCCCGTTCAGTTCGTGTGAGTGGTGCGGGGGGTTGTGTGAGCGGAGACGTCGCGTTTGAGTGGCTGAGAAGCGACGGATTGATTCCAGGCAGCCACGTGCCAGCCCCGAGCTATGCCCCACAAACAGGACCCGCGGACCCGAGGGGCTGCGGCGCGAGGAGAGGAGCCGGAGAGCGGCAGCCCTCTCACCGCGAGCGAGGAGTCGAGTAGCGGCTGCTCTCACTCGAGCGAGGAGTCAGGAGCCCGCAGCCCTCCCGAGATCAGCCCTCCCCCGGGGGGGGGGGAGCCGGGGGCCCGCGTCCCCCACAACTGACAACCTGTGTACCAACTGGCCGAGCGAGAGTTTGTGTGTATTTGAGCGCAATCGTTTCAGTGTTTAGCTCAGTGGTTCTTAACCTTGTTGGAGGTACCGAACCCCACCAGTTTCATATGCGCATTCACCGAACCCCTCTTTAGTGAAAAATAAAATGTGATTTTTTTTCAAATTCAAGACATAGATATGTTTTTTACTGGTACACAAAATGAGCCGTGCATGAACATTACCTTGTTCAAAGAATAAAACCAACACAATGCATAAACTCACAACAAATTACATACCTGGAAATCAATGTGACTTCTGCTGTTGCCGTTGAGAGCTCAGTTCAGATATGCGTGGCTTCACCTTGGCAAGTGCCACTCTCATGTTATTTTCACAGCAAAGTCTGTTCCTTTTCTTCGTTTTTATGTCCAGCATCCTCGAAAAGGATTGCTCACAAAGATATGTTGTAACAAATGGTATAAAAAAATCCAGGGCTTTCTTAGCAATAACTGGATACTTGTTCATTTGTCGACACCAAAACGTTGAGAGCGTTGTTGTTCTGAAGAGTTGCTGTTGAACCTGGCTCTGCTGAATTTCAATGATTTCGTCGAGGAATTCATCATTGACATCTGCTGTTTCAACAGCAAACGTGAACGGCTGTCTCACCCATGCTGGATATGACTCTCTTGTAGGGAAATATCCGTCGAGAGACTTTGCAAGCTCATCTAAGTGCGTGGCAATTGTTTGCTTCAGTTCCGTGGATACAAAAATATCTCCGATTCCAGACACATCTTCGATCTTACTTGCACAGTCGTCCAGAAGCGGGAAGTTTGCGAAGTTATTGTTCTCTGTTCGTCGTTTCCATAACGGTAGCTTTTTTTGAAAAGCCTTCAGGTGTTCTTCCGCTTCCATGATATTGACTCCACCACCCTGCATCTGCTGATTGAGATGATTGAGAGCTGCGAATATATCAGCCATGTACGCTAAAATGAGAATGAACTCAGGATTTTTGAAGCAATCTGCATGGCAGTGTTGGTGCTCTTGCAAAAACAGGGCTAATTCCACACGCATGGCAAAAACACGATTCAGCACCTGTCCCCGGGATAACCACCGAATATTAGAATGGAGCAGAAGTACCTCAAATTCAGAGCCCATTTCTTTACACAGCTCACTGAAGATGCGGTGCCTCAGAGCACTTTTTCGCACATAGTTCACACATTCCACCACAGTTTTTAATACTTCTGCCATTTTTGGAGTTAAGATTTTTGTTGCCAACGCATGCCTGTGCAGAATACAATGCGTCACAATGATGTGTGGTGCATCGGCCTTTACTAGCGCACCAAAACCAGACTTTCTTCCCAGCATGACTGGAGCTCCGTCCGTACAAACTGCAGAAACCATATCCCATGAAAGATTGTTGTCTCTGAAGAAGTCATCCACAAGCTTCTTCACATCGGCTGCCTTCGTTGTTGTTGTAAGAGGCTTACAAAATAAAAACTCTTCTTTTATCATGTCGTCTTTCACATAGCGTACAAAAACAGCAAGCTGGCTTAGATCAGAAACGTCTGTGGTTTCGTCGAGTTGAAGGCTGAATTTTGCCGGGCTTGAAATCAGATCCGCGACTACTTGAGCCAAGATGTCTTTACTCAAGTCTTCTATTCTGTCACTGACGGTGTCATTTGAAAGGGGAATTTGGGATAATTTACCTTCGGCCGCTGTTCCGAGTATCAGATTCGCCATCTTTAATGCAGCTGGTTTCACAAGTGTTTCACCAATGGTGTGTGGCTTGCCCTGCTTTGCGATCAGGTAAGCAACTTCGTACGATGCTGTCAGGATCGGTTTGTTAACAGGTACAAATCCAAGAGCAGGCAGAGTGGCCCTTTCATCGAATCTGGCTCTCTTCACCCTGAATTCAGCAAGTGTTGTGTTCTTGTATTCCCCGTCTCCATGCAGCTTCAAGAAGTGTTCCTTTAGTTTTGCCGGTGCAAGACTAGAGTTGCTCAACTTGGCGTTGCAAATCATGCAGATAGGACGCTCACTCCCATCACGTTCCGTGATACATGAGAATCCATGTTGTACATATTCGTCCGACCACTTTCTTCTTTTGCCCGACATAGTTAGTATGGATAAAATATTAAAGAAATCACACGATGTACGACAACAACAGTCACATGTTGACTACTGAGTACGCACTAAATTCCCCGCAGCGCTGATTGGCCAAGCAGTGTAGCATGATCATCTGCAGCCAGTGATGGCCAAGCGGGCCGTGTGTGTCATCACAAATTTACACAATAATTCAAGTGTGTCCGGACCTCCGTGGCGGGGGCTCTGCCGAACCCCTGAGATCGACTCACCGAACCCCTGGGGTTCGATCGAACCCAGGTTAAGAACCACTGGTTTAGCTGTACCAGGGAGTTTGGTGCAGCAGAGTGTTTCGGTGTAGCAGGGTGTCCGGATTGTGCCGGCACACTACCCTTCTATCCATAATGTCGTAGGGTGAGCTCCATTAAACGTTAACTCGGACCCCAACCTGTCAAAGCGCCTAATCTCGGAACGTGGTTCTCAACCTCTTACCTCACCCATGCTACGTACCTTTGAGACGTCCTGCTTTTACAAATGTTGATGAACTGGAGGGCAAAGGTCTGGAGGACCCCACATGGAGTCTGGTTTCTCACACCCCAGCCTCCTGTGACATTTCTGGAGGCTTCTCTGGAATCTTTGTCCCATTTATTGAGTGCAGATTTGGCTTACTTCTAGCTTCATCCCAAGACGTCATCCAGTTTGGAAATACCCGAAGGTTGTGGGAGTCGCCCCGTGCTTCAGTTTCTTTCCAACCCTCGCAATGGCCGGTTGCTCACCAGCCGGAAGTCTTTTGCTGCTTACACCACGACCGAGGTGTTGAGAGCAGCCGTCTCGTGGCTGGTCGGCAATGGAGATGGTATTGTCGATTTGTGGAGCGTGAGTCTGTGGCGTTGGTGGTGCTGCTGTCACGGAGGCGACACGAGTTTAGGAAATTCAGTTTTGTGGGTTTCCTGTAGCGAGCACTGAAAGATCCTCCCTTCCTCTTTCTCCACCCTTGTCTCTGCTGTCTCCATGTCCCCGTTCAACTCTTTCTACACCGCTTTCCTTGAATGTGCAGCTGCCTTTACGGCCTCCCCTCTCCCCTTCTCTCCACCTCCAACCCATCTCCGTCGTAATCTCCTCCCCTTTGTTCAGGCTCTTCCCTCTCTTCCTCAGTCTATGGATGGGGTTATTGTTTATCGGGCTCTTATACAAAAAATTGAGCTTATTTTAGCCTTTGAATAGGATTTTCTGTTTTCTTTCGGTAGCATGTTGCGTACATAGGGAAGATCGAGCCACGCCACCGGTTCCCATTATCAAAATCTTTGTCAACTTGTCTCCCTCGGTAGGAATGCCTTTCCTTCTCCAGCAAGCAATTGTCTTCTCTCTCTCCTCCGGTATTTCTTCCGATGCGCTTTCTTAATCTCGCTTGCTGTGTGTATCGGCTCTATCATTCAACAAGGGTAAATTTAAAAAAATGCTTTTTTTTCCTCCACTGCTTTACCACTATACCTCCTGAGTGGGTACTCGGAGTTTCATCTAATGTACTATTTGATGAGTCGCTTCCACAAAGCAGAAAGGCGGTAGCTATCCGAACTGTAAATTTTTTTCCAATTTCGATAGATTCTCGAATTATTCTTGGGCAGTAGTAGCTAGTTTTGCACAGAATTTCAACATTAAAATCAACTGAGTGTCCTTGTTGGCACGTGTGTTCTGCTACTGCTGAACATGGGTGCCAACAAATAATACATTATTTAAATGCATGCCTATAAAGGGCAGCATACTTCAATGGGGATTAACATTGGTACGGCTATTTTAATACACAATAGACAGGAAGGACAAGATCAAAGGGCTCTCATAATGCACGTTGACTCGGTAATCTCCCCCCCCCCCCCACTTTGCGCGAGAGTGCCACAAATCTGGCTGTCGCCTGATGAAGCTAGTTGTAATTACTGGCAAAACGTCGTACTCCGATTGTAAATGTTGTGGCTTGGCTCTCCAAAGTACCAGTGACGAATTGGCTTGTTCTGTTTCCGTGACAACCCTACTAGTTGGCTGTGTCGAGTGGTGGCGGGTTTTAACGACACGTTTATATATGTATGCGATCCAATCCAAAAAACACCTCTATGGATGATATTGGGCGCGAAAGCCTACATGTTAAACCAAAATTTAAAATATATACAAAATAACAATAATTTCTAGTTTTCCTCATTCACATCGTGATTCGTATGAAAAGACATGAGATGATTGAGACATGTTAAATCATAAACGTATTTATTAATATATATACAGATAGTCCTCGACTGCAATGTCCTTGTCCACGTGCAAACAGAGTTAGGATAGCAGCCTCCTTTAAAAGTCAGAGTAGATTTATACGCTGTAGAAGACAGTTGACGAATCCTCGTTGCTTGATTCCTCCTCGGATCCCTTCAGCAGTGAGTCGTCACCAGTCTTCTCTGCCTGCTCATTCTCCATGTGGCACCGCTGGGGTGGGTGCAATACGCCAGGAGACTCCTTATGCAGCGAGCAGCGAAGCAGGCCCATCTCTGCCTGCTCATCCTCAACGTGGAATTGAGGCGATGGCGGTGAGCTGGGGGCATCGGTGAGGAGGGTGTTACGGAGACGGCCCAGCTCTGCCTGCTGCAGAATCGTCTGTACGACGAAGCGCTCGCGGCGCATGCAGGCGCGCACATGGGATGGCGTGTCCGGGATGATGTATGCAATGCAGGCCTTCGTGAGTAACACCACGTGCTGCACACGTCCACACACAGGTAAAGGATTTTCAGTTTCAGGATTTGCATGTAAAGGGTGCTTACTAAATATAATATGGCAGCATCTTAAAGTGCTTTACATCTCAGGTCAACTATTCCGGGGACCTGAAGCCTAGGATATTATATTGTTACGTCGTTTTTCCCAATTAAATTAAGTCATTTGAGTAATTTTTGAACATTTGGCAAATTATACCGAGGCACTTTTTGAATTACTTAATGGGTTTTTTACGTTCACTATGCAGCAGGCAACATTTATGATGTGCAGTTAATGCACCCACAGTATTCACCTGGGCAGCCGCAAATTACCGCAACAATCAGCAAACACTTACACTCGGCCATGTCACCACTACAAAGATTCCCTGTGTAGCCTTTCACAGACTGAGACAAGTGCATCTATGAAGGGTGGCACAGTGCCTGCGGGGGTGGTGTGCACCTTTATCTCGCCAGTGATGATTTTCACACACTTCATCAAGTACTCATTTTAAGACAGAATCAACTTAAGGGAAGCTCAACACTGGTTCTAATATTTTCCACTGTTGTTGGCTGTGGCCAGAAATAGTACTCCGGTCACACAGGATTGGTAGCGCGGTTCACGAACAACTACGCAGCCGCTCCCCTTCCCACACGCACACATGCTTACGTGTGACAAATGTCATAAACAACATGGATCGTCTGCTGCATGATGACAGAGCGTATTGTATTACCACTATTATTTGTGATCTCAGAAATACTGTGCAATTGTGAGGTGTAATAGCATTACTGGCATTATCTGTAATGACCCATTGACAATGATCACGGTTTGCTCTGCTGACCTTAACAACTGCTCACAGATGAGTCTATACGATGGTGCAGTAGTGTAAGGCTTTGCACACTAGACTTGCAATCCAGAGGTCGCGGGTGTGAATTGATCTTTGATTGTGGCAGTGTAAACAATGGTGACATTTTTTTTTACATTCCACTGCCTCTATCCACCTAGCAGTGTAAATGGAATACATCCAGTCAATTGGTCGGCTGAGTTTGGAGCTGTTCAGTGCGGGAACTCCCAGCTCTTCCCAAGACGTCTGACCAGTGTGGAAGAGCAGTTCAAATACATCTTAAGGGTCTCTCTTGAGCTCCCTATAGCAGGAGCCCTTTTGCCATCAGTGACATGAGCAAGTAATTGGAGGGCTGTACCTTTATCTTTCAATGGGTTTATGAATGTGTGTGTGTGCATGTTGATGTGTACCTGCATGGCAATGACGAAGGCCAGCTTTGCCGTCAGTACTTGCCAGTACTGCTTGGTGACGGAGTAGGCTTGGGGATGATCCGGCGGGTAGCGATAACTTGGATACCTACACACATACAACCACAAGCACGCATGGACTATATTGAGCAAAGTGCCTCGAAAGTAGAGTTGGCGCTAAATTGAACAAGTGGTTGTGTACAAACGGTATATGCGTTCACAGCCCTTTAAAAAATCCGCTTCTGAAAGAGGGCCTTCCCACAACGTGCAGCTTGTGGGGGCTCTATTGACCATGGTTCACGCTGGTCCGTACCAGGTTGGTGAAGGTAGGGAGTACAGATAATGGGAGAACAATATAGCACAACTATAAATTTTTCTGAACTACCCACTGCTGACAACCTAGCTCCAAAGTCGCCTACTGCACCTGCATTGTGCATGGTGTTCATCAATCTAAGCACGAACAAGGCTCAAGCCTGCTTGACTTCCGGAATCTAATATTAGCTGTATTCGTGGTGATTTGGTCATAGTCAAGTAAGGTTATATTAAATATCGATCAATATGGTTATATTGATTATAGTTGTGTATGCCAGCAATTCAAAAACGTTACAGAAAAGGGTTGGAAGATCGCATCAATTTCCTAACTAACTGTGCTGTGAGGAGACCAGAAGATGGCTGTAGAGCAAGTGGTTTCATGTCTGTGTGGACCTTTAAGCTTCATTTCATTACCATGGGTTCTCCAGGACCTCTTATTGCATCCCACATGCATAAAACCACCTTAAACTGGAATCCCAATGCACGGTCTTCCTGAAAAGGGATCTTGAGACTCAATTAAGCAGTTGTGGATCGATAGATAAATAAATAACATTACTCTTTAGCAGGGTAACAATGAGCTATAATTTATATCAATCTATTATTATATTTCTCTAAGTGGGACTTTGGTTGTGAAGCCATCCCACCCGTACCCACTGCTCCCCCCCTCCAATTCCCCCCCCCCCCACCCCCTTTACTGTCCCCGCCCACCACGCACACTCCTCCCCCAACCCTACCACAACCCCTTACTTCCCAACTAAGCCAAACCCTGTGTCCAGGGTAAGGGGCAGGGCCTAAACAGAGGTGGGGCCTAGGGGAAGTGTGGGTCTTAAAAGGAAAGTCACGGAGTGAAAAGAGGAAGAAAACGAGACTAATCAGGAAGGGGCGGAGCCAGGAGGACGCCACACCCAGAAGGATGTCGCATCTACCTGGACAACACACCCAGAGATCAGTGCATCACATTCGCAGGGACGGCACCCCCGATAGCTGGGCATGACACTGAATGGCACAAACCTGCAGGTTGTGTGGAATGCCGGATCAAACCAGGCTGGCAGGATGTTGGGATGATTTTGCTCCTTGAAGTCGCTGATCTTGAAAATTGAAAGGCTGTCCTCCGTGTACCCATGCATTGTAGGCGAACCTGTGCCATACTCTGCTGAGTATCCATAATAATACACCAGGCGTGGGATGATGTCCGTTGTGAACGCCAAGATGCATGACTGTGGAATTAGCATACGGAGGCACAGCGATAGCGGTCACTTAGCATGCAATGATTTGACCAAGGCTTCTGAACATCTTACCTTGGCAATTACCTTGGCAATTACATTAATTTTCACAAATACAATTTGGGGGGTTGCTGCCAGAGTGAAATGGTTACCATATAAGGACTTGCAATCTGGCAGTCGTCAGTTCAGTCTCCTGACACAACAGTTGAAGCAATGGATCATTTTCTTAAATCTTCCCCACCTCTGTCCAATTAGCAATATAAATGGGTTCATCACTGTTTTAGCGCAGGTAATTCCACATCTTACAACATGTCTGGTCATCATGGAAGAGTAGGCCAAATACCGTGTAGAGGGGTTCTCTAGAGCTACCTTTAGTTGAGGCCCTTCTGCCAGCAGTGACATGAGCAAGCAATTGCAAGGCTTTACCTTTTGCGATTTTGGGAGAGAGTGGATAGGAGCGGTGGTGCAGTGATTCGTGCACTGCACTTTGAATTCAGCACACATGCAATTGACTTCCAGCTACGACTAACATCAGTGACGAGTGATACCCGAACCGCTCCTGGTTCCCCACTACACCTCTTCTCAAACCTGCCAGGACCAGAATGGTGAAGTATGGTAAAAAGAACCCACACGGCTAACATGACATGTTATGTCACTCATAAGATGGGATATTGAGCGAGAAAGCGAGCGGACAATCTGGCGACTTACATTGGTGATTACAGAGAGGGTGGCAACGATACTCAGAATGTCGGCCCAGGCTCCAATTCCTCTTGCTTGCGAAACCACAGGCCTCCTCATCTTTGTTACGAGCTTCCACGCGTCGACCCGCACTTCGATGATGTTGTTGAGCAGTGCGAGCAATGGCGCAAGTGGAAATGATGCCACGAAGAGAGTGACAAACCCGAATTGGATAACTGGGGTATATTTTGAGAATGGGTAGGGGGGCAAGGATAGGATAATGAGTGAAACAGGATATAGACATACACTCTTAATGCTGTTATGTTGTGATTACTTTAAGCAAACAAAACATGTTTTCAATGCATTGAATGTGTTTTAGTCAAAGGAGACCCCAAAATATGGTCACATTTTCGTGTCATTTGTTCACAAAATTATCGTGTCCATTACATTGGCCACTAAGATGCGATCAGCCACTACCATCTTTAATGCTCAGCTCTGGTTCACCTGGGTTTCTTTTGCACCATTTTCCACCACTAGGTGGCTATAATAACTAGATCACATCCTGTATTGAGGACTCCATTAACCGTACCACACATTTTTAGGCATATGCACTGTGGCTGAAAAGCCAACAAATCACAGCAGTTAACCACAGTGGACATGATGCACAAGAGTTTTAAATAAATAGTAAGGGGGAAAAACGTCAATCCAAGCTGACCAATGTAGCTGCATTGGTTAGCAGACAAGAGGAGCAAATATGTGCTCCTATTGTTTCTAAAACTTAACTCCGTACATATGCACATACGCGCATGCTCAAAGACAATTGTGTTACAGTATATCCATAGATTGGTGCCTATGGCCAAATCACCCAGTATGCGTCAGATTTAATCAGATCCCAGAAGTTAAGGAGAGCTGAGCCTGAAAATTGGTTGGATGGGTGACCATGCAATAGTTATTGTGGGGTTGTGAGCAGCAGAGGACAGTGCAGAAAATTACATTGTTGTATTGTACATCTAAGCTCTTACATCTGTGCTCCCTGCCTTCAACAACCCGAAGTGTGGGTAATTTCCCTCCCACAACAATGTCCGACTGATACACAGGGGCCGTACACACGTGCCTATATAATCAAATGATACCCAATTGTGTGTTTTTTTTTATAATAAAGTAAAACGCGTTGACTCCGTAGTGTGATCCTCTGAGCTCATTGTACCCATCTCGAGGTATTCATCAAAGAGTCCAAGTGGGCTCTGGGGCTGTAGGTCCAAGTGTTTGCTGGAAGAAGTGTTTGGTAACTGGATAAGACCATCAATGAGAAGCCAGTTGAATCGTGGTTCGGTGACAGAAAACCCAGAGTTTCACGGTTTAACCCAACATCCGAGCAGCACCACATCAGATCTCTAGACTCCTCAGCGCAGGCATACAGATATGGTCAACATATGCGTACATTAACTAATTTGTGAAATTATGAATTACATCCAAATGAAATGTAGTGTGTGCATTACTAGGACGTACCTAAAGGTGCCAGGTTGGATTCATCCACCTTGGGGATGCTCTGCTCCACGTAGCCTCCTGCTTCCGTGCAGTCCATCCTCTTGATGTCCGAATTCTGGCTGTTGCTACTGCTGCAATTGGTGACACTGGTGGTGGTCTTCTTTCTTTTAATGGACTTAGGTCTACTTCGCTTTTCCTTCTTCTTCTGCTGCAAGGTCATCAACACTTTCATGCTCGTAAAAGGATCGAGAGCAGCGTATGGTTTATTCTCACTGACTGGTGAATCAGTTTGTTGATGTGGAACTAGGCCAAAGCATTCAAGAAATTTGGATTTCATGTCATTTATCTTAACGCCGCTATCTTTTGTCGAAGTGTAATCATGTTCAGGCTTCGGTCTGTACAAGAACTGTGCGTGAAGACTTTCATGAGTTTTCAGGATTTCAATAGGACTTAAAAATCCGCAGACTTAGCACACCTCATAGGGCGATGGTGGATTCAACACCGCATTGGCAAAACTGCCGTTATTCACCAAACCTGGTGCACCCTTTATCATATAATCCTTTTCATGGGTCTTCATGTGCCTTTTTAATTTTCCTGGCTGATTAAACCTTTGTCCACATATGCCGCACCATTGCTCACGGGTCTCCTTATGCGTTCTTACGTGGGCTTCTACGCACCATGCCAGTTGGATTTTTTTCCCACAGACGTCACAAGAGATGAGTTTTTTAGCTCTTGTAACTCTACCGGATTGAGGTGGGGTTGAGACGGGTGCTGGTGAAGTGCCATCGATGGTGAAGGCAATTCTCCCAGCACCACCATGACTCGCAGCGGAGTTGCTCTCGCACATCTGAAACAAAAGACAAAGGTCACGCGCATGACACCCGTGTCACGAGTGTACTCGCACAGGCATACTTAAGGTGACATAAGATTCATATATACTACAACTCATTATACCAGAACTCCACAATATTGCAGTTCCTATCATGTACGATTTTACCCTCTTATCCACCCAAGTAATATTTTGTTTCTAAACAACAATGACTAACTACCTCCATTTTCCTAATGTTACCCACCAAATAGGTATTTCTGTATATACACACCAACAATATAATGATTGCACCACACGTTCACTCCACTATTCACAACACTCTGACTCACAATCTCCATGTAAGATTGTAATATCATTTCTGTATGAGGGCCCGTCAAGAAGTTTTGGGAATGGACACTTTTTTACAAACAACTGCGTAAAATAGTCTTCATTAAAAGTACAGGATAGTACTACTAATGGCACTTATAAGGGAACGTCATTATCTCTCATGCTAATTATTACAATGTTAACTAGTTACCCAGGAAAGCTTCATTGCGTCTAAGTACTGCATTTTCAGAAAGGTCCCATTGCATTGAGATGTTTGCGTGAGTGGAACCCAGAGAGACCCCACCTTGCATATTGCGAAATAACACAACTCCACACAGATGGATCCAACCCACAAGCTCAAAGCATTCCCTGTTCAACAAAGTACTCAGTGTAATGTTTAATATAATTTATTTGGTAATATACAGTATCGTAATTGTATAGTGAATCTACAGCAGTGAGGTATACAGTAGGGTTGGTAAAATAATACATAGTGTAATATTACAAGTTTAATATTATTATAATCTAACGTATAGGGTAGTGTATAGTAACGCAGTGTATAATTCAATGTTGTGGTCTGTCTATGGCAGTTTATAATAAAAAATATTATTTGGAGGCATATTATAATATTTTTTGCGACATAGAAGTGTAATGTATAGTAACTTATTGTTAGTAGCTCAGCTTAGTGGAGAATATATTGAGTACATTGATTATATTGATGTATATTCTTAGTTTTTTCGGTAAAGTCACGTTGAAGAGAAACAAACAAAATAATATAATATATAAAACAATCAAAATTCTCACGACGTTTCGACCATAACTCAAACGGTCATCTTCACGACGTTTCGACCATAACTCAAACGGTCATCTTCACACCTGAAGATGACCGTTTGAGTTATGGTCGAAACGTCGTGAGAATTTTTATTGTTTTATATATATTATATTATTTTGTTTGTTTCTCTTCAACGTGACTTTACCGAAAAAACTAAGAATATGAATTACTGCAGTCACGAAAGCTTTAAATCAAAATTTATATTGATGTAGTTTATATTTAGGTCTTTCACATCGGTTTATTGTATGATAATTGGGTAGTTGCAGTTCTTTAGCGTCAATATACTAAATGCCTCTGTTGATTTGTAAACTCTGACTTTAACATAGCTACTTCTGTCACCAGTTACATGCTAATTCCTCACATTAACATCATGCTAATCTCCCAGTTACATGCTAATTTCTGACTTTAACATCCTGCTAATTTATCACATTAACACAGCTACTTCAATGCTAAATTCTTCTGTTGATATGTAAACTCCTTTGTCAAGGAGCTCTGCTCCTCCCACCCAGCTTAAAATACGCTGCCAAGCTTTGCAGTGTTCATTGGAGCGCTGTCTTTCCGACAGTTCTGTTTCTTCACCTGAGGAAGGCTACTTGTGTTGTGGCCAAAACGTCGTGAGAATTTTATTATGTTTTGATTTTATTATGTTATTATTTCCCTTCTACGTGACTTTACCGAAAGAACCAAGAAGATGAATCCCTGCAGTCACGAAAGCTTTAAATCGAAATTTATTCAAATCAAGTTGTTTTATTTTTACCACAGTACTTTATGGAATCCTCAAGAATTAATGCATTTTTATAAGTATTAAACTATACTTGAAGATGTGTCAGAATATAATTCTGCAGATGCAAGCACAGGCAAACTCGTATCTGCATATGCAAGTTTCTGGGCCTCCTCACTTCACCAAACCCGCATTGACCGGCATGGTGAAGTATGGTTAAACAACTCCCACGAACGACATGGTGTGGGGGAGGCCTCTATCAAACACTGGATCGACAAAGGGCTGATACATGTCACGACATTGTACGTTAAGACCGTTCTCTCGTCAGCACAAGCCGTCTATGTGGACAATAGAGGGCACGACACACATGTACACGATGTTTGTGTGCGTATATTCAGCGTGTGTATCACGTAATAATTATATAAGGTCGCGATTATGCTCAAAACGAACCAAATGTATAACATCACGAATAACTTTGGAGGTCTCCAGAGCCTGAACAATATTTGAAGTAGACACTGACCCTTGTCACGAGTTCTTATGAACTATAAACTAAACTATAAACTATTTATATTTACCAGGTAAGGCCCACTGAGCTATATAACTCTTATCAGAAGCGACCTGGACACAAATGATAGCTCAACAAAAGTGGCTTATCATGTGGACATTTATAGCAGCCAAGTACTCTGAACTCACGTTTCTAAATGTGGAGGGGAAAACCGAAGGACCAGGAGAAGAATCTACGCGACCACAGGGGAAAAAAATAAACAAATACAGAGCAGGCGTCAGGGTCTGGATGGAACCTCCACGCTGCTGTAGGCCTGGCGAGGTAGTTAACATCTCGACACCGCGGCGCCCCTTATTAAAAGCTTAGCCATGTCTAGCAAGGTTATTGACTCATTTCACTCGACTCACGGCACCACAAGTAATGTATTAAACAAATAAAACAATAATAAAGTAGAGAGGCGCTACTTACATTTAACAATGTTGTTGTTAACTTTAAAAGGAGCGCGCTTCTCTCTGGCTTGCAGTCCGGTGATCGCGGTCTCCTTTGCGACCCAGGGTGACACTCCACGTCCCCTTTGTTATTGCACGCCCCCACGTAGGCTCGAGACTCCTCCTCCCACTTCCTGGATAAGCCACGCCTGTCGCGGCTGTGCCCCGCCCACTGTCGTGCAAGCCACGCCCCCGCGGATCGGGCCAAGCTCACCCCACGGTGAAAGCCCCACATCCACAATCGGAATCTTTATTTACAGGCAGTCCTCGACTTACGAACGCCCAAATTAAAACAGCCGCCCTTCAGAACCAACTGGCATGAAATATACATTATTTTATATCACCTGAAAACGCGAACTCGCGCTTGTGAGTGAGTGCGCGTGAGTGTGAGGAGGGGGCACAGGTGGTGCATCAGCCAGTCATCTCAGTCATCTCAGTCAGTCGACCAGTGGCACCCTTGGGTCTGCCCCGTGACCTCATGCCAGCGGGCGTTCGACACTTGACGTGGCCTCAAGGTGCACATGGCCTGGCACAAGCGTCGTGGTGACGTCACCGACACTTAGTGGCGAATGGCGGTTGTTGTTGTGAGACAGTGAGAGAGTGTGAGGTCGACTCAGCCTCAGATGAGTTCCTGGTGCGGTGTGGAGTGAACATCGCTACTGGGGGAGACAAAGGCGACCGTGGAGGCGAATCCTCCAGGTGCTCACCGACACACTCACCATGCAACTCACCAACATCACCAACCCAATCACCTCTCAAATCACACCGGGCAGCATCTGCACGCCACGTTGGTGGCCGGCAGGTGGCAGCATCTACACGCCGTATTCTTGGTTATGTCGGTAATGTCACGTCGATAGAAAATACAAATAATTAAATAAAATTGAAAATAATAAAAGCTTTTATTATAAGCTTTTATTATAAGCTTTTATTATTATTTTCAAAATAATAAAAGCTTTTATTATTTTCAATTTATCATTTGTATTTTTTAATTTAAAATAATAAAAAAATTTGTTTTTATTAAATTCGATTATTTTATTTTCAAATCTACGTGACTTTACCGAAAGAACCGAGAATATTTTTCGATTTAAAGCTTTCGTGACTGCAAAGATTCATCTTCTTTGGTTCTTTCGGTTAACGTCACGTAGAATGAGAATAAAATAATAAATTGATAAAATAAAATAACAATAAAATTCTAACGACGTTTCGGCCTGTGTCATTTTATTTTATTATTTTATGCTCATTCTACGTGACTTTACCGAAAGAACCAAGATTATGGCGTGTAGATGCTGCCATCTGCCGGCCACCAACGTGGCGTGTAGATTCTGCCAATTGAAAAATGAAAATAATAAATTGAAAATAATAAGCAAAAATCCAGATTCATATTCTTGGTTCTTTCGGTAAAGTCATGTAGATTTAAAAATAAGCAAATAAATTTAAAACAAAATAAATCGGAAATAATAAAAGCTTTTATTATTTTCAATTTATTACTTTTATTTGTTATTTTTAAATTGACATAATCTACACGCCGTATTCTTGGTTCTTTCGGTAAAGTCACGTAGATTTGAAAATAAAAATAAAAGAATTAAATGAAAAATCATGAATTGTTATTATTAAATTTTGATTTAAAGCTTTCGTGACTGCAGGGATTCATATTATTGGTTCTTTCAGTAAAGTCACGTAGAAGGGAAACAATAAAATAATAAAAATATTTGAAAAAATATTGTTAAAAATGTTACTTTTCTTTTATTATTTATATTTTCTATCTACGTGACTTTACCCAAAGAACCAAGAAAATGGCGTGTAGATTCTGCCAATTTAAAAATACAAAAAAATAAATGGAAAATAATAAAAGCTTTTATTATTGTCAATTTATTATTTTAAAATCAAAATTTTGTTTCATTTTTTTTAATCTCTGTGACTTTACCGAAAGAACCAAGAATATGAATGTGGGTTTTTTGCTTTAATTATTTTCAATTTCACACTTTTTATTTGATTTGATTTTTTTTTCTATCAACGTGACTTTACCGATAGAACCAAGAATATGGCGTGTAGATGCTGCCAATTTAAAAATTAGAATAGATTGAAAATAATAATCAAAAATCCAGATTCATATTCTTGGTTCTTTCGGTAAAGCCATGTAGGTTGAAAATAAAAATAATAAAATTAAATAAATAAAAAATAAATGGAAAATTATGAAAGCTTTTATTATTTTCAATTTATTTTAATTTGTAATTTTTTTAAATTGGCAGAATCTACACGCCATATTCTTGGTTCTTTTGGTAAAGTAACGTAGATTTGAAAATGAAAATAATAGAATTAAATGAAAAAATACTAAATCATGAATTGTTAGTTTTTTACTTTTCTTTATTATTTATATTTTACCCAAAGAAACAAGAATATGGCGTGTAGATGCTGCCACCTGCCACCGTTGGTGGCCACCAGATGGCAGCATCTACACGCCAGATTATTGCTTCCTTCGGTAAAGTTATAATAAAATTAAAATAATAAATTGAAAATAATAAAAGCTTTTCTTATTTTCAATTTATTATAAAATAATAAAAGCTTTTATTATTTTCAATTTATTATTTGTATTTTATTTTTTTATATTTTAAAATTTCAAGTAATAAATTGAAAATAATAAAAGCTTTTATTAGTTTCAATATATAATTTATATTTTTCATTTGAATTGAATTATTTTTATTTTCAAATCTACGTGACTTTACCTGAAGAACCAAGAATATGGCGTGTAGATTCTGCCAATTTAAAAAATTAAACAATAAATTGAAAATAATGAAAGCTTTTATTAGTTTCAATATATAATTTATATTTTTGAATTAAATTGAATTATTTTTATTTCAAATCTACGTTACTTTACCTGAAGAACCAAGAATATGGCGTGTAGATTCTGCCAATTAAAATAAATAAATAATAAATTGAAAATAATAAAAGCTTTCATTATTTAAAATGTATTTTTTGAATTTTTAATTTAAAAAAATAAATTTTATCTTATTATTTTAGTTTTATTTCTATCTACGTGACTTTACCGAAGCAACCAAGAATATGAATCTGGGTTTTTGCTTATTATTTTCAATTTCTTATTTTTATTAGTAACTTTTTAATTTGGCAGAATCTACACGCCACGTTGGTGGCCGGCAGGTGGCAGCAAAATAAAAATAATAAATTGTAAATAATCAAAGCTTTTATTATTTTAAATTTATTATTTGTATTTCTTTTCATAACAAATTGAAATTTTATTATAATAAAAGCTTTAAGTATAGCTTTTATTATAATATTAATATAATATTACAATCAAAGTTTTTATTATAATAAAAGCTTTTATTATTTTAGGATTCTCCTCCACGGCGATGTTTACGACACACCGCACCAGGTACTCATCTGAGGCTGAGTCGACCTCACACTCTCTTACTGTCTCAAAACAACCGCAATTCGCCACTAAGTGGTGGTGACGTCACCACGACGCTTGTGCCAGGCCATGTGCACCTTGAGGCCACGTGAAGTGTCGATCGCCGGCTGGCAGGAGGTCACGGGGCAGACCCAGGTGCCAATGGTCGACTGACTGACATGACTGAGATGACTGGCTGATGCACCACCTGTGCCCCCTACTGTGCCAACTTGCTGAGCTTTAGCCACCCGACGCTCCGCTCGTTTTCCTGAGCGTTGCTCCTCTGCCCTCCGTTGTTGTTGGAGGGCGACTGCCTCCAACTGCCCAGTAGCGTCCTTTACAAGCCTCCTCCACAGAGGCTGATCTTGACACCGCTGGTACCAGTCATCGGCAAGTCCACTCAGCTCCACATCCTCCTGTACCACATCACTCCATCTCTTCTCAAGTCCGTGCCACACCCGTTTAGCTCCATCAATCCGGCCGAACAAAAGCTGTTTGGGCATGCGGTGATTGGGCATGCGGGCTACATGCCCAGCCAACACAGCCTTGCCTGCTGGAGGAGCTCGCCGATGGGACTTTGTCCAGATCTTTCGAGAATTTGTGAGCTCCTCACACAATCCAGCCTGGTTAAACCTAGGATTGATCGTAGGCAGGCCAGCCTAAATGTTTCTAACCGGTGAAGATGCTGCATTAGGGGGGTCCACGTTTCGCAAGCGTAGAGGGAGGGAATGACTGTGGCCGAGAAGACCCGAAGCTTCATGCGGAGCGACAGACCAGGTAGCTTCCACACATTACACAACCGATGAAAAGATAATGCCGCTCGACTAATTCGGAGTGAGACCTCTGTTGTTAAACCAGAGCCGATCATGAGCACACTGCCCAGGTATGGGAAACTCTCCACTCTCTTCCCAACTGCCCCATCACCGATTGGGAGTTGTGGGGGTGGAGTGCCCGATGGCACAAAATACCCAGGCAGGTGCTTCGTTTTGGTGGGGCTGATGGTAAGGCCCCACCTCTTAGTGGCACACTCCAGTTTCAGCAGCAGCGCCTCCAACTCTTCCTCTGAATGAGCAGCAATTACCAGGTCGTCGGCATACATAATGTGGTTGACCAATAGGGAGCCATCCCTTGACCGCACCCGGGCATCGATCAGCCTCCCATTATATCTGTACCAGACGTAAATTGCTCTGGTACAGCTACTGAAGGCTTCACGAACTATGTGGTCGAAATAGATGTTAAATAATGTTGGAGCCAGAGGACATCCCTGTCGCAGGGAATGGCTCTGACTCCCGGCTACGTAGTTTTACCCGGGCCTGCTCACCATCATGAAGGTCCTTAATGAGTGTGAGCAGAGGGTCAGGGACTCTGAAAGCACGAAGAAAAACCCAGAGCCCAGGCCTACTGATGGTATCATAGGCCTTGACCAGGTCAATAAAGCAGAGATGTAGGTCTTGTTGGAATTCCCTCCACCTCTGCTGTAGCATACGGACAGAAAATATGACATCTGTGCAGGACCGCCCTTTCCTGAAACCGCATTGGGGCTCCGCAAGCCTCTGCTCAGCGTACCTAGCAAGGCGATGTTGAATAATCCTTGCCAGGACCTTTCCCAGCACACTGAGTGAGATGCCCCTGTAGTTGTTACAGTCTGTGCGGTCCCCCTTCATAAAGAGGGGGACCACCAGGGCATCCTTCCAATCCTGCGGAACCCATCCAGTGGCCCAGACTGTTGTTATGATGTCATGTAGGTCAGTCTACGCACAAACGCAACCCTCCCTCAGCATTTCGCTTGGGAGATCATCTCTGCTCGGTGCCTTTCCTGGTCTCAGACTCTGGATCGCCCTCAGTACTTCCTCAATGGATGGTACCTCAGCCAGCCACTCACAGGGGGTGACTTCCTCCTCTAATATTTGAGGCACCGCATCCTCAGCAGGGTCATCCCCACTTTGTCCCATGATGTTTTCCAGGCTGAGGGATTCCCCCTCCCCCAGGACCTCACAGAAATGCTCAGCAAATCTGCAAACCTGTCCCTGGGGGTCGGAGATTGGATCACCCTTCGTTCCCCTAATGGTGGTGTAGTGGGTATAAATTGACGAATAAACTTCTGATGAGGCAACACGATATTTATTGTCTTCCTTACAAGTCTCTAACACAAAGGGTATTACGGTCCCTTTACCCGATACCTGGGGAGGTATGGCCTCCGGATTATGTGGGCCCTATCACTAGGTACCCCGTTACCCTTCGTGCTCCAGCTGGGACCCTAGGAGAGGCTATTTGACCTGACCGTACCCGGTCCGTGGGTCCTGACCACTGGCCTCACTGAGCTCCGGCCCTTAGAAGGACAACGGAGCTTGGGGTCCAGAGTCCTATCGTCAGCCCTGGTCTTCATTCGTCAGCTTGCAGATGACTGAGCCAGACCTCTGAGAGGTCCGGCTTATGGTTCGTGGCTTGCTCCGCCCTAGCCACGCTTCCCTTCTAGAACGTTCTGGAAGGTGACATCATCCCCCGGTTCCCTCCTTCCGGGGCCCCGGGGAATGTGTCCCAGGATCCGTTTGCTAGGGTTTGTCGTTGGCCCCTTTTTGGGCCATGGACATTAGCCCTGGCGTGATAGCGCTTCCGCCCCCTATTGACGATAAGGGGAAGCTACCAGCCCACAGAGTGGTGAGTGACGATTACCCCTAAAATGGTAATAGGTGTGGCGCTGTAGGTTACTTTTTTGATGGAGTTAAATAGGGATTTGTGATCGCGGGCAATTGAGGCAGACTCCATCTCCTCAGCAACCCGCGACCACCACCCATCCTTGCAGCGCCTCACGGCTCTCCGAACCTCCGAGCGAAGGCTGCGGTAAGCCTCCTCATTCTCTGACGTGGGATGCTGTAGACGATTAGAGTGGGCCTGTCGCTTTTTCTCAAACATCCTGAACACCTCCTCTGTCAGCCAGGGTCTCTGGGGAGGTCTGGACCGCGTACACAAAGCAGCCATTGCAGCTGCATGAGTCACAGGCTTAAACCTCGCCCATTTACCCTCGACATCAGGAGGAGTGGGGGACGATGCTGTCTCACTCACACTCACTCACAGCACGATGCCGACTCATTACATCTCGCGGAGGATCACGCTGCGGAACAAAAAAAATGCCGCGGTTTCAGTTTGCAAGCGCGAGTTCGCGTTTTAAGGCGATGGGGGCCGTCCATAAATGACGTCACACACCTGGGGAGGGGGGGTCAGACATTTGTGACGAGGGGGGGGGGGTTTGAGAAATGTGACGTCACGTCAAAATGCGCAACTTTAAATAAATATAGACGACACGTTCTATTTAGTTAAATATACTTTTTAATAAATGTTTTCTCCTACAACATCAGAGTGCAGCGCCACATTAAATACAATGACAATAGTTTAAAGCGATTTGGAACATGTTTTATTTTCAAAATGAAAATATGGTTGGGGGGGGGGGGCAGAGCTTTGTGACGTCATACTTGAGGGGGGGGGGATCTGACTTTTTGTGACGCCGTGTGACGAGGGGGGGGGGTCAAAAATCGCGTGGCGTCATTTATGGTCGTGATATATTATTTTTTATTTTATTTTTCCTACCTACGTGACTTTACCGAAAGAACCAAAGAGTACTTAGTTGGGTGGATAAGGAGTGAAATAGTAGATGATAGGATCTGCACTATTGAGGAGTTCTGTTATAATGAATCTGTTGTAATGAATCTTACGTCACCTTAAGTATGCCTTTGTGAGTACACTCGTGACACGGGTGTCATGCGCGTGACCTTTGTCTTTTGTTTCAGATGTGCGAGAGCAACTCCGCTGCGAGTCATGGTGGTGCTGGAAGAATTGCCTTTACCATCGATGGCACTTCACCAGCACCCGTCTCGACCCCACCTCAATCCGGTAGAGTTACAAGAGCGAAAAAACTCATCTCTTGTGACGTCTGTGGGAAAAAATTCCAACTGGCGTGGTGCCTAGAAGCCCACGTAAGAACGCACAAGGAGACCCGTGAGCAATGTTGCGGCTTATGTGGACGAAGCTTTGATCAGCCATGAAAATTCAAAAGGCATATGAAGACCCACGAAAAGTATTACATGATAAAGGGTGCAGCAGGCTTGGTGAACAACGGCAGTTTTGCCAATGCGGCGTTGAATCCGATAGTCACTAGAATCCGATAGAGTCACTAGAGTGAGAAAACGAATCTCTTGCGACGTCTGCAGGAAAACATTCCAACTGGCATGGTGCCTAGAGTCCCACATGAGAATGCACAAGACCGGTGGTCAAAGCTGCCACATCTGCGATCAAAGCTTTGTTCAGCCCTACAAACTCAGAAGGCATATGGAGACCCACGGAAAGAACTCAAGGGGCGCACGTGGCATGGTGAATGACGGCAATTTTGCCAATGCGGTGTTGAAGGTGTGTCAGAGCTACTCGGCTGCGAGTCATGGTGCTGGAAGAATTGCCTTTGCCATGGATGGCACCAGCAGCTCCAGCAGCAGCAGCTTGTCGAGTCCTGGTGGTGAGGAGGCAGAGTTGCAGACAATGCCACCTTCTGCAAAGGGCTCACCTGCGTGCAACAAAGTTATTGCTATCACAACAACCGCGCATGGAACGAAGGCGCCTGCTGGGAAACGCCACGCCTGACCAGCGCCCGTCTCGACTCCACCTCACTCCCATAGTCACTAGAGTGAGAAAACAAATGTCTTGCCAAGTCTGTGGGAAAGCATTCCAACTGCCATCATGCCTAGAGTCCCACATGAGAACGGACAAAGAGACCCCTGACCAATGGCATCTGCGGTCGAAACTTTGATCAGCCAGGCAAATTCAGAAGGCATATGGAAACCTACGAAAAGGACTATTGAATATTTCTTTGCTTTTCTATTACTGAAGCTATCAACAGAAGGTGTGTACCGGATTAATTGCACTTGTGGCAAATGCTATGTAGGGCAAACAGGACGAATGATCAGCACGAGACTAAAAGAACACCACAGAAATATGAAATGCTCACAAATACAACTGTCAGCAGTAGCAGAACACGCGTGCCCACAAGGACACTCAATTGATTTTGATAATGTTGAAGTTCTGTGCAAAACTAGTTACTACTGGCCAAGACTAATTACAGAATCTATCGAAATTTAAAGAAATAAAAATAATTATAATCTTTTGGATAGCTACCGACTTAGTGCTGCATGGAAGCGAATCATCAAATTACCGTTTGTACGGCTATTTTAGTACACACAATGGACACTAAGTACAAGCTCAATGGGCTAGCATAATGTGCATGTATAATGTACGTTGATTCATTAATCCCCCCCCCCTACCATGCGCTCAAAGAGAGCACAAGTGTTGTCACCACATCTACGCCTCTATATAAGGAATTAAACAGGTGGACTTCTCCCAAATCTTGCTGTTGCCTGATGAAGCTAGTTGTAATTACTGAAACGTCGTACTCCGATGGTAAATGTTGTGGCTTGGCTCTCCAACACACCACACACCGGTGTGCTGTACTAGTGATGAATTGGCATGTTCTGTTTACGTGACAACCCTTACTAGTTGGCTGTCGGGTGGTGGCGGATTTAACGACATATTTACGCGATCCAACCCATAAAACCTGTATTATGGATATTTGTCGCGAAAGCCTACGTGTTAAACTGCCATGTATTTTTACGTCTATTGCTGTATTTTCCTACGTGCAATATATTTAATAAACCATCTTAATTTATTCATATTTTGTTCATAGTTATAGCATTGTTGCGCGTGCGGTGTGGTATTGTTCAGTGGATCAAACCGAGACATATTTTTGCAGCAGCTGTGGCTGCACATTGCAACAGCGCATTCGGAATGGTGTAGAACGCATCGCCCAGAATCTGTATCTGTGTGCAAACACCAGGTATGGTTGGTAAGAAACACGTTTGGTTTTAAATGAATAGAACTCGAGCTTCAGCCATTTTGTTCATTATAGACCCCACTTTGTAAGAATTAATCACGCAAACCTTGCGCCTGATTCATTTGAGTCGCTGCGCTCATGAGCAACAGGGCATTTGTGGCCAGGTGTTAATGTACCACAGATTAGCACGGTTGGCTACGTACACTGCGAAAGAAGTTCAACACATATTCTTTGGGTCTTTCCGTAAAGTCACGTAGATAGAACAATAAAATAATAAAAATAAAGTGAATAAAAAAGTAAAATATATCACGACGTTTCGATCGCAACACAAGCAATCGTCATCAGGAGAAAAATGATTAAGATTGCTTGTGTTGCGATCGAAACGTCGTGATATTTTTATTATTATTTTGTATTCACTTTATTTTTATTATTTTATTGTTCTATCTACGTGACTTTATCGAAAGACCCAAAGAATATTCATTCCTGCAGTCACGAAAGCTTTAAGTCAAGATTCAAGTTCAACACACATTCATACATTTTGGAAAGCGAGTATCCTTGCACGTACAATGCACTGGACCGCATGTTCGTGTTAAGGGAGTCAGGGGCTTTGTCACTGCCTACCCCATGATATAAATAATCTCAGGGAATTAAATTGCAAGTGTGCAATCTCCCTTCCGGTGGGCATCGAGGATGAGTCATACCCTGGCTTGCCAGGAGGCAGTGGAACACAACTGTGGAATCCTTTCTATCTGCACGGGATAGAACGTTGCCCCCATGCTCACATTCGTTCGTTTTCTGCGAGTGTACTGGTTTCCCCCCACATGTAAACACTCAGTAAGTGGCTGCAAATATCGGAATGTAAAGAGAACCGCAGATCTTGGGCGATTGTTGGGAGTGCCAGCTCACCACCTGGCTGCTGTCTCCCCGCTTGTCTGTGGGAGACATATAGAGGTACTGAATTAGATTTATATTCTCTACATAACATGATTCTTATCTACACAAAGCACTCACCGCGTGGAGTACAGCAAGTGATATTCCACGAAATAAAAAACCACGGTTGGAACGATTCACCACTGCCGGAGAGTCAAGGAATTGTTATGATTCAGGATCATGAATGCAAACTGTCCCCGTTCTCAAACCTGAGTACGATTTAAAAGGTCATAGAACGCCTTTGTCGGAAGCAATTATTTCCCCATGTCACTGCGATGGGCAGATTCATGCCGTTGCAGTCGGCTTACACATTGTCAGTAGACCCCCCATACGCAAGCGTACGCATTTGGGTTAACCCCTCCTCCCCCCTCCATGCATACATACTAAATGGATGCCCCCTAACAGCTACACCACCACTCCCCACACGAGACAAGCACGTGACTCTCGGTGTAAATGGAGCCGGAGCGCGAATAAACGTGCCGATGCCCCAAGTACAGTTGCCACCATTTCCACGACAGAGCAAACCCAGGCACATTTCTCAGCGAGCCCAGGTCTATTGTTAAAACTGTGCAGTTCACGGTAATAAAATTCAACCACAGCTATACCCGGGGTACCAGATCTTGGCCCAAATCAATTCCTGCAGCCACCCGAACACTGTCCGGGGGTCAAACGCAGACAGGTGGCAGCCCCAGTCGAGAGGCCACATCTGCGCCGACTCACGGTAAATGTGTGCAGGGCCAGCAGGAAGAGCCCCGGGATCTCGGAGCGCAGGCACTGGTTCCACGCGCTGTCTCGGTCCACGTCCTCGCGTGACAACGACACTTCAAAATCACCTGACCGGAAGGAGGGGGGTGGGAGGGAGAGTAAGAAGGTACGAAGGGGAACCTTCTAACTCTTTCACAGCGACGCGTTCTTCGCGTGCGTCACCCTGCAGCCAACCTCTCTGCTCTCGTGTGTGAACGTGGGTCAGTTTGGTTTAATCGTTCAGAATGAATGGGGCATGACCCTGTCCCTTGTGCAACTTATTATTTTCCATGAGATAATACCAAACACATAATTCATGTGTGTGTGTGTGGCCTGCAAGAAAAACCTACATGCTCTCGAGTCATATATCGGGAGCAGTCACAGGTGGGAAAGCATTGCCAAATTCCTAGAAAGGCTCAGCTCTCTCCAACTTATGTTGAAAGCATTTATGCATTAGTTCTGCCCGTACCTCTTTGTGCCTGTGTAGTGGGCAGGCAAGTGTGGTGGAGCAGCAGGTCCAGCACACGGGGTGTCCAGCAGAGGAGAGGAACTCCCCGTGGCCGTGGCCGGGGAAGCAGAGGTCGGCGGTGCTGGGAGCGGCGTCAGTTGCGCGGCGTCTGTGGAAGAAGGCACAGGCCTCTGCTGAAGATTATCATCCGCAGACACATCACACGGCTTGCCGGACACGTCACACACTCGGCCCTGTGATTGTGGAGGTGAGACAGGTTCGCGCGTGGCAACGAATGGCTTGTCTCTGGACAAACATCGACGGCAACATCGGGAGAACGCGCCACGAACTCGTGCAGAGTTTCTGGCACCGTATGAATTTACACTCCTTGTAGGTATGTGCGTTGAACCTCTTTCGCGCCGTACGTCAGCCAGCCGTGCTAATCGGAGGTGCAGATGGATGCAATTGAAGGAAGTGGAGCAGAGGTTTCAAAATGAAAAAAAAATTGATACAGAAATTACACAAGTCCAGGGGACTTCACCAAGGCAGTGTTATCCCAGACTCTGACAGAGCACAAAGGAAGATTGGCAATGGCAAAAAATGGCTTCATAACTATCATTGTCAGATGGCACACTTGCATCTTCAGTCTTCAGTCGGCGTCAGTAATTTAAGAATGCACGCATGATGCGTGACACCAACTACAATGGCATCGATGCTGACTAATCACATCCTCTCCAAGATGTGGAACTCAAGAGACAAGGATGCCTCTTCCAAACAGGACTACCCTTGACAATTGCGTTATCGCCTGGGTAAAAATAAAATGAACTAGGAGATTTCAACTTGAAAATCCAAACCATCGCACCAACAGTAATGGATGGAATCCTATATGAGGCGCACACTGCAGTAGCTTCAGGTGGACGCTGGTACCTGCTTTAACGTCTGTGTGAGAAGCATCTTCTCCCACTGAAATTCAAACAAAGTTGACAATTAGACAGGACATGTTTTAAAACATCCGCAGTAAAATTCAAGTATGTATACCATTAAAGTAAACTATTTTTTATTTACCAGGTAAGGCCCATTGAGAGCTATATAGCTATTTTTCAGAAGCGACCTGGCCACAAATTATAGCTTAACGAAGTGGCTTATCACGTGGAAATTTATAGTAGCCAAATACTCTAAACGCATTACTTACAAATAGCTCACAAAGCGGTTATCCTCCCACTACCCTTGGGTTACCTCCTGTCCCGGTCCAGCCGAGACAGTCTGTGAATTGGCATCTGTGTTTGGGTGGCATGAATTAATTTGTACCGAGATCTGGTACCGGTACTGTGCTGAACTTTACTACTGCATGGTTGTTGACAGACCTAGACAGACTGAAACATAGGTCTGGGTTTGATCTCCATAGTGGAACAGGTGGTAACCCGAAAACTAACCCAAACCCTTCCACATTCAACGATAAACACTTTCAAACCGAGTTCGCTCGGAAATGACCCCACTAAACCGCACGTATGTAAACGTTTGACTTCAGTGGTTCCTCCGCCGCGTGCGAACGATGAAGTGCACGGCCTCTCGTGATGATGACCTCACACCCGCATGGCTGCACGAAAGGCGGTGCTGACGAGCATGAGGCAGGTGGAAGAGGCAAAACGAGGAGGCAAGATTAGAGTGCTGTAGTCGGTGGGGTATAGTGGGGCCTATTTCCGAATGATTGATTTATGTGGAAATGAAATTGGTCAAGAGTCCGTTACTTTGTAAACATTAGCATGTATCTACTTTAATACCAAGTCTGCAGGGGTGGAAAAGATGAGGTCTGTTCATTCTGGTGGGCAAAGGGAATTTAGACACTCCAATTTAAGTCTGGTGGCATACGGATGAAATGCACCTTACAAATGTAAATGATTATTAATCCATCTTCTTCTTCACTCCCACGGTGTTTCCAACCAGGGTTAGGCCATGTAATGATCTGACGTGCTGTACACTTGTACAGTGTTACTGAATTATTGTATCATTATGAATTCAGTGCCCCTTCTGCGACCTTTCCCTAGATCCCCCTCTTGTGTATAACCTGGCCTGCTGACGTCAGGGCCGTAAGCCTCAGATCCCTTTCCCTGCCAGCAGCAGGCGCTATGCTGTTACATTACGATTCTATGCCACTACACAGGGACTCCTCTACTTACGAACATTCGACTTACGAACTTTCAGAGATATGATCAAACCTGTCCGTATGTCCAGTTCCCTGTTCGGACCGAGAGTCGCAAGTTCAACCACCGCACAATAGGTGGTGATGGTGGCATCTACATCTGCAGAACGTGAAGAACCAGAGGCAACTGTTAAAGCCATTCCCCGTGTTTAGTGTACAAGCCGTAAAACGTGTTTGAAATCAACGGGAGTAAAGTTGGACTCACGAACAAATCGACTTACGAACAAACCTATGGAACCGAACTCGTTTGTACGTACAGGAGTCTGTATATGGTGGTCACTCTGAACAACACAGACCCAGCCTCCTTTTTACTATTTTTGGTCCATTAGGACATTACCAGATGCATCTTTCTGTGCTAACGACCACACAATACACATTAGACGTGTCACAACAGTTCACGTTTAATAGTCTAACCTTGTCAGGAGTAAGTCGCATACGGTAGACATTTCTGCACATTTGCAGAATTACATGCCTATGACAAAGGAACCATGTGTATTGCATTAGACAGGGGTGCAGAATTACATGCCTATGACAAAGGAACCATGTGTATTGCATTAGACAGAGGTGCTTGATCATGTGTGGATGCAGATTCCCGCAGCAATAGAGGGAATAGTTTGTTCGCAGCGCCACTGATTAATCAGAATCAGAATCTATTTTATATCCTGGAGGAATCCGATGAGCTATGAAGATCTTTTTCACATATGTCCAGTAGGGGAGGGTCAGCGAGCTATTTCCAAAACCGATGAGAGGCAAGATGGAGAAAATGTAAGCAAATTGCTAAAAATACAAAGTACATACATTCCTGCCAATTTGTCAATAAATGCAAGCTTGGGCAAGGTAGCAACACAACAACCACAGCTCCAGACCACGACAAGACTCCACAAAGTCCCTCAATTGCATTGCATTAAAATTGAACGTTAAATGAGCGATATTTGAAATAGCGTTACCTAATGACAATATTCCCTTCCAATACCTGACTAATGAATGAGGCTAAGACGCTTGCAGTAATGTTCAAATATGCATCACAAGCCATTCAGAAGTGGTAGGCCTCACGTGACCACAGGGCACCACAGTGGCAATATGTTAACTACCTTGCCTGGAACGCAGGAGGCCGTGGATTCAATCCCGACCCTGTCGCCTGCTGTATATTTTGAGGTTGCATGTCTCTCTCACTACATTTAGAATAAACATCACGCGTTTAGAGCATTTGGCCTCTATACATTTCCACGGGATAAGCCACTTCGTTGAAGATAACATTTGTGATAGCCAGGTTGCTTCTGAAAAATAGCTCCATAGCTCAGTGGGGCCTCAAACTGGTAAAATAAAAAAAATATAGTTTGTATTCTTGGTTCTTTCGGTAAAGTCGCATAGAAAGGAAACAATAAAATAATAAAAATATAAAACAATAAAATTCTCACGACGTTTCGACTGCAACACAAGCAATCATCAGGTGATGATGATCATCATCAGGTGATGATGATTGCTTGTGTTGCAGTCGAAACGTCGTGAGAATTTTATTGTTTTATATTTTTATTATTTTATTGTTTCCCTTCTACGTGACTTTACGGAAAGAACCAAGAATATGAATCCCTGCATTCACGAAAGCTTTAAATCAAAATATAGTTTAGTTTAAAAGTTATAGTTTGAGAATGGCGGTCCGATGGGAGGGAGTGAAGGGGTATTGTGAGGAGGCGTCATCGGGAGTGGAAGCTGCTGGTGGGAGCATGGGAGGTGTGGGGAGTGTGAGTTGCATCGGCATTGTGGAGAGGGAAGGGGTGAGAGTGTTGTAAGCGATGGGGCTGGGGGAGGAGTGTTGGATATGACGATGTGGAAGCTGTGTCGGTGATGAGGTGTGTGCTTGAAGTGAGGATTACATGGGGAGCGGTGCCGAAGTGGTTAGCGCACCGTGCGACGGGATCCGGCGACCCGAGTTCTATTCCCACTCACGGCCAACATCGGTGACGAGTATCTGAACCAATCTCGGTCCCATCCCAGGTCTATTCTGCCTTAAAATTAGTATCCAGGTTCAGTGAATGGGAGGAGACAAAGGCGGCCAGGCGTGGTGCTGGCCACCCATCCCATCTCAGCGAGTCGACCCCATGGCACCTGGGTAATGGAGGTGGTGATGAAGATGATGACGACGGTGATGATGATGTTGATGACGATGGTGATGACGAGTCACTCACTCAGACTCACAGAGCCACACTCAAGAGACTCACAGCCACACTCAAGAGACTCACAGTCACTCACTCAGACTCACAGAGCCACACTCAAGAGACTCACTGAGTCACTCAGAGAATCACAGTCACTCACACAGACTTACACTGACTCAAGGAGACCCACAGACTCACTCACAGACTTACTCACACAGACTCACAGAGTAACTCATACACAGACTCACACTCACAGACTAATTCTGACACACACAGACTCGCAGAGTAACACGCACTCAGAGACTCACAGAGTCACACTCAGTCACTCACTCAGGGACTCACAGCCACTCCCTCAGAGACTCGCACGCACTCACAGAGCCACACTCAGAGATCCAGTCACTCACTCAGAGACTCATAAAGTCACTCACTCAGAGAATCAGAGCCACACTCAGAGACTCGCAAAGTCACTCACTCAGAGACTCAGGGTCACTCACTCAGAGACTCAGAGCCACAGCCTCACAGAGCCACACTCACAGACTCAGAGCCACACTCAGGGACTCACAGTCACTCACTCAGAGACGCACACTCAGACTCAGAGCCACAGACTCACAGAGCCACACTCAGAGACGCACACTCACACTCAGAGACTCACAAAGTCACTCACTCACACACTCACAGACTTACACAGTAACTCGCAGTCACTGCCACTGAACTCAGTCTCACCGGGTAACACACTCACAGACTCGGAGTAACTCACATGAACTCACAAAGTAACTCACTCACACAGACTCGGAGTAACTCACATGAACTCACAAAGTAACTCACTCACACAGACTCACAGAGCCACAGAGACACACGGAGTCACTCACTCAGAGACTCACATAGTCACTCACTCTGACACTCGGAGACTCACTCAGACTCACACAGACTCAGAGTAACTCACACACTCACAGACTTACACAGTAACTCACAGTCACTCCCACTCAACTCAGTCTCACCGGGTAACACACTCACAGACTCGGAGTAACTCACATGAACTCACAAAGTAACTCACTCACACAGACTCACAGACTAACAAAAAACAACAAAGATCCCCAGTGAACCCTTAACAGACTGTAGGGGCAAGTGCTGTTAGCGAGCACCTACGAAGGCCGGCACGGCACACGAGGGGGTGGGTGGCCAGCACCACGCCCGGCCGCCTTTGTCTCCCCCATTGGCGATGTTTACACACCGCAACTAGGTACTCATTTGAGGCCGAGTCGACCTAGGGGAGGCCCAAGACCTGTTCAGATAATCGTCACCGGTGTTGGTGGCCGTGAGCGGGAATCGAACTCGGGTCGCCGGGTTCGTAGCGCAGCGTAGCGCTAACCGCTGCGCCACCGCTCCCCACACCCTCGCTCACAAACACAACGCAGGCAGCGTGGGCAGCCCTGGTCCATCCACTGCTGGATGAGGGCCTTGCCATGCCGTGCGAGTTATTTGACCAGAAGCGCAGTGCGTGTTGTTAACATTCCCCGTGTGGTGGATAGAATCGGAGGGCTTTCCCCAGCCCTCACCCACCAGGAATGGTGAAGTATAGTCAAATACTTCCTGTGACCAACACGGCGTTAGGAGACATTCATACAACCCACAGATGGACTAATAATTATTGTAAGTACTGTGGTGTACTTAAAATAATGTGTGGAGGAGGAGGAAGAAGCTCCAGAAGTCGCACTTCAGCAGCCACCACTGCCCCTTCGCAGTATCAACAACCACGCGGACAAATGCACTGCCACATCCTACAACACGCGTTTGTTCCTTCAAAGTAGTGAATTAGCGTCCCAACACGCTGGTTCACGAAGATGGAGCGGTCATATAATGAGCTGGACAGCGACAACAACTTAAATCAGCGGTAATAATGCGGCAGACACGCAGGAAGCAATACTTAGGTAGGTCGCGATGAGACCACGGGGCTCGGATGGCGACCCTGCCTGGGAAGGTGCACACAAACTCCTCACAGAGTGAGCACCACAATGTTGTCCTTACAACACACAGTGGTCTCGCTTTTATTTCATATCCACGAGCACAGCAACATCCAGCAACACATATCTCCTCACATTGTGCCCAGGACTGCTTTAAATAAAGATTTTAAATAAACTTTCCCGCCAAAAAATGTAATTGAGGCGTGTGTGGGTATCGATGTGGAACTTGTGATCACATTGCTAAGAGCCGAAACACAAGGCACCCACCACCCCACACATCCTACTACTACTACTGCTGCTGTTGCTGCCTTGTGAAGTCTATGATGATGAGCAGCAGCAGCAGCGAGATAATGAGGAGGTTGAATGTGATGATGATAATGTGGAGTAGAGTCAGGGGGGTTATGCCCAAAGTTCTCTGTCCTCACCTCCCCACCACCGCCACGTCCCAACTCTGAACATCCACACATCATCATCATCGACCAGCAATGACCAACAGCAGCTCACAGCCCATTAAATACACCACCAGTAGGACAATTGTATGGAGGAGGCCAAACAAACATCTAAAACTAACAAAATAACAATTGCCACCGAGAACTGTTTCACATAACTCGTGCACTCAAAGTCCTCAGACAATTGCAGTTATATTTCGATTTAAAGCTTTCGTGACTGCAAGGATTCATCTTCTTTGGTTCTTTCGGTAAAGTCACGTAGAATGAGAATAAAATAATAAATTGATAAAATAAAATAACACAATAATATTCTCACGACGTTTCGGCCACAACACAAGCGGCCTTCATCAGGTGAAAGGACGAGACTGTCTGGTAGGACAGCGCTGGAGTGAAAAAAGCCACGTTCAGATCACGACCTTTAAGCTGTGTCAGAAGAAACAAAGTGCCTTGACAAAGGAATTAGCATATAATTTAGCATTGAAATGGCCGAGTGATTAGCTTGTGACTGGTCACAGAAATGGCTATGTTAAAGTTAAAGCATACACATCCGCAGAGGCACCCCTTGACAAAGGAATTAGCATAGAATTTAGCATTGAAATAGCTAAGTTAAAGCATACACATCCGCAGAGGCACCCCTTGACAAAGGAATTAGCATAGAATTTAGTGAGAGAGATTAAACACGTTAAAGACGCACTACGACAGAATGGCTACAATAATGCTCAAATTAACAGAGCACTGAATGCCAAATCACGATCGCAAAGCAATACTGCTGAAAGCGACCAGATTGTTAAAACAATAAAAATTCCATATATCTCAGGAGTAACTGACAAATTAGCCCGCGTTTTGCAAAAGCAAAACGTTACAGTAAGATTTGGTACAGTACACAAAATTCAAAAACTAGTATCTTGCACTAAAGACGCATTACCTAAACTATCAACAGAAGGTGTATATCTGATTAATTGTTCATGTGGCAGCTGCTACATTGGGCAGACGGGACGTAACATCAGTGTAAGACTAAAAGAACATCAGAGAAATATTAAATTATCTCAAACACAACTGTCGGCAGTGGCAGAACATGCTTGTCAACAAGGACACTCAATTGATTTTGACAATGTTGCAGTGGTGTGTAAAACTAATTATTACTGGCAAAGACTAATTAGAGAATCCATTGAAATTGAGAGGAACAAGAATAACTTTAATCGCTCTGACAGCTACCGGCTTAGTGCGGCCTGGAAGCGTATTATTAAATAATACACATTACATTTTGATTTTAAGAATTACTAATCTACAACTCATTACTAATCATAACCAATGACTGATTACTAATCGATTATATAATTACATTACCCCCCCCCTCCGCCTCTAATCACTGCACCTGATATGAGTTAAGTGATGACGTCACCCTGCTGCTCTATATAAAACCGGGAGCAAGCGAGGGCTTTACCATTCTGGCGAATTGCCCGATGATGCTGGAAGTATTTACCAGCGAAACGTCGTACTCAAACTGTAAATGTGGATTCACTCTTCAACACACCGGTGGGCTAAAGTAGTGAATTATTTGTCTTTTGTCAACGTGACACTTTTTTTTGCTGATTGGCCGTGTCGGGTGGTGGAGGGTTACGACACATTTATAAATAAACGCGATCTACCCCAAAAACCGTTATTATGAATAGAATTTAGCATTGAAATAGCTGAGTCATTAGCTTGTAACTGGTCACAGAAATAGCTATGTTTAAAGTCAGAGCATACACATTCACCGAGGCACCTAGTACAAATCAAACAGGAGAATTTAGCATTGAAATACCTAGGCGAATTTAGCATTGAAATAACTGAGTGACTAGCTAGTGACTGGTCACAGAAATGGCTATGTTGAAGTCAAGGTCTACACATCTGAGCTATTCACAGTAACTGGGTATACAATACAATGTATAATGAATACTACATAGTGAACCAATAAAACAACTAAATTACCTTAATGTTATCAATAAACTCTATATTCTCCAATCAGCTAAGCTACCAACAATAAGTCGTTATATATCACAATGCTATATGGCGAAAAAAATGGGTGGATTCTTACCCTCAACTTTAGCAACACAGATAGCTACGGGCCCCATTCAGACGGACGAGTTCATCCAAGGTCGGAACAGAGGAGGGGGAGAGAGACAGCTGCGAGGCGCTATTATACTCCATGTTGTAAACCATACCATTAACCGTGGTGTGAGAGGTATTAAGAGTCAATGCTGGTGAAAGAGCTGCGGTCTGAAGGTCATCGTAAAATACAATTAATTAAGAACGGAAATGGTTTAAAACATCTTTCCAATGGTTACTAAGCCAGAATCCATCTTCTCGGTTGAAATTGTCTCTGTGCTTGTATATGTGAATGGCCTCATGAACGAATCTCTCATGGTAGCCGGTTGGTTTGCAAAGAACCTCCGTCTTGGAGAAGTCAATGTCATGTGAGCCCACTGAATTATAACAGTGATCTGCCACGGCAGAGGAGTTCGTCCTACCGTGTTTCAAGTCTGCTTTATGTTCACGGATGCGGTCCGAGATACGTCGTTTGGTTTCTACCACAGAGGCACTTTAGTTTATAAACGCCCGGGTACTGTATGTCTGGAACAGCATATTTTACAGATGGAACTAGATCACGGATTTTATGTATTGTGTTGAATCGACCTGGATCTTGTGTTTATTCAGGATTTTGGAGATATTTTTAGTGACCCCTGCAATGTAGGGTAAGGTGATGGTTTTGAGTGGCTCCACAAGAGAATCCTTCTTCATGACTGGAGTGATGGCTTTGCAGATTGTGTAGTCGGAGTAACCATTAGCCCTGAGAGCCTGGTGTACGTGCTTGAGTTCACTGGTAATGTGTTCCTGGTCGGAAATGCATTGGGCTCTATGGTATAGAGTCTTGATGAGGGAGTTCTTTTGGGATGGATGGTGGTGGGAATCCGGTTTCAAGTAAGCATCTGTATGGGTGGCTTTCCTGTAGACAGAGTGGCTCATTGAACCATCATGTCTCCTTTTAATTAAGACATCCAAAAATGGTAGTTTGCCATCTTTTTCGGCCTCCATGGTAAATCTGATGGCTGGGTGTATGGAATTGATGTGGTCGCGGAATTGGTCTAGAGCAGGCTGGCCATGTGGCCAGATGACAAAGGTGTCATCCACGTACCTCTTCCATAAGGTCGGGCGTAGAGTGGCAGTCTGTATGGCGTCAGTTTCAAATTTGATGTACCCCCCCTGGTGAGACATTGCTTAACCAACACATACTTCACCTGGAATGGAACTTTCTACAAACCAACTGAGGGCACCCCAATGGGCTCCCCCCTATCTCCGGTTGTAGCCAACGTATTCATGGAAAAATTTGACGCCATCCCGACTGCCACTCTACATTAAGCAATGTTTTGTTTGTTAGTCTGTGAGTCTGTGTGAGTGAGTTACTTTGTGAGTTCATGTGAGTTACTCCGAGTCTGTGAGTGTGTTACCCGGTGAGACTGAGTTGAGAGGGAGTGACTGTGAGTTACTGTGTAAGTCTGTGAGTGTGTGAGTTACTCTGAGTCTGTGTGAGTCTCCGAGTGTCTGAGTGAGTGAGTGACTTTGTGAGTCTCTGAGTGAGTGACTCCGTGCGTCTCTGAATGTGGCTCTGTGAGTCTGTGGCTCTGAGTCTCTGAGTGAGTGACTTTGTGAGTCTCTAAGTGAGTGACTGACCGTGAGTCTCTGAGTGTGGCTCTGAGTCTCTGAGTGAGTGTCTGAATCTCTGAGTGTGGCTTTGTGAGTGCGTGCGAGTTTCTGAGTGAGTGCCTGTGAGTCCCTGAGTGAGTGACTGAGCGTGACTCTGTGAGTCTCTGAGTGCGTGTTACTCTGCGAGTCTGTGTGTGTGTCAGAACTAGTATGTGAGTGTGAGTCTGTGTGTGAGTTACTCTGTGAGTCTGTGAGTGAGTCTGTGGGTCTCCTTGAGTGAGTGTGAGTCTGTGTGAGTGACTGTGATTCTCGGAGTGACTGTCAGTCTCTTGAGTGTGGCTCTGTGAGTCTGAGTGAGTGACTCTGTGAGTCTCTGAGTGTGGCTCTGTGAGTCTGAGTGAGTGACTCTGTGAGTCTCTGAGTGTGGCTCTGTGAGTCTGAGTGAGTGACTGTGAGTCTCTGAGTGTGGCTGTGAGTCTGTGGCTCTGTGAGTCTGAGTGAGTGACTGTGAGTCTCTTGAGTGTGGCTGTGAGTCTCTTGAGTGTGGCTCTGTGATTCTATGTGAGTGACTGTGAGTCTCTGAGTGTGGCTCTGTGAGTCTAAGTGAGTGACTGTGAGTCTCTGAGTGTGGCTCTGTGAATCTGAGTGAGTGACTCGTCATCACCATCGTCATCAACATCATCATCACTGTCGTCACCATCTTCATCACCACCTCCATTACCCAGGTGCCATGGGGTGACACGCTGAGATGGGATGGGTAGCCAGCACCACGCCTGGCCGCCTTTGTCTCCTCCCATTCACCGAACCTGGATACTCATTTTAAGGCAGAATAGACCTGGGATGGGACCGAGATTGGTTCAGATACTCGTCACCGATGTTGGCCGTGAGTGGGAATAGAACTCGGGTCGCCGGGTCCCGTCGCACGGTGCGCTAACCACTTCGGCACCGCTCCCCATGTAATCCTCACTTCAAGCACACACCTCATCACCGACACAGCTTCCACATCGTCATATCCACCACTCCTCCCCCAGGCCCATCGCTTACAACACTCTCACCCCTTCCCTCTCCACAATGCCGATGCACCTCACACTCCCCACACCTCCCATGCTCCCACCAGCAGCTTCCACTCACGATGACGCCTCCTCACAATACCCCTTCACTCCCTCCCATCGGACCGCCGTTCTCAAACTATAACTTTTAAACTAAACTATATTTTGATTTAAAGCTTTCGTGAATGCAGGGATTCATATTCTTGGTTCTTTCGGTAAAGTCACGTAGAAGGGAAACAATAAAATAATAAAAATATTAAACAATAAAATTCTCACGACGTTTCGACTGCAACACAAGCAATCATCATCACCTGATGATGATCATCATCACCTGATGATTGCTTGTGTTGCAGTCGAAACGTCATGAGAATTTTATTGTTATATATTTTTATTATTTTATTGTTTCCCGTCTATGCGACTTTACCGAAAGAACCAAGAATATAAACTATATTTTTTATTTTACCAGTTTGAGGCCACACTGAGCTATGGAGCTATTTTTCAGAAGCAACCTGGCTATCACAAATGTTATCTTCAACGAAGTGGCTTATCCCGTGGAAATTTATAGAGGCCAAATACTCTAAACGCGTGATGTTTATTCTAAATGTAGTGAGAGAGACATGCAACCTCAAAATATACAGCAGGCGACAGGGTCGGGATTGCATCCACGGCCTCCTGCGTACCAAGCGAGGTAGTTAACATATTGCCACTGTGGTGCCCTGTGGTCACGTGAGGCCTACCACTTCTGAATGGCTTGTGATGCATATTTGAACATTACTGCAAGCGTCTTAGCCTCATTCATTAGTCAGGTATTCGAAGGGAATATTGTCATTTGGTAACGCTATTTCAAATATCGCTCATTAAACGTTCAATTTTAATGCAATGCAATTGAGGGACTTTGTGGAGTCTTGTCGTGGTCTGGAGCTGTGGTTGTTGTGTTGCTACCTTGCCCAAGCTTGCATTTGTTGACAAATTGGCAGGAATGTATGTACTTTGTATTTTTAGAAATTTGCTTACATTTTCTCCATCTTGCCTCTCATCGGTTTTGGAAATAGCTCGCTGACCCTCCCCTACTGGACATATGTGAAAAAGATCTTCATAGCTCATCGGATTCCTCCAGGATATAAAAAAGATTCTGATTCTGATTAATCAGTGGCGCTGCGAACAACCTATTCCCTCTATTGCAGCGGGAATCTGCATCCACACATGATCAAGCACCCCTGTCTAATGCAATACACATGGTTCCTTTGTCATAGGCATGTAATTCTGGAAATGTGCAGAAATGTCTACCGTATGCGACTTACTCCAGACAAGGTTAGACTATTAAACGTGACCTGTTGTGACACGTCTAATGTGTATTGTGTGGTCGTTAGCACAGAAAGATGCATCTGGTAATGTCCTAATGGACCAAAAATAGTAAAAAGGAGGCTGGGTCTGTGTTGTTCAGAGTGACCACCATATACAGACTCCTGTACGTACAAACGAGTTCGGTTCTAGAGGTCTGTTCGTAAGTCGATTTGTTCGTGAGTCCAACTTTACTCCCGTCGATTTCAAACACGTTTTACGACTTGTACACTAAACACGGGGAATGGCTTTAACAGTTGCCTCTGGTTCTTCACGTTCTGCAGATGTAGATGCCACCATCACCACCTATTGTGCGGTGGTTGAACTTGCGACTCTCGGTCCGAACAGGAAACTGGACATACGGACAGGTTTGATCATATCTCTGAAAGTTTGTAAGTCGAATGTTCGTAAGTAGAGGAGTCCCTGTGTAGTGGCATAGAATCGTAATGTAACAGCATAGCGCCTGCTGCTGGCAGGGAAAGGGATCTGAGGCTTACGGCCCTGACGTCAGCAGGCCAGGTTATACACCAGAGTGGTATCTAGGGAAAGGTCGCAGAAGGGGCACTGAATTCATAATGATACAATAATTCAGTAACACTGTACAAGTGTACAGCACGTCAGATCATTACATGGCCTAACCCTGGTTGGAAACACCGTGGGAGTGAAGAAGAAGATGGATTAATAATCATTATTATTTACATTTGTAAGGTGCATTTTATCCGTATGCCACCAGACTTAACTTGGAGTGTCTAAATTCCCTTTGCCCACCAGAATCAATAGACCTCATCTTTCCCACCCCTGCAGACTTGGTATTAAAGTAGATACATGCTAATGTTTACAAAGTAACGGGCTCTTGACCAATTTGATTTCCAGATAAATCACTCATTCGGAAATAGGCCCCACTATACCCCACCGACTACAGCACTCCAATCTTGCCTCCTCGTTTTGCCTCTTCCACCTGCCTCATGCTCGTCAGCACCGCCTTTCGTGCAGCCATGCGGGTGTGAGGTCATCATCACGAGAGGCCGTGCACTTCATCGTTCGCACACGGCGGAGGAACCACTGAAGTCAAACGTTTACATATGTGCGGTTTAGTGGGGTCATTTTCGAGCGAACTCGGTTTTAGAAGTGTTTATCGTTGAATGTGGAAGGGTTTGGGTTAGTTTTCGGGTTACCACCTTTTCCACTATGGAGATCAAACCCAGACCTATGTTTCAGTCTGTCTAGGTCTCTCAACAACCATGCAGTAGTAAAGTTCAGCACAGTACCGGTACCAGATCTCGGTACAAATTAATTCATGCCACCCAAACACAGATGCCAATTCACAGACTGCCTCGGCTGGACCGGGACAGGAGGTAACCCAAGGGTAGTGGGAGGATAACCGCTTTGTGAGCTATTTGTAAGTAATGCGTTTAGAGTATTTGGCTACTATAAATTTCCACGTGATAAGCCACTTCGTTAAGCTATAATTTGTGGCCAGGTCGCTTCTGAAAAAGAGCTATATAGCTCTCAATGGGCCTTACCTGGTAAATAAAAAATAGTTTACTTTAATGGTATACATACTTGAATTTACTGCGGATGTTTTAAAACATGTCCTGTCTAACTGTCAACTTTGTTTGAATTTCAGTGGGAGAAGATGCTTCTCACACAGACGTTAAAGCAGGTACCAGAGTCCACCTGAAGCTACTGCAGTGTGCGCCTCATATAGGATTCCATCCATTACTGTTGGTGCGATGGTTTGGATTTTCAAGTTGAAATCTCCTAGTTCATTTTATTTTTACCCAGGTGACAACTCAATTGTCAAGGGTAGTCCTGTTTGGAAGAGGCATCCTTGTATCTTGAGTTCCACATCTTGGAGAGGATGTGATTAGTCAGCATCGATGCCATTTTAGTTGGTGTCACGCATCATGCGTGCATTCTTAAATTACTGACGCTGACTGAAGACTGAAGATGCAAGTGTGCCATCTGACAATGATAGTTATGAAGCCATTTTTTGCCATTACCAATCTTCCTTTGTGCTCTGTCAGATTCTGGGATAACACGGCCTTGGTGAAGTCCCCTGGACTTGTGTAATTTCTGTATCAATTTTTTTTGTTTCATTTTGAAATCTCTGCTCCACTTCCTTCAATTGCATCCATCTGCACCTCCGATTAGCACGGCTGGCTGACGTACGGCGCGAAAGAGGTTCAACGCACATACCTACAAGGAGTGTAAATTCATACGATGCCAGAAACTCTGCACGAGTTCGTGCCGCGTTCTCCCGATGTTGCCGTCGATGTTTGTCCTGCGACAAGCCATTCGTTGCCACGGGCGAACCTGTCTCACCTCCACAATCACAGGGCCGAGTGCGTGACGTGTCCGGCAAGCTGTGTGATGTGTCTGCGGATGATAATCTTCAGCAGAGGCCTGTGCCTTCTCCCACAGACGTCGCGCAACTGACGCCGCTCCCAGCGCCGCCGACCTCTGCTTCCCCGGCCACGGCCACGGGGAGTTCATCTCCTCTCCTGGACACCCCGTGTGCTGGACCTGCTGCTCCACCACACTTGCCTGCCCACTATACAGGCATAAAGAGGTACGGGCAGAACTAATGCATAAACGCTTTCAACATAAGTTGGAGAGAGCTGAGCCTTTCTAGGAATTCGGCAATGCTTTCCCACCTGTGACTGCTCCCGATATATGACTCGAGAGCATGTAGGTTTTGCTTGCAGGCCACACACACACACATGAATGATGTGTTTGGTATTATCTCATGGAAAATAATAAATTGCACAAGGGCCAGGGTCATGCCCCATTCATTCTGAACGATTAAACCAAACTGACCCACGTTCACACACGAGAGCAGAGAGGTTGGCTGCAGGGTGACGCATGAGAAGAACACGTCCCTGTGAAAGAGTTAGAAGGTTCCCCTTCGTACCTTCTTACTCTCCCTCCCACCCCCCTCCTTCCGGTCAGGTGATTTTGAAGTGTCGTCGTCGTCACGCGAGGACGTGGACCGAGACAGCGTGTGGAACCAGTGGCTGCGCTCCGAGATCCCGGGGATCTTCCTGCTGGCCCTGCACACGTTTACCGTGAGTCGGCGCAGATGTGGCCTCGCGACTGGGGCTGCCACCTGTCCGCGTTTGACCCCCGGACAGGGTTCGGGTGGCAGCAGGAATTGATTTGTGTCGAGATCTGGTACCCCGGGTATGGCTATGGTTTAATTTTATCACTGTGAACTGCACAGTTTTAACAATAGACCTGGGCTCGCTGAGAAATGTGCCTGGGTTTGCTCTGTCGTGGAAATGGTGGCAACTGTACTTGGGGCATCGGCACGTTTATTCGCGCTCCGGCTCCATTTACACCGAAAGTCACGTGCTTGTCTCGTGTGGGGAGTGGTGGTGTAGCTGTTAGGGGGCATCCATTTAGTATGTATGCATGGAGGGGGGAGGAGGGGTTAACCCAAATGCGTACGCTTGCGTATGGGGGGTCTACTGACAATGTGTAAGCCGACTGCAACGGCATGAATCTGCCCATCGCAGTGACATGGGGAAGTAATTGCTTCCGACAAAGGCGTTCTATGACCTTTTAAATCGTACTCAGATTTGAGAACGGGGACAGTTTGCATTCATGATCCTGAATCATAACAATTCCTTGACTCTCCGGCAGTGGTGAATCGTTCCAACCATGTTTTTTTATTTCGTGGAATATCACTTGCTGTACTCCACGCGGTGAGTGCTTTGTGTAGATAGGAATCATGTTATGTAGAGAATATAAATCTAATTCAGTACCTCTATATGTCTCCCACAGACGAGCGGGGAGACAGCAGCCAGGCGGTGAGCCGGCACTCCCAACAATCGCCCAAGATCTGCGGTTCTCTTTACATTCCGATATTTGCAGCCACTTACTGAGTGTTTACATGTGGGGGGAAACCAGTACACTCGCAGAAAACGAACGAATGTGAGCAAGGGGGCAACGTTCTATCCCGTGCAGATGGAAAGGATTCCACAGTTGTGTTCCACTGCCTCCTGGCAAGCCAGGGTATGACTCATCCTCGATGCCCACCGGAAGGGAGATTGCACACTTGCAATTGAATTCCCTGAGATTATTTATATCATGGGGTAGGCAGTGACAAAGCCCCTGACTCACTTAACACGAACATGCGGTCCAGTGCATTGTACGTGCAAGGATACTCGCTTTCCAAAATGTATGAATGTGTGTTGAACTTGAATCTTGACTTAAAGCTTTCGTGACTGCAGGAATTCATATTCTTTGGGTCTTTCGGTAAAGTCACGTAGATAGAACAATAAAATAATAAAAATAAAGTGAATACGAAATAATAATTAAAATATCACGTTTCGATCACAACACAAGCAATCGTCATCATTTTTCTCCTGATGACGATTGCTTGTGTTGCGATCGAAACGTTGTGATATATTTTACTTTTTTATTCACTTTATTTTTATTTATTGTTCTATCTACGTGACTTTACGGAAAGACCCAAAGAATATGTGTTAAACTTCTTTCGCAGTGTACGTAGCCAACCGTGCTAATCTGTGGTACATTAACACCTTGCCACAAATGCCCTGTTGCTCATGAGCACAGCGACTCAAATGAATCAGGCGCAAGGTTTGCGTGATTCATTCTTACAAGTGGGGTCTATAATGAACAATATGGCTGAAGCTCGAGTTCTATTCATTTAAAACCAAACGTGTTTCTTACCAACCATACCTGGTGTTTGCACACAGATACAGATTATGGGCGATGCGTTCTACACCATTCGGAATGCGCTGTTGCAATGTGCAGCCACAGCTGCTGCAAAAAATATTCGTCTCGGTTTGATCCACTGAACAATATCCACTGACCACACCGCACGCGCAACAATTATATGACTATGAACAAAAATATGAATAAATTAAGATGGTTTATTAAATATATTGCACGTAAGAAAATACAGCAATAGACGTAAAAAATACATGGCAGTTTAACACGTAGGCTTTCGGGACAAATATCCATAATACAGGTTTTATGGGTTGGATCAAGTAAATATATAAATGTGTCGTTAAAGCCGCCACGACCCGACAGCCAACTAGTAAGGGTTGTCACGTAAACAGAACATGCCAATTCATCACTAGTACAGCACACCGGTGTGTGGTGTGTTGGAGAGCCAAGCTACAACATTAACCATCGGAGTATGACGTTTCAGTAATTACAACTAGCTTCATCAGGCAACACAAGGTTTGGGAGAAGTCCACCTGTTTAATTCCTTATATAGAGGCGTAGATGTGGTGACAACACTTGTGCGCTCTTTGACCGCAAAGTTGGGGGGGGGGATTAATGAATCAACGTACATTATACATGCACATTATGCTAGCCCATTGATCTTGTACTTAGTGTCCATTGTGTGTACTAAAACAGCCGTACAAACGGTAATTTGATGATTCTCTTCCAAGCAGCACTAAGTCGGTAGCTATCCAAACGATTACAATTATTTTTATTTCTTTAAATTTCGATAGATTCTGTAATTAGTCTTGGCCCGTAGTAACTAGTTTTGCACAGAACTTCAACATTATCAAAATCAATTGAGTGTCCTTGTGGGCACGCGTGTTCTGCTGCTGCTGACAGTTGTATTTGTGAGCATTTCATATTTCTGTGGTGTTCTTTTAGTCTCGTGCTGATCATTCGTCCTGTTTGCCATACATAGCATTTGCCACAAGTGCAATTAATCCGGTACACACCTTCTGTTGATCGCTTCAGTAATAGAACAGCAAAGAAATATCCAATAGGCCTTTTCGTAGGTTTCCATATGCCTTCTGAATTTGCCTGGCTGATCAAAGTTTCGACCGCATATGCCATTGGTCAGGGGTCTCTTTGTCCGTTCTCATGTGGGACTCTAGGCATGATGGCAGTTGGAATGCTTTCCCACAGACTTGGCAAGACATTTGTTTTCTCACTCTAGTGACTATGGGAGTGAGGTGGAGTCGAGACGGGCGCTGGTCAGGCGTGGCGTTTCCCAGCAGGCGCCTTCGTTCCATGCACGGTTGCTGTGATAGCAATAACTTCGTTGCACGCAGGTGCGCCCTTTGCAGTAGGTGGCATTGTCTGCAACTCTGCCTCCTCACCACCAGGACTCGACAAGCTGCTGCTGCTGGAGCTGCTGGTGCCATCCATGGCAAAGGCAATTCTTCCAGCACCATGACTCGCAGCCGAGTAGCTCTGACACACCTTCAACACCGCATTGGCAAAATTGCCGTCATTCACCATGCCACGTGCGCCCCTTGAGTTCTTTCCATGGGTCTCCATATGCCTTCTGAGTTTGTAGGGCTGATCAAAGCTTTGATCGCAGATGTTGCAGCTTTGACCACCGGTCTTGTGCATTCTCATGTGGGACTCTAGGCACCATGCCAGTTGGAATGTTTTCCTGCAGACGTCGCAAGAGATTCGTTTTCTCACTCTAGTGATACTATCAGATTCTAGTGACTCTATCGGATTCAACACCGCATTGGCAAAACTGCCGTTATTCACCAAGCCTGGTGCACCCTTTATCATGTAATCCTTTTCGTGGGTCTTCATATGCCTTTTGAATTTTCCTTGCTGATCAAAGCTTCGTCCGCATATGCCGCAACATTGATCACGGGTCTCCTTGTGCGTTCTTACGTGGGATTCTAGGCACCATGCCAGTTGGAATTTTTTTCCCACAGACGTCACAAGAGATGAGTTTTTTCGCTCTTGTAACTCTACCGGATTGAGACGGGTGCTGGTGAAGTGCCATCGATGGTAAAGGCAATTCTCTCAGCACCACCATGACTCGCAGCGGAGTTGCTCTCGCACATCTGAAACAAAAGACAAAGGTCAAGCGCATTACACCTGTGTCATATGTGGACTCACAAAGGCATACTTAAGGTGACGTAAGATTCATTATAACAGATTCATTATAACAGAAGTCCTCAATAGTGCAGATCCTATCATCTACTATTTTACTCCTTATCCACCCAAATAAGTACTCTTTGGTTCTTTCAGTAACGTCACGTACGTAGAAAAATAAAATAAAAAACAACATTACGACATTTCGATCGCAACACAAGTGTTCGTCGTCAGGCGGAAAAAATAATCCAGCGGTAGAACTGCTGAACCAGCGAGAGAGCTGTTACAACAAGAGGTTATATACGTGGTGAAGGGCAAGCAGGTGGGGTCTGAGCTGGAAAGGAATTCCATCCCCGGATGCAAGCACGTCAGTTGTGTTAATGGGGGAGATTAGGGAGAAGATTAGCATGAAATGAGCTTCCGTCGCCGCATAAGAGTATCGTCCTCGCATATGGGCACAAGAGCAGTGTTAATGGGAGATCAGCACTGTGTTGATGGGAGAGATTAGGCAGAGAGATTAGGGAGATTAGCAAGTTAATGTCATGTCTATGTGTAACACAAGCTGCGGCGCTGCCAACTGCGCTGTGAGAGGCAAGCACGTCCACGCAAGAGAACCACCGCAGTGAGACACACAGCCCATCACACAGCCAGAACCATCGATACATCGAGGCTAAGGGAGCAGAGGTGGCCATGTTAGTGAGACCCCAGCCCATTAATGCAGAGGCACCTAACAGGGCAATGCAACTCAGAGAGTCGGAGATAACAGCTAAACGGCAGGGAAGAATGGGAGCGCCACAGCAAGTTACGACTTTGCTTGGTTAATAACGTCCTTCCAATGATTGCTCAGCTTATACCCATCTTCTCGGTTGAAATTGTCTCCGTGTTTATTTTTCTGGATGGCTTCATGGACAAATCTTTGATGGTAGCCCGAAGGTTTGCAGAGTACCTTGGTCTCGGAAAAAATAATATCGTGCGAGCCCACTGCGTTATAACAATGATCATCCACGGCAGAGGTATTGGTTCTGCCGTGTTTCAAATCTGCCTTGTGTTCGCGAACACAGTCCGAGACATGTCGTTTCGTTTCCCCAATGTAACTGCTGCCGCAGACACAACTTAGTTTGTAGACACCAGGGTATTGCATGTCAGGAATGACATCCTTCACAGGTGGGATCAAATCACGGATTTTGTGTACTGTATTGAATCGGACCTGGATCTTGTGTTTATTTAAGATTTTGGAAATCTTTTTGGTGACACGTGCTATGTACGGTAAGGTGATTGTTTTTATTGGATCCTCAGAAGGTTGTCTCCCCATGGTTGGAGATACAGCTTTGCGGATTGTGCGGTCTGAGTATCCATTCATCTTGAGGGCTTGGTGTATGTGTAGAGGCATTAATCGGCACTCCCCATCCTGTTAGCGGGTAGCTTCCCCTTTCTCGTCAACAGGGGGCGGAAGCGCTATCACGCCACTGTTAATGACTATGGCCCAAGGGGCCAACGACAATCCCTGGGAAGCGGATCCTGAGACACATTCCCCAGACCCCGGGAGGGGGGACTGGGGGATGATGTCACCTTCCAGAAAGTTCTGTAAGGGAGGCGTGGCTAGGGCGGAGCAAGCCACGAACCAGTATATAAGCCGGACCTCTCAAGGGTCCGGCTCAGGCATCTCCAAGCCGAAGACTGTAGACCTGGGCTGAAGTTAGGACCCTGGACCCCAAGCTCCGTCGTCCTTCCAAGGGTCGGAGCTCAGTGAGGCCAGTGGTCAGGACCCGAAGACCCTGGCACGGTCGGGTCAGCATAGCCTCCCCTAGGGCCCCCAGCCGGAGGACAGGGAATTAACGGGTTCCCAGTGTTAGGGCCCGTGTAGTCCGGAGGCCATACCTCCCCAGGTATCGGGTGAAGGGGCCGCTACCCCTTTGTGTTAGGGACCCTGTAAAATAGTGTTAATAAATATCGTGTTGCCTTGCAAGAAGTTCTCCGCCGATTATTTACCCACTTCATATGTGCTCCAGTTCACTGGCTAGGTGGCGCTGGTCGGAGATGCAGCGGATTATTTTTTCCACCTGAGGACGACCGCTTGTGTTGCGATAGAAACATCGTTATATGTTATTTTTTATTTTATTTTTCTACCTACGTGACTTTACCGAAAGAACCAAAGAGTATGGATTTCTGCAGTCACAAAAGCTTAAAATCATCACCCAAATAAGATTTTGTATATGAACAACAATGACTATCTCCAATTTCCAAATGTTACCCACCAGAGATCCTTTCTGTATATACACAACAGCAAGCTAATTATAGCACCATACGTTCAGTCCCTATTCATGACACACTTGACTCCCAATCCTCATGTAAGATTGCAATATAATTTCTGCATGAGGGCCCGTCAAAAAGTGTTGAGAATGGACACTTTTTCCAAAAAACTACGTAAAATATGCTTAATTAAAAGTCCAGTATAGTACTCTTCGTGGCACTCATAAGTGAACTTCATTATTCCTCATGTTAATTATTACAATATTAACTATTTACCCAGGAAAGCCTCATTGAGTCTAAAGACTGATTTTTTTCAGAAGTTTCTCATTGCAATGAGATATTTGGCAATTATATTAATGAGCGTTTGGCTCTGTGTGAGTTGAACCCAGAGAGACCCCCACCTTGCACATGGGGAAACAGCACAACTCTGCACAGATTCTACCCACACTCGATAAATAATTAAAACCGATCTTGATTTGAAGCTTTTGTGACTGCAGGAATCCATACTCTTTGGTTATTTCGGTAAAGTCACGTAGGTAGAAATAAAACAAAATAAATCACGACGTTTCGATAGCAACACAAGCCATCGTCTTCAGGTGAAAATCGCGACAGCCGCGATGTCTGCTGCGAGCAGCACGATGTCTGCTGCCTTGTGAAGAGAAGCTGTTACCAGCAAGAGTTTATATAAGTTTTTGAGAACAAAGGTAGCCAAAGTAGTGCTAATGGGGTATTATAGTGTAAAGGTAATAAATAGCGTGCCATGTTAAAGGAAATGAACTTAGATGAGCATGTTGGATTATAGTGCAAAGTTAATTTGCTTCCGTAGCGCATAAGAGTTCAGATTAGCATGTAGGATTAGCATATGTATTTTGATAAGAGATGCATGTAAAAGTTAGTGAAAAAAATAGCAAGTTAATGTCAGTCTATGTGTAACCAAGAATAGCATGTTAAAGTTGATGAGAAAAGTATGTCAAAGTCAATGAGCGAAGTTAATGAGAATATCATGTTAAAGTCAATGAGAGATGAGCAAGTCGATGTCAGTCTACGTGTAATAAATAGCGTGGTATGTTAAAGTTAATGAACTTAGCATAAGAACGGCTGGCGGGAGAGAGAGAGAGAGAATGTGTTTTAATGAGAGAAGCATGTAAAAGTTAATGAAAAAATTAGTAAGTTAATGTCAGTCTATGTGTAACCAAGAGTGGCATGTTAAAGTTAAAGAGAAAAGCATGTAAAAGTACATGAACGAAGTCAATGAGAATATCATGTTGAAGGCAATGAGAGATGAGCAAGTCGATGCAGTCATGCCGGTGGTAGCATGTCCACGTGTGACAAAAGCAGCCGTGTTAGCGATCCAAAAGATGGCCGTGCCAACGCGTTCGGGTGCGGAGCTTGCTCCCGCCACGGAGCTTGCTCCCGCCACGGAGCTCGCTCCCGCCACGGAGCTCGCTCCCGCCACGGAGCTCGCTCCCGCCACGGAGCTCGCTCCCGCCACGGAGCTCGTTCCCGCCACGAAGCTCGCTCCCGTTACGGAGCTCGCTCCCGCCGCGGAGCTCGCTCCCGCCGCGGAGCTCGCTCCCGCCGCAGAGCTCGCTCCCGCCGCGGAGCTCGCTCCCGCCGCGGAGCTCGCTGACGTCACAAAGCTCTGCCCCCCCCCAAAACCATATTTCCATTTTGAAAATAAAACATGCTTCAAATCGCTTTAAACTATTGTCATTGTATTTAATGTGGCGCTGCACTCTGATGTTGTAGGAGAAAACATTTATTAAAAAGTCTATTTAACTAAGTAGAACATGTTGTCTATATTAATTTTAAGTTGCGCATTTTGACGTGACGTCACATTTCTCAACCCCCCCCCTCGTCACAAATGTCTGCCCCCCCCCCTCCCCAGGTGCGTGACGTCATTTATGGACGGCCCCCATTGCCTTAAAACGCGAACTCGCGCTTGCAAACTGAAACCGCGGAACTTTTTTTGTTCAGCAGCGCGATCCTCCGCGAGATGTAATGAGTCGGCCTCGCGCTGTGAGTGAGTGTGAGTGAGACAGCATCGTCCCCCACTCCTCCTGATGTCGAGGGTAAATGGGCGAGGTTTAGGTCTGTGACTCATGCAGCTGCAATGGCTGCTTTGTGTACGTGGTCCAGACCTCCCCAGAGACCTTGGCCGACAGAGGAGGCGTTCAGGATGGTTGAGAAAAAGCAACAGGCCCACTCTAATCGTCTACAGCATCCCACGTCAGAGAATGAGGAGGCTTACCGCAGCCTTCGCTCGGAGGTTCGGAGAGACGTGAGGCGCTGCAAGGATGGGTGGTGGTCGCGGGTTGCTGAGGAGATGGAGTCTGCCTCAATGGCCCGCGATCACAAATCCCTATTTAACTCCATTAAAAAAGTAACCTACAGCGCCACACCTATTACCATTGTAGGGGTAATCGTCACTCACCACTCTGTGGGCTGGTAGCTTCCCCTTATCGTCAATAGGGGGCGGAAGCGCTATCACGCCAGGGCTAATGTCCAGGCCCAAAAAGGGGCCAAGACAATAAATATCGTGTTGCCTCATCAGAAGTTTCTTCGTCAATTTACCCACTACACCATCATTAGGGGAACGAAGGGTGATCCAATCTCCGACCCCCAGCGACAGGTTTGCAGATTTGCTGAGCATTTCTGTGAGGTCCTGGGGGAGGGGGAATCCATCAGCCTGGAAAACATCATGGGACAAAGTGGGGATGACCCTGCTGAGGATGCGGTGCCTCAAATATTGGAGGAGGATGTCACCCTCTGTGAGTGGCTGGCTGAGGTACCATCCGTTGAGGAAGTACTGAGGGCGATCCAGAGTCCGAGAACAGGAAAGGCACCGAGCAGAGATGATCTCCAAAGCGAAATGCTGAGGGAGGGTGGCGTTTGTGCGCAGACTGCCCTACATGACATCATAACAACAGTCTGGGCCACTGGACGGGTTCCGCAGGATTGGAAGGATGCCCTGGCGGTCCCCCTCTCTAAGAAGGGGGACCGCACAGACTGTAACAACTACAGGGGCATCTAACTCCTCAGTGTGCCGGGAAAGGTCCTGGCAAGGATTATTCAACATCGCCTTGCTAGGTACGCTAAGGAGAAGCTTGCGGAGCCCCAATGCGGTTTCAAGAAAGGGCGGTCCTGCAAAAATGTCATATTTTCTGTCCGTCTGCTACAGCAGAGGTGGAGGGAATTCCAACTAGACCTGCATCTCTGCTTTATTGACCTGGTTAAGGCCTATGATACCATCAGTAGGCCTGGGCTCTGGGTTGTTCTTCGTGCTTTCAGAGTCCCTGACCCTCTGCTCACACTCATTAAGGACCTTCATGATGGTGAGCAGACCCGAGTAAAACTACATAGCCGGGAGTCAGAGCCATTCCCTGCGACAGGGATGTCCTCTGGCTCCAACATTATTTAACATCTATTTCGACCACATAGTTCGTGAAGCCTTCAGTAGCTGTACCAGAGGAATTTACGTCTGGTACAGATACAATGGGAGGCTGATCGATGCCCAGGTGCGGTCAAGGGATGTCTCCCTATTGGTCAACCACATTATGTATGCCGACGACCTGGTAATTGCTGCTCATTCAGAGGAGGAGTTGGAGGCGCTGCTGCTGAAACTGGAGTGTGCCACTAAGAGGTGGGGCCTTACCATCAGCCCCACCAAAACGAAGCACCTGCCTGGGTATTTTGTGCCATCGGGCACTCTACCCCCACAACTCCCAATCGGTGATGGGGCAGTTGGGGAGAGAGTGGAGAGTTTTCCATACCTGGGCAGTGTGCTCATGATCGGCTCCGGTTTAACAGCAGAGGTCTCACTCCGAATTAGTCGAGCGGCATTATCTTTTCATCGGTTGTGTAACGTTGTGTAGAAGCTACCTGGTCTGTCGCTCCGCATGAAGCTTCGGTTCTTCTCGGCCACAGTCATTCCGTCCCTTCTCTACGCTTGCAAAACGTGGACCCCCCTAATGCACCATCTTCACCGGTTAGAAACATTTAGGCTGGCCTGCCTACGATCAATCCTGGGTTTAATCAGGCTGGATTGTGTGAGCTCACAAATCCTCGAAAGATCTGGACAAAGTCCCATCGGTGAGCTCCTCCAGCAGGCAAGGCTGCGTTGGTTGGGCCATGTAGCCCGCATGCCCAATCACCGCATGCCCAAACAGCTTTTGTTCGGCCGGATCGAGGGAGCTAAACGGGCGTGGCACGGACTAGAGAAGAGATGGAGTGATGTGGTACAGGAGGATGTGGAGCTGAGTGGACTTGCCAATGACTGGTACCAGCGGTGTCTCTACTGGGCAGTTGGAGGCAGTCGCCCTCCGACAACAACGGAGGGCGGAGGAGCGACGCTCAGAAAAACGAGCGGAGCGTCGGGTGGCTAAAGCTCAGCAAGTTGGCACAGTAGGGGGCACAGGTGGTGCATCAGCCAGTAATCTCAGTCATCTCAGTCAGTCGACCAGTGGCACCTGGGTCTGCCCCGTGACCTCCTGCCAGCCGGCGATCGACACTTCACGTAGCCTCAAGGTGCACATAGCCTGGCATAAGCGTCGTGGTGACGTCACCGCCACTTAGTGGCGCATGGCGGTTGTTGTTTTGAGACAGTAAGAGAGTGTGAGGTCGACTCAGCCTCAGATGAGTACCTGGTGCGGTGTGTCGTATACATCGCTACTGGGGGAGACAAAGGCCGCCGTGGAGGAGAATCCTAAAATAATAAAAGCTTTTATTATAATAAAAGCTTTGATTATAATATTATGATATTATAATAAAAGCTATACTAAAAGCTTTTTGAATTAAAAATACAAGAAAATAGAAATAATGAAAGCTTTTATTATTTAATTTTTATTATTTAATTTTTTTAAATTGGCAGAATCTACACGCCATATTCTTGGTTCTTCAGGTAAAGTCACGTAGATTTGAAAATAAAAATAATTAAATTTAATTTAAAAATATAAATTATAATATTTAAACTAATAAAAGCTTTATTATTTTCAATTTATTATTTGAAATTTTAAAATACAAAAAAATAAAATAAAAATAACAAATTGAAAATAATAAATGCTTTTATTATTTTATAATACATGCAAAATAAAAGCTTTTATTATTTTCAATTTATTATTTTAATTTTATTAACAGGTCCCTGCAGGGTGGGCTGGTAGGGCAAGTCTCTGCGCTGCCTATTGCTGATTTTACACCCAACAGCACGAGATTTCACTTCGTTAAAGTATTGAAAGGGGACGGACGGACACATTAATCTATTGCAGGCTGGTACACTCAGTTTACAACTTCGTTCCTACCAGTATTATGACTTTACCGAAGGAAGCAATAATCTGGCGTGTAGATGCTGCCATCTGCTGGCCACCATTGTTGGGTGTAGATTGTGACTTAAAACTTTCGTGACTTCAGGAATTCATATTCTTGGTTCTTTCGGTAAAGTCACGTCCATAGAAAATAAAAAATTATCAAATCAAATAAAAATGTGAAATTTTAAATAATAAAAGCAAAAAAACCCACATTCATATTCTTGGTTCTTTCGGTAAAGTCACGGAGATAAAAAAAAATACAATTTTAAAATAATCAATTGAATAAAAGCTTTTAATATTATTTAAGCTTTTGTTATATTCAATTTATTATTGTAATTTTTAAATTGGCAGAATCTACACGCCACGTTGGTGGCCGGCAGGTGGCAACATCTACACGCCGAATTCTTGTTTTTTTCGTTAAAGTCACGTAGATTTAAACATAATATAATTTAATTTAAAAATACAAATAATAAATTGAAAATAATAAAAGCTTTAATAATTTTCATTTTTTAATTTTATTATTATTTTCTTTCTACGTGACTTTACCGAAGGAAGCAATAATATGGCGTGTAGATGCTGCCATCTCGTGGCCAACAACGTTGGCAGGTGGCAGCATCTACACGCCAGATTCTTGGTTCTTTGGGTAAAATATAAATAATAAAGAAAAGTAAAAAAATAATAATTCATGATTTAGTATTTTTTCATTTAATTCTATTATTTTCATTTTCAAATCTACGTTACTTTACCGAAAGAACCAAGAATATGGCGTGTAGATTCTGCCAATTTAAAAAAATGACAAATTAAAATAATAAATTTAAAATAATAAAAGCTTTCATTATTTTCCATTTATCTTTTGTTTTTTTAATTTTATTATTTTTATTTTCAACCTACATGGCTTTACCGAAATAACCAAGAATATGAATCTGGATTTTGATTATTTTCAATCTATTTTAATTTTTAAATTGGCAGCATCTACACGCCATATTCTTGGTTCTATCGGTAAAGTCACGTCGATAGAAAATAAAAAAAATAATCAAATCAAATCAAGTAAAAAGTGTGAAATGGAAAATAATAAAAGCAAAAAACCCACATTCATATTCTTGGTTCTTTCGGTAAAGTCACAGAGATAAAAAAAAAATGAAACAAAATTTTGATTTTAAAATAATAAATTGAAAATAATAAAAGCTTTTATTATTTTCCATTTATTTTTTTGTATTTTTTAATTGGCAGAATCTACACGCTATATTTCTAGTTCTTTGGGTAAAGTCACGTAGATAGAAAATATAAATAATAAAAGAAAAGTAAAATTTAAAATACTATTTTAAAAAATATTTATTTTATTTTATTGTTTCCCTTCTACGTGACTTTGCTGAAAGAACCAATAATATGAATCACTGCAGTCACGAAAGCTTTAAATCAAAATATAATAATAACAATTCATGATTTTCATTTAATTATTTTCTTTTTATTTTCAAATCTACGTGACTTTACCGAAAGAACCAAGAATATGAATCTTGGTCGTCAAGGAGGTAGAGAAGGCAGTGTGGAATAATGTGGACTCCGCCTGTTCCATCTGTAGATTTGTGATAGAGCGTTGCCCCCCCCCCCCCCCATTTGCTTGGATTTCTCCAGGTGCTCCGATTTCCTCCCACATGTAAACACTCATTAATCTTGATTTCAAGCTTTCGTGACTGCAGGAATCCTTACTCTTTGGTTCTTTCGGTAAAGTCACGTAGGTAGAAAAAATAATAATGGATCACGACGTTTCGATCGCCACACAAGCAATCTCACTGAGTCTCAAGACTCTTGTTCAGGAGGGGCCTGACAACTTTTCGCAGGAGTAATTTGGATGTTTGGCTAGTACCAGTTACATTGTATGTTGTTGTTTTGCTATGGGAGTAAACCCATACAGAGAAAGGGACCAGAATGAGGAAAGCGAAGCCAGGCAGTCCTTCAGAAGATGTCATGCACGGGCATGACCACTGCACCACCCTGCCGCCCAAACAAATATAATTTAAATTATGTACAATACTGGCAAATAAACCCTATTAGTATCAACTGAATTTCTGGATAATGTGGCACGTGTATAGCTGCATCGGTGTTTCTAAAAGTCGTGTTCAAATTGCCTATTTAAAATATTATAAAGAACAGGTTTCCCACCTCTGGTTTCATTTGACTTACCGGTTGTCCTCATTATGTGTGTCACAGGTAATATGGCAAGGAAAATATTACGCAGCACGAGTTGTAGGATTAGGGCAATTATGGTGACACACGTGACCCCCTCTACACAAGTAACAGCTGAGAGTCAATGCTAGGATGTTGTGCGATTGGTGCAAGCGACCCATCATTGTGTTTTGATGTTGAGCTGTTAAAATTGCACTGTTGTGAGGTGAGGTCAAGGCCGATGACTGCTTCCAGCGGTGTCAAGATCAGCATTTTGAAGAGGCTCGCGGAGGATGATACTGGGCACTGGGGTGCAGTCTCCCTCCATGAACAACAGAGGGCAGAGGAGCGACACTCACAACAATTATTGGCGCAGCGCCGGGCGTATAAAAGTTGGAAGAAAGTTTATCTCGGGGAGTTAACCCACAACACCTGGGTCTGTCCCGCGTGTTCACACGATAACGCGTTTTCACTACGTTGAGATTTATAAGGACACGGGGTGACCAATAAAGTCTGAATTGGTCTGTGATAAGCTCGGCCCTGATAAGGGGTTGACAGATATGAAATAATCGAGCAGACAGACACGGGCCTGACTTCATCCACAGATGCCTTGTTGAGTCTCTAATTTTTAGGATTCTGCTTGGGACGTCTTGCCAATTCCTCACCAAATAATATGTACGTGTGAGTAACCAGACCTACCTGAGATACCACGCCTCGTAGAGAGCCAAAATAAATATCGTACGTTTATAGATTGCTCGGTAACCTCCGTTCCATGCTGCCATCGACTGGCCAAGAATGTGGCCTGTAGATGCTGCCATCTGCTGGCCACTGATGTAGATGGCAGCATGGAAGGTGGTGAATTGCGGTCGTTGAGATGAGTTTTGATTGGTGAGATGAATGAGGTTGGTGCTGTGGATGAGATGGGTGCAGTCAGTCTGGTGACTGTGTGGTTGGTGTGGTGAATGTAGTGGGTGGTGTGGTGAATGTAGTGGTTGGTGTGGTGAATGTAGTGGTTGGTTTGGTGAATGTAGTGGGTGGTGTGGTGAACGTAGTGGGTGGTGTGGTGAATGTAGTGGTTGGTGTGGTGAATGTAGTGGTTCGTGTAGTGAATGTAGCGGTTGGTGTGGTGAATGTAGTGGTTGGTGTAGTGAATGTAGTGGGTGGTGTGGTGAATGTAGTGGTTGGTGTGGTGAATGTAGTGGTTGGTGTGGTGAATGTAATGGTTGGTGTGGTGAATGTAGTGGGTGGTGTGGTGACTGTGTGGTTGGTGTGGTGAATGTAGGGGGTGGTGTGGTGAATGTAGTGGGTGGTGTGGTGAATGTAGTGGTTGGTGTGGTGAATGTAGTGGTTGGTTTGGTGAATGTAGTGGTTGGTGTGGTGAATGTAGTGGGTGAGATGAGTGTAGTAGGTGTGATGAGTGCCATTTGTGCGGTTAGTGGAGTTGGTGTTTGGTGAGTGAGGTGAGTGTGGTGTGATTGGTGAGGTGTAATTGGTGAGGTTAGGTTGGTGAGGTGTAATTGGGGTGGTGAGGTGGGTGAGGTGTAATTGGTGAGGTAAAGTTGGTGAGTGTATCAGTGAGCACCTGGAGGATTCTCCTCCACGGTCGCCTTTGTCTCCCCCAGTAGCGATGTTCACTCCACACCGCACCAGGAACTCATCTGAGGCTAAGTCGACCTCACACTCTCTCACTGTCTCACAACAACAACAGCCATTCGCCACTAAGTGGCGGTGACGTCACCACGACGCTTGTGCCAGGCCATGTGCACCTTGAGGCCACGTGAAGTGTCGAACGCCCGCTGGCAGGTCACGGGGCAGACCCAGGTGGTGCCACGGGTCGACTGACTGAGATGACTGAGATGACTGGCTGATGCACCACCTGTGCCCCCTGCTCACACTCACGTACGCGCACTCACTCACAAGCGCGAGTTCGCGTTTTCAGGCGATATAAAATAATTTATATTTCATGCCAGTTGGTTCTGAAGGACGGCTGTTTGTAATTTGGGCGTTCGTAAGTCGAGGACTGTCTGTAAATAAAGATTCCGATTGTGGGGCTTTCACCGTGGGATGAGCTTGGCCCGATCCGCGGGGGCGTGGCTTGCACGACAGTGGGCGGGGCATAGCCGCGACGGGCGTGGCTTATCTAGGAAGTGGAGACCGCGAACGCCGGACTGCAAGCCAGAGGGAAGCGCGCTCCTTTTAAAGTTAACAACAACATTGTTAAATGTAAGTAGCGCCTCTCTACTTTATTATTGTTTTATTTGTTTAATACATTACTTGTGGTGCCGTGAGTCGAGTGAAATGAGTCAATAACCTTGCTAGACATGGCTAAGCTTTTAATAAGGGGCGCCGCGGTGTCGAGATGTTAACTACCTCGCTAGGCCTACAGCAGCGTGGAGGTTCCATCGAGACCCTGACGCCTGCTCTGTATTTGTTTATTTTTTTTCCCCTGTGGTCGCGTAGATTCTTCTCCTGGTCCTTCGGTTTTCCCCTCCACATTTAGAAACGTGAGTTTAGAGTACTTGACTGCTATAAATGTCCACATGATAAGCCACTTTCGTTGAGCTATCATTTGTGTCCAGGTCGCTTCTGATAAGAGTTATATAGCTCAGTGGGCCTTACCTGGTTAAATAGAAATAGTTTATAGTTTAGTTTATAGTTCATAAGAACTCGTGACAAGGGTCAGTGTCTACTTCAAATGTTGTTCAGGCTCTGGAGACCTCCAAAGTTATTCGTGATGTTATATATTTGGTTCGTTTTGAGCATAATCGCGACCTTGTATAATTATGACGTGATACACACGCTGAATATACGCACACAACCATCGTGTACACGTGTGTCGTGCCCTCTATTGTCCACATAGACGGCTTGTGCTGACGAGAGAACGATCTTAACGTACAATGTCGTGACATGTATCAGCCCTTTGTCGATCCAGCGTTTTGATAGAGGCCTCCCCCACACCATGCCGTTCGTGGGAGTTGTTTAACCATACTTCACCATGCCGGTCAATGCGGGTTTGGTGAAGTGAGGAGGCCCAGAAACTTGTATATGCAGATACGAGTTTGCCTGTGCTTGCATCTGCAGAATTACATTCTCACACATCTTCAAGTGTAGTTTAATACTTCTAAAAATGCATTTATTCTTGAGGATTCCATAAAGTACTGTGGTAAAAAGAAAACAACTTGATTTGAATAAATTTCGATTTAAAGCTTTCGTGACTGCAGAGATTCATCTTCTTGGTTCTTTCGGTAAAGTCACGTAGAAGGGAAATAATAAAATAAAACATAATAAAATTTAATTCTCACGACGTTTCGGCCACAACACAAGCAGCCGTCCTCAGGTGAAGAAACAGAACTGTCGGAAAGACAGCGCTCCAATGAACACTGCTAAGCTTGGCAGCGTATTTTAAGCTGGGTGGGAGGAGCAGAGCGCCTTGCCAAAAGAGTTTACATATCAACAGAATAATTTAGCATTGAAGTAGCTGTGTTAATGTGATAGATTAGCAGGATGTTAAAGTCAGAAATTAGCATGTAACTGGGAGATTAGCATGATGTTAATGTGAGGAATTAGCATGTAACTGGTCACGGAAGTAGCTATGTTAAAGTCAGAGTTTACATATCAACAGAGGCATTTAGTATATTGATGCTAAAGAACTGCAACTACCCAACTATCATACAATAAACCGATGTGAAAGAACTAAATATAAACTACATCAATATAATCAATGTACTCAATATATTCTCCACTAAGCTGAGCTACTAACAATAAGTTATTATACATTACACTTCTATGTCGCAAAAAATATTATAATATGCCTCCAAATAATATTTTTTTATTATAAACTGGCATAGACAGACCACAACATTGAATTATACACTGAGTTACTATACACTACCCTATACGTTAGATTATAATAATATTAGACTTGTAATATTACACTATGTATTATTTTACCAAACCTACTGTATACCACACTGCTGTAGATTCACTATACAATTACGATACTATATATCACCAAATAAATTATATTAAACATTACACTGAGTACTTTGTTGAACAGGGAATGCTTTGAGCTTGTGGGTTGAATCCATCTGTGTGGAGTTGTGTTATTTCCCAATATGCAAGGTGGGGTCTCTCTGGGTTCCACTCACACAAACATCTCAATGCAATGGGACCTTTCTGAAAATGCAGTACTTAGACTCAATGAAGCTTTCCTGGGTAACTAGTTAACATTGTAATTTTAGCATGAGAGATAATGACGTTCACTTATAAGTGCCATTAATAGTACTATACTGTACTTTTAATGAAGACTATTTTACGTAGTTTTTTGTAAAAAAGTGTCCATTCTCAAAACTTTTTGACGGGCCCTCGTACAGAAATTATATTACAATCTTATATGGAGATTGCGAGTGTTGTGAATAGTGGAGTGAACGTGTGGTGCCATCATTATATTGTTAGTGCGTATATACAGAAAGGCCTATTGGGTGGGTAACATTAGGAAATTGGAGGTAGTTAGTCATGTTGTTTAGAAACAAAATATTACTTGGGTGGATAAGAGGGTAAAATCGTACATGATAGGAACTGCAATATTGTGGAGTTCTGGTATAATTAGTTGCAGTATATATGAATCTTATGTCACCTTAAGTATGCCTTTGTGAGTACACTCGTGACACGGGTGTCATGCGCGTGACCTTTGTCTTTTGTTTCAGATGTGTGAGAGCAATTCGGCGGCGAGTCATGGTGGTGCTGGGAGAATTGCCTTTACCAGCGATGGCACTTCACCAGCACCCGTCTCAACCCTACCTCAATCCGGTAGAGTTACGAGAGCTAAAAAACTAATCTCTTGTGACGTCTGTGGGAAAAAATTCCAGCTGGCATGGTGCCTAGAAGCCCACGTAAGAACGCATAAGGAGACCCATGAGCAATGGTGCGGCATATGTGGACAAAGGTTTGATCAGCCAGGAAAATTCAAAAGGCATTTGAAGAGCCACGAAAAGGATTATATGATCAAGGGTGCACCAGGCTTGGTGAATAACAGCAGTTTTGCCAATGCGGTGTTGAATCCACCGTCGCCCTATGAGATGTGCTCAGTCTGCGGATTTTTAAGTCCTATTGAAATCCTGAAAACTCATGAAAGTCTTCACCCACAGTTCTTGTACAGACCGAAGCCTGAACATGATTACACTTCGACAAAAGATAGCGGCGTTAAGATAAATGACATGAAATCCAATTTTCTTGAATGCTTTGGCCTAGTTCCACATCAACAAACTGCTTCACCAGTCAGTGAGAATAAACCATACGCTGCTCTCGATCCTATTACGAGCATGAAAGTGTTGATGGCCTTGCAGCAGAAGAAGAAGGAAAAGCGAAGTAGACCTAAGTCCATTAAAAGAAAAAAGACCACCACCAGCGTCACCAATTGCAGCAGTAGCAACAGCCAGAATTCGGACATCAAGAGGATGGACTGCACGGAAGCAGGAGGCTGCGTGGAGCAGAGCATCCCCAAGGTGGATGAACCCAACCTGGCACCTTTAGGTACGTCCTAGTAATGCACACACTACATTTCATTTGGATGTAATTCATAATTTCACAAATTAGTTAATGTACGCATATGTTGACCATATCTGTATGCCTGCGCTGAGGAGTCTAGAGATCTGATGTGGTGCTGCTCGGATGTTGGGTTAAACCGTGAAACTCTGGGTTTCAGTCACCGAGCCATGATTAAACTGGCTTCTCATTGATGGTCTTATCCAGTTACCAAACTTCTTCCAGCAAACACTTCTGATGTCGCGTGATATTTTTCAGGAAATCAGTATCTTGCTTTTCTACTATTTGTACGTATGTTGAACTTCTTTCGTACCATACGTAGCCAACCGTGCTAATCGGAGGTATTTGTTGCTGGCCATTTGGCATTTTGGGCCTTTGGGCCTGTGGTCAGCAACCGTGATTGATAAAACGTCCCATATACATAGTAATGCTATGGCATCCACTGCATGGTGATAAATAAATTATGTATTAGCACGTGCGTGTGCTCAACGGTGGATGTCTTGTGTTCCAGAGGAAAAGCCCTTCCCGTGCAGTGACTGCTCGTACGGAGCGACGCAGAAGTCGAAGCTCAAGAGACACGTCCTGAGCGTTCACCACGTGCCCTTCGATAGCGCGCTGGACTCCGACTGCCCCAAGAAGAGAAGGCGGCTGGCTGGGTGCCGAGACCACGGCTCAACTCTGGATTTGGAGCGCGCACGATGCTCACGGAGAACTCCCTGATGATTTATTTCATCCTGAGGCTGAGGTACCACGTGTGGGGCGATGAATGCAAGGTTTTGTGCAGCGGACATTTCCATGATGAAATTTTGTTACGTTCACTGCTGCGAGGTTACATCTATTGCCGTATATTTTTAGTCAATTGCTGTATTTTCTGGTATACAATATATTTAATAAATTGTCCTAATTTCATAACAAAGGTTTTTGGGTTAGATCGTGTAAATATAAATGTGTCATAACCCTACACTACCTGACACAGCCAATTAGTAAGGAATTTGTCACGTAAACAAAACTCCACTTAGTTACTACTTCAGCCGACCGGTGTTTTGGAGAGTAAATCCACAAGATGAGTACGACGTTTCACTGGTAATTACATCCAGCATCATCGGGCGATTTGCCAGAATAGTGAAGCCATCCCCCTGCTTCCGGTCTTAAATAGAGAAAGGCGATGTCATCACTGAACCCATCAGGTGCAGAAATCAGAGGCGGGGAGGGGGATTATTGAAATTATATAATTGATTAGTAATCATTTAATTAGTATGTTTCCTCTATAAGTAATGATAAATGAGAGATGTCTTCTTCCTCCACGCGTTTGTTCCACTCACGTGGGGTCCACCGTCCTTGCCATCTTCTCCACACCGCCCCGTCCCGCGCCATCTCTCCTTCCGCTCCTCGGGCCACCACGTTCGACCGCATCACCACATCGCCTAACGTCTTCTTCTTCTGCCTTCATCTCCTCATCTTACAATCACAATAACTTAATAATACGCTTCCAGGCCGCACTAAGCCTGTAGCTGTCAGAGAGGTTAAAATAATACAAATTTTCTCAGTTTCAATGGATTCTCGAATTAGTCTTGGCCAGTAATAATGAGTTTTACACCACTTCATCGTTATCAAAATACATTAGGTGTCCTTGTTGGCAAACATGTTCTGCAACTTCCAACAGTTATGTTTGAGAGTGTTTAATATTTATTTGGTGTTCTTTTAGTCTTACGCTAATGTTACGTCTCATCTGTCCAATATAACATCTGCCACATAAGCCATTAATCCGATACACACCATCCGTTGACAACTTAGGCAATTCATCTTAAGTACAAGATACTATATTTTGAATTTTGTGTACCATGCCAAATCTTACTTAGATGTTTAGCTTTTTGCTTTTCCAAAACTCGAGCTAATTTCTCAATTACTCCCACGATATATGGTATTTTAATTGTTTAATAACCTGATTCAGCAGTATTGCTGTTCGATCTTGGTTTAGCATTCATTGCTGTTAATTTGAGCATTATTGTAGACATTCAATCGTAGCGTTTCTTTGACATGTTCAATCTCTCTCCCCAGACATTCACCATCTGACACTGTTTTAGCCAGATGTATGAGCATCTTGATGAGAGAGGTTTTCTGTACGGGGTGATGATGCGAATCTGCATTCAGATAGGCATCAGTATGCGTTCCCTTTTGGTAAACGCTGTGTGTGTTATTTTACCATTTAGGCCTCGTCCGATAAATCACCTCTCCTAAGGAAATAAGTATTTAGAGGCCACACGGGACCGGGGGGGGGGGGGGGGGAGTTTATCGTTGTGTCTGTTGCTGCGAGCAGATAGCGCGCAATGGAGAGCTTGCTCAGAGCGGAGCTGGGCACGGACTCGGCGAGGACGCTGGGCGCTTCGGCCGGTGGAGGCTGCATCAGCACCGGGCAGAGCTACGAGACGGGGCGCGGACACGTGTTCACCAAGATCAACGCCAAGAGCGGGGCATCCTCCTCTACGCCTCCTCTACGCCTCCTCACCACCTCACCTCCTCTACCCTTCTCCTCGCCTCCTCTACGCCTCCTCACCACGCCACCTCACCACGCCACCTCACCTCCTCACCACGCCACCTCACCTCCTCACCACGCCACCTCACCTCCTCACCACGCCACCTCACCTCCTCACCACGCCACCTCACCTCCTCACCACGCCACCTCAACACCTCACCACCTCACCTCCTCTACCCTCCTCTTCGCCTCCTCTACACAACCCTGCATCCTTGCCTCAACCTTCATTCATTCAGCCCTGTCATTAATGTATCACTTTTTTTTTTTTTAGCTGCGACTACTAGCTAATTTGTCAGTTTCTCCCACGATATATGGTATTTTAATTGTTTAATAACCTGATTCAGCAGTATTGCTGTTTGATCTTGGTTTAGCATTCACTGCTCTGTTAATTTGAGCATTTTTGTAGACATTCAATCGTAACGTTTCTTTGACATGTTTAATCTCTCTCCTCAGACTTTGACCATCTGACACTGTTTTAGCCAGATGTATGAGCATCTTGTTGAGAAAGGATTTCTGTGCGGGGTGATGATGCCAATCTGCATTCAGATAGGCATCAGTATGTGTTCCCTTTCGGTAAACGCTGTGTGTGTTACTTTACCATTTAGGCCTCGTCCGAGCAAAATATCCAGGAAAGGGAGTGTGTTATTCACCTCCATTTCCATGGTGAACTGGATGGCCGGTTTTTGTGAATTGAGATGATTTAGACATTCATTCATTAAGTGTATCCTTACCATGTCGCCAGACAACCAAAGTGTCATCTACATATCTACACAAAAAAGTGGGTTTATATGTACTTGAAGCAAGTGCTCTTGCAACCCGGGGGTTGAGGACCCCTGTGTTAGAGGCCACACGGGACGGGGGGGGGGGGGAGTTTAACGTTATGTTTGTCGCTGCGAGCAGACAGCGTGCAATGGAGAGCTTGCTCAGATAGGAGCTGGGCACGGACTCGGCGAGGCCGCTGGGCGCTGCGGCCGGTGGAGGCTGCATCAGCACCGGGCAGAGCTACGAGACGGGGCGCGGACACGTGTTCACCAAGATCAACGCCAAGAGCGGGGCACCCTCCTCTACGCCTCCTCACCACCTCACCTCCTCTACCCTCCTCTTCGCCTCCTCTACACCACCTTGCATCCTGGCCTCAACCTTCATTCAGTCAGCCCTGTATCACTTTTTTTCGCTGCGACTACTAGCACCACCGTGGTGAATGTTGCAGTGAACTTCCCCTCGTTGATTCCCCCCTCCACCCACGTTAAGGGACTCGGTCTACCAGACACTTTGACCGCTTCGTCTCATCCACTCCGCGTTCAACCACCGCGCCTCACTGCAGTTCACAAGAACGCACTCAACTAAACAACTCGGTCACCCACTCATCCAGTCACTAACTCAATCACCCTATCACACACTCATCCAGTCACCCACGCATCCAGTCGCCCACGCAATCACCCTATCATCCAGTCACCCACTCACTCAATCACCCTATCACACACTCATCTCGTCACTAATTCAATCACACACTCAGCTAGTCACTCAGTAAATCATCCTATCACTCACTCATCCAATCACCCACTCATTCAGTCACCCATTCATCCAGTCACCCACTCATCCAGTCACCCATTCATCCAGTCACCCACTCATCCAGTCACCCACTCATCCAGTCACCCATTCAATCACGCACTCATCCACTCACCCACTCATTCAGTCACCCACTCATCCAGTCAACCACACAATCATCCTATCACCTACGCATCCTGTCACCCACTCATCCAGTCACCCACTCATCCAGTCACTCACGCATCTGGTCACTGACTCAATCACCCTATCACACACTCAACTCTTTTACTCAAACACTCACCCATTTACTCACCCACCCGCTCACCACTATGCAGGTCACCTCACTCTTCTTTTCAGCTTTATCAGTTTGCACTGCTCCACTCTGGAATCCACACCCGGTCTTCCTGTTTTCCCAAACTCTTGCAACAATAAACTTGATCAATTTAAGGAACGCGTTTCTTTGATCTTAATTATCTAATTACTCATTGGACAGTTATGTATTATTATTTTTTATTGTTGCTGGCCGCTTGGCGTTTTGTATTGTGTGGGGTTTGCATCGCTGTCAACCCCTCATCAGTGCCTACCTTATTACAGAACAATTCAGACCTTGTTGGTCACCCCGTGCCCCTTATAAGTCCCATGACAAGGGAGAAACACACAAATAAACTTAACAAAAATGTTGCCCGTATTGAAACGGCCGTCTGCCATATGGACCTGACAACTCACTTTCCCCCAACAGAATACGGGTAAACCGTGTGGGTTGGCGGCTATGGGTTTTGTTGTGTTTGCAAGTCCAAGTTATAGGACTGCACCCTGGGTTGTGCGTTTTTCTCATTGGTGGGAGATTCCCTTCGCTGTCTTGCACGCCAGTGGCTGGGGGCTGCCTGGGGCCAGTGACGTGTGAGCCGGTCCCAATGTGCACCGGCAAACATTTACCGCCAGGTGGCCCCAGTGTTCATTGCCCGTCCACACGTGGATACCTGAAGCCCATGTCAATCCACTGCTGGATGAGTCCCGCAATGAAGATACAATCAGTACATCCACTTTGCTTTTGGACACCACCTGTTCCATTGGCGGCCGAATGCGAATCTAAATGTGCATACGTTAGAGACTGGTTAATGCGCATAGAAATCAAACCAATTGACCTACGACCTTTACCCCATCAACTTTTGTAGAATTTTAGATGTGCATTACAGCTACTTTAGCCGGATGGTTGTGGTGGCTATGTATGCCTGTAATCCACGACTACGTGGAGGTAAGGGTTGGTGGATCACAAAAATGTTGCGACAACTCCCACCCCTTGGTCGTCAAGGAGGTAGAGAAGGCGGTGTCGAATAATGTGGACTCCGCCTGTTCCATGTGTAGATTTGTGAAAGAGCGTTGGCCCCTCATTTGCTTGGATTTCTCCAGATGCTCCGATTTCCTCCCACATGTAAACACTCATTAATCTTGATTTGAAGCTGTCGTTACTGCAGGAATCCTTACTCTTTGGTTCTTTCGGTAAAGTCACGTAAGTAGAAAAAACTAATAAAAAATAATCGATTGCTTGTGTGGCGATCGAAACGTCGTGATCCATTATTATTTGTTCTACCTACGCGACTTTACCTAAACAACCAAAGAGTACAAACTCTCATTAATTGTCCGATAACATCTTTATATAAAGAGGACAACAGAGCATGGGCAGGAGTGGTGGGGGGGGATGTTGCCAGCTGCTCACCATTTGACTGCTGCTGTCCCTCGTCTGTAGTTCCTCGCGCCAAAGTGAAGGGATACTGTGTGCCAGTTGCAATTATCACTTGAACGTAACGTGATGTTTCAATGAAAACAGCCACAGATTTAATCCTGAAAATCTTTATTTTTCACATGCAGTGAAACAATGTTGTTAGTAGGCTTGTTTCCCTGGGAAAGCCTCACTGAGTCTCAAGACTCTTTTTCAGGAGGGGCCTGCCAACTTTTCGCAGGAGTAATTTGGATGTTTGGCTAGTACCAGTTACATTGTATGTTGTTGTTTTGCCATGGGAGTAAACCCATGCAGAGAAAGGGACCAGAATGAGGAAAGCGAAGCCAAGCAGTCCTTCAGAAGATGTCATGCACGGGCGTGACCACTGCACCACCCTGCCGCCCAAACAAATGTAATTTAAATAATGTACAATACTGGCAAATAAACCCTATTAGTATCAACCGAATTTTTGGACAATGTGGCACGTGTATAGCTGCATCGGTGTTTCTAAAAGTCGTGTTCACATTGCCTGAAATTAATAATATAAAGAACAGGTTTCCCACCTCTGGTTTCATTTGGATTACCGGTTGTCCTCATTATGTGTGTCACAGGTAATATGGAAAGGAAAATATTACGCAGCACGAGTTGTAGGATTAGGGCAATTATGGTGACACACGTGACCCCCTCTACACAAGAAACAGCTAAGATTCATATTCTTAGTTCTTTCGGGAAAGTCACGTCGAAGGGAAACAATAAAATAAAAAAAAATATAAAACAATAAAATTCTCGCGACCTTTTGACTGCAACACAAGCAATCATCATCAGGTGTGAAAACCACAACAAGAAAATTTGAAAGAACCAAGAATATGAATCTCTGCAGTCACTAAAGCTTTAAATCAAAATTTAACAGCTGAGAGTCAATGCTGGGATGTTGTGCGATTGGTGCAAGCGACCCATCATTGCGTTTTGATGTTGAGCTGTTAAAATTGCACTGTTGTGGGGTGAGGTCAAGGCCGATGACTGCTTCCAGCGGTGTCAAGATCAGCATTTTGAAGAGGCTCGCGGAAGATGATACTGGGCACTGGGGTGCAGTCTCCCTCCATGAACAACAGAGGGCAGAGGAGCGACGCTCACAACAATTATTGGCGGAGCGCCGGGCGTATAAAACACAAAGTTGGGAGAAAGTTTATCTCGGGGAGTTAACCCACAACACCTGCGTCTGTCCCGCGTGTTCACACGATAACGCGTTTTCACTACAACGCGTTTTCTCCGTCACAACGCGCTTTCTGAGCGGTCGACTTTCTTGAGCTGCGCGGTTGAGCGAGATGAGACGGTAACGCGGCGGCGGAGGCGGCATCCCCTCAAGTTATTTGGACCCCCATCTTACCGTGCGTGGACATTATTATTTACGGGAGGAAAATAGTTTCCGCTTAACGCGACACTTTTCAGGAACGCATCTACCGCGTTAAACGAGGACTCGCCGCGTACAGGTGCCGCGCACGCTGTATCGACCCTGGAGAAATCCGAAGCGCTATGAAGCTCTTGTTCACAGACGTCCAGTAAGGGGCGGGTGGTGTTGGTGGTGTGGGCGTCACCACGTGACACACAGCTTGTCCGTGGAGTCGATCGTGAGGGTGCCGACGTCGCCTAGGCAACGCCGCCCCCCCTCTGGCTCTGCTGCTGCTGCTGCCTCGCTCTGTGCACGCGAGGCGCCAATCCGTGACGCGGGCACTGTACGCGTTGCGTCACCGTTCACCGTGGGGGGGGCGGGGCCTCAGCCTCGTCACGTCGTGTACAGTGGCACATTAATATTGACACTTTTACTCGTGTTTATGTGCCTCGTTATTAAAGGTGAGTTTAATAATCATGCTGCTGCTACACAATGTGTGCATTGATATATACGTACAGTTTATGTGTTTAAACGCGATTGTAGTTTATGGGCCCTTGAGGGCTTTTTCGCCTCGTGTGAGGTTTTTATGCGCAACCTTAATTATTGCGCTTTTGTTAATCGTTAACATTTGGTCAGGAATAATGTACTTAAGATAAATGTTCTGGCGACGATATTTTGCAAAACAGACGATGGCAAAATTTCGATTTAAAGCTTTCGTGACTGCAAGGATTCATCTTCTTTGGTTCTTTCGGTAAAGTCACGTAGAATGAGAATAAAATAATAAATTGATCAAATAAAATAACACAACAATATTCTCACGACGTTTCGGCCACAACACAAGCGGCCTTCATCAGGTGAAGGGGACGAGACTGTCTGATAAAGGCCACTTGTGTTGTGGCCGAAACGTCGTGAGAATATTGTTATTTTATTTTATCAATTTATTATTTTATCTTATTCTACGTGACTTTACCGAAATAACCAAAGAAGATGGCAAAATTGTGTATATATTGTGCGATATGTGCCACTGAAACGGCAAGAAGTCAATAACAATGACTCGTGTTGAGTGTTTAATATGCAAGCAATGAGCCCACCACAAGTTCGTTAATGTTATAATGGAAGCAGTGAAATTAATGAAAATCTTTTGCTCTGCCAATTTCATTTTAAATTACGACTCTTCAATGAGCTTTGGTTGTAGTAAGCAATATTTGAATTTGTTTAAACGACCTGTATTCTCTTACAACATGTTTTATATTCCTAAGCATTAAATGTGTACTAAAGATTCAGACTAATTGTAAATCTAATGGGACCACTTTAATCGATGTCCGTTAATATATGTAGGCGTGGTAAGATTTCGAGACGCACTCGGCGATGCGTGAAACGCAGTCCGTGTCCTTCCTCATCCATTTGTCTTCATTCCAACGTCAACTTTGTTCTGCCGGTCTCTCTCATTAAGGCCACATGGCCACACTGTGTCTCTTAGTTCTTGCAAGCTAAGCTGGAGTCAGTCTCTCTCATTAAGGCCACATGGCCACACTGTGTCTCTTAGTTCTTGCAAGCTAAGCTGGAGTCAGTCGCTCTCATTAAGGCCACATGGCCACACTGTGTCTCTTAGTTCTTGCAAGCTAAGCTGGAGTCAGTCTCTCTCATTAAGGCCACATGGCCACACTGTGTCTCTTAGTTCTGGCAAGCTAAGCTGGAGTCAGTTTCTCTCATTAAGGCCACATGGCCACACTGTGTCTCTTAGTTCTTGCAAGCTAAGCTGGAGTCAGTCTCTCTCATTAAGGCGACATGGCCACACTGTGTCTCTTAGTTCTTGCAAGCTAAGCTGACGTCAGTCTCTCTCATTAAGGCCACATGGCCACACTGTGTCTCTTAGTTCTTGCAAGCTAAGCTGGAGTCAGTCTCTCATTAAGGCCACATGGCCACACTGTGTCTCTTAGTTCTTGCAAGCTAAGCTGGAGTCAGTCTCTCTCATTAAGGCCACATGGCCACACTGTGTCTCTTAGTTCTTGCAAGCTGAGCTGGAGTTAGTCTCTCTCATTAAGGCCACATGGCCACACTGTCTCTTAGTTCTTGCAAGATAAGCTGGAGTCAGTCTCTCTCATTAAGGCCACATGGCCACACTGTGTCTCTTAGTTTTTGCAAGCTAAGCTGGAGTCAGTCTCTCTCATTAAGGCCACATGGCCACACTGTGTCTCTTAGTTCTTGCAAGCTAAGCTGGAGTCATTTTCTCTCATTAAGGCCACATGGCCACACTGTGTCTCTTAGTTCTTGCAAGCTGAACTGGAGTTAGTCTCTCTCATTAAGGCCACATGGCCACACTGTGTCTCTTAGTTCTTGCAAGATAAGCTGGAGTCAGTCTCTCTCATTAAGGCCACATGGCCACACTGTGTCTCTTAGTTCTTGCAAGCTGAGCTGGAGTTAGTCTCTCTCATTAAGGCCACATGGCCACACTGTGTCTCTTAGTTCTTGCAAGCTAAGCTGGAGTCAGTCTCTCTCATTAAGGCCACACGGCCACACTGTGTCTCTTAGTTCTTGCAAGCTAAGCTGGAGTCAGTCCCTCTCATTAAGGCCACATGGCCACACTGTGTCTCTTAGTTCTTGCAAGCTAAGCTGGAGTGAGTCTCTCTCATTAAGGCCACATGGCTACACTGTCTCTTAGTTCTTGCAAGCTAAGCTGGAGTGAGTCTCTCTCATTAAGGCCACATGGCCACACTGTGTCTCTTAGTTCTTGCAAGCTAAGTTGGAGTGAGTCTCTCTCATTAATGCCACATGGCTACACTGTGTCTCTTAGTTCTTGCAAGCTAAGCTGGAGTCAGTCTCTCTCATTAAGGCCACATGGCCACACTGTGTCTCTTAGTTCTTGCAAGCTAAGCTGGAGTCAGTCTCTCATTAAGGCCACATGGCCACACTGTGTCTCTTAGTTCTTGCAAGCTAAGCTGGAGTCAGTCTCTCTCATTAAGGCCACATGGCCACACTGTGTCTCTTAGTTCTTGCAAGCTGAGCTGGAGTTAGTCTCATTAAGGCCACATGGCCACACTGTGTCTCTTAGTTCTTGCAAGATAAGCTGGAGTCAGTCTCTCTCATTAAGGCCACATGGCCACACTGTGTCTCTTAGTTCTTGCAAGCTAAGCTGGAGTCAGTCTCTCTCATTAAGGCCACATGGCCACACTGTGTCTCTTAGTTCTTGCAAGCTAAGCTGGAGTCATTTTCTCTCATTAAGGCCACATGGCCACACTGTGTCTCTTAGTTCTTGCAAGCTGAGCTGGAGTTAGTCTCTCTCATTAAGGCCACATGGCCACACTGTGTCTCTTAGTTCTTGCAAGATAAGCTGGAGTCAGTCTCTCTCATTAAGGCCACATGGCCACACTATGTCTCTTAGTTCTTGCAAGCTGAGCTGGAGTTAGTCTCTCTCATTAAGGCCACATGGCCACACTGTGTCTCTTAGTTCTTGCAAGCTAAGCTGGAGTCAGTCTCTCTCATTAAGGCCACATGGCCACACTGTGTCTCTTAGTTCTTGCAAGCTAAGCTGGAGTCAGTCCCTCTCATTAAGGCCACATGGCCACACTGTGTCTCTTAGTTCTTGCAAGCTAAGCTGGAGTGAGTCTCTCTCATTAAGGCCACATGGCTACACTGTCTCTTAGTTCTTGCAAGCTAAGCTGGAGTGAGTCTCTCTCATTAAGGCCACATGGCCACACTGTGTCTCTTAGTTCTTGCAAGCTAAGTTGGAGTGAGTCTCTCTTATTAATGCCACATGGCTACACTGTGTCTCTTAGTTCTTGCAAGCTAAGCTGGAGTCAGTCTCTCTCATTAAGGCCACATGGCCACACCGTGTCTCTTAGTTCTTGCAAGCTAAGCTGGAGTCAGTCTCTCTCATTAAGGCCACATGGCCACACTGTGTCTCTTAGTTCTTGCAAGCTAAGCTGGAGCCAGTCTCTCTCATTAAGGCCACATGGCCACACAGTGTCTCTTAGTTCTTGCAAGCTAAGCTGGAGTCAGTCTCTCTCATTAAGGCCACATGGCCACACTGTGTCTCTTAGTTCTTGCAAGCTAAGCTGGAGTCAGTCTCTCTCATTAAGGCCACATGGCCACACTGTCTCTTAATTCTTACAAGCTAAGCTGGAGTCAGTCTCTCTCATTAAGGCCACATGGCCACTGTCTCTTAGTTCTTGCAAGCTAAGCTGGAGTCAGTCTCTCTCATTAAGGCCACATGGCCACACTGTGTCTCTTAGTTATTACAAGCTAAGCTGGAGTCAGTCTCTCTCATTAAGGCCACATGGCCACACAGTGTATCTTAGTTCTTGCAAGCTAAGCTGGAGTCAGTCTCTCTCATTAAGGCCACATGGCCACACTGTGTCTCTTAGTTCTTGCAAGCTAAGCTGGAGCCAGTCTCTCTCATTAAGGCCACATGGCCACACAGTGTCTCTTAGTTCTTGCAAGCTAAGCTGGAGTCAGTCTCTCTCATTAAGGCCACATGGCCACGCTGTGTCTCTTAGTTCTTGCAAGCTAAGCTGGAGTCAGTCTCTCTCATTAAGGCCACATGGCCACACTGTCTCTTAATTCTTACAAGCTAAGCTGGAGTCAGTCTCTCTCATTAAGGCCACATGGCCACTGTCTCTTAGTTCTTGCAAGCTAAGCTGGAGTCAGTCTCTCTCATTAAGGCCACATGGCCACACTGTGTCTCTTAGTTATTACAAGCTAAGCTGGAGTCAGTCTCTCTCATTAAGGCCACATGGCCACACAGTGTATCTTAGTTCTTGCAAGCTAAGCTGGGGTCATTCTCTTTTCGACATATGTCCAACCAAATTCTGTAATAATAATGTTCCAGTTTCTCTATATGTTTTTAAATATAGATTTAAATAAATCTACATTTAAAAATCCACAAATCTGGCTGCCTCCTGATGATGCTGGTTGTAATTACTGGCAAAACGACGTACTCAGATTGTTAATGTTGTGGCTTTGCTCTCTAACACACAACCGGTGTGCTGTACTAGTAACGAATTGGCATGTTCTGTTTAAGTGACAAATCTTACTAATTGGCTGTGTCGGGTGGTGGTGGGTTTACCGACATATTTTTATATTTACGCAATCTTACGCAAAAAACCTGTATTATGTAAAAATAAATTTATTTTCCTCCTTTCTTTTTGGACAGTTTCAAATCTCTAACGTCTTTCAAATTGTTCTGATGTACAGTGCTACATTTCAAATTACTGTCATGTTTGCAACGGGTTGTTTACAATATATTTAAATGGTGTAGATTCATGTTTAAACTCGCTTCGAATCTGCATTCATCATTTTCTTCTTAAGTAGTCCGTAGCTACAATTGATACATCGATGCATGACCCATTTGATTATGGTTTATTGGTCTTTATTTATCAATTAAAATGTTATTGAGTGTGCCAAATCCTAAAGAGTGGCGTTTGAGTCTACCTTATTTATTTCATATTCACATCTAAAACGCCTGTGCACATGAATGTAATCCAGTTACACACTCTCCTACTTGTTCATCAACTCTCTTCGTGGTGTAGATTTGATGGCTGGTATAGCAACCATAAACAAACACAACAAGTCCGGGTGACTCATGATCCATGACTCACGATGCCAGTGGTCCAGGTTTCACTATCAACTCTCTACCTGTGTGGCATGAATAAAACGCACCTGTAAATTTGACCTGAAATTATTGCACAACAATTGCCCCGCCTTCATGGGATGTTTATCCTCCACTGTTTATCTGGCTTTGACCTGAATTATATAAAAGTGCGGCTCTGCAACTGCTGTAGAGTCACATTGGTATAAACGCATTTTACAATATGAACAGCGCATTGAAAACGCGTACTATTTTATGTATTGTTTAACAAGTGTGTTCACAAATCCACACTGAGAAACACGATGATTGACAGAGGGGAGTAGATTATGTTTTCGATGGTGTATTTAAATAGAGCTACTGTAGGTAAGTAGTTTTCAGTTTTAATGGCATAGTTTAACAAGACAACACTTGCCACCATCCTTCAAACCCATTGGTGAAAAAGAGCACAGTTTATGTTTACATTATAATATAATGTTTACATTATATATAATATATAATATAATGTTTACATTATATATAATGCTTACATTATATATAATATAATGTTTACATGATATGTTTACATATAATGTTTACATTATATATAATATAATGTTTATGCGCGAGTCGCCATAAGGTTCATATGAATGGTTACCTAATAACTTTTGAAACACGGTAATCGCTGTGAAGTGCAGTTTCCAATTATTATTGTTCACTCAATCTCTCTGGCCTTTCTATGCAATATGAAGAAGGGTCATTGCCCGAAACGTCGCTTATCGGATGTTTTCCCTTTTGCAAGGCCACAGTCCTACTGATGCATGAATTTGTTTGGTATTTGAAATGATACGAAGGCTCAGCAAGTGATTCCTTGCAGACATAAACAGAAGCGATACGCGCCACCCCAGCCACCCATGTCGCGAATCAATCGATTATCGCGATTGAGGGCTCGTGAATAAATTCTAAATTCAACGCCTTGTTTTAAAACGTGAACACAGCCGGCTCTAGTGACTGGAGTGGGTGGGTGTTGGACAATGTGAAACAATGACACGCAACGTATACAAATCTAAAACATAAATTCTTACGCACGCGATCCGGTGTGCATATCGCGATCTTCAGGATGAATGATCACGTCCGAATCAATGCGTCGTCGTTGCTCCCCTAGCATGCGCTCTGCGTAACCCGCTCGTGTTGTTGTTGTTTGCGGCAGAGTTTAGGACCTTCGTGGCCAAGAGCCGCAGCTCCCGAGGCAAAGGAGTGATGGCACGCTTCAAGGTGCCGGACTTGCTGAAGCATCTCATGGAACGATACGGGGCTCCGGATATTCACGATCTGGGCATCCGTATCACCAGCATACCTCTGGGCATTTCCGTACGTGCCGTGCCTGCGTGTACGAGCGTGTGTGTGTGTGTGTACGTGTGTATGCATTGCGTCGCTTGTTGACTGCGAATTGTATTATTATTGGATGCCTCAAGTTATACTCTTTGGTTCTTTCGGTAAAGTCACGTAGGTATAAAATAAAATAAATCACGACGTTTCGGGCGCGACACAAGCGTCCGTCATCAGGTGATAAAGCCTTGGTGTGCTGCTGAGGCAGACTGTTTTAAATGGTTTGAAATGTGTGTAGCCCATGGGTCATAAAGAAGTGGCCAAGGCTAGTGATGTTAACGTGAGAAATTAGCGTGGAACTGTAAGGTAGGAAAGCGGCCTCCTCGATTTTACGTGACTTTACCGAAAGAACCAAAGAGTCTGGATTCCTGCAGTCGCGAAAGCTTCAAATCAAGATTGCCTCAAGTATGTATTGTTGTTGCCCTTGAGGGGGTTTACTTTCGGAATTAAATGCGTTCTGGAATTGCTGACACAGCCACAACGTACGTGTCGCTGTGTTCACACCTGAGAGTGACACTGCATCAGCCTTTTACCAATATTCCCCCGCCCCTGCGTTTGCCTTACACGGCCACAATGCTGAGCTATCCTCAGTTGCTCAGGCACACAAGTTTCACACCTGTCTCCCTGTCAAGTGAATGTGGTGTATCCTTTTGTCATGCAGTCTGAGACAGACTTCCAACACGACTTCAGTTTTGTGGGTGCAGTGCTGTGACAAGAGCACTGAAGTAACTGCTCGTGTAAGTACATCATGTTAATATATATCGTATTGAAGGCTGAGGCCTATTTTACTGTACCGCTCCTTACAGAAATCTTCTTTCCCGAGTGGTTGTGCATTTGTCGCTTGTTTCAGAGGTTCGCGATTCGATCCCAGGAGTCGCCCTCGTTAATATTGCGGGTGTATTATCCAAAACTGCATTTCTATATGCTTCACAAATAATGTAAAAAAAAAATCCCGTGTTGTTATTAATGAATGAGGAGGACATGTGTGCCGGCGTCAGAATCAAAATTTGCAAATCTAAACAAGTTCTCAGAAATGACTGGATTGGGTAAAACCACAAGTATATATGTTGAACTTCTTTCGCACTGTACGTAGCCAACTGTGCTAATCGGAGGTGTGGAGGGCAACAAACTGAACACAAAAAGCAGTTCTAAAATTGTTTTCAATCTAGATTTAAAAGTGAATAGCTCCAATGGCTTCCTAATATCGGAAGTAAGAGTAATTACCGTGCGAGAAAATTCATGGATCTGCTTATATTTGTCAAAATTTTCCATAATACATTTGTCCTCGGGAATTATTTAATGAGTGATAATCGCCATACGTTTCAAGTCTGTGGATACTTCCACCAGTATCAAAAGACTTGCTCTATCACTGAATTAACTCTCCTCTATAATATTTAGGGCTATCGCTTTCACAAAATTCAGTCACGTTGAGACAAAAGTAAGGGGGGGCATTGAAATCGGTCGGACATCTATGCATGTGTCACCCTCTATTTGTCCCAACAGAGTGATATGGCTGCACGTGGTTTGGGTCCTTTGTTGTCTCCACCAACAGTGTGTGCAGGACTTCCTGGGGCAGGTGAAAGGGGACACGCTGGCCCGGAAGCTGTTTCAGTTGGCCCTGTGCTGTGGCTCCCTCGAGACTCCTCGCGACCTCGTGGTCAGGGAGAAACCGGCCGCGTTTCTCGGCAACATCAGCACTCCCGACACCAGACCGCCGCCTCCTCCAGGGAGTAAGGAGACAAATTTTCACATACAGTAGACTCTCGATTGTCCGCGCTAATGACGTGGAAGATGGCTGCGGATGATAAAAAATCTCGGATGATCCAAAGATATCTATTTTCTGCGGATCTCTATGCCACAAACTAACGATCGACCGATCGATGCATGTGGTCGGTGATAAAACTTTCCTGCTCCCGAGCAGAAGACTCGGCCCTCTAAGTGGATAGCAGAGCCACGCCAATCACCATCAATCAAACTCCACCCACTGTTGTAAAGATATGCAACTACTGTACTGTCGAGGTGATCACGTAGATTTTGGATTCATGGGCGCACATATTTGCTCGATATAAGCACGTGACTTGTAACAAACATTTCCAAGAATTACAATGTATAACTATTTTTCGATTATTAATTTGGGCCTAAGGGGAAATCCATGAGATATTAATAAGTAAAAATCTCACGTGCGTGGTTAATCCGCAAATCAGATAAACCGCACACGGATAATCAAGAGTCTACTGGATTGCACGCGCGCTGAATTGTCGTAGCTTCTCTAAACACCTTATTTCACATCTCGTCTCGATTATTACTAATGCATTAGTAAGAGTTTGGCATATCACGACGGATCAGTTTGTTAAATTTACGTCGAGATGGCCCGGGTGGCTGAGAGAGATTATTAGCGTTGAGCTGGAAACGCTGAGATCCTGGGTTCGAATCTGGGTAACCACCTCTGATTAAACTTGCTTTTGTCAAGTGCAGCCAGTTGATGGTCTCAGCTCGGTCATTAATGACTGTCAAAAAAACCCAAAACATACTAAATAAATGGCTATGCACTTAATTTGACCAAGTCCAATATCGGTTCAACAGAGTGGGTGGGAATGTGCTTCCCTTTACTCTGTGGCCTAGAGGTCACTAGAAGCAATGTCAGAGGTAGCTTTGTGATGTTCTCTTCTGCGGGCCATTCTCCAATAGGACGGGTTCCGCTGCTCTGTGAGAGATCCGAGTGGATACTCGGTCTCATGACACGATATCGAAAGCACAATCTGAATAAAATGTAGTTTCTTATATTGTACATAAGGGATCAGACCACGGAGGACCTTCAGAATGCTGAGTGTGAACTTGAAATTGATTCTGGACTGGTTCGGGGGATAGTTGAACAATTCGAATATTGGGGCGATATCGTCTTGCATACGGGTGTGAGTGAGAAGTCTGCCAGCGTTTTTTTGAGTCCATAATCGAGATTTTTGGGTTAGATCACGTAAATATGCACTCAATAATACGCGTAAATATGCACTATTTATTCGACCTAATCCAAAAATCTCTATTGCGGGTAATATTGGTCGCGAAGGCCTTCGCCTAGTTATTTCAATGCTAAATTCTCCTGTTTGATTTGTACTAGGTGCATCAGTGAATGTATATGCTCTGACTTTAACATAGCTATTTCTGTGACCAGTCAGAAGCTAATCACTCAGCTATTTCAATGCTAAATTCTATGCTAATTCCTTTGTCAAGGGGTGCCTTTGCGGATGTGTATACTTTAACTTAGCTATTTCAATGCTAAATTCTATGCTAATTCCTTTGTCAAGGGGTGCCTTTGCGGATGTGTATGCTTTAACTTTAACATAGCCTTTTCTGTGACCAGTCACAAGCTAATCACTCAGCCATTTCAATGCTAAATTATATGCTAATTCCTTTGTCAAGGCGCTTTGTTTCTTCTCACACAGCTTAAAGGTCGTGATCTCAGCGTGGCTTTCTCACTCCAGCGCTGTCCTCCAGACAGTCTCGTCCCCTTCACCTGATGAAGGCCGCTTGTGTTGTGGCCGAAACATCGTGAGAATATTATTGTGTTATTTTATTTGATCAATTTATTATTTTATTCTCATTCTACGTGACTTTACCGAGAGAACCAAAGAAGATGAATCCTTGCAGTCACGAAAGCTTTAAATCGAAACTCATTAATTGGTCGATAACATCTTTATATAAAGAGGACCACAGAGCATGGGCAGGAGTGGTGGGGGGGGATTTGTTGCCAGCTGCTCACCATTTGACTGCCGCCTTCCCTCATCTGTAGTTCCTCGCGCCAAAGTGAAGGAATACTGTGTGCCAGTTACAATTATCACTTGAACGTAACTTGATGTTTCAATTAAATCAGCCACTGAGATTTAATACTGAAAATCTTTATTTTTCACATGCAGTGAAACAATGTTGTTAGTAGGCTTGTTTCCCTGGGAAAGCCTCACTGAGTCTCAAGACTATTTTTTCAGGAGGGGCCTGCCAACTTTTCGCAGGAGTAATTTGGATGTTTGGCTAGTACCAGTTACATTGTATGTTGTTGTTGTTGTTTTGCTATGGGAGTAAACCCATACAGAGAAAGGGACCAGAATGAGGAAAGCGAAGCCAGGCAGTCCTTCAGAAGATGTCATGCACGGGCGTGACCACTACACCACTCTGCCGCCCAAAGAAATGTAATTTAAATAATGTACAATACTGGCAAATAAACCCTATTAGTATCAACCGAATTTCTAGACAATCTAGCACGTGTATAGCTGCATCGGTGTTTCTAAAAGTCGTGTTCAAATTGCTTATTAATAATATCATAAAGAACAGGTTTCCCACCTCTGGTTTCATTTGAATTACCGGTTGTCCTCATTATGTGTATCACAGGTAATATGGCAAGGAAAATATTACGCAGAACGAGTTGTAGGATAAGGGCAATTATGGTGACACACGTGACCCCCTCTACACCAAAAAACAGCTAAGATTCATATTCTTGGTTCTTTTGGGAAAGTCACGTCGAAGGGGAACAATAAAATAATACAAATATAAAACAATAAAATTCTCACGACCTTTTGACTGCAACACAGCAATCATCATCAGGTGTGAAAACCACAACAAGAAAATTTGAAAGAACCAAGAATATGAATCTCTGCAGTCACGAAAGCTTTAAATCAAAATTTAACAGCTGAGAGTCAATGCTGGGATGTTGTGCGATTGGTGCAAGCGACCCATTATTGTGTTTTGATGTTGAGCTGTTAAAATTGCACTGTTGTGGGGTGAGGTCAAGGCCGATGACTGCTTCCAGCGGTGTCAAGATCAGCATTTTGAAGAGGCTCGCGGAGGATGATACTGGGCACTAGGGTGCAGTCTCCCTCCATGAACAACAGAGGGCAGAGGAGCGACGCTCACAACAACAATTGGCGGTGCACCGGGCGTATAAAACACAAAGTTGGAAGAAAGTTTATTTCGGGGAGTTAACCCACAACACCTGGGTCTGTCCCGCGTGTTCACACGATAACGCGTTTTCACTACAACGCGTTTTCTTTACTTTAGGGAACGCTTCTCGCACAACGCGGAACACGCTCCGTCACAACGCGCTTTCTGAGCCACAGTGTGTCTCTTAGTTCTTGCAAGCTAAGCTGGAGTCAGTCTCTCTCATTAAGGCCACATGGCCACACTGTGTCTCTTAGTTCTTGCAAGCTAAGCTGGAGTGAGTCTCTCTCATTAAGGCCACATGGCCACACAGTGTATCTTAGTTCTTGCAAGCTAAGCTGGAGTGAGTCTCTCTCATTAAGGCCACATGGCCACACTGTGTCTCTTAGTTTTTGCAAGCTAAGCTTGAGTCAGTCTCTCTCATTAAGGCCACATGGCCACACAGTGTCTCTTAGTTCTTGCAAGGTAAGCTGGAGTCAGTCTCTCTCATTAAGGTCACATGGGCACACTGTCTCTTAGTTCTTGCAAGTTAAGCTGGAATCAGTCTCTCTCATTAAGGCCACATGGCCACACTGTGTCTCTTAGTTCTTGCAAGCTAAGCTGGAGTCAGTCTCTCTCATTAAGGCCACATGGCCACACTGTGTCTCTTAGTTCTTGCAAGCTAAGCTGGAGTCAGTCTCTCTCATTAAGGCTACATGGCCACACTGTCTCTTAGTTCTTGCAAGCTAAGCTGGAGTGAGTCTCTCATTAAGGCCACATGGCCACACTGTGTCTCTTAGTTCTTGCAAGCTAAGCTGGAGTCAGTCTCTCTCATTAAGGCCACATGGCCACACTGTGTCTCTTAGTTCTTGCAAGCTAAGTTGGAGTCAGTCTCTCTCATTAAGGCCACATGGCCACACTGAGTTTCTTAGTTCTTGCAAGCTAAGCTGGAGTGAGTCTCTCTCATTAAGGCCACATGGCCACACAGTGTCTCTTAGTTCTTGCAAGCTAAGCTGGAGTGAGTCTCTCTCATTAAGGCCACATGGCCACACTGTCTCTTAGTTCTTGCAAGCTAAGCTTGAGTCAGTCTCTCTCATTAAGGCCACATGGCCACACAGTGTCTCTTAGTTCTTACAAGCTAAGCTGGAGTCAGTCTCTCTCATTAAGGTCACATGGTCACACTGTGTCTCTTAGTTCTTGCAAGCTAAGCTGGAGTCAGTCTCTCTCATTAAGGCCACATGGCCACACTGTGTCTCTTAGTTCTTGCAAGCTAAGCTGGAATCAGTCTCTCTCATTAAGGCCACATGGCCACACTGTGTCTCTTAGTTCTTGCAAGCTAAGCTGGAGTCAGTCTCTCTCATTAAGGCCACATGGCCACACTGTGTCTCTTAGTTCTTGCAAGCTAAGCTGGAGTCAGTCTCTCTCATTAATGCTACATGGCCACACTGTCTCTTAGTTCTTGCAAGCTAAGCTGGAGTGAGTCTTTCTCATTAAGGCCACATGGCCACACAGTGTCTCTTAGTTCTTGCAAGCTAAGCTGGAGTGAGTCTCTCTCATTAAGGCCACATGGCCACACTGTGTCTCTTAGTTCTTGCAAGCTAAGCTTGAGTCAGTTTCTCTCATTAAGGCCACATGGCCACACAGTGTCTCTTAGTTCTTGCAAGGTAAGCTGGAGTCAGTCTCTCTCATTAAGGTCACATGGGCACACTGTGTCTCTTAGTTCCTGCAAGCTAAGCTGGAGTCAGTCTCTCTCATTAAGGCCACATGGCCACACTGTGTCTCTTAGTTCTTGCAAGTTAAGCTGGAATCAGTCTCTCTCATTAAGGCCACATGGCCACACTGTGTCTCTTAGTTCTTGCAAGCTAAGCTGGAGTCAGTCTCTCTCATTAAGGCTACATGGCCACACTGTCTCTTAGTTCTTGCAAGCTAAGCTGGAGTGAGTCTCTCATTAAGGCCACATGGCCACACTGTGTCTCTTAGTTCTTGCAAGCTACGCTTGAGTCAGTCTCTCTCATTAAGGCCACATGGCCACACTGAGTCTCTTAGTTCTTGCAAGCTAAGCTGGAGTGAGTCTCTCTCATTAAGGCCACATGGCCACACAGTGTCTCTTAGTTCTTGCAAGCTAAGCTGGAGTCAGTCTCTCTCATTAAGGCCACATGGCCACACTGTGTCTCTTAGTTCTTGCAAGCTAAGCTTGAGTCAGTCTCTCTCATTAAGGCCACATGGCCACACAGTGTCTCTTAGTTCTTGCAAGCTAAGCTGGAGTCAGTCTCATTAAGGTCACATGGTCACACTGTGTCTCTTAGTTCTTGCAAGCTAAGCTGGAGTCAGTCTCTCTCATTAAGGTCACATGGCCACACTGTGTCTCTTAGTTCTTGCAAGCTAAGCTGGAGTCAGTCTCTCTCATTAAGGCCACATGGCCACACTGTGTCTCTTAGTTCTTGCAAGCTAAGATGGAGTCAGTCTCTCTCATTAAGGCTACATGGCCACACTGTCTCTTAGTTCTTGCAAGCTAAGCTGGAGTGAGTCTCTCATTAAGGCCACATGGCCACACTGTGTCTCTTAGTTCTTGCAAGCTAAGCTGGAGTGAGTCTCTCTCATTAAGGCCACATGGCCACACAGTGTATCTTAGTTCTTGCAAGTTAAGTTGGAGTCAGTCTCTCTCATTAAGGCCACATGGCCATACTGAGTCTCTTAGTTCTTGCAAGCTAAGCTGGAGTGAGTCTTTCTCATTAAGGCCACATGGCCACACAGTGTCTCTTAGTTCTTGCAAGTTAAGCTGGAATCAGTCTCTCTCATTAAGGCCACATGGCCACACTGTGTCTCTTAGTTCTTGCAAGCTAAGCTGGAGGCAGTCTCCCTCATTAAGGCCACATGGCCACACTGTGTCTCTTAGTTTTTGCAAGCTAAGCTTGAGTCAGTCTCTCTCATTAAGGCCACATGGCCACACAGTGTCTCTTAGTTCTTGCAAGGTAAGCTGGAGTCAGTCTCTCTCATTAAGGTCACATGGGCACACTGTCTCTTAGTTCTTGCAAGTTAAGCTGGAATCAGTCTCTCTCATTAAGGCCACATGGCCACACTGTGTCTCTTAGTTCTTGCAAGCTAAGCTGGAGTCAGTCTCTCTCATTAAGGCCACATGGCCACACTGTGTCTCTTAGTTCTTGCAAGCTAAGTTGGAGTCAGTCTCTCTCATTAAGGCCACATGGCCACACTGAGTCTCTTAGTTCTTGCAAGCTAAGCTGAAGTGAGTCTCTCTCATTAAGGCCACATGGCCACACAGTGTCTCTTAGTTCTTGCAAGCTAAGCTGGAGTGAGTCTCTCTCATTAAGGCCACATGGCCACACTGTCTCTTAGTTCTTGCAAGCTAAGCTTGAGTCAGTCTCTCTCATTAAGGCCACATGGCCACACAGTGTCTCTTAGTTCTTACAAGCTAAGCTGGAGTCAGTCTCTCTCATTAAGGTCACATGGTCACACTGTGTCTCTTAGTTCTTGCAAGCTAAGCTGGAGTCAGTCTCTCTCATTAAGGCCACATGGCCACACTGTGTCTCTTAGTTCTTGCAAGCTAAGCTGGAATCAGTCTCTCTCATTAAGGCCACATGGCCACACTGTGTCTCTTAGTTCTTGCAAGCTAAGCTGGAGTCAGTCTCTCTCATTAAGGCCACATGGCCACACTGTGTCTCTTAGTTCTTGCAAGCTAAGCTGGAGTCAGTCTCTCTCATTAAGGCTACATGGCCACACTGTCTCTTAGTTCTTGCAAGCTAAGCTGGAGTGAGTCTTTCTCATTAAGGCCACATGGCCACACTGTGTCTCTTAGTTCTTGCAAGCTAAGCTGGAGTCAGTCTCTCTCATTAAGGCCACATGGCCACACTGTGTCTCTTAGTTCTTGCAAGCTAAGTTGGAGTCAGTCTCTCTCATTAAGGCCACATGGCCACACTGAGTTTCTTAGTTCTTGCAAGCTAAGCTGGAGTGAGTCTCTCTCATTAAGGCCACATGGCCACACAGTGTCTCTTAGTTCTTGCAAGCTAAGCTGGAGTGAGTCTCTCTCATTAAGGCCACATGGCCACACTGTCTCTTAGTTCTTGCAAGCTAAGCTTGAGTCAGTCTCTCTCATTAAGGCCACATGGCCACACAGTGTCTCTTAGTTCTTACAAGCTAAGCTGGAGTCAGTCTCTCTCATTAAGGTCACATGGTCACACTGTGTCTCTTAGTTCTTGCAAGCTAAGCTGGAGTCAGTCTCTCTCATTAAGGCCACATGGCCACACTGTGTCTCTTAGTTCTTGCAAGCTAAGCTGGAATCAGTCTCTCTCATTAAGGCCACATGGCCACACTGTGTCTCTTAGTTCTTGCAAGCTAAGCTGGAGTCAGTCTCTCTCATTAAGGCCACATGGCCACACTGTGTCTCTTAGTTCTTGCAAGCTAAGCTGGAGTCAGTCTCTCTCATTAAGGCTACATGGCCACACTGTCTCTTAGTTCTTGCAAGCTAAGCTGGAGTGAGTCTTTCTCATTAAGGCCACATGGCCACACTGTGTCTCTTAGTTCTTGCAAGCTAAGCTGGAGTCAGTCTCTCTCATTAAGGCCACATGGCCACACTGTGTCTCTTAGTTCTTGCAAGCTAAGTTGGAGTCAGTCTCTCTCATTAAGGCCACATGGCCACACTGAGTTTCTTAGTTCTTGCAAGCTAAGCTGGAGTGAGTCTCTCTCATTAAGGCCACATGGCCACACAGTGTCTCTTAGTTCTTGCAAGCTAAGCTGGAGTGAGTCTCTCTCATTAAGGCCACATGGCCACACTGTCTCTTAGTTCTTGCAAGCTAAGCTTGAGTCAGTCTCTCTCATTAAGGCCACATGGCCACACAGTGTCTCTTAGTTCTTACAAGCTAAGCTGGAGTCAGTCTCTCTCATTAAGGCCACATGGCCACACTGTGTCTCTTAGTTCTTGCAAGCTAAGCTGGAGTCAGTCTCTCTCATTAAGGCCACATGGCCACACAGTGTCTCTTAGTTCTTACAAGCTAAGCTGGAGTCAGTCTCTCTCATTAAGGTCACATGGTCACACTGTGTCTCTTAGTTCTTGCAAGCTAAGCTGGAGTCAGTCTCTCTCATTAAGGCCACATGGCCACACTGTGTCTCTTAGTTCTTGCAAGCTAAGCTGGAATCAGTCTCTCTCATTAAGGCCACATGGCCACACTGTGTCTCTTAGTTCTTGCAAGCTAAGCTGGAGTCAGTCTCTCTCATTAAGGCCACATGGCCACACTGTGTCTCTTAGTTCTTGCAAGCTAAGCTGGAGTCAGTCTCATTAATGCTACATGGCCACACTGTCTCTTAGTTCTTGCAAGCTAAGCTGGAGTGAGTCTTTCTCATTAAGGCCACATGGCCACACAGTGTCTCTTAGTTCTTGCAAGCTAAGCTGGAGTGAGTCTCTCTCATTAAGGCCACATGGCCACACTGTGTCTCTTAGTTCTTGCAAGCTAAGCTTGAATCAGTCTCTCTCATTAAGGCCACATGGCCACACAGTGTCTCTTAGTTCTTGCAAGGTAAGCTGGAGTCAGTCTCTCTCATTAAGGTCACATGGTCACACTGTGTCTCTTAGTTCTTGCAAGCTAAGCTGGAGTCAGTCTCTCTCATTAAGGCCACATGGCCACACTGTGTCTCTTAGTTCTTGCAAGCTAAGCTGGAATCAGTCTCTCTCATTAAGGCCACATGGCCACACTGTGTCTCTTAGTTCTTGCAAGCTAAGCTGGAGTCAGTCTCTCTCATTAAGGCCACATGGCCACACTGTGTCTCTTAGTTCTTGCAAGCTAAGCTGGAGTCAGTCTCTCTCATTAATGCTACATGGCCACACTGTCTCTTAGTTCTTGCAAGCTAAGCTGGAGTGAGTCTTTCTCATTAAGGCCACATGGCCACACAGTGTCTCTTAGTTCTTGCAAGCTAAGCTGGAGTGAGTCTCTCTCATTAAGGCCACATGGCCACACTGTGTCTCTTAGTTCTTGCAAGCTAAGCTTGAGTCAGTCTCTCTCATTAAGGCCACATGGCCACACAGTGTCTCTTAGTTCTTGCAAGGTAAGCTGGAGTCAGTCTCTCTCATTAAGGTCACATGGGCACACTGTGTCTCTTAGTTCCTGCAAGCTAAGCTGGAGTCAGTCTCTCTCATTAAGGCCACATGGCCACACTGTGTCTCTTAGTTCTTGCAAGTTAAGCTGGAATCAGTCTCTCTCATTAAGGCCACATGGCCACACTGTGTCTCTTAGTTCTTGCAAGCTAAGCTGGAGTCAGTCTCTCTCATTAAGGCTACATGGCCACACTGTCTCTTAGTTCTTGCAAGCTAAGCTGGAGTGAGTCTCTCATTAAGGCCACATGGCCACACTGTGTCTCTTAGTTCTTGCAAGCTACGCTTGAGTCAGTCTCTCTCATTAAGGCCACATGGCCACACTGAGTCTCTTAGTTCTTGCAAGCTAAGCTGGAGTGAGTCTCTCTCATTAAGGCCACATGGCCACACAGTGTCTCTTAGTTCTTGCAAGCTAAGCTGGAGTCAGTCTCTCTCATTAAGGCCACATGGCCACACTGTGTCTCTTAGTTCTTGCAAGCTAAGCTTGAGTCAGTCTCTCTCATTAAGGCCACATGGCCACACAGTGTCTCTTAGTTCTTGCAAGCTAAGCTGGAGTCAGTCTCATTAAGGTCACATGGTCACACTGTGTCTCTTAGTTCTTGCAAGCTAAGCTGGAGTCAGTCTCTCTCATTAAGGTCACATGGCCACACTGTGTCTCTTAGTTCTTGCAAGCTAAGCTGGAGTCAGTCTCTCTCATTAAGGCCACATGGCCACACTGTGTCTCTTAGTTCTTGCAAGCTAAGATGGAGTCAGTCTCTCTCATTAAGGCTACATGGCCACACTGTCTCTTAGTTCTTGCAAGCTAAGCTGGAGTGAGTCTCTCATTAAGGCCACATGGCCACACTGTGTCTCTTAGTTCTTGCAAGCTAAGCTGGAGTGAGTCTGTCTCATTAAGGCCACATGGCCACACAGTGTATCTTAGTTCTTGCAAGTTAAGTTGGAGTCAGTCTCTCTCATTAAGGCCACATGGCCATACTGAGTCTCTTAGTTCTTGCAAGCTAAGCTGGAGTGAGTCTTTCTCATTAAGGCCACATGGCCACACAGTGTCTCTTAGTTCTTGCAAGTTAAGCTGGAATCAGTCTCTCTCATTAAGGCCACATGGCCACACTGTGTCTCTTAGTTCTTGCAAGCTAAGCTGGAGGCAGTCTCCCTCATTAAGGCCACATGGCCACACTGTGTCTCTTAGTTTTTGCAAGCTAAGCTTGAGTCAGTCTCTCTCATTAAGGCCACATGGCCACACAGTGTCTCTTAGTTCTTGCAAGGTAAGCTGGAGTCAGTCTCTCTCATTAAGGTCACATGGGCACACTGTCTCTTAGTTCTTGCAAGTTAAGCTGGAATCAGTCTCTCTCATTAAGGCCACATGGCCACACTGTGTCTCTTAGTTCTTGCAAGCTAAGCTGGAGTCAGTCTCTCTCATTAAGGCCACATGGCCACACTGTGTCTCTTAGTTCTTGCAAGCTAAGCTGGAGTCAGTCTCTCTCATTAAGGCTACATGGCCACACTGTCTCTTAGTTCTTGCAAGCTAAGCTGGAGTGAGTCTCTCATTAAGGCCACATGGCCACACTGCGTCTCTTAGTTCTTGCAAGCTAAGCTGGAGTCAGTCTCTCTCATTAAGGCCACATGGCCACACTGTGTCTCTTAGTTCTTGCAAGCTAAGTTGGAGTCAGTCTCTCTCATTAAGGCCACATGGCCACACTGAGTCTCTTAGTTCTTGCAAGCTAAGCTGGAGTGAGTCTCTCTCATTAAGGCCACATGGCCACACAGTGTCTCTTAGTTCTTGCAAGCTAAGCTGGAGTGAGTCTCTCTCATTAAGGCCACATGGCCACACTGTCTCTTAGTTCTTGCAAGCTAAGCTTGAGTCAGTCTCTCTCATTAAGGCCACATGGCCACACAGTGTCTCTTAGTTCTTACAAGCTAAGCTGGAGTCAGTCTCTCTCATTAAGGTCACATGGTCACACTGTGTCTCTTAGTTCTTGCAAGCTAAGCTGGAGTCAGTCTCTCTCATTAAGGCCACATGGCCACACTGTGTCTCTTAGTTCTTGCAAGCTAAGCTGGAATCAGTCTCTCTCATTAAGGCCACATGGCCACACTGTGTCTCTTAGTTCTTGCAAGCTAAGCTGGAGTCAGTCTCTCTCATTAAGGCCACATGGCCACACTGTGTCTCTTAGTTCTTGCAAGCTAAGCTGGAGTCAGTCTCTCTCATTAAGGCTACATGGCCACACTGTCTCTTAGTTCTTGCAAGCTAAGCTGGAGTGAGTCTTTCTCATTAAGGCCACATGGCCACACAGTGTCTCTTAGTTCTTGCAAGCTAAGCTGGAGTGAGTCTCTCTCATTAAGGCCACATGGCCACACTGTGTCTCTTAGTTCTTGCAAGCTAAGCTTGAGTCAGTCTCTCTCATTAAGGCCACATGGCCACACAGTCTCTCTTAGTTCTTGCAAGGTAAGCTGGAGTCAGTCTCTCTCATTAAGGTCACATGGGCACACTGTGTCTATTAGTTCCTGCAAGCTAAGCTGGAGTCAGTCTCTCTCATTAAGGCCACATGGCCACACTGTGTCTCTTAGTTCTTGCAAGTTAAGCTGGAATCAGTCTCTCTCATTAAGGCCACATGGCCACACTGTGTCTCTTAGTTCTTGCAAGCTAAGCTGGAGTCAGTCTCTCTCATTAAGGCTACATGGCCACACTGTCTCTTAGTTCTTGCAAGCTAAGCTGGAGTGAGTCTCTCATTAAGGCCACATGGCCACACTGTGTCTCTTAGTTCTTGCAAGCTAAGCTGGAGTGAGTCTCTCTCATTAAGGCCACATGGCCACACAGTGTCTCTTAGTTCTTGCAAGCTAAGCTGGAGTGAGTCTCTCTCATTAAGGCCACATGGCCACACAGTGTCTCTTAGTTCTTGCAAGCTAAGCTGGAGTGAGTCTCTCTCATTAAGGCCACATGGCCACACTGTGTCTCTTAGTTCTTGCAAGCTAAGCTTGAGTCAGTCTCTCTCATTAAGGCCACATGGCCACACAGTGTCTCTTAGTTCTTGCAAGCTAAGCTGGAGTCAGTCTCATTAAGGTCACATGGTCACACTGTGTCTCTTAGTTCTTGCAAGCTAAGCTGGAGTCAGTCTCTCTCATTAAGGCCACATGGCCACACTGTGTCTCTTAGTTCTTGCAAGCTAAGCTGGAGTCAGTCTCTCTCATTAAGGCCACATGGCCACACTGTGTCTCTTAGTTCTTGCAAGCTAAGCTGGAGTCAGTCTCTCTCATTAAGGCTACATGGCCACACTGTCTCTTAGTTCTTGCAAGCTAAGCTGGAGTGAGTCTCTCATTAAGGCCACATGGCCACACTGTGTCTCTTAGTTCTTGCAAGCTAAGCTGGAGTGAGTCTCTCTCATTAAGGCCACATGGCCACACAGTGTATCTTAGTTCTTGCAAGTTAAGTTGGAGTCAGTCTCTCTCATTAAGGCCACATGGCCATACTGAGTCTCTTAGTTCTTGCAAGCTAAGCTGGAGTGAGTCTTTCTCATTAAGGCCACATGGCCACACAGTGTCTCTTAGTTCTTGCAAGTTAAGCTGGAATCAGTCTCTCTCATTAAGGCCACATGGCCACACTGTGTCTCTTAGTTCTTGCAAGCTAAGCTAGAGGCAGTCTCTCTCATTAAGGCCACATGGCCACACTGTGTCTCTTAGTTCTTGCAAGCTAAGCTGGAGTGAGTCTCTCATTGAGGCCACATGGCCACACTGTGTCTCTTAGTTCTTGCAAGCTAAGCTGGAGTGAGTCTCTCTCATTAAGGCCACATGGCCACACTGTGTCTCTTAGTTCTTGCAAGCTGAGCTGGAGTCAGTCTCTCTCATTAAGGCCACATGGCCACACAGTGTATCTTAGTTCTTGCAAGTTAAGTTGGAGTCAGTCTCTCTCATTAAGGCCACATGGCCATACTGAATCTCTTAGTTCTTGCAAGCTAAGCTGGAGTGAGTCTTTCTCATTAAGGCCACATGGCCACACAGTGTCTCTTAGTTCTTGCAAGCTAAGCTGGAGTGAGTCTCTCTCATTAAGGCCACATGGCCACACTGTGTCTCTTAGTTCTTGCAAGCTAAGCTGGAATCAGTCTCTCTCATTAAGGCCACATGGCCACACTGTGTCTCTTAGTTCTTGCAAGCTAAGCTGGAGTCAGTCTCTCTCATTAAGGCCACATGGCCACACTGTGTCTCTTAGTTCTTGCAAGCTAAGCTGGAGTCAGTCTCTCTCATTAAGGCTACATGGCCACACTGTCTCAGTTCTTGCAAGCTAAGCTGGAGTGAGTCTCTCATTAAGGCCACATGGCCACACTGTGTCTCTTAGTTCTTGCAAGCTAAGCTGGAGTGAGTCTCTCTCATTAAGGCCACATGGCCGCACTGTGTCTCTTAGTTCTTGCAAGCTAAGCTGGAGTCAGTCTCTCTCATTAAGGCTACATGGCCACACTGTCTCTTAGTTCTTGCAAGCTAAGCTGGAGTGAGTCTCTCATTAAGGCCACATGGCCACACTGTGTCTCTTAGTTCTTGCAAGCTAAGCTGGAGTGAGTCTCTCTCATTAAGGCCACATGGCCACACTGTGTCTCTTAGTTCTTGCAAGCTAAGCTGGAGTCAGTCTCTCTCATTAAGGCCACATGGCCACACAGTGTATCTTAGTTCTTGCAAGTTAAGTTGGAGTCAGTCTCTCTCATTAAGGCCACATGGCCATACTGAATCTCTTAGTTCTTGCAAGCTAAGCTGGAGTGAGTCTTTCTCATTAAGGCCACATGGCCACACAGTGTCTCTTAGTTCTTGCAAGCTAAGCTGGAGTGAGTCTCTCTCATGAAGGCCACATGGCCACACTGTGTCTCTTAGTTCTTGCAAGCTAAGCTGGAATCAGTCTCTCTCATTAAGGCCACATGGCCACACTGTGTCTCTTAGTTCTTGCAAGCTAAGCTGGAGTCAGTCTCTCTCATTAAGGCCACATGGCCACACTGTGTCTCTTAGTTCTTGCAAGCTAAGCTGGAGTCAGTCTCTCTCATTAAGGCTACATGGCCACACTGTCTCAGTTCTTGCAAGCTAAGCTGGAGTGAGTCTCTCATTAAGGCCACATGGCCACACTGTGTCTCTTAGTTCTTGCAAGCTAAGCTGGAGTGAGTCTCTCTCATTAAGGCCACATGGCCGCACTGTGTCTCTTAGTTCTTGCAAGCTAAGCTGGAGTGAGTCTCTCTCATTAAGGCCACATGGCCACACAGTGTCTCTTAGTTCTTGCAAGATAAGCTGGAGTGAGTCTCTCTCATTAAGGCCACATGGCCACACTGTGTCTCTTAGTTCTTGCAAGCTAAGCTTGAGTCAGTCTCTCTCATTAAGGCCACATGGCCACACAGTGTCTCTTAGTTCTTGCAAGGTAAGCTGGAGTCAGTCTCTCTCATTAAGGTCACATGGGCACACTGTGTCTCTTAATTCTTGCAAGCTAAGCTGGAGTCAGTCTCTCTCATTAAGGCCACATGGCCACACTGTGTCGCTTAGTTCTTGCAAGTTAAGCTGGAATCAGTCTCTCTCATTAAGGCCACATGGCCACTCTGTGTCTCTTAGTTCTTGCAAGCTAAGCTGGAGTCAGTCTCTCTCATTAAGGCTACATGGCCACACTGTCTCTTAGTTCTTGCAAGCTAAGCTGGAGTGAGTCTCTCATTAAGGCCACATGGCCACACTGTGTCTCTTAGTTCTTGCAAGCTAAGCTGGAGTGAGTCTCTCTCATTAAGGCCACATGGCCACACAGTGTCTCTTAGTTCTTGCAAGCTAAGTTGGAGTCAGTCTCTCTCATTAAGGCCACATGGCCACACTGAGTCTCTTAGTTCTTGCAAGCTAAGCTGGAGTGAGTCTCTCTCATTAAGGCCACATGGCCACACAGTGTCTCTTAGTTCTTGCAAGCTAAGTTGGAGTCAGTCTCTCTCATTAAGGCCACATGGCCACACTGAGTCTCTTAGTTCTTGCAAGCTAAGCTGGAGTGAGTCTCTCTCATTAAGGCCACATGGCCACACAGTGTCTCTTAGTTCTTGCAAGCTAAGCTGGAGTGAGTCTCTCTCATTAAGGCCGCATGGCCACACTGTGTTTCTTAGTTCTTGCAAGCTAAGCTGGAGTGAGTCTCTCTCATTAAGGCCACATGGCCACACAGTGTCTCTTAGTTCTTGCAAGCTAAGCTGGAGTGAGTCTCTCTCATTAAGGCCACATGGCCACACTGTGTCTCTTAGTTCTTGCAAGCTAAGCTGGAGTCAGTCTCTCTCATTAAGGCTACATGGCCACAGTGTCTCTTAGTTCTTGCAAGCTAAGCTGGAGTGAGTCTCTCATTAAGGTCACATGGTCACACTGTGTCACTTAGTTCTACCAAGCTAAGCTGGAGTGAGTCTCTCTCATTAAGGCCACATGGCCACACTGTGTCTCTTAGTTCTTGCAAGCTAAGCTGGAGTCAGTCTCTCTCATTAAGGCTACATGGCCACACTGTCTCTTAGTTCTTGCAAGCTAAGCTGGAGTGAGTCTCTCATTAAGGCCACATGGCCACACTGTGTCTCTTAGTTCTTGCAAGCTAAGCTGGAGTGAGTCTCTCTCATTAAGGCCACATGGCCACACTGTGTCTCTTAGTTCTTGCAAGCTAAGCTGGAGTCAGTCTCTCTCATTAAGGCCACATGGCCACACAGTGTATCTTAGTTCTTGCAAGTTAAGTTGGAGTCAGTCTCTCTCATTAAGGCCACATGGCCATACTGAATCTCTTAGTTCTTGCAAGCTAAGCTGGAGTGAGTCTTTCTCATTAAGGCCACATGGCCACACAGTGTCTCTTAGTTCTTGCAAGCTAAGCTGGAGTGAGTCTCTCTCATGAAGGCCACATGGCCACACTGTGTCTCTTAGTTCTTGCAAGCTAAGCTGGAATCAGTCTCTCTCATTAAGGCCACATGGCCACACTGTGTCTCTTAGTTCTTGCAAGCTAAGCTGGAGTCAGTCTCTCTCATTAAGGCCACATGGCCACACTGTGTCTCTTAGTTCTTGCAAGCTAAGCTGGAGTCAGTCTCTCTCATTAAGGCTACATGGCCACACTGTCTCAGTTCTTGCAAGCTAAGCTGGAGTGAGTCTCTCATTAAGGCCACATGGCCACACTGTGTCTCTTAGTTCTTGCAAGCTAAGCTGGAGTGAGTCTCTCTCATTAAGGCCACATGGCCGCACTGTGTCTCTTAGTTCTTGCAAGCTAAGCTGGAGTGAGTCTCTCTCATTAAGGCCACATGGCCACACAGTGTCTCTTAGTTCTTGCAAGGTAAGCTGGAGTCAGTCTCTCTCATTAAGGTCACATGGGCACACTGTGTCTCTTAATTCTTGCAAGCTAAGCTGGAGTCAGTCTCTCTCATTAAGGCCACATGGCCACACTGTGTCGCTTAGTTCTTGCAAGTTAAGCTGGAATCAGTCTCTCTCATTAAGGCCACATGGCCACTCTGTGTCTCTTAGTTCTTGCAAGCTAAGCTGGAGTCAGTCTCTCTCATTAAGGCTACATGGCCACACTGTCTCTTAGTTCTTGCAAGCTAAGCTGGAGTGAGTCTCTCATTAAGGCCACATGGCCACACTGTGTCTCTTAGTTCTTGCAAGCTAAGCTGGAGTCAGTCTCTCTCATTAAGGCCACATGGCCACACTGTGTCTCTTAGTTCTTGCAAGCTAAGCTGGAGTCAGTCTCTCTCATTAAGGCTACATGGCCACACTGTCTCAGTTCTTGCAAGCTAAGCTGGAGTGAGTCTCTCATTAAGGCCACATGGCCACACTGTGTCTCTTAGTTCTTGCAAGCTAAGCTGGAGTGAGTCTCTCTCATTAAGGCCACATGGCCGCACTGTGTCTCTTAGTTCTTGCAAGCTAAGCTGGAGTGAGTCTCTCTCATTAAGGCCACATGGCCACACAGTGTCTCTTAGTTCTTGCAAGGTAAGCTGGAGTCAGTCTCTCTCATTAAGGTCACATGGGCACACTGTGTCTCTTAATTCTTGCAAGCTAAGCTGGAGTCAGTCTCTCTCATTAAGGCCACATGGCCACACTGTGTCGCTTAGTTCTTGCAAGTTAAGCTGGAATCAGTCTCTCTCATTAAGGCCACATGGCCACTCTGTGTCTCTTAGTTCTTGCAAGCTAAGCTGGAGTCAGTCTCTCTCATTAAGGCTACATGGCCACACTGTCTCTTAGTTCTTGCAAGCTAAGCTGGAGTGAGTCTCTCATTAAGGCCACATGGCCACACTGTGTCTCTTAGTTCTTGCAAGCTAAGCTGGAGTGAGTCTCTCTCATTAAGGCCACATGGCCACACAGTGTCTCTTAGTTCTTGCAAGCTAAGTTGGAGTCAGTCTCTCTCATTAAGGCCACATGGCCACACTGAGTCTCTTAGTTCTTGCAAGCTAAGCTGGAGTGAGTCTCTCTCATTAAGGCCACATGGCCACACAGTGTCTCTTAGTTCTTGCAAGCTAAGTTGGAGTCAGTCTCTCTCATTAAGGCCACATGGCCACACTGAGTCTCTTAGTTCTTGCAAGCTAAGCTGGAGTGAGTCTCTCTCATTAAGGCCACATGGCCACACAGTGTCTCTTAGTTCTTGCAAGCTAAGCTGGAGTGAGTCTCTCTCATTAAGGCCGCATGGCCACACTGTGTTTCTTAGTTCTTGCAAGCTAAGCTGGAGTGAGTCTCTCTCATTAAGGCCACATGGCCACACAGTGTCTCTTAGTTCTTGCAAGCTAAGCTGGAGTGAGTCTCTCTCATTAAGGCCACATGGCCACACTGTGTCTCTTAGTTCTTGCAAGCTAAGCTTGAGTCAGTCTCTCTCATTAAGGCCACATGGCCACACAGTGTCTCTTAGTTCTTGCAAGCTAAGCTGGAGTCAGTCTCATTAAGGTCACATGGTCACACTGTGTCACTTAGTTCTACCAAGCTAAGCTGGAGTCAGTCTCTCTCATTAAGGCCACATGGCCACACTGTGTCTCTTAGTTCTTGCAAGCTAAGCTGGAGTCAGTCTCTCTCATTAAGGCTACATGGCCACACTGTCTCTTAGTTCTTGCAAGCTAAGCTGGAGTGAGTCTCTCATTAAGGCCACATGGCCACACTGTGTCTCTTAGTTCTTGCAAGCTAAGCTGGAGTGAGTCTCTCTCATTAAGGCCACATGGCCACACAGTGTATCTTAGTTCTTGCAAGTTAAGTTGGAGTCAGTCTCTCTCATTAAGGCCACATGGCCATACTGAGTCTCTTAGTTCTTGCAAGCTAAGCTGGAGTGAGTCTTTCTCATTAAGGCCACATGGCCACACAGTGTCTCTTAGTTCTTGCAAGTTAAGCTGGAATCAGTCTCTCTCATTAAGGCCACATGGCCACACTGTGTCTCTTAGTTCTTGCAAGCTAAGCTAGAGGCAGTCTCTCTCATTAAGGCCACATGGCCACACTGTGTCTCTTAGTTCTTGCAAGCTAAGCTGGAGTGAGTCTCTCATTGAGGCCACATGGCCACACTGTGTCTCTTAGTTCTTGCAAGCTAAGCTGGAGTGAGTCTCTCTCATTAAGGCCACATGGCCACACTGTGTCTCTTAGTTCTTGCAAGCTGAGCTGGAGTCAGTCTCTCTCATTAAGGCCACATGGCCACACAGTGTATCTTAGTTCTTGCAAGTTAAGTTGGAGTCAGTCTCTCTCATTAAGGCCACATGGCCATACTGAATCTCTTAGTTCTTGCAAGCTAAGCTGGAGTGAGTCTTTCTCATTAAGGCCACATGGCCACACAGTGTCTCTTAGTTCTTGCAAGCTAAGCTGGAGTGAGTCTCTCTCATTAAGGCCACATGGCCACACTGTGTCTCTTAGTTCTTGCAAGCTAAGCTGGAATCAGTCTCTCTCATTAAGGCCACATGGCCACACTGTGTCTCTTAGTTCTTGCAAGCTAAGCTGGAGTCAGTCTCTCTCATTAAGGCCACATGGCCACACTGTGTCTCTTAGTTCTTGCAAGCTAAGCTGGAGTCAGTCTCTCTCATTAAGGCTACATGGCCACACTGTCTCAGTTCTTGCAAGCTAAGCTGGAGTGAGTCTCTCATTAAGGCCACATGGCCACACTGTGTCTCTTAGTTCTTGCAAGCTAAGCTGGAGTGAGTCTCTCTCATTAAGGCCACATGGCCGCACTGTGTCTCTTAGTTCTTGCAAGCTAAGCTGGAGTCAGTCTCTCTCATTAAGGCTACATGGCCACACTGTCTCTTAGTTCTTGCAAGCTAAGCTGGAGTGAGTCTCTCATTAAGGCCACATGGCCACACTGTGTCTCTTAGTTCTTGCAAGCTAAGCTGGAGTGAGTCTCTCTCATTAAGGCCACATGGCCACACTGTGTCTCTTAGTTCTTGCAAGCTAAGCTGGAGTCAGTCTCTCTCATTAAGGCCACATGGCCACACAGTGTATCTTAGTTCTTGCAAGTTAAGTTGGAGTCAGTCTCTCTCATTAAGGCCACATGGCCATACTGAATCTCTTAGTTCTTGCAAGCTAAGCTGGAGTGAGTCTTTCTCATTAAGGCCACATGGCCACACAGTGTCTCTTAGTTCTTGCAAGCTAAGCTGGAGTGAGTCTCTCTCATGAAGGCCACATGGCCACACTGTGTCTCTTAGTTCTTGCAAGCTAAGCTGGAATCAGTCTCTCTCATTAAGGCCACATGGCCACACTGTGTCTCTTAGTTCTTGCAAGCTAAGCTGGAGTCAGTCTCTCTCATTAAGGCCACATGGCCACACTGTGTCTCTTAGTTCTTGCAAGCTAAGCTGGAGTCAGTCTCTCTCATTAAGGCTACATGGCCACACTGTCTCAGTTCTTGCAAGCTAAGCTGGAGTGAGTCTCTCATTAAGGCCACATGGCCACACTGTGTCTCTTAGTTCTTGCAAGCTAAGCTGGAGTGAGTCTCTCTCATTAAGGCCACATGGCCGCACTGTGTCTCTTAGTTCTTGCAAGCTAAGCTGGAGTGAGTCTCTCTCATTAAGGCCACATGGCCACACAGTGTCTCTTAGTTCTTGCAAGATAAGCTGGAGTGAGTCTCTCTCATTAAGGCCACATGGCCACACTGTGTCTCTTAGTTCTTGCAAGCTAAGCTTGAGTCAGTCTCTCTCATTAAGTCCACATGGCCACACAGTGTCTCTTAGTTCTTGCAAGGTAAGCTGGAGTCAGTCTCTCTCATTAAGGTCACATGGGCACACTGTGTCTCTTAATTCTTGCAAGCTAAGCTGGAGTCAGTCTCTCTCATTAAGGCCACATGGCCACACTGTGTCGCTTAGTTCTTGCAAGTTAAGCTGGAATCAGTCTCTCTCATTAAGGCTACATGGCCACACTGTCTCTTAGTTCTTGCAAGCTAAGCTGGAGTGAGTCTCTCATTAAGGCCACATGGCCACACTGTGTCTCTTAGTTCTTGCAAGCTAAGCTGGAGTGAGTCTCTCTCATTAAGGCCACATGGCCACACAGTGTCTCTTAGTTCTTGCAAGCTAAGCTGGAATCAGTCTCTCTCATTAAGGCCACATGGCCACACTGTGTCTCTTAGTTCTTGCAAGCTAAGCTGGAGTCAGTCTCTCTTATTAAGGCCACATGGCCACACTGTGTCTCTTAGTTCTTGCAAGCTAAGCTGGAGTCAGTCTCTCTCATTAAGGCCACATGGCCACACTGTCTCTTAGTTCTTGCAAGCTAAGCTGGAGTGAGTCTCTCATTAAGGCCACATGGCCACACTGTGTCTCTTAGTTCTTGCAAGCTAAGCTGGAGTGAGTCTCTCTCATTAAGGCCACATTGTCACACAGTGTATCTTAGTTCTTGCAAGCTAAGCTGGAGTCAGTCTCTGTCATTAAGGTCACATGGTCACACAGTGTCTCTTAGTTCTTGCAAGCTAAGCTGGAGTCAGTCTCTCTCATTAAGGCGACATGGCCACACTGTGTCTCTTAGTTCTTGCAAGCTAAGCTGGAATCAGTCTCTCTCATTAAGGCCACATGGCCACACTGTGTCTCTTAGTTCTTGCAAGCTAAGCTGGAGTCAGTCTCTCTCATTAAGGCCACATGGCCACACTGTGTCTCTTAGTTCTTGCAAGCTAAGCTGGAGTCAGTCTCTCTCATTAAGGCCACATGGCCACACTGTCTCTTAGTTCTTGCAAGCTAAGCTGGAGTGAGTCTCTCATTAAGGCCACATGGCCACACTGTGTCTCTTAGTTCTTGCAAGCTAAGCTGGAGTGAGTCTCTCTCATTAAGGCCACATGGCCACACAGTGTATCTTAGTTCTTGCAAGTTAAGTTGGAGTCAGTGTCTCCCATTAAGGCCACATGGCCATACTGAATCTCTTAGTTCTTGCAAGCTAAGTTGGAGTGAGTCTCTCTCATTAAGGCCACATGGCCACACAGTGTATCTTAGTTCTTGCAAGTTAAGTTGGAGTCAGTCTCTCTCATTAAGGCCACATGGCCATACTGAGTCTCTTAGTTCTTGCAAGCTAAGCTGGAGTGAGTCTTTCTCATTAAGGCCACATGGCCACACAGTGTCTCTTAGTTCTTGCAAGCTAAGCTGGAGTGAGTCTCTCTCATTAAGGCCACATGGCCACACTGTGTCTCTTAGTTCTTGCAAGCTAAGCTTGAGTCAGTCTCTCTCATTAAGGCCACATGGCCACACAGTGTCTCTTAGTTCTTGCAAGCTAAGCTGGAGTCAGTCTCTCTCATTAAGGTCACATGGTCACACAGTGTCTCTTAGTTCTTGCAAGCTAAGCTGGAGTCAGTCTCTCTCATTAAGGCCACATGGCCACACAGTGTCTCTTAGTTCTTGCAAGCTAATCTGGAGTCAGTCTCTCTCATTAAGGTGACATGGCCACACTGTGTCTCTTAGTTCTTGAAAGCTAAGCTGGAATCAGTCTCTCTCATTAAGGCCACATGGCCACACTGTGTCTCTTAGTTCTTGCAAGCTAAGCTGGAGTCAGTCTCCCTCATTAAGGCCACATGGCCACACTGTGTCTCTTAGTTCTTGCAAGCTAAGCTGGAGTGAGTCTCTCTCACTAAGGCCACATGGCCACACAGTGTATCTTAGTTCTTGCAAGTTAAGTTGGAGTCAGTCTCTCTCATTAAGGCCACATGGCCATACTGAGTCTCTTAGTTCTTGCAAGCTAAGCTGGAGTGAGTCTTTCTCATTAAGGCCACATGGCCACACAGTGTCTCTTAGTTCTTGCAAGCTAAGCTGGAGTCAGTCTCTCTCATTAAGGTCACATGGTCACACAGTGTCTCTTAGTTCTTGCAAGCTAAGCTGGAGTCAGTCTCTCTCATTAAGGCCACATGGCCACACAGTGTCTCTTAGTTCTTGCAAGCTAAGCTGGAGTCAGTCTCTCTCATTAAGGCGACATGGCCACACTGTGTCTCTTAGTTCTTGCAAGCTAAGCTGGAATCAGTCTCTCTCATTAAGGCCACATGGCCACACTGTGTCTCTTAGTTCTTGCAAGCTAAGCTGGAGTCAGTCTCTCTCATTAAGGCCACATGGCCACACTGTGTCTCTTAGTTCTTGCAAGCTAAGCTTGAGTCAGTCTCTCTCATTAAGGCCACATGGCCACACAGTGTCTCTTAGTTCTTGCAAGGTAAGCTGGAGTCAGTCTCTCTCATTAAGGTCACATGGGCACACTGTGTCTCTTAATTCTTGCAAGCTAAGCTGGAGTCAGTCTCTCTCATTAAGGCCACATGGCCACACTGTGTCGCTTAGTTCTTGCAAGTTAAGCTGGAATCAGTCTCTCTCATTAAGGCCACATGGCCACTCTGTGTCTCTTAGTTCTTGCAAGCTAAGCTGGAGTCAGTCTCTCTCATTAAGGCTACATGGCCACACTGTCTCTTAGTTCTTGCAAGCTAAGCTGGAGTGAGTCTCTCATTAAGGCCACATGGCCACACTGTGTCTCTTAGTTCTTGCAAGCTAAGCTGGAGTGAGTCTCTCTCATTAAGGCCACATGGCCACACAGTGTCTCTTAGTTCTTGCAAGCTAAGTTGGAGTCAGTCTCTCTCATTAAGGCCACATGGCCACACTGAGTCTCTTAGTTCTTGCAAGCTAAGCTGGAGTGAGTCTCTCTCATTAAGGCCACATGGCCACACAGTGTCTCTTAGTTCTTGCAAGCTAAGTTGGAGTCAGTCTCTCTCATTAAGGCCACATGGCCACACTGAGTCTCTTAGTTCTTGCAAGCTAAGCTGGAGTGAGTCTCTCTCATTAAGGCCACATGGCCACACAGTGTCTCTTAGTTCTTGCAAGCTAAGCTGGAGTGAGTCTCTCTCATTAAGGCCGCATGGCCACACTGTGTTTCTTAGTTCTTGCAAGCTAAGCTGGAGTGAGTCTCTCTCATTAAGGCCACATGGCCACACAGTGTCTCTTAGTTCTTGCAAGCTAAGCTGGAGTGAGTCTCTCTCATTAAGGCCACATGGCCACACTGTGTCTCTTAGTTCTTGCAAGCTAAGCTGGAGTCAGTCTCTCTCATTAAGGCTACATGGCCACAGTGTCTCTTAGTTCTTGCAAGCTAAGCTGGAGTGAGTCTCTCATTAAGGTCACATGGTCACACTGTGTCACTTAGTTCTACCAAGCTAAGCTGGAGTGAGTCTCTCTCATTAAGGCCACATGGCCACACTGTGTCTCTTAGTTCTTGCAAGCTAAGCTGGAGTCAGTCTCTCTCATTAAGGCTACATGGCCACACTGTCTCTTAGTTCTTGCAAGCTAAGCTGGAGTGAGTCTCTCATTAAGGCCACATGGCCACACTGTGTCTCTTAGTTCTTGCAAGCTAAGCTGGAGTGAGTCTCTCTCATTAAGGCCACATGGCCACACAGTGTCTCTTAGTTCTTGCAAGCTAAGTTGGAGTCAGTCTCTCTCATTAAGGCCACATGGCCACACTGAGTCTCTTAGTTCTTGCAAGCTAAGCTGGAGTGAGTCTCTCTCATTAAGGCCACATGGCCACACAGTGTCTCTTAGTTCTTGCAAGCTAAGTTGGAGTCAGTCTCTCTCATTAAGGCCACATGGCCACACTGAGTCTCTTAGTTCTTGCAAGCTAAGCTGGAGTGAGTCTCTCTCATTAAGGCCACATGGCCACACAGTGTCTCTTAGTTCTTGCAAGCTAAGCTGGAGTGAGTCTCTCTCATTAAGGCCGCATGGCCACACTGTGTTTCTTAGTTCTTGCAAGCTAAGCTGGAGTCAGTCTCTCTCATTAAGGTCACATGGTCACACAGTGTCTCTTAGTTCTTGCAAGCTAAGCTGGAGTCAGTCTCTCTCATTAAGGCCACATGGCCACACAGTGTCTCTTAGTTCTTGCAAGCTAATCTGGAGTCAGTCTCTCTCATTAAGGTGACATGGCCACACTGTGTCTCTTAGTTCTTGAAAGCTAAGCTGGAATCAGTCTCTCTCATTAAGGCCACATGGCCACACTGTGTCTCTTAGTTCTTGCAAGCTAAGCTGGAGTCAGTCTCCCTCATTAAGGCCACATGGCCACACTGTGTCTCTTAGTTCTTGCAAGCTAAGCTGGAGTGAGTCTCTCTCACTAAGGCCACATGGCCACACAGTGTATCTTAGTTCTTGCAAGTTAAGTTGGAGTCAGTCTCTCTCATTAAGGCCACATGGCCATACTGAGTCTCTTAGTTCTTGCAAGCTAAGCTGGAGTGAGTCTTTCTCATTAAGGCCACATGGCCACACAGTGTCTCTTAGTTCTTGCAAGCTAAGCTGGAGTCAGTCTCTCTCATTAAGGTCACATGGTCACACAGTGTCTCTTAGTTCTTGCAAGCTAAGCTGGAGTCAGTCTCTCTCATTAAGGCCACATGGCCACACAGTGTCTCTTAGTTCTTGCAAGCTAAGCTGGAGTCAGTCTCTCTCATTAAGGCGACATGGCCACACTGTGTCTCTTAGTTCTTGCAAGCTAAGCTGGAATCAGTCTCTCTCATTAAGGCCACATGGCCACACTGTGTCTCTTAGTTCTTGCAAGCTAAGCTGGAGTCAGTCTCTCTCATTAAGGCCACATGGCCACACTGTGTCTCTTAGTTCTTGCAAGCTAAGCTTGAGTCAGTCTCTCTCATTAAGGCCACATGGCCACACAGTGTCTCTTAGTTCTTGCAAGGTAAGCTGGAGTCAGTCTCTCTCATTAAGGTCACATGGGCACACTGTGTCTCTTAATTCTTGCAAGCTAAGCTGGAGTCAGTCTCTCTCATTAAGGCCACATGGCCACACTGTGTCGCTTAGTTCTTGCAAGTTAAGCTGGAATCAGTCTCTCTCATTAAGGCCACATGGCCACTCTGTGTCTCTTAGTTCTTGCAAGCTAAGCTGGAGTCAGTCTCTCTCATTAAGGCTACATGGCCACACTGTCTCTTAGTTCTTGCAAGCTAAGCTGGAGTGAGTCTCTCATTAAGGCCACATGGCCACACTGTGTCTCTTAGTTCTTGCAAGCTAAGCTGGAGTGAGTCTCTCTCATTAAGGCCACATGGCCACACAGTGTCTCTTAGTTCTTGCAAGCTAAGTTGGAGTCAGTCTCTCTCATTAAGGCCACATGGCCACACTGAGTCTCTTAGTTCTTGCAAGCTAAGCTGGAGTGAGTCTCTCTCATTAAGGCCACATGGCCACACAGTGTCTCTTAGTTCTTGCAAGCTAAGTTGGAGTCAGTCTCTCTCATTAAGGCCACATGGCCACACTGAGTCTCTTAGTTCTTGCAAGCTAAGCTGGAGTGAGTCTCTCTCATTAAGGCCACATGGCCACACAGTGTCTCTTAGTTCTTGCAAGCTAAGCTGGAGTGAGTCTCTCTCATTAAGGCCGCATGGCCACACTGTGTTTCTTAGTTCTTGCAAGCTAAGCTGGAGTGAGTCTCTCTCATTAAGGCCACATGGCCACACAGTGTCTCTTAGTTCTTGCAAGCTAAGCTGGAGTGAGTCTCTCTCATTAAGGCCACATGGCCACACTGTGTCTCTTAGTTCTTGCAAGCTAAGCTGGAGTCAGTCTCTCTCATTAAGGCTACATGGCCACAGTGTCTCTTAGTTCTTGCAAGCTAAGCTGGAGTGAGTCTCTCATTAAGGTCACATGGTCACACTGTGTCACTTAGTTCTACCAAGCTAAGCTGGAGTGAGTCTCTCTCATTAAGGCCACATGGCCACACTGTGTCTCTTAGTTCTTGCAAGCTAAGCTGGAGTCAGTCTCTCTCATTAAGGCTACATGGCCACACTGTCTCTTAGTTCTTGCAAGCTAAGCTGGAGTGAGTCTCTCATTAAGGCCACATGGCCACACTGTGTCTCTTAGTTCTTGCAAGCTAAGCTGGAGTGAGTCTCTCTCATTAAGGCCACATGGCCACACTGTGTCTCTTAGTTCTTGCAAGCTAAGCTGGAGTCAGTCTCTCTCATTAAGGCCACATGGCCACACAGTGTATCTTAGTTCTTGCAAGTTAAGTTGGAGTCAGTCTCTCTCATTAAGGCCACATGGCCATACTGAATCTCTTAGTTCTTGCAAGCTAAGCTGGAGTGAGTCTTTCTCATTAAGGCCACATGGCCACACAGTGTCTCTTAGTTCTTGCAAGCTAAGCTGGAGTGAGTCTCTCTCATGAAGGCCACATGGCCACACTGTGTCTCTTAGTTCTTGCAAGCTAAGCTGGAATCAGTCTCTCTCATTAAGGCCACATGGCCACACTGTGTCTCTTAGTTCTTGCAAGCTAAGCTGGAGTCAGTCTCTCTCATTAAGGCCACATGGCCACACTGTGTCTCTTAGTTCTTGCAAGCTAAGCTGGAGTCAGTCTCTCTCATTAAGGCTACATGGCCACACTGTCTCAGTTCTTGCAAGCTAAGCTGGAGTGAGTCTCTCATTAAGGCCACATGGCCACACTGTGTCTCTTAGTTCTTGCAAGCTAAGCTGGAGTGAGTCTCTCTCATTAAGGCCACATGGCCGCACTGTGTCTCTTAGTTCTTGCAAGCTAAGCTGGAGTGAGTCTCTCTCATTAAGGCCACATGGCCACACAGTGTCTCTTAGTTCTTGCAAGATAAGCTGGAGTGAGTCTCTCTCATTAAGGCCACATGGCCACACTGTGTCTCTTAGTTCTTGCAAGCTAAGCTTGAGTCAGTCTCTCTCATTAAGGCCACATGGCCACACAGTGTCTCTTAGTTCTTGCAAGGTAAGCTGGAGTCAGTCTCTCTCATTAAGGTCACATGGGCACACTGTGTCTCTTAATTCTTGCAAGCTAAGCTGGAGTCAGTCTCTCTCATTAAGGCCACATGGCCACACTGTGTCGCTTAGTTCTTGCAAGTTAAGCTGGAATCAGTCTCTCTCATTAAGGCCACATGGCCACTCTGTGTCTCTTAGTTCTTGCAAGCTAAGCTGGAGTCAGTCTCTCTCATTAAGGCTACATGGCCACACTGTCTCTTAGTTCTTGCAAGCTAAGCTGGAGTGAGTCTCTCATTAAGGCCACATGGCCACACTGTGTCTCTTAGTTCTTGCAAGCTAAGCTGGAGTGAGTCTCTCTCATTAAGGCCACATGGCCACACAGTGTCTCTTAGTTCTTGCAAGCTAAGTTGGAGTCAGTCTCTCTCATTAAGGCCACATGGCCACACTGAGTCTCTTAGTTCTTGCAAGCTAAGCTGGAGTGAGTCTCTCTCATTAAGGCCACATGGCCACACAGTGTCTCTTAGTTCTTGCAAGCTAAGTTGGAGTCAGTCTCTCTCATTAAGGCCACATGGCCACACTGAGTCTCTTAGTTCTTGCAAGCTAAGCTGGAGTGAGTCTCTCTCATTAAGGCCACATGGCCACACAGTGTCTCTTAGTTCTTGCAAGCTAAGCTGGAGTGAGTCTCTCTCATTAAGGCCGCATGGCCACACTGTGTTTCTTAGTTCTTGCAAGCTAAGCTGGAGTGAGTCTCTCTCATTAAGGCCACATGGCCACACAGTGTCTCTTAGTTCTTGCAAGCTAAGCTGGAGTGAGTCTCTCTCATTAAGGCCACATGGCCACACTGTGTCTCTTAGTTCTTGCAAGCTAAGCTTGAGTCAGTCTCTCTCATTAAGGCCACATGGCCACACAGTGTCTCTTAGTTCTTGCAAGCTAAGCTGGAGTCAGTCTCATTAAGGTCACATGGTCACACTGTGTCACTTAGTTCTACCAAGCTAAGCTGGAGTCAGTCTCTCTCATTAAGGCTACATGGCCACACTGTGTCTCTTAGTTCTTGCAAGCTAAGCTGGAGTCAGTCTCTCTCATTAAGGCCACATGGCCACACTGTGTCTCTTAGTTCTTGCAAGCTAAGCTGGAGTGAGTCTCTCTCATTAAGGCCACATGGCCACACAGTGTCTCTTAGTTCTTGCAAGATAAGCTGGAGTGAGTCTCTCTCATTAAGGCCACATGGCCACACTGTGTCTCTTAGTTCTTGCAAGCTAAGCTTGAGTCAGTCTCTCTCATTAAGGCCACATGGCCACACAGTGTCTCTTAGTTCTTGCAAGGTAAGCTGGAGTCAGTCTCTCTCATTAAGGTCACATGGGCACACTGTGTCTCTTAATTCTTGCAAGCTAAGCTGGAGTCAGTCTCTCTCATTAAGGCCACATGGCCACACTGTGTCGCTTAGTTCTTGCAAGTTAAGCTGGAATCAGTCTCTCTCATTAAGGCTACATGGCCACACTGTCTCTTAGTTCTTGCAAGCTAAGCTGGAGTGAGTCTCTCATTAAGGCCACATGGCCACACTGTGTCTCTTAGTTCTTGCAAGCTAAGCTGGAGTGAGTCTCTCTCATTAAGGCCACATGGCCACACAGTGTCTCTTAGTTCTTGCAAGCTAAGCTGGAATCAGTCTCTCTCATTAAGGCCACATGGCCACACTGTGTCTCTTAGTTCTTGCAAGCTAAGCTGGAGTCAGTCTCTCTTATTAAGGCCACATGGCCACACTGTGTCTCTTAGTTCTTGCAAGCTAAGCTGGAGTCAGTCTCTCTCATTAAGGCCACATGGCCACACTGTCTCTTAGTTCTTGCAAGCTAAGCTGGAGTGAGTCTCTCATTAAGGCCACATGGCCACACTGTGTCTCTTAGTTCTTGCAAGCTAAGCTGGAGTGAGTCTCTCTCATTAAGGCCACATTGTCACACAGTGTATCTTAGTTCTTGCAAGCTAAGCTGGAGTCAGTCTCTGTCATTAAGGTCACATGGTCACACAGTGTCTCTTAGTTCTTGCAAGCTAAGCTGGAGTCAGTCTCTCTCATTAAGGCGACATGGCCACACTGTGTCTCTTAGTTCTTGCAAGCTAAGCTGGAATCAGTCTCTCTCATTAAGGCCACATGGCCACACTGTGTCTCTTAGTTCTTGCAAGCTAAGCTGGAGTCAGTCTCTCTCATTAAGGCCACATGGCCACACTGTGTCTCTTAGTTCTTGCAAGCTAAGCTGGAGTCAGTCTCTCTCATTAAGGCCACATGGCCACACTGTCTCTTAGTTCTTGCAAGCTAAGCTGGAGTGAGTCTCTCATTAAGGCCACATGGCCACACTGTGTCTCTTAGTTCTTGCAAGCTAAGCTGGAGTGAGTCTCTCTCATTAAGGCCACATGGCCACACAGTGTATCTTAGTTCTTGCAAGTTAAGTTGGAGTCAGTGTCTCCCATTAAGGCCACATGGCCATACTGAATCTCTTAGTTCTTGCAAGCTAAGTTGGAGTGAGTCTCTCTCATTAAGGCCACATGGCCACACAGTGTATCTTAGTTCTTGCAAGTTAAGTTGGAGTCAGTCTCTCTCATTAAGGCCACATGGCCATACTGAGTCTCTTAGTTCTTGCAAGCTAAGCTGGAGTGAGTCTTTCTCATTAAGGCCACATGGCCACACAGTGTCTCTTAGTTCTTGCAAGCTAAGCTGGAGTGAGTCTCTCTCATTAAGGCCACATGGCCACACTGTGTCTCTTAGTTCTTGCAAGCTAAGCTTGAGTCAGTCTCTCTCATTAAGGCCACATGGCCACACAGTGTCTCTTAGTTCTTGCAAGCTAAGCTGGAGTCAGTCTCTCTCATTAAGGTCACATGGTCACACAGTGTCTCTTAGTTCTTGCAAGCTAAGCTGGAGTCAGTCTCTCTCATTAAGGCCACATGGCCACACAGTGTCTCTTAGTTCTTGCAAGCTAATCTGGAGTCAGTCTCTCTCATTAAGGTGACATGGCCACACTGTGTCTCTTAGTTCTTGAAAGCTAAGCTGGAATCAGTCTCTCTCATTAAGGCCACATGGCCACACTGTGTCTCTTAGTTCTTGCAAGCTAAGCTGGAGTCAGTCTCCCTCATTAAGGCCACATGGCCACACTGTGTCTCTTAGTTCTTGCAAGCTAAGCTGGAGTGAGTCTCTCTCACTAAGGCCACATGGCCACACAGTGTATCTTAGTTCTTGCAAGTTAAGTTGGAGTCAGTCTCTCTCATTAAGGCCACATGGCCATACTGAGTCTCTTAGTTCTTGCAAGCTAAGCTGGAGTGAGTCTTTCTCATTAAGGCCACATGGCCACACAGTGTCTCTTAGTTCTTGCAAGCTAAGCTGGAGTCAGTCTCTCTCATTAAGGTCACATGGTCACACAGTGTCTCTTAGTTCTTGCAAGCTAAGCTGGAGTCAGTCTCTCTCATTAAGGCCACATGGCCACACAGTGTCTCTTAGTTCTTGCAAGCTAAGCTGGAGTCAGTCTCTCTCATTAAGGCGACATGGCCACACTGTGTCTCTTAGTTCTTGCAAGCTAAGCTGGAATCAGTCTCTCTCATTAAGGCCACATGGCCACACTGTGTCTCTTAGTTCTTGCAAGCTAAGCTGGAGTCAGTCTCTCTCATTAAGGCCACATGGCCACACTGTGTCTCTTAGTTCTTGCAAGCTAAGCTGGAATCAGTCTCTCTCATTAAGGCCACATGGCCACACTGTGTCTCTTAGTTCTTGCAAGCTAAGCTGGAGTCAGTCTCTCTCATTAAGGCCACATGGCCACACTGTATCTCTTAGTTCTTGCAAGCTAAGCTGTAGTCAGTCTCTCTCATTAAGGCCACATGGCCACACTGTCTCTTAGTTCTTGCAAGCTAAGCTGGAGTGAGTCTCTCATTAAGGCCACATGGCCACACTGTGTCTCTCAGTTCTTGCAAGCTAAGCTGGAGTGAGTCTCTCTCATAAAGGCCACATGGCCACACAGTGTATCTTAGTTCTTGCAAGTTAAGTTGGAGTCAGTCTCTCTCATTAAGGCCACATGGCCATACTGAGTCTCTTAGTTCTTGCAAGCTAAGCTGGAGTGAGTCTTTCTCATTAAGGCCACATGGCCACACTGTGTCTCTTAGTTCTTGCAAGCTAAGCTTGAGTCAGTCTCTCTCATTAAGGCCACATGGCCACACAGTGTCTCTTAGTTCTTGCAAGCTAAGCTGGAGTCAGTCTCTCTCATTAAGGTCACATGGTCACACTGTGTCTCTTAGTTCTTGCAAGCTAAGCTGGAGTCAGTCTCTCTCATTAAGGCCACATGGCCACACTGTGTCTCTTAGTTCTTGCAAGCTAAGCTGGAATCAGTCTCTCTCATTAAGGCCACATGGCCACACTGTGTCTCTTAGTTCTTGCAAGCTAAGCTGGAGTCAGTCTCTCTCATTAAGGCGACATGGCCACACTGTGTCTCTTAGTTCTTGCAAGCTAAGCTGGAATCAGTCTCTCTCATTAAGGCCACATGGCCACACTGTGTCTCTTAGTTCTTGCAAGCTAAGCTGGAGTCAGTCTCTCTCATTAAGGCCACATGGCCACACTGTGTCTCTTAGTTCTTGCAAGCTAAGCTGGAATCAGTCTCTCTCATTAAGGCCACATGGCCACACTGTGTCTCTTAGTTCTTGCAAGCTAAGCTGGAGTCAGTCTCTCTCATTAAGGCCACATGGCCACACTGTATCTCTTAGTTCTTGCAAGCTAAGCTGTAGTCAGTCTCTCTCATTAAGGCCACATGGCCACACTGTCTCTTAGTTCTTGCAAGCTAAGCTGGAGTGAGTCTCTCATTAAGGCCACATGGCCACACTGTGTCTCTCAGTTCTTGCAAGCTAAGCTGGAGTGAGTCTCTCTCATTAAGGCCACATGGCCACACAGTGTATCTTAGTTCTTGCAAGTTAAGTTGGAGTCAGTCTCTCTCATTAAGGCCACATGGCCATACTGAGTCTCTTAGTTCTTGCAAGCTAAGCTGGAGTGAGTCTTTCTCATTAAGGCCACATGGCCACACTGTGTCTCTTAGTTCTTGCAAGCTAAGCTTGAGTCAGTCTCTCTCATTAAGGCCACATGGCCACACAGTGTCTCTTAGTTCTTGCAAGCTAAGCTGGAGTCAGTCTCTCTCATTAAGGTCACATGGTCACACTGTGTCTCTTAGTTCTTGCAAGCTAAGCTGGAGTCAGTCTCTCTCATTAAGGCCACATGGCCACACTGTGTCTCTTAGTTCTTGCAAGCTAAGTTGGAATCAGTCTCTCTCATTAAGGCCACATGGCCACACTGTGTCTCTTAGTTCTTGCAAGCTAAGCTGGAGTCAGTCTCTCTCATTAAGGCCACATGGCCACACTGTATCTCTTAGTTCTTGCAAGCTAAGCTGTAGTCAGTCTCTCTCATTAAGGCCACATGGCCACACTGTGTCTCTCAGTTCTTGCAAGCTAAGCTGGAGTGAGTCTCTCTCATTAAGGCCACATGGCCACACAGTGTATCTTAGTTCTTGCAAGTTAAGTTGGAGTCAGTCTCTCTCATTAAGGCCACATGGCCATTCTGAATCTCTTAGTTCTTGCAAGCTAAGCTGGAGTGAGTCTCTCTCATTAAGGCCACATGGCCACACAGTGTATCTTAGTTCTTGAAAGTTAAGTTGGAGTCAGTCTCTCTCATTAAGGCCACATGGCCATACTGAGTCTCTTAGTTCTTGCAAGCTAAGCTGGAGTGAGTCTTTCTCATTAAGGCCACATGGCCACACAGTGTCTCTTAGTTCTTGCAAGCTAAGCTGGAGTCAGTCTCTCTCATTAAGGTCACATGGTCACACAGTGTCTCTTAGTTCTTGCAAGCTAAGCTGGAGCCAGTCTCTCTCATTAAGGCCACATGGCCACACAGTGTCTCTTAGTTCTTGCAAGCTAAGCTGGAGTCAGTCTCTCTCATTAAGGCGACATGGCCACACTGTGTCTCTTAGTTCTTGCAAGCTAAGCTGGAATCAGTCTCTCTCATTAAGGCCACATGGCCACACTGTGTCTCTTAGTTCTTGCAAGCTAAGCTGGAGTCAGTCTCTCTCATTAAGGCCACATGGCCACACTGTATCTCTTAGTTCTTGCAAGCTAAGCTGTAGTCAGTCTCTCTCATTAAGGCCACATGGCCACACTGTCTCTTAGTTCTTGCAAGCTAAGCTGGAGTGAGTCTCTCATTAAGGCCACATGGCCACACTGTGTCTCTCAGTTCTTGCAAGCTAAGCTGGAGTGAGTCTCTCTCATTAAGGCCACATGGCCACACAGTGTATCTTAGTTCTTGCAAGTTAAGTTGGAGTCAGTCTCTCTCATTAAGGCCACATGGCCATACTGAATCTCTTAGTTCTTGCAAGCTAAGCTGGAGTGAGTCTCTCTCATTAAGGCCACATGGCCACACAGTGTATCTTAGTTCTTGCAAGTTAAGTTGGAGTCAGTCTCTCTCATTAAGGCCACATGGCCATACTGAGTCTCTTAGTTCTTGCAAGCTAAGCTGGAGTGAGTCTTTCTCATTAAGGCCACATGGCCACACAGTGTCTCTTAGTTCTTGCAAGCTAAGCTGGAGTCAGTCTCTCTCATTAAGGTCACATGGTCACACAGTGTCTCTTAGTTCTTGCAAGCTAAGCTGGAGTCAGTCTCTCTCATTAATGCCACATGGCCACACAGTGTCTCTTAGTTCTTGCAAGCTAAGCTGGAGTCAGTCTCTCTCATTAAGGCGACATGGCCACACTGTGTCTCTTAGTTCTTGCAAGCTAAGCTGGAATCAGTCTCTCTCATTAAGGCCACATGGCCACCCTGTGTCTCTTAGTTCTTGCAAGCTAAGCTGGAGTCAGTCTCTCTCATTAAGGCCACATGGCCACACTGTGTCTCTTAGTTCTTGCAAGCTAAGCTGGAGTCAGTCTCTCTCATTAAGGCCACATGGCCACACTGTCTCTTAGTTCTTGCAAGCTAAGCTGGAGTGAGTCTCTCATTAAGGCCACATGGCCACACTGTGTCTCTTAGTTCTTGCAAGCTAAGCTGGAGTGAGTCTCTCTCATTAAGGCCACATGGCCACACAGTGTATCTTAGTTCTTGCAAGTTAAGTTGGAGTCAGTCTCTCTCATTAAGGCCACATGGCCATACTGAATCTCTTAGTTCTTGCAAGCTAAGTTGGAGTGAGTCTCTCTCATTAAGGCCACATGGCCACACAGTGTATCTTAGTTCTTGCAAGTTAAGTTGGAGTCAGTCTCTCTCATTAAGGCCACATGGCCATACTGAGTCTCTTAGTTCTTGCAAGCTAAGCTGGAGTGAGTCTTTCTCATTAAGGCCACATGGCCACACAGTGTCTCTTAGTTCTTGCAAGCTAAGCTGGAGTGAGTCTCTCTCATTAAGGCCACATGGCCACACTGTGTCTCTTAGTTCTTGCAAGCTAAGCTTGAGTCAGTCTCTCTCATTAAGGCCACATGGCCACACAGTGTCTCTTAGTTCTTGCAAGCTAAGCTGGAGTCAGTCTCTCTCATTAAGGTCACATGGTCACACAGTGTCTCTTAGTTCTTGCAAGCTAAGCTGGAGTCAGTCTCTCTCATTAAGGCCACATGGCCACACAGTGTCTCTTAGTTCTTGCAAGCTAAGCTGGAGTCAGTCTCTCTCATTAAGGTGACATGGCCACACTGTGTCTCTTAGTTCTTGCAAGCTAAGCTGGAATCAGTCTCTCTCATTAAGGACACATGGCCACACTGTGTCTCTTAGTTCTTGCAAGCTAAGCTGGAGTCAGTCTCTCTCATTAAGGCCACATGGCCACACTGTGTCTCTTAGTTCTTGCAAGCTAAGCTGGAGTCAGTCTCTCTCATTAAGGCCACATGGCCACACTGTGTCTCTTAGTTCTTGCAAGCTAAGCTGGAGTGAGTCTCTCTCATTAAGGCCACATGGTCACACAGTGTATCTTAGTTCTTGCAAGTTAAGTTGGAGTCAGTCTCTCTCATTAAGGCCACATGGCCACACTGAGTCTCTTAGTTCTTGCAAGCTAAGCTGGAGTGAGTCTTTCTCATTAAGGCCACATGGCCACACAGTGTCTCTTAGTTATTGCAAGCTAAGCTGGAGTGAGTCTCTCTCATTAAGGCCACATGGCCACACTGTGTCTTTTAGTTCTTGCAAGCTAAGCTTGAGTCAGTCTCTCTCATTAAGGCCACATGGCCACACAGTGTCTCTTAGTTCTTGCAAGCTAAGCTTGAGTCAGTCTCTCTCATTAAGGTCACATGGTCACACTGTGTCTCTTAGTTCTTGCAAGCTAAGCTGGAGTCAGTCTCTCTCATTAAGGCCACATGGCCACACAGTGTCTCTTAGTTCTTGCAAGCTAAGCTGGAGTCAGTCTCTCTCATTAAGGTCACATGGTCACACTGTGTCTCTTAGTTCTTGCAAGCTAAGCTGGAGTCAGTCTCTCTCATTAAGGCCACATTGCCACACAGTGTCTCTTAGTTCTTGCAAGCTAAGCTGGAGTGAGTCTCTCTCATTAAGGCCACATGGCCACACTGTGTCTCTTAGTTCTTGCAAGCTAAGCTTGAGTCAGTCTCTCTCATTAAGGCCACATGGCCACACAGTGTCTCTTAGTTCTTGCAAGCTAAGCTGGAGTCAGTCTCTCTCATTAATGTCACATGGTCACACTGTGTCTCTTAGTTCTTGCAAGCTAAGCTGGAGTCAGTCTCTCTCATTAAGGCCACATGGCCACACTGTGTCTCTTAGTTTTTGCAAGCTAAGCTGGAGTCAGTCTCTCTCATTAAGGCTACATGGCCACACTGTCTCTTAGTTCTTGCAAGCTAAGCTGGAGTGAGACTCTCATTAAGGCCACATGGCCACACTGTGTCTCTTAGTTCTTGCAAGCTAAGCTGGAGTGAGTCTCTCTCATTAAGGCCACATGGCCACACAGTGTATCTTAGTTCTTGCAAGTTAAGTTGGAGTCAGTCTCTCTGGCCACATGGCCATACTGAGTCTCTTAGTTCTTGCAAGCTAAGCTGGAGTGAGTCTTTCTCATTAAGGCCACATGGCCACACAGTGTCTCTTAGTTCTTGCAAGCTAAGCTGGAGTGAGTCTCTCTCATTAAGGCCACATGGCCACACTGTGTCTCTTAGTTCTTGCAAGCTAAGCTTGAGTCAGTCTCTCTCATTAAGGTCACATGGTCACACTGTGTCTCTTAGTTCTTGCAAGCTAAGCTGGAGTCAGTCTCTCTCATTAAGGCCACATGGCCACACAGTGTCTCTTAGTTCTTGCAAGCTAAGCTGGTGTCAGTCTCTCTCATTAAGGCTACATGGCCACACTGTCTCTTAGTTCTTGCAAGCTAAGCTGGAGTGAGTCTCTCATTAAGGCCACATGGCCACACTGTGTCTCTTAGTTCTTGCAAGCTAAGCTGGAGTGAGTCTCTCTCATTAAGGCCACATGGCCACACAGTGTCTCTTAGTTCTTGCAAGCTAAGTTGGAGTCAGTCTCTCTCATTAAGGCCACATGGCCACACTGAGTCTCTTAGTTCTTGCAAGCTAAGCTGGAGTGAGTCTCTCTCATTAAGGCCACATGGCCACACAGTGTCTCTTAGTTCTTGCAAGCTAAGCTGGAGTGAGTCTCTCTCATTAAGGCCACATGGCCACACAGTGTCTCTTAGTTCTTGCAAGCTAAGCTGGAGTCAGTCTCTCTCATTAAGGCCACATGGCCACACTGAGTCTCTTAGTTCTTGCAAGCTAAGCTGGAGTGAGACTCTCATTAAGGCCACATGGCCACACTGTGTCTCTTAGTTCTTGCAAGCTAAGCTGGAGTGAGTCTCTCTCATTAAGGCCACATGGCCACACAGTGTATCTTAGTTCTTGCAAGTTAAGTTGGAGTCAGTCTCTCTGGCCACATGGCCATACTGAGTCTCTTAGTTCTTGCAAGCTAAGCTGGAGTGAGTCTCTCTCATTAAGGCCACATGGCCACACAGTGTCTCTTAGTTCTTGCAAGCTAAGCTGGAGTGAGTCTCTCTCATTAAGGCCACATGGCCACACAGTGTCTCTTAGTTCTTGCAAGCTAAGCTGGAGTCAGTCTCTCTCATTAAGGTCACATGGTCACACTGTGTCTCTTAGTTCTTGCAAGCTAAGCTGGAGTCAGTCTCTCTCATTAAGGCCACATGGCCACACTGTGTCTCTTAGTTCTTGCAAGCTAAGCTGGAATCAGTCTCTCTCATTAAGGCGACATGGCCACACTGTGTCTCTTAGTTCTTGCAAGCTAAGCTGGAATCAGTCTCTCTCATTAAGGCCACATGGCCACACTGTGTCTCTTAGTTCTTGCAAGCTAAGCTGGAGTCAGTCTCTCTCATTAAGGCCACATGGCCACACTGTGTCTCTTAGTTCTTGCAAGCTAAGCTGGAGTCAGTCTCTCTCATTAAGGCCACATGGCCACACTGTGTCTCTTAGTTCTTGCAAGCTAAGCTGGAGTGAGTCTCTCATTAAGGCCACATGGCCACACTGTGTCTCTTAGTTCTTGCAAGCTAAGCTGGAGTGAGTCTCTCTCATTAAGGCCACATGGTCACACAGTGTATCTTAGTTCTTGCAAGCTAAGCTGGAGTCAGTCTCTCTCATTAAGGTCACATGGTCACACAGTGTCTCTTAGTTATTGCAAGCTAAGCTGGAGTCAGTCTCTCTCATTAAGGCCACATGGCCACACAGTGTCTCTTAGTTCTTGCAAGCTAAGCTGGAGTCAGTCTCTCTCATTAAGGCGACATGGCCACACTGTGTCTCTTAGTTCTTGCCAGCTAAGCTGGAATCAGTCTCTCTCATTAAGGCCACATGGCCACACTGTGTCTCTTAGTTCTTGCAAGCTAAGCTGGAGTCAGTCTCTCTCATTAAGGCCACATGGCCACACTGTGTCTCTTAGTTTTTGCAAGCTAAGCTGGAGTCAGTCTCTCTCATTAAGGCTACATGGCCACACTGTCTCTTAGTTCTTGCTAGCTAAGCTGGAGTGAGTCTCTCATTAAGGCCACATGGCCACACTGTGTCTCTTAGTTCTTGCAAGCTAAGCTGGAGTGAGTCTCTCTCATTAAGGCCACATGGCCACACAGTGTATCTTAGTTCTTGCAAGTTAAGTTGGAGTCAGTCTCTCTGGCCACATGGCCATACTGAGTCTCTTAGTTCTTGCAAGCTAAGCTGGAGTGAGTCTTTCTCATTAAGGCCACATGGCCACACAGTGTCTCTTAGTTCTTGCAAGCTAAGCTGGAGTGAGTCTCTCTCATTAAGGCCACATGGCCACACTGTGTCTCTTAGTTCTTGCAAGCTAAGCTTGAGTCAGTCTCTCTCATTAAGGTCACATGGTCACACTGTGTCTCTTAGTTCTTGCAAGCTAAGCTGGAGTCAGTCTCTCTCATTAAGGCCACATGGCCACACTGTCTCTTAGTTCTTGCAAGCTAAGCTGGAGTCAGTCTCTCTCATTAAGGCCACATGGCCACACTGTGTCTCTTAGTTCTTGCAAGCTAAGCTGGAGTCAGTCTCTCTCATTAAGGCCACATGGCCACACTGTCTCTTAGTTCTTGCAAGCTAAGCTGGAGTGAGTCTCTCATTAAGGCCACATGGCCACACTGTGTCTCTTAGTTCTTGCAAGCTAAGCTTGAGTCAGTCTCTCTCATTAAGGTCACATGGTCACACTGTGTCTCTTAGTTCTTGCAAGCTAAGCTGGAGTCAGTCTCTCTCATTAAGGCCACATGGCCACACTGTCTCTTAGTTCTTGCAAGCTAAGCTGGAGTCAGTCTCTCTCATTAAGGCCACATGGCCACACTGTGTCTCTTAGTTCTTGCAAGCTAAGCTGGAGTCAGTCTCTCTCATTAAGGCCACATGGCCACACTGTCTCTTAGTTCTTGCAAGCTAAGCTGGAGTGAGTCTCTCATTAAGGCCACATGGCCACACTGTGTCTCTTAGTTCTTGCAAGCTAAGCTGGAGTGAGTCTCTCTCATTAAGGCCACATGGTCACACAGTGTATCTTAGTTCTTGCAAGCTAAGCTGGAGTCAGTCTCTGTCATTAAGGTCACATGGTCACACAGTGTCTCTTAGTTCTTGCAAGCTAAGCTGGAGTCAGTCTCTCTCATTAAGGCCACATGGCCACACAGTGTCTCTTAGTTCTTGCAAGCTAAGCTGGAGTCAGTCTCTCTCATTAAGGCGACATGGCCACACTGTGTCTCTTAGTTCTTGCAAGCTAAGCTGGAATCAGTCTCTCTCATTAAGGCCACATGGCCACACTGTGTCTCTTAGTTCTTGCAAGCTAAGCTGGAGTCAGTCTCTCTCATTAAGGCCACATGGCCACACAGTGTCTCTTAGTTCTTGCAAGCTAAGCTGGAGTCAGTCTCTCTCATTAAGGCGACATGGCCACACTGTGTCTCTTAGTTCTTGCCAGCTAAGCTGGAATCAGTCTCTCTCATTAAGGCCACATGGCCACACTGTGTCTCTTAGTTCTTGCAAGCTAAGCTGGAGTCAGTCTCTCTCATTAAGGCCACATGGCCACACTGTGTCTCTTAGTTTTTGCAAGCTAAGCTGGAGTCAGTCTCTCTCATTAAGGCTACATGGCCACACTGTCTCTTAGTTCTTGCTAGCTAAGCTGGAGTGAGTCTCTCATTAAGGCCACATGGCCACACTGTGTCTCTTAGTTCTTGCAAGCTAAGCTGGAGTGAGTCTCTCTCATTAAGGCCACATGGCCACACAGTGTATCTTAGTTCTTGCAAGTTAAGTTGGAGTCAGTCTCTCTGGCCACATGGCCATACTGAGTCTCTTAGTTCTTGCAAGCTAAGCTGGAGTGAGTCTTTCTCATTAAGGCCACATGGCCACACAGTGTCTCTTAGTTCTTGCAAGCTAAGCTGGAGTGAGTCTCTCTCATTAAGGCCACATGGCCACACTGTGTCTCTTAGTTCTTGCAAGCTAAGCTTGAGTCAGTCTCTCTCATTAAGGTCACATGGTCACACTGTGTCTCTTAGTTCTTGCAAGCTAAGCTGGAGTCAGTCTCTCTCATTAAGGCCACATGGCCACACTGTCTCTTAGTTCTTGCAAGCTAAGCTGGAGTCAGTCTCTCTCATTAAGGCCACATGGCCACACTGTGTCTCTTAGTTCTTGCAAGCTAAGCTGGAGTCAGTCTCTCTCATTAAGGCCACATGGCCACACTGTCTCTTAGTTCTTGCAAGCTAAGCTGGAGTGAGTCTCTCATTAAGGCCACATGGCCACACTGTGTCTCTTAGTTCTTGCAAGCTAAGCTTGAGTCAGTCTCTCTCATTAAGGTCACATGGTCACACTGTGTCTCTTAGTTCTTGCAAGCTAAGCTGGAGTCAGTCTCTCTCATTAAGGCCACATGGCCACACTGTCTCTTAGTTCTTGCAAGCTAAGCTGGAGTCAGTCTCTCTCATTAAGGCCACATGGCCACACTGTGTCTCTTAGTTCTTGCAAGCTAAGCTGGAGTCAGTCTCTCTCATTAAGGCCACATGGCCACACTGTCTCTTAGTTCTTGCAAGCTAAGCTGGAGTGAGTCTCTCATTAAGGCCACATGGCCACACTGTGTCTCTTAGTTCTTGCAAGCTAAGCTGGAGTGAGTCTCTCTCATTAAGGCCACATGGTCACACAGTGTATCTTAGTTCTTGCAAGCTAAGCTGGAGTCAGTCTCTGTCATTAAGGTCACATGGTCACACAGTGTCTCTTAGTTCTTGCAAGCTAAGCTGGAGTCAGTCTCTCTCATTAAGGCCACATGGCCACACAGTGTCTCTTAGTTCTTGCAAGCTAAGCTGGAGTCAGTCTCTCTCATTAAGGCGACATGGCCACACTGTGTCTCTTAGTTCTTGCAAGCTAAGCTGGAATCAGTCTCTCTCATTAAGGCCACATGGCCACACTGTGTCTCTTAGTTCTTGCAAGCTAAGCTGGAGTCAGTCTCTCTCATTAAGGCCACATGGCCACACTGTGTCTCTTAGTTCTTGCAAGCTAAGCTGGAGTCAGTCTCTCTCATTAAGGCCACATGGCCACACAGTGTATCTTAGTTCTTGCAAGTTAAGTTGGAGTCAGTCTCTCTCATTAAGGCCACATGGCCATACTGAATCTCTTAGTTCTTGCAAGCTAAGTTGAAGTGAGTCTCTCTCATTAAGGCCACATGGCCACACAGTGTATCTTAGTTCTTGCAAGTTAAGTTGGAGTCAGTCTCTCTCATTAAGGCCACATGGCCATACTGAGTCTCTTAGTTCTTGCAAGCTAAGCTGGAGTGAGTCTTTCTCATTAAGGCCACATGGCCACACAGTGTCTCTTAGTTCTTGCAAGCTAAGCTGGAGTGAGTCTCTCTCATTAAGGCCACATGGCCACACTGTGTCTCTTAGTTCTTGCAAGCTAAGCTTGAGTCAGTCTCTCTCATTAAGGCCACATGGCCACACAGTGTCTCTTATTTCTTGCAAGCTAAGCTGGAGTCAGTCTCTCTCATTAAGGTCACGTGGTCACACAGTGTCTCTTAGTTCTTGCAAGCTAAGCTGGAGTCAGTCTCTCTCATTAAGGCCACATGGCCACACTGTCTCTTAGTTCTTGCAAGCTAAGCTGGAGTCAGTCTCTCTCATTAAGGTGACATGGCCACACTGTGTCTCTTAGTTCTTGCAAGCTAAGCTGGAATCAGTCTCTCTCATTAAGGCCACATGGCCACACTGTGTCTCTTAGTTCTTGCAAGCTAAGCTGGAGTCAGTCTCTCTCATTCAGGCCACATGGCCACACTGTGTCTCTTAGTTCTTGCAAGCTAAGCTGGAGTCAGTCTCTCTCATTAAGGCCACATGGCCACACTGTCTCTTAGTTCTTGCAAGCTAAGCTGGAGTGAGTCTCTCATTAAGGCCACATGGCCACACTGTGTCTCTTAGTTCTTGCAAGCTAAGCTGGAGTGAGTCTCTCTCATTAAGGCCACATGGTCACACAGTGTATCTTAGTTCTTGCAAGTTAAGTTGGAGTCAGTCTCTCTCATTAAGGCCACATGGCCACACTGAGTCTCTTAGTTCTTGCAAGCTAAGCTGGAGTGAGTCTTTCTCATTAAGGCCACATGGCCACACAGTGTCTCTTAGTTCTTGCAAGCTAAGCTGGAGTCAGTCTCTCTCATTAAGGCCACATGGCCACACTGTGTCTCTTAGTTCTTGCAAGCTAAGCTGGAGTGAGTCTCTCATTAAGGCCACATGGCCACACTGTGTCTCTTAGTTCTTGCAAGCTAAGCTGGAGTGAGTCTCTCTCATTAAGGCCACATGGTCACACAGTGTATCTTAGTTCTTGCAAGCTAAGCTGGAGTCAGTCTCTCTCATTAAGGTCACATGGTCACACAGTGTCTCTTAGTTATTGCAAGCTAAGCTGGAGTCAGTCTCTCTCATTAAGGCCACATGGCCACACAGTGTCTCTTAGTTCTTGCAAGCTAAGCTGGAGTCAGTCTCTCTCATTAAGGCGACATGGCCACACTGTGTCTCTTAGTTCTTGCCAGCTAAGCTGGAATCAGTCTCTCTCATTAAGGCCACATGGCCACACTGTGTCTCTTAGTTCTTGCAAGCTAAGCTGGAGTCAGTCTCTCTCATTAAGGCCACATGGCCACACTGTGTCTCTTAGTTTTTGCAAGCTAAGCTGGAGTCAGTCTCTCTCATTAAGGCTACATGGCCACACTGTCTCTTAGTTCTTGCTAGCTAAGCTGGAGTGAGTCTCTCATTAAGGCCACATGGCCACACTGTGTCTCTTAGTTCTTGCAAGCTAAGCTGGAGTGAGTCTCTCTCATTAAGGCCACATGGCCACACAGTGTATCTTAGTTCTTGCAAGTTAAGTTGGAGTCAGTCTCTCTGGCCACATGGCCATACTGAGTCTCTTAGTTCTTGCAAGCTAAGCTGGAGTGAGTCTTTCTCATTAAGGCCACATGGCCACACAGTGTCTCTTAGTTCTTGCAAGCTAAGCTGGAGTGAGTCTCTCTCATTAAGGCCACATGGCCACACTGTGTCTCTTAGTTCTTGCAAGCTAAGCTTGAGTCAGTCTCTCTCATTAAGGTCACATGGTCACACTGTGTCTCTTAGTTCTTGCAAGCTAAGCTGGAGTCAGTCTCTCTCATTAAGGCCACATGGCCACACTGTCTCTTAGTTCTTGCAAGCTAAGCTGGAGTCAGTCTCTCTCATTAAGGCCACATGGCCACACTGTGTCTCTTAGTTCTTGCAAGCTAAGCTGGAGTCAGTCTCTCTCATTAAGGCCACATGGCCACACTGTCTCTTAGTTCTTGCAAGCTAAGCTGGAGTGAGTCTCTCATTAAGGCCACATGGCCACACTGTGTCTCTTAGTTCTTGCAAGCTAAGCTTGAGTCAGTCTCTCTCATTAAGGTCACATGGTCACACTGTGTCTCTTAGTTCTTGCAAGCTAAGCTGGAGTCAGTCTCTCTCATTAAGGCCACATGGCCACACTGTCTCTTAGTTCTTGCAAGCTAAGCTGGAGTCAGTCTCTCTCATTAAGGCCACATGGCCACACTGTGTCTCTTAGTTCTTGCAAGCTAAGCTGGAGTCAGTCTCTCTCATTAAGGCCACATGGCCACACTGTCTCTTAGTTCTTGCAAGCTAAGCTGGAGTGAGTCTCTCATTAAGGCCACATGGCCACACTGTGTCTCTTAGTTCTTGCAAGCTAAGCTGGAGTGAGTCTCTCTCATTAAGGCCACATGGTCACACAGTGTATCTTAGTTCTTGCAAGCTAAGCTGGAGTCAGTCTCTGTCATTAAGGTCACATGGTCACACAGTGTCTCTTAGTTCTTGCAAGCTAAGCTGGAGTCAGTCTCTCTCATTAAGGCCACATGGCCACACAGTGTCTCTTAGTTCTTGCAAGCTAAGCTGGAGTCAGTCTCTCTCATTAAGGCGACATGGCCACACTGTGTCTCTTAGTTCTTGCAAGCTAAGCTGGAATCAGTCTCTCTCATTAAGGCCACATGGCCACACTGTGTCTCTTAGTTCTTGCAAGCTAAGCTGGAGTCAGTCTCTCTCATTAAGGCCACATGGCCACACTGTGTCTCTTAGTTCTTGCAAGCTAAGCTGGAGTCAGTCTCTCTCATTAAGGCCACATGGCCACACAGTGTATCTTAGTTCTTGCAAGTTAAGTTGGAGTCAGTCTCTCTCATTAAGGCCACATGGCCATACTGAATCTCTTAGTTCTTGCAAGCTAAGTTGGAGTGAGTCTCTCTCATTAAGGCCACATGGCCACACAGTGTATCTTAGTTCTTGCAAGTTAAGTTGGAGTCAGTCTCTCTCATTAAGGCCACATGGCCATACTGAGTCTCTTAGTTCTTGCAAGCTAAGCTGGAGTGAGTCTTTCTCATTAAGGCCACATGGCCACACAGTGTCTCTTAGTTCTTGCAAGCTAAGCTGGAGTGAGTCTCTCTCATTAAGGCCACATGGCCACACTGTGTCTCTTAGTTCTTGCAAGCTAAGCTTGAGTCAGTCTCTCTCATTAAGGCCACATGGCCACACAGTGTCTCTTAGTTCTTGCAAGCTAAGCTGGAGTCAGTCTCTCTCATTAAGGTCACGTGGTCACACAGTATCTCTTAGTTCTTGCAAGCTAAGCTGGAGTCAGTCTCTCTCATTAAGGCCACATGGCCACACTGTCTCTTAGTTCTTGCAAGCTAAGCTGGAGTCAGTCTCTCTCATTAAGGTGACATGGCCACACTGTGTCTCTTAGTTCTTGCAAGCTAAGCTGGAATCAGTCTCTCTCATTAAGGCCACATGGCCACACTGTGTCTCTTAGTTCTTGCAAGCTAAGCTGGAGTCAGTCTCTCTCATTCAGGCCACATGGCCACACTGTGTCTCTTAGTTCTTGCAAGCTAAGCTGGAGTCAGTCTCTCTCATTAAGGCCACATGGCCACACTGTCTCTTAGTTCTTGCAAGCTAAGCTGGAGTGAGTCTCTCATTAAGGCCACATGGCCACACTGTGTCTCTTAGTTCTTGCAAGCTAAGCTGGAGTGAGTCTCTCTCATTAAGGCCACATGGTCACACAGTGTATCTTAGTTCTTGCAAGTTAAGTTGGAGTCAGTCTCTCTCATTAAGGCTACATGGCCACACTGTCTTTTAGTTCTTGCTAGCTAAGCTGGAGTGAGTCTCTCATTAAGGCCACATGGCCACACTGTGTCTCTTAGTTCTTGCAAGCTAAGCTGGAGTGAGTCTCTCTCATTAAGGCCACATGGCCACACAGTGTATCTTAGTTCTTGCAAGTTAAGTTGGAGTCAGTCTCTCTGGCCACATGGCCATACTGAGTCTCTTAGTTCTTGCAAGCTAAGCTGGAGTGAGTCTTTCTCATTAAGGCCACATGGCCACACAGTGTCTCTTAGTTCTTGCAAGCTAAGCTGGAGTGAGTCTCTCTCATTAAGGCCACATGGCCACACTGTGTCTCTTAGTTCTTGCAAGCTAAGCTTGAGTCAGTCTCTCTCATTAAGGTCACATGGTCACACTGTGTCTCTTAGTTCTTGCAAGCTAAGCTGGAGTCAGTCTCTCTCATTAAGGCCACATGGCCACACTGTCTCTTAGTTCTTGCAAGCTAAGCTGGAGTCAGTCTCTCTCATTAAGGCCACATGGCCACACTGTGTCTCTTAGTTCTTGCAAGCTAAGCTGGAGTCAGTCTCTCTCATTAAGGCCACATGGCCACACTGTCTCTTAGTTCTTGCAAGCTAAGCTGGAGTGAGTCTCTCATTAAGGCCACATGGCCACACTGTGTCTCTTAGTTCTTGCAAGCTAAGCTTGAGTCAGTCTCTCTCATTAAGGTCACATGGTCACACTGTGTCTCTTAGTTCTTGCAAGCTAAGCTGGAGTCAGTCTCTCTCATTAAGGCCACATGGCCACACTGTCTCTTAGTTCTTGCAAGCTAAGCTGGAGTCAGTCTCTCTCATTAAGGCCACATGGCCACACTGTGTCTCTTAGTTCTTGCAAGCTAAGCTGGAGTCAGTCTCTCTCATTAAGGCCACATGGCCACACTGTCTCTTAGTTCTTGCAAGCTAAGCTGGAGTGAGTCTCTCATTAAGGCCACATGGCCACACTGTGTCTCTTAGTTCTTGCAAGCTAAGCTGGAGTGAGTCTCTCTCATTAAGGCCACATGGTCACACAGTGTATCTTAGTTCTTGCAAGCTAAGCTGGAGTCAGTCTCTGTCATTAAGGTCACATGGTCACACAGTGTCTCTTAGTTCTTGCAAGCTAAGCTGGAGTCAGTCTCTCTCATTAAGGCCACATGGCCACACAGTGTCTCTTAGTTCTTGCAAGCTAAGCTGGAGTCAGTCTCTCTCATTAAGGCGACATGGCCACACTGTGTCTCTTAGTTCTTGCAAGCTAAGCTGGAATCAGTCTCTCTCATTAAGGCCACATGGCCACACTGTGTCTCTTAGTTCTTGCAAGCTAAGCTGGAGTCAGTCTCTCTCATTAAGGCCACATGGCCACACTGTGTCTCTTAGTTCTTGCAAGCTAAGCTGGAGTCAGTCTCTCTCATTAAGGCCACATGGCCACACAGTGTATCTTAGTTCTTGCAAGTTAAGTTGGAGTCAGTCTCTCTCATTAAGGCCACATGGCCATACTGAATCTCTTAGTTCTTGCAAGCTAAGTTGGAGTGAGTCTCTCTCATTAAGGCCACATGGCCACACAGTGTATCTTAGTTCTTGCAAGTTAAGTTGGAGTCAGTCTCTCTCATTAAGGCCACATGGCCATACTGAGTCTCTTAGTTCTTGCAAGCTAAGCTGGAGTGAGTCTTTCTCATTAAGGCCACATGGCCACACAGTGTCTCTTAGTTCTTGCAAGCTAAGCTGGAGTGAGTCTCTCTCATTAAGGCCACATGGCCACACTGTGTCTCTTAGTTCTTGCAAGCTAAGCTTGAGTCAGTCTCTCTCATTAAGGCCACATGGCCACACAGTGTCTCTTAGTTCTTGCAAGCTAAGCTGGAGTCAGTCTCTCTCATTAAGGTCACGTGGTCACACAGTGTCTCTTAGTTCTTGCAAGCTAAGCTGGAGTCAGTCTCTCTCATTAAGGCCACATGGCCACACTGTCTCTTAGTTCTTGCAAGCTAAGCTGGAGTCAGTCTCTCTCATTAAGGTGACATGGCCACACTGTGTCTCTTAGTTCTTGCAAGCTAAGCTGGAATCAGTCTCTCTCATTAAGGCCACATGGCCACACTGTGTCTCTTAGTTCTTGCAAGCTAAGCTGGAGTCAGTCTCTCTCATTCAGGCCACATGGCCACACTGTGTCTCTTAGTTCTTGCAAGCTAAGCTGGAGTCAGTCTCTCTCATTAAGGCCACATGGCCACACTGTCTCTTAGTTCTTGCAAGCTAAGCTGGAGTGAGTCTCTCATTAAGGCCACATGGCCACACTGTGTCTCTTAGTTCTTGCAAGCTAAGCTGGAGTGAGTCTCTCTCATTAAGGCCACATGGTCACACAGTGTATCTTAGTTCTTGCAAGTTAAGTTGGAGTCAGTCCCTCTCATTAAGGCCACATGGCCACACTGAGTCTCTTAGTTCTTGCAAGCTAAGCTGGAGTGAGTCTTTCTCATTAAGGCCACATGGCCACACAGTGTCTCTTAGTTCTTGCAAGCTAAGCTGGAGTGAGTCTCTCTCATTAAGGCCACATGGCCACACTGTGTCTTTTAGTTCTTGCAAGCTAAGCTTGAGTCAGTCTCTCTCATTAAGGCCACATGGCCACACAATGTCTCTTAGTTCTTGCAAGCTAAGCTTGAGTCAGTCTCTCTCATTAAGGTCACATGGTCACACTGTGTCTCTTAGTTCTTGCAAGCTAAGCTGGAGTCAGTCTCTCTCATTAAGGCCACATGGCCACACAGTGTCTCTTAGTTCTTGCAAGCTAAGCTGGAGTCAGTCTCTCTCATTAAGGTCACATGGTCACACTGTGTCTGTTAGTTCTTGCAAGCTAAGCTGGAGTCAGTCTCTCTCATTAAGGCCACATGGCCACACAGTGTCTCTTAGTTCTTGCAAGCTAAGCTGGAGTGAGTCTCTCTCATTAAGGCCACATGGCCACACTGTGTTTCTTAGTTCTTGCAAGCTAAGCTTGAGTCAGTCTCTCTCATTAAGGCCACATGGCCACACAGTGTCTCTTAGTTCTTGCAAGCTAAGCTGGAGTCAGTCTCTCTCATTAATGTCACATGGTCACACTGTGTCTCTTAGTTCTTGCAAGCTAAGCTGGAGTCAGTCTCTCTCATTAAGGCCACATGGCCACACTGTGTCTCTTAGTTTTTGCAAGCTAAGCTGGAGTCAGTCTCTCTCATTAAGGCCACATGGCCACACAATGTCTCTTAGTTCTTGCAAGCTAAGCTTGAGTCAGTCTCTCTCATTAAGGTCACATGGTCACACTGTGTCTCTTAGTTCTTGCAAGCTAAGCTGGAGTCAGTCTCTCTCATTAAGGCCACATGGCCACACAGTGTCTCTTAGTTCTTGCAAGCTAAGCTGGAGTCAGTCTCTCTCATTAAGGTCACATGGTCACACTGTGTCTCTTAGTTCTTGCAAGCTAAGCTGGAGTCAGTCTCTCTCATTAAGGCCACATGGCCACACAGTGTCTCTTAGTTCTTGCAAGCTAAGCTGGAGTGAGTCTCTCTCATTAAGGCCACATGGCCACACTGTGTCTCTTAGTTCTTGCAAGCTAAGCTTGAGTCAGTCTCTCTCATTAAGGCCACATGGCCACACAGTGTCTCTTAGTTCTTGCAAGCTAAGCTGGAGTCAGTCTCTCTCATTAATGTCACATGGTCACACTGTGTCTCTTAGTTCTTGCAAGCTAAGCTGGAGTCAGTCTCTCTCATTAAGGCCACATGGCCACACTGTGTCTCTTAGTTTTTGCAAGCTAAGCTGGAGTCAGTCTCTCTCATTAAGGCTACATGGCCACACTGTCTCTTAGTTCTTGCAAGCTAAGCTGGAGTGAGTCTCTCATTAAGGCCACATGGCCACACTGTGTCTCTTAGTTCTTGCAAGCTAAGCTGGAGTGAGTCTCTCTCATTAAGGCCACATGGCCACACAGTGTATCTTAGTTCTTGCAAGTTAAGTTGGAGTCAGTCTCTCTGGCCACATGGCCATACTGAGTCTCTTAGTTCTTGCAAGCTAAGCTGGAGTGAGTCTTTCTCATTAAGGCCACATGGCCACACAGTGTCTCTTAGTTCTTGCAAGCTAAGCTGGAGTGAGTCTCTCTCATTAAGGCCACATGGTCACACAGTGTATCTTAGTTCTTGCAAGCTAAGCTGGAGTCAGTCTCTCTCATTAAGGTCACATGGTCACACAGTGTCTCTTAGTTCTTGCAAGCTAAGCTGGAGTCAGTCTCTCTCATTAAGGCCACATGGCCACACAGTGTCTCTTAGTTCTTGCAAGCTAAGCTGGAGTCAGTCTCTCTCATTAAGGCGACATGGCCACACTGTGTCTCTTAGTTCTTGCAAGCTAAGCTGGAATCAGTCTCTCTCATTAAGGCCACATGGCCACACTGTGTCTCTTAGTTTTTGCAAGCTAAGCTGGAGTCAGTCTCTCTCATTAAGGCCACATGGCCACACTGTGTCTCTTAGTTATTGCAAGCTAAGCTGGAGTCAGTCTCTCTCATTAAGGCCACATGGCCACACTGTCTCTTAGTTCTTGCAAGCTAAGCTGGAGTGAGTCTCTCATTAAGGCCACATGGCCACACTGTGTCTCTTAGTTCTTGCAAGCTAAGCTGGAGTCAGTCTCTCTCATTAAGGCCACATGGCCACACAGTGTCTCTTAGTTCTTGCAAGCTAAGCTGGTGTCAGTCTCTCTCATTAAGGCTACATGGCCACACTGTCTCTTAGTTCTTGCAAGCTAAGCTGGAGTGAGTCTCTCATTAAGGCCACATGGCCACACTGTGTCTCTTAGTTCTTGCAAGCTAAGCTGGAGTGAGTCTCTCTCATTAAGGCCACATGGCCACACAGTGTCTCTTAGTTCTTGCAAGCTAAGTTGGAGTCAGTCTCTCTCATTAAGGCCACATGGCCACACTGTCTCTTAGTTCTTGCAAGCTAAGCTGGAGTAAGTCTCTCATTAAGGCCACATGACCACACTGTGTCTCTTAGTTCTTGCAAGCTAAGCTGGAGTGAGTCTCTCTCATTAAGGCCACATGGTCACACAGTGTATCTTAGTTCTTGCAAGCTAAGCTGGAGTCAGTCTCTCTCATTAAGGTCACATGGTCACACAGTGTCTCTTAGTTCTTGCAAGCTAAGCTGGAGTCAGTCTCTCTCATTAAGGCGACATGGCCACACTGTGTCTCTTAGTTCTTGCAAGCTAAGCTGGAATCAGTCTCTCTCATTAAGGCCACATGGCCACACTGTGTCTCTTAGTTCTTGCAAGCTAAGCTGGAGTCAGTCTCTCTCATTAAGGCCACATGGCCACACTGTGTCTCTTAGTTCTTGCAAGCTAAGCTGGAGTCAGTCTTTCTCATTAAGGCCACATGGCCACACTGTCTCTTAGTTCTTGCAAGCTAAGCTGGAGTGAGTCTCTCATTAAGGCCACATGGCCACACTGTGTCTCTTAGTTCTTGCAAGCTAAGCTGGAGTGAGTCTCTCTCATTAAGGCCACATGGTCACACAGTGTATCTTAGTTCTTGCAAGCTAAGCTGGAGTCAGTCTCTCTCATTAAGGTCACATGGTCACACAGTGTCTCTTAGTTCTTGCAAGCTAAGCTGGAATCAGTCTCTCTCATTAAGGCCACATGGCCACACAGTGTCTCTTAGTTCTTGCAAGCTAAGCTGGAGTCAGTCTCTCTCATTAAGGCGACATGGCCACACTGTGTCTCTTAGTTCTTGCAAGCTAAGCTGGAATCAGTCTCTCTCTTTAAGGCCACATGGCCACACTGTGTCTCTTAGTTCTTGCAAGCTAAGCTGGAGTCAGTCTCTCTCATTAAGGCCACATGGCCACACTGTGTCTCTTAGTTTTTGCAAGCTAAGCTGGAGTCAGTCTCTCTCATTAAGGCTACATGGCCACACTGTCTCTTAGTTCTTGCTAGCTAAGCTGGAGTGAGTCTCTCATTAAGGCCACATGGCCACACTGTGTCTCTTAGTTCTTGAAAGCTAAGCTGGAGTGAGTCTCTCTCATTAAGGCCACATGGCCACACAGTGTATCTTAGTTCTTGCAAGTTAAGTTGGAGTCAGTCTCTCTGGCCACATGGCCATACTGAGTCTCTTAGTTCTTGCAAGCTAAGCTGGAGTGAGTCTTTCTCATTAAGGCCACATGGCCACACAGTGTCTCTTAGTTCTTGCAAGCTAAGCTGGAGTGAGTCTCTCTCATTAAGGCCACATGGCCACACTGTGTCTCTTAGTTCTTGCAAGCTAAGCTTGAGTCAGTCTCTCTCATTAAGGTCACATGGTCACACTGTGTCTCTTAGTTCTTGCAAGCTAAGCTGGAGTCAGTCTCTCTCATTAAGGCCACATGGCCACACAGTGTCTCTTAGTTCTTGCAAGCTAAGCTGGTGTCAGTCTCTCTCATTAAGGCTACATGGCCACACTGTCTCTTAGTTCTTGCAAGCTAAGCTGGAGTGAGTCTCTCATTAAGGCCACATGGCCACGCTGTGTCTCTTAGTTCTTGCAAGCTAAGCTGGAGTGAGTCTCTCTCATTAAGGCCACATGGCCACACAGTGTCTCTTAGTTCTTGCATGCTAAGTTGGAGTCAGTCTCTCTCATTAAGGCCACATGGCCACACTGAGTCTCTTAGTTCTTGCAAGCTAAGCTGGAGTGAGTCTCTCTCATTAAGGCCACATGGCCACACAGTGTCTCTTAGTTCTTGCAAGCTAAGCTGGAGTGAGTCTCTCTCATTAAGGCCACATGGCCACACAGTGTCTCTTAGTTCTTGCAAGCTAAGCTGGAGTCAGTCTCTCTCATTAAGGTCACATGGTCACACTGTGTCTCTTAGTTCTTGCAAGCTAAGCTGGAGTCAGTCTCTCTCATTAAGGCCACATGGCCACACTGTGTCTCTTAGTTCTTGCAAGCTAAGCTGGAATCAGTCTCTCTCATTAAGGCGACATGGCCACACTGTGTCTCTTAGTTCTTGCAAGCTAAGCTGGAATCAGTCTCTCTCATTAAGGCCACATGGCCACACTGTGTCTCTAAGTTCTTGCAAGCTAAGCTGGAGTCAGTCTCTCTCATTAAGGCCACATGGCCACACTGTGTCTCTTAGTTCTTGCAAGCTAAGCTGGAGTCAGTCTCTCTCATTAAGGCCACATGGCCACACTGTGTCTCTTAGTTCTTGCAAGCTAAGCTGGAATCAGTCTCTCTCATTAAGGCGACATGGCCACACTGTGTCTCTTAGTTCTTGCAAGCTAAGCTGGAATCAGTCTCTCTCATTAAGGCCACATGGCCACACTGTGTCTCTTAGTTCTTGCAAGCTAAGCTGGAGTCAGTCTCTCTCATTAAGGCCACATGGCCACACTGTGTCTCTTAGTTCTTGCAAGCTAAGCTGGAGTCAGTCTCTCTCATTAAGGCCACATGGCCACACTGTCTCTTAGTTCTTGCAAGCTAAGCTGGAGTGAGTCTCTCATTAAGGCCACATGGCCACACTGTGTCTCTTAGTTCTTGCAAGCTAAGCTGGAGTGAGTCTCTCTCATTAAGGCCACATGGTCACACAGTGTATCTTAGTTCTTGCAAGCTAAGCTGGAGTCAGTCTCTCTCATTAAGGTCACATGGTCACACAGTGTCTCTTAGTTCTTGCAAGCTAAGCTGGAGTCAGTCTCTCTCATTAAGGCCACATGGCCACACAGTGTCTCTTAGTTCTTGCAAGCTAAGCTGGAGTCAGTCTCTCTCATTAAGGCGACATGGCCACACTGTGTCTCTTAGTTCTTGCAAGCTAAGCTGGAATCAGTCTCTCTCATTAAGGCCACATGGCCACACTGTGTCTCTTAGTTCTTGCAAGCTAAGCTGGAGTCAGTCTCTCTCATTAAGGCCACATGGCCACACTGTGTCTCTTAGTTATTGCAAGCTAAGCTGGAGTCAGTCTCTCTCATTAAGGCCACATGGCCACACTGTCTCTTAGTTCTTGCAAGCTAAGCTGGAGTGAGTCTCTCATTAAGGCCACATGGCCACACTGTGTCTCTTAGTTCTTGCAAGCTAAGCTGGAGTCAGTCTCTCTCATTAAGGCCACATGGCCACACAGTGTCTCTTAGTTCTTGCAAGCTAAGCTGGTGTCAGTCTCTCTCATTAAGGCTACATGGCCACACTGTCTCTTAGTTCTTGCAAGCTAAGCTGGAGTGAGTCTCTCATTAAGGCCACATGGCCACACTGTGTCTCTTAGTTCTTGCAAGCTAAGCTGGAGTGAGTCTCTCTCATTAAGGCCACATGGCCACACAGTGTCTCTTAGTTCTTGCAAGCTAAGTTGGAGTCAGTCTCTCTCATTAAGGCCACATGGCCACACTGAGTCTCTTAGTTCTTGCAAGCTAAGCTGGAGTGAGTCTCTCTCATTAAGGCCACATGGCCACACAGTGTGTCTTAGTTCTTGCAAGCTAAGCTGGAGTGAGTCTCTCTCATTAAGGCCACATGGCCACACAGTGTCTCTTAGTTCTTGCAAGCTAAGCTGGAGTCAGTCTCTCTCATTAAGGTCACATGGTCACAATGTGTCTCTTAGTTCTTGCAAGCTAAGCTGGAGTCAGTCTCTCTCATTAAGGCCACATGGCCACACTGTGTCTCTTAGTTCTTGCAAGCTAAGCTGGAATCAGTCTCTCTCATTAAGGCGACATGGCCACACTGTGTCTCTTAGTTCTTGCAAGCTAAGCTGGAATCAGTATCTCTCATTAAGGCCACATGGCCACACTGTGTCTCTTAGTTCTTGCAAGCTAAGCTGGAGTCAGTCTCTCTCATTAAGGCCACATGGCCACACTGTGTCTCTTAGTTCTTGCAAGCTAAGCTGGAGTGAGTCTCTCATTAAGGCCACATGGCCACACTGTGTCTCTTAGTTCTTGCAAGCTAAGCTGGAGTGAGTCTCTCTCATTAAGGCCACATGGTCACACAGTGTATCTTAGTTCTTGCAAGCTAAGCTGGAGTCAGTCTCTCTCATTAAGGTCACATGGTCACACAGTGTCTCTTAGTTCTTGCAAGCTAAGCTGGAGTCAGTCTCTCTCATTAAGGCCACATGGCCACACTGTGTCTCTTAGTTCTTGCAAGCTAAGCTGGAATCAGTCTCTCTCATTAAGGCCACATGGCCACACTGTGTCTCTTAGTTCTTGCAAGCTAAGCTGGAGTCAGTCTCTCTCATTAAGGCCACATGGCCACACTGTGTCTCTTAGTTCTTGCAAGCTAAGCTGGAGTCAGTCTTTCTCATTAAGGCCACATGGCCACACTGTCTCTTAGTTCTTGCAAGCTAAGCTGGAGTGAGTCTCTCATTAAGGCCACATGGCCACACTGTGTCTCTTAGTTCTTGCAAGCTAAGCTGGAGTGAGTCTCTCTCATTAAGGCCACATGGTCACACAGTGTATCTTAGTTCTTGCAAGCTAAGCTGGAGTCAGTCTCTCTCATTAAGGTCACATGGTCACACAGTGTCTCTTAGTTCTTGCAAGCTAAGCTGGAATCAGTCTCTCTCATTAAGGCCACATGGCCACACAGTGTCTCTTAGTTCTTGCAAGCTAAGCTGGAGTCAGTCTCTCTCATTAAGGCGACATGGCCACACTGTGTCTCTTAGTTCTTGCAAGCTAAGCTGGAATCAGTCTCTCTCATTAAGGCCACATGGCCACACTGTGTCTCTTAGTTCTTGCAAGCTAAGCTGGAGTCAGTCTCTCTCATTAAGGCCACATGGCCACACTGTGTCTCTTAGTTTTTGCAAGCTAAGCTGGAGTCAGTCTCTCTCATTAAGGCTACATGGCCACACTGTCTCTTAGTTCTTGCTAGCTAAGCTGGAGTGAGTCTCTCATTAAGGCCACATGGGCACACTGTGTCTCTTAGTTCTTGCAAGCTAAGCTGGAGTGAGTCTCTCTCATTAAGGCCACATGGCCACACAGTGTATCTTAGTTCTTGCAAGTTAAGTTGGAGTCAGTCTCTCTGGCCACATGGCCATACTGAGTCTCTTAGTTCTTGCAAGCTAAGCTGGAGTGAGTCTTTCTCATTAAGGCCACATGGCCACACAGTGTCTCTTAGTTCTTGCAAGCTAAGCTGGAGTGAGTCTCTCTCATTAAGGCCACATGGCCACACTGTGTCTCTTAGTTCTTGCAAGCTAAGCTTGAGTCAGTCTCTCTCATTAAGGTCACATGGTCACACTGTGTCTCTTAGTTCTTGCAAGCTAAGCTGGAGTCAGTCTCTCTCATTAAGGCCACATGGCCACACAGTGTCTCTTAGTTCTTGCAAGCTAAGCTGGTGTCAGTCTCTCTCATTAAGGCTACATGGCCACACTGTCTCTTAGTTCTTGCAAGCTAAGCTGGAGTGAGTCTCTCATTAAGGCCACATGGCCACACTGTGTCTCTTAGTTCTTGCAATCTAAGCTGGAGTGAGTCTCTCTCATTAAGGCCACATGGCCACACAGTGTCTCTTAGTTCTTGCAAGCTAAGTTGGAGTCAGTCTCTCTCATTAAGGCCACATGGCCACACTGAGTCTCTTAGTTCTTGCAAGCTAAGCTGGAGTGAGTCTCTCTCATTAAGGCCACATGGCCACACAGTGTCTCTTAGTTCTTGCAAGCTAAGCTGGAGTGAGTCTCTCTCATTAAGGCCACATGGCCACACAGTGTCTCTTAGTTCTTGCAAGCTAAGCTGGAGTCAGTCTCTCTCATTAAGGTCACATGGTCACACTGTGTCTCTTAGTTCTTGCAAGCTAAGCTGGAGTCAGTCTCTCTCATTAAGGCCACATGGCCACACTGTGTCTCTTAGTTCTTGCAAGCTAAGCTGGAATCAGTCTCTCTCATTAAGGCGACATGGCCACACTGTGTCTCTTAGTTCTTGCAAGCTAAGCTGGAATCAGTCTCTCTCATTAAGGCCACATGGCCACACTGTGTCTCTTAGTTCTTGCAAGCTAAGCTGGAGTCAGTCTCTCTCATTAAGGCCACATGGCCACACTGTGTCTCTTAGTTCTTGCAAGCTAAGCTGGAGTCAGTCTCTCTCATTAAGGCCACATGGCCACACTGTCTCTTAGTTCTTGCAAGCTAAGCTGGAGTGAGTCTCTCATTAAGGCCACATGGCCACACTGTGTCTCTTAGTTCTTGCAAGCTAAGCTGGAGTGAGTCTCTCTCATTAAGGTCACATGGTCACACAGTGTCTCTTAGTTCTTGCAAGCTAAGCTGGTGTCAGTCTCTCTCATTAAGGCTACATGACCACACTGTCTCTTAGTTCTTGCAAGCTAAGCTGGAGTGAGTCTCTCATTAAGGCCACATGGCCACACTGTGTCTCTTAGTTCTTGCAAGCTAAGCTGGAGTGAGTCTCTCTCATTAAGGCCACATGGCCACACAGTGTCTCTTAGTTCTTGCAAGCTAAGTTGGAGTCAGTCTCTCTCATTAAGGCCACATGGCCACACTGAGTCTCTTAGTTCTTGCAAGCTAAGCTGGAGTGAGTCTCTCTCATTAAGGCCACATGGCCACACAGTGTCTCTTAGTTCTTGCAAGCTAAGCTGGAGTGAGTCTCTCTCATTTAGACCACATGGCCACACAGTGTCTCTTAGTTCTTGCAAGCTAAGCTGGAGTCAGTCTCTCTCATTAAGGTCACATGGTCACACTGTGTCTCTTAGTTCTTGCAAGCTAAGCTGGAGTCAGTCTCTCTCATTAAGGCCACATGGCCACACTGTGTCTCTTAGTTCTTGCAAGCTAAGCTGGAATCAGTCTCTCTCATTAAGGCGACATGGCCACACTGTGTCTCTTAGTTCTTGCAAGCTAAGCTGGAATCAGTCTCTCTCATTAAGGCCACATGGCCACACTGTGTCTCTTAGTTCTTGCAAGCTAAGCTGGAGTCAGTCTCTCTCATTAAGGCCACATGGCCACACTGTGTCTCTTAGTTCTTGCAAGCTAAGCTGGAGTCAGTCTCTCTCATTAAGGCCACATGGCCACACTGTCTCTTAGTTCTTGCAAGCTAAGCTGGAGTGAGTCTCTCATTAAGGCCACATGGCCACACTGTGTCTCTTAGTTCTTGCAAGCTAAGCTGGAGTGAGTCTCTCTCATTAAGGCCACATGGTCACACAGTGTATCTTAGTTCTTGCAAGCTAAGCTGGAGTCAGTCTCTCTCATTAAGGTCACATGGTCACACAGTGTCTCTTAGTTCTTGCAAGCTAAGCTGGAGTCAGTCTCTCTCATTAAGGCCACATGGCCACACAGTGTCTCTTAGTTCTTGCAAGCTAAGCTGGAGTCAGTCTCTCTCATTAAGGCGACATGGCCACACTGTGTCTCTTAGTTCTTGCAAGCTAAGCTGGAATCAGTCTCTCTCATTAAGGCCACATGGCCACACTGTGTCTCTTAGTTCTTGCAAGCTAAGCTGGAGTCAGTCTCTCTCATTAAGGCCACATGGCCACACTGTGTCTCTTAGTTATTGCAAGCTAAGCTGGAGTCAGTCTCTCTCATTAAGGCCACATGGCCACACTGTCTCTTAGTTCTTGCAAGCTAAGCTGGAGTGAGTCTCTCATTAAGGCCACATGGCCACACTGTGTCTCTTAGTTCTTGCAAGCTAAGCTGGAGTCAGTCTCTCTCATTAAGGCTACATGGCCACACTGTCTCTTAGTTCTTGCAAGCTAAGCTGGAGTGAGTCTCTCATTAAGGCCACATGGCCACACTGTGTCTCTTAGTTCTTGCAAGCTAAGCTGGAGTGAGTCTCTCTCATTAAGGCCACATGGCCACACAGTGTATCTTAGTTCTTGCAAGTTAAGTTGGAGTCAGTCTCTCTCATTAAGGCCACATGGCCATACTGAGTCTCTTAGTTCTTGCAAGCTAAGCTGGAGTGAGTCTTTCTCATTAAGGCCACATGGCCACACAGTGTCTCTTAGTTCTTGCAAGCTAAGCTGGAGTGAGTCTCTCTCATTGAGGCCACATGGCCACACTGTGTCTCTTTGTTCTTGCAAGCTAAGCTTGAGTCAGTCTCTCTCATTAAGGCCACATGGCCACACAGTGTCTCTTAGTTCTTGCAAGCTAAGCTGGAGTCAGTCTCTCTCATTAAGGTCACATGGTCACACAGTGTCTCTTAGTTCTTGCAAGCTAAGCTGGAGTCAGTCTCTCTCATTAAGGCCACATGGCCACACAGTGTCTCTTAGTTCTTGCAAGCTAAGCTGGAGTCAGTCTCTCTCATTAAGGCGACATGGCCACACTGTGTCTCTTAGTTCTTGCAAGCTAAGCTGGAGTCAGTCGCTCTCATTAAGGCCACATGGCCACACTGTATCTCTTAGTTCTTGCAAGCTAAGCTGGAGTCAGTCTCTCTCATTAAGGCCACATGGCCACACTGTCTCTTAGTTCTTGCAAGCTAAGCTGGAGTGAGTCTCTCATTAAGGCCACATGGCCACACTGTGTCTCTTAGTTCTTGCAAGCTAAGCTGGAGTGAGTCTCTCTCATTAAGGCCACATGGCCACACAGTGTATCTTAGTTCTTGCAAGTTAAGTTGGAGTCAGTCTCTCTCATTAAGGCCACATGGCCATACTGAGTCTCTTAGTTCTTGCAAGCTAAGCTGGAGTGAGTCTTTCTCATTAAGGCCACATGGCCACACAGTGTCTCTTAGTTCTTGCAAGCTAAGCTGGAGTGAGTCTCTCTCATTAAGGCCACATGGCCACACTGTGTTTCTTTGTTCTTGCAAGCTAAGCTTGAGTCAGTCTCTCTCATTAAGGCCACATGGCCACACAGTGTCTCTTAGTTCTTGCAAGCTAAGCTGGAGTCAGTCTCTCTCATTAAGGTCACATGGTCACACAGTGTCTCTTAGTTCTTGCAAGCTAAGCTGGAGTCAGTCTCTCTCATTAAGGCCACATGGCCACACAGTGTCTCTTAGTTCTTGCAAGCTAAGCTGGAGTCAGTCTCTCTCATTAAGGCGACATGGCCACACTGTGTCTCTTAGTTCTTGCAAGCTAAGCTGGAGTCAGTCGCTCTCATTAAGGCCACATGGCCACACTGTATCTCTTAGTTCTTGCAAGCTAAGCTGGAGTCAGTCTCTCTCATTAAGGCCACATGGCCACACTGTCTCTTAGTTCTTGCAAGCTAAGCTGGAGTGAGTCTCTCATTAAGGCCACATGGCCACACAGTGTCTCTTAGTTCTTGCAAGCTAAGCTGGAGTGAGTCTCTCTCATTAAGGCCACATGGCCACACTGTGTCTCTTAGTTCTTGCAAGCTAAGCTTGAGTCAGTCTCTCTCATTAAGGTCACATGGTCACACTGTGTCTCTTAGTTCTTGCAAGCTAAGCTGGAGTCAGTCTCTCTCATTAAGGCCACATGGCCACACAGTGTCTCTTAGTTCTTGCAAGCTAAGCTGGTGTCAGTCTCTCTCATTAAGGCTACATGGCCACACTGTCTCTTACTTCTTGCAAGCTAAGCTGGAGTGAGTCTCTCATTAAGGCCACATGGCCACACTGTGTCTCTTAGTTCTTGCAAGCTAAGCTGGAGTGAGTCTCTCTCATTAAAGCCACATGGCCACACAGTGTCTCTTAGTTCTTGCAAGCTAAGTTGGAGTCAGTCTCATTAAGGCCACATGGCCACACTGAGTCTCTTAGTTCTTGCAAGCTAAGCTGGAGTGAGTCTCTCTCATTAAGGCCACATGGCCACACAGTGTCTCTTAGTTCTTGCAAGCTAAGCTGGAGTGAGTCTCTCTCATTAAGGCCACATGGCCACACTGTGTCTCTTAGTTATTGCAAGCTAAGCTGGAGTCAGTCTCTCTCATTAAGGCCACATGGCCACACTGTCTCTTAGTTCTTGCAAGCTAAGCTGGAGTGAGTCTCTCATTAAGGCCACATGGCCACACTGTGTCTCTTAGTTCTTGCAAGCTAAGCTGGAGTCAGTCTCTCTCATTAAGGCTACATGGCCACACTGTCTCTTAGTTCTTGCAAGCTAAGCTGGAGTGAGTCTCTCATTAAGGCCACATGGCCACACTGTGTCTCTTAGTTCTTGCAAGCTAAGCTGGAGTGAGTCTCTCTCATTAAGGCCACATGGCCACACAGTGTATCTTAGTTCTTGCAAGTTAAGTTGGAGTCAGTCTCTCTCATTAAGGCCACATGGCCATACTGAGTCTCTTAGTTCTTGCAAGCTAAGCTGGAGTGAGTCTTTCTCATTAAGGCCACATGGCCACACAGTGTCTCTTAGTTCTTGCAAGCTAAGCTGGAGTGAGTCTCTCTCATTAAGGCCACATGGCCACACTGTGTCTCTTTGTTCTTGCAAGCTAAGCTTGAGTCAGTCTCTCTCATTAAGGCCACATGGCCACACAGTGTCTCTTAGTTCTTGCAAGCTAAGCTGGAGTCAGTCTCTCTCATTAAGGTCACATGGTCACACAGTGTCTCTTAGTTCTTGCAAGCTAAGCTGGAGTCAGTCTCTCTCATTAAGGCCACATGGCCACACAGTGTCTCTTAGTTCTTGCAAGCTAAGCTGGAGTCAGTCTCTCTCATTAAGGCGACATGGCCACACTGTGTCTCTTAGTTCTTGCAAGCTAAGCTGGAGTCAGTCGCTCTCATTAAGGCCACATGGCCACACTGTATCTCTTAGTTCTTGCAAGCTAAGCTGGAGTCAGTCTCTCTCATTAAGGCCACATGGCCACACTGTCTCTTAGTTCTTGCAAGCTAAGCTGGAGTGAGTCTCTCATTAAGGCCACATGGCCACACAGTGTCTCTTAGTTCTTGCAAGCTAAGCTGGAGTGAGTCTCTCATTAAGGCCACATGGCCACACTGTGTCTCTTAGTTCTTGCAAGCTAAGCTGGAGTGAGTCTCTCTCATTAAGGCCACATGGTCACACAGTGTATCTTAGTTCTTGCAAGCTAAGCTGGAGTCAGTCTCTCTCATTAAGGTCACATGGTCACACAGTGTCTCTTAGTTCTTGCAAGCTAAGCTGGAGTCAGTCTCTCTCATTAAGGCCACATGGCCACACAGTGTCTCTTAGTTCTTGCAAGCTAAGCTGGAGTCAGTCTCTCTCATTAAGGCGACATGGCCACACTGTGTCTCTTAGTTCTTGCAAGCTAAGCTGGAATCAGTCTCTCTCATTAAGGCCACATAGCCACACTGTGTCTCTTAGTTCTTGCAAGCTAAGCTGGAGTCAGTCTCTCTCATTAAGGCCACATGGCCACACTGTGTCTCTTAGTTATTGCAAGCTAAGCTGGAGTCAGTCTCTCTCATTAAGGCCACATGGCCACACTGTCTCTTAGTTCTTGCAAGCTAAGCTGGAGTGAGTCTCTCATTAAGGCCACATGGCCACACTGTGTCTCTTAGTTCTTGCAAGCTAAGCTGGAGTCAGTCTCTCTCATTAAGGCTACATGGCCACACTGTCTCTTAGTTCTTGCAAGCTAAGCTGGAGTGAGTCTCTCATTAAGGCCACATGGCCACACTGTGTCTCTTAGTTCTTGCAAGCTAAGCTGGAGTGAGTCTCTCTCATTAAGGCCACATGGCCACACAGTGTATCTTAGTTCTTGCAAGTTAAGTTGGAGTCAGTCTCTCTCATTAAGGCCACATGGCCATACTGAGTCTCTTAGTTCTTGCAAGCTAAGCTGGAGTGAGTCTTTCTCATTAAGGCCACATGGCCACACAGTGTCTCTTAGTTCTTGCAAGCTAAGCTGGAGTGAGTCTCTCTCATTAAGGCCACATGGCCACACTGTGTCTCTTTGTTCTTGCAAGCTAAGCTTGAGTCAGTCTCTCTCATTAAGGCCACATGGCCACACAGTGTCTCTTAGTTCTTGCAAGCTAAGCTGGAGTCAGTCTCTCTCATTAAGGTCACATGGTCACACAGTGTCTCTTAGTTCTTGCAAGCTAAGCTGGAGTCAGTCTCTCTCATTAAGGCCACATGGCCACACAGTGTCTCTTAGTTCTTGCAAGCTAAGCTGGAGTCAGTCTCTCTCATTAAGGCCACATGGCCACACTGTCTCTTAGTTCTTGCAAGCTAAGCTGGAGTGAGTCTCTCATTAAGGCCACATGGCCACACAGTGTCTCTTAGTTCTTGCAAGCTAAGCTGGAGTGAGTCTCTCTCATTAAGGCCACATGGTCACACTGTGTCTCTTAGTTCTTGCAAGCTAAGCTGGAGTCAGTCTCTCTCATTAAGGCCACATGGCCACACAGTGTCTCTTAGTTCTTGCAAGCTAAGCTGGTGTCAGTCTCTCTCATTAAGGCTACATGGCCACACTGTCTCTTAGTTCTTGCAAGCTAAGCTGGAGTGAGTCTCTCATTAAGGCCACATGGCCACACTGTGTCTCTTAGTTCTTGCAAGCTAAGCTGGAGTGAGTCTCTCTCATTAAAGCCACATGGCCACACAGTGTCTCTTAGTTCTTGCAAGCTAAGTTGGAGTCAGTCTCATTAAGGCCACATGGCCACACTGAGTCTCTTAGTTCTTGCAAGCTAAGCTGGAGTGAGTCTCTCTCATTAAGGCCACATGGCCACACAGTGTCTCTTAGTTCTTGCAAGCTAAGCTGGAGTGAGTCTCTCTCATTAAGGCCACATGGCCACACAGTGTCTCTTAGTTCTTGCAAGCTAAGCTGGAGTCAGTCTCTCTCATTAAGGTCACATGGTCACACTGTGTCTCTTAGTTCTTGCAAGCTAAGCTGGAGTCAGTCTCTCTCATTAAGGCCACATGGCCACACTGTGTCTCTTAGTTCTTGCAAGCTAAGCTGGAATCAGTCTCTCTCATTAAGGTGACATGGCCACACTGTGTCTCTTAGTTCTTGCAAGCTAAGCTGGAATCAGTCTCTCTCATTAAGGCCACATGGCCACACTGTGTCTCTTAGTTCTTGCAAGCTAAGCTGGAGTCAGTCTCTCTCATTAAGGCCACATGGCCACACTGTGTCTCTTAGTTCTTGCAAGCTAAGCTGGAGTCAGTCTCTCTCATTAAGGCCACATGGCCACACTGTCTCTTAGTTCTTGCAAGCTAAGCTGGAGTGAGTCTCTCATTAAGGCCACATGGCCACACTGTGTCTCTTAGTTCTTGCAAGCTAAGCTGGAGTGAGTCTCTCTCATTAAGGCCACATGGTCACACAGTGTATCTTAGTTCTTGCAAGCTAAGCTGGAGTCAGTCTCTCTCATTAAGGTCACATGGTCACACAGTGTCTCTTAGTTCTTGCAAGCTAAGCTGGAGTCAGTCTCTCTCATTAAGGCCACATGGCCACACAGTGTCTCTTAGTTCTTGCAAGCTAAGCTGGAGTCAGTCTCTCTCATTAAGGCGACATGGCCACACTGTGTCTCTTAGTTCTTGCAAGCTAAGCTGGAATCAGTCTCTCTCATTAAGGCCACATGGCCACACTGTGTCTCTTAGTTCATGCAAGCTAAGCTTGAGTCAGTCTCTCTCATTAAGGCCACATGGCCACACTGTGTCTCTTAGTTCTTGCAAGCTAAGCTGGAGTCAGTCTCTCTCATTAAGGCCACATGGCCACACTGTCTCTTAGTTCTTGCAAGCTAAGCTGGAGTGAGTCTCTCATTAAGGCCACATGGCCACACTGTGTCTCTTAGTTCTTGCAAGCTAAGCTGGAGGCAGTCTCTCTCATTAAGGCTACATGGCCACACTGTCTCTTAGTTCTTGCAAGCTAAGCTGGAGTGAGTCTCTCATTAAGGCCACATGGCCACACTGTGTCTCTTAGTTCTTGCAAGCTAAGCTGGAGTGAGTCTCTCTCATTAAGGCCACATGGCCACACAGTGTATCTTAGTTCTTGCAAGTTAAGTTGGAGTCAGTCTCTCTCATTAAGGCCACATGGCCATACTGAGTCTCTTAGTTCTTGCAAGCTAAGCTGGAGTGAGTCTTTCTCATTAAGGCCACATGGCCACACAGTGTCTCTTAGTTCTTGCAAGCTAAGCTGGAGTGAGTCTCTCTCATTAAGGCCACATGGCCACACTGTGTCTCTTAGTTCTTGCAAGCTAAGCTTGAGTCAGTCTCTCTCATTAAGGCCACATGGCCACACAGTGTCTCTTAGTTCTTGCAAGCTAAGCTGGAGTCAGTCTCTCTCATTAAGGTCACATGGTCACACAGTGTCTCTTAGTTCTTGCAAGCTAAGCTGGAGTGAGTCTCTCTCATTAAGGCCACATGGCCACACAGTGTCTCTTAGTTCTTGCAAGCTAAGCTGGAGTCAGTCTCTCTCATTAAGGCGACATGGCCACACTGTGTCTCTTAGTTCTTGCAAGCTAAGCTGGAATCAGTCTCTCTCATTAAGGCCACATGGCCACACTGTGTCTCTTAGTTCTTGCAAGCTAAGCTGGAGTCAGTCTCTCTCATTAAGGCCACATGGCCACACTGTGTCTCTTAGTTCTTGCAAGCTAAGCTGGAGTCAGTCTCTCTCATTAAGGCCACATGGCCACACTGTCTCTTAGTTCTTGCAAGCTAAGCTGGAGTGAGTCTCTCATTAAGGCCACATGGCCACACTGTGTCTCTTAGTTCTTGCAAGCTAAGCTGGAGTGAGTCTCTCTCATTAAGGCCACATGGCCACACTGTGTCTCTTAGTTCTTGCAAGCTAAGCTTGAGTCAGTCTCTCTCATTAAGGTCACATGGTCACACTGTGTCTCTTAGTTCTTGCAAGCTAAGCTGGAGTCAGTCTCTCTCATTAAGGCCACATGGCCACACAGTGTCTCTTAGTTCTTGCAAGCTAAGCTGGTGTCAGTCTCTCTCATTAAGGCTACATGGCCACACTGTCTCTTACTTCTTGCAAGCTAAGCTGGAGTGAGTCTCTCATTAAGGCCACATGGCCACACTGTGTCTCTTAGTTCTTGCAAGCTAAGCTGGAGTGAGTCTCTCTCATTAAAGCCACATGGCCACACAGTGTCTCTTAGTTCTTGCAAGCTAAGTTGGAGTCAGTCTCATTAAGGCCACATGGCCACACTGAGTCTCTTAGTTCTTGCAAGCTAAGCTGGAGTGAGTCTCTCTCATTAAGGCCACATGGCCACACAGTGTCTCTTAGTTCTTGCAAGCTAAGCTGGAGTGAGTCTCTCTCATTAAGGCCACATGGCCACACTGTGTCTCTTAGTTATTGCAAGCTAAGCTGGAGTCAGTCTCTCTCATTAAGGCCACATGGCCACACTGTCTCTTAGTTCTTGCAAGCTAAGCTGGAGTGAGTCTCTCATTAAGGCCACATGGCCACACTGTGTCTCTTAGTTCTTGCAAGCTAAGCTGGAGTCAGTCTCTCTCATTAAGGCTACATGGCCACACTGTCTCTTAGTTCTTGCAAGCTAAGCTGGAGTGAGTCTCTCATTAAGGCCACATGGCCACACTGTGTCTCTTAGTTCTTGCAAGCTAAGCTGGAGTGAGTCTCTCTCATTAAGGCCACATGGCCACACAGTGTATCTTAGTTCTTGCAAGTTAAGTTGGAGTCAGTCTCTCTCATTAAGGCCACATGGCCATACTCAGTCTCTTAGTTCTTGCAAGCTAAGCTGGAGTGAGTCTTTCTCATTAAGGCCACATGGCCACACAGTGTCTCTTAGTTCTTGCAAGCTAAGCTGGAGTGAGTCTCTCTCATTAAGGCCACATGGCCACACTGTGTCTCTTTGTTCTTGCAAGCTAAGCTTGAGTCAGTCTCTCTCATTAAGGCCACATGGCCACACAGTGTCTCTTAGTTCTTGCAAGCTAAGCTGGAGTCAGTCTCTCTCATTAAGGTCACATGGTCACACAGTGTCTCTTAGTTCTTGCAAGCTAAGCTGGAGTCAGTCTCTCTCATTAAGGCCACATGGCCACACAGTGTCTCTTAGTTCTTGCAAGCTAAGCTGGAGTCAGTCTCTCTCATTAAGGCGACATGGCCACACTGTGTCTCTTAGTTCTTGCAAGCTAAGCTGGAGTCAGTCGCTCTCATTAAGGCCACATGGCCACACTGTATCTCTTAGTTCTTGCAAGCTAAGCTGGAGTCAGTCTCTCTCATTAAGGCCACATGGCCACACTGTCTCTTAGTTCTTGCAAGCTAAGCTGGAGTGAGTCTCTCATTAAGGCCACATGGCCACACAGTGTCTCTTAGTTCTTGCAAGCTAAGCTGGAGTGAGTCTCTCATTAAGGCCACATGGCCACACTGTGTCTCTTAGTTCTTGCAAGCTAAGCTGGAGTGAGTCTCTCTCATTAAGGCCACATGGTCACACAGTGTATCTTAGTTCTTGCAAGCTAAGCTGGAGTCAGTCTCTCTCATTAAGGTCACATGGTCACACAGTGTCTCTTAGTTCTTGCAAGCTAAGCTGGAGTCAGTCTCTCTCATTAAGGCCACATGGCCACACAGTGTCTCTTAGTTCTTGCAAGCTAAGCTGGAGTCAGTCTCTCTCATTAAGGCGACATGGCCACACTGTGTCTCTTAGTTCTTGCAAGCTAAGCTGGAATCAGTCTCTCTCATTAAGGCCACATAGCCACACTGTGTCTCTTAGTTCTTGCAAGCTAAGCTGGAGTCAGTCTCTCTCATTAAGGCCACATGGCCACACTGTGTCTCTTAGTTATTGCAAGCTAAGCTGGAGTCAGTCTCTCTCATTAAGGCCACATGGCCACACTGTCTCTTAGTTCTTGCAAGCTAAGCTGGAGTGAGTCTCTCATTAAGGCCACATGGCCACACTGTGTCTCTTAGTTCTTGCAAGCTAAGCTGGAGTCAGTCTCTCTCATTAAGGCTACATGGCCACACTGTCTCTTAGTTCTTGCAAGCTAAGCTGGAGTGAGTCTCTCATTAAGGCCACATGGCCACACTGTGTCTCTTAGTTCTTGCAAGCTAAGCTGGAGTGAGTCTCTCTCATTAAGGCCACATGGCCACACAGTGTATCTTAGTTCTTGCAAGTTAAGTTGGAGTCAGTCTCTCTCATTAAGGCCACATGGCCATACTGAGTCTCTTAGTTCTTGCAAGCTAAGCTGGAGTGAGTCTTTCTCATTAAGGCCACATGGCCACACAGTGTCTCTTAGTTCTTGCAAGCTAAGCTGGAGTGAGTCTCTCTCATTAAGGCCACATGGCCACACTGTGTCTCTTTGTTCTTGCAAGCTAAGCTTGAGTCAGTCTCTCTCATTAAGGCCACATGGCCACACAGTGTCTCTTAGTTCTTGCAAGCTAAGCTGGAGTCAGTCTCTCTCATTAAGGTCACATGGTCACACAGTGTCTCTTAGTTCTTGCAAGCTAAGCTGGAGTCAGTCTCTCTCATTAAGGCCACATGGCCACACAGTGTCTCTTAGTTCTTGCAAGCTAAGCTGGAGTCAGTCTCTCTCATTAAGGCGACATGGCCACACTGTGTCTCTTAGTTCTTGCAAGCTAAGCTGGAGTCAGTCGCTCTCATTAAGGCCACATGGCCACACTGTATCTCTTAGTTCTTGCAAGCTAAGCTGGAGTCAGTCTCTCTCATTAAGGCCACATGGCCACACTGTCTCTTAGTTCTTGCAAGCTAAGCTGGAGTGAGTCTCTCATTAAGGCCACATGGCCACACAGTGTCTCTTAGTTCTTGCAAGCTAAGCTGGAGTGAGTCTCTCATTAAGGCCACATGGCCACACTGTGTCTCTTAGTTCTTGCAAGCTAAGCTGGAGTGAGTCTCTCTCATTAAGGCCACATGGTCACACAGTGTATCTTAGTTCTTGCAAGCTAAGCTGGAGTCAGTCTCTCTCATTAAGGTCACATGGTCACACAGTGTCTCTTAGTTCTTGCAAGCTAAGCTGGAGTCAGTCTCTCTCATTAAGGCCACATGGCCACACAGTGTCTCTTAGTTCTTGCAAGCTAAGCTGGAGTCAGTCTCTCTCATTAAGGCGACATGGCCACACTGTGTCTCTTAGTTCTTGCAAGCTAAGCTGGAATCAGTCTCTCTCATTAAGGCCACATAGCCACACTGTGTCTCTTAGTTCTTGCAAGCTAAGCTGGAGTCAGTCTCTCTCATTAAGGCCACATGGCCACACTGTGTCTCTTAGTTATTGCAAGCTAAGCTGGAGTCAGTCTCTCTCATTAAGGCCACATGGCCACACTGTCTCTTAGTTCTTGCAAGCTAAGCTGGAGTGAGTCTCTCATTAAGGCCACATGGCCACACTGTGTCTCTTAGTTCTTGCAAGCTAAGCTGGAGTCAGTCTCTCTCATTAAGGCTACATGGCCACACTGTCTCTTAGTTCTTGCAAGCTAAGCTGGAGTGAGTCTCTCATTAAGGCCACATGGCCACACTGTGTCTCTTAGTTCTTGCAAGCTAAGCTGGAGTGAGTCTCTCTCATTAAGGCCACATGGCCACACAGTGTATCTTAGTTCTTGCAAGTTAAGTTGGAGTCAGTCTCTCTCATTAAGGCCACATGGCCATACTGAGTCTCTTAGTTCTTGCAAGCTAAGCTGGAGTGAGTCTTTCTCATTAAGGCCACATGGCCACACAGTGTCTCTTAGTTCTTGCAAGCTAAGCTGGAGTGAGTCTCTCTCATTAAGGCCACATGGCCACACTGTGTCTCTTTGTTCTTGCAAGCTAAGCTTGAGTCAGTCTCTCTCATTAAGGCCACATGGCCACACAGTGTCTCTTAGTTCTTGCAAGCTAAGCTGGAGTCAGTCTCTCTCATTAAGGTCACATGGTCACACAGTGTCTCTTAGTTCTTGCAAGCTAAGCTGGAGTCAGTCTCTCTCATTAAGGCCACATGGCCACACAGTGTCTCTTAGTTCTTGCAAGCTAAGCTGGAGTCAGTCTCTCTCATTAAGGCGACATGGCCACACTGTGTCTCTTAGTTCTTGCAAGCTAAGCTGGAGTCAGTCGCTCTCATTAAGGCCACATGGCCACACTGTATCTCTTAGTTCTTGCAAGCTAAGCTGGAGTCAGTCTCTCTCATTAAGGCCACATGGCCACACTGTCTCTTAGTTCTTGCAAGCTAAGCTGGAGTGAGTCTCTCATTAAGGCCACATGGCCACACAGTGTCTCTTAGTTCTTGCAAGCTAAGCTGGAGTGAGTCTCTCTCATTAAGGCCACATGGTCACACTGTGTCTCTTAGTTCTTGCAAGCTAAGCTGGAGTCAGTCTCTCTCATTAAGGCCACATGGCCACACAGTGTCTCTTAGTTCTTGCAAGCTAAGCTGGTGTCAGTCTCTCTCATTAAGGCTACATGGCCACACTGTCTCTTAGTTCTTGCAAGCTAAGCTGGAGTGAGTCTCTCATTAAGGCCACATGGCCACACTGTGTCTCTTAGTTCTTGCAAGCTAAGCTGGAGTGAGTCTCTCTCATTAAAGCCACATGGCCACACAGTGTCTCTTAGTTCTTGCAAGCTAAGTTGGAGTCAGTCTCATTAAGGCCACATGGCCACACTGAGTCTCTTAGTTCTTGCAAGCTAAGCTGGAGTGAGTCTCTCTCATTAAGGCCACATGGCCACACAGTGTCTCTTAGTTCTTGCAAGCTAAGCTGGAGTGAGTCTCTCTCATTAAGGCCACATGGCCACACAGTGTCTCTTAGTTCTTGCAAGCTAAGCTGGAGTCAGTCTCTCTCATTAAGGTCACATGGTCACACTGTGTCTCTTAGTTCTTGCAAGCTAAGCTGGAGTCAGTCTCTCTCATTAAGGCCACATGGCCACACTGTGTCTCTTAGTTCTTGCAAGCTAAGCTGGAATCAGTCTCTCTCATTAAGGTGACATGGCCACACTGTGTCTCTTAGTTCTTGCAAGCTAAGCTGGAATCAGTCTCTCTCATTAAGGCCACATGGCCACACTGTGTCTCTTAGTTCTTGCAAGCTAAGCTGGAGTCAGTCTCTCTCATTAAGGCCACATGGCCACACTGTGTCTCTTAGTTCTTGCAAGCTAAGCTGGAGTCAGTCTCTCTCATTAAGGCCACATGGCCACACTGTCTCTTAGTTCTTGCAAGCTAAGCTGGAGTGAGTCTCTCATTAAGGCCACATGGCCACACTGTGTCTCTTAGTTCTTGCAAGCTAAGCTGGAGTGAGTCTCTCTCATTAAGGCCACATGGTCACACAGTGTATCTTAGTTCTTGCAAGCTAAGCTGGAGTCAGTCTCTCTCATTAAGGTCACATGGTCACACAGTGTCTCTTAGTTCTTGCAAGCTAAGCTGGAGTCAGTCTCTCTCATTAAGGCCACATGGCCACACAGTGTCTCTTAGTTCTTGCAAGCTAAGCTGGAGTCAGTCTCTCTCATTAAGGCGACATGGCCACACTGTGTCTCTTAGTTCTTGCAAGCTAAGCTGGAATCAGTCTCTCTCATTAAGGCCACATGGCCACACTGTGTCTCTTAGTTCATGCAAGCTAAGCTGGAGTCAGTCTCTCTCATTAAGGCCACATGGCCACACTGTGTCTCTTAGTTCTTGCAAGCTAAGCTGGAGTCAGTCTCTCTCATTAAGGCCACATGGCCACACTGTCTCTTAGTTCTTGCAAGCTAAGCTGGAGTGAGTCTCTCATTAAGGCCACATGGCCACACTGTGTCTCTTAGTTCTTGCAAGCTAAGCTGGAGGCAGTCTCTCTCATTAAGGCTACATGGCCACACTGTCTCTTAGTTCTTGCAAGCTAAGCTGGAGTGAGTCTCTCATTAAGGCCACATGGCCACACTGTGTCTCTTAGTTCTTGCAAGCTAAGCTGGAGTGAGTCTCTCTCATTAAGGCCACATGGCCACACAGTGTATCTTAGTTCTTGCAAGTTAAGTTGGAGTCAGTCTCTCTCATTAAGGCCACATGGCCATACTGAGTCTCTTAGTTCTTGCAAGCTAAGCTGGAGTGAGTCTTTCTCATTAAGGCCACATGGCCACACAGTGTCTCTTAGTTCTTGCAAGCTAAGCTGGAGTGAGTCTCTCTCATTAAGGCCACATGGCCACACTGTGTCTCTTAGTTCTTGCAAGCTAAGCTTGAGTCAGTCTCTCTCATTAAGGCCACATGGCCACACAGTGTCTCTTAGTTCTTGCAAGCTAAGCTGGAGTCAGTCTCTCTCATTAAGGTCACATGGTCACACAGTGTCTCTTAGTTCTTGCAAGCTAAGCTGGAGTGAGTCTCTCTCATTAAGGCCACATGGCCACACAGTGTCTCTTAGTTCTTGCAAGCTAAGCTGGAGTCAGTCTCTCTCATTAAGGCGACATGGCCACACTGTGTCTCTTAGTTCTTGCAAGCTAAGCTGGAATCAGTCTCTCTCATTAAGGCCACATGGCCACACTGTGTCTCTTAGTTCTTGCAAGCTAAGCTGGAGTCAGTCTCTCTCATTAAGGCCACATGGCCACACTGTGTCTCTTAGTTCTTGCAAGCTAAGCTGGAGTCAGTCTCTCTCATTAAGGCCACATGGCCACACTGTCTCTTAGTTCTTGCAAGCTAAGCTGGAGTGAGTCTCTCATTAAGGCCACATGGCCACACTGTGTCTCTTAGTTCTTGCAAGCTAAGCTGGAGTGAGTCTCTCTCATTAAGGCCACATGGTCACACAGTGTATCTTAGTTCTTGCAAGTTAAGTTGGAGTCAGTCTCTCTCATTAAGGCCACATGGCCACACTGAGTCTCTTAGTTCTTGCAAGCTAAGCTGGAGTGAGTCTTTCTCATTAAGGCCACATGGCCACACAGTGTCTCTTAGTTCTTGCAAGCTAAGCGGAAAGTGAGTCTCTCTCATTAAGGCCACATGGCCACACTGTGTCTTTTAGTTCTTGCAAGCTAAGCTTGAGTCAGTCTCTCTCATTAAGGCCACATGGCCACACAGTGTCTCTTAGTTCTTGCAAGCTAAGCTTGAGTCAGTCTCTCTCATTAAGGTCACATGGTCACACTGTGTCTCTTAGTTCTTGCAAGCTAAGCTGGAGTCAGTCTCTCTCATTAAGGCCACATGGCCACACAGTGTCTCTTAGTTCTTGCAAGCTAAGCTGGAGTCAGTCTCTCTCATTAAGGTCACATGGTCATACTGTGTCTCTTAGTTCTTGCAAGCTAAGCTGGAGTCAGTCTCTCTCATTAAGGCCACATGGCCACACAGTGTCTCTTAGTTCTTGCAAGCTAAGCTGGAGTGAGTCTCTCTCATTAAGGCCACATGGCCACACAGTGTATCTTAGTTCTTGCAAGTTAAGTTGGAGTCAGTCTCTCTCATTAAGGCCACATGGCCATGCTGAATCTCTTAGTTCTTGCAAGCTAAGCTGGAGTGAGTCTCTCTCATTAAGGCCACATGGACACACAGTGTATCTTAGTTCTTGCAAGTTAAGTTGGAGTCAGTCTCTCTCATTAAGGCCACATGGCCATACTGAGTCTCTTAGTTCTTGCAAGCTAAGCTGGAGTGAGTCTTTCTCATTAAGGCCACATGGCCACACAGTGTCTCTTAGTTCTTGCAAGCTAAGCTGGAGTGAGTCTCTCTCATTAAGGCCACATGGCCACACTGTGTCTTTTAGTTCTTGCAAGCTAAGCTTGAGTCAGTCTCTCTCATTAAGGTCACATGGTCACACTGTGTCTCTTAGTTCTTGCAAGCTAAGCTGGAGTCAGTCTCTCTCATTAAGGCCACATGGCCACACAGTGTCTCTTAGTTCTTGCAAGCTAAGCTGGAGTCAGTCTCTCTCATTAAGGTCACATGGTCACACTGTGTCTCTTAGTTCTTGCAAGCTAAGCTGGAGTCAGTCTCTCTCATTAAGGCCACATGGCCACACAGTGTCTCTTAGTTCTTGCAAGCTAAGCTGGAGTGAGTCTCTCTCATTAAGGCCACATGGCCACACAGTGTATCTTAGTTCTTGCAAGTTAAGTTGGAGTCAGTCTCTCTCATTAAGGCCACATGGCCATACTGAATCTCTTAGTTCTTGCAAGCTAAGCTGGAGTGAGTCTCTCTCATTAAGGCCACATGGCCACACAGTGTATCTTAGTTCTTGCAAGTTAAGTTGGAGTCAGTCTCTCTCATTAAGGTCACATGGTCACACTGTGTCTCTTAGTTCTTGCAAGCTAAGCTGGAGTCAGTCTCTCTCATTAAGGCCACATGGCCACACTGTGTCTCTTAGTTTTTGCAAGCTAAGCTGGAGTCATTCTCTCTCATTAAGGCTACATGGCCACACTGTCTCTTAGTTCTTGCAAGCTAAGCTGGAGTGAGTCTCTCATTAAGGCCACATGGCCACACTGTGTCTCTTAGTTCTTGCAAGCTAAGCTGGAGTGAGTCTCTCTCATTAAGGCTCTTGGCCACACAGTGTATCTTAGTTCTTGCAAGTTAAGTTGGAGTCAGTCTCTCTGGCCACATGGCCATACTGAGTCTCTTAGTTCTTGCAAGCTAAGCTGGAGTGAGTCTTTCTCATTAAGGCCACATGGCCACACAGTGTCTCTTAGTTCTTGCAAGCTAAGCTGGAGTGAGTCTCTCTCATTAAGGCCACATGGCCACACTGTGTCTCTTAGTTCTTGCAAGCTAAGCTTGAGTCAGTCTCTTTCATTAAGGTCACATGGTCACACTGTGTCTCTTAGTTCTTGCAAGCTAAGCTGGAGTCAGTCTCTCTCATTAAGGCCACATGGCCACACAGTGTCTCTTAGTTCTTGCAAGCTAAGCTGGTGTCAGTCTCTCTCATTAAGGCTACATGGCCACACTGTCTCTTAGTTCTTGCAAGCTAAGCTGGAGTGAGTCTCTCATTAAGGCCACATGGCCACACTGTGTCTCTTAGTTCTTGCAAGCTAAGCTGGAGTGAGTCTCTCTCATTAAGGCCACATGGCCACACAGTGTCTCTTAGTTCTTGCAAGCTAAGTTGGAGTCAGTCTCTCTCATTAAGGCCACATGGCCACACTGAGTCTCTTAGTTCTTGCAAGCTAAGCTGGAGTGAGTCTCTCTCATTAAGGCCACATGGCCACACAGTGTCTCTTAGTTCTTGCAAGCTAAGCTGGAGTGAGTCTCTCTCATTAAGGCCACATGGCCACACAGTGTCTCTTAGTTCTTGCAAGCTAAGCTGGAGTCAGTCTCTCTCATTAAGGTCACATGGTCACACTGTGTCTCTTAGTTCTTGCAAGCTAAGCTGGAGTCAGTCTCTCTCATTAAGGCCACATGGCCACACTGTGTCTCTTAGTTCTTGCAAGCTAAGCTGGAATCAGTCTCTCTCATTAAGGCCACATGGCCACACTGTGTCTCTTAGTTCTTGCAAGCTAAGCTGGAGTCAGTCTCTCTCATTAAGGCCACATGGCCACACTGTGTCTCTTAGTTCTTGCAAGCTAAGCTGGAGTGAGTCTCTCTCATTAAGGCCACATGGCCACACAGTGTATCTTAGTTCTTGCAAGTTAAGTTGGAGTCAGTCTCTCTCATTAAGGCCACATGACCATACTGAATCTCTTAGTACTTGCAAGCTAAGCTGGAGTGAGTCTCTCTCATTAAGGCCACATGGCCACACAGTGTATCTTAGTTCTTGCAAGTTAAGTTGGAGTCAGTCTCTCTCATTAAGGCCACATGGCCATACTGAGTCTCTTAGTTCTTGCAAGCTAAGCTGGAGTGAGTCTTTCTCATTAAGGCCACATGGCCACACAGTGTCTCTTAGTTCTTGCAAGCTAAGCTGGAGTGAGTCTCTCTCATTAAGGCTACATGGCCACACTGTCTCTTAGTTCTTGCAAGCTAAGCTGGAGTGAGTCTCTCATTAAGGCCACATGGCCACACTGTGTCTCTTAGTTCTTGCAAGCTAAGCTGGAGTGAGTCTCTCTCATTAAGGCTCTTGGCCACACAGTGTATCTTAGTTCTTGCAAGTTAAGTTGGAGTCAGTCTCTCTGGCCACATGGCCATACTGAGTCTCTTAGTTCTTGCAAGCTAAGCTGGAGTGAGTCTTTCTCATTAAGGCCACATGGCCACACAGTGTCTCTTAGTTCTTGCAAGCTAAGCTGGAGTGAGTCTCTCTCATTAAGGCCACATGGCCACACTGTGTCTCTTAGTTCTTGCAAGCTAAGCTTGAGTCAGTCTCTCTCATTAAGGTCACATGGTCACACTGTGTCTCTTAGTTCTTGCAAGCTAAGCTGGAGTCAGTCTCTCTCATTAAGGCCACATGGCCACACAGTGTCTCTTAGTTCTTGCAAGCTAAGCTGGTGTCAGTCTCTCTCATTAAGGCTACATGGCCACACTGTCTCTTAGTTCTTGCAAGCTAAGCTGGAGTGAGTCTCTCATTAAGGCCACATGGCCACACTGTGTCTTTTAGTTCTTGCAAGCTAAGCTGGAGTGAGTCTCTCTCATTAAGGCCACATGGCCACACAGTGTCTCTTAGTTCTTGCAAGCTAAGTTGGAGTCAGTCTCTCTCATTAAGGCCACATGGCCACACTGAGTCTCTTAGTTCTTGCAAGCTAAGCTGGAGTGAGTCTCTCTCATTAAGGCCACATGGCCACACAGTGTCTCTTAGTTCTTGCAAGCTAAGCTGGAGTGAGTCTCTCTCATTTAGGCCACATGGCCACACAGTGTCTCTTAGTTCTTGCAGGCTAAGCTGGAGTCAGTCTCTCTCATTAAGGTCACATGGTCACACTGTGTCTCTTAGTTCTTGCAAGCTAAGCTGGAGTCAGTCTCTCTCATTAAGGCCACATGGCCACACTGTGTCTCTTAGTTCTTGCAAGCTAAGCTGGAGTGAGTCTCTCTCATTAAGGCCACATGGCCACACAGTGTCTCTTAGTTCTTGCAAGCTAAGCTGGAGTCAGTCTCTCTCATTAAGGCCACATGGCCACACAGTGTCTCTTAGTTCTTGCAAGCTAAGCTGGAGTCAGTCTCTCTCATTAAGGCGACATGGCCACACTGTGTCTCTTAGTTCTTGCAAGCTAAGCTGGAGTCAGTCGCTCTCATTAAGGCCACATGGCCACACTGTATCTCTTAGTTCTTGCAAGCTAAGCTGGAGTCAGTCTCTCTCATTAAGGCCACATGGCCACACTGTCTCTTAGTTCTTGCAAGCTAAGCTGGAGTGAGTCTCTCATTAAGGCCACATGGCCACACAGTGTCTCTTAGTTCTTGCAAGCTAAGCTGGAGTGAGTCTCTCTCATTAAGGCCACATGGCCACACTGTGTCTCTTAGTTCTTGCAAGCTAAGCTTGAGTCAGTCTCTCTCATTAAGGTCACATGGTCACACTGTGTCTCTTAGTTCTTGCAAGCTAAGCTGGAGTCAGTCTCTCTCATTAAGGCCACATGGCCACACAGTGTCTCTTAGTTCTTGCAAGCTAAGCTGGAGTGAGTCTCTCATTAAGGCCACATGGCCACACTGTGTCTCTTAGTTCTTGCAAGCTAAGCTGGAGTGAGTCTCTCTCATTAAGGCCACATGGTCACACAGTGTATCTTAGTTCTTGCAAGCTAAGCTGGAGTCAGTCTCTCTCATTAAGGTCACATGGTCACACAGTGTCTCTTAGTTCTTGCAAGCTAAGCTGGAGTCAGTCTCTCTCATTAAGGCCACATGGCCACACAGTGTCTCTTAGTTCTTGCAAGCTAAGCTGGAGTCAGTCTCTCTCATTAAGGCGACATGGCCACACTGTGTCTCTTAGTTCTTGCAAGCTAAGCTGGAATCAGTCTCTCTCATTAAGGCCACATGGCCACACTGTGTCTCTTAGTTCTTGCAAGCTAAGCTGGAGTCAGTCTCTCTCATTAAGGCCACATGGCCACACTGTGTCTCTTAGTTATTGCAAGCTAAGCTGGAGTCAGTCTCTCTCATTAAGGCCACATGGCCACACTGTCTCTTAGTTCTTGCAAGCTAAGCTGGAGTGAGTCTCTCATTAAGGCCACATGGCCACACTGTGTCTCTTAGTTCTTGCAAGCTAAGCTGGAGTCAGTCTCTCTCATTAAGGCTACATGGCCACACTGTCTCTTAGTTCTTGCAAGCTAAGCTGGAGTGAGTCTCTCATTAAGGCCACATGGCCACACTGTGTCTCTTAGTTCTTGCAAGCTAAGCTGGAGTGAGTCTCTCTCATTTAGGCCACATGGCCACACAGTGTCTCTTAGTTCTTGCAGGCTAAGCTGGAGTCAGTCTCTCTCATTAAGGTCACATGGTCACACTGTGTCTCTTAGTTCTTGCAAGCTAAGCTGGAGTCAGTCTCTCTCATTAAGGCCACATGGCCACACTGTGTCTCTTAGTTCTTGCAAGCTAAGCTGGAGTGAGTCTCTCTCATTAAGGCCACATGGCCACACAGTGTATCTTAGTTCTTGCAAGTTAAGTTGGAGTCAGTCTCTCTCATTAAGGCCACATGGCCATACTGAGTCTCTTAGTTCTTGCAAGCTAAGCTGGAGTGAGTCTTTCTCATTAAGGCCACATGGCCACACAGTGTCTCTTAGTTCTTGCAAGCTAAGCTGGAGTGAGTCTCTCTCATTAAGGCCACATGGCCACACTGTGTCTCTTTGTTCTTGCAAGCTAAGCTTGAGTCAGTCTCTCTCATTAAGGCCACATGGCCACACAGTGTCTCTTAGTTCTTGCAAGCTAAGCTGGAGTCAGTCTCTCTCATTAAGGTCACATGGTCACACAGTGTCTCTTAGTTCTTGCAAGCTAAGCTGGAGTCAGTCTCTCTCATTAAGGCCACATGGCCACACAGTGTCTCTTAGTTCTTGCAAGCTAAGCTGGAGTCAGTCTCTCTCATTAAGGCGACATGGCCACACTGTGTCTCTTAGTTCTTGCAAGCTAAGCTGGAGTCAGTCGCTCTCATTAAGGCCACATGGCCACACTGTATCTCTTAGTTCTTGCAAGCTAAGCTGGAGTCAGTCTCTCTCATTAAGGCCACATGGCCACACTGTCTCTTAGTTCTTGCAAGCTAAGCTGGAGTGAGTCTCTCATTAAGGCCACATGGCCACACAGTGTCTCTTAGTTCTTGCAAGCTAAGCTGGAGTGAGTCTCTCTCATTAAGGCCACATGGCCACACTGTGTCTCTTAGTTCTTGCAAGCTAAGCTTGAGTCAGTCTCTCTCATTAAGGTCACATGGTCACACTGTGTCTCTTAGTTCTTGCAAGCTAAGCTGGAGTCAGTCTCTCTCATTAAGGCCACATGGCCACACAGTGTCTCTTAGTTCTTGCAAGCTAAGCTGGAGTGAGTCTCTCATTAAGGCCACATGGCCACACTGTGTCTCTTAGTTCTTGCAAGCTAAGCTGGAGTGAGTCTCTCTCATTAAGGCCACATGGTCACACAGTGTATCTTAGTTCTTGCAAGCTAAGCTGGAGTCAGTCTCTCTCATTAAGGTCACATGGTCACACAGTGTCTCTTAGTTCTTGCAAGCTAAGCTGGAGTCAGTCTCTCTCATTAAGGCCACATGGCCACACAGTGTCTCTTAGTTCTTGCAAGCTAAGCTGGAGTCAGTCTCTCTCATTAAGGCGACATGGCCACACTGTGTCTCTTAGTTCTTGCAAGCTAAGCTGGAATCAGTCTCTCTCATTAAGGCCACATGGCCACACTGTGTCTCTTAGTTCTTGCAAGCTAAGCTGGAGTCAGTCTCTCTCATTAAGGCCACATGGCCACACTGTGTCTCTTAGTTATTGCAAGCTAAGCTGGAGTCAGTCTCTCTCATTAAGGCCACATGGCCACACTGTCTCTTAGTTCTTGCAAGCTAAGCTGGAGTGAGTCTCTCATTAAGGCCACATGGCCACACTGTGTCTCTTAGTTCTTGCAAGCTAAGCTGGAGTCAGTCTCTCTCATTAAGGCTACATGGCCACACTGTCTCTTAGTTCTTGCAAGCTAAGCTGGAGTGAGTCTCTCATTAAGGCCACATGGCCACACTGTGTCTCTTAGTTCTTGCAAGCTAAGCTGGAGTGAGTCTCTCTCATTAAGGCCACATGGCCACACAGTGTATCTTAGTTCTTGCAAGTTAAGTTGGAGTCAGTCTCTCTCATTAAGGCCACATGGCCATACTGAGTCTCTTAGTTCTTGCAAGCTAAGCTGGAGTGAGTCTTTCTCATTAAGGCCACATGGCCACACAGTGTCTCTTAGTTCTTGCAAGCTAAGCTGGAGTGAGTCTCTCTCATTAAGGCCACATGGCCACACTGTGTCTCTTTGTTCTTGCAAGCTAAGCTTGAGTCAGTCTCTCTCATTAAGGCCACATGGCCACACAGTGTCTCTTAGTTCTTGCAAGCTAAGCTGGAGTCAGTCTCTCTCATTAAGGTCACATGGTCACACAGTGTCTCTTAGTTCTTGCAAGCTAAGCTGGAGTCAGTCTCTCTCATTAAGGTCACATGGTCACACAGTGTCTCTTAGTTCTTGCAAGCTAAGCTGGAGTCAGTCTCTCTCATTAAGGCCACATGGCCACACAGTGTCTCTTAGTTCTTGCAAGCTAAGCTGGAGTCAGTCTCTCTCATTAAGGCGACATGGCCACACTGTGTCTCTTAGTTCTTGCAAGCTAAGCTGGAGTCAGTCGCTCTCATTAAGGCCACATGGCCACACTGTATCTCTTAGTTCTTGCAAGCTAAGCTGGAGTCAGTCTCTCTCATTAAGGCCACATGGCCACACTGTCTCTTAGTTCTTGCAAGCTAAGCTGGAGTGAGTCTCTCATTAAGGCCACATGGCCACACAGTGTCTCTTAGTTCTTGCAAGCTAAGCTGGAGTGAGTCTCTCTCATTAAGGCCACATGGCCACACTGTGTCTCTTAGTTCTTGCAAGCTAAGCTTGAGTCAGTCTCTCTCATTAAGGTCACATGGTCACACTGTGTCTCTTAGTTCTTGCAAGCTAAGCTGGAGTCAGTCTCTCTCATTAAGGCCACATGGCCACACAGTGTCTCTTAGTTCTTGCAAGCTAAGCTGGTGTCAGTCTCTCTCATTAAGGCTACATGGCCACACTGTCTCTTAGTTCTTGCAAGCTAAGCTGGAGTGAGTCTCTCATTAAGGCCACATGGCCACACTGTGTCTCTTAGTTCTTGCAAGCTAAGCTGGAGTGAGTCTCTCTCATTAAAGCCACATGGCCACACAGTGTCTCTTAGTTCTTGCAAGCTAAGTTGGAGTCAGTCTCATTAAGGCCACATGGCCACACTGAGTCTCTTAGTTCTTGCAAGCTAAGCTGGAGTGAGTCTCTCTCATTAAGGCCACATGGCCACACAGTGTCTCTTAGTTCTTGCAAGCTAAGCTGGAGTGAGTCTCTCTCATTAAGGCCACATGGCCACACAGTGTCTCTTAGTTCTTGCAAGCTAAGCTGGAGTCAGTCTCTCTCATTAAGGTCACATGGTCACATTGTGTCTCTTAGTTCTTGCAAGCTAAGCTGGAGTCAGTCTCTCTCATTAAGGCCACATGGCCACACTGTGTCTCTTAGTTCTTGCAAGCTAAGCTGGAATCAGTCTCTCTCATTAAGGTGACATGGCCACACTGTGTCTCTTAGTTCTTGCAAGCTAAGCTGGAATCAGTCTCTCTCATTAAGGCCACATGGCCACACTGTGTCTCTTAGTTCTTGCAAGCTAAGCTGGAGTCAGTCTCTCTCATTAAGGCCACATGGCCACACTGTGTCTCTTAGTTCTTGCAAGCTAAGCTGGAGTCAGTCTCTCTCATTAAGGCCACATGGCCACACTGTCTCTTAGTTCTTGCAAGCTAAGCTGGAGTGAGTCTCTCATTAAGGCCACATGGCCACACTGTGTCTCTTAGTTCTTGCAAGCTAAGCTGGAGTGAGTCTCTCTCATTAAGGCCACATGGTCACACAGTGTATCTTAGTTCTTGCAAGCTAAGCTGGAGTCAGTCTCTCTCATTAAGGTCACATGGTCACACAGTGTCTCTTAGTTCTTGCAAGCTAAGCTGGAGTCAGTCTCTCTCATTAAGGCCACATGGCCACACAGTGTCTCTTAGTTCTTGCAAGCTAAGCTGGAGTCAGTCTCTCTCATTAAGGCGACATGGCCACACTGTGTCTCTTAGTTCTTGCAAGCTAAGCTGGAATCAGTCTCTCTCATTAAGGCCACATGGCCACACTGTGTCTCTTAGTTCATGCAAGCTAAGCTGGAGTCAGTCTCTCTCATTAAGGCCACATGGCCACACTGTGTCTCTTAGTTCTTGCAAGCTAAGCTGGAGTCAGTCTCTCTCATTAAGGCCACATGGCCACACTGTCTCTTTTGGAGTGAGTCTCTCATTAAGGCCACATGGCCACACTGTGTCTCTTAGTTCTTGCAAGCTAAGCTGGAGTCAGTCTCTCTCATTAAGGCTACATGGCCACACTGTCTCTTAGTTCTTGCAAGCTAAGCTGGAGTGAGTCTCTCATTAAGGCCACATGGCCACACTGTGTCTCTTAGTTCTTGCAAGCTAAGCTGGAGTGAGTCTCTCTCATTAAGGCCACATGGCCACACAGTGTATCTTAGTTCTTGCAAGTTAAGTTGGAGTCAGTCTCTCTCATTAAGGCCACATGGCCATACTGAGTCTCTTAGTTCTTGCAAGCTAAGCTGGAGTGAGTCTTTCTCATTAAGGCCACATGGCCACACAGTGTCTCTTAGTTCTTGCAAGCTAAGCTGGAGTGAGTCTCTCTCATTAAGGCCACATGGCCACACTGTGTCTCTTAGTTCTTGCAAGCTAAGCTTGAGTCAGTCTCTCTCATTAAGGCCACATGGCCACACAGTGTCTCTTAGTTCTTGCAAGCTAAGCTGGAGTCAGTCTCTCTCATTAAGGTCACATGGTCACACAGTGTCTCTTAGTTCTTGCAAGCTAAGCTGGAGTGAGTCTCTCTCATTAAGGCCACATGGCCACACAGTGTCTCTTAGTTCTTGCAAGCTAAGCTGGAGTCAGTCTCTCTCATTAAGGCGACATGGCCACACTGTGTCTCTTAGTTCTTGCAAGCTAAGCTGGAATCAGTCTCTCTCATTAAGGCCACATGGCCACACTGTGTCTCTTAGTTCTTGCAAGCTAAGCTGGAGTCAGTCTCTCTCATTAAGGCCACATGGCCACACTGTGTCTCTTAGTTCTTGCAAGCTAAGCTGGAGTCAGTCTCTCTCATTAAGGCCACATGGCCACACTGTCTCTTAGTTCTTGCAAGCTAAGCTGGAGTGAGTCTCTCATTAAGGCCACATGGCCACACTGTGTCTCTTAGTTCTTGCAAGCTAAGCTGGAGTGAGTCTCTCTCATTAAGGCCACATGGTCACACAGTGTATCTTAGTTCTTGCAAGTTAAGTTGGAGTCAGTCTCTCTCATTAAGGCCACATGGCCACACTGAGTCTCTTAGTTCTTGCAAGCTAAGCTGGAGTGAGTCTTTCTCATTAAGGCCACATGGCCACACAGTGTCTCTTAGTTCTTGCAAGCTAAGCTGGAGTGTGTCTCTCTCATTAAGGCCACATGGCCACACTGTGTCTTTTAGTTCTTGCAAGCTAAGCTTGAGTCAGTCTCTCTCATTAAGGCCACATGGCCACACAGTGTCTCTTAGTTCTTGCAAGCTAAGCTTGAGTCAGTCTCTCTCATTAAGGTCACATGGTCACACTGTGTCTCTTAGTTCTTGCAAGCTAAGCTGGAGTCAGTCTCTCTCATTAAGGCCACATGGCCACACAGTGTCTCTTAGTTCTTGCAAGCTAAGCTGGAGTCAGTCTCTCTCATTAAGGTCACATGGTCATACTGTGTCTCTTAGTTCTTGCAAGCTAAGCTGGAGTCAGTCTCTCTCATTAAGGCCACATGGCCACACAGTGTCTCTTAGTTCTTGCAAGCTAAGCTGGAGTGAGTCTCTCTCATTAAGGCCACATGGCCACACAGTGTATCTTAGTTCTTGCAAGTTAAGTTGGAGTCAGTCTCTCTCATTAAGGCCACATGGCCATGCTGAATCTCTTAGTTCTTGCAAGCTAAGCTGGAGTGAGTCTCTCTCATTAAGGCCACATGGACACACAGTGTATCTTAGTTCTTGCAAGTTAAGTTGGAGTCAGTCTCTCTCATTAAGGCCACATGGCCATACTGAGTCTCTTAGTTCTTGCAAGCTAAGCTGGAGTGAGTCTTTCTCATTAAGGCCACATGGCCACACAGTGTCTCTTAGTTCTTGCAAGCTAAGCTGGAGTGAGTCTCTCTCATTAAGGCCACATGGCCACACTGTGTCTTTTAGTTCTTGCAAGCTAAGCTTGAGTCAGTCTCTCTCATTAAGGTCACATGGTCACACTGTGTCTCTTAGTTCTTGCAAGCTAAGCTGGAGTCAGTCTCTCTCATTAAGGCCACATGGCCACACAGTGTCTCTTAGTTCTTGCAAGCTAAGCTGGAGTCAGTCTCTCTCATTAAGGTCACATGGTCACACTGTGTCTCTTAGTTCTTGCAAGCTAAGCTGGAGTCAGTCTCTCTCATTAAGGCCACATGGCCACACAGTGTCTCTTAGTTCTTGCAAGCTAAGCTGGAGTGAGTCTCTCTCATTAAGGCCACATGGCCACACAGTGTATCTTAGTTCTTGCAAGTTAAGTTGGAGTCAGTCTCTCTCATTAAGGCCACATGGCCATACTGAATCTCTTAGTTCTTGCAAGCTAAGCTGGAGTGAGTCTCTCTCATTAAGGCCACATGGCCACACAGAGTATCTTAGTTCTTGCAAGTTAAGTTGGAGTCAGTCTCTCTCATTAAGGTCACATGGTCACACTGTGTCTCTTAGTTCTTGCAAGCTAAGCTGGAGTCAGTCTCTCTCATTAAGGCCACATGGCCACACTGTGTCTCTTAGTTCTTGCAAGCTAAGCTGGAGTCAGTCTCTCTCATTAAGGCCACATGGCCACACTGTGTCTCTTAGTTCTTGCAAGCTAAGCTGGAGTCAGTCTCTCTCATTAAGGTCACATGGTCACACTGTGTCTCTTAGTTTTTGCAAGCTAAGCTGGAGTCATTCTCTCTCATTAAGGCTACATGGCCACACTGTCTCTTAGTTCTTGCAAGCTAAGCTGGAGTGAGTCTCTCATTAAGGCCACATGGCCACACTGTGTCTCTTAGTTCTTGCAAGCTAAGCTGGAGTGAGTCTCTCTCATTAAGGCTCTTGGCCACACAGTGTATCTTAGTTCTTGCAAGTTAAGTTGGAGTCAGTCTCTCTGGCCACATGGCCATACTGAGTCTCTTAGTTCTTGCAAGCTAAGCTGGAGTCAGTCTCTCTCATTAAGGCCACATGGCCACACAGTGTCTCTTAGTTCTTGCAAGCTAAGCTGGTGTCAGTCTCTCTCATTAAGGCTACATGGCCACACTGTCTCTTAGTTCTTGCAAGCTAAGCTGGAGTGAGTCTCTCATTAAGGCCACATGGCCACACTGTGTCTCTTAGTTCTTGCAAGCTAAGCTGGAGTGAGTCTCTCTCATTAAGGCCACATGGCCACACAGTGTCTCTTAGTTCTTGCAAGCTAAGTTGGAGTCAGTCTCTCTCATTAAGGCCACATGGCCACACTGAGTCTCTTAGTTCTTGCAAGCTAAGCTGGAGTGAGTCTCTCTCATTAAGGCCACATGGCCACACAGTGTCTCTTAGTTCTTGCAAGCTAAGCTGGAGTGAGTCTCTCTCATTAAGGCCACATGGCCACACAGTGTCTCTTAGTTCTTGCAGGCTAAGCTGGAGTCAGTCTCTCTCATTAAGGCCACATGGCCATACTGAATCTCTTAGTTCTTGCAAGCTAAGCTGGAGTGAGTCTCTCTCATTAAGGCCACATGGCCACACAGTGTATCTTAGTTCTTGCAAGTTAAGTTGGAGTCAGTCTCTCTCATTAAGGCCACATGGCCATACTGAGTCTCTTAGTTCTTGCAAGCTAAGCTGGAGTGAGTCTTTCTCATTAAGGCCACATGGCCACACAGTGTCTCTTAGTTCTTGCAAGCTAAGCTGGAGTGAGTCTCTCTCATTAAGGCCACATGGCCACACTGTGTCTCTTAGTTCTTGCAAGCTAAGCTTGAGTCAGTCTCTCTCATTAAGGCCACATGGCCACACAGTGTCTCTTAGTTCTTGCAAGCTAAGCTGGAGTCAGTCTCTCTCATTAAGGCGACATGGCCACACTGTGTCTCTTAGTTCTTGCAAGCTAAGCTGGAATCAGTCTCTCTCATTAAGGCCACATGGCCACACTGTGTCTCTTAGTTCTTGCAAGCTAAGCTGGAGTCAGTCTCTCTCATTAAGGCCACATGGCCACACTGTGTCTCTTAGTTCTTGCAAGCTAAGCTGGAGTCAGTCTCTCTCATTAAGGCCACATGGCCACACTGTCTCTTAGTTCTGGCAAGCTAAGCTGGAGTGAGTCTCTCATTAAGGCCACATGGCCACACTGTGTCTCTTAGTTCTTGCAAACTAAGCTGGAGTGAGTCTCTCTCATTAAGGCCACATGGTCACACAGTGTATCTTAGTTCTTGCAAGTTAAGTTGGAGTCAGTCTCTCTCATTAAGGCCACATGGCCACACTGAGTCTCTTAGTTCTTGCAAGCTAAGCTGGAGTGAGTCTTTCTCATTAAGGCCACATGGCCACACAGTGTCTCTTAGTTCTTGCAAGCTAAGCTGGAGTGAGTCTCTCTCATTAAGGCCACATGGCCACACTGTGTCTTTTAGTTCTTGCAAGCTAAGCTTGAGTCAGTCTCTCTCATTAAGGCCACATGGCCACACAGTGTCTCTTAGTTCTTGCAAGCTAAGCTGGAGTGAGTCTTTCTCATTAAGGCCACATGGCCACACAGTGTCTCTTAGTTCTTGCAAGCTAAGCTGGAGTGAGTCTCTCTCATTAAGGCCACATGGCCACACTGTGTCTCTTAGTTCTTGCAAGCTAAGCTTGAGTCAGTCTCTCTCATTAAGGTCACATGGTCACACTGTGTCTCTTAGTTCTTGCAAGCTAAGCTGGAGTCAGTCTCTCTCATTAAGGCCACATGGCCACACAGTGTCTCTTAGTTCTTGCAAGCTAAGCTGGTGTCAGTCTCTCTCATTAAGGCTACATGGCCACACTGTCTCTTAGTTCTTGCAAGCTAAGCTGGAGTGAGTCTCTCATTAAGGCCACATGGCCACACTGTGTCTCTTAGTTCTTGCAAGCTAAGCTGGAGTGAGTCTCTCTCATTAAGGCCACATGGCCACACAGTGTCTCTTAGTTCTTGCAAGCTAAGTTGGAGTCAGTCTCTCTCATTAAGGCCACATGGCCACACTGAGTCTCTTAGTTCTTGCAAGCTAAGCTGGAGTGAGTCTCTCTCATTAAGGCCACATGGCCACACAGTGTCTCTTAGTTCTTGCAAGCTAAGCTGGAGTGAGTCTCTCTCATTAAGGCCACATGGCCACACAGTGTCTCTTAGTTCTTGCAAGCTAAGCTGGAGTCAGTCTCTCTCATTAAGGTCACATGGTCACACTGTGTCTCTTAGTTCTTGCAAGCTAAGCTGGAGTCAGTCTCTCTCATTAAGGCCACATGGCCACACTGTGTCTCTTAGTTCTTGCAAGCTAAGCTGGAATCAGTCTCTCTCATTAAGGCCACATGGCCACACTGTGTCTCTTAGTTCTTGCAAGCTAAGCTGGAGTCAGTCTCTCTCATTAAGGCCACATGGCCACACTGTGTATCTTAGTTCTTGCAAGTTAAGTTGGAGTCAGTCTCTCTCATTAAGGCCACATGGCCATACTGAATCTCTTAGTTCTTGCAAGCTAAGCTGGAGTGAGTCTCTCTCATTAAGGCCACATGGCCACACAGTGTATCTTAGTTCTTGCAAGTTAAGTTGGAGTCAGTCTCTCTCATTAAGGCCACATGGCCATACTGAGTCTCTTAGTTCTTGCAAGCTAAGCTGGAGTGAGTCTTTCTCATTAAGGCCACATGGCCACACAGTGTTTCTTAGTTCTTGCAAGCTAAGTTGGAGTCAGTCTCTCTCATTAAGGCCACATGGCCACACTGAGTCTCTTAGTTCTTGCAAGCTAAGCTGGAGTGAGTCTCTCTCATTAAGGCCACATGGCCACACAGTGTCTCTTAGTTCTTGCAAGCTAAGCTGGAGTGAGTCTCTCTCATTAAGGCCACATGGCCACACAGTGTCTCTTAGTTCTTGCAAGCTAAGCTGGAGTCAGTCTCTCTCATTAAGGTCACATGGTCACACTGTGTCTCTTAGTTCTTGCAAGCTAAGCTGGAGTCAGTCTCTCTCATTAAGGCCACATGGCCACACTGTGTCTCTTAGTTCTTGCAAGCTAAGCTGGAATCAGTCTCTCTCATTAAGGCCACATGGCCACACTGTGTCTCTTAGTTCTTGCAAGCTAAGCTGGAGTCAGTCTCTCTCATTAAGGCCACATGGCCACACTGTGTCTCTTAGTTCTTGCAAGTTAAGCTGGAGTGAGTCTCTCTCATTAAGGCCACATGGCCACACAGTGTATCTTAGTTCTTGCAAGTTAAGTTGGAGTCAGTCTCTCTCATTAAGGCCACATGGCCATACTGAATCTCTTAGTTCTTGTAAGTTAAGTTGGAGTCAGTCTCTCTCATTAAGACCACATGGCCATACTGAGTCTCTTAGTTCTTGCAAGCTAAGCTGGAGTGAGTCTTTCTCATTAAGGCCACATGGCCACACAGTGTCTCTTAGTTCTTGCAAGCTAAGCTGGAGTGAGTCTCTCTCATTAAGGCCACATGGCCACACTGTGTCTCTTAGTTCTTGCAAGCTAAGCTTGAGTCAGTCTCTCTCATTAAGGCCACATGGCCACACAGTGTCTCTTAGTTCTTGCAAGTTAAGCTGGAGTCAGTCTCTCTCATTAAGGTCACATGGTCACACAGTGTCTCTTAGTTCTTGCAAGCTAAGCTGGAGTCAGTCTCTCTCATTAAGGCCACATGGCCACACAGTGTCTCTTAGTTCTTGCAAGCTAAGCTGGAGTCAGTCTCTCTCATTAAGGCGACATGGCCACACTGTGTCTCTTAGTTCTTGCAAGCTAAGCTGGAATCAGTCTCTCTCATTAAGGCCACATGGCCACACTGTGTCTCTTAGTTCTTGCAAGCTAAGCTGGAGTCAGTCTCTCTCATTAAGGCCACATGGCCACACTGTGTCTCTTAGTTCTTGGAAGCTAAGCTGGAGTCAGTCTCTCTCATTAAGGCCACATGGCCACACTGTCTCTTAGTTCTTGCAAGCTAAGCTGGAGTGAGTCTCTCATTAAGGCCACATGGCCACACTGTGTCTCTTAGTTCTTGCAAACTAAGCTGGAGTGAGTCTCTCCCATTAAGGCCACATGGTCACACAGTGTATCTTAGTTCTTGCAAGTTAAGTTGGAGTCAGTCTCTCTCATTAAGGCCACATGGCCACACTGAGTCTCTTAGTTCTTGCAAGCTAAGCTGGAGTGAGTCTTTCTCATTAAGGCCACATGGCCACACAGTGTCTCTTAGTTCTTGCAAGCTAAGCTGGAGTGAGTCTCTCTCATTAAGGCCACATGGCCACACTGTGTCTTTTAGTTCTTGCAAGCTAAGCTTGAGTCAGTCTCTCTCATTAAGGCCACATGGCCACATAGTGTCTCTTAGTTCTTGCAAGATAAGCTTGAGTCAGTCTCTCTCATTAAGGTCACATGGTCACACTGTGTCTCTTATTTCTTGCAAGCTAAGCTGGAGTCAGTCTCTCTCATTAAGGCCACATGGCCACACAGTGTCTCTTAGTTCTTGCAAGCTAAGCTGGAGTCAGTCTCTCTCATTAAGGCGACATGGCCACACTGTGTCTCTTAGTTCTTGCAAGCTAAGCTGGAATCAGTCTCTCTCATTAAGGCCACATGGCCACACTGTGTCTCTTAGTTCTTGCAAGCTAAGCTGGAGTCAGTCTCTCTCATTAAGGCCACATGGCCACACTGTGTCTCTTAGTTCTTGCAAGCTAAGCTGGAGTCAGTCTCTCTCATTAAGGCCACATGGCCACACTGTGTCTCTTAGTTCTTGCAAGCTAAGCTGGAATCAGTCTCTCTCATTAAGGCCACATGGCCACACTGTGTCTCTTAGTTCTTGCAAGCTAAGCTGGAGTCAGTCTCTCTCATTAAGGCCACATGGCCACACTGTGTCTCTTAGTTCTTGCAAGTTAAGCTGGAGTGAGTCTCTCTCATTAAGGCCACATGGCCACACAGTGTATCTTAGTTCTTGCAAGTTAAGTTGGAGTCAGTCTCTCTCATTAAGGCCACATGGCCATACTGAATCTCTTAGTTCTTGCAAGTTAAGTTGGAGTCAGTCTCTCTCATTAAGACCACATGGCCATACTGAGTCTCTTAGTTCTTGCAAGCTAAGCTGGAGTGAGTCTTTCTCATTAAGGCCACATGGCCACACAGTGTCTCTTAGTTCTTGCAAGCTAAGCTGGAGTGAGTCTCTCTCATTAAGGCCACATGGCCACACTGTGTCTCTTAGTTCTTGCAAGCTAAGCTTGAGTCAGTCTCTCTCATTAAGGCCACATGGCCACACAGTGTCTCTTAGTTCTTGCAAGCTAAGCTGGAGTCAGTCTCTCTCATTAAGGTCACATGGTCACACAGTGTCTCTTAGTTCTTGCAAGCTAAGCTGGAGTCAGTCTCTCTCATTAAGGCCACATGGCCACACAGTGTCTCTTAGTTCTTGCAAGCTAAGCTGGAGTCAGTCTCTCTCATTAAGGCGACATGGCCACACTGTGTCTCTTAGTTCTTGCAAGCTAAGCTGGAATCAGTCTCTCTCATTAAGGCCACATGGCCACACTGTGTCTCTTAGTTCTTGCAAGCTAAGCTGGAGTCAGTCTCTCTCATTAAGGCCACATGGCCACACTGTGTCTCTTAGTTCTTGCAAGCTAAGCTGGAGTGAGTCTCTCTCATTAAGGCCACATGGCCACACAGTGTCTCTTAGTTCTTGCAGGCTAAGCTGGAGTCAGTCTCTCTCATTAAGGCCACATGGCCATACTGAATCTCTTAGTTCTTGCAAGCTAAGCTGGAGTGAGTCTCTCTCATTAAGGCCACATGGCCACACAGTGTATCTTAGTTCTTGCAAGTTAAGTTGGAGTCAGTCTCTCTCATTAAGGCCACATGGCCATACTGAGTCTCTTAGTTCTTGCAAGCTAAGCTGGAGTGAGTCTTTCTCATTAAGGCCACATGGCCACACAGTGTCTCTTAGTTCTTGCAAGCTAAGCTGGAGTGAGTCTCTCTCATTAAGGCCACATGGCCACACTGTGTCTCTTAGTTCTTGCAAGCTAAGCTTGAGTCAGTCTCTCTCATTAAGGCCACATGGCCACACAGTGTCTCTTAGTTCTTGCAAGCTAAGCTGGAGTCAGTCTCTCTCATTAAGGCGACATGGCCACACTGTGTCTCTTAGTTCTTGCAAGCTAAGCTGGAATCAGTCTCTCTCATTAAGGCCACATGGCCACACTGTGTCTCTTAGTTCTTGCAAGCTAAGCTGGAGTCAGTCTCTCTCATTAAGGCCACATGGCCACACTGTGTCTCTTAGTTCTTGCAAGCTAAGCTGGAGTCAGTCTCTCTCATTAAGGCCACATGGCCACACTGTCTCTTAGTTCTGGCAAGCTAAGCTGGAGTGAGTCTCTCATTAAGGCCACATGGCCACACTGTGTCTCTTAGTTCTTGCAAACTAAGCTGGAGTGAGTCTCTCTCATTAAGGCCACATGGTCACACAGTGTATCTTAGTTCTTGCAAGTTAAGTTGGAGTCAGTCTCTCTCATTAAGGCCACATGGCCACACTGAGTCTCTTAGTTCTTGCAAGCTAAGCTGGAGTGAGTCTTTCTCATTAAGGCCACATGGCCACACAGTGTCTCTTAGTTCTTGCAAGCTAAGCTGGAGTGAGTCTCTCTCATTAAGGCCACATGGCCACACTGTGTCTTTTAGTTCTTGCAAGCTAAGCTTGAGTCAGTCTCTCTCATTAAGGCCACATGGCCACACAGTGTCTCTTAGTTCTTGCAAGCTAAGCTGGAGTGAGTCTTTCTCATTAAGGCCACATGGCCACACAGTGTCTCTTAGTTCTTGCAAGCTAAGCTGGAGTGAGTCTCTCTCATTAAGGCCACATGGCCACACTGTGTCTCTTAGTTCTTGCAAGCTAAGCTTGAGTCAGTCTCTCTCATTAAGGTCACATGGTCACACTGTGTCTCTTAGTTCTTGCAAGCTAAGCTGGAGTCAGTCTCTCTCATTAAGGCCACATGGCCACACAGTGTCTCTTAGTTCTTGCAAGCTAAGCTGGTGTCAGTCTCTCTCATTAAGGCTACATGGCCACACTGTCTCTTAGTTCTTGCAAGCTAAGCTGGAGTGAGTCTCTCATTAAGGCCACATGGCCACACTGTGTCTCTTAGTTCTTGCAAGCTAAGCTGGAGTGAGTCTCTCTCATTAAGGCCACATGGCCACACAGTGTCTCTTAGTTCTTGCAAGCTAAGTTGGAGTCAGTCTCTCTCATTAAGGCCACATGGCCACACTGAGTCTCTTAGTTCTTGCAAGCTAAGCTGGAGTGAGTCTCTCTCATTAAGGCCACATGGCCACACAGTGTCTCTTAGTTCTTGCAAGCTAAGCTGGAGTGAGTCTCTCTCATTAAGGCCACATGGCCACACAGTGTCTCTTAGTTCTTGCAAGCTAAGCTGGAGTCAGTCTCTCTCATTAAGGTCACATGGTCACACTGTGTCTCTTAGTTCTTGCAAGCTAAGCTGGAGTCAGTCTCTCTCATTAAGGCCACATGGCCACACTGTGTCTCTTAGTTCTTGCAAGCTAAGCTGGAATCAGTCTCTCTCATTAAGGCCACATGGCCACACTGTGTCTCTTAGTTCTTGCAAGCTAAGCTGGAGTCAGTCTCTCTCATTAAGGCCACATGGCCACACTGTGTATCTTAGTTCTTGCAAGTTAAGTTGGAGTCAGTCTCTCTCATTAAGGCCACATGGCCATACTGAATCTCTTAGTTCTTGCAAGCTAAGCTGGAGTGAGTCTCTCTCATTAAGGCCACATGGCCACACAGTGTATCTTAGTTCTTGCAAGTTAAGTTGGAGTCAGTCTCTCTCATTAAGGCCACATGGCCATACTGAGTCTCTTAGTTCTTGCAAGCTAAGCTGGAGTGAGTCTTTCTCATTAAGGCCACATGGCCACACAGTGTTTCTTAGTTCTTGCAAGCTAAGTTGGAGTCAGTCTCTCTCATTAAGGCCACATGGCCACACTGAGTCTCTTAGTTCTTGCAAGCTAAGCTGGAGTGAGTCTCTCTCATTAAGGCCACATGGCCACACAGTGTCTCTTAGTTCTTGCAAGCTAAGCTGGAGTGAGTCTCTCTCATTAAGGCCACATGGCCACACAGTGTCTCTTAGTTCTTGCAAGCTAAGCTGGAGTCAGTCTCTCTCATTAAGGTCACATGGTCACACTGTGTCTCTTAGTTCTTGCAAGCTAAGCTGGAGTCAGTCTCTCTCATTAAGGCCACATGGCCACACTGTGTCTCTTAGTTCTTGCAAGCTAAGCTGGAATCAGTCTCTCTCATTAAGGCCACATGGCCACACTGTGTCTCTTAGTTCTTGCAAGCTAAGCTGGAGTCAGTCTCTCTCATTAAGGCCACATGGCCACACTGTGTCTCTTAGTTCTTGCAAGTTAAGCTGGAGTGAGTCTCTCTCATTAAGGCCACATGGCCACACAGTGTATCTTAGTTCTTGCAAGTTAAGTTGGAGTCAGTCTCTCTCATTAAGGCCACATGGCCATACTGAATCTCTTAGTTCTTGTAAGTTAAGTTGGAGTCAGTCTCTCTCATTAAGACCACATGGCCATACTGAGTCTCTTAGTTCTTGCAAGCTAAGCTGGAGTGAGTCTTTCTCATTAAGGCCACATGGCCACACAGTGTCTCTTAGTTCTTGCAAGCTAAGCTGGAGTGAGTCTCTCTCATTAAGGCCACATGGCCACACTGTGTCTCTTAGTTCTTGCAAGCTAAGCTTGAGTCAGTCTCTCTCATTAAGGCCACATGGCCACACAGTGTCTCTTAGTTCTTGCAAGTTAAGCTGGAGTCAGTCTCTCTCATTAAGGTCACATGGTCACACAGTGTCTCTTAGTTCTTGCAAGCTAAGCTGGAGTCAGTCTCTCTCATTAAGGCCACATGGCCACACAGTGTCTCTTAGTTCTTGCAAGCTAAGCTGGAGTCAGTCTCTCTCATTAAGGCGACATGGCCACACTGTGTCTCTTAGTTCTTGCAAGCTAAGCTGGAATCAGTCTCTCTCATTAAGGCCACATGGCCACACTGTGTCTCTTAGTTCTTGCAAGCTAAGCTGGAGTCAGTCTCTCTCATTAAGGCCACATGGCCACACTGTGTCTCTTAGTTCTTGGAAGCTAAGCTGGAGTCAGTCTCTCTCATTAAGGCCACATGGCCACACTGTCTCTTAGTTCTTGCAAGCTAAGCTGGAGTGAGTCTCTCATTAAGGCCACATGGCCACACTGTGTCTCTTAGTTCTTGCAAACTAAGCTGGAGTGAGTCTCTCCCATTAAGGCCACATGGTCACACAGTGTATCTTAGTTCTTGCAAGTTAAGTTGGAGTCAGTCTCTCTCATTAAGGCCACATGGCCACACTGAGTCTCTTAGTTCTTGCAAGCTAAGCTGGAGTGAGTCTTTCTCATTAAGGCCACATGGCCACACAGTGTCTCTTAGTTCTTGCAAGCTAAGCTGGAGTGAGTCTCTCTCATTAAGGCCACATGGCCACACTGTGTCTTTTAGTTCTTGCAAGCTAAGCTTGAGTCAGTCTCTCTCATTAAGGCCACATGGCCACATAGTGTCTCTTAGTTCTTGCAAGATAAGCTTGAGTCAGTCTCTCTCATTAAGGTCACATGGTCACACTGTGTCTCTTATTTCTTGCAAGCTAAGCTGGAGTCAGTCTCTCTCATTAAGGCCACATGGCCACACAGTGTCTCTTAGTTCTTGCAAGCTAAGCTGGAGTCAGTCTCTCTCATTAAGGCGACATGGCCACACTGTGTCTCTTAGTTCTTGCAAGCTAAGCTGGAATCAGTCTCTCTCATTAAGGCCTCATGGCCACACTGTGTCTCTTAGTTCTTGCAAGCTAAGCTGGAGTCAGTCTCTCTCATTAAGGCCACATGGCCACACTGTGTCTCTTAGTTCTTGCAAGCTAAGCTGGAGTCAGTCTCTCTCATTAAGGCCACATGGCCACACTGTGTCTCTTAGTTCTTGCAAGCTAAGCTGGAGTCAGTCTCTCTCATTAAGGCCACATGGCCACACTGTGTCTCTTAGTTCTTGGAAGCTAAGCTGGAGTCAGTCTCTCTCATTAAGGCCACATGGCCACACTGTCTCTTAGTTCTTGCAAGCTAAGCTGGAGTGAGTCTCTCATTAAGGCCACATGGCCACACTGTGTCTCTTAGTTCTTGCAAACTAAGCTGGAGTGAGTCTCTCCCATTAAGGCCACATGGTCACACAGTGTATCTTAGTTCTTGCAAGTTAAGTTGGAGTCAGTCTCTCTCATTAAGGCCACATGGCCACACTGAGTCTCTTAGTTCTTGCAAGCTAAGCTGGAGTGAGTCTTTCTCATTAAGGCCACATGGCCACACAGTGTCTCTTAGTTCTTGCAAGCTAAGCTGGAGTGAGTCTCTCTCATTAAGGCCACATGGCCACACTGTGTCTTTTAGTTCTTGCAAGCTAAGCTTGAGTCAGTCTCTCTCATTAAGGCCACATGGCCACATAGTGTCTCTTAGTTCTTGCAAGATAAGCTTGAGTCAGTCTCTCTCATTAAGGTCACATGGTCACACTGTGTCTCTTATTTCTTGCAAGCTAAGCTGGAGTCAGTCTCTCTCATTAAGGCCACATGGCCACACAGTGTCTCTTAGTTCTTGCAAGCTAAGCTGGAGTCAGTCTCTCTCATTAAGGCGACATGGCCACACTGTGTCTCTTAGTTCTTGCAAGCTAAGCTGGAATCAGTCTCTCTCATTAAGGCCACATGGCCACACTGTGTCTCTTAGTTCTTGCAAGCTAAGCTGGAGTCAGTCTCTCTCATTAAGGCCACATGGCCACACTGTGTCTCTTAGTTCTTGCAAGCTAAGCTGGAGTCAGTCTCTCTCATTAAGGCCACATGGCCACACTGTGTCTCTTAGTTCTTGCAAGCTAAGCTGGAATCAGTCTCTCTCATTAAGGCCACATGGCCACACTGTGTCTCTTAGTTCTTGCAAGCTAAGCTGGAGTCAGTCTCTCTCATTAAGGCCACATGGCCACACTGTGTCTCTTAGTTCTTGCAAGTTAAGCTGGAGTGAGTCTCTCTCATTAAGGCCACATGGCCACACAGTGTATCTTAGTTCTTGCAAGTTAAGTTGGAGTCAGTCTCTCTCATTAAGGCCACATGGCCATACTGAATCTCTTAGTTCTTGCAAGTTAAGTTGGAGTCAGTCTCTCTCATTAAGACCACATGGCCATACTGAGTCTCTTAGTTCTTGCAAGCTAAGCTGGAGTGAGTCTTTCTCATTAAGGCCACATGGCCACACAGTGTCTCTTAGTTCTTGCAAGCTAAGCTGGAGTGAGTCTCTCTCATTAAGGCCACATGGCCACACTGTGTCTCTTAGTTCTTGCAAGCTAAGCTTGAGTCAGTCTCTCTCATTAAGGCCACATGGCCACACAGTGTCTCTTAGTTCTTGCAAGCTAAGCTGGAGTCAGTCTCTCTCATTAAGGTCACATGGTCACACAGTGTCTCTTAGTTCTTGCAAGCTAAGCTGGAGTCAGTCTCTCTCATTAAGGCCACATGGCCACACAGTGTCTCTTAGTTCTTGCAAGCTAAGCTGGAGTCAGTCTCTCTCATTAAGGCGACATGGCCACACTGTGTCTCTTAGTTCTTGCAAGCTAAGCTGGAATCAGTCTCTCTCATTAAGGCCACATGGCCACACTGTGTCTCTTAGTTCTTGCAAGCTAAGCTGGAGTCAGTCTCTCTCATTAAGGCCACATGGCCACACTGTGTCTCTTAGTTCTTGGAAGCTAAGCTGGAGTCAGTCTCTCTCATTAAGGCCACATGGCCACACTGTCTCTTAGTTCTTGCAAGCTAAGCTGGAGTGAGTCTCTCATTAAGGCCACATGGCCACACTGTGTCTCTTAGTTCTTGCAAACTAAGCTGGAGTGAGTCTCTCCCATTAAGGCCACATGGTCACACAGTGTATCTTAGTTCTTGCAAGTTAAGTTGGAGTCAGTCTCTCTCATTAAGGCCACATGGCCACACTGAGTCTCTTAGTTCTTGCAAGCTAAGCTGGAGTGAGTCTTTCTCATTAAGGCCACATGGCCACACAGTGTCTCTTAGTTCTTGCAAGCTAAGCTGGAGTGAGTCTCTCTCATTAAGGCCACATGGCCACACTGTGTCTTTTAGTTCTTGCAAGCTAAGCTTGAGTCAGTCTCTCTCATTAAGGCCACATGGCCACATAGTGTCTCTTAGTTCTTGCAAGCTAAGCTTGAGTCAGTCTCTCTCATTAAGGTCACATGGTCACACTGTGTCTCTTAGTTCTTGCAAGCTAAGCTGGAGTCAGTCTCTCTCATTAAGGCCACATGGCCACACAGTGTCTCTTAGTTCTTGCAAGCTAAGCTGGAGTCAGTCTCTCTCATTAAGGCGACATGGCCACACTGTGTCTCTTAGTTCTTGCAAGCTAAGCTGGAATCAGTCTCTCTCATTAAGGCCACATGGCCACACTGTGTCTCTTAGTTCTTGCAAGCTAAGCTGGAGTCAGTCTCTCTCATTAAGGCCACATGGCCACACTGTGTCTCTTAGTTCTTGCAAGCTAAGCTGGAGTCAGTCTCTCTCATTAAGGCCACATGGCCACACTGTCTCTTAGTTCTTGCAAGCTAAGCTGGAGTGAGTCTCTCATTAAGGCCACATGGCCACACTGTGTCTCTTAGTTCTTGCAAACTAAGCTGGAGTGAGTCTCTCTCATTAAGGCCACATGGTCACACAGTGTATCTTAGTTCTTGCAAGTTAAGTTGGAGTCAGTCTCTCTCATTAAGGCCACATGGCCACACTGAGTCTCTTAGTTCTTGCAAGCTAAGCTGGAGTGAGTCTTTCTCATTAAGGCCACATGGCCACACAGTGTCTCTTAGTTCTTGCAAGCTAAGCTGGAGTGAGTCTCTCTCATTAAGGCCACATGGCCACACTGTGTCTTTTAGTTCTTGCAAGCTAAGCTTGAGTCAGTCTCTCTCATTAAGGCCACATGGCCACATAGTGTCTCTTAGTTCTTGCAAGCTAAGCTTGAGTCAGTCTCTCTCATTAAGGTCACATGGTCACACTGTGTCTCTTAGTTCTTGCAAGCTAAGCTGGAGTCAGTCTCTCTCATTAAGGCCACATGGCCACACAGTGTCTCTTAGTTCTTGCAAGCTAAGCTGGAGTCAGTCTCTCTCATTAAGGTCACATGGTCACACTGTGTCTCTTAGTTCTTGCAAGCTAAGCTGGAGTCAGTCTCTCTCATTAAGGCCACATGGCCACACAGTGTCTCTTAGTTCTTGCAAGCTAAGCTGGAGTGAGTCTCTCTCATTAAGGCCACATGGCCACACTGTGTCTCTTAGTTCTTGCAAGCTAAGCTGGAGTCAGTCTCTCTCATTAAGGCCACATGGCCACACTGTGTCTCTTAGTTCTTGGAAGCTAAGCTGGAGTCAGTCTCTCTCATTAAGGCCACATGGCCACACTGTCTCTTAGTTCTTGCAAGCTAAGCTGGAGTGAGTCTCTCATTAAGGCCACATGGCCACACTGTGTCTCTTAGTTCTTGCAAACTAAGCTGGAGTGAGTCTCTCCCATTAAGGCCACATGGTCACACAGTGTATCTTAGTTCTTGCAAGTTAAGTTGGAGTCAGTCTCTCTCATTAAGGCCACATGGCCACACTGAGTCTCTTAGTTCTTGCAAGCTAAGCTGGAGTGAGTCTTTCTCATTAAGGCCACATGGCCACACAGTGTCTCTTAGTTCTTGCAAGCTAAGCTGGAGTGAGTCTCTCTCATTAAGGCCACATGGCCACACTGTGTCTTTTAGTTCTTGCAAGCTAAGCTTGAGTCAGTCTCTCTCATTAAGGCCACATGGCCACATAGTGTCTCTTAGTTCTTGCAAGCTAAGCTTGAGTCAGTCTCTCTCATTAAGGTCACATGGTCACACTGTGTCTCTTAGTTCTTGCAAGCTAAGCTGGAGTCAGTCTCTCTCATTAAGGCCACATGGCCACACAGTGTCTCTTAGTTCTTGCAAGCTAAGCTGGAGTCAGTCTCTCTCATTAAGGCGACATGGCCACACTGTGTCTCTTAGTTCTTGCAAGCTAAGCTGGAATCAGTCTCTCTCATTAAGGCCACATGGCCACACTGTGTCTCTTAGTTCTTGCAAGCTAAGCTGGAGTCAGTCTCTCTCATTAAGGCCACATGGCCACACTGTGTCTCTTAGTTCTTGCAAGCTAAGCTGGAGTCAGTCTCTCTCATTAAGGCCACATGGCCACACTGTCTCTTAGTTCTTGCAAGCTAAGCTGGAGTGAGTCTCTCATTAAGGCCACATGGCCACACTGTGTCTCTTAGTTCTTGCAAACTAAGCTGGAGTGAGTCTCTCTCATTAAGGCCACATGGTCACACAGTGTATCTTAGTTCTTGCAAGTTAAGTTGGAGTCAGTCTCTCTCATTAAGGCCACATGGCCACACTGAGTCTCTTAGTTCTTGCAAGCTAAGCTGGAGTGAGTCTTTCTCATTAAGGCCACATGGCCACACAGTGTCTCTTAGTTCTTGCAAGCTAAGCTGGAGTGAGTCTCTCTCATTAAGGCCACATGGCCACACTGTGTCTTTTAGTTCTTGCAAGCTAAGCTTGAGTCAGTCTCTCTCATTAAGGCCACATGGCCACATAGTGTCTCTTAGTTCTTGCAAGCTAAGCTTGAGTCAGTCTCTCTCATTAAGGTCACATGGTCACACTGTGTCTCTTAGTTCTTGCAAGCTAAGCTGGAGTCAGTCTCTCTCATTAAGGCCACATGGCCACACAGTGTCTCTTAGTTCTTGCAAGCTAAGCTGGAGTCAGTCTCTCTCATTAAGGTCACATGGTCACACTGTGTCTCTTAGTTCTTGCAAGCTAAGCTGGAGTCAGTCTCTCTCATTAAGGCCACATGGCCACACAGTGTCTCTTAGTTCTTGCAAGCTAAGCTGGAGTGATTCTCTCTCATTAAGGCCACATGGCCACACAGTGTATCTTAGTTCTTGCAAGTTAAGTTGGAGTCAGTCTCTCTCATTAAGGCCACATGGCCATACTGAATCTCTTAGTTCTTGCAAGCTAAGCTGGAGTGAGTCTCTCTCATTAAGGCCACATGGCCACACAGTGTATCTTAGTTCTTGCAAGTTAAGTTGGAGTCAGTCTCTCTCATTAAGGCCACATGGCCATACTGAGTCTCTTAGTTCTTGCAAGCTAAGCTGGAGTGAGTCTTTCTCATTAAGGCCACATGGCCACACAGTGTCTCTTAGTTCTTGCAAGCTAATCTGGAGTGAGTCTCTCTCATTAAGGCCACATGGCCACACTGTGTCTCTTAGTTCTTGCAAGCTAAGCTTGAGTCAGTCTCTCTCATTAAGGCCACATGGCCACACAGTGTCTCTTAGTTCTTGCAAGCTAAGCTGGAGTCAGTCTCTCTCATTAAGGTCACATGGTCACACAGTGTCTCTTAGTTCTTGCAAGCTAAGCTGGAGTCAGTCTCTCTCATTAAGGACACATGGCCACACAGTGTCTCTTAGTTCTTGCAAGCTAAGCTGGAGTCAGTCTCTCTCATTAAGGCGACATGGCCACACTGTGTCTCTTAGTTCTTGCAAGCTAAGCTGGAATCAGTCTCTCTCATTAAGGCCACATGGCCACACTGTGTCTCTTAGTTCTTGCAAGCTAAGCTGGAGTCAGTCTCTCTCATTAAGGCCACATGGCCACACTGTCTCTTAGTTCTTGCAAGCTAAGCTGGAGTGAGTCTCTCATTAAGGCCACATGGCCACACTGTGTCTCTTAGTTCTTGCAAGCTAAGCTGGAGTGAGTCTCTCTCATTAAGGCCACATGGTCACACAGTGTATCTTAGTTCTTGCAAGTTAAGTTGGAGTCAGTCTCTCTCATTAAGGCCACATGGCCACACTGAGTCTCTTAGTTCTTGCAAGCTAAGCTGGAGTGAGTCTTTCTCATTAAGGCCACATGGCCACACAGTGTCTCTTAGTTCTTGCAAGCTAAGCTGGAGTGAGTCTCTCTCATTAAGGCCACATGGCCACACTGTGTCTTTTAGTTCTTGCAAGCTAAGCTTGAGTCAGTCTCTCTCATTAAGGCCACATGGCCACACAGTGTCTCTTAGTTCTTGCAAGCTAAGCTTGAGTCAGTCTCTCTCATTAAGGTCACATGGTCACACTGTGTCTCTTAGTTCTTGCAAGCTAAGCTGGAGTCAGTCTCTCTCATTAAGGCCACATGGCCACACAGTGTCTCTTAGTTCTTGCAAGCTAAGCTGGAGTCAGTCTCTCTCATTAAGGTCACATGGTCACACTGTGTCTCTTAGTTCTTGCAAGCTAAGCTGGAGTCAGTCTCTCTCATTAAGGCCACATGGCCACACAGTGTATCTTAGTTCTTGCAAGCTAAGCTGGAGTGAGTCTCTCTCATTAAGGCCACATGGCCACACTGTGTCTCTTAGTTCTTGCAAGCTAAGCTTGAGTCAGTCTCTCTCATTAAGGCCACATGGCCACACAGTGTCTCTTAGTTCTTGCAAGCTAAGCTGGAGTCAGTCTCTCTCATTAAGGTCACATGGTCACACTGTGTCTCTTAGTTCTTGCAAGCTAAGCTGGAGTCAGTCTCTCTCATTAAGGCCACATGGCCACACTGTGTCTCTTAGTTTTTGCAAGCTAAGCTGGAGTCAGTCTCTCTCATTAAGGCTACATGGCCACACTGTCTCTTAGTTCTTGCAAGCTAAGCTGGAGTGAGTCTCTCATTAAGGCCACATGGCCACACTGTGTCTCTTAGTTCTTGCAAGCTAAGCTGGAGCGAGTCTCTCTCATTAAGGCCACATGGCCACACAGTGTATCTTAGTTCTTGCAAGTTAAGTTGGAGTCAGTCTCTCTGGCCACATGGCCATACTGAGTCTCTTAGTTCTTGCAAGCTAAGCTGGAGTGAGTCTTTCTCATTAAGGCCACATGGCCACACAGTGTCTCTTAGTTCTTGCAAGCTAAGCTGGAGTGAGTCTCTCTCATTAAGGCCACATGGCCACACTGTGTCTCTTAGTTCTTGCAAGCTAAGCTTGAGTCAGTCTCTCTCATTAAGGTCACATGGTCACACTGTGTCTCTTAGTTCTTGCAAGCTAAGCTGGAGTCAGTCTCTCTCATTAAGGCCACATGGCCACACAGTGTCTCTTAGTTCTTGCAAGCTAAGCTGGTGTCAGTCTCTCTCATTAAGGCTACATGGCCACACTGTCTCTTAGTTCTTGCAAGCTAAGCTGGAGTGAGTCTCTCATTAAGGCCACATGGCCACACTGTGTCTCTTAGTTCTTGCAAGCTAAGCTGGAGTGAGTCTCTCTCATTAAGGCCACATGGCCACACAGTGTCTCTTAGTTCTTGCAAGCTAAGTTGGAGTCAGTCTCTCTCATTAAGGCCACATGGCCACACTGAGTCTCTTAGTTCTTGCAAGCTAAGCTGGAGTGAGTCTCTCTCATTAAGGCCACATGGCCACACAGTGTCTCTTAGTTCTTGCAAGCTAAGCTGGAGTGAGTCTCTCTCATTAAGGCCACATGGCCACACTGTGTCTCTTAGTTCTTGCAAGCTAAGCTTGAGTCAGTCTCTCTCATTAAGGCCACATGGCCACACAGTGTCTCTTAGTTCTTGCAAGCTAAGCTGGAGTCAGTCTCTCTCATTAAGGTCACATGGTCACACAGTGTCTCTTAGTTCTTGCAAGCTAAGCTGGAGTCAGTCTCTCTCATTAAGGCCACATGGCCACACAGTGTCTCTTAGTTCTTGCAAGCTAAGCTGGAGTCAGTCTCTCTCATTAAGGCGACATGGCCACACTGTGTCTCTTAGTTCTTGCAAGCTAAGCTGGAATCAGTCTCTCTCATTAAGGCCACATGGCCACACTGTGTCTCTTAGTTCTTGCAAGCTAAGCTGGAGTCAGTCTCTCTCATTAAGGCCACATGGCCACACTGTCTCTTAGTTCTTGCAAGCTAAGCTGGAGTGAGTCTCTCATTAAGGCCACATGGCCACACTGTGTCTCTTAGTTCTTGCAAGCTAAGCTGGAGTGAGTCTCTCTCATTAAGGCCACATGGTCACACAGTGTATCTTAGTTCTTGCAAGTTAAGTTGGAGTCAGTCTCTCTCATTAAGGCCACATGGCCACACTGAGTCTCTTAGTTCTTGCAAGCTAAGCTGGAGTGAGTCTTTCTCATTAAGGCCACATGGCCACACAGTGTCTCTTAGTTCTTGCAAGCTAAGCTGGAGTGAGTCTCTCTCATTAAGGCCACATGGCCACACTGTGTCTTTTAGTTCTTGCAAGCTAAGCTTGAGTCAGTCTCTCTCATTAAGGCCACATGGCCACACTGTGTCTCTTAGTTCTTGCAAGCTAAGCTTGAGTCAGTCTCTCTCATTAAGGTCACATGGTCACACTGTGTCTCTTAGTTCTTGCAAGCTAAGCTGGAGTCCGTCTCTCTCATTAAGGCCACATGGCCACACAGTGTCTCTTAGTTCTTGCAAGCTAAGCTGGAGTCAGTCTCTCTCATTAAGGTCACATGGTCACACTGTGTCTCTTAGTTCTTGCAAGCTAAGCTGGAGTCAGTCTCTCTCATTAAGGCCACATGGCCACACAGTGTATCTTAGTTCTTGCAAGCTAAGCTGGAGTGAGTCTCTCTCATTAAGGCCACATGGCCACACTGTGTCTCTTAGTTCTTGCAAGCTAAGCTTGAGTCAGTCTCTCTCATTAAGGCCACATGGCCACACAGTGTCTCTTAGTTCTTGCAAGCTAAGCTGGAGTCAGTCTCTCTCATTAAGGTCACATGGTCACACTGTGTCTCTTAGTTCTTGCAAGCTAAGCTGGAGTCAGTCTCTCTCATTAAGGCCACATGGCCACACTGTGTCTCTTAGTTTTTGCAAGCTAAGCTGGAGTCAGTCTCTCTCATTAAGGCTACATGGCCACACTGTCTCTTAGTTCTTGCAAGCTAAGCTGGAGTGAGTCTCTCATTAAGGCCACATGGCCACACTGTGTCTCTTAGTTCTTGCAAGCTAAGCTGGAGCGAGTCTCTCTCATTAAGGCCACATGGCCACACAGTGTATCTTAGTTCTTGCAAGTTAAGTTGGAGTCAGTCTCTCTGGCCACATGGCCATACTGAGTCTCTTAGTTCTTGCAAGCTAAGCTGGAGTGAGTCTTTCTCATTAAGGCCACATGGCCACACAGTGTCTCTTAGTTCTTGCAAGCTAAGCTGGAGTGAGTCTCTCTCATTAAGGCCACATGGCCACACTGTGTCTCTTAGTTCTTGCAAGCTAAGCTTGAGTCAGTCTCTCTCATTAAGGTCACATGGTCACACTGTGTCTCTTAGTTCTTGCAAGCTAAGCTGGAGTCAGTATCTCTCATTAAGGCCACATGGCCACACAGTGTCTCTTAGTTCTTGCAAGCTAAGCTGGTGTCAGTCTCTCTCATTAAGGCTACATGGCCACACTGTCTCTTAGTTCTTGCAAGCTAAGCTGGAGTGAGTCTCTCATTAAGGCCACATGGCCACACTGAGTCTCTTAGTTCTTGCAAGCTAAGCTGGAGTGAGTCTTTCTCATTAAGGCCACATGGCCACACAGTGTCTCTTAGTTCTTGCAAGCTAAGCTGGAGTGAGTCTCTCTCATTAAGGCCACATGGCCACACTGTGTCTTTTAGTTCTTGCAAGCTAAGCTTGAGTCAGTCTCTCTCATTAAGGCCACATGGCCACACTGTGTCTCTTAGTTCTTGCAAGCTAAGCTTGAGTCCGTCTCTCTCATTAAGGCCACATGGCCACACAGTGTCTCTTAGTTCTTGCAAGCTAAGCTGGAGTCAGTCTCTCTCATTAAGGTCACATGGTCACACTGTGTCTCTTAGTTCTTGCAAGCTAAGCTGGAGTCAGTCTCTCTCATTAAGGCCACATGGCCACACAGTGTCTCTTAGTTCTTGCAAGCTAAGCTGGTGTCAGTCTCTCTCATTAAGGCTACATGGCCACACTGTCTCTTAGTTCTTGCAAGCTAAGCTGGAGTGAGTCTCTCATTAAGGCCACATGGCCACACTGTGTCTCTTAGTTCTTGCAAGCTAAGCTGGAGTGAGTCTCTCTCATTAAGGCCACATGGCCACACAGTGTCTCTTAGTTCTTGCAAGCTAAGCTGGAGTCAGTCTCTCTCATTAAGGCCACATGGCCACACTGTGTCTCTTAGTTTTTGCAAGCTAAGCTGGAATCAGTCTCTCTCATTAAGGCCACATGGCCACACTGTGTCTCTTAGTTCTTGCAAGCTAAGCTGGAGTCAGTCTATCTCATTAAGGCCACATGGCCACACTGTGTCTCTTAGTTCTTGCAAGCTAAGCTGGAGTCAGTCTCTCTCATTAAGGCTACATGGCCACACTGTCTCTTAGTTCTTGCAAGCTAAGCTGGAGTGAGTCTCTCATTAAGGCCACATGGCCACACTGTGTCTCTTAGTTCTTGCAAGCTAAGCTGGAGTCAGTCTCTCTCATTAAGGCCACATGGCCACACTGTGTCTCTTAGTTCTTGCAAGCTAAGCTGGAGTCAGTCTCTCTCATTAAGGCTACATGGCCACACTGTCTCTTAGTTCTTGCAAGCTAAGCTGGAGTGAGTCTCTCATTAAGGCCACATGGCCACACTGTGTCTCTTAGTTCTTGCAAGCTAAGCTGGAGTGAGTCTCTCTCATTAAGGCCACGTGGCCACACAGTGTATCTTAGTTCTTGCAAGTTAAGTTGGAGTCAGTCTCTCTCATTAAGGCCACATGGCCATACTGAGTCTCTTAGTTCTTGCAAGCTAAGCTGGAGTGAGTCTTTCTCATTAAGGCCACATGGCCACACAGTGTCTCTTAGTTCTTGCAAGCTAAGCTGGAGTGAGTCTCTCTCATTAAGGCCACATGGCCACACTGTGTCGCTTAGTTCTTGCAAGCTAAGCTTGAGTCAGTCTCTCTCATTAAGGCCACATGGCCACACTGTCTCTTAGTTCTTGCAAGCTAAGCTGGAGTCAGTCTCTCTCATTAAGGTCACATGGTCACACTGTGTCTCTTAGTTCTTGCAAGCTAAGCTGGAGTCAGTCTCTCTCATTAAGGCCACATGGCCACACAGTGTCTCTTAGTTCTTGCAAGCTAAGCTGGAGTCAGTCTCTCTCATTAAGGCGACATGGCCACACTGTGTCTCTTAGTTCTTGCAAGCTAAGCTGGAATCAGTCTCTCTCATTAAGGCCACATGGCCACACTGTGTCTCTTAGTTCTTGCAAGCTAAGCTGGAGTCAGTCTCTCTCATTAAGGCCACATGGCCACACTGTGTCTCTTAGTTCTTGCAAGCTAAGCTGGAGTCAGTCTCTCTCATTAAGGCCACATGGCCACACTGTGTCTCTTAGTTCTTGCAAGCTAAGCTGGAATCAGTCTCTCTCATTAAGGCCACATGGCCACACTGTGTCTCTTAGTTCTTGCAAGCTAAGCTGGAGTCAGTCTCTCTCATTAAGGCCACATGGCCACACTGTGTCTCTTAGTTCTTGCAAGCTAAGCTGGAGTCAGTCTCTCTCATTAAGGCCACATGGCCATACTGAGTCTCTTAGTTCTTGCAAGCTAAGCTGGAGTGAGTCTTTCTCATTAAGGCCACATGGCCACACAGTGTCTCTTAGTTCTTGCAAGCTAAGCTGGAGTGAGTCTCTCTCATTAAGGCCACATGGCCACACTGTGTCTCTTAGTTCTTGCAAGCTAAGCTTGAGTCAGTCTCTCTCATTAAGGCCACATGGCCACACAGTGTCTCTTAGTTCTTGCAAGCTAAGCTGGAGTCAGTCTCTCTCATTAAGGTCACATGGTCACACAGTGTCTCTTAGTTCTTGCAAGCTAAGCTGGAGTCAGTCTCTCTCATTAAGGCCACATGGCCACACAGTGTCTCTTAATTCTTGCAAGCTAAGCTGGAGTCAGTCTCTCTCATTAAGGCGACATGGCCACACTGTGTCTCTTAGTTCTTGCAAGCTAAGCTGGAATCAGTCTCTCTCATTAAGGCCACATGGCCACACTGTGTCTCTTAGTTCTTGCAAGCTAAGCTGGAGTCAGTCTCTCTCATTAAGGCCACATGGCCACACTGTGTCTCTTAGTTCTTGCAAGCTAAGCTGGAGTCAGTCTCTCTCATTAAGGCCACATGGCCACACTGTCTCTTAGTTCTTGCAAGCTAAGCTGGAGTGAGTCTCTCATTAAGGCCACATGGCCACACTGTGTCTCTTAGTTCTTGCAAGCTAAGCTGGAGTGAGTCTCTCTCATTAAGGCCACATGGTCACACAGTGTATCTTAGTTCTTGCAAGTTAAGTTGGAGTCAGTCTCTCTCATTAAGGCCACATGGCCACACTGAGTCTCTTAGTTCTTGCAAGCTAAGCTGGAGTGAGTCTTTCTCATTAAGGCCACATGGCCACACAGTGTCTCTTAGTTCTTGCAAGCTAAGCTGGAGTGAGTCTCTCTCATTAAGGCCACATGGCCACACTGTGTCTTTTAGTTCTTGCAAGCTAAGCTTGAGTCAGTCTCTCTCATTAAGGCCACATGGCCACACAGTGTCTCTTAGTTCTTGCTAGCTAAGCTTGAGTCAGTCTCTCTCATTAAGGTCACATGGTCACACTGTGTCTCTTAGTTCTTGCAAGCTAAGCTGGAGTCAGTCTCTCTCATTAAGGCCACATGGCCACACAGTGTCTCTTAGTTCTTGCAAGCTAAGCTGGAGTGAGTCTCTCTCATTAAGGCCACATGGCCACACTGTGTCTCTTAGTTCTTGCAAGCTAAGCTTGAGTCAGTCTCTCTCATTAAGGCCACATGGCCACACAGTGTCTCTTAGTTCTTGCAAGCTAAGCTGGAGTGAGTCTTTCTCATTAAGGCCACATGGCCACACAGTGTCTCTTAGTTCTTGCAAGCTAAGCTGGAGTGAGTCTCTCTCATTAAGGCCACATGGCCACACTGTGTCTCTTACTTCTTGCAAGCTAAGCTTGAGTCAGTCTCTCTCATTAAGGCCACATGGCCACACAGTGTCTCTTAGTTCTTGCAAGCTAAGCTGGAGTCAGTCTCTCTCATTAAGGTCACATGGTCACACAGTGTCTCTTAGTTCTTGCAAGCTAAGCTGGAGTCAGTCTCTCTCATTAAGGCCACATGGCCACACAGTGTCTCTTAGTTCTTGCAAGCTAAGCTGGAGTCAGTCTCTCTCATTAAGGCGACATGGCCACACTGTGTCTCTTAGTTCTTGCAAGCTAAGCTGGAATCAGTCTCTCTCATTAAGGCCACATGGCCACACTGTGTCTCTTAGTTCTTGCAAGCTAAGCTGGAGTCAGTCTCTCTCATTAAGGCCACATGGCCACACTGTGTCTCTTAGTTCTTGCAAGCTAAGCTGGAGTCAGTCTCTCTCATTAAGGCCACATGGCCACACTGTCTCTTAGTTCTTGCAAGCTAAGCTGGAGTGAGTCTCTCATTAAGGCCACATGGCCACACTGTGTCTCTTAGTTCTTGCAAGCTAAGCTGGAGTGAGTCTCTCTCATTAAGGCCACATGGTCACACAGTGTATCTTAGTTCTTGCAAGTTAAGTTGGAGTCAGTCTCTCTCATTAAGGCCACATGGCCACACTGAGTCTCTTAGTTCTTGCAAGCTAAGCTGGAGTGAGTCTTTCTCATTAAGGCCACATGGCCACACAGTGTCTCTTAGTTCTTGCAAGCTAAGCTGGAGTGAGTCTCTCTCATTAAGGCCACATGGCCACACTGTGTCTTTTAGTTCTTGCAAGCTAAGCTTGAGTCAGTCTCTCTCATTAAGGCCACATGGCCACACAGTGTCTCTTAGTTCTTGCTAGCTAAGCTTGAGTCAGTCTCTCTCATTAAGGTCACATGGTCACACTGTGTCTCTTAGTTCTTGCAAGCTAAGCTGGAGTCAGTCTCTCTCATTAAGGCCACATGGCCACACAGTGTCTCTTAGTTCTTGCAAGCTAAGCTGGATTCAGTCTCTCTCATTAAGGTCACATGGTCACACTGTGTCTCTTAGTTCTTGCAAGCTAAGCTGGAGTCAGTCTCTCTCATTAAGGCCACATGGCCACACAGTGTCTCTTAGTTCTTGCAAGCTAAGCTGGAGTGAGTCTCTCTCATTAAGGCCACATGGCCACACTGTGTCTCTTAGTTCTTGCAAGCTAAGCTTGAGTCAGTCTCTCTCATTAAGGCCACATGGCCACACAGTGTCTCTTAGTTTTTGCAAGCTAAGCTGGAGTCAGTCTCTCTCATTAAGGTCACATGGTCACACTGTGTCTCTTAGTTCTTGCAAGCTAAGCTGGAGTCAGTCTCTCTCATTAAGGCCACATGGCCACACTGTGTCTCTTAGTTTTTGCAAGCTAAGCTGGAATCAGTCTCTCTCATTAAGGCCACATGGCCACACTGTGTCTCTTAGTTCTTGCAAGCTAAGCTGGAGTCAGTCTATCTCATTAAGGCCACATGGCCACACTGTGTCTCTTAGTTCTTGCAAGCTAAGCTGGAGTCAGTCTCTCTCATTAAGGCTACATGGCCACACTGTCTCTTAGTTCTTGCAAGCTAAGCTGGAGTGAGTCTCTCATTAAGGCCACATGGCCACACTGTGTCTCTTAGTTCTTGCAAGCTAAGCTGGAGTCAGTCTCTCTCATTAAGGCCACATGGCCACACAGTGTATCTTAGTTCTTGCAAGTTAAGTTGGAGTCAGTCTCTCTGATTAAGGCCACATGGCCATACTGAGTCTCTTAGTTCTTGCAAGCTAAGCTGGAGTGAGTCTTTCTCATTAAGGCCACATGGCCACACAATGTCTCTTAGTTCTTGCAAGCTAAGCTGGAGTGAGTCTCTCTCATTAAGGCCACATGGCCACACTGTGTCTCTTAGTTCTTGCAAGCTAAGCTTGAGTCAGTCTCTCTCATTAAGGCCACATGGTCACAGTGTCTCTTAGTTCTTGCAAGCTAAGCTGGAGTCAGTCTCTCTCATTAAGGCCACATGGCCACACAGTGTCTCTTAGTTCTTGCAAGCTAAGCTGGAGTCAGTCTCTCTCATTAAGGTCACATGGTCACACTGTGTCTCTTAGTTCTTGCAAGCTAAGCTGGAGTCAGTCTCTCTCATTAAGGCCACATGGCCACACAGTGTCTCTTAGTTCTTGCAAGCTAAGCTGGAGTGAGTCTCTCTCATTAAGGCCACATGGCCACACTGTGTCTCTTAGTTCTTGCAAGCTAAGCTTGAGTCAGTCTCTCTCATTAAGGCCACATGGCCACACAGTGTCTCTTAGTTCTTGCAAGCTAAGCTGGAGTGAGTCTCTCTCATTAAGGCCACATGGCCACACTGTGTCTTTTAGTTCTTGCAAGCTAAGCTTGAGTCAGTCTCTCTCATTAAGGCCACATGGCCACACAGTGTCTCTTAGTTCTTGCTAGCTAAGCTTGAGTCAGTCTCTCTCATTAAGGTCACATGGTCACACTGTGTCTCTTAGTTCTTGCAAGCTAAGCTGGAGTCAGTCTCTCTCATTAAGGCCACATGGCCACACAGTGTCTCTTAGTTCTTGCAAGCTAAGCTGGATTCAGTCTCTCTCATTAAGGTCACATGGTCACACTGTGTCTCTTAGTTCTTGCAAGCTAAGCTGGAGTCAGTCTCTCTCATTAAGGCCACATGGCCACACAGTGTCTCTTAGTTCTTGCAAGCTAAGCTGGAGTGAGTCTCTCTCATTAAGGCGACATGGCCACACTGTGTCTCTTAGTTCTTGCAAGCTAAGCTGGAATCAGTCTCTCTCATTAAGGCCACATGGCCACACTGTGTCTCTTAGTTCTTGCAAGCTAAGCTTGAGTCAGTCTCTCTCATTAAGGCCACATGGCCACACAGTGTCTCTTAGTTCTTGCAAGCTAAGCTGGAGTGAGTCTTTCTCATTAAGGCCACATGGCCACACAGTGTCTCTTAGTTCTTGCAAGCTAAGCTGGAGTGAGTCTCTCTCATTAAGGCCACATGGCCACACTGTGTCTCTTACTTCTTGCAAGCTAAGCTTGAGTCAGTCTCTCTCATTAAGGCCACATGGCCACACAGTGTCTCTTAGTACTTGCAAGCTAAGCTGGAGTCAGTCTCTCTCATTAAGGTCACATGGTCACACAGTGTCTCTTAGTTCTTGCAAGCTAAGCTGGAGTCAGTCTCTCTCATTAAGGCCACATGGCCACACAGTGTCTCTTAGTTCTTGCAAGCTAAGCTGGAGTCAGTCTCTCTCATTAAGGCGACATGGCCACACTGTGTCTCTTAGTTCTTGCAAGCTAAGCTGGAATCAGTCTCTCTCATTAAGGCCACATGGCCACACTGTGTCTCTTAGTTCTTGCAAGCTAAGCTGGAGTCAGTCTCTCTCATTAAGGCCACATGGCCACACTGTGTCTCTTAGTTCTTGCAAGCTAAGCTGGAGTCAGTCTCTCTCATTAAGGCCACATGGCCACACTGTCTCTTAGTTCTTGCAAGCTAAGCTGGAGTGAGTCTCTCATTAAGGCCACATGGCCACACTGTGTCTCTTAGTTCTTGCAAGCTAAGCTGGAGTGAGTCTCTCTCATTAAGGCCACATGGTCACACAGTGTATCTTAGTTCTTGCAAGTTAAGTTGGAGTCAGTCTCTCTCATTAAGGCCACATGGCCACACTGAGTCTCTTAGTTCTTGCAAGCTAAGCTGGAGTGAGTCTTTCTCATTAAGGCCACATGGCCACACAGTGTCTCTTAGTTCTTGCAAGCTAAGCTGGAGTGAGTCTCTCTCATTAAGGCCACATGGCCACACTGTGTCTTTTAGTTCTTGCAAGCTAAGCTTGAGTCAGTCTCTCTCATTAAGGCCACATGGCCACACAGTGTCTCTTAGTTCTTGCTAGCTAAGCTTGAGTCAGTCTCTCTCATTAAGGTCACATGGTCACACTGTGTCTCTTAGTTCTTGCAAGCTAAGCTGGAGTCAGTCTCTCTCATTAAGGCCACATGGCCACACAGTGTCTCTTAGTTCTTGCAAGCTAAGCTGGATTCAGTCTCTCTCATTAAGGTCACATGGTCACACTGTGTCTCTTAGTTCTTGCAAGCTAAGCTGGAGTCAGTCTCTCTCATTAAGGCCACATGGCCACACAGTGTCTCTTAGTTCTTGCAAGCTAAGCTGGAGTGAGTCTCTCTCATTAAGGCCACATGGCCACACTGTGTCTCTTAGTTCTTGCAAGCTAAGCTTGAGTCAGTCTCTCTCATTAAGGCCACATGGCCACACAGTGTCTCTTAGTTCTTGCAAGCTAAGCTGGAGTCAGTCTCTCTCATTAAGGTCACATGGTCACACTGTGTCTCTTAGTTCTTGCAAGCTAAGCTGGAGTCAGTCTCTCTCATTAAGGCCACATGGCCACACTGTGTCTCTTAGTTTTTGCAAGCTAAGCTGGAATCAGTCTCTCTCATTAAGGCCACATGGCCACACTGTGTCTCTTAGTTCTTGCAAGCTAAGCTGGAGTCAGTCTATCTCATTAAGGCCACATGGCCACACTGTGTCTCTTAGTTCTTGCAAGCTAAGCTGGAGTCAGTCTCTCTCATTAAGGCTACATGGCCACACTGTCTCTTAGTTCTTGCAAGCTAAGCTGGAGTGAGTCTCTCATTAAGGCCACATGGCCACACTGTGTCTCTTAGTTCTTGCAAGCTAAGCTGGAGTCAGTCTCTCTCATTAAGGCCACATGGCCACACAGTGTATCTTAGTTCTTGCAAGTTAAGTTGGAGTCAGTCTCTCTGATTAAGGCCACATGGCCATACTGAGTCTCTTAGTTCTTGCAAGCTAAGCTGGAGTGAGTCTTTCTCATTAAGGCCACATGGCCACACAATGTCTCTTAGTTCTTGCAAGCTAAGCTGGAGTGAGTCTCTCTCATTAAGGCCACATGGCCACACTGTGTCTCTTAGTTCTTGCAAGCTAAGCTTGAGTCAGTCTCTCTCATTAAGGCCACATGGTCACAGTGTCTCTTAGTTCTTGCAAGCTAAGCTGGAGTCAGTCTCTCTCATTAAGGCCACATGGCCACACAGTGTCTCTTAGTTCTTGCAAGCTAAGCTGGAGTCAGTCTCTCTCATTAAGGTCACATGGTCACACTGTGTCTCTTAGTTCTTGCAAGCTAAGCTGGAGTCAGTCTCTCTCATTAAGGCCACATGGCCACACAGTGTCTCTTAGTTCTTGCAAGCTAAGCTGGAGTGAGTCTCTCTCATTAAGGCCACATGGCCACACTGTGTCTCTTAGTTCTTGCAAGCTAAGCTTGAGTCAGTCTCTCTCATTAAGGCCACATGGCCACACAGTGTCTCTTAGTTCTTGCAAGCTAAGCTGGAGTGAGTCTCTCTCATTAAGGCCACATGGCCACACTGTGTCTTTTAGTTCTTGCAAGCTAAGCTTGAGTCAGTCTCTCTCATTAAGGCCACATGGCCACACAGTGTCTCTTAGTTCTTGCTAGCTAAGCTTGAGTCAGTCTCTCTCATTAAGGTCACATGGTCACACTGTGTCTCTTAGTTCTTGCAAGCTAAGCTGGAGTCAGTCTCTCTCATTAAGGCCACATGGCCACACAGTGTCTCTTAGTTCTTGCAAGCTAAGCTGGATTCAGTCTCTCTCATTAAGGTCACATGGTCACACTGTGTCTCTTAGTTCTTGCAAGCTAAGCTGGAGTCAGTCTCTCTCATTAAGGCCACATGGCCACACAGTGTCTCTTAGTTCTTGCAAGCTAAGCTGGAGTGAGTCTCTCTCATTAAGGCCACATGGCCACACTGTGTCTCTTAGTTCTTGCAAGCTAAGCTTGAGTCAGTCTCTCTCATTAAGGCCACATGGCCACACAGTGTCTCTTAGTTCTTGCAAGCTAAGCTGGAGTCAGTCTCTCTCATTAAGGTCACATGGTCACACTGTGTCTCTTAGTTCTTGCAAGCTAAGCTGGAGTCAGTCTCTCTCATTAAGGCCACATGGCCACACTGTGTCTCTTAGTTTTTGCAAGCTAAGCTGGAATCAGTCTCTCTCATTAAGGCCACATGGCCACACTGTGTCTCTTAGTTCTTGCAAGCTAAGCTGGAGTCAGTCTATCTCATTAAGGCCACATGGCCACACTGTGTCTCTTAGTTCTTGCAAGCTAAGCTGGAGTCAGTCTCTCTCATTAAGGCTACATGGCCACACTGTCTCTTAGTTCTTGCAAGCTAAGCTGGAGTGAGTCTCTCATTAAGGCCACATGGCCACACTGTGTCTCTTAGTTCTTGCAAGCTAAGCTGGAGTCAGTCTCTCTCATTAAGGCCACATGGCCACACAGTGTATCTTAGTTCTTGCAAGTTAAGTTGGAGTCAGTCTCTCTGATTAAGGCCACATGGCCATACTGAGTCTCTTAGTTCTTGCAAGCTAAGCTGGAGTGAGTCTTTCTCATTAAGGCCACATGGCCACACAATGTCTCTTAGTTCTTGCAAGCTAAGCTGGAGTGAGTCTCTCTCATTAAGGCCACATGGCCACACTGTGTCTCTTAGTTCTTGCAAGCTAAGCTTGAGTCAGTCTCTCTCATTAAGGCCACATGGTCACAGTGTCTCTTAGTTCTTGCAAGCTAAGCTGGAGTCAGTCTCTCTCATTAAGGCCACATGGCCACACAGTGTCTCTTAGTTCTTGCAAGCTAAGCTGGAGTCAGTCTCTCTCATTAAGGTCACATGGTCACACTGTGTCTCTTAGTTCTTGCAAGCTAAGCTGGAGTCAGTCTCTCTCATTAAGGCCACATGGCCACACAGTGTCTCTTAGTTCTTGCAAGCTAAGCTGGAGTGAGTCTCTCTCATTAAGGCCACATGGCCACACTGTGTCTCTTAGTTCTTGCAAGCTAAGCTTGAGTCAGTCTCTCTCATTAAGGCCACATGGCCACACAGTGTCTCTTAGTTCTTGCAAGCTAAGCTGGAGTCAGTCTCTCTCATTAAGGTCACATGGTCACACTGTGTCTCTTAGTTCTTGCAAGCTAAGCTGGAGTCAGTCTCTCTCATTAAGGCCACATGGCCACACTGTGTCTCTTAGTTTTTGCAAGCTAAGCTGGAATCAGTCTCTCTCATTAAGGCCACATGGCCACACTGTGTCTCTTAGTTCTTGCAAGCTAAGCTGGAGTCAGTCTATCTCATTAAGGCCACATGGCCACACTGTGTCTCTTAGTTCTTGCAAGCTAAGCTGGAGTCAGTCTCTCTCATTAAGGCTACATGGCCACACTGTCTCTTAGTTCTTGCAAGCTAAGCTGGAGTGAGTCTCTCATTAAGGCCACATGGCCACACTGTGTCTCTTAGTTCTTGCAAGCTAAGCTGGAGTCAGTCTCTCTCATTAAGGCCACATGGCCACACAGTGTATCTTAGTTCTTGCAAGTTAAGTTGGAGTCAGTCTCTCTGATTAAGGCCACATGGCCATACTGAGTCTCTTAGTTCTTGCAAGCTAAGCTGGAGTGAGTCTTTCTCATTAAGGCCACATGGCCACACTGTGTCTCTTAGTTCTTGCAAGCTAAGCTGGAATCAGTCTCTCTCATTAAGGCGACATGGCCACACTGTGTCTCTTAGTTCTTGCAAGCTAAGCTGGAATCAGTCTCTCTCATTAAGGCCACATGGCCACACTGTGTCTCTTAGTTCTTGCAAGCTAAGCTGGAGTCAGTCTCTCTCATTAAGGCCACATGGCCACACTGTGTCTCTTAGTTCTTGCAAGCTAAGCTGGAGTCAGTCTCTCTCATTAAGGCCACATGGCCATACTGAGTCTCTTAGTTCTTGCAAGCTAAGCTGGAGTGAGTCTTTCTCATTAAGGCCACATGGCCACACAGTGTCTCTTAGTTCTTGCAAGCTAAGCTGGAGTGAGTCTCTCTCATTAAGGCCACATGGCCACACTGTGTCTCTTAGTTCTTGCAAGCTAAGCTTGAGTCAGTCTCTCTCATTAAGGCCACATGGCCACACAGTGTCTCTTAGTTCTTGCAAGCTTAGCTGGAGTCAGTCTCTCTCATTAAGGTCACATGGTCACACAGTGTCTCTTAGTTCTTGCAAGCTAAGCTGGAGTCAGTCTCTCTCATTAAGGCCACATGGCCACACAGTGTCTCTTAATTCTTGCAAGCTAAGCTGGAGTCAGTCTCTCTCATTAAGGCGACATGGCCACACTGTGTCTCTTAGTTCTTGCAAGCTAAGCTGGAATCAGTCTCTCTCATTAAGGCCACATGGCCACACTGTGTCTCTTAGTTCTTGCAAGCTAAGCTGGAGTCAGTCTCTCTCATTAAGGCCACATGGCCACACTGTGTCTCTTAGTTCTTGCAAGCTAAGCTGGAGTCAGTCTCTCTCATTAAGGCCACATGGCCACACTGTCTCTTAGTTCTTGCAAGCTAAGCTGGAGTGAGTCTCTCATTAAGGCCACATGGCCACACTGTGTCTCTTAGTTCTTGCAAGCTAAGCTGGAGTGAGTCTCTCTCATTAAGGCCACATGGTCACACAGTGTATCTTAGTTCTTGCAAGTTAAGTTGGAGTCAGTCTCTCTCATTAAGGCCACATAGCCACACTGAGTCTCTTAGTTCTTGCAAGCTAAGCTGGAGTGAGTCTTTCTCATTAAGGCCACATGGCCACACAGTGTCTCTTAGTTCTTGCAAGCTAAGCTGGAGTGAGTCTCTCTCATTAAGGCCACATGGCCACACTGTGTCTTTTAGTTCTTGCAAGCTAAGCTTGAGTCAGTCTCTCTCATTAAGGCCACATGGCCACACAGTGTCTCTTAGTTCTTGCTAGCTAAGCTTGAGTCAGTCTCTCTCTTTAAGGTCACATGGTCACACTGTGTCTCTTAGTTCTTGCAAGCTAAGCTGGAGTCAGTCTCTCTCATTAAGGCCACATGGCCACACAGTGTCTCTTAGTTCTTGCAAGCTAAGCTGGAGTGAGTCTCTCTCATTAAGGCCACATGGCCACACTGTGTCTCTTAGTTCTTGCAAGCTAAGCTTGAGTCAGTCTCTCTCATTAAGGCCACATGGCCACACAGTGTCTCTTAGTTCTTGCAAGCTAAGCTGGAGTCAGTCTCTCTCATTAAGGTCACATGGTCACACTATGTCTCTTAGTTCTTGCAAGCTAAGCTGGAGTCAGTCTCTCTCATTAAGGCCACATGGCCACACTGTGTCTCTTAGTTTTTGCAAGCTAAGCTGGAATCAGTCTCTCTCATTAAGGCCACATGGCCACACTGTGTCTCTTAGTTCTTGCAAGCTAAGCTGGAGTCAGTCTATCTCATTAAGGCCACATGGCCACACTGTGTCTCTTAGTTCTTGCAAGCTAAGCTGGAGTCAGTCTCTCTCATTAAGGCTACATGGCCACACTGTCTCTTAGTTCTTGCAAGCTAAGCTGGAGTGAGTCTCTCATTAAGGCCACATGGCCACACTGTGTCTCTTAGTTCTTGCAAGCTAAGCTGGAGTCAGTCTCTCTCATTAAGGCCACATGGCCACACTGTGTCTCTTAGTTCTTGCAAGCTAAGCTGGAGTCAGTCTCTCTCATTAAGGCTACATGGCCACACTGTCTCTTAGTTCTTGCAAGATAAGCTGGAGTGAGTCTCTCATTAAGGCCACATGGCCACACTGTGTCTCTTAGTTCTTGCAAGCTAAGCTGGAGTGAGTCTCTCTCATTAAGGCCACATGGCCACACAGTGTATCTTAGTTCTTGCAAGTTAAGTTGGAGTCAGTCTCTCTCATTAAGGCCACATGGCCATACTGAGTCTCTTAGTTCTTGCAAGCTAAGCTGGAGTGAGTCTTTCTCATTAAGGCCACATGGCCACACAGTGTCTCTTAGTTCTTGCAAGCTAAGCTGGAGTGAGTCTCTCTCATTAAGGCCACATGGCCACACTGTGTCTCTTACTTCTTGCAAGCTAAGCTTGAGTCAGTCTCTCTCATTAAGGCCACATGGCCACACAGTGTCTCTTAGTTCTTGCAAGCTAAGCTGGAGTCAGTCTCTCTCATTAAGGTCACATGGTCACACAGTGTCTCTTAGTTCTTGCAAGCTAAGCTGGAGTCAGTCTCTCTCATTAAGGCCACATGGCCACACAGTGTCTCTTAGTTCTTGCAAGCTAAGCTGGAGTCAGTCTCTCTCATTAAGGCGACATGGCCACACTGTGTCTCTTAGTTCTTGCAAGCTAAGCTGGAATCAGTCTCTCTCATTAAGGCCACATGGCCACACTGTGTCTCTTAGTTCTTGCAAGCTAAGCTGGAGTCAGTCTCTCTCATTAAGGCCACATGGCCACACTGTGTCTCTTAGTTCTTGCAAGCTAAGGTGGAGTCAGTCTCTCTCATTAAGGCCACATGGCCACACTGTGTCTCTTAGTTCTTGCAAGCTAAGCTGGAATCAGTCTCTCTCATTAAGGCCACATGGCCACACTGTGTCTCTTAGTTCTTGCAAGCTAAGCTGGAGTCAGTCTCTCTCATTAAGGCCACATGGCCACACTGTGTCTCTTAGTTCTTGCAAGCTAAGCTGGAGTCAGTCTCTCTCATTAAGGCCACATGGCCATACTGAGTCTCTTAGTTCTTCCAAGCTAAGCTGGAGTGAGTCTTTCTCATTAAGGCCACATGGCCACACAGTGTCTCTTAGTTCTTGCAAGCTAAGCTGGAGTGAGTCTCTCTCATTAAGGCCACATGGCCACACTGTGTCTCTTAGTTCTTGCAAGCTAAGCTGGAGTGAGTCTCATTAAGGCCACATGGCCACACAGTGTCTCTTAGTTCTTGCAAGCTAAGCTGGAGTGAGTCTCTCATTAAGGCCACATGGCCACACTGTGTCTCTTAGTTCTTGCAAGCTAAGCTGGAGTCAGTCTCTCTCATTAAGGCCACATGGCCACACAGTGTATCTTAGTTCTTGCAAGTTAAGTTGGAGTCAGTCTCTCTGATTAAGGCCACATGGCCATACTGAGTCTCTTAGTTCTTGCAAGCTAAGCTGGAGTGTGTCTTTCTCATTAAGGCCACATGGCCACACAGTGTCTCTTAGTCCTTGCAAGCTAAGCTGGAGTGAGTCTCTCTCATTAAGGCCACATGGCCACACTGTGTCTCTTAGTTCTTGCAAGCTAAGCTTGAGTCAGTCTCTCTCATTAAGGCCACATGGCCACACAGTGTCTCTTAGTTCTTGCAAGCTAAGCTGGAGTCAGTCTCTCTCATTAAGGCCACATGGCCACACTGTGTCTCTTAGTTCTTGCAAGCTAAGCTGGAGCCAGTCTCTCTCATTAAGGCCACATGGCCACACTGTCTCTTAGTTCTTGCAAGCTAAGCTGGAGTGAGTCTCTCATTAAGGCCACATGGCCACACTGTGTCTCTTAGTTCTTGCAAGCTAAGCTGGAGTCAGTCTCTCTCATTAAGGCCACATGGCCACACTGTGTCTCTTAGTTCTTGCAAGCTAAGCTGGAGTCAGTCTCTCTCATTAAGGCCACATGGCCACACTGTCTCTTAGTTCTTGCAAGCTAAGCTGGAGTGAGTCTCTCATTAAGGCCACATGGCCACACTGTGTCTCTTAGTTCTTGCAAGCTAAGCTGGAGTGAGTCTCATTAAGGCCACATGGCCACACAGTGTCTCTTAGTTCTTGCAAGCTAAGCTGGAGTGAGTCTCTCATTAAGGCCACATGGCCACACTGTGTCTCTTAGTTCTTGCAAGCTAAGCTGGAGTGAGTCTCTCTCATTAAGGCCACATGTCCACACAGTGTATCTTAGTTCTTGCAAGTTAAGTTGGAGTCAGTCTCTCTCATTAAGGCCACATGGCCACACTGAGTCTCTTAGTTCTTGCAAGCTAAGCTGGAGTGAGTCTTTCTCATTAAGGCCACATGGCCACACAGTGTCTCTTAGTTCTTGCAAGCTAAGCTGGAGTGAGTCTCTCTCATTAAGGCCACATGGCCACACTGTGTCTCTTAGTTCTTGCAAGCTAAGCTGGAGTGAGTCTCATTAAGGCCACATGGCCACACAGTGTCTCTTAGTTCTTGCAAGCTAAGCTGGAGTGAGTCTCTCATTAAGGCCACATGGCCACACAGTGTATCTTAGTTCTTGCAAGTTAAGTTGGAGTCAGTCTCTCTGATTAAGGCCACATGGCCATACTGAGTCTCTTAGTTCTTGCAAGCTAAGCTGGAGTGTGTCTTTCTCATTAAGGCCACATGGCCACACAGTGTCTCTTAGTCCTTGCAAGCTAAGCTGGAGTGAGTCTCTCTCATTAAGGCCACATGGCCACACTGTGTCTCTTAGTTCTTGCAAGCTAAGCTTGAGTCAGTCTCTCTCATTAAGGCCACATGGCCACACAGTGTCTCTTAGTTCTTGCAAGCTAAGCTGGAGTCAGTCTCTCTCATTAAGGCCACATGGCCACACTGTGTCTCTTAGTTCTTGCAAGCTAAGCTGGAGCCAGTCTCTCTCATTAAGGCCACATGGCCACACTGTCTCTTAGTTCTTGCAAGCTAAGCTGGAGTGAGTCTCTCATTAAGGCCACATGGCCACACTGTGTCTCTTAGTTCTTGCAAGCTAAGCTGGAGTCAGTCTCTCTCATTAAGGCCACATGGCCACACTGTGTCTCTTAGTTCTTGCAAGCTAAGCTGGAGTCAGTCTCTCTCATTAAGGCCACATGGCCACACTGTCTCTTAGTTCTTGCAAGCTAAGCTGGAGTGAGTCTCTCATTAAGGCCACATGGCCACACTGTGTCTCTTAGTTCTTGCAAGCTAAGCTGGAGTGAGTCTCATTAAGGCCACATGGCCACACAGTGTCTCTTAGTTCTTGCAAGCTAAGCTGGAGTGAGTCTCTCATTAAGGCCACATGGCCACACTGTGTCTCTTAGTTCTTGCAAGCTAAGCTGGAGTCAGTCTCTCTCATTAAGGCCACATGGCCACACAGTGTATCTTAGTTCTTGCAAGTTAAGTTGGAGTCAGTCTCTCTGATTAAGGCCACATGGCCATACTGAGTCTCTTAGTTCTTGCAAGCTAAGCTGGAGTGTGTCTTTCTCATTAAGGCCACATGGCCACACAGTGTCTCTTAGTCCTTGCAAGCTAAGCTGGAGTGAGTCTCTCTCATTAAGGCCACATGGCCACACTGTGTCTCTTAGTTCTTGCAAGCTAAGCTTGAGTCAGTCTCTCTCATTAAGGCCACATGGCCACACAGTGTCTCTTAGTTCTTGCAAGCTAAGCTGGATTCAGTCTCTCTCATTAAGGTCACATGGTCACACTGTGTCTCTTAGTTCTTGCAAGCTAAGCTGGAGTCAGTCTCTCTCATTAAGGCCACATGGCCACACTGTGTCTCTTAGTTCTTGCAAGCTAAGCTGGAGTCAGTCTCTCTCATTAAGGCCACATGGCCACACTGTGTCTCTTAGTTCTTGCAAGCTAAGCTGGAGCCAGTCTCTCTCATTAAGGCCACATGGCCACACTGTCTCTTAGTTCTTGCAAGCTAAGCTGGAGTGAGTCTCTCATTAAGGCCACATGGCCACACTGTGTCTCTTAGTTCTTGCAAGCTAAGCTGGAGTCAGTCTCTCTCATTAAGGCCACATGGCCACACTGTGTCTCTTAGTTCTTGCAAGCTAAGCTGGAGTCAGTCTCTCTCATTAAGGCCACATGGCCACACTGTCTCTTAGTTCTTGCAAGCTAAGCTGGAGTGAGTCTCTCATTAAGGCCACATGGCCACACTGTGTCTCTTAGTTCTTGCAAGCTAAGCTGGAGTGAGTCTCATTAAGGCCACATGGCCACACAGTGTCTCTTAGTTCTTGCAAGCTAAGCTGGAGTGAGTCTCTCATTAAGGCCACATGGCCACACTGTGTCTCTTAGTTCTTGCAAGCTAAGCTGGAGTGAGTCTCTCTCATTAAGGCCACATGGCCACACAGTGTATCTTAGTTCTTGCAAGTTAAGTTGGAGTCAGTCTCTCTCATTAAGGCCACATGGCCACACTGAGTCTCTTAGTTCTTGCAAGCTAAGCTGGAGTGAGTCTTTCTCATTAAGGCCACATGGCCACACAGTGTCTCTTAGTTCTTGCAAGCTAAGCTGGAGTGAGTCTCTCTCATTAAGGCCACATGGCCACACTGTCTCTTAGTTCTTGCAAGCTAAGCTTGAGTCAGTCTCTCTCATTAAGGCCACATGGCCACACAGTGTCTCTTAGTTCTTGCAAGCTAATCTTGAGTCAGTCTCTCTCATTAAGGTCACATGGTCACACTGTGTCTCTTAGTTCTTGCAAGCTAAGCTGGAGTCAGTCTCTCTCATTAAGGCCACATGGCCACACAGTGTCTCTTAGTTCTTGCAAGCTAAGCTGGAGTCAGTCTCTCTCATTAAGGTCACATGGTCACACTGTGTCTCTTAGTTCTTGCAAGCTAAGCTGGAGTCAGTCTCTCTCATTAAGGCCACATGGCCACACTGTGTCTCTTAGTTCTTGCAAGCTATGCTGGAATCAGTCTCTCTCATTACGGCCACATGGCCGCACTGTGTCTCTTAGTTCTTGCAAGCTAAGCTGGAGTCAGTCTTTCTCATTAAGGCCACATGGCCACACTGTGTCTCTTAGTTCTTGCAAGCTAAGCTGGAGTCAGTCTCTCTCATTAAGGCCACATGGCCACACTGTGTCTCTTAGTTCTTGCAAGCTAAGCTGGAGTCAGTCTCTCTCATTAAGGCCACATGGCCACACAGTGTATCTTAGTTCTTGCAAGTTAAGTTGGAGTCAGTCTCTCTGATTAAGGCCACATGGCCATACTGAGTCTCTTAGTTCTTGCAAGCTAAGCTGGAGTGAGTCTTTCTCATTAAGGCCACATGGCCACACAGTGTCTCTTAGTCCTTGCAAGCTAAGCTGGAGTGAGTCTCTCTCATTAAGGCCACATGGCCACACTGTGTCTCTTAGTTCTTGCAAGCTAAGCTTGAGTCAGTCTCTCTCATTAAGGCCACATGGCCACACAGTGTCTCTTAGTTCTTGCAAGCTAAGCTGGATTCAGTCTCTCTCATTAAGGTCACATGGTCACACTGTGTCTCTTAGTTCTTGCAAGCTAAGCTGGAGTCAGTCTCTCTCATTAAGGCCACATGGCCACACTGTGTCTCTTAGTTCTTGCAAGCTAAGCTGGAGTCAGTCTCTCTCATTAAGGCCACATGGCCACACTGTGTCTCTTAGTTCTTGCAAGCTAAGCTGGAGTCAGTCTCTCTCATTAAGGCCACATGGCCACACTGTCTCTTAGTTCTTGCAAGCTAAGCTGGAATGAGTCTCTCATTAAGGCCACATGGCCACACTGTGTCTCTTAGTTCTTGCAAGCTAAGCTGGAGTCAGTCTCTCTCATTAAGGCCACATGGCCACACTGTGTCTCTTAGTTCTTGCAAGCTAAGCTGAAGTCAGTCTCTCTCATTAAGGCCACATGGCCACACTGTCTCTTAGTTCTTGCAAGCTAAGCTGGAGTGAGTCTCTCATTAAGGCCACATGGCCACACTGTGTCTCTTAGTTCTTGCAAGCTAAGCTGGAGTGAGTCTCATTAAGGCCACATGGCCACACAGTGTCTCTTAGTTCTTGCAAGCTAAGCTGGAGTGAGTCTCTCATTAAGGCCACATGGCCACACTGTGTCTCTTAGTTCTTGCAAGCTAAGCTGGAGTGAGTCTCTCTCATTAAGGCCACATGGCCACACAGTGTATCTTAGTTCTTACAAGTTAAGTTGGAGTCAGTCTCTCTCATTAAGGCCACATGGCCACACTGAGTCTCTTAGTTCTTGCAAGCTAAGCTGGAGTGAGTCTTTCTCATTAAGGCCACATGGCCACACAGTGTCTCTTAGTTCTTGCAAGCTAAGCTGGAGTGAGTCTCTCTCATTAAGGCCACATGGCCACACTGTGTCTCTTAGTTCTTGCACGCTAAGCTTGAGTCAGTCTCTCTCATTAAGGCCACATGGCCACACAGTGTCTCTTAGTTCTTGCAAGCTAAGCTTGAGTCAGTCTCTCTCATTAAGGTCACATGGTCACACTGTGTCTCTTAGTTCTTGCAAGCTAAGCTGGAGTCAGTCTCTCTCATTAAGGCCACATGGCCACACAGTGTCTCTTAGTTCTTGCAAGCGAAGCTGGAGTCAGTCTCTCTCATTAAGGTCACATGGTCACACTGTGTCTCTTAGTTCTTGCAAGCTAAGCTGGAGTCAGTCTCTCTCATTAAGGCCACATGGCCACACTGTGTCTCTTAGTTCTTGCAAGCTATGCTGGAATCAGTCTCTCTCATTACGGCCACATGGCCGCACTGTGTCTCTTAGTTCTTGCAAGCTAAGCTGGAGTCAGTCTTTCTCATTAAGGCCACATGGCCACACTGTGTCTCTTAGTTCTTGCAAGCTAAGCTGGAGTCAGTCTCTCTCATTAAGGCCACATGGCCACACAGTATATCTTAGTTCTTGCAAGTTAAGTTGGAGTCAGTCTCTCTCATTAAGGCCACATGGCCATACTGAATCTCTTAGTTCTTGCAAGCTAAGCTGGAGTGAGTCTTTCTCATTAAGGCCACATGGCCACACAGTGTCTCTTAGTTCTTGCAAGCTAAGATGGAGTGAGTCTCTCTCATTAAGGCCACATGGCCACACTGTGTCTCTTAGTTCTTGCAACCTAAGCTTGAGTCAGTCTCTCTCATTAAGGCCACATGGCCACACAGTGTCTCTTAGTTCTTGCAAGCTAAGCTTGAGTCAGTCTCTCTCATTAAGGTCACATGGTCACACTGTGTCTCTTAGTTCTTGCAAGCTAAGCTGGAGTCAGTCTCTCTCATTAAGGCCACATGGCCACACAGTGTCTCTTAGTTCTTGCAAGCTAAGCTGGAGTCAGTCTCTCTCATTAAGGTCACATGGTCACACTGTGTCTCTTAGTTCTTGCAAGCTAAGCTGGAGTCAGTCTCTCTCATTAAGGCCACATGGCCACACTGTGTCTCTTAGTTCTTGCAAGCTATGCTGGAATCAGTCTCTCTCATTACGGCCACATGGCCGCACTGTGTCTCTTAGTTCTTGCAAGCTAAGCTGGAGTCAGTCTTTCTCATTAAGGCCACATGGCCACACTGTGTCTCTTAGTTCTTGCAAGCTAAGCTGGAGTCAGTCTCTCTCATTAAGGCCACATGGCCACACAGTATATCTTAGTTCTTGCAAGTTAAGTTGGAGTCAGTCTCTCTCATTAAGGCCACATGGCCATACTGAATCTCTTAGTTCTTGCAAGCTAAGCTGGAGTGAGTCTTTCTCATTAAGGCCACATGGCCACACAGTGTCTCTTAGTTCTTGCAAGCTAAGCTGGAGTGAGTCTCTCTCATTAAGGCCACATGGCCACACTGTGTCTCTTAGTTCTTGCAAGCTAAGCTTGAGTCAGTCTCTCTCATTAAGGCCACATGGTCACAGTGTCTCTTAGTTCTTGCAAGCTAAGCTGGAGTCAGTCTCTCTCATTAAGGCCACATGGCCACACAGTGTCTCTTAGTTCTTGCAAGCTAAGCTGGAGTCAGTCTCTCTCATTAAGGTCACATGGTCACACTGTGTCTCTTAGTTCTTGCAAGCTAAGCTGGAGTCAGTCTCTCTCATTAAGGCCACATGGCCACACAGTGTCTCTTAGTTCTTGCAAGCTAAGCTGGAGTGAGTCTCTCTCATTAAGGCCACATTGCCACACTGTGTCTCTTAGTTCTTGCAAGCTAAGCTTGAGTCAGTCTCTCTCATTAAGGCCACATGGCCACACAGTGTCTCTTAGTTCTTGCAAGCTAAGCTGGAGTCAGTCTCTCTCATTAAGGTCACATGGTCACACTGTGTCTCTTAGTTCTTGCAAGCTAAGCTGGAGTCAGTCTCTCTCATTAAGGCCACATGGCCACACTGTGTCTCTTAGTTTTTGCAAGCTAAGCTGGAATCAGTCTCTCTCATTAAGGCCACATGGCCACACTGTGTCTCTTAGTTCTTGCAAGCTAAGCTGGAGTCAGTCTATCTCATTAAGGCCACATGGCCACACTGTGTCTCTTAGTTCTTGCAAGCTAAGCTGGAGTCAGTCTCTCTCATTAAGGCTACATGGCCACACTGTCTCTTAGTTCTTGCAAGCTAAGCTGGAGTGAGTCTCTCATTAAGGCCACATGGCCACACTGTGTCTCTTAGTTCTTGCAAGCTAAGCTGGAGTCAGTCTCTCTCATTAAGGCCACATGGCCACACAGTGTATCTTAGTTCTTGCAAGTTAAGTTGGAGTCAGTCTCTCTGATTAAGGCCACATGGCCATACTGAGTCTCTTAGTTCTTGCAAGCTAAGCTGGAGTGAGTCTTTCTCATTAAGGCCACATGGCCACACTGTGTCTCTTAGTTCTTGCAAGCTAAGCTGGAATCAGTCTCTCTCATTAAGGCGACATGGCCACACTGTGTCTCTTAGTTCTTGCAAGCTAAGCTGGAATCAGTCTCTCTCATTAAGGCCACATGGCCACACTGTGTCTCTTAGTTCTTGCAAGCTAAGCTGGAGTCAGTCTCTCTCATTAAGGCCACATGGCCACACTGTGTCTCTTAGTTCTTGCAAGCTAAGCTGGAGTCAGTCTCTCTCATTAAGGCCACATGGCCATACTGAGTCTCTTAGTTCTTGCAAGCTAAGCTGGAGTGAGTCTTTCTCATTAAGGCCACATGGCCACACAGTGTCTCTTAGTTCTTGCAAGCTAAGCTGGAGTGAGTCTCTCTCATTAAGGCCACATGGCCACACTGTGTCTCTTAGTTCTTGCAAGCTAAGCTTGAGTCAGTCTCTCTCATTAAGGCCACATGGCCACACAGTGTCTCTTAGTTCTTGCAAGCTAAGCTGGAGTCAGTCTCTCTCATTAAGGTCACATGGTCACACAGTGTCTCTTAGTTCTTGCAAGCTAAGCTGGAGTCAGTCTCTCTCATTAAGGCCACATGGCCACACAGTGTCTCTTAATTCTTGCAAGCTAAGCTGGAGTCAGTCTCTCTCATTAAGGCGACATGGCCACACTGTGTCTCTTAGTTCTTGCAAGCTAAGCTGGAATCAGTCTCTCTCATTAAGGCCACATGGCCACACTGTGTCTCTTAGTTCTTGCAAGCTAAGCTGGAGTCAGTCTCTCTCATTAAGGCCACATGGCCACACTGTGTCTCTTAGTTCTTGCAAGCTAAGCTGGAGTCAGTCTCTCTCATTAAGGCCACATGGCCACACTGTCTCTTAGTTCTTGCAAGCTAAGCTGGAGTGAGTCTCTCATTAAGGCCACATGGCCACACTGTGTCTCTTAGTTCTTGCAAGCTAAGCTGGAGTGAGTCTCTCTCATTAAGGCCACATGGTCACACAGTGTATCTTAGTTCTTGCAAGTTAAGTTGGAGTCAGTCTCTCTCATTAAGGCCACATGGCCACACTGAGTCTCTTAGTTCTTGCAAGCTAAGCTGGAGTGAGTCTTTCTCATTAAGGCCACATGGCCACACAGTGTCTCTTAGTTCTTGCAAGCTAAGCTGGAGTGAGTCTCTCTCATTAAGGCCACATGGCCACACTGTGTCTTTTAGTTCTTGCAAGCTAAGCTTGAGTCAGTCTCTCTCATTAAGGCCACATGGCCACACAGTGTCTCTTAGTTCTTGCTAGCTAAGCTTGAGTCAGTCTCTCTCTTTAAGGTCACATGGTCACACTGTGTCTCTTAGTTCTTGCAAGCTAAGCTGGAGTCATTCTCTCTCATTAAGGCCACATGGCCACACAGTGTCTCTTAGTTCTTGCAAGCTAAGCTGGAGTGAGTCTCTCTCATTAAGGCCACATGGCCACACTGTGTCTCTTAGTTCTTGCAAGCTAAGCTTGAGTCAGTCTCTCTCATTAAGGCCACATGGCCACACAGTGTCTCTTAGTTCTTGCAAGCTAAGCTGGAGTCAGTCTCTCTCATTAAGGTCACATGGTCACACTATGTCTCTTAGTTCTTGCAAGCTAAGCTGGAGTCAGTCTCTCTCATTAAGGCCACATGGCCACACTGTGTCTCTTAGTTTTTGCAAGCTAAGCTGGAATCAGTCTCTCTCATTAAGGCCACATGGCCACACTGTGTCTCTTAGTTCTTGCAAGCTAAGCTGGAGTCAGTCTATCTCATTAAGGCCACATGGCCACACTGTGTCTCTTAGTTCTTGCAAGCTAAGCTGGAGTCTGTCTCTCTCATTAAGGCTACATGGCCACACTGTCTCTTAGTTCTTGCAAGCTAAGCTGGAGTGAGTCTCTCATTAAGGCCACATGGCCACACTGTGTCTCTTAGTTCTTGCAAGCTAAGCTGGAGTCAGTCTCTCTCATTAAGGCCACATGGCCACACTGTGTCTCTTAGTTCTTGCAAGCTAAGCTGGAGTCAGTCTCTCTCATTAAGGCTACATGGCCACACTGTCTCTTAGTTCTTGCAAGCTAAGCTGGAGTGAGTCTCTCATTAAGGCCACATGGCCACACTGTGTCTCTTAGTTCTTGCAAGCTAAGCTGGAGTGAGTCTCTCTCATTAAGGCCACATGGCCACACAGTGTATCTTAGTTCTTGCAAGTTAAGTTGGAGTCAGTCTCTCTCATTAAGGCCACATGGCCATACTGAGTCTCTTAGTTCTTGCAAGCTAAGCTGGAGTGAGTCTTTCTCATTAAGGCCACATGGCCACACAGTGTCTCTTAGTTCTTGCAAGCTAAGCTGGAGTGAGTCTCTCTCATTAAGGCCACATGGCCACACTGTGTCTCTTAGTTCTTGCAAGCTAAGCTTGAGTCAGTCTCTCTCATTAAGGCCACATGGCCACACAGTGTCTCTTAGTTCTTGCAAGCTAAGCTGGAGTCAGTCTCTCTCATTAAGGTCACATGGTCACACAGTGTCTCTTAGTTCTTGCAAGCTAAGCTGGAGTCAGTCTCTCTCATTAAGGCCACATGGCCACACAGTGTCTCTTAGTTCTTGCAAGCTAAGCTGGAGTCAGTCTCTCTCATTAAGGCGACATGGCCACACTGTGTCTCTTAGTTCTTGCAAGCTAAGCTGGAATCAGTCTCTCTCATTAAGGCCACATGGCCACACTGTGTCTCTTAGTTCTTGCAAGCTAAGCTGGAGTCAGTCTCTCTCATTAAGGCCACATGGCCACACTGTGTCTCTTAGTTCTTGCAAGCTAAGGTGGAGTCAGTCTCTCTCATTAAGGCCACATGGCCACACTGTGTCTCTTAGTTCTTGCAAGCTAAGCTGGAATCAGTCTCTCTCATTAAGGCCACATGGCCACACTGTGTCTCTTAGTTCTTGCAAGCTAAGCTGGAGTCAGTCTCTCTCATTAAGGCCACATGGCCACACTGTGTCTCTTAGTTCTTGCAAGCTAAGCTGGAGTCAGTCTCTCTCATTAAGGCCACATGGCCATACTGAGTCTCTTAGTTCTTCCAAGCTAAGCTGGAGTGAGTCTTTCTCATTAAGGCCACATGGCCACACAGTGTCTCTTAGTTCTTGCAAGCTAAGCTGGAGTGAGTCTCTCTCATTAAGGCCACATGGCCACACTGTGTCTCTTACTTCTTGCAAGCTAAGCTTGAGTCAGTCTCTCTCATTAAGGCCACATGGCCACACAGTGTCTCTTAGTTCTTGCAAGCTAAGCTGGAGTCAGTCTCTCTCATTAAGGTCACATGGTCACACAGTGTCTCTTAGTTCTTGCAAGCTAAGCTGGAGTCAGTCTCTCTCATTAAGGCCACATGGCCACACAGTGTCTCTTAGTTCTTGCAAGCTAAGCTGGAGTCAGTCTCTCTCATTAAGGCGACATGGCCACACTGTGTCTCTTAGTTCTTGCAAGCTAAGCTGGAATCATTCTCTCTCATTAAGGCCACATGGCCACACTGTGTCTCTTAGTTCTTGCAAGCTAAGCTGGAGTCAGTCTCTCTCATTAAGGCCACATGGCCACACTGTGTCTCTTAGTTCTTGCAAGCTAAGCTGGAGTCAGTCTCTCTCATTAAGGCCACATGGCCACACTGTCTCTTAGTTCTTGCAAGCTAAGCTGGAGTGAGTCTCTCATTAAGGCCACATGGCCACACTGTGTCTCTTAGTTCTTGCAAGCTAAGCTGGAGTGAGTCTCTCTCATTAAGGCCACATGGTCACACAGTGTATCTTAGTTCTTGCAAGTTAAGTTGGAGTCAGTCTCTCTCATTAAGGCCACATGGCCACACTGAGTCTCTTAGTTCTTGCAAGCTAAGCTGGAGTGAGTCTTTCTCATTAAGGCCACATGGCCACACAGTGTCTCTTAGTTCTTGCAAGCTAAGCTGGAGTGAGTCTCTCTCATTAAGGCCACATGGCCACACTGTGTCTTTTAGTTCTTGCAAGCTAAGCTTGAGTCAGTCTCTCTCATTAAGGCCACATGGCCACACAGTGTCTCTTAGTTCTTGCTAGCTAAGCTTGAGTCAGTCTCTCTCATTAAGGTCACATGGTCACACTGTGTCTCTTAGTTCTTGCAAGCTAAGCTGGAGTCAGTCTCTCTCATTAAGGCCACATGGCCACACTGTGTCTCTTAGTTCTTGCAAGCTAAGCTGGAATCAGTCTCTCTCATTAAGGCCACATGGCCACACTGTGTCTCTTAGTTCTTGCAAGCTAAGCTGGAGTCAGTCTCTCTCATTAAGGCCACATGGCCACACTGTGTCTCTTAGTTCTTGCAAGCTAAGGTGGAGTCAGTCTCTCTCATTAAGGCCACATGGCCACACTGTGTCTCTTAGTTCTTGCAAGCTAAGCTGGAATCAGTCTCTCTCATTAAGGCCACATGGCCACACTGTGTCTCTTAGTTCTTGCAAGCTAAGCTGGAGTGAGTCTTTCTCATTAAGGCCACATGGCCACACAGTGTCTCTTAGTTCTTGCAAGCTAAGCTGGAGTGAGTCTCTCTCATTAAGGCCACATGGCCACACTGTGTCTCTTACTTCTTGCAAGCTAAGCTTGAGTCAGTCTCTCTCATTAAGGCCACATGGCCACACAGTGTCTCTTAGTTCTTGCAAGCTAAGCTGGAGTCAGTCTCTCTCATTAAGGTCACATGGTCACACAGTGTCTCTTAGTTCTTGCAAGCTAAGCTGGAGTCAGTCTCTCTCATTAAGGCCACATGGCCACACAGTGTCTCTTAGTTCTTGCAAGCTAAGCTGCAGTCAGTCTCTCTCATTAAGGCGACATGGCCACACTGTGTCTCTTAGTTCTTGCAAGCTAAGCTGGAATCATTCTCTCTCATTAAGGCCACATGGCCACACTGTGTCTCTTAGTTCTTGCAAGCTAAGCTGGAGTCAGTCTCTCTCATTAAGGCCACATGGCCACACTGTGTCTCTTAGTTCTTGCAAGCTAAGCTGGAGTCAGTCTCTCTCATTAAGGCCACATGGCCACACTGTCTCTTAGTTCTTGCAAGCTAAGCTGGAGTGAGTCTCTCATTAAGGCCACATGGCCACACTGTGTCTCTTAGTTCTTGCAAGCTAAGCTGGAGTGAGTCTCTCTCATTAAGGCCACATGGTCACACAGTGTATCTTAGTTCTTGCAAGTTAAGTTGGAGTCAGTCTCTCTCATTAAGGCCACATGGCCACACTGAGTCTCTTAGTTCTTGCAAGCTAAGCTGGAGTGAGTCTTTCTCATTAAGGCCACATGGCCACACAGTGTCTCTTAGTTCTTGCAAGCTAAGCTGGAGTCAGTCTCTCTCATTAAGGCCACATGGCCACACTGTGTCTCTTAGTTCTTGCAAGCTAAGGTGGAGTCAGTCTCTCTCATTAAGGCCACATGGCCACACTGTGTCTCTTAGTTCTTGCAAGCTAAGCTGGAATCAGTCTCTCTCATTAAGGCCACATGGCCACACTGTGTCTCTTAGTTCTTGCAAGCTAAGCTGGAGTCAGTCTCTCTCATTAAGGCCACATGGCCACACTGTGTCTCTTAGTTCTTGCAAGCTAAGCTGGAGTCAGTCTCTCTCATTAAGGCCACATGGCCATACTGAGTCTCTTAGTTCTTCCAAGCTAAGCTGGAGTGAGTCTTTCTCATTAAGGCCACATGGCCACACAGTGTCTCTTAGTTCTTGCAAGCTAAGCTGGAGTGAGTCTCTCTCATTAAGGCCACATGGCCACACTGTGTCTCTTACTTCTTGCAAGCTAAGCTTGAGTCAGTCTCTCTCATTAAGGCCACATGGCCACACAGTGTCTCTTAGTTCTTGCAAGCTAAGCTGGAGTCAGTCTCTCTCATTAAGGTCACATGGTCACACAGTGTCTCTTAGTTCTTGCAAGCTAAGCTGGAGTCAGTCTCTCTCATTAAGGCCACATGGCCACACAGTGTCTCTTAGTTCTTGCAAGCTAAGCTGGAGTCAGTCTCTCTCATTAAGGCGACATGGCCACACTGTGTCTCTTAGTTCTTGCAAGCTAAGCTGGAATCATTCTCTCTCATTAAGGCCACATGGCCACACTGTGTCTCTTAGTTCTTGCAAGCTAAGCTGGAGTCAGTCTCTCTCATTAAGGCCACATGGCCACACTGTGTCTCTTAGTTCTTGCAAGCTAAGCTGGAGTCAGTCTCTCTCATTAAGGCCACATGGCCACACTGTCTCTTAGTTCTTGCAAGCTAAGCTGGAGTGAGTCTCTCATTAAGGCCACATGGCCACACTGTGTCTCTTAGTTCTTGCAAGCTAAGCTGGAGTGAGTCTCTCTCATTAAGGCCACATGGTCACACAGTGTATCTTAGTTCTTGCAAGTTAAGTTGGAGTCAGTCTCTCTCATTAAGGCCACATGGCCACACTGAGTCTCTTAGTTCTTGCAAGCTAAGCTGGAGTGAGTCTTTCTCATTAAGGCCACATGGCCACACAGTGTCTCTTAGTTCTTGCAAGCTAAGCTGGAGTGAGTCTCTCTCATTAAGGCCACATGGCCACACTGTGTCTTTTAGTTCTTGCAAGCTAAGCTTGAGTCAGTCTCTCTCATTAAGGCCACATGGCCACACAGTGTCTCTTAGTTCTTGCTAGCTAAGCTTGAGTCAGTCTCTCTCATTAAGGTCACATGGTCACACTGTGTCTCTTAGTTCTTGCAAGCTAAGCTGGAGTCAGTCTCTCTCATTAAGGCCACATGGCCACACTGTGTCTCTTAGTTCTTGCAAGCTAAGCTGGAATCAGTCTCTCTCATTAAGGCCACATGGCCACACTGTGTCTCTTAGTTCTTGCAAGCTAAGCTGGAGTCAGTCTCTCTCATTAAGGCCACATGGCCACACTGTGTCTCTTAGTTCTTGCAAGCTAAGGTGGAGTCAGTCTCTCTCATTAAGGCCACATGGCCACACTGTGTCTCTTAGTTCTTGCAAGCTAAGCTGGAATCAGTCTCTCTCATTAAGGCCACATGGCCACACTGTGTCTCTTAGTTCTTGCAAGCTAAGCTGGAGTCAGTCTCTCTCATTAAGGCCACATGGCCACACTGTGTCTCTTAGTTCTTGCAAGCTAAGCTGGAGTCAGTCTCTCTCATTAAGGCCACATGGCCATACTGAGTCTCTTAGTTCTTCCAAGCTAAGCTGGAGTGAGTCTTTCTCATTAAGGCCACATGGCCACACAGTGTCTCTTAGTTCTTGCAAGCTAAGCTGGAGTGAGTCTCTCTCATTAAGGCCACATGGCCACACTGTGTCTCTTACTTCTTGCAAGCTAAGCTTGAGTCAGTCTCTCTCATTAAGGCCACATGGCCACACAGTGTCTCTTAGTTCTTGCAAGCTAAGCTGGAGTCAGTCTCTCTCATTAAGGTCACATGGTCACACAGTGTCTCTTAGTTCTTGCAAGCTAAGCTGGAATCATTCTCTCTCATTAAGGCCACATGGCCACACTGTGTCTCTTAGTTCTTGCAAGCTAAGCTGGAGTCAGTCTCTCTCATTAAGGCCACATGGCCACACTGTGTCTCTTAGTTCTTGCAAGCTAAGCTGGAGTCAGTCTCTCTCATTAAGGCCACATGGCCACACTGTCTCTTAGTTCTTGCAAGCTAAGCTGGAGTGAGTCTCTCATTAAGGCCACATGGCCACACTGTGTCTCTTAGTTCTTGCAAGCTAAGCTGGAGTGAGTCTCTCTCATTAAGGCCACATGGTCACACAGTGTATCTTAGTTCTTGCAAGTTAAGTTGGAGTCAGTCTCTCTCATTAAGGCCACATGGCCACACTGAGTCTCTTAGTTCTTGCAAGCTAAGCTGGAGTGAGTCTTTCTCATTAAGGCCACATGGCCACACAGTGTCTCTTAGTTCTTGCAAGCTAAGCTGGAGTGAGTCTCTCTCATTAAGGCCACATGGCCACACTGTGTCTTTTAGTTCTTGCAAGCTAAGCTTGAGTCAGTCTCTCTCATTAAGGCCACATGGCCACACAGTGTCTCTTAGTTCTTGCTAGCTAAGCTTGAGTCAGTCTCTCTCATTAAGGTCACATGGTCACACTGTGTCTCTTAGTTCTTGCAAGCTAAGCTGGAGTCAGTCTCTCTCATTAAGGCCACATGGCCACACTGTGTCTCTTAGTTCTTGCAAGCTAAGCTGGAATCAGTCTCTCTCATTAAGGCCACATGGCCACACTGTGTCTCTTAGTTCTTGCAAGCTAAGCTGGAGTCAGTCTCTCTCATTAAGGCCACATGGCCACACTGTGTCTCTTAGTTCTTGCAAGCTAAGCTGGAGTCAGTCTCTCTCATTAAGGCCACATGGCCATACTGAGTCTCTTAGTTCTTCCAAGCTAAGCTGGAGTGAGTCTTTCTCATTAAGGCCACATGGCCACACAGTGTCTCTTAGTTCTTGCAAGCTAAGCTGGAGTGAGTCTCTCTCATTAAGGCCACATGGCCACACTGTGTCTCTTACTTCTTGCAAGCTAAGCTTGAGTCAGTCTCTCTCATTAAGGCCACATGGCCACACAGTGTCTCTTAGTTCTTGCAAGCTAAGCTGGAGTCAGTCTCTCTCATTAAGGTCACATGGTCACACAGTGTCTCTTAGTTCTTGCAAGCTAAGCTGGAGTCAGTCTCTCTCATTAAGGCCACATGGCCACACAGTGTCTCTTAGTTCTTGCAAGCTAAGCTGGAGTCAGTCTCTCTCATTAAGGCGACATGGCCACACTGTGTCTCTTAGTTCTTGCAAGCTAAGCTGGAATCATTCTCTCTCATTAAGGCCACATGGCCACACTGTGTCTCTTAGTTCTTGCAAGCTAAGCTGGAGTCAGTCTCTCTCATTAAGGCCACATGGCCACACTGTGTCTCTTAGTTCTTGCAAGCTAAGCTGGAGTCAGTCTCTCTCATTAAGGCCACATGGCCACACTGTCTCTTAGTTCTTGCAAGCTAAGCTGGAGTGAGTCTCTCATTAAGGCCACATGGCCACACTGTGTCTCTTAGTTCTTGCAAGCTAAGCTGGAGTGAGTCTCTCTCATTAAGGCCACATGGTCACACAGTGTATCTTAGTTCTTGCAAGTTAAGTTGGAGTCAGTCTCTCTCATTAAGGCCACATGGCCACACTGAGTCTCTTAGTTCTTGCAAGCTAAGCTGGAGTGAGTCTTTCTCATTAAGGCCACATGGCCACACAGTGTCTCTTAGTTCTTGCAAGCTAAGCTGGAGTGAGTCTCTCTCATTAAGGCCACATGGCCACACTGTGTCTTTTAGTTCTTGCAAGCTAAGCTTGAGTCAGTCTCTCTCATTAAGGCCACATGGCCACACAGTGTCTCTTAGTTCTTGCTAGCTAAGCTTGAGTCAGTCTCTCTCATTAAGGTCACATGGTCACACTGTGTCTCTTAGTTCTTGCAAGCTAAGCTGGAGTCAGTCTCTCTCATTAAGGCCACATGGCCACACTGTGTCTCTTAGTTCTTGCAAGCTAAGCTGGAATCAGTCTCTCTCATTAAGGCCACATGGCCACACTGTGTCTCTTAGTTCTTGCAAGCTAAGCTGGAGTCAGTCTCTCTCATTAAGGCCACATGGCCACACTGTGTCTCTTAGTTCTTGCAAGCTAAGGTGGAGTCAGTCTCTCTCATTAAGGCCACATGGCCACACTGTGTCTCTTAGTTCTTGCAAGCTAAGCTGGAATCAGTCTCTCTCATTAAGGCCACATGGCCACACTGTGTCTCTTAGTTCTTGCAAGCTAAGCTGGAGTGAGTCTTTCTCATTAAGGCCACATGGCCACACAGTGTCTCTTAGTTCTTGCAAGCTAAGCTGGAGTGAGTCTCTCTCATTAAGGCCACATTTCCACACTGTGTCTCTTACTTCTTGCAAGCTAAGCTTGAGTCAGTCTCTCTCATTAAGGCCACATGGCCACACAGTGTCTCTTAGTTCTTGCAAGCTAAGCTGGAGTCAGTCTCTCTCATTAAGGTCACATGGTCACACAGTGTCTCTTAGTTCTTGCAAGCTAAGCTGGAGTCAGTCTCTCTCATTAAGGCCACATGGCCACACAGTGTCTCTTAGTTCTTGCAAGCTAAGCTGCAGTCAGTCTCTCTCATTAAGGCGACATGGCCACACTGTGTCTCTTAGTTCTTGCAAGCTAAGCTGGAATCATTCTCTCTCATTAAGGCCACATGGCCACACTGTGTCTCTTAGTTCTTGCAAGCTAAGCTGGAGTCAGTCTCTCTCATTAAGGCCACATGGCCACACTGTGTCTCTTAGTTCTTGCAAGCTAAGCTGGAGTCAGTCTCTCTCATTAAGGCCACATGGCCACACTGTCTCTTAGTTCTTGCAAGCTAAGCTGGAGTGAGTCTCTCATTAAGGCCACATGGCCACACTGTGTCTCTTAGTTCTTGCAAGCTAAGCTGGAGTGAGTCTCTCTCATTAAGGCCACATGGTCACACAGTGTATCTTAGTTCTTGCAAGTTAAGTTGGAGTCAGTCTCTCTCATTAAGGCCACATGGCCACACTGAGTCTCTTAGTTCTTGCAAGCTAAGCTGGAGTGAGTCTTTCTCATTAAGGCCACATGGCCACACAGTGTCTCTTAGTTCTTGCAAGCTAAGCTGGAGTGAGTCTCTCTCATTAAGGCCACATGGCCACACTGTGTCTCTTAGTTCTTGCAAGCTAAGGTGGAGTCAGTCTCTCTCATTAAGGCCACATGGCCACACTGTGTCTCTTAGTTCTTGCAAGCTAAGCTGGAATCAGTCTCTCTCATTAAGGCCACATGGCCACACTGTGTCTCTTAGTTCTTGCAAGCTAAGCTGGAGTCAGTCTCTCTCATTAAGGCCACATGGCCACACTGTGTCTCTTAGTTCTTGCAAGCTAAGCTGGAGTCAGTCTCTCTCATTAAGGCCACATGGCCATACTGAGTCTCTTAGTTCTTCCAAGCTAAGCTGGAGTGAGTCTTTCTCATTAAGGCCACATGGCCACACAGTGTCTCTTAGTTCTTGCAAGCTAAGCTGGAGTGAGTCTCTCTCATTAAGGCCACATGGCCACACTGTGTCTCTTACTTCTTGCAAGCTAAGCTTGAGTCAGTCTCTCTCATTAAGGCCACATGGCCACACAGTGTCTCTTAGTTCTTGCAAGCTAAGCTGGAGTCAGTCTCTCTCATTAAGGTCACATGGTCACACAGTGTCTCTTAGTTCTTGCAAGCTAAGCTGGAGTCAGTCTCTCTCATTAAGGCCACATGGCCACACAGTGTCTCTTAGTTCTTGCAAGCTAAGCTGGAGTCAGTCTCTCTCATTAAGGCGACATGGCCACACTGTGTCTCTTAGTTCTTGCAAGCTAAGCTGGAATCATTCTCTCTCATTAAGGCCACATGGCCACACTGTGTCTCTTAGTTCTTGCAAGCTAAGCTGGAGTCAGTCTCTCTCATTAAGGCCACATGGCCACACTGTGTCTCTTAGTTCTTGCAAGCTAAGCTGGAGTCAGTCTCTCTCATTAAGGCCACATGGCCACACTGTCTCTTAGTTCTTGCAAGCTAAGCTGGAGTGAGTCTCTCATTAAGGCCACATGGCCACACTGTGTCTCTTAGTTCTTGCAAGCTAAGCTGGAGTGAGTCTCTCTCATTAAGGCCACATGGTCACACAGTGTATCTTAGTTCTTGCAAGTTAAGTTGGAGTCAGTCTCTCTCATTAAGGCCACATGGCCACACTGAGTCTCTTAGTTCTTGCAAGCTAAGCTGGAGTGAGTCTTTCTCATTAAGGCCACATGGCCACACAGTGTCTCTTAGTTCTTGCAAGCTAAGCTGGAGTGAGTCTCTCTCATTAAGGCCACATGGCCACACTGTGTCTTTTAGTTCTTGCAAGCTAAGCTTGAGTCAGTCTCTCTCATTAAGGCCACATGGCCACACAGTGTCTCTTAGTTCTTGCTAGCTAAGCTTGAGTCAGTCTCTCTCATTAAGGTCACATGGTCACACTGTGTCTCTTAGTTCTTGCAAGCTAAGCTGGAGTCAGTCTCTCTCATTAAGGCCACATGGCCACACTGTGTCTCTTAGTTCTTGCAAGCTAAGCTGGAATCAGTCTCTCTCATTAAGGCCACATGGCCACACTGTGTCTCTTAGTTCTTGCAAGCTAAGCTGGAGTCAGTCTCTCTCATTAAGGCCACATGGCCACACTGTGTCTCTTAGTTCTTGCAAGCTAAGGTGGAGTCAGTCTCTCTCATTAAGGCCACATGGCCACACTGTGTCTCTTAGTTCTTGCAAGCTAAGCTGGAATCAGTCTCTCTCATTAAGGCCACATGGCCACACTGTGTCTCTTAGTTCTTGCAAGCTAAGCTGGAGTGAGTCTTTCTCATTAAGGCCACATGGCCACACAGTGTCTCTTAGTTCTTGCAAGCTAAGCTGGAGTGAGTCTCTCTCATTAAGGCCACATGGCCACACTGTGTCTCTTACTTCTTGCAAGCTAAGCTTGAGTCAGTCTCTCTCATTAAGGCCACATGGCCACACAGTGTCTCTTAGTTCTTGCAAGCTAAGCTGGAGTCAGTCTCTCTCATTAAGGTCACATGGTCACACAGTGTCTCTTAGTTCTTGCAAGCTAAGCTGGAGTCAGTCTCTCTCATTAAGGCCACATGGCCACACAGTGTCTCTTAGTTCTTGCAAGCTAAGCTGCAGTCAGTCTCTCTCATTAAGGCGACATGGCCACACTGTGTCTCTTAGTTCTTGCAAGCTAAGCTGGAATCATTCTCTCTCATTAAGGCCACATGGCCACACTGTGTCTCTTAGTTCTTGCAAGCTAAGCTGGAGTCAGTCTCTCTCATTAAGGCCACATGGCCACACTGTGTCTCTTAGTTCTTGCAAGCTAAGCTGGAGTCAGTCTCTCTCATTAAGGCCACATGGCCACACTGTCTCTTAGTTCTTGCAAGCTAAGCTGGAGTGAGTCTCTCATTAAGGCCACATGGCCACACTGTGTCTCTTAGTTCTTGCAAGCTAAGCTGGAGTGAGTCTCTCTCATTAAGGCCACATGGTCACACAGTGTATCTTAGTTCTTGCAAGTTAAGTTGGAGTCAGTCTCTCTCATTAAGGCCACATGGCCACACTGAGTCTCTTAGTTCTTGCAAGCTAAGCTGGAGTGAGTCTTTCTCATTAAGGCCACATGGCCACACAGTGTCTCTTAGTTCTTGCAAGCTAAGCTGGAGTGAGTCTCTCTCATTAAGGCCACATGGCCACACTGTGTCTTTTAGTTCTTGCAAGCTAAGCTTGAGTCAGTCTCTCTCATTAAGGCCACATGGCCACACAGTGTCTCTTAGTTCTTGCTAGCTAAGCTTGAGTCAGTCTCTCTCATTAAGGTCACATGGTCACACTGTGTCTCTTAGTTCTTGCAAGCTAAGCTGGAGTCAGTCTCTCTCATTAAGGCCACATGGCCACACAGTGTCTCTTAGTTCTTGCAAGCTAAGCTGGAGTCAGTCTCTCTCATTAAGGTCACATGGTCACACTGTGTCTCTTAGTTCTTGCAAGCTAAGCTGGAGTCAGTCTCTCTCATTAAGGCCACATGGCCACACAGTGTCTCTTAGTTCTTGCAAGCTAAGCTGGAGTGAGTCTCTCTCATTAAGGCCACATGGCCACACTGTGTCTCTTAGTTCTTGCAAGCTAAGCTGGAGTCAGTCTCTCTCATTAAGGCCACATGGCCACACTGTCTCTTAGTTCTTGCAAGCTAAGCTGGAGTGAGTCTCTCATTAAGGCCACATGGCCACACTGTGTCTCTTAGTTCTTGCAAGCTAAGCTGGAGTGAGTCTCATTAAGGCCACATGGCCACACAGTGTCTCTTAGTTCTTGCAAGCTAAGCTGGAGTGAGTCTCTCATTAAGGCCACATGGCCACACTGTGTCTCTTAGTTCTTGCAAGCTAAGCTGGAGTCAGTCTCTCTCATTAAGGCCACATGGCCACACTGTCTCTTAGTTCTTGCAAGCTAAGCTGGAGTGAGTCTCTCATTAAGGCCACATGGCCACACTGTGTCTCTTAGTTCTTGCAAGCTAAGCTGGAGTGAGTCTCTCTCATTAAGGCCACATGGTCACACAGTGTATCTTAGTTCTTGCAAGTTAAGTTGGAGTCAGTCTCTCTCATTAAGGCCACATGGCCACACTGAGTCTCTTAGTTCTTGCAAGCTAAGCTGGAGTGAGTCTTTCTCATTAAGGCCACATGGCCACACAGTGTCTCTTAGTTCTTGCAAGCTAAGCTGGAGTGAGTCTCTCTCATTAAGGCCACATGGCCACACTGTGTCTTTTAGTTCTTGCAAGCTAAGCTTGAGTCAGTCTCTCTCATTAAGGCCACATGGCCACACAGTGTCTCTTAGTTCTTGCTAGCTAAGCTTGAGTCAGTCTCTCTCATTAAGGTCACATGGTCACACTGTGTCTCTTAGTTCTTGCAAGCTAAGCTGGAGTCAGTCTCTCTCATTAAGGCCACATGGCCACACAGTGTCTCTTAGTTCTTGCAAGCTAAGCTGGAGTCAGTCTCTCTCATTAAGGTCACATGGTCACACTGTGTCTCTTAGTTCTTGCAAGCTAAGCTGGAGTCAGTCTCTCTCATTAAGGCCACATGGCCACACAGTGTCTCTTAGTTCTTGCAAGCTAAGCTGGAGTGAGTCTCTCTCATTAAGGCCACATGGCCACACTGTGTCTCTTAGTTCTTGCAAGCTAAGCTGGAGTCAGTCTCTCTCATTAAGGCCACATGGCCACACTGTCTCTTAGTTCTTGCAAGCTAAGCTGGAGTGAGTCTCTCATTAAGGCCACATGGCCACACTGTGTCTCTTAGTTCTTGCAAGCTAAGCTGGAGTGAGTCTCTCATTAAGGCCACATGGCCACACTGTGTCTCTTAGTTCTTGCAAGCTAAGCTGGAGTGAGTCTCATTAAGGCCACATGGCCACACAGTGTCTCTTAGTTCTTGCAAGCTAAGCTGGAGTGAGTCTCTCATTAAGGCCACATGGCCACACTGTGTCTCTTAGTTCTTGCAAGCTAAGCTGGAGTCAGTCTCTCTCATTAAGGCCACATGGCCACACAGTGTTTCTTAGTTCTTGCAAGTTAAGTTGGAGTCAGTCTCTCTGATTAAGGCCACATGGCCATACTGAGTCTCTTAGTTCTTGCAAGCTAAGCTGGAGTGAGTCTCTCTCATTAAGGCCACATGGCCACACTGTGTCTCTTAGTTCTTGCAAGCTAAGCTTGAGTCAGTCTCTCTCATTAAGGCCACATGGCCACACAGTGTCTCTTAGTTCTTGCAAGCTAAGCTGGATTCAGTCTCTCTCATTAAGGTCACATGGTCACACTGTGTCTCTTAGTTCTTGCAAGCTAAGCTGGAGTCAGTCTCTCTCATTAAGGCCACATGGCCACACTGTGTCTCTTAGTTCTTGCAAGCTAAGCTGGAGTCAGTCTCTCTCATTAAGGCCACATGGCCACACTGTGTCTCTTAGTTCTTGCAAGCTAAGCTGGAGTCAGTCTCTCTCATTAAGGCCACATGGCCACACTGTCTCTTAGTTCTTGCAAGCTAAGCTGGAGTGAGTCTCTCATTAAGGCCACATGGCCACACTGTGTCTCTTAGTTCTTGCAAGCTAAGCTGGAGTCAGTCTCTCTCATTAAGGCCACATGGCCACACTGTGTCTCTTAGTTCTTGCAAGCTAAGCTGGAGTCAGTCTCTCTCATTAAGGCCACATGGCCACACTGTCTCTTAGTTCTTGCAAGCTAAGCTGGAGTGAGTCTCTCATTAAGGCCACATGGCCACACTGTGTCTCTTAGTTCTTGCAAGCTAAGCTGGAGTGAGTCTCATTAAGGCCACATGGCCACACAGTGTCTCTTAGTTCTTGCAAGCTAAGCTGGAGTGAGTCTCTCATTAAGGCCACATGGCCACACTGTGTCTCTTAGTTCTTGCAAGCTAAGCTGGAGTGAGTCTCTCTCATTAAGGCCACATGGCCACACAGTGTATCTTAGTTCTTGCAAGTTAAGTTGGAGTCAGTCTCTCTCATTAAGGCCACATGGCCACACTGAGTCTCTTAGTTCTTGCAAGCTAAGCTGGAGTGAGTCTTTCTCATTAAGGCCACATGGCCACACAGTGTCTCTTAGTTCTTGCAAGCTAAGCTGGAGTGAGTCTCTCTCATTAAGGCCACATGGCCACACTGTGTCTCTTAGTTCTTGCACGCTAAGCTTGAGTCAGTCTCTCTCATTAAGGCCACATGGCCACACAGTGTCTCTTAGTTCTTGCAAGCTAAGCTTGAGTCAGTCTCTCTCATTAAGGTCACATGGTCACACTGTGTCTCTTAGTTCTTGCAAGCTAAGCTGGAGTCAGTCTCTCTCATTAAGGCCACATGGCCACATAGTGTCTCTTAGTTCTTGCAAGCGAAGCTGGAGTCAGTCTCTCTCATTAAGGTCACATGGTCACACTGTGTCTCTTAGTTCTTGCAAGCTAAGCTGGAGTCAGTCTCTCTCATTAAGGCCACATGGCCACACTGTGTCTCTTAGTTCTTGCAAGCTATGCTGGAATCAGTCTCTCTCATTACGGCCACATGGCCGCACTGTGTCTCTTAGTTCTTGCAAGCTAAGCTGGAGTCAGTCTTTCTCATTAAGGCCACATGGCCACACTGTGTCTCTTAGTTCTTGCAAGCTAAGCTGGAGTCAGTCTCTCTCATTAAGGCCACATGGCCACACAGTATATCTTAGTTCTTGCAAGTTAAGTTGGAGTCAGTCTCTCTCATTAAGGCCACATGGCCATACTGAATCTCTTAGTTCTTGCAAGCTAAGCTGGAGTGAGTCTTTCTCATTAAGGCCACATGGCCACACAGTGTCTCTTAGTTCTTGCAAGCTAAGATGGAGTGAGTCTCTCTCATTAAGGCCACATGGCCACATGGCCACACTGTCTCTTAGTTCTTGCAAGCTAAGCTTGAGTCAGTCTCTCTCATTAAGGCCACATGGCCACACAGTGTCTCTTAGTTCTTGCAAGCTAATCTTGAGTCAGTCTCTCTCATTAAGGTCACATGGTCACACTGTGTCTCTTAGTTCTTGCAAGCTAAGCTGGAGTCAGTCTCTCTCATTAAGGCCACATGGCCACACAGTGTCTCTTAGTTCTTGCAAGCTAAGCTGGAGTCAGTCTCTCTCATTAAGGTCACATGGTCACACTGTGTCTCTTAGTTCTTGCAAGCTAAGCTGGAGTCAGTCTCTCTCATTAAGGCCACATGGCCACACTGTGTCTCTTAGTTCTTGCAAGCTATGCTGGAATCAGTCTCTCTCATTACGGCCACATGGCCGCACTGTGTCTCTTAGTTCTTGCAAGCTAAGCTGGAGTCAGTCTTTCTCATTAAGGCCACATGGCCACACTGTGTCTCTTAGTTCTTGCAAGCTAAGCTGGAGTCAGTCTCTCTCATTAAGGCCACATGGCCACACTGTGTCTCTTAGTTCTTGCAAGCTAAGCTGGAGTCAGTCTCTCTCATTAAGGCCACATGGCCACACAGTGTATCTTAGTTCTTGCAAGTTAAGTTGGAGTCAGTCTCTCTGATTAAGGCCACATGGCCATACTGAGTCTCTTAGTTCTTGCAAGCTAAGCTGGAGTGAGTCTTTCTCATTAAGGCCACATGGCCACACAGTGTCTCTTAGTCCTTGCAAGCTAAGCTGGAGTGAGTCTCTCTCATTAAGGCCACATGGCCACACTGTGTCTCTTAGTTCTTGCAAGCTAAGCTTGAGTCAGTCTCTCTCATTAAGGCCACATGGCCACACAGTGTCTCTTAGTTCTTGCAAGCTAAGCTGGATTCAGTCTCTCTCATTAAGGTCACATGGTCACACTGTGTCTCTTAGTTCTTGCAAGCTAAGCTGGAGTCAGTCTCTCTCATTAAGGCCACATGGCCACACTGTGTCTCTTAGTTCTTGCAAGCTAAGCTGGAGTCAGTCTCTCTCATTAAGGCCACATGGCCACACTGTGTCTCTTAGTTCTTGCAAGCTAAGCTGGAGTCAGTCTCTCTCATTAAGGCCACATGGCCACACTGTCTCTTAGTTCTTGCAAGCTAAGCTGGAATGAGTCTCTCATTAAGGCCACATGGCCACACTGTGTCTCTTAGTTCTTGCAAGCTAAGCTGGAGTCAGTCTCTCTCATTAAGGCCACATGGCCACACTGTGTCTCTTAGTTCTTGCAAGCTAAGCTGAAGTCAGTCTCTCTCATTAAGGCCACATGGCCACACTGTCTCTTAGTTCTTGCAAGCTAAGCTGGAGTGAGTCTCTCATTAAGGCCACATGGCCACACTGTGTCTCTTAGTTCTTGCAAGCTAAGCTGGAGTGAGTCTCATTAAGGCCACATGGCCACACAGTGTCTCTTAGTTCTTGCAAGCTAAGCTGGAGTGAGTCTCTCATTAAGGCCACATGGCCACACTGTGTCTCTTAGTTCTTGCAAGCTAAGCTGGAGTGAGTCTCTCTCATTAAGGCCACATGGCCACACAGTGTATCTTAGTTCTTGCAAGTTAAGTTGGAGTCAGTCTCTCTCATTAAGGCCACATGGCCACACTGAGTCTCTTAGTTCTTGCAAGCTAAGCTGGAGTGAGTCTTTCTCATTAAGGCCACATGGCCACACAGTGTCTCTTAGTTCTTGCAAGCTAAGCTGGAGTGAGTCTCTCTCATTAAGGCCACATGGCCACACTGTGTCTCTTAGTTCTTGCACGCTAAGCTTGAGTCAGTCTCTCTCATTAAGGCCACATGGCCACACAGTGTCTCTTAGTTCTTGCAAGCTAAGCTTGAGTCAGTCTCTCTCATTAAGGTCACATGGTCACACTGTGTCTCTTAGTTCTTGCAAGCTAAGCTGGAGTCAGTCTCTCTCATTAAGGCCACATGGCCACACAGTGTCTCTTAGTTCTTGCAAGTGAAGCTGGAGTCAGTCTCTCTCATTAAGGTCACATGGTCACACTGTGTCTCTTAGTTCTTGCAAGCTAAGCTGGAGTCAGTCTCTCTCATTAAGGCCACATGGCCACACTGTGTCTCTTAGTTCTTGCAAGCTATGCTGGAATCAGTCTCTCTCATTACGGCCACATGGCCGCACTGTGTCTCTTAGTTCTTGCAAGCTAAGCTGGAGTCAGTCTTTCTCATTAAGGCCACATGGCCACACTGTGTCTCTTAGTTCTTGCAAGCTAAGCTGGAGTCAGTCTCTCTCATTAAGGCCACATGGCCACACAGTATATCTTAGTTCTTGCAAGTTAAGTTGGAGTCAGTCTCTCTCATTAAGGCCACATGGCCATACTGAATCTCTTAGTTCTTGCAAGCTAAGCTGGAGTGAGTCTTTCTCATTAAGGCCACATGGCCACACAGTGTCTCTTAGTTCTTGCAAGCTAAGATGGAGTGAGTCTCTCTCATTAAGGCCACATGGCCACACTGTGTCTCTTAGTTCTTGCAACCTAAGCTTGAGTCAGTCTCTCTCATTAAGGCCACATGGCCACACAGTGTCTCTTAGTTCTTGCAAGCTAAGCTTGAGTCAGTCTCTCTCATTAAGGTCACATGGTCACACTGTGTCTCTTAGTTCTTGCAAGCTAAGCTGGAGTCAGTCTCTCTCATTAAGGCCACATGGCCACACAGTGTCTCTTAGTTCTTGCAAGCTAAGCTGGAGTCAGTCTCTCTCATTAAGGTCACATGGTCACACTGTGTCTCTTAGTTCTTGCAAGCTAAGCTGGAGTCAGTCTCTCTCATTAAGGCCACATGGCCACACTGTGTCTCTTAGTTCTTGCAAGCTATGCTGGAATCAGTCTCTCTCATTACGGCCACATGGCCGCACTGTGTCTCTTAGTTCTTGCAAGCTAAGCTGGAGTCAGTCTTTCTCATTAAGGCCACATGGCCACACTGTGTCTCTTAGTTCTTGCAAGCTAAGCTGGAGTCAGTCTCTCTCATTAAGGCCACATGGCCACACATTATATCTTAGTTCTTGCAAGTTAAGTTGGAGTCAGTCTCTCTCATTAAGGACACATGGCCATACTGAATCTCTTAGTTCTTGCAAGCTAAGCTGGAGTGAGTCTTTCTCATTAAGGCCACATGGCCACACAGTGTCTCTTAGTTCTTGCAAGCTAAGCTGGAGTGAGTCTCTCATTAAGGCCACATGGCCACACTGTGTCTCTTAGTTCTTGCAAGCTAAGCTGGAATCAGTCTCTCTCATTAAGGCCACATGGCCACACTGTGTCTCTTAGTTCTTGCAAGCTAAGCTGGAGTCAGTCTCTCTCATTAAGGCCACATGGCCACACTGTGTCTCTTAGTTCTTGCAAGCTAAGCTGGAGTCAGTCTCTCTCATTAAGGCCACATGGCCACACTGTCTCTTAGTTCTTGCAAGCTAAGCTGGAGTGAGTCTCTCATTAAGGCCACATGGCCACACTGTGTCTCTTAGTTCTTGCAAGCTAAGCTGGAGTGAGTCTCTCTCATTAAGGCCACATGGCCACACAGTGTATCTTAGTTCTTGCAAGTTAAGTTGGAGTCAGTCTCTCTCATTAAGGCCACATGGCCACACTGAGTCTCTTAGTTCTTGCAAGCTAAGCTGGAGTGAGACTTTCTCATTAAGGCCACATGGCCACACAGTGTCTCTTAGTTCTTGCAAGCTAAGCTGGAGTGAGTCTCTCTCATTAAGGCCACATGGCCACACTGTCTCTTAGTTCTTTCAAGCTAAGCTTGAGTCAGTCTCTCTCATTAAGGCCACATGGCCACACAGTGTCTCTTAGTTCTTGCAAGCTAAGCTGGAGTCAGTCTCTCTCATTAAGGTCACATGGTCACACTGTGTCTCTTAGTTCTTGCAAGCTAAGCTGGAGTCAGTCTCTCTCATTAAGGCCACATGGCCACACTGTGTCTCTTAGTTCTTGCAAGCTAAGCTGGAATCAGTCTCTCTCATTAAGGCCACATGGCCACACTGTGTCTCTTAGTTCATGCAAGCTAAGCTGGAGTCAGTCTCTCTCATTAAGGCCACATGGCCACACTGTGTCTCTTAGTTCTTGCAAGCTAAGCTGGAGTCAGTCTCTCTCATTAAGGCCACATGGCCACACTGTCTCTTAGTTCTTGCAAGCTAAGCTGGAGTGAGTCTCTCATTAAGGCCACATGGCCACACTGTGTCGCTTAGTTCTTGCAAGCTAAGCTGGAGTGAGTCTCTCTCATTAAGGCCACATGGCCACACACTGTCTCTTAGTTCTTGCAAGCTAAGCTGGAGTGAGTCTCTCTCATTAAGGCCACATGCCCACACTGTGTCTCTTAGTTCTTGCAAGCTAAGCTGGAGTGAGTCTCTCATTAAGGCCACATGGCCACACTGTGTCTCTTAGTTCTTGCAAGCTAAGCTGGAGTGAGTCTCTCTCATTAAGGCCACATGGCCACACAGTGTATCTTAGTTCTTGCAAGTTAAGTTGGAGTCAGTCTCTCTCATTAAGGCCACATGGCCACACTGAGTCTCTTAGTTCTTGCAAGCTAAGCTGGAGTGAGTCTTTCTCATTAAGGCCACATGGCCACACAGTGTCTCTTAGTTCTTGCAAGCTAAGCTGGAGTGAGTCTCTCTCATTAAGGCCACATGGCCACACTGTGTCTCTTAGTTCTTGCAAGCTAAGCTTGAGTCAGTCTCTCTCATTAAGGCCACATGGCCACACAGTGTCTCTTAGTTCTTGCAAGCTAAGCTTGAGTCAGTCTCTCTCATTAAGGTCACATGGTCACACTGTGTCTCTTAGTTCTTGCAAGCTAAGCTGGAGTCAGTCTCTCTCATTAAGGCCACATGGCCACACAGTGTCTCTTAGTTCTTGCAAGCTAAGCTGGAGTCAGTCTCTCTCATTAAGGTCACATGGTCACACTGTGTCTCTTAGTTCTTGCAAGCTATGCTGGAATCAGTCTCTCTCATTACGGCCACATGGCCGCACTGTGTCTCTTAGTTCTTGCAAGCTAAGCTGGAGTCAGTCTTTCTCATTAAGGCCACATGGACACACTGTGTCTCTTAGTTCTTGCAAGCTAAGCTGGAGTCAGTCTCTCTCATTAAGGCCACATGGCCACACAGTATATCTTAGATCTTGCAAGTTAAGTTGGAGTCAGTCTCTCTCATTAAGGCCACATGGCCATACTGAATCTCTTAGTTCTTGCAAGCTAAGCTGGAGTGAGTCTTTCTCATTAAGGCCACATGGCCACACAGTGTCTCTTAGTTCTTGCAAGCTAAGCTGGAGTGAGTCTCTCATTAAGGCCACATGGCCACACTGTGTCTCTTAGTTCTTGCAAGCTAAGCTGGAATCAGTCTCTCTCATTAAGGCCACATGGCCACACTGTGTCTCTTAGTTCTTGCAAGCTAAGCTGGAGTCAGTCTCTCTCATTAAGGCCACATGGCCACACTGTGTCTCTTAGTTCTTGCAAGCTAAGCTGGAGTCAGTCTCTCTCATTAAGGCCACATGGCCACACTGTCTCTTAGTTCTTGCAAGCTAAGCTGGAGTGAGTCTCTCATTAAGGCCACATGGCCACACTGTGTCTCTTAGTTCTTGCAAGCTAAGCTGGAGTGAGTCTCTCTCATTAAGGCCACATGGCCACACAGTGTATCTTAGTTCTTGCAAGTTAAGTTGGAGTCAGTCTCTCTCATTAAGGCCACATGGCCACACTGAGTCTCTTAGTTCTTGCAAGCTAAGCTGGAGTGAGACTTTCTCATTAAGGCCACATGGCCACACAGTGTCTCTTAGTTCTTGCAAGCTAAGCTGGAGTGAGTCTCTCTCATTAAGGCCACATGGCCACACTGTCTCTTAGTTCTTTCAAGCTAAGCTTGAGTCAGTCTCTCTCATTAAGGCCACATGGCCACACAGTGTCTCTTAGTTCTTGCAAGCTAAGCTGGAGTCAGTCTCTCTCATTAAGGTCACATGGTCACACTGTGTCTCTTAGTTCTTGCAAGCTAAGCTGGAGTCAGTCTCTCTCATTAAGGCCACATGGCCACACTGTGTCTCTTAGTTCTTGCAAGCTAAGCTGGAATCAGTCTCTCTCATTAAGGCCACATGGCCACACTGTGTCTCTTAGTTCATGCAAGCTAAGCTGGAGTCAGTCTCTCTCATTAAGGCCACATGGCCACACTGTGTCTCTTAGTTCTTGCAAGCTAAGCTGGAGTCAGTCTCTCTCATTAAGGCCACATGGCCACACTGTCTCTTAGTTCTTGCAAGCTAAGCTGGAGTGAGTCTCTCATTAAGGCCACATGGCCACACTGTGTCTCTTAGTTCTTGCAAGCTAAGCTGGAGTGAGTCTCTCTCATTAAGGCCACATGGCCACACAGTGTCTCTTAGTTCTTGCAAGCTAAGCTGGAGTCAGTCTCTCTCATTAAGGCCACATGGCCACACTGTGTCTCTTAGTTCTTGCAAGCTAAGCTGGAGTCAGTCTCTCTCATTAAGGCCACATGGCCACACTGTCTCTTAGTTCTTGCAAGCTACGCTGGAGTGAGTCTCTCATTAAGGCCACATGGCCACACTGTGTCTCTTAGTTCTTGCAAGCTAAGCTGGAGTGAGTCTCTCATTAAGGCCACATGGCCACACAGTGTCTCTAGTTCTTGCAAGCTAAGCTGGAGTGAGTCTCTCTCATTAAGGCCACATGGCCACACTGTGTCTCTTAGTTCTTGCAAGCTAAGCTGGAGTGAGTCTCTCATTAAGGCCACATGGCCACACTGTGTCTCTTAGTTCTTGCAAGCTAAGCTTGAGTCAGTCTCTCTCATTAAGGCCACATGGCCACACAGTGTCTCTTAGTTCTTGCAAGCTAAGCTTGAGTCAGTCTCTCTCATTAAGGTCACATGGTCACACTGTGTCTCTTAGTTCTTGCAAGCTAAGCTGGAGTGAGTCTCTCTCATTAAGGCCACATGGCCACACTGTGTCTCTTAGTTCTTGCAAGCTAAGCTGGAGTGAGTCTCTCATTAAGGCCACATGGCCACACTGTGTCTCTTAGTTCTTGCAAGCTAAGCTTGAGTCAGTCTCTCTCATTAAGGCCACATGGCCACACAGTGTCTCTTAGTTCTTGCAAGCTAAGCTTGAGTCAGTCTCTCTCATTAAGGTCACATGGTCACACTGTGTCTCTTAGTTCTTGCAGGCTAAGCTGGAGTCAGTCTCTCTCATTAAGGCCACATGGCCACACTGTGTCTCTTAGTTCTTGCAAGCTAAGCTTGAGTCAGTCTCTCTCATTAAGGCCACATGGCCACACAGTGTCTCTTAGTTCTTGCAAGCTAAGCTTGAGTCAGTCTCTCTCATTAAGGTCACATGGTCACACTGTGTCTCTTAGTTCTTGCAAGCTAAGCTGGAGTCAGTCTCTCTCATTAAGGCCACATGGCCACACAGTGTCTCTTAGTTCTTGCAAGCTAAGCTGGAGTCAGTCTCTCTCATTAAGGTCACATGGTCACACTGTGTCTCTTAGTTCTTGCAGGCTAAGCTGGAGTCAGTCTCTCTCATTAAGGCCACATGGCCACACTGTGTATCTTAGTTCGTGCAAGCTAAGCTGGAGTCAGTCTCTCTCATTAAGGCCACATGGCCACACAGTGTATCTTAGTTCTTGCAAGTTAAGTTGGAGTCAGTCTCTCTCATTAAGGCCACATGGCCATACTGAATCTCTTAGTTCTTGCAAGCTAAGCTGGAGTGAGTCTTTCTCATTAAGGCCACATGGCCACACAGTGTCTCTTAGTTCTTGCAAGCTAAGCTGGAGTGAGTCTCTCTCATTAAGGCCACATGGCCACACTGTGTCTCTTAGTTCTTGCAAGCTAAGCTGGAATCAGTCTCTCTCATTAAGGCCACATGGCCACACTGTGTCTCTTAGTTCTTGCAAGCTAAGCTGGAGTGAGTCTCTCATTAAGGCCACATGGCCACACTGTGTCTCTTAGTTCTTGCAAGCTAAGCTGGAGTGAGTCTCTCTCATTAAGGCCACATGGCCACACTGTGTCTCTTAGTTCTTGCAAGCTAAGCTGGAGTCAGTCTCTCTCATTAAGGCCACATGGCCACACTGTGTCTCTTAGTTCTTGCAAGCTAAGCTGGAGTCAGTCTCTCTCATTAAGGCCACATGGCCACACTGTCTCTTAGTTCTTGCAAGCTAAGCTGGAGTGAGTCTCTCATTAAGGCCACATGGCCACACTGTGTCTCTTAGTTCTTGCAAGCTAAGCTGGAGTGAGTCTCTCTCATTAAGGCCACATGGCCACACAGTGTATCTTAGTTCTTGCAAGTTAAGTTGGAGTCAGTCTCTCTCATTAAGGCCACATGGCCACACTGAGTCTCTTAGTTCTTGCAAGCTAAGCTGGAGTGAGACTTTCTCATTAAGGCCACATGGCCACACAGTGTCTCTTAGTTCTTGCAAGCTAAGCTGGAGTGAGTCTCTCTCATTAAGGCCACATGGCCACACTGTCTCTTAGTTCTTTCAAGCTAAGCTTGAGTCAGTCTCTCTCATTAAGGCCACATGGCCACACAGTGTCTCTTAGTTCTTGCAAGCTAAGCTGGAGTCAGTCTCTCTCATTAAGGTCACATGGTCACACTGTGTCTCTTAGTTCTTGCAAGCTAAGCTGGAGTCAGTCTCTCTCATTAAGGCCACATGGCCACACTGTGTCTCTTAGTTCTTGCAAGCTAAGCTGGAATCAGTCTCTCTCATTAAGGCCACATGGCCACACTGTGTCTCTTAGTTCATGCAAGCTAAGCTGGAGTCAGTCTCTCTCATTAAGGCCACATGGCCACACTGTGTCTTTTAGTTCTTGCAAGCTAAGCTGGAGTCAGTCTCTCTCATTAAGGCCACATGGCCACACTGTCTCTTAGTTCTTGCAAGCTAAGCTGGAGTGAGTCTCTCATTAAGGCCACATGGCCACACTGTGTCGCTTAGTTCTTGCAAGCTAAGCTGGAGTGAGTCTCTCTCATTAAGGCCACATGGCCACACACTGTCTCTTAGTTCTTGCAAGCTAAGCTGGAGTGAGTCTCTCTCATTAAGGCCACATGCCCACACTGTGTCTCTTAGTTCTTGCAAGCTAAGCTGGAGTGAGTCTCTCATTAAGGCCACATGGCCACACTGTGTCTCTTAGTTCTTGCAAGCTAAGCTGGAGTGAGTCTCTCTCATTAAGGCCACATGGCCACACAGTGTATCTTAGTTCTTGCAAGTTAAGTTGGAGTCAGTCTCTCTCATTAAGGCCACATGGCCACACTGAGTCTCTTAGTTCTTGCAAGCTAAGCTGGAGTGAGTCTTTCTCATTAAGGCCACATGGCCACACAGTGTCTCTTAGTTCTTGCAAGCTAAGCTGGAGTGAGTCTCTCTCATTAAGGCCACATGGCCACACTGTGTCTCTTAGTTCTTGCAAGCTAAGCTTGAGTCAGTCTCTCTCATTAAGGCCACATGGCCACACAGTGTCTCTTAGTTCTTGCAAGCTAAGCTTGAGTCAGTCTCTCTCATTAAGGTCACATGGTCACACTGTGTCTCTTAGTTCTTGCAAGCTAAGCTGGAGTCAGTCTCTCTCATTAAGGCCACATGGCCACACAGTGTCTCTTAGTTCTTGCAAGCTAAGCTGGAGTCAGTCTCTCTCATTAAGGTCACATGGTCACACTGTGTCTCTTAGTTCTTGCAAGCTATGCTGGAATCAGTCTCTCTCATTACGGCCACATGGCCGCACTGTGTCTCTTAGTTCTTGCAAGCTAAGCTGGAGTCAGTCTTTCTCATTAAGGCCACATGGACACACTGTGTCTCTTAGTTCTTGCAAGCTAAGCTGGAGTCAGTCTCTCTCATTAAGGCCACATGGCCACACAGTATATCTTAGATCTTGCAAGTTAAGTTGGAGTCAGTCTCTCTCATTAAGGCCACATGGCCATACTGAATCTCTTAGTTCTTGCAAGCTAAGCTGGAGTGAGTCTTTCTCATTAAGGCCACATGGCCACACAGTGTCTCTTAGTTCTTGCAAGCTAAGCTGGAGTGAGTCTCTCATTAAGGCCACATGGCCACACTGTGTCTCTTAGTTCTTGCAAGCTAAGCTGGAATCAGTCTTTCTCATTAAGGCCACATGGCCACACTGTGTCTCTTAGTTCTTGCAAGCTAAGCTGGAGTCAGTCTCTCTCATTAAGGCCACATGGCCACACTGTGTTTCTTAGTTCTTGCAAGCTAAGCTGGAGTCAGTCTCTCTCATTAAGGCCACATGGCCACACTGTCTCTTAGTTCTTGCAAGCTAAGCTGGAGTGAGTCTCTCATTAAGGCCACATGGCCACACTGTGTCTCTTAGTTCTTGCAAGCTAAGCTGGAGTGAGTCTCTCTCATTAAGGCCACATGGCCACACAGTGTATCTTAGTTCTTGCAAGTTAAGTTGGAGTCAGTCTCTCTCATTAAGGCCACATGGCCACACTGAGTCTCTTAGTTCTTGCAAGCTAAGCTGGAGTGAGACTTTCTCATTAAGGCCACATGGCCACACAGTGTCTCTTAGTTCTTGCAAGCTAAGCTGGAGTGAGTCTCTCTCATTAAGGCCACATGGCCACACTGTCTCTTAGTTCTTTCAAGCTAAGCTTGAGTCAGTCTCTCTCATTAAGGCCACATGGCCACACAGTGTCTCTTAGTTCTTGCAAGCTAAGCTGGAGTCAGTCTCTCTCATTAAGGTCACATGGTCACACTGTGTCTCTTAGTTCTTGCAAGCTAAGCTGGAGTCAGTCTCTCTCATTAAGGCCACATGGCCACACTGTGTCTCTTAGTTCTTGCAAGCTAAGCTGGAGTGAGTCTCTCTCATTAAGGCCACATGGCCACACTGTGTCTCTTAGTTCTTGCAAGCTAAGCTGGAGTGAGTCTCTCTCATTAAGGCCACATGGCCACACAGTGTCTCTTAGTTCTTGCAAGCTAAGCTGGAGTCAGTCTCTCTCATTAAGGCCACATGGCCACACTGTGTCTCTTAGTTCTTGCAAGCTAAGCTGGAGTCAGTCTCTCTCATTAAGGCCACATGGCCACACTGTCTCTTAGTTCTTGCAAGCTACGCTGGAGTGAGTCTCTCATTAAGGCCACATGGCCACACTGTGTCTCTTAGTTCTTGCAAGCTAAGCTGGAGTGAGTCTCTCTCATTAAGGCCACATGGCCACACAGTGTCTCTTAGTTCTTGCAAGCTAAGCTGGAGTGAGTCTCTCTCATTAAGGCCACATGGCCACACTGTGTCTCTTAGTTCTTGCAAGCTAAGCTGGAGTGAGTCTCTCATTAAGGCCACATGGCCACACTGTGTCTCTTAGTTCTTGCAAGCTAAGCTTGAGTCAGTCTCTCTCATTAAGGCCACATGGCCACACAGTGTCTCTTAGTTCTTGCAAGCTAAGCTTGAGTCAGTCTCTCTCATTAAGGTCACATGGTCACACTGTGTCTCTTAGTTCTTGCAAGCTAAGCTGGAGTGAGTCTCTCTCATTAAGGCCACATGGCCACACTGTGTCTCTTAGTTCTTGCAAGCTAAGCTGGAGTGAGTCTCTCATTAAGGCCACATGGCCACACTGTGTCTCTTAGTTCTTGCAAGCTAAGCTTGAGTCAGTCTCTCTCATTAAGGCCACATGGCCACACAGTGTCTCTTAGTTCTTGCAAGCTAAGCTTGAGTCAGTCTCTCTCATTAAGGTCACATGGTCACACTGTGTCTCTTAGTTCTTGCAGGCTAAGCTGGAGTCAGTCTCTCTCATTAAGGCCACATGGCCACACTGTGTCTCTTAGTTCTTGCAAGCTAAGCTTGAGTCAGTCTCTCTCATTAAGGCCACATGGCCACACAGTGTCTCTTAGTTCTTGCAAGCTAAGCTGGAGTCAGTCTCTCTCATTAAGGTCACATGGTCACACTGTGTCTCTTAGTTCTTGCAAGCTAAGCTGGAGTCAGTCTCTCTCATTAAGGCCACATGGCCACACTGTGTCTCTTAGTTCTTGCAAGCTAAGCTGGAATCAGTCTCTCTCATTAAGGCCACATGGCCACACTGTGTCTCTTAGTTCATGCAAGCTAAGCTGGAGTCAGTCTCTCTCATTAAGGCCACATGGCCACACTGTGTCTTTTAGTTCTTGCAAGCTAAGCTGGAGTCAGTCTCTCTCATTAAGGCCACATGGCCACACTGTCTCTTAGTTCTTGCAAGCTAAGCTGGAGTGAGTCTCTCATTAAGGCCACATGGCCACACTGTGTCGCTTAGTTCTTGCAAGCTAAGCTGGAGTGAGTCTCTCTCATTAAGGCCACATGGCCACACACTGTCTCTTAGTTCTTGCAAGCTAAGCTGGAGTGAGTCTCTCTCATTAAGGCCACATGCCCACACTGTGTCTCTTAGTTCTTGCAAGCTAAGCTGGAGTGAGTCTCTCATTAAGGCCACATGGCCACACTGTGTCTCTTAGTTCTTGCAAGCTAAGCTGGAGTGAGTCTCTCTCATTAAGGCCACATGGCCACACAGTGTATCTTAGTTCTTGCAAGTTAAGTTGGAGTCAGTCTCTCTCATTAAGGCCACATGGCCACACTGAGTCTCTTAGTTCTTGCAAGCTAAGCTGGAGTGAGTCTTTCTCATTAAGGCCACATGGCCACACAGTGTCTCTTAGTTCTTGCAAGCTAAGCTGGAGTGAGTCTCTCTCATTAAGGCCACATGGCCACACTGTGTCTCTTAGTTCTTGCAAGCTAAGCTTGAGTCAGTCTCTCTCATTAAGGCCACATGGCCACACAGTGTCTCTTAGTTCTTGCAAGCTAAGCTTGAGTCAGTCTCTCTCATTAAGGTCACATGGTCACACTGTGTCTCTTAGTTCTTGCAAGCTAAGCTGGAGTCAGTCTCTCTCATTAAGGCCACATGGCCACACAGTGTCTCTTAGTTCTTGCAAGCTAAGCTGGAGTCAGTCTCTCTCATTAAGGTCACATGGTCACACTGTGTCTCTTAGTTCTTGCAAGCTATGCTGGAATCAGTCTCTCTCATTACGGCCACATGGCCGCACTGTGTCTCTTAGTTCTTGCAAGCTAAGCTGGAGTCAGTCTTTCTCATTAAGGCCACATGGACACACTGTGTCTCTTAGTTCTTGCAAGCTAAGCTGGAGTCAGTCTCTCTCATTAAGGCCACATGGCCACACAGTATATCTTAGATCTTGCAAGTTAAGTTGGAGTCAGTCTCTCTCATTAAGGCCACATGGCCATACTGAATCTCTTAGTTCTTGCAAGCTAAGCTGGAGTGAGTCTTTCTCATTAAGGCCACATGGCCACACAGTGTCTCTTAGTTCTTGCAAGCTAAGCTGGAGTGAGTCTCTCATTAAGGCCACATGGCCACACTGTGTCTCTTAGTTCTTGCAAGCTAAGCTGGAATCAGTCTTTCTCATTAAGGCCACATGGCCACACTGTGTCTCTTAGTTCTTGCAAGCTAAGCTGGAGTCAGTCTCTCTCATTAAGGCCACATGGCCACACTGTGTTTCTTAGTTCTTGCAAGCTAAGCTGGAGTCAGTCTCTCTCATTAAGGCCACATGGCCACACTGTCTCTTAGTTCTTGCAAGCTAAGCTGGAGTGAGTCTCTCATTAAGGCCACATGGCCACACTGTGTCTCTTAGTTCTTGCAAGCTAAGCTGGAGTGAGTCTCTCTCATTAAGGCCACATGGCCACACAGTGTATCTTAGTTCTTGCAAGTTAAGTTGGAGTCAGTCTCTCTCATTAAGGCCACATGGCCACACTGAGTCTCTTAGTTCTTGCAAGCTAAGCTGGAGTGAGACTTTCTCATTAAGGCCACATGGCCACACAGTGTCTCTTAGTTCTTGCAAGCTAAGCTGGAGTGAGTCTCTCTCATTAAGGCCACATGGCCACACTGTCTCTTAGTTCTTTCAAGCTAAGCTTGAGTCAGTCTCTCTCATTAAGGCCACATGGCCACACAGTGTCTCTTAGTTCTTGCAAGCTAAGCTGGAGTCAGTCTCTCTCATTAAGGTCACATGGTCACACTGTGTCTCTTAGTTCTTGCAAGCTAAGCTGGAGTCAGTCTCTCTCATTAAGGCCACATGGCCACACTGTGTCTCTTAGTTCTTGCAAGCTAAGCTGGAATCAGTCTCTCTCATTAAGGCCACATGGCCACACTGTGTCTCTTAGTTCATGCAAGCTAAGCTGGAGTCAGTCTCTCTCATTAAGGCCACATGGCCACACTGTGTCTCTTAGTTCTTGCAAGCTAAGCTGGAGTCAGTCTCTCTCATTAAGGCCACATGGCCACACTGTCTCTTAGTTCTTGCAAGCTAAGCTGGAGTGAGTCTCTCATTAAGGCCACATGGCCACACTGTGTCTCTTAGTTCTTGCAAGCTAAGCTGGAGTGAGTCTCTCTCATTAAGGCCACATGGCCACACAGTGTCTCTTAGTTCTTGCAAGCTAAGCTGGAGTCAGTCTCTCTCATTAAGGCCACATGGCCACACTGTGTCTCTTAGTTCTTGCAAGCTAAGCTGGAGTCAGTCTCTCTCATTAAGGCCACATGGCCACACTGTCTCTTAGTTCTTGCAAGCTAAGCTGGAGTGAGTCTCTCTCATTAAGGCCACATGGCCACACAGTGTCTCTTAGTTCTTGCAAGCTAAGCTGGAGTGAGTCTCTCTCATTAAGGCCACATGGCCACACTGTGTCTCTTAGTTCTTGCAAGCTAAGCTGGAGTGAGTCTCTCTCATTAAGGCCACATGGCCACACAGTGTCTCTTAGTTCTTGCAAGCTAAGCTGGAGTGAGTCTCTCTCATTAAGGCCACATGGCCACACTGTGTCTCTTAGTTCTTGCAAGCTAAGCTGGAGTGAGTCTCTCATTAAGGCCACATGGCCACACTGTGTCTCTTAGTTCTTGCAAGCTAAGCTTGAGTCAGTCTCTCTCATTAAGGCCACATGGCCACACAGTGTCTCTTAGTTCTTGCAAGCTAAGCTTGAGTCAGTCTCTCTCATTAAGGTCACATGGTCACACTGTGTCTCTTAGTTCTTGCAAGCTAAGCTGGAGTGAGTCTCTCTCATTAAGGCCACATGGCCACACTGTGTCTCTTAGTTCTTGCAAGCTAAGCTGGAGTGAGTCTCTCATTAAGGCCACATGGCCACACTGTGTCTCTTAGTTCTTGCAAGCTAAGCTTGAGTCAGTCTCTCTCATTAAGGCCACATGGCCACACAGTGTCTCTTAGTTCTTGCAAGCTAAGCTTGAGTCAGTCTCTCTCATTAAGGTCACATGGTCACACTGTGTCTCTTAGTTCTTGCAGGCTAAGCTGGAGTCAGTCTCTCTCATTAAGGCCACATGGCCACACTGTGTCTCTTAGTTCTTGCAAGCTAAGCTTGAGTCAGTCTCTCTCATTAAGGCCACATGGCCACACAGTGTCTCTTAGTTCTTGCAAGCTAAGCTTGAGTCAGTCTCTCTCATTAAGGTCACATGGTCACACTGTGTCTCTTAGTTCTTGCAAGCTAAGCTGGAGTCAGTCTCTCTCATTAAGGCCACATGGCCACACTGTGTATCTTAGTTCGTGCAAGCTAAGCTGGAGTCAGTCTCTCTCATTAAGGCCACATGGCCACACAGTGTATCTTAGTTCTTGCAAGTTAAGTTGGAGTCAGTCTCTCTCATTAAGGCCACATGGCCATACTGAATCTCTTAGTTCTTGCAAGCTAAGCTGGAGTGAGTCTTTCTCATTAAGGCCACATGGCCACACAGTGTCTCTTAGTTCTTGCAAGCTAAGCTGGAGTGAGTCTCTCTCATTAAGGCCACATGGCCACACTGTGTCTCTTAGTTCTTGCAAGCTAAGCTGGAATCAGTCTCTCTCATTAAGGCCACATGGCCACACTGTGTCTCTTAGTTCTTGCAAGCTAAGCTGGAGTGAGTCTCTCATTAAGGCCACATGGCCACACTGTGTCTCTTAGTTCTTGCAAGCTAAGCTGGAGTGAGTCTCTCTCATTAAGGCCACATGGCCACACAGTGTATCTTAGTTCTTGCAAGTTAAGTTGGAGTCAGTCTCTCTCTTTAAGGCCACATGGCCACACTGAGTCTCTTAGTTCTTGCAAGCTAAGCTGGAGTGAGTCTCTCTCATTAAGGCCACATGCCCACACTGTGTCTCTTAGTTCTTGCAAGCTAAGCTGGAGTGAGTCTCTCATTAAGGCCACATGGCCACACTGTGTCTCTTAGTTCTTGCAAGCTAAGCTGGAGTGAGTCTCTCTCATTAAGGCCAAATGGCCACACAGTGTATCTTAGTTCTTGCAAGTTAAGTTGGAGTCAGTCTCTCTCATTAAGGCCACATGGCCACACTGAGTCTCTTAGTTCTTGCAAGCTAAGCTGGAGTGAGTCTTTCTCATTAAGGCCACATGGCCACACAGTGTCTCTTTGTTCTTGCAAGCTAAGCTGGAGTGAGTCTCTCTCATTAAGGCCACATGGCCACACTGTGTCTCTTAGTTCTTGCAAGCTAAGCTTGAGTCAGTCTCTCTCATTAAGGCCACATGGCCACACAGTGTCTCTTAGTTCTTGCAAGCTAAGCTTGAGTCAGTCTCTCTCATTAAGGTCACATGGTCACACTGTGTCTCTTAGTTCTTGCAAGCTAAGCTGGAGTCAGTCTCTCTCATTAAGGCCACATGGCCACACAGTGTCTCTTAGTTCTTGCAAGCTAAGCTGGAGTCAGTCTCTCTCATTAAGGTCACATGGTCACACTGTGTCTCTTAGTTCTTGCAAGCTAAGCTGGAGTCAGTCTCTCTCATTAAGGCCACATGGCCACACTGTGTCTCTTAGTTCTTGCAAGCTATGCTGGAATCAGTCTCTCTCATTACGGCCACATGGCCGCACTGTGTCTCTTAGTTCTTGCAAGCTAAGCTGGAGTCAGTCTTTCTCATTAAGGCCACATGGACACACTGTGTCTCTTAGTTCTTGCAAGCTAAGCTGGAGTCAGTCTCTCTCATTAAGGCCACATGGCCACACAGTATATCTTAGATCTTGCAAGTTAAGTTGGAGTCAGTCTCTCTCATTAAGGCCACATGGCCATACTGAATCTCTTAGTTCTTGCAAGCTAAGCTGGAGTGAGTCTTTCTCATTAAGGCCACATGGCCACACAGTGTCTCTTAGTTCTTGCAAGCTAAGCTGGAGTGAGTCTCTCATTAAGGCCACATGGCCACACTGTGTCTCTTAGTTCTTGCAAGCTAAGCTGGAATCAGTCTCTCTCATTAAGGCCACATGGCCACACTGTGTCTCTTAGTTCTTGCAAGCTAAGCTGGAGTCAGTCTCTCTCATTAAGGCCACATGGCCACACTGTGTCTCTTAGTTCTTGCAAGCTAAGCTGGAGTCCGTCTCTCTCATTAAGGCCACATGGCCACACTGTCTCTTAGTTCTTGCAAGCTAAGCTGGAGTGAGTCTCTCATTAAGGCCACATGGCCACACTGTGTCTCTTAGTTCTTGCAAGCTAAGCTGGAGTGAGTCTCTCTCATTAAGGCCACATGGCCACACAGTGTATCTTAGTTCTTGCAAGTTAAGTTGGAGTCAGTCTCTCTCATTAAGGCCACATGGCCACACTGAGTCTCTTAGTTCTTGCAAGCTAAGCTGGAGTGAGACTTTCTCATTAAGGCCACATGGCCACACAGTGTCTCTTAGTTCTTGCAAGCTAAGCTGGAGTGAGTCTCTCTCATTAAGGCCACATGGCCACACTGTCTCTTAGTTCTTTCAAGCTAAGCTTGAGTCAGTCTCTCTCATTAAGGCCACATGGCCACACAGTGTCTCTTAGTTCTTGCAAGCTAAGCTGGAGTCAGTCTCTCTCATTAAGGTCACATGGTCACACTGTGTCTCTTAGTTCTTGCAAGCTAAGCTGGAGTCAGTCTCTCTCATTAAGGCCACATGGCCACACTGTGTCTCTTAGTTCTTGCAAGCTAAGCTGGAATCAGTCTCTCTCATTAAGGCCACATGGCCACACTGTGTCTCTTAGTTCATGCAAGCTAAGCTGGAGTCAGTCTCTCTCATTAAGGCCACATGGCCACACTGTGTCTCTTAGTTCTTGCAAGCTAAGCTGGAGTCAGTCTCTCTCATTAAGGCCACATGGCCACACTGTCTCTTAGTTCTTGCAAGCTAAGCTGGAGTGAGTCTCTCATTAAGGCCACATGGCCACACTGTGTCTCTTAGTTCTTGCAAGCTAAGCTGGAGTGAGTCTCTCTCATTAAGGCCACATGGCCACACAGTGTCTCTTAGTTTTTGCAAGCTAAGCTGGAGTCAGTCTCTCTCATTAAGGCCACATGGCCACACTGTGTCTCTTAGTTCTTGCAAGCTAAGCTTGAGTCAGTCTCTCTCATTAAGGCCACATGGCCACACAGTGTCTCTTAGTTCTTGCAAGCTAAGCTTGAGTCAGTCTCTCTCATTAAGGTCACATGGTCACACTGTGTCTCTTAGTTCTTGCAAGCTAAGCTGGAGTCAGTCTCTCTCATTAAGGCCACATGGCCACACAGTGTCTCTTAGTTCTTGCAAGCTAAGCTGGAGTCAGTCTCTCTCATTAAGGTCACATGGTCACACTGTGTCTCTTAGTTCTTGCAGGCTAAGCTGGAGTCAGTCTCTCTCATTAAGGCCACATGGCCACACTGTGTATCTTAGTTCGTGCAAGCTAAGCTGGAGTCAGTCTCTCTCATTAAGGCCACATGGCCACACAGTGTATCTTAGTTCTTGCAAGTTAAGTTGGAGTCAGTCTCTCTCATTAAGGCCACATGGCCATACTGAATCTCTTAGTTCTTGCAAGCTAAGCTGGAGTGAGTCTTTCTCATTAAGGCCACATGGCCACACAGTGTCTCTTAGTTCTTGCAAGCTAAGCTGGAGTGAGTCTCTCTCATTAAGGCCACATGGCCACACTGTGTCTCTTAGTTCTTGCAAGCTAAGCTGGAATCAGTCTCTCTCATTAAGGCCACATGGCCACACTGTGTCTCTTAGTTCTTGCAAGCTAAGCTGGAGTGAGTCTCTCATTAAGGCCACATGGCCACACTGTGTCTCTTAGTTCTTGCAAGCTAAGCTGGAGTGAGTCTCTCTCATTAAGGCCACATGGCCACACAGTGTATCTTAGTTCTTGCAAGTTAAGTTGGAGTCAGTCTCTCTCTTTAAGGCCACATGGCCACACTGAGTCTCTTAGTTCTTGCAAGCTAAGCTGGAGTGAGTCTCTCTCATTAAGGCCACATGCCCACACTGTGTCTCTTAGTTCTTGCAAGCTAAGCTGGAGTGAGTCTCTCATTAAGGCCACATGGCCACACTGTGTCTCTTAGTTCTTGCAAGCTAAGCTGGAGTGAGTCTCTCTCATTAAGGCCACATGGCCACACAGTGTATCTTAGTTCTTGCAAGTTAAGTTGGAGTCAGTCTCTCTCATTAAGGCCACATGGCCACACTGAGTCTCTTAGTTCTTGCAAGCTAAGCTGGAGTGAGTCTTTCTCATTAAGGCCACATGGCCACACAGTGTCTCTTAGTTCTTGCAAGCTAAGCTGGAGTGAGTCTCTCTCATTAAGGCCACATGGCCACACTGTGTCTCTTAGTTCTTGCAAGCTAAGCTTGAGTCAGTCTCTCTCATTAAGGCCACATGGCCACACAGTGTCTCTTAGTTCTTGCAAGCTAAGCTTGAGTCAGTCTCTCTCATTAAGGTCACATGGTCACACTGTGTCTCTTAGTTCTTGCAAGCTAAGCTGGAGTCAGTCTCTCTCATTAAGGCCACATGGCCACACAGTGTCTCTTAGTTCTTGCAAGCTAAGCTGGAGTCAGTCTCTCTCATTAAGGTCACATGGTCACACTGTGTCTCTTAGTTCTTGCAAGCTAAGCTGGAGTCAGTCTCTCTCATTAAGGCCACATGGCCACACTGTGTCTCTTAGTTCTTGCAAGCTATGCTGGAATCAGTCTCTCTCATTACGGCCACATGGCCGCACTGTGTCTCTTAGTTCTTGCAAGCTAAGCTGGAGTCAGTCTTTCTCATTAAGGCCACATGGACACACTGTGTCTCTTAGTTCTTGCAAGCTAAGCTGGAGTCAGTCTCTCTCATTAAGGCCACATGGCCACACAGTATATCTTAGATCTTGCAAGTTAAGTTGGAGTCAGTCTCTCTCATTAAGGCCACATGGCCATACTGAATCTCTTAGTTCTTGCAAGCTAAGCTGGAGTGAGTCTTTCTCATTAAGGCCACATGGCCACACAGTGTCTCTTAGTTCTTGCAAGCTAAGCTGGAGTGAGTCTCTCATTAAGGCCACATGGCCACACTGTGTCTCTTAGTTCTTGCAAGCTAAGCTGGAATCAGTCTCTCTCATTAAGGCCACATGGCCACACTGTGTCTCTTAGTTCTTGCAAGCTAAGCTGGAGTCAGTCTCTCTCATTAAGGCCACATGGCCACACTGTGTCTCTTAGTTCTTGCAAGCTAAGCTGGAGTCAGTCTCTCTCATTAAGGCCACATGGCCACACTGTCTCTTAGTTCTTGCAAGCTAAGCTGGAGTGAGTCTCTCATTAAGGCCACATGGCCACACTGTGTCTCTTAGTTCTTGCAAGCTAAGCTGGAGTGAGTCTCTCTCATTAAGGCCACATGGCCAGACAGTGTATCTTAGTTCTTGCAAGTTAAGTTGGAGTCAGTCTCTCTCATTAAGGCCACATGGCCACACTGAGTCTCTTAGTTCTTGCAAGCTAAGCTGGAGTGAGACTTTCTCATTAAGGCCACATGGCCACACAGTGTCTCTTAGTTCTTGCAAGCTAAGCTGGAGTGAGTCTCTCTCATTAAGGCCACATGGCCACACTGTCTCTTAGTTCTTTCAAGCTAAGCTTGAGTCAGTCTCTCTCATTAAGGCCACATGGCCACACAGTGTCTCTTAGTTCTTGCAAGCTAAGCTTGAGTCAGTCTCTCTCATTAAGGTCACATGGTCACACTGTGTCTCTTAGTTCTTGCAAGCTAAGCTGGAGTCAGTCTCTCTCATTAAGGCCACATGGCCACACAGTGTCTCTTAGTTCTTGCAAGCTAAGCTGGAGTCAGTCTCTCTCATTAAGGTCACATGGTCACACTGTGTCTCTTAGTTCTTGCAAGCTAAGCTGGAGTCAGTCTCTCTCATTAAGGCCACATGGCCACACTGTGTCTCTTAGTTCTTGCAAGCTATGCTGGAATCAGTCTCTCTCATTACGGCCACATGGCCGCACTGTGTCTCTTAGTTCTTGCAAGCTAAGCTGGAGTCAGTCTTTCTCATTAAGGCCACATGGACACACTGTGTCTCTTAGTTCTTGCAAGCTAAGCTGGAGTCAGTCTCTCTCATTAAGGCCACATGGCCACACAGTATATCTTAGATCTTGCAAGTTAAGTTGGAGTCAGTCTCTCTCATTAAGGCCACATGGCCATACTGAATCTCTTAGTTCTTGCAAGCTAAGCTGGAGTGAGTCTTTCTCATTAAGGCCACATGGCCACACAGTGTCTCTTAGTTCTTGCAAGCTAAGCTGGAGTGAGTCTCTCATTAAGGCCACATGGCCACACTGTGTCTCTTAGTTCTTGCAAGCTAAGCTGGAATCAGTCTCTCTCATTAAGGCCACATGGCCACACTGTGTCTCTTAGTTCTTGCAAGCTAAGCTGGAGTCAGTCTCTCTCATTAAGGCCACATGGCCACACTGTGTCTCTTAGTTCTTGCAAGCTAAGCTGGAGTCAGTCTCTCTCATTAAGGCCACATGGCCACACTGTCTCTTAGTTCTTGCAAGCTAAGCTGGAGTGAGTCTCTCATTAAGGCCACATGGCCACACTGTGTCTCTTAGTTCTTGCAAGCTAAGCTGGAGTGAGTCTCTCTCATTAAGGCCACATGGCCACACAGTGTATCTTAGTTCTTGCAAGTTAAGTTGGAGTCAGTCTCTCTCATTAAGGCCACATGGCCACACTGAGTCTCTTAGTTCTTGCAAGCTAAGCTGGAGTGAGACTTTCTCATTAAGGCCACATGGCCACACAGTGTCTCTTAGTTCTTGCAAGCTAAGCTGGAGTGAGTCTCTCTCATTAAGGCCACATGGCCACACTGTCTCTTAGTTCTTGCAAGCTAAGCTTGAGTCAGTCTCTCTCATTAAGGTCACATGGTCACACTGTGTCTCTTAGTTCTTGCAAGCTAAGCTGGAGTCAGTCTCTCTCATTAAGGCCACATGGCCACACAGTGTCTCTTAGTTCTTGCAAGCTAAGCTGGAGTCAGTCTCTCTCATTAAGGCCACATGGCCACACTGTGTCTCTTAGTTCTTGCAAGCTATGCTGGAATCAGTCTCTCTCATTACGGCCACATGGCCGCACTGTGTCTCTTAGTTCTTGCAAGCTAAGCTGGAGTCAGTCTTTCTCATTAAGGCCACATGGACACACTGTGTCTCTTAGTTCTTGCAAGCTAAGCTTGAGTCAGTCTCTCTCATTAAGGCCACATGGCCACACAGTGTCTCTTAGTTCTTGCAAGCTAAGCTTGAGTCAGTCTCTCTCATTAAGGTCACATGGTCACACTGTGTCTCTTAGTTCTTGCAAGCTAAGCTGGAGTCAGTCTCTCTCATTAAGGCCACATGGCCACACAGTGTCTCTTAGTTCTTGCAAGCTAAGCTGGAGTCAGTCTCTCTCATTAAGGTCACATGGTCACACTGTGTCTCTTAGTTCTTGCAAGCTAAGCTGGAGTCAGTCTCTCTCATTAAGGCCACATGGCCACACTGTCTCTTAGTTCTTGCAAGCTAAGCTGGAGTGAGTCTCTCATTAAGGCCACATGGCCACACTGTGTCTCTTAGTTCTTGCAAGCTAAGCTGGAGTGAGTCTCTCTCATTAAGGCCACATGGCCAGACAGTGTATCTTAGTTCTTGCAAGTTAAGTTGGAGTCAGTCTCTCTCATTAAGGCCACATGGCCACACTGAGTCTCTTAGTTCTTGCAAGCTAAGCTGGAGTGAGACTTTCTCATTAAGGCCACATGGCCACACAGTGTCTCTTAGTTCTTGCAAGCTAAGCTGGAGTGAGTCTCTCTCATTAAGGCCACATGGCCACACTGTCTCTTAGTTCTTTCAAGCTAAGCTTGAGTCAGTCTCTCTCATTAAGGCCACATGGCCACACAGTGTCTCTTAGTTCTTGCAAGCTAAGCTTGAGTCAGTCTCTCTCATTAAGGTCACATGGTCACACTGTGTCTCTTAGTTCTTGCAAGCTAAGCTGGAGTCAGTCTCTCTCATTAAGGCCACATGGCCACACAGTGTCTCTTAGTTCTTGCAAGCTAAGCTGGAGTCAGTCTCTCTCATTAAGGTCACATGGTCACACTGTGTCTCTTAGTTCTTGCAAGCTAAGCTGGAGTCAGTCTCTCTCATTAAGGCCACATGGCCACACTGTGTCTCTTAGTTCTTGCAAGCTATGCTGGAATCAGTCTCTCTCATTACGGCCACATGGCCGCACTGTGTCTCTTAGTTCTTGCAAGCTAAGCTGGAGTCAGTCTTTCTCATTAAGGCCACATGGACACACTGTGTCTCTTAGTTCTTGCAAGCTAAGCTGGAGTCAGTCTCTCTCATTAAGGCCACATGGCCACACAGTATATCTTAGATCTTGCAAGTTAAGTTGGAGTCAGTCTCTCTCATTAAGGCCACATGGCCATACTGAATCTCTTAGTTCTTGCAAGCTAAGCTGGAGTGAGTCTTTCTCATTAAGGCCACATGGCCACACAGTGTCTCTTAGTTCTTGCAAGCTAAGCTGGAGTGAGTCTCTCATTAAGGCCACATGGCCACACTGTGTCTCTTAGTTCTTGCAAGCTAAGCTGGAATCAGTCTCTCTCATTAAGGCCACATGGCCACACTGTGTCTCTTAGTTCTTGCAAGCTAAGCTGGAGTCAGTCTCTCTCATTAAGGCCACATGGCCACACTGTGTCTCTTAGTTCTTGCAAGCTAAGCTGGAGTCAGTCTCTCTCATTAAGGCCACATGGCCACACTGTCTCTTAGTTCTTGCAAGCTAAGCTGGAGTGAGTCTCTCATTAAGGCCACATGGCCACACTGTGTCTCTTAGTTCTTGCAAGCTAAGCTGGAGTGAGTCTCTCTCATTAAGGCCACATGGCCACACAGTGTATCTTAGTTCTTGCAAGTTAAGTTGGAGTCAGTCTCTCTCATTAAGGCCACATGGCCACACTGAGTCTCTTAGTTCTTGCAAGCTAAGCTGGAGTGAGACTTTCTCATTAAGGCCACATGGCCACACAGTGTCTCTTAGTTCTTGCAAGCTAAGCTGGAGTGAGTCTCTCTCATTAAGGCCACATGGCCACACTGTCTCTTAGTTCTTGCAAGCTAAGCTTGAGTCAGTCTCTCTCATTAAGGTCACATGGTCACACTGTGTCTCTTAGTTCTTGCAAGCTAAGCTGGAGTCAGTCTCTCTCATTAAGGCCACATGGCCACACAGTGTCTCTTAGTTCTTGCAAGCTAAGCTGGAGTCAGTCTCTCTCATTAAGGCCACATGGCCACACTGTGTCTCTTAGTTCTTGCAAGCTATGCTGGAATCAGTCTCTCTCATTACGGCCACATGGCCGCACTGTGTCTCTTAGTTCTTGCAAGCTAAGCTGGAGTCAGTCTTTCTCATTAAGGCCACATGGACACACTGTGTCTCTTAGTTCTTGCAAGCTATGCTGGAGTCAGTCTCTCTCATTAAGGCCACATGGCCACACAGTATATCTTAGATCTTGCAAGTTAAGTTGGAGTCAGTCTCTCTCATTAAGGCCACATGGCCATACTGAATCTCTTAGTTCTTGCAAGCTAAGCTGGAGTGAGTCTTTCTCATTAAGGCCACATGGCCACACAGTGTCTCTTAGTTCTTGCAAGCTAAGCTGGAGTGAGTCTCTCATTAAGGCCACATGGCCACACTGTGTCTCTTAGTTCTTGCAAGCTAAGCTGGAATCAGTCTCTCTCATTAAGGCCACATGGCCACACTGTGTCTCTTAGTTCTTGCAAGCTAAGCTGGAGTCAGTCTCTCTCATTAAGGCCACATGGCCACACTGTGTCTCTTAGTTCTTGCAAGCTAAGCTGGAGTCCGTCTCTCTCATTAAGGCCACATGGCCACACTGTCTCTTAGTTCTTGCAAGCTAAGCTGGAGTGAGTCTCTCATTAAGGCCACATGGCCACACTGTGTCTCTTAGTTCTTGCAAGCTAAGCTGGAGTGAGTCTCTCTCATTAAGGCCACATGGCCACACAGTGTATCTTAGTTCTTGCAAGTTAAGTTGGAGTCAGTCTCTCTCATTAAGGCCACATGGCCACACTGAGTCTCTTAGTTCTTGCAAGCTAAGCTGTAGTGAGACTTTCTCATTAAGGCCACATGGCCACACAGTGTCTCTTAGTTCTTGCAAGCTAAGCTGGAGTGAGTCTCTCTCATTAAGGCCACATGGCCACACTGTCTCTTAGTTCTTTCAAGCTAAGCTTGAGTCAGTCTCTCTCATTAAGGCCACATGGCCACACAGTGTCTCTTAGTTCTTGCAAGCTAAGCTGGAGTCAGTCTCTCTCATTAAGGTCACATGGTCACACTGTGTCTCTTAGTTCTTGCAAGCTAAGCTGGAGTCAGTCTCTCTCATTAAGGCCACATGGCCACACTGTGTCTCTTAGTTCTTGCAAGCTAAGCTGGAATCAGTCTCTCTCATTAAGGCCACATGGCCACACTGTGTCTCTTAGTTCATGCAAGCTAAGCTGGAGTCAGTCTCTCTCATTAAGGCCACATGGCCACACTGTGTCTCTTAGTTCTTGCAAGCTAAGCTGGAGTCAGTCTCTCTCATTAAGGCCACATGGCCACACTGTGTCTCTTAGTTCTTGCAAGCTAAGCTGGAGTCAGTCTCTCTCATTAAGGCCACATGGCCACACTGTGTCTCTTAGTTCTTGCAAGCTAAGCTGGAGTGAGTCTCTCTCATTAAGGCCACATGGCCACACAGTGTCTCTTAGTTCTTGCAAGCTAAGCTGGAGTCAGTCTCTCTCATTAAGGCCACATGGCCACACTGTGTCTCTTAGTTCTTGCAAGCTAAGCTTGAGTCAGTCTCTCTCATTAAGGCCACATGGCCACACAGTGTCTCTTAGTTCTTGCAAGCTAAGCTTGAGTCAGTCTCTCTCATTAAGGTCACATGGTCACACTGTGTCTCTTAGTTCTTGCAAGCTAAGCTGGAGTCAGTCTCTCTCATTAAGGCCACATGGCCACACAGTGTCTCTTAGTTCTTGCAAGCTAAGCTGGAGTCAGTCTCTCTCATTAAGGTCACATGGTCACACTGTGTCTCTTAGTTCTTGCAGGCTAAGCTGGAGTCAGTCTCTCTCATTAAGGCCACATGGCCACACTGTGTATCTTAGTTCGTGCAAGCTAAGCTGGAGTCAGTCTCTCTCATTAAGGCCACATGGCCACACAGTGTATCTTAGTTCTTGCAAGTTAAGTTGGAGTCAGTCTCTCTCATTAAGGCCACATGGCCATACTGAATCTCTTAGTTCTTGCAAGCTAAGCTGGAGTGAGTCTTTCTCATTAAGGCCACATGGCCACACAGTGTCTCTTAGTTCTTGCAAGCTAAGCTGGAGTGAGTCTCTCTCATTAAGGCCACATGGCCACACTGTGTCTCTTAGTTCTTGCAAGCTAAGCTGGAATCAGTCTCTCTCATTAAGGCCACATGGCCACACTGTGTCTCTTAGTTCTTGCAAGCTAAGCTGGAGTGAGTCTCTCTCATTAAGGCCACATGGCCACACAGTGTATCTTAGTTCTTGCAAGTTAAGTTGGAGTCAGTCTCTCTCTTTAAGGCCACATGGCCACACTGAGTCTCTTAGTTCTTGCAAGCTAAGCTGGAGTGAGTCTCTCTCATTAAGGCCACATGCCCACACTGTGTCTCTTAGTTCTTGCAAGCTAAGCTGGAGTGAGTCTCTCATTAAGGCCACATGGCCACACTGTGTCTCTTAGTTCTTGCAAGCTAAGCTGGAGTGAGTCTCTCTCATTAAGGCCACATGGCCACACAGTGTATCTTAGTTCTTGCAAGTTAAGTTGGAGTCAGTCTCTCTCATTAAGGCCACATGGCCACACTGAGTCTCTTAGTTCTTGCAAGCTAAGCTGGAGTGAGTCTTTCTCATTAAGGCCACATGGCCACACAGTGTCTCTTAGTTCTTGCAAGCTAAGCTGGAGTGAGTCTCTCTCATTAAGGCCACATGGCCACACTGTGTCTCTTAGTTCTTGCAAGCTAAGCTTGAGTCAGTCTCTCTCATTAAGGCCACATGGCCACACAGTGTCTCTTAGTTCTTGCAAGCTAAGCTTGAGTCAGTCTCTCTCATTAAGGTCACATGGTCACACTGTGTCTCTTAGTTCTTGCAAGCTAAGCTGGAGTCAGTCTCTCTCATTAAGGCCACATGGCCACACAGTGTCTCTTAGTTCTTGCAAGCTAAGCTGGAGTCAGTCTCTCTCATTAAGGTCACATGGTCACACTGTGTCTCTTAGTTCTTGCAAGCTAAGCTGGAGTCAGTCTCTCTCATTAAGGCCACATGGCCACACTGTGTCTCTTAGTTCTTGCAAGCTATGCTGGAATCAGTCTCTCTCATTACGGCCACATGGCCGCACTGTGTCTCTTAGTTCTTGCAAGCTAAGCTGGAGTCAGTCTTTCTCATTAAGGCCACATGGACACACTGTGTCTCTTAGTTCTTGCAAGCTAAGCTGGAGTCAGTCTCTCTCATTAAGGCCACATGGCCACACAGTATATCTTAGATCTTGCAAGTTAAGTTGGAGTCAGTCTCTCTCATTAAGGCCACATGGCCATACTGAATCTCTTAGTTCTTGCAAGCTAAGCTGGAGTGAGTCTTTCTCATTAAGGCCACATGGCCACACAGTGTCTCTTAGTTCTTGCAAGCTAAGCTGGAGTGAGTCTCTCATTAAGGCCACATGGCCACACTGTGTCTCTTAGTTCTTGCAAGCTAAGCTGGAATCAGTCTCTCTCATTAAGGCCACATGGCCACACTGTGTCTCTTAGTTCTTGCAAGCTAAGCTGGAGTCAGTCTCTCTCATTAAGGCCACATGGCCACACTGTGTCTCTTAGTTCTTGCAAGCTAAGCTGGAGTCAGTCTCTCTCATTAAGGCCACATGGCCACACTGTCTCTTAGTTCTTGCAAGCTAAGCTGGAGTGAGTCTCTCATTAAGGCCACATGGCCACACTGTGTCTCTTAGTTCTTGCAAGCTAAGCTGGAGTGAGTCTCTCTCATTAAGGCCACATGGCCACACAGTGTATCTTAGTTCTTGCAAGTTAAGTTGGAGTCAGTCTCTCTCATTAAGGCCACATGGCCACACTGAGTCTCTTAGTTCTTGCAAGCTAAGCTGGAGTGAGTCTTTCTCATTAAGGCCACATGGCCACACAGTGTCTCTTAGTTCTTGCAAGCTAAGCTGGAGTGAGTCTCTCTCATTAAGGCCACATGGCCACACTGTGTCTCTTAGTTCTTGCAAGCTAAGCTTGAGTCAGTCTCTCTCATTAAGGCCACATGGCCACACAGTGTCTCTTAGTTCTTGCAAGCTAAGCTTGAGTCAGTCTCTCTCATTAAGGTCACATGGTCACACTGTGTCTCTTAGTTCTTGCAAGCTAAGCTGGAGTCAGTCTCTCTCATTAAGGCCACATGGCCACACAGTGTCTCTTAGTTCTTGCAAGCTAAGCTGGAGTCAGTCTCTCTCATTAAGGTCACATGGTCACACTGTGTCTCTTAGTTCTTGCAAGCTAAGCTGGAGTGAGTCTCTCTCATTAAGGCCACATGCCCACACTGTGTCTCTTAGTTCTTGCAAGCTAAGCTGGAGTGAGTCTCTCATTAAGGCCACATGGCCACACTGTGTCTCTTAGTTCTTGCAAGCTAAGCTGGAGTGAGTCTCTCTCATTAAGGCCACATGGCCACACAGTGTATCTTAGTTCTTGCAAGTTAAGTTGGAGTCAGTCTCTCTCATTAAGGCCACATGGCCACACTGAGTCTCTTAGTTCTTGCAAGCTAAGCTGGAGTGAGTCTTTCTCATTAAGGCCACATGGCCACACAGTGTCTCTTAGTTCTTGCAAGCTAAGCTGGAGTGAGTCTCTCTCATTAAGGCCACATGGCCACACTGTGTCTCTTAGTTCTTGCAAGCTAAGCTTGAGTCAGTCTCTCTCATTAAGGCCACATGGCCACACAGTGTCTCTTAGTTCTTGCAAGCTAAGCTTGAGTCAGTCTCTCTCATTAAGGTCACATGGTCACACTGTGTCTCTTAGTTCTTGCAAGCTAAGCTGGAGTCAGTCTCTCTCATTAAGGCCACATGGCCACACAGTGTCTCTTAGTTCTTGCAAGCTAAGCTGGAGTCAGTCTCTCTCATTAAGGTCACATGGTCACACTGTGTCTCTTAGTTCTTGCAAGCTAAGCTGGAGTCAGTCTCTCTCATTAAGGCCACATGGCCACACTGTGTCTCTTAGTTCTTGCAAGCTATGCTGGAATCAGTCTCTCTCATTACGGCCACATGGCCACACTGTGTCTCTTAGTTCTTGCAAGCTAAGGTGGAGTCAGTCTTTCTCATTAAGGCCACATGGACACACTGTGTCTCTTAGTTCTTGCAAGCTAAGCTGGAGTCAGTCTCTCTCATTAAGGCCACATGGCCACACAGTATATCTTAGATCTTGCAAGTTAAGTTGGAGTCAGTCTCTCTCATTAAGGCCACATGGCCATACTGAATCTCTTAGTTCTTGCAAGCTAAGCTGGAGTGAGTCTTTCTCATTAAGGCCACATGGCCACACAGTGTCTCTTAGTTCTTGCAAGCTAAGCTGGAGTGAGTCTCTCATTAAGGCCACATGGCCACACTGTGTCTCTTAGTTCTTGCAAGCTAAGCTGGAATCAGTCTCTCTCATTAAGGCCACATGGCCACACTGTGTCTCTTAGTTCTTGCAAGCTAAGCTGGAGTCAGTCTCTCTCATTAAGGCCACATGGCCACACTGTGTCTCTTAGTTCTTGCAAGCTAAGCTGGAGTCAGTCTCTCTCATTAAGGCCACATGGCCACACTGTCTCTTAGTTCTTGCAAGCTAAGCTGGAGTGAGTCTCTCATTAAGGCCACATGGCCACACTGTGTCTCTTAGTTCTTGCAAGCTAAGCTGGAGTGAGTCTCTCTCATTAAGGCCACATGGCCACACAGTGTATCTTAGTTCTTGCAAGTTAAGTTGGAGTCAGTCTCTCTCATTAAGGCCACATGGCCACACTGAGTCTCTTAGTTCTTGCAAGCTAAGCTGGAGTGAGACTTTCTCATTAAGGCCACATGGCCACACAGTGTCTCTTAGTTCTTGCAAGCTAAGCTGGAGTGAGTCTCTCTCATTAAGGCCACATGGCCACACTGTCTCTTAGTTCTTTCAAGCTAAGCTTGAGTCAGTCTCTCTCATTAAGGCCACATGGCCACACAGTGTCTCTTAGTTCTTGCAAGCTAAGCTGGAGTCAGTCTCTCTCATTAAGGTCACATGGTCACACTGTGTCTCTTAGTTCTTGCAAGCTAAGCTGGAGTCAGTCTCTCTCATTAAGGCCACATGGCCACACTGTGTCTCTTAGTTCTTGCAAGCTAAGCTGGAATCAGTCTCTCTCATTAAGGCCACATGGCCACACTGTGTCTCTTAGTTCATGCAAGCTAAGCTGGAGTCAGTCTCTCTCATTAAGGCCACATGGCCACACTGTGTCTCTTAGTTCTTGCAAGCTAAGCTGGAGTCAGTCTCTCTCATTAAGGCCACATGGCCACACTGTCTCTTTGTTCTTGCAAGCTAAGCTGGAGTGAGTCTCTCATTAAGGCCACATGGCCACACTGTGTCTCTTAGTTCTTGCAAGCTAAGCTGGAGTCAGTCTCTCTCATTAAGGCCACATGGCCACACAGTGTCTCTTAGTTCTTGCAAGCTAAGCTGGAGTCAGTCTCTCTCATTAAGGTCACATGGTCACACTGTGTCTCTTAGTTCTTGCAAGCTAAGCTGGAGTCAGTCTCTCTCATTAAGGCCACATGGCCACACTGTGTCTCTTAGTTCTTGCAAGCTATGCTGGAATCAGTCTCTCTCATTACGGCCACATGGCCGCACTGTGTCTCTTAGTTCTTGCAAGCTAAGCTGGAGTCAGTCTTTCTCATTAAGGCCACATGGACACACTGTGTCTCTTAGTTCTTGCAAGCTAAGCTGGAGTCAGTCTCTCTCATTAAGGCCACATGGCCACACAGTATATCTTAGATCTTGCAAGTTAAGTTGGAGTCAGTCTCTCTCATTAAGGCCACATGGCCATACTGAATCTCTTAGTTCTTGCAAGCTAAGCTGGAGTGAGTCTTTCTCATTAAGGCCACATGGCCACACAGTGTCTCTTAGTTCTTGCAAGCTAAGCTGGAGTGAGTCTCTCATTAAGGCCACATGGCCACACTGTGTCTCTTAGTTCTTGCAAGCTAAGCTGGAATCAGTCTCTCTCATTAAGGCCACATGGCCACACTGTGTCTCTTAGTTCTTGCAAGCTAAGCTGGAGTCAGTCTCTCTCATTAAGGCCACATGGCCACACTGTGTCTCTTAGTTCTTGCAAGCTAAGCTGGAGTCAGTCTCTCTCATTAAGGCCACATGGCCACACTGTCTCTTAGTTCTTGCAAGCTAAGCTGGAGTGAGTCTCTCATTAAGGCCACATGGCCACACTGTGTCTCTTAGTTCTTGCAAGCTAAGCTGGAGTGAGTCTCTCTCATTAAGGCCACATGGCCACACAGTGTATCTTAGTTCTTGCAAGTTAAGTTGGAGTCAGTCTCTCTCATTAAGGCCACATGGCCACACTGAGTCTCTTAGTTCTTGCAAGCTAAGCTGGAGTGAGACTTTCTCATTAAGGCCACATGGCCACACAGTGTCTCTTAGTTCTTGCAAGCTAAGCTGGAGTGAGTCTCTCTCATTAAGGCCACATGGCCACACTGTCTCTTAGTTCTTTCAAGCTAAGCTTGAGTCAGTCTCTCTCATTAAGGCCACATGGCCACACAGTGTCTCTTAGTTCTTGCAAGCTAAGCTGGAGTCAGTCTCTCTCATTAAGGTCACATGGTCACACTGTGTCTCTTAGTTCTTGCAAGCTAAGCTGGAGTCAGTCTCTCTCATTAAGGCCACATGGCCACACTGTGTCTCTTAGTTCTTGCAAGCTAAGCTGGAATCAGTCTCTCTCATTAAGGCCACATGGCCACACTGTGTCTCTTAGTTCATGCAAGCTAAGCTGGAGTCAGTCTCTCTCATTAAGGCCACATGGCCACACTGTGTCTCTTAGTTCTTGCAAGCTAAGCTGGAGTCAGTCTCTCTCATTAAGGCCACATGGCCACACTGTCTATTTGTTCTTGCAAGCTAAGCTGGAGTGAGTCTCTCATTAAGGCCACATGGCCACACTGTGTCTCTTAGTTCTTGCAAGCTAAGCTGGAGTCAGTCTCTCTCATTAAGGCCACATGGCCACACAGTGTCTCTTAGTTCTTGCAAGCTAAGCTGGAGTCAGTCTCTCTCATTAAGGCCACATGGCCACACTGTGTCTCTTAGTTCTTGCAAGCTAAGCTGGAGTCAGTCTCTCTCATTAAGGCCACATGGCCACACTGTCTCTTAGTTCTTGCAAGCTACGCTGGAGTGAGTCTCTCATTAAGGCCACATGGCCACACTGTGTCTCTTAGTTCTTGCAAGCTAAGCTGGAGTGAGTCTCTCTCATTAAGGCCACATGGCCACACAGTGTCTCTTAGTTCTTGCAAGCTAAGCTGGAGTGAGTCTCTCTCATTAAGGCCACATGGCCACACTGTGTCTCTTAGTTCTTGCAAGCTAAGCTGGAGTGAGTCTCTCATTAAGGCCACATGGCCACACTGTGTCTCTTAGTTCTTGCAAGCTAAGCTTGAGTCAGTCTCTCTCATTAAGGCCACATGGCCACACAGTGTCTCTTAGTTCTTGCAAGCTAAGCTTGAGTCAGTCTCTCTCATTAAGGTCACATGGTCACACTGTGTCTCTTAGTTCTTGCAAACTAAGCTGGAGTGAGTCTCTCTCATTAAGGCCACATGGCCACACTGTGTCTCTTAGTTCTTGCAAGCTAAGCTGGAGTGAGTCTCTCATTAAGGCCACATGGCCACACTGTGTCTCTTAGTTCTTGCAAGCTAAGCTTGAGTCAGTCTCTCTCATTAAGGCCACATGGCCACACAGTGTCTCTTAGTTCTTGCAAGCTAAGCTTGAGTCAGTCTCTCTCATTAAGGTCACATGGTCACACTGTGTCTCTTAGTTCTTGCAGGCTAAGCTGGAGTCAGTCTCTCTCATTAAGGCCACATGGCCACACTGTGTCTCTTAGTTCTTGCAAGCTAAGCTTGAGTCAGTCTCTCTCATTAAGGCCACATGGCCACACAGTGTCTCTTAGTTCTTGCAAGCTAAGCTTGAGTCAGTCTCTCTCATTAAGGTCACATGGTCACACTGTGTCTCTTAGTTCTTGCAAGCTAAGCTGGAGTCAGTCTCTCTCATTAAGGCCACATGGCCACACAGTGTCTCTTAGTTCTTGCAAGCTAAGCTGGAGTCAGTCTCTCTCATTAAGGTCACATGGTCACACTGTGTCTCTTAGTTCTTGCAGGCTACGCTGGAGTCAGTCTCTCTCATTAAGGCCACATGGCCACACTGTGTATCTTAGTTCGTGCAAGCTAAGCTGGAGTCAGTCTCTCTCATTAAGGCCACATGGCCACACAGTGTATCTTAGTTCTTGCAAGTTAAGTTGGAGTCAGTCTCTCTCATTAAGGCCACATGGCCATACTGAATCTCTTAGTTCTTGCAAGCTAAGCTGGAGTGAGTCTTTCTCATTAAGGCCACATGGCCACACAGTGTCTCTTAGTTCTTGCAAGCTAAGCTGGAGTGAGTCTCTCTCATTAAGGCCACATGGCCACACTGTGTCTCTTAGTTCTTGCAAGCTAAGCTGGAATCAGTCTCTCTCATTAAGGCCACATGGCCACACTGTGTCTCTTAGTTCTTGCAAGCTAATCTGGAGTGAGTCTCTCATTAAGGCCACATGGCCACACTGTGTCTCTTAGTTCTTGCAAGCTAAGCTGGAGTGAGTCTCTCTCATTAAGGCCACATGGCCACACAGTGTATCTTAGTTCTTGCAAGTTAAGTTGGAGTCAGTCTCTCTCTTTAAGGCCACATGGCCACACTGAGTCTCTTAGTTCTTGCAAGCTAAGCTGGAGTGAGTCTTTCTCATTAAGGCCACATGGCCACACAGTGTCTCTTAGTTCTTGCAAGCTAAGCTGGAGTGAGTCTCTCTCATTAAGGCCACATGGCCACACTGTGTCTCTTAGTTCTTTCAAGCTAAGCTTGAGTCAGTCTCTCTCATTAAGGCCACATGGCCACACAGTGTCTCTTAGTTCTTGCAAGCTAAGCTGGAGTCAGTCTCTCTCATTAAGGTCACATGGTCACACTGTGTCTCTTAGTTCTTGCAAGCTAAGCTGGAGTCAGTCTCTCTCATTAAGGCCACATGGCCACACTGTGTCTCTTAGTTCTTGCAAGCTAAGCTGGAATCAGTCTCTCTCATTAAGGCCACATGGCCACACTGTGTCTCTTAGTTCTTGCAAGCTAAGCTGGAGTCAGTCTCTCTCATTAAGGCCACATGGCCACACTGTGTCTCTTAGTTCTTGCAAGCTAAGCTGGAATCAGTCTCTCTCATTAAGGCCACATGGCCACACTGTGTCTCTTAGTTCATGCAAGCTAAGCTGGAGTCAGTCTCTCTCATTAAGGCCACATGGCCACACTGTCTCTTAGTTCTTGCAAGCTACGCTGGAGTGAGTCTCTCATTAAGGCCACATGGCCACACTGTGTCTCTTAGTTCTTGCAAGCTAAGCTGGAGTGAGTCTCTCTCATTAAGGCCACATGGCCACACAGTGTCTCTTAGTTCTTGCAAGCTAAGCTGGAGTGAGTCTCTCTCATTAAGGCCACATGGCCACACTGTGTCTCTTAGTTCTTGCAAGCTAAGCTGGAGTGAGTCTCTCATTAAGGCCACATGGCTACACTGTGTCTCTTAGTTCTTGCAAGCTAAGCTTGAGTCAGTCTCTCTCATTAAGGCCACATGGCCACACAGTGTCTCTTAGTTCTTGCAAGCTAAGCTTGAGTCAGTCTCTCTCATTAAGGTCACATGGTCACACTGTGTCTCTTAGTTCTTGCAAACTAAGCTGGAGTGAGTCTCTCTCATTAAGGCCACATGGCCACACTGTGTCTCTTAGTTCTTGCAAGCTAAGCTGGAGTGAGTCTCTCATTAAGGCCACATGGCCACACTGTGTCTCTTAGTTCTTGCAAGCTAAGCTTGAGTCAGTCTCTCTCATTAAGGCCACATGGCCACACAGTGTCTCTTAGTTCTTGCAAGCTAAGCTTGAGTCAGTCTCTCTCATTAAGGTCACATGGTCACACTGTGTCTCTTAGTTCTTGCAGGCTAAGCTGGAGTCAGTCTCTCTCATTAAGGCCACATGGCCACACTGTGTCTCTTAGTTCTTGCAAGCTAAGCTTGAGTCAGTCTCTCTCATTAAGGCCACATGGCCACACAGTGTCTCTTAGTTCTTGCAAGCTAAGCTTGAGTCAGTCTCTCTCATTAAGGTCACATGGTCACACTGTGTCTCTTAGTTCTTGCAAGCTAAGCTGGAGTCAGTCTCTCTCATTAAGGCCACATGGCCACACAGTGTCTCTTAGTTCTTGCAAGCTAAGCTGGAGTCAGTCTCTCTCATTAAGGTCACATGGTCACACTGTGTCTCTTAGTTCTTGCAGGCTAAGCTGGAGTCAGTCTCTCTCATTAAGGCCACATGGCCACACTGTGTATCTTAGTTCGTGCAAGCTAAGCTGGAGTCAGTCTCTCTCATTAAGGCCACATGGCCACACAGTGTATCTTAGTTCTTGCAAGTTAAGTTGGAGTCAGTCTCTCTCATTAAGGCCACATGGCCATACTGAATCTCTTAGTTCTTGCAAGCTAAGCTGGAGTGAGTCTTTCTCATTAAGGCCACATGGCCACACAGTGTCTCTTAGTTCTTGCAAGCTAAGCTGGAGTGAGTCTCTCTCATTAAGGCCACATGGCCACACTGTGTCTCTTAGTTCTTGCAAGCTAAGCTGGAATCAGTCTCTCTCATTAAGGCCACATGGCCACACTGTGTCTCTTAGTTCTTGCAAGCTAATCTGGAGTGAGTCTCTCATTAAGGCCACATGGCCACACTGTGTCTCTTAGTTCTTGCAAGCTAAGCTGGAGTGAGTCTCTCTCATTAAGGCCACATGGCCACACAGTGTATCTTAGTTCTTGCAAGTTAAGTTGGAGTCAGTCTCTCTCTTTAAGGCCACATGGCCACACTGAGTCTCTTAGTTCTTGCAAGCTAAGCTGGAGTGAGTCTTTCTCATTAAGGCCACATGGCCACACAGTGTCTCTTAGTTCTTGCAAGCTAAGCTGGAGTGAGTCTCTCTCATTAAGGCCACATGGCCACACTGTGTCTCTTAGTTCTTTCAAGCTAAGCTTGAGTCAGTCTCTCTCATTAAGGCCACATGGCCACACAGTGTCTCTTAGTTCTTGCAAGCTAAGCTGGAGTCAGTCTCTCTCATTAAGGTCACATGGTCACACTGTGTCTCTTAGTTCTTGCAAGCTAAGCTGGAGTCAGTCTCTCTCATTAAGGCCACATGGCCACACTGTGTCTCTTAGTTCTTGCAAGCTAAGCTGGAATCAGTCTCTCTCATTAAGGCCACATGGCCACACTGTCTCTTAGTTCTTGCAAGCTACGCTGGAGTGAGTCTCTCATTAAGGCCACATGGCCACACTGTGTCTCTTAGTTCTTGCAAGCTAAGCTGGAGTGAGTCTCTCTCATTAAGGCCACATGGCCACACAGTGTCTCTTAGTTCTTGCAAGCTAAGCTGGAGTGAGTCTCTCTCATTAAGGCCACATGGCCACACTGTGTCTCTTAGTTCTTGCAAGCTAAGCTGGAGTGAGTCTCTCATTAAGGCCACATGGCCACACTGTGTCTCTTAGTTCTTGCAAGCTAAGCTTGAGTCAGTCTCTCTCATTAAGGCCACATGGCCACACAGTGTCTCTTAGTTCTTGCAAGCTAAGCTTGAGTCAGTCTCTCTCATTAAGGTCACATGGTCACACTGTGTCTCTTAGTTCTTGCAAACTAAGCTGGAGTGAGTCTCTCTCATTAAGGCCACATGGCCACACTGTGTCTCTTAGTTCTTGCAAGCTAAGCTGGAGTGAGTCTCTCATTAAGGCCACATGGCCACACTGTGTCTCTTAGTTCTTGCAAGCTAAGCTTGAGTCAGTCTCTCTCATTAAGGCCACATGGCCACACAGTGTCTCTTAGTTCTTGCAAGCTAAGCTTGAGTCAGTCTCTCTCATTAAGGTCACATGGTCACACTGTGTCTCTTAGTTCTTGCAGGCTAAGCTGGAGTCAGTCTCTCTCATTAAGGCCACATGGCCACACTGTGTCTCTTAGTTCTTGCAAGCTAAGCTTGAGTCAGTCTCTCTCATTAAGGCCACATGGCCACACAGTGTCTCTTAGTTCTTGCAAGCTAAGCTTGAGTCAGTCTCTCTCATTAAGGTCACATGGTCACACTGTGTCTCTTAGTTCTTGCAAGCTAAGCTGGAGTCAGTCTCTCTCATTAAGGCCACATGGCCACACAGTGTCTCTTAGTTCTTGCAAGCTAAGCTGGAGTCAGTCTCTCTCATTAAGGTCACATGGTCACACTGTGTCTCTTAGTTCTTGCAGGCTACGCTGGAGTCAGTCTCTCTCATTAAGGCCACATGGCCACACTGTGTATCTTAGTTCGTGCAAGCTAAGCTGGAGTCAGTCTCTCTCATTAAGGCCACATGGCCACACAGTGTATCTTAGTTCTTGCAAGTTAAGTTGGAGTCAGTCTCTCTCATTAAGGCCACATGGCCATACTGAATCTCTTAGTTCTTGCAAGCTAAGCTGGAGTGAGTCTTTCTCATTAAGGCCACATGGCCACACAGTGTCTCTTAGTTCTTGCAAGCTAAGCTGGAGTGAGTCTCTCTCATTAAGGCCACATGGCCACACTGTGTCTCTTAGTTCTTGCAAGCTAAGCTGGAATCAGTCTCTCTCATTAAGGCCACATGGCCACACTGTGTCTCTTAGTTCTTGCAAGCTAATCTGGAGTGAGTCTCTCATTAAGGCCACATGGCCACACTGTGTCTCTTAGTTCTTGCAAGCTAAGCTGGAGTGAGTCTCTCTCATTAAGGCCACATGGCCACACAGTGTATCTTAGTTCTTGCAAGTTAAGTTGGAGTCAGTCTCTCTCTTTAAGGCCACATGGCCACACTGAGTCTCTTAGTTCTTGCAAGCTAAGCTGGAGTGAGTCTTTCTCATTAAGGCCACATGGCCACACAGTGTCTCTTAGTTCTTGCAAGCTAAGCTGGAGTGAGTCTCTCTCATTAAGGCCACATGGCCACACTGTGTCTCTTAGTTCTTTCAAGCTAAGCTTGAGTCAGTCTCTCTCATTAAGGCCACATGGCCACACAGTGTCTCTTAGTTCTTGCAAGCTAAGCTGGAGTCAGTCTCTCTCATTAAGGTCACATGGTCACACTGTGTCTCTTAGTTCTTGCAAGCTAAGCTGGAGTCAGTCTCTCTCATTAAGGCCACATGGCCACACTGTGTCTCTTAGTTCTTGCAAGCTAAGCTGGAATCAGTCTCTCTCATTAAGGCCACATGGCCACACTGTGTCTCTTAGTTCTTGCAAGCTAAGCTGGAGTCAGTCTCTCTCATTAAGGCCACATGGCCACACTGTGTCTCTTAGTTCTTGCAAGCTAAGCTGGAATCAGTCTCTCTCATTAAGGCCACATGGCCACACTGTGTCTCTTAGTTCATGCAAGCTAAGCTGGAGTCAGTCTCTCTCATTAAGGCCACATGGCCACACTGTCTCTTAGTTCTTGCAAGCTACGCTGGAGTGAGTCTCTCATTAAGGCCACATGGCCACACTGTGTCTCTTAGTTCTTGCAAGCTAAGCTGGAGTGAGTCTCTCTCATTAAGGCCACATGGCCACACAGTGTCTCTTAGTTCTTGCAAGCTAAGCTGGAGTGAGTCTCTCTCATTAAGGCCACATGGCCACACTGTGTCTCTTAGTTCTTGCAAGCTAAGCTGGAGTGAGTCTCTCATTAAGGCCACATGGCTACACTGTGTCTCTTAGTTCTTGCAAGCTAAGCTTGAGTCAGTCTCTCTCATTAAGGCCACATGGCCACACAGTGTCTCTTAGTTCTTGCAAGCTAAGCTTGAGTCAGTCTCTCTCATTAAGGTCACATGGTCACACTGTGTCTCTTAGTTCTTGCAAACTAAGCTGGAGTGAGTCTCTCTCATTAAGGCCACATGGCCACACTGTGTCTCTTAGTTCTTGCAAGCTAAGCTGGAGTGAGTCTCTCATTAAGGCCACATGGCCACACTGTGTCTCTTAGTTCTTGCAAGCTAAGCTTGAGTCAGTCTCTCTCATTAAGGCCACATGGCCACACAGTGTCTCTTAGTTCTTGCAAGCTAAGCTTGAGTCAGTCTCTCTCATTAAGGTCACATGGTCACACTGTGTCTCTTAGTTCTTGCAGGCTAAGCTGGAGTCAGTCTCTCTCATTAAGGCCACATGGCCACACTGTGTCTCTTAGTTCTTGCAAGCTAAGCTTGAGTCAGTCTCTCTCATTAAGGCCACATGGCCACACAGTGTCTCTTAGTTCTTGCAAGCTAAGCTTGAGTCAGTCTCTCTCATTAAGGTCACATGGTCACACTGTGTCTCTTAGTTCTTGCAAGCTAAGCTGGAGTCAGTCTCTCTCATTAAGGCCACATGGCCACACAGTGTCTCTTAGTTCTTGCAAGCTAAGCTGGAGTCAGTCTCTCTCATTAAGGTCACATGGTCACACTGTGTCTCTTAGTTCTTGCAGGCTAAGCTGGAGTCAGTCTCTCTCATTAAGGCCACATGGCCACACTGTGTATCTTAGTTCGTGCAAGCTAAGCTGGAGTCAGTCTCTCTCATTAAGGCCACATGGCCACACAGTGTATCTTAGTTCTTGCAAGTTAAGTTGGAGTCAGTCTCTCTCATTAAGGCCACATGGCCATACTGAATCTCTTAGTTCTTGCAAGCTAAGCTGGAGTGAGTCTTTCTCATTAAGGCCACATGGCCACACAGTGTCTCTTAGTTCTTGCAAGCTAAGCTGGAGTGAGTCTCTCTCATTAAGGCCACATGGCCACACTGTGTCTCTTAGTTCTTGCAAGCTAAGCTGGAATCAGTCTCTCTCATTAAGGCCACATGGCCACACTGTGTCTCTTAGTTCTTGCAAGCTAATCTGGAGTGAGTCTCTCATTAAGGCCACATGGCCACACTGTGTCTCTTAGTTCTTGCAAGCTAAGCTGGAGTGAGTCTCTCTCATTAAGGCCACATGGCCACACAGTGTATCTTAGTTCTTGCAAGTTAAGTTGGAGTCAGTCTCTCTCTTTAAGGCCACATGGCCACACTGAGTCTCTTAGTTCTTGCAAGCTAAGCTGGAGTGAGTCTTTCTCATTAAGGCCACATGGCCACACAGTGTCTCTTAGTTCTTGCAAGCTAAGCTGGAGTGAGTCTCTCTCATTAAGGCCACATGGCCACACTGTGTCTCTTAGTTCTTTCAAGCTAAGCTTGAGTCAGTCTCTCTCATTAAGGCCACATGGCCACACAGTGTCTCTTAGTTCTTGCAAGCTAAGCTGGAGTCAGTCTCTCTCATTAAGGTCACATGGTCACACTGTGTCTCTTAGTTCTTGCAAGCTAAGCTGGAGTCAGTCTCTCTCATTAAGGCCACATGGCCACACTGTGTCTCTTAGTTCTTGCAAGCTAAGCTGGAATCAGTCTCTCTCATTAAGGCCACATGGCCACACTGTGTCTCTTAGTTCTTGCAAGCTAAGCTGGAGTCAGTCTCTCTCATTAAGGCCACATGGCCACACTGTGTCTCTTAGTTCTTGCAAGCTAAGCTGGAATCAGTCTCTCTCATTAAGGCCACATGGCCACACTGTGTCTCTTAGTTCATGCAAGCTAAGCTGGAGTCAGTCTCTCTCATTAAGGCCACATGGCCACACTGTCTCTTAGTTCTTGCAAGCTACGCTGGAGTGAGTCTCTCATTAAGGCCACATGGCCACACTGTGTCTCTTAGTTCTTGCAAGCTAAGCTGGAGTGAGTCTCTCTCATTAAGGCCACATGGCCACACAGTGTCTCTTAGTTCTTGCAAGCTAAGCTGGAGTGAGTCTCTCTCATTAAGGCCACATGGCCACACTGTGTCTCTTAGTTCTTGCAAGCTAAGCTGGAGTGAGTCTCTCATTAAGGCCACATGGCTACACTGTGTCTCTTAGTTCTTGCAAGCTAAGCTTGAGTCAGTCTCTCTCATTAAGGCCACATGGCCACACAGTGTCTCTTAGTTCTTGCAAGCTAAGCTTGAGTCAGTCTCTCTCATTAAGGTCACATGGTCACACTGTGTCTCTTAGTTCTTGCAAACTAAGCTGGAGTGAGTCTCTCTCATTAAGGCCACATGGCCACACTGTGTCTCTTAGTTCTTGCAAGCTAAGCTGGAGTGAGTCTCTCATTAAGGCCACATGGCCACACTGTGTCTCTTAGTTCTTGCAAGCTAAGCTTGAGTCAGTCTCTCTCATTAAGGCCACATGGCCACACAGTGTCTCTTAGTTCTTGCAAGCTAAGCTTGAGTCAGTCTCTCTCATTAAGGTCACATGGTCACACTGTGTCTCTTAGTTCTTGCAGGCTAAGCTGGAGTCAGTCTCTCTCATTAAGGCCACATGGCCACACTGTGTCTCTTAGTTCTTGCAAGCTAAGCTTGAGTCAGTCTCTCTCATTAAGGCCACATGGCCACACAGTGTCTCTTAGTTCTTGCAAGCTAAGCTTGAGTCAGTCTCTCTCATTAAGGTCACATGGTCACACTGTGTCTCTTAGTTCTTGCAAGCTAAGCTGGAGTCAGTCTCTCTCATTAAGGCCACATGGCCACACAGTGTCTCTTAGTTCTTGCAAGCTAAGCTGGAGTCAGTCTCTCTCATTAAGGTCACATGGTCACACTGTGTCTCTTAGTTCTTGCAGGCTAAGCTGGAGTCAGTCTCTCTCATTAAGGCCACATGGCCACACTGTGTATCTTAGTTCGTGCAAGCTAAGCTGGAGTCAGTCTCTCTCATTAAGGCCACATGGCCACACAGTGTATCTTAGTTCTTGCAAGTTAAGTTGGAGTCAGTCTCTCTCATTAAGGCCACATGGCCATACTGAATCTCTTAGTTCTTGCAAGCTAAGCTGGAGTGAGTCTTTCTCATTAAGGCCACATGGCCACACAGTGTCTCTTAGTTCTTGCAAGCTAAGCTGGAGTGAGTCTCTCTCATTAAGGCCACATGGCCACACTGTGTCTCTTAGTTCTTGCAAGCTAAGCTGGAATCAGTCTCTCTCATTAAGGCCACATGGCCACACTGTGTCTCTTAGTTCTTGCAAGCTAAGCTGGAGTGAGTCTCTCATTAAGGCCACATGGCCACACTGTGTCTCTTAGTTCTTGCAAGCTAAGCTGGAGTGAGTCTCTCTCATTAAGGCCACATGGCCACACAGTGTATCTTAGTTCTTGCAAGTTAAGTTGGAGTCAGTCTCTCTCTTTAAGGCCACATGGCCACACTGAGTCTCTTAGTTCTTGCAAGCTAAGCTGGAGTGAGTCTTTCTCATTAAGGCCACATGGCCACACAGTGTCTCTTAGTTCTTGCAAGCTAAGCTGGAGTGAGTCTCTCTCATTAAGGCCACATGGCCACACTGTGTCTCTTAGTTCTTTCAAGCTAAGCTTGAGTCAGTCTCTCTCATTAAGGCCACATGGCCACACAGTGTCTCTTAGTTCTTGCAAGCTAAGCTGGAGTCAGTCTCTCTCATTAAGGTCACATGGTCACACTGTGTCTCTTAGTTCTTGCAAGCTAAGCTGGAGTCAGTCTCTCTCATTAAGGCCACATGGCCACACTGTGTCTCTTAGTTCTTGCAAGCTAAGCTGGAATCAATCTCTCTCATTAAGGCCACATGGCCACACTGTGTCTCTTAGTTCTTGCAAGCTAAGCTGGAGTCAGTCTCTCTCATTAAGGCCACATGGCCACACTGTGTCTCTTAGTTCTTGCAAGCTAAGCTGGAGTCAGCCTCTCTCATTAAGGCCACATGGCCACACTGTCTCTTAGTTCTTGCAAGCTAAGCTGGAGTGAGTCTCTCATTAAGGCCACATGGCCACACTGTGTCTCTTAGTTCTTGCAAGCTAAGCTGGAGTGAGTCTCTCTCATAAAGGCCACATGGCCACACACTGTCTCTTAGTTCTTGCAAGCTAAGCTGGAGTGAGTCTCTCTCATTAAGGCCACATGGCCACACTGTGTCTCTTAGTTCTTGCAAGCTAAGCTGGAGTGAGTCTCTCATTAAGGCCACATGGCCACACTGTGTCTCTTAGTTCTTGCAAGCTAAGCTGGAGTGAGTCTCTCTCATTAAGGCCACATGGCCACACAGTGTCTCTTAGTTCTTGCAAGTTAAGTTGGAGTCAGTCTCTCTCATTAAGGCCACATGGCCACACTGAGTCTCTTAGTTCTTGCAAGCTAAGCTGGAGTGAGTCTCTCATTAAGGCCACATGGCCACACTGTGTCTCTTAGTTCTTGCAAGCTAAGCTGGAGTGAGTCTCATTAAGGCCACATGGCCACACTGTGTCTCTTAGTTCTTTCAAGCTAAGCTTGAGTCAGTCTCTCTCATTAAGGCCACATGGCCACACAGTGTATCTTAGTTCTTGCAAGCTAAGCTGGAGTCAGTCTCTCTCATTAAGGTCACATGGTCACACTGTGTCTCTTAGTTCTTGCAAGCTAAGCTGGAGTCAGTCTCTCTCATTAAGGCCACATGGCCACACTGTGTCTCTTAGTTCTTTCAAGCTAAGCTTGAGTCAGTCTCTCTCATTAAGGCCACATGGCCACACAGTGTCTCTTAGTTCTTGCAAGCTAAACTGGAATCAGTCTCTCTCATTAAGGTCACATGGCCACACTGTGTCTCTTAGTTCTTGCAAGCTAAGCTGGAGTGAGTCTCTCTCATTTAGGCCACATGGCCACACAGTGTCTCTTAGTTCTTGCAAGCTAAGCTGGAGTGAGTCTCTCTCATTAAGGCCACATGGCCACACTGTGTCTCTTAGTTCTTGCAAGCTAAGCTGGAGTGAGTCTCTCATTAAGGCCACATGACCACACTGTGTCTCTTAGTTCTTGCAAGCTAAGCTTGAGTCAGTCTCTCTCATTAAGGCCACATGGCCACACAGTGTCTCTTAGTTCTTGCAAGCTAAGCTTGAGTCAGTTTCTCTCATTAAGGTCACATGGTCACACTGTGTCTCTTAGTTCTTGCAAGCTAAGCTTGAGTCAGTCTCTCTCATTAAGGCCACATGGCCACACAGTGTCTCTTAGTTCTTGCAAGCTAAGCTGGAGTCAGTCTCTCTTATTAAGGTCACATGGTCACACTGTGTCTCTTAGTTCTTGCAAGCTAAGCTGGAGTCAGTCTCTCTCATTAAGGCCACATGGCCACACTGTGTCTCTTAGTTCTTGCAAGCTATGCTGGAATCAGTCTCTCTCATTAAGGCCACATGGCCACACTGTGTCTCTTAGTTCTTGCAAGCTAAGCTGGAGTCAATCTCTCTCATTAAGGCCACATGGCCACACTGTGTCTCTTAGTTCTTGCAAGCTAAGCTGGAGTCAGTCTCTCTCATTAAGGCCACATGGCCACACAGTGTATCTTAGTTCTTGCAAGTTAAGTTGGAGTCAGTCTCTCTCATTAAGGCCACATGGCCATACTGAATCTCTTAGTTCTTGCAAGCTAAGCTGGAGTGAGTCTTTCTCATTAAGGCCACATGGCCACACAGTGTCTCTTAGTTCTTGCAAGCTAAGCTGGAGTGAGTCTCTCTCATTAAGGCCACATGGCCACACTGTGTCTCTTAGTTCTTGCAAGCTAAGCTGGAATCAGTCTCTCTCATTAAGGCCACATGGCCACACTGTGTCTCTTAGTTCTTGCAAGCTAAGCTGGAGTCAGTCTCTCTCATTATTGCCACATGGCCACACTGTCTCTTAGTTCTTGCAAGCTAAGCTGGAGTGAGTCTCTCATTAAGGCCACATGGCCACACAGTGTCTCTTAGTTCTTGCAAGCTAAGCTGGAGTGAGTCTCTCTCATTAAGGCCACATGGCCACACAGTGTATCTTAGTTCTTGCAAGTTAAGTTGGAGTCAGTCTCTCTCTTTAAGGCCACATGGCCACACTGAGTCTCTTAGTTCTTGCAAGCTAAGCTGGAGTGAGTCTTTCTCATTAAGGCCACATGGCCACACAGTGTCTCTTAGTTCTTGCAAGCTAAGCTGGAGTGAGTCTCTCTCATTAAGGCCACATGGCCACACTGTGTCTCTTAGTTCTTTCAAGCTAAGCTTGAGTCAGTCTCTCTCATTAAGGCCACATGGCCACACAGTGTCTCTTAGTTCTTGCAAGCTAAGCTGGAGTCAGTCTCTCTCATTAAGGTCACATGGTCACACTGTGTCTCTTAGTTCTTGCAAGCTAAGCTGGAGTCAGTCTCTCTCATTAAGGCCACATGGCCACACTGTGTCTCTTAGTTCTTGCAAGCTAAGCTGGAATCAGTCTCTCTCATTAAGGCCACATGGCCACACTGTGTCTCTTAGTTCTTGCAAGCTAAGCTGGAGTCAGTCTCTCTCATTAAGGCCACATGGCCACACTGTGTCTCTTAGTTCTTGCAAGCTAAGCTGAATTCAGTCTCTCTCATTAAGGCCACATGGCCACACTGTCTCTTAGTTCTTGCAAGCTAAGCTGGAGTGAGTCTCTCATTAAGGCCACATGGCCACACTGTGTCTCTTAGTTCTTGCAAGCTAAGCTGGAGTGAGTCTCTCTCATTAAGGCCACATGGCCACACAGTGTCTCTTAGTTCTTGCAAGCTAAGCTGGAGTGAGTCTCTCTCATTAAGGCCACATGGCCACACTGTGTCTCTTAGTTCTTGCAAGCTAAGCTGGAGTGAGTCTCTCATTAAGGCCACATGGCCACACTGTGTCTCTTAGTTCTTGCAAGCTAAGCTGGAGTGAGTCTCTCTCATTAAGGCCACATGGCCACACAGTGTCTCTTAGTTCTTGCAAGCTAAGCTGGAGTGAGTCTCTCATTAAGGCCACATGGCCACACTGTGTCTCTTAGTTCTTGCAAGCTAAGCTGGAGTCAGTCTCTCTCATTAAGGCCACATGGCCACACTGTGTCTCTTAGTTCTTGCAAGCTAAGCTGGAGTCAGCCTCTCTCATTAAGGCCACATGGCCACACTGTCTCTTAGTTCTTGCAAGCTAAGCTGGAGTGAGTCTCTCATTAAGGCCACATGGCCACACTGTGTCTCTTAGTTCTTGCAAGCTAAGCTGGAGTGAGTCTCTCTCATTAAGGCCACATGGCCACACACTGTCTCTTAGTTCTTGCAAGCTAAGCTGGAGTGAGTCTCTCTCATTAAGGCCACATGGCCACACTGTGTCTCTTAGTTCTTGCAAGCTAAGCTGGAGTGAGTCTCTCATTAAGGCCACATGGCCACACTGTGTCTCTTAGTTCTTGCAAGCTAAGCTGGAGTGAGTCTCTCTCATTAAGGCCACATGGCCACACAGTGTCTCTTAGTTCTTGCAAGTTAAGTTGGAGTCAGTCTCTCTCATTAAGGCCACATGGCCACACTGAGTCTCTTAGTTCTTGCAAGCTAAGCTGGAGTGAGTCTCTCATTAAGGCCACATGGCCACACTGTGTCTCTTAGTTCTTGCAAGCTAAGCTTGAGTGAGTCTCATTAAGGCCACATGGCCACACTGTGTCTCTTAGTTCTTTCAAGCTAAGCTTGAGTCAGTCTCTCTCATTAAGGCCACATGGCCACACAGTGTATCTTAGTTCTTGCAAGCTAAGCTGGAGTCAGTCTCTCTCATTAAGGTCACATGGTCACAGTGTCTCTTAGTTCTTGCAAGCTAAGCTGGAGTCAGTCTCTCTCATTAAGGCCACATGGCCACACTGTGTCTCTTAGTTCTTTCAAGCTAAGCTTGAGTCAGTCTCTCTCATTAAGGCCACATGGCCACACAGTGTCTCTTAGTTCTTGCAAGCTAAACTGGAATCAGTCTCTCTCATTAAGGTCACATGGCCACACTGTGTCTCTTAGTTCTTGCAAGCTAAGCTGGAGTGAGTCTCTCTCATTTAGGCCACATGGCCACACAGTGTCTCTTAGTTCTTGCAAGCTAAGCTGGAGTGAGTCTCTCTCATTAAGGCCACATGGCCACACTGTGTCTCTTAGTTCTTGCAAGCTAAGCTGGAGTGAGTCTCTCATTAAGGCCACATGACCACACTGTGTCTCTTAGTTCTTGCAAGCTAAGCTTGAGTCAGTCTCTCTCATTAAGGCCACATGGCCACACAGTGTCTCTTAGTTCTTGCAAGCTAAGCTTGAGTCAGTCTCTCTCATTAAGGTCACATGGTCACACTGTGTCTCTTAGTTCTTGCAAGCTAAGCTGGAGTCAGTCTCTCTCATTAAGGCCACATGGCCACACAGTGTCTCTTAGTTCTTGCAAGCTAAGCTGGAGTCAGTCTCTCTTATTAAGGTCACATGGTCACACTGTGTCTCTTAGTTCTTGCAAGCTAAGCTGGAGTCAGTCTCTCTCATTAAGGCCACATGGCCACACTGTGTCTCTTAGTTCTTGCAAGCTATGCTGGAATCAGTCTCTCTCATTAAGGCCACATGGCCACACTGTGTCTCTTAGTTCTTGCAAGCTAAGCTGGAGTCAATCTCTCTCATTAAGGCCACATGGCCACACTGTGTCTCTTAGTTCTTGCTAGCTAAGCTGGAGTCAGTCTCTCTCATTAAGGCCACATGGCCACACAGTGTATCTTAGTTCTTGCAAGTTAAGTTGGAGTCAGTCTCTCTAATTAAGGCCACATGGCCATACTGAATCTCTTAGTTCTTGCAAGTTAAGCTGGAGTGAGTCTTTCTCATTAAGGCCACATGGCCACACAGTGTCTCTTAGTTCTTGCAAGCTAAGCTGGAGTGAGTCTCTCTCATTAAGGCCACATGGCCACACTGTGTCTCTTAGTTCTTGCAAGCTAAGCTGGAATCAGTCTCTCTCATTAAGGCCACATGGCCACACTGTGTCTCTTAGTTCTTGCAAGCTAAGCTGGAGTCAGTCTCTCTCATTATTGCCACATGGCCACACTGTCTCTTAGTTCTTGCAAGCTAAGCTGGAGTGAGTCTCTCATTAAGGCCACATGGCCACACAGTGTCTCTTAGTTCTTGCAAGCTAAGCTGGAGTGAGTCTCTCTCATTAAGGCCACATGGCCACACAGTGTATCTTAGTTCTTGCAAGTTAAGTTGGAGTCAGTCTCTCTCTTTAAGGCCACATGGCCACACTGAGTCTCTTAGTTCTTGCAAGCTAAGCTGGAGTGAGTCTTTCTCATTAAGGCCACATGGCCACACAGTGTCTCTTAGTTCTTGCAAGCTAAGCTGGAGTGAGTCTCTCTCATTAAGGCCACATGGCCACACTGTGTCTCTTAGTTCTTTCAAGCTAAGCTTGAGTCAGTCTCTCTCATTAAGGCCACATGGCCACACAGTGTCTCTTAGTTCTTGCAAGCTAAGCTGGAGTCAGTCTCTCTCATTAAGGTCACATGGTCACACTGTGTCTCTTAGTTCTTGCAAGCTAAGCTGGAGTCAGTCTCTCTCATTAAGGCCACATGGCCACACTGTGTCTCTTAGTTCTTGCAAGCTAAGCTGGAATCAGTCTCTCTCATTAAGGCCACATGGCCACACTGTGTCTCTTAGTTCTTGCAAGCTAAGCTGGAGTCAGTCTCTCTCATTAAGGCCACATGGCCACACTGTGTCTCTTAGTTCTTGCAAGCTAAGCTGAAGTCAGTCTCTCTCATTAAGGCCACATGGCCACACTGTCTCTTAGTTCTTGCAAGCTAAGCTGGAGTGAGTCTCTCATTAAGGCCACATGGCCACACTGTGTCTCTTAGTTCTTGCAAGCTAAGCTGGAGTGAGTCTCTCTCATTAAGGCCACATGGCCACACAGTGTCTCTTAGTTCTTGCAAGCTAAGCTGGAGTGAGTCTCTCTCATTAAGGCCACATGGCCACACTGTGTCTCTTAGTTCTTGCAAGCTAAGCTGGAGTGAGTCTCTCATTAAGGCCACATGGCCACACTGTGTCTCTTAGTTCTTGCAAGCTAAGCTGGAGTGAGTCTCTCTCATTAAGGCCACATAGCCACACAGTGTCTCTTAGTTCTTGCAAGCTAAGCTGGAGTGAGTCTCTCATTAAGGCCACATGGCCACACTGTGTCTCTTAGTTCTTGCAAGCTAAGCTGGAGTCAGTCTCTTTTCGACATGTCTCACCAAATTCTGTAATAATAATGTTCCAGTTTCTCTATATGTTTTTAAATTTAGATTTAAATAAATCTACATTTAAAAATCCACAAATCTGGCTGCCTCCTGATGACGCTGGTTGTAATTACTGGCGAAACGTCGTACTCAGATTGTTAATGTTGTGGCTTTGCTCTCTAACACACAACCGGTGTGCTGTACTAGTAACGAATTGGCATGTTCTGTTTAAGTGACAGACCTTACTAATTAACTGTGTCGGGTGGTGGTGGGTTTACCGACATATTTTTATATTTACGCGATTTTACCCAAAAAACCTGTATTATGTAAAAATATATTTATTTTCCCCCTTTCTTTTTGGACAGTTTCAAATTTCTAACGTCTTTCAAATTGTTCTGATGTACAGTGCTACATTTCAAATTGCTGTCATGTTTGCAACGGGTTGTTTAAATATATTTAAATGGTGTAGATTCACGTTTAAACTCGCTTCGAATCTGCATTCATCATTTTCTTCTTTAGCAGTCCGTAACCACAATTGGTACATCGATGCATGATCCATTTGATTATGGTTTGTTGGTCTTAATTTATCAATTAAAATGTTATTGAGTGTGTCAAATCCTAAAGAGTGGCGTTTGAGTCGACCTTATTTATATTCACATCTGAAACGCCTGTGCACATGAATGTAATCCAGTTACACACTCTCCTACTTGTTCATCAACTCTCTTCGTGGTGTGGATTTGATGGCTTGTATAGCAACCATAAACAAACACAACAAGTCCGGGTGACTCATGATCCATGACTCACGATGCCAGTGGGCCAGGTTTCACTCTCAACTCTCTACCTGTGTGGCATGAATAAAACGCACCTGTAAATTTGACCTGAAATGATTGCACAAAAATTGCCCCGCCTTCATACGATGTTTATCCTCCACTGTTTATCTGGCTTTGACCTGAATTATATAAAAGTGTGGCTCTGCAACTGCTGTAGAGTCACATTGGTATAAACACATTTTACAATATGAACAGCGCATTGAAAACGCGTACTATTTTATGTATTGTTTAACAAGTGTGTTTACAAATCCACACTGAGAAACACGATGATTGTCAGAGGGGAGTAGATTATGTTTTCGATAGTGTATTTAAATAGAGCTACTGTAGGTAAGTAGTTTTCAGTTTTAAAGGCATAGTTTAACAAGACAACACTTGCCACCATCCTTCAAACCCATTGGTGAAAAAGACCACAGTTTATGTTTACATTAGAATATGTTTACATTATATATAATATATAATATAATGTTTACATTATAATACAATGTTTACATTATATATAATATAATGTTTATGCAAGAGCCGGGGACTTATGAGACCCCGGGGTCCCGCCATAAGGTTCATATGAATGGTTACCTAATAACTTTTGAAACACGGTAATCGCTGTGAAGTGCAGTTTCCAATTCTTATTGTTCACTCAATCTCTCTGGCCTTTCTATGCAATATGAAGAAGGGTCATTGCCCAAAACGTCACTTATCGGATTTTTTCCCTTTTTCAAGGCCCCAGTCCAACTGATGCATGAATTTGTTTGGTATTTGAAATGATACGAAGGCTCAGCAAGTGATTCTTTGCAGACATAAACAGAAGCGATACGCGTCACCCCAGCCACCCATGTCGCGAATCAATCGATTATCGCGATTGAGGGCTCGTGAATAAATTCTAGATTCAACGCCTTGTTTTAAAACGTGAACACAGCCGGCTCTAGTGACTGGAGTGGGTGGGTGTTGGACAATGTGAAACAATGACACGCAACGTATACAAATCTAAAACATAAATTCTTACGCACGCGATCCGGTGTGCATATCGCGATCTTCAGGATGAATGATCACGTCCGAATCAATGCATCGTCGTTGTTCCCCTAGCATGCGCTCTGCGTAACCCGCTCGTGTTGTTGTTGTTGTTGTCTGCGGCAGAGTTTAGGACCTTCGTGGCCAAGAGCCGCAGCTCCCGAGGCAAAGGAGTGATGGCACGCTTCAAGGTGCCGGACTTGCTGAAGCATCTCATGGAACGATACGGGGCTCCGGATATTCACGATCTGGGCATCCGTATCACCAGCATACCTCCGGGCATTTCCGTACGTGCCGTGCCTGCGTGTACGAGCGTGTGTGTGTGTGTACGTGTGTATGCATTGCGTCGCTTGTTGACTGCGAATTGTATTATTATTGGATGCCTCAAGTTATACTCTTTGGTTCTTTCGGTAAAGTCACGTAGGTATAAAATAAAATAAATCACGACGTTTTGGGCGCGACACAAGCGTCCGTCATCAGGTGATAAAGCCTTGGTGTGCTGCTGAGGCAGACTGTTTTAAATTGTTTGAAATGTGTGTAGCCCATGGGTCATAAAGAAGTGTCCAGGGCTAGTGATGTTAACGTGAGAAATTAGCGTGTAACTGTAAGGTAGGAAAGCGGCCTCCTCCTCGATTTTACGTGACTTTACCGAAAGAACCATAGAGTGTGGATTCCTGCAGTCGCGAAAGCTTCAAATCAAGATTGCCTCAAGTATGTATTGTTGTTGCCCTTGAGGGGGTTTACTTTCGGAATTAAATGCGTTCTGGAATTGCTGACACACAGCCACAACGTACGTGTCGCTGTGTTCACACCTGAGAGTGACACTGCATCAGCCTTTTACCAATATTCCCCCGCCCCTGCGTTTGCCTTACACGGCCACAATGCTGAGCTATCCTCAGTTGCTCAGGCACACAAGTTTCACACCTGTCTCCCTGTCAAGTGAATGTGGTGTATCCTTTTGTCATGCAGTCTGAGACAGACTTCCAACACGACTTCAGTTTTGTGGGTGCAGTGCTGTGACAAGAGCACTGAAGTAACTGCTCGTGTAAGTACATCATGTTAATATATATCGTATTGAAGGCTGAGGCCTATTTTACTGTACCGCTCCTTACAGAAATCTTCTTTCCCGAGTGGTTGTGCATTTGTCGCTTGTTTCAGAGGTTCGCGATTCGATCCCAGGAGTCGCCCTAGTTAATATTGCGGGTGTATTATCCAAAACTGCATTTCTATATGCTTCACAAATAATGTAAAAAAAAATCCCGTGTTATTATTAATGAATGAGGAGGACGTGTGTGCCGGCGTCAGAATCAAAATTTGCAAATCTAAACAAGTACTCAGAAATGACTGGATTGGGTAAAACCACATGTATATATGTTGAACTTCTTTCGCACTGTACGTAGCCAACTGTGCCAATCAGAGGTGTGGAGGACAACAAACTGAACACAAAAAGCAGTTCTAAAGAAATTGTTTTCAATCTAGATTTTAAAGTGCAAAGCTCCAATGGCTTACTAATATCGGAAGGAAGAGCATTCCAGTTGGCCGCAGAAGCCCATCTGAAAGCGAGTGATGCGGTGACTGTCTTTGGTCGATGGCTTGCCAAAAGCCACTGCCGCTAGGGTTATCCACCAATCCCATCTCTCGATTGCAGTCTTGCATTAGCAGCACACCTTGCATTCGCTGTTGAACCACTCGTCCATCACGTGTTCCATCATCGCAACTACAGCACTGCCCTGCACCTGTGGCCGCCACAGTTGCTAACATTGTGTTGTTTGTTTAGGTGATCGGCAAGGCCCAGAAAGGCGAGCGGGAGGTGATGGACCGTGGGCTGGATCGCATCGAGTGTGACATCAAGCAGGGGGTGGAGGGCCGGCCACACAAGATCAAGAAATACCTGTTGGAGTCGTTCCCCTTGCCAGGGACGAGCGCCGATCTTCGCCGACAGTTCACGACACAGCCGGCGGCCGAGATGGTGCTGCAGGTCTTCCAGAACGCCGAGGACATCTTTGTGAATAAGCTGAAGAAGGTGGGGCCATGGCGTCTGGACTTAATGCAACAAAATTACCGCGCGAGAAAAATCATGCATCTGCTTAGATTTGTCAAAGATTTTCCAAAATACATTTGTTCTCGGAATTATTTAATGAGTGATAATCGCCATACGTTTCAAGTCTGTGGATACTTCCACCATTATCAAAAACTTTCTCTACCACTGAATTAACTCTCCTCTATAATATTTAGGGCCATCGCTTTCACAAAATTCAGTCACACGTTGAGACAAAAGTAAGGGGGGGCATTGAAATCGGTCGGACATCTATGCATGTGTCACCCTCTATTTGTCCCAACAGAGTGCAATGGCTGCACGTGGTTTGGGTCCTTTGTTGATTCCACCAACAGTGTGTGCAGGACTTCCTGGGGCAGGTGAAAGGGGACACGCTGGCCCGGAAGCTGTTTCAGTTGGCCCTGTGCTGTGGCTCCCTCGAGACTCCTCGCGACCTCGTGGTCAAGGAGAAACCGGCCGCGTTTCTCGGCAACATCAGCACTCCCGACACCAGACCGCCGCCTCCTCCGGGGAGTAAGGAGACAAATTTGCATATACAGTAGACTCTCGATTATCCGCGCTAATGACGTGGAGGATGGCTGCGGATAATTAAAAATGTCGGATGATCCAAAGATATCTATTTTTTGCAGATCTCTATGCCACAAACTAACGATCAACCGATCGATGCACGTGCTGGGTGATAACACTTTCCTGCTAATTTGACCCAGTCCAATATCGGCCCAACTTTCATGTGACGGACATTACTCTCACGTTCAGAGTGGGTTAGAATGTGCTTCCCTTTACTCTGTGGACCAGAGGTCTCTAGAAGCGATGTCAGAGGTAGCTTTGTGATGTTCTCTTCTGTGGGCCATTCTCCAATAGGACGGGCCCCGCTGCTCCGTGAGAGATCCGAGTGGATACTCCGTCTCATGACACGATATCGAAAGCACAATCTGAATAAAATGTAGTTTCTTGTATTGTACATAAGGGGTCAGACCACGGAGGACCTTCAGAATGTTGAGTGTGATCTTGAAATTGATCCTGGACTGGTTCGGGGGATAGTTGAACAATTCGAATATTGGGGCGATATCGTCTTGCATACGGGTGTGAGTGAGAAGTCTGCCAGTGGTTTTTTGAGTCCATCATCTAGATTTTTGGGTTAGATCATGTAAACATGCACTCAATAATACGCGTTAATATGCACTATTTACGTGACCTAACCCAAAAATCTCTTATTATGGATAATATTGGTCGCGAAGGCCTTCGTGTTAAACTTGTTTTTTGAGTCATCTGGAGAGTGATGATGAAACGTATCGGGAGGCCGTAGATGAGACGTGGGGGTGGGGGGGCAGAGAGAGAGTTGCAGTTGTTGAGCCTATTGGAGCGAGTTACAGCATCGTTGTCCTCTCCTACAATGGCATTGCTTCTCTCCTTCGCAGAGGCGGTAGCCGAGCATCTGGTCCGTCTGCTGAGCCACGCAAGTAAGATGGCAGAGCCCCTGGGCCTACCCGCGCTGTCACGCGTGGAGAAGCAGCTTGCCGAGCTTTTGACTCGCGCGACCTCCACAGCCTGGGCCTCGGCTCCTTCTTGGACATCCTCCATCGCAACGCCCAGGTGCGTACGTGGCGTGCCTGAGTCCACCCGCCTCCAGCTGGTAAGAGGCAGTACAGCAAGTAGGTGTACGACACTGCCCGTGCAAAGTTTGAGTGTACTTACCGCCTCCGAGTGGCGCTCAATGTTAAGTTTGTTTCCAAAATTGTGCGCGGTAATATTAGTTTATTATTACCAACTTAAAACTCATTTGTCGATAACTCAAATACGTTTAAGCGTTATTTAATCACTGCCAATGCAGAGCACAACAAAGTGTCACGTAAGATGCATGGGTTTTCTCTTGTCACTCTTAAAAAATATCTGTGAATTTGGCAAACATCCCAAAGGTAGATATTGAAAATCACCGTAAAAATTGAGTGTACAGCGGTGACATTCAGATAAAATATATAACACTATATATGCAAAGTGGATGGGTGGCTCAGAGATCAAAGCGGTGCGTTGGCAATAATGAGATTCTGGGCTTGAATCTGGATTTTGACCGCTTGGGTTGAAACCGAGGTCTCAAGTCTTATCAAGTCGATCGTCCGAGCCCCGTCACCAGCGACTGCACAAAATTACAGTCTCATTAAACTTGGGTTTTGCACTTCATTTTCCTAATTCCATCTCTGAGAATAACAATTTCAGCTTGACTCTCGTGCGCCGCACAATCTCATAACACAGCTAATGTGAAAGTGTTGGCTCCTATTGTGTACAAGATAAAAGGCCACCCACCGCATTTTATGACACAGGGCCTGCACGGCTATGCGAGATTTACGAATGGATGATTTATTTGTCTCTTGACATTACGCCAATAGCGCATTTGGAAAACTAAAATTGAGAACGAATTTTGTGTTAATTTGCAAACTTAAATCTGTATTATTTAATCAGTTTTCGTGCACTGCATTGTGAGATGCAGCTCCATGCGTATCGTTTAGCTTTAAGCCGGTGTTTGCCTTGCGGTCGCCTCGGTGTCTACCAACTGATGTTGACGGATTTGTTGTGTCTGTGGTAGCTGTTAGAGGAGACTGGGGTTGTGATCTCCGTCCTGGGTGGATCTGGAGCCACAGAGAGGAGCCGTAGAGCGGCAGCCCTCTCCCCGCGAGCGAGGAGTCGAGTAGCGGCTGCTCTCACTCGAGCGAGGAGTCCGGAGCCCGCAGCCCTCTCGAGATCAGCCCTCCCCCGGGGGGGGAGCCGGGGGCCCGCGTCCCCCACAACTGACAACCTGTGTACCAACTGGCTGAGCGAGAGTTTGTGTGTATTTGAGCGTAATCGTGCCAGTGTTTAGCTGTACCAGGGAGTTTGATGCAGCAGAGTGTTTCGGTGTAGCAGGGTGTCCGGATTGTGCCGGCACACTATCCTTCTATCCGTAATGTCGTAGGGTGAGGTCCATTAAACGTTAACTCGGACCCCAACCTGTCAAAGCGCCTAATCATGGAACGTGGTTCTCAACATCGTCCCTCACCCATGCTACGTACCTTTGAGACGTCCTGCTTTTACAAATGTTGATGAACTGGAGGGCAAAGGTCTGGAGGACCCCACATGGAGTCTGGTTTCTCACACCCGAGCCTCCTGTGACATTTCTGGAGGCTTCTCTGGGATCTTTGTCCCATTTATTAAGTGCGGATTTGGCTTACTTCTGGCTTCGTCCCAAGACGTCATCCAGTTGGGAAATACCCGAAGGTTGTGGGAGTCGCCCCGTGCTTCAGTTTATTTCCAACCCTCGAAATGGCCGGTTGCTCACCAGCCGGAAGTCTTTTGCTGCATACACCACGACCGAGGTGTTGAGAGCAGCCATCTCGTGGCTGGTCGGCAATGGAAATGGTATTATCGATTAGGGGAGCGTGAGTCTGTGGCGTTGGTGGTGCTGCTGTCACGGAGGTGACACGAGTTTAGGAAATTCAGTTTTGTGGGTTTCCTGTAGGGAGCACTGAAAGATCCTCTCTTCCTCTTTCTCCACCCTTTGTCTGTTGTCTCCATGTCCCCGTTCAACTCTTTCTACGCCGTTTTCCTTGAATGTGCAGCCGCCTTTACGGCCTCCCCTCTCCCCTTCTCTCCACCTCCAACCCATCTCCGTCGTAATCTCCTCCCCTTTGTTCAGGCTCTTCCCTTTCTTCCTCAGTCGATGGATGGGGTTATTGTTTATCGGGCTCTTATACAAAAAATGGAGCTTATTTTAGCCTTTGAATAAGATTTTCTGTTTTCCTTCGGTAGCGTGTTGCGCACATAGGGAAGATCGAGCCACGCCACCGGTTCCCATTATAAAAATCTTTGTCAACTTGTCTCCCTCGGTAGGAATGCCTTTCCTTCTCCAGCAGGCAATTGTTTCTCTCTCTCACTTCCGTTATTTCTTCCGATGCGCTTTCTTAATCTCGCTTGCTGTGTCTCGACTCTATCATTCAACAAGGGCAAATTTAAAAATTTGTTTTTTTTTCCTCCACTGCTTTACCACTATACCTCCTGAGTGGGAACTCGGAGTTTCATCTAATGTACTATTTGATGGGTCGCTTCCACACAGCACAAAGGCGGTAGCTATCCGAACGGTAAATTTTTCTTTCAATTTCGATAGATTCTCGAATTATTCTTGGCCAGCAGTAGCTAGTTTTGCACAGAACTTCAACATTAAAATCAACTGAGTGTCCTTGTTGGCACGTGTGCTCTGCTACTGCTGAACACGGGTGCCAACAAATAATACATTATTTAAATGCATGCCTATAAAGGGCACCATACTTCAATAGGGATTACCATTGGTACGGCTATTTTAATACACAATAGACAGGAAGGACAAGATCAAAATGCTCTCATTATGCACATGCATAATGTACGTTGACTCGGTAATCCCCCCCCCCCCCACTTTGCGCGAGAGTGTCACAAATCTGGCTGTCGCCTGATGAAGCTAGTTGTAATTACTGGCAAAACGTCGTACTCCGATTATAAATGTTGTGGCTTGGCTCTCCAAAGTACCAGTGACGAATTGGCTTGTTTTGTTTCTGTGACAACCCTTACTAGTTGGCTGTATCGAGTGGTGGCGGGTTTTAACGACACGTTTATATATGTACGCGATCTAACCCAAAAAAACACCTCTATGGATGATATTGGGCCCGAAAGCCTACGTGTTAAACCAAAATAAAAAATATTTACAAAATAACAATAATTTCTAGTTTTCCTCATTCACATCGTGATTCGTATGAAAAGACATGAGATGATTGAGACATGTAAAATCATAAACTATTTATTAATATATATAGAGATAGTCCTCGACTGCAATGTCCTTGTCCACGTGCAAACAGCGTTAGGATAGCAGCCTCCTTTAAAAGTCTGAGTAGATTTATATGCTGTAGAAGACAGTTGACGAATCCTCGCTGCTTGATTCCTCCTCGGATCCCTTCAGCAGTGAGTCGTCACCAGTCTTCTCTGCCTGCTCATCCTCAACGTGGAATTGAGGCGATGGCGGTGAGCTGGGGGCAGCGGTGAGGAGGGTGTTATGGAGACGGCCCAGCTCTGCCTGCTGCAGAATCGTCTGTACGACGAAGCGCTCGCGGCGCATGCAGGCGCGCACATGGGATGGCGTGTCCGGGATGATGTATGCAATGCAGGCCTTCGTGAGTAACACCACGTGCTGCACACGTCCACACACAGGTAAAGGATTTTCAGTTTCAGGATTTACATGTAAAGGGTGCTTACTAAATATAATATGGCAGCATCTCAAAGTGCTTTACATCTCAGGTCAACTATTCCGGGGACCTGCAGCCTAGGGATATTATATTGTTACGTCGTTTTTCCCAAATTAAATTAAGTCATTTGAGTAATTTTTGAACATTTGGCAAATTATACCGAGGCACTTTTTTTGAATTACTTAATGGGTTTTTTACGTTCACTATGCAGCAGGCAACATTTATGATGTGCAGTTAATGCACCCACCGTATTCACCTGGGCAGCCGCAAATTACCGCAACAATCAGCAAACACTTACACTCGGCCATGTCACCACTACAAAGATTCCCTGTGTAGCCTTTCACAGACTGAGACAAGTGCATCTATGAAGGTTCGCACAGTGCCTGTGGGGGTGGTGTGCACCTTTATCTCGCCAGTGATGATTTTCACACACTTCATCAAGTACTCATTTTAAGACAGAATCAACTTAAGGGAAGCTCAACACTGGTTCTAATATTTTCCACTGTTTTTGGCTGTGGCCAGAAATAGTACTCCGGTCACACAGGATTGGTAGCGCAGTTCACAAACAACAACGCAGCCGCTCCCCTTCCCACAAGCACACATGCTTACGTGTGACAAATTGCATCAACAACATGAATCGTCTGCTGCATGATGAAAGTATTGTATTACCACTATTATTTGTGATCTCAGAAATACTGTGCAATTGTGAGGTGTAATAGCATTACTGGCATTATCTGTAATGACCCATTGACAATGATCACGGTTTGCTCTGCTGACCTTAACAACTGCTCACAGATGAGTCTATACGATGGTGCAGTAGTGTAAGGCTTTGCACACTAGACTTGCAATCCAGAGGTCACGGGTGTGAATTGATCTTTGGTCGTGGGAGTGTAAACAATGGTGAAAGTTTTTTTTACATTCCACTGCCTCTATCCACCTAGCAGTGTAAATGGAATACATCCAGTCAATTGGTCGGCTGAGTTTGGTTCTGTCCAGTGTGGGAACTCCCACATCTTCCCAAGACGTCTGACCAGTGTGGAAGAGCAGTAAAATACATCTTAAGGGTCTCTCTTGAGCTCCCTATAGCAGGAGCGCTTTTGCCATCAGTGACATGAGCAAGTAATTGGAGGGCTGTACCTTTATCTTTCAATGGGTTTATGAATGTGTGTGTGTGTGTGCATGTTGATGTGTACCTGCATGGCAATGACGAAGGCCAGCTTTGCCGTCAGTACTTGCCAGTACTGCTTGGTGACGGAGTAGGCTTGGGGATGATCCGGCGGGTAGCGATGACCTGGATACCTACACACGTACAACCACAAGCACGCATGGACTATATTGAGCAAAGTGCCTCGAAAGTAGAGTTGGCGCTAAATTGAACAAGTATGGTTGTGCACAAATGGTAAATGCGTTCACAGCCCTTAAAAAAATCCGCTTCTGAAAGAGGGCCTTCCCACAACGTGCAGCTTGTGGGGGCTCTTTTGACAATGGTTCACGCTGGTCCATGCCAGGTTGGTGAAGGCAGGGAGTACAGATAATGGGAGAGCAATATAGCACAACTGTTAATTTTGCTGAACTACCCACTGCTGACAACCTAGCTCCACAGTCGCCTACTGCACCTGCATTGTGCATGGTGATCATCAATCTAAGCACGAACAAGGCTCAAGCCGGCTTGACTTCCGGAATCTAAGATCAGCTGTATTCGTGGTGATTTGATCATAGTCAAGTAAGGTTATATTAAATATCGATCAATATGGTTATATTGATTATAGTTGTGTATGCCAGCAATTCAAAAACGTTAGAGAAAAGGGTTGGTAGATCGCATCAATTTCTTAGCTATCTGTGCTGAGGTGACCAGAAGATGGCTGTAGACCAAGTGGTTTCATGTCTGTGTGAACCTTTAAGCCTCATTTCATTATCATGGGTTCTCCAGGACCTCTTATTGCATCCCACATGCATAAGACCACCTTAAACTGGAATCCCAATGCACGGTCTTCCTGCAAAGGGATCTTGAGACTCAATTAAGCAGTCGTGGATCGATAGATAAATAAATAACATTACTCTTTAGCAAGGTAACAATGAGCTAGAATTTATATCAATCTATTATTATATTTCTCTAAGTGGGACTTTGGTTGTGATGCCATCCCACCCGTACCCACTGCTCCCCCCCTCCAATTCCCCCCCCACCCCCTTTACTGTCCCCACCCACCATGCACACTCTTCCCCCAACCCTACCACAACCCCTTACTACCCAACTAAGCCAAACCCTGTGTCCACGGTAAGGGGCAGGGCATAAACAGAGGTGGGGCCTAGGGGAAGTGTGGGTCTTAAAAGGAAAGTCACGGAGTGAAAAGAGGAAGAAAACGAGCCTAATCAGGAAGGGGCGGAGCCAGGAGGACGCCACACCCAGAAGGATGTCGCATCTACCTGGACAACACACCCAGACATCAGTGCATCACATTCGCAGGGACGGCACCCCCGATAGCTGGGCATGACACTGAATGGCACAAACCTGCAGGTTGTGTGGATTGCCGGATCAAACCAGGCTGGCAGGATGTTGGGATAATTTTGCTCCTTGAAGTCGCTGATCTTGAAAATTGAAAAGCTGTCCTCCGTGTACCCATGCATTGTAGGCGAACCTGTGCCATACTCTGCTGAGTATCCATAATAATACACCAGGCGTGGGATGATGTCCGTTGTGAACGCCAAGATGCATGACTGTGGAATTAGCATACGGAGGCACAGCGATAGCGGTCACTTAGCATGCAATGATTTGACCAAGGCTTCTGAACATCTTACCTTGGCAATTACATTAATTTTCACAAATACAATTTGGGGGGTTGCTGCCAGAGTGAAATGGTTACCATATAAGGACTTGCAATCTGGCAGTCGTCAGTTCAGTCTCCTGACACAACAGTTGAAGCAATGGATCATTTTCTTAAATCTCCCCCACCTCTGTCCAATTAGCAATATAAATGGGTTCATCACCGTTTTAGGGCAGGTAATTCCACAACTTACAACATGTCTGGTCATCATGGAAGAGTAGGCCAAATACCGTGTAGAGGGGTTCTCTAGAGCTACCTTTAGTTGAGGCCCTTCTGCCAGCAGTGACATGAGCAAGCAATTGCAAGGCTTTACCTTTTGCGATTTTGGGAGAGAGTGGATAGGAGCGGTGGTGCAGTGATTCGTGCACTGCACTTTGAATTCAGCACACATGCAATTGACTTCCAGCTACGACTAACATCAGTGACGAGTGATACCCGAACCGCTCCTGGTCCCCCACTACACCTCTTCTCAAACCTGCCATGACCAGAATGGTGAAGTATGGTAAAAAGAACCCACACGGCTAACATGACATGTTATGTCACTCATAAGATGGGATACTGAGCGAGAAAGCGAGCGGACAATCTGGCGACTTACATTGGTGATTACAGAGAGGGTGGCAATGATACTCAGAATGTCGGCCCAGGCTCCAATTCCTCTTGCTCGCGAAACCACAGGCCTCCTCATCTTTGTTACGAGCTTCCACGCGTCGACCCGCACTTCGATGATGTTGTTCAGCAGTGCGAGCAATGGCGCAAGTGGAAATGATGCCACGAAGAGAGTGACAAACCCGAATTGGATAACTGGGGTATATTTTGAGAATGGGTAGGGGGGCAAGGATAGGATAATGAGTGAAACAGGTTATAGACACACACTCTTAATGCTGTTATGTTGTGATTACTTTAAGCAAACAAAACATGTTTTCAATGCATGGAATGTGTTTTAGTCAAAGGAGACCCCAAAATATGATCACATTTTCGTATCATTTGTTCACAAAATTATCGTGTCCATTACATTGGCCACTGAGATGCGACCAGCCACTACCATCTTTAATGCTCAGCTCTGGTTCACTGGGTTTCTTTTGCACCATTTTCCACCACTAGGTGGCTATAATAACTAGATCACATCCTGTATTGAGGACTCCATTAACCGTACCACACATTTTTAGGCATATGCACTGTGGCTGAAATGCCAACAAATCACAGCAGTTAACCACAGTGGACATGATGCACAAGAGTTTTAAATAAATAGTAAGGGGGAGAAACGTCAACCCAAGCTGACCAATGTAGCTGCATTGGTTAGCAGACAAGAGGAGCAAATATGTGCTCCTATTGTTTCTAAAACTTAACTCCGTACATATGCACATACACGCATGCTCAAAGACAATTGTGTTACAGTATATCCATAGATTGGTGCCTATGGCCAAATCACCCAGTATGCGTCAGATTTAATCAGATCCCAGAAGTTAAGGAGAGCTGAGCCTGAAAATTGGTTGGATGGGTGACCATGCAATAGTTATTGTGGGGTTGTGAGCAGCATAGGACAGTGCAGCAAATTACATTGTTGTATTGTACATCTAAGCTCTTACATCTGTGCTCCCTGCCTTCAACAACCCGAAGTGTGGGTAATTTCCCTCCCACAACAATGTCCGACAAATACACAGGGGCCGTACACACGTGCCTATATAGTCAAATGATACCCAATTGTGTGTTTTTTTTTATAACAAAGTAAAACGCGTTGACTCCGTAGTGTGATCCTCTGAGCTCATTGTACCCATCTCGAGGTATTCATCAAAGAGTCCAAGTGGGCTCTGGGGCTGTAGGTCCATGTCTTGCTCCCAGCGCGTGTAGACAGCCTCAGGCCTTAGCTTGGCCCGACGCTGGGCCCACCAATTGCTGAACCATCTGGGGAATTGAGGGGGGAGGTACGCATGTGCAGACACAGAGACACCCTTACACACGTGCATATCCATTTGTTCATCAACTCTAGGTTTGCTATTTCATAGCTTTCCACTGCGTTTTCAGGTTGTATCATGTGAATATCCCAAGCACGTGGAGCGAAACGTCAAGACATGCCAAACAATATGCGGTATGACACAAAACATGTCAGAGAGCTGTACAAAACAACTGCTAAAACCTAAGTAGTAGCTGTTTTTCATTTAGCCCGTTGTCAATCCACTACACTCTTTCAGTCATGGGAGTTGCTTGTCTAATATTATGAAACTATGTACGAAGCGTCTGATCGGAATATCGCATGATACTAACGAGGTGAACTTTGTCCAGTTGACTGGTGTTCACTGCTTAACCAGTGCACACTGCTAACAAGCTGTCGACACGACTTTTCGCTGAATGCGTTTTCACACAACACATTTTCATTGTAACATGGTTCTTATATTTGGGAAAACTTTTCACACAACGTGGAACGTGTCCATTATAATGTGGAATGCACACTGTTAAAACGCCGAACGCGGCCATTATGATGCGTTCCTGAGCAGTCGACGATGAACGACTGTCTTGAGTTGCGCGGCTGAGCAGTTTGATAAAGTATACGAATGATACAGTCACACGGCAGCCTAGCCTGAGTTATTTATCCCACCATGGGATGACTGCAGGTTGAATTTACTGTGAAAATGTGATTAACTCAGTAATTCCTTGCTTTGCGCGTTTTTACTTCACGCGGAAATTTTCAGGAACGCATCTACCGCGTTACACGAGGAAACGCCGTAATCAGACTTCACAGCTTTCATGTGTTCATGCGATACTTACGGGATGATGACCTCCTGAAAATTGCCAACCATCTGCTTCACTACCATGATGACAGTGAGTTGAGAAGTCAGTTCAAAGAGACAGCCGTTTGGGGGACACTGGAGGGGGGATGGGGTGGAGAATAGATTCAGGTTAAACACTGAAGATATGAAATATTGGGTAATACATATATGGATACCACACATCATTTCTAATGATCCTCTCACATTCTTCTCTTCAGTCAATTGCACACTGCAAAAGTGACGGCTCCATATGTTAGAGGGGACAGTGATTAAGAATATCAATATTCTCCAGATTATAAGAAACACTTTCCCCCTCCCCCTCATGTATTTTAAATAAATAAAAATGGTGGCGCATCTGATAATGTTTTGTTTGTTGTCCTTCCCCCACACATCCGATGCAGGCTGTGTACGGTGCAAAATAAGTTCAACACACAACATGCATACTGCAGTTGGTGTTTAGTATCAGGTGAGTTTAATTCAAGAGCATCGTCTAGTAAATATAATAATCGTAAAACATGAAATTAAGTTGGTAGAAAACACAGAGGCACTTAAATAATAAGCTGTATTCTTTATCCTTTATGTGTATTGTTTTTGAGAGGATATCAATCAATGAATCGCCCTCGTAACGATTTTCTACAAATCTGCAACAGGACAAAGTAGGCACCTTAATATAACACCAAATATACTCATAATAATCATCTCATGTGTCAACAAGTCTGCCTTCAAACAGAAACATGAGCAACAGGTGCACATTTTGGGCAATGGACTTTCTTCCGAGCATAGAGTGACTGCAAATACTCAGGGTGACTCTGAATGGCAATTATGTAAATGTTAAACTACGTGTCATTAACACTGTCTTAATGACATTGATTTAACGTGTGCACAACGCAATGCTGCTTAATTCCTTACTCCAGAATTCGTTCTTGATATCATATTACGGGGCCGTTCTCTAACACAACGTGCTCCACTGCGCCACAGTGAGTCATAGGTAGTGGCTAAACATATCCTTGAGGGGGGCTGAAATACTGTACATTTTTAAGGATGATCAAATATATAATTTTAAATAAATGGCGTTTGATAAATACGGTATATAATTGAAAATGTCCAATGAGAGACCACAAGGGTACTACTTGCAAAGTATGTGATAAACTAACACCCTCAAGGTAACTGGGTTACCAATTGCATCAGTCTAACACGTGTTCTGCTCGTGGTGACCTCGTGCTCTCTCAACTCTGGTTTCGAAAACTTTTTTACTCCGGAGACTGTGTTAATGCTAGAGCTGGTGACCAGGTGTGAAGACAATGAGGCCTTTTAGAGTTCCAAAAGAAAGAGTCCTTATTTCGACATTTCACCAACAGCACGGTGTGAAGACAATTGTTGGGAAAAATATCAACTACAAAAGTAAAACATGAAAATGTTGTACAAACAGCATAGAAAAGACAGGGCCAACCCCTCAGATCTACACACCTCCTCGATTCTCCATTTTCCAAAGTAAGTGTAGCTTCCGGGGAAGCCGATGAATTTCCCTTTGAAAAATGCAATGTAGAAAGACGCCGAGTAGAAGTTGACGAACTGAAATAAGAATTTCTTGAACGTCAGCCGATACTCATATTCTCCTTGTGTCTTGGGCATCTCTGTGGGTGTGATACAAAGGCACACAGGGACACAGACATCAAACAGGGCAATCGGTTTTGATGTTACTTACATAGTTTCTGGCACACAGGCTACGAAAAGCCACTGATAATGATGCCGCATTGAGGAATAGCAACATTTCACAATGTGACGTGCTTTGATATCCATTAAAATGAATTTGAAGATCAAAAGTGAATTTCAAAGATGTTGCTGGGGAATGAGTGACAGTGGACAAGTTGTTTACCAGGTGTTGTTCACCACATTCACCCTGTGGAGTGTCCTTCAGTCTCCATTTGCAATTAAGCCATTTACACTGTCCGTATGATGTCTGAAAGCCAGTGCACTTGATTTTCAAATATCTTTAAGGTGTATTAAATTTCGATTTAAAGCTTTCGTGACTGCAAGGATTCATTTTCTTTGGTTCTTTCGGTAAAGTCACGTAGAATGAGAATAAAATAATAAATTGATAAAATAAAATAACACAATAATATTCTCACGACGCTTCGGCCACAACACAAGCGGCCTTCATCAGGTGAAGGGACGAGACTGTCTGGAGGACAGCGCTAATTATCATGGGTCACCTTTCAGAGGGGGTGCAGGCTTCAGCAGGATAAATTACTAATAAAGGGCTCAGTAGCGGGCAACATGACCAACACAAGCAGAGAGCTGTTTGCTGGCTAGAAGGTAGCAATGCAGCAGTGAGGGTCAGCCCACAATTACATTCAGTGATTCAATGGATCGAGAGGTGAAATCAGAGCGCTAAGTTGGCACCATTGAGATCCTGGGTTTAAATCCAGGCAGCGGCCTCTGGTAACATGTGTTCTCAAGTGCAGTAAATTAATGGCTTCAGGACGATTACTAATGATGGCATTACATCTGTAACATACACCATTTGGTTCATCACTTAATTTGGTGAAATTTTAGTTGTGAGAATGAGCAATTTGACTGTTACGAGATTAACATTATATTCCGTAGCAGTGTGGATTGAAAAGTGCTTCCCTCTAATGTGTGAACCAGAGTTCACTTGAATGAAGGGTCTCAGAGGTAGCTCACTTCTAGGGCCATTTCATGACATTAAGGGTTGCACTGGTCTACAAGAGATCCCATTGGATACTTCATCTCAAGACACGATTCTGATAGCCCAATCGGAATGAAACTGGAGGAAAAATTTAACAGAGTTCTGACAAAAACAGGCAGTAGTTGAACAAGTGATTGGATGATGCACTGATGCTGCTATTCATGGCCTCATGGTGCAAGGTTAAAATCATGATGACATTTTACAGCGACAATATTTACCATGCACAACATTTATCCAATCTTCAAATTTACATGTGTTCTCTGGTGGCGTATAATAAAATAAACATATGCAAACCGTGATGGTGATGACACCTACCAAGATCAGTGAGGACGAGGGCCAGCTTGTCGTAACCTTTGTTGAGTAGTAGTATGATTACGATGTTGAGGATGGAGGCCGTGATGGTGGTAACCATATCAGGTGTGAGTAGGGCACCGATCACCTTGATCTTGGTCACATGATTGGGGATACTCGAGGAGAGTATGCCAAAGATGGACAGGCGGTAAACAACCACACCCAAAATTGCAGCAAGAATCAGGAGGATCTGCCAGTAACACAAGAAACACAGAGGTGGGTGAGATTTACAGTCTTGTAGCTCTTTTCCACTGTATAACCAAGCCGTGAGTTAGCTGTGCCAAGCTAGCCTGGTGTGACTCAGGAGGTGCCAGTTCGTTTGTCTACTGCAGAACCAAATGACTGGCAAAACGTCGTACTCAGATTGTAGATATTGTGGATTTGCTGTACTAGTAACGAATTGGCATGTTCTGTTTACGTGAACAACTTTACTAATTGGCTTTGTCGGGTGGTGGTGGGTTTAATGACACATATTTACGCGATCTAATCCAAAAAAAATATTATGGATGATATTGGTCGCGAAAAGCCTACATGTTAAACAAAACCTGAGCTGTTTCGCTAACATCACACACAATGAACGTGTAATGGTAACGTCACTTGGTCAATTGTAGAAAATGATGCAAGGTTATGAAAGGAATTACTATCCCTGGCCCTGCTTGACCTCGAGCCACGTTCAGATGTGAAGTTGAGACCAAAAGCCACAGGGCCAAGGTGAGGCCAAGACGGCAGCTTTTTAGGCCACAATCAGTGTCAAGGTCACTCAAGGTTGGGTGCGCTAGTATGAGGCCAGTGTCAAGGTCGGTACCTCTAGTAAAACTCCTCGGACTGAGGCCACACACTCAAGGCCAAGGAGCTGAGGAAATCTTTTCCATCTGGCCTTAAGGCCGAGGACTAGTCTCGAGAAACCCAAATCGAGGTTGACAGGAGCAGGTGGATAACATGATACGGCTCATGATGTATTCATTGCCTTGGGCCACCTGTAGATATTTCAGGTGATTGGATTGACAAAGGGCTGTAAGTTATATAATTATGCATGTATCTATACCCCCACTTGTAATCACTCAATGGATCACACAGGAGGAACAACATAGTTTGAGAGCGATTCTGACTGGTGGAGCAGAGTGTGGAGGTTAGGATTGGGTCAAGTAAAAATATATATGTGTATAACCCGTATATGAATCCACTGCTGGATGATGGCCTTCCCAACCCTGCGCAGATTTTCAGGGTTATTTTCCCATACTTCACCATGCACACCAGTACAGGTTGGTAAAGGATGGAAGCAAAAGAATGCAGTTCTCTGTTGGCCACAAGGTAGCTCTGCAGCAGCCTACAGTCCATTTTGTGCATGATGGTTACCCATTCGTGCAGTACCCAGGCTCAAAACCTGCTTCGCCTCCAAGATGAGGCACATAGCAGGTGACTTGGCCATAGCTCACTGGATCAGGAGAAGGGGTTCAATGTTGCTGTTGAGTTGGCGGACTCACCCAGAACAACACCATGATCCCGGAGAGGCAGTATCGGAACCTCAGTATCCTCTTAGGCATATGAGGCTCCTCCTTCTGCACTCACAATGCACGGACACAGACGGAAAAGCATTTGTATATAGATTAGTCTGTCGGAGTGACCAATGTTAGTGTGAGCCGTTAAGGTTGACTGATGAACTATTATTTGTTTTCCCCACTACTAGTTAAGCATGCGATGATATAAAGGAATGGATTTGATGGTCCTGATGTCTGAGAGTTGAGCTGGCAGCGCTGAGATTTCTTGGTTTTAATCCAGGCAGCTGCCTCCAATAAAATCAAGTAGTAAGCCGATCAGCCTGGTCACCAATATTACATTTGTTTCTTTTCTTAATTTGGACAAATTTCACCTTTCAGAATTAAAAAAGATGAGTTTGACCATCATGAACATTTCTTTGTAGCAGGGCTGATGCGAAAGGGCCACCCTCTAGTGTGTGTTCACTTGAAGGGATCTTATAAGTAATAATGTAACATCTGCTTCAGCAAACCTTTCCATAACATAGAGTTCCAAATGGACATTGTTTCATAACGATGCCGATAGGACAATCGGGATAATATTGGGAGGAAAACACAATTGACCAAAGGCCAACAAATATGTTAGAAGAAAAACTAGGAAAACAGTGAACAGTTACACATGCAACATTACAAAACAGAGGTGTGTGTGTGCAATGAGGTAGTCGCCGTGGTGACAGCAAAAAGCATTACCATGGTGATGATGTTACATTTCGTGGTCGTGCAGCGAGCCAGGTACTCGGGCCGGATGGGGTCTCCTTCCTCCGCCGCTGCCGTCAGATCCCAGCGGTACGCGAGCGATGCCTGGCGACGCTTCCAAAATTCCAGGAACACCGTGGCTGTTGCGACACACCACACGGGGAGGATTTACTTTGAAAAGTAATTTGACTATCGATTGCTCAAGGGTTCAAAAGTTACCTAATGTAGTCTGTTAAATGTAATGTTCAAAGTAACTTCATTAGTACTTTTTTCAAAAATACCTTTATTGGCTTTTTTTGGTACATTGCCACAATTTTATCCCACTTGCACTGAGTGGCATGGCATGAGATTGAGATTTCTTTTGGATCTATAACAGAGCAGTGCTGCTCTTCGTGTTACAAAACGTTACACAAAAGCGAATGTCACAGAGCTACCTCTGTGATCTCTGATCCACATAGTAGGGGTAGCTCTTTCCCAACTGCTTTGCCACGGAGAGGAGCGTTTGTTACGTGATAGTCAAGCTAACATTTTTATTCTCAGAGCTGGAATGTAGCCAAATTAAGTACAGAAGCAACTTCAACATTATGGATTTTTTGTATTTGTTGTGCAGATATCGGTGATTGAGTTGAGACCATCATCTCGCTATAATTGAAAAACTTGTTTAATCGCAGGTGGCCACTTTCATTTCAACACAGAATCTCAGCGGCGGCAACGCAGCACTCTGAACTCTGAGCCACCTGGCCACTTTGTATTTTTCATGGAATCGCCTTGGGGTAGCGCATTCGTTGCTTGTTGCAGAGGTTCGTGGTTCAAATTATGTGGCTGCCCTGATTAATATTGCCGGTGTATTAATTACACAAAAATACACACCATCTGCTTCACAGTGGACATTAAAGATTATCGGTTATCATTCGTAAGAGTAGGACAATGTGTACAAGTCATGGTCCAAATGTGCCCTCATTGAGCAGTGGGTTCATAATAGGACTGTCAGGATCACTGCATACGAACATTGCAAGACATGATGGTACTGTATATGGTTGTACGTATGTATGTTGAACTTCTTTAACACTGTATGTGGCCAAATGTGCTCATCATCATTGCAAACATGTTGATACTTGTCACTGTGTCTGGACAATGTGTGCCAATGCTTAGAATCACTTACCCCAAAGTCCCATGAAAACTGCGAAGAATATGGTGACCGGATTTTCATACATGTGTGAAGTCTGCAACGGCACAATCAGAGGTGTTAGTCACAATTAAACCTTAAATCTTAGCATCCACGTCTTTTCAATATCAACAGCAGGAAAGTAACGATGCATCGATTGATTTTTAAGTTAAAATAGATTAATCACTCATGAAACATCCATTAAATTGTGGAGATGACAATGCTCTACAATGTCTGATATTATAGCGCTATTCATGTATCAAACAAATCTGTATAAATGTGACAGAAAGAGCAAAATAAGCAATGGGCAGTTCCATGATTGTGGACATACATTTCAGACACTTTAAAGTGAATAATCATTATTTCGGCATGACATGTCAACTAATTAGCACTGAAATTCAGATTTCAAAATACTTTGTCCACTTGTATTGATCGTGGAGAAATACTCATGAAATACATCGTGTCGGATTTACTCAAAGTAACTTTTGCACTCCCGCTGGGATGTGACGATGCATTCATTTTCATGTATTTGTCTAACGATCGACTTAGTCCATTAAAATACCCTATTTGCTAAAACTATAACTAACTACCTTCAAAATGATCACACGTGTATTATTAGTATAATATTTTTTTAACACCCACACGAATGGCAGCATAGTGTTTAGCATGATGTGCTGCAATCTAGTGATCATGGTTAATGTTAATGATACAATCTCAGCAACGTGAGTTGGCTTTGTGATAATGATGCACAGCACCAATAACTAATAAGTATCCTTATTTAGAGGGAACATCGATGGTGTATTTGTGTGATACCTTCGCAGTCTCGCAGGTATCATTTAGCCTCCAAAAGGTGCATTTTTGGTCACACTGGGGACACATGACCAGGGATCCTCCGATGGTGTTGTTGCATATTTCTCCACTGCACACATAGACACGCACGAACATAAACACACTAATGGGCATAATACACTTGGATGAGAAATATAATTTGCCTAAAGGTCATGCCACCTTTGAATGTGTCATACCCTCCCTTTAAACAAAGTCAGACTAAATTATGGGTTCCAACGTCGAGCATTTTCCAAAGTAAAATGTATTTCCTGATGTTTAATTATAATTTTCGTTGATATCAGTGGTGTAACATCTCTATGTATTGATTTCCAGGGGTGTTTACAGCCCTTTTATCAATCCACTTCTGGCTGAGAGCCTCCCCACACCTCGTGGGTCATGAGGGCTATTTAATTCTAGTCATCCCACACTGGTCAGTACGGGTTGTATATGGAAAGCGAAGACTCCAGACACAGAGTACAGCAATGTATTTCCTGCACTTGCTCCCCGCTGTCCGTCATGCAGCTCCACAGAGTCTATGTGTGTAAGTCGTATTATAAGGATACGTTTCACATTTAAACATTTTGGATTTGAATATTTTTTGCTTTTGATTTTCGGATTATTTACAATTCGTAAGAATGTACAATATAATCATGTGAACAAGAGTGACGAAACCCGATGCCACGTGATACGTGTCGTCGTGAGTGACGTCACAATGGGCGATGTCATGTTTTCTGAGCAATCCAAAACAATGTTTAATTTTCCCTGGATTGTCCGAAATATTGTAGCTAGGCTTGATTTTTTGGATTTACTTTTAGAAACAGAGACATTTGGAACATATATACATATACAATATATTGAATGTACTATATTTGTACTGTATATGTATATAAACTGTATGAGATTGTATATATGTGCATATGTACTTTAATAGTGAAATGTTAAAGATGTGGCCCTGAAATTGCTTGCTCATGCCACTGCTGGTGGAAGGTCCTCCACTAAAGAATGCTCTAGATTGCCCCTCGAGATGATATTTGGCCTACTCGTCCATGATGGCCAGACGTCTTGGACACGGTGGGAGTACCCACATTTTACCCCATCACATCTGAACTGCCAATCATCTAACTGCGGTGTCTCCGTTTATACTGCTGAGCGTATGTGGGATAATTGAAGAAACCTAGCCATTATTTCAGCCGCCATGCCAGGTGATCGCACTGGAAATCTATAAACTGCAATTCTAGAAATGTAACTATTACACCATGGCAGCATCCCATGGGATTGTATATAAGTGTACATGTATGTCTATATGTACTTTACGTGTATATGTACTTGTGTATAGCCTTAGTAGGTGCTTGCTGATACTCATTCTTCAGTCTGTATTGCTATACAGGAGATCTGTGTGAGTTCTACATCTGACACATGAGTGTATGTGTGTTTGTATGCATTTGTCTGTATGCATGTGTCGGGCCAGTACCTAGTGATGTCACGGTCATTGCTGAATACTCCAAAGAAAAAGGAGATCAGGCCGACGATTGCAGCGAAGATCAGCATCTTTGTGTAGAAGCCGAGCCATGCAAAATAGAGCCCCACTTGCTCCCCGAAGTATGACCTGTGCCGACAACATCACTCGCACACACAGCGCAAACATCACCAACCGCACATGGCACCAGTGGTGTAGCTATCGAATATGTAAGCAAGGACCATGGGCTGGAGGGAAATGTGAAGAGCAGGGAAGGCATGGGCAAATGCTATTCTGGAACTCCATTTCCCCAGCCGTCTGTGCTATCAACTCCCAGCTAGCATTCAAGTCCAGCCTTAGGACCTTTCTGGACAGGGCACGTCCCTAAGAGGTACGATGGCCTGTGGTCGAGACTAAGAATGATGTGGCAGTCAAGAGAAGGAATGCGTCTGAGAGGATGTGCACCACAGAGATTTAAGTAATGAAATCAGCATGTGTGCAGGAGCCACATGGATCGTTGCATCAGGAGACTGGGAGAGATGGCGAAGGCTTGGGGAAGTCTTCATCCAGCAGTGGATAGGGCATGAACTTACCGCACAAGGTCAAGAGGCTGCTCCTTGAAAGAGCGCCCGGCTCTCGCCCACTCCCGTCGCAGCGTGTTGCGGTCGCCCAGCGTGTTCGGGTTTTTGGTGGGATGAACAGACTCACTCTGACATGGGGAAAGCAATTGTTAGTCACAAACACTGCATGGACATTCACAAATTACCAGCTCCACCCCCCCAAAACTCTGCCGTGGCGCTGCTGTGGTGTAATGGTGTTGCACACTGCACTGGACTTGCAAAGTTAGAGGTCGCCCATTTGATTTCATGGGAACGACAGTTAAAACAATGACCACGTTTCTTAATCACGCTGCTTCTTCCCAGCAAGCAGTGTAAATGGGTGCACCCACAGTTAATCTATTGGTTGTTCACGTGTTGTGGGATGAAGTGTGGGTACTTCTAATTCTTCCAAAGACTTCTGTCCCACGTGAAATAGTCGGCCAAATACCCTTGAGAATGGCTCTCTAGAGTGCTCGTGGAGTCCTTTCCAATGCATGGATATTGAACTTCTTTTGCACCGTATGTAGCCAACCATGCAAATCAGAGGTGTGTTTAGTGAGCTGGGGAACCTGGACACCTATGCGGCGCATCTCTGTGGGACACTAATGTTAAGTATGTGGTAAGCTTTAGACTATGCTATAGCGTCCTATACAGGTGTGCAATTCAGGTGTCGTACCTGGGCCTCCCGTAGGGTGTCAGTGTGCCCTCCACCCCCTACCCCCCCAACAACTTACGTCATGCAGTGGATAGGCTGCAGTATAGCAGCCATTTTCAATCATTTGGTTGATATTTAATATGTTCGTGCTGTCTTGTGGCATGGGGTTTTGCAGCATGTAGTGAACCTGTGTGAGCACACATGACACACATGACAAACATAACATGCATGAAACATAGGGCTGGGTGGGTAAGCTATTATTGACTCACTCCACTCTGAAATGTTTCCCCCTCTCCAACCACCACCAGCCTACACAGTTATAATGGGCCCACAACTCTTATTGAGTCCCGACTCGGAAAGGTCCATAGAACACCCCAAAAACTGAAGCAGATATGTACCGATTTCAGCAAGTACAATATCCAGATTTCAAGGAGACATTTTATGCATGCTTTCCATGCACAAAGGCAATTTATTCAGAATACAATACTATCAAAACCCCAAATGCCCACAATATTGGCTCGACAGGATACCTGCTCACCAAGAACCATATCAACAGTAGTCTTTCATTCTTTTGTTGTGCAGGGGAGAGTGATTGAGGGGACGTGGTTATATAATGTGGGCAGGACTTACAAAGGGTGGGGCTGCTAGCTCACCATGTCTCCTGGTTAAGCATCCCAAAAAATTGGTAGCTTTCTCTACAGGGACACATATTACCACAACCCATAAATCATAAATCCAGGCATTCTTAATAAACCATAATGATTTACACTTCTAACCACATGCCACTCAGAGATCGCAAGTTGCGATACAGAGCTGAAAACTTTAATTAAAATGATAAAAACACGACAAAACCCTTTTAAATTAACATGTTTTTGCAAAAAAACCACCCCATTCTGGCATTATTTATACAGCATTGATACAAACGTACGATTTGGCTGCGTACGGCCGGTGGGATGAGGACGTCATGATCCTTTATAGGATAGATGTCCTGCTGCGAACGCCGGTAGGGTGCCGTGAAATAGTCCGGTTGTTTGGGCACGGCTCCCGGCTTCAGGTGGTGAATATTTCCCAGGTAGTGAAGAGGCCCACTGTCTGAGCCTGACACCTGGGGGAGGTCGCTCTCCTTGAGTGGCACCTGTTTGATTTTAAATGTATTAAACCCTTTGCCTCGAGCACATGGAATCATCATCAGCCAAAATCAGTCCACGAATGGATGAAGGTCTCCCCAAGTTGTTGCAATCTATACAAGTCCTATAATACAACAAGTCCGATAATACAACAAGTCCTTTAATACAACAAGTCCTATAATACAACAAATCCTATAATACAACAAGTCCTATAATACAACGTTCTATACAAGTCCTATAATACAACAAGTCCTATAATACAACAAGTCCTCTAATACAAGTCCTATAATACAACAATTCCTATAATACAACAAGTCCTATAATACAACAAGTCCTATAATACAAGTCCAACAATACAACAAGTCCTATAATAATACAAGTCCTATAATACAAGTCCTATAATACAACAAGTCCTATAATACAACAAGTCCTATAATAATACAAGTCCTATAATACAACAAGTCCTATAATACAACAAGTCCTATAATACAAGTCCTATAATACAACAAGTCCTATAATACAACAAGTCCTATAATACAACAAGTTCTATAATACAACATTCTATACAAATCCTATAATACAAGTCCTATAATACAACAAGTCCTATAATACAACAAGTCCTATAATGCAACAATTAATATGCCAAAAGCCTCCACTGCATATCCCACCCACTCTTCAAGTTGTCCCACCAATATCCCCAGTCATGAGCACACGCACATGAGCCAATCTTATCTCGCCATCTCTATGATATACATCATCTTGGGCACGTTCTCTCCTTCTGCTGCCACTCCAATGTCATTTTCGGCCAGCAGACATCATCCCTTCAAGCAACGTGCCCTTCCCGAGCCCATTCACTTTTCTAAAAAGAGTCAATATGTTGCTAATATGCATATTTTTCCAAATGTACGTTTTTCTAATCCGTTTGTATATTTACGTCTCTCGATATCTCGTAATGTCAGTGCTACGATTATTATCGTTCAACGTCATAAATTATAATCATCACAATCATCACCCTCACCATCATACTCTGTATCACATGCATGATCATCGCAATTATCATCACAACCATGATGAATCTTCACAAACATTATTGTCATCACATTCATTATCACCATCATAATCACAATCATCACCACAATCATCATCACAATCATCGGCATCATCATGATCATCATTACAATGACCATCAGAATCTTGCCTGGATGTGTAGAATCTCGGCATAGGTGGTGAGTGGGTTCCATGGCGCGTGTACTTTCACAAAGGTGGTGCGTCCGCTCACCGACTCCTAGTGGATGGCACGAAGTTCATCGTCAGACTCTAGATGAGTGCATTTAGTTGTATTTATTAGACTTTGTTTGACCAGGTGAGAGTTCAAGGGAACAGGATGGTCTCATTTGGAAGAGTGTCCACGGCCGCGTGGATTTTCGTGCTTGTGTCACGTGTTGTTAGCACCTCGTGCCGATCAACGTGTGGCACAACCCAAAAGCAAATTGCATAACGTACGTGCAGTTATCGAACACTTATTACTACAGTATAAATATCTGGCATGCCACATTAAGGTGGAGACTGTTATACCCTCCAGTATAAATGGGTAAGCCACAATTAATCCATCTTAAGATTGTGCATGGTGGGGTAAAGTATGGGTATTCGCTATCTCTTTCAAGACGTCTGGCAAGCAGAGAAGAGTAGGCCATATACCCTCCAGCGGGGATCTTTAGCGCTCCTACTCAAGGAATGTATGCCAGCAGTGAAATTATGAAGCAATCACAGTCTAACACCTTTTTATTTGTATACAGTGTCTGTCATCTATAGCAGAGAGACACGCAGGAAACTTACCTCCTTAGGTTCAATCTCGAGATCTAGCCCCATCTTCATCAGGCTTGCCTGATATTCGGTCCTCTTCTTCTGTCAAACAAAATTGACCATCTGTGTTATACATTGTTCTCAGTTGTGTCACTGTGGGAGTCAAGTCAAGAGGTGAGGAAACTTCTTGAACTCTTACAGTGAGTAGAGCCTCACATGGGAATCAATCAGAGAACGGCTCTGCAAAGTAGCATCACTGAACTGCTTCAGTCGGTGTCACTTCAGCAGACCTTAATAAAATAAAAATTTGCACAGCTCTTTGTCAATCAACTCTTTGAGTTTACCTTATTTGTTACAGGGATGGTCTCACTTAGCTAGTTGCTTTGCTATTTTACAAGGGAGATAGATCCATTGTGCGTGGGTACAATAGCAACAAAATAAACAAAAACATCAATATTGCAGAGAATGCATACTGGGTACTTCAGCACTGTTATAATAGTTTTCCATTTGGCAGTTAGAATGTGGATATTACATATATCCTGTAAGTTATGTCTGGGTGTCGGTGTGTGCAATATGAAAGTGGTGTATTTATTGAGGAGTTGTGGATGGAGTGTGATACGTAACGATAATTGATTGTTGTTCGCCAAAGCAGTGAGGCGTATGGTTCAGGGTATGGATGTGCGAGTTGAGTGATGGGAGTCTAGCGTTCATTGACTAGCGTGGTCTGCAGTTGACGATACAGTTTGATAAAGGATGTATACTGTGGATTTAAAGACTCGTATGGAGGTGGCAGGGTGACTCAGCAGTCAGAGAGCTGAGCTGGCACCACTGCGTCAAACCTAGGTTTAGAGGCGTGTGGTGTTGCACGTGGGGAGGGGTGATAATGCTGGGTGCAGGAAGGTGGAGCATTATTTGTAGGTTCCTCGTTCTCACCTGATTGTTGATGGCGTCCTGAGAATGGACCTCATCATCGAACGCGAGGATGAAATCGATCCGACGGACTCCATCGCAAAAGTAGATAGTGTCCTACACGCAAAGGCAAGCACACACACGAATATGAGAGATGTAATAGCTTATGCATGAAATGTATATTTATTCATAAGCTCATGATACATGTATCAGGACATAAGTTAATCTGCTATTTGTATGCAAGTTGTTTATTGCTATGATGATGTACTTGTTTACCCAGGAAAACCTCAATGAGTTTACATTTTTATTTTAAGGAGGGTCCTACCAAGTTCTGTTTTTTTGCAGTCGAGAACGAAGTTGCTTAGTTTAATTCCAATTGAATAATTTGCATGTATTTTTTCAGCATTGGTACGTTTGGCCAATACCAGTTACACTGTGTCATTTAGCTATGGGAGGAAACCAGAGACCTGGAGAAATGTGTACACAAAGCATCTAGCCCCTGTGCATTATACAAAAAACATCAGTATTTTCTAAAGTGCATTGTGGTAATGCTATCTTAAACCACCATCAAAATAAAGTTGAGCAAATGTGACAGACTAACAGCAGCAGTGATGCAGTGATATGCAACTGTGGACCGGTGTCATCCTCATTCGGACTCATCAGCACTGTATAGTCACCAAAACGCACTGCTGCAAAGGCTGCAAATCTATAAATGAGGAGCAGCCATGTCTACACTTTGGGGCCCATTAGTTGGCGAATGCAAACAACAACTAAATCTGTAAATACCAGGAATCTCCCATCTTTGACATTAGCCAAGCTAATTTATAGGCAGTGCAAATCCACGTTGTGCCGCATCGTACCTGGGCCAGGGTAGATTGAAATGATGACGTCGAAAAGTCTTGCGGCACCGTTGAAGGCTGAGCCTCATGCCCCTCCGCTCCCTCCTCCTCATTCATTCTCTCCACGAGCTCTGCATAGGTAATGTGGGGGTAGAGGGTTCATTGCATTAGGGACAGGGGAGGCAGGTGCAGGGATGGGAATGTCGGTAAAGAGCCGCACATGGTACTCATGTGTAAAGCTTTCTCATAAATGTCGACGCTGCTCCAGTGTGAGTACACCTGTGGTATAAAGTTGTATTACCATTAGGGGACTTTTACCCCATTGAATATCGTACACTTTAACAAAGCCGTGCCCAGCATGGTCAGACACAAACCAGGGCAAAAAATATTAGTTGGAATATGCAAAGTCATTTTTGCCCTGACAGCTTGTCAGCTATACTCTTTGGTTCTTTCGGTAAAGTCACGTAGGTGAAAAAAAAATAGAAATAGAAATAAATCACGACGTTTCGAATGCAACACAAGCACTCAACCACAGCAAGGAAACTGTTTTACTGAAGTGGGAGAGAAACCAGGGTTAGGGCAGTTAAATAAGTCAGAGAGGGGGAGGGTGGGGGTGAATGGGGCGAGGAGTGCGAGCGCGGCAAGCGCTGCAGAGACGCTGAGAGTAAAAAAGAGGCAACATGATTACTGCCAAGATGGAAGCTTGTCAGCTTCTGCGAGAGCTTCCCCGTGACCACACAGATCATGGTGGTTACTTGACCACATTTCAATTGAAGTGCTGTCGTCCCGACAGTTCTGTTCCTTCACCTGAAGAAGGCCACTTGTGTTGTGGCCAAAACGTCGTGATTTTTGTTGGTTTATTTTTTACCTACGTGACTTTACCCAATAGAACCAAAGAGTATGGATCCTTGCAGTCACGACAGCTTCAAATCCACATTTCACCACTCTGGTTAATGTGGGTTGGTGAAGACGTATAGTATGTATAGTACAACCAATTTTGATGGACTGCCCTTTGCTGCCCACCATGTAGCCCGACACCACACTTTTAGACCTGTTATGCACTATCCTGGCTCAAACCCTGCTGGGTTATCACGTTTTTTTTTATCACCGTGCCTCGATTCTTCCTCTTAACCTGCATTTTGTATCCACGGGATAACATGTGCAGTTTTATATGGACGTGCCAACAGTGCCTCCCACATTTCTATTGCCTGGTTCTCCACTGGCCGTTTTCCATGTTGCGCTAGAACCAAAAACCGGGATACGCTAACCTCACGCGGTGTCTGAATATGGCTTGGGGCCAAGCAGGGCCAGGGGCGGGGATAATGACGCGTACATTGTGCGTGACATTCGGTGAGTGCACGGTAAGGACACCAGCGCACATCACACCAGTGGTTCTCAACCGTTGTTGGCTACCGGTGCCCCCCCTCGTTGTTGAATTTAGTTTAAACCGAGTAGCCCCCCCCACTCCCCCCTTGACCCAACGTGGTTCTGAGAAATCAACGTGTGAATAATGAACGTCAATATTTTAACCAATTGTCGACTTTGTGAGAGGTATATCCTAACCAGCTGCTAGTAACTGCAAGCGAATAAAAACAAATTAAACGGACGCTCTGCACGCGAGACGTCATTAGTTCCCTGGCTGCTCTTGTAAACCCGCATTGTGTACGATCAGTGAGTTTAGAAAGTGCTTTCATATCGTTCCAGGTTACCACGTGGATACAAATTGTATCGTAGTTACTTTACATTGTCCGATTCATACATGACTATTCACCAATGACTCATGTCCGATATGATTTCACATATTTATACATTATCTCACGTACACCCTGGGGCATTGCCACATAGCCCCCAGGGGTCCGCGTACCCCCGAGTAAAAAAAAAAGAAAATTACTGCACTACACCACCCACATGCGTCTCGACGCGCTCGTCACACGTGACGTCCGTGGCACGGCTCGGGTTCCGCAGTGAAAACATAACTTGGTGCCTTGAGAGCCACACGGGGCTGGCTCGGCACTGCCCTGGCGCGGCTTGGTAGCGAGGTGGAAAATAATTCGCATCACGTGGAAATTTATAGCAGCCAAATAACTCTGAAAGCACGTTGATTCTAAATGTTAAAGGAACAACCGGAGGACCCAGGGAATAATCCACGCGGCCACGAGAAGACAGAGAGAGAGACACGCAAACTCCAAATATTACAGGCATCACAATTTGGATCGAACTCACGGACTTCCTGCATACGAGGTGAGGGAGATAACATCTTGCGAGGGAGATAATATCTTGTCATGGAGATAACATCGTGTCAGGGAGATAACATCTTGTGAGGGAGATAATATCTTGTCAGGGAGATAACATCTTGCGCGGGAGATAACATCTTGCGAGGGAGATACCATATTGCGCGGGAGATAACATATGTACTCTTTGGTTCTATTCGGTAAAGTCACGTAGGGAAAAATAAATAAAATGAACAACAATCACGACGTTTCGGCCACAAAACAAGTGGCCTTCATCAGGTGAAGGGACCAAAGAGTATGGATCCTTGCAGTCACGAAAACTTCAAATCCACATTTCACCACTCTGGTTAATGTGGGTTGGTGAAGACGTATAGTATGTATAGTACAACCAATTTTGATGGACTGCCCTTTGCTGCCCACCATGTAGCCCGACACCACACTTTTAGACCTGTTATGCACTATCCTGGCTCAAACCCTGCTGAGCGTCCGATTAAAACACTGACGAGATCTCAATATTTAAAACTGGCCCAAAGCCCCGTCATAGCACGAACATTACACTTTACCTATCTCAACAAATGTGGACATCATGAATGTTTGGTCTAATCTCAGATCTTGTGAGTTATAACTCGGGAGCTCCTCATGCACAGCCAGCCAAGGATAACTCCCTGCTATAGTGACGTCACAGCAAAAGGGCGTGACGTCACCTAAATATGGGCGTGGTCAAAAGCGGCCCCATCCCCCGCTCTTCCCGACCTTGCTTCCCCCCTCGCCGAGGTTACCCACATGAACAATAATAATAAATCATAGATGTACATTATGAAAGAATCAATGATTTTTCACAAAACTGCTCCTGTACGGCCTTTTGCCAATCCCCTGCTGGAGAGCCTCTTGACGATCGCACGAATCGTGTTGGTTATTTGCACATACTTCACCATGCCGGTGAGTATGGGTTGGTAAAGGAAAAGGAGGAGCATTAACGTACAAACAAAAACCTATTTTACTAGAATGCCTTCTGCTTCCCATCATGTAGCCTGTAACACCTGGTATGCACTATCCAGGCTCCAACCTCCTTAACGTTAGATGGAGACATCTGGCACATCCCCAGCAGTTTTGTCCACAGGCTCAACATTTAACACAAACACACATCTCTAACACTAACGTTAAACTTTACCTATCTCGACGAAGGTAGACATCGTGAATCTTTGATTTTTTCTCGAATTCAGAGTCAGAAGTCAGGAGCTCCTCGCGTGCACAGCCAGCCCACGATAAAGTCCGACCCAGAATGATGTCACCGTGACGTCGGTTCAATATAGGCGTGGCCAGAATGTGGGTGTGGCCAACGGCGGCGGCTTCCCCGCCCCCCGCTGCCCCTCCCCGCAGGTTTCTCTCAACCCTCAGTGCGCATGCGCAGGCCGCGCGTCTCGGACATCGCTTTCAGCGGCCGTTGGCGACGCGGCGGTTGTGGCGGGAAAATTAATAAAAAAAACTTCTCCGAATAACCGCGACCTTTAACTACCCTCACGGATAATCCACACGGATCTCTGGACGGCAAGGCGAAGACGATCAATGGAATAATCTCCGGTGAGAGACGGAGAGAGATGGGCAGGCGTGAGGGCGAGCCAGGTTCAACTTTGTTGAACGCTGAGCGCAGAGTGAATGGGGTTTGCTTCACTCAGCACGCGGCTTGGACACTTCGGTGTGCAAAGTGTTGTCTGGTTGTGCCGTGTAAAGGAGGAGGACATTCAGTAAATGTCGTTGGTTTGTTAATGGGAGTGTGTGGCACGGTAATGGACTGGGTACGACTTACAACACAAGTTCTGCTCACATTGCACGCTAAGGGTTAGCACGGCGATTACTACGTGTGCATTTATTAGTTATTGTTCATGTTAAAAGTAGTATTGATTGTTAAGACAATGATGTTTAGTATTTGTAGGAGAATCATTTCAATATTGTACAGTATAGCATTGTCCTGCTGTGTGGCTCTCACGTGGCGAGCATCAGTGCAGCAATATTCAGTACGTGGTTGTAATGTACTTCTATAGCCCCCTGCCACCAGTGCAGCAATATTCAGTACGTGGTTGTAATGTACTTCTATAGCCCCCTGCCACCAGTGCAGCAATATTCAGTACGTGGTTGTAATGTACTTCTATAGCCCCCTGCCATCAGTGCAGCAATATTCAGTACGTGGTTGTAATGTACTTCTATAGCCCCCTGCCATCAATGCAGCAATATTCAGTACGTGGTTGTAATGTACTTCTATAGCCCCCTGCCACCAGTGCAGCAATATTCAGCACGTGGTTGTAATGTACTTCTATAGCCCCCTGCCATCAGTGCAGCAATATTCAGTACGTGGTTGTAATGTACTTCTATAGCCCCCTGCCACAAGTGCAGCAATTTTCAGTACGTGGTTGTAATGTACTTCTATAGCCCCCTGCCATCAGTGCAGCAATATTCAGTACGTGGTTGTAATGCACTTCTATAGCCCTCTGCCACCAGTTCAGCAATATTCAGTACGTGGTTGTAATGAACTTCTATAGCCCCCTGCCACCAGTGCAGCAATATTCAGTACGTGGTTGTAATGTACTTCTATAGCCCCCTGCCATCCATGCAGCAATATTCAGTACGTGGTTGTAATGAACTTCTATAGCCCCCTGCCACCAATGCAGCTATGTTCAGTACGTGGTTGTAATGCACTTCTATAGCCCCCTGCCATCAGTGCAGCAATATTCAGTACATGGTTGTAATGCACTTCTATAGCCCCCTGCCATCACCAAACTCACACTGACCAGCGTGGTGAAGTATGGTAAATAACCCCTCCCCCTGGGAGCTGCATAGCATGGGACAGCTGTCAGCCAGCAATGGATTTAAAAAGGAGCTGTACTCCGCACACATTCTTATTCAGGGTAGGGTAAGGAACTTGGAGGTTCGGTACGCATAATGTGCTCGGAAAGTATTGTATTCTGTATGTGTGTTGAACCTCTTTCGCATCGTACAAAGCCAACCGTGCTCTTCGGAGGTGCGATAATATATAAATATAAGTAGTCATACTACTGTAATACCACTTAATATTTAGCATTCATTGTATTAGTAGTACGGTAATTTTTTTATATGCAGGTGTGCATGCCAAACGTTAACCAATGTTAAATGTTAAGCCTTCTCTTTTGAATACAGTGTGTTTTAAACATGGAGTTGTCTCCAGCTAATTCTTAAATGTATATCATTCATAATGTAGTAGTAGGCAGGTAGTGCATTTATGACACTTCAATTGTACATAGAGCTTGCAGGTGTGATGAAGGAAACCATGGGAAAGGCTGGAATTTTTGTTGAAAAAAGGACAACAGCCACAGTAGCTTAAGAGACCTAACGCGAAGTGGTCGACACTGGCCCATGCGATCGCGTTGCGACAGCGGACCCACTTTCCGCACACAGCAGCTCCTCATGGTGCCCCCCATACCAGGACCAGTGGTGACCTTGTAGCCACAGCCATTCCTCTCCCTGGCCCCATCCGGTCCAGGCATCCCAAATCGTACAAAATGTACTGCAACGGTGGTGAGACAAACAGCCCTTCGGGCGACAGCACGGTGACGGACACAAGCCCTCGCGGCAGCCTGGGCAGCACGCTGCTCCGGACCGGAAGCGGGGGCTAGCGCAGCCCTGTGGTGTGCGGAGAGCAGTGCTGCTCGTAGGCGAGCGGTGCGCTGGACGCCTACATCGAGGACTTTGAGCAGAGCGGAATCTGTGCGTCACCGCTACCCAGGATACGTGCAGAGCACAGCGCCGCGCAGCATGGCGGAGCGGAGACGCGCGGAGGAGAGGAGGATGCACAGTGTGGATGAAGGTGGGTTGCGCCTCTCGCCACGCGAGGAATCGCTCCGTGGTGCTTGCACTCGAGTGGCTATCGAGTGTGCACGCGGTGCAATGGTATTGAAGCTATAGTAATAGGTTTTTACCCTTTTATCTGGCACAAAAACTGACACCTTTATACAAGGGATCATGTTTGCAGTAACCACAACACAAGTAGTCAAAATGCAAACAAAAAAGACAACTCTGATAATATGCACTGTCCTTGAATTTGATTGGTCCATACCCGAGATGGCTTTTCTGAGATCCCAGTCTCCACTGGTGTTGGACCAGAAGACGCAAAAAGGCGTCTTCTTATTCTTAGCGTCTTCTTGTTTGCATTTTGACTACTTGCGTTGTGGTTATCGCAAACATGATCCCTTGTATAAAGGTGTCAGTTTTTGTGCCAGATAAAAGGGTAAAAACCTATTACTATATCTTGTTACTGGCAAAGGAGGTATCATAAGGTATCGAAGCTAGTTGACTGGAGGGGGGATAATTGGAGAGGAGAACCCCATTTATTTGCTTGTACTGGGTGCTTGTCAATTATGCTATGCTATCATGAATGTAATGTAATTCCCCTAGAAAAAAAACCCTTAATAAGGTCTAAAGATACATTTTCGTGAGAGTCCCACACTGGGATGCTTGGCAAATTCCATTAATGAGTTCATTTTATGTCAGAGAAAACTATCCACAGTAAGCACACGCATATGAGAGGATAGCATAGGTCTGAACAGGTAGGTCGGAGTATGCATTTCTTTCTCCTGTCATCTTTATCGAGTTTGTAAAGTTTGTGAAATCTAAGTGATCCTCCAACCTTTGTGTCAAAATTTGCAGATCCTAGACTGGACACATCTGAAGTTTAAACAATAACAGCTCATGCACTGATTTATCTCATATTCTCACAAACTCCACAAACGGATAACATCATTAGTTACTGATGGTGCAAAGTAAGGCAACATTGTAGGATTGCCGTTCAGGGGTCAAGGAATCTAGGGGAGAGCAAATTCATTGTGTACCAGTAAAATGTCTGTGGGTCTTACATTGCAGGTGGCATGCTGCCTGTGGAGGACCTCATCTCGGGCACGTGCAGCCTCACTGCTGCGCTGCAGCGGTCATGGCTTATAGCCCGACGGTCAGTCTAACCACGGACCAGTTCCTAGAGGCGCCAGTTGACGGTTCCTCCAAGTCCTTGTTCCGCTCGCCTGGCGCCCACCGAGACCTCGCAGTGTCGCACAGAGGCAAGCGGTCATCTCTCGGGGTCACCGCGCACAGCCTCGGCGCATCATTGGTGAGGGGCAATAAGCCAACTGAACGGTTGAGCTCAACAGCGAGAAGCAACAAGGCCCTGATGCCATTAAATGAGTCGGCAAAGCCCAAAAATTATTTATTTTCTAACCAGAAGAATGTTTTGTTGTACTTACGGAGCAGTGAAGCAACTAGGCGTGAGCACTTGCCGAACGGCGGCTGTGCGACAAGTACCTATCCCAGGTGGTTGACAAGCCAAAAGGATGAGCTGGATGTGTCGGGGATCACGAGCATTCCTGATCTCAGGTACCCGGCCTGGCTGCGTGACTGCGATGTGGACTCCCAGACCAGCAGCCACGAGACGGATACCAGCACGAAGAGAGCAGGTGCCGCTCAGAGCCCGCAAAGCAGACCAAAGTACCCAGAGTGGCTCAAAGATTTGGACATCTCCGGCCTTACGAATGTAGCCAACGAGGAGCCCGTGTCAGAGGACCTTAGATCCCTAGGTGTGTGTGTGTATATATATATATAGTCTGTATATAGCAGATGACATTTCATATGTTTTCAGGTACATATTCAGTCTTTTCTCACAGAGACGACTGAGCGGCCACCCATGTGGTTGTGACGTGCGATGCGTGATTCTTGATGCACAGCCTCATTGGAGGAGCTGCTGAGCAGGGCGCGCATGGAGTTGGAATCCCCCGGCTTGGAGGCCCCCTCCCCGGGCAGCTTCAACACGGACGTCTTCCTAGGGGCTGATCGTCCCTGGGAAAACCCCTCCACGCCATTGTGAATTTATCTTTATATTCACACTCACGCACAGCATAGAGGCTGCACCGCCTCTAAGTATGATGTCAGATTTTGAATGTTATAAGCTAAGCAGGTAAGCCTTGTTATTACTTGGATGGGAGACTATTTGGTAATAGCATATATTATAGATTTTGGCTGCTAGGTAACCAGGAGTTAGTAATACAGCAATGGAATCTTGAATCTATATCCGGAGTTTTGCATTTTACTCCCTCTGTTTTCACCGGGTTCTCCGATTTCCTCTCACATACCACTCGCTGATGAAATTTGCAAAATATCACTGCCAAACCCGCCTGAGACTTGGTGAGATTTTTCTGGCTTCCACCATGATAATAAGTCAACCAAGTAATTTTCTCTCAATCGTGTCTCTTCTCAGGGCCGTGTACCACCTGTCGCGTCTGAAAGAGCTGGTTGACACCATCAAGGAGAACAAGGATGGCTGCATTTTAAGGCGGTGGTCGAGGTTTGTACTCAGAAGGATACGTTCGCTTGGTCCTGCTAATTCATGGTTGTTAAACATCAATGGTACTTCAGGTGCTGTGGTGTGAATCGCAATTACTTGTGAACTTGTGGGGCCCATGGGGCACAGTAATTGCCCTGTTAATGGAAGTGCCACAACAAAGTATTGGAAAAATGTGATGAAGTTCGTTCAGGGTTGGAGTTAGTGAATGGTTGCAGCAGTATTTTGCACAGCAAATCCATGCAGACTCAAATGTCACTTGAAAGAGAACGGATATGTGAAAAATATTGTGAGCACAACTAAACTTATTTTGGTTTTATCCATTTTGGAAGGAGACTACTTTATTGGGAACATACATGCTAGTATTTGTGTAGTTATAAACATTTGGGAAATCACTGTAAAAGTACATTTGCTTATTTAGATTGCACTATACGTGTATTGTAAAATTTCAGAACCTTTTATGTAACTTGTAATCAATAAACCAAAGTTGCATATTGTATGCAACCCATGACTTGGATTGTTTTGATCATGTCTTGTTTAGCATGGTTGGTTATGCACAGTGTGAAAGAAATTCAACATACATTAAATATTTTCTGATATTTGAATGTTTATATTGTACATGTATATTTATTTTACAATAAATCTGAGACAAAGGCTTATACACATGGAATTGAAAATATTCAGCTATGATTTGTATTTCTCAAGTATTTTAAGAAAAGTCAGCGAGTCTCGTGACATGTCTTCACATTTGGGGGTGATGATTGTGATGGATATACAATCATTAACCTGCTTACATTCCTAGAGTATGTAAGGTGAATTTGGGCATTCTGGGTGATTGGGTTTTAGGCCAAACACAGGCAGATGGTTGGGGATAGATGTTTTCAAGCATCTATTAATTATTCATCGGCATGTACTATCTTACTATGATGTAAAGTTCAAAGACATGGTTCATGAAGGGAATGGAATAAAAACTCAACTGTGCACAAGTATGGAGGAATTAATACTTGGAATTCAATGCAAAGATCTGGCCATATGGCGTTTACTGGGCACCAGGGTTGCCAAACAACACATGAAAGATGTGTATCAGGCACAGCCTCTGCATTATGAAAAAAATATCACTTCCTGAAGAAGTGCATTTTGCTTCTCCTGTCTTAGGTCACCAAAATAAATTAGAGCAAATTTGACTAGACTGACACAGGCAGCATTTATACTTGTGAAGTGTTCTCCTTCCGACGTGTGGTGTGTGTCGCACACACTGTCGAAGACGAGGTAGTTGCAGGAGACACCGTCTCTTTATTATCTTGTTCACACCAACTCCGGCCTCACTCGACCACGTTGCCATAGAGCCCGGCCTAGACACGACCCTGTCCGTGTTGCACCGACGGCGTCGACCGAGAAGGCCAGCTACTGTCTGGCCACGCAATGATTGGGCGAATGCGGTGGCAACGACAGCGACGACGAGACGAGTCCACTCCCAGAACCGGCAGCCCGGAGCTCTCGCTCTCCGCTGCTTATATTATATTCTATATTCTACTCGGCGCGGCTTGGCTCTGCCCTATCCACGCCTCCCTTCTCGAACCGACCAGAGGGTTCCAGAGGCTTCCCTATGAGGTCTTCCATGACCCTTGCCCCAATTCCTCTCCCCGGCCGGCATACCCGTATATATGCTCAACGGCGTGTGTGCAAACTTTCCACTGCAGTTGCCGCTGCTGGACAGCAGTCGGCGCTGTGTCACTACACTTGTATGAACACAAGAATTACATAATCATGTCTACACTTATATGTAATGGGCTGAGATAGGTGCACACAACTTCTTGGGAGGCAACACTATTTATTAACACCAACACATTACACTTAACATAAATTTCGATTTAAAGCTTTCGTGACTGCGGGCTAACACCAATCCCGAATATCCGCCCCCACAGCCCTTTAAATAATCTCCAATACAGCCCCCCAATCGGCTATGCGTGTATGAGTGACGTCTCTGCCCTCTAACCCCCGACCCCCCCGTCCCGCGCGTGCGATTGGTGTGTCGCTCTAAAACTGACTCCAAATCCCCGCCCCGCAGCCCTTTAAACAATCTCCATTGCCCGGCATCGGCGGCAACGCGTGTGCGAAGGACGTCATTGCCCTCTGACCCCTGACCCCCCGTTCAGTTCGTGTGAGTGGTGCGCGGGGTTGTGTGAGCGGAGACGTCGCGTTTGAGTGGCTGAGAAGCGACGGATTGATTCCAGGCAGCCACGTGCCAGCCCCGAGCTATGCCCCACAAACAGGACCCGCGGACCCGAGGGGCTGCGGCGCGAGGAGAGGAGCCGGAGAGCGGCAGCCCTCTCACCGCGAGCGAGGAGTCGAGTAGCGGCTGCTCTCACTCGAGCGAGGAGTCCGGAGCCCACAGCCCTCCAGAGATCAGCCCTCCCCCGGGGGGGGGAGCCGGGGGCCCGCGTCCCCCACAACTGACAACCTGTGTACCAACTGGCCGAGCGAGAGTTTGTGTGTATTTGAGCGCAATCGTGCCAGTGTTTAGCTGTACCAGGGAGTTTGGTGCAGCAGAGTGTTTCGGTGTAGCAGGGTGTCCGGATTGTGCCGGCACACTACCCTTCTATCCATAATGTCGTAGGGTGAGCTCCATTAAACGTTAACTCGGACCCCAACCTGTCAAAGCGCCTAATCTCGGAACGTGGTTCTCAACCTCTTACCTCACCCATGCTACGTACCTTTGAGACGTCCTGCTTTTACAAATGTTGATGAACTGGAGGGCAAAGGTCTGGAGGACCCCACATGGAGTCTGGTTTCTCACACCCGAGCCTCCTGTGACATTTCTGGAGGCTTCTCTGGAATCTTTGTCCCATTTATTGAGTGCAGATTTGGCTTACTTCTAGCTTCATCCCAAGACGTCATCCAGTTTGGAAATACCCGAAGGTTGTGGGAGTCGCCCCGTGCTTCAGTTTCTTTCCAACCCTCGCAATGGCCGGTTGCTCACCAGCCGGAAGTCTTTTGCTGCTTACACCACGACCGAGGTGTTGAGAGCAGCCATCTCGTGGCTGGTCGGCAATGGAGATGGTATTGTCGATTTGAGGAGCGTGAGTCTGTGGCGTTGGTGGTGCTGCTGTCACGGAGGCGACACGAGTTTAGGAAATTCAGTTTTGTGGGTTTCCTGTAGCGAGCACTGAAAGATCCTCCCTTCCTCTTTCTCCACCCTTGTCTCTACTGTCTCCATGTCCCCGTTCAACTCTTTCTACACCACTTTCCTTGAATGTGCAGCTGCCTTTACGGCCTCCCCTCTCCCCTTCTCTCCACCTCCAACCCATCTCCGTCGTAATCTCCTCCCCTTTGTTCAGGCTCTTCCCTCTCTTCCTCAGTCTATGGATGGGGTTATTGTTTATCGGGCTCTTATACAAAAAATGGAGCTTATTTTAGCCTTTGAATAGGATTTTCTGTTTTCTTTCGGTAGCATGTTGCGTACATAGGGAAGATCGAGCCACGCCACCGGTTCCCATTATCAAAATCTTTGTCAACTTGTCTCCCTCGGTAGGAATGCCTTTCCTTCTCCAGCAAGCAATTGTCTTCTCTCTCTCCTCCGTTATTTCTTCCGATGCGCTTTCTTAATCTCGCTTGCTGTGTGTATCGGCTCTATTATTCAACAAGGGCAAATTAAAAAAATTGCTTTTTTTTCCTCCACTGCTTTACCACTATACCTCCTGAGTGGGTACTCGGAGTTTCATCTAATGTACTATTTGATGAGTCGCTTCCACACAGCAGAAAGGCGGTAGCTATCCGAACTGTAAATTTTTCTTCCAATTTCGATAGATTCTCGAATTATTCTTGGGCAGTAGTAGCTAGTTTTGCACAGAATTTCAACATTAAAATCAACTGAGTGTCCTTGTTGGCACGTGTGTTCTGCTACTGCTGAACATGGGTGCCAACAAATAATACATTATTTAAATGCATGCCTATAAAGGGCAGCATACTTCAATAGGGATTACCATTGGTACGGCTATTTTAATACACAATAGACAGGAAGGACAAGATCAAAGGGCTCTCATAATGCACATGCATAATGTACGTTGACTCGGTAATCTCCCCTCCCCCCCCCCCCACTTTGCGCGAGAGTGCCACAAATCTGGCTGTCGCCTGATGAAGCTAGTTGTAATTACTGGCAAAACGTCGTCCTCCGATTGTAAATGTTGTGGCTTGGCTCTCCAAAGTACCAGTGACGAATTGGCTTGTTCTGTTTCCGTGACAACCCTACTAGTTGGCTGTGTCGAGTGGTGGCGGGTTTTAACGACACGTTTATATATGTATGCGATCTAATCCAAAAAACACCTCTATGGATGATATTGGGTGCGAAAGCCTACATGTTAAACCAAAATTTAAAATATATACAAAATAACAATAATTTCTAGTTTTCCTCATTCACATCGTGATTCGTATGAAAAGACATGAGATGATTGAGACATGTTAAATCATAAACGTATTTATTAATATATATACAGATAGTCCTCGACTGCAATGTCCTTGTCCACGTGCAAACAGAGTTAGGATAGCAGCCTCCTTTAAAAGTCAGAGTAGATTTATACGCTGTAGAAGACAGTTGACGAATCCTCGTTGCTTGATTCCTCCTCGGATCCCTTCAGCAGTGAGTCGTCACCAGTCTTCTCTGCCTGCTCATTCTCCATGTGGCACCGCTGGGGTGGGTGCAATACGCCAGGAGACTCCTTATGCAGCGAGCAGCGAAGCAGGCCCATCTCTGCCTTCTCATCCTCAACGTGGAATTGAGGCGATGGCGGTGAGCTGGGGGCATCGGTGAGGAGGGTGTTACGGAGACGGCCCAGCTCTGCCTGCTGCAGAATCGTCTGTACGACGAAGCGCTCGCGGCGCATGCAGGCGCGCACATGGGATGGCGTGTCCGGGATGATGTATGCAATGCAGGCCTTCGTGAGTAACACCACGTGCTGCACACGTCCACACACAGGTAAAGGATTTTCAGTTTCAGGATTTTCATGTAAAGGGTGCTTACTAAATATAATATGGCAGCATCTCAAAGTGCTTTACATCTCAGGTCAACTATTCCGGGGACCTGAAGCCTAGGGATATTATATTGTTACGTCGTTTTTTCCAATTAAATTAAGTCATTTGAGTAATTTTTGAACATTTGGCAAATTATACCGAGGCACTTTTTGAATTACTTAATGGGTTTTTTACGTTCACTATGCAGCAGGCAACATTTCTGATGTGCAGTTAATGCACCCACAGTATTCACCTGGGCAGCCGCAAACGTATCGCAACAATCAGCAAACACTTACACTCGGCCATGTCACCACTACAAAGATTCCCTGTGTAGCCTTTCACAGACTGAGACAAGTGCATCTATGAAGGGTGGCACAGTGCCTGCGGGGGTGGTGTGCACCTTTATCTCGCCAGTGATGATTTTCACACACTTCATCAAGTACTCATTTTAAGACAGAATCAACTTAAGGGAAGCTCAACACTGGTTCTAATATTTTCCACTGTTTTTGGCTGTGGCCAGAAATAGTACTCCGGTCACACAGGATTGGTAGCGCAGTTCACGAACAACTACGCAGCCGCTCCCCTTCCCACACGCACACATGCTTACGTGTGACAAATGTCATAAACAACATGGATCGTCTGCTGCATGATGACAGAGCGTATTGTATTACCACTATCATTTGTGATCTCAGAAATACTGTGCAATTGTGAGGTGTAATAGCATTACTGGCATTATCTGTAATGACCCATTGACAATGATCACGGTTTGCTCTGCTGACCTTAACAACTGCTCACAGATGAGTCTATACGATGGTGCAGTAGTGTAAGGCTTTGCACACTAGACTTGCAATCCAGAGGTCGCGGGTGTGAATTGATCTTTGATCGTGGCAGTGTAAACAATGGTGAAAGTTTTTTTTTTACATTCCACTGCCTCTATCCACCTAGCAGTGTAAATGGAATACATCCAGTCAATTGGTCGGCTGAGTTTGGTGCTGTTCAGTGCGGGAACTCCCAGCTCTTCCCAAGACGTCTGACCAGTGTGGAAGAGCAGTTCAAATACATCTTAAGGGTCTCTCGTGAGCTCCCTATAGCAGGAGCCCTTTTGCCATCAGTGACATGAGCAAGTAATTGGAGGGCTGTACCTTTATCTTTCAATGGGTTTATGAATGTGTGTGTGTGCATGTTGATGTGTACCTGCATGGCAATGACGAAGGCCAGCTTTGCCGTCAGTACTTGCCAGTACTGCTTGGTGACGGAGTAGGCTTGGGGATGATCCGGCGGGTAGCGATAACCTGGATACCTACACACATACAACCACAAGCACGCATGGACTATATTGAGCAAAGTGCCTCGAAAGTAGAGTTGGCGCTAAATTGAACAAGTGGTTTTGTACAAACGGTATATGCGTTCACAGCCCTTTACAAAATCCGCTTCTGAAAGAGGGCCTTCCCACAACGTGCAGCTTGTGGGGGCTCTATTGACCATGGTTCACGCTGGTCCGTACCAGGTTGGTGAAGGTAGGGAGTTCAGATAATGGGAGAACAATATAGCACAACTATTAATTTTTCTGAACTACCCACTGCTGACAACCTAGCTCCAAAGTCGCCTACTGCACCTGCATTGTGCATGGTGTTCATCAATCTAAGCACGAACAAGGCTCAAGCCTGCTTGACTTCCAGAATCTAAGATTAGCTGTATTCGTGGTGATTTGGTCATAGTCAAGTAAGGTTATATTAAATATCGATCAATATGGTTATATTGATTATAGTTGTGTATGCCAGCAATTCAAAAACGTTACAGAAAAGGGTTGGTAGATCGCATCAATTTCCTAACTAACTGTGCGGTGAGGAGACCAGAAGATGGCTGTAGAGCAAGTGGTTTCATGTCTGTGTGGACCTTTAAGCTTCATTTCATTACCATGGGTTCTCCAGGACCTCTTATTGCATCCCACATACATAAAACCACCTTAAACTGGAATCCCAATGCACGGTCTTCCTGAAAAGGGATCTTGAGACTCAATTAAGCAGTCGTGGATCGATAGATAGATAAATAAATAACATTACTCTTTAGCAGGGTAACAATGAGCTATAATTTATATCAATCTATTATTATATTTCTCTAAGTGGGACTTTGGTTGTGAAGCCATCCCACCCGTACCCACTGCTCCCCCCCTCCAATTCCCCCCCCGCCACCCCCTTTACTGTCCCCGCCCACCACGCACACTCCTCCCCCAACCCTACCACAACCCCTTACTACCCAACTAAGCCAAACCCTGTGTCCAGGGTAAGGGGCAGGGCCTAAACAGAGGTGGGGCCTAGGGGAAGTGTGGGTCTTAAAAGGAAAGTCACGGAGTGAAAAGAGGAAGAGAACCAGACTAATCAGGAAGGGGCGGAGCCAGGAGGACGCCACACCCAGAAGGATGTCGCATCTACCTGGACAACACACCCAGAGATCAGTGCATCACATTCGCAGGGACGGCACCCCCGATAGCTGGGCATGACACTGAATGGCACAAACCTGCAGGTTGTGTGGAATGCCGGATCAAACCAGGCTGGCAGGATGTTGGGATGATTTTGCTCCTTGAAGTCGCTGATCTTGAAAATTGAAAGGCTGTCCTCCGTGTACCCATGCATTGTAGGCGAACCTGTGCCATACTCTGCTGAGTATCCATAATAATACACCAGGCGTGGGATGATGTCCGTTGTGAACGCCAAGATGCATGACTGTGGAATTAGCATACGGAGGCACAGCGATAGCGGTCACTGAGCATGCAATGATTTGACCAAGGTTTCTGAACATCTTACTTTGGCAATTACATTAATTTTCACAAATACAATTTGGGGGGTTGCTGCCAGAGTGAAATGGTTACCATATAAGGACTTGCAATCTGGCAGTCGTCAGTTCAGTCTCCTGACACAACAGTTGAAGCAATGGATCATTTTCTTAAATCTCCCCCACCTCTGTCCAATTAGCAATATAAATGGGTTCATCACTGTTTTAGCGCAGGTAATTCCACATCTTACAACATGTCTGGTCATCATGGAAGAGTAGGCCAAATACCGTGTAGAGGGGTTCTCTAGAGCTACCTTTAGTTGACGCCCTTCTGCCAGCAGTGACATGAGCAAGCAATTGCAAGGCTTTACCTTTTGCGATTTTGGGAGAGAGTGGATAGGAGCGGTGGTGCAGTGATTCATGCACTGCACTTTGAATTCAGCACACATGCAATTGACTTCCAGCTACGACTAACATCAGTGACGAGTGATACCCGAACCGCTCCTGGTCCCCCACTACACCTCTTCTCAAACCTGCCAGGACCAGAATGGTGAAGTATGGTAAAAAGAACCCACACGGCTAACATGACATGTTATGTCACTCATAAGATGGGATATTGAGCGAGAAAGCGAGCGGACAATCTGGCGACTTACATTGGTGATTACAGAGAGGGTGGCAACGATACTCAGAATGTCGGCCCAGGCTCCAATTCCTCTTGCTTGCGAAACCACAGGCCTCCTCATCTTTGTTACGAGCTTCCACGCGTCGACCCGCACTTCGATGATGTTGTTGAGCAGTGCGAGCAATGGCGCAAGTGGAAATGATGCCACGAAGAGAGTGGCAAACCCGAATATGGATAACTGGGGTATATTTTGAGAATGGGTAGGGGGGCAAGGATAGGATAATGAGTGAAACAGTATATAGACATACACTCTTAATGCTGTTATGTTGTGATTACTTTAAGCAAACAAAACATGTTTTCAATGCATTGAATGTGTTTTAGTCAAAGGAGACCCCAAAATATGGTCACATTTTCGTGTCATTTGTTCACAAAATTATCGTGTCCATTACATTGGCCACTAAGATGCGATCAGCCACTACCATCTTTAATGCTCAGCTCTGGTTCACCTGGGTTTCTTTTGCACCATTTTCCACCACTAGGTGGCTATAATAACTAGATCACATCCTGTATTGAGGACTCCATTAACCGTACCACACATTTTTAGGCATATGCACTGTGGCTGAAATGCCAACAAATCACAGCAGTTAACCACAGTGGACATGATGCACAAGAGTTTTAAATAAATAGTAAGGGGGAAAAACGTCAATCCAAACTGACCAATGTAGCTGCATTGGTTAGCAGACAAGAGGAGCAAATATGTGCTCCTATTGTTTCTAAAACTTAACTCCGTACATATGCACATATGCGCATGCTCAAAGACAATTGTGTTACAGTATATCCATAGATTGGTGCCTATGGCCAAATCACACAGTATGCGTCAGATTTAATCAGATCCCAGAAGTTAAGGAGAGCTGAGCCTGAAAATTGGTTGGATGGGTGACCATGCAATAGTTATTGTGGGGTTGTGAGCAGCAGAGGACAGTGCAGCAAATTACATTGTTGTATTGTACATCTAAGCTCTTACATCTGTGCTCCCTGCCTTCAACAACCCGAAGTGTGGGTAATTTCCCTCCCACAACAATGTCCGACAGATACACAGGGGCCGTCCACACGTGCCAATATAATCAAATGATACCCAATTGTGTGTTTTTTTTATAACAAAGTAAAACGCGTTGACTCCGTAGTGTGATCCTCTGAGCTCATTGTACCCATCTCGAGGTATTCATCAAAGAGTCCAAGTGGGCTCTGGGGCTGTAGGTCCAAGTGTTTGCTGGAAGAAGTGTTTGGTAACTGGATAAGACCATCAATGAGAAGCCAGTTTAATCGTGGTTCGGTGACAGAAAACCCAGAGTTTCACGGTTTAACCCAACATCCGAGCAGCACCACATCAGATCTCTAGACTCCTCAGCGCAGGCATACAGATATGGTCAACATATGCGTACATTAACTAATTTGTGAAATTATGAATTACATCCAAATGAAATGTAGTGTGTGCATTACTAGGACGTACCTAAAGGTGCCAGGTTGGATTCATCCACCTTGGGGATGCTCTGCTCCACGCAGCCTCCTGCTTCCGTGCAGTCCATCCTCTTGATGTCCGAATTCTGGCTGTTGCTACTGCTGCAATTGGTGACACTGGTGGTGGTCTTCTTTCTTTTAATGGACTTAGGTCTACTTCGCTTTTCCTTCTTCTGCTGCAAGGTCATCAACACTTTCATGCTCATAAAAGGATCGAGAGCAGCGTATGGTTTATTCTCACTGACTGGTGAAGCAGTTTGTTGACGTGGAACTAGGCCAAAGCATTCAAGAAATTTGGATTTCATGTCATTTATCTTAACGCCGCTATCTTTTGTCGAAGTGTAATCATGTTCAGGCTTCGGTCTGTACAAGAACTGTGCGTGAAGACTTTCATGAGTTTTCAGGATTTCAATAGGACTTAAAAATCCGCAGACTGAGCACATCTCATAGGGCGATGGTGGATTCAACACCGCATTGGCAAAACTGCCGTTATTCACCAAACCTGGTGCACCCTTTATCATATAATCCTTTTCATGGGTCTTCATGTGCCTTTTTAATTTTCATGGCTGATTAAACCTTTGTCCACATATGCCGCACCATTGCTCACGGGTCTCCTTATGCGTTCTTACGTGGGCTTCTAGGCACCATGCCAGTTGGATTTTTTTCCCACAGACGTCACAAGAGATACGTTTTTTCGCTCGTGTAACTCTACCGGATTGAGGTGGGGTTGAGACGGGTGCTGGTGAAGTGCCATCGATGGTGAAGGCAATTCTCCCAGCACCACCATGACTCGCAGCGGAGTTGCTCTCGCACATCTGAAACAAAAGACAAAGGTCACGCGCATGACACCCGTGTCACGAGTGTACTCGCACAGGCATACTTAAGGTGACATAAGATTCATATATACTATAACTCATTATACCGGAACTCCACAATATTGCAGTTCCTATCATGTACGATTTTACCCTCTTATCCACCCAAGTAATATTTTGTTTCTAAACAACAATGACTAACTACCTCCATTTTCCTAATGTTACCCACCAAATAGGTCTTTCTGTATATACACACCAACAATATAATGATTGCACCACACGTTCACTCCACTATTCACAACACTCTGACTCGCAATCTCCATGTAAGATTGTAATATCATTTCTGTATGAGGGCCCGTCAAGAAGTTTTGGGAATGGACACTTTTTTACAAACAACTACGTAAAATAGTCTTCATTAAAAGTACAGGATAGTACTACTAATGGCACTTATAAGGGAACGTCATTATCTCTCATGCTAATTATTACAATGTTAACTAGTTACCCAGGAAAGCTTCATTGCGTCTAAGTACTGCATTTTCAGAAAGGTCCCATTGCATTGAGATGTTTGCGTGAGTTGAACCCAGAGAGACCCCACCTTGCATATTGCAAAATAACACAACTCCACACAGATGGATTCAACCCACAAGCTCAAAGCATTCCCTGTTCAACAAAGTACTCAGTGTAATGTTTAATATAATTTATTTGGTAATATACAGTATCGTAATTGTATAGTGAATCTACAGCAGTGAGGTATACAGTAGGGTTGGTAAAATAATACATAGTGTAATATTACAAGTCTAATATTATTATAATCTAACGTATAGGGTAGTGTATAGTAACGCAGTGTATAATTCAATGTTCGGGTCTGTCTATGGCAGTTTATAATAAAAAATATTATTTGGAGGCATATTATAATATTTTTTGCGACATAGAAGTGTAATGTATAATAACGTATTGTTAGTAGCTCAGCTTAGTGGAGAATATATTGAGTACATTGATTATATTGATGTATATTCTTAGTTTTTTCGGTAAAGTCACGTTGAAGAGAAACAAACAAAATAATATAATATATATAAAACAATAAAAATTCTCACGACGTTTCAACTCAAACGGTCATCTTCAGGTCTTCAGGTGTGAAGATGACCGTTTGAGTTATGGTCGAAACGTCGTGAGAATTTTTATTGTTTTATATATATTATATTATTTTGTTTGTTTCTCTTCAACGTGACTTTACCGAAAAAACTAAGAATATGAATTACTGCAGTCACGAAAGCTTTAAATCAAAATTTATATTGATGTAGTTTATATTTAGTTCTTTCACATCGGTTTATTGTATGTATACTAAATGCCTCTGTTGATATGTAAACTCTGACTTTAACATAGCTACTTCTGTCACCAGTTACATGCTAATTCCTCACATTAACATCATGCTAATCTCCCAGTTACATGCTAATTTCTGACTTTAACATCCTGCTAATCTATCACATTAACACAGCTACTTCAATGCTAAATTCTTCTGTTGATATGTAAACTCCTTTGTCAAGGAGCTCTGCTCCTCCCACCCAGCTTAAATACGCTGCCAAGCTTAGCAGTGTTCATTGGAGTGCTGTCTTTCCGACAGTTCTGTTTCTTCACCTGAGGAAGGCTACTTGTGTTGTGGCCAAAACGTTGTGAGAATTTTATTATGTTTTGATTTTATTATGTTATTATTTCCCTTCTACGTGACTTTACCGAAAGAACCAAGAAGATGAATCCCTGCAGTCACGAACGCTTTAAATCGAAATTTATTCAAATCAAGTTGTTTTATTTTTACCACAGTACTTTATGGAATCCTCAAGAATTAATGCATTTTTATAAGTATTAAACTATACTTGAAGATGTGTGAGAATGTAATTCTGCAGATGCAAGCACAGGCAAACTCGTATCTGCATATGCAAGTTTCTGGGCCTCCTCACTTCACCAAACCCGCATTGACCGGCATGGTGAAGTATGGTTAAACAACTCCCACGAACGACATGGTGTGGGGGAGGCCTCTATCAAAACGCTGGATCGACAAAGGGCTGATACATGTCACGACATTGTACGTTAAGACCGTTCTCTCGTCAGCACAAGCCGTCTATGTGGACAATAGAGGGCACGACACACGTGTACACGATGTTTGTGTGCGTATATTCAGCGTGTGTATCACGTAATAATTATATAAGGTCGCGATTATGCTCAAAACGAACCAAATGTATAACATCACGAATAACTTTGGAGGTCTCCAGAGCCTGAACAATATTTGAAGTAGACACTGACCCTTGTCACGAGTTCTTATGAACTATAAACTAAACTATAAACTATTTATATTTACCAGGTAAGGCCCACTGAGCTATATAACTCTTATCAGAAGCGACCTGGACACAAATGATAGCTCAACAAAAGTGGCTTATCATGTGGACATTTATAGCAGCCAAGTACTCTGAACTCACGTTTCTAAATGTGGAGGGGAAAACCGAAGGACCAGGAGAAGAATCTACGTGACCACAGGGGAAAAAAATAAACAAATGCAGAGCAGGCGTCAGGGTCTGGATGGAACCTCCACGCTGCTGTAGTCCTGGCGAGGTAGTTAACATCTCGACACCGCGGCGCCCCTTATTAAAAGCTTAGCCATGTCTAGCAAGGTTATTGACTCATTTCACTCGACTCACGGCACCACAAGTAATGTATTAAACAAATAAAACTAATAAAGTAGAGAGGCGCTACTTACATTTAACAATGTTGTTGTTAACTTTAAAAGGAGCGCGCTTCTCTCTGGCTTGCAGTCCGGTGATCGCGGTCTCCTTTGCGATTGGTCAGCGCAGGCGTCACCCAGGGTGACACTCCACGTCCCCTTTGTTATTGCACGCCCCCACGTAGGCTCGAGACTCCTCCTCCCACTTCCTGGATAAGCCACGCCTGTCGTGGCTGTGCCCCGCCCACTGTCGTGCAAGCCACGCCCCCGCAGATCGGGCCAAGCTCACCCCACGGTGAAAGCCCCACATCCACAATCGGAATCTTTATTTACAGGCAGTCCTCGACTTACGAACGCCCAAATTACAAACAGCCGCCCTTCAGAACCAACTGGCATGAAATATAAATTATTTTATATCGCCTGAAAACGCGAACTCGCGCTTGTGAGTGAGTGCGCGTGAGTGTGAGGAGGGGACACAGGTGGTGCATCAGCCAGTCATCTCAGTCATCTCAGTCAGTCGACCAGTGGCACCCTTGGGTCTGCCCCGTGACCTCATGCCAGCGGGCGTTTGACACTTGACGTAGCCTCAAGGTGCACATGGCCTGGCACAAGCGTCGTGGTGACGTCACCGACACTTAGTGGCGAATGGCGGTTGTTGTTGTTGTTGTGAGACAGTGAGAGAGTGTGAGGTCGACTCAGCCTCAGATGAGTTCCTGGTGCGGTGTGGAGTGAACATCGCTACTGGGGGAGACAAAGGCGACCGTGGAGGCGAATCCTCCAGGTGCTCACCGACACACTCACCATGCAACTCATCAACATCACCAACCCAATCACCTCTCAAATCACACCGGGCAGCATCTGCACGCCACGTTGGTGGCCGGCAGGTGGCAGCATCTACACGCCATATTCTTGGTTATGTCGGTAATGTCACGTCGATAGAAAATACAAATAATTAAATAAAATTGAAAATAATAAAAGCTTTTATTATTATTTTCAAAATAATAAAAGCTTTTATTACTTTCAATTTATCATTTGTATTTTTAAATTTAAAATAATAAAAAAATTTTTTTAAATTAAATTCGATTATTTTATTTTCAAATCTACGTGACTTTACCGAAAGAACCGAGAATATTTTTCGATTTAAAGCTTTCGTGACTGCAAGGATTCATCTTCTTTGGTTCTTTCGGTAAAGTCATGTAGAATGAGAATAAAATAATAAATTGATAAAATAAAATAACAATAAAATTATCACGACGTTTCAGCCACAACACAAGCGCCTTCAGCAGGTGAAGGGACGAGACTGTCTGGAGAACAGCGCTGGAGCGAACAAAGCCAAGCTCAGATCGCGACCTTTAAGCTGTGTGAGAAGAAACAGAGCGCCTTGACAAAGGAATTATCATAGAATTTAGCATTGAAATAGCTGAGTGATTAGCTTGTGACTGGTCACAGAAATGGCTATGTTAAAGTCAAAGCCTACACATCTGAGCTATTAACAGTAACTGGGTATACACTACACTAAATAATGAATACTATATACAACATGGAGTATAACAGCGCCTCGCAGCTGTCTCTCTACCCCTCCTCTGTTCCGACCATGGATGAACTCGTCCGTCTGAACGGGGCTCGTAGCTGTCCGTGGTGCTAAAGTTAACGGTAAGAATCCACCAATTTTTTCGCCATATAGCATTGTGATATATAACGACTTATTGTGTGGTAGCTTAGCTGATTGGAGAATATATAGAGTTTATTGATGACATTGAGGTAATTTATATTTTAGTTTTTATTGGTTTATTATGTAGTATTCATTATGTAGTGTAGTGTATACCCAGTTACGGTGAATAGCTCAGATGTGTAGGCTTTGACTTTAACATAGCCATTTCTGTGACCAGTCACAAGCTAATCACTCAGTTATTTCAATGCTAAATTCTCCTAGTTATTTCAATGCTAAATTCTCCTGTTTGATTTGTACTAGGTGCCTCTGTGAATGTGTATGCTTTGACTTTAACATAGCTATTTCTGTGACTAGTCACAAGCTAATCACTCAGCTATTTCAATGCTAAATTCTATGATAATTCCTTTGTCAAGGGGTGCCTCTGTGGATGTGTATGCTTTGACTTTAACATAGCCATTTCTGTGACCAGTCACAAGCTAATCACTCAGCTATTTCAATGCTAAATTCTATGATAATTCCTTTGTCAAGGTGCTCTGTTTCTTCTCACACAGCTTAAAGGTCGCGATCTGAGCTTGGCTTTGTTCGCTCCAGCGCTGTCCTCCAGACAGTCTCGTCCCTTCACCTGATGAAGGCCGCTTGTGTTGTGGCCGAAACGTCGTGATAATTTTATTGTGTCATTTTATTTTATCAATTTATTATTTTATTCTCATTCTACGTGACTTTACCGAAAGAACCAAGATTATGGCGTGTAGATGCTGCCATCTGCCGGCCACCAACGTGGCGTGTAGATTCTGCCAATTGAAAAATGAAAATAATAAATTGAAAATAATAAGCAAAAATCCAGATTCATATTCTTGGTTCTTTCGGTAAAGTCATGTAGATTTAAAAATAATCAAATGAATTTAAAACAAAATAAATCGGAAATAATAAAAGCTTTTATTATTTTCAATTTATGACTTTTATTTGTAATTTTTAAATTGGCAGAATCTACACGCCACCTTGGTGGCCGGCAGATGGCAGCATCTACACGCCGTATTCTTGGTTCTTTCGGTAAAGTCACGTAGATTTGAAAATGAAAATGTAAGAATTAAATGAAAAATCATGAATTGTTATTATTAAATTTTGATTTAAAGCTTTCGTGACTGCAGGGATTCATATTATTGGTTCTTTCAGTAAAGTCACGTAGAAGGGAAACAATAAAATAATAAAAATATTTTAAAAAATATTGTTAAAAATTTTACTTTTCTTTTATTATTTATATTTTCTATCTACGTGACTTTACCCAAAGAACCAAGAAAATGGCGTGTAGATTCTGCCAATTTAAAAATACAAAAAAATAAATGGAAAATAATAAAAGCTTTTATTATTGTCAATTTATTATTTTAAAATCCAAATTTTGTTTCATTTTTTTATCTCTGTGACTTTACCGAAAGAACCAAGAATATGAATGTGGGTTTTTTGCTTTAATTATTTTCAATTTCACACTTTTTATTTGATTTGATTTTTTTTTCTATCAACGTGACTTTACCGATAGAACCAAGAATATGGCGTGTAGATGCTGCCAATTTAAAAATTAGAATAGATTGAAAATAATAATCAAAAATCCAGATTCATATTCTTGGTTCTTTCGGTAAAGCCATGTAGGTTGAAAATAAAATAATAAAATTAAATAAAAAAAATACAAAAAATAAATGGAAAATAATGAAAGCTTTTATTATTTTCAATTTATTTTTGAATTTTTTTAAATTGGCAGAATCTACACGCCATATTCTTGGTTCTTTTGGTAAAGTAACGTAGATTTGAAAATGAAAATAATAGAATTAAATGAAAAAATACTAAATCATGAATTGTTAGTTTTTTACTTTTCTTTATTATTTATATTTTACCCAAAGAACCAAGAATATGGCGTGTAGATGCTGCCACCTGCCAACGTTGGTGGCCACCAGATGGCAGCATCTACACGCCAGATTATTGCTTCCTTCGGTAAAGTTATAATAAAATTAAAATAATAAATTGAAAATAATAAAAGCTTTTCTTATTTTCAATTTATTATAAAATAATAAATGCTTTTATTATTTTCAATTTATTATTTGTATTTTATTTTTTTATATTTTAAAATTTCAAGTAATAAATTAAAAATAATAAAAGCTTTTATTAGTTTCAATATATAATTTATATTTTTCAATTGAATTGAATTATTTTTATTTTCAAATCTACGTGACTTTACCTGAAGAACCAAGAATATGGCGTGTAGATTCTGCCAATTTAAAAAATTAAACAATAAATTTAAAATAATAAAAGCTTTTATTAGTTTCAATATATAATTTATATTTTTGAATTAAATTGAATTATTTTTATTTCAAATCTACGTTACTTTACCTGAAGAACCAAGAATATGGCGTGTAGATTCTGCCAATTAAAAAAATTAAATAATAAATTGAAAATAATAAAAGCTTTCATTATTTAAAATTTATTTTTTGTATTTTTAATTAAAAAAAATAAATTTTATGTTATTATTTTAGTTTTATTTCTATCTACGTGACTTTACCGAAGCAACCAAGAATATGAATCTGGGTTTTTGCTTATTATTTTCAATTTCTTATTTTTATTAGTAACTTTTTAATTTGGCAGAATCTACACGCCACGTTGGTGGCCGGCAGGTGGCAGCAAAATAAAAATAATAAAATAATAAATTGGAAATAATCAAAGCTTTTATTATTTTAAATTTATTATTTGTATTTCTTTTCATAACAAATTGAAATTTTATTATAATAAAAGCTTTAAGTATAGCTTTTATTATAATATTAATAAAATATTACAATCAAAGCTTTTATTATAATAAAAGCTTTTATTATTTTAGGATTCTCCTCCACGGCGGCCTTTGTCTCCCCCAGTAGCGATGTTTACGACACACCGCACCAGGTACTCATCTGAGGCTGAGTCGACCTCACACTCTCTTACTGTCTCAAAACAACCGCAATTCGCCACTAAGTGGTGGTGACGTCACCACGACGCTTGTGCCAGGCCATGTGCACCTTGAGGCCACGTGAAGTGTCGATCGCCGGCTGGCAAGAGGTCACGGGGCAGACCCAGGTGCCAATGGTCGACTGACTGACATGACTGAGATGACTGGCTGATGCACCACCTGTGCCCCCTACTGTGCCAACTTGCTGAGCTTTAGCCACCCGACGCTCCGCTCGTTTTTCTGAGCGTCGCTCCTCCGCCCTCCGTTGTTGTTGGAGGGCGACTGCCTCCAACTGCCCAGTAGCGTCCTTCACAAGCCTCCTCCACAGAGGCTGATCTTGACACCGCTGGTACCAGTCATCGGCAAGTCCACTCAGCTCCACATCCTCCTGTACCACATCACTCCATCTCTTCTCAAGTCCGTGCCACGCCCGTTTAGCTCCATCAATCCGGCCGAACAAAAGCGGTTTGGGCATGCGGTGATTGGGCATGCGGGCTACATGCCCAGCCAACACAGCCTTGCCTGCTGGAGGAGCTCGCCGATGGGACTTTGTCCAGATCTTTCGAGAATTTGTGAGCTCCTCACACAATCCAGCCTGGTTAAACCTAGGATTGATCGTAGGCAGGCCAGCCTAAATGTTTCTAACCGGTGAAGATGCTGCATTAGGGGGGTCCACGTTTCGCAAGCGTAGAGGGAGGGAATGACTGTGGCCGAGAAGACCCAAAGCTTCATGCGGAGCGACAGACCAGGTAGCTTCCACACGTTACACAACCGATGAAAAGATAATGCCGCTCGACTAATTCGGAGTGAGACCTCTGTTGTTAAACCGGAACCGATCATGAGCACACTGCCCAGGTATGGGAAACTCTCCACTCTCTTCCCAACTGCCCCATCACCGATTGGGAGTTGTGGGGGTGGAGTGCCCGATGGCACAAAATACCCAGGCAGGTGCTTCGTTTTGGTGGGGCTGATGGTAAGGCCCCACCTCTTAGTGGCACACTCCAGTTTCAGCAGCAGCGCCTCCAACTCTTCCTCTGAATGAGCAGCAATTACCAGGTCGTCGGCATACATAATGTGGTTGACCAATAGGGAGCCATCCCTTGACCGCACCCGGGCATCGATCAGCCTCCCATTATATCTGTACCAGACGTAAATTGCTCTGGTACAGCTACTGAAGGCTTCACGAACTATGTGGTCGAAATAGATGTTAAATAATGTTGGAGCCAGAGGACATCCCTGTCGCAGGGAATGGCTCTGACTCCCGGCTACGTAGTTTTACCCGGGCCTGCTCACCATCATGAAGGTCCTTAATGAGTGTGAGCAGAGGGTCAGGGACTCTGAAAGCACGAAGAAAAACCCAGAGCCCAGGCCTACTGATGGTATCATAGGCCTTGACCAGGTCAATAAAGCAGAGATGTAGGTCTTGTTGGAATTCCCTCCACCTCTGCTGTAGCAGACGGACAGAAAATATGACATCTGTGCAGGACCGCCCTTTCCTGAAACCGCATTGGGGCTCCGCAAGCCTCTGCTCAGCGTACCTAGCAAGGCGATGTTGAATAATCCTTGCCAGGACCTTTCCCGGCACACTGAGTGAGATGCCCCTGTAGTTGTTACAGTCTGTGCGGTCCCCCTTCATAAAGAGGGGGACCACCAGGGCATCCTTCCAATCCTGCGGAACCCATCCAGTGGCCCAGACTGTTGTATGATGTCATGTAGGTCAGTCTACGCACAAACGCAACCCTCCCTCAGCATTTCGCTTGGGAGATCATCTCTGCTCGGTGCCTTTCCTGGTCTCAGACTCTGGATCGCCCTCAGTACTTCCTCAATGGATGGTACCTCAGCCAGCCACTCACAGGGGGTGACTTCCTCCTCTAATATTTGAGGCACCGCATCCTCAGCAGGGTCATCCCCACTTTGTCCCATGATGTTTTCCAGGCTGAGGGATTCCCCCTCCCCCAGGACCTCACAGAAATGCTCAGCAAATCTGCAAACCTGTCCCTGGGGTCGGAGATTGGATCACCCTTCGTTCCCCTAATGGTGGTGTAGTGGGTATAAATTGACGAATAAACTTCTGATGAGGCAACACGATATTTATTGTCTTCCTTACAAGTCTCTAACACAAAGGGTATATCGGTCCCTTTACCCGATACCTGGGGAGGTATGGCCTCCGGATTATGCGGGCCCTATCACTAGGTACCCCGTTACCCTTCGTGCTCCGGCTGGGACCCTAGGAGAGGCTATTTGACCTGACCGTACCCGGTCCGTGGGTCCTGACCACTGGCCTCACTGAGCTCCAGCCCTTAGAAGGACAACGGAGCTTGGGGTCCAGAGTCCTATCTTCAGCCCAGGTCTTCGTTCGTCAGCTTGCAGATGACTGAGCCAGACCTCTGAGAGGTCCGGCTTATAGTTCGTGGCTTGCTCCGCCCTAGCCACGCTTCCCTTCTAGAACGTTCTGGAAGGTGACATCATCCCCCGGTTCCCTCCTCCCGGGGCCCCGGGGAGTGTGTCCCAGGATCCGTTTGCTAGGGTTTGTCGTTGGCCCCTTTTTGGGCCATGGACATTAGCCCTGGCGTGATAGCGCTTCCGCCCCCTATTGACGATAAGGGGAAGCTACCAGCCCACAGAGTGGTGAGTGACGATTATCCCTACAATGGTAATAGGTGTGGCGCTGTAGGTTACTTTTTTGATGGAGTTAAATAGGGATTTGTGATCGCGGGCAATTGAGGCAGACTCCATCTCCTCAGCAACCCGCGACCACCACCCATCCTTGCAGCGCCTCACGGCTCTCCGATCCTCCGAGCGAAGGCTGCGGTAAGCCTCCTCATTCTCTGACGTGGGATGCTGTAGACGATTAGAGTGGGCCTGTCGCTTTTTCTCAAACATCCTGAACACCTCCTCTGTCAGCCAGGGTCTCTGGGGAGGTCTGGACCGCGTACACAAAGCAGCCATTGCAGCTGCATGAGTCACAGACCTAAACCTCGCCCATTTACCCTCGACATCAGGAGGAGGGGGGGACGATGCTGTCTCACTCACACTCACTCACAGCGCGAGGGCGACTCATTACATCTCGCGGAGGATCGCGCTGCGGAACAAAAAAAGTTCCGCGGTTTCAGTTTGCAAGCGCGAGTTCGCGTTTTAAGGCGATGGGGGCCGTCCATAAATGACGTCACACACCTGGGGAGGGGGGGTCAGACATTTGTGACGAGGGGGGGGGGGGTTTGAGAAATGTGACGTCACGTCAAAATGCGCAACTTTAAATATAGACAACATGTTCTATTTAGTTAAATAAAACTTTTTAATAAATGTTTTCTCCTACAACATCAGAGTGCAGCGCCACATTAAATACAATGACAATAGTTTAAAGCGATTTGGAACATGTTTTATTTTCAAAATGAAAATATGGTTGGGGGGGGGGGGCAGAGCTTTGTGACGTCATACTTGAGGGGGGGGGGGTCTGACTGACGCCGTGTGACGAGGGGGGGGGGTCAAAAATCGCGTGGCGTCATTTATGGTCGTGATATATTATTTTTTATTTTATTTTTCCTACCTACGTGACTTTACCGAAAGAACCAAAGAGTACTTAGTTGGGTGGATAAGGAGTGAAATAGTAGATGATAGGATCTGCACTATTGAGGAGTTCTGTTATAATGAATCTGTTGTAATGAATCTTACGTCACCTTAAGTATGCCTTTGTGAGTGCACTCGTGACACGGGTGTCATGCGCGTGACCTTTGTCTTTTGTTTCAGATGTGCGAGAGCAACTCCGCTGCGAGTCATGGTGGTGCTGGAAGAATTGCCTTTACCATCGATGGCACTTCACCAGCACCCGTCTCGACCCCACCTCAATCCGGTAGAGTTACAAGAGCGAAAAAACTCATCTTTTGTGACGTCTGTGGGAAAAAATTCCAACTGGCGTGGTGCCTAGAAGCCCACGTAAGAACGCACAAGGAGACCCGTGAGCAATGGTGCGGCTTATGTGGACGAAGCTTTGATCAGCCATGAAAATTCAAAAGGCATATGAAGACCCACGAAAAGGATTACATGATAAAGGGTGCAGCAGGCTTGGTGAACAACGGCAGTTTTGCCAATGCGGCGTTGAATCCGATAGTCACTAGAATCCGATAGAGTCACTAGAGTGAGAAAACGAATCTCTTGCGACGTCTGCAGGAAAACATTCCAACTGGCATGGTGCCTAGAGTCCCACATGAGAATGCACAAGACCGGTGGTCAAAGCTGCAACATCTGCGATCAAAGCTTTGATCAGCCCTACAAACTCAGAAGGCATATGGAGACCCACGAAAAGAACTCAAGGGGCGCACGTGGCATGGTGAATGAATGGCAATTTTGTCAATGCGGTGGTGAAGGTGTGTCAGAGCTACTCGGCTGCGAGTCATGGTGCTAGAAGAATTGCCTTTGCCATGGATGGCACCAGCAACAGCAGCAGCAGCTTGTCGAGTCCTGGTGGTGAGGAGGCAGAGTTGCAGACAATGCCACCTTCTGCAAAGGGCGCACCTGCGTGCAACGAAGTTATTGCTATCACAGCGACCGCGCATGGAACGAAGGCGCCTGCTGGGAAACGCCACGCCTGACCAGCGCCCGTCTCGACTCCACCTCACTCCCATAGTCACTAGAGTGAGAAAACAAATGTCTTGCCAAGTCTGTGGGAAAGCATTCCAACTGCCATCATGCCTAGAGTCCCACATGAGAACGGATAAAGAGACCCCTGACCAATGGCATCTGCGGTCGAAACTTTGATCAGCCAGGCAAATTCAGAAGGCTACGAAAAGGACTATTGGGTATTTATTTGCTGTTCTATTACTGAAGCTATCAACAGAAGGTGTGTACCGGATTAATTGCACTTGTGGCAAATTCTATGTAGGGCAAACAGGATGAATGATCAGCACGAGACTAAAAGAACACCACAGAAATATGAAATGCTCACAAATACAACTGTCAGCAGTAGCAGAACACGCGTGCCCACAAAGACACTCAATTGATTTTGATAATGGTGAAGTTCTGTGCAAAATTAGTTACTACTGGCCAAGACTAATTACAGAATCTATCGAAATAAAAATAATTGTAATCGTTTGGATAGCTACCGACTTAGTTTCTGCATGGAAGAGAATCATCAAATTACCGTTTGTACGGCTATTTTAGTACACACAATGGACACTAAGTACAAGATCAATGGGCTAGGATAATGTGCATGTATAATGTACGTTGATTCATTAATCCCCCCCCCTACTTTGCGCTCAAAGAGCGCACAAGTGTTGTCATAACATCTACGCCTCTATACAAGGAATGAAACAGGTGGACTTCTCCCAAATCTTGCTGTTGCCTGATGAAGCTAGTTGTAATTACTGAAACGTCGTACTCCGATGGTAAATGTGGTGGCTTGGCTCTCCAACACACCACACACCGGTGTGCTGTACTAGTGATGAATTGGCATGTTCTGTTTACGTGACAACCCTTACTAGTTGGCTGTCGGGTGGTGGCGGGTTTAACGACACATTTATATTGTAATAGGTTTTTACCCTTTTATATGGCACCAAAACTGACACCTTTATACAAGGGATCATGTTTGCAATAACCACAAGACAAGCAATCAAAATGCAAACAAAAAGAGACAACTCTGATAGTAATATACATTGTCCTTGAAGTTGATTGGTCCACACCCGAGACGGCTTTTCTTAGAGCCTAGTCTCCACTGGTGTTGGACCAGATGATGCAAACATGATCCCTTGTATAAAGGTGTCAGTTTTGGTGCCAGATAAAACGGTAAAAACCTATTACTATATCTTGCTACTGGCAAAGGAGGTCTCATAATGACACATTTACATATTTACGCGATCCAACCCATAAAACCTGTATTATGGATATTTGTCGCGAAAGCCTACGTGTTAAACTGCCATGTATTTTTACGTCTATTGCTGTATTTTCTTATGTGCAATATATTTAATAAACCATCCTAATTTATTATATTTTTGTTTGTAGTTATATCATTGTTGCGCGTGCGGTGTGGTCAGTGGATATTGTTCAGTGGATCAAACCGAGACAAATATTTTTGCAGCAGCTGTAGCTGCACATTGCAACAGCGCATTCCGAATGGTGTAGAACGCATCGCCCATAATCTGTATCTGTGTGCAAACACCAGGTATGGTTGGTAAGAAACACGTTTGGTTTTAAATGAATAGAACTCGAGCTTCAGCCATATTGTTCATTATAGACCCCACCTTTGTAAGCATTAATCACGCAAACCTTGCGCCTGATTCATTTGAGTCGCTGTGCTCATGAGCAACAGGGCATTTGTGGCAAGGTGTTAATGTACCACAGATTAGCACGGTTGGATACGCACACTGCGAAAAAAGTTCAACACATATTCTTTGGGTCTTCCCGTAAAGTCACGTAGATAGAACAATAAAATAATAAAAATAAAGTGAATAAAAAAGTAAAATATATCACGACGTTTCGATCACAACACAAGCAATCGTCATCAGGAGAAAAATGAAGACGATTGCTTGTGTTGCGATCGAAACGTCGTGATAATTTTATTATTATTTCGTATTCACTTTATTTTTATTAGTTTATTGTTCTATCTACGTGACTTTACCGAAAGACCCAAAAAATATGAATTCCTGCAGTCACGAAAGCTTCAAGTCAAGATTCAAGTTCAACACACATTCATACATTTTGGAAAGCAAGTATCCTTGCACGTACAATGCACTGGACCGCATGTTCGTGTTAAGTGAGTCAGGGGCTTTGTCACTGCCTACCCCATGATATAAATAATCTCAGAGAATTCAATTGCAAGTGTGCAATCTCCCTTCCGGTGGACATCGAGGATGAGTCATACCCTGGCTTGCCAGGAGGCAGTGGAACACAACTGTGGAATCTGTTCCATCTGCACGGGATAGAACGTTGCCCCCTTGCTCACATTCGTTCGTTTTCTGCGAGTGTACTGGTTTCCCCCCACATGTAAACACTCAGTAAGTGGCTGCAAATATCGGAATGTAAAGAGAACCGCAGAGCTTGGGCGATTGTTGGGAGTGCCGGCTCACCGCCTGGCTGCTGTCTCCCCGCTCGTCTGTGGGAGACATATAGAGGTACTGAATTAGATTTATATTCTCTACATAAGATGATTCCTATCTACACAAAGCACTCACCGCGTGGAGTACAGCAAGTGAAATTCCACGAAATAAAAAATAAACGTACATGACCATAACAGAAGCCAATGGGTACAGCTGTGCATACACGTACACACATATACACGATTCCTACTGATGGTTGGAACGATTCACCACTGCCGGAGAGTCAAGGAATTGTCATGATTCTGGATCATGAATGCAAACTGTCCCCGTTCTCAAACCTGAGTACGATTTAAAAGGTCAATGAACGCCTTTGTCGGAAGCAATTACTTCCCCATGTCACTGCGATGGGCAGATTCATGCCGTTGAGTCGGCTTACACATTGTCAGTAGACCCCCCCATACACAAGCGTACGCATTTGGGTTAACCCCTCCTCCCCCCTCCATGCATACATACTAAAATTCATACTAACAGCTACACCACCACTCCCCACACGAGACGAGCACGTGACTCGGTGTAAATGGAGCCGGAGCGCGAATAAACGTGCCGATGCCTCAAGTACAGTTGCCACCATTTCCACGACAGAGAAAACCCAGACACATTTCTCAGCGAGCCCAGGTCTATTGTTAAAACTGTGCTGTTCACGGTGATAAAATTCAACCACAGCTATACCCGGGGTACCAGATTTTGGCCCAAATCAATTCCTGCTGCCACCCGAACACTGTCCGGGGGTCAAACGCGGACAGGTGGCAGCCCCAGTCGCGAGGCCACATCTGCGCCGACTCACGGTAAACGTGTGCAGGGCCAGCAGGAAGAGCCCCGGGATCTCGGAGCGCAGCCACTGGTTCCACGCGCTGTCTCGGTCCACGTCCTCGAGTGACGACGACACTTCAAAATCACCTGACCGGAAGGAGGGGGGTGGGAAGGAGAGTAAGAAGGTACGAAGGGGGACCTTCTAACTCTTTCACAGCGACGTGTTCTTCGCGTGCGTCACCCTGCAGCCAACCTCTCTGCTCTCGTGTGTGAACGTGGGTCAGTTTGGTTTAATCGTTCAGAATGAATGGGGCATGACCCTGGCCCTTGTGCAATTTATTATTTTCCATGAGATAATACCAAACACATCATTCATGTGTGTGTGTGTGTGGCCTGCAAGCAAAACCTACATGCTCTCGAGTCATATATCGGGAGCAGTCACAGGTGGGAAAGCATTGCCGAATTCCTAGAAAGGCTCAGCTCTCTCCAACTTATGTTGAAAGCGTTTATGCATTAATTCTGCCCGTACCTCTTTGTGCCTGTGTAGTGGGCAGGCAAGTGTGGTGGAGCAGCAGGTCCAGCACACGGGGTGTCCAGCAGAGGAGAGGAACTCCCCGTGGCCGTGGCCGGGGAAGCAGAGGTCGGCGGCGCTGGGAGCGGCGTCAGTTGCGCGGCGTCTGTGGGAGAAGGCACAGGCCTCTGCTGAAGATTATCATCCGCAGACACATCACACGGCTTGCCAGACACGTCACACACTCGGCCCTGTGATTGTGGAGGTGAGACAGGTTCGCGCGTGGCAACGAATGGCTTGTCGCTGGACAAACATCGACGGCAACATCGGGAGAACGCGGCACGAACTCGTGCAGAGTTTCTGGCACCGTATGAATTTACACTCCTTGTAGGTATGTACGTTGAACCTCTTTCGCGCCGTACGTCAGCCAGCCGTGCTAATCGGAGGTGCAGATGGATGCAAATGAAGGACGTGGAGCAGAGGTTTCAAAATGAAAAAAAATTGATACAGAAATTACACAAGTCCAGGGGACGTCACCAAGGCCGTGTTATCCCAGACTCTGACAGAGCACAAAGGAAGATTGGCAATGACAAAAAATGGCTTCATAACTATCATTGTCAGGTGGCACACTTGCATCTTCAGTCTTCAGTCGGCGTCAGTAATTTAAGAATGCACGCATGATGCGTGACACCAACTAAAATGGCATCGATGCTGACTAATCACATCCTCTCCAAGATGTAGAACTCAAGAGACGAGGATAGCCTCTTCCAAACAGGACTACCCTTGACAATTGAGTTGTCGCCTGGGTAAAAATAAAATGAACTAGGAGATTTCAACTTGGAAATCCAAACCATCGCACCAACAGTAATGGACGGAATCCTATAAGAGGCGCACACTGCAGGAGCTTCAGGTGGACTCTGGTACCTGCTTTAACGTCTGTGTGAGAAGCATCTTCTCTCACTGAAATTCAAACAAAGTTGACAGTTAGACAGGACATGTTTTAAAACATCCGCAGTAAAATTCAAGTATGTATACCATTAAAGCAAACTATTTTTTATTTACCAGGTAAGGGCCATTGAGAGCTATATAGCTCTTTTTCAGAAGCGACCTGGCCACAAATTATAGCTTAACGAAGTGGCTTATCACGTGGAAATTTATAGCAGCCAAATACTATAAACGCATTACTTACAAATAGCTCACAAAGCGGTTATCCTCCCACTACCCTTGGGTTACCTCCTGTCCCGGTCCAGCCGAGACAGTCTGTGAATTGGCATCTGTGTTTGGGTGGCATGAATTAATTTGTACCGAGATCTGGTGTCGGTACTGTGCTGAACTTTACTACTGCATGGTTGTTGACAGACCTAGACCAACTGAAACATACAGTGAGGGAAACAAGTATTTGATCCCCTGCTGATTTTGTACGTTTGCCCACTGACAAAGAAATTATCAGTCTATAATTTTAATGGTAGGTTTATTTGAACAGTGAGAGACAGAATAACAACAAAAAAATCCAGAAAAACGCATGTCAATTTTTTTATAAATTGATTTGCATTTTAATGAGGGAAATAAGTATTTGACCCCTTCTCAATTATAAAGATTTCTGGCTCCCAGGTGTCTTTTATACAGGTAACGAGCTGAGATTAGGAGCCTACTCTTAAAGGGAGTGCTCCTAATCTCAGCTTGTTACCTGTATAAAAGACACCTGTCCACAGAAGCAATCAATCAATCAGATACCAAACTCTCCACCATGGCCAAGACCAAAGAGCTCTCCAAGGATGTCAGGGACAAGATTGTAGACCTACACAAGGCTGGAATGGGCTACAGGGCCATTGCCAAGCAGCTTGGCGAGAAGGTGACAACAGTTGGTGCGATTATTCACAAATGGAAGAAACACAAAAGAACTGTCAATCTCCCTCGGCCTGAAGCTCCATGCAAGATCTCACCTCGTGGAGTTGCAATGATCATGAGGACGGTGAGGAATCAGCCCAGAACTAAACGGGAGGATCTTGTCAATGATCTCAAGGCAGCTGGGACAATAGTCACCAAGAAAACAATTGGTAACACACTACGCCGTGAAGGACTGAAATCCTGCAGCGCCCGCAAGGTCCCTCTGCTCAAGAAAGCACATATACATGCCCATCTGAAGTTTGCCAATGAACATCTGAATGATTCAGAGGACAACTGGGTGAAAGTGTTGTGGTCAGATGAGACCAAAATGGAGCTCTTTGGCATCAACTCAACTCGCCGTGTTTGGAGGAGGAGGAGGAATGCTGCCTATGACCCCAATAACACCATCCCCACCGTCAAACATGGAGGTGGAAACATTATGCTTTGGGGGTGTTTTTCTGCTAAGGGGACAGGACAACATCACCGCATCAAAGGGACGATGGACGGGGCCATGTACCGTCAAATCTTGGGTGAGAACCTCCTTCCCTCAGCCAGGGCATTGAAAATGGGTCGTGGATGGGTATTCCAGTATGACAATGACCCAAAACACATGGCCAAGGCAACAAAGGAGTGGCTCAAGAAGAAGCACATTAAGGTCCTGGAGTGGCCTAGCCAGTCTCCAGACCTTAATCCCATAGAACATCTGTGGAGGGAGCTGAAGGTTCAAGTTGCCAAACGTCAGCCTCGAAACCTTAATGACTTGGAGAAGATCTGCAAAGGGGAGGGTGACAAAATCCCTCCTGAGATGTGTGCAAACCTGGTGGCCAACTACAAGAAACGTCTGACCTCTGTGATTGCCAACAAGGGTTTTGCCAACAAGTACTAAATTTAGATTTAAAGCTTTCGTGACTGCAGTAATTCATATTCTTAGTTCTTTCGGTAAAGTCACGTTGAAGGGAAACAATAAAATAATAAAATATATATTTTGTATTGTTTTATATATATTTTATTGTTTCCCTTCAACGTGACTTTACCGAAAGAACTAAGATTATAACAAGTACTAAGTCATCTTTTGCAGAGGGGTCAAATACTTATTTCCCTCATTAAAATGCAAATCAATTTAGAACATTTTTGACATGCGTTCTTCTGGATTTTCTTGTTATTCTGTCTCTCACTGTTCAAATAAACCTACCATTAAAATTATAGACTGATCATTTATTTGTCAGTGGGCAAACGTACAAAATCAGCAGGGGATCAAATACTTTTTTCCCTCACTGTAGGTCTGGGTTTGATCTCCATAGTGGAAAAGGTGGCAACCCAAAAACTAACCCAAGCCCTTCCACATTTAACGATAAACACTTTCAAACCGAGTTCGCTCGGAAATGACCCCACTAAACTGCACAAATGTAAACGTTTGACTTCAGTGGTTCCTCCGCCGCGTGCGAACGATGAAGTGCACGGCCTCTCGTGATGATGACCTCACACCCGCATGGCTGCACGAAAGGCGGTGCTGACGAGCATGAGGCAGGTGGAAGAGGCAAAACGAGGAGGCAAGATTGGAGTGCTGTAGTCGGTGGGGTATAGTGGGGCCTATTTCCGAATGATTGATTTATGTAGAAATGAAATTGGTCATGAGTCCGTTACTTTGTAAACGTTAGCATGTATCTACTTTAATACCAAGTCTGCAGGGGTGGGAAAGATGAGGTCTGTTCATTCTGGTGGGCAAAGGGAATTTAGACACTCCAAGTTAAGTCTGGTGGCATACGGATGAAATGCACCTTACTAATGTAAATAATAATGATTATTAATCCTTCTTCTTCTTCACTCCCACGGTGTTTCCAACCAGGGTTAGGCAATGTAATTATCTGACGTGCTGTACACTTGTACAGTGTTACTGAATTATTGTATCATTATGAATTCAGTGCCCCTTCTGCGACCTTTCCCTAGATCCCCCTCTGGTGTATAACCTGGCCTGCTGACGTCAGGGCCGTAAGCCTCACATCCCTTTCCCTGCCAGCAGCAAGCGCTATGCTGTTACATTACGATTCTATGCCACTACACAGGGACACCCCTACTTACGAACATTCGACTTACGAACTTTCAGAGATATGATCAAACCTGTCCGTATGTCCAGTTTCCTGTACGGACCGAGAGTCGCAAGTTCATGGTGGCATCTACATCTGCAGAACGTGAAGAACCAGAGGCAACTGTCAAAGCCATTCCCCGTGTTTAGTGTACAAGCCGTAAAACGTGTTTGAAATCGACGGGAGTAAAGTTGGACTCACGAACAAATCGACTTACGAACAGACCTCTGGAACCGAACTCGTTTGTACGTACAAGAGTCTGTATATGGTGGTCACTCTGAACAACACAGACCCAGCCTCCTTTTTACTATTTTTGGTCCATTAGGACATTACCAGATGCATCTTTCTGTGATAACGACCACACAATACACATTAGACGAGTCACAACAGGTCACGTTTAATAGTCTAAACTTGTCTGGAGTAAGTCGCATACGATAGACATTTCTGCACATTTGCAGAATTACATGTCTATGATAAAGGAACCATGTGTATTGCATTACACAGGGGTGCTTGATCATGTGTGGATGCAGATTCCCGCAGCAATACAGGGAATAGGTTGTTTGCAGCGCCACTGATTAATCAGAATCTTTTTTATATCCTGGAGGAATCCGATGAGCTATGAAGATCTTTTTCACATATGTCCAGTAGGGGCGGGTCAGCGAGCTATTTCCAAAACCGATGAGAGGCAAGATGGAGAAAATGTAAGCAAATTGCTAAAAATACAAAGTACATACATTCCTGCCAATTTGTCAACAAATGCAAGCTTGGGCAAGGTAGAAACACAACAACCACAGCTCCAGACCACGACAAGACTCCACAAAGTCCCTCAATTGCATTGCATTAAAATTGAACGTTTAATGAGCGATATTTGAAATAGCGTTACCAAATGACAATATTCCCTTCGAATACCTGACTAATGAATGAGGCTAAGACGCTTGCAGTAATGTTCAAATATGCATCACAAGCCATTCAGAAGTGGTAGGCCTCACGTGACCACAGGGTACCACAGTGGCAATATGTTAACTACCTCGCCTGGTACGCAGGAGGCCATGGATTCAATCCGGACCCTGTCGCCTGCTGTATATTTTGAGGTTGCATGTCTCTCTCACTACATTTAGAATAAACATCACGCGTTTAGAGTATTTGGCCTCTATACATTTCCACGGGATAAGCCACTTCGTTGAAGATAACATTTGTGATAGCCAGGTTGCTTCTGAAAAATAGCTCCATAGCTCAGTGGGGCCTCAAACTGGTAAAATAAAAAATATTGTTCATATTCTTGGTTCTTTCGGTAAAGTCACGTAGAAGGGAAACAATAAAATAATAAAAATATAAAACAATACAATTCTCACGACGTTTCGACTGCAACACAAGCAATCATCATCACCTGATGATCATTGCCTTCAACAGCCCCCTGAGCAGCATGGTGAGGTATGGCCATACAACCCCCTTGATTAACACGGCATGGGGTAGGGAGATCTTCAAGCATGATTACATTTACAAAGGGCAGTAAGTGTTCAACAAAAATGAGTACATGAAATCTTTGAGTAAACCGCCATGAACCAATTCAACAAGACGCAATCTCACCGACACACCACGAGTTTCACTGACAACCACCGTCTTTTTTGCAGGCAAACATCTTGGTCAAAGGCCACATCAGTGGCAATATCAGGCTCACGGATTTTGGCCTGAGCATCAGCGAGACCTGCCCAAGTGAGTGATCTAGCTGCCCTGTGAATGTGTGTACGTGTGTAGCAGCATGTGTGTGTGCGTGTCACAGTGTTTGTGGGGAGCGGTGGTGTTAACGGTTAGCACGCTGCGCTACAAGCCTGTTTAAGCTATATGGGGGGGGGGGTCTTTGTCTTCGTGCTGTGGTGGCGTGTTGGTTAGCACCGCTTAAACAAAGTGTGGTAGTGACACTGATACCCTTCAAACGTTACATTTTGTCAATCATTTGGCCAGGATTTCAACTCTCAACCTCCCAGGTTTGAGGAGGGTAGTTGTCAAACAGTAACCAGTAAACCACTAACAATTTTCATAATCGATTGCTGGTATTGAAAGTCTGGAGCCAGTAGACAATCCCATTGGAATTTTCGTCGCGGATGGCTGATTTACGTGTGATTTACATGTGATTTACGATTGCAAATGTACAGATCTCATGGCAGCCCTAGGTACCTTTGTCCTCATTCCTCACTTAACCTTTTCCCGTTCCGAGACGTCTGCACGTTACAGGGTGGTGGTAGGCGTCCCCGGTTCATCACTGAATCTTGAAACGCGCAAAGCGGCTCGGCGTTAATTTTATTCAGAGAGGCGTCGCAGCGCCGTTGCTTTTAAATAAGTTGTTACTCACCGCAGAGAACTCTCGCGACACGACAGCTGCACTCTATGATAGCTGGCACCAGTGTAATGAAAATAATTTACATTTCTAAGTGCTACCCAGCTGATACACGCATTTACGTGGGCGATCTTTGTCATTGTGCGTATTTTGAGTGCCATACGTGACTGCGTGTGCATACCCTCATCTATTCTGCACTTCACAAGTACAGATGAATAATGTGCAAGTGCCACCTTGTTTGGTCACCTGTCTGTCCGTGTGCTGCTAGGAGCTTGGTGTCTTGACTCGATATGATACATGGCCCCCGAAATGTACTTTGGGCTCCCGGTCACATGCAGCGCGGACATGTGGTCACTCGGATGTGTGGTGCCCGAGATGCTCCTCGGGAACCTGCTCTTCAAGACAAGCTCGGAAGACCACATCGGCTATCTCATCCAGGTATCTGACGCGTAGGAAAACACCATTGCATATATATCCAGTTGGTTATAAGGTCCTGCTGTTGAGCTACAAGGCTGTCAGTGGGTTAGCCCCACAATACTTACAGGAGCTGATCCACTCATGTACACCAATGAGGTCCTTGAGATCTTCTGATCTCCTACTCAGTTTTCTGAGGTCAAGTCTCAATTCCTGGGGGCGATCGGGCTTTTTGCCAGTGCAGCTCCAAGACTATGGAACGCGTTGGCCTCTGAAAACAAGACAGAATTTTTAAAGCTATTTAAATCTCGCCATGAAAACTCACCTCGGTAAAATGGCCTATTCCCCATAGTTTTGGTCGTCTCATTTCCTCGTTTTGGTCGTCTCATTTCCCTGCTTTCCATACACGGGGCGCATTGGGATCATCGGATTAAATGCGCCTTACAAATATTAATTATTATAATATATACATACTGATGAATTCTATAATTTTTATTGTAACAAACCTCGAGCCCGATACGGCACCACCAAACCGGGCGTCATATTTCCCATGGGACCGTTCCAACTGCGCCATATAAAGGAGGAGGGAGGGTTTAATTCGAATTTGAACCAACGATGGAGTCCACGATAAACAACAACAGCAGCAGCAGCAGGGGGTTGGTTATGACTGATGGCGCACGACGATCCACCAGCGTACAGACCCGCTGTGCGATGGCTCATGCGACAAAGCTGGTTACGTGCAGGGCTGTCGTCATCCTCTGGGCCTTTCACTGGTCAAAAAATGTCGCTCAGCTACCGGTACACGGGAGAGGAGTGGACGTGTTCACTGCGTGATCACGCACCATTTGCATGAGTAAAGAAGTAAAGAGAGATTTCGGGATCATCGGTAATACCAGATAATCAGAGCGTCAGGCTGATGTCCTTCGGAATGATTACTATTGTTATGATTATTGTGGTTTGTTGTTAATCCCCGAGGCTTTCAGAGCCTGTGTTGGAGAGCAACGAAGCCGCACGTAGTAACCACGTCATCAATTAAAGACCAAATATGTATGCTTCGCCTGATGATAGAGATAAATATCTGCAAACAGTATGTACAAGAGCAGGCAAAGTTCATTGTACATCGACGTTTCAATGAGACAAAGAGCAGCGTATGTACGCTCTGTTCACTCGAGCGACGGACCTCATCCAACTCATCCCTCTTGTGATCTTGGTTTCAGATGTTGGGGCTCCCACCCAAAGCCATGATTGACGCCTCGACCCACAACATTATCTCCTTTGGTGAGTGGGCAGGGGGGGTGGTGAGGTGGTGGTGTTGGAGTTCGTAGCTGTTGCTGCTGCTGCTGTCACTGCCCGGAGAGTCGTGGCCGTGCAGCCGCGTGTCTCGTGCTCTGTGCTTGAATAGAAAGGCATGGAAACTGCTTCGCATAATTTAAAAATGAACTGTGCATTATTTGGGTTTAAAAGTCACAACGGTCTTGGCAACGTACTCGTCAGTACGTGTTGAATTAGTGTGACAGTAAGGAGTCTTATGAAAAAAATACTTTAAAAGGAACGGTTATGTTTAGGTAGCAGAGTATATTTGGAAAACCTTATAGGGATTTGCAATCCAACAGAGGACGTGTGTATTAATTACATGGAATTCTGGCCATCACATTTTTAATAAAGATGAGTGGCCGTTTTTTTTTATTTCAGCATGACTTAGCACAATTTTTAAAAATTGTGTGGCAGATGCGACGGTATCCTAAATCAGCATAGAACAGTTCTACCATAGTACAAAACAACCACAGAGAACAACCCTCCACACAAACTGTGGGTCCTTGATTGAGAAATAGATTATGCTTAAAAGCACGCTTGTACAACAAATTACCATCCTCTCCAAGTGATACATTTTGTCAATCATTTGGCCAGGATTTCAACTCTCAACCTCCCAGGTTTGAGGAGGGTAGTTGTCAAACAGTAACCAGTAAACCACTAACAATTTTCATAATCGATTGCTGGTATTGAAAGTCTGGAGCCAGTAGACAATCCCATTGGAATTTTCGTCGCGGATGGCTGATTTACGTGTGATTTACATGTGATTTACGATTGCAAATGTACAGATCTCATGGCAGCCCTAGGTACCTTTGTCCTCATTCCTCACTTAACCTTTTCCCGTTCCGAGACGTCTGCACGTTACAGGGTGGTGGTAGGCGTCCCCGGTTCATCACTGAATCTTGAAACGCGCAAAGCGGCTCGGCGTTAATTTTATTCAGAGAGGCGTCGCAGCGCCGTTGCTTTTAAATAAGTTGTTACTCACCGCAGAGAACTCTCGCGACACGACAGCTGCACTCTATGATAGCTGGCACCAGTGTAATGAAAATAATTTACATTTCTAAGTGCTACCCAGCTGATACACGCATTTACGTGGGCGATCTTTGTCATTGTGCGTATTTTGAGTGCCATACGTGACTGCGTGTGCATACCCTCATCTATTCTGCACTTCACAAGTACAGATGAATAATGTGCAAGTGCCACCTTGTTTGGTCACCTGTCTGTCCGTGTGCTGCTAGGAGCTTGGTGTCTTGACTCGATATGATACATGGCCCCCGAAATGTACTTTGGGCTCCCGGTCACATGCAGCGCGGACATGTGGTCACTCGGATGTGTGGTGCCCGAGATGCTCCTCGGGAACCTGCTCTTCAAGACAAGCTCGGAAGACCACATCGGCTATCTCATCCAGGTATCTGACGCGTAGGAAAACACCATTGCATATATATCCAGTTGGTTATAAGGTCCTGCTGTTGAGCTACAAGGCTGTCAGTGGGTTAGCCCCACAATACTTACAGGAGCTGATCCACTCATGTACACCAATGAGGTCCTTGAGATCTTCTGATCTCCTACTCAGTTTTCTGAGGTCAAGTCTCAATTCCTGGGGGCGATCGGGCTTTTTGCCAGTGCAGCTCCAAGACTATGGAACGCGTTGGCCTCTGAAAACAAGACAGAATTTTTAAAGCTATTTAAATCTCGCCATGAAAACTCACCTCGGTAAAATGGCCTATTCCCCATAGTTTTGGTCGTCTCATTTCCTCGTTTTGGTCGTCTCATTTCCCTGCTTTCCATACACGGGGCGCATTGGGATCATCGGATTAAATGCGCCTTACAAATATTAATTATTATAATATATACATACTGATGAATTCTATAATTTTTATTGTAACAAACCTCGAGCCCGATACGGCACCACCAAACCGGGCGTCATATTTCCCATGGGACCGTTCCAACTGCGCCATATAAAGGAGGAGGGAGGGTTTAATTCGAATTTGAACCAACGATGGAGTCCACGATAAACAACAACAGCAGCAGCAGCAGCAGGGGGTTGGTTATGACTGATGGCGCACGACGATCCACCAGCGTACAGACCCGCTGTGCGATGGCTCATGCGACAAAGCTGGTTACGTGCAGGGCTGTCGTCATCCTCTGGGCCTTTCACTGGTCAAAAAATGTCGCTCAGCTACCGGTACACGGGAGAGGAGTGGACGTGTTCACTGCGTGATCACGCACCATTTGCATGAGTAAAGAAGTAAAGAGAGATTTCGGGATCATCGGTAATACCAGATAATCAGAGCGTCAGGCTGATGTCCTTCGGAATGATTACTATTGTTATGATTATTGTGGTTTGTTGTTAATCCCCGAGGCTTTCAGAGCCTGTGTTGGAGAGCAACGAAGCCGCACGTAGTAACCACGTCATCAATTAAAGACCAAATATGTATGCTTCGCCTGATGATAGAGATAAATATCTGCAAACAGTATGTACAAGAGCAGGCAAAGTTCATTGTACATCGACGTTTCAATGAGACAAATAGCAGCGTATGTATGCTCTGTTCACTCGAGCGACGGACCTCATCCAACTCATCCCTCTTGTGATCTTGGTTTCAGATGTTGGGGCTCCCACCCAAAGCCATGATTGACGCCTCGACCCACAACATTATCTCCTTTGGTGAGTGGACAGGGGGGGTGGTGAGGTGGTGGTGTTGGAGTTCGTAGCTGTTGCTGCTGCTGCTGTCACTGCCCGGAGAGTTGTGGCCGTGCAGCCGCGTGTCTCGTGCTCTGTGCTTGAATAGAAAGGCATGGAAACTGCTTCGCATAATTTAAAAATGAACTGTGCTTTATTTGGGTTTAAAAGTCACAACGGTCTTGGCAACGTACTCGTCAGTACGTGTTGAATTAGTGTGACAGTAAGGAGTCTTATGAAAAAAATACTTTAAAAGGAACGGTTATGTTTAGGTAGCAGAGTATATTTGGAAAACCTTATAGGGATTTGCAATCCAACAGAGGACGTGTGTATTAATTACATGGAATTCTGGCCATCACATTTTTAATAAAGATGAGTGGCCGTTTTTTTTTATTTCAGCATGACTTAGCACAATTTTTAAAAATTGTGTGGCAGATGCGACGGTATCCTAAATCAGCATAGAACAGTTCTACCATAGTACAAAACAACCACAGAGAACAACCCTCCACACAAACTGTGGGTCCTTGATTGAGAAATAGATTATGCTTAAAAGCACGCTTGTACAACAAATTACCATCCTCTCCAAGTGATGCAAATAATAATATAATACTAAAATAAACATCAAAGTGTCTCCTTGCTCAAACAAGTATCAGGAGGATCTCGTCTCCTCCGGTGGCCCAGAGTTGAGAGTGGGAATTTCACTTTCACACTTAGGAGCCATCCTTTCCACACGACTACTGCAAACGTCTCACAAACGGTTACAAATTTTATCGACCCTGGAGGGATGACAGGCTGTAGTCGACCGCCAACATGGAATCATATTTGCAAACATCGCAATTGGAGGGTTAAGGACCGCCCCCGCATTGTACTGATCGCCACAACTAATTCAGTGTTTCTCTCTTTTTCTCTCTCCGATAAACAGACAAAAAGAATCGCCCCGTCGTCAACGGGAAACGGATCGTCCTGTGCTCCGTGTCTTTGAAGGCGGTTCTGGGAACCCGCAATCAAAATTTCATCAATTTTCTCCGCGGGTGCCTTCAGTAAGAGACTTGTTACTATTGTCTACATTTCACCTCGTACAAATAATTCAATATAAATCACTTTGCGTCTACCATCAACATTACTGGAAACGATCTTAGACCTCACGTGTCGTTTGGGCTAGGACTGCAAAGTTTTGTGTCACACCGGGGCATCGTTTCTTCATCTCGTCGCTTTTTAAAATAAATATCGTTTCTGACAAAAGTGTTGAGGATAGAATTGCGCATTTCACCCCAGACCACGATTCAATGAAGCGATTTTAGAATGCAACAGGCACCTGACTCCCTCCGTTTGCCTCCTTGGCAGGTGGGATCCCCAACGTCGCCTCACACCCACGGAGGCCCTCAACCACCCATTATTGTGGGGCGGCAGGGCCGTGCCACCGCAAGCCAACTTCCCGCCTTGCCCAGCCATGGACACGGAGCCGGTGGCGGCCTGCAGCCTCTCGGCAGTCTCCCGTCTCAGCCAGGGAGATTGCCAAGTCCCTACTGCAAGGAGGCAGACTTCGGAGTCCACTTGGTCAAATCAGAATACTGCAGGCTCAGTTTCTGGGAGCGAGTGGGCTTCAAACTCGGATTTGGGAATGGAGTCGGAGTGGGGAGTGGAGTCGGCAGGTGACTGTGCGGTAACACGCCTGTCTGAAAAACTCTTCGATCAACGTGACAGCACCAATGATGTCATCGTTGAAGAGGAAATGGAGCCGATGGTGGCCTGCAGCCACTCGGCAATCCCCTGTCTCTGTGAGGGAGATTGCCAAGTCACTGCTGCAAGCGAGCAGACTCCGGAGTCCACTTAGTCAAATCAGAATACTGCAGGCTCAGTTTCTCTGAGCGAGTGGGCTTCAAACTCTGATTGGGGAATGGAGTCGGAGCGGAGAGTGGAGTCGGCAGGTGACTGTGTGGTAACACGCCTGTCTGAAAAATTCCCCAATCAAAGTGGTGGCACCAATGACGTCATCGCAGAGGAGGAGGAGATGGAGTCGGCCACGAGACAAGAGTGAGTTCCCACGCAGAAGTGCACCTTGAGAAAAATGTGTATTGGGGAGGTCATTCAGACAATGTGTCTCCTGATATAAATTAGCATATAGCAAACACCATCGATCATCATAAATTAGTTACTTTAGTAAATTACACATTCCTATAGCAAGGGCAAGTCTATTTATATTACAACCACTGTTGATTCCCACAATGTGGTATTCACGATTGAGAGGAAGTAAAAAATATTGAGGACACATGAGATTTGGGTTCTGTATCAGATGAGACAAGTTCTGTATTGTAAGAACGGGGAATCTGTTTCATGAGGAGTTGTGAAATGAGGATTCTGTAATGGCATTCACCTCTTTAGTTCATCTCACTTGAAGATGTAAATATCCCAGGGCTCCAAAGGATGTAATATCTTATCCCTAACCTCATCTCCACCAATCTGCAGCTAAATGCATTCCTAGTAAAAATATATATCTTAATTATAAATATATGAATTGCACTGCATCCCACTTGGAGGTGCTGCGGTTAGAGCACTCCATGATCACTGTACGCTTGTGAGTTCAAAATCCAGGTCAAGAAGGTTAACAGCTTATTTATCAACCTGAGCTATAGTCAAATAATGAATCCCATTTTGTGGGAAGTCAACAGCGGTGATCCTATTATACACCACCATTGGCTCCTGTTATAGGAATGTAGCATTCCGCTACTGGCCATAGTGAGAGATGTGTGGCATCCTCCTACCTCGCATTTGAGCGGCCGGACATATATGAGGTGCACTGCAGCAACCAGTGTAAGCACAGCCGAGAATGCACGATGGGGCAGACGGTGGCATAATGAATACGCGCATGTCTGTACGTTGAAATAATTTTGAACGCGTACGTAGCCGATCGTGCTAACTGTAGCCGACCGCGCTAACGATGGCGCGTGCGTCCATTTGCCAGGCGGGGCCCTGCTCTCCAACCAGGCAACAACAACAACGAGGAGGAGGATGATGATGATGCCGTCGACAAGATTGGGCCAAAAGCGTCACGCGGGCCTGGACGGAGATTCTCCCACCTGAGGCGGAATATTCGGGGGATTCTGCGATTCATTCGGGAGCACTGTTTCTGTTACCGTGACGATACCGCTGAATAAATCCTGTCATGCGGCTGGGCCCTCCCTGCCCTGTGTACATATTTTTCAATGTTACTGTCGTTTTTGTCTCACTTCTTTCTGGTCCAATGACTCCAAGAATCACGGTTTAAACTGAAGATCGCAGTGGTCCTCAAAAATATTTACGGGGACTCCTTCGCTTACAAACATTCAACTTAGAAAGTCTCAGAGATACGAAGAAACCTGTCCATATGTCCAGTTGCCTGTTTGTACCGAGATTCATAAGTTCAACCGCCACGCAATAGATGGTGGTGGTGGCATCTACATCTACACAACGTGAAGAACCAGTGGCGTCTACGTCTACAGGAGATTATACAACTCTTAAAGCCATTCCCTGTGTTTAGTGTACACGCCATACAACATGTTTGGAATCGACAGGAGTAAAGTTGGACTTACGAACAGACTTCTGGAACCTAACTCGTCCGTAAGTAGAAGAGTCCCTGTATATGGTGGTCACTCTGAACAACGCAGACCCAGCCTCCTTTTTACGATGTTTGGTCCATTAGGACGTTACCAGACGCATCTTTCTGTGCTAACGACCACGCGATACACATTAGACGAGTCACAACAGGTCACGTTTAATACTCTAAACTTGTCTGGAGTAATTCGCATACGGCAGATATTTCTGGAAATTTGCAGAATTACATGTCTATGGGAAAGGAACCATGTGTATGGAATTACAAAGGGGTGCTTAGTCGTGTGTGGATGCAGGTTGTTGGCAGTGCCACTGATTAATTAGAATCTTTTTTTCATCCTGGAGGAATCCAATGAGCTATGAAGCTCTTTTCACATATGTCCAGTAGGGGCGGGTCAGCGAGGTATGTTCAAAAACGATATGAGAGGCAAGACGGAGAAAATGTAAGCATGTTGCTAAAAATACAAAGTACATAGATTCCTGCCGATTTGTCAACAAATGCAAGTTTGGGCAATTCAGCAACACAACAACAGCACCAGACCACGACAAGACAACGCACAGTCCCTCACTTACATTGCAAATTAAAATCGAAAGTTCAATGCACGATATTTGAAACAAAGTTACTAAATGGCAATATTCCCCTCGAATAGCGAATGAGCGAGGCTAAGACGCTTGCAGTAATGTTCAAATATGCATCGCAAGCCATTCAGAAGTGGAAGGCCTCACGTGACCACAGGGCACCACGGTGGCTGGGAGATGTTAACTACCTCCCCTGGTACGCAGGAGGTCGTGGGTTCCATCCCAACCCTGACGCATGCTGTATATTTGTCTGCTATAAATGTCCACGTGACGATAAGCCACTTCGTTGAGCTATCATTTGCGATGGCCAGGTCGCTTCTGAAAAACTGCTATATATGCTCAGTGGGCCTTACCTGGTAAAATAAAAATAGTTTGTCAATTAGTAAATAAATGAAGTATATAAGTTCCAATTTCATTCATACATACATTTCCAAGCTTGGAAAAGGCAGTAAAACAATATCAAAAACAGCCACAGTCCACACCAGGAAAACATGCAGTGCCTCGGTAAAATTGTACTTTAAAATTTAACTGTGGATACATTGTTAAGAATACAAAAAATAGTTTAGTTAAAAATCATTTGGTTGATAAGGACCTGGGTAGTGATCTGCGATTATTGAGTGGGGGTTTGGGAGTCGCTGACTGGGAGGAGTGGGAACGGGTGAAGCCGGATCTGCCACGCGTTGCGCTCACCAACTCGAGCTTCGCCGGGACAGCAACAAACGAAGAGACGGAGAGAGGAGCTACTCCGGGTTTACATCGCCACGACTCACGACACACACAACACACACGGCACATGTCCAGGGGGAGGAGGGCGATGACCACCCCACAGTGCGATAGCTACGACTCCCCTTTCATTTAGTGAGCCATCCTCACACAACGCTGCACGGAGTGTGCAGCGTTATCAATGAACACGGCACTACCACTGCACAGAGTGTGCAGCGTTATCAATGAACACGGCACTACCACTGCACGGAGTGTGCAGTGTTATCAATAAACACGGCACTACCACTGCACGCGAGCAATCGGCTGCTTAGTGAGTTACACGACATGGTACGGAGCTATTAACGCGACACGAACCACAGCGTGTTCCCGGGGTACTCAACTACCTTAGTTTCTCAACTACCGGGATTACTCAACTCAATATTTAAAGAGGCACAATGCACTGTGGTGAATACGAGACAGTGGTCCTTCATAAACAACATCACCAAACAGTCTTTAAAGAGCAGCATGCGGCACCGGGAGACGCAGATTGCCAACCCCTGAGCTATTCTATTCCTGCGCATGAGGGCAACATGTTCAGGAGCCATAAGCCAATGTCCAAGGTCTGCTGGTCACGACGAGAGGGCTTCAGGAGAAACTTCGTGTAGGGTTACTATTCCTACTCCGTTGAAGGAGCACAGACGACTGTGGTTCACAATATTGTGCATAGTTTGGGTTGCATGGTCACAATCGCACTGTGGCTTGACTTTAATTTTCTATTGCGTCGTTTCACGTTGTACGATCTGTTCTGGATGACCACAGTCAAACACTGGAGAGTTTTTAATTTTCTATTTGTGCATCAGGTATCCGCATCTGCCATGTTTTGTGCAGATGCGGTTTAGAGGGACCATGATCTTCGTGGAATATCAAACCCAGGGATCTTCTGCGTTGGGTTTTTCACAAGGTGTGTCAGTTCTTTTGAACTTACACTGATCATGTCGACTCTCTGCAGTGGCAATGTGAAACTATTAAAATAAAAAGGGATACAATTTTTTAGAAGTTGATTCTTACACGTGCAATTCAATACGTGAATTGTCAGCTGAATAATAAATATAAATCGATTTAACCGATGTATCGCGCTGTTACTACTAACTAGCACAACTCTTTATTACGATCACAGCATGTATAAAGTAAAATTTTAAGTAAAAAGATATGTCCTGAAGTAATGATGGTTTATTCAAACTGTGTGCAATATCAAGCAACTTCGGAATGATTTCTGAAGCACTGCTGCAATGTTTTGTGCACTGCGATACTAACGCGGCGATCCGAGTTGGATTCCTAGCCATGGCTAACGTCAGTGGTGACTGATATCTGAACAAGTCCTGAACCTAATCCCCGTCCCCTTCACCAAGCGTGGTAACGTTTTGTGCAACAACCCCCATGACCAAAGCAACGTGGTGAGGACTTCATCAGGCAGTGGACTGCCAGAGGAGTGTAACACACACAATCATCAGTTTGTCTCGACAATCACTTGCCTTGAACATTGAATCCTTAAGTTACATTACCAATGGCATATTGGTGTGGCTCACTGACCGTTTGATGCGAAAAATTAAAGAACCCCAAGTGTCTGTCGCCAACTCCCAACAATTTTGAGGAGCGACCCGTGGCGGTCAGGCAGATCACGAGGTGAGCAGAGGGGTGAGGAGAAGGACACTTTGGAGGGGGCTGCCAAACCTCGAGTCGCGAGCACACAGCGCCGTCTCGTACAAGACGGCGCACCGATGGGCACCGCCGCTGCTGCCACCGGGCTTGGCCTTCTGCGCCAGTTTTACCAGGTTGGCCATGGGGCCGTGCCCAAGGTTGCGGCAGGAATGCACGCCGTAGTGCTGCCCCACAGCGCAGTCCACGGCGGCAGCTGCAGAAGACACAGCCAACAACAGAGACCTGGAACCCTCTCTCTTTCGTTTGGAGGCGGCCGAGTTGCTAGCAGCCTTTTCCACTGGCGCATCCGATCCGTGCCAGCGCGTAGCACCCCCACGGAATGGGTGGTTTTCCATTGGCTATTTGCTGTGCCGATATAAAATCAAACTGTAATATGCCGCCCTTACAAGACCTCTCAAAATGGACCAGGGGCCAAACAGGTCCAGAGGTGGTGCTAATAATAAAGTGTTCATTGCGTACGACGTAAACAGCGTTAATGTGACTGCACAAATTTATGGAAACATGGCCGAGTGGTGGTTCTCGGTTCAAGCCCAGCATCCGCCCTGGTTAATGTTGCCAGTTTATTCGCCATAAACAAAGAGATCTGTTTCACAATGTATGATAATAATCCTGTGACGCTGTATATAAAAAAAAAAGAATTGGCCACGTGTAACCGCATCATGTTGCAAATTTGCCAAATCAGATCAAGTACTTGCAAATTACTTTATCGGGGAAAAAACCACGTAGGAAACTCAAACATCGCTCCCAAATGGCAGACATGTCCATTCACAGGCCGGTAGTGTGTGCACCACGTGCCAAATAGGAACAGCTGCCATTGGGGGGGGGGGGGGGTCCCCTCGGGTAGACTGCCGCAGAGCAATGGAATGGTTGAGATGAGACGCTGCTGTAAGGCGCTTTGAGTTGAAGAGTTTATTTCCGCGAGCGCCCTATATCTCCAAATCCTTATCCCCATCTCTGAGCCGCCCCTGTGGCCCCTACTGGGGCCCGTGTCTCACCGCTGCGGTGTCGAGGCTGCCGCACTGGTGGATGAACTCCATGCAGCTCGTCGCGCTTTGGGCAGAAGTTCCCCGCTGTGGCTCCAGATCCACCCAGGGCAGAGATCACAACCCCAGTCTCCTCCAACAGCTACCACAGACACAACAAATCCGTCAACATCAGTTGGTTGACACCGAGGCGACCGCAAGGCAAACACCGGCTTAAAGCTAAACGATACGCATGGAGCTGCATCTCACAATGCAGTGCAAGAAAACTGATTAAATATTACAGATTTAAGTTTGCAAATTTACACAAAATTCGTTCTCAATTTTAGTTTTCCAAATGCGCTATCGGCGTAATGTCAAGAGACAAATAAATCATCCATTCGTAAATCTCGCGTAGCCGTGCAGGCCCTGTGTCATAAAATGCGGTGGGTGGCCTTTTATCTTGTACACAATAGGAGCCAACACTTTCACATGAGCTGTGTTATGAGATTGTGCGGCGCACGAGAGTTAAGCTGAAATTGTTATTCTCAGAGATGGAATTAGGAAAATGAAGTGCAAAACCAAAGTTTAATGAGACTGTAATTTTGTGCGGTCGCTGGTGATGGGGCTCGGACGATCGACTTGATAAGACTTGAGACCTCGGTTTCAACCCAAGCGGTCAAAATCCAGATTCAAGCCCAGAATCTCATTATTGCCAACGCACCACTTTGATCTCTGAGCCACCCGTCCACTTTGCATATATAGTGTTATCATATATGTTATCTGAATGTCACCGCTGTACACTCAATTTTAACGGTGATTTTCAATATCTACCTTTGGGATGTTTGCCAAATTCACAGATATTTTTTAAGAGTGACAAGAGAAAACCCATGCATCTTACGTGACACTTTGTTGTGCTCTGAATTGGCAGTGATTACATAACTCTTAAACGTATTCGAGTTATCGACAAATGAGTTTTAAGTTCGTAAAAATAAACTAATATTACCGCGCACAATTTTGGAAACAAACTTAACATTGAGCGCCACTCGGAGGCGGTAAGTACACTCAAACTTTGCACGGGCAGTGTCGTACACCTACTTGCTGTACTGCCTCTTACCAGCTGGAGGCGGGTGGACTCACGCACGCCACGTACGCACCTGGGCGTTGCGATGGAGGATGTCCAAGAAGGAGCCGAGGCCCAGGCTGTGCAGGTCGCGCGAGTCAAAAGCTCGGCAAGCTGCTTCTCCACGCGTGACAGCGCGGGTAGGCCCAGGGGCTCTGCCATCTTACTTGCGTGGCTCAGCAGACGGACCAGATGCTCGGCTACCGCCTCTGCGAAGGAGAGAAGCAATGCCATTGTAGGAGAGGACAACGATGCTGTAACTCGCTCCAATAGGCTCAACAACTGCAACTCTCTCTCTCTGCCCCCCCACCCCCACGTCTCATCTACGGCCTCCCGATAAGTTTCATCATCACTCTCCAGATGACTCAAAAAACAAGTTTAACACGAAGGCCTTCGCGACCAATATTATCCATAATAGAGATTTTTGGGTTAGGTCACATAAAAAGCGAATATTAACGCGTATTATTATTGAGTGCATGTTTACATGATCTAACCCAAAAATTTAGATGATGGACTCAAAAAACCACTGGCAGACTTCTCACTCACACCCGTATGCAAGACAATATCGCCCCAATATTCGAATTGTTCAACTATCCCCCGAACCAGTCCAGGATTAATTTCAAGATCACACTCAGCATTCTGAAGGTCCTCCGTGGTCTGACCCCTTATGTACAATACAAGAAACTACATTTTATTCAGATTGTGCTTTCGATATCGTGTCATGAGACGGAGTATCCACTCGGATCTCTCACGGAGCAGTGGAACCCGTCCTATTGGAGAATGGCCCGCAGAAGAGAACATCACAAAGCTACCTCTAACATTGCTTCTAGTGACCTCTGGTCCACAGAGTAAAGGGAAGCACATTCCAACCCACTCTGAACGTGAGAGTAACGTCCGTCACATGAAAGTTGAGCCGATATTGGACTTGGTCAAATTAGCAGGAAAGTGTTATCACTGACCACGTGCATCGATCGGTTGATCGTTAGTTTGTGGCATAGAGAGCCGCAAAAAATAGATATCTTTGGATCATCCGTCATTTTAATTATCCGCAGCCATCCTCCACGTCATTAGCGCGGACAATCGAGAGTCTACTGTATATGCAAATTTGTCTCCTTACTCCCCGGAGGAGGCGGCGGTCTGGTGTCGGGAGTGCTGATGTTGCCGAGAAACGCGGCCGGTTTCTCCTTGACCACGAGGTCGCGAGGAGTCTCGAGGGAGCCACAGCACAGGGCCATCTGAAACAGCTTCCGGGCCAGCGTGTCCCCTTTCACCTGCCCCAGGAAGTCCTGCACACACTGTTGGTGGAGACAACAAAGGACCCAAACCACGTGCAGCCATATCACTCTGTTGGGACAAATAGAGGGTGACACATGCATAGATGTCCTACCGATTTCAATGCCCCCCTTACTTTTGTCTCAATGTGTGACTGAATTTTGTGAAAGCGATGGCCCTAAATATTATAGAGGAGAGTTAATTCAGTGGTAGAGCAAGTCATTGATACTGGTGGAAGTATCGACAGACTTGAAACGTATGGCGATTATCACTCATTAAATAATTCCGAGAACAAATGTATTTTGGAAAATCTTTGACAAATCTAAGCAGATGCATGATTTTTCTCGCACGGTAATTTTGTTGCATTAAGTCCAGACGCCATGGCCCCACCTTCTTCAGCTTATTCACAAAGATGTCCTCGGCGTTCTGGAAGACCTGCAGCACCATCTCGGCCGCCGGCTGTGTCGTGAACTGTCGGCGAAGATCGGCGCTCGTCCCTGGCAAGGGGAACGACTCCAACAGGTATTTCCTGATCTTGTGTGGCCGGCCCTCCACCTCCTGCTTAATGTCACACTCGATGCGAGCCAGCCCACGGTCCATCGCCTCCCGCTCGCCTTTCCGGGCCTTGCCGATCACCTAAACAAACAACACAATGTTAGCAACCGTGGCGGCCACAGGTGCAGGGCAGTGCTGTAGTTGCGATGATGGAACACGTGATGGACGAGTGGTTCAACAGCGAATGCAAGGTGTGCTGCTAATGTACGATTGCAATCGAGAGATGGGATTGGTGGATCATCCTAGCAGCAGTGGCTTTTGGCAAGCCATCGAACAAAGACAGTCACCGCATCACTCGCTTTCAGATGGGCTTCTGCGGCCAACTGGAATGCTCTTCCTTCCGATATTAGGAAACCATTGGAGCTATGCACTGTTGTATCTAGGCCCCTTTTCCATCTTAATGTTAACAGGTAATTTTCCGATACATATAGATACATGTTTCTATTGTTTTTTTTTTTATAATAATGAATAAAAACACCAAACCAGGCCTCCGCATGGCATGTGGAGGTTATCTTTACCATGACCCACTAACACGATTTTGACATTAAGAGCCCTCCCAGGGTCAGCGGGAGCAGATAGAGAGCAGAGCACATCGGATTGCCAGGGGCTGACGTAAACACACCAAGCCAGGGTCACTGGGAGTTTGCGTTAGCCTAGACATAGTTCAGTCAAAAAGCTGATTGGTTCTACATTACTATTAAAGTAACTTAAAATCGGAATTCAACGACAGGGTAGGCTAAAGTTATTGATCTTCACACCAACTTCAATTGAACCCTGCCAATAGCTACATCAATGTAACCATCAACCGTCTATTAATTTAATATGAAATGTATTTCCATATTTTAATAATTTCTATACGACTTGACCCGAAGCCTATAACAATCAGGTTTTCCTAAGTCAACATAAATGCTCTAGCCTCCACCCATACACAAATAATAAGCAGGGTTAAAGTAAGAGTAGAGAGGAAAAGGAATGCAAGCGCACAGCAAAACTGCAACGTAAGCAAAGGGCGATGTTAAACCCAGGGTCGGAGAGAAAGAGAAATCCCGGCCGTCTTTGTATCCCTGCAGCGCGGGGTAGGAGTGTGTATACGCTTGGGGAAACACGAGTCAAACACCACAACGAGAAGCTGACTCAGACCTTGGATTAATACAGAATCATAACTATTGAACTCTGATGAAATGAAATGTTAACTTAAAACTTTTTAACCATTTCTTTGTGCGTCGGTGAAAGTCGGAGGGAATATCGCCCCTCCCTCCAGGTTGTGCACCCAGACAGAGAGGCGCCTTCGAGACAATTTATAACATTTGATTGTTTTACTTGTGGGTTTTATGGTAGGAGTATGACAACGGAATATACCGTGGGTGATGCACAAGGACACACACTGACACACGTACGGACACACACGGACACAGATACATACGGACAAATCCTGACACAGCAAAAATCGAAAGAAACCCCGCCTTGTGGGCAGGATCCGAGTGAAGGGATTTTTGGGCATAAAAAGAGGATCCTGAGCATTGAAACATCAGTTCGACAGGAGTGGGTCGGCTCACCAGAGTTCGACCCGGGGGGGGTCGGCTCACCAGAGTTCGACCAGTGGGTCGACTCTCGGGAGACAGTTCGACTCGGAGGAGCAACTCGGAAGAGTTCGACCAGGGGGGTCGGAACTCGGGGAGTTCGACTCGGAGGAGGTCGGAACGCGGGGAGTTCGACCAGTGGGTCGGCTCAGGAGCCGTTCCAATCGGGAACGAGAGCAACAGGTCGCCAGCCAGCGAGCTGCAGAGCAGGGGGCGGCGAGCAGAAGCCAAAGTGGCCCCGTCGCTACCCACTGACGTTGGCAAGACTCGCAGGGTAGTGAGGCGTCACCTAGTGTGATTTCCAAGAGCTGAAAGACAGAGTATTGCTGAAAGATTATTCTACATTGAGTCCAGCTGCAGAGCGACCGACGCACCAAGCAAGAGCTTCTGCAAACCAGAGCAAGAGCACGTGCGACTTGAGTCATCCAGCAGTGGAGAAAAACCTGCTTTCAGCAAACCAGCAACGAGCACGTTCGAGTTCTCCACCCAGAGAGAGGGAGCGTGCCGATGCAGCTCATCCAACAGCGGAGAGAAACTGCTGTCAGCGAACCAGCACGAGCGTTATCGCGCAGCTCATCCAGCAGTGGAGAGAGGTGTCCACTGAGCAGAACTGAGAGCGATCAAGCAACTCTCCCCCGTGGACAGAGGCTGGCTGCTGTGTGGAGGAGGGAACGCCGATACGTATGATGCACAACTCTCACACACCTCACCGCTCTAAAGGGAGCGAGGCTACTTCTACAAGCGATGCCAACTTCAACGTATGGCAACGCAAAGAATTCCAAACACTGACTATTCAAAACAATTCATATCACTCAAACATACATGGGTCCTTAACCAGAGGCGAACACTCAAGTCCGTGAACCATCTGGCTGTGGAAGCATCGATCGTGTGATAACAGTCTGACATTTATAAGTATATTCATAATTTCCCTCTTTAATATTTTGTTTTGGACTGTACTTCTAATCGCATAAGTTACCAACCGATCCATCAATACGAATTAACCCTTGGAGCCTTCGCCACGGAGCTACGCTCCCGCGGAGGAATCGTGCTAAACCGATTTTCTGATCATACAATCTTATTCACGAATTAATTAATTAATATCCCGTGAGATAACACGTTCCACCGCATACCCTCACACTAAGCCATTTCGGTAATCTTATAGTCTGTCCGGTGGATCTGTTGTTACATTTATGCCTTTGGAAATAATAACTGTTTGATTGTCTTTTTATATGAATACCGTGGCATGTTAATCAATCGCCTGTGATAATGTGCTGACCATTTCAAGCATAATGATCGTTCATATTATAATGTATAAGCTTTTGTGTAGCATAGCATTTGCATGTCCTGACTCTCTCTCTCACTAACAGCAATCGCTTTATGCGGGGTCCATGTGTTATCAAAGTGAAATCGTACAGTCGTTGATGATACTGTCTTGATACCGTGTGGATACCGTGTTGAAGTTCCGAGATTGAGAGTTCACATACATATTATAGTTAAGGTTTAATTAGAAAATAAATTGATTAATACAGAAGTGGTCGTGTGATTCTTTCCTGAAATTTTTGCATAAGATCTGTATCCTGCGACGAGATATGAACTCGGGAACCTAAACTATAAACACACCAATCCACACTCATTAAACTTTAAAGCGAATGATATGAACTTGGGACCTAAAATATGAACACTCGGGGAGTGTTAAAGCGAGAATCATTGTATTATGCTGATCAATAATACGAAGTTAGACAACGAGGCCGAATTGACACTAGCGTAACTGCACACGATTGATTGCGTTATCCTGATTGATAACCCCACCTCGTCAACGAGGCGGGGCCTGATTATCATAAAGGCTATCATTAACACAACCACACCCACTCGTATAAATGAATACGATTACCTCTCTAATTAGCATAGTTACACGCATAATTACACGAATTAGCATAATTTCGGATTAATTATGCAAATTTCGAATTTCATTTAATTTTAATTATTTTTCATCAATTTTCACACACCCACATATACAACAGCACTTTTAAATCTAGATTGAAAACAATTTCTTTAGAACTGCTTTTTGTGTTCAGTTTGTTGTCCTCCACACCTCTGATTGGCACAGTTGGCTACGTACAGTGCGAAAGAAGTTCAACATATATACATGTGGTTTTACCCAATCCAGTCATTTCTGAGTACTTGTTTAGATTTGCAAATTTTGATTCTGACGCCGGCACACACGTCCTCCTCATTCATTAATAATAACACGGGATTTTTTTTTTACATTATTTGTGAAGCATATAGAAATGCAGTTTAGGATAATACACCCGCAATATTAACTAGGGCGACTCCTGGGATCGAATCGCGAACCTCTGAAACAAGCGACAAATGCACAACCACTCGGGAAAGAAGATTTCTGTAAGGAGCGGTACAGTAAAATAGGCCTCAGCCTTCAATACGATATATATTAACATGATGTACTTACACGAGCAGTTACTTCAATGCTCTTGTCACAGCACTGCACCCACAAAACTGAAGTCGTGTTGGAAGTCTGTCTCAGACTGCATGACAAAAGGATACACCACATTCACTTGACAGGGAGACAGGTGTGAAACTTGTGTGCCTGAGCAACTGAGGATAGCTCAGCATTGTGGCCGTGTAAGGCAAACGCAGGGGCGGGGGAATATTGGTAAAAGGCTGATGCAGTGTCACTCTCAGGTGTGAACACAGCGACACGTACGTTGTGGTTGTGTGTCAGCAATTCCAGAACGCATTTAATTCAGAAAGTAAACCCCCTCAAGGGCAACAACAATACATACTTGAGGCAATCTTGATTTGAAGCTTTCGCGACTGCAGGAATCCATACTCTTTGGTTCCTTCGGTAAAGTCACGTAAAATCGAGGAGGAGGCCGCTTTCCTACCTTACAGTTACACGCTAATTTCTCACGTTAACATCACTAGCCCTGGCCACTTCTTTATGACCCATGGGCTACACACATTTCAAACCATTTAAAACAGTCTGCCTCAGCAGCACACCAAGGCTTTCCCACCTGTTGACGGACGCTTGTGTTGCGCCCGAAACGTCGTGATTTATTTTATTTTATACCTACGTGACTCTACCGAAAGAACCAAAGAGTCTACTTGAGGCATCCAATAATAATACAATTCGCAGTCAACAAGCGACGCAATGCATACACACGTACACACACACACGCGCTCGTACACGCAGGCACGGCACGTACGGAAATGCCCAGAGGTATGCTGGTGATACGGATGCCCAGATCGTGAATATCCGGAGCCCCGTATCGTTCCATGAGATGCTTCAGCAAGTCCGGCACCTTGAAGCGTGCCATCACTCCTTTGCCTCGGGAGCTGCGGCTCTTGGCCACGAAGGTCCTAAACTCTGCCGCAAACAACAACAACAACACGAGCGGGTTACGCAGAGCGCATGCTAGGGGAGCAACGACGACGCATTGATTCGGATGTGATCATTCATCCTGAAGATCGCGATATGCACACCGGATCGCGTGCGTAAGAATTTATGTTTTAGATTTGTATACGTTGCGTGTCATTGTTTCACATTGTCCAACACGCACCCACTCCAGTCACTAGAGCCGGCTGTGTTCACGTTTTAAAACAAGGCGTTGAATCTAGAATTTATTCACGAGCCCTCAATCGCGATAATCGATTGATTCGCGACATGGGTGGCTGGGGTGGCGCGTATCGCTTCTGTTTATGTCTGCACGGAATCACTTGCTGAGCCTTCGTATCATTTCAAATACCAAACAAATTCATGCATCAGTAGCACTGGGGCCTTGAAAAAGGGAAAACATCTGATAAGCGACGTTTCGGGCAATGACCCTTCTTCATATTGCATAGAAAGGCCAGAGAGATTGAGTCAACAATAAGAATTGGAAACTGCACTTCACAGCGATTACCGTGTTTCAAAAGTTATTAGGTAACCATTCATATGAACCTTATGGTGGGACCCCGGGGTCCCATAAGTCCCCGGCTCTTGCATAAACATTATATTATATATAATGTAAACATTGTATTATAATGTAAACATTATATTATATATAAACATTATATTATATATAATGTAAACATTATATTATAATATAAACATTATATTATATATTATATATAATGTAAACATATTATAATGTAAACATAAACTGTGGTCTTTTTCACCAATGGGTTTGAAGGATGGTGGCAAGTGTTGTCTTGTTAAACTATGCCTTTAAAACTGAAAACTACTTACCTACAGTAGCTCTATTTAAATACACTATCGAAAACATAATCTACTCCCCTGTGTCAATCATCGTGTTTCACAGTGTGGATTTGTAAACACACTTGTTAAACAATACATAAAATAGTACGCGTTTTCAATGCGCTGTTCATATTGTAAAATGCGTTTATACCAATGTGACTCTACAGCAGTTGCAGAGCCGCACTTTTATATAATTCAGGTCAAAGCCAGATAAACAGTGGAGGATAAACATCCCATGAAGGCGGGGCAATTGTTGTGCAATCATTTCAGGTCAAATTTACAGGTGCGTTTAATTCATGCCACACAGGTTGAAAGTGAAACCTGGCCCAATGGCATCGTGAATCAGGGATCATGAGTCACCCGGATTTGTTGCGTTTGTTTATGGTTGCTATACAAGCCATCAAATCTACACCACGAAGAGAGTTGATGAACAAGTAGGAGAGTGTGTAACTGGATTACATTCATGTGCACAGGCGTTTCACATGTGAATATAAAATGAGGTCGACTCAAACGCCACTCTTTAGGATTTGGCACACTCAATAACATTTTAATTGATAAATTAAGACCAACAAACCATAATCAAATGGGTCATGCATCGATGTACCAATTGTGGTTACGGACTGCTTAAGAAGAAAATGATGAATGCAGATTCGAATCGAGTTTAAACATGAATCTACACCATTTGAATATATTTTAAACAACCCGTTGCAAACATGACAGTAATTTAAAATGTAGCACTGTACATCAGAACAATTTGAAAGACGTTAGAGATTTGAAACTGTCCAAAAAGAAAGGGGGAAAATAAATGTATTTTTACATAATACAGGTTTTTTGGGTAAGATCGCGTAAATATAAAAATATGTCGGTAAACCCACCACCACCCGACACAGCCAATTAGTAAGGTTTGTCACTTAAACAGAACATGCCAATTCGTTACTAGTACAGCACACCGGTTGTGTGTTAGAGAGCAAAGCCGCAACATTAACAATCTGAGTATGACGTTTCGCCAGTAATTACAACCAGCATCATCAGGAGGCAGCCAGATTTGTGGATTTTAAAATGTAGATTTATTTAAATCTAAATTTAAAAACATATAGAGAAACTGGAACATTATTATTACAGAATTTGGTGGGACATATGTCGAAAAGAGACTGACTCCAGCTTAGCTTGCAAGAACTAAGAGACACTGTGTGGCCATGTGGCCTTAATGAGAGAGACTGACTCCAGCTTGGCTTGCAAGCACTAAGAGACACAGTGTGGCCATGTGGCCTTAATGAGACTCACTCCAGCTTAGCTTGCAAGAACTAAGAGACACAGTGTGGCCATGTGGCTTAATGAGAGAGACTGACTCCAGCTTAGCTTGTAAGAACTAAGAGACACTGTGGTCATGTGGCCTTAATGAGAGAGACTCACTCCAGCTTAGCTTGCAAGAACTAAGAGACACAGTGTGGTCATGTGGCCTTAATGAGAGAGACTGACTCCAGCTTAGCTTGCAAGAACTAAGAGACACACTGTGGCCATGTGGCCTTAATGAGAGAGACTCACTCCAGCTAGCTTGCAAGAACTAAGAGACAGTGTAGCCATGTGGCCTTAATGAGAGAGACTGACTCCAGCTTAGCTTGCAAGAACTAAGAGACACTGTGTGGCAATGTGGCCTTAATGAGAGAGACTGACTCCAGCTTAGCTTGCAAGAACTAAGAGACAGTGTGGCCATGTGGCCTTAATGAGAGAGACTGACTCCAGCTTAGTTTGCAAGAACTAAGAGACAGTGTGGCCATGTGGCCTTAATGAGAGAGACCGGCAGAACAAAGTTGACGTTGGAATGAAGACAAATGGACTAGGAAGGACACGGACTGCGTTTCACGCATCGCCGAGTGCGTCTCGAAACCTTACCACGCCTACATATATTAACGGACATCGATTAAAGTGGTCCCATTAGATTTACAATTAGTCTGAATCTTTAGTACACATTTAATGCCTAGGAATATAAAACATGTTGTAAGAGAATACAGGTCGTTTAAACAAATTCAAATATTGCTTACTACAACCAAAGCTCTTTGAAGAGTCGTAATTTAAAATCAAATGGCAGAGCAAAAGATTTTAATTAATTTCACTGCTCAAGAAAGTAGTCCGCTCAGAAAGCGCGTTGTGACGGAGCGCGTTCCGCGTTGTGCGAGAAGCGTTCCCTAAAGTAAAGAAAACGCGTTGTAGTGAAAACGCGTTATCGTGTGAACACGCGGGACAGACCCAGGTGTTGTGGGTTAACTCCCCGAGATAAACTTTCTTCCAACTTTGTGTTTTATACGCGCGGTGCTCCGCCAATTGTTGTTGTGAGCGTCGCTCCTCTGCCCTCTGTTGTTCATGGAGGGAGACTGCACCCTAGTGCCCAGTATCATCCTCCGCGAGCCTCTTCAAAATACTGATCTTGACACCGCTGGAAGCAGTCATCGGCCTTGACCTCACCCCACAACAGTGCAATTTTAACAGCTCAACATCAAAACACAATGATGGGTCGCTTGCACCAATCGCACAACACCACAGCATTGACTCTCAGCTGTTAAATTTTGATTTAAAGCTTTAGTGACTGCAGAGATTCATATTCTTGGTTCTTTCAAATTTTCTTGTTGTGGTTTTCACACCTGATGATGATTGCTTGTGTTGCAGTCAAAAGGTCGCGAGAATTTAATTGTTTTATATTTGTATTATTTTATTGTTTCCCTTCGACGTGATTTTCCCGAAAGAACCAAGAATATGAATCTTAGCTGTTTCTTGTGTAGAGGGGGTCACGTGTGTCACCATAATTGCCCTAATCCTACAACTCGTGCTGCGTAATATTTTCCTTTCCATATTACCTGTGACACACATAATGAGGACAACCGGTAATCCAAATGAAACCAGAGGTGGGAAATCTGTTATTTATATTATTAATTTCAGGCAATGTGAACACAACTTTTAGAAACACCGATGCAGCTATACACGTGCCATATTGGCCAGAAATTCAGTTGATACTAATAGGGTTTATTTGCCAGTATTGTACATTATTTAAATTACTTTTGTTTGGGCGGCAGGGTGGTGCAGTGGTCACGCCCGTGCATGACATCTTCTGAAGGACTGCCTGGCTTTGCTTTCCTCATTCTGGTCCCTTTCTCTGCATGGGTTTACTCCCATAGCAAAACAACAACAACATACAATGTAACTGGTACTAGCCAAACATCCAAATTACTCCTGCGAAAAGTTGGCAGGCCCCTCCTGAAAAAGAGTCTTGAGACTCAGTGAGGCTTTCCCAGGGAAACAAGCCTACTAACAACATTGTTTCACTGCATGTGAAAAATAAAGATTTTCAGGATTAAATCTGTGGCTGTTTTCATTGAAACATCAAGTTACGTTCAAGTGATAATTGTAACTGGCACACAGAATTCCTTCACTTTGGCGCGAGGAACTACAGACGAGGGAAGGCGGCAGTCAAATGGTGAGCAGCTGGCAACATCCCCCCCCCACCACTCCTGCCCATGCTCTGTTGTCCTCTTTATATAAAGATGTTATCGGCAAATTAATGAGAGTTTGTACTCTTTGGTTGTTTATGTAAAGTCGCGTAGGTAGAACAAATAATAATGGATCACGACGTTTCGATCGCCACACAAGCAATTGACGATTTTTTTTTTATTTGTTTTTTATACCTACGTGACTTTACCGAAAGAACCAAAGAGTATAGATTCCTGCAGTCACGACAGCTTCAAATCAAGATTAATGAGTGTTTACATGTGGGAGGAAATCGGAGCACCTGGAGAAATCCAAGCAAATGAGGGGCCAACGCTCTACCACAAATCTAAAGATGGAACAGGCGGAGTCCACATTATTCCACACCGCCTTCTCTACCTCCTTGACGACCAAGGGGTGGGAGTTGTCGCAACATTTTTGTGATCCACCAACCCTCACCTCCACGTAGTCGTTGATTACAGGCATACATAGCCACCACAACCATCCGGCTAAAGTAGCTGTAATGCACATCTAAAATTCTACAAAAGTTGATGGGGCAAAGGTCGTAGGTCAATTGGTTTGATTTCTATGCGCATTAACCAGTCTCTAACGTATGCATATTTAGATTCGCATTCGGCCGCCAATGGAACAGGTGGAGTCCAAAAGCAAAGTGGATGTACTGAATGTATCTTCATTGCGGGACTCATCCAGCAGTGGATTGACATGGGCTTCAGGTATCCACGTGTGGACGGCAATGAACACTGGGGCCACCTGGCGGTAAATGTTTGCCGGTGCACATTGGGACCGGCTCACACGTCACTGGCCCCTGGGCTGAAGTTAGGACCCTGGACCCCAAGCTCCGTCGTCCTTCAAAGGGCCAGAGCTCAGTGAGGCCAGTGGTCAAGGGAAGATAGGTCCTGGGGGATAGGACCCTGGACCCCAAACGCCGTCGTCCTTCCAAGGGCCGGAGCTCAGTGAGGCCAGTGGTCAGGACCCGAAGACCCTGGCACGGTCGGGTCAGCAGAGCCTCCCCTAGGGCCCCCAGCCGGAGGACGGGGAATTAACGGGTTCCCAGTGTTAGGGCCCGTGTAGTCCGGAGGCCATACCTCCCCAGGTATCGGGTGAAGGGGCCGCTACCCCTTTGTGTTAGGGACCCTGTAAAATAGAGTGTTAATAAATATCGTGTTGCCTCACAAGAAGTTCTCCACCGATGATTTACCCACAACATATGTGCTCCAGTTCACTGGCTAGGTGGCGCTGGTCAGAGATGCAGCGGATTATTTTTTCCGCCTGAGGACGACCGCTTGTGTTGCGATCGAAACGTAATATATTATTTTTTATTTTATTTTTCTACCTACGTGACTTTACCGAAAGAACAAAAGGGTATGGATTTCTGCAGTCACGAAAGCTTCAAATCACCACCAAAATAAGATTTTGTATATGAACAACAATTACTAATTATCTCTATTTTCCCAATGTTACCCACCAGAGATCCTATCTGCATATACACAACAGAAAGTTAATTATAGCACCATACGTTCAGTCCCTATTCATGACACACTTGACTCCCAATCCTCATGTAAGATTGCAATATAATTTCTGCATGAGGGCCCGTCAAAAAGTGTTGAGAATGGACACTTTTTTCAAAAAACTACGTAAAATAGTCTTAATTAAAAGTCCAGTATAGTACTATTCGTGGCACTCATAAGTGAATTTCATTATTGCTCATGCTAATTATTACAATATTAACTATTTACCCAGGAAAGCCTCATTGAGTCTAAAGACTGATTTTTTATCAGAAGTTTCCCATTGCAATGAGATATTTGGCAATTACATTAATGAGCGTTTGGCTCTGTGTGAGTAGAACCCAGAGAGACCCCCACCTTGCACATGGGGAAACAGCACAACTCTGCACAGATTCTACCCACACTCGATAAATAATTAAAACCGATCTTGATTTGAAGCTTTTGTCACTGCAGGAATCCATACTCTTTAGTTCTTTCGGTAAAGTCACTTTGCTTGAAATAAAACAAAATAAATCACGACGTTTCGATAGCAACACAAGCCATCGTCTTCAGGTGAAAATCGCGACAGCCGCGATGTCTGCTGCGAGCAGCACGATGTCTGCTGCCTTGTGAAGAGAAGCTGTTACCAGCAAGTCCCACATCCACAATTGGAATTTTTATTTACAGGCAGTCCTCGACTTACGAACGCCCAAATTACAAACAGTCGCACTTCAGAACCAACTGCCATGAAATAATAATTATTTTATATGGGGTCGTCCATAAATGACGTCACGCGATTTTGGACGATTTTTGACCCCCCCCCCCCCCTCGTCACACGGCGTCACAAAAAGTCAGACCCCCCCTCAAATATGACGTCACAAAGCTCTGCCCCCCCCCCCCCCCAAATCATATTTCCATTTTGAAAATTAAATATGACTCAAATCGCTGTAAACTATTGTCATTGTAGCGCGTATTTAATGTGGTGCTGCACTCTGTTGTTGTCGGAGAAAACATTAAAAAGTCTATTTAACTAAATAGAACGTGTTGTCTATATTTATTTAAAGTTGCGCATTTTGATGTGACGTCACATTTCTTAAACCCCCCCTCCTCGTCACACATCGTCACAAATGTCTGACCCCCCCCTCCCCAGGTGCGTGACGTCATTTATGGACGGCCCCCATCGCCTTAAAACGCGAACTCGCGCTTGCAAACTGAAACCACGGAACTTTTTTTGTTCAGCAGCGCGATCCTCCGCGAGATGTAATGAGTCGGCCTCGCGCTGTGAGTGAGTGTGAGTGAGACAGCATCGTCCCCCACTCCTCCTGATGTCGAGGGTAAATGGGCGAGGTTTAGGCCTGTGACTCATGCAGCTGCAATGGCTGCTTTGTGTACGCGGTCCAGACCTCCCCAGAGAACCTGGCTGACAGAGGAGGTGTTCAGGATGGTTGAGAAAAAGCGACAGGCCCACTCTAATCGTCTACAGCATCCCACGTCAGAGAATGAGGAGGCTTACCGCAGCCTTCGCTCGGAGGTTCGGAGAGACGTGAGGCGCTGCAAGGATGGGTGGTGGTCGCGGGTTGCTGAGGAGATGGAGTCTGCCTCAGTGGCCCGCGATCACAAATCCCTATTTAACTCCATTAAAAAAGTAACCTACAGCGCCACACCTATTACCATTGTAGGGGTAATCGTCACTCACCACTCTGTGGGCTGGTAGCTTCCCCTTATCGTCAATAGGGGGCGGAAGCGCTATCACGCCAGGGCTAATGTCCATGGCCCAAAAAGGGGCCAAGACAATAAATATCGTGTTGCCTCATCAGAAGTTTCTTCGTCAATTTATACCCACTACACCATCATTAGGGTAACGAAGGGTGATCCAATCTCCGACCCCCAGCGACAGGTTTGCAGATTTGCTGAGCATTTCTGTGAGGTCCTGGGGGAGGGGGAATCCCTCAGCCTGGAAAACATCATGGGACAAAGTGGGGATGACCCTGCTGAGGATGCGGTGCCTCAAATATTGGAGGAGGAAGTCACCCTCTGTGAGTGGCTGGCTGAGGTACCATCCGTTGAGGAAGTACTGAGGGCGATCCAGAGTCTGAGACCAGGAAAGGCACCGAGCAGAGAGATCTCCCAAGCGAAATGCTGAGTTAGGGTTGCGTTTGTGCGTAGACTGCCCTACATGACATCATAACAACAGTCTGGGCCACTGGACGGGTTCCGCAGGATTGGAAGGATGCCCTGGCGGTCCCCCTCTTTAAGAAGGGGGACCGCACAGACTGTAACAACTACAGGGGCATCTAACTCCTCAGTGTGCCAGGAAAGGTCCTGGCAAGGATTATTCAACATCGCCTTGCTAGGTACGCTAAGGAAAGGCTTGCGGAGCCCCAATGCGGTTTCAGGAATAGGCGGTCCTGCAAAAATGTCATTTTCTGTCCGTCTGCTACAGCAGAGGTGGAGGGAATTCCAACTAGACCTACATCTCTGCTTTATTGACCTGGTCAAGGCCTATGATACCATCAGTAGGCCTGGGCTCTGGGTTGTTCTTCGTGCTTTCAGAGTCCCTGACCCTCTGCTCACACTCATTAAGGACCTTCATGATGGTGAGCAGACCCGAGTAAAACTACATAGCCGGGAGTCAGAGCCATTCCCTGCGACAGGGATGTCCTCTGGCTCCAACATTATTTAACATCTATTTCGACCACATAGTTCGTGAAGCCTTCAGTAGCTGTACCAGAGGAATTTACGTCTGGTACTGATACAATGGGAGGCTGATCGATGCCCAGGTGCGGTCAAGGGATGTCTCCCTATTGGTCAACCACATTATGTATGCCGACGACCTGGTAATTGCTGCTCATTCAGAGGAGGAGTTGGAGGCGCTGCTGCTGAAACTGGAGTGTGCCACAAAGAGGTGGGGCCTTACCATCAGCCCCACCAAAACGAAGCACCTGCCTGGGTATTTTGTGCCATTGGGCACTCTATCCCCACAACTCCCAATCGGCGATGGGGCAGTTTGGGAGAGAGTGGAGAGTTTTCCATACCTGGGCAGTGTGCTCATGATCAGCTCCGGTTTAACAGCAGAGGTCTCACTCCGAATTAGTCGAGCAGCATTATCTTTTCATCGGTTGTGTAACGTTGTGTGGAAGCTACCTGGTCTGTCGCTCCGCATGAAGCTTCGGTTCTTCTCGGCCACAGTCATTCCCTCCCTTCTCTACGCTTGCAAAACGTGGACCCCCCTAATGCAGCATCTTCACCGGTTAGAAACATTTAGGCTGGCCTGCCTACGATCAATCCTGGGTTTAACCAGGCTGGATTGTGTGAGGAGCTCACAAATCCTCGAAAGATCTGGACAAAGTCCCATCGGTGAGCTCCTCCAGCAGGCAAGGCTGCGTTGGCTGGGCCATGTAGCCTGCATGCCCAATCACCGCATGCCCAAACAGCTTTTGTTCGGCCGGATCGAGGGAGCTTAACGGGCGTGGCACGGACTAGAGAAGAGATGGCCTCTGTGGAGGAGGCTCGTGAAGGACGCTACTGGGCAGTTGGAGGCAGTCGCCCTCCAACAACAATGGAGGGCGGAGGAGCGACGCTCAGAAAAACGAGCGGAGCGTTGGGTGGCTAAAGCCCAGCAAGTTGGCACAGTAGGGGGCACAGGTGGTGCATCAGCCAGTAATCTCAGTCACCTCAGTCAGTCGACCAGTGGCACCTGGGTCTGCCCCGTGACCTCCTGCCAGCCGGCGATCGACACTTCACGTAGCCTCAAGGTGCACATAGCCTGGCACAAGCGTCGTGGTGACGTCACCGCCACTTAGTGGCGAATGGCGGTTGTTGTTTTGAGACAGTAAGAGAGTGTGAGGTCGACTCAGCCTCAGATGAGTACCTGGTGCGGTGTGTCGTAAACATCGCTACTGGGGGAGACAAAGGCCGCCGTGGAGGAGAATCCTAAAATAATAAAAGCTTTTATTATAATAAAAGCTTTGATTATAATATTATGATATTATAATAAAAGCTATACTAAAAGCTTTTTAAATTAAAAATACAAAAAAAATTGAAATAATGAAAGCTTTTATTATTTAAATTTTATTATTTAATTTTTGAATTGGCAGAATCTACACGCCATATTCTTGGTTCTTCAGGTAAAGTCACGTAGATTTGAAAATAAAAATAATTAAATTAAATTTAAAAATATAAATTATAATATTTAAACTAATAAAAGCTTTTATTATTTTCAATTTATTATTTTCAATGTATTATTTTAATTTTATTAACAGGTCCCTGCAGGGTGGGCTGGTAGGACAAGTCTCTGCGCTGTCTATTGCTGATTTCACACCCAACAGCACGAGATTTCACTTCGTTAAAGTATTGAAAGGGGACGGACGGACGGACACATTAATCTTTTGCAGGCTGGTACACTCAGTTTACAACTTCGTTCCTACCAGTATTATGACTTTACCGAAGGAAGCAATAATCTGGCGTGTAGATGCTGCCATCTGCTGGCCACCATTGTTGGGTGTAGATTGTGACTTAAAACTTTCGTGACTTCAGGAATTCATATTCTTGGTTCTTTCGGTAAAGTCACGTCCATAGAAAATAAAAAAATATCAAATCAAATAAAAATGTGAAATTTTAAATAATAAAAGCAAAAAACCCACATTAATATTCTTGGTTCTTTCGGTAAAGTCACGGAGATAAAAAAAATACAATTTTAAAATAATCAATTGAATAAAAGCTTTTAATATTATTTAAGCTTTTGTTATATTCAATTTATTATTTTAATTTTTAAATTGGCAGAATCTACACGCCACGTTGGTGGCCGGCAGGTGGCAACATCTACACGCCGAATTCTTGTTTTTTTCGTTAAAGTCACGTAGATTTTAAAATAAAAATAATATAATTTAATTAAAAAATACAAATAATAAATTGAAAATAACAAAAGCTTTCATAATTTGCATTTTTTATTTTTTTTATTATTTTCTATCTACGTGATTTTACCGAAAGAAGCAATAATATGGCGTGTGGATGCTGCCATCTGGTGGCCACTAACGTTGGCAGGTGGCAGCATCTACACGCCAGATTCTTGGTTCTTTGGGTAAAATATAAATAATAAAGAAAAGTAAAAAAAATCATGATTTAGTATTTTTTCATTTAATTCTATTATTTTCATTTTCAAATCTACGTTACTTTACCGAAAGAACCAAGAATATGGCGTGTAGATTTTTTTAAATTCTGCCAATTTAAAAAAAATTGCAAATTAAAATAATAAATTGAAAATAATAAAAGCTTTCATTATTTTCCATTTATCTTTTGTATTTTTTTATTTAATTTTATTATTTTTATTTTCAACCTACATGGCTTTACCGAAAGAACCAAGAATATGAATCTGGATTTGGATTATTATTTTCAATCTATTTTAATTTTTAAATTGGCAGCATCTATACGCCATATTCTTGGTTCTATCGGTAAAGTCACGTCGATAGAAAATAAAAAAATTATCAAATAAAATCAAATAAAAAGTGTGAAATGGAAAATAATAAAAGTAAAAAACCCACATTCATATTCTTGGTTCTTTCGGTAAAGTCACAGAGATAAAAAAAAATGAAACAAAATTTTGATTTTAAAATAATAAATTGAAAATAATAATAAATGCTTTTATTATTTTCCATTTTTTTTATTTTTAAATTGGCAGAATCTACACGCTATAGCTTAGTTCTTTGGGTAAAGTCACGTAGATGGAAAATATAAATAATAAAAGAAAAGTTAAAATTTAAATAATATTTAAAAAATATATATTTTTTTGTTTCCCTTCTACGTGACTTTACTGAAAGAACCAATAATATGAATCCCTGCAGTCACGAAAGCTTTACATCAAAATATAATAATAACAATTCATGATTTTCATTTAATTATTTTATTTTTATTTTCAAATCTACGTGACTTTACCAAAAGAACCAAGAATATGGCGTGTAGATTATGCCAATTTAAAAATTACAAATAAAGTAATTTTATTATTTCCGATTTCTTTTTTATTTAATTTATTTCATTATTTTTAAATCTACGTGACTTTACCGAAAGAACCAAGAATATGAATCTGGATTTTTGCTTATTAATTTCAATTTATTATTTTAATTTTTCAATTTGCAGAATCTACACGCCACGTTGGTGGCCGGCAGATGGCAGCATCTACACGCCATATTCTTGGTTCATCTTCTTTGGTTCTTTCGGTAAAGTCACGTAGCATGGGAATAAAATAATAAATTGAAAAAATAAAATAACACAATAAAATTCTCACGACGTTTCGGCCACAACACAAGCGGCCTTCATCAGGTGAAGGGACGAGACTGTCTGGAGGACAGCGCTGGAGTGAACAAAGCCAAGCTCAGATCGAGACCTTTAAGCTGTGTGAGAAGGAACAAAGCGCCTTGACAAAGGAATTAGCATTGAATTTAGCATTGAAATGGCTGAGTGATTAGCTTGTGACTGGTCACAGATATGGCTATGTTAAAGTCAAAGCATACACATCCTCAGAGGCACCCCTTGACAAAGGAATTAGCATAGAATTTAGCATTGAAATAGCTGAGTGATTAGCTTGTGACTGGTCACAGAAATGGATATGTTAAAGTCAAAGCATACACATTCACAGAGGCACCTAGTAAAAATCAAACAGGAAAATTTAGCATTGAAATAACTGAGTGATTAGCTTGTGACTGGTCACAGAAATGGCTATGTTAAAGTCAAAGCCTACACATCTGAGCTATTAATAGTAACTGGGTCAGTGTCTTCTTCAAATATTGTTCAGGCTCTGGAGACTTCCAAAGTTATTCGTGATGTTATACATTTGGTTCGTTTTGAGCATAATCGCGACCTTATATAATTATGACGTGATATACACGCTGAATATACGCACACAAACATCGTGTACACGTGTGTCGTGTCCTCTATTGTCCACATAGACGGCTTGTGCTGACGAGAGAACGATCTTAACGTACAATGTCGTGACATGTATCAGCCCTTTGTCGATCCAGCGTTTTGATAGAGGCCTCCCCCACACCATGTCGTTCGTGGGAGTTGTTTAACCATACTTCACCATGCCGGTCAATGCGGGTTTGGTGAAGTGAGGAGGCCCAGAAACTTGTATATGCAGATACGAGTTTGCCTGTGCTTGCATCTGCAGAATTACATTCTCATACATCTTCAAGTATAGTTTAATACTTCCACAAATGCATTTATTCTTGAGGATTCCATAAAGTACTGTGGTAAAAAGAAAACAACTTGATTTGAATACATTTCGATTTAAAGCTTTCGTGACTGCAGGGATTCATCTTCTTGGTTCTTTCGGTAAAGTCACGTAGAAGGGAAATAATAAAATAATAAAAATAAAACATAATAAAATAAAATTCTCACGACGTTTCGGCCACAACACAAGCAGCCGTCTTCAGGTGAAGAAACATAACTGTCGGAAAGACAGTGCTCCAATGAACACTGCTAAGCTTGGCAGCATATTTTAAGCTGGGTGGGAGGAGCAGAGCGCCTTGCCAAAAGAGTTTACATATCAACAGAAGAATTTAGCATTGAAGTAGCTGTGTTAATGTGATAGATTAGCAGGATGGTAAAGTCAGAAATTAGCATATACCTGGGATTTTAGCATGATGTTAATGTGAGGAATTAGCATGTAACTTGTCACGGAAGTAGCTATGTTAAAGTCAGAGTTTATATATCAACAGAGGCATTTAGTATATTGACGCTAAAGAACTGCAACTACCCAACTATCATACAATAAACCGATGTGAAAGAACTAAATATAAACTACATCAATATAATCAATGTACTCAATATATTCTCCACTAAGCTGAGCTACTAACAATACGTCATTATACATTACACTTCTATGTCGCAAAAATTATTATAATATGCCTCCAAATAATATTTTTATTATAAACTGCCATAGACAGACACCAACATTGAATTATACACTGCGTTACTATACACTACCTTAGATTATAATAATATTAGACTTGTAATATTACACTATGTATTATTTTACCAACCCTACTGTATACCACACTGCTGTATATTGACTATACAATTACGATACTATATAATACCAAATAAATTATATTAAACATTACACTGAGTACTTTGTTGAACAGGGAATGCTTTGAGCTTGTGGGTTGAATCCATCTGTGTGGAGTTGTGCTATTTCTCCATATGCAAGGTGGGGTCTCTCTGGGTTCCACTCACACAAACATCTCAATGCAATGGGACCTTTCTGAAAATGCAGTACTTAGACTCAATGAAGCTTTCCTGGGTAACTAGTTGACATTGTAATATTAGCATGAGAGATAATGACGTTCAGTTATAAGTGCCATTAATAGTACTATACTGTACTTTTATTGAAGACTATAATTTACGTAGTTGTTTGTAAAAAAAGTGTCCGTCTCAAAACTTTTTAACGGGCCCTCATACATAAATTATATTACAGTCTTATATGGAGATTGCGAGTCAGAGTGTCGTGAATAGTGGACTGAACGTGTGGTGCAATCATTATATTGTTGGTGTGTATATACAGAAAGCCCTATTAGGTGGGTAACATTACGAAAATGGAGGTAGTTCGTCATTGTTGTTTAGAAACAAAATATTATTTGGGTGGATAAGAGGGTAAAATCGTACATGATAGGAACTGCAATATTGTGGAGTTCTGGTATAATGAGTTCTAGTATATATGAATCTTATGTCATTTTAAGTATGCCTGTGTGAGTACACTCGTGACACGGGTGTCATGCGCGTGACCTTTGTCTTTTGTTTCAGATGTGCGAGAGCAACTCCGCTGCGAGTCAAGGTGGTGCTGGGAGAATTGCCTTCACCATTGATGGCACTTCACCAGCACCCATCTCAACCCCACCTCAATCCGGTAGAGTTACAAGAGCGAAAAAACTTATCTCTTGTGACGTCTGTGGGAAAAAATTCCAACTGGCATGGTGCCTAGAAGCCCACATAAGAACGCACAAGGAGACCTGTGAACAATGGTGCGGCATATGCGGACGAAGGTTTGATCAGCTAGGAAAATTAAAAAGGCATATGAAGAGCCACGAAAAGGATTATATGATAAAGGGTGCACCAAGCTTGGTGAATAACGGCAGTTTTGCCAATGCGGTGTTGAATCCACCGTCGCCCTATGAGATGTGCTCAGTCTGCGGATTTTTACGTCCTATTGAAATCCTGAAAACTCATGAAAGTCTTCACGCACAGTTCATGTACAGACCGAAGCCTGAACATGAATACACTTCGACAAAAGATAGCGGCGTTAAGATAAATGACATGAAATCCAATTTTCTTGAATGCTTTGGCCTAGTTCCACGTCAACAAACTGCTTCACCAGTCAGTGAGAATAAACCATACGCTGCTCTCGATCCTATTACGAGCATGAAAGTGTTGATGGCCTTGCAGCAGAAGAAGAAGGAAAAGCGAAGTCGACCTAAGTCCATTAAAAGAAAAAAGGCCACCACCAGCGTCACCAATTGCAGCAGTAGCAACAGCCAGAATTCGGACATCAAGAGGATGGACTGCACGGAAGCAGGAGGCTGCGTGGAGCAGTGCATCCCCAAGGTGGATGAACCCAACCTGGCACTTTTAGGTACGTCCTAGTAATGCACACACTACATTTCATTTGGATGTAATTCATAATTTCACAAATTAGTTAATGTACGCATTGTTGACCATATTTGTATGCCTGCGCTGAGGAGTCTAGAGATCTGATGTGGTGCTGCTCGGATGTTGGGTTAAACCGTGAAACTCTGGGTTTCAGTCACCGAGCCATGATTAAACTGGCTTCTCGTTGATGGTCTTATCCAGTTACCAAACACTTCTTCCAGCAAACACTTCTGATGTCGCGTAATGTGTAAGGAATTGCAATAACCTCCTAGTGGATAAAAAACGGTCACGAAGGGATGTCATGAGTAGTGCAATGATATCTCCTTCCACGAGCTCTTCTCTTACATGAGGTGGTTCTGTGGGGGCTACCGTCCCCCGCCATCGCTGAATTGTCGGGGCCGTTGTCCACCGACTCCCCCGGTCCATTCATACCGCTACCCCCCCGGTTGCTCTGTCAGGTCCAGACTACCGACCCCTAATGCCTCGCCCCCCTGTACCTCTGCCTGGGATGTCGACCGCGTTTGCGTAGCTTAATTAGCGGCTCGTACGCTTTGCGCTTGCGATGCGTTACCCTGTTCAACGGCGGCGTGTCGCGGTGAGCGCGCTCGCAAAGTAAAACCCCGTCCTGCACGGAAATAAACAGGTGCGGCGCGCCGCCATGGGATTCCCTCCCACCCACGCTCCACGCGGTTAAGCAAAAACAAACACGCCGCGATTACTTTGCTCCGATTTAACGGGCTGTTTACACAGCTGCGTATTCGCGCACGCTAGTTGCTTAATTCGCTATCTCGCTATTAGACAATCGCGGGGGGCGCGACCGCCACCCCGCCACCCCATCACACTGGTGCGCGAGCGTTAAGCCCTACTGTAAACAATCGTACAGGTACACGAGCGCTAAACGCCACCGAAACCAGACGCGTAGGCACGCGCACACTGAGCACTCCGCCTCGTTGTAAACAACCGCGCACGCACGCGAGCGCAAAGCTCTACTGTAGGCGATTGCGCAGGTACGAGAGCGCTGGGCACCACCGAAAATAGTCGTGTAGGCACGCGCGCGCTGAACAATACTGTAAACGATCGTACAGGTACGGACACCAAGCACGCTCTACTCCCTTATTCGCCGCAAACAGCCGCGTGTGCGCACGAACACAAAACACTCTCCACCCTCCTCTTCACCCTCCAAAGGACCACACGAAACAGTTTATTCCCCTACCAGTTATTTTATTAACTGCGAGCAACCCGTTAAGCTACGCATAATTGTGTGGGTCAGTGGATGTCAGCCTATTCCCCTTGGGATCCTAGACTGTATTTCATCTGCCTATCGCTCTGCTTTCTACCCTCGATCAAATAGCCCAAACTTACCTCTCTCTCTTACTCACGTGTACTTCCACTCTGCTGCGCTGGAAGCTGTAGGAACGCGATCAGTAGAGGGTTGAGCCTGGCTGCGCTGAAGTTCGTCATGCGGACGTCTCGAACGGCTGACTCCCCTCCTGCGTGGACCGCGATGATTTTTGAAGAAGACTGTCTTGCTACCTGAATCCCCCTCCCTTTATCCCACCTACAACAAAGGAATTTCGCCGTTTCGCTCCCTTGGCCTCCCGTCCAATCAGGGGCTCGGATTTTCCCGCCCTTTCGATACCCGGATCCCAGCTCGGGTGATGTCGCCGCAGTGATCTCTCCGACGTCCGCTCTCTGTTCTCCCGCTACCAGTCCACTGACCCGTGCTTGTGCGTGCGTGGTTCCACTCGCGGTGGCACGATGGCCCTTGCCGTGACCATGCAACTTTAATATTAGGTCATGGCGCCGCAGTGCATGTCAGCTACAGGGGGAAGATCGCCCAATTTCCCGGCCGCAAGAAACCATGAAGTTCGATCCCATTAGGGACTTCTGGAAAAAAACCTATCGGCCGGGTGACCTCCCCTCCCGGCTCTACGTGGGGCGTGTGTGCGTTCGTGCGGGCGGGGGGGGGGGGGTGGCGAGGGTGCACCGCGTCGGCGTCGGCATCCCCCGGTGGCGGCTTCACGGTGGTGGGCACGGCCTCGGCAGAGCGGCTCTGCTGCGGCGGCCTCACGACTGTGCAGTGGGCAAAACGCGGACGTCTGAGAAGGCCCCGGGAGAGTGGCGGGAAATCCGAGGCATCGGTGACGGCGTCGCGGCTGTGGGCACGGCTCCGCTGGAGCGGCTCTGCTGCGGCGGCACCACACCCTGCTGACTCAGACTGATTCGGGTAATAGTGGCTCGCAGACACACCGGGAATAAATCGTTAGTGATCGATAACAGCCTCGTGTGGTTTCTACGAGTGTGGGGAAAGTGCATGGTGGTGTGTTTGCGCTCGCCGGAACGCGTGTGGTCGGTGCGCGGTGTCACGGTAGAAGACACGCCGCGCCCGAAGGACTCGGCGAGTGAGCGCTTCGTCCTGTGACCCCGGACTCCCGCCCTGCTGCGTGTGGGCTATCACCAATCCCAAATATCCGCCCCTCCAGCCCTTTAAATAAACTCCAATACAACCCCCCAATCGGCTACGCGTGTACGAGTGACGTCCCTGCCCTCTGACCCCCGACCCCCCCGTCCCGCGCGTGCGATTGGTGTGTCGCTCTAAAAAAATCCCCGCCCCGCAGCCCTTTAAACAATCTCCATTGCCCGCCCTCGGCGGCAACGCGTGTGCGAAGGACGTCATTCGCTCTGACCCCTGACCCCCCGTTCAGCTCGTGTGAGTGGTGCGCGGGGTTGTGTGAGCAGAGACGTCGCGTTTGAGTGGCTGAGAAGCGACGGATTGATTCCAGGCAGCCACGTGCCAGCCCCGAGCTATGCCCCACAAACAGGACCTGCGGACCCGAGGGGCTGCGGCGTGAGGAGAGGAGCCGGAGAGCGGCAGCCATCTCCCCGCGAGCGAGGATTCGAGTAGCGGCTGCTCTCACTCGACCGAGGAGTCCGGAGCCCGCAGCCCTCTCGAGATCAGCCCTCCCCCGGGGGGGAGCCGGGGGCCCGCGTCCCCCACAACTGACAACCTGTGTACCAACTGGCCGAGCGAGAGTTTGTGTGTATTTGAGCGTAATCGTGCCAGTGTTTAGCTGTACCAGGGAGTTTTATGCAGCAGAGTGTTTCGGTGTAGCAGGGTGTCCGGATTGTGCCGGCACACTTTCCTTCTATCCGTAATGTCGTAGGGTGAGCTCCATTAAAAGTTTACTCGGACCCCAACCTGTCAAAGCGCCTAATCTTTGAACGTGGTTCTCAACATCGTCCCTCACCCATGCTACGTACCTATGAGACGTCCTGCTTTTACAAATGTTGATGAACTGGAGGGCAAAGGTCTGGAGGACCCCACATGGAGTCTGGTTTCTCACACCCGAGCCTCCTGTGACATTTCTGGAGGCTTCTCTGGGATTTTTGTCCCATTTATTGAGTGCGGATTTGGCTTACTTCTGGCTTCATCCCAAGACGTCATCCAGTTGGGAAATACCCGAAGGTTGTGGGAGTCGCCCCGTGCTTCAGTTTATTTCCAACCCTCGCAATGGCCGGTTGCTCACCAGCCGGAAGTCTTTTGTTGCATACACCACGACCGAGGTGTTGAGAGCAGCCATCTCGTGGCTGGTCGGCAATGGAGATGGTATTATCGATTAGGGGAGCGTGAGTCTGTGGCGTTGGTGGTGCTGCTGTCACGGAGGCGACACGAGTTTAGGAAATTCAGTTTTGTGGGTTTCCTGTAGGGAGCACTGAAAGATCCTCTCTTCCTCTTTCTCCACCCTTTGTCTGTTGTCTCCATGTCCCCGTTCAACTCTTTCTATGCCGCTTTCCTTGAATGTGCAGCCGCCTTTACGGCCTCCCCTCTCCCCTTCCCTCCACCTCCAACCCATCTCCGTCGTAATCTCCTCCCCTTTGTTCAGGCTCTTCCCTTTCTTCCTCAGTCTATGTATGGGGTTATTGTTTATCGGGCTATTATACAAAAAATGGAGCTTATTTTAGCCTTTGAATAGGATTTTCTGTTTTCTTTCGGTAGCGTGTTGCGCACATAGGGAAGATCGAGCCACACCACCGGTTTCCATGATCAAAATCTTTCTCAACTTGTCTCCCTCGGTAGGAATGCCTTTCCTTCTCCAGCAGGCAATTGTCTTCTCTCTCTCACCTCCGTTATTTCTTCTGATGCGCTTTCTTAATCTCGCTTGCTGTGTGTATCGACTCTATCATTCAACAAGGGCAAATTAAAAAATGTGCTTTTTTTTCCTCCACTGCTTTACCACTATACCTCCTGAGTGGGTACTCGGAGTTTCATCTAATGTACTATTTGATGAGTCGCTTCCACACAGCACAAAGGCGGAAGCTATCCGAACTGTAAATTTTTCTTTCAATTTCGATAGATTCTCGAATTATTCTTGGCCAGCAGTAGCTAGTTTTGCACAGAACTTCAACATTAAAATCAACTGAGTGTCCTTGTTGGCACGTGTGCTCTGTTACTGCTGAACACGGGTGCCAACAAATAATACATTATTTAAATGCATGCCTATAAAGGGCAGCATACTTCAATAGGGATTACCATTGGTACGGCTATTTTAATACACAATAGACAGGAAGGACAAGATCAAAGGGCTCTCATAATGCACATGCATAATGTACGTTGACTCGGTAATCTCCCCCCCCCCCCCCCACTTTGCGCGAGAGTGTCACAAATCTGGCTGTCGCCTGATGAAGCTAGTTGTAATTACTGGCAAAACGTCGTACTCCGATTGTAAATGTTGTGGCTTGGCTCTCCAAAGTACCAGTGACGAATTGGCTTGTTCTGTTTCCGTGACAACCCTTACTAGTTGGCTGTGTCGAGTGGTGGCGGGTTTTAACGACACGTTTAAATATGTACGCGATCTAACCCAAAAAACACCTCTATGGATGATATTGGGCCCGAAAGCCTACGTGTTAAACCAAAATTAAAAATATTTACAAAATAACAATAATTTCAAGTTTTCCTCATTCACATCGTGATTCGTATGAAAAGACATGAGATGATTGAGACATGTTAAATCATAAACTATTTATTAATATATATATACAGATAGTCCTCGACAGCAATGTCCTTGTCCACGTGCAAACAGAGTTAGGATAGCAGCCTCCTTTAAAAGTCAGAGTAGATTTATACGCTGTAGAAGACAGTAGACGAATCCTCGCTGCTTGATTCCTCCTCGGATCCCTTCAGCAGTGAATCGTCACCAGTCTTCTCTGCCTGCTCATTCTCCATGTGGCACCGCTGGGGTGGGTGCGATACGCAAGGAGACTCCTTATGCAGCGAGCAGCGAAGCAGGCCCATCTCTGCCTGATCATCCTCAACGTGGAATTGAGGCGATGGCGGTGAGCTGGGGGCATCGGCGAGGAGGGTGTTACGGAGACGGCCCAGCTCTGCCTGCTGCAGAATCGTCTGTACGACAAAGCGCTCCCGGCGCATGCAGGCGCGCACATGGGATGGCGTGTCCGGGATGATGTATGCAATGCAGGCCTTCGTGAGTAACACCACGTGCTGCACACGTCCACACACAGGTAAAGGATTTTCAGTTTCAGGATATGCATGTAAAGGGTGCTTACTAAATATAATATGGCAGCATCTCAATGTGCTTTACATCTCAGATCAACTATTCCGGGGACCTGCAGCCTAGGCATATTATATTGTTACGTCGTTTTTCCCAAATTAAATTAAGTCATTTGAGTAATTTTTGAACATTTGGCAAATTATACCGAGGCACTTTTTTTTAATTACTTAATGGGTTTTTTACGTTCACTATGCAGCAGGCAACATTTATGATGTGCAGTTAATGCACCCACCGTATTCACCTGGGCAGCCGCAAATTACCGCAACAATCAGCAAACACACTCGGCCATGTCACCACTACAAAGATTCCCTGTGTAGCCTTTCACAGACTGAGACAAGTGCATCTATGAAGGGTGGCACAGTGCCTGTGGGGGTGGTGTGCACCTTTATCTCGCCAGTGATGATTTTCACACACTTCATCAAGTACTCATTTTAAGACAGAATCAACTTAAGGGAAGCTCAACACTGGTTCTAATATTTTCCACTGTTGTTGGCTGTGGCCAGAAATAGTACTCCGGTCACACAGGATTGGTAGCACAGTTCACAAACAACAACGCAGCCGCTCCCCTTCCCACCCACACGCACACATGCTAATGTGTGACAAATTGCATCAACAACATGAATCGTCTGCTGCATGATGAAAGTGAGTATTGTATTACCACTATTATTTGTGATCTCAGAAAAAACTGTGCAATTGTGAGGTGTAATAGCATTACTGACATTATCTGTAATGACCCATTGACAATGATCACGGTTTGCTCTGCTGACCTTAACAACTGCTCACAGATGAGTCTATACGATGGTGCAGTAGTGTAAGGCTTTGCACACTAGACTTGCAATCCAGAGGTCACGGGTGTGAATTGATCTTTGGTCGTGGCAGTGTAAACAATGGTGAAAGTTTTTTTTACATTCCACTGCCTCTATCCACCTAGCAGTGTAAATGGAATACATCCAGTCAATTGGTCGGCTGAGTTTGGTGCTGTCCAGTGTGGGAACTCCCACATCTTCCCAAGACGTCTGACAAGTGTGGAAGAGCAGTTAAAATACATCTTAAGGGTCTCTCTTGAGCTCACTATAGCAGGAGCCCTTTTGCCATCAGTGACATGAGCAAGTAATTGGAGGGCTGTACCTTTATCTTTCAATGGGTTTATGAATGTGTGTGTGTGCATGTTGATGTGTACCTGCATGGCAATGACAAAGGCCAGCTTTGCCGTCAGTACTTGCCAGTACTGCTTGGTGACGGAGTAGGCTTGGGGATGATCCGGTGGGTAGCGATAACCAGGATACCTACACACGTACAACCACAAGCACGCATGGACTATATTGAGCAAAGTGCCTCGAAAGTAGAGTTGGCGCTAAATTGAACAAGTATGGTTGTGCACAAACGGTATATGCGTTCACAGCCCTTTAAAAAATCCGCTTCTGAAAGAGGGCCTTCCCACAACGTGCAGCTTGTGGGGGCTCTTTTGACCATGGTTCACGCTGGTCCGTGCCAGGTTGGTGAAGGCAGGGATTAAAGATAATGGGAGAGCAATATAGCACAACTGTTAATTTTGCTGAACTACCCACTGCTGACAACCTAGCTCCGCAGTCGCCTACTGCACCTGCATTGTGCATGGTGATCATAAATCTAAGCACGAACAAGGCTCAAGCCTGCTTGACTTCCGGAATCTAAGATCAGCTGCATTCGTGGTGATTTGGTCATAGTCAAGGAAGGTTATATTAAATATCGATCAATATGGTTATATTGATTATAGTTGTGTATGTCAGCAATTCAAAAACGTTAGAGAAAAGGGTTGGTAGATCGCATCAATTTCTTAACTAACTGTGCTGTGAGGTGACCAGAAGATGGCTGTAGAGCAAGTGGTTTCATGTCTGTGTGGACCTTTAAGCTTCATTTCATTATCATGGGTTCTCCAGCACCTCTTATTGCATCCCACATGCATAAAACCAACTTAAACTGGAATCCCAATGCGCAGTCTTCCTGCAAAGGGATCTTGAGACTCAATTATGCAGTCGTGGATTGATAGATAAATAAATAACATTACTCTTTAGCAAGGTAAGAATGAGCTAGAATTTATATCAATCTATTATTATACTTCTCTGAGTGGGACTTTGGTTGTGAAGCCATCCCACCCGTACCCACTGCTCCCCCCCTCCAATTCCCCCTCCCCCACCCCCTTTACTGTCCCCGCCCACCACGCACACTCCTCCCCCAACCCTACCACAACCCCTTACTACCCAACTAAGCCAAACCCTGTGTCCACGGTAAGGGGCAGGGCCTAAACAGAGGTGGGGCCTAGGGGAAGTGTGGGTCTTAAAAGGAAAGTCACGGAGTGAAAAGAGGAAGAAAACGAGCCTAATCAGGAAGGGGCAGAGCCAGGAGGACGCCACACCCAGAAGGATGTCGCATCTACCTGGACAACACACCCAGAGATCAGTGCATCACATTCGCAGGGACGGCACCCCCGATAGCTGGGCATGACACTGAATAGCACAAACCTGCAGGTTGTGTGGATTGCCGGATCAAACCAGGCTGGCAGGATGTTGGGATGATTTTGCTCCTTGAAGTCGCTGATCTTGAAAATTGAAAGGCTGTCCTCCGTGTACCCATGCATTGTAGGCGAACCTGTTCCATACTCTGCTGAGTATCCATAATAATACACCAGGCGTGGGATGATGTCCGTTGTGAACGCCAAGATGCATGACTGTGGAATAAGCATACGGAGGCACAGCGATAGCAGTCACTTAGCATGCAATGATTTTACCAAGGCTTCTGAACATCTCACCTTGACAATTACATTCATTTTCACAAATACAATTTGGGGGGTTGCTGCCAGAGTGTAATGGTTAGCATATAAGGACTTGCAATCTGGCAGTCGTCAGTTCAGTCTCCTGACACAACAGTTGAAGCAATGGATCATTTTCTTAAATCTCCCCCACCTCTGTCCAATTAGCAATATAAATGGGTTCATCACTGTTTTAGCACAGGTAATTCCACATCTTACAACATGTCTGGTCATCATGGAAGAGTAGGCCAAATACCGTGTAGAGGGGTTCTCGAGAGCTACCTTTAGTTGAGGCCCTTCTGCCAGCAGTGACATGAGCAAGCAATTGCAAGGCTTTACCTTTTGCGATTTTGGGAGAGAGTGGATAGGAGCGGTGGTGCAGTGATTCGTGCACTGCACTTTGAATTCAGCACACATGCAATTGACTTCCAGCTACGACTAACATCAGTGACGAGTGATACCCGAACCGCTCCTAGTCCCCCACTACACCTCTTCTCAAACCTGCCATGACCAGAATGGTGAAGTATGGTAAAAAGAACCCACACGGCTAACATGACATGTTATGTCACTCATAAGATGGGATATTGAGCGAGAAAGCGAGCAGACAATCTGGCGACTTACATTGGTGATTACGGAGAGGGTGGCAACGATACTCAGAATGTCGGCCCAGGCTCCAATTCCTCTTGCTCGCGAAACCACAGGCCTCCTCATCTTTGTTACGAGCTTCCACGCGTCGACCCGCACTTCAATGATGTTGTTGAGCAGTGCGAGCAATGGCGCAAGTGGGAATGATGCCACAAAGAGAGTGACAAACCCGAATTGGATAACTGGGGTATATTTTGAGAATGGGTAGGGGGGCAAGGATAGAATAATGAGTGAAACAGGATATAGACATAGACTCTTAATGCTGTTATGCTGTGATTACTTTAAGCAAATCAAACATGTTTTCAATGCATTGAATGTGTTTTAGTCAAAGGAGACCCCAAAATATGATCACATTTTCGTATAATTTGTTCACAAAATTATCGTGTCCATTACATTGGCCACTGAGATGCGACCAGCCACTACCATCTTTAATGCTCAGCTCTGGTTCACCTGGGTTTCTTTTGCAGCATTTTCCACCACTAGGTGGCTATAATGACAAGATCACACCCTGTATTGAGGACTCCATTAACTGTACCACACATTTTTAGGCATATGCACTGTGATTGAAATGCCAACAAATCACAGCAGTTAACCACAGTGGACATGATGCACCAGAGTTTTAAATATATATTATGGGGAGAAACGTCAACCCAAGCTGACCAATGTAGCTGCATTGGTTAGCAGACAAGAGGAGTAAATATGTGCTCCTATTGTTTCTAAAACTTAACTCCGTACATATGCACATACGCGCATGCTCAAAGACAATTGTGTTACAGTATATCCATAGATTGGTGCCTATGGCCAAATCACCCAGTATGCGTCAGATTTAATCAGATCCCAGAAGTTAAGGAGAGCTGAGCCTGGAAATTGGTTGGATGGGTGACCATGCAACAGTTGTTGTGGGGTTGTGAGCAGCAGAGGACAGTGCAGCAAATTACATTGTTGTATTGTACATCTAAGCTCTTACATCTGTGCTCCCTGCCTTCAACAACCCGAAGTGTGGGTAATTTCCCTCCCACAACAATGTCCGACAGATACACAGGGGCCGTACACACGTGCCTATATAGTCAAATGATACCCAATTGTGTGTGTTTTTTTTATAATAAAGTAAAACGCGTTGACTCCGTAGTGTGATCCTCTGAGCTCATTGTACCCATCTCGAGGTATTCATCAAAGAGTCCAAGTGGGCTCTGGGGCTGTAGGTCCATGTCTTGCTCCCAGCGCGTGTAGACAGCCTCAGGCCTTAGCTTGGCCCGACGCTGGGCCCACCAATTGCTGAACCATCTGGGGAATTGTGGAGGGAGGTACGCATGTGCAGACACAGAGACACCCTTACACACGTGCATATCCATTTGTTCATCAACACTAGGTTTGCTATTTCATAGCTTTCCACTGCGTTTTCAGGTTGTATCATTTGAATATCCCAAGCACGTGGAGCGAAACGTCAAGACATGCCAAACAATATGCGGTATGACACAAAACATGTCAGAGAGCTGTACAAAACAACTGCTAAAACCTAAGTAGTAGCTGTTTTTCATTTAGCCCGTTGTCAATCCACTACACTCTTTCAGTCATGGGAGTTGCTTGTCTAATATTATGAAACTATGTACGAAGCGTCTGATCGGAATATCGCATGATACTAACGAGGTGAACTTTGTCCACTTGACTGGTGTTCACTGCTTAACCAGTGCACACTGCTAACAAGCTGTCGACCCGAGTTTTCGCTGAATGCATTTTCACACAACACATTTTCATTGTAACATGGTTCTTATATTTGGGAAAACTTTTCACACAACGTGGAACGTGTCCATTATAATGTGGAATGCACACTGTTAAAACGCCGAACGCGGCCATTATGATGCGTTCCTGAGCAGTCGACGATGAACGACTGTCTTGAGTTGCGCGGCTGAGCAGTTTGATAAAGGATGCCGAATGATACAGTAACACGGCAGCCTAGCCTGAGTTATTTATCCCACCATGGGATGACTGCATGTTGAATTTACTGTGAAAATGTGATTAACTCAGTAATTCCTTGCTTTGCGCGTTTTTACTTCACGCGGAAATTTTCAGGAACGCATCTACCGCGTTACACGAGGAAACGCCGTAATCAGACTTCACAGCTTTCATGTGTTCATGCGATACTTACGGGATGATGACCTCCTGAAAATTGCCAACCATCTGCTTCACTACCATGATGACAGTGAGTTGAGAAGTCAGTTCAAAGAGACAGCCGTTTGGGGGACACTGGAGGGGGGATGGGGTGGAGAATAGATTCAGGTTAAACACTGAAGATATGAAATATTGGGTAATACATATATGGATACCACACATCATTTCTAATGATCCTCTCACATTCTTCTCTTCAGTCAATTGCACACTGCAAAAGTGACGGCTCCATATGTTAGAGGGGACAGTGATTAAGAATATCAATATTCTCCAGATTATAAGAAACACTTTCCCCCTCCCCCTCACGTATTTTAAATAAATAAAAATGGTGGCGCATCTGATAATGTTTTGTTTGTTGTCCTTCCCCCACACATCCGATGCAGGCTGTGTACGGTGCAAAATAAGTTCAACACACAACATGCATACTGCAGTTGGTGTTTAGTATCAGGTGAGTTTAATTCAAGAGCATCGTCTAGTAAATATAATAATCGTAAAACATGAAATTAAGTTGGTAGAAAACACAGAGGCACTTAAATAATAAGCTGTATTCTTTATCCTTTATGTGTATTGTTTTTGAGAGGATATCAATCAATGAATCGCCCTCGTAACGATTTTCTACAAATCTGCAACAGGACAAAGTAGGCACCTTAATATAACACCAAATATACTCATAATAATCATCTCATGTGTCAACAAGTCTGCCTTCAAACAGAAACATGAGCAACAGGTGCACATTTTGGGCAATGGACTTTCTTCCGAGCATAGAGTGACTGCAAATACTCAGGGTGACTCTGAATGGCAATTATGTAAATGTTAAACTACGTGTCATTAACACTGTCTTAATGACATTGATTTAACGTGTGCACAACGCAATGCTGCTTAATTCCTTACTCCAGAATTCGTTCTTGATATCATATTACGGGGCCGTTCTCTAACACAACGTGCTCCACTGCGCCACAGTGAGTCATAGGTAGTGACTAAACATATCCTTGAGGGGGGCTGAAATACTGTACATTTTTAAGGATGATCAAATATATAATTTTAAATAAATGGCGTTTGATAAATACGGTATATAATTGAAAATGTCCAATGAGAGACCACAAGGGTACTACTTGCAAAATATGTGATAAACTAACACCCTCAAGGTAACTGGGTTACCAATTGCATCAGTCTAACACGTGTTCTGCTCGTGGTGACCTCGTGCTCTCTCAAGTCTGGTTTCGAAAACTTTTTTACTCCGGAGACTGTGTTAATGCTAGAGCTGGTGACCAGGTGTGAAGACAATGAGGCCTTTTAGAGTTCCAAAAGAAAGAGTCCTTATTTCGACATTTCACCAACAGCACGGTGTGAAGACAATTGTTGGGAAAAATATCAACTACAAAAGTAAAACATGAAAATGTTGTACAAACAGCATAGAAAAGACAGGGCCAACCCCTCAGATCTACACACCTCCTCGATTCTCCATTTTCCAAAGTAAGTGTAGCTTCCGGGGAAGCCGATGAATTTCCCTTTGAAAAATGCAATGTAGAAAGACGCCGAGTAGAAGTTGACGAACTGAAATAAGAATTTCTTGAACGTCAGCCGATACTCATATTCTCCTTGCGTCCTGGGCATCTCTGTGGGTGTGATACAAAGGCACACAGGGACACAGACATCAAACAGGGCAATCGGTTTTGATGTTACTTACATAGTTTCTGGCACACAGGCTACGAAAAGCCACTGATAATGATGCCGCATTGAGGAATAGCAACATTTCACAATGTGACGTGCTTTGATATCCATTAAAATGAATTTGAAGATCAAAAGTGAATTTCAAAGATGTTGCTGGGGAATGAGTGACAGTGGACAAGTTGTTTACCAGGTGTTGTTCACCACATTCACCCTGTGGAGTGTCCTTCAGTCTCCATTTGCAATTAAGCCATTTACACTGTCCGTATGATGTCTGAAAGCCAGTGCACTTGATTTTCAAATATCTTTAAGGTGTATTAAATTTCGATTTAAAGCTTTCGTGACTGCAAGGATTCATTTTCTTTGGTTCTTTTGGTAAAGTCACGTAGAATGAGAATAAAATAATAAATTGATAAAATAAAATAACACAATAATATTCTCACGACGCTTCGGCCACAACACAAGCGGCCTTCATCAGGTGAAGGGACGAGACTGTCTGGAGGACAGCGCTAATTATCATGGGTCACCTTTCAGAGGGGGTGCAGGCTTCAGCAGGATAAATTACTAATAAAGGGCTCAGTAGCGGGCAACATGACCAACACAAGCAGAGAGCTGTTTGCTGGCTAGAAGGTAGCAATGCAGCAGTGAGGGTCAGCCCACAATTACATTCAGTGATTCAATGGATCGAGAGGTGAAATCAGAGCGCTAAGTTGGCACCATTGAGATCCTGGGTTTAAATCCAGGCAGCGGCCTCTGGTAACATGTGTTCTCAAGTGCAGTAAATTAATGGCTTCAGGACGATTACTAATGATGGCATTACATCTGTAACATACACCATTTGGTTCATCACTTAATTTGGTGAAATTTTAGTTGTGAGAATGAGCAATTTGACTGTTACGAGATTAACATTATATTCCGTAGCAGTGTGGATTGAAAAGTGCTTCCCTCTAATGTGTGAACCAGAGTTCACTTGAATGAAGGGTCTCAGAGGTAGCTCACTTCTAGGGCCATTTCATGACATTAAGGGTTGCACTGGTCTACAAGAGATCCCATTGGATACTTCATCTCAAGATACGATTCTGATAGCCCAATCGGAATGAAACCGGAGGAAAAATTTAACAGAGTTCTGACAAAAACAGGCAGTAGTTGAACAAGTGATTGGATGATGCACTGATGCTGCTATTCATGGCCTCATGGTGCAAGGTTAAAATCATGATGACATTTTACAGCGACAATATTTACCATGCACAACATTTATCCAATCTTCAAATTTACATGTGTTCTCTGGTGGCATATAATAAAATAAACATGCAAACCGTGATGGTGATGACACCTACCAAGATCAGTGAGGACGAGGGCCAGCTTGTCGTAACCTTTGTTGAGTAGTAGTATGATTACGATGTTGAGGATGGAGGCCGTGATGGTGGTAACCATATCAGGTGTGAGTAGGGCACCGATCACCTTGATCTTGGTCACATGATTGGGGATACTCGAGGAGAGTATGCCAAAGATGGACAGGCGGTAAACAACCACACCCAAAATTGCAGCAAGAATCAGGAGGATCTGCCAGTAACACAAGAAACACAGAGGTGGGTGAGATTTACAGTCTTGTAGCTCTTTTCCACTGTATAACCAAGCCGTGAGTTAGCTGTGCCAAGCTAGCCTGGTGTGACTCAGGAGGTGCCAGTTCGTTTGTCTACTGCAGAACCAAATGACTGGCAAAACGTCGTACTCAGATTGTAGATATTGTGGATTTGCTGTACTAGTAACGAATTGGCATGTTCTGTTTACGTGAACAACTTTACTAATTGGCTTTGTCGGGTGGTGGTGGGTTTAATGACACATATTTACGCGATCTAATCCAAAAAAAATATTATGGATGATATTGGTCGCGAAAAGCCTACATGTTAAACAAAACCTGAGCTGTTTCGCTAACATCACACACAATGAACGTGTAATGGTAACGTCACGTGGTCAATTGTAGAAAATGATGCAAGGTTATGAAAGGAATTACTATCCCTGGCCCTGCTTGACCTCGAGCCACGTTCAGATGTGAAGTTGAGACCAAAAGCCACAGGGCCAAGGTGAGGCCAAGGCGGCAGCTTTTTAGGCCACAATCAGTGTCAAGGTCACTCAAGGTTGGGTGCGCTAGTATGAGGCCAGTGTCAAGGTCGGTACCTCTAGTAAAACTCCTCGGACTGAGGCCACACACTCAAGGCCAAGGAGCTGAGGAAATCTTTTCCATCTGGCCTTAAGGCCGAGGACTAGTCTCGAGAAACCCAAATCGAGGTTGACAGGAGCAGGTGGATAACATGATACGGCTCATGATGTATTCATTGCCTTGGGCCACCTGTAGATATTTCAGGTGATTGGATTGACAAAGGGCTGTAAGTTATATAATTATGCATGTATCTATACCCCCACTTGTAATCACTCAGTGGATCACACAGGAGGAACAACATAGTTTGAGAGCGATTCTGACTGGTGGAGCAGAGTGTGGAGGTTAGGATTGGGTCAAGTAAAAATATATATATGTGTATAACCCGTATATGAATCCACTGCTGGATGATGGCCTTCCCAACCCTGCGCAGATTGTCAGGGTTATTTTCCCATACTTCACCATGCACACCAGTACAGGTTGGTAAAGGATGGAAGCAAAAGAATGCAGTTCTCTGTTGGCCACAAGGTAGCTCTGCAGCAGCCTACAGTCCATTTTGTGCATGATGGTTACCCATTCGTGCAGTACCCAGGCTCAAAACCTGCTTCGCCTCCAAGATGAGGCACATAGCAGGTGACTTGGCCATAGCTCACTGGATCAGGAGAAGGGGTTCAATGTTGCTGTTGAGTTGGCGGACTCACCCAGAACAACACCATGATCCCGGAGAGGCAGTATCGGAACCTCAGTATCCTCTTAGGCATATGAGGCTCCTCCTTCTGCACTCACAATGCACGGACACAGACGGAAAAGCATTTGTATATAGATTAGTCTGTCGGAGTGACCAATGTTAGTGTGAGCCGTTAAGGTTGACTGATGAACTATTATTTGTTTTCCCCACTACTAGTTAAGCATGCGATGATATAAAGGAATGGATTTGGTGGTCCTGATGTCTGAGAGTTGAGCTGGCAGCGCTGAGTTTTCTTGGTTTTAATCCAGGCAGCTGCCTCCAATAAAACCAAGTAGTAAGCCGATCAGCCTGGTCACCAATATTACATTTGTTTCTTTTCTTAATTTGGACAAATTTCACCTTTCAGAATTAAAAAAGATGAGTTTGACCATCATGAACATTTCTTTGTAGCAGGGCTGATGCGAAAGGGCCACCCTCTAGTGTGTGTTCACTTGAAGGGATCTTATAAGTAATTATGTAACATCTGCTTCAGCAAACCTTTCCATAACATAGAGTTCCAAATGGACATTGTTTCATAACGATGCCGATAGGACAATCGGGATAATATTGGGAGGAAAACACAATTGACGAAAGGCCAACAAATATGTTAGAAGAAAAACTAGGAAAACAGTGAACAGTTACACATGCAACATTACAAAACAGAGGTGTGTGTGTGCAATGAGGTAGTCGCCGTGGTGACAGCAAAAAGCATTACCATGGTGATGATGTTACATTTCGTGGTCGTGCAGCGAGCCAGGTACTCGGGCCGGATGGGGTCTCCTTCCTCCGCCGCTGCCGTCAGGTCCCAGCGGTATGCGAGCGATGCCTGGCGACGCTTCCAAAATTCCAGGAACACCGTGGCTGTTGCGACACACCACACGGGGAGGATTTACTTAGAAAAGTAATTTCACTATCGATTGCTCAAGGGTTCAAAGGTTACCTAATGTAGTCTGTTAAATGTAATGTTCAAAGTAACTTCATTAGTACTTTTTTTTCTTTCATAAATACCTTTATTGGCTTTTTTTGGTACATTGCCACAATTTTATCCCACTTGCACTGAGTGGCATGGCATGAGATTGAGTTTTCCTTTGGATCTATAACAGAGCAGTGCTGCTCTTCGTGTTACAAAACGTTACACAAAAGTGAATGTCACAGAGCTACCTCTGTGATCTCTGGTCCACACAGTAGGGGTAGCTCTTTCCCAAATGCTTTGCCACGGAGAGGAGCGTTTGTTACGTGATAGTCAAGCTAACATTTTTATTCTCAGAGCTGGAATGTAGCCTAATTAAGTACAGAACCAACTTTAACATTATGGATTTTTTGTATTTGTTGTGCAGATATCGGTGACTGAGTTGAGACCATCATCTTGCTATAATTGAGAAACTGGTTTAATCGCAGGTGGCCACTTTCATTTCAACACAGAATCTCAGCGGCGGCAACGCAGCACTCTGAACTCTGAGCCACCTGGCCACTTTGCATTTTTCATGGAATCGCCTTGGGGTACCGCATTCGTTGCTTGTTGCAGAGGTTCGTGGTTCAAATTATGTGGCTGCCCTGATTAATATTGCCCGTGTATTAATTACACAAAAATACACACCATCTGCTTCACAGTGGACATTAAAGATTATCGGTTATCATTCGTAAGAGTAGGACAATGTGTGCAAGTCATGGTCCAAATTTGCCCTCATTGAGCAGTGGGTTCATAATAGGACTGTCAGGATCACTGCATACGAACATTGCAAGACATGATGGTACTGTATATGGTTGTACGTATGTATGTTGAACTTCTTTAACACTGTATGTGGCCAAATGTGCTCATCATCATTGCAAACATGTTGATACTTGTCACTGTGTCTGGACAATGTGTGCCAATGCTTAGCATCACTTACCCCAAAGTCCCATGAAAACTGCGAAGAATATGGTGACCGGATTTTCATACATGTGTGAAGTCTGCAACGGCATAATCAGAGGTGTTAGTCACAATTAAACCTTAAATCTTAGCATCCACGTCTTTTCAATATCAACAGCAGGAAAGTAATGATGCATCGATTGATTTTTAAGTTAAAATAGATTAATCACTCATGAAACATCCATTAAATTGTGGAGATGACAATGCTCTACAATGTCTGATATTATAGCGCTATTCATGTATCAAACAAATCTGTATAAATGTGACAGAAAGAGCAAAATAAGCAATGGGCAGTTCCATGATTGTGGACATACATTTCTGACACTTTAAAGTGAATAATCATTATTTCGTTATGACATGTCAACTAATTAGCACTGAAATTCAGATTTCAAAATACTTTGTCCACTTGTATTGATCGTGGAGAAATACTCATGAAATACATCGTGTCGGATTTACTCAGACAAAGTAACTTTTGCACTCCCGCTGGGATGTGACGATGCATTCATTTTCATGTATTTGTCTAACCATCGACTTAGTCCATTAAAATGCCCTATTTGCTAAAACTATAACTAACTACCTTAAAAATGATCACACGTGTATTATTAGTATAAAAATTTTTAACACCCACACGAATGGCAGCATAGTGTTTAGCATGATGTGCTGCAATCTAGTGATCATGGTTAATGTTAATGATACAATCTCAGCAACGTGAGTTGGCTTTGTGATAATGATGCACAGCACCAAAAACCAATAAGTATCCTTATTTAGAGGGAACATCGATGGTGTATTTGTGTGATACCTTCGCAGTCTCGCAGGTATCATTTAGCCTCCAAAAGGTGCATTTTTGGTCACACTGGGGACACATGACCAGGGATCCTCCGATGGTGTTGTTGCATATTTCTCCACTGCACACATAGACACGCACGAACATAAACACACTAATGGGCATAGTACACTTGGATGAGAAATATAATTTGCCTAAAGGTCATGCCACCTTTGAATGTGTCATACCCTCCCTTTAAACAAAGTCAGACTAAATTATGGGTTCCAACATCAAGCATTTTCCAAAGTAAAATGTATTTGCTGATTTCGATTTAAAGCTTTCGTGACTGCAATGATTCATCTTCTTTGGTTCTTTCGGTAAAGTCACGTAGAATGAGAATAAAATAATAAATTGATAAAATAAAATAACACAATAATATTCTCACGACGTTTCGGCCACAACACAAGCGGCCTTCATCAGGTGAAGGGACGAGACTGTCTGGTAGGACAGCGCTGGAGTGAAAGAGCCACGTTCAGATCACGGCCTTTAAGCTGTGTGAGAGGAACAAAGCGCCTTGACAAAGGAATTAGCATATAATTTAGCATTGAAATGGCTGAATGATTAGCTTGTGACTGGTCACAGAAATAGCTATGTTAAAAGTTAAAGCATACACATCCGCAGAGGCACCCCTTGATAAAGGAATTAGCATAGAATTTAGCATTGAAATAGCTAAGTTAAAGCATACACATCCGCAGAGGCACCCCTTGACAATGGAATTAGCATAGAATTTAGCATTGAAATAGCTGAGTGATTAGCTTGTAACTGCTCACAGAAATAGCTACGTTAAAGTCAGAGCATACACATTCACCGAGGCACTTAGTACAAATCAAACAGGAGAATTTAGCATTGAAATAACTAGGTGAATTTAGCATTGAAATAACTGAGTGATTAGCTAGTGACTGGTCACAGAAATGACTATGTTGAAGTCAAGGCCTACACATCTGAGCTATTCACAGTACTATATAGTGAACCAATAAAAAACTAAAATATAAATTACCTTAATGTTATCAATAAACTCTATATTCTCCAATCAGCTAAGCTACCAACAATAAGTCGTTATATATCACAATACTATATGGCGAAAAAATGGGTGGATTCTTACCCTCAACTTTAGCACCACGGATAGCTACGGGCCCCGTTCAGACGGACGAGTTCGTCCATGGTCGGAACAGAGGAGGGGGAGAGAGACAGCTGCGAGGCGCTATTATACTCCATGTTGTAAAACCATACCATTAACCGTGGTGTGAGAGGTATTAAGAGTCAATGCTGGCGAAAGAGCTGCGGTCTGAAGGTCATCGTAAAAATACAATTAATTAAGAACAGAAATGGTTTAAAACATCTTTCCAGTGGTTACTAAGCCAGAATCCATCTTCTCGGTTGAAATTGTCTCTGTGCTTGTATATGTGAATGGCCTCATGAACGAATCTCTCATGGTAGCCGGTTGGTTTGCAAAGAACCTCCGTCTTGGAGAAGTCAATGTCATGTGAGCCCACTGAATTATAACAGCGATCTGCCACGGCAGAGGAGTTCGTCCTACCGTGTTTCAAGTCTGCTTTATGTTCGCGGATGCGGTCCGAGATATGTCTTTTGGTTTCTCCAATGTAGCTACTACCACAGAGGCACTTTAGTTTGTAAACGCCCGGGTATTGTATGTCTGGAACAGCATCTTTTACAGATGGAACTAAATCACGGATTTTATGTACTGTGTTGAATCGGACCTGGATCTTGTGTTTATTCAGGATTTTGGAGATCTTTTTAGTGACCCCTGCAATGTAGGGTAAGGTGATGGTTTTGAGTGGCTCCACAAGAGGATCCTTCTTCATGACTGGAGTGATGGCTTTGCGGATTGTGTAGTCGGAGTAGCCATTAGCCCTGAGAGCCTGGTGTACGTGCTTGAGTTCACTGGTAATGTGTTCCTGGTCGGAAATGCATTGGGCTCTATGGTATAGAGTCTTGATCAGGGAGTTCTTCTGGAATGGATGGTGGTGGGAATCCGGTTTCAAGTAAGCATCTGTATGGGTAGCTTTCCTGTAGACAGAGTGGCTCATTGAACCATCATGTCTCCTTTTAATTAAGACATCCAAAAAGGGTAGTTTGCCATCTTTTTCGACCTCCATGGTAAATCTGATTGCTGGGTGTATGGAATTGATGTGGTCGCGGAATTGGTCTAGAGCAGGCTGGCCATGTGGCCAGATGACAAAGGTGTCATCAACGTACCTCTTCCATAAGGTCGGGCGTAGAGTGGCAGTCTGGATGGCGTCAGTTTCAAATTTTTCCATGAATACGTTGGCTACAACCGGAGATAGGGGGGAGCCCATTGGGGTGCCCTCAGTTTGTTTGTAGAAAGTTCCATTCCAGGTGAAGTATGTGTTGGTTAAGCAATGTCTCACCAGGGGGGGTACATCAGTATGCAGTCCTTGATGAACCAGGTCTTCAATGATAGCGATGGTGTCAGGTACCGGGACTTTGGTGAACAAGGACACCACATCAAAACTGACAAGCAGGTCGTTTCGGGACAGGGAAATGCCTTTGATTGTCGATACCAGGTGAGTAGAATTTAGTACCTCAGAGGTGGTTTTTCCAGTGAAAGGTCGCAGTATATCAGCAAGAAAACGTGCCAGTTTGTAGGTGGGGGAGTTGATAGTAGAGACGATGGGACGAAGGGGTGTATCTTCTTTGTGTATCTTTGGAAGGCCATATAATCTTGGTGGTCTGGCAGCAGAGGGTTTCAACGAGAACTGTTTGATCTCATCAATTAATGCTGTTGAATCAAAGATGATTTTGTTCGTTTTGGTGACCAGGCTGTTGGTGGGATCTCTTTTTATTTTTGTATAGCTGCCATCGTTGAGTAGTTCTCAACGATGGCAGCTACTATCAACTCCCCCACCTACAAACTGGCACGTTTTCTTATTGGTTCACTATATAGTACTGTGAATAGCTCAGATGTGTAGGCCTTGACTTCAACATAGTCATTTCTGTGATCAGTCACTAGCTAATCACTCAGTTATTTCAATGCTAAATTCGCCTAGTTATTTCAATGCTAAATTCTCCTGTTTGATTTGTACTAAGTGCCTCGGTGAATGTGTATGCTCTGACTTTAACGTAGCTATTTCTGTGAGCAGTTACAAGCTAATCACTCAGCTATTTCAATGCTAAATTCTATGCTAATTCCATTGTCAAGGGGTGCCTCTGCGGATGTGTATGCTTTAACTTAGCTATTTCAATGCTAAATTCTATGCTAATTCCTTTATCAAGGGGTGCCTCTGCGGATGTGTATGCTTTAACTTTTAACATAGCTATTTCTGTGACCAGTCACAAGCTAAGCATTCAGCCATTTCAATGCTAAATTATATGCTAATTCCTTTGTCAAGGCGCTTTGTTCCTCTCACACAGCTTAAAGGCCGTGATCTGAACGTGGCTCTTTCACTCCAGCGCTGTCCTACCAGACAGTCTCGTCCCTTCACCTGATGAAGGCCGCTTGTGTTGGGGCCGAAACGTCGTGAGAATATTATTGTGTTATTTTATTTTATCAATTTATTATTTTATTCTCATTCTACATGACTTTACCGAAAGAACCAAAGAAGGTATTTGCTGATGTTTAATTATAATTTTCGTTGATATCAGTGGTGTAACATCTCTATGTATTGATTTCCAGGGGTGTTTACAGCCCTTTTATCAATCGACTTCTGGCTGAGGGCCTCCCCACACCTCGTGGGTCATGAGGGCTATTTAATTCTAGTCATCCCACACTGGTCAGTACGGGTTGAATATGGGAAGCGAAGACTCCAGACACAGAGTACAGCAATGTATTTCCTGCACTTGCTCCCCGCTGTCCGTCATGCAGCTCCAAAGAGTCTATGTGTGTAAGTCGTATTATAAGGATACGTTACACATTTAAACATTTTGGATTTGAATATTTTTTGCTTTTGATTTTCGGATTATTTACAATTCGTAAGAATGTACAATATATTCATGTGAACAAGAGTGACGAAACCCGATGCCACGTGATACGTGTCGTCGTGAGTGACGTCACAATGGGCGATGTCATGTTTTCTGAGCAATCCAAAACAATGTTTAATTTTCCCTGGATTGTCCGAAATATTGTAGCTAGGCTTGATTTTTTGGATTTACTTTTAGAAACAGAGACATTTGGAACATATATACATATACAATATATTGAATGTACTATATTTGTACTGTATATGTATATAAACTGTATGAGATTGTATATATGTGCATATGTACTTTAATAGTGAAATGTTAAAGATGTGGCCCTGAAATTGCTTGCTCATGCCACTGCTGGTGGAAGGTCCTCCACTAAAGAATGCTCTAGATTGCCCCTCGAGATGATATTTGGCCTACTCGTCCATGATGGCCAGACGTCTTGGACACGGTGGGAGTACCCATATTTTACCCCATCACATCTGAACTGCCAATCATCTAACTGCGGTGTCTCCGTTTATACTGCTGAGCATATGTGGGATAACTGAAGAAACCTAGCCATTATTTCAGCTGCCATGCCAGGCGATCGCACTGGAAATCTATAAACTGCAATTCTAGAAATGTAACTATTACGCCATGGCAGCATCCCATGGGATTGTATATAAGTGTATATGTATGTCTATATGTACTTTACGTGTATATGTACTTGTGTATAGCCTTAGTAGGTGCTTGCTGATACTCATTGTTCAGTCTGTATTGCTATACAGGAGATCTGTGTGAATTCTACATCTGACACATGAGTGTATGTGTGTGTGTTTGTATGCATTTGTCTGTATGCATGTGTCGGGCCAGTACCTAGTGATGTCACGGTCATTGCTGAATACTCCAAAGAAAAAGGAGATCAGGCCGACGATTGCAGCGAAGATCAGCATCTTTGTGTAGAAGCCGAGCCATGCAAAATAGAGCCCCACTTGCTCCCCGAAGTATGACCTGTGCCGACAACATCACTCGCACACACAGCGCAAACATCACCAACCGCACATGGCACCAGTGGTGTAGCTATCGAATATGTAAGCAAGGACCATGGGCTGGAGGGAAATGTGAAGAGCAGGGAAGGCATGGGCAAATGCTATTCTGGAACTCCATTTCCCCAGCCGTCTGTGCTATCAACTCCCAGCTAGCATTCAAGTCCAGCCTTAGGACCTTTCTGGACAGGGCACGTCCCTAAGAGGTACGATGGCCTGTGGTCGAGACTAAGAATGATGTGGCAGTCAAGAGAAGGAATGCGTCTGAGAGGATGTGCACCACAGAGATTTAAGTAATGAAATCAGCATGTGTGCAGGAGCCACATGGATCGTTGCATCAGGAGACTGGGAGAGATGGCGAAGGCTTGGGGAAGTCTTCATCCAGCAGTGGATAGGGCATGAACTTACCGCACAAGATCAAGAGGCTGCTCCTTGAAAGAGCGCCCGGCTCTCGCCCACTCCCGTCGCAGCGTGTTGCGGTCGCCCAGCGTGTTCGGGTTTTTGGTGGGATGAACAGACTCACTCTGACATGGGGAAAGCAATTGTTAGTCACAAACACTGCATGGACATTCACAAATTACCAGCTCCACCCCCCCAAAACTCTGCCGTGGCGCTGCTGTGGTGTAATGGTGTTGCACACTGCACTGGACTTGCAAAGTTAGAGGTCGCCCATTTGATTTCATGGGAACGACAGTTAAAACAATGACCACGTTTCTTAATCACGCTGCTTCTTCCCAGCAAGCAGTGTAAATGGGTGCACCCACAGTTAATCTATTGGTTGTTCACGTGTTGTGGGATGAAGTGTGGGTACTTCTAATTCTTCCAAAGACTTCTGTCCCACGTGAAATAGTCGGCCAAATACCCTTGAGAATGGCTCTCTAGAGTGCTCGTGGAGTCCTTTCCAATGCATGGATATTGAACTTCTTTTGCACCGTATGTAGCCAACCATGCAAATCAGAGGTGTGTTTAGTGAGCTGGGGAACCTGGACACCTATGCGGCGCATCTCTGTGGGACACTAATGTTAAGTATGTGGTAAGCTTTAGACTATGCTATAGCGTCCTATACAGGTGTGCAATTCAGGTGTCGTACCTGGGCCTCCCGTAGGGTGTCAGTGTGCCCTCCACCCCCTACCCCCCCAACAACTTACGTCATGCAGTGGATAGGCTGCAGTATAGCAGCCATTTTCAATCATTTGGTTGATATTTAATATGTTCGTGCTGTCTTGTGGCATGGGGTTTTGCAGCATGTAGTGGACCTGTGTGAGCACACATGACACACATGACAAACATAACATGCATGAAACATAGGGCTGGGTGGGTAAGCTATTATTGACTCACTCCACTCTGAAATGTTTCCCCCTCTCCAACCACCACCAGCCTACACAGTTATAATGGGCCCACAACTCTTATTGAGTCCCGACTCGGAAAGGTCCATAGAACACCCCAAAAACTGAAGCAGATATGTACCGATTTCAGCAAGTACAATATCCAGATTTCAAGGAGACATTTTATGCATGCTTTCCATGCACAAAGGCAATTTATTCAGAATACAATACTATCAAAACCCCAAATGCCCACAATATTGGCTCGACAGGATACCTGCTCACCAAGAACCATATCAACAGTAGTCTTTCATTCTTTTGTTCTGCAGGGGAGAGTGATTGAGGGGACGTGGTTATATAATGTGGGCAGGACTTACAAAGGGTGGGGCTGCTAGCTCACCATGTCTCCTGGTTAAGCATCCCAAAAATTTGGTAGCTTTCTCTACAGGGACACATATTACCACAACCCATAAATCATAAATCCAGGCATTCTTAATAAACCATAATGATTTACACTTCTAACCACATGTCACTCAGAGATCGCAAGTTGCGATACAGAGCTGAAAACTTTAATTAAAATGATAAAAACACGACAAAACCCTTTTAAATTAACATGTTTTTGCAAAAAAACCACCCCATTCTGGCATTATTTATACAGCATTATTGATACAAACGTACGATTTGGCTGCGTACGGCCGGTGGGATGAGGACGTCATGATCCTTTATAGGATAGATGTCCTGCTGCGAACGCCGGTAGGGTGCCGTGAAATAGTCCGGTTGTTTGGGCACGGCTCCCGGCTTCAGGTGGTGAATATTTCCCAGGTAGTGAAGAGGCCCACTGTCTGAGCCTGACACCTGGGGGAGGTCGCTCTCCTTGAGTGGCACCTGTTTGATTTTAAATGTATTAAACCCTTTGCCTCGAGCACATGGAATCATCATCAGCCAAAATCAGTCCACGAATGGATGAAGGTCTCCCCAAGTTGTTGCAATCTATACAAGTCCTATAATACAACAAGTCCTTTAATACAACAAGTCCTATAATACAACAAATCCTATAATACAACAAGTCCTATAATACAACGTTCTATACAAGTCCTATAATACAACAAGTCCTATAATACAACAAGTCCTCTAATACAAGTCCTATAATACAACAATTCCTATAATACAACAAGTCCTATAATACAACAAGTCCTATAATACAAGTCCAACAATACAACAAGTCCTATAATAATACAAGTCCTATAATACAAGTCCTATAATACAACAAGTCCTATAATACAACAAGTCCTATAATAATACAAGTCCTATAATACAACATTCTATACAAATCATATAATACAAGTCCTATAATACAACAAGTCCTATAATACAACAAGTCCTATAATGCAACAATTAATATGCCAAAAGCCTCCACTGCATATCCCACCCACTCTTCAAGTTGTCCCACCAATATCCCCAGTCATGAGCACACGCACATGAGCCAATCTTATCTCGCCATCTCTATGATATACATCATCTTGGGCACGTTCTCTCCTTCTGCTGCCACTCCAATGTCATTTTCGGCCAGCAGACATCATCCCTTCAAGCAACGTGCCCTTCCCGAGCCCATTCACTTTTCTAAAAAGAGTCAATATGTTGCTAATATGCATATTTTTCCAAATGTACGTTTTTCTAATCCGTTTGTATATTTACGTCTCTCGATATCTCGTAATGTCAGTGCTACGATTATTATCGTTGAACGTCATAAATTATAATCATCACAATCATCACCCTCACCATCATACTCTGTATCACATGCATGATCATCGCAATTATCATCACAACCATGATGAATCTTCACAAACATTATTGTCATCACATTCATTATCACCATCATAATCACAATCATCACCACAATCATCATCACAATCATCGGCATCATCATGATCATCATTACAATGACCATCAGAATCTTGCCTGGATGTGTAGAATCTCGGCATAGGTGGTGAGTGGGTTCCATGGCGCGTGTACTTTCACAAAGGTGGTGCGTCCGCTCACCGACTCCTAGTGGATGGCACGAAGTTCATCGTCAGACTCTAGATGAGTGCATTTAGTTGTATTTATTAGACTTTGTTTGACCAGGTGAGAGTTCAAGGGAACAGGATGGTCTCATTTGGAAGAGTGTCCACGGCCGCGTGGATTTTCGTGCTTGTGTCACGTGTTGTTAGCACCTCGTGCCGATCAACGTGTGGCACAACCCAAAAGCAAATTGCATAACGTACGTGCAGTTATCGAACACTTATTACTACAGTATAAATAGCTGGCATGCCACATTAAGGTGGAGACTGTTATACCCTCCAGTATAAATGGGTAAGCCACAATTAATCCATCTTAAGATTGTGCATGGTGGGGTAAAGTATGGGTATTCGCTATCTCTTTCAAGACGTCTGGCAAGCAGAGAAGAGTAGGCCATATACCCTCCAGCGGGGATCTTTAGCGCTCCTACTCAAGGAATGTATGCCAGCAGTGAAATTATGAAGCAATCACAGTCTAACACCTTTTTATTTGTATACAGTGTCTGTCATCTATAGCAGAGAGACACGCAGGAAACTTACCTCCTTGGGTTCAATCTCGAGATCTAGCCCCATCTTCATCAGGCTTGCCTGATATTCGGTCCTCTTCTTCTGTCAAACAAAATTGACCATCTGTGTTATACATTGTTCTCAGTTGTGTCACTGTGGGAGTCAAGTCAAGAGGTGAGGAAACTTCTTGAACTCTTACAGTGAGTAGAGCCTCACATGGGAATCAATCAGAGAACGGCTCTGCAAAGTAGCATCACTGAACTGCTTCAGTCGGTGTCACCTCAGCAGACCTTAATAAAATAAAAATTTGCACAGCTCTTTGTCAATCAACTCTTTGAGTTTACCTTATTTGTTACAGGGATGGTCTCACTTAGATAGTTGCTTTGCTATTTTACAAGGGAGATAGATCCATTGTGCGTGGGTACAATAGCAACAAAATAAACAAAAACATCAATATTGCAGAGAATGCATACTGGGTACTTCAGCACTGTTATAATAGTTTTCCATTTGGCAGTTAGAATGTGGATATTACATATATCCTGTAAGTTATGTCTGGGTGTCGGTGTGTGCAATATGAAAGTGGTGTATTTATTGAGGAGTTGTGGATGGAGTGTGATACGTAACGATAATTGATTGTTGTTCGCCAAAGCAGTGAGGCGTATGGTTCAGGGTATGGATGTGCGAGTTGAGTGATGGGAGTCTAGCGTTCATTGACTAGCGTGGTCTGCAGTTGACGATACAGTTTGATAAAGGATGTATACTGTGGATTTAAAGACTCGTATGGAGGTGGCAGGGTGACTCAGCAGTCAGAGAGCTGAGCTGGCACCACTGCGTCAAACCTAGGTTTAGAGGCATGTGGTGTTGCACGTGGGGAGGGGTGATAATGCTGGGTGCAGGAAGGTGGAGCATTATTTGTAGGTTCCTCGTTCTCACCTGATTGTTGATGGCGTCCTGAGAATGGACCTCATCATCGAACGCGAGGATGAAATCGATCCGACGGACTCCATCGCAAAAGTAGATAGTGTCCTACACGCAAAGGCAAGCACACACACGAATATGAGAGATGTAATAGCTTATGCATGAAATGTATATTTATTCATAAGCTCATGATACATGTATCAGGACATAAGTTAATCTGCTATTTGTATGCAAGTTGTTTATTGCTATGATGATGTACTTGTTTACCCAGGAAAACCTCAATGAGTTTACATTTTTATTTTCAAGGAGGGTCCTACCAAGTTCTGTTTTTTTGCAGTCGAGAACGAAGTTGCTTAGTTTAATTCCAATTGAATAATTTGCATGTATTTTTTCAGCATTGGTACGTTTGGCCAATACCAGCTACACTGTGTCATTTAGCTATGGGAGGAAACCAGAGACCTGGAGAAATGTGTACACAAAGCATCTAGCCCCTGTGCATTATACAAAAAACATCAGTATTTTCTAAAGTGCATTGTGGTAATGCTATCTTAAACCACCATCAAAATAAAGTTGAGCAAATGTGACAGACTAACAGCAGCAGTTATGCAGTGATATGCAACTGTGGACCGGTGTAATCCTCATTCGGATTCATCAGCACAGTATAGTCACCAAAACGCACTGCTGCAAAGGCTGCAAATCTATAAATGAGGAGCAGCCATGTCTACACTTTGGGGCCCATTAGTTGGCGAATGCAAACAACAACTAAATCTGTAAATACCAGGAATCTCCCATCTTTGACATTAGCCAAGCTAATTTATAGGCAGTGCAAATCCACGTTGTGCCGCATCGTACCTGGGCCAGGGTAGATTGAAATGATGACGTCGAAAAGTCTTGCAGCACCGTTGAAGGCTGAGCCTCATGCCCCTCCGCTCCCTCCTCATTCATTCTCTCCACGAGCTCTGCATAGGTAATGTGGGGGTAGAGGGTTCATTGCATTAGGGACAGGGGAGGCAGGTGCAGGGATGGGAATGTCGGTAAAGAACCGCACATGGTACTCATGTGTAAAGCTTTCTCATAAATGTCGACGCTGCTCCAGTGTGAGTACACCTGTGGTATAAAGTTGTATTACCATTAGGGGACTTTTACCCCATTGAATATCGTACATTTTAACAAAGCCGTGCCCAGCATGGTCAGACACAAACCAGGGCAAAAAATATTAGTTGGAATATGCAAAGTCATTTTTGCCCTGACAGCTTGTCAGCTATACTCTTTGGTTCTTTCGGTAAAGTCACGTAGGTGAAAAAAAATAGAAATAGAAATAAATCACGACGTTTCGAATGCAACACAAGCACTCATCATCAGGTGTGACAACCACAGCAAGGAAACTGTTTTACTGAAGTGGGAGAGAAACCAGGGTTAGGGCAGTTAAATAAGTCAGAGAGGGGGAGGGTGGGGGTGAATGGGGCGAGGAGTGCGAGCGCGGCAAGCGCTGCAGAGACGCTGAGAGTAAAAAAAGAGGCAACATGATTACTGCCAAGATGGAAGCTTGTCAGCTTCTGCGAGAGCTTCCCCGTGACCACACAGATCATGGTGGTTACTTGACCACATTTCAATTGAAGTGCTGTCGTCCCGACAGTTCTGTTCCTTCACCTGAAGAAGGCCACTTGTGTTGTGGCCAAAACGTCGTGATTTTTGTTGGTTTATTTTTTACCTACGTGACTTTACCCAATAGAACCAAAGAGTATGGATCCTTGCAGTCACGACAGCTTCAAATCCACATTTCACCACTCTGGTTAATGTGGGTTGGTGAAGACGTATAGTATGTATAGTACAACCAATTTTGATGGACTGCCCTTTGCTGCCCACCATGTAGCCCGACACCACACTTTTAGACCTGTTATGCACTATCCTGGCTCAAACCCTGCTGGGTTATCACGTTTTTTTTTATCACCGTGCCTCGATTCTTCCTCTTAACCTGCATTTTGTATCCACGGGATAACATGTGCAGTTTTATATGGACGTGCCAACAGTGCCTCCCACATTTCTATTGCCTGGTTCTCCACTGGCCGTTTTCCATGTTGCGCTAGAACCAAAAACCGGGATACGCTAACCTCACGCGGTGTCTGAATATGGCTTGGGGCCAAGCAGGGCCAGGGGCGGGGATAATGACGCGTACATTGTGCGTGACATTCGGTGAGTGCACGGTAAGGACACCAGTGCACACCACACCAGTGGTTCTCAACCGTTGTTGGCTACCGGTGCCCCCCCTCGTTGTTGAATTTAGTTTAAACCGAGTAGCCCCCCCCACTCCCCCCTTGACCCAACGTGGTTCTGAGAAATCAACGTGTGAATAATGAACGTAAATATTTTAACCAATTGTCCACTTTGTGAGAGGTATATCCTAACCAGCTGCTAGTAACTGCAAGCGAATAAAAACAAATTAAACGGACGCTCTGCACGCGAGACGTCATTAGTTCCCTGGCTGCTCTTGTAAACCCGCATTGTGTACGATCAGTGAGTTTAGAAAGTGCTTTCATATCGTTCCAGGTTACCACGTGGATACAAATTGTATCGTAGTTACTTTACATTGTCCGATTCATACATGACTATTCACCAATGACTCATGTCCGATATGATTTCACATATTTATACATTATCTCACGTACACCCTGGGGCATTGCCACATAGCCCCCAGGGGTCCGTGTACCCCCGAGTAAAAAAAAAGAAAATTACTGCACTACACCACCCACATGCGTCTCGACGCGCTCATCACACGTGACGTCCGTGGCACGGCTCGGGTTCCGCAGTAGAAACATAACTTGGTGCCTTGAGAGCCACACGGGGCTGGCTCGGCACTGCCCTGGCGCGGCTTGGTAGCGAGGTGGAAAATAATTCGCATCACGTGGAAATTTATAGCAGCCAAATAACTCTGAAAGCACGTTGATTCTAAATGTTAAAGAAACAACCGGAGGACCCAGGGAATAATCCACGCGGCCACGAGAAGACAGAGAGAGAGACACGCAAACTCCAAATATTACAGGCGTCACAATTTGGATCGAACTCACGGACTTCCTGCATACGAGGCGAGGGAGATAACATCTTGCGAGGGAGATAATATCTTGTCATGGAGATAACATCGTGTCAGGGAGATAACATCTTGTGAGGGAGATAATATCTTGTCAGGGAGATAACATCTTGTGCGGGAGATAACATCTTGCGAGGGAGATACCATATTGCGCGGGAGATAACATATGTACTCTTTGGTTCTATTCGGTAAAGTCACGTAGGGAAAAATAAATAAATAAAATGGACAACAATCACGACGTTTCGGCCACAAAACAAGTGGCCTTCATCAGGTGAAGGGACCAAAGAGTATGGATCCTTGCAGTCACGAAAGCTTCAAATCCACATTTCACCACTCTGGTTAATGTGGGTTGGTGAAGACGTATAGTATGTATAGTACAACCAATTTTGATGGACTGCCCTTTGCTGCCCACCATGTAGCCCGACACCACACTTTTAGACCTGTTATGCACTATCCTGGCTCAAACCCTGCTGAGCGTCCGATTAAAACACTGACGAGATCTCAATATTTAAAACTGGCCCAAAGCCCCGTCATAGCACGAACATTACACTTTACCTATCTCAACAAATGTGGACATCATGAATCTTTGGTCTAATCTCAGATCTTGTGAGTTATAACTCGGGAGCTCCTCATGCACAGCCAGCCAAGGATAACTCCCTGCTATAGTGACGTCACAGCAAAAGGGCGTGACGTCACCTAAATATGGGCGTGGTCAAAAGCGGCCCCATCCCCTGCTCTTCCCGACCTTGCTTCCCCCCTCGCCGAGGTTACCCACATGAACAATAATAATAAATCATAGATGTACATTATGAAAGAATCAATGATTTTTCACAAAACTGCTCCTGTACGGCCTTTTGCCAATCCCCTGCTGGAGAGCCTCTTGACGATCGCACGAATCGTGTTGGTTATTTGCACATACTTCACCATGCCGGTGAGTATGGGTTGGTAAAGGAGGAGCATTAACGTACAAACAAAAACCTATTTTACTAGAATGCCTTCTGCTTCCCATCATGTAGCCTGTAACACCTGGTATGCACTATCCAGGCTCCAACCTCCTTAACGTTAGATGGAGACATCTGACACATCCCCAGCAGTTTTGTCCACAGGCTCAACATTTAACACAAACACACATCTCTACCACTAACGTTAAACTTTACCTATCTCGACGAAGGTAGACATCGTGAATCTTTGATTTTTTCTCGAATTCAGAGTCAGAAGTCAGGAGCTCCTCGCGTGCACAGCCAGCCCACGATAAAGTCCGACCCAGAATGATGTCACCGTGACGTCGGTTCAATATAGGCGTGGCCAGAATGTGGGTGTGGCCAACGGCGGCGGCTTCCCCGCCCCCCGCTGCCCCTCCCCGCAGGTTTCTCTCAACCCTCAGTGCGCATGCGCAGGCCGCGCGTCTCGGACATCGCCTTCAGCGGCCGTTGGCGACGCGGCGGTTGTGGCGGGAAAATTAATAAAAAAAACTTCTCCGAATAACCGCGACCTTTAACTACCCTCACGGATAATCCACACGGATCTCTGGACGGCAAGGCGAAGACGATCAATGGAATAATCTCCGGTGAGAGACGGAGAGAGATGGGCAGGCGTGAGGGCGAGCCAGGTTCAACTTTGTTGAACGCTGAGCGCAGAGTGAATGAGGTTTATACTCTTTGGTTCTATTGGGTAAAGTCACGTAGGTGAAAATAAAATAACAATTTTCACCTACGTGACTTTACCCAATAGAACCAAAGAGTATGGATCCTAGCAGTCACGAAAGCTTTAAATCTAGAATTGAATGGGGTTTGCTTCACTCAGCACGCGGCTTGGACACTTCGGTGTGCAAAGTGTTGTCTGGTTGTGCCGTGTAAAGGAGGAGGACATTCAGTAAATGTCGTTGGTTTGTTAATGGGAGTGTGTGGCGCGGTAATGGACTGGGTACGACTTACAACACAAGTTCTGCTCACATTGCACGCTAAGGGTTAGCACGGCGATTACTACGCGTGCATTTATTAGTTATTGTTCATGTTAAAAGTAGTATTGATTGTTAAGACAATAATGTTTAGTATTTGTAGGAGAATCATTTCAATATTGTACAGTATAGCATTGTCCTGCTGTGTGGCTCTCACGTGGCGAGCATCAGTGCAGCAATATTCAGTACGTGGTTGTAATGCACTTCTATAGCCCCCTGCCACCAGTGCAGCAATATTCAGCACGTGGTTGTAATGTACTTCTATAGCCCCCTGCCATCAGTGCAGCAATATTCAGTACGTGGTTGTAATGTACTTCTATAGCCCCCTGCCACAAGTGCAGCAATTTTCAGTACGTGGTTGTAATGTACTTCTATAGCCCCCTGCCATCAGTGCAGCAATATTCAGTACGTGGTTGTAATGCACTTCTATAGCCCCCTGCCACCAGTTCAGCAATATTCAGTACGTGGTTGTAATGAACTTCTATAGCCCCCTGCCACCAGTGCAGCAATATTCAGTACGTGGTTGTAATGTACTTCTATAGCCCCCTGCCATCCATGCAGCAATATTCAGTACGTGGTTGTAATGAACTTCTATAGCCCCCTGCCACCAATGCAGCTATGTTCAGTACGTGGTTGTAATGCACTTCTATAGCCCCCTGCCATCAGTGCAGCAATATTCAGTACATGGTTGTAATGCACTTCTATAGCCCCCTGCCATCACCAAACTCACACTGACCAGCGTGGTGAAGTATGGTAAATAACCCCTCCCCCTGGGAGCTGCATAGCATGGGACAGCTGTCAGCCAGCAATGGATTTAAAAAGGAGCTGTACTCCGCACACATTCTTATTCAGGGTAGGGTAAGGAACTTGGAGGTTCGGTACGCATAATGTGCTCGGAAAGAATTGTATTCTGTATGTGTGTTGAACCTCTTTCGCATCGTACAAAGCCAACCGTGCTCTTCGGAGGTGCGATAATATATAAATATAAGTAGTCATACTACTGTAATACCACTTAATATTTAGCATTCATTGTATTAGTAGTACGGTAATTTTTTTATATGCAGGTGTGCATGCCAAACGTTAACCAATGTTAAATGTTAAGCCTTCTCTTTTGAATACAGTGTGATTTAAACATGGAGTTGTCTCCAGCTAATTCTTAAATGTATATCATTCATAATGTAGTAGTAGGCAGGTAGTGCATTTATGACACTTCAATTGTACATAGAGCTTGCAGGTGTGATGAAGGAAACCATGGGAAAGGCTGGAATTTTTGTTGAAAAAAGGACAACAGCCACAGTAGCTTAAGAGACCTAACGCGAAGTGGTCGACACTGGCCCATGCGATCGCGTTGCGACAGCGGACCCACTTTCCGCACACAGCAGCTCCTCATGGTGCCCCCCATACCAGGACCAGTGGTGACCTTGTAGCCACAGCCATTCCTCTCCCTGGCCCCATCCGGCCCAGGCATCCCAAATCGTACAAAATGTACTGCAACGGTGGTGAGACAAACAGCCCTTCGGGCGACAGCACGGTGACGGACACAAGCCCTCGCGGCAGCCTGGGCAGCACGCTGCTCCGGACCGGAAGCGGGGGCTAGCACAGCCCTGTGGTGTGCGGAGAGCAGTGCTGCTCGTAGGCGAGCGGTGCGCTGGACGCCTACATCGAGGACTTTGAGCAGAGCGGAATCTGTGCGTCACCGCCACCCAGGATACGTGCAGAGCACAGCGCCGCGCAGCATGGCGGAGCGGAGACGCGCGGAGGAGAGGAGGATGCACAGTGTGGATGAGGGTGGGTTGCGCCTCTCGCCACGCGAGGAATCGCTCCGTGGTGCTTGCACTCGAGTGGCTATCGAGTGTGCACGCGGTGCAATGGTATTGAAGCTATAGTAATAGGTTTTTACCCTTTTATCTGGCACAAAAACTGACACCTTTATACAAGGGATCATGTTTGCAATAACCACAACACAAGTAGTCAAAATGCAAACAAAAAAGACAACTCTGATAATATGCACTGCCCTTGAATTTGATTGGTCCACACCCGAGATGGCTTTTCTGAGATCCCAGTCTCCACTGGTGTTGGACCAGAAGACGCAAAAAGGCGTCTTCTTATTCTTAGCGTCTTCTTGTTTGCATTTTGACTACTTGCGTTGTGGTTATCGCAAACATGATCCCTTGTATAAAGGTGTCAGTTTTTGTGCCAGATAAAAGGGTAAAAACCTATTACTATATCTTGTTACTGGCAAAGGAGGTCTCATAAGGTATCGAAGCTAGTTGACTGGAGGGGGGATAATTGGAGAGGAGAACCCCATTTATTTGCTTGTACTGGGTGCTTGTCAATTATGCTATGCTATCATGAATGTAATGTAATTCCCCTAGAAAAAAAACCCTTAATAAGGTCTAAAGATACATTTTCGTGAGAGTCCCACACTGGGATGCTTGGCAAATTCCATTAATGAGTTGATTGTATGTCAGAGAAAACTATCCACAGTAAGCACACGCATATGAGAGGATAGCATAGGTCTGAACAGATAGGTCGGTGCATGCATTTCTTTCTCCTGTCATCTTCCAGCAACTTCACTGATTATCGCGTTTGTAAAGTTTGTGAAATCTAAGTGATCCTCCAACCTTTGTGTCAAAATTTGCAGATCCTAGACTGGACACATCTGAAGTTTAAACAATAACAGCTCATGCACTGATTTATCCCATATTCTCACAAACTCCACAAATGGATAACATCATTAGTTACTGATGGTGCAAAGTAAGGCAACATTGCAGGATTGCCGTTCAGGGGTCAAGGAATCTAGGGGAGAGCAAATTCATTGTGTACCAGTAAAATGTCTGTGGGTCTTACATAGCAGGTGGCATGCTGCCTGTGGAGGACCTCATCTCGGGCACGTGCAGCCTCACTGCTGCACTGCAGCGGTCATGGCTTATAGCCCGACGGTCAGTCTAACCACGGACCAGCTCCTAGAGGCGCCAGTTGACGGTTCCTCCAAGTCCTTGTTCCGCTCGCCTGGCGCCCACCGAGACCTCGCAGTGTCGCACAGAGGCAAGCGGTCATCTCTCGGGGTCACCGCGCACAGCCTCGGCGCATCATTGGTGAGGGGCAATAAGGCAACTGAACGGTTGAGCTCAACAGCGAGAAGCAACAAGGCCCTGATGCCATTAAATGAGTCGGCAAAGCCCAAAAATTATTTCTTTTCTAACCAGAAGAATGTTTTGTTGTACTTACGGAGCAGTGAAGCAACTAGGCGTGAGCACTTGCCGAACGGCGGCTGTGCGACAAGTACCTATCCCAGGTGGTTGACAAGCCAAAAGGATGAGCTGGATGTGTCGGGGATCACGAGCATTCCTGAGCTCAGGTACCCGGCCTGGCTGCGTGACTGCGATGTGGACTCCCAGACCAGCAGCCACGAGACGGATACCAGCACGAAGAGAGCAGGTGCCGCTCAGAGCCCGCAAAGCAGACCAAAGTACCCAGAGTGGCTCAAAGATTTGGACATCTCCGGCCTTACGAATGTAGCCAACGAGGAGCCCGTGTCAGAGGACCTTAGATCCCTAGGTGTGTGTGTGTATATATATATAGTCTGTATATAGCAGATGACATTTCATATGTTTTCAGGTACATATTCAGTCTTTTATCACAGAGACGACTGAGCGGCCACCCTTGTGGTTGTGACATGCGATGCGTGATTCTTGATGCACAGCCTCATTGGAGGAGCTGCTGAGCAGGGCGCGCATGGAGTTGGAATCCCCCGGCTTGGAGGCCCCCTCCCCAGGCAGCTTCAACACGGACGTCTTCCTAGGGGCTGATCGTCCCTGGGAAAACCCCTCCACGCCATTGTGAATTTATCTTTATATTCACACTCACACACAGCATAGAGGCTGCACCGCCTCTAAGTATGATGTCAGATTATGAATGTTATAAGCTAAGCAGGTAAGCCTGGTTATTACTTGGATGGGAGACTATTTGGTAATAGCATATATTATAGATTTTGGCTGCTAGGTAACCAGGAGTTAGTAATACAGCAATGGAATCTTGAATCTATATCCGGAGTTTTGCATTTTACTCCCTCTGTTTTCACCGGGTTCTCCGATTTCCTCTCACATACCACTCGCTGATGAAATTTGCAAAATATCACTGCCAAACCCGCCTGAGACTTGGTGAGATTTTTATGGCTTCCACCATGATAATAAGTCAACCAAGTAATTTTCTCTCAATCGTGTCTCTTCTCAGGGCCGTGTACCACCTGTCGCGTCTGAAAGAGCTGGTTGACACCATCAAGGAGAACAAGGATGGCTGCATTTTAAGGCGGTGGTCGAGGTTTGTACTCAGAAGGATACGTTCGCTTGGTCCTGCTAATTCATGGTTGTTAAACATCAATGGTACTTCAGGTGCTGTGGTGTGAATCGCAATTACTTGTGAACTTGTGGGGCCCATGGGGCACAGTAATTGCCCTGTTAATGGCAGTGCCACAACAAAGTATTGGAAAAATGTGATGAAGTTCGTTCAGGGTTGGAGTTAGTGAATGGTTGCAGCAGTATTTTGCACAGCAAATCCATGCAGACTCAAATGTCACTTGAAAGAGAACGGATATGTGAAAAATATTGTGAGCACAACTAAACTTATTTTGGTTTTAGCCATTTTGGAAGGTGACTACTTTATTGGGAACATACATGCTAGTATTTGTGTAGTTATAAACATTTGGGAAATCACTGTAAAAGTACATTTGCTTATTTAGATTGCACTATACCTGTATTGTAAAATTTCAGAACCTTTTATGTAACTTGTAATCAATAAACCAAAGTTGCATATTGTATGCAACCCATGACTTGGATTGTTTTTATCATGTCTTGTTTAGCATGATTGGTTATGTACAGTGTGAAAGAAATTCAACATACATTAAATATTTTCTGATATTTGAATGTTTATATTGTACATGTATATTTATTTTACAATAAATCTGAGACAAAGGCTTATACACATGGAATTGAAAATATTCAGCTATGATTTGTATTTCTCAAGTATTTTAAGAAAAGTCAGCGAGTCTCGTGACATGTCTTCACATTTGGGGGTGATGATTGTGATGGATATCCAAGCATTAACCTGCTTACATTCCTAGAGTATGTAAGGTGAATTTGGGCATTCTGGGTGATTGGGTTTTAGGCCAAACACAGGCAGATGGTTGGGGATAGATGTTTTCAAGCATCTATTAATTATTCATCGGCATGTACTATCTTACTATGATGTAAAGTTCAAAGACATGGTTCATGAAGGGAATGGAATAAAAACTCAACTGTGCACAAGTATGGAGGAATTAATACTTGGAATTCAATGCAAAGATCTGGCCATATTGCGTTTACTGGGCACCAGGGTTGCCAAACAACACATGAAAGATGTGTATCAGGCACAGCCTCTGCATTATGAAAAAAATATCACTTCCTGAAGAAGTGCATTTTGCTTCTCCTGTCTTAGGTCACCAAAATAATTTAGAGCAAATGTGACTCGACTGACACAGGCAGCATTTATACTTGTGAAGTGTTCTCCTTCCGACGTGTGGTGTGTGTCGCACACACTGTCGAAGACGAGGTAGTTGCAGGAGACATCGTCTCTTTATTATCTTGTTCACACCAACTCCGGCCTCACTCGACCACGTTGCCATAGAGCCCGGCCTAGACACGACCCTGTCCGTGTTGCACCGACGGCGTCGACCGAGAAGGCCAGCTACTGTCTGGCCACGCAATGATTGGGCGAATGCGGTGGCAACGACAGCGACGACGAGACGAGTCCACTCCCAGAACCGGCAGCCCGGAGCTCTCGCTCTCCGCTGCTTATATTATATTCTATATTCTACTCGGCGCGGCTTGGCTCTGCCCTATCCACGCCTCCCTTCTCGAACCGACCAGAGGGTTCCAGAGGCTTCCCTATGAGGTCTTCCATGACCCTTGCCCCAATTCCTCTGCCCGGCCGGCATACCCGTATATATGCTCAACGGCGTGTGCAAACTTTCCACTGCAGTTGCCGCTGCTGGACAGCAGTCAGCGCTGTGTCACTACACTTGTATGAACACAAGAATTACATAATCATGTCTACACTTATATGTAATGGGCTGAGATAGGCGCACACAACTTCTTGGGAGGCAACACTATTTATTAACACCAACACATTACACTTAACATAAATTTCGATTTAAAGCTTTCGTGACTGCGGGCTAACACCAATCCCGAATATCCGCCCCCACAGCCCTTTAAATAATCTCCAATACAGCCCCCCAATCGGCTATGCGTGTATGAGTGACGTCCCTGCCCTCTAACCCCCGACCCCCCCCGTCCCGCACGTGCGATTGGTGTGTCGCTCTAAAACTGACTCCAAATCCCCGCCCCGCAGTCCTTTAAACAATCTCCATTGCCCTGCATCGGCGGCAACGCATGTGCGAAGGACGTCATTGCCCTCTGACCCCTGACCCCCCGTTCAGTTCGTGTGAGTGGTGCGCGGGGTTGTGTGAGCGGAGACGTGGCGTTTGAGTGGCTGAGAAGCGACGGATTGATTCCAGGCAGCCACGTGCCAGCCCCGAGCTATGCCCCACAAACAGGACCCGCGGACCCGAGGGGCTGCGGCGCGAGGAGAGGAGCCGGAGAGCGGCAGCCCTCTCACCGCGAGCGAGGAGTCGAGTAGCGGCTGCTCTCACTCGAGCGAGGAGTCCGGAGCCCGCAGCCCTCCCGAGATCAGCCCTCCCCCGGGGGGGGGAGCCGGGGGCCCGCGTCCCCCACAACTGACAACCTGTGTACCAACTGGCTGAGCGAGAGTTTGTGTGTATTTGAGCGCAATCGTGCCAGTGTTTAGCTGTACCAGGGAGTTTGGTGCAGCAGAGTGTTTCGGTGTAGCAGGGTGTCCGGATTGTGCCGGCACACTACCCTTCTATCCATAATGTCGTAGGGTGAGCTCCATTAAACGTTAACTCGGACCCCAACCTGTCAAAGCGCCTAATCTCGGAACGTGGTTCTCAACCTCTTACCTCACCCATGCTACGTACCTTTGAGACGTCCTGCTTTTACAAATGTTGATGAACTGGAGGGCAAAGGTCTGGAGGACCCCACATGGAGTCTGGTTTCTCACACCCGAGCCTCCTGTGACATTTCTGGAGGCTTCTCTGGAATCTTTGTCCCATTTATTGAGTGCAGATTTGGCTTACTTCTAGCTTCATCCCAAGACGTCATCCAGTTTGGAAATACCCGAAGGTTGTGGGAGTCGCCCCGTGCTTCAGTTTCTTTCCAACCCTCGCAATGGCTGGTTGCTCACCAGCCGGAAGTCTTTTGCTGCATACACCACGACCGAGGTGTTGAGAGCAGCCATCTCGTGGCTGGTCGGCAATGGAGATGGTATTGTCGATTTGGGGAGCGTGAGTCTGTGGCGTTGGTGGTGCTGCTGTCACGGAGGCGACACGAGTTTAGGAAATTCAGTTTTGTGGGTTTCCTGTAGCGAGCACTGAAAGATCCTCCCTTCCTCTTTCTCCACCCTTGTCTCTACTGTCTCCATGTCCCCGTTCAACTCTTTCTACACCGCTTTCCTTGAATGTGCAGCTGCCTTTACGGCCTCCCCTCTCCCCTTCTCTCCACCTCCAACCCATCTCCGTCGTAATCTCCTCCCCTTTGTTCAGGCTCTTCCCTCTCTTCCTCAGTCTATGGATGGGGTTATTGTTTATCGGGCTCTTATACAAAAAATGGAGCTTATTTTAGCCTTTGAATAGGATTTTCTGTTTTCTTTCGGTAGCATGTTGCGTACATAGGGAAGATCGAGCCACGCCACCGGTTCCCATTATCAAAATTTTTGTCAACTTGTCTCCCTCGGTAGGAATGCCTTTCCTTCTCCAGCAAGCAATTGTCTTCTCTCTCTCCTCCGGTATTTCTTCCGATGCGCTTTCTTAATCTCGCTTGCTGTGTGTATCGGCTCTATCATTCAACAAGGGCAAATAAAAAAAAATGCTTTTTTTTCCTCCACTGCTTTACCACTATACCTCCTGAGTGGGTACTCGGAGTTTCATCTAATGTACTATTTGATGAGTCGCTTCCACACAGCAGAAAGGCGGTAGCTATCCGAACTGTAAATTTTTCTTCCAATTTCGATAGATTCTCGAATTATTCTTGGGCAGTAGTAGCTAGTTTTGCACAGAATTTCAACATTAAAATCAACTGAGTGTCCTTGTTGGCACGTGTGTTCTGCTACTGCTGAACATGGGTGCCAACAAATAATGCATTATTTAAATGCATGCCTATAAAGGGCAGCATACTTCAATAGGGATTACCATTGGTACGGCTATTTTAATACACAATAGACAGGAAGGACAAGATCAAAGGGCTCTCATAATGCACATGCATAATGTACGTTGACTCGGTAATCTCCCCCCCCCCCCCCACTTTGCGCGAGAGTGCCACAAATCTGGCTGTCGCCTAATGAAGCTAGTTGTAATTACTGGCAAAACGTCGTACTCCGATTGTAAATGTTGTGGCTTGGCTCTCCAAAGTACCAGTGACGAATTGGCTTGTTCTGTTTCCGTGACAACCCTACTAGTTGGCTGTGTCGAGTGGTGGCGGGTTTTAACGACACGTTTATATATGTATGCGATCTAATCCAAAAAAACACCTCTATGGATGATATTGGGCGCGAAAGCCTACATGTTAAACCAAAATTTAAAATATATACAAAATAACAATAATTTCTAGTTTTCCTCATTCACATCGTGATTCGTATGAAAAGACATGAGATGATTGAGACATGTTAAATCATAAAGTATTTATTAATATATATATACAGATAGCCCTCGACTGCAATGTCCTTGTCCACGTGCAAACAGAGTTAGGATAGCAGCCTCCTTTAAAAGTCAGAGTAGATTTATACGCTGTAGAAGACAGTTGACGAATCCTCGTTGCTTGATTCCTCCTCGGATCCCTTCAGCAGTGAGTCGTCACCAGTCTTCTCTGCCTGCTCATTCTCCATGTGGCACCGCTGGGGTGGGTGCAATACGCCAGGAGACTCCTTATGCAGCGAGCAGCGAAGCAGGCCCATCTCTGCCTGCTCATCCTCAACGTGGAATTGAGGCGATGGCGGTGAGCTGGGGGCATCGGTGAGGAGGGTGTTACGGAGACGGCCCAGCTCTGCCTGCTGCAGAATCGTCTGTACGACGAAGCGCTCGCGGCGCATGCAGGCGCGCACATGGGATGGCGTGTCCGGGATGATGTATGCAATGCAGGCCTTCGTGAGTAACACCACGTGCTGCACACGTCCACACACAGGTAAAGGATTTTCAGTTTCAGGATTTGCATGTAAAGGGTGCTTACTAAATATAATATGGCAGCATCTTAAAGTGCTTTACATCTCAGGTCAACTATTCCGGGGACCTGAAGCCTAGGGATATTATATTGTTACGTCGTTTTTCCCAATTAAATTAAGTCATTTGAGTAATTTTTGAACATTTGGCAAATTATACCGAGGCACTTTTTGAATTACTTAATGGGTTTTTTACGTTCACTATGCAGCAGGCAACATTTATGATGTGCAGTTAATGCACCCACAGTATTCACCTGGGCAGCCGCAAATTACCGCAACAATCAGCAAACACTTACATTCGGCCATGTCACCACTACAAAGATTCCCTGTGTAGCCTTTCACAGACTGAGACAAGTGCATCTATGAAGGGTGGCACAGTGCCTGCGGGGGTGGTGTGCACCTTTATCTCGCCAGTGATGATTTTCACACACTTCATCAAGTACTCATTTTAAGACAGAATCAACTTAAGGAAAGCTCAACACTGGTTCTAATATTTTCCACTGTTGTTGGCTGTGGCCAGAAATAGTACTCCGGTCACACAGGATTGGTAGCGCAGTTCACGAACAACTACGCAGCCGCTCCCCTTCCCACACGCACACATGCTTACGTGTGACAAATGTCATAAACAACATGGATCGTCTGCTGCATGATGACAGAGCGTATTGTATTACCACTATTATTTGTGATCTCAGAAATACTGTGCAATTGTGAGGTGTAATAGCATTACTGCCATTATCTGTAATGACCCATTGACAATGATCACGGTTTGCTCTGCTGACCTTAACAACTGCTCACAGATGAGTCTATACGATGGTGCAGTAGTGTAAGGCTTTGCACACTAGACTTGCAATCCAGAGGTCGCGGGTGTGAATTGATCTTTGATCGTGGCAGTGTAAACAATGGTGAAAGTTTTTTTTTACATTCCACTGCCTCTATCCACCTAGCAGTGTAAATGGAATACATCCAGTCAATTGGTCGGCTGAGTTTGGTGCTGTTCAGTGCGGGAACTCCCAGCTCTTCCCAAGACGTCTGACCAGTGTGGAAGAGCAGTTCAAATACATCTTAAGGGTCTCTCTTGAGCTCCCTATAGCAGGAGCCCTTTTGCCATCAGTGACATGAGCAAGTAATTGGAGGGCTGTACCTTTATCTTTCAATGGGTTTATGAATGTGTGTGTGTGCATGTTGATGTGTACCTGCATGGCAATGACGAAGGCCAGCTTTGCCGTCAGTACTTGCCAGTACTGCTTGGTGACGGAGTAGGCTTGGGGATGATCCGGCGGGTAGCGATAACCTGGATACCTACACACATACAACCACAAGCACGCATGGACTATATTGAGCAAAGTGCCTCGAAAGTAGAGTTGGCGCTAAATTGAACAAGTGGTTGTGTACAAACGGTATATGCGTTCACAGCCCTTTAAAAAATCCGCTTCTGAAAGAGGGCCTTCCCACAACGTGCAGCTTGTGGGGGCTCTATTGACCATGGTTCACGCTGGTCCGTACCAGGTTGGTGAAGGTAGGGAGTACAGATAATGGGAGAACAATATAGCACAACTATTATTTTTTCTGAACTACCCACTGCTGACAACCTAGCTCCAAAGTCGCCTACTGCACCTGCATTGTGCATGGTGTTCATCAATCTAAGCACGAACAAGGCTCAAGCCTGCTTGACTTCCGGAATCTAAGATTAGCTGTATTCGTGGTGATTTGGTCATAGTCAAGTAAGGTTATATTAAATATCGATCAATATGGTTATATTGATTATAGTTGTGTATGCCAGCAATTCAAAAACGTTACAGAAAAGGGTTGGTAGATCGCATCAATTTCCTAACTAACTGTGCTGTGAGGAGACCAGAAGATGGCTTTAGAGCAAGTGGTTTCATGTCTGTGTGGACCTTTAAGCTTCATTTCATTACCATGGGTTCTCCAGGACCTCTTATTGCATCCCACATGCATAAAACCACCTTAAACTGGAATCCCAATGCACGGTCTTCCTGAAAAGGGATCTTGAGACTCAATTAAGCAGTCGTGGATCGATAGATAAATAAATAACATTACTCTTTAGCAGGGTAACAATGAGCTATAATTTATATCAATCTATTTTTATATTTCTCTAAGTGGGACTTTGGTTGTGAAGCCATCCCAACCGTACCCACTGCTCCCCCCATCCAATTCCCCCCCCCCCACCCCCTTTACTGTCCCCACCCACCATGCACACTCTTCCCCCAACCCTACCACAACCCCTTACTACCCAACTAAGCCAAACCCTGTGTCCAGGGTAAGGGGCAGGGCCTAAACAGAGGTGGGGCCTAGGGGAAGTGTGGGTCGTTAAAGGAAAGTCACGGAGTGAAAAGAGGAAGAGAACGAGCCTAATCAGGAAGGGGCGGAGCCAGGAGGACGCCACACGCAGAAGGATGTCGCATCTACCTGGACAACACACCCAGAGATCAGTGCATCACATTCGCAGGGACGGCACCCCCGATAGCTGGGCATGACACTGAATGGCACAAACCTGCAGGTTGTGTGGAATGCCGGATCAAACCAGGCTGGCAGGATGTTGGGATGATTTTGCTCCTTGAAGTCGCTGATCTTGAAAATTGAAAGGCTGTCCTCCGTGTACCCATGCATTGTAGGCGAACCTGTGCCATACTCTGCTGAGTATCCATAATAATACACCAGGCGTGGGATGATGTCCGTTGTGAACGCCAAGATGCATGACTGTGGAATTAGCATACGGAGGCACAGCGATAGCGGTCACTTAGCATGCAATGATTTGACCAAGGCTTCTGAACATCTTACCTTGGCAATTACATTAATTTTCACAAATACAATTTGGGGGGTTGCTGCCAGAGTGAAATGGTTACCATATAAGGACTTGCAATCTGGCAGTCGTCAGTTCAGTCTCCTGACACAACAGTTGAAGCAATGGATCATTTTCTTAAATCTCCCCCACCTCTGTCCAATTAGCAATATAAATGGGTTCATCACTGTTTTAGCGCAGGTAATTCCACATCTTACAACATGTCTGGTCATCATGGAAGAGTAGGCCAAATACCGTGTAGAGGGGTTCTCTAGAGCTACCTTTAGTTGAGGCCCTTCTGCCAGCAGTGACATGAGCAAGCAATTGCAAGGCTTTACCTTTTGCGATTTTGGGAGAGAGTGGATAGGAGCGGTGGTGCAGTGATTCGTGCACTGCACTTTGAATTCAGCACACATGCAATTGACTTCCAGCTACGACTAACATCAGTGACGAGTGATACCCGAACCGCTCCTGGTCCCCCACTACACCTCTTCTCAAACCTGCCAGGACCAGAATGGTGAAGTATGGTAAAAAGAACCCACACGGCTAACATGACATGTTATGTCACTCATAAGATGGGATATTGAGCGAGAAAGCGAGCGGACAATCTGGCGACTTACATTGGTGATTACAGAGAGGGTGGCAACGATACTCAGAATGTCGGCCCAGGCTCCAATTCCTCTTGCTCGCGAAACCACAGGCCTCCTCATCTTTGTTACGAGCTTCCACGCGTCGACCCGCACTTCGATGATGTTGTTGAGCAGTGCGAGCAATGGCGCAAGTGGAAATGATGCCACGAAGAGAGTGACAAACCCGAATTGGATAACTGGGGTATATTTTGAGAATGGGTAGGAGGGCAAGGATAGGATAATGAGTGAAACAGGATATAGACATACACTCTTAATGGTGTTATGTTGTGATTACTTTAAGCAAACAAAACATGTTTTCAATGCATTGAATGTGTTTTAGTCAAAGGAGACCCCAAAATATGGTCACATTTTCGTGTCATTTGTTCACAAAATTATCGTGTCCATTACATTGGCCACTAAGATGCGATCAGCCACTACCATCTTTAATGCTCAGCTCTGGTTCACCTGGGTTTCTTTTGCACCATTTTCCACCACTAGGTGGCTATAATAACTAGATCACATCCTGTATTGAGGACTCCATTAACCGTACCACACATTTTTAGGCATATGCACTGTGGCTGAAATGCCAACAAATCACAGCAGTTAACCACAGTGGACATGATGCACAAGAGTTTTAAATAAATAGTAAGGGGGAAAAACGTCAATCCAAGCTGACCAATGTAGCTGCATTGGTTAGCAGACAAGAGGAGCAAATATGTGCTCCTATTGTTTCTAAAACTTAACTCCGTACATATGCACATATGCGCATGCTCAAAGACAATTGTGTTACAGTATATCCATAGATTGGTGCCTATGGCCAAATCACCCAGTATGCGTCAGATTTAATCAGATCCCAGAAGTTAAGGAGAGCTGAGCCTGAAAATTGGTTGGATGGGTGACCATGCAATAGTTATTGTGGAGTTGTGAGCAGCAGAGGACAGTGCAGCAAATTACATTGTTGTATTGTACATCTAAGCTCTTATATCTGTGCTCCCTGCCTTCAACAACCCGAAGTGTGGGTAATTTCCCTCCCACAACAATGTCCGACAGATACACAGGGGCCGTCCACACGTGCCAATATAATCAAATGATACCCAATTGTGGTGTTTTTTTTATAATAAAGTAAAACGCGTTGACTCCGTAGTGTGATCCTCTGAGCTCATTGTACCCATCTCGAGGTATTCATCAAAGAGTCCAAGTGGGCTCTGGGGCTGTAGGTCCAAGTGTTTGCTGGAAGAAGTGTTTGGTAACTGGATAAGACCATCAATGAGAAGCCAGTTTAATCGTGGTTCGGTGACAGAAAACCCAGAGTTTCACGGTTTAACCCAACATCCGAGCAGCACCACATCAGATCTCTAGACTCCTCAGCGCAGGCATACAGATATGGTCAACATATGCGTACATTAACTAATTTGTGAAATTATGAATTACATCCAAATGAAATGTAGTGTGTGCATTACTAGGACGTACCTAAAGGTGCCAGGTTGGATTCATCCACCTTGGGGATGCTCTGCTCCACGCAGCCTCCTGCTTCCGTGCAGTCCATCCTCTTGATGTCCGAATTCTGGCTGTTGCTACTGCTGCAATTGGTGACACTGGTGGTGGTCTTCTTTCTTTTAATGGACTTAGGTCTACTTCGCTTTTCCTTCTTCTGCTGCACGGTCATCAACACTTTCATGCTCATAAAAGGATCGAGAGCAGCGTATGGTTTATTCTCACTGACTGGTGAAGCAGTTTGTTGACGTGGAACTAGGCCAAAGCATTCAAGAAATTTGGATTTCATGTCATTTATCTTAACGCCGCTATCTTTTGTCGAAGTGTAATCATGTTCAGGCTTCGGTCTGTACAAGAACTGTGCGTGAAGACTTTCATGAGTTTTCAGGATTTCAATAGGACTTAAAAATCCGCAGACTGAGCACATCTCATAGGGCGATGGTGGATTCAACACCGCATTGGCAAAACTGCCGTTATTCACCAAACCTGGTGCACCCTTTATCATATAATCCTTTTCATGGGTCTTCATGTGCCTTTTTAATTTTCCTGGCTGATTAAACCTTTGTCCACATATGCCGCACCATTGCTCACGGGTCTCCTTATGCGTTCTTACGTGGGCTTCTAGGCACCATGCCAGTTGGATTTTTTTCCCACAGACGTCACAAGAGATACGTTTTTTCGCTCGTGTAACTCTACCGGATTGAGGTGGGGTTGAGACGGGTGCTGGTGAAGTGCCATCGATGGTGAAGGCAATTCTCCCAGCACCACCATGACTCGCAGCGGAGTTGCTCTCGCACATCTGAAACAAAAGACAAAGGTCACGCGCATGACACCCGTGTCACGAGTGTACTCGCACAGGCATACTTAAGGTGACATAAGATTCATATATACTATAACTCATTATACCGGAACTCCACAATATTGCAGTTCCTATCATGTACGATTTTACCCTCTTATCCACCCAAGTAATATTTTGTTTCTAAACAACAATGACTAACTACCTCCATTTTCCTAATGTTACCCACCAAATAGGTCTTTCTGTATATACACACCAACAATATAATGATTGCACCACACGTTCACTCCACTATTCACAACACTCTGACTCGCAATCTCCATGTAAGATTGTAATATCATTTCTGTATGAGGGCCCGTCAAGAAGTTTTGGGAATGGACACTTTTTTACAAACAACTACGTAAAATAGTCTTCATTAAAAGTACAGGATAGTACTACTAATGGCACTTATAAGGGAACGTCATTATCTCTCATGCTAATTATTACAATGTTAACTAGTTACCCAGGAAAGCTTCATTGCGTCTAAGTACTGCATTTTCAGAAAGGTCCCATTGCATTGAGATGTTTGCGTGAGTGGAACCCAGAGAGACCCCACCTTGCATATTGCAAAATAACACAACTCCACACAGATGGATTCAACCCACAAGCTCAAAGCATTCCCTGTTCAACAAAGTACTCAGTGTAATGTTTAATATAATTTATTTGGTAATATACAGTATCGTAATTGTATAGTGAATCTACAGCAGTGAGGTATACAGTAGGGTTGGTAAAATAATACATAGTGTAATATTACAAGTCTAATATTATTATAATCTAACGTATAGGGTAGTGTATAGTAACGCAGTGTATAATTCAATGTTCGGGTCTGTCTATGGCAGTTTATAATAAAAAATATTATTTGGAGGCATATTATAATATTTTTTGCGACATAGAAGTGTAATGTATAATAACTTATTGTTAGTAGCTCAGCTTAGTGGAGAATATATTGAGTACATTGATTATATTGATGTATATTCTTAGTTTTTTCGGTAAAGTCACGTTGAAGAGAAACAAACAAAATAATATAATATATATAAAACAATAAAAATTCTCACGACGTTTCAACTCAAACGGTCATCTTCAGGTCTTCAGGTGTGAAGATGACCGTTTGAGTTATGGTCGAAACGTCGTGAGAATTTTTATTGTTTTATATATATTATATTATTTTGTTTGTTTCTCTTCAACGTGACTTTACCGAAAAAACTAAGAATATGAATTACTGCAGTCACGAAAGCTTTAAATCAAAATTTATATTGATGTAGTTTATATTTAGTTCTTTCACATCGGTTTATTGTATGATAGTTGGGTAGTTGCAGTTCTTTAGCGTCAATATACTAAATGCCTCTGTTGATATGTAAACTCTGACTTTAACATAGCTACTTCTGTCACCAGTTACATGCTAATTCCTCACATTAACATCATGCTAATCTCCCAGTTACATGCTAATTTCTGACGTTAACATCCTGCTAATCTATCACATTAACACAGCTACTTCAATGCTAAATTCTTCTGTTGATATGTAAACTCCTTTGTCAAGGAGCTCTGCTCCTCCCACCCAGCTTAAATACGCTGCCAAGCTTAGCAGTGTTCATTGGAGCGCTGTCTTTCCGACAGTTCTGTTTCTTCACCTGAGGAAGGTTACTTGTGTTGTGGCCAAAACGTTGTGAGAATTTTATTATGTTTTGATTTTATTATGTTATTATTTCCCTTCTACGTGACTTTACTGAAAGAACCAAGAAGATGAATCCCTGCAGTCACGAACGCTTTAAATCGAAATTTATTCAAATCAAGTTGTTTTATTTTTACCACAGTACTTTGTGGAATCCTCAAGAATTAATGCATTTTTATAAGTATTAAACTATACTTGAAGATGTGTGAGAATGTAATTCTGCAGATGCAAGCACAGGCAAACTCGTATCTGCATATGCAAGTTTTTGGGCCTCCTCACTTCACCAAACCCGCATTGACCGGCATGGTGAAGTATGGTTAAACAACTCCCACGAACGACATGGTGTGGGGGAGGCCTCTATCAAAACGCTGGATCGACAAAGGGCTGATACATGTCACGACATTGTACGTTAAGACCGTTCTCTCGTCAGCACAAGCCGTCTATGTGGACAATAGAGGGCACGACACACGTGTACACGATGTTTGTGTGCGTATATTCAGCGTGTGTATCACGTAATAATTATATAAGGTCGCGATTATGCTCAAAACGAACCAAATGTATAACATCACGAATAACTTTGGAGGTCTCCAGAGCCTGACCAATATTTGAAGTAGACACTGACCCTTGTCACGAGTTCTTATGAACTATAAACTAAACTATAAACTATTTATATTTACCAGGTAAGGCCCACTGAGCTATATAACTCTTATCAGAAGCGACCTGGACACAAATGATAGCTCAACAAAAGTGGCTTATCATGTGGACATTTATAACAGCCAAGTACTCTGAACTCACGTTTCTAAATGTGGAGGGGAAAACCAAAGGACCAGGAGAAGAATCTACGTGACCACAGGGGAAAAAAATAAACAAATACAGAGCAGGCGTCAGGGTCTGGATGGAACCTCCACGCTGCTGTAGGCCTGGCGAGGTAGTTAACATCTCGACACCGCGGCGCCCCTTATTAAAAGCTTAGCCATGTCTAGCAAGGTTATTGACTCATTTCACTCGACTCACGGCACCACAAGTAATGTATTAAACAAATAAAACTAATAAAGTAGAGAGGCGCTACTTACATTTAACAATGTTGTTGTTAACTTTAAAAGGAGCGCGCTTCTCTCTGGCTTGCAGTCCGGTGATCGCGGTCTCCTTTGCGATTGGTCAGCGCAGGCGTCACCCAGGGTGACACTCCACGTCCCCTTTGTTATTGCACGCCCCCACGTAGGCTCGAGACTCCTCCTCCCACTTCCTGGATAAGCCACGCCTGTCGTGGCTGTGCCCCGCCCACTGTCGTGCAAGCCACGCCCCCGCAGATCGGGCCAAGCTCACCCCACGGTGAAAGCCCCACATCCACAATCGGAATCTTTATTTACAGGCAGTCCTCGACTTACGAACGCCCAAATTACAAACAGCCGCCCTTCAGAACCAACTGGCATGAAATATAAATTATTTTATATCGCCTGAAAACGCGAACTCGCGCTTGTGAGTGAGTGCGCGTGAGTGTGAGGAGGGGGCACAGGTGGTGCATCAGCCAGTCATCTCAGTCATCTCAGTCAGTCGACCAGTGGCACCCTTGGGTCTGCCCCGTGACCTCATGCCAGCGGGCATTTGACACTTGACGTAGCCTCAAGGTGCACATGGCCTGGCACAAGCGTCGTGGTGACGTCACCGACACTTAGTGGCGAATGGCGGTTGTTGTTGTTGTGAGACAGTGAGAGAGTGTGAGGTCGACTCAGCCTCAGATGAGTTCCTGGTGCGGTGTGGAGTGAACATCGCTACTGGGGGAGACAAAGGCGACCGTGGAGGCGAATCCTCCAGGTGCTCACCGACACACTCACCATGCAACTCACCAACATCACCAACCCAATCACCTCTCAAATCACACCTGGCAGCATCTGCACGCCACGTTGGTGGCCGGCAGGTGGCAGCATCTACACGCCGTATTCTTGGTTATGTCGGTAATGTCACGTCGATAGAAAATACAAATAATTAAATAAAATTGAAAATAATAAAAGCTTTTATTATTATTTTCAAAATAATAAAAGCTTTTATTACTTTCAATTTATCATTTGTATTTTTAAATTTAAAATAATAAAAAATTGTTTTTTTAATTAAATTCGATTATTTTATTTTGAAATCTACGTGACTTTACCGAAAGAACCGAGAATATTTTTCGATTTAAAGCTTTCGTGACTGCAAGGATTCATCTTCTTTGGTTCTTTCGGTAAAGTCACGTAGAATGAGAATAAAATAATAAATTGATAAAATAAAATAACAATAAATTCTCACGACGTTTCAGCCACAACACAAGCGCCTTCAGCAGGTGAAGGGACGAGACTGTCTGGAGAACAGCGCTGGAGCGAACAAAGCCAAGCTCAGATCGCGACCTTTAAGCTGTGTGAGAAGAAACAGAGCGCCTTGACAAAGGAATTATCATAGAATTTAGCATTGAAATAGCTGAGTGATTAGCTTGTGACTGGTCACAGAAATGGCTATGTTAAAGTCAAAGCCTACACATCTGAGCTATTAACAGTAACTGGGTATACACTACACTAAATAATGAATACTATATACAACATGCAGTATAACAGCGCCTCGCAGCTGTCTCTCTACCCCTCCTCTGTTCCGACCATGGATGAACTCGTCCGTCTGAACGGGGCTCGTAGCTGTCCGTGGTGCTAAAGTTAACGGTAAGAATCCACCAATTTTTTCGCCATATAGCATTGTGATATATAACGACTTATTGTGTGGTAGCTTAGCTGATTGGAGAATATATAGAGTTTATTGATAACATTGAGGTAATTTATATTTTAGTTTTTATTGGTTTATTATGTAGTATTCATTATGTAGTGTAGTGTATACCCAGTTACGGTGAATAGCTCAGATGTGTAGGCTTTGACTTTAACATAGCCATTTCTGTGACCAGTCACAAGCTAATCACTCAGTTATTTCAATGCTAAATTCTCCTAGTTATTTCAATGCTAAATTCTCCTGTTTGATTTGTACTAGGTGCCTCTGTGAATGTGTATGCTTTGACTTTAACATAGCTATTTCTGTGACCAGTCACAAGCTAATCACTCAGCTATTTCAATGCTAAATTCTATGATAATTCCTTTGTCAAGGGGTGCCTCTGTGGATGTGTATGCTTTGACTTTAACATAGCCATTTCTGTGACCAGTCACAAGCTAATCACTCACCTATTTCAATGCTAAATTCTATGATAATTCCTTTGTCAAGGTGCTCTGTTTCTTCTCACACAGCTTAAAGGTCGCGATCTGAGCTTGGCTTTGTTCGCTCCAGCGCTGTCCTCCAGACAGTCTCGTCCCTTCACCTGATGAAGGCCGCTTGTGTTGTGGCCGAAACGTCGTGATAATTTTATTGTGTCATTTTATTTTATCAATTTATTATTTTATTCTCATTCTACGTGACTTTACCGAAAGAACCAAGATTATGGCGTGTAGATGCTGCCATCTGCCGGCCACCAACGTGGCGTGTAGAATTAAATGAAAAATCATGAATTGTTATTATTAAATTTTGATTTAAAGCTTTCGTGACTGCAGGGATTCATATTATTGGTTCTTTCAGTAAAGTCACGTAGAAGGGAAACAATAAAATAATAAAAATATTTTTAAAAATATTGTTAAAAATTTTACTTTTCTTTTATTATTTATATTTTCTATCTACGTGACTTTACCCAAAGAACCAAGAAAATGGCGTGTAGATTCTGCCAATTTAAAAATACAAAAAAATAAATGGAAAATAATAAAAGCTTTTATTATTGTCAATTTATTATTTTAAAATCCAAATTTTGTTTCATTTTTTTATCTCTGTGACTTTACCGAAAGAACCAAGAATATGAATGTGGGTTTTTTGCTTTAATTATTTTCAATTTCACACTTTTTATTTGATTTGATTTTTTTTTCTATCAACGTGACTTTACCGATAGAACCAAGAATATGGCGTGTAGATGCTGCCAATTTAAAAATTAGAATAGATTGAAAATAATAATCAAAAATCCAGATTCATATTCTTGGTTCTTTCGGTAAAGCCATGTAGGTTGAAAATAAAAATAATAAAATTAAATAAAAAATACAAAAAATAAATGGAAAATAATGAAAGCTTTTATTATTTTCAATTTATTTTAATTTTTTTAAATTGGCAGAATCTACACGCCATATTCTTGGTTCTTTTGGTAAAGTAACGTAGATTTGAAAATGAAAATAATAGAATTAAATGAAAAAATACTAAATCATGAATTGTTAGTTTTTTACTTTTCTTTATTATTTATATTTTACCCAAAGAACCAAGAATATGGCGTGTAGATGCTGCCACCTGCCAACGTTGGTGGCCACCAGATGGCAGCATCTACACGCCAGATTATTGCTTCCTTCGGTAAAGTTATAATAAAATTAAAATAATAAATTGAAAATAATAAAAGCTTTTATTATTTTCAATTTATTATAAAATAATAAATGCTTTTATTATTTTCAATTTATTATTTGTATTTTATTTTTTTATATTTTAAAATTTCAAGTAATAAATTGAAAATAATAAAAGCTTTTATTAGTTTCAATATATAATTTATATTTTTCAATTGAATTGAATTATTTTTATTTTCAAATCTACGTGACTTTACCTGAAGAACCAAGAATATGGCGTGTAGATTCTGCCAATTTAAAAAATTAAACAATAAATTTAAAATAATAAAAGCTTTTATTAGTTTCAATATATAATTTATATTTTTGAATTAAATTGAATTATTTTTATTTCAAATCTACGTTACTTTACCTGAAGAACCAAGAATATGGCGTGTAGATTCTGCCAATTAAAAAAAATAAATAATAAATTGAAAATAATAAAAGCTTTCATTATTTAAAATTTATTTTTTGTATTTTTAATTTAAAAAAATAAATTTTATGTTATTATTTTAGTTTTATTTCTATCTACGTGACTTTACCGAAGCAACCAAGAATATGAATCTGGGTTTTTGCTTATTATTTTCAATTTCTTATTTTTATTAGTAACTTTTTAATTTGGCAGAATCTACACGCCACGTTGGTGGCCGGCAGGTGGCAGCAAAATAAAAATAATAAAATAATAAATTGGAAATAATCAAAGCTTTTATTATTTTAAATTTATTATTTGTATTTCTTTTCATAACAAATTGAAATTTTATTATAATAAAAGCTTTAAGTATAGCTTTTATTATAATATTAATAAAATATTACAATCAAAGTTTTTATTATAATAAAAGCTTTTATTATTTTAGGATTCTCCTCCACGGCGGCCTTTGTCTCCCCCAGTAGCGATGTTTACGACACACCGCACCAGGTACTCATCTGAGGCTGAGTCGACCTCACACTCTCTTACTGTCTCAAAACAACCGCAATTCGCCACTAAGTGGTGGTGACGTCACCACGACGCTTGTGCCAGGCCATGTGCACCTTGAGGCCACGTGAAGTGTCGATCGCCGGCTGGCAAGAGGTCACGGGGCAGACCCAGGTGCCAATGGTCGACTGACTGACATGACTGAGATGACTGGCTGATGTACCACCTGTGCCCCCTACTGTGCCAACTTGCTGAGCTTTAGCCACCCGACGCTCCGCTCGTTTTTCTGAGCGTCGCTCCTCCGCCCTCCGTTGTTGTTGGAGGGCGACTGCCTCCAACTGCCCAGTAGCGTCCTTCACAAGCCTCCTCCACAGAGGCTGATCTTGACACCGCTGGTACCAGTCATCGGCAAGTCCACTCAGCTCCACATCCTCCTGTACCACATCACTCCATCTCTTCTCAAGTCCGTGCCACGCCCGTTTAGCTCCATCAATCCGGCCGAACAAAAGCTGTTTGGGCATGCGGTGATTGGGCATGCGGGCTACATGCCCAGCCAACACAGCCTTGCCTGCTGGAGGAGCTCGCCGATGGGACTTTGTCCAGATCTTTCGAGAATTTGTGAGCTCCTCACACAATCCAGCCTGGTTAAACCTAGGATTGATCGTAGGCAGGCCAGCCTAAATGTTTCTAACCGGTGAAGATGCTGCATTAGGGGGGTCCACGTTTCGCAAGCGTAGAGGGAGGGAATGACTGTGGCCGAGAAGACCCAAAGCTTCATGCGGAGCGACAGACCAGGTAGCTTCCACACGTTACACAACCGATGAAAAGATAATGCCGCTCGACTAATTCGGAGTGAGACCTCTGTTGTTAAACCGGAGCCGATCATGAGCACACTGCCCAGGTATGGGAAACTCTCCACTCTCTTCCCAACTGCCCCATCACCGATTGGGAGTTGTGGGGGTGGAGTGCCCGATGGCACAAAATACCCAGGCAGGTGCTTCGTTTTGGTGGGGCTGATGGTAAGGCCCCACCTCTTAGTGGCACACTCCAGTTTCAGCAGCAGCGCCTCCAACTCTTCCTCTGAATGAGCAGCAATTACCAGGTCGTCGGCATACATAATGTGGTTGACCAATAGGGAGCCATCCCTTGACCGCACCCGGGCATCGATCAGCCTCCCATTATATCTGTACCAGACGTAAATTGCTCTGGTACAGCTACTGAAGGCTTCACGAACTATGTGGTCGAAATAGATGTTAAATGTTGGAGCCAGAGGACATCCCTGTCGCAGGGAATGGCTCTGACTCCCGGCTACGTAGTTTTACCCGGGCCTGCTCACCATCATGAAGGTCCTTAATGAGTGTGAGCAGAGGGTCAGGGACTCTGAAAGCACGAAGAAAAACCCAGAGCCCAGGCCTACTGATGGTATCATAGGCCTTGACCAGGTCAATAAAGCAGAGATGTAGGTCTTGTTGGAATTCCCTCCACCTCTGCTGTAGCAGACGGACAGAAAATATGACATCTGTGCAGGACCGCCCTTTCCTGAAACCGCATTGGGGCTCCGCAAGCCTCTGCTCAGCGTACCTAGCAAGGCGATGTTGAATAATCCTTGCCAGGACCTTTCCCGGCACACTGAGTGAGATGCCCCTGTAGTTGTTACAGTCTGTGCGGTCCCCCTTCATAAAGAGGGGGACCACCAGGGCATCCTTCCAATCCTGCAGAACCCATCCAGTGGCCCAGACTGTTGTTATGATGTCATGTAGGTCAGTCTACGCACAAACGCAACCCTCCCTCAGCATTTCGCTTGGGAGATCATCTCTGCTCGGTGCCTTTCCTGGTCTCAGACTCTGGATCGCCCTCAGTACTTCCTCAATGGATGGTACCTCAGCCAGCCACTCACAGGGGGTGACTTCCTCCTCTAATATTTGAGGCACCGCATCCTCAGCAGGGTCATCCCCACTTTGTCCCATGATGTTTTCCAGGCTGAGGGATTCCCCCTCCCCCAGGACCTCACAGAAATGCTCAGCAAATCTGCAAACCTGTCCCTGGGGTCGGAGATTGGATCACCCTTCGTTCCCCTAATGGTGGTGTAGTGGGTATAAATTGACGAATAAACTTCTGATGAGGCAACACGATATTTATTGTCTTCCTTACAAGTCTCTAACACAAAGGGTATATCGGTCCCTTTACCCGATACCTGGGGAGGTATGGCCTCCGGATTATGCGGGCCCTATCACTAGGTACCCCGTTACCCTTCGTGCTCCGGCTGGGACCCTAGGAGAGGCTATTTGACCTGACCGTACCCGGTCCGTGGGTCCTGACCACTGGCCTCACTGAGCTCCAGCCCTTAGAAGGACAACGCAGCTTGGGGTCCAGAGTCCTATCTTCAGCCCAGGTCTTCGTTCGTCAGCTTGCAGATGACTGAGCCAGACCTCTGAGAGGTCCGGCTTATGGTTCGTGGCTTGCTCCGCCCTAGCCACGCTTCCCTTCTAGAACGTTCTGGAAGGTGACATCATCCCCCGGTTCCCTCCTCCCGGGGCCCCGGGGAGTGTGTCCCAGGATCCGTTTGCTAGGGTTTGTCGTTGGCCCCTTTTTGGGCCATGGACATTAGCCCTGGCGTGATAGCGCTTCCGCCCCCTATTGACGATAAGGGGAAGCTACCAGCCCACAGAGTGGTGAGTGACGATTACCCCTACAATGGTAATAGGTGTGGCACTGTAGGTTACTTTTTTGATGGAGTTAAATAGGGATTTGTGATCGCGGGCAATTGAGGCAGACTCCATCTCCTCAGCAACCCGCGACCACCACCCATCCTTGCAGCGCCTCACGGCTCTCCGATCCTCCGAGCGAAGGCTGCGGTAAGCCTCCTCATTCTCTGACGTGGGATGCTGTAGACGATTAGAGTGGGCCTGTCGCTTTTTCTCAAACATCCTGAACACCTCCTCTGTCAGCCAGGGTCTCTGGGGAGGTCTGGACCACGTACACAAAGCAGCCATTGCAGCTGCATGAGTCACAGACCTAAACCTCGCCCATTTACCCTCGACATCAGGAGGAGTGGGGGACGATGCTGTCTCACTCACACTCACTCACAGCGCGAGGCCGACTCATTACATCTCGCGGAGGATCGCGCTGCGGAACAAAAAAATTTCCGCGGTTTCAGTTTGCAAGCGCGAGTTCGCGTTTTAAGGCGATGGGGGCCGTCCATAAATGACGTCACACACCTGGGGAGGGGGGTCAGACATTTGTGACGAGGGGGGGGGGGTTTGAGAAATGTGACGTCACGTCAAAATGCGCAACTTTAAATATAGACAACATGTTCTATTTAGTTAAATAAAACTTTTTAATAAATGTTTTCTCCTACAACATCAGAGTGCAGCGCCACATTAAATACAATGACAATAGTTTAAAGCGATTTGGAACATGTTTTATTTTCAAAATGAAAATATGGTTGGGGGGGGGGGCAGAGCTTTGTGACGTCATACTTGAGGGGGGGGGGTCTGACTTTTTGTGACGCCGTGTGACGAGGGGGGGGGGGGTCAAAAATCGCGTGGCTTCATTTATGGTCGTGATATATTATTTTTTATTTTATTTTTCCTACCTACGTGACTTTACCGAAAGAACCAAAGAGTACTTAGTTGGGTGGATAAGGAGTGAAATAGTAGATGATAGGATCTGCACTATTGAGGAGTTCTGTTATAATGAATCTGTTGTAATGAATCTTACGTCACCTTAAGTATGCCTTTGTGAGTGCACTCATGACACGGGTGTCATGCGCGTGACCTTTGTCTTTTGTTTCAGATGTGCGAGAGCAACTCCGCTGCGAGTCATGGTGGTGCTGGAAGAATTGCCTTTACCATCGATGGCACTTCACCAGCACCCGTCTCGACCCCACCTCAATCCGGTAGAGTTACAAGAGCGAAAAAACTCATCTCTTGTGACGTCTGTGGGAAAAAATTCCAACTGGCGTGGTGCCTAGAAGCCCACGTAAGAACGCACAAGGAGACCCGTGAGCAATGGTGCGGCTTATGTGGACGAAGCTTTGATCAGCCATGAAAATTCAAAAGGCATATGAAGACCCACGAAAAGGATTACATGATAAAGGGTGCAGCAGGCTTGGTGAACAACGGCAGTTTTGCCAATGCGGCGTTGAATCCGATAGTCACTAGAATCCGATAGAGTCACTAGAGTGAGAAAACGAATCTCTTGCGACGTCTGCAGGAAAACATTCCAACTGGCATGGTGCCTAGAGTCCCACATGAGAATGCACAAGACCGGTGGTCAAAGCTGCAACATCTGCGATCAAAGCTTTGATCAGCCCTACAAACTCAGAAGGCATATGGAGACCCACGGAAAGAACTCAAGGGGCGCACGTGGCATGGTGAATGACGGCAATTTTGTCAATGCGGTGGTGAAGGTGTGTCAGAGCTACTCGGCTGCGAGTCATGGTGCTGGAAGAATTGCCTTTGCCATGGATGGCACCAGCAACAGCAGCAGCAGCTTGTCGAGTCCTGGTGGTGAGGAGGCAGAGTTGCAGACAATGCCACCTTCTGCAAAGGGCGCACCTGCGTGCAACGAAGTTATTGCTATCACAGCGACCGCGCATGGAACGAAGGCGCCTGCTGGGAAACGCCACGCCTGACCAGCGCCCGTCTCGACTCCACCTCACTCCCATAGTCACTAGAGTGAGAAAACAAATGTCTTGCCAAGTATGTGGGAAAGCATTCCAACTGCCATCATGCCTAGAGTCCCACATGAGAACGGATAAAGAGACCCCTGACCAATGGCATCTGCGGTCGAAACTTTGATCAGCCAGGCAAATTCAGAAGGCATATGGAAACCTACGAAAAGGACTATTGGGTATTTATTTGCTGTTCTATTACTGAAGCTATCAACAGAAGGTGTGTACCGGATTAATTGCACTTGTGGCAAATTCTATGTAGGGCAAACAGGATGAATGATCAGCACGAGACTAAAAGAACACCACAGAAATATGAAATGCTCACAAATACAACTGTCAGCAGTAGCAGAACACGCGTGCCCACAAAGACACTCAATTGATTTTGATAATGGTGAAGTTCTGTGCAAAATTAGTTACTACTGGCCAAGACTAATTACAGAATCTATCGAAATAAAAATAAATAAAAATAATTGTAATCGTTTGGATAGCTACCGACTTAGTTTCTGCATGGAAGAGAATCATCAAATTACCGTTTGTACGGCTATTTTAGTACACACAATGGACACTAAGTACAAGATCAATGGGCTAGGATAATGTGCATGTATAATGTACGTTGATTCATTAATCCCCCCCCTACTTTGCGCTCAAAGAGCGCACAAGTGTTGTCATCACATCTACGCCTCTATACAAGGAATGAAACAGGTGGACTTCTCCCAAATCTTGCTGTTGCCTGATGAAGCTAGTTGTAATTACTGAAACGTCGTACTCCGATGGTAAATGTGGTGGCTTGGCTCTCCAACACACCACACACCGGTGTGCTGTACTAGTGATGAATTGGCATGTTCTGTTTACGTGACAACCCTTACTAGTTGGCTGTCGGGTGGTGGCGGGTTTAACGACACATTTATATTGTAATAGGTTTTTACCCTTTTATATGGCACCAAAACTGACACCTTTATACAAGGGATCATGTTTGCAATAACCACAAGACAAGCAATCAAAATGCAAACAAAAAGAGACAACTCTGATAGTAATATACATTGTCCTTGAAGTTGATTGGTCCACACCCGAGACGGCTTTTCTTAGAGCCTAGTCTCCACTGGTGTTGGACCAGATGATGCAAACATGATCCCTTGTATAAAGGTGTCAGTTTTGGTGCCAGATAAAACGGTAAAAACCTATTACTATATCTTGCTACTGGCAAAGGAGGTCTCATAATGACACATTTACATATTTACGCGATCCAACCCATAAAACCTGTATTATGGATATTTGTCGCGAAAGCCTACGTGTTAAACTGCCATGTATTTTTACGTCTATTGCTGTATTTTCTTACGTGCAATATATTTAATAAACCATCCTAATTTATTATATTTTTGTTTGTAGTTATATCATTGTTGCGCGTGCGGTGTGGTCAGTGGATATTGTTCAGTGGATCAAACCGAGACAAATATTTTTGCAGCAGCTGTAGCTGCACATTGCAACAGCGCATTCCGAATGGTGTAGAACGCATCGCCCATAATCTGTATCTGTGTGCAAACACCAGGTATGGTTGGTAAGAAACACGTTTGGTTTTAAATGAATAGAACTCGAGCTTCAGCCATATTGTTCATTATAGACCCCACCTTTGTAAGCATTAATCACGCAAACCTTGCGCCTGATTCATTTGAGTCGCTGTGCTCATGAGCAACAGGGCATTTGTGGCAAGGTGTTAATGTACCACAGATTAGCACGGTTGGATACGCACACTGCGAAAAAAGTTCAACACATATTCTTTGGGTCTTCCCGTAAAGTCACGTAGATAGAACAATAAAATAATAAAAATAAAGTGAATAAAAAAGTAAAATATATCACGACGTTTCGATCACAACACAAGCAATCGTCATCAGGAGAAAAATGAAGACGATTGCTTGTGTTGCGATCGAAACGTCGTGATAATTTTATTATTATTTCGTATTCACTTTATTTTTATTAGTTTATTGTTCTATCTACGTGACTTTACCGAAAGACCCAAAAAATATGAATTCCTGCAGTCACGAAAGCTTCAAGTCAAGATTCAAGTTCAACACACATTCATACATTTTGGAAAGCAAGTATCCTTGCACGTACAATGCACTGGACCGCATGTTCGTGTTAAGTGAGTCAGGGGCTTTGTCACTGCCTACCCCATGATATAAATAATCTCAGAGAATTCAATTGCAAGTGTGCAATCTCCCTTCCGGTGGACATCGAGGATGAGTCATACCCTGGCTTGCCAGGAGGCAGTGGAACACAACTGTGGAATCTGTTCCATCTGCACGGGATAGAACGTTGCCCCCTTGCTCACATTCGTTCGTTTTCTGCGAGTGTACTGGTTTCCCCCCACATGTAAACACTCAGTAAGTGGCTGCAAATATCGGAATGTAAAGAGAATCGCAGATCTTGGGCGATTGTTGGGAGTGCCGGCTCACCGCCTGGCTGCTGTCTCCCCGCTCGTCTGTGGGAGACATATAGAGGTACTGAATTAGATTTATATTCTCTACATAAGATGATTCCTATCTACACAAAGCACTCACCGCGTGGAGTACAGCAAGTGAAATTCCACGAAATAAAAAAGAAACGTACATGACCATAACAGAAGCCAATGGGTACAGCTGTGCATACACGTACACACATATACACGATTCCTACTGATGGTTGGAACGATTCACCACTGCCGGAGAGTCAAGGAATTGTCATGATTCAGGATCATGAATGCAAACTGTCCCCGTTCTCAAACCTGAGTACGATTTAAAAGGTCAATGAACGCCTTTGTCGGAAGCAATTACTTCCCCATGTCACTGCGATGGGCAGATTCATGCCGTTGAGTCGGCTTACACATTGTCAGTAGACCCCCCATACACAAGCGTACGCATTTGGGTTAACCCCTCCTCCCCCCTCCATGCATACATACTAAAATTCATACTAACAGCTACACCACCACTACCCACACGAGACGAGCACGTGACTCGGTGTAAATGGAGCCGGAGCGCGAATAAACGTGCCGATGCCTCAAGTACAGTTGCCACCATTTCCACGACAGAGAAAACCCAGGCACATTTCTCAGCGAGCCCAGGTCTATTGTTAAAACTGTGCTGTTCACGGTGATAAAATTCAACCACAGCTATACCCGGGGTACCAGATCTTGGCCCAAATCAATTCCTGCTGCCACCCGAACACTGTCCGGGGGTCAAACGCGGACAGGTGGCAGCCCCAGTCGCGAGGCCACATCTGTGCCGACTCACGGTAAACGTGTGCAGGGCCAGCAGGAAGAGCCCCGGGATTTTGGAGCGCAGCCACTGGTTCCACGCGCTGTCTCGGTCCACGTCCTCGCGTGACGACGACACTTCAAAATCACCTGACCGGAAGGAGGGGGGTGGGAAGGAGAGTAAGAAGGTACGAAGGGGGACCTTCTAACTCTTTCACAGCGACGTGTTCTTCGCGTGCGTCACCCTGCAGCCAACCTCTCTGCTCTCGTGTGTGAACGTGGGTCAGTTTGGTTTAATCGTTCAGAATGAATGGGGCATGACCCTGGCCCTTGTGCAATTTATTATTTTCCATGAGATAATACCAAACACATCATTCATGTGTGTGTGTGTGTGTGGCCTGCAAGCAAAACCTACATGCTCTCGAGTCATATATCGGGAGCAGTCACAGGTGGGAAAGCATTGCCGAATTCCTAGAAAGGCTCAGCTCTCTCCAACTTATGTTGAAAGCGTTTATGCATTAATTCTGCCCGTACCTCTTTGTGCCTGTGTAGTGGGCAGGCAAGTGTGGTGGAGCAGCAGGTCCAGCACACGGGGTGTCCAGCAGAGGAGAGGAACTCCCCGTGGCCGTGGCCGGGGAAGCAGAGGTCGGCGGCGCTGGGAGCGGCGTCAGTTGCGCGGCGTCTGTGGGAGAAGGCACAGGCCTCTGCTGAAGATTATCATCCGCAGACACATCACACGGCTTGCCGGACACGTCACACACTCGGCCCTGTGATTGTGGAGGTGAGACAGGTTCGCGCGTGCCAACGAATGGCTTGTCGCTGGACAAACATCGACGGCAACATCGGGAGAACGCGGCACGAACTCGTGCAGAGTTTCTGGCACCGTATGAATTTACACTCCTTGTAGGTATGTACGTTGAACCTCTTTCGCGCCGTACGTCAGCCAGCCGTGCTAATCGGAGGTGCAGATGGATGCAAATGAAGGACGTGGAGCAGAGGTTTCAAAATGAAAAAAAATTGATACAGAAATTACACAAGTCCAGGGGACGTCACCAAGGCCGTGTTATCCCAGACTCTGACAATGACAAAAAATGGCTTCATAACTATCATTGTCAGGTGGCACACTTGCATCTTCAGTCTTCAGTCGGCGTCAGTAATTTAAGAATGCACGCATGATGCATGACACCAACTAAAATGGCATCGATGCTGACTAATCACATCCTCTCCAAGATGTAGAACTCAAGAGACGAGGATAGCCTCTTCCAAACAGGACTACCCTTGACAATTGAGTTGTCGCCTGGGTAAAAATAAAATGAACTAGGAGATTTCAACTTGGAAATCCAAACCATCGCACCAACAGTAATGGACGGAATCCTATATGAGGCGCACACTGCAGGAGCTTCAGGTGGACTCTGGTACCTGCTTTAACGTCTGTGTGAGAAGCATCTTCTCCCACTGAAATTCAAACAAAGTTGACAGTTAGACAGGACATGTTTTAAAACATCCGCAGTAAAATTCAAGTACGTATACCATTAAAGCAAACTATTTTTTATTTACCAGGTAAGGCCCATTGAGAGCTATATAGCTCTTTTTCAGAAGCGACCTGGCCACAAATTATAGCTTAACGAAGTGGCTTATCACGTGGAAATTTATAGCAGCCAAATACTATAAACGCATTACTTACAAATAGCTCACAAAGTGGTTATCCTCCCACTACCCTTGGGTTACCTCCTGTCCCGGTCCAGCCGAGACAGTCTGTGAATTGGCATCTGTGTTTGGGTGGCATGAATTAATTTGTACCGAGATCTGGTGTCGGTACTGTGCTGAACTTTACTACTGCATGGTTGTTGACAGACCTAGACCAACTGAAACATACAGTGAGGGAAACAAGTATTTGATCCCCTGCTGATTTTGTACGTTTGCCCACTGACAAAGAAATTATCAGTCTATAATTTTAATGGTAGGTTTATTTGAACAGTGAGAGACAGAATAACAACAAAAAAAATCCAGAAAAACGCATGTCAATTTTTTTTATAAATTGATTTGCATTTTAATGAGGGAAATAAGTATTTGACCCCTTCTCAATTATAAAGATTTCTGGCTCCCAGGTGTCTTTTATACAGGTAACGAGCTGAGATTAGGAGCCCACTCTTAAAGGGAGTGCTCCTAATCTCAGCTTGTTACCTGTATAAAAGACACCTGTCCACAGAAGCAATCAATCAATCAGATACCAAACTCTCCACCATGGCCAAGACCAAAGAGCTCTCCAAGGATGTCAGGGACAAGATTGTAGACTTACACAAGGCTGGAATGGGCTACAGGACCATTGCCAAGCAGCTTGGCGAGAAGGTGACAACAGTTGGTGCGATTATTGACAAATGGAAGAAACACAAAAGAACTGTCAATCTCCCTCGGCCTGAAGCTCCATGCAAGATCTCACCTCGTGGAGTTGCAATGATCATGAGGACGGTGAGGAATCAGCCCAGAACTAAACGGGAGGATCTTGTCAATGATCTCAAGGCAGCTGGGACAATAGTCACCAAGAAAACAATTGGTAACACACTACGCCGTGAAGAACTGAAATCCTGCAGCGCCCGCAAGGTCCCTCTGCTCAAGAAAGCACATATACATGCCCATCTGAAGTTTGCCAATGAACATCTGAATGATTCAGAGGACAACTGGGTGAAAGTGTTGTGGTCAGATGAGACCAAAATGGAGCTCTTTGGCATCAACTCAACTCGCCGTGTTTGGAGGAGGAGGAGGAATGCTGCCTATGACCCCAATAACACCATCCCCACCGTCAAACATGGAGGTGGAAACATTATGCTTTGGGGGTGTTTTTCTGCTAAGGGGACAGGACAACATCACCGCATCAAAGGGACGATGGACGGGGCCATGTACCGTCAAATCTTGGGTGAGAACCTCCTTCCCTCAGCCAGGGCATTGAAAATGGGTCGTGGATGGGTATTCCAGTATGACAATGACCCAAAACACATGGCCAAGGCAACAAAGGAGTGGCTCAAGAAGAAGCACATTAAGGTCCTGGAGTGGCCTAGCCAGTCTCCAGACCTTAATCCCATAGAACATCTGTGGAGAGAGCTGAAGGTTCAAGTTGCCAAACGTCAGCCTCGAAACCTTAATGACTTGGAGAAGATCTGCAAAGGGGAGGGTGACAAAATCCCTCCTGAGATGTGTGCAAACCTGGTGGCCAACTACAAGAAACGTCTGACCTCTGTGATTGCCAACAAGGGTTTTGCCAACAAGTACTAAATTTAGATTTAAAGCTTTCGTGACTGCAGTAATTCATATTCTTAGTTCTTTCGGTAAAGTCACGTTGAAGGGAAACAATAAAATAATAAAATATATATTTTGTATTGTTTTATATATATTTTATTGTTTCCCTTCAACGTGACTTTACCGAAAGAACTAAGATTATAACAAGTACTAAGTCATCTTTTGCAGAGGGGTCAAATACTTATTTCCCTCATTAAAATGCAAATCAATTTAGAACATTTTTGACATGCGTTCTTCTGGATTTTCTTGTTATTCTGTCTCTCACTGTTCAAATAAACCTACCATTAAAATTATAGACTGATCATTTATTTGTCAGTGGGCAAACGTACAAAATCAGCAGGGGATCAAATACTTTTTTCCCTCACTGTAGGTCTGGGTTTGATCTCCATAGTGGAAAAGGTGGCAACCCGAAAACTAACCCAAGCCCTTCCACATTTAACGATAAACACTTTCAAACCGAGTTCGCTCGGAAATGACCCCACTAAACTGCACAAATGTAAACGTTTGACTTCAGTGGTTCCTCCCCCGCGTGCGAACGATGAAGTGCACGGCCTCTCGTGATGATGACCTCACACCCGCATGGCTGCACGAAAGGCGGTGCTGACGAGCATGAGGCAGGTGGAAGAGGCAAAACGAGGAGGCAAGATTGGAGTGCTGTAGTCGGTGGGGTATAGTGGGGCCTATTTCCGAATGATTGATTTATGTAGAAATGAAATTGGTCATGAGTCCGTTACTTTGTAAACGTTAGCATGTATCTACTTTAATACCAAGTCTGCAGGGGTGGGAAAGATGAGGTCTGTTCATTCTGGTGGGCAAAGTGAATTTAGACACTCCAAGTTAAGTCTGGTGGCATACGGATGAAATGCACCTTACTAATGTAAATAATAATGATTATTAATCCTTCTTCTTCTTCACTCCCACGGTGTTTCCAACCAGGGTTAGGCAATGTAATTATCTGACGTGCTGTACACTTGTACAGTGTTACTGAATTATTGTATCATTATGAATTCAGTGCCCCTTCTGCGACCTTTCCCTAGATCCCCCTCTGGTGTATAACCTGGCCTGCTGACGTCAGGGCCGTAAGCCTCACATCCCTTTCCCTGCCAGCAGCAAGCGCTATGCTGTTACATTACGATTCTATGCCACTACACAGGGACACCCCTACTTACGAACATTCGACTTACGAACTTTCAGAGATATGATCAAACCTGTCCGTATGTCCAGTTTCCTGTTCGGACCGAGAGTCGCAAGTTCATGGTGGCATCTACATCTGCAGAACGTGAAGAACCAGAGGCAACTGTCAAAGCCATTCCCCGTGTTTAGTGTACAAGCCGTAAAACGTGTTTGAAATCGACGGGAGTAAAGTTGGACTCACGAACAAATCGACTTACGAACAGACCTCTGGAACCGAACTCGTTTGTACGTACAAGAGTCTGTATATGGTGGTCACTCTGAACAACACAGATCCAGCCTCCTTTTTACTATTTTTGGTCCATTAGGACATTACCAGATGCATCTTTCTGTGATAACGACCACACAATACACATTAGACGAGTCACAACAGGTCACGTTTAATAGTCTAAACTTGTCTGGAGTAAGTCGCATACGGTAGACATTTCTGCACATTTGCAGAATTACATGTCTATGATAAGGGAACCATGTGTATTGCATTACACAGGGGTGCTTGATCATGTGTGGATGCAGATTCCCGCAGCAATACAGGGAATAGGTTGTTTGCAGCGCCACTGATTAATCAGAATCTTTTTTATATCCTGGAGGAATCCGATGAGCTATGAAGATCTTTTTCACATATGTCCAGTAGGGGCGGGTCAGCGAGCTATTTCCAAAACCGATGAGAGGCAAGATGGAGAAAATGTAAGCAAATTGCTAAAAATACAAAGTACATACATTCCTGCCAATTTGTCAACAAATGCAAGCTTGGGCAAGGTAGAAACACAACAACCACAGCTCCAGACCACGACAAGACTCCACAAAGTCCCTCAATTGCATTGCATTAAAATTGAACGTTTAATGAGCGATATTTGAAATAGCGTTACCAAATGACAATATTCCCTTCGAATACCTGATTAATGAATGAGGCTAAGACGCTTGCAGTAATGTTCAAATATGCATCACAAGCCATTCAGAAGTGGTAGGCCTCACGTGACCACAGGGTACCACAGTGGCAATATGTTAACTACCTCGCCTGGTACGCAGGAGGCCATGGATTCAATCCGGACCCTGTCGCCTGCTGTATATTTTGAGGTTGCATGTCTCTCTCACTACATTTAGAATAAACATCACGCGTTTAGAGTATTTAGCCTCTATACATTTCCACGGGATAAGCCACTTCGTTGAAGATAACATTTGTGATAGCCAGGTTGCTTCTGAAAAATAGCTCCATAGCTCAGTGGGGCCTCAAACTGGTAAAATAAAAAATATTGTTCATATTCTTGGTTCTTTCGGTAAAGTCACGTAGAAGGGAAACAATAAAATAATAAAAATATAAAACAATACAATTCTCACGACGTTTCGACTGCAACACAAGCAATCATCATCACCTGATGATCATTGCCTTCAACAGCCCCCTGAGCAGCATGGTGAGGTATGGCCATACAACCCCCTTGATTAACACGGCATGGGGTAGGGAGATCTTCAAGCATGATTACATTTACAAAGGGAAATAAGTGTTTAACAAAAATGAGTACATGAAATCTTTGAGTAAACCGCCATGAACCAATTCAACAAGACGCAATCTCACCGACACACCACGAGTTTCACTGACAACCACTGTCTTTTTTGCAGGCAAACATCTTGGTCAAAGGCCACATCAGTGGCAATATTAGGCTCACGGATTTTGGCCTAAGCATCAGCGAGACCTGCCCAAGTGAGTGATCTAGCTGCCCTGTGAATGTGTGTACGTGTGTAGCAGCATGTGTGTGTGCGTGTCACAGTGTTTGTGGGGAGCGGTGGTGTTAACGGTTAGCACGCTGCGCTACAAGCCTGTTTAAGCTATATGGGGGGGGGGTCTTTGTCTTCGTGCTGTGGTGGCGTGTTGGTTAGCACCGCTTAAACAAAGTGTGGTAGTGACACTGATACCCTTCAAACGTTACATTTCGTCAATCATTTGGCCAGGATTTCAACTCTCAACCTCCCAGGTTTGAGGAGGGTAGTTGTCAAACAGTAACCAGTAAACCGCTAACAATTTTCATAATCGATTGCTGGTATTGAAAGTCTGGAGCCAGTAGACAATCCCATTGGAATTTTCGTCGCGGATGGCTGATTTACGTGTGATTTACATGTGATTTACGATTGCAAATGTACAGATCTCATGGCAGCCCTAGGTACCTTTGTCCTCATTCCTCACTTAACCTTTTCCCGTTCCGAGACGTCTGCACGTTACAGGGTGGTGGTAGGCGTCCCCGGTTCATCACTGAATCTTGAAACGCGCAAAGCGGCTCGGCGTTAATTTTATTCAGAGAGGCGTCGCAGCGCCGTTGCTTTTAAAGAAGTTGTTACTCACCGCAGAGAACTCTCGCGACACGACAGCTGCACTCTATGATAGCTGGCACCAGTGTAATGAAAATAATTTACATTTCTAAGTGCTACCCAGCTGATACACGCATTTACGTGGGCGATCTTTGTCATTGTGCGTATTTTGAGTGCCATACGTGACTGCGTGTGCATACCCTCATCTATTCTGCACTTCACAAGTACAGATGAATAATGTGCAAGTGCCACCTTGTTTGGTCACCTGTCTGTCCGTGTGCTGCTAGGAGCTTGGTGTCTTGGCTCGATATGATACATGGCCCCCGAAATGTACTTTGGGCTCCCGGTCACATGCAGCGCGGACATGTGGTCACTCGGATGTGTGGTGGCCGAGATGCTCCTCGGGAACCTGCTCTTCAAGACAAGCTCGGAAGACCACATCGGCTATCTCATCCAGGTATCTGACGCGTAGGAAAACACCATTGCATATATATCCAGTTGGTTATAAGGTCCTGCTGTTGAGCTACAAGGCTGTCAGTGGGTTAGCCCCACAATTCTTACAGGAGCTGATCCACTCATGTACACCAATGAGGTCCTTGAGATCTTCTGATCAGTTTTCTGAGGTCAAGTCTCAATTCCTGGGGGCGATCGGGCTTTTTGCCAGTGCAGCTCCAAGACTATGGAACGCGTTGGCCTCTGAAAACAAGACAGAATTTTTAAAGCTATTTAAATCTCGCCATGAAAACTCACCTCGGTAAAATGGCCTATTCCCCATAGTTTTGGTCGTCTCATTTCCTCGTTTTGGTCGTCTCATTTCCCTGCTTTCCATACACGGGGCGCATTGGGATCATCGGATTAAATGCGCCTTACAAATATTAATTATTATAATATATACATACTGATGAATTCTATAATTTTTATTGTAACAAACCTCGAGCCCGATACGGCACCACCAAACCGGGCGTCATATTTCCCATGGGACCGTTCCAACTGCGCCATATAAAGGAGGAGGGAGGGTTTAATTCGAATTTGAACCAACGATGGAGTCCACGATAAACAACAACAGCAGCAGCAGCAGCAGGGGGTTGGTTATGACTGATGGCGCACGACGATCCACCAGCGTACAGACCCGCTGTGCGATGGCTCATGCGACAAAGCTGGTTACGTGCAGGGCTGTCGTCATCCTCTGGGCCTTTCACTGGTCAAAAAATGTCGCTCAGCTACCGGTACACGGGAGAGGAGTGGACGTGTTCACTGCGTGATCACGCACCATTTGCATGAGTAAAGAAGTAAAGAGAGATTTCGGGATCATCGGTAATACCAGATAATCAGAGCGTCAGGCTGATGTCCTTCGGAATGATTACTATTGTTATGATTATTGTGGTTTGTTGTTAATCCCCGAGGCTTTCAGAGCCTGTGTTGGAGAGCAACGAAGCCGCACGTAGTAACCACGTCATCAATTAAAGACCAAATATGTATGCTTCGCCTGATGATAGAGATAAATATCTGCAAACAGTATGTACAAGAGCAGGCAAAGTTCATTGTACATCGACGTTTCAATGAGACAAAGAGCAGCGTATGTACGCTCTGTTCACTCGAGCGACGGACCTCATCCAACTCATCCCTCTTGTGATCTTGGTTTCAGATGTTGGGGCTCCCACCCAAAGCCATGATTGACGCCTCGACCCACAACATTATCTCCTTTGGTGAGTGGACAGGGGGGGTGGTGAGGTGGTGGTGTTGGAGTTCGTAGCTGTTGCTGCTGCTGCTGCTGTCACTGCCCGGAGAGTCGTGGCCGTGCAGCCGCGTGTCTCGTGCTCTGTGCTTGAATAGAAAGGCATGGAAACTGCTTCGCATAATTTAAAAATGAACTGTGCTTTATTTGGGTTTAAAAGTCACAACGGTCTTGGCAACGTACTCGTCAGTACGTGTTGAATTAGTGTGACAGTAAGGAGTCTTATGAAAAAAATACTTTAAAAGGAACGGTTATGTTTAGGTAGCAGAGTATATTTGGAAAACCTTATAGGGATTTGCAATCCAACAGAGGACGTGTGTATTAATTACATGGAATTCTGGCCATCACATTTTTAATAAAGATGAGTGGCCGTTTTTTTTATTTCAGCATGACTTAGCACAATTTTTAAAAAATTGTGTGGCAGATGCGACGGTATCCTAAATCAGCATAGAACAGTTCTACCATAGTACAAAACAACCACAGAGAACAACCCTCCACACAAACTGTGGGTCCTTGATTGAGAAATAGATTATGCTTAAAAGCACGCTTGTACAACAAATTACCATCCTCTCCAAGTGATGCAAATAATAATATAATACTAAAATAAACATCAAAGTGTCTCCTTGCTCAAACAAGTATCAGGAGGATCTCGTCTCCTCCAGTAGCCCAGAGTTGAGAGTGGGAATTTCACTTTCACACTTAGGAGCCATCCTTTCCACACGACTACTGCAAACGTCTCACAAACGGTTACAAATTTTATCGACCCTGGAGGGATGACAGGCTGTAGTCGACCGCCAACATGGAATCATATTTGCAAACATCGCAATTGGAGGGTTAAGGACCGCCCCCGCATTGTACTGATCGCCACAACTAATTCAGTGTATCTCTCTTTTTCTCTCTCCGATAAACAGACAAAAAGAATCGCCCCGTCGTCAACGGGAAACGGATCGTCCCGTGCTCCGTGTCTTTGAAGGCGGTTCTGGGAACCCGCAATCAAAATTTCATCAATTTTCTCCGCGAGTGCCTTCAGTAAGAGACTTGTTACGATTGTCTACATTTCACCTCGTACAAATAATTAAATATAAATCACTTTGCGTCTACCATCAACATTACTGGAAACGATCTTAGACCTCACGTGTCGTTTGGGCTAGGACTGCAAAGTTTTGTGTCACACCGGGGCATCGTTTCTTCATCTCGTCGCTTTTTAAAATAAATATCGTTTCTGACAAAAGTGTTGAGGATAGAATTGCGCATTTCACCCCAGACCACGATTCAATGAAGCGATTTTAGAATGCAACAGGCACCTGACTCCCTCCGTTTGCCTCCTTGGCAGGTGGGATCCCCATTGTCGCCTCACACCCACGGAGGCCCTCAACCACCCATTATTGTGGGGCGGCAGGGCCGTGCCACCGCAAGCCAACTTCCCGCCTTGCCCAGCCATGGACACGGAGCCGGTGGCGGCCTGCAGCCTCTCGGCAGTCTCCCGTCTCAGCCAGGGAGATTGCCAAGTCCCTACTGCAAGGAGGCAGACTTCGGAGTCCACTTGGTCAAATCAGAATACTGCAGGCTCAGTTTCTGGGAGCGAGTGGGCTTCAAACTCGGATTTGGGAATGGAGTCGGAGTGGGGAGTGGAGTCGGCAGGTGACTGTGCGGTAACACGCCTGTCTGAAAAACTCTTCGATCAACGTGACAGCACCAATGACGTCATCGTTGAAGAGGAAATGGAGCCGATGGTGGCCTGCAGCCTCTCGGCAATCCCCTGTCTCTGTGAGGGAGATTGCCAAGTCACTGCTGCAAGCGAGCAGACTCCGGAGTCCACTTAGTCAAATCAGAATACTGCAGGCTCAGTTTCTGTGAGCGAGTGGGCTTCAAACTCTGATTGGGGAATGGAGTCGGAGCGGAGAGTGGAGTCGGCAGGTGACTGTGTGGTAACACGCCTGTCTGAAAAATTTCCCAATCAAAGTGGTGGCACCAATGACGTCATCGCAGAGGAGGAGATGGAGTCGGCCACGAGACAAGAGTGAGTTCCCACGCAGAAGTGCACCTTGAGAAAAATGTGTATTGGGGAGGTCATTCAGACAATGTGTCTCCTGATATAAATTAGCATATAGCAAACACCATCGATCATCATAAATTAGTTACTTTAGTAAATTACACATTCCTATAGCAAGGGCAAGTCTATTTATATTACAACCACTGTTGATTCCCACAATGTGGTATTCACGATTGAGAGGAAGTAAAAAATATTGAGGACACATGAGATTTGGGTTCTGTATCAGATGAGACAAGTTCTGTATTGTAAGAACGGGGAATCTGTTTCATGAGGAGTTGTGAAATGAGGATTCTGTAATGGCATTCACCTCTTTAGTTCATCTCACTTGAAGATGTAAATATCCCAGGGCTCCAAAGGATGTAATATCTTATCCCTAACCTCATCTCCACCAATCTGCAGCTAAATGCATTCCTAGTAAAAATATATATCTTAATTATAAATATATGAATTGCACTGCATCCCACTTGGAGGTGCTGCGGTTAGAGCACTCCATGATCACTGTACGCTTGTGAGTTCAAAATCCAGGTCAAGAAGGTTAACAGCTTATTTATCAACCTGAGCTATAGTCAAATAATGAATCCCATTTTGTGGGAAGTCAACAGCGGTGATCCTATTATACACCACCATTGGCTCCTGTTATAGGAATGTAGCATTCCGCTACTGGCCATAGTGAGAGATGTGTGGCATCCTCCTACCTCGCATTTGAGCGGCCGGACACATATGAGGTGCACTGCAGCAACCAGTGTAAGCACAGCCGAGAATGCACGATGGGGCAGACGGTGGCATAATGAATACGCGCATGTCTGTACGTTGAAATAATTTTGAACGCGTACGTAGCCGATCGTGCTAACCGTAGCCGACCGTGCTAACGATGGCGCGTGCGTCCATTTGCCAGGCGGGGCCCTGCTCTCCAACCAGGCAACAACAACAACAACGAGGAGGAGGATGATGATGATGCCGTCGACAAGATTGGGCCAAAAGCGTCACGCGGGCCTGGACGGAGATTCTCCCGCCTGAGGCGGAATATTCGGGGGATTCTGCGATTAATTCGGGAGCACTGTTTCTGTTACCGTGACGATACCGCTGAATAAATCTTGTCATGCGGCTGGGCCCTCCCTGCCCTGTGTACATATTTTTCAATGTTACTGTCGTTTTTGTCTCACTTCTTTCTGGTCCAATGACTCCAAGAATCACGGTTTAAACTGAAGATCCCAGTGGTCCTCAAAAATATTTACGGGGACTCCTTCGCTTACAAACATTCAACTTAGAAAGTCTCAGAGATACGAAGAAACCTGTCCATATGTCCAGTTGCCTGTTTGTACCGAGATTCATAAGTTCAACCGCCACGCAATAGATGGTGGTGGTGGCATCTACATCTACACAACGTGAAGAACCAGTGGCGTCTACGTCTACAGGAGATTATACAACTCTTAAAGCCATTCCTTGTGTTTAGTGTACACGCCGTACAACATGTTTGGAATCGACAGGAGTAAAGTTGGACTTACGAACAGACTTCTGGAACCTAACTCGTCCGTAAGTAGAAGAGTCCCTGTATATGGTGGTCACTCTGAACAACGCAGACCCAGCCTCCTTTTTACGATGTTTGGTCCATTAGGACGTTACCAGACGCATCTTTCTGTGCTAACGACCACGCGATACACATTAGACGAGTCACAACAGGTCACGTTTAATACTCTAAACTTGTCTGGAGTAATTCGCATATGGCAGATATTTCTGGAAATTTGCAGAATTACATGTCTATGGGAAAGGAACCATGTGTATGGAATTACAAAGGGGTGCTTAGTCGTGTGTGGATGCAGGTTGTTGGCAGTGCCACTGATTAATTAGAATTTTTTTTTCATCCTGGAGGAATCCAATGAGCTATGAAGCTCTTTTCACATATGTCCAGTAGGGGCGGGTCAGCGAGGTATGTTCAAAAACGATATGAGAGGCAAGACGGAGAAAATGTAAGCATGTTGCTAAAAATACAAAGTACATAGATTCCTGCCGATTTGTCAACAAATGCAAGTTTGGGCAATTCAGCAACACAACAACAGCACCAGACCACGACAAGACAACGCACAGTCCCTCACTTACATTGCAAATTAAAATCGAAAGTTCAATGCACGATATTTGAAACAAAGTTACTAAATGGCAATATTCCCCTCGAATAGCGAATGAGCGAGGCTAAGACGCTTGCAGTAATGTTCAAATATGCATCGCAAGCCATTCAGAAGTGGAAGGCCTCACGTGACCACAGGGCACCACGGTGGCTGGGAGATGTTAACTACCTCCCCTGGTTCGCAGGAGGTCGTGGGTTCCATCCCAACCCTGACGCATGCTGTATATTTGTCTGCTATAAATGTCCACGTGACGATAAGCCACTTCGTTGAGCTATCATTTGCGATGGCCAGGTCGCTTCTGAAAAACTGCTATATATGCTCAGTGGGCCTTACCTGGTAAAATAAAAATAGTTTGTCAATTAGTAAATAAATGAAGTATATAAGTTCCAATTTCATTCATACATACATTTCCAAGCTTGGAAAAGGCAGTAAAACAATAGCAAAAACAGCCACAGTCCACACCCGGAAAACATGCAGTGCCTCGGTAAAATTGTACTTTAAAATTGAACTGTGGATACATTGTTAAGAATACAAAAAATAGTTTAGTTAAAAATCATTTGGTTGATAAGGACCTGGGTAGTGATCTGCGATTATTGAGTGGGGGTTTGGGAGTCGCTGACTGGGAGGAGTGGGAACGGGTGAAGCCGGATCTGCCACGCGTTGCGCTCACCAACTCGAGCTTCGCCGGGACAGCAACAAACGAAGAGACGGAGAGAGGAGCTACCCCGGGTTTACATCGCCACGACTCATGACGCACACAACACACACGGCACATGCCCAGGGGGAGGAGGACGATGACCACCCCACAGTGCGATAGCTACGACTCCACTTTCAATTAGTGAGCCATCCTCACACAACGCTGCACGGAGTGTGCAGTGTTATCAATGAACACGGCACTAACACTGCATGGAGTGTGCAGTGTTATCAATGAACACGGCACTGCCACTGCACGGAGTGTGCAGCGTTATCAATGAACACGGCACAACCACTGCACGGAGTGTGCAGCGTTATCAATGAACACGGCACTACCACTGCACGGAGTGTGCAGCGTTATCAATGAACACGGCACTACCACTGCACGGAGTGTGCAGTGCTATCAATGAACACGGCACTACCACTACACAGAGTGTGCAGTGTTATCAATGAACACGGCACTACCACTACACGGAGTGTGCAGTGTTATCAATGAACACGGCACTACCACTGCACGGAGTGTGCAGTGTTATCAATGAACACGGCACTACCACTGCACGGAGTGTGCAGTGTTATCAATGAACACGGCACTACCACTACACGGAGTGTGCAGTGTTATCAATGAACACGGCACTACCACTACACGGAGTGTGCAGTGTTATCAATGAACACGGCACTACCACTGCACGGAGTGTGCAGTGTTATCAATGAACACGGCACTACCACTGCATAGAGTGTGCAGTGTTATCAATGAACACGGCACTACCACTACACGGAGTGTGCAGTGTTATCAATGAACACGGCACTACCACTGCATGGAGTGTGCAGTGTTATCAATGAACACGGCACTACCACTGCACGGAGTGTGCAGTGTTATCAATGAACACGGCACTACCACTGCACGCGAGCAATCGGCTGCTTAGTGAGTTACATGGCACGGTACGGAGCTATTAACGCGACACGAACCACAGCGTGTTTCCGGGGTACTCAACTACCTTAGTTTCTCAACTACCGGGATTACTCAACTCAATATTTCAAGAGGCGCAATGCACTGTGGTGAATACGAGACAGTGGTCCTTCATAAACAACATCACCAAACAGTCTTTAAAGAGCAGCATGTGGCACCGGGAGACGCAGACTGCCAACCCCTGAGCTATTCTATTCCTGCCCATGAGGGCAACATGTTCAGGAGCCATAAGCCAATGTCCAAGGTCTGCTGGTCACGACGAGAGGGCTTCAGGAGAAACTTCGTCTAGGGTTACTATTCCTACTCCGTTGAAGGAGCACAGACGACTATGGTTCACAATATCGTGCATAGTTTGGGTTGCATGATCACAATCACACTGTGGCTTGACTTTAATTTTCTATTGCGTCGTTTCACGTTGTACGATCTGTTCTGGATGACCACAGTCAAACACTGGAGAGTTTTTAATTTTCTATTTGTGCATCAGGTATCCGCATCTGCCATGTTTTGTGCAGATGCGGTTTAGGGGGACCATGATCTTCGTGGAATATCAAGCCCAGGGATCTTCTGCGTTGGGTTTTTCACAAGGTGTGTCAGTTCTTTTGAACTTACACTGATCATGTCGACTCTCTGCAGTGGCAATGTGAAACTATTAAAATAAAAAGGGATACAATTTTTTTTTTAAGTTGATTCTTACGTGCAATTCAATACATGAATTGTCAGCTGAATAATAAATATTAATCGATTTAACTGATGTATCGCGCTGTTACTACTAATTAGCATAACTCTTTATTACGATCACAGCATGTAAAATTTTAATAAAAAATATGTCCTGAAGTAATGATGGTTTATTCAAACTGTGTGCAATATCAAGCAACTTCGGAATGATTTCTGAAGCACTGCTGCAATGTTTGGTGCACTGCGATACTAACGCGGCGATCCGAGTTGGATTCCTAGCCATGGCTAACGTCAGTGGTGACTGATATCTGAACCAGTCCTGAACCTAATCCCCGCCCCCTTCACCAAGCGTGGTAAAGTTTGGTGCAACAACCCCCATGACCAAAGCAACGTGGCAAGGCCTTCATCAGGCAGTGGACTGCCAGAGGGGTGTAACACACACAATCATCAGTTTGTCTCGACAATCACTTGCCTTGAACATTGAATCCTTAAGTTACATTACCAATGGCATATTGGTGTGGCTCACTGACCCTTTGATGTGAAAGATTAAATAACCCCAAGTGTCTGTCGCCGACTCAACAATTTTGAGGAGCGACCCGTGGCGGTCAGGCAGATCACGAGGTGAGCAGAGGGGTGAGGAGGAGGGCACTTTGGAGGGGGCTGCCAAACCTCGAGTCGCGAGCACACAGCGCCGTCTCCTCGTACAAGACGGCGCACCGATGGGCACCGCCGCTGCTGCCACCAGGCTTGGCCTTCTGCGCCAGTTTTACCAGGTTGGCCACGGGGCCGTGCCCAAGGTTGCGGCAGGAATGCACGCCGTAGTGCTGCCCCACAGCGCAGTCCACGGCCGGCAGCTGCAGAGCACACAGCCAACAACAGAGACCTGGAACCCTCTTTCTTTCGTTTGGAGGAGGCCGAGTTGCTAGCAGCCCTTTTCCACTGGCGCATCCGATCCGTGCCAGCGCGTAGCACCCCCACGGAACGGGTGGTTTTCCATTGGCTATTTGCGGTGCCGATATAAAATCAAACTGTAATACGCCACCCTTACAAGACCTCTCAAAAAGGACCAGGAGCCAAACAGGTCCAGAGGTGGTGCTAATAATAAAGTGTCCATTGCGTACGACGTGAACAGCATTAATGTGACTGCACAAATTTATGGAAACATGGCCGAGTGGTGGTTCTCGGTTCAAGCCCAGCATCCGCCCTGGTAATTGTTGCCAGTTTATTCACCATAAACAAAGAGATCTGTTTCACAATGTATGATAAAAATCCTGTGACGCTGTATAAAAAAAACAGAATTGGCCACGTGTAACCGCATCATGTTCCAAATTTGCTCAATCAGAAAAAATACTTGCAAATTACTTTATCGGGGAAAAACCATGTAGGAAACTCAAACATCGCTCCCAAATGGCAGACATGTCCATTCACAGGCCGGTAGTGCGCGCACCACGTGCCAAATAGGAACAGCTGCCATTGGGGGGGGGGGGGGTCCCCTCGGGTAGACTGCCGTACAGCAATGGAATGGTTGAGATGAGACGTTGCTGTAAGGCGCTTTGAGTTGAAGAGTTTACTTACGTGAGCGCCCTATATCTCCAAATCCTTATCCCTATCTCTGAGCCGCCCCTGTGGCCCCTACTGGGGCCCGTGTCTCACCGCTGCGGTGTCGAGGCTGCCGCACTGGTGGATGAACTCCATGCAGCTCGTCGCGCTTTGGGCAGAAGCTTCCCGCTGTGGCTCCAGATCCACCCAGGGCAGAGATCACAACCCCAGTCTCCTCCAACAGCTACCACAGACACAACAAATCCGTCAATATCAGTTGGTTGACACCGAGGCGACCGCAAGGCAAACACCGGCTTAAAGCTAAACGATACGCATGGAGCTGCATCTCACAATGCAGTGCACAAAAACTGATTAAATATTACAGATTTAAGTTTGCAAATTAACACAAAATTCGTTCTCAATTTTAGTTTTCCAAATGCACTATCGACGTAATGTCAAGAGACAAATAAGTCATCCATTCGTAAATCTCGCATAGCCGTGCAGGCCCTGTATCATAAAATGCGGTGGGTGGCCTCTTATCTTGTACACAATAGGAGCCAACACTTTCACATTAGCTGTGTTATGAGATTGTGCGGCGCACGAGAGTCAAGCTGAAATTGTTATTCTCAGAGATGGAATTAGGAAAATGAAGTGCAAAACCAAAGTTTAATGAGACTGTAATTTTGTGCAGTCGCTGGTGACGGGGCTCGGACGATCGACTTGATAAGACTTGAGACCTCGGTTTCAACCCAAGCGGTCAAAATCCAGATTCAAGCCCAGAATCTCATTATTGCCAACGCACCGCTTTGATATCTGAGCCACCTGGCCACTTTGCATATATAGTGTTATCATATATTTTATCTGAATGTCAGCGCTGTACACTCAATTTTAACGGTGATTTTCAATATCTACCTTTGGGATGTTTGCCAAATTCACAGATATTTTTTAAGAGTGACAAGAGAAAACCCATGCATCTTACGTGACACTTTGTTTTGCTCTGCATTGGCAGTGATTACATAACGCTTAAACGTATTCGAGTTATCGACAAATGAGTTTTAAGTTCGTAATAATAAATTAATATTACCGCGCACAATTTTGGAAACAAACTTAACATTGAGTGCCACTCGGAGGCGGTAAGTACACTCAAACTTTGCACGGGCAGTGTCGTACACCTACTTGCTGTACTGCTTCTTACCAGCTGAAGGCGGGTGGGCTCACGCACGCCACGTACGCACCTGGGCGTTGCGATGGAGGATGTCCAAGAAGGAGCCGAGGCCCAGGCTGGGGAGGTCGCGCGAGTCAAAGTGCTCGGCAAGCTGCTTCTCCACGCGTGACAGCACGGACAGGCTCAGGGGCTTTGCCATCTTACTTGCGTGGCTCAGCAGACGGACCAGATGCTCAGCTACCGCCTCTGCGAAGGAGAGAAGCAATGCCATTGTAGGAGAGGACAACGATGCTGTAACTCGCTCCAATAGGCTCAACAACTGCAACTCTCTCTCTGCCCCACCCCCCCCCCCCCCCCCCCCCACGTCTCATTGACGGCCTCCCGATAAGTTTCATCATCACTCTCCAGATGACTCAAAAAACAAGTTTAACACGAAGGCCTTCGCGACCCATATTATCCATAATTGAGATTTTTGGGTTAGGTCACGTAAAAAGTGCATATTAACGCGTATTATTGAGTGCATGTTTACGTGATCTAACCCAAAAATCTAGATGATGGCCTAAAAAAACCACTGGCAGACTTCTCACTCACACCCGTATGCAAGACGATATCGCCCCAATATTCGAATTGTTCAACTATCCCCTGAACCAGTCCAGAATCAATTTCAAGTTCACACTGAGCATTCTGAAGGTCCTCCGTGGTCTGACCCCTTATGTACAATATAAGAAACTACATTTTATTCAAATTGTGCTTTCGATATCGTGTCATGAGACGGAGATCTCTCACGGAGCAGCGGAACCCGTCCTATTGGAGAATGGCCCGCAGAAGAGAACATCACAAAGCTACCTCTGACATTGTTTCTAGTGACCTCTGGTCCACAGAGTAAAGGGAAGCACATTCCCACCCACTCTGTTGAGCCGATATTGGACTTGGTCAAATTAAGTGCATAGCCATTTACTGAGTATGTTTTGGGTTTTTTTGACAGTCATTAATGACCGAGCTGAGACCATCAACTGGCTGCACTTGACAAAAGCAAGTTTAATCACAGGTGGTTACCCAGATTCGAACCCAGGATCTCAGCGTTTCCAGCTCAATGCAAATAATCTCTCTCATCCACCCGGGTCATCTCGATGTAAATTTAACAAACTGATGCGTCGTGATATGCCAAACTCTTACTAATGCATTAGTAATAATCGAGACGAGATGTGAAATAAGGTGTTTAGAGAAGCTACGACAATTCAGCGCACGTGCAATCCAGTAGACTCTTGATTATCCGTGTGCGGTTTATCTGATTTGCGGATTAACCACGCACATGAGATTTTAACTTATTAATAACTCATGGATTTTCCCTTAGGCCCAAATTAATAATCTAAAAATAGTTATACATTGTAATTCTTGGAAATGTTTGTTACAAGTCACGTGCTTATATCGAACAAATATGTGCGCCCATGAATCCGAAATCTACGTGATCACCTCGACAGTACAGTAGTTGCATATCTTTACAACAGTGGGTGGAGTTTGATTGATGGTGATTGGCGTGGCTCTGCTATCCACTTAGAGGGCCGAGTCCTCTGCTCAGGAGCAGGAAAGTTTTATCACCGACCATGTGCATCGATCGGTCGATCGTTAGTTTGTGGCATAGAGATCCGCAGAAAATAGATATCTTTGGATAATCCGAGATTTTTTTTATCATCCGCAGCCATCTTCCCCGTAATTAGCGCGGACAATCGAGAGTCTACTGTATATGCAAATTTGTCTCCTTACTCCCCGGAGGAGGCGGCGGTCTGGTGTCGGGAGTGCTGATGTTGCCGAGAAACGCGGCCGGTTTCTCCTTGACCACGAGGTCGCGAGGAGTCTCGAGGGAGCCACAGCACAGGGCCAACTGAAACAGCTTCTGGGCCAGCGTGTCCCCTTTCACCTGCCCCAAGAAGTCCTGCACACACTGTTGGTGGAAACAACAAAGGACCCAAACCACGTGCAGCCATATCACTCTGTTGGGACAAATAGAGGGTGACACATGCATAGATGTCCTACCGATTTCAATGCCCCCCTTACTTTTGTCTCAACGTGTGACTGAATTTTGTGAAAGCGATGGCCCTAAATATTATAGAGGAGAGTTAATTCAGTGGTAGAACAAGCCATTGATACTGGTGGAAGTATCGACAGACTTGAAACGTATGGCAATTATCACTCATTAAATAATTCTGAGAACAAATGTATTTTGGAAAATCTTTGACAAATCTAAGCAAATGCATGAACTTTCTCGCACGGTAATTTTGTTGCATTAAGTCCAGACGCCATGGCCCCACCTTCTTCAGCTTATTCACAAAGATGTCATCGGCGTTCTGGAAGACCTGCAGCACCATCTCGGCCGCCGGCTGTGTCGTGAACTGTTGGCGAAGATCGGCGCTCGTCCCTGGCAAGGGGAACGACTCCAACAGGTATTTCTTGATCTTGTGTGGCCGGCCCTCCACCTCCTGCTTGATGTCACACTCAATGCGAGCCAGCCCACGGTCCATCACCTCCCGCTCGCCTTTCTGGGCCTTGCCGATCACCTAAACAAACAACACAATGTTAGCAACTGTGGTGGCCACAGGTGCAGGGCAGTGCTGTAGTTGCGATGATGGAACACGTGATGGACGAGTGGTTCAACAGCGAATGCAAGGTGTGCTGCTAATGCACGATTGCAATCGAGAGATGGGATTGGTGGATCATCCTAGCAGCAGTGGCTTTTGGCAAGCCATCGAACAAAGACAGTCACCGCATCACTCGCTTTCAGATGCGCTTCTGCGGCCAACTGGAATGCTCTTCCTTCCGATATTAGTAAGCCATTGGAGCTATGCACTTTTAAATCTAGATTGAAAACAATTTCTTTAGAACTGCTTTTTGTGTTCAGTTTGTTGTCCTCCACACCTCCGATTAGCACAGTTGGCTACGTACAGTGCGAAAGAAGTTCAACATATATACTTGTGGTTTTACCCAATCCAGTCATTTCTGAGTACCTGTTTAGATTTGCAAATTTTGATTCTGACGCCGGCACACACGTCCTCCTCATTCATTAATAACAACACGGGATTTATTTTTTTACATTATTTGTGAAGCATATAGAAATGCAGTTTTGGATAATACACCCGCAATATTAACTAGGGCGACTCCTGGGATCGAATCGCGAACCTCTGAAACAAGCGACAAATGCACAACCACTCGGGAAAGAAGATTTCTGTAAGGAGTGGTACAGTAAAATAGGCCTCAGCCTTCTATACGATATATATTAACATGATGTACTTACACGAGCAGTTACTTCAGTGCTCTTGTCACAGCACTGCACCCACAAAACTGAAGTCGTGTTGGAAGTCTGTCTCAGACTGCATGACAAAAGGATACACCACATTCACTTGACAGGGAGACAGGTGTGAAACTTGCGTGCCTGAGCAACTGAGGATAGCTCAGCATTGTGGCCGTGTAAGGCAAACGCAGGGGCGGGGGAATATTGGTAAAAGGCTGATGCAGTGTCACTCTCAGGTGTGAACACAGCGACACGTACGTTGTGGCTGTGTGTCAGCAATTCCAGAACGCATTTAATTCAGAAAGTAAACCCCCTCAAGGGCAACAACAATACATACTTGAGGCAATCTTGATTTGAAGCTTTCGCGACTGCAGGAATCCATACTCTTTGGTTCTTTCGGTAAAGTCACGTAAAATCGAGGAGGAGGCCGCTTTCCTACCTTACAGTTACACGCTAATTTCTCACGTTAACATCACTAGCCCTGGCCACTTCTTTATGACCCATGGGCTACACACATTTCAAACCATTTAAAACAGTCTGCCTCAGCAGCACACCAAGGCTTTCCCACCTGATGACGGACGCTTGTGTTGCGCCCGAAACGTCGTGATTTATTTTATTTTATACCTACGTGACTCTACCGAAAGAACCAAAGAGTCTACTTGAGGCATCCAATAATAATAATACAATTCGCAGTCAACAAGCGACGCAATGCATACACACGTACACACACGCTCATACACGCAGGCACGGCACGTACGGAAATGCCCAGAGGTATGCTGGTGATGCGGATGCCCAGATCGTGAATATCCGGAGCCCCGTATCGTTCCATGAGATGCTTCAGCAAGTCCGGCACCTTGAAGCGTGCCATCACTCCTTTGCCTCGGGAGCTGCGGCTCTTGGCCACGAAGGTCCTAAACTCTGCCGCAAACAACAACAACAACACGAGCGGGTTACGCAGAGCGCATGCTAGGGGAGCAACGACGACGCATTGATTCGGATGTGATCATTCATCCTGAAGATCGCGATATGCACACCGGATCGCGTGCGTAAGAATTTATGTTTTAGATTTGTATACGTTGCGTGTCATTGTTTCACATTGTCCAACACGCACCCACTCCAGTCACTAGAGCCGGCTGTGTTCACGTTTTAAAACAAGGCGTTGAATCTAGAATTTATTCACGAGCCCTCAATCGCTATAATCGATTGATTCGCGACATGGGTGGCTGGGGTGGCGCGTATCGCTTCTGTTTATGTCTGCACGGAATCACTTGCTGAGCCTTCGTATCATTTCAAATACCAAACAAATTCATGCATCAGTAGCACTGGGGCCTTGAAAAAGGGAAAACATCCGATAAGCGACGTTTCGGGCAATGCCCCTTCTTCATATTGCATAGAAAGGCCATAGAGATTGAGTCAACAATAAGAATTGGAAACTGCACTTCACAGCGATTACCGTGTTTCAAAAGTTATTAGGTAACCATTCATATGAACCTTATGGTGGGACCCCGGGGTCCCATAAGTCCCCGGCTCTTGCATAAACATTATATTATATATAATGTAAACATTGTATTATAATGTAAACATTATATTATATATAAACATTATATTATATAAAATGTAAACATTATATTATAATATAAACATTATATTATATATTATATATAATGTAAACATATTATAATGTAAACATAAACTGTGGTTTTTTTCACCAATGGGTTTGAAGGATGGTGGCAAGTGTTGTCTTGTTAAACTATGCCTTTAAAACTGAAAACTACTTACCTACAGTAGCTCTATTTAAATACACTATCGAAAACATAATCTACTCCCCTGTGTCAATCATCGTGTTTCACAGTGTGGATTTGTAAACACACTTGTTAAACAATACATAAAATAGTACGCGTTTTCAATGCGCTGTTCATATTGTAAAATGCGTTTATACCAATGTGACTCTACAGCAGTTGCAGAGCCGCACTTTTATATAATTCAGGTCAAAGCCAGATAAACAGTGGAGGATAAACATCCCATGAAGGCGGGGCAATTGTTGTGCAATCATTTCAGGTCAAATTTACAGGTGCGTTTAATTCATGCCACACAGGTTGAAAGTGAAACCTGGCCCACTGGCATCGTGAATCATGGATCATGAGTCACCCGGATTTGTTGCGTTTGTTTATGGTTGCTATACAAGCCATCAAATCTACACCACGAAGAGAGTTGATGAACAAGTAGGAGAGTGTGTAACTGGATTACATTCATGTGCACAGGCGTTTCACATGTGAATATAAAATAAGGTCGACTCAAACGCCACTCTTTAGGATTTGGCACACTCAATAACATTTTAATTGATAAATTAAGACCAACAAACCATAATCAAATGGGTCATGCATCGATGTACCAATTGTGGTTACGGACTGCTTAAGAAGAAAATGATGAATGCAGATTCGAATCGAGTTTAAACATGAATCTACACCATTTGAATATATTTTAAACAACCCGTTGCAAACATGACAGTAATTTAAAATGTAGCACTGTACATCAGAACAATTTGAAAGACGTTAGAGATTTGAAACTGTCCAAAAAGAAAGGGGGAAAATAAATGTATTTTTACATAATACAGGTTTTTTGGGTAAGATCGCGTAAATATAAAAATATGTCGGTAAACCCACCACCACCCGACACAGCCAATTAGTAAGGTTTGTCACTTAAACAGAACATGCCAATTCGTTACTAGTACAGCACACCGGTTGTGTGTTAGAGAGCAAAGCCGCAACATTAACAATCTGAGTATGACGTTTCGCCAGTAATTACAACCAGCATCATCAGGAGGCAGCCAGATTTGTGGATTTTAAAATGTAGATTTATTTAAATCTAAATTTAAAAACATATAGACAAACTGGAACATTATTATTACAGAATTTGGTGGGACATATGTCGAAAAGAGACTGACTCCAGCTTAGCTTGCAAGAACTAAGAGACACTGTGTGGCCATGTGGCCTTAATGAGAGAGACTGACTCCAGCTTGGCTTGCAAGCACTAAGAGACACAGTGTGGCCATGTGGCCTTAATGAGACTCACTCCAGCTTAGCTTGCAAGAACTAAGAGACACAGTGTGGCCATGTGGCTTAATGAGAGAGACTGACTCCAGCTTAGCTTGTAAGAACTAAGAGACACTGTGGTCATGTGGCCTTAATGAGAGAGACTCACTCCAGCTTAGCTTGCAAGAACTAAGAGACACAGTGTGGTCATGTGGCCTTAATGAGAGAGACTGACTCCAGCTTAGCTTGCAAGAACTAAGAGACACTGTGTGGCAATGTGGCCTTAATGAGAGAGACTGACTCCAGCTTAGCTTGCAAGAACTAAGAGACACAGTGTGGCCATGTGGCCTTAATGAGACTCACTCCAGCTTAGCTTGCAAGAACTAAGAGACACAGTGTGGCCATGTGGCCTTAATGAGAGAGACTTACTCCAGCTTAGCTTGCAAGAACTAAGAGACACAGTGTGGCCATGTGGCCTTAATGAGAGAGACTGACTCCAGCTTAGCTTGCAAGAACTAAGAGACACAGTGTGGCCATGTGGCCTTATTGAGAGAGACCGGCAGAACAAAGTTGACGTTGGAATGAAGACAAATGGACGAGGAAGGACACGGACTGCGTTTCACGCATCGCCGAGTGCGTCTCGAAACCTTACCACGCCTACATATATTAACGGACATCGATTAAAGTGGTCCCATTAGATTTACAATTAGTCTGAATCTTTAGTACACATTTAATGCCTAGGAATATAAAACATGTTGTAAGAAAATACAGGTCGTTTAAACAAATTCAAATATTGCTTACTACAACCAAAGCTCTTTGAAGAGTCGTAATTTAAAATCAAATGGCAGAGCAAAAGATTTTAATAAATTTCACTGCTCAAGAAAGTAGTCCGCTCAGAAAGCGCGTTGTGACAGAGCGCGTTCCGCGTTGTGCGAGAAGCGTTCCCTAAAGTAAAGAAAACGCGTTGTAGTGAAAACGCGTTATCGTGTGAACACGCGGGACAGACCCAGGTGTTGTGGGTTAACTCCCCGAGATAAACTTTCTTGCAACTTTGTCTTTTATACACCCGGCGCTCCGCCAATAATTGTTGTGAGCGTCGCTCCTCTGCCCTCTGTTGTTCATGGAGGGAGACTGCACCCTAGTGCCCAGTATCATCCTCCGCGAGCCTCTTCAAAATGCTGATCTTGACACCGCTGGAAGAAGTCATCGGCCTTGACCTCACCCCACAACAGTGCAATTTTAACAGCTCAACATCAAAACACAATGATGGGTCGCTTGCACCAATCGCACAACACCACAGCATTGACTCTCAGCTGTTTCTTGTGTAGAGGGGGTCACGTGTGTCACCATAATTGCCCTAATCCTACAACTCGTGCTGCGTAATATGTTCCTTGCCATATTACCTGTGACACACATAATGAGGACAACCAGTAAGTAAAACGAAACCAGAGGTGGGAAACCTGTACTTTATAATATTATTAATTTCAGGCAATGTGAACACGACTTTTAGAAACACCGATGCAGCTATACACGTGCCACATTGTCCAGAAATTCAGTTGATACTAATAGGGTTTATTTGCCAGTATTGTACATTATTTAAATTACATTTGTTTGGGCGGCAAGGTGGTGCAGTGGTCACGCCCGTGCATGACATCTTCTGAAGGACTGCCTGGCTTCGCTTTCCTCATTCTGGTCCCTTTCTCTGTATGGGTTTACTCCCATGGGAAAACAACAACATACAATGTAACTGGTACTAGCCAAACATCCAAATGTTCAGGCCCTCCTGAACAAGAGTCTTGAGACTCAGTGAGATTGCTTGTGTGGCGATCGAAACGTCGTGATCCATTATTATTTTTTCTACCTACGTGACTTTACCGAAAGAACCAAAGAGTAAGGATTCCTGCAGTCACGAAAGCTTCAAATCAAGATTAATGAGTGTTTACATGTGGGAGGAAATCGGAGCACCTGGAGAAATCCAAGCAAATGCTCTATCACAAATCTACAGATGGAACAGGCGGAGTCCACATTAATCCACACCGCCTTCTCTACCTCCTTGACGACCAAGGGGTGGGAGTTGTCGCAACATTTTTGTGATCCACCAACCCTCACCTCCACGTAGTCGTGGATTACAGGCATACATAGCCACCACAACCATCCGGCTAAAGTAGCTGTAATGCACATCTAAAATTCTACAAAAGTTGATGGGGCAAATGTCGTAGGTCAATTGGTTTGATTTCTATGCGCATTAACCAGTCTCTAACGTATGCACATTTAGATTCGCATTCGGCCGCCAATGGAACAGGTGGAGTCCAAAAGCAAAGTGGATGTACTGATTGTATCTTCATTGCGGGACTCATCCAGCAGTGGATTGACATGGGTTTCAGGTATCCACGTGGAGACGGGCAATAAACACTGGGGCCACCTGGCGGTAAATGTTTGCCGGTGCACATTGGGACCGGCTCACACGTCACTGGCCCCAGGCAGCCCCCAGCCACTGGCGTGCAACACAGTGAAGGGAATCTCCCACCAATGAGAACCACGCACAACCCAGGGTGCAGTCCTATAACTTGGACTCGCAAACACAACAAAACCCATAGCCGCCAACCCACACGTATTACCCGTATTCTGTTGGGGGAAAGTGAGTTGTCAGGTCCATACGGCAGACGGCCGTTTCAATACGGGCAACATTTTTGTTAAGTTTATTTGCGTGTTTCTCCCTTGTCATGGGACTTATAAGGGGCACGGGGTGACCAACAAGGTCTGAATTGTTCTGTAATAAGGTAGGCACTGATGAGGGGTTGACAGCGATGCAAACCCCACACAATACAAAACGCCAAACGGCCAGTAACAATAAAAAATAATAATACATAACTGTCCAATGAGTAATTAGATAATAAAGATCAAAGAAACGCGTTCCTTAAATTGATCAAGTTTATTGTTGCAAGAGTTTGGGAAAACAGGAAGACCGGGTGTGGATTCCTGAGTGGAGCAGTGCAAACTGATAAATCTGAAAATAAGAGTGAGGTGACCTGCATGGTGGTGAGCGGGTGGGTGAGTAAATGGGTGAGTGTTTGAGTAAACGAGTGGAGGAGTGTGTGATAGGGTGATTGAGTCAGTGACCGGATGAGTGGGTGACTGGATGCGTGGGTGACTGAATGTGTGGGTGATTAGATGAGTGGGTGATTGAGTGGGTGACTAAATGAGTGGGTGACTAGATGAGTGGGTGACTGGATGAGTGGGTGATAGGGTGATTTAATTAGTGACTAGATGAGTATGTGATAGGGTGATTGAGTGGGTGACTGGATGAGTGGGTTATAGGGTGATTGCGTGGATGACTGGATGAGTGGGTGACTGGATGCGTGGCTGATTTGATGAGTGGGTGATAGGGGGATTGAGTGGGTGACTGAATGAGTGGGTGACTGGATGAGTGGGTGATAGGGTGATTGAATTAGTGACAAGATAAGTGTGTGATAGGGTGATTGAGTTAGTGACTGGATGAGTTAGTGACTGGATGAATGTGTGATAGGGTGATTGAGTTAGTGACTGGATGAGTGGGTGACCGAGTTGTTTAGTTGAGTGCGTTGTTGTGAACTGCAGTGAGGCGCGGTGGTTGAACGCGGAGTGGATGAGACGAAGCGGTCAAAGTGTCTGGTAGACCGAGTCCCTTAACGTGGGTGGAGGGGGGAATCAACGAGGGGAAGTTCACTGCAACATTCACCACGGTGGTGCTTGTAGTCGCAGCGAAAAAAGAGTGATACAGGGCTGACTGAATGAAGGTTGAGGCGAGGATGCAAGGTGGTGTAGAGGAGGCGAAGAGGAGGGTAGAGGAGGTGAGGTGGTGAGGAGGCGTAGAGGAGGGTGCCCCGCTCTTGGCGTTGATCTTGGTGAACACGTGTCCGCGCCCCGTCTCGTAGCTCTGCCCGGTGCTGATGCAGCCTCCACGGGCCGCAGCGCCCAGCGGCCTCGCCGAGTCCGTGCCCAGCTCCGCTCTGAGCAAGCTCTCCATTGCACGCTGTCTGCTCGCAGCGACAAACACAACGTTAAACTCCCCCCCCCCCCCCCCGTCCCGTGTGGCCTCTAACACAGGGGTCCTCAACCCCCGGGATGCAAGAGCACTTGCTTCAAGTACATTAAAACCCACTTTTTGGTGTAGATATGTAGATGACACTTTGGTTGTCTGGCGACATGGGTAGGATACACTTAATGAATGAATGTCTAAATCATCTCAATTCACAAAAACCGGCCATCCAGTTCACCATGGAAATGGAGGTGAATAACACACTCCCTTTCCTGGATATTTTGCTCGGACGAGGCCTAAATGGTAAAGTAACACACACAGCGTTTACCGAAAGGGAACACATACTGATGCCTATCTGAATGCAGATTGGCATCATCACCCCGCACAGAAATCCTTTCTCAACAAGATGCTCATACATCTGGCTAAAACAGTGTCAGATGGTCAAAGTCTGAGGAGAGAGATTAAACATGTCAAAGAAACGCTACGATTGAATGTCTACAATAATGCTCAAATTAACAGAGCAGTGAATTCTAAACCAAGATCAAACAGCAATACTGCTGAATCAGGTTATTAAACAATTAAAATACCATATATTGTGGGAGTAACTGACAAATTAGCTAGTAGTCGCAGCTAAAAAAAAAGTGATACATTAATGACAGGGCTGAATGAATGAAGGTTGAGGCAAGGATGCGGGGTGGTGTAGAGGAGGCCAAGAGGAGGGTAGAGGAGGTGAGGTGGTGAGGTGTTGAGGTGGCGTGGTGAGGAGGTGAGGTGGCGTGGTGAGGAGGTGAGGTGGTGTGGTGAGGAGGTGAGGTGGCGTGGTGAGGTGGCGTGGTGAGGAGGCGTAGAGGAGGCGAGGAGAAGGGTAGAGGAGGTGAGGTGGTGAGGAGGCGTAGAGGAGGGTGCCCCGCTCTTGGCGTTGATCTTGGTGAACACGTGTCCGCGCCCCGTCTCGTAGCTCTGCCCGGTGCTGATGCAGCCTCCACCGGCCGAAGCGCCCAGCGTCCTCGCCGAGTCCGTGCCCAGCTCCGCTCTGAGCAAGCTCTCCATTGCGCGCTATCTGCTCTCAGCAACAGACACAACGTTAAACTCCCCCCCCCCCCCCCGGTCCCGTGTGGCCTCTAAATACTTATTTCCTTGGGAGAGGTGATTTATCGGACGAGGCCTAAATGGTAAAATAACACACACAGCGTTTACCAAAAGGGAACGCATACTGATGCCTATCTGAATGCAGCTTCGCATCATCACCCCGTACAGAAAACCTCTCTCATCAAGATGCTCATACATCTGGCTAAAACAGTGTCAGATGGTGAATGTCTGGGGAGAGAGATTGAACATGTCAAAGAAACGCTACGATTGAATGTCTACAATAATGCTCAAATTAACAGCAATGCATGCTAAACCAAGATCGAACAGCAATACTGCTGAATCAGGTTATTAAACAATTAAAATACCATATATCGTGGGAGTAATTGAGAAATGAGCTCGAGTTTTGAAAAAGCTAAACATCTAAGTAAGATTTGGCACGGTACACAAAATTCAAAAAATAGTATCTTGTACTTAAGATGAATTGCCTAAGTTGTCAACGGATGGTGTGTATCGGATGAATGGCTTATGTGGCAGATGTTATATTGGACAGATGGGATGTAACATTAGCGTAAGACTAAAGGAACACCAAATAAATATTAAACACTCTCAAACATAACTGTCGGAAGTTGCAGTACATGCTTGCCAACAACAACACTTCATGTATTTTGATAACGATGAAGTGTTGTGTAAAACTCATTATTACTGGCCAAGACTAATTCGAGAATCCATTGAAACTGAGAAAATTTGTATTATTTTAACCTCTCTGACAGCTACAGGCTTAGTGCGGCCTGGAAGCGTATTATTAAGTAATTGTGATTGTAAGATGAGGAGATGAAGGCAGAAGAAGACGTGGGGCGATTTGGTGATGCGGTCGAACGTGGTGGCCCGAGGAGCGGAGGGAGAGATGGCGCGGGACGGGGCGGTGTGGAGAAGGTGGCAAGGACGGCGGACCCCACGTGAGTGGAACAAACGCGTGGAAGAAGAAGACATCTCACATTTATCATTACTTATAGAGGAAACATACTAATTTAATTATTACTAATCAATTATATAATTTCAATAATCCCCCTCCCCGCCTCTGATTTCTGCACCTGATGGGTTCAGTGATGACATCGCCTTTCTCTATTTAAGACCGGAAGCAGGTGGATGGCTTCACTATTCTGGCAAATCGCCCGATGATGCTGGATGTAATTACCAGTGAAACGTCGTACTCATCTTGTGGATTTACTCTCCAAAACACCGGTGGGCTGAAGTAGTAACTAAGTGGAGTTTTGTTTACGTGACAAATTCCTTACTAATTGGCTGTGTCAGGTGGTGTAGGGTTATTACACATTTATACTTACACGATCTAACCCAAAAACCTTTGTTATGAAATTAGGACAATTTATTAAATATATTGTATACCAGAAAATACAGCAATTGACTAAACATATGCGGCAATAGATGTAACCTCGCAGCAGTGAACGTGACGAAATTTCATCATGGAAATGTCCGCTGCACAAAACCTTGAGTTCATCGCCCTACACGTGGTACCTCAGCCTCAGGATGAAATAAATCATCAGGGAGTTCTACGTGAGCATCGTGCGCGCTCCAAATCCAGAGTTGAGCCGTGGTCTTGGCACCCAGCCAGCCGCCTTCTCTTCTTGGGGCAGTCGGAGTCCAGCGCGCTATCGAAGGACACGTGGTGAACGCTCAGGACGTGTCTCTTGAGCTTCGACTTCTGCGTCGCTCCGTACGAGCAGTCACTGCACGGGAAGGGCTTTTCCTCTGGAACACAAGACATCCACCGTTGAGCACACGCACGCGCTAATACATAATTTATTTATCACCATGCAGTGGATGCCATAGCATTACTATGTATATGGGACGTTTTATCAATCACGGTTGCTGACCACAGGCCCAAAGGCCCAAAGGCCTAAAATGCCAAATGGCCAGCAACAAATACCTCCGATTAGCACGGTTGGCTACGTATGGTACGAAAGAAGTTCAACATGCGTGCAAATAGTAGAAAAGCAAGATACTGATTTCCTGAAAAATATCAGAAGAACACATTTTTGGGGCTTATTTTGAAGCCCCAACATTTTGCACTTCTTCGTGTGGTTGATGTTGATGCAGAGCAACAACTATAATTTAACATTGAGGTGGTTGAGCCAGATTATTCTATTACAGTTCATTAATTACACAATAATTACCTGCAATAGAACGAGTAAATACACATGGAAGTTAGGTGTTAGTACAATGAAGAGGAAATTCCCATTGTGGAAATGACTCGGTCTATACATTCAAAAATGTTCCCTAAATTTACCCACTTGTTTAAGCAAAATTTACCCCGGTTAAGAAATAGATACTTTTTGGAATTTGTCAAGCAATGTATTTTACTCAGTTTTCTTCCAATGGTGCTATTGGCTCCATGTCATGAGATGAAGTACCCCTGTGCAACTCTCACACAGCAGTGAACCACCTCATGTAAGAGAACAGCTCGTGGAAGGAGATATCATTGCACTACTCATGACATCCCTTCGTGACCGTTTTTTATCCACTAGGAGGTTATTGCAATTTCCTACACATCACGCGACATCAGAAGTGTTTGCTGGAAGAAGTGTTTGGTAACTGGATAAGAACATCAATGAGAAGCCAGTTTAATCATGGCTCGGTGACTGAAACCCAGAGTTTCACGGTTTAACCCAACATCCGAGCAGCACCACATCAGATCTCTAGACTCCTCAGCGCAGGCATACAGATATGGTCAACATATGCGTACATTAACTAATTTGTGAAATTATGAATTACATCCAAATGAAATGTAGTGTGTGCATTACTAGGACGTACCTAAAGGTGCCAGGTTGGGTTCATCCACCTTGGGGATGCTCTGCTCCACGCAGCCTCCTGCTTCCGTGCAGTCCATCCTCTTGATGTCCGAATTCTGGCTGTTGCTACTGCTGCAATTGGTGACGCTGGTGGTGGTCTTCTTTCTTTTAATGGGCTTAGGTCTACTTCGCTTTTCCTTCTTCTTCTGCTGCAAGGCCATCAACACTTTCATGCTCGTCATAGGATCGAGAGCAGCGTATGGTTTATTCTCACTGACTGGTGAAGCAGTTTGTTGACGTGGAACTAGGCCAAAGCATTCAAGAAAATTGGATTTCATGTCATTTATCTTAACGCCGCTATCTTCTGTCGAAGTGTAATCATGTTCAGGCTTCGGTCTGTACAAGAACTGTGCGTGAAGACTTTCATGAGTTTTCAGGATTTCAATAGGACTTAAAAATCCGCAGACTGAGCACATCTCATAGGGCGACGGTGGATTCAACACCGCATTGGCAAAACTGCCGTTATTCACTAAGCCTGGTGCACCCTTTATCACGTAATCCTTCTCATGGGTCTTCAAATGCCTTTTTAATTTTCCTAGCTGATCAAACCTTTTCCCGCATATGCCGCACCATTGATCACGGGTCTCCTTGTGCGTTCTTACGTGGGCTTCTAGGCACCATGCCAGCTGGAATTTTTTCCCACAGACGTCACAAGAGATACGTTTTTTCGTTCTTGTAATCCTACCGGATTGAGGTGGGGTTGAGATGGGTGCTGGTGAAGTGCCATCAATGGTGAAGGCAATTCTCCCAGCACCACCTTGACTCGCAGCGGAGTTGCTCTCGCACATCTGAAACAAAAGACAAAGGTCACGCGAATGACACCCGTGTCACGAGTGTACTCACACAGGCATACTTAAGGTGACATAAGATTCATATATACTACAACTCATTATACCAGAACTCCGCAATATTGCAGTTCCTATCATGTACGATTTTACTCCTCTTATCCACCCAAATAAGATTTTGTTTAACAACAATGACGAACTACCTCCATTTTCCTAATGTTACCCACCAAATAGGCCTTTCTGTATATACACACCAACAATATAATGATGGCACCACACGTTCACTCCACTATTCACAACACTCTGACTCGCAATCTCCATATAAGATTGTAATATAATTTCTGTACGAGGGCCCGTCAAAAAGTTTTGAGAATTGACACTTTTTTTTACAAACAACTACGTAAAATAGTCTTCAATAAAAGTACAGTATAGTACAATTAATGGCACTTATAACTGAACGTCATTATCTCTCATGCTAATTATTACAATGTTAACTAGTTACCCAGGAAAGCTTAATTGAGTCTAAGTACTGCATTTTCAGAAAGGTCCCATTGCATTGAGATGTTTGTGTGAGTGGAACCCAGAGAGACCCCACCTTGCATATGGGGAAATAACACAACTTCACACAGATGGATTCAACCCACAAGCTCAAAGCATTCCTTGTTTAACAAAGTATTCAGTGTAATGTTTAATATAATTTATTTGGTAATATATAGTATCGTAATTGTATAGTCAATATATAGCAGTGTGGTATACAGTACGGTTGGTAAAATAATACAGTGTAATATTATTATAATCTAAGGTATAGGGTAGTGTATAGTAACGCTGCGTATAATTCAATGTTGGGGTCTGTCTATGGCAGTTTATAATAAAACATTATTTGGAGGCATATTATAATAATTTTTGCGACATAGAAGTGTAATGTATAATGACGTATTGTTAGTAGCTCAGCTTAGTGGAGAATATATTGAGTACATTGATTATATTGATGTAAATTTTGATTTAAAGCTTTCGTGACTGCAGTAATTCATACTCTTAGTTTTTTCGGTAAAGTCACGTTGAAGAGAAACAACAAAATAACAAAATATATATAAAACAATAAAAAATTCTCACGACGTTTCGACCATAACTCAAACGGTCATCATCAGGTGTGTCGGTTTGCATAAATTTATTTTGAAAACGGCATATTTATTTATATATATAAAAATAACGTTTGCGTCACGCGCAACGATTGGCTGTTTGCCAGGACTAGTCCATCTATTTTTTTGAAAAGAGGAGGGGGGAGACGAAATTTGTTTTTATGTATGCTGTCTGAAAGCCACTGTAAGCGTGAACAATCAATCAAGAACTGAAATGATTTATCAAATCTTTCCAATGATTGCTAAGATAGAATCCATCTTCTCGGTTGAAATTGTCTCTGTGCTTGTATATGTGGATAGCCTCATGAACGAATCTCTCATGGAAGCCAGATGGCTTACAAAGAACCTCCGTCTTGGAAAAGTCAATGGCATGTGAGCCTACTGAATTAGAACAATGATCTGCTACGGCCGAGGTGTTGGTCCTACCGTGTTTAAGGTCTGCTTTATGTTCACGAATGCGGTCCGAGATATGGCGTTTGGTTTCTCCAATGTAACTACTACCACAGAGGCAACTTAGTTTGTAGACACCAGGGTATTGTATGTCCGGAATCACATCTTTTACAGACGGAACCAGATCACGGATTTTATGTAATGTGTTGAAACGGACCTGGATCTTGTGTTTATTCAAGATTTTGGAGATCTTTTTTGTGATCCCAGCAATGTAGGGTAAAGTGATGGTTTTGAAAGGCTCCTCAAGAGGGTTCTTCTTCATGGTTTGAGTGATGCCTGCGCTGACCAATCGCAAAGGAGACCGCGATCACCGGACTGCAAGCCAGAGAGAAGCGCGCTCCTTTTAAAGTTAACAACAACATTGTTAAATGTAAGTAGCGCCTCTCTACTTTATTATTGTTTTATTTGTTTAATACATTACTTGTGGTGCCGTGAGTCGAGTGAAATGAGTCAATAACCTTGCTAGACATGGCTAAGCTTTTAATAAGGGGCGCCGCGGTGTCGAGATGTTAACTACCTCGCCAGGCCTACAGCAGCGTGGAGGTTCCATCCAGACCCTGACGCCTGCTCTGTATTTGTTTATTTTTTTCCCCTGTGGTCGCGTAGATTCTTCTCCTGGTCCTTCGGTTTTCCCCTCCAAAATTTAGAAACGTGAGTTCAGAGTACTTGGCTGCTATAAATGTCCACATGATAAGCCACTTTTGTTGAGCTATCATTTGTGTCCAGGTCGCTTCTGATAAGAGTTATATAGCTCAGTGGGCCTTACCTGGTAAATATAAATAGTTTATAGTTTAGTTTATAGTTCATAAGAACTCGTGACAAGGGTCAGTGTCTACTTCAAATATTGTTCAGGCTCTGGAGACCTCCAAAGTTATTCGTGATGTTATACATTTGGTTCGTTTTGAGCATAATCGCGACCTTATATAATTATTACGTGATACACACGCTGAATATACGCACACAACCATCGTGTACACGTGTGTCGTGCCCTCTATTGTCCACATAGACGGCTTGTGCTGACGAGAGAACGATCTTAACGTACAATGTCGTGACATGTATCAGCCCTTTGTCGATCCAGCGTTTTGATAGAGGCCTCCCCCACACCACGGCGTTCGTGGGAGTTGTTTAACCATACTTCACCATGCCGGTCAATGCGGGTTTGGTGAAGTGAGGAGGCCCAGAAACTTGTATATGCAGATACGAGTTTGCCTGTGCTTGCATCTGCAGAATTACATTCTCACACATCTTCAAGTGTAGTTTAATACTTCTAAAAATGCATTTATTCTTCAGGATTCCATAAAGTACTGTGGTAAAAAGAAAACAACTTGATTTGAATAAATTTCGATTTAAAGCTTTCGTGACTGCAGGGATTCATCTTCTTGGTTCTTTCGGTAAAGTCACGTCGAAGGGAAATAATAAAATAATTAAAATTTAACTATAAAATTCTCACGACGTTTCGGCCACAACACAAGTAGCCTTCCTCAGGTGAAGAAACAGAACTGTCGGAAAGACAGCGCTCCAATGAACACTGCTAAGCTTGGCAGCGTATTTTAAGCTGGGTGGGAGGAGCAGAGCGCCTTGACAAAGGAGTTTACATATCAACAGAATAATTTAGCATTGAAGTAGCTGTGTTAATGTGAGATATTAGCAGGATGTTAACGTCAGAAATTAGCATGTAACTGTGAGATTAGCATGATGTTATTGCGAGGAATTAGCATGTAACTTGTCACGGAAGTAGCTATGTTAAAGTCAGAGTTTATATATCAACAGAGGCATTTAGTATATTGACGCTAAAGAACTGCAACTACCCAACTATCATACAACAAACCGATGTGAAAGAACTAAATATAAACTACATCAATATATACTCTTAGCTTTTTCGGTAAAGTCACGTTGAAGAGAAACAACAAAATAACAAAATATATATAAAACAATAAAAAATTCTCACGAAGTTTCGACCATAACTCAAACGGTCATCATCAGGTGTGTCGGTTTGCATAAATGTATTTTGAAAACGGCATATTTATTTATATATATAAAAATAACGTTTGCGTCACGCGCAACGATTGGCTGTTTGCCAGGACTAGTCCATCTATTTTTTTTGAAAAGAGGAGGGGGGAGACGAAATTTGTTTTTATGTATGCTGTCTGAAAGCCACTGTAAGCGTGAACAATCAATCAAGAACTGAAATGATTTATCAAATCTTTCCAATGATTGCTAAGATAGAATCCATGGATTCTATCTTAGCAATCATTGGAAAAAAGCAATCATTGGAAAGATTTGATAAATCAGAATCCATGGATTCTATCTTAGCAATCATTGGAAAGATTTGATAAATCATTTCAGTTCTTGATTGATTGTTCACGCTTACAGTGGCTTTCAGACAGCATACATAAAAACAAATTTCGTCTCCCCCCTCCTCTTTTCAAAAAAATAGATGGACTAGTCCTGGCAAACAGCCAATCGTTGCGCGTGACGCAAACGTTATTTTTATATATATAAATAAATATGCCGTTTTCAAAATAAATTTATGCAAACCGACACACCTGATGATGACCGTTTGAGTTATGGTCGAAACGTCGTGAGAATTTTTTATTGTTTTATATATATTTTGTTATTTTGTTGTTTCTCTTCAACGTGACTTTACCGAAAAAACTAAGAGTATGAATTACTGCAGTCACGAAAGCTTTAAATCAAAATTTACATCAATATAATCAATGTACTCAATATATTCTCCACTAAGCTGAGCTACTAACAATACGTCATTATACATTACACTTCTATGTCGCAAAAATTATTATAATATGCCTCCAAATAATGTTTTATTATAAACTGCCATAGACAGACCCCAACATTGAATTATACGCAGCGTTACTATACACTACCCTATACCTTAGATTATAATAATATTACACTGTATTATTTTACCAACCGTACTGTATACCACACTGCTATATATTGACTATACAATTACGATACTATATATTACCAAATAAATTATATTAAACATTACACTGAATACTTTGTTAAACAAGGAATGCTTTGAGCTTGTGGGTTGAATCCATCTGTGTGAAGTTGTGTTATTTCCCCATATGCAAGGTGGGGTCTCTCTGGGTTCCACTCACACAAACATCTCAATGCAATGGGACCTTTCTGAAAATGCAGTACTTAGACTCAATTAAGCTTTCCTGGGTAACTAGTTAACATTGTAATAATTAGCATGAGAGATAATGACGTTCAGTTATAAGTGCCATTAATTGTACTATACTGTACTTTTATTGAAGACTATTTTACGTAGTTGTTTGTAAAAAAAAGTGTCAATTCTCAAAACTTTTTGACGGGCCCTCGTACAGAAATTATATTACAATCTTATATGGAGATTGCGAGTCAGAGTGTTGTGAATAGTGGAGTGAACGTGTGGTGCCATCATTATATTGTTGGTGTGTATATACAGAAAGGCCTATTTGGTGGGTAACATTAGGAAAATGGAGGTAGTTCGTCATTGTTGTTAAACAAAATCTTATTTGGGTGGATAAGAGGAGTAAAATCGTACATGATAGGAACTGCAATATTGTGGAGTTCTGGTATAATGAGTTGTAGTATATATGAATCTTATGTCACCTTAAGTATGCCTGTGTGAGTACACTCGTGACACGGGTGTCATTCGCGTGACCTTTGTCTTTTGTTTCAGATGTGCGAGAGCAACTCCGCTGCGAGTCAAGGTGGTGCTGGGAGAATTGCCTTCACCATTGATGGCACTTCACCAGCACCCATCTCAACCCCACCTCAATCCGGTAGGATTACAAGAACGAAAAAACGTATCTCTTGTGACGTCTGTGGGAAAAAATTCCAGCTGGCATGGTGCCTAGAAGCCCACGTAAGAACGCACAAGGAGACCCGTGATCAATGGTGCGGCATATGCGGGAAAAGGTTTGATCAGCTAGGAAAATTAAAAAGGCATTTGAAGACCCATGAGAAGGATTACGTGATAAAGGGTGCACCAGGCTTAGTGAATAACGGCAGTTTTGCCAATGCGGTGTTGAATCCACCGTCGCCCTATGAGATGTGCTCAGTCTGCGGATTTTTAAGTCCTATTGAAATCCTGAAAACTCATGAAAGTCTTCACGCACAGTTCTTGTACAGACCGAAGCCTGAACATGATTACACTTCGACAGAAGATAGCGGCGTTAAGATAAATGACATGAAATCCAATTTTCTTGAATGCTTTGGCCTAGTTCCACGTCAACAAACTGCTTCACCAGTCAGTGAGAATAAACCATACGCTGCTCTCGATCCTATGACGAGCATGAAAGTGTTGATGGCCTTGCAGCAGAAGAAGAAGGAAAAGCGAAGTAGACCTAAGCCCATTAAAAGAAAGAAGACCACCACCAGCGTCACCAATTGCAGCAGTAGCAACAGCCAGAATTCGGACATCAAGAGGATGGACTGCACGGAAGCAGGAGGCTGCGTGGAGCAGAGCATCCCCAAGGTGGATGAACCCAACCTGGCACCTTTAGGTACGTCCTAGTAATGCACACACTACATTTCATTTGGATGTAATTCATAATTTCACAAATTAGTTAATGTACGCATATGTTGACCATATCTGTATGCCTGCGCTGAGGAGTCTAGAGATCTGATGTGGTGCTGCTCGGATGTTGGGTTAAACCGTGAAACTCTGGGTTTCAGTCACCGAGCCATGATTAAACTGGCTTCTCATTGATGTTCTTATCCAGTTACCAAACACTTCTTCCAGCAAACACTTCTGATGTCGCGTGATGTGTAGGAAATTGCAATAACCTCCTAGTGGATAAAAAACGGTCACGAAGGGATGTCATGAGTAGTGCAATGATATCTCCTTCCACGAGCTGTTCTCTTACATGAGGTGGTTCACTGCTGTGTGAGAGTTGCACAGGGGTACTTCATCTCATGACATGGAGCCAATAGCACCATTGGAAGAAAACTGAGTAAAATACATTGCTTGACAAATTCCAAAAAGTATCTATTTCTTAACCGGGGTAAATTTTGCTTAAACAAGTGGGTAAATTTAGGGAACATTTTTGAATGTATAGACCGAGTCATTTCCACAATGGGAATTTCCTCTTCATTGTACTAACACCTAACTTCCATGTGTATTTACTCGTTCTATTGCAGGTAATTATTGTGTAATTAATGAACTGTAATAGAATAATCTGGCTCAACCACCTCAATGTTAAATTATAGTTGTTGCTCTGCATCAACATCAACCACACGAAGAAGTGCAAAATGTTGGGGCTTCAAAATAAGCCCCAAAAATGTGTTCTTCTGATATTTTTCAGGAAATCAGTATCTTGCTTTTCTACTATTTGCACGCATGTTGAACTTCTTTCGTACCATACGTAGCCAACCGTGCTAATCGGAGGTATTTGTTGCTGGCCATTTGGCATTTTAGGCCTTTGGGCCTTTGGGCCTGTGGTCAGCAACCGTGATTGATAAAACGTCCCATATACATAGTAATGCTATGGCATCCACTGCATGGTGATAAATAAATTATGTATTAGCGCGTGCGTGTGCTCAACGGTGGATGTCTTGTGTTCCAGAGGAAAAGCCCTTCCCGTGCAGTGACTGCTCGTACGGAGCGACGCAGAAGTCGAAGCTCAAGAGACACGTCCTGAGCGTTCACCACGTGTCCTTCGATAGCGCGCTGGACTCCGACTGCCCCAAGAAGAGAAGGCGGCTGGCTGGGTGCCAAGACCACGGCTCAACTCTGGATTTGGAGCGCGCACGATGCTCACGTAGAACTCCCTGATGATTTATTTCATCCTGAGGCTGAGGTACCACGTGTAGGGCGATGAACTCAAGGTTTTGTGCAGCGGACATTTCCATGATGAAATTTCGTCACGTTCACTGCTGCGAGGTTACATCTATTGCCGCATATGTTTAGTCAATTGCTGTATTTTCTGGTATACAATATATTTAATAAATTGTCCTAATTTCATAACAAAGGTTTTTGGGTTAGATCGTGTAAGTATAAATGTGTAATAACCCTACACCACCTGACACAGCCAATTAGTAAGGAATTTGTCACGTAAACAAAACTCCACTTAGTTACTACTTCAGCCCACCGGTGTTTTGGAGAGTAAATCCACAAGATGAGTACGACGTTTCACTGGTAATTACATCCAGCATCATCGGGCGATTTGCCAGAATAGTGAAGCCATCCACCTGCTTCCGGTCTTAAATAGAGAAAGGCGATGTCATCACTGAACCCATCAGGTGCAGAAATCAGAGGCGGGGAGGGGGATTATTGAAATTATATAATTGATTAGTAATAATTAAATTAGTATGTTTCCTCTATAAGTAATGATAAATGTGAGATGTCTTCTTCTTCCACGCGTTTGTTCCACTCACGTGGGGTCCGCCGTCCTTGCCACCTTCTCCACACCGCCCCGTCCCGCGCCATCTCTCCCTCCGCTCCTCGGGCCACCACGTTCGACCGCATCACCAAATCGCCCCACGTCTTCTTCTGCCTTCATCTCCTCATCTTACAATCACAATTACTTAATAATACGCTTCCAGGCCGCACTAAGCCTGTAGCTGTCAGAGAGGTTAAAATAATACAAATTTTCTCAGTTTCAATGGATTCTCGAATTAGTCTTGGCCAGTAATAATGAGTTTTACACAACACTTCATCGTTATCAAAATACATGAAGTGTTGTTGTTGGCAAGCATGTACTGCAACTTCCGACAGTTATGTTTGAGAGTGTTTAATATTTATTTGGTGTTCCTTTAGTCTTACGCTAATGTTACATCCCATCTGTCCAATATAACATCTGCCACATAAGCCATTCATCCGATACACACCATCCGTTGACAACTTAGGCAATTCATCTTAAGTACAAGATACTATTTTTTGAATTTTGTGTACCGTGCCAAATCTTACTTAGATGTTTAGCTTTTTCAAAACTCGAGCTCATTTCTCAATTACTCCCACGATATATGGTATTTTAATTGTTTAATAACCTGATTCAGCAGTATTGCTGTTCGATCTTGGTTTAGCATGCATTGCTGTTAATTTGAGCATTATTGTAGACATTCAATCGTAGCGTTTCTTTGACATGTTCAATCTCTCTCCCCAGACATTCACCATCTGACACTGTTTTAGCCAGATGTATGAGCATCTTGATGAGAGAGGTTTTCTGTACGGGGTGATGATGCGAAGCTGCATTCAGATAGGCATCAGTATGCGTTCCCTTTTGGTAAACGCTGTGTGTGTTATTTTACCATTTAGGCCTCGTCCGATAAATCACCTCTCCCAAGGAAATAAGTATTTAGAGGCCACACGGGACCGGGGGGGGGGGGGGGAGTTTAACGTTGTGTCTGTTGCTGAGAGCAGATAGCGCGCAATGGAGAGCTTGCTCAGAGCGGAGCTGGGCACGGACTCGGCGAGGACGCTGGGCGCTTCGGCCGGTGGAGGCTGCATCAGCACCGGGCAGAGCTACGAGACGGGACGCGGACACGTGTTCACCAAGATCAACGCCAAGAGCGGGGCACCCTCCTCTACGCCTCCTCACCACCTCACCTCCTCTACCCTTCTCCTCGCCTCCTCTACGCCTCCTCACCACGCCACCTCACCACGCCACCTCACCTCCTCACCACACCACCTCACCTCCTCACCACGCCACCTCACCTCCTCACCACGCCACCTCAACACCTCACCACCTCACCTCCTCTACCCTCCTCTTGGCCTCCTCTACACCACCCCGCATCCTTGCCTCAACCTTCATTCATTCAGCCCTGTCATTAATGTATCACTTTTTTTTTAGCTGCGACTACTAGCTAATTTGTCAGTTACTCCCACAATATATGGTATTTTAATTGTTTAATAACCTGATTCAGCAGTATTGCTGTTTGATCTTGGTTTAGAATTCACTGCTCTGTTAATTTGAGCATTATTGTAGACATTCAATCGTAGCGTTTCTTTGACATGTTTAATCTCTCTCCTCAGACTTTGACCATCTGACACTGTTTTAGCCAGATGTATGAGCATCTTGTTGAGAAAGGATTTCTGTGCGGGGTGATGATGCCAATCTGCATTCAGATAGGCATCAGTATGTGTTCCCTTTCGGTAAACGCTGTGTGTGTTACTTTACCATTTAGGCCTCGTCCGAGCAAAATATCCAGGAAAGGGAGTGTGTTATTCACCTCCATTTCCATGGTGAACTGGATGGCCGGTTTTTGTGAATTGAGATGATTTAGACATTCATTCATTAAGTGTATCCTACCCATGTCGCCAGACAACCAAAGTGTCATCTACATATCTACACCAAAAAGTGGGTTTTAATGTACTTGAAGCAAGTGCTCTTGCATCCCGGGGGTTGAGGACCCCTGTGTTAGAGGCCACACGGGACGGGGGGGGGGGGGGGGGAGTTTAACGTTGTGTTTGTCGCTGCGAGCAGACAGCGTGCAATGGAGAGCTTGCTCAGAGCGGAGCTGGGCACGGACTCGGCGAGGCCGCTGGGCGCTGCGGCCCGTGGAGGCTGCATCAGCACCGGGCAGAGCTACGAGACGGGGCGCGGACACGTGTTCACCAAGATCAACGCCAAGAGCGGGGCACCCTCCTCTACGCCTCCTCACCACCTCACCTCCTCTACCCTCCTCTTCGCCTCCTCTACACCACCTTGCATCCTCGCCTCAACCTTCATTCAGTCAGCCCTGTATCACTCTTTTTTCGCTGCGACTACAAGCACCACCGTGGTGAATGTTGCAGTGAACTTCCCCTCGTTGATTCCCCCCTCCACCCACGTTAAGGGACTCGGTCTACCAGACACTTTGACCGCTTCGTCTCATCCACTCCGCGTTCAACCACCGCGCCTCACTGCAGTTCACAACAACGCACTCAACTAAACAACTCGGTCACCCACTCATCCAGTCACTAACTCAATCACCCTATCACACATTCATCCAGTCACTAACTCATCCAGTCACTAACTCAATCACCCTATCACACACTTATCTTGTCACTAATTCAATCACCCTATCACCCACTCATCCAGTCACCCACTCATTCAGTCACCCACTCAATCCCCCTATCACCCACTCATCAAATCAGCCACGCATCCAGTCACCCACTCATCCAGTCATCCACGCAATCACCCTATAACCCACTCATCCAGTCACCCACTCAATCACCCTATCACATACTCATCTAGTCACTAATTAAATCACCCTATCACCCACTCATCCAGTCACCCACTCATCTAGTCACCCACTCATTTAGTCACCCACTCAATCACCCACTCATCTAATCACCCACACATTCAGTCACCCACGCATCCAGTCACCCACTCATCCGGTCACTGACTCAATCACCCTATCACACACTCCTCCACTCGTTTACTCAAACACTCACCCATTTACTCACCCACCCGCTCACCACCATGCAGGTCACCTCACTCTTATTTTCAGATTTATCAGTTTGCACTGCTCCACTCAGGAATCCACACCCGGTCTTCCTGTTTTCCCAAACTCTTGCAACAATAAACTTGATCAATTTAAGGAACGCGTTTCTTTGATCTTTATTATCTAATTACTCATTGGACAGTTATGTATTATTATTTTTTATTGTTACTGGCCGTTTGGCGTTTTGTATTGTGTGGGGTTTGCATCGCTGTCAACCCCTCATCAGTGCCTACCTTATTACAGAACAATTCAGACCTTGTTGGTCACCCCGTGCCCCTTATAAGTCCCATGACAAGGGAGAAACACGCAAATAAACTTAACAAAAATGTTGCCCGTATTGAAACGGCCGTCTGCCGTATGGACCTGACAACTCACTTTCCCCCAACAGAATACGGGTAATACGTGTGGGTTGGCGGCTATGGGTTTTGTTGTGTTTGCGAGTCCAAGTTATAGGACTGCACCCTGGGTTGTGCGTGGTTCTCATTGGTGGGAGATTCCCTTCACTGTGTTGCACGCCAGTGGCTGGGGGCTGCCTGGGGCCAGTGACGTGTGAGCCGGTCCCAATGTGCACCGGCAAACATTTACCGCCAGGTGGCCCCAGTGTTTATTGCCCGTCTCCACGTGGATACCTGAAACCCATGTCAATCCACTGCTGGATGAGTCCCGCAATGAAGATACAATCAGTACATCCACTTTGCTTTTGGACTCCACCTGTTCCATTGGCGGCCGAATGCGAATCTAAATGTGCATACGTTAGAGACTGGTTAATGCGCATAGAAATCAAACCAATTGACCTACGACATTTGCCCCATCAACTTTTGTAGAATTTTAGATGTGCATTACAGCTACTTTAGCCGGATGGTTGTGGTGGCTATGTATGCCTGTAATCCACGACTACGTGGAGGTGAGGGTTGGTGGATCACAAAAATGTTGCGACAACTCCCACCCCTTGGTCGTCAAGGAGGTAGAGAAGGCGGTGTGGATTAATGTGGACTCCGCCTGTTCCATCTGTAGATTTGTGATAGAGCATTTGCTTGGATTTCTCCAGGTGCTCCGATTTCCTCCCACATGTAAACACTCATTAATCTTGATTTGAAGCTTTCGTGACTGCAGGAATCCTTACTCTTTGGTTCTTTCGGTAAAGTCACGTAGGTAGAAAAAATAATAATGGATCACGACGTTTCGATCGCCACACAAGCAATCTCACTGAGTCTCAAGACTCTTGTTCAGGAGGGCCTGAACATTTGGATGTTTGGCTAGTACCAGTTACATTGTATGTTGTTGTTTTCCCATGGGAGTAAACCCATACAGAGAAAGGGACCAGAATGAGGAAAGCGAAGCCAGGCAGTCCTTCAGAAGATGTCATGCACGGGCGTGACCACTGCACCACCTTGCCGCCCAAACAAATGTAATTTAAATAATGTACAATACTGGCAAATAAACCCTATTAGTATCAACTGAATTTCTGGACAATGTGGCACGTGTATAGCTGCATCGGTGTTTCTAAAAGTCGTGTTCACATTGCCTGAAATTAATAATATTATAAAGTACAGGTTTCCCACCTCTGGTTTCGTTTTACTTACTGGTTGTCCTCATTATGTGTGTCACAGGTAATATGGCAAGGAACATATTACGCAGCACGAGTTGTAGGATTAGGGCAATTATGGTGACACACGTGACCCCCTCTACACAAGAAACAGCTGAGAGTCAATGCTGTGGTGTTGTGCGATTGGTGCAAGCGACCCATCATTGTGTTTTGATGTTGAGCTGTTAAAATTGCACTGTTGTGGGGTGAGGTCAAGGCCGATGACTTCTTCCAGCGGTGTCAAGATCAGCATTTTGAAGAGGCTCGCGGAGGATGATACTGGGCACTAGGGTGCAGTCTCCCTCCATGAACAACAGAGGGCAGAGGAGCGACGCTCACAACAATTATTGGCGGAGCGCCGGGTGTATAAAAGACAAAGTTGCAAGAAAGTTTATCTCGGGGAGTTAACCCACAACACCTGGGTCTGTCATGCGTGTTCACACGATAACGCGTTTTCACTACGTTGAGATTCATAAGGGCACGGGGTGACCAATAAAGTATGAATTGGTCTGTGATAAGCTCGGCCCTGATAAGGGGTTGACAGATATGAAATAATCGAGCAGACAGACACGGGCCTGACTTCATCCACAGATGCCTTGTTGAGTCTCTAATTTTTAGGATTCTGCTTGAGATGTCTTGCCAATTCTTCACCAAATAATATGTACGTGTGAGTAACCAGACCTACCTGAGATACCACGCCTCGTAGAGAGCCAAAATAAATATCGTACGTTTATAGATTGCTCGGTAACCTCCGTTCCATGCTGCCATCGACTGGCCAAGAATGTGGCCTGTAGATGCTGCCATCTGCTGGCCAATAATGTAGATGGCAGCATGGAAGGTGGTGAATTGCGGTCGTTGAGATGAGTTTTGATTGGTGAGATGAGTGAGGTTGGTGCAGTGGATGAGATGGGTGCAGTCAGTCTGGTGACTGTGTGGTTGGTGTGGTGAATGTAGTGGGTGGTGTGGTGAATGTAGTGGTTGGTGTGGTGACTGTGTGGTTGGTGTGGTGACTGTGTGGTTGGTGTGGTGAATGTAGTGGTTGGTGTGGTGAATGTAGTGGTTGGTGTGGTGAATGTAGTGGTTGGTGTGGTGAATGTGGTGGTTGGTGTGGTGAATGTAGTGGTTGATGTGGTGAATGTAGTGGTTGGTGTGGTGAATGTAGTGGTTGGTGTGGTGAATGTAGTGGTTGGTGTGGTGAATGTAGTGGTTGGTGTGGTGAATGTAGTGGTTGGTGTGGTGAATGTAGTGGTTGGTGTGGTGAATGTAGTGGGTGGTGTGGTGACTGTGTGGTTGTTGTGGTGAATGTAGTGGGTGGTGTGGTGAATGTAGTGGTTGGTGTGGTGAATGTAGTGGTTGGTTTGGTGAATGTAGTGGGTGGTGTGGTGAATGTAGTGGGTGAGATGAGTGTAGTAGGTGTGATGAGTGCCATTTGTGCGGTTAGTGGAGTTGGTGTTTGGTGAGTGAGGTGAGTGTGGTGTGATTGGTGAGGTGTAGTTGGTGAGGTTAGGTTTGTGAGGTGTAATTGGGGTGGTGAGGTGGGTGAGGTGTAATTGGTGAGGTAAAGTTGGTGAGTGTATCAGTGAGCACCTGGAGGATTCTCCTCCACGGTCGCCTTTGTCTCCCCCAGTAGCGATGTTCACTCCACACCGCACCAGGAACTCATCTGAGGCTGAGTCGACCTCACACTCTCTCACTGTCTCACAACAACAACAACAACCGCCATTCGCCACTAAGTGGCGGTGACGTCACCACGATGCTTGTGCCAGGCCATGTGCACCTTGAGGCCACGTGAAGTGTCGAACGCCCGCTGGCAGGAGGTCACGGGGCAGACCCAGGTGGTGCCACGGGTCGACTGACTGAGATGACTGGCTGATGCACCACCTGTAACCCCTGCTCACACTCACGCACGCGCACTCACTCACAAGCGCGAGTTCGCGTTTTCAGGCGATATAAAATAATTTATATTTCATGCCAGTTGGTTCTGAAGGGCGGCTGTTTGTAATTTGGGCGTTCGTAAGTCGAGGACTGTCTGTAAATAAAGATTCCGATTGTGGGGCTTTCACCGTGGGATGAGCTTGGCCCGATCCGCGGGGGCGTGGCTTGCACGACAGTGGGCGGGGCATAGCCGCGACGGGCGTGGCTTATCCAGGAAGTGGAGACCGCGAACGCCGGACTGCAAGCCTGAGGGAAGCGCGCTCCTTTTAAAGTTAACAACAACATTGTTAAATGTAAGTAGCGCCTCTCTACTTTATTATTGTTTTACTTGTTTAATACATTACTTGTGGTGCCGTGAGTCGAGTGAAATGAGTCAATAACCTTGCTAGACATGGCTAAACTTTTAATAAGGGGCGCCGCGGTGTCGAGATGTTAACTACCTCGCTAGGCCTACAGCAGCGTGGAGGTTCCATCCAGACCCTGACGCCTGCTCTGTATTTGTTAATTTTTTCCCCTGTGGTCGCGTAGATTCTTCTCCTGGTCCTTCGGTTTTCCCCTCCACATTTAGAAACGTGAGTTTAGAGTACTTGACTGCTATAAATGTCCACATGATAAGCCACTTTCGTTGAGCTATCATTTGTGTCCAGGTCGCTTCTGATAAGAGTTATATAGCTCAGTGGGCCTTACCTGGTTAAATAGAAATAGTTTATAGTTTAGTTTATAGTTCATAAGAACTCGTGACAAGGGTCAGTGTCTACTTCAAATATTGTTCAGGCTCTGGAGACCTCCAAAGTTATTCGTGATGTTATACATTTGGTTCGTTTTGAGCATAATCGCGACCTCATAATTATTACGTGATACACACGCTGAATATACGCACACAACCATCGTGTACACGTGTGTCGTGCCCTCTATTGTCCACATAGACGGCTTGTGCTGACGAGAGAACGATCTTAACGTACAATGTCGTGACATGTATCAGCCCTTTGTCGATCCAGCGTTTTGATAGAGGCCTCCCCCACACCACGGCGTTCGTGGGAGTTGTTTAACCATACTTCACCATGCCGGTCAATGCGGGTTTGGTGAAGTGAGGAGGCCCAGAAACTTGTATATGCAGATACGAGTTTGCCTGTGCTTGCATCTGCAGAATTACATTCTCACACATCTTCAAGTGTAGTTTAATACTTCTAAAAATGCATTTATTCTTCAGGATTCCATAAAGTACTGTGGTAAAAAGAAAACAACTTGATTTGAATAAATTTCGATTTAAAGCTTTCGTGACTGCAGGGATTCATCTTCTTGGTTCTTTCGGTAAAGTCACGTCGAAGGGAAATAATAAAATAATTAAAATTTAACTATAAAATTCTCACGACGTTTCGGCCACAACACAAGTAGCCTTCCTCAGGTGAAGAAACAGAACTGTCGGAAAGACAGCGCTCCAATGAACACTGCTAAGCTTGGCAGCGTATTTTAAGCTGGGTGGGAGGAGCAGAGCGCCTTGACAAAGGAGTTTACATATCAACAGAATAATTTAGCATTGAAGTAGCTGTGTTAATGTGAGATATTAGCAGGATGTTAACGTCAGAAATTAGCATGTAACTGTGAGATTAGCATGATGTTATTGCGAGGAATTAGCATGTAACTTGTCACGGAAGTAGCTATGTTAAAGTCAGAGTTTATATATCAACAGAGGCATTTAGTATATTGACGCTAAAGAACTGCAACTACCCAACTATCATACAACAAACCGATGTGAAAGAACTAAATATAAACTACATCAATATAATCAATGTACTCAATATATTCTCCACTAAGCTGAGCTACTAACAATACGTCATTATACATTACACTTCTATGTCGCAAAAATTATTATAATATGCCTCCAAATAATGTTTTATTATAAACTGCCATAGACAGACCCCAACATTGAATTATACGCAGCGTTACTATACACTACCCTATACCTTAGATTATAATAATATTACACTGTATTATTTTACCAACCGTACTGTATACCACACTGCTATATATTGACTATACAATTACGATACTATATATTACCAAATAAATTATATTAAACATTACACTGAATACTTTGTTAAACAAGGAATGCTTTGAGCTTGTGGGTTGAATCCATCTGTGTGAAGTTGTGTTATTTTCCCATATGCAAGGTGGGGTCTCTCTGGGTTCCACTCACACAAACATCTCAATGCAATGGGACCTTTCTGAAAATGCAGTACTTAGACTCAATTAAGCTTTCCTGGGTAACTAGTTAACATTGTAATAATTAGCATGAGAGATAATGACGTTCAGTTATAAGTGCCATTAATTGTACTATACTGTACTTTTATTGAAGACTATTTTACGTAGTTGTTTGTAAAAAAAAGTGTCAATTCTCAAAACTTTTTGACGGGCCCTCGTACAGAAATGATATTACAATCTTATATGGAGATTGCGAGTCAGAGTGTTGTGAATAGTGGAGTGAACGTGTGGTGCCATCATTATATTGTTGGTGTGTATATACAGAAAGGCCTATTTGGTGGGTAACATTAGGAAAATGGAGGTAGTTCGTCATTGTTGTTAAACAAAATCTTATTTGGGTGGATAAGAGGAGTAAAATCGTACATGATAGGAACTGCAATATTGTGGAGTTCTGGTATAATGAGTTGTAGTATATATGAATCTTATGTCACCTTAAGTATGCTTGTGTGAGTACACTCGTGACACGGGTGTCATTCGCGTGACCTTTGTCTTTTGTTTCAGATGTGCGAGAGCAACTCCGCTGCGAGTCAAGGTGGTGCTGGGAGAATTGCCTTCACCATTGATGGCACTTCACCAGCACCCATCTCAACCCCACCTCAATCCGGTAGGATTACAAGAACGAAAAAACGTATCTCTTGTGACGTCTGTGGGAAAAAATTCCAGCTGGCATGGTGCCTAGAAGCCCATGTAAGAACGCACAAGGAGACCCGTGATCAATGGTGCGGCATATGCGGGAAAAGGTTTGATCAGCTAGGAAAATTAAAAAGGCATTTGAAGACCCATGAGAAGGATTACGTGATAAAGGGTGCACCAGGCTTAGTGAATAACGGCAGTTTTGCCAATGCGGTGTTGAATCCACCGTCGCCCTATGAGATGTGCTCAGTCTGCGGATTTTTAAGTCCTATTGAAATCCTGAAAACTCATGAAAGTCTTCACGCACAGTTCTTGTACAGACCGAAGCCTGAACATGATTACACTTTGACAGAAGATAGCGGCGTTAAGATAAATGACATGAAATCCAATTTTCTTGAATGCTTTGGCCTAGTTCCACGTCAACAAACTGCTTCACCAGTCAGTGAGAATAAACCATACGCTGCTCTCGATCCTATGACGAGCATGAAAGTGTTGATGGCCTTGCAGCAGAAGAAGAAGGAAAAGCGAAGTAGACCTAAGCCCATTAAAAGAAAGAAGACCACCACCAGCGTCACCAATTGCAGCAGTAGCAACAGCCAGAATTCGGACATCAAGAGGATGGACTGCACGGAAGCAGGAGGCTGCGTGGAGCAGAGCATCCCCAAGGTGGATGAACCCAACCTGGCACCTTTAGGTACGTCCTAGTAATGCACACACTACATTTCATTTGGATGTAATTCATAATTTCACAAATTAGTTAATGTACGCATATGTTGACCATATCTGTATGCCTGCGCTGAGGAGTCTAGAGATCTGATGTGGTGCTGCTCGGATGTTGGGTTAAACCGTGAAACTCTGGGTTTCAGTCACCGAGCCATGATTAAACTGGCTTCTCATTGATGTTCTTATCCAGTTACCAAACACTTCTTCCAGCAAACACTTCTGATGTCGCGTGATGTGTAGGAAATTGCAATAACCTCCTAGTGGATAAAAAACGGTCACGAAGGGATGTCATGAGTAGTGCAATGATATCTCCTTCCACGAGCTGTTCTCTTACATGAGGTGGTTCACTGCTGTGTGAGAGTTGCACAGGGGTACTTCATCTCATGACATGGAGCCAATAGCACCATTGGAAGAAAACTGAGTAAAATACATTGCTTGACAAATTCCAAAAAGTATCTATTTCTTAACCGGGGTAAATTTTGCTTAAACAAGTGGGTAAATTTAGGGAACATTTTTGAATGTATAGACCGAGTCATTTCCACAATGGGAATTTCCTCTTCATTGTACTCACACCTAACTTCCATGTGTATTTACTCGTTCTATTGCAGGTAATTATTGTGTAATTAATGAACTGTAATAGAATAATCTGGCTCAACCACCTCAATGTTAAATTATAGTTGTTGCTCTGCATCAACATCAACCACACGAAGAAGTGCAAAATGTTGGGGCTTCAAAATAAGCCCCAAAAATGTGTTCTTCTGATATTTTTCAGGAAATCAGTATCTTGCTTTTCTACTATTTGCACGCATGTTGAACTTCTTTCGTACCATACGTAGCCAACCGTGCTAATCGGAGGTATTTGTTGCTGGCCATTTGGCATTTTAGGCCTTTGGGCCTTTGGGCCTGTGGTCAGCAACCGTGATTGATAAAACGTCCCATATACATAGTAATGCTATGGCATCCACTGCATGGTGATAAATAAATTATGTATTAGCGCGTGCGTGTGCTCAACGGTGGATGTCTTGTGTTCCAGAGGAAAAGCCCTTCCCGTGCAGTGACTGCTCGTACGGAGCGACGCAGAAGTCGAAGCTCAAGAGACACGTCCTGAGCGTTCACCACGTGTCCTTCGATAGCGCGCTGGACTCCGACTGCCCCAAGAAGAGAAGGCGGCTGGCTGGGTGCCAAGACCACGGCTCAACTCTGGATTTGGAGCGTGCACGATGCTCACGTAGAACTCCCTGATGATTTATTTCATCCTGAGGCTGAGGTACCACGTGTAGGGCGATGAACTCAAGGTTTTGTGCAGCGGACATTTCCATGATGAAATTTCGTCACGTTCACTGCTGCGAGGTTACATCTATTGCCGCATATGTTTAGTCAATTGCTGTATTTTCTGGTATACAATATATTTAATAAATTGTCCTAATTTCATAACAAAGGTTTTTGGGTTAGATCGTGTAAGTATAAATGTGTAATAACCCTACACCACCTGACACAGCCAATTAGTAAGGAATTTGTCACGTAAACAAAACTCCACTTAGTTACTACTTCAGCCCACCGGTGTTTTGGAGAGTAAATCCACAAGATGAGTACGACGTTTCACTGGTAATTACATCCAGCATCATCGGGCGATTTGCCAGAATAGTGAAGCCATCCACCTGCTTCCGGTCTTAAATAGAGAAAGGCGATGTCATCACTGAACCCATCAGGTGCAGAAATCAGAGGCGGGGAGGGGGATTATTGAAATTATATAATTGATTAGTAATAATTAAATTAGTATGTTTCCTCTATAAGTAATGATAAATGTGAGATGTCTTCTTCTTCCACGCGTTTGTTCCACTCACGTGGGGTCCGCCGTCCTTGCCACCTTCTCCACACCGCCCCGTCCCGCGCCATCTCTCCCTCCGCTCCTCGGGCCACCACGTTCGACCGCATCACCAAATCGCCCCACGTCTTCTTCTGCCTTCATCTCCTCATCTTACAATCACAATTACTTAATAATACGCTTCCAGGCCGCACTAAGCCTGTAGCTGTCAGAGAGGTTAAAATAATACAAATTTTCTCAGTTTCAATGGATTCTCGAATTAGTCTTGGCCAGTAATAATGAGTTTTACACAACACTTCATCGTTATCAAAATACATGAAGTGTTGTTGTTGGCAAGCATGTACTGCAACTTCTGACAGTTATGTTTGAGAGTGTTTAATATTTATTTGGTGTTCCTTTAGTCTTACGCTAATGTTACATCCCATCTGTCCAATATAACATCTGCCACATAAACCATTCATCCGATACACACCATCCGTTGACAACTTAGGCAATTCATCTTAAGTACAAGATACTATTTTTTGAATTTTGTGTACCGTGCCAAATCTTACTTAGATGTTTAGCTTTTTGCTTTTTCAAAACTCGAGCTCATTTCTCAATTACTCCCACGATATATGGTATTTTAATTGTTTAATAACCTGATTCAGCAGTATTGCTGTTCGATCTTGGTTTAGCATGCATTGCTGTTAATTTGAGCATTATTGTAGACATTCAATCGTAGCGTTTCTTTGACATGTTCAATCTCTCTCCCCAGACATTCACCATCTGACACTGTTTTAGCCAGATGTATGAGCATCTTGATGAGAGAGGTTTTCTGTACGGGGTGATGATGCGAAGCTGCATTCAGATAGGCATCAGTATGCGTTCCCTTTTGGTAAACGCTGTGTGTGTTATTTTACCATTTAGGCCTCGTCCGATAAATCACCTCTCCCAAGGAAATAAGTATTTAGAGGCCACACGGGACCGGGGGGGGGGGGGGGGGGGGGAGTTTAACGTTGTGTCTGTTGCTGAGAGCAGATAGCGCGCAATGGAGAGCTTGCTCAGAGCGGAGCTGGGCACGGACTCGGCGAGGACGCTGGGCGCTTCGGCCGGTGGAGGCTGCATCAGCACCGGGCAGAGCTACGAGACGGGGCGCGGACACGTGTTCACCAAGATCAACGCCAAGAGCGGGGCACCCTCCTCTACGCCTCCTCACCACCTCACCTCCTCTACCCTTCTCCTCGCCTCCTCTACGCCTCCTCACCACGCCACCTCACCACGCCACCTCACCTCCTCACCACGCCACCTCACCTCCTCACCACGCCACCTCACCTCCTCACCACGCCACCTCAACACCTCACCACCTCACCTCCTCTACCCTCCTCTTGGCCTCCTCTACACCACCCCGCATCCTTGCCTCAACCTTCATTCATTCAGCCCTGTCATTAATGTATCACTTTTTTTTTAGCTGCGACTACTAGCTAATTTGTCAGTTACTCCCACAATATATGGTATTTTAATTGTTTAATAACCTGATTCAGCACTATTGCTGTTTGATCTTGGTTTAGAATTCACTGCTCTGTTAATTTGAGCATTATTGTAGACATTCAATCGTAGCGTTTCTTTGACATGTTTAATCTCTCTCCTCAGACTTTGACCATCTGACACTGTTTTAGCCAGATGTATGAGCATCTTGTTGAGAAAGCATTTCTGTGCGGGGTGATGATGCCAATCTGCATTCAGATAGGCATCAGTATGTGTTCCCTTTCGGTAAACGCTGTGTGTGTTACTTTACCATTTAGGCCTCGTCCGAGCAAAATATCCAGGAAAGGGAGTGTGTTATTCACCTCCATTTCCATGGTGAACTGGATGGCCGTTTTTTGTAGCTCTGCCCGGTGCATCAGCACCGGGCAGAGCTACGAGACGGGGCGCGGACACGTGTTCACCAAGATCAACGCCAAGAGCGGGGCACCCTCCTCTACGCCTCCTCACCACCTCACCTCCTCTACCCTCCTCTTCGCCTCCTCTACACCACCTTGCATCCTGGCCTCAACCTTCATTCAGTCAGCCCTGTATCACTTTTTTTCGCTGCGACTACTAGCACCACCGTGGTGAATGTTGCAGTGAACTTCCCCTCGTTGATTCCCCCCTCCACCCACGTTAAGGGACTCGGTCTACCAGACACTTTGACCGCTTCGTCTCATCCACTCCGCGTTCAACCACCGCGCCTCACTGCAGTTCACAACAACGCACTCAACTAAACAACTCGGTCACCCACTCATCCAGTCACTAACCCAATCACCCTATCACACATTCATCCAGTCACTAACTCATCCAGTCACTAACTCAATCACCCTATCACACACTCATCTCGTCACTAATTCAATCACCCTATCACCCACTCATCCAGTTAACCACTCATCCAGTCACCCACTCATTCAGTCACCCACTCATTCAGTCACCCACTCATCCAGTCACCCACTCATTCAGTCACCCACTCAATCACCCTATCACCCACTCATCAAATCAGCCACGCATCCAGTCACCCACTCATCCAGTCATCCACGCAATCACCCTATAACCCACTCATCCAGTCACCCACTCAATCACCCTATCACATACTCATCTAGTCACTAATTAAATCACCCTATCACCCACTCATCCAGTCACCCACTCATCTAGTCACCCACTCATTTAGTCACCCACTCAATCACCCACTCATCTAATCACCCACGCATTCAGTCACCCACGCATCCAGTCACCCACTCATCCGGTCACTGACTCAATCACCCTATCACACACTCCTCCACTCGTTTACTCAAACACTCACCCATTTACTCACCCACCCACTCACCACCATGCAGGTCACCTCACTCTTCTTTTCAGATTTATCAGTTTGCACTGCTCCACTCTGGAATCCACTCCCGGTCTTCCTGTTTTCCCAAACTCTTGCAACAATAAACTTGATCAATTTAAGGAACGCGTTTCTTTGATCTTAATGATCTAATTACTCATTGGACAGTTATGTATTATTATTTTTTATTGTTACTGGCCGTTTGGCGTTTTGTATTGTGTGGGGTTTGCATCGCTGTCAACCCCTCATCAGTGCCTACCTTATTACAGAACAATTCAGACCTTGTTGGTCACCCCGTGCCCCTTATGAGTCCCATGACAAGGGAGAAACACACAAATAAACTTAACAAAAATGTTGCCCGTATTGAAACGGCCGTCTGCCGTATGGACCTGACAACTCACTTTCCCCCAACAGAATACGGGTAAACCGTGTGGGTTGGCGGCTATGGGTTTTGTTGTGTTTGCGAGTCCAAGTTATAGGACTGCACCCTGGGTTGTGCGTGGTTCTCATTGGTGGGAGATTCCCTTCGCTGTGTTGCACGCCAGTGGCTGGGGGCTGCCTGGGGCTAGTGACGTGTAAGCCGGTCCCAATGTGCACCGGCAAACATTTACCGCCAGGTGGCCCCAGTGTTTATTGCCCGTCTCCACGTGGATACCTGAAACCCACGTCAATCCACTGCTGGATGAGTCCCGCAATGAAGATACAATCAGTACATCCACTTTGCTTTTGGACACCACCTGTTCCATTGGCGGCCGAATGCGAATCTAAATGTGCATACGTTAGAGACTGGTTAATGCGCATAGAAATCAAACCAATTGACCTACGACATTTGCCCCATCAACTTTTGTAGAATTTTAGATGTGCATTACAGCTACTTTAGCCGGATGGTTGTGGTGGCTTTGTATGCCTGTAATCCACGACTACGTGGAGGTGAGGGTTGGTGGATCACAAAAATGTTGCGACAACTCCCACCCCTTGGTCGTCAAGGAGGTAGAGAAGGCGGTGTCGAATAATGTGGACTCCGCCTGTTCCATCTGTAGATTTGTGATAGAGCGTTGGCCCCCCATTTGCTTGGATTTCTCCAGGTGCTCCGATTTCCTCCCACATGTAAACACTCATTAATCTTGATTTGAAGCTTTCGTGACTGCAGGAATCCTTACTCTTTGGTTCTTTCGGTAAAGTCACGTAGGTAGAAAAAATAATAATGGATCACGACGTTTCGATCGCCACACAAGCAATCTCACTGAGTCTCAAGACTCTTGTTCAGGAGGGGCCTGACAACTTTTCGCAGGAGTAATTTGGATGTTTGGCTAGTACCAGTTACATTGTATGTTGTTGTTGTTTTGCTGTGGGAGTAAACCCATACAGAGAAAGGGACCAGAATGAGGAAAGCGAAGCCAGGCAGTCCTTCAGAAGATGTCATGCACGGGCGTGACCACTGCACCACCCTGCCGCCCAAACAAATGTAATTTAAATAATGTACAATACTGGCAAATAAATTTTATTAGTATCAACTGAATTTGTGGACAATGTGGCACGTGTATAGCTGCATCGGTGTTTCTAAAAGTTGTGTTCAAATTGCTTATTAAAAATATTATAAAGAACAGGTTTCTCACCTCTGGTTTCATTTGACTTACCGGTTGTCCTCATTATGTGTGTCACAGGTAATATGGCAAGGAAAATATTATGCAGCACGAGTTGTAGGATTAGGGCAATTATGGTGACACACGTGACCCCCTCTACACAAGTAACAGCTGAGAGTCAATGCTGGGATGTTGTGCGATTGGTGCAAGCGACACATCATTGTGTTTTGATGTTGAGCTGTTAAAATTGCACTGTTGTGAGGTGAGGTCAAGGCCGATAACTGCTTCCAGCGGTGTCAAGATCAGCATTTTGAAGAGGCTCGCGGAGGATGATACTGGGCACTGGGGTGCAGTCTCCCTCCATGAACAACAGAGGGCAGAGGAGCGACGCTCACAACAATAATTGGCGGAGCGCCGGGCGTATAAAAGACAAAGTTGGAAGAAAGTTTATCTCGGGGAGGTAACCCACAACACCTGGGTCTGTCCCGCGTGTTCACACGATAACGCGTTTTCACTACGTTGAGATTTATAAGGGCACGGGGTGACCAATAAAGTATGAATTGGTCTGTGATAAGCTCGGCCCTGATAAGGGGTTGACAGATATGAAATAATCGAGCAGACAGACACGGGCCTGACTTCATCCACAGATGCCTTGTTGAGTCTCTAATTTTTAGGATTCTGCTTGGGATGTCTTGCCAATTCCTCAGCAAATAATGTGTACGTGTGAGTAACCAGACCTACCTGAGATCTCACGCCTCGTAGAGAGCCAAAATAAATATCGTACGTTTATAGATTGCTCGGTAACCTCCGTTCCATGCTGCCATCGACTGGCCAAGAATGTGGCCTGTAGATGCTGCCATCTGCTGGCCACTGATGTAGATGGCAGCATGTAATGTGATGAATTGCGGTCGTTGAGATGAGTTTTGATTGGTGAGATGAGTGAGGTTGGTGCAGTGGATGAGATGGGTGCAGTCAGTATGGTGACTGTGTGGTTGGTGTGGTGAATGTAGTGGGTGGTGTGGTGAATGTAGTGGTTGGTGTGGTGAATGTAGTGGTTGGTGTAGTGAATGTAGTGGGTTGTGTGGTGAATGTAGTGGTTGGTGTGGTGAATGTAGTGGTTGGTGTGGTGAATGTAGTGGTTGGTGTGGTGAATGTAGTGGTTGGTGTGGTGAATGTAGTGGTTGGTGTGGTGAATGTAGTGGTTGGTGTGGTGAATGTAGTGGGTGAGATGAGTGTAGTAGGTGTGATGAGTGCCATTTGTGCGGTGAGTGGAGTTGGTGTTTGGTGAGTGAGGTGAGTGTGGTGTGATTGGTGAGGTGTAATTGGGGTGGTGAGGTGGGTGAGGTGTCATTGGTGAGGTAAAGTTGGTGAGTGTATCAGTGAGCACCTGGAGGATTCTCCTCCACGGTCGCCTTTGTCTCCCCCAGTAGCGGTGTTCACTCCACTCCTCACCAGGAACTCATCTGAGGCTGAGTCGACCTCACACTCTCTCACTGTCTCACAACAACAACAACAACCACCATTCGCCACTAAGTGGCGGTGACGTCACCACGACGCTTGTGCCAGGCCATGTGCACCTTGAGGCCACGTGAAGTGTCGAACGCCCGCTGGCAGGAGGTCACGGTGCAGATCCAGGTGGTGCCACGGGTCGACTGACTGAGATGACTGAGATGACTGGCTGATGCACCACCTGTGCCCCCTGCTCACACGCACGCGCACTCACTCACAAGCGCGAGTTCGCGTTTTCAGGCGATATAAAATAATTTATATTTCATGCCAGTTGGTTCTGAAGGGCGGCTGTTTGTAATTTGGGCGTTCGTAAGTCGAGGACTGTCTGTAAATAAAGATTCCGATTGTGGGGCTTTCACCGTGGGATGAGCTTGGCCCGATCCGCGGGGGCGTGGCTTGCACGACAGTGGGCGGGGCATAGCCGCGACGGGCGTGGCTTATCCAGGAAGTGGAGACCGCGATCGCCGGACTGCAAGCCAGACAGAAGCGCGCTCCTTTTAAAGTTAACAACAACATTGTTAAATGTAAGTAGCGCCTCTCTACTTTATTATTGTTTTATTTGTTTAATACATTACTTGTGGTGCCGTGAGTCGAGTGAAATCAGTCAATAACCTTGCTAGACATGGTTAATCTTTTAATAAGGGGCGCCGCGGTGTCGAGATGTTAACTACCTCGCTAGGCCTACAGCAGCGTGGAGGTTCCATCCAGACCCTGACGCCTGCTCTGTATTTGTTTATTTTTTTCCCCTGTGGTCGCGTAGATTCTTCTCCTGGTCCTTCGGTTTTCCCCTCCACATTTAGAAACGTGAGTTTAGAGTACTTGACTGCTATAAATGTCCACATGATAAGCCACTTTCGTTGAGCTATCATTTGTGTCCAGGTCGCTTCTGATAAGAGTTATATAGCTCAGTGGGCCTTACCTGGTTAAATAAAAATAGTTTATAGTTTAGTTTATAGTTCATAAGAACTCGTGACAAGGGTCAGTGTCTACTTCAAATATTGTTCAGGCTCTGGAGACCTCCAAAGTTATTCGTGATGTTATACATTTGGTTCGTTTTGAGCATAATCGCGACCTTATATAATTATGACGTGATGCACACGCTGAATATACGCACACAAACATCGTGTACACGTGTGTCGTGCCCTCTATTGTCCACATAGACGGCTTGTGCTGACGAGAGAACGGTCTTAATGTACAATGTCGTGACATGTATCAGCCCTTTGTCGATCCAGCGTTTTGATAGAGGCCTCCCCCACACCATGTCGTTCGTGGGAGTTGTTTAACCATACTTCACCATGCCGGTCAATGCGGGTTTGGTGAAGTGAGGAGGCCCAGAAACTTGTATATGCAGATACGAGTTTGCCTGTGCTTGCATCTGCAGAATTACATTCTCACACATCTTCAAGTATAGTTTAATACTTCTAAAATGCATTAATTATTGAGGATTCCATAAAGTACTGTGGTAAAAAGAAAATAACTTGATTTGAATACTTTGTTGAACAGGGAATGCTTTGAGTTTGTGGGTTGAATCCATTAGTGCGGAGTTGTGTTATTTCCCCATTTGCAAGGTGGGGTCTCTCTGGGTTCCACTCACACAAACATCTCAATGCAATGGGACCTTTCTGAAAATGCAGTACTTAGACTCAATGAAGCTTTCCTGGGTAACTATTTAACATTGTAATAATTAGCATGAGAGATAATGACGTTCACGTATAAGTGCCATTAATAGTACTATACTGTACTTTTATTGAAGACTATTTTACGTAGTTGTTTGTAAAAAAAGTGTCCATTCTCAAAACTTTTTAACTGGCCCTCGTACATAAATGATATTACAATCTTTATGGAGATTGCAAGTCAGAGTGTTGTGAATAGTGGAGTGAACGTGTGGTGCAATCATTATATTGTTGGTGTGTATATACAGAAAGGCCTATTTGGTGGGTAACATTAGGAAAATGGAGGTAGTTGGTCATTGTTGTTTAGAAACAAAATATTATTTGGGTGGATAAGAGGAGTAAAATCGTACATGATAGGAACTGCAATATTGTGGAGTTCTGGTATAATGAGTTGTAGTATATATGAATCTTATGTCACCTTAAGTATGCCTTTGTGAGTACACTCGTGACACGGGTGTCATGCGCGTGACCTTTGTCTTTGTTTCAGATGTGCGAGAGCAACTCCGCTGTGAGTCATGGTGGTGCTGGGAGAATTGCCTTTACCATCGATGGCACTTCATCAGCACCCGTCTCAACCCCACCTCAATCCGGTAGAGTTACAAGACCGAAAAAACTTATCTCTTGTGACGTCTGTGGGAAAAAATTCCAACTGGCATGGTGCCTAGAAGCCCACGTAACAACGCACAAAGAGACCCATGACCAATGGTGCCGCATATGTGGACAAAGGTTTGAACAGCTAGGAAAATTTAAAAGGCATGTGAAGACCCACGAGAAGGATTACGTGATAAAGGGTGCACCAGGCTTGGTGAATAACGGCAGTTTTGCCAATGCGGTGTTGAATCCACCATCACCCTATGAGATGTGCTCAGTCTGCGGAGTTTTATGTCCTATTGAAATCCTGAAAACTCATGAAAGTCTTCACGCACAGTTCTTGTACAGACCGAAGCCTGAACATGATTACGCTTCGACAAAAGATAGCGGCGTTAAGATAAATGACATGAAATCCAATTTTCCTGAATGCTTTGGCCTAGTTCCACATCAACAAACTGCTTCACCAGTCAGTGAGAATAAACCATACGCTGCTCTCGATCCTATTACGAGCATGAAAGTGTTGATGGCCTTGCAGCAGAAGAAGAAGGAAAAGCGACGTAGACCTAAGTCCATTAAAAGAAAGAAGACCACCACCAGCGTCACCAATTGCAGCAGTAGCAACAGCCAGAATTCGGACATCAAGAGGATGGACTGCACGGAAGCAGGAGGCTGCGTGGAGCGGAACATCCCCAAGGTGGATGAACCCAACCTGGCACCTTTCGGTACGTCCGAGTAATGCACACACTACATTTCATTTGGATGTAATTCATAATTTCACAAATTAGTTAATGTACGCATATGTTGACCATATCTGTATGCCTGCGCTGAGGAGTCTAGAGATCTGATGTGGTGCTGCTCGGATGTTGGGTTAAACCATGAAACTCTGGGTTTCAGTCACCGAGCCATGATTAAACTGGCTTCTCATTGATGGTCTTATCCAGTTACCAAACACTTCTTCCAGCAAACACTTCTGATGTCGCGTGATGTGTAGGAAATTGCAATAACCTCCTAGTGGATAAAAAACGGTCACGAAGGGATGTCATGAGCAGTGCAATGATATCTTCTTCCACGAGCTGTTCCCTTACATGAGGTGGTTCACTGCTGTGTGAGAGTTGCACAGGGATACTTCATCTCATGACATGGAGCCAATAGCACCATTGGAAGGAAACTGAGAAAAATACATTGCTTGACAAATTCCAAAAATTATCTATTTCTTAACCGGGGTAAATTTTACTTAAACAAGTGGGTAAATTTAGGGAACATTTTTGAATGTATAGACCGAGTCATTTCCACGATGGGAATTTCCTCTTCATTGTACTCACACCTAACTTCCATGTGTATTTACTCGTTCTATTGCAGGTAATTATTGTGTAATTAATGAGCTGTAATAGAATAATCTGGCTCAACCACCTCAATGTTAATTATAGTTGTTGCTCTGCATCAACATCAACCACACGAAGAAGTGCAAAATGTTGGGGCTTCAAAATAAGCCCCAAAAATGTAGTATGATATTTTTCAGGAAATCAGTATCTTGCTTTTCTACTATTTGTACGTATGTTGAACTTCTTTCGTACCATACGTAGCCAACCGTGCTAATCGGAGGTATTTGTTGCTGGCCATTTGGCATTTTGGGCCTTTGGGCCTGTGCTCAGCAACCGTGATTGATAAAACGTCCCATATACATAGTAATGCTATGGCATCCACTGCATGGTGATAAATAAATTATGTATTAGCGCGTGCGTGTGCTCAACGGTGGATGTCTTGTGTTCCAGAGGAAAAGCCCTTCCCGTGCAGTGACTGCTCGTACGGAGCGATGCAGAAGTCGAAGCTCAAGAGACACGTCCTGAGCGTTCACCACGTGCCCTTCGATAGCGCGCTGGACTCCGACTGCCCCAAGAAGAGAAGGCGTCTGGCTGGGTGCCGAGACCACGGCTCAACTCTGGATTTGGAGCGCGCACGATGCTCACGGAGAACTCCCTGATGATTTATTTCATCCTGAGGCTGAGGTACCACGTGTGGGGCGATGAACTCAAGGTTTTGTGCAGCGGACATTTCCATGATGAAATTTCGTCACGTTCACTGCTGCGAGGTTACATCTATTGCCGTATATTTTTAGTCAATTGCTGTATTTTATGGTATACAATATATTTAATAAATTGTCCTAATTTCATAACCCATCAGGTGCAGAAATCAGAGGCGGGGAGGGGGATTATTGAAATTATATAATTGATTAGTAATCATTTAATTAGTATGTTTCCTCTATAAGTAATGATAAATGTGAGATGTCTTCTTCTTCCACGCGTTTGTTCCACTCACGTGGGGTCCGCCGTCCTTGCCACCTTCTCCACACCGCCCCGTCCCGCGCCATCTCTCCCTCCGCTCCTCGGGCCACCACGTTCGACCGCATCACCACATCGCCCCACGTCTTCTTCTTCTGCCTTCATCTCCTCATCTTACAATTACAATTACTTAATAATACGCTTCCAGGCCGCACTAAGCCTGTAGCTGTCAGAGAGGTTAAAATAATACAAATTTTCTCAGTTTCAATGGATTCTCGAATTAGTCTTGACCAGTAATAATGAGTTTTACACAACACTTCATCGTTATCAAAATACATTAAGTGTTCTTGTTGGCAAGCATGTACTGCAACTTCCGACAGTTATGTTTGAGAGTGTTTAATATTTATTTGGTGTTCCTTTAGTCTTACGCTAATGTTACGTCCCATCTGTCCAATGTAACATCTGCCACATAATCCATTAATCCGATACACACCATCCGTTGACAACTTAGGCAATTCATCTTAAGTACAAGATACTATTTTTTGAATTTTGTGTACCGTGCCAAATCTTACTTAGATGTTTAGATTTTTGCTTTTCCAAAACTCGAGCTAATTTCTCAATTACTCCCACGATATATGGTATTTTAATTGTTTAATAACCTGATTCAGCAGTATTGCTGTTCGATCTTGGTTTAGCATTCATTGCTGTTAATTATTTGAGCATTTTCTTTGGTTCTTTCGGTAAAGTCACGTAGAATGAGAATAAAATAATAAATTGATAAAATATCAATTTATTATTTGATAAAATATCAATTTATTATTTTATTCTCATTCTACGTGACTTTACCGAAAGAACCAAAGAAGATGAATCATTGCAGTCACGAAAGCTTTAAATCGATATTTGAGCATTATTGTAGACATTCAATCGTAGCGTTTCTTTGACATGTTCAATCTCTCTCCCCAGACATTCACCATCTGACACTGTTTTAGCCAGATGTATGAGCATCTTGATGAGAGAGGTTTTCTGTACGGGGTGATGATGCGAATCTGCATTCAGATAGGCATCAGTATGCGTTCCCTTTTGGTAAACGCTGTGTGTGTTATTTTACCATTTAGGCCTCGTCCGATAAATCACCTCTCCCAAGGAAATAAGTATTTAGAGGCCACACGGGACCGGGGGGGGGGGGGGGGGAGTTTATCGTTGTGTCTGTTGCTGAGAGCAGATAGCGCGCAATGGAGAGCTTGCTCAGAGCGGAGCTGGGCACGTACTCGGCGAGGACGCTGGGCGCTTCGGCCAGTGGAGGCTGCATCAGCACCGGGCAGAGCTACGAGACGGGGCGCGGACACGTGCTCACCAAGATCAACGCCAAGAGCGGGGCACCCTCCTCTACGCCTCCTCTACGCCTCCTCACCACCTCACCTCCTCTACCCTTCTCCTCGCCTCCTCTACGCCTCCTCACTACGCCACCTCACCACGCCACCTCACCTCCTCACCACGCCACCTCACCTCCTCACGCCACCTCACCTCCTCACCACGCCACCTCACCTCCTCACCACGCCACCTCAACACCTCACCACCTCACCTCCTCTACCCTCCTCTTCGCCTCCTCTACACCACCCTGCATTCTTGCCTCAACCTTCATTCATTCAGCCCTGTCATTAATGTATCACTTTTTTTTAGCTGCGACTACTAGCTAATTTGTCAGTTACTCCCACGATATATGGTATTTTAATTATTTAATAACCTGATTCAGCAGTATTACTGTTTGATCTTGGTTTAGCATTCACTGCTCTGTTAATTTGAGCATTATTGTAGACATTCAATCGTAGCGTTTCTTTGACATGTTTAATCTCTCTCCTCAGACTTTGACCATCTGACACTGTTTTAGCCAGATGTATGAGCATCTTGTTGAGAAAGGATTTCTGTTCGGGGTGATGATGCCAATCTGCATTCAGATAGGCATCAGTATGTGTTCCCTTTTGGTAAATGCTGTGTGTGTTACTTTACCATTTAGGCCTCGTCCGAGCAAAATATCCAGGAAAGGGAGTGTGTTATTCACCTCCATTTCCATGGTGAACTGGATGGCCGGTTTTTGTGAATTGAGATGATTTAGACATTCATTCATTAAGTGTATCCTTCCCATGTTGCCAGACAACTAAAGTGTCATCTACATATCTACACCAAAAAGTGGGTTTTAATGTACTTGAAGCAAGTGCTCTTGCAACCCGGGGGTTGAGGACCCCTGTGTTAGAGGCCACACGGGACGGGGGGGGGTGGGGAAGTTTAACGTTGTGTTTGTCGCTGCGAGCAGACAGCGTGCAATGGAGAGCTTGCTCAGAGCGGAGCTGTGCACGGACTCGGCGAGGCCGCTGGGCGCTGCGGCCGGTGGAGGCTGCATCAGCACCGGGCAGAGCTACGAGACGGGGCGCGGACACGTGTTCACCAAGATCAACGCCAAGAGCGGGGCACCCTCCTCTACGCCTCCTCACCACCTCACCTCCTCTACCCTCCTCTTCGCCTCCTCTACACCACCTTGCATCCTGGCCTCAACCTTCATTCAGTCAGCCCTGTATCACTTTTTTTCGCTGCGACTACTAGCACCACCGTGGTGAATGTTGCAGTGAACTTCCCCTCGTTGATTCCCCCCTCCACCCACGTTAAGGGACTCGGTCTACCAGACACTTTGACCGCTTCGTCTCATCCACTCCGCGTTCAACCACCGCGCCTCACTGCAGTTCACAACAACGCACTCAACTAAACAACTCGGTCACCCACTCATCCAGTCACTAACCCAATCACCCTATCACACATTCATCCAGTCACTAACTCATCCAGTCACTAACTCAATCACCCTATCACACACTCATCTCGTCACTAATTCAATCACCCTATCACCCACTCATCCAGTTAACCACTCATCCAGTCACCCACTCATTCAGTCACCCACTCATTCAGTCACCCACTCATCCAGTCACCCACTCATTCAGTCACCCACTCAATCACCCTATCACCCACTCATCAAATCAGCCACGCATCCAGTCACCCACTCATCCAGTCATCCACGCAATCACCCTATAACCCACTCATCCAGTCACCCACTCAATCACCCTATCACATACTCATCTAGTCACTAATTAAATCACCCTATCACCCACTCATCCAGTCACCCACTCATCTAGTCACCCACTCATTTAGTCACCCACTCAATCACCCACTCATCTAATCACCCACGCATTCAGTCACCCACGCATCCAGTCACCCACTCATCCGGTCACTGACTCAATCACCCTATCACACACTCCTCCACTCGTTTACTCAAACACTCACCCATTTACTCACCCACCCACTCACCACCATGCAGGTCACCTCACTCTTCTTTTCAGATTTATCAGTTTGCACTGCTCCACTCTGGAATCCACTCCCGGTCTTCCTGTTTTCCCAAACTCTTGCAACAATAAACTTGATCAATTTAAGGAACGCGTTTCTTTGATCTTAATGATCTAATTACTCATTGGACAGTTATGTATTATTATTTTTTATTGTTACTGGCCGTTTGGCGTTTTGTATTGTGTGGGGTTTGCATCGCTGTCAACCCCTCATCAGTGCCTACCTTATTACAGAACAATTCAGACCTTGTTGGTCACCCCGTGCCCCTTATGAGTCCCATGACAAGGGAGAAACACACAAATAAACTTAACAAAAATGTTGCCCGTATTGAAACGGCCGTCTGCCGTATGGACCTGACAACTCACTTTCCCCCAACAGAATACGGGTAAACCGTGTGGGTTGGCGGCTATGGGTTTTGTTGTGTTTGCGAGTCCAAGTTATAGGACTGCACCCTGGGTTGTGCGTGGTTCTCATTGGTGGGAGATTCCCTTCGCTGTGTTGCACGCCAGTGGCTGGGGGCTGCCTGGGGCTAGTGACGTGTAAGCCGGTCCCAATGTGCACCGGCAAACATTTACCGCCAGGTGGCCCCAGTGTTTATTGCCCGTCTCCACGTGGATACCTGAAACCCACGTCAATCCACTGCTGGATGAGTCCCGCAATGAAGATACAATCAGTACATCCACTTTGCTTTTGGACACCACCTGTTCCATTGGCGGCCGAATGCGAATCTAAATGTGCATACGTTAGAGACTGGTTAATGCGCATAGAAATCAAACCAATTGACCTACGACATTTGCCCCATCAACTTTTGTAGAATTTTAGATGTGCATTACAGCTACTTTAGCCGGATGGTTGTGGTGGCTTTGTATGCCTGTAATCCACGACTACGTGGAGGTGAGGGTTGGTGGATCACAAAAATGTTGCGACAACTCCCACCCCTTGGTCGTCAAGGAGGTAGAGAAGGCGGTGTCGAATAATGTGGACTCCGCCTGTTCCATCTGTAGATTTGTGATAGAGCGTTGGCCCCCCATTTGCTTGGATTTCTCCAGGTGCTCCGATTTCCTCCCACATGTAAACACTCATTAATCTTGATTTGAAGCTTTCGTGACTGCAGGAATCCTTACTCTTTGGTTCTTTCGGTAAAGTCACGTAGGTAGAAAAAATAATAATGGATCACGACGTTTCGATCGCCACACAAGCAATCTCACTGAGTCTCAAGACTCTTGTTCAGGAGGGGCCTGACAACTTTTCGCAGGAGTAATTTGGATGTTTGGCTAGTACCAGTTACATTGTATGTTGTTGTTGTTTTGCTGTGGGAGTAAACCCATACAGAGAAAGGGACCAGAATGAGGAAAGCGAAGCCAGGCAGTCCTTCCGAAGATGTCATGCACGGGCGTGACCACTGCACCACCCTGCCGCCCAAACAAATGTAATTTAAATAATGTACAATACTGGCAAATAAACCCTATTAGTATCAACTGAATTTGTGGACAATGTGGCACGTGTATAGCTGCATCGGTGTTTCTAAAAGTCGTGTTCAAATTGCTTATTAAAAATATTATAAAGAACAGGTTTCTCACCTCTGGTTTCATTTGACTTACCGGTTGTCCTCATTATGTGTGTCACAGGTAATATGGCAAGGAAAATATTATGCAGCACGAGTTGTAGGATTAGGGCAATTATGGTGACACACGTGACCCCCTCTACACAAGTAACAGCTGAGAGTCAATGCTGGGATGTTGTGCGATTGGTGCAAGCGACACATCATTGTGTTTTGATGTTGAGCTGTTAAAATTGCACTGTTGTGAGGTGAGGTCAAGGCCGATAACTGCTTCCAGCGGTGTCAAGATCAGCATTTTGAAGAGGCTCGCGGAGGATGATACTGGGCACTGGGGTGCAGTCTCCCTCCATGAACAACAGAGGGCAGAGGAGCGACGCTCACAACAATAATTGGCGGAGCGCCGGGCGTATAAAAGACAAAGTTGGAAGAAAGTTTATCTCGGGGAGGTAACCCACAACACCTGGGTCTGTCCCGCGTGTTCACACGATAACGCGTTTTCACTACGTTGAGATTTATAAGGGCACGGGGTGACCAATAAAGTATGAATTGGTCTGTGATAAGCTCGGCCCTGATAAGGGGTTGACAGATATGAAATAATCGAGCAGACAGACACGGGCCTGACTTCATCCACAGATGCCTTGTTGAGTCTCTAATTTTTAGGATTCTGCTTGGGATGTCTTGCCAATTCCTCAGCAAATAATGTGTACGTGTGAGTAACCAGACCTACCTGAGATCTCACGCCTCGTAGAGAGCCAAAATAAATATCGTACGTTTATAGATTGCTCGGTAACCTCCGTTCCATGCTGCCATCGACTGGCCAAGAATGTGGCCTGTAGATGCTGCCATCTGCTGGCCACTGATGTAGATGGGAGCATGTAATGTGGTGAATTGCGGTCGTTGAGATGAGTTTTGATTGGTGAGATGAGTGAGGTTGGTGCAATGGATGAGATGGGTGCAGTCAGTATGGTGACTGTGTGGTTGGTGTGGTGAATGTAGTGGGTGGTGTGGTGAATGTAGTGGTTGGTGTGGTGAATGTAGTGGTTGGTGTAGTGAATGTAGTGGGTTGTGTGGTGAATGTAGTGGTTGGTGTGGTGAATGTAGTGGTTGGTGTGGTGAATGTAGTGGTTGGTGTGGTGAATGTAGTGGTTGGTGTGGTGAATGTAGTGGTTGGTGTGGTGAATGTAGTGGTTGGTGTGGTGAATGTAGTGGGTGAGATGAGTGTAGTAGGTGTGATGAGTGCCATTTGTGCGGTGAGTGGAGTTGGTGTTTGGTGAGTGAGGTGAGTGTGGTGTGATTGGTGAGGTGTAATTGGGGTGGTGAGGTGGGTGAGGTGTCATTGGTGAGGTAAAGTTGGTGAGTGTATCAGTGAGCACCTGGAGGATTCTCCTCCACGGTCGCCTTTGTCTCCCCCAGTAGCGGTGTTCACTCCACTCCTCACCAGGAACTCATCTGAGGCTGAGTCGACCTCACACTCTCTCACTGTCTCACAACAACAACAACAACCGCCATTCGCCACTAAGTGGCGGTGACGTCACCACGACGCTTGTGCCAGGCCATGTGCACCTTGAGGCCACGTGAAGTGTCGAACGCCCGCTGGCAGGAGGTCACGGTGCAGATCCAGGTGGTGCCACGGGTCGACTGACTGAGATGACTGAGATGACTGGCTGATGCACCACCTGTGCCCCCTGCTCACACGCACGCGCACTCACTCACAAGCGCGAGTTCGCGTTTTCAGGCGATATAAAATAATTTATATTTCATGCCAGTTGGTTCTGAAGGGCGGCTGTTTGTAATTTGGGCGTTCGTAAGTCGAGGACTGTCTGTAAATAAAGATTCCGATTGTGGGGCTTTCACCGTGGGATGAGCTTGGCCCGATCCGCGGGGGCGTGGCTTGCACGACAGTGGGCGAGGCATAGCCGCGACGGGCGTGGCTTATCCAGGAAGTGGAGACCGCGATCGCCGGACTGCAAGCCAGACAGAAGCGCGCTCCTTTTAAAGTTAACAACAACATTGTTAAATGTAAGTAGCGCCTCTCTACTTTATTATTGTTTTATTTGTTTAATACATTACTTGTGGTGCCGTGAGTCGAGTGAAATCAGTCAATAACCTTGCTAGACATGGTTAATCTTTTAATAAGGGGCGCCGCGGTGTCGAGATGTTAACTACCTCGCTAGGCCTACAGCAGCGTGGAGGTTCCATCCAGACCCTGACGCCTGCTCTGTATTTGTTTATTTTTTTCCCCTGTGGTCGCGTAGATTCTTCTCCTGGTCCTTCGGTTTTCCCCTCCACATTTAGAAACGTGAGTTTAGAGTACTTGACTGCTATAAATGTCCACATGATAAGCCACTTTCGTTGAGCTATCATTTGTGTCCAGGTCGCTTCTGATAAGAGTTATATAGCTCAGTGGGCCTTACCTGGTTAAATAAAAATAGTTTATAGTTTAGTTTATAGTTCATAAGAACTCGTGACAAGGGTCAGTGTCTACTTCAAATATTGTTCAGGCTCTGGAGACCTCCAAAGTTATTCGTGATGTTATACATTTGGTTCGTTTTGAGCATAATCGCGACCTTATATAATTATGACGTGATGCACACGCTGAATATACGCACACAAACATCGTGTACACGTGTGTCGTGCCCTCTATTGTCCACATAGACGGCTTGTGCTGACGAGAGAACGGTCTTAATGTACAATGTCGTGACATGTATCAGCCCTTTGTCGATCCAGCGTTTTGATAGAGGCCTCCCCCACACCATGTCGTTCGTGGGAGTTGTTTAACCATACTTCACCATGCCGGTCAATGCGGGTTTGGTGAAGTGAGGAGGCCCAGAAACTTGTATATGCAGATACGAGTTTGCCTGTGCTTGCATCTGCAGAATTACATTCTCACACATCTTCAAGTATAGTTTAATACTTCTAAAATGCATTAATTATTGAGGATTCCATAAAGTACTGTGGTAAAAAGAAAATAACTTGATTTGAATACTTTGTTGAACAGGGAATGCTTTGAGTTTGTGGGTTGAATCCATTAGTGCGGAGTTGTGTTATTTCCCCATTTGCAAGGTGGGGTCTCTCTGGGTTCCACTCACACAAACATCTCAATGCAATGGGACCTTTCTGAAAATGCAGTACTTAGACTCAATGAAGCTTTCCTGGGTAACTATTTAACATTGTAATAATTAGCATGAGAGATAATGACGTTCACGTATAAGTGCCATTAATAGTACTATACTGTACTTTTATTGAAGACTATTTTACGTAGTTGTTTGTAAAAAAAGTGTCCATTCTCAAAACTTTTTAACTGGCCCTCGTACATAAATGATATTACAATCTTTATGGAGATTGCAAGTCAGAGTGTTGTGAATAGTGGAGTGAACGTGTGGTGCAATCATTATATTGTTGGTGTGTATATACAGAAAGGCCTATTTGGTGGGTAACATTAGGAAAATGGAGGTAGTTGGTCATTGTTGTTTAGAAACAAAATATTATTTGGGTGGATAAGAGGAGTAAAATCGTACATGATAGGAACTGCAATATTGTGGAGTTCTGGTATAATGAGTTGTAGTATATATGAATCTTATGTCACCTTAAGTATGCCTTTGTGAGTACACTCGTGACACGGGTGTCATGCGCGTGACCTTTGTCTTTGTTTCAGATGTGCGAGAGCAACTCCGCTGTGAGTCATGGTGGTGCTGGGAGAATTGCCTTTACCATCGATGGCACTTCATCAGCACCCGTCTCAACCCCACCTCAATCCGGTAGAGTTACAAGACCGAAAAAACTTATCTCTTGTGACGTCTGTGGGAAAAAATTCCAACTGGCATGGTGCCTAGAAGCCCACGTAACAACGCACAAAGAGACCCATGACCAATGGTGCCGCATATGTGGACAAAGGTTTGAACAGCTAGGAAAATTTAAAAGGCATGTGAAGACCCACGAGAAGGATTACGTGATAAAGGGTGCACCAGGCTTGGTGAATAACGGCAGTTTTGCCAATGCGGTGTTGAATCCACCATCGCCCTATGAGATGTGCTCAGTCTGCGGAGTTTTATGTCCTATTGAAATCCTGAAAACTCATGAAAGTCTTCACGCACAGTTCTTGTACAGACCGAAGCCTGAACATGATTACGCTTCGACAAAAGATAGCGGCGTTAAGATAAATGACATGAAATCCAATTTTCCTGAATGCTTTGGCCTAGTTCCACATCAACAAACTGCTTCACCAGTCAGTGAGAATAAACCATACGCTGCTCTCGATCCTATTACGAGCATGAAAGTGTTGATGGCCTTGCAGCAGAAGAAGAAGGAAAAGCGACGTAGACCTAAGTCCATTAAAAGAAAGAAGACCACCACCAGCGTCACCAATTGCAGCAGTAGCAACAGCCAGAATTCGGACATCAAGAGGATGGACTGCACGGAAGCAGGAGGCTGCGTGGAGCGGAACATCCCCAAGGTGGATGAACCCAACCTGGCACCTTTCGGTACGTCCGAGTAATGCACACACTACATTTCATTTGGATGTAATTCATAATTTCACAAATTAGTTAATGTACGCATATGTTGACCATATCTGTATGCCTGCGCTGAGGAGTCTAGAGATCTGATGTGGTGCTGCTCGGATGTTGGGTTAAACCATGAAACTCTGGGTTTCAGTCACCGAGCCATGATTAAACTGGCTTCTCATTGATGGTCTTATCCAGTTACCAAACACTTCTTCCAGCAAACACTTCTGATGTCGCGTGATGTGTAGGAAATTGCAATAACCTCCTAGTGGATAAAAAACGGTCACGAAGGGATGTCATGAGCAGTGCAATGATATCTTCTTCCACGAGCTGTTCCCTTACATGAGGTGGTTCACTGCTGTGTGAGAGTTGCACAGGGATACTTCATCTCATGACATGGAGCCAATAGCACCATTGGAAGGAAACTGAGAAAAATACATTGCTTGACAAATTCCAAAAATTATCTATTTCTTAACCGGGGTAAATTTTACTTAAACAAGTGGGTAAATTTAGGGAACATTTTTGAATGTATAGACCGAGTCATTTCCACGATGGGAATTTCCTCTTCATTGTACTCACACCTAACTTCCATGTGTATTTACTCGTTCTATTGCAGGTAATTATTGTGTAATTAATGAGCTGTAATAGAATAATCTGGCTCAACCACCTCAATGTTAATTATAGTTGTTGCTCTGCATCAACATCAACCACACGAAGAAGTGCAAAATGTTGGGGCTTCAAAATAAGCCCCAAAAATGTAGTATGATATTTTTCAGGAAATCAGTATCTTGCTTTTCTACTATTTGTACGTATGTTGAACTTCTTTCGTACCATACGTAGCCAACCGTGCTAATCGGAGGTATTTGTTGCTGGCCATTTGGCATTTTGGGCCTTTGGGCCTGTGCTCAGCAACCGTGATTGATAAAACGTCCCATATACATAGTAATGCTATGGCATCCACTGCATGGTGATAAATAAATTATGTATTAGCGCGTGCGTGTGCTCAACGGTGGATGTCTTGTGTTCCAGAGGAAAAGCCCTTCCCGTGCAGTGACTGCTCGTACGGAGCGATGCAGAAGTCGAAGCTCAAGAGACACGTCCTGAGCGTTCACCACGTGCCCTTCGATAGCGCGCTGGACTCCGACTGCCCCAAGAAGAGAAGGCGTCTGGCTGGGTGCCGAGACCACGGCTCAACTCTGGATTTGGAGCGCGCACGATGCTCACGGAGAACTCCCTGATGATTTATTTCATCCTGAGGCTGAGGTACCACGTGTGGGGCGATGAACTCAAGGTTTTGTGCAGCGGACATTTCCATGATGAAATTTCGTCACGTTCACTGCTGCGAGGTTACATCTATTGCCGTATATTTTTAGTCAATTGCTGTATTTTATGGTATACAATATATTTAATAAATTGTCCTAATTTCATAACCCATCAGGTGCAGAAATCAGAGGTGGGGAGGGGGATTATTGAAATTATATAATTGATTAGTAATCATTTAATTAGTATGTTTCCTCTATAAGTAATGATAAATGTGAGATGTCTTCTTCTTCCACGCGTTTGTTCCACTCACGTGGGGTCCGCCGTCCTTGCCACCTTCTCCACACCGCCCCGTCCCGCGCCATCTCTCCCTCCGCTCCTCGGGCCACCACGTTCGACCGCATCACCACATCGCCCCACGTCTTCTTCTTCTGCCTTCATCTCCTCATCTTACAATTACAATTACTTAATAATACGCTTCCAGGCCGCACTAAGCCTGTAGCTGTCAGAGAGGTTAAAATAATACAAATTTTCTCAGTTTCAATGGATTCTCGAATTAGTCTTGACCAGTAATAATGAGTTTTACACAACACTTCATCGTTATCAAAATACATTAAGTGTTCTTGTTGGCAAGCATGTACTGCAACTTCCGACAGTTATGTTTGAGAGTGTTTAATATTTATTTGGTGTTCCTTTAGTCTTACGCTAATGTTACGTCCCATCTGTCCAATGTAACATCTGCCACATAAGCCATTAATCCGATACACACCATCCGTTGACAACTTAGGCAATTCATCTTAAGTACAAGATACTATTTTTTGAATTTTGTGTACCGTGCCAAATCTTACTTAGATGTTTAGATTTTTGCTTTTCCAAAACTCGAGCTAATTTCTCAATTACTCCCACGATATATGGTATTTTAATTGTTTAATAACCTGATTCAGCAGTATTGCTGTTCGATCTTGGTTTAGCATTCATTGCTGTTAATTATTTGAGCATTTTCTTTGGTTCTTTCGGTAAAGTCACGTAGAATGAGAATAAAATAATAAATTGATAAAATATCAATTTATTATTTGATAAAATATCAATTTATTATTTTATTCTCATTCTACGTGACTTTACCGAAAGAACCAAAGAAGATGAATCATTGCAGTCACGAAAGCTTTAAATCGATATTTGAGCATTATTGTAGACATTCAATCGTAGCGTTTCTTTGACATGTTCAATCTCTCTCCCCAGACATTCACCATCTGACACTGTTTTAGCCAGATGTATGAGCATCTTGATGAGAGAGGTTTTCTGTACGGGGTGATGATGCGAATCTGCATTCAGATAGGCATCAGTATGCGTTCCCTTTTGGTAAACGCTGTGTGTGTTATTTTACCATTTAGGCCTCGTCCGATAAATCACCTCTCCCAAGGAAATAAGTATTTAGAGGCCACACGGGACCGGGGGGGGGGGGGGGGGAGTTTATCGTTGTGTCTGTTGCTGAGAGCAGATAGCGCGCAATGGAGAGCTTGCTCAGAGCGGAGCTGGGCACGTACTCGGCGAGGACGCTGGGCGCTTCGGCCAGTGGAGGCTGCATCAGCACCGGGCAGAGCTACGAGACGGGGCGCGGACACGTGCTCACCAAGATCAACGCCAAGAGCGGGGCACCCTCCTCTACGCCTCCTCTACGCCTCCTCACCACCTCACCTCCTCTACCCTTCTCCTCGCCTCCTCTACGCCTCCTCACTACGCCACCTCACCACGCCACCTCACCTCCTCACCACGCCACCTCACCTCCTCACGCCACCTCACCTCCTCACCACGCCACCTCACCTCCTCACCACGCCACCTCAACACCTCACCACCTCACCTCCTCTACCCTCCTCTTCGCCTCCTCTACACCACCCTGCATTCTTGCCTCAACCTTCATTCATTCAGCCCTGTCATTAATGTATCACTTTTTTTTAGCTGCGACTACTAGCTAATTTGTCAGTTACTCCCACGATATATGGTATTTTAATTATTTAATAACCTGATTCAGCAGTATTACTGTTTGATCTTGGTTTAGCATTCACTGCTCTGTTAATTTGAGCATTATTGTAGACATTCAATCGTAGCGTTTCTTTGACATGTTTAATCTCTCTCCTCAGACTTTGACCATCTGACACTGTTTTAGCCAGATGTATGAGCATCTTGTTGAGAAAGGATTTCTGTTCGGGGTGATGATGCCAATCTGCATTCAGATAGGCATCAGTATGTGTTCCCTTTCGGTAAATGCTGTGTGTGTTACTTTACCATTTAGGCCTCGTCCGAGCAAAATATCCAGGAAAGGGAGTGTGTTATTCACCTCCATTTCCATGGTGAACTGGATGGCCGGTTTTTGTGAATTGAGATGATTTAAACATTCATTCATTAAGTGTATCCTTCCCATGTCGCCAGACAACCAAAGTGTCATCTACATATCTACACCAAAAAGTGGGTTTTAATGTACTGGAAGCAAGTGCTCTTGCATCCCGGGGGTTGAGGACCCCTGTGTTAGAGGCCACACGGGACGGGGGGGGTGGGGAAGTTTAACGTTGTGTTTGTCGCTGCGAGCAGACAGCGTGCAATGGAGAGCTTGCTCAGAGCGGAGCTGTGCACGGACTCGGCGAGGCCGCTGGGCGCTGCGGCCGGTGGAGGCTGCATCAGCACCGGGCAGAGCTACGAGACGGGGCGCGGACACGTGTTCACCAAGATCAACGCCAAGAGCGGGGCACCCTCCTCTACGCCTCCTCACCACCTCACCTCCTCTACCCTCCTCTTCGCCTCCTCTACACCACCTTGCATCCTGGCCTCAACCTTCATTCAGTCAGCCCTGTATCACTTTTTTTCGCTGCGACTACTAGCACCACCGTGGTGAATGTTGCAGTGAACTTCCCCTCGTTGATTCCCCCCTCCACCCACGTTAAGGGACTCGGTCTACCAGACACTTTGACCGCTTCGTCTCATCCACTCCGCGTTCAACCACCGCGCCTCACTGCAGTTCACAACAACGCACTCAACTAAACAACTCGGTCACCCACTCATCCAGTCACTAACCCAATCACCCTATCACACATTCATCCAGTCACTAACTCATCCAGTCACTAACTCAATCACCCTATCACACACTTATCTCGTCACTAATTCAATCACCCTATCACCCACTCATCCAGTTAACCACTCATCCAGTCACCCACTCATTCAGTCACCCACTCATCCAGTCACCCACTCATTCAGTCACCCACTCAATCACCCTATCACCCACTCATCAAATCAGCCACGCATCCAGTCACCCACTCATCCAGTCATCCACGCAATCACCCTATAACCCACTCACCCACTCATCTAGTCACCCACTCATTTAGTCACCCACTCAATCACCCACTCATCTAATCACCCACGCATTCAGTCACCCACGCATCCAGTCACCCACTCATCCGGTCACTGACTCAATCACCCTATCACACACTCCTCCACTCGTTTACTCAAACACTCACCCATTTACTCACCCACCCGCTCACCACCATGCAGGTCACCTCACTCTTCTTTTCAGATTTATCAGTTTGCACTGCTCCACTCTGGAATCCACACCCGGTCTTCCTGTTTTCCCAAACTCTTGCAACAATAAACTTGATCAATTTAAGGAACGTGTTTCTTTGATCTTAATTATCTAATTACTCATTGGACAGTTATGTATTATTATTTTTTATTGTTACTGGCCGTTTGGCGTTTTGTATTGTGTGGGGTTTGCATCGCTGTCAACCCCTCATCAGTGCCTACCTTATTACAGAATAATTCAGACCTTGTTGGTCACCCCGTGCCCCTTATAAGTCCCATGACAAGGGAGAAACACACAAATAAACTTAACAAAATGTTGCCCGTATTGAAACGGCCGTCTGCCGTATGGACCTGACAACTCACTCCCCCCCAACAGAATACGGGTAAACCGTGTGGGTTGGCGGCTATGGGTTTTGTTGTGTTTGCGAGTCCAAGTTATAGGACTGCACCCTGGGTTGTGCGTGGTTCTCATTGGTGGGAGATTCCCTTCGCTGTGTTGCACGCCAGTGGCTGGGGGCTGCCTGGGGCTAGTGACGTGTAAGCCGGTCCCAATGTGCACCGGCAAACATTTACCGCCAGGTGGCCCCAGTGTTTATTGCCCGTCTCCACGTGGATACCTGAAACCCATGTCAATCCACTGCTGGATGAGTCCCGCAATGAAGATACAATCAGTACATCCACTTAGCTTTTGGACTCCACCTGTTCCATTGGCGGCCGAATGCGAATCTAAATGTGCATACGTTAGAGACTGGTTAATGCGCATAGAAATCAAACCAATTGACCTACGACATTTGCCCCGTCAACTTTTGTAGAATTTTAGATGTGCATTACAGCTACTTTAGCCGGATGGTTGTGGTGGCTATGTATGCCTGTAATCCACGACTACGTGGAGGTGAGGGTTGGTGGATTACAAAAATGTTGCGACAACTCCCACCCCTTGGTCGTCATGGAGGTAGAGAAGGCGGTGTCGAATAATGTGGACTCTGCCTGTTCCATCTGTAGATTTGTGATAGAGCATTTGATTGGATTTCTCCAGGTGCTCCGATTTCCTCCCACATGTAAACACTCATTAATCTTGATTTGAAGCTGTCGTGACTGCAGGAATCCTTACTCTTTGGTTCTTTCGGTAAAGTCACGTAAGTAGAAAAAATAATAATGGATCACGATGTTTCGATCGCCACACAAGCAATCTCACTGAGTCTCAAGACTCTTGTTCAGGAGGGGCCTGCCAACTTTTCGCAGGAGTAATTTGGATGTTTGGCTAGTACCAGTTACATTGTATGTTGTTGTTTTGCTATTGGAGTAAACCCATACAGAGAAAGGGACCAGAATGAGAAAAGCGAAGCCAGGCAGTCCTTCAGAAGATGTCATGCACGGGCGTGACCACTGCACCACCCTGCCGCCCAAACAAATGTAATTTAAATAATGTACAATACTGGCAAATAAACCCTATTAGTATCAACTGAATTTCTGGACAATGTGGCACGTGTATAGCTGCATCGGTGTTTCTAAAAGTCGTGTTAAAATTGCTTATTAAAAATATTATAAAGAACAGGTTTCCCACCTCTGGTTTCATTTGACTTACCGGTTGTCCTCATTATGTGTGTCACAGGTAATATGGAAAGGAAAATATTACGCAGCACGAGTTGTAGGATAAGGGCAATTATGGTGACACACGTGACCCCCTCTACACAAGAAACAGCTAGGATTCATATTCTTGGTTCTTTCGGGAAAGTCACGTCGAAGGGAAACAATAAAATAATACAAATATAAAACAATAAAATTCTCGCGACCTTTTGATTGCAACACAAGCAATCATCATCAGGTGTGAAAACCACAAGAAATTTGAAAGAACCAAGAATATGAATCTCTGCAGTCACTAAAGCTTTAAATCAAAATGTAACAGCTGAGAGTCAATGCTGTGGTGTTGTGCGATTGGTGCAAGCGACCCATCATTGTGTTTTGATGTTGAGCTGTTAAAATTGCACTGTTGTGAGGTGAGGTCAAGGCCGATGACTGCTTCCAGCGGTGTCAAGTTCAGCATTTTGAAGAGGCTCGCGGAGGATGATACTGGGCACTGGGGTGCAGTCTCCCTCCATGAACAACAGAGGGCAGAGGAGCGACGCTCACAACAATTATTGGCGGAGCGCCGGGCGTATGAAACGCAAATTTGGAAGAAAGTTTATCTCGGGGAGTTAACCCACAACACCTGGGTCTGTCCCGCGTGTTCACACGATAACGCGTTTTCACTACAACGCGTTTTCTCCGTCACAACGCGCTTTCTGAGCGGACTACTTGCTTGAGCTGCGCGGTTGAGCGAGATGAGACGGTAACGCGGCGGCGGCGGCGTCCCCTCAAGTTATTTCGACCCCCATCTTACCGTGCGTGGACATTATTATTATTTACGGGAGGAAAATAGTTTCCGCTTAACGCGACACTTTTCAGGAACGCATCTACCGCGTTAAACGAGGACTCGCCGCGTACAGGTGCCGCGCACGCTGTATCGACCCTGGAGAAATCCGAAGCGCTATGAAGCTCTTGTTCACAGACGTCCAGTAAGGGGCGGGTGGTGTTGGTGGTGTGGGCGTCACCACGTGACACACAGCTTGTCCGTGGAGTCGATCGTGAGGGTGCCGACGTCGCCTAGGCAACGCCGCCCCCCCTCTGGCTCTGCTGCTGCTGCTGCCTCGCTCTGTGCACGCGAGGCGCCAATCCGTGACGCGGGCACTGTACGCGTTGCGTCACCGTTCACCGTGGGGGGCGGCGGGGCCTCAGCTACGTCACGTCGTGTACAGTGGCACATTAATATTGACACTTTTACTCGTGTTTATGTGCCTCGTTATTAAAGGTGAGTTTAATAATAATCATGCTGCTGCTACACAATGTGTGCATTGATATATACGTACAGTTTATGTGTTTAAACGCGATTGTAGTTTATGGGCCCTTGAGGGATTTTTCGCCTCGTGTGAGGTTTTTATGCGCAACCTTAATTATTGCGCTTTTGTTAATCGTTAACATTTGGTCAGGAATAATGCACTTAAGATAAATGTTCTGGCGACGATATTTTGCAAAACAGACGATGGCAAAATTTCGATTTAAAGCTTTCGTGACTGCAAGGATTCATCTTCTTTGGTTCTTTCGGTAAAGTCACGTAGAATGAGAATAAAATAATAAATTTATAAAATAAAATAACACAATAATATTCTCACGACGTTTTCGGCCACAACACAAGCGGCCTTCATCAGGTGAAGGGGACGAGACTGTCTGATGAAGGCCACTTGTGTTGTGGCGGAAACGTCGTGAGAATATTATTATTTTATTTTATCAATTTATTATTTTATCTTATTCTACGTGACTTCACCGAAATAACCAAAGAAGATGGCAAAATTGTGTATATATTGTGCGATATGTGCCACTGAAACGGCAAGAAGTCAATAACAATGACTCGTGTTGAGTGTTTAATATGCAAGCAATGGGCCCACCACAGGTTCGTTAATGTTATAATGGAAGCAGTGAAATTAATGAAAATCTTTTGCTCTGCCATTTGATTTTAAATTACGACTCTTCAAAGAGCTTTGGTTGTAGTAAGCAATATTTGAATTTGTTTAAGCGACCTGTATTCTCTTACAACATGTTTTATATTCCTAGGCATTAAATTTGTACTAAAGATTCAGACTAATTGTAAATCTAATGGGACCACTGTAATCGATGTCCGTTAATATATGTAGGCGTGGTAAGGTTTCGAGACGCACTCTGCGATGCGTGAAACGCAGTCCGTGTCCTTCCTCATCCATTTGTCTTCATTCCAACGTCAACTTTGTTCTGCCGGTCTCTCTCATTAAGGCCACATGGCCACACTGTGTCTCTTAGTTCTTGCAAGCTAAGCTGGAGTCAGTCTCTCTCATTAAGGCCACATGGCCACACTGTGTCTCTTAGTTCTTGCAAGCTAAGCTGGAGTGAGTCTCATTAAGGCCACATGGCCACACTGTGTCTCTTAGTTCTTGCAAGCTAAGCTGGAGTCAGTCTCTCTCATTAAGGCCACATGGCCACACTGTCTCTTAGTTCTTGCAAGCCAAGCTGGAGTCAGTCTCTCTCATTAAGGCCACGTGGCCACAGTGTCTCTTAGTTCTTGCAAGCTAAGCTGGAGTGAGTCCCTCTCATTAAGGCCACATGGCCACACTGTGTCTCTTAGTGCTTGCAAGCTAAGCTGGAGTCAGTCTCTCTCATTAAGGCCACATGGCCACACAGTGTCTCTTAGTTCTTGCAAGCTAAGCTGGAGTCAGTCTCTTTTCAACATATGTCCCACCAAATTCTGTATTAATAATGTTCCAGTTTCTCTATATGTTTTTAAATTTAGATTTAAATTAATCTACATTTTAAAATCCACAAATCTGGCTGCCTCCTGATGATGCTGGTTGTAATTACTGGCGAAACGTCGTACTCAGATTGTTAATGTTGTGGCTTTGCTCTCTAACACACAACCGGTGTGCTGTACTAGTAACGAATTGGCATGTTCTGTTTAAGTGACAAACCTTACTAATTGGCTGTGTCGGGTGGTGGTGGGTTTACCGACATTTTTTTTTATATTTACGCGATCTTACCCAAAAAACCTGTATTATGTAAAAATACATTTATTTTCCTCCTTTCTTTTTGGACAGTTTAAAATCTCTAACGTTTTTCAAATTGTTCTGATGTACAGTGCTACATTTCAAATTACTGTCATGTTTGCAACGGGTTGTTTAAAATATATTTAAATGGTGTAGATTCATGTTTAAACTCGCTTCGAATCTGCATTCATCATTTTCTTCTTAAGCAGTCCGTAACCACAATTGGTACATCGATGCATGACCCATTTGATTATGGTTTGTTGATCTTAATTTATCAATTAAAATGTTATTGAGTGTGCCAAATCCTAAAGAGTGGCGTTTGAGTCGACCTTATTTCATATTCACATCTGAAACGCCTGTGCACATGAATGTAATCCAGTTACACACTCTCCTACTTGTTCATCAACTCTCTTCGTGGTGTAGATTTGATGGCTTGTATAGCAACCATAATCAAACACAACAAGTCCGGGTGACTCATGATCCATGATTCACGATGCCAGTGGGCCAGGTTTCACTCTCAATTCTCTACCTGTGTGGCATGAATAAAACGCACCTGTAAATTTGACCTGAAATGATTGCGCAACAATTGCCCCGCCTTCATGCGATGTTTATCCTCCACTGTTTATCTGGCTTTGACCTGAATTATATAAAAGTGCGGCTGTGCAACTGCTGTAGAGTCACATTGGTATAAACGCATTTTACAATATGAACAGCGCATTGAAAACGCGTACTATTTTAAGTATTGTTTAACAAGTGTGTTTACAAATCCACACTGAGAAACATGATGATTGACAGAGGGGAGTAGATTATGTTTTCGATAGTGTATTTAAATAGAGCTACTGTAGGTAAGTAGTTTTCAGTTTTAAAGGCATAGTTTAACAAGTCAACACTTGCCACCATCCTTCAAACCCATTGGTGAAAAAGACCACAGTTTATGTTTACATTATAATATGTTTACATTATATATAATATATAATATAATGTTTACATTATATATAATATAATGTTTATATATAATATAATGTTTACATTATAATACATTGTTTACATTATATATAATATAATGTTTATGCAAAAGCCGGAGACTTATGGGACCCCGGGGTCCCACCATAAGGTTCATATGAATGGTTACCTAATAACTTTTGAAACACGGTAATAGCTGTGAAGTGCAGTTTCCAATTCTTATTGTTGACTCAATCTCTCTGGCCTTTCTATGCAATATGAAGAAGGGTCATTGCCCGAAACGTCACTTATCGGATTTTTTCCCTTTTTCAAGGCACCAGTGCTACTGATGCATGAATTTGTTTGGTATTTGAAATGATACGAAGGCTCAGCAAGTGATTCCTTGCAGACATAAACAGAAGCGATACGCGCCACCCCAGCCACCCATGTCGCGAATCAATCGATTATCGCGATTGAGGGCTCGTGAATAAATTCTAGATTCAACGCCTTGTTTTAAAACGTGAACACAGCCGGCTCTAGTGACTGGAGTGGGTGGGTGTTGGACAATGTGAAACAATGACACGCAACGTATACAAATCAAAAACATAAATTCTTACGCACGCGATCCGGTGTGCATATCGCGATCTTCAGGATGAATGATCACGTCCGAATCAATGCGTCGTCGTTGCTCCCCTAGCATGCGCTCTGCGTAACCCGCTCGTGTTGTTGTTGTTTGCGGCAGAGTTTAGGACCTTCGTGGCCAAGAGCCGCAGCTCCCGAGGCAAAGGAGTGATGGCACGCTTCAAGGTGCCGGACTTGCTGAAGCATCTCATGGAATGATACGGGGCTCCGGATATTCACGATCTGGGCATCCGTATCACCAGCATACCTCTGGGCATTTCCGTACGTGCCGTGCCTGCGTGTACGAGCGTGTGTGTGTGTGTACGTGTGTATGCATTGCGTCGCTTGTTGACTGCGAATTGTATTATTATTGGATGCCTCAAGTTATACTCTTTGGTTCTTTCGGTAAAGTCACGTAGGTATAAAATGAAATAAATCACGACGTTTCGGGCGCGACACAAGCGTCCGTCATCAGGTGGGAAAGCCTTGGTGTGCTGCTGAGGCAGACTGTTTTAAATGGTTTGAAATGTGTGTAGCCCATGGGTCATAAAGAAGTGGCCAGGGCTAGTGATGTTAACGTGAGAAATTAGCGTGTAACTGTAAGGTAGGAAAGCGGCCTCCTCCTCGATTTTACGTGACTTTACCGAAAGAACCAAAGAGTGTGGATTCCTGCAGTCGCGAAAGCTTCAAATCAAGATTGGCTCAAGTATGTATTGTTGTTGCCCTTGAGGGGGTTTACTTTCGGAATTAAATGCGTTCTGGAATTGCTGACACACAGCCACAACGTACGTGTCGCTGTGTTCACACCTGAGAGTGACACTGCATCATCCTTTTACCAATATTCCCCCGCCCCTGCGTTTGCCTTACACGGCCACAATGCTGAGTTATCCTCAGTTGCTCAGGCACACAAGTTTCACACCTGTCTCCCTGTCAAGTGAATGTGGTGTATCCTTTTGTCATGCAGTCTGAGACAGACTTCCAACACGACTTCAGTTTTGGGGGTGCAGTGCTGCGACAAGAGCACTGAAGTAACTGCTCGTGTAAGTACATCATGTTAATATATCGTATTGAAGGCTGAGGCCTATTTTACTGTACCGCTCCTTACAGAAATCTTCTTTCCCGAGTGGTTGTGCATTTGTCGCTTGTTTCAGAGGTTCGCGATTCGATCCCAGGAGTCGCCCTAGTTAATATTGCGGGTGTATTATCCAAAACTGCATTTCTATATGCTTCACAAATAATGTAAAAAAATAAATCCCGTGTTATTAATGAATGAGGAGGACATGTGTGCTGGCGTCAGAATCAAAATTTGCAAATCTAAACAAGTACTCAGAAATGACTGGATTGGGTAAAACCACATGTATATATGTTGAACATCTTTCGCACTGTACATAGCCAACTGTGCTAATCGGAGGTGTGGAGGACAACAAACTGAACACAAAAAGCAGTTCTAAAGAAATTGTTTTCAATCTAGATTTAAAAGTGCATAGCTCCAATGGCTTCCTAATATCGGAAGGAAGAGCATTCCAGTTGGCCGCAGAAGCCCATCTGAAAGCGAGTGATGCGGTGACTGTCTTTGTTCGATGGCTTGCCAAAAGCCACTGCTGCTAGGATGATCCACCAATCCCATCTCTCGATTGCAATCGTGCATTAGCTGCACACCTTGCATTCGCTGTTGAACCACTCGTCCATCACGTGTTCCATCATCGCAACTACAGCACTGCCCTGCACCTGTGGCCGCCACAGTTGCTAACATTGTGTTGTTTGTTTAGGTGATCGGCAAGGCCCAGAAAGGCGAGCGGGAGGCGATGGACCGTGGGCTGGCTCGCATCGAGTGTGACATTAAGCAGGAGGTGGAGGGCCGGCCACACAAGATCAAGAAATACCTGTTGGAGTCGTTCCCCTTGCCAGGGACGAGCGCCGATCTTCGCCGACAGTTCACGACACAGCCGGCGGCCGAGATGGTGCTGCAGGTCTTCCAGAACGCCGAGGACATCTTTGTGAATAAGCTGAAGAAGGTGGGGCCATGGCGTCTGGACTTAATGCAACAAAATTACCTTGCGAGAACATTCATGCATTTGCTTAGATTTGTCAAAGATTTTCCATAATACATTTGTCCTCGGAATTATTTAATAAGTGATAATCGCCATACGTTTCAAGTCTGTGGATACTTCCACCATTATCAAAAGACTTGCTCTACCACTGAATTAACACTCCTCTATAATATTTAGGGCCATCGCTTTCACAAAATTCAGTCACACGTTGAAACAAAAGTAAGGGGGGGCATTGAAATCGGTCGGACATCTATGCATGTATCACCCTCTATTTGTCCCAACAGAGTGATATGGCTGCACGTGGTTTGGGTCCTTTGTTGTTTCTACCGACAGTGTGTGCAGGACTTCCTGGGGCAGGTGAAAGGGGACACGCCGGCCCGGAATATGTTTCAGTTGGCCCTGTGCTGTAGCTCCCTCGAGACTCCTCGCGACCTCGTGGTCAAGGAGAAACCGGCCGCGTTTCTCGGCAACATCAGCACTCCCGACACCAGACCGCCGCCTACTCCGGGGAGTAAGGAGACAAATTTGCATATACAGTAGACTCGATTATCTGCGCTAATGACGTGGAGGATGGCTGCGGATAATTAAAAATCTCGGATGATCCAAAGATATCTATTTTTTGCGGATCTCTATGCCACAAACTAACGATCAACCGATCGATGCACGTGCTGGGTGATAACACTTTCCTGCTAATTTGACCAAGTCCAATATCGGCTCAACTTTCATGTGACGGACATTACTCTCACGTTCAGAGTGGGTTAGAATGTGCTTCCCTTTACTCTGTAGACCAGAGGTCACTAGAAGCGATGTCAGAGGTAGCTTTGTGAAGTTCTCTTCTGTGGGCCATTCTCCAATAGGACGGGTTCCGCTGCTCCGTGAGAGATCCGAGTGGATACTCCGTCTCATGACACGATATCGAAAGCACAATCTGAATAAAATGTAGTTTCTCGTATTGTACATAAGGGATCAGACCACGGAGGACTGTCAAAATGCTGAGTGTGATCTTGAAATTTATCCTGGACTGGTTCGGGGGATAGTTGAACAATTTGAATATTGGGGCGATATCGTCTTGCATACGGGTGTGAGAAGTCTGCCAGTGGTTTTTTGAGTCCATCATCTAGATTTTTGGGTTAGATCATGTATACATGCACTAAATAATACGCGTTAATATGCACTATTTACGTGACCTAATCCAAAAATCTCTATTATGGATAATCATTGGTCGCGAAGGCCTTCGTGTTAAACTTGTTTTTTGAGTCATCTGGAGAGTGATGATGAAACTTATCGGGAGGCCGTAGATGAGACGTGGGGGTGGGGGGGCAGAGAGAGAGTTGCAGTTGTTGAGCCTATTGGAGCGAGTTACAGCATCGTTGTCCTCTCCTACAATGGCATTGCTTGTCTCCTTCGCAGAGGCAGTAGCCGAGCATCTGGTCCGTCTGCTGAGCCACGTAAGTAAGATGGCAAAGCCCCCGAGCCTATCTGCGCTGTTACGCGTGGAGAAGCAGCTTGCCGAGCATTTTGACTCGTGCGACCTCCCCAGCCTGGGCCTCGGCTCCTTGGACATCCTCCATCGCAACGCCCAGGTGCGTACGTGGCGTGCGTGAGCCCACCCGCCTCCAGCTGGTAAGAGGCAGTACAGCAAGTAGGTGTACGACACTGCCCGTGCAAAGTTTGAGTGTACTTACCGCCTCCGAGTGGCGCTCAATGTTAAGTTTGTTTCCAAAATTGTGCGCGGTAATATTAGTTTATTATTACGAACTTAAAACTCATTTGTCGATAACTCGAATACGTTTAAGCGTTATGTAATCACTGCCAATGCAGAGCACAACAAAGTGTCACGTAAGATGCATGGGTTTTCTCTTGTCACTCTTAAAAAATATCTGTGAATTTGGCAAACATCCCAAAGGTAGATATTGAAAATCACCGTTAAAATTGAGTGTACAGCGGTGACATTCAGATAACATTTATGATAACACTATATATGCAAAGTGGCCAGGTGGCTCAGATATCAAAGCGGTGCGATGACAATAATTAGATTCTGGGCTTGAATCTGGATTTTGACCGCTTGGGTTGAAACCGAGGTCTCAAGTCTTATCAAGTCGATCGTCCGAGCCCAGTCACCAGCGACTGCACAAAATTACAGTCTCATTAAACTTGGGTTTTGCACTTCATTTTCCTAATTCCATCTCTGAGAATAACAATTTCAGCTTGACTCTCGTGCGCCGCACAATCTCATAACACAGCTAATGTGAAAGTGTTGGCTCCTATTGTGTACAAGATAAAAGGCCACCCATCGCATTTTATGACATAGGGCCTGCACGGCTATGCGAGATTTACGCATGGATGATTTATTTGTCTCTTGACATTACGCCGATAGTGCATTTGGAAAACTAAAATTGAGAACGAATTTTGTGTTAATTTGCAAACTTAAATCTGTAATATTTAATCAGTTTTTGTGCACTGCATTGTGAGATGCAGCTCCATGCGTATCGTTTAGCTTTACGCCGGTGTTTGCCTTGTGGTCGCCTCGGTGTCAACCAACTGATGTTGACGGATTTGTTGTGTCTGTGGTAGCTGTTGGAGGAGACTGGGGTTGTGATCTCTGCCCTGGGTGGATCTGGAGCCACAGCGGGAAGCTTCTGTCCAAAGCGCGACGAGCTGCATGGAGTTCATCCACCAGTGCGGCAGCCTCGACACCGCAGCGGTGAGACACGGGCCCCAGTAGGGGCCACAGGGGCGGCTCAGAGATGGGGATAAGGATTTGGAGATATAGGGCGCTCGCGTAAATAAACTCTTCAACTCAAAGCGCCTTACAGCAACGTCTCATCTCAACCATTCCATTGCTCTACGGCAGTCTACCCGAGGGGACCCCCCCCCCCAATGGCAGCTGTTCCTATTTGGCACGTGGTGCACGCACTACCGGCCTGTGAATGGACATGTCTGCCATTCGGGAGCGATGTTTGATTTTCCTACGTGGTTTTTTCCCCGGTAAAGTAATTTGCAAGTATTTGATCTGATTTGGCAAATTTGGAACATGATGCGGTTACACGTGGCCAATTCAATTTTTTTAATACGGCGTCACAGGATTATTATCATACATTGTGAAACAGATCTCTTTGTTTGTGGTGAATAAACTGGCAACATTAACCAGGGCGGATGCTGGGCTTGATCCGAGAACCACCACTCGGCCATGTTTCCATAAATTTGTGCAGTCACATTAACGCTGTTCACGTCGTACGCAATGGACACTTTATTATTAGCACCACCTCTGGACCTGTTTGGCTCCTGGTCCATTTTGAGAGGTCTTGTAAGGGCGACGTATTACAGTTTGATTTTATATCGGCACAGCAAATGGCCAATGGAAAACCACCCGTTCCGTGGGGGTGCTACGCGCTGGCACGGATCGGATGCGCCAGTGGAAAAGGGCTGCTAGCAACTCGGCCGCCTCCAAACGAAAGAGAGAGGGTTCCAGGTCTCTGTTGTTGGCTGTGTGCTCTGCAGCTGCCGGCCGTGGACTGCGCTGTGGGGCAGCACTACGGCGTGCATTCCTGCCGCAACCTTGGGCACGGCCCCGTGGCCAACCTGGTAAAACTGGCGCAGAAGGCCAAGCCCGGTGGCAGCAGCGGCGGTGCCCATCGGTGCGCCGTCTTGTACGAGGAGACGGCGCTGTGTGCTCGCGACTCGAGGTTTGGCAGCCCCCTCCAAAGTGCCCTCCTCCTCACCCCTCTGCTCACCTCGTGATCTGCCTGACCGCCACGGGTCGCTCCTCAAAATTGTTGAGTCGGCGACAGACACTTGGGGTTCTTTAATCTTTCACATCAAAGGGTCAGTGAGCCACATCAATATGCCATTGGTAATGTAACTTAAGGATTCAATGTTCAAGGCAAGTGATTGTCTAGACAAACTGATGATTGTGTGTGTAACACCCCTCTGGCAGTCCACTGCCTGATGAAGGCCTCGCCACGTTGCTTTGGTCATGGGGGTTGTTGCACCAAACTTTACCACGCTTGGTGAAGGGGGCGGGGATTAGGTTCAGGACTGGTTCAGATATCAGTCACCACTGATTTTAGCCATGGCTAGGAATCCAACTCGGATCGCCGCGTTAGTATCGCAGTGCACCAAACATTGCAGCAGTGCTTCAGAAATCATTCCGAAGTTGCTTGATATTGCACACAGTTTGAATAAACCATCATTACTTCAGGAAGTATATTTTTTTATTAAAATGTTACTTTGTACATGCTGTGATCGTAATAAAGAGTTGTGCTAGTTAGTAGTAACAGCGCGATACATCGGTTAAATTGATTAATATTTATTATTCAGCTGACAATTCATGTATTGAATTGCACGTGTAAGAATCAACTTCTAAAAAATTGTATCGCTTTTTATTTTAATAGTTTCACATTGCCACTGCAGAGAGTCGACATGATAAGTGTAAGTTCAAAAGAACTGACACACCTTGTGAAAAACCCAACGCAGAAGATCCCTGGGCTTGATATTCCACGAAGATTATGGTCCCCCTAAACCGTATCTGCACAAACCATGGCAGCTGCGGATACCTGATGCACAAATGGAAAATTTTAAACTCTCCAGTGTTTGACTGTGGTCATCCAGAACAGATCGTACAACGTGAAACGACGCAATAGAAAATTAAAGTCAAGCCACAGTGTGATTGTGACCATGCAACCCAAACTATGCACGATATTGTGAACCACAGTCGTCTGTGCTCCTTCAACGGAGTAGGAATAGTAACCCTACACGAAGTTTCTCCTGAAGCCCTCTCGTCGTGACCAGCAGACCTCGGACATTGGCTTATGGCTCCTGAACATGTTGCCCTCATGCGCTGGAATAGAATAGCTCAGGGGTTGGCAATCTGCGTCTCCCGGTGCCGCATGCTGCTCTTTAAAGACTGTTTGGTGATGTTATTTATGAAGGACCACTGTCTCGTATTCACCACAGTGCATTGCGCCTCTTGAAATATTGAGTTGAGTAATCCCGGTAGTTGAGAAACTAAGGTAGTTGAGTACCCCGGGAACACGCTGTGGTTCGTGTCGCGTTAATAGCTCCGTACCGTGCCGTGTAACTCACTAAGCAGCCGATTGTTCGCGTGCAGTGGTAGTGCTGTGTTCATTGATAACACTGCACACTCCGTGCAGTGGTAGTGCCGTGTTCATTGATAACGCTGCACACTCCGTGTAGTGGTAGTGCCGTGTTCATTGATAACACTGCACACTCCGTGCAGTGGTAGTGCCGTGTTCATTGATAACGCTGTACACTCCGTGCAGTGGTAGTGCCATGTTCATTGATAACATTGCACACTCCGTGCAGTGGTAGTGCCGTGTTCATTGATAACGCTGCACACTCCGTGTAGTGGTAGTGCCGTGTTCATTGATAACGCTGCACACTCCGTGCAGTGGTAGTGCCGTGTTCATTGATAACACTGCACACTCCGTGCAGCGTTGTGTGAGGATGGCTCACTAATTGAAAGGGGAGTCGTAGCTATCGCACTGTGGGGTGGTCATCGCCCTCCTCCCGCTGGGCATGTGCCGTGTGTGTTGTGTGCGTCGTGGCGATGTAAACCCGGGGTAGCTCCTCTCTCCGTCTCTTCGTTTGTTGCTGTCCCGGCGAAGCTCGAGTTGGTGAGCGCAACGCGTGGCAGATCCGGCTTCACCCGTTCCCACTCCTCCCAGTCAGCGACTCCCAAACCCCCACTCAATAATCGCAGATCACTACCCAGGTCCTTACGAACCAAATTATTTTTAACTAAACTATTTTTTGTATTCTTAACAAAGTATCCACAGTTCAATTTTAAAGTACAATTTTACCGCGCACTGTATGTTTTCCTGGTGTGGACTGTGGCTGTTTTTGCTATTGTTTTACTGCCTTTCCCAAGCTTGGAAATGTATTCATGAATGAAATTGGAACTTATATACTTCATTTATTTACTAATTGACAAACTATTTATATTTTACCAGGTAAGGCCCACTGAGCATATATAGCAGTTTTTCAGAAGCGACCTGGCCATCGCAAATGATAGCTCAACGAAGTGGCTTATCGTCACGTGGACATTTATAGCAGACAAATATACAGCATGCGTCAGGGTTGGGATGGAACCCACGACCTCCTGCGTACCAGGGGAGGTAGTTAACATCTCCCAGCCACCGTGGTGCCCTGTGGTCACGTGAGGCCTTCCACTTCTGAATGGCTTGCGATGCATATTTGAACATTACTGCAAGCGTCTTAGCCTCGTTCATTCGGTATTCGAGGGGAATATTGCCATTTAGTAACTTTGTTTCAAATATCGTGCATTGAACTTTCGATTTTAATTTGCAATGTAATTGAGGGACTGTGCGTTGTCTTGTCGTGGTCTGGTGCTGTTGTTGTGTTGCTGAATTGCCCAAACTTGCATTTGTTGACAAATCGGCAGGAATCTATGTACTTTGTATTTTTAGCAACATGCTTACATTTTCTCCGTCTTGCCTCTCATATCGTTTTTGAACATACCTCGCTGACCCGCCCCTACTGGACATATGTGAAAAGAGCTTCATAGCTCATTGGATTCCTCCAGGATAAAAAAAAGATTCTGATTAATCAGTGGCACTGCCAACAGCCTGCATCCACACACGACCAAGCACCCTTTGTAATGCCATACACATGGTTCCTTTCCCATAGACATGTAATTTTGCAAATGTGCAGAAAAGTCTGCCGTATGAGAATTACTCCAGACAAGTTTAGAGTATTAAACGTGACCTGTTGTGACTCATCTAATGTGTATCGCGTGGTCGTCAGCACAGAAAGATGCATCTGGTAACGTCCTAATGGACCAAACATCGTAAAAAGGAGGCTGGGTCTGCGTTGTTCAGAGTGACCACCATATACAGGGACTCTTCTACTTACGGACGAGTTAGGTTCCAGAAGTCTGTTCGTAAGTCCAACTTTACTCCTGTCGATTCCAAACATGTTGTACGGCGTGTACACTAAACACAGGGAATGGCTTTAAGAGTTGTATAATCTCCTGTAGACGTAGACGCCACTGGTTCTTCACGTTGTGTAGATGTAGATGCCACCACCACCATCTATTGCGTGGCGGTTTGAACTTATGAATCTCGGTACAAACAGGCAACTGGACATATGGAGAGGTTTCTTTGTATCTCTGAGACTTTCTAAGTTGAATGTTTTTTAAGTGAAGGAGTCCCCGTAAATATTTTTGAGGACCACTGGGATCTTCAGTTTAAACCGTGAGTCTTGGAGTCATTGGACCAGAAAGAAGTGAGACAAAAACGACAGTAACATTGAAAAATATGTACACAGGGCAGGGAGGGCCCAGCCACATGACAGGATTTATTCAGCGGTATCGTCACGGTAACAGAAACAGTGCTCCCGAATGAATTGCAGAATCCCCCGAATATTCCGCCTCAGGCGGGAGAATCTCCGTCCAGGCCCGCGTGACGCCTTTGGCCCAATCTTGTCGACGGCATCATCATCATCATCCTCCTCGTTGTTGTTGTTGCCTGGTTGGAGATCATGGCCCCGCCTGGCAAATGGACGCACGCGCCATCGTTAGCACGGTCGGCTACAGTTAGCACGGTCGGCTACGTACGCGTTCAAAATTATTTCAACGTACAGACATGCGCGTATTCATTATGCCACCGTCTGCCCCATCATGCATTCTCGGCTGTGCTTACACTGGTTGCTGCAGTGCACCTCATATGTGTCCGGCCGCTCAAATGCGAGGTAGGAGGATGCCACACATCTCTCACTATGGCCAGTAGCGGAATGCTACATTCCTATAACAGGAGCCAATGGTGGTGTATAATAGGATCACCGCTGTTGACTTCCCACAAAATGGGATTCATTATTTGACTATAGCTCGGGTTGATAAATAAGCTGTTAACCTTCTTGACCTAGATTTTGAACTCGCAAGCGTACAGTGATCGTGGAGTGCTCTAACCGCAGCACCTCCAAGTGGGATGCAGTGCAATTCATATATTTATAATTAAGATATATATGTTTTACTAGGAATGCATTTAGCTGCAGATTGGTGGAGATAAGGTTAGGGATAAGATATTACATCCTTTGGAGCCCTGGGATATTTACATCTTCAAGTGAGATGAACTAAAGAGGTGAATGCCATTACAGAATCCTCATTTCACAACTCCTCATGAAACAGATTCCCCGTTCTTAGTTTTTTCGGTAAAGTCACGTTGAAGAGAAACAACAAAATAATAAAATATATATAAAACAATAAAAATTCTCACGACGTTTCGACCATAACTCAAACGGTCGTCTTCAGGTGTGTTGGTTCGCATAAATTTATTTTTAAACGGCGCATATATTTATTTATAAAAAAATAAAAAAAACGGTTAGCGCCACGCGCAACGATTTGGCAGTTTACCCAGGACTAGTCCATCTATATTCTGAAAAGAGGAGGGGGGAGACGAAATTTTTTATAATGTATGCTGTCTGAAAGCCACTGTAAGCGTGAACAATCAATTAAGACCTGAAATGGTTTATCAAATCTTTCCAATGATTGCTAAGATAGAATCCATCTTCTCGGTTGAAATTGTCTCTGTGCTTGTATATGTGGATAGCCTCATGAACGAATCTCTCATGGAAGCCAGATGGCTTACAAAGAACCTCTGTCTTGGAAAAGTCAATGGCATGTGAGCCTACTGAATTAGAACAATGATCTGCCACGGCCGAGGTGTTGGTCCTACCGTGTTTAAGGTCTGCTTTGTGTTCACGAATGCGGTCCGAGACATGGCGTTTGGTTTCTCCAATGTAACTACTACCACAGAGGCAACTTAGTTTGTAGACACCAGGGTATTGTATGTCCAGAATCACATCTTTTACAGACGGAACCAGATCACGGATTTTATGTAATGTGTTGAAACGGACCTGGATCTTGTGTTTATTCAAGATTTTGGAGATCTTTTTTGTGATCCCAGCAATGTAGGGTAAAGTGATGGTTTTGAAAGGCTCCTCAAGAGGGTTTTTCTTCATGGTTTGAGTGATAGCTTTGCAGATTGTATAGTCGGAGTAACCATTAGCCCTAAGAGCTTGGTGTACGTGCTTGAGTTCACTGCTTATGTGTTCCTGGTCGGATATGCATTGGGCTCTATGATACAGAGTCTTGATGAGAGAATTCTTCTGTGATGGATGGTGGTGGGAATCCGGTTTCAGATAAGCATCCATATGGGTAGCTTTCCTGTAGACAGAGTGGCTCATTGAACCATCAGGTCTCTTTTTAATTAGGACATCCAAAAAAGGTATCTTGCCATCTATTTCAACTTCCATGGTAAATCTGATGGCTGGGTGTATGGAATTGATGTGGTCGAAGAATTGGTCTAGAGCAGGCCGGCCATGTGGCCAGATGACAAAAGTGTCATCCACGTACCTCTTCCATAAGGTTGGGTGCAGAGTGGCAGTCTGGATGGCGTCAGTCTCAAATTTCTCCATGAAAATGTTAGCTATAACTGGAGAAAGGGGGGAGCCCATTGGGGTGCCCTCAGTTTGTTTGTAGAAAGTTCCATTCCAAGTGAAGTATGTATTGGTTAAACAGTGTCTCACCAGGGGGGGTACCTCAGTGTTTAGTCCTTGATGAACTAAGTCTTCAATTATTGCAATGGTGTCAGGTACAGGAACCTTGGTGAATAAGGAAACTACATCAAAACTGACAAGCAGGTCGTCTGGGGACAGGGAAATACCCTTGATTGTCGATACCAGGTGAGTAGAATTTTGTACCGCAGAGGTGGTCTTTCCAGTGAAAGGACGCAGGATTTCAGACAAAAAACGAGCTAGTTTGTAGGTGGGGGAGCCGATAGTAGAGACTATGGGACGAAGGGGTGTATCTACTTCATGTATTTTTGGTAAGCCGTATAATCTTGGTGGCCTGGCAGCAGAAGGTTTCAACGAAAACTGTTTAGATTGATCAATTAATGCGGTTGAATCAGAAATTATTTTGTTTGTTTGTGTGACGAGGCTGTTGGTGGGATCTCTTTTATTTTTGTATAACTACCATCGTAGAGTAATTCTTTAATTTTGTTGTTGTATTCTATTTTATCCATGATGACAGTAGCATTGCCTTTGTCAGCTGAGAGGACTACAATATCATTCCTCTTTTTTAATTTATATAATTCAAAACGCTCATCTTTGCTGAGGTTGCTAGCTGGCATCTTAGCGTTTTTGAGGGTTGCAGCGATTTCAGATCTTGCTACATCTGCAGCGATGTGACCCAGGCCCCTGAGAGCAACGTCTACTTGGGCAATTATATCATTAACTGGTATGTGTTTAGGTGTGACTGCAAAGTTTAGACCTTTAGCTAAAACGGATTTCAGACCATCGGAAATAGAACTGTTACTGCGATTAATTACGACTTTATTAACGTCTAACTTTTTGGTGTGTGGGTCCGGTCTTTTGTTGAAGAGGAGGTTAAATTTGGAAAAAGAGGAATGATATTGTAGTCCTCTCAGCTGACAAAGGCAATGCTACTGTCATCATGGATAAAATAGAATACAACAACAAAATTAAAGAATTACTCTACGATGGTAGTTATACAAAAATAAAAGATCCCACCAACAGCCTCGTCACACAAACCAACAAAATAATTTCTGATTCAACCGCATTAATTAATCAATCTAAACAGTTTTCGTTGAAACCTTCTGCTGCCAGGCCACCAAGATTATACGGCTTACCAAAAATACATAAAGTAGATACACCCCTTCGTCCCATAGTCTCTACTATCGGCTCCCCCACCTACAAACTAGCTCGTTTTTTGTCTGAAATCCTGCGTCCTTTCACTGGAAAGACCACCTCTGCGGTACAAAATTCTACTCACCTGGTATCGACAATCAAGGGTATTTCCCTGTCCCCAGACGACCTGCTTGTCAGTTTTGATGTAGTTTCCTTATTCACCAAGGTTCCTGTACCTGACACATTGCAATAATTGAAGACTTAGTTCATCAAGGACTAAACACTGAGGTACCCCCCCTGGTGAGACACTGTTTAACCAATACATACTTCACTTGGAATGGAACTTTCTACAAACAAACTGAGGGCACCCCAATGGGCTCCCCCCTTTCTCCAGTTATAGCTAACATTTTCATGGAGAAATTTGAGACTGACGCCATCCAGACTGCCACTCTGCGCCCAACCTTATGGAAGAGGTACGTGGATGACACTTTTGTCATCTGGCCACATGGCCGGCCTGCTCTAGACCAATTCTTCGACCACATCAATTCCATACACCCAGCCATCAGTTTTACCATGGAAGTCGAAATAGATGGCAAGATACCTTTTTTGGATGTCCTAATTAAAAAGAGACCTGATGGTTCAATGAGCCACTCTGTCTACAGGAAAGCTACCCATACGGATGCTTATCTGAAACCGGATTCCCACCACCATCCATCACAGAAGAATTCTCTCATCAAGACTCTGTATCATAGAGCCCAATGCATATCCGACCAGGAACACATAAGCAGTGAACTCAAGCACGTACACCAAGCTCTTAGGGCTAATGGTTACTCCGACTATACAATCCGCAAAGCTATCACTCAAACCATGAAGAAAAACCCTCTTGAGGAGCCTTTCAAAACCATCACTTTACCCTACATTGCTGGGGTCACAAAAAAGATCTCCAAAATCTTGAATAAACACAAGATCCAGGTCCGTTTCAACACATTACATAAAACACGTGATCTGGTTCCGTCTGTAAAAGATGTGATTCCGGACATACAATACCCTGGTGTCTACAAACTAAGTTGCCTCTGTGGTAGTAGTTACATTGGAGAAACCAAACGCCATGTCTCGGACCGCATTCGTGAACACAAAGCCGACCTTAAACACGGTAGGACCAACACCTCGGCCGTGGCAGATCATTGTTCTAATTCAGTAGGCTCACATGCCATTGACTTTTCCAAGACAGAGGTTCTTTGTAAGCCATCTGGCTTCCATGAGAGATTCGTTCATGAGGCTATCCACATATACAAGCACAGAGACAATTTCAACCGAGAAGATGGATTCTATCTTAGCAATCATTGGAAAGATTTGATAAACCATTTCAGGTCTTAATTGATTGTTCACGCTTACAGTGGCTTTCAGACAGCATACATTATAAAAAATTTCGTCTCCCCCCTCCTCTTTTCAGAATATAGATGGACTAGTCCTGGGTAAACTGCCAAATCGTTGCGCGTGGCACTAACCGGTTTTTTTTATAAATAAATAAATGCGCCGTTTACAAATAAATTTATGCGAACCAACACACCTGAAGACGACCGTTTGAGTTATGGTCGAAACGTCGTGAGAATTTTTATTGTTTTATATATATTTTATTATTTTGTTGTTTCTCTTCAACGTGACTTTACCGAAAAAACTAAGAATATGAATTACTGCAGTCACGAAAGCTTTAAATAAAAATTTAAGATTCCCCGTTCTTACAATACAGAACTTGTCTCATCTGATACAGAACCCAAATCTCATGTGTCCTCAATATTTTTACTTCCTCTCAATCGTGAATACCACATTGTGGGAATCAACAGTGGTTGTAATTTAAATAGACTTGCCCTTGCTATAGGAATGTGTAATTTACTCAAGTAACTAATTTATGATGATCGATGGTGTTTGCTATATGCTAATTTATAGCAGGAGACACATTGTCTGAATGACCTCCCCAATACACATTTTTCTCAAGGTGCACTTCTGCGTGGAGACTCACTCTTGTCTCGTGGCCGACTCCATCTCCTCCTCCTCCGCGATGACGTCATTGGTGCCACCACTTTGATTGGGGAATTTTTCAGACAGGCGTGTTACCGCACAGTCACCCGCCGACTCCACTCCCCGCTCCGACTCCATTCCCCAATCCGAGTTCGAAGCCCACTCGCTCCCAGAAACTGAGCCTGCAGTATTCTGATTTGACCAAGTGGACTCCGAAGTCTGCCTCCTTGCAGTAGGGACTTGGCAATCTCCCTGGCTGAGACTGGAGACTGCCGAGAGGCTGCAGGCCGCCACCGGCTCCGTGTCCATGGCTGGGCAAGGCGGGAAGTTCGCTTGCGGTGGCACGGCCCTGCCGCCCCACAATAATGGGCGGTTGAGGGCCTCCGTGGGTGTGAGGCGACGTTGGGGATCCCACCTGCCAAGGAGGCAAACGGAGGGAGTCAGGTGCCTGTTGCATTCTAAAATCGCTTCATTGAATCGTGGTCTGGGGTGAAATGAGCAATTCTATCCTCAACACTTTTGTCAGAAACGATATTTATTTTAAAAAACGACGAGATGAAGAAACGATGCCCCGGTGTGACACAAAACTTTGCAGTCCTAGCCCAAACGACACGTGAGGTCTAAGATCGTTTCCAGTAATGTTGATGGTAGACGCAAAGTGATTTATATTTAATTATTTGTACGAGGTGAAATGTAGACAATAGTAACAAGTCTCTTACTAAAGGCACCCGCTGAGAAAATTGATGAACTTTTGATTGCGGGTTCCCAGAACCGCCTTCAAAGACACGGAGCACGGGACGATCCGTTTCCCATTGACGACGGGGCGATTCTTTTTGTCTGTTTATCGGAGAGAGAAAAAGAGAGAAACACTGAATTAGTTGTGGCGATCAGTACAATGCGGCGGCGGTCCTTAACCCTCCAATTGCGATGTTTGCAAATATGATTCCATGTTGGCGGTCGACTACAGCCTGTCATCCCTCCAGGGTCGATAAAATTTGTAACCGTTTGTGAGACGTTTGCAGTAGTCGTGTGGAAAGGATGGCTCCTAAGCGTTAAAGTGAAATTCCCACTCTCAACTCTGGGCCACCGGAGGAGACGAGAACCTCCTGATACTTGTTTGAGCAAGGAGACACTTTGATGTTTATTTTAGTATTATATTATTATTTGCATCATTTGGAGAGGATGGTATTTTGTTGTACAAGCGTGCTTTTAAGCATAATATATTTCTCAATCAAGGACCCACAGTTTGTGTGGAGGGTTGTTCTCTGTGGTTGTTTTGTACTATGGTAGAACTGTTCTATGCTGATTTAGGATACCGTTGCATCTGGCACACAATTTTTTAAAATTGTGCTAAGTCATGCTGAAATATAAAAAAAAACCGCCACTCATCTTCATGAAAAATGTGATGGCCAGATTCCATGTAATTAATGCATACGTCCTCTGTTGGATTGCAAATCCCGATTGGTTTTCCAAATATACTGTGCTTCCTAAACATAACCGTTCCTTTTAAAGTATTTTTTTCATAAGACTCCTTACTGTCGCACTAATTCAACACGTACTGAAAAGTACGTTGCCAAGACCGTTGTGACTTTTAAACCCAAATAAAGCATAGTTCATTTTTAAATTACGCAAAGCAGTTTCCATGCCTTTCTATTCAAGCACAGAGCACGAGACACGCGGCTGCACGGCCATGACTCTCCGGGCAGTGACAGCAGCAGCAGCATCAACAGCTACGAACTGCAACACCACCACCTCACCACCCCCCCTGTCCACTCACCAAAGGAGATAATGTTGTGGGTCGAGGCGTCAATCATGGCTTTGGGTGGGAGCCCCAACATCTGAAACCAAGATCACAAGAGGGATGAGTTGGATGAGGTCCGTCGAGCGAGTGAACACAGCGTACATACGCTGCACTTTGTCTCATTGAAACGTCGATGAACAATGAACTTTGCCTGCTCTTGTACATACTGTTTGCAGATATTTATCTCTATCATCAGGCGAAGCATACATATTTGGTCTTTAATTGATGACGTGGTTACTACGTGCGGCTTCGTTGCTCTCCAACACAGGCCCTGAAAGCCTCAGGGATTAACAACAAACCACAATAGTCATAACAATAGTAATCATTCCGAAGGACATCAGCCTGACGCTCTGATTCTCTGGTATTACTGATGAACCCGAAATCTCTCTTTACTTCTTTACTCATGCAAATGGTGCGTGATCATGCAGTGAACACGTCCACTCCTCTCCCGTGTACCGGCAGCTGAGCGACATTTTTTGACCAGTGAAAGGCCCAGAGGATGACGACAGCCCTGCACGTAACCAGCTTTGTCGCATGAGCCATCGCACAGCGGGTCTGTACGCTGGTGGATCGTCGTGCGCCATCAGTCATAACCAACCCCCTGCTGCTGCTGCTGTTGTTGTTTATCGTGGACTCCATCGTTGGTTCAAATTCGAATTAAACCCTCCCTCCTCCTTTATATGGCGCAGTTGGAACGGTCCCATGGGAAATATGACGCCCGGTTTGGTGGTGCCGTATCGGGCTCGAGGTTTGTTACAATAAAAAATACAGAATTCATCAGTATGTATATATTATAATAATTAATATTTGTAAGGCGCATTTAATCCGATGATCCCATTGCGCCCCGTGTATGGAAAGCAGGGAAATGAGACGACCAAAACGAGGAAATGAGACGACCAAAACTATGGGGAATAGGCCATTTTACCGAGGTGAGTTTTCATGGCGAGATTTAAATAGCTTTAAAAATTCTGTCTTGTTATCAGAGGCCAACGCGTTCCATAGTCTTGGAGCTGCACTGGCAAAAAGCCCGATCGCCCTCAGGAATTGAGACTTGACCTCAGAAAACTGAGTAGAAGATCTCAAGGACCTCATTGGTGTACATGAGTGGATCAGCTCTTGTAAGTATTGTGGGGCTAACCCACTGACAGCCTTGTAGCTCAACAGCAGGACCTTATAACCAACTGGATATATGCAATGGTGTTTTCCTACGCGTCAGATACCTGGATGAGATAGCCGATGTGGTCTTCCGAGCTTGTCTTGAAGAGCGGGTTCCCGAGGAGCATCTCGGCCACCACACATCCGAGTGACCACATGTCCGCGCTGCATGTGACCGGGAGCCCAAAGTACATTTCGGGGGCCATGTACCACATCGAGCCAAGACACCAAGCTCCTAGCAGCACACGGACAGACAGGTGACCAAACAAGGTGGCACTTGCACATTATTCACCTGTACTTGTGAAGTGCAGAATAGATGAGGGTATGCACAAGCAGTCACGTATGGCACTCAAAATACGCACAAATACAAAGATCGCCCACGTAAATGCGTGTATCAGCTGGGTAGCACTTAGAAATGTAAATTATTTTCATTACACTGGTGCCAGCTATCATAGAGTGCAGCTGTCGTGTCGCGAGAGTTCTCTGCGGTGAGTAACAACTTCTTTAAAAGCAACGGCGCTGCGACGCCTCTCTGAATAAAATTAACGCCAAGCCACTTTGCGCGTTTCAAGATTCAGTGATGAACCGGGGACACCTACCACCACCCTGTAACGTGCAGACGTCTCGGAACGGGAAAAGGTTAAGTGAGGAATGAGGACAAAGGTACTTAGGGCTGCCATGCGATCTGTACATTTGCAAACGTAAATCACATGTAAATCACACGTAAATCAGCCATCCGCGACGAAAATTCCAATGGGATTGGCTACTGGCTCCAGACTTTCAATACCAGCAATCGATTATGAAAATTGTTACCGGTTTACTGGTACTTGTTTGACAACTACCCTCCTCAAAACTGGGAGGTTGAGAGTTGAAATCCTGGCCAAATGATTGACGAAATGTAACGTTTGAAGGGTATCAGTGTCACTACCACACTTTGTTTAAGCGGTGCTAACCACCACACCACCACAGCACGAAGACAAAGACCCCCCCATATAGCTTAAACAGGCTCGTAGCGCAGCGTGTTAACCGTTAACACCACCGCTCCCCACAAACACTGTGACACGCACACACACATGCTGCTACACACGTACACACACACAGGGCAGCTAGATCACTCACTTGGGCAGGTCTCGCTGATGCTCAGGCCAAAATCCGTGAGCCTGATATTGCCACTGATGTGGTCTTTGACCAAGATGTTTGCCTGCAAAAATGACAGAGTGGTTGTCAGTGAAACTCGTGATGTGTCGGTGAGATTGCGTCTTGTTGAATTGGTTCATGGCGGTTTACTCAAGGATTTCATGTACTCATTTTTGTTGAACACTTACTGCCCTTTGTAAATGTAATCATGCTTAAAGATCTCCCTACCCCATGCCGTGTTAATCAAGGGGGTTGTATGGCCATACCTCACCATGCTGCTCAGGGGGCTGTTGAAGGCAATGGGATCCAGGACCGGTTCAGATATCATCCAAACCCTGGTTTAAGCCGTGGCCAGAAATCGAATTCGGGTCATTAACCTCTGAGTGCAGTTTGCGAACTACCGCACCACTGCTACGCCCATCATTTAGCTTTGGCATTCGGCATTGTTGCTTAGGGCAGTGGTCGTTGTTGTTTAACGCAAATGAGAAAATATTAAATGTTCCGCGGAGCGTTGGTTGTTGAGAGCAAACAGAGATCCACGTGAAAAGTTGTATTTCTATGCAAGTTTTGGCTATCTGTGTTTATGAAATAGCAAGTCGTGGCATGAGTGTTGTTGCGGTGTAGAATAAGATATCTCGAAATCCTGTTACTAAGGTTTACAAGAGTGTTCTCATTTTCTACAACTGCACGAACTGAGGCACTAACTCCATACTGACGGACAAAAGACGCAGCGGGCTGCTTAGTTTACTAACCGGCTTCAGATCCGCGTGAATGATGTGCATCGCCTTCAGCTTTGCCAGGGCCCGCAGCATGGAGCCCACGTACGGCTTCAATTCCGTCATGTATAAGCCATAGGTCTCGTCCAGCTTCTGGAGGAGGTCTCCGCTGCGTGACGGCACAAAACGTGAACGGTTACAGTTTCTTCCTGCTTGTGATCCATTCCCTGATTGGCCCCTTGAACGGGAGCACACGTGCTTGACTGAGGCGAAGCCGCACGGAGTAACCATACAGGGTTGCCGCTCAACTCAAAAGATAGTCAATGAGGCAGGAAGGCATTATAAAGAGTTATGTCTGACCATGGAGCCGCGTACAAATACAATAATTCTAGGGCATTCTGAAAGCCTACGGACATTTATTCTACATCCAAATGATTCATGTGTGTGAACACACGGACGCATCGGTGTTTGGGGGAGCGGTGGTGCGGCGTTTAGCGCGTTGCTCTACAATTCCCGCTCACGGCCAAGACCGGTGACGATTATCTGAACCAATCCTGAGCCTCCCCTAGATCGACTCAGCCTCAAATGAGTACCTGGTGCGGTGTGTAAACATCGCCACTGGGGAGACAAAGGCTGCCGGGCGTGGTGCTGCCCACCCACCCCCTCGTGTGCCTTGCCCGTCTTCATAGGTGCTACTTGCTAACAGCACTTGCCCCAACAATCTTCTCAGGCTATACTGGTTAATCTTTGTCTTTGGATCGGTGTTCATCGGACGCCATGACACTCACCTGATGAGCTCCAGGACGACGCAGTTGTGTCCCCGGAAGGTGAAGTTGTCCAGGAGGGTGACGATGTTGTTGTTGTCAGGGTCCCCCTTGCTCTGCAGGATCTTCATGATCTCCAACTCCAGCTGCTGTCTCTTGTTGTTGATGCTGTGGGGTGGGGGGGAGAACGCACGGAATGAGAGTTGTCACCTCGCTCTGAGCATCGCAACACGCAGGGGCGGAGGCAATGCTCATTCACCCTCCATGAGTGGTCCTAAGCCAAGAGTGGGAATCCCACTGGCTGAGGGAACCATTAAACACACCGTGAACACGCTGTTTGTGTTTAGTTTGTTGCCCTTCCTCTGCACCTCCGATTAGCATGGTCGGTTACATACGGTGCGAAAGAAGTTGAACATTACATACTTACAATGAATGTCAGAATCGGCATGTGTATTTATACTGGAGGAATTTGATGAGCTGCAAATAACTTTTTCACAGATATAATTATATAATTTCATATTTTTTTCTCTTTAAACCAAAGTCACAAATATGCACACATTTTAGATTTTGGACTAAAATTGGGGGTGGGTGGGGGGGGGCAGCTGCATACATTTGTATTCATTTGTGATCTCTGTGTGTGGCTAAATGTGATCTATGACACGAGTTACAAGGCGATATAAGTTATTTGGGCTAAGGACAGGCATAGGGAGATTAATTTAGTGTCTGACGAATGCACAGCAATGAGGAAGCTGGCTTAAAATAATGTTAAAGTGGACACCACTACAGATTATCGTTCTGTATGTTTACTGTATAGATGTGTGCTGTCTGCTCGTATTAAAAAAAACGAAGTAGTTGACTATCGTTTAAAATATTACATCAATAAAATATTTATTTTGGGTGAATATTGTTGCTGAGGAGCAGTTATGTTAACGTGTTAAGATGGTGATTTTATCTCAAAGTGATTCCCATCCGATATTTTGAGGGGGTAATTGACGAAAGTAACAGGCCTCATATCATCGTGGGAGAGGAATATTGGCGGGCGTATTGCGTCTCTGTACAAGGATTGTTGTTGTTGTTGTCACGGTAAACTCTCAGTGACAGTGGTGTGCTACGTGGAGCAAAATCCCAACGTGAGGCTGAAGAGGAGGTGGACGAGGTGGTGACACCGCCGAGAGGAGGAGCAGGAGGAGAGCCATCAGGGGTGGCCAGGCCTTGCCGAGAGGATCTCAAGGAGCGCTCCCCCCCCCCCCCCCCATTGACACCACAAGGGAGGAGGAGGGAGCAGACATCGCGGAGTTGCCGCTCATCTCCCGTAGCAGCAGCAGCAGCAGCCAGAGAGCCCCACCACGACTGCCGTGCCACGCGACTGTCACTGCGACTCCGGGAGTCGGGGCCCTCACCACCACCACCGCCGCCCTTCTGCGTCGACTCACAGCGGAGCTCCACAGCAGCAGCAGCAGCAGCGTGACCCCTGCCGACCCGCGCGGTCTTCTACGCCGTCTTCTTGCGCGGCGGGGACATTGAGTTTGCGGCTCCTTACGGCGTACGGACGTTTCAATAGGGGTTAAAAAACACAATGTCTCTGTGTGGTGTTTCTTCCTTGTCATGGGGACTTTGTAGGATGAACGGTGGAGATTGTTAAGGGGTGACCGATAATGTCTGAATTGGTCTGTAATAAGGTAGGGCACTGATAAGGTAATGACGACACGTGTGCACTAGCGATGAGAACATTGACGCACTTTTGTCGAAGCGTTACTGAGTTTCAAGTCTCTGTTCCCGACAGTTTTGTTTGGTGGAGGGGATATTTGGGGCCTCCTGACAAAGACTTTTCTAGCTAAGCTCTACTAACATCGTAGAGTAACAACAACAACAGCAGCAGCAGCAGCACTGTCCTCATAATAGAAACACTCCTCCTCCTCGTTCACACGTGCGTGCATTCACTTACTGCCACCTAGACACCGCTGGAACTTGTGCAGAGACATTTCGTGAGGTTCATATGTCAAAGTTTGTGCTCAGAGAGCCAGCCGGAGCCGTCGAGAGTTTGCGGATTGGCGATGCCTTTGTCGAGGCAAGACGCAGCCACACTCGGGCACAATTAGAACCTTTAGATAAATGCAATTGTCTGAGGACTTTGAGTGCACGAGTTATGTGAAACAGTTCTCGGTGGCAATTGTTATTTTGTTAGTTTTAGATGTTTGTTTGGCCTCCTCCATACAATTGTCCTACTGGTGGTGTATTTAATGGGCTGTGAGCTGCTGTTGGTCATTGCTGGTCGATGATGATGATGTGTGGATGTTCAGAGTTGGGACGTGGCAGTGGTGGGGAGGTGAGGACAGAGAACTTTGGGCATAACCCCCCTGACTCTACTCCACATTATCATCATCACATTCAACCTCCTCATTATCTCGCTGCTGCTGCTGCTCATCATCATCATCATCATAGACTTCACAAGGCAGCAACAGCAGCAACAGTATTAGGATGTGTGGGGTGGTGGGTCCCTTGTGTTTCGGCTCTTAGCAATGTGATCACAAGTTCCACATCGATACCCACACACGCCTCAATAACATTTTTTGGCGGGAAAGTTTATTTAAAATCTTTATTTAAAGCAGTCCTGGGCACAATGTGAGGAGATATGTGTTGCTGGATGTTGCTGTGCTCGTGGATATGAAAGAAAAGCGAGACCACTGTGTGTTGTAAGGACAACATTGTGGTGCTCACTCTGTGAGGAGTTTGTGTGCACCTTCCCAGGCAGGGTCGCCATCCGAGCCCCGTGGTCTCATCGCGGCCTACCTAAGTATTGCTTCCTGCGTGTCTGCCGCATTATTACCGCTGATTTAAGTTGTTGTCGCTGTCCAGCTCATTATATGACCGCTCCATCTTCGTGAACCAGCGTGTTGGGACGCTAATTCACTACTTTGAAGGAACAAACGCGTGTTGTAGGATGTGGCAGTGCATTTGTCTGCGTGGTTGTTGATACTGCGAAGGGGCAGTGGTGGCTGCTGAAGTGCGACTTCTGGAGCTTCTTCCTCCTCCTCATCCACACATTATTTTAAGTACACCACAGCACTTACAATAATTATTAGTCCATCTGTGGGTTGTATGAATGTCTCCTAACGCCGTGTTGGTCACAGGAAGTATTTGACTATACTTCACCATTCCTGGTGGGTGATGGCTGGGGAAAGCCCTCCGATTCTATCCACCACACGGGGAATGTTAACAACACGCACTGCGCTTCTGGTCAAATAACTCGCACGGCATGGCAAGGCCCTCATCCAGCAGTGGATGGACCAGGGCTGCCCACGCTGCCTGCGTTGTGTTTGTGAGCGAGGGTGTGGGGAGCGGTGGCGCAGCGGTTAGCGCTACGCTGCGCTACGAACCCGGCGACCCGAGTTCGATTCCCGCTCACGGCCACCAACACCGGTGACGATTATCTGAACAGGTCTTGGGCCTCCCCTAGGTCGACTCGGCCTCAAATGAGTACCTGGTTGCTGTGTGTAAACATCGCCAATGGGGGAGACAAAGGCGGCCGGGCGTGGTGCTGGCCACCCACCCCCTCGTGTGCCGTGCCGGCCTTCGTAGGTGCTCGCTAACAGCACTTGCCCCTACAGTCTGTTAAGGGTTCACTGGGGATCTTTGTTTTTGTTTGTTAGTCTGTGTGAGTGAGTTACTTTGTGAGTTCATGTGAGTTACTCCGAGTCTGTGTGTGTTACCCGGTGAGACTGAGTTGAGTGGGAGTGACTGTGAGTTACTGTGTAAGTCTGTGAGTGTGTGAGTTACTCTGAGTCTGTGTGAGTCTGAGTGAGTCTCCGAGTGTCAGAGTGAGTGACTATGTGAGTCTCTGAGTGAGTGACTCCGTGTGTCTCTGTGGCTCTGTGAGTCTGTGTGAGTGAGTTACTTTGGGAGTTCATGTGAGTTACTCTGAGTCTGTGTGAGTGAGTTACTTTGTGAGTTCATGTGACTTACTCCGAGTCTGTGAGTGTGTTACCCGGTGAGACTGAGTTCAGTGGCAGTGACTGTGAGTTACTGTGTAAGTCTGTGAGTGTGTGAGTGAGGGACTTTGTGAGTCTCTGGGTGTGAGTGTGCGTCTCTGAGTGTGGCTCTGTGAGTCTGTGGTTCTGAGTGTGCGTCTCTGAGTGAGTGGCTGTGAGTCCCTGAGTGTGGCTCTGAGTCTCTGAGTGTGGCTCTGTGAGTCTGTGGCTCTGAGTCTCTGAGTGAGTGACTTTGCGAGTCTCTGAGTGTGGCTCTGATTCTCTGAGTGAGTGACTTTGTGAGTCTCTGAGTGAGTGACTGGATCTCTGAGTGTGGCTCTGTGAGTGCGTGCGAGTCTCTGAGTGAGTGGCTGTGAGTCCCTGAGTGAGTGACTGAGTGTGACTCTGTGAGTCTCTGAGTGCGTGTTACTCTGCGAGTCTGTGTGTGTCAGAATTAGTCTGTGAGTCTGTGTATGAGTTACTCTGTGAGTCTGTGTGAGTGAGTCTGTGAGTGAGTCTGTGGGTCTCCTTGAGTGAGTGTAAGTCTGTGTGAGTGACTGTGATTCTCTGAGTGACTCAGTGAGTCTCTTGAGTGTGGCTCTGTGAGTCTGAGTGAGTGACTGTGAGTCTCTTGAGTGTGGCTGTGAGTCTCTTGAGTGAGCCTCTGTGATTTTGAGTGAGTGACTGTGAGTCTCTTGAGTGTGGCTGTGAGTCTCTTGAGTGTGGCTCTGTGAGTCTGAGTGAGTGACTGTGAGTCTCTTGAGTGTGGCTGTGAGTCTCTGAGTGTGGCTCTGTGAGTCTGAGTGAGTGACTCGTCATCACCATCGTCATCAACATCATCATCACCGTCGTCATCATCTTCATCACCACCTCCATTACCCAGGTGCCATGGGGTCGACACGCTGAGATGGGATGGGTGGCCAGCACCACGCCTGGCCGCCTTTGTCTCCTCCCATTCACCGAACCTGGATACTCATTTTAAGGCAGAATAGACCTGGGATGGGACCGAGATTGGTTCAGATACTCGTCACCGATGTTGGCCGTGAGTGGGAATAGAACTCGGGTCGCCGGATCCCGTCGCACGGTGCGCTAACCACTTCGGCACCGCTCCCCATGTCATCCTCACTTCAAGCACACACCTCATCACCGACACAGCTTCCACATCGTCATATCCACCACTCCTCCCCCAGGCCCATCGCTTACAACACTCTCACCCCTTCCCTCTCCACAATGCCGATGCACCTCACACTCCCCACACCTCCCATGCTCCCACCAGCAGCTTCCACTCCCGATGACGCCTCCTCACAATACCCCTTCACTCCCTCCCATAGGACCGCCGTTCTCAAACTATAACTTTTAAACTAAGCTATATTTTGATTTAAAGCTTTCGTGAATGCAGGGATTCATATTCTTGGTTCTTTCGGTAAAGTCACGTAGAAGGGAAACAATAAAATAATAAAAATATAAAACAATAAAATTCTCACGACGTTTCGACTGCAACACAAGCAATCATCACCACCTGATGATGATCATCATCACCTGATGATTGCTTGTGTTGCAGTCGAAACGTCGTGAGAATTTTATTATTTTATATTTTTATTATTTTATTGTTTCCCTTCTATGCGACTTTACCGAAAGAACCAAGAATACAAACTATATTTTTTATTTTACCAGTTTGAGGCCCCACTGAGCTATGGAGCTATTTTTCAGAAGCAACCTGGCTATCACAAATGTTATCTTCAACGAAGTGGCTTATCCCGTGGAAATTTATAGAGGTCAAATACTCTAAACGCGTGATGTTTATTCTAAATGTAGTGAGAGAGATATGCAACCTCAAAATATACAGCAGGCGACAGGGTCCGGATTGAATCCACGGCCTCCTGCGTACCAGGCGAGGTAGTTAACATATTGCCACTGTGGTGCCCTGTGGTCACGTGAGGCCTACCACTTCTGAATGGCTTGTGATGCATATTTGAACATTACTGCAAGCGTCTTAGCCTCATTCATTAGTCAGGTATTCGAAGGGAATATTGGCATTTGGTAACGCTACTTCAAATATCGCTCATTAAACGTTCAATTTTAATGCAATGCAATTGAGGGACTTTGTGGGGTCTTGTCGTGGTCTGGAGCTGTGGTTGTTGTGTTGCTACCTTGCCCAAGCTTGCATTGGTTGACAAATTGGCAGGAATGTATGTACTTTGTATTTTTAGCAATTTGCTTACATTTTCCCCATCTTGCCTCTCATCGGTTTTGGAAATAGCTCGCTGACCCTCCCCTACTGGACATATGTGAAAAAGATCTTCATAGCTCATCGGATTCCTCCAGGATATAAAATAGATTCTGATTCTGATTAATCAGTGGCGCTGCGAACAACCTATTCCCTCTATTGCTGCGGGAATCTGCATCCACACATGATCAAGCACCCCTTGTAATGCAATACACTTGGTTCCTTTGTCATAGACATGTAATTCTGCAAATGCGCAGAAATGTCTACCGTATGCGACTTACTCCAGACAAGGTTAGACTATTAAACGTGACCTGTTGTGACACGTCTAATGTGTATTGTGTGGTCGTTATCACAGAAAGATGCATCTGGTAATGTCCTAATGGACCAAAAATAGTAAAAAGGAGGCTGGGTCTGTGTTGTTCAGAGTGACCACCATATACAGACTCTTGTACGTACAAACGAGTTCGGTTCCAGAGGTCTGTTCGTAAGTCGATTTGTTCGTGAGTCCAACTTTACTCCCGTCGATTTCAAACACGTTTTACGGCTTGTACACTAAACACGGGGAATGGCTTTAACAGTTGCCTCTGGTTCTTCACGTTCTGCAGATGTAGATGCCACCATCACCACCTATTGTGCGGTGGTTGAACTTGCGACTCTCGGTCCGAACAGGAAACTGGACATACGGACAGGTTTGATCATATCTCTGAAAGTTCGTAAGTCGAATGTTCGTAAGTAGAGGAGTCCCTGTGTAGTGGCATATAATCGTAATGTAACAGCATAGCGCCTGATGCTGGCAGGGAAAGGGATCTGAGGCTTACGGCCCTGACGTCAGCAGGCCAGGTTATACACAAGAGGGGGATCTAGGGAAAGGTCGCAGAAGGGGCACTGAATTCATAATGATACAATAATTCAGAAACACTGTACAAGTGTACAGCACGTCAGATCATTACATGGCCTAACCCTGGTTGGAAACACCGTGGGAGTGAAGAAGAAGATTGATTAATAATCATTATTTACATTTGTAAGGTGCATTTTTATCCGTATGCCACCAGACTTAACTTGGAGTGTCTAAATTCTCTTTGCCCACCAGAATGAATAGACCTCATCTTTCCCACCCCTGCAGACTTGGTATTAAAGTAGATACATGCTAATGTTTACAAAGTAACGGGCTCTTGACCAATTTCATTTCCACATAAATCAATCATTTGGAAATAGGCCCCACTATACCCCACCGACTACAGCACTCTAATCTTGCCTCCTCGTTTTGCCTCTTCCACCTGCCTCATGCTCGTCAGCACCGCCTTTCGTGCAGCCATGCGGGTGTAAGGTCATCATCACGAGAGGCCGTGCACTTCATCGTTCGCACGCGGCGGAGGAACCACTGAAGTCAAACGTTTACATACGTGCGGTTTAGTGGGGTCATTTCCGAGCGAACTCGGTTTTAGAAGTGTTTATCGTTGAATGTGGAAGGGTTTGGGTTAGTTTTCGGGTTACCACCTTTTCCACTATGGAGATCAAACCCAGACCTATGTTTCAGTCTGTCTAGGTCTGTCAACAACCATGCAGTAGTAAAGTTCAGCACAGTACCGGTACCAGATCTCGGTACAAATTAATTCATGCCACCCAAACACAGATGCCAATTCACAGACTGTCTCGGCTGGACCGGGACAGGAGGTAACCCAAGTGTAGTGGGAGGATAACCGCTTTGTGAGCTATTTGTAAGTAATGCGTTTAGAGTATTTGGCTACTATAAATTTCCACGTGATAAGCCACTTCGTTAAGCTATAATTTGTGGCCAGGTCGCTTCTGAGAAAGAGCTATATAGCTCTCAATGGGCCTTACCTGGTAAATAAAAAATAGTTTACTTTAATGGTATACATACTTGAATTTTACTGCGGATGTTTTAAAACATTTCCTGTCTAACTGTCAACTTTGTTTGAATTTCAGTGGGAGAAGATGCTTCTCACACAGACGTTAAAGCAGGTACCAGAGTCCACCTGACGCTACTGCAGTGTGCGCCTCATATAGGATTCCATCCATTACTGTTGGTGCGATGGTTTGGATTTTCAAGTTGAAATCTCCTAGTTCATTTTATTTTTACCCAGGCGACAACTCAATTGTCAAGGGTAGTCCTGTTTGGAAGAGGCATCCATGTCTCTTGAGTTCCACATCTTGGAGAGGATGTGATTAGTCAGCATCGATGCCATTTTAGTTGGTGTCACGCATCATGCGTGCATTCTTAAATTACTGACGCTGACTGAAGACTGAAGATGCAAGTGTGCCATCTGACAATGATAGTTATGAAGCCATTTTTTGCCATTGCCAATCTTCCTTTGTGCTCTGTCAGATTCTGGGATAACACGGCCTTGGTGAAGTCCCCTGGACTTGTGTAATTTCTGCATCAATTTTTTTGTTTCATTTTGAAATCTCTGCTCCACTTCCTTCAATTGCATCCATCTGCACCTCCGATTAGCACGGCTGGCTGACGTACGGCGCGAAAGAGGTTCAACGCACATACCTACAAGGAGTGTAAATTCATACGGTGCCAGAAACTCTGCACGAGTTCGTGCCGCGTTCTCCCGATGTTGCCGTCGATGTTTGTCCAGCGACAAGCCATTCGTTGCCATGCGCGAACCTGTCTCACCTCCACAATCACAGGGCCGAGTGCGTGACGTGTCCGGCAAGCCGTGTGATGTGTCTGCGGATGAGAATCTTCAGCAGAGGCCTGTGCCTTCTCCCACAGACGCCGCGTAACTGACGCCGCTCCCAGCGCCGCCGACCTCTGCTTCCCCGGCCACGGCCACGGGGAGTTCCTCTCCTCTGCTGGACACCCCGTGTGCTGGACCTGCTGCTCCACCACACTTGCCTGCCCACTACAGAGGCACAAAGAGGTACGGGCAGAACTAATGCATAAATGCTTTCAACATAAGTTGGAGAGAGCTGAGCCTTTCTAGGAATTCGGCAATGCTTTCCCACATGTGACTGCTCCCGATATATGACTCGAGAGCATGTAGGTTTTGCTTGCAGGCCACACACACACACATGAATGATGTGTTTGGTATTATCTCATGGAAAATAATAAGTTGCACAAGGGCCAGGGTCATGCCCCATTCATTCTGAACGATTAAACCAAACTGACCCACGTTCACACACGAGAGCAGAGAGGTTGGCTGCAGGGTGACGCACGCGAAGAACGCGTCACTGTGAAAGAGTTAGAAGGTTCCCCTTCGTACCTTCTTACTCTCCCTCCCACCCCCCCTCCTTCCGGTCAGGTGATTTTGAAGTGTCGTCGTCGTCGTTGTCGTCACGCGAGGACGTGGACCGAGACAGCGCGTGGAACGAGTGGCTGCGCTCCGAGATCCCGGAGCTCTTCCTGCTGGCCCTGCACACATTTACCGTGAGTCGGTGCAGATGTGGCCTCGCGATTGGGGCTGCCACCTGTCCGCGTTTGACCCCCGGACAGTGTTCGGGTGGCAGCAGGAATTGATTTGTGTCGAGATCTGGTACCCCGGATATGGCTATGGTTAATTTTATCACCGTGAACTGCACAGTTTTAACAATAGACCTGGGCTCGCTGAGAAATGTGCCTGGGTTTGCTCTGTCGTGGAAATGGTGGCAACTGTACTTGGGGCATCGGCACGTGTATTCGCGCTCCGGCTCCATTTACACCGAGAGTCACGTGCTTGTCTCGTGTGAGGAGTGGTGGTGTGGCTGTTAAGGGGGCATCCATTTAGTATGTATGCATGGAGGGGGGAGGAGGGGTTAACCCAAATGCGTACGCTTGCGTATGGGGGGGTCTACTGACAATATGTAAGCCGACTGCAATTGCATGAATCTGCCCATCGCAGTGACATGGGGAAGTAATTTCTTCCGACAAAGGCGTTCTATGACCTTTTAAATCATACTCAGGTTTGAGAACGGGGACAGTTTGCATTCATGATCCTGAATCATGACAATTCCTTGACTCTCCGGCAGTGGTGAATCGTTCCAACCATCAGTAGGAATCGTGTATATGTGTGTATGTGTATGCACAGCTGTACCCATTGGCTTCTGTTATGGTCACGTACGTTTATTTTTTATTTCGTGGAATATCATTTGCTGTACTCCACGCGGTGAGTGCTTTGTGTAGATAGGAATCATGTTATGTAGAGAATATAAATCTAATTCAGTACCTCTATATGTCTCCCACAGACGAGCGGGGAGACAGCAGCCAGGCGGTGAGCCGGCACTCCCAACAATCGCCCAAGCTCTGCGGTTCTCTTTACATTCCGATATTTGCAGCCACTTACTGAGTGTTTACATGTGGGGGGAAACCAGTACACTCGCAGAAAACGAACGAATGTGAGCAAGGGGGCAACGTTCTATCCCGTGCAGATGGAAAGGATTCCACAGTTGTGTTCCACTGCCTCCTGGCAAGCCAGGGTATGACTCATCCTCGATGCCCACCAGAAGGGAGATTGCACACTTGCAATTTAATTCCCTGAGATTATTTATATCATGGGGTAGGCAGTGACAAAGCCCCCGACTCACTTAACATGAACATGCGGTCCAGTGCATTGTACGTGCGAGGATACTCGCTTTCCACAATGCATGAAAGTGTGTTGAACTTGAATCTTGACTTAAAGCTTTCGTGACTGCAGGAATTCATATTTTTTGGGTCTTTCGGTAAAGTCACGTAGATAGAACAATAAAATAATAAAAATAAGTGAATACAAAATAATAATAAAAATATCACGACGTTTTGATCACAACACAAGCAATCTTCATCATTTTTCTCCTGATGACGATTGCTTGTGTTGCGATCGAAACGTCGTGATATATTTTACTTTTTTATTCACTTTATTTTTATTATTTTATTGTTCTATCTACGTGACTTTACGGAAAGACCCAAAGAATATGTGTTGAACTTCTTTCGCAGTGTACGTAGCCAACCGTGCTTATCTGTGGTACATTAACACCTTGCCACAAATGCCCTGTTGCTCATGAGCACACCGACTCAAATGAATCAGGCGCAAGGTTTGCGTGATTAATTCTTATAAAGTGGGGTCTATAATGAACAATATGGCTGAAGCTCGAGTTCTATTCATTTAAAACCAAACGTGTGTCTTACCAACCATACCTGGTGTTTGCACACAGATACAGATTATGGGCGATGCGTTCTACACCATTCGGAATGCGCTGTTGCAATGTGCAGCCACAGCCGCTGTAAAAATATTTGTCTCGGTTTGATCCACTGAACAATATCCACTGACCACACCGCACGCGCAACAATGATATAACTATGAACAAAAATATGAATAAATTAGGATGGTTTATTAAATATATTGCACGTAAGAAAATACAGCAATAGACGTAAAAATACATGGCAGTTTAACACGTAGGCTTTCGCGACAAATATCCATAATACAGGTTTTATGGGTTGGATCGCGTAAATATGTCGTTAAACCCGCCACCACCCGACAGCCAACTAGTAAGGGTTGTCACGTAAACAGAACATGCCAATTCATCACTAGTACAGCACACCGGTGTGTGGTGTGTTGGAGAGCCAAGCCACAACATTTACTATCAGAGTACGACGTTTCAGTAATTACAACTAGCTTCATCAGGCAACACAAGGTTTGGGAGAAGTCCACCTGTTTAATTCCTTATATAGAGGCGTAGATGTGATGACAACACTTGTGCTCTCTTTGAGCGCACAGTGGGGGGGGGGGGGGATTAATGAATCAACGTACATTATACATGCACATTATGCTAGCCCATTAATCTTGTAGTTAGTGTCCATTGTGTGTACTAAAATAGCCGTACAAAAGGTAATTTGATGATTCTCTTCCATGCAGCACTAAGTCGGTAGCTATCCAAACGATTGCAGTTATTTTTATTTCTTTAAATTTCGATAGATTCTGTAATTAGTCTTGGCCAGAAGTAACATGTTTTGCACAAAACTTCAACATTGTCAAAATCAATTGAGTGTCTTTGTGGGCACGCGTGTTCTGCTACTGCTGACAGTTGTATTTGTGAGCATTTCATATTTCTGTGGTATTCTTTTAGTCTCGTGCTGATCATTCGTCCTGTTTGCCCAACATCGCATTTGCCACAAGTGTAATTAATCCGGTACACACCTTCTGTTGATAGCGTCAGTAATAGAACAGCAAAGAAATATTCAATAGTCCTTTTCGTAGGTTTCCATATGCCTTCTAAATTTGCCTGGCTGATCAAAGTTTCGACCGCAGATGCCATTGGTCAGGGGTCTCTTTGTCCGTTCTCATGTGGGACTCTAGGCATGATGGCAGTTGGAATGCTTTCCCACAGACTTGGCAAGACATTTGTTTTCTCACTCTAGTGACTATGGGAGTGAGGTGGAGTCGAGACGGGCGCTGGTCAGGCGTGGCGTTTCCCAGCAGGCGCCTTCGTTCCATGCGCGGTTGCTGTGATAGCAATAACTTCGTTGCACGCAGGTGCGCCCTTTGCAGAAGGTGACATTGTCTGCAACTCTGCCTCCTCACCACCAGGACTCGACAAGCTGCTGCTGCTGCTGGTGCCATCCATGGCAAAGGCAATTCTTCCAGCACCATGACCCGCAGCCGAGTAGCTCTGACACACCTTCAACACCGCATTGGCAAAATTGCCGTCATTCACCATGCCACGTGCGCCCCTTGAGTTCTTTCCGTGGGTTACTCCATATGCCTTCTGAGTTTGTAGGGCCGATCAAAGCTTTGATCGCAGATGTTGCAGCTTTGACCACCGGTCTTGTGCATTCTCATGTGGGACTCTAGGCACCATGCCAGTTGGAATGTTTTCCTGCAGACGTCGCAAGAGATTCGTTTTCTCACTCTAGTGACTCTATCAGATTCTAGTGACTCTATCGGATTCAACACCGCATTGGCAAAACTGCCGTTATTCACCAAGCCTGGTGCACCCTTTATCATGTAATACTTTTCGTGGGTCTGCAAATGCCTTTTGAATTTTCCTGGCTGATCAAAGCTTTGTCCGCATATGCCGCCCCATTGATCACGGGTCTCCTTGTGCGTTCTTACGTGGGATTCTAGGCACCATGCCAGTTGGAATTTTTTCCCACAGACGTCACAAGAGATGAGTTTTTTCGCTCTTGTAACTCTACCGGATTGAGGTGGGGTCGAGACGGGTGCTGGTGAAGTGCCATCGATGGTAAAGGCAATTCTCCCAGCACCACCATGACTCGCAGCGGAGTTGCTCTCGCACATCTAATACAAAAGACAAAGGTCACGCGCATGACACCCGTGTCACGAGTGTACTCACAAAGGCATACTTAAGGTGACATAAGATTCATTACAACAGATTCATTATAACAGAACTCCTCAATAGTGCAGATCCTATCATCTACTATTTTACTCCTTATCCACCAAAATAAGTACTCTTTGGTTCTTTCGGTAAAGTTCACGTAGGTAGGAAAAATAAAATAAAAATAATATATCACGACCATAAATGACGTCACGCGATTTTGGACGATTTTTGACCCCCCCCCCCTCGTCACACGGCGTCACAAAAAGTCAGACCCCCCCCCTCAAGTATGACGTCACAAAGCTCTGCCCCCCCCCCAAAAACATATTTTCATTTTGAAAATAAAACATGCTTCAAATCGCTTTAAACTATTGTCATTGTATTTAATGTGGCGCTGCACTCTGATGTAGGAGAAAACATTTATTAAAAAGTCTATTTAACTAAATAGAACGTGTTGTCTATATTTATTTAAAGTTGCGCATTTTGACGTGACGTCACATTTCTCAAACCCCCCCCCGTCACAAATGTCTGACCCCCCCCCCTCCCCAGGTGCGTGACGTCATTTATGGACGGCCCCCATCGCCTTAAAACGCGAACTCGCGCTTGCAAACTGAAACCGCGGAACTTTTTTTGTTCCGCAGCGCGATCCTCCGCGAGATGTAATGAGTCGGCCTCGCGCTGTGAGTGAGTGAGACAGCATCGTCCCCCACTCCTCCTGATGTCGAGGGTAAATGGGCGAGGTTTAAGCCTGTGACTCATGCAGCTGCAATGGCTGCTTTGCGTACGCGGTCCAGACCTCCCCAGAGACCCTGGCTGACAGAGGAGGCGTTCAGGATGGTTGAGAAAAAGCGACAGGCCCACTCTAATCGTCTACAGCATCCCACGTCAGAGAATGAGGAGGCTTACCGCAGCCTTCGCTCGGAGGTTCGGAGAGCCGTGAGGCGCTGCAAGGATGGGTGGTGGTCGCGGGTTGCTGAGGAGATGGAGTCTGCCTCAATGGCCCGCGATCACAAATCCCTATTTAACTCCATCAAAAAAGTAACCTACAGCGCCACACCTATTACCATTGTAGGGGTAATCGTCACTCACCACTCTGTGGGCTGGTAGCTTCCCCTTATCGTCAATAGGGGGCGGAAGCGCTATCACGCCAGGGCTAATGTCCATGGCCCAAAAAGGGGCCAACGACAAACCCTAGCAAACGGATCCTGGAACACATTCCCCGGGGCCCCGGGAGGGGGGAACCGGGGGATGATGTCACCTTCCAGAACATTCTAGAAGGGAAGCGTGGCTAGGGCGGAGCAAGCCACGAACCATAAGCCGGACCTCTCAGAGGTCTGGCTCAGTCATCTGCAAGCTGAAGAACGAAGACCTGGGCTGAAGATAGGACTCTGGACCCCAAGCACCATTGTCCTTCTAAGGGCCGGAGCTCAGTGAGGCCAGTGGTCAGGACCCACGGACCGGGTACGGTCAGGCCAAATAGCCTCTCCTAGGGTCCCAGCCGGAGGAAGGGTAACGGGGTACCCAGTGATAGGGCCCGCATAATCCGGAGGCCATACCTCCCCAGGTATCGGGTAAAGGGACCGATATACCTTTTGTGTTAGAGACTTGTAAGGAAGACAATAAATATCGTGTTACCTCATCAGAACTTTATTCGTCAATTTATACCCACTACACCACCATTAGGGGAACGAAGGGTGATCCAATCTCCGACCCCCAGGGACAGGTTTGCAGATTTGCTGAGCATTTCTGTGAGGTCCTGGGGGAGGGGGAATCCCTCAGCCTGGAAAACATCATGGGACAAAGTGGGGATGACCCTGCTGAGGATGCGGTACCTCAAATATTAGAGGAGGAAGTCACCCCCTGTGAGTGGCTGGCTGAGGTACCATCCATTGAGGAAGTACTGAGGGCGATCCAGAGTCCGAGAACAGGAAAGGCACCGAGCAGAGATGATCTCCAAAGCGAAATGCTGAGGGAGGGTGGCGTTTGTGCGTAGACTGCCCTACATGACATCATAACAACAGTCTGGGCCACTGGACGGGTTCCGCAGGATTGGAAGGATGCCCTGGCGGTCCCCCTCTTTAAGAAGGGGGACCGCACAGACTGTAACAACTACAGGGGCATCTAACTCCTCAGTGTGCCGGGAAAGGTCCTGGCAAGGATTATTCAACATCGCCTTGCTAGGTACGCTAAGGAGAGGCTTGCGGAGCCCCAATGCGGTTTCAAGAAAGGGCGGTCCTGCAAAAATGTCATATTTTCTGTCCCTCTGCTACAGCAGAGGTGGAGGGAATTCCAACTAGACCTACATCTCTGCTTTATTGACCTGGTTAAGGCCTATGATACCATCAGTAGGCCTGGGCTCTGGGTTGTTCTTCGTGCTTTCAGAGTCCCTGACCCTCTGCTCACACTCATTAAGGACCTTCATGATGGTGAGCAGACCCGAGTAAAACTACATAGCCGGGAGTCAGAGCCATTCCCTGCGACAGGGATGTCCTCTGGCTCCAACATTATTTAACATCTATTTCGACCACATAGTTCGTGAAGCCTTCAGTAGCTGTACCAGAGGAATTTACGTCTGGTACAGATACAATGGGAGGCTGATCGATGCCCAGGTGCGGTCAAGGGATGTCTCCCTATTGGTCAACCACATTATGTATGCCGATGACCTGGTAATTGCTGCTCATTCAGAGGAGGAGTTGGAGGCGCTGCTGCTGAAACTGGAGTGTGCCACTAAGAGGTGGGGCCTTACCATCAGCCCCACCAAAACGAAGCACCTGCCTGGGTATTTTGTGCCATCGGGCACTCTACCCCCACAACTCCCAATCGGTGATGGGGCAGTTGGGGAGAGAGTGGAGAGTTTTCCATACCTGGGCAGTGTGCTCATGATCGGCTCCGGTTTAACAGCAGAGGTCTCACTCCGAATTAGTCGAGCGGCATTATCTTTTCATCGGTTGTGTAACGTTGTGTGGAAGCTACCTGGTCTGTCGCTCCGCATGAAGCTTCGGTTCTTCTCGGCCACAGTCATTCCCTCCCTTCTCTACGCTTGCAAAACGTGGACCCCCCCTAATGCAGCATCTTCACCGGTTAGAAAAATTTAGGCTGGCCTGCCTACGATCAATCCTGGGTTTAACCAGGCTGGATTGTGTGAGGAGCTCACAAATCCTCGAAAGATCTGGACAAAGTCCCATCGGTGAGCTCCTCCAGCAGGCAAGGCTGCGTTGGCTGGGCCATGTAGCCCGCATGCCCAATCACCGCATGCCCAAACAGATCGAGGGAGCTAAACGGGCGTGGCACGGACTAGAGAAGAGATGAGTGATGTGGTACAGGAGGATGTGGAGCTGAGTGGACTTGCCAATGACTGGTACCAGCGGTGTCTCTACTGGGCAGTTGGAGGCAGTCGCCCTCCAACAACAACGGAGGGCGGAGGAGCGACGCTCAGAAAAACGAGCGGAGCGTCGGGTGGCTAAAGCTCAGCAAGTTGGCACAGTAGAGGGCACAGGTGGTGCATCAGCCAGTAATCTCAGTCATCTCAGTCAGTCGACCAGTGGCACCTGGGTCTGCCCCGTGACCTCCTGCCAGCCGGCGATCGACACTTCACGTAGCCTCAAGGTGCACATAGCCTGGCATAAGCGTCGTGGTGACGTCACCGCCACTTAGTGGCGCATGGCGGTTGTTGTTTTGAGACAGTAAGAGAGTGTGAGGTCGACTCAGCCTCAGATGAGTACCTGGTGCGGTGTGTCGTAAACATCGCTACTGGGGGAGACAAAGGCCGCCGTGGAGGAGAATCCTAAAATAATAAAAGCTTTGATTATAATAAAAGCTTTGATTATAATATTATGATATAATAAAAGCTATACTAAAAGCTTTTAAATTAAAAATACAAAACATTTTGAAATAATGAAAGCTTTTATTATTAAAAATGTATTATTTAATTTTTAAATTGGCAGAATCTACACGCCATATTCTTGGTTCTTCAGGTAAAGTCACGTAGATTTGAAAATAAAAATAATAACATTTAATTTAAAAATATAAATTATAATATTTAAACTAATAAAAGCTTTATTATTTTCAATTTATTATTTGAAATTTTAAAATACAAAAAAATAAAATACAAATAATAAATTGAAAATAATAAAGGTTTTATTATTTTATAATAAATTTAAAATAAAAGCTTTTATTATTTTCAATTTATTATTTTAATTTTATTAACAGGTCCCTGCAGGGTGGGCTGGTAGGGCAAGTCTCTGCGCTGCCTATTGCTGATTTTACACCCAACAGCACGAGATTTCACTTCGTTAAAGTATTGAAAGGGGACGGACGGACACATTAATCTATTGCAGGCTGGTACACTCAGTTTACAACTTCGTTCCTACCAGTATTGACTTTACCGAAGGAAGCAATAATCGGGCGTGTAGATGCTGCCATCTGCTGGCCACCATTGTTGGGTGTAGATTGTGACTTAAAACTTTCGTGACTTCAGGAATTCATATTCTTGGTTCTTTCGGTAGTCACGTCCATAGAAAATGAAAAAAATATCAAATCAAATAAAAATGTGAAATTTTAAATAATAAAAGCAAAAAAAACCCACATTCATATTCTTGGTTCTTTCGGTAAAGTCACGGAGATAAAAAAAAATACAATTTTAAAATAATCAATTGAATAAAACTTTTAATATTATTTAAGCTTTTGTTATATTCAATTTATTATTTTAATTTTTAAATTGGCAGAATCTACACGCCACGTTGGTGGCCGGCAGGTGGCAACATCTACACGCCGAATTCTTGTTTTTTTTCGTTAAAGTCACGTAGATTTTAAAATAAAAATAATATAATTTAATTTAAAAATACAAATAATAAATTGAAAATAATAAAAGCTTTCATAATTTTCATTTTTTAATTGTATTATTATTTTCTATCTACGTGACTTTACCGAAGGAAGCAATAATATGGCGTGTAGATGCTGCCATCTGGTGGCCAACAACGTTGGCAGCATCTACACGCCAGATTCTTGGTTCTTTGGGTAAAATATAAATAATAAAGAAAAGTAAAAAAATAATAATTCATGATTTAGTATTTTTTCATTTAATTCTATTATTTTCATTTTCAAATCTACGTTACTTTACCGAAAGAACCAAGAATATGGCGTGTAGATTCTGCCAATTTTAAAAAAAAAATTACAAATTAAAATAATAAATTTAAATAATAAAAGCTTTCATTATTTTCCATTTATCTTTTGTATTTTTTATTTAATTTTATTGTTTTTATTTTCAACCTACATGGCTTTACCGAAAGAACCAAGAATATGAATCTGGATTTTGATCATTATTTTCAATCTATTTTAATTTTTAAATTGGCAGCATCTACACGCCATATTCCTGGTTCTATCGGTAAAGTCACGTCGATAGAAAATATAAAAAAAAAATCAAATCAAATCAAATTAAAAGTGTGAAATGGAAAATAATAAAAGCAAAAAACCCACATTCATATTCTTGGTTCTTTCGGTAAAGTCACAGAGATAAAAAAAAATGAAACAAAATTTTGATTTTAAAATAATAAATTGAAAATAATAAAAGCTTTTATTATTTTCCATTTATTTTTTTGTATTTTTAAATTGGTAGAATCTACACGCTACATTCTTAGTTCTTTGGGTAAAGTGACGTAGATAGAAAATATAAATAATAAAAGAAAAGTAAAAAATTAAATAATATTTTAAAAAATATTTATTTTATTTTATTGTTTCCCTTCTACGTGACTTTACTGAAAGAACCAATAATATGAATCACTGCAGTCACGAAAGCTTTAAATCAAAATATAATAATAACAATTCATGATTTTCATTTAATTATTTTCTTTTTATTTTCAAATCTACGTGACTTTACCGAAAGAACCAAGAATATGGCGTGTAGATTATGCCAATTGAAAATTTACAAATAAAAGTAATTTGATTATTTCCGTTTTTTTCATTCATTTTATTTATTTATTTTTAAATATACGTGACTTTACCGAAAGAACCAAGAATATGAATCTGGATTTTTGCTTATTATTTTCAATTTATTATTTTATTTTTTTCAATTTACAGAATCTACACGCCACGTTGGTGGCCGGCAGATGGCAGCATCTACACGCCATAATCTTGGTTCATCTTCTTTGGTTCTTTCTGTAAAGTCACGTAGCATGAGAATAAAATAATAAATTGATCAAATAAAATAACACAATAAAATTCTCACGACGTTTCGGCCACAACACAAGCGGCCTTCATCAGGTGAAGGGACGAGACTGTCTGTAGGACAGCGCTGGAGCGAACAAAGCCAAGCTCAGATCGAGACCTTTAAGCTGTGTGAGAAAGAACAAAGCGCCTTGACAAAGGAATTAGCATTGAATTTAGCATTGAAATGGCTGAGTGATTAGCTTGTGACTGGTCACAGATATGGCTATGTTAAAGTCAAAGCATACACATCCACAGAGGCACCCCTTGACAAAGGAATTAGCATAGAATTTAGCATTGAAATAGCTGAGTGATTAGCTTGTGACTGGTCACAGAAATGGCTATGTTAAAGTCAAAGCATACACATTCACAGAGGCACCTAGTAAAAATCAAACAGGAAAATTTAGCATTGAAATAACTAGGAGAATTTAGCATTGAAATGGCTGAGTGATTAGCTTGTGACTGGTCACAGATATGGCTATGTTAAAGTCAAAGCATACACATCCACAGAGGCACCCCTTGACAAAGGAATTAGCATAGAATTTAGCATTGAAATAGCTGAGTGATTAGCTTGTGACTGATCACAGAAATGGCTATGTTAAAGTCAAAGCATACACATTCACAGAGGCACCTAGTAAAAATCAAACAGGGAAATTTAGCATTGAAATAACTAGGAGAATTTAGCATTGAAATAACTGAGTGATTAGCTTGTGACTGGTCACAGATATGACTATGTTAAAGTCAAAGCATACACATCCACAGAGGCACCCCTTGACAAAGGAATTAGCATAGAATTTAGCATTGAAATAGCTGAGTGATTAGCTTGTGACTGGTCACAGAAATGGCTATGTTAAATTCAAAGCCTACACATCTGAGCTATTAATAGTAACTGGGTCAGTGTCTACTTCAAATATTGTTCAGGCTCTGGAGACTTCCAAAGTTATTCGTGATGTTATACATTTGGTTCGTTTTGAGCATAATCGCGACCTTATATAATTATGACGTGATACACACGCTGAATATACGCACACAAACATCGTGTACACGTGTGTCGTGCCCTCTATTGTCCACATAGACGGCTTGTGCTGACTAGAGAACGATCTTAACGTACAATGTCGTGACATGTATCAGCCCTTTGTCGATCCAGCGTTTTGATAGAGGCCTCCCCCACACCATGCCGTTCGTGGGAGTTGTTTAACCATACTTCACCATGCCGGTCAATGCGGGTTTGGTGAAGTGAGGAGGCCCAGAAACTTGTATATGCAGATACGAGTTTGCCTGTGCTTGCATCTGCAGAATTACATTCTCACACATCTTCAAGTGTAGTTTAATACTTCTAAAAATGCATTTATTCTTGAGGATTCCATAAAGTACTGTGGTAAAAAGAAAACAACTTGATTTGAATAAATTTCGATTTAAAGCTTTCGTGACTGCAGAGATTCATCTTCTTGGTTCTTTCGGTAAAGTCACGTAGAAGGGAAATAATAAAATAAAACATAATAAAATTAAATTCTCACGACGTTTCGGCCACAACACAAGCAGCCGTCCTCAGGTGAAGAAACAGAACTGTCGGAAAGACAGCGCTCCAATGAACACTGCTAAGCTTGGCAGCGTATTTTAAGCTGGGTGGGAGGAGCAGAGCGCCTTGCCAAAAGAGTTTACATATCAACAGAATAATTTAGCATTGAAGTAGCTGTGTTAATGTGATAGATTAGCAGGATGTTAAAGTCAGAAATTAGCATGTAACTGGGAGATTAGCATGATGTTAATGTGAGGAATTAGCATGTAACTGGTCACGGAAGTAGCTATGTTAAAGTCAGAGTTTACATATCAACAGAGGCATTTAGTATATTGACGCTAAAGAACTGCAACTACCCAACTATCATACAATAAACCGATGTGAAAGAACTAAATATAAACTACATCAATATAATCAATGTACTCAATATATTCTCCACTAAGCTGAGCTACTAACAATAAGTTATTATACATTACACTTCTATGTCGCAAAAAATATTATAATATGCCTCCAAATAATATTTTTTATTATAAACTGGCATAGACAGACCACAACATTGAATTATACACTGAGTTACTATACACTACCCTATACGTTAGATTATAATAATATTAGACTTGTAATATTACACTATGTATTATTTTACCAACCCTACTGTATACCACACTGCTGTAGATTCACTATACAATTACGATACTATATATCACCAAATAAATTATATTAAACATTACACTGAGTACTTTGTTGAACAGGGAATGCTTTGAGCTTGTGGGTTGAATCCATCTGTGTGGAGTTGTGTTATTTCCCAATATGCAAGGTGGGGTCTCTCTGGGTTCCACTCACACAAACATCTCAATGCAATGGGACTTTTCTGAAAATGCAGTACTTAGACTCAATTAAGCTTTCCTGGGTAACTAGTTAACATTGTAATTTTAGCATGAGAGATAATGACGTTCACTTATAAGTGCCATTAATAGTACTATACTGTACTTTTAATGAAGACTATTTTACGTAGTTTTTTGTAAAAAAGTGTCCATTCTCAAAACTTTTTGACGGGCCCTCGTACAGAAATTATATTACAATCTTATATGGAGATTGCGAGTGTTGTGAATAGTGGAGTGAACGTGTGGTGCCATCATTATATTGTTAGTGCGTATATACAGAAAGGCCTATTGGGTGGGTAACATTAGGAAATTGGAGGTAGTTAGTCATGTTGTTTAGAAACAAAATATTACTTGGGTGGATAAGAGGGTAAAATCGTACATGATAGGAACTGCAATATTGTGGAGTTCTGGTATAATTAGTTGCAGTATATATGAATCTTATGTCACCTTAAGTATGCCTTTGTGAGTACACTCGTGACACGGGTGTCATGCGCGTGACCTTTGTCTTTTGTTTCAGATGTGTGAGAGCAATTCGGCGGCGAGTCATGGTGGTGCTGGGAGAATTGCCTTTACCAGCGATGGCACTTCACCAGCACCCGTCTCAACCCTACCTCAATCCGGTAGAGTTACGAGAGCTAAAAAACTAATCTCTTGTGACGTCTGTGGGAAAAAATTCCAGCTGGCATGGTGCCTAGAAGCCCACGTAAGAACGCATAAGGAGACCCGTGAGCAATGGTGCGGCATATGTGGACAAAGGTTTGATCAGCCAGGAAAATTCAAAAGGCATTTGAAGAGCCACGAAAAGGATTATATGATCAAGGGTGCACCAGGCTTGGTGAATAACAGCAGTTTTGCCAATGCGGTGTTGAATCCACCGTCGCCCTATGAGATGTGCTCAGTCTGCGGATTTTTAAGTCCTATTGAAATCCTGAAAACTCATGAAAGTCTTCACGCACAGTTCTTGTACAGACCGAAGCCTGAACATGATTACACTTCGACAAAAGATAGCGGCGTTAAGATAAATGACATGAAATCCAATTTTCTTGAATGCTTTGGCCTAGTTCCACATCAACAAACTGCTTCACCAGTCAGTGAGAATAAACCATACGCTGCTCTCGATCCTATTACGAGCATGAAAGTGTTGATGGCCTTGCAGCAGAAGAAGAAGGAAAAGCGAAGTAGACCTAAGTCCATTAAAAGAAAAAAGACCACCACCAGCGTCACCAATTGCAGCAGTAGCAACAGCCAGAATTCGGACATCAAGAGGATGGACTGCACGGAAGCAGGAGGCTGCGTGGAGCAGAGCATCCCCAAGGTGGATGAACCCAACCTGGCACCTTTAGGTACGTCCTAGTAATGCACACACTACATTTCATTTGGATGTAATTCATAATTTCACAAATTAGTTAATGTACGCATATGTTGACCATATCTGTATGCCTGCGCTGAGGAGTCTAGAGATCTGATGTGGTGCTGCTCGGATGTTGGGTTAAACCGTGAAACTCTGGGTTTCAGTCACCGAGCCATGATTAAACTGGCTTCTCATTGATGGTCTTATCCAGTTACCAAACTTCTTCCAGCAAACACTTCTGATGTCGCGTGATATTTTTCAGGAAATCAGTATCTTGCTTTTCTACTATTTGTACGTATGTTGAACTTCTTTCGTACCATACGTAGCCAACCGTGCTAATCGGAGGTATTTGTTGCTGGCCATTTGGCATTTTGGGCCTTTGGGCCTGTGGTCAGCAACCGTGATTGATAAAACGTCCCATATACATAGTAATGCTATGGCATCCACTGCATGGTGATAAATAAATTATGTATTAGCACGTGCATGTGCTCAACGGTGGATGTCTTGTGTTCCAGAGGAAAAGCCCTTCCCGTGCAGTGACTGCTCGTACGGAGCGACGCAGAAGTCGAAGCTCAAGAGACACGTCCTGAGCGTTCACCACGTGCCCTTCGATAGCGCGCTGGACTCCGACTGCCCCAAGAAGAGAAGGCGGCTGGCTGGGTGCCGAGACCACGGCTCAACTCTGGATTTGGAGCGCGCACGATGCTCACGGAGAACTCCCTGATGATTTATTTCATCCTGAGGCTGAGGTACCACGTGTGGGGCGATGAACTCAAGGTTTTGTGCAGCGGACATTTCCATGATGAAATTTCGTCACGTTCACTGCTGCGAGGTTACATCTATTGCCGTATATGTTTAGTCAATTGCTGTATTTTCTGGTATACAATATATTTAATAAATTGTCCTAATTTCATAACAAAGGTTTTTGGGTTAGATCGTGTAAGTATAAATGTGTCATAACCCTACACCACCTGACACAGCCAATTAGTAAGGAATTGTCACGTAAACAAAACTCCACTTAGTTACTACTTCAGCCCACCGGTGTTTTGGAGAGTAAATCCACAAGATGAGTACGACGTTTCACTGGTAATTACATCCAGCATCATCGGGCGATTTGCCAGAATAGTGAAGCCATCCACCTGCTTCCGGTCTTAAATAGAGAAAGGCGATGTCATCACTGAACCCATCAGGTGCAGAAATCAGAGGCGGGGAGGGGGATTATTGAAATTATATAATTGATTAGTAATCATTTAATTAGTATGTTTCCTCTATCAGTAATGATAAATGTGAGATGTCTTCTTCCTCCACACGTTTGTTCCACTCACGTGGGGTCCGCCGTCCTTGCCACCTTCTCCACACCGCCCCGTCCCGCGCCATCTATCCCTCCGCTCCTCGGGCCACCACGTTCGACCGCATCACCACATCGCCCCACATCTTCTTCTGCCTTCATCTCCTCATCTTACAATCACAATTACTTAATAATACGCTTCCAGGCCGCACTAAGCCTGTAGCTGTCAGAGAGGTTAAAATAATAACATTTTTCTCAGTTTCAATGGATTCTCGAATTAGTCTTGGCCAGTAATAATGAGTTTTACACAACACTTCATCGTTATCAAAATACATTAAGTGTCCTTGTTGGCAAACATGTTCTGCAACTTCCAACAGTTATGTTTGAGAGTGTTTAATATTTATTTGGTGTTCTTTTAGTCTTACGCTAATGTTACATCCCATCTGTACTATATAACATCTGCCACATAAGCCATTAATCCGATACACACCATCCGTTGACAACTTAGGCAATTCATCTTAAGCACAAGATACTATTTTTTTAATTTTGTGTACCGTGCCAAATCTTACTTAGATGTTTAGCTTTTTGCTTTTCCAAAACTCGAGCTAATTTCTCAATTACTCCCACGATATATGGTATTTTAATTGTTTAATAACCTGATTCAGCAGTATTGCTGTTCGATCTTGGTTTAGCATTCATTGCTGTTAATTTGAGCATTATTGTAAACATTCAATCGTAGCGTTTCTTTGACATGTTCAACCTCTCTCCCCAGACATTCACCATCTGACACTGTTTTAGCCAGATGTATGAGCATCTTGATGAGACAGGTTTTCTGTACGGGGTGATGATGCGAATCTGCATTCAGATAGGCATCAGTATGTGTTTTCTTTTGGTAAACGCTGTGTGTGTTATTTTACCATTTAGGCCTCGTCCGATAAATCATCTCTCCAAAGAAAATAAGTATTTAGAGGCCACACGGGACCGGGGGGGGGGGGGGGAGTTTATCGTTGTGTCTGTTGCTGCGAGCAGATAGCGCGCAATGGAGAGCTTGCTCAGAGCGGATCTGGGCACGGACTCGGCGAGGACGCTGGGCGCTTCGGCCGGTGGAGGCTGCATCAGCACCGGGCAGAGCTACGAGACGGGGCGCGGACACGTCCTCACCAAGATCAACGCCAAGAGCGGGGCACCCTCCTCTACGCCTCCTCTACGCCTCCTCACCACCTCACCTCCTCTACCCTTCTCCTCGCCTCCCCTACGCCTCCTCACCACGCCACCTCACCACGCCACCTCACCTCCTCACCACGCCACCTCACCTCCTAACCTCCTCACCACCTCACCTCCTCACCACGCCACCTCAACACCTCACCACCTCACCTCCTCTACCCTCCTCTTCGCCTCCTCTACACCACCCTGCATCCTTGCCTCAACCTTCATTCATTCAGCCCTGTCATTAATGTATCACTTTTTTTTTAGCTGCGACTACTAGCTAATTTGTCAGTTTCTCCCACCATATATGGTATTTTAATTGTTTAATAACCTGATTCAGCAGTATTGCTGTTTGATCTTGGTTTAGCATTCACTGCTCTGTTAATTTGAGCATTTTTGTAGACATTCAATCGTAACGTTTCTTTGACATGTTTAATCTCTCTCCTCAGACTTTGACCATCTGACACTGTTTTAGCCAGATGTATGAGCATCTTGTTGAGAAAGGATTTCTGTGCGGGGTGATGATGCCAATCTGCATTCAGATAGGCATCAGTATGTGTTCCCTTTCGGTAAACGCTGTGTGTGTTACATTACCATTTAGGCCTCGTCCGAGCAAAATATCCAGGAAAGGGAGTGTGTTATTCACCTCCATTTCCATGGTGAACTGGATGGCCGGTTTTTGTGAATTGAGATGATTTAGACATTCATTCATTAAGTGTATCCTTACCATGTCGCCAGACAACCAAAGTGTCATCTACATATCTACACAAAAAAGTGGGTTTATATGTACTTGAAGCAAGTGCTCTTGCAACCCGGGGGTTGAGGACCCCTGTGTTAGAGGCCACTCGGGACGGGGGGGGGGGGGAAGTTTAACGTTGTGTTTGTTGCTGCGAGCAGACGGCGCGCAATGGAGAGCTTGCTCAGAGCGGAGCTGGGCACGGACTCGGCGAGGCCGCTGGGCGCTGCGGCCGGTGGAGGCTGCATCAGCACCGGGCAGAGCTACGAGACGGGGCGCGGACACGTGTTCACCAAGATCAACGCCAAGAGCGGGGCACCCTCCTCTACGCCTCCTCACCACCTCACCTCCTCTACCCTCCTCTTCGCCTCCTCTACACCACCTTGCATCCTGGCCTCAACCTTCATTCAGTCAGCCCTGTATCACTTTTTTTCGCTGCGACTACTAGCACCACCGTGGTGAATGTTGCAGTGAACTTCCCCTCGTTGATTCCCCCCTCCACCCACCTTGAGGGACTCGGTCTACCAGACACTTTGACCGCTTCGTCTCATCCACTCCGCGTTCAACCACCGCGCCTCACTGCAGTTCACAAGAACGCACTCAACTAAACAACTCGGTCACCCACTCATCCAGTCACTAACTCAATCACCCTATCACACACTCATCCAGTCACCCACGCATCCAGTCGCCCACGCAATCACCCTATCATCCAGTCACCCACTCACTCAATCACCCTATCACACACTCATCTCGTCACTAATTCAATCACACACTCAGCTAGTCACTCAGTAAATCATCCTATCACTCACTCATCCAATCACCCACTCATTCAGTCACCCATTCATCCAGTCACCCACTCATCCAGTCACCCATTCATCCAGTCACCCACTCATCCAGTCACCCACTCATCCAGTCACCCATTCAATCACGCACTCATCCACTCACCCACTCATTCAGTCACCCACTCATCCAGTCAACCACACAATCATCCTATCACCTACGCATCCTCTCACCCACTCATCCAGTCACCCACTCATCCAGTCACCCACTCATCCAGTCACCCACTCATCCAGTCACTCACGCATCTGATCACTGACTCAATCACCCTATCACACACTCCTCAACTCTTTTACTCAAACACTCACCCATTTACTCACCCACCCGCTCACCACTATGCAGGTCACCTCACTCTTCTTTTCAGCTTTATCAGTTTGCACTGCTCCACTCTGGAATCCACACCCGGTCTTCCTGTTTTCCCAAACTCTTGCAACAATAAACTTGATCAATTTAAGGAACGCGTTTCTTTGATCTTAATTATCTAATTACTCATTGGACAGTTATGTATTATTATTTTTATTGTTGCTGGCCGCTTGGCGTTTTGTATTGTGTGGGGTTTGCATCGCTGTCAACCCCTCATCAGTGCCTACCTTATTACAGAACAATTCAGACCTTGTTGGTCACCCCGTGCCCCTTATAAGTCCCATGACAAGGGAGAAACACACAAATAAACTTAACAAAAATGTTGCCCGTATTGAAACGGCCGTCTGCCGTATGGACCTGACAACTCACTTTCCCCCAACAGAATACGGGTAAACCGTGTGGGTTGGCGGCTATGGGTTTTGTTGTGTTTGCAAGTCCAAGTTATAGGACTGCACCCTGGGTTGTGCGTGGTTCTCATTGGTGGGAGATTCCCTTCGCAGTGTTGCACGCCAGTGGCTGGGGGCTGCCTGGGGCCAGTGACGTGTGAGCCGGTCCCAATGTGCACCGGCAAACATTTACCGCCAGGTGGCCCCAGTGCTCATTGCCCGTCCACACGTGGATACCTGAAGCCCATGTCAATCCACTGCTGGATGAGTCCCGCAATGAAGATACAATCAGTACATCCACTTTGCTTTTGGACACCACCTGTTCCATTGGCGGCCGAATGCGAATCTAAATGTGCATACGTTAGAGACTGGTTAATGCGCATAGAAATCAAACCAATTGACCGACCTTTACCCCATCAACTTTTGTAGAATTTTAGATGTGCATTACAGCTACTTTAGCCGGATGGTTGTGGTGGCTATGTATGCCTGTAATCCACGACTACGTGGAGGTGAGGGTTGGTGGATCACAACAATGTTGCGACAACTCCCACCCCTTGGTCGTCAAGGAGGTAGAGAAGGCGGTGTCGAATAATGTGGACTCCGCCTGTTCAATCTGTAGATTTGTGATAGAGCGTTGGCCCCTCATTTGCTTGGATTTCTCCAGATGCTCCGATTTCCTCCCACATGTAAACACTTATTAATCTTGATTTGAAGCTGTCGTGACTGCAGGAATCCTTACTCTTTGGTTCTTTCGGTAAAGTCACGTAAGTAGAAAAAACTAATAAAAAATAATCATCGATTGCTTGTGTGGCGATCGAAACGTCGTGATCCATTATTATTTGTTCTACCTACGCGACTTTACCTAAACAACCAAAGAGTACAAACTCTCATTAATTGTCCGATAACATCTTTATATAAAGAGGACCACAGAGCATGGGCAGGAGTGGTGGGGGGGGATTTGTTGCCAGCTGCTCACCATTTGACTGCCGCCTTCCCTCGTCTGTAGTTCCTCGCGCCAAAGTGAAGGAATTCTGTGTGCCAGTTACAATTATCACTTGAATGTAACTTGATGTTTCAATGTAAACAGCCACTGAGATTTAATCCTGAAAATCTTTATTTTTCACATGCAGTGAAACAATGTTGTTAGTAGGCTTGTTTCCCTGGGAAAGCCTCACTGAGTCTCAAGACTCTTTTTCAGGAGGGGCCTGCCAACTTTTCGCAGGAGTAATTTGGATGTTTGGCTAGTACCAGTTACATTGTATGTTGTTGTTGTTTTGCTATGGGAGTAAACCCATACAGAGAAAGGGACTAGAATGAGGAAAGCGAAGCCAGGCAGTCCTTCAGAAGATGTCATGCACGGGCGTGACCACTGCACCGCCCTGCCGCCCAAACAAATGTAACTTAAATAATGTACAATACTGGCAAATAAACCCTATTAGTATCAACTGAATTTCTGGACAATGTGGCACGTGTATAGCTGCATCGGTGTTTCTAAAAGTCGTGTTCACATTGCCTGAAATTAATTATATAAAGAACAGGTTTCCCACCTCTGGTTTCATTTGGATTACCGGTTGTCCTCATTATGTGTGTCACAGATAATATGGAAAGGAAAATATTACGCAGCACGAGTTGTAGGATTAGGGCAATTATGGTGACACACGTGACCCCCTCTACACAAGAAACAGCTAAGATTCATATTCTTGGTTCTTTCGGGAAAATCACGTCGAAGGGAAACAATAAAATAATACAAATATAAAACAATAAAATTCTCGCGACCTTTTGATTGCAACACAAGCAATCATCATCAGGTGTGAAAACCACAACAAGAAAATTTGAAAGAACCAAGAATATGAATCTCTGCAGTCACTAAAGCTTTAAATCAAAATTTAACAGCTGAGAGTCAATGCTGGGATGTTGTGCGATTGGTGCAAGCGACCCATCATTGTGTTTTGATGTTGAGCTGTTAAAATTGCACTGTTGTGAGGTGAGGTCAAGGCCGATGACTGCTTCCAGCGGTGTCAAGATCAGCATTTTGAAGAGGCTCGCGGAGGATGATACTGGGCACTGGGGTGCAGTCTCCCTCCACGAACAACAGAGGGCAGAGGAGCGACGCTCACAACAATTATTGGCGGAGCGCCGGGCGTATGAAACGCAAATTTGAAAGAAAGTTTATCTCGGGGAGTTAACCCACAACACCTGGGTCTGTCCCGCGTGTTCACACGATAACGCGTTTTCACTACAATGAGTTTTCTCCGTCACAACGCGCTTTCTGAGCGGACTACTTTCTTGAGCTGCGCGGTTGAGCGAGATGAGACGGTAACGCGGCGGCGGCGGCGTCCCCTCAAGTTATTTGGACCCCCATCTTACCGTGCGAGGACATTATTATTTACGGGAGGAAAATAGTTTCCGCTTAACGCGGCACTTTTCAGGAACGCATCTACCGCGTTAAACGAGGACTCGCCGCGTACAGGTGCCGCGCACGCTGTATCGACCCTGGAGAAATCCGAAGCGCTATGAAGCTCTTGTTCACAGACGTCCAGTAAGGGGCGGGTGGTGTTGGTGGTGTGGGCGTCACCACGTGACACACAGCTTGTCCGTGGAGTCGATCGTGAGGGTGCCGACGTCGCCTAGGCAACGCCGCCCCCCCTCTGGCTCTGCTGCTGCTGCCTCGCTCTGTGCACGCGAGGCGCCAATCCGTGACGCGGGCACTGTACGCGTTGCGTCACCGTTCACCGGGGGCGGGGCCTCAGCGACGTCACGTCGTGTACAGTGGCACATTAATATTGACACTTTTACTCGTGTTTATGTGCCTCGTTATTAAAGGTGAGTTTAATAATAATCATGCTGCTGCTACACAATGTGTGCATTGATATATACGTACAGTTTATGTGTTTAAACGCGATTGTAGTTTATGGGCCCTTGAGGGATTTTTCGCCTCGTGTGAGGTTTTTATGCGCAACCTTAATTATTGCGCTTTTGTTAATCGTTAACATTTGGTCAGGAATAATGTACTTAAGGTAAATGTTCTGGCGACGATATTTTGCAAAACATACGATGGCAAAATTTCGATTTAAAGCTTTCGTGACTGCAAGGATTCATCTTCTTTGGTTCTTTCGGTAAAGTCACGTAGAATGAGAATAAAATAATAAATTGATAAAATAAAATAACACAACAATATTCTCACGACGTTTCGGCCACAACACAAGCGGCCTTCATCAGGTGAAGGGGACGAGACTGTCTGATGAAGGCCACTTGTGTTGTGGCCGAAACGTCGTGAGAATATTGTTATTTTATTTTATCAATTTATTATTTTATCTTATTCTACGTGACTTTACCGAAAGAACCAAAGAAGATGGCAAAATTGTGTATATATTGTGCGATATGTGCCACTGAAACGGCAAGAAGTCAATAACAATGACTCGTGTTGAGTGTTTAATATGCAAGCAATGAGCCCGCCACAGGTTCGTTAATGTTATAATGGAAGCAGTGAAATTAATGAAAATCTTTTGCTCTGCCATTTGATTTTAAATTACGACTCTTAAATGAGCTTTGGTTGTAGTAAGCAATATTTGAATTTGTTTAAACGACCTGTATTCTCTTACAACATGTTTTATATTCCTAGGCATTAAATGTGTACTAAAGATGCAGACTAATTGTAAATCTAATGGGACCACTTTAATCGATGTCCGTTAATATATGTAGGCGTGGTAAGGTTTCGAGACGCACTCGGCGATGCGTGAAACGCAGTCCGTGTCCTTCCTCGTCCATTTGTCTTCATTCCAACGTCAACTTTGTTCTACCGGTCTCTCTCATTAAGGCCACATGGCCACACTGTGTCTCTTAGTTCTTGCAAGCTAAGCTGGAGTCAGTCTCTCTCATTAAGGCCACATGGCCACACTGTGTCTCTTAGTTCTTGCAAGCTAAGCTGGAGTCAGTCTCTCTCATTATGGCCACATGGCCACACTGTGTCTCCAAGTTCTTGCAAGCTAAGCTTGAGTCAGTCTCTCTCATTAAGGCCACATGGCCACACTGTGTCTCTTAGTTCTTGCAAGCTAAGCTGGAGTCAGTCTCTCTCATTAAGGCCACATGGCCACACAGTGTCTCTTAGTTCTTGCAAGCTAAGCTGGAGTCAGTCTCTCTCATTAAGGCCACATGGCCACACTGTGTCTCTTAGTTCTTGCAAGGTAAGCTGGAGTCAGTCTCTCTCATTAAGGCCACATGGCCACACTGTGTCTCTTAGTTCTTGCAAGCTAAGCTGGAGTCAGTCTCTCTCATTTAGGCCACATGGCCACACTGTGTCTCTTAGTTCTTGTAAGCTAAGCTGGAGTCAGTCTCATTTAGGCCACATGGCCACACTGTGTCTCTTAGTTCCTGCAAGCTAAGCTGGAGTCAGTCTCTCTCATTAAGGCCACATGGCCACACTGTGTCTCCTAGTTCTTGCAAGCTAAGCTGGAGTCAGTCTCTCTCATTAAAGCCACATGGCCACACTGTGTCTCTTAGTTCTTGCAAGCTAAGCTGGAGTCAGTCTCTCTCATTAAGGCCACATGGCCACACTGTGTCTCTTAGTTCTTGCAAGCTAAGCTTGAGTCAGTCTCTCTCATTAAGGCCACATGGCCACACAGTGTCTCTTAGTTCTTGCAAGCTAAGCTGGAGTCAGTCTCTCTCATTAAGGCCACATGGCCACACTGTGTCTCTTAGTTCTTGCAAGATGAGCTGGAGTCAGTCTCTCTCATTAAGGCCACATGGCCACACTGTGTCTCTTAGTTCTTGCAAGCTAAGCTGGAGTCAGTCTCTCTCATTAAGGCCACATGGCCACACTGTGTCTCTTAGTTCTTGCAAGCTAAGCTGGAGTCAGTCTCTCTCATTTAGGCCACATGGCCACACTGTGTCTCTTAGTTCTTGCAAGATGAGCTGGAGTCAGTCTCTCTCATTAAGGCCACATGGCCACACTGTGTCTCTTAGTTCTTGCAAGGTAAGCTGGAGTCAGTCTCTCTCATTAAGGCCACATGGCCACACTGTGTCTCTTAGTTCTTGCAAGCTAAGCTGGAGTCAGTCTCTCTCATTTAGGCCACATGGCCACACTGTGTCTCTTAGTTCTTGTAAGCTAAGCTGGAGTCAGTCTCTCTCATTTAGGCCACATGGCCACACTGTGTCTCTTAGTTCCTGCAAGCTAAGCTGGAGTCAGTCTCTCTCATTAAGGCCACATGGCCACACTGTGTCTCCTAGTTCTTGCAAGCTAAGCTGGAGTCAGTCTCTCTCATTAAAGCCACATGGCCACACTGTGTCTCTTAGTTCTTGCAAGCTAAGCTGGAGTCAGTCTCTCTCATTAAGGCCACATGGCCACACTGTGTCTCTTAGTTCTTGCAAGCTAAGCTTGAGTCAGTCTCTCTCATTAAGGCCACATGGCCACACAGTGTCTCTTAGTTCTTGCAAGCTAAGCTGGAGTCAGTCTCTCTCATTAAGGCCACATGGCCACACTGTGTCTCTTAGTTCTTGCAAGATGAGCTGGAGTCAGTCTCTCTCATTAAGGCCACATGGCCACACTGTGTCTCTTAGTTCTTGCAAGCTAAGCTGGAGTCAGTCTCTCTCATTAAGGCCACATGGCCACACTGTGTCTCTTAGTTCTTGCAAGCTAAGTTGGAGTCAGTCTCTCTCATTTAGGCCACATGGCCACACTGTGTCTCTTAGTTCTTGTAAGCTAAGCTGGAGTCAGTCTCTCTCATTTAGGCCACATGGCCACACTGTGTCTCTTAGTTCCTGCAAGCTAAGCTGGAGTCAGTCTCTCTCATTAAGGCCACATGGCCACACTGTGTCTCCTAGTTCTTGCAAGCTAAGCTGGAGTCATTCTCTCTCATTAAAGCCACATGGCCACACTGTGTCTCTTAGTTCTTGCAAGCTAAGCTGGAGTCAGTCTCTCTCATTAAGGCCACATGGCCACACTGTGTCTCTTAGTTCTTGCAAGCTAAGCTTGAGTCAGTCTCTCTCATTAAGGCCACATGGCCACACAGTGTCTCTTAGTTCTTGCAAGCTAAGCTGGAGTCAGTCTCTCTCATTAAGGCCACATGGCCACACTGTGTATCTTAGTTCTTGCAAGATGAGCTGGAGTCAGTCTCTCTCATTAAGGCCACATGGCCACACTGTGTCTCTTAGTTCTTGCAAGCTAAGCTGGAGTCAGTCTCTCTCATTAAGGCCACATGGCCACACTGTGTCTCTTAGTTCTTGCAAGCTAAGCTGGAGTCAGTCTCTCTCATTAAGGCCACATGGCCACATTGTTTCTCTTAGTTCTTGTAAGCTAAGCTGGAGTCAGTCTCTCTCATTTAGGCCACATGGCCACACTGTGTCTCTTAGTTCCTGCAAGCTAAGCTGGAGTCAGTCTCTCTCATTAAGGCCACATGGCCACACTGTTTCTCTTAGTTCTTGTAAGCTAAGCTGGAGTCAGTCTCTCTCATTTAGGCCACATGGCCACACTGTGTCTCTTAGTTCCTGCAAGCTAAGCTGGAGTCAGTCTCTCTCATTAAGGCCACATGGCCACACTGTGTCTCTTAGTTCTTGCAAGCTAAGCTGGAGTCATTCTCTTTTCGACATATGTCCCACCAAATTCTGTAATAATAATCTTCCAGTTTCTCTATATGTTTTTAAATTTAGATTTAAATAAATCTACATTTAAAAATCCACAAATCTGGCTGCCTCCTGATGACGCTGGTTGTAATTACTGGCGAAACGTCGTACTCAGATTGTTAATGTTGTGGCTTTGCTCTCTAACACACAACCGGTGTGCTGTACTAGTAACGAATTGGCATGTTGTGTTTAAGTGACAAACCTTACTAATTGGCTGTTTCGGGTGGTGGTGGGTTTACCGACATTTTTATATTTACGTGATCTTACCTAAAAAACCTGTATTATGTAAAAATACATTTATTTTCCTCCTTTCTTTTTGGACAGTTTCAAATCTCTAACGTCTTTCAAATTGTTCTGATGTACAGTGCTACATTTCAAATTACTGTCATGTTTGCAACGGGTTGTTTAAAATATATTTAAATGGTGTAGATTCATGTTTAAACTCGCTTCGAATCTGCATTCATCATTTTCTTCTTAAGAAGTCCGTAACCACAATTGGTGCATCGATGCATGACCCATTTGATTATTGTTTGTTGGTCTTAATTTATCAATTAAAATGTTGAGTGTGCCAAATCCTAAAGAGTGGCGTTTGAGTCGACCTTATTTATTTTATATTCACATCTGAAACGCCTGTGCACATGAATGTAATCCAGTTACACACTCTCCTACTTGTTCATCAACTCTCTTCGTGGTGTAGATTTGATGGCTTGTATAGCAACCATAAACAAACACAACAAGTCCGGGTGACTCATGATCCATGACTCACGATGGCAGTGGGCCAGGTTTCACTCTCAACTCTCTACCTGTGTGGCATGAATAAAACGCACCTGTAAATTTGACCTGAAATGATTGCACAACAATTGCCCCGCCTTCATGCGATGTTTATCCTCCACTGTTTATCTGGCTTTGACCTGAATTATATAAAAGTGCGGCTCTGCAACTGCTGTAGAGTCACATTGGTATAAATACATTTTACAATATGAACAGCGCATTGAAAACGCGTACTATTTTATGTATTATTTAACAAGTGTGTTCACAAATCCACACTGAGAAACACGATGATTGGCAGAGGGGAGTAAATTATGTTTTCGATAGTGTATTTAAATAGAGCTACTGTAGGTAAGTAGTTTTCATTTTTAAAGGCATAGTTTAACAAGACAACACTTGCCACCATCCTTCAAACCCATTGGTGAAAAAGACCACAGTTTATGTTTACATTATAATATGTTTACATTATATATAATATAATGTTTATAGTATAATATGTTTACATTATATATAATATAATGTTTATATATAATATAATGTTTACATTATAATACAATGTTTACATTATATATAATGTAATGTTTATGCAAGAGCTGGGGACTTATGGGACCCCGGGGTCCCACCATAAGGTTCATATGAATGGTTACCTAATAACCTTTGAAACACGGTAATCACTGTGAAGTGCAGTTTCCAATTCTTATTGTTGACTCAATCTCTCTGGCCTTTCTATGCAATATGAAGAAGGGTCATTGCCCGAAACGTCGCTTATCGGATGTTTTCCCTTTTTCAAGGCCCCAGTCCTACTGATGCATGAATTTGTTTGGTATTTGAAATGATACGAAGGCTCAGCAAGTGATTCCTTGCAGACATAAACAGAAGCGATACGCGCCACCCCAGCCACCCATGTCGCGAATCAATCGATTATCGCGATTGAGGGCTCGTGAATAAATTCTAGATTCAACGCCTTGTTTTAAAACGTGAACACAGCCGGCTCTAGTGACTGGAGTGGGTGGGTGTTGGACAATGTGAAACAATGACACGCAACGTATACAAATCTAAAACATAAATTCTTACGCACGCGATCCGGTGTGCATATCGCGATCTTCAGGATGAATGATCACATCCGAATCAATGCGTCGTCGTTGCTCCCCTAGCATGCGCTCTGCGTAACCCGCTCGTGTTGTTGTTGTTGTTTGCGGCAGAGTTTAGGACCTTCGTGGCCAAGAGCCGCAGCTCCCGAGGCAAAGGAGTGATGGCACGCTTCAAGGTGCCGGACTTGCTGAAGCATCTCATGGAACGATACGGGGCTCCGGATATTCACGATCTGGGCATCCGTATCACCAGCATACCTCTGGGCATTTCCGTACGTGCCGTGCCTGCGTGTACGAGCGTGTGTGTGTACGTGTGTATGCATTGCGTCGCTTGTTGACTGCGAATTGTATTATTATTGGATGCCTCAAGTAGACTCTTTGGTTCTTTCGGTAAAGTCACGTAGGTATAAAATAAAATAAATCACGACGTTTCGGGCGCGACACAAGCGTCCGTCATCAGGTGAGAAAGCCTTGGTGTGCTGCTGAGGCAGACTGTTTTAAATTGTTTGAAATGTGTGTAGCCCATGGGTCATAAAGAAGTGGCCAGGGCTAGTGATGTTAACGTGAGAAATTAGCGTGTAACTGTAAGGTAGGAAAGCGGCCTCCTCCTCGATTTTACGTGACTTTACCGAAAGAACCAAAGAGTCTGGATTCCTGCAGTCACGAAAGCTTCAAATCAAGATTGCCTAAAGTATGTATTGTTGTTGCCCTTGAGGGGGTTTACTTTCTGAATTAAATGCGTTCTGGAATTGCTGACACACAACCACAACGTACGTGTCGCTGTGTTCACACCTGAGAGTGACACTGCATCAGCCTTTTACCAATATTCCCCCGCCCCTGCGTTTGCCTTACACGGCCACAATGCTGAGCTATCCTCAGTTGCTCAGGCACACAAGTTTCACACCTGTCTCCCTGTCAAGTGAATGAGGTGTATCCTTTTGTCATGCAGTCTGAGACAGACTTCCAACACGACTTCAGTTTTGTGGGTGCAGTGCTGCGACAAGAGCACTGAAGTAACTGCTCGTGTAAGTACATCATGTTAATATATCGTATTGAAGGCTGAGGCCTATTTTACTGTACCGCTCCTTACAGAAATCTTCTTTCCCGAGTGGTTGTGCATTTGTCGCTTGTTTCAGAGGTTCGCGATTCGATCCCAGGAGTCGCCCTAGTTAATATTGCGGGTGTATTTTCCAAAACTGCATTTCTATATGCTTCATAAATAATGTAAAAAAATAAATCCCGTGTTGTTATTAATGAATGAGGAGGACATGTGTGCCGGCGTCAGAATCAAAATTTGCAAATCTAAACAAGTACTCAGAAATGACTGGATTGGGTAAAACCACAAGTATATATGTTGAACTTCTTTCGCACTGTACGTAGCCAACTGTGCTAATCGGAGGTGTGGAGGACAACAAACTGAACACAAAAAGCAGTTCTAAAGAAATTGTTTTCAATCTAGATTTAAAAGTGCATAGCTCCAATGGCTTCCTAATATCGGAAGGAAGAGCATTCCAGTTGGCCGCAGAAGCCCATCTGAAAGCGAGTGATGCGGTGACTGTCTTTGTTCGATGGCTTGCCAAAAGCCACTGCTGCTAGGATGATCCACCAATCCCATCTCTCGATTGCAATCGTGCATTAGCAGCACACCTTGCATTCGCTGTTGAACCACTCGTCCATCACGTGTTCCATCATCGCAACTACAGCACTGCCCTGCACCTGTGGCCGCCACAGTTGCTAACATTGTGTTGTTTGTTTAGGTGATCGGCAAGGCCCGGAAAGGCGAGCGGGAGGCGATGGACCGTGGGCTGGCTCGCATCGAGTGTGACATCAAGCAGGAGGTGGAGGGCCGGCCACACAAGATCAAGAAATACCTGTTGGAGTCGTTCCCCTTGCCAGGGACGAGCGCCGATCTTCGCCGACAGTTCACGACACAGCCGGTGGCCGAGATGGTGCTACAGGTCTTCCAGAACGCCGAGGACATTTTTGTGAATAAGCTGAAGAAGGTGGGGCCATGGCGTCTGGACTTAATGCAACAAAATTACTGCGCAAGAAAAATCATGCATCTGCTTAGATTTGTCAAAATTTTCCAAAATACATTTGTTCTCGGAATTATTTAATGAGTGATAATCGCCATACGTTTCAAGTCTGTCGATACTTCCACCAGTATCAAAAGACTTGCTCTACCACTGAATTAACTCTCCTCTATAATATTTAGGGCCATCGCTTTCACAAAATTCAGTCACACGTTGAGACAAAAGTAAGGGGGGGCATTGAAATTGGTCCGACATCTATGCATGTATCACCCTCTATTTGTCCCAACAGAGTGATATGGCTGCACGTGGTTTGGGTCCTTTGTTGTTTCCACCAACAGTGTGTGCAGGACTTCTTGGGGCAGGTGAAAGGGGACACGCTGGCCCAGAAGCTGTTTCAGTTGGCCCTGTGCTGTGGCTCCCTCGAGACTCCTCGCGACCTCGTGGTCAAGGAGAAACCGGCCGCGTTTCTCGGCAACATCAGCACGCCCGACACCAGACCGCCGCTTCTTCCGGGGAGTAAGGAGACAAATTTTCACATACAGTAGACTCTCGATTATCCGCGCTAATTACGGGGAAGATGGCTGTGGATGATAAAAAATCTCGGATGATCCAAAGATATCTATTTTCTGCGGATCTCTATGCCACAAAGTAACGATCAACCGATCGATGCACGTGGTCGGTGATAAAACTTTCCTGCTCCCGAGCAGAAGACTCGGCCCTCTAAGTGGATAGCAGAGCCACACCAATCGCCATCAATCAAACTCCATCCACTGTTGTAAAGATATGCAACTACTGTACTGTCGAGGTGATCACGTAGATTTCGGATTCATGGGCGCACATATTTGCTCGATATAAGCACGTGACTTGTAACAAACATTTCCAAGAATTACAATGTATAACTATTCTTAGATTATTAATTTGGGCCTAAGGGAAAATCCATGAGTTATTAATAAGTAAAAATCTCATGTGCGTGGTTAATCTGCAAATCAGATAAACCGCACACGGATAATCAAGAGTCTGCTGGATTGCACGCACGCTGAATTGTCGTAGCTTCTCTAAACACCTTATTTCACATCTCGTCTCGATTATTACTAATGCATTAGTAAGAGCTTGGCATATCACGACGCATCAGTTTGTCAAATTTACGTCGAAATGACCCGGGTGGCTGAGAGAGATTATTAGCGTTGAGCTGGAAACGCTGAGATCCTGGGTTCGAATCTGGGTAACCACCTGTGATTAAACTTGCTTTTGTCAAGTGCAGCCAGTTGATGGTCTCAGCTCGGTCATTAATGACTGTTAAAAAAACCCAAAACATACTAAATAAATGGCTATGCACTTAATTTGACCAAGTCCAATAATGGCTCAACAGAGTGGGTGGGAATGTGCTTCCCTTTACTCTGTGGACCAGAGGTCACTAGAAGCAATGTCAGATGTAACTTTGTGATGTTCTCTTCTGCGGGCCATTCTCCAATAGGCCGGGTTCCGCTGCTCCGTGAGAGATCCGAGTGGATACTCCGTCTCATGACACGATATCGAAAGCACAATCTGAATAAAATGTAGTTTCTTGTATTGTACATAGGGGGTCAGACCACGGAGGACCTTCAGAATGCTGAGTGTGATCTTGAAATTAATCCTGGACTGGTTCGGGGGATAGTTGAACAATTCGAATATTGGGGCGATATCGTCTTGCATACGGGTGTGAAAAGTCTGCCAGTGGTTTTTTTAGTCCATCTAGATTTTTGGGTTAGATCATGTAAACATGCACTCAATAATACGCGTTAATATGCACTATTTACGTGACCTAACCCAAAAATCTCTATTATGGATAATCATGGTCGCGAAGGCCTTCGTGTTAAACTTGTTTTTTGAGTCATCTGGAGAGTGATGATGAAACGTATCGGGAGGCCGTAGATGAGACGTGGGGGGTGGGAGGGCAGAGAGAGAGTTGCAGTTGTTGAGCCTATTGGAGTGAGTTACAGCATCGTTGTCCTCTCCTACAATGGCATTGCTTCTCTCCTTCGCAGAGGCGGTAGCCGAGCATCTGGTCCGTCTGCTGAGCCACGCAAGTAAGATGGCAGAGCCCCTGGGCCTATCCGCGCTGTCACGCGTGGAGAAGCAGCTTGCCGAGCACTTTGACTCGCGCGATCTCCCCAGCCTGGGCCTCGGCTCCTTCTTGGACATCCTCCATCGCAACGCCCAGGTGCGTACGTGGCGTGCGTGAGCCCACCCGCCTCCAGCTGGTAAGAGGCAGTACAGCAAGTAGGTGTACGACACTGCCCGTGCAAAGTTTGAGTGTACTTATCGCCTCCGAGTGGCGCTCAATGTTAACTTTGTTTCCAAAATTGTGCGCGGTAATATTAGTTTATTATTACGAACTTAAAACTCATTTGTCGATTACTCGAATACGTTTAAGCGTTATGTAATCACTGCCAATGCAGAGCACAACAAATGTCACGTAAGATGCATGGGTTTTCTCTTGTCACTCTTAAAAAATATCTGTGAATTTGGCAAACATCCCAAAGGTAGATATTGAAAATCACCGTTAAAATTGAGTGTACAGCGGTGACATTCAGATAAAATATATAATAACACTATATATGCAAAGTGGACGGGTGGCTCAGAGATCAAAGCGGTGCGTTGGCAATAATGAGATTCTGGGCTTGAATCTGGATTTTGACCGCTTGGGTTGAAACCGAGGTCTCAAGTCTTATCAAGTCGATCGTCCGAGCCCAGTCACCAGCGACTGCACAAATTTACAGTCTCATTAAACTTGGGTTTTGCACTTCATTTTCCTAATTCCATCTCTGAGAATAACAATTTCAGCTTGACTCTCGTGCGCCGCACAATCTCATAACACAGCTAATGTGAAAGTATTGGCTCCTATTGTGTACAAGATTAAAGGCCACCCCCCACATTTTATGACACAGGGCCTGCACGGCTATGCGAGATTTACGAATGGATGATTTATTTGTCTCTTGACATTACGTCGACAGTGCATTTGGAAAACTAAAATTGAGAACGAATTTTGTGTTAATTTGCAAACTTAAATCTGTAATATTTAATCAGTTTTTGTGCACTGCATTGTGAGATGCAGCTCCATGCGTATCGTTTAGCTTTAAGCCGGTGTTTGCCTTGCGGTCGCCTCGTTGTCAACCAACTGATGTTGACGGATTTGTTGTGTCTGTGGTAGCTGTTGGAGGAGACTGGGGTTGTGATCTCTGCCCTGGGTGGATCTGGAGCCACAGCGGGAAGCTTCTGCCCAAAGCGCGACGAGCTGCATGGAGTTCATCCACCAGTGCGGCAGCCTCGACACCGCAGCGGTGAGACACGGGCCCCAGTAGGGGCCACAGGGGCGGCTCAGAGATGGGGATAAGGATTTGGAGATTTAGGGCGCTCGCGGAAATAAACTCTTCAACTCAAAGCGCCGTACAGCAACGTCTCATCTCAACCATTCCATTGCTCTGCGGCAGTCTACCCGAGGGGACCCCGCCCCCCCCCCCAATGGCAGCTGTTCCTATTTGGCACGTGGTGCACGCACTACCGGCCTGTGAATGGACATGTCTGCCATTTGGGAGCGATGTTTGAGTTTCCTACGTGGTTTTTTCCCCGATAAAGTAATTTGCAAGTACTTGATCTGATTTGGCAAATTTGGAACATGATGCGGTTACACGTGGCCAATTCTATTTTTTTAATACAGCGTCACAGGATTATTATCATACATTGTGAAACAGATCTCTTTGTTTATGGTGAATAAACTGGCAACATTAACCAGGGCGGATGCTGGGCTTGAACCGAGAACCACCACTCGGCCATGTTTCCATAAATTTGTGCAGTCACATTAACGCTGTTCACGTCGTACGCAATGGACACTTTATTATTAGCACCACCTCTGGACCTGTTTGGCCCCTGGTCCGTCTTGAGTGGTCTTGTAAGGGCAACGTATTACAGTTTGATTTTATATCGGCACAGCAACTAGCCAATGGAAAACCACCCGTTCCGTGGGGGTGCTACGCGCTGGCACGGGTCGGATGCGCCAGTGGAAAAGGGCTGCTAGCAACTCGGCCGCCTCCAAACGAAAGAGAGAGGGTTCCAGGTCTCTGTTGTTGGCTGTGTGCTCTGCAGCTGCCGGCCGTGGACTGCGCTGTGGGGCAGCACTACGGCGTGCATTCCTGCCGCAAGCTTGGGCACGGCCCCATGGCCAACCTGGTCAAACTGGCGCAGAAGGCCAAGCCCGGTGGCAGAAGCGGCGGTGCCCATCGGTGCGCCATCTTGTATGAGACGGCGCTGTGTGCTCGCGACTCGAGGTTTGGCAGCCCCCTCCAAAGTGCCCTCCTCCTCACCCCTCTGCTCACCTCGTGATCTGCCTGACCGCCACGGGTCGCTCCTCAAAATTGTTGAGTCGGCGACAGACACTTGGGGTTCTTTAATCTTTCACATCAAAGGGTCAGTGAGCCACACCAATATGCCATTGGTAATGTAACTTAAGGATTCAATGTTCAAGGCAAGTGATTGTCGAGACAAACTGATGATTATGTGTGTAACACCCCTCTGGCAGTCCACTGCCTGATGAAGGCCTCGCCACGTTGCTTTGGTCATGGGGGTTGTTGCACCAAACTTTACCACGCTTGGTGAAGAGGGCGGGGATTAGGTTCAGGACTGGTTCAGATATCAGTCACCACTGACGTCAGCCATGGGTAGGAATCCAACTCGGATCGCCGCGTTAGTATCGCAGTGCACCAAACATTGCAGCAGTGCTTCAGAAATCATTCCGAAGTTGCTTGATATTGCACACAGTTTAAATAAACCATCATTACTTCAGGACATATTTTTAATTAAAATTTTACCTTGTACATGCTGTGATCGTAATATAGAGTTGGGCTAGTTAGTAGTAACAGCGCGATACATCGGTTAAATCGATTAATATTTATTATTCAGCTGACAATTCATGTATTGAATTGCACGTGTAAGAATCAACTTTTAAAAAATTGTATCCCTTTTAATTTAATAGTTTCACATTGCCACTGCAGAGAGTCGACATGATCAGTGTAAGTTCAAAAGAACTGACACACCTTGTGAAAAACCCAACGCAGAAGATCCCTGGGCTTGATATTCCACGAAGATCATGGTCCCCCTAAACCGCATCTGCACAAACCATGGCAGATGCGGATACCTGATGCACAAATGGAAAATTAAAAACTCTCCAGTGTTTGACTGTGGTCATCCAGAACAGATCGTACAACGTGAAACGACGCAATAGAAAATTAAAGTCAATCCACAGTGCGATTGTGACCATGCAACCCAAACTATGCACGATATTGTGAACCACAGTCGTCTGTGCTCCTTCAACGGAGTAGGAATAGTAACCCTACACGAAGTTTCTCCTGAAGCCCTCTCGTCGTGACCAGCAGACCTTGGACATTGGCTTATGGCTCCTGAACATGTTGCCCTCATGCGCAGGAATAGAATAGCTCAGGGGTTGGCAATCTGCGTCTCCCGGTGCCGCATGCTGCTCTTTAAAGACTGTTTGGTGATGTTATTTATGAAGGACCACTGTCTCGTATTCACCACAGTGCATTGCGCCTCTTGAAATATTGAGTTGAGTAATCCCGGTAGTTGAGAAACTAAGGTAGTTGAGTACCCCGGGAACACGCTGTGGTTCGTGTCGCGTTAATACCTCCGTACCGTGCCGTGTAACTCACTAAGCTGCCGATTGCTCGCGTGCAGTGGTAGTGCCGTGTTCATTGATAACGCTGCACTTCCGTGCAGTGGTAGTGCCGTGTTCATTGATAACGCTGCACACTCCGTGCAGTGGTAGTGCCGTGTTCATTGATAACGCTGCACACTCCGTGTAGTGGTAGTGCCGTGTTCATTGATAACACTGCACACTCCGTGCAGCGTTGTGTGATGATGGCTCAGTAATTGAAAGGGGAGTCGTAGCTATCGCACTGTGGGGTGGTCATCGCCCTCCTCCCCCTGGGCATGTGCCGTGTGTGTTGTGTGCGTCGTGAGTCGTGGCGATGTAAACCCGGGGTAGCTCCTCTCTCCGTCTCTTCGTTTGTTGCTGTCCCGGCGAAGCTCGAGTTGGTGAGCGCAACGCGTGGCAGATCCGGCTTCACCCGTTCCCACTCCTCCCAGTCAGCGACTCCCAAACCCCTACTCAATAATCGCAGATCACTACCCAGGTCTTTATCAACCAAATGATTTTTAACTAAACTATTTTTCGTATTCTTAACAATGTATCCACAGTTCAATTTTAAAGTACAATTTTACCGACGCACTGTATGTTTTCCTGGTGTGGAATGTGGCTGTTTTTGCTATTGTTTTACTGCCTTTCCCAAGCTTGGAAATGTATGTATGAATGAAATTGGAACGTATATACTTCATTTATTTACTAATTGACAAAATATTTTTATTTTACTAGGCAAGGCCCACTGAGCATATATAGCAGTTTTTCAGAAGCGACCTGGCCATCGCAAATTATAGCTCAACGAAGTGGCTTATCGTCACGTGGACATTTATAGCAGACAAATATACAGCATGCGTCAGGGTTGGGATGGAACCCACGACCTCCTGCGTACCAGGGGAGGTAGTTAACATCTCCCAGCCACCGTGGTGCCCTGTGGTCACGTGAGGCCTTCCACTTCTGAATGGCTTGCGATGCATATTTGAACATTACTGCAAGCGTCTTAGCCTCGTTCATTCGGTATTTGAGGGGAATATTGCCATGTAGTAACGCTGTTTCAAATATCGCGCATTGAACTTTCGATTTTAATTTGCAATGTAATTGAGGGACTTTGCGTTGTCTTGTCGTGGTCTGGTGCTGTTGTTCTGTTGCTGAATTGCCCAAACTTGCATTTGTTGACAAATCGGCAGGAATCTATGTACTTTGTATTTTTAGCAACATGCTTACATTTTCTCCGTCTTGCCTCTCATATCGTTTTTGAACATACCTCGCTGACCCGCCCCTACTGGACATATGTGAAAAGAGCTTCCTAGCTCATTGGATTCCTCCAGGATAAAAAAAAAAGATTCTAATTAATCAGTGGCACTGCCAACAACCTGCATCCACACACGACCAAGCACCCCTTGTAATGCCATACACATGGTTCCTTTCCCATAGACATGTAATTCTGCACATTTTCAGAAATATCTGCCGTATGCGAATTACTCCAGACAAGTTTAGAGTATTAAACGTGACCTGTTGTGACTCGTCTAACGTGTATCGCGTGGTCGTCAGCACAGAAAGATGCGTCTGGTAACGTCCTAATGGACCAAACATCGTAAAAAGGAGGCTGGGTCTGCGTTGTTCAGAGTGACCACCATATAGAGGGACTCTTCTACTTACGGACGAGTTAGGTTCCAGAAGTCTGTTCGTAAGTCCAACTTTACCCCTGTCGATTCCAAACATGTTGTACGGCGTGTACACTAAACACAGGGAATGGCTTTAAGAGTTGTATAATCTCCTGTAGACGTAGACGCCACTGGTTCTTCACGTTGTGTAGATGTAGATGCCACCACCACCATCTATTGCGTGGCGGTTGAACTTATAAATCTTGGTACAAACAGGCAACTGGACATATGGACAGGTTTCTTTGTATCTCTGAGACTTTCTAAGTTGAATGTTTTTTAAGTGAAGGAGTCCCCGTAAATATTTTTGAGGACCACTGGGATCTTCAGTTTAAACCGTGAGTCTTGGAGTCATTGGATCAGAAAGAAGTGAGACAAAAACGACAGTAACATTGAAAAATATGTACACAGGGCAGGGAGGGCCCAGCCGCATGACAGAATTTATTCATCGGTATCGTCACGGTAACAGAAACAGCGCTCCCGAATGAATCGCAGAATCCCGCGAATATTCCGCCTCAGGCGGGAGAATCTCCATCCAGGCCCGCGTGACGCCTTTGGCCCAATCTTGTCGATGGCATCATCATCATCCTCCTCGTTGTTGTTGTTGCCTGGTTGGAGAGCAGGGCCCCGCCTGGCAAATGGACGCACGCGCCATCGTTAGCACGGTCGGCAACGGTTAGCACGATCGGCTACGTACGGGTGCAAAATTATTTCAACGTACAGACATGCGCGTATTCATTATGCCACCGTCTGCCCCATCGTGCATTCTCGGCTGTGCTTACACTGGTTGCTGCAGTGCACCTCATATGTGTCCGGCCGCTCAGATGCGAGGTAGGAGGATGCCACACATCTCTCACTATGGCCAGTAGCGGAATGCTACATTCCTATAACAGGAGCCAATGGTGGTGTATAATAGGATGACCGCTGTTGACTTCCCACAAAATGGGATTCATTATTTGACTATAGCTCGGGTTGATAAATAAGCTGTTAACCTTCTTGACCTGGATTTTGAACTCGCAAGCGTACAGTGATCGTGGAGTGCTCTAACCGCAGCACCTCCAAGTGGGATGCAGTGCAATTCATATATTTATAATTAAGATATATATTTTTACTAGGAATGCATTTAGCTGCAGATTGGTAGAGATGAGGTTAGGGATACAATATTACATCCTGTGGAGCCCTGGGATATTTACATCTTCAAGTGAGATGAACTAAAGAGGTGAATGACATTACAGAATCCTCATTTCACAACTCCTCATGAAACAGATTCCCCGTTCTTACAATACATAACTTGTCTCATCTGATACAGAACCCAAATCTCATGTGTCCTCAATATTTTTTACTTCCTCTCAATCGTGAATACCACATTGTGGGAATCAACAGTGGTTGTAATATAAATAGACTTGCCCTTGCTATAGGAATGTGTGATTTACTCAAATAACTAATTTCTGATGATCGATGGTGTTTGCTATATGCTAATTTATATCAGGAGACACTTTATCTGAATGACCTCCCCAATATACATTTTTCTCCAGGTGCACTTCTGCGTGGAAACTCACTCTTGTCTCGTGGCCGACTCCATCTCCTCCTCCTCCGTGATGACGTCATTGGTGCCACCACTTTGATTGGGGAATTTTTCAGACAGGCGTGTTACCACACAGTCACCTGCCGACTCCACTCCCTGCTCCGACTCCATTCCCCAATCCGAGTTTGAAGCCCACTCGCTCACAGAAACTGAGCCTGCAGTATTCTGATTTGATCAAGAGGACTCCAAAGTCTGCTCGCTTGCAGCAGGGACTTGGCAATCTCCCTGGCTGAGACGGGGGACTGCCGAGAGGCTGCAGGCCGCCACCGGCTCCATGTCCATGGCTGGGCAAGGCGGGAAGTTCGCTTGCGGTGGCACGGTCCTGCCGCCCCACAATAATGGGTGGTTGAGGGCCTCCGTGGGTGTGAGGCGACGTTGGGGATCCCACCTGCCAAGGAGGCAAACGGAGGGAGTCAGGTGCCTGTTGCATTCTAAAATCGCTTCATTGAATCGTGGTCTGGGGTGAAATGAGCAATTCTATCCTCAACACTTTTGTCAGAAACGATATTTATTTTAAAAAGCGACGAGATGAAGAAACGATGCCCCGGTGTGACACGAAACTTTGCAGTCCTAGCCCAAACAACACGTGAGGTCTAAGATCGTTTCCAGTAATGTTGATGGTAGACGCAAAGTGATTTATATTTAATTATTTGTACGAGGTGAAATGTAGACAATAGTAACAAGTCTCTTACTGAAGGCACCCGCGGAGAAAATTGATGAACTTTTGATTGCGAGTTCCCAGAACCGCCTTCAAAGACACGGAGCACGGGACGATCCGTTTCCCGTTGACGACGGGGCGATTCTTTTTGTCTGTTTATCGGAGAGAGAAAAAGAGAGAAACACTGAATTAGTTGTGGCGATCAGTACAATGCGGGGGCGGTCCTTAACCCTCCAATTGCGATGTTTGCAAATATGATTCCATGTTGGCGGTCGACTACAGCCTGTCATCCCTCCAGGGTCGATAAAATTTGTAACCGTTTGTGAGACGTTTGCAGTAGTAGTGTGGAAAGGATGACTCCTAAGCGTGAAAGTGAAAGTCCCACTCTCAACTCTGGGCCACCGGAGGAGACGAGAACCTCCTGATACTTGTTTGAGCAAGGAGAGACACTTTGATGTTTATTTTAGAATTATATTATTATTTGCATCACTTGGAGAGGATGGTAATTTGTTGTACAAGCGTGCTTTTAAGCATAATATATTTCTCAATCAAGGACCCACAGTTTGTGTGGAGGGTTGTCCTCTGTGGTTGTTTTATACTATGGTAGAACTGCTCTATGCTGATTTAGGAAACCGTCGCATCTGCCACACAATTTTTAAAAATTATGCTAAGTCATGCTGAAATAAAAAAAACGGCCACTCATCTTCATGAAAAATGTCATGGCCAGAATTCCATGTAATTAATACACACGTCCTCTTTTGGATTGCAAATCCCTATGGGTTTTCCAAATATACTGTGCTACCTAAACATTACGGTTCCTTTAAAGTATTTTTTTTATAAGACTCCTTGCTGTCGCACTAATTCAACACGTACTGACAAGTACGTTGCCAAGACCGTTGTGACTTTTAAACCCAAATAAAGCACAGTTCATTTTTAAATTACGCGAAGCAGTTTCCATGCCTTTCTATTCAAGCACAGAGCACGAGACACGCGGCTGCACGGCCACGACTCTCCGGGCAGTGACAGCAGCAGCAGCAACAGCTACGAACTCCAACACCACCACCTCACCACCCCCCCTGTCCACTCACCAAAGGAGATAATGTTGTGGGTCGAGGCGTCAATCATGGCTTTGGGTGGGAGCCCCAACATCTGAAACCAAGATCACAAGAGGGATGAGTTGGATGAGGTCTGTCGCTCGAGTGAACAGAGCGTACATACGCTGCTCTTTGTCTCATTGAAACGTCGATGTACAATGAACTTTGCCTGCTCTTGTACATACTGTTTGCAGATATTTATCTCTATCATCAGGCGAATCATACATATTTGGTCTTTAATTGATGACGTGGTTACTACGTGCGGCTTCGTTGCTCTCCAACACAGGCTCTGAAAGCCTCGGGGATTAACAACAAACCACAATAATCATAACAATAGTAATCATTCCAACGGACATCAGCCTGACGCTCTGATTCTCTGGTATTACCGATGAACCCGAAATCTTTCTTTACTCCTTTACTCATGCAAATGGTGCGTGATCACGCAGTGAACACGTCCACTCCTCTCCCGTGTACCGGTAGCTGAGCGACATTTTTTGACCAGTGAAAGGCCCAGAGGATGACGACAGCCCTGCACATAACCAGCTTTGTCGCATGAGCCATCGCACAGCGGGTCTGTACGCTGGTGGATCGTCGTGCGCCATCAGTCATAACCAACCCCCTGCTGCTGCTGCTGCTGTTGTTTATCGTGGACTCCATCGTTGGTTCAAATTCGAATTAAACCCTCCCTCCTCCTTTATATGGCGCAGTTGGAACGGTCCCATGGGAAATATGACGCCCGGTTTGGTGGTGCCGTATCAGGCTCGAGGTTTGTTACAATAAAAATTATAGAATTCATCAGTATGTATATATTATAATAATTAATATTTGTAAGGCGCATTTAATCCGATGATCCCAATGCGCCCCGTGTATGGAAAGCAGGGAAATGAGACGACCAAAACGAGGAAATGAGACGACCAAAACTATGGGGAATAGGCCATTTTACCGAGGTGAGTTTTCATGGTGAGATTTAAATAGCTTTAAAAATTCTGTCTTGTTTTCAGAGGCCAATGCGTTCCATAGTCTTGGAGCTGCACTGGCAAAAAGCCCGATCGCCCCCAGGAATTGAGACTTGACCTCAGAAAACTGAGTAGGAGATCAGAAGATCTCAAGGACCTCATTGGTGTACATGAGTGGATCAGCTCCTGTAAGTATTGTGGGGCTAACCCACTGACAGCCTTGTAGCTCAACAGCAGGACCTTATAACCAACTGGATATATATGCAATGGTGTTTTCCTACGCGTCAGATACCTGGATGAGATAGCCGATGTGGTCTTCCGAGCTTGTCTTGAAGAGCAGGTTCCCGAGGAGCATCTCGGCCACCACACATCCGAGTGACCACATGTCCGCGCTGCATGTGACCGGGAGCCCAAAGTACATTTCGGGGGCCATGTACCACATCGAGCCAAGACACCAAGCTCCTAGCAGCACACGGACAGACAGGTGACCAAACAAGGTGGCACTTGCACATTATTCATCTGTACTTGTGAAGTGCAGAATAGATGAGGGTATGCACACGCAGTCACGTATGGCACTCAAAATACGCACAATGACAAAGATCGCCCACGTAAATGCGTGTATCAGCTGGGTAGCACTTAGAAATGTAAATTATTTTCATTACACTGGTGCCAGCTATCATAGAGTGCAGCTGTCGTGTCACGAGAGTTCTCTGCGGTGAGTAACAACTTCTTTAAAAGCAACGGCGCTGCGACGCCTCCCTGAATAAAATTAATGCCGAGCCGCTTTGCGCGTTTCAAGATTCAGTGATGAACCGGGGACACCTACCACCACCCTGTAACGTGCAGACGTCTCGGAACGGGAAAAGGTTAAGTGAGGAATGAGGACAAAGGGCTGCCATGAGATCTGTACATTTGCAATCGTAAATCACATGTAAATCACACGTAAATCAGCCATCCGCGACGAAAATTCCAATGGGATTGTCTACTGGCTCCAGACTTTCAATACCAGCAATCGATTATGAAAATTGTTAGCGGTTTACTGGTTACTGTTTGACAACTACCCTCCTCAAACCTGGGAGGTTGAGAGTTGAAATCCTGGCCAAATGATTGACAAAATGTAACGTTTGAAGGGTATCAGTGTCACTACCACACTTTGTTTAAGCGGTGCTAACCACCACGCCACCACAGCACGAAGACAAAGACCCCCCCTATATAGCTTAAACAGGCTTGTAGCGCAGCGTGCTAACCGTTAACACCACCGCTCCCCACAAACACTGTGACACGCACACACACATGCTGCTACACACGTACACACATTCACAGGGCAGCTAGATCACTCACTTGGGCAGGTCTCGCTGATGCTCAGGCCAAAATCCGTGAGCCTGATATTGCCACTGATGTGGTCTTTGACCAAGATGTTTGCCTGCAAAAAAGACAGTGGTTGTCAGTGAAACTCGTGGTGTGTCGGTGAGATTGCATCTTGTTGAATTGGTTCATGGCGGTTTACTCAAAGATTTCATGTACTCATTTTTGTTGAACACTTAATGCCCTTTGTAAATGTAATCATGCTTGAAGATCTCCCTACCCCATGCCGTGTTAATCAAGGGGGTTGTATGGCCATACCTCACCATGCTGCTCAGGGGGCTGTTGAAGGCAATGATCATCAGGTGATGATGATTGCTTGTGTTGCAGTCGAAACGTCGTGAGAATTGTATTGTTTTATATTTGTATTATTTTATTGTTTCCCTTCTACGTGACTTTACCGAAAGAACCAAAAATATGAACAATATTTTTTATTTTACCAGTTTGAGGCCCCACTGAGCTATGGAGCTATTTTTCAGAAGCAACCTGGCTATCACAAATGTTATCTTCAACGAAGTGGCTTATCCCGTGGAAATGTATAGAGGCCAAATACTCTAAACGCGTGATGTTTATTCTAAATGTAGTGAGAGAGACATGCAACCTCAAAATATACAGCAGGCGACAGGGTCCGGATTGAATCCATGGCCTCCTGCGTACCAGGCGAGGTAGTTAACATATTGCCACTGTGGTGCCCTGTGGTCACGTGAGGCCTACCACTTCTGAATGGCTTGTGATGCATATTTGAACATTACTGCAAGCGTCTTAGCCTCATTCATTAGTCAGGTATTCGAAGGGAATATTGTCATTTGGTGACGCTATTTCAAATATCGCTCATTAAACGTTCAATTTTAATGCAATGCAATTGAGGGACTTTGTGGAGTCTTGTCGTGGTCTGGAGCTGTGGTTGTTGTGTTTCTACCTTGCCCAAGCTTGCATTTGTTGACAAATTGGCAGGAATGTATGTACTTTGTATTTTTAGCAATTTGCTTACATTTTCTCCATCTTGCCTCTCATCGGTTTTGGAAATAGCTCGCTGACCCGCCCCTACTGGACATATGTGAAAAAGATCTTCATAGCTCATCGGATTCCTCCAGGATATAAAAAGATTCTGATTAATCAGTGGCGCTGCAAACAACCTATTCCCTGTATTGCTGCGGGAATCTGCATCCACACATGATCAAGCACCCCTGTGTAATGCAATACACATGGTTCCTTTATCATAGACATGTAATTCTGCAAATGTGCAGAAATGTCTACCGTATGCGACTTACTCCAGACAAGTTTAGACTATTAAACGTGACCTGTTGTGACTCGTCTAATGTGTATTGTGTGGTCGTTATCACAGAAAGATGCATCTGGTAATGTCCTAATGGACCAAAAATAGTAAAAAGGAGGCTGGGTCTGTGTTGTTCAGAGTGACCACCATATACAGACTCTTGTACGTACAAACGAGTTCGGTTCCAGAGGTCTGTTCGTAAGTCGATTTGTTCGTGAGTCCAACTTTGCTCCCGTCGATTTCAAACACGTTTTACGGCTTGTACACTAAACACGGGGAATGGCTTTAACAGTTGCCTCTGGTTCTTCACGTTCTGCAGATGTAGATGCCACCATGAACTTGCGACTCTCGGTCCGAACAGGAAACTGGACATACGGACAGGTTTGATCATATCTCTGAAAGTTCGTAAGTCGAATGTTCGTAAGTAGGGGTGTCCCTGTGTAGTGGCATAGAATCGTAATGTAACAGCATAGCGCTTGCTGCTGGCAGGGAAAGGGATGTGAGGCTTACGGCCCTGACGTCAGCAGGCCAGGTTATACACCAGAGGGGGATCTAGGGAAAGGTCGCAGAAGGGGCACTGAATTCATAATGATACAATAATTCAGTAACACTGTACAAGTGTACAGCACGTCAGATAATTACATTGCCTAACCCTGGTTGGAAACACCGTGGGAGTGAAGAAGAAGAAGGATTAATAATCATTATTATTTACATTAGTAAGGTGAATTTCATCCGTATGCCACCATACTTAACTTGGAGTGTCTAAATTCCCTTTGCCCACCAGAATGAACAGACCTCATCTTTCCCACCCCTGCAGAATTGGTATTAAAGTAGATACATGCTAACGTTTACAAAGTAACGGACTCATGACCAATTTCATTTCTACATAAATCAATCATTCGGAAATAGGCCCCACTATACCCCACCGACTACAGCACTCCAATCTTGCCTCCTCGTTTTGCCTCTTCCACCTGCCTCATGCTCGTCAGCACCGCCTTTCGTGCAGCCATGCGGGTGTGAGGTCATCATCACGAGAGGCCGTGCACTTCATCGTTCGCACGCGGCGGAGGAACCACTGAAGTCAAACGTTAACATTTGTGCAGTTTAGTGGGGTCATTTCCGAGCGAACTCGGTTTGAAAGTGTTTATTGTTAAATGTGGAAGGGCTTGGGTTAGTTTTCGGGTTGCCACCTTTTCCACTATGGAGATCAAACCCAGACCTACAGTGAGGGAAAAAAGTATTTGATCCCCTGCTGATTTTGTACGTTTGCCCACTGACAAATAAATGATCAGTCTATAATTTTAATGGTAGGTTTATTTGAACAGTGAGAGACAGAATAACAAGAAAATCCAGAAGAACGCATGTCAAAAATGTTCTAAATTGATTTGCATTTTAATGAGGGAAATAAGTATTTGACCCCTCTGCAAAAGATGACTTAGTACTTGTTATAATCTTAGTTCTTTCGGTAAAGTCACGTTGAAGGGAAACAATAAAATATATATAAAACAATACAAAATATATATTTTATTATTTTATTGTTTCCCTTCAACGTGACTTTACCAAAAGAACTAAGAATATGAATTACTGCAGTCACGAAAGCTTTAAATCTAAATTTAGTACTTGTTGGCAAAACCCTTGTTGGCAATCACAGAGGTCAGACGTTTCTTGTAGTTGGCCACCAGGTTTGCACACATCTCAGGAGGGATTTTGTCACCCTCCCCTTTGCAGATCTTCTCCAAGTCATTAAGGTTTCGAGGCTGACGTTTGGCAACTTGAACCTTCAGCTCCCTCCACAGATGTTCTATGGGATTAAGGTCTGGAGACTGGCTAGGCCACTCCAGGACCTTAATGTGCTTCTTCTTGAGCCACTCCTTTGTTGCCTTGGCCATGTGTTTTGGGTCATTGTCATACTGGAATACCCATCCACGACCCATTTTCAATGCCCTGGCTGAGGGAAGGAGGTTCTCACCCAAGATTTGACGGTACATGGCCCCGTCCATCGTCCCTTTGATGCGGTGATGTTGTCCTGTCCCCTTAGCAGAAAAACACCCCCAAAGCATAATGTTTCCACCTCCATGTTTGACGGTGGGGATGGTCTTATTGGGGTCATAGGCAGCATTCCTCCTGTTGTATATATAGGTGTTATGAAAATTGATGAAAATAATGAAAATTAAATGAAATTTAAAATTTGCATAATTTATCCGAAATTATGTTAATCAGTGTAATTATGCGCATAAATTATGCTGATTCGAGAGATAATAGTATTAATTTATGCGAGTGGGCGTGGTTATGATAATGCAGGTCGTTATGGATTATCAGGTCGAGCCTCGGTGACGAGGATTGTGTTATGAATTGGAATAACGCAATTAATCGTATGCAGTGACGCAGGCGTTGTGAGCGTGAATGAGAGAGAGTCGATTCGACTCTGCTCTTTAATTCCGTATTATCGATAAGGATACGATTACTCTCGATTGAACATTATGGATTATGTGTGTTATGGATTATTTGTGGTGATAGTGTGCTTATGATAGGTCCCCAGGATTCAGATCTCATACGCAGAACAATATTATGCAGAATTTCAGGAAGAATCACACACAAACCTTCTGCTTTAATCAATTTTATTTTCTAGCTAACTTTAATTTTTGGATAATATGAAAACTCAATCTCGGGATTTTGGAATTTCAACACAGCGTGAACATGATACCATCACGATTACGTTGTTTCACCTCGATAGCGGCACCTGTGGTTAATTCCCGACGCGTAACGCAATCAATCGGTTGTTGAGAGAGAGATTAAAAACATGCGAACTATTCTATCAAACCTTAACTTTATAATATGCAAACTCGTATGCTTGAATTGTTACACAACACGGCACTTGGTCTTTGATTCGTATCCAATCCTTAATACATCCTGATATGCGAAGTTATTATGCTTGAAATCGTCAGCACAGTACCACGTTGATGTTCGTTCATTGATTCATAACGATTATGAATTTAAAGCGTTCGACTGAAATACTTCGAATTGCCTTATCAACACCACTCGTTGGCCACAATGCTTCGTTACTTGAATTGTCACACAAAACAGCTTTCGGTCATTGATCATGCGCGGCCCTTAATGCAATTATTGTCACGTTAACAATAGGATGACTGATTATTATGCAACGCTACTCGTTGACAGGGCACTCCAACCAGTATTATTCTTGGAGGCACAAATATGCGTTTGAATTCGTTATTTCATTCGTGGATACCGGCAAGATTATGCAGAAAGACAAATATTAACGAACGACTCAAGTATTCCTAATCAACTTCTCAACGCGACTCAATGGGTGGCGATGTTTTTCTTTTGAGATCCTTATCTCGGGCCAATCTTTTAATTGATTGTGGCCAGACCCCTGACAGGGAACCGGTTGAACCCGCTCTTCAACCCCGCGAGCGGCGCTCCGTGGTGAGGTGCCAAGAATTAATCCTTGTTAATGGGTCAGTTGGTAATTATGCGGTTAGAAGTACAGCCCCAGCACAATATTACAGAGAAAAATTATGAACACTCTTAAAAACGATGGATTATTCACTCGGTCGTTGCGATGTTTCCACAATCACGGATGGTTCAATGGCTTGAGGTTTTTAGGCTTTGTTAATGACCCGTGTGTGTGTGTTGAATGGTATGAGTGGTGAAAGAGTAGGCCAATGTTCGGAATCGATTCTTTGCGTCAAGCAGACGTCTGGTTTGTCGTGTAGTGGGGGGCAGTGTATCATACGTATCAGTTGATTCTTCTTTCAGTAGTTGGTTCGGACTCGACGGACGTTGGTGAACGAGTAGATGCGTTGTTGTAGCTGAGATGACCGTCTGGTAGACGGCGTTAGAAGCACGCCCGCAGCGGCGCGCTGGTGCTCCGTCGTCGGCGGTTGTAGATTGCAGGCTCACGATTCGCTCGTGGTGGCGCTGGCCGCTAACAGCGGCAGCGGGTCGCCAATCGGCGACACTCGCCAATTCGGCGAGTTGTAGAGACAACTCCGGCGTCGGTGATGGCTGTTCTTCTGCTGAGATGAGTTGAGCGGGTCTTCTGCTGAGATGAGTAGAGATGAGTCTTCTTCTGTTGAGCTGAGTTGAGATGAGTCTTCTTCTGTTGAGCTGAGTTGAGATGAGTCTTCTTCTGTTGAGCTGCCCCCGAGGGCTGATGAGTTGGCCCCGAGGGCTGATGAGCTGGCCCCGAGGGCTGATGAGCTGGCCCCGAGGGCTGATGAGCTGATTTCAATGCTGAAACGGCTCCTTTTTATGCTAAAAATCTCTCCCCTTCTCGGCTCCCCCTCACGAGGTGGAGCTATCTTTAATCTGATCGTATGTCGGTGGGGGGGGTTCGTGTGTCGGTGGTGGGGGGGTTCGTGTGTCAGTGTGTATGTTTGTGTGTGTGTCATTTATGACATGGTCCTGTTCGGGTCTTTCCTCAAGCCATAAACATCAAGACAACAGACACCTCGATTCATCTCGGTGGCGTCTGGTTGTCTAATCCCTCCACCCAGAGAGAGGGGCGGGTTCCCCCCCCCCCCCCCTTTTCCGTTCGCGTTCCGACGCACAAAGAAATGGTTAAGATTTTTTTTAAGTTTAACATTTCACATCACAGTTGGTATCTTATCATACGCAGTTATGATCCTGCTTGTGATTCATAGTATTTGATTTATTTCCAAGTGAAGATGCTCTTCCGAGCGTATGCATTTTATCACGTGCTGCAGGGAAAGACAAAGGTGGTCGGGAGCACCTATCTCTTTATACTTTCGACTTATATTTCTCAAATACCATTTGGTCCCATGTTCGCCAAGACTCGTGTTTGTAACTACGTCCTCCCGACACCTCTCGGTTTACCGAGGTTCGAATTGTTATGATGGAATTATTAAAAAGAAAAATAATTATCATCCTGAGTTTAAGAGGTCCATTTCTTGATTGTTGGAATCCATATCCCTTGGTTCTGTAAGGTTCTATAATGGAATATCGTTTAAGGTTAACACGTTGTTATTATTAATATTATTTTGCAATTTTCTTTAAAACTTTCTTTGCCTGGTTGCCGTGTGTGGGGTGGGTGTGTCTCCTCATCAAACCCGGCTGGCTTTTCCAGATGGCCCCTTGTGATAAGGTGTGATTCCTGCTTCTCCGCGCTGTGAGAGAGACAAAGGTGGTCGGGGTTGCTTGGGATATTGTTTAAACTCTTTCGCAAGTTTGCCCATTGTCTCGTTCCTTCTCGATAACCTTTGATGTGACTCGGTATTCCTGCTCCAAGCTTTGTTTTAACAGTAAAAGTATTAAAGGTGAAAATCATTTGATAGCGAATTAATCATTGGATAATAATTCACTGATGTATCTGGTGGCCTGGTCTTAATTGGAGTGAGCGCGAGGACCGCTAACTTTAGCTTATTCTTGTTATTGCATTTTAATTTTGAACCGTTGTTTTAAAAAAAATAGTTTAACCCGTGGGCGTCCTCATTTCTGGCTTGTGGAGGGCTTCCCTCTGCGTGACCTCCCTTAGGGCACATCAAACTCTTGTTCATCTGGAGATCTTCGCAGATAGCTGCTAACATCCTCGCCTCGAGAGTTTTATTATTTCTTTATTTTAATGGTCTGTTTATGACCGACATCTGGTTTTTCGTGTTTCTGGCTTACGGGTTTTATTCATTATTAAAAAAATATATATTGTTTGTCACGAAAGAAAGGAAAAAGAAATCTATCTGTATGCATCCGTAAATATTCTTATGGATATTAATTGTGGAAAAAGGGCCGTATACAACACTCCTCCTCCTCCAAACACGGCGAGTTGAGTTGATGCCAAAAAGCTCCATTTTGGTCTCATCTGACCACAACACTTTCACCCAGTTGTCCTCTGAATCATTCAGATGTTCATTGGCAAACTTCAGATGGGCATGTATATGTGCTTTCTTGAGCAGAGGGACCTTGCGGGCGCTGCAGGATTTCAGTCCTTCACGGCGTAGTGTGTTACCAATTGTTTTCTTGGTGACTATTGTCCCAGCTGCCTTGAGATCATTGACAAGATCCTCCCGTGTAGTTCTGGGCTGATTCCTCACCGTCCTCATGATCATTGCAACTCCACGAGGTGAGATCTTGCATGGAGCTTCAGGCCGAGGGAGATTGCCAGTTCTTTTGTGTTTCTTCCATTTGCGAATAATCGCACCAACTGTTGTAACCTTCTCGCCAAGCTGCTTGGCAATGGTCCTGTAGCCCATTCCAGCCTTGTGTAGGTCTACAATCTTGTCCCTGACATCCTTGGAGAGCTCTTTGGTCTTGGCCATGGTGGAGAGTTTGGTATCTGATTGATTGATTGCTTCTGTGGACAGGTGTCTTTTATACAGGTAACAAGCTGAGATTAGGAGCACTCCCTTTAAGAGTGGGCTCCTAATCTCAGCTCGTTACCTGTATAAAAGACACCTGGGAGCCAGAAATCTTTATAATTGAGAAGGGGTCAAATACTTATTTCCCTCATTAAAATGCAAATCAATTTATAAAAATTTTGACATGCGTTTTTCTGGATTTTTTTGTTGTTATTCTGTCTCTCACTGTTCAAATAAACCTACCATTAAAATTATAGACTGATAATTTCTTTGTCAGTGGGCAAACGTACAAAATCAGCAGGGGATCAAATACTTGTTTCCCTCACTGTATGTTTCAGTTGGTCTAGGTCTGTCAACAACCATGCAGTAGTAAAGTTCAGCACAGTACCGACACCAGATCTCGGTACAAATTAATTCATGCCACCCAAACACAGATGCCAATTCACAGACTGTCTCGGCTGGACCGGGACAGGAGGTAACCCAAGGGTAGTGGGAGGATAACCGCTTTGTGAGCAATTTGTAAGTAATGCGTTTATAGTATTTGGCTGCTATAAATTTCCACGTGATAAGCCACTTTGTTAAGCTATAATTTGTGGCCAGGTCGCTTCTGAAAAAGAGCTATATAGCTCTCAATGGGCCTTACCTGGTAAATAAAAAATAGTTTGCTTTAATGGTATACATACTTGAATTTTACTGCGGATGTTTTAAAACATGTCCTGTCTAACTGTCAACTTTGTTTGAATTTCAGTGGGAGAAGATGCTTCTCACACAGACGTTAAAGCAGGTACCAGAGTCCACCTGAAGCTCCTGCAGTGTGCGCCTCATATAGGATTCCGTCCATTACTGTTGGTGCGATGGTTTGGATTTCCAAGTTGAAATCTCCTAGTTCATTTTATTTTTACCCAGGCGACAACTCAATTGTCAAGGGTAGTCCTGTTTGGAAGAGGCTATCCTCGTCTCTTGAGTTCTACATCTTGGAGAGGATGTGATTAGTCAGCATCGATGCCATTTTAGTTGGTGTCACGCATCATGCGTGCATTCTTAAATTACTGACGCCGACTGAAGATGCAAGTGTGCCACCTGACAATGATAGTTATGAAGCCATTTTTTGTCATTGCCAATCTTCCTTTGTGCTCTGTCAGAGTCTGGGATAACACGGCCTTGGTGACGTCCCCTGGACTTGTGTAATTTCTGTATCAATTTTTTTTCATTTTGAAACCTCTGCTCCACGTCCTTCATTTGCATCCATCTGCACCTCCGATTAGCACGGCTGGCTGACGTACGGCGCGAAAGAGGTTCAACGTACATACCTACAAGGAGTGTAAATTCATACGGTGCCAGAAACTCTGCACGAGTTCGTGCCGCGTTCTCCCGATGTTGCCGTCGATGTTTGTCCAGCGACAAGCCATTCGTTCCACGCGCGAACCTGTCTCACCTCCACAATCACAGGGCCGAGTGTGTGACGTGTCCGGCAAGCCGTGTGATGTGTCTGCGGATGATAATCTTCAGCAGAGGCCTGTGCCTTCTCCCACAGACGCCGCGCAACTGACGCCGCTCCCAGCGCCGCCGACCTCTGCTTCCCCGGCCACGGCCACGGGGAGTTCCTCTCCTCTGCTGGACACCCCGTGTGCTGGACCTGCTGCTCCACCACACTTGCCTGCCCACCACACAGGCACAAAGAGGTACGGGCAGAATTAATGCATAAACGCTTTAAACATAAGTTGGAGAGAGCTGAGCCTTTCTAGGAATTCGGCAATGCTTTCCCACCTGTGACTGCTCCCGATATATGACTCGAGAGCATGTAGGTTTTGCTTGCAGGCCACACACACACACACACATGAATGATGTGTTTGGTATTATCTCATGGAAAATAATAAATTGCACAAGGGCCAGGGTCATGCCCCATTCATCCTGAACGATTAAACAAAACTGACCCACGTTCACACACGAGAGCAGAGAGGTTGGCTGCAGGGTGACGCACGCGAAGAACACGTCGCTGTGAAAGAGTTAGAAGGTCCCACTTCGTACCTTCTTACTCTCCTTCCCACCCCCCTCCTTCCGGTCAGGTGATTTTGAAGTGTCGTCGTCACGCGAGGACGTGGACCGAGACAGCGCGTGGAACCAGTGGCTGCGCTCCGAGATCCCGGGGCTCTTCCTGCTGGCCCTGCACACGTTTACCGTGAGTCGGCGCAGATGTGGCCTCGCGACTGGGGCTGCCACCTGTCCGCGTTTGACCCCCGGACAGTGTTCGGGTGGCAGCAGGAATTGATTTGGGCCAAGATCTGGTACCCCGGGTATAGCTGTGGTTGAATTTTATCACCGTGAATAGCACAGTTTTAACAATAGACCTGGGCTCGCTGAGAAATGTGCCTGGGTTTTCTCTGTCGTGGAAATGGTGGCAACTGTACTTGGGGCATCGGCACGTGTATTCGCGCTCCGGCTCCATTTACACCGAGTCACGTGCTCGTCTCGTGTGGGGAGTGGTGGTGTAGCTGTTAGTATGAATTTTAGTATGTATGAATGGAGGGGGGAGGAGGGGTTAACCCAAATGCGTACGCTTGTGTATGGGGGGTCTACTGACAATGTGTAAGCCGACTCAACGGCATGAATCTGCCCATCGCAGTGACATGGGGAAGTAATTGCTTCCGACAAAGGCGTTCATTGACCTTTTAAATCGTACTCAGGTTTGAGAACGGGGACAGTTTGCATTCATGATCCTGAATCATGACAATTCCTTGACTCTCCGGCAGTGGTGAATCGTTCCAACCATCAGTAGGAATCGTGTATATGTGTGTACGTGTATGCACAGCTGTACCCATTGGCTTCTGTTATGGTCATGTACGTTTCTTTTTTATTTCGTGGAATTTCACTTGCTGTACTCCACGCGGTGAGTGCTTTGTGTAGATAGGAATCATGTTATGTAGAGAATATGAATCTAATTCAGTACCTCTATATGTCCCCCACAGACGAGCGGGGAGACAGCAGCCAGGCGGTGAGCCGGCACTCCCAACAATCGCCCAAGCTCTGCGGTTCTCTTTACATTCCGATATTTGCAGCCACTTACTGAGTGTTTACATGTGGGGGGAAACCAGTACACTCGCAGAAAACGAACGAATGTGAGCAAGGGGGCAACGTTCTATCCCGTGCAGATGGAACAGATTCCACAGTTGTGTTCCACTGCCTCCTGGCAAGCCAGGGTATGACTCATCCTCGATGTCCACCGGAAGGGAGATTGCACACTTGCAATTGAATTCTCTGAGATTATTTATATCATGGGGTAGGCAGTGACAAAGCCCCTGACTCACTTAACACGAACATGCGGTCCAGTGCATTGTACGTGCAAGGATACTTGCTTTCCAAAATGTATGAATGTGTGTTGAACTTGAATCTTGACTTGAAGCTTTCGTGACTGCAGGAATTCATATTTTTTGGGTCTTTCGGTAAAGTCACGTAGATAGAACAATAAACTAATAAAAATAAAGTGAATACGAAATAATAATAAAATTATCACGACGTTTCGATCGCAACACAAGCAATCGTCATGATTTTTCTCCTGATGACGATTGCTTGTGTTGCGATCGAAACGTCGTGATATATTTTACTTTTTTATTCACTTTATTTTTATTTTTTTATTGTTCTATCTACGTGACTTTACGGGAAGACCCAAAGAATATGTGTTGAACTTTTTTCGCAGTGTGCGTATCCAACCGTGCTAATCTGTGGCACATTAACACCTTGCCACAAATGCCCTGTTGCTCATGAGCACAGCGACTCAAATGAATCAGGCGCAAGGTTTGCGTGATTAATGCTTACAAAGTGGGGTCTATAATGAACAATATGGCTGAAGCTCGAGTTCTATTCATTTAAAACCAAACGTGTTTCTTACCAACCATACCTGGTGTTTGCACACAGATACAGATTATGGGCGATGCGTTCTACACCATTCGGAATGCGCTGTTGCAATGTGCAGCTACAGCTGCTGCAAAAATATTTGTCTCGGTTTGATCCACTGAACAATATCCACTGACCACACCGCACGCGCAACAATGATATAACTACAAACAAAAATATAATAAATTAGGATGGTTTATTAAATATATTGCACGTAAGAAAATACAGCAATAGACGTAAAAATACATGGCAGTTTAACACGTAGGCTTTTGCGACAAATATCCATAATACAGGTTTTATGGGTTGGATCGCGTAAATATATAAATGTGTCATTATGAGACCTCCTTTGCCAGTAGCAAGATATAGTAATAGGTTTTTACCGTTTTATCTGGCACCAAAACTGACACCTTTATACAAGGGATCATGTTTGCATCATCTGGTCCAACACCAGTGGAGACTAGGCTCTAAGAAAAGCCGTCTCGGGTGTGGACCAATCAACTTCAAGGACAATGTATATTACTATCAGAGTTGTCTCTTTTTGTTTGCATTTTGATTGCTTGTCTTGTGGTTATTGCAAACATGATCCCTTGTATAAAGGTGTCAGTTTTGGTGCCATATAAAAGGGTAAAAACCTATTACAATATAAATGTGTCGTTAAACCCGCCGCCACCCGACAGCCAACTAGTAAGGGTTGTCACGTAAACAGAACATGCCAATTCATCACTAGTACAGCACACCGGTGTGTGGTGTGTTGGAGAGCCAAGCCACCACATTTACCATCGGAGTACGACGTTTCAGTAATTACAACTAGCTTCATCAGGCAACAGCAAGATTTGGGAGAAGTCCACCTGTATCATTTCTTGTATAGAGGCATAGATGTGATGACAACACTTGTGCGCTCTTTGAGCGCAAAGTAGGGGGGGGATTAATGAATCAACGTACATTATACATGCACATTATCCTAGCCCATTGATCTTGTACTTAGTGTCCATTGTGTGTACTAAAATAGCCGTACAAACGGTAATTTGATGATTCTCTTCCATGCAGAAACTAAGTCGGTAGCTATCCAAACGATTACAATTATTTTTATTTATTTTTATTTCGATAGATTTTGTAATTAGTCTTGGCCAGTAGTAACTAATTTTGCACAGAACTTCAACATTATCAAAATCAATTGAGTGTCTTTGTGGGCACGCGTGTTCTGCTACTGCTGACAGTTGTATTTGTGAGCATTTCATATTTCTGTGGTGTTCTTTTAGTCTCGTGCTGATCATTCATCCTGTTTGCCCTACATAGAATTTGCCACAAGTGCAATTAATCCGGTACACACCTTCTGTTGATAGCTTCAGTAATAGAACAGCAAATAAATACCCAATAGTCCTTTTCGTAGGTTTCCATATGCCTTCTGAATTTGCCTGGCTGATCAAAGTTTCGACCGCAGATGCCATTGGTCAGGGGTCTCTTTGTCCGTTCTCATGTGGGACTCTAGGCATGATGGCAGTTGGAATGCTTTCCCACAGACTTGGCAAGACATTTGTTTTCTCACTCTAGTGACTATGGGAGTGAGGTGGAGTCGAGACGGGCGCTGGTCAGGCGTGGCGTTTCCCAGCAGGCGCCTTCGTTCCATGCGCGGTCGCTGTGATAGCAATAACTTCGTTGCACGCAGGTGCGCCCTTTGCAGAAGGTGGCATTGTCTGCAACTCTGCCTCCTCACCACCAGGACTCGACAAGCTGCTGCTGCTGTTGCTGGTGCCATCCATGGCAAAGGCAATTCTTCCAGCACCATGACTCGCAGCCGAGTAGCTCTGACACACCTTCACCACCGCATTGACAAAATTTCCGTCATTCACCATGCCATGTGCGCCCCTTGAGTTCTTTCCGTGGGTCTCCATATGCCTTCTGAGTTTGTAGGGCTGATCAAAGCTTTGATCGCAGATGTTGCAGCTTTGACCACCGGTCTTGTGCATTCTCATGTGGGACTCTAGGCACCATGCCAGTTGGAATGTTTTCCTGCAGACGTCGCAAGAGATTCGTTTTCTCACTCTAGTGACTCTATCGGATTCTAGTGACTCTATCGGATTCAACGCCGCATTGGCAAAACTGCCGTTGTTCACCAAGCCTGCTGCACCCTTTATCATGTAATCCTTTTCGTGGGTCTTCATATGCCTTTTGAATTTTCCTTGCTGATCAAAGCTTCGTCCGCATATGCCGCAACATTGATCACGGGTCTCCTTGTGCGTTCTTACGTGGGATTCTAGGCACCACGCCAGTTGGAATTTTTTCCCACAGACGTCACAACAGATGAGTTTTTTCGCTCTTGTAACTCTACCGGATTGAGGTGGGGTCGAGACGGGTGCTGGTGAAGTGCCATCGATGGTAAAGGCAATTCTCCCAGCACCACCATGACTCGCAGCGGAGTTGCTCTCGCACATCTGAAACAAAAGACAAAGGTCACGCGCATGACACCCGTGTCACGAGTGTACTCACAAAGGCATACTTAAGGTGACGTAAGATTCATTACAACAGATTCATTATAACAGAACTCCTCAATAGTGCAGATCCTATCATCTACTATTTCACTCCTTATCCACCCAACTAAGTACTCTTTGGTTCTTTCGGTAAAGTCACGTAGGTAGGAAAAATAATAATAATATATCACGACCATAAATGACGTCACGCGATTTTGGACGATTTTTGACCCCCCCCCCCCTCGTCACACAGCGTCACAAAAAGTCAGACCCCCCCCCTCAAGTATGACGTCACAAAGCTCTGCCCCCCCCCCCAACCATATTTTCATTTTGAAAATAAAACATGTTCCAAATCGCTTTAAACTATTGTCATTGTATTTAATGTGGCGCTGCACTCTGATGTTGTAGGAGAAAACATTTATTAAAAAGTTTTATTTAACTAAATAGAACATGTTGTCTATATTTAAAGTTGCGCATTTTGACGTGACGTCACATTTCTCAAACCCCCCCCCCCCTCGTCACAAATGTCTGACCCCCCCTCCCCAGGTGTGTGACGTCATTTATGGACGGCCCCCATCGCCTTAAAACGCGAACTCGCGCTTGCAAACTGAAACCGCGGAACTTTTTTTGTTCAGCAGCGCGATCCTCCGCGAGATGTAATGAGTCGGCCTCGCGCTGTGAGTGAGTGTGAGTGAGACAGCATCGTCCCCCACTCCTCCTGATGTCGAGGGTAAATGGGCGAGGTTTAGGTCTGTGACTCATGCAGCTGCAATGGCTGCTTTGTGTACGCGGTCCAGACCTCCCCAGAGACCCTGGCTGACAGAGGAGGTGTTCAGGATGTTTGAGAAAAAGCGACAGGCCCACTCTAATCGTCTACAGCATCCCACGTCAGAGAATGAGGAGGCTTACCGCAGCCTTCGCTCGGAGGTTCGGAGAGCCGTGAGGCGCTGCAAGGATGGGTGGTGGTCGCGGGTTGCTGAGGAGATGGAGTCTGCCTCAATTGCCCGCGATCACAAATCCCTATTTAACTCCATCAAAAAAGTAACCTACAGCGCCACACCTATTACCATTGTAGGGGTAATCGTCACTCACCACTCTGTGGGCTGGTAGCTTCCCCTTATCGTCAATAGGGGGCGGAAGCGCTATCACGCCAGGGCTAATGTCCATGGCCCAAAAAGGGGCCAACGACAAACCCTAGCAAACGGATCCTGGGACACATTCCCCGGGGCCCCGGGAGGAGGGAACCGGGGGATGATGTCACCTTCCAGAACGTTCTAGAAGGGAAGCGTGGCTAGGGCGGAGCAAGCCACGAACCATAAGCCGGACCTCTCAGAGGTCTGGCTCAGTCATCTGCAAGCTGACGAACGAAGACCTGGGCTGAAGATAGGACTCTGGACCCCAAGCTCCGTTGTCCTTCTAAGGGCTGGAGCTCAGTGAGGCCAGTGGTCAGGACCCACGGACCGGGTACGGTCAGGTCAAATAGCCTCTCCTAGGGTCCCAGCCGGAGCACGAAGGGTAACGGGGTACCTAGTGATAGGGCCCGCATAATCCGGAGGCCATACCTCCCCAGGTATCGGGTAAAGGGACCGATATACCCTTTGTGTTAGAGACTTGTAAGGAAGAAAATAAATATCGTGTTGCCTCATCAGAAGTTTATTCGTCAATTTATACCCACTACAGCACCATTAGGGGAACGAAGGGTGATCCAATCTCCGACCCCCAGGGACAGGTTTGCAGATTTGCTGAGCATTTCTGTGAGGTCCTGGGGGAGGGGGAATCCCTCAGCCTGGAAAACATCATGGGACAAAGTGGGGATGACCCTGCTGAGGATGCGGTGCCTCAAATATTAGAGGAGGAAGTCACCCCCTGTGAGTGGCTGGCTGAGGTACCATCCATTGAGGAAGTACTGAGGGCGATCCAGAGTCTGAGACCAGGAAAGGCACCGAGCAGAGATGATCTCCCAAGCGAAATGCTGAGGGAGGGTTGCGTTTGTGCGTAGACTGACCTACATGACCACTGGATGGGTTCCGCAGGATTGGAAGGATGCCCTGGTGGTCCCCCTCTTTATGAAGGGGGACCGCACAGACTGTAACAACTACAGGGGCATCTCACTCAGTGTGCCGGGAAAGGTCCTGGCAAGGATTATTCAACATCGCCTTGCTAGGTACGCTGAGCAGAGGCTTGCGGAGCCCCAATGCGGTTTCAGGAAAGGGCGGTCCTGCACAGATGTCATATTTTCTGTCCGTCTGCTACAGCAGAGGTGGAGGGAATTCCAACAAGACCTACATCTCTGCTTTATTGACCTGGTCAAGGCCTATGATACCATCAGTAGGCCTGGGCTCTGGGTTTTTCTTCGTGCTTTCAGAGTCCCTGACCCTCTGCTCACACTCATTAAGGACCTTCATGATGGTGAGCAGGCCTGGGTAAAACTACGTAGCCGGGAGTCAGATCCATTCCCTGCGACAGGGATGTCCTCTGGCTCCAACATTATTTAACATCTATTTCGACCACATAGTTCGTGAAGCCTTCAGTAGCTGTACCAGAGCAATTTACGTCTGGTACAGATATAATGGGAGGCTGATCGATGCCCGGGTGCGGTCAAGGGATGGCTCCCTATTGGTCAACCACATTATGTATGCCGACGACCTGGTAATTGCTGCTCATTCAGAGGAAGAGTTGGAGGCGCTGCTGCTGAAACTGGAGTGTGCCACTAAGAGGTGGGCCCTTACCATCAGCCCCACCAAAACGAAGCACCTGCCTGGGTATTTTGTGCCATCGGGCACTCCACCCCCACAACTCCCAATCGGTGATGGGGCAGTTGGGAAGAGAGTGGAGAGTTTCCCATACCTGGGCAGTGTGCTCATGATCGGCTCCGGTTTAACAACAGAGGTCTCACTCCGAATTAGTCGAGCGGCATTATCTTTTCATCGGTTGTGTAACGTGTGGAAGCTACCTGGTCTGTCGCTCCGCATGAAGCTTCGGGTCTTCTCGGCCACAGTCATTCCCTCCCTCTACGCTTGCGAAACGTGGACCCCCCTAATGCAGCATCTTCACCGATTAGAAACATTTAGGCTGGCCTGCCTACGATCAATCCTAGGTTTAACCAGGCTGGATTGTGTGAGGAGCTCACAAATTCTCGAAAGATCTGGACAAAGTCCCATTGGCGAGCTCCTCCAGCAGGCAAGGCTGTGTTGGCTGGGCATGTAGCCCGCATGCCCAATCACCGCATGCCCAAACAGCTTTTGTTCGGCCGGATTGATGGAGCTAAACGGGCGTGGTACGGACTTGAGAAGAGATGGAGTGATGTGGTACAGGAGGATGTGGAGCTGAGTGGACTTGCCGATGACTGGTACCAGCGGTGTCAAGATCAGCCTCTGTGGAGGAGGCTTGTGAAGGACGCTACTGGGCAGTTGGAGGCAGTCGCCCTCCAACAACAACGGAGGGCGGAGGAGCGACGCTCAGAAAAACGAGTGGAGCGTCGGGTGGCTAAAGCTCAGCAAGTTGGCACAGTAGGGGGCACAGGTGGTGCATCAGCCAGTCATCTCAGTCATGTCAGTCAGTCGACCATTGGCACCTGGGTCTGCCCCGTGACCTCCTGCCAGCCGGCGATCGACACTTCACGTGGCCTCAAGGTGCACATGGCCTGGCACAAGCGTCGTGGTGACGTCACCACCACTTAGTGGCGAATTGCGGTTGTTTTGAGACAGTAAGAGAGTGTGAGGTCGACTCAGCCTCAGATGAGTACCTGGTGCGGTGTGTCGTAAACATCGCTACTGGGGGAGACAAAGGCCGCCGTGGAGGAGAATCCTAAAATAATAAAAGCTTTTATTATAATAAAAACTTTGATTGTAATATTATATTAATATTATAATAAAAGCTATACTTAAAGCTTTTATTATAATAAAATTTCAATTTGTTATGAAAAGAAATACAAATAATAAATTTAAAATAATAAAAGTTTTGATTATTTCCAATTTATTATTTTATTATTTTTATTTTGCTGCCACCTGCCGGCCACCAACGTGGCGTGTAGATTCTGCCAAATTAAAAAGTTACAAATAAAAATAAGAAATTGAAAATAATAAGCAAAAACCCAGATTCATATTCTTGGTTGCTTCGGTAAAGTCACGTAGATAGAAATAAAACTAAAATAATAACATAAAATTTATTTTTTTAAATTAAAAATACAAAAATAAATTTTAAATAATGAAAGCTTTTATTATTTTCAATTTATTATTTAATTTTTTTAATTGGCAGAATCTACACGCCATATTCTTGGTTCTTCAGGTAAAGTAACGTAGATTTGTAATAAAAATATTTCAATTTAATTCAAAAATATTAATTATATATTGAAACTAATAAAAGCTTTTATTATTTTCAATTTATTACTTGAAATTTTAAAATATAAAAAAATAAAATACAAATAATAAATTGAAAATAATAAAAGCTTTCATTATTTCATAATAAATTGAAAATAAGAAAAGCTTTTATTATTTTCAATTTATTATTTTAATTTTATTATAACTTTACCGAAGGAAGCAATAATCTGGCGTGTAGATGCTGCCATCTGGTGGCCACCAACGTTGGCAGGTGGCAGCATCTACACGCCATGTTCTTGGTTCTTTGGGTAAAATATAAATAATAAAGAAAAGTAAAAAACTAACAATTCATTATTTAGTATTTTTTCATTTAATTCTATTATTTTCATTTTCAAATCTACGTTACTTTACCAAAAGAACCAAGAATATGGCGTGTAGATTCTGCCAATTTAAAAAAATTACAAATTAAAATAAATTGAAATAATAAAAGCTTTCATTATTTTCCATTTATTTTTTGTATTTTTATTTATTTAATTTTATTATTTTTATTTTCAACCTACATGGCTTTACCGAAAGAACCAAGAATATGAATCTGGATTTTTGATTATTATTTTCAATCTATTCTAATTTTTAAATTGGCAGCATCTACACGCCATATTCTTGGTTCTATCGGTAAAGTCACGTTGATAGAAAAAAAAATCAAATCAAATAAAAAGTGTGAAATTGAAAATAATTAAAGCAAAAAACCCACATTCATATTCTTGGTTCTTTCGGTAAAGTCACAGAGATAAAAAAAAATTGAAACAAAATTTTGATTTTAAAATAATAAATTGACAATAATAAAAGCTTTTATTATTTTCCATTTATTTTTTTGTATTTTTAAATTGGCAGAATCTACACGCCATTTTCTTGGTTCTTTGGGTAAAGTCAAGTAGATAGAAAATATAAATAATAAAAGAAAAGTACAATTTTTAACAATATTTTTTTTAATATTTTTATTATTTTATTGTTTCCCTTCTACGTGACTTTACTGAAAGAACCAATAATATGAATCCCTGCAGTCACGAAAGCTTTAAATCAAAATTTAATAATAACAATTCATCATTTTTCATTTAATTCTTACATTTGTATTTTCAAATCTACGTGACTTTACCGAAAGAACCAAGAATACGGCATGTAGATGCTGCCATCTGCCGGCCACCAAGGTGGCGTGTAGATTCTGCCAATTTAAAAATTACAAATAAAAGTCATAAATTGAAAATAATAAAAGCCTTTATTATTTCCGATTTATTTTGTTTTAAATTTATTTGATTATTTTTAAATCTACATGACTTTACCGAAAGAACCAAGAATATGAATCTGGATTTTTGCTTATTATTTTCAATTTATTATTTTCATTTTTCAATTGGCAGAATCTACACGCCACGTTGGTGGCCGGCAGATGGCAGCATCTACACGCCATAATCTTGGTTCTTTCGGTAAAGTCACGTAGAATGAGAATAAAATAATAAATTGATAAAATAAAATGACACAATAAAATTATCACGACGTTTCGGCCACAACACAAGCGGCCTTCATCAGGTGAAGGGACGAGACTGTCTGGAGGACAGCGCTGGAGCGAACAAAGCCAAGCTCAGATCGCGACCTTTAAGCTGTGAGAAAAAACAGAGCACCTTGACAAAGGAATTATCATAGAATTTAGCATTGAAATAGCTGAGTGATTAGCTTGTGACTGGTCACAGAAATGGCTATGTTAAAGTCAAAGCATACACATCCACAGAGGCACCCCTTGACAAAGGAATTATCATAGAATTTAGCATTGAAATAGCTGAGTGATTAGCTTGTGACTGGTCACAGAAATAGCTATGTTAAAGTCAAAGCATACACATTCACAGAGGCACCTAGTACAAATCAAACAGGAGAATTTAGCATTGAAATAACTAGGAGAATTTAGCATTGAAATAACTGAGTGATTAGCTTGTGACTGGTCACAGAAATGGCTATGTTAAAGTCAAAGCCTACACATCTGAGCTATTCACAATAACTGGGTATACACTACACTACATAATGAATACTACATAATAAACCAATAAAAACTAAAATATAAATTACCTCAATGTTATCAATAAACTCTATATATTCTCCAATCAGCTAAGCTACCACACAATAAGTCGTTATATATCACAATGCTATATGGCGAAAAAATTGGTGGATTCTTACCGTTAACTTTAGCACCACGGACAGCTACGAGCCCCGTTCAGACGGACGAGTTCATCCATGGTCGGAACAGAGGAGGGGTAGAGAGACAGCTGCGAGGCGCTGTTATACTCCATGTTGTATATAGTATTCATTATTTAGTGTAGTGTATACCCAGTTACTGTTAATAGCTCAGATGTGTAGGCTTTGACTTTAACATAGCCATTTCTGTGACCAGTCACAAGCTAATCACTCAGCTATTTCAATGCTAAATTCTATGATAATTCCTTTGTCAAGGCGCTCTGTGTCTTCTCACACAGCTTAAAGGTCGCGATCTGAGCTTGGCTTTGTTCGCTCCAGCGCTGTTCTCCAGACAGTCTCGTCCCTTCACCTGCTGAAGGTGCTTGTGTTGTGGCTGAAACGTCGTGTTATTTTATTTTATCAATTTATTATTTTATTCTCATTCTACGTGACTTTACCGAAAGAACCAAAGAAGATGAATCCTTGCAGTCACGAAAGCTTTAAATCGAAAAATATTCTCGGTTCTTTCGGTAAAGTCACGTAGATTTGAAAATAAAATAATCGAATTTAATAAAAAAACATTTTTTTATTATTTTAAATTAAAAAATACAAATGATAAATTGAAAATAATAAAAGCTTTTATTATTTTGAAAATAATAATAAAAGCTTTTATTATTTTCAATTTTATTTAATTATTTGTATTTTCTATCGACGTGACATTACCGACATAACCAAGAATACGGCGTGTAGATGCTGCCACCTGCCGGCCACCAACGTGGCGTGCAGATGCTGCCAGGTGTGATTTGAGAGGTGATTGGGTTGGTGATGTTGGTGAGTTGCATGGTGAGTGTGTCGGTGAGCACCTGGAGGATTCGCCTCCACGGTCGCCTTTGTCTCCCCCAGTAGCGATGTTCACTCCACACCGCACCAGGAATTCATCTGAGGCTAAGTCGACCTCACACTCTCTCACTGTCTCACAACAACAACAACCGCCATTCGCCACTAAGTGGCGGTGACGTCACCACGACGCTTGTGCCAGGCCATGTGCACCTTGAGGCCACGTCAAGTGTCGAACGCCCGCTGGCATGAGATCACGGGGCAGACCCAAGGGTGCCACTGGTCGACTGACTGAGATGACTGAGATGACTGGCTGATGCACCACCTGTGCCCCCTCCTCACACTCACGCGCACTCACTCACAAGCGCGAGTTCGCGTTTTCAGGCGATATAAAATAATTTATATTTCATGCCAGTTGGTTCTGAAGGGCGGCTGTTTGTAATTTGGGCGTTCGTAAGTCGAGGACTGCCTGTAAATAAAGATTCCGATTGTGGGGCTTTCACCGTGGGGTGAGCTTGGCCCGATCCGCGGGGGCGTGGCTTGCACGACAGTGGGCGAGGCACAGCCGCGACAGGCGTGGCTTATCCAGGAAGTGGGAGGAGGAGTCTCGAGCCTACGTGGGGGCGTGCAATAACAAAGGGGACGTGGAGTGTCACCCTGGGTGACGCCTGCGCTGACCAATCGCAAAGGAGACCGCGATCACCGGACTGAAAGCCAGAGAGAAGCGCGCTCCTTTTAAAGTTAACAACAACATTGTTAAATGTAAGTAGCGCCTCTCTACTTTATTATTGTTTTATTTGTTTAATACATTACTTGTGGTGCCGTGAGTCGAGTGAAATGAGTCAATAACCTTGCTAGACATGGCTAAGCTTTTAATAAGGGGCGCCGCGGTGTCGAGATGTTAACCACCTCGCCAGGCCTACAGCAGCGTGGAGGTTCTATCCAGACCCTGACGCCTGCTCTGTATTTGTTTATGTTTTCCCCCTGTGGTCGCGTAGATTCTTCTCCTGGTCCTTCGGTTTTCCCCTCCACATTTAGAAACGTGAGTTCAGAGTACTTGGCTGCTATAAATGTCCACATGATAAGCCACTTTTGTTGAGCTATCATTTGTGTCCAGGTCGCTTCTGATAAGAGTTATATAGCTCAGTGGGCCTTACCTGGTAAATATAAATAGTTTATAGTTTAGTTTATAGTTCATAAGAACTCGTGACAAGGGTCAGTGTCTACTTCAAATATTGTTCAGGCTCTGGAGACCTCCAAAGTTATTCGTGATGTTATACATTTGGTTCGTTTTGAGCATAATCGCGACCTTATATAATTATTACGTGATACACACGCTGAATATACGCACACAAACATCGTGTACACGTGTGTCGTGCCCTCTATTGTCCACATAGACGGCTTGTGCTGACGAGAGAACGGTCTTAACGTACAATGTCGTGACATGTATCAGCCCTTTGTCGATCCAGCGTTTTGATAGAGGCCTCCCCCACACCATGTCGTTCGTGGGAGTTGTTTAACCATACTTCACCATGCCGGTCAATGCGGGTTTGGTGAAGTGAGGAGGCCCAGAAACTTGCATATGCAGATACGAGTTTGCCTGTGCTTGCATCTGCAGAATTACATTCTCACACATCTTCAAGTATAGTTTAATACTTATAAAAATGCATTAATTCTTGAGGATTCCATAAAGTACCGTGGTAAAAATAAAACAACTTGATTTGAATAAATTTCGATTTAAAGCTTTCGTGACTGCAGGGATTAATCTTCTTGGTTCTTTCGGTAAAGTCACGTAGAAGGGAAATAATAACATAATAAAATCAAAACATAATAAAATTCTCACGACGTTTTGGCCACAACACAAGTAGCCTTCCTCAGGTGAAGAAACAGAACTGTCGGAAAGACAGCGCTCCAATGAACACTGCTAAGCTTGGCAGCGTATTTAAGCTGGGTGGGAGGAGCAGAGCTCCTTGACAAAGGAGTTTACATATCAACAGAAGAATTTAGCATTGAAGTAGCTGTGTTAATGTGATAGATTAGCAGGATGTTAAAGTCAGAAATTAGCATGTAACTGGGAGATTAGCATGATGTTAATGTGAGGAATTAGCATGTAACTGGTGACAGAAGTAGCTATGTTAAAGTCAGAGTTTACATATCAACAGAGGCATTTAGTATATTGACGCTAAAGAACTGCAACTACCCAACTATCATACAATAAACCGATGTGAAAGAACTAAATATAAACTACATCAATATAAATTTTGATTTAAAGCTTTCGTGACTGCAGTAATTCATATTCTTAGTTTTTTCGGTAAAGTCACGTTGAAGAGAAACAAACAAAATAATATAATATATATAAAACAATAAAAATTCTCACGACGTTTCGACCATAACTCAAACGGTCACATTGGTATAAACACATTTTACAATATGAACAGCGCATTGAAATCGCGTACTATTTTATGTATTGTTTAACAAGTGTGTTCACAAATCCACACTGAGAAACACGATGATTGACAGAGGGGAGTAAATTATGTTTTCGATAGTGTATTTAAATAGAGCTACTGTAGGTAAGTAGTTTTCAGTTTTAAAGGCATAGTTTAACAAGACAACACTTGCCACCATCCTTCAAACCCATTGGTGAAAAAGAGCAAAGTTTATGTTTACATTATAACATAATGTTTATATAATATATATTATATATAATATAATGTTTACGTTATATTATATATAATATAATGTTTATATAATATATAATATAATGTTTATGCAAGAGCCGCCATAAGGTTCATATGAATGGTTACCTAATAGCTTTTGAAACACGGTAATCGCTGTGAAGTGCAGTTTCCAATTCTTATTGTTCACTCAATCTCTCTGGCCTTTCTATGCAATATGAAGAAGGGTCATTGCCCGAAACGTCGCTTATCGGATTTTTTTTCCTTTTTCAAGGCCCCAGTGCTACTGATGCATGAATTTGTTTGGTATTTGAAATGATACGAAGGCTCAGCAAGTGATTCCTTGCAGACATAAACAGAAGTGATACGCGCCACCCCAGCCACCCATGTCGCGAATCAATCGATTATCGCGATTGAGGGCTCGTGAATAAATTCTAGATTCAACGCCTTGTTTTAAAACGTGAACACAGCCGGCTCTAGTGACTGGAGTGGGTGGGTGTTGGACAATGTGAAACAATGACACGCAACGTAAACAAATCTAAAACATAAATTCTTACGCACGCGATCCGGTGTGCATATCGCGATCTTCAGGATGAATGATCACGTCCGAATCAATGCGTCGTCGTTGCTCCCCTAGCATGCGCTCTGCGTAACCCGCTCGTGTTGTTGTTGTTGTTTGCGGCAGAGTTTAGGACCTTCGTGGCCAAGAGCCGCAGCTCCCGAGGCAAAGGAGTGATGGCACGCTTCAAGGTGCCGGACTTGCTGAAGCATCTCATGGAACGATACGGGGCTCCGGATATTCACGATCTGGGCATCCGTATCACCAGCATACCTCTGAGCATTTCCGTACGTGCCGTGCCTGCGTGTACGAGCGTGTGTGTGTGTGTACGTGTGTATGCATTGCGTCACTTGTTGACTGCGAATTGTATTATTATTGGATGCCTCAAGTTATACTCTTTGGTTCTTTTGGTAAAGTCACGTAGGTATAAAATAAAATAAATCACGACGTTTCGGGCACAACACAAGCGTCCGTCATCAGGTGGGAAAGCCTTGGTGTGCTGCTGAGGCAGACTGCTTTAAATTGTTTGAAATGTGTGTAGCCCATGGGTCATAAAGAAGTGGCCAGGGCTAGTGATGTTAATGTGAGAAATTAGCGTGTAACTGTAAGGTAGGAAAGCGGCCTCCTCCTCGATTTTACGTGACTTTACCGAAAGAACCAAAGAGTGTGGATTCCTGCAGTCGCGAAAGCTTCAAATCAAGATTGCCTCAAGTATGTATTGTTGTTGCCCTTGAGGGGGTTTACTTTCTGAATTAAATGCGTTCTGGAATTGCTGACACGCAGCCACAACGTACGTGTCGCTGTGTTCACACCTGAGAGTGACACTGCATCAGCCTTTTACCAATATTCCCCCGCCCCTGCGTTTGCCTTACACGGCCACAACGCTGAGCTATCCTCAGTTGCTCAGGCACACAAGTTTCACACCTGTCTCCCTGTCAAGTGAATGTGGTGTATCCTTTTGTCATGCAGTCTGAGACAGACTTCCAACACGACTTCAGTTTTGTGGGTGCAGTGCTGTGACAAGAGCACTGAAGTAACTGCTCGTGTAAGTACATCATGTTAATATATATCGTATTGAAGGCTGAGGCCTCTTTTACTGTACCGCTCCTTACAGAGATCTTCTTTCCCGAGTGGTTGTGCATTTGTCGCTTGTTTCAGAGGTTCGCGATTCGATCCCAGGAGCCGCCCTAGTTAATATTGCGGGTGTATTATCCAAAACTGCATTTCTATATGCTTCACAAATAATGTAAAAAAAAATCCCGTGTTATTAATGAATGAGGAGGACATGTGTGCCGGCGTCAGAATCAAAATTTGCAAATCTAAACAAGTACTCAGAAATGACTGGATTGGGTAAAACCACAAGTATATATGTTGAACTTCTTTCGCACTGTACGTAGCCAACTGTGCTAATCGGAGGTGTGGAGGGCAACAAACTGAACACAAAAAGCAGTTCTAAAGAAATTATTTTCAATCTAGATTTAAAAGTGCATAGCTCCAATGGCTTCCTAATATCGGAAGTAAGAGTAATTACCGTGCGAGAAAATTCATGGATCTGCTTATATTTGTCAAAATTTTCCATAATACATTTGTCCTCGGGAATTATTTAATGAGTGATAATCGCCATACGTTTCAAGTCTGTGGATACTTCCACCAGTATCAAAAGACTTGCTCTACCACTGAATTAACTCTCCTCTATAATATTTAGGGCCATCGCTTTCACAAAATTCAGTCACACGTTGAGACAAAAGTAAGGGGGGGCATTTAAATCGGTCGGACATCTATGCATGTGTCACCCTCTATTTGTCCCAACAGAGTGATATGGCTGCACGTGGTTTGGGTCCTTTGTTGTTTCCACCGACAGTGTGTGCAGGACTTCCTGGGGCAGGTGAAAGGGGACACGCTGGCCCGGAAGCTGTTTCAGTTGGCCCTGTGCTGTGGCTCCCTCGAGACTCCTCGCGACCTCGTGGTCAAGGAGAAACCGGCCGCGTTTCTCGGCAACATCAGCACTCCCGACACCAGACCGCCGCTTCTTCCGGGGAGTAAGGAGACAAATTTTCACATACAGTAGACTCTCGATTATCCGCGCTAATGACGTGGAGGATGGCTGCGGATGATAAAAAATGTCGGATGATCCAAAGATATCTATTTTCTGCGGATCTCTATGCCACAAACTAACGATCAACCGATCGATGCACGTGGTCGGTGATAAAACTTTCCTGCTCCCGAGCAGAAGACTCGGCCCTCTAAGTGGATAGCAGAGCCACGCCAATCACCATCAATCAAACTCCACCCACTGTTGTAAAGATATGCAACTACTGTACTGTCGAGGTGATCACGTAGATTTCGGATTCATGGGCGCACATATTTGCTCGATATAAGCACGTGACTTGTAACAAACATTTCCAAGAATTACAATGTATAACTATTTTTCGATTATTAATTTGGGCCTAAGGGGAAATCCATGAGATATTAATAAGTAAAAATCTCACGTGCGTGGTTAATCCGCAAATCAGATAAACCGCACACGGATAATCAAGAGTCTACTGGATTGCACGCGCGCTGAATTGTCGTAGCTTCTCTAAACACCTTATTTTACATCTCGTCTCGATTATTACTAATGCATTAGTAAGAGTTTGGCATATCACGACGCATCAGTTTGTCAAATTTACGTCGAGATGGCCCGGGTGGCTGAGAGAGAATATTAGCGTTGAGCTGGAAACGCTGAGATCCTGGGTTCGAATCTGGGTAACCACCTGTGATTAAACTTGCTTTTGTCAAGTGCAGCCAGTTGATGGTCTCAGCTCGGTCATTAATGACTGTCAAAAAAACCCAAAACATACTAAATAAATGGCTATGCACTTAATATCGGTTCAACAGAGTGGGTGGGAATGTGCTTCCCTTTACTCTGTGGCCTAGATGTCACTAGAAGCAATGTCAGAGGTAGCTTTGTGATGTTCTCTTCTGCGGGCCATTCTCCAATAGGACGGGTTCCGCTGCTCCGTGAGAGATCCGAGTGGATACTCCGTCTCATTACACGATATCGAAAGCACAATCTGAATAAAATGTAGTTTCTTGTATTGTACATAGGGGGTCAGACCACGGAGGACCTTCAGAATGCTGAGTGTGAACTTGAAATTGATTCTGGACTGGTTCGGGGGATAGTTGAACAATTCGAATATTGGGGCGATATCGTCTTGCATACGGGTGTGAGTGAGAAGTTTGCCAGTGGTTTTTTTAGTCCATCATCTAGATTTTTGGGTTAGATCATGTAAACATGCACTCAATAATACGCGTAAATATGCACTATTTATGTGACCTAACCCAAAAATCTCTATTATGGATAATCATGGTCGCGAAGGCCTTTGTGTTAAACTTGTTTTTTGAGTCATCTGGAGAGTGATGATGAAACTTATCGGGAGGCTGTAGATGAGACGTGGGGGGTGGGAGGGCAGAGAGAGAGTTGCAGTTGTTGAGCCTATTGGAGCGAGTTACAGCATCGTTGTCCTCTCCTACAATGGCATTGCTTCTCTCCTTCGCAGAGGCGGTAGCCGAGCATCTGGTCCGTCTGCTGAGCCACGCAAGTAAGATGGCAGAGCCCCTGGGCCTACCTGCGCTGTCACGCGTGGAGAAGCAGCTTGCCGAGCTTTTGACTTGCGCGACCTCCACAGCCTGGGCCTCGGCTCCTTCTTGGACATCCTCCATCGCAACGCCCAGGTGCGTACGTGGCGTGCGTGAGCCCACCCGCCTCCAGCTGGTAAGAGGCAGTACAGCAAGTAGGTGTACGACACTGCCCGTGCAAAGTTTGAGTGTACTTACCGCCTCCGAGTGGCGCTCAATGTTAACTTTGTTTCCAAAATTGTGCGGGGTAATATTAGTTTATTATTACGAACTTAAAACTCATTTGTCGATAACTCGAATACGTTTAAGCGTTATGTAATCACTGCCAATGCAGAGCACAACAAAGTGTCACGTAAGGTGCATGGGTTTTCCCTTGTCACTCTTAAAAAATATCTGTGAATTTGGCAAACATCCCAAAGGTAGATATTGAAAATCACCGTTAAAATTGAGTGTACAGTGGTGACATTCAGATAAAATATATGATAACACTATATATGCAAAGTGGCCAGGTGGCTCAGAGATCAAAGCGGTGCATTGGCAATAATGAGATTCTGGGCTTGAATCTGGATTTTGACCGCTTGGGTTGAAACCGAGGTCTCAAGTCTTATCAAGTCGATCGTCCGAGCCCCGTCACCAGCGACTGCACAAAATTACAGTCTCATTAAACTTGGGTTTTGCACTTCATTTTCCTAATTCCATCTCTGAGAATAACAATTTCAGCTTGACTCTCGTGCGCCGCACAATCTCATAACACAGCTAATGTGAAAGTGTTGGCTCCTATTGTGTACAAGATAAAAGGCCACCCACCGCATTTTATGACACAGGGCCTGCACGGCTATGCGAGATTTATGAATGGATGATTTATTTGTCTCTTGACATTACGCCGATAGCGCATTTGGAAAACTAAAATTGAGAACGAATTTTGTGTTAATTTGCAAACTTAAATCTGTATTATTTCATCAGTTTTCGTGCACTGCATTGTGAGATGCAGCTCCATGCGTATCGTTTAGCTTTAAGCCGGTGTTTGCCTTGCGGTCGCCTCGGTGTCAACCAACTGATGTTGACGGATTTGTTGTGTCTGTGGTAGCTGTTGGAGGAGACTGGGGTTGTGATCTCTGTCCTGGGTGGATCAGGAGCCACAGCGGGAAGCTTCTGCCCACAGCGCGACGAGCTGCATGGAGTTCATCCACCAGTGCGGCAGCCTCAACACCGCAGCGCAGCGGTGAGACACGGGCCCCAGTAGGGGCCACAGGGGCGGCTCAGAGATGGGGATAAGGATTTGGAGATTTAGGGCGCTCGCGGAAATACACTCTTCAACTCAAAGCGCCTTACAGCAGCGTCTCATCTCAACCATTCCATTGCTCTGCGGCAGTCTACCCGAGGGGACCCCCCCCCCCCCCAAATGGCAGCTGTTCCTATTTGGCACGTGGTGCACGCACTACCGGCCTGTGAATGGACATGTCTGCCATTCGGGAGCGATGTTTGAGTTTCCTACGTGGTTTTTTCCCCGATAAAGTAATTTGCAAGTACTTGATCTGATTTGGCAAATTTGCAACATGGTGCGGTTACACGTGGCCAATTCTTTTTTTTATACAGCGTCACAGGATCATTATCATACATTGTGAAATAGATCTCTTTGTTTGTGGTGAATAAATAATTGGCAACATTAACCAGGGCGGATGCTGGGCTTGAACCGAGAACCACCACTCGGCCATGTTTCCATAAATTTGTGCAGTCACATTAACGCTGTTCACGTCGTACGCAATGGACACTTTATTATTAGCACCACCTCTGGACCTGTTTGGCCCCTGGTCCATCTTGAGTGGTCTTGTAAGGGCGACGTATTACAGTTTGATTTTATATCGGCACAGCAAATAGCCAATGGAAAACCATCCGTTCCGTGGGGGTGCTACGCGCTGGCACGGATCGGATGCGCCAGTGGAAAAGGGCTGCTAGCAACTCGGCCGCCTCCAAACGAAAGAGAGAGGGTTCCAGGTCTCTGTTGTTGGCTGTGTGCTCTGCAGCTGCCGGCCGTGGACTGCGCTGTGGGGCAGCACTACGGCGTGCATTCCTGCCGCAACCTTGGGCACGGCCCCGTGGCCAACCTGGTAAAACTGGCGCAGAAGGCCAAGCCCGGTGGCAGCAGCGGCGGTGCCCATCGGTGCGCCGTCTTGTACGAGGAGACGGCGCTGTGTGCTCGCGACTCGAGGTTTGGCAGCCCCCTCCAAAGTGCCCTCCTCCTCACCCCTCTGCTCACCTCGTGATCTGCGTGACCGCCACGGGTCGCTCCTCAAAATTGTTGAGTCGGCGACAGACACTTGGGGTTCTTTAATCTTTCACATCAAAGGGTCAGTGAGCCACACCAATATGCCATTGGTAATGTAACTTAAGGATTCAATGTTCAAGGCAAGTGATTGTCGAGACAAACTGATGATTGTGTGTGTAACACCCCTCTGGCAGTCCACTGCCTGATGAAGGCCTCGCCACGTTGCTTTGGTCATGGGGGTTGTTGCACCAAACTTTACCACGCTTGGTGAAGGGGGCGGGGATTAGGTTCAGGACTGGTTCAGATATCAGTCACCACTGACGTTAGCCATGGCTAGGAATCCAACTCGGATCGCCGCGTTAGTATCGCAGTGCACCAAACATTGCAGCAGTGCTTCAGAAATCATTCCGAAGTTGCTTGATATTGCACACAGTTTGAATAAACCATCATTACTTCAGGAATATATATTTTTAGTTAAAATTTTACTTTATACATGCTGTGATCGTAATAAAGAGTTGTGCTAGTTAGTAGTAACAGCACGATACATCGGTTAAATCGATTAATATTTATTATTCAGCTGACAATTCATGTATTGAATTGCACGTGTAAGAATCAACTTCTAAAAAATTGTATCGCTTTTTATTTTAATAGTTTCACATTGCCACTGCAGAGACTCGACATGATCAGTGTAAGTTCAAAAGAACTGACACACCTTGTGAAAAACCCAACGCAGAAGATCCCTGGGTTTGATATTCCACGAAGATCATGGTCCCCCTAAACCGCATCTGCACAAACCATGGCAGATGCGGATACCTGATGCACAAATGGAAAATTTAAAACTCTCCAGTGTTTGACTGTGGTCATCCAGAACAGATCGTACAACGTGAAACGACGCAATAGAAAATTAAAGTCAAGCCACAGTGCGATTGTGACCATCCAACCCAAGCTATTCACGATATTGTGAACCACAGTCGTTTGTGCTCCTTCAACGGAGTAGTTTTAGTTTATTTTAGTTTTCATTTATTTGGTATAGCCCTGTGAACCATTCGGCTCTTGAATCGGGTGCAACCTCAACAAACAAAAAAGACAAAAACATGAACAAAAAAACATTTTAAAGTGACTTTGTGCATGTGCAAACAGAAAATCCAGGAAAAAAACGTCAAAATATTCCTGATATAGCACCGTACACCAACGCTGTGTGCAAAAATCCCAGTGGGATGCAAGACAAACAACAACAACAAGAAAACTTAGATTAAGGCCATCAGTCTAACTCTGTACTACAATAAACAAAAACATGGCCAAACCAAAAAACTTTTAGAAATCACCAAAATAAAGCTATAATTGCAATGTAACAGTGATCATAGGAACTGTGACCGGATTTTTAACAATAAACTACATAAATAACATGTATCACCAAACCCTAGAGCCACAGCTGGCTGCATGAGTCACTCCACAAACAACAGGAGGAGCAGGAATAGTAACCCTACATGAAGCCCTCTCGTCATGACCAGCAGACCTTGGACATTGGCTTATGGCTCCTGAACATGTTGCCCTCATGCGCAGGAATAGAATAGCTCAGGGGTTGGCAATCTGCGTCTCCCGGTGCCGCATGCTGCTCTTTAAAGACTGTTTGGTGATGTTGTTTATGAAGGACCACTGTCTCGTATTCACCACAGTGCATTGCGCCTCTTGAAATATTGAGTTGAGTAATCCCGGTAGTTGAGAAACTAAGGTAGTTGAGTACTCCGGGAACACGCTGTGGTTCGTGTCGCGTTAATAGCTCCGTACCGTGCCGTGTAACTCACTAAGCAGCCGATTGCTCGCGTGCAGTGGTAGTGCCGTGTTCATTGATAACACTGTACACTCCGTGCAGTGTTAGTGCCGTGTTCATTGATAACACTGCACACTCCGTGCAGTGGTAGTGCCGTGTTCATTGATAACACTGCACACTCCGTGCAGTGGTAGTGCCGTGTTCATTGATAACACTACACACTCTGCAGTGGTAGTGCCGTGTTCATTGATAACGCTGCACACTCCGTGCAGCGTTGTGTGAGGATGGCTCACTAATTGAAAGGGGAGTCGTAGCTATCGCACTGTGGGGTGGTCATCGCCCTCCTCCCCCTGGGCATGTGACGTGTGTGTTGTGTGCGTCGTGAGTCGTGGCGATGTAAACCCGGGGTAGCTCCTCTCTCCGTCTCTTCGTTTGTTGCTGTCCCGGCGAAGCTCGAGTTGGTGAGCGCAACGTGTGGCAGATCCGGCTTCACCCGTTCCCACTCCTCCCAGTCAGCGACTCCCAAACCCCCACTCAATAATCGCAGATCACTACCCAGGTCCTTATCAACCAAATGATTTTTAACTAAACTATTTTTTGTATTCTTAGCAATGTATCCACAGTTCAGTTTTAAAGTACAATTTTACCGACGCACTGTATGTTTTCCTGGTGTGGACTGTGGCTGTTTTTGCTATTGTTTTACTGCCTTTCTCAAGCTTGGAAATGTATGTATGAATTAAATTGGAACTTATATACTTCATTTATTTACTAATTGACAAACTATTTATATTTTACCAGGTAAGGCCCACTGAGCATATATAGCAGTTTTTCAGAAGCGACCTGGCCATCGCAAATGATAGCTCAACGAAGTGGCTTATCGTCACGTGGACATTTATAGCAGACAAATCAGGGTCAGGGTTGGGATGGAACCCACGACCTCCTGCGTACCAGGCGAGGTAGTTAACATCTCCCAGCCACCGTGGTGCCCTGTGGTCACGTGAGGCCTTCCACTTCTGAATGGCTTGCGATGCATATTTGAACATTACTGCAAGCGTCTTAGCCTCGTTCATTCGGTATTCGAGGGGAATATTGCCATTTCGTAACTTTGTTTCAAATATCGCGCATTGAACTTCGATTTTAATTTGCAATGTAATTGAGGGACTGTGCGTTGTTTTGTCGTGGTCTGGTGCTGTTGTTGTGTTGCTGAATTGCCCAAACTTGCATTTGTTGACAAATCGGCAGGAATCTATGTACTTTGTATTTTTAGCAACATGCTTACATTTTCTCCATCTTGCCTCTCATATCGTTTTTGAACATACCTCGCTGACCCGCCCCTACTGGACATATGTGAAAAGAGCTTCATAGCTCATTGGATTCCTCCAGGATAAAAAAAAACGATTCTAATTAATCAGTGGCACTGCCAACAACCTGCATCCACACACGACCAAGCACCCCTTGTAATGCCATACACATGGTTCAACTTTACTCCTGTCGATTCCAAACATGTTGTACGGCGTGTACACTAAACACAGGGAATGGCTTTAAGAGTTGTATAATCTCCTGTAGACGTAGACGCCACTGGTTCTTCACGTTGTGTAGATGTAGATGCCACCACCACCATCTATTGCGTGGCGGTTGAACTTATGAATCTCGGTACAAACAGGCAACTGGACATATGGACAGTTTTCTTCGTATCTCTGAGACTTTCTAATTTGAATGTTTGTAAGCGAAGGAGTCCCTGTAAATATTTTTGAGGACCACTGGGATCTTCAGTTACCGTGAGTCTTGGAGTCATTGGACCAGAAAGAAGTAAGATAGCAACGACAGTAACATTGAAAAATATGTACACAGGGCAGGGAGGGCCCAGCCGCATGACAGGATTTATTCAGCGGTATCGTCACGGCAACAGAAACAGCGCTCCCGTAAGAATCGCAGAATCCCCCGAATATTCCGCCTCAGGCGGGAGAATCTCCGTCCAGGCCCGCGTGACGCCTTTGGCCCAATCTTGTCGACGGCATCATCATCATCCTCCTCCTCGTTGTTGTTGTTGCCTGGTTGGAGAGCAGGGCCCCGCCTGGCAAATGGACGCACGCGCCATCGTTAGCACGGTCGGCTACGGTTAGCACGGTCGGCTACGTACGCGTTCAAAATTATTTCAACGTACAGACATGCGCGTATCTATAATGCGACCGTCTGCCCCATCGTGCATTCTCGGCTGTGCTTACACTGGTTGCTGCAGTGCACCTCACATGTGTCCGGCCGCTCAAATGCGAGGTAGGAGGATGCCACACATCTCTCACTATGGCCAGTAGCGGAATGCTACATTCCTATAACAGGAGCCAATGGTGGTGTATAATAGGATCACCGCTGTTGACTTCCCACAAAATGGGATTCATTATTTGACTATAGCTCGGGTTGATAAATAAGCTGTTAACCTTCTTGACCTGGATTTTGAACTCGCAAGCGTACAGTGATCGTGGAGTGCTCTAACCGCAGCACCTCCAAGTGGGATGCAGTGCAATTCATATATTTATAATTAAGATATATATTTTTACTAGGAATGCATTTAGCTGCAGATTGGTGGAGATGAGGTTAGGGATAAGATATTACATCCTGTGGAGCCCTGGGATATTTACATCTTCAAGTGAGATGAACTAAAGAGGTGAATGCCATTACAGAATCCTCATTTCACAACTCCTCATGAAACAGATTCCCCGTTCTTACAATACAGAACTTGTCTCATCTGATACAGAACCCAAATCTCATGTGTCCTCAATATTTTTTACTTCCTCTCAATCGTGAATACTACATTGTGGGAATCAACAGTGGTTGTAATATAAATAGACTTGCCCTTGCTATAGGAATGTGTAATTTACTCAAATAACTAATTTATGATGATGATGGTGTTTGCTATATGCTAATTTATATCAGGAGACACTTTGTCTGAATGACCTCCCCAATACACATTTTTCTCAAGGTGCACTTCTGCCTGGAGACTCACTCTTGTCTCGTGGCCGACTCCATCTCCTCCTCCTCCGCGATGACGTCATTGGTGCCACCACTTTGGGGAATTTTTCAGACAGGCGTGTTACCGCACAGTCACCTGCTGACTCCACTCCCCACTCCGACTCCATTCCCCAATCAGAGTTTGAAGCCCACTCGCTCACAGAAACTGAGCCTGCAGTATTCTGATTTGTCCAAGTGGACTCCGAAGTCTGCTCGCTTGCTGCAGGGACTTGGAAATCTCCCTCACAGAGACAGGGGATTGCCGAGAGGCTGCAGGCCACCATCGGCTCCATTTCCTCTTCAACGATGACGTCATTGGTGCTGTCACGTTCATCGAAGAGTTTTTCAGACATTCGTGTTACCGCACAGTCACCTGCCGACTCCACTCCCCACTCCGACTCCATTCCCCAATCAGAGTTTGAACCCCACTCGCTCCCAGAAACTGAGCCTGCAGTATTCTGATTTGACCAAGTGGACTCCGAAGTCTGCTCGCTTGCAGCAGGGACTTGGCAATCTCCCTGGCTGAGACGGGGGACTGCCGAGAGGCTGCAGGCCGCCACCGGCTCCGTGTCCATGGCTGGGCAAGGCGGGAAGTTCGCTTGCGGTGGCACGGTCCTGCCGCCCAACAATAATGGGTGGTTGAGGGCCTCCGTGGGTGTGAGGCGACGTTGGGGATCCCACCTGCCAAGGAGGCAAACGGAGGGAGTCAGGTGCCTGTTGCATTCTAAAATCGCTTCATTGAATCGTGGTCTGGGGTGAAATGCGCAATTCTATCCTCAACACTTTTGTCAGAAACGATATTTATTTTAAAAAGCGACGAGATGAAGAAACGATGCCCCGGTGTGACACGAAACTTTGCAGTCCTAGCCCAAACGACACGTGAGGTCTAAGATCGTTTCCAGTAATGTTGATGGTAGACGCAAAGTGATTTATATTTAATTATTTGTACGAGGTGAAATGTAGACAATAGTAACAAGTCTCTTACTGAAGGCACCCGCGGAGAAAATTGATGAACTTTTGATTGCGGGTTCCCAGAACCGCCTTCAAAGACACGGAGCACGGGACGATCCGTTTCCCGTTGACGACGGGGCGATTCTTTTTGTCTGTTTATTGGAGAGAGAAAAAGAGAGAAACACTGAATTAGTTGTGGCGATCAGTGCAATGCGGCGGCGGTCCTTAACCCTCCAATTGCGATGTTTGCAAATATGATTCCATGTTGGCGGTCGACTACAGCCTGTCATCCCTCCAGGGTCGATAAAATTTGTAACCGTTTGTGAGACGTTTGCAGTAGTCGTGTGGAAAGGATGGCTCCTAAGCGTTAAAGTGAAATTCCCACTCTCAACTCTGGGCCACCGGAGGAGACGAGAACCTCCTGATACTTGTTTGAGCAAGGAGACACTTTGATGTTTATTTTAGTATTATATTATTATTTGCATCACTTGGAGAGGATGGTAATTTGTTGTACAAGCGTGCTTTTAAGCATAATATATTTCTCAATCAAGGACCCAGAGTTTGTGTGGAGGGTTGTTCTCTGTGGTTGTTTTGTACTATGGTAGAACTGCTCTATGCTGATTTAGGATACCGTCGCATCTGCCACACAATTTTTAAAAATTGTGCTAAGTCATGCTGAAATTAAAAAAACGGCCACTCATCTTTATTAAAAATGTGATGGCCAGAATTCCATGTAATTAATACACACGTCCTCTGTTGGATTGCAAATCCCTATGGGTTTTCCAAATATACTAAGCTACCTAAACATTACCGTTCCTTTTAAAGTATTTTTTTCATAAGACTCCTTACTGTCGCACTAATTCAACACGTACTGACAAGTATGTTGCCAAGACCGTTGTGACTTTTAAACCCAAATAAAGCACAGTTCATTTTTAAATTACGCGAAGCAGTTTCCATGCCTTTCTATTCAAGCACAGAGCACGAGACACGCGGCTGCACGGCCACGACTCTCCGGGCAGTGACAGCAGCAGCAGCAACAGCTACGAACTCCAACACCACCACCTCACCACCCCCCCTGTCCACTCACCAAAGGAGATAATGTTGTGGGTCGAGGCGTCAATCATGGCTTTAGGTGGGAGCCCCAACATCTGAAACCAAGATCACAAGAGGGATGAGTTGGATGAGGTCCGTCGCTCGAGTGAACAGAGCGTACATACGCTGCTCTTTGTCTCATTGAAACGTTGATGTACAATGAACTTTGCCTGCTCTTGTACACACTGTTTGCAGATATTTATCTCTATTATCAGGCGAAGCATACATATTTGGTCTTTAATTGATAACGTGGTTACTACGTGCGGCATCGTTGCTCTTCAACACAGGCTCTGAAAGCCTCGGGGATTAACAACAAACCACAATAGTCATAACAATAGTAATCATTCCGAAGGACATCAGCCTGACGCTCTGATTCTCTGGTATTACTGACGAACCCGAAATCTCTCTTTACTTCTTTACTCATGCAAATGGTGCGTGATCACGCAGTGAACACGTCCACTCCTCTCCCGTGTGCCGGCAGCTGAGCGACATTTTTTGACCAGTGAAAGGCCCAGAGGATGACGACAGCCCTGCACGTAACCAGCTTTGTCGCATGAGCCATCGCACAGCGGGTCTGTACGCTGGTGGATCGTCGTGCGCCATCAGTCATAACCAACCCCCTGCTGCTGCTGCTGTTGTTGTTTATCGTGGACTCCATCGTTGGTTCAAATTCGAATTAAACCCTCCCTCCTCCTTTATATGGCGCAGTTGGAACGGTCCCATGGGAAATATGACGCCCAGTTTGGTGGTGCCGTATCGGGCTCGAGGTTTGTTACAATAAAAATTATAGAATTCATCAGTATGTATATATTATGATAATTAATATTTGTAAGGCGCATTTAATCCGATGATCCCAATGCGCCCCGTGTATGGAAAGCAGGGAAATGAGACGACCAAAACGAGGAAATGAGACGACCAAAACTATGGGGAATAGGCCATTTTACCGAGGTGAATTTTCATGGCGAGATTTAAATAGCTTTAAAAATTCTGTCTTGTTATCAGAGGCCAACGCGTTCCATAGTCTTGGAGCTGCACTGGCTAAAAGCCCGATCGCCCCCAGGAATTGAGACTTGACCTCAGAAAACTGAGTAGGAGATCAGAAGATCTCAAGGACCTCATTGGTGTACATGAGTGGATCCGCTCCTGTAAGTATTGTGGGGCTAACCCACTGACAGCCTTGTAGCTCAACAGCAGGACCTCATAACCAACTGGATATATATGCAATGGTGTTTTCCTACGCGTCAGATACCTGGATGAGATAGCCGATGTGGTCTTCCGAGCTTGTCTTGAAGAGCGGGTTCCCGAGGAGCATCTCGGCCACCACACATCCGAGTGACCACATGTCCGCGCTGCATGTGACCGGGAGCCCAAAGTACATTTCGGGGGCCATGTACCACATCGAGCCAAGACACCAAGCTCCTAGCAGCACACGGACAGACAGGTGACCAAACAAGGTGGCACTTGCACATTATTCACCTGTACTTGTGAAGTGCTGAATAGATGAGGGTATGCACACGCAGTCACGTATGGCACTCAAAATACGCACAATGACAAAGATCGCCCACGTAAATGCGTGTATCAGCTGGGTAGCACTTAGAAATGTAAATTATTTTCATTACACTGGTGCCAGCTATCATAGAGTGCAGCTGTCGTGTCGCGAGAGTTCTCTGCGGTGAGTAACAACTTCTTTAAAAGCAACGGTGCTGCGACGCCTCTCTGAATAAAATTAACGCCGAGCCGCTTTCTGCGTTTCAAGATTCAGTGATGAACCGGGGACACCTACCACCACCCTGTAACGTGCAGACGTCTCGGAACGGGAAAAGGTTAAGTGAGGAATGAGGACAAAGGTACTTAGGGCTGCCATGCGATCTGTACATTTGCAAACGTAAATCACATGTAAATCACACGTAAATCAGCCATCCGCGACGAAAATTCCAATGGGATTGGCTACTGGCTCCAGACTTTCAATACCAGCAATCGATTATGAAAATTGTTACCGGTTTACTGGTTATTGTTTGACAACTACCCTCTCAAAACTGGGAGGTTGAGAGTTGAAATCCTGGCCAAATGATTGACGAAATGTAACGTTTGAAGGGTATCAGTGTCACTACCACACTTTGCTTAAGCGGTGCTAACCACCACACCACCACAGCACGAAGACAAAGACCCCCCATATAGCTTAAACAGGCTTGTAGCGCAGCGTGCTAACCGTTAACACCACCGCTCCACACAAACATTGTGACACGCACACACATGCTGCTACACACGTACACACACACAGGGCAGCTAGATCACTCACTTGGGAAGGTCTCGCTGATGCTGAGGCCAAAATCCGTGAGCCTGATATTGCCACTGATGTGGTCTTTGACCAAGATGTTTGCCTGCAAAAAAGACAGTGGTTGTCAGTGAAACTCGTGGTGTGTCGGTGAGATTGCGTCTTGTTGAATTGGTTCATGGCGGTTTACTCAAAGATTTCATGTACTCATTTTTGTTGAACACTTACTGCCCTTTGAAAATGTAATAATGCTTGAAGATCTCCCTACCCCATGCCGTGTTAATCAAGGGGGTTGTATGGCCATACCTCACCATGCTGCTCAGGGGGCTTTTGAAGGCAATGGGATCCAGGACCGGTTCAGATATCACCCAAACCCTGGTTTTAGCCGTGGCCAGAAATCGACTTCGGGTCATTAACCTCTGAGTGCAGTTTGCGAACTATCCCACCACTTTTTTTTCTTCTTTGGTTCTTTCGGTAAAGTCACGTAGAATGATAATAAAATAATAAATTGATAAAATAAAATAACACAATAATATTCTCACGACGTTTCGGCCACAACACAAGCGGCCTTCATCAGGTGAAGGGGGCGAGACTGTCTGGTAGGACAGCGCTTGTGTTGTGGCCGAAACGTCGTGAGAATATTATTGTGTTATTTTTTTTATCAATTTATTATTTTATTATCATTCTACGTGACTTTACCGAAAGAACCAAAGAAGATGAATCATTGCAGTCACGAAAGCTTTAAATCGAAATATCCCACCACTGCTACGCCCATCATTTAGCTTTGGCATTAGGAATTGTTGCTTAGGGCAGTGGTCGTTGTTGTTTAACGCTAATTAGAAAATATTAAATGTTCCGCGGAGCGTTGGTTGTTGAGAGCAAACAGAGATCCACGTGAAAAGTTGTATTTCTATGCAAGTTTTGGCTATCTGTGTTTATGAAATAGCAAGTCGTGGCATGAGTGTTGTTGTGGTGTAGAATAAGATATCTCGAAATCCTGTTACTAAGGTTTACAAGAGTGTTCTCATATTCTTAGTTCTTTCGGTAAGAAATAACTAAGAATATGATTTACTGGAGTCACGAAAGCTTTAAATCAAAATTTAAGAGTGTTCTCATTTTCTACAACTGCACGAACTGAGGCACTAACTCCATACTGACGGACAAAAGACGCAGCGGGCTGCTTAGTTTACTAACCGGCTTCAGATCCGCGTGAATGATGTGCATCGCCTTCAGCTTTGCCAGGGCCCGCAGCATGGAGCCCACGTACGGCTTCAATTCCGTCATGTATAAGCCATAGGTCTCGTCCAGCTTCTGGAGGAGGTCTCCGCTGCGTGACGGCACAAAACGTGAACGGTCACAGTTTCTTCCTGCTTGTGACCCATTCCCTGATTGGCCCCTTGAACGGGAGCACACGTGCTTGACTGAGGCGAAGCCGCACGGAGTAACCATACAGGGTTGCCGCTTAACTCAAAACATAGTCAATGAGGCAGGAAGGCATTATAAACAATTATGTCTGACCATGGAGCCGCGTACAAAGACAATAATTCTAGGGTATTCTGAAAGCCTACGGACATTTATTCTACATCCAAATGATTCATGTGTGTGAACACACGGACGCATCGGTGTTTGGGGGAGCGGTGGTGCGGCGTTTAGCGCGTTGCTCTACAATTCCCGCTCACGGCCAAGACCGGTGACGATTATCTGAACCAATCCTGGGCCTCCCCTAGGTCGACTCAGCCTCAAATGAGTACCTGGTGCGGTGTGTAAACATCGCCACTGGGGAGACAAAGGCTGCCGGGCGTGGTGCTGCCCACCCACCCCTTCGTGTGCCTTGCCCGTCAGGTGATGATGATCATCAGGTGATGATGATTGCTTGTGTTGCAGTCGACACGTCGTGATAATTTTATTGTTTTATATTTTTATTATTTTATTGTTTCCCTTCTACGTGACTTTACCGAAAGAACCAAGAATATAAACTATATTTTTTATTTTACCAGTTTGAGGCCCCACTGAGCTATGGAGCTATTTTTCAGAAGCAACCTGGCTATCACAAATGTTATCTTCAACGAAGTGGCTTATCCCGTGGAAATTTATAGAGGCCAAATACTCTAAACGCGTAATGTTTATTCTAAATGTAGTAAGAGAGACATGCAACCTCAAAATATACAGAAGGCGACAGGGTCGGGATTGAATCCACGGCCTCCTGCGTACCAGGCGAGGTAGTTAACATATTGCCACTGTGGTGCCCTGTGGTCACGTGAGGCCTACCACTTCTGAATGGCTTGTGATGCATATTTGAACATTACTGCAAGCGTCTTAGCCTCATTCATTAGTCAGGTATTCGAAGGGAATATTGTCATTTGGTAACGCTATTTCAAATATCGCTCAATAAACGTTCAATTTTAATGCAATGCAATTGAGGGACTTTGTGGAGTCTTGTCGTGTTCTGGAGCTGTGGTTGTTGTGTTGCTACCTTGCCCAAGCTTGCATTTGTTGACAAATTGGCAGGAATGTATGTACTTTGTATTTTTAGCAATTTGCTTACATTTTCTCCGTCTTGCCTCTCATCGGTTTTGGAAATAGCTCGGTGACCCGCCCCTACTGGACATATGTGAAAAAGATCTTCATAGCTCATCGTATTCCTCCAGGATATAAAAAAGATTCTGATTCTGATTAATCAGTGACGCTGCGAACAACCTATTCCCTGTATTGCTGCGGGAATCTGCATCCACACATGATCAAGCACCGCTGTGTAATGCAATACACATTGTTCCTTTATCATAGACATGTAATTATGCAAATGTGCAGAAATGTCTTCCGTATGCGACTTACTCCAGACAAGTTTAGACTATTAAACGTGACCTGTTATGACTCGTCTAATGTGTATTGTGTGGTCGTTAGCACAGAAAGATGTGTCTGGTAATGTCCTAATGGACCAAAAATAGTAAAAAGGAGGCTGGGTCTGTGTTGTTCAGAGTGACCACCATATACAGACTCTTGTACGTACAAACGAGTTCGGTTCCAGAGGTCTGTTCGTAAGTCGATTTGTTCGTGAGTCCAACTTTACTCCCGTCGATTTCAAACACGTTTTACGGCTTGTACACTAAACACGGGGAATGGCTTTGACAGTTGCCTCTGGTTCTTCACGTTCTGCAGATGTAGATGCCACCATGAACTTGCGACTCTCGGTCCAAACAGGAAACTGGACATACGGACAGGTATGATCATATCTCTGTATGTTCGTAAGTCGAATGTTCGTAAGTAGAGGAGTCCCTGTGTAGTGGCATAGAATGGTAATGTAACAGCATAGCGCCTGCTGCTGGCAGGGAAAGGGATCTGAGGCTTACGGCCCTGACGTCAGCAGGCCAGGTTATACACAAGAGGGGGATCTAGGGAAAGGTCGCAGAAGGGGCACTGAATTCATAATGATACAATAATTCAGTAACACTGTACAAGTGTACAGCACGCCAGATCATTACATGGCCTAACCCTGGTTGGAAACACCGTGGGAGTGAAGAAGAAGATTGATTAATAATCATTATTTACATTTGTAAGGTGCATTTTATCCGTATGCCACCAGACTTAACTTGGAGTGTCTAAATTCTCTTTGCCCACCAGAATGAACAGACCTCATCTTTCCCACCCCTGCAGACTTGGTATTAAAGTAGATACATGCTAATGTTTACAAAGTAACGGGCTCTTGACCAATTTCATTTCCACATAAATCAATCATTTGGAAATAGGCCCCACTATACCCCACCGACTACAGCACTCTAATCTTGCCTCCTCGTTTTGCCTCTTCCACCTGCCTCATGCTCGTCAGCACCGCCTTTCGTGCAGCCATGCGGGTGTGAGGTCATCATCACGAGAGGCCGTGCACTTCATCGTTCGCACGCGGCGGAGGAACCACTGAAGTCAAACGTTTAAATACGTGCGGTTTAGTGTGGTCATTTCCGAGCGAACTCGGTTTTAGAAGTGTTTATCGTTGAATGTGGAAGGGTTTGGGTTAGTTTTCGGGTTACCACCTTTTCCACCCAGACCTATGTTTCAGTCGGTCTAGGTCTGTCAACAACCATGCAGTAGTAAAGTTCAGCACAGTACCGGTACCAGATCTCGGTACAAATTAATTCATGCCACCCAAACACAGATGCCAATTCACAGACTGTCTCGGCTGGACCGGGACAGGAGGTAACCCAAGGGTAGTGGGAGGATAACCGCTTTGTGAGCTATTTGTAAGTAATGCGTTTAGAGTATTTGGCTACTATAAATTTCCACGTGATAAGCCACTTCGTTAAGTTATAATTTGTGGCCAGGTCGCTTCTGAAAAAGAGCTATATAGCTCTCAATGGGCCTTACCTGGTAAATAAAAAAATATTTTACTTTAATGGTATACATACTTGAATTTTACTGCGGATGTTTTAAAACATGTCCTGTCTAACTGTCAACTTTGTTTGAATTTCAGTGGGAGAAGATGCTTCTCACACAGACGTTAAAGCAGGTACCAGAGTCCACCTGAAGCTCCTGCAGTGTGCGCCTCATATAGGATTCCATCCATTACTGTTGGTGCGATGGTTTGGATTTTCAAGTTGAAATCTCCTAGTTCATTTTATTTTTACCCAGGCGACAACTCAATTGTCAAGGGTAGTCCTGTTTGGAAGAGGCTATCCTCGTCTCTTGAGTTCCACATCTTGGAGAGGATGTGATTAGTCAGCATCGATGCCATTTTAGTTGGTGTCACGCATCATGCTTGCATTCTTAAATTACTGACGCTGACTGAAGACTGAAGATGCAAGTGTGCCATCTGACAATGATAGTTATGAAGCCATTTTTTGCCATTGCCAATCTTCCTTTGTGCTCTGTCAGAGTCTGGGATAACACGGCCTTGGTGAAGTCCCCTGGACTTGTGTAATTTCTGTATCAATTTTTTTTGTTTCATTTTGAAATCTCTGCTCCACTTCCTTCAATTGTATCCATCTGCACCTCCGATTAGCACGGCTGGCTGACGTACGGCGCGAAAGAGGTTCAACGCACATACCTACAAGGAGCGTAAATTCATACGGTGCCAGAAACTCTGCACGAGTTCGTGCCGCGTTCTCCCGATGTTGCCGTCGATGTTTGTCCAGCGACAAGCCATTCGTTGCCACGCGCGAACCTGTCTCACCTCCACAATCACAGGGCCGAGTGTGTGACGTGTCCGGCAAGCCGTGTGATGTGTCTGCGGATGATATTCTTCAGCAGAGGCCTGTGCCTTCTCCCACAGACGCCGCGCAACTGACGCCGCTCCCAGCGCCGCCGACCTCTGCTTCCCCGGCCACGGCCACGGGGAGTTCCTCTCCTCTGCTGGACACCCCGTGTGCTGGACCTGCTGCTCCACCACACTTGCCTGCCCACTACACAGGCACAAAGAGGTACGGGCAGAACTAATGCATAAACGCTTTCAACATAAGTTGGAGAGAGCTGAGCCTTTCTAGGAATTCGGCAATGCTTTCCCACCTGTGACTGCTCCAGATATATGACTCGAGAGCATGTAGGTTTTGCTTGCAGGCCACACACACACAAACATGAATGATGTGTTTGGTATTATCTCATGGAAAATAATAAGTTGCACAAGGGCCAGGGTCATTCCCCATGCATTCTGAACGATTAAACCAAACTGACCCACGTTCACACACGAGAGCAGAGAGGTTGGCTGCAGGGTGATGCGCGCGAAGAACGCGTCACTGTGAAAGTGTTAGAAGGTTCCCCTTTGTACCTTCTTACTCTCCCTCCCACCTCGCTCCTTCCGGTCAGGTGATTTTGAAGTGTCGTCGTCGTCACGCGAGGACGTGGACCGAGACAGCGCGTGGAACCAGTGGCTGCGCTCCGAGATCCCGGGGCTCTTCCTGCTGGCCCTGCACACGTTTACCGTGAGTCAGCGCAGATGTGGCCTCGCGACTGGGGCTGCCACCTGTCTGTGTTTGACCCCCGGACAGTGTTCGGGTGGCAGCAGGAATTGATTTGTGTCGAGATCTGGTACCCCGGGTATGGCTATGGTTGAATTTTATCACCGTGAACTGCACAGTTTTAACAATAGACCTGGGCTCGCTGAGAAATGTGCCTGGGTTTGCTCTGTCGTAGAAATGGTGGCAGCTGTACTTGGGACATCGGCACGTTTATTCGCGCTCCGGCTCCATTTACACCGAGAGTCACGTGCTCGTCTCGTGTGGGGAGTGGTGGTGTAGCTGTTAGGGGGCATCCATTTAGTATGTATGCATGGAGGGGGGAGGAGGGGTTAACCCAAATGCGTACGCTTGCGTATGGGGGTCTACTGACAATGTGTAAGCCGACTGCAACGGCATGAATCTGCCCATCGCAGTGACATTGGGAAGTAATTGCTTCCGACAAAGGCGTTCTATGACCTTTTAAATCGTACTCAGGTTTGAGCACGGGGACAATTTGCATTCATGATCCTGAATCATGACAATTCCTTGACTCTCCGGCAGTGGTGAATCGTTCCAACCACCAGTAGGAATCGTGTATATGTTGTGTACGTGTATGCACAGCTGTACCCATTGGCTTCTGTTGTGGTCATGTACGTTTATTTTTTATTTCGTGGAATATCACTTGCTGTACTCCACGCGGTGAGTGCTTTGTGTAGATAGGAATCATGTTATGTAGAGAATTTAAATCTCATTCAGTACCTCTATATGTCTCCCACAGACGAGCGGGGAGACAGCAGCCAGGCGGTGAGCCGGCACTCCCAACAATCGCCCAAGATCTGCGGTTCTCTTTACATTCCGATATTTGCAGCCACTTACTGAGTGTTTACATGTGGGGGGAAACCAGTACACTCGCAGAAAACGAACGAATGTGAGCAAGGGGGCAACGTTCTATCCCGTGCAGATGGAAAGGATTCCACAGTTGTGTTCCACTGCCTCCTGGCAAGCCAGGGTATGACTCATCCTCGATGCCCACCGGAAGGGAGATTGCACACTTGCAATTGAATTCTCTGAGATTATTTATATCATGGGGTAGGCAGTGACAAAGCCCCTGACTCACTTAACACGAACATGCGGTCCAGTGCATTGTACGTGCAAGGATACTCGCTTTCCAAAATGTATTAATGTGTGTTGTGCTTGAATCTTGACTTAAAGCTTTCGTGACTGCAGGAATTAATATTCTTTGGGTCTTTCGATAAAGTCACGTAGATAGAACAATAAAATAATAAAAATAAAGTGAATACAAAATAATAATAATAAAAAATATCACGACGTTTCGATCGCAACACAAGCAATCTTCATCATTTTTCGCCTGATGACGATTGCTTGTGTTGCGATCGAAACGTCGTGATATATTTTACTTTTGTATTCACTTTATTTTTATTTATTGTTCTATCTACGTGACTTTACGGAAAGACCCAAAGAATATGTGTTGAACTTCTTTCGCAGTGTACGTAGCCAACCGTGCTAATCTGTGGTACATTAACACCTTGCCACAAATGCCCTGTTGCTCATGAGCCCAGCGACTCAAATGAATCAGGCGCAAGGTTTGCGTGATTAATGCTTACATAGTGGGGTCTATAATGAACAATATGGCTGAAGCTCGAGTTCTGTTCATTTAAAACCAAACGTGTTTCTTACCAACCATACCTGGTGTTTGCACACAGATACAAATTATGGGCGATGCGTTCTACACCATTCGGAATGCGCTGTTGCAATGTGCAGCCACAGCTGCTGCAAAAATATTTGTCTCGGTTTGATCCACTGAACAATATCCACTGACCACACCGCACGCGCAACAATGATATAACTATGAACAAAAATATTAATAAATTAGGATGGTTTATTAAATATATTGCACGTAAGAAAATACAGCAATAGACGTAAAAATACATGGCAGTTTAACACGTAGGCTTTCGCGACAAATATCCATAATACAGGTTTTACGGGTTGGATCGCGTAAATATATGTGTCATTATGAGACCTTTGCCAGTAGCAAGATATAGTAATAGGTTTTTACCCTTTTATCTGGCACCAAAACTGACACCTTTATACAAGGGATCATGTTTGCAATAACCACAACACAAGCAGTCAAAATGCAAACAAAAAGAGACAATTCTGATAATAATATACACTGTCCTTGAAGCTGATTGGTCCACACCCGAGATGGCTTTTCTTAGAGCCTAGTCTCCACTGGTGTTGGACCAGATGACGCCAAAAGGCATACAACTCAAAAACAGCGCACTATCAGAGTATTGAGAGCTCGGGGTAAGAATTTACATTATGAGACCTCCTTTGCCAGTAGCAAGATATAGTAATAGGTTTTTACCCTTTTATCTGGCACCAAAACTGACACCTTTATACAAGGGATCATGTTTGCATAAAGGTGTTAGTTATGGTGCCAGATAAAAGGGTAAAAACCTATTACAATTTAAATGTGTCGTTAAACCCGCCACCACCCGACAGCCAACTAGTAAGGGTTGTCACGTAAACAGAACATGCCAATTCATCACTAGTACAGCACACCGGTGTGTGGTGTAGCCATTTCTGTGAGCAGTCACAAGCTAATCACTCAGCTATTTCAATGCTAAATTCTATGCTAATTCCTTTGTCAAGGGGTGCCTCTGCGGATGTGTATACTTTAACTTAGCTATTTCAATGCTAAATTCTATGCTAATTCCTTTGTCAAGGGGTGCCTTTGCGGATGTGTATGCTTTAACATAGCCATTTCTGTGACCAGTCACAAGCTAATCACTCAGCCATTTCAATGCTAAATTATATGCTAATTCCTTTGTCAAGGCGCTCTGTTTCTTCTCACACAGCTTAAAGGTCGTGATCTGAGCGTGGCTTTTTTCACTCCAGTGCTGTCCTCCAGACAGTCTCGTCCCTTCACCTGATGAAGGCTGCTTGTGTTGTGGCCGAAACGTCGTGAGAATATTATTGTGTTATTTTATTTTATCAATTTATTATTTTATTCTCATTCTACGTGACTTTACCAAAAGAACCAAGAATATGTTGAACTTCTTTTATACCATACGTAGCCAACCGTGTTAATCGGAGGTATTTGTTGCTGGCCATTTGGCATTTTAGGCCTTTGGGCCTTTGTGCCTGTGGTCAGCAACCGTGATTGATAAAACGTCCCATATGCATAGTGATGCTATGGCATCCACTGCATGGTGATAAATAAATTATGTATTAGCGCGTGCGTGTGCTCAACGGTGGATGTCTTGTGTTCCAGAGGAAAAGCCCTTCCCGTGCAGCGACTGATCGTACGGAGCGACGCAGAAGTCGAAGCTCAAGAGACACGTCCTGAGCGTTCACCACGTGCCCTTCGATAGCGCGCTGGACTCGGACTGCGCCAAGAAGAGAAGGCGGCTGGCTGGGTGCCGAGACCACGGCTCAACTCTGGATTTGGAGCGCGCACGATGCTCACGGAGAACTCCCTGATGATTTATTTCATCTTGAAGATGAATCCTTGCAGTCACGAAAGCTTTTAATTGAGAGGTGGCCATGTTAGTGAGACCCCAGCCCATTAATGCAGAGGCACCTAACAGGGCAATGCAACTCAGAGAGTCGGAGATAACAGCCAAACGGCAGGAACGAATGGGAGCGCCACAGCAAGTTACGACTTTGCTTGGTTAATAACGTCCTTCCAATGATTGCTCAGCTTATACCCATCTTCTCGGTTGAAATTGTCTCCGTGTTTATTTTTCTGGATGGCTTCATGGACAAATCTTTTATGGTAGCCCGAAGGTTTGCAGAGTACCTTGGTCTCGGAAAAAATAATATCGTGCGAGCCCACTGCGTTATAACAATGATCATCCACGGCAGAGGTATTGGTTCTGCCATGTTTCAAATCTGCCTTGTGTTCGCGAACACGGTCTGAGACATGTCGTTTCGTTTCCCCAATATAACTGCTGCTGCAGACACAGCTTAGTTTGTAGACGCCTGGGTATTGCATGTCAGGAATGACATCCTTCACAGGTGGGATAAAATCATGGATTTTGTGTTCTGTATTGAATCGGACCAGGATCTTGTGTTTGTTTAAGATTTTGGAAATATTTTTGGTAACACCTGCTATGTATGGCAAGGTGATGGTTTTGATTGGGCCCTCAGATGGTTGTCTCTCCTTAGCTGGAGATACAGCTTTGCGGATTGTGCGGTCTGAGTATCCATTCATCTTGAGGGCTTGGTGTATGTGTAGAGGCATTAATCGGCACTCCCCATCCTGTTAGCGAGTAGCTCCCCCTTCTCTTCAACAGGGGGTGGAAGCGCTATCACGCCACTGTTAATGACTATGGCCCAAGCGGCCAACGACAATCCCTGGGAAGTGGATCCTGAGACACATTCCCCGGACCTCGGGAGGGGGGACTGGGGGATGTCACCTTCCAGAAAGTTTTGGAAGGGAGGCGTGGCTAGGGCGGAGCAAGCCACGAACCAGTATATAAGCCGGACCTCTCAAGGGTCCGGCTCAGGCATCTCCAAGCCGAAGACTGTAGACCTGGGCTGAAGTTAGGACCCTGGACCCCAAGCTCCGTCGTCCTTCCAAGGGTCGGAGCTCAGTGAGGCCAGTGGTCAGGACCCGAAGACCCTGGCACGGTCGGGTCAGCATAGCCTCCCCTAGGGCCCCCAGCCGGAGGACGGGGAATTAACGGGTTCCCAGTGTTAGGGCCCGTGTAGTCCGGAGGCCATACCTCCCCAGGTATCGGGTGAAAGGGCCGCTACCCCTTTGTGTTAGGGACCCTGTAAAATAATGTTAATAAATATCGTGTTGCCTCACAAGAAGTTCTCCGCCGATGATTTACCCACTTCATATGTGCTCCAGTTCATTGGCTAGGTGGCGCTGGTCGGAGATGCAGTGGATTATTTTTTCCGCCTGAGGACGACCGCTTGTGTTGCGATCGAAACGTAATATATTATTTTTTATTTTATTTTTCTACCTACGTGACTTTACCGAAAGAACAAAAGGGTATGGATTTCTGCAGTCACGAAAGCTTCAAATCACCACCAAAATAAGATGTTGTATATGAACAACAATTACTAATTATCTCTATTTTCCCAATGTTACCGACCAGAGATCCTTTCTGTATATACACAACAGCAAGCTAATTATAGCACCATACGTTCAGTCCCTATTCATGACACACTTGACTCCCAATCCCCATGTAATATTGCAATATAATTTCTGCATGAGGGCCCATCAAAAAGTGTTGAGAATGGACACTTTTTTCAAAAAAACTACGTAAAATATTCTTAATTAAAAGTCCAGTATAGTACTATTCGTGGCACTCATAAGTGGGCTTCATTATTGCTTATGCTAATTATTACAATATTAACTATTTACCCAGGAAAGCCTCATTGAGTCTAAAGACTGATTTTTTTCAGAAGTTTCCCATTGCATTGAGATATTTGGCAATTATATTAATGAGCGTTTGGCTCTGTGTGAGTAGAACCCAGAGAGACCCCCACCTTGCACATGGGGAAACAGCACAACTCTGCACAGATTCTACCCACACTCGATAAATAATTAAAACCGATCTTGATTTGAAGCTTTTGTCACTGCAGGAATCCATACTCTTTGGTTCTTTCGGTAAAGTCACTTTGCTTGAAATAAAACAAAATAAATCACGACGTTTCGATAGCCACACAAGCCATCGTCTTCAGGTGAAAATCGCGACAGCCGCGATGTCTGCTGCGAGCAGCACGATGTCTGCTGCCTTGTGAAGAGAAGCTGTTACCAGCAAGTCCCACATCCACAATTGGAATTTTTATTTACAGGCAGTCCTCGACTTACGAACGGCCAAATTACAAACAGTCGCACTTCAGAACCAACTGCCATGAAATATTAATTATTTTATATGGGGTCGTCCATAAATGACGTCACGCGATTTTGGACGATTTTTGACCCCCCCCCCCCCTCGTCACACGGCGTCACAAAAAGTCAGACCCCCCCCTCAAATATGACGTCACAAAGCTCTGCCCCCCCCCCCAAACCATATTTACATTTTGAAAATTAAACATGCTTCAAATCGCTGTAAACTATTGTCATTGTAGCGCGTATTTAATGTGGTGCTGCACTCAGTTGTTGTCGGAGAAAACATTAAAAAGTCTATTTACCTAAGTAGAACGTGTTGTCTATATTTATTTAAAGTTGCGCATTTGATGTGACGTCACATTTCCCAAACCCCCCCCCCCCCCGTCACAAATGTCTGACCCCCCCTCCCCAGGTGCGTGACGTCATTTATGGACGGCCCCCATCGCCTTAAAACGCGAACTCGCGCTTGCAAACTGAAACCGCGGAACTTTTTTTGTTCAGCAGCGCGATCCTCCGCGAGATGTAATGAGTCGGCCTCGCGCTGTGAGTGAGTGTGAGTGAGACAGCATCGTCCCCCACTCCTCCTGATGTCGAGGGTAAATGGGTGAGGTTTAGGCCTGTGACTCATGCAGCTGCAATGGCTGCTTTGTGTACGCGGTCCAGATCTCCCCAGAGACCCTGGCTGACAGAGGAGGTGTTCAGGATGGTTGAGAAAAAGCGACAGGCCCACTCTAATCGTCTACAGCATTCCACGTCAGAGAATGAGGAGGCTTACCGCAGCCTTCGCTCGGAGGTTCGGAGAGCCGTGAGGCGCTGCAAGGATGGGTGGTGGTCGCGGGTTGCTGAGGAGATGGAGTCTGCCTCAGTGGCCCGCGATCACAAATCCCTATTTAACTCCATTAAAAAAGTAACCTACAGCGCCACACCTATTACCATTGTAGGGGTAATCGTCACTCACCACTCTGTGGGCTGGTAGCTTCCCCTTATCGTCAATAGGGGGCGGAAGCGCTATCACGCCAGGGCTAATGTCCATGGCCCAAAAAGGGGCCAAGACAATAAATATCGTTTTGCCTCATCAGAAGTTTATTCGTCAATTTATACCCACTACACCATCATTAGGGGAACGAAGGGTGATCCAATCTCCGACCCCCAGCGACAGGTTTGCAGATTTGCTGAGCATTTCTGTGAGGTCCTGGGGGAGGGGGAATCGCTCAGCCTGGAAAACATCATGCGGTGCCTCAAATATTGGAGGAGGAAGTCACCCTCTGTGAGTGGCTGGCTGAGGTGCCATCCGTTGAGGAAGTACTGAGGGCGATCCAGAGTCCGGGAACAGGAAAGGCACCGAGCAGAGATGATCTCCAAAGCGAAATGCTGAGGGAGGGTGGCGTTTGTGCGTAGACTGCCCTACATGACATCATAACAACAGTCTGGGCCACTGGACGGGTTCTGCAGGATTGGAAGGATGCCCTGGTGGTCCCCCTCTTTAAGAAGGGGGACCGCACAGACTGTAACAACTACAGGGCATCTCACTCCTCAGTGTGCCGGGAAAGGTCCTGGCAAGGATTATTCAACATCGCCTTGCTAGGTACGCTAAGGAGAGGCTTGCGGAGCCCCAATGCGGTTTCAAGAAAGGGCGGTCCTGCAAAAATGTCATATTTTCTATCCGTCTGCTACAGCAGAGGTGGAGGGAATTCCAACTAGACCTACATCTCTGCTTTATTGACCTGGTTAAGGCCTATGATACCATCAGTAGGCCTGGGCTCTGGGTTGTTCTTCGTGCTTTCAGAGTCCCTGACCCTCTGCTCACACTCATTAAGGACCTTCATGATGGTGAGGAGACCCGAGTAAAACTACATAGCCGGGAGTCAGAGCCATTCCCTGCGACAGGGATGTCCTCTGGCTCCAACATTATTTAACATTTATTTCGACCACATAGTTCGTGAAGCCTTCAGTAGCTGTACCAGAGGAATTTACGTCTGGTACAGATACAATGGGAGGCTGATCGATGCCCAGGGGCGGTCAAGGGATGTCTCCCTATTGGTCAACCACATTATGTTTGCCGACGACCTGGTAATTGCTGCTCATTCAGAGGAGGAGTTGGAGGCGCTGCTGCTGAAACTGGAGTGTGCCACTAAGAGGTGGGGCCTTACCATCAGCCCCACCAAAACGAAGCACCTGCCTGGGTATTTTGTGCCATCGGGCACTCTACCCCCACAACTCCCAATCGGTGATGGGGCAGTTGGGGAGAGTGGAGAGTTTTCCATACCTGGGCAGTGTGCTCATGATCGGCTCCGGTTTAACAGCAGAGGTCTCACTCCGAATTAGTCGAGCGGCATTATCTTTTCATCGGTTGTGTAACGTTGTGTGGAAGCTACCTGGTCTGTCGCTCCGCATGAAGCTTCGGTTCTTCTCGGCCACAGTCATTCCCTCCCTTCTCTACGCTTGCAAAACGTGGACCCCCCTAATGCAGCATCTTCACTGGTTAGAAACATTTAGGCTGGCCTGCCTACGATCAATCCTGGGTTTAACCAGGCTGGATTGTGTGAGGAGCTCACAAATCCTCAAAAGATCTGGACAAAGTCCCATCGGTGAGCTCCTCCAGCAGGCAAGGCTGCGTTGGCTGGGCCATGTAGCCCGCATGCCCAATCACTGCATGCCCAAACAGCTTTTGTTCGGCCGGATCGAGGGAGCTAAACGGGCGTGGCACGGACTAGAGAAGAGATGGAGTGATGTGGTACAGGAGGATGTGGAGCTGAGTGGACTTGCCAATGACTGGTACCAGCGGTGTCAAGATCGGCCTCTGTGGAGGAGGCTCGTGAAGGACTCTACTGGGCAGTTGGAGGCAGTCGCCCTCCAACAACAACGGAGGGCGGAGGAGCGACGCTCAGATAAACGAGCGGAGCGTCGGGTGGCTAAAGCTCAGCAAGTTGGCACAGTAGGGGGCACAGGTGGTGCATCAGCCAGTAATCTCAGTCATCTCAGTCAGTCGACCAGTGGCACCTGGGTCTGCCCCGTAACCTCCTGCCAGCCGGCGATCGACACTTCACGTAGCCTCAAGGTGCACATAGCCTGGCACAAGTGTCGTGGTGACGTCACCGCCACTTAGTGGCGAATGGTGGTTGTTGTTTTGAGACAGTAAGAGAGTGTGAGGTCGACTCAGCCTCAGATGAGTACCTGGTGCGGTGTGTCGTAAACATCGTTACTGGGGGAGACAAAGGCCGCCGTGGAGGAGAATCCTAAAATAATAAAAGCTTTTATTATAATAAAAGCTTTGATTATAATATTATGATATTATAATAAAAGCTATACTAAAAGCTTTTTAAATAAAAAAAAATAATGAAAGCTTTAATTATTAAAATTTTATTATTTATTTTTTTCAATTGGCAGAATCTACACGCCATATTCGTGGTTCTTCAGGTAACGTCACGTAGATTTGAAAATAAAAATAATTAAATTTAATTTAAAAATATAAATTATAATATTTAAACTAATAAAAGCTTTTATTATTTTCAATTTATTATTTTCAATTTATTATTTTAATTTTATTAACAGGTCCCTGCAGGGTGGGCTGGTAGGACAAGTCTCTGCGCTGTCTATTGCTGATTTTACACCCAACAGCACGAGATTTCACTTCGTTAAAGTATTGAAAGGGGACGGACGGACGGACACATTAATCTATTGCAGGCTGGTACACTCAGTTTACAACTTCGTTCCTACCAGTATTTCACTTCGTTAAAGTATTGAAAGGGGACGGACGGACGGACACATTAATCTATTGCAGGCTGGTACACTCAGTTTACAACTTCGTTCCTACCAGTATTATGACTTTACCGAAGGAAGCAATAATCTGGCGTGTAGATGCTGCCATCTGCTGGCCACCATTGTTGGGTGTAGATTGTGACTTAAAACTTTCGTGACTTCAGGAATTCATATTCTTGGTTCTTTCGGTAAAGTCACGTCCATAGAAAATAAAAAAAAAATCAAATCAAATAAAAATGTGACATTTTAAATAATAAAAGCAAAAAACCCACATTCATATTCTTGGTTCTTTCGGTAAAGTCACGGAGATAAAAAAAAAATCCAATTTTAAATTATCAGTTGAATAAAAGCTTTTAATATTATTTCAGCTTTTATTATATTCAATTTATCATTTTAAATTTTTAATTGCCAGAATCTACACGCCACGTTGGTTGCCGGCAGGTGGCAACATCTACACGCCGAATTCTTGTTTTTTTCGTTAAAGTCACGTAGATTTTAAAATAAAAATAATATAACTTAATTTAAAAATACAAATAATAAATTGAAAATAATAAAAGCTTTCATAATTTTCATTTTTAAAATTGTATTATTATTTTCTATCTACGTGACTTTACCGAAAGAACCAAGAATCTGGCGTGTAGAAGCTGCCATCTGGTGGCCACCAACGTTGGCAGGTGGCAGCATCTACACGCCAGATTCTTGGTTCTTTGGGTAAAATATAAATAATAAAGAAAAGTTTAAAAAAATCATGATTTAGTATTTTTTCATTTAATTCTATTATTTTCATTTTCAAATCTACGTTACTTTACCGAAAGAACCAAGAATATGGCGTGTAGATTCTGCCAATTAAAAAAAAATTGCAAATTAAAATAATAAATTGAAATAATAAAAGCTTTCATTATTTTCCATTTATCTTTTGTATTTTTTTTATTTAATTTTATTATTTTTATTTTCAACCTACATGGCTTTACCGAAAAAAACTAGAATATGAATCTGGATTTTGATTACTATTTTCAATCTATTTTAATTTTTAAATTGGCAGCATCTACACGCCATATTCTTGGTTCTATCGGTAAAGTCACGTCGATAGAAAATAAAAAAAAATAATCAAATAAAATCAAATAAAAAGTGTGAAATGGAAAATAATAAAAGCAAAAAAAACCCACATTCATATTCTTGGTTCTTTCGGTAAAGTCACAGAGATAAAAAAAAAATGAAACAAAATTTTGATTTTAAAAGAATAAATTGAAAATAATAATAAAAGCTTTTATTATTTTCCATTTTTTTGTATTTTTAAATTGGCAGAATCTACACGCTATAATCTTAGTTCTTTGGGTAAAGTCACGTAGATACAAAATATAAATAATAAAAGAAAAGTAAAAATTTTAATATTTTAAAAAATATTTATTTTATTTTATTGTTTCCTTTCTACGTGACTTTACTCAAAGAACCAATAATATGAATCCCTGCAGTCACGAAAGGTTTAAATCAAAATATAATAATAACAATTCATGATTTTCATTTAATTATTTTCTTTTTATTGTCAAATCTACGTGACTTTACCGAAAGAACCAAGCATATGGCGTGTAGATTATGCCAATTTAAAAAAATACAAATAAAAGTAATTTTATTATTTACGATTTATTTTTTCTTTAATTTATTTCATTATTTTTAAATCTACGTGACTTTACCGAAAGAAGCAAGAATATGAATCTGGATTTTTGCTTATTAATTTCAATTTTTTATTTAAATTTTTCAATTTGCAGAATCTACACGCCACGTTGGTGGCCAGCAGATGGCAGCATCTACACGCCATAATCTTTGTTCATCTTCTTTGGTTCTTTCAGTAAAGTCACGTAGCATGAGAATAAAATAATACATTTAAAAAATAAAATAACACAATAAAATTCTCACAACGTTTCGGCCACAACACAAGCGGCCTTCATCAGGTGAAGGGACGAGACTGTCTGGAGGACAGCGCTGGAGCAAACAAAGCCAAGCTCAATTCGAGACCTTTAAGCTGTGTGAGAAGTAACAAAGCGCCTTGACAAAGGAATTAGCATTGAATTTAGCATTGAAATGGCTGAGTGATTAGCTTGTGACTGGTCACAGATATGGCTATGTTAAAGTCAAAGCATACACATCCACAGAGGCACCCCTTTACAAAGGAATTAGCATAGAATTTAGCATTGAAATAGCTGAGTGATTAGCTTGTGACTGGTCACAGAAATGGCTATGTTAAAGTCAAAGCATACACATTCACAGAGGCACCTAGTAAAAATCAAACCGGAAAATTTAGCATTGAAATAACTGAGTGATTAGCTTGTGACTGGTCACAGAAATGGCTATGTTAAAGTCAAAGCATACACATTCACAGAGGCACCTAGTAAAAATCAAACAGGAAAATTTAGCATTGAAATAACTGAGTGATTAGCTTGTGACTGGTCACAGAAATGGCTATGTTAAAGTCAAAGCCTACACATCTGAGCTATTAATAGTAACTGGGTCAGTGTCTACTTCAAATATTGTTCAGGCTCAGGAGACTTCCAAAGTTATTCGTGATGTTATACATTTGGTTCGTTTTGAGCATAATCGCGACCTTATATAATTATTACGTGATATACACGCTGAATATACGCACACAAACATCGTGTACACGTGTGTCGTGTCCTCTATTGTCCATATAGACGGCTTGTGCTGACGAGAGAACGATCTTAACGTACAATGTCGTGACATGTATCAGCCCTTTGTCGATCCAGCGTTTTGATAGAGGCCTCCCCCACACCATGTCGTTCGTGGGAGTTGTTTAACCATACTTCACCATGCCGGTCAATGCGGGTTTGGTGAAGTGAGGAGGCCCAGAAACTTGTATATGCAGATACGAGTTTGCCTGTGCTTGCATCTGCAGAATTACATTCTCACACATCTTCAAGTGTAGTTTAATACTTCTAAAAATGCATTTATTCTTGAGGATTCCATAAAGTACTGTGGTAAAAAGAAAACAACTTGATTTGAATAAATTTCGATTTACAGCTTTCGTGACTGCAGGGATTCATCTTCTTGGTTCTTTCGGTAAAGTCACGTAGAAGGGAAATAATAAAATAATAAAATAAAACATAATAAAATTCTCACGACGTGTCGGCCACAACACAAGCAGCCGTCCTCAGGTGAAGAAACAGAACTGTCGGAAAGACAGTGCTCCAATGAACACTGCTAAGCTTGGCAGCATATTTTAAGCTGGGTGGGAGGAGCAGAGCGCCTTGCCAAAAGAGTTTACATATCAACAGAAGAATTTAACATTGAAGTAGCTGTGTTAATGTGATAGATTAGCAGGATGGTAAAGTCATAAATTAGCATGTAACTGGGATATTAGCATGATGTTAATGTGAGGAATTAGCATGTAACTTGTCACGGAAGTAGCTATGTTAAAGTCAGAGTTTATATATCAACAGAGGCATTTAGTATATTGACGCTAAAGAACTGCAACTACCCAACTATCATACAATAAACCGATGTGAAAGAACTAAATATAAACTACATCAATATAATCAATGTACTCAATATATTCTCCACTAAGCTGAGCTACTAACAATAAGTTATTATACATTACACTTCTATGTCGCAAAAATTATTATAATATGCCTCCAAATAATATTTGTATTAAAAACTGCCATAGACAGACACCAACATTGAATTATACACTGCGTTACTATACACTACCTTAGATTATAATAATATTAGACTTGTAATATTACACTATGTATTATTTTACCAACCCTACTATACCACACTGCTGTATATTGACTATACAATTACGATACTATATAATACCAAATAAATAATATTAAACATTACACTGAGTACTTTGTTGAACAGGGAATGCTTTGAGCTTGTGGGTTGAATCCATCTGTGTGGAGTTGTGTTATTTCTCCATATGCAAGGTGGGGTCTCTCTGGGTTCCACTCACACAAACATCTCAATGCAATGGGACCTTTCTGAAAATGCAGTACTTAGACTCAATGAAGCTTTCCTGGGTAACTAGTTGACATTGTAATATTAGCATGAGAGATAATGACGTTCACTTATAAGTGCCATTAATAGTACTATACTGTACTTTTAATGAAGACTATTTTACGTAGTTTTTTGTAAAAAAGTGTCCATTCTCAAAACTTTTTGAGGTGTCCGTCTGAAGTTCGTCACGCGGACGTCTCGAACGGCTGACTCCCCTCCTGCGTGGACCGCGATGATTTTTGAAGAAGACTGTCTTGCTACCTGAATCCCCCTCCCTTTATCCCACCTACAACAAAGGAATTTCGCCGTTTTGCTCTCTTGGCCTCCCGTCCAATCAGGGGCTCGGATTTTCCCGCCCTTTCGATACCGGGATCCCAGCTCGGGTGATGTCGCCGCAGTGATCTCTCCGACGTCCGCTCTCTGTTCTCCCGCTACCAGTCCACTGACCCGTGCTTGTGCGTGTGTGGTTCCACTCGCGGTGGCACGATGGCCCTTGCCGTGACCATGCAACTTTAATATTAGGTCATGGCGCCGCAGTGCATGTCAGCTACAGGGGGAAGATCGCCCAATTTCCTGGCCGCAGGAAACCATGAAGTTCGATCCCATTAGGGACTTCTGGAAAAAAACCTATCGGCCGGGTGACCTCCCCTCCCGGCTCTACGTGGGGCGTGTGTGCTTTCATGCGGGGGGGGGGGGGGGGGGGTGGTGGCGAGGGTGCACCGCGTCGGCGTCGGAATCCCCCGGTGGCGGCTTCACGGTGGTGGGCACGGCCTCGGCAGAGCGGCTCTGCTGCGGCGGCCTCACGACTGTGCAGTGGGCAAAACGCGGACGTCTGAGAAGGCACCGGCCCCGGGAGAGTGGCGGGAAATCCGAGGCATCGGTGACGGCGTCGCGGCGGTGGGCACGGCTCCGCTGGAGCGGCTCCGCTGCGGCGGCACCACACCCTGCTGACTCAGACTGATTTGGGTAATAGTGGCTCGCAGACACGCCGGGAATAAATCGTTAGTGATCGATAACAGCCTCGTGTGGTTTCTACGAGTGTGGGGAAAGTGCATGGTAGTGTGTTTGCGCTCGCCGTAACGCGTGTGGTCGGCGCGCGGTGTCACGGTAGAAGAAACGCCGCGCCCGAAGGACTCGGCGAGTGAGCGCTTCGTCCTGTGACCCCGGACTCCCGCCCTGCTGCGTGCGGGCTAACACCAATCCCGAATATCCGCCCCTCCAGCCCTTTAAATAAACTCCAATACAACCCCCCAATCGGCTACGCATGTACGAGTGATGTCCCTGCCCTCTGACCCCCGACCCCCCCGTCCTGCGCGTGCGATTGGTGTGTCGCTCTAAAACCGACTCCAAATCCCCGCCCCGCAGCCCTTTAAACAATCTCCATTGCCCGCCCTCGGCGGCAACGCGTGTGCGAAGGACGTCATTCCCTCTGACCCCTGACCCCCCGTTCAGTTCGTGTGAGTGGTGCGTGGGGTTGTGTGAGCGGAGACGTCGCGTTTGAGTGGCTGAGAAGCGACGGATTGATTCCAGGCAGCCACGTGCCAGCCCCGAGCTATGCCCCACAAACAGGACCCGCGGACCCGAGGGGCTGCGGCGTGAGGGGAGGAGCCGGAGAGCGGCAGCCCTCTCACCGCGAGCGAGGAGTCGAGTAGCAGCTGCTCTCACTCGAGCGAGGAGTCCGGAGCCCGCAGCCCTCTCGAGATCAGCCCTCCCCCGGGGGGGGAGCCGGGGGCCATCGTCCCCCACAACTGACAACCTGTGTACCAACTGGCCGAGCGAGAGTTTGTGTGTATTTGAGCGTAATCGTGCCAGTGTTTAGCTGTACCAGGGAGTTTGATGCAGCAGAGTGTTTCGGTGTAGCAGGGTGTCCGGATTGTGCCGGCACACTATCCTTCTATCCGTAATGTCGTAGGGTGAGCTCCATTAAAAGTTTACTCGGACCCCAACCTGTCAAAGCGCCTAATCTCTGAACGTAGTTCTCAACATCGTCCCTCACCCATGCTACGTACCTTTGAGACGTCCTGCTTTTACAAATGTTGATGAACTGGAGGGCAAAGGTCTGGAGGACCCCACATGGAGTCTGGTTTCTCACACCCGAGCCTCCTGTGACATTTCTGGAGGCTTCTCTGGGATCTTTGTCCCATTTATTGAGTGCGGATTTGGCTTACTTCTGGCTTCATCCCAAGACGTCATCCAGTTGGGAAATACCCGAAGGTTGTGGGAGTCGCCCCGTGCTTCAGTTTATTTCCAACCCTCGCAATGGCCGGATGCTCACCAGCCGGAAGTCTTTTGCTGCATACACCACGACCGAGGTGTTGAGAGCAGCCATCTCGTGGCTGGTCGGCAATGGAAATGGTATTATCGATTAGGGGAGCATGAGTCTGTGGCGTTGGTGGTGCTGCTGTCACGGAGGCGACACGAGTTTAGGAAATTCAGTTTTGTGGGTTTCCTGTAGGGAGCACTGAAAGATCCTCTATTCCTCTTTCTCCACCCTTTGTCTGTTGTCTCCATGTCCCCGTTCAACTCTTTCTACGCCGCTTTCCTTGAATGTGCAGCCGCCTTTACGGCCTCCCCTCTCCCCTTCTCTCCACCTCCAACCCATCTCCGTCGTAATCTCCTTCCCTTTGTTCAGGCTCTTCCCTTTCTTCCTCAGTCTATGGATGGGGTTATTGTTTATCGGGCTCTTATACAAAAATGGAGCTTATTTTAGCCTTTGAATTGGATTTTCTGTTTTCCTTCGGTAGTGTGTTGCGCACATAGGGAAGATCAAGCCACGCCACCGGTTCCCATTATCAAAATCTTTGTCAACTTGTCTCCCTCGGTAGGAATGCCTTTCCTTCTCCAGCAGGCAATTGTCTTCTCTCTCTCACCTCCGGTATTTCTTCCGATGCGCTATCTTAATCTCGCTTGCTGTGTGTATCGACTCTATCATTCAACAAGGGCAAATTTAAAAATTTGCTTTTTTTCCTGTGTCGAGTGGTGGCGGATTTTAACGACACGTTTCTATATGTACGCGATCTAACCCAAAAAACACCTCTATGGATAATATTGGACCCGAAAGCCTACGTGTTAAACCAAAATTTAAAATATATACAAAATAACAATAATTTCTAGATGTCCTCATTCACATCGTGATTCGTATGAAAAGACATGAGATGATTGAGACATGTAAAATCATAAACTATTTATTTATATATATACAGAGAGTCTTCGACTGCAATGTCCTTGTCCACGTGCAAACAGAGTTAGGATAGCAGCCTCCTTTAAAAGTCAGAGCAGATTTATACACTGTAGAAGACAGTTGACGAATCCTCGCTGCTTGATTCCTCCTCGGATCCCTTCAGCAGTGAGGCGTCACCAGTCTTCTCTGCCTGCTCATTCTCCATGTGGCACCGCTGGGGTGGGTGCAATACGCCAGGAGACTGCTTATGCAGCGAGCAGCGAAGCAGGCCCATCTCTGCCTGCTCATCCTCAACGTGGAATTGAGGCGATGGCGGTGAGCTGGGGGCATCGGTGAGGAGGGTGTTACGGAGACGGCCCAGCTCTGCCTGCTGCAGAATCGTCTGTACGACGAAGCGCTCGCGGCGCATGCAGGCGCGCACATGGGATGGCGTGTCCGGGATGATGTATGCAATGCAGGCCTTCGTGAGTAACACCACGTGCTGCACACGTCCACACACAGGTAAAGGATTTTCAGTTTCAGGATTTGCATGTAAAGGGTGCTTACTAAATATAATATGGCAGCATCTCAAAGTGCTTTACATCTCAGGTCAACTATTCCGGTGACCTGAAGCCTAGGGATATTATATTGTTATGTCGTTTTTCCCAATTAATTTAAATCATTTGAGTAATTTTTGAACATTTGGCAAATTATACCGAGGCACTTTTTTTGAATTACTTAATGGGTTTTTTTACGTTCACTATGCAGCAGGCAACATTTATGATGTGCAGTTAATGCACCCACCGTATTCACCTGGGCAGCCGCAAATTACCGCAACAATCAGCAAACACACTCGGCCATGTCACCACTACAAAGATTCCCTGTGTAGCCTTTCACAGACTGAGACAAGTGCATCTATGAAGGGTGGCACAGTGCCTGTGGGGGTGGTGTGCACCTTTATCTCGCCAGTGATGATTTTCACACACTTCATCAAGTACTCATTTTAAGACAGAATCAACTTAAGGGAAGCTCAACACTGGTTCTAATATTTTCCACTGTTGTTGGTTGTGGCCAGAAATAGTACTCCGGTCACACAGGATTGGTAGCGCAGTTCACAAACAACAACGCAGCCGCTCCCCTTCCCACCCACACGCACACATGCTTACGTGTGACAAATTGCATCAACAACATGAATCGTCTGCTGCATGATGAAAGTGAGTATTGTATTACCACTATTATTTGTGATCTCAGAAATACTGTGCAATTGTGAGGTGTAATAGCATTACTGGCATTATCTGTAATGACCCATTGACAATGATCACGGTTTGCTCTGCTGACCTTAACAACTGCTCACAGATGAGTCTATACGATGGTGCAGTAGTGTAAGGCATTGCACACTAGACTTGCAATCCAGAGGTCACGGGTGTGAATTGATCTTTGGTCGTGGGAGTGTAAACAATGGTGAAAGTTTTTTTACATTCCACTGCCTCTATCCACCTAGCAGTGTAAATGGAATACATCCAGTCAATTGGTCGGCTGAGTTTGGTTCTGTCCAGTGTGGGAACTCCCACATCTTCCCAAGACGTCTGACCAGTGTGGAAGAGCAGTAAAAACACATCTTAAGGGTCTCTCTTGAGCTCCCTATAGCAGGAGCGCTTTTGCCATCAGTGACATGAGCAAGTAATTGGAGGGCTGTACCTTTATCTTTCAATGGGTTTATGAATGTGTGTGTGTGTGTGCATGTTGATGTGTACCTGCATGGCAATGACGAAGGCCAGCTTTGCCGTCAGTACTTGCCAGTACTGCTTGGTGACGGAGTAGGCTTGGGGATGATCCGGCGGGTAGCGATAACCTGGATACCTACACACGTACAACCACGCATGGACTATATTGAGCAAAGTGCCTCGAAAGTAGAGTTGGCGCTAAATTGAACAATTATGGTTGTGCACAAATGGTATATGCGTTCACAGCCCTTAAAAAAATCCGCTTCTGAAAGAGGGCCTTCCCACAACATGCAGCTTGTGGGGGCTCTTTTGACAATGGTTCACGCTGGTCCATGCCAGGTTGGTGAAGGCAGGGAGTACAGATAATGGGAGAGCAATATAGCACAACTGTTAATTTTGCTGAACTACCCACTGCTGACAACCTAGCTCCACAGTCGCCTACTGCACCTGCATTGTGCATGGTGATCATCAATCTAACCACGAACAAGGCTCAAGCCGGCTTGACTTCCGGAATCTAAGATCAGCTGTATTCGTGGTGATTTGATCATAGTCAAGTAAGGTTATATTAAATATCGATCAATATGGTTATATTGATTATAGTTGTGTATGCCAGCAATTCAAAAACGTTAGAGAAAAGGGTTGGTAGATCGCATCAATTTCTTAACTATCTGTGCTGAGGTGACCAGAAGATGGCTGTAGAGCAAGTGGTTTCATGTCTGTGTGAACCTTTAAGCTTCATTTCATTATCATGGGTTCTCCAGGACCTCTTATTGCATCCCACATGCATAAGACCACCTTAAACTGGAATCCCAATGCACGGTCTTCCTGAAAAGGGATCCTGAGACTCAATTAAGCAGCCGTGGATCGATAGATAAATAAATAACATTACTCTTTAGCAAGGTAACAATGAGCTAGAATTTATATCAATCTATTATTATATTTCTCTAAGTGGGACTTTGGTTGTGAAGCCACCCCACCCGTACCCACTGCTCCCCCCCTCCAATTCCCCCCCCACCCCCTTTACTGTCCCCACCCACCATGCACACTCTTCCCCCAACCCTACCACAACCCCTTACTACCCAACTAAGCCAAACCCTGTGTCCACGGTAAGGGGCAGGGCATAAACAGAGGTGAGGCCTAGGGGAAGTGTGGGTCTTAAAAGGAAAGTCACGGAGTGAAAAGAGGAAGAGAACGAGCCTAATCAGGAAGGGGCGGAGCCAGGAGGACGCCACACCCAGAAGGATGTCGCATCTACCTGGACAACACACCCAGACATCAGTGCATCACATTCGCAGGGACGGCACCCCCGATAGCTGGGCATGACACTGAATGGCACAAACCTGCAGGTTGTGTGGATTGCCGGATCAAACCAGGCTGGCAGGATGTTGGGATAATTTTGCTCCTTGAAGTCGCTGATCTTGAAAATTGAAAAGCTGTCCTCCGTGTACCCATGCATTGTAGGCGAACCTGTGCCATACTCTGCTGAGTATCCATAATAATACACCAGGCGTGGGATGATGTCCGTTGTGAACGCCAAGATGCATGACTGTGGAATTAGCATACGGAGGCACAGCGATAGCGGTCACTTAGCATGCAATGATTTGACCAAGGCTTCTGAACATCTTACCTTGGCAATTACATTAATTTTCACAAATACAATTTGGGGGGTTGCTGCCAGAGTGAAATGGTTACCATATAAGGACTTGCAATCTGGCAGTCGTCAGTTCAGTCTCCTGACACAACAGTTGAAGCAATGGATCATTTTCTTAAATCTCCCCCACCTCTGTCCAATTAGCAATATAAATGGGTTCATCACTGTTTTAGCACAGGTAATTCCACATCTTACAACATGTCTGGTCATCATGGAAGAGTAGGCCAAATACCGTGTAGAGGGGTTCTCTAGAGCTACCTTTAGTTGAGGCCCGTCTGCCAGCAGTGACATGAGCAAGCAATTGCAAGGCTTTACCTTTTGCGATTTTGGGAGAGAGTGGATAGGAGCGGTGGTGCAGTGATTCGTGCACTGCACTTTGAATTCAGCACACATGCAATTGACTTCCAGCTACGACTAACATCAGTGACGAGTGATACCCGAACCGCTCCTGGTCCCCCACTACACCTCTTCTCAAACCTGCCATGACCAGAATGGTGAAGTATGGTAAAAAGAACCCACACGGCTAACATGACATGTTATGTCACTCATAAGATGGGATACTGAGCGAGAAAGCGAGCGGACAATCTGGCGACTTACATTGGTGATTACAGAGAGGGTGGCAATGAAACTCAGAATGTCGGCCCAGGCTCCAATTCCTCTTGCTCGCGAAACCACAGGCCTCCTCATCTTCGTTACGAGCTTCCACGCGTCGACCCGCACTTCGATGATGTTGTTCAGCAGTGCGAGCAATGGCGCAAGTGGAAATGATGCCACGAAGAGAGTGACAAACCCGAATTGGATAACTGGGGTATATTTTGAGAATGGGTAGGGGGGCAAGGATAGGATAATGAGTGAAACAGGATATAGACACACACTCTTAATGCTGTTATGTTGTGATTACTTTAAGCAAACAAAACATGTTTTCAATGCATTGAATGTGTTTTAGTCAAAGGAGACCCCAAAATATGATCACATTTTCGTATAATTTGTTCACAAAATTATCGTGTCCATTACATTGGCCACTGAGATGCGACCAGCCACTACCATCTTTAATGCTCAGCTCTGGTTCACCTGGGTTTCTTTCGCACCATTTTCCACCACTAGGTGGCTATAATAACTAGATCACATCCTGTATTGAGGACTCCATTAACCGTACCACACATTTTTAGGCATATGCACTGTGGCTGAAATGCCAACAAATCACAGCAGTTAACCACAGTGGACATGATGCACAAGAGTTTTAAATAAATAGTAAGGGGGAGAAACGTCAACCCAAGCTGACCAATGTAGCTGCATTGGTTAGCAGACAAGAGGAGCAATTATGTGCTCCTATTGTTTCTAAAACTTAACTCCGTACATATGCACATACGCGCATGCTCAAAGACAATTGTGTTACAGTATATCCATAGATTGGTGCCTATGGCCAAATCACCCAGTATGCGTCAGATTTAATCAGATCCCAGAAGTTAAGGAGAGCTGAGCCTGAAAATTGGTTGGATGGGTGACCATGCAATAGTTATTGTGGGGTTGTGAGCAGCAGAGGACAGTGCAGCAAATTACATTGTTGTATTGTACATCTAAGCTCTTACATCTGTGCTCCCTGCCTTCAACAACCCGAAGTGTGGGTAATTTCCCTCCCACAACAATGTCCGACAGATACACAGGGGCCGTACACACGTGCCTATATAGTCAAATGATACCCAATTGTGTGTTTTTTTTAATAATAAAGTAAAACGCGTTGACTCCGTAGTGTGATCCTCTGAGCTCATTGTACCCATCTCGAGGTATTCATCAAAGAGTCCAAGTGGGCTCTGGGGCTGTAGGTCCATGTCTTGCTCCCAGCGCGTGTAGACAGCCTCAGGCCTTAGCTTGGCCCGACGCTGGGCCCACCAATTGCTGAACCATCTGGGGAATTGAGGGGGGAGGTACGCATGTGGAGACACAGAGACACCCTTACACACGTGCATATCCATTTGTTCATCAACTTTAGGTTTGGTATTTCATAGCTTTCCACTGCGTTTTCAGGTTGTATCATGTGAATATCCCAAGCACGTGGAGCGAAACGTCAAGACATGCCAAACAATATGCGATGACACAAAACATGTCAGAGAGCTGTACAAAACAACTGCTAAAACCTAAGTAGTAGCTGTTTTTCATTTAGCCCGTTGTCAATCCACTACACTATTTCAGTCATGGGAGTTGCTTGTCTAATATTATGAAACTATGTACGAAGCGTCTGATCGGAATATCGCATGATACTAACGAGGTGAACTTTGTCCAGTTGACTGGTGTTCACTGCTTAACCAGTGCACACTGCTAACAAGCTGTCGACAGGACTTTTCGCTGAATGCGTTTTCACACAACACATTTTCATTGTAACATGGTTCCTATATTTGGGAAAACTTTTCACACAACGTGGAACGTGTCCATTATAATGTGGAATGCACACTGTTAAAACGCCGAATGCGGCCATTATAATGCTTTCCTGAGCAGTCGACGATGAACGACTGTCTTGAGTTGCGCGGCTGAGCAGTTTGATAAAGCATGCCGAATGATACAGTAACACGGCAGCCTAGCCTGAGTTATTTATCCCACCATGGGATGACTGCAGGTTGATTTTACTGTGCTAATGTGATTAACTTAGTAATTCCTTCCTTTGCGCGTTTTTACTTCACGCGGAAATTTTCAGGAACGCATCTACCGCGTTACACGAGGAAACGCCGTAATCAGACTTCACAGCTATCATGTGTTCATGCGATACTTACGGGATGATGACCTCCTGAAAATTGCCAACCATCTGCTTCACTACCATGATGACAGTGAGTTGAGAAGTCAGTTCAAAGAGACAGCCGTTTGGGGGACACTGGAGGGGGGATGAGGTGGAGAATAGATTCAGGTTAAACACTGAAGATATGAAATATTGGGTAATACATATATGGATACCACACATCATTTCTAATGATCCTCTCACATTCTTCTCTTCAGTCAATTGCACACTGCAAAACTGACGGCTCCATATGTTAGAGGGGACAGTGATTAAGAATATCAATATTCTCCAGATTATAAGAAACACTTTCCCCCTCCCCCTCATGTATTTTAAATAAAGAAAATGGTGGCGCATCTGATAATGTTTTGTTTGTTGTCCTTCCCCCACACATCCGATGCAGGCTGTGTACGGTGCAAAATAAGTTCAACACACAACATGCATACTGCAGTTGGTGTTTAGTATCAGGTGAGTTTAATTGCAGAGCATCGTCTAGTAAATATAATAATCGTAAAACATGAAATTAAGTTGGTAGAAAACACAGAGGCACTTAAATAATAAGCTGTATTCTTTATCCTTTATGTGTATTGTTTTTGAGAGGATATCAATCAATGAATCGCCCTCGTGACGATTTCCTACAAATCTGCAGCAGGAGAAGTAGGCACCTTAATATAACACCAAATGTACTCATTATAATCATCTCATGTGTCAACAAGTCTGCCTTCAAACAGAAACATGAGCAACAGATGCACATTTTGGGCAATGGACTTTCTTCCGAGCATAGAGTGACTGCAAATACTCAGGGTGACTCTGAATGGCAATTATGTAAATGTTAAACTACGTGTCATTAACACTGTCTTAATGACATTGATTTAACGTGTGCACAACGCAATGCTGCTTAATTCCTTACTCCAGAATTCGTTCTTGATATCATATTACGGGGCCGTTCTCTAACACAACGTGCTCCACTGCGCCACAGTGAGTCATAGGTAGTGGCTAAACATATCCTTGAGGGGGGCTGAAATACTGTACATTTTTAAGGATGATCAAATATATAATTTTAAATAAATGGCGTTTGATAAATACGGTATATAATTGAAAATGTCCAATGAGAGACCACAAGGGTACTACTTGCAAAATATGTGATAAACTAACACCCTCAAGTTAACTGGGTTACCAATTGCATCAGTCTAACACGTGTTCTGCTCGTGGTGACCTCGTGCTCTCTCAAGTCTGGTTTCGAAAACTGTTTTACTCCGGAGACTGTGTTAATGCTAGAGCTGGTGACCAGGTGTGAAGACAATGAGGCCTTTTAGAGTTCCAAAAGAAAGAGTCCTTATTTCGACATTTCACCAACAGCACGGTGTGAAGACAATTGTTGGGAAAAATATCAACTACAAAAGTAAAACATAAAAATGTTGTACAAACAGCATAGAAAACAGAGGGGCCAACCCCTCAGATCTACACACCTCCTCGATTCTCCATTTTCCAAAGTAAGTGTAGCTTCCGGGGAAGCCGATGAATTTCCCCTTGAAAAATGCAATGTAGAAAGACGCCGAGTAGAAGTTGACGAACTGAAATAAGAATTTCTTGAACGTCAGCCGATACTCATATTCTCCTTGCGTCTTGGGCATCTCTGTGGGTGTGATACAAAGGCACACATGGACACAAACATCAAACAGGGCAATCAGTTTTGATGTTACTTTCATAGTTTCTGGCACACAGGCTACGAGAAGCCACTGATAATGATGCCGCATTGAGGAATAGCAACATTTCACAATGTAACGTGCTTTGATATCCATTAAAATGAATTTGAAGATCAAAAGTTAATTTCAAAGATGTTGCTGGGGAATGAGTGACAGTGCACAAGTTGTTTACCAGGTGTTGTTCACCACATTCGCCCTGTGGAGTGTCCTTCAGTCTCCATTTGCAATTAAGCCATTTACACTGTCCGTATGATGTCTGAAAGCCAGTGCACTTGATTCTCAAATATCTATAAGGTGTATCTTAGTAATTATCATGGGTCACCTTTCAGAGGGGGTGCAGGCTTCAGCAGGATAAATTACTAATAAAGGGCTCAGTAGCTGGCAACATGAGCAACACAAGCAGATAGCTGACAGCTGACTAGAAGGTAGCAATGCAGCAGTGAGGGTCAGCCCACAATTACATTCAGTGATTCAATGGATCGAGAGGTGAAATCAGAGTGCTAAGTTGGCACCATTGAGATCCTGGGTTTAAATCCAGGCAGCGGCCTCTGGTAACATGTGTTCTCAAGTGCAGTGAATTGATGGCTTCAGGACGGTTACTAATGATGGCATATACATTTGTAACATACACCATTTGGTTCATCACTTAATTTGGTGAAATTCTAGTTGTGAGAATGAGCAATTTGACTGTTACGAGATTAACATTATATTCCGTAGTAGTGTGGATTGAAAAGTGCTTCCCCCTAATGTGTGAACCAGAGTTCACTTGAATGAAGGGTCTCAGAGGTAGCTCAGTGATATTCACTTCTAGGGCCATTTCATGACATTAAGGGTTGCACTGGTCTACAAGAGATCCCATTGGATACTTCATCTCAAGACACGATTCTGATAGCCCAATCGGAATGAAACTGGAGGAAAAATTTAAGAGAGTTCTGACAAAAACAGGCAGTAGTTGAACAAGTGACTGGATGATGCACTGATGCTGCTATTCATGGCCCCATGGTGCAAGGTTAAAATCATGATGACATTTTTACAGCGACATTATTTACCATGCACAACATTTATCCAAGCTTCAAATTTACATGTGTTCTCTTGTGGCGTATAATAAAATAAACATATGCAAACCGTGATGGTGATGACACCTACCCAGATCAGTGAGGACGAGGGCCAGCTTGTCGTAACCTTTGTTGAGTAGTAATATGATTACGATGTTGAGGATGGAGGCCGTGATGGTGGTAACCATATCAGGTGTGAGTAGGGCACCGATCACCTTGATCTTGGTCACATGATTGGGGATACTCGAGGAGAGTATGCCAAAGATGGACAGGCGGTAAACAACCACACCCAAAATTGCAGCAAGAATCAGGAGGATCTGCCAGTAACACAAGAAACACAGAGGTGGGTGAGATTTACAGTCTTGTAGCTCTTTTCCACTATATAACCAAGCCGTGAGTTAGCTGTGCCGAGCTAGCCTGGTGTGGCTCAGGAGGTGCCAGTTCGTTTGTCTACAGCAGAACCAAATGACTGGCAAAACGTCGTACTCAGATTGTAGATATTGTGAATTTGCTATACTAGTAACGAATTGGCATGTTCTGTTTACGTGAACAACTTTACTAATTGGCTTTGTCGGGTGGTGGTGGGTTTAATGACACATATTTACGCGATCTAATCCCAAAAAAATATTATGGATGATATTGGTCGCGAAAAGCCTACATGTTAAACAAAACCTGAGCTGTTTCGCTAACATCACACACAATGAACGTGTAATGGTAACGTCACGTGGTCAATTGTAGAAAATGATGCAAGGTTATGAAAGGAATTACTATCCCTGGCCCTGCTTGACCTCGAGCCACGTTCAGATGTGAAGTTGAGACCAAAAGCCACAGGGCCAAGGTGAGGCCAAGGCGGCAGCTTTTTAGGCCACAATCAGTGTCAAGGTCACTCAAGGTTGGGTGCGCTAGTATGAGGCCAGTGTCAAGGTCGGTACCTCTAGTAAAACTCCTCGGACTGAGGCCACACACTCAAGGCCAAGGAGCTGAGGAAATCTTTTCCATCTGGCCTTAAGGCCGAGGACTAGTCTCGAGAAACCCAAATCGAGGTTGACAGGAGCAGGTGGATAACATGATATGGCTCATGAGGTATTCATTGCCTTGGGGCAGCAGTAGATATTTCAGGTGATTGGATTGACAAAGGGCTGTAAGTTATATGATTATGCATGTATCTATACCCCCACTTGTAATCACTCAATGGATCACACAGGAGGAACAACATAGTTTGAGAGCGATTCTGACTGGGGGAGCAGCGTGTGGAGGTTGGGATTGGGTCAAGTAAAAATATATATATGTGTATAACCCGTATATGAATCCACTGCTGGATGGTGGCCTCCCCAAACCTGTGCAGGTTGTCAGGGTTATTTTCCCATACTTCACCATGCACACCAGTACAGGTTGGTAAAGGATGGAAGCATGAGAATGCAGTTCTCTGTTGGCCACAAGGTAGCTCTGCAGCAGCCTACAGTCCATTTTGTGCATGATGGTTACCGATTCGTGCAGTACCCAGGCTCAAAACCTGCTTCGCCTCCAAGATGAGGCACATAGCAGGTGACTTGGCCATAGCTCACTGGATCAGGAGAAGGGGTTCAATGTTGCTGTTGAGTTGGCGGACTCACCCAGAACAACACCATGATCCCAGAGAGGCAGTAACGGAACCTCAGTATCCTCTTAGGCATATGAGGCTCCTCCTCCTGCACTCACAATGCACGGACATAGACGGAAAAGCATTTGTATATAGTTTAGTCTGTAGGAGTGACCAATGTTAGTGTGAGCCGTTAAGGTTGACTGATGAACCATTATTTGTTTTCCCCACTACTAGTTAAGCATGCGATGATATAAAGGAATGGATTTGATGGTTCTGATGTCTGAGAGTTGAGCTGGCAGCGCTGAGATTCATTGGCTTGAATCCAGGCAGCTGCCACCAATTAAACCAAGTAGTAAGCCAATCAGCCTGGTCACCAATATTACATTTGTTTCTTTTCTTAATTTGGACAAATTTCACCTTTCAGAATAAAAAAAGATTAGTTTGACCATCATGAACATTTCTTTGTAGCAGGGCTGATGCGAAAGGGCCACCCTCTAGTGTGTGTTCACTTGAAGGGATCTTATAAGTAATTATGTAACATCTGCTTCAGCAAACCTTTCCATAACATAGAGTTCCAAATGGACATTGTTTCATAACGATGCCGATAGGACAATCGGGATAATATTGGGAGGAAAACACAATTGACCAAAGGCCAACAAATATGTTAGAAGAAAAACTAGGAAAACAGTGAACAGTTACACATGCAACATTACAAAACAGAGGTGTGTTTGTGCCATGAGGTAGTCGCCGTGGTGACAGCAAAAAGCATTACCATGGTGATGATGTTACATTTCGTGGTCGTGCAGCGAGCCAGGTACTCGGGCCGGATGGGGTCTCCCTCCTCCGCCGCTGCCGTCAGGTCCCAGCGGTACGCGAGCGATGCCTGGCGACGCTTCCAAAATTCCAGGAACACCGTGGCTGTTGCGACACACCACACGGGGAGGATTTACTTTGAAAAGTAATTTGACTATCGATTGCTCAAGGGTTCAAAAGTTACCTAATGTAGTCTGTTAAATGTAATGTTCAAAGTAACTTCATTAGTACTTTCTTTTTCTTTCAAAAATACCTTTATTGGCTTTTTTTGGTACATTGCCACAATTTTATCCCACTTGCACTGAGTGGCATGGCATGAGATTGAGATTTCTTTTGGATCTATAACAGAGCAGTGCTGCTCTTCGTGTTACAAAACGTTACACAAAAGCGAATGTCACAGAGCTACCTCTGTGATCTCTGATCCACATAGTAGGGGTAGCTCTTTCCCAACTGCTTTGCCACGGAGAGGAGCGTTTGTTACGTGATAGTCAAGCTAACATTTTTATTCTCAGAGCTGGAATGTAGCCAAATTAAGTACAGAAGCAACTTCAACATTATGGATTTTTTGTATTTGTTGTGCAGATATCGGTGATTGAGTTGAGACCATCATCTCGCTATAATTGAAAAACTTGTTTAATCGCAGGTGGCCACTTTCATTTCAACACAGAATCTCAGCGGCGGCAACGCAGCACTCTGAACTCTGAGCCACCTGGCCACTTTGTATTTTTCATGGAATCGCCTTGGGGTAGCGCATTCGTTGCTTGTTGCAGAGGTTCGTGGTTCAAATTATGTGGCTGCCCTGATTAATATTGCCGGTGTATTAATTACACAAAAATACACACCATCTGCTTCACAGTGGACATTAAAGATTATCGGTTATCATTCGTAAGAGTAGGACAATGTGTACAAGTCATGGTCCAAATGTGCCCTCATTGAGCAGTGGGTTCATAATAGGACTGTCAGGATCACTGCATACGAACATTGCAAGACATGATGGTACTGTATATGGTTGTACGTATGTATGTTGAACTTCTTTAACACTGTATGTGGCCAAATGTGCTCATCATCATTGCAAACATGTTGATACTTGTCACTGTGTCTGGACAATGTGTGCCAATGCTTAGAATCACTTACCCCAAAGTCCCATGAAAACTGCGAAGAATATGGTGACCGGATTTTCATACATGTGTGAAGTCTGCAACGGCACAATCAGAGGTGTTAGTCACAATTAAACCTTAAATCTTAGCATCCACGTCTTTTCAATATCAACAGCAGGAAAGTAACGATGCATCGATTGATTTTTAAGTTAAAATAGATTAATCACTCATGAAACATCCATTAAATTGTGGAGATGACAATGCTCTACAATGTCTGATATTATAGCGCTATTCATGTATCAAACAAATCTGTATAAATGTGACAGAAAGAGCAAAATAAGCAATGGGCAGTTCCATGATTGTGGACATACATTTCAGACACTTTAAAGTGAATAATCATTATTTCGGCATGACATGTCAACTAATTAGCACTGAAATTCAGATTTCAAAATACTTTGTCCACTTGTATTGATCGTGGAGAAATACTCATGAAATACATCGTGTCGGATTTACTCAAAGTAACTTTTGCACTCCCGCTGGGATGTGACGATGCATTCATTTTCATGTATTTGTCTAACGATCGACTTAGTCCATTAAAATACCCTATTTGCTAAAACTATAACTAACTACCTTCAAAATGATCACACGTGTATTATTAGTATAATATTTTTTTAACACCCACACGAATGGCAGCATAGTGTTTAGCATGATGTGCTGCAATCTAGTGATCATGGTTAATGTTAATGATACAATCTCAGCAACGTGAGTTGGCTTTGTGATAATGATGCACAGCACCAATAACTAATAAGTATCCTTATTTAGAGGGAACATCGATGGTGTATTTGTGTGATACCTTCGCAGTCTCGCAGGTATCATTTAGCCTCCAAAAGGTGCATTTTTGGTCACACTGGGGACACATGACCAGGGATCCTCCGATGGTGTTGTTGCATATTTCTCCACTGCACACATAGACACGCACGAACATAAACACACTAATGGGCATAATACACTTGGATGAGAAATATAATTTGCCTAAAGGTCATGCCACCTTTGAATGTGTCATACCCTCCCTTTAAACAAAGTCAGACTAAATTATGGGTTCCAACGTCGAGCATTTTCCAAAGTAAAATGTATTTCCTGATGTTTAATTATAATTTTCGTTGATATCAGTGGTGTAACATCTCTATGTATTGATTTCCAGGGGTGTTTACAGCCCTTTTATCAATCCACTTCTGGCTGAGAGCCTCCCCACACCTCGTGGGTCATGAGGGCTATTTAATTCTAGTCATCCCACACTGGTCAGTACGGGTTGTATATGGGAAGCGAAGACTCCAGACACAGAGTACAGCAATGTATTTCCTGCACTTGCTCCCCGCTGTCCGTCATGCAGCTCCACAGAGTCTATGTGTGTAAGTCGTATTATAAGGATACGTTTCACATTTAAACATTTTGGATTTGAATATTTTTTGCTTTTGATTTTCGGATTATTTACAATTCGTAAGAATGTACAATATAATCATGTGAACAAGAGTGACGAAACCCGATGCCACGTGATACGTGTCGTCGTGAGTGACGTCACAATGGGCGATGTCATGTTTTCTGAGCAATCCAAAACAATGTTTAATTTTCCCTGGATTGTCCGAAATATTGTAGCTAGGCTTGATTTTTTGGATTTACTTTTAGAAACAGAGACATTTGGAACATATATACATATACAATATATTGAATGTACTATATTTGTACTGTATATGTATATAAACTGTATGAGATTGTATATATGTGCATATGTACTTTAATAGTGAAATGTTAAAGATGTGGCCCTGAAATTGCTTGCTCATGCCACTGCTGGTGGAAGGTCCTCCACTAAAGAATGCTCTAGATTGCCCCTCGAGATGATATTTGGCCTACTCGTCCATGATGGCCAGACGTCTTGGACACGGTGGGAGTACCCACATTTTACCCCATCACATCTGAACTGCCAATCATCTAACTGCGGTGTCTCCGTTTATACTGCTGAGCGTATGTGGGATAATTGAAGAAACCTAGCCATTATTTCAGCCGCCATGCCAGGTGATCGCACTGGAAATCTATAAACTGCAATTCTAGAAATGTAACTATTACACCATGGCAGCATCCCATGGGATTGTATATAAGTGTACATGTATGTCTATATGTACTTTACGTGTATATGTACTTGTGTATAGCCTTAGTAGGTGCTTGCTGATACTCATTCTTCAGTCTGTATTGCTATACAGGAGATCTGTGTGAGTTCTACATCTGACACATGAGTGTATGTGTGTTTGTATGCATTTGTCTGTATGCATGTGTCGGGCCAGTACCTAGTGATGTCACGGTCATTGCTGAATACTCCAAAGAAAAAGGAGATCAGGCCGACGATTGCAGCGAAGATCAGCATCTTTGTGTAGAAGCCGAGCCATGCAAAATAGAGCCCCACTTGCTCCCCGAAGTATGACCTGTGCCGACAACATCACTCGCACACACAGCGCAAACATCACCAACCGCACATGGCACCAGTGGTGTAGCTATCGAATATGTAAGCAAGGACCATGGGCTGGAGGGAAATGTGAAGAGCAGGGAAGGCATGGGCAAATGCTATTCTGGAACTCCATTTCCCCAGCCGTCTGTGCTATCAACTCCCAGCTAGCATTCAAGTCCAGCCTTAGGACCTTTCTGGACAGGGCAAGTCCCTAAGAGGTACGATGGCCTGTGGTCGAGACTAAGAATGATGTGGCAGTCAAGAGAAGGAATGCGTCTGAGAGGATGTGCACCACAGAGATTTAAGTAATGAAATCAGCATGTGTGCAGGAGCCACATGGATCGTTGCATCAGGAGACTGGGAGAGATGGCGAAGGCTTGGGGAAGTCTTCATCCAGCAGTGGATAGGGCATGAACTTACCGCACAAGGTCAAGAGGCTGCTCCTTGAAAGAGCGCCCGGCTCTCGCCCACTCCCGTCGCAGCGTGTTCCGGTCGCCCAGCGTGTTCGGGTTTTTGGTGGGATGAACAGACTCACTCTGACATGGGGAAAGCAATTGTTAGTCACAAACACTGCATGGACATTCACAAATTACCAGCTCCACCCCCCCAAAACTCTGCCGTGGCGCTGCTGTGGTGTAATGGTGTTGCACACTGCACTGGACTTGCAAAGTTAGAGGTCGCCCATTTGATTTCATGGGAACGACAGTTAAAACAATGACCACGTTTCTTAATCACGCTGCTTCTTCCCAGCAAGCAGTGTAAATGGGTGCACCCACAGTTAATCTATTGGTTGTTCACGTGTTGTGGGATGAAGTGTGGGTACTTCTAATTCTTCCAAAGACTTCTGTCCCACGTGAAATAGTCGACCAAATACCCTTGAGAATGGCTCTCTAGAGTGCTCGTGGAGTCCTTTCCAATGCATGGATATTGAACTTCTTTTGCACCGTATGTAGCCAACCATGCAAATCAGAGGTGTGTTTAGTGAGCTGGGGAACCTGGACACCTATGCGGCGCATCTCTGTGGGACACTAATGTTAAGTATGTGGTAAGCTTTAGACTATGCTATAGCGTCCTATACAGGTGTGCAATTCAGGTGTCGTACATGGGCCTCCCGTAGGGTGTCAGTGTGCCCTCCACCCCCTACCCCCCCAACAACTTACGTCATGCAGTGGATAGGCTGCAGTATAGCAGCCATTTTCAATCATTTGGTTGATATTTAATATGTTCGTGCTGTCTTGTGGCATGGGGTTTTGCAGCATGTAGTGGACCTGTGTGAGCACACATGACACACATGACAAACATAACATGCATGAAACATAGGGCTGGGTGGGTAAGCTATTATTGACTCACTCCACTCTGAAATGTTTCCCCCTCTCCAACCACCACCAGCCTACACAGTTATAATGGGCCCACAACTCTTATTGAGTCCAGACTCGGAAAGGTCCATAGAACACCCCAAAAATTGAAGCAGATATGTACCGATTTCAGCAAGTACAATATCCAGATTTCAAGGAGACATTTTATGCATGCTTCCCATGCACAAAGGCAATTTATTCAGAATACAATACTATCAAAACCCCAAATGCCCACAATATTGGCTCGACAGGATACCTGCTCACCAAGAACCATATCAACAGTAGTCTTTCATTCTTTTGTTGTGCAGGGGAGAGTGATTGAGGGGACGTGGTTATATAATGTGGGCAGGACTTACAAAGGGTGGGGCTGCTAGCTCACCATGTCTCCTGGTTAAGCATCCCAAAAATTTGGTAGCTTTCTCTACAGGGACACATATTACCACAACCCCTAAATCATAAATCCAGGCATTCTTAATAAACCATAATGATTTACACTTCTAACCACATGTCACTCAGAGATCGCAAGTTGCGATACAGAGCTGAAAACTTTAATTAAAATGATAAAAACACGACAAAACCCTATTAAATTAACATGTTTTTGCAAAAAAACCACCCCATTCTAGCATTTTTATACAGCATTATTGATACAAACGTACGATTTGGCTGCGTACGGCCGGTGGGATGAGGACGTCATGATCCTTTATAGGATAGATGTCCTGCTGCGAACGCCGGTAGGGTGCCGTGAAATAGTCCGGTTGTTTGGGCACGGCTCCCGGCTTCAGGTGGTGAATATTTCCCAGGTAGTGAAGAGGCCCACTGTCTGAGCCTGACACCTGGGGGAGGTCGCTCTCCTTGAGTGGCACCTGTTTGATTTTAAATGTATTAAACCCTTTGCCTCGAGCACATGGAATCATCATCAGCCAAAATCAGTCCACGAATGGATGAAGGTCTCCCCAAGTTGTTGCAATCTATACAAGTCCTATAATACACCACTCCTATAATACAAGTCCTTTAATACAACAAGTCCTATAATACAACAAATCCTATAATACAACAAGTCCTATAATACAACGTTCTATACAAGTCCTATAATACAACAAGTCCTATAATACAACAAGTCCTTTAATACAAGTCCTATAATACAACAATTCCTATAATACAACAAGTCCTATAATACAACAAGTCCTATAATACAAGTCCAATAATACAACAAGTCCTATAATACAACAAGTCCTATAATACAAGTCCTATAATACAACAAGTCCTATAATACAACAAGTCCTATAATACAACAAGTCCTATAATACAACATTCTATACAAGTCCTATAATATAACAAGTCCTATAATAATACAAGTCCTATAATACAACAAGTCCTATAATACAACAAGTCCTATAATACAACAAGTCCTATAATAATACAAGTCCTATAATACAACAAGTCCTATAATACAACAAGTCCTATAATACAACAAGTCCTATAATACAACAAGTCCTATAATACAACAAGTCCTATAATACAACAAGTCCTATAATACAACAAGTCCTATAATACAACATTCTATACAAGTCCTATAATACAAGTCCTATAATACAACAAGTCCTATAATACAACAAGTCCTATAATGCAACAATTAATATGCCAAAAGCCTCCACTGCATATCCCACCCACTCTTCAAGTTGTCCCACCAATATCCCCAGTCATGAGCACACGCACATGAGCCAATCTTATCTCGCCATCTCTATGATATACATCATCTTGGGCACGTTCTCTCCTTCTGCTGCCACTCCAATGTCATTTTCGGCCAGCAGACATCATCCCTTCAAGCAACGTGCCCTTCCCGAGCCCATTCACTTTTCTAAAAAGAGTCAATATGTTGCTAATATGCATATTTTTCCAAATGTACGTTTTTCTAATCCGTTTGTATATTTACGTCTCTCGATATCTCGTAATGTCAGTGCTACGATTATTATCGTTGAACGTCATAAATTATAATCATCACAATCATCACCCTCAACATCATACTCTGTATCACATGCATGATCATCGCAATTATCATCACAACCATGATGAATCTTCACAAACATTATTGTCATCACATTCATTATCACCATCATAATCACAATCATCACCACAATCATCATCACAATCATCGGCATCATCTTGATCATCATTACAATGACCATCAGAATCTTGCCTGGATGTGTAGAATCTCGGCATAGGTGGTGAGTGGGTTCCATGGCGCGTGTACTTTCACAAAGGTGGTGCGTCCGCTCACCGACTCCTAGTGGATGGCACGAAGTTCATCGTCAGACTCTAGATGAGTGCATTTAGTTGTATTTATTAGACTTTGTTTGACCAGGTGAGAGTTCAAGGGAACAGGATGGTCTCATTTGGAAGAGTGTCCACGGCCGCGTGGATTTTCGTGCTTGTGTCACGTGTTGTTAGCACCTCGTGCCGATCAACGTGTGGCACAACCCAAAAGCAAATTGCATAATGTACGTGCAGTTATCGAACACTTATTACTACAGTATAAATAGCTGGCATGCCACATTAAGGTGGAGACTGTTATACCCTCCAGTATAAATGGGTAAGCCACAATTAATCCATCTTAAGATTGTGCATGGTGGGGTAAAGTATGGGTATTCGCTATCTCTTTCAAGACGTCTGGCAAGCATAGAAGAGTAGGCCATATACCCTCCAGCGGGGATCTTTAGCGCTCCTAATCAAGGAATGTATGCCAGCAGTGATATTATGAAGCAATCACAGTCTAACACCTTTTTATTTGTATACAGTGTCTGTCATCTATAGCAGAGAGACACGCAGGAAACTTACCTCCTTGGGTTCAATCTCGAGATCTAGCCCCATCTTCATCAGGCTTGCCTGATATTCGGTCCTCTTCTTCTGTCAAACAAAATTGACCATCTGTGTTATACATTGTTCTCAGTTGTGTCACTGTGGGAGTCAAGTCAAGAGGTGAGGAAACTTCTTGAACTCTTACAGTGAGTAGAGCCTCACATGGGAATCAATCAGAGAACGGCTCTGCAAAGTAGCATCACTGAACTGCTTCAGTCGGTGTCACTTCAGCAGACCTTAATAAAATAAAAATTTGCACAGCTCTTTGTCAATCAACTGTTTGAGTTCACCTTATTTGTTACAGGGATGGTCTCACTTAGCTAGTTGCTTTGCTATTTTACAAGGGAGATAGATCCATTGTGCGTGGGTACAATAGCAACAAAATAAACAAAAACATCAATATTGCAGAGAATGCATACTGGGTACTTCAGCACTGTTGTAATAGTTTTCCATTTGGCAGTTAGAATGTGGATATTACATATATCCTGTAAGTTGTGTCTGGGTGTCGGTGTGTGCAATATGAAAGTGGTGTATTTATTGAGGAGTTGTGGATGGAGTGTGATACGTAACGATAATTGATTGTTGTTCGCCAAAGCAGTGAGGCGTATGGTTCAGGGTATGGATGTGCGAGTTGAGTGATGGGAGTCTAGCGTTCATTGACTAGCGTGGTCTGCAGTTGACGATACAGTTTGATAAAGGATGTATACTGTGGATTTAAAGACTCGTATGGAGGTGGCAGGGTGATTGAGCAGTCAGAGAGCTGAGCTGGCACCACTGCGTCAAACCTAGGTTTAGAGGCGTGTGGTGTTGCACGTGGGGAGGGGTGATAATGCTGGGTGCAGGAAGGTGGAGCATTATTTGTAGGTTCCTCGTTCTCACCTGATTGTTGATGGCGTCCTGAGAATGGACCTCATCATCGAACGCGAGGATGAAATCGATCCGACGGACTCCATCGCAAAAGTAGACAGTGTCCTACACGCAAAGGCAAGCACACACACGAATATGAGAGATGTAATAGCTTATGCATGAAATGTATATTTATTCATAAGCTCATGATACATGTATCAGGACATAAGTTAATCTGCTATTTGTATGCAAGTTGTTTATTGCTATGATGATGTACTTGTTTACCCAGGAAAACCTCAATGAGTTTACATTTTTATTTTCAAGGAGGGTCCTACCAAGTTCTGTTTTTTTGCAGTCGAGAACGAAGTTGCTTAGTTTAATTCCAATTGAATAATTTGCATGTATTTTTTCAGCATTGGTACGTTTGGCCAATACCAGTTACACTGTGTCATTTAGCTATGGGAGGAAACCAGAGACCTGGAGAAATGTGTACACAAAGCATCTAGCCCCTGTGCATTATACAAAAAACATCAGTATTTTCTAAAGTGCATTGTGGTAATGCTATCTTAAACCACCATCAAAATAAAGTTGAGCAAATGTGACAGACTAACAGCAGCAGTTATGCAGTGATATGCAACTGTGGACCGGTGTAATCCTCATTCGGACTCATCAGCACAGTATAGTCACCAAAACGCACTGCTGCAAAGGCTGCAAATCTATAAATGAGGAGCAGCCATGTCTACACTTTGGGGCCCATTAGTTGGCGAATGCAAACAACAACTAAATCTGTAAATACCAGGAATCTCCCATCTTTGACATTAGCCAAGCTAATTTATAGGCAGTGCAAATCCACGTTGTGCCGCATCGTACCTGGGCCAGGGTAGATTGAAATGATGACGTCGAAAAGTCTTGCGGCACCGTTGAAGGCTGAGCCTCATGCCCCTCCGCTCCCTCCTCCTCATTCATTCTCTCCACGAGCTCTGCATAGGTAATGTGGGGGTAGAGGGTTCATTGCATTAGGGACAGGGGAGGCAGGTGCAGGGATGGGAATGTCGGTAAAGAACCGCACATGGTACTCATGTGTAACGCTTTCTCATAAATGTCGACGCTGCTCCAGTGTGAGTACACCTGTGGTATAAAGTTGTGTTACCATTAGGGGACTTTTACCCCATTGAATATCGTACACTTTAACAAAGCCGTGCCCAGCATGGTCAGACACAAACCAGGGCAAAAAATATTAGTTGGAATATGCAAAGTCATTTTTGCCCTGACAGCTTGTCAGCTATACTCTTTGGTTCTTTCGGTAAAGTCACGTAGGTGAAAAAAAAATAGAAATAAATCACGACGTTTCGAATGCAACACAAGCACTCATCATCAGGTGTGACAACCACAGCAAGGAAACTGTTTTACTGAAGTGTGAGAGAAACCAGGGTTAGGGCAGTTAAATAAGTCAGAGAGGGGGAGGGTGGGGGTGAATGGGGCGAGGAGTGCGAGCGCGGCAAGCGCTGCAGAGACGCTGAGAGTAAAAAAGAGGCAACATGATTACTGCCAAGATGGAAGCTTGTCAGCTTCTGCGAGAGCTTCCCCGTGACCACACAGATCATGGTGGTTACTTGACCACATTTCAATTGAAGTGCTGTCGTCCCGACAGTTCTGTTCCTTCACCTGAAGAAGGCCACTTGTGTTGTGGCCAAAACGTCGTGATTTTTGTTGGTTTATTTTTTACCTACGTGACTTTACCCAATAGAACCAAAGAGTATGGATCCTTGCAGTCACGACAGCTTCAAATCCACATTTCACCACTCTGGTTAATGTGGGTTGGTGAAGACGTATAGTATGTATAGTACAACCAATTTTGATGGACTGCCCTTTGCTGCCCACCATGTAGCCCGACACCACACTTTTAGACCTGTTATGCACTATCCTGGCTCAAACCCTGCTGGGTTATCACGTTTTTTTTTTATCACCGTGCCTCGATTCTTCCTCTTAACCTGCATTTTGTATCCACGGGATAACATGTGCAGTTTTATATGGACGTGCCAACAGTGCCTCCCACATTTCTATTGCCTGGTTCTCCACTGGCCGTTTTCCATGTTGCGCTAGAACCAAAAACCGGGATACGCTAACCTCACGTGGTGTCTGAATATGGCTTGGGGCCAAGCAGGGCCAGGGGCGGGGATAATGACGCGTACATTGTGCGTGACATTCGGTGAGTGCACGGTAAGGACACCAGCGCACATCACACCAGTGGTTCTCAACCGTTGTTGGCTACCGGTGCCCCCCCTCGTTGTTGAATTTAGTTTAAACCGAGTAGCCCCCCCCACTCCCCCCTTGACCCAACGTGGTTCTGAGAAATCAACGTGTGAATAATGAACGTCAATATTTTAACCAATTGTCCACTTTGTGAGAGGTATATCCTAACCAGCTGCTAGTAACTGCAAGCGAATAAAAACAAATTAAACGGACGCTCTGCACGCGAGACGTCATTAGTTCCCTGGCTGCTCTTGTAAACCCGCATTGTGTACGATCAGTGAGTTTAGAAAGTGCTTTCATATCGTTCCAGGTTACCACGTGGATACAAATTGTATCGTAGTTACTTTACATTGTCCGATTCATACATGACTATTCACCAATGACTCATGTCCGATATGATTTCACATATTTATACATTATCTCACGTACACCCTGGGGCATTGCCACATAGCCCCCAGGGGTCCGCGTACCCCCGAGTAAAAAAAAAAAGAAAATTACTGCACTACACCACCCACATGCGTCTCGACGCGCTCGTCACACGTGACGTCCGTGGCACGGCTCGGGTTCCGCAGTAGAAACATAACTTGGTGCCTTGAGAGCCACACGGGGCTGGCTCGGCACTGCCCTGGCGCGGCTTGGTAGCGAGGTGGAAAATAATTCGCATCACGTGGAAATTTATAGCAGCCAAATAACTCTGAAAGCACGTTGATTCTAAATGTTAAAGGAACAACCGGAGGACCCAGGGAATAATCCACGCAGCCACGAGAAGACAGAGAGAGAGACACGCAAACTCCAAATATTACAGGCGTCACAATTTGGATCGAACTCACGGACTTCCTGCATACGAGGCGAGGGAGATAACATCTTGCGAGGGAGATAATATCTTGTCATGGAGATAACATCGTGTCAGGGAGATAACATCTTGTGAGGGAGATAATATCTTGTCAGGGAGATAACATCTTGCGCGGCAGATAACATCTTGCGAGGGAGATACCATATTGCGCGGGAGATAACATATGTACTCTTTGGTTCTATTCGGTAAAGTCACGTAGGGAAAAATAAATAAATAAAATGGACAACAATCACGACGTTTCGGCCACAAAACAAGTGGCCTTCATCAGGTGAAGGGACCAAAGAGTATGGATCCTTGCAGTCACGAAAGCTTCAAATCCACATTTCACCACTCTGGTTAATGTGGGTTGGTGAAGACGTATAGTATGTATAGTACAACCAATTTTGATGGACTGCCCTTTGCTGCCCACCATGTAGCCCGACACCACACTTTTAGACCTGTTATGCACTATCCTGGCTCAAACCCTGCTGAGCGTCCGATTAAAACACTGACGAGATCTCAATATTTAAAACTGGCCCAAAGCCCCGTCATAGCACGAACATTACACTTTACCTATCTCAACAAATGTGGACATCATGAATCTTTGGTCTAATCTCAGATCTTGTGAGTTATAACTCGGGAGCTCCTCATGCACAGCCAGCCAAGGATAACTCCCTGCTATAGTGACGTCACAGCAAAAGGGCGTGACGTCACCTAAATATGGGCGTGGTCAAAAGCGGCCCCATCCCCCGCTCTTCCCGACCTTGCTTCCCCCCTCGCCGAGGTTACCCACATGAACAATAATAATAAATCATAGATGTACATTATGAAAGAATCAATGATTTTTCACAAAACTGCTCCTGTACGGCCTTTTGCCAATCCCCTGCTGGAGAGCCTCTTGACGATCGCACGAATCGTGTTGGTTATTTGCACATACTTTACCATGCCGGTGAGTATGGGTTGGTAAAGGAAAAGGAGGAGCATTAACGTACAAACAAAAACCTATTTTACTAGAATGCCTTCTGCTTCCCATCATGTAGCCTGTAACACCTGGTATGCACTATCCAGGCTCCAACCTCCTTAACGTTAGATGGAGACATCTGGCACATCCCCAGCAGTTTTGTCCAGAGGCTCAACATTTAACACAAACACACATCTCTAACACTAACGTTAAACTTTACCTATCTCGACGAAGGTAGACATCGTGAATCTTTGATTTTTTCTCGAATTCAGAGTCAGAAGTCAGGAGCTCCTCGCGTGCACAGCCAGCCCACGATAAAGTCCGACCCAGAATGATGTCACCGTGACGTCGGTTCAATATAGGCGTGGCCAGAATGTGGGTGTGGCCAACGGCGGCGGCTTCCCCGCCCCCCGCTGCCCCTCCCCGCAGGTTTATCTCAACCCTCAGTGCGCATGCGCAGGCCGCGCGTCTCGGACATCGCCTTCAGCGGCCGTTGGCGACGCGGCGGTTGTGGCGGGAAAATTAATAAAAAAAACTTCTCCGAATAACCGCGACCTTTAACTACCCTCACGGATAATCCACACGGATCTCTGGACGGCAAGGCGAAGACGATCAATGGAATAATCTCCGGTGAGAGACGGAGAGAGATGGGCAGGCGTGAGGGCGAGCCAGGTTCAACTTTGTTGAACGCTGAGCGCAGAGTGAATGGGGTTTGCTTCACTCAGCACGCGGCTTGGACACTTCGGTGTGCAAAGTGTTGTCTGGTTGTGCCGTGTAAAGGAGGAGGACATTCAGTAAATGTCGTTGGTTTGTTAATGGGAGTGTGTGGCGCGGTAATGGACTGGGTACGACTTACAACACAAGTTCTGCTCACATTGCACGCTAAGGGTTAGCACGGCGATTACTACGCGTGCATTTATTAGTTATTGTTCATGTTAAAAGTAGTATTGATTGTTAAGACAATAATGTTTAGTATTTGTAGGAGAATCATTTCAATATTGTACAGTATAGCATTGTCCTGCTGTGTGGCTCTCACGTGGCGAGCATCAGTGCAGCAATATTCAGTACGTGGTTGTAATGCAATTCTATAGCCCCCTGCCACCAGTGCAGCAATATTCAGTACGTGGTTGTAATGCACTTCTATAGCCCCCTGCCATCAATGCAGCAATATTCAGTACGTGGTTGTAATGTACTTCTATAGCCCCCTGCCACCAGTGCAGCAATATTCAGCACGTGGTTGTAATGTACTTCTATAGCCCCCTGCCATCAGTGCAGCAATATTCAGTACGTGGTTGTAATGTACTTCTATAGCCCCCTGCCACAAGTGCAGCAATTTTCAGTACGTGGTTGTAATGTACTTCTATAGCCCCCTGCCATCAGTGCAGCAATATTCAGTACGTGGTTGTAATGCACTTCTATAGCCCCCTGCCACCAGTTCAGCAATATTCAGTACGTGGTTGTAATGAACTTCTATAGCCCCCTGCCACCAGTGCAGCAATATTCAGTACGTGGTTGTAATGTACTTCTATAGCCCCCTGCCATCCATGCAGCAATATTCAGTACGTGGTTGTAATGAACTTCTATAGCCCCCTGCCACCAATGCAGCTATGTTCAGTACGTGGTTGCAATGCACTTCTATAGCCCCCTGCCATCAGTGCAGCAATATTCAGTACATGGTTGTAATGCACTTCTATAGCCCCCTGCCATCACCAAACTCACACTGACCAGCGTGGTGAAGTATGGTAAATAACCCCTCCCCCTGGGAGCTGCATAGCATGGGACAGCTGTCAGCCAGCAATGGATTTAAAAAGGAGCTGTACTCCGCACACATTCTTATTCAGGGTAGGGTAAGGAACTTGGAGGTTCGGTACGCATAATGTGCTCGGAAAGTATTGTATTCTGTATGTGTGTTGAACCTCTTTCGCATCGTACAAAGCCAACCGTGCTCTTCGGAGGTGCGATAATATATAAATATAAGTAGTCATACTACTGTAATACCACTTAATATTTAGCATTCATTGTATTAGTAGTACGGTAATTTTTTTATATGCAGGTGTGCATGCCAAACGTTAACCAATGTTAAATGTTAAGCCTTCTCTTTTGAATACAGTGTGTTTTAAACATGGAGTTGTCTCCAGCTAATTCTTAAATGTATATCATTCATAATGTAGTAGTAGGCAGGTAGTGCATTTATGACACTTCAATTGTACATAGAGCTTGCAGGTGTGATGAAGGAAACCATGGGAAAGGCTGGAATTTTTGTTGAAAAAAGGACAACAGCCACAGTAGCTTAAGAGACCTAACGCGAAGTGGTCGACACTGGCCCATGCGATCGCGTTGCGACAGCGGACCCACTTTCCGCACACAGCAGCTCCTCATGGTGCCCCCCATACCAGGACCAGTGGTGACCTTGTAGCCACAGCCATTCCTCTCCCTGGCCCCATCCGGTCCAGGCATCCCAAATCGTACAAAATGTACTGCAACGGTGGTGAGACAAACAGCCCTTCGGGCGACAGCACGGTGACGGACACAAGCCCTCGCGGCAGCCTGGGCAGCACGCTGCTCCGGACCGGAAGCGGGGGCTAGCGCAGCCCTGTGGTGTGCGGAGAGCAGTGCTGCTCGTAGGCGAGCGGTGCGCTGGACGCCTACATCGAGGACTTTGAGCAGAGCGGAATCTGTGCGTCACCGCCACCCAGGATACGTGCAGAGCACAGCGCTGCGCAGCATGGCGGAGCGGAGACGCGCGGAGGAGAGGAGGATGCACAGTGTGGATGAAGGTGGGTTGCGCCTCTCGCCACGCGAGGAATCGCTCCGTGGTGCTTGCACTCGAGTGGCTATCGAGTGTGCACGCGGTGCAATGGTATTGAAGCTATAGTAATAGGTTTTTACCCTTTTATCTGGCACAAAAACTGACACCTTTATACAAGGGATCATGTTTGCAATAACCACAACACAAGTAGTCAAAATGCAAACAAAAAAGACAACTCTGATAATATGCACTGTCCTTGAATTTGATTGGTCCATACCCGAGATGGCTTTTCTGAGATCCCAGTCTCCACTGGTGTTGGACCAGAAGACGCAAAAAGGCGTCTTCTTATTCTTAGCGTCTTCTTGTTTGCATTTTGACTACTTGCGTTGTGGTTATCGCAAACATGATCCCTTGTATAAAGGTGTCAGTTTTTGTGCCAGATAAAAGGGTAAAAACCTATTACTATATCTTGTTACTGGCAAAGGAGGTCTCATAAGGTATCGAAGCTAGTTGACTGGAGGGGGGATAATTGGAGAGGAGAACCCCATTTATTTGCTTGTACTGGGTGCTTGTCAATTATGCTATGCTATCATGAATGTAATGTAATTCCCCTAGAAAAAAACCCTTAATAAGGTCTAAAGATACATTTTCGTGAGAGTCCCACACTGGGATGCTTGGCAAATTCCATTAATGAGTTCATTTTATGTCAGAGAAAACTATCCACAGTAAGCACACGCATATGAGAGGATAGCATAGGTCTGAACAGATAGGTCGGAGCATGCATTTCTTTCTCCTGTCATCTTCCAGCAACTTCACTGATTATCGAGTTTGTAAAGTTTGTGAAATCTAAGTGATCCTCCAACCTTTGTGTCAAAATTTGCAGATCCTAGACTGGACACATCTGAAGTTTAAACAATAACAGCTCATGCACTGATTTATCCCATATTCTCACAAACTCCACAAACGGATAACATCATTAGTTACTGATGGTGCAAAGTAAGGCAACATTGCAGGATTGCCGTTCAGGGGTCAAGGAATCTAGGGGAGAGCAAATTCATTGTGTACCAGTAAAATGTCTGTGGGTCTTACATTGCAGGTGGCATGCTGCCTGTGGAGGACCTCATCTCGGGCACGTGCAGCCTCACTGCTGCGCTGCAGCGGTCATGGCTTATAGCCCGACGGTCAGTCTAACCACGGACCAGTTCCTAGAGGCGCCAGTTGACGGTTCCTCCAAGTCCTTGTTCCGCTCGCCTGGCGCCCACCGAGACCTCGCAGTGTCGCACAGAGGCAAGCGGTCATCTCTCGGGGTCACCGCGCACAGCCTCGGCGCATCATTGGTGAGGGGCAATAAGCCAACTGAACGGTTGAGCTCAACAGCGAGAAGCAACAAGGCCCTGATGCCATTAAATGAGTCGGCAAAGCCCAAAAATTATTTCTTTTCTAACCAGAAGAATGTTTTGTTGTACTTACGGAGCAGTGAAGCAACTAGGCGTGAGCACTTGCCGAACGGCGGCTGTGCGACAAGTACCTATCCCAGGTGGTTGACAAGCCAAAAGGATGAGCTGGATGTGTCGGGGATCACGAGCATTCCTGAGCTCAGGTACCCGGCCTGGCTGCGTGACTGCGATGTGGACTCCCAGACCAGCAGCCACGAGACGGATACCAGCACGAAGAGAGCAGGTGCCGCTCAGAGCCCGCAAAGCAGACCAAAGTACCCAGAGTGGCTCAAAGATTTGGACATCTCCGGCCTTACGAATGTAGCCAACGAGGAGCCTGTGTCAGAGGACCTTAGATCCCTAGGTGTGTGTGTGTGTATATATATAGTCTGTATATAGCAGATGACATTTCATATGTTTTCAGGTACATATTCAGTCTTTTCTCACAGAGACGACTGAGCGGCCACCCATGTGGTTGTGACGTGCGATGCGTGATTCTTGATGCACAGCCTCATTGGAGGAGCTGCTGAGCAGGGCGCGCATGGAGTTGGAATCCCCCGGCTTGGAGGCCCCCTCCCCGGGCAGCTTCAACACGGACGTCTTCCTAGGGGCTGATCGTCCCTGGGAAAACCCCTCCACGCCATTGTGAATTTATCTTTATATTCACACTCACGCACAGCATAGAGGCTGCACCGCCTCTAAGTATGATGTCAGATTATGAATGTTATAAGCTAAGCAGGTAAGCCTGGTTATTACTTGGATGGGAGACTATTTGGTAATAGCATATATTATAGATTTTGGCTGCTAGGTAACCAGGAGTTAGTAATACAGCAATGGAATCTTGAATCTATATCCGGAGTTTTGCATTTTACTCCCTCTGTTTTCACCGGGTTCTCCGATTTCCTCTCACATACCACTCGCTGATGAAATTTGCAAAATATCACTGCCAAACCCGCCTGAGACTTGGTGAGATTTTTCTGGCTTCCACCATGATAATAAGTCAACCAAGTAATTTTCTCTCAATCGTGTCTCTTCTCAGGGCCGTGTACCACCTGTCGCGTCTGAAAGAGCTGGTTGACACCATCAAGGAGAACAAGGATGGCTGCATTTTAAGGCGGTGGTCGAGGTTTGTACTCAGAAGGATACGTTCGCTTGGTCCTGCTAATTCATGGTTGTTAAACATCAATGGTACTTCAGGTGCTGTGGTGTGAATCGCAATTACTTGTGAACTTGTGGGGCCCATGGGGCACAGTAATTGCCCTGTTAATGGAAGTGCCACAACAAAGTATTGGAAAAATGTGATGAAGTTCGTTCAGGGTTGGAGTTAGTGAATGGTTGCAGCAGTATTTTGCACAGCAAATCCATGCAGACTCAAATGTCACTTAAAAGAGAACGGATATGTGAAAAATATTGTGAGCACAACTAAACTTATTTTGGTTTTAGCCATTTTGGAAGGTGACTACTTTATTGGGAACATACATGCTAGTATTTGTGTAGTTATAAACATTTGGGAAATCACTGTAAAAGTACATTTGCTTATTTAGATTGCACTATACCTGTATTGTAAAATTTCAGAACCTTTTATGTAACTTGTAATCAATAAACCAAAGTTGCATATTGTATGCAACCCATGACTTGGATTGTTTTTATCATGTCTTGTTTAGCATGGTTGGTTATGTACAGTGTGAAAGAAATTCAACATACATTAAATATTTTCTGATATTTGAATGTTTATATTGTACATGTATATTTATTTTACAATAAATCTGAGACAAAGGCTTATACACATGGAATTGAAAATATTCAGCTATGATTTGTATTTCTCAAGTATTTTAAGAAAAGTCAGCGAGTCTCGTGACATGTCTTCACATTTGGGGGTGATGATTGTGATGGATATACAAGCATTAACCTGCTTACATTCCTAGAGTATGTAAGGTGAATTTGGGCATTCTGGGTGATTGGGTTTTAGGCCAAACACAGGCAGATGGTTGGGGATAGATGTTTTCAAGCATCTATTAATTATTCATCGGCATGTACTATCTTACTATGATGTAAAGTTCAAAGACATGGTTCATGAAGGGAATGGAATAAAAACTCAACTGTGCACAAGTATGGAGGAATTAATACTTGGAATTCAATGCAAAGATCTGGCCATATGGCGTTTACTGGGCACCAGGGTTGCCAAACAACACATGAAAGATGTGTATCAGGCACAGCCTCTGCATTATGAAAAAAATATCACTTCCTGAAGAAGTGCATTTTGCTTCTCCTGTCTTAGGTCACCAAAATAAATTAGAGCAAATGTGACTCGACTGACAGGCAGCATTTATACTTGTGAAGTGTTCTCCTTCCGACGTGTGGTGTGTGTCGCACACACTGTCGAAGACGAGGTAGTTGCAGGAGACATCGTCTCTTTATTATCTTGTTCACACCAACTCCGGCCTCACTCGACCACGTTGCCATAGAGCCCGGCCTAGACACGACCCTGTCCGTGTTGCACCGACGGCGTCGACCGAGAAGGCCAGCTACTGTCTGGCCACGCAATGATTGGGCGAATGCGGTGGCAACGACAGCGACGACGAGACGAGTCCACTCCCAGAACCGGCAGCCCGGAGCTCTCGCTCTCCGCTGCTTATATTATATTCTATATTCTACTCGGCGCGGCTTGGCTCTGCCCTATCCACGCCTCCCTTCTCGAACCGACCAGAGGGTTCCAGAGGCTTCCCTATGAGGTCTTCCATGACCCTTGCCCCAATTCCTCTGCCCGGCCGGCATACCCGTATATATGCTCAACGGCGTGTGCAAACTTTCCACTGCAGTTGCCGCTGCTGGACAGCAGTCAGCGCTGTGTCACTACACTTGTATGAACACAAGAATTACATAATCACATCTACACTTATATGTAATGGGCTGAGATAGGCGCACACAACTTCTTGGGAGGCAACACTATTTATTAACACCAACACATTACACTTAACATAAATTTCGATTTAAAGCTTTCGTGACTGCGGGCTAACACCAATCCCGAATATCCGCCCTCACAGCCCTTTAAATAATCTCCAATACAGCCCCCCCAATCGGCTATGCGTGTATGAGTGACGTCCCTGCCCTCTAACCCCCGACCCCCCCGTCCCGCGCGTGCGATTGGTGTGTCGCTCTAAAACTGACTCCAAATCCCCGCCCCGCAGCCCTTTAAACAATCTCCATTGCCCGGCATCGGCGGCAACGCATGTGCGAAGGACGTCATTGCCCTCTGACCCCTGACCCCCCGTTCAGTTCGTGTGAGTGGTGCGCGGGGTTGTGTGAGCGGAGACGTCGCGTTTGAGTGGCTGAGAAGCGACGGATTGATTCCAGGCAGCCACGTGCCAGCCCCGAGCTATGCCCCACAAACAGGACCCGCGGACCCCAGGGGCTGCGGCGCGAGGAGAGGAGCCGGAGAGCGGCAGCCCTCTCACCGCGAGCGAGGAGTCGAGTAGCGGCTGCTCTCACTCGAGCGAGGAGTCCGGAGCCCGCAGCCCTCCCGAGATCAGCCCTCCCCCGGGGGGGGGGGGAGCCGGGGGCCCACGTCCCCCACAACTGACAACCTGTGTACCAACTGGCCGAGCGAGAGTTTGTGTGTATTTGAGCGCAATCGTGCCAGTGTTTAGCTGTACCAGGGAGTTTGGTGAAGCAGAGTGTTTCGGTGTAGCAGGGTGTCCGGATTGTGCCGGCACACTACCCTTCTATCCATAATGTCGTAGGGTGAGCTCCATTAAACGTTAACTCGGACCCCAACCTGTCAAAGCGCCTAATCTCGGAACGTGGTTCTCCACCTCTTACCTCACCCATGCTACGTACCTTTGAGACGTCCTGCTTTTACAAATGTTGATGAACTGGAGGGCAAAGGTCTGGAGGACCCCACATGGAGTCTGGTTTCTCACACCCGAGCCTCCTGTGACATTTCTGGAGGCTTCTCTGGAATCTTTGTCCCATTTATTGAGTGCAGATTTGGCTTACTTCTAGCTTCATCCCAAGACGTCATCCAGTTTGGAAATACCCGAAGGTTGTGGGAGTCGCCCCGTGCTTCAGTTTCTTTCCAACCCTCGCAATGGCCGGTTGCTCACCAGCCAGAAGTCTTTTGCTGCTTACACCACGACCGAGGTGTTGAGAGCAGCCATCTCGTGGCTGGTCGGCAATGGAGATGGTATTGTCGATTTGGGGAGCGTGAGTCTGTGGCGTTGGTGGTGCAGCTGTCACGGAGGCGACACGAGTTTAGGAAATTCAGTTTTGTGGGTTTCCTGTAGCGAGCACTGAAAGATCCTCCCTTCCTCTTTCTCCACCCTTGTCTCTACTGTCTCCATGTCCCCGTTCAACTCTTTCTACACCGCTTTCCTTGAATGTGCAGCTGCCTTTACGGCCTCCCCTCTCCCCTTCTCTCCACCTCCAACCCATCTCCGTCGTAATCTCCTCCCCTTTGTTCAGGCTCTTCCCTCTCTTCCTCAGTCTATGGATGGGGTTATTGTTTATCGGGCTCTTATACAAAAAATTGAGCTTATTTTAGCCTTTGAATAGGATTTTCTGTTTTCTTTCGGTAGCATGTTGCGTATATAGGGAAGATCGAGCCACGCCACCGGTTCCCATTATCAAAATCTTTGTCAACTTGTCTCCCTCGGTAGGAATGCCTTTCCTTCTCCAGCAAGCAATTGTCTTCTCTCTCTCCTCCGGTATTTCTTCCGATGCGCTTTCTTAATCTCGCTTGCTGTGTGTATCGGCTCTATCATTCAACAAGGGCAAATTAAAAAATTTGCTTTTTTTTCCTCCACTGCTTTACCACTATACCTCCTGAGTGGGTACTCGGAGTTTCATCTAATGTACTATTTGATGAGTCGCTTCCACACAGCAGAAAGGCGGTAGCTATCCGAACTGTAAATTTTTCTTCCAATTTCGATAGATTCTCGAATTATTCTTGGGCAGTAGTAGCTAGTTTTGCACAGAATTTCAACATTAAAATCAACTGAGTGTCCTTGTTGGCACGTGTGTTCTGCTACTGCTGAACATGGGTGCCAACAAATAATACATTATTTAAATGCATGCCTATAAAGGGCAGCATACTTCAATAGGGATTACCATTGGTACGGCTATTTTAATACACAATAGACAGGAAGGACAAGATCAAAGGGCTCTCATAATGCACATGCATAATGTACGTTGACTCGGTAATCTCCCCCCCCCCCCCCCACTTTGCGCGAGAGTGCCACAAATCTGGCTGTCGCCTGATGAAGCTAGTTGTAATTACTGGCAAAACGTCGTACTCCGATTGTAAATGTTGTGGCTTGGCTCTCCAAAGTACCAGTGACGAATTGGCTTGTTCTGTTTCCGTGACAACCCTTACTAGTTGGCTGTGTCGAGTGGTGGCGGGTTTTAACGACACGTTTATATATGTATGCGATCTAATCCAAAAAACACCTCTATGGATGATATTGGGCGCGAAAGCCTACATGTTAAACCAAAATTTAAAATATATACAAAATAACAATAATTTCTAGTTTTCCTCATTCACATCGTGATTCGTATGAACAGACATGAGATGATTGAGACATGTTAAATCATAAACGTATTTATTAATATTGAGGCGATGGCGGTGAGCTGGGGGCATCGGTGAGGAGGGTGTTACGGAGACGGCCCAGCTCTGCCTGCTGCAGAATCGTCTGTACGACGAAGCGCTCGCGGCGCCTGCAGGCGAGCACATGGGATGGCGTGTCCGGGATGATGTATGCAATGCAGGCCTTCGTGGGTAACACCACGTGCTGCACACGTCCACACACAGGTAAAGAATTTTCAGTTTCAGGATTTGCATGTAAAGGGTGCTTACTAAATATAATATGGCAGCATCTCAAAGTGCTTTACATCTCAGGTCAACTATTCCGGTGACCTGAAGCCTAGGGATATTATATTGTTACGTCGTTTTTCCCAATTAAATTAAGTCATTTGAGTAATTTTTGAACATTTGGCAAATTATACCGAGGCACTTTTTTTGAATTACTTAATGGGTTTTTTTACGCTCACTATGCAGCAGGCAACATTTATGATGTGCAGTTAATGCACCCACCGTATTCACCTGGGCAGCCGCAAATTACCGCAAGAATCAGCAAACACTTACACTCGGCCATGTCACCACAACAAAGATTCCCTGTGTAGCCTTTCACAGACTGAGACAAGTGCATCTATGAAGGGTGGCACAGTGCCTGTGGGGGTGGTGTGCACCTTTATCTCGCCAGTGATGATTTTCACACACTTCATCAAGTACTCATTTTAAGAGGATAAACTTAAGGGAAGCTCAATACTGGTTCTAATATTTTCCACTGTTGTTGGCTGTGGCCAGAAATAGTACTCCGGTCACACAGGATTGGTAGCGCAGTTCACAAACAACTACGCAGCCGCTCCCCTTCCCACACGCACACATGCTTACGTGTGACAAATTGCATCAACAACATGAATCGTCTGCTGCATGATGAAAGTGAGTATTGTATTACCACTATTATTGGTGATCTCAGAAATACTGTGCAATTGTGAGGTGTAATAGCATTACTGGCATTATCTGTAATGACCCATTGACAATGATCACGGTTTGCTCTGCTGACCTTAACAACTGCTCACAGATGAGTCTATACGATGGTGCAGTAGTGTAAGGCTTTGCACACTAGACTTGCAATCCAGAGGTCACGGGTGTGAATTGATCTTTGGTCGTGGGAGTGTAAACAACGGTGAAAGTTTTTTTTTACATTCCACTGCCTCTATCCACCAAGCAGTGTAAATGGAATACATCCAGTCAATTGGTCGGCTGAGTTTGGTGCTGTTCAGTGCGGGAACTCCCAGCTCTTCCCAAGACGTCTGACCAGTGTGGAAGAGCAGTTCAAATACATCTTAAGGGTCTCTCTTGAGCTCCCTATAGCAGGAGCCCTTTTGCCATCAGTGACATGAGCAAGTAATTGGAGGGCTGTACCTTTATCTTTCAATGGGTTTATGAATGTGTGTGTGTGTGCATGTTGATGTGTACCTGCATGGCAATGACGAAGGCCAGCTTTGCCGTCAGTACTTGCCAGTACTGCTTGGTGACGGAGTAGGCTTGGGGATGATCTGGCGGGTAGCGATGACCTGGATACCTACACACGTACAACCACAAGCACGCATGGACTATATTGAGCAAAGTGCCTCGAAAGTAGAGTTGGCGCTAAATTGAACAAGTATGGTTGTGTACAAACGGTATATGCGTTCACAGCCCTTAAAAAAATCCGCTTCTGAAAGAGGGCCTTCCCGCAACGTGCAGCTTGTGGGGGCTCTATTGACCATGGTTCACGCTGGTCCGTACCAGGTTGGTGAAGGTAGGGAGTACAGATAATGGGAACTACCCACTGCTGACAACCTTGCTCCAAAGTCGCCTACTGCACCTGCATTGTGCATGGTGTTCATCAATCTAAGCACGAACAAGGCTCAAGCCTGCTTGACTTCCGGAATCTAAGATTAGCTGTATTCGTGGTGATTTGGTCATAGTCAAGTAAGGTTATATTAAATATCGATCAATATGGTTATATTGATTATAGTTGTGTATGCCAGCAATTCAAAAACGTTACAGAAAAGGGTTGGTAGATCGCATCAATTTCAAAACTAACTGTGCTGTGAGGTGACCAGAAGATGGCTGTAGAGCAAGTGGTTTCATGTCTTTGTGGACCTTTAAGCTTCATTTCATTATCATGGGTTCTCCAGGACCTCTTATTGCATCCCACATGCATAAAACCACCTTAAACTGGAATCCCACTGCACGGTCTTCCTGAAAAGGGATCTTGAGACTCAATTAAGCAGTCGTGGATCGATAGATAAATAAATAACATTACTCTTTAGCAAGGTAACAATGAGCTATAATTTATATCAATCTATTATTATATTTCTCTAAGTGGGACTTTGGTTGTGAAGCCATCCCAACCGTACCCACTGCTCCCCCCCTCCAATTCCCCCCCCCCACCCCCTTTACTGTCCCTGCCCACCACGCACACTCCTCCCCCAACCCTACCACAACCCCTTACTACCCAACTAAGCCAAACCCTGTGTCCAGGGTAAGGGGCAGGGCCTAAACAGAGGTGGGGCCTAGGGGAAGTGTGGGTCTTAAAAGGAAAGTCACGGAGTGAAAAGAGGAAGAGAACGAGACTAATCAGGAAGGGGCGGAGCTAGGAGGACGCCACACCCATAAGGATGTCGCATCTACCTGGACAACACACCCAGAGATCAGTGCATCACATTCGCAGGGACGGCACCCCCGATAGCTGGGCATGACACTGAATGGCACAAACCTGCAGGTTGTGTGGAATGCCGGATCAAACCAGGATGGCAGGATGTTGGGATGATTTTGCTCCTTGAAGTCGCTGATCTTGAAAATTGAAAGGCTGTCCTCCGTGTACCCATGCATTGTAGGCGAACCTGTGCCATACTCTGCTGAGTATCCATAATAATACACCAGGCGTGGGATGATGTCCGTTGTGAACGCCAAGATGCATGACTGTGGAATTAGCATACGGAGGCACAGCGATAGCGGTCACTTAGCATGCAATGATTTGACCAAGGCTTCTGAACATCTTACCTTGGCAATTACATTAATTTTCACAAATACAATTTGGGGGGTTGCTGCCAGAGTGAAATGGTTACCATATAAGGACTTGCAATCTGGCAGTCGTCAGTTCAGTCTCCTGACACAACAGTTGAAGCAAAGGATCATTTTCTTAAATCTCCCCCACCTCTGTCCAATTAGCAATATAAATGGGTTAATCACTGCTTTAGCGCAGGTAATTCCACATCTTACAACATGTCTGGTCATCATGGAAGAGTAGGCCAAATACCGTGTAGAGGGGTTCTCTAGAGCTACCTTTAGTTGAGGCCCTTCTGCCAGCAGTGACATGAGCAAGCAATTGCAAGGCTTTACCTTTTGCGATTTTGGGAGAGAGTGGATAGGAGCAGTGGTGCAGTGATTCGTGCACTGCACTTTGAATTCAGCACACATGCAATTGACTTCCAGCTACGACTAACATCAGTGACGAGTGATACCCGAACCACTCCTGGTCCCCCACTACACCTCTTCTCAAACCTGCCAGGACCAGAATGGTGAAGTATGGTAAAAAGAACCCACACGGCTAACATGACATGTTATGTCACTCATAAGATGGGATATTGAGCGAGAAAGCGAGCGGACAATCTGGCAACTTACATTGGTGATTACAGAGAGGGTGGCAACGATACTCAGAATGTCGGCCCAGGCTCCAATTCCTCTTGCTCGCGAAACCACAGGCCTCCTCATCTTTGTTACGAGCTTCCACGCGTCGACCCGCACTTCGATGATGTTGTTGAGCAGTGCGAGCAATGGCGCAAGTGGAAATGATGCCACGAAGAGAGTGACAAACCCGAATTGGATAACTGGGGTATATTTTGAGAATGGGTAGGGGGGCAAGGATAGGATAATGAGTGAAACAGGATATAGACATACACTCTTAATGCTGTTATGTTATGATTACTTTAAGCAAACAAAACATGTTTTCAATGCATTGAATGTGTTTTAGTCAAAGGAGACCCCAAAATATGGTCACATTTTCGTGTCATTTGTTCACAAAATTATCGTGTCCATTACATTGGCCTCTGAGATGCGACCAGCCACTACCATCTTTAATGCTCAGCTCTGGTTCACCTGGGTTTCTTTTGCACCATTTTCCAGCACTAGGTGGCTATAATAACTAGATCACATCCTGTATTGAGGACTCCATTAACCGTACCACACATTTTTAGGCATATGCACTGTGGCTGAAATGCCAACAAATCACAGCAGTTAACCACAGTGGACATGATGCACAAGAGTTTTAAATAAATAGTAAGGGGGAAAAACGTCAATCCAAGCTGACCAATGTAGCTGCATTGGTTAGCAGACAAGAGGAGCAAATATGTGCTCCTATTGTTTCTAAAACTTAACTCCGTACTTATGCACATACGCGCATGCTCAAAGACAATTGTGTTACAGTATATCCATAGATTGGTGCCTATGGCCAAATCACCCAGTATGCGTCAGATTTAATCAGATCCCAGAAGTTAAGGAGAGCTGAGCCTGAAAATTGGTTGGATGGGTGACCATGCAATAGTTATTGTGGGGTTGTGAGCAGCAGAGGACAGTGCAGAAAATTACATTGTTGTATTGTACATCTAAGCTCTTACATCTGTGCTCCCTGCCTTCAACAACCCGAAGTGTGGGTAATTTCCCTCCCACAACAATGTCCGACTGATACACAGGGGCCGTACACACGTGCCTATATAATCAAATGATACCCAATTGTGTGTTTTTTTTATAATAAAGTAAAACGCGTTAACTCCGTAGTGTGATCCTCTGAGCTCATTGTACCCATCTCGAGGTATTCATCAAAGAGTCCAAGTGGGCTCTGGGGCTGTAGGTCCAAGTGTTTGCTGGAAGAAGTGTTTGGAAACTGGATAAGACAATCAATGAGAAGCCAGTTGAATCGTGGTTCGGTGACAGAAAACCCAGAGTTTCACGGTTTAACCCAACATCCGAGCAGCACCACATCAGATCTCTAGACTCCTCAGCGCAGGCATACAGATATGGTCAACATATGCGTACATTAACTAATTTGTGAAATTATGAATTACATCCAAATGAAATGTAGTGTGTGCATTACTAGGACGTACCTAAAGGTGCCAGGTTGGATTCATCCACCTTGGGGATGCTCTGCTCCACGCAGCCTCCTGCTTCCGTGCAGTCCATCCTCTTGATGTCCGAATTCTGGCTGTTGCTACTGCTGCAATTGGTGACACTGGTGGTGGTCTTCTTTCTTTTAATGGACTTAGGTCTACTTCGCTTTTCCTTCTTCTTCTGCTGCAAGGTCATCAACACTTTCATGCTCGTAAAAGGATCGAGAGCAGCGTATGGTTTATTCTCACTGACTGGTGAAGCAGTTTGTTGATGTGGAACTAGGCCAAAGCATTCAAGAAATTTGGATTTCATGTCATTTATCTTAACGCCGCTATCTTTTGTCGAAGTGTAATCATGTTCAGGCTTCGGTCTGTACAAGAACTGTGCGTGAAGACTTTCATGAGTTTTCAGGATTTCAATAGGACTTAAAAATCCGCAGACTGAGCACATCTCATAGGGCGATGGTGGATTCAACACCGCATTGGCAAAACTGCCGTTATTCACCAAACCTGGTGCACCCTTTATCATATAATCCTTTTCATGGGTCTTCATGTGCCTTTTTAATTTTCCTGGCTGATTAAACCTTTGTCCACATATGCCGCACCATTGCTCACGGGTCTCCTTATGCGTTCTTACGTGGGCTTCTAGGCACCATGCCAGTTGGATTTTTTTCCCACAGACGTCACAAGAGATACGTTTTTTCGCTCGTGTAACTCTACCGGATTGAGGTGGGGTTGAGACGGGTGCTGGTGAAGTGCCATCGATGGTAAAGGCAATTCTCCCAGCACCACCATGACTCGCAGCGGAGTTGCTCTCGCACATCTGAAACAAAAGACAAAGGTCACGCGCATGACACCCGTGTCACGAGTGTACTCGCACAGGCATACTTAAGGTGACATAAGATTCATATATACTACAACTCATTATACCAGAACTCCACAATATTGCAGTTCCTATCATGTACGATTTTACCCTCTTATCCACCCAAGTAATATTTTGTTTCTAAACAACAATGACTAACTACCTCCATTTTCCTAATGTTACCCACCAAATAGGTCTTTCTGTATATACACACCAACAATATAATGATTGCACCACACGTTCACTCCACTATTCACAACACTCTGACTCACAATCTCCATGTAAGATTGTAATATCATTTCTGTATGAGGGCCCGTCAAGAAGTTTTGGGAATGGACACTTTTTTACAAACAACTACGTAAAATAGTCTTCATTAAAAGTACAGGATAGTACTACTAATGGCACTTATAAGGGAACGTCATTATCTCTCATGCTAATTATTACAATGTTAACTAGTTACCCAGGAAAGCTTCATTGCGTCTAAGTACTGCATTTTCAGAAAGGTCCCATTGCATTGAGATGTTTGCGTGAGTGGAACCCAGAGAGACCCCACCTTGCATATTGCGAAATAACACAACTCCACACAGATGGATTCAACCCACAAGCTCAAAGCATTCCCTGTTCAACAAAGTACTCAGTGTAATGTTTAATATAATTTATTTGGTAATATACAGTATCGTAATTGTATAGTGAATCTACAGCAGTGAGGTATACAGTAGGGTTGGTAAAATAATACATAGTGTAATATTACAAGTCTAATATTATTATAATCTAACGTATAGGGTAGTGTATAGTAACGCAGTGTATAATTCAATGTTGTGGTCTGTCTATGGCAGTTTATAATAAAAAATATTATTTGGAGGCATATTATAATATTTTTTGCGACATAGAAGTGTAATGTATAATAACTTATTGTTAGTAGCTCAGCTTAGTGGAGAATATATTGAGTACATTGATTATATTGATGTATATTCTTAGTTTTTTCGGTAAAGTCACGTTGAAGAGAAACAAACAAAATAATATAATATATAAAACAATCAAAATTCTCACGACGTTTCGACCATAACTCAAACGGTCATCTTCACGACGTTTCGACCATAACTCAAACGGTCATCTTCACACCTGAAGATGACCGTTTGAGTCATGGTCGAAACGTCGTGAGAATTTTTATTGTTTTATATATATTATATTATTTTGTTTGTTTCTCTTCAACGTGACTTTACCGAAAAAACTAAGAATATGAATTACTGCAGTCACGAAAGCTTTAAATCAAAATTTATATTGATGTAGTTTATATTTAGGTCTTTCACATCGGTTTATTGTATGATAGTTGGGTAGTTGCAGTTCTTTAGCGTCAATATACTAAATGCCTCTGTTGATTTGTAAACTCTGACTTTAACATAGCTACTTCTGTCACCAGTTACATGCTAATTCCTCACATTAACATCATGCTAATCTCCCAGTTACATGCTAATTTCTGACTTTAACATCCTGCTAATTTATCACATTAACACAGCTACTTCAATGCTAAATTCTTCTGTTGATATGTAAACTCCTTTGTCAAGGAGCTCTGCTCCTCCCACCCAGCTTAAAATACGCTGCCAAGCTTAGCAGTGTTCATTGGAGCGCTGTCTTTCCGACAGTTCTGTTTCTTCACCTGAGGAAGGCTACTTGTGTTGTGGCCAAAACGTCGTGAGAATTTTATTATGTTTTGATTTTATTATGTTATTATTTCCCTTCTACGTGACTTTACCGAAAGAACCAAGAAGATGAATCCCTGCAGTCACGAAAGCTTTAAATCGAAATTTATTCAAATCAAGTTGTTTTATTTTTACCACAGTACTTTATGGAATCCTCAAGAATTAATGCATTTTTATAAGTATTAAACTATACTTGAAGATGTGTCAGAATATAATTCTGCAGATGCAAGCACAGGCAAACTCGTATCTGCATATGCAAGTTTCTGGGCCTCCTCACTTCACCAAACCCGCATTGACCGGCATGGTGAAGTATGGTTAAACAACTCCCACGAACGACATGGTGTGGGGGAGGCCTCTATCAAACGCTGGATCGACAAAGGGCTGATACATGTCACGACATTGTACGTTAAGACCGTTCTCTCGTCAGCACAAGCCGTCTATGTGGACAATAGAGGACACGACACACGTGTACACGATGTTTGCGTGCGTATATTCAGCGTGTGTATCACGTAATAATTATATAAGGTCGCGATTATGCTCAAAACGAACCAAATGTATAACATCACGAATAACTTTGGAGGTCTCCAGAGCCTGAACAATATTTGAAGTAGACACTGACCCTTGTCACGAGTTCTTATGAACTATAAACTAAACTATAAACTATTTATATTTACCAGGTAAGGCCCACTGAGCTATATAACTCTTATCAGAAGCGACCTGGACACAAATGATAGCTCAACAAAAGTGGCTTATCATGTGGACATTTATAGCAGCCAAGTACTCTGAACTCACGTTTCTAAATTTTGGAGGGGAAAACCGAAGGACCAGGAGAAGAATCTACGCGACCACAGGGGAAAAAAATAAACAAATACAGAGCAGGCGTCAGGGTCTGGATGGAACCTCCACGCTGCTGTAGGCCTGGCGAGGTAGTTAACATCTCGACACCGCGGCGCCCCTTATTAAAAGCTTAGCCATGTCTAGCAAGGTTATTGACTCATTTCACTCGACTCACGGCACCACAAGTAATGTATTAAACAAATAAAACAATAATAAAGTAGAGAGGCGCTACTTACATTTAACAATGTTGTTGTTAACTTTAAAAGGAGCGCGCTTCTCTCTGGCTTGCAGTCCGGTGATCGCGGTCTCCTTTGCGATTGGTCAGCGCAGGCATCACTCAAACCATGAAGAAGAACCCTCTTGAGGAGCCTTTCAAAACCATCACTTTACCCTACATTGCTGGGATCACAAAAAAGATCTCCAAAATCTTGAATAAACACAAGATCCAGGTCCGTTTCAACACATTACATAAAATCCGTGATCTGGTTCCGTCTGTAAAAGATGTGATTCCGGACATACAATACCCTGGTGTCTACAAACTAAGTTGCCTCTGTGGTAGTAGTTACATTGGAGAAACCAAACGCCATATCTCGGACCGCATTCGTGAACATAAAGCAGACCTTAAACACGGTAGGACCAACACCTCGGCCGTAGCAGATCATTGTTCTAATTCAGTAGGCTCACATGCCATTGACTTTTCCAAGACGGAGGTTCTTTGTAAGCCATCTGGCTTCCATGAGAGATTCGTTCATGAGGCTATCCACATATACAAGCACAGAGACAATTTCAACCGAGAAGATGGATTCTATCTTAGCAATCATTGGAAAGATTTGATAAATCATTTCAGTTCTTGATTGATTGTTCACGCTTACAGTGGCTTTCAGACAGCATACATAAAAACAAATTTCGTCTCCCCCCTCCTCTTTTCAAAAAATAGATGGACTAGTCCTGGGCAAACTGCCAATCGTTGCGCGTGACGCAAACGTTATATATTTTTTTATATATAAATAAATAAATATGCCGTTTTCAAAATAAATTTATGCAAACCGACACACCTGATGATGACCGTTTGAGTTATGGTCGAAACGTCGTGAGAATTTTTTATTGTTTTATATATATTTTGTTATTTTGTTGTTTCTCTTCAACGTGACTTTACCGAAAAAAACTAAGAATATGAATTACTGCAGTCACGAAAGCTTTAAATCAAAATTTAATCGCCTCTACGGGGAGGGTTTTCACATAACTTTAAGATCCTTCAACAAACTCCGGGATAAGAAAGCTCAGCTGATCGAGTCTCTCACCTTCCTGAAGAGATGCCGCGACTCTGGGGTAATACCAATCGCATTTACACTCACCTCTGCTACTGTAACTTCTTCTAATGCGAAACGAATTCTTTTCAAAACTAGCTTAGCTCTTATCTCAGAAAAAATCAGACTTATACGCACAGAACTAGATCAGTTAGACAAGACACTCTACAAATCACACTTATCATTGACGGCAATAATGTCCACATCGGATTGGGAACATGTAGACAATATGACTGCCTCTTCAGCTGCTACTATGTCGACCAAATGTAAGGAAAACCTGATTTCCAAATTTAACCTCCTCTTCAACAAAAGACCGGACCCACACACCAAAAAGTTAGACGTTAATAAAGTCGTAATTAATCGCAGTAACAGTTCTATTTCCGATGGTCTGAAATCCGTTTTAGCTAAAGGTCTAAACTTTGCAGTCACACCTAAACACATACCAGTTAATGATATAATTGCCCAAGTAGACGTTGCTCTCAGGGGCCTGGGTCACATCGCTGCAGACGTAGCAAGATCTGAAATCGCTGCAACCCTCAAAAACGCTAAGATGCCAGCTAGCAACCTCAGCAAAGATGAGCGTTTTGAATTATATAAATTAAAAAAGAGGAATGATATTGTAGTTCTCTCAGCTGACAAAGGCAATGCTACTGTCATCATGGATAAAATAGAATACAACAACAAAATTAAAGAATTACTCGACGATGGTAGTTATACAAAAATAAAAAGAGATCCCACCAACAGCCTCGTCACACAAACCAACAAAATAATTTCTGATTCAACCGCATTAATTGATCAATCTAAACAGTTTTCGTTGAAACCTTCTGCTGCCAGGCCACCAAGATTATACGGCTTACCAAAAATACATAAAGTTGATACACCTCTTCGTCCCATAGTCTCTACTATCAGCTCCCCCACCTACAAACTAGCTCGTTTTTTGTCTGAAATCCTGCGTCCTTTCACTGGAAAGACCACCTCTGCGGTACAAAATTCTACTCACCTGGTATCAACAATCAAGGGTATTTCCCTGTCCCCAGACGACCTGCTTGTCAGTTTTGATGTAGTTTCCTTATTCACCAAGGTTCCTGTACCTGACACCATTGCAATCATTGAAGACTTGGTTCATCAAGGACTAAACACTGAGGTACCCCCCCTGGTGAGACACTGTTTAACCAATACATACTTCACTTGGAATGGAACTTTCTACAAACAAACTGAGGGCACCCCAATGGGCTCCCCCCTTTCTCCAGTTATAGCTAACATTTTCATGGAGAAATTTGAGACTGACGCCATCCAGACTGCCACTCTGCGCCCAACCTTATGGAAGAGGTACGTGGATGACACTTTTGTCATCTGGCCACATGGCCGGCCTGCTCTAGACCAATTCTGCGACCACATCAATTCCATACACCCAGCCATCAGATTTACAATGGAAGTCGAAATAGATGGCAAGATACCTTTTTTGGATGTCCTAATTAAAAAGAAACCTGATGGTTCAATGAGCCACTCTGTCTACAGGAAAGCTACCCATACGGATGCTTATCTGAAACCGGATTCCCACCACGATCCATCACAGAAGAATTCTCTCATCAAGACTCTGTATCATAGAGCCCAATGCATATCCGACCAGGAACACATAAGCAGTGAACTCAAGCACGTACACCAAGCTCTTAGGGCTAATGGTTACTCCGACTATACAATCCGCAAAGCTATCACTCAAACCATGAAGAAGAACCCTCTTGAGGAGCCTTTCAAAACCATCACTTTACCCTACATTGCTGGGATCACAAAAAAGATCTCCAAAATCTTGAATAAACACAAGATCCAGGTCCGTTTCAACACATTACATAAAATCCGTGATCTGGTTCCGTCTGTAAAAGATGTGATTCCGGACATACAATACCCTGGTGTCTACAAACTAAGTTGCCTCTGTGGTAGTAGTTACATTGGAGAAACCAAACGCCATATCTCGGACCGCATTCGTGAACATAAAGCAGACCTTAAACACGGTAGGACCAACACCTCGGCCGTAGCAGATCATTGTTCTAATTCAGTAGGCTCACATGCCATTGACTTTTCCAAGACGGAGGTTCTTTGTAAGCCATCTGGCTTCCATGAGAGATTCGTTCATGAGGCTATCCACATATACAAGCACAGAGACAATTTCAACCGAGAAGATGGATTCTATCTTAGCAATCATTGGAAAGATTTGATAAATCATTTCAGTTCTTGATTGATTGTTCACGCTTACAGTGGCTTTCAGACAGCATACATAAAAACAAATTTCGTCTCCCCCCTCCTCTTTTCAAAAAATAGATGGACTAGTCCTGGGCAAACTGCCAATCGTTGCGCGTGACGCAAACGTTATATATATTTTTTATAAATAAATAAATAAATATGCCGTTTTCAAAATAAATTTATGCAAACCGACACACCTGATGATGACCGTTTGAGTTATGGTCGAAACGTCGTGAGAATTTTTTATTGTTTTATATATATTTTGTTATTTTGTTGTTTCTCTTCAACGTGACTTTACCGAAAAAAAACTAAGAATATGAATTACTGCAGTCACGAAAGCTTTAAATCAAAATTTAATCGCCTCTACGGGGAGGGTTTTCACATAACTTTAAGATCCTTCAACAAACTCCGGGATAAGAAAGCTCAGCTGATCGAGTCTCTCACCTTCCTGAAGAGATGCCGCGACTCTGGGGTAATACCAATCGCATTTACACTCACCTCTGCTACTGTAACTTCTTCTAATGCGAAACGAATTCTTTTCAAAACTAGCTTAGCTCTTATCTCAGAAAAAATCAGACTTATACGCACAGAACTAGATCAGTTAGACAAGACACTCTACAAATCACACTTATCATTGACGACAAATAATGTCCACATCGGATTGGGAACATGTAGACAATATGACTGCCTCTTCAGCTGCTACTATGTCGACCAAATGTAAGGAAAACCTGATTTCCAAATTTAACCTCCTCTTCAACAAAAGACCGGACCCACACACCAAAAAGTTAGACGTTAATAAAGTCGTAATTAATCGCAGTAACAGTTCTATTTCCGATGGTCTGAAATCCGTTTTAGCTAAAGGTCTAAACTTTGCAGTCACACCTAAACACATACCAGTTAATGATATAATTGCCCAAGTAGACGTTGCTCTCAGGGACCTGGGTCACATCGCTGCAGACGTAGCAAGATCTGAAATCGCTGCAACCCTCAAAAACGCTAAGATGCCAGCTAGCAACCTCAGCAAAGATGAGCGTTTTGAATTATATAAATTAAAAAAGAGGAATGATATTGTAGTTCTCTCAGCTGACAAAGGCAATGCTACTGTCATCATGGATAAAATAGAATACAACAACAAAATTAAAGAATTACTCGACGATGGTAGTTATACAAAAATAAAAAGAGATCCCACCAACAGCCTCGTCACACAAACCAACAAAATAATTTCTGATTCAACCGCATTAATTGATCAATCTAAACAGTTTTCGTTGAAACCTTCTGCTGCCAGGCCACCAAGATTATACGGCTTACCAAAAATACATAAAGTTGATACACCTCTTCGTCCCATAGTCTCTACTATCAGCTCCCCCACCTACAAACTAGCTCGTTTTTTGTCTGAAATCCTGCGTCCTTTCACTGGAAAGACCACCTCTGCGGTACAAAATTCTACTCACCTGGTATCAACAATCAAGGGTATTTCCCTGTCCCCAGACGACCTGCTTGTCAGTTTTGATGTAGTTTCCTTATTCACCAAGGTTCCTGTACCTGACACCATTGCAATCATTGAAGACTTGGTTCATCAAGGACTAAACACTGAGGTACCCCCCCTGGTGAGACACTGTTTAACCAATACATACTTCACTTGGAATGGAACTTTCTACAAACAAACTGAGGGCACCCCAATGGGCTCCAACCTTTCTCCAGTTATAGCTAACATTTTCATGGAGAAATTTGAGACTGACGCCATCCAGACTGCCACTCTGCGCCCAACCTTATGGAAGAGGTACGTGGATGACACTTTTGTCATCTGGCCACATGGCCGGCCTGCTCTAGACCAATTCTGCGACCACATCAATTCCATACACCCAGCCATCAGATTTACCATGGAAGTCGAAATAGATGGCAAGATACCTTTTTTGGATGTCCTAATTAAAAAGAGACCTGATGGTTCAATGAGCCACTCTGTCTACAGGAAAGCTACCCATATGGATGCTTATCTGAAACCGGATTCCCACCACCATCCATCACAGAAGAATTCTCTCATCAAGACTCTGTATCATAGAGCCCAATGCATATCCGACCAGGAACACATAAGCAGTGAACTCAAGCACGTACACCAAGCTCTTAGGGCTAATGGTTACTCCGACTATACAATCCGCAAAGCTATCACTCAAACCATGAAGAAGAACCCTCTTGAGGAGCCTTTCAAAACCATCACTTTACCCTACATTGCTGGGATCACAAAAAAGATCTCCAAAATCTTGAATAAACACAAGATCCAGGTCCGTTTCAACACATTACATAAAATCCGTGATCTGGTTCCGTCTGTAAAAGATGTGATTCCGGACATACAATACCCTGGTGTCTACAAACTAAGTTGCCTCTGTGGTAGTAGTTACATTGGAGAAACCAAACGCCATATCTCGGACCGCATTCGTGAACATAAAGCAGACCTTAAACACGGTAGGACCAACACCTCGGCCGTAGCAGATCATTGTTCTAATTCAGTAGGCTCACATGCCATTGACTTTTCCAAGACGGAGGTTCTTTGTAAGCCATCTGGCTTCCATGAGAGATTCGTTCATGAGGCTATCCACATATACAAGCACAGAGACAATTTCAACCGAGAAGATGGATTCTATCTTAGCAATCATTGGAAAGATTTGATAAATCATTTCAGTTCTTGATTGATTGTTCACGCTTACAGTGGCTTTCAGACAGCATACATAAAAACAAATTTCGTCTCCCCCCTCCTCTTTTCAAAAAATAGATGGACTAGTCCTGGGCAAACTGCCAATCGTTGCGCGTGACGCAAACGTTATATATTTTTTATATATATAAATAAATAAATATGCCGTTTTCAAAATAAATTTATGCAAACCGACACACCTGATGATGACCGTTTGAGTTATGGTCGAAACGTCGTGAGATTTTTTTATTGTTTTATATATATTTTGTTATTTTGTTGTTTCTCTTCAACGTGACTTTACCGAAAAAAACTAAGAATATGAATTACTGCAGTCACGAAAGCTTTAAATCAAAATTTAATCGCCTCTACGGGGAGGGTTTTCACATAACTTTAAGATCCTTCAACAAACTCCGGGATAAGAAAGCTCAGCTGATCGAGTCTCTCACCTTCCTGAAGAGATGCCGCGACTCTGGGGTAATACCAATCGCATTTACACTCACCTCTGCTACTGTAACTTCTTCTAATGCGAAACGAATTCTTTTCAAAACTAGCTTAGCTCTTATCTCAGAAAAAATCAGACTTATACGCACAGAACTAGATCAGTTAGACAAGACACTCTACAAATCACACTTATCATTGACGGCAATAATGTCCACATCGGATTGGGAACATGTAGACAATATGACTGCCTCTTCAGCTGCTACTATGTCGACCAAATGTAAGGAAAACCTGATTTCCAAATTTAACCTCCTCTTCAACAAAAGACCGGACCCACACACCAAAAAGTTAGACGTTAATAAAGTCGTAATTAATCGCAGTAACAGTTCTATTTCCGATGGTCTGAAATCCGTTTTAGCTAAAGGTCTAAACTTTGCAGTCACACCTAAACACATACCAGTTAATGATATAATTGCCCAAGTAGACGTTGCTCTCAGGGGCCTGGGTCACATCGCTGCAGACGTAGCAAGATCTGAAATCGCTGCAACCCTCAAAAACGCTAAGATGCCAGCTAGCAACCTCAGCAAAGATGAGCGTTTTGAATTATATAAATTAAAAAAGAGGAATGATATTGTAGTTCTCTCAGCTGACAAAGGCAATGCTACTGTCATCATGGATAAAATAGAATACAACAACAAAATTAAAGAATTACTCGACGATGGTAGTTATACAAAAATAAAAAGAGATCCCACCAACAGCCTCGTCACACAAACCAACAAAATAATTTCTGATTCAACCGCATTAATTGATCAATCTAAACAGTTTTCGTTGAAACCTTCTGCTGCCAGGCCACCAAGATTATACGGCTTACCAAAAATACATAAAGTTGATACACCTCTTCGTCCCATAGTCTCTACTATCAGCTCCCCCACCTACAAACTAGCTCGTTTTTTGTCTGAAATCCTGCGTCCTTTCACTGGAAAGACCACCTCTGCGGTACAAAATTCTACTCACCTGGTATCAACAATCAAGGGTATTTCCCTGTCCCCAGACGACCTGCTTGTCAGTTTTGATGTAGTTTCCTTATTCACCAAGGTTCCTGTACCTGACACCATTGCAATCATTGAAGACTTGGTTCATCAAGGACTAAACACTGAGGTACCCCCCCTGGTGAGACACTGTTTAACCAATACATACTTCACTTGGAATGGAACTTTCTACAAACAAACTGAGGGCACCCCAATGGGCTCCCCCCTTTCTCCAGTTATAGCTAACATTTTCATGGAGAAATTTGAGACTGACGCCATCCAGACTGCCACTCTGCGCCCAACCTTATGGAAGAGGTACGTGGATGACACTTTTGTCATCTGGCCACATGGCCGGCCTGCTCTAGACCAATTCTGCGACCACATCAATTCCATACACCCAGCCATCAGATTTACCATGGAAGTCGAAATAGATGGCAAGATACCTTTTTTGGATGTCCTAATTAAAAAGAGACCTGATGGTTCAATGAGCCACTCTGTCTACAGGAAAGCTACCCATACAGATGCTTATCTGAAACCAGATTCCCACCACCATCCATCACAGAAGAATTCTCTCATCAAGACTCTGTATCATAGAGCCCAATGCATATCCGACCAGGAACACATAAGCAGTGAACTCAAGCACGTACACCAAGCTCTTAGGGCTAATGGTTACTCCGACTATACAATCCGCAAAGCTATCACTCAAACCATGAAGAAGAACCCTCTTGAGGAGCCTTTCAAAACCATCACTTTACCCTACATTGCTGGGATCACAAAAAAGATCTCCAAAATCTTGAATAAACACAAGATCCAGGTCCGTTTCAACACATTACATAAAATCCGTGATCTGGTTCCGTCTGTAAAAGATGTGATTCCGGACATACAATACCCTGGTGTCTACAAACTAAGTTGCCTCTGTGGTAGTAGTTACATTGGAGAAACCAAACGCCATATCTCGGACCGCATTCGTGAACATAAAGCAGACCTTAAACACGGTAGGACCAACACCTCGGCCGTAGCAGATCATTGTTCTAATTCAGTAGGCTCACATGCCATTGACTTTTCCAAGACGGAGGTTCTTTGTAAGCCATCTGGCTTCCATGAGAGATTCGTTCATGAGGCTATCCACATATACAAGCACAGAGACAATTTCAACCGAGAAGATGGATTCTATCTTAGCAATCATTGGAAAGATTTGATAAATCATTTCAGTTCTTGATTGATTGTTCACGCTTACAGTGGCTTTCAGACAGCATACATAAAAACAAATTTCGTCTCCCCCCTCCTCTTTTCAAAAAATAGATGGACTAGTCCTGGGCAAACTGCCAATCGTTGCGCGTGACGCAAACGTTATATATTTTTTATATATATAAATAAATAAATATGCCGTTTTCAAAATAAATGTATGCAAACCGACACACCTGATGATGACCGTTTGAGTTATGGTCGAAACGTCGTGAGAATTTTTTATTGTTTTATATATATTTTGTTATTTTGTTGTTTCTCTTCAACGTGACTTTACCGAAAAAACTAAGAATATGAATTACTGCAGTCACGAAAGCTTTAAATCAAAATTTAATACAGATTTAAGTTTGCAAATTAACACAAAATTCGTTCTCAATTTTAGTTTTCCAAATGCGCTATCGGCGTAATGTCAAGAGACAAATAAATCATCCATTCGTAAATCTCGCATAGCCGTGCAGGCCCTGTGTCATAAAATGCGGTGGGTGGCCTTTTATCTTGTACAGAATAGGAGCCAACACTTTCACATTAGCTGTGTTATGAGATTGTGCGGCGCACGAGAGTCAAGCTGAAATTGTTATTCTCAGAGATGGAATTAGGAAAATGAAGTGCAAAACCCAAGTTTAATGAGACTGTAATTTTGTGCAGTCGCTGGTGACGGGGCTCGGACGATCGACTTGATAAGACTTGAGACCTCGGTTTCAACCCAAGCAGTCAAAATCCAGATTCAAGCCCAGAATCTCATTATTGCCAACGCACCGCTTTGATCTCTGAGCCACCCGTCCACTTTGCATATATAGTGTTATCATATATTTTATCTGAATGTCACCACTGTACACTCAATTTTAACGGTGATTTTCAATATCTACCTTTGGGATGTTTGCCAAATTCACAGATATTTTTTAAGAGTGACAAGAGAAAACCCATGCATCTTACGTGACACTTTGTTGTGCTCTGCATTGGCAGTGATTGAATAACGCTTAAACGTATTTGAGTTATCGACAAATGAGTTTTAAGTTGGTAATAATAAACTAATATTACCGCGCACAATTTTGGAAACAAACTTAACATTGAGCGCCACTCGGAGGCGATAAGTACACTCAAACTTTGCACGGGCAGTGTCGTACACCTACTTGCTGTACTGCCTCTTACCAGCTGGAGGCGGGTGGGCTCACGCACGCCACGTACGCACCTGTGCGTTGCGATGGAGGATGTCCAAGAAGGAGCCGAGGCCCAGGTTGGGGAGGTTGCGCGAGTCAAAAGCTCGGCAAGCTGCTTCTCCACGCGTGACAGCGCGGGTAGGCCCAGGGGCTCTGCCATCTTACTTGCGTGGCTCAGCAGACGGACCAGATGCTCGGCTACCGCCTCTGCGAAAGAGAGAAGCAATGCCATTGTAGGAGAGGACAACGATGCTGTAACTCACTCCAATAGGCTCAACAACTGCAACTCTCTCTCTGCCCTCCCACCCCCCACGTCTCATCTACGGCCTCCCGATAAGTTTCATCATCACTCTCCAGATGACTCAAAAAACAAGTTTAACACGAAGGCCTTCGCGACCAATATTACCCATAATAGAGATTTTTGGGTTAGGTCACATAAATAGTGCATATTAAAGCGTATTATTGAGTGCATGTTTACATGATCTAACCCAAAAATCTAGATGGACTAAAAAAACCACTGGCAGACTTCTCGCACCCGTATGCAAGACGATATCGCCCCAATATTCGAATTGTTCAACTATCCCCCGAACCAGTCCAGGATTAATTTCAAGATCACACTCAGTATTCTGAAGGTCCTCCGTGGTCTGACCCCCTATGTACAATACAAGAAACTACATTTTATTCAGATTGTGCTTTCGATATCGTGTAATGAGACGGAGTATCCATTCGGATCTCTCACGGAGCAGCGGAACCCGTCCTATTGGAGAATGGCCCGCAGAAGAGAACATCACAAAGCTACCTCTGACATTGCTTCTAGTGACCTCTGGTCCACAGAGTAAAGGGAAGCACATTCCCACCCACTCTGTTGAGCCGATATTGGACTTGGTCAAATTAAGTGCATAGCCATTTAGTATGTCTTGGGTTTTTTTGACAGTCATTAATGACCGAGCTGAGACCATCAACTGGCTGCACTTGACAAAAGCAAGTTTAATCACAGGTGGTTACCCAGATTCGAACCCAGGATCTCAGCGTTTCCAGCTCAATGCTAATAATCTCTCTCAGCCACCCGGGTCATCTCGATGTAGATCTGACAAACTGATGCGTCGTGATATGCCAAACTCTTACTAATGCATTAGTAATAATCGATACGAGATGTGAAATAAGGTGTTTAGAGAAGCTACGACAATTCAGCACGCGTGTAATCCAGTAGACTCTTGATTATCCGTGTGCGGTTTATCTGATTTGCGGATTAACCACGCACATGAGATTTTTACTTATTAATAACTCATGGATTTTCCCTTAGGCCCAAATTAATAATCTAAAAATAGTTATACATTGTAATTCTTGGAAATGTTTGTTACAAGTCACGTGCTTATATCGAGCAAATATGTGCGCCCATGAATCCGAAATCTACGTGATCACCTCGACAGTACAGTAGTTGCATATCTTTACAACAGTGGGTGGAGTTTGATTGATGGTGATTGGCGTGGCTCTGCTATCCACTTAGAGGGCCGAGTCTTCTGCTCGGGAGCAGGAAAGTTTTATCACCGACCACGTGCATTGATCGGTTGATCGTTAGTTTGTGGCATAGAGATCCGCAGAAAATAGATATCTTTGGATCATCCGAGATTTTTTATCATCCGCAGCCATCTTCCCCGTAATTAGCGCGGATAATCGAGAGTCTACTGTATATGCAAGTTTGTCTCCTTACTCCCCGGAAGAAGCGGCGGTCTGGTGTCGGGAGTGCTGATGTTGCCGAGAAACGCGGCCGGTTTCTCCTTGACCACGAGGTCGCGAGGAGTCTCGAGGGAGCCACAGCACAGAGCCAACTGAAACAGCTTCCCGGCCAGCGTGTCCCCTTTCACCTGCCCCAGGAAGTCCTGCACACACTGGTGGTGGAAACAATAAAGGACCCAAACCACTTGCAGCCATATCACTCTGTTGGGACAAATAGAGGGTGACACATGCATAGATGTCCGACCAATTTCAATGCCCCCCCCTTACTTTTGTCTCAACGTGTGACTGAATTTTGTGAAAGCGATGGCCCTAAATATTATAGAGGAGAGTTAATTCAGTGGTAGAGAAAGTTTTTTTGATAATGGTGGAAGTATCCACAGACTTGAAACGTATGGCGATTATCACTCATTAAATAATTCCGAGGACAAATGTATTATGGAAAATCTTTGACAAATGTAAGCAAATGCATGGACTTTCTCGCACGGTAATTTTGTTGCATTAAGTCCAGACGCCATGGGCCCCACCTTCTTCAGCTTATTCACAAAGATGTCCTCGGCATTCTGGAAGACCTGCAGCACCATCTCGGTCGCCGGCTGTGTCGTGAACTGTCGGCGAAGATCGGCGCTCGTCCCTGGCAAGGGGAATGACTCCAACAGGTATTTCTTGACCTTGTGTTGCCGGCCCTCCACCTCCTGCTTAATGTCACACTCAATGCGAGCCAGCCCACGGTCCATCACCTCCCACTCGCCTTTCTGGGCCTTGCCGATCACCTCAACAAACAACACAATGTTACCAACTGTGGCGGCCACAGGTGCAGGGCAGTGCTGTAGTTGCGATGATGGAACACGTGATGGACGAGTGGTTCAACAGCGAATGCAAGGTGTGCTGCTAATGCACGATTGCAATCGAGAGATGGGATTGGTGGATCATCCTAGCAGCAGTGGCTTTTGGCAAGCCATCGAACAAAGACAGTTACCACATCACTCGCTTTCAGATGGGCTTCTGCGGCCAACTGGAATGCTCTTCCTTCCGATATTAGGAAGCCATTGGAGCTATGCACTTTTAAATCTAGATTGAAAAGAATTTCTTTAGAACTGCTTTTTGTGTTCAGTTTGTTGCCCTCCACACCTCCGATTAGCACAGTTGGCTACGTACAGTGCGAAAGAAGTTCAACATATATACTTGTGGTTTTACCCAATCCAGTCATTTCTGAGTACTTGTTTAGATTTGCAAATTTTGATTCTGACGCCGGCACACATGTCCTCCTCATTCATTAATAACAACACGGGATTTTTTTTTTACATTATTTGTGAAGAATATAGAAATGCAGTTTTGGATAATACACCCGCAATATTAACTAGGGCGACTCCTGGGATCGAATCGCGAACCTCTGAAACAAGCGACAAATGCACAAAGACTCGGGAAAGAATATTTCTGTAAGGAACGGTAAAGTAAAATAGGCCTCAGCCTTCAATACGATATATATTAACATGATGTACTTACACGAGCAGTTACTTCAGTGCTCTTGTCACAGCACTGCACCCACAAAACTGAAGTCGTGTTAGAAGTCTGTCTCAGACTGCATGACAAAAGGATACACCACATTCACTTGACAGGGAGACAGGTGTGAAACTTGTGTGCCTGAGCAACTGAGGATAGCTCAGCATTGTGGCCGTGTAAGGCAAACGCAGGGGCGGGGGAATATTGGTAAAAGGCTGATGCAGTGTCACTCTCAGGTGTGAACACAGCGACACGTACGTTGTGGCTGTGTGTCAGCAATTCCAGAACGCATTTAATTCAGAAAGTAAACCCCCTCAAGGGCAACAACAATACATACTTGAGGCAATCTTGATTTGAAGCTTTCGCGACTGCAGGAATCCACACTCTTTGGTTCTTTCGGTAAAGTCACGTAAAATCGAGGAGGAGGCCGCTTTCCTACCTTACAGTTACACGCTAATTTCTCACGTTAACATCACTAGCCCTGGCCACTTCTTTATGACCCATGGGCTACACACATTTCAAACCATTTAAAACAGTCTGCCTCAGCAGCACACCAAGGCTTTCCCACCTGATGACGGACGCTTGTGTTGCGCCCGAAACGTCGTGATTTATTTTATTTTATACCTACGTGACTCTACCGAAAGAACCAAAGAGTCTACTTGAGGCATCCAATAATAATAATAATACAATTCGCAGTCAACAAGCGACGCAATGCATACACACGTACACACACACACACGCTCATACACGCAGGCACGGCACGTACGGAAATGCCCAGAGGTATGCTGGTGATACGGATGCCCAGATCGTGAATATCCGGAGCCCCGTATCGTTCCATGAGATGCTTCAGCAAGTCCGGCACCTTGAAGCGTGCCATCACTCCTTTGCCTCGGGAGCTGCGGCTCTTGGCCACGAAGGTCCTAAACTCTGCCGCAAACAACAACAACACGAGCGGGTTACGCAGAGCGCATGCTAGGGGAGCAACGACGACGCATTGATTCGGACGTGATCATTCATCCTGAAGATCGCGATATGCACACCGGATCGCGTGCGTAAGAATTTATGTTTTAGATTTGTATACGTTGCGTGTCATTGTTTCACATTGTCCAACACGCACCCACTCCAGTCACTAGAGCCGGCTGTGTTCACGTTTTAAAACAAGGCGTTGAATCTAGAATTTATTTACGAGCCCTCAATCGCGATAATCAATTGATTCGCGACATGGGTGGCTGGGGTGGCGCGTATCGCTTCTGTTTATGTCTGCAAGGAATCACTTGCTGAGCCTTCGTATCATTTCAAATACCAAACAAATTCATGCATCAGTAGCACTGGGGCCTTGAAAAAGGGAAAAAAAATCCGATAAGCGACGTTTCGGGCAATGACCCTTCTTCATATTGCATAGAAAGGCCAGAGAGATTGAGTGAACAATAAGAATTGGAAACTGCACTTCACAGCGATTACCGTGTTTCAAAAGTTATTAGGTAACCATTCATATGAACCTTATGGCGGGACCCCGGGGTCTCATAAGTCCCCGGCTCTTGCATAAACATTATATTATATATTATATATAATGTAAACATTATATATTATATATAATGTAAACATTGTGTTATAATGTAAACATAAACTTTGCTTTTTTTCACCAATGGGTTTGAAGGATGGTGGCAAGTGTTGTCTTGTTAAACTATGCCTTTAAAACTGAAAACTACTTACCTACAGTAGCTCTAATTACATACACTATCTAAAAAATAATTTACTCCCCTCTGTCAATCATCGTGTTTCTCAGTGTGGATTTGTAAACACACTTGTTAAACAATACATAAAATAGTACGCGTTTTCAATGCGCTGTTCATATCGTAAAATGCGTTTTTACAAATGTGACTCTACAGCAGTTGCAGAGCCGCACTTTTATATAATTCAGGTCAAAGCCAGATAAACAGTGGAGGATAAACATCGCATGAAGGCGGGGCAATTGTTGTGCAATCATTTCAGGTCAAATTTACAGGTGCGTTTTATTCATGCCACACAGGTAGAGAGTTGAGAGTGAAACCTGGCCCACTGGCATCGTGAATCATGGATCATGAGTCACCCGGACTTGTTGTGTTTGTTTATGGTTGCTATACAAGCCATCAAATCTACACCACGAAGAGAGTTGATGAACAAGTAGGAGAGTGTGTAACTGGATTACATTCATGTGCACAGGCGTTTCACATGTGAATATAAAATAAATAACGTCGACTCAAACGCCACTCTTTAGGATTTGGCACACTCAATAACATTTTAATTGATAAATTAAGACCAACAAACCATAATCAAATGGGTCATGCATCGATGTACCAATTGTGGTTACGGACTGCTAAAGAAGAAAATGATGAATGCAGATTCGAAGCGAGTTTAAACGTGAATCTACACCATTTAAATATATTTTAAACAACCCGTTGCAAACATGACAGTAATTTGAAATGTAGCACTGTACATCAGAACAATTTGAAAGACGTTAGAGATTTGAAACTGTCCAAAAAGAAAGGAGGAAAATAAATGTATTTTTACATAATACAGGTTTTTTGGGTAAGATTGCATAAATATAAAAATATGTCGGTAAACCCACCACCACCCGACACAGCCAATTAGTAAGGTTTGTCACTTAAACAGAACATGCCAATTCGTTACTAGTACAGCACACCGGTTGTGTGTTAGAGAGCAAAGCCGCAACATTAACAATCTGAGTACGTCGTTTCGCCAGTAATTACAACCAGCATCATCAGGAGGCAGCCAGAATTGTGGATTTTAAAATGTAGATTTATTTAAATCTAAATTTAAAAAACATATAGAGAAACTGGAACATTATTATTACAGAATTTGGTGAGACATGTCGAAAAGAGAATGACTCCAGCTTAGCTTACAAGAACTAAGAGACACAGTGTGGCCATGTGGCCTTAATGAGAGAGACTGACTCCAGCTTAGCTTGCAAGAAACTAAGAGACACAGCGTGGCCATGTGGCCTTAATGAGAGAAACTGACTCCAGCTTAGCTTGCAAGAACTAAGTGACACTGTGTGGCCATGTGGCCTTAATGAGAGACTCACTCCAGCTTAGCTTGCAAGAACTAAGAGACACAGTGTGGCCACGTGGCCTTAATGAGAGAGACTGACTCGAGCTTAGCTTGCAAGAACTAAGAGACAGTGTGGCCATGTGGCCTTAATGAGAGAGACTGACTCCAGCTTAGCTTGCAAGAACTTAGAGACACAGTGTGGCCATGTGGCCTTAATGATAGACTCACTCCAGCTTAGCTTGCAAGAACTAAGAGACAGTGTGGCCATGTGGCCTTAATGAGAGAGACTCACTCCAGCTTAGCTTGCAATAACTAAGAGACACAGTGTGGCCATGTGGCCTTAATGAGAGAGACTGACTCCAGCTTAGCTTGCAAGAAATAAGAGACACAGTGTGGCCATGTGGCCTTAATGAGAGACTCACTCCAGCTTAGCTTGCAAGAACTAAGAGACACAGTATGGCCATGTGGCCTTAATGAAAGACTCACTCCAGCTTAGCTTGCAAGAACTAAGAGACAGAGTGTGGCCATGTGGCCTTAATGAGAGAGACTGACTCCAGCTTAGCTTGCAAGAACTAAGAGACACAGTGTGGCCATGTGGCCTTAATGAGAGAGACTCACTCCAGCTTAGCTTGCAAGAACTAAGAGACACAGTGTGGCCATGTGGCCTTAATGAGAGAGACTGACTCCAGCTTAGCTTGCAAGAACTAAGAGACACAGTGTGGCCATGTGGCCTTAATGAGAGAGACTCACTCCAGCTTAGCTTGCAAGAACTAAGAGACACAGTGTGGCCATGTGGCCTTAATGAGAGAGACTGACTCCAGCTTAGCTTGCAAGAACTAAGAGACACAGTGTGGCCATGTAGCCTTAATGAGAGAGACTGACTCCAGCTTAGCTTGCAAGAACTAAGAGACACACTGTGGCTCAGAAAGCGCGTTGTGACGGAGCGCGTTCCGCGTTGTGCGAGAAGCGTTCCCTAAAGTAAAGAAAACGCGTTGTAGTGAAAACACGTTATCGTGTGAACACGCGGGACAGACCCAGGTGTTGTGGGTTAACTCCCCGAGGTAAACTTTCTTCCAAATTTGTGTTTTATATGCCTTGTGCTCCGCCAATAATTGTTGTGAGTGTCGCTCCTCTGCCCTCTGTTGTTCATGGAGAGAGACTGCACCCTAGTGCCCAGTATCTTCCTCTGCGAGCCTCTTCAAAATGCTGATCTTGACACCGCTGGAAGCAGTCATCGGCCTTGACCTCACCCCACAACAGTGCAATTTTAACAGCTCAACATCAAAACACGATGATGGGTCGCTTGCACCAATCGCACAGCACCACAGCATTGACTCTCAGCTGTTACTTGTGTAGAGGGGGTCACGTGTGTCACCATAATTGCCCTAATCCTGAAACTCGTGCTGCGTAATATTTTCCTTGCCATATTATCTGTGACACACATAATGAGGACAACCGGTAAGTCAAACGAAACCAGAGGTGGGAAACCTGTTCTTAATATTATTAATTTCAGGCAATGTGAACACGACTTTTAGAAACACCGATGCAGCTATACACATGCCAGATTGTCCAGAAATTCAGTTGATACTAATAGGGTTTATTTGCCAGTATTGTACATTATTTAAATTACATTTGTTTGGGCGGCAGGGTGGTGCAGTGGTCACGCCCGTGCATGACATCTTCTGAAGGACTGCCTGGCTTCGCTTTTCTAATTATGGTCCCTTTCTCTTTATGGGTTTACTCCCATGGCAAAACAACAACAACATACAATGTAACTGGTACTAGCCAAACATCCAAATTACTCCTGCGAAAAGGTGGCAGGCCCCTCCTGAACAAGAGTCTTGAGACTCAGTGAGATTGCTTGTGTGGCGATAGAAACGTCGTGATCCATTATTATTTTTTCTACCTACGTGACTTTACCGAAAGAACCAAAGAGTAAGGATTCCTGCAGTCACGAAAGCTTCAAATCAAGATTAATGAGTGTTTACATGTGGGAGTAAATCGGAGCACCTGGAGAAATCCAAGCAAATGGGGGGGCCAACGCTCTATCACGAATCTACAGATGGAACAGGCGGAGTCCACATTATTCGACACCGCCTTCTCTACCTCCTTGACGACCAAGGGGTGGGAGTTGTCGTAATATTTTTGTAATCCACCAACCCTCACCTCCACGTAGTGGTGGTTTACAGGCATACATAGCCACCACAACCACCCGGCTAAAGTAGCTGTAATGCACATCTAAAATTCTACAAAAGTTGATGGGGCAAAGGTCGTAGGTCAATTGGTTTGATTTCTATGCGCATTAACCAGTCTCTAACGTATGCACATTTATATTCGCATTCAGCCGCCAATGGAACAGGTGGAGTCCAAAAGCTAAGTGGATGTACTGATTGTATCTTCATTGCGGGACTCATCCAGCAGTGGATTGACATGGGCTTCAGGTATCCACGTGTGGACGGGCAATAAACACTGGGGCCACCTGGCGGTAAATGTTTGCCGGTGCACATTGGGACCGGCTCACACGTCTCTGGCCCCAGGCAGCCCCCAGCCACTGGCGTGCAACACAGCGAAGGGAATCTCCCACCAATGAGAACCACGCACAACCCATGGTGCAGTCCTATAACTTGGACTCCTAAACACAACAAAACCCATAGCCGCCAACCCACACGGTTTACCCGCATTCTGTTGGGGGAAAATGAGTGTGTTTCTCCCTTGTGATGGGACTTTGTAGGATGAACGTTGAGATTTATAAGGGGCACGGGGTGACCAACAAGGTCTGAATTGGTCTGTAATAAGGTAGGCACTGATAAGGGGTTGACAGCGATGCACACCCCACACAATACAAAACGGCAAGCGGCCAGCAACAACAAAAAATTATAATACATAACTGTCCAATGAGTAATTAGATCATTAAGATCAAAGAAACGTGTTCCTTAAATGGATCAAGTTTATTGTTGCAAGAGTTTGGGAAAACAGGAAGACCGGGTGTGGATTCCAGAGTGGAGCAGTGCAAACTGATTAATCTGAAAAGAAGAGTGAGGTGACCTGCATGGTGGTGAGTGGGTGGGTGAGTAAATGGGTGAGTGTTTGAGTAAACGAGTGGAGGAGTGAGTGATAGGGTGATTGAGTCAGTGACCGGATGCGTGAGTGACTGGATGAGTGGGTGACAGGATGCGTAGGTGATAGGATGATTGCGTGGGTGACTGAATGAGTGGGTGACTGAATGAGTGGGTGAGTGGATGAGTGCGTGATTGAATGGGTGACTGGATGAGTGGGTGACTGGATGAGTGGGTGACTGGATGAATGGGTGACTGGATGAGTGGGTGATTGGATGAGTGTGTGATAGGATGATTGACTGAGTGACTAGCTGAGTGTGTGATTGAATTAGTGACGAGATGAGTGTGTGATAGGGTGATTGAGTTAGTGGGTGACTGGATGATAGGGTGATTGCGTGGGTGACTGGATGCGTGGGTGACTGGATGAGTGGGCGACTGGATGCGTGGGTGACTGGATGAGTGTGTGATAGGGTGATTGAGTTACTGACTGGATGAGTGGGTGACCGAGTTGTTTAGTTGAGTGCGTTCTTGTGACCTGCAGTGAGGCGCGGTGGTTGAACGCGGAGTGGATGAGACGAAGCGGTCAAAGTGTCTGGTAGACCGAGTCCCTTAACGTGGGTGGAGGGGGGAATCAACGAGGGGAAGTTCACTGCAACATTCACCACGGTGGTGCTAGTAGTCGCAGCGAAAAAAAAGTGATACAGGGCTGAATGAATGAAGGTTGAGGCGAGGATGCAAGATGGTGTAGAGGAGGCAAAGAGGAGGGTACAGGAGGTGAGGTGTTGAGGTGGCGTAGTGAGGAGGCGTAGAGGAGGTGTAGAGGAGGCATAGAGGAGGGTGCCCCGCTCTTGGCGTTGATCTTGGTGAACACGTGTCCGCGCCCCGTCTCGTAGCTCTGCCCGGTGCTGATGCAGCCTCCACCGGCCGAAGCGCCCAGCGGCCTCGCCGAGTCCGTGCCCAGCTCCGCTCTGAGCAAGCTCTCCATTGCGCGCCGTCTGCTCGCAGCAACAGACACAACGATAAACTCCCCCCCCCCCCCCCACCCGGTCCGGTGTGGCCTCTAAATACGTATTTCCTTGGGAGAGGTGATTTATCGGACGAAGTCTAAATGGTAAAATAACACACACAGCATCTACCGAAAGGGAATGCATACTGATGCCTATCTGAATGCAGATTCGGATCATCACCCCGCACAGAAAACCTCTCTCATCACGATGCTCATACATCTGGCTAAAACAGTGTCAGATGGTGAAAGTCTGAGGAGAGAGATTAAACATGTCAAAGAAATGCGACGATTGAATTTCTATACTCTTTGGTTCTATTCGGTAAAGTAACATAGGTAAACAAATAAAAGAAAGCATTATAATTTGTTTTTATTGCTTTATTTGATTTTTTCATTGCTTTATTTTTTTTACCTACGTGACTTTACCGAATAGAACAAAAGAGTATGGATCTTTGCAGTCACGAAAGCTTAAAATCTAGGATTGAATTTCTACAATAATGCTCAAATTAACAGAGCAGTGAATGCCAAACCAACATCGAGCAGCAATACTGCTGAAAGTGATCAGGTTATTAAACAATGAAAATACCATATATCGTGGGAGTGACTGACAAATTAGCTCGACTTTTGGAAAAGCAAAAAGCTAAAAATCTAAGTACGATTTGGCACGGTACACAAAATTCAAAAAATTGTATCTTGTACTAAAGATGAATTGCCTAAGTCATCAACAGATGGTATGTATCGGATTAATTGCTTATGTGGCAGAAGTTATATTGCACAGACGGGATGTAACATTAGCGCAAGACTAAAAGAACACCAAATAAATATTAAACACTCTCAAACATAACTGTTGGAAGTTGCAGTACATGCTTGCCAACAAGAACACTTAATTGATTTTGATAACGATGAAGTGTTGTGTAAAATTTCGATTTAAAGCTTTCGTGACTGCAATGATTCATCTTCTTTGGTTCTTTCGGTAAAGTCACGTAGAATGAGAATAAAATAATAAATTGATAAAATAATATTATTGTGTTATTTTATTTTATCAATTTATTATTTTATTCTCATTGTACGTGACTTTACCGAAAGAACCAAAGAAGATGTTGTGTAAAACTAATTATTACTGGCCAAGACTAATTTGAGAATTCATTGAAACTGAGAAAAATGTTATTATTTTAACCTCTCTGACAGCTACAGGCTTAGTGCGGCCTGGAAGCGTATTATTAAGTTATTGTGATTGTAAGATGAGGAGATGAAGGCAGAAGAAGAAGACGTGGGGCAATGTGGTGATGCGGTCGAACGTGGTGGCCCGAGGAGCGGAGGGAGAGATGGCGTGGGACGGGGCGGTGTGGAGAAGGTGGCAAGGACGGCGGACCCCACGTGAGTGGAACAAACGCGTGGAAGAAGAAGACATCTCACATTTATCATTACTTATAGAGGAAACATACAAATTTAATTATTACTAATCAATTATATAATTTCAATAATCCCCCTCCCCGCCTCTGATTTCTGCACCTGATGGGTTCAGTGATGACATCGCCTTTCTCTATTTAAGACCGGAAGCAGGTGGATGGCTTCACTATTCTGGCAAATCGCCCGATGATGCTGGATGTAATTACCAGTGAAACGTCGTACTCATCTTGTGGATTTCCTCTCCAAAACACCGGTGGGCTGAAGTAGTAACTAAGTGGAGTTTTGTTTACGTGACAAATTCCTTACTAATTGGCTGTGTCAGGTGGTGTAGGGTTATGACACATTTATACTTACACGATCTAACCCAAAAACCTTTGTTATGAAATTTGGACAATTTATTAAATATATTGTATACCAGAAAAAAACAGCAATTGACTAAACATATACGGCAATAGATGTAACCTCGCAGCAGTGAACGTGACGAAATTTCATCATGGAAATGTCCGCTGCACAAAACCTTCCGTTCATCGCCCCACACGTGGTACCTCAGCCTCAGGATGAAATAAATCATCAGGGAGTTCTCCGTGAGCATCGTGCGCGCTCCAAATCCAGAGTTGAGCCGTGGTCTCGGCACCCAGCCAGCTGCCTTCTCTTCTTGGGGCAGTCGGAGTCCAGCACGCTATCGAAGGGCACGTGGTGAACGCTCAGGACGTGTCTCTTGAGCTTCGACTTCTGCGTCGCTCCGTACGAGCAGTCACTGCACGGGAAGGGCTTTTCCTCTGGAACACAAGACATCCACCGTTGAGCACACGCACGCGCTAATACATAATTTATTTATCACCATGCAGTGGATGCCATAGCATTACAATGTATATGGGACGTTTTATCAATCACGGTTGATGACCACAGGCCCAAAGGCCCAAAATGCCAAATGGCCAGCAACAAATACCTCCGATTAGCACGGTTGGCTACGTATGGTACGAAAGAAGTTCAACATACGTACAAATAGTAGAAAAGCAAGATACTGATTTCCTGAAAAATATCATAATACATTTTTGGGGCTTATTTTGAAGCCCCAACATTTTGCACTTCTTCGTGTGGTTGATGTTGATGCAGAGCAACAACTATAATTTAACATTGAGGTGGTTGAGCCAGATTATTCTATTACAGCTCATTAATTACACAATAATTACCTGCAATAGAACGAGTAAATACACATGGAAGTTAGGTGTTAGTACAATGAAGAGGAAATTCCCATTGTGGAAATGACTCGGTCTATACATTCAAAAATGTTCCCTAAATTTACCCACTTGTTTAAGTAAAATTTACCCCGGTTAAGAAATAGATACTTTTTGGAATTTGTCAAGCAATGTATTTTGCTCAGTTTCCTTCCAATGGTGCTATTGGCTCCATGTCATGAGATGAAGTATCCCTGTGCAACTCTCACACAGCAGTGAACCACCTCATGTAAGAGAACAGCTCGTGGAAGGAGATATCATTGCACTACTCATGACATCCCTTCGTGACCGTTTTTTATCCACTAGGAGGTTATTGCAATTTCCTACACATCACGCGACATCAGAAGTGTTTGCTGGAAGAAGTTTGGTAACTGGATAAGACCATCAATGAGAAGCCAGTTTAATCATGGCTCGGTGACTGAAACCCAGAGTTTCACGGTTTAACCCAACATCCGAGCAGCACCACATCAGATCTCTAGACTCCTCAGCGCAGGCATACAGATATGGTCAACATATGCGTACATTAACTAATTTGTGATATTATGAATTACATCCAAATGAAATGTAGTGTGTGCATTACTAGGACGTACCTAAAGGTGCCAGGTTGGGTTCATCCACCTTGGGGATGCTCTGCTCCACGCAGCCTCCTGCTTCCGTGCAGTCCATCCTCTTGATGTCCGAATTCTGGCTGTTGCTACTGCTGCAATTGGTGACGCTGGTGGTGGTCTTCTTTCTTTTAATGGGCTTAGGTCTACTTCGCTTTTCCTTCTTCTTCTGCTGCAAGGCCATAAACACTTTCATGCTCGTCATAGGATCGAGAGCAGCGTATGGTTTATTCTCACTGACTGGTGAAGCAGTTTGTTGACGTGGAACTAGGCCAAAGCATTCAAGAAAATTGGATTTCATGTCATTTATCTTAACGCCGCTATCTTTTGTCGAAGTGTAATCATGTTCAGGCTTCGGTCTGTACAAAAACTGTGCGTGAAGACTTTCATGAGTTTTCAGGATTTCAATAGGACTTAAAAATCCGCAGACTGAGCACATCTCATAGGGCGACGGTGGATTCAACACCGCATTGGCAAAACTGCCGTTATTCACCAAGCCTGGTGCACCCTTTATCATGTAATCCTTCTCATGGGTCTTCAAATGCCTTTTTAATTTTCCTAGCTGATCAAACCTTTTTCCGCATATGCCGCACCATTGATCACGGGTCTCCTTGTGCGTTCTTACGTGGGCTTCTAGGCACCATGCCAGCTGGAATTTTTTCCCACAGACGTCACAAGAGATACGTTTTTTCGTTCTTGTAATTCTACCGGATTGAGGTGGGGTTGAGATGGGTGCTGGTGAAGTGCCATCAATGGTGAAGGCAATTCTCCCAGCACCACCTTGACTCGCAGCGGAGTTGCCCTCGCACATCTGAAACAAAAGACAAAGGTCACGCGCATGACACCCGTGTCACGAGTGTACTCACACAGGCATACTTAAGGTGACATAAGATTCATATATACTACAACTCATTATACCAGAACTCCACAATATTGCAGTTCCTATCATGTACGATTTTACTCCTCTTATCCACCCAAATAAGATTTTGTTTAACAACAATGACGAACTACCTCCATTTTCCTAATGTTGCCCACCAAATAGGCCTTTCTGTATATACACACCAACAATATAATGATGGCACCACACGTTCACTCCACTATTCACAACACTCTGACTCGCAATCTCCATATAAGATTGTAATATCATTTCTGTACGAGGGCCCGTCAAAAAGTTTTGAGAATGGACACTTTTTTTTACAAACAACTACGTAAATAGTCTTCAATAAAAGTACAGTATAGTACTATTAATGGCACTTATAACTGAACGTCATTATCTCTCATGCTAATTATTACAATGTTAACTAGTTACCCAGGAAAGCTTCATTGAGTCTAAGTACTGCATTTTCAGAAAGGTCCCATTGCATTGAGATGTTTGTGTGAGTGGAACCCAGAGAGACCCCACCTTGCATATGGGGAAATAACACAACTTCACACAGATGGATTCAACCCACAAGCTCAAAGGATTCCTTGTTTAACAAAGTATTCAGTGTAATGTTTAATATAATTTATTTGGTAATATATAGTATCGTAGTTGTATAGTCAATATATAGCAGTGTGATATACAGTAGGGTTGGTAAAATAATACAGTGTAATATTATTATAATCTAAGGTATAGGGTAGTGTATAGTAACGCTGCGTATAATTCAATGTTGGGGTCTGTCTATGGCAGTTTATAATAAAACATTATTTGGAGGCATATTATAATAATTTTTGCGACATAGAAGTGTAATGTATAATGACGTATTGTTAGTAGCTCAGCTTAGTGGAGAATATATTGAGTACATTGATTATATTGATGTAGTTTATATTTAGTTCTTTCACATCGGTTTGTTGTATGATTGTTGGGTAGTTGCAGTTCTTTAGCGTCAATATACTAAATGCCTCTGTTGATATATAAACTCTGACTTTAACATAGCTACTTCCGTGACAAGTTACATGCTAATTCCTCGCATTAACATCATGCTAATCTCCCAGTTACATGCTAATTTCTGACGTTAACATCCTGCTAATATCTCACATTAACACAGCTACTTCAATGGTAAATTATTCTGTTGATATGTAAACTCCTTTGTCAAGGCGCTCTGCTCCTCCCACCCAGCTTAAAATACGCTGCCAAGCTTAGCAGTGTTCATTGGAGCGCTGTCTTTCCGACAGTTCTGTTTCTTCACCTGAGGAAGGCTACTTGTGTTGTGGCCAAAACGTCGTGAGAATTTTATTGTTTAATTTTAATTATTTTATTATTTCCCTTCGACGTGACTTTACCGAAGAACCAAGAAGATGAATCCCTGCAGTCACGAACGCTTTAAATCGAAATTTATTCAAATCAAGTTGTTTTCTTTTTACCACAGTACTTTATGGAATCCTGAAGAATAAATGCATTTTTACAAGTATTAAACTACACTTGAAGATGTGTGAGAATGTAATTCTGCAGATGCGAGCACAGGCAAACTCGTATCTGCATATACAAATTTCTGGGCCTCCTCACTTCACCAAACCCGCATTGACCGGCATGGTGAAGTATGGTTAAACAACTCCCACGAACGACATGGTGTGGGGGAGGCCTCTATCAAAACGCTGGATCGACAAAGGGCTGATACATGTCACGACATTGTTGTTAAGATCGTTCTCTCGTCAGCACAAGCCGTCTATGTGGACAATAGAGGGCACGACACACGTGTACACGATGTTTGTGTGCGTATATTCAGCGTGTATATCACGTCATAATAATATAAGGTCGCGATTATGCTCAAAACGAACCAAATGTATAACATCACGAATAACTTTGGAAGTCTCCAGAGCCTGAACAATATTTGAAGTAGACACTGACCCAGTTACTATTAATAGCTCAGATGTGTAGGCTTTGACTTTAACACATCCATTTCTGTGACCAGTCACAAGCTAATCACTCAGTTATTTCAATGCTAAATTCTCCTAGTTATTTCAATGCTAAATTTTCCTGTTTGATTTTTACTAGGTGCCTCTGTGAATGTGTATGCTTTGACTTTAACATAGCCATTTCTGTGACCAGTCACAAGCTAATCACTCAGCTATTTCAATGCTAAATTCTATGCTAATTCCTTTGTCAAGGGGTGCCTCTGTGGATGTGTATGCTTTGACTTTAACATAGCCATATCTGTGACCAGTCACAAGCTAATCACTCAGCCATTTCAATGCTAAATTCAATGCTAATTCCTTTGTCAAGGCGCTTTGTTCCTTCTCACACAGCTTAAAGGTCTCGATCTGAGCTTGGCTTTGTTCGCTCCAGCGCTGTCCTCCAGACAGTCTCGTCCCTTCACCTGATGAAGGCCGCTTGTGTTGTGGCCGAAACGTCGTGAGAATTTTATTGTGTTATTTTATTTTTTCAATTTATTATTTTATTCTCATGCTACGTGACTTTACCGAAAGAACCAAAGAAGATGAACCAAGAATATGGCGTGTAGATGCTGCCAATTTAGAAATTAAAATAGATTGAAAATAATAATCAAAATCCAGATTCATATTCTTGGTTCTTTCGGTAAAGCCATGTAGGTTGAAAATAAAAATAATAAAATTAAATTAAAAAATACAAAAGATAAATGGAAAATAATGAAAGCTTTTATTATTTTTAATTTATTATTTTAATTTGTATTTTTTTTTTAAATTGGCAGAATCTACACGCCATATTCTTGGTTCTTTCGGTAAAGTAACGTCGATTTGAAAATGAAAATAATAGAATTAAATGAAAAAATACTAAATCATGATTTTTTTTTACTTTTCTTTATTATTTATATTTTACCCAAAGAACCAAGAATTTGGCGTGTAGATGCTGCCACCTGCCAACGTTGTTGGCCACCAGATGGCAGCATCTACACGCCATATTATTGCTTCCTTCGGTAAAGTCACGTAGATAGAAAATAATAATAAAATTTAAAAAATGAAAATTATGAAAGCTTTTAGTATTTTCAATTTATTATTTGTATTTTTAAATATATTATTTTTATTTTAAAATCTACGTGACTAACGAAAAAACCAAGATTTCGGCGTGCAGATGTTGCCACCTGCCGGCCACCAACGTGGCGTGTAGATTCTGCCAATTTAAAAATTAAAAAAATAAATTGAATATAACAAAAGCTTAAATAATATTAAAAGCTTTTATTCAATTGATTATTTTAAAATAGTATTTTTTTTATCTCCGTGACTTTACCGAAAGAACCAAGAATATGAATGTGGGTTTTTTGCTTTTATTATTTAAAATTTCACATTTTTATTTGATTTGATATTTTTTTTATTTTCTATGGACGTGACTTTACCGAAAGAACCAAGAATATGAATTCTTGAAGTCACGTAAGTTTGTCACAATCTACACCCAACAATGGTGGCCAGCAGATGGCAGCATCTACACGCCAGATTATTGCTTCCTTCGGTAAAGTCATAATACTGGTAGGAACGAAGTTGTAAACTGAGTGTACCAGCCTGCAATAGATTAATGTGTCTGTCCGTCCCCTTTCAATACTTTAACGAAGTGAAATCTCGTGCTGTTGGGTGTAAAATCAGCAATAGGCAGCGCAGAGACTTGCCCTACCAGCCCACCCTGCAGGGACCTGTTAATAAAATTTTAATAATAAATTGAAAATAATAAAAGCTTTTATTTTCAATTTATGTTAAAATAATAAAAGCTTTTATTATTTTCAATTTATTATTTGTATTTTATTTTTTTGTATGTTAAAATTTCAAATAATAAATTGAAAATAATAAAGCTTTGATTAGTTTAAATATTATAGTTTATATTTTTAAATTAAATTTAATTATTTTTATTTTCAAATCTACGTGACTTACCTGAAGAACCAAGAATATGGCGTGTAGATTCTGCCAATTTAAAAATTAAATAATACATTTTAAATAATAAAAGCTTTCATTATTTCAAAAAATTTTGTATTTTTAATTTAAAAAGCTTTTAGTATAGCTTTTATTATAATATCATAATATTATAATCAAAGCTTTTATTATTTTAGGATTCTCCTCCACGGCGGCCTTTCTCTCCCCCACGGCGGCCTTTCTCTCCCCCAGTAGCGATGTTTACGACACACCGCACCAGGTACTCATCTGAGGCAGAGTCGACCTCACACTCTCTTACTGTCTCAAAACAACAACCGCCATGCGCCACTAAGTGGCGGTGACGTCACCACGACGCTTATGCCAGGCTATGTGCACCTTGAGGCTACGTGAAGTGTCGATCGCCGGCTGGCAGGAGGTCACGGGGCAGACCCAGGTGCCACTGGTCGACTGACTGAGATGACTGAGATTACTGGCTGATGCACCACCTGTGCCCCCTACTGTGCCAACTTGCTGAGCTTTAGCCACCCGACGCTCCGCTCGTTTTTCTGAGCGTCGCTCCTCCGCCCTCCGTTGTTGTTGGAGGGCGACTGCCTCCAACTGCCCAGTAGAGACACCGCTGGTACCAGTCATTGGCAAGTCCACTCAGCTCCACATCCTCCTGTACCACATCACTCCATCTCTTCTCTAGTCCGTGCCACGCCCGTTTAGCTCCCTCGATTCGGCTGAACAAAAGCTGTTTGGGCATGCGGTGATTGGGCATGCGGGCTACATGGCCCAGCCAACGCAGCCTTGCCTGCTGGAGGAGCTCACCGATGGGACTTTGTCCAGATCTTTTGAGGATTTGTGAGCTCCTCACACAATCCAGCCTGGTTAAACCCAGGATTGATCGTAGGCAGACCAGCCTAAATGTTTCTAACCGGTGAAGATGCTGCATTAGGGGGGTCCACGTTTTGCAAGCGTAGAGAAGGGAGGGAATGACTGTGGCCGAGAAGAACCGAAGCTTCATGCGGAGCGACAGACCAGGTAGCTTCCACACAACGTTACACAACCGCTGAAAAGATAATTCGGAGTGAGACCTCTGCTGTTAAACCGGAGCCGATCATGAGCACACTGCCCAGGTATGGAAAACTCTCCACTCTCTCCCCAACTGCCCCATCCCCGATTGGGAGTTGTGGGGGTAGAGTGCCCGATGGCACAAAATACCCAGGCAGGTGCTTCGTTTTGGTTGGGCTGATGGTAAGGCCCCACCTCTTAGTGGCACACTCCAGTTTCAGCAGCAGCGCCTCCAACTCCTCCTCTGAATGAGCAGCAATTACCAGGTCGTCGGCATACATAATGTGGTTGACCAATAGGGAGACATCCCTTGACCGCACCTGGGCATCGATCAGCCTCCCATTGTATCTGTACCAGACGTAAATTCCTCTGGTACAGCTACTGAAGGCTTCACGAACTATGTGGTCGAAATAGATGTTAAATAATGTTGGAGCCAGAGGACATCCCTGTCGCAGGGAATGGCTCTGACTCCCGGCTATGTAGTTTTACTCGGGTCTGCTCACCATCATGAAGGTCCTTAATGAGTGTGAGCAGAGGGTCAGGGACTCTAAAAGCACGAAGAACAACCCATTGGGGTTGCATTGGGGCTCCGCAAGCCTCTCCTTAGCGTACCTAGCAAGGCGATGTTGAATAATCCTTGCCAGGACCTTTCCCGGCACACTGAGGAGTTAGATGCCCCTGTAGTTGTTACAGTCTGTGCGGTCCCCCTTCTTAAAGAGGGGGACCGCCAGGGCATCCTTCCAATCCTGCGGAACCCGTCCAGTGGCCCAGACTGTTGTTATGATGTCATGTAGGGCAGTCTACGCACAAACGCCACCCTCCCTCAGCATTTCGCTTTGGAGATCATCTCTGCTCGGTGCCTTTCCTGTTCTCGGACTCTGGATCGCCCTCAGTACTTCCTCAACGGATGGTACCTCAGCCAGCCACTCACAGAGGGTGACTTCCTCCTCCAATATTTGAGGCACCGCATCCTCAGCAGGGTCATCCCCACTTTGTCCCATGATGTTTTCCAGGCTGAGGGATTCCCCCTCCCCCAGGACCTCACAGAAATGCTCAGCAAATCTGCAAACCTGTCGCTGGGGGTCGGAGATTGGATCACCCTTCGTTCCCCTAATGATGGTGTAGTGGGTATAAATTGACGAATAAACTTCTGAGGCAACACGATATGTATTGTCTTGGCCCCTTTTTGGGCCATGGACATTAGCCCTGGCGTGATAGCGCTTCCGCCCCCTATTGACGATAAGGGGAAGCTACCAGCCCACAGAGTGGTGAGTGACGATTACCTCTACAATGGTAATAGGTGTGGCGCTGTAGGTTACTTTTTTGATGGAGTTAAATAGGAATTTGTGATCGCGGGCCATTGAGGCAGACTCCATCTCCTCATCAACCCGCGACCACCCCCCATCCTTGCAGCGCCTCACGGCTCTCCGAACCTCCGAGCGAAGGCTGCGGTAAGCCTCCTCATTCTCTGACGTGGGATGCTGTAGACGATTAGAGTGGGCCTGTCGCTTTTTCTCAATAATCCTGAACACCTCCTCTGTCAGCCAGGGTCTCTGGGGAGGTCTGGACCGCGTACACAAAGCAGTCATTGCAGCTGCATGAGTCACAGGCCTAAACCTCCCCCATTTACCCTCGACATCAGGAGGAGTGGGGGACGATGCTCTCTCACTCACACTCACTCACAGCGCGAGGCCGACTCATTACATCTCGCGGATGATCGCGCTGCTGAACAAAAAAAGTTCCGCGGGTTCAGTTTGCAAGCGTGAGTTCGCGTTTTAAGGCGATGGGGGCCGTCCATAAATGACATCACGCACCTGGGGAGGGGGGGGGTCAGACATTTGTGACGAGGGGGGGGGGGTTGAGAAATGTGACGTCACGTCAAAATGCGCAACTTAAAATAAATATAGACAACATGTTCTACTTAGTTAAATAGACTTTTTAATAAATGTTTTCTCCTACAACATCAGAGTGCAGCGCCACATTAAATACAATGACAATAGTTTAAAGCGATTTGAAGCATGTTTTATTTTCAAAATGGAAATATGGTTTTGGGGGGGGGGCAGAGCTTTGTGACGTCAGCGAGCTCCGCGGCGGGAGCGAGCTCCGCGGCGGGAGCGAGCTCCGCGGCGGGAGCGAGCTCCTAGCGGGAGCGAGCTCCTAGCGGGAGCGAGCTCCTAGCGGGAGCGAGCTCCGTGACGGGAGCGAGCTCCGTGGCGGGAGCGAGCTCCGCACCCGAACGCGTTGGCACGGCCATCTTTTGGATCGCTAACACGGCTGCTTTTGTCACACGTGGACATGCTACCACCGGCATGACTGCATCGACTTGCTCATCTCTCATTGCCTTCAACATGATATTCTCATTGACTTCGTTCATGTACTTTTACATGCTTTTCTCTTTAACTTTAACATGCCACTCTTGGTTACACATAGACTGACATTAACTTACTAATTTTTTCATTAACTTTTACATGCTTCTCTCATTAAAACACATTCTCTCTCTCTCTCTCCCGCCAGCCGTTCTTACGCTGAATTGCCTTAACCATCGATGGCACTTCACCAGCACCCGTCTCGACCCCACCTCAATCCGGTAGAGTTACAAGAGCGAAAAAACTCATCTTTTGTGACGTCTGTGGGAAAAAATTCCAACTGGCATGGTGCCTAGAAGCCCACGTAAGAACGCACAAGGAGACCCATGACCAATGGTGCGGCATATGCGGACGAAGCTTTGATCAGCAAGGAAAATTCAAAAGGCATATGAAGACCCACGAAAAGGATTACATGATAAAGGGTGCACCAGGCTTGGTGAATAACGGCAGTTTTGCCAATGCGGTGTTGAATCCGATAGAGTCACTAGAATCCGATAGAGTCACTAGAGTGAGAAAACGAATCTCTTGCGACGTCTGCAGGAAAACATTCCAACTGGCATGGTGCCTAGAGTCCCACATGAGAATGCACAAGACCGGTGGTCAAAGCTGCAACATCTGCGATCAAAGCTTTGATCGGCCCTACAAACTCAGAAGGCATATGGAGTAACCCACGGAAAGAACTCAAGGGGCGCACGTGGCATGGTGAATGACGGCAATTTTGCCAATGCGGTGTTGAAGGTGTGTCAGAGCTACTCGGCCGCGAGTCATGGTGCTGGAAGAATTGCCTTTGCCATGGATGGCACCAGCAGCTCCAGCAGCAGCAGCAGCTTGTCGAGTCCTGGTGGTGAGGAGGCAGAGTTGCAGACAATGCCACCTTCTGCAAAGGGCGCACCTGCGTGCAACGAAGTTATTGCTATCACAGCGACCGCGCATGGAACGAAGGCGCCTGCTGGGAAACGCCACGCCTGACCAGCGCCCGTCTCGACTCCACCTCACTCCCATAGTCACTAGAGTGAGAAAACAAATGTCTTGCCAAGTCTGTGGGAAAGCATTCCAACTGCCATCATGCCTAGAGTCCCACATGAGAACGGACAAAGAGACCCCTGACCAATGGCATCTGCGGTCGAAACTTTGATCAGCCAGGCAAATTCAGAAGGCATATGGAAACCTACAAAAATGACTATTGGATATTTCTTTGCTGTTCTATTACTGAAGTTATCAACAGAAGGTGTGTACCAGATTAATTGCACTTGTGGCAAATGCTATGTTGGGCAAACAGGATGAATGATCAGCACGAGACTAAAAGAACACCACAGAAATATGAAATGCTCACAAATACAACTGTCAGCAGTAGCAGAACACGCGTGCCCACAAGGACAATCAATTGATTTTGATAATGTTGAAGTTCTGTGCAAAACTTGTTACTACTAGCCAAGACTAATTACATAATCTATCGACATTTAAATAAATAAAAATAATTGTAATCGTTTGGATAGCTACCGACTTAGTGCTGCATGGAAGAGAATAATCAAATTACCGTTTGTACGGCTATTTTAGTACACACAATGGACACTAAGTACAAGATCAATGGGCTAGCATAATGTGCATGTATAATAATGTACGTTGATTCATTAATCCCCCCCCCCCCCCACTTTGCGCTCAAAGAGAGCACAAGTGTTGTCATCACATCTACGCCTCTATATAAGGAATTAAACAGGTGGACTTCTCCCAAATCTTGCTGTTGCCTGAAGAAGCTAGTTGTAATTACTGAAACGTCGTACTCCGATGGTAAATGTTGTGGCTTGGCTCTCCAACACACCACACACCGGTGTGCTGTACTAGTGATGAATTGGCATGTTCTGTTTACGTGACAACCCTTACTAGTTTGGCTGTCGGGTGGTGGCGGGTTTAACGGCACATTTATATTGTAATAGGTTTATACCCTTTTATCTGGCACGAAAACTGACACCTTTATGCAAACATGATCCCTTGTATAAATGTGTCAGTTTTGGTGCCAGATAAAAGGGTAAAAAATATTACTATATCTTGCTACTGGCAAAGGAGGTCTCATAATGAAAATTCATACCCCGAGCTCTTAATACTCTGATAGTGCGCTGTTTTTGAGTTGTATGCCTTTTGGCGTCATCTGGTCCAACACCAGTGGAGACTAGGCTCTAAGAAAAGCCGTCTCGGGTGTGGACCAATCAACTTCAAGGACAGTGTATATCATTATCAGAGTTGTCTCTTTTTGTTTGCATTTTGACTGCTTGTGTTGTGGTTATTGCAAACATGATCTCTTGTATAACGGTGTCAGTTTTGGTGCCAGATAAAAGGGTAAAAACCTATTACTATATCTTGCGACTGGCAAAGGAGGTCTCATAATGACACATTTATATATTTACGCGATCCAACCCATAAAACCTGTATTATGGATATTTGTCGCGAAAGCCTACGTGTTAAACTGCCATGTATTTTTACGTCTATTGCTGTATTTTCTTACGTGCAATATATTTAATAAACCATATTAATTTATTCATATTTTTGTTCATAGTTATATCATTGTTGCGCGTGCGGTGTGGTCAGTGGATATTGTTCAGTGGATCAAACCGAGACAAATATTTTTGCAGCAGCTGTGGCTGCACATTGCAACAGCGCATTCCGTGGTGTAGAACGCATCGCCCATAATCTGTATCTGTGTGCAAACACCAGGTATGGTTGGTAAGAAACACGTTTGGTTTTAAATGAATAGAACTCGAGCTTCAGCCATATTGTTCATTATAGACCCCACTTTGTAAGAATTAATCACGCAAACCTTGCGCCTGATTCATTTGAGTGGCTGTGCTCATAAGCAACAGGGCATTTGTGGCAAGGTGTTAATGTACCACAGATTAGCACGGTTGGCTACGTACACTGCGAAAGAAGTTCAACACATATTCTTTGGGTCTTTCCGTAAAGTCACGTAGATAGAACAATAAAATAATAAAAAGAAAGTGAATAAAAAAGTAAAATATATCACGACGTTTCGATCGCAACACAAGCAATCGTCATCAGGAGAAAAATGATGACGATTGCTTGTGTTGCGATCGAAACGTCGTGATATTTGTATTATTATTTTGTATTCACTTTATTTTTATTTTTTTATTGTTCTATCTACGTGACTTTATCGAAAGACCCAAAGAATATTAATTCCTGCAGTCACGAAAGCTTTAAGTCAAGATTCAAGTTCAACACACATTCATACATTTTGGAAAGCGAGTATCCTTGCACGTACAATGCACTGGACCGCATGTTCGTGTTAAGTGAGTCAGGGGCTTTGTCACTGCCTACCCCATGATATAAATAATCTCAGGGAATTCAATTGCAAGTGTGCAATCTCCCTTCCGGTGGGCATCGAGGATGAGTCATACCCTGGCTTGCCAGGAGGCAGTGGAACACAACTGTGGAATCCTTTCCATCTGCACGGGATAGAACGTTGCCCCCTTGCTCACATTCGTTCGTTTTCTGCGAGTGTACTGGTTTCCCCCCACATGTAAACACTCAGTAAGTGGCTGCAAATATCGGAATGTAAAGAGAACCGCAGATCTTGGGCGATTGTTGGGAGTGCCGGCTCACCGCCTGGCTGCTGTCTCCCCGCTTGTCTGTGGGAGACATATAGAGGTACTGAATTAGATTTATATTCTCTACATAACATGATTCTTATCTACACAAAGCACTCACCGCGTGGAGTACAGCAAGTGATATTCCACGAAATAAAAAACCATGGTTGGAACGATTCACCACTGCCGGAGAGTCAAGGAATTGTTATGATTCAGGATCATGAATGCAAACTGTCCCCGTTCTCAAACCTGAGTACGATTTAAAAGGTCATAGAACGCCTTTGTCGGAAGCAATTACTTCCCCATGTCACTGCGATGGGCAGATTCATGCCGTTGCAGTCGGCTTACACATTGTCAGTAGACCCCCCATACGCAAGCGTACGCATTTGGGTTAACCCCTCCTCCCCCCTCCATGCATACATACTAAATGGATGCCCCCTAACAGCTACACCACCACTCCCCACACGAGACAAGCATGTGACTCTCGGTGTAAATGGAGCCGGAGCGCGAATAAACGTGCCGATGCCCCAAGTACAGTTGCCACCATTTCCACGACAGAGCAAACCCAGGCACATTTCTCAGCGAGCCCAGGTCTATTGTTAAAACTGTGCAGTTCACGGTAATAAAATTCAACCACAGCTATACCCGGGGTACCAGATCTTGGCCCAAATCAATTCCTGCAGCCACCCGAACACTGTCCGGGGGTCAAACGCAGACAGGTGGCAGCCCCAGTCGAGAGGTCACATCTGTGCCGACTCACGGTAAATGTGTGCAGGGCCAGCAGGAAGAGCCCCGGGATCTCGGAGCGCAGGCACTGGTTCCACGCGCTGTCTCGGTCCACGTCCTCGCGTGACAACGACACTTCAAAATCACCTGACCGGAAGGAGGGGGGTGGGAGGGAGAGTAAGAAGGTACGAAGGGGAACCTTCTCTTTCACAGCGACGCGTTCTTCGCGTGCGTCACCCTGCAGCCAACCTCTCTGCTCTCGTGTGTGAACGTAGGTCAGTTTGGTTTAATCGTTCAGAATGAATGGGGCATGACCCTGGCCCTTGTGCAACTTATTATTTTCCATGAAATAATACCAAACACATAATTCATGTGTGTGTGTGTGGCCTGCAAGCAAAACCTACATGCTCTCGAGTCATATATCGGGAGCAGTCACAGGTGGGAAAGCATTGCCAAATTCCTAGAAAGGCTCAGCTCTCTCCAACTTATGTTGAAAGCATTTATGCATTAGTTCTGCCCGTACCTCTTTGTGCCTGTGTAGTGGGCAGGCAAGTGTGGTGGAGCAGCAGGTCCAGCACACGGGGTGTCCAGCAGAGGAGAGGAACTCCCCGTGGCCGTGGCCGGGGAAGCAGAGGTCGGCGGTGCTGGGAGCGGCGTCAGTTGCGCGGCGTCTGTGGGAGAAGGCACAGGCCTCTGCTGAAGATTATCATCCGCAGACACATCACACGGCTTGCCGGACACGTCACGCACTCGGCCCTGTGATTGTGGAGGTGAGACAGGTTCGCGCGTGGTAACGAATGGCTTGTCGCTGGACAAACATCGACGGCAACATCGGGAGAACGCGGCACGAACTCGTGCAGAGTTTCTGGCACCGTATGAATTTACACTCCTTGTAGGTATGTGCGTTGAACCTCTTTCGCGCCGTACATCAGCCAGCCGTGCTAATCGGAGGTGCAGATGGATGCAATTGCAGGAAGTGGAGCAGAGGTTTCAAAATGAAAAAAAAAATTGATACAGAAATTACACAAGTCCAGGGGACTTCACCAAGGCAGTGTTATCCCAGACTCTGACAGAGCACAAAGGAAGATTGGCAATGGCAAAAAATGGCTTCATAACTATCATTGTCAGATGGCACACTTGCATCTTCAGTCTTCAGTCGGCGTCAGTAATTTAAGAATGCACGCATGATGCGTGACACCAACTACAATGGCATCGATGCTGACTAATCACATCCTCTCCAAGATGTGGAACTCAAGAGACAAGGATGCCTCTTCCAAACAGGACTACCCTTGACAATTGCGTTATCGCCTGGGTAAAAATAAAATGAACTAGGAGATTTCAACTTGAAAATCCAAACCATCGCACCAACAGTAATGGATGGAATCCTATATGAGGCGCACACTGCAGTAGCTTCAGGTGGACTCTGGTACCTGCTTTAACGTCTGTGTGAGAAGCATCTTCTCCCACTGAAATTCAAACAAAGTTGACAGTTAGACAGGACATGTTTTAAAACATCCGCAGTAAAATTCAAGTATGTATACCATTAAAGTAAACTATTTTTTACTTACCAGGTAAGGCCCATTGAGAGCTATATAGCTCTTTTTCAGAAGCGACCTGGCCACAAATTATAGCTTAACGAAGTGGCTTATCACGTGGAAATTTATAGTAGCCAAATACTCTAAACGCATTACTTACAAATAGCTCACAAAGCGGTTATCCTCCCACTACCCTTGGGTTACCTCCTGTCCCGGTCCAGCCGAGACAGTCTGTGAATTGGCATCTGTGTTTGGGTGGCATGAATTAATTTGTACCGAGATCTGGTACCGGTACTGTGCTGAACTTTACTACTGCATGGTTGTTGACAGACCTAGACAGACTGAAACATAGGTCTGGGTTTGATCTCCATAGTGGAACAGGTGGTAACCCGAAAACTAACCCAAACCCTTCCACATTCAACGATAAACACTTTCAAACCGAGTTCGCTCGGAAATGACCCCACTAAACCGCACGTATGTAAACGTTTGACTTCAGTGGTTCCTCCGCTGCGTGCGAACGATGAAGTGCACGGCCTCTCGTGATGATGACCTCACACCCGCATGGCTGCACGAAAGGCGGTGCTGACGAGCATGAGGCAGGTGGAAGAGGCAAAACGAGGAGGCAAGATTAGAGTGCTGTAGTCGGTGGGGTATAGTGGGGCCTATTTCCGAATGATTGATTTATGTGGAAATGAAATTGGTCAAGAGTCCGTTACTTTGTAAACATTAGCATGTATCTACTTTAATACCAAGTCTGCAGGGGTGGGAAAGATGAGGTCTGTTCATTCTGGTGGGCAAAGGGAATTTAGACACTCCAATTTAAGTCTGGTGGCATACGGATGAAATGCACCTTACAAATGTAAATAATGATTATTAATCCATCTTCTTCTTCACTCCCACGGTGTTTCCAACCAGGGTTAGGCCATGTAATGATCTGACGTGCTGTACACTTGTACAGTGTTACTGAATTATTGTATCATTATGAATTCAGTGCCCCTTCTGCGACCTTTCCCTAGATCCCCCTCTTGTGTATAACCTGGCCTGCTGACGTCAGGGCCGTAAGCCTCAGATCCCTTTCCCTGCCAGCAGCAGGCGCTATGCTGTTACATTACGATTCTATGCCACTACACAGGGACTCCTCTACTTACGAACATTCGACTTACGAACTTTCAGAGATATGATCAAACCTGTCCGTATGTCCAGTTTCCTGTTCGGACCGAGAGTCGCAAGTTCAACCACCGCACAATAAGTGGTGATGGTGGCATCTACATCTGCAGAACGTGAAGAACCAGAGGCAACTGTTAAAGCCATTCCCCGTGTTTAGTGTACAAGCCGTAAAACGTGTTTGAAATCAACGGGAGTAAAGTTGGACTCACGAACAAATCGACTTACGAACAGACCTATGGAACCGAACTCGTTTGTACGTACAAGAGTCTGTATATGGTGGTCACTCTGAACAACACAGACCCAGCCTCCTTTTTACTATTTTTGGTCCATTAGGACATTACCAGATGCATCTTTCTGTGCTAACGACCACACAATACACATTAGACGTGTCACAACAGTTCACGTTTAATAGTCTAACCTTGTCTGGAGTAAGTCGCATACGGTAGACATTTCTGCACATTTGCAGAATTACATGCCTATGACAAAGGAACCATGTGTATTGCATTAGACAGGGGTGCAGAATTACATGCCTATGACAAAGGAACCACGTGTATTGCATTAGACAGGGGTGCTTGATCATGTGTGGATGCAGATTCCCGCAGCAATAGAGGGAATAGGTTGTTCGCAGCGCCACTGATTAATCAGAATCAGAATCTATTTTATATCCTGGAGGAATCCGATGAGCTATGAAGATCTTTTTCACATATGTCCAGTAGGGGAGGGTCAGCGAGCTATTTCCAAAACCGATGAGAGGCAAGATGGAGAAAATGTAAGCAAATTGCTAAAAATACAAAGTACATACATTCCTGCCAATTTGTCAACAAATGCAAGCTTGGGCAAGGTAGCAACACAACAACCACAGCTCCAGACCACGACAAGACTCCACAAAGTCCCTCAATTGCATTGCATTAAAATTGAACGTTAAATGAGCGATATTTGAAATAGCGTTACCAAATGACAATATTCCCTTCGAATACCTGACTAATGAATGAGGCTAAGACGCTTGCAGTAATGTTCAAATATGCATCACAAGCCATTCAGAAGTGGTAGGCCTCACGTGACCACAGGGCACCACAGTGGCAATATGTTAACTACCTCGCCTGGTACGCAGGAGGCCGTGGATTCAATCCCGACCCTGTCGCCTGCTGTATATTTTGAGGTTGCATGTCTCTCTCACTACATTTAGAATAAACATCACGCGTTTAGAACATTTGGCCTCTATACATTTCCACGGGATAAGCCACTTCGTTGAAGATAACATTTGTGATAGCCAGGTTGCTTCTGAAAAATAGCTCCATAGCTCAGTGGGGCCTCAAACTGGTAAAATAAAAAAAATATAGTTTGTATTCTTGGTTCTTTCGGTAAAGTCGCATAGAAAGGAAACAATAAAATAATAAAAATATAAAACAATAAAATTCTCACGACGTTTCGACTGCAACACAAGCAATCATCAGGTGATGATGATCATCATCAGGTGATGATGATTGCTTGTGTTGCAGTCGAAACGTCGTGAGAATTTTATTGTTTTATATTTGTATTATTTTGTTTCCCTTCTACGTGACTTTACCGAAAGAACCAAGAATATGAATCCCTGCATTCACGAAAGCTTTAAATCAAAATATAGTTTAGTTTAAAAGTTATAGTTTGAGAATGGCGGTCCGATGGGAGGGAGTGAAGGGGTATTGTGAGGAGGCGTCATCGGGAGTGGAAGCTGCTGGTGGGAGCATGGGAGGTGTGGGGAGTGTGAGTTGCATCGGCATTGTGGAGAGGGAAGGGGTGAGAGTGTTGTAAGCGATGGGGCTGGGGGAGGAGTGTTGGATATGACGATGTGGAAGCTGTGTCGGTGATGAGGTGTGTGCTTGAAGTGAGGATTACATGGGGAGCGGTGCCGAAGTGGTTAGCGCACCGTGCGACGGGATCCGGCGACCCGAGTTCTATTCCCACTCACGGCCAACATCGGTGACGAGTATCTGAACCAATCTCGGTCCCATCCCAGGTCTATTCTGCCTTAAAATGAGTATCCAGGTTCGGTGAATGAGAGGAGACAAAGGCGGCCAGGCGTGGTGCTGGCTACCCATCCCATCTCAGTGTGTCACCCCATGGCACCTGGGTAATGGAGGTGGTGATGAAGATGGTGACGACGGTGATGATGATGTTGATGACGATGGTGATGACGAGTCACTCACTCAGATTCACAGAGCCACACTCAGAGACTCACAGTCACTCACTCAGACTCACAGAGCCACACTCAGAGACTCACAATCACTCACTTAGAATCACAGAGCCACACTCAAGAGACTCACAGCTACACTCAAGAGACTCACAGTCACTCACTCAGACTCACAGAGCCACAGACTCACAGCCACACTCAGAGACTCACAGTCACTCACTCAGTCTCACAGAGCCACACTCAGAGACTCACAGAGTCACTCACTCAGACTCACAGAGCCACACTCAGAGACTCACAGAGTCACTCACTCAGACTCACAGAGCCACACTCAAGAGACTGACAGAGTCACTCCGAGAATCACAGTCACTCACACAGACTCACACTCACTCAAGGAGACCCACAGACTCACTCACAGACTCACAGAGTAACTCACACACAGACTCACACTCACATACTAGTTCTGACACACACACAGACTCGCAGAGTAACACGCACTCAGAGACTCACAGAGTCACGCTCAGTCACTCACTCAGGGACTCACAGTCACTCACTCAGAAACTCGCACGCACTCACAAAGCCACACTCAGAGATTCAGACACTCACTCAGAGGCTCAGAGCCACACTCAGAGACTCACGCTCAGTCACTCACTCAGAGACTCACAAAGTCACTCACTCAGAGACTCAGAGCCACAGACTCACAGAGCCACATTCAGAGACGCACGGAGTCACTCACTCAGAGACTCACAGTCACTCACTCAGAGACTCACAGAGTCACTCACTCACTCAGACACTCGGAGACTCACTCAGACTCACACAGACTCAGAGTAACTCACACACTCACAGACTTACACAGTAACTCACAGTCACTCCCACTCAACTCAGTCTCACCGGGTAACACACACAGACTCGGAGTAACTCACATGAACTCACAAAGTAACTCACTCACACAGACTCACACAGACTAACAAACAAAAACAAAGATCCCCAGTGAACCCTTAACAGACTGTAGGGGCAAGTGCTGTTAGCGAGCACCTACGAAGGCCGGCACGGCACACGAGGGGGTGGGTGGCCAGCACCACGCCCGGCCGCCTTTGTCTCCCCCATTGGCGATGTTTACACACAGCAACCAGGTACTCATTTGAGGCCGAGTCGACCTAGGGGAGGCCCAAGACCTGTTCAGATAATCGTCACCGGTGTTGGTGGCCGTGAGCGGGAATCGAACTCGGGTCGCCGGGTTCGTAGCGCAGCGTAGCGCTAACCGCTGCGCCACCGCTCCCCACACCCTCGCTCACAAACACAACGCAGGCAGCGTGGGCAGCCCTGGTCCATCCACTGCTGGATGAGGGCCTTGCCATGCCGTGCGAGTTATTTGACCAGAAGCGCAGTGCGTGTTGTTAACATTCCCCGTGTGGTGGATAGAATCGGAGGGCTTTCCCCAGCCATCACCCACCAGGAATGGTGAAGTATAGTCAAATACTTCCTGTGACCAACACGGCGTTAGGAGACATTCATACAACCCACAGATGGACTAATAATTATTGTAAGTACTGTGGTGTACTTAAAATAATGTGTGGATGAGGAGGAGGAAGAAGCTCCAGAAGTCGCACTTCAGCAGCCACCACTGCCCCTTCGTAGTATCAACAACCACGCAGACAAATGCACTGCCACATCCTACAACACGCGTTTGTTCCTTCAAAGTAGTGAATTAGCGTCCCAACACGCTGGTTCACGAAGATGGAGCGGTCATATAATGAGCTGGACAGCGACAACAACTTAAATCAGCGGTAATAATGCGGCAGACACGCAGGAAGCAATACTTAGGTAGGCCGCGATGAGACCACGGGGCTCGGATGGCGACCCTGCCTGGGAAGGTGCACACAAACTCCTCACAGAGTGAGCACCACAATGTTGTCCTTACAACACACAGTGGTCTCGCTTTTCTTTCATATCCACGAGCACAGCAACATCCAGCAACACATATCTCCTCACATTGTGCCCAGGACTGCTTTAAATAAAGATTTTAAATAAACTTTCCCGCCAAAAAATGTTATTGAGGCGTGTGTGGGTATCGATGTGGAACTTGTGATCACATTGCTAAGAGCCGAAACACAAGGGACCCACCACCCCACACATCCTACTACTGTTGCTGCTGTTGCTGCCTTGTGAAGTCTATGATGATGATGAGCAGCAGCAGCAGCGAGATAATGAGGAGGTTGAATGTGATGATGATAATGTGGAGTAGAGTCAGGGGGGTTATGCCCAAAGTTCTCTGTCCTCACCTCTCCACCACCGCCACGTCCCAACTCTGAACATCCACACATCATCATCATCGACCAGCAATGACCAACAGCAGCTCACAGCCCATTAAATACACCACCAGTAGGACAATTGTATGGAGGAGGCCAAACAAACATATAAAACTAACAAAATAACAATTGCCACCGACAACTGTTTCACATAACTCGTGCACTCAAAGTCCTCAGACAATTGCAGTTATCTAAAGGTTCTAATTGTGCCCGAGTGTGGCTGCGTCTTGCCTCGACAAAGGCATCGCCAATCCGCAAACTCTCGACGGCTCCGGCTGGCTCTCTGAGCACAAACTTTGACATTTGAACCTCACGAAATGTCTCTGCACAAGTTCCAGCGGTGTCTAGGTGGCAGTAAGTGAATGCACGCACGTGTGAACGAGGAGGAGGAGTGTTTCTATTATGAGGACAGTGCTGCTGCTGCTGTTGTTGTTGTTACTCTACGATGTTAGTAGAGCTTAGCTAGAAAAGTCTTTGTCAGGAGGCCCCAAATATCCCCTCCACCAAACAAAACTGTCGGGAACAGAGACTTGAAACTCAGTAACGCTTCGACAAAAGTGCGTCAATGTTCTCATCGCTAGTGCACACGTGTCGTCATTACCTTATCAGTGCCCTACCTTATTACAGACCAATTCAGACATTATCGGTCACCCCTTAACAATCTCCACCGTTCATCCTACAAAGTCCCAATGACAAGGGAGAAACACCACACAGAGACATTGTGTTTTTTAACCCCTATTGAAACGTCCGTACGCCGTAAGGAGCCGCAAACTCAATGTCCCCGCCGCCCAAGAAGACGGCGTAGAAGACCGCGCGGGTCGGCAGGGGTCACGCTGCTGCTGCTACTGCTGTGGAGCTCCGCTGTGAGTCGACGCAGAAGGGCGGCGGCGGTGGTGGTGGTGGTGAGAGCCCCGACTCCCGGAGTCGCAGTGACAGTCGCGTGGCACGGCAGTCGTGGTGGGGCTCTCTGGCTGCTGCTGCTGCTACGGGAGATGAGCGGCAACTCCGCGATGTCTGCTCCCTCCTCCTCCCTTGTGGTGTCAATGGGGGGGGGGGGGGGGGGGAGCGCTCCTTGAGATCCTCTCGGCAAGGCCTGGCCACCCCTGATGGCTCTCCTCCTGCTCCTCCTCTCGGCGGTGTCACCACCTCGTCCACCTCCTCTTCAGCCTCACGTTGGGATTTTGCTCCACGTAGCACACCACTGTCACTGAGAGTTTACCGTGACAACAACAACAACAATCCTTGTACAGAGACGCAATACGCCCGCCAATATTCCTCTCCCACGATGATATGAGGCCTGTTACTTTCGTCAATTACCCCCTCAAAATATCGGATGGGAATCACTTTGAGATAAAATCACCATCTTAACACGTTAACATAACTGCTCCTCAGCAACAATATTCACCCAAAATAAATATTTTATTGATGTAATATTTTAAACGATAGTCAACTACTTCGTTTTTTTAATACGAGCAGACAGCACACATCTATACAGTAAACATACAGAACGATAATCTGTAGTGGTGTCCACTTTAACATTATTTTAAGCCAGCTTCCTCATTGCTGTGCATTCGTCAGACACTAAATTAATCTCCCTATGCCTGTCCTTAGCCCAAATAACTTATATCGCCTTGTAACTCGTGTCATAGATCACATTTAGCCACACACAGAGATCACAAATGAATACAAATGTATGCAGCTGCCCCCCCCCACCCACCCCCAATTTTAGTCCAAAATCTAAAATGTGTGCATATTTGTGACTTTGGTTTAAAGAGAAAAAAATATGAAATTATATCATTATATCTGTGAAAAAGTTATTTGCAGCTCATCAAATTCCTCCAGTATAAATACACATGCCGATTCTGACATTCATTGTAAGTATGTAATGTTCAACTTCTTTCGCACCGTATGTAACCGACCATGCTAATCGGAGGTGCAGAGGAAGGGCAACAAACTAAACACAAACAGCGTGTTCACGGTGTGTTTAATGGTTCCCTCAGCCAGTGGGATTCACACTCTTGGCTTAGGACCACTCATGGAGGGTGAATGAGCATTGCCTCCGCCCCTGCGTGTTGCGATGCTCAGAGCGAGGTGACAACTCTCATTCCGTGCGTTCTCCCCCCCACCCCACAGCATCAACAACAAGAGACAGCAGCTGGAGTTGGAGATCATGAAGATCCTGCAGAGCAAGGGGGACCCTGACAACAACAACATCGTCACCCTCCTGGACAACTTCACCTTCCGGGGACACAACTGCGTCGTCCTGGAGCTCATCAGGTGAGTGTCATGGCGTCCGATGAACACCGATCCAAAGACAAAGATTAACCAGTATAGCCTGAGAAGATTGTTGGGGCAAGTGCTGTTAGCAAGTAGCACCTATGAAGACGGGCAAGGCACACGAGGGGGTGGGTGGGAAGCACCACGCCCGGCAGCCTTTGTCTCCCCAGTGGCGATGTTTACACACCGCACCAGGTACTCATTTGAGGCTGAGTCGATCTAGGGGAGGCTCAGGATTGGTTCAGATAATCGTCACCGGTCTTGGCCGTGAGCGGGAATTGTAGAGCAACGCGCTAAACGCCGCACCACCGCTCCCCCAAACACCGATGCGTCCGTGTGTTCACACACATGAATCATTTGGATGTAGAATAAATGTCCGTAGGCTTTCAGAATGCCCTAGAATTATTGTATTTGTACGCGGCTCCATGGTCAGACATAACTCTTTATAATGCCTTCCTGCCTCATTGACTATCTTTTGAGTTGAGCGGCAACCCTGTATGGTTACTCCGTGCGGCTTCGCCTCAGTCAAGCACGTGTGCTCCCGTTCAAGGGGCCAATCAGGGAATGGGTCACAAGCCAGAAGAAACTGTAACCGTTCACGTTTTGTGCCGTCACGCAGCGGAGACCTCCTCCAGAAGCTGGACGAGACCTATGGCTTATACATGACGGAATTGAAGCCGTACGTGGGCTCCATGCTGCGGGCCCTGGCAAAGCTGAAGGCGATGCACATCATTCACGCGGATCTGAAGCCGGTAAGTAAACTAAGCAGCCCGCTGCGTCTTTTGTCCGTCAGTATGGAATTAGTGCCTCAGTTCGTGCAGTTGTAGAAAATGAGAACACTCTTGTAAACCTTAGTAACAGGATTTCGAGATATCTTATTCTACACCGCAACAACACTCATGCCACGACTTGCTATTTCATAAACACAGATAGCCAAAACTTGCATAGAAATACAACTTTTCACGTGGATCTCTGTTTGCTCTCAACAACCAACGCTCCGCGGAACATTTAATATTTTCTAATTTGCGTTAAACAACAACGACCACTGCCCTAAGCAACAATGCCGAATGCCAAAGCTAAATGATGGGCTTAGCAGTGGTGCGGTAGTTCGCAAACTGCACTCAGAGGTTAATGACCCGAATTCGATTTCTGGCCACGGCTTAAACCAGGGTTTGGATGATATCTGAACCGGTCCTGGATCCCATTGCCTTCAACAGCCCCCTGAGCAGCATGGTGAGGTATGGCCATACAACCCCCTTGATTAACACGGCATGGGGTAGGGAGATCTTTAAGCATGATTACATTTACAAAGGGCAGTAAGTGTTCAACAAAAATGAGTACATGAAATCCTTGAGTAAACCGCCATGAACCAATTCAACAAGACGCAATCTCACCGACACATCACGAGTTTCACTGACAACCACTCTGTCATTTTTGCAGGCAAACATCTTGGTCAAAGACCACATCAGTGGCAATATCAGGCTCACGGATTTTGGCCTGAGCATCAGCGAGACTTGCCCAAGTGAGTGATCTAGCTGCCCTGTGTGTGTGTACGTGTGTAGCAGCATGTGTGTGTGCGTGTCACAGTGTTTGTGGGGAGCGGTGGTGTTAACGGTTAACACGCTGCGCTACGAGCCTGTTTAAGCTATATGGGGGGGTCTTTGTCTTCGTGCTGTGGTGGTGTGGTGGTTAGCACCGCTTAAACAAAGTGTGGTAGTGACACTGATACCCTTCAAACGTTACATTTCGTCAATCATTTGGCCAGGATTTCAACTCTCAACCTCCCAGTTTTGAGGAGGGTAGTTGTCAAACAAGTACCAGTAAACCGGTAACAATTTTAATAATCGATTGCTGGTATTGAAAGTCTGGAGCCAGTAGCCAATCCCATTGGAATTTTCGTCGCGGATGGCTGATTTACGTGTGATTTACATGTGATTTACGTTTGCAAATGTACAGATCGCATGGCAGCCCTAAGTACCTTTGTCCTCATTCCTCACTTAACCTTTTCCCGTTCCGAGACGTCTGCACGTTACAGGGTGGTGGTAGGTGTCCCCGGTTCATCACTGAATCTTGAAACGCGCAAAGTGGCTCGGCGTTAATTTTATTCAGAGAGGCGTCGCAGCGCCGTTGCTTTTAAAGAAGTTGTTACTCACCGCAGAGAACTCTCGCGACACGACAGCTGCACTCTATCGCTGGCACCAGTGTAATGAAAATAATTTACATTTCTAAGTGCTACCCAGCTGATACACGCATTTACGTGGGCGATCTTTGTATTTGTGCGTATTTTGAGTGCCATACGTGACTGCGTGTGCATACCCTCATCTATTCTGCACTTCACAAGTACAGGTGAATAATGTGCAAGTGCCACCTTGTTTGGTCACCTGTCTGTCCGTGTGCTGCTAGGAGCTTGGTGTCTTGGCTCGATGTGGTACATGGCCCCCGAAATGTACTTTGGGCTCCCGGTCACATGCAGCGCGGACATGTGGTCACTCGGATGTGTGGTGGCCGAGATGCTCCTCGGGAACCCGCTCTTCAAGACAAGCTCGGAAGACCACATCGGCTATCTCATCCAGGTATCTGACGCGTAGGAAAACACCATTGCATATATCCAGTTGGTTATAAGGTCCTGCTGTTGAGCTACAAGGCTGTCAGTGGGTTAGCCCCACAATACTTACAAGAGCTGATCCACTCATGTACACCAATGAGGTCCTTGAGATCTTCTACTCAGTTTTCTGAGGTCAAGTCTCAATTCCTGAGGGCGATCGGGCTTTTTGCCAGTGCAGCTCCAAGACTATGGAACGCGTTGGCCTCTGATAACAAGACAGAATTTTTAAAGCTATTTAAATCTCGCCATGAAAACTCACCTCGGTAAAATGGCCTATTCCCCATAGTTTTGGTCGTCTCATTTCCTCGTTTTGGTCGTCTCATTTCCCTGCTTTCCATACACGGGGCGCAATGGGATCATCGGATTAAATGCGCCTTACAAATATTAATTATTATAATATATACATACTGATGAATTCTGTATTTTTTATTGTAACAAACCTCGAGCCCGATACGGCACCACCAAACCGGGCGTCATATTTCCCATGGGACCGTTCCAACTGCGCCATATAAAGGAGGAGGGAGGGTTTAATTCGAATTTGAACCAACGATGGAGTCCACGATAAACAACAACAGCAGCAGCAGCAGGGGGTTGGTTATGACTGATGGCGCACGACGATCCACCAGCGTACAGACCCGCTGTGCGATGGCTCATGCGACAAAGCTGGTTACGTGCAGGGCTGTCGTCATCCTCTGGGCCTTTCACTGGTCAAAAAATGTCGCTCAGCTGCCGGTACACGGGAGAGGAGTGGACGTGTTCACTGCATGATCACGCACCATTTGCATGAGTAAAGAAGTAAAGAGAGATTTCGGGTTCATCAGTAATACCAGAGAATCAGAGCGTCAGGCTGATGTCCTTCGGAATGATTACTATTGTTATGACTATTGTGGTTTGTTGTTAATCCCTGAGGCTTTCAGGGCCTGTGTTGGAGAGCAACGAAGCCGCACGTAGTAACCACGTCATCAATTAAAGACCAAATATGTATGCTTCGCCTGATGATAGAGATAAATATCTGCAAACAGTATGTACAAGAGCAGGCAAAGTTAATTGTTCATCGACGTTTCAATGAGACAAAGTGCAGCGTATGTACGCTCTGTTCACTCGAGCGACGGACCTCATCCAACTCATCCCTCTTGTGATCTTGGTTTCAGATGTTGGGGCTCCCACCCAAAGCCATGATTGACGCCTCGACCCACAACATTATCTCCTTTGGTGAGTGGACAGGGGGGGTGGTGAGGTGGTGGTGTTGCAGTTCGTAGCTGTTGATGCTGCTGCTGCTGTCACTGCCCGGAGAGTCATGGCCGTGCAGCCGCGTGTCTCGTGCTCTGTGCTTGAATAGAAAGGCATGGAAACTGCTTCGCGTAATTAAAAATGAACTATGCTTTATTTGGGTTTAAAAGTCACAACGGTCTTGGCAACGTACTTTTCAGTACGTGTTGAATTAGTGCGACAGTAAGGAGTCTTATGAAAAAAATACTTTAAAAGGAACGGTTATGTTTAGGAAGCACAGTATATTTGGAAAACCAATCGGGATTTGCAATCCAACAGAGGACGTATGCATTAATTACATGGAATCTGGCCATCACATTTTTCATGAAGATGAGTGGCGGTTTTTTTTTATATTTCAGCATGACTTAGCACAATTTTAAAAAATTGTGTGCCAGATGCAACGGTATCCTAAATCAGCATAGAACAGTTCTACCATAGTACAAAACAACCACAGAGAACAACCCTCCACACAAACTGTGGGTCCTTGATTGAGAAATATATTATGCTTAAAAGCACGCTTGTACAACAAAATACCATCCTCTCCAAATGATGCAAATAATAATATAATACTAAAATAAACATCAAAGTGTCTCCTTGCTCAAACAAGTATCAGGAGGTTCTCGTCTCCTCCGGTGGCCCAGAGTTGAGAGTGGGAATTTCACTTTAACGCTTAGGAGCCATCCTTTCCACACGACTACTGCAAACGTCTCACAAACGGTTACAAATTTTATCGACCCTGGAGGGATGACAGGCTGTAGTCGACCGCCAACATGGAATCATATTTGCAAACATCGCAATTGGAGGGTTAAGGACCGCCGCCGCATTGTACTGATCGCCACAACTAATTCAGTGTTTCTCTCTTTTTCTCTCTCCGATAAACAGACAAAAAGAATCGCCCCGTCGTCAACGGGAAACGGATCGTCCCGTGCTCCGTGTCTTTGAAGGCGGTTCTGGGAACCCGCAATCAAAAGTTCATCAATTTTCTCAGCGGGTGCCTTTAGTAAGAGACTTGTTACTATTGTCTACATTTCACCTCGTACAAATAATTAAATATAAATCACTTTGCGTCTACCATCAACATTACTGGAAACGATCTTAGACCTCACGTGTCGTTTGGGCTAGGACTGCAAAGTTTTGTGTCACACCGGGGCATCGTTTCTTCATCTCGTCGTTTTTTAAAATAAATATCGTTTCTGACAAAAGTGTTGAGGATAGAATTGCTCATTTCACCCCAGACCACGCTTCAATGAAGCGATTTTAGAATGCAACAGGCACCTGACTCCCTCCGTTTGCCTCCTTGGCAGGTGGGATCCCCAACGTCGCCTCACACCCACGGAGGCCCTCAACCACCCATTATTGTTGGGCGGCTTGTCAGTTTTGATGTAGTTTCCTTATTCACCAAGGTTCCTGTACCTGACACCATTGCAATCATTGAAGACTTGGTTCATCAAGGACTAAACACTGATGTACCCCCCCTGGTGAGACACTGTTTAACCAATACATACTTCACTTGGAATGGAACTTTCTACAAACAAACTGAGGGCACCCCAATGGGCTCCCCCCTTTCTCCAGTTATAGCTAACATTTTCATGGAGAAATTTGAGACTGACGCCATCCAGACTGCCACTCTGCGCCCAACCTTATGGAAGAGGTACGTGGATGACACTTTTGTCATCTGGCCACATGGCCGGCCTGCTCTAGACCAATTCTTCGACCACATCAATTCCATACACCCAGCCATCAGATTTACCATGGAAGTTGAAATAGATGGCAAGATACCTTTTTTGGATGTCCTAATTAAAAAGAGACCTGATGGTTCAATGAGCCACTCTGTCTACAGGAAAGCTACCCATACGGATGCTTATCTGAAACCGGATTCCCACCACCATCCATCACAGAAGAATTCTCTCATCAAGACTCTGTATCATAGAGCCCAATGCATATCCGACCAGGAACACATAAGCAGTGAACTCAAGCACGTACACCAAGCTCTTAGGGCTAATGGTTACTCCGACTATACAATCTGCAAAGCTATCACTCAAACCATGAAGAAAAACCCTCTTGAGGAGCCTTTCAAAACCATCACTTTACCCTACATTGCTGGGATCACAAAAAAGATCTCCAAAATCTTGAATAAACACAAGATCCAGGTCCGTTTCAACACATTACATAAAATCCGTGATCTGGTTCCGTCTGTAAAAGATGTGATTCTGGACATACAATACCCTGGTGTCTACAAACTAAGTTGCCTCTGTGGTAGTAGTTACATTGGAGAAACCAAACGCCATGTCTCGGACCGCATTCGTGAACACAAAGCAGACCTTAAACACGGTAGGACCAACACCTCGGCCGTGGCAGATCATTGTTCTAATTCAGTAGGCTCACATGCCATTGACTTTTCCAAGACAGAGGTTCTTTGTAAGCCATCTGGCTTCCATGAGAGATTCGTTCATGAGGCTATCCACATATACAAGCACAGAGACAATTTCAACCGAGAAGATGGATTCTATCTTAGCAATCATTGGAAAGATTTGATAAACCATTTCAGGTCTTAATTGATTGTTCACGCTTACAGTGGCTTTCAGACAGCATACATTATAAAAAATTTCGTCTCCCCCCTCCTCTTTTCAGAATATAGATGGACTAGTCCTGGGTAAACTGCCAAATCGTTGCGCGTGGCGCTAACCGTTTTTTTTTTATTTTTTATAAATAAATAAATGCGCCGTTTACAAATAAATTTATGCGAACCAACACACCTGAAGACGACCGTTTGAGTTATGGTCGAAACGTCGTGAGAATTTTTATTGTTTTATATATTTTATTATTTTGTTGTTTCTCTTCAACGTGACTTTACCGAAAAAACTAAGAACGGGGAATCTGTTTCATGAGGAGTTGTGAAATGAGGATTCTGTAATGGCATTCACCTCTTTAGTTCATCTCACTTGAAGATGTAAATATCCCAGGGCTCCAAAGGATGTAATATCTTATCCCTAACCTCATCTCCACCAATCTGCAGCTAAATGCATTCCTAGTAAAACATATATATATCTTAATTATAAATATATGAATTGCACTGCATCCCACTTGGAGGTGCTGCGGTTAGAGCACTCCACGATCACTGTACGCTTGCGAGTTCAAAATCTAGGTCAAGAAGGTTAACAGCTTATTTATCAACCCGAGCTATAGTCAAATAATGAATCCCATTTTGTGGGAAGTCAACAGCGGTGATCCTATTATACACCACCATTGGCTCCTGTTATAGGAATGTAGCATTCCGCTACTGGCCATAGTGAGAGATGTGTGGCATCCTCCTACCTCGCATTTGAGCGGCCGGACACATATGAGGTGCACTGCAGCAACCAGTGTAAGCACAGCCGAGAATGCATGATGGGGCAGACGGTGGCATAATGAATACGCGCATGTCTGTACGTTGAAATAATTTTGAACGCGTACGTAGCCGATCGTGCTAACCGTAGCCGACCGTGCTAACGATGGCGCGTGCGTCCATTTGCCAGGCGGGGCCATGATCTCCAACCAGGCAACAACAACAACGAGGAGGATGATGATGATGATGCCGTCGACAAGATTGGGCCAAAGGCGTCACGCGGGCCTGGACGGAGATTCTCCCGCCTGAGGTGGAATATTCGGGGGATTCTGCAATTCATTCGGGAGCACTGTTTCTGTTACCGTGACGATACCGCTGAATAAATCCTGTCATGTGGCTGGGCCCTCCCTGCCCTGTGTACATATTTTTCAATGTTACTGTCGTTTTTGTCTCACTTCTTTCTGGTCCAATGACTCCAAGACTCACGGTTTAAACTGAAGATCCCAGTGGTCCTCAAAAATATTTACGGGGACTCCTTCACTTAAAAAACATTCAACTTAGAAAGTCTCAGAGATACAAAGAAACCTCTCCATATGTCCAGTTGCCTGTTTGTACCGAGATTCATAAGTTCAAACCGCCACGCAATAGATGGTGGTGGTGGCATCTACATCTACACAACGTGAAGAACCAGTGGCGTCTACGTCTACAGGAGATTATACAACTCTTAAAGCCATTCCCTGTGTTTAGTGTACACGCCGTACAACATGTTTGGAATCGACAGGAGTAAAGTTGGACTTACGAACAGACTTCTGGAACCTAACTCGTCCGTAAGTAGAAGAGTCCCTGTATATGGTGGTCACTCTGAACAACGCAGACCCAGCCTCCTTTTTACGATGTTTGGTCCATTAGGACGTTACCAGATGCATCTTTCTGTGCTGACGACCACGCGATACACATTAGATGAGTCACAACAGGTCACGTTTAATACTCTAAACTTGTCTGGAGTAATTCTCATACGGCAGACTTTTCTGCACATTTGCAAAATTACATGTCTATGGGAAAGGAACTATGTGTATGGCATTACAAAGGGTGCTTGGTCGTGTGTGGATGCAGGCTGTTGGCAGTGCCACTGATTAATCAGAATCTTTTTTTTTATCCTGGAGGAATCCAATGAGCTATGAAGCTCTTTTCACATATGTCCAGTAGGGGCGGGTCAGCGAGGTATGTTCAAAAACGATATGAGAGGCAAGACGGAGAAAATGTAAGCATGTTGCTAAAAATACAAAGTACATAGATTCCTGCCGATTTGTCAACAAATGCAAGTTTGGGCAATTCAGCAACACAACAACAGCACCAGACCACGACAAGACAACGCACAGTCCCTCAATTACATTGCAAATTAAAATCGAAAGTTCAACGCACGATATTTGAAACAAAGTTACTAAATGGCAATATTCCCCTCGAATACCGAATGAACGAGGCTAAGACGCTTGCAGTAATGTTCAAATATGCATCGCAAGCCATTCAGAAGTGGAAGGCCTCACGTGACCACAGGGCACCACGGTGGCTGGGAGATGTTAACTACCTCCCCTGGTACGCAGGAGGTCGTGGGTTCCATCCCAACCCTGACGCATGCTGTATATTTGTCTGCTATAAATGTCCACGTGACGATAAGCCACTTCGTTGAGCTATCATTTGCGATGGCCAGGTCGCTTCTGAAAAACTGCTATATATGCTCAGTGGGCCTTACCTGGTAAAATATAAATAGTTTGTCAATTAGTAAATAAATGAAGTATATAAGTTCCAATTTCATTCATGAATACATTTCCAAGCTTGGGAAATGCAGTAAAACAATAGCAAAAACAGCCACAGTCCACACCAGGAAAACATACAGTGCGCGGTAAAATTGTACTTTAAAATTGAACTGTGGATACTTTGTTAAGAATACAAAAAATAGTTTAGTTAAAAATAATTTGGTTCGTAAGGACCTGGGTAGTGATCTGCGATTATTGAGTGGGGGTTTGGGAGTCGCTGACTGGGAGGAGTGGGAACGGGTGAAGCCGGATCTGCCACGCGTTGCGCTCACCAACTCGAGCTTCGCCGGGACAGCAACAAACGAAGAGACGGAGAGAGGAGCTACCCCGGATTTACATCGCCACGACTCACGACGCACACAACACACACGGCACATGCCCAGCGGGAGGAGGGCGATGACCACCCCACAGTGCGATAGCTACGACTCCCCTTTCAATTAGTGAGCCATCCTCACACAACGCTGCACGGAGTGTGCAGTGTTATCAATGAACACGGCACTACCACTGCACGGAGTGTGCAGCGTTATCAATGAACACGGCACTACCACTATACGGAGTGTGCAGCGTTATCAATGAACACGGCACTACCACTACACGGAGTGTGCAGCGTTATCAATGAACACGGCACTACCACTGCACGGAGTGTTCAGTGTTATCAATGAACACGGCACTACCACTGCACGCGAGCAATCGGCTGCTTAGTGAGTTACACGGCATGGTACGGAGCTATTAACGCGACACGAACCACAGCGTGTTCCCGGGGTACTCAACTACCTTAGTTTCTCAACTACCGGGATTACTCAACTCAATATTTCAAGAGGCGCAATGCACTGTGGTGAATACGAGACAGTGGTCCTTCATAAATAACATCACCAAACAGTCTTTAAAGAGCAGCATGCGGCACCGGGAGACGCAGATTGCCAACCCCTGAGCTATTCTATTCCAGCGCATGAGGGCAACATGTTCAGGAGCCATAAGCCAATGTCCGAGGTCTGCTGGTCACGACGAGAGGGCTTCAGAAGAAACTTCGTGTAGGGTTACTATTCCTACTCCGTTGAAGGAGCACAGACGACTGTGGTTCACAATATCGTGCATAGTTTGGGTTGCATGGTCACAATCACACTGTGGCTTGACTTTAATTTTCTATTGCGTCGTTTCACGTTGTACGATCTGTTCTGGATGACCACAGTCAAACACTGGAGAGTTTAAAATTTTCCATTTGTGCATCAGGTATCCGCAGCTGCCATAGTTTGTGCAGATGCGGTTTAGGGGGACCATCATCTTCGTGGAATATCAAGCCCAGGGATCTTCTGCGTTGGGTTTTTCACAAGGTGTGTCAGTTCTTTTGAACTTACACTGATCATGTCGACTCTCTGCAGTGGCAATGTGAAACTATTAAAATAAAAAGCGATACAATTTTTTAGGAGTTGATTCTTACACGTGCAATTCAATACATGAATTGTCAGCTGAATAATAAATATTAATCGATTTAACCGATGTATCGCGCTGTTACTACTAACTAGCACAACTCTTTATTACGATCACAGCATGTACAAAGTAACATTTTAATAAAAAATATACTTCCTGAAGTAATGATGGTTTATTCAAACTGTGTGCAATATCAAGCAACTTCGGAATGATTTCTGAAGCACTGCTGCAATGTTTGGTGCACTGCAATACTAACGCGGCGATCCGAGTTGGATTCCTAGCCATGGCTAAAGTCAGTGGTGACTGATATCTGAACCAGTCCTGAACCTAATCCCCGCCCCCTTCACCAAGCGTGGTAAAGTTTGGTGCAACAACCCCCATGACCAAAGCAACGTGGCGAGGCCTTCATCAGGCAGTGGACTGCCAGAGGGGTGTTACACACACAATCATCAGTTTGTCTAGACAATCACTTGCCTTGAACATTGAATCCTTAAGTTACATTACCAATGGCATATTGGTGTGGCTCACTGACCCTTTGATGTGAAAGATTAAAGAACCCCAAGTGTCTGTCGCCGACTCAACAATTTTGAGGAGCGACCCGTGGCGGTCAGGCAGATCACGAGGTGAGCAGAGGGGTGAGGAGGAGGGCACTTTGGAGGGGGCTGCCAAACCTCGAGTCGCGAGCACACAGCGCCGTCTCCTCGTACAAGACGGCGCACCGATAGGCACCGCCGCTGCTGCCACCGGGCTTGGCCTTCTGCGCCAGTTTTACCAGGTTGGCCACGGGGCCGTGCCCAAGGTTGCGGCAGGAATGCACGCCGTAGTGCTGCCCCACAGCGCAGTCCACGGCCGGCAGCTGCAGAGCACACAGCCAACAACAGAGACCTGGAACCCTCTCTCTTTCGTTTGGAGGCGGCCGAGTTGCTAGCAGCCCTTTTCCACTGGCGCATCCGATCCGTGCCAGCGCGTAGCACCCCCACGGAACGGGTGGTTTTCCATTGGCCATTTGCTGTGCCGATATAAAATCAAACTGTAATACGTCGCCCTTACAAGACCTCTCAAAATGGACCAGGAGCCAAACAGGTCCAGAGGTGGTGCTAATAATAAAGTGTCCATTGCGTACGACGTGAACAGCGTTAATGTGACTGCACAAATTTATGGAAACATGGCCGAGTGGTGGTTCTCGGATCAAGCCCAGCATCCGCCCTGGTTAATGTTGCCAGTTTATTCACCACAAACAAAGAGATCTGTTTCACAATGTATGATAATAATCCTGTGACGCCGTATTAAAAAAATTGAATTGGCCACGTGTAACCGCATCATGTTCCAAATTTGCCAAATCAGATCAAATACTTGCAAATTACTTTACCGGGGAAAAAACCACGTAGGAAAATCAAACATCGCTCCCGAATGGCAGACATGTCCATTCACAGGCCGGTAGTGCGTGCACCACGTGCCAAATAGGAACAGCTGCCATTGGGGGGGGGGTCCCCTCGGGTAGACTGCCGTAGAGCAATGGAATGGTTGAGATGAGACGTTGCTGTAAGGCGCTTTGAGTTGAAGAGTTTATTTATGCGAGCGCCCTATATCTCCAAATCCTTATCCCCATCTCTGAGCCGCCCCTGTGGCCCCTACTGGGGCCCGTGTCTCACCGCTGCGGTGTCGAGGCTGCCGCACTGGTGGATGAACTCCATGCAGCTCGTCGCGCTTTGGACAGAAGCTTCCCGCTGTGGCTCCAGATCCACCCAGGGCAGAGATCACAACCCCAGTCTCCTCCAACAGCTACCACAGACACAACAAATCCGTCAACATCAGTTGGTTGACACCGAGGCGACCGCAAGGCAAACACCGGCTTAAAGCTAAACGATACGCATGGAGCTGCATCTCACAATGCAGTGCACAAAAACTGATTAAATATTACAGATTTAAGTTTGCAAATTAACACAAAATTCGTTCTCAATTTTAGTTTTCCAAATGCACTATCGGCGTAATGTCAAGAGACAAATAAATCATCCATGCGTAAATCTCGCATAGCCGTGCAGGCCCTGTGTCATAAAATGCGATGGGTGGCCTTTTATCTTGTACACAATAGGAGCCAACACTTTCACATTAGCTGTGTTATGAGATTGTGCGGCGCACGAGAGTCAAGCTGAAATTGTTATTCTCAGAGATGGAATTAGGAAAATGAAGTGCAAAACCCAAGTTTAATGAGACTGTAATTTTGTGCAGTCGCTGGTGACTGGGCTCGGACGATCGACTTGATAAGACTTGAGACTTCGGTTTCAACCCAAGCGGTCAAAATCCAGATTCAAGCCCAGAATCTAATTATTGTCATCGCACCGCTTTGATATCTGAGCCACCTGGCCACTTTGCATATATAGTGTTATCATAAATGTTATCTGAATGTCACCGCTGTACACTCAATTTTAACGGTGATTTTCAATATCTACCTTTGGGATGTTTGCCAAATTCACAGATATTTTTTAAGAGTGACAAGAGAAAACCCATGCATCTTACGTGACACTTTGTTGTGCTCTGCATTGGCAGTGATTACATAACGCTTAAACGTATTCGAGTTATCGACAAATGAGTTTTAAGTTCGTAATAATAAACTAATATTACCGCGCACAATTTTGGAAACAAACTTAACATTGAGCGCCACTCGGAGGCGGTAAGTACACTCAAACTTTGCACGGGCAGTGTCGTACACCTACTTACTGTACTGCCTCTTACCAGCTGGAGGCGGGTGGGCTCACGCACGCCACGTACGCACCTGGGCGTTGCGATGGAGGATGTCCAAGGAGCCGAGGCCCAGGCTGGGGAGGTCGCACGAGTCAAAATGCTCGGCAAGCTGCTTCTCCACGCGTAACAGCGCAGATAGGCTCGGGGGCTTTGCCATCTTACTTACGTGGCTCAGCAGACGGACCAGATGCTCGGCTACTGCCTCTGCGAAGGAGACAAGCAATGCCATTGTAGGAGAGGACAACGATGCTGTAACTCGCTCCAATAGGCTCAACAACTGCAACTCTCTCTCTGCCCCCCCACCCCCACGTCTCATCTACGGCCTCCCGATAAGTTTCATCATCACTCTCCAGATGACTCAAAAAACAAGTTTAACACGAAGGCCTTCGCGACCAATGATTATCCATAATAGAGATTTTTGGATTAGGTCACGTAAATAGTGCATATTAACGCGTATTATTTAGTGCATGTATACATGATCTAACCCAAAAATCTAGATGATGGACTCAAAAAACCACTGGCAGACTTCTCACACCCGTATGCAAGACGATATCGCCCCAATATTCAAATTGTTCAACTATCCCCCGAACCAGTCCAGGATAAATTTCAAGATCACACTCAGCATTTTGACAGTCCTCCGTGGTCTGATCCCTTATGTACAATACGAGAAACTACATTTTATTCAGATTGTGCTTTCGATATCGTGTCATGAGACGGAGTATCCACTCGGATCTCTCACGGAGCAGCGGAACCCGTCCTATTGGAGAATGGCCCACAGAAGAGAACTTCACAAAGCTACCTCTGACATCGCTTCTAGTGACCTCTGGTCTACAGAGTAAAGGGAAGCACATTCTAACCCACTCTGAACGTGAGAGTAATGTCCGTCACATGAAAGTTGAGCCGATATTGGACTTGGTCAAATTAGCAGGAAAGTGTTATCACCCAGCACGTGCATCGATCGGTTGATCGTTAGTTTGTGGCATAGAGATCCGCAAAAAATAGATATCTTTGGATCATCCGAGATTTTTAATTATCCGCAGCCATCCTCCACGTCATTAGCGCAGATAATCGAGTCTACTGTATATGCAAATTTGTCTCCTTACTCCCCGGAGTAGGCGGCGGTCTGGTGTCGGGAGTGCTGATGTTGCCGAGAAACGCGGCCGGTTTCTCCTTGACCACGAGGTCGCGAGGAGTCTCGAGGGAGCTACAGCACAGGGCCAACTGAAACATATTCCGGGCCGGCGTGTCCCCTTTCACCTGCCCCAGGAAGTCCTGCACACACTGTCGGTAGAAACAACAAAGGACCCAAACCACGTGCAGCCATATCACTCTGTTGGGACAAATAGAGGGTGATACATGCATAGATGTCCGACCGATTTCAATGCCCCCCCTTACTTTTGTTTCAACGTGTGACTGAATTTTGTGAAAGCGATGGCCCTAAATATTATAGAGGAGTGTTAATTCAGTGGTAGAGCAAGTCTTTTGATAATGGTGGAAGTATCCACAGACTTGAAACGTATGGCGATTATCACTTATTAAATAATTCCGAGGACAAATGTATTATGGAAAATCTTTGACAAATCTAAGCAAATGCATGAATGTTCTCGCAAGGTAATTTTGTTGCATTAAGTCCAGACGCCATGGCCCCACCTTCTTCAGCTTATTCACAAAGATGTCCTCGGCGTTCTGGAAGACCTGCAGCACCATCTCGGCCGCCGGCTGTGTCGTGAACTGTCGGCGAAGATCGGCGCTCGTCCCTGGCAAGGGGAATGACTCCAACAGGTATTTCTTGACCTTGTGTTGCCGGCCCTCCACCTCCTGCTTAATGTCACACTCAATGCGAGCCAGCCCACGGTCCATCGCCTCCCGCTCGCCTTTCTGGGCCTTGCCGATCACCTAAACAAACAACACAATGTTAGCAACTGTGGCGGCCACAGGTGCAGGGCAGTGCTGTAGTTGCGATGATGGAACACGTGATGGACGAGTGGTTCAACAGCGAATGCAAGGTGTGCAGCTAATGCACGATTGCAATCGAGAGATGGGATTGGTGGATCATCCTAGCAGCAGTGGCTTTTGGCAAGCCATCGAACAAAGACAGTCACCGCATCACTCGCTTTCAGATGGGCTTCTGCGGCCAACTGGAATGCTCTTCCTTCCGATATTAGGAAGCCATTGGAGCTATGCACTTTTAAATCTAGATTGAAAACAATTTCTTTAGAACTGCTTTTTGTGTTCAGTTTGTTGTCCTCCACACCTCCGATTAGCACAGTTGGCTATGTACAGTGCGAAATATGTTCAACATATATACATGTGGTTTTACCCAATCCAGTCATTTCTGAGTACTTGTTTAGATTTGCAAATTTTAATTCTGACGCCAGCACACATGTCCTCCTCATTCATTAATAACACGGGATTTATTTTTTTACATTATTTGTGAAGCATATAGAAATGCAGTTTTGGATAATACACCTGCAATATTAACTAGGGCGACTCCTGGGATCGAATCGCGAACCTCTGAAACAAGCGACAAATGCACAACCACTCGGGAAAGAAGATTTCTGTAAGGAGCGGTACAGTAAAATAGGCCTCAGCCTTCAATACGATATATATTAACATGATGTACTTACACGAGCAGTTACTTCAGTGCTCTTGTCGCAGCACTGCACCCCCAAAACTGAAGTCGTGTTGGAAGTCTGTCTCAGACTGCATGACAAAAGGATACACCACATTCACTTGACAGGGAGACAGGTGTGAAACTTGTGTGCCTGAGCAACTGAGGATAACTCAGCATTGTGGCCGTGTAAGGCAAACGCAGGGGCGGGGGAATATTGGTAAAAGGCTGATGCAGTGTCACTCTCAGGTGTGAACACAGCGACACGTACGTTGTGGCTGTGTGTCAGCAATTCCAGAACGCATTTAATTCCGAAAGTAAACCCCCTCAAGGGCAACAACAATACATACTTGAGCCAATCTTGATTTGAAGCTTTCGCGACTGCAGGAATCCACACTCTTTGGTTCTTTCGGTAAAGTCACGTAAAATCGAGGAGGAGGCCGCTTTCCTACCTTACAGTTACACGCTAATTTCTCACGTTAACATCACTAGCCCTGGCCACTTCTTTATGACCCATGGGCTACACACATTTCAAACCATTTAAAACAGTCTGCCTCAGCAGCACACCAAGGCTTTCCCACCTGATGACGGACGCTTGTGTCGCGCCCGAAACGTCGTGATTTATTTCATTTTATACCTATGTGACTTTACCGAAAGAACCAAAGAGTATAACTTGAGGCATCCAATAATAATACAATTCGCAGTCAACAAGCGACGCAATGCATACACACGTACACACACACACACGCTCGTACACGCAAGCACGGCACGTACGGAAATGCCCAGAGGTATGCTGGTGATACGGATGCCCAGATCGTGAATATCCGGAGCCCCGTATCATTCCATGAGATGCTTCAGCAAGTCCGGCACCTTGAAGCGTGCCATCACTCCTTTGCCTCGGGAGCTGCGGCTCTTGGCCACGAAGGTCCTAAACTCTGCCGCAAACAACAACAACACGAGCGGGTTACGCAGAGCGCATGCTAGGGGAGCAACGACGACGCATTGATTCGGACGTGATCATTCATCCTGAAGATCGCGATATGCACACCGGATCGCGTGCGTAAGAATTTATGTTTTTGATTTGTATACGTTGCGTGTCATTGTTTCACATTGTCCAACACCCACCCACTCCAGTCACTAGAGCCGGCTGTGTTCACGTTTTAAAACAAGGCGTTGAATCTAGAATTTATTCACGAGCCCTCAATCGCGATAATCGATTGATTCGCGACATGGGTGGCTGGGGTGGCGCGTATCGCTTCTGTTTATGTCTGCAAGGAATCACTTGCTGAGCCTTCGTATCATTTCAAATACCAAACAAATTCATGCATCAGTAGCACTGGTGCCTTGAAAAAGGGAAAAAATCCGATAAGCGACGTTTCGGGCAATGACCCTTCTTCATATTGCATAGAAAGGCCAGAGAGATTGAGTCAACAATAAGAATTGGAAACTGCACTTCACAGCGATTACCGTGTTTCAAAAGTTATTAGGTAACCATTCATATGAACCTTATGGTGGGACCCCGGGGTCCCATAAGTCTCCGGCTTTTGCATAAACATTATATTATATATAATGTAAACAATGTATTATAATGTAAACATTATATTATATATTATATATAAACATTATATTATATATAATGTAAACATTATATTATATATTATATATAATGTAAACATATTATAATGTAAACATAAACTGTGGTCTTTTTCACCAATGGGTTTGAAGGATGGTGGCAAGTGTTGACTTGTTAAACTATGCCTTTAAAACTGAAAACTACTTACCTACAGTAGCTCTATTTAAATACACTATCGAAAACATAATCTACTCCCCTCTGTCAATCATCGTGTTTCTCAGTGTGGATTTGTAAACACACTTGTTAAACAATACTTAAAATAGTACGCGTTTTCAATGCGCTGTTCATATTGTAAAATGCGTTTATACCAATGTGACTCTACAGCAGTTGCACAGCCGCACTTTTATATAATTCAGGTCAAAGCCAGATAAACAGTGGAGGATAAACATCGCATGAAGGCGGGGCAATTGTTGTGCAATCATTTCAGGTCAAATTTACAGGTGCGTTTTATTCATGCCACACAGGTAGAGAATTGAGAGTGAAACCTGGCCCACTGGCATCGTGAATCATGGATCATGAGTCACCCGGACTTGTTGTGTTTGATTATGGTTGCTATACAAGCCATCAAATCTACACCACGAAGAGAGTTGATGAACAAGTAGGAGAGTGTGTAACTGGATTACATTCATGTGCACAGGCGTTTCAGATGTGAATATGAAATAAGGTCGACTCAAACGCCACTCTTTAGGATTTGGCACACTCAATAACATTTTAATTGATAAATTAAGATCAACAAACCATAATCAAATGGGTCATGCATCGATGTACCAATTGTGGTTACGGACTGCTTAAGAAGAAAATGATGAATGCAGATTCGAAGCGAGTTTAAACATGAATCTACACCATTTAAATATATTTTAAACAACCCGTTGCAAACATGACAGTAATTTGAAATGTAGCACTGTACATCAGAACAATTTGAAAAACGTTAGAGATTTTAAACTGTCCAAAAAGAAAGGAGGAAAATAAATGTATTTTTACATAATACAGGTTTTTTGGGTAAGATCGCGTAAATATAAAAAAAATGTCTGTAAACCCACCACCACCCGACACAGCCAATTAGTAAGGTTTGTCACTTAAACAGAACATGCCAATTCGTTACTAGTACAGCACACCGGTTGTGTGTTAGAGAGCAAAGCCACAACATTAACAATCTGAGTACGACGTTTCGCCAGTAATTACAACCAGCATCATCAGGAGGCAGCCAGATTTGTGGATTTTAAAATGTAGATTAATTTCAATCTAAATTTAAAAACATATAGAGAAACTGGAACATTATTAATACAGAATTTGGTGGGACATATGTTGAAAAGAGACTGACTCCAGCTTAGCTTGCAAGAACTAAGAGACACTGTGTGGCCATGTGGCCTTAATGAGAGAGACTGACTCCAGCTTAGCTTGCAAGCACTAAGAGACACAGTGTGGCCATGTGGCCTTAATGAGAGGGACTCACTCCAGCTTAGCTTGCAAGAACTAAGAGACACTGTGGCCACGTGGCCTTAATGAGAGAGACTGACTCCAGCTTGGCTTGCAAGAACTAAGAGACAGTGTGGCCATGTGGCCTTAATGAGAGAGACTGACTCCAGCTTAGCTTGCAAGAACTAAGAGACACAGTGTGGCCATGTGGCCTTAATGAGACTCACTCCAGCTTAGCTTGCAAGAACTAAGAGACACAGTGTGGCCATGTGGCCTTAATGAGAGAGACTGACTCCAGCTTAGCTTGCAAGAACTAAGAGACACAGTGTGGCCATGTGGCCTTAATGAGAGAGACCGGCAGAACAAAGTTGACGTTGGAATGAAGACAAATGGATGAGGAAGGACACGGACTGCGTTTCACGCATCGCAGAGTGCGTCTCGAAACCTTACCACGCCTACATATATTAACGGACATCGATTACAGTGGTCCCATTAGATTTACAATTAGTCTGAATCTTTAGTACAAATTTAATGCCTAGGAATATAAAACATGTTGTAAGAGAATACAGGTCGCTTAAACAAATTCAAATATTGCTTACTACAACCAAAGCTCTTTGAAGAGTCGTAATTTAAAATCAAATGGCAGAGCAAAAGATTTTCATTAATTTCACTGCTTCCATTATAACATTAACGAACCTGTGGTGGGCCCATTGCTTGCATATTAAACACTCAACACGAGTCATTGTTATTGACTTCTTGCCGTTTCAGTGGCACATATCGCACAATATATACACAATTTTGCCATCTTCTTTGGTTATTTCGGTAAAGTCACGTAGAATAAGATAAAATAATAAATTGATAAAATAAAATAATAATATTCTCACGACGTTTCGGCCACAACACAAGTGGCCTTCATCAGACAGTCTCGTCCCCTTCACCTGATGAAGGCCGCTTGTGTTGTGGCCGAAACGTCGTGAGAATATTGTGTTATTTTATCAATTTATTATTTTATTCTCATTCTACGTGACTTTACCGAAAGAACCAAAGAAGATGAATCCTTGCAGTCACGAAAGCTTTAAATCGAAATTTTGCCATCGTCTGTTTTGCAAAATATCGTCGCCAGAACATTTATCTTAAGTGCATTATTCCTGACCAAATGTTAACGATTAACAAAAGCGCAATAATTAAGGTTGCGCATAAAAACCTCACACGAGGCGAAAAATCCCTCAAGGGCTCATAAACTACAATCGCGTTTAAACACATAAACTGTACGTATATATCAATGCACACATTGTGTAGCAGCAGCATGATTATTATTAAACTCACCTTTAATAACGAGGCACATAAACACGAGTAAAAGTGTCAATATTAATGTGCCACTGTACACGACGTGACGTAGCTGAGGCCCCGCCGCCCCCCACGGTGAACGGTGACGCAACGCGTACAGTGCCCGCGTCACGGATTGGCGCCTCGCGTGCACAGAGCGAGGCAGCAGCAGCAGCAGAGCCAGAGGGGGGGCGGCGTTGCCTAGGCGACGTCGGCACCCTCACGATCGACTCCACGGACAAGCTGTGTGTCACGTGGTGACGCCCACACCACCAACACCACCCGCCCCTTACTGGACGTCTGTGAACAAGAGCTTCATAGCGCTTCGGATTTCTCCAGGGTCGATACAGCGTGCGCGGCACCTGTACGCGGCGAGTCCTCGTTTAACGCGGTAGATGCGTTCCTGAAAAGTGCCGCGTTAAGCGGAAACTATTTTCCTCCCGTAAATAATAATGTCCACGCGCGGTAAGATGGGGGTCCCAATAACTTGAGGGGACGCCGCCGCCGCCGCCGCGTTACCGTCTCATCTCGCTCAACCGCGCAGCTCAAGAAAGTAGTCCGCTCAGAAAGCGCGTTGTGACGGAGAAAACGCGTTGTAGTGAAAACGCGTTATCGTGTGAACACGCGGGACAGACCCAGGTGTTGTGGGTTAACTCCCCGAGATAAACTTTCTTCCAAATTTGCGTTTCATACGCCCGGCGCTCCGCCAATAATTGTTGTGAGCGTCGCTCCTCTGCCCTCTGTTGTTCATGGAGGGAGACTGCACCCCAGTGCCCAGTATCATCCTCCGCGAGCCTCTTCAAAATGCTGAACTTGACACCGCTGGAAGCAGTCATCGGCCTTGACCTCACCTCACAACAGTGCAATTTTAACAGCTCAACATCAAAACACAATGATGGGTCGCTTGCACCAATCGCACAACACCACAGCATTGACTCTCAGCTGTTACATTTTGATTTAAAGCTTTAGTGACTGCAGAGATTCATATTCTTGGTTCTTTCAAATTTTCTTGTGGTTTTCACACCTGATGATGATTGCTTGTGTTGCAATCAAAAGGTCGCGAGAATTTTATTGTTTTATATTTGTATTATTTTATTGTTTCCCTTCGACGTGACTTTCCCGAAAGAACCAAGAATATGAATCCTAGCTGTTTCTTGTGTAGAGGGGGTCACGTGTGTCACCATAATTGCCCTTATCCTACAACTCGTGCTGCGTAATATTTTCCTTTCCATATTACCTGTGACACACATAATGAGGACAACCGGTAAGTCAAATGAAACCAGAGGTGGGAAACCTGTTCTTTATAATATTTTTAATAAGCAATTTTAACACGACTTTTAGAAACACCGATGCAGCTATACACGTGCCACATTGTCCAGAAATTCAGTTGATACTAATAGGGTTTATTTGCCAGTATTGTACATTATTTAAATTACATTTGTTTGGGCGGCAGGGTGGTGCAGTGGTCACGCCCGTGCATGACATCTTCTGAAGGACTGCCTGGCTTCGCTTTTCTCATTCTGGTCCCTTTCTCTGTATGGGTTTACTCCCATAGCAAAACAACAACATACAATGTAACTGGTACTAGCCAAACATCCAAATTACTCCTGCGAAAAGTTGGCAGGCCCCTCCTGAACAAGAGTCTTGAGACTCAGTGAGATTGCTTGTGTGGCGATCGAAACATCGTGATCCATTATTATTTTTTCTACTTACGTGACTTTACCGAAAGAACCAAAGAGTAAGGATTCCTGCAGTCACGACAGCTTCAAATCAAGATTAATGAGTGTTTACATGTGGGAGGAAATCGGAGCACCTGGAGAAATCCAATCAAATGCTCTATCACAAATCTACAGATGGAACAGGCAGAGTCCACATTATTCGACACCGCCTTCTCTACCTCCTTGACGACCAAGGGGTGGGAGTTGTCGCAACATTTTTGTAATCCACCAACCCTCACCTCCACGTAGTCGTGGATTACAGGCATACATAGCCACCACAACCATCCGGCTAAAGTAGCTGTAATGCACATCTAAAATTCTACAAAAGTTGACGGGGCAAATGTCGTAGGTCAATTGGTTTGATTTCTATGCGCATTAACCAGTCTCTAACGTATGCACATTTAGATTCGCATTCGGCCGCCAATGGAACAGGTGGAGTCCAAAAGCTAAGTGGATGTACTGATTGTATCTTCATTGCGGGACTCATCCAGCAGTGGATTGACATGGGTTTCAGGTATCCACGTGGAGACGGGCAATAAACACTAAAGCCACCTGGCGGTAAATGTTTGCCGGTGCACATTGGGACCGGCTTACACGTCACTAGCCCCAGGCAGCCCCCAGCCACTGGCGTGCAACACAGCGAAGGGAATCTCCCACCAATGAGAACCACGCACAACCCAGGGTGCAGTCCTATAACTTGGACTCGCAAACACAACAAAACCCATAGCCGCCAACCCACACGGTTTACCCGTATTCTGTTGGGGGGGAGTGAGTTGTCAGGTCCATACGGCAGACGGCCGTTTCAATACGGGCAACATTTTGTTAAGTTTATTTGTGTGTTTCTCCCTTGTCATGGGACTTATAAGGGGCACGGGGTGACCAACAAGGTCTGAATTATTCTGTAATAAGGTAGGCACTGATGAGGGGTTGACAGCGATGCAAACCCCACACAATACAAAACGCCAAACGGCCAGTAACAATAAAAAATAATAATACATAACTGTCCAATGAGTAATTAGATAATTAAGATCAAAGAAACGCGTTCCTTAAATTGATCAAGTTTATTGTTGCAAGAGTTTGGGAAAACAGGAAGACCGGGTGTGGATTCCAGAGTGGAGCAGTGCAAACTGATAAATCTGAAAAGAAGAGTGAGGTGACCTGCATGGTGGTGAGCGGGTGGGTGAGTAAATGGGTGAGTGTTTGAGTAAACGAGTGGAGGAGTGTGTGATAGGGTGATTGAGTCAGTGACCGGATGAGTGGGTGACTGGATGCGTGGGTGACTGAATGCGTGGGTGATTAGATGAGTGGGTGATTGAGTGGGTGACTAAATGAGTGGGTGACTAGATGAGTGGGTGAGTGGGTTATAGGGTGATTGCGTGGATGACTGGATGAGTGGGTGACTGGATGCGTGGCTGATTTGATGAGTGGGTGATAGGGTGATTGAGTGGGTGACTGAATGAGTGGGTGACTGGATGAGTGGGTGACTGAATGAGTGGGTGACTGGATGAGTGGTTAACTGGATGAGTGGGTGATAGGGTGATTGAATTAGTGACGAGATAAGTGTGTGATAGGGTGATTGAGTTAGTGACTGGATGAGTTAGTGACTGGATGAATGTGTGATAGGGTGATTGGGTTAGTGACTGGATGAGTGGGTGACCGAGTTGTTTAGTTGAGTGCGTTGTTGTGAACTGCAGTGAGGCGCGGTGGTTGAACGCGGAGTGGATGAGACGAAGCGGTCAAAGTGTCTGGTAGACCGAGTCCCTTAACGTGGGTGGAGGGGGGAATCAACGAGGGGAAGTTCACTGCAACATTCACCACGGTGGTGCTAGTAGTCGCAGCGAAAAAAAGTGATACAGGGCTGACTGAATGAAGGTTGAGGCCAGGATGCAAGGTGGTGTAGAGGAGGCGAAGAGGAGGGTAGAGGAGGTGAGGTGGTGAGGAGGCGTAGAGGAGGGTGCCCCGCTCTTGGCGTTGATCTTGGTGAACACGTGTCCGCGCCCCGTCTCGTAGCTCTGCCCGGTGCTGATGCAGCCTCCACCGGCCGCAGCGCCCAGCGGCCTCGCCGAGTCCGTGCCCAGCTCCGCTCTGAGCAAGCTCTCCATTGCACGCTGTCTGCTCGCAGCGACAAACACAACGTTAAACTTCCCCACCCCCCCCCCGTCCCGTGTGGCCTCTAACACAGGGGTCCTCAACCCCCGGGTTGCAAGAGCACTTGCTTCAAGTACATTAAAACCCACTTTTTGGTGTAGATATGTAGATGACACTTTGGTTGTCTGGCGACATGGGAAGGATACACTTAATGAATGAATGTCTAAATCATCTCAATTCACAAAAACCGGCCATCCAGTTCACCATGGAAATGGAGGTGAATAACACACTCCCTTTCCTGGATATTTTGCTCGGACGAGGCCTAAATGGTAAAGTAACACACACAGCATTTACCGAAAGGGAACACATACTGATGCCTATCTGAATGCAGATTGGCATCATCACCCCGAACAGAAATCCTTTCTCAACAAGATGCTCATACATCTGGCTAAAACAGTGTCAGATGGTCAAAGTCTGAGGAGAGAGATTAAACATGTCAAAGAAACGCTATGATTGAATGTCTACAATAATGCTCAAATTAACAGAGCAGTGAATGCTAAACCAAGATCAAACAGTAATACTGCTGAATCAGGTTATTAAATAATTAAAATACCATATATCGTGGGAGTAACTGACAAATTAGCTAGTAGTCGCAGCTAAAAAAAAGTGATACATTAATGACAGGGCTGAATGAATGAAGGTTGAGGCAAGAATGCAGGGTGGTGTAGAGGAGGCGAAGAGGAGGGTAGAGGAGGTGAGGTGGTGAGGTGTTGAGGTGGCGTGGTGAGGAGGTGAGGTGGCGTGGTGAGGAGGTGAGGTGGCGTGAGGAGGTGAGGTGGCGTGGTGAGGAGGTGAGGTGGCGTGGTGAGGTGGCGTAGTGAGGAGGCGTAGAGGAGGCGAGGAGAAGGGTAGAGGAGGTGAGGTGGTGAGGAGGCGTAGAGGAGGCGTAGAGGAGGGTGCCCCGCTCTTGGCGTTGATCTTGGTGAGCACGTGTCCGCGCCCCGTCTCGTAGCTCTGCCCGGTGCTGATGCAGCCTCCACTGGCCGAAGCGCCCAGCGTCCTCGCCGAGTACGTGCCCAGCTCCGCTCTGAGCAAGCTCTCCATTGCGCGCTATCTGCTCTCAGCAACAGACACAACGATAAACTCCCCCCCCCCCCCCCCGGTCCCGTGTGGCCTCTAAATACTTATTTCCTTGGGAGAGGTGATTTATCGGACGAGGCCTAAATGGTAAAATAACACACACAGCGTTTACCAAAAGGGAACGCATACTGATGCCTATCTGAATGCAGATTCGTATCATCACCCCGTACAGAAAACCTCTCTCATCAAGATGCTCATACATCTGGCTAAAACAGTGTCAGATGGTGAATGTCTGGGGAGAGAGATTGAACATGTCAAAGAAACGCTACGATTGAATGTCTACAATAATGCTCAAATATCGATTTAAAGCTTTCGTGACTGCAATGATTCATCTTCTTTGGTTCTTTCGGTAAAGTCACGTAGAATGAGAATAAAATAATAAATTGATATTTTATCAAATAATAAATTGATATTTTATCAATTTATTATTTTATTCTCATTCTACGTGACTTTACCGAAAGAACCAAAGAAAATGCTCAAATAATTAACAGCAATGAATGCTAAACCAAGATCGAACAGCAATACTGCTGAATCAGGTTATTAAACAATTAAAATACCATATATCGTGGGAGTAATTGAGAAATTAGCTCGAGTTTTGGAAAAGCAAAAATCTAAACATCTAAGTAAGATTTGGCACGGTACACAAAATTCAAAAAATAGTATCTTGTACTTAAGATGAATTGCCTAAGTTGTCAACGGATGGTGTGTATCGGATTAATGGCTTATGTGGCAGATGTTATATTGGACAGATGGGACGTAACATTAGCGTAAGACTAAAGGAACACCAAATAAATATTAAACACTCTCAAACATAACTGTCGGAAGTTGCAGTACATGCTTGCCAACAAGAACACTTAATGTATTTTGATAACGATGAAGTGTTGTGTAAAACTCATTATTACTGGTCAAGACTAATTCGAGAATCCATTGAAACTGAGAAAATTTGTATTATTTTAACCTCTCTGACAGCTACAGGCTTAGTGCGGCCTGGAAGCGTATTATTAAGTAATTGTAATTGTAAGATGAGGAGATGAAGGCAGAAGAAGAAGACGTGGGGCGATGTGGTGATGCGGTCGAACGTGGTGGCCCGAGGAGCGGAGGGAGAGATGGCGCGGGACGGGGCGGTGTGGAGAAGGTGGCAAGGACGGCGGACCCCACGTGAGTGGAACAAACGCGTGGAAGAAGAAGACATCTCACATTTATCATTACTTATAGAGGAAACATACTAATTAAATGATTACTAATCAATTATATAATTTCAATAATCCCCCTCCCCGCCTCTGATTTCTGCACCTGATGGGTTATGAAATTAGGACAATTTATTAAATATATTGTATACCATAAAATACAGCAATTGACTAAAAATATACGGCAATAGATGTAACCTCGCAGCAGTGAACGTGACGAAATTTCATCATGGAAATGTCCGCTGCACAAAACCTTGAGTTCATCGCCCCACACGTGGTACCTCAGCCTCAGGATGAAATAAATCATCAGGGAGTTCTCCGTGAGCATCGTGCGCGCTCCAAATCCAGAGTTGAGCCGTGGTCTCGGCACCCAGCCAGACGCCTTCTCTTCTTGGGGCAGTCGGAGTCCAGCGCGCTATCGAAGGGCACGTGGTGAACGCTCAGGACGTGTCTCTTGAGCTTCGACTTCTGCATCGCTCCGTACGAGCAGTCACTGCACGGGAAGGGCTTTTCCTCTGGAACACAAGACATCCACCGTTGAGCACACGCACGCGCTAATACATAATTTATTTATCACCATGCAGTGGATGCCATAGCATTACTATGTATATGGGACGTTTTATCAATCACGGTTGCTGAGCACAGGCCCAAAGGCCCAAAATGCCAAATGGCCAGCAACAAATACCTCCGATTAGCACGGTTGGCTACGTATGGTACGAAAGAAGTTCAACATACGTACAAATAGTAGAAAAGCAAGATACTGATTTCCTGAAAAATATCATAATACATTTTTGGGGCTTATTTTGAAGCCCCAACATTTTGCACTTCTTCGTGTGGTTGATGTTGATGCAGAGCAACAACTATAATTAACATTGAGGTGGTTGAGCCAGATTATTCTATTACAGCTCATTAATTACACAATAATTACCTGCAATAGAACGAGTAAATACACATGGAAGTTAGGTGGGAGTACAATGAAGAGGAAATTCCCATCGTGGAAATGACTCGGTCTATACATTCAAAAATGTTCCCTAAATTTACCCACTTGTTTAAGTAAAATTTACCCCGGTTAAGAAATAGATAATTTTTGCAATTTGTCAAGCAATGTATTTTTCTCAGTTTCCTTCCAATGGTGCTATTGGCTCCATGTCATGAGATAAAGTATCCCTGTGCAACTCTCACACAGCAGTGAACCACCTCATGTAAGGGAACAGCTCGTGGAAGAAGATATCATTGCACTGCTCATGACATCCCTTCGTGACCGTTTTTTATCCACTAGGAGGTTATTGCAATTTCCTACACATCACGCGACATCAGAAGTGTTTGCTGGAAGAAGTGTTTGGTAACTGGATAAGACCATCAATGAGAAGCCAGTTTAATCATGGCTCGGTGACTGAAACCCAGAGTTTCATGGTTTAACCCAACATCCGAGCAGCACCACATCAGATCTCTAGACTCCTCAGCGCAGGCATACAGATATGGTCAACATATGCGTACATTAACTAATTTGTGAAATTATGAATTACATTCAAATGAAATGTAGTGTGTGCATTACTCGGACGTACCGAAAGGTGCCAGGTTGGGTTCATCCACCTTGGGGATGTTCCGCTCCACGCAGCCTCCTGCTTCCGTGCAGTCCATCCTCTTGATGTCCGAATTCTGGCTGTTGCTACTGCTGCAATTGGTGACGCTGGTGGTGGTCTTCTTTCTTTTAATGGACTTAGGTCTACGTCGCTTTTCCTTCTTCTTCTGCTGCAAGGCCATCAACACTTTCATGCTCGTAATAGGATCGAGAGCAGCGTATGGTTTATTCTCACTGACTGGTGAAGCAGTTTGTTGATGTGGAACTAGGCCAAAGCATTCAGGAAAATTGGATTTCATGTCATTTATCTTAACGCCGCTATCTTTTGTCGAAGCGTAATCATGTTCAGGCTTCGGTCTGTACAAGAACTGTGCGTGAAGACTTTCATGAGTTTTCAGGATTTCAATAGGACATAAAACTCCGCAGACTGAGCACATCTCATAGGGCGATGGTGGATTCAACACCGCATTGGCAAAACTGCCGTTATTCACCAAGCCTGGTGCACCCTTTATCACGTAATCCTTCTCGTGGGTCTTCACATGCCTTTTAAATTTTCCTAGCTGTTCAAACCTTTGTCCACATATGCGGCACCATTGGTCATGGGTCTCTTTGTGCGTTGTTACGTGGGCTTCTAGGCACCATGCCAGTTGGAATTTTTTCCCACAGACGTCACAAGAGATAAGTTTTTTCGGTCTTGTAACTCTACCGGATTGAGGTGGGGTTGAGACGGGTGCTGATGAAGTGCCATCGATGGTAAAGGCAATTCTCCCAGCACCACCATGACTCACAGCGGAGTTGCTCTCGCACATCTGAAACAAAGACAAAGGTCACGCGCATGACACCCGTGTCACGAGTGTACTCACAAAGGCATACTTAAGGTGACATAAGATTCATATATACTACAACTCATTATACCAGAACTCCACAATATTGCAGTTCCTATCATGTACGATTTTACTCCCCTTATCCACCCAAATAATATTTTGTTTCTAAACAACAATGACCAACTACCTCCATTTTCCTAATGTTACCCACCAAATAGGCCTTTCTGTATATACACACCAACAATATAATGATTGCACCACACGTTCACTCCACTATTCACAACACTCTGACTTGCAATCTCCATAAAGATTGTAATATCATTTATGTACGAGGGCCAGTTAAAAAGTTTTGAGAATGGACACTTTTTTTACAAACTACTACGTAAAATAGTCTTCAATAAAAGTACAGTATAGTACTATTAATGGCACTTATACGTGAACGTCATTATCTCTCATGCTAATTATTACAATGTTAAATAGTTACCCAGGAAAGCTTCATTGAGTCTAAGTACTGCATTTTCAGAAAGGTCCCATTGCATTGAGATGTTTGTGTGAGTGGAACCCAGAGAGACCCCACCTTGCAAATGGGGAAATAACACAACTCCGCACTAATGGATTCAACCCACAAACTCAAAGCATTCCCTGTTCAACAAAGTATTCAAATCAAGTTATTTTCTTTTTACCACAGTACTTTATGGAATCCTCAATAATTAATGCATTTTAGAAGTATTAAACTATACTTGAAGATGTGTGAGAATGTAATTCTGCAGATGCAAGCACAGGCAAACTCGTATCTGCATATACAAGTTTCTGGGCCTCCTCACTTCACCAAACCCGCATTGACCGGCATGGTGAAGTATGGTTAAACAACTCCCACGAACGACATGGTGTGGGGGAGGCCTCTATCAAAACGCTGGATCGACAAAGGGCTGATACATGTCACGACATTGTACATTAAGACCGTTCTCTCGTCAGCACAAGCCGTCTATGTGGACAATAGAGGGCACGACACACGTGTACACGATGTTTGTGTGCGTATATTCAGCGTGTGCATCACGTCATAATTATATAAGGTCGCGATTATGCTCAAAACGAACCAAATGTATAACATCACGAATAACTTTGGAGGTCTCCAGAGCCTGAACAATATTTGAAGTAGACACTGACCCTTGTCACGAGTTCTTATGAACTATAAACTAAACTATAAACTATTTTTATTTAACCAGGTAAGGCCCACTGAGCTATATAACTCTTATCAGAAGCGACCTGGACACAAATGATAGCTCAACGAAAGTGGCTTATCATGTCGACATTTATAGCAGTCAAGTACTCTAAACTCACGTTTCTAAATGTGGAGGGGAAAACCGAAGGACCAGGAGAAGAATCTACGCGACCACAGGGGAAAAAAATAAACAAATACAGAGAGGCGTCAGGGTCTCGATGGAACCTCCACGCTGCTGTAGGCCTAGCGAGGTAGTTAACATCTCGACACCGCGGCGCCCCTTATTAAAAGATTAACCATGTCTAGCAAGGTTATTGACTGATTTCACTCGACTCACGGCACCACAAGTAATGTATTAAACAAATAAAACAATAATAAAGTAGAGAGGCGCTACTTACATTTAACAATGTTGTTGTTAACTTTAAAAGGAGCGCGCTTCTGTCTGGCTTGCAGTCCGGCGATCGCGGTCTCCACTTCCTGGATAAGCCACGCCCGTCGCGGCTATGCCCCGCCCACTGTCGTGCAAGCCACGCCCCTGCGGATCGGGCCAAGCTCATCCCACGGTGAAAGCCCCACAATCGGAATCTTTATTTACAGACAGTCCTCGACTTACGAACGCCCAAATTACAAACAGCCGCCCTTCAGAACCAACTGGCATGAAATATAAATTATTTGATATAGCCTGAAAACGCGAACTCGCGCTTGTGAGTGAGTGCGCGTGCGTGAGTGTGAGCAGGGGGCACAGGTGGTGCATCAGCCAGTCATCTCAGTCATCTCAGTCAGTCGACCCGTGGCACCACCTGGGTCTGCCCCGTGACCTCCTGCCAGCGGGCGTTCGACACTTCACGTGGCCTCAAGGTGCACATGGCCTGGCACAAGCGTCGTGGTGACGTCACCGCCACTTAGTGGCGAATGGCGGTTGTTGTTGTTGTTGTGAGACAGTGAGAGAGTGTGAGGTCGACTCAGCCTCAGATGAGTTCCTGGTGAGGAGTGGAGTGAACACCGCTACTGGGGGAGACAAAGGCGACCGTGGAGGAGAATCCTCCAGGTGCTCACTGATACACTCACCAACTTTACCTCACCAATGACACCTCACCCACCTCACCACCCCAATTACACCTCACCAATCACACCACACTCACCTCACTCACCAAACACCAACTCCACTCACCGCACAAATGGCACTCATCACACCTACTACACTCATCTCACCCACTACATTCACCACACCAACCACTACATTCACCACACCAACCACTACATTCACCACACCAACCACTACATTCACCACACCAACCACTACATTCACCACACCAACCACTACATTCAACACACCAACCACTACATTCACCACACAACCCACTACATTCACTACACCAACCACTACATTCACCACACCAACCACTACATTCACCACACCACCCACTACATTCACCACACCAACCACACAGTCACCATACTGACTGCACCCATCTCATCCACTGCACCAACCTCACTCATCTCACCAATCAAAACTCATCTCAACGACCGCAATTCACCACATTACATGCTGCCATCTACATCAGTGGCCAGCAGATGGCAGCATCTACAGGCCACATTCTTGGCCAGTCGATGGCAGCATGGAACGGAGGTTACCGAGCAATCTATAAACGTACGATATTTATTTTGGCTCTCTACGAGGCGTGAGATCTCAGGTAGGTCTGGTTACTCACACGGACACATTATTTGCTGAGGAATTGGCAAGACATCCCAAGCAGAATCCTAAAAATTAGAGACTCAACAAGGCATCTGTGGATGAAGTCAGGCCCGTGTCTGTCTGCTCGATTATTTCATATCTGTCAACCCCTTATCAGGGCCGAGCTTATCACAGACCAATTCATACTTTATTGGTCACCCCGTGCCCTTATAAATCTCAACGTAGTGAAAACGCGTTATCGTGTGAACACGCGGGACAGACCCAGGTGTTGTGGGTTACCTCCCCGAGATAAACTTTCTTCCAACTTTGTCTTTTATACGCCCGGCGCTCCGCCAATTATTGTTGTGAGCGTCGCTCCTCTGCCCTCTGTTGTTCATGGAGGGAGACTGCACCCCAGTGCCCAGTATCATCCTCCGCGAGCCTCTTCAAAATGCTGATCTTGACACCGCTGGAAGCAGTTATCGGCCTTGACCTCAACTCACAACAGTGCAATTTTAACAGCTCAACATCAAAACACAATGATGTGTCGCTTGCACCAATCGCACAACATCCCAGCATTGACTCTCAGCTGTTACTTGTGTAGAGGGGGTCACGTGTGTCACCATAATTGCGCTAATCCTACAACTCGTGCTGCATAATATTTTCCTTGCCATATTACCTGTGACACACATAATGAGGACAACCGGTAAGTCAAATGAAACCAGAGGTGAGAAACCTGTTCTTTATAATATTTTTAATAAGCAATTTGAACACGACTTTTAGAAACACCGATGCAGCTATACACGTGCCACATTGTCCACAAATTCAGTTGATACTAATAGGGTTTATTTGCCAGTATTGTACATTATTTAAATTACATTTGTTTGGGCGGCAGGGTGGTGCAGTGGTCACGCCCGTGCATGACATCTTCTGAAGGACTGCCTGGCTTCGCTTTCCTCATTCTGGTCCCTTTCTCTGTATGGGTTTACTCCCACAGCAAAACAACAACAACATACAATGTAACTGGTACTAGCCAAACATCCAAATTACTCCTGCGAAAAGTTGTCAGGCCCCTCCTGAACAAGAGTCTTGAGACTCAGTGAGATTGCTTGTGTGGCGATCGAAACGTCGTGATCCATTATTATTTTTTCTACCTACGTGACTTTACCGAAAGAACCAAAGAGTAAGGATTCCTGCAGTCACGAAAGCTTCAAATCAAGATTAATGAGTGTTTACATGTGGGAGGAAATCGGAGCACCTGGATAAATCCAAGCAAATGGGGGGCCAACGCTCTATCACAAATCTACAGATGGAACAGGCGGAGTCCACATTATTCGACACCGCCTTCTCTACCTCCTTGACGACCAAGGGGTGGGAGTTGTCGCAACATTTTTGTGATCCACCAACCCTCACCTCCACGTAGTCGTGGATTACAGGCATACAAAGCCACCACAACCATCCGGCTAAAGTAGCTGTAATGCACATCTAAAATTCTACAAAAGTTGATGGGGCAAATGTCGTAGGTCAATTGGTTTGATTTCTATGCGCATTAACCAGTCTCTAACGTATGCACATTTAGATTCGCATTCGGCCGCCAATGGAACAGGTGGTGTCCAAAAGCAAAGTGGATGTACTGATTGTATCTTCATTGCGGGACTCATCCAGCAGTGGATTGACGTGGGTTTCAGGTATCCACGTGGAGACGGGCAATAAACACTGGGGCCACCTGGCGGTAAATGTTTGCCGGTGCACATTGGGACCGGCTTACACGTCACTAGCCCCAGGCAGCCCCCAGCCACTGGCGTGCAACACAGCGAAGGGAATCTCCCACCAATGAGAACCACGCACAACCCAGGGTGCAGTCCTATAACTTGGACTCGCAAACACAACAAAACCCATAGCCGCCAACCCACACGGTTTACCCGTATTCTGTTGGGGGAAAGTGAGTTGTCAGGTCCATACGGCAGACGGCCGTTTCAATACGGGCAACATTTTTGTTAAGTTTATTTGTGTGTTTCTCCCTTGTCATGGGACTCATGAGGGGCACGGGGTGACCAACAAGGTCTGAATTGTTCTGTAATAAGGTAGGCACTGATGAGGGGTTGACAGCGATGCAAACCCCACACAATACAAAACGCCAAACGGCCAGTAACAATAAAAAATAATAATACATAACTGTCCAATGAGTAATTAGATAATTAAGATCAAAGAAACGCGTTCCTTAAATTGATCAAGTTTATTGTTGCAAGAGTTTGGGAAAACAGGAAGACCGGGAGTGGATTCCAGAGTGGAGCAGTGCAAACTGATAAATCTGAAAAGAAGAGTGAGGTGACCTGCATGGTGGTGAGTGGGTGGGTGAGTAAATGGGTGAGTGTTTGAGTAAACGAGTGGAGGAGTGTGTGATAGGGTGATTGAGTCAGTGACCGGATGAGTGGGTGACTGGATGCGTGGGTGACTGAATGCGTGGGTGATTAGATGAGTGGGTGATTGAGTGGGTGACTAAATGAGTGGGTGACTAGATGAGTGGGTGAGTGGGTTATAGGGTGATTGCGTGGATGACTGGATGAGTGGGTGACTGGATGCGTGGCTGATTTGATGAGTGGGTGATAGGGTGATTGAGTGGGTGACTGAATGAGTGGGTGACTGGATGAGTGGGTGACTGAATGAGTGGGTGACTGGATGAGTGGTTAACTGGATGAGTGGGTGATAGGGTGATTGAATTAGTGACGAGATAAGTGTGTGATAGGGTGATTGAGTTAGTGACTGGATGAGTTAGTGACTGGATGAATGTGTGATAGGGTGATTGGGTTAGTGACTGGATGAGTGGGTGACCGAGTTGTTTAGTTGAGTGCGTTGTTGTGAACTGCAGTGAGGCGCGGTGGTTGAACGCGGAGTGGATGAGACGAAGCGGTCAAAGTGTCTGGTAGACCGAGTCCCTTAACGTGGGTGGAGGGGGGAATCAACGAGGGGAAGTTCACTGCAACATTCACCACGGTGGTGCTAGTAGTCGCAGCGAAAAAAAGTGATACAGGGCTGACTGAATGAAGGTTGAGGCCAGGATGCAAGGTGGTGTAGAGGAGGCGAAGAGGAGGGTAGAGGAGGTGAGGTGGTGAGGAGGCGTAGAGGAGGGTGCCCCGCTCTTGGCGTTGATCTTGGTGAACACGTGTCCGCGCCCCGTCTCGTAGCTCTGCCCGGTGCTGATGCAGCCTCCACCGGCCGCAGCGCCCAGCGGCCTCGCCGAGTCCGTGCACAGCTCCGCTCTGAGCAAGGTCTCCATTGCACGCTGTCTGCTCGCAGCGACAAACACAACGTTAAACTTCCCCACCCCCCCCGTCCCGTGTGGCCTCTAACACAGGGGTCCTCAACCCCCGGGTTGCAAGAGCACTTGCTTCAAGTACATTAAAACCCACTTTTTGGTGTAGATATGTAGATGACACTTTGGTTGTCTGGCGACATGGGAAGGATACACTTAATGAATGAATGTCTAAATCATCTCAATTCACAAAAACCGGCCATCCAGTTCACCATGGAAATGGAGGTGAATAACACACTCCCTTTCCTGGATATTTTGCTCGGACGAGGCCTAAATGGTAAAGTAACACACACAGCATTTACCAAAAGGGAACACATACTGATGCCTATCTGAATGCAGATTGGCATCATCACCCCGAACAGAAATCCTTTCTCAACAAGATGCTCATACATCTGGCTAAAACAGTGTCAGATGGTCAAAGTCTGAGGAGAGAGATTAAACATGTCAAAGAAACGCTACGATTGAATGTCTACAATAATGCTCAAATTAACAGAGCAGTGAATGCTAAACCAAGATCAAACAGTAATACTGCTGAATCAGGTTATTAAATAATTAAAATACCATATATCGTGGGAGTAACTGACAAATTAGCTAGTAGTCGCAGCTAAAAAAAAGTGATACATTAATGACAGGGCTGAATGAATGAAGGTTGAGGCAAGAATGCAGGGTGGTGTAGAGGAGGCGAAGAGGAGGGTAGAGGAGGTGAGGTGGTGAGGTGTTGAGGTGGCGTGGTGAGGAGGTGAGGTGGCGTGGTGAGGAGGTGAGGTGGCGTGAGGAGGTGAGGTGGCGTGGTGAGGAGGTGAGGTGGCGTGGTGAGGTGGCGTAGTGAGGAGGCGTAGAGGAGGCGAGGAGAAGGGTAGAGGAGGTGAGGTGGTGAGGAGGCGTAGAGGAGGCGTAGAGGAGGGTGCCCCGCTCTTGGCGTTGATCTTGGTGAGCACGTGTCCGCGCCCCGTCTCGTAGCTCTGCCCGGTGCTGATGCAGCCTCCACTGGCCGAAGCGCCCAGCGTCCTCGCCGAGTACGTGCCCAGCTCCGCTCTGAGCAAGCTCTCCATTGCGCGCTATCTGCTCTCAGCAACAGACACAACGATAAACTCCCCCCCCCCCCCGGTCCCGTGTGGCCTCTAAATACTTATTTCCTTGGGAGAGGTGATTTATCGGACGAGGCCTAAATGGTAAAATAACACACACAGCGTTTACCAAAAGGGAACGCATACTGATGCCTATCTGAATGCAGATTCGCATCATCACCCCGTACAGAAAACCTCTCTCATCAAGATGCTCATACATCTGGCTAAAACAGTGTCAGATGGTGAATGTCTGGGGAGAGAGATTGAACATGTCAAAGAAACGCTACGATTGAATGTCTACAATAATGCTCAAATATCGATTTAAAGCTTTCGTGACTGCAATGATTCATCTTCTTTGGTTCTTTCGGTAAAGTCACGTAGAATGAGAATAAAATAATAAATTGATATTTTATCAAATAATAAATTGATATTTTATCAATTTATTATTTTATTCTCATTCTACGTGACTTTACCGAAAGAACCAAAGAAAATGCTCAAATAATTAACAGCCATGAATGCTAAACCAAGATCGAACAGCAATACTGCTGAATCAGGTTATTAAACAATTAAAATACCATATATCGTGGGAGTAATTGAGAAATTAGCTCGAGTTTTGGAAAAGCAAAAATCTAAACATCTAAGTAAGATTTGGCACGGTACACAAAATTCAAAAAATAGTATCTTGTACTTAAGATGAATTGCCTAAGTTGTCAACGGATGGTGTGTATCGGATTAATGGCTTATGTGGCAGATGTTACATTGGACAGATGGGACGTAACATTAGCGTAAGACTAAAGGAACACCAAATAAATATTAAACACTCTCAAACATAACTGTCGGAAGTTGCAGTACATGCTTGCCAACAAGAACACTTAATGTATTTTGATAACGATGAAGTGTTGTGTAAAACTCATTATTACTGGTCAAGACTAATTCGAGAATCCATTGAAACTGAGAAAATTTGTATTATTTTAACCTCTCTGACAGCTACAGGCTTAGTGCGGCCTGGAAGCGTATTATTAAGTAATTGTAATTGTAAGATGAGGAGATGAAGGCAGAAGAAGAAGACGTGGGGCGATGTGGTGATGCGGTCGAACGTGGTGGCCCGAGGAGCGGAGGGAGAGATGGCGCGGGACGGGGCGGTGTGGAGAAGGTGGCAAGGACGGCGGACCCCACGTGAGTGGAACAAACGCGTGGAAGAAGAAGACATCTCACATTTATCATTACTTATAGAGGAAACATACTAATTAAATGATTACTAATCAATTATATAATTTCAATAATCCCCCTCCCCGCCTCTGATTTCTGCACCTGATGGGTTATGAAATTAGGACAATTTATTAAATATATTGTATACCATAAAATACAGCAATTGACTAAAAATATACGGCAATAGATGTAACCTCGCAGCAGTGAACGTGACGAAATTTCATCATGGAAATGTCCGCTGCACAAAACCTTGAGTTCATCGCCCCACACGTGGTACCTCAGCCTCAGGATGAAATAAAGCATCAGGGAGTTCTCCGTGAGCATCGTGCGCGCTCCAAATCCAGAGTTGAGCCGTGGTCTCGGCACCCAGCCAGACGCCTTCTCTTCTTGGGGCAGTCGGAGTCCAGCGCGCTATCGAAGGGCACGTGGTGAACGCTCAGGACGTGTCTCTTGAGCTTCGACTTCTGCATCGCTCCGTACGAGCAGTCACTGCACGGGAAGGGCTTTTCCTCTGGAACACAAGACATCCACCGTTGAGCACACGCACGCACTAATACATAATTTATTTATCACCATGCAGTGGATGCCATAGCATTACTATGTATATGGGACGTTTTATCAATCACGGTTGCTGAGCACAGGCCCAAAGGCCCAAAATGCCAAATGGCCAGCAACAAATACCTGCGATTAGCACGGTTGGCTACGTATGGTACGAAAGAAGTTCAACATACGTACAAATAGTAGAAAAGCAAGATACTGATTTCCTGAAAAATATCATAATACATTTTTGGGGCTTATTTTGAAGCCCCAACATTTTGCACTTCTTCGTGTGGTTGATGTTGATGCAGAGCAACAACTATAATTAACATTGAGGTGGTTGAGCCAGATTATTCTATTACAGCTCATTAATTACACAATAATTACCTGCAATAGAACGAGTAAATACACATGGAAGTTAGGTGTGAGTACAATGAAGAGGAAATTCCCATCGTGGAAATGACTCGGTCTATACATTCAAAAATGTTCCCTAAATTTACCCACTTGTTTAAGTAAAATTTACCCCGGTTAAGAAATAGATAATTTTTGCAATTTGTCAAGCAATGTATTTTTCTCAGTTTCCTTCCAATGGTGCTATTGGCTCCATGTCATGAGATGAAGTATCCCTGTGCAACTCTCACACAGCAGTGAACCACCTCATGTAAGGGAACAGCTCGTGGAAGGAGATATCATTGCACTGCTCATGACATCCCTTCGTGACCGTTTTTTATCCACTAGGAGGTTATTGCAATTTCCTACACATCACGTGACATCAGAAGTGTTTGCTGGAAGAAGTGTTTGGTAACTGGATAAGACCATCAATGAGAAGCCAGTTTAATCATGGCTCGGTGACTGAAACCCAGAGTTTCATGGTTTAACCCAACATCCGAGCAGCACCACATCAGATCTCTAGACTCCTCAGCGCAGGCATACAGATATGGTCAACATATGCGTACATTAACTAATTTGTGAAATTATGAATTACATCCAAATGAAATGTAGTGTGTGCATTACTCGGACGTACCGAAAGGTGCCAGGTTGGGTTCATCCACCTTGGGGATGTTCCGCTCCACGCAGCCTCCTGCTTCCGTGCAGTCCATCCTCTTGATGTCCGAATTCTGGCTGTTGCTACTGCTGCAATTGGTGACGCTGGTGGTGGTCTTCTTTCTTTTAATGGACTTAGGTCTACGTCGCTTTTCCTTCTTCTTCTGCTGCAAGGCCATCAACACTTTCATGCTCGTAATAGGATCGAGAGCAGCGTATGGTTTATTCTCACTGACTGGTGAAGCAGTTTGTTGATGTGGAACTAGGCCAAAGCATTCAGGAAAATTGGATTTCATGTCATTTATCTTAACGCCGCTATCTTTTGTCGAAGCGTAATCATGTTCAGGCTTCGGTCTGTACAAGAACTGTGCGTGAAGACTTTCATGAGTTTTCAGGATTTCAATAGGACATAAAACTCCGCAGACTGAGCACATCTCATAGGGCGATGGTGGATTCAACACCGCATTGGCAAAACTGCCGTTATTCACCAAGCCTGGTGCACCCTTTATCACGTAATCCTTCTCGTGGGTCTTCACATGCCTTTTAAATTTTCCTAGCTGTTCAAACCTTTGTCCACATATGCGGCACCATTGATCATGGGTCTCTTTGTGCGTTGTTACGTGGGCTTCTAGGCACCATGCCAGTTGGAATTTTTTCCCACAGACGTCACAAGAGATAAGTTTTTTCGGTCTTGTAACTCTACCGGATTGAGGTGGGGTTGAGACGGGTGCTGATGAAGTGCCATCGATGGTAAAGGCAATTCTCCCAGCACCACCATGACTCACAGCGGAGTTGCTCTCGCACATCTGAAACAAAGACAAAGGTCACGCGCATGACACCCGTGTCACGAGTGTACTCACAAAGGCATACTTAAGGTGACATAAGATTCATATATACTACAACTCATTATACCAGAACTCCACAATATTGCAGTTCCTATCATGTACGATTTTACTCCTCTTATCCACCCAAATAATATTTTGTTTCTAAACAACAATGACCAACTACCTCCATTTTCCTAATGTTACCCACCAAATAGGCCTTTCTGTATATACACACCAACAATATAATGATTGCACCACACGTTCACTCCACTATTCACAACACTCTGACTTGCAATCTCCATAAAGATTGTAATATCATTTATGTACGAGGGCCAGTTAAAAAGTTTTGAGAATGGACACTTTTTTTACAAACTACTACGTAAAATAGTCTTCAATAAAAGTACAGTATAGTACTATTAATGGCACTTATACGTGAACGTCATTATCTCTCATGCTAATTATTACAATGTTAAATAGTTACCCAGGAAAGCTTCATTGAGTCTAAGTACTGCATTTTCAGAAAGGTCCCATTGCATTGAGATGTTTGTGTGAGTGGAACCCAGAGAGACCCCACCTTGCAAATGGGGAAATAACACAACTCCGCACTAATGGATTCAACCCACAAACTCAAAGCATTCCCTGTTCAACAAAGTATTCAAATCAACTTCTTTGGTTCTTTCGGTAAAGTCACGTAGAATGAGAATAAAATAATAAATTGATAAAATAAAATAACACAATAATATTCTCACGACGTTTCGGCCACAACACAAGCGGCCTTCATCAGGTGAAGGGAGCGAGACTGTCTGGTAGGACAGCGCTGGAGTGAGAGAGCCACGTTCAGATCACGGCTTTTTAAGCCTCAAATTTCCGGCTTAAAAAGCCGTGATCTGAACGTGGCTCTCTCACTCCAGCGCTGTCCTACCAGACAGTCTCGCTCCCTTCACCTGATGAAGGCCGCTTGTGTTGTGGCCGAAACGTCGTGAGAATATTATTGTGTTATTTTATTTTATCAATTTATTATTTTATTCTCATTCTACGTGACTTTACCGAAAGAACCAAAGAAGATGAATCATTGCAGTCACGAAAGCTTTAAATCGATATTCAAATCAAGTTATTTTCTTTTTACCACAGTACTTTATGGAATCCTCAATAATTAATGCATTTTAGAAGTATTAAACTATACTTGAAGATGTGTGAGAATGTAATTCTGCAGATGCAAGCACAGGCAAACTCGTATCTGCATATACAAGTTTCTGGGCCTCCTCACTTCACCAAACCCGCATTGACCGGCATGGTGAAGTATGGTTAAACAACTCCCACGAACGACATGGTGTGGGGGAGGCCTCTATCAAAACGCTGGATCGACAAAGGGCTGATACATGTCACGACATTGTACATTAAGACCGTTCTCTCGTCAGCACAAGCCGTCTATGTGGACAATAGAGGGCACGACACACGTGTACACGATGTTTGTGTGCGTATATTCAGCGTGTGCATCACGTCATAATTATATAAGGTCGCGATTATGCTCAAAACGAACCAAATGTATAACATCACGAATAACTTTGGAGGTCTCCAGAGCCTGAACAATATTTGAAGTAGACACTGACCCTTGTCACGAGTTCTTATGAACTATAAACTAAACTATAAACTATTTTTATTTAACCAGGTAAGGCCCACTGAGCTATATAACTCTTATCAGAAGCGACCTGGACACAAATGATAGCTCAACGAAAGTGGCTTATCATGTGGACATTTATAGCAGTCAAGTACTCTAAACTCACGTTTCTAAATGTGGAGGGGAAAACCGAAGGACCAGGAGAAGAATCTACGCGACCACAGGGGAAAAAAATAAACAAATACAGAGCAGGCGTCAGGGTCTCGATGGAACCTCCACGCTGCTGTAGGCCTAGCGAGGTAGTTAACATCTCGACACCGCGGCGCCCCTTATTAAAAGATTAACCATGTCTAGCAAGGTTATTGACTGATTTCACTCGACTCACGGCACCACAAGTAATGTATTAAACAAATAAAACAATAATAAAGTAGAGAGGCGCTACTTACATTTAACAATGTTGTTGTTAACTTTAAAAGGAGCGCGCTTCTGTCTGGCTTGCAGTCCGGCGATCGCGGTCTCCACTTCCTGGATAAGCCACGCCCGTCGCGGCTATGCCCCGCCCACTGTCGTGCAAGCCACGCCCCTGCGGATCGGGCCAAGCTCATCCCACGGTGAAAGCCCCACAATCGGAATCTTTATTTACAGACAGTCCTCGACTTACGAACGCCCAAATTACAAACAGCCGCCCTTCAGAACCAACTGGCATGAAATATAAATTATTTTATATCGCCTGAAAACGCGAACTCGCGCTTGTGAGTGAGTGCGCGTGCGTGAGTGTGAGCAGGGGGCACAGGTGGTGCATCAGCCAGTCATCTCAGTCATCTCAGTCAGTCGACCCGTGGCACCACCTGGATCTGCCCCGTGACCTCCTGCCAGCGGGCGTTCGACACTTCACGTGGCCTCAAGGTGCACATGGCCTGGCACAAGCGTCGTGGTGACGTCACCGCCACTTAGTGGCGAATGGCGGTTGTTGTTGTTGTTGTGAGACAGTGAGAGAGTGTGAGGTCGACTCAGCCTCAGATGAGTTCCTGGTGAGGAGTGGAGTGAACACCGCTACTGGGGGAGACAAAGGCGACCGTGGAGGAGAATCCTCCAGGTGCTCACTGATACACTCACCAACTTTACCTCACCAATGACACCTCACCCACCTCACCACCCCAATTACACCTCACCAATCACACCACACTCACCTCACTCACCAAACACCAACTCCACTCACCGCACAAATGGCACTCATCACACCTACTACACTCATCTCACCCACTACATTCACCACACCAACCACTACATTCACCACACCAACCACTACATTCACCACACCAACCACTACATTCACCACACCAACCACTACATTCACCACACCAACCACTACATTCACCACACCAACCACTACATTCACCACACAACCCACTACATTCACTACACCAACCACTACATTCACCACACCAACCACTACATTCACCACACCACCCACTACATTCACCACACCAACCACACAGTCACCATACTGACTGCACCCATCTCATCCACTGCACCAACCTCACTCATCTCACCAATCAAAACTCATCTCAACGACCGCAATTCACCACCTTCCATGCTGCCATCTACATCAGTGGCCAGCAGATGGCAGCATCTACAGGCCACATTCTTGGCCAGTCGATGGCAGCATGGAACGGAGGTTACCGAGCAATCTATAAACGTACGATATTTATTTTGGCTCTCTACGAGGCGTGAGATCTCAGGTAGGTCTGGTTACTCACACGTACACATTATTTGGTGAGGAATTGGCAAGACGTCCCAAGCAGAATCCTAAAAATTAGAGACTCAACAAGGCATCTGTGGATGAAGTCAGGCCCGTGTCTGTCTGCTCGATTATTTCATATCTGTCAACCCCTTATCAGGGCCGAGCTTATTACAGACCAATTCATACTTTATTGGTCACCCCGTGCCCTTATAAATATCAACGTAGTGAAAACGCGTTATCGTGTGAACACGCGGGACAGACCCAGGTGTTGTGGGTTAACTCCCCGAGATAAACTTTCTTCCAACTTTGTCTTTTATACGCCCGCCGCTCCGCCAATAATTGTTGTGAGCGTCGCTCCTCTGCCCTCTGTTGTTCATGGAGGGAGACTGCACCCCAGTGCCCAGTATCATCTTCCGCGAGCCTCTTCAAAATGCTGATCTTGACACCGCTGGAAGCAGTCATAGGCCTTGACCTCACCTCACAACAGTGCAATTTTAACAGCTCAACATCAAAACACAATGATGGGTCGCTTGCACCAATCGCACAACATCCCAGCATTGACTCTCAGCTGTTAAATTTTGATTTAAAGCTTTAGTGACTGCAGAGATTCATATTCTTGGTTCTTTCAAATTTTCTTGTTGTGGTTTTCACACCTGATGATGATTGCTTGTGTTGCAGTCAAAAGGTCGTGAGAATTTTATTGTTTTATATTTGTATTATTTTATTGTTTCCCTTCGACGTGACTTTCCCGAAAGAACCAAGAATATGAATCTTAGCTGTTTCTTGTGTAGAGGGGGTCACGTGTGTCACCATAATTGCCCTAATCCTACAACTCGTGCTGCGTAATATTTTCACAGTGCCTCTGTGAATGTGTATGCTTTGACTTTAACATAGCCATTTCTGTGACCAGTCACAAGCTAATCACTCAGCCATTTCAATGCTAAATTCAATGCTAATTCCTTTGTCAAGGCGCTTTGTTCTTTCTCACACAGCTTAAAGGTCTCGATCTGAGCTTGGCTTTGTTCGCTCCAGCGCTGTCCTCCAGACAGTCTCGTCCCTTCACCTGATGAAGGCCGCTTGTGTTGTGGCCGAAACGTCGTGAGAATTTTATTGTGTTATTTTATTTTATCAATTTATTACTGTATTCTCATTCTACGTGACTTTACCGAAAGAACCAAGAACGCCAGATTCTTGGTTCTTTCGGTAAAGTCACGTAGATAGAAAATAATTAAAAAAAAATAAAAAATGAAAATTATGAAAGCTTTTATTATTTTCAATTTATTATTTGTATTTTTAATTAAATTATATTATTTTTATTTAAAAATCTACGTGACTTTAACGAAAAAAAAACAAGAATTCGGCGTGTAGATGTTGCCACCTGCCGGCCACCAACGTGGCGTGTAGATTCTGCCAATTTAAAAATTAAAATAATAAATTGAATATAACAAAAGCTTAAATAATATTAAAAGCTTTTATTCAATTGATTATTTTAAAATTGTATTTTTTTTTATCTCCGCGACTTTACCGAAAGAACCAAGAATATGAATGTGGGTTTTTTGCTTTTATTATTTAAAATTTCACATTTTTATTTGATTTGATATTTTTTATTTTCTATGGACGTGACTTTACCGAAAGAACCAAGAATATGAATTCCTGAAGTCACGAAAGTTTTGTCACAATCTACACCCAACAATGGTGGCCAGCAGATGGCAGCATCTACACGCCAGATTATTGCTTCCTTTGGTAAAGTCATAATACTGGTAGGAACGAAGTTGTAAACTGAGTGTACCAGCCTACAATAGATTAATGTGTCCGTCCGTCCGTCCCCTTTCAATACTTTAACGAAGTGTAATACTGGTAGGAACAAAGTTGTAAACTGAGTGTACCAGCCTACAATAGATTAATGTGTCCGTCCGTCCGTCCCCTTTCAATACTTTAATGAAGTGTAATACTGGTAGGAACGAAGTTGTAAACTGAGTGTACCAGCCTGCAATAGATTAATGTGTCCGTCCGTCCGTCCCCTTTCAATACTTTAACGAAGTGAAATCTCGTGCTGTTGGGTGTAAAATCAGCAATATACAGCGCAGAGACTTGTCCTACCAGCCCACCCTGCAGGGACCTGTTAATAAAATTAAAATAATAAATTGAAAATAATAAATTGAAAATAATAAATTGAAAATAATAAAAGCTTTTATTAGTTTAAATATTATAATTTATATTTTTCAATTTAATTTAATTATTTTTATTTTCAAATCGACGTGACTTTACCTGAAGAACCAAGAATATGGCGTGTAGATTCTGCCAATTTAAAAAATTAAATAATACATTTTAAATAATACAAGCTTTCATTATTTAATTTTTTTTTGTATTTTTAATTTAAAAAGCTTTTAGTATAGCTTTTATTATAATATCATAATATTATAATCAAAGCTTTTATTATAATAATAAAAAGATTTTATTATAATAAAAGCTTTTTATTATTTTAGGATTCTCCTCCATGGCGGCCTTTGTCTCCCCCAGTAGCGATGTTTACGACACACCGCACCAGGTACTCATCTGAGGCTGAGTCGACCTCACACTCTCTTACTGTCTCAAAACAACAACCGCCATTCGCCACTAAGTGGCGGTGACGTCACCACGACGCTTGTGCCAGGCTATGTGCACCTTGAGGCTACGTGAAGTGTCGATCGCCGGCTGGCAGGAGGTCACGGGGCAGACCCAGGTGCCACTGGTCGACTGACTGAGATGACTGAGATTACTGGCTGATGCACCACCTGTGCCCCCTACTGTGCCAACTTGCTGAGCTTTAGCCACCCGACGCTCTGCTCGTTTTTCTGAGCGTCGATCCTCCGCCCTCCGTTGTTGTTGGAGGGCGACTGCCTCCAACTGCCCAGTAGCGTCCTTCACGAGCCTCCTCCACAGAGGCCGATCTTGACACCGCTGGTACCAGTCATTGGCAAGTCCACTCAGCTCCACATCCTCCTGTACCACATCACTCCATCTCTTCTCTAGTCCGTGCCACGCCCGTTTAGCTCCCTCGATCCGGCCGAACAAAAGCTGTTTGGGCATGCGGTGATTGGGCATGCGGGCTACATGGCCCAGCCAACGCAGCCTTGCCTGCTGGAGGAGCTCACCGATGGGACTTTGTCCAGATCTTTCGAGGATTTGTGAGTTCCTCACACAATCCAGCCTGGTTAAATCCAGGATTGATCGTAGGCAGGCCAGCCTAAATGTTTCTAACCGGTCAAGATGCTGCATTAGGGGGTTCCACGTTTTGCAAGCGTAGAGAAGGGAGGGAATGACTGTGGCCGAGAAGAACCGAAGCTTCATGCGGAGCGACAGACCAGGTAGCTTCCACACAATGTTACACAACCGATGAAAAGATAATGCTGCTCGACTAATTCGGAGTGAGACCTCTGCTGTTAAACCGGAGCCGATCATGAGCACACTGCCCAGGTATGGAAAACTCTCCACTCTCTCCCCAACTGCCCCATCACCGATTGGGAGTTGTGGGGGTAGAGTGCCCGATGGCACAACATACCCAGGCAGGTGCTTCGTTTTGGTGGGGCTGATGGTAAGGCCCCACCTCTTAGTGGCACACTCCAGTTTCAGCAGCAGCGCCTCCAACTCCTCCTCTGAATGAGCAGCAATTACCAGGTCGTCGGCATACATAATGTGGTTGACCAATAGGGAGACATCCCTTGACCGCACCTGGGCATCGATCAGCCTCCCATTGTATCTGTACCAGACGTAAATTCCTCTGGTACAGCTACTGACGGCTTCACGAACTATGTGGTCGAAATAGATGTTAAATAATGTTGGAGCCAGAGGACATCCCTGTCGCAGGGAATGGCTCTGACTCCCGGCTATGTAGTTTTACTCGGGTCTGCTCACCATCATGAAGGTCCTTAATGAGTGTGAGCAGAGGGTCAGGGACTCTGAAAGCACGAAGAACAACCCAGAGTCCAGGCCTACTGATGGTATCATAGGCCTTAACCAGGTCAATAAAGCAGAGATGTAGGTCTAGTTGGAATTCCCTCCACCTCTGCTGTAGCAGACGGACAGAAAATATGACATTTTTGCTGGACCGCCTTTTCCTGAAACCGCATTGGGGCTCCGCAAGCCTCTCCTTAGCGTACCTAGCAAGGCGATGTTGAATAATCCTTGCCAGGACCTTTCCCGGCACACTGAGGAGTTAGATGCCCCTGTAGTTGTTACAGTCTGTGCGGTCCCCCTTCTTAAAGAGGGGGACCGCCAGGGCATCCTTCCAATCCTGCGGAACCCGTCCAGTGGCCCAGACTGCTGTTATGATGTCATGTAGGGCAGTCTACGCACAAACGCCACCCTCCCTCAGCATTTCGCTTGGGAGATCATCTCTGCTCGGTGCCTTTCCTGGTCTCAGACTCTGAAGCGCCCTCAGTACTTCCTCAACGGATGGTACCTCAGCCAGCCACTCACAGAGGGTGACTTCCTCCTCCAATATTTGAGGCACCGCATCCTCAGCAGGGTCATCCCCACTTTGTCCCATGATGTTTTCTAGGCTGAGGGATTCCCCCTCCCCCAGGACCTCACAGAAATGCTCAGCAAATCTGCAAACCTGTCGCTGGGGGTCGGAGATTGGATCACCTTTCGTTCCCCTAATGATGTAGTGGGTATAAATTGACGAATAAAATTCTGATGAGACAAAACGATATTTATTGTCTTCCTTACAAGTCCCTAACACAAAGGGTATATCGGTCCCTTTATCCGATCCCTGGGGAGGTATGGCCTCCGGATTATAGGGCCCTATCACTGGGTACCCCGTTACCCTTCCTCCGGCTGGGACCATAGGAGAGGCTATTTGACCTGACCGTACCCGGTCCGTGGGTCCTGACCACTGGGCTCACTGAGCTCTGGCCCTTAGAAGGACAACGGAGCTTGGGGTCCAGAGTCCTATCTTCAGCCCAGGTCTTCGTTCTTCAGCTTGCAGATGACTGAGCCAGACCTCTGAGAGGTCCGGCTTTTGGTTCGTGGCTTGCTCCGCCCTAGCCACGCTTCCCTTCTAGAACGTTCTGGAAGGTGACATCATCCCCCGGTTCCCCCCTCCCGGGGCCCCGGGGAATGTGTCCCAGGATCCGTTTGCTAGGGTTTATCGTTGGCCCCTTTTTGGGCCATGGACATTAGCCCTGGCGTGATAGCGCTTCCGCCCCCTATTGACGATAAGGGGAAGCTACCAGCCCACAGAGTGGTGAGTGACGATTACCCCTACAATGGTAATAGGTGTGGCGCTGTAGGTTACTTTTTTGATGGAGTTAAATAGGGATTTGTGATCGCGGGCCATTGAGGCAGACTCCATCTCCTCAGCAACCCGCGACCACCACCCATCCTTGCAGCGCCTCACGGCTCTCCGAACCTCCGAGCGAAGGCTGCGGTAAGCCTCCTCATTCTCTGACGTGGGATGCTGTAGACGATTAGAGTGAGCCTGTCGCTTTTTCTCAACCATCCTGAACACCTCCTCTGTCAGCCAGGGTCTCTGGGGAGGTCTGGACCGCGTACACAAAGCAGCCATTGCAGCTGCATGAGTCACAGGCTTAAACCTCGCCCATTTACCCTCGACATCAGGAGGAGTGGGGGACGATGCTGTCTCACTCACACTCACTCACAGCGCGAGGCCGACTCATTACATCTCACGGAGGATCGCGCTGCGGAACAAAAAAAGTTCCGCGGTTTCAGTTTGCAAGCGCGAGTTCGCGTTTTAAGGCGATGGGGGCCGTCCATAAATGACGTCACACACCTGGGGAGGGGGGGTCAGACATTTGTGACGGGGGGGGGGGGGTTTGAGAAATGTGACGTCACGTCAAAATGCGCAACTTTAAATAAATATAGACGACACATTCTATTTAGTTAAATAGACTTTTTAATAAATGTTTTCTCCTACAACATCAGAGTGCAGCGCCACATTAAATACAATGACAATAGTTTAAAGCGATTTGAAGCATGTTTTATTTTCAAAATGAAAATATGGTTTTGGGGGGGGGGGGCAGAGCTTTGTGACGTCATACTTGAGGGGGGGGGTCTGACTTTTTGTGACGCCGTGTGACGAGGGGGGGGGGGTTAAAAATCGTCCAAAATCGCGTGACGTCATTTATGGTCGTGATATATTATTTTTTATTTTATTTTTCCTACCTACGTGACTTTACCGAAAGAACCAAAGAGGACTTATTTTGGTGGATAAGGAGTAAAATAGTAGATGATAGGATCTGCACTATTGAGGAGTTCTGTTATAATGAATCTGTTGTAATGAATCTTACGTCACCTTAAGTATGCCTTTGTGAGTACACTCGTGACACGGGTGTCATGCGCGTGACCTTTGTCTTTTGTATCAGATGTGCGAGAGCAACTCCGCTGCGAGTCATGGTGGTGCTGGGAGAATTGCCTTTACCATCGATGGCACTTCACCAGCACCCGTCTCGACCCCACCTCAATCCGGTAGAGTTACAAGAGCGAAAAAACTCATCTCTTGTGACGTCTGTGGGAAAAAATTCCAACTGGCATGGTGCCTAGAATCCCACGTAAGAACGCACAAGGAGACCCGTGATCAATGGTGCGGCATATGCGGACGAAGTTTTGATCAGCCAGGGAAATTCAAAAGGCATATGAAGACCCACGAAAAGTATTACATGATAAAGGGTGCACCAGGCTTGGTGAATAACGGCAGTTTTGCCAATGCTGTGTTGAATCCGATAGAGTCACTAGAATCTGATAGAGTCACTAGAGTGAGAAAACGAATCTCTTGCGACGTCTGCAGGAAAACATTCCAACTGGCATGGTGCCTAGAGTCCCACATGAGAATGCACAAGACCGGTGGTCAAAGCTGCAACATCTGCGATCAAAGCTTTGATCAGCCCTACAAACTCAGAAGGCATATGGAGTAACCCACGGAAAGAACTCAAGGGGCGCACGTGGCATGGTGAATGACGGCAATTTTGCCAATGCGGTGTTGAAGGTGTGTCAGAGCTACTCGGCTGCGAGTCATGGTGCTGGAAGAATTGCCTTTGCCATGGATGGCACCAGCAGCTCCAGCAGCAGCTTGTCGAGTCCTGGTGGTGAGGAGGCAGAGTTGCAGACAATGCCACCTTCTGCAAAGGGCGCACCTGCGTGCAACGAAGTTATTGCTATCACAGCGACCGCGCATGGAACGAAGGCGCCTGCTGGGAAACGCCACGCCTGACCAGCGCCCGTCTCGACTCCACCTCACTCCCATAGTCACTAGAGTGAGAAAACAAATGTCTTGCCAAGTCTGTGGGAAAGCATTCCAACTGCCATCATGCCTAGAGTCCCACATGAGAACGGACAAAGAGACCCCTGACCAATGGCATCTGCGGTCGAAACTTTGATCAGCCAGGCAAATTCAGAAGGCATATGGAAACCTACGAAAAGGACTATTGGATATTTCTTTGCTGTTCTATTACTGAAGCTATCAACAGAAGGTGTGTACCGGATTAATTGCACTTGTGGCAAATGCTATGTAAGGCAAACAGGACGAATGATCAGCACGAGACTAAAACACCACAGAAATATGAAATGCTCACAAATACAACTGTCAGCAGTAGCAGAACACGCGTGCCCACAAAGACACTCAATTGATTTTGATAATGTTGAAGTTCTGTGCAAAACTAGTTACTACTGGCCAAGACTAATTACAGAATCTATCGAAATTTAAATTAAGAAAAATAATTGTAATCGTTTGGATAGCTACCGACTTAGTGCTGCATGGAAGAGAATAATCAAATTACCGTTTGTACGGATATTTTAGTACACACAATGGGCACTAAGTACAAGATCAATGGGCTAGCATAATGTGCATGTATAATGTACGTTGATTCATTAATCCCCCCCCTACTTTGCGCTCAAAGAGCGCACAAATGTTGTCATCACATCTACGCCTCTATATAAGTAATGAAACAGGTGGACTTCTCCCAAATCTTGCTGTTGCCTGATGAAGCTAGTTGTAATTACTGATACGTCGTACTCCGATAGTAAATGTTGTGGCTTGGCTCTCCAACACACCACACACCGGTGTGCTGTACTAGTGATGAATTGGCATGTTCTGTTTACGTGACAACCCTTACTAGTTGGCTGTTGGGCGGTGGCGGGTTTAACGACACATTTATATAGTAATAGGTTTTTACCCTTTTATCTGGCACCAAAACTGACACCTTTATACAAGGGATCATGTTTGCAATAACCACAACACAAGCAGACACTTGCCTGGCAGACCACGAATTTCAACGAATTTCAATTCGTGGTCCGCCAGGCAAGTGTCTAACTGTGTTGTTGGCCTGACTGGTTTTGCATCACGTTATTTTTTCTTAGGTTTGTTGAATTCTCGTCTCTCATCTTCTTGTTGTATTTACCTCCGTGCAGTTTGGCGCTCTCTATGTGTTGCGTTGGTGTCGCCCTATATGCTCCCTCGCTATTTGTTGTTTTTTTACACCTGATGAAGATCGCTTGTGTTGCGGTCGCAACGTCGTGATTTATTTATTTTAATATAATTTTATGGTATTTCTACATACATGACTTTACCGAAAAAACCAATGAGTAAAAAGAGACAACTCTGATAATGATATACACTGTCCTTGAAGTTGATTGGTCCACACCCGAGACGGCTTTTCTTAGAGCCTAGTCTCCACTGGTGTTGGACCAGATGACGCCAAAAGGCATAGAACTCAAAAACAGCGCACTATCAGAGTATTGAGAGCTCGGGGTAAGAATATACATTATGAGACCTCCTTTGCCAGTAGCAAGATATAGTAATAGGTTTTTACCCTTTTATCTGGCACCAAAACTGACACCTTTATACAAGGGATCATGTTTGCAATAACCACAACACAAGCAGTCAAAATGCAAACAAAAAGAGACAACTCTGATAGTGATATACACTGTCCTTGAAGTTGATTGGTCCACACCCGAGACGGCTTTTCTTAGAGCCTAGTCTCCACTGGTGTTGGACCAGATGACGCCAAAAGGCATACAACTCAAAAACAGCGCACTATCAGAGTATTGAGAGCTCGGGGTAAGCATTTACATTATGATACCTCCTTTGCCAGCAGCCAGATATAGTAATAGGTTTTTACCCTTTTATCTGGCACCAAAACTGACACCTTTATACAAGGGATCATGTTTGCATAAAGGTGTCAGTTTGGTGCCAGATAAAAGGGTAAAAACCTATTACTATATCTTGCTACTGGCAAAGGAGGTCTCATAATGTAAATGCTTACCCCGAGCTCTCAATACTCTGATAGTGCGCTGTTTTTGAGTTGTATGCCTTTTGGTGTCATCTGGATCAACACCAGTGGAGACTAGGCTCTAAGAAAAGCCGTCTCGGGTGTGGACCAATCAACTTCAAGGACAGTGTATATCATTATCAGAGTTGTCCCTTTTTGTTTGCATTTTGATTGCTTGTGTTGTGGTTATTGCAAACATGATTCCTTGTATAAAGGTGTCAGTTTTGGTGCCAGATAAAAGGGTAAAAATCTATTACTATATCTTGCTACTGGCAAAGGAGGTCTCATAATGACACATTTATATATTTACGCGATCCAACCCATAAAACCTGTATTCTGGATATTTATCGCGAAAGCGTACGTGTTAAACTGCCATGTATTTTTACGTCTATTGCTGTATTTTCTTACGTGCAATATATTTAATAAACCATCCTAATTTATTCATATTTGTGTTCATAGTTATATCATTGTTGCGCGTGCGGTGTGGTCAGTGGATATTGTTCAGTGGATCAAACCGAGACAAATATTTTTGCAGCAGCTGTGGCTGCACATTGCAATAGCGCATTCCGAATGGTGTAGAACGCATTGCCCAGAATCTGTATCTGTGTGCAAACACCAGGTATGGTTGGTAAGAAACACGTTGGTTTTAAATGAATAGAACTCGAGCTTCAGCCATATTGTTCATTATAGACCCCACTTTGTAAGAATTAATCACGCAAACCTTGCGCCTGATTCATTTGAGTCGGTGTGCTCATGAGCAACAGGGCATTTGTGGCAAGGTGTTAATGTACCACAGATTAGCACGGTTGGCTACGTACACTGCGAAAGAAGTTCAACACATATTCTTTGGGTCTTTCCGTAAAGTCACGTAGATAGAACAATAAAATAATAAAAATAAAGTGAATAAAAAAGAAAAATATATCATGACGTTTCGATCGCAACACAAGCAATCGTCATCAGGAGAAAAATGATGAAGATTGCTTGTGTTGTGATCAAAACGTCGTGATATTTTTATAATTATTATTTTGTATTCACTTTATTTTTATTATTTTATTGTTCTATCTACGTGACTTTACCGAAAGACCCAAAAAATATGAATTCCTGCAGTCACGAAAGCTTTAAGTCAAGATTCAAGTTGAACACACTTTCATACATTGTGGAAAGCGAGTATCCTCGCATGTACAATGCACTGGACCGCATGTTCATGTTAAGTGAGTCAGGGGCTTTGTCACTGCCTACCCCGTGATATAAATAATCTCAGGGAATTAAATTGCAAGTGTGCAATCTCCCTTCTGGTGGGCATCGAGGATGAGTCATACCCTGGCTTGCCAGGAGGCAGTGGAACACAACTGTGGAATCCTTTCCATCTGCACGGGATAGAACGTTGCCTCCTTGCTCACATTCGTTCGTTTTCTGCGAGTGTACTGGTTTCCCCCCACATGTAAACACTCAGTAAGTGGCTGCAAATATCGGAATGTAAAGAGAACCGCAGAGCTTGGGCGATTGTTGGGAGTGCCGGCTCACCGCCTGGCTGCTGTCTCCCCGCTCGTCTGTGGGAGACATATAGAGGTACTGAATTAGATTTATATTCTCTACATAACATGATTCCTATCTACACAAAGCACTCACCGCGTGGAGTACAGCAAATGATATTCCACGAAATAAAAAATAAACGTACATGACCTTAACAGAAGCCAATGGCTACAGCTGTGCATACACATACACACATATACACGATTCCTACTGATGGTTGGAACGATTCACCACTGCCGGAGAGTCAAGGAATTGTCATGATTCAGGATCATGAATGCAAACTGTCCCCGTTCTCAAACCTGAGTACGATTTAAAAGGTCATAGAACGCCTTTGTCGGAAGCAATTACTTCCCCATGTCACTGCGATGGGCAGATTCATGCAATTGCAGTCGGCTTACATATTGTCAGTAGACCCCCCCATACGCAAGCGTACGCATTTGGGTTAACCCCTCCTCCCCCCTCCATTCATACATACTAAATGGATGCCCCCTTAACAGCCACACCACCACTCCTCACACGAGACAAGCACGTGACTCTCGGTGTAAATGGAGCCGGAGCGCGAATACACGTGCCGATGCCCCAAGTACAGTTGCCACCATTTCCACGACAGAGCAAACCCAGGCACATTTCTCAGCGAGCCCAGGTCTATTGTTAAAACTGTGCAGTTCACAATGATAAAATTAACCATAGCCATACCCGGGGTACCAGATCTCGACACAAATCAATTCCTGCTGCCACCCGAACACTGTCCGGGGGTCAAACGCGGACAGGTGGCAGCCCCAATCGCGAGGCCACATCTGCACCGACTCACGGTAAATGTGTGCAGGGCCAGCAGGAAGAGCCCCGGGATCTCGGAGCGCAGCCACTGGTTCCACGTGCTGTCTCGGTCCACGTCCTCGCGTGACGACGACGACACTTCAAAATCACCTGACCGGAAGGAGGGGGGTGGGAGGGAGAGTAAGAAGGTACGAAGGGGAACCTTCTAACTCTTTCACAGTGACGCGTTCTTCGTGTGCGTCACCCTGCAGCCAACCTCTCTGCTCTCGTGTGTGAACGTGGGTCAGTTTGGTTTAATCGTTCAGAATGAATGGGGCATGACCCTGGCCCTTGTGCAACTTATTATTTTCCATGAGATAATACCAAACACATCATTCATGTGTGTGTGTGTGGCCTGCAAGCAAAACCTACATGCTCTCGAGTCATATATCGGGAGCAGTCACATGTGGGAAAGCATTGCCGAATTCCTAGAAAGGCTCAGCTCTCTCCAACTTATGTTGAAAGCATTTATGCATTAGTTCTGCCCGTACCTCTTTGTGCCTGTGTAGTGGGCAGGCAAGTGTGGTGGAGCAGCAGGTCCAGCACACGGGGTGTCCAGCAGAGGAGAGGAACTCCCCGTGGCCGTGGCCGGGGAAGCAGAGGTCGGCGGCGCTGGGAGCGGCGTCAGTTGCGCGGGGTCTGTGGGAGAAGGCACAGGCCTCTGCTGAAGATTATCATCCGCAGACACATCACACGGCTTGCCGGACACGTCACACACTCGGCCCTGTGATTGTGGAGGTGAGACAGGTTCGCGCGTGGCAACGAATGGCTTGTCGCTGGACAAACATCGACGGCACCATCGGGAGAACGCGGCACGAACTCGTGCAGAGTTTCTGGCACCGTATGAATTTACACTCCTTGTAGGTATGTGCGTTGAACCTCTTTCGCGCCGTACGTCTGCCAGCCGTGCTAATCGGAGGTGCAGATGGATGCAATTGAAGGAAGTGGAGCAGAGATTTCAAAATGAAACAAAAAAAATTGATACAGAAATTACACAAGTCCAGGGGACTTCACCAAGGCCGTGTTATCCCAGAATCTGACAGAGCACAAAGGAAGATTGGCAATGGCAAAAAATGGCTTCATAACTATCATTGTCAGATGGCACACTTGCATCTTCAGTCTTCAGTCAGCGTCAGTAATTTAAGAATGCACGCATGATGCGTGACACCAACTAAACTGGCATCGATGCTGACTAATCACATCCTCTCCAAGATGTGGAACTCAAGAGACATGGATGCCTCTTCCAAACAGGACTACCCTTGACAATTGAGTTGTCGCCTGGGTAAAAATAAAATGAACCAGGAGATTTCAACTTGAAAATCCAAACCATCGCACCAACAGTAATGGATGGAATCCTATATGAGGCGCACACTGCAGTAGCTTCAGGTGGACTCTGGTACCTGCTTTAACGTCTGTGTGAGAAGCATCTTCTCCTACTGAAATTCAAACAAAGTTGACAGTTAGACAGGACATGTTTAAAACATCCGCAGTAAAATTCAAGTATGTATACATTAAAGTAAACTTTTTTTTACCAGGTAAGGCCCATTGAGAGCTATATAGCTCTTTTTCAGAAGCGACCTGGCCACAAATTATAGCTTAACGAAGTGGCTTATCACGTGGAAATTTATAGTAGCCAAATACTCTAAACGCATTACTTACAAATAGCTCACAAAGCGGTTATCCTCCCACTACCCTTGGGTTACCTCCTGTCCCGGTCCAGCCGAGACAGTCTGTGAATTGGCATCTGTGTTTGGGTGGCATGAATTAATTTGTACCGAGATCTGGTACCGGTACTGTGCTGAACTTTACTACTGCAAGGTTGTTGACAGACCTAGACCGACTGAAACATAGGTCTGGGTTTGATCTCCATAGTGGAAAAGGTGGTAACCCGAAAACTAACCCAAACCCTTCCACATTCAACGATAAACACTTTAAAACCGAGTTCGCTCGGAAATGGCCCCACTAAACCGCACGTATGTAAACGTTTGACTTCAGTGGTTCCTCCGCCGCGTGCGAACGATGAAGTGCACGGCCTCTCGTGATGATGACCTCACACCCGCATGGCTGCACGAAAGGCGGTGCTGACGAGCATGAGGCAGGTGGAAGAGGCAAAACGAGGAGGCAAGATCAGAGTGCTGTAGTCGGTGGGGTATAGTGGGGCCTATTTCCAAATGATTGATTTATGTGGAAATGAAATTGGTCAAGAGCCCGTTACTTTGTAAACATTAGCATGTATCTACTTTAATGCCAAGTCTGCAGGGGTGGGAAAGATGAGGTCTATTCATTCTGGTGGGCAAAGAGAATGTAGACACTCCAAGTTAAGTCTGGTGGCATACGGATAAAATGCACCTTACAAATGTAAATAATGATTATTAATCAATCTTCTTCTTCACTCCCACGGTGTTTCCAACCAGGGTTAGGCCATGTAATGATCTGACGTGCTGTACACTTGTACAGTGTTACTGAATTATTGTATCATTATGAATTCAGTGCCCCTTCTGCGACCTTTCCCTAGATCCCCCTCTTGTGTATAACCTGGCCTGCTGACGTCAGGGCCGTAAGCCTCAGATCCCTTTCCCTGCCAGCAGCAGGCGCTATGCTGTTACATTACGATTCTATGCCACTACACAGGGACTCCTCTACTTACGAACATTCGACTTACGAACTTTCAGAGATATGATCAAACCTGTCCGTATGTCCAGTTTCCTGTTCGGACCGAGAGTCGCAAGTTCAACCACCGCACAATAGGTGGTGATGGTGGCATCTACATCTGCAGAACGTGAAGAACCAGAGGCAACTGTTAAAGCCATTCCCCGTGTTTAGTGTACAAGTCGTAAAACGTGTTTGAAATCGACGGGAGTAAAGTTGGACTCACGAACAAATCGACTTACGAACAGACTTCTGGAACCGAACTCGTTTGTACGTACAAGAGTCTGTATATGGTGGTCACTCTGAACAACACAGACCCAGCCTCCTTTTTACTATTTTTGGTCCATTAGGACATTACCAGATGCATCTTTCTGTGCTAACGGCCACACAATACACATTAGACGTGTCACAACAGGTCACGTTTAATAGTCTAACCTTGTCTGGAGTAAGTCGCATACGGTAGACATTTCTGCACATTTGCAGAATTACATGCCTATGACAAAGGAACCATGTGTATTGCATTAGACAGGGGTGCTTGATCATGTGTGGATGCAGATTCCCGCAGCAATAGAGGGAATAGGTTGTTCGCAGCGCCACTGATTAATCAGAATCAGAATCTATTTTATATCCTGGAGGAATCCGATGAGCTATGAAGATCTTTTTCACATATGTCCAGTATGGGAGGGTCAGCGAGCTATTTCCAAAACCGATGAGAGGCAAGATGGAGAAAATGTAAGCAAATTGCTAAAAATACAAAGTACATACATTCCTACCAATTTGTCAACAAATGCAAGCTTGGGCAAGGTAGCAACACAACAACCACAGCTCCAGACCACGACAAGACTCCACAAAGTCCCTCAATTGCATTGCATTAAAATTGAACGTTTAATGAGCGATATTTGAAATAGCGTTACCAAATGACAATATTCCCTTCGAATACCTGACTAATGAATGAGGCTAAGACGCTTGCAGTAATGTTCAAATATACATCACAAGCCATTCAGAAGTGGTAGGCCTCACGTGACCACAGGGCACCACAGTGGCAATATGTTAACTACCTCGCCTGGTACGCAGGAGGCCGTGGATTCAATCCGGACCCTGTCGCCTGCTGTATATTTTGAGGTTGCATGTCTCTCTCACTATATTTAGAATAAACATCACGCGTTTAGAGTATTTGGCATCTATAAATTTCCACGGGATAAGCCACTTCGTTGAAGATAACATTTGTGATAGCCAGGTTGCTTCTGAAAAATAGCTCCATAGCTCAGTGGGGCCTCAAACTGGTCAAATAAAAAATATAGTTTATATTCTTGGTTCTTTCGGTAAAGTCGCATAGAAGGGAAACAATAAAATAATAAAAATATAAAACAATAAAATTCTCACGACGTTTCGACTGCAACACAAGCAATCATCAGGTGATGATGATCATCATCAGGTGATGATGATTCCTTGTGTTGCAGTCGAAAAGTCGTGAGAATTTTATTGTTTTATATTTTTATTATTTTATTGTTTCCCTTCTACGTGACTTTACCGAAAGAACCAAGATATGAATCCCTGCATTCACGAAAGCTTTAAATCAAAATATAGTTTAGTTTAAAAGTTATAGTTGGAGAACGGCGGTCCGATGGGAGGGAGTGAAGGGGTATTGTGAGGAGGCGTCATCGGGAGTGGAAGCTGCTGGTGGGAGCATGGGAGGTGTGGGGAGTGTGAGGTGCATCGGCATTGTGGAGAGGGAAGGGGTGAGAGTGTTGTAAGCGATGGGGCTGGGGGAGGAGTGGTGGATATGACGATGTGGAAGCTGTGTCGGTGATGAGGTGTGTGCTTGAAGTGAGGATTACATGGGGAGCGGTGCCGGAGTGGTTAGCGCACCGAGCGACGGGATCCGGCGACCCGAGTTCTATTCCCACTCACGGCCAACATCGGTGACGAGTATCTGAACCAATCTCGGTCCCATCCCAGGTCTATTCTGCCTTAAAATGAGTATCCAGGTTCGGTGAATGAGAGGAGACAAAGGCGGCCAGGCGTGGTGCTGGCTACCCATCCCATCTCAGCGTGTCACCCCATGGCACCTGGGTAATGGAGGTGGTGATGAAGATGGTGACGACGGTGATGATGTTGATGACGATGGTGATGACGAGTCACTCACTCAGATTCACAGAGCCACAGACTCACAGCCACACTCAGAGACTCCCAGTCACTCACTCAGACTCACAGAGCCACACTCAGAGACTCACAGTCACTCACTTAGACTCACAGAGCCACACTCAGAGACTCACAGTCACTCACTTAGAATCACAGAGCCACACTCAAGAGACTCACAGCCACACTCAAGAGACTCACAGTCACTCACTCAGACTCACAGAGCCACAGACTCACAGCCACACTCAGAGACTCACAGTCACTCACTCAGACTCACAGAGCCACACTCAGAGACTCACAGAGTCACTCACTCAGACTCACAGAGCCACACTCAGAGACTCACAGAGTCACTCACTCAGACTCACAGAGCCACACTCAAGAGACTGACAGAGTCACTCCGAGAATCACAGTCACTCACACAGACTCACACTCACTCAAGGAGACCCACAGACTCACTCACAGACTCACTCACACAGACTCACAGAGTAACTCACACACAGACTCACACTCACATACTAGTTCTGACACACACACAGACTCGCAGAGTAACACGCACTCAGAGACTCACAGAGTCTCGCTCAGTCACTCACTCAGGGACTCACAGTCACTCAGAAACTCGCACGCACTCACAAAGCCACAACTCAGAGATTCAGACACTCACTCAGAGACTCAGAGCCACACTCAGAGACTCACGCTCAATCACTCACTCAGAGACTCACAGTCACTCACTCAGAGACTCACAAAGTCACTCACTCAGAGACTCAGAGCCACAGACTCACAGAGCCACATTCAGAGACGCACGGAGTCACTCACTCAGAGACTTACAAAGTCACTCACTCAGAGACTCACAGAGTCACTCACTCACTCAGACACTCGAAGACTCACTCAGACTCACACAGACTCAGAGTAACTCACACACTCACAGACTTACACAGTAACTCACAGTCACTCCCACTCAACTCAGTCTCACCGGGTAACACACTCACAGACTCGGAGTAACTCACATGAACTCACAAAGTAACTCACTCACACAGACTCGGAGTAACTCACATGAACTCACAAAGTAACTCACTCACACAGACTCACAGACTAACAAACAAAAACAAAGATCCCCAGTGAACCCTTAACAGACTGTAGGGGCAAGTGCTGTTAGCGAGCCCCTACGAAGGCCGGCACGGCACACGAGGGGGTGGGTGGCCAGCACCACGCCCGGCCGCCTTTGTCTCCCCCATTGGCGATGTTTACACACCACAACCAGGTAGTCATTTGAGGTCGAGTCGACCTAGGGGAGGCCCAAGACCTGTTCAGATAATCGTCACCGGTGTTGGTGGCCGTGAGCGGGAATCGAACTCGGGTCGCCGGGTTCGTAGCGCAGCGTAGCGCTAACCGCTGCGCCACCGCTCCCCACACCCTCGCTCACAAACACAACGCAGGCAGCGTGGGCAGCCCTGGTCCATCCACTGCTGGATGAGGGCCTTGCCATGCCGTGCGAGTTATTTGACCAGAAGCGCAGTGCGTGTTGTTAACATTCCCCGTGTGGTGGATAGAATCGGAGGGCTTTCCCCAGCCCTCACCCACCAGGAATGGTGAAGTATAGTCAAATACTTCCTGTGACCAACACGGCGTTAGGAGACATTCATACAACCCACAGATGGACTAATAATTATTGTAAGTACTGTGGTGTACTTAAAATAATGTGTGGATGAGGAGGAAGAAGCTCCAGAAGTCGCACTTCAGCAGCCACCACTGCCCCTTCGCAGTATCAACAACCACGTAGACAAATGCACTGCCACATCCTACAACACGCGTTTGTTCCTTCAAAGTAGTGAATTAGCGTCCCAACACGCTGGTTCACGAAGATGGAGCGGTCATATAATGAGCTGGACAGCGACAACAACTTAAATCAGCGGTAATAATGCGGCAGACACGCAGGAAGCAATACTTAGGTAGGCCGCGATGAGACCACGGGGCTCGGATGGCGACCCTGCCTGGGAAGGTGCACACAAACTCCTCACAGAGTGAGCACCACAATGTTGTCCTTACAACACACAGTGGTCTCGCTTTTCTTTCATATCCACGAGCACAGCAACATCCAGCAACACATATCTCCTCACATTGTCCCCAGGACTGCTTTAAATAAAGATTTTAAATAAACTTTCCCGCCAAACAATGTAATTGAGCCATGTCTGGGTATCGATGTGGAACTTGTGATCACATTGCTAAGAGCCGAAACACAAGGCACCCACCACCCCACACATTCTACTGCTGTTGCTGCTGCCTTGTGAAGTCTATGATGATGATGATGAGCAGCAGCAGCAGCAGCGAGATAATGAGGAGGTTGAATGTGATGATGATAATGTGGAGTAGAGTCAGGGGGGTTATGCCCAAAGTTCTCTGTCCTCACCTCCCCACCACCGCCACGTCCCAACTCTGAACATCCACACATCATCATCATCATCGACCAGCAATGACCAACAGCAGCTCACAGCCCATTAAATACACCACCAGTAGGACAATTGTATGGAGGAGGCCAAACAAACATCTAAAACTAACAAAATAACAATTGCCACCGAGAACTGTTTCACAAAACTCGTGCACTCAAAGTCCTCAGACAATTGCAGTTATCTAAAGGTTCTAATTGTGCCCGAGTGTGGCTGCGTCTTGCCTCGACAAAGGCATCGCCAATCCTCAAACTCTCGACGGCTCCGGCTGGCTCTCTGAGCGCAAACTTTGACATTTGAACCTCACGAAATGTCTCTGCACAAGTTCCAGCGGTGTCTAGGTGGCAGTAAGTGAATGCACGCACGTGTGGAGGAGGAGGAGTGTTTCTATTATGAGGACAGTGCTGCTGCTGCTGTTGTTGTTGTTACTCTACCATGCTAGTAGAGCTTAGCTAGAAGTCTTTGTCAGGAGGCCCCAAATATCCCCTCCACCAAACAAAACTGTCGGGAACAGAGACTTGAAACTCAGTAACGCTTCGACAAAAGTGCGTCAATGTTCTCATCGCTAGTGCACACGTGTCGTCATTACCTTATCAGTGCCCTACCTTATTACAGACCAATTCAGACATTATTGGTCACCCCTTAACAATCTCCACCGTTCATCCTACAAAGTCCCCATGACAAGGGAGAAACACCACACAGAGACATTGTGTTTTTTAACCCCTATTGAAACGTCCGTACGCCGTAAGGAGCCGCAAACTCAATGTCCCCGCCGCGCAAGAAGACGGCGTAGAAGACCGCGCGGGTCGGCAGGGGTCACGCTGCTGCTGCTGTGGAGCTCCGCTGTGAGTCGACGCAGAAGGGCGGCGGTGGTGGTGGTGGTGAGAGCCCCGACTCCCGGAGTCGCAGTGACAGTCGCGTGGCACGGCAGTCGTGGTGGGGCTCTCTGGCTGCTGCTGCTGCTGTTGCTATGGGAGATGAGCGGCAACTCCGCGATGTCTGCCCCCTCCTCCTCTCTTGTGGTGTCAATGGGGGGGGGGGGGGGGGGGGGAGCGCTCCTTGAGATCCTCTCGGCAAGGCCTGGCCACCCCTGATGGCTCTCCTCCTCTCGGCGGTGTCACCACCTCGTCCACCTCCTCTTCAGCCTCACGTTGGGATTTTGCTCCACGTAGCACACCACTGTCACTGAGAGTTTACCGTGACAACAACAACAACAATCCTTGTACAGAGACGCAATACGCCCGCCAATATTCCTCTCCCACGATGATATGAGGCCTGTTACTTTCGTCAATTACCCCCTCAAAATATCGGATGGGAATCACTTTGAGATAAAATCACCATCTTAACACGTTAACATAACTGATCCTCAGCAACAATATTCACCCAAAATAAATATTTTTATTGATGTAATATTTTAAACGATAGTCAACGACTTCGTTTTTTTGAATATGAGCAGACAGCACACATCTATACAGTAAACATACAGAACGATAATCTGTAGTGGTGTCCACTTTAACATTATTTTAAGCCAGCTTCCCCATTGCTGTGCATTCGTCAGACACTAAATTAATCTCCCTATGCCTGTCCTTAGCCCAAATAACTTATATCGCCTTGTAACTCGTGTCATAGATCACATTTAGCCACACACAGAGATCACAAATTAATACAAATGTATGCAGCTGCCCCCCCCACCCACCCCCAATTTTAGTCCAAAATCTAAAATGTGTGCATATTTGTGACTTTGGTTTAAAGAGAAAAAAATATAAAATAATATAATTATATCTGTGAAAAAGTTATTTGCAGCTCATCAAATTCCTCCAGTATAAATACACATGCCGATTCTGACATTCATTGTAAGCATGTAATGTTGAACTTCTTTCGCACCTTATGTAACCGACCATGCTAATCGGAGGTGCAGAGGAAGGGCAACAAACTAAACACAAACAGCGTGTTCACGGTGTGTTTAATGGCTCCCTCAGCCAGTGGGATTCACACTCTTGGCTTAGGACCACTCATGGAGGGTGAATGAGCATTGCCTCCGCCCCTGCGTGTTGCGATGCTCAGAGCGAGGTGACAACTCTCATTCCGTGCGTTCTCCCCCCCCACCCCACAGCATCAACAACAAGAGACAGCAGCTGGAGTTGGAGATCATGAAGATCCTGCAGAGCAAGGGGGACCCTGACAACAACAACATCGTCACCCTCCTGGACAACTTCACCTTCCGGGGACACAACTGCGTCGTCCTGGAGCTCATCAGGTGAGTGTCATGGCGTCCGGTGAACACCGATCCAAAGACAAAGATTAACCAGTATAGCCTGAGAAGATTGTTGGGGCAAGCGCTGTTAGCAAGTAGCGCCTATTAAGACGGGCAAGGCACACGAGGGGGTGGGTAGGCAGCACCACGCCCGGCAGGCTTTGTCTCCCCAGTGGCGATGTTTACACACCGCACCAGGTACTCATTTGAGGCTGAGTCGATCTAGGGGAGGCCCAGGATTGGTTCAGATAATCGTCACCGGTCTTGGCCGTGAGCGGGAATTGTAGAGCAACGCGCTAAACGCTGCACCACCGCTCCCCCAAACACCGATGCGTCCGTGTGTTCACACACATGAATCATTTGGATGTAGAATAAATGTCCGTAGGCTTTCAGAATGCCCTAGAATTATTGTATTTGTACGCGGCTCCATGGTCAGACATAACTGTTTATAATGCCTTCCTGCCTCATTGACTATGTTTTGAGTTGAGCGGCAACCCTGTATGGTTACTCCGTGCGGCTTCGCCTCAGTCAAGCACGTGTGCTCCCGTTCAAGGGGCCAATCAGGGAATGGGTCACAAGCAGGAAGAAACTGTAACCGTTCACGTTTTGTGCCGTCACGCAGCGGAGACCTCCTCCAGAAGCTGGACGAGACCTATGGCTTATACATGACGGAATTGAAGCCGTACGTGGGCTCCATGCTGCGGGCCCTGGCAAAGCTGAAGGCGATGCACATCATTCACGCGGATCTGAAGCCGGTTAGTAAACTAAGCAGCCCGCTGCGTCTTTTGTCCGTCAGTATGGAGTTAGTGCCTCAGTTCGTGCAGTTGTATAAAATGAGAACACTCTTAAATTTTGATTTAAAGCTTTCGTGACTCCAGTAATTCATATTCTTAGTTCTTTCTTACCGAAAGAACTAAGAATATGAGAACACTCTTGTAAACCTTAGTAACAGGATTTCGAGATATCTTATTCTACACCGCAACAACACTCATGCCACGACTTGCTATTTCATAAACACAGATAGCCAAAACTTGCATAGAAATACAACTTTTCACGTGGATCTCTGTTTGCTCTCAACAACCAACGCTCCGCGGAACATTTAATATTTTCTAATTTGCGTTAAACAACAACGACCACTGCCCTAAGCAACAATTCCGAATGCCAAAGCTAAATGATGGGCGTAGCAGTGGTGGGATAGTTCGCAAACTGCACTCAGAGGTTAATGACCCGAATTCGATTTCTGGCCACGGCTAAAACCAGGGTTTGGGTGATATCTGAACCGGTCCTGGATCCCATTGCCTTCAAAAGCCCCCTGAGCAGCATGGTGAGGTATGGCCATACAACCCCCTTGATTAACACGGCATGGGGTAGGGAGATCTTCAAGCATTATTACATTTTCAAAGGGCAGTAAGTGTTCAACAAAAATGAGTACATGAAATCTTTGAGTAAACCGCCATGAACCAATTCAACAAGACGCAATCTCACCGACACACCACGAGTTTCACTGACAACCACTCTGTCTTTTTTGCAGGCAAACATCTTGGTCAAAGACCACATCAGTGGCAATATCAGGCTCACGGATTTTGGCCTCAGCATCAGCGAGACCTTCCCAAGTGAGTGATCTAGCTGCCCTGTGTGTGTGTACGTGTGTAGCAGCATGTGTGTGCGTGTCACAGTGTTTGTGTGGAGCGGTGGTGTTAACAGTTAGCACGCTGCGCTACGAGCCTGTTTAAGCTATATGGGGGGTCTTTGTCTTCGTGCTGTGGTGGCGTGGTGGTTAGCACCGCTTAAGCAAAGTGTGGTAGTGACACTGATACCCTTCAAACGTTACATTTCGTCAATCATTTGGCCAGGATTTCAACTCTCAACCTCCCAGTTTTGAGGAGGGTAGTTGTCAAACAATAACCAGTAAACCGGTAACAATTTTCATAATCGATTGCTGGTATTCAAAGTCTGGAGCCAGTAGCCAATCCCATTGGAATTTTCGTCGCGGATGGCTGATTTACGTGTGATTTACATGTGATTTACGTTTGCAAATGTACAGATCGCATGGCAGCCCTAAGTACCTTTGTCCTCATTCCTCACTTAACCTTTTCCCGTTCCGAGACGTCTGCACGTTACAGGGTGGTGGTAGGTGTCCCCGGTTCATCACTTAATCTTGAAACGCGCAAAGCGGCTCGGCGTTAATTTTATTCAGAGAGGCGTCGCAGCGCCGTTGCTTTTAAAGAAGTTGTTACTCACCGCAGAGAACTCTCGCGACACGACAGCTGCACTCTATGATAGTTGGCACCAGTGTAATGAAAATAATTTACATTTCTAAGTGCTACCCAGCTGATACACGCATTTACGTGGGCGATCTTTGTCATTGTGCGTATTTTGAGTGCCATACGTGACTGCGTGTGCATACCCTCATCTATTCAGCACTTCACAAGTACAGGTGAATAATGTGCAAGTGCCACCTTGTTTGGTCACCTGTCTGTCCGTGTGCTGCTAGGAGCTTGGTGTCTTGGCTCGATGTGGTACATGGCCCCCGAAATGTACTTTGGGCTCCCGGTCACATGCAGCACGGACATGTGGTCACTCGGATGTGTGGTGGCCGAGATGCTCCTCGGGAACCCGCTCTTCAAGACAAGCTCGGAAGACCACATCGACTATCTCATCCAGGTATCTGACGCGTAGGAAAACGCCATTGCATATATATCCAGTTGGTTATAAGGTCCTGCTGTTGAGCTACAAGGCTGTCAGTGGGTTAGCCCCACAATACTTACAGGAGCTGATCCACTCATGTACACCAATGAGGTCCTTGAGATCTTCTGATCTCCTACTCAGTTTTCTGAGGTCAAGTCTCAATTCCTGGGGGCGATCGGGCTTTTAGCCAGTGCAGCTCCGAGACTATGGAACGCGTTGGCCTCTGATAACAAGACAGAATTTTTAAAGCTATTTAAATCTCGCCATGAAAATTCACCTCGGTAAAATGGCCTATTCCCCATAGTTTTGGTCGTCTCATTTCCCTGCTTTCCATACACGGGGCGCATTGGGATCATCGGATTAAATGCGCCTTACAAATATTAATTATCATAATATATACATACTGATGAATTCTATAATTTTTATTGTAACAAACCTCGAGCCCGATACGGCACCACCAAACTGGGCGTCATATTTCCCATGGGACCGTTCCAACTGCGCCATATAAAGGAGGAGGGAGGGTTTAATTCGAATTTGAACCAACGATGGAGTCCACGATAAACAACAACAGCAGCAGCAGCAGCAGCAGGGGGTTGGTTATGACTGATGGCGCACGACGATCCACCAGCGTACAGACCCGCTGTGCGATGGCTCATGCGACAAAGCTGGTTACGTGCAGGGCTGTCGTCATCCTCTGGGCCTTTCACTGGTCAAAAAATGTCGCTCAGCTGCCGGCACACGGGAGAGGAGTGGACGTGTTCACTGCGTGATCATGCACCATTTGCATGAGTAAAGAAGTAAAGAGAGATTTCGGGTTCGTCAGTAATACCAGAGAATCAGAGCGTCAGGCTGATGTCCTTCAGGATGATTACTATTGTTATGACTATTGTGGTTTGTTGTTAATCCCCGAGGCTTTCAGAGCCTGTGTTGGAGAGCAACGAAGCCGCACGTAGTAACCACGTCATCAATTAAAGACCAAATATGTATGCTTCGCCTGATGATAGAGATAAATATCTGCAAACAGTGTGTACAAGAGCAGGCAAAGTTCATTGTACATCAACGTTTCAATGAGACAAAGAGCAGCGTATGTACGCTCTGTTCACTCGAGCGACGGACCTCATCCAACTCATCCCTCTTGTGATCTTGGTTTCAGATGTTGGGGCTCCCACCCAAAGCCATGATTGACGCCTCGACCCACAACATTATCTCCTTTGGTGAGTGGACAGGGGGGGTGGTGAGGTGGTGGTGTTGGAGTTCGTAGCTGTTGCTGCTGCTGCTGCTGCTGTCACTGCCCGGAGAGTCGTGGCCGTGCAGCCGCGTGTCTCGTACTCTGTGCTTGAATAGAAAGGCATGGAAACTGCTTCGCGTAATTTAAAAATGAACTGTGCTTTATTTGGGTTTAAAAGTCACAACGGTCTTGGCAACGTACTTGTCAGTACGTGTTGAATTAGTGCGACAGTAAGGAGTCTTATGAAAAAAATACTTTAAAGGAACGGTAATGTTTAGGTAGCACAGTATATTTGGAAAACCCATAGGGATTTGCAATCCAACAGAGGACGTGTGTATTAATTACATGGAATTCTGGACATCACATTTTTCATGAAGATGAGTGGCCGTTTTTTTTATTTCAGCATGACTTAGCACACTTTTTAAAAATTGTGTGGCAGATGCGACGGTATCCTAAATCAGCATAGAACAGTTCTACCATAGTACAAAACAACCACAGAGAACAACCCTCCACACAAACTGTAGGTCCTTGATTGAGAAATATATTGCGCTTAAACACGCTTGTACAACAAATTACCATCCTCTCCAAGTGATGCAAATAATAATATAATACTAAAATAAACATAAAAGTGTCTCCTTGCTCAAACAAGTATCAGGAGGTTCTCGTCTCCTCTGGTGGCCCAGAGTTGAGAGTGGGACTTTCACTTTCACGCTTAGGAGCCATCCTTTCCACACGACTACTGCAAACGTCTCACAAACGGTTACAGATTTTATCGACCCTGGAGCGATGACAGGCTGTAGTCGACCGCCAACATGGAATCATATTTGCAAACATCGCAATTGGAGGATTAAGGACCGCCGCCGCATTGTACTGATCGCCACAACTAATTCAGTGTTTCTCTCTTTTTCTCTCTCCGATAAACAGACAAAAAATCGCCCCGTCGTCAACGGGAAACGGATCGTCCCGTGCTCCGTGTCTTTGAAGGCGGTTCTGGGAACCCGCAATCAAAAGTTCATCAATTTTCTCCGCGGGTGCCTTCAGTAAGAGACTTGTTACTATTGTCTACATTTCACCTCGTACAAATAATTAAATATAAATCACTTTGCGTCTACCATCAACATTACTGGAAACGATCTTAGACCTCACGTGTCGTTTGGGCTAGGACTGAAAAGTTTTGTGTCACACCGGGGCATGGTTTCTTCATCTCGTCGTTTTTTCAAATAAATATCGTTTCTGACAAAAGTGTTGAGGATAGAATTGCGCATTTCACCCTAGACCACGATTCAATGAAGCGATTTTAGAATGCAACAGGCACCTGACTCCCTCCGTTTGCCTCCTTGGCAGGTGGGATCCCCAACGTCGCCTCACACCCACGGAGGCCCTCAACCACCCATTATTGTTGGGCGGCAGGGCCGTGCCACCGCAAGCGAACTTCCCGCCTTGCCGAGCCATGGACACGGAGCCGGTGGCGGCCTGCAGCCTCTCGGCAGTCCCCCGTCTCAGCCAGGGAGATTGCCAAGTCCCTGCTGCAAGGAGGCAGACTTCGGAGTCCACTTGGTCAAATCAGAATACTGCAGGCTCAGTTTCTGGGAGCGAGTGGGCTTCAAACTCTGATTGGGGAATGGAGTCGAAGTGGGGAGTGGAGTCGGCAGGTGACTGTGCGGTAACACGCCTGTCTGAAAAACTCTTCGATCAACGTGACAGCACCAATGACGTCATCGTTGAAGAGGAAATGGAGCCGATGGTGGCCTGCAGCCTCTCGGCAATCCCCTGTCTCTGTGAGGGAGATTTCCAAGTCCCTGCTGCAAGCGAGCAGACTTCGGAGTCCACATGGACAAATCAGAATACTGCAGGCTCAGTTTCTGTGAGCGAGTGGGCTTCAAACTCTGATTGGGGAATGGAGTCGGAGTGGGGAGTGGAGTCAGCAGGTGACTGTGTGGTAACACGCCTGTCTGAAAAATTCCCCAAAGTGGTGGCACCAATGACGTCATCGCGGAGGAGATGGAGTCGGCCACGAGACAAGAGTGAGTCTCCACGCAGAAGTGCACCTTGAGAAAAATGTGTATTGGGGAGGTCATTCAGACAAAGTGTCTCCTGATATAAATTAGCATATAGCAAACACCATCATCATCATAAATTAGTTATTTGAGTAAATTACACATTCCTATAGCAAGGGCAAGTCTATTTATATTACAACCACTGTTGATTCCCACAATGTAGTATTCACGATTGAGAGGAAGTAAAAAATATTGAGGACACATGAGATTTGGGTTCTGTATCAAATGAGACAAGTTCTGTATTGTAAGAACGGGGAATCTGTTTCATGAGGAGTTGTGAAATGAGGATTCTGTAATGGCATTCACCTCTTTAGTTCATCTCACTTGAAGATGTAAATATCCCAGGGCTCCACAGGATGTAATATCTTATCCCTAACCTCATCTCCACCAATCTGCAGCTAAATGCATTCCTAGTAAAAATATATATCTTAATTATAAATATATGAATTGCACTGCATCCCACTTGGAGGTGCTGCGGTTAGAGCACTCCACGATCACTGTACGCTTGCGAGTTCAAAATCCAGGTCAAGAAGGTTAACAGCTTATTTATCAACTCGAGCTTTAGTCAAATAATGAATCCCATTTTGTGGGAAGTCAACATCGGTCATGCTATTATACACCACCATTGGCTCCAGTTATAGGAATGTAGCATTCCGCTACTGGCCACAGTGAGAGATGTGTGGCATCCTCCTACCTCGCATTTGAGCGGCCGGACACATATGAGGTGCACTGCAGCAACCAGTGTAAGCACAGCCGAGAATGCACGATGGGGCAGACGGTGACATAATGAATACGCGCATGTGTGTACGTTGAAATAATTTTGCACCCGTACGTAGCCGATCGTGCTAACCGTAGCCGACCGTGCTAACGATGGCGCGTGCGTCCATTTGCCAGGCGGGGCCCTGCTCTCCAACCAGGCAACAACAACGAGGAGGAGGAGGATGATGATGCCGTCGACAAGATTGGGCCAAAGGCGTCACGCGGGCCTGGACGGAGATTCTCCCACCTGAGGCGGAATATTCGGGGGATTCTGCGATTCATTCGGGAGCGCTGTTTCTGTTACCGTGACGATACCGCTGAATAAATCCTGTCATGCGGCTGGGCCCTCCCTGCCCTGTGTACATATTTTCAATGTTACTGTCGATTTTATCTCACTTCTTTCTGGTCCAATGACTCCAAGACTCACGGTTTAAACTGAAGATCCCAGTGGTCCTCAAAAATATTTACTGGGACTCCACTTACAAACATTCAACTTAGAAAGTCTCAGAGATACGAAGAAACCTGTCCATATGTCCAGTTGTCTATTTGTACCGAGATTCATAAGTTCAACCGCCACGCAATAGATGGTGGCATCTACATCTACACAACGTGAAGAACCAGTGGCGTCTACGTCTACAGGAGATTATACAACTCTTAAAGCCATTCCCTGTGTTTAGTGTACACGCCGTACAACATGTTTGGAATCGACAGGAGTAAAGTTGGACTTACGAACCATGTGTATGGCATTACAAGGGGTGCTTGGTCGTGTGTGGATGCAGGTTGTTGGCAGTGCCACTGATTAATCATAATCTCTTTTTTCATCCTGGAGGAATCCAATGAGCTATGAAGCTCTTTTCACATATGTCCAGTATGGGCGGGTCAACGAGGTATGTACAAAAACGATAATAGAGGCAAGACAGAGAAAATGTAAGCATGTTGCTAAAAATAGAAAGTACATAGATTCCTGCCGATTTGTCAACAAATGCAAGTTTGGGCAAGGTAGCAACACAACAACAGCACCAGACCACGACAAGACAACGCACAGTCCCTCAAGTACATTGTAAATTAAAATCAAAAGTTCAATGCACGATATTTGAAACAGCGTTACTAAATGGCAATATTCCCCTCGAATACCGAATGAACGAGGCTAAGACGCTTGCAGTAATGTTCAAATATGCATCGCAAGCCATTCAGAAGTGGAAGTCCTCACGTGACCACAGGGCACCACGGTGGCTGGGATATGTTAACTACCTCCCCTGGTACGCAGGAGGTCGTGGGTTCCATCCCAACCCTGACGCATGCTGTATATTTGTCTGCTATAAATGTCCACGTGACGATAAGCCACTTTGTTGAGCTATCATTTGCCATGGCCAGGTCACTTCTGAAAAACTGCTATATATGCTCAGTGGGCCTTACCTGGTAAAATAAAAATAGTTTGTCAATTAGTAAATAAATGAAGTATATAAGTTCCAATTTCATTCATACATGCATTTTCAAGCTTGGGAAAGGCAGTAAAACAATAGCAAAAACAGCCACAGTCCACACCAAGACAACATACAGTGCCTCGGTAAAATTGTACTTAAAAACTGAACTGTGGATACATTGTTAAGAATACAAAAAATAGTTTAGTTAAAAATCATTTGGTTGATAAGGACCTGGGTAGTGATCTGCGATTATTGAGTGGGGGTTTGGGAGTTGCTGACTGGGAGGAGTGGGAACGGGTGAAGCCGGATCTGCCACGCGTTGCGCTCACCAACTCGAGCTTCGCCGGGACAGCAACAAACGAAGAGACGGAGAGAGGAGCTACCCCGGGTTTACATCGCCACGACTCACGACGCACACAACACACACGGCACATGCCCAGGGGGAGGAGGGCGATGACCACCCCACAGTGCGATAGCTACGACTCCCCTTTCAATTAGTGAGCCATCCTCACACAACGCTGCACGGAGTGTGCAGCGTTATCAATGAACACGGCACTACCACTGCACGGAGTGTGCAGTGTTATCAATGAACACGGCACTACCACTGCACGCGAGCAATCGGCTGCTTAGTGAGTTACACGGCACGGTACGGAGCTATTAACGCGACACGAACCACAGCGTGTTCCCGGGGTACTCAACTACCTTAGTTTCTCAACTACCGGGATTACTCAACTCAATATTTCAAGAGGCGCAATGCACTGTGGTGAATACGAGACAGTGGTCCTTCATAAACAACATCACCAAACAGTCTTTAAAGAGCAGCATGCGGCACCGGGAGACGCAGATTGCCAACCCCTGAGCTATTCTATTCCTGCGCATGAGGGCAACATGTTCAGGAGCCATAAGCCAATGTCCAAGGTCTGCTGGTCATGACGAGAGGGCTTCATGTAGGGTTACTATTCCTGCTCCTCCTGTTGTTTGTGGAGTGACTCATGCAGCCAGCTGTGGCTCTAGGGTTTGGTGATACATGTTATTTATGTAGTTTATTGTTAAAAATTCGGTCACAGTTCCTATGATCACTGTTACATTGCAATTATAGCTTTATTTTGGTGATTTCTAAAAGTTTTTTGGTTTGGCCATGTTTTTGTTTATTGTAGTACGGAGTTAGACTGATGGCCTTAATCTAAGTTTTCTTGTTGTTGTTTTTGTCTTGCATCCCACTGGGATTTTTGCACACAGCGTTGGTGTACGGTGCTATATCAGGAATATTTTGACGTTTTTTCCTGGATTTTCTGTTTGCACATGCACAAAGTCACTTTAAGATGTTTTCTTGTTCATGTTTTTGTCTTTTTTGTTTGTTGAGGTTGCACCCGATTCAAGAGCCGAATGGCTCACAGGGCTAAACCAAATAAATGAAAACTAAACTAAACTAAAACTACTCCGTTGAAGGAGCACAAACGACTGTGGTTCACAATATCGTGAATAGCTTGGGTTGGATGGTCACAATCGCACTGTGGCTTGACTTTAATTTTCTATTGCGTCGTTTCACGTTGTACGATCTGTTCTGGATGACCACAGTCAAACACTGGAGAGTTTAAAATTTTCCATTTGTGCATCAGGTATCCGCATCTGCCATGGTTTGTGCAGATGCGGTTTAGGGGGACCATGATCTTCGTGGAATATCAAGCCCAGGGATCTTCTGCGTTGGGTTTTTCACAAGGTGTGTCAGTTCTTTTGAACTTACACTGATCATGTCGACTCTCTGCAGTGGCAATGTGAAACTATTAAAATAAAAAGCGATACAATTTTTTGAAGTTGATTCTTACACGTGCAATTCAATACATGAATTGTCAGCTGAATAATAAATATTAATCGATTTAACCAATGTATCGCGCTGTTACTACTAACTAGCACAACTCTTTATAACGATCACAGCATGTATAAAGTAAACTTTTAACTACAAATATATATTCCTGAAGAAATGATGGTTTATTCAAACTGTGTGCAATATTTCGATTTAAAGCTTTCGTGACTGCAATGATTCATCTTCTTTGGTTCTTTCGGTAAAGTCACGTAGAATGAGAATAAAATAATAAATTGATAAAATAAAATAACACAATAATATTCTCACGACGTTTCGGCCACAACACAAGCGGCCTTCATCAGGTGAAGGGAGCGAGACTGTCTGGTAGGACAGCGCTGGAGTGAGAGAGCCACGTTCAGATCACGGCTTTTAAGCTTAGAGTCGCGACTCTAAGCTTAAAAGCCGTGATCTGAACGTGGCTCTCTCACTCCAGCGCTGTCCTACCAGACAGTCTCGCTCCCTTCACCTGATGAAGGCCGCTTGTGTTGTGGCCGAAACGTCGTGAGAATATTATTGTGTTATTTTATTTTATCAATTTATTATTTTATTCTCATTCTACGTGACTTTACCGAAAGAACCAAAGAAGATGTGTGCAATATCAAGCAACTTCGGAATGATTTCTGAAGCACTGCTGCAATGTTTGGTGCACTGCGATACTAAAGCGGCGATCCGAGTTGGATTCCTAGCCATGGCTAACGTCAGTGGTGACTGATATCTGAACAAGTCCTGAACCTAATCCGCGCCCCCTTCACCAAGCGTGGTAAAGTTTGGTGCAACAACCCCCATGACCAAAGCAACGTGGCGAGGCCTTCATCAGGCAGTGGACTGCCAGAGGGGTGTTACACACACAATCATCAGTTTGTCTAGACAATCACTTGCCTTCAACATTGAATCCTTAAGTTACATTACCAATGGCATATTGGTGTGGCTCACTGACCCTTTGATGTGAAAGATTAAAGAACCCCAAGTGTCTGTCGCCGACTCAACAATTTTGAGGAGCGACCCGTGGCGGTCAGGCAGATCACGAGGTGAGCAGAGGGGTGAGGAGGAGGGCACTTTGGAGGGGGCTGCCAAACCTCGAGTCGCGAGCACACAGCGCCGTCTCCTCGTACAAGACGGCGCACCGATGGGCACCGCCGCTGCTGCCACCGGGCTTGGCCTTCTGCGCCAGTTTTACCAGGTTGGCCATGGGGCCGTGCCCAAGGTTGCGGCAGGAATGCACGCCGTAGTGCTGCCCCACAGCGCAGTCCACGGCCGGCAGCTGCAGAGCACACAGCCAACAACAGAGACCTGGAACCCTCTCTCTTTCGTTTGGAGGCGGCCGAGTTGCTAGCAGCCCTTTTCCACTGGCGCATCCGATCCGTGCCAGCGCGTAGCACCCCCACGGAACGGGTGGTTTTCCATTGGCCATTTGCTGTGCCGATATAAAATCAAACTGTAATACGTCGCCCTTACAAGACCTCTCAAAATGGACCAGGAGCCAAACAGGTCCAGAGGTGGTGCTAATAATAAAGTGTCCATTGCGTACGACGTGAACAGCGTTAATGTGACTGCACAAATTTATGGAAACATGGCCGAGTGGTGGTTCTCGGATCAAGCCCAGCATCCGCCCTGGTTAATGTTGCCAGTTTATTCACCACAAACAAAGAGATCTGTTTCACAATGTATGATAATAATCCTGTGACGCCGTATTAAAAAAATCGAATTGGCCACGTGTAACCGCATCATGTTCCAAATTTGCCAAATCAGATCAAATACTTGCAAATTACTTTATCGGGGAAAAAACCACGTAGGAAAATCAAACATCGCTCCCGAATGGCAGACATGTCCATTCACAGGCCGGTAGTGCGTGCACCACGTGCCAAATAGGAACAGCTGCCATTGGGGGGGGGGGGTCCCCTCGGGTAGACTGCCGTAGAGCAATGGAATGGTTGAGATGAGACGTTGCTGTAAGGCGCTTTGAGTTGAAGAGTTTATTTACGCGAGCGCCCTATATCTCCAAATCCTTATCCCCATCTCTGAGCCGCCCCTGTGGCCCCTACTGGGGCCCGTGTCTCACCGCTGCGGTGTCGAGGCTGCCGCACTGGTGGATGAACTCCATGCAGCTCGTCGCGCTTTGGACAGAAGCTTCCCGCTGTGGCTCCAGATCCACCTAGGACAGAGATCACAACCCCAGTCTCCTCCAACAGCTACCACAGACACAACAAATCCGTCAACATCAGTTGGTTGACACCGAGGCGACCGCAAGGCAAACACCGGCTTAAAGCTAAACGATACGCATGGAGCTGCATCCCACAATGCAGTGCACAAAAACTGATTAAATATTACAGATTTAAGTTTGCAAATTAACACAAAATTCGTTCTCAATTTTAGTTTTCCAAATGCACTATCGGCGTAATGTCAAGAGACAAATAAATCATCCATGCGTAAATCTCGCATAGCCGTGCAGGCCCTGTGTCATAAAATGCGATGGGTGGCCTTTTATCTTGTACACAATAGGAGCCAACACTTTCACATTAGCTGTGTTATGAGATTGTGCGGCGCACGAGAGTCAAGCTGAAATTGTTATTCTCAGAGATGGAATTAGGAAAATGAAGTGCAAAACCCAAGTTTAATGAGACTGTAATTTTGTGCAGTCGCTGGTGACTGGGCTCGGATGATCGACTTGATAAGACTTGAGACCTCGGTTTCAACCCAAGCGGTCAAAATCCAGATTCAAGCCCAGAATCTAATTATTGCCATCGCACCGCTTTGATATCTGAGCCACCTGGCCACTTTGCATATATAGTGTTATCATAAATGTTATCTGAATGTCACCGCTGTACACTCAATTTTAACGGTGATTTTCAATATCTACCTTTGGGATGTTTGCCAAATTCACAGATATTTTTTAAGAGTGACAAGAGAAAACCCATGCATCTTACGTGACACTTTGTTGTGCTCTGCATTGGCAGTGATTACATAACGCTTAAACGTATTCGAGTTATCGACAAATGAGTTTTAAGTTCGTAATAATAAACTAATATTACCGCGCACAATTTTGGAAACAAACTTAACATTGAGCGCCACTCGGAGGCGGTAAGTACACTCAAACTTTGCACGGGCAGTGTCGTACACCTACTTGCTGTACTGCCTCTTACCAGCTGGAGGCGGGTGGGCTCACTCACGCCACGTACGCACCTGGGCGTTGCGATGGAGGATGTTCAAGGAGCCGAGGCCCAGGCTGGGGAGGTCGCACGAGTCAAAATGCTCGGCAAGCTGCTTCTCCACGCGTGACAGCGCAGATAGGCTCGGGGGCTTTGCCATCTTACTTACGTGGCTCAGCAGACGGACCAGATGCTCGGCTACTGCCTCTACGAAGGAGACAAGCAATGCCATTGTAGGAGAGGACAACGATGCTGTAACTCGCTCCAATAGGCTCAACAACTGCAACTCTCTCTCTGCCCCCCCACCCCCACGTCTCATCTACGGCCTCCCGATAAGTTTCATCATCACTCTCCAGATGACTCAAAAAACAAGTTTAACAAGAAGGCCTTCGCGACCAATGATTATCCATAATAGAGATTTTTGGATTAGGTCATGTAAATAGTGCATATTAACGTGTATTATTTAGTGCATGTATACATGATCTAACCCAAAAATCTAGATGATGGACTAAAAAAAACACTGGCAGACTTCTCACTCACACCCGTATGCAAGACGATATCGCCCCAATATTCGAATTGTTCAACTATCCCCCGAACCAGTCCAGGATAAATTTCAAGATCACACTCAGCATTTTGACGGTCCTCCGTGGTCTGATCCCTTATGTACAATACGAGAAACTACATTTTATTCAGATTGTGCTTTCGATATCGTGTCATGAGACGGAGTATCCACTCGGATCTCTCACGGAGCAGCGGAACCCGTCCTATTGGAGAATGGCCCACAGAAGAGAACTTCACAAAGCTACCTCTGACATCGCTTCTAGTGACCTCTGGTCTACAGAGTAAAGGGAAGCACATTCTAACCCACTCTGAACGTGAGAGTAATGTCCGTCACATGAAAGTTGAGCCGATATTGGACTTGGTCAAATTAGCAGGAAAGTGTTATCACCCAGCACGTGCATCGATCGGTTGATCGTTAGTTTGTGGCATAGAGATCCGCAAAAAATAGATATTTTTGGATCATCCGAGATTTTTAATTATCCGCAGCCATCCTCCACGTCATTAGCGCAGATAATCGAGTCTACTGTATATGCAAATTTGTCTCCTTACTCCCCGGAGTAGGCGGCGGTCTGGTGTCGGGAGTGCTGATGTTGCCGAGAAACGCGGCCGGTTTCTCCTTGACCACGAGGTCGCGAGGAGTCTCGAGGGAGCCACAGCACAGGGCCAACTGAAACAGCTTCCGGGCCGGCGTGTCCCCTTTCACCTGCCCCAGGAAGTCCTGCACACACTGTCGGTAGAAACAACAAAGGACCCAAACCACGTGCAGCCATATCACTCTGTTGGGACAAATAGAGGGTGATACATGCATAGATGTCCGACCGATTTCAATGCCCCCCCCTTACTTTTGTTTCAACGTGTGACTGAATTTTGTGAAAGCGATAGCCCTAAATATTATAGAGGAGTGTTAATTCAGTGGTAGAGCAAGTCTTTTGATAATGGTGGAAGTATCCACAGACTTGAAACGTATGGCGATTATCACTTATTAAATAATTCCGAGGACAAATGTATTATGGAAAATCTTTGACAAATCTAAGCAAATGCATGAATGTTCTCACAAGGTAATTTTGTTGCATTAAGTCCAGACGCCATGGCCCCACCTTCTTCAGCTTATTCACAAAGATGTCCTCGGCGTTCTGGAAGACCTGCAGCACCATCTCGGCTGCCGGCTGTGTCGTGAACTGTCGGCGAAGATCGGCGCTCGTCCCTGGCAAGGGGAACGACTCCAATAGGTATTTCTTGATCTTGTGTGGCCGGTCCTCCACCTCCTGCTTGATGTCACACTCGATGCGAGCCAGCCCACGGTCCATCGCCTCCCGCTCGCCTTTCTGGGCCTTGCCGATCACCTCAACAAACAACACAATGTTACCAACTGTGGCGGCCACAGGTGCAGGGCAGTGCTGTAGTTGCGATGATGGAACACGTGATGGACGAGTGGTTCAACAGCGAATGCAAGGTGTGCTGCTAATGCACGATTGCAATCGAGAGATGGGATTGGTGGATCATCCTAGCAGCAGTGGCTTTTGGCAAGCCATCGAACAAAGACAGTCACCGCATCACTCGCTTTCAGATGGGCTTCTGCGGCCAACTGGAATGCTCTTCCTTCCGATATTAGGAAGCCATTGGAGCTATGCACTTTTAAATCTAGATTGAAAACAATTTCTTTAGAGCTGCTTTTTGTGTTCAGTTTGTTGCCCTCCACACCTCCGATTAGCACAGTTGGCTACGTACAGTGCGAAAGAAGTTCAACATATATACATGTGGTTTTACCCAATCCAGTCATTTCTGAGTACTTGTTTAGATTTGCAAATTTTGATTCTGATGCCGGCACACATGTCCTCCTCATTCATTAATAACAACACGGGATATTTGTTTTACATTATTTGTGAAGCATATAGAAATGCAGTTTTGGATAATACACCCGCAATATTAACTAGGGCGACTCCTGGGATCGAATCGCAAACCTCTGAAACAAGCGACAAATGCACAACCACTCGGGAAAGAAGATTTCTGTAAGGAGCGGTACAGTAAAATAGGCCTCAGCCTTCTATACGATATATATTAACATGATGTACTTACACGAGCAGTTACTTCAGTGCTCTTGTCACAGCACTGCACCCCCAAAACTGAAGTCGTGTTGGAAGTCTGTCTCAGACTGCATGACAAAAGGATACACCACATTCACTTGACAGGGAGACAGGTGTGAAACTTGTGTGCCTGAGCAACTGAGGATAGCTCAGCATTGTGGCCGTGTAAGGCAAACGCAGGGGCGGGGGAATATTGGTAAAAGGCTGATGCAGTGTCACTCTCAGGTGTGAACACAGCGACACGTACGTTGTGGCTGTGTGTCAGCAATTCCAGAACGCATTTAATTCCGAAAGTAAACCCCCTCAAGGGCAACAACAATACATACTTGAGGCAATCTTGATTTGAAGCTTTCGCGACTGCAGGAATCCAGACTCTTTGGTTCTTTCGGTAAAGTCACGTAAAATCGAGGAGGAGGCCGCTTTCCTACCTTACAGTAACACGCTAATTTCTCACGTTAACATCACTAGCCCTGGCCACTTCTTTATTACCCATGGGCTACACACATTTCAAACCATTTAAAACAGTCTGCCTCAGCAGCACACCAAGGCTTTCCCACCTGATGACGGACGCTTGTGTTGCGCCAGAAACGTCGTGATTTATTTTATTTTATACCTACGTGACTACCGAAAGAACCAAAGAGTCTACTTGAGGCATCCAATAATAATAATACAATTCGCAGTCAACAAGCGACGCAATGCATACACACGTACACACACGCGCTCGTACACGCAGGCACGGCACGTACGGAAATGCCCAGAGGTATGCTGGTGATACGGATGCCCAGATCGTGAATATCCGGAGCCCCGTATCGTTCCATGAGATGCTTCAGCAAGTCCGGCACCTTGAAGCGTGCCATCACTCCTTTACCTCGGGAGCTGCGGCTCTTGGCCACGAAGGTCCTAAACTCTGCCGCAAACAACAACAACAACACGAGCGGGTTACGCAGAGCGCATGCTAGGGGAGCAACGACGACGCATTGATTCGGACGTGATCATTCATCCTGAAGATCGCGATATGCACACCGGATCGCGTGCGTAAGAATTTATGTTTTAGATTTGTATACGTTGCATGTCATTGTTTCACATTGTCCAACACCCACCCACTCCAGTCACTAGAGCCGGCTGTGTTCATGTTTTAAAACAAGGCGTTGAATCTAGAATTTATTCACGAGCCCTCAATCGCGATAATCGATTGATTTGCGACATGGGTGGCTGGGGTGGCGCGTATCGCTTCTGTTTATGTCTGCAAGGAATGACTTGCTGAGCCTTCATATAATTTAAAATACCAAACAAATTCACGCATCAGTAGCACTGGGGCCTTGAAAAAGGAAAAAAATCCGATAAGCGACGTTTCGGGCAATGACCCTTCTTCATATTGCATAGAAAGGCCAGAGAGATTGAGTGAACAATAATAATTGGAAACTGCACTTCACAGCGATTACCGTGTTTCAAAAGTTATTAGGTAACCATTCATATGAACCTTATGGCGACTCGCGCATAAACATTATATTACATATAATATAAACATTATATGTAAACATATCATGTAAACATTATATTATATATAATGTAAACATTATATATAATGTAAACATTATATTATATATTATATAATGTAAACATTATATTATAATGTAAACATAAACTGTGCTCTTTTTCACCAATGGGTTTGAAGGATGGTGCCAAGTGTTGTCTTGTTAAACTATGCCATTAAAACTGAAAACTACTTACCTACAGTAGCTCTATTTAAATACACCATCGAAAACATAATCTACTCCCCTCTGTCAATCATCGTGTTTCACAGTGTGGATTTGTAAACACACTTGTTAAACAATACATAAAATAGCACGCGTTTTCAATGCGCTGTTCATATTGTAAAATGCGTTTATACCAATGTGACTCTACAGCAGTTGCAGAGCCACACTTTTATAAAATTCAGGTCAAAGCCAGATAAACAGTGGAGGATAAACATCCCATGAAGGCGGGGCAATTGTTGTGCAATAATTTCAGGTCAAATTTACAGGTGCGTTTTATTCATGCCACACAGGTAGAGAGTTGAGAGTGAAACCTGGCCCACTGGCATCGTGAATCATGGATCATGAGTCACCCGGACTTGTTGTGTTTGTTTATGGTTGCTATACAAGCCATCAAATCTACACCACGAAGAGAGTTGATGAACAAGTAGGAGAGTGTGTAACTGGATTACATTCATGTGCACAGGCGTTTCAGATGTGAATATGAAATAAGGTCGACTCAAACGCCACTCTTTAGGATTTGGCACACTCAATAACATTTTAATTCATAAATTAAGATCAACAAACCATAATCAAATGGGTCATGCATCGATGTACCAATTGTGGTTACGGACTGCTTAAGAAGAAAATTATGAATGCAGATTCGAAGCGAGTTTAAACATGAATCTACACCATTTAAATATATTTTAAACAACCCGTTGCAAACATGACAGTAATTTGAAATGTAGCACTGTACATCAGAACAATTTGAAAAACGTTAGAGATTTTAAACTGTCCAAAAAGAAAGGAGGAAAATAAATGGATTTTTACATATTACAGGTTTTTTGGGTAAGATCGCGTAAATATAAAAATATGTCGGTAAACCCACCACCACCCGACACAGCCAATTAGTAAGGTTTGTCACTTAAACAGAACATGCCAATTCGTTACTAGTACAGCACACCGGTTGTGTGTTAGAGAGCAAAGCCACAACATTAACAATCTGAGTACGACGTTTCGCCAGTAATTACAACCAGCATCATCAGGAGGCAGCCAGATTTGTGAATTTTAAAATGTAGATTAATTTAAATCTAAATTTAAAAACATATAGAGAAACTGGAACATTATTAATACAGAATTTGGTGGGACATATGTCGAAAAGAGACTGACTCCAGCTTAGCTTGCAAGAACTAAGAGACACTGTGTGGCCATGTGGCCTTAATGAGAGAGACTGACTCCAGCTTAGCTTGCAAGCACTAAGAGACACAGTGTGGCCATGTGGCCTTAATGAGAGGGACTCACTCCAGCTTAGCTTGCAAGAACTAAGAGACACTGTGGCCACGTGGCCTTAATGAGAGAGACTGACTCCAGCTTGGCTTGCAAGAACTAAGAGACAGTGTGGCCACGTGGCCTTAATGAGAGAGACTGACTCCAGCTTAGCTTGCAAGAACTAAGAGACACAGTGTGGCCATGTGGCCTTAATGAGAGAGACTGACTCCAGCTTAGCTTGCAAGAACTAAGAGACACTGTGTGGCCATGTGGCCTAAATGAGAGAGACTGACTCCAGCTTAGCTTGCAAGAACTAGGAGACACAGTGTGGCCATGTGGCCTTAATGAGAGGGACTGACTCCAGCTTAGCTTGCAAGAACTAAGAGACAGTGTGGCCATGTGGCCTTAATGAGAGAGACTGCCTCCAGCTTAGCTTGCAAGAACTAAGAGACAGTGTGGCCATGTGGCCTTAATGAGAGAGACTGACTCCAGCTTAGCTTGCAAGAACTAAGAGACACAGTGTGGCCATGTGGCCTTAATGAGACTCACTCCAGCTTAGCTTGCAAGAACTAAGAGACACAGTGTGGCCATGTAGCCTTAATGAGAGAGACTGACTCCAGCTTAGCTTGCAAGAACTAAGAGACAGTGTGGCCATGTGGCCTTAATGAGAGAGACTGACTCCAGCTTAGCTTGCAAGAACTAAGAGACACAGTGTGGCCATGTGGCCTTAATGAGAGAGACCGGCAGAACAAAGTTGACGTTGGAATGAAGACAAATGGACGAGGAAGGACACGGACTGCGTTTCACGCATCGCCGAGTGCGTCTCGAAACCTTACCACGCCTACATATATTAACGGACATCGATTAAAGTGGTCCCATTAGATTTACAATTAGTCTGAATCTTTAGTACAAATTTAATGCCTAGGAATATAAAACATGTTGTAAGAGAACACAGGTCGTTTAAACAAATTCAAATATTGCTTACTACAACCAAAGCTCATTGAAGAGTCGTAATTTAAAATCAAATTGGCAGAGCAAAAGATTTTCATTAATGTCACTGCTTCCATTATAACATTAACGAACCTGTGGTGGGCCCATTGCTTGCATATTAAACACTCAACACGAGTCATTGTTATTGACTTCTTGCCGTTTCAGTGGCACATATCGCACAATATATACACAATTTTGCCATCTTCTTTGGTTATTTCGGTAAAGTCACGTAGAATAAGATAAAATAATAAATTGATAAAAGAAAATAACAATAATATTCTCACGACGTTTCGGCCACAACACAAGTGGCCTTCATCAGACAGTCTCGTCCCCTTCACCTGATGAAGGCCGCTTGTGTTGTGGCCGAAACGTCGTGAGAATATTATTGTGTAATTTTATTTGATCAATTTATTATTTTATTCTCATTCTACGTGACTTTACCGAAAGAACCAAAGAAGATGAATCCTTGCAGTCACGAAAGCTTTAAATCGAAATTTTGCCATCGTCTGTTTTGCAAAATATCGTCGCCAGAACATTTATCTTAAGTGCATTATTCCTGACCAAATGTTAACGATTAACAAAAGCGCAATAATTAAGGTTGCGCATAAAAACCTCACACGAGGCGAAAAATCCCTCAAGGGCCCATAAACTACAATCGCGTTTAAACACATAAACTGTACGTATATATCAATGCACACATTGTGTAGCAGCAGCATGATTATTATTAAACTCACCTTTAATAACGAGACACATAAACACGAGTAAAAGTGTCAATATTAATGTGCCACTGTACACGACGTGACGTAGCTGAGGCCCCGCCGCCCCCCACGGTGAACGGTGACGCAACGCGTACAGTGCCCGCGTCACGGATTGGCGCCTCGCGTGCACAGAGCGAGGCAGCAGCAGCAGCAGAGCCAGAGGGGGGGCGGCGTTGCCTAGGCGACGTCGGCACCCTCACGATCGACTCCACGGACAAGCTGTGTGTCACGTGGTGACGCCCACACCACCAACACCACCCGCCCCTTACTGGACGTCTGTGAACAAGAGCTTCATAGTGCTTCGGATTTCTCCAGGGTCGATACAGCGTGCGCGGCACCTGTACGCGGCGAGTCCTCGTTTAACGCGGTAGATGCGTTCCTGAAAAGTGCCGCGTTAAGCGGAAACTATTTTCCTCCCGTAAATAATAATATTGTCCACGCACGGTAAGATGGGGGTCCCAATAACTTGAGGGGACGCCGCCGCCGCCGCGTTACCGTCTCATCTCGCTCAACCGCGCAGCTCAAGAAAGTTGTCCGCTCAGAAAGCGCGTTGTGACGGAGAAAACGCGTTGTAGTGAAAACGCGTTATCGTGTGAACACGCGGGACAGACCCAGGTGTTGTGGGTTAACTCCCCGAGATGAACTTTCTTCCAAATTTGTGTTTTATACGCCCGGCGCTCCGCCAATAATTGTTGTGAGCGTCGCTCCTCTGCCCTCTGTTGTTCATGGAGGGAGACTGCACCCCAGTGCCCAGTATCATCCTCCGCGAGCCTCTTCAAAATGCTGAACTTGACACCGCTGGAAGCAGTCATCGGCCTTGACCTCACCTCACAACAGTGCAATTTTAACAGCTCAACATCAAAACACAATGATGGGTCGCTTGCACCAATCGCACAACACCACAGCATTGACTCTCAGCTGTTACATTTTGATTTAAAGCTTTAGTGACTGCAGAGATTCATATTCTTGGTTCTTTCAAATTTTCTTGTGGTTTTCACACCTGATGATGATTGCTTGTGTTGCAATCAAAAGGTCGCGAGAATTTTATTGTTTTATATTTGTATTATTTTATTGTTTCCCTTCGACGTGACTTTCCCGAAAGAACCAAGAATATGAATCCTAGCTGTTTCTTGTGTAGAGGGGGTCACGTGTGTCACCATAATTGCCCTTATCCTACAACTCGTGCTGCGTAATATTTTCCTTTCCATATTACCTGTGACACACATAATGAGGACAACCGGTAAGTCAAATGAAACCAGAGGTGGGAAACCTGTTCTTTATAATATTTTTAATAAGCAATTTTAACACGACTTTTAGAAACACCGATGCAGCTATACACGTGCCACATTGTCCAGAAATTCAGTTGATACTAATAGGGTTTATTTGCCAGTATTGTACATTATTTAAATTACATTTGTTTGGGCGGCAGGGTGGTGCAGTGGTCACGCCCGTGCATGACATCTTCTGAAGGACTGCCTGGCTTCGCTTTCCTCATTCTGGTCCCTTTCTCTGTATGGGTTTACTCCCACAGCAAAACAACAACATACAATGTAACTGGTACTAGCCAAACATCCAAATTACTCCTGCGAAAAGTTGGCAGGCCCCTCCTGAACAAGAGTCTTGAGACTCAGTGAGATTGCTTGTGTGGCGATCGAAACATCGTGATCCATTATTATTTTTTCTACTTACGTGACTTTACCGAAAGAACCAAAGAGTAAGGATTCCTGCAGTCACGACAGCTTCAAATCAAGATTAATGAGTGTTTACATGTGGGAGGAAATCGGAGCACCTGGAGAAATCCAATCAAATGCTCTATCACAAATCTACAGATGGAACAGGCAGAGTCCACATTATTCGACACCGCCTTCTCTACCTCCTTGACGACCAAGGGGTGGAAGTTGTCGCAACATTTTTGTAATCCACCAACCCTCACCTCCACGTAGTCGTGGATTACAGGCATACATAGCCACCACAACCATCCGGCTAAAGTAGCTGTAATGCACATCTAAAATTCTACAAAAGTTGACGGGGCAAATGTCGTAGGTCAATTGGTTTGATTTCTATGCGCATTAACCAGTCTCTAACGTATGCACATTTAGATTCGCATTCGGCCGCCAATGGAACAGGTGGAGTCCAAAAGCTAAGTGGATGTACTGATTGTATCTTCATTGCGGGACTCATCCAGCAGTGGATTGACATGGGTTTCAGGTATCCACGTGGAGACGGGCAATAAACACTGGGGCCACCTGGCGGTAAATGTTTGCCGGTGCACATTGGGACCGGCTTACACGTCACTAGCCCCAGGCAGCCCCCAGCCACTGGCGTGCAACACAGCGAAGGGAATCTCCCACCAATGAGAACCACGCACAACCCAGGGTGCAGTCCTATAACTTGGACTCGCAAACACAACAAAACCCATAGCCGCCAACCCACACGGTTTACCCGTATTCTGTTGGGGGGGAGTGAGTTGTCAGGTCCATACGGCAGACGGCCGTTTCAATACGGGCAACATTTTGTTAAGTTTATTTGTGTGTTTCTCCCTTGTCATGGGACTTATAAGGGGCACGGGGTGACCAACAAGGTCTGAATTATTCTGTAATAAGGTAGGCACTGATGAGGGGTTGACAGCGATGCAAACCCCACACAATACAAAACGCCAAACGGCCAGTAACAATAAAAAATAATAATACATAACTGTCCAATGAGTAATTAGATAATTAAGATCAAAGAAACGCGTTCCTTAAATTGATCAAGTTTATTGTTGCAAGAGTTTGGGAAAACAGGAAGACCGGGTGTGGATTCCAGAGTGGAGCAGTGCAAACTGATAAATCTGAAAAGAAGAGTGAGGTGACCTGCATGGTGGTGAGCGGGTGGGTGAGTAAATGGGTGAGTGTTTGAGTAAACGAGTGGAGGAGTGTGTGATAGGGTGATTGAGTCAGTGACCGGATGAGTGGGTGACTGGATGCGTGGGTGACTGAATGCGTGGGTGATTAGATGAGTGGGTGATTGAGTGGGTGACTAAATGAGTGGGTGACTAGATGAGTGGGTGAGTGGGTTATAGGGTGATTGCGTGGATGACTGGATGAGTGGGTGACTGGATGCGTGGCTGATTTGATGAGTGGGTGATAGGGTGATTGAGTGGGTGACTGAATGAGTGGGTGACTGGATGAGTGGGTGACTGAATGAGTGGGTGACTGGATGAGTGGTTAACTGGATGAGTGGGTGATAGGGTGATTGAATTAGTGACGAGATAAGTGTGTGATAGGGTGATTGAGTTAGTGACTGGATGAGTTAGTGACTGGATGAATGTGTGATAGGGTGATTGGGTTAGTGACTGGATGAGTGGGTGACCGAGTTGTTTAGTTGAGTGCGTTGTTGTGAACTGCAGTGAGGCGCGGTGGTTGAACGCGGAGTGGATGAGACGAAGCGGTCAAAGTGTCTGGTAGACCGAGTCCCTTAACGTGGGTGGAGGGGGGAATCAACGAGGGGAAGTTCACTGCAACATTCACCACGGTGGTGCTAGTAGTCGCAGCGAAAAAAAGTGATACAGGGCTGACTGAATGAAGGTTGAGGCCAGGATGCAAGGTGGTGTAGAGGAGGCGAAGAGGAGGGTAGAGGAGGTGAGGTGGTGAGGAGGCGTAGAGGAGGGTGCCCCGCTCTTGGCGTTGATCTTGGTGAACACGTGTCCGCGCCCCGTCTCGTAGCTCTGCCCGGTGCTGATGCAGCCTCCACCGGCCGCAGCGCCCAGCGGCCTCGCCGAGTCCGTGCACAGCTCCGCTCTGAGCAAGCTCTCCATTGCACGCTGTCTGCTCGCAGCGACAAACACAACGTTAAACTTCCCCACCCCCCCCGTCCCGTGTGGCCTCTAACACAGGGGTCCTCAACCCCCGGGTTGCAAGAGCACTTGCTTCAAGTACATTAAAACCCACTTTTTGGTGTAGATATGTAGATGACACTTTGGTTGTCTGGCGACATGGGAAGGATACACTTAATGAATGAATGTCTAAATCATCTCAATTCACAAAAACCGGCCATCCAGTTCACCATGGAAATGGAGGTGAATAACACACTCCCTTTCCTGGATATTTTGCTCGGACGAGGCCTAAATGGTAAAGTAACACACACAGCATTTACCAAAAGGGAACACATACTGATGCCTATCTGAATGCAGATTGGCATCATCACCCCGAACAGAAATCCTTTCTCAACAAGATGCTCATACATCTGGCTAAAACAGTGTCAGATGGTCAAAGTCTGAGGAGAGAGATTAAACATGTCAAAGAAACGCTACGATTGAATGTCTACAATAATGCTCAAATTAACAGAGCAGTGAATGCTAAACCAAGATCAAACAGTAATACTGCTGAATCAGGTTATTAAATAATTAAAATACCATATATCGTGGGAGTAACTGACAAATTAGCTAGTAGTCGCAGCAAAAAAAAAGTGATACATTAATGACAGGGCTGAATGAATGAAGGTTGAGGCAAGAATGCAGGGTGGTGTAGAGGAGGCGAAGATGAGGGTAGAGGAGGTGAGGTGGTGAGGTGTTGAGGTGGCGTGGTGAGGAGGTGAGGTGGCGTGGTGAGGAGGTGAGGTGGCGTGAGGAGGTGAGGTGGCGTGGTGAGGAGGTGAGGTGGCATGGTGAGGTGGCGTAGTGAGGAGGCGTAGAGGAGGCGAGGAGAAGGGTAGAGGAGGTGAGGTGGTGAGGAGGCGTAGAGGAGGCGTAGAGGAGGGTGCCCCGCTCTTGGCGTTGATCTTGGTGAGCACGTGTCCGCGCCCCGTCTCGTAGCTCTGCCCGGTGCTGATGCAGCCTCCACTGGCCGAAGCGCCCAGCGTCCTCGCCGAGTACGTGCCCAGCTCCGCTCTGAGCAAGCTCTCCATTGCGCGCTATCTGCTCTCAGCAACAGACACAACGATAAACTCCCCCCCCCCCCGGTCCCGTGTGGCCTCTAAATACTTATTTCCTTGGGAGAGGTGATTTATCGGACGAGGCCTAAATGGTAAAATAACACACACAGCGTTTACCAAAAGGGAACGCATACTGATGCCTATCTGAATGCAGATTTGCATCATCACCCCGTACAGAAAACCTCTCTCATCAAGATGCTCATACATCTGGCTAAAACAGTGTCAGATGGTGAATGTCTGGGGAGAGAGATTGAACATGTCAAAGAAACGCTACGATTGAATGTCTACAATAATGCTCAAATATCGATTTAAAGCTTTCGTGACTGCAATGATTCATCTTCTTTGGTTCTTTCGGTAAAGTCACGTAGAATGAGAATAAAATAATAAATTGATATTTTATCAAATAATAAATTGATATTTTATCAATTTATTATTTTATTCTCATTCTACGTGACTTTACCGAAAGAACCAAAGAAAATGCTCAAATAATTAACAGCAATGAATGCTAAACCAAGATCGAACAGCAATACTGCTGAATCAGGTTATTAAACAATTAAAATACCATATATCGTGGGAGTAATTGAGAAATTAGCTCGAGTTTTGGAAAAGCAAAAATCTAAACATCTAAGTAAGATTTGGCACGGTACACAAAATTCAAAAAATAGTATCTTGTACTTAAGATGAATTGCCTAAGTTGTCAACGGATGGTGTGTATCGGATTAATGGCTTATGTGGCAGATGTTACATTGGACAGATGGGACGTAACATTAGCGTAAGACTAAAGGAACACCAAATAAATATTAAACACTCTCAAACATAACTGTCGGAAGTTGCAGTACATGCTTGCCAACAAGAACACTTAATGTATTTTGATAACGATGAAGTGTTGTGTAAAACTCATTATTACTGGTCAAGACTAATTCGAGAATCCATTGAAACTGAGAAAATTTGTATTATTTTAACCTCTCTGACAGCTACAGGCTTAGTGCGGCCTGGAAGCGTATTATTAAGTAATTGTAATTGTAAGATGAGGAGATGAAGGCAGAAGAAGAAGACGTGGGGCGATGTGGTGATGCGGTCGAACGTGGTGGCCCGAGGAGCGGAGGGAGAGATGGCGCGGGACGGGGCGGTGTGGAGAAGGTGGCAAGGACGGCGGACCCCACGTGAGTGGAACAAACGCGTGGAAGAAGAAGACATCTCACATTTATCATTACTTATAGAGGAAACATACTAATTAAATGATTACTAATCAATTATATAATTTCAATAATCCCCCTCCCCGCCTCTGATTTCTGCACCTGATGGGTTATGAAATTAGGACAATTTATTAAATATATTGTATACCATAAAATACAGCAATTGACTAAAAATATACGGCAATAGATGTAACCTCGCAGCAGTGAACGTGACGAAATTTCATCATGGAAATGTCCGCTGCACAAAACCTTGAGTTCATCGCCCCACACGTGGTACCTCAGCCTCAGGATGAAATAAATCATCAGGGAGTTCTCCGTGAGCATCGTGCGCGCTCCAAATCCAGAGTTGAGCCGTGGTCTCGGCACCCAGCCAGACGCCTTCTCTTCTTGGGGCAGTCGGAGTCCAGCGCGCTATCGAAGGGCACGTGGTGAACGCTCAGGACGTGTCTCTTGAGCTTCGACTTCTGCATCGCTCCGTACGAGCAGTCACTGCACGGGAAGGGCTTTTCCTCTGGAACACAAGACATCCACCGTTGAGCACACGCACGCGCTAATACATAATTTATTTATCACCATGCAGTGGATGCCATAGCATTACTATGTATATGGGACGTTTTATCAATCACGGTTGCTGAGCACAGGCCCAAAGGCCCAAAATGCCAAATGGCCAGCAACAAATACCTCCGATTAGCACGGTTGGCTACGTATGGTACGAAAGAAGTTCAACATACGTACAAATAGTAGAAAAGCAAGATACTGATTTCCTGAAAAATATCATAATACATTTTTGGGGCTTATTTTGAAGCCCCAACATTTTGCACTTCTTCGTGTGGTTGATGTTGATGCAGAGCAACAACTATAATTAACATTGAGGTGGTTGAGCCAGATTATTCTATTACAGCTCATTAATTACACAATAATTACCTGCAATAGAACGAGTAAATACACATGGACGTTAGGTGTGAGTACAATGAAGAGGAAATTCCCATCGTGGAAATGACTCGGTCTATACATTCAAAAATGTTCCCTAAATTTACCCACTTGTTTAAGTAAAATTTACCCCGGTTAAGAAATAGATAATTTTTGGAATTTGTCAAGCAATGTATTTTTCTCAGTTTCCTTCCAATGGTGCTATTGGCTCCATGTCATGAGATGAAGTATCCCTGTGCAACTCTCACACAGCAGTGAACCACCTCATGTAAGGGAACAGCTCGTGGAAGGAGATATCATTGCACTGCTCATGACATCCCTTCGTGACCGTTTTTTATCCACTAGGAGGTTATTGCAATTTCCTACACATCACGCGACATCAGAAGTGTTTGCTGGAAGAAGTGTTTGGTAACTGGATAAGACCATCAATGAGAAGCCAGTTTAATCATGGCTCGGTGACTGAAACCCAGAGTTTCATGGTTTAACCCAACATCCGAGCAGCACCACATCAGATCTCTAGACTCCTCAGCGCAGGCATACAGATATGGTCAACATATGCGTACATTAACTAATTTGTGAAATTATGAATTACATCCAAATGAAATGTAGTGTGTGCATTACTCGGACGTACCGAAAGGTGCCAGGTTGGGTTCATCCACCTTGGGGATGTTCCGCTCCACGCAGCCTCCTGCTTCCGTGCAGTCCATCCTCTTGATGTCCGAATTCTGGCTGTTGCTACTGCTGCAATTGGTGACGCTGGTGGTGGTCTTCTTTCTTTTAATGGACTTAGGTCTACGTCGCTTTTCCTTCTTCTTCTGCTGCAAGGCCATCAACACTTTCATGCTCGTAATAGGATCGAGAGCAGCGTATGGTTTATTCTCACTGACTGGTGAAGCAGTTTGTTGATGTGGAACTAGGCCAAAGCATTCAGGAAAATTGGATTTCATGTCATTTATCTTAACGCCGCTATCTTTTGTCGAAGCGTAATCATGTTCAGGCTTCGGTCTGTACAAGAACTGTGCGTGAAGACTTTCATGAGTTTTCAGGATTTCAATAGGACATAAAACTCCGCAGACTGAGCACATCTCATAGGGCGATGGTGGATTCAACACCGCATTGGCAAAACTGCCGTTATTCACCAAGCCTGGTGCACCCTTTATCACGTAATCCTTCTCGTGGGTCTTCACATGCCTTTTAAATTTTCCTAGCTGTTCAAACCTTTGTCCACATATGCGGCACCATTGGTCATGGGTCTCTTTGTGCGTTGTTACGTGGGCTTCTAGGCACCATGCCAGTTGGAATTTTTTCCCACAGACGTCACAAGAGATAAGTTTTTTCGGTCTTGTAACTCTACCGGATTGAGGTGGGGTTGAGACGGGTGCTGATGAAGTGCCATCGATGGTAAAGGCAATTCTCCCAGCACCACCATGACTCACAGCGGAGTTGCTCTCGCACATCTGAAACAAAGACAAAGGTCACGCGCATGACACCCGTGTCACGAGTGTACTCACAAAGGCATACTTAAGGTGACATAAGATTCATATATACTACAACTCATTATACCAGAACTCCACAATATTGCAGTTCCTATCATGTACGATTTTACTCCTCTTATCCACCCAAATAATATTTTGTTTCTAAACAACAATGACCAACTACCTCCATTTTCCTAATGTTACCCACCAAATAGGCCTTTCTGTATATACACACCAACAATATAATGATTGCACCACACGTTCACTCCACTATTCACAACACTCTGACTTGCAATCTCCATAAAGATTGTAATATCATTTATGTACGAGGGCCAGTTAAAAAGTTTTGAGAATGGACACTTTTTTTACAAACTACGTAAAATAGTCTTTAATAAAAGTACAGTATAGTATTATTAATGGCACTTATACGTGAACGTCATTATCTCTCATGCTAATTATTACAATGTTAAATAGTTACCCAGGAAAGCTTCATTGAGTCTAAGTACTGCATTTTCAGAAAGGTCCCATTGCATTGAGATGTTTGTGTGAGTGGAACCCAGAGAGACCCCACCTTGCAAATGGGGAAATAACACAACTCCGCACTAATGGATTCAACCCACAAACTCAAAGCATTCCCTGTTCAACAAAGTATTCAAATCAAGTTATTTTCTTTTTACCACAGTACTTTATGGAATCCTCAATAATTAATGCATTTTAGAAGTATTAAACTATACTTGAAGATGTGTGAGAATGTAATTCTGCAGATGCAAGCACAGGCAAACTCGTATCTGCATATACAAGTTTCTGGGCCTCCTCACTTCACCAAACCCGCATTGACCGGCATGGTGAAGTATGGTTAAACAACTCCCACGAACGACATGGTGTGGGGGAGGCCTCTATCAAAACGCTGGATCGACAAAGGGCTGATACATGTCACGACATTGTACATTAAGACCGTTCTCTCGTCAGCACAAGCCGTCTATGTGGACAATAGAGGGCACGACACACGTGTACACGATGTTTGTGTGCGTATATTCAGCGTGTGCATCACGTCATAATTATATAAGGTCGCGATTATGCTCAAAACGAACCAAATGTATAACATCACGAATAACTTTGGAGGTCTCCAGAGCCTGAACAATATTTGAAGTAGACACTGACCCTTGTCACGAGTTCTTATGAACTATAAACTAAACTATAAACTATTTTTATTTAACCAGGTAAGGCCCACTGAGCTATATAACTCTTATCAGAAGCGACCTGGACACAAATGATAGCTCAACGAAAGTGGCTTATCATGTGGACATTTATAGCAGTCAAGTACTCTAAACTCACGTTTCTAAATGTGGAGGGGAAAACCGAAGGACCAGGAGAAGAATCTACGCGACCACAGGGGAAAAAAATAAACAAATACAGAGCAGGCGTCAGGGTCTCGATGGAACCTCCACGCTGCTGTAGGCCTAGCGAGGTAGTTAACATCTCGACACCGCGGCGCCCCTTATTAAAAGATTAACCATGTCTAGCAAGGTTATTGACTGATTTCACTCGACTCACGGCACCACAAGTAATGTATTAAACAAATAAAACAATAATAAAGTAGAGAGGCGCTACTTACATTTAACAATGTTGTTGTTAACTTTAAAAGGAGCGCGCTTCTGTCTGGCTTGCAGTCCGGCGATCGCGGTCTCCACTTCCTGGATAAGCCACGCCCGTCGCGGCTATGCCCCGCCCACTGTCGTGCAAGCCACGCCCCTGCGGATCGGGCCAAGCTCATCCCACGGTGAAAGCCCCACAATCGGAATCTTTATTTACAGACAGTCCTCGACTTACGAACGCCCAAATTACAAACAGCCGCCCTTCAGAACCAACTGGCATGAAATATAAATTATTTTATATCGCCTGAAAACGCGAACTCGCGCTTGTGAGTGAGTGCGCGTGCGTGAGTGTGAGCAGGGGGCACAGGTGGTGCATCAGCCAGTCATCTCAGTCATCTCAGTCAGTCGACCCGTGGCACCACCTGGATCTGCCCCGTGACCTCCTGCCAGCGGGCGTTCGACACTTCACGTGGCCTCAAGGTGCACATGGCCTGGCACAAGCGTCGTGGTGACGTCACCGCCACTTAGTGGCGAATGGCGGTTGTTGTTGTTGTTGTGAGACAGTGAGAGAGTGTGAGGTCGACTCAGCCTCAGATGAGTTCCTGGTGAGGAGTGGAGTGAACACCGCTACTGGGGGAGACAAAGGCGACCGTGGAGGAGAATCCTCCAGGTGCTCACTGATACACTCACCAACTTTACCTCACCAATGACACCTCACCCACCTCACCACCCCAATTACACCTCACCAATCACACCACACTCACCTCACTCACCAAACACCAACTCCACTCACCGCACAAATGGCACTCATCACACCTACTACACTCATCTCACCCACTACATTCACCACACCAACCACTACATTCACCACACCAACCACTACATTCACCACACCAACCACTACATTCACCACACCAACCACTACATTCACCACACCAACCACTACATTCACCACACCAACCACTACATTCACCACACAACCCACTACATTCACTACACCAACCACTACATTCACCACACCAACCACTACATTCACCACACCACCCACTACATTCACCACACCAACCACACAGTCACCATACTGACTGCACCCATCTCATCCACTGCACCAACCTCACTCATCTCACCAATCAAAACTCATCTCAACGACCGCAATTCACCACATTACATGCTGCCATCTACATCAGTGGCCAGCAGATGGCAGCATCTACAGGCCACATTCTTGGCCAGTCGATGGCAGCATGGAACGGAGGTTACCGAGCAATCTATAAACGTACGATATTTATTTTGGCTCTCTACGAGGCGTGAGATCTCAGGTAGGTCTGGTTACTCACACGTACACATTATTTGCTGAGGAATTGGCAAGACATCCCAAGCAGAATCCTAAAAATTAGAGACTCAACAAGGCATCTGTGGATGAAGTCAGGCCCGTGTCTGTCTGCTCGATTATTTCATATCTGTCAACCCCTTATCAGGGCCGAGCTTATCACAGACCAATTCATACTTTATTGGTCACCCCGTGCCCTTATAAATCTCAACGTAGTGAAAACGCGTTATCGTGTGAACACGCGGGACAGACCCAGGTGTTGTGGGTTACCTCCCCGAGATAAACTTTCTTCCAACTTTGTCTTTTATACGCCCGGCGCTCCGCCAATTATTGTTGAGCGTCGCTCCTCTGCCCTCTGTTGTTCATGGAGGGAGACTGCACCCCAGTGCCCAGTATCATCCTCCGCGAGCCTCTTCAAAATGCTGATCTTGACACCGCTGGAAGCAGTTATCGGCCTTGACCTCACCTCACAACAGTGCAATTTTAACAGCTCAACATCAAAACACAATGATGTGTCGCTTGCACCAATCGCACAACATCCCAGCATTGACTCTCAGCTGTTACTTGTGTAGAGGGGGTCACGTGTGTCACCATAATTGCCCTAATCCTACAACTCGTGCTGCATAATATTTTCCTTGCCATATTACCTGTGACACACATAATGAGGACAACCGGTAAGTCAAATGAAACCAGAGGTGAGAAACCTGTTCTTTATAATATTTTTAATAAGCAATTTGAACACGACTTTTAGAAACACCGATGCAGCTATACACGTGCCACATTGTCCACAAATTCAGTTGATACTAATAGGGTTTATTTGCCAGTATTGTACATTATTTAAATTACATTTGTTTGGGCGGCAGGGTGGTGCAGTGGTCACGCCCGTGCATGACATCTTCTGAAGGACTGCCTGGCTTCGCTTTCCTCATTCTGGTCCCTTTCTCTGTATGGGTTTACTCCCACAGCAAAACAACAACAACATACAATGTAACTGGTACTAGCCAAACATCCAAATTACTCCTGCGAAAAGTTGTCAGGCCCCTCCTGAACAAGAGTCTTGAGACTCAGTGAGATTGCTTGTGTGGCGATCGAAACGTCGTGATCCATTATTATTTTTTCTACCTACGTGACTTTACCGAAAGAACCAAAGAGTAAGGATTCCTGCAGTCACGAAAGCTTCAAATCAAGATTAATGAGTGTTTACATGTGGGAGGAAATCGGAGCACCTGGAGAAATCCAAGCAAATGGGGGGCCAACGCTCTATCACAAATCTACAGATGGAACAGGCGGAGTCCACATTATTCGACACCGCCTTCTCTACCTCCTTGACGACCAAGGGGTGGGAGTTGTCGCAACATTTTTGTGATCCACCAACCCTCACCTCCACGTAGTCGTGGATTACAGGCATACAAAGCCACCACAACCATCCGGCTAAAGTAGCTGTAATGCACATCTAAAATTCTACAAAAGTTGATGGGGCAAATGTCGTAGGTCAATTGGTTTGATTTCTATGCGCATTAACCAGTCTCTAACGTATGCACATTTAGATTCGCATTCGGCCGCCAATGGAACAGGTGGTGTCCAAAAGCAAAGTGGATGTACTGATTGTATCTTCATTGCGGGACTCATCCAGCAGTGGATTGACGTGGGTTTCAGGTATCCACGTGGAGACAGGCAATAAACACTGGGGCCACCTGGCGGTAAATGTTTGCCGGTGCACATTGGGACCGGCTTACACGTCACTAGCCCCAGGCAGCCCCCAGCCACTGGCGTGCAACACAGCGAAGGGAATCTACCACCAATGAGAACCACGCACAACCCAGGGTGCAGTCCTATAACTTGGACTCGCAAACACAACAAAACCCATAGCCGCCAACCCACACGGTTTACCCGTATTCTGTTGGGGGAAAGTGAGTTGTCAGGTCCATACGGCAGACGGCCGTTTCAATACGGGCAACATTTTTGTTAAGTTTATTTGTGTGTTTCTCCCTTGTCATGGGACTTATAAGGGGCACGGGGTGACCAACAAGGTCTGAATTGTTCTGTAATAAGGTAGGCACTGATGAGGGGTTGACAGTGATGCAAACCCCACACAATACAAAACGCCAAACGGCCAGTAACAATAAAAAATAATAATACATAACTGTCCAATGAGTAATTAGATAATTAAGATCAAAGAAACGCGTTCCTTAAATTGATCAAGTTTATTGTTGCAAGAGTTTGGGAAAACAGGAAGACCGGGAGTGGATTCCAGAGTGGAGCAGTGCAAACTGATAAATCTGAAAAGAAGAGTGAGGTGACCTGCATGGTGGTGAGTGGGTGGGTGAGTAAATGGGTGAGTGTTTGAGTAAACGAGTGGAGGAGTGTGTGATAGGGTGATTGAGTCAGTGACCGGATGAGTGGGTGACTGGATGCGTGGGTGACTGAATGCGTGGGTGATTAGATGAGTGGGTGATTGAGTGGGTGACTAAATGAGTGGGTGACTAGATGAGTGGGTGACTGGATGAGTGGGTGATAGGGTGATTTAATTAGTGACTAGATGAGTATGTGATAGGGTGATTGAGTGGGTGACTGGATGAGTGGGTTATAGGGTGATTGCGTGGATGACTGGATGAGTGGGTGACTGGATGCGTGGCTGATTTGATGAGTGGGTGATAGGGTGATTGAGTGGGTGACTGAATGAGTGGGTGACTGGATGAGTGGGTGACTGAATGAGTGGGTGACTGGATGAGTGGTTAACTGGATGAGTGGGTGATAGGGTGATTGAATTAGTGACGAGATGAGTGTGTGATAGGGTGATTGAGTTAGTGACTGGATGAGTTAGTGACTGGATGAATGTGTGATAGGGTGATTGGGTTAGTGACTGGATGAGTGGGTGACCGAGTTGTTTAGTTGAGTGCGTTGTTGTGAACTGCAGTGAGGCGCGGTGGTTGAACGCGGAGTGGATGAGACGAAGCGGTCAAAGTGTCTGGTAGACCGAGTCCCTTAACGTGGGTGGAGGGGGGAATCAACGAGGGGAAGTTCACTGCAACATTCACCACGGTGGTGCTAGTAGTCGCAGCGAAAAAAAGTGATACAGGGCTGACTGAATGAAGGTTGAGGCCAGGATGCAAGGTGGTGTAGAGGAGGCGAAGAGGAGGGTAGAGGAGGTGAGGTGGTGAGGAGGCGTAGAGGAGGGTGCCCCGCTCTTGGCGTTGATCTTGGTGAACACGTGTCCGCGCCCCGTCTCGTAGCTCTGCCCGGTGCTGATGCAGCCTCCACCGGCCGCAGCGCCCAGCGGCCTCGCCGAGTCCGTGCACAGCTCCGCTCTGAGCAAGCTCTCCATTGCACGCTGTCTGCTCGCAGCGACAAACACAACGTTAAACTTCCCCACCCCCCCCCGTCCCGTGTGGCCTCTAACACAGGGGTCCTCAACCCCCGGGTTGCAAGAGCACTTGCTTCAAGTACATTAAAACCCACTTTTTGGTGTAGATATGTAGATGACACTTTGGTTGTCTGGCGACATGGGAAGGATACACTTAATGAATGAATGTCTAAATCATCTCAATTCACAAAAACCGGCCATCCAGTTCACCATGGAAATGGAGGTGAATAACACACTCCCTTTCCTGGATATTTTGCTCGGACGAGGCCTAAATGGTAAAGTAACACACACAGCATTTACCAAAAGGGAACACATACTGATGCCTATCTGAATGCAGATTGGCATCATCACCCCGAACAGAAATCCTTTCTCAACAAGATGCTCATACATCTGGCTAAAACAGTGTCAGATGGTCAAAGTCTGAGGAGAGAGATTAAACATGTCAAAGAAACGCTACGATTGAATGTCTACAATAATGCTCAAATTAACAGAGCAGTGAATGCTAAAGCAAGATCAAACAGTAATACTGCTGCATCAGGTTATTAAATAATTAAAATACCATATATCGTGGGAGTAACTGACAAATTAGTTAGTAGTCGCAGCTAAAAAAAAGTGATACATTAATGACAGGGCTGAATGAATGAAGGTTGAGGCAAGAATGCAGGGTGGTGTAGAGGAGGCGAAGAGGAGGGAAGAGGAGGTGAGGTGGTGAGGTGTTGAGGTGGCGTGGTGAGGAGGTGAGGTGGCGTGGTGAGGAGGTGAGGTGGCGTGAGGAGGTGAGGTGGCGTGGTGAGGAGGTGAGGTGGCGTGGTGAGGTGGCGTAGTGAGGAGGCGTAGAGGAGGCGAGGAGAAGGGTAGAGGAGGTGAGGTGGTGAGGAGGCGTAGAGGAGGCGTAGAGGAGGGTGCCCCGCTCTTGGCGTTGATCTTGGTGAGCACGTGTCCGCGCCCCGTCTCGTAGCTCTGCCCGGTGCTGATGCAGCCTCCACTGGCCGAAGCGCCCAGCGTCCTCGCCGAGTACGTGCCCAGCTCCGCTCTGAGCAAGCTCTCCATTGCGCGCTATCTGCTCTCAGCAACAGACACAACGATAAACTCCCCCCCCCCCCCCCGGTCCCGTGTGGCCTCTAAATACTTATTTCCTTGGGAGAGGTGATTTATCGGACGAGGCCTAAATGGTAAAATAACACACACAGCGTTTACCAAAAGGGAACGCATACTGATGCCTATCTGAATGCAGATTCGCATCATCACCCCGTACAGAAAACCTCTCTCATCAAGATGCTCATACATCTGGCTAAAACAGTGTCAGATGGTGAATGTCTGGGGAGAGAGATTGAACATGTCAAAGAAACGCTACGATTGAATGTCTACAATAATGCTCAAATATCGATTTAAAGCTTTCGTGACTGCAATGATTCATCTTCTTTGGTTCTTTCGGTAAAGTCACGTAGAATGAGAATAAAATAATAAATTGATATTTTATCAAATAATAAATTGATATTTTATCAATTTATTATTTTATTCTCATTCTACGTGACTTTACCGAAAGAACCAAAGAAAATGCTCAAATAATTAACAGCAATGAATGCTAAACCAAGATCGAACAGCAATACTGCTGAATCAGGTTATTAAACAATTAAAATACCATATATCGTGGGAGTAATTGAGAAATTAGCTCGAGTTTTGGAAAAGCAAAAATCTAAACATCTAAGTAAGATTTGGCACGGTACACAAAATTCAAAAAATAGTATCTTGTACTTAAGATGAATTGCCTAAGTTGTCAACGGATGGTGTGTATCGGATTAATGGCTTATGTGGCAGATGTTACATTGGACAGATGGGACGTAACATTAGCGTAAGACTAAAGGAACACCAAATAAATATTAAACACTCTCAAACATAACTGTCGGAAGTTGCAGTACATGCTTGCCAACAAGAACACTTAATGTATTTTGATAACGATGAAGTGTTGTGTAAAACTCATTATTACTGGTCAAGACTAATTCGAGAATCCATTGAAACTGAGAAAATTTGTATTATTTTAACCTCTCTGACAGCTACAGGCTTAGTGCGGCCTGGAAGCGTATTATTAAGTAATTGTAATTGTAAGATGAGGAGATGAAGGCAGAAGAAGAAGACGTGGGGCGATGTGGTGATGCGGTCGAACGTGGTGGCCCGAGGAGCGGAGGGAGAGATGGCGCGGGACGGGGCGGTGTGGAGAAGGTGGCAAGGACGGCGGACCCCACGTGAGTGGAACAAACGCGTGGAAGAAGAAGACATCTCACATTTATCATTACTTATAGAGGAAACATACTAATTAAATGATTACTAATCAATTATATAATTTCAATAATCCCCCTCCCCGCCTCTGATTTCTGCACCTGATGGGTTATGAAATTAGGACAATTTATTAAATATATTGTATACCATAAAATACAGCAATTGACTAAAAATATACGGCAATAGATGTAACCTCGCAGCAGTGAACGTGACGAAATTTCATCATGGAAATGTCCGCTGCACAAAACCTTGAGTTCATCGCCCCACACGTGGTACCTCAGCCTCAGGATGAAATAAATCATCAGGGAGTTCTCCGTGAGCATCGTGCGCGCTCCAAATCCAGAGTTGAGCCGTGGTCTCGGCACCCAGCCAGACGCCTTCTCTTCTTGGGGCAGTCGGAGTCCAGCGCGCTATCGAAGGGCACGTGGTGAACGCTCAGGACGTGTCTCTTGAGCTTCGACTTCTGCATCGCTCCGTACGAGCAGTCACTGCACGGGAAGGGCTTTTCCTCTGGAACACAAGACATCCACCGTTGCGCACACGCACGCGCTAATACATAATTTATTTATCACCATGCAGTGGATGCCATAGCATTACTATGTATATGGGACGTTTTATCAATCACGGTTGCTGAGCACAGGCCCAAAGGCCCAAAATGCCAAATGGCCAGCAACAAATACCTCCGATTAGCACGGTTGGCTACGTATGGTACGAAAGAAGTTCAACATACGTACAAATAGTAGAAAAGCAAGATACTGATTTCCTGAAAAATATCATAATACATTTTTGGGGCTTATTTTGAAGCCCCAACATTTTGCACTTCTTCGTGTGGTTGATGTTGATGCAGAGCAACAACTATAATTAACATTGAGGTGGTTGAGCCAGATTATTCTATTACAGCTCATTAATTACACAATAATTACCTGCAATAGAACGAGTAAATACACATGGAAGTTAGGTGTGAGTACAATGAAGAGGAAATTCCCATCGTGGAAATGACTCGGTCTATACATTCAAAAATGTTCCCTAAATTTACCCACTTGTTTAAGTAAAATTTACCCCGGTTAAGAAATAGATAATTTTTGGAATTTGTCAAGCAATGTATTTTTCTCAGTTTCCTTCCAATGGTGCTATTGGCTCCATGTCATGAGATGAAGTATCCCTGTGCAACTCTCACACAGCAGTGAACCACCTCATGTAAGGGAACAGCTCGTGGAAGGAGATATCATTGCACTGCTCATGACATCCCTTCGTGACCGTTTTTTATCCACTAGGAGGTTATTGCAATTTCCTACACATCACGCGACATCAGAAGTGTTTGCTGGAAGAAGTGTTTGGTAACTGGATAAGACCATCAATGAGAAGCCAGTTTAATCATGGCTCGGTGACTGAAACCCAGAGTTTCATGGTTTAACCCAACATCCGAGCAGCACCACATCAGATCTCTAGACTCCTCAGCGCAGGCATACAGATATGGTCAACATATGCGTACATTAACTAATTTGTGAAATTATGAATTACATCCAAATGAAATGTAGTGTGTGCATTACTCGGACGTACCGAAAGGTGCCAGGTTGGGTTCATCCACCTTGGGGATGTTCCGCTCCACGCAGCCTCCTGCTTCCGTGCAGTCCATCCTCTTGATGTCCGAATTCTGGCTGTTGCTACTGCTGCAATTGGTGACGCTGGTGGTGGTCTTCTTTCTTTTAATGGACTTAGGTCTACGTCGCTTTTCCTTCTTCTTCTGCTGCAAGGCCATCAACACTTTCATGCTCGTAATAGGATCGAGAGCAGCGTATGGTTTATTCTCACTGACTGGTGAAGCAGTTTGTTGATGTGGAACTAGGCCAAAGCATTCAGGAAAATTGGATTTCATGTCATTTATCTTAACGCCGCTATCTTTTGTCGAAGCGTAATCATGTTCAGGCTTCGGTCTGTACAAGAACTGTGCGTGAAGACTTTCATGAGTTTTCAGGATTTCAATAGGACATAAAACTCCGCAGACTGAGCACATCTCATAGGGCGATGGTGGATTCAACACCGCATTGGCAAAACTGCCGTTATTCACCAAGCCTGGTGCACCCTTTATCACGTAATCCTTCTCGTGGGTCTTCACATGCCTTTTAAATTTTCCTAGCTGTTCAAACCTTTGTCCACATATGCGGCACCATTGGTCATGGGTCTCTTTGTGCGTTGTTACGTGGGCTTCTAGGCACCATGCCAGTTGGAATTTTTTCCCACAGACGTCACAAGAGATAAGTTTTTTCGGTCTTGTAACTCTACCGGATTGAGGTGGGGTTGAGACGGGTGCTGATGAAGTGCCATCGATGGTAAAGGCAATTCTCCCAGCACCACCATGACTCACAGCGGAGTTGCTCTCGCACATCTGAAACAAAGACAAAGGTCACGCGCATGACACCCGTGTCACGAGTGTACTCACAAAGGCATACTTAAGGTGACATAAGATTCATATATACTACAACTCATTATACCAGAACTCCACAATATTGCAGTTCCTATCATGTACGATTTTACTCCTCTTATCCACCCAAATAATATTTTGTTTCTAAACAACAATGACCAACTACCTCCATTTTCCTAATGTTACCCACCAAATAGGCCTTTCTGTATATACACACCAACAATATAATGATTGCACCACACGTTCACTCCACTATTCACAACACTCTGACTTGCAATCTCCATAAAGATTGTAATATCATTTATGTACGAGGGCCAGTTAAAAAGTTTTGAGAATGGACACTTTTTTTACAAACAACTACGTAAAATAGTCTTCAATAAAAGTACAGTATAGTACTATTAATGGCACTTATACGTGAACGTCATTATCTCTCATGCTAATTATTACAATGTTAAATAGTTACCCAGGAAAGCTTCACTGAGTCTAAGTACTGCATTTTCAGAAAGGTCCCATTGCATTGAGATGTTTGTGTGAGTGGAACCCAGAGAGACCCCACCTTGCAAATGGGGAAATAACACAACTCCGCACTAATGGATTCAACCCACAAACTCAAAGCATTCCCTGTTCAACAAAGTATTCAAATCAAGTTATTTTCTTTTTACCACAGTACTTTATGGAATCCTCAATAATTAATGCATTTTAGAAGTATTAAACTATACTTGAAGATGTGTGAGAATGTAATTATGCAGATGCAAGCACAGGCAAACTCGTATCTGCATATACAAGTTTCTGGGCCTCCTCACTTCACCAAACCCGCATTGACCGGCATGGTGAAGTATGGTTAAACAACTCCCACGAACGACATGGTGTGGGGGAGGCCTCTATCAAAACGCTGGATCGACAAAGGGCTGATACATGTCACGACATTGTACATTAAGACCGTTCTCTCGTCAGCACAAGCCGTCTATGTGGACAATAGAGGGCACGACACACGTGTACACGATGTTTGTGTGCGTATATTCAGCGTGTGCATCACGTCATAATTATATAAGGTCGCGATTATGCTCAAAACGAACCAAATGTATAACATCACGAATAACTTTGGAGGTCTCCAGAGCCTGAACAATATTTGAAGTAGACACTGACCCTTGTCACGAGTTCTTATGAACTATAAACTAAACTATTTTTATTTAACCAGGTAAGGCCCACTGAGCTATATAACTCTTATCAGAAGCGACCTGGACACAAATGATAGCTCAACGAAAGTGGCTTATCATGTCGACATTTATAGCAGTCAAGTACTCTAAACTCACGTTTCTAAATGTGGAGGGGAAAACCGAAGGACCAGGAGAAGAATCTACGCGACCACAGGGGAAAAAAATAAACAAATACAGAGCAGGCGTCAGGGTCTCGATGGAACCTCCACGCTGCTGTAGGCCTAGCGAGGTAGTTAACATCTCGACACCGCGGCGCCCCTTATTAAAAGATTAACCATGTCTAGCAAGGTTATTGACTGATTTCACTCGACTCACGGCACCACAAGTAATGTATTAAACAAATAAAACAATAATAAAGTAGAGAGGCGCTACTTACATTTAACAATGTTGTTGTTAACTTTAAAAGGAGCGCGCTTCTGTCTGGCTTGCAGTCCGGAGATCGCGGTCTCCACTTCCTGGATAAGCCACGCCCGTCGCGGCTATGCCCCGCCCACTGTCGTGCAAGCCACGCCCCTGCGGATCGGGCCAAGCTCATCCCACGGTGAAAGCCCCAGAATCGGAATCTTTATTTACAGACAGTCCTCGACTTACGAACGCCCAAATTACAAACAGCCGCCCTTCAGAACCAACTGGCATGAAATATAAATTACTTTATATCGCCTTAAAACGCGAACTCGCGCTTGTGAGTGAGTGCGCGTGAGTGTGAGCAGGGGGCACAGGTGGTGCATCAGCCAGTCATCTCAGTCATCTCAGTCAGTCGACCCGTGGCACCACCTGGGTCTGCCCCGTGACCTCCTGCCAGCGGGCGTTCGACACTTCACGTGGCCTCAAGGTGCACATGGCCTGGCACAAGCGTCGTGGTGACGTCACCGCCACTTAGTGGCGAATGGCGGTTGTTCTTGTTGTTGTGAGACAGTGAGAGAGTGTGAGGTCGACTCAGCCTCAGATGAGTTCCTGGTGCGGTGTGGAGTGAACATCGCTACTGGGGGAGACAAAGGCGACCGTGGAGGAGAATCCTCCAGGTACTCACTGATACACTCACCAACTTTACCTCACCAATTACAGCTCACCCACCTCACCACCCCAATTACACCTCACCAACCTCACCTCACCAATTACACCTCACCAATCACACCACACTCACCTCACTCACCAAACACCAACTCCACTCACCGCACAAATGGCACTCATCACACCTACTACACTCATCTCACCCACTACATTCACCACACCAACCACTACATTCACCACACCAACCACTACATTCACCACACCAACCACTACATTCACCACACCAACCACTACATTCACCACACCAACCACTACATTCACCACACCAACCACTACATTCACCACACCAACCACTACATTCACCACACCAACCACTACATTCACCACACCAACCACTACATTCACCACACCACCCACTACATTCACCACACCAACCACACAGTCACCAGACTGACTGTACCCATCTCATCCACTGCGCCAACCTCACTCATCTCACCAATCAAAACTCATCTCAACGACCGCAATTCACCACCTTCCATGCTGCCATCTACATCAGTGGCCAGCAGATGGCAGCATCTACAGGCCACATTCTTGGCCAGTCGATGGCAGCATGGAACGGAGCTTACCGAGCAATCTATAAACGTACGATATTTATTTTGGCTCTCTACAAGGCGTGAGATCTCAGGTAGGTCTGGTTACTCACACGTACACATTATTTGGTGAGGAATTGGCAAGACGTCCCAAGCAGAATCCTAAAAATTAGAGACTCAACAAGGCATCTGTGGATGAAGTCAGGCCCGTGTCTGTCTGCTCGATTATTTCTTATCTGTCAACCCCTTATCAGGGCCGAGCTTATCACAGACCAATTCAGACTTTATTGGTCACCCCGTGTCCTTATAAATCTCAACGTAGTGAAAACGCGTTATCGTGTGAACACGCGGGACAGACCCAGGTGTTGTGGGTTAACTCCCCGAGATAAACTTTCCTCCAACTTTGTCTTTTATACACCCGGCGCTCCGCCAATAATTGTTGTGAGCGTCGCTCCTCTGCCCTCTGTTGTTCATGGAGGGAGACTGCACCCCAGTGCCCAGTATCATCCTCCGCGAGCCTCTTCAAAATGCTGATCTTGACACCGCTGGAAGCAGTCATCGGCCTTGACCTCACCTCACAACAGTGCAATTTTAACAGCTCAACATCAAAACACAATGATGGGTCGCTTGCACCAATCGCACAACATCCCAGCATTGACTCTCAGCTGTTACTTGTGTAGAGGGGGTCACGTGTGTCACCATAATTGCCCTAATCCTACAACTCGTGCTGCGTAATATTTTCCTTGCCATATTACCTGTGACACACATAATGAGGACAACCGGTAAGTCAAATGAAACCAGAGGTGGGAAACCTGTTCTTTATAATATTTTAAATAAGCAATTTGAACACGACTTTTAGAAACACCGATGCAGCTATACACGTGCCACATTATCCAGAAATTCAGTTGATACTAATAGGGTTTATTTGCCAGTATTGTACATTATTTAAATTACATTTGTTTGGGCGGCAGGGTGGTGCAGTGGTCACGCCCGTGCATGACATCTTCTGAAGGACTGCCTGGCTTCGCTTTCCTCATTCTGGTCCCTTTCTCTGTATGGGTTTACTCCCATAGCAAAACAACAACATACAATGTAACTGGTACTAGCCAAACATCCAAATTACTCCTGCGAAAAGTTGTCAGGCCCCTCCTGAACAAGAGTCTTGAGACTCAGTGAGATTGCTTGTGTGGCGATCGAAACGTCGTGATCCATTATTATTTTTTCTACCTACGTGACTTTACCGAAAGAACCAAAGTCACGAAAGCTTCAAATCAAGATTAATGAGTGTTTACATGTGGGAGGAAATCGGAGCATCTGGAGAAATCCAAGCAAATGGGGGGGGGGGCAACGCTCTATCACAAATCTACAGATGGAACAGGCGGAGTCCACATTATTCCACACTGCCTTCTCTACCTCCTTGACGACCAAGATTCATATTCTTGGTTCTTTCGGTAAAGTCACGTAGATTTAAAAATAATGAAATAAATTAAATAAAAAATACATCGGAAATAATAAATTACTTTTATTTGTAATTTTTAAATTGGCATAATCTACACGCCATATTCTTGGTTCTTTCGGTAAAGTCACGTAGATTTGAAAATAAAAAGAAAATAATTAAATGAAAATCATGAATTGTTATTATTATATTTTGATTTAAAGCTTTCGTGACTGCAGTGATTCATATTATTGGTTCTTTCAGTAAAGTCACGTAGAAGGGAAACAATAAAATAAATAAATATTTTTTTAAAATGTTATTTCAAATTTTACTTTTCTTTTATTATTTATATTTTCTATCTACGTGACTTTACCCAAAGAACTAAGAATATAGCGTGTAGATTCTGCCAATTTAAAAATACAAAAAAATTAATGGAAAATAATAAAAGCTTTTATTATTTTCAATTTATTATTTTAAAATCAAAATTTTGTTTCATTTTTTTGTGACTTTACCGAAAGAACCAAGAATATGAATGTGGGGTTTTTGCTTTTATTATTTTCCATTTCACACATTTGATTTGATTTGATTATTTTTTTATTTTCTATCGACGTGACTTTACCGATAGAACCAAGAATATGGCGTGTAGATGCTGCCAATTTAAAAATTAAAATAGATTGAAAATAATAATCAAAATCCAGATTCATATTCTTGGTTCTTTCGGTAAAGCCATGTAGGTTGAAAATAAAAATAATAAAATTAAAAAAACAAAAGATAAATGGAAAATAATGAAAGCTTTTATTATTTTAAATTTATTATTTTAATTTGTAATTTTTTTTAAAATTGGCAGAATCTACACGCCATATTCTTGGTTCTTTCGGTAAAGTAACGTAGATTTGAAAATGAAAATAATAGAATTAAATGAAAAAATACTAAATCATGAATTATTATTTTGTTACTTTTCTTTATTATTTATATTTTACCCAAAGAACCAAGAATCTGGCGTGTAGATGCTGCCACCTGCCAACGTTGTTGGCCACGAGATGGCAGCATCTACACGCCATATTATTGCTTCCTTCGGTAAAGTCACGTAGAAAGAAAATAATAATAAAATAAAATAAAATGAAAATTGTTAAAGCTTTTATTATTTTCAATTTATTATTTGTATTTTTAAATTAAATTATATTATTTTAAAATCTACGTGACTTTAACGAAAAAAACAAGAATTCGGCGTGTAGATGTTGCCACCTGCCGGCCACCAACGTGGCGTGTAGATTCTGCCAATTTAAAATTAAAATAATAAATTGAATATAACAAAAGCTTAAATAATATTAAAAGCTTTTATTCAATTGATTATTTTAAATTTGTATTTTTTTTTATCTCCGTGATTTTACCGAAAGAACCAAGAATATGAATGTGGGTTTTTTGCTTTTATTATTTAAAATTTCACATTTTTATTTGATTTGATATTTTTTTTATTTTCTATGGACGTGACTTTACCGAAAGAACCAAGAATATGAATTCCTGAAGTCACGAAAGTTTTAGGTCACAATCTACACCCAACAATGGTGGCAAGCAGATGGCAGCATCTACACGCCAGATTATTGCTTCCTTCGGTAAAGTCATAATACTGGTAGGAACAAAGTTGTAAACTGAGTGTACCAGCCTGCAATAGATTAATGTGTCCGTCCGTCCCCTTTCAATACTTTAACGAAGTGAAATCTCGTGCTGTTGGGTGTAAAATCAGCAATAGGCAGCGCAGAGACTTGCCCTACCAGCCCACCCTGCAGGGACCTGTTAATAAAATTAAAATAATAAATTGAAAATAATAAAAGCTTTTATTTTGAATTTATTATAAAATAATAAAAGCTTTTATTATTTTCAATTTATTATTTTTATTTTATTTTTTGTATTTTAAAATTTCAAATAATAAATTGAAAATAATAAAGCTTTTATTAGTTTAAATATTATAATTTATATTTTTAAATTAAATTTAATTATTTTTATTTTCAAATCTACGTGACTTTACCTGAAGAACCAAGAATATGGCGTGTAGATTCTGCCAATTTAAAAATTAAATAATACATTTTTAATAATAAAAGCTTTCATTATTTCAAAATTTTTTGTATTTTTAATTGAAAAAGCTTTTAGTATAGCTTTTATTATAATATAATATTATAATCAAAGCTTTTATCATAATAAAAGCTTTGATATTTATTATAATAAAAGCTTTTATTATTTTAGGATTCTCCTCCACGGCGGCCTTTGTCTCCCCCAGTAGCGATGTTTACGACACACCGCACCAGGTACTCATCTGAGGCTGAGTCGACCTCACACTCTCTTACTGTCTCAAAACAACAACCGCCATGCGCCACTAAGTGGCGGTGACGTCACCACGACGCTTATGCCAGGCTATGTGCACCTTGAGGCTACGTGAAGTGTCGATCGTCGGCTGGCAGGAGGTCACGGGGCAGACCCAGGTGCCACTGGTCGACTGACTGAGATGACTGAGATTACTGGCTGATGCACCACCTGTGCCCCCTACTGTGCCAACTTGCTGAGCTTTAGCCACCCGACGCTCCGCTCGTTTTTCTGAGCGTCGCTCCTCCGCCCTCCGTTGTTGTTGGAGGGCGACTGCCTCCAACTGCCCAGTAGAGACATCGCTGGTACCAGTCATTGGCAAGTCCACTCAGCTCCACATCCTCCTGTACCACATCACTCCATCTCTTCTCTAGTCCGTGCCACGCCCGTTTAGCTCCCTCGATCCGGCCGAACAAAAGCTGTTTGGGCATGCGGTGATTGGGCATGCGGGCTACATGGCCCAGCCAACGCACCCTTGCCTGCTGGAGGAGCTCACCGATGGGACTTTGTCCAGATCTTTCGAGGATTTGTGAGCTCCTCACACAATCCAGCCTGGTTAAACCCAGGATTGATCGTAGGCAGGCCAGCCGAAATGTTTCTAACCGGTGAAGATGCTGCATTAGGGGGGTCCACGTTTTGCAAGCGTAGAGAAGGGAGGGAATGACTGTGGCCGAGAAGAACCGAAGCTTCATGCGGAGCGACAGACCAGGTAGCTTCCACACAACGTTACACAACCGATGAAAAGATAATGCCGCTCGACTTATTCGAAGTGAGACCTCTGCTGTTAAACCGGAGCCGATCATGAGCACACTGCCCATGTATGGAAAACTCTCCACTCTCTCTCCAACTGCCCCATCACCGATTGGGAGTTGTGGGGGTAGAGTGCCCGATGGCACAAAATACCCAGGCAGGTGCTTCGTTTTGGTGGGCCTGATGGTAAGGCCCCACCTCTTAGTGGCACACTCCAGTTTCAGCAGCAGCGCCTCCAACTCCTCCTCTGAATGAGCAGCAATTACCAGGTCGTCGGCATACATAATGTGGTTGACCAATAGGGAGACATCCCTTGACCGCACCTGGGCATCGATCAGCCTCCCATTGTATCTGTACCAGACGTAAATTCCTCTGGTACAGCTACTGAAGGCTTCACGAACTATGTGGTCGAAATAGATATTAAATAATGTTGGAGCCAGAGGACATCCCTGTCGCAGGGAATGGCTCTGACTCCCGGCTATGTAGTTTTACTCGGGTCTGCTCACCATCATGAAGGTCCTTAATGAGTGTGAGCAGAGGGTCAGGGACTCTGAAAGCACGAAGAACAACCCAGAGCCCAGGCCTACTGATGGTATCATAGGCCTTAACCAGGTCAATAAAGCAGAGATGTAGGTCTAGTTGGAATTCCCTCCACCTCTGCTGTAGCAGACGGACAGAAAATATGACATTTTTGCAGGACCGCCCTTTCTTGAAACCGCATTGGGGCTCCGCAAGCCTCTCCTTAGCGTACCTAGCAAGGCAATGTTGAATAATCCTTGCCAGGACCTTTCCCGGCACACTGAGGAGTTAGATGCCCCTGTAGTTGTTACAGTCTGTGCGGTCCCCCTTCTTAAAGAGGGGGACCGCCAGGGCATCCTTCCAATCCTGCGGTACCGGTCCAGTGGCCCAGACTGTTGGTATGATGTCATGTAGGGCAGTCTGCGCACAAACGCCACCCTCCCTCAGCATTTCGCTTTGGAGATCATCTCTGCTCAGTGCCTTTCCTGTTCTCGGACTCTGGATCGCCCTCAGTGCTTCCTCAACGGATGGTACCTCAGCCAGCCACTCACAGAGGGTGACTTCCTCCTCCAATATTTGAGGCACCGCATCTTCAGCAGGGTCATCCCCACTTTGTCCCATGATGTTTTCCAGGCTGAGGGATTCCCCCTCCCCCAGGACCTCACAGAAATGCTCAGCAAATCTGCAAACCTGTCGCTGGGGGTCGGAGATTGGATCACCCTTCGTTCCCCTAATGATGGTGTAGTGGGTATAAATTGACGAAGAAACTTCTGATGAGGCAACACGATATTTATTGTCTTGGCCCCTTTTTGGGCCATGGACATTAGCCCTGGCGTGATAGCGCTTCCGTCCCCTATTGACGATAAGGGGAAGCTACCAGCCCACAGAGTGGTGAGTGACGATTACCCCTACAATGGTAATAGGTGTGGCGCTGTAGGTTACTTTTTTAATGGAGTTAAATGGGGATTTGTGATCGCGGGCCATTGAGGCAGACTCCATCTCCTCAGCAACCCGCGACCACCACCCATCCTTGCAGCGCCTCACGTCTCTCCGAACCTCCGAGCGAAGGCTGCGGTAAGCCTCTTCATTCTCTGACGTGGGATGCTGTAGACGATTAGAGTGAGCCTGTCGCTTTTTATCAACCATCCTAAACGCCTCCTCTGTCAGCCAGGGTCTCTGGGGAGGTCTGGACCGCGTACACAAAGCAGTCATTGCAGCTGCATGAGTCACAGGCTTAAACCTCGCCCATTTACCCTCGACATCAGGAGGAGTGGGGGACGATGCTGTCTCACTCACACTCACTCACAGCGCGAGGCTGACTCATTACATCTCGCGGAGGATCGCGCTGCGGAACAAAAAAAGTTCCGTGGTTTCAGTTTGCAAGCGCGAGTTCGCGTTTTAAGGCGATGGGGGCCGTCCATAAATGACGTCACGCACCTGGGAAGGGGGGGGGTCAGACATTTGTGACGGGGGGGGGGGTTTGAGAAATGTGACGTCACGTCGAAATGCGCAACTTAAAATAAATATAGACAACATGTTCTACTTAGTTAAATATACTTTTTAATAAATGTTTTCTCCTACAACATCAGAGCGAGCTCCGCGGCGGGAGCGAGCTCCGCGGCGGGAGCGAGCTCCGCGGCGGGAGCGAGCTCCGCGGCGGGAGCGAGCTCCGCGGCGGGAGCGAGCTCCGCGGCGGGAGCGAGCTCCTAGCGGGAGCGAGCTCCGTGGCGGGAGCGAGCTCCTAGCGGGAGCGAGCTCCTAGCGGGAGCGAGCTCCATGACGGGAGCGAGCTCCGTGGCGGGAGCGAGCTCCTAGCGGGAGCGAGCTCCTAGCGGGAGCGAGCTCTGTGGCGGGAGCGAGCTCCGTGGCGGGAGCGAGCTCCGCACCCGAACGCGTTGGCACGGCCATCTTTTGGATCGCTAACACGGCTGCTTTTGTCACACGTGGACATGCTACCACCGGCATGACTGCATCGACTTGCTCATCTCTCATTGCCTTCAACATGATATTCTGATTGACTTCGTTCATGTACTTTTACATGCTTTTCTCTTTAACTTTAACATGCCACTCTTGGTTACACATAGACTGACATTAACTTACTAATTTTTTCATTAACTTTTACATGCTTCTCTCATTAAAACACATTCTCTCTCTCTCTCCCGCCAGCCGTTCTTATGCTAAGTTCATTAACTTTAACATACCACGCTATTTATTACACGTAGACTGACATCGACTTGCTCATCTCTCATTGACTTTAACATGATATTCTCATTAACTTCGCTCATTGACTTTGACATACTTTTCTCATCAACTTTAACATGCTATTCTTGGTTACACATAGACTGACATTAACTTGCTATTTTTTTCACTAACTTTTACATGCATCTCTTATCAAAATACATATGCTAATCCTACATGCTAATCTGAACTCTTATGCGCTACGGAAGCAAATTAACTTTGCACTATAATCCAACATGCTAATCTAAGTTCATTTCCTTTAACATGGCACGCTATTTATTACCTTTACACTATAATAACCCATTAGCACTACTTTGGCTACCTTTGTTCTCAAAAACTTATGTAAACGCTTCCTGGTAACAGCTTCTCTTCACAAGGCAGCAGACATCGTGCTGCTCGCAGCAGACATCGCGGCTGTCGCGATTTTCACCTGAAGACGATGGCTTGTGTTGCTATCGAAACGTCGTGATTTATTTTATTTTATTTCTACCTACGTGACTTTACCGAAAGAACCAAAGAGTATGGATTCCTGCAGTCACAAAAGCTTCAAATCAAGATCGGTTTTAATTATTTGTCGAGTGTGGGTAGAATCTGTGCAGAGTTGTGCTGTTTCCCCATGTGCAAGGTGGGGGTCTCTCTGGTTTCTACTCACACAGAGCCAAACGCTCATTAATATAATTGCCAAATATCTCATTGCAATGAGAAACTTCAGAAAAAAATCAGTCTTTAGACTCAATGAGGCTTTCCTGGGTAAATAGTTAATATTGTAATAATTAACATGAGCAATAATGAAGTTCACTTATGAGTGCCACGAATAGTACTATACTGGACTTTTAATTAAGACTATTTAACGCAGTTTTTTGGAAAAAGTGTCCATTCTCAACACTTTTTGACGGGCCCTCATGCAGAAATTATATTGCAATCTTACATGAGGATTGGGAGTCAAGTGTGTCATGAATAGGGACTGAACGTATGGTGCCATAATTCGCTTGCTGTTGTGTATATACAAAAAGGATCTCTGGTGGGTAACATTTGGAAAATGGAGATAGTCATTGTTGTTCATATACAAAATCTTATTTGGGTGATAATTTGAAGCTTTTGTGACTGCAGAAATCCATACTCTTTGGTTCTTTCGGTAAAGTCACGTAGGTAGAAAAATAAAAGAAAAAATAACATATAACGATGTTTCTATCGCAACACAAGCGGTCGTCCTCAGGTGGAAAAAATAATCCGCTGCATCTCCGACCAGCGCCACCTAGCCAGTGAACTGGAGCACATATGAAGTGGGTAAATAATCGGCGGAGAACTTCTTGCGAGGCAACACGATATTTATTAACACTATTTTACAGGGTCCCTAACACAAAGGGGTAGCGGCCCCTTCACCCGATACCTGGGGAGGTATGGCCTCCGGACTACACGGGCCCTAACACTGGGAACCCGTTAATTCCCCGTCCTCTGGCTGGGGGCCCTAGGGGAGGCTATGCTGACCCGACCGTGCCAGGGTCTTCGGGTCCTGACCACTGGCCTCACTGAGCTCCGACCTTTGGAAGGACGACGGAGCTTGGGGTCCAGGGTCCTAACTTCAGCCCAGGTGTTCAACCTTCGGCTTGGAAATGCCTGAGCCGGACCCTTGAGAGGTCCGGCTTATATACTGGTTCGTGGCTTGCTCCGCCCTAGCCACGCCTCCCTTCCAGAACTTTCTGGAAGGTGACATCATCTCCCAGTCCCCCCTCCCAGGGTCCGGGGAATGTGTCTCAGGATCCGCTTCCCAGGGATTGTCGTTGGCCCCTTGGGCCATAGTCATTAACAGTGGCGTGATAGCGCTTCTGCCCCCTGTTGACGAGAAGTGGGAGCTACTCGCTAACAGGATGGGGAGTGCCATTTAATGCCTCTACACATACACCAAGCCCTCAAGATGAATGGATACTCAGACCGCACAATCCGCAAAGCTGTATCTCCAGCCATGGGGAGACAACCATCTGAGGGCCCAATCAAAACCATCACCTTGCCATACATAGCACGTGTCACCAAAAATATTTCCAAAATCTTAAACAAACACATGATCCAGGTCCGATTCAATACAGTACACAAAATCCATGACATGTCTCGGACCGTGTTCGCGAACACAAGGCAGATTTGAAACACGGCAGAACCAATACCTCTGCCGTGGATGATCATTGTTATAATGCAGTGGGCTCGCACGATATTATTTTTTCCGAGACCTCCCATCTACGTGTAACTGGCCTCTGTTCTCCAATCCACGTATTCTTCCGCTCTGTCTTTCTCAGTGTTCCATAATAACGATTTTTTTAATTACGCGTTTAATTTGGTTTGCCGCTAAATTTGGTAAATTCCAACTGTGGGTGGCTTTATATTTTTAGCCAAAACTTTTAGTTTCACGATTAACAACTCTTCCACATGCGACTCATCTCCCTGGGCCTGCCTGAGCTGCTGCTCCCTGGGTCTACCTGAGCTGCTACTCCGTGGGCCTGCCTGAGCTACTGCTCCCTGGGCCTGCCTGAGCTGCTGCTCCCTGTGTCTACCTGAGCTGCTGCTCCCTGGGTCTACCTGAGCTGCTGCTCCCTGTGTCTACCTGAGCTGCTGCTCCCTGGGTCTACCTGAGCTACTGCTCCCTGGGCCTGCCTGAGCTGCTACTCCCTGTGTCTACCTGAGCTGCTGCTCCCTGCGTCTGCCTGAGCTGCTGCCCCCTGGGCCTGTCTAAGCTGCTCCCCAGGTCTACCTGAGCTGCTGCTCCCTGAGTCTGCCTGAGCTGCTGCTCCCTGGGCCTGTCTAAGCTGCTCCCCAGGTCTACCTGAGCTGCTGCTCCCTGCGTCTACCTGAGCTGCTGCTCCCTGGATCTACCTGAGCTGCTACTCCCTGCGTCTACCTGAGCTGCTGCTCCCTGGGTCTACCTGAGCTGCTGCTCCCTGGGTCTACCTGAGCTGCTGCTCCCTGGGTCTACCTGAGCTGCTGCTCCCTGGGTCTGCCTGAGCTGCTACTCTCTGGGTCTACCTGAGCTGCTCCCACGGCTCCCGTCACGCAGCGGTCGCAGCGCCACCATCGAGAAGCCGGAGCGGCGCCTGGGAGCCGTGGACGCCCTCCCATTTACAAGACACCGGGCATCTGGGTACAAGCTAGTGCTAGCTCCACACCTGGATTCCACCACTCCACTCCACCACCAACTTCCACTCAATCAACAACCACCTTCATTTGGACTGCATTGACATTCACCGAGAAACTGGACTAATTCGCCGTCCGCTTCACAAAGGCTCTGGTCCTGTTTGCGCCCCACAACTTCCTCAATACGTCATCACAACATACGACACGTGCACCTAACCAATCTCCGCCCCGTCCCTCGGTCCTCTCAATTCACCACGAAGCAAAGTCACCTGAAACTGGCTTTGCTCAACACCTGCTCACTAAACAATAAAAGCCTCATTTTAAATGAATTCATTACTGACAATAACCTGGATTTTCTCTGTATCACTGAAACTTGGCATAAACCTACGGACTATTTCGCACTCAACAGGACTACACCTACAGGATATGCATACATGGACAAACTCCGATCTGAGGGGCGGGGAGGTGGTGTCGCTGCAGTGTACAGAAAGGACATTAAAACATCCACCATCTCCATCCCTGCTGTTCACTCCTTTGAACACATCACTTTCAAACTCTCTGGTCCCACTCCTCTGGTCACTGCCATAATCTACCGACCCCCCAAACCAAATCCTTCCTTTCTCTCTGACTTTTTAACTCAGTTATCTGCCATCTCACCTTCAGTTCTGCTCCTGGGAGATTTCAACATCCACATTGACATTGACTGTAAATTTGCTATTGAATTCCTGGAACTGCTACACTGCTTCAATTTCACCCAACATCTCAACTTTCCAACCCACAGCCGTGGTCACATTTTGGATCTGGTCTGCTCTACTGGTCTCACCATACCGCTCCCCGAGCCCCACAACCTCAACATCTCGGACCACCTGGCAATCACCATGAACATTGATCTCCCCATTTCTACAACCAAGGACAAAAGGACAACTTCTTTCAGAAATCTTAAATCCATCTCTAGTCCTGCCCTTTCAGCCTCTCTTGCCAGCAAAATATCCTCCTTCCCCCCACCCATGACTGACAACCCTTCCGACCTCACCAACTACTACAATGAAACACTTTCCACCAGTCTCGATCATCTGGCTCCCATCAAAACTAAAACTGTCTCATTCACTCACTCTGCTCCCTGGTACACTCATATTCTGCACAAAATGAAATCCCGTAAGCGTCAGCTTGAAAGGCTCCATAAGAAAACTGGTTTAACTGTTCATCTACAAGCTCACACAGATTACCTTCAGCAGTATAAGGAAGCTCTTAACACTACCCGGTCCACCTACTACTCACACCTCATACATTCTGGTTCTACCAACCCAAAGGCTCTTTTCTACACAGTAAATACACTTCTCAAACCCAATGACAATATCGTCAACTCATTCACAATTGATAAATGCAACACCGTTCTATCATTCTTTCAGACCAAAATTGACACCATTTACAACAACCTGTCCTCTTCTTCTGCTTCCACTGTCTGCTCTGTCATTCCATCATTTGTTCCCCCCCACCACACCTCTCAGCCACTGTCTCAGTTCTCCCCAGTGTCGCCGGGGGAGCTGTCTAAAATCTTAACAGGGATGAAAACATCAACATGTGTCCTGGACCCCATCCCACCTCATCAAAGACTGTTTACAGCTATCTCCACACTCATCACAAAAATAATTAACTCCTCTCTCAGCTCTGGCTCAATCCCACGTTCACTCAAACTGGCTGCTGTCACCCCCATTCTCAGAAAAAATGGACTTGACCCCAACATTGTCAAACTTTCGGCCCATTGCCAATCTCCCCTTTCTGTCTAAGATACTGGAACGCACTGTCGCCAAACAACTCAAAGCCCACCTCTCCTCAAATGACCTGTTCGAACCATTTCAATCCGGCTTCCGTTCACAACACAGCACTGAAACAGCCCTCCTCAGAGTTACCAACGACATCCTCCTCTCCGCAGACTCTGATGATAGGATCTGCACTATTGAGGAGTTCTGTTATATTGAGGAGTTCTGTTATAATGAATCTGTTATAATGAATCTTGCCACCTTATGTATGCCTTTGTGAGTCCACATATGACACAGGTGTAATGCGCTTGACCATTGTCTTTTGTTTCAGATGTGCGAGAGCAACTCCGCTGCGAGTCATGGTGGTGCTGGGAGAATTGCCTTTACCATCGATGGCACTTCACCAGCACCCGTCTCGACCCCACCTCAATCCGGTAGAGTTACAAGAGCGAAAAAACTCATCTCTTGTGACGTCTGTGGGAAAAAATTCCAACTGGCATGGTGCCTAGAAGCCCACGTAAGAACGCACAAGGAGACCCATGACCAATGGTGCGGCATATGCGGACGAAGCTTTGATCAGCAAGGAAAATTCAAAAGGCATATGAAGACCCACGAAAAGGATTACATGATAAAGGGTGCACCAGGCTTGGTGAATAATGGCAGTTTTGCCAATGCGGTGTTGAATCCGATAGAGTCACTAGAATCCGATAGAGTCACTAGAGCAGTGGTTCTTAACCTGGGTTCGATCGAACACCAGGGGTTCGGTGAGTCGATCTCAGGGGTTCGGCAGAGCCCCCGCCACGGAGGTCCGGACACACTTGAATTATTGTGTAAATTTGTAATGACACACACGGCCCGCTTGGCCATCACCGGCTGCAGATGATCATGCTACACTGCTTGGCCAATCAGCGCTGCGGGGAATTTAGTGCGTACTCAGTACTCAACGTGTGACTGTTGTTGTCGTGTGATTTCTTTAATATTTTATCCATACTAACTATGTCGGGCAAAAGAAGAAAGTGGTCGGACGAATATGTACAACATGGATTCTCATGTATCACGGAACGTGATGGGAGTGAGCGTCCTATCTGCATGATTTGCAACGCCAAGTTGAGCAACTCTAGTCTTGCACTGGCAAAACTAAAGGAACACTTCTTGAAGCTGCATGGAGACGGGGAATACAAGAACACAACACTTGCTGAATTCAGGGTGAAGAGAGCCAGATTCGATGAAAGGGCCACTCTGCCTGCTCTTGGATTTGTACCTGTTAACAAACCGATCCTGACAGCATCGTACGAAGTTGCTTACCTGATCGCAAAGCAGGGCAAGCCACACACCATTGGTGAAACACTTGTGAAACCAGCTGCATTAAAGATGGCGAATCTGATACTCGGAACAGCGGCCGAAGGTAAATTATCCCAAATTCCCCTTTCAAATGACACCGTCAGTGACAGAATAGAAGACATGAGTAAAGACATCTTGGCTCAAGTAGTCGCGGATCTGATTTCAAGCCCGGCAAAATTCAGCCTTCAACTCGACGAAACCACAGACGTTTCTGATCTAAGCCAGCTTGCTGTTTTTGTACGCTATGTGAAAGACGACATGATAAAAGAAGAGTTTTTATTTTGTAAGCCTCTTACAACAACGAAGGCAGCCGATGTGAAGAAGCTTGTGGATGACTTCTTCAGAGACAACAATCTTTCATGGGATATGGTTTCTGCAGTTTGTACGGACGGAGCTCCAGTCATGCTGGGAAGAAAGTCTGGTTTTGGTGCGCTAGTAAAGGCCGATGCACCACACATCATTGTGACGCATTGTATTCTGCACAGGCATGCGTTGGCAACAAAAACCTTACCTCCAAAAATGGCAGAAGTATTAAAAACTGTGGTGGAATGTGTGAACTATGTGCGAAAAAGTGCTCTGAGGCACCGCATCTTCAGTGAGCTGTGTAAAGAAATGGGCTCTGAATTTGAGGTACTTCTGCTCCATTCTAATATTCGGTGGTTATCCCGGGGACAGGTGCTGAATCGTGTTTTTGCCATGCGTGTGGAATTAGCCCTGTTTTTGCAAGAGCACCAACACTGCCATGCAGATTGCTTCAAAAATCCTGAGTTCATTCTCATTTTAGCGTACATGGCTGATATATTCGCAGCTCTCAATCATCTCAATCAGCAGATGCAGGGTGGTGGAGTCAATATCATGGAAGCGGAAGAACACCTGAAGGCTTTTCAAAAAAAGCTACCGTTATGGAAACGACGAACAGAGAACAATAACTTCGCAAACTTCCCGCTTCTGGACGACTGTGCAAGTAAGATCGAAGATGTGTCTGGAATCGGAGATATTTCTGTATCCACGGAACTGAAGCAAACAATTGCCACGCACTTAGATGAGCTTGCAAAGTCTCTCGACGGATATTTCCCTACAAGAGAGTCATATCCAGCATGGGTGAGACAGCCGTTCACGTTTGCTGTTGAAACAGCAGATGTCAATGATGAATTCCTCGACGAAATAATTGAAATTCAGCAGAGCCAGGTTCAACAGCAACTCTTCAGAACAACAACGCTCTCAACGTTTTGGTGTCGACAAATGAACAAGTATCCAGTTATTGCTAAGAAAGCCCTGGATTTTTTTTATACCATTTGTTACAACATATCTTTGTGAGCAATCCTTTTCGAGGATGCTGGACATAAAAACGAAGAAAAGGAACAGACTTTGCTGTGAAAATGACATGAGAGTGGCACTTGCCAAGGTGAAGCCACGCATATCTGAACTGATCTCTCAAAGGCAACAGCAGAAGTCACATTGATTTCCAGGAACCGGTCCCGGGCCTCCCCTAGGTCTACTCAGCCTCAAATGAGTACCTGGTGCGGTGTGTAAACATCGCCACTAGGGAGACAAAGGCGGTCGGGCGTGGTGCTGGCCACCCACCCCCTCGTGTACTGTTCCGGCCTTCATAGGTGCTCGCTAACAGCACTTGCCCCTACAGTCTGTTCAGGCTATACGGGGGATCTTTGTGTCTCCCTGTCTGTGTTTGGTCTCTCTCTCAAATTTAGTTTCACCTGATGACGACTGCTTGGGTTGCAATAGAAACGTCGTATTCTATTATTTATTTTCTTTTCTTTCTACGTGACTTTACCGAAAGACCATTGAGTAACAACAGTGTTTTTAAGAATCACAGCTAAGAGACAAACAGCATTATATTTTCTACTAAACATAACATTTTAATAACATGTAAAAAAATACTTTAAATCTCATCACTGCTCCTCATACTCAATCCGTGATCAGTGCCGGATTATCCTCGGAACAAAATAATCATTAGCTGTGGGCCCCGCACTTTCAAGGGCCCCGTGGTAAATGATCTCACGCTATAAATCCCGGTTCAGTGATTCTGTACTTGCTCTATTACTATAGTAAAATTATAATTACTTTACTATGCAAGTTAAAAACTTCGTGTTTCAATAATTGTGTTTTTTCATTATTTTGGGCACCTTTATAATATAAGCTACAGGACCCGCACGAGCTTAATCCGGCACTGTTCGGGATACTGTTCCAGTGCCCAACCAGGCTGTTGAAGACACCGTGAGTGGAGTTGAGGGGGATCGGTGGAGGTGTGAAGGGGGCGAGTGATGCCGACGGGCTGCGAGGGGGTCATCCGAGAGGGTGCCCAGTGGGGAGATGAAGCAATGAAATCGATCCACGTGCAGGTGCTGGGTGGATTACTGCACAGCGGCATCGTGGGAGGTGGCGACGGCTCGTGGAGGTCTCTACCCACTAGTGGATTGACCATGGCTGATGGTGGTGATGATGATGGATGTTGCTCACTCACTTGGCGACGTATGAAACGCCAGAGATGCACGGCGATGTGCAGGGTGTTCAGCAGCACGGTGGAGCTGATGGCCTCCTTGCAGCCGCTGTACAGCTGACCCACAACGTGGAGCAGAGCAGGGAGCATGCTGTCCACTATGGCCTGGCAGCTGCTGCTCAGCTCACCCATAGCCTGCAGTAGGGCAGGGAGCACGCTGTCCACAATGTCCTCACTGTGGCTACTGCACAGCTGACCCGCAGCGTGCAGGAGAGGAGTCGGCGCGCTGTGCATGAGCCAGGACATCCCGTGGGGCCAGGCTGGGCCGTCCCTCTCTTGTCCATCTGCGTGGCCGCTAGTGAACATCGGTCCCCAGGTGGCGACCCCTGCTGGTGCAGAGACGTTCTTCATGAGTCCCGAGTAGTTGATCGTGGTGGTGGTGGTGTTGGAGCCGTGGATGTCCGAACCCCCACGCCGAGATCCTCCGAGGAGTTCCACCATCGGCTGCGTGAGCAGCAGAACCACAGTGAGGACAGCCGTGAAGATCGCCATGGTGGTGGTGGCGAAGTTCTCTGAAGACCTCGAAGTGGAGGAGCAGCGTGGGGCGAGGTGGTTGCCTCTGCAGGAGCCGACTCCACTCTGGCCTCTGCCGTGACGTCACCGGGCCATGACGTCACCGTGATGTCAGAGCTTTCCACGGCTCTTTCGTCATTATAGCATTCCGCACGTGGCTGTGCAATGGAACATCACCACGTGATACACTACAACACTGTATTGTTTATAGAATTGTAATACAATACTAATTATTCACATCTGAGACACGAGTGACGCTCTAGATTCTGTGCGGATGGAGGAAGCCGCTGGGAGCAGCTGCGTCATTCTGGACGCTTCTGGCTGCCCCTGGCATCTGCTCGTAGCTACTGCCAGGGCTATAAAAGCAGCTGTGGTGCCGCCGCAGCGGAGCCGCTCCAGCGGAACCGCGCCCGCTACCGCGGCGCCATCACCTATGCCGCGGATTTCCCGCCACTCTCCCGGGGCCGGTGCCTTCTCAGACGTCCGCGTTTTGGCCCCTGCACAGTCGTGAGGCCGCTGCAGCAGGGCCACTCTGCCGAGGTCGTGGCCACCGCTGCAAAGCCGCCACCGGGGGATGTCGACGCCGACGCTGCGCACCCTCACCACCCCCCCCCCACACACGAACGTACACACGCCCCACGTAGAGCCAGGAGGAGAGGTCACCCGGCTGATAGGTTTTTGTCCAGAAGTCCCTAGTGGGATCGAACCTCATGGTTTCCTGCGGCCGGGAAATTGGGCAATCCTCCCCCCTGTAGCTGACATGCACTGCGGCGCCGCGACCTGATATTAAAGTTGCATGGTCGCGGCAAGGGCCATCGAACCACCGCGAGTGGAGCCTCACACATGCACGGGTCAGTGGACTGGTAGCGGGAGAACAGAGAGCGGACGTCGGTGAGATCACTGCGGCGACGTCATCTGAGCTGGGATCCGGACATCGAAAGGGCGGGAGAATCCGAGCCCCTGATTGGACGGGAGGCCAAGGGTCGGAAAGAGCAAAAATTCCTTTGTTGTAGGTAGGATAAAAAGGGGGGGGATCGGGGTAGCAGGGGGGTTCTTCTGGTTCAAGATCATCGCGGTCCCGGGAGCAGGAGAGTCAGCCATCCGAGACGTCCGTGAGACGTACTCCGGCATCGGCAGTCTCGTCGCCTCATTCCCTCACAGCGGTCAGTACATCGGGGAGAAGTAAGTACGAGTGAGAGAGGCGTAAGTTCAGCCGTTTTACATCCAGGATAGAGAGCGGGGCGAGCGGTAGGGGAAATCGACTCGTAAACCTCCGAGGGATAGGTTAGCGTCCACTGACCATACCATCACAGGTAAATAAAATTCGCTAGTGGGGGGAAAAACAACTGTGTTGCGTGGTCTTTTGGGAGCGTGAAGTGGAGGGCAGTGTGCGCTGGGTGTCTACGTGTATGCGCGGCTGTGCACCTCGAGACGAAGCGGGTGGTGTTTACGTGCCCGCACGATTGCCCACCATAGTGCTTAGCGATCGCGTACCTGGGTGGCGGTGCCGCGGTCACGCACCCGCACACGGGTCTGGTCGCGAGATAGCGAGTTAGAGCGCCGAGCGTGCGCGTATTCGCGCGACTGTTTGAGCGGGACCTTTAACTCAGAGCCAAGCGAGCGTCCCCAATCAGCGGCGCGCACGGCAGAAACCCTGCCCGCCCGTCCCCCGGCTCCAACCCCTTCGTGTGCGATTGGTTTGTTTAGGGGCAGAGGGTAGGGGCGTGTTTGTTATTGTCGGCACACGTGGAGCGCGGGTGGGAGGGAAACACGCGCCGCGCCTGTTTGTTTACGGGCGGGACGGAGATTTACTGGTGATCGCGCTTACAGCCCCACCCCGCCTTTGCACAGTGTAACGCATCGCAAGCGCGGAGCGTACGAGCCGATAATTAAACTATGTAAACGCGGTCTACATCCCAGGCAGAGGTACAGGGGGGCGAGACGTTAGGGGTCGTTAGTCTGGACCTGAAGGAGCAGCCGGGGGGTAGCGGTGTGAGTGGAATGGGGGAGTCGGTGAGCAGCGGCCCCGACAATTCAGTGATGGCGGGGACGGTAGCCCCCACACAGCTCCTGTAGCTGCACTGGCAGAACATCGGCGGAGGAGGGAGCAGCGCTCACAGCTGAAGCGAGCCTCACTGTGAAGTACATCAACAAGCATGGCCCTGAGTGTTTACTTCCCTGCGATGCACGTGATGGAGAGGAGCGTCTGGCCAGGCTGGCCGGTCTGGAACCCCCGCGGTGAAAGTCTCTTCCAGCAGCTGCAGCAAGACATGAGGAGCGAGATCGAGAGGATGGAGAGAATCTTCCGTGGAGTCGATCAGCTCAGCAGCCACACGCGGGCTCCGGGCAGCCTCGGAGACGCACTGCTGCAGGAGCCGGCCGTGAGCAGTGGGTTCCAGATTGAAGATCCACAGGAGCAAGGAGGCGGGTTTGTCGCGTCCCTGGACGTGCAGGACTTCTCCCCACAGGACCTGGCCGTGAAGGTGTCTGGAGACAAGCTGGTGGTGGCCGGACGGCGCGAGGTGAAGAGCGGAGAAGTCAGCAGCGGCAGCTACAGCCACAGCTGCCAGGAGTTCCACAGGGAGACGCAGCTGCCCAGGGACGTGGACCCGCAGAGCGTGAGCTGCTGCTTGACTGAAGACGGGAAGCTGAAGTTCAAGGCTCAGCGCCGCGCCCTCCCTGCAGCGGCCGAGAGGGTGGTGGTCATTGAGCAGCCAGCGACAGCGACTCCTGGCACGGCCTCTCAGTCCACTGGCACCACTCACGCGTAGAGTGGCGCCTGGAGGATCCATTCCAGCAACCTGCTTTATTGATGTTTTAATTGTATGGATATTTAGTTAAATCAGTTTCTTCTATCCACGCAATGTTCAGTAATATTTACGTGTTTCAGCGTTCACATTCAACTTCATTGGATTAGGTGTTTATTTTCCACAGTCTAATTTTCGAACTACTATAATATATACTGTTTGTGTGAATGGTAATGATGTTTGTTTTTTGTATTAAAATGCCTTTCAATTTCCTGTAACAGTTGCAACTGTTCTTTTTTTCTACATTGTGTTTGTTTCATCGTTACTGTGGATCAGAGTTCTGGACACAGAATTCCCCAAAACTAAGACAACCGGTAACGCGGCCTCATTGCTCCCTGTCCATGACAACTCCCAAGGTGCCAGGCTCACGCCGTCGGCCCTGCCGAGTCACTCCGAACTCAGAATCTGGGATTGGCTTGCAATGATCTAAGGTCAATCTTACCACTTCACATTTCACCTGTATCATCCTTCAATTGGTAGTAAATCCGTCGCTAAGGAATTGGCCCTCAAATCGTGGGGACAATCGTACCACAGAAAAATTAGTTTCCATTTAATGTTTGCGGCACAGAGAATGTAACTAGTTACATGATAACATCGCTGCTGTAGCAGTGTAAGTCACGCTGCTATTAAAATATTCTATATCTCGAGTTTCCTGGCTGGCTGCTGGCTGTGCTTCTCTCCACCCCAACAATAACTCCGTTGTTAGTGGGTGCAGGAGACAATAGGGACACCAACAAGGTGGGAATAACCAGAACAGTATTTGAAGACTCACACGGTTAATTTAAAATTTCACTTTCAATGTATGCGACAATTAACGTCATTATTTTTGACAAAATAACTTGTTTTATCCTAGAGAATTAGAAACTAAAGCTGAAGACATTAAACTAGCGCAATTAAAATGTACGATTGATTGTAAAGTTAGCAAAATAAATAAATGATCTAATTCATATACTATATTCTTGGTTCTTTCGGTAAAGTCACCAAGAAGGGAAACAATACATTAATAAAGATATAAAACAATAAAATTCTCACAAATCAAAATTCATATACTGTTGATTTATTCACTCCATCTCCGCACTTGACACTGCCGGTTGTGTCCCTCCTTAGCTCCCATTCCCACGTTAGTCTCGACCACCGGCCGTCATCACTTCAAGTTGTGTGTCCTGCCTCACCCCACCTTTCTAAACTAAAATTACGTCCTTAATTTGCATATGATGTCCAATTGATTTGTCCGTCTTCCAGTATCAGTGTAATTCTTAGGATGTGCATCATCTCTACGCTTCCTTGTGCATTTCTAAACATTGGTTCTATTTTTCGTTTGTGATGAATCTGTTTGAAAAAAACGTTGTGCTTAAGGTATATGGCTCAGTTACGTTTCATTATTAAGTTAAGATAACAATACGCACTTTGTTCTGCCCTGATACGCCTCTCTTAATCATTTTCATTCCTCTTCCCTTCAACAACCGCCCTACGTGTAGATGCACTTCTGTGTTTTCAAGGCTGTGTCCCTGTTCTTTTTGCGCTCAGTTTGTTATTCACCCGCACCTCCAGTAAAGCATGGTTGGCTGCGTACGGTGCGAAAGAAGTTCACCATGCAAACATACGCTGCGTTGAAAAAATATTCTACTGACTGCAGACCAAACCTGGACAGATTTCTCAATACGAGTGCAATATCGAGGGTACAGATCAATGCCACCTGAACACAGATGCTAATTCCCGGACGGGTTGCAACTCTAGCCATGCCCATGCAAACATACACAACATCTTGACCATGAATCGCCTATGCGGCAGATTAAATGTCAAGCATTTAACATTGAATTCCGATCTACTTTTGTTCGTTTTGATTTATTTTGGCGCAGCTTCAAGTAAGTCTTTTTGATATAATTATTGTATTGTCATTTACTGTATAATTATGATAATAGACCAAGCACTGAGACATTGCCCAGGGTTGGTCTACAATCGAAAAGGTGGCAACCCCATAGCACACCCTCCTGTTCCAGTGTTAACACATCGTATGTTTGTATCTTGAACTTCTTTCGCACCGTACGTAGCGCACCGTGCTAATCGGAGGAATGAGGTGAGCGGGAATCGACCTCGTGTAGTCGGGGTTCGTAGCGCAGTGCGCTAACCGCTGCGCCACCGCTCCCCCCACCACACACGCGCACAGCAACTCCAGAGAGCGACTTTTGGGTCAGAGGTAGCCGCATTGCACTGGGGCCGTCCATAAATGACGTCACGCACCTGGGGTGGGGGGGGGGTCAGATATTTGTGACGATGTGTGACGATGGGGGGGGGGGGGTTGAGAAATGTGACGTCACATCAAAATGCGCAACTTTAAATAAATACGGACAACACGTTCTACTTAATTAAATAGATTTTTTAAATAAATCTTTTCTCCCATAACATCAGAGTGCAGCGCCACATTAAATACGCACTACAATGACAATAGTTTAAAGCGATTTGAAACACGTTTTATATTTGGGGCGTGGGGGGGGGGGCAGAGCTTTGTGTCGTCATATTTGAGGGGGGGGTCTGACTTTTTGTGACGCCGCGTGACGATGGGGGGGGTGGTCCAAAATCGAGTGACGTCATTTATGGACGGCCCCCACAGCGTGAAATAGCGCAACAAACCGAACCCGCGTACATTGAGGGAAGCCCTGGCTGGTTTATCATTAATTAATCTCCAGTTAAGTCACAAACGAATCTCTTAGAGCCGAAGGCGCGATCCATTATCACGTTGGCATGCCGTGTCAACCCGTACCGGGTTACCCCGTATTGGTGTACAGGGAGATTGAGTTCTCAGGTCCATACGGCTTACTATAGCCGTTTTAAAATGGGCAAAACAATGTTTTGTGTTTCTCCCCTTGTGATGGGACTTTGTAGGATGAATGTTGAGATTTGTAAGGGGCACGGGGTGACCAATAAGGTCTGAATTGGTCTGTAATAAGAGAGGCAATGGTTAGGGGGTGACAGGTGTGCGTTGGCACTGCGTGCCACGTCGCGTTGTCATACAGCTGACACTCCGATGAGCAATGATTCAGCGACGCACGGTGCCAAAGGGGCCGTCCAAAAATGACGTCACGCGATTTCTGACGATTTTTGACCCCCCCCCCCCCATCGTCACGCGGCGACACAAAAAGTCAGACCCCCCCCTCAAATATGACGACACAAAGCTCTGTCCCCCCCCCCCAAAAAAAATATAAAACATGCTTCAAATCGCTTTAAACTATTTTAATTGTAGTGCGTATTTAATGTGGCGCTGCACTCTATTGTTGTAGGATTAAACATTTATTAAAAAGTATATTTAATTAAGTAGAACGTGTTGTCTATGTTTATTTAAAGTTGCGCATTTTGATGTGACGTCACATTTCTCAGCCCCCCCCCCCCCCCTTCGTCACACATCGTCACAAATGTCTGACCCCGATGCCTGCAGGATTAGCTTTTTTATTCTTCGTCTTCCAAAGAAGATAATTAATGAGAATATTGATGGAATTTCCCCCAGTGCATGTTGGCTGGGGAAGGGCTGTTTAAGACCCGCGGTGAACCCGCTCATCTCCACGTATCGGCATGAAATGATAAAATCGCGGATTTTAGGAAGCGCGTTCGTTTCAAGTGGATGCTTGTTGTCAACACCGCCACATTGACAGCACTCGCAACCATCCCATACCTCCGATTAGCACGGTGGGCTACGTATGGTGCCAAAGAAGTTCAAGATACAAACATACGATGTGTTAACACTGGAACACGAGGGTGTGCTATGGGGTTGCCACCTTTTCGATTGTAGACCAACCCTGGAAAATGTCTCAGTGGTTGGTCTATTATCATAATTATACAGCAAATGACAATACAAAATTATATCAAAAATACTTACTTGAAACTGCGCCAAAATAAATCAAAACGAACAAAAGTAGATCGGACTTCAATGTTAAATGCTTGACATTTAATCTGCCGCATAGGCGATTCATGGTCAAGATGTTGTGTATGTTTGTATGGGCATGGTTAGAGTTGCCACCCGTCGGGGAATTAGCATCTGTGTTCAGGTGGTATTGATCTGTACCCTCGATATTGCACTCGTATTGAGAAATCTGGCCAGGTTTGGTCTGCAGTCAGTAGAATCATATTTCAACGCAGCGTATGTTTGCATGGTGAACTTCTTTCGCACCGTACGCAGCCAACCATGCTTTACTGGAGGTGCGGGGGAATGACAGACTGAACCCAAAAAGAACAGGGACTCAGCCTTGAAAACACAGAAGTGCATCTCCATGTAGGGCGGTTGTTGAAGGGGAAGAGGGATGAAAATGATCAAGAGAAGCGTATCAGGGCAGAGCAAAGTGCTTATTGTTATCTTAACTTAATAATGAAACGTAACTGTACCATATGCCTTAAGCAGGACGTGTTTTTCAAAGAGATGCATCACAAACGGAAAATAGAACCAATGTTTAGAAATGCACAAGGAAGCGTAGAGATGATGCACATCCTAAGGATTACACTGATACTGGAAGACGGACACGTCAATTGGACATCATATGCAAATTAAGGACGTAATTTTAGTTTAGAAAGGTGGGGTGAGGCAGGACACACAACTTGAAGTGATGACGGCCGGTGGTCGAGACTAACGTGGGAATGGGAGCTAAGGAGGGAACACAACCGGCAGTGTCAACTGCGGAGATGGAGTGAATAAATCAACAGTATCTGAATTTTGATTTGGAGAATTTTATTGTTTTATATCTTTATTATTTTATTTTCTTTGGTTCTTTCGGTAAAGTCACGTAGAATGAGAATAAAATAATAAAATGACACGATAAAATTCTCACGACGTTTTGGCAACAACGCAAGCGGCCGTCTTTAGGTGAAAGGTACAGAACTGTCGGGACGACAGAGCTTCAATTAACGATGTTAAGATTCGTAGCGACTTTTAAGCCGGTTGGGAGAAGTGAGGCACCTTGACAAAGGGGTTTACATATCAATAGCTGAGGGATTAGCTTGTGACTGGTCACGGAATTGGCTATGTTAAAGTCAAAACCTACACATCCACAGAGGCAACTAGTAATTTAGCATTGAAATAACTAAGGGATTAGCTTGTGACTAGTCACAGGAATGGCTATGTTAAAGTCAAAACCTACACATCCACAGAGGCAACTAGTAATTTAGCATTGAAATAGCTAAGGGATTAGCTTGTGCAAATAGCTGAGGGATTAGCTTGTGACTGGTCACGGAAATGGCTATGTTAAAGTAAAAACCTACACATCCACGGAGGCAACTAGTAAATTAGCATTGAAATAGCTAAGGGATTAGCTTGTGACTGGTCACAGAAATGTATGTTAAAGTAAGGCCTACACATCCACAGAGCTTCAATGAACGCTGTTAAGATTCGTAGCGACTTTTAAGCTGGTTGGGAGAAGTGAGGCACCTTGACAAAGGGGTTTACATATCAAATAGCTGAGGGATTAGCTTGTGACTGGTCATGGAAATGGCTATGTTAAAGTCAAAACCTACACATCCACAGAGGCAACTAGTAATTTAGCATTGAAATAGCTAAGGGATCAGCTTGTGACTGGTCACACAAATAGATGTTAAAGTCAAAGCCTACACATCCACAGAGGCACCTCGTTCATGGACGCCAAAGGGGGCTGCAACAACTCAACTGTCATACAGTAAAGCGATGTGCAAACCAACCGGCTACCATGAGAGATTCGTTCATGAGGCCATCCACATATAAAAACACAGAGACTATTTCAACCGAGAAGATGGATTCTGGCTTAGTAACCATTGGAAAGATGTTTTAAACCATTTCGGTTCTTAATTAATTGTATTTCACGAGGACCTTCAGACCGCAGCTCTTTCGCTGGCACTGACTTTTAATACCTCTCACACCACGGTTAATGGTATGGTTTATAACATGGAGGATAACAGCGCCTCGCAGCTGTTTCTCCCCTCCTTCCTCCTCTGCTCCAACCATGGATGGACTCGTCCGTCTGAACGTAGCTGTCCGTGGTGAGTAAGGTAAGAATCCACCCGTTTTTTCACCATGTAACATTGTGATATAACATTGAGGTAGTTTTGATTTAAAGCTTTCGTGACTGCAGTAATTCATATTCTTAGTTCTTTCGGTAAAGTCACGTTGAAGGGAAACAATAAAATAATAAAAATATATAAAACAATAAAAATTCTCACGACGTTTCGACCATAACACAAACGGTCGTCTTCAGGTGTGTCAGTTTGCATAAATTTATTTATTTTTAAACGGTGTATTTATTTATTTATAAAAAAAAAACCGTTAGCGCCACGTGCAGCCATTTGGCAGTTTATTTAGAAGGACGAGTCCATCTATGTTCTAAAAAGAGGAGGGGGGAGACGAAAAATTTAATGATTGCTGTCTGAAAGCCACTGTAAGCGTGAACAATCAATTAAGACCTGAAATGGTTTATCAAATCTTTCCAATGATTGCTAAGACAGAATCCATCTTCTCGGTTGAAATTGTCTCTGTGCTTGTATATGTGGATAGCCTCATGAACGAATCTCTCATGGTAGCCAGATGGCTTACAAAGAACCTCTGTCTTGGAAAAGTCAATGTCATGTGAGCCTACTGAATTATAACAATGATCTGCCACGGCCGAGGTGTTGGTCTTACCGTGTTTAAGGTCTGCTTTGTGTTCACGAATGCGGTCCGAAACATGGCGTTTGGTTTCTCCAATGTAACTACTACCACAGAGGCAACTTAGTTTGTAGACACCAGGGTATTGTATGTCCGGAATCACATCTTTTACAGACGGAACCGGATCACGGATTTCATGTAATGTGTTGAAACGGACCTGGATCTTGTGTTTATTCAAGATTTTGGAGATCTTTTTTGTGATCCCCGCAATGTAGGGTAAAGTGATGGTTTTGAAAGGCTCCTCAAGAGGGTCCTTCTTCTTATTTTTACACCGTTTAAAAATAAATAAATTAATGCAAACCGACACACCTGAAGACGACCGTTTGTGTTATGGTCGAAACGTCGTGAGAATTTTTATTGATTTATATATTATTATTTTATTGTTTCCCTTCAACGTGACTTTACCGAAAGAACTAAGAATATTGAGGAAGTTTATATTTTAATTTTTATTGGTTTACTATATGATATTCATTATATAGTGTAGTGTATACCCAGTTAATGTTAATAGCTCAGCTTATTGAAGAATATATTGAGTACATTTATTATATTGATGTAATTTAGAATTAGGTTTTTCACATCGCTTTACTGTATGACAGTTGAGTTGTTGCAGCCCCCTTTGGCGTCCATGTACGAGGTGCCTCTGTGGATGTGTAGGCTTTGACTTTAACATAGCCATTTCCGTGACCAGTCACAAGCTAACCCCTCAGCTATTTGATATGTAAACCCCTTTGTCAAGGTGCCTCACTTCTCCCAACCAGCTTAAAAGTCGCTACGAATCTTAACAGCGTTCATTGAAGCTCTGTGGATGTGTAGGCCTTTACTTTAACATCTATTTCTGTGACCAGTCACAAGCTAATCCCTTAGCTATTTCAATGCTAACTTACTAGTTGCCTCTGTGGATGTGTAGGTTTTGACTTTAACATAGCCAATTCCGTGACCAGTCACAAGCTAATCCCTCAGCTATTTGCACTAGCTAATCCCTTAGCTATCTCAATGCTAAATTACTAGTTGCCTCTGTGAATGTGTAGGTTTTGACTTTAACATAGCTATTTCCGTGACCAGTCACAAGCTAATCCCTCAGCTATTTGATATGTAAACCCCTTTGTCAAGGTGCCTCACCTCTCCCAACCAGCTTAATAGTCGCTACGAATTTTAACAGCGTTCATTGAAGCTCTGTGGACGTGTAGGACTTTACTTTAACATCTATTTCTGTGACCAGTCACAAGCTAATCCCTCAGCTATTTGCACAAGCTAATCCCTTAGCTATTTCAATGATAAATTAACAGTTGCCTCTGTGGATGTGTAGGTTTTGACTTTAACATAGCCATTCCTGTGACCAGTCCCAAGCTAATCCCTTAGCTATTTCAATGCTAAATTACTAGTTGCCTCTGTGGATGTGTAGGTTTTGACTTTAACATAGCCATTTCCGTGACCGGTCACAAGCTAATCCCTCAACTATTGATATGTAAACCCCTTTGTCAAGGTGCCTCACTTCTCCCAACCAGCTTAAAAGTCGCTACGAATATTAACATCGTTCATTGAAGCTCTGTCGTCCCGACAGTTCTGTACCTTTCACCTGAAGACGGCCACTTGCGTTGTGGCCGAAACGTCGTGAGAATTTTTATTGTGTTTTTTTATTATTTTATTCTCATTCTACGTCACTTTACCGAAAGAACCAAAGAAGATGAATCCTTGCAGTCACGAAAGCTTCAAATCGAAAAAAAATATTTTATTGTTTCCCTTCTATGTGACTTCACCGAAAGAACCAAGAATATAGTATATGAATAAGATCATTTATTTATTTTGCTAACTTTACAATTAATCGTACATTTTAATTGTACTAGTTTAATGTCTTAAGGTTTAATTTCCAATTCTCTAGGATAAAACAAGTTATTTTGTCAAAAAGAATGACGTTAATTGGCGCATACATTGAAAGTGCAATTTTAAATGAACCGTGTCAGTCTTCAAATACTGTTCTGGTTATTCCCACCTTGTTGGTGTCCCTATTGTCTCCTGCACCCACTAACAACGGAGTTATTGTTGGGGTGGAGAGAAGCACAGCCAGCAGCCAGCCAGGAAACTCGAGACATAGAATATATTAATAGCAGCTTGACTTACACTGCTACAGCAGCGATGTTGTCATGTAACTATTTACATTCTCTGTGTCGCAAACATTAAATGGCAACAATTTTTTTCCGTGGTACGCTGTCCCCACGATTTGAGGACCAATTCTTTAGGAAGGATTTACTATCAATTGAAGGATGATACAAGTGAAATGTGAAGTGGTAAGATTGATCATAGACAATTGCAAGCCAATCCCAGATTCTGAGTGCGGAGTGACTCGGCAGGGCCGACGGCGTGAGGCGGGCACCTTGGGAGTTGTCACGGACAGGGAGCAATGAGGCCGCGTTACCGGTTGTCTTAGTTTTGGGGAATTCTGTGTCCAGAACTCTGATCCACAGTAACGATGAAACAAACACAATGTAGAAAAAAGAACAGTTGCAACTGTTGCAGGAACTTGAAAGGCATTTTATTACAAAAAACAAACATCGTTTACCATTCACACAAACAGTATAGTATTATAGTAGTTCGAAAATTAGACTGTGGAAAATAGTCATGTGTAATGATGAAAAATACTTGAAGATAACATCATTATCTCATTGCAATATATGAACGTGTAATGGCAAATTAAAACGATGCGATACAATTTGACAATCATTTACAGCGATACACTTAATCCAATGAAGTTGAATGTGAACGCTGAAACACGTAAATATTACTGAACATATCGTGGATAGAAGAAACTGATTTAACAAAATATCCACGCAATTGAAACATCAATAAAGCAGGTTGCTGGAATGTATGCTCCAGGCGCCACTCTACGCGTGAGTGGTGCCAGTGGACTGAGAGGCCGTGCCAGGAGTCGCTGTCGCTGGCTGCTCAATGACCACCACCCTCTCGGCCGCTGCAGGGAGGGCGCGGCGCTGAGCCTTGAACTTCAGCTTCCCGTCTTCAGTCAAGCAGCAGCTCACGCTCTGCGGGTCCACGTCCCTGGGCAGCTGCGTCTCCCTGTGGAACTCCTGGCAGCTGTGGCTGTAGCTGCCGCTGCTGACTTCTCCGCTCTTCACCTCGCGCCGTCCGGCCACCACCAGCTTGTCTCCAGACACCTTCACGGCCAGGTCCTGTGGGGAGAAGTCCTGCACGTCCAGGGACGCGACAAACCCGCCTCCCTGCTCCTGTGGATCTTCAATCTGGAACCCACTGCTCACGGCCGGCTGCTGCAGCAGTGCGTCTCCGAGGCTGCCCGGAGCCCGCGTGTGGCTGCTGAGCTGATCGACTCCACGGAAGATTCTCTCCATCCTCTCGATCTCGCTCCTCATGTCTCGCTGCAGCTGCAGGAAGAGACTTTCACCGCGGGGGTTCCAGACCGGCCAGCCTGGCCAGACGCTCCTCTCCATCACGTGCATAGCAGGGAAGTAAACACTCAGGGCCATGCTTGTTGATGTGCTTCACAGTGAGACTCGCTTCAGCTTGAGCGCTGCTCCCTCCTCCGCCGATGTTCTGCCAGTGCAGCTACAGGAGCTGCTTTTATAGCCCTGGCAGTAGCTACGAGCAGATGCCAGGGGCAGCCAGAAGCGTCCAGAATTACGCAGCTGCTCCCAGGGCTTCCCTCATCCGCACAGAATCAAGAGCGTGACTCGTGTCTCAGGCTGCAGTTTGTGAGCAGTTTACTGCCATGAAATTCACTCTGCACTGATAATGAATGTAAAACAGAGTGATGCGCTCTTCTATATTTAATTAAAATTACTACACTTTGAAGGGTGATACAAACCGAAACTTAAATTCTCGCTTACACAGCACAATGACATCATCAGCTTTATCAGGAAAGACTGAGTCACACAAAGACAACGAATGTCCCTTACATTTCACTTAATAAAAAACTATCAATTCTGTACAATGGTTATTTTTAAAATATACGTAATGCTATAGTTTGATACTTACACATTGGCAGGGTGAACTAAATGCTATTGTAGTGAACTTGTCACAAACTGCAGCCTGAGACACGAGTCACGCTCTTGATTCTGTGCGGATGGAGGAAGCCCCTGGGAGCAGCTGCGTCATTCTGGACGCTTCTGGCTCCCCCTGGCATCTGCTCGTAGCTACTGCCAGGGCTATAAAAGCAGCTCCCGTAGCTGCACTGGCAGAACATCGGCGGACGAGGGAGCAGCGCTCACAGCTGAAGCGAGCCTCACTGTGAAGCACATCAACAAGCATGGCCCTGAGTGTTTACTTCCCTGCGATGCACGTGATGGAGAGGAGTGTTTGGCCAGGCTGGCCGGTCTGGAACCCCCGCGGTGAAAGTCTCTTCCAGCAGCTGCAGCGAGACATGAGGAGTGAGATCGAGAGAATGGAGAGAATCTTCCGTGGAGTCGATCAGCTCAGCAGCCACACGCGGGCTCCGGGCAGCCTCGGAGACGCACTGCTGCAGCAGGCGGCCGTGAGCAGTGGGTTCCAGATTGAAGATCCACAGGAGCAGGGAGGCGGGTTTGTCGCGTCCCTGGACGTGCAGAACTTCTCCCCACAGGACCTGGCCGTGAAGGTGTCTGGAGACAAGCTGGTGGTGGCCGGACGGCGCGAGGTGAAGAGCGGAGAAGTCAGCAGCGGCAGCTACAGCCACAGCTGCCAGGAGTTCCACAGGGAGACGCAGCTGCCCAGGGACGTGGACCCGCAGAGCGTGAGCTGCTGCTTGACTGAAGACGGGAAGCTGAAGTTCAAGGCTCAGCGCCGCGCCTTCCCTGCAGCGGCCGAGAGGGTGGTGGTCATTGAGTAGCCAGCGACAGCGACTCCTGGCACGGCCTCTCAGTCCACTGGCACCACTCACGCGTAGAGTGGCGCCTGGAGCATCCATTCCAGCAACCTGCTTCATTGATGTTTTAATTGTGTGGATACTTTGTTAAATCAGTTTCTTCTATTCACGATATGTTCACTAATATGTAGGTGTTTCAGCGTTTCCAGTTAACTTAATTTGATTATGTGTATCGCTGTACAGGATTGTTAAATTGTTTCACATCGTTTTAATTTGCCATGACACTTTCATATATTGCAATAAGATAATGGTAAATGTTATCTTCAAGATTTTTCATCAAAGCTGCTATAGCCATGTAAGTCATACTGCTATTACAATAATGTATGCCTCGAGTTTCCTTACTGGCTGGGTTTCTCTCCACCACAAAATTAACTCTGTTAGTGGGTTCCAGCTGTTTCCACCGAAACTAACTGGGTAACTGGCTACACGGATTTTTCCGTTTACAGTCACAAATAAACATTACACATACATGCAGGCATCGACTTACGAACCACTCGACTTACGAATTTCCGCACTTAGGAACCAGCTTCCATGAAATGTGTTTTAACATTGAGAATTACAACGCGAACTCGCACTTGCAAACTGAACCGAGGATCTATTTTTTTTCAGCGGAGCGATCCTCCACGAGTTGTGTCATCCTCGCGCTTCCAGTGTTTGTGCTCGTGTGTGCATGCACGCACGTGTGTACATTATTGTGTTCCCACTTACAAACCGTTTGACTCACGAACGGGTCCCAGGAACTAATTGAGTTCATAAGTCGAGGACTGTCGGGATCGTGTATGAAACATAAAATACATACAAATTTATAAAAACATTTTATGTTCAAATACCTTGCGTCCTGATGCTGGCTTGCTTGTCGTAAGGGGCGAAATGAGTCACTACAATTGCACACACACAGACAACAACCGCCACTAAGTGGCTGTGACGTTGCTACGGCACTTGTGCCAGGCTAAGTGCACTTTATGGCCACGTGATCACGGGTCAGATTCAGTTGCCATGGTTTGACAGAGATGAGTGGCAGATGCGTCAGCTGTGCCTCCCCTACTGTGCCAACTTGATGTGTTTTAGCCGCCTAAGGCTCTGCTCCTTGTTGTGAGCGTCTCTCTGCTGCCCTCTGTTGTTGCTGGAGGGCGACTACCTCCAACTGCCCAGTATCGTCCATCATGAGTCTCCTCCACATAGGCCGCGCTTTACACTGCTGGTACCAGTCATTCGCAAGTCAATTCAGTTCCACATCCTCTTGTACCACATCATTTAATCTCTTCTCTAGCCCGTGCCGCGCCTGTTTATCCCCCTTTAATGCAGTGGTTAGGGAGGCGTGGTACATGACCCAGCCAATGTAGCATTACCTGCTGGAGGCGCTTACCGATGGGACTTTGTCCAGATCTGTCAAGGATTGTGAGCTCACACAATCCAGCCTGGTTAAACCCAGGATGGATCGTAGGAAGGCCATCCTGAATGTTTATAACCGGCGAAGATGTTCCATTAGGGGGGTCCACGTTTGGCAAGCATCGAGAAGGAAGGGCATGACCGTGGCCGAGAAGATCCGAAGACTGCTGTGGAGCGACAGATATCAGGTAGCTTTCACACAGCGTTATGCAACCGATGAAAAGATAATGCCGCTCGACTGATTCGGAGTGAGACCTCTTCTGTCAAACCGGAGTTGGCCATAAGCACACTATCCAGATGTGGAAAACTATCCAATTTACAACTGCCCCATCACCAATGGGGAGTTAAGGGGTGGAGGGTTTAATGCAGACATGGGCTGGGCTTTTTAATCCGGCCCCCTGAACGTGTCCAAATATTATTAAATTAAATTTTACCTTTCACCTGTAATGCCCTCATTTCCCCATTAGATGGAGCACTTTGACCGGGAGTGTGGTAATTGGTTTGGGCGCAGGCCTCAGATGTTTTCATGATGTTTGATCAGTCACGTTACGACATGTTTTTGTATTGTTCATGTTCGTGCAATTTGTTAAATTGCCTTGCAAATAAATGCTTTGCTACCTGTTAAAGGCCAAATCCTTTCATGTAATAATTTTTACATGTCATTTATATTAGTTCACACAAACACTCCATCCATCTGTTCCTTGCCCGGCCCCTCTGTCAAATTTTAGAACCCATTGTGGCCCGCGAGTAAAAAAAAATGCCCACCCCTTGTTTAATGGCACAACATAGCGAGGCAGGTGCTTAGTTTTGGTGGGGCTGATGGTTAATGCCCCACCTCTTAGTGCAGGGGAAGGGAACCTTTTTTGTGCCAAGGGCCATTTGGATATTTATAACATCATTCGGGGGCCATACAAAATCATCAACTTAAAAATTAGCCTATTATATTTGGTCAAACATTTAATTAACTCCCCCCTAATGCGATGGCTGGAACTGCTTCTCTTTGGTGAGGCGTGTGGAGATTTTAGCTGGCATTGATGATGTTAGCTGGTATTGATGATGTTAGCTGGTATTGATGATGTTGCTACTCGCAACTGCTTTTCCAGGTTTGCTCCAAGATTGATTGAATTTCGAGTCCCGCCTGCGGTTGCCTTGGCAGGGCCAGACCAAATGATTTCGCAGGCCTCATGGCCGGCCGGCCGGACGTTCCCCACCCCTGTCTAGTGGCACGCTCCAGGTCTAGATCATTCGCATACGTAACATGGATGACAAATCGGGAGCAAGCTCTCAAGCGCACCCGGGCATCAATCCGCCTCCCATTGTATCTATATCAGATATAGATTGCTCCGGTACGGACATGGAAGGTTTCTCGAACGACGTGGACCAAAAATATTTTAAACAGTGTACGGAGCCAGAGGACATTACTGTCGAACCCCAAGGTTAACGGAGAATAGCTTCGTCTTCCGGCCAAGTAGCTTTACTCGGCCCTGCTCAATATCATGGAAGTCCTTAATTATTGTGAGCAGAGAGTCAGAGACTCCGAAAGCATGAAGAACAACCCAGAGTCCAGACCTATTGATGGTATCATAGGCATTGACCAGGTCAATAAAGCAGAGATGTAAGTCCTGTCGGAATTCAACACTCCTCTGCTGTAGCAAACGGAAGGAAGATGTGGCATCTGTGGCTGCCCTGGCCTGAAACCACAATGGGGCTCCCCAATCCTCTTCTCAGCATGCCTGGCAAGGTGATGTTGAATAATCCTTGCCAGGACTTTTTCCGGCACTCTAACACAGGCACAGACTCTAACCAAAACTATCGAATAATTACACGGTTAATTTAAAATTGCACTTTCAATTAATGTGCCTATTAATGTCATTATTTCGGCAAAAAATGTTTTTATCTTAAACTAGTGCAATGAAAAAAATACCCTTTATTGTAAAATTAGCAAAATAAAGACGATATAATTCCTGTACTGTTTTAGTTTATCTTTCTGAATACACATTTAATGAAAATGTGTGTTTAGTGAATGGTTGTTTTTGAAGGTGATATCGTGTAAATGTTTTCCAAAGCTGCTTATGCAGCCGTCACCATCTCCAGCCGTGATTTCTCCACTTCTGTCCGAAGCCATCACCATCTCTTGCGGATTTGCAATGCAAAAATCTGTCTGGCTTCTGCCCACCGGTTGATTTATTCGATCCATCTTCGCAGTGGACGCTCTATTGGTTGTGTTCCCTCCTTTAGCTCCCATTCCCACGTTAGTCACGACCACCGGCCGTCATCTCTTCAAGTTGTGTGTCCTGCCTCACCCCACCTTTCTAAACTAAAATTATGCCTTTAATTTGCATATGATGCCCAATTGACGTGTCCGTCTTCCATTCTCAGTTTAATTCCTAGCATGTGCATCTCTATGCTTCCTTGTGCACTTCTCAACATTGGTTCCATTGTCTTCGTCAATGGCCATGTTTGTGATGCATCTGTTGTTGCAGGTCATATCCACTGATTAAAAAACGTTCTGCTTTAGGAAAATGGCTTTGTTACGTTTCATGATTTAAGTTCAGATTCCAATCAGCACTGTGCTCTGCCCTGATACGCCTCTCTTAATAATTTTCATCCCTCTCTCCCTTCAACAACCGCCCCACGTATAAATGCACTTCTATGTTTTCAAGTTGTGTCCCTGTTCTTTTTGTTCATTTTGTTATTCCCCCGCACCTCCAATAAGCATGGTTGCCTGCGTACGGTGCGAAAGAAGTTCAGCATGCAAACATACGCTGCGTTGAAAACTTACTCTACAGCATATTCACACTGGAGACGCAGGAGGGTGCTGCTATGAGATTGCCACATTTTTGACTGTAGACAAAGCCTGGACAGATTTCTCAGTCAGCACTCAGTCTAGAATTATCAGAACTACACAGTAAACGACACAATGCGGGTGCTATATCTCGTAAGAATGAATACCCACCACCTAAACACAAATGGTAATTCCTGGACAGGTGACAACTCTAGCCATGCCCATGAAAAAATATATAGTGACTAACTTGGAGACGTAACTTCTTCGAGGCAATTCTTTAATTACACACCGAGCATACTGTTACACACTCTCTGCTGTAATACAACGCTCTGTCCCTCGCTTAAACGCAACTCTGCACTCGTGGCTAGCCTACAACACAACGCTCGCCATCTGACACTGATGGCGCTGAACTAAGACAGGCAACTACTGCTAGCAGCACAATTATCAAGTGGATGACGACAGCGGCGAAGGCGACGATCTTCAACAGCAACGACGACGACGACGGCGATCCCACTCCAAACGATGGCCCTCATCCCCTGCTCGGGGTCCCCTTTAATCCTGTTAGCGTGGCCTCGCTCCACTCCGGCCACGCTCCCCTTCTAGAATCTACTAGCAGGCTCTCGACGTGTCCTACCCGAGATCCTTCTCAGGTCTATTACGTGGTCTGCTGTCAATCAGGGCTGCTTCACTCTGCAGATCCCCTTCCCTGCCAGCAGCCAGCGCTATGCTACGTAGTGACCAATTCTATGTGACTACACATACACAACATCCTGACCATCACTCGCCTATGCGGATGATAAAATATCAAGCATTGGAGATTTAATTCTGATCTACTGTTGTTCGTTTTGATTGATTTTGGCACAGTTTAAAATATATATTTTCATATCAGTACCAGCGGGAAGTACCCAGCGTTTCCCGGGGGAAAAATATATTTACAAACTTGTCTTCTCTTAAAAACATAACATACACAAACACTAAGCTATTGTGCCCTTTGTCCATTTGTCCGTCAACAAAATTATAGGAGGAGCGACACTGGAAAAACGGCGTATTCTATTATTTAATTTATTTTCTATCAACGTGACTTTACCGAAAGAACCAAAGAGTAATTCCTGCAGTCACGAAAACTTTGAATCTAGTTTTAGCGTGTTAATGTTAAATAAACGTGTTGTCTCCTATAGAAGCCTGAGTCTCCATTTGAGCCCACTACAACTGGTGTTGGAAGTGGCCAAACGTTAGTTAATTAACTATAGATTATGGAGACTAGGCGAACAATACGTACCAGGTCTCCAGATGAAGAGGACGACGACCCACCGGCTCCAGAGATGTCGGCGCAATCCCCCAGCCCCCACTGGGGGCCTGGGGTGTCCACCTCCGGTTCCAAACCGCCCTCCAAATTGCCTTACCTACGAGTCCTACTTGGTACAGGCCGGACCCGCTATTGCCCCCTGTTGGGCCCTGACTGCAGCTACATATTTTCCAGTAGTGGTGGCGGCGTATTACGCCTGACAATTACCCACCACATTAAGAAGCACGATGGTAGCTTGCAGTTGTGTGTCGACTTTAGGAAGCTTCATAAGATATCGGTGGCTGACGCGTATCCTCTCCCTCGGATGGACGATTCCCTGGACGCTCTGGCGGGAGCACAGAACTTCTCCACCCTTGATCTCCTGTCCGGATTTTGGCATTTGCCACTAAATGAGGCCTCTAAACCCAAACGGCTTTTCGAACACCTCAAGGCCTGTTTGAATTAAATCAGCTTCCCATGGGACTCCACGCAGCACCGGCTACGTTCCAATGACTGATGGAGCTGGTGCTGGCTGGACTTCAATGGGACTCATGCTTACAATACCTCGACGATGTCATCGTCTTCAGCCGTACGTTCAAAGAACATCTTGATTGGTTACGCGCTGTCTTTCTTAAAATGCGAGCGGCCCATCTCAAATTCAAGCCGCAGAAGTGTTACCCCCTTGAGAAATCCGTGCAGTATCTCGGTCATATTGTCAGTAAATCGGGCATTGCGATAGATCCCGACAAAACCACGTGTGTTCGGACGTGGCCGACCCCCACGTTGATGATGCAGGTGCAGAGTTTTATTGGTTTTGCGTCTTATTATCGCCGGTTTGTCACTGGGTTTGCTACCTTCGCAAAACCTCTCCACGCCTTGACAGTTATGGGTCAGAGGTTTCATTGGGGGGAGGAGAAAGCCGCATTTGTTGCGCTTCGCAATTCCCCTCCGCTACTCTGACTTTGCCATGCCGTGTGTCCTTGATACTGACGCAACCAACACCAGCATTGGCGCGGTTCTGTCCCAGGTTGTCAACGGGGTGGAGTGTGTTGTTGCATACGGCAGCAGAGTGCTGTCGCCAGCCGAACAGCGTTACTGTGTCACGCGCCGGGAACTATTCAGGTCTCCCGCATTAACGAGTTGATTGCTCTGGACATCCCTGGTTCGGTTCCCATCACCCCTCGTGGGAATAAATATTTGTTGGTTGGCGTCGAATATTTATCGCGCTGGCCGATGGCCTGGCAGCTATGGATGGGAGCCATCTGGTAGTGCCACCTAGGCACATGCCATGGTACAATGGTGATCACACAGGACTTGTAATCAATACAGAGGTACTATGTACAGGGGCGGCAAGCAGCTAAAAAATGGTGCACGTTTATTATAAATACGACATTCTCAAATGGTTTCGAAATTAAGTGTCTTATCAGCAGAATCGTGCAGAGTTTCTGCCGAACATACACAGCATTAGTTCCTAAAACACTTTGGCAGAGTTGGTGTCACTGCCCCGGAAAGGAACATTAATGGTGATTTTGTGGAAAGTCAGGTGAAATGGGTGGTTGGTCAGACTGACCAGCACCCTGTGCTGTGTGGATCGCTCGTGGTTCTGGCCACCAATCGCCAAGCAAATTTGTTGCAGAGACTTCCACGTGTAGAGTGACTTCAGTTGTGTGCAACCGAGTTGCGCAACTGCTTGCACCGGCTGTGGCCGTGTGCGGAAAGCTAACTCGGGTCAAACCTGGGTTTCGAAGCGCGGTGTAGCGTTAACCATGACACTACCGCTCCCCACAATCACACACACGCGAAGATCGACACCAAATACGTGCTCTGTTGCACCGCACAGCAACTCACACGCACACTGCAGTGTCCAATAACAACACAAATGTATTAATCCTGACAACCACCTGCTCTGCCACTCAAAACAATGTCCATCACATGGCCATCAACGCGACACATATAGTTCATCACGGTCACCCGACCAGCAGGAGTCACGTGTGTGAGCAGTCCGTGAATGTCGCCGGGCTATGGTGATGCAGTGGTGTGGGTTGAACAAGCGGCGGATGATGATGTCTATCGTGGAAATCTGTGGAGCGGCACGGAAAAAAAAGTGGGACGGGTGGCCCAGTGTGGAGCAGGAGCCGCTCGGCTGGGACGAAGGTGGGGAGGAATCCACTGATCCGGTGGAGGCGTGGGGAGGAGGGCGGGACGCCGCGTGAAGCGCGACTCGTGGGAGTGGTGCCAGGCAGAAGGGGCACCTGGGACTCCGTACGCGGGACCCCGGCCGTTGCACCTGGGCTGGGGGGGGATCCACTGCCCTGCAGGTGGAGCGAGGCGGGGGGGAAGGTGCTCTCGGTCTGGGTGGTTGGGACGAATCAATGCGGATGGAGTTGAGGATTCGAGAGGAGGTTTGCGGAGGCGGGGAGGAAGGCGGCTGTTGCGGGACTTGCGGTAACGCTGCCGTGAAGAACAGGGAGCAAAAGACTCGTGTGCCGGGCCCGGTCTGGTATCACGGTGGCGTGGAGGAACCCAGGGCTCTGGTGGAGGTGGAGGCAGGTGGAAAGCAGGGAGCTCCCAATCCTGGGGGTTAGCTTGATTACTCATGGGTGGAGGTGATGGTGCGAGTGGCGGTGGTGGCGATAGTGGCAGTGGAAGCGATGGCAGAAGTGGAGGTTGAGGAAATGGCAGGAGTGAAGGTGGAGTCGATGTCAGCAGTGGGGGTAGAGTTGATATCAGTGGTGGAGGCAATGGCCTGAGTAGAGATGGAGGCGATGGCAGCAGTGGAGTTGAGGATTCGAGAGGAGGTTTGCGGAGGCGGGGAGGAAGGCGGCTGTTGCGGGACTTGCGGTAACGCTCCCGTGAAGAACAGGGAGCAAAAGACTCGTGTGCCGGGCCCGGTCTGGTATCACGGTGGGGTGGAGGTGCCCAGGGCTCTGGTGGAGGTGGAGGCAGGTGGAAAGCAGGGAGCTCCCAATCCTGGGGGTTAGCTTGATTACTCATGGGTGGAGATGATGGTGCGAGTGGCGGTGGTGGCGATAGTGGCAGTGGAGGCGATGGCAGAAGTGAAGGTTGAGGCAATGGCAGGAGTAAAGGTGGAGTCGATGTCAGCAGTGGGGGTAGAGTTGATATCAGTGGTGGAGGCAATGGCCTGAGTAGAGATGGAGGCGATGGCAGCAGTGGAGCCGATGGCCCGATTGGAGGTGTAGGCGATGGCAGCAGTGGGGGCGATGTCCTGAGTAGAGATGGAGGCGATGGCCTGAGTAGAGGTAGAGGCGATGGCCTGAGTAGAGGTGGAGACGATGGCCTGAGTAGAGGTGGAGACGATGGCATAAGTAGAGGTGGAGGCGATGGCCTGAGCAGAGGTGGAGGCGATGGCCTGAGTAGAGGTGGAGGCGATGGCCCGAGTGGAGGTGGAGGCGATGGCCTGAGTAGAGGTGGAGGCGATGGCCTGAGTAGAGGTGGAGGCGATGGCCCGAGTGGAGGTGGAGGCGATGGCCTGAGTAGAGGTGGAGGCGATGGCCCGAGTGGAGGTGGAGAAGATGGCCCGAGTGGAGGTGGCGGCGATGGCCCGAGTGGAGGTGGAGGCGATGGAAGCAGTGGAGGTGGAGTTGATATCAGTGGGGGAGGCGATGGCCTGAGTAGAGATGGAGACGATGGCCTGAGTGGAGGTGGAGGCGATGGCCTGAGTAGAGGTGGAGGCGATGGCCTGAGTAGAGGTGGAGGCGATGGCCCGAGTGGAGGTGGAGGCGATGGCCCGAGTGGAGGTGGAGGCGATGGCCCGAGTGGAGGTGGAGGCGATGGCCCGAGTGGAGGTGGAGGCGATGGCCCGAGTGGAGGTGGAGGCGATGTAAGCAGTGGAGGTGGAGTTGATATCAGTGGGGGAGGCGATGGCCTGAGTAGAGATGGAGGCGATGGCCTGAGTGGAGGTGGAGGCGATGGCAGCGGGGGAGGCGATGGCAGCGGTGGAGGCGATGGCCCGAGTAGAGATGGAGGCAATGGCCCGAGTGGAGGTGGAGGCGATGGCCCCAGTGGGAGCGATGGCCTGAGTGGAGCTGGATTCTTCAGGTGAGAAGCGCAGCTCTGCTTGGTGCCGGGGTTGCTTCCCCTCCCCTGCGCCCGCCGCTTTCGTCTCCGTGCCGCGGCCATATGAGCCCGGGGACTCGGTGCTCGGCCGAGACCTCCACCTTTCTTTCTCTGCAGCGCCCGGGAAATCTTCCTCCTTCCGGTTCTCATCCTCATTCTCATCGCTCTCTGCAAAAGTTACGAAAAACATCAACTGCGTCATTAGCTGAATCTCCCTGCTCCGTGTCTGTGAGTGCGTTGTGACCCTGGGGACAGACTTGCGAGTTTGTTTTTTACGTTTTTGAGCCAGGAGGCCAGGATGGGAAAAACTTGGGCCACTTTTCATCCAGGCAACTGGAGAGCAGCACAGACTAAGTCTTACTTACCAAACATTTAAACTAACAACAGCATACTCTTTGGTTTCTTTCGGAAAAGTCACGTAGATAGAAAAATAACTAATAAAGTGAAACCTTGGATTGCGAGCATAATTCCTTCTGAAAACGTGCTCTTAATCCAAAGCACTCGTATATCAAAGCGAATTTCCCCCATAAGAAATAATGGAAACTCAGATGATTCGTTCCACAAACCAAAAATACCGTATTCATATAAAAATTTTTAATACAAAATACCTTTTTATATTTTTATTATTTAATATAAAGTAATCAAATTTATTAATTACATTTAATCGTGGCTGGTGTGAGGGAGACGAGATAGAGGATGGTTATTGTGTAGGACGACTTTCACTTGCAGTACATTTACTAAAGAACAGTCACTACACATGGACACAAAATAAAAAAAATGCTTTACGCACACACACGTATTCACAACACTACAGTACTGTAGTAAACAGTAAACACGTAGTCACAACACTATAGTACTGTAGTAAACAGTATACACGTGGTCACAACACTATAGTACTATAGTAAACAAGATAAGTTCGCACGGATGTTGACTATACGAGTGAGGCACACCGACTGAGACCGAGCATGGGAGACGATTACCCACAATCCCGCAGTATACACGTGGTCACAACACTATAGTACTGTAGTAAACAATATACACGTGGTCACAACACTATAGTACTATAGTAAACAGTATACACGTGGTCACAACACTATAGTACTGTAGTAAACAGTACACACGTGGTCACAACACTATAGTACTGTAGTAAACAGTATACACGTGGTCACAACACTATAGTACGATAGCAAATACAGTATACACGTGGTCACAACACTACAGTACTATAGTAAACAGTATACACGTGGTCACAACACTGTAGTACTGTGGTAAACAGTACACACGTGGTCACAACACTATAGTACTGTAGTAAACAGTATACACGTGGTCACAACACTATAGTATTGTAGTAAACAGTATACACGTGGTCACACCACTATAGTACTGTAGTAAACAGTATACACGTGGTCACAACACTATAGTACTATAGTAAACAGTATACACGTGGTCACAACACTATAGTACTGTAGTAAACAGTATAGACGTGGTCACAACACTATAGTACTGTAGTAAACAGTATACACGTGGTCACAACACTATAGTACTGTAGTAAACAGCATACACGTGGTCACACTATAGTAATATAGTAAACAGTATACACGTGGTCACAACACTATAGTACTGTAGTAAACAGTATACACGTGGTCACAACACTATAGTACTGTAGTAAACAGTATACACGTGGTCACAACACTATAGTACTATAGTAAACAGTACACACGTGGTCCCAACACTATAGTACTATAGTAAACAGTACACACTAGGTCACAACACTATAGTACTGTAGTAAACAGTGTACACGTGGTCACAACACTATAGTACTATAGTAAACCGTATATACGTGGTCACAACACTATAGTACTATAGTAAACAGTATACACGTGGTCACAACAGTATAGTACTGTAGTAAACAGTATACACGTGGTCCCAATACTATAGTACTATAGTAAACAGTATACACGTGGTCACAACACTATAGTACTGTGGTAAACAGTACACACGTGGTCACAACACTATAGTACTGTAGTAAACAGTATACACGTGGTCACAACACTATAGTACTGTAGTAAACAGTATACACGTGGTCACAACACAAGCAATCGTCTTCAGGTGAAATAATACAGCAGGCGGACTGCTGAGACAGGAAGAAATGTAGCGAGAGAGCTACTGCAACCAAAGGTTACACTATATACTTTTGTGGTGGGATTTGCAAGTAAATGTAAGATCGCAGAGCAAGCATACCCCGGCTAATCCCTCGGCTACTCCGAGGGGGAGTGGGAGCGGAGGGGCTGCCGTAACGGGCGAGATAGTGGGGGTGAAATTTACAGAGGGTACAAGCTGATAGAAAGAAGATCAAACTCAGCAAACTTAGAAATGTAATGCAACTCATTGAGTCGGCCAACACAACAAATAATACTTTGCCTGGTTGATCACCGTCCTTCTCTGCTTGTGTGTCTCCCTGTTGTGGGGAGCGGTGGTGCAGCTGTTAGCGCTACGCTGCGCTATGAACCTGGCGACCCGGGTTCGATTCCCGCTCACGGCCAACACCAGTGACGATTATCTGAACCGGTCCCGGGCCTCCCCTAGGTCGACTCAGCCTCAAATGAGTACCTGGTGCGGTGTGTAAACATCGCCACTAGGGAGACAAAGGCGGTCGGGCGTGGTGCTGGCCACCCACCCCCTCGTGTACTGTTCCGGCCTTCACAGGTGCTCGCTAACAGCACTTGCCCCTACAGTCTGTTCAGGCTATACGGGGGATCTTTGTGTCTCCCTGTCTGTGTTTGGTCTCTCTCTCTCAAATTTAGTTTCACCTGATGACGACTGCTTGGGTTGCAATCGAAACGTCGTATTCTATTTTTTTTATTTTTTCTACCTGACTTTACCGAAAGACCATTGAGTAACAACAGTGTTTTTAAGAATCACAGCTAAGAGACAAACAACATTATATTTTCTATTAAACATAACATTTTAATAACATGTAAAAAAATACTTTAAATCTCATCACTGCTCCTCATACTCAATCCGTGATCAGTGCCGGATTATCCTCGGAACAAAATAATCATTAGCTGGGGGCCCCGCACTTTCAAGGGCCCCGTGCTAAATGATCTCACGCTATAAATCCCGGTTCAGTGATTCTGTACTTGCTCTATTACTATAGTAAAATTACAATTACTTTACAATGCAAGTTAAAAACTTCGTGTTTTATAATTGTGTTTTTTTATTTATTCTGGGCACCTTTATAATATAAGCTACAGGACCCGCACGAGCTTAATCCGGCACTGTCCGGGATACTGTTCCAGTGCCCAACCAGGCTGTTGAAGACACCGTGAGTGGAGTTGAGGGGGATCGGTGGAGGTGTGAAGGCGGCGAGTGATGCCGACGGGCTGCGAGGGGGTCATCCGAGAGGGTGCCCAGTGGGGAGATGAAGCAATGAAATCGCTCCACGTGCAGGTGCTGGGTGGATTACTGCACAGCGGCATCGTGGGAGGTGGCGACGGGTCGTGTTGGTCTCTACCCACTAGTGGATTGACCATGGCTGATGGTGGTGATGATGATGGATGTTGCTCACTCACTTGGCGACGTATGAAACGCCAGAGATGCACGGCGATGTGCAGGGTGTTCAGCAGCACGGTGGAGCTGATGGCCTCCTTGCAGCCGCTGTACAGTTGACCCACAGCGTGGAGCAGAGCAGGGAGCGCGCTGTCCACTATGGCCTGGCAGCTGCTGCTCAGCTCACCCATAGCCTGCAGGAGGGCAGGGAGCACGCTGTCCACAATGTCCTCACTGTGGCTACTGAACATCGGTCCCCAGGTGGCGACCCCTGCTGGTGGAGAGACGTTCTTCATGAGTCCGGAGTAGTTGATCGTGGTGGTGGTGGTGTTGGAGCCGTTAATGTCCGAACCCCCACGCCGAGATCCTCCGAGGAGCTCCACCATCGGCTGCGTGAGCAGCAGAACCAAAGTGAGGACAGCCGTGAAGATCGCCATGGTGGTGGTGGTGGCGAAGTTCTCTGAAGAACTCGAAGTGGAGGAGCAGCGTGGGGCGAGGTGGTTGCCTCTCCAGGAGCCGACTCCACTCTGACCTCTGCCGTGACGTCACCGGGCCATGACGTCACCGTGACGTCAGAGGTTTCCACGGCTTTTACGTCATTATAGCATTAGGAACGTGGCTGTGCAATGGAACATCAACACGTGATGCACTACAACACTGTATTGTTTATAGAATTGTAATACAATACTAATTATTCACATCTGAGACACGAGTGACGCTCTAGATTCTGTGCGGATGGAGGAAGCCCCTGGGAGCAGCTGCGTCATTCTGGACGCTTCTATCTGCCCCTGGCATCTGCTCATAGCTACTGCCAGGGCTATAAAAGCAGCTCCTGTAGCTGCACTGGCAGAACATCGGCAGAGGAGGGAGCAACGCTCACAGCTGAAGCGAGCCTCACTGTGAAGCACATCAACAAGCATGGCCCTGAGTGTTTACTTCTCTGCGATGCACGTGATGGAGAGGAGCGTCTGGCCAGGCTGGCCGGTCTGGAACCCCCGCGGTGAAAGTCTCTTCCAGCAGCTGCAGCGAGACATGAGGAGCGAGATCGAGAGGATGGAGAGAATCTTCCGTGGAGTCGATCAGCTCAGCAGCCACACGCGGGCTCCGGGCAGCCTCGGAGACGCACTGCTGCAGCAGCCGGCCGTGAGCAGTGGGTTCCAGATTGAAGATCCACAGGAGCAGGGAGGCGGGTTTGTCGCGTCCCTGGACGTGCAGGACTTCTCCCCACAGGACCTGGCCGTGAAGGTGTCTGGAGACAAGCTGGTGGTGGCCGGACGGCGCGAGGTGAAGAGCGGAGAAGTCAGCAGCGGCAGCTACAGCCACAGCTGCCAGGAGTTCCACAGGGAGACGCAGCTGCCCAGGGACGTGGACCCGCAGAGCGTGAGCTGCTGCTTGACTGAAGACGGGAAGCTGAAGTTCAAGGCTCAGCGCCGCGCCCTCCCTGCAGCGGCCGAGAGGGTGGTGGTCATTGAGCAGCCAGCGACAGCGACTCCTGGCACGGCCTCTCAGTCCACTGGCACCACTCACGCGTAGAGTGGCGCCTGGAGCATCCATTCCAGCAGCCTGCTTTATTGATGTTTCAATTGTATGGATATTTAGATAAATCAGTTTCTTCTATCCACGCTATGTTCAGTAATATTTACGTGTTTCAGCGTTCACATTCAACTTCATTGGATTAAGTGTATCGCTGTAAAGGATTGTGAAATCGTATCGCTTCGTTTTAATTTGCCATTACACGTTCATATATTGCAATAAGATAATGATGAATGTTATCATCAATTATTTTTCATCATTACACATGACTATTTTGCACAGTCTAATTTTCGAACTACTATAATACTATAGTGTTTGTGTGAATGGTAAATGATGTTTGTTTTTTGTAATAAAATGCCTTTCAATTTCCTGCAACAGTTGCAACTGTTCTTTTTTCTACATTGTGTTTGTTTCATCGTTACTGTGGATCAGAGTTCTGGACACAGAATTCCCCAAAACTAAGACAACCGGTAACGCGGCCTCATTGCTCCCTGTCCGTGACAACTCCGAAGGTGCCAGGCTCACGCCGTCGGCCCTGCCGAGTCACTCCGCACTCAGAATTTGGGATTGGCTTGCAATTGTCTATGATCAATCTTACCACTTCACATTTCACTTGTATCATCCTTCAATTGGTAGTAAATCCTTTGCTAAGGAATTGGTCCTCAAATCGTGGGGTCAAGCGTACCACAGAAAAATTAGTTGCCGTTTAATGTTTGCGACACAGAGAATGTAAATAGTTACATGACAACATCGCTGCTGTAGCAGTGTAAGTCACGCTGCTATTAAAATATTCTATGTCTCGAGTTTCCTGGCTGGCTGCTGGCTGTGCTTCTCTCCACCCCAACAATAACTCCGTTGTTAGTGGGTGCAGGAGACAATAGGGACACCAACAAGGTGGGAATTACCAGAACAGAATTTGAAGACTGACACAGCTAATTTAACATTGCACTTTCAATGTATGCGCCAATTAACGTCATTCTTTTTGAAAAAATAACTTGTTCTATCCTAGAGATTTAGAAACTAAACCTTAGGACATTAAACTAGTACAATTAAAATGTACGATTAATTGTAAAGTTAGCAAAATAAATAAATGATCTAAATCATATACTATATTCTTGGTTCTTTCGGTAAAGTCACGTAGAAGGGAAACAATAAAATAATAAAGATATAAAACAATAAAATTCTCACAAGTCAAAATTCATATACTGTTGATTTATTCTCTCCATCTCCGCAGTTGACACTGCCGGTTGTGTTCCCTCCTTAGCTCCCATTCCCACGTTAGTCTCGACCACCGGCCTTCATCACTTCAAGTTGCGTGTCCTGCCTCACCCCACCATTCTAAACTAAAATTACGTCCTTAATTTGCATATGATGTCCAATTGACGTGTCCGTCTTCCAGTATCAGTGTAATTCTTAGGATGTGCATCATCTCTACGCTTCCTTGTGCATTTCTAAACATTGGTTCTATTTTCCGTTTGTGATGCATCTGTTTGAAAAAAAAACGTTCTGCCTAAGGCATATGGCTCAGTTACGTTTCATTTCGATTTAAAGCTTTCGTGATTCCAAGGATTAATATTATTTCGTTCTTTCGGTAAAGTCACGTAGAATGAGAATACAATAATAAATTGATAAAATAAAATAACACAATAAAATTCTCACGACGTTTCGGCCACAACACAAGCGGCCTTCATCAGGTGACGGGACGAGACTGTCTGGAGGACAGCGCTGGAGCGAAAAAGCCACGCTCATATCGCGACCTTTAAGCTGTGTGAGAAGCAACAGAGCGCCTTGACAAAGGAATTAGCATAGAATTTAGCATTGCAACAGCTGAGTGATTAGCGTTTCATTATTAACGTTTCATTATTAAGTCAAGATAACAATAAGCACTTTGCTCTGCCCTGATATGTCTCGTTAATCATTTTCATCCCTCTTCCCCTTCAACAACTGCCCTACGTGTAGATGCACTTCTGTGTTTTCAAGGCTGTGTCCCTGTTCTTTTTGCGTTCAGTTTGTTATTCCCCCGCACCTCCATTAAAGCATGGTTGGCTGCGTACGGTGCGAAAGAAATTCACCCTGCAAACATACGCTGCGTTGAAAAATGATTCTACTGACTGCAGACCAATCCTGGACAGATTTCTCAATACGAGTGCAATATCGAGGGTACAGATCAATACCACCTGAACACAGATGCTAATTCCCGGACGGGTGGCAACTCTAGCCATGCCCATGAAAACATACAAAACATCTTGACCATGAATCGCCTATGCGGCAGATTAAATGTTAAGCATTTAACATTGAATTCCGATCTACTTTTGTTCGTTTTGATTTATTTTGGCGCAGTTTCAAGTAAGTATTTTTGATATAATTATTGTATTGTCATTTTCTGTATAATTATGATAATAGACCAAGCACTGAGACATTGCCCAGGGTTGGTCTACAATCGAAAAGGTGGCAACCCCATAGCACACCCTAACGTGTTCCAGTGTTAACACATCGTATGTTTGTATCTTGAACTTCTTTCGCACCGTACGTAGCCCACCGTGCTAATCGGAGGTATGAGGTGAGCGGGAATCGAACTCGTGTAGTCGGGGTTCGTAGCGCAGTGCGCTAAACGCTGCGCCACCGCTCCCCCCACCACACACGCGCACAGCAGCTCCAGAGAGCAACTTTTGGGTCAGAGGTAGCCGCATTGCACTGGGGCCGTCCATAAATGACTTCACGCACCTAGGGGGGGGGGGGAGGTCAGACATTTGTGACGATGTGTGACGAGGGGGGGGGGGTTTGAGAAATGTGACGTCACCTCAAAATGCGCAACTTTAATTAAATATAGACAACACGTTCTACATAATTAAATTGGCTTTTTAACAAATCTTTTCTCCTACAACATCAGAGTGCAGCGCCACATTAAATACGCACTACAATGACGATAGTTTAAAGCGATATGAAACATGTTTTATATTTTTGGGGAGGGGCGGGGCACAGCTTTGTGACGTCATATTTGAGGGGGGGGGGGTCTGACTTTTTGTGACGCCGTGTGACGATGGAGGGGGGGTCAAAAATCGTCCAAAATCGCGTGACGTCATTTATGGACGCCTCCACAGCGTGAAATAGCGCAACAAACCGAACCCGCGTACATTGAGGGAAGCCCTGGCTGGTTTATCATTCATTAATCTCTAGTTCAGTCACAAACGAATCTCTTAGAGCCGAAGGCGCGATCCAGTATCACGTTGGCATGCCGTGTCAACCCGTACCGGGTTACCCCGTATTCGTGTACAGGGAGATTGAGTTTTCAGGTCCATACGGCTTACTACAGCCGTTTCAAAACGGGCAAACCAATGTTTTGTTTGATAGGACTTTGTAGGATGAACGTTGAGATTTGTAAAGGGCACGGGGTGACCAATAAGGTCTGAATTGGTCTGTAATAAGAGAGGCAATGGTTAGGGGTTGACAGGTGTGCGTTGGCACTGCGTGCCACGTCGCCTTGTCATACAGCTGACACTCCGATGAGCAATGATTCGGCGACACACGGTGCCAATGGGGCCGTCCATAAATGACGTCACGCGATTTCTGACTATTTTTGACCCCCCCCCCCCCCATCGTCACGCGGCGTCACAAAAAGTCAGACCCCCCATCAAATGTGACGTCACAAAGTTCTGCCCACCCCCTAAAAAAATAAAACATCCTTCAAATCGCTTTAAACTATTGTCATTGTAGTGCGTATTTAACGTGGCGCTGCACTCTGATGTTGTAGGAGAAAACATTTATTAAAAAGTCTATTTAATTAAGTAGAACGTGTTGTTTATATTCATTTAAAATTGCGCATTATGATGTGACGTCACATTTCTCAAACCCCCCCCCCCCTCGTCGCACATCGTCACAAATGTCTGAACCCTCCCCCCCCAGGTGCGTGACGTCATTTATGAACGGCCCCAAAAAGTTCAACATTCGTGCGTATCCGCCGTGATGTGGGGCGAAGTTTAAATCTAATCTTATTATCCGCGATGCCTGCAGGATTAGCTTTTTTTATTCTTCGTCTTCCAAAGCAGATAATTAATGAGAATATTGATGGAATTTCCCCCAGTGCATGTTGGCTGGGGAAGGGCTGTTTAAGACCCGCGGTGAACCCGCTCATCTCCACGTATCGGCATGAAATGAAAAATCGCGGATTTTAGGAAGCGCGTTCGTTTCAAGTGGATGCTTGTTGTCAACACCGCCACATTGACAGCACTCGCAACCATCCCATACTCAATTGAAAACTCTTCTTAAGTAATTGCTTATTGTGTTTAGTTTCTTGTCCTTACCTCATACCTCCGATTAGCACGGTGGGCTACGTACGGTGCGAAAGAAGTTCAAGATACAAATATACGATGTGTTAACACTGGAACACGTTAGGGTGTGCTATGGGGTTGCCACCTTTTCGATTGTAGACCATTCCTGGGCAATGTCTCAGTGCGTGGTCTATTATCATAATTATACAGTAAATGACAATACAATAATTTTATCAAACATACTTACTTGAAACTGCGCCAAAATAAATCAAAACGAACAAAAGTAGATCGGAATTCAATGTTAAATGCTTGACATTTAATCTGCCGCATAGGCGATTCATGGTCAAGATGTTGTGTATGTTTGCATGGGCATGGCTAGAGTTGCCACCCGTCCGGGAATTAGCATCTGTGTTCAGGTGGCATTGATCTGTACCCTCGATATTGCACTCGTATTGAGAAATCTGTCCAGGATTGGTCTGCAGTCAGTAGAATAATTTTTCAACGCAGCGTATGTTTGCATGGTGAACTTCTTTCGCACCGTTCGCAGCCAACCATGCTTTAATTGGAGGTGCGGGGGAATGACAAACTGAACGCAAAAAGAACAGGGACACAGCCTTGAAAACACAGAAGTGCATTGACACGTAGGGCGGTTGTTGAATGGGAAGAGGAATGAAAATGATTAAGAGAGGCGTATCAGGGCAGAGCAAAGTGCTTATAATGTTAATGCTCACCCCGAGCCCTCAATACTCTGATAGTGCGCTGTTTTTGAGTTGTACGCCTTTTGGCATCTTCTGGTCCAACACCAATGGAGACTAAGCTCTAGAAAAAAGCTGTTTCGGGTGTGGACCAATCAAATTCAAGGACAGTACATATTATTATCAGAGTTGTCTTTTTTGTTTGCATTTTGACTGCTTGTGTTGTGGTCATTGCAAACATGATGCCTTGAATAAAGGTGCCAGTTTTTGTGCCAGTTAAAAAGGGTAAAACCTATTCCTATATCTTGTTTCTGGCAAAGGAGGTCTCATAATGTTAATGCTCACCCCGAGCCCTCAATACTCTGATAGTGCACTGTTTTTGAGTTGTACGCCTTTTGGCGTCTTCTGGTCCAACACCAATGGAGACTAGGATCTAAGAAAAGCTGTTTCGGGTGTGGACCAATCAAATTCAAGGACAGTGCATATTATTATCAGAGTTGTCTTTTTTGTTTGCATTTTGACTGCTTGTGTTGTGGTCATTGCAAACATGATGCCTTGAATAAAGGTGTCAGTTTTTGTGCCAGTTAAAAGGGTAAAACCTATTCCTATATCTTGTTTCTGGCAAAGGAGGTCTCATAATGTTAATACTCACCCCGAGCCCTCAATACTCTGATCGTGCGCTGTTTTTGAGTTGTACGCAGTGGTTCTTAACCTGGGTTCGATCGAACCCCAGGGGTTCAGTGAGTCGATCTCAGGGGTTCGGCAGAGCCCCCGCCACGGAGGTCCGGACACACTTGAATTATTGTGTAAATTTGTGATGACACACACGGCCCGCTTGGCCATCACTGGCTGCAGATGATCATGCTACACTGCTTGGCCAATCAGCGCTGCGGGGAATTTAGTGCGTACTCAGTACTCAACGTGTGACTGTTGTTGTCGTACGTCGTGTGATTTCTTTAATATTTTATCTATACTAACTATGTCGGGCAAAAGAAGAAAGTGGTCGGACGAATATGTACAACATGGATTCTCATGTATCACGGAACGTGATGGGAGTGAGCGTCCTATCTGCATGATTTGCAACGCCAAGTTGAGCAACTCTAGTCTTGCACCGGCAAAACTAAAGGAACACTTCTTGAAGCTGCATGGAGACGGGGAATACAAGAACACAACACTTGCTGAATTCAGGGTGAAGAGAGCCAGATTCGATGAAAGGGCCACTCTGCCTGCTCTTGGATTTGTACCTGTTAACAAACCGATCCTGACAGCATCGTACGAAGTTGCTTACCTGATCGCAAAGCAGGGCAAGCCACACACCATTGGTGAAACACTTGTGAAACCAGCTGCATTAAAGATGGCGAATCTGATACTCGGAACAGCGGCCAAAGGTAAATTATCCCAAATTCCCCTTTCAAATGACACCGTCAGCGACAGAATAGAAGAGATGAGTAAAGACATCTTGGCTCAAGTAGTCGCGGATCTGATTTCAAGCCCGGCAAAATTCAGCCTTCAACTCGACGAAACCACAGACGTTTCTGATCTAAGCCAGCTTGCTGTTTTTGTACGCTATGTGAAAGACGACATGATAAAAGAAGAGTTTTTATTTTGTAAGCCTCTTACAACAACAACGAAGGCAGCCGATGTGAAGAAGCTTGTGGATGACTTCTTCAGAGACAACAATCTTTCATGGGATATGGTTTCTGCAGTTTCTACGGACGGAGCTCCAGTCATGCTGGGAAGAAAGTCTGGTTTTGGTGCGCTAGTAAAGGCCGATGCACCACACATCATTGTGACGCATTGTATTCTGCACAGGCATGCGTTGGCAACAAAAACCTTACCTCCAAAAATGGCAGAAGTATTAAAAACTGTGGTGGAATGTGTGAACTATGTGCGAAAAAGTGCTCTGAGGCACCGCATCTTCAGTGAGCTGTGTAAAGAAATGGGCTCTGAATTTTAGGTACTTCTGCTCCATTCTAATATTCGGTGGTTATCCCGGGGACAGGTGCTGAATCGTGTTTTTGCCATGCGTGTGGAATTAGCCCTGTTTTTGCAAGAGCACCAACACTGCCATGCAGATTGCTTCAAAAATCCTGAGTTCATTCTCATTTTAGCGTACATGGCTGATATATTCGCAGCTCTCAATCATCTCAATCAGCAGATACAGGGTGGTGGAGTCAATATCATGGAAGCGGAAGAACACCTGAAGGCTTTTCAAAAAAAGCTACCGTTATGGAAACGACGAACAGAGAACAATAACTTCGCAAACTTCCCGCTTCTGGACGACTGTGCAAGTAAGATCGAAGATGTGTCTGGAATCGGAGATATTTCTGTATCCACGGAACTGAAGCAAACAATTGCCACGCACTTAGATGAGCTTGCAAAGTCTCTCGACGGATATTTCCCTACAAGAGAGTCATATCCAGCATGGGTGAGACAGCCGTTCACGTTTGCTGTTGAAACAGCAGATGTCAATGATGAATTCCTCGACGAAATAATTGAAATTCAGCAGAGCCAGGTTCAACAGCAACTCTTCAGAACAACAACGCTCTCAACGTTTTGGTGTCGACAAATGAACAAGTATCCAGTCATTGCTAAGAAAGCCCTGGATTTTTTTATACCATTTGTTACAATATATCTTTGTGAGCAATCCTTTTCGAGGATGCTGGACATAAAAACGAAGAAAAGGAACAGACTTTGCTGTGAAAATGACATGAGAGTGGCACTTGCCAAGGTGAAGCCACGCATATCTGAACTGATCTCTCAAAGGCAACAGCAGAAGTCACATTGATTTCCAGGTATGTAATTTGTTGTGAGTGTATGCATTGTGTTGGTTTTATTCTTTGAACAAGGTAATGTTCATGCACGGCTCATTTTGTGTACCAGTAAAAAACATATCTATGTCTTGAATTTGAAAAAAATCACATTTTATTTTTCACTAAAGAGGGGTTCGGTGAATGCGCATATGAAACTGGTGGGGTTCGGTACCTCCAACAAGGTTAAGAACCACTGCACTAGAGTGAGAAAACGAATCTCTTGCGACGTCTGCAGGAAAACATTCCAACTGGCATGGTGCCTAGAGTCCCACATGAGAATGCACAAGACCGGTGGTCAAAGCTGCAACATCTGCGATAAAAGCTTTGATCGGCCCTACAAACTCAGAAGGCATATGGAGTAACCCACGTAAAGAACTCAAGGGGCGCACGTGGCATGGTGAATGACGGCAATTTTGCCAATGCGGTGTTGAAGGTGTGTCAGACATACTCGGCCGCGAGTCATGGTGCTGGAAGAATTGCATTTGCCATGGATGGCACCAGCAGCTCCAGCAGCAGCTTGTCGAGTCCTGGTGGTGAGGAGGCAGAGTTGCAGACAATGCCACCTTCTGCAAAGGGCGCACCTGCGTGCAACGAAGTTATTGCTATCACAGCGACCGCGCATGGAACGAAGGCGCCTGCTGGGAAACGCCACGCCTGACCAGCGCCCGTCTCGACTCCACCTCACTCCCATAGTCACTAGAGTGAGAAAACAAATGTCTTGCCAAGTCTGTGGGAAAGCATTCCAACTGCCATCATGCCTAGAGTCCCACATGAGAACGGACAAAGAGACCCCTGACCAATGGCATCTGCGGTCGAAACTTTGATCAGCCAGGCAAATTCAGAAGGCATATGGAAACCTACGAAAAGGACTATTGGATATTTCTTTGCTGTTCTATTACTGAAGTTATCAACAGAAGTTGTGTACCAGATTAATTGCGCTTGTGGCAAATGCTATGTTGGGCAAACAGGATGAATGATCAGCACGAGACTAAAAGAACACCACAGAAATATGAAATGCTCACAAATACAACTGTCAGCAGTAGCAGAACACGCGTGCCCACAAGGACACTCAATTGATTTTGATAATGTTGAAGTTCTGTGCAAAACTTGTTACTACTAGCCAAGACTAATTACATAATCTATCGAAATTTAAATAAATAAAAATAATTGTAATCGTTTGGATAGCTACCGACTTAGTGCTGCATGGAAGAGAATAATCAAATTACCGTTTGTACGGCTATTTTAGTACACACAATGGACACTAAGTACAAGATCAATGGGCTAGCATAATGTGCATGTATAATGTACGTTGATTCATTAATCCCCCCCCCCCCCCCACTTTGCGCTCAAAGAGCGCACAAGTGTTGTCATCACATCTACGCCTCTATACAAGGAATTAAACAGGTGGACTTCTCCCAAATCTTGCTGTTGCCTGATGAAGCTAGTTGTAATTACTGAAACGTCGTACTCCGATGGTAAATGTTGTGGCTTGGCTCTCCAACACACCACACACCGGTGTGCTGTACTAGTGATGAATTGGCATGTTCTGTTTACGTGACAACCCTTACTAGTTGGCTGTCGGGTGGTGGCGGGTTTAACGGCACATTTATATAGTAATAGGTTTTTACCCTTTTATCTTGCACCAAAACTGACACCTGTATGTAGACATGATCCCTTGTATAAATGTGTCAGTTTAGGTGCCAGATAAAAGGGTAAAAACATATTACTATATCTTGCTACTGGCAAAGGAGGTCTCATAATGAAAATTCATACCCCGAGCTCTCAATACTCTGATAGTGCGCTGTTTTTGAGTTGTGTGCCTTTTGGCGTCATCTGGTCCAACACCAGTGGAGACTAGGCTCTAAGAAAAGCTGTCTCGGGTGTGGACCAATCAACTTCAAGGACAGTGTATATCATTATCAGAGTTGTCTCTTTTTGTTTGCATTTTGACTGCTTGTGTTGTGGTTATTGCAAACATGATCTCTTGTATAACGGTGTCAGTTTTGGTGCCAGATAAAAGGGTAAAAACCTATTACTATATCTTGCGACTGGCAAAGGAGGTCTCATAATGACACATTTATATATTTACGCGATCCAACCCATAAAACCTGTATTATGGATATTTGTCGCAAAAGCCTACGTGTTAAACTGCCATGTATTTTTACGTCTATTGCTGTATTTTCTTACGTGCAATATATTTTATAAACCATCTTAATTTATTCATATTTTTGTTCGTAGTTATATCATTGTTGCGCGTGCGGTGTGGTCAGTGGATATTGTTCAGTGGATCAAACCGAGACAAATATTTTTGCAGCAGCTGTGGCTGCACATTGCAACAGCGCATTCCGAATGGTGTAGAACGCATCGCCCATAATCTGTATCTGTGTGCAAACACCAGGTATGGTTGGTAAGAAACACGTTTGGTTTTAAATGAATAGAACTCGAGCTTCAGCCATATTGTTCATTATAGACCCCACTTTGTAAGAATTAATCACGCAAACCTTGCGCCTGATTCATTTGAGTCGATGTGCTCATGAGCAACAGGGCATTTGTGGCAAGGTGTTAATGTACCACAGATTAGCACGGTTGGCTACGTACACTGCGAAAGAAGTTCAACACATTATTTGGGTCTTTCCGTAAAGTCACGTAGATAGAACAATAAAATAATAAAAATAAAGTAAATAAAAAAGTAAAATATATCACGACGTTTCGATCGCAACACAAGCAATCGTCATCAGGAGAAAAATGATAACGATTGCTTGTGTTGTGATCAAAACGTCGTGATATTTTTATTATTATTTTGTATTCACTTTATTTTTATTATTTTATTGTTCTATCTACGTGACTTTACCGAAAGACCCAAAAAATATTAATTCCTGCAGTCACGAAAGCTTTAAGTCAAGATTCAAGCACAACACACTTTCATACATTGTGGAAAGCGAGTATCCTTGCACGTACAATGCACTGGACCGCATGTTCGTGTTAAGTGAGTCGGGGGCTTTGTCACTGCCTACCCCATGATATAAATAATCTCAGGGAATTCAATTGCAAGTGTGCAATCTCCCTTCCGGTGGACATCGAGGATGAGTCATACCCTGGCTTGCCAGGAGGCAGTGGATCACAACCGTTGAATCCTTTCCATCTGCACGGGATAGAACGTTGCCCCCTTGCTCACATTTGTTCGTTTTCTGCGAGTGTACTGGTTTCCCCCCACATGTAAACACTCAGTAAGTGGCTGCAAATATCGGAATGTTAAGAGAACCGCAGAGCTTGGGCGATTGTTGGGAGTGCCGGCTCACCGCCTGGCTGCTGTCTCCCCGCTCGTCTGTGGGAGACATATAGAGGTACTGAATTAGATTTATATTCTCTACATAACATGATTCCTATCTACACAAAGCACTCACAGCGTAGAGTACAGCAAGTGATATTCCACGAAATAAAAAATAAACGTACATGACCACAACAGAAGCCAATGGGTACAGCTGTGCATACACGTACACAACATATACACGATTCCTACTGGTGGTTGGAACGATTCACCACTGCCGGAGAGTCAAGGAATTGTAATGATTCAGGATCATTAATGCAAACTGTCCCCGTTCTCAAACCTGTGTACGATTTAAAAGGTCATAGAGCGCCATTGTCGGAAGCAATTACTTCCCCATGTCACTGCGATGGGCAGATTCATGCCGTTGCAGTCGGCTTACACATTGTCAGTAGACCCCCCATACGCAAGCGTACACATTTGGTTAACCCCTCCTCCCCCCTCCATGCATACATACTAAATGGATGCCCCCTAACAGCTACACCACCACTCCCCACACGAGACAAGCATGTGACTCTCGGTGTAAATGGAGACGGAGTGCGAATACACGTGCCGATGCCCCAAGTACAGTTGCCACCATTTCCACGACAGAGCAAACCCAGGCACATTTCTCAGCGAGCCCAGGTCTATTGTTAAAACTGTGCAGTTCACGGTGATAAAATCAACCATAGCCATACCCGGGGTACCAGATCTCGACACAAATCAATTCCTGCTGCCACCCGAACACTGTCCGGGGGTCAAACGCGGACAGGTGGCAGCCCCAGTCGCGAGGCCACATCTGCACCGACTCACGGTAAATGTGTGCAGGGCCAGCAGGAAGAGCCCCGGGATCTCGGAGCGCAGCCACTGGTTCCACGCGCTGTCTCGGTCCACGTCCTCGCGTGACGACGACGATACTTCAAAATCACCTGACCGGAAGGAGGGGGGAGGGAGAGTAAGAAGGTACGAAGGGGAACCTTCTAACTCTTTCACAGGGACGCGTTCTTCGCATGCGTCACCCTGCAGCCAACCTCTCTGCTCTCGTGTGTGAACGTGGGTCAGTTTGGTTTAATCGTTCAGAATGAATGGGGCATGACCCTGGCCCTTGTGCAACGTATTATTTTCCATGAGATAATACCAAACACATCATTCATGTGTGAGTGTGTCTGTGGCCTGCAAGCAAAACCTACATTCTCTCGAGTCATATATCGGGAGCAGTCACAGGTGGGAAAGCATTGCCGAATTCCTTGAAAGGCTCAACTCTCTCCAACTTATGTTGAAAGCATTTACAGTGAGGGAAAAAGTATTTGATCCCCTGCTGATTTTGTACGTTTGCCCACTGACAAAGAAATGATCAGTCTATAATTTTAATGGTAGGTATATTTGAACAGTAAGAGAGACAGAATAACAACAAAATCCAGAAAAATGCATGTAAAAAATGTTCTAAATTGATTTGCATTTTAATTAGGGGAATAAGCACTTGACCCCTCTGCAAAACATGACTTAGTACTTGGTGAAAAAACCCTTGTTGTCAATCACAGAGGTCAAACGTTTTTTTGTAGTTGGCTACCAGGTTTGCACACATCTCAGGAGGGATTTTGTCCCACTCTTCTTTGCAGATCTTCTCCAAGTCATTAAGGTGTGGAGGCTGACGTTTGGCAACTCGAACCTTCAGCTCCCTCCACAGATTTTCTATGGGATTAAAGTCTGGAGACTGGCTAGGCCACTCTAGGACCTTAATGTGCTTCTTCTTGAGCCACTCCTTTGTTGCCTTGGCCGTGTGTTTTGGGTCATTGTCATGCTGGAATACCCATCCACGACCCATTTTCAATGCCCTGGCTGAGGGAAGGAGGTTATCACCCAAGATTTGACGGTACATGGCCCCGTCCATCGTCCCTTTGATGCGGTGAAGTTGTCCTGTCCCCTTAGCAGAAAAACACCCCCAAAGCATAATGTTTCCAACTCCATGTTTGACGGTGGGGATGGTGTTCTTGGGGTCATAGGCAGCATTCCTCCTCCTCCAAACACGGCGAGTTGAGTTTATGCCAAAGAGCTCCATTTTGGTCTCATCTGACCACAACACTTTCACCCAGTTGTCCTCTGATTCATTCAGATGTTCATTGGCAAACTTCAGACGGGCATGTATATGTGCTTTCTTGAGCAGGGGGACCTTGCGGGTGCTGCAGGATTTCAGTCCTTCAAGGTGTAGTGTGTCACCAATTGTTTTCTTGGTATGGTGCCAGCTGCCTTGAGATCATTGACAAGATCCTCCCGTATAGTTCTGGGCTGATTCCTCACCGTTCTCATGATCATTGCAACTCCACGAGGTGAGATCTTGCATGGAGCCCCAGGCAGAGGGAGATTGACAGTTATTTTGTGTTTCTTCCATTTGCGAATAATCGCACCAACTGTTGTCACCTTCTCCGCAAGCTGCTTGGCAATGGTCTTGTAGCCCATTCCAGCCTTGTGTAGGTCTACAATCTTGTCCCTGACATCCTTGGAGAGCTCTTTGGTCTTGGCCATGGTGGAGAGTTTGGAATCTGATTGATTGATTGCTTCTGTGGACAGGTGTCTTTTATACAGGTAACAAGCTGAGATTAGGAGCACTCCCTTTAAGAGTGTGCTCCTAATCTCAGCTCGTTAGCTGTATAAAAGACACATGGGAGCCAGAAATCTTTCTGATTGAGAGGGGGTCAAATACTTATTTCCCTCATTAAAATGCAAATCAATTTTTTACATTTTTGACATGCGTTTTTCTGGATTTTTTTGTTGTTATTCTGCCTCTCACTGTTCAAATAAACCTGCCATTAAAATTATAGACTAGTAATTTCTTTGTCAGTGGGCAAACGTACAAAATCAGCAGGGGATCAAATACTTTTTTCCTTCACTGTATGCATTAGTTCTGCCAGTACCTCTTTGTGCCTGTGTAGTGGGCAGGCAAGTGTGGTGGAGCAGCAGGTCCAGCACACGGGGTGTCCAGCAGAGGAGAGGAACTCCCCATGGCCGTGGCCGGGGAAGCAGAGGTCGGCGGCGCTGGGAACGGCGTCAGTTGCGCGGCGTCTGTGGGAGAAGGCACAGGCCTCTTCTGAAGATTATCATCCGCAGACACATCATACGGCTTGCCGGACACGTCACACACTCGGCCCTGTGATTGTGGAGGTGAGACAGGTTCGCGCGTGGCAACGAATGGCTTGTCGCTGGACAAACATCGACGGCAACATCGGGAGAACGCGGCACGAACTCGTGCAGAGTTTCTGGCACCATATGAATTTACACTCCTTGTAGGTATGTACGTTGAACCTCGTTCGCGCCATACGTCAGCCAGCCGTGCTAATCGGAGGTGCAGATGGATGCAATTGAAGGACGTGGAGCAGAGGTGTCAAAATGAAAAAAATAATTGATACAGAAATTACACGAGTCCAGGGGACTTCACCAAGGCCGTGTTATCCCAGACTCTGACAGAGCACAAAGGAAGATTGGCAATGACAAAAAATGGCTTCATAACTTTCATTGTCAGATGGCACACTTGCATCTTCAGTCTTCAGTCGGCGTCAGTAATTTAAGAATGCACGCATGATGCGTGACACCAACTAAAATGGCATCGATGCTGACTAATCACATCCTCTCCAAGATGTGGAACTCAAGAGACGAGGATAGCCTCTTCCAAACAGGACTACCCTTGACAATTGAGTTGTCGCCTGGGTAAAAATAAAATGAACTAGGAGATTTCAACTTGAAAATCCAAACCATCGCACCAACAGTAATGGACGGAATCCTATATGAGGCGCACACTGCAGTAGCTTCAGGTGGACTCTGGTACCTGCTTTATCGTCTGTGTGAGAAGCATCTTCTCCCACTGAAATTCAAACAAAGTTGACAGTTAGACAGGACATGTTTTAAAACATCCGCAGTAAAATTCAAGTATGTATACCATTAAAGTAAACTATTTTTTATTTACCAGGTTAGGCCCATTGAGAGCTATTAAGCTCTTTTTCAGAAGCGACCTGGCAACAAATTATAGCTTAACGAATTGGCTTATCACGTGGAAATTTATAGCAGCCAAATACTCTAAACGCATTACTTACAAATAGCTCACAAAGCGGTTATCCTCCCACTACCCTTGGGTTACCTCCTGTCCCGGTCCAGCCGAGACAGTCTGTGAATTGGCATCTGTATTTGGGTGGCATGAATTAATTTGTACCGAGATCTGGTACCGGTACTGTGCTGAACTTTACTACTGCATGGTTGTTGACAGACCTAGACCGACTGAAACATAGGTCTGGGTTTGATCTCCATAGTGGAAAAGGTGGTAACCCGAAAACTAACCCAAACCCTTCCACATTCAACGATAAACACTTTCAAACCGAGTTCGCTCGGAAATGACCCCACTAAACCGCACGTATGTAAACGTTTCACTTCAGTGGTTCCTCCGCCGCGTGCGAACGATGAAGTGCACGGCCTCTCGTGATGATGACCTCACACCCACATGGCTGCATGAAAGGCGGTGCTGACGAGCATGAGGCAGGTGGAAGAGGCAAAACGAGGAGGCAAGATTAGAGTGCTGTAGTTGGTGGGGTATAGTGGGGCCTATTTCCGAATGATTGATTTATGTGGAAATGAAATTGGTCAAGAGTCCGTTACTTTGTAAACATTAGCATGTATCTACTTTAAAACCAAGTCTGCAGGGGTGGGGAAGATGAGGTCTGTTCATTCTGGTGGGCAAAGAGAATTTAGACACTCCAAGTTAAGTCTGGTGGCATACGAATGAAATGCACCTTACAAATGTAAATAATGATTATTAATCCATCTTCGTCTTCACTCCCACGGTGTTTCCAACCAGGGTTAGGCCATGTAATGATCTGACGTGCTGTACACTTGTACAGTGTTACTGAATTATTGTATCATTATGAATTCAGTGCCCCTTCTGCGACCTTTTCCCTAGATACCCCTCTGGTGTATAACCTGGCCTGCTGACGTCAGGGCCGTAAGCCGCAGATCCTTTTCCCTGCCAGCAGCCAGCGCTATACTATTACATTACCATTCTATGCCACTACACAGGGACTCCTCTACTTACGAACATTCGACTTACGAACTTTCAGAGATATGGTCAAACCTGTCCGTATGTCCAGTTTCCTGTTCGGACCGAGAGTCGTAAGTTCAACCGCCGCACAATAGGTGGTGATGGTGGCATCTACATCTGCAGAACGTGAAGAACTAGAGGCAACTTTTAAAGCCATTCCCCGTGTTTAGTGTACAAGCCGTAAAACGTGTTTGAAATCGACGGGAGTAAAGTTGGACTCACGAACAAATCGACTGACGAACAGACCTCTGGAACCGAACTCGTTTGTACGTACAAGAGTCTGTATATGGTGGTCACTCTGAACAACACAGACCCAGCCTCCTTTTGATTATTTTTGGTCCATTAGGACATTACCAGACGCATCTTTCTGTGCTAACGACCACACAATACACATTAGAGGTGTCACAACAGGTCACGTTTAATCGTCTAAACTTGTCTGGAGTAAGTCGCATACGGTAGACATTTCTGCACATTTGCAGAATTACATGTCTATGATAAAGGAACCATGTGTATTGCATTACACAAGTGTGGATGCAGATTTCTGCAGCAATACAGGGAATAGGTTGTTCACAGCGCACTGATTAATCAGAATCTTTTTTAAATCCTGGAGGAATCCGATGAGCTATGAAGATCTTTTCACATATGTCCAGTAGGGGCGGGTCAGCGAGCTATTTCCAAAACCGATGAGAGGCAAGATGGAGAAAATGTAAGCAAATTGCTAAAAATACAAAGTACATACATTCCTGCCAATTTGTCAACAAATGCAAGCTTGGGCAAGGTAGCAACACAACAACCACAGCTCCAGACCACGACAAGACTCCACAAAGTCCCTCAATTGCATTGCATTAAAATTGAACGTTTAATGAGCGATATTTGAAATAGCGTTACCAAATGACAATATTCCCGTCGAAAACTTGACTAATGAATGAGGCTAAGACGCTTGCAGTAATGTTCAAATATGCATCACTAGCCATTCAGAAGTGGTAGGCCTCACGTGACCACAGGGCACCACAGTGGCAATATGTTAACTACCTCGCCTGGTACGCAGGAGGCCGTGGATTCAATCCCCACCCTGTCGCCTGCTGTATATTTTGAGGTTGCATGTCTTTCTCACTACATTTAGAATAAACATCACGCGTTTAGAGTATTTGGCCTCTATAAATTTCCACGGGATAAGCCACTTCGTTGAAGATAACATTTGTGATAGCCAGGTTGCTTCTGAAAAATAGCTCCATAGCTCAGTGGGGCCTCAAACTGGTAAAATAAAAAAATATATAGTTTATATTCTTGGTTCTCTCGGTAAAGTCACGTAGAAGGGAAACAATAAAATAATAAAAATATAAAACAATAAAATTCTCACGACGTTTCGACTGCAACACAAGCAATCAACATCACCTGATGATCATCATCACTTGATGATGGTCTCCTTGAGTGAGTGTGAGTTTGTGTGAGTGACTGTGATTCTCTGAGTGACTCTGTCAGTCTCTTGAGTGTGGCTCTGTGAGTCTGAGAGAGTGACTCTGTGAGTATCTTGAGTGTGGCTGTGAGTCTCTGAGTGTGGCTCTGTGAGTCTAAGTGAGTGACTCTGTGAGTCTCTGAGTGTGGCTCTGTGAGTCTGAGTGAGTGACTCTGTGAGTCTCTGAGTGTGGCTCTGTGAGTCTGAGTGAGTGACTCTGTGAGTCTCTTGAGTGTGGCTCTGTGAGTCTGAGTGAGTGGCTGTGAGTCTCTTGAGTGTGGCTGTGAGTCTCTGAGTGTGGCTCTGTGAGTCTGAGTGAGTGACTCGTCATCACCATCGTCATCAACATCATCATCACCGTCGTCACCATCTTCATCACCACCTCCATTACCCAGGTGCCATGGGGTGACACGCTGAGATGGGATGGGTGGCCAGCACCACGCCTGGCCGCCTTTGTCTCCTCCCATTCACCGAACCTGGATACTCATTTTAAGGCAGAATAGACCTGGGATGGGACCGAGATTGGTTCAGATACTCGTCACCAATGTTGGCCGTGAGTGGGAATAGAACTCGGGTAGCCGGATCCCGTCGCTCGGTGCGCTAACCACTTCGGCACCGCTCCCCATGTAATCCTCACTTCAAGCACACACCTCATCACCGACACAGCTTCCACATCGTCATATCCACCACTCCTCCCCCAGACCCATCGCTTACAACACTCTCACCCCTTCCCTCTCCACAATGCCGATGCACCTCACACTCCCCACACCTCCCATGCTCCCACCAGCAGCTTCCACTCCCGATGACGCCTCCTCACAATACCCCTTCACTCCCTCCCATCGGACCGCCATTCTCAAACTATGACTTTTAAAGTAAACTATATTTTGATTTAAAGCTTTCGTGAATGCAGGGATTCATATTCTTGGTTCTTTCGGTAAAGTCACGTAGAAGGGAAACAATAAAATAATAAAAATATAAAACAATAAAATTCTCACGACGTTTCGACTGCAACACAAGCAATCATCATCACCTGATGATCATCATCATCACCTGATGATTGCTTGTGTTGCAGTCGAAACGTCGTGAGAATTGTATTGTTTTATATTTTTATTATTTTATTGTTTCACTTCTATGCGACTTTACCGAAAGAACCAAGAATACAAACTATATTTTTTATTTTACCAGTTTGAGGCCCCACTGAGCTATGGAGCTATTTTTCAGAAGCAACCTGGCTATCACAAATGTTATCTTCAACGAAGTGGCTTATCCCGTGGAATTTTATAGAGGCCAAATACTCTAAACGCGTGATGTTTATTCTAAATGTAGTGAGAGAGACATGCAACCTCAAAATATACAGCAGGCGACAGGGTCCGGATTGAATCCATGGCCTCCTGCGTACCAGGCGAGGTAGTTAACATATTGCCACTGTGGTGCCCTGTGGTCACGTGAGGCCTACCACTTCTGAATGGCTTGTGATGCATATTTGAACATTACTGCAAGCGTCTTAGCCTCATTCATTAGTCAGGTATTCGAAGGGAATATTGTCATTTGGTAACGCTATTTCAAATATCGCTCATTAAACGTTCAATTTTAATGCAATGCAATTGAGGGACTTTGTGGAGTCTTGTCGTGGTCTGGAGCTGTGGTTGTTGTGTGGCTACCTTGCCCAAGCTTGCATTTGTTGACAAATTGGCAGGAATGTATGTACATTGTATTTTTAGCAATTTGCTTACATTTTCTCCATCTTGCCTCTCATCGGTTTTGGAAATAGCTCGCTGACCCTCCCCTACTGGACATATGTGAAAAAGATCTTCATAGCTCATCGGATTCCTCCAGGATATAAAAAAGATTCTGATTCTGATTAATCAGTGGCGCTGCGAACAACCTATTCCCTCTATTGCTGCGGGAATCTGCATCCACACATGATCAAGCACCCCTGTCTAATGCAATAGACATGGTTCCTTTGTCATAGGCATGTAATTCTGCAAATGTGCAGAAATGTCTACCGTATGCGACTTACTCCAGACAAGGTTAGACAATTAAACGTGACCTGTTGTGACACGTCTAATGTGTATTGTGTGGTCGTTAGCACAGAAAGATGCATCTGGTAATGTCCTAATTGACCAAAAATAGTAAAAAGGAGGCTGGGTCTGTGTTGTTCAGAGTGACCACCATATACAGACTCCTGTACGTACAAACGAGTTCGGTTCCATAGGTCTGTTCGTAAGTCGATTTGTTCGTGAGTCCAACTTTACTCCCGTCGATTTCAAACACGTTTTACGACTTGTACACTAAAAACGGGGAATGGCTTTAACAGTTGCCTCTGGTTCTTCACGTTCTGCAGATGTAGATGCCACCATCACCACCTATTGTGCGGTGGTTGAACTTGCGACTCTCGGTCCGAACAGGAAACTGGACATACGGACAGGTTTGTTCATATCTCTGAAAGTTCGTAAGTCGAATGTTCGTAAGTAGAGGAGTCCCTGTGTAGTGGCATAGAATGGTAATGTAACAGCATAGCGCCTGCTGCTGGCAGGGAAAGGGATCTGAGGCTTACGGCCCTGACGTCAGCAGGCCAGGTTATACACAAGAGGGGGATCTAAGGAAAGGTCACAGAAGGGGCACTGAATTCATAATGATACAATAATTCAGTAACACTGTACAAGTGTACAGCACGTCAGATCATTACATGGCCTAACCCTGGTTGGAAACACCGTGGGAGTGAAGAAGAAGATGGATTAATAATCATTATTTACATTTGTAAGGTGCATTTTATCCGTATGCCACCAGACTTAACTTGGAGTGTCTAAATTCTCTTTGCCCACCAGAACGAATAGACCTCATCTTTCCCACCCCTGCAGACTTGGTATTAAAGTAGATACATGCTAATGTTTACAAAGTAACGGGCTCTTGACCAATTTCATTTCCACATAAATCAATCATTTGGAAATAGGCCCCACTATTCCCCACCGACTACAGCACTCTAATCTTGCCTCCTCGTTTTGCCTCTTCCACCTGCCTCATGCTCGTCAGCACCGCCTTTCGTGCAGCCATGCGGGTGTGAGGTCATCATCACGAGAGGCCGTGCACTTCATCGTTCGCACGCGGCAGAGGAACCACTGAAGTCAAACGTTTAAATACGTGCGGTTTAGTGGGGTCATTTCCGAGCGAACTCGGTTTTAGAAGTGTTTATCGTTGAATGTGGAAGGGTTTGGGTTAGTTTTCGGGTTACCACCTTTTCCACTATGGAGATCAAACCCAGACCTATGTTTCAGTCTGTCTAGGTCTGTCAACAACCATGCAGTAGTAAAGTTCAGCACAGTACCGGTACCAGATCTCGGTACAAATTAATTCATGCCACCCAAACACAGATGCCAATTCACAGACTGTCTCGGCTGGACCGGGACAGGAGGTAACCCAAGGGTAGTGGGAGGATAACCGCTTTGTGAGCTATTTGTAAGTAATGCGTTTAGAGTATTTGGCTACTATAAATTTCCACGTGATAAGCCACTTCGTTAAGCTATAATTTGTGGCCAGGTCGCTTCTGAAAAAGAGCTATATAGCTCTCAATGGGCCTTACCTGGTAAACAAAAAATAGTTTACTTTAATGGTATACATACTTGAATTTTATTGCGGATGTTTTAAAACATGTCTTGTCTAACTGTCCACTTTGTTTGAATTTCAGTGGGAGAAGATGCTTCTCACACAGACGTTAAAGCAGGTACCAGAGTCCACCTGAAGCTACTGCAGTGTGCGCCTCATATAGGATTCCATCCATTACTGTTGGTGCGATGGTTTGGATTTTCAAGTTGAAATCTCCTAGTTCATTTTATTTTTACCCAAGCGACAACTCAATTGTCAACGGTAGTCCTGTTTGGAAGAGGCATCCATGTCTCTTGAGTTCCACATCTTGGAGAGGATGTGATTAGTCAGCATCGATGCCATTTTAGTTGGTGTCACGCATAATGCGTGCATTCTTAAATTACTGACGCTGACTGAAGACTGAAGATGCAAGTGTGCCATCTGACAATGATAGTTATGAAGCCATTTTTTGTCATTGCCAATCTTCCTTTGTGCTCTGTCAGATTCTGGGATAACACGGCCTTGGTGAAGTCCCCTGGACTTGTGTAATTTCTTTATCAATTTTTTTTGTTTCATTTTGAAATCTCTGCTCCACTTCCTTCAATTGCATCCATCTGCACCTCCGATTAGCACGGCTGGCTGACGTACGGCGCGAAAGAGGTTCAACGCACATACCTACAAGGAGTGTAAATTCATACGGTGCCAGAAACTCTGCACGAGTTCGTGCCGCGTTCTCCCGATGTTGCCGTCGATGTTTGTCCAGCGACAAGCCATTCGTTGCCACGCGCGAACCTGTCTCACCTCCACAATCACAGGGCCGAGTGCGTGACGTGTCTGGCAAGCCGTGTGATGTGTCTGCGGATGATAATCTTCAGCAGAGGCCTGTGCCTTCTCCCACAGACGCCGCGCAACTGACGCCGCTCCCAGCGCCGCCGACCTCTGCTTCCCCGGCCACGGCCACGGGGAGTTCCTCTCCTTTGCTGGACACCCCGTGTGCTGGACCTGCTGCTCCACCACACTTGCCTGCCCACTACACAGGCACAAAGAGGTACGGGCAGAACTAATGCATAAACGCTTTCAACATAAGTTGGAGAGAGCTGAGCCTTTCTAGGAATTCGGCAATGCTTTCCCACCTGTGACTGCTCCCGATATATGACTCGAGAGCATGTAGGTTTTGCTTGCAGGCCACACACACACACATATGAATGATGTGATTGGTATTATCTCATGGAAAATAATAAGTTGCACAAGGACCAGGGTCATGCCCCATTCATTCTGAACGATTAAACGAAACTGACCCACGTTCACACACGAGAGCAGAGAGGTTGGCTGCAGGGTGATGCGCGCAAAGAACGCGTCACTGTGAAAGTGTTAGAAGGTTCCCCTTCGTACCTTCTTACTCTCCCTCCCACCCCCTCCTTCCGGTCAGGTGATTTTGAAGTGTCGTCGTCACGCGAGGACGTGGACCGAGACAGCGCGTGGAACCAGTGGCTGCGCTCCGAGATCCCGGGGCTCTTCCTGCTGGCCCTGCACACATTTACCGTGAGTTGGCGCAGATGTGGCCTCGCGACTGGGGCTGCCACCTGTCTGTGTTTGACCCCCGGACAGTGTTCGGGTGGCAGCAGGAATTGATTTGTGTCGAGATCTGGTACCCCGGGTATGACTATGGTTGAATTTTATCACCGTGAACGGCACAGTTTTAACAGTAGACCTGGGCTCGCTGAGAAATGTGCCTGGGTTTGCTCTGTCGTGGAAATGGTGGCAACTGTACTTGGGGCATCGGCACGTGTATTCGCGCTCCTGCTCCATTTACACCTAGAGTCACGTGCTCGTCTCGTGTGGGGAGTGGTGGTGTAGCTGTTAGGGGGCATCCATTTAGTATGTATGCATGGAGGGGGGAGGAGGGGTTAACCCAAATGCATACGCTTGCGTATGGGGGTCTACTGACAATGTGTAAGCCGACTGCAACGGCATGAATCTGCCCATCGCAGTGACATGGGGAAGTAATTGCTTCCGACAAAGGCGTTCTATGCCCTTTTAAATCGTACTCAGGTTTGAGAACGGGGACAGTTTGCATTAATGATCCTGAATCATTACAATTCCTTGACTCTCCGGCAGTGGTGAATCGTTCCAACCACCAGTAGGAATCGTGTATATGTGTGTACGTGTATGCACAGCTGTACCCATTGGCTTCTGTTGTGGTCATGTACGTTTATTTTTTATTTCGTGGAATATCACTTGCTGTATTCCACGCGGTGAGTTCTTTGTGTAGATAGGAATCATGTTATGTAGAGAATATAAATCTTATTCAGTACCTCTATATGTCTCCCACAGACGAGCGGGGAGACAGCAGCCAGGCGGTGAGCCGGCACTCCCAACAATCGCCCAAGATCTGCGGTTCTCTTTGCATTCCGATATTTGCAGCCACTTACTGAGTGTTTACATGTGGGGGGAAACCAGTACACTCGCAGAAAACGAACGAATGTGAGCAAGGGGGCAACGTTCTATCCCGTGCAGATGGAAAGGATTCCACAGTTGTGTTCCACTGCCTCCTGGCAAGCCAGGGTATGACTCATCCTCGATGCCCACCGGAAGGGAGATTGCACACTTGCAATTGAATTCCCTGAGATTATTTATATCATGGGGTAGGCAGTGACAAAGCCCCTGACTCACTTAACACGAACATGCGGTCCAGTGCATTGTACGTGCAAGGATACTCGCTTTCCAAAATGTATTAATGTGTGTTGTGCTTGAATCTTGACTTAAAGCTTTCGTGACTGCAGGAATTAATATTCTTTGGGTCTTTCGATAAAGTCACGTAGATAGAACAATAAAATAATAAAAATAAAGTGAATACAAAATAATAATAATAAAAATATCACGACGTTTCGATCGCAACACAAGCAATCTTCATCATTTTTCGCCTGATGACGATTGCTTGTGTTGCGATCGAAACGTCGTGATATATTTTACTTTTGTATTCACTTTATTTTTATTTATTGTTCTATCTACGTGACTTTACGGAAAGACCCAAAGAATATGTGTTGAACTTCTTTCGCAGTGTACGTAGCCAACCGTGCTAATCTGTGGTACATTAACACCTTGCCACAAATGCCCTGTTGCTCATGAGCCCAGCGACTCAAATGAATCAGGCGCAAGGTTTGCGTGATTAATGCTTACATAGTGGGGTCTATAATGAACAATATGGCTGAAGCTCGAGTTCTGTTCATTTAAAACCAAACGTGTTTCTTACCAACCATACCTGGTGTTTGCACACAGATACAGATTATGGGCGATGCGTTCTACACCATTCGGAATGCGCTGTTGCAATGTGCAGCCACAGCTGCTGCAAAAATATTTGTCTCGGTTTGATCCACTGAACAATATCCACTGACCACACCGCACGCGCAACAATGATATAACTATGAACAAAAATATAAATAAATTAGGATGGTTTATTAAATATATTGCACGTAAGAAAATACAGCAATAGACGTAAAAATACATGGCAGTTTAACACGTAGGCATTCGCGACAAATATCCATAATACAGGTTTTACGGGTTGGATCGCGTAAATATATGTGTCATTATGAGACCTTTGCCAGTAGCAAGATATAGTAATAGGTTTTTACCCTTTTATCTGGCACCAAAACTGACACCTTTATACAAGGGATCATGTTTGCAATAACCACAACACAAGCAGTCAAAATGCAAACAAAAAGAGACAATTCTGATAATAATATACACTGTCCTTGAAGCTGATTGGTCCACACCCGAGATGGCTTTTCTTAGAGCCTAGTCTCCACTGGTGTTGGACCAGATGACGCCAAAAGGCATACAACTCAAAAACAGCGCACTATCAGAGTATTGAGAGCTCGGGGTAAGAATTTACATTATGAGACCTCCTTTGCCAGTAGCAAGATATAGTAATAGGTTTTTACCCTTTTATCTGGCACCAAAACTGACACCTTTATACAAGGGATCATGTTTGCATAAAGGTGTTAGTTATGGTGCCAGATAAAAGGGTAAAAACCTATTACAATTTAAATGTGTCGTTAAACCCGCCACCACCCGACAGCCAACTAGTAAGGGTTGTCACGTAAACAGAACATGCCAATTCATCACTAGTACAGCACACCGGTGTGTGGTGTAGCCATTTCTGTGAGCAGTCACAAGCTAATCACTCAGCTATTTCAATGCTAAATTCTATGCTAATTTCTTTGTCAAGGGGTGCCTCTGTGGATGTGTATACTTTAACTTAGCTATTTCAATGCTAAATTCTATGCTAATTCCTTTGTCAAGGGGTGCCTTTGCGGATGTGTATGCTTTAACATAGCCATTTCTGTGACCAGTGACAAGCTAATCACTCAGCCATTTCAATGCTAAATTATATGCTTATTCCTTTGTCAAGGCGCTCTGTTTCCTCTCACACAGCTTAAAGGTCGTGATCTGAGCGTGGCTTTTTTCACTCCAGTGCTGTGCTCCAGACAGTCTCGTCCCTTCACCTGATGAAGGCCGCTTGTGTTGTGGCCGAAACGTCGTGAGAATATTATTGTGTTATTTTATTTTATCAATTTATTATTTTATTCTCATTCTACGTGACTTTACCAAAAGAACCAAGAATATGTTGAACTTCTTTTATACCATACGTAGCCAACCGTGTTAATCGGAGGTATTTGTTGCTGCCCATTTGGCATTTTAGGCCTTTGGGCCTTTGTGCCTGTGGTCAGCAACCGTGATTGATAAAACGTCCCATATGCATAGTGATGCTATGGCATCCACTGCATGGTGATAAATAAATTATGTATTAGCGCGTGCGTGTGCTCAACGGTGGATGTCTTGTGGTCCAGAGGAAAAGCCCTTCCCGTGCAGCGACTGATCGTACGGAGCGACGCAGAAGTCGAAGCTCAAGAGACACGTCCTGAGCGTTCACCACGTGCCCTTCGATAGCGCGCTGGACTCGGACTGCGCCAAGAAGAGAAGGCGGCTGGCTGGGTGCCGAGACCACGGCTCAACTCTGGATTTGGAGCGCGCACGATGCTCACGGAGAACTCCCTGATGATTTATTTAATCTTGAAGATGAATCCTTGCAGTCACGAAAGCTTTTAATTGAGAGGTGGCCATGTTAGTGAGACCGCAGCCCATTAATGCAGAGGCACCTAACAGGGCAATGCAACTCAGAGAGTCGGAGATAACAGCCAAACGGCAGGAACGAATGGGAGCGCCACAGCAAGTTACGACTTTGCTTGGTTAATAACGTCCTTCCAATGATTGCTCAGCTTATACCCATCTTCTCAGTTGAAATTGTCTCCGTGTTTATTTTTCTGGATGGCTTCATGGACAAATCTTTTATGGTAGCCCAAAGGTTTGCAGAGTACCTTGGCCTCGGAAAAAATAATATCGTGCGAGCCCACTGCGTTATAACAATGATCATCCACGGCAGAGGTATTGGTTCTGCCATGTTTCAAATCTGCCTTGTGTTCGCGAACACGGTCTGAGACATGTCGTTTCGTTTCCCCAATATAACTGCTGCTGCAGACACAGCTTAGTTTGTAGACGCCTGGGTATTGCATGTCAGGAATGACATCCTTCACAGGTGGGATAAAATCATGGATTTTGTGTTCTGTATTGAATCGGACCTGGATCTTGTGTTTGTTTAAGATTTTGGAAATATTTTTGGTAACACCTGCTATGTATGGCAAGGTGATGGTTTTGATTGGGCCCTCAGATGGTTGTCTCTCCATAGCTGGAGATACAGCTTTGCGGATTGTGCGGTCTGAGTATCCATTCATCTTGAGGGCTTGGTGTATGTGTAGAGGCATTAATCGGCACTGCCCATCCTGTTAGCGAGTAGCTCCCCCTTCTCTTCAACAGGGGGTGGAAGCGCTATCACGCCACTGTTAATGACTATGGCCCAAGCGGCCAACGACAATCCCTGGGAAGTGGATCCTGAGACACATTCCCCGGACCTCGGGAGGGGGGACTGGGGGATGATGTCACCTTCCAGAAAGTTTTGGAAGGGAGGCGTGGCTAGGGCGGAGCAAGCCACGAACCAGTATATAAGCCGGACCTCTCAAGGGTCCGGCTCAGGCATCTCCAAGCCGAAGACTGTAGACCTGGGCTGAAGTTAGGACCCTGGACCCCAAGCTCCGTCGTCCTTCCAAGGGTTGGAGCTCAGTGAGGCCAGTGGTCAGGACCCGAAGACCCTGGCACGGTCGGGTCAGCATAGCCTCCCCTAGGGCCCCCAGCCGGAGGACGGGGAATTAACGGGTTCCCAGTGTTAGGGCCCGTGTAGTCCGGAGGCCATACCTCCCCAGGTATCGGGTGAAGGGGCCGCTACCCCTTTGTGTTAGGGACCCTGTAAAATAATGTTAATAAATATCGTGTTGCCTCACAAGAAGTTCTCCGCCGATGATTTACCCACAACATATGTGCTCCAGTTCACTGGCTAGGTGGCGCTGGTCGGAGATGCAGTGGATTATTTTTTCCGCCTGAGGACGACCGCTTGTGTTGCGATCGAAACGTAATATATTATTTTTTATTTTATTTTTCTACCTACGTGACTTTACCGAAAGAACAAAAGGGTTTGGATTTCTGCAGTCACGAAAGCTTTAAATCACCACCAAAATAAGATGTTGTATATGAACAACAATTACTAATTATCTCTATTTTCCCAATGTTACCCACCAGAGATCCTTTCTGTATATACACAACAGCAAGCTAATTATAGCACCATACGTTCAGTCCCTATTCATGACACACTTGACTCCCAATCCCCATGTAAGATTGCAATATAATTTCTGCATGAGGGCCTGTCAAAAAGTGTTGAGAATGGACACTTTTTTCAAAAAAACTACGTAAAATATTCTTAATTAAAAGTCCAGTATAGTACTATTCGTGGCACTCATAAGTGGACTTCATTATTGCTTATGCTAATTATTACAATATTAACTATTTACCCAGGAAAGCCTCATTGAGTCTAAAGACTGATTTTTTTCAGAAGTTTCCCATTGCATTGAGATATTTGGCAATTACATTAATGAGCGTTTGGCTCTGTGTGAGTAGAACCCAGAGAGACCCCCACCTTGCACATGGGGAAACAGCACAACTCTGCACAGATTCTACCCACACTCGATAAATAATTCAAACCGATCTTGGTTTGAAGCTTTTGTGACTGCAGGAATCCATACTCTTTGGTTCTTTCGGTAAAGTCACGTAGGTAGAAATAAAACAAAATAAATCACGACGTTTCGATAGCAACACAAGCCATCGTCTTCAGGTGAAAATCGCGACAGCCGCGATGTCTGCTGCCTTGTGAAGAGAAGCTGTTACCAGCAAGTCCCACATCCACAATTGGAATTTTTATTTACAGGCAGTCCTCGACTTATGAACGCCCAAATTACAAACAGTCGCACTTCAGAACCAACTGCCATGAAATAATTATTTTATATGGGGTCGTCCATAAATGACCACGCGATTTTGGACGATTTTTGACCCCCCCCCCCCTTCGTCACGGCGTCACAAAAAGTCAGACCCCCCCCCCTCAAATATGACGTCACAAAGCTCTGCCGCCCCCCCCCCCCAAATCATATTTCCATTTTGAAAATTAAATATGACTCAAATCGCTGTAAACTATTGTCATTGTAGCGCGTATTTAATGTGGTGCTGCACTCTGTTGTTGTCGGAGAAAACATTAAAAAGTCTATTTAACTAAATAGAACGTGTTGTCTATATTTATTTAAAGTTGCGCATTTTGACGTGACGTCACATTTCTCAAACCCCCCTCCTCGTCACACATCGTCACAAATGTCTGACCCCCCCCCCCTCCCCAGGTGCGTGACGTCATTTATGGACGGCCCCCATCGCCTTAAAATGCGAACTCGCGCTTGCAAACTGAAACCACGGAACTTTTTTTGTTCAGCAGCGCGATCCTCCGCGAGATGTAATGAGTCGGCCTCGTGCTGTGAGTGAGTGTGAGTGAGACAGCATCGTCCCCCACTCCTGATGTCGAGGGAAAATGGGCGAGGTTTAGGACTGACTCATGCAGCTGCAATGGCTGCTTTGTATAGGCGGTCCAGACCTCCCCAGAGACCCTGGCTGACAGAGGAGGTGTTCAGGATGGTTGAGAAAAAGCGACAGGCCCACTCTAATCATCTACAGCATCCCACGTCAGAGAATGAGGAGGCTTACCGCAGCCTTCGCTCGGAGGTTCGGAGAGCCGTGAGGCGCTGCAAGGATGGGTGGTGGTCGCGGGTTGCTGAGGAGATGGAGTCTGCCTCAGTGGCCCGCGATCACAAATCCCTATTTAACTCCATTAAAAAAGTAACCTACAGCGCCACACCTATTACCATTGTAGGGGTAATCGTCACTCACCACTCTGTGGGCTGGTAGCTTCCCCTTATCGTCAATAGGGGGCGGAAGCGCTATCACGACAGGGCTAATGTCCATGGCCCAAAAAGGGGCCAAGACAATAAATATCGTGTTGCCTCATCAGAAGTTTCATCGTCAATTTATACCCACTACACCATCATTAGGGGAACGAAGGGTGATCCAATCTCCGACCCCCAGCGACAGGTTTGCAGATTTGCTGAGCATTTCTGTGAGGTCCTGGGGGAGGGGGAATCCCTCAGCCTGGAAAACATCATGGGACAAAGTGGGGATGACCCTGCTGAGGATGCAGTGCCTCAAATATTAGAGGAGGAAGTCACCCTCTGTGAGTGGCTGGCTGAGGTACCATCCGTTGAGGAAGTACTGAGGGCGATCCAGAGTCTGAGACCAGGAAAGGCACCGAGCAGAGAGATCTCCCAAGCGAAATGCTGAGAGAGGGTTGCGTTTGTGCGTAGACTGCCCTACATGACATCATAACAACAGTCTGGGCCACTGGACGGGTTCCGCAGGATTGGAAGGATGCCCTGGCGGTCCCCCTCTTTAAGAAGGGGGACCGCACAGACTGTAACAACTACAGGGGCATCTAACTCCTCAGTGTGCCAGGAAAGGTCCTGGCAAGGATTATTCAACATCGCCTTGCTAGGTACGCTAAGGAGAGGCTTGCGGAGCCCCAATGCGGTTTCAGGAAAGGGCGGTCCTGCAAAATGTCTTTTTCTGTCCGTCTGCTACAGCAGAGGTGGAGGGAATTCCAACTAGACCTACATCTCTGCTTTATTGACCTGGTCAAGGCCTATGATACCATCAGTAGGCCTGGGCTCTGGGTTGTTCTTCGTGCTTTCAGAGTCCCTGACCCTCTGTTCACACTCATTAAGGACCTTCATGATGGTGAGCAGACCCGAGTAAAACTACATAGCCGGGAGTCAGAGCCATTCCCTGCGACAGGGATGTCCTCTGGCCCCAACATTATTTAACATCTATTTCGACCACATAGTTCGTGAAGCCTTCAGTAGCTGTACCAGAGGAATTTACGTCTGGTACAGATACAATGGGAGGCTGATCGATGCCCAGGTGCGGTCAAGGGATGTCTCCCTATTGGTCAACCACATTATGTATGCCGACGACCTGGTAATTGCTGCTCATTCAGAGGGGGAGTTGGAGGCGCTGCTGCTGAAACTGGAGTGTGCCACTAAGAGGTGGGGCCTTACCATCAGCCCCACCAAAACGAAGCACCTGCCTGGGTATTTTGTGCCATCGGGCACTCTACCCCCACAACTCCCAATCGGCGATGGGGCAGTTGGGGAGAGAGTGGAGAGTTTTCCATATCTGGGCAGTGTGCTCATGATCGGCTCCGGTTTAACAGCAGAGGTCTCACTCCGAATTAGTCGAGCAGCATTATCTTTTCATCGGTTGTGTAACGTTGTGTGGAAGTTACCTGGTCTGTCGCTCCGCATGAAGCTTCGGTTCTTCTCGGCCACAGTCATTCCCTCCCTTCTCTACGCTTGCAAAACGTGGACCCTCCTAATGCAGCATCTTCACCGGTTAGAAACATTTAGGCTGGCCTGCCTACTATCAATCCTGGGTTTAACCAGGCTGGATTGTGTGAGGAGCTCACAAATCCTCGAAAGATCTGGACAAAGTCCCATCGGTGAGCTCCTCCAGCAGGCAAGGCTGCGTTGGCTGGGCCATGTAGCCCGCATGCCCAATCACCGCATGCCCAAACAGCTTTTGTTCGGCCGGATCGAGGGAGCTAAACGGGCGTGGCACGGACTAGAGAAGAGATGGAGTGATGTGGTACAGGAGGATGTGGAGCTGAGTGGACTTGCCAATGACTGGGACCAGCGGTGTCAAGATCGGCCTCTGTGGAGGAGGCTCGTGAAGGACGCTACTGGGCAGTTGGAGGCAGTCGCCCTCCAACAACAACGGAGGGCGGAGGAGCGATGCTCAGAAAAACGAGCGGAGCGTCGGGTGGCTAAAGCTCAGCAAGTTGGCACAGTAGGGGGAACAGGTGGTGCATCAGCCAGTCATCTCAGTCATCTCAGTCAGTCGACCAGTGGCACCTGGGTCTGCCCCGTGACCTCCTGCCAGCCGGCGATCGACACTTCACGTAGCCTCAAGGTGCACATAGCCTGGCACAAGCGTCGTGGTGACGTCACCGCCACTTAGTGGCGAATGGCGGTTGTTGTTTTGAGACAGTAAGAGAGTGTGAGGTCGACTCAGCCTCAGATGAGTACCTGGTGCGGTGTGTCGTAAACATCGCTACTGGGGGAGACAAAGGCCGCCGTGGAGGAGAATCCTAAAATAATAAAAGCTTTTATTATAATAAAAGCTTTTATTATTTATTATAATAAAAGCTTTGATTATAATATTATGATATTATAATAAAAGCTATACTAAAAGCTTTTTAAATTAAAAATACAAAAAAATTTGAAATAATGAAAGCTTTTAGTATTCAAATTTTATTATTTATTTTTTTAATTGGCAGAATCTACACGCCATATTCTTGGTTCTTCAGGTAAAGTCACGTAGATTTGAAAATAAAAAAATAATTAAATTAAATTAAAAAATATAAATTATAATATTTAAACTAATAAAAGCTTTTATTATTTTCAATTTATTATTTTCAATTTATTATTTTAATTTTATTAACAGGTCCCTGCAGGGTGGGCTGGTAGGACAAGTCTCTGCGCTGTCCATTGCTGATTTCACACCCAACAGCACGAGATTTCACTTCGTTAAAGTATTGAAAGAGGACGGACGGACGGACACATTAATCTTTTGCAGGCTGGTACACTCAGTTTACAACTTCGTTCCTACCAGTATTTCACTTCGTTAAAGTATTGAAAGGGGACGGACGGACACATTAATCTATTGCAGGCTGGTACACTCAGTTTACAACTTCGTTCTTACCAGTATTATGACTTTACCGAAGGAAGCAATAATCTGGCGTGTAGATGCTGCCATCTGCTGGCCACCATTTTTGGGTGTAGATTGTGACTTAAAACTTTCGTGACTTCAGGAATTCATATTCTTGGTTCTTTCGGTAAAGTCACGTCCAAAGAAAATAAAAAATTATCAAATCAAATAAAAATGTGAAATTTTAAATAATAAAAGCAAAAAACCCACATTAATATTCTTGGTTCTTTCGGTAAAGTCACGGAGATAAAAAAAATACAATTTTAAAATAATCAATTGAATAAAAGCTTTTAATTTAATTTAAGCTTTTGTTATATTAAATTTATTATTTTAATTTTTAAATTGGCAGAATCTACACGCCACGTTGGTGGCCGGCAGGTGGCAACATCTACACGCCGAATTCTTGTTTTTTTCGTTAAAGTCACGTAGATTTTAAAATAAAAATAATATAATTTAATTAAAAAATACAAATAATAAATTGAAAATAATAAAAGCTTTCATAATTTGCATTTTTTAAATTTTATTATTATTTTCTATCTACGTGACTTTACCGAAAGAAGCAATAAAATGGCGTGTAGATGCTGCTATCTGGTGGCCACCAACGTTGGCAGGTGGCAGCATCTACACGCCAGATTCTTGGTTCTTTGGGTAAAATATAAATAATAAAGAAAAGTTAAAAAATATCATGATTTAGTATTTTTTCATTTAATTCTATTATTTTCATTTTCAAATCTACGTTACTTTACCGAAAGAACCAAGAATATGGCGTGTAGATTCTGCCAATTTAAAAAAATTGCAAATTAAAATAATAAATTGAAAATAATAAAAGCTTTCATTATTTTCCATTTATCTTTTGTATTTTTTATTTAACTTTATTATTTTTATTTTCAACCTACATGGCTTTACCGAAAGAACCAAGAATATGAATCTGGATTTGGATTATTATTTTCCATCTATTTTAATTTTTAAATTGGCAGCATCTACACGCCATATTCTTGGTTCTATCGGTAAAGTCACGTCGATAGAAAATAAAAAAAATTATCAAATAAAATCAATTAAAAAGTGTGAAATGTAAAATAATAAAAGCAAAAAACCCACATTCATATTCTTGGTTCTTTCGGTAAAGTCACAGACATAAAAAAAAAATGAAACAAAATTTTGATTTTAAAATAATAAATTGAAAATAATAATAAAAGCTTTTATTATTTTCCATTTTTTTTATTTTTAAATTGGCAGAATCTACACGCTATATTCTTAGTTATTTGGGTAAAGTCACGTAGATAGAAAATATAAATAATAAAAGAAAAGTAAAAATTTAAATAATATTTTAAAAAATATTTATTTTATTTTATTGTTTCCCTTCTACGTGACTTTACTGAAAGAACCAATAATATGAATCCCTGCAGTCACGAAAGCTTTAAATCAAAATATAATAATAACAATTCATGATTTTCATTTAATTATTTTATTTTTATTTTCAAATCTACGTGACTTTACCGAAAGAACGAAGAATATGAATCTGGATTTTTGCTTATTAATTTCAATTTATTATTTTAATTTTTCAATTTGCAGAATCTACACGCCACGTTGATGGCCGGCAGATGGCAGCATCTACACGCCATATTCTTTGTTCATCTTCTTTGGTTCTTTCGGTAAAGTCACGTAGCATGAGAATAAAATAATACATTGAAAAAATAAAATAACACAATAAAATTCTCACGACGTTTCGGCCACAACACAAGCGGCCTTCATCAGGTGAAGGGACGAGACTGTCTGGAGGACAGCGCTGGAGCGAACAAAGCCAAGCTCAGATCGAGACCTTTAAGCTGTGTGAGAAGGAACAAAGCGCCTTGACAAAGGAATTAGCATTGAATTTAGCATTGAAATGGCTGAGTGATTAGCTTGTGACTGGTCACAGATATGGCTATGTTAAACTCAAAGCATACACATCCACAGAGGCACCCCTTGACAAAGGGATTAGCATAGAATTTAGCATTGAAATAGCTGAGTGATTAGCTTGTGACTGGTCACAGAAATGGCTATGTTAAAGTCAAAGCATACACATTCACAGAGGCACCTAGTAAAAATCAAACAGGAAAATTTAGCATTGAAATAACTGAGTGATTAGCTTGTGACTGGTCACAGAAATGGCTATGTTAAAGTCAAAGCCTACACATCTGAGCTATTAATAGTAACTGGGTCAGTGTCTACTTCAAATATTGTTCAGGCTCTGGAGACTTCCAAAGTTATTCGTGATGTTATACATTTGGTTCGTTTTGAGCATAATCGCGACCTTATATAATTATGACGTGATACACACGCTGAATATGCGCACACAAACATCGTGTACACGTGTGTCGTGCCCTCTATTGTCCACATAGACGGCTTGTGCTGACGAGAGAACGATCTTAACGTACAATGTCGTGAGATGTATCAGCCCTTTGTCGATCCAGCGTTTTGATAGAGGCCTCCCCCACACCATGTCGTTCGTGGGAGTTGTTTAACCATACTTCACCATGCCGGTCAATGCGGGTTTGGTGAAGTGAGGAGGCCCAGAAACTTGTATATGCAGATACGAGTTTGCCTGTGCTTGCATCTGCAGAATTACATTCTCACACATCTTCAAGTATAGTTTAATACTTCTAAAAATGCATTTATTCTTGAGGATTCCATAAAGTACTGTGGTAAAAGGAAAACAACTTGATTTGAATAATTTCGATTTACAGCTTTCGTGACTGCAGGGATTCATCTTCTTGGTTCTTTCGGTAAAGTCACGTAGAAGGGAAATAATAAAATAATAAAAAACATAATAAAATACAATTCTCACGACGTTTCGGCCACAACACAAGCAGCCGTCCTCAGGTGAAGAAACAGAACTGTCGGAAAGACAGCGCTCCAATGAACACTGCTAAGCTTGGGAGCATATTTTAAGCTGGGTGGGAGGAGCAGAGCGCCTTGCCAAAAGAGTTTACATATCAACATAAGAATTTAGCATTGAAGTAGCTGTGTTAATGTGATAGATTAGCAGGATGGTAAAGTCAGAAATTAGCATGTAACTGGGATATTAGCATGATGTTAATGTGAGGAATTAGCATGTAACTTGCCACGGAAGTAGCTATGTTAAAGTCAGAGTTTATATATCAACAGAGGCATTTAGTATATTGACGCTAAAGAACTGCAACTACCCAACTATCATACAATAAACCGATGTGAAAGAACTAAATATAAACTACATCAATATAATCAATGTACTCAATATATTCTCCACTAAGCTGAGCTACTAACAATAAGTCATTATACATTACACTTCTATGTCGCAAAAATTATTATAATATGCCTCCAAATAATATTTGTATTATGATCTGCCATAGACAGACACCAACATTGAATTATACACTGCGTTACTATACACTACCTTAGATTATAATAATATTAGACTTGTAATATCCATCTGTGTGGAGTTGTGTTATTTCTCCATATGCAAGATGGGGTCTCTCTGGGTTCCACTCACACAAACATCTCAATGCAATGGGACCTTTCTGAAAATGCAGTACTTAGACTCAATGACGCTTTCCTGGGTAACTAGTTGACATTGTAATATTAGCATGAGAGATAATGACGTTCAGTTATAAGTGCCATTAATAGTACTATACTGTACTTTTATTGAAGACTATAATTTACGTAGTTGTTTGTAAAAAAAGTGTCCGTATCAAAACTTTTTAACGGGCCCTCATACATAAATTATATTACAGTCTTATATGGAGATTGCGAGTCAGAGTGTCGTGAATAGTGGACTGAACGTGTGGTGCAATCATTATATTGTTGGTGTGTATATACAGAAAGCCCTATTAGGTGGGTAACATTACGAAAATGGAGGTAGTTCGTCATTGTTGTTTAGAAACAAAATATTATTTGGGTGGATAAGAGGGTAAAATCGTACATGATAAGAACTGCAATATTGTGGAGTTCTGGTATAATGAGTTCTAGTATATATGAATCTTATGTCACCTTAAGTATGCCTTTGTGAGTACACTCGTGACACGGGTGTCATGCGCGTGACCTTTGTCTTTTGTTTCAGATGTGCGAGAGCAACTCCGCTGCGAGTCATGGTGGTGCTGGGAGAATTGCCTTCACCATCGATGGCACTTCACCAGCACCCATCTCAACCCCACCTCAATCCGGTAGAGTTACAAGAGCGAAAAAACTTATCTCTTGTGACGTCTGTGGGAAAAAAATTCCAACTGGCATGGTGCCTAGAAGCCCACATAAGAACGTACAAGGAGACCTGTGAACAATGGTGCGGCATATGCGGACGAAGGTTTGATCAGCTAGGAAAATTCAAAGGCATATGAAGAGCCACGAAAAGGATTATATGATAAAGGGTGCACCAAGCTTGGTGAATAACGGCAGATTTGCCAATGCGGTGTTGAATCCACCGTCGCCCTATGAGATGTGCTCAGTCTGCGGATTTTTACGTCCTTTTGAAATCCTGAAAACTCATGAAAGTCTTCACGCACAGTTCATGTACAGACCGAAGCCTGAACATGATTACACTTCGACAAAAGATAGCGGCATTAAGATAAATGACATGAAATCCAATTTTCTTGAATGCTTTGGCCTAGTTCCACGTCAAGAAACTGCTTCACCAGTCAGTGAGAATAAACCATACGCTACTCTCGATCCTATTACGAGCATGAAAGTGTTGATGGCCTTGCAGCAGAAGAAGAAGGAAAAGCGAAGTCGACCTAAGTCCATTGAAAGAAAAAAGACCACCACCAGCGTCACCAATTGCAGCAGTAGCAACATCCAGAATTCGGACATCAAGAGGATGGACTGCACGGAAGCAGGAGGCTGCGTGGAGCAGAGCATCCCCAAGGTGGATGAACCCAACCTGGCACCTTTAGGTACGTCCTAGTAATGCACACACTGCATTTCATTTGGATGTAATTGATAATTTCACAAATTAGTTAATGTACGCATATGTTGACCATATTTGTATGCCTGCGCTGAGGAGTCTAGAGATCTGATGTGGTGCTGCTCGGATGTTGGGTTAAACCATGAAACTCTGGGTTTCAGTCACCGAGCCATGATTAAACTGACTTCTCATTGATGGTCTTATCCAGTTACCAAACACTTCTTCCAGCAAACACTTCTGATGTCGCATGATGTGTAAGGAATTGCAATAACCTCCTAGTGGATATGAAACGGTCACGAAGGGATGTCATGAGTAGTGCAATGATATCTCCTTCCACGAGCTCTTCTCTTACATGAGGTGGTTCTGTGGGGGCTACCGTCCCCCGGCATCGCTGAATTGTCGGGGCCGTTGTCCACCGACTCCCCCGGTCCATTCATACCGCTATCCCCCCGGTTGCTTTGTCAGGTCCAGACTACTGACCACTAATGCCTCGCCCCCCTGTACCTCTGCCTGGGATGTCGACCGCGTTTGCGTAGCTTAATTAGCGGCTCGTACGCTTTGCGCTTGCGATGCGCTACCCTGTTCAACGACGGCGTGCCACGGTGAGCGCGCTCGCAAAGTAAAACCCCGTCCTGCACGGGAATAAACAGGTGCGGCGTGCCACCATTGGATTCCCTCCCACCCACGCTCCACGCGGTTAAGCAAAAACAAACACGCCGCGATTACTTTGCTCCGATTTAACGGGCTGTTTACAGAGCTGCGTATTCGCGCACGCTAGTTGCTTAATTCGCTATCTCGCTATTAGACAATCGCGGGGGGCGCGACCGCCACCCCGCCACCCCATCACACTGGTGCGCGAGCGTTAAGCCCTACTGTAAACAATCGTACAGGTACACGAGCGCTAAACGCCACCAAAACCAGACGCGTAGGCACGCGTACACTGAGCACTCCGCCTCGTTGTAAACAACCGCGCACGCACGCGAGCGCAAAGCTCTACTGTAGGCGATTGCGCAGGTACGCGAGCGCTGGGCACCACCGAAAATAGTCGTGTAGGCACGCGCGTGCTGAACAATACTGTAAACGATCGTACAGGTACGGACACCAAGCACGCTCTACTCCCTTATTCGCCGCAAACAGCCGCGTGTGCGCACGAACACAAAACACTCTCCACCCTCCTCTTCACCCTCCAAAGACCACACGAAACAGTTTATTCCCCTACCAGTTATTTTATTAACTGCGAGCAACCCGTTAAGCTACGCATAATTGTGTGGGTCAGTGGATGTCAGCCTATTCCCCTTGGGATCCTAGACTGTATTTCATCTGCCTATCGCTCTGCTTTCTACCCTCGATCAAATAGCCCAAACTTACCTCTCTCTCTTACTCACGTGTACTTCCACTCTGCTGCGCTGGAAGCTGTAGGAACGCGATCAGTAGAGGGTTGAGCCTGGCTGCGCTGAAGTTCGTCATGCGGACGTCTCGAACGGCTGACTCCCCTCCTGCGTGGACCGCGATGATTTTTGAAGAAGACTGTCTTGCTACCTGAATCCCCCTCCCTTTATCCCACCTACAACAAAGGAATTTCGCCGTTTCGCTCCCTTGGCCTCCCGTCCAATCAGGGGCTCGGATTTTCCCGCCCTTTCGATACCCGGATCCCAGCTCGGGTGATGTCGCCGCAGTGATCTCTCCGACGTCCGCTCTCTGTTCTCCCGCTACCAGTCCACTGACCCGTGCTTGTGCGTGCGTGGTTCCACTCGCGGTGGCACGATGGCCCTTGCCGTGACCATGCAACTTTAATATTAGGTCATGGCGCCGCAGTGCATGTCAGCTACAGGGGGAAGATCGCCCAATTTCCCGGCCGCAAGAAACCATGAAGTTCGATCCCATTAGGGACTTCTGGAAAAAAACCTATCGGCCGGGTGACCTCCCCTCCCGGCTCTACGTGGGGCGTGTGTGCGTTCGTGCGGGCGGGGGGGGGGGGGGGTGGCGAGGGTGCACCGCGTCGGCATCCCCCGGTGGCGGCTTCACGGTGGTGGGCACGGCCTCGGCAGAGCGGCTCTGCTGCGGCGGCCTCACGACTGTGCAGTGGGCAAAACGCGGACGTCTGAGAAGGCACCGGCCCCGGGAGAGTGGCGGGAAATCCGAAGCATCGGTGACGGCGTCGCGGCTGTGGGCACGGCTCCGCTGGAGCGGCTCTGCTGCGGCGGCACCACACCCTGCTGACTCAGACTGATTCGGGTAATAGTGGCTCGCAGACACACCGGGAATAAATCGTTAGTGATCGATAACAGCCTCGTGTGGTTTCTACGAGTGTGGGGAAAGTGCATGGTGGTGTGTTTGCGCTCGCCGGAACGCGTGTGGTCGGTGCGCGGTGTCACGGTAGAAGACACGCCGCGCCCGAAGGACTCGGCGAGTGAGCGCTTCGTCCTGTGACCCCGGACTCCCGCCCTGCTGCGTGTGGGCTATCACCAATCCCAAATATCCGCCCCTCCAGCCCTTTAAATAAACTCCAATACAACCCCCCAATCGGCTACGCGTGTACGAGTGACGTCCCTGCCCTCTGACCCCCGACCCCCCCGTCCCGCGCGTGCGATTGGTGTGTCGCTCTAAAAAAATCCCCCGCAGCCCTTTAAACAATCTCCATTGCCCGCCCTCGGCGGCAATGCGTGTGCGAAGGACGTCATTCGCTCTGACCCCTGACCCCCCGTTCAGCTCGTGTGAGTGGTGCGCGGGGTTGTGTGAGCAGAGACGTCGCGTTTGAGTGGCTGAGAAGCGACGGATTGATTCCAGGCAGCCACGTGCCAGCCCCGAGCTATGCCCCACAAACAGGACCTGCGGACCCGAGGGGCTGCGGCGTGAGGAAAGGAGCCGGAGAGCGGCAGCCCTCTCCCCGCGAGCGAGGATTCGAGTAGCGGCTGCTCTCACTCGACCGAGGAGTCCGGAGCCCGCAGCCCTCTCGAGATCAGCCCTCCCCCGGGGGGGAGCCGGGGGCCCGCGTCCCCCACAACTGACAACCTGTGTACCAACTGGCCGAGCGAGAGTTTGTGTGTATTTGAGCGTAATCGTGCCAGTGTTTAGCTCTACCAGGGAGTTTTATGCAGCAGAGTGTTTCGGTGTAGCAGGGTGTCCGGATTGTGCCGGCACACTTTCCTTCTATCCGTAATGTCGTAGGGTGAGCTCCATTAAAAGTTTACTCGGACCCCAACCTGTCAAAGCGCCTAATCTTTGAACGTGGTTCTCAACATCGTCCCTCACCCATGCTACGTACCTATGAGACGTCCTGCTTTTACAAATGTTGATGAACTGGAGGGCAAAGGTCTGGAGGACCCCACATGGAGTCTGGTTTCTCACACCCGAGCCTCCTGTGACATTTCTGGAGGCTTCTCTGGGATTTTTGTCCCATTTATTGAGTGCGGATTTGGCTTACTTCTGGCTTCATCCCAAGACGTCATCCAGTTGGGAAATACCCGAAGGTTGTGGGAGTCGCCCCGTGCTTCAGTTTATTTCCAACCCTCGCAATGGCCGGTTGCTCACCAGCCGGAAGTCTTTTGTTGCATACACCACGACCGAGGTGTTGAGAGCAGCCATCTCGTGGCTGGTCGGCAATGGAGATAGTATTATCGATTAGGGGAGCGTGAGTCTGTGGCGTTGGTGGTGCTGCTGTCACGGAGGCGACACGAGTTTAGGAAATTCAGTTTTGTGGGTTTCCTGTAGGGAGCACTGAAAGATCCTCTCTTCCTCTTTCTCCACCCTTTGTCTGTTGTCTCCATGTCCCCGTTCAACTCTTTCTATGCCGCTTTCCTTGAATGTGCAGCCGCCTTTACGGCCTCCCCTCTCCCCTTCCCTCCACCTCCAACCCATCTCCGTCGTAATCTCCTCCCCTTTGTTCAGGCTCTTCCCTTTCTTCCTCAGTCTATGTATGGGGTTATTGTTTATCGGGCTATTATACAAAAAATGGAGCTTATTTTAACCTTTGAATAGGATTTTCTGTTTTCTTTCGGTAGCGTGTTGCGCACATAGGGAAGATCGAGCCACGCCACCGGTTCCCATGATCAAAATCTTTCTCAACTTGTCTCCCTCGGTAGGAATGCCTTTCCTTCTCCAGCAGGCAATTGTCTTCTCTCTCTCACCTCCGTTATTTCTTCTGATGCGCTTTCTTAATCTCGCTTGCTGTGTGTATCGACTCTATCATTCAACAAGGGCAAATTAAAAAAATTGCTTTTTTTTCCTCCACTGCTTTACCACTATACCTCCTGAGTGGGTACTCGGAGTTTCATCTAATGTACTATTTGATGAGTCGCTTCCACACAGCACAAAGGCGGAAGCTATCCGAACTGTAAATTTTTCTTTCAATTTCGATAGATTCTCGAATTATTCTTGGCCAGCAGTAGCTAGTTTTGCACAGAACTTCAACATTAAAATCAACTGAGTGTCCTTGTTGGCACGTGTTCTCTGTTACTGCTGAACACGGGTGCCAACAAATAATACATTATTTAAATGCATGCCTATAAAGGGCAGCATACTTCAATAGGGATTACCATTGGTACGGCTATTTTAATACACAATAGACAGGAAGGACAAGATCAAAGGGCTCTCATAATGCACATGCATAATGTACGTTGACTCGGTAATCTCCCCCCCCCCCCCACTTTGCGCGAGAGTGTCACAAATCTGGCTGTCGCCTGATGAAGCTAGTTGTAATTACTGGCAAAACGTCGTACTCCGATTGTAAATGTTGTGGCTTGGCTCTCCAAAGTACCAGTGACGAATTGGCTTGTTCTGTTTCCGTGACAACCCTTACTAGTTGGCTGTATCGAGTGGTGGCGGGTTTTAACGACACGTTTAAATATGTACGCGATCTAACCCAAAAAACACCTCTATGGATGATATTGGGCCCGAAAGCCTACGTGTTAAACCAAAATTAAAAATATTTACAAAATAACAATAATTTCAAGTTTTCCTCATTCACATCGTGATTCGTATGAAAAGACATGAGATGATTGAGACATGTTAAATCATAAACTATTTATTAATATATATATACAGATAGTCCTCGACAGCAATGTCCTTGTCCACGTGCAAACAGAGTTAGGATAGCAGCCTCCTTTAAAAGTCAGAGTAGATTTATACGCTGTAGAAGACAGTTGACGAATCCTCGCTGCTTGATTCCTCCTCGGATCCCTTCAGCAGTGAATCGTCACCAGTCTTCTCTGCCTGCTCATTCTCCATGTGGCACCGCTGGGGTGGGTGCGATACGCAAGGAGACTCCTTATGCAGCGAGCAGCGAAGCAGGCCCATCTCTGCCTGCTCATCCTCAACGTGGAATTGAGGCGATGGCGGTGAGCTGGGGGCATCGGCGAGGAGGGTGTTACGGAGACGGCCCAGCTCTGCCTGCTGCAGAATCGTCTGTACGACAAAGCGCTCCCGGCGCATGCAGGCGCGCACATGGGATGGCGTGTCCGGGATGATGTATGCAATGCAGGCCTTCGTGAGTAACACCACGTGCTGCACACGTCCACACACAGGTAAAGGATTTTCAGTTTCAGGATATGCATGTAAAGGGTGCTTACTAAATATAATATGGCAGCATCTCAATGTGCTTTACATCTCAGATCAACTATTCCGGGGACCTGCAGCCTAGGCATATTATATTGTTACGTCGTTTTTCCCAAATTAAATTAAGTCATTTGAGTAATTTTTGAACATTTGGCAAATTATACCGAGGCACTTTTTTTTAATTACTTAATGGGTTTTTTACGTTCACTATGCAGCAGGCAACATTTATGATGTGCAGTTAATGCACCCACCGTATTCACCTGGGCAGCCGCAAATTACCGCAACAATCAGCAAACACACTCGGCCATGTCACCACTACAAAGATTCCCTGTGTAGCCTTTCACAGACTTAGACAAGTGCATCTATGAAGGGTGGCACAGTGCCTGTGGGGGTGGTGTGCACCTTTATCTCGCCAGTGATGATTTTCACACACTTCATCAAGTACTCATTTTAAGACAGAATCAACTTAAGGGAAGCTCAACACTGGTTCTAATATTTTCCACTGTTGTTGGCTGTGGCCAGAAATAGTACTCCGGTCACACAGGATTGGTAGCGCAGTTCACAAACAACAACGCAGCCGCTCCCCTTCCCACCCACACGCACACATGCTAATGTGTGACAAATTGCATCAACAACATGAATCGTCTGCTGCATGATGAAAGTGAGTATTGTATTACCACTATTATTTGTGATCTCAGAAATACTGTGCAATTGTGAGGTGTAATAGCATTACTGACATTATCTGTAATGACCCATTGACAATGATCACGGTTTGCTCTGCTGACCTTAACAACTGCTCACAGATGAGTCTATACGATGGTGCAGTAGTGTAAGGCTTTGCACACTAGACTTGCAATCCAGAGGTCACGGGTGTGAATTGATCTTTGGTCGTGGCAGTGTAAACAATGGTGAAAGTTTTTTTTACATTCCACTGCCTCTATCCACCTAGCAGTGTAAATGGAATACATCCAGTCAATTGGTCGGCTGAGTTTGGTGCTGTCCAGTGTGGGAACTCCCACATCTTCCCAAGACGTCTGACAAGTGTGGAAGAGCAGTTAAAATACATCTTAAGGGTCTCTCTTGAGCTCACTATAGCAGGAGCCCTTTTGCCATCAGTGACATGAGCAAGTAATTGGAGGGCTGTACCTTTATCTTTCAATGGGTTTATGAATGTGTGTGTGTGCATGTTGATGTGTACCTGCATGGCAATGACAAAGGCCAGCTTTGCCGTCAGTACTTGCCAGTACTGCTTGGTGACGGAGTAGGCTTGGGGATGATCCGGTGGGTAGCGATAACCAGGATACCTACACACGTACAACCACAAGCACGCATGGACTATATTGAGCAAAGTGCCTCGAAAGTAGAGTTGGCGCTAAATTGAACAAGTATGGTTGTGCACAAACGGTATATGCGTTCACAGCCCTTTAAAAAATCCGCTTCTGAAAGAGGGCCTTCCCACAACGTGCAGCTTGTGGGGGCTCTTTTGACCATGGTTCACGCTGGTCCGTGCCAGGTTGGTGAAGGCAGGGATTAAAGATAATGGGAGAGCAATATACCACACTGTTAATTTTGCTGAACTACCCACTGCTGACAACCTAGCTCCGCAGTTGCCTACTGCACCTGCATTGTGCATGGTGATCATAAATCTAAGCACGAACAAGGCTCAAGCCTGCTTGACTTCCGGAATCTAAGATCAGCTGCATTCGTGGTGATTTGGTCATAGTCAAGGAAGGTTATATTAAATATCGATCAATATGGTTATATTGATTATAGTTGTGTATGTCAGCAATTCAAAAACGTTAGAGAAAAGGGTTGGTAGATCGCATCAATTTCTTAACTAACTGTGCTGTGAGGTGATCAGAAGATGGCTGTAGAGCAAGTGGTTTCATGTCTGTGTGGACCTTTAAGCTTCATTTCATTATCATGGGTTCTCCAGCACCTCTTATTGCATCCCACATGCATAAAACCAACTTAAACTGGAATCCCAATGCGCAGTCTTCCTGCAAAGGGATATTGAGACTCAATTATGCAGTCGTGGATTGATAGATAAATAAATAACATTACTCTTTAGCAAGGTAAGAATGAGCTAGAATTTATATCAATCTATTATTATACTTCTCTGAGTGGGACTTTGGTTGTGAAGCCATCCCACCCGTACCCACTGCTCCCCCCCTCCAATTCCCCCTCCCCCACCCCCTTTACTGTCCCCGCCCACCACGCACACTCCTCCCCCAACCCTACCACAACCCCTTACTACCCAACTAAGCCAAACCCTGTGTCCAGGGTAAGGGGCAGGGCCTAAACAGAGGTGGGGCCTAGGGGAAGTGTGGGTCTTAAAAGGAAAGTCACGGAGTGAAAAGAGGAAGAAAACGAGACTAATCAGGAAGGGGCAGAGCCAAGAGGACGCCACACCCAGAAGGATGTCGCATCTACCTGGACAACACACCCAGACATCAGTGCATCACATTCGCAGGGACGGCACCCCCGATAGCTGGGCATGACACTGAATAGCACAAACCTGCAGGTTGTGTGGATTGCCGGATCAAACCAGGCTGGCAGGATGTTGGGATGATTTTGCTCCTTGAAGTCGCTGATCTTGAAAATTGAAAGGCTGTCCTCCGTGTACCCATGCATTGTAGGCGAACCTGTTCCATACTCTGCTGAGTATCCATAATAATACACCAGGCGTGGGATGATGTCCGTTGTGAACGCCAAGATGCATGACTGTGGAATAAGCATACGGAGGCACAGCGATAGCAGTCACTTAGCATGCAATGATTTTACCAAGGCTTCTGAACATCTCACCTTGACAATTACATTCATTTTCACAAATACAATTTGGGGGGTTGCTGCCAGAGTGTAATGGTTAGCATATAAGGACTTGCAATCTGGCAGTCGTCAGTTCAGTCTCCTGACACAACAGTTGAAGCAATGGATCATTTTCTTAAATCTCCCCCACCTCTGTCCAATTAGCAATATAAATGGGTTCATCACTGTTTTAGCACAGGTAATTCCACATCTTACAACATGTCTGGTCATCATGGAAGAGTAGGCCAAATACCGTGTAGAGGGGTTCTCGAGAGCTACCTTTAGTTGAGGCCCTTCTGCCAGCAGTGACATGAGCAAGCAATTGCAAGGCTTTACCTTTTGCGATTTTGGGAGAGAGTGGATAGGAGCGGTGGTGCAGTGATTCGTGCACTGCACTTTGAATTCAGCACACATGCAATTGACTTCCAGCTACGACTAACATCAGTGACGAGTGATACCCGAACCGCTCCTAGTCCCCCACTACACCTCTTCTCAAACCTGCCATGACCAGAATGGTGAAGTATGGTAAAAAGAACCCACACGGCTAACATGACATGTTATGTCACTGATAAGATGGGATATTGAGCGAGAAAGCGAGCGGACAATCTGGCGACTTACATTGGTGATTACGGAGAGGGTGGCAACGATACTCAGAATGTCGGCCCAGGCTCCAATTCCTCTTGCTCGCGAAACCAAAGGCCTCCTCATCTTTGTTACGAGCTTCCACGCGTCGACCCGCACTTCAATGATGTTGTTGAGCAGTGCGAGCAATGGCGCAAGTGGGAATGATGCCACAAAGAGAGTGACAAACCCGAATTGGATAACTGGGGTATATTTTGAGAATGGGTAGGGGGGCAAGGATAGAATAATGAGTGAAAAAGGATATAGACATAGACTCTTAATGCTGTTATGCTGTGATTACTTTAAGCAAATCAAACATGTTTTCAATGCATTGAATGTGTTTTAGTCAAAGGAGACCCCAAAATATGATCACATTTTCGTATAATTTGTTCACAAAATTATCGTGTCCATTACATTGGCCACTGAGATGCGACCAGCCACTACCATCTTTAATGCTCAGCTCTGGTTCACCTGGGTTTCTTTTGCAGCATTTTCCACCACTAGGTGGCTATAATGACAAGATCACACCCTGTATTGAGGACTCCATTAACCGTATCACACATTTTTAGGCATATGCACTGTGATTGAAATGCCAACAAATCACAGCAGTTAACCACAGTGGACATGATGCACCAGAGTTTTAAATATATATTATGGGGAGAAACGTCAACCCAAGCTGACCAATGTAGCTGCATTGGTTAGCAGACAAGAGGAGTAAATATGTGCTCCTATTGTTTCTAAAACTTAACTCCGTACATATGCACATACGCGCATGCTCAAAGACAATTGTGTTACAGTATATCCATAGATTGGTGCCTATGGCCAAATCACCCAGTATGCGTCAGATTTAATCAGATCCCAGAAGTTAAGGAGAGCTGAGCCTGGAAATTGGTTGGATGGGTGACCATGCAACAGTTGTTGTGGGGTTGTGAGCAGCAGAGGACAGTGCAGCAAATTACATTGTTGTATTGTACATCTAAGCTCTTACATCTGTGCTCCCTGCCTTCAACCACCCGAAGTGTGGGTAATTTCCCTCCCACAACAATGTCCGACAGATACACAGGGGCCGTACACACGTGCCTATATAGTCAAATGATACCCAATTGTGTGTGTTTTTTTATAATAAAGTAAAACGCGTTGACTCCGTAGTGTGATCCTCTGAGCTCATTGTACCCATCTCGAGGTATTCATCAAAGAGTCCAAGTGGGCTCTGGGGCTGTAGGTCCATGTCTTGCTCCCAGCGCGTGTAGACAGCCTCAGGCCTTAGCTTGGCCCGACGCTGGGCCCACCAATTGCTGAACCATCTGGGGAATTGTGGAGGGAGGTACGCATGTGCAGACACAGAGACACCCTTACACACGTGCATATCCATTTGTTCATCAACACTAGGTTTGCTATTTCATAGCTTTCCACTGCGTTTTCAGGTTGTATCATTTGAATATCCCAAGCACGTGGAGCGAAACGTCAAGACATGCCAAACAATAGGCGGTATGACACAAAACATGTCAGAGAGCTGTACAAAACAACTGCTAAAACCTAAGTAGTAGCTGTTTTTCATTTAGCCCGTTGTCAATCCACTACACTCTTTCAGTCATGGGAGTTGCTTGTCTAATATTATGAAACTATGTACGAAGCGTCTGATCGGAATATCGCATGATACTAACGAGGTGAACTTTGTCCACTTGACTGGTGTTCACTGCTTAACCAGTGCACACTGCTAACAAGCTGTCGACCCGAGTTTTCGCTGAATGCGTTTTCACACAACACATTTTCATTGTAACATGGTTCTTATATTTGGGAAAACTTTTCACACAACGTGGAACGTGTCCATTATAATGTGGAATGCACACTGTCAAAACGCCGAACGCGGCCATTATGATGCGTTCCTGAGCAGTCGACGATGAACGACTGTCTTGAGTTGCGCGGCTGAGCAGTTTGATAAAGGATGCCGAATGATACAGTAACACGGCAGCCTAGCCTGAGTTATTTATCCCACCATGGGATGACTGCATGTTGAATTTACTGTGAAAATGTGATTAACTCAGTAATTCCTTGCTTTGCGCGTTTTTACTTCACGCGGAAATTTTCAGGAACGCATCTACCGCGTTACACGAGGAAACGCCGTAATCAGACTTCACAGCTTTCATGTGTTCATGCGATACTTACGGGATGATGACCTCCTGAAAATTGCCAACCATCTGCTTCACTACCATGATGACAGTGAGTTGAGAAGTCAGTTCAAAGAGACAGCCGTTTGGGGGACACTGGAGGGGGGATGGGGTGGAGAATAGATTCAGGTTAAACACTGAAGATATGAAATATTGGGTAATACATATATGGATACCACACATCATTTCTAATGATCCTCTCACATTCTTCTCTTCAGTCAATTGCACACTGCAAAAGTGACGGCTCCATATGTTAGAGGGGACAGTGATTAAGAATATCAATATTCTCCAGATTATAAGAAACACTTTCCCCCTCACGTATTTTAAATAAATAAAAATGGTGGCGCATCTGATAATGTTTTGTTTGTTGTCCTTCCCCCACACATCCGATGCAGGCTGTGTACGGTGCAAAATAAGTTCAACACACAACATGCATACTGCAGTTGGTGTTTAGTATCAGGTGAGTTTAATTCAAGAGCATCGTCTAGTAAATATAATAATCGTAAAACATGAAATTAAGTTGGTAGAAAACACAGAGGCACTTAAATAATAAGCTGTATTCTTTATCCTTTATGTGTATTGTTTTTGAGAGGATATCAATCAATGAATCGCCCTCGTAACGATTTTCTACAAATCTGCAACAGGACAAAGTAGGCACCTTAATATAACACCAAATATACTCATAATAATCATCTCATGTGTCAACAAGTCTGCCTTCAAACAGAAACATGAGCAACAGGTGCACATTTTGGGCAATGGACTTTCTTCCGAGCATAGAGTGACTGCAAATACTCAGGGTGACTCTGAATGGCAATTATGTAAATGTTAAACTACGTGTCATTAACACTGTCTTAATGACATTGATTTAACGTGTGCACAACGCAATGCTGCTTAATTCCTTACTCCAGAATTCGTTCTTGATATCATATTACGGGGCCGTTCTCTAACAACGTGCTCCACTGCGCCACAGTGAGTCATAGGTAGTGACTAAACATATCCTTGAGGGGGGCTGAAACTGTACATTTTTAAGGATGATCAAATATATAATTTTAAATAAATGGCGTTTGATAAATACGGTATATAATTGAAAATGTCCAATGAGAGACCACAAGGGTACTACTTGCAAAGTATGTGATAAACTAACACCCTCAAGGTAACTGGGTTACCAATTGCATCAGTCTAACACGTGTTCTGCTCGTGGTGACCTCGTGCTCTCTCAAGTCTGGTTTCGAAAACTTTTTTACTCCGGAGACTGTGTTAATGCTAGAGCTGGTGACCAGGTGTGAAGACAATGAGGCCTTTTAGAGTTCCAAAAGAAAGAGTCCTTATTTCGACATTTCACCAACAGCACGGTGTGAAGACAATTGTTGGGAAAAATATCAACTACAAAAGTAAAACATGAAAATGTTGTACAAACAGCATAGAAAAGACAGGACCAACCCCTCAGATCTACACACCTCCTCGATTCTCCATTTTCCAAAGTAAGTGTAGCTTCCGGGGAAGCCGATGAATTTCCCTTTGAAAAATGCAATGTAGAAAGACGCCGAGTAGAAGTTGACGAACTGAAATAAGAATTTCTTGAACGTCAGCCGATACTCATATTCTCCTTGCGTCTTGGGCATCTCTGTGGGTGTGATACAAAGGCACACAGGGACACAGACATCAAACAGGGCAATCGGTTTTGATGTTACTTACATAGTTTCTGGCACACAGGCTACGAAAAGCCACTGATAATGATGCCGCATTGAGGAATAGCAACATTTCACAATGTGACGTGCTTTGATATCCATTAAAATGAATTTGAAGATCAAAAGTGAATTTCAAAGATGTTGCTGGGGAATGAGTGACAGTGGACAAGTTCATATTCTTAGTTTTTTCGGTAAAGTCACCTTGAAGAGAAACAACAAAATAACAAAATATGTGTGATGATGACCGTTTGAGTTATGGTCGAAACGTCGTGAGAATTTTTTATTGTTTTATATATATTTTGTTATTTTGTTGTTTCTCTTCAACGTGACTTTACCGAAAAAACTAAGAATATGAATTACTGCAGTCACGAAAGCTTTAAATCAAAAGTGGACAAGTTGTTTACCAGGTGTTGTTCACCACATTCACCCTGTGGAGTGTCCTTCAGTCTCCATTTGCAATTAAGCCATTTACACTGTCCGTATGATGTCTGAAAGCCAGTGCACTTGATTTTCAAATATCTTTAAGGTGTATTAAATTTCGATTTAAAGCTTTCGTGACTGCAAGGATTCATTTTCTTTGGTTCTTTCGGTAAAGTCACGTAGAATGAGAATAAAATAATAAATTGATAAAATAAAATAACACAATAATATTCTCACGACGCTTCGGCCACAACACAAGCGGCCTTCATCAGGTGAAGGGACGAGACTGTCTGGAGGACAGCGCTAATTATCATGGGTCACCTTTCAGAGGGGGTGCAGGCTTCAGCAGGATAAATTACTAATAAAGGGCTCAGTAGCGGGCAACATGACCAACACAAGCAGAGAGCTGTTTGCTGGCTAGAAGGTAGCAATGCAGCAGTGAGGGTCAGCCCACAATTACATTCAGTGATTCAATGGATCGAGAGGTGAAATCAGAGCGCTAAGTTGGCACCATTGAGATCCTGGGTTTAAATCCAGGCAGCGGCCTCTGGTAACATGTGTTCTCAAGTGCAGTAAATTAATGGCTTCAGGACGATTACTAATGATGGCATTACATCTGTAACATACACCATTTGGTTCATCACTTAATTTGGTGAAATTTTAGTTGTGAGAATGAGCAATTTGACTGTTATGAGATTAACATTATATTCCGTAGCAGTGTGGATTGAAAAGTGCTTCCCTCTAATGTGTGAACCAGAGTTCACTTGAATGAAGGGTCTCAGAGGTAGCTCACTTCTAGGGCCATTTCATGACATTAAGGGTTGCACTGGTCTACAAGAGATCCCATTGGATACTTCATCTCAAGACACGATTCTGATAGCCCAATCGGAATGAAACTGGAGGAAAAATTTAACAGTTCTGACAAAAACAGGCAGTAGTTGAACAAGTGACTGGATGATGCACTGATGCTGCTATTCATGGCCTCATGGTGCAAGGTTAAAATCATGATGACATTTTACAGCGACAATATTTACCATGCACAACATTTATCCAATCTTCAAATTTACATGTGTTCTCTGGTGGCATATAATAAAATAAACATATGCAAACCGTGATGGTGATGACACCTACCAAGATCAGTGAGGACGAGGGCCAGCTTATCGTAACCTTTGTTGAGTAGTAGTATGATTACGATGTTGAGGATGGAGGCCGTGATGGTGGTAACCATATCAGGTGTGAGTAGGGCACCGATCACCTTGATCTTGGTCACATGATTGGGGATACTCGAGGAGAGTATGCCAAAGATGGACAGGCGGTAAACAACCACACCCAAAATTGCAGCAAGAATCAGGAGGATCTGCCAGTAACACAGGAAACACAGAGGTGGGTGAGATGTACAGTCTTGTAGCTCTTTTCCACTGTATAACCAAGCCGTGAGTTAGCTGTGCCAAGCTAGCCTGGTGTGACTCAGGAGGTGCCAGTTCGTTTGTCTACTGCAGAACCAAATGACTGGCAAAACGTCGTACTCAGATTGTAGATATTGTGGATTTGCTGTACTAGTAACGAATTGGCATGTTCTGTTTACGTGAACAACTTTACTAATTGGCTTTGTCGGGTGGTGGTGGGTTTAATGACACATATTTACGCGATCTAATCCAAAAAAAATATTATGGATGATATTGGTCGCGAAAAGCCTACATGTTAAACAAAACCTGAGCTGTTTCGCTAACATCACACACAATGAACGTGTAATGGTAACGTCACTTGGTCAATTGTAGAAAATGATGCAAGGTTATGAAAGGAATTACTATCCCTGGCCCTGCTTGACCTCGAGCCACGTTCAGATGTGAAGTTGAGACCAAAAGCCACAGGGCCAAGGTGAGGCCAAGGCGGCAGCTTTTTAGGCCACAATCAGTGTCAAGGTCACTCAAGGTTGGGTGCGCTAGTATGAGGCCAGTGTCAAGGTCGGTACCTCTAGTAAAACTCCTCAGACTGAGGCCACACACTCAAGGCCAAGGAGCTGAGGAAATCTTTTCCATCTGGCCTTAAGGCCGAGGACTAGTCTCGAGAAACCCAAATCGAGGTTGACAGGAGCAGGTGGATAACATGATACGGCTCATGATGTATTCATTGCCTTGGGCCACCTGTAGATATTTCAGGTGATTGGATTGACAAAGGGCTGTAAGTTATATAATTATGCATGTATCTATACCCCCACTTGTAATCACTCAATGGATCACACAGGAGGAACAACATAGTTTGAGAGCGATTCTGACTGGTGGAGCAGAGTGTGGAGGTTAGGATTGGGTCAAGTAAAAATATATATGTGTATAACCCGTATATGAATCCACTGCTGGATGATGGCCTTCCCAACCCTGCGCAGATTGTCAGGGTTATTTTCCCATACTTCACCATGCACACCAGTACAGGTTGGTAAAGGATGGAAGCAAAAGAATGCAGTTCTCTGTTGGCCACAAGGTAGCTCTGCAGCAGCCTACAGTCCATTTTGTGCATGATGGTTACCCATTCGTGCAGTACCCAGGCTCAAAACCTGCTTCGCCTCCAAGATGAGGCACATAGCAGGTGACTTGGCCATAGCTCACTGGATCAGGAGAAGGGGTTCAATGTTGCTGTTGAGTTGGCGGACTCACCCAGAACAACACCATGATCCCGGAGAGGCAGTATCGGAACCTCAGTATCCTCTTAGGCATATGAGGCTCCTCCTTCTGCACTCACAATGCACGGACACAGACGGAAAAGCATTTGTATATAGATTAGTCTGTCGGAGTGACCAATGTTAGTGTGAGCCGTTAAGGTTGACTGATGAACTATTATTTGTTTTCCCCACTACTAGTTAAGCATGCGATGATATAAAGGAATGGATTTGATGGTCCTGATGTCTGAGAGTTGAGCTGGCAGCGCTGAGATTTCTTGGTTTTAATCCAGGCAGCTGCCTCCAATAAAACCAAGTAGTAAGCCGATCAGCCTGGTCACCAATATTACATTTGTTTCTTTTCTTAATTTGGACAAATTTCACCTTTCAGAATTAAAAAAGATGAGTTTGACCATCATGAACATTTCTTTGTAGCAGGGCTGATGCGAAAGGGCCACCCTCTAGTGTGTGTTCACTTGAAGGGATCTTATAAGTAATTACGTAACATCTGCTTCAGCAAACCTTTCCATAACATAGAGTTCCAAATGGACATTGTTTCATAACGATGCCGATAGGACAATCGGGATAATATTGGGAGGAAAACACAATTGACCAAAGGCCAACAAATATGTTAGAAGAAAAACTAGGAAAACAGTGAACAGTTACACATGCAACATTACAAAACAGAGGTGTGTGTGTGTGCAATGAGGTAGTCGCCGTGGTGACGGCAGAAAGCATTACCATGGTGATGATGTTACATTTCGTGGTCGTGCAGCGAGCCAGGTACTCGGGCCGGATGGGGTCTCCCTCCTCCGCCGCTGCCGTCAGGTCCCAGCGGTATGCGAGCGATGCCTGGCGACGCTTCCAAAATTCCAGGAACACCGTGGCTGTTGCGACACACCACACGGGGAGGATTTACTTAGAAAAGTAATTTCACTATCGATTGCTCAAGGGTTCAAAGGTTACCTAATGTAGTCTGTCAAATGTAATGTTCAAAGTAACTTCATTAGTACTTTTTTTTCTTTGATAAATACCTTTATTGGCTTTTTTTGGTACATTGCCACAATTTTATCCCACTTGCACTGAGTGGCATGGCATGAGATTGAGTTTTCCTTTGGATCTATAACAGAGCAGTGCTGCTCTTCGTGTTACAAAACGTTACACAAAAGTGAATGTCACAGAGCTACCTCTGTGATCTCTGGTCCACACAGTAGGGGTAGCTCTTTCCCAAATGCTTTGCCACGGAGATGAGCGTTTGTTACGTGATAGTCAAGCTAACATTTTTATTCTCAGAGCTGGAATGTAGCCTAATTAAGTACAGAACCAACTTTAACATTATGGATTTTTTGTATTTGTTGTGCAGATATCGGTGACTGAGTTGAGACCATCATCTTGCTATAATTGAGAAACTGGTTTAATCGCAGGTGGCCACTTTCATTTCAACACAGAATCTCAGCGGCGGCAACGCAGCACTCTGAACTCTGAGCCACCTGGCCACTTTGCATTTTTCATGGAATCGCCTTGGGGTACCGCATTCGTTGCTTGTTGCAGAGGTTCGTGGTTCAAATTATGTGGCTGCCCTGATTAATATTGCCCGTGTATTAATTACACAAAAATACACACCATCTGCTTCACAGTGGACATTAAAGATTATCGGTTATCATTCGTAAGAGTAGGACAATGTGTGCAAGTCATGGTCCAAATTTGCCCTCATTGAGCAGTGGGTTCATAATAGGACTGTCAGGATCACTGCATACGAACATTGCAAGACATGATGGTACTGTATATGGTTGTACGTATGTATGTTGAACTTCTTTAACACTGTATGTGGCCAAATGTTCTCATCATCATTGCAAACATGTTGATACTTGTCACTGTGTCTGGACAATGTGTGCCAATGCTTAGCATCACTTACCCCAAAGTCCCATGAAAACTGCGAAGAATATGGTGACCGGATTTTCATACATGTGTGAAGTCTGCAACGGCACAATGAGAGGTGTTAGTCACAATTAAACCTTAAATCTTAGCATCCACGTCTTTTCAATATCAACAGCAGGAAAGTAATGATGCATCGATTGATTTTTAAGTTAAAATAGATTAATCACTCATGAAACATCCATTAAATTGTGGAGATGACAATGCTCTACAATGTCTGATATTATAGCGCTATTCATGTATCAAACAAATCTGTATAAATGTGACAGAAAGAGCAAAATAAGCAATGGGCAGTTCCATGATTGTGGACATACATTTCTGACACTTTAAAGTGAATAATCATTAATTCGGCATGACATGTCAACTAATTAGCACTGAAATTCAGATTTCAAAATACTTTGTCCACTTGTATTGATCGTGGAGAAATACTCATGAAATACATCGTGTCGGATTTACTCAGACAAAGTAACTTTTGCACTCCCGCTGGGATGTGACGATGCATTCATTTTCATGTATTTGTCTAACCATCGACTTAGTCCATTAAAATGCCCTATTTGCTAAAACTATAACTAACTACCTTAAAAATGATCACACGTGTATTATTAGTATAAAAATTTTTAACACCCACACGAATGGCAGCATAGTGTTTAGCATGATGTGCTGCAATCTAGTGATCATGGTTAATGTTAATGATACAATCTCAGCAACGTGAGTTGGCTTTGTGATAATGATGCACAGCACCAAAAACCAATAAGTATCCTTATTTAGAGGGAACATCGATGGTGTATTTGTGTGATACCTTCGCAGTCTCGCAGGTATCATTTAGCCTCCAAAAGGTGCATTTTTGGTCACACTGGGGACACATGACCAGGGATCCTCCGATGGTGTTGTTGCATATTTCTCCACTGCACACATAGACACGCACGAACATAAACACACTAATGGGCATAGTACACTTGGATGAGAAATATAATTTGCCTAAAGGTCATGCCACCTTTGAATGTGTCATACCCTCCCTTTAAACAAAGTCAGACTAAATTATGGGTTCCAACATCAAGCATTTTCCAAAGTAAAATGTATTTGCTGATTTCGATTTAAAGCTTTCGTGACTGCAATGATTCATCTTCTTTGGTTCTTTCGGTAAAGTCACGTAGAATGAGAATAAAATAATAAATTGATAAAATAAAATAACACAATAATATTCTCACGACGTTTCGGCCACAACACAAGCGGCCTTCATCAGGTGAAGGGACGAGACTGTCTGGTAGGACAGCGCTGGAGTGAAAGAGCCACGTTCAGATCACGGCCTTTAAGCTGTGTGAGAGGAACAAAGCGCCTTGACAAAGGAATTAGCATATAATTTAGCATTGAAATGGCTGAATGATTAGCTGGTGACTGGTCACAGAAATAGCTATGTTAAAAGTTAAAGCATACACATCCGCAGAGGCACCCCTTGATAAAGGAATTAGCATAGAATTTAGCATTGAAATAGCTAAGTTAAAGCATACACATCCGCAGAGGCACCCCTTGACAATGGAATTAGCATAGAATTTAGCATTGAAATAGCTGAGTGATTAGCTTGTAACTGCTCACAGAAATAGCTACGTTAAAGTCAGAGCATACACATTCACCGAGGCACTTAGTACAAATCAAACAGGAGAATTTAGCATTGAAATAACTAGGTGAATTTAGCATTGAAATAACTGAGTGATTAGCTAGTGACTGGTCACAGAAATGACTATGTTGAAGTCAAGGCCTACACATCTGAGCTATTCACAGTACTATATAGTGAACCAATAAAAAACTAAAATATAAATTACCTTAATGTTATCAATAAACTCTATATTCTCCAATCAGCTAAGCTACCAACAATAAGTCGTTATATATCACAATGCTATATGGCGAAAAAATGGGTGGATTCTTACCCTCAACTTTAGCACCACGGATAGCTACGGGCCCCGTTCAGACGGACGAGTTCGTCCATGGTCGGAACAGAGGAGGGGGAGAGAGACAGCTGCGAGGCGCTATTATACTCCATGTTGTAAAACCATACCATTAACCGTGGTGTGAGAGGTATTAAGAGTCAATGCTGGCGAAAGAGCTGCGGTCTGAAGGTCATCGTAAAAATACAATTAATTAAGAACAGAAATGGTTTAAAACATCTTTCCAGTGGTTACTAAGCCAGAATCCATCTTCTCGGTTGAAATTGTCTCTGTGCTTGTATATGTGAATGGCCTCATGAACGAATCTCTCATGGTAGCCGGTTGGTTTGCAAAGAACCTCCGTCTTGGAGAAGTCAATGTCATGTGAGCACACTGAATTATAACAGTGAGCTGCCACGGCAGAGGAGTTCGTCCTACCGTGTTTCAAGTCTGCTTTATGTTCGCGGATGCGGTCCGAGATATGTCTTTTGGTTTCTCCAATGTAGCTACTACCACAGAGGCACTTTAGTTTGTAAACGCCCGGGTATTGTATGTCTGGAACAGCATCTTTTACAGATGGAACTAAATCACGGATTTTATGTACTGTGTTGAATCGGACCTGGATCTTGTGTTTATTCAGGATTTTGGAGATCTTTTTAGTGACCCCTGCAATGTAGGGTAAGGTGATGGTTTTGAGTGGCTCCACAAGAGGATCCTTCTTCATGACTGGAGTGATGGCTTTGCGGATTGTGTAGTCGGAGTAGCCATTAGCCCTGAGAGCCTGGTGTACGTGCTTGAGTTCACTGGTAATGTGTTCCTGGTCGGAAATGCATTGGGCTCTATGGTATAGAGTCTTGATGAGGGAGTTCTTCTGGAATGGATGGTGGTGGGAATCCGGTTTCAAGTAAGCATCTGTATGGGTAGCTTTCCTGTAGACAGAGTGGCTCATTGAACCATCATGTCTCCTTTTAATTAAGACATCCAAAAAGGGTAGTTTGCCATCTTTTTCGACCTCCATGGTAAATCTGATTGCTGGGTGTATGGAATTGATGTGGTCGCGGAATTGGTCTAGAGCAGGCTGGCCATGTGGCCAGATGACAAAGGTGTCATCAACGTACCTCTTCCATAAGGTCGGGCGTAGAGTGGCAGTCTGGATGGCGTCAGTTTCAAATTTTTCCATGAATACGTTGGCTACAACCGGAGATAGGGGGGAGCCCATTGGGGTGCCCTCAGTTTGTTTGTAGAAAGTTCCATTCCAGGTGAAGTATGTGTTGGTTAAGCAATGTCTCACCAGGGGGGGTACATCAGTATGCAGTCCTTGATGAACCAGGTCTTCAATGATAGCGATGGTGTCAGGTACCGGGACTTTGGTGAACAAGGACACCACATCAAAACTGACAAGCAGGTCGTTTGGGGACAGGGAAATGCCTTTGATTGTCGATACCAGGTGAGTAGAATTTAGTACCGCAGAGGTGGTTTTTCCAGTGAAAGGTCGCAGTATATCAGCAAGAAAACGTGCCAGTTTGTAGGTGGGGGAGTTGATAGTAGAGACGATGGGACGAAGGGGTGTATCTTCTTTGTGTATCTTTGGAAGGCCATATAATCTTGGTGGTCTGGCAGCAGAGGGTTTCAACGAGAACTGTTTGATCTCATCAATTAATGCTGTTGAATCAGAGATGATTTTGTTCGTTTTGGTGACCAGGCTGTTGGTGGGATCTCTTTTTATTTTTGTATAGCTGCCATCGTTGAGTAGTTCTCAACGATGGCAGCTACTATCAACTTCCCCACCCACAAACTGGCACGTTTTCTTATTGGTTCACTATATAGTACTGTGAATAGCTCAGATGTGTAGGCCTTGACTTCAACATAGTCATTTCTGTGACCAGTCACTAGCTAATCACTCAGTTATTTCAATGCTAAATTCGCCTAGTTATTTCAATGCTAAATTCTCCTGTTTGATTTGTACTAAGTGCCTCGGTGAATGTGTATGCTCTGACTTTAACGTAGCTATTTCTGTGAGCAGTTACAAGCTAATCACTCAGCTATTTCAATGGTAAATTCTATGCTAATTCCATTGTCAAGGGGTGCCTCTGCAGATGTGTATGCTTTAACTTAGCTATTTCAATGCTAAATTCTATGCTAATTCCTTTAACATGGGGTGCCTCTGCGGATGTGTATGCTTTAACTTTTAACATAGCTATTTCTGTGACCAGTCACAAGCTAATCATTCAGCCATTTCAATGCTAAATTATATGCTAATTCCTTTGTCAAGGCGCTTTGTTCCTCTCACACAGCTTAAAGGCCGTGATCTGAACGTGGCTCTTTCACTCCAGCGCTGTCCTACCAGACAGTCTCGTCCCTTCACCTGATGAAGGCCGCTTGTGTTGTGGCCGAAACGTCGTGAGAATATTATTGTGTTATTTTATTTTATCAATTTATTATTTTATTCTCATTCTACATGACTTTACCGAAAGAACCAAAGAAGGTATTTGCTGATGTTTAATTATAATTTTCGTTGATATCAGTGGTGTAACATCTCTATGTATTGATTTCCAGGGGTGTTTACAGCCCTTTTATCAATCGACTTCTGGCTGAGGGCCTCCCCACACCTCGTGGGTCATGAGGGCTATTTAATTCTAGTCATCCCACACTGGTCAGTACGGGTTGAATATGGGAAGCGAAGACTCCAGACACAGAGTACAGCAATGTATTTCCTGCACTTGCTCCCCGCTGTCCGTCATGCAGCTCCAAAGAGTCTATGTGTGTAAGTCGTATTATAAGGATACGTTTCACATTTAAACATTTTGGATTTGAATATTTTTTGCTTTTGATTTTCGGATTATTTACAATTCGTAAGAATGTACAATATATTCATGTGAACAAGAGTGACGAAACCCGATGCCACGTGATACGTGTCGTCGTGAGTGACGTCACAATGGGCGATGTCATGTTTTCTGAGCAATCCAAAACAATGTTTAATTTTCCCTGGATTGTCCGAAATATTGTAGCTAGGCTTGATTTTTTGGATTTACTTTTAGAAACAGAGACATTTGGAACATATATACATATACAATATATTGAATGTACTATATTTGTACTGTATATGTATATAAACTGTATGAGATTGTATATATGTGCATATGTACTTTAATAGTGAAATGTTAAAGATGTGGCCCTGAAATTGCTTGCTCATGCCACTGCTGGTGGAAGGTCCTCCACTAAAGAATGCTCTAGATTGCCCCTCGAGATGATATTTGGCCTACTCGTCCATGATGGCCAGACGTCTTGGACACGGTGGGAGTACCCACATTTTACCCCATCACATCTGAACTGCCAATCATCTAACTGCGGTGTCTCCGTTTATACTGCTGAGCATATGTGGGATAACTGAAGAAACCTAGCCATTATTTCAGCTGCCATGCCAGGCGATCGCACTGGAAATCTATAAACTGCAATTCTAGAAATGTAACTATTACGCCATGGCAGCATCCCATGGGATTGTATATAAGTGTATATGTATGTCTATATGTACTTTACGTGTATATGTACTTGTGCATAGCCTTAGTAGGTGCTTGCTGATACTCATTGTTCAGTCTGTATTGCTATACAGGAGATCTGTGTGAGTTCTACATCTGACACATGAGTGTATGTGTGTGTGTGTTTGTATGCATTTGTCTGTATGCATGTGTCGGGCCAGTACCTAGTGATGTCACGGTCATTGCTGAATACTCCAAAGAAAAAGGAGATCAGGCCGACGATTGCAGCGAAGATCAGCATCTTTGTGTAGAAGCCGAGCCATGCAAAATAGAGCCCCACTTGCTCCCCGAAGTATGACCTGTGCCGACAACATCACTCGCACACACAGCGCAAACATCACCAACCGCACATGGCACCAGTGGTGTAGCTATCGAATATGTAAGCAAGGACCATGGGCTGGAGGGAAATGTGAAGAGCAGGGAAGGCATGGGCAAATGCTATTCTGGAACTCCATTTCCCCAGCCGTCTGTGCTATCAACTCCCAGCTAGCATTCAAGTCCAGCCTTAGGACCTTTCTGGACAGGGCACGTCCCTAAGAGGTACGATGGCCTGTGGTCGAGACTAAGAATGATGTGGCAGTCAAGAGAAGGAATGCGTCTGAGAGGATGTGCACCACAGAGATTTAAGTAATGAAATCAGCATGTGTGCAGGAGCCACATGGATCGTTGCATCAGGAGACTGGGAGAGATGGCGAAGGCTTGGGGAAGTCTTCATCCAGCAGTGGATAGGGCATGAACTTACCGCACAAGGTCAAGAGGCTGCTCCTTGAAAGAGCGCCCGGCTCTCGCCCACTCCCGTCGCAGCGTGTTGCGGTCGCCCAGCGTGTTCGGGTTTTTGGTGGGATGAACAGACTCACTCTGACATGGGGAAAGCAATTGTTAGTCACAAACACTGCATGGACATTCACAAATTACCAGCTCCACCCCCCCAAAACTCTGCCGTGGCGCTGCTGTGGTGTAATGGTGTTGCACACTGCACTGGACTTGCAAAGTTAGAGGTCGCCCATTTGATTTCATGGGAACGACAGTTAAAACAATGACCACGTTTCTTAATCACGCTGCTTCTTCCCAGCAAGCAGTGTAAATGGGTGCACCCACAGTTAATCTATTGGTTGTTCACGTGTTGTGGGATGAAGTGTGGGTACTTCTAATTCTTCCAAAGACTTCTGTCCCACGTGAAATAGTCGGCCAAATACCCTTGAGAATGGCTCTCTAGAGTGCTCGTGGAGTCCTTTCCAATGCATGGATATTGAACTTCTTTTGCACCGTATGTAGCCAACCATGCAAATCAGAGGTGTGTTTAGTGAGCTGGGGAACCTGGACACCTATGCGGCGCATCTCTGTGGGACACTAATGTTAAGTATGTGGTAAGCTTTAGACTATGCTATAGCGTCCTATACAGGTGTGCAATTCAGGTGTCGTACCTGGGCCTCCCGTAGGGTGTCAGTGTGCCCTCCACCCCCTACCCCCCCAACAACTTACGTCATGCAGTGGATAGGCTGCAGTATAGCAGCCATTTTCAATCATTTGGTTGATATTTAATATGTTCGTGCTGTCTTGTGGCATGGGGTTTTGCAGCATGTAGTGGACCTGTGTGAGCACACATGACACACATGACAAACATAACATGCATGAAACATAGGGCTGGGTGGATAAGCTATTATTGACTCACTCCACTCTGAAATGTTTCCCCCTCTCCAACCACCACCAGCCTACACAGTTATAATGGGCCCACAACTCTTATTGAGTCCCGACTCGGAAAGGTCCATAGAACACCCCAAAAACTGAAGCAGATATGTACCGATTTCAGCAAGTACAATATCCAGATTTCAAGGAGACATTTTATGCATGCTTTCCATGCACAAAGGCAATTTATTCAGAATACAATACTATCAAAACCCCAAATGCCCACAATATTGGCTCGACAGGATACCTGCTCACCAAGAACCATATCAACAGTAGTCTTTCATTCTTTTGTTGTGCAGGGGAGAGTGATTGAGGGGACGTGGTTATATAATGTGGGCAGGACTTACAAAGGGTGGGGCTGCTAGCTCACCATGTCTCCTGGTTAAGCATCCCAAAAATTTGGTAGCTTTCTCTACAGGGACACATATTACCACAACCCATAAATCATAAATCCAGGCATTCTTAATAAACCATAATGATTTACACTTCTAACCACATGTCACTCAGAGATCGCAAGTTGCGATACAGAGCTGAAAACTTTAATTAAAATGATAAAAACACGACAAAACCCTTTTAAATTAACATGTTTTTGCAAAAAAACCACCCCATTCTGGCATTATTTATACAGCATTGATACAAACGTACGATTTGGCTGCGTACGGCCGGTGGGATGAGGACGTCATGATCCTTTATAGGATAGATGTCCTGCTGCGAACGCCGGTAGGGTGCCGTGAAATAGTCCGGTTGTTTGGGCACGGCTCCCGGCTTCAGGTGGTGAATATTTCCCAGGTAGTGAAGAGGCCCACTGTCTGAGCCTGACACCTGGGGGAGGTCGCTCTCCTTGAGTGGCACCTGTTTGATTTTAAATGTATTAAACCCTTTGCCTCGAGCACATGGAATCATCATCAGCCAAAATCAGTCCACGAATGGATGAAGGTCTCCCCAAGTTGTTGCAATCTATACAAGTCCTATAATACAACAAGTCCGATAATACAACAAGTCCTTTAATACAACAAGTCCTATAATACAACAAATCCTATAATACAACAAGTCCTATAATACAACGTTCTATACAAGTCCTATAATACAACAAGTCCTATAATACAACAAGTCCTCTAATACAAGTCCTATAATACAACAATTCCTATAATACAACAAGTCCTATAATACAACAAGTCCTATAATACAAGTCCAACAATACAACAAGTCCTATAATAATACAAGTCCTATAATACAACAAGTCCTATAATACAACAAGTCCTATAATACAACAAGTCCTATAATAATACAAGTCCTATAATACAACAAGTCCTATAATACAACAAGTCCTATAATACAAGTCCTATAATACAACAAGTCCTATAATACAACAAGTCCTATAATACAACAAGTTCTATAATACAACATTCTATACAAATCCTATAATACAAGTCCTATAATACAACAAGTCCTATAATACAACAAGTCCTATAATGCAACAATTAATATGCCAAAAGCCTCCACTGCATATCCCACCCACTCTTCAAGTTGTCCCACCAATATCCCCAGTCATGAGCACACGCACATGAGCCAATCTTATCTCGCCATCTCTATGATATACATCATCTTGGGCACGTTCTCTCCTTCTGCTGCCACTCCAATGTCATTTTCGGCCAGCAGACATCATCCCTTCAAGCAACGTGCTCTTCCCGAGCCCATTCACTTTTCTAAAAAGAGTCAATATGTTGCTAATATGCATATTTTTCCAAATGTACGTTTTTCTAATCCGTTTGTATATTTACGTCTCTCGATATCTCGTAATGTCAGTGCTACGATTATTATCGTTGAACGTCATAAATTATAATCATCACAATCATCACCCTCACCATCATACTCTGTATCACATGCATGATCATCGCAATTATCATCACAACCATGATGAATCTTCACAAACATTATTGTCATCACATTCATTATCACCATCATAATCACAATCATCACCACAATCATCATCACAATCATCGGCATCATCATGATCATCATTACAATGACCATCAGAATCTTGCCTGGATGTGTAGAATCTCGGCATAGGTGGTGAGTGGGTTCCATGGCGCGTGTACTTTCACAAAGGTGGTGCGTCCGCTCACCGACTCCTAGTGGATGGCACGAAGTTCATCGTCAGACTCTAGATGAGTGCATTTAGTTGTATTTATTAGACTTTGTTTGACCAGGTGAGAGTTCAAGGGAACAGGATGGTCTCATTTGGAAGAGTGTCCACGGCCGCGTGGATTTTCGTGCTTGTGTCACGTGTTGTTAGCACCTCGTGCCGATCAACGTGTGGCACAACCCAAAAGCAAATTGCATAACGTACGTGCAGTTATCGAACACTTATTACTACAGTATAAATAGCTGGCATGCCACATTAAGGTGGAGACTGTTATACCCTCCAGTATAAATGGGTAAGCCACAATTAATCCATCTTAAGATTGTGCATGGTGGGGTAAAGTATGGGTATTCGCTATCTCTTTCAAGACGTCTGGCAAGCAGAGAAGAGTAGGCCATATACCCTCCAGCGGGGATCTTTAGCGCTCCTACTCAAGGAATGTATGCCAGCAGTGAAATTATGAAGCAATCACAGTCTAACACCTTTTTATTTGTATACAGTGTCTGTCATCTATAGCAGAGAGACACGCAGGAAACTTACCTCCTTGGGTTCAATCTCGAGATCTAGCCCCATCTTCATCAGGCTTGCCTGATATTCGGTCCTCTTCTTCTGTCAAACAAAATTGACCATCTGTGTTATACATTGTTCTCAGTTGTGTCACTGTGGGAGTCAAGTCAAGAGGTGAGGAAACTTCTTGAACTCTTATAGTGAGTAGAGCCTCACATGGGAATCAATCAGAGAACGGCTCTGCAAAGTAGCATCACTGAACTGCTTCAGTCGGTGTCACTTCAGCAGACCTTAATAAAATAAAAATTTGCACAGCTCTTTGTCAATCAACTCTTTGAGTTTACCTTATTTGTTACAGGGATGGTCTCACTTAGCTAGTTGCTTTGCTATTTTACAAGGGAGATAGATCCATTGTGCGTGGGTACAATAGCAACAAAATAAACAAAAACATCAATATTGCAGAGAATGCATACTGGGTACTTCAGCACTGTTATAATAGTTTTCCATTTGGCAGTTAGAATGTGGATATTACATATATCCTGTAAGTTATGTCTGGGTGTCGGTGTGTGCAATATGAAAGTGGTGTATTTATTGAGGAGTTGTGGATGGAGTGTGATACGTAACGATAATTGATTGTTGTTCGCCAAAGCAGTGAGGCGTATGGTTCAGGGTATGGATGTGCGAGTTGAGTGATGGGAGTCTAGCGTTCATTGACTAGCGTGGTCTGCAGTTGACGATACAGTTTGATAAAGGATGTATACTGTGGATTTAAAGACTCGTATGGAGGTGGCAGGGTGACTCAGCAGTCAGAGAGCTGAGCTGGCACCACTGCGTCAAACCTAGGTTTAGAGGCGTGTGGTGTTGCACGTGGGGAGGGGTGATAATGCTGGGTGCAGGAAGGTGGAGCATTATTTGTAGGTTCCTCGTTCTCACCTGATTGTTGATGGCGTCCTGAGAATGGACCTCATCATCGAACGCGAGGATGAAATCGATCCGACGGACTCCATCGCAAAAGTAGATAGTGTCCTACACGCAAAGGCAAGCACACACACGAATATGAGAGATGTAATAGCTTATGCATGAAATGTATATTTATTCATAAGCTCATGATACATGTATCAGGACATAAGTTAATCTGCTATTTGTATGCAAGTTGTTTATTGCTATGATGATGTACTTGTTTACCCAGGAAAACCTCAATGAGTTTACATTTTTATTTTTAAGGAGGGTCCTACCAAGTTCTGTTTTTTTGCAGTCGAGAACGAAGTTGCTTAGTTTAATTCCAATTGAATAATTTGCATGTATTTTTTCAGCATTGGTACGTTTGGCCAATACCAGTTACACTGTGTCATTTAGCTATGGGAGGAAACCAGAGACCTGGAGAAATGTGTACACAAAGCATCTAGCCCCTGTGCATTATACAAAAAACATCAGTATTTTCTAAAGTGCATTGTGGTAATGCTATCTTAAACCACCATCAAAATAAAGTTGAGCAAATGTGACAGACTAACAGCAGCAGTGATGCAGTGATATGCAACTGTGGACCGGTGTCATCCTCATTCGGACTCATCAGCACTGTATAGTCACCAAAACGCACTGCTGCAAAGGCTGCAAATCTATAAATGAGGAGCAGCATGTCTACACTTTGGGGCCCATTAGTTGGCGAATGCAAACAACAACTAAATCTGTAAATACCAGGAATCTCCCATCTTTGACATTAGCCAAGCTAATTTATAGGCAGTGCAAATCCACGTTGTGCCGCATCGTACCTGGGCCAGGGTAGATTGAAATGATGACGTCGAAAAGTCTTGCGGCACCGTTGAAGGCTGAGCCTCATGCCCCTCCGCTCCCTCCTCCTCATTCATTCTCTCCACGAGCTCTGCATAGGTAATGTGGGGGTAGAGGGTTCATTGCATTAGGGACAGGGGAGGCAGGTGCAGGGATGGGAATGTCGGTAAAGAACCGCACATGGTACTCATGTGTAAAGCTTTCTCATAAATGTCGACGCTGCTCCAGTGTGAGTACACCTGTGGTATAAAGTTGTATTACCATTAGGGGACTTTTACCCCATTGAATATCGTACACTTTAACAAAGCCGTGCCCAGCATGGTCAGACACAAACCAGGGCAAAAAATATTAGTTGGAATATGCAAAGTCATTTTTGCCCTGACAGCTTGTCAGCTATACTCTTTGGTTCTTTCGGTAAAGTCACGTAGGTGAAAAAAAATAGAAATAGAAATAAATCACGACGTTTCGAATGCAACACAAGCACTCAACCACAGCAAGGAAACTGTTTTACTGAAGTGGGAGAGAAACCAGGGTTAGGGCAGTTAAATAAGTCAGAGAGGGGGAGAGTGGGGGTGAATGGGGCGAGGAGTGCGAGCGCGGCAAGCGCTGCAGAGACGCTGAGAGTAAAAAAGAGGCAACATGATTACTGCCAAGATGGAAGCTTGTCAGCTTCTGCGAGAGCTTCCCCGTGACCACACAGATCATGGTGGTTACTTGACCACATTTCAATTGAAGTGCTGTCGTCCCGACAGTTCTGTTCCTTCACCTGAAGAAGGCCACTTGTGTTGTGGCCAAAACGTCGTGATTTTTGTTGGTTTATTTTTTACCTACGTGACTTTACCCAATAGAACCAAAGAGTATGGATCCTTGCAGTCACGACAGCTTCAAATCCACATTTCACCACTCTGGTTAATGTGGGTTGGTGAAGACGTATAGTATGTATAGTACAACCAATTTTGATGGACTGCCCTTTGCTGCCCACCATGTAGCCCGACACCACACTTTTAGACCTGTTATGCACTATCCTGGCTCAAACCCTGCTGGGTTATCACGTTTTTTTTTATCACCGTGCCTCGATTCTTCCTCTTAACCTGCATTTTGTATCCACGGGATAACATGTGCAGTTTTATATGGACGTGCCAACAGTGCCTCCCACATTTCTATTGCCTGGTTCTCCACTGGCCGTTTTCCATGTTGCGCTAGAACCAAAAACCGGGATACGCTAACCTCACGCGGTGTCTGAATATGGCTTGGGGCCAAGCAGGGCCAGGGGCGGGGATAATGACGCGTACATTGTGCGTGACATTCGGTGAGTGCACGGTAAGGACACCAGCGCACATCACACCAGTGGTTCTCAACCGTTGTTGGCTACCGGTGCCCCCCCTCGTTGTTGAATTTAGTTTAAACCGAGTAGCCCCCCCCACTCCCCCCTTGACCCAACGTGGTTCTGAGAAATCAACGTGTGAATAATGAACGTCAATATTTTAACCAATTGTCCACTTTGTGAGAGGTATATCCTAACCAGCTGCTAGTAACTGCAAGCGAATAAAAACAAATTAAACGGACGCTCTGCACGCGAGACGTCATTAGTTCCCTGGCTGCTCTTGTAAACCCGCATTGTGTACGATCAGTGAGTTTAGAAAGTGCTTTCATATCGTTCCAGGTTACCACGTGGATACAAATTGTATCATAGTTACTTTACATTGTCCGATTCATACATGACTATTCACCAATGACTCATGTCCGATATGATTTCACATATTTATACATTATCTCACGTACACCCTGGGGCATTGCCACATAGCCCCCAGGGGTCCGCGTACCCCCGAGTAAAAGAAAAAAGAAAATTACTGCACTACACCACCCACATGCGTCTCGACGCGCTCGTCACACGTGACGTCCGTGGCACGGCTCGGGTTCCGCAGTGGAAACATAACTTGGTGCCTTGAGAGCCACACGGGGCTGGCTCGGCACTGCCCTGGCGCGGCTTGGTAGCGAGGTGGAAAATAATTCGCATCACGTGGAAATTTATAGCAGCCAAATAACTCTGAAAGCACGTTGATTCTAAATGTTAAAGGAACAACCGGAAGACCCAGGGAATAATCCACGCGGCCACGAGAAGACAGAGAGAGAGACACGCAAACTCCAAATATTACAGGCGTCACAATTTGGATCGAACTCACGGACTTCCTGCATACGAGGCGAGGGAGATAACATCTTGCGAGGGAGATAATATCTTGTCATGGAGATAACATCGTGTCAGGGAGATAACATCTTGTGAGGGAGATAATATCTTGTCAGGGAGATAACATCTTGCGCGGGAGATAACATCTTGCGAGGGAGATACCATATTGTGCGGGAGATAACATATGTACTCTTTGGTTCTATTCGGTAAAGTCACGTAGGGACAAATAAATAAATAAAATGAACAACAATCACGACGTTTCGGCCACAAAACAAGTGGCCTTCATCAGGTGAAGGGACCAAAGAGTATGGATCCTTGCAGTCACGAAAGCTTCAAATCCACATTTCACCACTCTGGTTAATGTGGGTTGGTGAAGACGTATAGTATGTATAGTACAACCAATTTTTATGGACTGCCCTTTGCTGCCCACCATGTAGCCCGACACCACACTTTTAGACCTGTTATGCACTATCCTGGCTCAAACCCTGCTGAGCGTCCGATTAAAACACTGACGAGATCTCAATATTTAAAACTGGCCCAAAGCCCCGTCATAGCACGAACATTACACTTTACCTATCTCAACAAATGTGGACATCATGAATCTTTGGTCTAATCTCAGATCTTGTGAGTTATAACTCGGGAGCTCCTCATGCACAGCCAGCCAAGGATAACTCCCTGCTATAGTGACGTCACAGCAAAAGGGCGTGACGTCACCTAAATATGGGCGTGGTCAAAAGCGGCCCCATCCCCCGCTCTTCCCGACCTTGCTTCCCCCCTCGCCGAGGTTACCCACATGAACAATAATAATAAATCATAGATGTACATTATGAAAGAATCAATGATTTTTCACAAAACTGCTCCTGTACGGCCTTTTGCCAATCCCCTGCTGGAGAGCCTCTTGACGATCGCACGAATCGTGTTGGTTATTTGCACATACTTCACCATGCCGGTGAGTATGGGTTGGTAAAGGAAAAGGAGGAGCATTAACGTACAAACAAAAACCTATTTTACTAGAATGCCTTCTGCTTCCCATCATGTAGCCTGTAACACCTGGTATGCACTATCCAGGCTCCAACCTCCTTAACAGGCTCAACATTTAACACAAACACACATCTCTAACACTAACGTTAAACTTTACCTATCTCGACGAAGGTAGACATCGTGAATCTTTGATTTTTTCTCGAATTCAGAGTCAGAAGTCAGGAGCTCCTCGCGTGCACAGCCAGCCCACGATAAAGTCCGACCCAGAATGATGTCCCCATGACGTCGGTTCAATATAGGCGTGGCCAGAATGTGGGTGTGGCCAACGGCGGCGGCTTCCCCGCCCCCCGCTGCCCCTCCCCGCAGGTTTCTCTCAACCCTCAGTGCGCATGCGCTGGCCGCGCGTCTCGGACATCGCCTTCAGCGGCCGTTGGCGACGCGGCGGTTGTGGCGGGAAAATTAATTAAAAAAACTTCTCCGAATAACCGCGACCTTTAACTACCCTCACGGATAATTCACACGGATCTCTGGACGGCAAGGCGAAGACGATCAATGGAATAATCTCCGGTGAGAGACGGAGAGAGATGGGCAGGCGTGAGGGCGAGCCAGGTTCAACTTTGTTGAACGCTGAGCGCAGAGTGAATGGGGTTTGCTTCACTCAGCACGCGGCTTGGACACTTCGGTGTGCAAAGTGTTGTCTGGTTGTGCCGTGTAAAGGAGGAGGACATTCAGTAAATGTCGTTGGTTTGTTAATGGGAGTGTGTGGCACGGTAATGGACTGGGTACGACTTACAACACAAGTTCTGCTCACATTGCACGCTAAGGGTTAGCACGGCGATTACTACGTGTGCATTTATTAGTTATTGTTCATGTTAAAAGTAGTATTGATTGTTAAGACAATGATGTTTAGTATTTGTAGGAGAATCATTTCAATATTGTACAGTATAGCATTGTCCTGCTGTGTGGCTCTCACGTGGCGAGCATCAGTGCAGCAATATTCAGTACGTGGTTGTAATGTACTTCTATAGCCCCCTGCCACCAGTGCAGCAATATTCAGTACGTGGTTGTAATGTACTTCTATAGCCCCCTGCCACCAGTGCAGCAATATTCAGTACGTGGTTGTAATGTACTTCTATAGCCCCCTGCCACCAGTGCAGCAATATTCAGTACGTGGTTGTAATGTACTTCTATAGCCCCCTGCCATCAGTGCAGCAATATTCAGTACGTGGTTGTAATGTACTTCTATAGCCCCCTGCCATCAATGCAGCAATATTCAGTACGTGGTTGTAATGTACTTCTATAGCCCCCTGCCACCAGTGCAGCAATATTCAGCACGTGGTTGTAATGTACTTCTATAGCCCCCTGCCATCAGTGCAGCAATATTCAGTACGTGGTTGTAATGTACTTCTATAGCCCCCTGCCACAAGTGCAGCAATTTTCAGTACGTGGTTGTAATGTACTTCTATAGCCCCCTGCCATCAGTGCAGCAATATTCAGTACGTGGTTGTAATGCACTTCTATAGCCCCCTGCCACCAGTTCAGCAATATTCAGTACGTGGTTGTAATGAACTTCTATAGCCCCCTGCCACCAGTGCAGCAATATTCAGTACGTGGTTGTAATGTACTTCTATAGCCCCCTGCCATCCATGCAGCAATATTCAGTACGTGGTTGTAATGAACTTCTATAGCCCCCTGCCACCAATGCAGCTATGTTCAGTACGTGGTTGTAATGCACTTCTATAGCCCCCTGCCATCAGTGCAGCAATATTCAGTACATGGTTGTAATGCACTTCTATAGCCCCCTGCCATCACCAAACTCACACTGACCAGCGTGGTGAAGTATGGTAAATAACCCCTCCCCCTGGGAGCTGCATAGCATGGGACAGCTGTCAGCCAGCAATGGATTTAAAAAGGAGCTGTACTCCGCACACATTCTTATTCAGGGTAGGGTAAGGAACTTGGAGGTTCGGTACGCATAATGTGCTCGGAAAGTATTGTATTCTGTATGTGTGTTGAACCTCTTTCGCATCGTACAAAGCCAACCGTGCTCTTCGGAGGTGCGATAATATATAAATATAAGTAGTCATACTACTGTAATACCACTTAATATTTAGCATTCATTGTATTAGTAGTACGGTAATTTTTTTATATGCAGGTGTGCATGCCAAACGTTAACCAATGTTAAATGTTAAGCCTTCTCTTTTGAATACAGTGTGTTTTAAACATGGAGTTGTCTCCAGCTAATTCTTAAATGTATATCATTCATAATGTAGTAGTAGGCAGGTAGTGCATTTATGACACTTCAATTGTACATAGAGCTTGCAGGTGTGATGAAGGAAACCATGGGAAAGGCTGGATTTTTTGTTGAAAAAAGGACAACAGCCACAGTAGCTTAAGAGACCTAACGCGAAGTGGTCGACACTGGCCCATGCGATCGCGTTGCGACAGCGGACCCACTTTCCGCACACAGCAGCTCCTCATGGTGCCCCCCATACCAGGACCAGTGGTGACCTTGTAGCCACAGCCATTCCTCTCCCTGGCCCCATCCGGTCCAGGCATCCCAAATCGTACAAAATGTACTGCAACGGTGGTGAGACAAACAGCCCTTCGGGCGACAGCACGGTGACGGACACAAGCCCTCGCGGCAGCCTGGGCAGCACGCTGCTCCGGACCGGAAGCGGGGGCTAGCGCAGCCCTGTGGTGTGCGGAGAGCAGTGCTGCTCGTAGGCGAGCGGTGCGCTGGACGCCTACATCGAGGACTTTGAGCAGAGCGGAATCTGTGCGTCACCGCTACCCAGGATACGTGCAGAGCACAGCGCCGCGCAGCATGGCGGAGCGGAGACGCGCGGAGGAGAGGAGGATGCACAGTGTGGATGAAGGTGGGTTGCGCCTCTCGCCACGCGAGGAATCGCTCCGTGGTGCTTGCACTCGAGTGGCTATCGAGTGTGCACGCGGTGCAATGGTATTGAAGCTATAGTAATAGGTTTTTACCCTTTTATCTGGCACAAAAACTGACACCTTTATACAAGGGATCATGTTTGCAGTAACCACAACACAAGTAGTCAAAATGCAAACAAAAAAGACAACTCTGATAATATGCACTGTCCTTGAATTTGATTGGTCCATACCCGAGATGGCTTTTCTGAGATCCCAGTCTCCACTGGTGTTGGACCAGAAGACGCAAAAAGGCGTCTTCTTATTCTTAGCGTCTTCTTGTTTGCATTTTGACTACTTGCGTTGTGGTTATCGCAAACATGATCCCTTGTATAAAGGTGTCAGTTTTTGTGCCAGATAAAAGGGTAAAAACCTATTACTATATCTTGTTACTGGCAAAGGAGGTCTCATAAGGTATCGAAGCTAGTTGACTGGAGGGGGGATAATTGGAGAGGAGAACCCCATTTATTTGCTTGTACTGGGTGCTTGTCAATTATGCTATGCTATCATGAATGTAATGTAATTCCCCTAGAAAAAAACCCTTAATAAGGTCTAAAGATACATTTTCGTGAGAGTCCCACACTGGGATGCTTGGCAAATTCCATTAATGAGTTCATTTTATGTCAGAGAAAACTATCCACAGTAAGCACACGCATATGAGAGGATAGCATAGGTCTGAACAGATAGGTCGGAGCATGCATTTCTTTCTCCTGTCATCTTCCAGCAACTTCACTGATTATCGAGTTTGTAAAGTTTGTGAAATCTAAGTGATCCTCCAACCTTTGTGTCAAAATTTGCAGATCCTAGACTGGACACATCTGAAGTTTAAACAATAACAGCTCATGCACTGATTTATCCCATATTCTCACAAACTCCACAAACGGATAACATCATTAGTTACTGATGGTGCAAAGTAAGGCAACATTGCAGGATTGCCGTTCAGGGGTCAAGGAATCTAGGGGAGAGCAAATTCATTGTGTACCAGTAAAATGTCTGTGGGTCTTACATTGCAGGTGGCATGCTGCCTGTGGAGGACCTCATCTCGGGCACGTGCAGCCTCACTGCTGCGCTGCAGCGGTCATGGCTTATAGCCCGACGGTCAGTCTAACCACGGACCAGTTCCTAGAGGCGCCAGTTGACGGTTCCTCCAAGTCCTTGTTCCGCTCGCCTGGCACCCACCGAGACCTCGCAGTGTCGCACAGAGGCAAGCGGTCATCTCTCGGGGTCACCGCGCACAGCCTCGGCGCATCATTGGTGAGGGGCAATAAGCCAACTGAACGGTTGAGCTCAACAGCGAGAAGCAAAAAGGCCCTGATGCCATTAAATGAGTCGGCAAAGCCCAAAAATTATTTCTTTTCTAACCAGAAGAATGTTTTGTTGTGCTTACGGAGCAGTGAAGCAACTAGGCGTGAGCACTTGCCGAACGGCGGCTGTGCGACAAGTACCTATCCCAGGTGGTTGACAAGCCAAAAGGATGAGCTGGATGTGTCGGGGATCACGAGCATTCCTGAGCTCAGGTACCCGGCCTGGCTGCGTGACTGCGATGTGGACTCCCAGACCAGCAGCCACGAGACGGATACCAGCACGAAGAGAGCAGGTGCCGCTCAGAGCCCGCAAAGCAGACCAAAGTACCCAGAGTGGCTCAAAGATTTGGACATCTCCGGCCTTACGAATGTAGCCAACGAGGAGCCCGTGTCAGAGGACCTTAGATCCCTAGGTGTGTGTGTGTATATATATAGTCTGTATATAGCAGATGACATTTGATATGTTTTCAGGTACATATTCAGTCTTTTCTCACAGAGACGACTGAGCGGCCACCCATGTGGTTGTGACGTGCGATGCGTGATTCTTGATGCACAGCCTCATTGGAGGAGCTGCTGAGCAGGGCGCGCATGGAGTTGGAATCCCCCGGCTTGGAGGCCCCCTCCCCGGGCAGCTTCAACACGGACGTCTTCCTAGGGGCTGATCGTCCCTGGGAAAACCCCTCCACGCCATTGTGAATTTATCTTTATATTCACACTCACGCACAGCATAGAGGCTGCACCGCCTCTAAGTATGATGTCAGATTATGAATGTTATAAGCTAAGCAGGTAAGCCTTGTTATTACTTGGATGGGAGACTATTTGGTAATAGCATATATTATAGATTTTGGCTGCTAGGTAACCAGGAGTTAGTAATACAGCAATGGAATCTTGAATCTATATCCGGAGTTTTGCATTTTACTCCCTCTGTTTTCACCGGGTTCTCCGATTTCCTCTCACATACCACTCGCTGATGAAATTTGCAAAATATCACTGCCAAACCCGCCTGAGACTTGGTGAGATTTTTCTGGCTTCCACCATGATAATAAGTCAACCAAGTAATTTTCTCTCAATCGTGTCTCTTCTCAGGGCCGTGTACCACCTGTCGCGTCTGAAAGAGCTGGTTGACACCATCAAGGAGAACAAGGATGGCTGCATTTTAAGGCGGTGGTCGAGGTTTGTACTCAGAAGGATACGTTCGCTTGGTCCTGCTAATTCATGGTTGTTAAACATCAATGGTACTTCAGGTGCTGTGGTGTGAATCGCAATTACTTGTGAACTTGTGGGGCCCATGGGGCACAGTAATTGCCCTGTTAATGGAAGTGCCACAACAAAGTATTGGAAAAATGTGATGAAGTTCGTTCAGGGTTGGAGTTAGTGAATGGTTGCAGCAGTATTTTGTACAGCAAATCCATGCAGACTCAAATGTCACTTGAAAGAGAACGGATATGTGAAAAATATTGTGAGCACAACTAAACTTATTTTGGTTTTATCCATTTTGGAAGGAGACTACTTTATTGGGAACATACATGCTAGTATTTGTGTAGTTATAAACATTTGGGAAATCACTGTAAAAGTACATTTGCTTATTTAGATTGCACTATACCTGTATTGTAAAATTTCAGAACCTTTTATGTAACTTGTAATCAATAAACCAAAGTTGCATATTGTATGCAACCCATGACTTGGATTGTTTTTATCATGTCTTGTTTAGCATGGTTGGTTATGTACAGTGTGAAAGAAATTCAACATACATTAAATATTTTCTGATATTTGAATGTTTATATTGTACATGTATATTTATTTTACAATAAATCTGAGACAAAGGCTTATACACATGGAATTGAAAATATTCAGCTATGATTTGTATTTCTCAAGTATTTTAAGAAAAGTCAGCGAGTCTCGTGACATGTCTTCACATTTGGGGGTGATGATTGTGATGGATATACAAGCATTAACCTGCTTACATTCCTAGAGTAGTTAAGGTTAATTTGGGCATTCTGGGTGATTGGGTTTTAGGCCAAACACAGGCAGATGGTTGGGGATAGATGTTTTCAAGCATCTATTAATTATTCATCGGCATGTACTATCTTACTATGATGTAAAGTTCAAAGACATGGTTCATGAAGGGAATGGAATAAAAACTCAACTGTGCACAAGTATGGAGGAATTAATACTTGGAATTCAATGCAAAGATCTGGCCATATGGCGTTTACTGGGCACCAGGGTTGCCAAACAACACATGAAAGATGTGTATCAGGCACAGCCTCTGCATTATGAAAAAAATATCACTTCCTGAAGAAGTGCATTTTGCTTCTCCTGTCTTAGGTCACCAAAATAAATTAGAGCAAATTTGACTAGACTGACACAGGCAGCATTTATACTTGTGAAGTGTTCTCCTTCCGACGTGTGGTGTGTGTCGCACACACTGTCGAAGACGAGGTAGTTGCAGGAGACACCGTCTCTTTATTATCTTGTTCACACCAACTCCGGCCTCACTCGACCACGTTGCCATAGAGCCCGGCCTAGACACGACCCTGTCCGTGTTGCACCGACGGCGTCGACCGAGAAGGCCAGCTACTGTCTGGCCACGCAATGATTGGGCGAATGCGGTGGCAACGACAGCGACGACGAGACGAGTCCACTCCCAGAACCGGCAGCCCGGAGCTCTCGCTCTCCGCTGCTTATATTATATTCTATATTCTACTCGGCGCGGCTTGGCTCTGCCCTATCCACGCCTCCCTTCTCGAACCGACCAGAGGGTTCCAGAGGCTTCCCTATGAGGTCTTCCATGACCCTTGCCCCAATTCCTCTCCCCGGCCGGCATACCCGTATATATGCTCAACGGCGTGTGTGCAAACTTTCCACTGCAGTTGCCGCTGCTGGACAGCAGTCAGCGCTGTGTCACTACACTTGTATGAACACAAGAATTACATAATCATGTCTACACTTATATGTAATGGGCTGAGATAGGCGCACACAACTTCTTGGGGGGCAACACTATTTATTAACACCGACACATTACACTTAACATAAATTTCGATTTAAAGCTTTCGTGACTGCGGGCTAACACCAATCCCGAATATCCGCCCCCACAGCCCTTTAAATAATCTCCAATACAGCCCCCCAATCGGCTATGCGTGTATGAGTGACGTCCCTGCCCTCTAACCCCCGACCCCCCCGTCCCGCGCGTGCGATTGGTGTGTCGCTCTAAAACTGACTCCAAATCCCCGCCCCGCAGCCCTTTAAACAATCTCCATTGCCCGGCATCGGCGGCAACGCGTGTGCGAAGGACGTCATTGCCCTCTGACCCCTGACCCCCCGTTCAGTTCGTGTGAGTGGTGCGCGGGGTTGTGTGAGCGGAGACGTCGCGTTTGAGTGGCTGAGAAGCGACGGATTGATTCCAGGCAGCCACGTGCCAGCCCCGAGCTATGCCCCACAAACAGGACCCGCGGACCCGAGGGGCTGCGGCGCGAGGAGAGGAGCCGGAGAGCGGCAGCCCTCTCCCCGCGAGCGAGGATTCGAGTAGCGGCTGCTCTCACTCGAGCGAGGAGTCCGGAGCCCGCAGCCCTCCCGAGATCAGCCCTCCCCCGGGGGGGGGAGCCGGGGGCCCGCGTCCCCCACAACTGACAACCTGTGTACCAACTGGCCGAGCGAGAGTTTGTGTGTATTTGAGCGCAATCGTGCCAGTGTTTAGCTGTACCAGGGAGTTTGGTGCAGCAGAGTGTTTCGGTGTAGCAGGGTGTCCGGATTGTGCCGGCACACTACCCTTCTATCCATAATGTCGTAGGGTGAGCTCCATTAAACGTTAACTCGGACCCCAACCTGTCAAAGCGCCTAATCTCGGAACGTGGTTCTCAACCTCTTACCTCACCCATGCTACGTACCTTTGAGACGTCCTGCTTTTACAAATGTTGATGAACTGGAGGGCAAAGGTCTGGAGGACCCCACATGGAGTCTGGTTTCTCACACCCGAGCCTCCTGTGACATTTCTGGAGGCTTCTCTGGAATCTTTGTCCCATTTATTGAGTGCAGATTTGGCTTACTTCTAGCTTCATCCCAAGACGTCATCCAGTTTGGAAATACCCGAAGGTTGTGGGAGTCGCCCCGTGCTTCAGTTTCTTTCCAACCCTCGCAATGGCCGGTTGCTCACCAGCCGGAAGTCTTTTGCTGCTTACACCACGACCGAGGTGTTGAGAGCAGCCATCTCGTGGCTGGTCGGCAATGGAGATGGTATTGTCGATTTGAGGAGCGTGAGTCTGTGGCGTTGGTGGTGCTGCTGTCACGGAGGCGACACGAGTTTAGGAAATTCAGTTTTGTGGGTTTCCTGTAGCGAGCACTGAAAGATCCTCCCTTCCTCTTTCTCCACCCTTGTCTCTACTGTCTCCATGTCCCCGTTCAACTCTTTCTACACCGCTTTCCTTGAATGTGCAGCTGCCTTTACGGCCTCCCCTCTCCCCTTCTCTCCACCTCCAACCCATCTCCGTCGTAATCTCCTCCCCTTTGTTCAGGCTCTTCCCTCTCTTCCTCAGTCTATGGATGGGGTTATTGTTTATCGGGCTCTTATACAAAAAATGGAGCTTATTTTAGCCTTTGAATAGGATTTTCTGTTTTCTTTCGGTAGCATGTTGCGTACATAGGGAAGATCGAGCCACGCCACCGGTTCCCATTATCAAAATCTTTGTCAACTTGTCTCCCTCGGTAGGAATGCCTTTCCTTCTCCAGCAAGCAATTGTCTTCTCTCTCTCCTCCGTTATTTCTTCCGATGCGCTTTCTTAATCTCGCTTGCTGTGTGTATCGGCTCTATCATTCAACAAGGGCAAATTAAAAAAATTGCTTTTTTTTCCTCCACTGCTTTACCACTATACCTCCTGAGTGGGTACTCGGAGTTTCATCTAATGTACTATTTGATGAGTCGCTTCCACACAGCAGAAAGGCGGTAGCTATCCGAACTGTAAATTTTTCTTCCAATTTCGATAGATTCTCGAATTATTCTTGGGCAGTAGTAGCTAGTTTTGCACAGAATTTCAACATTAAAATCAACTGAGTGTCCTTGTTGGCACGTGTGTTCTGCTACTGCTGAACATGGGTGCCAACAAATAATACATTATTTAAATGCATGCCTATAAAGGGCAGCATACTTCAATAGGGATTACCATTGGTACGGCTATTTTAATACACAATAGACAGGAAGGACAAGATCAAAGGGCTCTCATAATGCACATGCATAATGTACGTTGACTCGGTAATCTCCTCCCCCCCCCCCCCCACTTTGCGCGAGAGTGCCACAAATCTGGCTGTCGCCTGATGAAGCTAGTTGTAATTACTGGCAAAACGTCGTACTCCGATTGTAAATGTTGTGGCTTGGCTCTCCAAAGTACCAGTGACGAATTGGCTTGTTCTGTTTCCGTGACAACCCTACTAGTTGGCTGTGTCGAGTGGTGGCGGGTTTTAACGACACGTTTATATATGTATGCGATCTAATCCAAAAAACACCTCTATGGATGATATTGGGCGCGAAAGCCTACATGTTAAACCAAAATTTAAAATATATACAAAATAACAATAATTTCTAGTTTTCCTCATTCACATCGTGATTCGTATGAAAAGACATGAGATGATTGAGACATGTTAAATCATAAACGTATTTATTAATATATATACAGATAGTCCTCGACTGCAATGCCCTTGTCCACGTGCAAACAGAGTTAGGATAGCAGCCTCCTTTAAAAGTCAGTGTAGATTTATACGCTGTAGAAGACAGTTGACGAATCCTCGTTGCTTGATTCCTCCTCGGATCCCTTCAGCAGTGAGTCGTCACCAGTCTTCTCTGCCTGCTCATTCTCCATGTGGCACCGCTGGGGTGGGTGCAATACGCCAGGAGACTCCTTATGCAGCGAGCAGCGAAGCAGGCCCATCTCTGCCTGCTCATCCTCAACGTGGAATTGAGGTGATGGCGGTGAGCTGGGGGCATCGGTGAGGAGGGTGTTACGGAGACGGCCCAGCTCTGCCTGCTGCAGAATCGTCTGTACGACGAAGCGCTCGCGGCGCATGCAGGCGCGCACATGGGATGGCGTGTCCGGGATGATGTATGCAATGCAGGCCTTCGTGAGTAACACCACGTGCTGCACACGTCCACACACAGGTAAAGGATTTTCAGTTTCAGGATTTGCATGTAAAGGGTGCTTACTAAATATAATATGGCAGCATCTTAAAGTGCTTTACATCTCAGGTCAACTATTCCGGGGACCTGAAGCCTAGGGATATTATATTGTTACGTCGTTTTTCCCAATTAAATTAAGTCATTTGAGTAATTTTTGAACTTTTGGCAAATTATACCGAGGCACTTTTTGAATTACTTAATGGGTTTTTTACGTTCACTATGCAGCAGGCAACATTTATGATGTGCAGTTAATGCACCCACAGTATTCACCTGGGCAGCCGCAAATTACCGCAACAATCAGCAAACACTTACACTCGGCCATGTCACCACTACAAAGATTCCCTGTGTAGCCTTTCACAGACTGAGACAAGTGCATCTATGAAGGGTGGCACAGTGCCTGCGGGGGTGGTGTGCACCTTTATCTCGCCAGTGATGATTTTCACACACTTCATCAAGTACTCATTTTAAGACAGAATCAACTTAAGGGAAGCTCAACACTGGTTCTAATATTTTCCACTGTTGTTGGCTGTGGCCAGAAATAGTACTCCGGTCACACAGGATTGGTAGCGCAGTTCACGAACAACTACGCAGCCGCTCCCCTTCCCACACGCACACATGCTTACGTGTGACAAATGTCATAAACAACATGGATCGTCTGCTGCATGATGACAGTGCGTATTGTATTACCACTATTATTTGTGATCTCAGAAATACTGTGCAATTGTGAGGTGTAATAGCATTACTGGCATTATCTGTAATGACCCATTGACAATGATCACGGTTTGCTCTGCTGACCTTAACAACTGCTCACAGATGAGTCTATACGATGGTGCAGTAGTGTAAGGCTTTGCACACTAGACTTGCAATCCAGAGGTCGCGGGTGTGAATTGATCTTTGATCGTGGCAGTGTAAACAATGGTGAAAGTTTTTTTTTACATTCCACTGCCTCTATCCACCTAGCAGTGTAAATGGAATACATCCAGTCAATTGGTCGGCTAAGTTTGGTGCTGTTCAGTGCGGGAATTCCCAGCTCTTCCCAAGACGTCTGACCAGTGTGGAAGAGCAGTTCAAATACATCTTAAGGGTCTCTCTTGAGCTCCCTATAGCAGGAGCCCTTTTGCCATCAGTGACATGAGCAAGTAATTGGAGGGCTGTACCTTTATCTTTCAATGGGTTTATGAATGTGTGTGTGTGCATGTTGATGTGTACCTGCATGGCAATGACGAAGGCCAGCTTTGCCGTCAGTACTTGCCAGTACTGCTTGGTGACGGAGTAGGCTTGGGGATGATCCGGCGGGTAGCGATAACCTGGATACCTACACACATACAACTACAAGCACGCATGGACTATATTGAGCAAAGTGCCTCGAAAGTAGAGTTGGCGCTAAATTGAACAAGTGGTTGTGTACAAACGGTATATGCGTTCACAGCCCTTTAAAAAATCCGCTTCTGAAAGAGGGCCTTCCCACAACGTGCAGCTTGTGGGGGCTCTATTGACCATGGTTCACGCTGGTCCGTACCAGGTTGGTGAAGGTAGGGAGTACAGATAATGGGAGAACAATATAGCACAACTATTAATTTTTCTGAACTACCCACTGCTGACAACCTAGCTCCAAAGTCGCCTACTGCACCTGCATTGTGCATGGTGTTCATCAATCTAAGCACGAACAAGGCTCAAGCCTGCTTGACTTCCGGAATCTAAGATTAGCTGTATTCGTGGTGATTTGGTCATAGTCAAGTAAGGTTATATTAAATATCGATCAATATGGTTATATTGATTATAGTTGTGTATGCCAGCAATTCAAAAACGTTACAGAAAAGGGTTGGTAGATCGCATCAATTTCCTAACTAACTGTGCTGTGAGGAGACCAGAAGATGGCTGTAGAGCAAGTGGTTTCATGTCTGTGTGGACCTTTAAGCTTCATTTCATTTCCATGGGTTCTCCAGGACCTCTTATTGCATCCCACATGCATAAAACCACCTTAAACTGGAATCCCAATGCACGGTCTTCCTGAAAAGGGATCTTGAGACTCAATTAAGCAGTCGTGGATCGATAGATAAATAAATAACATTACTCTTTAGCAGGGTAACAATGAGCTATAATTTATATCAATCTATTATTATATTTCTCTAAGTGGGACTTTGGTTGTGAAGCCATCCCACCCGTACCCACTGCTCCCCCCCTCCAATCCCCCCCCCCCACCCCCTTTACTGTCCCCGCCCACCACGCACACTCCTCCCCCAACCCTACCACAACCCCTTACTACCCAACTAAGCCAAACCCTGTGTCCAGGGTAAGGGGCAGGGCCTAAACAGAGGTGGGGCCTAGGGGAAGTGTGGGTCTTAAAAGGAAAGTCACGGAGTGAAAAGAGGAAGAGAACGAGACTAATCAGGAAGGGGCGGAGCCAGGAGGACGCCACACCCAGAAGGATGTCGCATCTACCTGGACAACACACCCAGAGATCAGTGCATCACATTCGCAGGGACGGCACCCCCGATAGCTGGGCATGACACTGAATGGCACAAACCTGCAGGTTGTGTGGAATGCCGGATCAAACCAGGCTGGCAGGATGTTGGGATGATTTTGCTCCTTGAAGTCGCTGATCTTGAAAATTGAAAGGCTGTCCTCCGTGTACCCATGCATTGTAGGCGAACCTGTGCCATACTCTGCTGAGTATCCATAATAATACACCAGGCGTGGGATGATGTCCGTTGTGAACGCCAAGATGCATGACTGTGGAATTAGCATACGGAGGCACAGCGATAGCGGTCACTTAGCATGCAATGATTTGATCAAGGCTTCTGAACATCTTACCTTGGCAATTACATTAATTTTCACAAATACAATTTGGGGGGTTGCTGCCAGAGTGAAATGGTTACCATATAAGGACTTGCAATCTGGCAGTCGTCAGTTCAGTCTCCTGACACAACAGTTGAAGCAATGGATCATTTTCTTAAATCTCCCCCACCTCTGTCCAATTAGCAATATAAATGGGTTCATCACTGTTTTAGCGCAGGTAATTCCACATCTTACAACATGTCTGGTCATCATGGAAGAGTAGGCCAAATACCGTGTAGAGGGGTTCTCTAGAGCTACCTTTAGTTGAGGCCCTTCTGCCAGCAGTGACATGAGCAAGCAATTGCAAGGCTTTACCTTTTGCGATTTTGGGAGAGAGTGGATAGGAGCGGTGGTGCAGTGATTCGTGCACTGCACTTTGAATTCAGCACACATGCAATTGACTTCCAGCTACGACTAACATCAGTGACGAGTGATACCCGAACCGCTCCTGGTTCCCCACTACACCTCTTCTCAAACCTGCCAGGACCAGAATGGTGAAGTATGGTAAAAAGAACCCACACGGCTAACATGACATGTTATGTCACTCATAAGATGGGATATTGAGCGAGAAAGCGAGCGGACAATCTGGCGACTTACATTGGTGATTACAGAGAGGGTGGCAACGATACTCAGAATGTCGGCCCAGGCTCCAATTCCTCTTGCTCGCGAAACCACAGGCCTCCTCATCTTTGTTACGAGCTTCCACGCGTCGACCCGCACTTCGATGATGTTGTTGAGCAGTGCGAGCAATGGCGCAAGTGGAAATGATGCCACGAAGAGAGTGACAAACCCGAATTGGATAACTGGGGTATATTTTGAGAATGGGTAGGGGGGCAAGGATAGGATAATGAGTGAAACAGGATATAGACATACACTCTTAATGCTGTTATGTTGTGATTACTTTAAGCAAACAAAACATGTTTTCAATGCATTGAGTGTGTTTTAGTCAAAGGAGACCCCAAAATATGGTCACATTTTCGTGTCATTTGTTCACAAAATTATCGTGTCCATTACATTGGCCACTAAGATGCGATCAGCCACTACCATCTTTAATGCTCAGCTCTGGTTCACCTGGGTTTCTTTTGCACCATTTTCCACCACTAGGTGGCTATAATAACTAGATCACATCCTGTATTGAGGACTCCATTAACCGTACCACACATTTTTAGGCATATGCACTGTGGCTGAAATGCCAACAAATCACAGCAGTTAACCACAGTGGACATGATGCACAAGAGTTTTAAATAAATAGTAAGGGGGAAAAACGTCAATCCAAGCTGACCAATGTAGCTGCATTGGTTAGCAGACAAGAGGAGCAAATATGTGCTCTTATTGTTTCTAAAACTTAACTCCGTACATATGCACATACGCGCATGCTCAAAGACAATTGTGTTACAGTATATCCATAGATTGGTGCCTATGGCCAAATCACCCAGTATGCGTCAGATTTAATCAGATCCCAGAAGTTTAGGAGAGCTGAGCCTGAAAATTGGTTGGATGGGTGACCATGCAATAGTTATTGTGGGGTTGTGAGCAGCAGAGGACAGTGCAGAAAATTACATTGTTGTATTGTACATCTAAGCTCTTACATCTGTGCTCCCTGCCTTCAACAACCCGAAGTGTGGGTAATTTCCCTCCCACAACAATGTCCGACTGATACACAGGGGCCGTACACACGTGCCTATATAATCAAATGATACCCAATTGTGTGTTTTTTTATAATAAAGTAAAACGCGTTGACTCCGTAGTGTGATCCTCTGAGCTCATTGTACCCATCTCGAGGTATTCATCAAAGAGTCCAAGTGGGCTCTGGGGCTGTAGGTCCAAGTGTTTGCTGGAAGAAGTGTTTGGTAACTGGATAAGACCATCAATGAGAAGCCAGTTGAATCGTGGTTCGGTGACAGAAAACCCAGAGTTTCACGGTTTAACCCAACATCCGAGCAGCACCACATCAGATCTCTAGACTCCTCAGCGCAGGCATACAGATATGGTCAACATATGCGTACATTAACTAATTTGTGAAATTATGAATTACATCCAAATGAAATGTAGTGTGTGCATTACTAGGACGTACCTAAAGGTGCCAGGTTGGATTCATCCACCTTGGGGATGCTCTGCTCCACGCAGCCTCCTGCTTCCGTGCAGTCCATCCTCTTGATGTCCGAATTCTGGCTGTTGCTACTGCTGCAATTGGTGACACTGGTGGTGGTCTTCTTTCTTTTAATGGACTTAGGTCTACTTCGCTTTTCCTTCTTCTTCTGCTGCAAGGTCATCAACACTTTCATGCTCGTAAAAGGATCGAGAGCAGCGTATGGTTTATTCTCACTGACTGGTGAAGCAGTTTGTTGATGTGGAACTAGGCCAAAGCATTCAAGAAATTTGGATTTCATGTCATTTATCTTAACGCCGCTATCTTTTGTCGAAGTGTAATCATGTTCAGGCTTCGGTCTGTACAAGAACTGTGCGTGAAGACTTTCATGAGTTTTCAGGATTTCAATAGGACTTAAAAATCCGCAGACTGAGCACATCTCATAGGGCGATGGTGGATTCAACACCGCATTGGCAAAACTGCCGTTATTCACCAAACCTGGTGCACCGTTTATCATATAATCCTTTTCATGGGTCTTCATGTGCCTTTTTAATTTTCCTGGCTGATTAAACCTTTGTCCACATATGCCGCACCATTGCTCACGGGTCTCCTTATGCGTTATTACGTGGGCTTCTAGGCACCATGCCAGTTGGATTTTTTTCCCACAGACGTCACAAGAGATGAGTTTTTTAGCTCTTGTAACTCTACCGGATTGAGGTGGGGTTGAGACGGGTGCTGGTGAAGTGCCATCGATGGTGAAGGCAATTCTCCCAGCACCACCATGACTCGCAGCGGAGTTGCTCTCGCACATCTGAAACAAAAGACAAAGGTCACGCGCATGACACCCGTGTCACGAGTGTACTCGCACAGGCATACTTAAGGTGACATAAGATTCATATATACTACAACTCATTATACCAGAACTCCACAATATTGCAGTTCCTATCATGTACGATTTTACCCTCTTATCCACCCAAGTAATATTTTGTTTCTAAACAACAATGACTAACTACCTCCATTTTCCTAATGTTACCCACCAAATAGGTCTTTCTGTATATACACACCAACAATATAATGATTGCACCACAAGTTCACTCCACTATTCACAACACTCTGACTCACAATCTCCATGTAAGATTGTAATATCATTTCTGTATGAGGGCCCGTCAAGAAGTTTTGGGAATGGACACTTTTTTTACAAACAACTACGTAAAATAGTCTTCATTAAAAGTACAGGATAGTACTACTAATGGCACTTATAAGGGAACGTCATTATCTCTCATGCTAATTATTACAATGTTAACTAGGTACCCAGGAAAGCTGCATTAACTAGTTACCCAGGAAAGCTGCATTTTCAGAAAGGTCCCATTGCATTGAGATGTTTGCGTGAGTGGAACCCAGAGAGACCCCACCTTGCATATTGCGAAATAACACAACTCCACACAGATGGATTCAACCCACAAGCTCAAAGCATTCCCTGTTCAACAAAGTACTCAGTGTAATGTTTAATATAATTTATTTGGTAATATACAGTATCGTAATTGTATAGTGAATCTACAGCAGTGAGGTATACAGTAGGGTTGGTAAAATAATACATAGTGTAATATTACAAGTCTAATATTATTATAATCTAACGTATAGGGTAGTGTATAGTAACGCAGTGTATAATTCAATGTTGTGGTCTGTCTATGGCAGTTTATAATAAAAAAATATTATTTGGAGGCATATTATAATATTTTTTGCGACATAGAAGTGTAATGTATAATAACTTATTGTTAGTAGCTCAGCTTAGTGGAGAATATATTGAGTACATTGATTATATTGATGTATATTCTTAGTTTTTTCGGTAAAGTCACGTTGAAGAGAAACAAACAAAATAATATAATATATAAAACAATCAAAATTCTCACGACGTTTCGACCATAACTCAAACGGTCATCTTCACGACGTTTCGACCATAACTCAAACGGTCATCTTCACACCTGAAGATGACCGTTTGAGTTATGGTCGAAACGTCGTGAGAATTTTTATTGTTTTATATATATTATATTATTTTGTTTGTTTCTCTTCAACGTGACTTTACCGAAAAAACTAAGAATATGAATTACTGCAGTCACGAAAGCTTTAAATCAAAATTTATATTGATGTAGTTTATATTTAGGTCTTTCACATCGGTTTATTGTATGATAGTTGGGTAGTTGCAGTTCTTTAGCGTCAATATACTAAATGCCTCTGTTGATTTGTAAACTCTGACTTTAACATAGCTACTTCTGTCACCAGTTACATGCTAATTCCTCACATTAACATCATGCTAATCTCCCAGTTACATGCTAATTTCTGACTTTAACATCCTGCTAATTTATCACATTAACACAGCTACTTCAATGCTAAATTCTTCTGTTGATATGTAAACTCCTTTGTCAAGGAGCTCTGCTCCTCCCACCCAGCTTAAAATACGCTGCCAAGCTTAGCAGTGTTCATTGGAGCGCTGTCTTTCCGACAGTTCTGTTTCTTCACCTGAGGAAGGCTACTTGTGTTGTGGCCAAAACGTCGTGAGAATTTTATTATGTTTTGATTTTATTATGTTATTATTTCCCTTCTACGTGACTTTACCGAAAGAACCAAGAAGATGAATCCCTGCAGTCACGAAAGCTTTAAATCGAAATTTATTCAAATCAAGTTGTTTTATTTTTACCACAGTACTTTATGGAATCCTCAAGAATTAATGCATTTTTATAAGTATTAAACTATACTTTAAGATGTGTCAGAATATAATTCTGCAGATGCAAGCACAGGCAAACTCGTATCTGCATATGCAAGTTTCTGGGCCTCCTCACTTCACCAAACCCGCATTGACCGGCATGGTGAAGTATGGTTAAACAACTCCCACGAACGACATGGTGTGGGGGAGGCCTCTATCAAACGCTGGATCGACAAAGGGCTGATACATGTCACGACATTGTACGTTAAGACCGTTCTCTCGTCAGCACAAGCCGTCTATGTGGACAATAGAGGGCACGACACACGTGTACACGATGTTTGTGTGCGTATATTCAGCGTGTGTATCACGTAATAATTATATAAGGTCGCGATTATGCTCAAAACGAACCAAATGTATAACATCACGAATAACTTTGGAGGTCTCCAGAGCCTGAACAATATTTGAAGTAGACACTGACCCTTGTCACGAGTTCTTATGAACTATAAACTAAACTATAAACTATTTATATTTACCAGGTAAGGCCCACTGAGCTATATAACTCTTATCAGAAGCGACCTGGACACAAATGATAGCTCAACAAAAGTGGCTTATCATGTGGACATTTATAGCAGCCAAGTACTCTGAACTCACGTTTCTAAATGTGGAGGGGAAAACCGAAGGACCAGGAGAAGAATCTACGCGACCACAGGGGAAAAAAATAAACAAATACAGAGCAGGCGTCAGGGTCTGGATGGAACCTCCACGCTGCTGTAGGCCTGGCGAGGTAGTTAACATCTCGACACCGCGGCGCCCCTTATTAAAAGCTTAGCCATGTCTAGCAAGGTTATTGACTCATTTCACTCGACTCACGGCACCACAAGTAATGTATTAAACAAATAAAACAATAATAAAGTAGAGAGGCGCTACTTACATTTAACAATGTTGTTGTTAACTTTAAAAGGAGCGCGCTTCTCTCTGGCTTGCAGTCCGGTGATCGCGGTCTCCTTTGCGATTGGTCAGCGCAGGCGTCACCCAGGGTGACACTCCACGTCCCCTTTGTTATTGCACGCCCCCACGTAGGCTCGAGACTCCTCCTCCCACTTCCTGGATAAGCCACGCCTGTCACGGCTGTGCCCCGCCCACTGTCGTGCAAGCCACGCCCCCGCGGATCGGGCCAAGCTCACCCCACGGTGAAAGCCCCACATCCACAATCGGAATCTTTATTTACAGGCAGTCCTCGACTTACGAACGCCCAAATTACAAACAGCCGCCCTTCAGAACCAACTGGCATGAAATATAAATTATTTTATATCACCTGAAAACGCGAACTCGCGCTTGTGAGTGAGTGCGCGTGAGTGTGAGGAGGGGGCACAGGTGGTGCATCAGCCAGTCATCTCAGTCATCTCAGTCAGTCGACCAGTGGCACCCTTGGGTCTGCCCCGTGACCTCATGCCAGCGGGCGTTCGACACTTGACGTGGCCTCAAGGTGCACATGGCCTGGCACAAGCGTCGTGGTGACGTCACCGACACTTAGTGGCGAATGGCGGTTGTTGTTGTGAGACAGTGAGAGAGTGTGAGGTCGACTCAGCCTCAGATGAGTTCCTGGTGCGGTGTGGAGTGAACATCGCTACTGGGGGAGACAAAGGCGACCGTGGAGGCGAATCCTCCAGGTGCTCACCGACACACTCACCATGCAACTCACCAACATCACCAACCCAATCACCTCGCAAATCACACCGGGCAGCATCTGAACGCCACGTTGGTGGCCGGCAGGTGGCAGCATCTACACACCGTATTCTTGGTTATGTCGGTAATGTCACGTCGATAGAAAATACAAATAATTAAATAAAATTGAAAATAATAAAAGCTTTTATTATAAGCTTTTATTATAAGCTTTTATTATTATTTTCAAAATAATAAAAGCTGTTATTATTTTCAATTTATCATTTGTATTTTTTAATTTAAAATAATTAAAAAAAATTTTTTTATTAAATTCGATTATTTTATTTTCAAATCTACGTGACTTTACCGAAAGAACCGAGAATATTTTTCGATTTAAAGCTTTCGTGACTGCAAAGATTCATCTTCTTTGGTTCTTTCGGTTAACGTCACGTAGAATGAGAATAAAATAATAAATTGATAAAATAAAATAACAATAAAATTCTAACGACGTTTCGGCCACAACACAAGCGCCTTCAGCAGGTGAAGGGACGAGACTGTCTGGAGAACAGCGCTGGAGCGAACAAAGCCAAGCTCAGATCGCGACCTTTAAGCTGTGTGAGAAGAAACAGAGCGCCTTGACAAAGGAATTATCATAGAATTTAGCATTGAAATAGCTGAGTGATTAGCTTGTGACTGGTCACAGAAATGGCTATGTTAAAGTCAAAGCCTACACATCTGAGCTATTAACAGTAACTGGGTATACACTACACTAAATAATGAATACTATATACAACATGGAGTATAACAGCGCCTCGCAGCTGTCTCTCTACCCCTCCTCTGTTCCGACCATGGATGAACTCGTCCATCTGAATGGGGCTCGTAGCTGTCCGTGGTGCTAAAGTTAACGGTAAGAATCCACCAATTTTTTCGCCATATAGCATTGTGATATATAACGACTTATTGTGTGATAGATTAGCTGATTGGAGAATATATAGAGTTTATTGATAACATTGAGGTAATTTATATTTTAGTTTTTATTGGTTTATTATGTAGTATTCTTTATGTAGTGTAGTGTATACCCAGTTACTGTGAATAGCTCAGATGTGTAGGCTTTGACTTTAACATAGCCATTTCTGTGACCAGTCACAAGCTAATCACTCAGTTATTTCAATGCTAAATTCTCCTAGTTATTTCAATGCTAAATTCTCCTGTTTGATTTGTACTAGGTGCCTCTGTGAATGTGTATGCTTTGACTTTAACATAGCTATTTCTGTGACCAGTCACAAGCTAATCACTCAGCTATTTCAATGCTAAATTCTATGATAATTCCTTTGTCAAGGGGTGCCTCTGTGGATGTGTATGCTTTGACTTTAACATAGCCATTTCTGTGACCAGTCACAAGCTAATCACTCAGCTATTTCAATGCTAAATTCTATGATAATTCCTTTGTCAAGGTGCTCTGTTTCTTCTCACACAGCTTAAAGGTCGCGATCTGAGCTTGGCTTTGTTCGCTCCAGCGTTGTCCTCCAGACAGTCTCGTCCCTTCACCTGATGAAGGCCGCTTGTGTTGTGGCCGAAACGTCGTGATAATTTTATTGTGTCATTTTATTTTATTATTTTATTCTCATTCTACGTGACTTTACCGAAAGAACCAAGATTATGGCGTGTAGATGCTGCCATCTGCCGGCCACCAACGTGGCGTGTAGATTCTGCCAATTGAAAAATGAAAATAATAAATTGAAAATAATAAGCAAAAATCCAGATTCATATTCTTGGTTCTTTCGGTAAAGTCATGTAGATTTAAAAATAATCAAATAAATTTAAAACAAAATAAATCGGAAATAATAAAAGCTTTTATTATTTTCAATTTATTACTTTTATTTGTTATTTTTAAATTGACATAATCTACACGCCGTATTCTTGGTTCTTTCGGTAAAGTCACGTAGATTTGAAAATAAAAATAAAAGAATTAAATGAAAAATCATGAATTGTTATTATTAAATTTTGATTTAAAGCTTTCGTGACTGCAGGGATTCATATTATTGGTTCTTTCAGTAAAGTCACGTAGAAGGGAAACAATAAAATAATAAAAATATTTTAAAAAATATTGTTAAAAATTTTACTTTTCTTTTATTATTTATATTTTCTATCTACGTGACTTTACCCAAAGAACCAAGAAAATGGCGTGTAGATTCTGCCAATTTAAAAATACAAAAAAATAAATGGAAAATAATAAAAGCTTTTATTATTGTCAATTTATTATTTTAAAATCAAAATTTTGTTTCATTTTTTTTTATCTCTGTGACTTTACCGAAAGAACCAAGAATATGAATGTGGGTTTTTTGCTTTAATTATTTTCCATTTCACACTTTTTATTTGATTTGATTTTTTTTTCTATCAACGTGACTTTACCAATAGAACCAAGAATATGGCGTGTAGATGCTGCCAATTTAAAAATTAGAATAGATTGAAAATAATAATCAAAAATCCAGATTCATATTCTTGGTTCTTTCGGTAAAGCCATGTAGGTTGAAAATAAAAATGATAAAATTAAATAAAAAAATAAATGGAAAATTATGAAAGCTTTTATTATTTTCAATTTATTTTAATTTGTAATTTTTTTTAAATTGGCAGAATCTACACGCCATATTCTTGGTTCTTTTGGTAAAGTAACGTAGATTTGAAAATGAAAATAATAGAATTAAATGAAAAAATACTAAATCATGAATTGTTAGTTTTTTACTTTTCTTTATTATTTATATTTTGCCCAAAGAACCAAGAATATGGCGTGTAGATGCTGCCACCTGCCAACGTTGGTGGCCACCAGATGGCAGCATCTACAAGCCAGATTATTGCTTCCTTCGGTAAAGTTATAATAAAATTAAAATAATAAATTGAAAATAATAAAAGCTTTTATTATTTTCAATTTATTATAAAATTTTCAATTTATTATAAAATAATAAAAGCTTTTATTATTTTCAATTTATTATTTGTATTTTATTTTTTTATATTTTAAAATTTCAAGTAATAAATTGAAAATAATAAAAGCTTTTATTAGTTTCAATATATAATTTATATTTTTCATTTGAATTGAATTATTTTTATTTTCAAATCTACGTGACTTTACCTGAAGAACCAAGAATATGGCGTGTAGATTCTGCCAATTTAAAAAATTAAACAATAAATTGAAAATAATAAAAGCTTTTATTAGTTTCAATATATAATTTATATTTTTGAATTAAATTGAATTATTTTTATTTCAAATCTACGTTACTTTACCTGAAGAACCAAGAATATGGCGTGTAGATTCTGCCAATTAAAATAAATAAATAATAAAATGAAAATAAGAAAAGCTTTCATTATTTAAAATTTATTTTTTGTATTTTTAATTTAAAAAAATAAATTTTATCTTATTCTTTTAGTTTTATTTCTATCTACGTGACTTTACCGAAGCAACCAAGAATATGAATCTGGGTTTTTGCTTATTATTTTCAATTTCTTATTTTTATTAGTAACTTTTTAATTTGGCAGAATCTACACGCCACGTTGGTGGCCGGCAGGTGGCAGCAAAATAAAAATAATAAATTGTAAATAATCAAAGCTTTTATTATTTTAAATTTATTATTTGTATTTCTTTTCATAACAAATTGAAATTTTATTATAATAAAAGCTTTAAGTATAGCTTTTATTATAATATTAATATAATATTACAATCAAAGTTTTTATTATAATAAAAGCTTTTATTATTTTAGGATTCTCCTCCACGGCGATGTTTACGACACACCGCACAAGGTACTCATCTGAGGCTGAGTCGACCTCACACTCTCTTACTGTCTCAAAACAACCGCAATTCGCCACTAAGTGGTGGTGACGTCACCACGACGCTTGTGCCAGGCCATGTGCACCTTGAGGCCACGTGAACTGTCGATCGCCGGCTGGCAGGAGGTCACGTGGCAGACCCAGGTGCCAATGGTCGACTGACTGACATGACTGAGATGACTGGCTGATGCACCACCTGTGCCCCCTACTGTGCCAACTTGCTGAGCTTTAGCCACCCGACGCTCCGCTCGTTTTTCTGAGCGTCACTCCTCCGCCCTCCGTTGTTGTTGGAGGGCGACTGCCTCCAACTGCCCAGTAGCGTCCTTTACAAGCCTCCTCCACAGAGGCTGATCTTGACACCGCTGGTACCAGTCATCGGCAAGTCCACTCAGCTCCACATCCTCCTGTACCACATCACTCCATCTCTTCTCAAGTCCGTGCCACGCCCGTTTAGCTCCATCAATCCGGCCGAACAAAAGCTGTTTGGGCATGCGGTGATTGGGCATGCGGGCTACATGCCCAGCCAACACAGCCTTGCCTGCTGGAGGAGCTCGCCGATGGGACTTTGTCCAGATCTTTCGAGAATTTGTGAGCTCCTCACACAATCCAGCCTGGTTAAACCTAGGATTGATCGTAGGCAGGCCAGCCTAAATGTTTCTAACCGGTGAAGATGCTGCATTAGGGGGGTCCACGTTTCGCAAGCGTAGAGGGAGGGAATGACTGTGGCCGAGAAGACCCGAAGCTTCATGCGGAGCGACAGACCAGGTAGCTTCCACACGTTACACAACCGATGAAAAGATAATGCCGCTCGACTAATTCGGAGTGAGACCTCTGTTGTTAAACCAGAGCCGATCATGAGCACACTGCCCAGGTATGGGAAACTCTCCACTCTCTTCCCAACTGCCCCATCACCGATTGGGAGTTGTGGGGGTGGAGTGCCCGATGGCACAAAATACCCAGGCAGGTGCTTCGTTTTGGTGGGGCTGATGGTAAGGCCCCACCTCTTAGTGGCACACTCCAGTTTCAGCAGCAGCGCCTCCAACTCTTCCTCTGAATGAGCAGCAATTACCAGGTCGTCGGCATACATAATGTGGTTGACCAATAGGGAGCCATCCCTTGACCGCACCCGGGCATCGATCAGCCTCCCATTATATCTGTACCAGACGTAAATTGCTCTGGTACAGCTACTGAAGGCTTCACGAACTATGTGGTCGAAATAGATGTTAAATAATGTTGGAGCCAGAGGACATCCCTGTCGCAGGGAATGGCTCTGACTCCCGGCTACGTAGTTTTACCCGGGCCTGCTCACCATCATGAAGGTCCTTAATGAGTGTGAGCAGAGGGTCAGGGACTCTGAAAGCACGAAGAAAAACCCAGAGCCCAGGCCTACTGATGGTATCATAGGCCTTGACCAGGTCAATAAAGCAGAGATGTAGGTCTTGTTGGAATTCCCTCCACCTCTGCTGTAGCATACGGACAGAAAATATGACATCTCTGCAGGACCGCCCTTTCCTGAAACCGCATTGGGGCTCCGCAAGCCTCTGCTCAGCGTACCTAGCAAGGCGATGTTGAATAATCCTTGCCAGGACCTTTCCCAGCACACTGAGTGAGATGCCCCTGTAGTTGTTACAGTCTGTGCGGTCCCCCTTCATAAAGAGGGGGACCACCAGGGCATCCTTCCAATCCTGCGGAACCCATCCAGTGGCCCAGACTGTTGTTATGATGTCATGTAGGTCAGTCTACGCACAAACCCAACCCTCCCTCAGCATTTCGCTTGGGAGATCATCTCTGCTCGGTGCCTTTCCTGGTCTCAGACTCTGGATCGCCCTCAGTACTTCCTCAATGGATGGTACCTCAGCCAGCCACTCACAGGGGGTGACTTCCTCCTCTAATATTTGAGGCACCGCATCCTCAGCAGGGTCATCCCCACTTTGTCCCATGATGTTTTCCAGGCTGAGGGATTCCCCCTCCCCCAGGACCTCACAGAAATGCTCAGCAAATCTGCAAACCTGTCCCTGGGGGTCGGAGATTGGATCACCCTTCGTTCCCCTAATGGTGGTGTAGTGGGTATAAATTGACGAATAAACTTCTGATGAGGCAACACGATATTTATTGTCTTCCTTACAAGTCTCTAACACAAAGGGTATTACGGTCCCTTTACCCGATACCTGGGGAGGTATGGCCTCCGGATTATGTGGGCCCTATCACTAGGTACCCCGTTACCCTTCGTGCTCCGGCTGGGACCCTAGGAGAGGCTATTTGACCTGACCGTACCCGGTCCGTGGGTCCTGACCACTGGCCTCACTGAGCTCCGGCCCTTAGAAGGACAACGGAGCTTGGGGTCCAGAGTCCTATCGTCAGCCCTGGTCTTCATTCGTCAGCTTGCAGATGACTGAGCCAGACCTCTGAGAGGTCCGGCTTATGGTTCGTGGCTTGCTCCGCCCTAGCCACGCTTCCCTTCTAGAACGTTCTGGAAGGTGACATCATCCCCCGGTTCCCTCCTTCCGGGGCCCCGGGGAATGTGTCCCAGGATCCGTTTGCTAGGGTTTGTCGTTGGCCGCTTTTTGGGCCATGGACATTAGCCCTGGCGTGATAGCGCTTCCGCCCCCTATTGACGATAAGGGGAAGCTACCAGCCCACAGAGTGGTGAGTGACGATTACCCCTAAAATGGTAATAGGTGTGGCGCTGTAGGTTACTTTTTTGATGGAGTTAAATAGGGATTTGTGATCGCGGGCAATTGAGGCAGACTCCATCTCCTCAGCAACCCGCGACCACCACCCATCCTTGCAGCGCCTCACGGCTCTCCGAACCTCCGAGCGAAGGCTGCGGTAAGCCTCCTCATTCTCTGACGTGGGATGCTGTAGACGATTAGAGTGGGCCTGTCGCTTTTTCTCAAACATCCTGAACACCTCCTCTGTCAGCCAGGGTCTCTGGGGAGGTCTGGACCGCGTACACAAAGCAGCCATTGCAGCTGCATGAGTCACAGACCTAAACCTCGCCCATTTACCCTCGACATCAGGAGGAGTGGGGGACGATGCTGTCTCACTCACACTCACTCACAGCGCGAGGCCGACTCATTACATCTCGCGGAGGATCGCGCTGCGGAACAAAAAAAATTCCGCGGTTTCAGTTTGCAAGCGCGAGTTCGCGTTTTAAGGCGATGGGGGCCGTCCATAAATGACGTCACACACCTGGGGAGGGGGGGTCAGACATTTGTGACGAGGGGGGGGGGGGTTTGAGAAATGTGACGTCACGTCAAAATGCGCAACTTTAAATATAGACAACATGTTCTATTTAGTTAAATATACTTTTTAATAAATGTTTTCTCCTACAACATCAGAGTGCAGCGCCACATTAAATACAATGACAATAGTTTAAAGCGATTTGGAACATGTTTTATTTTCAAAATGAAAATATGGTTGGGGGGGGGGGCAGAGCTTTGTGACGTCATACTTGAGGGGGGGGGGATCTGACTTTTTGTGACGCCGTGTGACGAGGGGGGGGGGGGTCAAAAATCGCGTGGCGTCATTTATGGTCGTGATATATTATTTTTTATTTTATTTTTCCTACCTACGTGACTTTACCGAAAGAACCAAAGAGTACTTAGTTGGGTGGATAAGGAGTGAAATAGTAGATGATAGGATCTGCACTATTGAGGAGTTCTGTTATAATGAATCTGTTGTAATGAATCTTACGTCACCTTAAGTATGCCTTTGTGAATACACTCGTGACACGGGTGTCATGCGCGTGACCTTTGTCTTTTGTTTCAGATGTGCGAGAGCAACTCCGCTGCGAGTCATGGTGGTGCTGGAAGAATTGCCTTTACCATCGATGGCACTTCACCAGCACCCGTCTCGACCCCACCTCAATCCGGTAGAGTTACAAGAGCGAAAAAACTCATCTCTTGTGACGTCTGTGGGAAAAAAATCCAACTGGCGTGGTGCCTAGAAGCCCACGTAAGAACGCACAAGGAGACCCGTGAGCAATGTTGCGGCTTATGTGGACGAAGCTTTGATCAGCCATGAAAATTCAAAAGGCATATGAAGACCCACGAAAAGTATTACGTGATAAAGGGTGCAGCAGGCTTGGTGAACAACGGCAGTTTTGCCAATGCGGCGTTGAATCCGATAGTCACTAGAATCCGATAGAGTCACTAGAGTGAGAAAACGAATCTCTTGCGACGTCTGCAGGAAAACATTCCAACTGGCATGGTGCCTAGAGTCCCACATGAGAATGCACAAGACCGGTGGTCAAAGCTGCAATATCTGCGATCAAAGCTTTGTTCAGCCCTCCAAACTCAGAAGGCATATGGAGACCCACGGAAAGAACTCAAGGGGCGCACGTGGCATGGTGAATGACGGCAATTTTGCCAATGCAGTGTTGAAGGTGTGTCAGAGCTACTCGGCTGCGAGTCATGGTGCTGGAAGAATTGCCTTTGCCATGGATGGCACCAGCAGCTCCAGCAGCAGCAGCTTGTCGAGTCCTGGTGGTGAGGAGGCAGAGTTGCAGACAATGCCACCTTCTGCAAAGGGCGCACCTGCGTGCAACAAAGTTATTGCTATCACAGCAACCGCGCATGGAACGAAGGCGCCTGCTGGGAAACGCCACGCCTGACCAGCGCCCGTCTCGACTCCACCTCACTCCCATAGTCACTAGAGTGAGAAAACAAATGTCTTGCCAAGTCTGTGGGAAAGCATTCCAACTGCCATCATGCCTAGAGTCCCACATGAGAACGGACAAAGAGACCCCTGACCAATGGCATCTGCGGTCGAAACTTTGATCAGCCAGGCAAATTCAGAAGGCATATGGAAACCTACGAAAAGGACTATTGAATATTTCTTTGCTTTTCTATTACTGAAGCTATCAACAGAAGGTGTGTACCGGATTAATTGCACTTGTGGCAAATGCTATGTAGGGCAAACAGGACGAATGATCAGCACGAGACTAAAAGAACACCACAGAAATATGAAATGCTCACAAATACAACTGTCAGCAGTAGCAGAACACGCGTGCCCACAAGGACACTCAATTGATTTTGATAATGTTGAAGTTCTGTGCAAAACTAGTTACTACTGGCCAAGACTAATTACAGAATCTATCGAAATTTAAAGAAATAAAAATAATTCTAATCTTTTGGATAGCTACCGACTTAGTGCTGCATGGAAGCGAATCATCAAATTACCGTTTGTACGGCTATTTTAGTACACACAATGGACACTAAGTACAAGCTCAATGGGCTAGCATAATGTGCACGTATAATGTACGTTGATTCATTAATCCCCCCCCCCTACCATGCGCTCAAAGAGAGCACAAGTGTTGTCACCACATCTACGCCTCTATATAAGGAATTAAACAGGTGGACTTCTCCCAAATCTTGCTGTTGCCTGATGAAGCTAGTTGTAATTACTGAAACGTCGTACTCCGATGGTAAATGTTGTGGCTTGGCTCTCCAACACACCACACACCGGTGTGCTGTACTAGTGATGAATTGGCATGTTCTGTTTACGTGACAACCCTTACTAGTTGGCTGTCGGGTGGTGGCGGATTTAACGACATATTTACGCGATCCAACCCATAAAACCTGTATTATGGATATTTGTCGCGAAAGCCTACGTGTTAAACTGCCATGTATTTTTACGTCTATTGCTGTATTTTCCTACGTGCAATATATTTAATAAACCATCTTAATTTATTCATATTTTGTTCATAGTTATATCATTGTTGTGCGTGCGGTGTGGTCAGTGGATATTGTTCAGTGGATGAAACCGAGACATATTTTTGCAGCAGCTGTGGCTGCACATTGCAACAGCGCATTCGGAATGGTGTAGAACGCATCGCCCAGAATCTGTATCTGTGTGCAAACACCAGGTATGGTTGGTAAGAAACACGTTTGGTTTTAAATGAATAGAACTCGAGCTTCAGCCATTTTGTTCATTATAGACCCCACTTTGTAAGCATTAATCACGCAAACCTTGCGCCTGATTCATTTGAGTCGCTGCGCTCATGAGCAACAGGGCATTTGTGGCAAGGTGTTAATGTACCACAGATTAGCACGGTTGGCTACGTACACTGCGAAAGAAGTTCAACACATATTCTTTGGGTCTTTCCGTAAAGTCACGTAGATAGAACAATAAAATAATAAAAATAAAGTGAATAAAAAGTAAAATATATCACGACGTTTCGATCGCAACACAAGCAATCGTCATCAGGAGAAAAATGATTAAGATTGCTTGTGTTGCGATCGAAACGTCGTGATATTTTTATTATTATTTTGTATTCACTTTATTTTTATTATTTTATTGTTCTATCTACGTGACTTTATCGAAAGACCCAAAGAATATTAATTCCTGCAGTCACGAAAGCTTTAAGTCAAGATTCAAGTTCAACACACATTCATACATTTTGGAAAGCGAGTATCCTTGCACGTACAATGCACTGGACCGCATGTTCGTGTTAAGTGAGTCAGGGGCTTTGTCACTGCCTACCCCATGATATAAATAATCTCAGGGAATTAAATTGCAAGTGTGCAATCTCCCTTCCGGTGGGCATCGAGGATGAGTCATACCCTGGCTTGCCAGGAGGCAGTGGAACACAACTGTGGAATCCTTTCCATCTGCACGGGATAGAACGTTGCCCCCATGCTCACATTCGTTCGTTTTCTGCGAGTGTACTGGTTTCCCCCCACATATAAACACTCAGTAAGTGGCTGCAAATATCGGAATGTAAAGAGAACCGCAGATCTTGGGCGATTGTCGGGAGTGCCAGCTCACCACCTGGCTGCTGTCTCCCCGCTTGTCTGTGGGAGACATATAGAGGTACTGAATTAGATTTATATTCTCTACATAACATGATTCTTATCTACACAAAGCACTCACCGCGTGGAGTACAGCAAGTGATATTCCACGAAATAAAAAAACATGGTTGGAACGATTCACCACTGCCGGAGAGTCAAGGAATTGTTATGATTCAGGATCATGAATGAAAACTGTCCCCGTTCTCAAACCTGAGTACGATTTAAAAGGTCATAGAACGCCTTTGTCGGAAGCAATTACTTCCCCATGTCACTGCGATGGGCAGATTCATGCCGTTGCAGTCGGCTTACACATTGTCAGTAGACCCCCCATACGCAAGCGTACGCATTTGGGTTAACCCCTCCTCCCCCCTCCATGCATACATACTAAATGGATGCCCCCTAACAGCTACACCACCACTCCCCACACGAGACAAGCATGTGACTCTCGGTGTAAATGGAGCCGGAGCGCGAATAAACGTGCCGATGCCCCAAGTACAGTTGCCACCATTTCCACGACAGAGCAAACCCAGGCACATTTCTCAGCGAGCCCAGGTCTATTGTTAAAACTGTGCAGTTCACGGTAATAAAATTCAACCACAGCTATACCCGGGGTACCAGATCTTGGCCCAAATCAATTCCTGCAGCCACCCGAACACTGTCCGGGGGTCAAACGCAGACAGGTGGCAGCCCCAGTCGAGAGGCCACATCTGCGCCGACTCACGGTAAATGTGTGCAGGGCCAGCAGGAAGAGCCCCGGGATCTCGGAGCGCAGGCACTGGTTCCACGCGCTGTCTCGGTCCACGTCCTCGCGTGACAACGACACTTCAAAATCACCTGACCGGAAGGAGGGGGGTGGGAGGGAGAGTAAGAAGGTACGAAGGGGGACCTTCTAACTCTTTCACAGTGACGCGTTCTTCGCGTGCGTCACCCTGCAGCCAACCTCTCTGCTCTCGTGTGTGAACGTGGGTCAGTTTGGTTTAATCGTTCAGAATGAATGGGGCATGACCCTGGCCCTTGTGCAACTTATTATTTTCCATGAGATAATACCAAACACATAATTCATGTGTGTGTGTGTGGCCTGCAAGCAAAACCTACATGCTCTCGAGTCATATATCGGGAGCAGTCACAGGTGGGAAAGCATTGCCAAATTCCTAGAAAGGCTCAGCTCTCTCCAACTTATGTTGAAAGCATTTATGCATTAGTTCTGCCCGTACCTCTTTGTGCCTGTGTAGTGGGCAGGCAAGTGTGGTGGAGCAGCAGGTCCAGCACACGGGGTGTCCAGCAGAGGAGAGGAACTCCCCGTGGCCGTGGCCGGGGAAGCAGAGGTCGGCGGTGCTGGGAGTGGCGTCAGTTGCGCGGCGTCTGTGGGAGAAGGCACAGGCCTCTGCTGAAGATTATCATCCGCAGACACATCACACGGCTTGCCGGACACGTCACACACTCGGCCCTGTGATTGTGGAGGTGAGACAGGTTCGCGCGTGGCAACGAATGGCTTGTCGCTGGACAAACATCGACGGCAACATCGGGAGAACGCGGCACGAACTCGTGCAGAGTTTCTGGCACCGTATGAATTTACACTCCTTGTAGGTATGTGCGTTGAACCTCTTTCGCGCCGTACGTCAGCCAGCCGTGCTAATCGGAGGTGCAGATGGATGCAATTGAAGGAAGTGGAGCAGAGGTTTCAAAATGAAAAAAAATTTGATACAGAAATTACACAAGTCCAGGGGTCTTCACCAAGGCAGTGTTATCCCAGACTCTGACAGAGCACAAAGGAAGATTGGCAATGGCAAAAAATGGCTTCATAACTATCATTGTCAGATGGCACACTTGCATCTTCAGTCTTCAGTCGGCGTCAGTAATTTAAGAATGCACGCATGATGCGTGACACCAACTACAATGGCATCGATGCTGACTAATCACATCCTCTCCAAGATGTGGAACTCAAGAGACAAGGATGCCTCTTCCAAACAGGACTACCCTTGACAATTGCGTTATCGCCTGGGTAAAAATAAAATGAACTAGGAGATTTCAACTTGAAAATCCAAACCATCGCACCAACAGTAATGGATGGAATCCTATATGAGGCGCACACTGCAGTAGCTTCAGGTGGACGCTGGTACCTGCTTTAACGTCTGTGTGAGAAGCATCTTCTCCCACTGAAATTCAAACAAAGTTGACAATTAGACAGGACATGTTTTAAAACATCCGCAGTAAAATTCAAGTATGTATACCATTAAAGTAAACTATTTTTTATTTACCAGGTAAGGCCCATTGAGAGCTATATAGCTATTTTTCAGAAGCGACCTGGCCACAAATTATAGCTTAACGAAGTGGCTTATCACGTGGAAATTTATAGTAGCCAAATACTCTAAACGCATTACTTACAAATAGCTCACAAAGCGGTTATCCTCCCACTACCCTTGGGTTACCTCCTGTCCCGGTCCAGCCGAGACAGTCTGTGAATTGGCATCTGTGTTTGGGTGGCATGAATTAATTTGTACCGAGATCTGGTACCGGTACTGTGCTGAACTTTACTACTGCATGGTTGTTGACAGACCTAGACAGACTGAAACATAGGTCTGGGTTTGATCTCCATAGTGGAACAGGTGGTAACCCGAAAACTAACCCAAACCCTTCCACATTCAACGATAAACACTTTCAAACCGAGTTCGCTCGGAAATGACCCCACTAAACCGCACGTATGTAAACGTTTGACTTCAGTGGTTCCTCCGCCGCGTGCGAACGATGAAGTGCACGGCCTCTCGTGATGATGACCTCACACCCGCATGGCTGCACGAAAGGCGGTGCTGACGAGCATGAGGCAGGTGGAAGAGGCAAAACGAGGAGGCAAGATTAGAGTGCTGTAGTCGGTGGGGTATAGTGGGGCCTATTTCCGAATGATTGATTTATGTGGAAATGAAATTGGTCAAGAGTCCGTTACTTTGTAAACATTAGCATGTATCTACTTTAATACCAAGTCTGCAGGGGTGAGAAAGATGAGGTCTGTTCATTCTGGTGGGCAAAGGGAATTTAGACACTCCAATTTAAGTCTGGTGGCATACGGATGAAATGCACCTTACAAATGTAAATGATTATTAATCCATCTTCTTCTTCACTCCCACGGTGTTTCCAACCAGGGTTAGGCCATGTAATGATCTGACGTGCTGTACACTTGTACAGTGTTACTGAATTATTGTATCATTATGAATTCAGTGCCCCTTCTGCGACCTTTCCCTAGATCCCCCTCTTGTGTATAACCTGGCCTGCTGACGTCAGGGCCGTAAGCCTCAGATCCCTTTCCCTGCCAGCAGCAGGCGCTATGCTGTTACATTACGATTCTATGCCACTACACAGGGACTCCTCTACTTACGAACATTCGACTTACGAACTTTCAGAGATATGATCAAACCTGTCCGTATGTCCAGTTTCCTGTTCGTACCGAGAGTCGCAAGTTCAACCACCGCACAATAAGTGGTGATGGTGGCATCTACATCTGCAGAACGTGAAGAACCAGAGGCAACTGTTAAAGCCATTCCCCGTGTTTAGTGTACAAGCCGTAAAACGTGTTTGAAATCAACGGGAGTAAAGTTGGACTCACGAACAAATCGACTTACGAACAGACCTATGGAACCGAACTCGTTTGTACGTACAAGAGTCTGTATATGGTGGTCACTCTGAACAACACAGACCCAGCCTCCTTTTGACTATTTTTGGTCCATTAGGACATTACCAGATGCATCTTTCTGTGCTAACGACCACACAATACACATTAGACGTGTCACAACAGTTCACGTTTAATAGTCTAACCTTGTCTGGAGTAAGTCGCATACGGTAGACATTTCTGCACATTTGCAGAATTACATGCCTATGACAAAGGAACCATGTGTATTGCATTAGACAGGGGTGCAGAATTACATGCCTATGACAAAGGAACCATGTGTATTGCATTAGACAGAGGTGCTTGATCATGTGTGGATGCAGATTCCCGCAGCAATAGAGGGAATAGTTTGTTTGCAGCGCCACTGATTAATCAGAATCAGAATCTATTTTATATCCTGGAGGAATCCGATGAGCTATGAAGATCTTTTTCACAAATGTCCAGTAGGGGAGGGTCAGCGAGCTATTTCCAAAACCGATGAGAGGCAAGATGGAGAAAATGTAAGCAAATTGCTAAAAATACAAAGTACATACATTCCTGCCAATTTGTCAATAAATGCAAGCTTGGGCAAGGTAGCAACACAACAACCACAGCTCCAGACCACGACAAGACTCCACAAAGTCCCTCAATTGCATTGCATTAAAATTGAACGTTAAATGAGCGATATTTGAAATAGCGTTACCTAATGACAATATTCCCTTCGAATACCTGACTAATGAATGAGGCTAAGACGCTTGCAGTAATGTTCAAATATGCATCACAAGCCATTCAGAAGTGGTAGGCCTCACGTGACCACAGGGCACCACAGTGGCAATATGTTAACTACCTCGCCTGGTACGCAGGAGGCCGTGGATTCAATCCCGACCCTGTCGCCTGCTGTATATTTTGAGGTTGCATGTCTCTCTCACTACATTTAGAATAAACATCACGCGTTTAGAGCATTTGGCCTCTATACATTTCCACGGGATAAGCCACTTCGTTGAAGATAACATTTGTGATAGCCAGGTTGCTTCTGAAAAATAGCTCCATAGCTCAGTGGGGCCTCAAACTGGTAAAATAAAAAAAATATAGTTTGTATTCTTGGTTCTTTCGGTAAAGTCGCATAGAAAGGAAACAATAAAATAATAAAAATATAAAACAATAAAATTCTCACGACGTTTCGACTGCAACACAAGCAATCATCAGGTGATGATGATCATCATCAGGTGATGATGATTGCTTGTGTTGCAGTCGAAACGTCGTGAGAATTTTATTGTTTTATATTTTTATTATTTTATTGTTTCCCTTCTACGTGACTTTACCGAAAGAACCAAGAATATGAATCCCTGCATTCACGAAAGCTTTAAATCAAAATATAGTTTAGTTTAAAAGTTATAGTTTGAGAATGGCGGTCCGATGGGAGGGAGTGAAGGGGTATTGTGAGGAGGCGTCATCGGGAGTGGAAGCTGCTGGTGGGAGCATGGGAGGTGTGGGGAGTGTGAGGTGCATCGGCATTGTGGAGAGGGAAGGGGTGAGAGTGTTGTAAGCGATGGGGCTGGGGGAGGAGTGGTGGATATGACGATGTGGAAGCTGTGTCGGTGATGAGGTGTGTGCTTGAAGCGAGGATTACATGGGGAGCGGTGCCGAAGTGGTTAGCGCACCGTGCGACGGGATCCGGCGACCCGAGTTCTATTCCCACTCACGGCCAACATCGGTGACGAGTATCTGAACCAATCTCGGTCCCATCCCAGGTCTATTCTGCCTTAAAATGAGTATCCAGGTTCGGTGAATGAGAGGAGACAAAGGCGGCCAGGCGTGGTGCTGGCTACCCATCCCATCTCAGTGTGTCACCCCATGGCACCTGGGTAATGGAGGTGGTGATGAAGATGGTGACGACGGTGATGATGATGTTGATGACGATGGTGATGACGAGTCACTCACTCAGACTCACAGAGCCACACTCAGAGACTCACAGTCACTCACTTAGACTCACAGAGCCACACTCAGAGACTCACAGTCACTCACTTAGAATCACAGAGCCACACTCAAGAGACTCACAGCCACACTCAAGAGACTCACAGTCACTCACTCAGACTCACAGAGCCACAGACTCACAGCCACACTCAGAGACTCACAGTCACTCACTCAGTCTCACAGAGCCACACTCAGAGACTCACAGAGTCACTCGCTCAGACTCACAGAGCCACACTCAGAGACTCACAGAGTCACTCACTCAGACTCACAGAGCCACACTCAAGAGACTGACAGAGTCACTCCGAGAATCACAGTCACTCACACAGACTCACACTCACTCAAGGAGACCCACAGACTCACTCACAGACTCACACAGACTCACAGAGTAACTCACACACAGACTCACACTCACATACTAGTTCTGACACACACACAGACTCGCAGAGTAACACGCACTCAGAGACTCACAGAGTCACGCTCAGTCACTCACTCAGGGACTCACAGTCACTCACTCAGAAACTCGCACGCACTCACAAAGCCACACTCAGAGATTCAGACACTCACTCAGAGGCTCAGAGCCACACTCAGAGACTCACGCTCAGTCACTCACTCAGAGACTCACAGTCACTCACTCAGAGACTCACAAAGTCACTCACTCAGAGACTCAGAGCCACAGACTCACAGAGCCACATTCAGAGACGCACGGAGTCACTCACTCAGAGACTCACAAAGTCACTCACTCAGAGACTCACAGAGTCACTCACTCACTCAGACACTCGGAGACTCACTCAGACTCACACAGACTCAGAGTAACTCACACACTCACAGACTTACACAGTAACTCACAGTCACTCCCACTCAACTCAGTCTCACCGGGTAACACACAGACTCGGAGTAACTCACATGAACTCACAAAGTAACTCACTCACACAGACTCACACAGACTAACAAACAAAAACAAAGATCCCCAGTGAACCCTTAACAGACTGTAGGGGCAAGTGCTGTTAGCGAGCACCTACGAAGGCCGGCACGGCACACGAGGGGGTGGGTGGCCAGCACCACGCCCGGCCGCCTTTGTCTCCCCCATTGGCGATGTTTACACACCGCAACCAGGTACTCATTTGAGGCCGAGTCGACCTAGGGGAGGCCCAAGACCTGTTCAGATAATCGTCACCGGTGTTGGTGGCCGTGAGCGGGAATCGAACTCGGGTCGCCGGGTTCGTAGCGCAGCGTAGCGCTAACCGCTGCGCCACCGCTCCCCACACCCTCGCTCACAAACACAACGCAGGCAGCGTGGGCAGCCCTGGTCCATCCACTGCTGGATGAGGGCCTTGCCATGCCGTGCGAGTTATTTGACCAGAAGCGCAGTGCGTGTTGTTAACATTCCCCGTGTGGTGGATAGAATCGGAGGGCTTTCCCCAGCCCTCACCCACCAGGAATGGTGAAGTATAGTCAAATACTTCCTGTGACCAACACGGCGTTAGGAGACATTCATACAACCCACAGATGGACTAATAATTATTGTAAGTACTGTGGTGTACTTAAAATAATGTGTGGATGAAGAGGAGGAAGAAGCTCCAGAAGTCGCACTTCAGCAGCCACCACTGCCCCTTCGCAGTATCAACAACCACGCAGACAAATGCACTGCCACATCCTACAACACGCGTTTGTTCCTTCAAAGTAGTGAATTAGCGTCCCAACACGCTGGTTCACGAAGATGGAGCGGTCATATAATGAGCTGGACAGCGACAACAACTTAAATCAGCGGTAATAATGCGGCAGACACGCAGGAAGCAATACTTAGGTAGGCCGCGATGAGACCACGGGGCTCGGATGGCGACCCTGCCTGGGAAGGTGCACACAAACTCCTCACAGAGTGAGCACCACAATGTTGTCCTTACAACACACAGTGGTCTCGCTTTTCTTTCATATCCACGAGCACAGCAACATCCAGCAACACATATCTCCTCACATTGTGCCCAGGACTGCTTTAAATAAAGATTTTACATAAACTTTCCCGCCAAAAAATGTAATTGAGGCGTGTGTGGGTATCGATGTGGAACTTGTGATCACATTGCTAAGAGCCGAAACACAAGGCACCCACCACCCCACACATCCTACTACTGTTGCTGCTGTTGCTGCCTTGTGAAGTCTATGATGATGATGATGAGCAGCAGCAGCAGCGAGATAATGAGGAGGTTGAATGTGATGATGATAATGTGGAGTAGAGTCAGGGGGGTTATGCCCAAAGTTCTCTGTCCTCACCTCCCCACCACCGCCACGTCCCAACTCTGAACATCCACACATCATCATCATCGACCAGCAATGACCAACAGCAGCTCACAGCCCATTAAATACACCACCAGTAGGACAATTGTATGGAGGAGGCCAAACAAACATCTAAAACTAACAAAATAACAATTGCCACCGAGAACTGTTTCACATAACTCGTGCACTCAAAGTCCTCAGACAATTGCAGTTATCTAAAGGTTCTAATTGTGCCCGAGTGTGGCTGCGTCTTGCCTCGACAAAGGCATCGCCAATCCGCAAACTCTCGACGGCTCCGGCTGGCTCTCCGAGCACAAACTTTGACATTTGAACCTCACAAAATGTCTCTGCACAAGTTCCAGCGGTGTCTAGGTGGCAGTAAGTGAATGCACGCACGTGTGGAGGAGGAGGAGGGTTTCTATTATGAGGACAGTGCTGCTGCTGCTGTTGTTGTTACTCTACCATGCTAGTAGAGCTAAGCTAGAAAAGTCTTTGTCAGGAGGCCCCAAATATCCCCTCCACCAAACAAAACTGTCGGGAACAGAGACTTGAAACTCAGTAACGCTTCGACAAAAGTGCGTCAATGTTCTCATCGCTAGTGCGCACGTGTCGTCATTACCTTATCAGTGCCCTACCTTATTACAGACCAATTCAGACATTATTGGTCACCCCTTAACAATCTCCACCGTTCATCCTACAAAGTCCCCATGACAAGGGAGAAACACCACACAGAGACATTGTGTTTTTTAACCCCTATTGAAACGTCCGTACGCCGTAAGGAGCCGCAAACTCAATGTCCCCGCCGCGCAAGAAGACGGCGTAGAAGACCGCGCGGGTCGGCAGGGGTCACGCTGCTGCTGCTGCTGCTGTGGAGCTCCGCTGTGAGTCGACGCAGAAGGGCGGCGGTGGTGGTGGTGGTGGTGAGAGCCCCGACTCCCGGAGTCGCAGTGACAGTCGCGTGGCACGGCAGTCGTGGTGGGGCTCTCTGGCTGCTGCTGCTGCTGCTACGGGAGATGAGCGGCAACTCCGCGATGTCTGCTCCCTCCTCCTCCTCCCTTGTGGTGTCAATGGGGGGGGAGCGCTCCTTGAGATCCTCTCGGCAAGGCCTGGCCACCCCTGATGGCTCTCCTCCTCCTCCTCTCGGCGGTGTCACCACCTCGTCCACCTCCTCTTCAGCCTCACGTTGGGATTTTGCTCCACGTAGCACACCACTGTCACTGAGAGTTTACCGTGACAACAACAACAATCCTTGTACAGAGACGCAATACGCCCGCCAATATTCCTCTCCCACGATGATATGAGGCCTGTTACTTTCGTCAATTACCCCCTCAAAATATCGGATGGGAATCACTTTGAGATAAAATCACCATCTTAACACGTTAACATAACTGCTCCTCAGCAACAATATTCACCCAAAAATAAATATTTTTATTGATGTAATATTTTAAACGATAGTCAACTACTTCGTTTTTTTAATACGAGCAGACAGCACACATCTATACAGTAAACATACAGAACGATAATCTGTAGTGGTGTCCACTTTAACATTATTTTAAGCCAGCTTCCCCATTGCTGTGCATTCGTCAGACACTAAATTAATCTCCCTATGCCTGTCCTTAGCCCAAATAACTTATATCGCCTTGTAACTCGTGTCATAGATCACATTTAGCCACACACAGAGATCACAAATGAATACAAATGTATGCAGCTGCCCCCCCCACCCACCCCCAATTTTAGTCCAAAATCTAAAATGTGTGCATATTTGTGACTTTGGTTTAAAGAGAAAAAAATATAAAATGATGTAATTATATCTGTGAAAAAGTTATTTGCAGCTCATCAAATTCCTCCAGTATAAATACACATGCCGATTCTGACATTCATTGTAAGTATGTAATGTTGAACTTCTTTCGCACCGTATGTAACCGACCATGCTAATCGTAGGTGCAGAGGAAGGGCAACAAACTAAACACAAACAGCGTGTTTACGGTGTGTTTAATGGTTCCCTCAGCCAGTGGGATTCACACTCTTGGCTTAGGACCACTCATGGAGGATGAATGAGCATTGCCTCCGCCCCTGCGTGTTGCGATGCTCAGAGCGAGGTGACAACTCTCATTCCGTGCGTTCTCCCCCCCCACCCCACAGCATCAACAACAAGAGACAGCAGCTGGAGTTGGAGATCATGAAGATCCTGCAGAGCAAGGGGGACCCTGACAACAACAACATCGTCACCCTCCTGGACAACTTCACCTTCCGGGGACACAACTGCGTCGTCCTGGAGCTCATCAGGTGAGTGTCATGGCGTCCGGTGAACACCGATCCAAAGACAAAGATTAACCAGTATAGCCTCGGAAGATTGTTGGGGCAAGTGCTGTTAGCAACAGCATCAACAACAAGAGACAGCAGCTGGAGTTGGAGATCATGAAGATCCTGCAGAGCAAGGGGGACCCTGACAACAACAACATCGTCACCCTCCTGGACAACTTCACCTTCCGGGGACACAACTGCGTCGTCCTGGAGCTCATCAGGTGAGTGTCATGGCGTCCGGTGAACACCGATCCAAAGACAAAGATTAACCAGTATAGCCTCGGAAGATTGTTGGGGCAAGTGCTGTTAGCAAGTAGCGCCTATGAAGACGGGCAAGGCACACGAGGGGAGGGTGGGTGGGCAGCACCACGCCCGACAGCCTTTGTCTCCCCAGTGGCGATGTTTACACACCGCACCAGGTACTCATTTGAGGCTGAGTCGATCTAGGGGAGGCCCAGGATTGGTTCAGATAATCGTCACCGGTCTTGGCCGTGAGCGGGAATTGTAGAGCAACGCGCTAAACGCCGCACCACCACTCCCCCAAACACCGATGCGTCCGTGTATTCACACACATGAATCATTTGGATGTAGAATAAATGTCCGTAGGCTTTCAGAATACCCTAGAATTATTGTCTTTGTACGCGGCTCCATGGTCAGACATAATTGTTTATAATGCCTTCCTGCCTCATTGACTATCTTTTGAGTTGAGCGGCAACCCTGTATGGTTACTCCGTGCGGCTTCGCCTCAGTCAAGCACGTGTGCTCCTGTTCAAGGGGCCAATCAGGGAATGGGTCACAAGCAGGAAGAAACTGTAACCGTTCACGTTTTGTGTCGTCACGCAGCGGAGACCTCCTCCAGAAGCTGGACGAGACCTATGGCTTATACATGACGGAATTGAAGCCGTACGTGGGCTCCATGCTGCGGGCCCTGGCAAAGCTGAAGGCGATGCACATCATTCACGCGGATCTGAAGCCGGTTAGTAAACTAAGCAGCCCGCTGCGTCTTTTGTCCGTCAGTATGGAGTTAGTGCCTCAGTTTGTGCAGTTGTAGAAAATGAGAACACTCTTGTAAACCTTAGTAACAGGATTTCGAGATATCTTATTCTACACCGCAACAACACTCATGCCACGACTTGCTATTTCATAAACACAGATAGCCAAAACTTGCATAGAAATACAACTTTTCACGTGGATCTCTGTTTGCTCTCAACAACCAACGCTCCGCGGAACATTTAATATTTTCTAATTTGCGTTAAACAACAACGACCACTGCCCTAAGCAACAATTCCGAATGCCAAAGCTAAATGATGGGCGTAGCAGTGGTGCGGTGGTTCGCAAACTGCACTCAGAGGTTAATGACCCGAATTCGATTTCTGGCCACGGCTTAAACCAGGGTTTGGGCGATATCTGAACCGGTCCTGGATCCCATTGCCTTCAAAAGCCCCCAGAGCAGCATGGTGAGGTATGGCCATACAACCCCCTTGATTAACACGGCATGGGGTAGGGAGATCTTTAAGCATGATGACATTTACAAAGGGCATTAAGTGTTCAACAAAAATGAGTACATGAAATCCTTGAGTAAACCGCCATGAACCAATTCAACAAGACGCAATCTCACCGACACACCACGAGTTTCACTGACAACCACTCTGTCTTTTTTGCAGGCAAACATCTTAGTCAAAGACCACATCAGTGGCAATATCAGGCTCACGGATTTTGGCCTGAGCATCAGCGAGACCTGCCCAAGTGAGTGATCTAGCTGCCCTGTGTGTGTGTACGTGTGTAGCAGCATGTGTGTGTGCGTGTCACAGTGTTTGTGGGGAGCGGTGGTGTTAACGGTTAGCACGCTGCGCTACGAGCCTGTTTAAGCTATATGGGGGGTCTTTGTCTTCGTGCTGTGGTGGCGTGCTGGTTAGCACCGCTTAAACAAAGTGTGGTAGTGACACTGATACCCTTCAAACGTTACATTTCGTCAATCATTTGGCCAGGATTTCAACTCTCAACCTCCCAGTTTTGAGGAGGGTAGTTGTCAAACAAGAACCAGTAAACCGGTAACAATTTTCATAATCGATTGCTGGAATTGAAAGTCTGGAGTCAGTAGCCAATCCCATTGGAATTTTCGTCGCGGATGGCTGATTTACGTGTGATTTACATGTGATTTACATTTGCAAATGTACAGATCGCATGGCAGCCCTAAGTACCTTTGTCCTCATTCCTCACTTAACCTTTTCCCGTTCCGAGACGTCTGCACGTTACAGGGTGGTGGTAGGTGTCCCCGGTTCATCACTGAATCTTGAAACGCGCAAAGCGGCTCGGCGTTAATTTTATTCAGAGAGGCGTCGCAGCGCCGTTGCTTTTAAAGAAGTTGTTACTCACCGCAGAGAACTCTCGCGACACGACAGCTGCACTCTATGATAGCTGGCACCAGTGTAATGAAAATAATTTACATTTCTAAGTGCTACCCAGCTGATACACGCATTTACGTGGGCGATCTTTGTCATTGTGCGTATTTTGAGTGCCATACGTGACTGCGTGTGCATACCCTCATCTATTCTGCACTTCACAAGTACAGGTGAATAATGTGCAAGTGCCACCTTGTTTGGTCACCTGTCTGTCCGTGTGCCGCTAGGAGCTTGGTGTCTTGGCTCGATGTGGTACATGGCCCCCGAAATGTACTTTGGGCTCCCGATCACATGCAGCGCGGACATGTGGTCACTCGGATGTGTGGTGGCCGAGATGCTCCTCGGGAACCCGCTCTTCAAGACAAGCTCGGAAGATCACATCGGCTATCTCATCCAGGTATCTGATGCGTAGGAAAACACCACTGCATATATATCCAGTTGGTTATAAGGTCCTGCTGTTGAGCTACAAGGCTGTCAGTGGGTTAGCCCCACAATACTTACAGGAGCTGATCCACTCATGTACACCAATGAGGTCCTTGAGATCTTCTGATCTCCTACTCAGTTTTCTGAGGTCAAGTCTCAATTCCTGTGGGCGATCGGGCTTTTTGCCAGTGCAGCTCCAAAACGATGGAACGCGTTGGCCTCTGATAACAAGACAGAATTTTTAAAGCTATTTAAATCTCGCCATGAAAACTCACCTAGGTAAAATGGCCAATTCCCCATAGTTTTGGTCGTCTCATTTCCTCGTTTTGGTCGTCTCATTTCCCTGCTTTCCATACACGGGGCACATTGGGATCATCGGATTAAATGCGCCTTACAAATATTAATTATTATAACATATACATACTGATGAATTCTATAATTTTTATTGTAACAAACCTCGAGCCCGATACGGCACCACCAAACCGGGCGTCATATTTCCCATGGGACCGTTCCAACTGCGCCATATAAAGGAGGGACGGTTTAATTCGAATTTGAAGCAACGATGGAGTCCACGATAAACAACAGCAGCAGCAGCAGCAGGGGGTTGGTTATGACTGATGGCGCACGACGATCCACCAGCGTACAGACCCGCTGTGCGATGGCTCATGCGACAAAGCTGGTTACGTGCAGGGCTGTCGTCATCCTCTGGGCCTTTCACTGGTCAAAAAATGTCGCTCAGCTGCCGGTACACGGGAGAGGAGTGGACGTGTTCACTGCGTGATCACGCACCATTTGCATGAGTAAAGAAGTAAAGAGAGATTTCGGGTTCATCGGTAATACCAGATAATCAGAGCGTCAGGCTGATGTCCTTCGGAATGATTACTATTATTATGATTATTGTGGTTTGTTGTTAATCCCCGAGGCTTTCAGAGCCTGTGTTGGAGAGCAACGAAGCCGCACGTAGTAACCACGTCATCAATTAAAGACCAAATATGTATGCTTCGCCTGATGATAGAGATAAATATCTGCAAACAGTATGTACAAGAGCAGGCAAAGTTCATTGTTCATCGACGTTTCAATGAGACAAAGTGCAGCGTACGTACGCTCTGTTCACTCGAGCGACGGACCTCATCCAACTCATCCCTCTTGTGATCTTGGTTTCAGATGTTGGGGCTCCCACCCAAAGCCATGATTGACGCCTCGACCCACAACATTATCTCCTTTGGTGAGTGGACAGGGGGGGGTGGTGAGGTGGTGGTGTTGGAGTTCGTAGCTGTTGCTGCTGCTGCTGCTGTCACTGCCCGGAGAGTCATGGCCATGCAGCCGCGCGTCTCGTGCTCTGTGCTTGAATAGAAAGGCATGGAAACTGCTTCGCGTAATGTAAAAATGAACTGTGCTTTATTTGGGTTTAAAAGTCACAACGGTCTTGGCAACGTACTCGTCAGTACGTGTTGAATTAGTGTGACAGTAAGGAGTCTTATGAAAAAAATACTTTAAAAGGAACGGTAATGTTTAGGTAGCACAGTATATTTGGAAAACCCATAGGGATTTGCAATCCAACAGAGGACGTGTGTATTAATTACATGGAATTCTGGCCATCACATTTTTCATGAAGATGAGTGGCCGTTTTTTTTTATTTCAGCATGACTTAGCACAATTTTTAAAAATTGTGTGGCAGATGCGACGGTATCCTAAATCAGCATAGAGCAGTTCTACCATAGTACAAAACAACCACAGAGAACAACCCTCCACACAAACTGTGGGTCCTTGATTGAGAAATATATTATGCTTAAAAGCATGCTTGTACAACAAATTACCATCCTCTCCAAGTGATGCAAATAATAATATAATTCTAAAATAAACATCAAAGTGTCTCCTTGCTCAAACAAGTATCAGGAGGTTCTCGTCTCCTCCGGTGGCCCAGAGTTGAGAGTGGGAATTTCACTTTCACGCTTAGGAGCCATCCTTTCCACACGACTACTGCAAACGTCTCACAAACGGTTACAAATTTTATCGACCCTGGAGGGATGACAGGCTGTAGTCGACCGCCAACATGGAATCATATTTGCAAACATCGCAATTGGAGGGTTAAGGACCGCCGCCGCATTGTACTGATCGCCACAACTAATTCAGTGTTTCTCTCTTTTTCTCTCTCCGATAAACAGACAAAAAGAATCGCCCCGTCGTCAACGGGAAACGGATCGTCCCGTGCTCCGTGTCTTTGAAGGCGGTTCTGGGAACCCGCAATCAAAAGTTCATCAATTTTCTCCGCGGGTGCCTTCAGTAAGAGACTTGTTACTATTGTCTACATTTCACCTCGTACAAATAATTACATATAAATCACTTTGCGTCTACCATCAACATTACTGGAAACGATCTTAGACCTCACGTGTCGTTTGGGCTAGGACTGCAAAGTTTTGTGTCACACCGGGGCATCGTTTCTTCATCTCGTCGCTTTTTAAAATAAATATCGTTTCTGACAAAAGTGTTGAGGATAGAATTGCGCATTTCACCCCAGACCACGATTCAATGAAGCGATTTTAGAATGCAACAGGCACCTGACTCCCTCCGTTTGCCTCCTTGGCAGGTGGGATCCCCAACGTCGCCTCACACCCACGGAGGCCCTCAACCACCCATTATTGTGGGGCGGCAGGGCCGTGCCACCGCAAGCCAACTTCCCGCCTTGCCCAGCCATGGACACGGAGCCGGTGGCGGCCTGCAGCCTCTCGGCAATCCCCTGTCTCTGTGAGGGAGATTTCCAAGTCACTGCTGCAAGCGAGCAGACTTCGGAGTCCACTTGGTCAAATCAGAATACTGCAGGCTCAGTTTCTGGGAGCGAGTGGGCTTCGAACTCGGATTGGGGAATGGAGTCGGAACGGGGAGTGGAGTCGGTGGGTGACTGTGCGGTAACACGCCTGTCTGAAAAATTCCCCAATCAAAGTGGTGACACCAATGACGTCATCGCGGAGGAGGAGATGGAGTCGGCCACGAGACAAGAGTGAGTCTCCACGCAGAAATGCACCTTGAGAAAAATGTGTATTGGGGAGGTCATTCCGACAAAGTGTCTCCTGATATAAATTAGCATATAGCAAACACCATCGATCATCAGAAATTAGTTATTTGAGTAAATCACACATTCCTATAGCAAGGGCAAGTCGATTCATATTACAACCACTGTTGATTCCCACAATGTGGTATTCACGATTGAGAGGAAGTAAAAAATATTGAGGACACATGAGATTTGGGTTCTGTATCAGATGAGACAAGTTCTGTATTGTAAGAACGGGGAATATGTTTCATGAGGAGTTGTGAAATGAGGATTCTGTAATGGCATTCACCTCTTTAGTTCATCTCACTTGAAGATGTAAATATCCCAGGGCTCCACAGAATGTAATATCTTATCCCTAACCTCATCTCCACCAATCTGCAGCTAAATGCATTCCTAGTAAAAAATATATATCTTAATTATAAATATATGAATTGCACTGCATCCCACGTGGAGGTGCTACGGTTAGAGCACTCCACGATCACTGTACACTTGCGAGTTCAAAATCCAGGTGAAGAAGGTTAACAGCTTATTTATCAACCCGAGCTATAGTCAAATAATAAATCCCATTTTGTGGGAAGTCAACAGCGGTCATCCTATTATACACCAACATTGGCTCCTGTTATAGGAATGTAGCATTCCGTTACTGGCCATAGTAAGAGATGTGTGGCATCCTCCTACCTCGCATTTGAGCGGCCGGACACATATGAGGTGCAGTACAGCAACCAGTGTAAGCACAGCCGAGAATGCATTATGGGGCAGACGGTAGCGTAATGGATACGCGCATGTGTGTACGTTGAAATAATTTTGAACGCGTACGTAGCCGATCGTGCTAACCGTAGCCGACCGTGCTAACGATGGCGCATGCGTCCATTTGCCAGGCGGGGCCCTGCTCTCCAACCAGGCAACAACAACAACGAGGAGGAGGATGATGATGATGCCGTCGACAAGATTGGGCCAAAGGCGTCACGCGGGCCTGGACGGAGATTCTCCCGCCTGAGGCGGAATATTCGGGGGATTCTGCGATTCTTACGGGAGCGCTGTTTCTGTTGCCGTGACGATACCGCTGAATAAATCCTGTCATGCGGCTGGGCCCTCCCTGCCCTGTGTACATATTTTTCAATGTTACTGTCGTTGCTATCTTACTTCTTTCTGGTCCAATGACTCCAAGACTCACGGTAACTGAAGATCCCAGTGGTCCTCAAAAATATTTACAGGGACTCCTTCGCTTACAAACATTCAAATTAGAAAGTCTCAGAGATACGAAGAAAACTGTCCATATGTCCAGTTGCCTGTTTGTACCGAGATTCATAAGTTCAACCGCCACGCAATAGATGGTGGTGGTGGCATCTACATCTACACAACGTGAAGAACCAGTGGCGTCTACGTCTACAGGAGATTATACAACTCTTAAAGCCATTCCCTGTGTTTAGTGTACACGCCGTACAACATGTTTGGAATCGACAGGAGTAAAGTTGAACCATGTGTATGGCATTACAAGGGGTGCTTGGTCGTGTGTGGATGCAGGTTGTTGGCAGTGCTACTGATTAATTAGAATCGTTTTTTTATCCTGGAGGAATCCAATGAGCTATGAAGCTCTTTTCACATATGTCCAGTAGGGGCGGGTCAGCGAGGTATGTTCAAAAACGATATGAGAGGCAAGATGGAGAAAATGTAAGCATGTTGCTAAAAATACAAAGTACATAGATTCCTGCCGATTTGTCAACAAATGCAAGTTTGGGCAATTCAGCAACACAACAACAGCACCAGACCACGACAAAACAACGCACAGTCCCTCAATTACATTGCAAATTAAAATCGAAGTTCAATGCGCGATATTTGAAACAAAGTTACGAAATGGCAATATTCCCCTCGAATACCGAATGAACGAGGCTAAGACGCTTGCAGTAATGTTCAAATATGCATCGCAAGCCATTCAGAAGTGGAAGGCCTCACGTGACCACAGGGCACCACGGTGGCTGGGAGATGTTAACTACCTCGCCTGGTACGCAGGAGGTCGTGGGTTCCATCCCAACCCTGACGCATGCTGTATATTTGTCTGCTATAAATGTCCACGTGACGATAAGCCACTTCGTTGAGCTATCATTTGCGATGGCCAGGTCGCTTCTGAAAAACTGCTATATATGCTCAGTGGGCCTTACCTGGTAAAATAAAAATAGTTTGTCAATTAGTAAATAAATGAAGTATATAAGTTCCAATTTAATTCATACATACATTTCCAAGCTTGAGAAAGGCAGTAAAACAATAGCAAAAACAGCCACAGTCCACACCAGGAAAACATACAGTGCGCGGTAAAATTGTACTTTAAAATTGAACTGTGGATACTTTGTTAAGAATACAAAAAATAGTTTAGTTAAAAATAATTTGGTTGGTAAGGACCTGGGTAGTGATCTGCGATTATTGAGTGGGGGTTTGGGAGTCGCTGACTGGGAGGAGTGGGAACGGGTGAAGCCGGATCTGCCACGCGTTGCGCTCACCAACAGCAACAAACGAAGAGACGGAGAGAGGAGCTACCCCGGGTTTACATCGCCACGACTCACGACGCACACAACACACACGGCACATGCCCAGTGGGAGGAGGGCGATGACCACCCCACAGTGCGATAGCTACGACTCCCCTTTCAATTAGTGAGCCATCCTCACACAACGCTGCACAGAGTGTGCAGCGTTATCAATGAACACGGCACTACCACTGCACGGAGTGTGCAGTGTTATCATTGAAACACGGCACTAACACTGCACGGAGTGTGCAGCGTTATCAATGAACACGGCACTACCACTACACGGAGTGTGCAGCGTTATCAATGAACACGGCACTACCACTGCACGGAGTGTGCAGTGTTATCAATGAACACGGCACTACCACTGCATGGAGTGTGCAGCGTTATCAATGAACACGGCACTACCACTGCACGGAGTGTACAGCGTTATCAATGAACACGGCACTACCACTGCACGGAGTGTGCGGTGTTATCAATGAACACGGCACTACCACTGCACGGAGTGTGCAGTGTTATCAATGAACACGGCACTACCACTACACGGAGTATGCAGCGTTATCAATGAACACGGCACTACCACTGCACGGAGTGTGCAGTGCTATCAATGAACACGGCACTACCACTGCACGCGAGCAATCGGCTGCTTAGTGAGTTACACGGCACGGTACGGAGCTATTAACGCGACACGAACCACAGCGTGTTCCCGGGGTACTCAACTACCTTAGTTTCTCAACTACCGGGATTACTCAACTCAATATTTCAAGAGGCGCAATGCACTGTGGTGAATACGAGACAGTGGTCCTTCATAAATAACATCACCAAACAGTCTTTAAAGAGCAGCATGCGGCACCGGGAGACGCAGATTGCCAACCCCTGAGCTATTCTATTCCAGCGCATGAGGGCAACATGTTCAGGAGCCATAAGCCAATGTCCGAGGTCTGCTGGTCACGACGAGAGGGCTTCAGGAGAAACTTCGTGTAGGGTTACTATTCCTACTCCGTTGAAGGAGGACAGATGACTGTGGTTCACAATATCGTGCATAGTTTGGGTTGCATGGTCACAATCACACTGTGGCTTGACTTTAATTTTCTATTGCGTCGTTTCACGTTGTACGATCTGTTCTGGATGACCACAGTCAAACACTGGAGAGTTTAAAATTTTCCATTTGTGCATCAGGTATCCGCATCTGCCATGGTTTGTGCAGATGCGGTTTAGGGGGACCATGATCTTCGTGGAATATCAAGCCCAGGGATCTTCTGCGTTGGGTTTTTCACAAGGTGTGTCAGTTCTTTTGAACTTACACTGATCATGTCGACTCTCTGCAGTGGCAATGTGAAACTATTAAAATAAAAAGCGATACAATTTTTTAGAAGTTGATTCTTACACGTGCAATTCAATACATGAATTGTCAGCTGAATAATAAATATTAATCGATTTAACCGATGTATCGCGCTGTTACTACTAACTAGCACAACTCTTTATTACGATCACAGCATGTACAAAGTAAATTTTTAATAAAAAATATACTTCCTGAAGTAATGATTGTTTATTCAAACTGTGTGCAATATCAAGCAACTTCGGAATGATTTCTGAAGCACTGCTGCAATGTTTGGTGCACTGCGATACTAACGCGGCGATCCGAGTTGGATTCCTAGCCATGGCTAAAGTCAGTGGTGACTGATATCTGAACCAGTCCTGAACCTAATCCCCGCCCCCTTCACCAAGCGTGGTAAAGTTTGGTGCAACAACCCCCATGACCAAAGCAACGTGGCGAGGCCTTCATCAGGCAGTGGACTGCCAGAGGGGTGTTACACACACAATCATCAGTTTGTCTAGACAATCACTTGCCTTGAACATTGAATGCTTAAGTTACATTACCAATGGCATATTGGTGTGGCTCACTGACCCTTTGATGTGAAAGATTAAAGAACCCCAAGTGTCTGTCGCCGACTCAACAATTTTGAGGAGCGACCCGTGGCGGTCAGGCAGATCACGAGGTGAGCAGAGGGGTGAGGAGGAGGGCACTTTGGAAGGGGCTGCCAAACCTCGAGTCGCGAGCACACAGCGCCGTCTCCTCGTACAAGACGGCGCACCGATGGGCACCGCCGCTGCTGCCACCGGGCTTGGCCTTCTGTGCCAGTTTTACCAGGTTGGCCACGGGGCCGTGCCCAAGGTTGCGGCAGGAATGCACGCCGTAGTGCTGCCCCACAGCGCAGTCCACGGCCGGCAGCTGCAGAGCACACAGCCAACAACAGAGACCTGGAACCCTCTCTCTTTCGTTTGGAGGCGGCCGAGTTGCAAGCAGCCCTTTTCCACTGGCGCATCCGATCCGTGCCAGCGCGTAGCACCCCCACGGAACGGGTGGTTTTCCATTGGCTATTTGCTGTGCGATATAAAATCAAACTGTAATACGGCGCCCTTACAAGACCTCTCAAAATGGACCAGGAGCCAAACAGGTCCAGAGGTGGTGCTAATAATAAAGTGTCCATTGCGTACGACGTGAACAGCGTTAATGTGACTGCACAAATTTATGGAAACATGGCCGAGTGGTGGTTCTCGGATCAAGCCCAGCATCCGCCCTGGTTAATGTTGCCAGTTTATTCACCACAAACAAAGAGATCTGTTTCACAATGTATGATAATAATCCTGTGACGCTGTATTAAAAAAATTGAATTGGCCACGTGTAACCGCATCATGTTCCAAATTTGCCAAATCAGATCAAATACTTGCAAATTACTTTACGGGGAAAAAACCACGTAGGAAAATCAAACATCGCTCCCGAATGGCAGACATGTCCATTCACAGGCCGGTAGTGCGTGCACCACGTGCCAAATAGGAACAGCTGCCATTGGGGGGGGGGGGGGGGGTCCCCTCGGGTAGACTGCCGTAGAGCAATGGAATGGTTGAGATGAGACGTTGCTGTAAGGCGCTTTGAGTTGAAGAGTTTATTTACGCGAGCGCCCTATATCTCCAAATCCTTATCCCCATCTCTGAGCCGCCCCTGTGGCCCCTACTGGGGCCCGTGTCTCACCGCTGCGGTGTCGAGGCTGCCGCACTGGTGGATGAACTCCATGCAGCTCGTCGCGCTTTGGACAGAAGCTTCCCGCTGTGGCTCCAGATCCACCCAGGGCAGAGATCACAACCCCAGTCTCCTCCAACAGCTACCACAGACACAACAAATCCGTCAACATCAGTTGGTTGACACCGAGGCGACCGCAAGGCAAACACCGGCTTAAAGCTAAACGATACGCATGGAGCTGCATCTCACAATGCAGTGCACAAAAACTGATTAAATATTACAGATTTAAGTTTGCAAATTAACACAAAATTCGTTCTCAATTTTAGTTTTCCAAATGCACTATCAGCGTAATGTCAAGAGACAAATAAATCATCCATGCGTAAATCTCACATAGCCGTGCAGGCCCTGTGTCATAAAATGCGATGGGTGGCCTTTTATCTTGTACACAATAGGAGCCAACACTTTCACATTAGCTGTGTTATGAGATTGTGCGGCGCACGAGAGTCAAGCTGAAATTGTTATTCTCAGAGATGGAATTAGGAAAATGAAGTGCAAAACCCAAGTTTAATGAGACTGTAATTTTGTGCAGACGCTGGTGACTGGGCTCGGACGATCGACTTGATAAGACTTGAGACCTCGGTTTCAACCCAAGCGGTCAAAATCCAGATTCAAGCCCAGAATCTCATTATTGCCATCGCACCGCTTTGATATCTGAGCCACCTGGCCACTTTGCATATATAGTGTTATCATATATTTTATCTGAATGTCACCGCTGTACACTCAATTTTAACGGTGATTTTCAATATCTACCTTTGGGATGTTTGCCAAATTCACAGATATTTTTTAAGAGTGACAAGAGAAAACCCATGCATCTTACGTGACACTTTGTTGTGCTCTCCATTGGCAGTGATTACATAACGCTTAAACATATTCGAGTTATCGACAAATGAGTTTTAAGTTCGTAATAATAAACTAATATTACCGTGCACAATTTTGGAAACAAACTTAACATTGAGCGCCACTCGGAGGCGGTAAGTACACTCAAACTTTGCACGGGCAGTGTCGTACACCTACTTGCTGTACTGCCTCTTACCAGCTGGAGGCGGGTGGGCTCACGCACGCCACGTACGCACCTGGGCGTTGCGATGGAGGATGTCCAAGGAGCCGAGGCCCAGGCTGGGGAGGTCGCACGAGTCAAAATGCTCGGCAAGCTGCTTCTCCACGCGTGACAGCGCAGATAGGCTCGGGGGCTTTGCCATCTTACTTACGTGGCTCAGCAGACGGACCAGATGCTCGGCTACTGCCTCTGCGAAGGAGACAAGCAATGCCATTGTAGGAGAGGACAACGATGCTGTAACTCGCTCCAATAGGCTCAACAACTGCAACTCTCTCTCTGCCCCCCCACCCCCACGTCTCATCTACGGCCTCCCGATAAGTTTCATCATCACTCTCCAGATGACTCAAAAAACAAGTTTAACACGAAGGCCTTCGCGACCAATGATTATCCATAATAGAGATTTTTGGATTAGGTCACGTAAATAGTGCATATTAACGCGTATTATTTAGTGCATGTATACATGATCTAACCCAAAAATCTAGATGATGGACTCAAAAAACCACTGGCAGACTTCTCGCACCCGTATGCAAGACGATATCGCCCCAATATTCGAATTGTTCAACTATCCCCCGAACCAGTCCAGGATTAATTTCAAGATCACACTCAGCATTCTGAAGGTCCTCCGTGGTCTGACCCCCTATGTACAATACAAGAAACTACATTTTATTCAGATTGTGCTTTCGATATCGTGTAATGAGATGGAGTATCCACTCGGATCTCTCACGGAGCAGCGGAACCCGTCCTATTGGAGAATGGCCCGCAGAAGAGAACATCACAAAGCTACCTCTGACATTGCTTCTAGTGACCTCTGGTCTACAGAGTAAAGGGAAGCACATTCTAACCCACTCTGAACGTGAGAGTAATGTCCGTCACATGAAAGTTGAGCCGATATTGGACTTGGTCAAATTAGCAGGAAAGTGTTATCACCCAGCACGTGCATCGATCGGTTGATCGTTAGTTTGTGGCATAGAGATCCGCAAAAAATAGATATCTTTGGATCATCCGAGATTTTTAATTATCCGCAGCCATCCTCCACGTCATTAGCGCAGATAATCGAGTCTACTGTATATGCAAATTTGTCTCCTTACTCCCCGGAGTAGGCGGCGGTCTGGTGTCGGGAGTGCTGATGTTGCCGAGAAACGCGGCCGGTTTCTCCTTGACCACGAGGTCGCGAGGAGTCTCGAGGGAGCTACAGCACAGGGCCAACTGAAACATATTCCGGGCCGGCGTGTCCCCTTTCACCTGCCCCAGGAAGTCCTGCACACACTGTCGGTAGAAACAACAAAGGACCCAAACCACGTGCAGCCATATCACTCTGTTGGGACAAATAGAGGGTGATACATGCATAGATGTCCGACCGATTTCAATGCCCCCCTTTACTTTTGTTTCAACGTGTGACTGAATTTTGTGAAAGCGATGGCCCTAAATATTATAGAGGAGTGTTAATTCAGTGGCAGAGCAAGTCTTTTGATAATGGTGGAAGTATCCACAGACTTGAAACGTATGGCGATTATCACTTATTAAATAATTCCGAGGACAAATGTATTATGGAAAATCTTTGACAAATCTAAGCAAATGCATGAATGTTCTCGCAAGGTAATTTTGTTGCATTAAGTCCAGACGCCATGGCCCCACCTTCTTCAGCTTATTCACAAAGATGTCCTCGGCGTTCTGGAAGACCTGCAGCACCATCTCGGCCGCCGGCTGTGTCGTGAACTGTCGGCGAAGATCGGCGCTCGTCCCTGGCAAGGGGAACGACTCCAACAGGTATTTCTTGATCTTGTGTGGCCGGCCCTCCACCTCCTGCTTAATGTCACACTCGATGCGAGCCAGCCCACGGTCCATCGCCTCCCGCTCGCCTTTCTGGGCCTTGCCGATCACCTAAACAAACAACACAATGTTAGCAACTGTGGCGGCCACAGGTGCAGGGCAGTGCTGTAGTTGCGATGATGGAACACGTGATGGACGAGTGGTTCAACAGCGAATGCAAGGTGTGCAGCTAATGCACGATTGCAATCGAGAGATGGGATTGGTGGATCATCCTAGCAGCAGTGGCTTTTGGCAAGCCATCGAACAAAGACAGTCACCGCATCACTCGCTTTCAGATGGGCTTCTGCGGCCAACTGGAATGCTCTTCCTTCCGATATTAGGAAGCCATTGGAGCTATGCACTTTTAAATCTAGATTGAAAACAATTTCTTTAGAACTGCTTTTTGTGTTCAGTTTGTTGTCCTCCACACCTCCGATTAGCACAGTTGGCTATGTACAGTGCGAAAGATGTTCAACATATATACATGTGGTTTTACCCAATCCAGTCATTTCTGAGTACTTGTTTAGATTTGCAAATTTTGATTCTGACGCCAGCACACATGTCCTCCTCATTCATTAATAACACGGGATTTATTTTTTTACATTATTTGTGAAGCATATAGAAATGCAGTTTTGGATAATACACCCGCAATATTAACTAGGGCGACTCCTGGGATCGAATCGCGAACCTCTGAAACAAGCGACAAATGCACAACCACTCGGGAAAGAAGATTTCTGTAAGGAGCGGTACAGTAAAATAGGCCTCAGCCTTCAATACGATATATTAACATGATGTACTTACACGAGCAGTTACTTCAGTGCTCTTGTCGCAGCACTGCACCCCCAAAACTGAAGTCGTGTTGGAAGTCTGTCTCAGACTGCATGACAAAAGGATACACCACATTCACTTGACAGGGAGACAGGTGTGAAACTTGTGTGCCTGAGCAACTGAGGATAACTCAGCATTGTGGCCGTGTAAGGCAAACGCAGGGGCGGGGGAATATTGGTAAAAGGCTGATGCAGTGTCACTCTCAGGTGTGAACACAGCGACACGTACGTTGTGGCTGTGTGTGAGCAATTCCAGAACGCATTTAATTCCGAAAGTAAACCCCCTCAAGGGCAACAACAATACATACTTGAGCCAATCTTGATTTGAAGCTTTCGCGACTGCAGGAATCCACACTCTTTGGTTCTTTCGGTAAAGTCACGTAAAATCGAGGAGGAGGCCGCTTTCCTACCTTACAGTTACACGCTAATTTCTCACGTTAACATCACTAGCCCTGGCCACTTCTTTATGACCCATGGGCTACACACATTTCAAACCATTTAAAACAGTCTGCCTCAGCAGCACACCAAGGCTTTCCCACCTGATGACGGAACGCTTGTGTCGCGCCCGAAACGTCGTGATTTATTTCATTTTATACCTACGTGACTTTACCGAAAGAACCAAAGAGTATAACTTGAGGCATCCAATAATAATACAATTCGCAGTCAACAAGCGACGCAATGCATACACACGTACACACACACACACGCTCGTACACGCAGGCACGGCACGTACGGAAATGCCCAGAGGTATGCTGGTGATACGGATGCCCAGATCGTGAATATCCGGAGCCCCGTATCATTCCATGAGATGCTTCAGCAAGTCCGGCACCTTGAAGCGTGCCATCACTCCTTTGCCTCGGGAGCTGCGGCTCTTGGCCACGAAGGTCCTAAACTCTGCCGCAAACAACAACAACACGAGCGGGTTACGCAGAGCGCATGCTAGGGGAGCAACGACGACGCATTGATTCGGACGTGATCATTCATCCTGAAGATCGCGATATGCACACCGGATCGCGTGCGTAAGAATTTATGTTTTTGATTTGTATACGTTGCGTGTCATTGTTTCACATTGTCCAACACCCACCCACTCCAGTCACTAGAGCCGGCTGTGTTCACGTTTTAAAACAAGGCGTTGAATCTAGAATTTATTCACGAGCCCTCAATCGCGATAATCGATTGATTCGCGACATGGGTGGCTGGGGTGGCGCGTATCGCTTCTGTTTATGTCTGCAAGGAATCACTTGCTGAGCCTTCGTATCATTTCAAATACCAAACAAATTCATGCATCAGTAGCACTGGTGCCTTGAAAAAGGGAAAAAATCCGATAAGCGACGTTTCGGGCAATGACCCTTCTTCATATTGCATAGAAAGGCCAGAGAGATTGAGTCAACAATAAGAATTGGAAACTGCACTTCACAGCGATTACCGTGTTTCAAAAGTTATTAGGTAACCATTCATATGAACCTTATGGTGGGACCCCGGGGTCCCATAAGTCTCCGGCTTTTGCATAAACATTATATTATATATAATGTAAACAATGTATTATAATGTAAACATTATATTATATATTATATATAAACATTATATTATATATAATGTAAACATTATATTATATATTATATATAATGTAAACATATTATAATGTAAACATAAACTGTGGTCTTTTTCACCAATGGGTTTGAAGGATGGTGGCAAGTGTTGACTTGTTAAACTATGCCTTTAAAACTGAAAACTACTTACCTACAGTAGCTCTATTTAAATACACTATCGAAAACATAATCTACTCCCCTCTGTCAATCATCGTGTTTCTCAGTGTGGATTTGTAAACACACTTGTTAAACAATACTTAAAATAGTACGCGTTTTCAATGCGCTGTTCATATTGTAAAATGCGTTTATACCAATGTGACTCTACAGCAGTTGCACAGCCGCACTTTTATATAATTCAGGTCAAAGCCAGATAAACAGTGGAGGATAAACATCGCATGAAGGCGGGGCAATTGTTGTGCAATCATTTCAGGTCAAATTTACAGGTGCGTTTTATTCATGCCACACAGGTAGAGAATTGAGAGTGAAACCTGGCCCACTGGCATCGTGAATCATGGATCATGAGTCACCCGGACTTGTTGTGTTTGATTATGGTTGCTATACAAGCCATCAAATCTACACCACGAAGAGAGTTGATGAACAAGTAGGAGAGTGTGTAACTGGATTACATTCATGTGCACAGGCGTTTCAGATGTGAATATGAAATAAGGTCGACTCAAACGCCACTCTTTAGGATTTGGCACACTCAATAACATTTTAATTGATAAATTAAGATCAACAAACCATAATCAAATGGGTCATGCATCGATGTACCAATTGTGGTTACGGACTGCTTAAGAAGAAAATGATGAATGCAGATTCGAAGCGAGTTTAAACATGAATCTACACCATTTAAATATATTTTAAACAACCCGTTGCAAACATGACAGTAATTTGAAAAGTAGCACTGTACATCAGAACAATTTGAAAAACGTTAGATATTTTAAACTGTCCAAAAAGAAAGGAGGAAAATAAATGTATTTTTACATAATACAGGTTTTTTGGGTAAGATCGCGTAAATATAAAAAAAATGTCGGTAAACCCACCACCACCCGACACAGCCAATTAGTAAGGTTTGTCACTTAAACAGAACATGCCAATTCGTTACTAGTACAGCACACCGGTTGTGTGTTAGAGAGCAAAGCCACAACATTAACAATCTGAGTACGACGTTTCGCCAGTAATTACAACCAGCATCATCAGGAGGCAGCCAGATTTGTGGATTTTAAAATGTAGATTAATTTCAATCTAAATTTAAAAACATATAGAGAAACTGGAACATTATTAATACAGAATTTGGTGGGACATATGTTGAAAAGAGACTGACTCCAGCTTAGCTTGCAAGAACTAAGAGACACTGTGTGGCCATGTGGCCTTAATGAGAGAGACTGACTCCAGCTTAGCTTGCAAGCACTAAGAGACACAGTGTGGCCATGTGGCCTTAATGAGAGGGACTCACTCCAGCTTAGCTTGCAAGAACTAAGAGACACTGTGGCCACGTGGCCTTAATGAGAGAGACTGACTCCAGCTTGGCTTGCAAGAACTAAGAGACAGTGTGGCCATGTGGCCTTAATGAGAGAGACTGACTCCAGCTTAGCTTGCAAGAACTAAGAGACACAGTGTGGCCATGTGGCCTTAATGAGACTCACTCCAGCTTAGCTTGCAAGAACTAAGAGACACAGTGTGGCCATGTGGCCTTAATGAGAGAGACTGACTCCAGCTTAGCTTGCAAGAACTAAGAGACACAGTGTGGCCATGTGGCCTTAATGAGAGAGACCGGCAGAACAAAGTTGACGTTGGAATGAAGACAAATGGATGAGGAAGGACACGGACTGCGTTTCACGCATCGCAGAGTGCGTCTCGAAACCTTACCACGCCTACATATATTAACGGACATCGATTACAGTGGTCCCATTAGATTTACAATTAGTCTGAATCTTTAGTACAAATTTAATGCCTAGGAATATAAAACATGTTGTAAGAGAATACAGGTCGCTTAAACAAATTCAAATATTGCTTACTACAACCAAAGCTCTTTGAAGAGTCGTAATTTAAAATCAAATGGCAGAGCAAAAGATTTTCATTAATTTCACTGCTTCCATTATAACATTAACGAACCTGTGGTGGGCCCATTGCTTGCATATTAAACACTCAACACGAGTCATTGTTATTGACTTCTTGCCGTTTCAGTGGCACATATCGCACAATATATACACAATTTTGCCATCTTCTTTGGTTATTTCGGTAAAGTCACGTAGAATAAGATAAAATAATAAATTGATAAAATAAAATAATAATATTCTCACGACGTTTCCGCCACAACACAAGTGACCTTCATCAGACAGTCTCGTCCCCTTCACCTGATGAAGGCCGCTTGTGTTGTGGCGGAAAACGTCGTGAGAATATTATTGTGTTATTTTATTTTATCAATTTATTATTTTATTCTCATTCTACGTGACTTTACCGAAAGAACCAAAGAAGATGAATCCTTGCAGTCACGAAAGCTTTAAATCGAAATTTTGCCATCGTCTGTTTTGCAAAATATCGTCGCCAGAACATTTATCTTAAGTGCATTATTCCTGACCAAATGTTAACGATTAACAAAAGCGCAATAATTAAGGTTGCGCATAAAAACCTCACACGAGGCGAAAAATCCCTCAAGGGCCCATAAACTACAATCGCGTTTAAACACATAAACTGTACGTATATTTTGATTTAAAGCTTTCGTGACTGCAGTAATTCATATTCTTAGTTTTTTCGGTAAAGTCACGTTGAAGAGAAACAACAAAATAACAAAATATATATAAAACAATAAAAAATTCTCACGACGTTTCGACCATAACTCAAACGGTCATCATCAGGTGTGTCGGTTTGCATAAATTTATTTTGAAAACGGCATATTTATTTATTTATATAAAAATAACGTTTGCGTCACGCGCAACGATTGGCTGTTTGCCAGGACTAGTCCATCTATTTTTTGAAAAGAGGAGGGGGGAGACGAAATTTGTTTTTTATGTATGCTGTCTGAAAGGCACTGTAAGCGTGAACAATCAATCAAGAACTGAAATGATTTATCAAATCTTTCCAATGATTGCTAAGATAGAATCCATCTTCTCGGTTGAAATTGTCTCTGTGTTTGTATATGTGGATAGCCTCATGAACGAATCTCTCATGGAAGCCAGATGGCTTACAAAGAACCTCCGTCTTGGAAAAGTCAATGGCATGTGAGCCTACTGAATTAGAACAATGATCTGCTACGGCCGAGGTGTTGGTCCTACCGTGTTTAAGGTCTGCTTTATGTTCACGAATGCGGTCCGAGATATGGCGTTTGGTTTCTCCAATGTAACTACTACCACAGAGGCAACTTAGTTTGTAGACACCAGGGTATTGTATGTCCGGAATCACATCTTTTACAGACGGAACCAGATCACGGATTTTATGTAATGTGTTGAAACGGACCTGGATCTTGTGTTTATTCAAGATTTTGGAGATCTTTTTTGTGATCCCAGCAATGTAGGGTAAAGTGATGGTTTTGAAAGGCTCCTCAAGAGGGTTCTTCTTCATGGTTTGAGTGATAGCTTTGCGGATTGTATAGTCGGAGTAACCATTAGCCCTAAGAGCCTGGTGTACGTGCTTGAGTTCACTGCTTATGTGTTCCTGGTCGGATATGCATTGGGCTCTATGATACAGAGTCTTGATGAGAGAATTCTTCTGTGATGGATGGTGGTGGGAATCCGGTTTCAGATAAGCATCCGTATGGGTAGCTTTCCTGTAGACAGAGTGGCTCATTGAACCATCAGGTCTCTTTTTAATTAGGACATCCAAAAAAGGTATCTTGCCATCTATTTCGACTTCCATGGTAAATCTGATGGCTGGGTGTATGGAATTGATGTGGTCGAAGAATTGGTCTAGAGCAGGCCGGCCATGTGGCCAGATGACAAAAGTGTCATCCACGTACCTCTTCCACAAGGTTGGGCGCAGAGTGGCAGTCTGGATGGCGTCAGTCTCAAATTTCTCCATGAAAATGTTAGCTATAACTGGAGAAAGGGGGGAGCCCATTGGGGTGCCCTCAGTTTGTTTGTAGAAAGTTCCATTCCAAGTGAAGTATGTATTGGTTAAACAGTGTCTCACCAGGGGGGGTACCTCAGCGTTTAGTCCTTGATGAACCAAGTCTTCAATGATTGCAATGGTGTCAGGTACAGGAACCTTGGTGAACAAGGAAACTACATCAAAACTGACAAGCAGGTCGTCTGGGGACAGGGAAATACCCTTGATTGTTGATACCAGGTGAGTAGAATTTTGTACCGCAGAGGTGGTCTTTCCAGTGAAAGGACGCAGGATTTCAGACAAAAAACGAGCTAGTTTGTAGGTGGGGGAGCTGATAGTAGAGACTATGGGACGAAGAGGTGTATCAACTTTATGTATTTTTGGTAAGCCGTATAATCTTGGTGGCCTGGCAGCAGAAGGTTTCAACGAAAACCGTTTAGATTGATCAATTAATGCGGTTGAATCAGAAATTATTTTGTTGGTTTGTGTGACGAGGCTGTTGGTGGGATCTCTTTTTATTTTTGTATAACTACCATCGTCGAGTAATTCTTTAATTTTGTTGTTGTATTCTATTTTATCCATGATAACAGTAGCATTGCCTTTGTCAGCTGAGAGAACTACAATATCATTCCTCTTTTTTAATTTATATAATTCAAAACGCTCATCTTTGCTGAGGTTGCTAGCTGGCATCTTAGCGTTTTTGAGGGTTGCAGCGATTTCAGATCTTGCTACGTCTGCAGCGATGTGACCCAGGCCCCTGAGAGCAACGTCTACTTGGGCAATTATATCATTAACTGGTATGTGTTTAGGTGTGACTGCAAAGTTTAGACCTTTAGCTAAAACGGATTTCAGACCATCGGAAATAGAACTGTTACTGCGATTAATTACGACTTTATTAACGTCTAACTTTTTGGTGTGTGGGTCCGGTCTTTTGTTGAAAAGGAGGTTAAATTTGGAAATCAGGTTTTCCTTACATTTGGTCGACATAGTAGCAGCTGAAGAGGCAGTCATATTGTCTACAATCGCATTTACACTCACCTCTGCTACTGTAACTTCTTCTAATGCGAAACGAATTCTTTTCAAAACTAGCTTAGCTCTTATCTCAGAAAAAATCAGACTTATACGCACAGAACTAGATCAGTTAGACAAGACACTCTACAAATCACACTTATCATTGACGGCAATAATGTCCACATCGGATTGGGAACATGTAGACAATATGACTGCCTCTTCAGCTGCTACTATGTCGACCAAATGTAAGGAAAACCTGATTTCCAAATTTAACCTCCTTTTCAACAAAAGACCGGACCCACACACCAAAAAGTTAGACGTTAATAAAGTCGTAATTAATCGCAGTAACAGTTCTATTTCCGATGGTCTGAAATCCGTTTTAGCTAAAGGTCTAAACTTTGCAGTCACACCTAAACACATACCAGTTAATGATATAATTGCCCAAGTAGACGTTGCTCTCAGGGGCCTGGGTCACATCGCTGCAGACGTAGCAAGATCTGAAATCGCTGCAACCCTCAAAAACGCTAAGTTGCCAGCTAGCAACCTCAGCAAAGATGAGCGTTTTGAATTATATAAATTAAAAAAGAGGAATGATATTGTAGTTCTCTCAGCTGACAAAGGCAATGCTACTGTTATCATGGATAAAATAGAATACAACAACAAAATTAAAGAATTACTCGACGATGGTAGTTATACAAAAATAAAAAGAGATCCCACCAACAGCCTCGTCACACAAACCAACAAAATAAGTTCTGATTCAACCGCATTAATTGATCAATCTAAACGGTTTTCGTTGAAACCTTCTGCTGCCAGGCCACCAAGATTATACGGCTTACCAAAAATACATAAAGTTGATACACCTCTTCGTCCCATAGTCTCTACTATCAGCTCCCCCACCTACAAACTAGCTCGTTTTTTGTCTGAAATCCTGCGTCCTTTCACTGGAAAGACCACCTCTGCGGTACAAAATTCTACTCACCTGGTATCAACAATCAAGGGTATTTCCCTGTCCCCAGACGACCTGCTTGTCAGTTTTGATGTAGTTTCCTTGTTCACCAAGGTTCCTGTACCTGACACCATTGCAATCATTGAAGACTTGGTTCATCAAGGACTAAACGCTGAGGTACCCCCCCTGGTGAGACACTGTTTAACCAATACATACTTCACTTGGAATGGAACTTTCTACAAACAAACTGAGGGCACCCCAATGGGCTCCCCCCTTTCTCCAGTTATAGCTAACATTTTCATGGAGAAATTTGAGACTGACGCCATCCAGACTGCCACTCTGCGCCCAACCTTGTGGAAGAGGTACGTGGATGACACTTTTGTCATCTGGCCACATGGCCGGCCTGCTCTAGACCAATTCTTCGACCACATCAATTCCATACACCCAGCCATCAGATTTACCATGGAAGTCGAAATAGATGGCAAGATACCTTTTTTGGATGTCCTAATTAAAAAGAGACCTGATGGTTCAATGAGCCACTCTGTCTACAGGAAAGCTACCCATACGGATGCTTATCTGAAACCGGATTCCCACCACCATCCATCACAGAAGAATTCTCTCATCAAGACTCTGTATCATAGAGCCCAATGCATATCCGACCAGGAACACATAAGCAGTGAACTCAAGCACGTACACCAGGCTCTTAGGGCTAATGGTTACTCCGACTATACAATCCGCAAAGCTATCACTCAAACCATGAAGAAGAACCCTCTTGAGGAGCCTTTCAAAACCATCACTTTACCCTACATTGCTGGGATCACAAAAAAGATCTCCAAAATCTTGAATAAACACAAGATCCAGGTCCGTTTCAACACATTACATAAAATCCGTGATCTGGTTCCGTCTGTAAAAGATGTGATTCCGGACATACAATACCCTGGTGTCTACAAACTAAGTTGCCTCTGTGGTAGTAGTTACATTGGAGAAACCAAACGCCATATCTCGGACCGCATTCGTGAACATAAAGCAGACCTTAAACACGGTAGGACCAACACCTCGGCCGTAGCAGATCATTGTTCTAATTCAGTAGGCTCACATGCCATTGACTTTTCCAAGACGGAGGTTCTTTGTAAGCCATCTGGCTTCCATGAGAGATTCGTTCATGAGGCTATCCACATATACAAACACAGAGACAATTTCAACCGAGAAGATGGATTCTATCTTAGCAATCATTGGAAAGATTTGATAAATCATTTCAGTTCTTGATTGATTGTTCACGCTTACAGTGCCTTTCAGACAGCATACATAAAAAACAAATTTCGTCTCCCCCCTCCTCTTTTCAAAAAATAGATGGACTAGTCCTGGCAAACAGCCAATCGTTGCGCGTGACGCAAACGTTATTTTTATATAAATAAATAAATATGCCGTTTTCAAAATAAATTTATGCAAACCGACACACCTGATGATGACCGTTTGAGTTATGGTCGAAACGTCGTGAGAATTTTTTATTGTTTTATATATATTTTGTTATTTTGTTGTTTCTCTTCAACGTGACTTTACCGAAAAAACTAAGAATATGTACGTATATATCAATGCACACATTGTGTAGCAGCAGCATGATTATTATTAAACTCACCTTTAATAACGAGGCACATAAACACGAGTAAAAGTGTCAATATTAATGTGCCACTGTACACGACGTGACGTGGCTGAGGCCCCGCCGCCCCCCACGGTGAACGGTGACGCAACGCGTACAGTGCCCGCGTCACGGATTGGCGCCTCGCGTGCACAGAGCGAGGCAGCAGCAGCAGCAGAGCCAGAGGGGGGGCGGCGTTGCCTAGGCGACGTCGGCACCCTCACGATCGACTCCACGGACAAGCTGTGTGTCACGTGGTGACGCCCACACCACCAACACCACCCGCCCCTTACTGGACGTCTGTGAACAAGAGCTTCATAGCGCTTCGTATTTCTCCAGGGTCGATACAGCGTGCGCGGCACCTGTACGCGGCGAGTCCTCGTTTAACGCGGTAGATGCGTTCCTGAAAAGTGCCGCGTTAAGCGGAAACTATTTTCCTCCCGTAAATAATAATAATGTCCACGCACGGTAAGATGGGGGTCCAAATAACTTGAGGGGACGCCGCCGCCGCCGCCGCGTTACCGTCTCATCTCGCTCAACCGCGCAGCTCAAGAAAGTAGTCCGCTCAGAAAGCGCGTTGTGACGGAGAAAACGCGTTGTAGTGAAAACGCGTTATCGTGTGAACACGCGGGACAGACCCAGGTGTTGTGGGTTAACTCCCCGAGATAAACTTTCTTCCAAATTTGCGTTTCATACGCCCGGCGCTCCGCCAATAATTGTTGTGAGCGTCGCTCCTCTGCCCTCTGTTGTTCATGGAGGGAGACTGCACCCCAGTGCCCAGTATCATCCTCCGCGAGCCTCTTCAAAATGCTGAACTTGACACCGCTGGAAGCAGTCATCGGCCTTGACCTCACCTCACAACAGTGCAATTTTAACAGCTCAACATCAAAACACAATGATGGGTCGCTTGCACCAATCGCACAACACCACAGCATTGACTCTCAGCTGTTACATTTTGATTTAAAGCTTTAGTGACTGCAGAGATTCATATTCTTGGTTCTTTCAAATTTTCTTGTGGTTTTCACACCTGATGATGATTGCTTGTGTTGCAATCAAAAGGTCGCGAGAATTTTATTGTTTTATATTTGTATTATTTTATTGTTTCCCTTCGACGTGACTTTCCCGAAAGAACCAAGAATATGAATCCTAGCTGTTTCTTGTGTAGAGGGGGTCACGTGTGTCACCATAATTGCCCTTATCCTACAACTCGTGCTGCGTAATATTTTCCTTTCCATATTACCTGTGACACACATAATGAGGACAACCGGTAAGTCAAATGAAACCAGAGGTGCATAATAAAGGTTTTTTGGGTTAGATCGCGTTTATTTATAAATGTGTCGTAACCCTCCACCACCCGACACGGCCAATCAGCAAAGATAAGTGTCACGTTGACAAAAGACAAATAATTCACTACTTCAGCCCACCGGTGTGTTGAAGAGTTAATCCACATTTACAGTTTGAGTACGACGTTTCGCTGGTAAATACTTCCAGCATCATCGGGCAATTCGCCAGAATGGTAAAGCCCTCGCTTGCTCCCGGTTTTATATAGAGCAGAAGAGTGACGTCATCACTTAACTCATCAGGTGCAGTGATTAGAGGCGGAGGGGGGGGGGGTAATGTAATTATATAATCGATTAGTAATCAGTCATTGGTTATGATTAGTAATGAGTTGTAGATTAGTAATTCTTTAAATCAAAATGTAATGTGTATTATTTAATAATACGCTTCCAGGCCGCACTGAGCCGGTAGCTGTCAGAGCGATTAAAGTTATTCTTGTTCCTCTCAATTTCAATGGATTCTCTAATTAGTCTTTGCCAGTAATAATTAGTTTTACACACCACTGCAACATTGTCAAAATCAATTGAGTGTCCTTGTTGACAAGCATGTTCTGCCACTGCCGACAGTTGTGTTTGAGATAATTTAATATTTCTCTGATGTTCTTTTAGTCTTACGCTGATGTTACGTCCCGTCTGCCCAATGTAGCAGCTGCCACATGAACAATTAATCCGATATACACCTTCTGTTGATAGTTTAGGTAATGCGTCTTTAGTGCAAGATACTAGTTTTTGAATTTTGTGTACTGTACCAAATCTTACTGTAATGTTTTGCTTTTGCAAAACGCGGGCTAATTTGTCAGTTACTCCTGAGATATATGGAATTTTTATTGTTTTAACAATCTGGTCGCTTTCAGTAGTATTGCTTTGCGATCGTGATTTGGCATTCAGTGCTCTGTTAATTTGAGCATTATTGTAGCCATTCTGTCGTAGTGCGTCTTTAACGTGTTTAATCTCTCTCACTAGACTCTCACCATCTGACACTGTTTTCGCCCGATGCACGAGCGTCTTAATAAGAGAGGATTTTTGAGCTGGATGATGATGTGATTCTGCATTCAGATAGGCATCAGTGTGCGTTTGCTTTCTGTAAACGCTGTGTGTTATTTTACCGTTTAGGCCATGTCCAAGCAAAATATCTAGGAATGGGAGTGTATTATTCACCTCCATTTCCATGGTGAACTGGATGGCCGGGTTTTGTGCATTGAGATGATTTAGAAAATCATTAAGTGTATCTTTACCATGTGGCCAGACAACCAAAGTGTCATCCACATACCTAAACCAAAAGGATGGTTTTAATGTGCTCGAGGCAAGTGCTCTTATTTCAAAGTTTTCCATGTACAAATTTGCTATAGCAGGGGATAAAGGAGAACCCATTGCTGCTCCTTCCTTTTGTTTAAAGAAATCCCCTCTCCATAAGAAGTAAGTGTTATTTAAGCAATGGCCAGCAAGTTTCGGAATATCTTTTTGTAAACCGGTATTCTTTACTAGTGTATCAAGTAATTTAAGCGATTCGTCCACTGGAACCTTAGTGAATAGAGAAATCACATCAAAGCTTACCAGAATATCATCAGGAGTAAGTTTAATATCTTTAATCACATTCACAAGATGTTCTGAATTTTTTATGAATGAAGATGTCTTACCGATGTAGGGCTGTATTTGTTTGGTTATATATTTTGCTAATTGATATGTGGCAGAGCCAATTGTACTGACTATGGGTCGTAATGGGATGCCGATTTTATGAATCTTTGGTAGCCCATAGAGTCTAGGTGGTTTTGAGGCCCTTGGCTTAATTAGGTATTGCTCATTTTTAGGGATTAATGAATTTGCAATTATTGCAGTGGTCTTACGTTCTAAAGTATTAGTTGGATCTCGTTTAATTTTAATGTAGGTACTTTCCTCTAGTAAATTTCTAATTTTATTATCATAATCGGCTCGTGACATCAGTACAGTAGTGCGGCCTTTATCAGCTGCTAGGATTTGGATATCCTTATTTACACGCAGCTCTCTTAAGGCTTTTGCCTCGTTAGAGCTAATATTTACTTTTGGAACTTTTCTATTCTCAATTATTTTAGCAACCTCATGTCTAGTCATCTCTGCCTCATTATGTGGAAGGAGTCTAACTGCTGATTCTACCTCAGCAATTATCTCATCCACTGGAATTGTGCGTGGGGTAACGGCAAAGTTAAGGCCTTTAGAAAGGATAGAGACCATGTCACCGGTTAATACAGTGTTGGTCAAGTTCAGTACAGTTTTGTTTTTACGTTTTTGGTTTTCAGTAGGGATTTGTTTATTATGTAGTCTAGAAAATTTATTAATTTGGTTAGTTTTTGTTAGTTTAAACACATTATCAGCCGATTGTTGTGTTATGTTATCGATTATATTCCAATAATGCATAGATACACTATTGCTTATATCTAAGTGTAACTGCTTTAGCGATTCCGAAATGTAAGATAATTCACTCCTATTGTGCTGTATTCTCTCTATTAATAATAATTCGCTAGCTTTGTGTAGTATTTGGTTAGCTTTAGAAGACTTTATGTGATGTGTTATTTTAACTGCGTTTGGTATTACCTTTGAATCTCTGCACCTTTTGAGGAACGCCAGTGAAGATATCAATTTCATCCGCTTAATGCGAAGCTTCTCCAATTTTCTGGTTTTAAGAAAAGTATCCTCCCCATAGAGGTTAGTCAGTTTAACACGTAGGCTTTCGCGACCAATATTATTCATAATAAAGGTTTTTTGGGTTAGATCGCGTTTATTTATAAATGTGTCGTAACCCTCCACCACCCGACACGGCCAATCAGCAAAGATAAGTGTCACGTTGACAAAAGACAAATAATTCACTACTTCAGCCCACCGGTGTGTTGAAGAGTTAATCCACATTTACAGTTTGAGTACGACGTTTCGCTGGTAAATACTTCCAGCATCATCGGGCAATTCGCCAGAATGGTAAAGCCCTCGCTTGCTCCCGGTTTTATATAGAGCAGAAGAGTGACGTCATCACTTAACTCATCAGGTGCAGTGATTAGAGGCGGAGGGGGGGGGGTAATGTAATTATATAATCGATTAGTAATCAGTCATTGGTTATGATTAGTAATGAGTTGTAGATTAGTAATTCTTTAAATCAAAATGTAATGTGTATTATTTAATAATACGCTTCCAGGCCGCACTGAGCCGGTAGCTGTCAGAGCGATTAAAGTTATTCTTGTTCCTCTCAATTTCAATGGATTCTCTAATTAGTCTTTGCCAGTAATAATTAGTTTTACACACCACTGCAACATTGTCAAAATCAATTGAGTGTCCTTGTTGACAAGCATGTTCTGCCACTGCCGACAGTTGTGTTTGAGATAATTTAATATTTCTCTGATGTTCTTTTAGTCTTACGCTGATGTTACGTCCCGTCTGCCCAATGTAGCAGCTGCCACATGAACAATTAATCCGATATACACCTTCTGTTGATAGTTTAGGTAATGCGTCTTTAGTGCAAGATACTAGTTTTTGAATTTTGTGTACTGTACCAAATCTTACTGTAATGTTTTGCTTTTGCAAAACGCGGGCTAATTTGTCAGTTACTCCTGAGATATATGGAATTTTTATTGTTTTAACAATCTGGTCGCTTTCAGTAGTATTGCTTTGCGATCGTGATTTGGCATTCAGTGCTCTGTTAATTTGAGCATTATTGTAGCCATTCTGTCGTAGTGCGTCTTTAACGTGTTTAATCTCTCTCACTAGACTCTCACCATCTGACACTGTTTTCGCCCGATGCACGAGCGTCTTAATAAGAGAGGATTTTTGAGCTGGATGATGATGTGATTCTGCATTCAGATAGGCATCAGTGTGCGTTTGCTTTCTGTAAACGCTGTGTGTTATTTTACCGTTTAGGCCATGTCCAAGCAAAATATCTAGGAATGGGAGTGTATTATTCACCTCCATTTCCATGGTGAACTGGATGGCCGGGTTTTGTGCATTGAGATGATTTAGAAAATCATTAAGTGTATCTTTACCATGTGGCCAGACAACCAAAGTGTCATCCACATACCTAAACCAAAAGGATGGTTTTAATGTGCTCGAGGCAAGTGCTCTTATTTCAAAGTTTTCCATGTACAAATTTGCTATAGCAGGGGATAAAGGAGAACCCATTGCTGCTCCTTCCTTTTGTTTAAAGAAATCCCCTCTCCATAAGAAGTAAGTGTTATTTAAGCAATGGCCAGCAAGTTTCGGAATATCTTTTTGTAAACCGGTATTCTTTACTAGTGTATCAAGTAATTTAAGCGATTCGTCCACTGGAACCTTAGTGAATAGAGAAATCACATCAAAGCTTACCAGAATATCATCAGGAGTAAGTTTAATATCTTTAATCACATTCACAAGATGTTCTGAATTTTTTATGAATGAAGATGTCTTACCGATGTAGGGCTGTATTTGTTTGGTTATATATTTTGCTAATTGATATGTGGCAGAGCCAATTGTACTGACTATGGGTCGTAATGGGATGCCGATTTTATGAATCTTTGGTAGCCCATAGAGTCTAGGTGGTTTTGAGGCCCTTGGCTTAATTAGGTATTGCTCATTTTTAGGGATTAATGAATTTGCAATTATTGCAGTGGTCTTACGTTCTAAAGTATTAGTTGGATCTCGTTTAATTTTAATGTAGGTACTTTCCTCTAGTAAATTTCTAATTTTATTATCATAATCGGCTCGTGACATCAGTACAGTAGTGCGGCCTTTATCAGCTGCTAGGATTTGGATATCCTTATTTACACGCAGCTCTCTTAAGGCTTTTGCCTCGTTAGAGCTAATATTTACTTTTGGAACTTTTCTATTCTCAATTATTTTAGCAACCTCATGTCTAGTCATCTCTGCCTCATTATGTGGAAGGAGTCTAACTGCTGATTCTACCTCAGCAATTATCTCATCCACTGGAATTGTGCGTGGGGTAACGGCAAAGTTAAGGCCTTTAGAAAGGATAGAGACCATGTCACCGGTTAATACAGTGTTGGTCAAGTTCAGTACAGTTTTGTTTTTACGTTTTTGGTTTTCAGTAGGGATTTGTTTATTATGTAGTCTAGAAAATTTATTAATTTGGTTAGTTTTTGTTAGTTTAAACACATTATCAGCCGATTGTTGTGTTATGTTATCGATTATATTCCAATAATGCATAGATACACTATTGCTTATATCTAAGTGTAACTGCTTTAGCGATTCCGAAATGTAAGATAATTCACTCCTATTGTGCTGTATTCTCTCTATTAATAATAATTCGCTAGCTTTGTGTAGTATTTGGTTAGCTTTAGAAGACTTTATGTGATGTGTTATTTTAACTGCGTTTGGTATTACCTTTGAATCTCTGCACCTTTTGAGGAACGCCAGTGAAGATATCAATTTCATCCGCTTAATGCGAAGCTTCTCCAATTTTCTGGTTTTAAGAAAAGTATCCTCCCCATAGAGGTTAGTCAGTTTAACACGTAGGCTTTCGCGACCAATATTATTCATAATAAAGGTTTTTTGGGTTAGATCGCGTTTATTTATAAATGTGTCGTAACCCTCCACCACCCGACACGGCCAATCAGCAAAGATAAGTGTCACGTTGACAAAAGACAAATAATTCACTACTTCAGCCCACCGGTGTGTTGAAGAGTTAATCCACATTTACAGTTTGAGTACGACGTTTCGCTGGTAAATACTTCCAGCATCATCGGGCAATTCGCCAGAATGGTAAAGCCCTCGCTTGCTCCCGGTTTTATATAGAGCAGAAGAGTGACGTCATCACTTAACTCATCAGGTGCAGTGATTAGAGGCGGAGGGGGGGGGGGTAATGTAATTATATAATCGATTAGTAATCAGTCATTGGTTATGATTAGTAATGAGTTGTAGATTAGTAATTCTTTAAATCAAAATGTAATGTGTATTATTTAATAATACGCTTCCAGGCCGCACTGAGCCGGTAGCTGTCAGAGCGATTAAAGTTATTCTTGTTCCTCTCAATTTCAATGGATTCTCTAATTAGTCTTTGCCAGTAATAATTAGTTTTACACACCACTGCAACATTGTCAAAATCAATTGAGTGTCCTTGTTGACAAGCATGTTCTGCCACTGCCGACAGTTGTGTTTGAGATAATTTAATATTTCTCTGATGTTCTTTTAGTCTTACGCTGATGTTACGTCCCGTCTGCCCAATGTAGCAGCTGCCACATGAACAATTAATCCGATATACACCTTCTGTTGATAGTTTAGGTAATGCGTCTTTAGTGCAAGATACTAGTTTTTGAATTTTGTGTACTGTACCAAATCTTACTGTAATGTTTTGCTTTTGCAAAACGCGGGCTAATTTGTCAGTTACTCCTGAGATATATGGAATTTTTATTGTTTTAACAATCTGGTCGCTTTCAGTAGTATTGCTTTGCGATCGTGATTTGGCATTCAGTGCTCTGTTAATTTGAGCATTATTGTAGCCATTCTGTCGTAGTGCGTCTTTAACGTGTTTAATCTCTCTCACTAGACTCTCACCATCTGACACTGTTTTCGCCCGATGCACGAGCGTCTTAATAAGAGAGGATTTTTGAGCTGGATGATGATGTGATTCTGCATTCAGATAGGCATCAGTGTGCGTTTGCTTTCTGTAAACGCTGTGTGTTATTTTACCGTTTAGGCCATGTCCAAGCAAAATATCTAGGAATGGGAGTGTATTATTCACCTCCATTTCCATGGTGAACTGGATGGCCGGGTTTTGTGCATTGAGATGATTTAGAAAATCATTAAGTGTATCTTTACCATGTGGCCAGACAACCAAAGTGTCATCCACATACCTAAACCAAAAGGATGGTTTTAATGTGCTCGAGGCAAGTGCTCTTATTTCAAAGTTTTCCATGTACAAATTTGCTATAGCAGGGGATAAAGGAGAACCCATTGCTGCTCCTTCCTTTTGTTTAAAGAAATCCCCTCTCCATAAGAAGTAAGTGTTATTTAAGCAATGGCCAGCAAGTTTCGGAATATCTTTTTGTAAACCGGTATTCTTTACTAGTGTATCAAGTAATTTAAGCGATTCGTCCACTGGAACCTTAGTGAATAGAGAAATCACATCAAAGCTTACCAGAATATCATCAGGAGTAAGTTTAATATCTTTAATCACATTCACAAGATGTTCTGAATTTTTTATGAATGAAGATGTCTTACCGATGTAGGGCTGTATTTGTTTGGTTATATATTTTGCTAATTGATATGTGGCAGAGCCAATTGTACTGACTATGGGTCGTAATGGGATGCCGATTTTATGAATCTTTGGTAGCCCATAGAGTCTAGGTGGTTTTGAGGCCCTTGGCTTAATTAGGTATTGCTCATTTTTAGGGATTAATGAATTTGCAATTATTGCAGTGGTCTTACGTTCTAAAGTATTAGTTGGATCTCGTTTAATTTTAATGTAGGTACTTTCCTCTAGTAAATTTCTAATTTTATTATCATAATCGGCTCGTGACATCAGTACAGTAGTGCGGCCTTTATCAGCTGCTAGGATTTGGATATCCTTATTTACACGCAGCTCTCTTAAGGCTTTTGCCTCGTTAGAGCTAATATTTACTTTTGGAACTTTTCTATTCTCAATTATTTTAGCAACCTCATGTCTAGTCATCTCTGCCTCATTATGTGGAAGGAGTCTAACTGCTGATTCTACCTCAGCAATTATCTCATCCACTGGAATTGTGCGTGGGGTAACGGCAAAGTTAAGGCCTTTAGAAAGGATAGAGACCATGTCACCGGTTAATACAGTGTTGGTCAAGTTCAGTACAGTTTTGTTTTTACGTTTTTGGTTTTCAGTAGGGATTTGTTTATTATGTAGTCTAGAAAATTTATTAATTTGGTTAGTTTTTGTTAGTTTAAACACATTATCAGCCGATTGTTGTGTTATGTTATCGATTATATTCCAATAATGCATAGATACACTATTGCTTATATCTAAGTGTAACTGCTTTAGCGATTCCGAAATGTAAGATAATTCACTCCTATTGTGCTGTATTCTCTCTATTAATAATAATTCGCTAGCTTTGTGTAGTATTTGGTTAGCTTTAGAAGACTTTATGTGATGTGTTATTTTAACTGCGTTTGGTATTACCTTTGAATCTCTGCACCTTTTGAGGAACGCCAGTGAAGATATCAATTTCATCCGCTTAATGCGAAGCTTCTCCAATTTTCTGGTTTTAAGAAAAGTATCCTCCCCATAGAGGTTAGTCAGTTTAACACGTAGGCTTTCGCGACCAATATTATTCATAATAAAGGTTTTTTGGGTTAGATCGCGTTTATTTATAAATGTGTCGTAACCCTCCACCACCCGACACGGCCAATCAGCAAAGATAAGTGTCACGTTGACAAAAGACAAATAATTCACTACTTCAGCCCACCGGTGTGTTGAAGAGTTAATCCACATTTACAGTTTGAGTACGACGTTTCGCTGGTAAATACTTCCAGCATCATCGGGCAATTCGCCAGAATGGTAAAGCCCTCGCTTGCTCCCGGTTTTATATAGAGCAGAAGAGTGACGTCATCACTTAACTCATCAGGTGCAGTGATTAGAGGCGGAGGGGGGGGGGGTAATGTAATTATATAATCGATTAGTAATCAGTCATTGGTTATGATTAGTAATGAGTTGTAGATTAGTAATTCTTTAAATCAAAATGTAATGTGTATTATTTAATAATACGCTTCCAGGCCGCACTGAGCCGGTAGCTGTCAGAGCGATTAAAGTTATTCTTGTTCCTCTCAATTTCAATGGATTCTCTAATTAGTCTTTGCCAGTAATAATTAGTTTTACACACCACTGCAACATTGTCAAAATCAATTGAGTGTCCTTGTTGACAAGCATGTTCTGCCACTGCCGACAGTTGTGTTTGAGATAATTTAATATTTCTCTGATGTTCTTTTAGTCTTACGCTGATGTTACGTCCCGTCTGCCCAATGTAGCAGCTGCCACATGAACAATTAATCCGATATACACCTTCTGTTGATAGTTTAGGTAATGCGTCTTTAGTGCAAGATACTAGTTTTTGAATTTTGTGTACTGTACCAAATCTTACTGTAATGTTTTGCTTTTGCAAAACGCGGGCTAATTTGTCAGTTACTCCTGAGATATATGGAATTTTTATTGTTTTAACAATCTGGTCGCTTTCAGTAGTATTGCTTTGCGATCGTGATTTGGCATTCAGTGCTCTGTTAATTTGAGCATTATTGTAGCCATTCTGTCGTAGTGCGTCTTTAACGTGTTTAATCTCTCTCACTAGACTCTCACCATCTGACACTGTTTTCGCCCGATGCACGAGCGTCTTAATAAGAGAGGATTTTTGAGCTGGATGATGATGTGATTCTGCATTCAGATAGGCATCAGTGTGCGTTTGCTTTCTGTAAACGCTGTGTGTTATTTTACCGTTTAGGCCATGTCCAAGCAAAATATCTAGGAATGGGAGTGTATTATTCACCTCCATTTCCATGGTGAACTGGATGGCCGGGTTTTGTGCATTGAGATGATTTAGAAAATCATTAAGTGTATCTTTACCATGTGGCCAGACAACCAAAGTGTCATCCACATACCTAAACCAAAAGGATGGTTTTAATGTGCTCGAGGCAAGTGCTCTTATTTCAAAGTTTTCCATGTACAAATTTGCTATAGCAGGGGATAAAGGAGAACCCATTGCTGCTCCTTCCTTTTGTTTAAAGAAATCCCCTCTCCATAAGAAGTAAGTGTTATTTAAGCAATGGCCAGCAAGTTTCGGAATATCTTTTTGTAAACCGGTATTCTTTACTAGTGTATCAAGTAATTTAAGCGATTCGTCCACTGGAACCTTAGTGAATAGAGAAATCACATCAAAGCTTACCAGAATATCATCAGGAGTAAGTTTAATATCTTTAATCACATTCACAAGATGTTCTGAATTTTTTATGAATGAAGATGTCTTACCGATGTAGGGCTGTATTTGTTTGGTTATATATTTTGCTAATTGATATGTGGCAGAGCCAATTGTACTGACTATGGGTCGTAATGGGATGCCGATTTTATGAATCTTTGGTAGCCCATAGAGTCTAGGTGGTTTTGAGGCCCTTGGCTTAATTAGGTATTGCTCATTTTTAGGGATTAATGAATTTGCAATTATTGCAGTGGTCTTACGTTCTAAAGTATTAGTTGGATCTCGTTTAATTTTAATGTAGGTACTTTCCTCTAGTAAATTTCTAATTTTATTATCATAATCGGCTCGTGACATCAGTACAGTAGTGCGGCCTTTATCAGCTGCTAGGATTTGGATATCCTTATTTACACGCAGCTCTCTTAAGGCTTTTGCCTCGTTAGAGCTAATATTTACTTTTGGAACTTTTCTATTCTCAATTATTTTAGCAACCTCATGTCTAGTCATCTCTGCCTCATTATGTGGAAGGAGTCTAACTGCTGATTCTACCTCAGCAATTATCTCATCCACTGGAATTGTGCGTGGGGTAACGGCAAAGTTAAGGCCTTTAGAAAGATATTCCGAAACTTGCTGGCCATTGCTTAAATAACACTTACTTCTTATGGAGAGGGGATTTCTTTAAACAAAAGGAAGGAGCAGCAATGGGTTCTCCTTTATCCCCTGCTATAGCAAATTTGTACATGGAAAACTTTGAAATAAGAGCACTTGCCTCGAGCACATTAAAACCATCCTTTTGGTTTAGGTATGTGGATGACACTTTGGTTGTCTGGCCACATGGTAAAGATACACTTAATGATTTTCTAAATCATCTCAATGCACAAAACCCGGCCATCCAGTTCACCATGGAAATGGAGGTGAATAATACACTCCCATTCCTAGATATTTTGCTTGGACATGGCCTAAACGGTAAAATAACACACAGCGTTTACAGAAAGCAAACGCACACTGATGCCTATCTGAATGCAGAATCACATCATCATCCAGCTCAAAAATCCTCTCTTATTAAGACGCTCGTGCATCGGGCGAAAACAGTGTCAGATGGTGAGAGTCTAATGAGAGAGATTAAACACGTTAAAGACGCACTACGACAGAATGGCTACAATAATGCTCAAATTAACAGAGCACTGAATGCCAAATCACGATCGCAAAGCAATACTACTGAAAGCGACCAGATTGTTAAAACAATAAAAATTCCATATATCTCAGGAGTAACTGACAAATTAGCCCGCGTTTTGCAAAAGCAAAACATTACAGTAAGATTTGGTACAGTACACAAAATTCAAAAACTAGTATCTTGCACTAAAGACGCATTACCTAAACTATCAACAGAAGGTGTATATCGGATTAATTGTTCATGTGGCAGCTGCTACATTGGGCAGACGGGACGTAACATCAGCGTAAGACTAAAAGAACATCAGAGAAATATTAAATTATCTCAAACACAACTGTCGGCAGTGGCAGAACATGCTTGTCAACAAGGACACTCAATTGATTTTGACAATGTTGCAGTGGTGTGTAAAACTAATTATTACTGGCAAAGACTAATTAGAGAATCCATTGAAATTGAGAGGAACAAGAATAACTTTAATCGCTCTGACAGCTACCGGCTCAGTGCGGCCTGGAAGCGTATTATTAAATAATACACATTACATTTTGATTTAAAGAATTACTAATCTACAACTCATTACTAATCATAACCAATGACTGATTACTAATCGATTATATAATTACATTACCCCCCCCCCCTCCGCCTCTAATCACTGCACCTGATGAGTTAAGTGATGACGTCACTCTTCTGCTCTATATAAAACCGGGAGCAAGCGAGGGCTTTACCATTCTGGCGAATTGCCCGATGATGCTGGAAGTATTTACCAGCGAAACGTCGTACTCAAACTGTAAATGTGGATTAACTCTTCAACACACCGGTGGGCTGAAGTAGTGAATTATTTGTCTTTTGTCAACGTGACACTTATCTTTGCTGATTGGCCGTGTCGGGTGGTGGAGGGTTACGACACATTTATAAATAAACGCGATCTAACCCAAAAAACCTTTATTATGAATAATATTGGTCGCGAAAGCCTACGTGTTAAACTGACTAACCTCTATGGGGAGGATACTTTTCTTAAAACCAGAAAATTGGAGAAGCTTCGCATTAAGCGGATGAAATTGATATCTTCACTGGCGTTCCTCAAAAGGTGCAGAGATTCAAAGGTAATACCAAACGCAGTTAAAATAACACATCACATAAAGTCTTCTAAAGCTAACCAAATACTACACAAAGCTAGCGAATTATTATTAATAGAGAGAATACAGCACAATAGGAGTGAATTATCTTACATTTCGGAATCGCTAAAGCAGTTACACTTAGATATAAGCAATAGTGTATCTATGCATTATTGGAATATAATCGATAACATAACACAACAATCGGCTGATAATGTGTTTAAACTAACAAAAACTAACCAAATTAATAAATTTTCTAGACTACATAATAAACAAATCCCTACTGAAAACCAAAAACGTAAAAACAAAACTGTACTGAACTTGACCAACACTGTATTAACCGGTGACATGGTCTCTATCCTTTCTAAAGGCCTTAACTTTGCCGTTACCCCACGCACAATTCCAGTGGATGAGATAATTGCTGAGGTAGAATCAGCAGTTAGACTCCTTCCACATAATGAGGCAGAGATGACTAGACATGAGGTTGCTAAAATAATTGAGAATAGAAAAGTTCCAAAAGTAAATATTAGCTCTAACGAGGCAAAAGCCTTAAGAGAGCTGCGTGTAAATAAGGATATCCAAATCCTAGCAGCTGATAAAGGCCGCACTACTGTACTGATGTCACGAGCCGATTATGATAATAAAATTAGAAATTTACTAGAGGAAAGTACCTACATTAAAATTAAACGAGATCCAACTAATACTTTAGAACGTAAGACCACTGCAATAATTGCAAATTCATTAATCCCTAAAAATGAGCAATACCTAATTAAGCCAAGGGCCTCAAAACCACCTAGACTCTATGGGCTACCAAAGATTCATAAAATCGGCATCCCATTACGACCCATAGTCAGTACAATTGGCTCTGCCACATATCAATTAGCAAAATATATAACCAAACAAATACAGCCCTACATCGGTAAGACATCTTCATTCATAAAAAATTCAGAACATCTTGTGAATGTGATTAAAGATATTAAACTTACTCCTGATGATATTCTGGTAAGCTTTGATGTGATTTCTCTATTCACTAAGGTTCCAGTGGACGAATCGCTTAAATTACTTGATACACTAGTAAAGAATACCGGTTTACAAAAAGATATTCCGAAACTTGCTGGCCATTGCTTAAATAACACTTACTTCTTATGGAGAGGGGATTTCTTTAAACAAAAGGAAGGAGCAGCAATGGGTTCTCCTTTATCCCCTGCTATAGCAAATTTGTACATGGAAAACTTTGAAATAAGAGCACTTGCCTCGAGCACATTAAAACCATCCTTTTGGTTTAGGTATGTGGATGACACTTTGGTTGTCTGGCCACATGGTAAAGATACACTTAATGATTTTCTAAATCATCTCAATGCACAAAACCCGGCCATCCAGTTCACCATGGAAATGGAGGTGAATAATACACTCCCATTCCTAGATATTTTGCTTGGACATGGCCTAAACGGTAAAATAACACACAGCGTTTACAGAAAGCAAACGCACACTGATGCCTATCTGAATGCAGAATCACATCATCATCCAGCTCAAAAATCCTCTCTTATTAAGACGCTCGTGCATCGGGCGAAAACAGTGTCAGATGGTGAGAGTCTAGTGAGAGAGATTAAACACGTTAAAGACGCACTACGACAGAATGGCTACAATAATGCTCAAATTAACAGAGCACTGAATGCCAAATCACGATCGCAAAGCAATACTACTGAAAGCGACCAGATTGTTAAAACAATAAAAATTCCATATATCTCAGGAGTAACTGACAAATTAGCCCGCGTTTTGCAAAAGCAAAACATTACAGTAAGATTTGGTACAGTACACAAAATTCAAAAACTAGTATCTTGCACTAAAGACGCATTACCTAAACTATCAACAGAAGGTGTATATCGGATTAATTGTTCATGTGGCAGCTGCTACATTGGGCAGACGGGACGTAACATCAGCGTAAGACTAAAAGAACATCAGAGAAATATTAAATTATCTCAAACACAACTGTCGGCAGTGGCAGAACATGCTTGTCAACAAGGACACTCAATTGATTTTGACAATGTTGCAGTGGTGTGTAAAACTAATTATTACTGGCAAAGACTAATTAGAGAATCCATTGAAATTGAGAGGAACAAGAATAACTTTAATCGCTCTGACAGCTACCGGCTCAGTGCGGCCTGGAAGCGTATTATTAAATAATACACATTACATTTTGATTTAAAGAATTACTAATCTACAACTCATTACTAATCATAACCAATGACTGATTACTAATCGATTATATAATTACATTACCCCCCCCCCCTCCGCCTCTAATCACTGCACCTGATGAGTTAAGTGATGACGTCACTCTTCTGCTCTATATAAAACCGGGAGCAAGCGAGGGCTTTACCATTCTGGCGAATTGCCCGATGATGCTGGAAGTATTTACCAGCGAAACGTCGTACTCAAACTGTAAATGTGGATTAACTCTTCAACACACCGGTGGGCTGAAGTAGTGAATTATTTGTCTTTTGTCAACGTGACACTTATCTTTGCTGATTGGCCGTGTCGGGTGGTGGAGGGTTACGACACATTTATAAATAAACGCGATCTAACCCAAAAAAACCTTTATTATGAATAATATTGGTCGCGAAAGCCTACGTGTTAAACTGACTAACCTCTATGGGGAGGATACTTTTCTTAAAACCAGAAAATTGGAGAAGCTTCGCATTAAGCGGATGAAATTGATATCTTCACTGGCGTTCCTCAAAAGGTGCAGAGATTCAAAGGTAATACCAAACGCAGTTAAAATAACACATCACATAAAGTCTTCTAAAGCTAACCAAATACTACACAAAGCTAGCGAATTATTATTAATAGAGAGAATACAGCACAATAGGAGTGAATTATCTTACATTTCGGAATCGCTAAAGCAGTTACACTTAGATATAAGCAATAGTGTATCTATGCATTATTGGAATATAATCGATAACATAACACAACAATCGGCTGATAATGTGTTTAAACTAACAAAAACTAACCAAATTAATAAATTTTCTAGACTACATAATAAACAAATCCCTACTGAAAACCAAAAACGTAAAAACAAAACTGTACTGAACTTGACCAACACTGTATTAACCGGTGACATGGTCTCTATCCTTTCTAAAGGCCTTAACTTTGCCGTTACCCCACGCACAATTCCAGTGGATGAGATAATTGCTGAGGTAGAATCAGCAGTTAGACTCCTTCCACATAATGAGGCAGAGATGACTAGACATGAGGTTGCTAAAATAATTGAGAATAGAAAAGTTCCAAAAGTAAATATTAGCTCTAACGAGGCAAAAGCCTTAAGAGAGCTGCGTGTAAATAAGGATATCCAAATCCTAGCAGCTGATAAAGGCCGCACTACTGTACTGATGTCATGAGCCGATTATGATAATAAAATTAGAAATTTACTAGAGGAAAGTACCTACATTAAAATTAAACGAGATCCAACTAATACTTTAGAACGTAAGACCACTGCAATAATTGCAAATTCATTAATCCCTAAAAATGAGCAATACCTAATTAAGCCAAGGGCCTCAAAACCACCTAGACTCTATGGGCTACCAAAGATTCATAAAATCGGCATCCCATTACGACCCATAGTCAGTACAATTGGCTCTGCCACATATCAATTAGCAAAATATATAACCAAACAAATACAGCCCTACATCGGTAAGACATCTTCATTCATAAAAAATTCAGAACATCTTGTGAATGTGATTAAAGATATTAAACTTACTCCTGATGATATTCTGGTAAGCTTTGATGTGATTTCTCTATTCACTAAGGTTCCAGTGGACGAATCGCTTAAATTACTTGATACACTAGTAAAGAATACCGGTTTACAAAAAGATATTCCGAAACTTGCTGGCCATTGCTTAAATAACACTTACTTCTTATGGAGAGGGGATTTCTTTAAACAAAAGGAAGGAGCAGCAATGGGTTCTCCTTTATCCCCTGCTATAGCAAATTTGTACATGGAAAACTTTGAAATAAGAGCACTTGCCTCGAGCACATTAAAACCATCCTTTTGGTTTAGGTATGTGGATGACACTTTGGTTGTCTGGCCACATGGTAAAGATACACTTAATGATTTTCTAAATCATCTCAATGCACAAAACCCGGCCATCCAGTTCACCATGGAAATGGAGGTGAATAATACACTCCCATTCCTAGATATTTTGCTTGGACATGGCCTAAACGGTAAAATAACACACAGCGTTTACAGAAAGCAAACGCACACTGATGCCTATCTGAATGCAGAATCACATCATCATCCAGCTCAAAAATCCTCTCTTATTAAGACGCTCGTGCATCGGGCGAAAACAGTGTCAGATGGTGAGAGTCTAGTGAGAGAGATTAAACACGTTAAAGACGCACTACGACAGAATGGCTACAATAATGCTCAAATTAACAGAGCACTGAATGCCAAATCACGATCGCAAAGCAATACTACTGAAAGCGACCAGATTGTTAAAACAATAAAAATTCCATATATCTCAGGAGTAACTGACAAATTAGCCCGCGTTTTGCAAAAGCAAAACATTACAGTAAGATTTGGTACAGTACACAAAATTCAAAAACTAGTATCTTGCACTAAAGACGCATTACCTAAACTATCAACAGAAGGTGTATATCGGATTAATTGTTCATGTGGCAGCTGCTACATTGGGCAGACGGGACGTAACATCAGCGTAAGACTAAAAGAACATCAGAGAAATATTAAATTATCTCAAACACAACTGTCGGCAGTGGCAGAACATGCTTGTCAACAAGGACACTCAATTGATTTTGACAATGTTGCAGTGGTGTGTAAAACTAATTATTACTGGCAAAGACTAATTAGAGAATCCATTGAAATTGAGAGGAACAAGAATAACTTTAATCGCTCTGACAGCTACCGGCTCAGTGCGGCCTGGAAGCGTATTATTAAATAATACACATTACATTTTGATTTAAAGAATTACTAATCTACAACTCATTACTAATCATAACCAATGACTGATTACTAATCGATTATATAATTACATTACCCCCCCCCCTCCGCCTCTAATCACTGCACCTGATGAGTTAAGTGATGACGTCACTCTTCTGCTCTATATAAAACCGGGAGCAAGCGAGGGCTTTACCATTCTGGCGAATTGCCCGATGATGCTGGAAGTATTTACCAGCGAAACGTCGTACTCAAACTGTAAATGTGGATTAACTCTTCAACACACCGGTGGGCTGAAGTAGTGAATTATTTGTCTTTTGTCAACGTGACACTTATCTTTGCTGATTGGCCGTGTCGGGTGGTGGAGGGTTACGACACATTTATAAATAAACGCGATCTAACCCAAAAAAACCTTTATTATGAATAATATTGGTCGCGAAAGCCTACGTGTTAAACTGACTAACCTCTATGGGGAGGATACTTTTCTTAAAACCAGAAAATTGGAGAAGCTTCGCATTAAGCGGATGAAATTGATATCTTCACTGGCGTTCCTCAAAAGGTGCAGAGATTCAAAGGTAATACCAAACGCAGTTAAAATAACACATCACATAAAGTCTTCTAAAGCTAACCAAATACTACACAAAGCTAGCGAATTATTATTAATAGAGAGAATACAGCACAATAGGAGTGAATTATCTTACATTTCGGAATCGCTAAAGCAGTTACACTTAGATATAAGCAATAGTGTATCTATGCATTATTGGAATATAATCGATAACATAACACAACAATCGGCTGATAATGTGTTTAAACTAACAAAAACTAACCAAATTAATAAATTTTCTAGACTACATAATAAACAAATCCCTACTGAAAACCAAAAACGTAAAAACAAAACTGTACTGAACTTGACCAACACTGTATTAACCGGTGACATGGTCTCTATCCTTTCTAAAGGCCTTAACTTTGCCGTTACCCCACGCACAATTCCAGTGGATGAGATAATTGCTGAGGTAGAATCAGCAGTTAGACTCCTTCCACATAATGAGGCAGAGATGACTAGACATGAGGTTGCTAAAATAATTGAGAATAGAAAAGTTCCAAAAGTAAATATTAGCTCTAACGAGGCAAAAGCCTTAAGAGAGCTGCGTGTAAATAAGGATATCCAAATCCTAGCAGCTGATAAAGGCCGCACTACTGTACTGATGTCACGAGCCGATTATGATAATAAAATTAGAAATTTACTAGAGGAAAGTACCTACATTAAAATTAAACGAGATCCAACTAATACTTTAGAACGTAAGACCACTGCAATAATTGCAAATTCATTAATCCCTAAAAATGAGCAATACCTAATTAAGCCAAGGGCCTCAAAACCACCTAGACTCTATGGGCTACCAAAGATTCATAAAATCGGCATCCCATTACGACCCATAGTCAGTACAATTGGCTCTGCCACATATCAATTAGCAAAATATATAACCAAACAAATACAGCCCTACATCGGTAAGACATCTTCATTCATAAAAAATTCAGAACATCTTGTGAATGTGATTAAAGATATTAAACTTACTCCTGATGATATTCTGGTAAGCTTTGATGTGATTTCTCTATTCACTAAGGTTCCAGTGGACGAATCGCTTAAATTACTTGATACACTAGTAAAGAATACCGGTTTACAAAAAGATATTCCGAAACTTGCTGGCCATTGCTTAAATAACACTTACTTCTTATGGAGAGGGGATTTCTTTAAACAAAAGGAAGGAGCAGCAATGGGTTCTCCTTTATCCCCTGCTATAGCAAATTTGTACATGGAAAACTTTGAAATAAGAGCACTTGCCTCGAGCACATTAAAACCATCCTTTTGGTTTAGGTATGTGGATGACACTTTGGTTGTCTGGCCACATGGTAAAGATACACTTAATGATTTTCTAAATCATCTCAATGCACAAAACCCGGCCATCCAGTTCACCATGGAAATGGAGGTGAATAATACACTCCCATTCCTAGATATTTTGCTTGGACATGGCCTAAACGGTAAAATAACACACAGCGTTTACAGAAAGCAAACGCACACTGATGCCTATCTGAATGCAGAATCACATCATCATCCAGCTCAAAAATCCTCTCTTATTAAGACGCTCGTGCATCGGGCGAAAACAGTGTCAGATGGTGAGAGTCTAGTGAGAGAGATTAAACACGTTAAAGACGCACTACGACAGAATGGCTACAATAATGCTCAAATTAACAGAGCACTGAATGCCAAATCACGATCGCAAAGCAATACTACTGAAAGCGACCAGATTGTTAAAACAATAAAAAAATTCCATATATCTCAGGAGTAACTGACAAATTAGCCCGCGTTTTGCAAAAGCAAAACGTTACAGTAAGATTTGGTACAGTACACAAAATTCAAAAACTAGTATCTTGCACTAAAGACGCATTACCTAAACTATCAACAGAAGGTGTATATCGGATTAATTGTTCATGTGGCAGCTGCTACATTGGGCAGACGGGACGTAACATCAGCGTAAGACTAAAAGAACATCAGAGAAATATTAAATTATCTCAAACACAACTGTCGGCAGTGGCAGAACATGCTTGTCAACAAGGACACTCAATTGATTTTGACAATGTTGCAGTGGTGTGTAAAACTAATTATTACTGGCAAAGACTAATTAGAGAATCCATTGAAATTGAGAGGAACAAGAATAACTTTAATCGCTCTGACAGCTACCGGCTCAGTGCGGCCTGGAAGCGTATTATTAAATAATACACATTACATTTTGATTTAAAGAATTACTAATCTACAACTCATTACTAATCATAACCAATGACTGATTACTAATCGATTATATAATTACATTACCCCCCCCCCCTCCGCCTCTAATCACTGCACCTGATGAGTTAAGTGATGACGTCACTCTTCTGCTCTATATAAAACCGGGAGCAAGCGAGGGCTTTACCATTCTGGCGAATTGCCCGATGATGCTGGAAGTATTTACCAGCGAAACGTCGTACTCAAACTGTAAATGTGGATTAACTCTTCAACACACCGGTGGGCTGAAGTAGTGAATTATTTGTCTTTTGTCAACGTGACACTTATCTTTGCTGATTGGCCGTGTCGGGTGGTGGAGGGTTACGACACATTTATAAATAAACGCGATCTAACCCAAAAAACCTTTATTATGAATAATATTGGTCGCGAAAGCCTACGTGTTAAACTGAAACCAGAGGTGGCAAACCTGTTCTTTATATTATTTTTAATAAGCAATTTTAACACGACTTTGAGAAACACCGATGCAGCTATACACGTGCCACATTGTCCAGAAATTCAGTTGATACTAATAGGGTTTATTTGCCAGTATTGTACATTATTTAAATTACATTTGTTGGGGCGGCAGGGTGGTGCAGTGGTCACGCCCGTGCATGACATCTTCTGATGGACTGCCTGGCTTCGCTTTCCTCATTCTGGTCCCTTTCTCTGTATGGGTTTACTCCCACAGCAAAACAACAACATGCAATGTAACTGGTACTAGCCAAACATCCAAATTACTCCTGCGAATAGTTGGCAGGCCTCTCCTGAACAAGAGTCTTGAGACTCAGTGAGATTGCTTGTGTGGCGATCGAAACATCGTGATCCATTATTATTTTTTCTACTTACGTGACTTTACCGAAAGAACCAAAGAGTAAGGATTCCTGCAGTCACGACAGCTTCAAATCAAGATTAATGAGTGTTTACATGTGGGAGGAAATCGGAGCACCTGGAGAAATCCAATCAAATGCTCTATCACAAATCTACAGATGGAACAGGCAGAGTCCACATTATTCGACACCGCCTTCTCTACCTCCTTGACGACCAAGGGGTGGAAGTTGTCGCAACATTTTTGTAATCCACCAACCCTCACCTCCACGTAGTCGTGGATTACAGGCATACATAGCCACCACAACCATCCGGCTAAAGTAGCTGTAATGCACATCTAAAATTCTACAAAAGTTGACGGGGCAAATGTCGTAGGTCAATTGGTTTGATTTCTATGCGCATTAACCAGTCTCTAACGTATGCACATTTAGATTCGCATTCGGCCGCCAATGGAACAGGTGGAGTCCAAAAGCTAAGTGGATGTACTGATTGTATCTTCATTGCGGGACTCATCCAGCAGTGGATTGACATGGGTTTCAGGTATCCACGTGGAGACGGGCAATAAACACTGGGGCCACCTGGCGGTAAATGTTTGCCGGTGCACATTGGGACCGGCTTACACGTCACTAGCCCCAGGCAGCCCCCAGCCACTGGCGTGCAACACAGCGAAGGGAATCTCCCACCAATGAGAACCACGCACAACCCAGGGTGCAGTCCTATAACTTGGACTCGCAAACACAACAAAACCCATAGCCGCCAACCCACACGGTTTACCCGTATTCTGTTGGGGGGGAGTGAGTTGTCAGGTCCATACGGCAGACGGCCGTTTCAATACGGGCAACATTTTATTAAGTTTATTTGTGTGTTTCTCCCTTGTCATGGGACTTATAAGGGGCACGGGGTGACCAACAAGGTCTGAATTATTCTGTAATAAGGTAGGCACTGATGAGGGGTTGACAGCGATGCAAACCCCACACAATACAAAACGCCAAACGGCCAGTAACAATAAAAAATAATAATACATAACTGTCCAATGAGTAATTAGATAATTAAGATCAAAGAAACGCGTTCCTTAAATTGATCAAGTTTATTGTTGCAAGAGTTTGGGAAAACAGGAAGACCGGGTGTGGATTCCAGAGTGGAGCAGTGCAAACTGATAAATATGAAAAGAAGAGTGAGGTGACCTGCATGGTGGTGAGCGGGTGGGTGAGTAAATGGGTGAGTGTTTGAGTAAACGAGTGGAGGAGTGTGTGATAGGGTGATTGAGTCAGTGACCGGATGAGTGGGTGACTGGATGCGTGGGTGACTGAATGCGTGGGTGATTAGATGAGTGGGTGATTGAGTGGGTGACTAAATGAGTGGGTGACTAGATGAGTGGGTGAGTGGGTTATAGGGTGATTGCGTGGATGACTGGATGAGTGGGTGACTGGATGCGTGGCTGATTTGATGAGTGGGTGATAGGGTGATTGAGTGGGTGACTGAATGAGTGGGTGACTGGATGAGTGGGTGACTGAATGAGTGGGTGACTGGATGAGTGGTTAACTGGATGAGTGGGTGATAGGGTGATTGAATTAGTGACGAGATAAGTGTGTGATAGGGTGATTGAGTTAGTGACTGGATGAGTTAGTGACTGGATGAATGTGTGATAGGGTGATTGGGTTAGTGACTGGATGAGTGGGTGACCGAGTTGTTTAGTTGAGTGCGTTGTTGTGAACTGCAGTGAGGCGCGGTGGTTGAACGCGGAGTGGATGAGACGAAGCGGTCAAAGTGTCTGGTAGACCGAGTCCCTTAACGTGGGTGGAGGGGGGAATCAACGAGGGGAAGTTCACTGCAACATTCACCACGGTGGTGCTAGTAGTCGCAGCGAAAAAAAGTGATACAGGGCTGACTGAATGAAGGTTGAGGCCAGGATGCAAGGTGGTGTAGAGGAGGCGAAGAGGAGGGTAGAGGAGGTGAGGTGGTGAGGAGGCGTAGAGGAGGGTGCCCCGCTCTTGGCGTTGATCTTGGTGAACACGTGTCCGCGCCCCGTCTCGTAGCTCTGCCCGGTGCTGATGCAGCCTCCACCGGCCGCAGCGCCCAGCGGCCTCGCCGAGTCCGTGCACAGCTCCGCTCTGAGCAAGCTCTCCATTGCACGCTGTCTGCTCGCAGCGACAAACACAACGTTAAACTTCCCCACCCCCCCCGTCCCGTGTGGCCTCTAACACAGGGGTCCTCAACCCCCGGGTTGCAAGAGCACTTGCTTCAAGTACATTAAAACCCACTTTTTGGTGTAGATATGTAGATGACACTTTGGTTGTCTGGCGACATGGGAAGGATACACTTAATGAATGAATGTCTAAATCATCTCAATTCACAAAAACCGGCCATCCAGTTCACCATGGAAATGGAGGTGAATAACACACTCCCTTTCCTGGATATTTTGCTCGGACGAGGCCTAAATGGTAAAGTAACACACACAGCATTTACCAAAAGGGAACACATACTGATGCCTATCTGAATGCAGATTGGCATCATCACCCCGAACAGAAATCCTTTCTCAACAAGATGCTCATACATCTGGCTAAAACAGTGTCAGATGGTCAAAGTCTGAGGAGAGAGATTAAACATGTCAAAGAAACGCTACGATTGAATGTCTACAATAATGCTCAAATTAACAGAGCAGTGAATGCTAAACCAAGATCAAACAGTAATACTGCTGAATCAGGTTATTAAATAATTAAAATACCATATATCGTGGGAGTAACTGACAAATTAGCTAGTAGTCGCAGCTAAAAAAAAGTGATACATTAATGACAGGGCTGAATGAATGAAGGTTGAGGCAAGAATGCAGGGTGGTGTAGAGGAGGCGAAGATGAGGGTAGAGGAGGTGAGGTGGTGAGGTGTTGAGGTGGCGTGGTGAGGAGGTGAGGTGGCGTGGTGAGGAGGTGAGGTGGCGTGAGGAGGTGAGGTGGTGTGGTGAGGAGGTGAGGTGGCGTGGTGAGGTGGCGTAGTGAGGAGGCGTAGAGGAGGCGAGGAGAAGGGTAGAGGAGGTGAGGTGGTGAGGAGGCGTAGAGGAGGCGTAGAGGAGGGTGCCCCGCTCTTGGCGTTGATCTTGGTGAGCACGTGTCCGCGCCCCGTCCCGTAGCTCTGCCCGGTGCTGATGCAGCCTCCACTGGCCGAAGCGCCCAGCGTCCTCGCCGAGTACGTGCCCAGCTCCGCTCTGAGCAAGCTCTCCATTGCGCGCTATCTGCTCTCAGCAACAGACACAACGATAAACTCCCCCCCCCCCCCCGGTCCCGTGTGGCCTCTAAATACTTATTTCCTTGGGAGAGGTGATTTATCGGACGAGGCCTAAATGGTAAAATAACACACACAGCGTTTACCAAAAGGGAACGCATACTGATGCCTATCTGAATGCAGATTCGCATCATCACCCCGTACAGAAAACCTCTCTCATCAAGATGCTCATACATCTGGCTAAAACAGTGTCAGATGGTGAATGTCTGGGGAGAGAGATTGAACATGTCAAAGAAACGCTACGATTGAATGTCTACAATAATGCTCAAATATCGATTTAAAGCTTTCGTGACTGCAATGATTCATCTTCTTTGGTTCTTTCGGTAAAGTCACGTAGAATGAGAATAAAATAATAAATTGATATTTTATCAAATAATAAATTGATATTTTATCAATTTATTATTTTATTCTCATTCTACGTGACTTTACCGAAAGAACCAAAGAAAATGCTCAAATAATTAACAGCAATGAATGCTAAACCAAGATCGAACAGCAATACTGCTGAATCAGGTTATTAAACAATTAAAATACCATATATCGTGGGAGTAATTGAGAAATTAGCTCGAGTTTTGGAAAAGCAAAAATCTAAACATCTAAGTAAGATTTGGCACGGTACACAAAATTCAAAAAATAGTATCTTGTACTTAAGATGAATTGCCTAAGTTGTCAACGGATGGTGTGTATCGGATTAATGGCTTATGTGGCAGATGTTACATTGGACAGATGGGACGTAACATTAGCGTAAGACTAAAGGAACACCAAATAAATATTAAACACTCTCAAACATAACTGTCGGAAGTTGCAGTACATGCTTGCCAACAAGAACACTTAATGTATTTTGATAACGATGAAGTGTTGTGTAAAACTCATTATTACTGGTCAAGACTAATTCGAGAATCCATTGAAACTGAGAAAATTTGTATTATTTTAACCTCTCTGACAGCTACAGGCTTAGTGCGGCCTGGAAGCGTATTATTAAGTAATTGTAATTGTAAGATGAGGAGATGAAGGCAGAAGAAGAAGACGTGGGGCGATGTGGTGATGCGGTCGAACGTGGTGGCCCGAGGAGCGGAGGGAGAGATGGCGCGGGACGGGGCGGTGTGGAGAAGGTGGCAAGGACGGCGGACCCCACGTGAGTGGAACAAACGCGTGGAAGAAGAAGACATCTCACATTTAGGATTACTTATAGAGGAAACATACTAATTAAATGATTACTAATCAATTATATAATTTCAATAATCCCCCTCCCCGCCTCTGATTTCTGCACCTGATGGGTTATGAAATTAGGACAATTTATTAAATATATTGTATACCATAAAATACAGCAATTGACTAAAAATATACGGCAATAGATGTAACCTCGCAGCAGTGAACGTGACGAAATTTCATCATGGAAATGTCCGCTGCACAAAACCTTGAGTTCATCGCCCCACACGTGGTACCTCAGCCTCAGGATGAAATAAATCATCAGGGAGTTCTCCGTGAGCATCGTGCGCGCTCCAAATCCAGAGTTGAGCCGTGGTCTCGGCACCCAGCCAGACGCCTTCTCTTCTTGGGGCAGTCGGAGTCCAGCGCGCTATCGAAGGGCACGTGGTGAACGCTCAGGACGTGTCTCTTGAGCTTCGACTTCTGCATCGCTCCGTACGAGCAGTCACTGCACGGGAAGGGCTTTTCCTCTGGAACACAAGACATCCACCGTTGAGCACACGCACGCGCTAATACATAATTTATTTATCACCATGCAGTGGATGCCATAGCATTACTATGTATATGGGACGTTTTATCAATCACGGTTGCTGAGCACAGGCCCAAAGGCCCAAAATGCCAAATGGCCAGCAACAAATACCTCCGATTAGCACGGTTGGCTACGTATGGTACGAAAGAAGTTCAACATACGTACAAATAGTAGAAAAGCAAGATACTGATTTCCTGAAAAATATCATAATACATTTTTGGGGCTTATTTTGAAGCCCCAACATTTTGCACTTCTTCGTGTGGTTGATGTTGATGCAGAGCAACAACTATAATTAACATTGAGGTGGTTGAGCCAGATTATTCTATTACAGCTCATTAATTACACAATAATTACCTGCAATAGAACGAGTAAATACACATGGAAGTTAGGTGTGAGTACAATGAAGAGGAAATTCCCATCGTGGAAATGACTCGGTCTATACATTCAAAAATGTTCCCTAAATTTACCCACTTGTTTAAGTAAAATTTACCCCGGTTAAGAAATAGATAATTTTTGGAATTTGTCAAGCAATGTATTTTTCTCAGTTTCCTTCCAATGGTGCTATTGGCTCCATGTCATGAGATGAAGTATCCCTGTGCAACTCTCACACAGCAGTGAACCACCTCATGTAAGGGAACAGCTCGTGGAAGGAGATATCATTGCACTGCTCATGACATCCCTTCGTGACCGTTTTTTATCCACTAGGAGGTTATTGCAATTTCCTACACATCACGCGACATCAGAAGTGTTTGCTGGAAGAAGTGTTTGGTAACTGGATAAGACCATCAATGAGAAGCCAGTTTAATCATGGCTCGGTGACTGAAACCCAGAGTTTCATGGTTTAACCCAACATCCGAGCAGCACCACATCAGATCTCTAGACTCCTCAGCGCAGGCATACAGATATGGTCAACATATGCGTACATTAACTAATTTGTGAAATTATGAATTACATCCAAATGAAATGTAGTGTGTGCATTACTCGGACGTACCGAAAGGTGCCAGGTTGGGTTCATCCACCTTGGGGATGTTCCGCTCCACGCAGCCTCCTGCTTCCGTGCAGTCCATCCTCTTGATGTCCGAATTCTGGCTGTTGCTACTGCTGCAATTGGTGACGCTGGTGGTGGTCTTCTTTCTTTTAATGGACTTAGGTCTACGTCGCTTTTCCTTCTTCTTCTGCTGCAAGGCCATCAACACTTTCATGCTCGTAATAGGATCGAGAGCAGCGTATGGTTTATTCTCACTGACTGGTGAAGCAGTTTGTTGATGTGGAACTAGGCCAAAGCATTCAGGAAAATTGGATTTCATGTCATTTATCTTAACGCCGCTATCTTTTGTCGAAGCGTAATCATGTTCAGGCTTCGGTCTGTACAAGAACTGTGCGTGAAGACTTTCATGAGTTTTCAGGATTTCAATAGGACATAAAACTCCGCAGACTGAGCACATCTCATAGGGCGATGGTGGATTCAACACCGCATTGGCAAAACTGCCGTTATTCACCAAGCCTGGTGCACCCTTTATCACGTAATCCTTCTCGTGGGTCTTCACATGCCTTTTAAATTTTCCTAGCTGTTCAAACCTTTGTCCACATATGCGGCACCATTGGTCATGGGTGTCTTTGTGCGTTGTTACGTGGGCTTCTAGGCACCATGCCAGTTGGAATTTTTTCCCACAGACGTCACAAGAGATAAGTTTTTTCGGTCTTGTAACTCTACCGGATTGAGGTGGGGTTGAGACGGGTGCTGATGAAGTGCCATCGATGGTAAAGGCAATTCTCCCAGCACCACCATGACTCACAGCAGAGTTGCTCTCGCACATCTGAAACAAAGACAAAGGTCACGCGCATGACACCCGTGTCACGAGTGTACTCACAAAGGCATACTTAAGGTGACATAAGATTCATATATACTACAACTCATTATACCAGAACTCCACAATATTGCAGTTCCTATCATGTACGATTTTACTCCTCTTATCCACCCAAATAATATTTTGTTTCTAAACAACAATGACCAACTACCTCCATTTTCCTAATGTTACCCACCAAATAGGCCTTTCTGTATATACACACCAACAATATAATGATTGCACCACACGTTCACTCCACTATTCACAACACTCTGACTTGCAATCTCCATAAAGATTGTAATATCATTTATGTACGAGGGCCAGTTAAAAAGTTTTGAGAATGGACACTTTTTTTACAAACTACGTAAAATAGTCTTCAATAAAAGTACAGTATAGTATTATTAATGGCACTTATACGTGAACGTCATTATCTCTCATGCTAATTATTACAATGTTAAATAGTTACCCAGGAAAGCTTCATTGAGTCTAAGTACTGCATTTTCAGAAAGGTCCCATTACATTGAGATGTTTGTGTGAGTGGAACCCAGAGAGACCCCACCTTGCAAATGGGGAAATAACACAACTCCGCACTAATGGATTCAACCCACAAACTCAAAGCATTCCCTGTTCAACAAAGTATTCAAATCAAGTTATTTTCTTTTTACCACAGTACTTTATGGAATCCTCAATAATTAATGCATTTTAGAAGTATTAAACTATACTTGAAGATGTGTGAGAATGTAATTCTGCAGATGCAAGCACAGGCAAACTCGTATCTGCATATACAAGTTTCTGGGCCTCCTCACTTCACCAAACCCGCATTGACCGGCATGGTGAAGTATGGTTAAACAACTCCCACGAACGACATGGTGTGGGGGAGGCCTCTATCAAAACGCTGGATCGACAAAGGGCTGATACATGTCACGACATTGTACATTAAGACCGTTCTCTCGTCAGCACAAGCCGTCTATGTGGACAATAGAGGGCACGACACACGTGTACACGATGTTTGTGTGCGTATATTCAGCGTGTGCATCACGTCATAATTATATAAGGTCGCGATTATGCTCAAAACGAACCAAATGTATAACATCACGAATAACTTTGGAGGTCTCCAGAGCCTGAACAATATTTGAAGTAGACACTGACCCTTGTCACGAGTTCTTATGAACTATAAACTAAACTCTAAACTATTTTTATTTAACCAGGTAAGGCCCACTGAGCTATATAACTCTTATCAGAAGCGACCTGGACACAAATGATAGCTCAACGAAAGTGGCTTATCATGTCGACATTTATAGCAGTCAAGTACTCTAAACTCACGTTTCTAAATGTGGAGGGGAAAACCGAAGGACCAGGAGAAGAATCTACGCGACCACAGGGGAAAAAAATAAACAAATACAGAGCAGGCGTCAGGGTCTCGATGGAACCTCCACGCTGCTGTAGGCCTAGCGAGGTAGTTAACATCTCGACACCGCGGCGCCCCTTATTAAAAGATTAACCATGTCTAGCAAGGTTATTGACTGATTTCACTCGACTCACGGCACCACAAGTAATGTATTAAACAAATAAAACAATAATAAAGTAGAGAGGCGCTACTTACATTTAACAATGTTGTTGTTAACTTTAAAAGGAGCGCGCTTCTGTCTAGCTTGCAGTCCGGCGATCGCGGTCTCCACTTCCTGGATAAGCCACGCCCGTCGCGGCTATGCCCCGCCCACTGTCGTGCAAGCCACGCCCCTGCGGATCGGGCCAAGCTCATCCCACGGTGAAAGCCCCACAATCGGAATCTTTATTTACAGACAGTCCTCGACTTACGAACGCCCAAATTACAAACAGCCACCCTTCAGAACCAACTGGCATGAAATATAAATTATTTTATATCGCCTGAAAACGCGAACTCGCGCTTGTGAGTGAGTGCGCGTGCGTGAGTGTGAGCAGGGGGCACAGGTGGTGCATCAGCCAGTCATCTCAGTCATCTCAGTCAGTCGACCCGTGGCACCACCTGGATCTGCCCCGTGACCTCCTGCCAGCGGGCGTTCGACACTTCACGTGGCCTCAAGGTGCACATGGCCTGGCACAAGCGTCGTGGTGACGTCACCGCCACTTAGTGGCGAATGGCGGTTGTTGTTGTTGTTGTGAGACAGTGAGAGAGTGTGAGGTCGACTCAGCCTCAGATGAGTTCCTGGTGAGGAGTGGAGTGAACACCGCTACTGGGGGAGACAAAGGCGACCGTGGAGGAGAATCCTCCAGGTGCTCACTGATACACTCACCAACTTTACCTCACCAATGACACCTCACCCACCTCACCACCCCAATTACACCTCACCAATCACACCACACTCACCTCACTCACCAAACACCAACTCCACTCACCGCACAAATGGCACTCATCACACCTACTACACTCATCTCACCCACTACATTCACCACACCAACCACTACATTCACCACACCAACCACTACATTCACCACACCAACCACTACATTCACCACACCAACCACTACATTCACCACACCAACCACTACATTCACCACACAACCCACTACATTCACTACACCAACCACTACATTCACCACACCAACCACTACATTCACCACACCACCCACTACATTCACCACACCAACCACACAGTCACCATACTGACTGCACCCATCTCATCCACTGCACCAACCTCACTCATCTCACCAATCAAAACTCATCTCAACGACCGCAATTCACCACATTACATGCTGCCATCTACATCAGTGGCCAGCAGATGGCAGCATCTACAGGCCACATTCTTGGCCAGTCGATGGCAGCATGGAACGGAGGTTACCGAGCAATCTATAAACGTACGATATTTACTTTGGCTCTCTACGAGGCGTGAGATCTCAGGTAGGTCTGGTTACTCACACGTACACATTATTTGCTGAGGAATTGGCAAGACATCCCAAGCAGAATCCTAAAAATTAGAGACTCAACAAGGCATCTGTGGATGAAGTCAGGCCCGTGTCTGTCTGCTCGATTATTTCATATCTGTCAACCCCTTATCAGGGCCGAGCTTATCACAGACCAATTCATACTTTATTGGTCACCCCGTGCCCTTATAAATCTCAACGTAGTGAAAACGCGTTATCGTGTGAACACGCGGGACAGACCCAGGTGTTGTGGGTTACCTCCCCGAGATAAACTTTTTTCCAACTTTGTCTTTTATACGCCCGGCGCTCCGCCAATTATTGTTGTGAGCGTCGCTCCTCTGCCCTCTGTTGTTCATGGAGGGAGACTGCACCCCAGTGCCCAGTATCATCCTCCGCGAGCCTCTTCAAAATGCTGATCTTGACACCGCTGGAAGCAGTTATCGGCCTTGACCTCACCTCACAACAGTGCAATTTTAACAGCTCAACATCAAAACACAATGATGTGTCGCTTGCACCAATCGCACAACATCCCAGCATTGACTCTCAGCTGTTACTTGTGTAGAGGGGGTCACGTGTCACCATAATTGTCCTAATCCTACAACTTGTGCTGCATAATATTTTCCTTGCCATATTACCTGTGACACACATAATGAGGACAACCGGTAAGTCAAATGAAACCAGAGGTGAGAAACCTGTTCTTTATAATATTTTTAATAAGCAATTTGAACACGACTTTTAGAAACACCGATGCAGCTATACACGTGCCACATTGTCCACAAATTCAGTTGATACTAATAGGGTTTATTTGCCAGTATTGTACATTATTTAAATTACATTTGTTTGGGCGGCAGGGTGGTGCAGTGGTCACGCCCGTGCATGACATCTTCTGAAGGACTGCCTGGCTTCGCTTTCCTCATTCTGGTCCCTTTCTCTGTATGGGTTTACTCCCACAGCAAAACAACAACAACATACAATGTAACTGGTACTAGCCAAACATCCAAATTACTCCTGCGAAAAGTTGTCAGGCCCCTCCTGAACAAGAGTCTTGAGACTCAGTGAGATTGCTTGTGTGGCGATCGAAACGTCGTGATCCATTATTATTTTTTCTACCTACGTGACTTTACCGAAAGAACCAAAGAGTAAGGATTCCTGCTGTCACGAAAGCTTCAAATCAAGATTAATGAGTGTTTACATGTGGGAGGAAATCGGAGCACCTGGAGAAATCCAAGCAAATGGGGGGCCAACGCTCTATCACAAATCTACAGATGGAACAGGCGGAGTCCACATTATTCGACACCGCCTTCTCTACCTCCTTGACGACCAAGGGGTGGGAGTTGTCGCAACATTTTTGTGATCCACCAACCCTCACCTCCACGTAGTCGTGGATTACAGGCATACAAAGCCACCACAACCATCCGGCTAAAGTAGCTGTAATGCACATCTAAAATTCTACAAAAGTTGATGGGGCAAATGTCGTAGGTCAATTGGTTTGATTTCTATGCGCATTAACCAGTCTCTAACGTATGCACATTTAGATTCGCATTCGGCCGCCAATGGAACAGGTGGTGTCCAAAAGCAAAGTGGATGTACTGATTGTATCTTCATTGCGGGACTCATCCAGCAGTGGATTGACGTGGGTTTCAGGTATCCACGTGGAGACGGGCAATAAACACTGGGGCCACCTGGCGGTAAATGTTTGCCGGTGCACATTGGGACCGGCTTACACGTCACTAGCCCCAGGCAGCCCCCAGCCACTGGCGTGCAACACAGCGAAGGGAATCTCCCACCAATGAGAACCACGCACAACCCAGGGTGCAGTCCTATAACTTGGACTCGCAAACACAACAAAACCCATAGCCGCCAACCCACACGGTTTACCCGTATTCTGTTGGGGGAAAGTGAGTTGTCAGGTCCATACGGCAGACGGCCGTTTCAATACGGGCAACATTTTTGTTAAGTTTATTTGTGTGTTTCTCCCTTGTCATGGGACTTATAAGGGGCACGGGGTGACCAACAAGGTCTGAATTGTTCTGTAATAAGGTAGGCACTGATGAGGTGTTGACAGTGATGCAAACCCCACACAATACAAAACGCCAAACGGCCAGTAACAATAAAAAATAATAATACATAACTGTCCAATGAGTAATTAGATAATTAAGATCAAAGAAACGCGTTCCTTAAATTGATCAAGTTTATTGTTGCAAGAGTTTGGGAAAACAGGAAGACCGGGAGTGGATTCCAGAGTGGAGCAGTGCAAACTGATAAATCTGAAAAGAAGAGTGAGGTGACCTGCATGGTGGTGAGTGGGTGGGTGAGTAAATGGGTGAGTGTTTGAGTAAACGAGTGGAGGAGTGTGTGATAGGGTGATTAAGTCAGTGACCGGATGAGTGGGTGACTGGATGCGTGGGTGACTGAATGCGTGGGTGATTAGATGAGTGGGTGATTGAGTGGGTGACTAAATGAGTGGGTGACTAGATGAGTGGGTGACTGGATGAGTGGGTGATAGGGTGATTTAATTAGTGACTAGATGAGTATGTGATAGGGTGATTGAGTGGGTGACTGGATGAGTGGGTTATAGGGTGATTGCGTGGATGACTGGATGAGTGGGTGACTGGATGAGTGGGTGACTGAATGAGTGGGTGACTGAATGAGTGGGTGACTGGATGAGTGGTTAACTGGATGAGTGGGTGATAGGGTGATTGAATTAGTGACGAGATGAGTGTGTGATAGGGTGATTGAGTTAGTGACTGGATGAGTTAGTGACTGGATGAATGTGTGATAGGGTGATTGGGTTAGTGACTGGATGAGTGGGTGACCGAGTTGTTTAGTTGAGTGCGTTGTTGTGAACTGCAGTGAGGCGCGGTGGTTGAACGCGGAGTGGATGAGACGAAGCGGTCAAAGTGTCTGGTAGACCGAGTCCCTTAACGTGGGTGGAGGGGGGAATCAACGAGGGGAAGTTCACTGCAACATTCACCACGGTGGTGCTAGTAGTCGCAGCGAAAAAAAGTGATACAGGGCTGACTGAATGAAGGTTGAGGCCAGGATGCAAGGTGGTGTAGAGGAGGCGAAGAGGAGGGTAGAGGAGGTGAGGTGGTGAGGAGGCGTAGAGGAGGGTGCCCCGCTCTTGGCGTTGATCTTGGTGAACACGTGTCCGCGCCCCGTCTCGTAGCTCTGCCCGGTGCTGATGCAGCCTCCACCGGCCGCAGCGCCCAGCGGCCTCGCCGAGTCCGTGCACAGCTCCGCTCTGAGCAAGCTCTCCATTGCACGCTGTCTGCTCGCAGCGACAAACACAACGTTAAACTTCCCCACCCCCCCCGTCCCGTGTGGCCTCTAACACAGGGGTCCTCAACCCCCGGGTTGCAAGAGCACTTGCTTCAAGTACATTAAAACCCACTTTTTGGTGTAGATATGTAGATGACACTTTGGTTGTCTGGCGACATGGGAAGGATACACTTAATGAATGAATGTCTAAATCATCTCAATTCACAAAAACCGGCCATCCAGTTCACCATGGAAATGGAGGTGAATAACACACTCCCTTTCCTGGATATTTTGCTCGGACGAGGCCTAAATGGTAAAGTAACACACACAGCATTTACCAAAAGGGAACACATACTGATGCCTATCTGAATGCAGATTGGCATCATCACCCCGAACAGAAATCCTTTCTCAACAAGATGCTCATACATCTGGCTAAAACAGTGTCAGATGGTCAAAGTCTGAGGAGAGAGATTAAACATGTCAAAGAAACGCTACGATTGAATGTCTACAATAATGCTCAAATTAACAGAGCAGTGAATGCTAAAGCAAGATCAAACAGTAATACTGCTGAATCAGGTTATTAAATAATTAAAATACCATATATCGTGGGAGTAACTGACAAATTAGCTAGTAGTCGCAGCTAAAAAAAAGTGATACATTAATGACAGGGCTGAATGAATGAAGGTTGAGGCAAGAATGCAGGGTGGTGTAGAGGAGGCGAAGAGGAGGGTAGAGGAGGTGAGGTGGTGAGGTGTTGAGGTGGCGTGGTGAGGAGGTGAGGTGGCGTGGTGAGGAGGTGAGGTGGCGTGAGGAGGTGAGGTGGCGTGGTGAGGAGGTGAGGTGGCGTGGTGAGGTGGCGTAGTGAGGAGGCGTAGAGGAGGCGAGGAGAAGGGTAGAGGAGGTGAGGTGGTGAGGAGGCGTAGAGGAGGCGTAGAGGAGGGTGCCCCGCTCTTGGCGTTGATCTTGGTGAGCACGTGTCCGCGCCCCGTCTTGTAGCTCTGCCCGGTGCTGATGCAGCCTCCACTGGCCGAAGCGCCCAGCGTCCTCGCCGAGTACGTGCCCAGCTCCGCTCTGAGCAAGCTCTCCATTGCGCGCTATCTGCTCTCAGCAACAGACACAACGATAAACTCCCCCCCCCCCCGGTCCCGTGTGGCCTCTAAATACTTATTTCCTTGGGAGAGGTGATTTATCGGACGAGGCCTAAATGGTAAAATAACACACACAGCGTTTACCAAAAGGGAACGCATACTGATGCCTATCTGAATGCAGATTCGCATCATCACCCCGTACAGAAAACCTCTCTCATCAAGATGCTCATACATCTGGCTAAAACAGTGTCAGATGGTGAATGTCTGGGGAGAGAGATTGAACATGTCAAAGAAACGCTACGATTGAATGTCTACAATAATGCTCAAATATCGATTTAAAGCTTTCGTGACTGCAATGATTCATCTTCTTTGGTTCTTTCGGTAAAGTCATGTAGAATGAGAATAAAATAATAAATTGATATTTTATCAAATAATAAATTGATATTTTATCAATTTATTATTTTATTCTCATTCTACGTGACTTTACCGAAAGAACCAAAGAAAATGCTCAAATAATTAACAGCAATGAATGCTAAACCAAGATCGAACAGCAATACTGCTGAATCAGGTTATTAAACAATTAAAATACCATATATCGTGGGAGTAATTGAGAAATTAGCTCGAGTTTTGGAAAAGCAAAAATCTAAACATCTAAGTAAGATTTGGCACGGTACACAAAATTCAAAAAATAGTATCTTGTACTTAAGATGAATTGCCTAAGTTGTCAACGGATGGTGTGTATCGGATTAATGGCTTATGTGGCAGATGTTACATTGGACAGATGGGATGTAACATTAGCGTAAGACTAAAGGAACACCAAATAAATATTAAACACTCTCAAACATAACTGTCGGAAGTTGCAGTACATGCTTGCCAACAAGAACACTTAATGTATTTTGATAACGATGAAGTGTTGTGTAAAACTCATTATTACTGGTCAAGACTAATTCGAGAATCCATTGAAACTGAGAAAATTTGTATTATTTTAACCTCTCTGACAGCTACAGGCTTAGTGCGGCCTGGAAGCGTATTATTAAGTAATTGTAATTGTAAGATGAGGAGATGAAGGCAGAAGAAGAAGACGTGGGGCGATGTGGTGATGCGGTCGAACGTGGTGGCCCGAGGAGCGGAGGGAGAGATGGCGCGGGACGGGGCGGTGTGGAGAAGGTGGCAAGGACGGCGGACCCCACGTGAGTGGAACAAACGCGTGGAAGAAGAAGACATCTCACATTTATCATTACTTATAGAGGAAACATACTAATTAAATGATTACTAATCAATTATATAATTTCAATAATCCCCCTCCCCGCCTCTGATTTCTGCACCTGATGGGTTATGAAATTAGGACAATTTATTAAATATATTGTATACCATAAAATACAGCAATTGACTAAAAATATACGGCAATAGATGTAACCTCGCAGCAGTGAACGTGACGAAATTTCATCATGGAAATGTCCGCTGCACAAAACCTTGAGTTCATCGCCCCACACGTGGTACCTCAGCCTCAGGATGAAATAAATCATCAGGGAGTTCTCCGTGAGCATCGTGCGCGCTCCAAATCCAGAGTTGAGCCGTGGTCTCGGCACCCAGCCAGACGCCTTCTCTTCTTGGGGCAGTCGGAGTCCAGCGCGCTATCGAAGGGCACGTGGTGAACGCTCAGGACATGTCTCTTGAGCTTCGACTTCTGCATCGCTCCGTACGAGCAGTCACTGCACGGGAAGGGCTTTTCCTCTGGAACACAAGACATCCACCGTTGAGCACACGCACGCGCTAATACATAATTTATTTATCACCATGCAGTGGATGCCATAGCATTACTATGTATATGGGACGTTTTATCAATCACGGTTGCTGAGCACAGGCCCAAAGGCCCAAAATGCCAAATGGCCAGCAACAAATACCTCCGATTAGCACGGTTGGCTACGTATGGTACGAAAGAATTTCAACATACGTACAAATAGTAGAAAAGCAAGATACTGATTTCCTGAAAAATATCATAATACATTTTTGGGGCTTATTTTGAAGCCCCAACATTTTGCACTTCTTCGTGTGGTTGATGTTGATGCAGAGCAACAACTATAATTAACATTGAGGTGGTTGAGCCAGATTATTCTATTACAGCTCATTAATTACACAATAATTACCTGCAATAGAACGAGTAAATACACATGGAAGTTAGGTGTGAGTACAATGAAGAGGAAATTCCCATCGTGGAAATGACTCGGTCTATATATTCAAAAATGTTCCCTAAATTTACCCACTTGTTTAAGTAAAATTTACCCCGGTTAAGAAATAGATAATTTTTGGAATTTGTCAAGCAATGTATTTTTCTCAGTTTCCTTCCAATGGTGCTATTGGCTCCATGTCATGAGATGAAGTATCCCTGTGCAACTCTCACACAGCAGTGAACCACCTCATGTAAGGGAACAGCTCGTGGAAGGAGATATCATTGCACTGCTCATGACATCCCTTCGTGACCGTTTTTTATCCACTAGGAGGTTATTGCAATTTCCTACACATCACGCGACATCAGAAGTGTTTGCTGGAAGAAGTGTTTGGTAACTGGATAAGACCATCAATGAGAAGCCAGTTTAATCATGGCTCGGTGACTGAAACCCAGAGTTTCATGGTTTAACCCAACATCCGAGCAGCACCACATCAGATCTCTAGACTCCTCAGCGCAGGCATACAGATATGGTCAACATATGCGTACATTAACTAATTTGTGAAATTATGAATTACATCCAAATGAAATGTAGTGTGTGCATTACTCGGACGTACCGAAAGGTGCCAGGTTGGGTTCATCCACCTTGGGGATGTTCCGCTCCACGCAGCCTCCTGCTTCCGTGCAGTCCATCCTCTTGATGACCGAATTCTGGCTGTTGCTACTGCTGCAATTGGTGACGCTGGTGGTGGTCTTCTTTCTTTTAATGGACTTAGGTCTACGTCGCTTTTCCTTCTTCTTCTGCTGCAAGGCCATCAACACTTTCATGCTCGTAATAGGATCGAGAGCAGCGTATGGTTTATTCTCACTGACTGGTGAAGCAGTTTGTTGATGTGGAACTAGGCCAAAGCATTCAGGAAAATTGGATTTCATGTCATTTATCTTAACGCCGCTATCTTTTGTCGAAGCGTAATCATGTTCAGGCTTCGGTCTGTACAAGAACTGTGCGTGAAGACTTTCATGAGTTTTCAGGATTTCAATAGGACATAAAACTCCGCAGACTGAGCACATCTCATAGGGCGATGGTGGATTCAACACCGCATTGGCAAAACTGCCGTTATTCACCAAGCCTGGTGCACCCTTTATCACGTAATCCTTCTCGTGGGTCTTCACATGCCTTTTAAATTTTCCTAGCTGTTCAAACCTTTGTCCACATATGCGGCACCATTGGTCATGGGTCTCTTTGTGCGTTGTTACGTGGGCTTCTAGGCACCATGCCAGTTGGAATTTTTTCCCACAGACGTCACAAGAGATAAGTTTTTTCGGTCTTGTAACTCTACCGGATTGAGGTGGGGTTGAGACGGGTGCTGATGAAGTGCCATCGATGGTAAAGGCAATTCTCCCAGCACCACCATGACTCACAGCGGAGTTGCTCTCGCACATCTGAAACAAAGACAAAGGTCACGCGCATGACACCCGTGTCACGAGTGTACTCACAAAGGCATACTTAAGGTGACATAAGATTCATATATACTACAACTCATTATACCAGAACTCCACAATATTGCAGTTCCTATCATGTACGATTTTACTCCTCTTATCCACCCAAATAATATTTTGTTTCTAAACAACAATGACCAACTACCTCCATTTTCCTAATGTTACCCACCAAATAGGCCTTTCTGTATATACACACCAACAATATAATGATTGCACCACACGTTCACTCCACTATTCACAACACTCTGACTTGCAATCTCCATAAAGATTGTAATATCATTTATGTACGAGGGCCAGTTAAAAAGTTTTGAGAATGGACACTTTTTTTACAAACAACTACATAAAATAGTCTTCAATAAAAGTACAGTATAGTACTATTAATGGCACTTATACGTGAACGTCATTATCTCTCATGCTAATTATTACAATGTTAAATAGTTACCCAGGAAAGCTTCATTGAGTCTAAGTACTGCATTTTCAGAAAGGTCCCATTGCATTGAGATGTTTGTGTGAGTGGAACCCAGAGAGACCCCACCTTGCAAATGGGGAAATAACACAACTCCGCACGAATGGATTCAACCCACAAACTCAAAGCATTCCCTGTTCAACAAAGTATTCAAATCAAGTTATTTTCTTTTTACCACAGTACTTTATGGAATCCTCAATAATTAATGCATTTTAGAAGTATTAAACTATACTTGAAGATGTGTGAGAATGTAATTCTGCAGATGCAAGCACAGGCAAACTCGTATCTGCATATACAAGTTTCTGGGCCTCCTCACTTCACCAAACCCGCATTGACCGGCATGGTGAAGTATGGTTAAACAACTCCCACGAACGACATGGTGTGGGGGAGGCCTCTATCAAAACGCTGGATCGACAAAGGGCTGATACATGTCACGACATTGTACATTAAGACCGTTCTCTCGTCAGCACAAGCCGTCTATGTGGACAATAGAGGGCACGACACACGTGTACACGATGTTTGTGTGCGTATATTCAGCGTGTGCATCACGTCATAATTATATAAGGTCGCGATTATGCTCAAAACGAACCAAATGTATAACATCACGAATAACTTTGGAGGTCTCCAGAGCCTGAACAATATTTGAAGTAGACACTGACCCTTGTCACGAGTTCTTATGAACTATAAACTAAACTATAAACTATTTTTATTTAACCAGGTAAGGCCCACTGAGCTATATAACTCTTATCAGAAGCGACCTGGACACAAATGATAGCTCAACGAAAGTGGCTTATCATGTCGACATTTATAGCAGTCAAGTACTCTAAACTCACGTTTCTAAATGTGGAGGGGAAAACCGAAGGACCAGGAGAAGAATCTACGCGACCACAGGGGAAAAAAATAAACAAATACAGAGCAGGCGTCAAGGTCTCGATGGAACCTCCACGCTGCTGTAGGCCTAGCGAGGTAGTTAACATCTCGACACCGCGGCGCCCCTTATTAAAAGATTAACCATGTCTAGCAAGGTTATTGACTGATTTCACTCGACTCACGGCACCACAAGTAATGTATTAAACAAATAAAACAATAATAAAGTAGAGAGGCGCTACTTACATTTAACAATGTTGTTGTTAACTTTAAAAGGAGCGCGCTTCTGTCTGGCTTGCAGTCCGGCGATCGCGGTCTCCACTTCCTGGATAAGCCACGCCCGTCGCGGCTATGCCCCGCCCACTGTCGTGCAAGCCACGCCCCTGCGGATCGGGCCAAGCTCATCCCACGGTGAAAGCCCCACAATCGGAATCTTTATTTACAGACAGTCCTCGACTTACGAACGCCCAAATTACAAACAGCCGCCCTTCAGAACCAACTGGCATGAAATATAAATTATTTTATATCGCCTGAAAACGCGAACTCGCGCTTGTGAGTGAGTGCGCGTGCGTGAGTGTGAGCAGGGGGCACAGGTGGTGCATCAGCCAGTCATCTCAGTCATCTCAGTCAGTCGACCCGTGGCACCACCTGGGTCTGCCCCGTGACCTCCTGCCAGCGAGCGTTCGACACTTCACGTGGCCTCAAGGTGCACATGGCCTGGCACAAGCGTCGTGGTGACGTCACCGCCACTTAGTGACGAATGGCGGTTGTTGTTGTTGTGAGACAGTGAGAGAGTGTGAGGTCGACTCAGCCTCAGATGAGTTCCTGGTGCGGTGTGGAGTGAACATCGCTACTGGGGGAGACAAAGGCGACCGTGGAGGAGAATCCTCCAGGTGCTCACTGATACACTCACCAACTTTACCTCACCAATTACACCTCAACCACCTCACCACCCCAATTACACCTCACAAACCTAACCTCACTAATTACACCTCACCAATCACACCACACTCACCTCACTCACCAAACACCAACTCCACTAACCGCACAAATGGCACTCATCACACCTACTACACTCATCTCACCCACTACATTCACCACACCACCCACTACATTCACCAAACCAACCACTACATTCACCACACCAACCACTACATTCACCACACCAACCAATACATTCACCACACCAACCACTACATTCACCACACCAACCACTACATTCACCACACCAACCACACAGTCACCACACCAATAACTACATTCACCACACCAACCACTATATTCACCACACCAACCACTACATTCACCACACCAACCACTACATTCACCACACCAACCACTACATTCACCACACCAACCACACAGTCACCAGACTGACTGCACCCATCTCATCCACAGCACCAACCTCACTCATCTCACCGATCAAAACTCATCTCAACGACCGCAATTCACCACCTTCCATGCTGCCATCTACATCAGTGGCCAGCAGATGGCAGCATCTACAGGCCACATTCTTGGCCAGTCGATGGCAGCATGGAACGGAGGTTGCCGAGCAATCTATAAACGTACGATATTTATTTTGGCTCTCTACGAGGCGTGGTATCTCAGGTAGGTCTGGTTACTCACACGTACAAATCTCAACGTAGTGAAAACGCGTTATCGTGTGAACACGCATGACAGACCCAGGTGTTGTGGGTTAACTCGCCGAGATAAACTTTCTTACAACTTTGTGTTTTATACGCCCAGTGCTCCGCCAATAATTGTTGTGACCGTCGCTCCTCTGCCCTCTGTTGTTCATGGAGGGAGACTGCACCCTAGTGCCCAGTATCATCTTCTGCGAGCCTCTTCAAAATGCTGATCTTGACACCGCTGGAAGAAGTCATCGGCCTTGACCTCACCCCACAACAGTGCAATTTTAACAGCTCAACATCAAAACACAATGATGGGTCGCTTGCACCAATCGCACAACACCACAGCATTGACTCTCAGCTGTTTCTTGTGTAGAGGGGGTCACGTGTGTCACCATAATTGCCCTAATCCTACAACTCGTGCTGCGTAATATTTTCCTTGCTATATTACCTGTGACACACATAATGAGGACAACCAGTAAGTAAAACGAAACCAGAGGTGGGAAACCTGTACTTTATAATATTATTAATTTCAGGCAATGTGAACACGACTTTTAGAAACACCGATGCAGCTATACACGTGCCACATTGTCCAGAAATTCAGTTGATACTAATAGGGTTTATTTGCCAGTATTGTACATTATTTAAATTACATTTGTTTGGGCGGCAAGGTGGTGCAGTGGTCACGCCCGTGCATGACATCTTCTGAAGGACTGCCTGGCTTCGCTTTCCTCATTCTGGTCCCTTTCTCTGTATGGGTTTACTCCCATGGGAAAACAACAACATACAATGTAACTGGTACTAGCCAAACATCGAAATTACTCCTGCGAAAAGTTGGCAGGCCCTCCTGAACAAGAGTCTTGAGACTCAGTGAGATTGCTTGTGTGGCGATCGAAACGTCGTGATCCATTATTATTTTTTCTACCTACGTGACTTTACCGAAAGAACTAAAGAGTAAGGATTCCTGCAGTCACGAAAGCTTCAAATCAAGATTAATGAGTGTTTACATGTGGGAGGAAATCGGAGCACCTGGAGAAATCCAAGCATATGCTCTATCACAAATCTACAGATGGAACAGGCGGAGTCCACATTATTCCACACCGCCTTCTCTACCTCCTTGACGACCAAGGGGTGGGAGTTGTCGCAACATTTTTGTGATCCACCAACCCTCACCTCCACGTAGTCGTGGATTACAGGCATACATAGCCACCACAACCATCCGGCTAAAGTAGCTGTAATGCACATCTAAAATTCTACAAAAGTTGATTGGGCAAATGTCGTAGGTCAATTGGTTTGATTTCTATGCGCATTAACCAGTCTCTAACGTATGCACATTTAGATTCGCATTCGGCCGCCAATGGAACAGGTGGAGTCCAAAAGGAAAGTGGATGTACTGATTGTATCTTCATTGCGGGACTCATCCAGCAGTGGATTGACATGGGTTTCAGGTATCCACGTGGAGACGGGCAATAAACACTGGGGCCACCTGGCGGTAAATGTTTGCCGGTGCACATTGGGACCGGCTCACACGTCACTGGCCCCAGGCAGCCCCCAGCCATTGGCGTGCAACACATCCACAATCGGAATCTTTATTTACAGACAGTCCTCGACTTACGAACGCCCAAATTACAAACAGCCGCACTTCAGAACCAACTGGCATGAAATATAAATTATTTTATATCGCCTGAAAACGCGAACTCGCGCGTGCAAACTGAAACCACGGAACTTTCCTTGTTCAGCGGAGCGATCCTCCGCGAGATGTAATGAGTCAGCCTCGCGCTGTGAGTGCGTGAAAATAATAAGCAAAAATCCAGATTCATATTCTTGGTTCTTTCGGTAAAGTCATGTAGATTGAAAATAAAAAGAAAATAATAAAGGAAAATAAATTAAATAAAAAATACAATAAATTGAAAATAATAAAAGCTTTTATTATTTTCAATTTATTATTTTTTTGGAATTTTTTTAATTTGCAGAATCTACACACCACGTTGGTGGCCGGAAGATGGCAGCATCTACACGCCATAATCTTGGTTCTTTCGGTAAAGTGACGTAATAGAAAATAAAAATAATAATAAAGACTAAATTTAAATTATAAAAGCTTTATTTTCACATTATTATTTGTATTTTTGTATTACATAATATCATTTGTATTTTAAAATCTACGTGACTACCGAAAAAAACAAGAATATGGCGTGTAGATTCTGCCAATTAAAAACTTTAAATAATAAATTAAAAATAATAAAAGCTGAAATAATATTAAAAGCTTTTATTCAATTGATTATTTTAAAGTTTTTTTTTTTATCTCTGTGACTTTACCAAAAGAACCAAGAATATGAATGTGGGTTTTTTGCTTTTATTATATTAAATTTCACATTTTTATTTGATTTGATTCTTTTTTATTTTCTATCTACGTGACTTTTCCGAAAGAACCAAGAATGTGAATTCTTGAAGTCACGAAAGTTTGAAGTCACAATCTATTCGACACATTGGTGGCCGGCTGATGGCAGAATCTACACGCCATATTATTGCTTCCTTCGGTAAAGTTACGTAGATAGAAAATAAAAATAATACAATTAAAATAATAATTTGAAAATAATAAAAGCTTTTATTCTTATAAATGTATTATTTGAAAATTGAAAATAATAAAAGCTTTTAATCTTTTCAATTTGTTATTTGTATTTTTAAAATGTTAAATAATAAATTGAAAATAAGAAAAGCTTTTATTATTTTCTATTTATTATTTGTATTTTAATTTTTTAAATAATAAATTGAAAATAATAAAAGCTTTTGTAAAAGTTTTAATTTTATGTTATTATTTTATTTTTTTGTTTTATTTTCTATCTACGTGACTTTATCGAAAGAACCAAGAATATGAATCTGGGTTTTTGCTTATTATTTTCAATTTCTGATTTTTATTTGTAACTTTTTTTTAAATTGGAAGAATCTACACGCCACGTTAGTGGCCGGCAGGTGGCAGCAAAATAAAAATGATAAAAATCAATTGAAAATAATCAAAGCTTTTATTATTTTCAATTTATTACTCGTATTTTTATATAATTCATAATAAAAGCTTTTATTATTTTCAATTTATTATAAAAGCTTTTATAATGAAAGCTTTTATTATTTTAAATTTTATTATAATACAAGCTTTTATTATTTTCAATTTATATTTTTAAATTTAATTATATAATTTTAATTTTCAAATCTACGTGACTTTGCCGAAAGAACCAAAAATATTAATTCCAGAAGTCACGAAAGTTTTAAGTCAAAATCTACACGCCCTATTGCTGGCCGGCAGATGGCAGCATCTACACGCCACATTGGTCGCCACTCCTGTGGCGTGTCGATGCTGCCAGGTGTGATTGGAGAGGTGAGTGCGGTTGGTGAGGTGTGATTGGGGTGGTGAGTCAGGTTGGTGAGTTGCATGGTGAGTGTTGTCGGTGAGCACCTGGAGGATTCTCCTCCACGGCGGCCTTTGTCTCCCCCAGTAGCGATGTTTACGACACACCATACCAGGTGCTCATCTGAGGCTGAGTCGAGCTCACACTCTCTCACTGTCTCAAAACAACAACCGCCATTAAATAGCACCACGACGCTTGTGACTGGCTGATGCACCACCTGTGCCCCCTACTGTGCCAATTTGCTGAGCTTTAGCCAACCGACGCTCCGCTCGTTGCTGTGAGCGTCGCTCCTCCGCCCTCCGTTGTTGTTGGAGGGCGACTGCCTCCAACTGCCCAGTAGCATCCTTCACGAGCATCCTCCACAGAGGCCGATCTTGACACCGCTGGTACCAGTCATCGGCAAGTCTACTCAGCTCCACATCTTCCTGTACCACATCGCTCCATCTCTTCTCTAGCCCGTCGCCACGCCCGTTTAGCCCCCTCGATCCGGCCGAACAAAAGCTGTTTGGGCATGCGGTGATTGGGCATGCGGGTTACATGGCCCAGCCAACGCAGCCTTGCCTGCTGGAGGAGCTCACCGATGGGACTTTGTCCAGATCTTTCGCGGATTTGTCAGCTCCTCACACAATCCAGCCTGGTTAAACCCAGGATTGATCGTAGGCAGGCCAGCTTAAATGTTTCCAACCGGCGAAGATGCTGCATTAAGGGGGTCCACGTTTCACAAGCGTAGAGGAGGGAAATGACTGTGGCCGAGAAGACCCGAAGCTTCATGCGGAGCGACAGACCAGGTAGCTTCCACACAACGTTACACAACCAATGAAAATATAATGCCGCTCAACTAATTCGGAGTGAGACCTCTGCTGTTAAACCGGAGCTGGTCATAAGCCAACTGCCCAGGTATGGGAAACTCTCCATTCTCTCCCCAACTGCCCCATCACCGATTGGAAGTTGTGGGGGTGGAGTGCCCGATGGCACAAAACACCCAGGCAGGTGCTTCGTTTTGGTGGGGCTGATGGTAAGGCCCCACCTCTTAGTGGCACACTCCAGTTTCAGCAGCAGCGCCTCCAACTCCTCCTCTGAATGAGCAGCAATTACCAGGTCGTCGGCATACATAATGTGGTTGACCAATAGGGAGCCATCCCTTGACCGCACCCGGACATCGATCAGCCTCCCATTGTATCTGTACCAGACAGAAATTCCTCCGGTACAGCTACTGAAGGCTTCACGAACTATGTGGTCGAAATAGATGTTAAACAATGTTGGAGCCAGAGGACATCCCTGTCACATCCCAAGGTGTACAGGGAATGGCTCTGACTCCCGGCTACGTAGTTTTACCCGGGCCTGCTCACCATCATGAAGGTCCTTAATGAGCGTGAGCAGAGGGTCAGAGACTCCGAAAGCACGAAGAACAACCCAGAGCCCAGACCTACTGATGGTATCATAGGCCTTGACCAGGTCAATAAAGCAGAGATGTAGGTCTTGTTGGAATTCCCTACACCTCTGCTGTAGCAGACGGACAGAAAATATGGCATCTGTACAGGACCGCCCTTTCCTGAAACCACATTGGGGCTCCGCAAGCCTCTCCTCAGGGTACCTAGCAAGGCGATGTTGAACAAATCCTTGCCAGGACCTTTCCCGGCACACTGAGGAGTGAGATGCCCTGTAGTTGTTACAGTCTGTGCGGTCCCCCTTCTTAAAGAGGGGGCCCACCAGGGTATCCTTTCTATCCTGCGGAACCCGTCCAGTGGCCCAGACTTGTTATGATGTCATGTAGGGCAGTCTACGCACAAACGCCACCCTCCCTCAGCATTTCGCTTTGGAGATCATCTCTGCTCGGTGCCTTTCCTGTTCTCGGACTCTGGATCGCCCTCAGTACTTCCTCAACGGATGGTACCTCAGCCAGCCACTCACAGAGGGTGACTTCCTCCTCCAATATTTGAGGCACCGCATCCTCAGCAGAGTCATCCCCACTTTGTCCCATGATGTTTTCCAGGCTGAGGGATTCCCCCTCCCCCAGGACCTCACAGAAATGCTCAGCAAATCTGCAAACCTGTCCCTGGGGGTCGGAGATTGGATCACCCTTCGTTCCCCTAATGATATAGTGGATATAAATTGACGAATAAACTTCTGATGAGGCAACACGATATTTATTGTCTTCCTTACAAGTCCCTAACACAAAGGGTATATCGGTCCCTTTATCCGATCCCTGGGGAGGTATGGCCTCCGGATTATAGGGCCCTATCACTGGGTACCCCGTTACCCTTCCTCCGGCTGGGACCCTAGGAGAGGCTATTTGACCTGACCGTACCCGGTCCGTGGGTCCTGACCACTGGCCTCACTGAGCTCTGGCCCTTAGAAGGACAACGGAGCTTGGGGTCCAGAGTCCTATCTTCAGCCCAGGTCTTCGATCTTCAGCTTGCAGATGACTGAGCCAGACCTCTGAGAGGTCCGGCTTTTGGTTCGTGGCTTGCTCCGCCCTAGCCACGCTTCCCTTCTAGAACGTTCTGGAAGGTGACATCATCCCCCGGTTCCCCCCTCCCGGGGCCCCGGGGAATGTGCTCCAGGATCCGTTTGCTAGGGTTTATCGTTGGCCCCTTTTTGGGCCATGGACATTAGCCCTGGCGTGATAGCGCTTCCGCCCCCTATTGACGATAAGGGGAAGCTACCAGCCCACAGAGTGGTGAGTGACGATTACCCCTACAATGGTAATAGGTGTGGCGCTGTAGGTTACTTTTTTGATGGAGTTAAATAGGGATTTGTGATCGCGGGCCATTGAGGCAGACTCCATCTCCTCAGCAACCCGCGACCACCACCCATCCTTGCAGCGCCTCACGGCTCTCCGAACCTCCGAGCGAAGGCTGCGGTAAGCCTCCTCATTCTCTGACGTGGGATGCTGTAGACGATTAGAGTGGGCCTGTCGCTTTTTCTCAACCATCCTGAACGCCTCCTCTGTCAGCCAGGGTCTCTGGGGAGGTCTGGACCGCGTACGCAAAGCAGCCATTGCAGCTGCATGAGTCACAGGCTTAAACCTCGCCCATTTACCCTCGACATCAGGAGGAGTGGGGGACGATGCTGTCTCACTCACTCACAGCGCGAGGCCGACTCATTACATCTCGCGGAGGATCGCGCTGCGGAACAAAAAAAGTTCCGCGGTTTCAGTTTGCAAGCGCGAGTTCGCGTTTTAAGGCGATGGGGGCCGTCCATAAATGATGTCACGCACCTGGGGAGGGGGGGGGTCAGACATTTGTGACGGGGGGGGGGTTTGAGAAATGTGACGTCACGTCAAAATGCGCAACTTTAAATAAATATAGACAACACGTTCTATTTAGTTAAATAGACTTTTTAATAAATGTTTTCTCCTACATCAGAGTGCAGCGCCACATTAAATACAATGACAATAGTTTAAAGCGATTTGAAGCATGTTTTATTTTCAAAATGAAAATATGTTTTTGGGGGGGGGGGCAGAGCTTTGTGACGTCATACTTGAGGGGGGGGGTCTGACTTTTTGTGACGCCGTGTGACGAGGGGGGGGGGGGTCAAAAATCGTCCAAAATCGCGTGACGTCATTTATGGCCGTGATATATTATTTTTATTTTATTTTTCCTACCTACGTGAACTTTACCGAAAGAACCAAAGAGTACTTATTTTGGTGGATAAGGAGTAAAATAGTAGATGATAGGATCTGCACTATTGAGGAGTTCTGTTATAATGAATCTGTTGTAATGAATCTTATGTCACCTTAAGTATGCCTTTGTGAGTACACTCGTGACACGGGTGTCATGCGCGTGATCTTTGTCTTTTGTATTAGATGTGCGAGAGCAACTCCGCTGCGAGTCATGGTGGTGCTGGGAGAATTGCCTTTACCATCGATGGCACTTCACCAGCACCCGTCTCGACCCCACCTCAATCCGGTAGAGTTACAAGAGCGAAAAAACTCATCTCTTGTGACGTCTGTGGGAAAAAATTCCAACTGGCATGGTGCCTAGAATCCCACGTAAGAACGCACAAGGAGACCCGTGATCAATGGGGCGGCATATGCGGACAAAGCTTTGATCAGCCAGGAAAATTCAAAAGGCATTTGCAGACCCACGAAAAGTATTACATGATAAAGGGTGCACCAGGCTTGGTGAATAACGGCAGTTTTGCCAATGCGGTGTTTAATCCGATAGAGTCACTAGAATCTGATAGAGTCACTAGAGTGAGAAAACGAATCTCTTGCGACGTCTGCAGGAAAACATTCCAACTGGCATGGTGCCTAGAGTCCCACATGAGAATGCACAAGACCGGTGGTCAAAGCTGCAACATCTGCGATCAAAGCTTTGATCGGCCCTACAAACTCAGAAGGCATATGGAGTAACCCACGGAAAGAACTCAAGGGGCGCACGTGGCATGGTGAATGACGGCAATTTTGCCAATGCGGTGTTGAAGGTGTGTCAGAGCTACTCGGCTGCGGGTCATGGTGCTGGAAGAATTGCCTTTGCCATGGATGGCACCAGCAGCAGCAGCAGCTTGTCGAGTCCTGGTGGTGAGGAGGCAGAGTTGCAGACAATGCCACCTTCTGCAAAGGGCGCACCTGCGTGCAACGAAGTTATTGCTATCACAGCAACCGCGCATGGAACGAAGGCGCCTGCTGGGAAACGCCACGCCTGACCAGCGCCCGTCTCGACTCCACCTCACTCCCATAGTCACTAGAGTGAGAAAACAAATGTCTTGCCAAGTCTGTGGGAAAGCATTCCAACTGCCATCATGCCTAGAGTCCCACATGAGAACGGACAAAGAGACCCCTGACCAATGGCATCTGCGGTCGAAACTTTGATCAGCCAGGCAAATTCAGAAGGCATATGGAAACCTACGAAAAGGACTATTGAATATTTATTTGCTGTTCTATTACTGACGCTATCAACAGAAGGTGTGTACCGGATTAATTACACTTGTGGCAAATGCGATGTTGGGCAAACAGGACGAATGATCAGCACGAGACTAAAAGAATACCACAGAAATATGAAATGCTCACAAATACAACTGTCAGCAGTAGCAGAACACGCGTGCCCACAAAGACACTCAATTGATTTTGACAATGTTGAAGTTTTGTGCAAAACATGTTACTTCTGGCCAAGACTAATTACAGAATCTATCGAAATTTAAAGAAATAAAAATAACTGCAATCGTTTGGATAGCTACCGACTTAGTGCTGCATGGAAGAGAATCATCAAATTACCGTTTGTACGGCTATTTTAGTACACACAATGGACACTAACTACAAGATTAATGGGCTAGCATAATGTGCATGTATAATGTACGTTGATTCATTAATCCCCCCCCCCCCACTGTGCGCTCAAAGAGAGCACAAGTGTTGTCATCACATCTACGCCTCTATATAAGGAATTAAACAGGTGGACTTCTCCCAAACCTTGTGTTGCCTGATGAAGCTAGTTGTAATTACTGAAACGTCGTACTCTGATAGTAAATGTTGTGGCTTGGCTCTCCAACACACCACACACCGGTGTGCTGTACTAGTGATGAATTGGCATGTTCTGTTTACGTGACAACCCTTACTAGTTGGCTGTCGGGTGGTGGCGGGTTTAACGACATATTTACGCGATCCAACCCATAAAACCTGTATTATGGATATTTGTCGCGAAAGCCTACGTGTTAAACTGCCATGTATTTTTACGTCTATTGCTGTATTTTCTTACGTGCAATATATTTAATAAACCATCCTAATTTATTCATATTTTTGTTCATAGTTATATCATTGTTGCGCGTGCGGTGTGGTCAGTGGATATTGTTCAGTGGATCAAACCGAGACAAATATTTTTACAGCGGCTGTGGCTGCACATTGCAACAGCGCATTCCGAATGGTGTAGAACGCATCGCCCATAATCTGTATCTGTGTGCAAACACCAGGTATGGTTGGTAAGACACACGTTTGGTTTTAAATGAATAGAACTTGAGCTTCAGCCATATTGTTCATTATAGACCCCACTTTGTAAGAATTAATCACGCAAACCTTGCGCCTGATTCATTTGAGTCGGTGTGCTCATGAGCAACAGGGCATTTGTGGCAAGGTGTTAATGTACCACAGATTAGCACGGTTGGCTACGTACACTGCGAAAGAAGTTCAACACATATTCTTTGGGTCTTTCCGTAAAGTCACGTAGATAGAACAATAAAATAATAAAAATAAAGTGAATAAAAAAGTAAAATATATCACGACGTTTCGATCGCAACACAAGCAATCGTCATCAGGAGAAAAATGATGAAGATTGCTTGTGTTGTGATCAAAACGTCGTGATATTTTTATTATTATTTTGTGTTCACTTATTTTTATTATTTTATTGTTCTATCTACGTGACTTTACCGAAAGACCCAAAAAATATGAATTCCTGCAGTCACGAAAGCTTTAAGTCAATATTCAAGTTCAACACACTTTCATGCATTGTGGAAAGCGAGTATCCTCGCACGTACAATGCACTGGACCGCATGTTCATGTTAAGTGAGTCGGGGGCTTTGTCACTGCCTACCCCATGATATAAATAATCTCAGGGAATTAAATTGCAAGTGTGCAATCTCCCTTCTGGTGGGCATCGAGGATGAGTCATACCCTGGCTTGCCAGGAGGCAGTGGAACACAACTGTGGAATCCTTTCCATCTGCACGGGATAGAACGTTGCCCCCTTGCTCACATTCGTTCGTTTTCTGCGAGTGTACTGGTTTCCCCCCACATGTAAACACTCAGTAAGTGGCTGCAAATATCGGAATGCAAAGAGAACCGCAGAGCTTGGGCGATTGTTGGGAGTGCCGGCTCACCGCCTGGCTGCTGTCTCCCCGCTCGTCTGTGGGAGACATATAGAGGTACTGAATTAGATTTATATTCTCTACATAACATGATTCCTATCTACACAAAGCACTCACCGCGTGGAGTACAGCAAATGATATTCCACGAAATAAAAAATAAACGTACATGACCATAACAGAAGCCAATGGGTACAGCTGTGCATACACATACACACATATACACGATTCCTACTGATGGTTGGAACGATTCACCACTGCCGGAGAGTCAAGGAATTGTCATGATTCAGGATCATGAATGCAAACTGTCCCCGTTCTCAAACCTGAGTATGATTTAAAAGGTCATAGAACGCCTTTGTCGGAAGCAATTACTTCCCCATGTCACTGCGATGGGCAGATTCATGCAATTGCAGTCGGCTTACATATTGTCAGTAGACCCCCCCATACGCAAGCGCACGCATTTGGGTTAACCCCTCCTCCCCCCTCCCCCCTCCATGCATACATACTAAATGGATGCCCCCTTAACAGCCACACCACCACTCCTCACACGAGACAAGCACGTGACTCTCGGTGTAAATGGAGCCGGAGCGCGAATACACGTGCCGATGCCCCAAGTACAGTTGCCACCATTTCCACGACAGAGCAAACCCAGGCACATTTCTCAGCGAGCCCAGGTCTATTGTTAAAACTGTGCAGTTCACGGTGATAAAATTAACCATAGCCATACCCGGGGTACCAGATCTCGACACAAATCAATTCCTGCTGCCACCCGAACACTGTCCGGGGGTCAAACGCGGACAGGTGGCAGCCCCAATCGCGAGGCCACATCTGCACCGACTCACGGTAAATGTGTGCAGGGCCAGCAGGAAGAGCCCCGGGATCTCGGAGCGCAGCCACTGGTTCCACGCGCTGTCTCGGTCCACGTCCTCGCGTGACGACGACGACGACGACACTTCAAAATCACCTGACCGGAAGGAGGGGGGGGTGGGAGGGAGAGTAAGAAGGTACGAAGGGGAACCTTCTAACTCTTTCACAGTGACGCGTTCTTCGCGTGCGTCACCCTGCAGCCAACCTCTCTGCTCTCGTGTGTGAACGTGGGTCAGTTTGGTTTAATCGTTCAGAATGAATGGGGCATGACCCTGGCCCTTGTGCAACTTATTATTTTCCATGAGATAATACCAAACACATCATTCATGTGTGTGTGGCCTGCAAGCAAAACCTACATGCTCTCGAGTCATATATCGGGAGCAGTCACATGTGGGAAAGCATTGCCGAATTCCTAGAAAGGCTCAGCTCTCTCCAACTTATGTTGAAAGCATTTATGCATTAGTTCTGCCCGTACCTCTTTGTGCCTGTGTAGTGGGCAGGCAAGTGTGGTGGAGCAGCAGGTCCAGCACACGGGGTGTCCAGCAGAGGAGAGGAACTCCCCGTGGCCGTGGCCGGGGAAGCAGAGGTCGGCGGCGCTGGGAGCGGCGTCAGTTGCGCGGCGTCTGTGGGAGAAGGCACAGGCCTCTGCTGAAGATTATCATCCGCAGACACATCACACGGCTTGCCGGACACGTCACGCACTCGGCCCTGTGATTGTGGAGGTGAGACAGGTTCGCGCATGGCAACGAATGGCTTGTCGCTGGACAAACATCGACGGAAACATCGGGAGAACGCGGCACGAACTCGTGCAGAGTTTCTGGCACCGTATGAATTTACACTCCTTGTAGGTATGTGCGTTGAACCTCTTTCGCGCCGTACGTCAGCCAGCCGTGCTAATCGGAGGTGCAGATGGATGCAATTGAAGGAAGTGGAGCAGAGATTTCAAAATGAAACAAAAAAATTGATGCAGAAATTACACAAGTCCAGGGGACTTCACCAAGGCCGTGTTATCCCAGAATCTGACAGAGCACAAAGGAAGATTGGCAATGGCAAAAAATGGCTTCATAACTATCATTGACAGATGGCACACTTGCATCTTCAGTCTTCAGTCAGCGTCAGCAATTTAAGAATGCACGCATGATGCGTGACACCAACTAAAATGGCATCGATGCTGACTAATCACATCCTCTCCAAGATGTGGAACTCAAGAGACATGGATGCCTCTTCCAAACAGGACTACCCTTGACAATTGAGTTGTCGCCTGGGTAAAAATAAAATGAACTAGGAGATTTCAACTTGAAAATCCAAACCATCGCACCAACAGTAATGGATGGAATCCTATATGAGGCGCACACTGCAGTAGCTTCAGGTGGACTCTGGTACCTGCTTTAACGTCTGTGTGAGAAGCATCTTCTCCCACTGAAATTCAAACAAAGTTGACAGTTAGACAGGAAATGTTTTAAAACATCCGCAGTAAAATTCAAGTATGTATACCATTAAAGTAAACTATTTTTTATTTACCAGGTAAGGCCCATTGAGAGCTATATAGCTCTTTCTCAGAAGCGACCTGGCCACAAATTATAGCTTAACGAAGTGGCTTATCACGTGGAAATTTATAGTAGCCAAATACTCTAAACGCATTACTTACAAATAGCTCACAAAGCGGTTATCCTCCCACTACCCTTGGGTTACCTCCTGTCCCGGTCCAGCCGAGACAGTCTGTGAATTGGCATCTGTGTTTGGGTGGCATGAATTAATTTGTACCGAGATCTGGTACCGGTACTGTGCTGAACTTTACTACTGCATGGTTGTTGACAGACCTAGACAGACTGAAACATAGGTCTGGGTTTGATCTCCATAGTGGAAAAGGTGGTAACCCGAAAACTAACCCAAACCCTTCCACATTCAACGATAAACACTTCTAAAACCGAGTTCGCTCGGAAATGACCCCACTAAACCGCACGTATGTAAACGTTTGACTTCAGTGGTTCCTCCGCCGCGTGCGAACGATGAAGTGCACGGCCTCTCGTGATGATGACCTCACACCCGCATGGCTGCACGAAAGGCGGTGCTGACGAGCATGAGGCAGGTGGAAGAGGCAAAACGAGGAGGCAAGATTAGAGTGCTGTAGTCGGTGGGGTATAGTGGGGCCTATTTCCAAATGATTGATTTATGTGGAAATGAAATTGGTCAAGAGCCCGTTACTTTGTAAACATTAGCATGTATCTACTTTAATACCAAGTCTGCAGGGGTGGGAAAGATGAGGTCTATTCATTCTGGTGGGCAAAGAGAATTTAGACACTCCAAGTTAAGTCTGGTGGCATACGGATAAAAATGCACCTTACAAATGTAAATAATGATTATTAATCAATCTTCTTCTTCACTCCCACGGTGTTTCCAACCAGGGTTAGGCCATGTAATGATCTGACGTGCTGTACACTTGTACAGTGTTTCTGAATTATTGTATCATTATGAATTCAGTGCCCCTTCTGCGACCTTTCCCTAGATCCCCCTCTTGTGTATAACCTGGCCTGCTGACGTCAGGGCCGTAAGCCTCAGATCCCTTTCCCTGCCAGCAGCAGGCGCTATGCTGTTACATTACGATTCTATGCCACTACACAGGGACTCCTCTACTTACGAACATTCGACTTATGAACTTTCAGAGATATGATCAAACCTGTCCGTATGTCCAGTTTCCTGTTCGGACCGAGAGTCGCAAGTTCAACCACCGCACAATAGGTGGTGATGGTGGCATCTACATCTGCAGAACGTGAAGAACCAGAGGCAACTGTTAAAGCCATTCCCCGTGTTTAGTGTACAAGTCGTAAAACGTGTTTGAAATCGACGGGAGTAAAGTTGGACTCACGAACAAATCGACTTACGAACAGACCTATGGAACCGAACTCGTTTGTACGTACAAGAGTCTGTATATGGTGGTCACTCTGAACAACACAGACCCAGCCTCCTTTTTACTATTTTTGGTCCATTAGGACATTACCAGATGCATCTTTCTGTGATAACGACCACACAATACACATTAGACGTGTCACAACAGGTCACGTTTAATAGTCTAACCTTGTCTGGAGTAAGTCGCATACGGTAGACATTTCTGCGCATTTGCAGAATTACATGTCTATGACAAAGGAACCAAGTGTATTGCATTACAAGGGGTGCTTGATCATGTGTGGATGCAGATTCCCGCAGCAATAGAGGGAATAGGTTGTTCGCAGCGCCACTGATTAATCAGAATCAGAATCTATTTTATATCCTGGAGGAATCCGATGAGCTATGAAGATCTTTTTCACATATGTCCAGTAGGGGAGGGTCAGCGAGCTATTTCCAAAACCGATGAGAGGCAAGATGGGGAAAATGTAAGCAAATTGCTAAAAATACAAAGTACATACATTCCTGCCAATTTGTCAACCAATGCAAGCTTGGGCAAGGTAGCAACACAACAACCACAGCTCCAGACCACGACAAGACCCCACAAAGTCCCTCAATTGCATTGCATTAAAATTGAACGTTTAATGAGCGATATTTGAAATAGCGTTACCAAATGCCAATATTCCCTTCGAATACCTGACTAATGAATGAGGCTAAGACGCTTGCAGTAATGTTCAAATATGCATCACAAGCCATTCAGAAGTAGTAGGCCTCACGTGACCACAGGGCACCACAGTGGCAATATGTTAACTACCTCGCCTGGTACGCAGGAGGCCGTGGATTCAATCCGGACCCTGTCGCCTGCTGTATATTTTGAGGTTGCATGTCTCTCTCACTACATTTAGAATAAACATCACGCGTTTAGAGTATTTGACCTCTATAAATTTCCACGGGATAAGCCACTTCGTTGAAGATAACATTTGTGATAGCCAGGTTGCTTCTGAAAAATAGCTCCATAGCTCAGTGGGGCCTCAAACTGGTAAAATAAAAAATATAGTTTGTATTCTTGGTTCTTTCGGTAAAGTCGCATAGAAGGGAAACAATACAATAATAAAAATATAAAATAATAAAATTCTCACGACGTTTCGACTGCAACACAAGCAATCATCAGGTGATGATGATCATCATCAGGTGGTGATGATTGCTTGTGTTGCAGTCGAAACGTCGCGATAATTTTATTGTTTTATATTTTTATTATTTTATTGTTTCCCTTCTACGTGACTTTACCGAAAGAACCAAGAATATGAATCCCTGCATTCACGAAAGCTTTAAATCAAAATATAGCTTAGTTTAAAGTTATAGTTTGAGAACGGCGGTCCGATGGGAGGGAGTGAAGGGGTATTGTGAGGAGGCGTCATCGGGAGTGGAAGCTGCTGGTGGGAGCATGGGAGGTGTGGGGAGTGTGAGGTGCATCGGCATTGTGGAGAGGGAAGGGGTGAGAGTGTTGTAAGCGATGGGCCTGGGGGAGGAGTGGTGGATATGACGATGTGGAAGCTGTGTCGGTGATGAGGTGTGTGCTTGAAGTGAGGATTACATGGGGAGCGGTGCCGAAGTGGTTAGCGCACCGTGCGACGGGATCCGGCGACCCGAGTTCTATTCCCACTCACGGCCAACATCGGTGACGAGTATCTGAACCAATCTCGGTCCCATCCCAGGTCTATTCTGCCTTAAAATGAGTATCCAGGTTCGGTGAATGGGAGGAGACAAAGGCGGCCAGGCGTGGTGCTGGCCACCCATCCCATCTCAGCGTGTCGACCCCATGGCACCTGGGTAATGGAGGTGGTGATGAAGATGATGACGACGGTGATGATGATGTTGATGACGATGGTGATGACGAGTCACTCACTCAGACTCACAGAGCCACACTCAGAGACTCACAGCCACACTCAAGAGACTCACAGTCACTCACTCAGACTCACAGAGCCACACTCAAGAGACTCACAGCCACACTCAAGAGACTCACAGTGACTCACTCAGAATCACAGAGCCACACTCAAGAGACTCACAGAGTCACTCACTCAAAATCACAGAGTCTCACTCAAGAGACTCACAGCCACACTCAAGAGACTCACAGTCACTCACTCAGACTCACAGAGCCACACTCAAGAGACTCACTGAGTCACTCAGAGAATCACAGTCACTCACACAGACTTACACTCACTCAAGGAGACCCACAGACTCACTCACAGACTCACTCACACAGACTCACAGAGTAACTCATACACAGACTCACAGACTAATTCTGACACACACAGACTCGCAGAGTAACACGCACTCAGAGACTCACAGAGTCACACTCAGTCACTCACTCAGGGACTCACAGCCACTCACTCAGAGACTCGCACGCACTCACAGAGCCACACTCAGAGATCCAGTCACTCACTCAGAGACTCACAAAGTCACTCACTCAGAGAATCAGAGCCACACTCAGAGACTCGCAAAGTCACTCACTCAGAGACTCAGAGCTACAGACTCACAGAGCCACACTCAGAGACTCAGAGCCACACTCAGGGACTCACAGCCACTCACTCAGAGACGCACACTCAGACTCAGAACCACAGACTCACAGAGCCACACTCAGAGACGCACACTCACACCCAGAGACTCACAAAGTCCCTCACTCACACACTCACAGACTTACACAGTAACTCACAGTCACTGCCACTGAACTCAGTCTCACCGGGTAACACACTCACAGACTCGGAGTAAGTCACATGAACTCACAAAGTAACTCACTCACACAGACTCAGAGTAACTCACATGAACTCACAAAGTAACTCACTCACACAGACTCACAGAGCCACAGAGACACACGGAGTCACTCACTCAGAGACTCACATAGTCACTCACTCTGACACTCGGAGACTCACTCAGACTCACACAGACTCAGAGTAACTCACACACTCACAGACTTACACAGTAACTCACAGTCACTCCCACTCAACTCAGTCTCACCGAGTAACACACTCACAGACTCGGAGTAACTCACATGAACTCACAAAGTAACTCACTCACACAGACTCACAGACTAACAAACAAAAGCAAAGATCCCCAGTGAACCCTTAACAGACTGTAGGGGCAAGTGCTGTTAGCGAGCACCTACGAAGGCCGGCACGGCACACGAGGGGGTGGGTGGCCAGCACCACGCCCGGCCGCCTTTGTCTCCCCCATTGGCGATGTTTACACACCGCAACCAGGTACTCATTTGAGGCCGAGTCGACCTAGGGGAGGCCCAAGACCTGTTCAGATAATCGTCACCGGTGTTGGTGGCCGTGAGCGGGAATCGAACTCGGGTCGCCGGGTTCGTAGCGCAGCGTAGCGCTAACCGCTGCGCCACCGCTCCCCACACCCTCGCTCACAAACACAACGCAGGCAGCGTGGGCAGCCCTGGTCCATCCACTGCTGGATGAGGGCCTTGCCATGCCGTGCGAGTTATTTGACCAGAAGCGCAGTGCGTGTTGTTAACATTCCCCGTGTGGTGGATAGAATCGGAGGGCTTTCCCCAGCCCTCACCCACCAGGAATGGTGAAGTATAGTCAAATACTTCCTGTGACCAACACGGCGTTAGGAGACATTCATACAACCCACAGATGGACTAATAATTATTGTAAGTTCTGTGGTGTACTTAAAATAATGTGTGGAGGAGGAGGAAGAAGCTCCAGAAGTCGCACTTCAGCAGCCACCACTGCCCCTTCGCAGTATCAACAACCACGCAGACAAATGCACTGCCACATCCTACAACACGCGTTTGTTCCTTCAAAGTAGTGAATTAGCGTCCCAACACGCTGGTTCACGAAGATGGAGCGGTCATATAATGAGCTGGACAGCGACAACAACTTAAATCAGCGGTAATAATGCGGCAGACACGCAGGAAGCAATACTTAGGTAGGCCGCGATGAGACCATGGGGCTCGGATGGCGACCCTGCCTGGGAAGGTGCACACAAACTCCTCACAGAGTGAGCACCACAATGTTGTCCTTACAACACACAGTGGTCTCGCTTTTCTTTCATATCCACGAGCACAGCAACATCCAGCAACACATATCTCCTCACATTGTGCCCAGGACTGCTTTAAATAAAGATTTTAAATAAACTTTCCCGCCAAAGAATGTTATTGAGGCGTGTGTGGGTATCGATGTTGAACTTGTGATCACATTGCTAAGAGCCGAAACACAAGGCACCCACCACCCCACACATCCTACTACTGCTGTTGTTGCTGCCTTGTGAAGTCTATGATAATGATGATGAGCAGCAGCAGCGAGATAATGAGGAGGTTGAATGTGATGATGATAATGTGGAGTAGAGTCAGGGGGGTTATGCCCAAAGTTCTCTGTCCTCACCTCCCCACCACCGCCACGTCCCAACTCTGAACATCCACACATCATCATCATCATCGACCAGCAATGACCAACAGCAGCTCACAGCCCATTAAATACACCACCAGTAGGACAATTGTATGGAGGAGGCCAAACAAACATCTAAAACTAACAAAATAACAATTGCCACCGAGAACTGTTTCACATAACTCGTGCACTCAAAGTCCTCAGACAATTGCAGTTATCTAAAGGTTCTAATTGTGCCCGAGTGTGGCTGCGTCTTGCCTCGACAAAGGCATCGCCAATCCGCAAACTCTCGACGGCTCCGGCTGGCTCTCTGAGCACAAACTTTGACATTTGAACCTCACGAAATGTCTCTGCACAAGTTCCAGCGGTGTCTAGGTGGCAGTAAGTGAATGCACGCACGTGTGGAGGAGGAGGAGTGTTTCTATTATGAGGACAGTGCTGCTGCTGTTGTTGTTGTTACTCTACGATGGTAGTAGAGCTTAGCTAGAAAAGTCTTTGTCAGGAGGCCACAAATATCCTCTCCACCAAACAAAACTGTCGGGAACAGAGACTTGAAACTCAGTAACGCTTCGACAAAAGTGCGTCAATGTTCTCATCGCTAGTGCACACGTGTCGTCATTACCTTATCAGTGCCCTACCTTATTACAGACCAATTCAAACATTATCGGTCACCCCTTAACAATCTCCACCGTTCATCCTACAAAGTCCCCATGACAAGGGAGAAACACCACACAGAGACATTGTGTTTTTTAACCCCTATTGAAACGTCCGTACGCCGTAAGGAGCCGCAAACTCAATGTCCCCGCCGCCCAAGAAGACGGCGTAGAAGACCGCGCGGGTCGGCAGGGGTCACGCTGCTGCTGCTGCTGTGGAGCTCCGCTGTGAGTCGACGCAGAAGGGCGGCGGTGGTGGTGGTGGTGGTGAGAGCCCCGACTCCCGGAGTCGCAGTGACAGTCGCGTGGCACGGCGGTCGTGGTGGGGCTCTCTGGCTGCTGCTGCTGCTACGGGAGATGAGCGGCAACTCCGCGATGTCTGCTCCCTCCTCCTCCTCCCTTGTGGTGTCAATGGGGGGGGGGAGCGCTCCTTGAGATCCTCTCGGCAAGGCCTGGCCACCCCTGATGGCTCTCCTCCTCCTCCTCTCGGCGGTGTCACCACCTCGTCCACCTCCTCTTCAGCCTCACGTTGGGATTTTGCTCCACGTAGCACACCACTGTCACTGAGAGATAACCGTGACAACAACAACAACAACAATCCTTGTACAGAGACGCAATACGCCCGCCAATATTCCTCTCCCACGATGATATGAGGCCTGTTACTTTCGTCAATTACCCCCTCAAAATATCGGATGGGAATCACTTTGAGATAAAATCACCATCTTAACACGTTAACATAACTGCTCCTCAGCAACAATATTCACCCAAAATAAATATTTTTATTGATGTAATATTTTAAACGATAGTCAACGACTTCGTTTTTTTAATACGAGCAGACAACACACATCTATACAGTAAACATACAGAACGATAATCTGTAGTGGTGTCCACTTTAACATTATTTTAAGCCAGCTTCCCCATTGTTGTGCATTCGTCAGACACTAAATTAATCTCCCTATGCCTGTCCTTAGCCCAAATAACTTATATCGCCTTGTAACTCGTGTCATAGATCACATTTAGCCACACACAGAGATCACAAATGAATACAAATGTATGCAGCTGCCCCCCCCCACCCACCCCCAATTTTAGTCCAAAATCTAAAATGTGTGCATATTTGTGACTTTGGTTTAAAGAGAAAAAAATATAAAATTATATAATTATATTTGTGAAAAAGTTATTTGCAGCTCATCAAATTCCTCCAGTATAAATACACATGCCGATTCTGACATTCATTGTAAGTATGTAATGTTGAACTTCTTTCGCACCGTATGTAACCGACCATGCTAATCGGAGGTGCAGAGGAAGGGCAACAAACTAAACACAAACAGCGTGTTGACGGTGTGTTTAATGGCTCCCTCAGCCAGTGGGATTCACACTCTTGGCTTAGGACCACTCATGGAGGATGAATGAGCATTGCCTCCGCCCCTGCGTGTTGCGATGCTCAGAGCGAGGTGACAACTCTCATTCCGTGCGTTCTCCCCCCCCACCCCAGAGCATCAACAACAAGAGACAGCAGCTGGAGTTGGAGATCATGAAGATCCTGCAGAGCAAGGGGGACCCTGACAACAACAACATCGTCACCCTCCTGGACAACTTCACCTTCCGGGGACACAACTGCGTCGTCCTGGAGCTCATCAGGTGAGTGTCATGGCGTCCGGTGAACACCGATCCAAAGACAAAGATTAACCAGTATAGCCTGAGAAGATTGTTGGGGCAAGTGCTGTTAGCAAGTAGCACCTATGAAGACGGGCAAGGCACACGAGGGGGTGGGTGGGCAGCACCACGCCCGGCAGCCTTTGTCTCCCCAGTGGCGATGTTTACACACCGCACCAGGTACTCATTTGAGGCTGAGTCGATCTAGGGGAGGCTCAGGATTGGTTCAGATAATCGTCACCGGTCTTGGCCGTGAGCGGGAATTGTAGAGCAACGCGCTAAACGCTGCACCACCGCTCCCCCAAACACCGATGCGTCCGTGTGTTCACACACATGAATCATTTGGATGTAGAATAAATGTCCATAGGCTTTCAGAATGCCCTAGAATTATTGTATTTGTACGCGGCTCCATGGTCAGACATAACTGTTTATAATGCCTTCCTGCCTCATTGACTATGTTTTGAGTTGAGCGGCAACCCTGTATGGTTACTCCGTGCGGCTTCGCCTCAGCCAAGCACGTGTGCTCCTGTTCAAGGGGCCAATCAGGGAATGGGTCACAAGCAGGAAGAAACTGTAACCGTTCACGTTTTGTGCCGTCACGCAGCGGAGACCTCCTCCAGAAGCTGGACGAGACCTATGGCTTATACATGACGGAATTGAAGCCGTACGTGGGCTCCATGCTGCGGGCCCTGGCAAAGCTGAAGGCGATGCACATCATTCACGCGGATCTGAAGCCGGTTAGTAAACTAAGCAGCCCGCTGCATCTTTTGTCCGTCAGTATGGAGTTAGTGCCTCAGTTCGTGCAGTTGTAGAAAATGAGAGCACTCTTAAATTTTGATTTAAAGCTTTCGTGACTCCAGTAATTCATATTCTTAGTTCTTTCTTACCGAAAGAACTAAGAATATGAGAACACTCTTGTAAACCTTAGTAACAGGATTTCGAGATATCTTATTCTACACCGCAACAACACTCATGCCACGACTTGCTATTTCATAAACACAGATAGCCAAAACTTGCATACAAATACAACTTTTCACGTGGATCTCTGTTTGCTCTCAACAACCAACGCTCCGCGGAACATTTAATATTTTCTAATTTGCGTTAAACAACAACGACCACTGCCCTAAGCAACAATTCCGAAGGCCAAAGCTAAATGATGGGCGTAGCAGTGGTGGGGTAGTTCGCAAACTGCACTCAGAGGTTAATGACCCGAATTCGATTTCTGGCCACGGCTAAAACCAGGGTTTGGGCGATATCTGAACCGGTCCTGGATCCCATTGCCTTCAACAGCCCCCTGAGCAGCATGGTGAGGTATGGCCATACAACCCCCTTGATTAACACGGCATGGGGTAGGGAGATCTTCAAGCATGATTACATTTACAAAGGGCATTAAGTGTTCAACAAAAATGAGTACATGAAATCTTTGAGTAAACCGCCATGAACCAATTCAACAAGACGCAATCTCACCGACACACCACGAGTTTCACTGACAACCACTGTCTTTTTTGCAGGCAAACATCTTGGTCAAAGACCACATCAGTGGCAATATCAGGCTCACAGGTTTTGGCCTGAGCATCAGCGAGACCTGCCCAAGTGAGTGATCTAGCTGCCCTGTGAATGTGTGTACGTGTGTAGCAGCATGTGTGTGTGCGTGTCACAGTGTTTGTGGGGAGCGGTGGTGTTAACGGTTAGCACGCTGCGCTACAAGCCTGTTTAAGCTATATGGGGGGGTCTTTGTCTTCGTGCTGTGGTGGCGTGGTGGTTAGCACCGCTTAAACAAAGTGTGGTAGTGACACTGATACCCTTCAAACGTTACATTTCGTCAATCATTTGGCCAGGATTTCAACTCTCAACCTCCCAGGTTTGAGGAGGGTAGTTGTCAAACAGTAACCAGTAAACCGGTAACAATTTTCATAATCGATTGCTGGTATTGAAAGTCTGGAGCCAGTAGACAATCCCATTGGAATTTTCGTCGCGGATGGCTGATTTACGTGTGATTTACATGTGATTTACGATTGCAAATGTACAGATCGCATGGCAGCCCTAAGTTCCTTTGTCCTCATTCCTCACTTAACCTTTTCCCGTTCCGAGACGTCTGCACGTTTTCAGGGTGGTGGTAGGTGTCCCCGGTTCATCACTGAATCTTGAAACGCGCAAAGCGGCTCGGCGTTAATTTTATTCAGAGAGGCGTCGCAGCGCCGTTGCTTTTAAAGAAGTTGTTACTCACCGCAGAGAACTCTCGCGACACGACAGCTGCACTCTATGATAGCTGGCACCAGTGTAATGAAAATAATTTAAATTTCTAAGTGCTACCCAGCTGATACACGCATTTATGTGGGCGATCTTTGTCATTGTGCGCATTTTGCGTGCCATACGTGACTGCGTGTGCATACCCTCATCTATTCTGCACTTCACAAGTACAGGTGAATAATGTGCAAGTGCCACCTTGTTTGGTCACCTGTCTGTCCGTGTGCTGCTAGGAGCTTGGTGTCTTGGCTCGATGTGGTACATGGCCCCCGAAATGTACTTTGGGCTCCCGGTCACATGCAGCGCGGACATGTGGTCACTCGGATGTGTGGTGGCCGAGATGCTCCTCGGGAACCCGCTCTTCAAGACAAGCTCGGAAGACCACATCGGCTATCTCATCCAGGTATCTGACGCGTAGGAAAACACCATTGCATATATATCCAGTTGGTTATAAGGTCCTGCTGTTGAGCTACAAGGCTGTCAGTGGGTTAGCCCCACAATACTTACAGGAGCTGATCCACTCATGTACACCAATGAGGTCCTTGAGATCTTCTGATCTCCTACTCAGTTTTCTGAGGTCAAGTCTCAATTCCTGGGGGCGATCGGGCTTTTTGCCAGTGCAGCTCCGAGACTATGGAACACGTTGGCCTCTGATAACAAGACAGAATTTTTAAAGCTATTTAAATCTCGCCATGAAAACTCACCTCGGTAAAATGGCCTATTCCCCATAGTTTTGGTCGTCTCATTTCCTCGTTTTGGTCGTCTCATTTCCCTGCTTTCCATACACGGGGTGCATTGGGATCCTCGGATTAAATGCGCCTTACAAATATTAATTATTATAATATATACATACTGATGAATTCTATAATTTTTATCGTAACAAACCTCGAGCCTGATACGGCACCACCAAACCGGGCGTCATATTTCCCATGGGACCGTTCCAACTGCGCCATATAAAGGAGGAGGGAGGGTTTAATTCGAATTTGAACCAACGATGGAGTCCACGATAAACAACAACAGCAGCAGCAGGGGGTTGGTTATGACTGATGGCGCACGACGATCCACCAGCATACAGACCCGCTGTGCGATGGCTCATGCGACAAAGCTGGTTACGTGCAGGGCTGTCGTCATCCTCTGGGCCTTTCACTGGTCAAAAAATGTCGCTCAGCTGCCGGTACACGTGAGAGGAGTGGACGTGTTCACTGCGTGATCACGCACCATTTGCATGAGTAAAGAAGTAAAGAGAGATTTCGGGTTCATCGGTAATACCAGAGAATCAGAGCGTCAGGCTGATGTCCTTCGGAATGATTACTATTGTTATGATTATTGTGGTTTGTTGTTAATCCCCGAGGCTTTCACAGCCTGTGTTGGAGAGCAACGAAGCCGCACGTAGTAACCACGTCGTCAATTAAAGACCAAATATGTATGCTTCGCCTGATGATAGAGATAAATATCTGCAAACAGTATGTACAAGAGCAGGCAAAGTTCATTGTACATCGACGTTTCAATGAGACAAAGTGCAGCGTATGTACGCTCTGTTCACTCGAGCGACGGACCTCATCCAACTCATCCCTCTTGTGATCTTGGTTTCAGATGTTGGGGCTCCCACCCAAAGCCATGATTGACGCCTCGACCCACAACATTATCTCCTTTGGTGAGTGGACAGGGGGGGTGGTGAGGTGGTGGTGTTGGAGTTCGTAGCTGTTGCTGCTGCTGCTGCTGTCACTGCCCGGAGAGTCGTGGCCGTGCAGCCGCGTGTCTCGTGCTCTGTGCTTGAATAGAAAGGCATGGAAACTGCTTCGCGTAATTTAAAAATGAACTGTGCTTTATTTGGGTTTAAAAGTCACAACGGTCTTGGCAACGTACTTGTCAGTACGTGTTGAATTAGTGCGACAGTAAGGAGTCTTATGAAAAAAATACTTTAAAAGGAACGGTTATGTTTAGGTAGCTTAGTATATTTGGAAAACCCATAGGGATTTGCAATCCAACAGAGGACGTGTGTATTAATTACATGGAATTCTGGCCATCACATTTTTAATAAAGATGAGTGGCCGTTTTTTTTAATTTCAGCATGACTTAGCACAATTTTTAAAAATTGTGTGGCAGATGCGACGGTATCCTAAATCAGCATAGAGCAGTTCTACCATAGTACAAAACAACCACAGAGAACAACCCTCCACACAAACTCTGGGTCCTTGATTGAGAAATATATTATGCTTAAAAGCACGCTTGTACAACAAATTACCATCCTCTCCAAGTGATGCAAATAATAATATAATACTAAAATAAACATCAAAGTGTCTCCTTGCTCAAACAAGTATCAGGAGGTTCTCGTCTCCTCCGGTGGCCCAGAGTTGAGAGTGGGAATTTCACTTTAACGCTTAGAAGCCATCCTTTCCACACGACTACTGCAAACGTCTCACAAACGGTTACAAATTTTATCGACCCTGGAGGGATGACAGGCTGTAGTCGACCGCCAACATGGAATCATATTTGCAAACATAGCAATTGGAGGGTTAAGGACCGCCGCCGCATTGCACTGATCGCCACAACTAATTCAGTGTTTCTCTCTTTTTCTCTCTCCAATAAACAGACAAAAAGAATCGCCCCGTCGTCAACGGGAAACGGATCGTCCCGTGCTCCGTGTCTTTGAAGGCGGTTCTGGGAACCCGCAATCAAAAGTTCATCAATTTTCTCCGCGAGTGCCTTCAGTAAGAGACTTGTTACTATTGTCTACATTTCACCTCGTACAAATAATTAAATATAAATCACTTTGCGTCTACCATCAACATTACTGGAAACGATCTTAGACCTCACGTGTCGTTTGGGCTAGGACTGCAAAGTTTTGTGTCACACCGGGGCATCGTTTCTTCATCTCGTCGCTTTTTAAAATAAATATCGTTTCTGACAAAAGTGTTGAGGATAGAATTGCGCATTTCACCCCAGACCACGATTCAATGAAGCGATTTTAGAATGCAACAGGCACCTGACTCCCTCCGTTTGCCTCCTTGGCAGGTGGGATCCCCAACGTCGCCTCACACCCACGGAGGCCCTCAACCACCCATTATTGTTGGGCGGCAGGACCGTGCCACCGCAAGCGAACTTCCCGCCTTGCCCAGCCATGGACACGGAGCCGGTGGCGGCCTGCAGCCTCTCGGCAGTCCCCCGTCTCAGCCAGGGAGATTGCCAAGTCCCTGCTGCAAGCGAGCAGACTTCGGAGTCCACTTGGTCAAATCAGAATACTGCAGGCTCAGTTTCTGGGAGCGAGTGGGCTTCAAACTCTGATTGGGGAATGGAGTCGGAGTGGGGAGTGGAGTCGGCAGGTGACTGTGCGGTAACACGAATGTCTGAAAAACTCTTCGATCAACGTGACAGCACCAATGACGTCATCGTTGAAGAGGAAATGGAGCCGATGGTGGCCTGCAGCCTCTCGGCAATCCCCTGTCTCTGTGAGGGAGATTTCCAAGTCCCTGCAGCAAGCGAGCAGACTTCGGAGTCCACTTGGACAAATCAGAATACTGCAGGCTCAGTTTCTGTGAGCGAGTGGGCTTCAAACTCTGATTGGGGAATGGAGTCGGAGTGGGGAGTGGAGTCAGCAGGTGACTGTGCGGTAACACGCCTGTCTGAAAAATTCCCCAAAGTGGTGGCACCAATGACGTCATCGCGGAGGAGGAGGAGATGGAGTCGGCCACGAGACAAGAGTGAGTCTCCAGGCAGAAGTGCACCTTGAGAAAAATGTGTATTGGGGAGGTCATTCAGACAAAGTGTCTCCTGATATAAATTAGCATATAGCAAACACCATCATCATCATAAATTAGTTATTTGAGTAAATTACACATTCCTATAGCAAGGGCAAGTCTATTTATATTACAACCACTGTTAATTCCCACAATGTAGTATTCACGATTGAGAGGAAGTAAAAAATATTGAGGACACATGAGATTTGGGTTCTGTATCAGATGAGACAAGTTCTGTATTGTAAGAACGGGGAATCTGTTTCATGAGGAGTTGTGAAATGAGGATTCTGTAATGGCATTCACCTCTTTAGTTCATCTCACTTGAAGATGTAAATATCCCAGGGCTCCACAGGATGTAATATCTTATCCCTAACCTCATCTCCACCAATCTGCAGCTAAATGCATTCCTAGTAAAAATATATATCTTAATTATAAATATATGAATTGCACTGCATCCCACTTGGAGGTGCTGCGGTTAGAGCACTCCACGATCACTGTACGCTTGCGAGTTCAAAATCCAGGTCAAGAAGGTTAACAGCTTATTTATCAACCCGAGCTATAGTCAAATAATGAATCCCATTTTGTGGGAAGTCAACAGCGGTGATCCTATTATACACCACCATTGGCTCCTGTTATAGGAATGTAGCATTCCGCTACTGGCCATAGTGAGAGATGTGTGGCATCCTCCTACCTCGCATTTGAGCGGCGGGACACATGTGAGGTGCACTGCAGCAACCAGTGTAAGCACAGCCGAGAATGCACAATGGGGCAGACGGTGGCATTATAGATACGCGCATGTCTGTACGTTGAAATAATTTTGAACGCGTACGTAGCCGATCGTGCTAACCGTAGCCGACCGTGCTAACGATGGCGCGTGCGTCCATTTGCCAGGCGGGGCCCTGCTCTCCAACCAGGCAACAACAACAACGAGGAGGATGATGATGATGCCGTCGACAAGATTGGGCCAAAGGCGTCACGCGGGTCTGGACGGAGATTCTCCCGCCTGAGGCGGAATATTCGGGGGATTCTGCGATTCATTCGGGAGCACTGTTTCTGTTACCGTGACGATAGCGCTGAATAAATCCTGTCATGCGGCTGGGCCCTCCCTGCCCTGTGTACATATTTTTCAATGTTACTGTCGTTTTTATCTCGCTTCTTTCTGGTCCAATGACTCCAAGACTCACGGTTTAAACTAAAGATCCCAGTGGTCCTCAAAAATATTTATGGGGACTCCTTCACTTAAAAAACATTCAACTTAGAAAGTCTCAGAGATACAAAGAAACCTGTCCATATGTCCAGTTGCCTGTTTGTACCGAGATTCATAAGTTCAACCGCCACGCAATAGATGGTGGTGGTGGCATCTACATCTACACAACGTGAAGAACCAGTGGCGTCTACGTCTACAGGAGATTATACAACTCTTAAAGCCATTCCCTGTGTTTAGTGTACACGCCGTACAACATGTTTGGAATCGACAGGAGTAAAGTTGGACTTACGAACAGACTTCTGGAACCTAACTCGTCCGTAAGTAGAAGAGTCCCTGTATATGGTGGTCACTGAACAACGCAGACCCAGCCTCCTTTTTACGATGTTTGGTCCATTAGGACGTTACCAGACGCATCTTTCTGTGCTGACGACCACGTGATACACATTAGACGAGTCACAACAGGTCACGTTTAATACTCTAAACTTGTCTGGAGTAAATTTTGATTTAAAGCTTTCGTGACTGCAGTAATTCATATTCTTAGTTTTTTCGGTAAAGTCACGTTGAAGGAAACAACAAAATAATAATATAATATATATGACCGTTTGAGTTATGGTCGAAACGTCGTGAGAATTTTTTATTGTTTTATATATATTTTATTATTTTGTTGTTTCCCTTCAACGTGACTTTACCGAAAAAACTAAGAATTGTCTGGAGTAATTCGCATACGCCAGACATTTCTGCACATTTGCAGAATTACATGTCTATGGGAAAGGAACCATGTGTATGGCATTACAAGGGGTGATTGGTCGTGTGTGGATGTAGGCTGTTGGCAGTGCCACTGATTAATCAGAATCTTTTTTTCATCCTGGAGGAATCCAATGAGCTATGAAGCTCTTTTCACATATGTCCAGTAGGGGCGGGTCAGCGAGGTATGTACAAAAACGATATGAGAGGCAAGATGGAGAAAATGTAAGCATGTTGCTAAAAATACAAAGTACATAGATTCCTGCCGATTTGTCAACAAATGCAAGTTTGGGCAAGGCAGCAACACAACAACAGCACCAGACCACGACAAGACAACGCACAGTCCCTCAATTACATTGCAAATTAAAATCGAAAGTTCAATGCGCGATATTTGAAACAGCGTTACTAAATGGCAATATTCCCCTCGAATACCGAATGAACGAGGCTAAGACGCTTGCAGTAATGTTCAAATATGCATCGCAAGCCATTCAGAAGTGGAAGGCCTCACGTGACCACAGGGCACCACGGTGACTGGGAGATGTTAACTACCTCCCCTGGTACGCAGGAGGTCGGGGGATACATCCCAACCCTGACGCATGCTGTATATTTGTCTGCTATAAATGTCCACGTGACGATAAGCCACTTCGTTGAGCTATCATTTGCGATGGCCAGGTCGCTTCTGAAAAACTGCTATATATGCTCAGTGGGCCTTACCTGGTAAAATATAAATAGTTTGTCAATTAGTAAATAAATGAAGTATATAAGTTCCAATTTCATTCATACATACATTTCCAAGCTTGGAAAAGGCAGTAAAACAATAGCAAAAACAGCCACAGTCCACACCAGGAAAACATACAGTGCGCCGGTAAAATTGTACTTAAAAACTGAACTGTGGATACATTGTTAAGAATACAAAAAATAGTTTAGTTAAAAATCATTTGGTTGATAAGGACCTGGGTAGTGATCTGCGATTATTGAGTGGGGGTTTGGGAGTCGCTGACTGGGAGGAGTGGGAACGGGTGAAGCCGGATCTGCCACGCGTTGCGCTCACCAACTCGAGCTTCGCCGGGACAGCAACAAACGAAGAGACGGAGAGAGGAGCTACCCCGGGTTTACATCGCCATGACTCACGACGCACACAACACACACGGCACATGCCCAGGGGGAGGAGGGCGATGACCACCCCACAGTGCGATAGCTACGACTCCCCTTTCAATTAGTGAGCCATCCTCACACAACGCTGCACGGAGTGTGCAGCGTTATCAATGAACACGGCACTACCACTGCACGGAGTGTGCAGTGTTATCAATGAACACGGCACTACCACTGCACGCGAGCAATCGGCTGCTTAGTGAGTTACACGGCACGGTACGGAGCTATTAACGCGACACGAACCACAGCGTGTTCCCGGGGTACTCAACTACCTTAGTTTCTCAACTACCGGGATTACTCAACTCAATATTTCAAGAGGCGCAATGCACTGTGGTGAATACGAGACAGTGGTCCTTCATAAACAACATCACCAAACAGTCTTTAAAGAGCAGCATGCGGCACCGGGAGACGCAGATTGCCAACCCCTGAGCTATTCTATTCGTGCGCATGAGGGCAACATGTTCAGGAGCCATAAGCCAATGTCCGAGGTCTGCTGGTCACGACGAGAGGGCTTCATGTAGGGTTACAATTCCTGCTCCTCCTGTTATTTGTGGAGTGACTCATGCAGCCAGCTGTGGCTCTAGGGTTTGGTGATACATGTTATTTATGTAGTTTATTGTTAAAAATTCGGTCACAGTTCCTACGATCACTGTTACATTGCATGTATAGCTTTATTTTGGTGATTTCTAAAAGTTTTTTGGTTTGGCCATGTTTTTGTTTATTGTAGTACGGAGTTAGACTGATGGCCTTAATCTAAGTTTTCTTGTTGTTGTTGTTGTTTGTCTTGCATCCCACTGGGATTTTTGCACACAGCGTTGGTGTACGGTGCTATATCAGGAATATTTTGACGTTTTTTCCTGGATTTTCTGTTTGCACATGCACAAAGTCACTTTAAGATGTTTTCTTGGTCATGTTTTTGTCTTTTTTGTTTGTTGAGGTTGCACCCGATTCAAGAGCCGAATGGCTCACAGGGCTATACCAAATAAATGAAAACTAAACTAAACTAAAACTACTCCGTTGAAGGAGCACAAACGACTGTGGTTCACAATATCGTGAATAGCTTGGGTTGGATGGTCACAATCGCACTGTGGCTTGACTTTAATTTTCTATTGCGTCGTTTCACGTTGTACGATCTGTTCTGGATGACCACAGTCAAACACTGGAGAGTTTAAAATTTTCCATTTGTGCATCAGGTATCCGCATCTGCCATGGTTTGTGCAGATGCGGTTTAGGGGGACCATGATCTTCGTGGAATATCAAGCCCAGGGATCTTCTGCGTTGGATTTTTCACAAGGTGTGTCAGTTCTTTTGAACTTACACTGATCATGTCGACTCTCTGCAGTGGCAATGTGAAACTATTAAAATAAAAAGGGATACAATTTTTTAGAAGTTGATTCTTACACGTGCAATTCAATACATGAATTGTCAGCTTAATAATAAATATTAATCGAGTTAACCGATGTATCGCGCTGTTACTACTAACTAGCACAACTCTTTATTACGATCACAGCATGTACAAAGTTAAATTTTAATTAAAAATATATTTCCTGAAGTAATGATGGTTTATTCAAACTGTGTGCAATATCAAGCAACTTCGGAATGATTTCTGAAGCACTGCTGCAATGTTTGGTGCACTGCGATACTAACGCGGCGATCCGAGTTGGATTCCTAGCCATGGCTAACGTCAGTGGTGACTGATATCTGAACAAGTCCTGAACCTAATCCCCGCCCCCTTCACCAAGCGTGGTAAAGTTTGGTGCAACAACCCCCATGACCAAAGCAACGTGGCGAGGCCTTCATCAGGCAGTGGACGGCCAGAGGGGTGTAACACACACAATCATCAGTTTGTCTCGACAATCACTTGCCTTGAACATTGAATCCTTAAGTTACATTACCAATGGCATATTGGTGTGGCTCACTGACCCTTTGATGTGAAAGATTAAAGAACCCCAAGTGTCTGTCGCCGACTCAACAATTTTGAGGAGCGACCCGTGGCAGTCAGGCAGATCACGAGGTGAGCAGAGGGGTGAGGAGGAGGGCACTTTGGAGGGGACTGCCAAACCTCGAGTCGCGAGCACACAGCGCCGTCTCCTCGTACAACACGGCGCACCGATGGGCACCGCCGCTGCTGCCACCGGGCTTGGCCTTCTGCGCCAGTTTTACCAGGTTGGCCACGGGGCCGTGCCCAAGGTTGCGGCAGGAATGCACGCCGTAGTGCTGCCCCACAGCGCAGTCCACGGCCGGCAGCTGCAGAGCACACAGCCAACAACAGAGACCTGGAACCCTCTCTCTTTCGTTTGGAGGCGGCCGAGTTGCTAGCAGCCCTTTTCCACTGGCGCATCCGATCCGTGCCAGCGCGTAGCACCCCCACGGAACGGGTGGTTTTCCATTGGCTAGTTGCTGTGCCGATATAAAATCAAACTGTAATACGTCGCCCTTACAAGACCACTCAAGATGGACCAGGGGCCAAACAGGTCCAGAGGTGGTGCTAATAATAAAGTGTCCATTGCGTACGACGTGAACAGCGTTAATGTGACTGCACAAATTTATGGAAACATGGCCGAGTGGTGGTTCTCGGTTCAAGCCCAGCATCCGCCCTGGTTAATTTTGCCAGTTTATTCACCACAAACAAAGAGATCTGTTTCACAATGTATGATAATAATCCTGTGACGCTGTATTATAAAAATTGAATTGGCCACGTGTAACCGCATCATGTTGCAAATTTGCCAAATCAGATCAAGTACTTGCAAATTACTTTATCGGGGAAAAAACCATGTAGGAAACTCAAACATCGCTCCCAAATGGCAGACATGTCCATTCACAGGCCGGTAGTGCGTGCACCACGTGCCAAATAGGAACAGCTGCCATTGGGGGGGGGGGGTCCCCTCGGGTAGACTGCCGCAGAGCAATGGAATGCTTGAGATGAGACGTTGCTGTAAGGCGCTTTGAGTTGAAGAGTTTATTTACGTGAGCGCCCTATATCTCCAAATCCTTATCCCCATCTCTGAGCCACCCCTGTGGCCCCTACTGGGGCCCCGTGTCTCACCGCTGCGGTGTCGAGGCTGCCGCACTGGTGGATGAACTCCAGCAGCTCGTCGCGCTTTGGGCAGAAGCTTCCCGCTGTGGCTCCAGATCCACCCAGGACAGAGATCACAACCCCAGTCTCCTCCAACAGCTACCACAGACACAACAAATCCGTCAACATCAGTTGGTTGACACCGAGGCGACCGCAAGGCAAACACCGGCTTAAAGCTAAACGATACGCATGGAGCTGCATCTCACAATGCAGTGCACGAAAACTGATTAAATAATACAGATTTAAGTTTGCAAATTAACACAAAATTCGTTCTCAATTTTAGTTTTCCAAATGCGCTATCGGCGTAATGTCAAGAGACAAATAAATCATCCATTCGTAAATCTCGCATAGCCGTGCAGGCCCTGTGTCATAAAATGCGGTGGGTGGCCTTTTATCTTGTACACAATAGGAGCCAACACTTTCACATTAGCTGTGTTATGAGATTGTGTGGCGCACGAGAGTCAAGCTGAAATTGTTATTCTCAGAGATGGAATTAGGAAAATGAAGTGCAAAACCCAAGTTTAATGAGACTGTAAATTTGTGCAGTCGCTGGTGACAGGGCTCGGACGATCGACTTGATAAGACTTGAGACCTCGGTTTCAACCCAAGCGGTCAAAATCCAGATTCAAGCCCAGAATCTCATTATTGCCAAATCACCGCTTTGATCTCTGAGCCACCCGTCCACTTTGCATATATAGTGTTATCATATATTTTATCTGAATGTCACCGCTGTACACTCAATTTTAACAGTGATTTTCAATATCTACCTTTGGGATGTTTGCCAAATTCACAGATATTTTTTAAGAGTGACAAGAGAAAACCCATGCATCTTATGTGACACTTTGTTGTGCTCTGCATTGGCAGTGATTACATAACGCTTAAACGTATTTGTGTTATCGACAAATGAGTTTTAAGTTCGTAATAATAAACTAATATTACCGCGCACAATTTTGAAAACAAACTTAACATTGAGCGCCACTCGGAGGCGATAAGTACACTCAAACTTTGCACGGGCAGTGTCGTACACCTACTTGCTGTACTGCCTCTTACCAGCTGGAGGCGGGTGGGCTCACGCACGCCACGTACGCACCTGGGCGTTGCGATGGAGGATGTCCAAGAAGGAGCCGAGGCCCAGGCTGGGGAGGTCGCGCGAGTCAAAAGCTCGGCAAGCTGCTTCTCCACGCGTGACAGCGCGGGTAGGCCCAGGGGCTCTGCCATCTTATTTGCGTGGCTCAGCAGACGGACCAGATGCTCGGCTACCGCCTCTGCGAAGGAGAGAAGCAATGCCATTGTAGGAGAGGAAAACGATGCTGTAACTCGCTCCAATAGACTCAACAACTGCAACTCTCTCTCTGCCCCCCCACCCCCACGTCTCATCTACGGCCTCCCGATAAGTTTCATCATCACTCTCCAGATGACTCAAAAAACAAGTTTAACACGAAGGCCTTCGCGACCAATATTATCCATAATTGAGATTTTTGGGTTAGGTCACGTAAATAGTGCATATTAACGCGTATTATTGAGTGCATGTTTACATGATCTAACCCAAAAATCTAGATGGAGTAAAAAAACCACTGGCAAACTTCTCACACCCGTATGCAAGACGATATCGCCCCAATATTCGAATTGTTCAACTATCCCCCGAACCAGTCCAGGATTAATTTCAAGATCACACTCAACATTCTGAAGGTCCTCCGTGGTCTGACCCCCTATGTACAATACAAGAAACTACATTTTATTCAGATTGTGCTTTCGATATCGTGTCATGAGACGGAGTATCCACTCGGATCTCTCACGGAGCAGCGGAACCCGTCCTATTGGAGAATGGCCCGCAGAAGAGAACATCACAAAGCTACCTCTGACATTGCTTCTAGTGACCTCTGGTCCACAGAGTAAAGGGAAGCACATTCCCACCCACTCTGTTGAGCCGATATTGGACTTGGTCAAATTAAGTGCATAGCCATTTATTTAGTAAATTTTGGCTTTTTTTGACAGTCATTAATGACCGAGCTGAGACCTTCAACTGGCTGCACTTGACAAAAGCAAGTTTAATCACAGGTGGTTACCCAGATTCGAACCCAGGATCTCAGCGTTTCCAGCTCAATGCTAATAATCTCTCTCAGCCACCCGGGTCATCTCGACGTAAATTTGACAAACTGATGCGTCGTGATATGCCAAACTCTTACTAATGCATTAGTAATAATCGAGACGAGATGTGAAATAAGGTGTTTAGAGAAGCTACGACAATTCAGCGCGCGTGCAATCCAGTAGACTCTTGATTATCCGTGTGCGGTTTATCTGATTTGCGGATTAACCACGCACATGAGATTTTTACTTATTAATAACTCACGGATTTTCCCTTAGGCCCAAATTAATAATCTAAAAATAGTTATACATTGTAATTCTTGGAAATGTTTGTTACAAGTCACGTGCTTATATCGAGCAAATATGTGCGCCCATGAATCCGAAATCTACGTGATCACCTCGACAGTACAGTAGTTGCATATCTTTACAACAGTGGGTGGAGTTTGATTGATGGTGATTGGCGTGGCTCTGCTATCCACTTAGAGGGCCGAGTCTTCTGCTCGGGAGCAGGAAAGTGTTATCACCGACCACGTGCATCGATCGGTTGATCGTTAGTTTGTGGCATAGAGATCCGCAGAAAATAGATATCTTTGGATCATCCGAGATTTTTTATCATCCGCAGCCATCTTCCCCGTAATTAGCGCGGATAATCGAGAGTCTAATGTATGTGAAAATTTGTCTCCTTACTCCACGGAAGAAGCGGCGGTCTGGTGTCGGGAGTGCTGATGTTGCCGAAAAACGCGGCCGGTTTCTCCTTGACCACGAGGTCGCGAGGAGTCTCGAGGGAGCCACAGCACAGGGCCAACTGAAACAGCTTCCGGGCCAGCGTGTCCCCTTTCACCTGCCCCAGGAAGTCCTGCACACACTGTTGGTGGAAACAACAAAGGACCCAAACCACGTGCAGCCATTGCACTCTGTTGGGACAAATAGAGGGTGATACATGCATAGATGTCCGACCAATTTCAATGCCCCCCCTTACTTTTGTCTCAACGTGTGACTGAATTTTGTGAAAGCGATGGCCCTAAATATTATAGAGGAGAGTTAATTCAGTGGTAGAGAAATTTTTTTGATAATGGTGGAAGTATCCACAGACTTGAAACGTATGGCGATTATCACTCATTAAATAATTCCGAGGACAAATGTATTATGTAAAATCTTTGACAAATGTAAGCAAATGCATGAACTTTCTCGCACGGTAATTTTGTTGCATTAAGTCCAGACGCCATGGCCCCCACCTTCTTCAGCTTATTCACAAAGATGTCCTCGGCGTTCTGGGAGACCTGCAGCACCATCTCGGCCGCCGGCTGTGTCGTGAACTGTCGGCGAAGATCGGCGCTCGTCCCTGGCAAGGGGAACGACTCCAACAGGTATTTCTTGATCTTGTGTGGCCGGCCCTCCACCTCCTGCTTGATGTCACACTCGATGCGAGCCAGCCCACGGTCCATCGCCTCCCGCTCGCCTTTCTGGGCCTTGCCGATCACCTAAACAAACAACACAATGTTAGCAACTGTGGCGGCCACAGGTGCAGGGCAGTGCTGTAGTTGCGATGATGGAACACGTGATGGACGAGTGGTTCAACAGCGAATGCAAGGTGTGCTGCTAATGCACGATTGCAATCGAGAGATGGGATTGGTGGATCATCCTAGCAGCAGTGGCTTTTGGCAAGCCATCGAACAAAGACAGTCACCGCATCACTCGCTTTCAGATGGGCTTCTGCGGCCAACTGGAATGCTCTTCCTTCCGATATTAGGAAGCCATTGGAGCTTTGCACTTTAAAATCTAGATTGAAAACAATTTCTTTAGAACTGCTTTTTGTGTTCAGTTTGTTGTCCTCCACACCTCTGATTGGTACAGTTGGCTACGTACAGTGCGAAAGAAGTTCAACATATATACATGTGGTTTTACCCAATCCAGTCATTTCTGAGTACTTGTTTAGATTTGCAAATTTTGATTCTGATGCCGGCACACATGTCCTCCTCATTCATTAATAACAACACGGGATTTTTTTTTACATTATTTGTGAAGAATATAGAAATGCAGTTTTGGATAATACACCCGCAATATTAACTAGGGCGACTCCTGGGATCAAATCGCGAACCTCTGAAACAAGCGACAAATGCACAACCACTCGGGAAAGAAGATTTCTGTAAGGAGCGGTACAGTAAAATAGGCCTCAGCCTTCAATACGATATATATTAACATGATGTACTTACACGAGCAGTTATTTCAGTGCTCTTGTCGCAGCACTGCACCCACAAAACTGAAGTCGTGTTGGAAGTCTGTCTCAGACTGCATGACAAAAGGATACACCACATTCACTTGACAGGGAGACAGGTGTGAAACTTGTGTGCCTGAGCAACTGAGGATAGCTCAGCATTGTGGCCGTGTAAGGCAAACGCAGGGGCGGGGGAATATTGGTAAAAGGCTGATGCAGTGTCACTCTCAGGTGTGAACACAGCGACACGTACGTTGTGGTTGTGTGTCAGCAATTCCAGAACGCATTTAATTCAGAAAGTAAACCCCCTCAAGGGCAACAACAATACATACTTGAGGCAATCTTGATTTGAAGCTTTCGTGACTGCAGGAATCCAGACTCTTTGGTTCTTTCGGTAAAGTCACGTAAAATCGAGGAGGAGGCCGCTTTCCTACCTTACAGTTACACGCTAATTTCTCACGTTAACATCACTAGCCCTGGCCACTTCTTTATGACCCATGGGCTACACACATTTCAAACTATTTAAAACAGTCTGCCTCAGCAGCACACCAAGGCTTTATCACCTGATGACGGACGCTTGTGTCGCGCCCGAAACGTCGTGATTTATATTATTTTATACCTACGTGACTTTACCGAAAGAACCAAAGAGTATAACTTGAGGCATCCAATAATAATACAATTCGCAGTCAACAAGCGACGCAATGCATACACACGTACACACACACACGCTCGTACACGCAGGCACGGCACGTACGGAAATGCCCAGAGGTATGCTGGTGATACGGATGCCCAGATCGTGAATATCCGGAGCCCCGTATCGTTCCATGAGATGCTTCAGCAAGTCCGGCACCTTGAAGCGTGCCATCACTCCTTTGCCTCGGGAGCTGCGGCTCTTGGCCACGAAGGTCCTAAACTCTGCCGCAAACAACAACAACAACACGAGCGGGTTACGCAGAGCGCATGCTAGGGGAGCAACGACGACGCATTGATTCGGACGTGATCATTCATCCTGAAGATCGCGATATGCACACCGGATCGCGTGCGTAAGAATTTATGTTTTAGATTTGTATACGTTGCGTGTCATTGTTTCACATTGTCCAACACCCACCCACTCCAGTCACTAGAGCCGGCTGTGTTCACGTTTTAAAACAAGGCGTTGAATCTAGAATTTATTCACGAGCCCTCAATCGCGATAATCGATTGATTCGCGACATGGGTGGCTGGGGTGGCGCGTATCGCTTCTGTTTATGTCTGCAAGGAATCACTTGCTGAGCCTTCGTATCATTTCAAATACCAAACAAATTCATGCATCAGTAGGACTGGGGCCTTGAAAAAGGGAAAACATCCGATAAGCGACGTTTCGGGCAATGACCCTTCTTCATATTGCATAGAAAGGCCAGAGAGATTGAGTCAACAATAAGAATTGGAAACTGCACTTCACAGTGATTACCGTGTTTCAAAAGTTATTAGGTAACCATTCATATGAACCTCATGGTGGGACCCCGGGGTCCCATAAGTCCCCGGCTCTTGCATAAACATTATATTATATATAATGTAAACATTGTATTATAATGTAAACATTATATTATATATAAACATTATATTATATATAATGTAAACATTATATTATAATATAAACATTATATTATATATTATATATAATGTAAACATATTATAATGTAAACATAAACTGTGGTCTTTTTCACCAATGGGTTTGAAGGATGGTGGCAAGTGTTGTCTTGTTAAACTATGCCTTTAAAAATGAAAACTACTTACCTACAGTAGCTCTATTTAAATACACTATCGAAAACATAATTTACTCCCCTCTGCCAATCATCGTGTTTCTCAGTGTGGATTTGTGAACACACTTGTTAAACAATACATAAAATAGTACGCGTTTTCAATGCGCTGTTCATATTGTAAAATGTGTTTATACCAATGTGACTCTACAGCAGTTGCAGAGCCGCACTGTTATATAATTCAGGTCAAAGCCAGATAAACAGTGGAGGATAAACATCGCATGAAGGCGGGGCAATTGTTGTGCAATCATTTCAGGTCAAATTTACAGGTGCGTTTTATTCATGCCACACAGGTAGAGAGTTGAGAGTGAAACCTGGCCCACTGGCATCGTGAGTCATGGATCATGAGTCACCCGGACTTGTTGTGTTTGTTTATGGTTGCTATACAAGCTATCAAATCTACACCACGAAGAGGGTTGATGAACAAGTAGGAGAGTGTGTAACTGGGTTACATTCATGTGCACAGGCGTTTCAGATGTGAATATAAAATAAATAAGGTCGACTCAAACGCCACTCTTTAGGATTTGGCACACTCAACATTTTAATTGATAAATTAAGACCAACAAACAATAATCAAATGGGTCATGCATCGATGCACCAATTGTGGTTACGGACTGCTTAAGAAGAAAATGATGAATGCAGATTCGAAGCGAGTTTAAACATGAATCTACACCATTTAAATATATTTTAAACAACCCGTTGCAAACATGACAGTAATTTGAAATGTAGCACTGTACATCAGAACAATTTGAAAGACGTTAGAGATTTGAAACTGTCCAAAAAGAAAGGAGGAAAATAAATATATTTTTACATAATACAGGTTTTTTAGGTAAGATCACGTAAATATAAAAATGTCGGAAAACCCACCACCACCCGAAACAGCCAATTAGTAAGGTTTGTCACTTAAACAGAACATGCCAATTCGTTACTAGTACAGCACACCGGCTGTGTGTTAGAGAGCAAAGCCACAACATTAACAATCTGAGTACGACGTTTCGCCAGTAATTACAACCAGCGTCATCAGGAGGCAGCCAGATTTGTGGATTTTTAAATGTAGATTTATTTAAATCTACATTTAAAAACATATAGAGAAACTGGAACATTATTATTACAGAATTTGGTGGGACATATGTCGAAAAGAGACTGACTCCAGCTTAGCTTGCAAGAACTAGGAGACACAGTGTGGCCATGTGGCCTTAATGAGAGAGACTCACTCCAGCTTAGCTTGCAAGAACTAAGAGACATAGTGTGGCCATGTGGCCTTAATGAGAGAGACTGACTCCACCTTAGCTTGCAAGAACTAAGAGACATAGTGTGGCCATGTGGCCTTAATGAGAGAGACTGACTCCAGCTTAGCTTGCAAGAACTAGGAGACACAGTGTGGCCATGTGGCCTTAATGAGACTCACTCCAGCTTAGCTTGCAAGAACTAAGAGACACAGTGTGGCCATGTGGCCTTAATGAGAGAGACTGACTCCAGCTTAGCTTGCAAGAATTAAGAGACGCTGTGTGGCCATGTGGCCTTAATGAGAGAGACTGACTCCAGCTTAGCTTGCAAGAACTAAGAGACACAGTGTGGCCATGTGGCCTTAATGAGAGAGACCGACTCCAGCTTAGCTTGCAAAAACTAAGAGACACAGTGTGGCCATGTGGCCTTAATGAGAGGGACTGACTCCAGCTTAGCTTGCAAGAACTAAGAGACAGTGTGGCCATGTGGCCTTAATGAGAGAGACTTACTCCAGCTTAGCTTGCAAGAACTAAGAGACAGTGTGGCCATGTGGCCTTAATGAGAGAGACTGACTCCAGCTTAGCTTGCAAGAACTAGGAGACACAGTGTGGCCATAATGAGAGAGACTGACTCCAGCTTAGCTTGCAAGAACTAAGAGACACAGTGTGGCCATGTGGCCTTAATGAGAGAGACTGACTCCAGCTTAGCTTGCAAGAACTAAGAGACACAGTGTGGCCATGTGGCCTTAATGAGAGAGACTGACTCCAGCTTAGCTTGCAAGAACTAAGAGACACAGTGTGGCCATGTGGCCTTATTGAGAGAGACCGGCAGAACAAAGTTGACGTTGGAATGAAGACAAATGGACGAGGAAGGACACGGACTGCGTTTCACGCATCGCCGAGTGCGTCTCGAAACCTTACCACGCCTACATATATTAACGGACATCGATTAAAGTGGTCCCATTAGATTTACAATTAGTCTGAATCTTTAGTACACATTTAATGCTTAGGAATATAAAACATGTTGTAAGAGAATACAGGTCGTTTAAACAAATTCAAATATTGCTTACTACAACCAAAGCTCATTGAAGAGTCGTAATTTAAAATCAAATGGCAGAGCAAAAGATTTTAATTAATTTCACTGCTTCCATTATAACATTAACGAACCTGTGGTGGGCCCATTGCTTGCATATTAAACACTCAACACGAGTCATTGTTATTGACTTCTTGCCGTTTCAGTGGCACATATCGCACAATATATACACAATTTTGCCATCTTCTTTGGTTATTTCGGTAAAGTCACGTAGAATAAGATAAAATAATAAATTGATAAAATAAAATAATAATATTCTCACGACGTTTCGGCCACAACACAAGTGGCCTTCATCAGACAGTCTCGTCCCCTTCACCTGATGAAGGCCGCTTGTGTTGTGGCCGAAACGTCGTGAGAATATTGTGTTATTTTATCAATTTATTATTTTATTCTCATTCTACGTGACTTTACCGAAAGAACCAAAGAAGATGAATCCTTGCAGTCACGAAAGCTTTAAATCGAAATTTTGCCATCGTCTGTTTTGCAAAATATCGTCGCCAGAACATTTATCTTAAGTGCATTATTCCTGACCAAATGTTAACGATTAACAAAAGCGCAATAATTAAGGTTGCGCATAAAAACCTCACACGAGGCGAAAAATCCCTCAAGGGCCCATAAACTACAATCGCGTTTAAACACATAAACTGTACGTATATATCAATGCACACATTGTGTAGCAGCAGCAGCATGATTATTATTAAACTCACCTTTAATAACGAGGCACATAAACACGAGTAAAAGTGTCAATATTAATGTGCCACTGTACACGACGTGACGTAGCTGAGGCCCCGCCCCCCCCCCACGGTGAACGGTGACGCAACGCGTACAGTGCCCGTGTCACGGATTGGCGCCTCGCGTGCACAGAGCGAGGCAGCAGCAGCAGCAGAGCCAGAGGGGGGGCGGCGTTGCCTAGGCGACGTCGGCACCCTCACGATCGACTCCACGGACAAGCTGTGTGTCACGTGGTGACGCCCACACCACCAACACCACCCGCCCCTTACTGGACGTCTGTGAACAAGAGCTTCATAGCGCTTCGGATTTCTCCAGGGTGGATACAGCGTGCGCGGCACCTGTACGCGGCGAGTCCTCGTTTAACGCGGTAGATGCGTTCCTGAAAAGTGCCGCGTTAAGCGGAAACTATTTTCCTCCCGTAAATAATAATAATGTCCACGCACGGTAAGATGGGGGTCCAAATAACTTGAGGGGACGCCGCCGCCGCGTTACCGTCTCATCTCGCTCAACCGCGCAGCTCAAGAAAGTAGTCCGCTCAGAAAGCGCGTTGTGACGGAGAAAACGCGTTGTAGTGAAAACGCGTTATCGTGTGAACACGCGGGACAGACCCAGGTGTTGTGGGTTAACTCCCCGAGATGAACTTTCTTCCAACTTTGTGTTTTATACGCCCGGCGCTCCGCCAATAATTGTTGTGAGCGTCGCTCCTCTGCCCTCTGTTGTTCATGGAGGGAGACTGCACCCCAGTGTCCAGTATCATCCTCCGCGAGCCTCTTCAAAATGCTGATCTTGACACCGCTGGAAGCAGTCATCGGCCTTGACCTCACCTCACAACAGTGCAATTTTAACAGCTCAACATCAAAACACAATGATGGGTCGCTTGCACCAATCGCACAACATCCCAGCATTGACTCTCAGCTGTTAAATTTTGATTTAAAGCTTTAGTGACTGCAGAGATTCATATTCTTGGTTCTTTCAAATTTTCTTGTTGTGGTTTTCACACCTGATGATGATTGCTTGTGTTGCAGTCAAAAGGTCGTGAGAATTTTATTGTTTTATATTTGTATTATTTTATTGTTTCCCTTCGACGTGACTTTCCCGAAAGAACCAAGAATATGAATCTTAGCTGTTTCTTGTGTAGAGGGGGTCACGTGTGTCACCATAATTGCCCTAATCCTACAACTCGTGCTGCGTAATATTTTCCTTTCCATATTACCTGTGACACACATAATGAGGACAACCGGTAATCCAAATGAAACCAGAGGTGGGAAATCTGTTCTTTATATTATTAATTTCAGGCAATGTGAACACGACTTTTAGAAACACCGATGCAGCTATACACGTGCCATATTGGCCAGAAATTCAGTTGATACTAATAGGGTTTATTTGCCAGTATTGTACATTATTTAAATTACTTTTGTTTGGGCGGCAGGGTGGTGCAGTGGTCACGCCCGTGCATGACATCTTCTGAAGGACTGCCTGGCTTCGCTTTCCTCATTCTGGTCCCTTTCTCTGCATGGGTTTACTCCCATGGCAAAACAACAACAACATACAATGTAACTGGTACTAGCCAAACATCCAAATTACTCCTGCGAAAAGTTGGCAGGCCCCTCCTGAAAAAGAGTCTTGAGACTCAGTGAGGCTTTCCCAGGGAAACAAGCCTACTAACAACATTGTTTCACTGCATGTGAAAAATAAAGATTTTCAGGATTAAATCTGTGGCTGTTTTCATTGAAACATCACGTTACGTTCAAGTGATAATTGTAACTGGCACACAGTATTCCTTCACTTTGGCACGAGGAACTACAGACGAGGGACAGCAGCAGTCAAATGGTGAGCAGCTGGCAACATCCCCCCCCACCACTCCTGCCCATGCTCTGTTGTCCTCTTTATATAAAGATGTTATCGGACAATTAATGAGAGTTTGTACTCTTTGGTTGTTTAGGTAAAGTCGCGTAGGTAGAACAAATAATAATGGATCACGACGTTTCGATCGCCACACAAGCAATCGATGATTATTTTTATTAGTTTTTTCTACTTACGTGACTTTACCGAAAGAACCAAAGAGTAAGGATTCCTGCAGTCACGACAGCTTCAAATCAAGATTAATGAGTGTTTACATGTGGGAGGAAATCGGAGCATCTGGAGAAATCCAAGCAAATGAGGGGCCAACGCTCTATCACAAATCTACACATGGAACAGGCGGAGTCCACATTATTCGACACCGCCTTCTCTACCTCCTTGACGACCAAGGGGTGGGAGTTGTCGCAACATTTTTGTGATCCACTAACCCTCACCTCCACGTAGTCGTGGATTACAGGCATACATAGCCACCACAACCATCCGGCTAAAGTAGCTGTAATGCACATCTAAAATTCTACAAAAGTTGATGGGGTAAAGGTCGTAGGTCAATTGGTTTGATTTCTATGCGCATTAACCAGTCTAACGTATGCACATTTAGATTCGCATTCGGCCGCCAATGGAACAGGTGGTGTCCAAAAGCAAAGTGGATGTACTGATTGTATCTTCATTGCGGGAGTCATCCAGCAGTGGATTGACATGGGCTTCAGGTATCCACGTGTGGACGGGCAATGAACACTGGGGCCACCTGGCGGTAAATGTTTGCCGGTGCACATTGGGACCGGCTCACACGTCACTGGCCCCAGGCTGCCCCCAGCCACTGGCGTGCAACACAGCGAAGGGAATCTCCCACCAATGAGAACCACGCACAACCCAGGGTGCAGTCCTATAACTTGGACTTGCAAACACAACAAAACCCATAGCCGCCAACCCACACGGTTTACCCGTATTCTGTTGAGGGAAAGTGAGTTGTCAGGTCCATACGGCAGACGGCCGTTTCAATACGGGCAACATTTTTGTTAAGTTTATTTGTGTTTCTCCCTTGTCATGGGACTTATAAGGGGCACGGGGTGACCAACAAGGTCTGAATTGTTCTGTAATAAGGTAGGCACTGATGAGGGGTTGACAGCGATGTAAACCCCACACAATACAAAACGCCAAGCGGTCAGCAACAATAAAAAATAATAATACATAACTGTCCAATGAGTAATTAGATAATTAAGATCAAAGAAACGCGTTCCTTAAATTGATCAAGTTTATTGTTGCAAGAGTTTGGGAAAACAGGAAGACCGGGTGTGGATTCCAGAGTGGAGCAGTGCAAACTGATAAAGCTGAAAAGAAGAGTGAGGTGACCTGCATAGTGGTGAGCGGGTGGGTGAGTAAATGGGTGAGTGTTTGAGTAAAAGAGTTGAGGAGTGTGTGATAGGGTGATTGAGTCAGTGACCAGATGCGTGAGTGACTGGATGAGTGGGTGACTGGATGAGTGGGTGACTGGATGAGTGGGTGACTGGATGAGTGGGTGACAGGATGCGTAGGTGATAGGATGATTGTGTGGTTGACTGGATGAGTGGGGGACTGGATGAGTGGGTGACTGGATGAATGGGTGACTGGATGAATGGGTGACTGAATGAGTGGGTGATTGGATGAGTGAGTGATAGGATGATGTACTGAGTGACTAGCTGAGTGTGTGATTGAATTAGTGACGAGATGAGTGTGTGATAGGGTGATTGAGTGAGTGGGTGACTGGATGATAGGGTGATTGCGTGGGCGACTGGATGCGTGGGTGACTGGATGAGTGTGTGATAGGGTGATTGAGTTAGTGACTGGATGAGTGGGTGACCGAGTTGTTTAGTTGAGTGCGTTCTTGTGAACTGCAGTGAGGCGCGGTGGTTGAACGCGGAGTGGATGAGACGAAGCGGTCAAAGTGTCTGGTAGACCGAGTCCCTTAACGTGGGTGGAGGGGGGAATCAACGAGGGGAAGTTCACTGCAACATTCACCATGGTGGTGCTAGTAGTCGCAGCGAAAAAAAGTGATACAGGGCTGACTGAATGAAGGTTGAGGCGAGGATGCAAGGTGGTGTAGAGGAGGCGAAGAGGAGGGTAGAGGAGGTGAGGTGGTGAGGAGGCGTAGAGGAGGGTGCCCCGCTCTTGGCGTTGATCTTGGTGAACACCTGTCCGCGCCCCGTCTCGTAGCTCTGCCCGGTGCTGATGCAGCCTCCACCGGCCGCAGCGCCCAGCGGCCTCACCGAGTCCGTGCCCAGCTCCGCTCTGAGCAAGCTCTCCATTGCACGCTGTCTGCTCGCAGCGACAAACACAACGTTAAACTCCCCCTCCCCCCCCGTCCCGTGTGGCCTCTAACACAGGGGTCCTCAACCCCCGGGTTGCAAGAGCACTTGCTTCAAGTACATATAAACCCACTTTTTTGTGTAGATATGTAGATGACACTTTGGTTGTCTGGCGACATGGTAAGGATACACTTAATGAATGAATGTCTAAATCATCTCAATTCACAAAAACCGGCCATCCAGTTCACCATGGAAATGGAGGTGAATAACACACTCCCTTTCCTGGATATTTTGCTCGGACGAGGCCTAAATGGTAAAGTAACACACACAGCGTTTACCGAAAGGGAACACATACTGATGCCTATCTGAATGCAGATTGGCATCATCACCCCGCACAGAAATCCTTTCTCAACAAGATGCTCATACATCTGGCTAAAACAGTGTCAGATGGTCAAAGTCTGAGGAGAGAGATTAAACATGTCAAAGAAACGTTATGATTGAATGTCTACAAAAATGCTCAAATTAACAGAGCAGTGAATGCTAAACCAAGATCAAACAGCAATACTGCGGAATCAGGTTATTAAACAATTAAAATACCATATATCGTGGGAGAAACTGACAAATTAGCTAGTAGTCGCAGCTAAAAAAAAAGTGATACATTAATGACAGGGCTGAATGAATGAAGGTTGAGGCAAGGATGCAGGGTGGTGTAGAGGAGGCGAAGAGGAGGGTAGAGGAGGTGAGGTGGTGAGGTGTTGAGGTGGCGTGGTGAGGAGGTGAGGTGGCGTGGTGAGGAGGTGAGGTGGCGTGGTGAGGAGGTGAGGTGGCGTGGTGAGGAGGTGAGGTGGCGTGGTGAGGTGGCGTGGTGAGGAGGCGTAGAGGAGGCGAGGAGAAGGGTAGAGGAGGTGGTGAGGAGGCGTAGAGGAGGCGTAGAGGAGGGTGCCCCGCTCTTGGCGTTGATCTTGGTGAACACGTGTCCGCGCCCCGTCTCGTAGCTCTGCCCGGTGCTGATGCAGCCTCCACCGGCCGAAGCGCCCAGCGTCCTCGCCGAGTCCGTGCCCAGCTCCGCTCTGAGCAAGCTCTCCATTGCGCGCTATCTGCTCGCAGCAACAGACACAACGATAAACTCCCCCCCCCCCCCCCCCCCCCCCGGTCCCGTGTGGCCTCTAAATACTTATTTCCTTAGGAGAGGTGATTTATTGGACGAGGCCTAAATGGTAAAATAACACACACAGCGTTTACCAAAAGGGAACGCATACTGATGCCTATCTGAATGCAGATTCGCATCATCACCCCGTACAGAAAACCTCTCTCATCAAGATGCTCATACGTCTGGCTAAAACAGTGTCAGATGGTGAATGTCTGGGGAGAGAGATTGAACATGTCAAAGAAACGCTACGATTGAATGTCTACAATAATGCTCAAATTAACAGCAATGAATGCTAAACCAAGATCGAACAGCAATACTGCTGAATCAGGTTATTAAACAATTAAAATACCATATATCGTGGGAGTAATTGAGAAATTAGCTCGAGTTTTGGAAAAGCAAAAAGCTAAACATCTAAGTAAGATTTGGCATGGTACACAAAATTCAAAATATAGTATCTTGTACTTAAGATGAATTGCCTAAGTTGTCAACGGATGGTGTGTATCGGATTAATGGCTTATGTGGCAGATGTTATATTGGACAGATGAGACGTAACATTAGCGTAAGACTAAAAGAACACCAAATAAATATTAAACACTCTCAAACATAACTGTTGGAAGTTGCAGAACATGTTTGCCAACAAGGACACCTAATGTATTTTGATAACGATGAAGTGTTGTGTAAAACTCACTATTACTGGCCAAGACTAATTCGAGAATCCATTGAAACTGAGAAAATTTGTATTATTTTAACCTCTCTGACAGCTACAGGCTTAGTGCGGCCTGGAAGCGTATTATTAAGTTATTGTGATTGTAAGATGAGGAGATGAAGGCAGAAGAAGAAGACGTTAGGCGATGTGGTGATGCGGTCGAACGTGGTGGCCCGAGGAGCGGAGGGAGAGATGGCGCGGGACGGGGCGGTGTGGAGAAGGTGGCAAGGACGGTGGACCCCACGTGAGTGGAACAAACGCGTGGAGGAAGAAGACATCTCTCATTTATCATTACTTATAGAGGAAACATACTAATTAAATGATTACTAATCAATTATATAATTTCAATAATCCCCCTCCCCGCCACTGATTTCTGCACCTGATGGGTTCAGTGATGACATCGCCTTTCTCTATTTAAGACCGGAAGCAGGGGGATGGCTTCACTATTCTGGCAAATCGCCCGATGATGCTGGATGTAATTACCAGTGAAACGTCGTACTCATCTTGTGGATTTACTCTCCAAAACACCGGTGGGCTGAAGTAGTAACTAAGTGGAGTTTTGTTTACGTGACAAATTCCTTACTAATTGGCTGTGTCAGGTAGTGTAGGGTTATGACACATTTATATTTACACGATCTAACCCAAAAACCTTTGTTATGAAATTAGGACAATTTATTAAATATATTGTATACCAGAAAATACAGCAATTGACTAAAAATATACGGCAATAGATGTAACCTCGCAGCAGTGAACGTAACGAAATTTCATCATGGAAATGTCCGCTGCACAAAACCTTGCATTCATCGCCCCACACGTGGTACCTCAGCCTCAGGATGAAATAAATCATCAGGGAGTTCTCCGTGAGCATCGTGCGCGCTCCAAATCCAGAGTTGAGCCGTGGTCTCGGCACCCAGCCAGCCGCCTTCTCTTCTTGGGGCAGTCGGAGTCCAGCGCGCTATCGAAGGGCACGTGGTGAACGCTCAGGACGTGTCTCTTGAGCTTCGACTTCTGCGTCGCTCCGTACGAGCAGGCACTGCACGGGAAGGGCTTTTCCTCTGGAACACAAGACATCCACCGTTGAGCACACGCACTCGCTAATACATAATTTATTTATCACCATGCAGTGGATGCCATAGCATTACTATGTATATGGGACGTTTTATCAATCACGGTTGCTGACCACAGGCCCAAAGGCCCAAAATGCCAAATGGCCAGCAACAAATACCTCCGATTAGCACGGTTGGCTACGTATGGTACGAAAGAAGTTCAACATACGTACAAATAGTAGAAAAGCAAGATACTGATTTCCTGAAAAATATCAGAAGAACACATTTTTGGGGCTTATTTTGAAGCCCCAACATTTTGCACTTCTTCGTGTGGTTGATGTTGATGCAGAGCAACAACTATAATTTAACATTGAGGTGGTTGAGCCAGATTATTCTATTACAGCTCATTAATTACACAATAATTACCTGCAATAGAACGAGTAAATACACATGGAAGTTAGGTGTTAGTACAATGAAGAGGAAATTCCCATTGTGGAAATGACTCGGTCTATACATTCAAAAATGTTCCCTAAATTTACCCACTTGTTTAAGTAAAATTTACCCCGGTTAAGAAATAGATACTTTTTGGAATTTGTCAAGCAATGTATTTTGCTCAGTTTCCTTCCAATGGTGATATTGGCTCCATGTCATGAGATGAAGTATCCCTGTGCAACTCTCACACAGCAGTGAACCACCTCATGTAAGAGAACAGCTCGTGGAAGGAGATATCATTGCACTACTCATGACATCCCTTCGTGACCGTTTTTTATCCACTAGGAGGTGATTGTAATTTCCTATACATCACGCGACATCAGAAGTGTTTGCTGGAAGAAGTTTGGTAACTGGATAAGACCATCAATGAGAAGCCAGTTTAATGGCTCGGTGACTGAAACCCAGAGTTTCACGGTTTAACCCAACATCCGAGCAGCACCACATCAGATCTCTAGACTCCTCAGCGCAGGCATACAGATATGGTCAACATATGCGTACATTAACTAATTTGTGAAATTATGAATTACATCCAAATGAAATGTAGTGTGTGCATTACTAGGACGTACCTAAAGGTGCCAGGTTGGGTTCATCCACCTTGGGGATGCTCTGCTCCACGCAGCCTCCTGCTTCAGTGCAGTCCATCCTCTTGATGTCCGAATTCTGGCTGTTGCTACTGCTGCAATTGGTGACGCTGGTGGTGGTCTTTTTTCTTTTAATGGACTTAGGTCTACTTCGCTTTTCCTTCTTCTTCTGCTGCAAGGCCATCAACACTTTCATGCTCGTAATAGGATCGAGAGCAGCGTATGGTTTATTCTCACTGACTGGTGAAGCAGTTTGTTGATGTGGAACTAGGCCAAAGCATTCAAGAAAATTGGATTTCATGTCATTTATCTTAACGCCGCTATCTTTTGTCGAAGTGTAATCATGTTCAGGCTTCGGTCTGTACAAGAACTGTGCGTGAAGACTTTCATGAGTTTTCAGGATTTCAATAGGACTTAAAAATCCGCAGACTGAGCACATCTCATAGGGCGACGGTGGATTCAACACCGCATTGGCAAAACTGCTGTTATTCACCAAGCCTGGTGCACCCTTGATCATATAATCCTTTTCGTGGCTCTTCAAATGCCTTTTGAATTTTCCTGGTTGATCAAACCTTTGTCCACATATGCCGCACCATTGCTCACGGGTCTCCTTATGCGTTCTTACGTGGGCTTCTAGGCACCATGCCAGCTGGAATTTTTTCCCACAGACGTCACAAGAGATTAGTTTTTTAGCTCTCGTAACTCTACCGGATTGAGGTAGGGTTGAGACGGGTGCTGGTGAAGTGCCATCGCTGGTAAAGGCAATTCTCCCAGCACCACCATGACTCGCCGCCGAATTGCTCTCACACATCTGAAACAAAAGACAAAGGTCACGCGCATGACACCCGTGTCACGAGTGTACTCACAAAGGCATACTTAAGGTGACATAAGATTCATATATACTGCAACTAATTATACCAGAACTCCACAATATTGCAGTTCCTATCATGTACGATTTTACCCTCTTATCCACCCAAGTAATATTTTGTTTCTAAACAACATGACTAACTACCTCCAATTTCCTAATGTTACCCACCCAATAGGCCTTTATGTATATACGCACTAGCAATATAATGATGGCACCACACGTACACTCCACTATTCACAACACTCTGACTCGCAATCTCCATATAAGATTGTAATATAATTTCTGTACGAGGGCCCGTCAAAAAGTTTTGAGAATGGACACTTTTTTACAAAAAACTACGTAAAATAGTCTTCATTAAAAGTACAGTATAGTACTATTAATGGCACTTATAAGTGGACGTCATTATCTCTCATGCTAAAATTACAATGTTAACTAGTTACCCAGGAAAGCTTCATTGAGTCTAAGTACTGCATTTTCAGAAAGGTCCCATTGCATTGAGATGTTTGTGTGAGTGGAACCCAGAGAGACCCCACCTTGCATATTGGGAAATAACACAACTCCACACAGATGGATTCAACCCACAAGCTCAAAGCATTCCCTGTTCAACAAAGTACTCAGTGTAATGTTTAATATAATTTATTTGGTGATATATAGTATCGTAATTGTATAGTGAATCTACAGCAGTGTGGTATACAGTAGGGTTGGTAAAATAATACATAGTGTAATATTACAAGTCTAATATTATTATAATCTAACGTATAGGGTAGTGTATAGTAACTCAGTGTATAATTCAATGTTTTGGTCTGTCTATGCCAGTTTATAATAAAAAATATTATTTGGAGGCATATTATAATATTTTTTGCGACATAGAAGTGTAATGTATAATAACTTATTGTTAGTAGCTCAGCTTAGTGGAGAATATATTGAGTAAATTGATTATATTGATGTAGTTTATATTTAGTTCTTTCACATCGGTTTATTGTATGATAGTTGGGTAGTTGCAGTTCTTTAGCGTCAATATACTAAATGCCTCTGTTGATATGTAAACTCTGACTTTAACATAGCTACTTCCGTGACCAGTTACATGCGAATTCCTCACATTAACATCATGCTAATCTTCCAGTTACATGCTAATTTCTGACTTTAACATCCTGCTAATCTATCACATTAACACAGCTACAATGCTAAATTATTCTGTTGATATGTAAACTCTTTTGGCAAGGCGCTCTGCTCCTCCCACTCAGCTTAAAATACGCTGCCAAGCTTAGCAGTGTTCATTGGAGCGCTGTCTTTCTGAAGTTCTGTTAATTCACCTGAGGACGGCTGCTTGTGTTGTGGCCGAAACGTCGTGAGAATTTTATTTTATTATGTTTTATTTTATTATTTCCCTTCTACGTGACTTTACCGAAAGAACCAAGAAGATGAATCTCTGCAGTCACGAAAGCTTTAAATCGAAATTTATTCAAATCAAGTTGTTTTCTTTTTACCACAGTACTTTATGGAATCCTCAAGAATAAATGCATTTTTAGAAGTATTAAACTACACTTGAAGATGTGTGAGAATGTAATTCTGCAGATGCAAGCACAGGCAAACTCGTATCTGCATATACAAGTTTCTGGGCCTCCTCACTTCACCAAACCCGCATTGACCGGCATGGTGAAGTATGGTTAAACAACTCCCACGAACGGCATGGTGTGGGGGAGGCCTCTATCAAAACGCTGGATCGACAAAGGGCTGATACATGTCACGACATTGTACGTTAAGATCGTTCTCTCGTCAGCACAAGCCGTCTATGTGGACAATAGAGGGCACGACACACGTGCACACGATGTTTGTGTGCGTATATTCAGCGTGTGTATCACGTCATAATTATATAAGGTCGCGATTATGCTCAAAACGAACCAAATGTATAACATCACGAATAACTTTGGAGGTCTCCAGAGCCTGAACAATATTTGAAGTAGACACTGACCCTTGTCACGAGTTCTTATGAACTATAAACTAAACTATAAACTATTTCTATTTAACCAGGTAAGGCCCACTGAGCTATATAACTCTTATCAGAAGCGACCTGGACACAAATGATAGCTCAACGAAAGTGGCTTATCATGTGGACATTTATAGCAGTCAAGTACTCTAAACTCACGTTTCTAAATGTGGAGGGGAAAACCGAAGGACCAGGAGAAGAATCTATGCGACCACAGGGGAAAAAAATAAACAAATACAGAGCAGGCGTCAGGGTCTCGATGGAACCTCCACGCTGCTGTAGGCCTAGCGAGGTAGTTAACATCTCGACACCGCGGCGCCCCTTAATAAAAGCTTAGCCATGTCTAGCAAGGTTATTGACTCATTTCACTCGACTCACGGCACCACAAGTAATGTATTAAACAAATAAAACAATAATAAAGTAGAGAGGCGCTACTTACATTTAACAATGTTGTTGTTAACTTTAAAAGGAGCGCGCTTCTGTCTGGCTTGCAGTCCGGCGATCGCGGTCTCCACTTCCTGGATAAGCCACGCCCGTCGCGGCTATGCCCCGCCCACTGTCGTGCAAGCCACGCCCCCGCGGATCGGGCCAAGCTCATCCCACGGTGAAAGCCCCACAATCGGAATCTTTATTTACAGACAGTCCTCGACTTACGAACGCCCAAATTACAAACAGCCGCCCTTCAGAACCAACTGGCATGAAATATAAATTATTTTATATCGCCTTAAAACGCGAACTCGCGCTTGTGAGTGAGTGCGCGTGCGTGAGTGTGAGCAGGGGGCACAGGTGGTGCATCAGCCAGTCATCTCAGTCATCTCAGTCGACCCGTGGCACCACCTGGGTCTGCCCCGTGACCTCCTGCCAGCGGGCGTTCGACACTTCACGTGGCCTCAAGGTGCACATGGCCTGGCACAAGCGTCGTGGTGACGTCACCGCCACTTAGTGGCGAATGGCGGTTGTTGTTGTTGTTGTGAGACAGTGAGAGAGTGTGAGGTCGACTCAGCCTCAGATGAGTTCCTGGTGCGGTGTGGAGTGAACATCGCTACTGGGGGAGACAAAGGCGACCGTGGAGGAGAATCCTCCAGGTGCTCACTGATACACTCACCAACTTTACCTCACCAATTACACCTCACCCACCTCACCACCCCAATTACACCTCACAAACCTAACCTCACCAATTACACCTCACCAATCACACCACACTCACCTCACTCACCAAACACCAACTCCACTAACCGCACAAATGGCACTCATCACACCTACTACACTCATCTCACCCACTACATTCACCACACCACCCACTACATTCACCAAACCAACCACTACATTCACCACACCAACCACTACATTCACCACACCACCCACTACATTCACCACACCAACCACTACATTCATCACACCAACCACACAGTCACCACACCAACCACTACATTCACCACACCAACCACTATATTCACCACACCAACCACTACATTCACCACACCAACCACTACATTCACCACACCAACCACTACATTCACCACACCAACCACTACATTCACCACACCAACCACTACATTCACCACACCAACCACTACATTCACCACACCAATCACACAGTGCTCCGCCAATAATTGTTGTGACCGTCGCTCCTCTGCCCTCTGTTGTTCATGGAGGGAGACTGCACCCTAGTGCCCAGTATCATCCTCCGCGAGCCTCTTCAAAATGCTGATCTTGACACCGCTGGAAGAAGTCATCGGCCTTGACCTCACCCCACAACAGTGCAATTTTAACAGCTCAACATCAAAACACAATGATGGGTCGCTTGCACCAATCGCACAACACCACAGCATTGACTCTCAGCTGTTTCTTGTGTAGAGGGGGTCACGTGTGTCACCATAATTGCCCTAATCCTACAACTCATGCTGCGTAATATGTTCCTTGCCATATTACCTGTGACACACATAATGAGGACAACCAGTAAGTAAAACGAAACCAGAGGTGGGAAACCTGTACTTTATAATATTATTAATTTCAGGCAATGTGAACACGACTTTTAGAAACACCGATGCAGCTATACACGTGCCACATTGTCCAGAAATTTAGTTGATACTAATAGGGTTTATTTGCCAGTATTGTACATTATTTAAATTACATTTGTTTGGGCGGCAGGGTGGTGCAGTGGTCACGCCCGTGCATGACATCTTCTGAAGGACTGCCTGGCTTCGCTTTCCTCATTCTGGTCCCTTTCTCTGTATGGGTTTACTCCCATGGGAAAACAACAACATACAATGTAACTGGTACTAGCCAAACATCCAAATTACTCCTGCGAAAAGTTGGCAGGCCCTCCTGAACAAGAGTCTTGAGACTCAGTGAGATTGCTTGTGTGGCGATCGAAACGTCGTGATCCATTATTATTTTTTCTACCTACGTGACTTTACCGAAAGAACCAAAGAGTAAGGATTCCTGCAGTCACGAAAGCTTCAAATCAAGATTAATGAGTGTTTACATGTGGGAGTAAATCGGAGCACCTGGAGAAATCCAAGCAAATGCTCTATCACAAATCTACAGATGGAACAGGCGGAGTCCACATTATTCCACACCGCCTTCTCTACCTCCTTGACGACAAAGGGGTGGGAGTTGTCGCAACATTATTGTGATCCACCAACCCTCACCTCCACGCAGTCGTGGATTACAGGCATACATAGCCACCACAACCACCCGGCTAAAGTACTGTAATGCACATCTAAAATTCTACAAAGTTGATGGGGCAAAGGTCGTAGGTCAATTGGTTTGATTTCTATGCACATTTAGATTCGCATTCGGCCGCCAATGGAACAGGTGGAGTGCAAAAGCAAAGTGGATGTACTGATTGCATCTTCATTGCGGGAGTCATCCAGCAGTGGATTGACATGGGCTTCAGGTATCCACGTGGAGACGGGCAATAAACACTGGGGCCACCTGGCGGTAAATGTTTGCCGGTGCACATTGGGACCGGCTCACACGTCACTGGCCCCACGCAGCCACCAGCCACTGGCGTGCAACACAGCGAAGGGAATCTCCCACCAATGAGAAACACGCACAACCCAGGGTGCAGTCCTATAACTTGGACTCGCAAACACAACAAAACCCATAGCCGCCAACCCACACGGTTTACCCGTATTCTGTTGGGGGAAAGTGAGTTGTCAGGTCCATACGGCACACGGCCGTTTCAATACGGGCAACATTTTTGTTAAGTTTATTTGTGTTTCTCCCTTGTCATGGGACTTATAAGGGGCAAGGGGTGACCAACAAGGTCTGAATTGTTCTGTAATAAGGTAGGCACTGATGAGGGGTTGACAGCGATGCAAACCCCACACAATACAAAACGCCAAACGGCCAGTAACAATAAAAAAAAAATAATACATAACTGTCCAATGAGTAATTAGATAATTAAGATCAAAGAAACGCGTTCCTTAAATTGATCAACTTTATTGTTGCAAGAGTTTGGGAAAACAGGAAGACCGGGTGTGCATTCCAGAGTGGAGCAGTGCAAACTGATGAAGCTGAAAAGAAGAGTGAGGTGACCTGCATGGTGGTGAGCGGGTGGGTGAGTAAATGGGTGAGTGTTTGAGTAAACGAGTGGAGGAGTGTGTGATAGGGTGATTGAGTCAGTGACCGGATGAGTGGGTGACTGGATGCGTGGGTGACTGAATGCGTGGGTGACTAGATGAGTGGGTGACTGGATGAGTGGGTGATAGGGTGATTTAATTAGTGACTAGATGAGTATGTGATAGAGTGATTGAGTGGGTGACTGGATGAGTGGATGAGTGGGTTATAGGGTGATTGCGTGGATGACTGGATGAGTGGGTGACTGGATGCGTAGCTGATTTGATGAGTGGGTGATAGGGTGATTGAGTGGGTGACTGAATGAGTGGGTGACTGGATGAGTGGGTGACTGAATGAGTGGGTGACTGGATGAGTGGTTAACTGGATGAGTGGGTGATAGGGTGATTGAATTAGTGACGAGATAAGTGTGTGATAGGGTGATTGAGTTAGTGACTGGATGAGTTAGTGACTGGATGAATGTGTGATAGGGTGATTGAGTTAGTGACTGGATGAGTGGGTGACCGAGTTGTTTAGTTGAGTGTGTTGTTGTGAACTGCAGTGAGGCGCGGTGGTTGAACGCGGAGTGGATGAGACGAAGCGGTCAAAGTGTCTGGTAGACCGAGTCCTTTAAGGTGGGTGGAGGGGGGAATCAACGAGGGGAAGTTCACTGCAACATTCACCATGGTGGTGCTAGTAGTCGCAGCGAAAAAAAGTGATGCAGGGCTGACTGAATGAAGGTTGAGGCGAGGATGCAAGGTGGTGTAGAGGAGGCGAAGAGGAGGGTAGAGGAGGTGAGGTGGTGAGGAGGCGTAGAGGAGGGTGCCCCGCTCTTGGCGTTGATCTTGGTGAACACGTGTCCGCGCCCCGTCTCGTAGCTCTGCCCGGTGCTGATGCAGCCTCCACCGGCCGCAGCGCCCAGCGGCCTCGCCAAGTCCGTGCCCAGCTCCGCTCTGAGCAAGCTCTCCATTGTGAGCTGTCTGCTCGCAGCGACAAACACAACAATAAACTCCCCCCCCCCCGTCCTGTGTGGCCTCTAACACAGGGGTCCTCAACCCACGGGTTGCAAGAGCACTTGCTTCAAGTACATTAAAACCCACTTTTTGGTGTAGATATGTAGATGACACTTTGGTTGTCTGGCGACATGGTAAGGATACACTTAATGAATGTCTAAATCATCTCAAGTCACAAAAACCGGCCATTCATTTCACCATGGAAATGGAGGTGAATAACACACTCCCTTTCCTGGATATTTTGCTCGGACGAGGCCTAAATGGTAAAGTAACACACACAGCGTTTACCGAAAGGGAACACATACTGATGCCTATCTGAATGCAGATTGGCATCATCACCCCGCACAGAAATCCTTTCTCAACAAGATGCTCATACATCTGGCTAAAACAGTGTCAGATGGTCAAAGTCTGAGGAGAGAGATTAAACATGTCAAAGAAACGCTACGATTGAATGTCTACAATAATGCTCAAATTAACAGAGCAGTGAATGCTAAACCAAGATCAAACAGCAATACTGCTGAATCAGGTTATTAAACAATTAAAATACCATATATCGTGGGAGTAACTGACAAATTAGCTAGTAGTCGCAGCAAAAAAAAAGTGATACATTAATGACAGGGCTAAATGAATGAAGGTTGAGGCAAGGATGCGGGGTGGTGTAGAGGAGGCGAAGAGGAGGGTAGAGGAGGTGAGGTGTTGAGGTGGCGTGGTGAGGAGGTGAGGTGGCGTGGTGAGGAGGTGAGGTGGCGTGGTGAGGAGGTGAGGTGGCGTGGTGAGGAGGTGAGGTGGCGTGGTGAGGAGGTGAGGTGGTGTGGTGAGGAGGTGAGGAGGTGAGGTGGCGTGGTGAGGAGGTGAGGTGGCGTGGTGACGTGACGTGGCGTGGTGAGGAGGCGTAGAGGAGGCGAGGAGAAGGGTAGAGGAGGTGAGGTGGTGAGGAGGCGTAGAGGAGGCGTAGAGGAGGGTGCCCCGCTCTTGGCGTTGATCTTGGTGAGGACGTGTCCGCGCCCCGTCTCGTAGCTCTGCCCGGTGCTGATGCAGCCTCCACCGGCCGAAGCGCCCAGCGTCCTCGCCGAGTCCGTGCCCAGCTCCGCTCTGAGCAAGCTCTCCATTGCACGCTATCTGCTCGCAGCAACAGACACAACGATAAACTCCCCCCCCCCCCCCCCCCCGGTCCCGTGTGGCCTCTAAATACTTATTTTCTTTGGAGAGATTATTTATCGGACGAGGCCTAAATGGTAAAATAACACACACAGCGTTTACCAAAAGGGAACGCATACTGATGCCTATCTGAATGCAGATTCGCATCATCACCCCGTACAGAAAACCTGTCTCATCAAGATGCTCATACATCTGGCTAAAACAGTGTCAGATGGTGAATGTCTGGGGAGAGAGGTTGAACATGTCAAAGAAACACTACGATTGAATGTCTACAATAATGCTCAAATTAACAGCAATGAATGCTAAACCAAGATCGAACAGCAATACTGCTGAATCAGGTTATTAAACAATTAAAATACCATATATCGTGGGAGTAATTGAGAAATTAGCTCGAGTTTTAGAAAAGCAAAAAGCTAAACATCTAAGTAAGATTTGGCACGGTACACAAAATTCAAAAAATAGTATCTTGTGCTTAAGATGAATTGCCTAAGTTGTCAACGGATGGTGTGTATCGGATTAATGGCTTATGTGGCAGATGTTATATAGTACAGATGGGATGTAACATTAGCGTAAGACTAAAAGAACACCAAATAAATATTAAACACTCTCAAACATAACTGTTGGAAGTTGCAGAACATGTTTGCCAACAAGGACACTTAATGTATTTTGATAACGATGAAGTGTTGTGTAAAACTCATTATTACTGGCCAAGACTAATTCGAGAATCCATTGAAACTGAGAAAAATGTTATTATTTTAACCTCTCTGACAGCTACAGGCTTAGTGCGGCCTGGAAGCGTATTATTAAGTAATTGTGATTGTAAGATGAGGAGATGACGGCAGAAGAAGACGTGGGGCGATGTGGTGATGCGGTCGAACGTGGTGGCCCGAGGAGCGGAGGGATAGATGGCGCGGGACGGGGCGGTGTGGAGAAGGTGGCAAGGACGGCGGACCCCACGTGAGTGGACCAAACGCGTGGAGGAAGAAGACATCTCACATTTATCATTACTTATAGAGGAAACATACTAATTAAATGATTACTAATCAATTATATAATTTCAATAATCCCCCTCCCCGCCTCTGATTTCTGCACCTGATGGGTTCAGTGATGACATCGCCTTTCTCTATTTAAGACCGGAAGCAGGTGGATGGCTTCACTATTCTGGCAAATCGCCCGATGATGCTGGATGTAATTACCAGTGAAACGTCGTACTCATCTTGTGGATTTACTCTCCAAAACACCGGTGGGCTGAAGTAGTAACTAAGTGGAGTTTTGTTTACGTGACAATTCCTTACTAATTGGCTGTGTCAGGTGGTGTAGGGTTATGACACATTTATACTTACACGATCTAACCCAAAAACCTTTGTTATGAAATTAGGACAATTTATTAAATATATTGTATACCAGAAAATACAGCAATTGACTAAACATATACGGCAATAGATGTAACCTCGCAGCAGTGAACGTGACGAAATTTCATCATGGAAATGTCCGCTGCACAAAACCTTGAGTTCATCGCCCCACACGTGGTACCTCAGCCTCAGGATGAAATAAATCATCAGGGAGTTCTCCGTGAGCATCGTGCGCGCTCCAAATCCAGAGTTGAGCCGTGGTCTCGGCACCCAGCCAGCCGCCTTCTCTTCTCGGGGCAGTCGGAGTCCAGCGCGCTATCGAAGGGCACGTGGTGAACGCTCAGGATGTGTCTCTTGAGCTTTGACTTCTGCGTCGCTCCGTACGAGCAGGCACTGCACGGGAAGGGCTTTTCCTCTGGAACACAAGACATCCACCGCTGAGCACATGCACGCGCTAATACATAATTTATTTATCACCATGCAGTGGATGCCATAGCATTACTATGTATATGGGACGTTTTATCAATCACGGTTGCTGACCACAGGCCCAAAGTCCCAAAGGCCTAAAATGCCAAATGGCCAGCAACAAATACCTCCGATTAGCACGGTTGGCTACATATGGTACGAAAGAAGTTCAACATGCGTGCAAATCGTAGAAAAGCAAGATACTGATTTCCTGAAAAATATCAGAAGAACACATTTTTGGGGCTTATTTTGAAGCCCCAACATTTTGCACTTCTTCGTGTGGTTGATGTTGATGCAGAGCAACAACTATAATTTAACATTGAGGTGGTTGAGCCAGATTATTCTATTACAGCTCATTAATTACACAATAATTACCTGCAATAGAACGAGTAAATACACATGGAAGTTAGGTGTTAGTACAATGAAGAGGAAATTCCCATTGTGGAAATGACTCGGTCTATACATTCAAAAATGTTCCCTAAATTTACCCACTTGTTTAAGTAAAATTTACCCCGGTTAAGAAATAGATACTTTTTGGAATTTGTCAAGCAATGCATTTTGCTCAGTTTCCTTCCAATGGTGCTATTGGCTCCATGTCATGAGATGAAGAATCCCTGTGCAACTCTCACACAGCAGTGAACCACCTCATGTAAGAGAACAGCTCGTGGAAGGAGATATCATTGCACTACTCATGACATCCCTTTGTGACCGTTTTTTATCCACTAGGAGGTGATTGTAATTTCCTATACATCACGCGACATCAGAAGTGTTTGCTGGAAGAAGTTTGGTAACTGGATAAGACCATCAATGAGAAGCCAGTTTAATGGCTCGGTGACTGAAACCCAGAGTTTCACGGTTTAACCCAACATCCGAGCAGCACCACATCAGATCTCTAGACTCCTCAGCGCAGGCATACAGATATGGTCAACATATGCGTACATTAACTAATTTGTGAAATTATGAATTACATCCAAATGAAATGTAGTGTGTGCATTACTAGGACGTACCTAAAGGTGCCAGGTTGGGTTCATCCACCTTGGGGATGCTCTGCTCCACGCAGCCTCCTGCTTCAGTGCAGTCCATCCTCTTGATGTCCGAATTCTGGCTGTTGCTACTGCTGCAATTGGTGACGCTGGTGGTGGTCTTTTTTCTTTTAATGGACTTAGGTCTACTTCGCTTTTCCTTCTTCTTCTGCTGCAAGGCCATCAACACTTTCATGCTCGTAATAGGATCGAGAGCAGCGTATGGTTTATTCTCACTGACTGGTGAAGCAGTTTGTTGATGTGGAACTAGGCCAAAGCATTCAAGAAAATTGGATTTCATGTCATTTATCTTAACGCCGCTATCTTTTGTCGAAGTGTAATCATGTTCAGGCTTCGGTCTGTACAAGAACTGTGCGTGAAGACTTTCATGAGTTTTCAGGATTTCAATAGGACTTAAAAATCCGCAGACTGAGCACATCTCATAGGGCGACGGTGGATTCAACACCGCATTGGCAAAACTGCTGTTATTCACCAAGCCTGGTGCACCCTTGATCATATAATCCTTTTCGTGGCTCTTCAAATGCCTTTTGAATTTTCCTGGTTGATCAAACCTTTGTCCACATATGCCGCACCATTGCTCACGGGTCTCCTTATGCGTTCTTACGTGGGCTTCTAGGCACCATGCCAGCTGGAATTTTTTCCCACAGACGTCACAAGAGATTAGTTTTTTAGCTCTCGTAACTCTACCGGATTGAGGTAGGGTTGAGACGGGTGCTGGTGAAGTGCCATCGCTGGTAAAGGCAATTCTCCCAGCACCACCATGACTCGCCGCCGAATTGCTCTCACACATCTGAAACAAAAGACAAAGGTCACGCGCATGACACCCGTGTCACGAGTGTACTCACAAAGGCATACTTAAGGTGACATAAGATTCATATATACTGCAACTAATTATACCAGAACTCCACAATATTGCAGTTCCTATCATGTACGATTTTACCCTCTTATCCACCCAAGTAATATTTTGTTTCTAAACAACATGACTAACTACCTCCAATTTCCTAATGTTACCCACCCAATAGGCCTTTATGTATATACGCACTAGCAATATAATGATGGCACCACACGTACACTCCACTATTCACAACACTCTGACTCGCAATCTCCATATAAGATTGTAATATAATTTCTGTACGAGGGCCCGTCAAAAAGTTTTGAGAATGGACACTTTTTTACAAAAAACTACGTAAAATAGTCTTCATTAAAAGTACAGTATAGTACTATTAATGGCACTTATAAGTGGACGTCATTATCTCTCATGCTAAAATTACAATGTTAACTAGTTACCCAGGAAAGCTTCATTGAGTCTAAGTACTGCATTTTCAGAAAGGTCCCATTGCATTGAGATGTTTGTGTGAGTGGAACCCAGAGAGACCCCACCTTGCATATTGGGAAATAACACAACTCCACACAGATGGATTCAACCCACAAGCTCAAAGCATTCCCTGTTCAACAAAGTACTCAGTGTAATGTTTAATATAATTTATTTGGTGATATATAGTATCGTAATTGTATAGTGAATCTACAGCAGTGTGGTATACAGTAGGGTTGGTAAAATAATACATAGTGTAATATTACAAGTCTAATATTATTATAATCTAACGTATAGGGTAGTGTATAGTAACTCAGTGTATAATTCAATGTTTTGGTCTGTCTATGCCAGTTTATAATAAAAAATATTATTTGGAGGCATATTATAATATTTTTTGCGACATAGAAGTGTAATGTATAATAACTTATTGTTAGTAGCTCAGCTTAGTGGAGAATATATTGAGTAAATTGATTATATTGATGTAGTTTATATTTAGTTCTTTCACATCGGTTTATTGTATGATAGTTGGGTAGTTGCAGTTCTTTAGCGTCAATATACTAAATGCCTCTGTTGATATGTAAACTCTGACTTTAACATAGCTACTTCCGTGACCAGTTACATGCGAATTCCTCACATTAACATCATGCTAATCTTCCAGTTACATGCTAATTTCTGACTTTAACATCCTGCTAATCTATCACATTAACACAGCTACAATGCTAAATTATTCTGTTGATATGTAAACTCTTTTGGCAAGGCGCTCTGCTCCTCCCACTCAGCTTAAAATACGCTGCCAAGCTTAGCAGTGTTCATTGGAGCGCTGTCTTTCCGAAGTTCTGTTAATTCACCTGAGGACGGCTGCTTGTGTTGTGGCCGAAACGTCGTGAGAATTTTATTTTATTATGTTTTATTTTATTATTTCCCTTCTACGTGACTTTACCGAAAGAACCAAGAAGATGAATCTCTGCAGTCACGAAAGCTTTAAATCGAAATTTATTCAAATCAAGTTGTTTTCTTTTTACCACAGTACTTTATGGAATCCTCAAGAATAAATGCATTTTTAGAAGTATTAAACTACACTTGAAGATGTGTGAGAATGTAATTCTGCAGATGCAAGCACAGGCAAACTCGTATCTGCATATACAAGTTTCTGGGCCTCCTCACTTCACCAAACCCGCATTGACCGGCATGGTGAAGTATGGTTAAACAACTCCCACGAACGGCATGGTGTGGGGGAGGCCTCTATCAAAACGCTGGATCGACAAAGGGCTGATACATGTCACGACATTGTACGTTAAGATCGTTCTCTCGTCAGCACAAGCCGTCTATGTGGACAATAGAGGGCACGACACACGTGCACACGATGTTTGTGTGCGTATATTCAGCGTGTGTATCACGTCATAATTATATAAGGTCGCGATTATGCTCAAAACGAACCAAATGTATAACATCACGAATAACTTTGGAGGTCTCCAGAGCCTGAACAATATTTGAAGTAGACACTGACCCTTGTCACGAGTTCTTATGAACTATAAACTAAACTATAAACTATTTCTATTTAACCAGGTAAGGCCCACTGAGCTATATAACTCTTATCAGAAGCGACCTGGACACAAATGATAGCTCAACGAAAGTGGCTTATCATGTGGACATTTATAGCAGTCAAGTACTCTAAACTCACGTTTCTAAATGTGGAGGGGAAAACCGAAGGACCAGGAGAAGAATCTATGCGACCACAGGGGAAAAAAATAAACAAATACAGAGCAGGCGTCAGGGTCTCGATGGAACCTCCACGCTGCTGTAGGCCTAGCGAGGTAGTTAACATCTCGACACCGCGGCGCCCCTTAATAAAAGCTTAGCCATGTCTAGCAAGGTTATTGACTCATTTCACTCGACTCACGGCACCACAAGTAATGTATTAAACAAATAAAACAATAATAAAGTAGAGAGGCGCTACTTACATTTAACAATGTTGTTGTTAACTTTAAAAGGAGCGCGCTTCTGTCTGGCTTGCAGTCCGGCGATCGCGGTCTCCACTTCCTGGATAAGCCACGCCCGTCGCGGCTATGCCCCGCCCACTGTCGTGCAAGCCACGCCCCCGCGGATCGGGCCAAGCTCATCCCACGGTGAAAGCCCCACAATCGGAATCTTTATTTACAGACAGTCCTCGACTTACGAACGCCCAAATTACAAACAGCCGCCCTTCAGAACCAACTGGCATGAAATATAAATTATTTTATATCGCCTTAAAACGCGAACTCGCGCTTGTGAGTGAGTGCGCGTGCGTGAGTGTGAGCAGGGGGCACAGGTGGTGCATCAGCCAGTCATCTCAGTCATCTCAGTCGACCCGTGGCACCACCTGGGTCTGCCCCGTGACCTCCTGCCAGCGGGCGTTCGACACTTCACGTGGCCTCAAGGTGCACATGGCCTGGCACAAGCGTCGTGGTGACGTCACCGCCACTTAGTGGCGAATGGCGGTTGTTGTTGTTGTTGTGAGACAGTGAGAGAGTGTGAGGTCGACTCAGCCTCAGATGAGTTCCTGGTGCGGTGTGGAGTGAACATCGCTACTGGGGGAGACAAAGGCGACCGTGGAGGAGAATCCTCCAGGTGCTCACTGATACACTCACCAACTTTACCTCACCAATTACACCTCACCCACCTCACCACCCCAATTACACCTCACAAACCTAACCTCACCAATTACACCTCACCAATCACACCACACTCACCTCACTCACCAAACACCAACTCCACTAACCGCACAAATGGCACTCATCACACCTACTACACTCATCTCACCCACTACATTCACCACACCACCCACTACATTCACCAAACCAACCACTACATTCACCACACCAACCACTACATTCACCACACCACCCACTACATTCACCACACCAACCACTACATTCATCACACCAACCACACAGTCACCACACCAACCACTACATTCACCACACCAACCACTATATTCACCACACCAACCACTACATTCACCACACCAACCACTACATTCACCACACCAACCACTACATTCACCACACTAACCACTACATTCACCACACCAACCACTACATTCACCACACCAACCACTACATTCACCACACCAATCACACAGTGCTCCGCCAATAATTGTTGTGACCGTCGCTCCTCTGCCCTCTGTTGTTCATGGAGGGAGACTGCACCCTAGTGCCCAGTATCATCCTCCGCGAGCCTCTTCAAAATGCTGATCTTGACACCGCTGGAAGAAGTCATCGGCCTTGACCTCACCCCACAACAGTGCAATTTTAACAGCTCAACATCAAAACACAATGATGGGTCGCTTGCACCAATCGCACAACACCACAGCATTGACTCTCAGCTGTTTCTTGTGTAGAGGGGGTCACGTGTGTCACCATAATTGCCCTAATCCTACAACTCGTGCTGCGTAATATGTTCCTTGCCATATTACCTGTGACACACATAATGAGGACAACCAGTAAGTAAAACGAAACCAGAGGTGGGAAACCTGTACTTTATAATATTATTAATTTCAGGCAATGTGAACACGACTTTTAGAAACACCGATGCAGCTATACACGTGCCACATTGTCCAGAAATTTAGTTGATACTAATAGGGTTTATTTGCCAGTATTGTACATTATTTAAATTACATTTGTTTGGGCGGCAGGGTGGTGCAGTGGTCACGCCCGTGCATGACATCTTCTGAAGGACTGCCTGGCTTCGCTTTCCTCATTCTGGTCCCTTTCTCTGTATGGGTTTACTCCCATGGGAAAACAACAACATACAATGTAACTGGTACTAGCCAAACATCCAAATTACTCCTGCGAAAAGTTGGCAGGCCCTCCTGAACAAGAGTCTTGAGACTCAGTGAGATTGCTTGTGTGGCGATCGAAACGTCGTGATCCATTATTATTTTTTCTACCTACGTGACTTTACCGAAAGAACCAAAGAGTAAGGATTCCTGCAGTCACGAAAGCTTCAAATCAAGATTAATGAGTGTTTACATGTGGGAGTAAATCGGAGCACCTGGAGAAATCCAAGCAAATGCTCTATCACAAATCTACAGATGGAACAGGCGGAGTCCACATTATTCCACACCGCCTTCTCTACCTCCTTGACGACCAAGGGGTGGGAGTTGTCGCAACATTATTGTGATCCACCAACCCTCACCTCCACGCAGTCGTGGATTACAGGCATACATAGCCACCACAACCACCCGGCTAAAGTACTGTAATGCACATCTAAAATTCTACAAAGTTGATGGGGCAAAGGTCGTAGGTCAATTGGTTTGATTTCTATGCACATTTAGATTCGCATTCGGCCGCCAATGGAACAGGTGGAGTGCAAAAGCAAAGTGGATGTACTGATTGCATCTTCATTGCGGGAGTCATCCAGCAGTGGATTGACATGGGCTTCAGGTATCCACGTGGAGACGGGCAATAAACACTGGGGCCACCTGGCGGTAAATGTTTGCCGGTGCACATTGGGACCGGCTCACACGTCACTGGCCCCACGCAGCCACCAGCCACTGGCGTGCAACACAGCGAAGGGAATCTCCCACCAATGAGAAACACGCACAACCCAGGGTGCAGTCCTATAACTTGGACTCGCAAACACAACAAAACCCATAGCCGCCAACCCACACGGTTTACCCGTATTCTGTTGGGGGAAAGTGAGTTGTCAGGTCCATACGGCACACGGCCGTTTCAATACGGGCAACATTTTTGTTAAGTTTATTTGTGTTTCTCCCTTGTCATGGGACTTATAAGGGGCAAGGGGTGACCAACAAGGTCTGAATTGTTCTGTAATAAGGTAGGCACTGATGAGGGGTTGACAGCGATGCAAACCCCACACAATACAAAACGCCAAACGGCCAGTAACAATAAAAAAAAAATAATACATAACTGTCCAATGAGTAATTAGATAATTAAGATCAAAGAAACGCGTTCCTTAAATTGATCAACTTTATTGTTGCAAGAGTTTGGGAAAACAGGAAGACCGGGTGTGCATTCCAGAGTGGAGCAGTGCAAACTGATGAAGCTGAAAAGAAGAGTGAGGTGACCTGCATGGTGGTGAGCGGGTGGGTGAGTAAATGGGTGAGTGTTTGAGTAAACGAGTGGAGGAGTGTGTGATAGGGTGATTGAGTCAGTGACCGGATGAGTGGGTGACTGGATGCGTGGGTGACTGAATGCGTGGGTGACTAGATGAGTGGGTGACTGGATGAGTGGGTGATAGGGTGATTTAATTAGTGACTAGATGAGTATGTGATAGAGTGATTGAGTGGGTGACTGGATGAGTGGATGAGTGGGTTATAGGGTGATTGCGTGGATGACTGGATGAGTGGGTGACTGGATGCGTAGCTGATTTGATGAGTGGGTGATAGGGTGATTGAGTGGGTGACTGAATGAGTGGGTGACTGGATGAGTGGGTGACTGAATGAGTGGGTGACTGGATGAGTGGTTAACTGGATGAGTGGGTGATAGGGTGATTGAATTAGTGACGAGATAAGTGTGTGATAGGGTGATTGAGTTAGTGACTGGATGAGTTAGTGACTGGATGAATGTGTGATAGGGTGATTGAGTTAGTGACTGGATGAGTGGGTGACCGAGTTGTTTAGTTGAGTGTGTTGTTGTGAACTGCAGTGAGGCGCGGTGGTTGAACGCGGAGTGGATGAGACGAAGCGGTCAAAGTGTCTGGTAGACCGAGTCCTTTAAGGTGGGTGGAGGGGGGAATCAACGAGGGGAAGTTCACTGCAACATTCACCATGGTGGTGCTAGTAGTCGCAGCGAAAAAAAGTGATGCAGGGCTGACTGAATGAAGGTTGAGGCGAGGATGCAAGGTGGTGTAGAGGAGGCGAAGAGGAGGGTAGAGGAGGTGAGGTGGTGAGGAGGCGTAGAGGAGGGTGCCCCGCTCTTGGCGTTGATCTTGGTGAACACGTGTCCGCGCCCCGTCTCGTAGCTCTGCCCGGTGCTGATGCAGCCTCCACCGGCCGCAGCGCCCAGCGGCCTCGCCAAGTCCGTGCCCAGCTCCGCTCTGAGCAAGCTCTCCATTGTGAGCTGTCTGCTCGCAGCGACAAACACAACAATAAACTCCCCCCCCCCCCGTCCTGTGTGGCCTCTAACACAGGGGTCCTCAACCCACGGGTTGCAAGAGCACTTGCTTCAAGTACATTAAAACCCACTTTTTGGTGTAGATATGTAGATGACACTTTGGTTGTCTGGCGACATGGTAAGGATACACTTAATGAATGTCTAAATCATCTCAAGTCACAAAAACCGGCCATTCATTTCACCATGGAAATGGAGGTGAATAACACACTCCCTTTCCTGGATATTTTGCTCGGACGAGGCCTAAATGGTAAAGTAACACACACAGCGTTTACCGAAAGGGAACACATACTGATGCCTATCTGAATGCAGATTGGCATCATCACCCCGCACAGAAATCCTTTCTCAACAAGATGCTCATACATCTGGCTAAAACAGTGTCAGATGGTCAAAGTCTGAGGAGAGAGATTAAACATGTCAAAGAAACGCTACGATTGAATGTCTACAATAATGCTCAAATTAACAGAGCAGTGAATGCTAAACCAAGATCAAACAGCAATACTGCTGAATCAGGTTATTAAACAATTAAAATACCATATATCGTGGGAGTAACTGACAAATTAGCTAGTAGTCGCAGCAAAAAAAAAGTGATACATTAATGACAGGGCTAAATGAATGAAGGTTGAGGCAAGGATGCGGGGTGGTGTAGAGGAGGCGAAGAGGAGGGTAGAGGAGGTGAGGTGTTGAGGTGGCGTGGTGAGGAGGTGAGGTGGCGTGGTGAGGAGGTGAGGTGGCGTGGTGAGGAGGTGAGGTGGCGTGGTGAGGAGGTGAGGTGGCGTGGTGAGGAGGTGAGGTGGTGTGGTGAGGAGGTGAGGAGGTGAGGTGGCGTGGTGAGGAGGTGAGGTGGCGTGGTGACGTGACGTGGCGTGGTGAGGAGGCGTAGAGGAGGCGAGGAGAAGGGTAGAGGAGGTGAGGTGGTGAGGAGGCGTAGAGGAGGCGTAGAGGAGGGTGCCCCGCTCTTGGCATTGATCTTGGTGAGGACGTGTCCGCGCCCCGTCTCGTAGCTCTGCCCGGTGCTGATGCAGCCTCCACCGGCCGAAGCGCCCAGCGTCCTCGCCGAGTCCGTGCCCAGCTCCGCTCTGAGCAAGCTCTCCATTGCACGCTATCTGCTCGCAGCAACAGACACAACGATAAACTCCCCCCCCCCCCCCCCCCCCGGTCCCGTGTGGCCTCTAAATACTTATTTTCTTTGGAGAGATTATTTATCGGACGAGGCCTAAATGGTAAAATAACACACACAGCGTTTACCAAAAGGGAACGCATACTGATGCCTATCTGAATGCAGATTCGCATCATCACCCCGTACAGAAAACCTGTCTCATCAAGATGCTCATACATCTGGCTAAAACAGTGTCAGATGGTGAATGTCTGGGGAGAGAGGTTGAACATGTCAAAGAAACGCTACGATTGAATGTCTACAATAATGCTCAAATTAACAGCAATGAATGCTAAACCAAGATCGAACAGCAATACTGCTGAATCAGGTTATTAAACAATTAAAATACCATATATCGTGGGAGTAATTGAGAAATTAGCTCGAGTTTTAGAAAAGCAAAAAGCTAAACATCTAAGTAAGATTTGGCACGGTACACAAAATTCAAAAAATAGTATCTTGTGCTTAAGATGAATTGCCTAAGTTGTCAACGGATGGTGTGTATCGGATTAATGGCTTATGTGGCAGATGTTATATAGTACAGATGGGATGTAACATTAGCGTAAGACTAAAAGAACACCAAATAAATATTAAACACTCTCAAACATAACTGTTGGAAGTTGCAGAACATGTTTGCCAACAAGGACACTTAATGTATTTTGATAACGATGAAGTGTTGTGTAAAACTCATTATTACTGGCCAAGACTAATTCGAGAATCCATTGAAACTGAGAAAAATGTTATTATTTTAACCTCTCTGACAGCTACAGGCTTAGTGCGGCCTGGAAGCGTATTATTAAGTAATTGTGATTGTAAGATGAGGAGATGACGGCAGAAGAAGACGTGGGGCGATGTGGTGATGCGGTCGAACGTGGTGGCCCGAGGAGCGGAGGGATAGATGGCGCGGGACGGGGCGGTGTGGAGAAGGTGGCAAGGACGGCGGACCCCACGTGAGTGGACCAAACGCGTGGAGGAAGAAGACATCTCACATTTATCATTACTTATAGAGGAAACATACTAATTAAATGATTACTAATCAATTATATAATTTCAATAATCCCCCTCCCCGCCTCTGATTTCTGCACCTGATGGGTTCAGTGATGACATCGCCTTTCTCTATTTAAGACCGGAAGCAGGTGGATGGCTTCACTATTCTGGCAAATCGCCCGATGATGCTGGATGTAATTACCAGTGAAACGTCGTACTCATCTTGTGGATTTACTCTCCAAAACACCGGTGGGCTGAAGTAGTAACTAAGTGGAGTTTTGTTTACGTGACAATTCCTTACTAATTGGCTGTGTCAGGTGGTGTAGGGTTATGACACATTTATACTTACACGATCTAACCCAAAAACCTTTGTTATGAAATTAGGACAATTTATTAAATATATTGTATACCAGAAAATACAGCAATTGACTAAACATATACGGCAATAGATGTAACCTCGCAGCAGTGAACGTGACGAAATTTCATCATGGAAATGTCCGCTGCACAAAACCTTGAGTTCATCGCCCCACACGTGGTACCTCAGCCTCAGGATGAAATAAATCATCAGGGAGTTCTCCGTGAGCATCGTGCGCGCTCCAAATCCAGAGTTGAGCCGTGGTCTCGGCACCCAGCCAGCCGCCTTCTCTTCTCGGGGCAGTCGGAGTCCAGCGCGCTATCGAAGGGCACGTGGTGAACGCTCAGGATGTGTCTCTTGAGCTTTGACTTCTGCGTCGCTCCGTACGAGCAGGCACTGCACGGGAAGGGCTTTTCCTCTGGAACACAAGACATCCACCGCTGAGCACACGCACGCGCTAATACATAATTTATTTATCACCATGCAGTGGATGCCATAGCATTACTATGTATATGGGACGTTTTATCAATCACGGTTGCTGACCACAGGCCCAAAGTCCCAAAGGCCTAAAATGCCAAATGGCCAGCAACAAATACCTCCGATTAGCACGGTTGGCTACATATGGTACGAAAGAAGTTCAACATGCGTGCAAATCGTAGAAAAGCAAGATACTGATTTCCTGAAAAATATCAGAAGAACACATTTTTGGGGCTTATTTTGAAGCCCCAACATTTTGCACTTCTTCGTGTGGTTGATGTTGATGCAGAGCAACAACTATAATTTAACATTGAGGTGGTTGAGCCAGATTATTCTATTACAGCTCATTAATTACACAATAATTACCTGCAATAGAACGAGTAAATACACATGGAAGTTAGGTGTTAGTACAATGAAGAGGAAATTCCCATTGTGGAAATGACTCGGTCTATACATTCAAAAATGTTCCCTAAATTTACCCACTTGTTTAAGTAAAATTTACCCCGGTTAAGAAATAGATACTTTTTGGAATTTGTCAAGCAATGCATTTTGCTCAGTTTCCTTCCAATGGTGCTATTGGCTCCATGTCATGAGATGAAGAATCCCTGTGCAACTCTCACACAGCAGTGAACCACCTCATGTAAGAGAACAGCTCGTGGAAGGAGATATCATTGCACTACTCATGACATCCCTTTGTGACCGTTTTTTATCCACTAGGAGGTTATTGCAATTTCCTACACATCACGCGACATCAGAAGTGTTTGCTGGAAGAAGTGTTTGGTAACTGGATAAGACCATCAATGAGAAGCCAGTTTAATCATGGCTCGGTGACTGAAACCCAGAGTTTCACGGTTTAACCCAACATCCGAGCAGCACCACATCAGATCTCTAGACTCCTCAGCGCAGGCATACAGATATGGTCAACATATGCGTACATTAACTAATTTGTGAAATTATGAATTACATCCAAATGAAATGTAGTGTGTGCATTACTAGGACGTACCTAAAGGTGCCAGGTTGGGTTCATCCACCTTGGGGATGCTCTGCTCCACGCAGCCTCCTGCTTCCGTGCAGTCCATCCTCTTGATGTCCGAATTCTGGCTGTTGCTACTGCTGCAATTGGTGACGCTGGTGGTGGTCTTCTTTCTTTTAATGGGCTTAGGTCTACTTCGCTTTTCCTTCTTCTTCTGCTGCAAGGCCATCAACACTTTCATGCTCGTCATAGGATCGAGAGCAGCGTATGGTTTATTCTCACTGACTGGTGAAGCAGTTTGTTGACGTGGAACTAGGCCAAAGCATTCAAGAAAATTGGATTTCATGTCATTTATCTTAACGCCGCTATCTTTTGTCGAAGTGTAATCATGTTCAGGCTTCGGTCTGTACAAGAACTGTGCGTGAAGACTTTCATGAGTTTTCAGGATTTCAATAGGACTTAAAAATCCGCAGACTGAGCACATCTCATAGGGCGACGGTGGATTCAACACCGCATTGGCAAAACTGCCGTTATTCACCAAGCCTGGTGCACCCTTTATCACGTAATCCTTCTCATGGGTCTTCAAATGCCTTTTTAATTTTCCTAGCTGATCAAACCTTTTCCCGCATATGCCGCACCATTGATCACGGGTCTCCTTGTGCGTTCTTACGTGGGCTTCTAGGCACCATGCCAGCTGGAATTTTTTCCCACAGATGTCACAAGAGATACGTTTTTTCGTTCTTGTAATTCTACCGGATTGAGGTGGGGTTGAGATGGGTGCTGGTGAAGTGCCATCAATGGTGAAGGCAATTCTCCCAGCACCACCTTGACTCGCAGCGGAGTTGCTCTCGCACATCTGAAACAAAAGACAAAGGTCACCCGCATGACACCCATGTCACGAGTGTACTCACACAGGCATACTTAAGGTGACATAAGATTCATATATACTACAACTCATTATACCAGAACTCCACAATATTGCAGTTCCTATCATGTACGATTTTACTCCTCTTATCCACCCAAATAAGATTTTGTTTAACAACAATGACGAACTACCTCCATTTTCCTAATGTTACCCACCAAATAGGCCTTTCTGTATATACACACCAACAATATAATGATGGCACCACACGTTCACTCCACTATTCACAACACTCTGACTCGCAATCTCCATATAAGATTGTAATATCATTTCTGTACGAGGGCCCGTCAAAAAGTTTTGAGAATGGACACTTTTTTTTACAAACAACTACGTAAAATAGTCTTCAATAAAAGTACAGTATAGTACAATTAAGTGAACGTCATTATCTCTCATGCTAATTATTACAATGTTAACTAGTTACCCAGGAAAGCTTCATTGAGTCTAAGTACTGCATTTTCAGAAAGGTCCCATTGCATTGAGATGTTTGTGTGAGTGGAACCCAGAGAGACCCCACCTTGCATATGGGGAAATAACACAACTTCACACAGATGGATTCAACCCACAAGCTCAAAGCATTCCTTGTTTAACAAAGTTTTCAGTGTAATGTTTAATATAATTTATTTGGTAATATATAGTATCGTAATTGTATAGTCAATATATAGCAGTGTGGTATACAGTAGGGTTGGTAAAATAATACAGTGTAATATTATTATAATCTAAGGTATAGGGTAGTGTATAGTAACGCTGCGTATAATTCAATGTTGGGGTCTGTCTATGGCAGTTTATAATAAAACATTATTTGGAGGCATATTATAATATTTTTTGCGACATAGAAGTGTAATGTATAATGACGTATTGTTAGTAGCTCAGCTTAGTGGAGAATATATTGAGTACATTGATTATATTGATGTAGTTTATATTTAGTTCTTTCACATCGGTTTGTTGTATGATAGTTGGGTAGTTGCAGTTCTTTAGCGTCAATATACTAAATGCCTCTGTTGATATATAAACTCTGACTTTAACATAGCTACTTTCGTGACAAGTTACATGCTAATTCCTCGCAATAACATCATGCTAATCTCACAGTTACATGCTAATTTCTAACGTTAACATCCTGCTAACATCTCACATTAACACAGCTACTTCAATGCTAAATTATTCTGTTGATATGTAAACTCCTTTGTCAAGGCGCTCTGCTCCTCCCACCCAGCTTAAAATACGCTGCCAAGCTTAGCAGTGTTCATTGGAGCGCTGTCTTTCCGACAGTTCTGTTTCTTCACCTGAGGAAGGCTACTTGTGTTGTGGCCGAAACGTCGTGAGAATTTTATTGTTTAATTTTAATTATTTTATTATTTCCCTTCGACGTGACTTTACCGAAAGAACCAAGAAGATGAATCCCTGCAGTCACGAAAGCTTTAAATCGAAATTTATTCAAATCAAGTTGTTTTCTTTTTACCACAGTACTTTATGGAATCCTGAAGAATAAATGCATTTTTAGAAGTATTAAACTACACTTGAAGATGTGTGAGAATGTAATTCTGCAGATGCAAGCACAGGCAAACTCGTATCTGCATATACAAGTTTCTGGGCCTCCTCACTTCACCAAACCAGCATTGACCGGCATGGTGAAGTATGGTTAAACAACTCCCACGAACGACGTGGTGTGGGGGAGGCCTCTATCAACACGCTGGATCGACAAAGGGCTGATACATGTCACGACATTGTACGTTAAGATCGTTCTCTCGTCAGCACAAGCCGTCTATGTGGACAATAGAGGGCACGACACACGTGTACACGATGTTGGTGTGCGTATATTCAGCGTGTGTATCACGTAATAATTATATGAGGTCGCGATTATGCTCAAAACGAACCAAATGTATAACATCACGAATAACTTTGGAGGTCTCCAGAGCCTGAACAATATTTGAAGTAGACACTGACCCTTGTCACGAGTTCTTATGAACTATAAACTAAACTATAAACTACTTCTATTTAACCAGGTAAGGCCCACTGAGCTATATAACTCTTACCAGAAGCGACCTGGACACAAATGATAGCTCAACGAAAGTGGCTTATCATGTGGACATTTATAGCAGTCAAGTACTCTAAACTCACGTTTCTAAATGTGGAGGGGAAAACCGAAGGACCAGGAGAAGAATCTACGCGACCACAGGGGAAAAAAATTCACAAATACAGAGCAGGCGTCAGGGTCTGGATGGAACCTCCACGCTGCTGTAGGCCTAGCGAGGTAGTTAACATCTCGACACCGCGGCACCCCTTATTAAAAGCTTAGCCATGTCTAGCAAGGTTATTGACTCATTTCACTCGACTCACGGCACCACAAGTAATGTATTAAACAAATAAAACAATAATAAAGTAGAGAGGCGCTACTTACATTTAACAATGTTGTTGTTAACTTTAAAAGGAGCGCGCTTCCCTCTGGCTTGCAGTCCGGCGTTCGCGGTCTCCACTTCCTGGATAAGCCACGCCCGTCGCGGCTATGCCCCGCCCACTGTCGTGCAAGCCACGCCCCCGCGGATCGGGCCAAGCTCATCCCACGGTGAAAGCCCCACATCCTCAATCGGAATCTTTATTTACAGACAGTCCTCGACTTACGAACGCCCAAATTACAAACAGCCGCCCTTCAGAACCAACTGGCATGAAATATAAATTATTTTATATCGCCTGAAAACGCGAACTCGCGCTTGTGAGTGAGTGCACGTGCGTGAGTGTGAGCAGGGGGCACAGGTGGTGCATCAGCCAGTCATCTCAGTCATCTCAGTCAGTCGACCCGTGGCACCACCTGGGTCTGCCCCGTGACCTCCTGCCAGCGAGCGTTCGGCACTTCACGTGGCCTCAAGGTGCACATGGCCTGGCACAAGCGTCGTGGTGACGTCACCGCCACTTAGTGACGAATGGCGGTTGTTGTTGTTGTGAGACAGTGAGAGAGTGTGAGGTCGACTCAGCCTCAGATGAGTTCCTGGTGCGGTGTGGAGTGAACATCGCTACTGGGGGAGACAAAGGCGACCGTGGAGGAGAATCCTCCAGGTGCTCACTGATACACTCACCAACTTTACCTCACCAATTACACCTCACCCACCTCACCACCCCAATTACACCTCACACACCTAACCTCACCAATTACACCTCACCAATCACACCACACTCACCTCACTCACCAAACACCAACTCCACTAACCGCACAAATGGCACTCATCACACCTACTACACTCATCTCACCCACTACATTCACCACACCACCCACTACATTCACCAAACCAACCACTACATTCACCACACCAACCACTACATTCACCACACCAACCAATACATTCACCACACCAACCACTACATTCACCACACCAACCACTACATTCACCACACCAACCACACAGTCACCACACCAATAACTACATTCACCACACCAACCACTATATTCACCACACCAACCACTACATTCACCACACCAACCACTACATTCACCACACCAACCACTGCATTCACCACACCAACCACACAGTCACCAGACTGACTGCACCCATCTCATCCACAGCACCAACCTCACTCATCTCACCAATCAAAACTCATCTCAACGACCGCAATTCACCACCTTCCATGCTGCCATCTACATCAGTGGCCAGCAGATGGCAGCATCTACAGGCCACATTCTTGGCCAGTCGATGGCAGCATGGAACGGAGGTTGCCGAGCAATCTATAAACGTACGATATTTATTTTGGCTCTCTACGAGGCGTGGTATCTCAGGTAGGTCTGGTTACTCACACGTACATATTATTTTATTGAGGAATTGGCAAGACATCTCAAGCAGAATCCTAAAAATTAGAGACTCAACAAGGCATCTGTGGATGAAGTCAGGCCCGTGTCTGTCTGCTCGATTATTTCATATCTGTCAACCCCTTATCAGGGCCGAGCTTATTACAGACCAATTCAGACTTTATTGGTCACCCCGTGCCCTTATAAATCTCAACGTAGTGAAAACGCGTTATCGTGTGAACACGCATGACAGACCCAGGTGTTGTGGGTTAACTCCCCGAGATAAACTTTCTTACAACTTTGTGTTTTATACGCCCAGTGCTCCGCCAATAATTGTTGTGACCGTCGCTCCTCTGCCCTCTGTTGTTCATGGAGGGAGACTGCACCCTAGTGCCCAGTATCATCTTCTGCGAGCCTCTTCAAAATGCTGATCTTGACACCGCTGGAAGAAGTCATCGGCCTTGACCTCACCCCACAACAGTGCAATTTTAACAGCTCAACATCAAAACACAATGATGGGTCGCTTGCACCAATCGCACAACACCACAGCATTGACTCTCAGCTGTTTCTTGTGTAGAGGGGGTCACGTGTGTCACCATAATTGCCCTAATCCTACAACTCGTGCTGCGTAATATTTTCCTTGCTATATTACCTGTGACACACATAATGAGGACAACCAGTAAGTAAAACGAAACCAGAGGTGGGAAACCTGTACTTTATAATATTATTAATTTCAGGCAATGTGAACACGACTTTTAGAAACACCGATGCAGCTATACACGTGCCACATTGTCCAGAAATTCAGTTGATACTAATAGGGTTTATTTGCCAGTATTGTACATTATTTAAATTACATTTGTTTGGGCGGCAAGGTGGTGCAGTGGTCACGCCCGTGCATGACATCTTCTGAAGGACTGCCTGGCTTCGCTTTCCTCATTCTGGTCCCTTTCTCTGTATGGGTTTACTCCCATGGGAAAACAACAACATACAATGTAACTGGTACTAGCCAAACATCGAAATTACTCCTACGAAAAGTTGGCAGGCCCTCCTGAACAAGAGTCTTGAGACTCAGTGAGATTGCTTGTGTGGCGATCGAAACGTCGTGATCCATTATTATTTTTTCTACCTACGTGACTTTACCGAAAGAACTAAAGAGTAAGGATTCCTGCAGTCACGAAAGCTTCAAATCAAGATTAATGAGTGTTTACATGTGGGAGGAAATCGGAGCACCTGGAGAAATCCAAGCATATGCTCTATCACAAATCTACAGATGGAACAGGCGGAGTCCACATTATTCCACACCGCCTTCTCTACCTCCTTGACGACCAAGGGGTGGGAGTTGTCGCAACATTTTTGTGATCCACCAACCCTCACCTCCACGTAGTCGTGGATTACAGGCATACATAGCCACCACAACCATCCGGCTAAAGTAGCTGTAATGCACATCTAAAATTCTACAAAAGTTGATTGGGCAAATGTCGTAGGTCAATTGGTTTGATTTCTATGCGCATTAACCAGTCTCTAACGTATGCACATTTAGATTCGCATTCGGCCGCCAATGGAACAGGTGGAGTCCAAAAGGAAAGTGGATGTACTGATTGTATCTTCATTGCGGGACTCATCCAGCAGTGGATTGACATGGGTTTCAGGTATCCACGTGGAGACGGGCAATAAACACTGGGGCCACCTGGCGGTAAATGTTTGCCGGTGCACATTGGGACCGGCTCACACGTCACTGGCCCCAGGCAGCCCCCAGCCATTGGCGTGCAACACATCCACAATCGGAATCTTTATTTACAGACAGTCCTCGACTTACGAACGCCCAAATTACAAACAGCCGCACTTCAGAACCAACTGGCATGAAATATAAATTATTTTATATCGCCTGAAAACGCGAACTCGCGCGTGCAAACTGAAACCACGGAACTTTCCTTGTTCAGCGGAGCGATCCTCCGCGAGATGTAATGAGTCAGCCTCGCGCTGTGAGTGCGTGAAAATAATAAGCAAAAATCCAGATTCATATTCTTGGTTCTTTCGGTAAAGTCATGTAGATTGAAAATAAAAAGAAAATAATAAAGGAAAATAAATTAAATAAAAAAATACAATAAATAAATTGAAAATAATAGAAGCTTTTATTATTTTCAATTTATTATTTTTTTGGAATTTTTTTAATTTGCAGAATCTACACACCACGTTGGTGGCCGGAAGATGGCAGCATCTACACGCCATAATCTTGGTTCTTTCGGTAAAGTGACGTAATAGAAAATAAAAATAATAATAAAGACTAAATTTAAATTATAAAAGCTTTATTTTCACATTATTATTTGTATTTTTGTATTACATAATATCATTTGTATTTTAAAATCTACGTGACTACCGAAAAAAACAAGAATATGGCGTGTAGATTCTGCCAATTAAAAACTTTAAATAATAAATTAAAAATAATAAAAGCTGAAATAATATTAAAAGCTTTTATTCAATTGATTATTTTAAAGTTTTTTTTTTATCTCTGTGACTTTACCAAAAGAACCAAGAATATGAATGTGGGTTTTTTGCTTTTATTATATTAAATTTCACATTTTTATTTGATTTGATTCTTTTTTATTTTCTATCTACGTGACTTTTCCGAAAGAACCAAGAATATGAATTCTTGAAGTCACGAAAGTTTGAAGTCACAATCTATTCGACACATTGGTGGCCGGCTGATGGCAGAATCTACACGCCATATTATTGCTTCCTTCGGTAAAGTTACGTAGATAGAAAATAAAAATAATACAATTAAAATAATAATTTGAAAATAATAAAAGCTTTTATTCTTATAAATGTATTATTTGAAAATTGAAAATAATAAAAGCTTTTATTCTTTTCAATTTGTTATTTGTATTTTTAAAATGTTAAATAATAAATTGAAAATAAGAAAAGCTTTTATTATTTTCTATTTATTATTTGTATTTTAATTTTTTAAATAATAAATTGAAAATAATAAAAGCTTTTGTAAAAGTTTTAATTTTATGTTATTATTTTATTTTTTTGTTTTATTTTCTATCTACGTGACTTTATCGAAAGAACCAAGAATATGAATCTGGGTTTTTGCTTATTATTTTCAATTTCTGATTTTTATTTGTAACTTTTTTTTAAATTGGAAGAATCTACACGCCACGTTAGTGGCCGGCAGGTGGCAGCAAAATAAAAATGATAAAAATCAATTGAAAATAATCAAAGCTTTTATTATTTTCAATTTATTACTCGTATTTTTATATAATTCATAATAAAAGCTTTTATTCTTTTCAATTTATTATAAAAGCTTTTATAATGAAAGCTTTTATTATTTTAAATTTTATTATAATACAAGCTTTTAGTATTTTCAATTTATATTTTTAAATTTAATTATATAATTTTAATTTTCAAATCTACGTGACTTTGCCGAAAGAACCAAAAATATTAATTCCAGAAGTCACGAAAGTATCTACACGCCCTATTGCTGGCCGGCAGATGGCAGCATCTACACGCCACATTGGTCGCCACTCCTGTGGCGTGTCGATGCTGCCAGGTGTGATTGGAGAGGTGAGTGCGGTTGGTGAGGTGTGATTGGGGTGGTGAGTCAGGTTGGTGAGTTGCATGGTGAGTGTTGTCGGTGAGCACCTGGAGGATTCTCCTCCACGGCGGCCTTTGTCTCCCCCAGTAGCGATGTTTACGACACACCATACCAGGTGCTCATCTGAGGCTGAGTCGAGCTCACACTCTCTCACTGTCTCAAAACAACAACCGCCATTAAATAGCACCACGACGCTTGTGACTGGCTGATGCACCACCTGTGCCCCCTACTGTGCCAATTTGCTGAGCTTTAGCCAACCGACGCTCCGCTCGTTGCTGTGAGCGTCGCTCCTCCGCCCTCCGTTGTTGTTGGAGTGCGACTGCCTCCAACTGCCCAGTAGCATCCTTCACGAGCATCCTCCACAGAGGCCGATCTTGACACCGCTGGTACCAGTCATCGGCAAGTCTACTCAGCTCCACATCTTCCTGTACCACATCGCTCCATCTCTTCTCTAGCCCGTCGCCACGCCCGTTTAGCCCCCTCGATCCGGCCGAACAAAAGCTGTTTGGGCATGCGGTGATTGGGCATGCGGGTTACATGGCCCAGCCAACGCAGCCTTGCCTGCTGGAGGAGCTCACCGATGGGACTTTGTCCAGATCTTTCGCGGATTTGTCAGCTCCTCACACAATCCAGCCTGGTTAAACCCAGGATTGATCGTAGGCAGGCCAGCTTAAATGTTTCCAACCGGCGAAGATGCTGCATTAAGGGGGTCCACGTTTCACAAGCGTAGAGGAGGGAAATGACTGTGGCCGAGAAGACCCGAAGCTTCATGCGGAGCGACAGACCAGGTAGCTTCCACACAACGTTACACAACCAATGAAAATATAATGCCGCTCAACTAATTCGGAGTGAGACCTCTGCTGTTAAACCGGAGCTGGTCATAAGCCAACTGCCCAGGTATGGGAAACTCTCCATTCTCTCCCCAACTGCCCCATCACCGATTGGAAGTTGTGGGGGTGGAGTGCCCGATGGCACAAAACACCCAGGCAGGTGCTTCGTTTTGGTGGGGCTGATGGTAAGGCCCCACCTCTTAGTGGCACACTCCAGTTTCAGCAGCAGCGCCTCCAACTCCTCCTCTGAATGAGCAGCAATTACCAGGTCGTCGGCATACATAATGTGGTTGACCAATAGGGAGCCATCCCTTGACCGCACCTGGACATCGATCAGCCTCCCATTGTATCTGTACCAGACAGAAATTCCTCCGGTACAGCTACTGAAGGCTTCACGAACTATGTGGTCGAAATAGATGTTAAACAATGTTGGAGCCAGAGGACATCCCTGTCACATCCCAAGGTGTACAGGGAATGGCTCTGACTCCCGGCTACGTAGTTTTACCCGGGCCTGCTCACCATCATGAAGGTCCTTAATGAGCGTGAGCAGAGGGTCAGAGACTCCGAAAGCACGAAGAACAACCCAGAGCCCAGACCTACTGATGGTATCATAGGCCTTGACCAGGTCAATAAAGCAGAGATGTAGGTCTTGTTGGAATTCCCTACACCTCTGCTGTAGCAGACGGACAGAAAATATGGCATCTGTACAGGACCGCCCTTTCCTGAAACCACATTGGGGCTCCGCAAGCCTCTCCTCAGGGTACCTAGCAAGGCGATGTTGAACAAATCCTTGCCAGGACCTTTCCCGGCACACTGAGGAGTGAGATGCCCTGTAGTTGTTACAGTCTGTGCGGTCCCCCTTCTTAAAGAGGGGGCCCACCAGGGTATCCTTCCTATCCTGCGGAACCCGTCCAGTGGCCCAGACTTGTTATGATGTCATGTAGGGCAGTCTACGCACAAACGCCACCCTCCCTCAGCATTTCGCTTTGGAGATCATCTCTGCTCGGTGCCTTTCCTGTTCTCGGACTCTGGATCGCCCTCAGTACTTCCTCAACGGATGGTACCTCAGCCAGCCACTCACAGAGGGTGACTTCCTCCTCCAATATTTGAGGCACCGCATCCTCAGCAGAGTCATCCCCACTTTGTCCCATGATGTTTTCCAGGCTGAGGGATTCCCCCTCCCCCAGGACCTCACAGAAATGCTCAGCAAATCTGCAAACCTGTCCCTGGGGGTCGGAGATTGGATCACCCTTCGTTCCCCTAATGATGTAGTGGATATAAATTGACGAATAAACTTCTGATGAGGCAACACGATATTTATTGTCTTCCTTACAAGTCCCTAACACAAAGGGTATATCGGTCCCTTTATCCGATCCCTGGGGAGGTATGGCCTCCGGATTATAGGGCCCTATCACTGGGTACCCCGTTACCCTTCCTCCGGCTGGGACCCTAGGAGAGGCTATTTGACCTGACCGTACCCGGTCCGTGGGTCCTGACCACTGGCCTCACTGAGCTCTGGCCCTTAGAAGGACAACGGAGCTTGGGGTCCAGAGTCCTATCTTCAGCCCAGGTCTTCGATCTTCAGCTTGCAGATGACTGAGCCAGACCTCTGAGAGGTCCGGCTTTTGGTTCGTGGCTTGCTCCGCCCTAGCCACGCTTCCCTTCTAGAACGTTCTGGAAGGTGACATCATCCCCCGGTTCCCCCCTCCCGGGGCCCCGGGGAATGTGCTCCAGGATCCGTTTGCTAGGGTTTATCGTTGGCCCCTTTTTGGGCCATGGACATTAGCCCTGGCGTGATAGCGCTTCCGCCCCCTATTGACGATAAGGGGAAGCTACCAGCCCACAGAGTGGTGAGTGACGATTACCCCTACAATGGTAATAGGTGTGGCGCTGTAGGTTACTTTTTTGATGGAGTTAAATAGGGATTTGTGATCGCGGGCCATTGAGGCAGACTCCATCTCCTCAGCAACCCGCGACCACCACCCATCCTTGCAGCGCCTCACGGCTCTCCGAACCTCCGAGCGAAGGCTGCGGTAAGCCTCCTCATTCTCTGACGTGGGATGCTGTAGACGATTAGAGTGGGCCTGTCGCTTTTTCTCAACCATCCTGAACGCCTCCTCTGTCAGCCAGGGTCTCTGGGGAGGTCTGGACCGCGTACGCAAAGCAGCCATTGCAGCTGCATGAGTCACAGGCTTAAACCTCGCCCATTTACCCTCGACATCAGGAGGAGTGGGGGACGATGCTGTCTCACTCACTCACAGCGCGAGGCCGACTCATTACATCTCGCGGAGGATCGCGCTGCGGAACAAAAAAAGTTCCGCGGTTTCAGTTTGCAAGCGCGAGTTCGCGTTTTAAGGCGATTGGGGCCGTCCATAAATGATGTCACGCACCTGGGGAGGGGGGGGGGGGTCAGACATTTGTGACGGGGGGGGGGTTTGAGAAATGTGACGTCACGTCAAAATGCGCAACTTTAAATAAATATAGACAACACGTTCTATTTAGTTAAATAGACTTTTTAATAAATGTTTTCTCCTACATCAGAGTGCAGCGCCACATTAAATACAATGACAATAGTTTAAAGCGATTTGAAGCATGTTTTATTTTCAAAATGAAAATATGTTTTTGGGGGGGGGGGGCAGAGCTTTGTGACGTCATACTTGAGGGGGGGGGTCTGACTTTTTGTGACGCCGTGTGACGAGGGGGGGGGGGGGGTCAAAAATCGTCCAAAATCGCGTGACGTCATTTATGGTCGTGATATATTATTTTTATTTTATTTTTCCTACCTACGTGAACTTTACCGAAAGAACCAAAGAGTACTTATTTTGGTGGATAGGAGTAAAATAGTAGATGATAGGATCTGCACTATTGAGGAGTTCTGTTATAATGAATCTGTTGTAATGAATCTTATGTCACCTTAAGTATGCCTTTGTGAGTACACTCGTGACACGGGTGTCATGCGCGTGATCTTTGTCTTTTGTATTAGATGTGCGAGAGCAACTCCGCTGCGAGTCATGGTGGTGCTGGGAGAATTGCCTTTACCATCGATGGCACTTCACCAGCACCCGTCTCGACCCCACCTCAATCCGGTAGAGTTACAAGAGCGAAAAAACTCATCTCTTGTGACGTCTGTGGGAAAAAATTCCAACTGGCATGGTGCCTAGAATCCCACGTAAGAACGCACAAGGAGACCCGTGATCAATGGGGCGGCATATGCGGACAAAGCTTTGATCAGCCAGGAAAATTCAAAAGGCATTTGCAGACCCACGAAAAGTATTACATGATAAAGGGTGCACCAGGCTTGGTGAATAACGGCAGTTTTGCCAATGCGGTGTTGAATCCGATAGAGTCACTAGAATCTGATAGAGTCACTAGAGTGAGAAAACGAATCTCTTGCGACGTCTGCAGGAAAACATTCCAACTGGCATGGTGCCTAGAGTCCCACATGAGAATGCACAAGACCGGTGGTCAAAGCTGCAACATCTGCGATCAAAGCTTTGATCGGCCCTACAAACTCAGAAGGCATATGGAGTAACCCACGGAAAGAACTCAAGGGGCGCACGTGGCATGGTGAATGACGGCAATTTTGCCAATGCGGTGTTGAAGGTGTGTCAGAGCTACTCGGCTGCGGGTCATGGTGCTGGAAGAATTGCCTTTGCCATGGATGGCACCAGCAGCAGCAGCAGCTTGTCGAGTCCTGGTGGTGAGGAGGCAGAGTTGCAGACAATGCCACCTTCTGCAAAGGGCGCACCTGCGTGCAACGAAGTTATTGCTATCACAGCAACCGCGCATGGAACGAAGGCGCCTGCTGGGAAACGCCACGCCTGACCAGCGCCCGTCTCGACTCCACCTCACTCCCATAGTCACTAGAGTGAGAAAACAAATGTCTTGCCAAGTCTGTGGGAAAGCATTCCAACTGCCATCATGCCTAGAGTCCCACATGAGAACGGACAAAGAGACCCCTGACCAATGGCATCTGCGGTCGAAACTTTGATCAGCCAGGCAAATTCAGAAGGCATATGGAAACCTACGAAAAGGACTATTGAATATTTCTTTGCTGTTCTATTACTGACGCTATCAACAGAAGGTGTGTACCGGATTAATTACACTTGTGGCAAATGCGATGTTGGGCAAACAGGACGAATGATCAGCACGAGACTAAAAGAATACCACAGAAATATGAAATGCTCACAAATACAACTGTCAGCAGTAGCAGAACACGCGTGCCCACAAAGACACTCAATTGATTTTGACAATGTTGAAGTTTTGTGCAAAACATGTTACTTCTGGCCAAGACTAATTACAGAATCTATCGAAATTTAAAGAAATAAAAATAACTGCAATCGTTTGGATAGCTACCGACTTAGTGCTGCATGGAAGAGAATCATCAAATTACCGTTTGTACGGCTATTTTAGTACACACAATGGACACTAACTACAAGATTAATGGGCTAGCATAATGTGCATGTATAATGTACGTTGATTCATTAATCCCCCCCCCCCACTGTGCGCTCAAAGAGAGCACAAGTGTTGTCATCACATCTACGCCTCTATAAGGAATTAAACAGGTGGACTTCTCCCAAACCTTGTGTTGCCTGATGAAGCTAGTTGTAATTACTGAAACATCGTACTCTGATAGTAAATGTTGTGGCTTGGCTCTCCAACACACCACACACCGGTGTGCTGTACTAGTGATGAATTGGCATGTTCTGTTTACGTGACAACCCTTACTAGTTGGCTGTCGGGTGGTGGCGGGTTTAACGACATATTTACGCGATCCAACCCATAAAACCTGTATTATGGATATTTGTCGCGAAAGCCTACGTGTTAAACTGCCATGTATTTTTACGTCTATTGCTGTATTTTCTTACGTGCAATATATTTAATAAACCATCCTAATTTATTCATATTTTTGTTCATAGTTATATCATTGTTGCGCGTGCGGTGTGGTCAGTGGATATTGTTCAGTGGATCAAACCGAGACAAATATTTTTACAGCGGCTGTGGCTGCACATTGCAACAGCGCATTCCGAATGGTGTAGAACGCATCGCCCATAATCTGTATCTGTGTGCAAACACCAGGTATGGTTGGTAAGACACACGTTTGGTTTTAAATGAATAGAACTTGAGCTTCAGCCATATTGTTCATTATAGACCCCACTTTGTAAGAATTAATTACGCAAACCTTGCGCCTGATTCATTTGAGTCGGTGTGCTCATGAGCAACAGGGCATTTGTGGCAAGGTGTTAATGTACCACAGATTAGCACGGTTGGCTACGTACACTGCGAAAGAAGTTCAACACATATTCTTTGGGTCTTTCCGTAAAGTCACGTAGATAGAACAATAAAATAATAAAAATAAAGTGAATAAAAAAGTAAAATATATCACGACGTTTCGATCGCAACACAAGCAATCGTCATCAGGAGAAAAATGATGAAGATTGCTTGTGTTGTGATCAAAACGTCGTGATATTTTTATTATTATTTTGTATTCACTTATTTTTATTATTTTATTGTTCTATCTACGTGACTTTACCGAAAGACCCAAAAAATATGAATTCCTGCAGTCACGAAAGCTTTAAGTCAAGATTCAAGTTCAACACACTTTCATGCATTGTGGAAAGCGAGTATCCTCACACGTACAATGCACTGGACCGCATGTTCATGTTAAGTGAGTCGGGGGCTTTGTCACTGCCTACCCCATGATATAAATAATCTCAGGGAATTAAATTGCAAGTGTGCAATCTCCCTTCTGGTGGGCATCGAGGATGAGTCATACCCTGGCTTGCCAGGAGGCAGTGGAACACAACTGTGGAATCCTTTCCATCTGCACGGGATAGAACGTTGCCCCCTTGCTCACATTCGTTCGTTTTCTGCGAGTGTACTGGTTTCCCCCCACATGTAAACACTCAGTAAGTGGCTGCAAATATCGGAATGTAAAGAGAACCGCAGAGCTTGGGCGATTGTTGGGAGTGCCGGCTCACCGCCTGGCTGCTGTCTCCCCGCTCGTCTGTGGGAGACATATAGAGGTACTGAATTAGAATTATATTCTCTACATAACATGATTCCTATCTACACAAAGCACTCACCGCGTGGAGTACAGCAAATGATATTGCACGAAATAAAAAATAAACGTACATGACCATAACAGAAGCCAATGGGTACAGCTGTGCATACACATACACACATATACACGATTCCTACTGATGGTTGGAACGATTCACCACTGCCGGAGAGTCAAGGAATTGTCATGATTCAGGATCATGAATGCAAACTGTCCCCGTTCTCAAACCTGAGTATGATTTAAAAGGTCATAGAACGCCTTTGTCGGAAGCAATTACTTCCCCATGTCACTGCGATGGGCAGATTCATGCAATTGCAGTCGGCTTACATATTGTCAGTAGACCCCCCCATACGCAAGCGTACGCATTTGGGTTAACCCCTCCTCCCCCCTCCATGCATACATACTAAATGGATGCCCCCTTAACAGCCACACCACCACTCCTCACACGAGACAAGCACGTGACTCTCGGTGTAAATGGAGCCGGAGCGCGAATACACGTGCCGATGCCCCAAGTACAGTTGCCACCATTTCCACGACAGAGCAAACCCAGGCACATTTCTAAGCGAGCCCAGGTCTATTGTTAAAACTGTGCAGTTCACGGTGATAAAATTAACCATAGCCATACCCGGGGTACCAGATCTCGACACAAATCAATTCCTGCTGCCACCCGAACACTGTCCGGGGGTCAAACGCGGACAGGTGGCAGCCCCAATCGCGAGGCCACATCTGCACCGACTCACGGTAAATGTGTGCAGGGCCAGCAGGAAGAGCCCCGGGATCTCGGAGCGCAGCCACTGGTTCCACGCGCTGTCTCGGTCCACGTCCTCGCGTGACGACGACGACACTTCAAAATCACCTGACCGGAAGGAGGGGGGGTGGGAGGGAGAGTAAGAAGGTACGAAGGGGAACCTTCTAACTCTTTCACAGTGACGCGTTCTTCGCGTGCGTCACCCTGCAGCCAACCTCTCTGCTCTCGTGTGTGAACGTGGGTCAGTTTGGTTTAATCGTTCAGAATGAATGGGGCATGACCCTGGCCCTTGTGCAACTTATTATTTTCCATGAGATAATACCAAACACATCATTCATGTGTGTGTGTGTGGCCTGCAAGCAAAACCTACATGCTCTCGAGTCATATATCGGGAGCAGTCACATGTGGGAAAGCATTGCCGAATTCCTAGAAAGGCTCAGCTCTCTCCAACTTATGTTGAAAGCATTTATGCATTAGTTCTGCCCGTACCTCTTTGTGCCTGTGTAGTGGGCAGGCAAGTGTGGTGGAGCAGCAGGTCCAGCACACGGGGTGTCCAGCAGAGGAGAGGAACTCCCCGTGGCCGTGGCCGGGGAAGCAGAGGTCGGCGGCGCTGGGAGCGGCGTCAGTTGCGCGGCGTCTGTGGGAGAAGGCACAGGCCTCTGCTGAAGATTATCATCCGCAGACACATCACACGGCTTGCCGGACACGTCACGCACTCGGCCCTGTGATTGTGGAGGTGAGACAGGTTCGCGCATGGCAACGAATGGCTTGTCGCTGGACAAACATCGACGGCAACATCGGGAGAACGCGGCACGAACTCGTGCAGAGTTTCTGGCACCGTATGAATTTACACTCCTTGTAGGTATGTGCGTTGAACCTCTTTCGCGCCGTACGTCAGCCAGCCGTGCTAATCGGAGGTGCAGATGGATGCAATTGAAGGAAGTGGAGCAGAGATTTCAAAATGAAACAAAAAAATTGATGCAGAAATTACACAAGTCCAGGGGACTTCACCAAGGCCGTGTTATCCCAGAATCTGACAGAGCACAAAGGAAGATTGGCAATGGCAAAAAATGGCTTCATAACTATCATTGTCAGATGGCACACTTGCATCTTCAGTCTTCAGTCAGCGTCAGTAATTTAAGAATGCACGCATGATGCGTGACACCAACTAAAATGGCATCGATGCTGACTAATCACATCCTCTCCAAGATGTGGAACTCAAGAGACATGGATGCCTCTTCCAAACAGGACTACCCTTGACAATTGAGTTGTCGCCTGGGTAAAAATAAAATGAACTAGGAGATTTCAACTTGAAAATCCAAACCATCGCACCAACAGTAATGGATGGAATCCTATATGAGGCGCACACTGCAGTAGCTTCAGGTGGACTCTGGTACCTGCTTTAACGTCTGTGTGAGAAGCATCTTCTCCCACTGAAATTCAAACAAAGTTGACAGTTAGACAGGAAATGTTTTAAAACATCCGCAGTAAAATTCAAGTATGTATACCATTAAAGTAAACTATTTTTTATTTACCAGGTAAGGCCCATTGAGAGCTATATAGCTCTTTCTCAGAAGCGACCTGGCCACAAATTATAGCTTAACGAAGTGGCTTATCACGTGGAAATTTATAGTAGCCAAATACTCTAAACGCATTACTTACAAATAGCTCACAAAGCGGTTATCCTCCCACTACCCTTGGGTTACCTCCTGTCCCGGTCCAGCCGAGACAGTCTGTGAATTGGCATCTGTGTTTGGGTGGCATGAATTAATTTGTACCGAGATCTGGTACCGGTACTGTGCTGAACTTTACTACTGCATGGTTGTTGACAGACCTAGACAGACTGAAACATAGGTCTGGGTTTGATCTCCATAGTGGAAAAGGTGGTAACCCGAAAACTAACCCAAACCCTTCCACATTCAACGATAAACACTTCTAAAACCGAGTTCGCTCGGAAATGACCCCACTAAACCGCACGTATGTAAACGTTTGACTTCAGTGGTTCCTCCGCCGCGTGCGAACGATGAAGTGCACGGCCTCTCGTGATGATGACCTCACACCCGCATGGCTGCACGAAAGGCGGTGCTGACGAGCATGAGGCAGGTGGAAGAGGCAAAACGAGGAGGCAAGATTAGAGTGCTGTAGTCGGTGGGGTATAGTGGGGCCTATTTCCAAATGATTGATTTATGTGGAAATGAAATTGGTCAAGAGCCCGTTACTTTGTAAACATTAGCATGTATCTACTTTAATACCAAGTCTGCAGGGGTGGGAAAGATGAGGTCTATTCATTCTGGTGGGCAAAGAGAATTTAGACACTCCAAGTTAAGTCTGGTGGCATACGGATAAAAATGCACCTTACAAATGTAAATAATGATTATTAATCAATCTTCTTCTTCACTCCCACGGTGTTTCCAACCAGGGTTAGGCCATGTAATGATCTGACGTGCTGTACACTTGTACAGTGTTTCTGAATTATTGTATCATTATGAATTCAGTGCCCCTTCTGCGACCTTTCCCTAGATCCCCCTCTTGTGTATAACCTGGCCTGCTGACGTCAGGGCCGTAAGCCTCAGATCCCTTTCCCTGCCAGCAGCAGGCGCTATGCTGTTACATTACGATTCTATGCCACTACACAGGGACTCCTCTACTTACGAACATTCGACTTATGAACTTTCAGAGATATGATCAAACCTGTCCGTATGTCCAGTTTCCTGTTCGGACCGAGAGTCGCAAGTTCAACCACCGCACAATAGGTGGTGATGGTGGCATCTACATCTGCAGAACGTGAAGAACCAGAGGCAACTGTTAAAGCCATTCCCCGTGTTTAGTGTACAAGTCGTAAAACGTGTTTGAAATCGACGGGAGTAAAGTTGGACTCACGAACAAATCGACTTACGAACAGACCTATGGAACCGAACTCGTTTGTACGTACAAGAGTCTGTATATGGTGGTCACTCTGAACAACACAGACCCAGCCTCCTTTTTACTATTTTTGGTCCATTAGGACATTACCAGATGCATCTTTCTGTGATAACGACCACACAATACACATTAGACGTGTCACAACAGGTCACGTTTAATAGTCTAACCTTGTCTGGAGTAAGTCGCATACGGTAGACATTTCTGCGCATTTGCAGAATTACATGTCTATGACAAAGGAACCAAGTGTATTGCATTACAAGGGGTGCTTGATCATGTGTGGATGCAGATTCCCGCAGCAATAGAGGGAATAGGTTGTTCGCAGCGCCACTGATTAATCAGAATCAGAATCTATTTTATATCCTGGAGGAATCCGATGAGCTATGAAGATCTTTTTCACATATGTCCAGTAGGGGAGGGTCAGCGAGCTATTTCCAAAACCGATGAGAGGCAAGATGGGGAAAATGTAAGCAAATTGCTAAAAATACAAAGTACATACATTCCTGCCAATTTGTCAACCAATGCAAGCTTGGGCAAGGTAGCAACACAACAACCACAGCTCCAGACCACGACAAGACCCCACAAAGTCCCTCAATTGCATTGCATTAAAATTGAACGTTTAATGAGCGATATTTGAAATAGCGTTACCAAATGCCAATATTCCCTTCGAATACCTGACTAATGAATGAGGCTAAGACGCTTGCAGTAATGTTCAAATATGCATCACAAGCCATTCAGAAGTGGTAGGCCTCACGTGACCACAGGGCACCACAGTGGCAATATGTTAACTACCTCGCCTGGTACGCAGGAGGCCGTGGATTCAATCCGGACCCTGTCGCCTGCTGTATATTTTGAGGTTGCATGTCTCTCTCACTACATTTAGAATAAACATCACGCGTTTAGAGTATTTGACCTCTATAAATTTCCACGGGATAAGCCACTTCGTTGAAGATAACATTTGTGATAGCCAGGTTGCTTCTGAAAAATAGCTCCATAGCTCAGTGGGGCCTCAAACTGGTAAAATAAAAAATATAGTTTGTATTCTTGGTTCTTTCGGTAAAGTCGCATAGAAGGGAAACAATAAAATAATAAAAATTTAAAATAATAAAATTCTCACGACGTTTCGACTGCAACACAAGCAATCATCAGGTGATGATGATCATCATCAGGTGGTGATGATTGCTTGTGTTGCAGTCGAAACGTCGCGAGAATTTTATTGTTTTATATTTTTATTATTTTATTGTTTCCCTTCTACGTGACTTTACCGAAAGAACCAATAATATGAATCCCTGCATTCACGAAAGCTTTAAATCAAAATATAGCTTAGTTTAAAAGTTATAGTTTGAGAACGGCGGTCCGATGGGAGGGAGTGAAGGGGTATTGTGAGGAGGCGTCATCGGGAGTGGAAGCTGCTGGTGGGAGCATGGGAGGTGTGGGGAGTGTGAGGTGCATCGGCATTGTGGAGAGGGAAGGGGTGAGAGTGTTGTAAGCGATGGGCCTGGGGGAGGAGTGGTGGATATGACGATGTGGAAGCTGTGTCGGTGATGAGGTGTGTGCTTGAAGTGAGGATTACATGGGGAGCGGTGCCGAAGTGGTTAGCGCACCGTGCGACGGGATCCGGCGACCCGAGTTCTATTCCCACTCACGGCCAACATCGGTGACGAGTATCTGAACCAATCTCGGTCCCATCCCAGGTCTATTCTGCCTTAAAATGAGTATCCAGGTTCGGTGAATGGGAGGAGACAAAGGCGGCCAGGCGTGGTGCTGGCCACCCATCCCATCTCAGCGTGTCGACCCCATGGCACCTGGGTAATGGAGGTGGTGATGAAGATGATGACGACGGTGATGATGATGTTGATGACGATGGTGATGACGAGTCACTCACTCAGACTCACAGAGCCACACTCAGAGACTCACAGCCACACTCAAGAGACTCACAGTCACTCACTCAGACTCACAGAGCCACACTCAAGAGACTCACAGCCACACTCAAGAGACTCACAGTGACTCACTCAGAATCACAGAGCCACACTCAAGAGACTCACAGAGTCACTCACTCAAAATCACAGAGCCTCACTCAAGAGACTCACAGCCACACTCAAGAGACTCACAGTCACTCACTCAGACTCACAGAGCCACACTCAAGAGACTCACTGAGTCACTCAGAGAATCACAGTCACTCACACAGACTTACACTCACTCAAGGAGACCCACAGACTCACTGACAGACTCACTCACACAGACTCACAGAGTAACTCATACACAGACTCACAGACTAATTCTGACACACACAGACTCGCAGAGTAACACGCACTCAGAGACTCACAGAGTCACACTCAGTCACTCACTCAGGGACTCACAGCCACTCACTCAGAGACTCGCACGCACTCACAGAGCCACACTCAGAGATCCAGTCACTCACTCAGAGACTCACAAAGTCACTCACTCAGAGAATCAGAGCCACACTCAGAGACTCGCAAAGTCACTCACTCAGAGACTCAGAGCTACAGACTCACAGAGCCACACTCAGAGACTCAGAGCCACACTCAGGGACTCACAGCCACTCACTCAGAGACGCACACTCAGACTCAGAACCACAGACTCACAGAGCCACACTCAGAGACGCACACTCACACCCAGAGACTCACAAAGTCCCTCACTCACACACTCACAGACTTACACAGTAACTCACAGTCACTGCCACTGAACTCAGTCTCACCGGGTAACACACTCACAGACTCGGAGTAAGTCACATGAACTCACAAAGTAACTCACTCACACAGACTCAGAGTAACTCACATGAACTCACAAAGTAACTCACTCACACAGACTCACAGAGCCACAGAGACACACGGAGTCACTCACTCAGAGACTCACATAGTCACTCACTCTGACACTCGGAGACTCACTCAGACTCACACAGACTCAGAGTAACTCACACACTCACAGACTTACACAGTAACTCACAGTCACTCCCACTCAACTCAGTCTCACCGAGTAACACACTCACAGACTCGGAGTAACTCACATGAACTCACAAAGTAACTCACTCACACAGACTCACAGACTAACAAACAAAAGCAAAGATCCCCAGTGAACCCTTAACAGACTGTAGGGGCAAGTGCTGTTAGCGAGCACCTACGAAGGCCGGCACGGCACACGAGGGGGTGGGTGGCCAGCACCACGCCCGGCCGCCTTTGTCTCCCCCATTGGCGATATTTACACACCGCAACCAGGTACTCATTTGAGGCCGAGTCGACCTAGGGGAGGCCCAAGACCTGTTCAGATAATCGTCACCGGTGTTGGTGGCCGTGAGTGGGAATCGAACTCGGGTCGCCGGGTTCGTAGCGCAGCGTAGCGCTAACCGCTGCGCCACCGCTCCCCACACCCTCGCTCACAAACACAACGCAGGCAGCGTGGGCAGCCCTGGTCCATCCACTGCTGGATGAGGGCCTTGCCATGCCGTGCGAGTTATTTGACCAGAAGCGCAGTGCGTGTTGTTAACATTCCCCGTGTGGTGGATAGAATCGGAGGGCTTTCCCCAGCCCTCACCCACCAGGAATGGTGAAGTATAGTCAAATACTTCCTGTGACCAACACGGCGTTAGGAGACATTCATACAACCCACAGATGGACTAATAATTATTGTAAGTTCTGTGGTGTACTTAAAATAATGTGTGGAGGAGGAGGAAGAAGCTCCAGAAGTCGCACTTCAGCAGCCACCACTGCCCCTTCGCAGTATCAACAACCACGCAGACAAATGCACTGCCACATCCTACAACACGCGTTTGTTCCTTCAAAGTAGTGAATTAGCGTCCCAACACGCTGGTTCACGAAGATGGAGCGGTCATATAATGAGCTGGACAGCGACAACAACTTAAATCAGCGGTAATAATGCGGCAGACACGCAGGAAGCAATACTTAGGTAGGCCGCGATGAGACCATGGGGCTCGGATGGCGACCCTGCCTGGGAAGGTGCACACAAACTCCTCACAGAGTGAGCACCACAATGTTGTCCTTACAACACACAGTGGTCTCGCTTTTCTTTCATATCCACGAGCACAGCAACATCCAGCAACACATATCTCCTCACATTGTGCCCAGGACTGCTTTAAATAAAGATTTTAAATAAACTTTCCCGCCAAAGAATGTTATTGAGGCGTGTGTGGGTATCGATGTTGAACTTGTGATCACATTGCTAAGAGCCGAAACACAAGGCACCCACCACCCCACACATCCTACTACTGCTGTTGTTGCTGCCTTGTGAAGTCTATGATAATGATGATGAGCAGCAGCAGCGAGATAATGAGGAGGTTGAATGTGATGATGATAATGTGGAGTAGAGTCAGGGGGGTTATGCCCAAAGTTCTCTGTCCTCACCTCCCCACCACCGCCACGTCCCAACTCTGAACATCCACACATCATCATCATCATCGACCAGCAATGACCAACAGCAGCTCACAGCCCATTAAATACACCACCAGTAGGACAATTGTATGGAGGAGGCCAAACAAACATCTAAAACTAACAAAATAACAATTGCCACCGAGAACTGTTTCACATAACTCGTGCACTCAAAGTCCTCAGACAATTGCAGTTATCTAAAGGTTCTAATTGTGCCCGAGTGTGGCTGCGTCTTGCCTCGACAAAGGCATCGCCAATCCGCAAACTCTCGACGGCTCCGGCTGGCTCTCTGAGCACAAACTTTGACATTTGAACCTCACGAAATGTCTCTGCACAAGTTCCAGCGGTGTCTAGGTGGCAGTAAGTGAATGCACGCACGTGTGGAGGAGGAGGAGTGTTTCTATTATGAGGACAGTGCTGCTGCTGTTGTTGTTGTTACTCTACGATGGTAGTAGAGCTTAGCTAGAAAAGTCTTTGTCAGGAGGCCACAAATATCCTCTCCACCAAACAAAACTGTCGGGAACAGAGACTTGAAACTCAGTAACGCTTCGACAAAAGTGCGTCAATGTTCTCATCGCTAGTGCACACGTGTCGTCATTACCTTATCAGTGCCCTACCTTATTACAGACCAATTCAGACATTATCGGTCACCCCTTAACAATCTCCACCGTTCATCCTACAAAGTCCCCATGACAAGGGAGAAACACCACACAGAGACATTGTGTTTTTTAACCCCTATTGAAACGTCCGTACGCCGTAAGGAGCCGCAAACTCAATGTCCCCGCCGCCCAAGAAGACGGCGTAGAAGATCGCGCGGGTCGGCAGGGGTCACGCTGCTGCTGCTGCTGCTGTGGAGCTCCGCTGTGAGTCGACGCAGAAGGGCGGCGGTGGTGGTGGTGGTGAGAGCCCCGACTCCCAGAGTCGCAGTGACAGTCGCGTGGCACGGCGGTCGTGGTGGGGCTCTCTGGCTGCTGCTGCTGCTACGGGAGATGAGCGGCAACTCCGCGATGTCTGCTCCCTCCTCCTCCTCCCTTGTGGTGTCAATGGGGGGGGGGAGCGCTCCTTGAGATCCTCTCGGCAAGGCCTGGCCACCCCTGATGGCTCTCCTCCTCCTCCTCTCGGCGGTGTCACCACCTCGTCCACCTCCTCTTCAGCCTCACGTTGGGATTTTGCTCCACGTAGCACACCACTGTCACTGAGAGATAACCGTGACAACAACAACAATCCTTGTACAGAGACGCAATACGCCCGCCAATATTCCTCTCCCACGATGATATGAGGCCTGTTACTTTCGTCAATTACCCCCTCAAAATATCGGATGGGAATCACTTTGAGATAAAATCACCATCTTAACACGTTAACATAACTGCTCCCCAGCAACAATATTCACCCAAAATAAATACTTTTATTGATGTAATATTTTAAACGATAGTCAACGACTTCGTTTTTTTAATACGAGCAGACAACACACATCTATACAGTAAACATACAGAACGATAATCTGTAGTGGTGTCCACTTTAACATTATTTTAAGCCAGCTTCCCCATTGCTGTGCATTCGTCAGACACTAAATTAATCTCCCTATGCCTGTCCTTAGCCCAAATAACTTATATCGCCTTGTAACTCGTGTCATAGATCACATTTAGCCACACACAGAGATCACAAATGAATACAAATGTATGCAGCTGCCCCCCCCCCACCCACCCCCAATTTTAGTCCAAAATCTAAAATGTGTGCATATTTGTGACTTTGGTTTAAAGAGAAAAAAATATAAAATTATATAATTATATTTGTGAAAAAGTTATTTGCAGCTCATCAAATTCCTCCAGTATAAATACACATGCCGATTCTGACATTCATTGTAAGTATGTAATGTTGAACTTCTTTCGCACCGTAATGTAACCGACCATGCTAATCGGAGGTGCAGAGGAAGGGCAACAAACTAAACACAAACAGCGTGTTGACGGTGTGTTTAATGGCTCCCTCAGCCAGTGGGATTCACACTCTTGGCTTAGGACCACTCATGGAGGATGAATGAGCATTGCCTCCGCCCCTGCGTGTTGCGATGCTCAGAGCGAGGTGACAACTCTCATTCCGTGCGTTCTCCCCCCCCACCCCAGAGCATCAACAACAAGAGACAGCAGCTGGAGTTGGAGATCATGAAGATCCTGCAGAGCAAGGGGGACCCTGACAACAACAACATCGTCACCCTCCTGGACAACTTCACCTTCCGGGGACACAACTGCGTCGTCCTGGAGCTCATCAGGTGAGTGTCATGGCATCCGGTGAACACCGATCCAAAGACAAAGATTAACCAGTATAGCCTGAGAAGATTGTTGGGGCAAGTGCTGTTAGCAAGTAGCACCTATGAAGACGGGCAAGGCACACGAGGGGGTGGGTGGGCAGCACCACGCCCGGCAGCCTTTGTCTCCCCAGTGGCGATGTTTACACACCGCACCAGGTACTCATTTGAGGCTGAGTCGATCTAGGGGAGGCTCAGGATTGGTTCAGATAATCGTCACCGGTCTTGGCCGTGAGCGGGAATTGTAGAGCAACGCGCTAAACGCTGCACCACCGCTCCCCCAAACACCGATGCGTCCGTGTGTTCACACACATGAATCATTTGGATGTAGAATAAATGTCCATAGGCTTTCAGAATGCCCTAGAATTATTGTATTTGTACGCGGCTCCATGGTCAGACATAACTGTTTATAATGCCTTCCTGCCTCATTGACTATGTTTTGAGTTGAGCGGCAACCCTGTATGGTTACTCCGTGCGGCTTCGCCTCAGCCAAGCACGTGTGCTCCTGTTCAAGGGGCCAATCAGGGAATGGGTCACAAGCAGGAAGAAACTGTAACCGTTCACGTTTTGTGCCGTCACGCAGCGGAGACCTCCAGAAGCTGGACGAGACCTATGGCTTATACATGACGGAATTGAAGCCGTACGTGGGCTCCATGCTGCGGGCCCTGGCAAAGCTGAAGGCGATGCACATCATTCACGCGGATCTGAAGCCGGTTAGTAAACTAAGCAGCCCGCTGCGTCTTTTGTCCGTCAGTATGGAGTTAGTGCCTCAGTTCGTGCAGTTGTAGAAAATGAGAGCACTCTTAAATTTTGATTTAAAGCTTTCGTGACTCCAGTGATTTAAAGCTTTCGTGACTCCAGTAATTCATATTCTTAGTTCTTTCTTACCGAAAGAACTAAGAATATGAGAACACTCTTGTAAACCTTAGTAACAGGATTTCGAGATATCTTATTCTACACCGCAACAACACTCATGCCACGACTTGCTATTTCATAAACACAGATAGCCAAAACTTGCATACAAATACAACTTTTCACGTGGATCTCTGTTTGCTCTCAACAACCAACGCTCCGCGGAACATTTAATATTTTCTAATTTGCGTTAAACAACAACGACCACTGCCCTAAGCAACAATTCCGAAGGCCAAAGCTAAATGATGGGCGTAGCAGTGGTGGGGTAGTTCGCAAACTGCACTCAGAGGTTAATGACCCGAATTCGATTTCTGGCCACGGCTAAAACCAGGGTTTGGGCGATATCTGAACCGGTCCTGGATCCCATTGCCTTCAACAGCCCCCTGAGCAGCATGGTGAGGTATGGCCATACAACCCCCTTGATTAACACGGCATGGGGTAGGGAGATCTTCAAGCATGATTACATTTACAAAGGGCATTAAGTGTTCAACAAAAATGAGTACATGAAATCTTTGAGTAAACCGCCATGAACCAATTCAACAAGACGCAATCTCACCGACACACCACGAGTTTCACTGACAACCACTGTCTTTTTTGCAGGCAAACATCTTGGTCAAAGACCACATCAGTGGCAATATCAGGCTCACAGGTTTTGGCCTGAGCATCAGCGAGACCTGCCCAAGTGAGTGATCTAGCTGCCCTGTGAATGTGTGTACGTGTGTAGCAGCATGTGTGTGTGCGTGTCACAGTGTTTGTGGGGAGCGGTGGTGTTAACGGTTAGCACGCTGCGCTACAAGCCTGTTTAAGCTATATGGGGGGGTCTTTGTCTTCGTGCTGTGGTGGCGTGGTGGTTAGCACCGCTTAAACAAAGTGTGGTAGTGACACTGATACCCTTCAAACGTTACATTTCGTCAATCATTTGGCCAGGATTTCAACTCTCAACCTCCCAGGTTTGAGGAGGGTAGTTGTCAAACAGTAACCAGTAAACCGGTAACAATTTTCATAATCGATTGCTGGTATTGAAAGTCTGGAGCCAGTAGACAATCCCATTGGAATTTTCGTCGCGGATGGCTGATTTACGTGTGATTTACATGTGATTTACGATTGCAAATGTACAGATCGCATGGCAGCCCTAAGTTCCTTTGTCCTCATTCCTCACTTAACCTTTTCCCGTTCCGAGACGTCTGCACGTTTTCAGGGTGGTGGTAGGTGTCCCCGGTTCATCACTGAATCTTGAAACGCGCAAAGCGGCTCGGCGTTAATTTTATTCAGAGAGGCGTCGCAGCGCCGTTGCTTTTAAAGAAGTTGTTACTCACCGCAGAGAACTCTCGCGACACGACAGCTGCACTCTATGATAGCTGGCACCAGTGTAATGAAAATAATTTAAATTTCTAAGTGCTACCCAGCTGATACACGCATTTATGTGGGCGATCTTTGTCATTGTGCGCATTTTGCGTGCCATACGTGACTGCGTGTGCATACCCTCATCTATTCTGCACTTCACAAGTACAGGTGAATAATGTGCAAGTGCCACCTTGTTTGGTCACCTGTCTGTCCGTGTGCTGCTAGGAGCTTGGTGTCTTGGCTCGATGTGGTACATGGCCCCCGAAATGTACTTTGGGCTCCCGGTCACATGCAGCGCGGACATGTGGTCACTCGGATGTGTGGTGGCCGAGATGCTCCTCGGGAACCCGCTCTTCAAGACAAGCTCGGAAGACCACATCGGCTATCTCATCCAGGTATCTGACGCGTAGGAAAACACCATTGCATATATATCCAGTTGGTTATAAGGTCCTGCTGTTGAGCTACAAGGCTGTCAGTGGGTTAGCCCCACAATACTTACAGGAGCTGATCCACTCATGTACACCAATGAGGTCCTTGAGATCTTCTGATCTCCTACTCAGTTTTCTGAGGTCAAGTCTCAATTCCTGGGGGCGATCGGGCTTTTTGCCAGTGCAGCTCCGAGACTATGGAACACGTTGGCCTCTGATAACAAGACAGAATTTTTAAAGCTATTTAAATCTCGCCATGAAAACTCACCTCGGTAAAATGGCCTATTCCCCATAGTTTTGGTCGTCTCATTTCCTCGTTTTGGTCGTCTCATTTCCCTGCTTTCCATACACGGGGTGCATTGGGATCCTCGGATTAAATGCGCCTTACAAATATTAATTATTATAATATATACATACTGATGAATTCTATAATTTTTATCGTAACAAACCTCGAGCCTGATACGGCACCACCAAACCGGGCGTCATATTTCCCATGGGACCGTTCCAACTGCGCCATATAAAGGAAGAGGGAGGGTTTAATTCGAATTTGAACCAACGATGGAGTCCACGATAAACAACAACAGCAGCAGCAGGGGGTTGGTTATGACTGATGGCGCACGACGATCCACCAGCGTACAGACCCGTTGTGCGATGGCTCATGCGACAAAGCTGGTTACGTGCAGGGCTGTCGTCATCCTCTGGGCCTTTCACTGGTCAAAAAATGTCGCTCAGCTGCCGGTACACGTGAGAGGAGTGGACGTGTTCACTGCGTGATCATGCACCATTTGCATGAGTAAAGAAGTAAAGAGAGATTTCGGGTTCATCGGTAATACCAGAGAATCAGAGCGTCAGGCTGATGTCCTTCGGAATGATTACTATTGTTATGATTATTGTGGTTTGTTGTTAATCCCCGAGGCTTTCACAGCCTGTGTTGGAGAGCAACGAAGCCGCACGTAGTAACCACGTCGTCAATTAAAGACCAAATATGTATGCTTCGCCTGATGATAGAGATAAATATCTGCAAACAGTATGTACAAGAGCAGGCAAAGTTCATTGTACATCGACGTTTCAATGAGACAAAGTGCAGCGTATGTACGCTCTGTTCACTCGAGCGACGGACCTCATCCAACTCATCCCTCTTGTGATCTTGGTTTCAGATGTTGGGGCTCCCACCCAAAGCCATGATTGACGCCTCGACCCACAACATTATCTCCTTTGGTGAGTGGACAGGGGGGGTGGTGAGGTGGTGGTGTTGGAGTTCGTAGCTGTTGCTGCTGCTGCTGCTGTCACTGCCCGGAGAGTCGTGGCCGTGCAGCCGCGTGTCTCGTGCTCTGTGCTTGAATAGAAAGGCATGGAAACTGCTTCGCGTAATTTAAAAATGAACTGTGCTTTATTTGGGTTTAAAAGTCACAACGGTCTTGGCAACGTACTTGTCAGTACGTGTTGAATTAGTGCGACAGTAAGGAGTCTTATGAAAAAAATACTTTAAAAGGAACGGTTATGTTTAGGTAGCTTAGTATATTTGGAAAACCCATAGGGATTTGCAATCCAACAGAGGACGTGTGTATTAATTACATGTAATTCTGGCCATCACATTTTTAATAAAGATGAGTGGCCGTTTTTTTTTAATTTCAGCATGACTTAGCACAATTTTTAAAAATTGTGTGGCAGATGCGACGGTATCCTAAATCAGCATAGAGCAGTTCTACCATAGTACAAAACAACCACAGAGAACAACCCTCCACACAAACTCTGGGTCCTTGATTGAGAAATATATTATGCTTAAAAGCACGCTTGTACAACAAATTACCATCCTCTCCAAGTGATGCAAATAATAATATAATACTAAAATAAACATCAAAGTGTCTCCTTGCTCAAACAAGTATCAGGAGGTTCTCGTCTCCTCCGGTGGCCCAGAGTTGAGAGTGGGAATTTCACTTTAACGCTTAGAAGCCATCCTTTCCACACGACTACTGCAAACGTCTCACAATCGGTTACAAATTTTATCGACCCTGGAGGGATGACAGGCTGTAGTCGACCGCCAACATGGAATCATATTTGCAAACATAGCAATTGGAGGGTTAAGGACCGCCGCCGCATTGCACTGATCGCCACAACTAATTCAGTGTTTCTCTCTTTTTCTCTCTCCAATAAACAGACAAAAAGAATCGCCCCGTCGTCAACGGGAAACGGATCGTCCCGTGCTCCGTGTCTTTGAAGGCGGTTCTGGGAACCCGCAATCAAAAGTTCATCAATTTTCTCCGCGGGTGCCTTCAGTAAGAGACTTGTTACTATTGTCTACATTTCACCTCGTACAAATAATTAAATATAAATCACTTTGCGTCTACCATCAACATTACTGGAAACGATCTTAGACCTCACGTGTCGTTTGGGCTAGGACTGCAAAGTTTTGTGTCACACCGGGGCATCGTTTCTTCATCTCGTCGCTTTTTAAAATAAATATCGTTTCTGACAAAAGTGTTGAGGATAGAATTGCGCATTTCACCCCAGACCACGATTCAATGAAGCGATTTTAGAATGCAACAGGCACCTGACTCCCTCCGTTTGCCTCCTTGGCAGGTGGGATCCCCAACTTCGCCTCACACCCACGGAGGCCCTCAACCACCCATTATTGTTGGGCGGCAGGACCGTGCCACCGCAAGCGAACTTCCCGCCTTGCCCAGCCATGGACACGGAGCCGGTGGCGGCCTGCAGCCTCTCGGCAGTCCCCCGTCTCAGCCAGGGAGATTGCCAAGTCCCTGCTGCAAGCGAGCAGACTTCGGAGTCCACTTGGTCAAATCAGAATACTGCAGGCTCAGTTTCTGGGAGCGAGTGGGCTTCAAACTCTGATTGGGGAATGGAGTCGGAGTGGGGAGTGGAGTCGGCAGGTGACTGTGCGGTAACACGAATGTCTGAAAAACTCTTCGATCAACGTGACAGCACCAATGACGTCATCGTTGAAGAGGAAATGGAGCCGATGGTGGCCTGCAGCCTCTCGGCAATCCCCTGTCTCTGTGAGGGAGATTTCCAAGTCCCTGCAGCAAGCGAGCAGACTTCGGAGTCCACTTGGACAAATCAGAATACTGCAGGCTCAGTTTCTGTGAGCGAGTGGGCTTCAAACTCTGATTGGGGAATGGAGTCGGAGTGGGGAGTGGAGTCAGCAGGTGACTGTGCGGTAACACGCCTGTCTGAAAAATTCCCCAAAGTGGTGGCACCAATGACGTCATCGCGGAGGAGGAGGAGATGGAGTCGGCCACGAGACAAGAGTGAGTCTCCAGGCAGAAGTGCACCTTGAGAAAAATGTGTATTGGGGAGGTCATTCAGACAAAGTGTCTCCTGATATAAATTAGCATATAGCAAACACCATCATCATCATAAATTAGTTATTTGAGTAAATTACACATTCCTATAGCAAGGGCAAGTCTATTTATATTACAACCACTGTTAATTCCCACAATGTAGTATTCACGATTGAGAGGAAGTAAAAAATATTGAGGACACATGAGATTTGGGTTCTGTATCAGATGAGACAAGTTCTGTATTGTAAGAACGGGGAATCTGTTTCATGAGGAGTTGTGAAATGAGGATTCTGTAATGGCATTCACCTCTTTAGTTCATCTCACTTGAAGATGTAAATATCCCAGGGCTCCACAGGATGTAATATCTTATCCCTAACCTCATCTCCACCAATCTGCAGCTAAATGCATTCCTAGTAAAAATATATATCTTAATTATAAATATATGAATTGCACTGCATCCCACTTGGAGGTGCTGCGGTTAGAGCACTCCACGATCACTGTACGCTTGCGAGTTCAAAATCCAGGTCAAGAAGGTTAACAGCTTATTTATCAACCCGAGCTATAGTCAAATAATGAATCCCATTTTGTGGGAAGTCAACAGCGGTGATCCTATTATACACCACCATTGGCTCCTGTTATAGGAATGTAGCATTCCGCTACTGGCCATAGTGAGAGATGTGTGGCATCCTCCTACCTCGCATTTGAGCGGCCGGACACATGTGAGGTGCACTGCAGCAACCAGTGTAAGCACAGCCGAGAATGCACAATGGGGCAGACGGTGGCATTATAGATACGCGCATGTCTGTACGTTGAAATAATTTTGAACGCGTACGTAGCCGATCGTGCTAACCGTAGCCGACCGTGCTAACGATGGCGCGTGCGTCCATTTGCCAGGCGGGGCCCTGCTCTCCAACCAGGCAACAACAACAACGAGGAGGATGATGATGATGCCGTCGACAAGATTGGGCCAAAGGCGTCACGCGGGTCTGGACGGAGATTCTCCCGCCTGAGGCGGAATATTCGGGGGATTCTGCGATTCATTCGGGAGCACTGTTTCTGTTACCGTGACGATAGCGCTGAATAAATCCTGTCATGCGGCTGGGCCCTCCCTGCCCTGTGTACATATTTTTCAATGTTACTGTCGTTTTTATCTCGCTTCTTTCTGGTCCAATGACTCCAAGACTCACGGTTTAAACTAAAGATCCCAGTGGTCCTCAAAAATATTTATGGGGACTCCTTCACTTAAAAAACATTCAACTTAGAAAGTCTCAGAGATACAAAGAAACCTGTCCATATGTCCAGTTGCCTGTTTGTACCGAGATTCATAAGTTCAACCGCCACGCAATAGATGGTGGTGGTGGCATCTACATCTACACAACGTGAAGAACCAGTGGCGTCTACGTCTACAGGAGATTATACAACTCTTAAAGCCATTCCCTGTGTTTAGTGTACACGCCGTACAACATGTTTGGAATCGACAGGAGTAAAGTTGGACTTACGAACAGACTTCTGGAACCTAACTCGTCCGTAAGTAGAAGAGTCCCTGTATATGGTGGTCACTGAACAACGCAGACCCAGCCTCCTTTTTACGATGTTTGGTCCATTAGGACGTTACCAGACGCATCTTTCTGTGCTGACGACCACGTGATACACATTAGACGAGTCACAACAGGTCACGTTTAATACTCTAAACTTGTCTGGAGTAAATTTTGATTTAAAGCTTTCGTGACTGCAGTAATTCATATTCTTAGTTTTTTCGGTAAAGTCACGTTGAAGGAAACAACAAAATAATAATATAATATATATGACCGTTTGAGTTATGGTCGAAACGTCGTGAGAATTTTTTATTGTTTTATATATATTTTATTATTTTGTTGTTTCCCTTCAACGTGACTTTACCGAAAAAACTAAGAATTGTCTGGAGTAATTCGCATACGCCAGACATTTCTGCACATTTGCAGAATTACATGTCTATGGGAAAGGAACCATGTGTATGGCATTACAAGGGGTGATTGGTCGTGTGTGGATGTAGGCTGTTGGCAGTGCCACTGATTAATCAGAATCTTTTTTTCATCCTGGAGGAATCCAATGAGCTATGAAGCTCTTTTCACATATGTCCAGTAGGGGCGGGTCAGCGAGGTATGTACAAAAACGATATGAGAGGCAAGATGGAGAAAATGTAAGCATGTTGCTAAAAATACAAAGTACATAGATTCCTGCCGATTTGTCAACAAATGCAAGTTTGGGCAAGGCAGCAACACAACAACAGCACCAGACCACGACAAGACAACGCACAGTCCCTCAATTACATTGCAAATTAAAATCGAAAGTTCAATGCGCGATATTTGAAACAGCGTTACTAAATGGCAATATTCCCCTCGAATACCGAATGAACGAGGCTAAGACGCTTGCAGTAATGTTCAAATATGCATCGCAAGCCATTCAGAAGTGGAAGGCCTCACGTGACCACAGGGCACCACGGTGACTGGGAGATGTTAACTACCTCCCCTGGTACGCAGGAGGTCGTGGGTTACATCCCAACCCTGACGCATGCTGTATATTTGTCTGCTATAAATGTCCACGTGACGATAAGCCACTTCGTTGAGCTATCATTTGCGATGGCCAGGTCGCTTCTGAAAAACTGCTATATATGCTCAGTGGGCCTTACCTGGTAAAATATAAATAGTTTGTCAATTAGTAAATAAATGAAGTATATAAGTTCCAATTTCATTCATACATACATTTCCAAGCTTGGAAAAGGCAGTAAAACAATAGCAAAAACAGCCACAGTCCACACCAGGAAAACATACAGTGCGCCGGTAAAATTGTACTTAAAAACTGAACTGTGGATACATTGTTAAGAATACAAAAAATAGTTTAGTTAAAAATCATTTGGTTGATAAGGACCTGGGTAGTGATCTGCGATTATTGAGTGGGGGTTTGGGAGTCGCTGACTGGGAGGAGTGGGAACGGGTGAAGCCGGATCTGCCACGCGTTGCGCTCACCAACTCGAGCTTCGCCGGGACAGCAACAAACGAAGAGACGGAGAGAGGAGCTACCCCGGGTTTACATCGCCATGACTCACGACGCACACAACACACACGGCACATGCCCAGGGGGAGGAGGGCGATGACCACCCCACAGTGCGATAGCTACGACTCCCCTTTCAATTAGTGAGCCATCCTCACACAACGCTGCACGGAGTGTGCAGCGTTATCAATGAACACGGCACTACCACTGCACGGAGTGTGCAGTGTTATCAATGAACACGGCACTACCACTGCACGCGAGCAATCGGCTGCTTAGTGAGTTACACGGCACGGTACGGAGCTATTAACGCGACACGAACCACAGCGTGTTCCCGGGGTACTCAACTACCTTAGTTTCTCAACTACCGGGATTACTCAACTCAATATTTCAAGAGGCGCAATGCACTGTGGTGAATACGAGACAGTGGTCCTTCATAAACAACATCACCAAACAGTCTTTAAAGAGCAGCATGCGGCACCGGGAGACGCAGATTGCCAACCCCTGAGCTATTCTATTCGTGCGCATGAGGGCAACATGTTCAGGAGCCATAAGCCAATGTCCGAGGTCTGCTGGTCACGACGAGAGGGCTTCATGTAGGGTTACAATTCCTGCTCCTCCTGTTATTTGTGGAGTGACTCATGCAGCCAGCTGTGGCTCTAGGGTTTGGTGATACATGTTATGTAGTTTATTGTTAAAAATTCGGTCACAGTTCCTACGATCACTGTTACATTGCATGTATAGCTTTATTTTGGTGATTTCTAAAAGTTTTTTGGTTTGGCCATGTTTTTGTTTATTGTAGTACGGAGTTAGACTGATGGCCTTAATCTAAGTTTTCTTGTTGTTGTTGTTGTTTGTCTTGCATCCCACTGGGATTTTTGCACACAGCGTTGGTGTACGGTGCTATATCAGGAATATTTTGACGTTTTTTCCTGGATTTTCTGTTTGCACATGCACAAAGTCACTTTAAGATGTTTTCTTGGTCATGTTTTTGTCTTTTTTGTTTGTTGAGGTTGCACCCGATTCAAGAGCCGAATGGCTCACAGGGCTATACCAAATAAATGAAAACTAAACTAAACTAAAACTACTCCGTTGAAGGAGCACAAACGACTGTGGTTCACAATATCGTGAATAGCTTGGGTTGGATGGTCACAATCGCACTGTGGCTTGACTTTAATTTTCTATTGCGTCGTTTCACGTTGTACGATCTGTTCTGGATGACCACAGTCAAACACTGGAGAGTTTAAAATTTTCCATTTGTGCATCAGGTATCCGCATCTGCCATGGTTTGTGCAGATGCGGTTTAGGGGGACCATGATCTTCGTGGAATATCAAGCCCAGGGATCTTCTGCGTTGGATTTTTCACAAGGTGTGTCAGTTCTTTTGAACTTACACTGATCATGTCGACTCTCTGCAGTGGCAATGTGAAACTATTAAAATAAAAAGGGATACAATTTTTTAGAAGTTGATTCTTACACGTGCAATTCAATACATGAATTGTCAGCTTAATAATAAATATTAATCGAGTTAACCGATGTATCGCGCTGTTACTACTAACTAGCACAACTCTTTATTACGATCACAGCATGTACAAAGTTAAATTTTAATTAAAAATATATTTCCTGAAGTAATGATGGTTTATTCAAACTGTGTGCAATATCAAGCAACTTCGGAATGATTTCTGAAGCACTGCTGCAATGTTTGGTGCACTGCGATACTAACGCGGCGATCCGAGTTGGATTCCTAGCCATGGCTAACGTCAGTGGTGACTGATATCTGAACAAGTCCTGAACCTAATCCCCGCCCCCTTCACCAAGCGTGGTAAAGTTTGGTGCAACAACCCCCATGACCAAAGCAACGTGGCGAGGCCTTCATCAGGCAGTGGACGGCCAGAGGGGTGTAACACACACAATCATCAGTTTGTCTCGACAATCACTTGCCTTGAACATTGAATCCTTAAGTTACATTACCAATGGCATATTGGTGTGGCTCACTGACCCTTTGATGTGAAAGATTAAAGAACCCCAAGTGTCTGTCGCCGACTCAACAATTTTGAGGAGCGACCCGTGGCAGTCAGGCAGATCACGAGGTGAGCAGAGGGGTGAGGAGGAGGGCACTTTGGAGGGGACTGCCAAACCTCGAGTCGCGAGCACACAGCGCCGTCTCGTACAAGACGGCGCACCGATGGGCACCGCCGCTGCTGCCACCGGGCTTGGCCTTCTGCGCCAGTTTTACCAGGTTGGCCACGGGGCCGTGCCCAAGGTTGCGGCAGGAATGCACGCCGTAGTGCTGCCCCACAGCGCAGTCCACGGCCGGCAGCTGCAGAGCACACAGCCAACAACAGAGACCTGGAACCCTCTCTCTTTCGTTTGGAGGCGGCCGAGTTGCTAGCAGCCCTTTTCCACTGGCGCATCCGATCCGTGCCAGCGCATAGCACCCCCACGGAACGGGTGGTTTTCCATTGGCTAGTTGCTGTGCCGATATAAAATCAAACTGTAATACGTCGCCCTTACAAGACCACTCAAGATGGACCAGGGGCCAAACAGGTCCAGAGGTGGTGCTAATAATAAAGTGTCCATTGCGTACGACGTGAACAGCGTTAATGTGACTGCACAAATTTATGGAAACATGGCCGAGTGGTGGTTCTCGGTTCAAGCCCAGCATCCGCCCTGGTTAATGTTGCCAGTTTATTCACCACAAACAAAGAGATCTGTTTCACAATGTATGATAATAATCCTGTGACGCTGTATTAAAAAAATTGAATTGGCCACGTGTAACCGCATCATGTTGCAAATTTGCCAAATCAGATCAAGTACTTGCAAATTACTTTATCGGGGAAAAAACCATGTAGGAAACTCAAACATCGCTCCCAAATGGCAGACATGTCCATTCACAGGCCGGTAGTGCGTGCACCACGTGCCAAATAGGAACAGCTGCCATTGGGGGGGGTCCCCTCGGGTAGACTGCCGCAGAGCAATGGAATGCTTGAGATGAGACGTTGCTGTAAGGCGCTTTGAGTTGAAGAGTTTATTTACGTGAGCGCCCTATATCTCCAAATCCTTATCCCCATCTCTGAGCCACCCCTGTGGCCCCTACTGGGGCCCCGTGTCTCACCGCTGCGGTGTCGAGGCTGCCGCACTGGTGGATGAACTCCAGCAGCTCGTCGCGCTTTGGGCAGAAGCTTCCCGCTGTGGCTCCAGATCCACCCAGGACAGAGATCACAACCCCAGTCTCCTCCAACAGCTACCACAGACACAACAAATCCGTCAACATCAGTTGGTTGACACCGAGGCGACCGCAAGGCAAACACCGGCTTAAAGCTAAACGATACGCATGGAGCTGCATCTCACAATGCAGTGCACGAAAACTGATTAAATAATACAGATTTAAGTTTGCAAATTAACACAAAATTCGTTCTCAATTTTAGTTTTCCAAATGCGCTATCGGCGTAATGTCAAGAGACAAATAAATCATCCATTCGTAAATCTCGCATAGCCGTGCAGGCCCTGTGTCATAAAATGCGGTGGGTGGCCTTTTATCTTGTACACAATAGGAGCCAACACTTTCACATTAGCTGTGTTATGAGATTGTGTGGCGCACGAGAGTCAAGCTGAAATTGTTATTCTCAGAGATGGAATTAGGAAAATGAAGTGCAAAACCCAAGTTTAATGAGACTGTAAATTTGTGCAGTCGCTGGTGACAGGGCTCGGACGATCGACTTGATAAGACTTGAGACCTCGGTTTCAACCCAAGCGGTCAAAATCCAGATTCAAGCCCAGAATCTCATTATTGCCAAATCACCGCTTTGATCTCTGAGCCACCCGTCCACTTTGCATATATAGTGTTATCATATATTTTATCTGAATGTCACCGCTGTACACTCAATTTTAACAGTGATTTTCAATATCTACCTTTGGGATGTTTGCCAAATTCACAGATATTTTTTAAGAGTGACAAGAGAAAACCCATGCATCTTACGTGACACTTTGTTGTGCTCTGCATTGGCAGTGATTACATAACGCTTAAACGTATTTGTGTTATCGACAAATGAGTTTTAAGTTCGTAATAATAAACTAATATTACCGCGCACAATTTTGAAAACAAACTTAACATTGAGCGCCACTCGGAGGCGATAAGTACACTCAAACTTTGCACGGGCAGTGTCGTACACCTACTTGCTGTACTGCCTCTTACCAGCTGGAGGCGGGTGGGCTCACGCACGCCACGTACGCACCTGGGCGTTGCGATGGAGGATGTCCAAGGAGCCGAGGCCCAGGCTGGGGAGGTCGCGCGAGTCAAAAGCTCGGCAAGCTGCTTCTCCACGCGTGACAGCGCGGGTAGGCCCAGGGGCTCTGCCATCTTATTTGCGTGGCTCAGCAGACGGACCAGATGCTCGGCTACCGCCTCTGCGAAGGAGAGAAGCAATGCCATTGTAGGAGAGGACAACGATGCTGTAACTCGCTCCAATAGACTCAACAACTGCAACTCTCTCTCTGCCCCCCCACCCCCACGTCTCATCTACGGCCTCCCGATAAGTTTCATCATCACTCTCCAGATGACTCAAAAAACAAGTTTAACACGAAGGCCTTCGCGACCAATATTATCCATAATTGAGATTTTTGGGTTAGGTCACGTAAATAGTGCATATTAACGCGTATTATTGAGTGCATGTTTACATGATCTAACCCAAAAATCTAGATGGAGTAAAAAAACCACTGGCAAACTTCTCACACCCGTATGCAAGACGATATCGCCCCAATATTCGAATTGTTCAACTATCCCCCGAACCAGTCCAGGATTAATTTCAAGATCACACTCAACATTCTGAAGGTCCTCCGTGGTCTGACCCCCTATGTACAATACAAGAAACTACATTTTATTCAGATTGTGCTTTCGATATCGTGTCATGAGACGGAGTATCCACTCGGATCTCTCACGGAGCAGCGGAACCCGTCCTATTGGAGAATGGCCCGCAGAAGAGAACATCACAAAGCTACCTCTGACATTGCTTCTAGTGACCTCTGGTCCACAGAGTAAAGGGAAGCACATTCCCACCCACTCTGTTGAGCCGATATTGGACTTGGTCAAATTAAGTGCATAGCCATTTATTTAGTAAATTTTGGCTTTTTTTGACAGTCATTAATGACCGAGCTGAGACCTTCAACTGGCTGCACTTGACAAAAGCAAGTTTAATCACAGGTGGTTACCCAGATTCGAACCCAGGATCTCAGCGTTTCCAGCTCAATGCTAATAATCTCTCTCAGCCACCCGGGTCATCTCGACGTAAATTTGACAAACTGATGCGTCGTGATATGCCAAACTCTTACTAATGCATTAGTAATAATCGAGACGAGATGTGAAATAAGGTGTTTAGAGAAGCTACAACAATTCAGCGCGCGTGCAATCCAGTAGACTCTTGATTATCCGTGTGCGGTTTATCTGATTTGCGGATTAACCACGCACATGAGATTTTTACTTATTAATAACTCACGGATTTTCCATTAGGCCCAAATTAATAATCTAAAAATAGTTATACATTGTAATTCTTGGAAATGTTTGTTACAAGTCACGTGCTTATATCGAGCAAATATGTGCGCCCATGAATCCGAAATCTACGTGATCACCTCGACAGTACAGTAGTTGCATATCTTTACAACAGTGGGTGGAGTTTGATTGATGGTGATTGGCGTGGCTCTGCTATCCACTTAGAGGGCCGAGTCTTCTGCTCGGGAGCAGGAAAGTGTTATCACCGACCACGTGCATCGATCGGTTGATCGTTAGTTTGTGGCATAGAGATCCGCAGAAAATAGATATCTTTGGATCATCCGAGATTTTTTATCATCCGCAGCCATCTTCCCCGTAATTAGCGCGGATAATCGAGAGTCTAATGTATGTGAAAATTTGTCTCCTTACTCCACGGAAGAAGCGGCGGTCTGGTGTCGGGAGTGCTGATGTTGCCGAAAAACGCGGCCGGTTTCTCCTTGACCACGAGGTCGCGAGGAGTCTCGAGGGAGCCACAGCACAGGGCCAACTGAAACAGCTTCCGGGCCAGCGTGTCCCCTTTCACCTGCCCCAGGAAGTCCTGCACACACTGTTGGTGGAAACAACAAAGGACCCAAACCACGTGCAGCCATTGCACTCTGTTGGGACAAATAGAGGGTGATACATGCATAGATGTCCGACCAATTTCAATGCCCCCCCTTACTTTTGTCTCAACGTGTGACTGAATTTTGTGAAAGCGATGGCCCTAAATATTATAGAGGAGAGTTAATTCAGTGGTAGAGAAAGTTTTTTGATAATGGTGGAAGTATCCACAGACTTGAAACGTATGGCGATTATCACTCATTAAATAATTCCGAGGACAAATGTATTATGTAAAATCTTTGACAAATGTAAGCAAATGCATGAACTTTCTCGCACGGTAATTTTGTTGCATTAAGTCCAGACGCCATGGCCCCCACCTTCTTCAGCTTATTCACAAAGATGTCCTCGGCGTTCTGGGAGACCTGCAGCACCATCTCGGCCGCCGGCTGTGTCGTGAACTGTCGGCGAAGATCGGCGCTCGTCCCTGGCAAGGGGAACGACTCCAACAGGTATTTCTTGATCTTGTGTGGCCGGCCCTCCACCTCCTGCTTGATGTCACACTCGATGCGAGCCAGCCCACGGTCCATCGCCTCCCGCTCGCCTTTCTGGGCCTTGCCGATCACCTAAACAAACAACACAATGTTAGCAACTGTGGCGGCCACAGGTGCAGGGCAGTGCTGTAGTTGCGATGATGGAACACGTGATGGACGAGTGGTTCAACAGCGAATGCAAGGTGTGCTGCTAATGCACGATTGCAATCGAGAGATGGGATTGGTGGATCATCCTAGCAGCAGTGGCTTTTGGCAAGCCATCGAACAAAGACAGTCACCGCATCACTCGCTTTCAGATGGGCTTCTGCGGCCAACTGGAATGCTCTTCCTTCCGATATTAGGAAGCCATTGGAGCTTTGCACTTTAAAATCTAGATTGAAAACAATTTCTTTAGAACTGCTTTTTGTGTTCAGTTTGTTGTCCTCCACACCTCTGATTGGTACAGTTGGCTACGTACAGTGCGAAAGAAGTTCAACATATATACATGTGGTTTTACCCAATCCAGTCATTTCTGAGTACTTGTTTAGATTTGCAAATTTTGATTCTGATGCCGGCACACATGTCCTCCTCATTCATTAATAACAACACGGGATTTTTTTTTTACATTATTTGTGAAGAATATAGAAATGCAGTTTTGGATAATACACCCGCAATATTAACTAGGGCGACTCCTGGGATCAAATCGCGAACCTCTGAAACAAGCGACAAATGCACAACCACTCGGGAAAGAAGATTTCTGTAAGGAGCGGTACAGTAAAATAGGCCTCAGCCTTCAATACGATATATATTAACATGATGTACTTACACGAGCAGTTATTTCAGTGCTCTTGTCGCAGCACTGCACCCACAAAACTGAAGTCGTGTTGGAAGTCTGTCTCAGACTGCATGACAAAAGGATACACCACATTCACTTGACAGGGAGACAGGTGTGAAACTTGTGTGCCTGAGCAACTGAGGATAGCTCAGCATTGTGGCCGTGTAAGGCAAACGCAGGGGCGGGGGAATATTGGTAAAAGGCTGATGCAGTGTCACTCTCAGGTGTGAACACAGCGACACGTACGTTGTGGTTGTGTGTCAGCAATTCCAGAACGCATGTAATTCAGAAAGTAAACCCCCTCAAGGGCAACAACAATACATACTTGAGGCAATCTTGATTTGAAGCTTTCGTGACTGCAGGAATCCAGACTCTTTGGTTCTTTCGGTAAAGTCACGTAAAATCGAGGAGGAGGCCGCTTTCCTACCTTACAGTTACACACTAATTTCTCACGTTAACATCACTAGCCCTGGCCACTTCTTTATGACCCATGGGCTACACACATTTCAAACTATTTAAAACAGTCTGCCTCAGCAGCACACCAAGGCTTTATCACCTGATGACGGACGCTTGTGTCGCGCCCGAAACGTCGTGATTTATATTATTTTATACCTACGTGACTTTACCGAAAGAACCAAAGAGTATAACTTGAGGCATCCAATAATAATACAATTCGCAGTCAACAAGCGACGCAATGCATACACACGTACACACACACACACACGCTCGTACACGCAGGCACGGCACGTACGGAAATGCCCAGAGGTATGCTGGTGATACGGATGCCCAGATCGTGAATATCCGGAGCCCCGTATCGTTCCATGAGATGCTTCAGCAAGTCCGGCACCTTGAAGCGTGCCATCACTCCTTTGCCTCGGGAGCTGCGGCTCTTGGCCACGAAGGTCCTAAACTCTGCCGCAAACAACAACAACAACACGAGCGGGTTACGCAGAGCGCATGCTAGGGGAGCAACGACGACGCATTGATTCGGACGTGATCATTCATCCTGAAGATCGCGATATGCACACCGGATCGCGTGCGTAAGAATTTATGTTTTAGATTTGTATACGTTGCGTGTCATTGTTTCACATTGTCCAACACCCACCCACTCCAGTCACTAGAGCCGGCTGTGTTCACGTTTTAAAACAAGGCGTTGAATCTAGAATTTATTCACGAGCCCTCAATCGCGATAATCGATTGATTCGCGACATGGGTGGCTGGGGTGGCGCGTATCGCTTCTGTTTATGTCTGCAAGGAATCACTTGCTGAGCCTTCGTATCATTTCAAATACCAAACAAATTCATGCATCAGTAGGACTGGGGCCTTGAAAAAGGGAAAACATCCGATAAGCGACGTTTCGGGCAATGACCCTTCTTCATATTGCATAGAAAGGCCAGAGAGATTGAGTCAACAATAAGAATTGGAAACTGCACTTCACAGTGATTACCGTGTTTCAAAAGTTATTAGGTAACCATTCATATGAACCTCATGGTGGGACCCCGGGGTCCCATAAGTCCCCGGCTCTTGCATAAACATTATATTATATATAATGTAAACATTGTATTATAATGTAAACATTATATTATATATAAACATTATATTATATATAATGTAAACATTATATTATAATATAAACATTATATTATATATTATATATAATGTAAACATATTATAATGTAAACATAAACTGTGGTCTTTTTCACCAATGGGTTTGAAGGATGGTGGCAAGTGTTGTCTTGTTAAACTATGCCTTTAAAAATGAAAACTACTTACCTACAGTAGCTCTATTTAAATACACTATCGAAAACATAATTTACTCCCCTCTGCCAATCATCGTGTTTCTCAGTGTGGATTTGTGAACACACTTGTTAAACAATACATAAAATAGTACGCGTTTTCAATGCGCTGTTCATATTGTAAAATGTGTTTATACCAATGTGACTCTACAGCAGTTGCAGAGCCGCACTGTTATATAATTCAGGTCAAAGCCAGATAAACAGTGGAGGATAAACATCGCATGAAGGCGGGGCAATTGTTGTGCAATCATTTCAGGTCAAATTTACAGGTGCGTTTTATTCATGCCACACAGGTAGAGAGTTGAGAGTGAAACCTGGCCCACTGGCATCGTGAGTCATGGATCATGAGTCACCCGGACTTGTTGTGTTTGTTTATGGTTGCTATACAAGCCATCAAATCTACACCACGAAGAGGGTTGATGAACAAGTAGGAGAGTGTGTAACTGGGTTACATTCATGTGCACAGGCGTTTCAGATGTGAATATAAAATAAATAAGGTCGACTCAAACGCCACTCTTTAGGATTTGGCACACTCAACATTTTAATTGATAAATTAAGACCAACAAACAATAATCAAATGGGTCATGCATCGATGCACCAATTGTGGTTACGGACTGCTTAAGAAGAAAATGATGAATGCAGATTCGAAGCGAGTTTAAACATGAATCTACACCATTTAAATATATTTTAAACAACCCGTTGCAAACATGACAGTAATTTGAAATGTAGCACTGTACATCAGAACAATTTGAAAGACGTTAGAGATTTGAAACTGTCCAAAAAGAAAGGAGGAAAATAAATGTATTTTTACATAATACAGGTTTTTTAGGTAAGATCACGTAAATATAAAAATGTCGGAAAACCCACCACCACCCGAAACAGCCAATTAGTAAGGTTTGTCACTTAAACAGAACATGCCAATTCGTTACTAGTACAGCACACCGGCTGTGTGTTAGAGAGCAAAGCCACAACATTAACAATCTGAGTACGACGTTTCGCCAGTAATTACAACCAGCGTCATCAGGAGGCAGCCAGATTTGTGGATTTTTAAATGTAGATTTATTTATTTAAATCTACATTTAAAAACATATAGAGAAACTGGAACATTATTATTACAGAATTTGGTGGGACATATGTCGAAAAGAGACTGACTCCAGCTTAGCTTGCAAGAACTAGGAGACACAGTGTGGCCATGTGGCCTTAATGAGAGAGACTCACTCCAGCTTAGCTTGCAAGAACTAAGAGAATAGTGTGGCCATGTGGCCTTAATGAGAGAGACTGACTCCACCTTAGCTCGCAAGAACTAAGAGACATAGTGTGGCCATGTGGCCTTAATGAGAGAGACTGACTCCAGCTTAGCTTGCAAGAACTAGGAGACACAGTGTGGCCATGTGGCCTTAATGAGACTCACTCCAGCTTAGCTTGCAAGAACTAAGAGACACAGTGTGGCCATGTGGCCTTAATGAGAGAGACTGACTCCAGCTTAGCTTGCAAGAATTAAGAGACGCTGTGTGGCCATGTGGCCTTAATGAGAGAGACTGACTCCAGCTTAGCTTGCAAGAACTAAGAGACACAGTGTGGCCATGTGGCCTTAATGAGAGAGACCGACTCCAGCTTAGCTTGCAAGAACTAAGAGACACAGTGTGGCCATGTGGCCTTAATGAGAGGGACTGACTCCAGCTTAGCTTGCAAGAACTAAGAGACAGTGTGGCCATGTGGCCTTAATGAGAGAGACTTACTCCAGCTTAGCTTGCAAGAACTAAGAGACAGTGTGGCCATGTGGCCTTAATGAGAGAGACTGACTCCAGCTTAGCTTGCAAGAACTAGGAGACACAGTGTGGCCATAATGAGAGAGACTGACTCCAGCTTAGCTTGCAAGAACTAAGAGACACAGTGTGGCCATGTGGCCTTAATGAGAGAGACTGACTCCAGCTTAGCTTGCAAGAACTAAGAGACACAGTGTGGCCATGTGGCCTTAATGAGAGAGACTGACTCCAGCTTAGCTTGCAAGAACTAAGAGACACAGTGTGGCCATGTGGCCTTAATGAGAGAGACCGGCAGAACAAAGTTGACGTTGGAATGAAGACAAATGGACGAGGAAGGACACGGACTGCGTTTCACGCATCGCCGAGTGCGTCTCGAAACCTTACCACGCCTACATATATTAACGGACATCGATTAAAGTGGTCCCATTAGATTTACAATTAGTCTGAATCTTTAGTACACATTTAATGCTTAGGAATATAAAACATGTTGTAAGAGAATACAGGTCGTTTAAACAAATTCAAATATTGCTTACTACAACCAAAGCTCATTGAAGAGTCGTAATTTAAAATCAAATGGCAGAGCAAAAGATTTTAATTAATTTCACTGCTTCCATTATAACATTAACGAACCTGTGGTGGGCCCATTGCTTGCATATTAAACACTCAACACGAGTCATTGTTATTGACTTCTTGCCGTTTCAGTGGCACATATCGCACAATATATACACAATTTTGCCATCTTCTTTGGTTATTTCGGTAAAGTCACGTAGAATAAGATAAAATAATAAATTGATAAAATAAAATAATAATATTCTCACGACGTTTCGGCCACAACACAAGTGGCCTTCATCAGACAGTCTCGTCCCCTTCACCTGATGAAGGCCGCTTGTGTTGTGGCCGAAACGTCGTGAGAATATTGTGTTATTTTATCAATTTATTATTTTATTCTCATTCTACGTGACTTTACCGAAAGAACCAAAGAAGATGAATCCTTGCAGTCACGAAAGCTTTAAATCGAAATTTTGCCATCGTCTGTTTTGCAAAATATCGTCGCCAGAACATTTATCTTAAGTGCATTATTCCTGACCAAATGTTAACGATTAACAAAAGCGCAATAATTAAGGTTGCGCATAAAAACCTCACACGAGGCGAAAAATCCCTCAAGGGCCCATAAACTACAATCGCGTTTAAACACATAAACTGTACGTATATATCAATGCACACATTGTGTAGCAGCAGCATGATTATTATTATTAAACTCACCTTTAATAACGAGGCACATAAACACGAGTAAAAGTGTCAATATTAATATGCCACTGTACACGACGTGACGTAGCTGAGGCCCCGCCGCCCCCCACGGTGAACGGTGACGCAACGCGTACAGTGCCCGCGTCACGGATTGGCGCCTCGCGTGCACAGAGCGAGGCAGCAGCAGCAGCAGAGCCAGAGGGGGGGCGGCGTTGCCTAGGCGACGTCGGCACCCTCACGATCGACTCCACGGACAAGCTGTGTGTCACGTGGTGACGCCCACACCACCAACACCACCCGCCCCTTACTGGACGTCTGTGAACAAGAGCTTCATAGCGCTTCGGATTTCTCCAGGGTGGATACAGCGTGCGCGGCACCTGTACGCGGCGAGTCCTCGTTTAACGCGGTAGATGCGTTCCTGAAAAGTGCCGCGTTAAGCGGAAACTATTTTCCTCCCGTAAATAATAATAATAATGTCCACGCACGGTAAGATGGGGGTCCAAATAACTTGAGGGGACGCCGCCGCCGCGTTACCGTCTCATCTCGCTCAACCGCGCAGCTCAAGAAAGTAGTCCGCTCAGAAAGCGCGTTGTGACGGAGAAAACGCGTTGTAGTGAAAACGCGTTATCGTGTGAACACGCGGGACAGACCCAGGTGTTGTGGGTTAACTCCCCGAGATGAACTTTCTTCCAACTTTGTGTTTTATACGCCCGGCGCTCCGCCAATAATTGTTGTGAGCGTCGCTCCTCTGCCCTCTGTTGTTCATGGAGGGAGACTGCACCCCAGTGTCCAGTATCATCCTCCGCGAGCCTCTTCAAAATGCTGATCTTGACACCGCTGGAAGCAGTCATCGGCCTTGACCTCACCTCACAACAGTGCAATTTTAACAGCTCAACATCAAAACACAATGATGGGTCGCTTGCACCAATCGCACAACATCCCAGCATTGACTCTCAGCTGTTAAATTTTGATTTAAAGCTTTAGTGACTGCAGAGATTCATATTCTTGGTTCTTTCAAATTTTCTTGTTGTGGTTTTCACACCTGATGATGATTGCTTGTGTTGCAGTCAAAAGGTCGTGAGAATTTTATTGTTTTATATTTGTATTATTTTATTGTTTCCCTTCGACGTGACTTTCCCGAAAGAACCAAGAATATGAATCTTAGCTGTTTCTTGTGTAGAGGGGGTCACGTGTGTCACCATAATTGCCCTAATCCTACAACTCGTGCTGCGTAATATTTTCCTTTCCATATTACCTGTGACACACATAATGAGGACAACCGGTAATCCAAATGAAACCAGAGGTGGGAAATCTGTTCTTTATATTATTAATTTCAGGCAATGTGAACACGACTTTTAGAAACACCGATGCAGCTATACACGTGCCATATTGGCCAGAAATTCAGTTGATACTAATAGGGTTTATTTGCCAGTATTGTACATTATTTAAATTACTTTTGTTTGGGCGGCAGGGTGGTGCAGTGGTCACGCCCGTGCATGACATCTTCTGAAGGACTGCCTGGCTTCGCTTTCCTCATTCTGGTCCCTTTCTCTGCATGGGTTTACTCCCATGGCAAAACAACAACAACATACAATGTAACTGGTACTAGCCAAACATCCAAATTACTCCTGCGAAAAGTTGGCAGGCCCCTCCTGAAAAAGAGTCTTGAGACTCAGTGAGGCTTTCCCAGGGAAACAAGCCTACTAACAACATTGTTTCACTGCATGTGAAAAATAAAGATTTTCAGGATTAAATCTGTGGCTGTTTTCATTGAAACATCACGTTACGTTCAAGTGATAATTGTAACTGGCACACAGTATTCCTTCACTTTGGCACGAGGAACTACAGACGAGGGACAGCAGCAGTCAAATGGTGAGCAGCTGGCAACACCCCCCCCCCCACCACTCCTGCCCATGCTCTGTTGTCCTCTTTATATAAAGATGTTATCGGACAATTAATGAGAGTTTGTACTCTTTGGTTGTTTAGGTAAAGTCGCGTAGGTAGAACAAATAATAATGGATCACGACGTTTCGATCGCCACACAAGCAATCGATGATTATTTTTATTAGTTTTTTCTACTTACGTGACTTTACCGAAAGAACCAAAGAGTAAGGATTCCTGCAGTCACGACAGCTTCAAATCAAGATTAATGAGTGTTTACATGTGGGAGGAAATCGGAGCATCTGGAGAAATCCAAGCAAATGAGGGGCCAACGCTCTATCACAAATCTACACATGGAACAGGCGGAGTCCACATTATTCGACACCGCCTTCTCTACCTCCTTGACGACCAAGGGGTGGGAGTTGTCGCAACATTTTTGCGATCCACTAACCCTCACCTCCACGTAGTCGTGGATTACAGGCATACATAGCCACCACAACCATCCGGCTAAAGTAGCTGTAATGCACATCTAAAATTCTACAAAAGTTGATGGGGTAAAGGTCGTAGGTCAATTGGTTTGATTTCTATGCGCATTAACCAGTCTCTAACGTATGCACATTTAGATTCGCATTCGGCCGCCAATGGAACAGGTGGTGTCCAAAAGCAAAGTGGATGTACTGATTGTATCTTCATTGCGGGAGTCATCCAGCAGTGGATTGACATGGGCTTCAGGTATCCACGTGTGGACGGGCAATGAACACTGGGGCCACCTGGCGGTAAATGTTTGCCGGTGCACATTGGGACCGGCTCACACGTCACTGGCCCCAGGCTGCCCCCAGCCACTGGCGTGCAACACAGCGAAGGGAATCTCCCACCAATGAGAACCACGCACAACCCAGGGTGCAGTCCTATAACTTGGACTTGCAAACACAACAAAACCCATAGCCGCCAACCCACACGGTTTACCCGTATTCTGTTGGGGGAAAGTGAGTTGTCAGGTCCATACGGCAGACGGCCGTTTCAATACGGGCAACATTTTTGTTAAGTTTATTTGTGTTTCTCCCTTGTCATGGGACTTATAAGGGGCACGGGGTGACCAACAAGGTCTGAATTGTTCTGTAATAAGGTAGGCACTGATGAGGGGTTGACAGCGATGTAAACCCCACACAATACAAAACGCCAAGCGGCCAGCAACAATAAAAAATAATAATACATAACTGTCCAATGAGTAATTAGATAATTAAGATCAAAGAAACGCGTTCCTTAAATTGATCAAGTTTATTGTTGCAAGAGTTTGGGAAAACAGGAAGACCGGGTGTGGATTCCAGAGTGGAGCAGTGCAAACTGATAAAGCTGAAAAGAAGAGTGAGGTGACCTGCATAGTGGTGAGCGGGTGGGTGAGTAAATGGGTGAGTGTTTGAGTAAAAGAGTTGAGGAGTGTGTGATAGGGTGATTGAGTCAGTGACCAGATGCGTGAGTGACTGGATGAGTGGGTGACTAGATGAGTGGGTGACTGGATGAGTGGGTGACAGGATGCGTAGGTGATAGGATGATTGTGTGGTTGACTGGATGAGTGGGTGACTGAATGAGTGGGTGAGTGGATGAGTGCGTGATTGAATGGGTGACTGGATGAGTGGGTGACTGGATGAGTGGGTGACTGGATGAATGGGTGACTGGATGAATGGGTGACTGAATGAGTGGGTGATTGGATGAGTGAGTGATAGGATGATGTACTGAGTGACTAGCTGAGTGTGTGATTGAATTAGTGACGAGATGAGTGTGTGATAGGGTGATTGAGTGAGTGGGTGACTGGATGATAGGGTGATTGCGTGGGCGACTGGATGCGTGGGTGACTGGATGAGTGTGTGATAGGGTGATTGAGTTAGTGACTGGATGAGTGGGTGACCGAGTTGTTTAGTTGAGTGCGTTCTTGTGAACTGCAGTGAGGCGCGGTGGTTGAACGCGGAGTGGATGAGACGAAGCGGTCAAAGTGTCTGGTAGACCGAGTCCCTTAAGGTGGGTGGAGGGGGGAATCAACGAGGGGAAGTTCACTGCAACATTCACCATGGTGGTGCTAGTAGTCGCAGCGAAAAAAAGTGATAAAGGGCTGACTGAATGAAGGTTGAGGCGAGGATGCAAGGTGGTGTAGAGGAGGCGAAGAGGAGGGTAGAGGAGGTGAGGTGGTGAGGAGGCGTAGAGGAGGGTGCCCCGCTCTTGGCGTTGATCTTGGTGAACACCTGTCCGCGCCCCGTCTCGTAGCTCTGCCCGGTGCTGATGCAGCCTCCACCGGCCGCAGCGCCCAGCGGCCTCACCGAGTCCGTGCACAGCTCCGCTCTGAGCAAGCTCTCCATTGCACGCTGTCTGCTCGCAGCGACAAACACAACGTTAAACTCCCCCTCCCCCCCCGTCCCGTGTGGCCTCTAACACAGGGGTCCTCAACCCCCGGGTTGCAAGAGCACTTGCTTCAAGTACATATAAACCCACTTTTTTGTGTAGATATGTAGATGACACTTTGGTTGTCTGGCGACATGGTAAGGATACACTTAATGAATGAATGTCTAAATCATCTCAATTCACAAAAACCGGCCATCCAGTTCACCATGGAAATGGAGGTGAATAACACACTCCCTTTCCTGGATATTTTGCTCGGACGAGGCCTAAATGGTAAAGTAACACACACAGCGTTTACCGAAAGGGAACACATACTGATGCCTATTTGAATGCAGATTGGCATCATCACCCCGCACAGAAATCCTTTCTCAACAAGATGCTCATACATCTGGCTAAAACAGTGTCAGATGGTCAAAGTCTGAGGAGAGAGATTAAACATGTCAAAGAAACGTTATGATTGAATGTCTACAAAAATGCTCAAATTAACAGAGCAGTGAATGCTAAACCAAGATCAAACAGCAATACTGCGGAATCAGGTTATTAAACAATTAAAATACCATATATCGTGGGAGAAACTGACAAATTAGCTAGTAGTCGCAGCTAAAAAAAAAGTGATACATTAATGACAGGGCTGAATGAATGAAGGTTGAGGCAAGGATGCAGGGTGGTGTAGAGGAGGCGAAGAGGAGGGTAGAGGAGGTGAGGTGGTGAGGTGTTGAGGTGGCGTGGTGAGGAGGTGAGGTGGCGTGGTGAGGAGGTGAGGTGGCGTGGTGAGGAGGTGAGGTGGCGTGGTGAGGAGGTGAGGTGGCGTGGTGAGGTGGCGTGGTGAGGAGGCGTAGAGGAGGCGAGGAGAAGGGTAGAGGAGGTGAGGTGGTGAGGAGGCGTAGAGGAGGCGTAGAGGAGGGTGCCCCGCTCTTGGCGTTGATCTTGGTGAACACGTGTCCGCGCCCCGTCTCGTAGCTCTGCCCGGTGCTGATGCAGCCTCCACCGGCCGAAGCGCCCAGCGTCCTCGCCGAGTCCGTGCCCAGCTCCGCTCTGAGCAAGCTCTCCATTGCGCGCTATCTGCTCGCAGCAACAGACACAACGATAAACTCCCCCCCCCCCCCCCCGGTCCCGTGTGGCCTCTAAATACTTATTTCCTTAGGAGAGGTGATTTATTGGACGAGGCCTAAATGGTAAAATAACACACACAGCGTTTACCAAAAGGGAACGCATACTGATGCCTATCTGAATGCAGATTCGCATCATCACCCCGTACAGAAAACCTCTCTCATCAAGATGCTCATACGTCTGGCTAAAACAGTGTCAGATGGTGAATGTCTGGGGAGAGAGATTGAACATGTCAAAGAAACGCTACGATTGAATGTCTACAATAATGCTCAAATTAACAGCAATGAATGCTAAACCAAGATCGAACAGCAATACTGCTGAATCAGGTTATTAAACAATTAAAATACCATATATCGTGGGAGTAATTGAGAAATTAGCTCGAGTTTTGGAAAAGCAAAAAGCTAAACATCTAAGTAAGATTTGGCATGGTACACAAAATTCAAAATATAGTATCTTGTACTTAAGATGAATTGCCTAAGTTGTCAACGGATGGTGTGTATCGGATTAATGGCTTATGTGGCAGATGTTATATTGGACAGATGAGACGTAACATTAGCGTAAGACTAAAAGAACACCAAATAAATATTAAACACTCTCAAACATAACTGTTGGAAGTTGCAGAACATGTTTGCCAACAAGGACACCTAATGTATTTTGATAACGATGAAGTGTTGTGTAAAACTCACTATTACTGGCCAAGACTAATTCGAGAATCCATTGAAACTGAGAAAATTTGTATTATTTTAACCTCTCTGACAGCTACAGGCTTAGTGTGGCCTGGAAGCGTATTATTAAGTTATTGTGATTGTAAGATGAGGAGATGAAGGCAGAAGAAGAAGACGTTAGGCGATGTGGTGATGCGGTCGAACGTGGTGGCCCGAGGAGCGGAGGGAGAGATGGCGCGGGACGGGGCGGTGTGGAGAAGGTGGCAAGGACGGTGGACCCCACGTGAGTGGAACAAACGCGTGGAGGAAGAAGACATCTCTCATTTATCATTACTTATAGAGGAAACATACTAATTAAATGATTACTAATCAATTATATAATTTCAATAATCCCCCTCCCCGCCACTGATTTCTGCACCTGATGGGTTCAGTGATGACATCGCCTTTCTCTATTTAAGACCGGAAGCAGGGGGATGGCTTCACTATTCTGGCAAATCGCCCGATGATGCTGGATGTAATTACCAGTGAAACGTCGTACTCATCTTGTGGATTTACTCTCCAAAACACCGGTGGGCTGAAGTAGTAACTAAGTGGAGTTTTGTTTACGTGACAAATTCCTTACTAATTGGCTGTGTCAGGTAGTGTAGGGTTATGACACATTTATATTTACACGATCTAACCCAAAAACCTTTGTTATGAAATTAGGACAATTTATTAAATATATTGTATACCAGAAAATACAGCAATTGACTAAAAATATACGGCAATAGATGTAACCTCGCAGCAGTGAACGTAACGAAATTTCATCATGGAAATGTCCGCTGCACAAAACCTTGCATTCATCGCCCCACACGTGGTACCTCAGCCTCAGGATGAAATAAATCATCAGGGAGTTCTCCGTGAGCATCGTGCGCGCTCCAAATCCAGAGTTGAGCCGTGGTCTCGGCACCCAGCCAGCCGCCTTCTCTTCTTGGGGCAGTCGGAGTCCAGCGCGCTATCGAAGGGCACGTGGTGAACGCTCAGGACGTGTCTCTTGAGCTTCGACTTCTGCGTCGCTCCGTACGAGCAGGCACTGCACGGGAAGGGCTTTTCCTCTGGAACACAAGACATCCACCGTTGAGCACACGCACTCGCTAATACATAATTTATTTATCACCATGCAGTGGATGCCATAGCATTACTATGTATATGGGACGTTTTATCAATCACGGTTGCTGACCACAGGCCCAAAGGCCCAAAATGCCAAATGGCCAGCAACAAATACCTCCGATTAGCACGGTTGGCTACGTATGGTACGAAAGAAGTTCAACATACGTACAAATAGTAGAAAAGCAAGATACTGATTTCCTGAAAAATATCATAATACATTTTTGGGGCTTATTTTGAAGCCCCAACATTTTGCACTTCTTCGTGTGGTTGATGTTGATGCAGAGCAACAACTATAATTTAACATTGAGGTGGTTGAGCCAGATTATTCTATTACAGCTCATTAATTACACAATAATTACCTGCAATAGAACGAGTAAATACACATGGAAGTTAGGTGTTAGTACAATGAAGAGGAAATTCCCATTGTGGAAATGACTCGGTCTATACATTCAAAAATGTTCCCTAAATTTACCCACTTGTTTAAGTAAAATTTACCCCGGTTAAGAAATAGATACTTTTTGGAATTTGTCAAGCAATGTATTTTGCTCAGTTTCCTTCCAATGGTGATATTGGCTCCATGTCATGAGATGAAGTATCCCTGTGCAACTCTCACACAGCAGTGAACCACCTCATGTAAGAGAACAGCTCGTGGAAGGAGATATCATTGCACTACTCATGACATCCCTTCGTGACCGTTTTTTATCCACTAGGAGGTGATTGCAATTTCCTATACATCACGCGACATCAGAAGTGTTTGCTGGAAGAAGTTTGGTAACTGGATAAGACCATCAATGAGAAGCCAGTTTAATGGCTCGGTGACTGAAACCCAGAGTTTCACGGTTTAACCCAACATCCGAGCAGCACCACATCAGATCTCTAGACTCCTCAGCGCAGGCATACAGATATGGTCAACATATGCGTACATTAACTAATTTGTGAAATTATGAATTACATCCAAATGAAATGTAGTGTGTGCATTACTAGGACGTACCTAAAGGTGCCAGGTTGGGTTCATCCACCTTGGGGATGCTCTGCTCCACGCAGCCTCCTGCTTCAGTGCAGTCCATCCTCTTGATGTCCGAATTCTGGCTGTTGCTACTGCTGCAATTGGTGACGCTGGTGGTGGTCTTTTTTCTTTTAATGGACTTAGGTCTACTTCGCTTTTCCTTCTTCTTCTGCTGCAAGGCCATCAACACTTTCATGCTCGTAATAGGATCGAGAGCAGCGTATGGTTTATTCTCACTGACTGGTGAAGCAGTTTGTTGATGTGGAACTAGGCCAAAGCATTCAAGAAAATTGGATTTCATGTCATTTATCTTAACGCCGCTATCTTTTGTCGAAGTGTAATCATGTTCAGGCTTCGGTCTGTACAAGAACTGTGCGTGAAGACTTTCATGAGTTTTCAGGATTTCAATAGGACTTAAAAATCCGCAGACTGAGCACATCTCATAGGGCGACGGTGGATTCAACACCGCATTGGCAAAACTGCTGTTATTCACCAAGCCTGGTGCACCCTTGATCATATAATCCTTTTCGTGGCTCTTCAAATGCCTTTTGAATTTTCCTGGTTGATCAAACCTTTGTCCACATATGCCGCACCATTGCTCACGGGTCTCCTTATGCGTTCTTACGTGGGCTTCTAGGCACCATGCCAGCTGGAATTTTTTCCCACAGACGTCACAAGAGATTAGTTTTTTAGCTCTCGTAACTCTACCGGATTGAGGTAGGGTTGAGACGGGTGCTGGTGAAGTGCCATCGCTGGTAAAGGCAATTCTCCCAGCACCACCATGACTCGCCGCCGAATTGCTCTCACACATCTGAAACAAAAGACAAAGGTCACGCGCATGACACCCGTGTCACGAGTGTACTCACAAAGGCATACTTAAGGTGACATAAGATTCATATATACTGCAACTAATTATACCAGAACTCCACAATATTGCAGTTCCTATCATGTACGATTTTACCCTCTTATCCACCCAAGTAATATTTTGTTTCTAAACAACATGACTAACTACCTCCAATTTCCTAATGTTACCCACCCAATAGGCCTTTCTGTATATACGCACTAGCAATATAATGATGGCACCACACGTTCACTCCACTATTCACAACACTCTGACTCGCAATCTCCATATAAGATTGTAATATAATTTCTGTACGAGGGCCCGTCAAAAAGTTTTGAGAATGGACACTTTTTTACAAAAAACTACGTAAAATAGTCTTCATTAAAAGTACAGTATAGTACTATTAATGGCACTTATAAGTGGACGTCATTATCTCTCATGCTAAAATTACAATGTTAACTAGTTACCCAGGAAAGCTTCATTGAGTCTAAGTACTGCATTTTCAGAAAGGTCCCATTGCATTGAGATGTTTGTGTGAGTGGAACCCAGAGAGACCCCACCTTGCATATTGGGAAATAACACAACTCCACACAGATGGATTCAACCCACAAGCTCAAAGCATTCCCTGTTCAACAAAGTACTCAGTGTAATGTTTAATATAATTTATTTGGTGATATATAGTATCGTAATTGTATAGTGAATCTACAGCAGTGTGGTATACAGTAGGGTTGGTAAAATAATACATAGTGTAATATTACAAGTCTAATATTATTATAATCTAACGTATAGGGTAGTGTATAGTAACTCAGTGTATAATTCAATGTTTTGGTCTGTCTATGCCAGTTTATAATAAAAAATATTATTTGGAGGCATATTATAATATTTTTTGCGACATAGAAGTGTAATGTATAATAACTTATTGTTAGTAGCTCAGCTTAGTGGAGAATATATTGAGTAAATTGATTATATTGATGTAGTTTATATTTAGTTCTTTCACATCGGTTTATTGTATGATAGTTGGGTAGTTGCAGTTCTTTAGCATCAATATACTAAATGCCTCTGTTGATATGTAAACTCTGACTTTAACATAGCTACTTCCGTGACCAGTTACATGCGAATTCCTCACATTAACATCATGCTAATCTTCCAGTTACATGCTAATTTCTGACTTTAACATCCTGCTAATCTATCACATTAACACAGCTACAATGCTAAATTATTCTGTTGATATGTAAACTCTTTTGGCAAGGCGCTCTGCTCCTCCCACTCAGCTTAAAATACGCTGCCAAGCTTAGCAGTGTTCATTGGAGCGCTGTCTTTCCGAAGTTCTGTTAATTCACCTGAGGACGGCTGCTTGTGTTGTGGCCGAAACGTCGTGAGAATTTTATTTTATTATGTTTTATTTTATTATTTCCCTTCTACGTGACTTTACCGAAAGAACCAAGAAGATGAATCTCTGCAGTCACAAAAGCTTTAAATCGAAATTTATTCAAATCAAGTTGTTTTCTTTTTACCACAGTACTTTATGGAATCCTCAAGAATAAATGCATTTTTAGAAGTATTAAACTACACTTGAAGATGTGTGAGAATGTAATTCTGCAGATGCAAGCACAGGCAAACTCGTATCTGCATATACAAGTTTCTGGGCCTCCTCACTTCACCAAACCCGCATTGACCGGCATGGTGAAGTATGGTTAAACAACTCCCACGAACGGCATGGTGTGGGGGAGGCCTCTATCAAAACGCTGGATCGACAAAGGGCTGATACATGTCACGACATTGTACGTTAAGATCGTTCTCTCGTCAGCACAAGCCGTCTATGTGGACAATAGAGGGCACGACACACGTGTACACGATGTTTGTGTGCGTATATTCAGCGTGTGTATCACGTCATAATTATATAAGGTCGCGATTATGCTCAAAACGAACCAAATGTATAACATCACGAATAACTTTGGAGGTCTCCAGAGCCTGAACAATATTTGAAGTAGACACTGACCCTTGTCACGAGTTCTTATGAACTATAAACTAAACTATAAACTATTTCTATTTAACCAGGTAAGGCCCACTTAGCTATATAACTCTTATCAGAAGCGACCTGGACACAAATGATAGCTCAACGAAAGTGGCTTATCATGTGGACATTTATAGCAGTCAAGTACTCTAAACTCACGTTTCTAAATGTGGAGGGGAAAACCGAAGGACCAGGAGAAGAATCTATGCGACCACAGGAGAAAAAAATAAACAAATACAGAGCAGGCGTCAGGGTCTCGATGGAACCTCCACGCTGCTGTAGGCCTAGCGAGGTAGTTAACATCTCGACACCGCGGCGCCCCTTAATAAAAGCTTAGCCATGTCTAGCAAGGTTATTGACTCATTTCACTCGACTCACGGCACCACAAGTAATGTATTAAACAAATAAAACAATAATAAAGTAGAGAGGCGCTACTTACATTTAACAATGTTGTTGTTAACTTTAAAAGGAGCGCGCTTCTGTCTGGCTTGCAGTCCGGCGATCGCGGTCTCCACTTCCTGGATAAGCCACGCCCGTCGCGGCTATGCCCCGCCCACTGTCGTGCAAGCCACGCCCCCGCGGATCGGGCCAAGCTCATCCCACGGTGAAAGCCCCACAATCGGAATCTTTATTTACAGACAGTCCTCGACTTACGAACGCCCAAATTACAAACAGCCGCCCTTCAGAACCAACTGGCATGAAATATAAATTATTTTATATCGCCTTAAAACGCGAACTCGCGTTTGTGAGTGAGTGCGCGTGCGTGAGTGTGAGCAGGGGGCACAGGTGGTGCATCAGCCAGTCATCTCAGTCATCTCAGTCAGTCGACCCGTGGCACCACCTGGGTCTGCCCCGTGACCTCCTGCCAGCGGGCGTTCGACACTTCACGTGGCCTCAAGGTGCACTTGGCCTGGCACAAGCGTCGTGGTGACGTCACCGCCACTTAGTGGCGAATGGCGGTTGTTGTTGTTGTTGTGAGACAGTGAGAGAGTGTGAGGTCGACTCAGCCTCAGATGAGTTCCTGGTGCGGTGTGGAGTGAACATCGCTACTGGGGGAGACAAAGGCGACCGTGGAGGAGAATCCTCCAGGTGCTCACTGATACACTCACCAACTTTACCTCACCAATTACACCTCACCCACCTCACCACCCCAATTACACCTCACAAACCTAACCTCACCAATTACACCTCACCAATCACACCACACTCACCTTACTCACCAAACACCAACTCCACTAACCGCACAAATGGCACTCATCACACCTACTACACTCATCTCACCCACTACATTCACCACACCACCCACTACATTCACCAAACCAACCACTACATTCACCACACCAACCACTACATTCACCACACCACCCACTACATTCACCACACCAACCACACAGTCACCACACCACCCACTACATTCACCACACCAACCACTACATTCACCACACCAACCACTACATTCACCACACCAACCACACAGTCACCAGACTGACTGCACCCATCTCATCCACAGCACCAACCTCACTCATCTCACCAATCAAAACTCATCTCAACGACCGCAATTCACCACCTTCCATGCTGCCATCTACATCAGTGGCCAGCAGATGGCAGCATCTACAGGCCACATTCTTGGCCAGTCGATGGCAGCATGGCACGGAGGTTACCGAGCAATCTATAAACGTACGATATTTATTTTGGCTCTCTACGAGGCGTGGTATCTCAGGTACGTCTGGTTACTCACACGTACGTATTATTTGGTGAGGAATTGGCAAGACATCTCAAGCAGAATCCTAAAAATTAGAGACTCAACAAGGCATCTGTGGATGAAGTCAGACCCGTGTCTGTCTGCTCGATTATTTCATATCTGTCAACCCCTTATCAGGGCCGAGCATATTACAGACCAATTCAGACTTTATTGGTCACCCCGTGCCCTTATAAATCTCAACGTAGTGAAAACGCGTTATCGTGTGAACACGCATGACAGACCCAGGTGTTGTGGGTTAACTCCCCGAGATAAACTTTCTTCCAACTTTGTGTTTTATACGCCCAGTGCTCCGCCAATAATTGTTGTGACCGTCGCTCCTCTGCCCTCTGTTGTTCATGGAGGGAGACTGCACCCTAGTGCCCAGTATCATCCTCTGCGAGCCTCTTCAAAATGCTGATCTTGACACCGCTGGAAGAAGTCATCGGCCTTGACCTCACCCCACAACAGTGCAATTTTAACAGCTCAACATCAAAACACAATGATGGGTCGCTTGCACCAATCGCACAACACCACAGCATTGACTCTCAGCTGTTTCTTGTGTAGAGGGGGTCACGTGTGTCACCATAATTGCCCTAATCCTACAACTCGTGCTGCGTAATATTTTCCTTGCCATATTACCTGTGACACACATAATGAGGACAACCGGTAAGTCAAATGAAACCAGAGGTGGGAAACCTGTTCTTTATAATATTTTAAATAAGCAATTTGAACACGACTTTTAGAAACACCGATGCAGCTATACACGTGCCACATTATCCAGAAATTCAGTTGATACTAATAGGGTTTATTTGCCAGTATTGTACATTATTTAAATTACATTTGTTTGGGCGGCAGGGTGGTGCAGTGGTCACGCCCGTGCATGACATCTTCTGAAGGACTGCCTGGCTTCGCTTTCCTCATTCTGGTCCCTTTCTCTGTATGGGTTTACTCCCATAGCAAAACAACAACATACAATGTAACTGGTACTAGCCAAACATCCAAATATCTCCTGCGAAAAGTTGTCAGGCCCCTCCTGAACAAGAGTCTTGAGACTAAGTGAGATTGCTTGTGTGGCGATCGAAACGTCGCGATCCATTTATTATTTTTTCTACCTACGTGACTTTACCGAAAGAACCAAAGTCACGAAAGCTTCAAATCAAGATTAATGAGTGTTTACATGTGGGAGGAAATCGGAGCACCTGGAGAAATCCAAGCAAATGGGGGGGGGGGGGGGGGGGCAACGCTCTATCACAAATCTACAGATGGAACAGGCGGAGTCCACATTATTCCACACTGCCTTCTCTACCTCCTTGACGACCAAGATTCATATTCTTGGTTCTTTCGGTAAAGTCACGTAGATTTAAAAATAATGAAATAAATTAAATAAAAAATACATCGGAAATAATAAATTACTTTTATTTGTAATTTTTAAATTGGGATAATCTACACGCCATATTCTTGGTTCTTTCGGTAAAGTCACGTAGATTTGAAAATAAAAAGAAAATAATTAAATGAAAATCATGAATTGTTATTATTATATTTTGATTTAAAGCTTTCGTGACTGCAGTGATTCATATTATTGGTTCTTTCAGTAAAGTCACGTAGAAGGGAAACAATAAAATAAATAAATATTTTTTAAAAATGTTATTTCAAATTTTACTTTTCTTTTATTATTTATATTTTCTATCTACGTGACTTTACCCAAAGAACTAAGAATATAGCGTGTAGATTCTGCCAATTTAAAAATACTAAAAAATTAATGGAAAATAATAAAAGCTTTTATTATTTTCAATTTATTATTTTAAAATCAAAATTTTGTTTCATTTTTTTTGTGACTTTACCGAAAGAACCAAGAATATGAATGTGGGGTTTTTGCTTTTATTATTTTCCATTTCACACTTTTTATTTGATTTGATTTGATTATTTTTTTATTTTCTATCGACGTGACTTTACCGATAGAACCAAGAATATGGCGTGTAGATGCTGCCAATTTAAAAATTAAAATAGATTGAAAATAATAATCAAAATCCAGATTCATATTCTTGGTTCTTTCGGTAAAGCCATGTAGGTTGAAAATAAAAATAATAAAATTAAAAAAACAAAAGATAAATGGAAAATAATGAAAGCTTTTATTATTTTAAATTTATTATTTTAATTTGTAATTTTTTTTAAAATTGGCAGAATCTACACGCCATATTCTTGGTTCTTTCGGTAAAGTAACGTAGATTTGAAAATGAAAATAACAGAATTAAATGGAAAAATACTAAATCATGAATTATTATTTTGTTACTTTTCTTTATTATTTATATTTTACCCAAAGAACCAAGAATCTGGCGTGTAGATGCTGCCACCTGCCAACGTTGTTGGCCACGAGATGGCAGCATCTACACGCCATATTATTGCTTCCTTCGGTAAAGTCACGTAGAAAGAAAATAATAATAAAATAAAAAATGAAAATTAATAAAGCTTTTATTATTTTCAATTTATTATTTGTATTTTTAAATTAAATTATATTATTTTAAAATCTACGTGACTTTAACGAAAAAAACAAGAATTCGGCGTGTAGATGTTGCCACCTGCCGGCCACCAACGTGGCGTGTAGATTCTGCCAATTTAAAAATTAAAATAATAAATTGAATATAACAAAAGCTTAAATAATATTAAAAGCTTTTATTCAATTGATTATTTTAAAATTGTATTTTTTTTTTATCTCCGTGACTTTACCGAAAGAACCAAGAATATGAATGTGGGTTTTTTGCTTTTATTATTTAAAATTTCACATTTTTATTTGATTTGGTATTTTTTTATTTTCTATGGACGTGACTTTACCGAAAGAACCAAGAATATGAATTCCTGAAGTCACGAAAGTTTTAAGTCACAATCTACACCCAACAATGGTGGCCAGCAGATGGCAGCATCTACACGCCAGATTATTGCTTCCTTCGGTAAAGTCATAATACTGGTAGGAACAAAGTTGTAAACTGAGTGTACCAGCCTGCAATAGATTAATGTGTCCGTCCGTCCCCTTTCAATACTTTAACGAAGTGAAATCTCGTGCTGTTGGATCAATCAAGATGGCGCCGATGATGGCAGCCTCGGCCGGTTGGTGTGCCCTGTTTTGTCCAGTTTTGTCTTGTTTTGTCTTGAGAGGGGCTTGCTGTTCAACACACTCGTGCTGGTGAGAGAGGCCTGCTGTTCATCACACCCGTGCTGGTGAGAGAGGCCTGCTGTTTTGGGGCCTGCTGTTCATCACACCCGTGCTGGTGAGAGAGGCCTGCTGTTCAGTACACCCGTGCTGGTGAGAGGGGCCTGCTGTTCAGCACACCCGTGCTGGTGAGAGAGGCCTGCTGTTCAGCTCACACGTGTTGAGGGGCCTGCTGTTCAGCACACCCGTGCTGGTGAGAGGGGCCTGCTGTTCATCACATCCGTGTTGCTGAGAGGGGCCTGCTGTTCAGCACACCGGTGCTGGTGAGAGAGGCCTGCTGTTCAGCACACCCGTGTTGAGGGGCCTGCTGTTCAGCACACCCGTGCTGGTGAGAGGGGCCTGCTGTTGAGGGGCCTACTGTTCAGCACACCCGTGTTGGTGAGAGAGGCCTGCTGTTCAGCACACCCGTGTTGAGGGGCCTACTGTTCAGCACACCCGTGCTGGTGAGAGGGGCCTGCTGTTCAACAGACCCGTGCTGGTGAGAGGGGCCTACTGTTCAGCACACCCGTGCTGGTGAGAGGGGCCTGCTGTTCAACACACCCGTGCTGGTGAGAGGGGCCTGCTGTTCAACACACCCGTGCTGGTGAGAGGGGCCTGCTGTTCAACACACCCGTGCTGGTGAGAGGGGCCTGCTGTTCATCACACCCGTGCTGGTGAGAGAGGCCTACTATTCATCACACCCGTGCTGGTGTGAGGGGCGTGCTGTTCATCACCCCCGTGTTGGTGAGAGGGGCCTGCTGTTCACTCCCATGCTGGTGAGAGAGGCCTACTGTTCATCACACCCGTGTTGGTGAGAGGGGCCTGCTGTTCACCACTCCCATGCTGGTGAGAGGGGCCTACTGTTCAACACACCAGTGCTGGTGAGAGAGTCCTGCTGTTCAGCACACCCGTGCTGGTGCGAAGATGGCGCTGATGATGGTAGCCTCAGCCGGTCGGTGCGCCCTGTTTTGTCTTGTTTTGTCTGTCAATTCAGTGTTTTGCCAAGATTTTCGGAGTTCTCTAACAAGAGACGAACTTTTAAATATCAGGGAAACAACTCCTGTGGATTTAATTCCTACTTTTCTGCTTCCAGCGGCAGAATTAGTAGGCATTCTAGTCAATGCCGCGCTAGGCTTTGCTCAAGCAACGAAACGCCGCCCAAGAGGTAAACGGTCGGGGGCTCTAGTACGGCTACGCAGACGCGGGATCCGAACAGTGCTTCCGAGCTTTTTCCTCTCCAACGTACGTTCACTGTACAACAAAATGGATGAACTTCAGCTACTGATGGTAAAAAACAAAGACTTTCTTTCAGCTTCTGCATTGTGCTTCACGGAAACATGGCTGTGTGATTTGATTCCGGACACTTCGCTACAACTAGCAGGATTCCATCTTGTAAGATCGGATCGTGACATAGCACTCTCCGGCAAGACGAAAGGCGGTGGTATTTGTTTTTACATTAACAGTGGCTGGTGTGTAGATGTCACAGTGATTCTGCAACATTGTTCTCCACTCCTTGAATCAATTTTTATAACCTGTAAACCGTTTTACTCGCCTCGCGAGTTCGCGTCGCTCATTTTGGTCGGAGTTTATTTGCCGCCTTGTCCTCAGGTTAAAGAAGCCCAACGCATGCTCGCCGATCAGATTCTGAGTGTGGAGCGAGCAAATCCAGATTCGTTGGTTATCGTACTTGGCGACTTTAACAAAGGTAATCTCAGCCACGAACTCCCCAAATACATACAATTCATTAAATGCCCAACCAGAGAAGGGAACACTCTGGATCACTGCTACACTACAGTCAGTAGAGCCTACCATGCCGTCCCCCGAGCAGCACTAGGACACTCTGACCATGCCATGGTCCACCTGATTCCTGCATACAGGCAGAAACTAAAACTCTGTAAACCTGCTGTGAGGACATCTAAACAGTGGACCAGTGAGGCTGTGGAAGATTTGCGGGCGTGCTTAGACTGTACTGACTGGGATATGTTCACGACTGCTACCAATAGTCTGGATGAACTCACAGAGGCTGTGACGTCCTACATCAGCTTCTGTGAGGACTGCTGTATCCCAACACGTACCAGGGTGAACTTTAACAACAATAAGCCCTGGTTCTCAGCAAAGCTCAGAAGGTTGAGGTTGGAGAAGGAGGAAGCGTTTAGGAGTGGAGATAGAGACAGATTCAAGGAGTCGAAGAACAGGTTTAGCAAAGCGGTGAGAGAGGCTAAACGACTGTACTCAGAGAGACTAAAACACCAGTTCTCTACAAACGACGCTGCTTCTGTCTGGAGAGGGCTCAGGCAGATCACCAACTACAAACCCAGAGCCCCCCACACCACTAACGACTCCCGCCTAGCCAACGACCTGAACGAGTTCTACTGTAGATTTGAAAGACAATTGGACTGTCCTGAACCACCCCTTCCAACCCAAGAGGCCCCATCCCCCACCAATACTACAGAGACGACTATCTCCTTTCAGGAGGAAGAAGTTAATAGACTTTTCAAGAGGCAGAATCCACGCAAAGCAGCCGGGCCGGACTCTGTCTCTCCAGCCACCCTCAGGCACTGCGCTGACCAGCTGTCTCCGGTGTTCACCAACATCTTTAACACCTCCCTGGAGACATGCCATGTACCAGCCTGTCTCAAGTCCTCCACCATCATCCCTGTGCCCAAAAAGCTAAGGCCAACAGGACTAAATGATTACAGACCGGTCGCCCTTACATCTGTGGTAATGAAGTCTTTTGAGCGCCTGGTCCTGGCACACCTCAAAGCCATCACAGACCCTCTCCTGGACCCCCTTCAGTTTGCCTACAGAGCCAACAGGTCTGTGGACGATGCAGTTAACATGGCCCTCCACTTCACCCTACAGCATCTGGACGCCCCAGCATCCTACGCCAGGATCCTGTTTGTGGACTTCAGCTCTGCCTTCAACACCATCATCCCTGCCCTGCTTCAGGACAAGCTCTTCCAGCTGAACGTGCCATACACCACCTGTAAATGGATCACAGACTTCCTGTCTGACAGGAAGCAGTGCGTTAAGCTGGGAACACAAGTCTCTGGCTCCAGGTCCATCAGCACCGGAACTCCTCAGGGCTGCGTCCTTTCCCCTCTGCTCTTCTCCCTGTATACCAACAGCTGCACCTCCAATCATCTGTCCGTCAAACTATTGAAGTTTGCGGATGACACCACCCTCATTGGGCTGATCTCTGGTGGGGATGAGTCTGACTATAGGTGGGAAGCTGACAATCTGGTGACCTGGTGTAGCCAGAACAACTTAGAGCTAAATGCTCTAAAGACAGTTGAGATGGTTGTGGACTTCAGGAAGAATACAGCACCACTCACCCCCATCACCCTGTTAGACTCCCCAGTAAAAATTGTAGAGTCCTTCCGCTTCCTGGGCACTATTCTCTCCTGGGACCTCAAGTGGGAATTGAACATCAGCTCCCTCACCAAGAAAGCTCAACAGAGGATGTACTTTCTACGGCAGCTGAAGAAATTCAACCTGCCAAAGACAATGATGGTGCAATTCTATACAGCGATCATTGAATCCATCCTCACCTCCTCCATAACCGTCTGGTACGCTGCTGCCACTGCCAAGGACAAGAGCAGACTGCAGCGTATCATCCACACTGCTGAGAAGGTAATTGCCTGCAATCTACCGACCCTCGAGGACCTGCACACGACAAGGTCTATGAGGCGAGCGAGGAAGATTATGGCCGATTTCTCCCACCCTGGACACTCTCTGTTTCAGCTACTCCCCTCCGGCAGAAGGCTTCGGTCCATCAGGACCAAAACCTCACGCCATAAAAACAGTTTCTTCCCATCTGCTGCTGGCCTGTTAAACAAGGCCAAGGGCTAACACTGTTTTTAACATTTGATCTACATAACGACACGTTGCTGATATTAACTATGTTTCCCTATTTGTATTTTTAAATTATATCTTAAAGCTATTTTATATTCGATATTTATTTAATTTTATATAATTCAGCCCCTTAGTGTTAGACTTTTAACCCTTATTATAGTAAGACTTGTTTAAAACTTATTTAAGATTTTAGATTCCTATATGTTGAATGTATGCACCATCCTGCCAAAGTAAATTCCGTGTCGGTGTGAACTTACATGGCGAATAAAACCCTTTCTGATTCTGATTCTGAAAATCAGCAATAGGCAGCGCAGAGACTTGCCCTACCAGCCCACCCTGCAGGGACCTGTTAATAAAATTTAAATAATAAATTGAAAATAATAAAAGCTTTTATTTTGAATTTATTATAAAATAATAAAAGCTTTTATTATTTTCAATTTATTATTTTTATTTTATTTTTTGTATTTTAAAATTTCAAATAATAAATTGAAAATAATAAAGCTTTTATTAGTTTAAATATTATAATTTATATTTTTAAATTAAATTTAATTATTTTTATTTTCAAATCTACGTGACTTTACCTGAAGAACCAAGAATATGGCGTGTAGATTCTGCCAATTTAAAAATTAAATAATACATTTTTAATAATAAAAGCTTTCATTATTTCAAATGTTTTTGTATTTTTAATTGAAAAAGCTTTTAGTATAGCTTTTATTATAATATATTATAATCAAAGCTTTTATTATAATAAAAGCTTTGATATTTATTATAATAAAAGCTTTTATTATTTTAGGATTCTCCTCCACGGCGGCCTTTGTCTCCCCCAGTAGCGATGTTTACGACACACCGCACCAGGTACTCATCTGAGGCTGAGTCGACCTCACACTCTCTTACTGTCTCAAAACAACAACCGCCATGCGCCACTAAGTGGCGGTGACGTCACCACGACGCTTATGCCAGGCTATGTGCACCTTGAGGCTACGTGAAGTGTCGATCGTCGGCTGGCAGGAGGTCACGGGGCAGACCCAGGTGCCACTGGTCGACTGACTGAGATGACTGAGATTACTGGCTGATGCACCACCTGTGCCCCCTACTGTGCCAACTTGCTGAGCTTTAGCCACCCGTCGCTCCGCTCGTTTTTCTGAGCGTCGCTCCTCCGCCCTCCGTTGTTGTTGGAGGGCGACTGCCTCCAACTGCCCAGTAGAGACATCGCTGGTACCAGTCATTGGCAAGTCCACTCAGCTCCACATCCTCCTGTACCACATCACTCCATCTCTTCTCTAGTCCGTGCCACGCCCGTTTAGCTCCCTCGATCCGGCCGAACAAAAGCTGTTTGGGCATGTGGTGATTGGGCATGCGGGCTACATGGCCCAGCCAACGCACCCTTGCCTGCTGGAGGAGCTCACCGATGGGACTTTGTCCAGATCTTTCGAGGATTTGTGAGCTCCTCACACAATCCAGCCTGGTTAAACCCAGGATTGATCGTAGGCAGGCCAGCCGAAATGTTTCTAACCGGTGAAGATGCTGCATTAGGGGGGTCCACGTTTTGCAAGCGTAGAGAAGGGAGGGAATGACTGTGGCCGAGAAGAACCGAAGCTTCATGCGGAGCGACAGACCAGGTAGCTTCCACACAACGTTACACAACCGATGAAAAGATAATGCCGCTCGACTTATTCGAAGTGAGACCTCTGCTGTTAAACCGGAGCCGATCATGAGCACACTGCCCAGGTATGGAAAACTCTCCACTCTCTCTCCAACTGCCCCATCACCGATTGGGAGTTGTGGGGGTAGAGTGCCCGATGGCACAAAATACCCAGGCAGGTGCTTCGTTTTGGTGGGGCTGATGGTAAGGCCCCACCTCTTAGTGGCACACTCCAGTTTCAGCAGCAGCGCCTCCAACTCCTCCTCTGAATGAGCAGCAATTACCAGGTCGTCGGCATACATAATGTGGTTGACCAATAGGGAGACATCCCTTGACCGCACCTGGGCATCGATCAGCCTCCCATTGTATCTGTACCAGACGTAAATTCCTCTGGTACAGCTACTGAAGGCTTCACGAACTATGTGGTCGAAATAGATGTTAAATAATGTTGGAGCCAGAGGACATCCCTGTCGCAGGGAATGGCTCTGACTCCCGGCTATGTAGTTTTACTCGGGTCTGCTCACCATCATGAAGGTCCTTAATGAGTGTGAGCAGAGGGTCAGGGACTCTGAAAGCACGAAGAACAACCCAGAGCCCAGGCCTACTGATGGTATCATAGGCCTTAACCAGGTCAATAAAGCAGAGATGTAGGTCTAGTTGGAATTCCCTCCACCTCTGCTGTAGCAGACGGACAGAAAATATTACATTTTTGCAGGACCGCCCTTTCTTGAAACCGCATTGGGGCTCCGCAAGCCTCTCCTTAGCGTACCTAGCAAGGCGATGTTGAATAATCCTTGCCAGGACCTTTCCCGGCACACTGAGGAGTTAGATGCCCCTGTAGTTGTTACAGTCTGTGCGGTCCCCCTTCTTAAAGAGGGGGACCGCCAGGGCATCCTTCCAATCCTGCGGAACCGGTTCAGTGGCCCAGACTGTTGGTATGATGTCATGTAGGGCAGTCTGCGCACAAACGCCACCCTCCCTCAGCATTTTGCTTTGGAGATCATCTCTGCTCAGTGCCTTTCCTGTTCTCGGACTCTGGATCGCCCTCAGTGCTTCCTCAACGGATGGTACCTCAGCCAGCCACTCACAGAGGGTGACTTCCTCCTCCAATATTTGAGGCACCGCATCTTCAGCAGGGTCATCCCCACTTTGTCCCATGATGTTTTCCAGGCTGAGGGATTCCCCCTCCCCCAGGACCTCACAGAAATGCTCAGCAAATCTGCAAACCTGTCGCTGGGGGTCGGAGATTGGATCACCCTTCGTTCCCCTAATGATGGTGTAGTGGGTATAAATTGACGAAGAAACTTCTGATGAGGCAACACGATATTTATTGTCTTGGCCCCTTTTTGGGCCATGGACATTAGCCCTGGCGTGATAGCGCTTCCGCCCCCTATTGACGATAAGGGGAAGCTACCAGCCCACAGAGTGGTGAGTGACGATTACCCCTACAATGGTAATAGGTGTGGCGCTGTAGGTTACTTTTTTAATGGAGTTAAATGGGGATTTGTGATCGCGGGCCATTGAGGCAGACTCCATCTCCTCAGCAACCCGCGACCACCACCCATCCTTGCAGCGCCTCACGTCTCTCCGAACCTCCGAGCGAAGGCTGCGGTAAGCCTCTTCATTCTCTGACGTGGGATGCTGTAGACGATTAGAGTGAGCCTGTCGCTTTTTATCAACCATCCTAAACGCCTCCTCTGTCAGCCAGGGTCTCTGGGGAGGTCTGGACCGCGTACACAAAGCAGTCATTGCAGCTGCATGAGTCACAGGCTTAAACCTCGCCCATTTACCCTCGACATCAGGAGGAGTGGGGGACGATGCTGTCTCACTCACACTCACTCACAGCGCGAGGCCGACTCATTACATCTCACGGAGGATCGCGCTGCCGAACAAAAAAAGTGCCGTGGTTTCAGTTTGCAAGCGCGAGTTCGCGTTTTAAGGCGATGGGGGCCGTCCATAAATGACGTCACGCACCTGGGGAGGGGGGGGGTCAGACATTTGTGACGGGGGGGGGGGGGGTTTGAGAAATGTGACGTCACGTCGAAATGCGCAACTTAAAATAAATAGACATGTTCTACTTAGTTAAATAGACTTTTTAATAAATGTTTTCTCCTACAACATCAGAGCGAGCTCCGCGGCGGGAGCGAGCTCCGCGGCGGGAGCGAGCTCCGCGGCGGGAGCGAGCTCCGCGGCGGGAGCGAGCTCCTAGCGGGAGCGAGCTCCGTGGCGGGAGCGAGCTCCTAGCGGGAGCGAGCTCCTAGCGGGAGCGAGCTCCGTGGCGGGAGCGAGCTCCGTGGCGGGAGCGAGCTCCGCACCCGAACGCGTTGGCACGGCCATCTTTTGGATCGCTAACACGGCTGCTTTTGTCACACGTGGACATGCTACCACCGGCATGACTGCATCGACTTGCTCATCTCTCTTGCCCTCAACATGATATTCTCATTGACTTCGTTCATGTACTTTTACATGCTTTTCTCTTTAACTTTAACATGCCACTCTTGGTTACACATAGACTGACATTAACTTACTAATTTTTTCATTAACTTTTACATGCTTCTCTCATTAAAACACATTCTCTCTCTCTCCCGCCAGCCGTTCTTATGCTAAGTTCATTAACTTTAACATACCACGCTATTTATTACACGTAGACTGACATCGACTTGCTCATCTCTCATTGACTTTAACATGATATTCTCATTAACTTCGCTCATTGACTTTGACATACTTTTCTCATAAACTTTAACATGCGATTCTTGGTTACACATAGACTGACATTAACTTGCTATTTTTTTCACTAACTTTTACATGCATCTCTTATCAAAATACATATGCTAATCCTACATGCTAATCTGAACTCTTATGCGCTACGGAAGCAAATTAACTTTGCACTATAATCCAACATGCTAATCTAAGTTCATTTCCTTTAACATGGCACGCTATTTATTACCTTTACACTATAATAACCCATTAGCACTACTTTGGCTACCTTTGTTCTCAAAAACTTATGTAAACTCTTGCTGGTAACAGCTTCTCTTCACAAGGCAGCAGACATCGTGCTGCTCGCAGCAGACATCGCGGCTGTCGCGATTTTCACCTGAAGACGATGGCTTGTGTTGCTATCGAAACGTCGTGATTTATTTTGTTTTATTTCTACCTACGTGACTTTACCGAAAGAACCAAAGAGTATGGATTCCTGCAGTCACAAAAGCTTCAAATCAAGATCGGTTTTAATTATTTATCGAGTGTGGATAGAATCTGTGCAGAGTTGTGCTGTTTCCCCATGTGCAAGGTGGGGGTCTCTCTGGGTTCAACTCACACAGAGCCAAACGCTCATTAATATAATTGCCAAATATCTCATTGCAATGAGAAACTTCTGAAAAAAAATCAGTCTTTAGACTCAATGAGGCTTTCCTGGGTAAATAGTTAATATTGTAATAATTAACATGAGCAATAATGAAGTTCACTTATGAGTGCCACGAATAGTACTATACTGGACTTTTAATTAAGACTATTTAACGTAGTTTTTTGGAAAAAGTGTCCATTCTCAACACTTTTTGACGGGCCCTCATGCAGAAATTATATTGCAATCTTACATGGGGATTGGGAGTCAAGTGTGTCATGAATAGGGACTGAACGTATGGTGCTATAATTAGCTTGCTGTTGTGTATATACAGAAAGGATCTCTGGTGGGTAACATTTGGAAAATGGAGATAGTCATTGTTGTTCATATACAAAATCTTATTTAGGTGATAATTTGAAGCTTTTGTGACTGCAGAAATCCATACTCTTTGGTTCTTTCGGTAAAGTCACGTAGGTAGAAAAATAAAAGAAAAAATAACATATAACGATGTTTCTATCACAACACAAGCGGTCGTCCTCAGGTGGAAAAAATAATCCGCTGCATCTCCGACCAGCGCCACCTAGCCAGTGAACTGGAGCACATATGAAGTGGGTAAATAATCGGCGGAGAACTTCTTGCGAGGCAACACGATATTTATTAACACTATTTTACAGGGTCCCTAACACAAAGGGGTAGCGGCCCCTTAACCCGATACCTGGGGAGGTATGGCCTCCAGACTACACGGGCCCTAACACTGGGAACCCGTTAATTCCCCGTCCTCTGGCTGGGGGCCCTAGGGGAGGCTATGCTGACCCGACCGTGCCAGGGTCTTCGGGTCCTGAACACTGGCCTCACTGAGCTCCGACCCTTGGAAGGACGACGGAGCTTGGGGTCCAGGGTCCTAACTTCAGCCCAGGTCTTCAGCCTTCGGCTTGGAAATGCCTGAGCCGGACCCTTGAGAGGTCCAGCTTATATACTGGTTCGTGGCTTGCTCCGCTCTAGCCACACCTCCCTTCCAGAACTTTCTGGAAGGTGACATCATCTCCCAGTCCCCCCTCCCAGGGTCCGGGGAATGTGTCTCAGGATCCGCTTCCCAGGGATTGTCGTTGGCCCCTTGGGGCATAGTCATTAACAGTGGCGTGATAGCGCTTCTGCCCCCTGTTGACGAGAAGTGGGAGCTACTCGCTAACAGGATGGGGAGTGCCGATTAATGCCTCTACACATACACCAAGCCCTCAAGATGAATGAATACTCAGACCGCACAATCCGCAAAGCTGTATCTCCAGCCATGTGGAGACAACCATCTGAGGGCCCAATCAAAACCATCACCTTGCCATACATAGCACGTGTCACCAAAAATATTTCCAAAATCTTAAACAAACACAAGATCCAGGTCCGATTCAATACAGTACACAAAATCCATGACATGTCTCGGACCGTGTTCGCGAACACAAGGCAGATTTGAAACACGGCAGAACCAATACCTCTGCCGTGGATGATCATTGTTATAATGCAGTGGGCTCGCACGATATTATTTTTTCCGAGACCTCCCATCTACGTGTAACCGGCCTCTGTTCTCCAATCCACGTATTCTTCCGCTCTGTCTTTCTCAGTGTTCCATAATAACGATTTTTTTTTATTACGCGTTTAATTTGGTTTGCCGCTAAATTTGGTCAATTCCAACTGTGGGTGGCTTTATATTTTTAGCCAAAACTTTTAGTTTCACGATTAACAACTCTTCCACATGCGACTCATCTCCCTGGGCTTGCCTGAGCTGCTGCTCCCTGGGTCTACCTGAGCTGCTACTCCGTGGGCCTGCCTGAGCTACTGCTCCCTGGGCCTGTCTGAGCTGCTGCTCCCTGTGTCTACCTGAGCTGCTGCTCCCTGCGTCTGCCTGAGCTGCTGCTCCCTGGGCCTGTCTAAGCTGCTCCCCAGGTCTACCTGAGCTGCTGCTCCCTGAGTCTGCCTGAGCTGCTGCTCCCTGGGCCTGTCTAAGCTGCTCCCCAGGTCTACCTGAGCTGCTGCTCCCTGCGTCTACCTGAGCTGCTGCTCCCTGGATCTACCTGAGCTGCTACTCCCTGCGTCTACCTGAGCTGCTGCTCCCTGGGTCTACCTGAGCTGCTACTCCCTGGGTCTGCCTGAGCTGCTGCTCCCTGGGTCTGCCTGAGCTGCTACTCTCTGGGTCTACCTGAGCTGCTCCCACGGCTCCCGTCACGCAGCGGTCGCAGCGCCACCATCGAGAAGCCGGAGCGGCGCCTGGGAGCCGTGGACGCCCTCCCATTTACAAGACACCGGGCATCTGGGTACAAGCTAGTGCTAGCTCCACACCTGGATTCCACCACTCCACTCCACCACCAACTTCCACTCAATCAACAACCACCTTCATTTGGACTGCATTGACATTCACCGAGAAACTGGACTAATTCGCCGTCCGCTTCACAAAGGCTCTGGTCCTGTTTGCGCCCCACAACTTCCTCAATACGTCATCACAACATATGACACGTGCACCTAACCAATCTCCGCCCCGTCCCTCGGTCCTCTCAATTCACCACGAAGCAAAGTCACCTGAAACTGGCTTTGCTCAACACCTGCTCACTAAACAATAAAAGCCTCATTTTAAATGAATTCATTACTGACAATAACCTGGATTTTCTCTGTAACACTGAAACTTGGCATAAACCTACGGACTATTTCGCACTCAACAGGACTACACCTACAGGATATGCATACATGGACAAACTCCGATCTGAGGGGCGGGGAGGTGGTGTCGCTGCAGTGTACAGAAAGGACATTAAAACATCCACCATCTCCATCCCTGCTGTTCACTCCTTTGAACACATCACTTTCAAACTCTCTGGTCCCACTCCTCTGGTCACTGCCATAATCTACCGACCCCCCAAACCAAATCCTTCCTTTCTCTCTGACTTTTTAACTGAGTTATCTGCCATCTCACCTTCAGTTCTGCTCCTGGGAGATTTCAACATCCACATTGACATTGACTGTAAATTTGCTATTGAATTCCTGGAACTGCTACACTGCTTCAATTTCACCCAACATCTCAACTTTCCAACCCACAGCCGTGGTCACATTTTGGATCTGGTCTGCTCTACTGGTCTCACCATACCGCTCCCCGAGCCCCACAACCTCAACATCTCGGACCACCTGGCAATCACCATGAACATTGATCTCCCCATTTCTACAACCAAGGACAAAAGGACAACTTCTTTCAGAAATCTTAAATCCATCTCTAGTCCTGCCCTTTCAGCCTCTCTTGCCAGCAAAATATCCTCCTTCCCCCCACCCATGACTGACAACCCTTCCGACCTCACCAACTACTACAATGAAACACTTTCCACCAGTCTCGATCATCTGGCTCCCATCAAAACTAAAACTGTCTCATTCACTCACTCTGCTCCCTGGTACACTCATATTCTGCACAAAATGAAATCCCGTAAGCGTCAGCTTGAAAGGCTCCATAAGAAAACTGGTTTAACTGTTCATCTACAAGCTCACACAGATTACCTTCAGCAGTATAAGGAAGCTCTTAACACTACCCGGTCCACCTACTACTCACACCTCATACATTCTGGTTCTACCAACCCAAAGGCTCTTTTCTACACAGTAAATACACTTCTCAAACCCAATGACAATATCGTCAACTCATTCACAATTGATAAATGCAACACCGTTCTATCATTCTTTCAGACCAAAATTGACACCATTTACAACAACCTGTCCTCTTCTTCTGCTTCCACTGTCTGCTCTGTCATTCCATCATTTGTTCCCCCCCACCACACCTCTCAGCCACTGTCTCAGTTCTCCCCAGTGTCGCCGGGGGAGCTGTCTAAAATCTTGACAGGGATGAAAACATCAACATGTGTCCTGGACCCCATCCCACCTCATCAAAGACTGTTTACCAGCTATCTCCACACTCATCACAAAAATAATTAACTCCTCTCTCAGCTCTGGCTCAATCCCACGTTCACTCAAACTGGCTGCTGTCACCCCCATTCTCAGAAAAAATGGACTTGACCCCAACATTGTCAAACTTTCGGCCCATTGCCAATCTCCCCTTTCTGTCTAAGATACTGGAACGCACTGTCGCCAAACAACTCAAAGCCCACCTCTCCTCAAATGACCTGTTCGAACCATTTCAATCCGGCTTCCGTTCACAACACAGCACTGAAACAGCCCTCCTCAGAGTTACCAACGACATCCTCCTCTCCGCAGACTCTGATGATAGGATCTGCACTATTGAGGAGTTCTGTTATATTGAGGAGTTCTGTTATAATGAATCTGTTATAATGAATCTTGCCACCTTATGTATGCCTTTGTGAGTCCACATATGACACAGGTGTAATGCGCTTGACCATTGTCTTTTGTTTCAGATGTGCGAGAGCAACTCCGCTGCGAGTCATGGTGGTGCTGGGAGAATTGCCTTTACCATCGATGGCACTTCACCAGCACCCGTCTCGACCCCACCTCAATCCGGTAGAGTTACAAGAGCGAAAAAACTCATCTCTTGTGACGTCTGTGGGAAAAAATTCCAACTGGCATGGTGCCTAGAAGCCCACGTAAGAACGCACAAGGAGACCCATGACCAATGGTGCGGCATATGCGGACGAAGCTTTGATCAGCAAGGAAAATTCAAAAGGCATATGAAGACCCACGAAAAGGATTACATGATAAAGGGTGCACCAGGCTTGGTGAATAACGGCAGTTTTGCCAATGCGGTGTTGAATCCGATAGAGTCACTAGAATCCGATAGAGTCACTAGAGCAGTGGTTCTTAACCTGGGTTCGATCGAACACCAGGGGTTCGGTGAGTCGATCTCAGGGGTTCGGCAGAGCCCCCGCCACGGAGGTCCGGACACACTTGAATTATTGTGTAAATTTGTGATGACACACACGGCCCGCTTGGCCATCACTGGCTGCAGATGATCATGCTACACTGCTTGGCCAATCAGCGCTGCGGGGAATTTAGTGCGTACTCAGTACTCAACGTGTGACTGTTGTTGTCGTACGTCGTGTGATTTCTTTAATATTTTATCCATACTAACTATGTCGGGCAAAAGAAGAAAGTGGTCGGACGAATATGTACAACATGGATTCTCATGTATCACGGAACGTGATGGGAGTGAGCGTCCTATCTGCATGATTTGCAACGCCAAGTTGAGCAACTCTAGTCTTGCACCGGCAAAACTAAAGGAACACTTCTTGAAGCTGCATGGAGACGGGGAATACAAGAACACAACACTTGCTGAATTCAGGGTGAAGAGAGCCAGATTCGATGAAAGGGCCACTCTGCCTGCTCTTGGATTTGTACCTGTTAACAAACCGATCCTGACAGCATCGTACGAAGTTGCTTACCTGATCGCAAAGCAGGGCAAGCCACACACCATTGGTGAAACACTTGTGAAACCAGCTGCATTAAAGATGGCGAATCTGATACTCGGAACAGCGGCCGAAGGTAAATTATCCCAAATTCCCCTTTCAAATGACACCGTCAGTGACAGAATAGAAGACATGAGTAAAGACATCTTGGCTCAAGTAGTCGCGGATCTGATTTCAAGCCCGGCAAAATTCAGCCTTCAACTCGACGAAACCACAGACGTTTCTGATCTAAGCCAGCTTGCTGTTTTTGTACGCTATGTGAAAGACGACATGATAAAAGAAGAGTTTTTATTTTGTAAGCCTCTTACAACAACAACGAAGGCAGCCGATGTGAAGAAGCTTGTGGATGACTTCTTCAGAGACAACAATCTTTAATGGGATATGGTTTCTGCAGTTTGTACGGACGGAGCTCCAGTCATGCTGGGAAGAAAGTCTGGTTTTGGTGCGCTAGTAAAGGCCGATGCACCACACATCATTGTGACGCATTGTATTCTGCACAGGCATGCGTTGGCAACAAAAACCTTACCTCCAAAAATGGCAGAAGTATTAAAAACTGTGGTGGAATGTGTGAACTATGTGTGAAAAAGTGCTCTGAGGCACCGCATCTTCAGTGAGCTGTGTAAAGAAATGGGCTCTGAATTTGAGGTACTTCTGCTCCATTCTAATATTCGGTGGTTATCCCGGGGACAGGTGCTGAATCGTGTTTTTGCCATGCGTGTGGAATTAGCCCTGTTTTTGCAAGAGCACCAACACTGCCATGCAGATTGCTTCAAAAATCCTGAGTTCATTCTCATTTTAGCGTACATGGCTGATATATTCGCAGCTCTCAATCATCTCAATCAGCAGATGCAGGGTGGTGGAGTCAATATCATGGAAGCGGAAGAACACCTGAAGGCTTTTCAAAAAAAGCTACCGTTATGGAAACGACGAACAGAGAACAATAACTTCGCAAACTTCCCGCTTCTGGACGACTGTGCAAGTAAGATCGAAGATGTGTCTGGAATCGGAGATATTTCTGTATCCACGGAACTGAAGCAAACAATTGCCACGCACTTAGATGAGCTTGCAAAGTCTCTCGACGGATATTTCCCTACAAGAGAGTCATATCCAGCATGGGTGAGACAGCCGTTCACGTTTGCTGTTGAAACAGCAGATGTCAATGATGAATTCCTCGACGAAATAATTGAAATTCAGCAGAGCCAGGTTCAACAGCAACTCTTCAGAACAACAACGCTCTCAACGTTTTGGTGTCGACAAATGAACAAGTATCCAGTTATTGCTAAGAAAGCCCTGGATTTTTTTTATACCATTTGTTACAACATATCTTTGTGAGCAATCCTTTTCGAGGATGCTGGACATAAAAACGAAGAAAAGGAACAGACTTTGCTGTGAAAATGACATGAGAGTGGCACTTGCCAAGGTGAAGCCACGCATATCTGAACTGATCTCTCAAAGGCAACAGCAGAAGTCACATTGATTTCCAGGAACCGGTCCCGGGCCTCCCCTAGGTCTACTCAGCCTCAAATGAGTACCTGGTGCGGTGTGTAAACATCGCCACTAGGGAGACAAAGGCGGTCGGGCGTGGTGCTGGCCACCCACCCCCTCGTGTACTGTTCCGGCCTTCATAGGTGCTCGCTAACAGCACTTGCCCCTACAGTCTGTTCAGGCTATACGGGGGATCTTTGTGTCTCCCTGTCTGTGTTTGGTCTCTCTCTCAAATTTAGTTTCACCTGATGACGACTGCTTGGTCGTATTCTATTATTTATTTTATTTTCTTTCTACGTGACTTTACCGAAAGACCATTGAGTAACAACAGTGTTTTTAAGAATCACAGCTAAGAGACAAACAGCATTATATTTTCTACTAAACATAACATTTTAATAACATGTAAAAAAATACTTTAAATCTCATCACTGCTCCTCATACTCAATCCGTGATCAGTGCCGGATTATCCTCGGAACAAAATAATCATTAGCTGTGGGCCCCGCACTTTCAAGGGCCCCGTGGTAAATGATCTCACGCTATAAATCCCGGTTCAGTGATTCTGTACTTGCTCTATTACTATAGTAAAATTACAATTACTTTACTATGCAAGTTAAAAACTTCGTGTTTCAATAATTGTGTTTTTTCATTATTTTGGGCACCTTTATAATATAAGCTACAGGACCCGCACGAGCTTAATCCGGCACTGTTCGGGATACTGTTCCAGTGCCCAACCAGGCTGTTGAAGACACCGTGAGTGGAGTTGAGGGGGATCGGTGGAGGTGTGAAGGGGGCGAGTGATGCCGACGGGCTGCGAGGGGGTCATCCGAGAGGATGCCCAGTGGGGAGATGAAGCAATGAAATCGATCCACGTGCAGGTGCTGGGTGGATTACTGCACAGCGGCATCGTGGGAGGTGGCGACGGCTCGTGGAGGTCTCTACCCACTAGTGGATTGACCATGGCTGATGGTGGTGATGATGATGGATGTTGCTCACTCACTTGGCGACGTATGAAACGCCAGAGATGCACGGCGATGTGCAGGGTGTTCAGCAGCACGGTGGAGCTGATGGCCTCCTTGCAGCCGCTGTACAGCTGACCCACAACGTGGAGCAGAGCAGGGAGCACGCTGTCCACTATGGCCTGGCAGCTGCTGCTCAGCTCACCCATAGCCTGCAGTAGGGCAGGGAGCACGCTGTCCACAATGTCCTCACTGTGGCTACTGCACAGCTGACCCGCAGCGTGCAGGAGAGGAGTCGGCGCGCTGTGCATGAGCCAGGACATCCCGTGGGGCCAGGCTGGGCCGTCCCTCTCTTGTCCATCTGCGTGGCCGCTAGTGAACATCGGTCCCCAGGTGGCGACCCCTGTTGGTGCAGAGACGTTCTTCATGAGTCCCGAGTAGTTGATCGTGGTGGTGGTGGTGGTGTTGGAGCCGTGGATGTCCGAACCCCCACGCCGAGATCCTCCGAGGAGTTCCACCATCGGCTGCGTGAGCAGCAGAACCACAGTGAGGACAGCCGTGAAGATCGCCATGGTGGTGGTGGCGAAGTTCTCTGAAGACCTCGAAGTGGAGGAGCAGCGTGGGGCGAGGTGGTTGCCTCTGCAGGAGCCGACTCCACTCTGGCCTCTGCCGTGACGTCACCGGGCCATGACGTCACCGTGATGTCAGAGCTTTCCACGGCTCTTTCGTCATTATAGCATTCCGCACGTGGCTGTGCAATGGAACATCACCACGTGATACACTACAACACTGTATTGTTTATAGAATTGTAATACAATACTAATTATTCACATCTGAGACACGAGTGACGCTCTAGATTCTGTGCGGATGGAGGAAGCCGCTGGGAGCAGCTGCGTCATTCTGGACGCTTCTGGCTGCCCCTGGCATCTGCTCGTAGCTACTGCCAGGGCTATAAAAGCAGCTGTGGTGCCGCCGCAGCGGAGCCGCTGCAGCGGAACCGCGCCCGCTACCGCGGCGCCATCACCTATGCCGCGGATTTCCCGCCACTCTCCCGGGGCCGGTGCCTTCTCAGACGTCCGCGTTTTGGCCCCTGCACAGTCGTGAGGCCGGTGCAGCAGGGCCACTCTGCCGAGGTCGTGGCCACCGCTGCAAAGCCGCCACCGGGGGATGTCGACGCCGACGCTGCGCACCCTCACCACCACCCCCCCCCACACACGAACGTACACACGCCCCACGTAGAGCCAGGAGGGGAGGTCACCCGGCTGATAGGTTTTTGTCCAGAAGTCCCTAGTGGGATCGAACCTCATGGTTTCCTGCGGCCGGGAAATTGGGCGATCCTCCCCCCTGTAGCTGACATGCACTGCGGCGCCGCGACCTGATATTAAAGTTGCATGGTCGCGGCAAGGGCCATCGAACCACCGCGAGTGGAGCCTCACACATGCACGGGTCAGTGGACTGGTAGCGGGAGAACAGAGAGCGGACGTCGGTGAGATCACTGCGGCGACGTCATCTGAGCTGGAATCCGGACATCGAAAGGACGGGAGAATCCGAGCCCCTGATTGGACGGGAGGCCAAGGGTCGGAAAGAGCAAAAATTCCTTTGTTGTAGGTAGGATAAAAAGGGGGGGGATCGGGGTAGCAGGGGGGTTCTTCTGGTTCAAGATCATCGCGGTCCCGGGAGCAGGAGAGTCAGCCATCCGAGACGTCCGTGAGACGTACTCCGGCATCGGCAGGCTCGTCGCCTCATTCCCTCACAGCGGTCAGTACATCGGGGAGAAGTAAGTACGAGTGAGAGAGGCGTAAGTTCAGCCGTTTTACATCCAGGATAGAGAGCGGGGCGAGCGGTAGGGGAAATCGACTCGTAGACCTCCGAGGGATAGGTTAGCGTCCACTGACCATACCATCACAGGTAAATAAAATTCGCTAGTGGGGGGAAAAACAACTGTGTTGCGTGGTCTTTTGGGAGCGTGAAGTGGAGGGCAGTGTGCGCTGGGTGTCTACGTGTATGCGCGGCTGTGCACCTCGAGACGAAGCGGGTGGTGTTTACGTGCCCGCACGATTGCCCACCATAGTGCTTAGCGATCGCGTACCTGGGTGGCGGTGCCGCGGTCACGCACCCGCACACGGGTCTGGTCGCGAGATAGCGAGTTAGAGCGCCGAGCGTGCGCGTATTCGCGCGACTGTTTGAGCGGGACCTTTAACTCAGAGCCAAGCGAGCGTCCCCAATCAGCGGCGCGCACGGCAGAAACCCTGCCCGCCCGTCCCCCGGCTCCAACCCCTTCGTGTGCGATTGGTTTGTTTACGGGCAGAGGGTAGGGGCGTGTTTGTTATTGTCGGCACACGTGGAGCGCGGGTGGGAGGGAAACACGCGCCGCGCCTGTTTGTTTACGGGCGGGACGGAGATTTACTTTGTGAGCGCGCTTACAGCCCCACCCCGCCTTTGCACAGTGTAACGCATCGCAAGCGCGGAGCGTACGAGCCGATAATTAAACTATGTAAATGCGGTCTACATCCCAGGCAGAGGTACAGGGGGGCGAGACGTTAGGGATCGTTAGTCTGGACCTGAAGGAGCAGCCGGGGGGTAGCGGTGTGAGTGGAATGGGGGAGTCGGTGAGCAGCGGCCCCGACAATTCAGTGATGGCGGGGGACGGTAGCCCCCACACAGCTCCTGTAGCTGCACTGGCAGAACATCGGCGGAGGAGGGAGCAGCGCTCACAGCTGAAGCGAGCCTCACTGTGAAGTACATCAACAAGCATGGCCCTGAGTGTTTACTTCCCTGCGATGCACGTGATGGAGAGGAGCGTCTGGCCAGGCTGGCCGGTCTGGAACCCCCGCGGTGAAAGTCTCTTCCAGCAGCTGCAGCAAGACATGAGGAGCGAGATCGAGAGGATGGAGAGAATCTTCCGTGGAGTCGATCAGCTCAGCAGCCACACGCGGGCTCCGGGCAGCCTCGGAGACGCACTGCTGCAGGAGCCGGCCGTGAGCATGTGGGTTCCAGATTGAAGATCCACAGGAGCAGGGAGGCGGGTTTGTCGCGTCCCTGGACGTGCAGGACTTCTCCCCACAGGACCTGGCCGTGAAGGTGTCTGGAGACAAGCTGGTGGTGGCCGGACGGCGCGAGGTGAAGAGCGGAGAAGTCAGCAGCGGCAGCTACAGCCACAGCTGCCAGGAGTTCCACAGGGAGACGCAGCTGCCCAGGAACGTGGACCCGCAGAGCGTGAGCTGCTGCTTGACTGAAGACGGGAAGCTGAAGTTCAAGGCTCAGCGCCGCGCCCTCCCTGCAGCGGCCGAGAGGGTGGTGGTCATTGAGCAGCCAGCGACAGCGACTCCTGGCACGGCCTCTCAGTCCACTGGCACCACTCACGCGTAGAGTGGCGCCTGGAGGATCCATTCCAGCAACCTGCTTTATTGATGTTTTAATTGTATGGATATTTAGTTAAATCAGTTTCTTCTATCCACGCAATGTTCAGTAATATTTACGTGTTTCAGCGTTCACATTCAACTTCATTGGATTAGGTGTTTATTTTCCACAGTCTAATTTTCGAACTACTATAATATATACTGTTTGTGTGAATGGTAATGATGTTTGTTTTTTGTATTAAAATGCCTTTCAATTTCCTGTAACAGTTGCAACTGTTCTTTTTTTCTACATTGTGTTTGTTTCATCGTTACTGTGGATCAGAGTTCTGGACACAGAATTCCCCAAAACTAAGACAACCGGTAACGCGGCCTCATTGCTCCCTGTCCATGACAACTCCCAAGGTGCCAGGCTCACGCCGTCGGCCCTGCCGAGTCACTCCGAACTCAGAATCTGGGATTGGCTTGCAATGATCTAAGGTCAATCTTACCACTTCACATTTCACTTGTATCATCCTTCAATTGGTAGTAAATCCGTCGCTAAGGAATTGGCCCTCAAATCGTGGGGACAATCGTACCACAGAAAAATTAGTTTCCATTTAATGTTTGCGGCACAGAGAATGTAACTAGTTACATGATAACATCGCTGCTGTAGCAGTGTAAGTCACGCTGCTATTAAAATATTCTATGTCTCGAGTTTCCTGGCTGGCTGCTGGCTGTGCTTCTCTCCACCCCAACAATAACTCCGTTGTTAGTGGGTGCAGGAGACAATAGGGACACCAACAAGGTGGGAATAACCAGAACAGTATTTGAAGACTCACACGGTTAATTTAAAATTTCACTTTCAATGTATGCGACAATTAACGTCATTATTTTTGACAAAATAACTTGTTTTATCCTAGAGAATTAGAAACTAAAGCTGAAGACATTAAACTAGCGCAATTAAAATGTACGATTGATTGTAAAGTTAGCAAAATAAATAAATGATCTAATTCATATACTATATTCTTGGTTCTTTCGGTAAAGTCACCAAGAAGGGAAACAATACATTAATAAAGATATAAAACAATAAAATTCTCACAAATCAAAATTCATATACTGTTGATTTATTCACTCCATCTCCGCACTTGACACTGCCGGTTGTGTTCCCTCCTTAGCTCCCATTCCCACGTTAGTCTCGACCACCGGCCGTCATCACTTCAAGTTGTGTGTCCTGCCTCACCCCACCTTTCTAAACTAAAATTACGTCCTTAATTTGCATATGATGTCCAATTGATTTGTCCGTCTTCCAGTATCAGTGTAATTCTTAGGATGTGCATCATCTCTACGCTTCCTTGTGCATTTCTAAACATTGGTTCTATTTTCCGTTTGTGATGAATCTGTTTGAAAAAAACGTTGTGCTTAAGGTATATGGCTCAGTTACGTTTCATTATTAAGTTAAGATAACAATAAGCACTTTGTTCTGCCCTGATACGCCTCTCTTAATCATTTTCATTCCTCTTCCCTTCAACAACCGCCCTACGTGTAGATGCACTTCTGTGTTTTCAAGGCTGTGTCCCTGTTCTTTTTGCGTTCAGTTTGTTATTCACCCGCACCTCCAGTAAAGCATGGTTGGCTGCGTACGGTGCGAAAGAAGTTCACCATGCAAACATACGCTGCGTTGAAAAATTATTCTACTGACTGCAGACCAAACCTGGACAGATTTATCAATACGAGTGCAATATCGAGGGTACAGATCAATGCCACCTGAACACAGATGCTAATTCCCGGACGGGTTGCAACTCTAGCCATGCCCATGCAAAAATACACAACATCTTGACCATGAATCGCCTATGCGGCAGATTAAATGTCAAGCATTTAACATTGAATTCCGATCTACTTTTGTTCGTTTTGATTTATTTTGGCGCAGCTTCAAGTAAGTCTTTTTGATATAATTATTGTATTGTCATTTACTGTATAATTATGATAATAGACCAAGCACTGAGACATTGCCCAGGGTTGGTCTACAATCGAAAAGGTGGCAACCCCATAGCACACCCTCCTGTTCCAGTGTTAACACATCGTATGTTTGAATCTTGAACTTCTTTCGCACCGTACGTAGCCCACCGTGCTAATCGGAGGAATGAGGTGAGCGGGAATCGACCTCGTGTAGTCGGGGTTCGTAGCGCAGTGCGCTAACCGCTGCGCCACCGCTCCCCCCACCACACACGCGCACAGCAACTCCAGAGAGCGACTTTTGGGTCAGAGGTAGCCGCATTGCACTGGGGCCGTCCATAAATGACGTCACGCACCTGGGGTGGGGGGGGGGGTCAGACATTTGTGACGATGTGTGACGATGGGGGGGGGGGGTTGAGAAATGTGACGTCACATCAAAATGCGCAACTTTAAATAAATATAGACGACACGTTCTACTTAATTAAATAGACTTTTTAAATAAATCTTTTCTCCCATAACATCAGAGTGCAGCGCCACATTAAATACGCACTACAATGACAATAGTTTAAAGCGATTTGAAACACGTTTTATATTTGGGGCGTGGGGGGGGGGCAGAGCTTTGTGTCGTCATATTTGAGGGGGGGGTCTGACTTTTTGTGACGCCACGTGACGATGGGGGGGGGGGGGGGTGGTCCAAAATCGCGTGGCGTCATTTATGGACGGCCTCCACAGCGTGAAATAGCGCAACAAACCGAACCCACGTACAGCGAGGGTAGCCCTGCCTGGTTTATCATTAATTAATCTCCAGTTAAGTCACAAACGAATCTCTTAGAGCCGAAGGCGCGATCCAGTATCACGTTGGCATGCCGTGTCAACCCGTACCGGGTTACCCCGTATTGGTGTACAGGGAGATTGAGTTCTCAGGTCCATACGGCTTACTATAGCCGTTTTAAAATGGGCAAAACAATGTTTTGTGTTTCTCCCCTTGTGATGGGACTTTGTAGGATGAATGTTGAGATTTGTAAGGGGCACGGGGTGACCAATAAGGTGTGAATTGGTCTGTAATAAGAGAGGCAATGGTTAGGGGGTGACAGGTGTGCGTTGGCACTGCGTGCCACGTCGCGTTGTCATACAGCTGACACTCCGATGAGCAATGATTCAGCGACGCACGGTGCCAAAGGGGCCGTCCATAAATGACGTCACGCGATTTCTGACGATTTTTGACCCCCCCCACCATCGTCACGCGGCGACACAAAAAGTCAGACCCCCCCCTCAAATATGACGTCGCAAAGCTCTGTCCCCCCCCCCCCCAAAAAAAAATAAAACATGCTTCAAATCGCTTTAAACTATTGTAATTGTAGTGCGTATTTAATGTGGCGCTGCACTCTATTGTTGTAGGATTAAACATTTATTAAAAGTCTATTTAATTAAGTAGAACGTGTTGTCTATGTTTATTTAAAGTTGCGCATTTTGATGTGACGTCACATTTCTCAGCCCCCCCCCCCCCCTTCGTCACACATCGTCACAAATGTTTGACCCCGATGCCTGCAGGATTAGCTTTTTTATTCTTCGTCTTCCAAAGCAGATAATTAATGAGAATATTGATGGAATTTCCCCCAGTGCATGTTGGCTGGGGAAGGGCTGTTTAAGACCCGCGGTGAACCCGCTCATCTCCACGTATCGGCATGAAATGATAAAATCGCGGATTTTAGGAAGCGCGTTCGTTTCAAGTGGATGCTTGTTGTCAACACCGCCACATTGACAGCACTCGCAACCATCCCATACCTCCGATTAGCACGGTGGGGTACGTACGGTGCCAAAGAAGTTCAAGATACAAACATACGATGTGTTAACACTGGAACACGAGGGTGTGCTATGGGGTTGCCACCTTTTCGATTGTAGACCAACCCTGGAAAATGTCTCAGTGGTTGGTCTATTATCATAATTATACAGCAAATGACAATACAAAATTATATCAAAAATACTTACTTGAAACTGCGCCAAAATAAATCAAAACGAACAAAAGTAGATCGAACTTCAATGTTAAATGCTTGACATTTAATCTGCCGCATAGGCGATTCATGGTCAAGATGTTGTGTATGTTTGTATGGGCATGGTTAGAGTTGCCACCCGTCGGGGAATTAGCATCTGTGTTCAGGTGGTATTGATCTGTACCCTCGATATTGCACTCGTATTGTGAAATCTGTCCAGGTTTGGTCTGCAGTCAGTAGAATCATATTTCAACGCAGCGTATGTTTGCATGGTGAACTTCTTTCGCACCGTACGCAGCCAACCATGCTTTACTGGAGGTGCGGGGGAATGACAGACTGAACCCAAAAAGAACAGGGACTCAGCCTTGAAAACATAGAAGTGCATCTCCACGTACGGCGGTTGTTGAAGGGGAAGAGGGATGAAAATGATCAAGAGAAGCGTATCAGGGCAGAGCAAAGTGCTTATTGTTATCTTAACTTAATAATGAAACGTAACTGTACCATATGCCTTAAGCAGAACGTGTTTTTCAAAGAGATGCATCACAAACGGAAAATAGAACCAATGTTTAGAAATGCACAAGGAAGCGTAGAGATGATGCACATCCTAAGGATTACACTGATACTGGAAGACGGACACGTCAATTGGACATCATATGCAAATTAAGGACGTAATTTTAGTTTAGAAAGGTGGGGTGAGGCAGGACACACAACTTGAAGTGATGACGGCCGGTGGTCGAGACTAACGTGGGAATGGGAGCTAAGGAGGGAACACAACCGGCAGTGTCAACTGCGGAGATGGAGTGAATAAATCAACAGTATCTGAATTTTGATTTGGAGAATTTTATTGTTTTATATCTTTATTATTTTATTTTATTTGGTTCTTTCGGTAAAGTCACGTAGAATGAGAATAAAATAATAAAATGACACGATAAAATTCTCACGACGTTTTGGCAACAACGCAAGCGGCCGTCTTTAGGTGAAAGGTACAGAACTGTCGGGACGACAGAGCTTCAATTAACGATGTTAAGATTCGTAGCGACTTTTAAGCTGGTTGGGAGAAGTGAGGCACCTTGACAAAGGGGTTTACATATCAATAGCTGAGGGATTAGCTTGTGACTGGTCACGGAATTGGCTATGTTAAAGTCAAAACCTACACATCCACAGAGGCAACTAGTAATTTAGCATTGAAATAACTAAGGGATTAGCTTGTGACTAGTCACAGGAATGGCTATGTTAAAGTCAAAACCTACACATCCACAGAGGCAACTAGTAATTTAGCATTGAAATAGCTAAGGGATTAGCTTGTGCAAATAGCTGAGGGATTAGCTTGTGACTGGTCACGGAAATGGCTATGTTAAAGTAAAAACCTACACATCCACGGAGGCAACTAGTAAATTAGCATTGAAATAGCTAAGGGATTAGCTTGTGACTGGTCACAGAAATGTATGTTAAAGTAAGGCCTACACATCCACAGAGCTTCAATGAACGCTGTTAAGATTCGTAGCGACTTTTAAGCTGGTTGGGAGAAGTGAGGCACCTTGACAAAGGGGTTTACATATCAAATAGCTGAGGGATTAGCTTGTGACTGGTCATGGAAATGGCTATGTTAAAGTCAAAACCTACACATCCACAGAGGCAACTAGTAATTTAGCATTGAAATAGCTAAGGGATCAGCTTGTGACTGGTCACACAAATAGATGTTAAAGTCAAAGCCTACACATCCACAGAGGCACCTCGTTCATGGACGCCAAAGGGGGCTGCAACAACTCAACTGTCATACAGTAAAGCGATGTGCAAACCAACCGGCTACCATGAGAGATTCGTTCATGAGGCCATCCACATATAAAAACACAGAGACTATTTCAACCGAGAAGATGGATTCTGGCTTAGTAACCATTGGAAAGATGTTTTAAACCATTTCGGTTCTTAATTAATTGTATTTCACGAGGACCTTCAGACCGCAGCTCTTTCGCTGGCACTGACTTTTAATACCTCTCACACCACGGTTAATGGTATGGTTTATAACATGGAGTATAACAGCGCCTCGCAGCTGTTTCTCCCCTCCTTCCTCCTCTGCTCCAACCATGGATGGACTCGTCCGTCTGAACGTAGCTGTCCGTGGTGAGTAAGGTAAGAATCCACCCGTTTTTTCACCATATAACATTGTGATATAACATTGAGGTAGTTTTGATTTAAAGCTTTCGTGACTGCAGTAATTCATATTATTAGTTATTTCGGTAAAGTCACGTTGAAGGGAAACAATAAAATAATAAAAATATATAAAACAATAAAAATTCTCACGACGTTTCGACCATAACACAAACGGTCGTCTTCAGGTGTGTCAGTTTGCATAAATTTATTTATTTTTAAACGGTGTATTTATTTATTTATAAAAAAAAACGTTAGCGCCACGTGCAGCCATTTGGCAGTTTATTTAGAAGGACGAGTCCATCTATGTTCTAAAAAGAGGAGGGGGGAGACGAAAAATTTAATGTATGCTGTCTGAAAGCCACTGTAAGCGTGAACAATCAATTAAGACCTGAAATGGTTTATCAAATCTTTCCAATGATTGCTAAGACAGAATCCATCTTCTCGGTTGAAATTGTCTCTGTGCTTGTATATGTGGATAGCCTCATGAACGAATCTCTCATGGTAGCCAGATGGCTTACAAAGAACCTCTGTCTTCGAAAAGTCAATGTCATGTGAGCCTACTGAATTATAACAATGATCTGCCACGGCCGAGGTGTTGGTCTTACCGTGTTTAAGGTCTGCTTTGTGTTCACGAATGCGGTCCGAGACATGGCGTTTGGTTTCTCCAATGTAACTACTACCACAGAGGCAACTTAGTTTGTAGACACCAGGGTATTGTATGTCCGGAATCACATCTTTTACAGACGGAACCGGATCACGGATTTCATGTAATGTGTTGAAACGAACCTGGATCTTGTGTTTATTCAAGATTTTGGAGATCTTTTTTGTGATCCCCGCAATGTAGGGTAAAGTGATGGTTTTGAAAGGCTCCTCAAGAGGGTTCTTCTTCTTATTTTTACACCGTTAAAAAATAAATAAATTAATGCAAACCGACACACCTGAAGACGACCGTTTGTGTTATGGTCGAAACGTCGTGAGAATTTTTATTGATTTATATATTATTATTTTATTGTTTCCCTTCAACGTGACTTTACCGAAAGAACTAAGAATATTGAGGAAGTTTATATTTTAATTTTTATTGGTTTACTATATGATATTCATTATATAGTGTAGTGTATACCCAGTTAATGTTAATAGCTCAGCTTATTGAAGAATATATTGAGTACATTTATTATATTGATGTAATTTAGAATTAGGTTTTTCACATCGCTTTACTGTATGACAGTTGAGTTGTTGCAGCCCCCTTTGGCGTCCATGTACGAGGTGCCTCTGTGGATGTGTAGGCTTTGACTTTAACATAGCCATTTCCGTGACCAGTCACAAGCTAACCCCTCAGCTATTTGATATGTAAACCCCTTTGTCAAGGTGCCTCACTTCTCCCAACCAGCTTAAAAGTCGCTACGAATCTTAACAGCGTTCATTGAAGCTCTGTGGATGTGATAGGCCTTTACTTTAACATCTATTTCTGTGACCAGTCACAAGCTAATCCCTTAGCCATTTCAATGCTAACTTACTAGTTGCCTCTGTGGATGTGTAGGTTTTGACTTTAACATAGCCAATTCCGTGACCAGTCACAAGCTAATCCCTCAGCTATTTGCACAAGCTAATCCCTTAGCTATTTCAATGCTAAATTACTAGTTGCCTCTGTGGATGTGTAGGTTTTGACGTTTACATAGCCATTTCTGTGACCAGTCACAAGCTAATCCCTTAGCTATCTCAATGCTAAATTACTAGTTGCCTCTGTGAATGTGTAGGTTTTGACTTTAACATAGCTATTTCCGTGACCAGTCACAAGCTAATCCCTCAGTTATTTGATATGTAAACCCCTTTGTCAAGGTGCCTCACCTCTCCCAACCAGCTTAATAGTCGCTACGAATTTTAACAGCGTTCATTGAAGCTCTGTGGATGTGTAGGCCTTTACTTTAACATCTATTTCTGTGACCAGTCACAAGCTAATCCCTTAGCTATTTCAATGCTAACTTACTAGTTGCCTCTGTGGATGTGTAGGTTTTGACTTTAACATAGCCAATTCCGTGACCAGTCACAAGCTAATCCCTCAGCTATTTGCACAAGCTAATCCCTTAGCTATTTCAATGCTAAATTACTAGTTGCCTCTGTGGATGTGTAGGTTTTGACGTTTACATAGCCATTCCTGTGACCAGTCACAAGCTAATCCCTTAGCTATCTCAATGCTAAATTACTAGTTGCCTCTGTGAATGTGTAGGTTTTGACTTTAACATAGCTATTTCCGTGACCAGTCACAAGCTAATCCCTCAGTTATTTGATATGTAAACCCCTTTGTCAAGGTGCCTCACCTCTCCCAACCAGCTTAATAGTCGCTACGAATTTTAACAGCGTTCATTGAAGCTCTGTGGATGTGTAGGCCTTTACTTTAACATCTATTTCTGTGACCAGTCACAAGCTAATCCCTTAGCTATTTCAATGCTAACTTACTAGTTGCCTCTGTGGATGTGTAGGTTTTGACTTTAACATAGCCAATTCCGTGACCAGTCACAAGCTAATCCCTCAGCTATTTGCACAAGCTAATCCCTTAGCTATTTCAATGCTAAATTACTAGTTGCCTCTGTGGATGTGTAGGTTTTGACGTTTACATAGCCATTCCTGTGACCAGTCACAAGCTAATCCCTTAGCTATCTCAATGCTAAATTACTAGTTGCCTCTGTGAATGTGTAGGTTTTGACTTTAACATAGCTATTTCCGTGACCAGTCACAAGCTAATCCCTCAGTTATTTGATATGTAAACCCCTTTGTCAAGGTGCCTCACCTCTCCCAACCAGCTTAATAGTCGCTACGAATTTTAACAGCGTTCATTGAAGCTCTGTGGATGTGTAGGCCTTTACTTTAACATCTATTTCTGTGACCAGTCACAAGCTAATCCCTCAGCTATTTGCACAAGCTAATCCCTTAGCTATTTCAATGATAAATTAACAGTTGCCTCTGTGGATGTGTAGGTTTTGACTTTAATATAGCCATTCCTGTGACCAGTCCCAAGCTAATCCCTTAGCTATTACAATGCTAAATTACTAGTTGCCTCTGTGGATGTGTAGGTTTTGACTTTAACATAGCCATTTCCGTGACCGGTCACAAGCTAATCCCTCAGCTATTGATATGTAAACCCCTTTGTCAAGGTGCCTCACTTCTCCCAACCAGCTTAAAAGTCGCTACGAATATTAACATCGTTCATTGAAGCTCTGTCGTCCCGACAGTTCTGTACCTTTCACCTGAAGACGGCCACTTGCGTTGTGGCCGAAACGTCGTGAGAATTTTTATTGTGTTTTTTTTATTATTTTATTCTCATTCTACGTGACTTTACCGAAAGAACCAAAGAAGATGAATCCTTGCAGTCACGAAAGCTTCAAATCGAAAAAAAATATTTTATTGTTTCCCTTCTACGTGACTTCACCGAAAGAACCAAGAATATAGTATATGAATTAGATCATTTATTTATTTTGCTAACTTTACAATTAATCGTACATTTTAATTGTACTAGTTTAATGTCTTAAAGTTTAGTTTCCAATTCTCTAGGATAAAACAAGTTATTTTGTCAAAAAGAATGACGTTAATTGGCGCATACATTGAAAGTGCAATTTTAAATGAACCGTGTCAGTCTTCAAATACTGTTCTGGTTATTCCCACCTTGTTGGTGTCTCTATTGTTTCCTGCACCCACTAACAACGGAGTTATTGTTGGGGTGGAGAGAAGCACAGCCAGCAGCCAGCCAGGAAACTCGAGACATAGAATATGTTAATAGCAGCGTGACTTACACTGCTACAGCAGCGATGTTGCCATGTAACTATTTACATTCTCTGTGTCGCAAACATTAAATGGCAACAAATTTTTTCCGTGGTACGCTGTCCCCACGATTTGAGGACCAATTCTTTAGCGAAGGATTTATTACCAATTGAAGGATGATACAAGTGAAATGTGAAGTGGTAAGATTGATCATAGACAATTGCAAGCCAATCCCAGATTCTGAGTGCGGAGTGACTCGGCAGGGCCGACGGCGTGAGGCGGGCACCTTGGGAGTTGTCACGGACAGGGAGCAATGAGGCCGCGTTACCGGTTGTCTTAGTTTTGGGGAATTCTGTGTCCAGAACTCTGATCCACAGTAACGATGAAACAAACACAATGTAGAAAAAAGAACAGTTGCAACTGTTGCAGGAACTTGAAAGGCATTTTATTACAAAAAACAAACATCGTTTACCATTCACACAAACAGTATAGTATTATAGTAGCTCGAAAATTAGACTGTGGAAAATAGTCATGTGTAATGATGAAAAATACTTGAAGATAACATCATTATCTCATTGCAATATATGAACGTGTAATGGCAAATTAAAACGATGCGATACAATTTGACAATCATTTACAGCGATACACTTAATCCAATGAAGTTGAATGTGAACGCTGAAACACGTAAATATTACTGAACATATCGTGGATAGAAGAAACTGATTTAACAAAATATCCACGCAATTGAAACATCAATAAAGCAGGTTGCTGGAATGTATGCTCCAGGCGACACTCTACGCGTGAGTGGTGCCAGTGGACTGAGAGGCCGTGCCAGGAGTCGCTGTCGCTGGCTGCTCAATGACCACCACCCTCTCGGCCGCTGCAGGGAGGGCGCGGCGCTGAGCCTTGAACTTCAGCTTCCCGTCTTCAGTCAAGCAGCAGCTCACGCTCTGCGGGTCCACGTCCCTGGGCAGCTGCGTCTCCCTGTGGAACTCCTGGCAGCTGTGGCTGTAGCTGCTGCTGCTGACTTATCCGCTCTTCACCTCGCGCCGTCCGGCCACCACCAGCTTGTCTCCAGACACCTTCACGGCCAGGTCCTGTGGGGAGAAGTCCTGCACGTCCAGGGACGCGACAAACCCACCTCCCTGCTCCTGTGGATCTTCAATCTGGAACCCACTGCTCACGGCCGGCTGCTGCAGCAGTGCGTCTCCGAGGCTGCCCGGAGCCCGCGTGTGGCTGCTGAGCTGATCGACTCCACGGAAGATTCTCTCCATCCTCTCGATCTCGCTCCTCATGTCTCGCTGCAGCTGCTGGAAGAGACTTTCACCGCGGGGGTTCCAGACCGGCCAGCCTGGCCAGACGCTCCTCTCCATCACGTGCATAGCAGGGAAGTAAACACTCAGGGCCATGCTTGTTGATGTGCTTCACAGTGAGACTCGCTTCAGCTTGAGCGCTGCTCCCTCCTCCGCCGATGTTCTGCCAGTGCAGCTACAGGAGCTGCTTTAATAGCCCTGGCAGTAGCTACGAGCAGATGCCAGGGGCAGCCAGAAGCGTCCAGAATTACGCAGCTGCTCCCAGGGCTTCCCTCATCCGCACAGAATCAAGAGCGTGACTCGTGTCTCAGGCTGCAGTTTGTGAGCAGTTTACTGCCATGAAATTCAATCTGCACTGATAATGAATGTAAAACAGAGTGATGCGCTCTTCTATATTTAATTGAAATTACTACACTTTGAAGGGTGATACAAACCGAATCTTAAATTCTCGCTTACACAGCACAATGACATCATCAGCCTTATCAGGAAAGACTGAGTCACACAAAGACAACGAATGTCCCTTACATTTCACTTAATAAAAAACTATCAATTCTGTACAATGGTTATTTTTAAAATATACGTAATGCTATAGTTTGATACTTACACATTGGCAGGGTGAACTAAATGCTATTGTAGTGAACTTGTCACAAACTGCAGCCTGAGACACGAGTCACGCTCTTGATTCTGTGCGGATGGAGGAAGCCCCTGGGAGCAGCTGCGTCATTCTGGACGCTTCTGGCTCCCCCTGGCATCTGCTCGTAGCTACTGCCAGGGCTATAAAAGCAGCTCCTGTAGCTGCACTGGCAGAACATCGGCGGACGAGGGAACAGCGCTCACAGCTGAAGCGAGCCTCACTGTGAAGCACATCAACAAGCATGGCCCTGAGTGTTTACTTCCCTGCGATGCACGTGATGGAGAGGAGCGTCTGGCCAGGCTGGCCGGTCTGGAATCCCCGCGGTGAAAGTCTCTTCCAGCAGCTGCAGCGAGACATGAGGAGTGAGATCGAGAGGATGGAGAGAATCTTCCGTGGAGTCGATCAGCTCAGCAGCCACACGCGGGCTCCGGGCAGCCTCGGAGACGCACTGCTGCAGCAGCCGGCCGTGAGCATGTGGGTTCCAGATTGAAGATCCACAGGAGCAGGGAGGCGGGTTTGTCGCGTACCTGGACGTGCAGGACTTCTCCCCACAGGACATGGCCGTGAAGGTGTCTGGAGACAAGCTGGTGGTGGCCGGACGGCGCGAGGTGAAGAGCGGAGAAGTCAGCAGCGGCAGCTACAGCCACAGCTGCCAGGAGTTCCACAGGGAGACGCAGCTGCCCAGGGACATGGACCCGCAGAGCGTGAGCTGCTGCTTGACTGAAGACGGGAAGCTGAAGTTCAAGGCTCAGCGCCGCGCCCTCCCTGCAGCGGCCGAGAGGGTGGTGGTCATTGAGCAGCCAGCGACAGCGACTCCTGGCACGGCCTCTCAGTCCACTGGCACCACTCACGCGTAGAGTGGCACCTGGAGCATCCATTCCAGCAACCTGCTTCATTGATGTTTTAATTGTGTGGATACTTTGTTAAATCAGTTTCTTCTATTCACGATATGTTCACTAATATGTAGGTGCTTCAGCGTTTCCAGTTAACTTAATTTGATTATGTGTATCGCTGTACAGGATTGTTAAATTGTTTCACATCGTTTTAATTTGCCATGACACTTTCATATATTGCAATAAGATAATGGTAAATGTTATCTTCAAGATTTTTCATCAAAGCTGCTATAGCCATGTAAGTCATACTGCTATTACAATAATGTATGCCTCGAGTTTCCTTACTGGCTGGGTTTCTCTCCACCACAAAATTAACTCTGTTAGTGGGTTCCAGCTGTTTCCACCGAAACTAACTGGGTAACTGGCTACACGGATTTTTCCGTTTACAGTCACAAATAAACATTACACATACATGCAGGCATCGACTTACGAACCACTCGACTTACGAATTTCCGCACTTAGGAACCAGCTTCCATGAAATGTGTTTTAACATTGAGAATTACAACGCGAACTCGCACTTGCAAACTGAACCGAGGATCTATTTTTTTTCAGCGGAGCGATCCTCCACGAGTTGTGTCATCCTCGCGCTTCCAGTGTTTGTGCTCGTGTGTGCGTGCACGCACGTGTGTACATTATTGTGTTCCCACTTACAAACCGTTTGACTCACGAACGGGTCCCAGGAACTAATTGAGTTCATAAGTCGAGGACTGTCGGGATCGTGTATGAAACATAAAATACATACAAATTTATAAAAACATTTTATGTTCAAATACCTTGCGTCCTGATGCTGGCTTGCTTGTCGTAAGGGGCGAAATGAGTCACTACAATTGCACACACACAGACAACAACCGCCAATAAGTGGCTGTGACGTTGCTACGGCACTTGTGCCAGGCTAAGTGCACTTTATGGCCACGTGATCACGGGTCAGATTCAGTTGCCATGGTTTGACAGAGATGAGTGGCAGATGCGTCAGCTGTGCCTCCCCTACTGTGCCAACTTGATGTGTTTTAGCCGCCTAAGGCTCTGCTCCTTGTTGTGAGCGTCTCTCTGCTGCCCTCTGTTGTTGCTGGAGGGCGACTACCTCCAACTGCCCAGTATCGTCCATCATGAGTCTCCTCCACATAGGCCGCGCTTTACACTGCTGGTACCAGTCATTCGCAAGTCAATTCAGTTCCACATCCTCTTGTACCACATCATTTAATCTCTTCTCTAGCCCGTGCCGCGCCTGTTTATCCCCCTTTAAAGCAGTTGTTAGGGAGGCGTGGTATATGACCCAGCCAATGTAGCATAACCTGCTGGAGGCGCTTACCGATGGGACTTTGTCCAGATCTGTCAAGGATTGTGAGCTCACACAATCCAGCCTGGTTAAACCCAGGATGGATCGTAGGAAGGCCATCCTGAATGTTTATAACCGGCGAAGATGTTCCATTAGGGGGGTCCACGTTTGGCAAGCATCGAGAAGGAAGGGCATGACCGTGGCCGAGAAGATCCGAAGACTGCTGTGGAGCGACAGATATCAGGTAGCTTCCACACAGCGTTATGCAACCGATGAAAAGATAATGCCGCTCGACTGATTCGGAGTGAGACCTCTTCTGTCAAACCGGAGTTGGTCATAAGCACACTATCCAGATGTGGAAAACTATCCAATTTACAACTGCCCCATCACCAATGGGGAGTTAAGGGGTGGAGGGTTTAATGCAGACATGGGCTGGGCTTTTTAATCCGGCCCCCTGAACGTGTCCAAATATTATTAAATTAAATTTTACCTTTCACCTGTAATGCCCTCATTTCCCCATTAGATGGAGCACTTTGACCGGGAGTGTGGTAATTGGTTTGGGCGCAGGCCTCAGATGTTTTCATGATGTTTGATCAGTCACGTTACGACATGTTTTTGTATTGTTCATGTTCGTGCAATTTGTTAAATTGCCTTGCAAATAAATGCTTTGCTACCTGTTAAAGGCCAAATCCTTTCATGTAATGATTTTTACATGTCATTTATATTAGTTCACACAAACACTCCATCCATCTGTTCCTTGCCCGGCCCCTCTGTCAAATTTTAGAACCCATTGTGGCCCGCGAGTAAAAAAAATTGCACACCCCTTGTTTAATGGCACAACATAGCGAGGCAGGTGCTTAGTTTTGGTGGGGCTGATGGTTAATGCCCCACCTCTTAGTGCAGGGGTGGGGAACCTTTTTTGTGCCAAGGGCCATTTGGATATTTATAACATCATTCGGGGGCCATACAAAATCATCAACTTAAAAATTAGCCTATTATATTTGGTCAAACATTTAATTAACTCACCCCTAATGCGATGGCTGGAACTGCTTCTCTTTGGTGAGGCGTGTGGAGATTTTAGCTGGCATTGATGATGTTAGCTGGTATTGATGATGTTAGCTGGTATTGATGATGTTGCTACTCGCAACTGCTTTTCCAGGTTTGCTCCAAGATTGATTGAATTTCGAGTCCCGCCTGCGGTTGCCTTGGCAGGGCCAGACCAAATGATTTCGCAGGCCTCATGGCCGGCCGGCCGGACGTTCCCCACCCCTGTCTAGTGGCACGCTCCAGGTCTAGATCATTCGCATACGTAACATGGATGACAAATCGGGAGCAAGCTCTCAAGCGCACCCGGGCATCAATCCGCCTCCCATTGTATCTATATCAGATATAGATTGCTCCGGTACGGACATGGAAGGTTTCTCGAACGACGTGGACCAAAAATATTTTAAACAGTGTACGGAGCCAGAGGACATTACTGGCGAACCCCAAGGTTAACGGGGAATAGCTTCGTCTTCCGGCCAAGTAGCTTTACTCGGCCCTGCTCAATATCATGGAAGTCCTTAATTATTGTGAGCAGAGAGTCAGAGACTCCGAAAGCATGAAGAACAACCCAGAGTCCAGACCTATTGATGGTATCATAGGCATTGACCAGGTCAATAAAGCAGAGATGTAAGTCCTGTCGGAATTCAACACTCCTCTGCTGTAGCAAACGGAAGGAAGATGTGGCATCTGTGGCTGCCCTGGCCTGAAACCACAATGGGGCTCCCCAATCCTCTTCTCAGCATGCCTGGCAAGGTGATGTTGAATAATCCTTGCCAGGACTTTTTCTGGCACTCTAACACAGGCACAGACTCTAACCAAAACTATCGAATAATTACACGGTTAATTTAAAATTGCACTTTCAATTAATGTGCCTATTAATGTCATTATTTCGGCAAAAAATGTTTTTATCTTAAACTAGTGCAATGAAAAAAATACCCTTTATTGTAAAATTAGCAAAATAAAGACGATATAATTCCTGTACTGTTTTAGTTTATCTTTCTGAATACACATTTAATGAAAATGTGTTTTAGTGAATGGTTGTTTTTGAAGGTGATATCGTGTAAATGTTTTCCAAAGCTGCTTATGCAGCCGTCACCATCTCCAGCCGTGATTTCTCCACTTCTGTCCGAAGCCATCACCATCTCTTGCGGATTTGCAATGCAAAAATCTGTCTGGCTACTGCCCACCGGTTGATTTATTCGATCCATCTTCGCAGTGGACGCTCTATTGGTTGTGTTCCCTCCTTTAGCTCCCATTCCCACGTTAGTCACGACCACCGGCCGTCATCTCTTCAAGTTGTGTGTCCTGCCTCACCCCACCTTTCTAAACTAAAATTATGCCTTTAATTTGCATATGATGCCCAATTGACGTGTCCGTCTTCCATTCTCAGTTTAATTCCTAGCATGTGCATCTCTATGCTTCCTTGTGCACTTCTCAACATTGGTTCCATTGTCTTCGTCAATGGCCATGTTTGTGATGCATCTGTTGTTGCAGGTCATATCCACTGATTAAAAAACGTTCTGCTTTAGGAAAATGGCTTTGTTACGTTTCATGATTTAAGTTCAGATTCCAATCAGCACTGTGCTCTGCCCTGATACGCCTCTCTTAATAATTTTCATCCCTCTCCCCCTTCAACAACCGCCCCACGTATAAATGCACTTCTATGTTTTCAAGTTGTGTCCCTGTTCTTTTTGTTCATTTTGTTATTCCCCCGCACCTCCAATAAGCATGGTTGCCTGCGTACGGTGCGAAAGAAGTTCAGCATGCAAACATACGCTGCGTTGAAAACTTACTCTACAGCATATTCACACTGGAGACGCAGGAGGGTGCTGCTATGAGATTGCCACATTTTTGACTGTAGACAAAGCCTGGACAGATTTCTCAGTCAGCACTCAGTCTAGAATTATCAGAACTACACAGTAAACGACACAATGCGGGTGCTATATCTCGTAAGAATGAATACCCACCACCTAAACACAAATGGTAATTCCTGGACAGGTGACAACTCTAGCCATGCCCATGAAAAAATATATAGTGACTAACTTGGAGACGTAACTTCTTCGAGGCAATTCTTTAATTACACACCGAGCATACTGTTACACACTCTCTGCTGTAATACAACGCTCTGTCCCTCGCTTAAACGCAACTCTGCACTCGTGGCTAGCCTACAACACAACGCTCGCCATCTGACACTGATGGCGCTGAACTAAGACAGGCAACTACTGCTAGCAGCACAATTATCAAGTGGATGACGACAGCGGCGAAGGCGACGATCTTCAACAGCAACGACGACGACGACGGCGATCCCACTCCAAACGATGGCCCTCATCCCCTGCTCGGGGTCCCCTTTAATCCTGTTAGCGTGGCCTCGCTCCACTCCGGCCACGCTCCCCTTCTAGAATCTACTAGCAGGCTCTCGACGTGTCCTACCCGAGATCCTTCTCAGGTCTATTACGTGGTCTGCTGTCAATCAGGGCTGCTTCACTCTGCAGATCCCCTTCCCTGCCAGCAGCCAGCGCTATGCTACGTAGTGACCAATTCTATGTGACTACACATACACAACATCCTGACCATCACTCGCCTATGCGGATGATAAAATATCAAGCATTGGAGATTTAATTCTGATCTACTGTTGTTCGTTTTGATTGATTTTGGCACAGTTTAAAATATATATTTTCATATCAGTACCAGCGGGAAGTACCCAGCGTTTCCCGGGGGAAAAATATATTTACAAACTTGTCTTCTCTTAAAAACATAACATACACAAACACTAAGCTATTGTGCCCTTTGTCCATTTGTCCGTCAACAAAATTATAGGAGCGACACTGGAAAAACGGCGTATTCTATTATTTAATTTATTTTCTGTCAACGTGACTTTACCGAAAGAACCAAAGAGTAATTCCTGCAGTCACGAAAACTTTGAATCTAGTTTTAGCGTGTTAATGTTAAATAAACGTGTTGTCTCCTATAGAAGCCTGAGTCTCCATTTGAGCCCACTACAACTGGTGTTGGAAGTGGCCAAACGTTAGTTAATTAACTATAGATTATGGAGACTAGGCGAACAATACGTACCAGGTCTCCAGATGAAGAGGACGACGACCCACCGGCCCCGGAGATGTCGGCGCAATCCCCCAGCCCCCACTGGGGGCCTGGGGTGTCCACCTCCGGTTCCAAACCGCCCTCCAAATTGCCTTACCTACGAGTCCTACTTGGTACAGGCCGGACCCGCTATTGCCCCCTGTTGGGCCCTGACTGCAGCTACATATTTTCCAGTAGTGGTGGCGGCGTATTACGCCTGACAATTACCCACCACATTAAGAAGCACGATGGTAGCTTGCAGTTGTGTGTCGACTTTAGGAAGCTTCATAAGATATCGGTGGCTGACGCGTATCCTCTCCCTCGGATGGACGATTCCCTGGACGCTCTGGCGGGAGCACAGAACTTCTCCACCCTTGATCTCCTGTCCGGATTTTGGCATTTGCCACTAAATGAGGCCTCTAAACCCAAACGGCTTTTCGAACACCTCAAGGCCTGTTTGAATTAAATCAGCTTCCCATGGGACTCCACGCAGCACCGGCTACGTTCCAATGACTGATGGAGCTGGTGCTGGCTGGACTTCAATGGGACTCATGCTTACAATACCTCGACGATGTCATCGTCTTCAGCCGTACGTTCAAAGAACATCTTGATTGGTTACGCGCTGTCTTTCTTAAAATGCGAGCGGCCCATCTCAAATTCAAGCCGCAGAAGTGTTACCCCCTTGAGAAATCCGTGCAGTATCTCGGTCATATTGTCAGTAAATCGGGCATTGCGATAGATCCCGACAAAACCACGTGTGTTCGGACGTGGCCGACCCCCACGTTGATGATGCAGGTGCAGAGTTTTATTGGTTTTGCGTCTTATTATCGCCGGTTTGTCACTGGGTTCGCTACCTTCGCAAAACCTCTCCACGCCTTGACGGTTATGGGTCAGAGGTTTCATTGGGGGGAGGAGGAAGCCGCATTTGTTGCGCTTCGCAATTCCCCTCCGCTACTCTGACTTTGCCATGCCGTGTGTCCTTGATACTGACGCAACCAACACCAGCATTGGCGCGGTTCTGTCCCAGGTTGTCAACGGGGTGGAGTGTGTTGTTGCATACGGCAGCAGAGTGCTGTCGCCAGCCAAACAGCGTTACTGTGTCACGCGCCGGGAACTATTCAGGTCTCCCGCATTAACGAGTTGATTGCTCTGGACATCCCTGGTTCGGTTCCCGTCACCCCTCGTGGGAATAAATATTTGTTGGTTGGCGTCGAATATTTATCGCGCTGGCCGATGGCCTGGCAGCTATGGATGGGAGCCATCCGGTAGTGCCACCTAGGCACATGCCATGGTACAATGGTGAGCACACAGGACTTGTAATCAATACAGAGGTACTATGTACAGGGGCGGCAAGCAGCTAAAAAATGGTGCACGTTTATTATAAATACGACATTCTCAAATGGTTTCGAAATTAAGTGTCTTATCAGCAGAATCGTGCAGAGTTTCTGCCGAACATACACAGCATTAGTTCCTAAAACACTTTGGCAGAGTTGGTGTCACTGCCCTGGAAAGGAACATTAATGGTGATTTTGTGGAAAGTCAGGTGAAATGGGTGGTTGGTCAGACTGACCAGCACCCTGTGCTGTGTGGATCGCTCGTGGTTCTGGCCACCAATCGCCAAGCAAATTTGTTGCAGAGACTTCCACGTGTAGAGTGACTTCAGTTGTGTGCAACCGAGTTGCGCAACTGCTTGCACCGGCTGTGGCCATGTGCGGAAAGCTAACTCGGGTCAAACCTGGGTTTCGAAGCGCGGTGTAGCGTTAACCATGATACTACCGCTCCCCACAATCACACACACGCGAAGATCGACACCAAATACGTGCTCTGTTGCACCGCACAGCAACTCACACGCACACTGCAGTGTCCAATAACAACACAAATGTATTAATCCTGACAACCACCTGCTCTGCCACTCAAAACAATGTCCATCACATGGCCATCAACGCGACACATATAGTTCATCACGGTCACCCGACCAGCAGGAGTCACGTGTGTGAGCAGTCCGTGAATGTCGCCGGGCTATGGTGATGCAGTGGTGTGGGTTGGACAAGGGGCGGATGATGATGTCTATCGTGGAAATCTGTGGAGCGGCACGGAACAAAAGTGGGACGGGTGGCCCAGTGTGGAGCAGGAGCCGCTCGGCTGGGACGAAGGTGGGGAGGAATCCACTGATCCGGTGGAGGCGTGGGGAGGAGGGCGGGACGCCGCGTGAAGCGCGACTCGTGGGAGTGGTGCCAGGCAGAAGGGGCACCTGGGACTCCGTACGCGGGACCCCGGCCGTTGCACCTGGGCTGGGGGGGGATCCACTGCCCTGCAGGTGGAGCGAGGCGGGTGGGAAGGTGCTCTCGGTCTGGGTGGTTGGGACGAATCAATGCGGATGGAGTTGAGGATTCGAGAGGAGGTTTGCGGAGGCGGGGAGGAAGGCGGCTGTTGCGGGACTTGCGGTAACGCTGCCGTGAAGAACAGGGAGCAAAAGACTCGTGTGCCGGGCCCGGTCTGGTATCACGGTGGCGTGGAGGAACCCAGGGCTCTGGTGGAGGTGGAGGCAGGTGGAAAGCAGGGAGCTCCCAATCCTGGGGGTTAGCTTGATTACTCATGGGTGGAGGTGATGGTGCGAGTGGCGGTGGTGGCGATAGTGGCAGTGGAAGCGATGGCAGAAGTGGAGGTTGAGGCAATGGCAGGAGTGAAGGTGGAGTCGATGTCAGCAGTGGGGGTAGAGTTGATATCAGTGGTGGAGGCAATGGCCTGAGTAGAGATGGAGGCGATGGCAGCAGTGGAGTTGAGGATTCGAGAGGAGGTTTGCGGAGGCGGGGAGGAAGGCGGCTGTTGCGGGACTTGCGGTAACGCTGCCGTGAAGAACAGGGAGCAAAAGACTCGTGTGCCGGGCCCGGTCTGGTATCACGGTGGGGTGGAGGAGCCCAGGGCTCTGGTGGAGGTGGAGGCAGGTGGAAAGCAGGGAGCTCCCAATCCTGGGGGTTAGCTTGATTACTCATGGGTGGAGGTGATGGTGCGAGTGGCGGTGGTGGCGATAGTGGCAGTGGAGGCGATGGCAGAAGTGAAGGTTGAGGCAATGGCAGGAGTAAAGGTGGAGTCGATGTCAGCAGTGGGGGTAGAGTTGATATCAGTGGTGGAGGCAATGGCCTGAGTAGAGATGGAGGCGATGGCAGCAGTGGAGCCGATGGCCCGATTGGAGGTGTAGGCGATGGCAGCAGTGGGGGCGATGTCCTGAGTAGAGATGGAGGCGATGGCCTGAGTAGAGGTGGAGGCGATGGCCTGAGTAGAGATGGAGGCGATGGCCTGAGTAGAGGTGGAGGCGATGGCCTGAGTAGAGGTGGAGGCGATGGCCTGAGTAGAGGTGGAGGCGATGGCCCGAGTGGAGGTGGAGGCGATTGCCTGAGTGGAGATGGAGACGATGGCCTGAGTAGAGGTGGAGGCGATGGCCTGAGTAGAGGTAGAGGCGATGGCCTGAGTAGAGGTGGAGGCGATGGCCTGAGTAGAGATGGAGGCGATGGCCTGAGTAGAGGTGGAGGCGATGGCCTGAGTAGAGGTGGAGGCGATGGCCCGAGTGGAGGTGGAGGCGATGGCCTGAGTAGAGGTGGAGGCGATGGCCCGAGTGGAGGTGGAGAAGATGGCCCGAGTGGAGGTGGCGGCGATGGCCCGAGTGGAGGTGGAGGCGATGGAAGCAGTGGAGGTGGAGTTGATATCAGTGGGGGAGGCGATGGCCTGAGTAGAGATGGAGACGATGGCCTGAGTGGAGGTGGAGGCGATGGCCTGAGTAGAGGTGGAGGCGATGGCCTGAGTAGAGGTGGAGGCGATGGCCCGAGTGGAGGTGGAGGCGATGGCCCGAGTGGAGGTGGAGGCGATGGCCCGAGTGGAGGTGGAGGCGATGTAAGCAGTGGAGGTGGAGTTGATATCAGTGGGGGAGGCGATGGCCTGAGTAGAGATGGAGGCGATGGCCTGAGTGGAGGTGGAGGCGATGGCAGCGGGGGAGGCGATGGCAGCGGTGGAGGCGATGACCCGAGTAGAGATGGAGGCAATGGCCCGAGTGGAGGTGGAGGCGATGGCCCCAGTGGGAGCGATGGCCTGAGTGGAGCTGGATTCTTCAGGTGAGGAGCGCAGCTCTGCTTGGTGCCGGGGTTGCTTCCCCTCCCCTGCGCCCGCCGCTTTCGTCTCCGTGCCGCGGCCATATGAGCCCGGGGACTCGGTGCTCGGCCGAGACCTCCACCTTTCTTTCTCTGCAGCGCCCGGGAAATCTTCCTCCTTCCGGTCCTCATCCTCATTCTCATCGCTCTCTGCAAAAGTTACGAAAAACATCAACTGCGTCATTAGCTGAATCTCCCTGCTCCGTGTCTGTGAGTGCGTTGTGACCCTGGGGACAGACTTGCGAGTTTGTTTTTTACGTTTTTGAGCCAGGAGGCCAGGATTGGGAAAAACTTGGGCCACTTTTCATCCAGGCAACTGGAGAGCAGCACAGACTAAGTCTTACTTACCAAACATTTAAACTAACAACAGCATACTCTTTGGTTTCTTTCGGTAAAGTCACGTAGATAGAAAAATAACTAATAAAGTGAAACCTTGGATTGCGAGCATAATTCCTTCTGGAAACGTGCTCTTAATCCAAAGCACTCGTATATCAAAGCGAATTTCCCCCATAAGAAATAATGGAAACTCAGATGATTCGTTCCACAAACCAAAAATACCATATTCATATAAAAAAATTTAATACAAAATACCTTTTTATATTTTTATTATTTAATATAAAGTAATCAAATTTATTAATTACATTTAATCGTGGCTGGTGTGAGGGAGACGAGATAGAGGATGGGTATTGTGTAGGACGACTTTCACTTGCAGTACAGTTACTAAAGAACAGTCACTACACATGGACACAAAATAAAAAAATGCTTTATGCACACACACGTATTCACAACACTACAGTACTGTAGTAAACAGTAAACACGTAGTCACAACACTATAGTACTGTAGTAAACAGTATACACGTGGTCACAACACTATAGTACTATAGTAAACAAGATAAGTTCGCACGGATGTTGACTATACGAGTGAGGCACACCGACTGAGACCGAGCATGGGAGACGATTACCCACAATCCCGCAGTATACACGTGGTCACAACACTATAGTACTGTAGTAAACAATATACACGTGGTCACAACACTATAGTACTATAGTAAACAGTATACACGTGGTCACAACACTATAGTACTGTAGTAAACAGTACACACGTGGTCACAACACTATAGTACTGTAGTAAACAGTATACACGTGGTCACAACACTATAGTACGATAGCAAATACAGTATACACGTGGTCACAACACTACAGTACTATAGTAAACAGTATACACGTGGTCACAACACTGTAGTACTGTGGTAAACAGTACACACGTGGTCACAACACTACAGTACTGTAGTAAACAGTATACACGTGGTCACAACACTATAGTACTGTAGTAAACAGTATACACGTGGTCACACCACTATAGTACTGTAGTAAACAGTATACACGTGGTCACACTATAGTAATATAGTAAAAAGTATACACGTGGTCACAACACTATAGTACTGTAGTATACAGTATACACGTGGTCACAACACTATAGTACTGTAGTAAACAGTATAGACGTGGTCACAACACTATAGTACTGTAGTAAACAGTATACACGTGGTCACACTATAGTAATATAGTAAAAAGTATACACGTGGTCACAACACTATAGTACTGTAGTATACAGTATACACGTGGTCACAACACTATAGTACTGTAGTAAACAGTATACACGTGGTCACAACACTATAGTACTATAGTAAACAGTACACACGTGGTCACAACACTATAGTACTATAGTAAACAGTACACACTAGGTCACAACACTATAGTACTGTAGTAAACAGTATACACGTGGTCACAACACTATAGTACTATAGTAAACCGTATATACGTGGTCACAACACTATAGTACTATAGTAAACAGTATACACGTGGTCACAACACTATAGTACTGTAGTAAACAGTATACACGTGGTCCCAATACTATAGTACTATAGTAAACAGTATACACGTGGTCACAACACTATAGTACTGTAGTAAACAGTATACACGTGGTCACAACACTATAGTGCTATAGTAAACAGTATACACGTGGTCACAACACCATAGTACTATAGTAAACAGTATACACGTGGTCACAACACTACAGTACTGTAGTAAACAATATACACGTGGTCACAACACTATAGTATTATAGAAAACAGTATACACGTGGTCACAACACTATATTACTGTAGTAAACAGTATACACGTGGTCACAACACTATAGTACTATAGTAAACAGTATACACGTGGTCACAACACTATAGTACTGTAGTAAACAGTATAGACGTGGTCACAACACTATAGTACTGTAGTAAACAGTATACACGTGGTCACAACACTATAGTACTGTAGTAAACAGTATACACGTGGTCACACTATAGTACTATAGTAAACAGTATACACGTGGTCACAACATTATAGTACTGTAGTAAACAGTATACACGTGGTCACAACACTATAGTACTGTAGTAAACATTACACACGTGGTCACAACACTATAGTAATGTAGTAAACATTACACACGTGGTCACAACACTACAGTACTGTAGTAAACAGTGTACACGTGGTCACACCACTATAGTACTATAGTAAACAGTACACACGTGGTCACACCACTATAGTACTGTAGTAAACGGTATACATGTGGTCACAACACTATAGTACTATAGTAAACAGTATACACGTGGTCACAACACTATAGTACTATAGTAAACAGTATACACGTGGTCACAACACCATAGTACTATAGTAAACAGTATACAAGTGGTCACAACACTATAGTACTATACTCGTCTTGCAAAACACTCGCAGACCAAGTTACTCGCAATCCAAGGTTTCACTGTAGATCACGACGTTTCGATCGTAACACAAGCAATCGTCTTCAGGTGAAATAATACAGCAGGCGGACTGCTGAGACAGGAAGAAATGTAGCGAGAGAGCTACTGCAACCAAAGGTTACACTATATACGTTTGTGGTGGGATTTGCAAGTAAATGTAAGATCGCAGAGCAAGCATACCCCGGCTAATCCCTCGGCTACTCCGAGGGGGAGTGGGAGCGGAGGGGCTGCCGTAACGGGCGAGATAGTGGGGGTGAAATTTACAGAGGGTACAAGCTGATAGAAAGAAGATCAAACTCAGCAAACTTAGAAATGTAATGCAACTCATTGAGTCGGCCAACACAACAAATAATACTTTGCCTGGTTGATCACCGTCCTTCTCTGCTTGTGTGTCTCCATGTTGTGGGGAGCGGTGGTGCAGCTGTTAGCGCTACGCTGCGCTATGAACCTGGCGACCCGGGTTCGATTCCCGCTCACGGCCAACACCAGTGACGATTATCTGAACCGGTCCCGGGCCTCCCCTAGGTCGACTCAGCCTCAAATGAGTACCTGGTGCGGTGTGTAAACATCGCCACTAGGGAGACAAAGGCGGTCGGGCGTGGTGCTGGCCACCCACCCCCTCGTGTACTGTTCCGGCCTTCACAGGTGCTCGCTAACAGCACTTGCCCCTACAGTCTGTTCAGGCTATACGGGGGATCTTTGTGTCTCCCTGTCTGTGTTTGGTCTCTCTCTCTCAAATTTAGTTTCACCTGATGACGACTGCTTGGGTTGCAATCGAAACGTCGTATTCTATTTTTTTTATTTTTTCTACCTGACTTTACCGAAAGACCATTGAGTAACAACAGTGTTTTTAAGAATCACAGCTAAGAGACAAACAACATTATATTTTCTATTAAACATAACATTTTAATAACATGTAAAAAAATACTTTAAATCTCATCACTGCTCCTCATACTCAATCCGTGATCAGTGCCGGATTATCCTCGGAACAAAATAATCATTAGCTGGGGGCCCCGCACTTTCAAGGGCCCCGTGCTAAATGATCCCACGCTATAAATCCCGGTTCAGTGATTCTGTACTTGCTCTATTACTATAGTAAAATTACAATTACTTTACAATGCAAGTTAAAAACTTCGTGTTTTATAATTGTGTTTTTTTATTTATTCTGGGCACCTTTATAATATAAGCTACAGGACCCGCACGAGCTTAATCCGGCACTGTCCGGGATACTGTTCCAGTGCCCAACCAGGCTGTTGAAGACACCGTGAGTGGAGTTGAGGGGGATCGGTGGAGGTGTGAAGGCGGCGAGTGATGCCGACGGGCTGCGAGGGGGTCATCCGAGAGGGTGCCCAGTGGGGAGATGAAGCAATGAAATCGCTCCACGTGCAGGTGCTGGGTGGATTACTGCACAGCGGCATCGTGGGAGGTGGCGACGGGTCGTGTTGGTCTCTACCCACTAGTGGATTGACCATGGCTGATGGTGGTGATGATGATGGATGTTGCTCACTCACTTGGCGACGTATGAAACGCCAGAGATGCACGGCGATGTGCAGGGTGTTCAGCAGCACGGTGGAGCTGATGGCCTCCTTGCAGCCGCTGTACAGTTGACCCACAGCGTGGAGCAGAGCAGGGAGCGCGCTGTCCACTATGGCCTGGCAGCTGCTGCTCAGCTCACCCATAGCCTGCAGGAGGGCAGGGAGCACGCTGTCCACAATGTCCTCACTGTGGCTACTGAACATCGGTTCCCAGGTGGCGACCCCTGCTGGTGGAGAGACGTTCTTCATGAGTCCGGAGTAGTTGATCGTGGTGGTGGTGGTGGTGTTGGAGCCGTTAATGTCCGAACCCCCACGCCGAGATCCTCCGAGGAGCTCCACCATCGGCTGCGTGAGCAGCAGAACCAAAGTGAGGACAGCCGTGAAGATCGCCATGGTGGTGGTGGTGGCGAAGTTCTCTGAAGAACTCGAAGTGGAGGAGCAGCGTGGGGCGAGGTGGTTGCCTCTCCAGGAGCCGACTCCACTCTGACCTCTGCCGTGACGTCACCGGGCCATGACGTCACCGTGACGTCAGAGGTTTCCACGGCTTTTACGTCATTATAGCATTTGGAACGTGGCTGTGCAATGGAACATCAACACGTGATGCACTACAACACTGTATTGTTTATAGAATTGTAATACAATACTAATTATTCACATCTGAGACACGAGTGACGCTCTAGATTCTGTGCGGATGGAGGAAGCCCCTGGGAGCAGCTGCGTCATTCTGGACGCTTCTATCTGCCCCTGGCATCTGCTCGTAGCTACTGCCAGGGCTATAAAAGCAGCTACTGTAGCTGCACTGGCAGAACATCGGCAGAGGAGGGAGCAACGCTCACAGCTGAAGCGAGCCTCACTGTGAAGCACATCAACAAGCATGGCCCTGAGTGTTTACTTCTCTGCGATGCACGTGATGGAGAGGAGCGTCTGGACAGGCTGGCCGGTCTGGAACCCCCGCGGTGAAAGTCTCTTCCAGCAGCTGCAGCGAGACATGATGAGCGAGATCGAGAGGATGGAGAGAATCTTCCGTGGAGTCGATCAGCTCAGCAGCCACACGCGGGCTCCGGGCAGCCTCGGAGACGCACTGCTGCAGCAGCCGGCCGTGAGCAGTGGGTTCCAGATTGAAGATCCACAGGAGCAGGGAGGCGGGTTTGTCGCGTCCCTGGACGTGCAGGACTTCTCCCCACAGGACCTGGCCGTGAAGGTGTCTGGAGACAAGCTGGTGGTGGCCGGACGGCGCGAGGTGAAGAGCGGAGAAGTCAGCAGCGGCAGCTACAGCCACAGCTGCCAGGAGTTCCACAGGGAGACGCAGCTGCCCAGGGACGTGGACCCGCAGAGCGTGAGCTGCTGCTTGACTGAAGACGGGAAGCTGAAGTTCAAGGCTCAGCGCCGCGCCCTCCCTGCAGCGGCCGAGAGGGTGGTGGTCATTGAGCAGCCAACAACAACGACTCCTGGCACGGCCTCTCAGTCCACTGGCACCACTCACGCGTAGAGTGGCGCCTGGAGCATCCATTCCAGCAGCCTACTTTATTGATGTTTTAATTGCGTGTATATTTTGTTAAATCAGTTTCTTCTATTCACGATATGTTTAGTAATATTTACGTGTTTAAGCGTTCACATTCACCTTCATTGGATTAAGTGTATCGCTGTAAAGGATTGTCAAATCGTATCGCTTCGTTTAATTTGCCATTACACGTTCATATATTGCAATAAGATAATGATAAATGTTATCTTCAATTATTTTTCATCATTACAAATGACTATTTTGCACAGTCTAATTTTCGAACTACTATAATACTATACTATTTGTGTGAATGGTAAATGATGTTTGTTTTTTGTAATAAAATGCCTTTCAATTTCCTGCAACAGTTGCAACTGTTCTTTTTTCTACATTGTGTTTGTTTCATCGTTACTGTGGATCAGAGTTCTGGACACAGAATTCCCCAAAACTAAGACAACCGTTAACGCGGCCTCATTGCTCCCTGTCCGTGACAACTCCCAAGGTACCAGGCTCACGCCGTCGGCCCTGCCGAGTCACTCCGCACTCAGAATTTGGGATTGGCTTGCAACTGTCTATGATCAATCTTACCACTTCACATTTCACTTGTATTATCCTTCAATTAGTAGTTAATCCTTCGCTAAGGAATTTGTCCTCAAATCGTGGGGACAAGCCTACCACGGAAAAATTAGTTGCCGTTTAATGTTTGCGACACAGAGAATGCAAATAGTTACATGACAACATCGCTGCTGTAGCAGTGTAAGTCACGCTGCTATTAAAATATTCTATGTCTCGAGTTTCCTGGCTGGCTGCTGGCTGTGCTTCTCTCCACCCCAACAATAACTCCGTTGTTAGTGGGTGCAGGAGACAATAGGGACACCAACAAGGTGGGAATTACCAGAACAGTATTTGAAGACTGACACGGTTAATTTAAAAATGCACTTTCAATGTATGCGCCAATTAACGTCATTCTTTTTGAAAAAATAACTTGTTTTAACCTAGAGATTTAGAAACTAAACCTTAGGACATTAAACTAGTACAATTAAAATGTACGATTAATTGTAAAGTTAGCAAAATAAATAAATGATCTAAATCATATACTATATTCTTGGTTCTTTCGGTAAAGTCACGTAGAAGGGAAACAATAAAATAATAAAGATATAAAACAATAAAATTCTCACATGTCAAAATTCATATACTGTTGATTTATTCTCTCCATCTCTGCAGTTGACACTGCCGGTTGTGTTCCCTCCTTAGCTCCCATTCCCACGTTAGTCTCGACCACCGGCCTTCATCACTTCAAGTTGTGTGTCCTGCCTCACCCCACCTTTCTAAACTAAAATTACGTCCTTAATTTGCATATGATGTCCAATTGACGTGTCCGTCTTCCAGTATCAGTGTAATTCTTAGGATGTGCATCATCTCTACGCTTCCTTGTGCATTTCTAAACATTGATTCTATTTTCCGTTTGTGATGCATCTGTTTGAAAAAAAAACGTTCTGCCTAAGGCATATGGCTCAGTTACGTTTCATTTCGATTTAAAGCTTTCGTGACTGCAAGGATTAATATTCTTTGGTTCTTTCGGTAAAGTCACGTAGAATGAGAATAAAATAATAAATTGATAAAATAAAATAACACAATAAAATTCTCACGACGTTTCGGCCACAACACAAGCGGCCTTCATCAGGTGACGGGACGAGACTGTCTGGAGGACAGCGCTGGAGCGAAAAAGCCACGCTCATATCGCGACCTTTAAGCTGTGTGAGAAGAAACAGAGCGCCTTGACAAAGGAATTAGCATAGAATTTAGCATTGAAACAGCTGAGTGATTAGCGTTTCATTATTAACGTTTCATTATTAAGTCAAGATAACAATAAGCACTTTGCTCTGCCCTGATATGTCTCGTTAATCATTTTCATCCCTCTTCCCCTTCAACAACTGCCCTACGTGTAGATGCACTTCTGTGTTTTCAAGGCTGTGTCCCTGTTCTTTTTGCGTTCAGTTTGTTATTCCCCCGCACCTCCATTAAAGCATGGTTGGCTGCGTACGGTGCGAAAGAAGTTCACCCTGCAAACATACGCTGCGTTGAAAAATGATTCTACTGACTGCAGACCAATCCTGGACAGATTTCTCAATACGAGTGCAATATCGAGGGTACAGATCAATACCACCTGAACACAGATGCTAATTCCCGGACGGGTGGCAACTCTAGCCATGCCCATGAAAACATACAAAACATCTTGACCATGAATCGCCTATGCGGCAGATTAAATGTCAAGCATTTAACATTGAATTCCGATCTACTTTTGTTCGTTTTGATTTATTTTGGCGCAGTTTCAAGTAAGTATTTTTGATATAATTATTGTATTGTCATTTTCTGTATAATTATGATAATAGACCAAGCACTGAGACATTGCCCAGGGTTGGTCTACAATCGAAAAGGTGGCAACCCCATAGCACACCCTAACGTGTTCCAGTGTTAACACATCGTATGTTTGTATCTTGAACTTCTTTCGCACCGTACGTAGCCCACCGTGCTAATCGGAGGTATGAGGTGAGCGGGAATCGAACTCGTGTAGTCGGGGTTCGTATCGCAGTGCGCTAAACGCTGCGCCACCGCTCCCCCCACCACACACGCGCACAGCAGCTCCAGAGAGCAACTTTTGGGTCAGAGGTAGCCGCATTGCACTGGGGCCGTCCATAAATGACGTCACGCACCTAGGGGGGGGGGGAGGTCAGACATTTGTGACGATGTGTGACGAGGGGGGGGGGTTTGAGAAATGTGACGTCCCTCAAAATGCGCAACTTTAATTAAATATAGACAACACGTTCTACATAATTAAATATGCTTTTTAACAAATCTTTTCTCCTACAACATCAGAGTGCAGCGCCACATTAAATACGCACTACAATGACGATAGTTTAAAGCGATATGAAACATGTTTTATATTTTTGGGGAGGGGCGGGGCACAGCTTTGTGACGTCATATTTAAGGGGGGGGGTCTGACTTTTTGTGACGCCGTGTGACGATGGAGGGGGGGTCAAAAATCGTCCAAAATCGCGTGACGTCATTTATGGACGCCTCCACAGCGTGAAATAGCGCAACAAACCGAACCCGCGTACAGCGAGGGAAGCCCTGGCTGGTTTATCATTAATTAATCTCCAGTTAAGTCACAAACGAATCTCTTAGAGCCGAAGGCGCGATCCAGTATCACGTTGGCATGCCGTGTCAACCCGTACGGGGTTACCCCGTATTCGTGTACAGGGAGATTGAGTTTTCAGGTTCATACGGCTTACTACAGCCGTTTCAAAACGGGCAAAACAATGTTTTGTTTGATGGGACTTTGTAGGATGAACGTTGAGATTTGTAAGGGGCACGGGGTGACCAATAAGGTCTGAATTGGTCTGTAATAAGAGAGGCAATGGTTAGGGGGTGACAGGTGTGCGTTGGCACTGCGTGCCACGTCGCGTTGTCATACAGCTGACACTCCGATGAGCAATGATTCGGCGACGCACGGTGCCAATGGGACCGTCCATAAATGACGTCACGCGATTTCTGACTATTTTTGACCCCCCCCCCCCATCGTCACGCGGCGTCACAAAAAGTCAGACCCCCCATCAAATGTGACTTCACAAAGTTCTGCCCACCCCCTAAAAAAATAAAACATCCTTCAAATCGCTTTAAACTATTGTCATTGTAGTGCGTATTTAACGTGGCGCTGCACTCTGATGTTGTAGGAGAAAACATTTATTAAAAAGTCTATTTAATTAAGTAGAACGTGTTGTTTATATTCATTTAAAATTGCGCATTATGATGTGACGTCACATTTCTCAAACCCCCCCCCCCCTCGTCACACATCGTCACAAATGTCTGAACCCTCCCCCCCCAGGTGCGTGACGTCATTTATGAACGGCCCCAAAAAGTTCAACATTCGTGCGTATCCGCCGTGATGTGGGGCGAAGTTTAAATCTAATCTTATTATCCGCGATGCCTGCAGGATTAGCTTTTTTTATTCTTCGTCTTCCAAAGCAGATAATTAATGAGAATATTGATGGAATTTCCCCCAGTGCATGTTGGCTGGGGAAGGGCTGTTTAAGACCCGCGGTGAACCCGCTCATCTCCACGTATCGGCATGAAATGAAAAATCGCGGATTTTAGGAAGCGCGTTCGTTTCAAGTGGATGCTTGTTGTCAACACCGCCACATTGACAGCACTCGCAACCATCCCATACTCAATTGAAAACTCTTCTTAAGTAATTGCTTATTGTGTTTAGTTTCTTGTCCTTACCTCATACCTCCGATTAGCACGGTGGGCTACGTACGGTGCGAAAGAAGTTCAAGATACAAATATACGATGTGTTAACACTGGAACACGTTAGGGTGTGCTATGGGGTTGCCACCTTTTCGATTGTAGACCATTCCTGGGCAATGTCTCAGTGCGTGGTCTATTATCATAATTATACAGTAAATGACAATACAATAATTTTATCAAACATACTTACTTGAAACTGCGCCAAAATAAATCAAAACGAACAAAAGTAGATCGGAATTCAATGTTAAATGCTTGACATTTAATCTGCCGCATAGGCGATTCATGGTCAAGATGTTGTGTATGTTTGCATGGGCATGGCTAGAGTTGCCACCCGTCCGGGAATTAGCATCTGTGTTCAGGTGGCATTGATCTGTACCCTCGATATTGCACTCGTATTGAGAAATCTGTCCAGGATTGGTCTGCAGTCAGTAGAATAATTTTTCAACGCAGCGTATGTTTGCATGGTGAACTTCTTTCGCACCGTACGCAGCCAACCATGCTTTAATTGGAGGTGCGGGGGAATGACAAACTGAACGCAAAAAGAACAGGGACACAGCCTTGAAAACACATAAGTGCATTGACACGTAGGGCGGTTGTTGAATGGGAAGAGGAATGAAATGATTTAGAGAGGCGTATCAGGGCAGAGCAAAGTGCTTATAATGTTAATGCTCACCCCGAGCCCTCAATACTCTGATAGTGCGCTGTTTTTGAGTTGTACGCCTTTTGGCGTCTTCTGGTCCAACACCAATGGAGACTAAGCTCTAAAAAAAGCTGTTTCGGGTGTGGACCAATCAAATTCAAGGACAGTACATATTATTATCAGAGTTGCCTTTTTTGTTTGCATTTTGACTGCTTGTGTTGTGGTCATTGCAAACATGATGCCTTGAATAAAGGTGCCAGTTTTTGTGCCAGTTAAAAAGGGTAAAACCTATTCCTATATCTTCTTTCTGGCAAAGGAGGTCTCATAATGTTAATGCTCACCCCGAGCCCTCAATACTCTGATAGTGCGCTGTTTTTGAGTTGTACTCCTTTTGGCGTCTTCTGGTCCAACACCAATGGAGACTAGGATCTAAGAAAAGCTGTTTCGGGTGTGGACCAATCAAATTCAAGGACAGTGCATATTATTATCAGAGTTGTCTTTTTTGTTTGCATTTTGACTGCTTGTGTTGTGGTCATTGCAAACATGATGCCTTGAATAAAGGTGTCAGTTTTTGTGCCAGTTAAAAGGGTAAAACCTCTTCCTATATCTTGTTTCTGGCAAAGGAGGTCTCATAATGTTAATACTCACCCCGAGCCCTCAATACTCTGATCGTGCGCTGTTTTTGAGTTGTACGCAGTGGTTCTTAACCTGAGTTCGATCGAACCCCAGGGGTTCGGTGAGTCGATCTCAGGGGTTCGGCAGAGCCCCCGCCACGGAGGTCCGGACACACTTGAATTATTGTGTAAATTTGTGATGACACACACGGCCCGCTTGGCCATCACTGGCTGCAGATGATCATGCTACACTGCTTGGCCAATCAGCGCTGCGGGGAATTTAGTGCGTACTCAGTACTCAACGTGTGACTGTTGTTGTCGTACGTCGTGTGATTTCTTTAATATTTTATCTATACTAACTATGTCGGGCAAAAGAAGAAAGTGGTCGGACAAATATGTACAACATGGATTCTCATGTATCACGGAACGTGATGGGAGTGAGCGTCCTATCTGCATGATTTGCAACGCCAAGTTGAGCAACTCTAGTCTTGCACCGGCAAAACTAAAGGAACACTTCTTGAAGCTGCATGGAGACGGGGAATACAAGAACACAACACTTGCTGAATTCAGGGTGAAGAGAGCCAGATTCGATGAAAGGGCCACTCTGCCTGCTCTTGGATTTGTACCTGTTAACAAACCGATCCTGACAGCATCGTACGAAGTTGCTTACCTGATCGCAAAGCAGGGCAAGCCACACACCATTGGTGAAACACTTGTGAAACCAGCTGCATTAAAGATGGCGAATCTGATACTCGGAACAGCGGCCGAAGGTAAATTATCCCAAATTCCCCTTTCAAATGACACCGTCAGTGACAGAATAGAAGAGATGAGTAAAGACATCTTGGCTCAAGTAGTCGCGGATCTGATTTCAAGCCCGGCAAAATTCAGCCTTCAACTCGACGAAACCACAGACGTTTCTGATCTAAGCCAGCTTGCTGTTTTTGTACGCTATGTGAAAGACGACATGATAAAAGAAGAGTTTTTATTTTGTAAGCCTCTTACAACAACAACGAAGGCAGCCGATGTGAAGAAGCTTGTGGATGACTTCTTCAGAGACAACAATCTTTCATGGGATATGGTTTCTGCAGTTTCTACGGACGGAGCTCCAGTCATGCTCGGAAGAAAGTCTGGTTTTGGTGCGCTAGTAAAGGCCGATGCACCACACATCATTGTGACGCATTGTATTCTGCACAGGCATGCGTTGGCAACAAAAACCTTACCTCCAAAAATGGCAGAAGTATTAAAAACTGTGGTGGAATGTGTGAACTATGTGCGAAAAAGTGCTCTGAGGCACCGCATCTTCAGTGAGCTGTGTAAAGAAATGGGCTCTGAATTTGAGGTACTTCTGCTCCATTCTAATATTCGGTGGTTATCCCGGGGACAGGTGCTGAATCGTGTTTTTGCCATGCGTGTGGAATTAGCCCTGTTTTTGCAAGAGCACCAACACTGCCATGCAGATTGCTTCAAAAATCCTGAGTTCATTCTTATTTTAGCGTACATGGCTGATATATTCGCAGCTCTCAATCATCTCAATCAGCAGATACAGGGTGGTGGAGTCAATATCATGGAAGCGGAAGAACACCTGAAGGCTTTTCAAAAAAAGCTACCGTTATGGAAACGACGAACAGAGAACAATAACTTCGCAAACTTCCCGCTTCTGGACGACTGTGCAAGTAAGATCGAAGATGTGTCTGGAATCGGAGATATTTCTGTATCCACGGAACTGAAGCAAACAATTGCCACGCACTTAGATGAGCTTGCAAAGTCTCTCGACGGATATTTCCCTACAAGAGAGTCATATCCAGCATGGGTGAGACAGCCGTTCACGTTTGCTGTTGAAACAGCAGATGTCAATGATGAATTCCTCGACGAAATAATTGAAATTCAGCAGAGCCAGGTTCAACAGCAACTCTTCAGAACAACAACGCTCTCAACGTTTTGGTGTCGACAAATGAACAAGTATCCAGTTATTGCTAAGAAAGCCCTGGATTTTTTTATACCATTTGTTACAATATATCTTTGTGAGCAATCCTTTTCGAGGATGCTGGACATAAAAACGAAGAAAAGGAACAGACTTTGCTGTGAAAATGACATGAGAGTGGCACTTGCCAAGGTGAAGCCACGCATATCTGAACTGATCTCTCAAAGGCAACAGCAGAAGTCACATTGATTTCCAGGTATGTAATTTGTTGTGAGTTTATACATTGTGTTGGTTTTATTCTTTGAACAAGGTAATGTTCATGCACGGCTCATTTTGTGTACCAGTAAAAAACATATCTATGTCTTGAATTTGAAAAAAATCACATTTTATTTTTCACTAAAGAGGGGTTCGGTGAATGCGCATATGAAACTGGTGGGGTTCGGTACCTCCAACAAGGTTAAGAACCACTGCACTAGAGTGAGAAAACGAATCTCTTGCGACGTCTGCAGGAAAACATTCCAACTGGCATGGTGCCTAGAGTCCCACATGAGAATGCACAAGACCGGTGGTCAAAGCTGCAACATCTGCGATAAAAGCTTTGATCGGCCCTACAAACTCAGAAGGCATATGGAGTAACCCACGGAAAGAACTCAAGGGGCGCACGTGGCATGGTGAATGACGGCAATTTTGCCAATGCGGTGTTGAAGGTGTGTCAGACATACTCGGCCGCGAGTCATGGTGCTGGAAGAATTGCCTTTGCCATGGATGGCACCAGCAGCTCCAGCAGCAGCTTGTCGAGTCCTGGTGGTGAGGAGGCAGAGTTGCAGACAATGCCACCTTCTGCAAAGGGCGCACCTGCGTGCAACGAAGTTATTGCTATCACAGCGACCGCGCATGGAACGAAGGCGCCTGCTGGGAAACGCCACGCCTGACCAGCGCCCGTCTCGACTCCACCTCACTCCCATAGTCACTAGAGTGAGGAAACAAATGTCTTGCCAAGTCTGTGGGAAAGCATTCCAACTGCCATCATGCCTAGAGTCCCACATGAGAACGGACAAAGAGACCCCTGACCAATGGCATCTGCGGTCGAAACTTTGATCAGCCAGGCAAATTCAGAAGGCATATGGAAACCTACGAAAAGGACTATTGGATATTTCTTTGCTGTTCTATTACTGAAGTTATCAACAGAAGATGTGTACCAGATTAATTGCACTTGTGGCAAATGCTATGTTGGGCAAACAGGATGAATGATCAGCACGAGACTAAAAGAACACCACAGAAATATGAAATGCTCACAAATACAACTGTCAGCAGTAGCAGAACACGCGTGCCCACAAGGACACTCAATTGATTTTGATAATGTTGAAGTTCTGTGCAAAACTTGTTACTACTAGCCAAGACTAATTACATAATCTATCGAAATTTAAATAAATAAAAATAATTGTAATCGTTTGGATAGCTACCGACTTAGTGCTGCATGGAAGAGAATAATCAAATTACCGTTTGTACGGCTATTTTAGTACACACAATGGACACTAAGTACAAGATCAATGGGCTAGCATAATGTGCATGTATAATGTACGTTGATTCATTAATCCCCCCCCCCACTTTGCGCTCAAAGAGCGCACAAGTGTTGCCATCACATCTACGCCTCTATACAAGGAATTAAACAGGTGGACTTCTCCCAAATCTTGCTGTTGCCTGATGAAGCTAGTTGTAATTACTGAAACGTCGTACTCCGATGGTAAATGTTGTGGCTTGGCTCTCCAACACACCACACACCGGTGTGCTGTACTAGTGATGAATTGGCATGTTCTGTTTACGTGACAACCCTTACTAGTTGGCTGTCGGGTGGTGGCGGGTTTAACGGCACATTTATATAGTAATAGGTTTTTACCCTTTTATCTGGCACCAAAACTGACACCTGTATGTAGACATGATCCCTTGTATAAATGTGTCAGTTTAGGTGCCAGATAAAAGGGTAAAAACATATTACTATATCTTGCTACTGGCAAAGGAGGTCTCATAATGAAAATTCATACCCCGAGCTCTCAATACTCTGATAGTGCGCTGTTTTTGAGTTGTATGCCTTTTGGCGTCATCTGGTCCAACACCAGTGGAGACTAGGCTCTAAGAAAAGCTGTCTCGGGTGTGGACCAATCAACTTCAAGGACAGTGTATATCATTATCAGAGTTGTCTCTTTTTGTTTGCATTTTGAATGCTTGTGTTGTGGTTATTGCAAACATGATCTCTTGTATAACGGTGTCAGTTTTGGTGCCAGATAAAAGGGTAAAAACCTATTACTATATCTTGCGACTGGCAAAGGAGGTCTCATAATGACACATTTATATATTTACGCGATCCAACCCATAAAACCTGTATTATGGATATTTGTCGCAAAAGCCTACGTGTTAAACTGCCATGTATTTTTACGTCTATTGCTGTATTTTCTTACGTGCAATATATTTAATAAACCATCTTAATTTATTCATATTTTTGTTCGTAGTTATATCATTGTTGCGCGTGCGGTGTGGTCAGTGGATATTGTTCAGTGGATCAAACCGAGACAAATATTTTTGCAGCAGCTGTGGCTGCACATTGCAACAGCGCATTCCGAATGGTGTAGAACGCATCGCCCATAATCTGTATCTGTGTGCAAACACCAGGTATGGTTGGTAAGAAACACGTTTGGTTTTAAATGAATAGAACTCGAGCTTCAGCCATATTGTTCATTATAGACCCCACTTTGTAAGAATTAATCACGCAAACCTTGCGCCTGATTCATTTGAGTCGCTGTGCTCATGAGCAACAGGGCATTTGTGGCAAGGTGTTAATGTACCACAGATTAGCACGGTTGGCTACGTACACTGCGAAAGAAGTTCAACACATTATTTGGGTCTTTCCGTAAAGTCACGTAGATAGAACAATAAAATAATAAAAATAAAGTGAATAAAAAAGTAAAATATATCACGACGTTTCGATCGCAACACAAGCAATCGTCATCAGGAGAAAAATGATAACGATTGCTTGTGTTGTGATCAAAACGTCGTGATATTTTTATTATTATTTTGTATTCACTTTATTTTTATTATTTTATTGTTCTATCTACGTGACTTTACCGAAAGACCCAAAAAATATTAATTCCTGCAGTCACGAAAGCTTTAAGTCAAGATTCAAGCACAACACACTTTCATACATTGTGGAAAGCGAGTATCCTTGCACGTACAATGCACTGGACCGCATGTTCGTGTTAAGTGAGTCGGGGGCTTTGTCACTGCCTACCCCATGATATAAATAATCTCAGGGAATTCAATTGCAAGTGTGCAATCTCCCTTCCGGTGGACATCGAGGATGAGTCATACCCTGGCTTGCCAGGAGGCAGTGGATCACAACTGTGGAATCCTTTCCATCTGCACGGGATAGAACGTTGCCCCCTTGCTCACATTTGTTCGTTTTCTGCGAGTGTACTGGTTTCCCCCCACATGTAAACACTCAGTAAGTGGCTGCAAATATCGGAATGTTAAGAGAACCGCAGAGCTTGGGCGATTGTTGGGAGTGCCGGCTCACCGCCTGGCTGCTGTCTCCCCGCTCGTCTGTGGGAGACATATAGAGGTACTGAATTAGATTTATATTCTCTACATAACATGATTCCTATCTAAACAAAGCACTCACAGCGTAGAGTACAGCAAGTGATATTCCACGAAATAAAAAATAAACGTACATGACCACAACAGAAGCCAATGGGTACAGCTGTGCATACACGTACACAACATATACACGATTCCTACTGGTGGTTGGAACGATTCACCACTGCCGGAGAGTCAAGGAATTGTAATGATTCAGGATCATTAATGCAAACTGTCCCCGTTCTCAAACCTGTGTACGATTTAAAAGGTCATAGAACGCCATTGTCGGAAGCAATTACTTCCCCATGTCACTGCGATGGGCAGATTCAAGCCGTTGCAGTCGGCTTACACATTGTCAGTAGACCCCCCATACGCAAGCGTACACATTTGGTTAACCCCTCCTCCCCCCTCCATGCATACATACTAAATGGATGCCCCCTAACAGCTACACCACCACTCCCCACACGAGACAAGCATGTGACTCTCGGTGTAAATGGAGACGGAGTGCGAATACACGTGCCGATGCCCCAAGTACAGTTGCCACCATTTCCACGACAGAGCAAACCCAGGCACATTTCTCAGCGAGCCCAGGTCTATTGTTAAAACTGTGCAGTTCACGGTGATAAAATCAACCATAGCCATACCCGGGGTACCAGATCTCGACACAAATCAATTCCTGCTGCCACCCGAACACTGTCCGGGGGTCAAACGCGGACAGGTGGCAGCCCCAGTCGCGAGGCCACATCTGCACCGACTCACAGTAAATGTGTGCAGGGCCAGCAGGAAGAGCCCCGGGATCTCGGAGCGCAGCCACTGGTTCCACGCGCTGTCTCGGTCCACGTCCTCGCGTGACGACGACGATACTTCAAAATCACCTGACCGGAAGGAGGGGGGAGGGAGAGTAAGAAGGTACGAAGGGGAACCTTCTAACTCTTTCACAGGGACGCGTTCTTCGCATGCGTCACCCTGCAGCCAACCTCTCTGCTCTCGTGTGTGAACGTGGGTCAGTTTGGTTTAATCGTTCAGAATGAATGGGGCATGACCCTGGCCCTTGTGCAACTTATTATTTTCCATGAGATAATACCAAACACATCATTCATGTGTGAGTGTGTCTGTGGCCTGCAAGCAAAACCTACATTCTCTCGAGTCATATATCGGGAGCAGTCACAGGTGGGAAAGCATTGCCGAATTCCTTGAAAGGCTCAACTCTCTCCAACTTATGTTGAAAGCATTTACAGTGAGGGAAAAAGTATTTGATCCCCTGCTGATTTTGTACGTTTGCCCACTGACAAAGAAATGATCAGTCTATAATTTTAATGGTAGGTATATTTGAACAGTAAGAGAGACAGAATAACAACAAAATCCAGAAAAATGCATGTAAAAAATGTTCTAAATTGATTTGCATATTAATTAGGGGAATAAGAACTTGACCCCTCTGCAAAACATGACTTAGTACTTGGTGAAAAAACCCTTGTTGTCAATCACAGAGGTCAAACGTTTTTTTGTAGTTGGCTACCAGGTTTGCACACATCTCAGGAGGGATTTTGTCCCACTCTTCTTTGCAGATCTTCTCCAAGTCATTAAGGTGTGGAGGCTGACGTTTGGCAACTCGAACCTTCAGCTCCCTCCACAGATTTTCTATGGGATTAAAGTCTGGAGACTGGCTAGGCCACTCTAGGACCTTAATGTGCTTCTTCTTGAGCCACTCCTTTGTTGCCTTGGCCGTGTGTTTTGGGTCATTGTCATGCTGGAATACCCATCCACGACCCATTTTCAATGCCCTGGCTGAGGGAAGGAGGTTATCACCCAAGATTTGACGGTACATGGCCCCGTCCATCGTCCCTTTGATGCGGTGAAGTTGTCCTGTCCCCTTAGCAGAAAAACACCCCCAAAGCATAATGTTTCCAACTCCATGTTTGACGGTGGGGATGGTGTTCTTGGGGTCATAGGCAGCATTCCTCCTCCTCCAAACACGGCGAGTTGAGTTTATGCCAAAGAGCTCCATTTTGGTCTCATCTGACCACAACACTTTCACCCAGTTGTCCTCTGATTCATTCAGATGTTCATTGGCAAACTTCAGACGGGCATGTATATGTGCTTTCTTGAGCAGGGGGACCTTGCGGGTGCTGCAGGATTTCAGTCCTTCAAGGTGTAGTGTGTCACCAATTGTTTTCTTGGTATCGTGCCAGCTGCCTTGAGATCATTGACAAGATCCTCCCGTATAGTTCTGGGCTGATTCCTCACCGTTCTCATGATCATTGCAACTCCACGAGGTGAGATCTTGCATGGAGCCCCAGGCAGAGGGAGATTGACAGTTATTTTGTGTTTCTTCCATTTGCGAATAATCGCACCAACTGTTGTCACCTTCTCCGCAAGCTGCTTGGCAATGGTCTTGTAGCCCATTCCAGCCTTGTGTAGGTCTACAATCTTGTCCCTGACATCCTTGGAGAGCTCTTTGGTCTTGGCCATGGTGGAGAGTTTGGAATCTGATTGATTGATTGCTTCTGTGGACAGGTGTCTTTTATACAGGTAACAAGCTGAGATTAGGAGCACTCCCTTTAAGAGTGTGCTCCTAATCTCAGCTCGTTAGCTGTATAAAAGACACATGGGAGCCAGAAATCTTTCTGATTGAGAGGGGGTCAAATACTTATTTCCCTCATTAAAATGCAAATCAATTTTTTACATTTTTGACATGCGTTTTTCTGGATTTTTTTGTTGTTATTCTGCCTCTCACTGTTCAAATAAACCTGCCATTAAAATTATAGACTAGTAATTTCTTTGTCAGTGGGCAAACGTACAAAATCAGCAGGGGATCAAATACTTTTTTCCCTCACTGTATGCATTAGTTCTGCCCGTACCTCTTTGTGCCTGTGTAGTGGGCAGGCAAGTGTGGTGGAGCAGCAGGTCCAGCACACGGGGTGTCCAGCAGAGGAGAGGAACTTCCCGTGGCCGTGGCCGGGGAAGCAGAGGTCGGCGGCGCTGGGAGCGGCGTCAGTTGCGCGGCGTCTGTGGGAGAAGGCACAGGCCTCTGCTGAAGATTATCATCCGCAGACACATCACACGGCTTGCCGGACACGTCACACACTCGGCCCTGTGATTGTGGAGGTGAGACAGGTTCGCGCGTGGCAACGAATGGCTTGTCGCTGGACAAACATCGACGGCAACATCGGGAGAACGCGGCACGAACTCGTGCAGAGTTTCTGGCACCATATGAATTTACACTCCTTGTAGGTATGTACGTTGAACCTCGTTCGCGCCATACGTCAGCCAGCCGTGCTAATCGGAGGTGCAGATGGATGCAATTGAAGGACGTGGAGCAGAGGTGTCAAAATGAAAAAAATAATTGATACAGAAATTACACAAGTCCAGGGGACTTCACCAAGGCCGTGTTATCCCAGACTCTGACAGAGCACAAAGGAAGATTGGCAATGACAAAAAATGGCTTCATAACTTTCATTGTCAGATGGCACACTTGCATCTTCAGTCTTCAGTCGGCGTCAGTAATTTAAGAATGCACGCATGATGCGTGACACCAACTAAAATGGCATCGATGCTGACTAATCACATCCTCTCCAAGATGTGGAACTCAAGAGACGAGGATAGCCTCTTCCAAACAGGACTACCCTTGACAATTGAGTTGTCGCCTGGGTAAAAATAAAATGAACTAGGAGATTTCAACTTGAAAATCCAAACCATCGCACCAACAGTAATGGACGGAATCCTATATGAGGCGCACACTGCAGTAGCTTCAGGTGGACTCTGGTACCTGCTTTAACGTCTGTGTGAGAAGCATCTTCTCCCACTGAAATTCAAACAAAGTTGACAGTTAGACAGGACATGTTTTAAAACATCCGCAGTAAAATTCAAGTATGTATACCATTAAAGTAAACTATTTTTTATTTACCAGGTTAGGCCCATTGAGAGCTATTAAGCTCTTTTTCAGAAGCGACCTGGCCACAAATTATAGCTTAACGAAGTAGCTTATCACGTGGAAATTTATAGCAGCCAAATACTCTAAACGCATTACTTACAAATAGCTCACAAAGCGGTTATCCTCCCACTACCCTTGGGTTACCTCCTGTCCCGGTCCAGCCGAGACAGTCTGTGAATTGGCATCTGTATTTGGGTGGCATGAATTAATTTGTACCGAGATCTGGTACCGGTACTGTGCTGAACTTTACTACTGCATGGTTGTTGACAGACCTAGACCGACTGAAACATAGGTCTGGGTTTGATCTCCATAGTGGAAAAGGTGGTAACCCGAAAACTAACCCAAACCCTTCCACATTCAACGATAAACACTTTCAAACCGAGTTCGCTCGGAAATGACCCCACTAAACCGCACGTATGTAAACGTTTGACTTCAGTGGTTCCTCCGCCGCGTGCGAACGATGAAGTGCACGGCCTCTCGTGATGATGACCTCACACCCACATGGCTGCATGAAAGGCGGTGCTGACGAGCATGAGGCAGGTGGAAGAGGCAAAACGAGGAGGCAAGATTAGTGCTGTAGTTGGTGGGGTATAGTGGGGCCTATTTCCGAATGATTGATTTATGTGGAAATGAAATTGGTCAAGAGTCCGTTACTTTGTAAACATTAGCATGTATCTACTTTAAAACTAAGTCTGCAGGGGTGGGGAAGATGAGGTCTGTTCATTCTGGTGGGCAAAGAGAATTTAGACACTCCAAGTTAAGTCTGGTGGCATACGAATGAAATGCACCTTACAAATGTAAATAATAATGATTATTAATCCATCTTCTTCTTCACTCCCACGGTGTTTCCAAACAGGGTTAGGCCGTGTAATGATCTGACGTGCTGTACACTTGTACAGTGTTACTGAATTATTGTATCATTATGAATTCAGTGCCCCTTCTGCGACCTTTCCCTAGATCCCGCTCTGGTGTATAACCTGGCCTGCTGACGTCAGGGCTGTAAGCCGCAGATCCCTTTCCCTGCCAGCAGCCAGCGCAATACTGTTACATTACCATTCTATGCCACTACACAGGGACTCCTCTACTTACGAACATTCGACTTACGAACATACAGAGATATGATCAAACCTGTCCGTATGTCCAGTTTCCTGTTTGGACCGAGAGTCGCAAGTTCATGGTGGCATCTACATCTGCAGAACGTGAAGAACCAGAGGCAACTTTTAAAGCCATTCCCCGTGTTTAGTGTACAAGCCGTAAAACGTCTTTGAAATCGACGGGAGAAAAGTTGGACTCACGAACAAATCGACTTACGAACAGACCTCTGGAACCGAACTCGTTTGTACGTACAAGAGTCTGTATATGGTGGTCACTCTGAACAACACAGACCCAGCCTCTTTTTTACTTTTTTTGGTCCATTAGGACATTACCAGACACATCTTTCTGTGCTAACGACCACACAATACACATTAGACGAGTCATAACAGGTCACGTTTAATAGTCTAAACTTGTCTGGAGTAAGTCGCATACGGAAGACATTTCTGCACATTTGCAGAATTACATGTCTATGATAAAGGAACCATGTGTATTGCATTACACAGGGGTGCTTGATCATGTGTGGATGCAGATTCCCGCAGCAATACAGGGAATAGGTTGTTCGCAGCGCCACTGATTAATCAGAATCTTTTTTATATCCTGGAGGAATACGATGAGCTATGAAGATCTTTTTCACATATGTCCAGTAGGGGCGGGTCAGCGAGCTATTTCCAAAACCGATGAGAGGCAAGATGGAGAAAATGTAAGCAAATTGCTAAAAATACAAAGTACATACATTCCTGCCAATTTGTCAACAAATGCAAGCTTGGGCAAGGTAGCAACACAACAACCACAGCTCCCGCCCACAACAAGACTCCACAAAATTCTTCAATTGCATTGCATTAAGATTGAACGTTTAATGAGCGATATTTGAAATAGCATTACCAAATGACAATATTCCCTTCGAATACCTGACTAATGAATGAGGCTAAGACGCTTGCAGTAATGGTCAAATATGCATCACAAGCCATTCAGAAGTGGTAGGCCTCACGTGACCACAGGGCACCACAGTGGCAATATGTTAACTACCTCGCCTGGTACGCAGGAGGCCGTGGATTCAATCCGGCCCCTGTCGCCTGCTGTATATTTTGAGGTTGCATGTCTCTCTCACTACATTTAGAATACACATCACGCGTTTAGAGTATTTGGCCTCTATAAATTTCCACGGGATAAGCCACTTCGTTGAAGATAACATTTGTGATAGCCAGGTTGCTTCTGAAAAATAGCTCCATAGCTCAGTGGGGCCTCAAACTGGTAAAATAAAAAAATATAGTTTATATTCTTGGTTCTCTCGGTAAAGTCACGTAGAAGGGAAACAATAAAATAATAAAAATATAAAACAATAAAATTCTCACGACGTTTCGACTGCAACATCACCTGATGATCATCATCACCTGATGATTGCTTGTGTTGCAGTCGAAACGTCGGGAGAATTTAATTGTCTTATATTTTTATTATTTTATTGTTTCCCTTCTACGTGACTTTACCGAAAGAACCAAGGATATGAATCCCTGCAGTCACGAAAGCTTTAAATCAAAATATAGTTTAGTTTAAAAGTTATAGTTTGAGAATGGCGGTCCGATGGGTGGGAGTGAAGGGGTATTGTGAGGAGGCGTCATCGGGAGTGGAAGCTGCTGGTGGGAGCATGGGAGGTGTGGGGAGTGTGAGGTGCATCGGCATTGTGGAGAGGGAAGGGGTGAGAGTGTTGTAAGCGATGGGGCTGGGGGAGGAGTGGTGGATATGACGATGTGGAAGCTGTGTCGGTGATGAGGTGTGTGCTTGAAGTGAGGATTACATGGGGAGCGGTGCCGAAGTGGTTAGCGCACCGAGCGACGGGATCCGGCGACCCGAGTTCTATTCCCACTCACGGCCAACATCGGTGACGAGTATCTGAACCAATCTCGGTCCCATCCCAGGTCTATTCTGCCTTAAAATGAGTATTCAGGTTTTGTGAATGGGAGGAGACAAAGGCGGCCAGGCGTGGTGCTGGCCACCCATCCCATCTCAGCGAGTCGACCCCATGGCACCTGGGTAATGGAGGTGGTGATGAAGATGATGACGACGGTGATGATGATGTTGATGACGATGGTGATGACGAGTCACGCACTCAGACTCACAGAGCCACACTCAGAGACTCACAGCCACACTCAAGAGACTCACAGTCACTCACTCAGACTCACAGAGCCACACTTAAGAGACTCACAGCCACACTCAAGAGACTCACAGTCACTCACTCAGACTCACAGAGCCACACTCAAGAGACTCACAGAGTCACTCACACAAAATCACAGAGCCACACTCAAGAGACTCACAGCCACACTCAAGAGACTCACAGTCACTCACTCAGACTCACAGAGCCACACTCAAGAGACTCACTGAGTCATTCAGAGAATCACAGTCACTCACACAGACTTACACTCACTCAAGGAGACCCACAGACTCACTCACAGACTCACTCACACAGACTCACAGAGTAACTCATACACAGACTCACACTCACAGACTAATTCTGACACACACAGACTCGCAGAGTAACACGCACTCAGAGACTCACAGAGTCACACTCAGTCACTCACTCAGGGACTCACAGCCACTCACTCAGAGACTCGCACGCACTCACAGAGCCACACTCAGAGATCCAGTCACTCACTCAGAGACTCACAAAGTCACTCACTCAGAGAATCAGAGCCACACTCAGAGACTCGCAAAGTCACTCACTCAGAGACTCAGAGTCACTCACTCAGAGACGCAGAGCCACAGACTCACAGAGCCACACTCACAGACTCAGAGCCACACTCAGGGACTCACAGTCACTCACTCAGAGACGCACACTCAGACTCAGAACCACAGACTCACAGAGCCACACTCAGAGACGCACACTCACACTCAGAGACTCACAAAAGTCACTCACTCATACACTCACAGACTTACACAGTAACTCACAGTCACTGCCACTGAACTCAGCCTCACCGGGTAACACACTCACAGACTCGGAGTAACTCACATGAACTCACAAAGTAACTCACTCACACAGACTCGGAGTAACTCACATGAACTCACAAAGTAACTCACTCACACAGACTCACAGAGCCACAGAGACACACGGAGTCACTCACTCAGAGACTCACATAGTCACTCACTCTGACACTCGGAGACTCACTCACTCACACAGACTCAGAGTAACTCACACACTCACAGACTTACACAGTAACTCACAGTCACTGCCACTGAACTCAGTCTCACCGGGTAACACACTCACAGACTCGGAGTAACTCACATGAACTCACAAAGTAACTCACTCACACAGACTCGGAGTAACTCACATGAACTCACAAAGTAACTCACTCACACAGACTCACAGACTAACAAACAAAAACAAAGATCCCCAGTGAACCCTTAATAGACTGTAGGGGCAAGTGCTGTTAGCGAGCACCTACGAAGGCCGGCACGGCACACGAGGGGGTGGGTGGCCAGCACCACGCCCGGCCGCCTTTGTCTCCCCCATTGGCGATGTTTACACACCGAAACCAGGTACTCATTTGAGGCCGAGTCGACCTAGGGGAGGCCCAAGACCTGTTCAGATAATCGTCACCGGTGTTGGTGGCCGTGAGCGGGAATCGAACTCGGGTCGCCGGGTTCGTAGCGCAGCGTAGCGCTAACCGCTGCGCCACCGCTCCCCACACCCTCGCTCACAAACACAACGCAGGCAGCGTGGGCAGCCCTGGTCCATCCACTGCTGGATGAGGGCCTTGCCATGCCGTGCGAGTTATTTGACCAGAAGCGCAGTGCGTGTTGTTAACATTCCCCGTGTGGTGGATAGAATCGGAGGGCTTTCCCCAGCCCTCACCCACCAGGAATGGTGAAGTATAGTCAAATACTTCCTGTGACCAACACGGCGTTAGGAGACATTCATACAACCCACAGATGGACTAATAATTATTGTGAGTACTGTGGTGTACTTAAAATAATGTGTGGATGAGGAGGAAGAAGTTCCAGAAGTCGCACTTCAGCAGCCACCACTGCCCCTTCGCAGTATCAACAACCACGCAGACAAATGCACTGCCACATCCTACAACACGCGTTTGTTCCTTCAAAGTAGTGAATTAGCGTCCCAACACGCTGGTTCACGAAGATGGAGCGGTCATATAATGAGCTGGACAGCGACAACAACTTAAATCAGCGGTAATAATGCGGCAGACACGCAGGAAGCAATACTTAGGTAGGCCGCGATGAGACCACGGGGCTCGGATGGCGACCCTGCCTGGGAAGGTGCACACAAACTCCTCACAGAGTGAGCACCACAATGTTGTCCTTACAACACACAGTGGTCTCGCTTTTCTTTCATATCCACGAGCACAGCAACATCCAGCAACACATATCTCCTCACATTGTGCCCAGGACTGCTTTAAATAAAGATTTTAAATAAACTTTCCCGCCAAAAAAATTAATTGAGGCATGTGTGGGTATCGATGTGGAACTTGTGATCACATTGCTAAGAGCCGAAACACAAGGCACCCACCACCCCACACATCCTACTACTGCTGCTGTTGTTGCTGCCTTGTGAAGTCGATGATGATGAGCAGCAGCAGCAGCAGCGAGATAATGAGGAGGTTGAATGTGATGATGATAATGTGGAGTAGAGTCAGGGGGGTTATGCCCAAAGTTCTCTGTCCTCACCTCCCCACCACCGCCACGTCCCAACTCTGAACATCCACACATCATCATCATCATCGACCAGCAATGACCAACAGCAGCTCACAGCCCATTAAATACACCACCAGTAGGACAATTGTATGGAGGAGGCCAAACAAACATCTAAAACTAACAAAATAACAATTGCCACCGAGAACTGTTTCACATAACTCGTGCACTCAAAGTCCTCAGACAATTGCAGTTATATTTCGATTTAAAGCTTTCGTGACTGCAAGGATTCATCTTCTTTGGTTCTTTCGGTAAAGTAACGTAGAATGAGAATAAAATAATAAATTGATTAAATAAAATAACACAATAATATTCTCACGACGTTTTGGCCACAACACAAGCGGCCTTCATCAGGTGAAGGGACGAGACTGTCTGGTAGGACAGCGCTGGAGTGAAAAAAGCCACGTTCAGATCACGACCTTTAAGCTGTGTCAGAAGAAACAAAGCGCCTTGACAAAGGAATTAGCATATAATTTAGCATTGAAATGGCGAGTGATTAGCTTGTGACTGGTCACAGAAATGGCTATGTTAAAGTTAAAGCATACACATCCGCAGAGGCACCCCTTGACAAAGGAATTAGCATAGAATTTAGCATTGAAATAGCTGAGTGATTAGCTTGTAACTGGTCACAGAAATAGCTATGTTTAAAGTCAGAGCATACACATTCACCGAGGTACCTAGTACAAATCAAACAGGAGAATTTAGCATTGAAATAACAAGGCGAATTTAGCATTGAAATAACTGAGTGATTAGCTAGTGACTGGTCACAGAAATGGCTATGTTGAAGTCAAGGTCTACACATCTGAGCTATTCACAGTAACTGGGTATACAATACAATGTATAATGAATGCTATATAGTGAACCAATACAAAACTAAAATAGAAATTACCTTAATGTTATCAATAAACTCTATATTCTCCAATCAGCTAAGCTACCAACAATAAGTCGTTATATATCACAATGCTATATGGCGAAAAAAATGGGTGGATTCTTACCCTCAACTTTAGCAACACGGATAGCTACGGGCCCCATTCAGACGGACGAGTTCATCCAAGGTCGAAACAGAGGAGGGGGAGAGAGACAGCTGCGAGGCGCTATTATACTCCATGTTGTAAACCATACCATTAACCGTGGTGTGAGAGGTATTAAGAGTCAATGCTGGTGAAAGAGCTGCGGTCTGAAGGTCATCGTAAAATACAATTAATTAAGAACGGAAATGGTTTAAATCATCTTTCCAATGGTTACTAAGCCAGAATCCATCTTCTCGGTTGAAATTGTCTCTGTGCTTGTATATGTGAATGGCCTCATGAACGAATTTCTCATGGCAGCCGGTTGGTTTGCAAAAAACCTCCGTCTTGGAGAAGTCAATGTCATGTGAGCCCACTGAATTATAACAGTGATCTGCCACGGCAGACCGCAGCTCTTTCACCAGCATTGACTCTTAATACCTCTCACACCACGGTTAATGGTATGGTTTACAACATGGAGCATAATAGCGCCTTGCAGCTGTCTCTCTCCCCCTCCTCTGTTCCGACCTTGGATGAACTCGTCCGTCTGAATGGGGCCCGTAGCTATCCGTGTTGCTAAAGTTGAGGGTAAGAATCCACCCATTTTTTTCGCCATATAGCATTGTGATATATAACGACTTATTGTTGGTAGCTTAGCTGATTGGAGAATATAGAGTTTATTGATAACATTAAGGTAATTTCTATTTTAGTTTTTTATTGGTTCACTATGTAGTATTCATTATACATTGTATTGTATACCCAGTTACTGTGAATAGCTCAGATGTGTAGACCTTGACTTCAACATAGCCATTTCTGTGACCAGTCACTAGCTAAATTCTCCTAGTTATTTCAATGCTAAATTCTCCTGTTTGATTTGTACTAGGTGCCTCGGTGAATGTGTATGCTCTGACTTTAAACATAGCTATTTCTGTGACCAGTAACAAGCTAATCACTCAGCTATTTCATTGCTAAATTCTATGCTAATTCCTTTGTCAAAGGGTGCCTCTGCGGATGTATATGCTTTAACTTTAACATAGCCATTTCTGTGACCAGTCACAAGATAATCACTCGGCCATTTCAATGCTAAATTATATGCTAATTCCTTTGTCAAGGCGCTTTGTTTCTTCTGACACAGCTTAAAGGTCGTGATCTGAACGTGGCTTTTTTCACTCCAGCGCTGTCCTACCAGACAGTCTCGTCCCTTCACCTGATGAAGGCCGCTTGTGTTGTGGCCGAAACGTCGTGAGAATATTATTGTGTTATTTTATTTTATCAATTTATTATTTTATTCTCATTCTACGTGACTTTACCGAAAGAACCAAAGAAGATAAATCCTTGCAGTCACGAAAGCTTTAAATCGAAATAAAACTGCCATTGTCTGAGGACTTTGAGTGCACGAGTTACGTGAAACAGTTCTCGGTGGCAATTGTTATTTTGTTAGTTTTAGATGTTTGTTTGGCCTCCTCCATACAATTGTCCTACTGGTGGTGTATTTAATGGGCTGTGAGCTGCTGTTGGTCATTGCTGGTCGATGATGATGATGATGTGTGGATGTTCAGAGTTGGGACGTGGCGGTGGTGGGGAGGTGAGGACAGAGAACTTTGGGCATAACCCCCCTGACTCTACTCCACATTATCATCATCACATTCAACCTCCTCATTATCTCGCTGCTGCTGCTGCTGCTCATCATCATCATCATAGACTTCACAAGGCAGCAACAACAGCAGCAGTAGTAGGATGTGTGGGGTGGTGGGTGCCTTGTGTTTCGGCTCTTAGCAATGTGATCACAAGTTCCACATCGATACCCACACATGCCTCAATTAATTTTTTTGGCGGGAAAGTTTATTTAAAATCTTTATTTAAAGCAGTCCTGGGCACAATGTGAGGAGATATGTGTTGCTGGATGTTGCTGTGCTCGTGGATATGAAAGAAAAGCGAGACCACTGTGTGTTGTAAGGACAACATTGTGGTGCTCACTCTGTGAGGAGTTTGTGTGCACCTTCCCAGGCAGGGTCGCCATCCGAGCCCCGTGGTCTCATCGCGGCCTACCTAAGTATTGCTTCCTGCGTGTCTGCCGCATTATTACCGCTGATTTAAGTTGTTGTCGCTGTCCAGCTCATTATATGACCGCTCCATCTTCGTGAACCAGCGTGTTGGGACGCTAATTCACTACTTTGAAGGAACAAACGCGTGTTGTAGGATGTGGCAGTGCATTTGTCTGCGTGGTTGTTGATACTGCGAAGGGGCAGTGGTGGCTGCTGAAGTGCGACTTCTGGAACTTCTTCCTCCTCATCCACACATTATTTTAAGTACACCACAGTACTCACAATAATTATTAGTCCATCTGTGGGTTGTATGAATGTCTCCTAACGCCGTGTTGGTCACAGGAAGTATTTGACTATACTTCACCATTCCTGGTGGGTGAGGGCTGGGGAAAGCCCTCCGATTCTATCCACCACACGGGGAATGTTAACAACACGCACTGCGCTTCTGGTCAAATAACTCGCACGGCATGGCAAGGCCCTCATCCAGCAGTGGATGGACCAGGGCTGCCCACGCTGCCTGCGTTGTGTTTGTGAGCGAGGGTGTGGGGAGCGGTGGCGCAGCGGTTAGCGCTACGCTGCGCTACGAACCCGGCGACCCGAGTTCGATTCCCGCTCACGGCCACCAACACCGGTGACGATTATCTGAACAGGTCTTGGGCCTCCCCTAGGTCGACTCGGCCTCAAATGAGTACCTGGTTGCGGTGTGTAAACATCGCCAATGGGGGAGACAAAGGCGGCCGGGCGTGGTGCTGGCCACCCACCCCCTCGTGTGCCGTGCCGGCCTTCGTAGGTGCTCGCTAACAGCACTTGCCCCTACAGTCTATTAAGGGTTCACTGGGGATCTTTGTTTTTGTTTGTTAGTCTGTGAGTCTGTGTGAGTGAGTTACTTTGTGAGTTAATGTGAGTTACTCCGAGTCTGTGTGAGTGAGTTACTTTGTGAGTTCATGTGAGTTACTCCGAGTCTGTGAGTGTGTTACCCGGTGAGACTGAGTTGAGTGGGAGTGACTGTGAGTTACTGTGTAAGTCTGTGAGTGTGTGAGTTACTCTGAGTCTGTGTGAGTGAGTGAGTCTCCGAGTGTCAGAGTGAGTGACTATGTGAGTCTCTGAGTGAGTGACTCCGTGTGTCTCTGTGGCTCTGTGAGTCTGTGTGAGCGAGTTACTTTGTGAGTTCATGTGAGTTACTCCGAGTCTGTGTGAGTGAGTTACTTTGTGAGTTCATGTGAGTTACTCCGAGTCTGTGAGTGTGTTACCCGGTGAGACTGAGTTCAGTGGCAGTGACTGTGAGTTACTGTGTAAGTCTGAGAGTGTATGAGTGAGTGACTTTGTGAGTCTCTGAGTGTGAGTGTGCGTCTCTGAGTGTGGCTCTGTGAGTCTGTGGTTCTGAGTCTGAGTGTGCGTCTCTGAGTGAGTGACTGTGAGTCCCTGAGTGTGGCTCTGAGTCTGTGAGTGTGGCTCTGTGAGTCTGTGGCTCTGCGTCTCTGAGTGAGTGACTCTGAGTCTCTGAGTGAGTGACTTTGCGAGTCTCTGAGTGTGGCTCTGATTCTCTGAGTGAGTGACTTTGTGAGTCTCTGAGTGAGTGACTGGATCTCTGAGTGTGGCTCTGTGAGTGCGTGCGAGTCTCTGAGTGAGTGGCTGTGAGTCCCTGAGTGAGTGACTGAGTGTGACTCTGTGAGTCTCTGAGTGCGTGTTACTCTGCGAGTCTGTGTGTGTCAGAATTAGTCTGTGAGTGTGAGTCTGTGTATGAGTTACTCTGTGAGTCTGTGTGAGTGAGTCTGTGAGTGAGTCTGTGGGTCTCCTTGAGTGAGTGTAAGTCTGTGTGAGTGACTGTGATTCTCTGAATGACTCAGTGAGTCTCTTGAGTGTGGCTCTGTGAGTCTGAGTGAGTGACTGTGAGTCTCTTGAGTGTGGCTGTGAGTCTCTTGAGTGTGGCTCTGTGATTTTGTGTGAGTGACTCTGTGAGTCGCTTGAGTGTGGCTCTGTGAGTCTGAGTGAGTGACTGTGAGTCTCTTGAGTGTGGCTGTGAGTCTCTTGAGTGTGGCTCTGTGAGTCTGAGTGAGTGACTGTGAGTCTCTTGAGTGTGGCTGTGAGTCTCTGAGTGTGGCTCTGTGAGTCTGAGTGCGTGACTCGTCATCACCATCGTCATCAACATCATCATCACCGTCGTCATCATCTTCATCACCACCTCCATTACCCAGGTGCCATGGGGTCGACTCGCTGAGATGGGATGGGTGGCCAGCACCACGCCTGGCCGCCTTTGTCTCCTCCCATTCACAAAACCTGAATACTCATTTTAAGGCAGAATAGACCTGGGATGGGACCGAGATTGGTTCAGATACTCGTCACCGATGTTGGCCGTGAGTGGGAATAGAACTCGGGTCGCCGGATCCCGTCACTCGGTGCGCTAACCACTTCGGCACCGCTCCCCATGTAATCCTCACTTCAAGCACACACCTCATCACCGACACAGCTTCCACATCGTCATATCCACCACTCCTCCCCCAGCCCCATCGCTTACAACACTCTCACCCCTTCCCTCTCCACAATGCCGATGCACCTCACACTCCCCACACCTCCCATGCTCCCACCAGCAGCTTCCACTCCCGATGACGCCTCCTCACAATACCCCTTCACTCCCACCCATCGGACCGCCATTCTCAAACTATAACTTTTAAACTAAACTATATTTTGATTTAAAGCTTTCGTGACTGCAGGGATTCATATCCTTGGTTCTTTCGGTAAAGTCACGTAGAAGGGAAACAATAAAATAATAAAAATATAAGACAATTAAATTCTCCCGACGTTTCGACTGCAACACAAGCAATCATCAGGTGATGATGATCATCAGGTGATGTTGCAGTCGAAACGTCGTGAGAATTTTATTGTTTTATATTTTTATTATTTTATTGTTTCCCTTCTACGTGACTTTACCGAGAGAACCAAGAATATAAACTATATATTTTTTTATTTTACCAGTTTGAGGCCCCACTGAGCTATGGAGCTATTTTTCAGAAGCAACCTGGCTATCACAAATGTTATCTTCAACGAAGTGGCTTATCCCGTGGAAATTTATAGAGGCCAAATACTCTAAACGCGTGATGTTTATTCTAAATGTAGTGAGAGAGACATGCAACCTCAAAATATACAGCAGGCGACAGGGGCCGGATTGAATCCACGGCCTCCTGCGTACCAGGCGAGGTAGTTAACATATTGCCACTGTGGTGCCCTGTGGTCACGTGAGGCCTACCACTTCTGAATGGCTTGTGATGCATATTTGACCATTACTGCAAGCGTCTTAGCCTCATTCATTAGTCAGGTATTCGAAGGGAATATTGTCATTTGGTAATGCTATTTCAAATATCGCTCATTAAACGTTCAATTTTAATGCAATGCAATTGAAGAATTTTGTGGAGTCTTGTTGTGGGCGGGAGCTGTGGTTGTTGTGTTGCTACCTTGCCCAAGCTTGCATTTGTTGACAAATTGGCAGGAATGTATGTACTTTGTATTTTTAGCAATTTGCTTACATTTTCTCCATCTTGCCTCTCATCGGTTTTGGAAATAGCTCGCTGACCCGCCCCTACTGGACATATGTGAAAAAGATCTTCATAGCTCATCGTATTCCTCCAGGATATAAAAAAGATTCTGATTCTGATTAATCAATGGCGCTGCGAACAACCTATTCCCTGTATTGCTGCGGGAATCTGCATCCACACATGATCAAGCACCCCTGTGTAATGCAATACACATGGTTCCTTTATCATAGACATGTAATTCTGCAAATGTGCAGAAATGTCTTCCGTATGCGACTTACTCCAGACAAGTTTAGACTATTAAACGTGACCTGTTATGACTCGTCTAATGTGTATTGTGTGGTCGTTAGCACAGAAAGATGTGTCTGGTAATGTCCTAATGGACCAAAAAAAGTAAAAAGGAGGCTGGGTCTGTGTTGTTCAGAGTGACCACCATATACAGACTCTTGTACGTACAAACGAGTTCGGTTCCAGAGGTCTGTTCGTAAGTCGATTTGTTCGTGAGTCCAACTTTTCTCCCGTCGATTTCAAACACGTTTTACGGCTTGTACACTAAACACGGGGAATGGCTTTAAAAGTTGCCTCTGGTTCTTCACGTTCTGCAGATGTAGATGCCACCATGAACTTGCGACTCTCGGTCCAAACAGGAAACTGGACATACGGACAGGTTTGATCATATCTCTGTATGTTCGTAAGTCGAATGTTCGTAAGTAGAGGAGTCCCTGTGTAGTGGCATAGAATGGTAATGTAACAGTATTGCGCTGGCTGCTGGCAGGGAAAGGGATCTGCTGCTTACAGCCCTGACGTCAGCAGGCCAGGTTATACACCAGAGGGGGATCTAGGGAAAGGTCGCAGAAGGGGCACTGAATTCATAATGATACAATAATTCAGTAACACTGTACAAGTGTACAGCACGTCAGATCATTACATGGCCTAACCCTGGTTGGAAACACCGTGGGAGTGAAGAAGAAGATGGATTAATAATCATTATTATTTACATTTGTAAGGTGCATTTCATTCGTATGCCACCAGACTTAACTTGGAGTGTCTAAATTCTCTTTGCCCACCAGAATGAACAGACATCATCTTCCCCACCCCTGCAGACTTGGTTTTAAAGTAGATACATGCTAATGTTTACAAAGTAACGGACTCTTGACCAATTTCATTTCCACATAAATCAATCATTCGGAAATAGGCCCCACTATACCCCACCAACTACAGCACTCTAATCTTGCCTCCTCGTTTTGCCTCTTCCACCTGCCTCATGCTCGTCAGCACCACCTTTCATGCAGCCATGTGGGTGTGAGGTCATCATCACGAGAGGCCGTGCACTTCATCGTTCGCACGCGGCGGAGGAACCACTGAAGTCAAACGTTTACATACGTGCGGTTTAGTGGGGTCATTTCCGAGCGAACTCGGTTTGAAAGTGTTTATCGTTGAATGTGGAAGGGTTTGGGTTAGTTTTCGGGTTACCACCTTTTCCACTATGGAGATCAAACCCAGACCTATGTTTCAGTCGGTCTAGGTCTGTCAACAACCATGCAGTAGTAAAGTTCAGCACAGTACCGGTACCAGATCTCGGTACAAATTAATTCATGCCACCCAAATACAGATGCCAATTCACAGACTGTCTCGGCTGGACCGGGACAGGAGGTAACCCAAGGGTAGTGGGAGGATAACCGCTTTGTGAGCTATTTGTAAGTAATGCGTTTAGAGTATTTGGCTGCTATAAATTTCCACGTGATAAGCTACTTCGTTAAGCTATAATTTGTGGCCAGGTCGCTTCTGAAAAAGAGCTTAATAGCTCTCAATGGGCCTAACCTGGTAAATAAAAAATAGTTTACTTTAATGGTATACATACTTGAATTTTACTGCGGATGTTTTAAAACATGTCCTGTCTAACTGTCAACTTTGTTTGAATTTCAGTGGGAGAAGATGCTTCTCACACAGACGTTAAAGCAGGTACCAGAGTCCACCTGAAGCTACTGCAATGTGCGCCTCATATAGGATTCCGTCCATTACTGTTGGTGCGATGGTTTGGATTTTCAAGTTGAAATCTCCTAGTTCATTTTATTTTTACCCAGGCGACAACTCAATTGTCAAGGGTAGTCCTGTTTGGAAGAGGCTATCCTCGTCTCTTGAGTTCCACATCTTGGAGAGGATGTGATTAGTCAGCATCGATGCCATTTTAGTTGGTGTCACGCATCATGCGTGCATTCTTAAATTACTGACGCCGACTGAAGACTGAAGATGCAAGTGTGCCATCTGACAATGAAAGTTATGAAGCCATTTTTTGTCATTGCCAATCTTCCTTTGTGCTCTGTCAGAGTCTGGGATAACACGGCCTTGGTGAAGTCCCCTGGACTTGTGTAATTTCTGTATCAATTATTTTTTTCATTTTGACACCTCTGCTCCACGTCCTTCAATTGCATCCATCTGCACCTCCGATTAGCACGGCTGGCTGACGTATGGCGCGAACGAGGTTCAACGTACATACCTACAAGGAGTGTAAATTCATATGGTGCCAGAAACTCTGCACGAGTTCGTGCCGCGTTCTCCCGATGTTGCCGTCGATGTTTGTCCAGCGACAAGCCATTCGTTGCCACGCGCGAACCTGTCTCACCTCCACAATCACAGGGCCGAGTGTGTGACGTGTCCGGCAAGCCGTATGATGTGTCTGCGGATGATAATCTTCAGAAGAGGCCTGTGCCTTCTCCCACTGACGCCGCGCAACTGACGCCGCTCCCAGCGCCGCCGACCTCTGCTTCCCCGGCCACGGCCACGGGGAGTTCCTCTCCTCTGCAGGACACCCCGTGTGCTGGACCTGCTGCTCCACCACACTTGCCTGCCCACTACACAGGCACAAAGAGGTACGGGCAGAACTAATCCCTGCTGATTTTGTACGTTTGCCCACTGACAAAGAAATTACTAGTCTATAATTTTAATGGCAGGTTTATTTGAACAGTGAGAGGCAGAATAACAACAAAAAAATCCAGAAAAACGCATGTCAAAAATGTAAAAAATTGATTTGCATTTTAATGAGGGAAATAAGTATTTGACCCCCTCTCACTCAGAAAGATTTCTGGCTCCCATGTGTCTTTTATACAGCTAACGAGCTGAGATTAGGAGCACACTCTTAAAGGGAGTGCTCCTAATCTCAGCTTGTTACCTGTATAAAAGACACCTGTCCACAGAAGCAATCAATCAATCAGATTCCAAACTCTCCACCATGGCCAAGACCAAAGAGCTCTCCAAGGATGTCAGGGACAAGATTGTAGACCTACACAAGGCTGGAATGGGCTACAAGACCATTGCCAAGCAGCTTGCGGAGAAGGTGACAACAGTTGGTGCGATTATTCACAAATGGAAGAAACACAAAATAACTGTCAATCTCCCTCTGCCTGGGGCTCCATGCAAGATCTCACCTCGTGGAGTTGAAATGATCATGAGAACGGTGAGGAATCAGCCCAGAACTATACGGGAGGATCTTGTCAATGATCTCAAGGCAGCTGGCACCATACCAAGAAAACAATTGGTGACACACTACACCTTGAAGGACTGAAATCCTGCAGCACCCGCAAGGTCCCCCTGCTCAAGAAAGCACATATACATGCCCGTCTGAAGTTTGCCAATGAACATCTGAATGAATCAGAGGACAACTGGGTGAAAGTGTTGTGGTCAGATGAGACCAAAATGGAGCTCTTTGGCATAAACTCAACTCGCCGTGTTTGGAGGAGGAGGAATGCTGCCTATGACCCCAAGAACACCATCCCCACCGTCAAACATGGAGTTGGAAACATTATGCTTTGGGGGTGTTTTTCTGCTAAGGGGACAGGACAACTTCACTGCATCAAAGGGACGATGGACGGGGCAATGTACCGTCAAATCTTGGGTGATAACCTCCTTCCCTCAGCCAGGGCATTGAAAATGGGTCGTGGATGGGTATTCCAGCATGACAATGACCCAAAACACACGGCCAAGGCAACAAAGGAGTGGCTCAAGAAGAAGCACATTAAGGTCCTAGATTGGCCTAGCCAGTCTCCAGACTTTAATCCCATAGAAAATCTGTGGAGGGAGCTGAAGGTTCGAGTTGCCAAACGTCAGCCTCCACACCTTAATGACTTGGAGAAGATCTGCAAAGAAGAGTGGGACAAAATCCCTCCTGAGATGTGTGCAAACCTGGTAGCCAACTACAAAAAAACGTTTGACCTCTGTGATTGACAACAAGGGTTTTTTCACCAAGTACTAAGTCATGTTTTGCAGAGGGGTCAAGTGCTTATTCCCCTAATTAAAATGCAAATCAATTTAGAACATTTTTTACATGCATTTTTCTGGATTTTGTTGTTATTCTGTCTCTCTTACTGTTCAAATATGCCTACCATTAAAATTATAGACTGATCATTTCTTTGTCAGTGGGCAAACGTAAAAAATCAGCAGGGGATCAAATACTTTTTCCCTCACTGTAAATGCTTTCAACATAAGTTGGAGAGAGATGAGCCTTTCAAGGAATTCGGCAATGCTTTCCCACCTGTGACTGCTCCCGATATATGACTCGAGAGAATGTAGGTTTTGCTTGCAGGCCACAGACACACTCACACATGAATGATGTGTTTGGTATTATCTCATGGAAAATAATACGTTGCACAAGGGCCAGGGTCATGCCCCATTCATTCTGAACGATTAAACCAAACTGACCCACGTTCACACACGAGAGCAGAGAGGTTGGCTGCAGGGTGACGCATGCGAAGAACGCGTCCCTGTGAAAGAGTTAGAAGGTTCCCCTTCGTACCTTCTTACTCTCCCTCCCCCCTCCTTCCGGTCAGGTGATTTTGAAGTATCGTCGTCGTCACGCGAGGACGTGGACCGAGACAGCGCGTGGAACCAGTGGCTGCGCTCCGAGATCCCGGGGCTCTTCCTGCTGGCCCTGCACACATTTACCGTGAGTCAGTGCAGATGTGGCCTCGCGACTGGGGCTGCCACCTGTCCGCGTTTGACCCCCGGACAGTGTTCGGGTGGCAGCAGGAATTGATTTGTGTCGAGATCTGGTACCCCGGGTATGGCTATGGTTGATTTTATCACCGTGAACTGCACAGTTTTAACAATAGACCTGGGCTCGCTGAGAAATGTGCCTGGGTTTGCTCTGTCGTGGAAATGGTGGCAACTGTACTTGGGGCATCGGCACGTGTATTCGCACTCCGTCTCCATTTACACCGAGAGTCACATGCTTGTCTCGTGTGGGGAGTGGTGGTGTAGCTGTTAGGGGGCATCCATTTAGTATGTATGCATGGAGGGGGGAGGAGGGGTTAACCAAATGTGTACGCTTGCGTATGGGGGGTCTACTGACAATGTGTAAGCCGACTGCAACGGCATGAATCTGCCCATCGCAGTGACATGGGGAAGTAATTGCTTCCGACAATGGCGTTCTATGACCTTTTAAATCGTACACAGGTTTGAGAACGGGGACAGTTTGCATTAATGATCCTGAATCATTACAATTCCTTGACTCTCCGGCAGTGGTGAATCGTTCCAACCACCAGTAGGAATCGTGTATATGTTGTGTACGTGTATGCACAGCTGTACCCATTGGCTTCTGTTGTGGTCATGTACGTTTATTTTTTATTTCGTGGAATATCACTTGCTGTACTCTACGCTGTGAGTGCTTTGTGTAGATAGGAATCATGTTATGTAGAGAATATAAATCTAATTCAGTACCTCTATATGTCTCCCACAGACGAGCGGGGAGACAGCAGCCAGGCGGTGAGCCGGCACTCCCAACAATCGCCCAAGCTCTGCGGTTCTCTTAACATTCCGATATTTGCAGCCACTTACTGAGTGTTTACATGTGGGGGGAAACCAGTACACTCGCAGAAAACGAACAAATGTGAGCAAGGGGGCAACGTTCTATCCCGTGCAGATGGAAAGGATTCCACAGTTGTGATCCACTGCCTCCTGGCAAGCCAGGGTATGACTCATCCTCGATGTCCACCGGAAGGGAGATTGCACACTTGCAATTGAATTCCCTGAGATTATTTATATCATGGGGTAGGCAGTGACAAAGCCCCCGACTCACTTAACACGAACATGCGGTCCAGTGCATTGTACGTGCAAGGATACTCGCTTTCCACAATGTATGAAAGTGTGTTGTGCTTGAATCTTGACTTAAAGCTTTCGTGACTGCAGGAATTAATATTTTTTGGGTCTTTCGGTAAAGTCACGTAGATAGAACAATAAAATAATAAAAATAAAGTGAATACAAAATAATAATAAAAATATCACGACGTTTTGATCACAACACAAGCAATCGTTATCATTTTTCTCCTGATGACGATTGCTTGTGTTGCGATCGAAACGTCGTGATATATTTTACTTTTTTATTTACTTTATTTTTATTATTTTATTGTTCTATCTACGTGACTTTACGGAAAGACCCAAATAATGTGTTGAACTTCTTTCGCAGTGTACGTAGCCAACCGTGCTAATCTGTGGTACATTAACACCTTGCCACAAATGCCCTGTTGCTCATGAGCACAGCGACTCAAATGAATCAGGCGCAAGGTTTGCGTGATTAATTCTTACAAAGTGGGGTCTATAATGAACAATATGGCTGAAGCTCGAGTTCTATTCATTTAAAACCAAACGTGTTTCTTACCAACCATACCTGGTGTTTGCACACAGATACAGATTATGGGCGATGCGTTCTACACCATTCGGAATGCGCTGTTGCAATGTGCAGCCACAGCTGCTGCAAAAATATTTGTCTCGGTTTGATCCACTGAACAATATCCACTGACCACACCGCACGCGCAACAATGATATAACTACGAACAAAAATATGAATAAATTAAGATGGTTTATTAAATATATTGCACGTAAGAAAATACAGCAATAGACGTAAAAATACATGGCAGTTTAACACGTAGGCTTTTGCGACAAATATCCATAATACAGGTTTTATGGGTTGGATCGCGTAAATATATAAATGTGTCATTATGAGACCTCCTTTGCCAGTCGCAAGATATAGTAATAGGTTTTTACCCTTTTATCTGGCACCAAAACTGACACCGTTATACAAGAGATCATGTTTGCAATAACCACAACACAAGCATTCAAAATGCAAACAAAAAGAGACAACTCTGATAATGATATACACTGTCCTTGAAGTTGATTGGTCCACACCCGAGACAGCTTTTCTTAGAGCCTAGTCTCCACTGGTGTTGGACCAGATGACGCCAAAAGGCATACAACTCAAAAACAGCGCACTATCAGAGTATTGAGAGCTCGGGGTATGAATTTTCATTATGAGACCTCCTTTGCCAGTAGCAAGATATAGTAATATGTTTTTACCCTTTTATCTGGCACCTAAACTGACACATTTATACAAGGGATCATGTCTACATACAGGTGTCAGTTTTGGTGCCAGATAAAAGGGTAAAAACCTATTACTATATAAATGTGCCGTTAAACCCGCCACCACCCGACAGCCAACTAGTAAGGGTTGTCACGTAAACAGAACATGCCAATTCATCACTAGTACAGCACACCGGTGTGTGGTGTGTTGGAGAGCCAAGCCACAACATTTACCATCGGAGTACGACGTTTCAGTAATTACAACTAGCTTCATCAGGCAACAGCAAGATTTGGGAGAAGTCCACCTGTTTAATTCCTTGTATAGAGGCGTAGATGTGATGACAACACTTGTGCGCTCTTTGAGCGCAAAGTGGGGGGGGGGGGGGGATTAATGAATCAACGTACATTATACATGCACATTATGCTAGCCCATTGATCTTGTACTTAGTGTCCATTGTGTGTACTAAAATAGCCGTACAAACGGTAATTTGATTATTCTCTTCCATGCAGCACTAAGTCGGTAGCTATCCAAACGATTACAATTATTTTTATTTATTTAAATTTCGATAGATTATGTAATTAGTCTTGGCTAGTAGTAACAAGTTTTGCACAGAACTTCAACATCAAAATCAATTGAGTGTCCTTGTGGGCACGCGTGTTCTGCTACTGCTGACAGTTGTATTTGTGAGCATTTCATATTTCTGTGGTGTTCTTTTAGTCTCGTGCTGATCATTCATCCTGTTTGCCCAACATAGCATTTGCCACAAGTGCAATTAATCTGGTACACAACTTCTGTTGATAACTTCAGTAATAGAACAGCAAAGAAATATCCAATAGTCCTTTTCGTAGGTTTCCATATGCCTTCTGAATTTGCCTGGCTGATCAAAGTTTCGACCGCAGATGCCATTGGTCAGGGGTCTCTTTGTCTGTTCTCATGTGGGACTCTAGGCATGATGGCAGTTGGAATGCTTTCCCACAGACTTGGCAAGACATTTGTTTTCTCACTCTAGTGACTATGGGAGTGAGGTGGAGTCGAGACGGGCGCTGGTCAGGCGTGGCGTTTCCCAGCAGGCGCCTTCGTTCCATGCGCGGTCGCTGTGATAGCAATAACTTCGTTGCACGCAGGTGCGCCCTTTGCAGAAGGTGGCATTGTCTGCAACTCTGCCTCCTCACCACCAGGACTCGATAAGCTGCTGCTGGAGCTGCTGGTGCCATCCATGGCAAAGGCAATTCTTCCAGCACCATGACTCGCGGCCGAGTATGTCTGACACACCTTCAACACCGCATTGGCAAAATTGCCGTCATTCACCATGCCACGTGCGCCCCTTGAGTTCTTTCCGTGGGTTACTCCATATGCCTTCTGAGTTTGTAGGGCCGATCAAAGCTTTTATCGCAGATGTTGCAGCTTTGACCACCGGTCTTGTGCATTCTCATGTGGGACTCTAGGCACCATGCCAGTTGGAATGTTTTCCTGCAGACGTCGCAAGAGATTCGTTTTCTCACTCTAGTGCAGTGGTTCTTAACCTTGTTGGAGGTACCGAACCCCACCAGTTTCATATGCGCATTCACCGAACCCCTCTTTAGTGAAAAATAAAATGTGATTTTTTTCAAATTCAAGACATAGATATGTTTTTTACTGGTACACAAAATGAGCCGTGCATGAACATTACCTTGTTCAAAGAATAAAACCAACACAATGCATAAACTCACAACAAATTACATACCTGGAAATCAATGTGACTTCTGCTGTTGCCTTTGAGAGATCAGTTCAGATATGCGTGGCTTCACATTGGCAAGTGCCACTCTCATGTCATTTTCACAGCAAAGTCTGTTCCTTTTCTTCGTTTTTATGTCCAGCATCCTCGAAAAGGATTGCTCACAAAGATATGTTGTAACAAATGGTATAAAAAAATCCAGGGCTTTCTTAGCAATAACTGGATACTTTTGATTTAAAGCTTTCGTGACTGCAGTAATTCATATTCTTAGTTTTTTCGGTAAAGTCACGTTGAAGAGAAACAACAAAATAACAAAATATATATAAAACAATAAAAAATTCTCACGACGTTTCGACCATAACTCAAACGGTCATCATCAGGTGTGTCGGTTTGCATAAATTTATTTTTAAAACGGCATATTTATTTATTTATATAAAAATAACGTTTGCGTCACGCGCAACGATTGGCTGTTTGCCAGGACTAGTCCATCTATTTTTTTGAAAACACAAGATCCAGGTCCGTTTCAACACATTACATAAAATCCGTGATCTGGTTCCGTCTGTAAAAGATGTGATTCCGGACATACAATACCCTGGTGTCTACAAACTAAGTTGCCTCTGTGGTAGTAGTTACATTGGAGAAACCAAACGCCATATCTCGGACCGCATTCGTGAACATAAAGCAGACCTTAAACACGGTAGGACCAACACCTCGGCCGTAGCAGATCATTGTTCTAATTCAGTAGGCTCACATGCCATTGACTTTTCCAAGACGGAGGTTCTTTGTAAGCCATCTGGCTTCAATGAGAGATTCGTTCATGAGGCTATCCACATATACAAACACAGAGACAATTTCAACCGAGAAGATGGATTCTATCTTAGCAATCATTGGAAAGATTTGATAAATCATTTCAGTTCTTGATTGATTGTTCACGCTTACAGTGGCTTTCAGACAGCATACATAAAAACAAATTTCGTCTCCCCCCTCCTCTTTTCAAAAAATAGATGGACTAGTCCTGGCAAACAGCCAATCGTTGCGCGTGACGCAAACGGTATTTTTATATAAATAAATAAATATGCCGTTTTAAAAATAAATTTATGCAAACCGACACACCTGATGATGACCGTTTGAGTTATGGTCGAAACGTCGTGAGAATTTTTTATTGTTTTATATATATTTTGTCATTTTGTTGTTTCTCTTCAACGTGACTTTACCGAAAAAACTAAGAACTGGATACTTGTTCATTTGTCGACACCAAAACGTTGAGAGCGTTGTTGTTCTGAAGAGTTGCTGTTGAACCTGGCTCTGCTGAATTTCAATTATTTCGTCGAGGAATTCATCATTGACATCTGCTGTTTCAACAGCAAACGTGAACGACTGTCTCACCCATGCTGGATATGATTCTCTTGTAGGGAAATATCCGTCGAGAGACTTTGCAAGCTCATCTAAGTGCGTGGCAATTGTTTGCTTCAGTTCCGTGGATACAGAAATATCTCCGATTCCAGACACATCTTCGATCTTACTTGCACAGTCGTCCAGAAGCGGGAAGTTTGCGAAGTTATTGTTCTCTGTTCGTCGTTTCCATAACGGTAGCTTTTTTTGAAAAGCCTTCAGGTGTTCTTCCGCTTCCATGATATTGACTCCACCACCCTGTATCTGCTGATTGAGATGATTGAGAGCTGCGAATATATCAGCCATGTACGCTAAAATGAGAATGAACTCAGGATTTTTGAAGCAATCTGCATGGCAGTGTTGGTGCTCTTGCAAAAACAGGGCTAATTCCACACGCATGGCAAAAACACGATTCAGCACCTGTCCCCGGGATAACCACCGAATATTAGAATGGAGCAGAAGTACCTCAAATTCAGAGCCCATTTCTTTACACAGCTCACTGAAGATGCGGTGCCTCAGAGCACTTTTTCGCACATAGTTCACACATTCCACCACAGTTTTTAATACTTCTGCCATTTTTGGAGGTAAGGTTTTTGTTGCCAACGCATGCCTGTGCAGAATACAATGCGTCACAATGATGTGTGGTGCATCGGCCTTTACTAGCGCACCAAAACCAGACTTTCTTCCCAGCATGACTGGAGCTCCGTCCGTACAAACTGCAGAAACCATATCCCATGAAAGATTGTTGTCTCTGAAGAAGTCATCCACAAGCTTCTTCACATCGGCTGCCTTCGTTGTTGTTGTAAGAGGCTTACAAAATAAAAACTCTTCTTTTATCATGTCGTCTTTCACATAGCGTACAAAAACAGCAAGCTGGCTTAGATCAGAAACGTCTGTGGTTTCGTCGAGTTGAAGGCTGAATTTTGCCGGGCTTGAAATCAGATCCGCGACTACTTGAGCCAAGATGTCTTTACTCATGTCTTCTATTCTGTCACTGACGGTGTCATTTGAAAGGGGAATTTGGGATAATTTACCTTCGGCCGCTGTTCCGAGTATCAGATTCGCCATCTTTAATGCAGCTGGTTTCACAAGTGTTTCACCAATGGTGTGTGGCTTGCCCTGCTTTGCGATCAGGTAAGCAACTTCGTACGATGCTGTCAGGATCGGTTTGTTAACAGGTACAAATCCAAGAGCAGGCAGAGTGGCCCTTTCATCGAATCTGGCTCTCTTCACCCTGAATTCAGCAAGTGTTGTGTTCTTGTATTCCCCGTCTCCATGCAGCTTCAAGAAGTGTTCCTTTAGTTTTGCCAGTGCAAGACTAGAGTTGCTCAACTTGGCGTTGCAAATCATGCAGATAGGACGCTCACTCCCATCACGTTCCGTGATACATGAGAATCCATGTTGTACATATTCGTCCGACCACTTTCTTCTTTTGCCCGACATAGTTAGTATGGATAAAATATTAAAGAAATCACACGACGTACGACAACAACAGTCACACGTTGAGTACTGAGTACGCACTAAATTCCCCGCAGCGCTGATTGGCCAAGCAGTGTAGCATGATCATCTGCAGCCAGTGATGGCCAAGCGGGCCGTGTGTGTCATCACAAATTTACACAATAATTCAAGTGTGTCCGGACCTCCGTGGCAGGGGCTCTGCCGAACCCCTGAGATCGACTCACCGAACCCCTGGGGTTCGATCGAACCCAGGTTAAGAACCACTGCGTACAACTCAAAAACAGCGCACGATCAGAGTATTGAGGGCTCGGGGTGAGTATTAACATTATGAGACCTCCTTTGCCAGAAACAAGATATAGGAATAGGTTTTACCCTTTTAACTGGCACAAAAACTGACACCTTTATTCAAGGCATCATGTTTGCAATGACCACAACACAAGCAGTCAAAATGCAAACAAAAAAGACAACTCTGATAATAATATGCACTGTCCTTGAATTTGATTGGTAAACACCCGAAACAGCTTTTCTTAGATCCTAGTCTCCATTGGTATTGGACCAGAAGACGCCAAAAGGCGTACAACTCAAAAACAGCGCACTATCAGAGTATTGAGGGCTCGGGGTGAGCATTAACATTATGAGACCTCCTTTGCCAGAAACAAGATATAGGAATAGGTTTTACCCTTTTAACTGGCACAAAAACTGACACCTTTATTCAAGGCATCATGTTTGCAATGACCACAACACAAGCAGTCAAAATGCAAACAAAAAAGACAACTCTGATAATAATATGTACTGTCCTTGAATTTGATTGGTCCACACCCGAAACAGCTTTTTTTAGAGCTTAGTCTCCATTGGTGTTGGACCAGAAGACGCCAAAAGGCGTACAACTCAAAAACAGCACACTATCAGAGTATTGAGGGCTCGGGGTGAGCATTAACATTATAAGCACTTTGCTCTGCCCTGATACGCCTCTCTAAATCATTTTCATTCCTCTTCCCATTCAACAACCGCCCTACGTGTCAATGCACTTATGTGTTTTCAAGGCTGTGTCCCTGTTCTTTTTGCGTTCAGTTTGTCATTCCCCCGCACCTCCAATTAAAGCATGGTTGGCTGCGTACGGTGCGAAAGAAGTTCACCATGCAAACATACGCTGCGTTGAAAAATTATTCTACTGACTGCAGACCAATCCTGGACAGATTTCTCAATACGAGTGCAATATCGAGGGTACAGATCAATGCCACCTGAACACAGATGCTAATTCCCGGACGGGTGGCAACTCTAGCCATGCCCATGCAAACATACACAACATCTTGACCATGAATCGCCTATGCGGCAGATTAAATGTCAAGCATTTAACATTGAATTCCGATCTACTTTTGTTCGTTTTGATTTATTTTGGCGCAGTTTCAAGTAAGTATGTTTGATAAAATTATTGTATTGTCATTTACTGTATAATTATGATAATAGACCACGCACTGAGACATTGCCCAGGAATGGTCTACAATCGAAAAGGTGGCAACCCCATAGCACACCCTAACGTGTTCCAGTGTTAACACATCGTATATTTGTATCTTGAACTTCTTTCGCACCGTACGTAGCCCACCGTGCTAATCGGAGGTATGAGGTAAGGACAAGAAACTAAACACAATAAGCAATTACTTAAGAAGAGTTTTCAATTGAGTATGGGATGGTTGCGAGTGCTGTCAATGTGGCGGTGTTGACAACAAGCATCCACTTGAAACGAACGCGCTTCCTAAAATCCGCGATTTTTCATTTCATGCCGATACGTGGAGATGAGCGGGTTCACCGCGGGTCTTAAACAGCCCTTCCCCAGCCAACATGCACTGGGGGAAATTCCATCAATATTCTCATTAATTATCTGCTTTGGAAGACGAAGAATAAAAAAAGCTAATCCTGCAGGCATCGCGGATAATAAGATTAGATTTAAACTTCGCCCCACATCACGGCGGATACGCACGAATGTTGAACTTTTTGGGGCCGTTCATAAATGACGTCACGCACCTGGGGGGGGAGGGTTCAGACATTTGTGACGATGTGTGACGAGGGGGGGGGGGGGTTTGAGAAATGTGACGTCACATCATAATGCGCAATTTTAAATGAATATAAACAACACGTTCTACTTAATTAAATAGACTTTTTAATAAATGTTTTCTCCTACAACATCAGAGTGCAGCGCCACGTTAAATACGCACTACAATGACAATAGTTTAAAGCGATTTGAAGGATGTTTTATTTTTTTAGGGGGTGGGCAGAACTTTGTGACGTCACATTTGATGGGGGGTCTGACTTTTTGTGACGCCGCGTGACGATGGGGGGGGGGGGGTCAAAAATAGTCAGAAATCGCGTGACGTCATTTATGGACGGCCCCATTGGCACCGTGCGTCGCCGAATCATTGCTCATCGGAGTGTCAGCTGTATGACAACGCGACGTGGCACGCAGTGCCAACGCACACCTGTCACCCCCTAACCATTGCCTCTCTTATTACAGACCAATTCAGACCTTATTGGTCACCCCGTGCCCTTTACAAATCTCAACGTTCATCCTACAAAGTCCCATCAAACAAAACATTGGTTTGCCTGTTTTGAAACGGCTGTAGTAAGCCGTATGGACCTGAAAACTCAATCTCCCTGTACACGAATACGGGGTAACCCGGTACGGGTTGACACGGCATGCCAACGTGATACTGGATCGCGCCTTCGGCTCTAAGAGAGTCGTTTGTGACTTAACTGGAGATTAATGAATGATAAACCAGGCAGGGCTACCCTCGCTGTACGCGGGTTCGGTTTGTTGCGCTATTTCACGCTGTGGAGGCGTCCATAAATGACGTCACGCGATTTTGGACGAATTTTGACCCCCCCTCCATCGTCACACGGCGTCACAAAAAGTCAGACCCCCCCCCCTCAAATATGACGTCACAAAGCTGTGCCCCGCCCCTCCCCAAAAATATAAAACATGTTTCATATCGCTTTAAACTATCGTCATTGTAGTGCGTATTTAATGTGGCGCTGCACTCTGATGTTGTAGGAGAAAAGATTTGTTAAAAAGCCTATTTAATTATGTAGAACGTGTTGTCTATATTTAATTAAAGTTGCGCATTTTGAGGGACGTCACATTTCTCAAACCCCCCCCCCTCGTCACAGATCGTCACAAATGTCTGACCTCCCCCCCCCCCAGGTGCGTGACGTCATTTATGGACGGCCCCAGTGCAATGCGGCTACCTCTGACCCAAAAGTTGCTCTCTGGAGCTGCTGTGCGCGTGTGTGGTGGGGGGAGCGGTGGCGCAGCGTTTAGCGCACTGCGCTACGAACCCCGACTACACGAGTTCGATTCCCGCTCACCTCATACCTCCGATTAGCACGGTGGGCTACGTACGGTGCGAAAGAAGTTCAAGATACAAACATACGATGTGTTAACACTGGAACACGTTAGGGTGTGCTATGGGGTTGCCACCTTTTCGATTGTAGACCAACCCTGGGCAATGTCTCAGTGCTTGGTCTATTATCATAATTATACAGAAAATGACAATACAATAATTATATCAAAAATACTTACTTGAAACTGCGCCAAATAAATCAAAACGAACAAAAGTAGATCGGAATTCAATGTTAAATGCTTGACATTTAATCTGCCGCATAGGCGATTCATGGTCAAGATGTTTTGTATGTTTTCATGGGCATGGCTAGAGTTGCCACCCGTCCGGGAATTAGCATCTGTGTTCAGGTGGTATTGATCTGTACCCTCGATATTGCACTCGTATTGAGAAATCTGTCCAGGATTGGTCTGCAGTCAGTAGAATCATTTTTCAACGCAGCGTATGTTTGCAGGGTGAACTTCTTTCGCACCGTACGCAGCCAACCATGCTTTAATGGAGGTGCGGGGGAATAACAAACTGAACGCAAAAAGAACAGGGACACAGCCTTGAAAACACAGAAGTGCATCTACACGTAGGGCAGTTGTTGAAGGGGAAGAGGGATGAAAATGATTAACGAGACATATCAGGGCAGAGCAAAGTGCTTATTGTTATCTTGACTTAATAATGAAACGTTAATAATGAAACGCTAATCACTCAGCTGTTTCAATGCTAAATTCTATGCTAATTCCTTTGTCAAGGCGCTCTGTTTCTTCTCACACAGCTTAAAGGTCGCGATATGAGCGTGGCTTTTTCGCTCCAGCGCTGTCCTCCAGACAGTCTCGTCCCGTCACCTGATGAAGGCCGCTTGTGTTGTGGCCGAAACGTCGTGAGAATTTTATTGTGTTATTTTATTTTATCAATTTATTATTTTATTCTCATTCTACGTGACTTTACCGAAAGAACCAAAGAATATTAATCTTTGCAGTCACGAAAGCTTTAAATCGAAATGAAACGTAACTGAGCCATATGCCTTAGGCAGAACGTTTTTTTTCAAACAGATGCATCACAAACGGAAAATAGAATCAATGTTTAGAAATGCACAAGGAAGCGTAGAGATGATGCACATCCTAAGAATAACACTGATACTGGAAGACGGACACGTCAATTTGACATCATATGCAAATTAAGGACGTAATTTTAGTTTAGAAAGGTGGGGTGAGTCAGGACACACAACTTGAAGTGATGAGGGCCGGTGGTCGAGACTAACGTGGGAATGGGAGCTAAGGAGGGAACACAACCGGCAGTGTCAACTGCAGAGATGGAGAGAATAAATCAACAGTATATGAATTTTGACATGTGAGAATTTTATTGTTTTATATCTTTATTATTTTATTGTTTCCCTTCTACGTGACTTTACCGAAAGAACCAAGAATATAGTATATGATTTAGATCATTTATTTATTTTGCTAACTTTACAATTAATCGTACATTTTAATTGTACTAGTTTAATGTCCTAAGTTTTAGTTTCTAAATCTCTAGGTTAAAACAAGTTATTTTTTCAAAAAGAATTACGTTAAATACATTGAAAGTGCATTTTTAAATTAACCGTGTCAGTCTTCAAATACTGTTCTGGTAATTCCCACCTTGTTGGTGTCCGTATTGTCTCCTGCACCCACTAACAACGGAGTTATTGTTGAGGTGGAGAGAAGCACAGCCAGCAGCCAGCCAGGAAACTCGAGACATAGAATATTTTAATAGCAGCGTCACTTACACTGCTACAGCAGCGATGTTGTCATGTAACTATTTGCATTCTCTGTGTCGCAAACATTAAACGGCAACTAATTTTTCCGTGGTAGGCTTGTCCCCACGATTTGAGGACAAATTCCTTAGCGAAGGATTAACTACTAATTGAAGGATAATACAAGTGAAATGTGAAGTGGTAAGATTGATCATAGACAGTTGCAAGCCAATCCCAAATTCTGAGTGCGGAGTGACTCGGCAGGGCCATGCTTGTTGATGTGCTTCACAGTGAGGCTCGCTTCAGCTGTGAGCGCTGCTCCCTCGTCCCCCGATGTTCTGCCAGTGCAGCTACAGGAGCTGCTTTTATAGCCCTGGCAGTAGCTACGAGCAGAGGCCAGGGGGAGCCAGAAGCGTCCAGAATGACGCAGCTGCTCCCAGGGGCTTCCTCCATCCGCACAGAATCAAGAGCGTGACTCGTGTCTCAGGCTGCAGTTTGTGAGCAGTTTACTACAATAGCATTTAGTTCACCCTGCCAATGTGTAAGTATCAAACTATAGCATTACGTATATTTTAAAAATAACCATCGTACAGAATTGATAGTTTTTTATTAAGTGAAATGTAAGGGACATTCGTTGTGTTTGTGTGACTCAGTCTTTCCTGATAAGGCTGATGATGTCATTGTGCTGTGTAAGCGAGAATTTAAGTTTCGGTTTGTATCACCCTTCAAAGTGTAGTAATTTCAATTAAATATAGAATAGCGCATCACTCTGTTTTACATTCATTATCAGTGCTGAGTGAATTCCATGGCAGTAAACTGCTCACAAACTGCAGCCTGAGACACGAGTCACGCTCTTGATTCTGTGCAGATGAGGGAAGCCGATCGGAGCAGCTGCGTCATTCTGGACGCTTCTGGCTCCCCCTGGCATCTGCTCGTAGCTACTGCCAGGGCTATAAAAGCAGCTCCTGTAGCTGCACTGGCAGAACATCGGCGGAGGAGGGAACAGCGCTCACAGCTGAAGCGAGACTCACTGTGAAGCACATCAACAAGCATGGCCCTGAGTGTTTACTTCCCTGCGATGCACGTGATGGAGAGGAGCGTCTGGCCAGGCTGGCCGGTCTGGAACCCCCGCGGTGAAAGACTCTTCCAGCAGCTGCAGCGAGACATGAGGAGCGAGATCGAGAGGATGAAGAGAATCTTCCATGGAGTCGATCAGCTCAGCAGCCACACGCGGGCTCCGGGCAGCCTCGGAGACGCACTGCTGCAGCAGCCGGCCGTGAGCAGTGGGTTCCAGATTGAAGATCCACAGGAGCAGGGAGGCGGGTTTGTCGCGTCCCTGGACGTGCAGGACTTCTCCCCACAGGACCTGGCCGTGAAGGTGTCTGGAGACAAGCTGGTGGTGGCCGGACGGCGCGAGGTGAAGAGCGGAGAAGTCAGCAGCGGCAGCTACAGCCACAGCTGCCAGGAGTTCCACAGGGAGACGCAGCTGCCCAGGAACGTGGACCCGCAGAGCGTGAGCTGCTGCTTGACTGAAGACGGGAAGCTGAAGTTCAAGGCTCAGCGCCGCGCCCTCCCTGCAGCGGCCGAGAGGGTGGTGGTCATTGAGCAGCCAGCGACAGCGACTCCTGGCACGGCCTCTCAGTCCACTGGCACCACCCATGCGTAGAGTGGCGCCTGGAGCATCCATTCCAGCAACCTACTTAATTGACGTTTCAATTGTATGGATATTGAGTTAAATCAGTTTATTTTATCCACGCTATGTTCAGTAATATTTACGTGTTTCAGCGTTCACATTTAACTTCATTGGATTAAGTGTATCGCTGTAAAGGATTGTCAAATTGTATCGCATCGTTTTAATTTGCCATTACACGTTCATATATTGCAATAAGATAATGATAAATGTTATCTTCAAGTATTTTTCATCATTACACATGACTATTTTCCACAGTCTAATTTTCGAACTACTATAATACTATACAGTTTTTGTGAATGGTAATGATGTTTGTTTTTTGTAATAAAATGCCTTTCAATTTCCTGTAACAGTTGCAACTGTTCTTTTTTCTACATTGTGTTTGTTTCATCGTTACTGTGGATCAGAGTTCTGGACACAGAATTCCCCAAAACTAAGACAACCGGTAACGCGGCCTCATTGCTCCCTGTCCGTGACAACTCCCAAGGTGCCAGGCTCACGCCGTCGGCCCTGCCGAGTCACTCCCACTCAGAATTTGGGATTGGCTTGCAATGATCTAAGATCAATCTTATCACTTCACATTTCAATTGTATCATCCTTCAATTGGTAGTAAATCCTTCGCTAAGGAATTGGTCCTCAAATCGTGGGGACAAGCGTACCACAGAAAAATTAGTTGACATTTAATGTTTGCGACACAGAGAATGTAAATAGTTACATGACAACATCGCTGCTGTAGCAGTGTAAGTCACGCTGCTATTAACATATTCTATGTCTCGAGTTTCCTGGCTGGCTGCTGGCTGTGCTTCTCTCCACCCCAACAATAACTCCGTTGTTAGTGGGTGCAGGAGACAATAGGGACACCAACAAGGTGGGAATAACCAGAACAGTATTTGAAGACTGACACGGTTCATTTAAAATTGCACTTTCAATGTATGCGCCAATTAACGTCATTCATTTTGACAAAATAACTTGTTTTATCCTAGACAATTAGAAACTAAACCTTAAGACATTAAACTAGTACAATTAAAATGTACGATTCATTGTAAAGTTAGCAAAATAAATAAATGATCTAATTCATATACTATATTCTTGGTTCTTTCGGTGAAGTCACGTAGAAGGGAAACAATAAAATCATATTTTTCGATTTGAAGCTTTCGTGACTGCAAGGATTCATCTTCTTTGGTTCTTTCGGTAAAGTCACGTAGAATGAGAATAAAATAATTAAAAACACAATAAAATTCTCACGACGTTTCGACCACAACGCAAGCGGCCGTCTTCAGGTGAAAGGTACAGAAGTGTCGGGACGACAGAGCTTCAATGAACGATGTTAAGATTCGTAGCGACTTTTATGCTGGTTGGGAGAAGTGAGGCACCTTGACAAAGGGTTTTACATATCAAAATCTACACATCCACAGAGGCATCTAGTAATTTAGCATTGAAATAGCTAAGGGATTAGCTTGTGACTGGTCTCAGGAAAGGCTATGGTAAAGTCAAAACCTACACATCCACAGAGGCAACTAGTAATTTAGCATTGAAATAGCTAAGGGATCAGCTTGTGCAAATAGCTGAGGGATTAGCACGGAAACGGCTATGTTAAAGTCAAAACCTACACATCCACAGAGGCAACTAGTAATTTAGCATTGAAATAGCTGAGGGATTAGCTTGTGACTGGTCACAGAAATGGCTATGTTAAAGTAAAGACCTACACATCAACAGAGGCAACTAGTAATTTAGCATTGAAATAGCTAAGGGATTAGCTTGTGACTGGTCACAGAAACAGATGTTAAAGTAAAGGCCTACACATCCACAGAGCTTCAATGAACGCTGTTAAAATTCGTAGCGACTATTAAGCTGGTTGGGAGAAGTGAGGCACCTTGACAAAGGGGTTTACATATCAAATAGCTGAGGGGTAAGCTTGTGACTGATCACGGAAATGGCTATGTTAAAGTCAAAACCTACACATCCACAGAGGCACCTAGTACAAATCAAACAGGATAATTTAGCATTGAAATAGCTAAGGGATTAGCTTGTGACTGGTCACGGAAATAGCTATGTTAAAGTCAAAACCTACACATTCACAGAGGCAACTAGTAATTTAGCATTGAGATAGCTAAGGGATTAGCTTGTGACTGGTCACAGGAATGGCTATGTTAAAGTCAAAACCTACACATCCACAGAGGCAACTAGTAATTTAGCATTGAAATAGCTAAGGGATTAGCTAGTGCAAATAGCTGAGGGATTAGCTTGTGACTGGCCACGGAAATGGCTATGTTAAAGTCAAAACCTACACATCCACAGAGGCAACTAGTAATTTAGCATTGAAATAGCTAAGGGATTAGCTTGTGACTGGTCACATAAATAGATGTTAAAGTAAAGGCCTACACATCCACAGAGCTTCAATGAACGCTGTTAAGATTCGTAGCGACTTTTAAGCTGGTTGGGAGAAGTGAGGCACCTTGACAAAGGGGTTTACATATCAAATAGCTGAGTGGTTAGCTTGTGACTGATCACGGAAATGGCTATGTTAAAGTCAAAACCTACACATCCACAGAGGCACCTAGTACAAATCAAACAGGATAATTTAGCATTGAAATAGCTAAGGGATAAGCTTGTGACTGGTCATAGAAATACCTATGTTAAAGTCAAAGCCTACACATCCACAGAGGGACCTCGTACATGGACGCCAAAGGGGGCTGCAACAACTCAACTGTCATACAGTAAAGCGATGTGAAAAACCTAATTCTAAATTACATCAATATAATAAATGTACTCAATATATTCTTCAATAAGCTGAGCTATTAACATTAACTGGGTATACACTACACTATATAATGAATATCATATAGTAAACCAATAAAAACTAAATTATAAACTACCTCAATGTTATTTCACAATGTTATATGGTGAAAAAACGGGTGGATTCTTACCTTCCTCACCACGGACAGCTACGTTCAGATGGACGAGTCCATCCATGGTTGGAGCGGAGGAGGAAGGAGGGGAGAAACAGCTGCGAGGCGCTGTTATACTCCATGTTATAAACCATACCATTAACCGTGGTGTGAGAGGTATTAAAAATCAGTGCCAGCGAAAGAGCTACGGTCTGAAGGTCCTCGTAAAATACGATTAATTAAGAACCGAATTGGTTTAAACATCTTCCCAATGGTTACTAAGCCAGAATCCATCTTCTCGGTTGAAACTGTCTCTGTTTGTATATGTGGATGGCCTCATGAACGAATCTCTCATGGTAGCCGGTTGGTTTGCACATCGCTTAACTGTATGACAGTTGAGTTGTTGCAGCCACCTTTGGCGTCCATGTACGAAGTGCCTCTGTGGATGTGTAGGCTTTGACTTTAACATCTATTTCTGTGACCAGTCACAAGCTTATCCCTTAGCTATTTCAATGCTAAATTACTAGTTGCCTCTGTGGAAGTGTAGGTTTTGACTTTAACATAGCCATTTCCGTGACCAGCCCCAAGCTAATCCCTCAGCTATTTGATATGTAAACCCCTTTGTCAAGTTGCCTCACTTCTCCCAACCAGCTTAAAAGTCGCTACGAATCTTAACAGCGTTCATTGAAGCTCTTTGGATGTGTAGGCCTTTACTTTAACATCTATTTCTGTGACTAGTCACAAGCTAATCCCTTAGCTATTTCAATGCTAAATTACTAGTTGCCTCTGTGGATGTGTAGGTTTTGACTTTAACATAGCCATTCCTGTGACCAGTGACAAGTTAATCCCTTAGCTATTTCAATGCTAAATTACTAGTTGCCTCTGTGGATGTGTAGGTTTTGACTTTAACATAGCCATTTCCGTGACCATTCAGAAGCTAATCCCTCAGCTATTTGCACAAGCTAATCCCTTAGCTATTTCAATGCTAAATTACTAGTTGACTCTGTGGATGTGTAGGTTTTGACTTTAACATAGCCATTTCCGTGACCAGTCACAAGCTAATCCCTCAGCTATTGATATGTAAACCCCTTTGTCAAGGTGCCTCACTTCTCCCAACCAGCTTAAAAGTCGCTACGAATCTTAACATCGTTCATTTAAGCTCTGTCGTCCCGACAGTTCTGTACCTTTCACCTGAAGACGGCCGCTTGCGTTGTGGCCAAAACGTCGTGAGAATTTTATCGTGTTATTTTATTATTTTATTCTCATTCTACGTGACTTTAACGAAAGAACCAAAGAAAATAAAATAATAAAGATATAAAACAATAAAATTCTCACAAATCAAAATTCAGATACTGTTGATTTATTCACTCCATCTCCGCACTTGACACTGCCGGTTGTGTTCCCTCCTTAGCTCCCATTCCCACGTTAGTCTCGACCACCGGCCGTCATCACTTCAAGTTGTGTGTCCTGCCTCACCCCACCTTTCTAAACTACAATTACGTCCTTAATTTGCATATGATGTGCAATTGACGTGTCCGTCTTCCAATATCAGTGTTTTTCTTAGGATGTGCATCATCTCTACGCTTCCTTGTGCATTTCTAAACATTGGTTCTATTTTCCGTTTGTGATGCATCTGTTTGAAAAAAACGTTCTGCTTAAGGCATATGGCTCAGTTACGTTTCATTATTAAGTTATAATAATAATAAGCACTTTGCTCTGCTCTGATACGCCTCTCTTAATCATTTTCATCCCTCTTCACCTTCAACAACCGCCCTACGTGTAAATGCACTTCTGTGTTTTCAAGGCTGTGTCCCTGTTCTTTTTGCGTTCAGTTTGTTATTCCCCTGCACCTCCAATAAGCATGGTTGGCAGCGTACGGTGCGAAAGAAGTTCACCATGCAAACATACGCTGCGTTGAAAAATTATTCTATTGACTGCAGACCAAACCTGGACAGATTTTGCAATACGAGTGCAATATCGAGGGTACAGATCAATACCACCTGAACACAGATGCTAATTCCCGGACGGGTGGCAACTCTAGCCATGCCCATGCAAACATACACAACATCTTGACCATGAATCGCCTATGCGGCAGATTAAATATCAAGCTTTTAACATTGAATTCCGATTTACTTTTGTTCGATTTGATTTATTTTGGCGCAGTTTCAAGTAAGTATTTTTGATATAATTAATGTATTGCCATTTACTGTATAATTATGATAATAGACCAAGCACTGAGACATTGCCCAGGGTTGGTCTACAATCGAAAAGGTGGCAACCCCATAGCACACCCTCATGTGTTCCAGTGTTAACACATCGTATTTCGATTTAAAGCTTTCGTGACTGCAAGGATTAATCTTCTTTGGTTATTTCGGTGAAGTCACGTAGAATGAGAATAAAATAATAAATTGATAAAATAAAATAACACAATAAAATTCTCACGACGTTTCGGCCACAGCGCCTCGCAGCTGTCTCTCTCCCCCTCCTCTGTTCCGACCATGGATGAACTCGTCCGTCTTAACGGGGCCCGTAGCTATCCGTTTTGCTAAAGTTTAGGGTAAGAATCCACCCATTTTTTCGCCATATAGCATTGTGATATATAACGACTTATTGTTGGTAGCTTAGCTGATTGGAGAATATACAGAGTTTACTGATAACATTGAGGTAATTTATATTTTAGTTTTTTATTGGTCCACTATGTAGTATTCATTATATATTGTACTGTATACCCAGTTACTATGAATAGCTCAGATATGACTTCAGATATTGACTTCTACATAGCCATTACTGTGAACAGTCACAAGCTAATCACTCAGTTATTTCAATGCTAAATTCTCCTGTTTGATTTGTACAAGGTGCCTCTGTGAATGTGTATGCTCTGACTTTAACATAGCTATTTCTGTGACCAGTCACAAGCTAATCACTCAGCCATTTCAATGCTAAATTATATGCTAATTCCTTTGTCAAGGCGCTTTCTTTCTTCTCACACAGCTTAAAGGTCGCGATCTGAGCGTGGCTTATTCGCTCCAGCGCTGTTCTCCAGACAGTCTCGTCCCTTCACCTGATGAAGGCCGCTTGTGTTGTGGCCGAAACATCGTGAGAATTTTATTGTGTTATTTAATTTAATCAATTTATTATTTTTTCTCATTCGACGTGACTTTATCGAAAAAACCAAAGAAGATGAACACATCGTATGTTTGTATCTTGAACTTCTATCGCACCGTACGTAGCCCACCGTGCTAATCGGAGGAATGAGGTGAGCGGGATTCGAACTAGTGTAGTCGGAGTTCGTAGCACAGTGCGCTAACCACTGCGCCACCGCTCCCCCCACCACACACGCGCACAGCAACTCCAGAGAGCGACTTTTGGGTCAGAGGTAGCCGCATTGCACTGGGGCCGTCCATAAATGACGTCACTCACCTGGCGGGGGGGGGCGATCAGACATTTGTGACGATGTGTGACGATGGGGGGGGGGGGGTTGATAAATAGTGACGTCACCTCAAAATGTGCAACTTTAAATAAATATAGACAACACGTTCTACTTAATTAAATAGACTTTTTAATACATATTTTCTCCTACAACATCAGAGTGCAGCGCCACATTAAATACGCACTACAATGACGATAGTTTAAAGCGATTTGAAACATGTTTTATATTTGGGGGGGGGGCAGAGCTTTGTGACGTCATATTTGGGGGGGGTCTGACTTTTTGTGACGCCGCGTGACGATGGGGGAGGGGGGTCAAAAATCGCGTGACGTCATTTATGGACGGCCCCCACAGCGTGAAATAGCGCAACAAACCGAACCCGCGTACAGCGAGGGAAGCCCTGGCTGGTTTATCATTCATTAATCTCCAGTTCAGTCACAAACGAATCTCTTAGAGCTGAAGGCGCGATCCAGTATCACGTTGGCATGCCGTGTCAACCCGTACGGGGTTACCCCGTATTCGTGTACAGGGAGATTGAGTTCTCAGGTCCATACGGCTTACTAGAACCGTTTCAAAACGGGCAAAACAATGTTTTGTGTTTCTCCCCTTGTGATGGGACTTTGTAGGATGAACGTTGAGATTTGTAAAGGGCACGGGGTGACCAATAAGGTCTGAATTGGTCTGTAATAAGAGAGGCAATGGTTAGGGGGTGACAGGTGTGCGTTGGCACTGCGTGCCACGTCGCGTTGTCATACAGCTGACACTCCGATGAGCAATGATTCGGCGACGCACGGTGCCAATGGGGCCGTCCATAAATGACGTCACGCGATTTCTGACTATTTTTGACCCCCCCCCCCCCCCCATCGTCACGCGGCGTCACAAAAAGTCAGACCCCCCATCAAATGTGACGTCACAAAGTTCTGCCCACCCCCTAAAAAAATAAAACATCCTTCAAATCGCTTTAAACTATTGTCATTGTAGTGCGTATTTAACGTGGCGCTGCACTCTGATGTTGTAGGAGAAAACATTTATTAAAAAGTATATTTAATTAAGTAGAACGTGTTGTTTATATTCATTTAAAATTGCGCATTATGATGTGACGTCACATTTCTCAAACCCCCCCCCCTCGTCACACATCGTCACAAATGTCTGAACCCTCCCCCCCCAGGTGCGTGACGTCATTTATGAACGGCCCCAAAAAGTTCAACATTCGTGCGTATCCGCCGTGATGTGGGGCGAAGTTTAAATCTAATCTTATTATCCGCGATGCCTGCAGGATTAGCTTTTTTTATTCTTCGTCTTCCAAAGCAGATAATTAATGAGAATATTGATGGAATTTCCCCCAGTGCATGTTGGCTGGGGAAGGGCTGTTTAAGACCCGCGGTGAACCCGCTCATCTCCACGTATCGGCATGAAATGAAAAATCGCGGATTTTAGGAAGCGCGTTCGTTTCAAGTGGATGCTTGTTGTCAACACCGCCACATTGACAGCACTCGCAACCATCCCATACTAAATTGAAAACTCTTCTTAAGTAATTGCTTATTGTGTTTAGTTTCTTGTCCTTACCTCATACCTCCGATTAGCACGGTGGGCTACGTACGGTGCGAAAGAAGTTCAAGATACAAATATACGATGTGTTAACACTGGAACACGTTAGGGTGTGCTATGGGGTTGCCACCTTTTCGATTGTAGACCATTCCTGGGCAATGTCTCAGTGCGTGGTCTATTATCATAATTATACAGTAAATGACAATACAATAATTTTATCAAACATACTTACTTGAAACTGCGCCAAAATAAATCAAAACGAACAAAAGTAGATCGGAATTCAATGTTAAATGCTTGACATTTAATCTGCCGCATAGGCGATTCATGGTCAAGATGTTGTGTATGTTTGCATGGGCATGGCTAGAGTTGCCACCCGTCCGGGAATTAGCATCTGTGTTCAGGTGGCATTGATCTGTACCCTCGATATTGCACTCGTATTGAGAAATCTGTCCAGGATTGGTCTGCAGTCAGTAGAATAATTTTTCAACGCAGCGTATGTTTGCATGGTGAACTTCTTTCGCACCGTACGCAGCCAACCATGCTTTAATTGGAGGTGCGGGGGAATGACAAACTGAACGCAAAAAGAACAGGGACACAGCCTTTAAAACACAGAAGTGCATTGACACGTAGGGCGGTTGTTGAATGGGAAGAGGAATGAAAATGATTTAGAGAGGCGTATCAGGGCAGAGCAAAGTGCTTATAATGTTAATGCTCACCCCGAGCCCTCAATACTCTGATAGTGCGCTGTTTTTGAGTTGTACGCCTTTTGGCGTCTTCTGGTCCAACACCAATGGAGACTAAGCTCTAAAAAAAGCTGTTTCGGGTGTGGACCAATCAAATTCAAGGACAGTACATATTATTATCAGAGTTGTCTTTTTTGTTTGCATTTTGACTGCTTGTGTTGTGGTCATTGCAAACATGATGCCTTGAATAAAGGTGCCAGTTTTTGTGCCAGTTAAAAAGGGTAAAACCTATTCCTATATCTTGTTTCTGGCAAAGGAGGTCTCATAATGTTAATGCTCACCCCGAGCCCTCAATACTCTGATAGTGCGCTGTTTTTGAGTTGTACGCCTTTTGGCGTCTTCTGGTCCAACACCAATGGAGACTAGGATCTAAGAAAAGCTGTTTCGGGTGTGGACCAATCAAATTCAAGGACAGTGCATATTATTATCAGAGTTGTCTTTTTTGTTTGCATTTTGACTGCTTGTGTTGTGGTCATTGCAAACATGATGCCTTGAATAAAGGTGTCAGTTTTTGTGCCAGTTAAAAGGGTAAAACCTATTCCTATATCTTGTTTCTGGCAAAGGAGGTCTCATAATGTTAATACTCACCCCGAGCCCTCAATACTCTGATCGTGCGCTGTTTTTGAGTTGTACGCAGTGGTTCTTAACCTGGGTTCGATCGAACCCCAGGGGTTCGGTGAGTCGATCTCAGGGGTTCGGCAGAGCCCCCGCCACGGAGGTCCGGACACACTTGAATTATTGTGTAAATTTGTGATGACACACACGGCCCGCTTGGCCATCACTGGCTGCAGATGATCATGCTACACTGCTTGGCCAATCAGCGCTGCGGGGAATTTAGTGCGTACTCAGTACTCAACGTGTGACTGTTGTTGTCGTACGTCGTGTGATTTCTTTAATATTTTATCTATACTAACTATGTCGGGCAAAAGAAGAAAGTGGTCGGACGAATATGTACAACATGGATTCTCATGTATCACGGAACGTGATGGGAGTGAGCGTCCTATCTGCATGATTTGCAACGCCAAGTTGAGCAACTCTAGTCTTGCACCGGCAAAACTAAAGGAACACTTCTTGAAGCTGCATGGAGACGGGGAATACAAGAACACAACACTTGCTGAATTCAGGGTGAAGAGAGCCAGATTCGATGAAAGGGCCACTCTGCCTGCTCTTGGATTTGTACCTGTTAACAAACCGATCCTGACAGCATCGTACGAAGTTGCTTACCTGATCGCAAAGCAGGGCAAGCCACACACCATTGGTGAAACACTTGTGAAACCAGCTGCATTAAAGATGGCGAATCTGATACTCGGAACAGCGGCCAAAGGTAAATTATCCCAAATTCCCCTTTCAAATGACACCGTCAGTGACAGAATAGAAGAGATGAGTAAAGACATCTTGGCTCAAGTAGTCGCGGATCTGATTTCAAGCCCGGCAAAATTCAGCCTTCAACTCGACGAAACCACAGACGTTTCTGATCTAAGCCAGCTTGCTGTTTTTGTATGCTATGTGAAAGACGACATGATAAAAGAAGAGTTTTTATTTTGTAAGCCTCTTACAACAACAACGAAGGCAGCCGATGTGAAGAAGCTTGTGGATGACTTCTTCAGAGACAACAATCTTTCATGGGATATGGTTTCTGCAGTTTCTACGGACGGAGCTCCAGTCATGCTGGGAAGAAAGTCTGGTTTTGGTGCGCTAGTAAAGGCCGATGCACCACACATCATTGTGACGCATTGTATTCTGCACAGGCATGCGTTGGCAACAAAAACCTTACCTCCAAAAATGGCAGAAGTATTAAAAACTGTGGTGGAATGTGTGAACTATGTGCGAAAAAGTGCTCTGAGGCACCGCATCTTCAGTGAGCTGTGTAAAGAAATGGGCTCTGAATTTGAGGTACTTCTGCTCCATTCTAATATTCGGTGGTTATCCCGGGGACAGGTGCTGAATCGTGTTTTTGCCATGCGTGTGGAATTAGCCCTGTTTTTGCAAGAGCACCAACACTGCCATGCAGATTGCTTCAAAAATCCTGAGTTCATTCTCATTTTAGCGTACATGGCTGATATATTCGCAGCTCTCAATCATCTCAATCAGCAGATACAGGGTGGTGGAGTCAATATCATGGAAGCGGAAGAACACCTGAAGGCTTTTCAAAAAAAGCTACCGTTATGGAAACGACGAACAGAGAACAATAACTTCGCAAACTTCCCGCTTCTGGACGACTGTGCAAGTAAGATCGAAGATGTGTCTGGAATCGGAGATATTTCTGTATCCACGGAACTGAACCAAACAATTGCCACGCACTTAGATGAGCTTGCAAAGTCTCTCGACGGATATTTCCCTACAAGAGAGTCATATCCAGCATGGGTGAGACAGCCGTTCACGTTTGCTGTTGAAACAGCAGATGTCAATGATGAATTCCTCGACGAAATAATTGAAATTCAGCAGAGCCAGGTTCAACAGCAACTCTTCAGAACAACAACGCTCTCAACGTTTTGGTGTCGACAAATGAACAAGTATCCAGTTATTGCTAAGAAAGCCCTGGATTTTTTTATACCATTTGTTACAATATATCTTTGTGAGCAATCCTTTTCGAGGATGCTGGACATAAAAACGAAGAAAAGGAACAGACTTTGCTGTGAAAATGACATGAGAGTGGCACTTGCCAAGGTGAAGCCACGCATATCTGAACTGATCTCTCAAAGGCAACAGCAGAAGTCACATTGATTTCCAGGTATGTAATTTGTTGTGAGTTTATACATTGTGTTGGTTTTATTCTTTGAACAAGGTAATGTTCATGCACGGCTCATTTTGTGTACCAGTAAAAAACATATCTACGTCTTGAATTTGAAAAAAATCACATTTTATTTTTCACTAAAGAGGGGTTCGGTGAATGCGCATATGAAACTGGTGGGGTTCGGTACCTCCAACAAGGTTAAGAACCACTGCACTAGAGTGAGAAAACGAATCTCTTGCGACGTCTGCAGGAAAACATTCCAACTGGCATGGTGCCTAGAGTCCCACATGAGAATGCACAAGACCGGTGGTCAAAGCTGCAACATCTGCGATAAAAGCTTTGATCGGCCCTACAAACTCAGAAGGCATATGGAGTAACCCACGGAAAGAACTCAAGGGGCGCACGTGGCATGGTGAATGACGGCAATTTTGCCAATGCGGTGTTGAAGGTGTGTCAGACATACTCGGCCGCGAGTCATGGTGCTGGAAGAATTGCCATTGCCATGGATGGCACCAGCAGCTCCAGCAGCAGCTTGTCGAGTCCTGGTGGTGAGGAGGCAGAGTTGCAGACAATGCCACCTTCTGCAAAGGGCGCACCTGCGTGCAACGAAGTTATTGCTATCACAGCGACCGCGCATGGAACGAAGGCGCCTGCTGGGAAACGCCACGCCTGACCAGCGCCCGTCTCGACTCCACCTCACTCCCATAGTCACTAGAGTGAGAAAACAAATGTCTTGCCAAGTCTGTGGGAAAGCATTCCAACTGCCATCATGCCTAGAGTCCCACATGAGAACGGACAAAGAGACCCCTGACCAATGGCATCTGCGGTCGAAACTTTGATCAGCCAGGCAAATTCAGAAGGCATATGGAAACCTACGAAAAGGACTATTGGATATTTCTTTGCTGTTCTATTACTGAAGTTATCAACAGAAGTTGTGTACCAGATTAATTGCACTTGTGGCAAATGCTATGTTGGGCAAACAGGATGAATGATCAGCACGAGACTAAAAGAACACCACAGAAATATGAAATGCTCACAAATACAACTGTCAGCAGTAGCAGAACACGCGTGCCCACAAGGACACTCAATTGATTTTGATAATGTTGAAGTTCTGTGCAAAACTTGTTACTACTAGCCAAGACTAATTACATAATCTATCGAAATTTAAATAAATAAAAATAATTGTAAACGTTTGGATAGCTACCGACTTAGTGCTGCATGGAAGAGAATAATCAAATTACCGTTTGTACGGCTATTTTAGTACACACAATGGACACTAAGTACAAGATCAATGGGCTAGCATAATGTGCATGTATAATGTACGTTGATTCATTAATCCCCCCCCCCACTTTGCGCTCAAAGAGCGCACAAGTGTTGTCATCACATCTACGCCTCTATACAAGGAATTAAACAGGTGGACTTCTCCCAAATCTTGCTGTTGCCTGATGAAGCTAGTTGTAATTACTGAAACGTCGTACTCCGATGGTAAATGTTGTGGCTTGGCTCTCCAACACACCACACACCGGTGTGCTGTACTAGTGATGAATTGGCATGTTCTGTTTACGTGACAACCCTTACTAGTTGGCTGTCGGGTGGTAGCGGGTTTAACGGCACATTTATATAGTAATAGGTTTTTACCCTTTTATCTGGCACCAAAACTGACACCTGTATGTAGACATGATCCCTTGTATAAATGTGTCAGTTTAGGTGCCAGATAAAAGGGTAAAAACATATTACTATATCTTGCTACTGGCAAAGGAGGTCTCATAATGAAAATTCATACCCCGAGCTCTCAATACTCTGATAGTGCGCTGTTTTTGAGTTGTGTGCCTTTTGGCGTCATCTGGTCCAACACCAGTGGAGACTAGGCTCTAAGAAAAGCTGTCTCGGGTGTGGACCAATCAACTTCAAGGACAGTGTATATCATTATCATAGTTGTCTCTTTTTGTTTGCATTTTGACTGCTTGTGTTGTGGTTATTGCAAACATGATCTCTTGTATAACGGTGTCAGTTTTGGTGCCAGATAAAAGGGTAAAAACCTATTACTATATCTTGCGACTGGCAAAGGAGGTCTCATAATGACACATTTATATATTTACGCGATCCAACCCATAAAACCTGTATTATGGATATTTGTCGCAAAAGCCTACGTGTTAAACTGCCATGTATTTTTACGTCTATTGCTGTATTTTCTTACGTGCAATAAATTTAATAAACCATCTTAATTTATTCATATTTTTGTTCGTAGTTATATCATTGTTGCGCGTGCGGTGTGGTCAGTGGATATTGTTCAGTGGATCAAACCGAGACAAATATTTTTGCAGCAGCTGTGGCTGCACATTGCAACAGCGCATTCCGAATGGTGTAGAACGCATCGCCCATAATCTGTATCTGTGTGCAAACACCAGGTATGGTTGGTAAGAAACACGTTTGGTTTTAAATGAATAGAACTCGAGCTTCAGCCATATTGTTCATTATAGACCCCACTTTGTAAGAATTAATCACGCAAACCTTGCGCCTGATTCATTTGAGTCGCTGTGCTCATGAGCAACAGGGCATTTGTGGCAAGGTGTTAATGTACCACAGATTAGCACGGTTGGCTACGTACACTGCGAAAGAAGTTCAACACATTATTTGGGTCTTTCCGTAAAGTCACGTAGATAGAACAATAAAATAATAAAAATAAAGTGAATAAAAAAGTAAAATATATCACGACGTTTCGATCGCAACACAAGCAATCGTCATCAGGAGAAAAATGATAACGATTGCTTGTGTTGTGATCAAAACGTCGTGATATTTTTATTATTATTTTGTATTCACTTTATTTTTATTATTTTATTGTTCTATCTACGTGACTTTACCGAAAGACCCAAAAAATATTAATTCCTGCAGTCACGAAAGCTTTAAGTCAAGATTCAAGCACAACACACTTTCATACATTGTGGAAAGCGAGTATCCTTGCACGTACAATGCACTGGACCGCATGTTCGTGTTAAGTGAGTCGGGGGCTTTGTCACTGCCTACCCCATGATATAAATAATCTCAGGGAATTCAATTGCAAGTGTGCAATCTCCCTTCCGGTGGACATCGAGGATGAGTCATACCCTGGCTTGCCAGGAGGCAGTGGATCACAACTGTGGAATCCTTTCCATCTGCACGGGATAGAACGTTGCCCCCTTGCTCACATTTGTTCGTTTTCTGCGAGTGTACTGGTTTCCCCCCACATGTAAACACTCAGTAAGTGGCTGCAAATATCGGAATGTTAAGAGAACCGCAGAGATTGGGCGATTGTTGGGAGTGCCGGCTCACCGCCTGGCTGCTGTCTCCCCGCTCGTCTGTGGGAGACATATAGAGGTACTGAATTAGATTTATATTCTCTACATAACATGATTCCTATCTACACAAAGCACTCACAGCGTAGAGTACAGCAAGTGATATTCCACGAAATAAAAAATAAACGTACATGACCACAACAGAAGCCAATGGGTACAGCTGTGCATACACGTACACAACATATACACGATTCCTACTGGTGGTTGGAACGATTCACCACTGCCGGAGAGTCAAGGAATTGTAATGATTCAGGATCATTAATGCAAACTGTCCCCGTTCTCAAACCTGTGTACGATTTAAAAGGTCATAGAGCGCCATTGTCACTGCGATGGGCAGATTCATGCCGTTGCAGTCGGCTTACACATTGTCAGTAGACCCCCCATACGCAAGCGTACACATTTGGTTAACCCCTCCTCCCCCCTCCATGCATACATACTAAATGGATGCCCCCTAACAGCTACACCACCACTCCCCACACGAGACAAGCATGTGACTCTCGGTGTAAATGGAGACGGAGTGCGAATACACGTGCCGATGCCCCAAGTACAGTTGCCACCATTTCCACGACAGAGCAAACCCAGGCACATTTCTCAGCGAGCCCAGGTCTATTGTTAAAACTGTGCAGTTCACGGTGATAAAATCAACCATAGCCATACCCGGGGTACCAGATCTCGACACAAATCAATTCCTGCTGCCACCCGAACACTGTCCGGGGGTCAAACGCGGACAGGTGGCAGCCCCAGTCGCGAGGCCACATCTGCACCGACTCACGGTAAATGTGTGCAGGGCCAGCAGGAAGAGCCCCGGGATCTCGGAGCGCAGCCACTGGTTCCACGCGCTGTCTCGGTCCACGTCCTCGCGTGACGACGACGATACTTCAAAATCACCTGACCGGAAGGAGGGGGGAGGGAGAGTAAGAAGGTACGAAGGGGAACCTTCTAACTCTTTCACAGGGACGCGTTCTTCGCATGCGTCACCCTGCAGCCAACCTCTCTGCTCTCGTGTGTGAACGTGGGTCAGTTTGGTTTAATCGTTCAGAATGAATGGGGCATGACCCTGGCCCTTGTGCAACGTATTATTTTCCATGAGATAATACCAAACACATCATTCATGTGTGAGTGTGTCTGTGGCCTGCAAGCAAAACCTACATTCTCTCGAGTCATATATCGGGAGCAGTCACAGGTGGGAAAGCATTGCCGAATTCCTTGAAAGGCTCAACTCTCTCCAACTTATGTTGAAAGCATTTACAGTGAGGGAAAAAGTATTTGATCCCCTGCTGATTTTGTACGTTTGCCCACTGACAAAGAAATGATCAGTCTATAATTTTAATGGTAGGTATATTTGAACAGTAAGAGAGACAGAATAACAACAAAATCCAGAAAAATGCATGTAAAAAATGTTCTAAATTGATTTGCATTTTAATTAGGGGAATAAGCACTTGACCCCTCTGCAAAACATGACTTGGTACTTGGTGAAAAAACCCTTGTTGTCAATCACAGAGGTCAAACGTTTTTTTGTAGTTGGCTACCAGGTTTGCACACATCTCAGGAGGGATTTTGTCCCACTCTTCTTTGCAGATCTTCTCCAAGTCATTAAGGTGTGGAGGCTGACGTTTGGCAACTCGAACCTTCAGCTCCCTCCACAGATTTTCTATGGGATTAAAGTCTGGAGACTGGCTAGGCCACTCTAGGACCTTAATGTGCTTCTTCTTGAGCCACTCCTTTGTTGCCTTGGCCGTGTGTTTTGGGTCATTGTCATGCTGGAATACCCATCCACGACCCATTTTCAATGCCCTGGCTGAGGGAAGGAGGTTATCACCCAAGATTTGACGGTACATGGCCCCGTCCATCGTCCCTTTGATGCGGTGAAGTTGTCCTGTCCCCTTAGCAGAAAAACACCCCCAAAGCATAATGTTTCCAACTCCATGTTTGACGGTGGGGATGGTGTTCTTGGGGTCATAGGCAGCATTCCTCCTCCTCCAAACACGGCGAGTTGAGTTTATGCCAAAGAGCTCCATTTTGGTCTCATCTGACCACAACACTTTCACCCAGTTGTCCTCTGATTCATTCAGATGTTCATTGGCAAACTTCAGACGGGCATGTATATGTGCTTTCTTGAGCAGGGGGACCTTGCGGGTGCTGCAGGATTTCAGTCCTTCAAGGTGTAGTGTGTCACCAATTGTTTTCTTGGTATGGTGCCAGCTGCCTTGAGATCATTGACAAGATCCTCCCGTATAGTTCTGGGCTGATTCCTCACCGTTCTCATGATCATTGCAACTCCACGAGGTGAGATCTTGCATGGAGCCCCAGGCAGAGGGAGATTGACAGTTATTTTGTGTTTCTTCCATTTGCGAATAATCGCACCAACTGTTGTCACCTTCTCCGCAAGCTGCTTGGCAATGGTCTTGTAGCCCATTCCAGCCTTGTGTAGGTCTACAATCTTGTCCCTGACATCCTTGGAGAGCTCTTTGGTCTTGGCCATGGTGGAGAGTTTGGAATCTGATTGATTGATTGCTTCTGTGGACAGGTGTCTTTTATACAGGTAACAAGCTGAGATTAGGAGCACTCCCTTTAAGAGTGTGCTCCTAATCTCAGCTCGTTAGCTGTATAAAAGACACATGGGAGCCAGAAATCTTTCTGATTGAGAGGGGGTCAAATACTTATTTCCCTCATTAAAATGCAAATCAATTTTTTACATTTTTGACATGCGTTTTTCTGGATTTTTTTGTTGTTATTCTGCCTCTCACTGTTCAAATAAACCTGCCATTAAAATTATAGACTAGTAATTTCTTTGTCAGTGGGCAAACGTACAAAATCAGCAGGGGATCAAATACTTTTTTCCCTCACTGTATGCATTAGTTCTGCCCGTACCTCTTTGTGCCTGTGTAGTGGGCAGGCAAGTGTGGTGGAGCAGCAGGTCCAGCACACGGGGTGTCCAGCAGAGGAGAGGAACTCCCCATGGCCGTGGCCGGGGAAGCAGAGGTCGGCGGCACTGGGAACGGCGTCAGTTGCGCGGCGTCTGTGGGAGAAGGCACAGGCCTCTTCTGAAGATTATCATCCGCAGACACATCATACGGCTTGCCGGACACGTCACACACTCGGCCCTGTGATTGTGGAGGTGAGACAGGTTCGCGCGTGGCAACGAATGGCTTGTCGCTGGACAAACATCGACGGCAACATCGGGAGAACGCGGCACGAACTCGTGCAGAGTTTCTGGCACCATATGAATTTACACTCCTTGTAGGTATGTACGTTGAACCTCGTTCGCGCCATACGTCAGCCAGCCGTGCTAATCGGAGGTGCAGATGGATGCAATTGAAGGACGTGGAGCAGAGGTGTCAAAATGAAAAAAATAATTGATACAGAAATTACACAAGTCCAGGGGACTTCACCAAGGCCGTGTTATCCCAGACTCTGACAGAGCACAAAGGAAGATTGGCAATGACAAAAAATGGCTTCATAACTTTCATTGTCAGATGGCACACTTGCATCTTCAGTCTTCAGTCGGCGTCAGTAATTTAAGAATGCACGCATGATGCGTGACACCAACTAAAATGGCATCGATGCTGACTAATCACATCCTCTCCAAGATGTGGAACTCAAGAGACGAGGATAGCCTCTTCCAAACAGGACTACCCTTGACAATTGAGTTGTCGCCTGGGTAAAAATAAAATGAACTAGGAGATTTCAACTTGAAAATCCAAACCATCGCACCAACAGTAATGGACGGAATCCTATATGAGGCGCACACTGCAGTAGCTTCAGGTGGACTCTGGTACCTGCTTTATCGTCTGTGTGAGAAGCATCTTCTCCCACTGAAATTCAAACAAAGTTGACAGTTAGACAGGACATGTTTTAAAACATCCGCAGTAAAATTCAAGTATGTATACCATTAAAGTAAACTATTTTTTATTTACCAGGTTAGGCCCATTGAGAGCTATTAAGCTCTTTTTCAGAAGCGACCTGGCAACAAATTATAGCTTAACGAATTGGCTTATCACGTGGAAATTTATAGCAGCCAAATACTCTAAACGCATTACTTACAAATAGCTCACAAAGCGGTTATCCTCCCACTACCCTTGGGTTACCTCCTGTCCCGGTCCAGCCGAGACAGTCTGTGAATTGGCATCTGTATTTGGGTGGCATGAATTAATTTGTACCGAGATCTGGTACCGGTACTGTGCTGAACTTTACTACTGCATGGTTGTTGACAGACCTAGACCGACTGAAACATAGGTCTGGGTTTGATCTCCATAGTGGAAAAGGTGGTAACCCGAAAACTAACCCAAACCCTTCCACATTCAACGATAAACACTTTCAAACCGAGTTCGCTCGGAAATGACCCCACTAAACCGCACGTATGTAAACGTTTGACTTCAGTGGTTCCTCCGCCGCGTGCGAACGATGAAGTGCACGGCCTCTCGTGATGATGACCTCACACCCACATGGCTGCATGAAAGGCGGTGCTGACGAGCATGAGGCAGGTGGAAGAGGCAAAACGAGGAGGCAAGATTAGAGTGCTGTAGTTGGTGAGGTATAGTGGGGCCTATTTCCGAATGATTGATTTATGTGGAAATGAAATTGGTCAAGAGTCCGTTACTTTGTAAATATTAGCATGTATCTACTTTAAAACCAAGTCTGCAGGGGTGGGGAAGATGAGGTCTGTTCATTCTGGTGGGCAAAGAGAATTTAGACACTCCAAGTTAAGTCTGGTGGCATACGAATGAAATGCACCTTACAAATGTAAATAATGATTATTAATCCATCTTCGTCTTCACTCCCACGGTGTTTCCAACCAGGGTTAGGCCATGTAATGATCTGACGTGCTGTACACTTGTACAGTGTTACTGAATTATTGTATCATTATGAATTCAGTGCCCCTTCTGCGACCTTTCCCTAGATCCCCCTCTTGTGTATAACCTGGCCTGCTGACGTCAGGGCCGTAAGCCGCAGATCCTTTTCCCTGCCAGCAGCCAGCGCTATACTATTACATTACCATTCTATGCCACTACACAGGGACTCCTCTACTTACGAACATTCGACTTACGAACTTTCAGAGATATGGTCAAACCTGTCTGTATGTCCAGTTTCCTGTTCGGACCGAGAGTCGTAAGTTCAACCGCCGCACAATAGGTGGTGATGGTGGCATCTACATCTGCAGAACGTGAAGAACTAGAGGCAACTTTTAAAGCCATTCCCCGTGTTTAGTGTACAAGCCGTAAAACGTGTTTGAAATCGACGGGAGTAAAGTTGGACTCACGAACAAATCGACTGACGAACAGACCTCTGGAACCGAACTCGTTTGTACGTACAAGAGTCTGTATATGGTGGTCACTCTGAACAACACAGACCCAGCCTCCTTTTGATTATTTTTGGTCCATTAGGACATTACCAGACGCATCTTTCTGTGCTAACGACCACACAATACACATTAGAGGTGTCACAACAGGTCACGTTTAATCGTCTAAACTTGTCTGGAGTAAGTCGCATACGGTAGACATTTCTGCACATTTGCAGAATTACATGTCTATGATAAAGGAACCATGTGTATTGCATTACACAGGGGTGCTTGATCAAGTGTGGATGCAGATTTCTGCAGCAATACAGGGAATAGGTTGTTCACAGCGCCACTGATTAATCAGAATCGTTTTTTTAAATCCTGGAGGAATCCGATGAGCTATGAAGATCTTTTCACATATGTCCAGTAGGGGCGGGTCAGCGAGCTATTTCCAAAACCGATGAGAGGCAAGATGGAGAAAATGTAAGCAAATTGCTAAAAATACAAAGTACATACATTCCTGCCAATTTGTCAACAAATGCAAGCTTGGGCAAGGTAGCAACACAACAACCACAGCTCCAGACCACGACAAGACTCCACAAAGTCCCTCAATTGCATTGCATTAAAATTGAACGTTTAATGAGCGATATTTGAAATAGCGTTACCAAATGACAATATTCCCGTCGAAAACTTGACTAATGAATGAGGCTAAGACGCTTGCAGTAATGTTCAAATATGCATCACTAGCCATTCAGAAGTGGTAGGCCTCACGTGACCACAGGGCACCACAGTGGCAATATGTTAACTACCTCGCCTGGTACGCAGGAGGCCGTGGATTCAATCCCCACCCTGTCGCCTGCTGTATATTTTGAGGTTGCATGTCTTTCTCACTACATTTAGAATAAACATCACGCGTTTAGAGTATTTGGCCTCTATAAATTTCCACGGGATAAGCCACTTCGTTGAAGATAACATTTGTGATAGCCAGGTTGCTTCTGAAAAATAGCTCCATAGCTCAGTGGGGCCTCAAACTGGTAAAATAAAAAAAATATATAGTTTATATTCTTGGTTCTCTCGGTAAAGTCACGTAGAAGGGAAACAATAAAATAATAAAAATATAAAACAATAAAATTCTCACGACGTTTCGACTGCAACACAAGCAATCAACATCACCTGATGATCATCATCACTTGATGATGGTCTCCTTGAGTGAGTGTGAGTTTGTGTGAGTGACTGTGATTCTCTGAGTGACTCTGTCAGTCTCTTGAGTGTGGCTCTGTGAGTCTGAGAGAGTGACTCTGTGAGTATCTTGAGTGTGGCTGTGAGTCTCTGAGTGTGGCTCTGTGAGTCTAAGTGAGTGACTCTGTGAGTCTCTGAGTGTGGCTCTGTGAGTCTGAGTGAGTGACTCTGTGAGTCTCTGAGTGTGGCTCTGTGAGTCTGAGTGAGTGACTCTGTGAGTCTCTTGAGTGTGGCTCTGTGAGTCTGAGTGAGTGGCTGTGAGTCTCTTGAGTGTGGCTGTGAGTCTCTGAGTGTGGCTCTGTGAGTCTGAGTGAGTGACTCGTCATCACCATCGTCATCAACATCATCATCACCGTCGTCACCATCTTCATCACCACCTCCATTACCCAGGTGCCATGGGGTGACACGCTGAGATGGGATGGGTGGCCAGCACCACGCCTGGCCGCCTTTGTCTCCTCCCATTCACCGAACCTGGATACTCATTTTAAGGCAGAATAGACCTGGGATGGGACCGAGATTGGTTCAGATACTCGTCACCAATGTTGGCCGTGAGTGGGAATAGAACTCGGGTCGCCGGATCCCGTCGCTCGGTGCGCTAACCACTTCGGCACCGCTCCCCATGTAATCCTCACTTCAAGCACACACTTCATCACCGACACAGCTTCCACATCGTCATATCCACCACTCCTCCCCCAGACCCATCGCTTACAACACTCTCACCCCTTCCCTCTCCACAATGCCGATGCACCTCACACTCCCCACACCTCCCATGCTCCCACCAGCAGCTTCCACTCCCGATGACGCCTCCTCACAATACCCCTTCACTCCCTCCCATCGGACCGCCATTCTCAAACTATGACTTTTAAAGTAAACTATATTTTGATTTAAAGCTTTCGTGAATGCAGGGATTCATATTCTTGGTTCTTTCGGTAAAGTCACGTAGAAGGGAAACAATAAAATAATAAAAATATAAAACAATAAAATTCTCACGACGTTTCGACTGCAACACAAGCAATCATCATCACCTGATGATGATCATCATCACCTGATGATTGCTTGTGTTGCAGTCGAAACGTCGTGAGAATTGTATTGTTTTATATTTTTATTATTTTATTGATTCACTTCTATGCGACTTTACCGAAAGAACCAAGAATACAAACTATATTTTTTATTTTACCAGTTTGAGGCCCCACTGAGCTATGGAGCTATTTTTCAGAAGCAACCTGGCTATCACAAATGTTATCTTCAACGAAGTGGCTTATCCCGTGGAATTTTATAGAGGCCAAATACTCTAAACGCGTGATGTTTATTCTAAATGTAGTGAGAGAGACATGCAACCTCAAAATATACAGAAGGCGACAGGGTCCGGATTGAATCCATGGCCTCCTGCGTACCAGGCGAGGTAGTTAACATATTGCCACTGTGGTGCCCTGTGGTCACGTGAGGCCTACCACTTCTGAATGGCTTGTGATGCATATTTGAACATTACTGCAAGCGTCTTAGCCTCATTCATTAGTCAGGTATTCGAAGGGAATATTGTCATTTGGTAACGCTATTTCAAATATCGCTCATTAAACGTTCAATTTTAATGCAATGCAATTGAGGGACTTTGTGGAGTCTTGTCGTGGTCTGGAGCTGTGGTTGTTGTGTGGCTACCTTGCCCAAGCTTGCATTTGTTGACAAATTGGCAGGAATGTATGTACATTGTATTTTTAGCAATTTGCTTACATTTTCTCCATCTTGCCTCTCATCGGTTTTGGAAATAGCTCGCTGACCCTCCCCTACTGGACATATGTGAAAAAGATCTTCATAGCTCATCGGATTCCTCCAGGATATAAAAAAGATTCTGATTCTGATTAATCAGTGGCGCTGCGAACAACCTATTCCCTCTATTGCTGCGGGAATCTGCATCCACACATGATCTAGCACCCCTGTCTAATGCAATAGACATGGTTCCTTTGTCATAGGCATGTAATTCTGCAAATGTGCAGAAATGTCTACCGTATGCGACTTACTCCAGACAAGGTTAGACAATTAAACGTGACCTGTTGTGACACGTCTAATGTGTATTGTGTGGTCGTTAGCACAGAAAGATGCATCTGGTAATGTCCTAATTGACCAAAAATAGTAAAAAGGAGGCTGGGTCTGTGTTGTTCAGAGTGACCACCATATACAGACTCTTGTACGTACAAACGAGTTCGGTTCCAGAGGTCTGTTCGTCAGTCGATTTGTTCGTGAGTCCAACTTTACTCCCGTCGATTTCAAACACGTTTTACGGCTTGTACACTAAACACGGGGAATGGCTTTAAAAGTTGCCTCTAGTTCTTCACGTTCTGCAGATGTAGATGCCACCATCACCACCTATTGTGCGGCGGTTGAACTTACGACTCTCGGTCCGAACAGGAAACTGGACATACGGACAGGTTTGTTCATATCTCTGAAAGTTCGTAAGTCGAATGTTCGTAAGTAGAGGAGTCCCTGTGTAGTGGCATAGAATGGTAATGTAACAGCATAGCGCCTGCTGCTGGCAGGGAAAGGGATCTGAGGCTTACGGCCCTGACGTCAGCAGGCCAGGTTATACACAAGAGGGGGATCTAGGGAAAGGTCACAGAAGGGGCACTGAATTCATAATGATACAATAATTCAGTAACACTGTACAAGTGTACAGCACGTCAGATCATTACATGGCCTAACCCTGGTTGGAAACACCGTGGGAGTGAAGAAGAAGATGGATTAATAATCATTATTTACATTTGTAAGGTGCATTTTATCCGTATGCCACCAGACTTAACTTGGAGTGTCTAAATTCTCTTTGCCCACCAGAACGAATAGACCTCATCTTTCCCACCCCTGCAGACTTGGTATTAAAGTAGATACATGCTAATGTTTACAAAGTAACGGGCTCTTGACCAATTTCATTTCCACATAAATCAATCATTTGGAAATAGGCCCCACTATTCCCCACCGACTACAGCACTCTAATCTTGCCTCCTCGTTTTGCCTCTTCCACCTGCCTCATGCTCGTCAGCACCGCCCTTCGTGCAGCCATGCGGGTGTGAGGTCATCATCACGAGAGGCCGTGCACTTCATCGTTCGCACGCGGCAGAGGAAACACTGAAGTCAAACGTTTAAATACGTGCGGTTTAGTGGGGTCATTTCCGAGCGAACTCGGTTTTAGAAGTGTTTATCGTTGAATGTGGAAGGGTTTGGGTTAGTTTTCGGGTTACCACCTTTTCCACTATGGAGATCAAACCCAGACCTATGTTTCAGTCTGTCTAGGTCTGTCAACAACCATGCAGTAGTAAAGTTCAGCACAGTACCGGTACCAGATCTCGGTACAAATTAATTCATGCCACCCAAACACAGATGCCAATTCACAGACTGTCTCGGCTGGACCGGGACAGGAGGTAACCCAAGGGTAGTGGGAGGATAACCGCTTTGTGAGCTATTTGTAAGTAATGCGTTTAGAGTATTTGGCTACTATAAATTTCCACGTGATAAGCCACTTCGTTAAGCTATAATTTGTGGCCAGGTCGCTTCTGAAAAAGAGCTATATAGCTCTCAATGGGCCTTACCTGGTAAACAAAAAATAGTTTACTTTAATGGTATACATACTTGAATTTTATTGCGGATGTTTTAAAACATGTCTTGTCTAACTGTCCACTTTGTTTGAATTTCAGTGGGAGAAGATGCTTCTCACACAGACGTTAAAGCAGGTACCAGAGTCCACCTGAAGCTACTGCAGTGTGCGCCTCATATAGGATTCCATCCATTACTGTTGGTGCGATGGTTTGGATTTTCAAGTTGAAATCTCCTAGTTCATTTTATTTTTACCCAAGCGACAACTCAATTGTCAACGGTAGTCATGTTTGGAAGAGGCATCCATGTCTCCTGAGTTCCACATCTTGAAGAGGATGTGATTAGTCAGCATCGATGCCATTTTAGTTGGTGTCACGCATAATGCGTGCATTCTTAAATTACTGACGCTGACTGAAGACTGAAGATGCAAGTGTGCCATCTGACAATGATAGTTATGAAGCCATTTTTTATCATTGCCAATCTTCCTTTGTGCTCTGTCAGATTCTGGGATAACACGGCCTTGGTGAAGTCCCCTGGACTTGTGTAATTTCTGTATCAATTTTTTTTGTTTCATTTTGAAATCTCTGCTCCACTTCCTTCAATTGCATCCATCTGCACCTCCGATTAGCACGGCTGGCTGACGTACGGCGCGAAAGAGGTTCAACGCACATACCTACAAGGAGTGTAAATTCATACGGTGCCAGAAACTCTGCACGAGTTCGTGCCGCGTTCTCCCGATGTTGCCGTCGATGTTTGTCCAGCGACAAGCCATTCGTTGCCACGCGCGAACCTGTCTCACCTCCACAATCACAGGGCCGAGTGCGTGACGTGTCTGGCAAGCCGTGTGATGTGTCTGCGGATGATAATCTTCAGCAGAGGCCTGTGCCTTCTCCCACAGACGCCGCGCAACTGACGCCGCTCCCAGCGCCGCCGACCTCTGCTTCCCCGGCCACGGCCACGGGGAGTTCCTCTCCTTTGCTGGACACCCCGTGTGCTGGACCTGCTGCTCCACCACACTTGCCTGCCCACTACACAGGCACAAAGAGGTACGGGCAGAACTAATGCATAAACGCTTTCAACATAAGTTGGAGAGAGCTGAGCCTTTCTAGGAATTCGGCAATGCTTTCCCACCTGTGACTGCTCCCGATATATGACTCGAGAGCATGTAGGTTTTGCTTGCAGGCCACACACACACACATGAATGATGTGTTTGGTATTATCTCATGGAAAATAATAAGTTGCACAAGGACCAGGGTCATGCCCCATTCATTCTGAACGATTAAACCAAACTGACCCACGTTCACACACGAGAGCAGAGAGGTTGGCTGCAGGGTGATGCGCGCAAAGAACGCGTCACTGTGAAAGTGTTAGAAGGTTCCCCTTCGTACCTTCTTACTCTCCCTCCCACCCCCTCCTTCCGGTCAGGTGATTTTGAAGTGTCGTCGTCACGCGAGGACGTGGACCGAGACAGCGCGTGGAACCAGTGGCTGCGCTCCGAGATCCCGGGGCTCTTCCTGCTGGCCCTGCACACATTTACCGTGAGTTGGCGCAGATGTGGCCTCGCGACTGGGGCTGCCACCTGTCTGTGTTTGACCCCCGGACAGTGTTCGGGTGGCAGCAGGAATTGATTTGTGTCGAGATCTGGTACCCCGGGTATGACTATGGTTGAATTTTATCACCGTGAACGGCACAGTTTTAACAGTAGACCTGGGCTCGCTGAGAAATGTGCCTGGGTTTGCTCTGTCGTGGAAATGGTGGCAACTGTACTTGGGGCATCGGCACGTGTATTCGCGCTCCTGCTCCATTTACACCTAGAGTCACGTGCTCGTCTCGTGTGGGGAGTGGTGGTGTAGCTGTTAGGGGGCATCCATTTAGTATGTATGCATGGAGGGGGGAGGAGGGGTTAACCCAAATGCGTACGCTTGCGTATGGGGGTCTACTGACAATGTGTAAGCCGACTGCAACGGCATGAATCTGCCCATCGCAGTGACATGGGGAAGTAATTGCTTCCGACAAAGGCGTTCTATGACCTTTTAAATCGTACTCAGGTTTGAGAACGGGGACAGTTTGCATTAATGATCCTGAATCATTACAATTCCTTGACTCTCCGGCAGTGGTGAATCGTTCCAACCACCAGTAGGAATCGTGTATATGTGTGTACGTGTATGCACAGCTGTACCCATTGGCTTCTGTTGTGGTCATGTACGTTTATTTTTTATTTCGTGGAATATCACTTGCTGTATTCCACGCGGTGAGTTCTTTGTGTAGATAGGAATCATGTTATGTAGAGAATATAAATCTTATTCAGTACCTCTATATGTCTCCCACAGACGAGCGGGGAGACAGCAGCCAGGCGGTGAGCCGGCACTCCCAACAATCGCCCAAGATCTGCGGTTCTCTTTGCATTCCGATATTTGCAGCCACTTACTGAGTGTTTACATGTGGGGGGAAACCAGTACACTCGCAGAAAACGAACGAATGTGAGCAAGGGGGCAACGTTCTATCCCGTGCAGATGGAAAGGATTCCACAGTTGTGTTCCACTGCCTCCTGGCAAGCCAGGGTATGACTCATCCTCGATGCCCACCGGAAGGGAGATTGCACACTTGCAATTGAATTCTCTGAGATTATTTATATCATGGGGTAGGCAGTGACAAAGCCCCTGACTCACTTAACACGAACATGCGGTCCAGTGCATTGTACGTGCAAGGATACTCGCTTTCCAAAATGTATTAATGTGTGTTGTGCTTGAATCTTGACTTAAAGCTTTCGTGACTGCAGGAATTAATATTCTTTGGGTCTTTCGATAAAGTCACGTAGATAGAACAATAAAATAATAAAAATAAAGTGAATACAAAATAATAATAATAAAAATATCACGACGTTTCGATCGCAACACAAGCAATCTTCATCATTTTTCGCCTGATGACGATTGCTTGTGTTGCGATCGAAACGTCGTGATATATTTTACTTTTGTATTCACTTTATTTTTATTTATTGTTCTATCTACGTGACTTTACGGAAAGACCCAAAGAATATGTGTTGAACTTCTTTCGCAGTGTACGTAGCCAACCGTGCTAATCTGTGGTACATTAACACCTTGCCACAAATGCCCTGTTGCTCATGAGCCCAGCGACTCAAATGAATCAGGCGCAAGGTTTGCGTGATTAATGCTTACATAGTGGGGTCTATAATGAACAATATGGCTGAAGCTCGAGTTCTGTTCATTTAAAACCAAACGTGTTTCTTACCAACCATACCTGGTGTTTGCACACAGATACAGATTATGGGCGATGCGTTCTACACCATTCGGAATGCGCTGTTGCAATGTGCAGCCACAGCTGCTGCAAAAATATTTGTCTCGGTTTGATCCACTGAACAATATCCACTGACCACACCGCACGCGCAACAATGATATAACTATGAACAAAAATATAAATAAATTAGGATGGTTTATTAAATATATTGCACGTAAGAAAATACAGCAATAGACGTAAAAATACATGGCAGTTTAACACGTAGGCTTTCGCGACAAATATCCATAATACAGGTTTTACGGGTTGGATCGCGTAAATATATGTGTCATTATGAGACCTTTGCCAGTAGCAAGATATAGTAATAGGTTTTTACCCTTTTATCTGGCACCAAAACTGACACCTTTATACAAGGGATCATGTTTGCAATAACCACAACACAAGCAGTCAAAATGCAAACAAAAAGAGACAATTCTGATAATAATATACACTGTCCTTGAAGCTGATTGGTCCACACCCGAGATGGCTTTTCTTAGAGCCTAGTCTCCACTGGTGTTGGACCAGATGACGCCAAAAGGCATACAACTCAAAAACAGCGCACTATCAGAGTATTGAGAGCTCGGGGTAAGAATTTACATTATGAGACCTCCTTTGCCAGTAGCAAGATATAGTAATAGGTTTTTACCCTTTTATCTGGCACCAAAACTGACACCTTTATACAAGGGATCATGTTTGCATAAAGGTGTTAGTTATGGTGCCAGATAAAAGGGTAAAAACCTATTACAATTTAAATGTGTCGTTAAACCCGCCACCACCCGACAGCCAACTAGTAAGGGTTGTCACGTAAACAGAACATGCCAATTCATCACTAGTACAGCACACCGGTGTGTGGTGTAGCCATTTCTGTGAGCAGTCACAAGCTAATCACTCAGCTATTTCAATGCTAAATTCTATGCTAATTTCTTTGTCAAGGGGTGCCTCTGTGGATGTGTATACTTTAACTTAGCTATTTCAATACTAAATTCTATGCTAATTCCTTTGTCAAGGGGTGCCTTTGCGGATGTGTATGCTTTAACATAGCCATTTCTGTGACCAGTGACAAGCTAATCACTCAGCCATTTCAATGCTAAATTATATGCTAATTCCTTTGTCAAGGCGCTCTGTTTCTTCTCACACAGCTTAAAGGTCGTGATCTGAGCGTGGCTTTTTTCACTCCAGTGCTGTGCTCCAGACAGTCTCGTCCCTTCACCTGATGAAGGCCGCTTGTGTTGTGGCCGAAACGTCGTGAGAATATTATTGTGTTATTTTATTTTATCAATTTATTATTTTATTCTCATTCTACGTGACTTTACCAAAAGAACCAAGAATATGTTGAACTTCTTTTATACCATACGTAGCCAACCGTGTTAATCGGAGGTATTTGTTGCTGGCCATTTGGCATTTTAGGCCTTTGGGCCTTTGTGCCTGTGGTCAGCAACCGTGATTGATAAAACGTCCCATATGCATAGTGATGCTATGGCATCCACTGCATGGTGATAAATAAATTATGTATTAGCGCTTGCGTGTGCTCAACGGTGGATGTCTTGTGTTCCAGAGGAAAAGCCCTTCCCGTGCAGCGACTGATCGTATGGAGCGACGCAGAAGTCGAAGCTCAAGAGACACGTCCTGAGCGTTCACCACGTGCCCTTCGATAGCGCGCTGGACTCGGACTGCGCCAAGAAGAGAAGGCGGCTGGCTGGGTGCCGAGACCACGGCTCAACTCTGGATTTGGAGCGCGCACGATGCTCACGGAGAACTCCCTGATGATTTATTTCATCTTGAAGATGAATCCTTGCAGTCACGAAAGCTTTTAATTGAGAGGTGGCCATGTTAGTGAGACCGCAGCCCATTAATGCAGAGGCACCTAACAGGGCAATGCAACTCAGAGAGTCGGAGATAACAGCCAAACGGCAGGAACGAATGGGAGCGCCACATCAAGTTACGACTTTGCTTGGTTAATAACGTCCTTCCAATGATTGCTCAACTTATACCCATCTTCTCAGTTGAAATTGTCTCCGTGTTTATTTTTCTGGATGGCTTCATGGACAAATCTTTTATGGTAGCCCAAAGGTTTGCAGAGTACCTTGGCCTCGGAAAAAATAATATCGTGCGAGCCCACTGCGTTATAACAATGATCATCCACGGCAGAGGTATTGGTTCTGCCATGTTTCAAATCTGCCTTGTGTTCACGAACACGGTCTGAGACATGTCGTTTCGTTTCCCCAATATAACTGCTGCTGCAGACACAGCTTAGTTTGTAGACGCCTGGGTATTGCATGTCAGGAATGACATCCTTCACAGGTGGGATAAAATCATGGATTTTGTGTTCTGTATTGAATCGGACCTGGATCTTGTGTTTGTTTAAGATTTTGGAAATATTTTTGGTAACACCTGCTATGTATGGCAAGGTGATGGTTTTGATTGGGCCCTCAGATGGTTGTCTCTCCATAGCTGGAGATACAGCTTTGCGGATTGTGCGGTCTGAGTATCCATTCATCTTGAGGGCTTGGTGTATGTGTAGAGGCATTAATCGGCACTGCCCATCCTGTTAGCGAGTAGCTCCCCCTTCTCTTCAACAGGGGGTGGAAGCGCTATCACGCCACTGTTAATGACTATGGCCCAAGCGGCCAACGACAATCCCTGGGAAGTGGATCCTGAGACACATTCCCCGGACCTCGGGAGGGGGGACTGGGGGATGATGTCACCTTCCAGAAAGTTTTGGAAGGGAGGCGTGGCTAGGGCGGAGCAAGCCACGAACCAGTATATAAGCCGGACCTCTCAAGGGTCCGGCTCAGGCATCTCCAAGCCGAAGACTGTAGACCTGGGCTGAAGTTAGGACCCTGGACCCCAAGCTCCGTCGTCCTTCCAAGGGTTGGAGCTCAGTGAGGCCAGTGGTCAGGACCCGAAGACCCTGGCACGGTCGGGTCAGCATAGCCTCCCCTAGGGCCCCCAGCCGGAGGACGGGGAATTAACGGGTTCCCAGTGTTAGGGCCCGTGTAGTCCGGAGGCCATACCTCCCCAGGTATCGGGTGAAGGGGCCGCTACCCCTTTGTGTTAGGGACCCTGTAAAATAATGTTAATAAATATCGTGTTGCCTCACAAGAAGTTCTCCGCCGATGATTTACCCACAACATATGTGCTCCAGTTCACTGGCTAGGTGGCGCTGGTCGGAGATGCAGTGGATTATTTTTTCCGCCTGAGGACGACCGCTTGTGTTGCGATCGAAACGTAATATATTATTTTTTATTATATTTTTCTACCTACGTGACTTTACCGAAAGAACAAAAGGGTATGGATTTCTGCAGTCACGAAAGCTTTAAATCACCACCAAAATAAGATGTTGTATATGAACAACAATTACTAATTATCTCTATTTTCCCAATGTTACCCACCAGAGATCCTTTCTGTATATACACAACAGCAAGCTAATTATAGCACCATACGTTCAGTCCCTATTCATGACACACTTGACTCCCAATCCCCATGTAAGATTGCAATATAATTTCTGCATGAGGGCCTGTCAAAAAGTGTTGAGAATGGACACTTTTTTCAAAAAAACTACGTAAAATATTCTTAATTAAAAGTCCAGTATAGTACTATTCGTGGCACTCATAAGTGGACTTCATTATTGCTTATGCTAATTATTACAATATTAACTATTTACCCAGGAAAGCCTCATTGAGTCTAAAGACTGATTTTTTTCAGAAGTTTCCCATTGCATTGAGATATTTGGCAATTACATTAATGAGCGTTTGGCTCTGTGTGAGTAGAACCCAGAGAGACCCCCACCTTGCACATGGGGAAACAGCACAACTCTGCACAGATTCTACCCACACTCGATAAATAATTCAAACCAATCTTGATTTGAAGCTTTTGTGACTGCAGGAATCCATACTCTTTGGTTCTTTCGGTAAAGTCACTTTGCTTGAAATAAAACAAAATAAATCACGACGTTTCGATAGCAACACAAGCCATCGTCTTCAGGTGAAAATCGCGACAGCCGCGATGTCTGCTGCGAGCAGCACGATGTCTGCTGCCTTGTGAAGAGAAGCTGTTACCAGCAAGTCCCACATCCACAATTGGGATTTTTATTTACAGGCAGTCCTCGACTTATGAACGCCCAAATTACAAACAGTCGCACTTCAGAACCAACTGCCATGAAATAATTATTTTATATGGGGTCGTCCATAAATGACCACGCGATTTTGGACGATTTTTGACCCCCCCCCCCCTCGTCACGGCGTCACAAAAAGTCAGACCCCCCCCCCTCAAATATGACGTCACAAAGCTCTGCCGCCCCCCCCCCCCAAATCATATTTCCATTTTGAAAATTAAATATGACTCAAATCGCTGTAAACTATTGTCATTGTAGCGCGTATTTAATGTGGTGCTGCACTCTGTTGTTGTCGGAGAAAACATTAAAAAGTCTATTTAACTAAATAGAACGTGTTGTCTATATTTATTTAAAGTTGCGCATTTTGAAGTGACGTCACATTTCTCAAACCCCCCTCCTCGTCACACATCGTCACAAATGTCTGACCCCCCCCCCCTCCCCAGGTGCGTGACGTCATTTATGGACGGCCCCCATCGCCTTAAAACGCAAACTGAAACCATGGAACTTTTTTTGTTCAGCAGCGCGATCCTCCGCGAGATGTAATGAGTCGGCCTCGTGCTGTGAGTGAGTGTGAGTGAGACAGCATCGTCCCCCACTCCTGATGTCGAGGGAAAATGGGCGAGGTTTAGGACTGACTCATGCAGCTGCAATGGCTGCTTTGTATAGGCGGTCCAGACCTCCCCAGAGACCCTGGCTGACAGAGGAGGTGTTCAGGATGGTTGAGAAAAAGCGACAGGCCCACTCTAATCGTCTACAGCATCCCACGTCAGAGAATGAGGAGGCTTACCGCAGCCTTCGCTCGGAGGTTCGGAGAGCCGTGAGGCGCTGCAAGGATGGGTGGTGGTCGCGGGTTGCTGAGGAGATGGAGTCTGCCTCAGTGGCCCGCGATCACAAATCCCTATTTAACTCCATTAAAAAAGTAACCTACAGCGCCACACCTATTACCATTGTAGGGGTAATCGTCACTCACCACTCTGTGGGCTAATGTCCATGGCCCAAAAAGGGGCCAAGACAATAAATATCGTGTTGCCTCATCAGAAGTTTCATCGTCAATTTATTCCCACTACACCATCATTAGGGGAACGAAGGGTGATCCAATCTCCGACCCCCAGCGACAGGTTTGCAGATTTGCTGAGCATTTCTGTGAGGTCCTGGGGGAGGGGGAATCCCTCAGCCTGGAAAACATCATGGGACAAAGTGGGGATGACCCTGCTGAGGATGCAGTGCCTCAAATATTAGAGGAGGAAGTCACCCTCTGTGAGTGGCTGGCTGAGGTACCATCCGTTGAGGAAGTACTGAGGGCGATCCAGAGTCTGAGACCAGGAAAGGCACCGAGCAGAGAGATCTCCCAAGCGAAATGCTGAGAGAGGGTTGCGTTTGTGCGTAGACTGCCCTACATGACATCATAACAACAGTCTGGGCCACTGGACGGGTTCCGCAGGATTGGAAGGATGCCCTGGCGGTCCCCCTCTTTAAGAAGGGGGACCGCACAGACTGTAACAACTACAGGGGCATCTAACTCCTCAGTGTGCCAGGAAAGGTCCTGGCAAGGATTATTCAACATCGCCTTGCTAGGTACGCTAAGGAGAGGCTTGCGGAGCCCCAATGCGGTTTCAGGAAAGGGCGGTCCTGCAAAAATGTCATTTTCTGTCCGTCTGCTACAGCAGAGGTGGAGGGAATTCCAACTAGACCTACATCTCTGCTTTATTGACCTGGTCAAGGCCTATGATACCATCAGTAGGCCTGGGCTCTGGGTTGTTCTTCGTGCTTTCAGAGTCCCTGACCCTCTGCTCACACTCATTAAGGACCTTCATGATGGTGAGCAGACCCGAGTAAAACTACATAGCCGGGAGTCAGAGCCATTCCCTGCGACAGGGATGTCCTCTGGCCCCAACATTATTTAACATCTATTTCGACCACATAGTTCGTGAAGCCTTCAGTAGCTGTACCAGAGGAATTTACGTCTGGTACAGATACAATGGGAGGCTGATCGATGCCCAGGTGCGGTCAAGGGATGTCTCCCTATTGGTCAACCACATTATGTATGCCGACGACCTGGTAATTGCTGCTCATTCAGAGGGGGAGTTGGAGGCGCTGCTGCTGAAACTGGAGTGTGCCACTAAGAGGTGGGGCCTTACCATCAGCCCCACCAAAACGAAGCACCTGCCTGGGTATTTTGTGCCATCGGGCACTCTACCCCCACAACTCCCAATCGGCGATGGGGCAGTTGGGAAGAGAGTGGAGAGTTTTACATATCTGGGCAGTGTGCTCATGATCGGCTCCGGTTTAACAGCAGAGGTCTCACTCCGAATTAGTCGAGCAGCATTATCTTTTCATCGGTTGTGTAACGTTGTGTGGAAGTTACCTGGTCTGTCGCTCCGCATGAAGCTTCGGTTCTTCTCGGCCACAGTCATTCCCTCCCTTCTCTACGCTTGCAAAACGTGGACCCTCCTAATGCAGCATCTTCACCGGTTAGAAACATTTAGGCTGGCCTGCCTACTATCAATCCTGGGTTAAACCAGGCTGGATTGTGTGAGGAGCTCACAAATCCTCGAAAGATCTGGACAAAGTCCCATCGGTGAGCTCCTCCAGCAGGCAAGGCTGCGTTGGCTGGGCCATGTAGCCCGCATGCCCAATCACCGCATGCCCAAACAGCTTTTGTTCGGCCGGATCGAGGGAGCTAAACGGGCGTGGCACGGACTAGAGAAGAGATGGAGTGATGTGGTACAGGAGGATGTGGAGCTGAGTGGACTTGCCAATGACTGGGACCAGCGGTGTCAAGATCGGCCTCTGTGGAGGAGGCTCGTGAAGGACGCTACTGGGCAGTTGGAGGCAGTCGCCCTCCAACAACAACGGAGGGCGGAGGAGCGATGCTCAGAAAAACGAGCGGAGCGTCGGGTGGCTAAAGCTCAGCAAGTTGGCACAGTAGGGGGAACAGGTGGTGCATCAGCCAGTCATCTCAGTCATCTCAGTCAGTCGACCAGTGGCACCTGGGTCTGCCCCGTGACCTCCTGCCAGCCGGCGATCGACACTTCACGTAGCCTCAAGGTGCACATAGCCTGGCACAAGCGTCGTGGTGACGTCACCGCCACTTAGTGGCGAATGGCGGTTGTTGTTTTGAGACAGTAAGAGAGTGTGAGGTCGACTCAGCCTCAGATGAGTACCTGGTGCGGTGTGTCGTAAACATCACTACTGGGGGAGACAAAGGCCGCCGTGGAGGAGAATCCTAAAATAATAAAAGCTTTTATTATATTATAATAAAAGCTTTGATTATAATATTATGATATTATAATAAAAGCTATACTAAAAGCTTTTTAAATTAAAAATACAAAAAAATTTGAAATAATGAAAGCTTTTATTATTTAAATTTTATTATTTATTTTTTTAATTGGCAAAATCTACACGCCATATTCTTGGTTCTTCAGGTAAAGTCACGTAGATTTGAAAATAAAAATAATTAAATTAAATTTAAAAATATAAATTATAATATTTAAACTAATAAAAGCTTTTATTATTTTCAATTTATTATTTTCAATTTATTATTTTAATTTTATTAACAGGTCCCTGCAGGGTGGGCTGGTAGGACAAGTCTCTGCGCTGTCTATTGCTGATTTCACACCCAACAGCACGAGATTTCACTTCGTTAAAGTATTGAAAGGGGACGGACGGACGGACACATTAATCTTTTGCAGGCTGGTACACTCAGTTTACAACTTCGTTCCTACCAGTATTTCACTTCGTTAAAGTATTGAAAGGGGACGGACGGACACATTCATCTATTGCAGGCTGGTACACTCAGTTTACAACTTCGTTCCTACCAGTATTATGACTTTACCGAAGGAAGCAATAATCTGGCGTGTAGATGCTGCCATCTGCTGGCCACCATTGTTGGGTGTAGATTGTGACTTAAAACTTTCGTGACTTCAGGAATTCATATTCTTGGTTCTTTCGGTAAAGTCACGTCCAAAGAAAATAAAAAATTATCAAATCAAATAAAAATGTGAAATTTTAAATAATAAAAGCAAAAAACCCACATTAATATTCTTGGTTCTTTCGGTAAAGTCACGGAGATAAAAAAAATACAATTTTAAAATAATCAATTGAATAAAAGCTTTTAATTTTATTTAAGCTTTTGTTATATTAAATTTATTATTTTAATTTTTAAATTGGCAGAATCTACACGCCAATAATCCAAATAATTATGACGTGATACACACGCTGAATATACGCACACAAACATCGTGTACACGTGTGTCGTGCCCTCTATTGTCCACATAGACGGCTTGTGCTGACGAGAGAACGATCTTAACGTACAATGTCGTGAGATGTATCAGCCCTTTGTCGATCCAGCGTTTTGATAGAGGCCTCCCCCACACCATGTCGTTCGTGGGAGTTGTTTAACCATACTTCACCATGCCGGTCAATGCGGGTTTGGTGAAGTGAGGAGGCCCAGAAACTTGCATATGCAGATACGAGTTTGCCTGTGCTTGCATCTGCAGAATTACATTCTCACACATCTTCAAGTATAGTTTAATACTTCTAAAAATGCATTTATTCTTGAGGATTCCATAAAGTACTGTGGTAAAAAGAAAACAACTTGATTTGAATAATTTCGATTTACAGCTTTCGTGACTGCAGGGATTCATCTTCTTGGTTCTTTCGGTAAAGTCACGTAGAAGGGAAATAATAAAATAATAAAAATAAAACATAATAAAATACAATTCTCACGACGTTTCGGCCACAACACAAGCAGCCGTCCTCAGGTGAAGAAACAGAACTGTCGGAAAGACAGCGCTCCAATGAACACTGCTAAGCTTGGGAGCATATTTTAAGCTGGGTGGGAGGAGCAGAGCGCCTTGCCAAAAGAGTTTACATATCAACATAAGAATTTAGCATTGAAGTAGCTGTGTTAATGTGATAGATTAGCAGGATGGTAAAGTCAGAAATTAGCATGTAACTGGGATATTAGCATGATGTTAATGTGAGGAATTAGCATGTAACTTGCCACGGAAGTAGCTATGTTAAAGTCAGAGTTTATATATCAACAGAGGCATTTAGTATATTGACGCTAAAGAACTGCAACTACCCAACTATCATACAATAAACCGATGTGAAAGAACTAAATATAAACTACATCAATATAATCAATGTACTCAATATATTCTCCACTAAGCTGAGCTACTAACAATAAGTCATTATACATTACACTTCTATGTCGCAAAAATTATTATAATATGCCTCCAAATAATATTTGTATTATGATCTGCCATAGACAGACACCAACATTGAATTATACACTGCGTTACTATACACTACCTTAGATTATAATAATATTAGACTTGTAATATCCATCTGTGTGGAGTTGTGTTATTTCTCCATATGCAAGATGGGGTCTCTCTGGGTTCCACTCACACAAACATCTCAATGCAATGGGACCTTTCTGAAAATGCAGTACTTAGACTCAATGACGCTTTCCTGGGTAACTAGTTGACATTGTAATATTAGCATGAGAGATAATGACGTTCAGTTATAAGTGCCATTAATAGTACTATACTGTACTTTTATTGAAGACTATAATTTACGTAGTTGTTTGTAAAAAAAGTGTCCGTATCAAAACTTTTTAACGGGCCCTCATACATAAATTATATTACAGTCTTATATGGAGATTGCGAGTCAGAGTGTCGTGAATAGTGGACTGAACGTGTGGTGCAATCATTATATTGTTGGTGTGTATATACAGAAAGCCCTATTAGGTGGGTAACATTACGAAAATGGAGGTAGTTCGTCATTGTTGTTTAGAAACAAAATATTATTTGGGTGGATAAGAGGGTAAAATCGTACATGATAAGAACTGCAATATTGTGGAGTTCTGGTATAATGAGTTCTAGTATATATGAATCTTATGTCACCTTAAGTATGCCTTTGTGAGTACACTCGTGACACGGGTGTCATGCGCGTGACCTTTGTCTTTTGTTTCAGATGTGCGAGAGCAACTCCGCTGCGAGTCATGGTGGTGCTGGGAGAATTGCCTTCACCATCGATGGCACTTCACCAGCACCCATCTCAACCCCACCTCAATCCGGTAGAGTTACAAGAGCGAAAAAACTTATCTCTTGTGACGTCTGTGGGAAAAAATTCCAACTGGCATGGTGCCTAGAAGCCCACATAAGAACGCACAAGGAGACCTGTGAACAATGGTGCGGCATATGCGGACGAAGGTTTGATCAGCTAGGAAAATTCAAAGGCATATGAAGAGCCACGAAAAGGATTATATGATAAAGGGTGCACCAAGCTTGGTGAATAACGGCAGATTTGCCAATGCGGTGTTGAATCCACCGTCGCCCTATGAGATGTGCTCAGTCTGCGGATTTTTACGTCCTATTGAAATCCTGAAAACTCATGAAAGTCTTCACGCACAGTTCATGTACAGACCGAAGCCTGAACATGATTACACTTCGACAAAAGATAGCGGCATTAAGATAAATGACATGAAATCCAATTTTCTTGAATGCTTTGGCCTAGTTCCACGTCAAGAAACTGCTTCACCAGTCAGTGAGAATAAACCATACGCTACTCTCGATCCTATTACGAGCATGAAAGTGTTGATGGCCTTGCAGCAGAAGAAGAAGGAAAAGCGAAGTCGACCTAAGTCCATTGAAAGAAAAAAGACCACCACCAGCGTCACCAACTGCAGCAGTAGCAACATCCAGAATTCGGACATCAAGAGGATGGACTGCACGGAAGCAGGAGGCTGCGTGGAGCAGAGCATCCCCAAGGTGGATGAACCCAACCTGGCACCTTTAGGTACGTCCTAGTAATGCACACACTGCATTTCATTTGGATGTAATTGATAATTTCACAAATTAGTTAATGTACGCATATGTTGACCATATTTGTATGCCTGCGCTGAGGAGTCTAGAGATCTGATGTGGTGCTGCTCGGATGTTGGGTTAAACCGTGAAACTCTGGGTTTCAGTCACCGAGCCATGATTAAACTGACTTCTCATTGATGGTCTTATCCAGTTACCAAACACTTCTTCCAGCAAACACTTCTGATGTCGCATGATGTGTAAGGAATTGCAATAACCTCCTAGTGGATATGAAACGGTCACGAAGGGATGTCATGAGTAGTGCAATGATATCTCCTTCCACGAGCTCTTCTCTTACATGAGGTGGTTCTGTGGGGGCTACCGTCCCCCGGCATCGCTGAATTGTCGGGGCCGTTGTCCACCGACTCCCCCGGTCCATTCATACCGCTATCCCCCCGGTTGCTTTGTCAGGTCCAGACTACTGACCACTAATGCCTCGCCCCCCTGTACCTCTGCCTGGGATGTCGACCGCGTTTGCGTAGCTTAATTAGCGGCTCGTACGCTTTGCGCTTGCGATGCGCTACCCTGTTCAACGACGGCGTGCCACGGTGAGCACGCTCGCAAAGTAAAACCCCGTCCTGCACGGGAATAAACAGGTGCGGCGTGCCACCATTGGATTCCCTCCCACCCACGCTCCACGCGGTTAAGCAAAAACAAACACGCCGCGATTACTTTGCTCCAATTTAACGGGCTGTTTACAGAGCTGCGTATTCGCGCACGCTAGTTGCTTAATTCGCTATCTCGCTATTAGACAATCGCGGGGGGCGCGACCGCCACCCCGCCACCCCATCACACTGGTGCGCGAGCGTTAAGCCCTACTGTAAACAATCGTACAGGTACACGAGCGCTAAACGCCACCAAAACCAGACGCGTAGGCACGCGCACACTGAGCACTCCGCCTCGTTGTAAACAACCGCGCACGCACGCGAGCGCAAAGCTCTACTGTAGGCGATTGCGCAGGTACGCGAGCGCTGGGCACCACCGAAAATAGTCGTGTAGGCACGCGCGCGCTGAACAATACTGTAAACGATCGTACAGGTACGGACACCAAGCACGCTCTACTTCCTTATTCGCCGCAAACAGCCGCGTGTGCGCACGAACACAAAACACTCTCCACCCTCCTCTTCACCCTCCAAAGGACCACACGAAACAGTTTATTCCCCTACCAGTTATTTTATTTACTGCGAGCAACCCGTTAAGCTACGCATAATTGTGTGGGTCAGTGGATGTCAGCCTATTCCCCTTGGGATCCTAGACTGTATTTCATCTGCCTATCGCTCTGCTTTCTACCCTCGATCAAATAGCCCAAACTTACCTCTCTCTCTTACTCACGTGTACTTCCACTCTGCTGCGCTGGAAGCTGTAGGAACGCGATCAGTAGAGGGTTGAGCCTGGCTGCGCTGAAGTTCGTCATGCGGACGTCTCGAACGGCTGACTCCCCTCCTGCGTGGACCGCGATGATTTTTGAAGAAGACTGTCTTGCTACCTGAATCCCCCTCCCTTTATCCCACCTACAACAAAGGAATTTCGCCGTTTCGCTCCCTTGGCCTCCCGTCCAATCAGGAGCTCGGATTTTCCCGCCCTTTCGATACCCGGATCCCAGCTCGGGTGATGTCGCCGCAGTGATCTCACCGACGTCCGCTCTCTGTTCTCCCGCTACCAGTCCACTGACCCGTGCATGTGTGAAGCTCCACTCGCGGTGGCACGATGGCCCTTGCCGTGACCATGCAACTTTAATATTAGGTCATGGCGCCGCAGTGCATGTCAGCTACAGGGGGAAGATCGCCCAATTTCCCGGCCGCAAGAAACCATGAAGTTCGATCCCATTAGGGACTTCTGGAAAAAAACCTATCGGCCGGGTGACCTCCCCTCCCGGCTCTACGTGGGGCGTGTGTGCGTTCGTGCGGGTGGGGGGGGGGGTGGCGAGGGTGCACCGCGTCGGCATCCCCCGGTGGCGGCTTCACGGTGGTGGGCACGGCCTCGGCAGAGCGGCTCTGCTGCGGCGGCCTCACGACTGTGCAGTGGGCAAAACGCGGACGTCTGAGAAGGCACCGGCCCCGGGAGAGTGGCGGGAAATCCGAGGCATCGGTGACGGCGTCGCGGCTGTGGGCACGGCTCCGCTGGAGCGGCTCTGCTGCGGCGGCACCACACCCTGCTGACTCAGACTGATTCGGGTAATAGTGGCTCGCAGACACACCGGGAATAAATCGTTAGTGATCGATAACAGCCTCGTGTGGTTTCTACGAGTGTGAGGAAAGTGCATGGTGGTGTGTTTGCGCTCGCCGGAACGCGTGTGGTCGGTGCGCGGTGTCACGGTAGAAGACACGCCGCGCCCGAAGGACTCGGCGAGTGAGCGCTTCGTCCTGTGACCCCGGACTCCCGCCCTGCTGCGTGTGGGCTATCACCAATCCCAAATATCCGCCCCTCCAGCCCTTTAAATAAACTCCAATACAACCCCCCAATCGGCTACGCGTGTACGAGTGACGTCCCTGCCCTCTGACCCCCGACCCCCCCGTCCCGCGCGTGCGATTGGTGTGTCGCTCTAAAAAAATCCCCGCCCCGCAGCCCTTTAAACAATCTCCATTGCCCGCCCTCGGCGGCAATGCGTGTGCGAAGGACGTCATTCGCTCTGACCCCTGACCCCCCGTTCAGCTCGTGTGAGTGGTGCGCGGGGTTGTGTGAGCAGAGACGTCGCGTTTGAGTGGCTGAGAAGCGACGGATTGATTCCAGGCAGCCACGTGCCAGCCCCGAGCTATGCCCCACAAACAGGACCTGCGGACCCGAGGGGCTGCGGCGTGAGGAAAGGAGCCGGAGAGCGGCAGCCCTCTCACCGCGAGCGAGGAGTCGAGTAGCGGCTGCTCTCACTCGAGCGAGGAGTCCGGAGCCCGCAGCCCTCTCGAGATCAGCCCTCCCCCGGGGGGGGAGCCGGGGGCCCGCGTCCCCCACAACTGACAACCTGTGTACCAACTGGCCGAGCGAGAGTTTGTGTGTATTTGAGCGTAATCGTGACAGTGTTTAGCTGTACCAGGGAGTTTTATGCAGCAGAGTGTTTCGGTGTAGCAGGGTGTCCGGATTGTGCCGGCACACTATCCTTCTATCCGTAATGTCGTAGGGTGAGCTCCATTAAAAGTTTACTCGGACCCCAACCTGTCAAAGCGCCTAATCATGGAACGTGGTTCTCAACATCGTCCCTCACCCATGCTACGTACCTATGATACGTCCTGCTTTTACAAATGTTGATGAACTGGAGGGCAAAGGTCTGGAGGACCCCACATGGAGTCTGGTTTCTCACACCCGAGCCTCCTGTGACATTTCTGGAGGCTTCTCTGGGATTTTTGTCCCATTTATTGAGTGCGGATTTGGCTTACTTCTGGCTTCATCCCAAGACGTCATCCAGTTGGGAAATACCCGAAGGTTGTGGGAGTCGCCCCGTGCTTCAGTTTATTTCCAACCCTCGCAATGGCCGGTTGCTCACCAGCCGGAAGTCTTTTGCTGCTTACACCACGACCGAGGTGTTGAGAGCAGCCATCTCGTGGCTGGTCGGCAATGGAGATGGTATTGTCGATTTGGGGATCGTGAGTCTGTGGCGTTGGTGGTGCTGCTGTCACGGAGGCGACACGAGTTTAGGAAATTCAGTTTTGTGGGTTTCCTGTAGGGAGTACTGAAAGATCCTCTCTTCCTCTTTCTCCACCCTTTGTCTGTTGTCTCCATGTCCCCGTTCAACTCTTTCTATGCCGCTTTCCTTGAATGTGCAGCCGCCTTTACGGCCTCCCCTCTCCCCTTCTCTCCACCTCCAACCCATCTCCATCGTAATCTCCTCCCCTTTGTTTAGGCTCTTCCCTTTCTTCCTCAGTCTATGTATGGGGTTATTGTTTATCGGGCTATTATACAAAAAATGGAGCTTATTTTAGCCTTTGAATAGGATTTTCTGTTTTCTTTCGGTAGCGTGTTGCGCACATAGGGAAGATCGAGCCACGCCACCGGTTCCCATGATCAAAATCTTTCTCAACTTGTCTCCCTCGGTAGGAATGCCTTTCCTTCTCCAGCAGGCAATTGTCTTCTCTCTCTCACCTCCGTTATTTCTTCTGATGCGCTTTCTTAATCTCGCTTGCTGTGTGTATCGACTCTATCATTCAACAAGGGCAAATTTAAAAATTTGCTTTTTTTTCCTCCACTGCTTTACCACTATACCTCCTGAGTGGGTACTCGGAGTTTCATCTAATGTACTATTTGATGAGTCGCTTCCACACAGCACAAAGGCGGTAGCTATCCGAACTGTAAATTTTTCTTTCAATTTCGATAGATTCTCGAATTATTCTTGGCCAGCAGTAGCTAGTTTTGCACAGAACTTCAACATTAAAATCAACTGAGTGTCCTTGTTGGCACGTGTGCTCTGTTACTGCTGAACACGGGTGCCAACAAATAATACATTATTTAAATGCATGCCTATAAAGGGCAGCATACTTCAATAGGGATTACCATTGGTACGGCTATTTTAATACACAATAGACAGGAAGGACAAGATCAAAGGGCTCTCATAATGCACATGCATAATGTACGTTGACTCGGTAATCTCCCCCCCCCCCCCCCACTTTGCGCGAGAGTGTCACAAATCTGGCTGTCGCCTGATGAAGCTAGTTGTAATTACTGGCAAAACGTCGTACTCCGATTGTAAATGTTGTGGCTTGGCTCTCCAAAGTACCAGGGACAAATTGGCTTGTTCTGTTTCCGTGACAACCCTTACTAGTTGGCTGTGTCGAGTGGTGGCGGGTTTTAACGACACGTTTAAATATGTACGCGATCTAACCCAAAAAACACCTCTATGGATGATATTGGGCCTGAAAGCCTACGTGTTAAACCAAAATTAAAAATATATACAAAATAACAATAATTTCTAGTTTTCCTCATTCACATCGTGATTCGTATGAAAAGACATGAGATGATTGAGACATGTTAAATCATAAACTATTTATTAATATATATATACAGATAGTCCTCGACAGCAATGTCCTTGTCCACGTGCAAACAGAGTTCGGATAGCAGCCTCCTTTAAAAGTCAGAGTAGATTTATACGCTGTAGAAGACAGTTGACGAATCCTCGCTGCTTGATTCCTCCTCGGATCCCTTCAGCAGTGAATCGTCACCAGTCTTCTCTGCCTGCTCATTCTCCATGTGGCACCGCTGGGGTGGGTGCGATACGCCAGGAGACTCCTTATGCAGCGAGCAGCGAAGCAGGCCCATCTCTGCCTGCTCATCCTCAACGTGGAATTGAGGCGATGGCGGTGAGCTGGGGGCATCGGTGAGGAGGGTGTTACGGAGACGGCCCAGCTCTGCCTGCTGCAGAATCGTCTGTACGACGAAGCGCTCGTGGCGCATGCAGGCGCGCACATGGGATGGCGTGTCCGGGATGATGCATGCAATGCAGGCCTTCGTGAGTAACACCACGTGCTGCACACGTCCACACACAGGTAAAGGATTTTCAGTTTCAGGATATGCATGTAAAGGGTGCTTACTAAATATAATATGGCAGCATCTCAAAGTGCTTTACATCTCAGATCAACTATTCCGGGGACCTGCAGCCTAGGCATATTATATTGTTACGTCGTTTTTCCCAAATTAAATGAAGTCATTTGAGTAATTTTTGAACATTTGGCAAATTATACCGAGGCACTTTTTTTTATTACTTAATGGGTTTTTTACGTTCACTATGCAGCAGGCAACATTTATGATGTGCAGTTAATGCACCCACCGTATTCACCTGGGCAGCCGCAAATTACCGCAACAATCAGCAAACACACTCGGCCAGGTCACCACTACAAAGATTCCCTGTGTAGCCTTTCACAGACTGAGACAAGTGCATCTATGAAGGGTGGCACAGTGCCTGTGGGGGTGGTGTGCACCTTTATCTCGCCAGTGATGATTTTCACACACTTCATCAAGTACTCATTTTAAGACAGAATCAACTTAAGGGAAGCTCAACACTGGTTCTAATATTTTCCACTGTTGTTGGCTGTGGCCAGAAATAGTACTCCGGTCACACAGGATTGGTAGCGCAGTTCACAAACAACAACGCAGCCGCTCCCCTTCCCACAAGCACACATGCTAATGTGTGACAAATTGCATCAACAACATGAATCGTCTGCTGCATGATGAAAGTGAGTATTGTATTACCACTATTATTTGTGATCTCAGAAATACTGTGCAATTGTGAGGTGTAATAGCATTACTGACATTATCTGTAATGACCCATTGACAATGATCACGGTTTGCTCTGCTGACCTTAACAACTGCTCACAGATGAGTCTATACGATGGTGCAGTAGTGTAAGGCTTTGCACACTAGACTTGCAATCCAGAGGTCACGGGTGTGAAATGATCTTTGGTCGTGGCAGTGTAAACAATGGTGAAAGTTTTTTTACATTCCACTGCCTCTATCCACCTAGCAGTGTAAATGGAATACATCCAGTCAATTGGTCGGCTGAGTTTGGTGCTGTCCAGTGTGGGAACTCCCACATCTTCCCAAGACGTCTGACAAGTGTGGAAGAGCAGTTAAAATATATCTTAAGGGTCTCTCTTGAGCTCACTATAGCAGGAGCCCTTTTGCCATCAGTGACATGAGCAAGTAATTGGAGGGCTGTACCTTTATCTTTCAATGGGTTTATGAATGTGTGTGTGCATGTTGATGTGTACCTGCATGGCAATGACAAAGGCCAGCTTTGCCGTCAGTACTTGCCAGTACTGCTTGGTGACGGAGTAGGCTTGGGGATGATCCGGTGGGTAGCGATAACCAGGATACCTACACACGTACAACCACAAGCACGCATGGACTATATTGAGCAAAGTGCCTCGAAAGTAGAGTTGGCGCTAAATTGAACAAGTATGTTTCGATTTAAAGCTTTCGTGACTGCAATGATTCATCTTCTTTGGTTCTTTCGGTAAAGTCACGTAGAATGAGAATAAAATAATAAATTGATAAAATAAAATAACACAATAATATTCTCACGACGTTTCGGCCACAACACAAGCGGCCTTCATCAGGTGAAGGGGGCGAGACTGTCTGGTAGGACAGCGCTGGAGTGAGAGAGCCACGTTCAGATCACGGCTTTTAAGCTGTGTGAGAGGAACAAAGAGCCTTGACGAAGGAATTAGCGTAAAATTTAGCATTGAAATGGCTGAATGATTAGCTTGTGACTGGTCACAGAAATAGCTATGTTAAAAGTTAAAGCATACACATCCGCAGAGGCACCCATTGTTAAAAGGAATTAGCATAGAATTTAGCATTGAAATAGCTAAGTTAAGGCATACACATCCGCAGAGGCACCCCTTGACAATGGGATTAGCATAGAATTTAGCATTGAAATGGCTGAGTGATTCGCTTGTAACTGCTACAGAAATAGTTACGTTGAAGTCAGAGCATACACATTCACCGAGGCACTTAGTACAAATCAAACAGGAGAATTTAGCATTGAAATAACTAGGCGAATTTAGCATTGAAATAACTGGGTGATTTGCTAGTGACTGGTCACAGAAATGACTACACATCTGAGCTATTCACAGTACTATATAGTGAACCAATAAAAACTAAAATATAAATTACCTTCATGTTATCAATAAACTCTATATTCTCCAATCAGCTAAGCTACCAACCATAAGTCGTTATATATCACAATGCTATATGGCGAAAAAATGGGTGGATTCTTACCCTCAAATTTCCGTACCACGGATAGCTACGGGCCCCGTTCAGACGGACGAGTTCGTCCATGGTCGGAACAGAGGAGGGGGAGAGAGACAGCTGCGAAGCCCTAGTATACTCCATGTTGTAAACCATACTATTAACCGTGGTGTGAGAGGTATTAAGAGGCAATGCTGGCGAAAGAGCTGCGGTCTGAAGGTCATCGTAAAATTACAATTAATTAAGAACAGAAATGATTTAACACATCTTTCCAGTGGTTACTAAGCCTGAATCCATCTTCTCGGTTGAAATTGTCTCTGTGCTTGTATATGTGAATGGCCTCATGAACGAATCTCTCATGGTAGCCAGTTGGTTTGCAAAGAACCTCCGTCTTGGAGAAGTCAATGTCATGTGAGCCCACTGAATTGTAACAGTGATCTGCCACGGCAGAGGAGTTCGTCTTACCGTGTTTCAAGTCTGCTTTATGTTCGCGGATGCGGTCCGAGATATGTCTTTTGGTTTCTCCAATGTAGCTACTACCACAGAGGCACTTTAGTTTGTAAACGCCCGGGTACTGTATGTCTGGAAGAGCATCTTTTACAGATGGAACTAAATCACGGATTTTGTGTACTGTGTTGAATCGGACCTGGATCTTGTGTTTATTCAGGATTTTGGAGATCTTTTTAGTGACCCCTGCAATGTAGGGTAAGGTGATGGTTTTGAGTGGCTCCACAAGAGGATCCTTCTTCATGACTGGAGTGATGGCTTTGCGGATTGTGTAGTCGGAGTAGCCATTAGCCCTGAGAGCCTGGTGTACGTGCTTGAGTTCACTGGTAATGTGTTCCTGGTCGGAAATGCATTGGGCTCTATGGTATAGAGTCTTGATGAGGCAGTTCTTCTGGGATGGATGGTGGTGGGAATCCGGTTTCAAGTAAGCGTCTGTATGGGTAGCTTTCCTGTAGACAGAGTGGCTCATTGAACCATCATGTCTCCTTTTAATTAAGACATCCAGAAAGGGTAGTTTGCCATCTTTTTCGACCTCCATGGTAAATCTGATGGCTGGGTGTATGGAATTGATGTGGTCGCGGAATTGGTCTAGAGCAGGCTGGCCATGTGGCCAGATGACAAAGGTGTCATCAACGTACCTCTTCCATAAGGTCGGGCGTAGAGTGGCAGTCTGGATGGCGTCAGTTTCAAATTTTTCCATGAATACGTTGGCTACAACCGGAGATAGGGGGGAGCCCATTGGGGTGCCCTCAGTTTGTTTGTAGAAAGTTCCATTCCAGGTGAAGTATGTGTTGGTTAAGCAATGTCTCACCAGGGGGGGTACATCAGTATGCAGTCCTTGATGAACCAGGTCTTCAATGATAGCGATGGTGTCAGGTACCGGGACTTTGGTGAACAAGGACACCACATCAAAACTGACAAGCAGGTCGTTTGGGGACAGAGAAATGTCTTTGATTGTCGATACCAGGTGAGTAGAATTTAGTACCGCAGAGGTGGTTTTTCCAGTGAAAGGTCGCAGTATATCAGCCAGAAAACGTGCCAGTTTGTAGGTGGGGGAGCTGATAGTAGAGACGATGGGACGAAGGGGTGTATCTTCTTTGTGTATCTTTGGAAGGCCATATAATCTTGGTGGTCTGGCAGCAGAGGGTTTCAACGAGAACTGTTTGTTCTCATCAATTAATGCTGTTGAATCAGAGATAATTTTGTTCGTTTTGGTGACCAGGCTGTTGGTGGGATCTCTTTTTATTTTTGTATAGCTGCCATCGTTGAGTAGTTCTTGAATTTTGTTGTTATATTCTGTTTTGTCCATGATGACAGTGGCATTGCCTTTGTCGGCTGAGAGAACGACAATATCATCCCTCTTTTTTAATTGAGATAATTCAAAACGTTCATCTTTGCTGATGTTGCTAGGTGGCCTTAACTTAGCTATTTCAATGCTAAATTCTATGCTAATTCCTTTGTCAAGGGGTGCCTTTGCGGATGTGTATGCTTTAACATAGCCATTTCTGTGACCAGTGACAAGCTAATCACTCAGCCATTTCAATGCTAAATTATATGCTAATTCCTTTGTCAAGGCGCTCTGTTTCTTCTCACACAGCTTAAAGGTCGTGATCTGAGCGTGGCTTTTTTCACTCCAGTGCTGTGCTCCAGACAGTCTCGTCCCTTCACCTGATGAAGGCCGCTTGTGTTGTGGCCGAAACGTCGTGAGAATATTATTGTTATTTTATTTTATCAATTTATTATTTTATTCTCATTCTACGTGACTTTACCGAAAGAACCAAAGAAGATGAACAAGTATGGTTGTGCACAAACGGTATATGCGTTCACAGCCCTTTAAAAAATCCGCTTCTGAAAGAGGGCCTTCCCACAACGTGCAGCTTGTGGGGGCTCTTTTGACCATGGTTCACACTGGTCCATGCCAGGTTGGTGAAGGCAGGGATTAAAGATAATGGGAGAGCAATATAGCACAACTGTTAATTTTGCTGAACTACCCACTGCTGACAACCTAGCTCCGCAGTCGCCTACTGCACCTGCATTGTGCATGGTGATCATAAATCTAAGCACGAACAAGGCTCAAGCCTGCTTGACTTCCGGAATCTAAGATCAGCTGCATTCGTGGTGATTTGGTCATAGTCAAGGAAGGTTATATTAAATATCGATCAATATGGTTATATTGATTATAATTGTGTATGTCAGCAATTCAAAAACGTTAGAGAAAAGGGTTGGTAGATCGCATCAATTTCTTAACTAACTGTGCTGTGAGGTGACCAGAAGATGGCTGTAGAGCAAGTGGTTTCATGTCTGTGTGGACCTTTAAGCTTCATTTCATTATCATGGGTTCTCCAGCACCTCTTATTGCATCCCACATGCATAAAACCAACTTAAACTGGAATCCCAATGCGCAGTCTTCCTGCAAAGGGATCTTGAGACTCAATTAAGCAGTCGTGGATTGATAGATAAATAAATAACATTACTCTTTAGCAAGGTAAGAATGAGCTAGAATTTATATCAATCTATTATTATACTTCTCTGAGTGGGACTTTGGTTGTGAAGCCATCCCACCCGTACCCACTGCTCCCCCCCTCCAATTCCCCCTCCCCCACCCCTTTACTGTCCCCGCCCACCACGCACACTCTTCCCCCAACCCTACCACAACCCCTTACTACCCAACTAAGCCAAACCCTGTGTCCACGGTAAGGGGCAGGGCATAAACAGAGGTGGGGCCTAGGGGAAGTGTGGGTCTTAAAAGGAAAGTCACGGAGTGAAAAGAGGAAGAGAACGAGCCTAATCAGGAAGGGGCAGAGCCAGGAGGACGCCACACCCAGAAGGATGTCGCATCTACCTGGACAACACACCCAGACATCAGTGCATCACATTCGCAGGGACGGCACCCCCGATAGCTGGGCATGACACTGAATGGCACAAACCTGCAGGTTGTGTGGATTGCCGGATCAAACCAGGCTGGCAGGATGTTGGGATAATTTTGCTCCTTGAAGTCGCTGATCTTGAAAATTGAAAAGCTGTCCTCCGTGTACCCATGCATTGTAGGCGAACCTGTGCCATACTCTGCTGAGTATCCATAATAATACACCAGGCGTGGGATGATGTCCGTTGTGAACGCCAAGATGCATGACTGTGGAATTAGCATACGGAGGCACAGCGATAGCGGTCACTTAGCATGCAATGATTTGACCAAGGCTTCTGAACATCTTACCTTGGCAATTACATTAATTTTCACAAATACAATTTGGGGGGTTGCTGCCAGAGTGAAATGGTTACCATATAAGGACTTGCAATCTGGCAGTCGTCAGTTCAGTCTCCTGACACAACAGTTGAAGCAATGGATCATTTTCTTAAATCTCCCCCACCTCTGTCCAATTAGCAATATAAATGGGTTCATCACTGTTTTAGCGCAGGTAATTCCACATCTTACAACATGTCTGGTCATCATGGAAGAGTAGGCCAAATACCGTGTAGAAGGGTTCTCTAGAGCTACCTTTAGTTGAGGCCCTTCTGCCAGCAGTGACATGAGCAAGCAATTGCAAGGCTTTACCTTTTGCGATTTTGGGAGAGAGTGGATAGGAGCGGTGGTGCAGTGATTCGTGCACTGCACTTTGAATTCAGCACACATGCAATTGACTTCCAGCTACGACTAACATCAGTGACGAGTGATACCCGAACCGCTCCTGGTCCCCCACTACACCTCTTCTCAAACCTGCCATGACCAGAATGGTGAAGTATGGTAAAAAGAACCCACACGGCTAACATGACATGTTATGTCACTCATAAGATGGGATACTGAGCGAGAAAGCGAGCGGACAATCTGGCGACTTACATTGGTGATTACAGAGAGGGTGGCAATGAAACTCAGAATGTCGGCCCAGGCTCCAATTCCTCTTGCTCGCGAAACCACAGGCCTCCTCATCTTCGTTACGAGCTTCCACGCGTCGACCCGCACTTCGATGATGTTGTTCAGCAGTGCGAGCAATGGCGCAAGTGGAAATGATGCCACGAAGAGAGTGACAAACCCGAATTGGATAACTGGGGTATATTTTGAGAATGGGTAGGGGGGCAAGGATAGGATAATGAGTGAAACAGGATATAGACACACACTCTTAATGCTGTTATGTTGTGATTACTTTAAGCAAACAAAACATGTTTTCAATGCATTGAATGTGTTTTAGTCAAAGGAGACCCCAAAATATGATCACATTTTCGTATCATTTGTTCACAAAATTATCGTGTCCATTACATTGGCCACTGAGATGCGACCAGCCACTACCATCTTTAATGCTCAGCTCTGGTTCACCTGGGTTTCTTTCGCACCATTTTCCACCACTAGGTGGCTATAATAACTAGATCACATCCTATATTGAGGACTCCATTAACCGTACCACACATTTTTAGGCATATGCACTGTGGCTGAAATGCCAACAAATCACAGCAGTTAACCACAGTGGACATGATGCACAAGAGTTTTAAATAAATAGTAAGGGGGAGAAACGTCAACCCAAGCTGACCAATGTAGCTGCATTGGTTAGCAGACAAGAGGAGCAAATATGTGCTCCTATTGTTTCTAAAACTTAACTCCGTACATATGCACATACGCGCATGCTCAAAGACAATTGTGTTACAGTATATCCATAGATTGGTGCCTATGGCCAAATCACCCAGTACGCGTCAGATTTAATCAGATCCCAGAAGTTAAGGAGAGCTGAGCCTGAAAATTGGTTGGATGGGTGACCATGCAATAGTTATTGTGGGGTTGTGAGCAGCAGAGGACAGTGCAGCAAATTACATTTTTGTATTGTACATCTAAGCTCTTACATCTGTGCTCCCTGCCTTCAACAACCCGAAGTGTGGGTAATTTCCCTCCCACAACAATGTCCGACAGATACACAGGGGCCGTACACACGTGCCTATATAGTCAAATGATACCCAATTGTGTGTTTTTTTTAAATAATAAAATAAAACGCGTTGACTCCGTAGTGTGATCCTCTGAGCTCATTGTACCCATCTCGAGGTATTCATCAAAGAGTCCAAGTGGGCTCTGGGGCTGTAGGTCCATGTCTTGCTCCCAGCGCGTGTAGACAGCCTCAGGCCTTAGCTTGGCCCGACGCTGGGCCCACCAATTGCTGAACCATCTGGGGAATTGAGGGGGGAGGTACGCATGTGCAGACACAGAGACACCCTTACACACGTGCATATCCATTTGTTCATCAACTCTAGGTTTGCTATTTCATAGCTTTCCACTGCGTTTTCAGGTTGTATCATGTGAATATCCCAAGCACGTGGAGCGAAACGTCAAGACATGCCAAACAATATGCGGTATGACACAAAACATGTCAGAGAGCTGTACAAAACAACTGCTAAAACCTAAGTAGTAGCTGTTTTTCATTTAGCCCATTGTCAATCCACTACACTCTTTCAGTCATGGGAGTTGCTTGTCTAATATTATGAAACTATGTACGAAGCATCTGATCGGAATATCGCATGATACTAACGAGGTGAACTTTGTCCAGTTGACTGGTGTTCACTGCTTAACCAGTGCACACTGCTAACAAGCTGTCGACACGACTTTTCGCTGAATGCGTTTTCACACAACACATTTTCATTGTAACATGGTTCCTATATTTGGGAAAACTTTTCACACAACGTGGAACGTGTCCATTATAATGTGGAATGCACACTGTTAAAACGCCGAACGTGGCCATTATAATGCTTTCCTGAGCAGTCGACGATGAACGACTGTCTTGAGTTGCGCGGCTGAGCAGTTTGATAAAGCATGCCGAATGATACAGTAACACGGCAGCCTAGCCTGAGTTATTTATCCCACCATGGGATGACTGCAAGTTGATTTTACTGTGCAAATGTGATTAACTTAGTAATTCCTTCCTTGCGCGTTTTTACTTCATGCGGAAATTTTCAGGAACGCATCTACCGCGTTACACGAGGAAACGCCGTAATCAGACTTCACAGCTATCATGTGTTCATGCGATACTTACGGGATGATGACCTCCTGAAAATTGCCAACCATCTGCTTCACTACCATGATGACAATGAGTTGAGAAGTCAGTTCAAAGAGACAGCCGTTTGGGGGACACTGGAGGGGGGATGAGGTGGAGAATAGATTCAGGTTAAACACTGAAGATATGAAATATTGGGTAATACATATATGGATACCACACATCATTTCTAATGATCCTCTCACATTCTTCTCTTCAGTCAATTGCACACTGCAAAACTGACGGCTCCATATGTTAGAGGGGACAGTGATTAAGAATATCAATATTCTCCAGATTATAAGAAACACTTTCCCCCTCCCCCTCATGTATTTTAAATAAAGAAAATGGTGGCGCATCTGATAATGTTTTGTTTGTTGTCCTTCCCCCACACATCCGATGCAGGCTGTGTACGGTGCAAAATAAGTTCAACACACAACATGCATACTGCAGTTGGTGTTTAGTATCAGGTGAGTTTAATTGCAGAGCATCGTCTAGTAAATATAATAATCGTAAAACATGAAATTAAGTTGGTAGAAAACACAGAGGCACTTCAATAATAAGCTGTATTCTTTATCCTTTATGTGTATTGTTTTTGAGAGGATATCAATCAATGAATCGCCCTCGTGACGATTTCCTACAAATCTGCAGCAGGAGAAGTAGGCACCTTAATATAACACCAAATGTACTCATTATAATCATCTCATGTGTCAACAAGTCTGCCTTCAAACAGAAACATGAGCAACAGGTGCACATTTTGGGCAATGGACTTTCTTCCGAGCATAGAGTGACTGCAAATACTCAGGGTGACTCTGAATGGCAATTATGTAAATGTTAAACTTCGTGTCATTAACACTGTCTTAATGACATTGATTTAACGTGTGCACAACGCAATGCTGCTTAATTCCTTACTCCAGAATTCGTTCTTGATATCATATTACGGGGCCGTTCTCTAACACAACGTGCTCCACTGCGCCACAGTGAGTCATAGGTAGTGGCTAAACATATCCTTGAGGGGGGCTGAAATACTGTACATTTTTAAGGATGATCAAATATATAATTTTAAATAAATGGCGTTTGATAAATACGGTATATAATTGAAAATGTCCAATGAGAGACCACAAGGGTACTACTTGCAAAGTATGTGATAAACTAACACCCTCAAGGTAACTGGGTTACCAATTGCATCAGTCTAACACGTGTTCTGCTCGTGGTGACCTCGTGCTCTCTCAAGTCTGGTTTCTAAAACTTTTTTACTCCGGAGACTGTGTTAATGCTAGAGCTGGTGACCAGGTGTGAAGACAATGAGGCCTTTAAGAGTTCCAAAAGAAAGAGTCCTTATTTCGACATTTCACCAACAGCACGGTGTGAAGACAATTGTTGGGAAAAATATCAACTACAAAAGTAAAACATAAAAATGTTGTACAAACAGCATAGAAAAGACAGGGCCAACCCCTCAGATCTACACACCTCCTCGATTCTCCATTTTCCAAAGTAAGTGTAGCTTCCGGGGAAGCCGATGAATTTCCCTTTGAAAAATGCAATGTAGAAAGACGCCGAGTAGAAGTTGACGAACTGAAATAAGAATTTCTTGAACGTCAGCCGATACTCATATTCTCCTTGCGTCTTGGGCATCTCTGTGGGTGTGATACAAAGGCACACAGACATCAAACAGGGCAATCAGTTTTGATGTTACTTACATAGTTTCTGGCACACAGGCTACGAAAAGCCACTGATAATGATGCCGCATTGAGGAATAGCAACATTTCACAATGTGACGTGCTTTGATATCCATTAAAATGAATTTGAAGATCAAAAGTGAATTTCAAAGATGTTGCTGGGGAATGAGTGACAGTGGACAAGTTGTTTACCAGGTGTTGTTCACCACATTCACCCTGTGGAGTGTCCTTCAGTCTCCATTTGCAATTAAGCCATTTACACTGTCCGTATGATGTCTGAAAGCCAGTGCACTTGATTTTCAAATATCTTTAAGGTGTATTAAATTTCGATTTAAAGCTTTCGTGACTGCAAGGATTCATTTTCTTTGGTTCTTTCGGTAAAGTCACGTAGAATGAGAATAAAATAATAAATTGATAAAATAAAATAACACAATAATATTCTCACGACGCTTCGGCCACAACACAAGCGGCCTTCATCAGGTGAAGGGACGAGACTGTCTGGAGGACAGCGCTAATTATCATGGGTCACCTTTCAGAGGGGGTGCAGGCTTCAGTAGCGGGCAACATGACCAACACAAGCAGAGAGCTGTTTGCTGGCTAGAAGGTAGCAATGCAGCAGTGAGGGTCAGCCCACAATTACATTCAGTGATTAAATGGATCGAGAGGTGAAATCAGAGCGCTAAGTTGGCACCATTGAGATCCTGGGTTTAAATCCAGGCAGCGGCCTCTGGTAACATGTGTTCTCAAGTGCAGTAAATTCATGGCTTTAGGACGATTACTAATCGTCCTGAAGCCATTTGGTTCATCACTTAATTTGGTGAAATTTTAGTTGTGAGAATGAGCAATTTGACTGTTACGAGATTAACATTATATTCCGTAGCAGTGTGGATTGAAAAGTGCTTCCCTCTAATGTGTGAACCAGAGTTCACTTGAATGAAGGGTCTCAGAGGTAGCTCACTTCTAGGGCCATTTCATGACATTAAGGGTTGCACTGGTCTACAAGAGATCCCATTGGATACTTCATCTCAAGACACGATTCTAATAGCCCAATCGGAATGAAACTGGAGGAAAAAATTTACAGAGTTCTGACAAAAACAGGCAGTAGTTGAACAAGTGACTGGATGATGCACTGATGCTGCTATTCATGGCCCCATGGTGCAAGGTTAAAATCATGATGACATTTTTACAGCGACATTATTTACCATGCACAACATTTATCCAAGCTTCAAATTTACATGTGTTCTCTTGTGGCGTATAATAAAATAAACATATGCAAACCGTGATGGTGATGACACCTACCCAGATCAGTGAGGACGAGGGCCAGCTTGTCGTAACCTTTGTTGAGTAGTAATATGATTACGATGTTGAGGATGGAGGCCGTGATGGTGGTAACCATATCAGGTGTGAGTAGGGCACCGATCACCTTGATCTTGGTCACATGATTGGGGATACTCGAGGAGAGTATGCCAAAGATGGACAGGCGGTAAACAACCACACCCAAAATTGCAGCAAGAATCAGGAGGATCTGCCAGTAACACAATAAACACACAGGTGGGTGAGATTGACAGTCTTGTAGCTCTTTTCCACTATATAACCAAGCCGTGAGTTAGCTGTGCCGAGCTAGCCTGGTGTGGCTCAGGAGGTGCCAGTTCGTTTGTCTACAGCAGAACCAAATGACTGGCAAAAGGTCGTACTCAGATTGTAGATATTGTGAATTTGCTATACTAGTAACGAATTGGCATGTTCTGTTTACGTGAACAACTTTAATAATTGGCTTTGTCGGGTGGTGGTGGGTTTAATGACACATATTTACTCGATCTAATCCAAAAAAAATATTATGGATGATATTGGTCGCGAAAAGCCTACATGTTAAACAAAACCTGAGCTGTTTCGCTAACATCACACACAATGAACGTGTAATGGTAACGTCACTTGGTCAATTGTAGAAAATGATGCAAGGTTATGAAAGGAATTACTATCCCTGGCCCTGCTTGACCTCGAGCCACGTTCAGATGTGAAGTTGAGACCAAAAGCAACAGGGCCAAGGTGAGGCCAAGGCGGCAGCTTTTTAGGCCACAATCAGTGTCAAGGTCACTCAAGGTTGGGTGCGCTAGTATGAGGCCAGTGTCAAGGTCGGTACCTCTAGTAAAACTCCTCGGACTGAGGCCACACACTCAAGGCCAAGGAGCTGAGGAAATCTTTTCCATCTGGCCTTAAGGCCGAGGACTAGTCTCGAGAAACCCAAATCGAGGTTGACAGGAGCAGGTGGATAACATGATACGGCTCATGATGTATTCATTGCCTTGGGCCACCTGTAGATATTTCAAGTGATTGGATTGACAAAGGGCTGTAAGTTATATAATTATGCATGTATCTATACCCCCACTTGTAATCACTCAATGGATCACACAGGAGGAACAACATAGTTTGAGAGCGATTCTGACTGGTGGAGCAGAGTGTGGAGGTTAGGATTGGGTCAAGTAAAATATATATATGTGTATAACCCGTATATGAATCCACTGCTGGATGATGGCCTTCCCAACCCTGCGCAGATTGTCAGGGTTATTTTCCCATACTTCACCATGCACACCAGTACAGGTTGGTAAAGGATGGAAGCATGAGAATGCAGTTCTCTGTTGGCCACAAGGTAGCTCTGCAGCAGCCTACAGTCCATTTTGTGCATGATGGTTACCCATTCGTGCAGTACCCAGGCTCAAAACCTGCTTCGCCTCCAAGATGAGGCACATAGCAGGTGACTTGGCCATAGCTCACTGGATCAGGAGAAGGGGTTCAATGTTGCTGTTGAGTTGGCGGACTCACCCAGAACAACACCATGATCCCGGAGAGGCAGTATCGGAACCTCAGTATCCTCTTAGGCATATGAGGCTCCTCCTTCTGCACTCACAATGCACGGACACAGACGGAAAAGCATTTGTATATAGATTAGTCTGTCGGAGTGACCAATGTTAGTGTGAGCCGTTAAGGTTGACTGATTAACTATTATTTGTTTTCCCCACTACTAGTTAAGCATGCGATGATATAAAGGAATGGATTTGATGGTCCTGATGTCTGAGAGTTGAGCTGGCAGCGCTGAGATTTCTTGGTTTTAATCCAGGCAGCTGCCTCCAATAAAACCAAGTAGTAAGCCGATCAGCCTGGTCACCAATATTACATTTGTTTCTTTTCTTAATTTGGACAAATTTCACCTTTCAGAATTAAAAAAGATGAGTTTGACCATCATGAACATTTCTTTGTAGCAGGGCTGATGCGAAAGGGCCACCCTCTAGTGTGTGTTCACTTGAAGGGATCTTATAAGTAATTATGTAACATCTGCTTCAGCAAACCTTTCCATAACATAGAGTTCCAAATGGACATTGTTTCATAACGATGCCGATAGGACAATCGGGATAATATTGGGAGGAAAACACAATTGACCAAAGGCCAACAAATATGTTAGAAGAAAAACTAGGAAAACAGTGAACAGTTACACATGCAACATTACAAAACAGAGGTGCGTGTGTGCAATGAGGTAGTCGCCGTGGTGACAGCAAAAAGCATTACCATGGTGATGATGTTACATTTCGTGGTCGTGCAGCGAGCCAGGTACTCAGGCCGGATGGGGTCTCCTTCCTCCGCCGCTGCCGTCAGGTCCCAGCGGTATGCGAGCGATGCCTGGCGACGCTTCCAAAATTCCAGGAACACCGTGGCTGTTGCGACACACCACACGGGGAGGATTTACTTAGAAAAGTAATTTCACTATCGATTGCTCAAGGGTTCAAAGGTTACCTAATGTAGTCTGTTAAATGTAATGTTCAAAGTAACTTCATTAATACTTTTTTTTCTTTCATAAATACCTTTATTGGCTTTTTTTGGTACATTGCCACAATTTTATCCCACTTGCACTGAGTGGCATGGCATGAGATTGAGTTTTCCTTTGGATCTATAACAGAGCAGTGCTACTCTTCGTGTTACAAAACGTTACACAAAAGTGAATGTCACAGAGCTACCTCTGTGATCTCTGGTCCACACAGTAGGGGTAGCTCTTTCCCAAATGCTTTGCCACGGAATGGAGCGTTTGTTACGTGATAGTCAAGCTAACATTTTTATTCTCAGAGCTGGAATGTAGCCTAATTAAGTACAGAACCAACTTTAACATTATGGATTTTTTGTATTTGTTGTGCAGATATCGGTGACTGAGTTGAGACCATCATCTTGCTATAATTGAGAAACTGGTTTAATCGCAGGTGGCCACTTTCATTTCAACACAGAATCTCAGCGGCGGCAACGCAGCACTCTGAACTCTGAGCCACCTGGCCACTTTGCATTTTTCATGGAATCGCCTTGGGGTACCGCATTCGTTGCTTGTTGCAGAGGTTCGTGGTTCAAATTATGTGGCTGCCCTGATTAATATTGCCCGTGTATTAATTACACAAAAATACACACCATCTGCTTCACAGTGGACATTAAAGATTATCGGTTATCATTCGTAAGAGTAGGACAATGTGTGCAAGTCATGGTCCAAATTTGCCCTCATTGAGCAGTGGGTTCATAATAGGACTGTCAGGATCACTGCATACGAACATTGCAAGACATGATGGTACTGTATATGGTTGTACGTATGTATGTTGAACTTCTTTAACACTGTATGTGGCCAAATGTGCTCATCATCATTGCAAACATGTTGATACTTGTCACTGTGTCTGGACAATGTGTGCCAATGCTTAGCATCACTTACCCCAAAGTCCCATGAAAACTGCGAAGAATATGGTGACCGGATTTTCATACATGTGTGAAGTCTGCAACGGCACAATCAGAGGTGTTAGTCACAATTAAACCTTAAATCTTAGCATCCACGTTTTTTCAATATCAACAGCAGGAAAGTAATGATGCATCGATTGATTTTTAAGTTAAAATAGATTAATCACTCATGAAACATCCATTAAATTGTGGAGATGACAATGCTCTACAATGTCTGATATTATAGCGCTATTCATGTATCAAACAAATCTGTATAAATGTGACAGAAAGAGCAAAATAAGCAATGGGCAGTTCCATGATTGTGGACATACATTTCTGACACTTTAAAGTGAATAATCATTATTTCGGCATGACATGTCAACTAATTAGCACTGAAATTCAGATTTCAAAATACTTTGTCCACTTGTATTGATCGTGGAGAAATACTCATGAAATACATCGTGTCGGATTTACTCAGACAAAGTAACATTTGCACTCCCGCTGGGATGTGACGATGCATTCATTTTCATGTATTTGTCTAACCATCGACTTAGTCCATTAAAATGCCCTATTTGCTAAAACTATAACTAACTACCTTAAAAATGATCACACGTGTATTATTAGTATAAAAAATTTTAACACCCACACGAATGGCAGCATAGTGTTTAGCATGATGTGCTGCAATCTAGTGATCATGGTTAATGTTAATGATACAATCTCAGCAACGTGAGTTGACTTTGTGATAATGATGCACAGCACCAAAAACCAATAAGTATCCTTATTTAGAGGGAACATCGATGGTGTATTTGTGTGATACCTTCGCAGTCTCGCAGGTATCATTTAGCCTCCAAAAGGTGCATTTTTGGTCACACTGGGGACACATGACCAGGGATCCTCCGATGGTGTTGTTGCATATTTCTCCACTGCACACATAGACACGCACGAACATAAACACACTAATGGGCATAGTACACTTGGATGAGAAATATAATTTGCCTAAAGGTCATGCCACCTTTGAATGTGTCATACCCTCCCTTTAAACAAAGTCAGACTAAATTATGGGTTCCAACATCAAGCATTTTCCAAAGTAAAATGTATTTGCTGATTTCGATTTAAAGCTTTCGTGACTGCAATGATTCATCTTCTTTGGTTCTTTCGGTAAAGTCACGTAGAATGAGAATAAAATAATAAATTGATAAAATAAAATAACACAATAATATTCTCACGACGTTTCGGCCACAACACAAGCGGCCTTCATCAGGTGAAGGGACGAGACTGTCTGGTAGGACAGCGCTGGAGTGAAAGAGCCACGTTCAGATCACGGCCTTTAAGCTGTGTGAGAGGAACAAAGCGCCTTGACAAAGGAATTAGCATATAATTTAGCATTGAAATGGCTGAATGATTAGCTTGTGACTGGTCACAGAAATAGCTATGTTAAAAGTTAAAGCATACACATCCGCAGAGGCACCCCTTGATAAAGGAATTAGCATAGAATTTAGCATTGAAATAGCTAAGTTAAAGCATACACATCCGCAGAGGCACCCCTTGACAATGGAATTAGCATAGAATTTAGCATTGAAATAGCTGAGTGATTAGCTTGTAACTGCTCACAGAAATAGCTACGTTAAAGTCAGAGCATACACATTCACCGAGGCACTTAGTACAAATCAAACAGGAGAATTTAGCATTGAAATAACTAGGTGAATTTAGCATTGAAATAACTGAGTGATTAGCTAGTGACTGGTCACAGAAATGACTATGTTGAAGTCAAGGCCTACACATCTGAGCTATTCACAGTACTATATAGTGAACCAATAAAAAACTAAAATATAAATTACCTTAATGTTATCAATAAACTCTATATTCTCCAATCAGCTAAGCTACCAACAATAAGTCGTTATATATCAAAATGCTATATGGCGAAAAAATGGGTGGATTCTTACCCTCAACTTTAGCACCACGGACAGCTACGGGCCCCGTTCAGACGGACGAGTTCGTCCATGGTCGGAACAGAGGAGGGGGAGAGAGACAGCTGCGAGGCGCTATTATACTCCATGTTGTAAAACCATACCATTAACCGTGGTGTGAGAGGTATTAAGAGTCAATGCTGGCGAAAGAGCTGCGGTCTGAAGGTCATCGTAAAAATACAATTAATTAAGAACAGAAATGGTTTAAAACATCTTTCCAGTGGTTACTAAGCCAGAATCCATCTTCTCGGTTGAAATTGTCTCTGTGCTTGTATATGTGAATGGCCTCATGAACGAATCTCTCATGGTAGCCGGTTGGTTTGCAAAGAACCTCCGTCTTGGAGAAGTCAATGTCATGTGAGCCCACTGAATTATAACAGTGATCTGCCACGGCAGAGGAGTTCGTCCTACCGTGTTTCAAGTCTGCTTTATGTTCGCGGATGCGGTCCGAGATATGTCTTTTGGTTTCTCCAATGTAGCTACTACCACAGAGGCACTTTAGTTTGTAAACGCCCGGGTATTGTATGTCTGGAACAGCATCTTTTACAGATGGAACTAAATCACGGATTTTATGTACTGTGTTGAATCGGACCTGGATCTTGTGTTTATTCAGGATTTTGGAGATCTTTTTAGTGACCCCTGCAATGTAGGGTAAGGTGATGGTTTTGAGTGGCTCCACAAGAGGATCCTTCTTCATGACTGGAGTGATGGCTTTGCGGATTGTGTAGTCGGAGTAGCCATTAGCCCTGAGAGCCTGGTGTACGTGCTTGAGTTCACTGGTAATGTGTTCCTGGTCGGAAATGCATTGGGCTCTATGGTATAGAGTCTTGATGAGGGAGTTCTTCTGGAATGGATGGTGGTGGGAATCCGGTTTCAAGTAAGCATCTGTATGGGTAGCTTTCCTGTAGACAGAGTGGCTCATTGAACCATCATGTCTCCTTTTAATTAAGACATCCAAAAAGGGTAGTTTGCCATCTTTTTCGACCTCCATGGTAAATCTGATTGCTGGGTGTATGGAATTGATGTGGTCGCGGAATTGGTCTAGAGCAGGCTGGCCATGTGGCCAGATGACAAAGGTGTCATCAACGTACCTCTTCCATAAGGTCGGGCGTAGAGTGGCAGTCTGGATGGCGTCAGTTTCAAATTTTTCCATGAATACGTTGGCTACAACCGGAGATAGGGGGGAGCCCATTGGGGTGCCCTCAGTTTGTTTGTAGAAAGTTCCATTCCAGGTGAAGTATGTGTTGGTTAAGCAATGTCTCACCAGGGGGGGTACATCAGTATGCAGTCCTTGATGAACCAGGTCTTCAATGATAGCGATGGTGTCAGGTACCGGGACTTTGGTGAACAAGGACACCACATCAAAACTGACAAGCAGGTCGTTTGGGGACAGGGAAATGCCTTTGATTGTCGATACCAGGTGAGTAGAATTTAGTACCGCAGAGGTGGTTTTTCCAGTGAAAGGTCGCAGTATATCAGCAAGAAAACGTGCCAGTTTGTAGGTGGGGGAGTTGATAGTAGAGACGATGGGACGAAGGGGTGTATCTTCTTTGTGTATCTTTGGAAGGCCATATAATCTTGGTGGTCTGGCAGCAGAGGGTTTCAACGAGAACTGTTTGATCTCATCAATTAATGCTGTTGAATCAGAGATGATTTTGTTCGTTTTGGTGACCAGGCTGTTGGTGGGATCTCTTTTTATTTTTGTATAGCTGCCATCGTTGAGTAGTTCTCAACGATGGCAGCTACTATCAACTCCCCCACCTACAAACTGGCACGTTTTCTTATTGGTTCACTATATAGTACTGTGAATAGCTCAGATGTGTAGGCCTTGACTTCAACATAGTCATTTCTGTGATCAGTCACTAGCTAATCACTCAGTTATTTCAATGCTAAATTCGCCTAGTTATTTCAATGCTAAATTCTCCTGTTTGATTTGTACTAAGTGCCTCGGTGAATGTGTATGCTCTGACTTTAACGTAGCTATTTCTGTGAGCAGTTACAAGCTAATCACTCAGCTATTTCAATGCTAAATTCTATGCTAATTCCATTGTCAAGGGGTGCCTCTGCGGATGTGTATGCTTTAACTTAGCTATTTCAATGCTAAATTCTATGCTAATTCCTTTATCAAGGGGTGCCTCTGCGGATGTGTATGCTTTAACTTTTAACATAGCTATTTCTGTGACCAGTCACAAGCTAATCATTCAGCCATTTCAATGCTAAATTATATGCTAATTCCTTTGTCAAGGCGCTTTGTTCCTCTCACACAGCTTAAAGGCCGTGATCTGAACGTGGCTCTTTCACTCCAGCGCTGTCCTACCAGACAGTCTCGTCCCTTCACCTGATGAAGGCCGCTTGTGTTGTGGCCGAAACGTCGTGAGAATATTATTGTGTTATTTTATTTTATCAATTTATTATTTTATTCTCATTCTACATGACTTTACCGAAAGAACCAAAGAAGGTATTTGCTGATGTTTAATTATAATTTTCGTTGATATCAGTGGTGTAACATCTCTATGTATTGATTTCCAGGGGTGTTTACAGCCCTTTTATCATTCGACTTCTGGCTGAGGGCCTCCCCACACCTCGTGGGTCATGAGGGCTATTTAATTCTAGTCATCCCACACTGATCAGTACGGGTTGAATATGGGAAGCGAAGACTCCAGACACAGAGTACAGCAATGTATTTCCTGCACTTGCTCCCCGCTGTCCGTCATGCAGCTCCAAAGAGTCTATGTGTGTAAGTCGTATTATAAGGATACGTTTCACATTTAAACATTTTGGATTTGAATATTTTTTGCTTTTGATTTTCGGATTATTTACAATTCGTAAGAATGTACAATATATTCATGTGAACAAGAGTGACGAAACCCGATGCCACGTGATACGTGTCGTCGTGAGTGACGTCACAATGGGCGATGTCATGTTTTCTGAGCAATCCAAAACAATGTTTAATTTTCCCTGGATTGTCCGAAATATTGTAGCTAGGCTTGATTTTTTTGGATTTACTTTTAGAAACAGAGACATTTGGAACATATATACATATACAATATATTGAATGTACTATATTTGTACTGTATATGTATATAAACTGTATGAGATTGTATATATGTGCATATGTACTTTAATAGTGAAATGTTAAAGATGTGGCCCTGAAATTGCTTGCTCATGCCACTGCTGGTGGAAGGTCCTCCACTAAAGAATGCTCTAGATTGCCCCTCGAGATGATATTTGGCCTACTCGTCCATGATGGCCAGACGTCTTGGACACGGTGGGAGTACCCACATTTTACCCCATCACATCTGAACTGCCAATCATCTAACTGCGGTGTCTCCGTTTATACTGCTGAGCATATGTGGGATAACTGAAGAAACCTAGCCATTATTTCAGCTGCCATGCCAGGCGATCGCACGGGAAATCTATAAACTGCAATTCTAGAAATGTAACTATTACGCCATGGCAGCATCCCATGGGATTGTATATAAGTGTATATGTATGTCTATATGTACTTTACGTGTATATGTACTTGTGTATAGCCTTAGTAGGTGCTTGCTGATACTCATTGTTCAGTCTGTATTGCTATATAGGAGATCTGTGTGAGTTCTACATCTGACACATGAGTGTATGTGTGTGTGTTTGTATGCATTTGTCTGTATGCATGTGTCGGGCCAGTACCTAGTGATGTCACGGTCATTGCTGAATACTCCAAAGAAAAAGGAGATCAGGCCGACGATTGCAGCGAAGATCAGCATCTTTGTGTAGAAGCCGAGCCATGCAAAATAGAGCCCCACTTGCTCCCCGAAGTATGACCTGTGCCGACAACATCACTCGCACACACAGCGCAAACATCACCAACCGCACATGGCACCAGTGGTGTAGCTATCGAATATGTAAGCAAGGACCATGGGCTGGAGGGAAATGTGAAGAGCAGGGAAGGCATGGGCAAATGCTATTCTGGAACTCCATTTCCCCAGCCGTCTGTGCTATCAACTCCCAGCTAGCATTCAAGTCCAGCCTTAGGACCTTTCTGGACAGGGCACGTCCCTAAGAGGTACGATGGCCTGTGGTCGAGACTAAGAATGATGTGGCAGTCAAGAGAAGGAATGCGTCTGAGAGGATGTGCACCACAGAGATTTAAGTAATGAAATCAGCATGTGTGCAGGAGCCACATGGATCGTTGCATCAGGAGACTGGGAGAGATGGCGAAGGCTTGGGGAAGTCTTCATCCAGCAGTGGATAGGGCATGAACTTACCGCACAAGGTCAAGAGGCTGCTCCTTGAAAGAGCGCCCGGCTCTCGCCCACTCCCGTCGCAGCGTGTTGCGGTCGCCCAGCGTGTTCGGGTTTTTGGTGGGATGAACAGACTCACTCTGACATGGGGAAAGCAATTGTTAGTCACAAACACTGCATGGACATTCACAAATTACCAGCTCCACCCCCCCAAAACTCTGCCATGGCGCTGCTGTGGTGTAATGGTGTTGCACACTGCACTGGACTTGCAAAGTTAGAGGTCGCCCATTTGATTTCATGGGAACGACAGTTAAAACAATGACCACGTTTCTTAATCACGCTGCTTCTTCCCAGCAAGCAGTGTAAATGGGTGCACCCACAGTTAATCTATTGGTTGTTCACGTGTTGTGGGATGAAGTGTGGGTACTTCTAATTCTTCCAAAGACTTCTGTCCCACGTGAAATAGTCGGCCAAATACCCTTGAGAATGGCTCTCTAGAGTGCTCGTGGAGTCCTTTCCAATGCATGGATATTGAACTTCTTTTGCACCGTATGTAGCCAACCATGCAAATCAGAGGTGTGTTTAGTGAGCTGGGGAACCTGGACACCTATGCGGCGCATCTCTGTGGGACACTAATGTTAAGTATGTGGTAAGCTTTAGACTATGCTATAGCGTCCTATACAGGTGTGCAATTCAGGTGTCGTACCTGGGCCTCCCGTAGGGTGTCAGTGTGCCCTCCACCCCCTACCCCCCAACAACTTACGTCATGCAGTGGATAGGCTGCAGTATAGCAGCCATTTTCAATCATTTGGTTGATATTTAATATGTTCGTGCTGTCTTGTGGCATGGGGTTTTGCAGCATGTAGTGGACCTGTGTGAGCACACATGACACACATGACAAACATAACATGCATGAAACATAGGGCTGGGTGGGTAAGCTATTATTGACTCACTCCACTCTGAAATGTTTCCCCCTCTCCAACCACCACCAGCCTACACAGTTATAATGGGCCCACAACTCTTATTGAGTCCCGACTCGGAAATGTCCATAGAACACCCCAAAAACTGAAGCAGATATGTACCGATTTCAGCAAGTACAATATCCAGATTTCAAGGAGACATTTTATGCATGCTTTCCATGCACAAAGGCAATTTATTCAGAATACAATACTATCAAAACCCCAAATGCCCACAATATTGGCTCGACAGGATACCTGCTCACCAAGAACCATATCAACAGTAGTCTTTCATTCTTTTGTTGTGCAGGGGAGAGTGATTGAGGGGACGTGGTTATATAATGTGGGCAGGACTTACAAAGGGTGGGGCTGCTAGCTCACCATGTCTCCTGGTTAAGCATCCCAAAAATTTGGTAGCTTTCTCTACAGGGACACATATTACCACAACCCATAAATCATAAATCCAGGCATTCTTAATAAACCATAATGATTTACACTTCTAACCACATGTCACTCAGAGATCGCAAGTTGCGATACAGAGCTGAAAACTTTAATTAAAATGATAAAACACGACAAAACCCTTTTAAATTAACATGTTTTTGCAAAAAAACCACCCCATTCTGGCATTATTTATACAGCATTATTGATACAAACGTACGATTTGGCTGCGTACGGCCGGTGGGATGAGGACGTCATGATCCTTTATAGGATAGATGTCCTGCTGCGAACGCCGGTAGGGTGCCGTGAAATAGTCCGGTTGTTTGGGCACGGCTCCCGGCTTCAGGTGGTGAATATTTCCCAGGTAGTGAAGAGGCCCACTGTCTGAGCCTGACACTTGGGGGAGGTCGCTCTCCTTGAGTGGCACCTGTTTGATTTTAAATGTATTAAACCCTTTGCCTCGAGCACATGGAATCATCATCAGGCAAAATCAGTCCACGAATGGATGAAGGTCTCCCCAAGTTGTTGCAATCTATACAAGTCCTATAATACAACAAGTCCGATAATACAACAAGTCCTTTAATACAACAAGTCCTATAATACAACAAATCCTATAATACAACAAGTCCTATAATACAACGTTCTATACAAGTTCTATAATACAACAAGTCCTATAATACAACAAGTCCTCTAATACAAGTCCTATAATACAACAATTCCTATAATACAACAAGTCCTATAATACAACAAGTCCTATAATACAAGTCCAACAATACAACAAGTCCTATAATAATACAAGTCCTATAATACAACAAGTCCTATAATACAACAAGTCCTATAATACAACAAGTCCTATAATAATACAAGTCCTATAATACAACAAGTCCTATAATACAACAAGTCCTATAATACAACAAGTCCTATAATACAACAAGTCCTATAATACAACAAGTCCTATAATACAACAAGTCCTATAATACAACAAGTTCTATAATACAACATTCTATACAAATCCTATAATACAAGTCCTATAATACAACAAGTCCTATAATACAACAAGTCCTATAATGCAACAATTAATATGCCAAAAGCCTCCACTGCATATCCCACCCACTCTTCAAGTTGTCCCACCAATATCCCCAGTCATGAGCACACGCACATGAGCCAATCTTATCTCGCCATCTCTATGATATACATCATCTTGGGCACGTTCTCTCCTTCTGCTGCCACTCCAATGTCATTTTCGGCCAGCAGACACCATCCCTTCAAGCAACGTGCCCTTCCCGAGCCCATTCACTTTTCTAAAAAGAGTCAATATGTTGCTAATATGCATATTTTTCCAAATGTACGTTTTTCTAATCCGTTTGTATATTTACGTCTCTCGATATCTCGTAATGTCAGTGCTACGATTATTATCGTTGAACGTCATAAATTATAATCATCACAATCATCACCCTCACCATCATACTCTGTATCACATGCATGATCATCGCAATTATCATCACAACCATGATGAATCTTCACAAACATTATTGTCATCACATTCATTATCACCATCATAATCACAATCATCACCACAATCATCATCACAATCATCGGCATCATCATGATCATCATTACAATGACCATCAGAATCTTGCCTGGATGTGTAGAATCTCGGCATAGGTGGTGAGTGGGTTCCATGGCGCGTGTACTTTCACAAAGGTGGTGCGTCCGCTCACCGACTCCTAGTGGATGGCACGAAGTTCATCGTCAGACTCTAGATGAGTGCATTTAGTTGTATTTATTAGACTTTGTTTGACCAGGTGAGAGTTCAAGGGAACAGGATGGTCTCATTTGGAAGAGTGTCCACGGCCGCGTGGATTTTCGTGCTTGTGTCACGTGTTGTTAGCACCTCGTGCCGATCAACGTGTGGCACAACCCAAAAGCAAATTGCATAACGTACGTGCAGTTATCGAACACTTATTACTACAGTATAAATAGCTGGCATGCCACATTAAGGTGGAGACTGTTATACCCTCCAGTATAAATGGGTAAGCCACAATTAATCCATCTTAAGATTGTGCATGGTGGGGTAAAGTATGGGTATTCGCTATCTCTTTCAAGACGTCTGGCAAGCAGAGAAGAGTAGGCCATATACCCTCCAGCGGGGATCTTTAGCGCTCCTACTCAAGGAATGTATGCCAGCAGTGAAATTATGAAGCAATCACAGTCTAACACCTTTTTATTTGTATACAGTGTCTGTCATCTATAGCAGAGAGACATGCAGGAAACTTACCTCCTTGGGTTCAATCTCGAGATCTAGCCCCATCTTCATCAGGCTTGCCTGATATTCGGTCCTCTTCTTCTGTCAAACAAAATTGACCATCTGTGTTATACATTGTTCTCAGTTGTGTCACTGTGGGAGTCAAGTCAAGAGGTGAGGAAACTTCTTGAACTCTTACAGTGAGTAGAGCCTCACATGGGAATCAATCAGAGAACGGCTCTGCAAAGTAGCATCACTGAACTGCTTCAGTCGGTGTCACTTCAGCAGACCTTAATAAAATAAAAATTTGCACAGCTCTTTGTCAATCAACTCTTTGAGTTTACCTTATTTGTTACAGGGATGGTCTCACTTAGCTAGTTGCTTTGCTATTTTACAAGGGAGATAGATCCATTGTGCGTGGGTACAATAGCAACAAAATAAACAAAAACATCAATATTGCAGAGAATGCATACTGGGTACTTCAGCACTGTTATAATAGTTTTCCATTTGGCAGTTAGAATGTGGATATTACATATATCCTGTAAGTTATGTCTGGGTGTCGGTGTGTGCAATATGAAAGTGGTGTATTTATTGAGGAGTTGTGGATGGAGTGTGATATGTAACGATAATTGATTGTTGTTCACCAAAGCAGTGAGGCGTATGGTTCAGGGTATGGATGTGCGAGTTGAGTGATGGGAGTCTAGCGTTCATTGACTAGCGTGGTCTGCAGTTGACGATACAGTTTGATAAAGGATGTATACTGTGGATTTAAAGACTCGTATGGAGGTGGCAGGGTGACTCAGCAGTCAGAGAGCTGAGCTGGCACCACTGCGTCAAACCTGGGTTTCGAGGCGTGTGGTGTTGCACGTGGGGAGGGGTGATAATGCTGGGTGCAGGAAGGTGGAGCATTATTTGTAGGTTCCTCGTTCTCACCTGATTGTTGATGGCGTCCTGAGAATGGACCTCATCATCGAACGCGAGGATGAAATCGATCCGACGGACTCCATCGCAAAAGTAGATAGTGTCCTACACACAAAGGCAAGCACACACACGAATATGAGAGATGTAATAGCTTATGCATGAAATGTATATTTATTCATAAGCTCATGATACATGTATCAGGACATAAGTTAATCTGCTATTTGTATGCAAGTTGTTTATTGCTATGATGATGTACTTGTTTACCCAGGAAAACCTCAATGAGTTTACATTTTTATTTTCAAGGAGGGTCCTACCAAGTTCTGTTTTTTGCAGTCGAGAACGAAGTTGCTTAGTTTAATTCCAATTGAATAATTTGCATGTATTTTTTCAGCATTGGTACGTTTGGCCAATACCAGTTACACTGTGTCATTTAGCTATGGGAGGAAACCAGAGACCTGGAGAAATGTGTACACAAAGCATCTAGCCCCTGTGCATTATACAAAAAACATCAGTATTTTCTAAAGTGCATTGTGGTAATGCTATCTTAAACCACCATCAAAATAAAGTTGAGCAAATGTGACAGACTAACAGCAGCAGTTATGCAGTGATATGCAACTGTGGACCGGTGTAATCCTCATTCGGACTCATCAGCACAGTATAGTCACCAAAACGCACTGCTGCAAAGGCTGCAAATCTATAAATGAGGAGCAGCCATGTCTACACTTTGGGGCCCATTAGTTGGCGAATGCAAACAACAACTAAATCTGTAAATACCAGGAATCTCCCATCTTTGACATTAGCCAAGCTAATTTATAGGCAGTGCAAATCCACGTTGTGCCGCATCGTACCTGGGCCAGGGTAGATTGAAATGATGACGTCGAAAAGTCTTGCGGCACCGTTGAAGGCTGAGCCTCATGCCCCTCCGCTCCCTCCTCCTCATTCATTCTCTCCACGAGCTCTGCATAGGTAATGTGGGGATAGAGGGTTCATTGCATTAGGGACAGGGGAGGCAGGTGCAGGGATGGGAATGTCGGTAAAGAACCGCACATGGTACTCATGTGTAAAGCTTTCTCATAAATGTCGACGCTGCTCCAGTGTGAGTACACCTGTGGTATAAAGTTGTATTACCATTAGGGGACTTTTACCCCATTGAATATCGTACACTTTAACAAAGCCGTGCCCAGCATGGTCAGACACAAACCAGGGCAAAAAATATTAGTTGGAATATGCAAAGTCATTTTTGCCCTGACAGCTTGTCAGCTATACTCTTTGGTTCTTTCGGTAAAGTCACGTAGGTGAAAAAAAATAGAAATAGAAATAAATCACGACGTTTCGAATGCAACACAAGCACTCATCATCAGGTGTGACAACCACAGCAAGGAAACTGTTTTACTGAAGTGGGAGAGAAACCAGGGTTAGGGCAGTTAAATAAGTCAGAGAGGGGGAGAGTGGGGGGGTGAATGGGGCGAGGAGTGCGAGCGCTGCAAGCGCTGCAGAGACGCTGAGAGTAAAAAAGAGGCAACATGATTACTGCCAAGATGGAAGCTTGTCAGCTTCTGCGAGAGCTTCCCCGTGACGACACAGATCATGGTGGTTACTTGACCACATTTCAATTGAAGTGCTGTCGTCCCGACAGTTCTGTTCCTTCACCTGAAGAAGGCCACTTGTGTTGTGGCCAAAACGTCGTGATATTTGTTGGTTTATTTTTTACCTACGTGACTTTACCCAATAGAACCAAAGAGTATGGATCCTTGCAGTCACGACAGCTTCAAATCCACATTTCACCACTCTGGTTAATGTGGGTTGGTGAAGACGTATAGTATGTATAGTACAACCAATTTTGATGGACTGCCCTTTGCTGCCCACCATGTAGCCCGACACCACACTTTTAGACCTGTTATGCACTATCCTGGCTCAAACCCTGCTGGGTTATCACGTTTTTTTTTTATCACCGTGCCTCGATTCTTCCTCTTAACCTGCATTTTGTATCCACGGGATAACATGTGCAGTTTTATATGGACGTGCCAACAGTGCCTCCCACATTTCTATTGCCTGGTTCTCCACTGGCCGTTTTCCATGTTGCGCTAGAACCAAAAACCAGGATACGCTAACCTCACGCGGTGTCTGAATATGGCTTGGGGCCAAGCAGGGCCAGGGGCGGGGATAATGACGCGTACATTGTGCGTGACATTCGGTGAGTGCACGGTAAGGACACCAGCGCACACCACACCAGTGGTTCTCAACCGTTGTTGGCTACCGGTGCCCCCCCTCGTTGTTGAATTTAGTTTAAACCGAGTAGCCCCCCCCACTCCCCCCTTGACCCAACGTGGTTCTGAGAAATCAACGTGTGAATAATGAACGTCAATATTTTAACCAATTGTCCACTTTGTGAGAGGTATATCCTAACCAGCTGCTAGTAACTGCAAGCGAATAAAAACAAATTAAACGGACGCTCTGCACGCGAGACGTCATTAGTTTCCTGGCTGCTCTTGTAAACCCGCATTGTGTACGATCAGTGAGTTTAGAAAGTGCTTTCATATCGTTCCAGGTTACCACGTGGATACAAATTGTATCGTAGTTACTTTACATTGTCCGATTCATACATGACTATTCACCAATGACTCATGTCCGATATGATTTCACATATTTATACATTATCTCACGTACACCCTGGGGCATTGCCACATAGCCCCCAGGGGTCCGCGTACCCCCGAGTAAAAAAAAAAGAAAATTACTGCACTACACCACCCACATGCGTCTCGACGCGCTCGTCACACGTGACGTCCGTGGCACGGCTCGGGTTCCGCAGTGGAAACATAACTTGGTGCCTTGAGAGCCACACGGGGCTGGCTCGGCACTGCCCTGGCGCGGCTTGGTAGCGAGGTGGAAAATAATTCGCATCACGTGGAAATTTATAGCAGCCAAATAACTCTGAAAGCACGTTGATTCTAAATGTTAAAGGAACAACCGGAGGACCCAGGGAATAATCCACGCGGCCACGAGAAGACAGAGAGAGAGACACGCAAACTCCAAATATTACAGGCGTCACAATTTGGATCGAACTCACGGACTTCCTGCATACGAGGCGAGGGAGATAACATCTTGCGAGGGAGATAATATCTTGTCATGGAGATAACATCGTGTCAGGGAGATAACATCTTGTGAGGGAGATAATATCTTGTCAGGGAGATAACATCTTGCGCGGGAGATAACATCTTGCGAGGGAGATACCATATTGCGCGGGAGATAACATATGTACTCTTTGGTTCTATTCGGTAAAGTCACGTAGGGAAAAATAAATAAATAAAATGGACAACAATCACGACGTTTCGGCCACAAAACAAGTGGCCTTCATCAGGTGAAGGGACCAAAGAGTATGGATCCTTGCAGTCACGAAAACTTCAAATCCACATTTCACCACTCTGGTTAATGTGGGTTGGTGAAGACGTATAGTATGTATAGTACAACCAATTTTGATGGACTGCCCTTTGCTGCCCACCATGTAGCCCGACACCACACTTTTAGACCTGTTATGCACTATCCTGGCTCAAACCCTGCTGAGCGTCCGATTAAAACACTGACGAGATCTCAATATTTAAAACTGGCCCAAAGCCCCGTCATAGCACGAACATTACACTTTACCTATCTCAACAAATGTGGACATCATGAATCTTTGGTCTAATCTCAGATCTTGTGAGTTATAACTCGGGAGCTCCTCATGCACAGCCAGCCAAGGATAACTCCCTGCTATAGTGACGTCACAGCAAAAGGGCGTGACGTCACCTAAATATGGGCGTGGTCAAAAGCGGCCCCATCCCCCGCTCTTCCCGACCTTGCTTCCCCCCTCGCCGAGGTTACCCACATGAACAATAATAATAAATCATAGATGTACATTATGAAAAAATCAATGATTTTTCACAAAACTGCTCCTGTACGGCCTTTTGCCAATCCCCTGCTGGAGAGCCTCTTGACGATCGCACGAATCGTGTTGGTTATTTGCACATACTTCACCATGCCGGTGAGTATGGGTTGGTAAAGGAAAAGGAGGAGCATTAACGTACAAACAAAAACCTATTTTACTAGAATGCCTTCTGCTTCCCATCATGTAGCCTGTAACACCTGGTATGCACTATCCAGGCTCCAACCTCCTTAACGTTAGATGGAGACATCTGGCACATCCCCAGCAGTTTTGTCCACAGGCTCAACATTTAACACAAACACACATCTCTAACACTAACGTTAAACTTTACCTATCTCGACGAAGGTAGACATCGTGAATCTTTGATTTTTTCTCGAATTCAGAGTCAGAAGTCAGGAGCTCCTCGCGTGCACAGCCAGCCCACGATAAAGTCCGACCCAGAATGATGTCACCGTGACGTCGGTTCAATATAGGCGTGGCCAGAATGTGGGTGTGGCCAACGGCGGCGGCTTCCCCGCCCCCCGCTGCCCCTCCCCGCAGGTTTCTCTCAACCCTCAGTGCGCATGCGCAGGCCGCGCGTCTCGGACATCGCCTTCAGCGGCCGTTGGCGACGCGGCGGTTGTGGCGGGAAAATTAATAAAAAAAACTTCTCCGAATAACCGCGACCTTTAACTACCCTCACGGATAATCCACACGGATCTCTGGACGGCAAGGCGAAGACGATCAATGGAATAATCTCCGGTGAGAGACGGAGAGAGATGGGCAGGCGTGAGGGCGAGCCAGGTTCAACTTTGTTGAACGCTGAGCGCAGAGTGAATGGGGTTTGCTTCACTCAGCACGCGGCTTGGACACTTCGGTGTGCAAAGTGTTGTCTGGTTGTGCCGTGTAAAGGAGGAGGACATTCAGTAAATGTCGTTGGTTTGTTAATGGGAGTGTGTGGCACGGTAATGGACTGGGTACGACTTACAACACAAGTTCTGCTCACATTGCACGCTAAGGGTTAGCACGGCGATTACTACGTGTGCATTTATTAGTTATTCATGTTAAAAGTAGTATTGATTGTTAAGACAATGATGTTTAGTATTTGTAGGAGAATCATTTCAATATTGTACAGTATAGCATTGTCCTGCTGTGTGGCTCTCACGTGGCGAGCATCAGTGCAGCAATATTCAGTACGTGGTTGTAATGTACTTCTATAGCCCCCTGCCACCAGTGCAGCAATATTCAGTACGTGGTTGTAATGTACTTCTATAGCCCCCTGCCACCAGTGCAGCAATATTCAGTACGTGGTTGTAATGTACTTCTATAGCCCCCTGCCACCAGTGCAGCAATATTCAGTACGTGGTTGTAATGTACTTCTATAGCCCCCTGCCATCAGTGCAGCAATATTCAGTACGTGGTTGTAATGTACTTCTATAGCCCCCTGCCATCAATGCAGCAATATTCAGTACGTGGTTGTAATGTACTTCTATAGCCCCCTGCCACCAGTGCAGCAATATTCAGCACGTGGTTGTAATGTACTTCTATAGCCCCCTGCCATCAGTGCAGCAATATTCAGTACGTGGTTGTAATGTACTTATATAGCCCCCTGCCACAAGTGCAGCAATTTTCAGTACGTGGTTGTAATGTACTTCTATAGCCCCCTGCCATCAGTGCAGCAATATTCAGTACGTGGTTGTAATGCACTTCTATAGCCCCCTGCCACCAGTTCAGCAATATTCAGTACGTGGTTGTAATGAACTTCTATAGCCCCCTGCCACCAGTGCAGCAATATTCAGTACGTGGTTGTAATGTACTTCTATAGCCCCCTGCCATCCATGCAGCAATATTCAGTACGTGGTTGTAATGAACTTCTATAGCCCCCTGCCACCAATGCAGCTATGTTCAGTACGTGGTTGTAATGCACTTCTATAGCCCCCTGCCATCAGTGCAGCAATATTCAGTACATGGTTGTAATGCACTTCTATAGCCCCCTGCCATCACCAAACTCACACTGACCAGCGTGGTGAAGTATGGTAAATAACCCCTCCCCCTGGGAGCTGCATAGCATGGGACAGCTGTCAGCCAGCAATGGATTTAAAAAGGAGCTGTACTCCGCACACATTCTTATTCAGGGTAGGGTAAGGAACTTGGAGGTTCGGTACGCATAATGTGCTCGGAAAGTATTGTATTCTGTATGTGTGTTGAACCTCTTTCGCATCGTACAAAGCCAACCGTGCTCTTCGGAGGTGCGATAATATATAAATATAAGTAGTCATACTACTGTAATACCACTTAATATTTAGCATTCATTGTATTAGTAGTACGGTAATTTTTTTATATGCAGGTGTGCATGCCAAACGTTAACCAATGTTAAATGTTAAGCCTTCTCTTTTGAATACAGTGTGTTTTAAACATGGAGTTGTCTCCAGCTAATTCTTAAATGTATATCATTCATAATGTAGTAGTAGGCAGGTAGTGCATTTATGACACTTCAATTGTACATAGAGCTTGCAGGTGTGATGAAGGAAACCATGGGAAAGGCTGGATTTTTTGTTGAAAAAAGGACAACAGCCACAGTAGCTTAAGAGACCTAACGCGAAGTGGTCGACACTGGCCCATGCGATCGCGTTGCGACAGCGGACCCACTTTCCGCACACAGCAGCTCCTCATGGTGCCCCCCATACCAGGACCAGTGGTGACCTTGTAGCCACAGCCATTCCTCTCCCTGGCCCCATCCGGTCCAGGCATCCCAAATCGTACAAAATGTACTGCAACGGTGGTGAGACAAACAGCCCTTCGGGCGACAGCACGGTGACGGACACAAGCCCTCGCGGCAGCCTGGGCAGCACGCTGCTCCGGACCGGAAGCGGGGGCTAGCGCAGCCCTGTGGTGTGCGGAGAGCAGTGCTGCTCGTAGGCGAGCGGTGCGCTGGACGCCTACATCGAGGACTTTGAGCAGAGCGGAATCTGTGCGTCACCGCTACCCAGGATATGTGCAGAGCACAGCGCCGCGCAGCATGGCGGAGCGGAGACGCGCGGAGGAGAGGAGGATGCACAGTGTGGATGAAGGTGGGTTGCGCCTCTCGCCACGCGAGGAATCGCTCCGTGGTGCTTGCACTCGAGTGGCTATCGAGTGTGCACGCGGTGCAATGGTATTGAAGCTATAGTAATAGGTTTTTACCCTTTTATCTGGCACAAAAACTGACACCTTTATACAAGGGATCATGTTTGCAGTAACCACAACACAAGTAGTCAAAATGCAAACAAAAAAGACAACTCTGATAATATGCACTGTCCTTGAATTTGATTGGTCCATACCCGAGATGGCTTTTCTGAGATCCCAGTCTCCACTGGTGTTGGACCAGAAGACGCAAAAAGGCGTCTTCTTATTCTTAGCGTCTTCTTGTTTGCATTTTGACTACTTGCGTTGTGGTTATCGCAAACATGATCCCTTGTATAAAGGTGTCAGTTTTTGTGCCAGATAAAAGGGTAAAAACCTATTACTATATCTTGTTACTGGCAAAGGAGGTCTCATAAGGTATCGAAGCTAGTTGACTGGAGGGGGGATAATTGGAGAGGAGAACCCCATTTATTTGCTTGTACTGGGTGCTTGTCAATTATGCTATGCTATCATGAATGTAATGTAATTCCCCTAGAAAAAAAAACCCTTAATAAGGTCTAAAGATACATTTTCGTGAGAGTCCCACACTGGGATGCTTGGCAAATTCCATTAATGAGTTCATTTTATGTCAGAGAAAACTATCCACAGTAAGCACACGCATATGAGAGGATAGCATAGGTCTGAACAGATAGGTCGGAGCATGCATTTCTTTCTCCTGTCATCTTCCAGCAACTTCACTGATTATCGAGTTTGTAAAGTTTGTGAAATCTAAGTGATCCTCCAACCTTTGTGTCAAAATTTGCAGATCCTAGACTGGACACATCTGAAGTTTAAACAATAACAGCTCATGCACTGATTTATCCCATATTCTCACAAACTCCACAAACGGATAACATTAGTTACTGATGGTGCAAAGTAAGGCAACATTGCAGGATTGCCGTTCAGGGGTCAAGGAATCTAGGGGAGAGCAAATTCATTGTGTACCAGTAAAATGTCTGTGGGTCTTACATTGCAGGTGGCATGCTGCCTGTGGAGGACCTCATCTCGGGCACGTGCAGCCTCACTGCTGCGCTGCAGCGGTCATGGCTTATAGCCCGACGGTCAGTCTAACCACGGACCAGTTCCTAGAGGCGCCAGTTGACGGTTCCTCCAAGTCCTTGTTCCGCTCGCCTGGCACCCACCAAGACCTCGCAGTGTCGCACAGAGGCAAGCGGTCATCTCTCGGGGTCACCGCGCACAGCCTCGGCGCATCATTGGTGAGGGGCAATAAGCCAACTGAACGGTTGAGCTCAACAGCGAGAAGCAAAAAGGCCCTGATGCCATTAAATGAGTCGGCAAAGCCCAAAAATTATTTCTTTTCTAACCAGAAGAATGTTTTGTTGTGCTTACGGAGCAGTGAAGCAACTAGGCGTGAGCACTTGCCGAACGGCGGCTGTGCGACAAGTACCTATCCCAGGTGGTTGACAAGCCAAAAGGATGAGCTGGATGTGTCGGGGATCACGAGCATTCCTGAGCTCAGGTACCCGGCCTGGCTGCGTGACTGCGATGTGGACTCCCAGACCAGCAGCCACGAGACGGATACCAGCACGAAGAGAGCAGGTGCCGCTCAGAGCCCGCAAAGCAGACCAAAGTACCCAGAGTGGCTCAAAGATTTGGACATCTCCGGCCTTACGAATGTAGCCAACGAGGAGCCCGTGTCAGAGGACCTTAGATCCCTAGGTGTGTGTGTGTATATATATAGTCTGTATATAGCAGATGACATTTCATATGTTTTCAGGTACATATTCAGTCTTTTCTCACAGAGACGACTGAGCGGCCACCCATGTGGTTGTGACGTGCGATGCGTGATTCTTGATGCACAGCCTCATTGGAGGAGCTGCTGAGCAGGGCGCGCATGGAGTTGGAATCCCCCGGCTTGGAGGCCCCCTCCCCGGGCAGCTTCAACACGGACGTCTTCCTAGGGGCTGATCGTCCCTGGGAAAACCCCTCCACGCCATTGTGAATTTATCTTTATATTCACACTCACGCACAGCATAGAGGCTGCACCGCCTCTAAGTATGATGTCAGATTATGAATGTTATAAGCTAAGCAGGTAAGCCTTGTTATTACTTGGATGGGAGACTATTTGGTAATAGCATATATTATAGATTTTGGCTGCTAGGTAACCAGGAGTTAGTAATACAGCAATGGAATCTTGAATCTATATCCGGAGTTTTGCATTTTACTCCCTCTGTTTTCACCGGGTTCTCCGATTTCCTCTCACATACCACTCGCTGATGAAATTTGCAAAATATCACTGCCAAACCCGCCTGAGACTTGGTGAGATTTTTCTGGCTTCCACCATGATAATAAGTCAACCAAGTAATTTTCTCTCAATCGTGTCTCTTCTCAGGGCCGTGTACCACCTGTCGCGTCTGAAAGAGCTGGTTGACACCATCAAGGAGAACAAGGATGGCTGCATTTTAAGGCGGTGGTCGAGGTTTGTACTCAGAAGGATACGTTCGCTTGGTCCTGCTAATTCATGGTTGTTAAACATCAATGGTACTTCAGGTGCTGTGGTGTGAATCGCAATTACTTGTGAACTTGTGGGGCCCATGGGGCACAGTAATTGCCCTGTTAATGGAAGTGCCACAACAAAGTATTGGAAAAATGTGATGAAGTTCGTTCAGGGTTGGAGTTAGTGAATGGTTGCAGCAGTATTTTGCACAGCAAATCCATGCAGACTCAAATGTCACTTGAAAGAGAACGGATATGTGAAAAATATTGTGAGCACAACTAAACTTATTTTGGTTTTATCCATTTTGGAAGGAGACTACTTTATTGGGAACATACATGCTAGTATTTGTGTAGTTATAAACATTTGGGAAATCACTGTAAAAGTACATTTGCTTATTTAGATTGCACTATACCTGTATTGTAAAATTTCAGAACCTTTTATGTAACTTGTAATCAATAAACCAAAGTTGCATATTGTATGCAACCCATGACTTGGATTGTTTTTATCATGTCTTGTTTAGCATGGTTGGTTATGTACAGTGTGAAAGAAATTCAACATACATTAAATATTTTCTGATATTTGAATGTTTATATTGTACATGTATATTTATTTTACAATAAATCTGAGACAAAGGCTTATACACATGGAATTGAAAATATTCAGCTATGATTTGTATTTCTCAAGTATTTTAAGAAAAGTCAGCGAGTCTCGTGACATGTCTTCACATTTGGGGGTGATGATTGTGATGGATATACAAGCATTAACCTGCTTACATTCCTAGAGTATGTAAGGTGAATTTGGGCATTCTGGGTGATTGGGTTTTAGGCCAAACACAGGCAGATGGTTGGGGATAGATGTTTTCAAGCATCTATTAATTATTCATCGGCATGTACTATCTTACTATGATGTAAAGTTCAAAGACATGGTTCATGAAGGGAATGGAATAAAAACTCAACTGTGCACAAGTATGGAGGAATTAATACTTGGAATTCAATGCAAAGATCTGGCCATATGGCGTTTACTGGGCACCAGGGTTGCCAAACAACACATGAAAGATGTGTATCAGGCACAGCCTCTGCATTATGAAAAAAATATCACTTCCTGAAGAAGTGCATTTTGCTTCTCCTGTCTTAGGTCACCAAAATAAATTAGAGCAAATTTGACTAGACTGACACAGGCAGCATTTATACTTGTGAAGTGTTCTCCTTCCGACGTGTGGTGTGTGTCGCACACACTGTCGAAGACGAGGTAGTTGCAGGAGACACCGTCTCTTTATTATCTTGTTCACACCAACTCCGGCCTCACTCGACCACGTTGCCATAGAGCCCGGCCTAGACACGACCCTGTCCGTGTTGCACCGACGGCGTCGACCGAGAAGGCCAGCTACTGTCTGGCCACGCAATGATTGGGCGAATGCGGTGGCAACGACAGCGACGACGAGACGAGTCCACTCCCAGAACCGGCAGCCCGGAGCTCTCGCTCTCCGCTGCTTATATTATATTCTATATTCTACTCGGCGCGGCTTGGCTCTGCCCTATCCACGCCTCCCTTCTCGAACCGACCAGAGGGTTCCAGAGGCTTCCCTATGAGGTCTTCCATGACCCTTGCCCCAATTCCTCTCCCCGGCCGGCATACCCGTATATATGCTCAACGGCGTGTGTGCAAACTTTCCACTGCAGTTGCCGCTGCTGGACAGCAGTCAGCGCTGTGTCACTACACTTGTATGAACACAAGAATTACATAATCATGTCTACACTTATATGTAATGGGCTGAGATAGGCGCACACAACTTCTTGGGAGGCAACACTATTTATTAACACCAACACATTACACTTAACATAAATTTCGATTTAAAGCTTTCGTGACTGCGGGCTAACACCAATCCCGAATATCCGCCCCCACAGCCCTTTAAATAATCTCCAATACAGCCCCCCAATCGGCTATGCGTGTATGAGTGACGTCCCTGCCCTCTAACCCCCGACCCCCCCGTCCCGCGCGTGCGATTGGTGTGTCGCTCTAAAACTGACTCCAAATCCCCGCCCCGCAGCCCTTTAAACAATCTCCATTGCCCGGCATCGGCGGCAACGCGTGTGCGAAGGACGTCATTGCCCTCTGACCCCTGACCCCCCGTTCAGTTCGTGTGAGTGGTGCGCGGGGTTGTGTGAGCGGAGACGTCGCGTTTGAGTGGCTGAGAAGCGACGGATTGATTCCAGGCAGCCACGTGCCAGCCCCGAGCTATGCCCCACAAACAGGACCCGCGGACCCGAGGGGCTGCGGCGCGAGGAGAGGAGCCGGAGAGCGGCAGCCCTCTCACCGCGAGCGAGGAGTCGAGTAGCGGCTGCTCTCACTCGAGCGAGGAGTCCGGAGCCCGCAGCCCTCCCGAGATCAGCCCTCCCCCGGGGGGGGGAGCCGGGGGCCCGCGTCCCCCACAACTGACAACCTGTGTACCAACTGGCCGAGCGAGAGTTTGTGTGTATTTGAGCGCAATCGTGCCAGTGTTTAGCTGTACCAGGGAGTTTGGTGCAGCAGAGTGTTTCGGTGTAGCAGGGTGTCCGGATTGTGCCGGCACACTACCCTTCTATCCATAATGTCGTAGGGTGAGCTCCATTAAACGTTAACTCGGACCCCAACCTGTCAAAGCGCCTAATCTCGGAACGTGGTTCTCAACCTCTTACCTCACCCATGCTACGTACCTTTGAGACGTCTTGCTTTTACAAATGTTGATGAACTGGAGGGCAATGGTCTGGAGGACCCCACATGGAGTCTGGTTTCTCACACCCGAGCCTCCTGTGACATTTCTGGAGGCTTCTCTGGAATCTTTGTCCCATTTATTGAGTGCAGATTTGGCTTACTTCTAGCTTCATCCCAAGACGTCATCCAGTTTGGAAATACCCGAAGGTTGTGGGAGTCGCCCCGTGCTTCAGTTTCTTTCCAACCCTCGCAATGGCCGGTTGCTCACCAGCCGGAAGTCTTTTGCTGCTTACACCACGACCGAGGTGTTGAGAGCAGCCATCTCGTGGCTGGTCGGCAATGGAGATGGTATTGTCGATTTGAGGAGCGTGAGTCTGTGGCGTTGGTGGTGCTGCTGTCACGGAGGCGACACGAGTTTAGGAAATTCAGTTTTGTGGGTTTCCTGTAGCGAGCACTGAAAGATCCTCCCTTCCTCTTTCTCCACCCTTGTCTCTACTGTCTCCATGTCCCCGTTCAACTCTTTCTACACCGCTTTCCTTGAATGTGCAGCTGCCTTTACGGCCTCCCCTCTCCCCTTCTCTCCACCTCCAACCCATCTCCGTCGTAATCTCCTCCCCTTTGTTCAGGCTCTTCCCTCTCTTCCTCAGTCTATGGATGGGGTTATTGTTTATCGGGCTCTTATACAAAAAATGGAGCTTATTTTAGCCTTTGAATAGGATTTTCTGTTTTCTTTCGGTAGCATGTTGCGTACATAGGGAAGATCGAGCCACGCCACCGGTTCCCATTATCAAAATCTTTGTCAACTTGTCTCCCTCGGTAGGAATGCCTTTCCTCCTCCAGCAAGCAATTGTCTTCTCTCTCTCCTCCGTTATTTCTTCTGATGCGCTTTCTTAATCTCGCTTGCTGTGTGTATCGGCTCTATCATTCAACAAGGGCAAATTAAAAAAATTGCTTTTTTTTCCTCCACTGCTTTACCACTATACCTCCTGAGTGGGTACTCGGAGTTTCATCTAATGTACTATTTGATGAGTCGCTTCCACACAGCAGAAAGGCGGTAGCTATCCGAACTGTAAATTTTTCTTCCAATTTCGATAGATTCTCGAATTATTCTTGGGCAGTAGTAGCTAGTTTTGCACAGAATTTCAACATTAAAATCAACTGAGTGTCCTTGTTGGCACGTGTGTTCTGCTACTGCTGAACATGGGTGCCAACAAATAATACATTATTTAAATGCATGCCTATAAAGGGCAGCATACTTCAATAGGGATTACCATTGGTACGGCTATTTTAATACACAATAGACAGGAAGGACAAGATCAAAGGGCTCTCATAATGCACATGCATAATGTACGTTGACTCGGTAATCTCCCCCCCCCCCCCCCCCACTTTGCGCGAGAGTGCCACAAATCTGGCTGTCGCCTGATGAAGCTAGTTGTAATTACTGGCAAAGCGTCGTACTCCGATTGTAAATGTTGTGGCTTGGCTCTCCAAAGTACCAGTGACGAATTGGCTTGTTCTGTTTCCGTGACAACCCTACTAGTTGGCTGTGTCGAGTGGTGGCGGGTTTTAACGACACGTTTATATATGTATGCGATCTAATCCAAAAAACACCTCTATGGATGATATTGGGCGCGAAAGCCTACATGTTAAACCAAAATTTAAAATATATACAAAATAACAATAATTTCTAGTTTTCCTCATTCACATCGTGATTCGTATGAAAAGACATGAGATGATTGAGACATGTTAAATCATAAACGTATTTATTAATATATATACAAATAGTCCTCGACTGCAATGTCCTTGTCCACGTGCAAACAGAGTTAGGATAGCAGCCTCCTTTAAAAGTCAGAGTAGATTTATACGCTGTAGAAGACAGTTGACGAATCCTCGTTGCTTGATTCCTCCTCGGATCCCTTCAGCAGTGAGTCGTCACCAGTCTTCTCTGCCTGCTCATTCTCCATGTGGCACCGCTGCGGTGGGTGCAATACGCCAGGAGACTACTTATGCAGCGAGCAGCGAAGCAGGCCCATCTCTGCCTGCTCATCCTCAACGTGGAATTGAGGCGATGGCGGTGAGCTGGGGGCATCGGTGAGGAGGGTGTTACGGAGACGGCCCAGCTCTGCCTGCTGCAGAATCGTCTGTACGACGAAGCGCTCGCGGCGCATGCAGGCGCGCACATGGGATGGCGTGTCCGGGATGATGTATGCAATGCAGGCCTTCGTGAGTAACACCACGTGCTGCACACGTCCACACACAGGTAAAGGATTTTCAGTTTCAGGATTTGCATGTAAAGGGTGCTTACTAAATATAATATGGCAGCATCTCAAAGTGCTTTACATCTCAGGTCAACTATTCCGGGGACCTGAAGCCTAGGGATATTATATTGTTACATCGTTTTTCCCAATTAAATTAAGTCATTTGAGTAATTTTTGAACATTTGGCAAATTATACCGAGGCACTTTTTGAATTACTTAATGGGTTTTTTACGTTCACTATGCAGCAGGCAACATTTCTGATGTGCAGTTAATGCACCCACAGTATTCACCTGGGCAGCCGCAAATTTATCGCAACAATCAGCAAACACTTACACTCGGCCATGTCACCACTACAAAGATTCCCTGTGTAGCCTTTCACAGACTGAGACAAGTGCATCTATGAAGGGTGGCACAGTGCCTGCGGGGGTGGTGTGCACCTTTATCTCGCCAGTGATGATTTTCACACACTTCATCAAGTACTCATTTTAAGACAGAATCAACTTAAGGGAAGCTCAACACTGGTTCTAATATTTTCCACTGTTGTTGGCTGTGGCCAGAAATAGTACTCCGGTCACACAGGATTGGTAGCGCAGTTCACGAACAACTACGCAGCCGCTCCCCTTCCCACACGCACACATGCTTACGTGTGACAAATGTCATAAACAACATGGATCGTCTGCTGCATGATGACAGAGCGTATTGTATTACCACTATTATTTGTGATCTCAGAAATACTGTGCAATTGTGAGGTGTAATAGCATTACTGGCATTATCTGTAATGACCCATTGACAATGATCACGGTTTGCTCTGCTGACCTTAACAACTGCTCACAGATGAGTCTATACGATGGTGCAGTAGTGTAAGGCTTTGCACACTAGACTTGCAATCCAGAGGTCGCGGGTGTGAATTGATCTTTGATCGTGGCAGTGTAAACAATGGTGAAAGTTTTTTTTTACATTCCACTGCCTCTATCCACCTAGCAGTGTAAATGGAATACATCCAGTCAATTGGTCGGCTGAGTTTGGTGCTGTTCAGTGCGGGAACTCCCAGCTCTTCCCAAGACGTCTGACCAGTGTGGAAGAGCAGTTCAAATACATCTTAAGGGTCTCTCGTGAGCTCCCTATAGCAGGAGCCCTTTTGCCATCAGTGACATGAGCAAGTAATTGGAGGGCTGTACCTTTATCTTTCAATGGGTTTATGAATGTGTGTGTGTGCATGTTGATGTGTACCTGCATGGCAATGACGAAGGCCAGCTTTGCCGTCAGTACTTGCCAGTACTGCTTGGTGACGGAGTAGGCTTGGGGATGATCCGGCGGGTAGCGATAACCTGGATACCTACACACATACAACCACAAGCACGCATGGACTATATTGAGCAAAGTGCCTCGAAAGTAGAGTTGGCGCTAAATTGAACAAGTGGTTTTGTACAAACGGTATATGCGTTCACAGCCCTTTAAAAAATCCGCTTCTGAAAGAGGGCCTTCCCACAACGTGCAGCTTGTGGGGGCTCTATTGACCATGGTTCACGCTGGTCCGTACCAGGTTGGTGAAGGTAGGGAGTTCAGATAATGGGAGAACAATATAGCACAACTATTAATTTTTCTGAACTACCCACTGCTGACAACCTAGCTCCAAAGTCGCCTACTGCACCTGCATTGTGCATGGTGTTCATCAATCTAAGCACGAACAAGGCTCAAGCCTGCTTGACTTCCGGAATCTAAGATTAGCTGTATTCGTGGTGATTTGGTCATAGTCAAGTAAGGTTATATTAAATATCGATCAATATGGTTATATTGATTATAGTTGTGTATGCCAGCAATTCAAAAACGTTACAGAAAAGGGTTGGTAGATCGCATCAATTTCCTAACTAACTGTGCGGTGAGGAGACCAGAAGATGGCTGTAGAGCAAGTGGTTTCATGTCTGTGTGGACCTTTAAGCTTCATTTCATTACCATGGGTTCTCCAGGACCTCTTATTGCATCTCACATGCATAAAACCACCTTAAACTGGAATCCCAATGCACGGTCTTCCTGAAAAGGGATCTTGAGACTCAATTAAGCAGTCGTGGATCGATAGATAAATAAATAACATTACTCTTTAGCAGGGTAACAATGAGCTATAATTTATATCAATCTATTATTATATTTCTCTAAGTGGGACTTTGGTTGTGAAGCCATCCCACCCGTACCCACTGCTCCCCCCCTCCAATTCCCCCCCCCCACCCCCTTTACTGTCCCCGCCCACCACGCACACTCCTCCCCCAACCCTACCACAACCCCTTACTACCCAACTAAGCCAAACCCTGTGTCCAGGGTAAGGGGCAGGGCCTAAACAGAGGTGGGGCCTAGGGGAAGTGTGGGTCTTAAAAGGAAAGTCACGGAGTGAAAAGAGGAAGAGAACCAGACTAATCAGGAAGGGGCGGAGCCAGGAGGACGCCACACCCAGAAGGATGTCGCATCTACCTGGACAACACACCCAGAGATCAGTGCATCACATTCGCAGGGACGGCACCCCCGATAGCTGGGCATGACACTGAATGGCACAAACCTGCAGGTTGTGTGGAATGCCGGATCAAACCAGGCTGGCAGGATGTTGGGATGATTTTGCTCCTTGAAGTCGCTGATCTTGAAAATTGAAAGGCTGTCCTCCGTGTACCCATGCATTGTAGGCGAACCTGTGCCATACTCTGCTGAGTATCCATAATAATACACCAAGCGTGGGATGATGTCCGTTGTGAACGCCAAGATGCATGACTGTGGAATTAGCATACGGAGGCACAGCGATAGCGGTCACTGAGCATGCAATGATTTGACCAAGGCTTCTGAACATCTTACCTTGGCAATTACATTAATTTTCACAAATACAATTTGGGGGGTTGCTGCCAGAGTGAAATGGTTACCATATAAGGACTTGCAATCTGGCAGTCGTCAGTTCAGTCTCCTGACACAACAGTTGAAGCAATGGATCATTTTCTTAAATCTCCCCCACCTCTGTCCAATTAGCAATATAAATGGGTTCATCACTATTTTAGCGCAGGTAATTCCACATCTTACAACATGTCTGGTCATCATGGAAGAGTAGGCCAAATACCGTGTAGAGGGGTTCTCTAGAGCTACATTTAGTTGACGCCCTTCTGCCAGCAGTGACATGAGCAAGCAATTGCAAGGCTTTACCTTTTGCGATTTTGGGAGAGAGTGGATAGGAGTGGTGGTGCAGTGATTCATGCACTGCACTTTGAATTCAGCACACATGCAATTGACTTCCAGCTACGACTAACATCAGTGACGAGTGATACCCGAACCGCTCCTGGTCCCCCACTACACCTCTTCTCAAACCTGCCAGGACCAGAATGGTGAAGTATGGTAAAAAGAACCCACACGGCTAACATGACATGTTATGTCACTCATAAGATGGGATATTGAGCGAGAAAGCGAGCAGACAATCTGGCGACTTACATTGGTGATTACAGAGAGGGTGGCAACGATACTCAGAATGTCGGCCCAGGCTCCAATTCCTCTTGCTTGCGAAACCACAGGCCTCCTCATCTTTGTTACAAGCTTCCACGCGTCGACCCGCACTTCGATGATGTTGTTGAGCAGTGCGAGCAATGGCGCAAGTGGAAATGATGCCACGAAGAGAGTGGCAAACCCGAATATGGATAACTGGGGTATATTTTGAGAATGGGTAGGGGGGCAAGGATAGGATAATGAGTGAAACAGGATATAGACATACACTCTTAATGCTGTTATGTTGTGATTACTTTAAGCAAACAAAACATGTTTTCAATGCATTGAATGTGTTTTAGTCAAAGGAGACCCCAACATATGGTCACATTTTCGTGTCATTTGTTCACAAAATTATCGTGTCCATTACATTGGCCACTAAGATGCGATCAGCCACTACCATCTTTAATGCTCAGCTCTGGTTCACCTGGGTTTCTTTTGCACCATTTTCCACCACTAGGTGGCTATAATAACTAGATCACATCCTGTATTGAGGACTCCATTAACCGTACCACACATTTTTAGGCATATGCACTGTGGCTGAAATGCCAACAAATCACAGCAGTTAACCACAGTGGACATGATGCACAAGAGTTTTAAATAAATAGTAAGGGGGAAAAACGTCAATCCAAGCTGACCAATGTAGCTGCATTGGTTAGCAGACAAGAGGAGCAAATATGTGCTCCTATTGTTTCTAAAACTTAACTCCGTACATATGCACATATGCGCATGCTCAAAGACAATTGTGTTACAGTATATCCATAGATTGGTGCCTATGGCCAAATCACCCAGTATGCGTCAGATTTAATCAGATCCCAGAAGTTAAGGAGAGCTGAGCCTGAAAATTGGTTGGATGGGTGACCATGCAATAGTTATTGTGGGGTTGTGAGCAGCAGAGGACAGTGCAGCAAATTACATTGTTGTATTGTACATCTAAGCTCTTACATCTGTGCTCCCTGCCTTCAACAACCCGAAGTGTGGGTAATTTCCCTCCCACAACAATGTCCGACAGATACACAGGGGCCGTCCACACGTGCCAATATAATCAAATGATACCCAATTGTGTGTTTTTTTTATAATAAAGTAAAACGCGTTGACTCCGTAGTGTGATCCTCTGAGCTCATTGTACCCATCTCGAGGTATTCATCAAAGAGTCCAAGTGGGCTCTGGGGCTGTAGGTCCAAGTGTTTGCTGGAAGAAGTGTTTGGTAACTGGATAAGACCATCAATGAGAAGCCAGTTTAATCGTGGTTCGGTGACAGAAAACCCAGAGTTTCACGGTTTAACCCAACATCCGAGCAGCACCACATCAGATCTCTAGACTCCTCAGCGCAGGCATACAGATATGGTCAACATATGCGTACATTAACTAATTTGTGAAATTATGAATTACATCCAAATGAAATGTAGTGTGTGCATTACTAGGACGTACCTAAAGGTGCCAGGTTGGATTCATCCACCTTGGGGATGCTCTGCTCCACGCAGCCTCCTGCTTCCGTGCAGTCCATCCTCTTGATGTCCGAATTCTGGCTGTTGCTACTGCTGCAATTGGTGACACTGGTGGTGGTCTTCTTTCTTTTAATGGACTTAGGTTTACTTCGCTTTTCCTTCTTCTGCTGCAAGGTCATCAACACTTTCATGCTTATAAAAGGATCGAGAGCAGCGTATGGTTTATTCTCACTGACTGTTGAAGCAGTTTGTTGACGTGGAACTAGGCCAAAGCATTCAAGAAATTTGGATTTCATGTCATTTATCTTAACGCCGCTATCTTTTGTCGAAGTGTAATCATGTTCAGGCTTCGGTCTGTACAAGAACTGTGCGTGAAGACTTTCATGAGTTTTCAGGATTTCAATAGGACTTAAAAATCCGCAGACTGAGCACATCTCATAGGGCGATGGTGGATTCAACACCGCATTGGCAAAACTGCCGTTATTCACCAAACCTGGTGCACCCTTTATCATATAATCCTTTTCATGGGTCTTCATGTGCCTTTTTATTTTTCCTGGCTGATTAAACCTTTGTCCACATATGCCGCACCATTTGTCACGGGTCTCCTTATGCGTTCTTACGTGGACTTCTAGGCACCATGCCAGTTGGATTTTTTTTCCCACAGACGTCACAAGAGATACGTTTTTTCGCTCGTGTAACTCTACCGGATTGAGGTGGGGTTGAGACGGGTGCTGGTGAAGTGCCATCGATGGTGAAGGCAATTCTCCCAGCACCACCATGACTCGCAGCGGAGTTGCTCTCGCACATCTGAAACAAAAGACAAAGGTCACGCGCATGACACCCGTGTCACGAGTGTACTCGCACAGGCATACTTAAGGTGACATAAGATTCATATATACTATAACTCATTATACCGGAACTCCACAATATTGCAGTTCCTATCATGTACGATTTTACCCTCTTATCCACCCAAGTAATATTTTGTTTCTAAACAACAATGACTAACTACCTCCATTTTCCTAATGTTACCCACCAAATAGGTATTTCTGTATATACACACCAACAATATAATGATTGCACCACACGTTCACTCCACTATTCACAACACTCTGACTCGCAATCTCCATGTAAGATTGTAATATCATTTCTGTATGAGGGCCCGTCAAGAAGTTTTGGGAATGGACACTTTTTTACAAACAACTACGTAAAATAGTCTTCATTAAAAGTACAGGATAGTACTACTAATGGCACTTATAAGGGAACGTCATTATCTCTCATGCTAATTATTACAATGTTAACTAGTTACCCAGGAAAGCTTCATTGCGTCTAAGTACTGCATTTTCAGAAAGGTCCCATTGCATTGAGATGTTTGCGTGAGTGGAACCCAGAGAGACCCCACCTTGCATATTGCGAAATAACACAACTCCACACAGATGGATTCAACCCACAAGCTCAAAGCATTCCCTGTTCAACAAAGTACTCAGTGTAATGTTTAATATAATTTATTTGGTAATATACAGTATCGTAATTGTATAGTGAATCTACAGCAGTGAGGTATACAGTAGGGTTGGTAAAATAATACATAGTGTAATATTACAAGTCTAATATTATTATAATCTAACGTATAGGGTAGTGTATAGTAACACAGTGTATAATTCAATGTTCGGGTCTGTCTATGGCAGTTTATAATAAAAAATATTATTTGGAGGCATATTATAATATTTTTTGCGACATAGAAGTGTAATGTATAATAACTTATTGTTAGTAGCTCAGCTTAGTGGAGAATATATTGAGTACATTGATTATATTGATGTATATTCTTAGTTTTTTCGGTAAAGTCACGTTGAAGAGAAACAAACAAAATAATATAATATATATAAAACAATAACAATTCTCACGACGTTTCAACTCAAACGGTCATCTTCAGGTCTTCAGGTGTGAAGATGACCGTTTGAGTTATGGTCGAAACGTAAAGTCACGTCTTCAACGTGACTTTACCGAAAAAACTAAGAATATGAATTACTGCAGTCACGAAAGCTTTAAATCAAAATTTATATTGATGTAGTTTATATTTAGTTCTTTCACATCGGTTTATTGTATGATAGTTGGGTAGTTGCAGTTCTTTAGCGTCAATATACTAAATGCCTCTGTTGATATGTAAACTCTGACTTTAACATAGCTACTTCTGTCACCAGTTACATGCTAATTCCTCACATTAACATCATGCTAATCTCCCAGTTACATGCTAATTTCTGACTTTTACATCCTGCTAATCTATCACATTAACACAGCTACTTCAATGCTAAATTCTTCTGTTGATATGTAAACTCCTTTGTCAAGGAGCTCTGCTCCTCCCACCCAGCTTAAATACGCTGCCAAGCTTAGCAGTGTTCATTGGAGCGCTGTCTTTCCGACAGTTCTGTTTCTTCACCTGAGGAAGGCTACTTGTGTTGTGGCCAAAACGTTATGAGAATTTTATTATGTTTTGATTTTATTATGTTATTATTTCCCTTCTACGTGACTTTACCGAAAGAACCAAGAAGATGAATCCCTGCAGTCACGAACGCTTGTTTTATTTTTACCACAGTACTTTATGGAATCCTCAAGAATTAATGCATTTTTATAAGTATTAAACTATACTTGAAGATGTGTGAGAATGTAATTCTGCAGATGCAAGCACAGGCAAACTCGTATCTGCATATGCAAGTTTCTGGGCCTCCTCACTTCACCAAACCCGCATTGACCGGCATGGTGAAGTATGGTTAAACAACTCCCACGAACGACATGGTGTGGGGGAGGCCTCTATCAAAACGCTGGATCGACAAAGGGCTGATACATGTCACGACATTGTATGTTAAGACCGTTCTCTCGTCAGCACAAGCCGTCTATGTGGACAATAGAGGGCACGACACACGTGTACACGATGTTTGTGTGCGTATATTCAGCGTGTGTATCACGTAATAATTATATACGGTCGCGATTATGCTCAAAACGAACCAAATGTATAACATCACGAATAACTTTGGAGGTCTCCAGAGCCTGAACAATATTTGAAGTAGACACTGACCCTTGTCACGAGTTCTTATGAACTATAAACTAAACTATAAACTATTTATATTTACCTGGTAAGGCCCACTGAGCTATATAACTCTTATCAGAAGCGACCTGGACACAAATGATAGCTCAACAAAAGTGGCTTATCATGTGGACATTTATAGCAGCCAAGTACTCTGAACTCACGTTTCTAAATGTGGAGGGGAAAACCGAAGGACCAGGAGAAGAATCTACGTGACCACAGGGGAAAAAAATAAACAAATGCAGAGCAGGCGTCAGGGTCTGGATGGAACCTCCACGCTGCTGTAGGCCTGGCGAGGTAGTTAACATCTCGACACCGCGGCGCCCCTTATTAAAAGCTTAGCCATGTCTAGCAAGGTTATTGACTCATTTCACTCGACTCACGGCACCACAAGTAATGTATTAAACAAATAAAACTAATAAAGTAGAGAGGCGCTACTTACATTTAACAATGTTGTTGTTAACTTTAAAAGGAGCGCGCTTCTCTCTGGCTTGCAGTCCGGTGATCGCGGTCTCCTTTGCGATTGGTCAGCGCAGGCGTCACCCAGGGTGACACTCCACGTCCCCTTTGTTATTGCACGCCCCCACGTAGGCTCGAGACTCCTCCTCCCACTTCCTGGATAAGCCACGCCTGTCGTGGCTGTGCCCCGCCCACTGTCGTGCAAGCCACGCCCCCGCAGATCGGGCCAAGCTCACCCCACGGTGAAAGCCCCACATCCACAATCGGAATCTTTATTTACAGGCAGTCCTCGACTTACGAACGCCCAAATTACAAACAGCCGCCCTTCAGAACCAACTGGCATGAAATATAAATTATTTTATATCGCCTGAAAACGCGAACTCGCGCTTGTGAGTGAGTGCGCGTGAGTGTGAGGAGGGGGCACAGGTGGTGCATCAGCCAGTCATCTCAGTCATCTCAGTCAGTCGACCAGTGGCACCCTTGGGTCTGCCCCGTGACCTCATGCCAGCGGGCGTTTGACACTTGACATAGCCTCAAGGTGCACATGGCCTGGCACAAGCGTCGTGGTGACGTCACCGACACTTAGTGGCGAATGGCGGTTGTTGTTGTTGTTGTGAGACAGTGAGAGAGTGTGAGGTCGACTCAGCCTCAGATGAGTTCCTGGTGCGGTGTGGAGTGAACATCGCTACTGGGGGAGACAAAGGCGACCGTGGAGGCGAATCCTCCAGGTGCTCACCGACACACTCACCATGCAACTCACCAACATCACCAACCCAATCACCTCTCAAATCACACCGGGCAGCATCTGCACGCCACGTTGGTGGCCGGCAGGTGGCAGCATCTACACGCCGTATTCTTGGTTATGTCGGTAATGTCACGTCGATAGAAAATACAAATAATTAAATAAAATTGAAAATAATAAAAGCTTTTATTATTATTTTCAAAATAATAAAAGCTTTTATTACTTTCAATTTATCATTTGTATTTTTAAATTTAAAATAATAAAAAAAATGTTTTAATTAAATTCGATTATTTTATTTTCAAATCTACGTGACTTTACCGAAAGAACCGAGAATATTTTTCGATTTAAAGCTTTCGTGACTGCAAGGATTCATCTTCTTTGGTTCTTTCGGTAAAGTCACGTAGAATGAGAATAAAATAATAAATTGATAAAATAAAATAACAATAAAATTCTCACGACGTTTCAGCCACAACACAAGCGCCTTCAGCAGGTGAAGGGACGAGACTGTCTGGAGAACAGCGCTGGAGTGAACAAAGCCAAGCTCAGATCGCGACCTTTAAGCTGTGTGAGAAGAAACAGAGCGCCTTGACAAAGGAATTATCATAGAATTTAGCATTGAAATAGCTGAGTGATTAGCTTGTGACTGGTCACAGAAATGGCTATGTTAAAGTCAAAGCCTACACATCTGAGCTATTAACAGTAACTGGGTATACACTACACTAAATAATGAATACTATATACAACATGGAGTATAACAGCGCCTCGCAGCTGTCTCTCTACCCCTCCTCTGTTCCGACCATGGATGAACTCGTCCGTCTGAACGGGGCTCGTAGCTGTCCGTGGTGCTAAAGTTAACGGTAAGAATCCACCAATTTTTTCGCCATATAGCATTGTGATATATAACGACTTATTGTGTGGTAGCTTAGCTGATTGGAGAATATATAGAGTTTATTGATAACATTGAGGTAATTTATATTTTAGTTTTTATTGGTTTATTATGTAGAATTCATTATGTAGTGTAGTGTATACCCAGTTACGGTGAATAGCTCAGATGTGTAGGCTTTGACTTTAACATAGCCATTTCTGTGACCAGTCACAAGCTAATCACTCAGTTATTTCAATGCTAAATTCTCCTAGTTATTTCAATGCTAAATTCTCCTGTTTGATTTGTACTAGGTGCCTCTGTGAATGTGTATGCTTTGACTTTAACATAGCTATTTCTGTGACCAGTCACAAGCTAATCACTCAGCTATTTCAATGCTAAATTCTATGATAATTCCTTTGTCAAGGGGTGCCTCTGTGGATGTGTATGCTTTGACTTTAACATAGCCATTTCTGTGACCAGTCACAAGCTAATCACTCAGCTATTTCAATGCTAAATTCTATGATAATTCCTTTGTCAAGGTGCTCTGTTTCTTCTCACACAGCTTAAAGGTCGCGATCTGAGCTTGGCTTTGTTCGCTCCAGCGCTGTCCTCCAGACAGTCTCGTCCCTTCACCTGATGAAGGCCGCTTGTGTTGTGGCCGAAACGTCGTGATAATTTTATTGTGTCATTTTATTTTATCAATTTATTATTTTATTCTCATTCTACGTGACTTTACCGAAAGAACCAAGATTATGGCGTGTAGATGCTGCCATCTGCCGGCCACCAACGTGGCGTGTAGATTCTGCCAATTGAAAAATGAAAATAATAAATTGAAAATAATAAGCAAAAATCCAGATTCATATTCTTGGTTCTTTCGGTAAAGTCATGTAGATTTAAAAATAATCAAATAAATTTAAAACAAAATAAATCGGAAATAATAAAAGCTTTTATTATTTTCAATTTATGACTTTTATTTGTAATTTTTAAATTGGCAGAATCTACACGCCACCTTGGTGGCCGGCAGATGGCAGCATCTACACGCCGTATTCTTGGTTCTTTCGGTAAAGTCACGTAGATTTGAAAATGAAAATGTAAGAATTAAATGAAAAATCATGAATTGTTATTATTAAATTTTGATTTAAAGCTTTCGTGACTGCAGGGATTCATATTATTGGTTCTTTCAGTAAAGTCACGTAGAAGGGAAACAATAAAATAATAAAAATATTTTAAAAAATATTGTTAAAAATTTTACTTTTCTTTTATTATTTATATTTTCTATCTACGTGACTTTACCCAAAGAACCAAGAAAATGGCGTGTAGATTCTGCCAATTTAAAAATACAAAAAAATAAATGGAAAATAATAAAAGCTTTTATTATTGTCAATTTATTATTTTAAAATCCAAATTTTGTTTCATTTTTTTATCTCTGTGACTTTACCGAAAGAACCAAGAATATGAATGTGGGTTTTTTGCTTTAATTATTTTCAATTTCACACTTTTTATTTGATTTGATTTTTTTTTCTATCAACGTGACTTTACCGATAGAACCAAGAATATGGCGTGTAGATGCTGCCAATTTAAAAATTAGAATAGATTGAAAATAATAATCAAAAATCCAGATTCATATTCTTGGTTCTTTCGGTAAAGCCATGTAGGTTGAAAATAAAAATAATAAAATTAAATAAAAAATACAAAAAATAAATGGAAAATAATGAAAGCTTTTATTATTTTCAATTTATTTTAATTTTTTTAAATTGGCAGAATCTACACGCCATATTCTTGGTTCTTTTGGTAAAGTAACGTAGATTTGAAAATGAAAATAATAGAATTAAATGAAAAAATACTAAATCATGAATTGTTAGTTTTTTACTTTTCTTTATTATTTATATTTTACCCAAAGAACCAAGAATATGGCGTGTAGATGCTGCCACCTGCCAACGTTGGTGGCCACCAGATGGCAGCATCTACACGCCAGATTATTGCTTCCTTCGGTAAAGTTGTAATAAAATTAAAATAATAAATTGAAAATAATAAAAGCTTTTCTTATTTTCAATTTATTATAAAATAATAAATGCTTTTATTATTTTCAATGTATTATTTGTATTTAATTTTTTTATATTTTAAAATTTCAAGTAATAAATTGAAAATAATAAAAGCTTTTATTAGTTTCAATATATAATTTATATTTTTCAATTGAATTGAATTATTTTTATTTTCAAATCTACGTGACTTTACCTGAAGAACCAAGAATATGGCGTGTAGATTCTGCCAATTTAAAAAATTAAACAATAAATTTAAAATAATAAAAGCTTTTATTAGTTTCAATATATAATTTATATTTTTGAATTAAATTGAATTATTTTTATTTCAAATCTACGTTACTTTACCTGAAGAACCAAGAATATGGCGTGTAGATTCTGCCAATTAAAAAAATTAAATAATAAATTGAAAATAATAAAAGCTTTCATTATTTAAAATTTATTTTTTGTATTTTTAATTAAAAAAAATAAATTTTATGTTATTATTTTAGTTTTATTTCTATCTACGTGACTTTACCGAAGCAACCAAGAATATGAATCTGGGTTTTTGCTTATTATTTTCAATTTCTTATTTTTATTAGTAACTTTTTTATTTGGCAGAATCTACACGCCACGTTGGTGGCCGGCAGGTGGCAGCAAAATAAAAATAATAAAATAATAAATTGGAAATAATCAAAGCTTTTATTATTTTAAATTTATTATTTGTATTTCTTTCATAACGAATTTAAATTTTATTATAATAAAAGCTTTAAGTATAGCTTTTATTATAATATTAATAAAATATTACAATCAAAGTTTTTATTATAATCAAAGCTTTTATTATTTTAGGATTCTCCTCCACAGCGGCCTTTGTCTCCCCCAGTAGCGATGTTTACGACACACCGCACCAGGTACTCATCTGAGGCTGAGTCGACCTCACACTCTCTTACTGTCTCAAAACAACCGCAATTCGCCACTAAGTGGTGGTGACGTCACCACGACGCTTGTGCCAGGCCATGTGCACCTTGAGGCCACGTGAAGTGTCGATCGCCGGCTGGCAAGAGGTCACGGGGCAGACCCAGGTGCCAATGGTCGACTGACTGACATGACTGAGATGACTGGCTGATGCACCACCTGTGCCCCCTACTGTGCCAACTTGCTGAGCTTTAGCCACCCGACGCTCCGCTCGTTTTTCTGAGCGTCGCTCCTCCGCCCTCCGTTGTTGTTGGAGGGCGACTGCCTCCAACTGCCCAGTAGCGTCCTTCACAAGCCTCCTCCACAGAGGCTGATCTTGACACCGCTGGTACCAGTCATCGGCAAGTCCACTCAGCTCCACATCCTCCTGTACCACATCACTCCATCTCTTCTCAAGTCCGTGCCACGCCCGTTTAGCTCCATCAATCCGGCCGAACAAAAGCTGTTTGGGCATGCGGTGATTGGGCATGCGGGCTACATGCCCAGCCAACACAGCCTTGCCTGCTGGAGGAGCTCGCCGATGGGACTTTGTCCAGATCTTTCGAGAATTTGTGAGCTCCTCACACAATCCAGCCTGGTTAAACCTAGGATTGATCGTAGGCAGGCCAGCCTAAATGTTTCTAACCGGTGAAGATGCTGCATTAGGGGGGTCCACGTTTCGCAAGCGTAGAGGGAGGGAATGACTGTGGCCGAGAAGACCCAAAGCTTCATGCGGAGCGACAGACCAGGTAGCTTCCACACGTTACACAACCGATGAAAAGATAATGCCGCTCGACTAATTCGGAGTGAGACCTCTGTTGTTAAACCGGAGCCGATCATGAGCACACTGCCCAGGTATGGGAAACTCTCCACTCTCTTCCCAACTGCCCCATCACCGATTGGGAGTTGTGGGGGTGGAGTGCCCGATGGCACAAAATACCCAGGCAGGTGCTTCGTTTTAGTGGGGCTGATGGTAAGGCCCCACCTCTTAGTGGCACACTCCAGTTTCAGCAGCAGCGCCTCCAACTCTTCCTCTGAATGAGCAGCAATTACCAGGTCGTCGGCATACATAATGTGGTTGACCAATAGGGAGCCATCCCTTGACCGCACCCGGGCATCGATCAGCCTCCCATTATATCTGTACCAGACGTAAATTGCTCTGGTACAGCTACTGAAGGCTTCACGAACTATGTGGTCGAAATAGATGTTAAATGTTGGAGCCAGAGGACATCCCTGTCGCAGGGAATGGCTCTGACTCCCGGCTACGTAGTTTTACCCGGGCCTGCTCACCATCATGAAGGTCCTTAATGAGTGTGAGCAGAGGGTCAGGGACTCTGAAAGCACGAAGAAAAACCCAGAGCCCAGGCCTACTGATGGTATCATAGGCCTTGACCAGGTCAATAAAGCAGAGATGTAGGTCTTGTTGGAATTCCCTCCACCTCTGCTGTAGCAGACGGACAGAAAATATGACATCTGTGCAGGACCGCCCTTTCCTGAAACCGCATTGGGGCTCCGCAAGCCTCTGCTCAGCGTACCTAGCAAGGCGATGTTGAATAATCCTTGCCAGGACCTTTCCCGGCACACTGAGTGAGATGCCCCTGTAGTTGTTACAGTCTGTGCGGTCCCCCTTCATAAAGAGGGGGACAACCAGGGCATCCTTCCAATCCTGCGGAACCCATCCAGTGGCCCAGACTGTTGTTATGATGTCATGTAGGTCAGTCTACGCACAAACGCAACCCTCCCTCAGAATTTCGCTTGGGAGATCATCTCTGCTCGGTGCCTTTCCTGGTCTCAGACTCTGGATCGCCCTCAGTACTTCCTCAATGGATGGTACCTCAGCCAGCCACTCACAGGGGGTGACTTCCTCCTCTAATATTTGAGGCACCGCATCCTCAGCAGGGTCATCCCCACTTTGTCCCATGATGTTTTCCAGGCTGAGGGATTCCCCCTCCCCCAGGACCTCACAGAAATGCTCAGCAAATCTGCAAACCTGTCCCTGGGGTCGGAGATTGGATCACCCTTCGTTCCCCTAATGGTGGTGTAGTGGGTATAAATTGACGAATAAACTTCTGATGAGGCAACACGATATTTATTGTCTTCCTTACAAGTCTCTAACACAAAGGGTATATCGGTCCCTTTACCCGATACCTGGGGAGGTATGGCCTCCGGATTATGCGGGCCCTATCACTAGGTACCCCGTTACCCTTCGTGCTCCGGCTGGGACCCTAGGAGAGGCTATTTGACCTGACCGTACCCGGTCCGTGGGTCCTGACCACTGGCCTCACCGAGCTCCAGCCCTTAGAAGGACAACGGAGCTTGGGGTCCAGAGTCCTATCTTCAGCCCAGGTCTTCGTTCGTCAGCTTGCAGATGACTGAGCCAGACCTCTGAGAGGTCCGGCTTATGGTTCGTGGCTTGCTCCGCCCTAGCCACGCTTCCCTTCTAGAACGTTCTGGAAGGTGACATCATCCCCTGGTTCCCTCCTCCCGGGGCCCCGGGGAGTGTGTCCCAGGATCCGTTTGCTAGGGTTTGTCGTTGGCCCCTTTTTGGGCCATGGACATTAGCCCTGGCGTGATAGCGCTTCCGCCCCCTATTGACGATAAGGGGAAGCTACCAGCCCACAGAGTGGTGAGTGACGATTACCCCTACAATGGTAATAGGTGTGGCGCTGTAGGTTACTTTTTTGATGGAGTTAAATAGGGATTTGTGATCGCGGGCAATTGAGGCAGACTCCATCTCCTCAGCAACCCGCGACCACCACCCATCCTTGCAGCGCCTCACGGCTCTCCGATCCTCCGAGCGAAGGCTGCGGTAAGCCTCCTCATTCTCTGACGTGGGATGCTGTAGACGATTAGAGTGGGCCTGTCGCTTTTTCTCAAACATCCTGAACACCTCCTCTGTCAGCCAGGGTCTCTGGGGAGGTCTGGACCGCGTACACAAAGCAGCCATTGCAGCTGCATGAGTCACAGACCTAAACCTCGCCCATTTACCCTCGACATCAGGAGGAGTGGGGGACGATGCTGTCTCACTCACTCACAGCGCGAGGCCGACTCATTACATCTCGCGGAGGATCGCGCTGCGGAACAAAAAAAATCCGCGGTTTCAGTTTGCAAGCGCGAGTTCGCGTTTTAAGGCGATGGGGGCCGTCCATAAATGACGTCACACACCTGGGGAGGGGGGGTCAGACATTTGTGACGAGGGGGGGGGGGGGTTTGAGAAATGTGACGTCACGTCAAAATGCGCAACTTTAAATATAGACAACATGTTCTATTTAGTTAAATAAAACTTTTTAATAAATGTTTTCTCCTACAACATCAGAGTGCAGCGCCACATTAAATACACTGACAATAGTTTAAAGCGATTTGGAACATGTTTTATTTTCAAAATGAAAATATGGTTGGGGGGGGGGGCAGAGCTTTGTGACGTCATACTTGAGGGGGGGGGGTCTGACTTTTTGTGACGCCGTGTGACGAGGGGGGGGGGGTCAAAAATCGCGTGGCGTCATTTATGGTCGTGATATATTATTTTTTATTTTATTTTTCCTACCTACGTGACTTTACCGAAAGAACCAAAGAGTACTTAGTTGGGTGGATAAGGAGTGAAATAGTAGATGATAGGATCTGCACTATTGAGGAGTTCTGTTATAATGAATATGTTGTAATGAATCTTACGTCACCTTAAGTATGCCTTTGTGAGTGCACTCGTGACACGGGTGTCATGCGCGTGACCTTTGTCTTTTGTTTCAGATGTGCGAGAGCAACTCCGCTGCGAGTCATGGTGGTGCTGGAAGAATTGCCTTTACCATCGATGGCACTTCACCAGCACCCGTCTCGACCCCACCTCAATCCGGTAGAGTTACAAGAGCGAAAAAACTCATCTCTTGTGACGTCTGTGGGAAAAAATTCCAACTGGCGTGGTGCCTAGAAGCCCACGTAAGAACGCACAAGGAGACCCGTGAGCAATGGTGCGGCTTATGTGGACGAAGCTTTGATCAGCCATGAAAATTCAAAAGGCATATGAAGACCCACGAAAAGGATTACATGATAAAGGGTGCAGCAGGCTTGGTGAACAACGGCAGTTTTGCCAATGCGGCGTTGAATCCGATAGTCACTAGAATCCGATAGAGTCACTAGAGTGAGAAAACGAATCTCTTGCGACGTCTGCAGGAAAACATTCCAACTGGCATGGTGCCTAGAGTCCCACATGAGAATGCACAAGACCGGTGGTCAAAGCTGCAACATCTGCGATCAAAGCTTTGATCAGCCCTACAAACTCAGAAGGCATATGGAGACCCACGGAAAGAACTCAAGGGGCGCACGTGGCATGGTGAATGACGGCAATTTTGTCAATGCGGTGGTGAAGGTGTGTCAGAGCTACTCGGCTGCGAGTCATGGTGCTGGAAGAATTGCCTTTGCCATGGATGGCACCAGCAACAGCAGCAGCAGCTTGTCGAGTCCTGGTGGTGAGGAGGCAGAGTTTCAGACAATGCCACCTTCTGCAAAGGGCGCACCTGCGTGCAACGAAGTTATTGCTATCACAGCGACCGCGCATGGAACGAAGGCGCCTGCTGGGAAACGCCACGCCTGACCAGCGCCCGTCTCGACTCCACCTCACTCCCATAGTCACTAGAGTGAGAAAACAAATGTCTTGCCAAGTCTGTGGGAAAGCATTCCAACTGCCATCATGCCTAGAGTTCCACATGAGAACGGATAAAGAGACCCCTGACCAATGGCATCTGCGGTCGAAACTTTGATCAGCCAGGCAAATTCAGAAGGCATATGGAAACCTACGAAAAGGACTATTGGGTATTTATTTGCTGTTCTATTACTGAAGCTATCAACAGAAGGTGTGTACCGGATTAATTGCACTTGTGGCAAATTCTATGTAGGGCAAACAGGATGAATGATCAGCACGAGACTAAAAGAACACCACAGAAATATGAAATGCTCACAAATACAACTGTCAGCAGTAGCAGAACACGCGTGCCCACAAAGACACTCAATTGATTTTGATAATGGTGAAGTTCTGTGCAAAATTAGTTACTACTGGCCAAGACTAATTACAGAATCTATCGAAATAAAAATAAATACAAATAATTGTAATCGTTTGGATAGCTACCGACTTAGTTTCTGCATGGAAGAGAATCATCAAATTACCGTTTGTACGGCTATTTTAGTACACACAATGGACACTAAGTACAAGATCAATGGGCTAGGATAATGTGCATGTATAATGTACGTTGATTCATTAATCCCCCCCCTACTTTGTGCTCAAAGAGCGCACAAGTGTTGTCATCACATATACGCCTCTATACAAGGAATGAAACAGGTGGACTTCTCCCAAATCTTGCTGTTGCCTGATGAAGCTAGTTGTAATTACTGAAACGTCGTACTCCGATGGTAAATGTGGTGGCTTGGCTCTCCAACACACCACACACCGGTGTGCTGTACTAGTGATGAATTGGCATGTTCTGTTTACGTGACAACCCTTACTAGTTGGCTGTCGGGTGGTGGCGGGTTTAACGACACATTTATATTGTATAGGTTTTTACCCTTTTATATGGCACCAAAACTGACACCTTTATACAAGGGATCATGTTTGCAATAACCACAAGACAAGCAATCAAAATGCAAACAAAAAGAGACAACTCTGATAGTAATATACATTGTCCTTGAAGTTGATTGGTCCACACCCGAGACGGCTTTTCTTAGAGCCTAGTCTCCACTGGTGTTGGACCAGATGATGCAAACATGATCCCTTGTATAAAGGTGTCAGTTTTGGTGCCAGATAAAACGGTAAAAACCTATTACTATATCTTGCTACTGGCAAAGGAGGTCTCATAATGACACATTTACATATTTACGCGATCCAACCCATAAAACCTGTATTATGGATATTTGTCGCGAAAGCCTACGTGTTAAACTGCCATGTATTTTTACGTCTATTGCTGTATTTTCTTACGTGCAATATATTTAATAAACCATCCTAATTTATTATATTTTTGTTTGTAGTTATATCATTGTTGCGCGTGCGGTGTGGTCAGTGGATATTGTTCAGTGGATCAAACCGAGACAAATATTTTTGCAGCAGCTGTAGCTGCACATTGCAACAGCGCATTCCGAATGGTGTAGAACGCATCACCCATAATCTGTATCTGTGTGCAAACACCAGGTATGGTTGGTAAGAAACACGTTTGGTTTTAAATGAATAGAACTCGAGCTTCAGCCATATTGTTCATTATAGACCCCACCTTTGTAAGCATTAATCACGCAAACCTTGCGCCTGATTCATTTGAGTCGCTGTGCTCATGAGCAACAGGGCATTTGTGGCAAGGTGTTAATGTACCACAGATTAGCACGGTTGGATACGCACACTGCGAAAAAAGTTCAACACATATTCTTTGGGTCTTCCCGTAAAGTCACGTAGATAGAACAATAAAATAATAAAAAATAAAGTGAATAAAAAAGTAAAATATATCACGACGTTTCGATCACAACACAAGCAATCGTCATCAGGAGAAAAATGAAGACGATTGCTTGTGTTGCGATCGAAACGTCGTGATAATTTTATTATTATTTTGTATTCACTTTATTTTTATTAGTTTATTGTTCTATCTACGTGACTTTACCGAAAGACCCAAAAAATATGAATTCCTGCAGTCACGAAAGCTTCAAGTCAAGATTCAAGTTCAACACACATTAATACATTTTGGAAAGCAAGTATCCTTGCACGTACAATGCACTGGACCGCATGTTCGTGTTAAGTGAGTCAGGGGCTTTGTCACTGCCTACCCCATGATATAAATAATCTCAGAGAATTCAATTGCAAGTGTGCAATCTCCCTTCCGGTGGACATCGAGGATGAGTCATACCCTGGCTTGCCAGGAGGCAGTGGAACACAACTGTGGAATCTGTTCCATCTGCACGGGATAGAACGTTGCCCCCTTGCTCACATTCGTTCGTTTTCTGCGAGTGTACTGGTTTCCCCCCACATGTAAACACTCAGTAAGTGGCTGCAAATATCGGAATGTAAAGAGAACCGCAGAGCTTGGGCGATTGTTGGGAGTGCCGGCTCACCGCCTGGCTGCTGTCTCCCCGCTCGTCTGTGGGAGACATATAGAGGTACTGAATTAGATTTATATTCTCTACATAAGATGATTCCTATCTACACAAAGCACTCACCGCGTGGAGTACAGCAAGTGAAATTCCACGAAATAAAAAATAAACGTACATGACCATAACAGAAGCCAATGGGTACAGCTGTGCATACACGTACACACATATACACGATTCCTACTGATGGTTGGAACGATTCACCACTGCCGGAGAGTCAAGGAACTGGATCATGAATGCAAACTGTCCCCGCCTTTGTCGGAAGCAATTACTTCCCCATGTCACTGCGATGGGCAGATTCATGCCGTTGAGTCGGCTTACACATTGTCAGTAGACCCCCCATACACAAGCGTACGCATTTGGGTTAACCCCTCCTCCCCCCTCCATGCATACATACTAAAATTCATACTAACAGCTACACCACCACTCCCCACACGAGACGAGCACGTGACTCGGTGTAAATGGAGCCGGAGCGCGAATGAACGTGCCGATGCCTCAAGTACAGTTGCCACCATTTCCACGCCAGAGAAAACCCAGGCACATTTCTCAGCGAGCCCAGGTCTATTGTTAAAACTGTGCTGTTCACGGTGATAAAATTCAACCACAGCTATACCCGGGGTAGCAGATTTTGGCCCAAATCAATTCCTGCTGCCACCCGAACACTGTCCGGGGGTCAAACGCAGACAGGTGGCAGCCCCAGTCGCGAGGCCACATCTGCGCCGACTCACGGTAAACGTGTGCAGGGCCAGCAGGAAGAGCCCCGGGATCTCGGAGCGCAGCCACTGGTTCCACGCGCTGTCTCGGTCCACGTCCTCGCGTGACAACGACACTTCAAAATCACCTGACCGGAAGGAGGGGGGTGGGAAGGAGAGTAAGAAGGTACGAAGGGGGACCTTCTAACTCTTTCACAGCGACGTGTTCTTCGCGTGCGTCACCCTGCAGCCAACCTCTCTGCTCTCGTGTGTGAACGTGGGTCAGTTTGGTTTAATCGTTCAGAATGAATGGGGCATGACCCTGGCCCTTGTGCAATTTATTATTTTCCATGAGATAATACCAAACACATCATTCATGTGTGTGTGTGTGTGGCCTGCAAGCAAAACCTACATGCTCTCAAGTCATATATCAGGAGCAGTCACAGATGGGAAAGCATTGCCGAATTCCTAGAAAGGCTCAGCTCTCTCCAACTTATGTTGAAAGCGTTTATGCATTAATTCTGCCCGTACCTCTTTGTGCCTGTGTAGTGGGCAGGCAAGTGTGGTGGAGCAGCAGGTCCAGCACACGGGGTGTCCAGCAGAGGAGAGGAACTCCCCGTGGCCGTGGCCGGGGAAGCAGAGGTCGGCGGCGCTGGGAGCGGCGTCAGTTGCGCGGCGTCTGTGGGAGAAGGCACAGGCCTCTGCTGAAGATTATCATCCGCAGACACATCACACGGCTTGCCAGACACGTCACACACTCGGCCCTGTGATTGTGGAGGTGAGACAGGTTCGCGCGTGGCAACGAATGGCTTGTCGCTGGACAAACATCGACGGCAACATCGGGAGAACGCGGCACGAACTCGTGCAGAGTTTCTGGCACCGTATGAATTTACACTCCTTGTAGGTATGTACGTTGAACCTCTTTCGCGCCGTACGTCAGCCAGCCGTGCTAATCGGAGGTGCAGATGGATGCAAATGAAGGACGTGGAGCAGAGGTTTCAAAATGAAAAAAAATTGATACAGAAATTACACAAGTCCAGGGGACGTCACCAAGGCCGTGTTATCCCAGACTCTGACAGAGCACAAAGGAAGATTGGCAATGACAAAAAATGGCTTCATAACTATCATTGTCAGGTGGCACACTTGCATCTTCAGTCTTCAGTCGGCGTCAGTAATTTAAGAATGCACGCATGATGCGTGACACCAACTAAAATGGCATCGATGCTGACTAATCACATCCTCTCCAAGATGTAGAACTCAAGAGACGAGGATAGCCTCTTCCAAACAGGACTACCCTTGACAATTGAGTTGTCGCCTGGGTAAAAATAAAATGAACTAGGAGATTTCAACTTGGAAATCCAAACCATCGCACCAACAGTAATGGACGGAATCCTATAAGAGGCGCACACTGCAGGAGCTTCAGGTGGACTCTGGTACCTGCTTTAACGTCTGTGTGAGAAGCATCTTCTCTCACTGAAATTCAAACAAAGTTGACAGTTAGACAGGACATGTTTTAAAACATCCGCAGTAAAATTCAAGTATGTATACCATTAAAGCAAACTATTTTTTATTTACCAGGTAAGGCCCATTGAGAGCTATATAGCTCTTTTTCAGAAGCGACCTGGCCACAAATTATAGCTTAACGAAGTGGCTTATCACGTGGAAATTTATAGCAGCCAAATACTATAAACGCATTACTTACAAATAGCTCACAAAGCGGTTATCCTCCCACTACCCTTGGGTTACCTCCTGTCCCGGTCCAGCCGAGACAGTCTGTGAATTGGCATCTGTGTTTGGGTGGCATGAATTAATTTGTACCGAGATCTGGTGTCGGTACTGTGCTGAACTTTACTACTGCATGGTTGTTGACAGACCTAGACCAACTGAAACATACAGTGAGGGAAACAAGTATTTGATCCCCTGCTGATTTTGTACGTTTGCCCACTGACAAAGAAATTATCAGTCTATAATTTTAATGGTAGGTTTATTTGAACAGTGAGAGACAGAATAACAACAACAAAATCCAGAAAAACGCATGTCAAATTTTTTATAAATTGATTTGCATTTTAATGAGGGAAATAAGTATTTGACCCCTTCTCAATTATAAAGATTTCTGGCTCCCAGGTGTCTTTTATACAGGTAACGAGCTGAGATTAGGAGCCCACTCTTAAAGGGAGTGCTCCTAATCTCAGCTTGTTACCTGTATAAAAGACACCTGTCCACAGAAGCAATCAATCAATCAGATACCAAACTCTCCACCATGGCCAAGACCAAAGAGCTCTCCAAGGATGTCAGGGACAAGATTGTAGACCTACACAAGGCTGGAATCGGCTACAGGACCATTGCCAAGCAGCTTGGCGAGAAGGTGACAACAGTTGGTGCGATTATTCACAAATGGAAGAAACACAAAAGAACTGTCAATCTCCCTCGGCCTGAAGCTCCATGCAAGATCTCACCTCGTGGAGTTGCAATGATCATGAGGACGGTGAGGAATCAGCCCAGAACTAAACGGGAGGATCTTGTCAATGATCTCAAGGCAGCTGGGACAATAGTCACCAAGAAAACAATTGGTAACACACTACGCCGTGAAGGACTGAAATCCTGCAGCGCCCGCAAGGTCCCTCTGCTCAAGAAAGCACATATACATGCCCATCTGAAGTTTGCCAATGAACATCTGAATGATTCAGAGGACAACTGGGTGAAAGTGTTGTGGTCAGATGAGACCAAAATGGAGCTCTTTGGCATCAACTCAACTCGCCGTGTTTGGAGGAGGAGGAGGAATGCTGCCTATGACCCCAATAACACCATCCCCACCGTCAAACATGGAGGTGGAAACATTATGCTTTGGGGGTGTTTTTCTGCTAAGGGGACAGGACAACATCACCGCATCAAAGGGACGATGGACGGGGCCATGTACCGTCAAATCTTGGGTGAGAACCTCCTTCCCTCAGCCAGGGCATTGAAAATGGGTCGTGGATGGGTATTCCAGTATGACAATGACCCAAAACACATGGCCAAGGCAACAAAGGAGTGGCTCAAGAAGCAGCACATTAAGGTCCTGGAGTGGCCTAGCCAGTCTCCAGACCTTAATCCCATAGAACATCTGTGGAGGGAGCTGAAGGTTCAAGTTGCCAAACGTCAGCCTCGAAACCTTAATGACTTGGAGAAGATCTGCAAAGGGGAGGGTGATAAAATCCCTCCTGAGATGTGTGCAAACCTGGTGGCCAACTACAAGAAACGTCTGACCTCTGTGATTGCCAACAAGGGTTTTGCCAACAAGTACTAAATTTAGATTTAAAGCTTTCGTGACTGCAGTAATTCATATTCTTAGTTCTTTCGGTAAAGTCACGTTGAAGGGAAACAATAAAATAATAAAATATATATTTTGTATTGTTTTATATATATTTTATTGTTTCCCTTCAACGTGACTTTACCGAAAGAACTAAGATTATAACAAGTACTAAGTCATCTTTTGCAGAGGGGTCAAATACTTATTTCCCTCATTAAAATGCAAATCAATTTAGAACATTTTTGACATGCGTTCTTCTGGATTTTCTTGTTATTCTGTCTCTCACTGTTCAAATAAACCTACCATTAAAATTATAGACTGATCATTTATTTGTCAGTGGGCAAACGTACAAAATCAGCAGGGGATCAAATACTTTTTTCCCTCACTGTAGGTCTGGGTTTGATCTCCATAGTGGAAAAGGTGGCAACCCGAAAACTAACCCAAGCCCTTCCAAATTTAACGATAAACACTTTCAAACCGAGTTCGCTCGGAAATGACCCCACTAAACTGCACAAATGTAAACGTTTGACTTCAGTGGTTCCTCCGCCGCGTGCGAACGATGAAGTGCACGGCCTCTCGTGATGATGACCTCACACCCGCATGGCTGCACGAAAGGCGGTGCTGACGAGCATGAGGCAGGTGGAAGAGGCAAAACGAGGAGGCAAGATTAGAGTGCTGTAGTCGGTGGGGTATAGTGGGGCCTATTTCCGAATGATTGATTTATGTGGAAATCAAATTGGTCAAGAGTCCGTTACTTTGTAAACGTTAGCATGTATCTACTTTAATACCAAGTCTGCAGGGGTGGGAAAGATGAGGTCTGTTCATTCTGGTGGGCAAAGGGAATTTAGACACTCCAAGTTAAGTCTGGTGGCATACGGATGAAATGCACCTTACTAATGTAAATAATAATGATTATTAATCCTTCTTCTTCTTCACTCCCACGGTGTTTCCAACCAGGGTTAGGCAATGTAATTATCTGACGTGCTGTACACTTGTACAGTGTTACTGAATTATTGTATCATTATGAATTCAGTGCCCCTTCTGCGACCTTTCCCTAGATCCCCCTCTGGTGTATAACCTGGCCTGCTGACGTCAGGGCCGTAAGCCTCACATCCCTTTCCCTGCCAGCAGCAAGCGCTATGCTGTTACATTACGATTCTATGCCACTACACAGGGACACCCCTACTTACGAACATTCGACTTACGAACTTTCAGAGATATGATCAAACCTGTCCGTATGTCCAGTTTCCTGTTCGGACCGAGAGTCGCAAGTTCATGGTGGCATCTACATCTGCAGAACGTGAAGAACCAGAGGCAACTGTCAAAGCCATTCCCCGTGTTTAGTGTACAAGCCGTAAAACGTGTTTGAAATCGACGGGAGTAAAGTTGGACTCACGAACAAATCGACTTACGAACAGATCTCTGGAACCGAACTCGTTTGTACGTACAAGAGTCTGTATATGGTGGTCACTCTGAACAACACAGACCCAGCCTCCTTTTTACTATTTTTGGTCCATTAGGACATTACCAGATGCATCTTTCTGTGATAACGACCACACAATACACATTAGACGAGTCACAACAGGTCACGTTTAATAGTCTAAACTTGTCTGGAGTAAGTCGCATACGGTAGATATTTCTGCACATTTGCAGAATTACATGTCTATGATAAAGGAACCATGTGTATTGCATTACACAGGGGTGCTTGATCATGTGTGGATGCAGATTCCCGCAGCAATACAGGGAATAGGTTGTTTGCAGCGCCACTGATTAATCAGAATCTTTTTTATATCCTGGAGGAATCCGATGAGCTATGAAGATCTTTTTCACATATGTCCAGTAGGGGCGGGTCAGCGAGCTATTTCCAAAACCGATGAGAGGCAAGATGGAGAAAATGTAAGCAAATTGCTAAAAATACAAAGTACATACATTCCTGCCAATTTGTCAACAAATGCAAGCTTGGGCAAGGTAGAAACACAACAACCACAGCTCCAGACCACGACAAGACTCCACAAAGTCCCTCAATTGCATTGCATTAAAATTGAACGTTTAATGAGCGATATTTGAAATAGCGTTACCAAATGACAATATTCCCTTCGAATACCTGACTAATGAATGAGGCTAAGACGCTTGCAGTAATGTTCAAATATGCATCACAAGCCATTCAGAAGTGGTAGGCCTCACGTGACCACAGGGTACCACAGTGGCAATATGTTAACTACCTCGCCTGGTACGCAGGAGGCCATGGATTCAATCCGGACCCTGTCGCCTGCTGTATATTTTGAGGTTGCATGTCTCTCTCACTACATTTAGAATAAACATCACGCGTTTAGAGTATTTGGCCTCTATACATTTCCACGGGATAAGCCACTTCGTTGAAGATAACATTTGTGATAGCCAGGTTGCTTCTGAAAAATAGCTCCATAGCTCAGTGGGGCCTCAAACTGGTAAAATAAAAAATATTGTTCATATTCTTGGTTCTTTCGGTAAAGTCACGTAGAAGGGAAACAATAAAATAATAAAAATATAAAACAATACAATTCTCACGACGTTTCGACTGCAACACAAGCAATCATCATCACCTGATGATCATTGCCTTCAACAGCCCCCTGAGCAGCATGGTGAGGTATGGCCATACAACCCCCTTGATTAACACGGCATGGGGTAGGGAGATCTTCAAGCATGATTACATTTACAAAGGGCATTAAGTGTTCAACAAAAATGAGTACATGAAATCTTTGAGTAAACCGCCATGAACCAATTCAACAAGATGCAATCTCACCGACACACCACGAGTTTCACTGACAACCACCGTCTTTTTTGCAGGCAAACATCTTGGTCAAAGGCCACATCAGTGGCAATATCAGGCTCACGGATTTTGGCCTGAGCATCAGCGAGACCTGCCCAAGTGAGTGATCTAGCTGCCCTGTGAATGTGTGTACGTGTGTAGCAGCATGTGTGTGTGCGTGTCACAGTGTTTGTGGGGAGCGGTGGTGTTAACGGTTAGCACGCTGCGCTACAAGCCTGTTTAAGCTATATGGGGGGGTCTTTGTCTTCGTGCTGTGGTGGCGTGGTGGTTAGCACTGCTTAAACAAAGTGTGGTAGTGACACTGATACCCTTCAAACGTGACATTTCGTCAATCATTTGGCCAGGATTTCAACTCTCAACCTCCCAGGTTTGAGGAGGGTAGTTGTCAAACAGTAACCAGTAAACCGCTAACAATTTTCATAATCGATTGCTGGTATTGAAAGTCTGGAGCCAGTAGACAATCCCATTGGAATTTTCGTCGCGGATGGCTGATTTACGTGTGATTTACATGTGATTTACGATTGCAAATGTACAGATCTCATGGCAGCCCTAAGTACCTTTGTCCTCATTCCTCACTTAACCTTTTCCCGTTCCGAGACGTCTGCACGTTACAGGGTGGTGGTAGGCGTCCCCGGTTCATCACTGAATCTTGAAACGCGCAAAGCGGCTCGGCGTTAATTTTATTCAGAGAGGCGTCGCAGCGCCGTTGCTTTTAAAGAAGTTGTTACTCACCGCAGAGAACTCTCGCGACACGACAGCTGCACTCTATGATAGCTGGCACCAGTGTAATGAAAATAATTTACATTTCTAAGTGCTACCCAGCTGATACACGCATTTGCGTGGGCGATCTTTGTCATTGTGCGTATTTTGAGTGCCATACGTGACTGCGTGTGCATACCCTCATCTATTCTGCACTTCACAAGTACAGATGAATAATGTGCAAGTGCCACCTTGTTTGGTCACCTGTCTGTCCGTGTGCTGCTAGGAGCTTGGTGTCTTGGCTCGATATGATACATGGCCCCCGAAATGTACTTTGGGCTCCCGGTCACATGCAGCGCGGACATGTGGTCACTCGGATGTGTGGTGGCCGAGATGCTCCTCGGGAACCTGCTCTTCAAGACAAGCTCGGAAGACCACATCGGCTATCTCATCCAGGTATCTGACGCGTAGGAAAACACCATTGCATATATATCCAGTTGGTTATAAGGTCCTGCTGTTGAGCTACAAGGCTGTCAGTGGGTTAGCCCCACAATACTTACAGGAGCTGATCCACTCATGTACACCAATGAGGTCCTTGAGATCTTCTGATCTCCTACTCAGTTTTCTGAGGTCAAGTCTCAATTCCTGGGGGCGATCGGGCTTTTTGCCAGTGCAGCTCCAAGACTATGGAACGCGTTGGCCTCTGAAAACAAGACAGAATTTTTAAAGCTATTTAAATCTCGCCATGAAAACTCACCTCGGTAAAATGGCCTATTCCCCATAGTTTTGGTCGTCTCATTTCCTCGTTTTGGTCGTCTCATTTCCCTGCTTTCCATACACGGGGCGCATTGGGATCATCGGATTAAATGCGCCTTACAAATATTAATTATTATAATATATACATACTGATGAATTCTATAATTTTTATTGTAACAAACCTCGAGCCCGATACGACACCACCAAACCGGGCGTCATATTTCCCATGGGACCGTTCCAACTGCGCCATATAAAGGAGGAGGGAGGGTTTAATTCGAATTTGAACCAACGATGGAGTCCACGATAAACAACAGCAGCAGCAGCAGGGGGTTGGTTATGACTGATGGCGCACGACGATCCACCAGCGTACAGACCCGCTGTGCGATGGCTCATGCGACAAAGCTGCTTATGTGCAGGGCTGTCGTCATCCTCTGGGCCTTTCACTGGTCAAAAAATGTCGCTCAGCTACCGGTACACGGGAGAGGAGTGGACGTGTTCACTGCGTGATCACGCACCATTTGCATGAGTAAAGGAGTAAAGAGAGATTTCGGGTTCATCGGTAATACCAGAGAATCAGAGCGTCAGGCTGATGTCCGTTGGAATGATTACTATTGTTATGATTATTGTGGTTTGTTGTTAATCCCCGAGGCTTTCAGAGCCTGTGTTGGAGAGCAACGAAGCCGCACGTAGTAACCACGTCATCAATTAAAGACCAAATATGTATGATTCGCCTGATGATAGAGATAAATATCTGCAAACAGTATGTACAAGAGCAGGCAAAGTTCATTGTACATCGACGTTTCAATGAGACAAAGAGCAGCGTATGTACGCTCTGTTCACTCGAGCGACAGACCTCATCCAACTCATCCCTCTTGTGATCTTGGTTTCAGATGTTGGGGCTCCCACCCAAAGCCATGATTGACGCCTCGACCCACAACATTATCTCCTTTGGTGAGTGGACAGGGGGGGTGGTGAGGTGGTGGTGTTGGAGTTCGTAGCTGTTGCTGCTGTCACTGCCCGGAGAGTCGTGGCCGTGCAGCCGCGTGTCTCGTGCTCTGTGCTTGAATAGAAAGGCATGGAAACTGCTTCGTGTAATTTAAAAATGAACTGTGCTTTATTTGGGTTTAAAAGTCACAACGGTCTTGGCAACGTACTTGCCAGTACGTGTTGAATTAGTGCGACAGCAAGGAGTCTTATGAAAAAAATACTTTAAAGGAACGGTAATGTTTAGGTAGCACAGTATATTTGGAAAACCCATAGGGATTTGCAATCCAACAGAGGACGTGTGTATTAATTACATGGAATTCTGGCCATCACATTTTTCATGAAGATGAGTGGCCGTTTTTTTTATTTCAGCATGACTTAGCACAACTTTTAAAAATTGTGTGGCAGATGCGACGGTATCCTAAATCAGCATAGAGCAGTTCTACCATAGTATAAAACAACCACAGAGAACAACCCTCCACACAAACTGTGGGTCCTTGATTGAGAAATATATTATGCTTAAAAGCACGCTTGTACAACAAATTACCATCCTCTCCAAGTGATGCAAATAATAATATAATTCTAAAATAAACATCAAAGTGTCTCCTTTATCAAACAAGTATCAGGAGGTTCTCGTCTCCTCTGGTGGCCCAGAGTTGACAGTGGGAATTAGGAGCCATCCTTTCCACACGACTACTGCAAACGTCTCACAAACGGTTACAAATTTTATCGACCCTGGAGGGATGACAGGCTGTAGTCGACCGCCAACATGGAATCATATTTGCAAACATCGCAATTGGAGGGTTAAGGACCGCCGCCGCATTGTACTGATCGCCACAACTAATTCAGTGTTTCTCTCTTTTTCTCTCTCCGATAAACAGACAAAAAGAATCGCCCCGTCGTCAACGGGAAACGGATCGTCCCGTGCTCCGTGTCTTTGAATGCGGTTCTGGGAACCCGCAATCAAAAGTTCATCAATTTTCTCCGCGGGTGCCTTCAGTAAAAGACTTGTTACTATTGTCTACATTTCACCTCGTACAAATAATTAAATATCAATCACTTTGCGTCTTCCATCAACATTACTAGACCTCACGTGTCGTTTGGGCTAGGACTGCAAAGTTTTGTGTCACACCGGGGCATCGTTTCTTCATCTCGTCGCTTTTTAAAATAATTATCGTTTCTGACAAAAGTGTTGAGGATAGAATTGCGCATTTCACCCCAGACCACGATTCAATGAAGCGATTTTAGAATGCAACAGGCACCTGACTCCCTCCGCTTGCCTCCTTGGCAGGTGGAATCCCCAACGTCGCCTCACACCCACGGAGGCCCTCAACCACCCATTATTGTTGGGCGGCAGGGCCGTGCCACCGCAAGCGAACTTCCCGCCTTGCCCAGCCATGGACACGGAGCCGGTGGCGGCCTGCAGCCTCTCGGCAGTCCCCCGTCTCAGCCAGGGAGATTGCCAAGTCCCTGCTGCAAGGAGGCAGACTTCGGAGTCCACTTGGTCAAATCAGAATACTGCAGGCTCAGTTTCTGTGAGCGAGTGGGCTTCAAACTCGGATTGGGGAATGGAGTCGGAGCGGGGAGTGGAGTCAGCAGGTGACTGTGCGGTAACACGCCTGTCTGAAAAATTCACCAATCAAAGTGGTGGCACCAATGACGTCATCGCGGAGGAGGAGGAGATGGAGTCGGCCACGAGACAAGAGTGAGTCTCCACGCAGAAGTGCACCTTGAGAAAAATGTGTATTGGGGAGGTCATTCAGACAAAGTGTCTCCTGATATAAATTAGCATATAGCAAACACCATCGATCATCATAAATTAGTTATTTGATTAAATCACACATTCCTATAGCAAGGGCAAGTCTATTCATATTACAACCACTGTTGATTCCCACAATGTGGTATTCACGATTGAGAGGAAGTAAAAAATATTGAGGACACATGAGATTTGGGTTCTGTATCAGGTGAGACAAGTTCTGTATTGTAAGAACGGGGAATCTGTTTCATGAGGAGTTGTAAAATGAGGATTCTGTAATGGCATTCACCTCTTTAGTTCATCTCACTTGAAGATGTAAATATCCCAGGGCTCCATAGGATGCAATATCTTATTCCTAACCTCATCTCCACCAATCTGCAGCTAAATGCATTCCTAGTAAAAATATTTATCTTAATTATAAATATATGAATTGCACTGCATTCCACTTGGAGGTGCTGCGGTTAGAACACTCCACGATCACTGTACGCTTGCGAGTTCAAAATCCAGGTCAAGAATGTTAACAGCTTATTTTTCAACCCGAGCTTTAGTCAAATAATGAATCCCATTTTGTGGGAAGTCAACAGCGGTCATCCTATTATACACCACCATTGGCTTCTGTTATAGGAATGTAGCATTCCGCTACTGGCCATAGTCAGAGATGTGTGGCATCCTCCTACCTCGCATTTGAGCGGTCGGACACATATGAGGTGCACTACAGCGACCAGTGTAAGCACAGCCGAGAATGCATGATGGGGCAGACGGTGGCATAATGAATACGTGTATGTGTGTACGTTGAAATAATTTTGCACCCGTACGCAGCCGATCGTGCTAACTGTAGCCGACCGTGCTAACTGTAGCCGACCGTGCTAACCGTAGCCGACCGTGCTAACCATAGCCGACCGTGCTAACGATGGCGCGTGCGTCCATTTGCCAGGCGGGGCCCTGCTCTCCAACTAGGCAACAACAACAACGAGGAGGAGGATGATGATGCCGTCGACAAGATTGGGCCAAAGGCGTCACGCGGGCCTGGACGGAGATTCTCCCGCCTGAGGCGGAATATTCGCGGGATTCTGCGATTCATTTGGGAGCGCTGTTTCTGTTACCGTGACGATACCTCTGAATAAATCCTGTCATGCGGCTGGGCCCTCCCTGCCCTGTGTACATATTTTTCAATGTTACTGTCGTTGTTATCTCACTTCTTTCTGGTCCAATGACTCCAAGACTCACGGTTTAAACTGAAGATCCCAGTGGTCCTCAAAAATATTTACGGGGACTCCTTCGCTTACAAACATTCAACTTAGAAAGTCTCAGAGATACGAAGAAACCTGTCCATATGTCCAGTTGCCTGTTTGTACCGAGATTCATAAGTTCAACCGCCACGCAATAGATGGTGGTGGTGGCATCTACATCTACACAACGTGAAGAACCAGTGGCGTCTACGTCTACAGGAGATTATACAACTCTTAAAGCCATTCCCTGTGTTTAGTGTACACGCCGTACAACATGTTTGGAATCGACAGGAGTAAAGTTGGACTTACGAACAAACAGACTTACGAACAGACTTCTGGAACCTAACTCGTCCATAAGTAGAAGAGTCCCTGTATATGGTGGTCACTCTGAACAACGCAGACCCAGCCTCCTTTTTACTATGTTTGGTCCATTAGGACGTTACCAGACGCATCTTTCTGTGCTAACGACCACGCGATACACATTAGACGAGTCACAACAGGTCACGTTTAATACTATAAACTTGTCTGGAGTAATTCGCATACGGCAGACATTTCTGCACATTTGCAGAATTACATGTCTATGGGAAAGGAACCATGTGTATGGCATTACAAGGGGTGCTTGGTCGTGTGTGGATGCAGGCTTTTGGCAGTGCCACTGATTAATCGGAATCTTTTTTTCATCCTGGAGGAATCCAATGAGCTATGAAGCTCTTTTCACATATGTCAAGTAGGGGCAGGTCAGCGAGGTATGTACAAAAACGATGAGAGGCAAGATGGGGAAAATGTAAGCATGTTGCTAAAAATACAAAGTACATAGATTCCTGCCGATTTGTCAACAAATGCAAGTTTGGGCAAGGCAGCAACACAACAACAGCACCAGACCACGACAAGACAACGCACAGTCCCTCAATTACATTGCAAATTAAAATCGAAAGTTCAATGCACGATATTTGAAACAGCGTTACTAAATGGAAATATTCCCCTCGAATACCGAATGAACGAGGCTAAGACGCTTGCAGTAATGTTCAAATATGCATCGCAAGCCATTCAGAAGTGGAAGGCCTCACGTGACCACAGGGCACCACGGTGGCTGGGAGATGTTAACTACCTCCCCTGGTACGCAGGAGGTCGTGGGTTCCATCCCAACCCTGACGCATGCTGTATATTTGTCTGCTATAAATGTCCACATGACGATAAGCCACTTCGTTGAGCTATCGTTTGCGATGGCCAGGTCGCTTCTGAAAAACTGCTATATATGCTCAGTAGGCCTTACCTGGAAAAATAAAAAAAAATATTTTGTCAATTAGTAAATAAATGAAGTATATAAGTTCCAATTTCATTCATGCATACATTTCCAAGCTTGGGAAAGGCAGTAAAACAATATCAAAAACAGCCACAGTCCACACCAAGACAACATACAGTGCTTCGGTAAAATTGTACTTAAAAACTGAACTGTGGATACATTGTTAAGAATACAAAAAATTGTTTAGGTAAAAATAATTTGGTTGATAAGGACCTGGGTAGTGATCTGCGATTATTGAGTGGGGGTTTGGGAGTCGCTGACTGGGAGGAGTGGGAACGGGTGAAGCCGGATCTGCCACGCGTTGCGCTCACCAACTCGAGCTTCGCCGGGACAGCAACAAACGAAGAGACGGAGAGAGGAGCTACCCCGGGTTTACATCGCCACGACTCACGACGCACACAACACACACGGCACATGCCCAGGGGGAGGAGGGCGATGACCACCCCACAGTGCGATAGCTACGACTCCCCTTTAAATTAGTGAGCCATCCTCACACAACGCTGCACAGAGTGTGCAGCGTTATCAATGAACACGGCACTACCACTGCACGGAGTGTGCAGCGTTATCAATGAACACGGCACTACCACTGCACGGAGTGTGCAGCGTTATCAATGAACACGGCACTACCACTGCACGGAGTGTGCAGCGTTATCAATGAACACGGCACTACCACTGCACGCGAGCAATCGGCTGCTTAGTGAGTTACACGGCACGGTACGGAGCTATTAACGCGACACGAACCACAGCGTGTTCCTGGGGTACTCAACTACCTTAGTTTCTCAACTACCGGGATTACTCAACTCAATATTTCAAGAGGCGCAATGCACTGTGGTGAATACGAGACAGTGGTCCTTCATAAATAACATCACCAAACAGTCTTTAAATAGCAGCATGCAGCACCGGGAGACGCAGATTGCCAATCCCTGAGCTATTCTATTCCTGCGCATGAGGGCAACATGTTCAGGAGCCATAAGCCAATGTCCAAGGTCTGCTGGTCATGACGAGAGGGCTTCATGTAGGGTTACTATTCCAGCTCCTCCTGTTGTTTGTGGAGTGACTCATGCAGCCAGCTGTGGCTCTAGGGTTTGGTGATACATGTTATTTATGTAGTTTATTGTTAAAAATTCGGTCACAGTTCCCATGATCACTGTTACATTGCATTTATAGCTTTATTTTGGTGATTTCTAAAAGTTTTTTGGTTTGGCCATGTTTTTGTTTATTGTAGTACGGAGTTAGACTGATGGCCTTAATCTAAGTTTTCTTCTTGTTGTTGTTTGTATTGCATCCCACTGGGATTTTTGCACACAGCGTTGGTGTACGGTGCTATATCAGGAATATTTTGACGTTTTTTCCTGGATTTTCTGTTTGCACATGCACAAAGTCACTTTAAGATGTTTTCTTGTTCATGTTTTGTCTTTTTTGTTTGTTGAGGTTGCACCCGATTCAAGAGCCGAATGGCTCACAGGGCTATACCAAATAAACGAAAACTAAACTAAAACTACTCCGTTGAAGGAGCACAAACGACTGTGGTTCACAATATCGTGAATAGCTTGGGTTGGATGGTCACAATCGCACTGTGGCTTGACTTTAATTTTCTATTGCGTCGTTTCACGTTGTACGATCTGTTCTGGATGACCACAGTCAAACACTGGATAGTTTAAAATTTTCCATTTGTGCATCAGGTATCCGCATCTGCCATGTTTTGTGCAGATGCGGTTTAGGGGGACCATGATCTTCGTCGAATATCAAACCCAGGGATCTTCTGCGTTGGGTTTTTCACAAGGTGTGTCAGTTCTTTTGAACTTACACTGATCATGTCGACTCTCTGCAGTGGCAATGTGAAACTATTAAAATAAAAAGCGATACAATTTTTTAGAAGTTGATTCTTACACGTGCAATTCAATACATGAATTGTCAGCTGAATAATAAATATTAATCGATTTAACCGATGTATCGCGCTGTTACTACTAACTAGCACAACTCTTTATTACGATCACAGCATGTACAAAGTAAAATTTTAATTAAAAATATGTCCTGAAGTAACGATGGTTTATTCAAACTGTGTGCAATATCAAGCAACTTCGGAATGATTTCTGAAGCACTGCTGCAATATTTGGTGCACTGCGATACTAACGCGGCGATCCGAGTTGGATTCCTAGCCATGGCTAACGTCAGTGGTGACTGATATCTGAACCAGTCCTGAACCTAATCCCCGCCCCCTTCACCAAGCGTGGTAAAGTTTGGTGCAACAACCCCCATGACCAAAGCAACGTGGCAAGGCCATCATCAGGCAGTTGACTGCCAGAGGGGTGTTACACACACAATCATCAGTTTGTCTCGACAATCACTTGCCTTGAACATTGAATCCTTAAGTTACATTACCAATGGCATATTGGTGTGGCTCACTGACCCTTTGATGTGAAAGATTAAAGAACCCCAAGTGTCTGTCGCCGACTCAACAATTTTGAGGAGCGACCTGTGGCGGTCAGGCAGATCACGAGGTGAGCAGAGGGGTGAGGAGGAGGGCACTTTGGAGGGGGCTGCCAAACCTCGAGTCGCGAGCACACAGCGCCGTCTCGTACAAGACGGCGCACCGATGGGCACCGCCGCTGCTGCCACCGGGCTTGGCCTTCTGCGCCAGTTTCACCAGGTTGGCCACGGGGCCGTGCCCAAGGTTGCGGCAGGAATGCACGCCGTAGTGCTGCCCCACAGCGCAGTCCACGGCCGGCAGCTGCAGAGCACACAGCCAACAACAGAGACCTGGAACCCTCTCTCTTTCGTTTGGAGGCGGCCGAGTTGCTAGCAGCCCTTTTGCACTGGCGCATCCGATCCGTGCCAGCGCGTAGCACCCCCACGGAACGGGTGGTTTTCCATTGGCTATTTGCTGTGCCGATATAAAATCAAACTGTAATACGTCGCCCTTACAAGACCACTCAAGATGGACCAGGGGCCAAACAGGTCCAGAGGTGGTGCTAATAATAAAGTGTCCATTGCGTACGACGTGAACAGCGTTAATGTGACTGCACAAATTTATGGAAACATGGCCGAGTGGTGGTTCTCGGTTCAAGCCCAGCATCCGCTCTGGTTAATGTTGCCAGTTTATTCACCACAAAGAGATCTGTTTCACAATGTATGATAATAATCCTGTGACGCTGTATAAAAAAAAAGAATTGGCCACGTGTAACCGCATCATGTTGCAAATTTGCCAAATCAGATCAAGTACTTGCAAATTACGTTATCGGGGAAAAAACCACGTAGGAAACTCAAACATCGCTCCCAAATGGCAGACATGTCCATTCACAGGCCGGTAGTGCGTGCACCACGTGCCAAATAGGAACAGCTGCCATTGGGGGGGGGGGGTCCCCTCGGGTAGACTGCCGCAGAGCAATGGAATGGTTGAGATGAGACGCTGTTGTAAGGCGCTTTGAGTTGAAGAGTTTATTTCCGCGAGCGCCCTAAATCTCCAAATCCTTATCCCCATCTCTGAGCCGCCCCTGTGGCCCCTACTGGGGCCCGTGTCTCACCGCTGCGGTGTCGAGGCTGCCGCACTGGTGGATGAACTCCATGCAGCTCGTCGCGCTTTGGGCAGAAGCTTCCCGCTGTGGCTCCAGATCCACCCAGGGCAGAGATCACAACCCCAGTCTCCTCCAACAGCTACCACAGATACAACAAATCCGTCAACATCAGTTGGTTGACACCGAGGCGACCGCAAGGCAAACACCGGCTTAAAGCTAAACGATACGCATGGAGCTGCATCTCACAATGCAGTGCACGAAAACTGATTAAATATTACAGATTTAAGTTTGCAAATTAACACAAAATTCGTTCTCAATTTTAGTTTTCCAAATGCGCTATCGGCGTAATGTCAAGAGACAAATAAATCATCCATTCGTAAATCTCGCATAGCCGTGCAGGCCCTGTGTCATAAAATGCGGTGGGTGGCCTTTTATCTTGTACACAATAGGAGCCAACACTTTCACATTAGCTGTGTTATGAGATTGTGCGGCGCACGAGAGTCAAGCTGAAATTGTTATTCTCAGAGATGGAATTAGGAAAATGAAGTGCAAAACCCAAGTTTAATGAGACTGTAATTTTGTGCAGTCGCTGGTGAATGGGCTCGGACGATCGACTTGATAAGACTTGAGACCTCGGTTTCAACCCAAGCGGTCAAAATCCAGATTCAAGCCCAGAATCTCGTTATTGCCAATGCACCGCTTTGATCTCTGAGCCACCTGGCCACTTTGCATATATAGTGTTATCATATATTTTATCTGAATGTCACCGCTGTACACTCAATTTTAACGTTGATTTTCAATATCTACCTTTGGGATGTTTGCCAAATTCACAGATATTTTTAAGAGTTACAAGAGAAAACCCATGCATCTTACGTGACACTTTGTTGTGCTCTGCATTGGTAGTGATTACATAACGCTTAAACGTATTCGAGTTATCGACAAATGAGTTTTAAGTTCGTAATAACAAACTAATATTACCCCGCACAATTTTGGAAACAAACTTAACATTGAGCGCCACTCGGAGGCGGTAAGTACACTCAAACTTTGCACGGGCAGTGTCGTACACCTACTTGCTGTACTGCATCTTACCAGCTGGAGGCGGGTGGGCTCACGCACGCCACGTACGCACCTGGGCGTTGCGATGGAGGATGTCCAAGAAGGAGCCGAGGCCCAGGCTGGGGAGGTCGCGCGAGTCAAAGTGCTCGGCAAGCTGCTTCTCCACGCGTGCCAGCGCGGGTAGGCCCAGGGGCTCTGCCATCTTACTTGCGTGGCTCAGCAGACGGACCAGATGCTCGGCTACCGCCTCTGCGAAGGAGAGAAGCAATGCCATTGTAGGAGAGGACAACGATGCTGTAACTCGCTCCAATAGGCTCAACAACTGCAACTCTCTCTCTGCCCTCCCACCCCCACGTCTCATCTACGGCCTCCCGATAAGTTTCATCATCACTCTCCAGATGACTCAAAAAACAAGTTTAACACGAAGGCCTTCGCGACCAATATTATCCATAATAGAGATTTTTGGGTTAGGTCACATAAAAAGTGCATATTAACGCGTATTATTGAGTGCATGTTTACATGATCTAACCCAAAAATTTAGATGGACTAAAAACAACACTGGCAGACGTCTCACACCCGTATGCAAGACGATATCGCCCCAATATTCGAATTGTTCAACTATCCCCCGAACCAGTCCAGGATTAATTTCAAGATCACAATCAGCATTCTGAAGGTCCTCCGTGGTCTGACCCCGTATGTACAATACAAGAAACTACATTTTATTCAGATTGTGCTTTCGATATCGTGTCATGAGACGGAGTATCCACTCGGATCTCTCACGGAGCAGTGGAACCCGTCCTATTGGAGAATGGCCCACAGAAGAGAACATCACAAAGCTACCTCTGACATTGCTTCTAGTGACCTCTGGTCCACAGAGTAAAGGGAAGCACATTCCAACCCACTCTGAACGTGAGAGTAACGTCCGTCACATGAAAGTTGAGCCGATATTGGACTTGGTCAAATTAGCAGGAAAGTTTTATCACCGAGCACGTGCATCGATCGGTTGATCGTTAGTTTGTGGCATAGAGAGCCGCAAAAAATAGATATCTTTGGATCATCCGACATTCTTAATTATCCGCAGCCATCCTCCACGTCATTAGCGCAGATAATCGAGAGTCTACTGTATATGCAAATTTGTCTTCTTACTCCCCGGAGGAGGCGGCGGTCTGGTGTCGGGAGTGCTGATGTTGCCGAGAAACGCGGCCGGTTTCTCCTTGACCACGAGGTCGCGAGGAGTCTCGAGGGAGCCACAGCACAGGGCCAACTGAAACAGCTTCCGGGCCAGCGTGTCCCCTTTCACCTGCCCCAGGAAGTCTTGCACACACTGTTGGTGGAGACAACAAAGGACCCAAACCACGTGCAGCCATATCACTCTGTTGGGACAAATAGAGGGTGATACATGCATAGATGTCCGACCAATTTCAATGCCCCCCCTTACTTTTGTCTCAACGTGTGACTGAATTTTGTGAAAGCGATGGCCCTAAATAATATAGAGGAGAGTTAATTCAGTGGTAGAGAAAGTTTTTTGATGATGGTGGAAGTATCGACAGACTTGAAACGTATGGCGATTATCACTCATTAAATAATTCCGAGGACAAATGTATTATGGAAAATCTTTGACAAATCTAAGCAGATGCATGAACTTTCTTGCACGGTAATTTTGTTGCATTAAGTCCAGACGCCATGACCCCCACCTTCTTCAGCTTATTCACAAAGATGTCCTCGGCATTCTGGAAGACCTGCAGCACCATCTCGGCCACCGGCTGTGTCGTGAACTGTCGGCGAAGATCGGCGCTCGTCCCTGGCAAGGAGAACGACTCCAACAGGTATTTCTTGATCTTGTGTGGCCGGCCCTCCACCTCCTGCTTGATGTCACACTCGATGCGAGCCAGCCCACGGTCCATCACCTCCCGCTCGCCTTTCCGGGCCTTGCCGATCACCTAAACAAACAACACAATGTTAGCAACTGTGGCGGCCACAGGTGCAGGGCAGTGCTGTAGTTGCGATGATGGAACACGTGATGGACGAGTGGTTCAACAGCGAATGCAAGGTGTGCTGCTAATGCACGATTGCAATCGAGAGATGGGATTGGTGGATCATCCTAGCAGCAGTGGCTTTTGGCAAGCCATCGGACAAAGACAGTCACCGCATCACTCGCTTTCAGATGGGCTTCTGCGGCCAACTGGAATGCTCTTCCTTCCGATATTAGGAAGCCATTGGAGCTATGCACTTTTAAATCTAGATTGAAAACAATTTCTTTAGAACTGCTTTTTGTGTTCAGTTTGTTGTCCTCCACACCTCCGATTAGCACAGTTGGCTACGTACAGTGCGAAAGAAGTTCAACATATATACATGTGGTTTTACCCAATCCAGTCATTTCTGAGTACTTGTTTAGATTTGCAAATTTTGATTCTGACGCCGGCACACATGTCCTCCTCATTCATTAATAACAACACGGGATTTTTTTTACATTATTTGTGAAGCATATAGAAATGCAGTTTTGGATAATACACCCGCAATATTAACTAGGGCGACTCCTGGGATCGAATCGCGAACCTCTGAAACAAGCGACAAATGCACAACCACTCGGGAAAGAAGATTTCTGTAAGGAGCGGTACAGTAAAATAGGCCTCAGCCTTCAATACGATATATATTAACATGATGTACTTACACGAGCAGTTACTTCAGTGCTCTTGTCGCAGCACTGCACCCACAAAACTGAAGTCGTGTTGGAAGTCTGTCTCAGACTGCATGACAAAAGGATACACCACATTCACTTGACAGGGAGACAGGTGTGAAACTTGTGTGCCTGAGCAACTGAGGATAGCTCAGCATTGTGGCCGTGTAAGGCAAACGCAGGGGCGGGGGAATATTGGTAAAAGGCTGATGCAGTGTCACTCTCAGGTGTGAACACAGCGACACGTACGTTGTGGCTGTGTCAGCAATTCCAGAACGCATTTAATTCCGAAAGTAAACCCCCTCAAGGGCAACAACAATACATACTTGAGGCAATCTTGATTTGAAGCTTTCGCGACTGCAGGAATCCAGACTCTTTGGTTCTTTCGGTAAAGTCACGTAAAATCGAGGAGGAGGCCGCTTTCCTACCTTACAGTTACACGCTAATTTCTCACGTTAACATCACTAGCCCTGGCCACTTCTTTATGACCCATGGGCTACACACATTTCAAACAATTTAAAACAGTCTGCCTCAGCAGCACACCAAGGCTTTCTCACCTGATGACGGACGCTTGTGTCGTGCCCGAAACGTCGTGATTTATTTAATTTTATACCTACGTGACTTTACCGAAAGAACCAAAGAGTATAACTTGAGGCATCCAATAATAATACAATTCGCAGTCAACAAGCGACGCAATGCATACACACGTACACACACACACACACGCTCGTACACGCAGGCACGGCACGTACGGAAATGCCCAGAGGTATGCTGGTGATACGGATGCCCAGATCGTGAATATCCGGAGCCCCGTATCGTTCCATGAGATGCTTCAGCAAGTCCGGCACCTTGAAGCGTGCCATCACTCCTTTGCCTCGGGAGCTGCGGCTCTTGGCCACGAAGGTCCTAAACTCTACCGCAAACAACAACAACAACACGAGCGGGTTACGCAGAGCGCATGCTAGGGGAGCAACAACGACGCATTGATTCGGACGTGATCATTCATCCTGAAGATCGCGATATGCACACCGGATCGCGTGCGTAAGAATTTATGTTTTAGATTTGTATACGTTGCGTGTCATTGTTTCACATTGTCCAACACCCACCCACTCCAGTCACTAGAGCCGGCTGTGTTCACGTTTTAAAACAAGGCGTTGAATCTAGAATTTATTCACGAGCCCTCAATCGCGATAATCGATTGATTCGCGACATGGGTGGCTGGGGTGGCGCGTATCGCTTCTGTTTATGTCTGCAAGGAATCACTTGCTGAGCCTTCGTATCATTTCAAATACCAAACAAATTCATGCATCAGTAGGACTGGGGCCTTGAAAAAGGGAAAACATCCGATAAGCGACGTTTCGGGCAATGACCCTTCTTCATATTGCATAGAAAGGCCAGAGAGATTGAGTCAACAATAAGAATTGGAAACTGCACTTCACAGCGATTACCGTGTTTCAAAAGTTATTAGGTAACCATTCATATGAACCTTATGGCGGGACCCCGGGGTCTCATAAGTCCCCGGCTCTTGCATAAACATTATATTATATATTATATATAATGTAAACATTATATTATATATAATGTAAACATTGTGTTATAATGTAAACATAAACTTTGCTTTTTTTCACCAATGGGTTTGAAGGATGGTGGCAAGTGTTGTCTTGTTAAACTATGCCTTTAAAAATGAAAACTACTTACCTACAGTAGCTCTATTTAAATACACTATCGAAAACATAATTTACTCCCCTCTGCCAATCATCGTGTTTCTCAGTGTGGATTTGTGAACACACTTGTTAAACAATACATAAAATAGTACGCGTTTTCAATGCGCTGTTCATATTGTAAAATGTGTTTATACCAATGTGACTCTACAGTAGTTGCAGAGCGGCACTTTTATATAATTCAGGTCAAAGCCAGATAAAGAGTGGAGGATAAACATCGCATGAAGGCGGGGCAATTGTTGTGCAATCATTTCAGGTCAAATTTACAGGTGCGTTTTATTCATGCCACACAGGTAGAGAGTTGAGAGTGAAACCTGGCCCACTGGCATCGTGAGTCATGGATCATGAGTCACCCGGACTTGTTGTGTTTGTTTATGGTTGCTATACAAGCCATCAAATCTACACCACGAAGAGAGTTGATGAACAAGTAGGAGAGTGTGTAACTGGATTACATTCATGTGCACAGGCGTTTCAGATGTGAATATAAAATAAATAAGGTCGACTCAAACGCCACTCTTTAGGATTTGGCACACTCAACATTTTAATTGAAAAATTAAGACCAACAAACAATAATCAAATGGGTCATGCATCGATGCACCAATTGTGGTTACGGACTGCTTAAGAAGAAAATGATGAATGCTGATTCGAAGCGAGTTTAAACATGAATCTACACCATTTAAATATATTTTAAACAACCCGTTGCAAACATGACAGTAATTTGAAATGTAGCACTGTACATCAGAACAATTTGAAAGACGTTAGAGATTTGAAACTGTCCAAAAAGAAAGGAGGAAAATAAATGTATTTTTACATAATACAGGTTTTTTAGGTAAGATCACGTAAATATAAAAATGTCGGTAAACCCACCACCACCCGAAACAGCCAATTAGTAAGGTTTGTCACTTAAACAGAACATGCCAATTCGTTACTAGTACAGCACACCGGTTGTGTGTTAGAGAGCAAAGCCACAACATTAACAATCTGAGTACGACGTTTCGCCAGTAATTACAACCAGCGTCATCAGGAGGCAGCCAGATTTGTGGATTTTTAAATGTAGATTTATTTAAATCTAAATTTAAAAACATAGAGAAACTGGAAGATTATTATTACAGAATTTGGTGGGACATATGTCGAAAAGAGAATGACTCCAGCTTAGTTTGCAAGAACTAAGAGACACAGTGTGGCCATGTGGCCTTAATGAGAGAGACTGACTCCAGCTTAGCTTGCAAGAACTAAGAGACACAGTGTGGCCATGTGGCCTAAATGAGAGAGACTGACTCGAGCTTAGCTTACAAGAACTAAGAGACACAGTGTGGCCATGTGGCCTTAATGAGAGAGACTGACTCAAGCTTAGCTTGCAAGAACTAAGAGACACAGTGTGGCCATGTGGCCTAAATGAGAGAGACTGACTCCAGCTTAGCTTACAAGAACTAAGAGACACAGTGTGGCCATGTGGCCTTAATGAGACTGACTCCAGCTTAGCTTGCAAGAACTAAGAGACAGTGTGGCCATGTGGCCTTAATGAGAGAGACTGACTCCAGCTTAGCTTGCAAGAACTAAGAGACAGTGTGGCCATGTGGCCTTAATGAGAGAGACTGACTCCAGCTTAGCTTGCAAGAACTAAGAGACACAGTGTGGCCATGTGGCCTTAATGAGAGAGACTGACTCCAGCTTAGCTTGCAAGAACTAAGAGACACTGTGTGGCCATGTGGCCTTAATGAGAGAGACTGACTCAAGCTTAGCTTGCAAGAACTAAGAGACACAGTGTGGCCATGTGGCCTTAATGAGAGAGACTGACTCCAGCTTAGCTTGCAAGAACTAAGAGACACAGTGTGGCCATGTGGCTTTAATGAGAGAGACTGACTCCAGCTTAGCTTGCAAGAACTAAGAGACACAGTGTGGCCATGTGGCCTTAATGAGACTGACTCCAGCTTAGCTTGCAAGAACTAAGAGACACAGTGTGGCCATGTGGCCTTAATGAGAGAGACTCACTCCAGCTTAAGCTTGCAAGAACTAAGAGACACAGTGTGGCCATGTGGCCTTAATGAGAGAGACTGACTCCAGCTTAGCTTGCAAGAACTAAGAGACACAGTGTGGCCATGTGGCCTTAATGAGAGAGACCGGCAGAACAAAGTTGACGTTGGAATGACGACAAATGGACGAGGAAGGACACGGACTGCGTTTCACGCATCGCCGAGTGCGTCTCGAAACCTTACCACGCCTACATATATTAACGGACATCGATTAAAGTGGTCCCATTAGATTTACAATTAGTCTGCATCTTTAGTACACATTTAATGCCTAGGAATATAAAACATGTTGTAAGAGAATACAGGTCGCTTAAACAAATTCAAATATTGCTTACTACAACCAAAGCTCTTTGAAGAGTCGTAATTTAAAATCAAATGGCAGAGCAAAAGATTGTCATTAATTTCACTGCTCCATTATAACATTAACGAACCTGTGGTGGGCTCATTGCTTGCATATTAAACACTCAACACGAGTCATTGTTATTGACTTCTTGCCGTTTCAGTGGCACATATCGCACAATATATACACACTTTTGCCATCTTCTTTGGTTATTTCGGTAAAGTCACGTAGAATAAGATAAAATAATAAATTGATAAAATAAAATAACAATATTCTCACGACGTTTCGGCCACAACACAAGTGGCCTTCATCAGACAGTCTCGTCCCCTTCACCTGATGAAGGCCGCTTGTGTTGTGGCCAAAACGTCGTGAGAATATTATTGTGTAATTTTATTTGATCAATTTATTATTTTATTCTCATTCTACGTGACTTTACCGAAATAACCAAAGAAGATGAATCCTTGCAGTCACGAAAGCTTTAAATCGAAATTTTGCCATCGTCTGTTTTGCAAGATATCGTCGCCAGAACATTTATCTTAAGTGCATTATTCCTGACCAAATGTTAACGATTAACAAAAGCGCAATAATTAAGGTTGCGCATAAAAACCTCACACGAGGCGAGAAAAGCCCTCAAGGGCCCATAAACTACAATCGCGTTTAAACACATAAACTGTACGTATATATCAATGCACACATTGTGTAGCAGCAGCATGATTATTATTAAACTCACCTTTAATAACGAGGCACATAAACACGAGTAAAAGTGTCAATATTAATGTGCCACTGTACACGACGTGACGTAGCTGAGGCTCCGCCCCCCACGGTGAACGGTGACGCAACGCGTACAGTGCCCGCGTCACGGATTGGCGCCTCGCGTGCACAGAGCGAGGCAGCAGCAGCAGCAGAGCCAGAGGGGGGGCGGCGTTGCCTAGGCGACGTCGGCACCCTCACGATCGACTCCACGGACAAGCTGTGTGTCACGTGGTGACGCCCACACCACCAACACCACCCACCCCTTACTGGACGTCTGTGAACAAGAGCTTCATAGCGCTTCGGATTTCTCCAGGGTCGATACAGCGTGCGCGGCACCTGTACGCGGCGAGTCCTCGTTTAACGCGGTAGATGCGTTCCTGAAAAGTGCCGCGTTAAGCGGAAACTATTTTCCTCCCGTAAATAATAATAATGTCCACGCACGGTAAGATGGGGGTCCAAATAACTTGAGGGGACGCCGCCTCCGCCGCCGCGTTACCGTCTCATCTCGCTCAACCGCGCAGCTCAAGAAAGTAGTCCGCTCAGAAAGCGCGTTGTGACGGAGAAAACGCGTTGTAGTGAAAACGCGTTATCGTGTGAACACGCGGGACAGACCCAGGTGTTGTGGGTTAACTCCCCGAGATAAACTTTCTTCCAACTTTGTCTTTTATACGCCCGGTGCTCCGCCAATTGTTGTTGTGAGCGTCACTCCTCTGCCCTCTGTTGTTCATGGAGGGAGACTGCACCCCAGTGCCCAGTATCATCCTCCGCGAGCCTCTTCAAAATGCTGATCTTGACACCGCTGGAAGCAGTCATCGGCCTTGACCTCACCCCACAACAGTGCAATTTTAACAGCTCAACATCAAAACACAATAATGGGTCGCTTGCACCAATCGCACAACATCCCAGCATTGACTCTCAGCTGTTAAATTTTGATTTAAAGCTTTAGTGACTGCAGAGATTCATATTCTTGGTTCTTTCAAATTTTCTTGTTGTGGTTTTCACACCTGATGATGATTGCTTGTGTTGCAGTCAAAAGGTCGTGAGAATTTTATTGTTTTATATTTGTATTATTTTATTGTTTCCCTTCGACGTGACTTTCCCGAAAGAACCACGAATATGAATGTTAGCTGTTTCTTGTGTAGAGGGGGTCACGTGTGTCACCATAATTGCCCTAATCCTACAACTCGTGCTGCGTAATATTTTCCTTTCCATATTACCTGTGACACACATAATGAGGACAACCGGTAATCCAAATGAAACCAGAGGTGGGAAACCTGTTCTTTATATTATTAATTTCAGGCAATGTGAACACGACTTTTAGAAACACCGATGCAGCTATACACGTGCCATATTGGCCAGAAATTCAGTTGATACTAATAGGGTTTATTTGCCAGTATTGTACATTATTTAAATTACTTTTGTTTGGGCGGCAGGGTGGTGCAGTGGTCACGCCCGTGCATGACATCTTCTGAAGGACTGCCTGGCTTCGCTTTCCTCATTCTGGTCCCTTTCTCTGCATGGGTTTACTCCCATAGCAAAACAACAACATACAATGTAACTGGTACTAGCCAAACATCCAAATTACTCCTGCGAAAAGTTGTCAGGCCCCTCCTGAAAAAGAGTCTTGAGACTCAGTGAGGTTTTCCCAGGGAAACAGCCTATTAACAACATTGTTTCACTGCATGTGAAAAATAACGATTTTCAGGATTAAATCTGTGGCTGTTTACATTGAAACATCAAGTTACGTTCAAGTGATAATTGTAACTGGCACACAGTATCCCTTCACTTTGGCACGAGGAACTACAGACGACGGACAGCAGCAGTCAAATGGTGAGCAGCTGGCAACAAATCCCCCCCCTTCCACTCCTGCCCATGCTCTGTTGTCCTCTTTATATAAAGATGTTATCGGCCAATTAATGAGAGTTTGTACTCTTTGGTTGTTTAGGTAAAGTCGCGTAGGTAGAACAAATAATAATGGATCACGACGTTTCGATCGCCACACAAGCAATCGACGAATTTTTTTTTAGTTTTTTCTACCTACGTGACTTTACCGAAAGAACCAAAGAGTAAGGATTCCTGCAGTCACGACAGCTTCAAATCAAGATTAATGAGTGTTTACATGTGGGAGGAAATCGGAGCATCTGGAGAAATCCAAGCAAATGAGGGGCCAACGCTCTATCACAAATCTACAGATGGAACAGGCGGAGTCCACATTATTCGACACCGCCTTCTCTACCTCCTTGACGACCAAGGGGTGGGAGTTGTCGCAACATTGTTGTGATCCACCAACCCTCACCTCCACGTAGTCGTGGATTACAGGCATACATAGCCACCACAACCATCCGGCTAAAGTAGCTGTAATGCACATCTAAAATTCTACAAAAGTTGATGGGGTAAAGGTCGGTCAATTGGTTTGATTTCTATGCGCATTAACCAGTCTCTAACGTATGCACATTTAGATTCGCATTCGGCCGCCAATGGAACAGGTGGTGTCCAAAAGCAAAGTGGATGTACTGATTGTATCTTCATTGCGGGACTCATCCAGCAGTGGATTGACATGGGCTTCAGGTATCCACGTGTGGACGGGCAATGAACACTGGGGCCACCTGGCGGTAAATGTTTGCCGGTGCACATTGGGACCGGCTCACACGTCACTGGCCCCAGGCAGCCGCCAGCCACTGGCGTGCAACACAGCGAAGGGAATCTCCCACCAATGAGAACCACGCACAACCCAGGGTGCAGTCCTATAACTTGGACTTGCAAACACAACAAAACCCATAGCCGCCAACCCACACGGTTTACCCGTATTCTGTTGGGGGAAAGTGAGTTGTCAGGTCCATACGGCAGACGGCCGTTTCAATACAGGCAACATTTTTGTTAAGTTTATTTGTGTTTCTCCCTTGTCATGGGACTTATAAGGGGCACGGGGTGACCAACAAGGTCTGAATTGTTCTGTAATAAGGTAGGCACTGATGAGGGGTTGACAGCGATGCAAACCCCACAATACAAAACGCCAAGCGGCCAGCAACAATAAAAAATAATAATACATAACTGTCCAATGAGTAATTAGATAATTAAGATCAAAGAAACACGTTCCTTAAATTGATCAAGTTTATTGTTGCAAGAGTTTGGGAAAACAGGAAGACCGGGTGTGGATTCCAGAGTGGAGCAGTGCAAACTGATAAAGCTGAAAAGAGGAGTGAGGTGACCTGCATAGTGGTGAGCGGGTGGGTGAGTAAATGGGTGAGTGTTTGAGTAAAAGAGTTGAGGAGTGTGTGATAGGGTGATTGAGTCAGTGATCAGATGCGTGAGTGACTGGATGAGTGGGTGACTGGATGAGTGGGTGACTGGATGAGTGGGTGACTGGATGAGTGGGTGAGAGGATGCGTAGGTGATAGGATGATTGTGTGGTTGACTGGATGAGTGGGTGACTGAATGAGTGGGTGAGTGGATGAGTGTGTGATTGAATGGGTGACTGGATGAGTGGGTGACTGGATGAGTGGGTGACTGGATGAATGGGTGACTGGATGAGTGGGTGACTGGATGAATGGGTGACTGAATGAGTGGGTGATTGGATGAGTGATAGGATGATTTACTGAGTGACTAGCTGAGTGTGTGATTGAATTAGTGACGAGATGAGTGTGTGATAGGGTGATTGAGTGAGTGGGTGACTGGATGATAGGGTGATTGCGTGGGCGACTGGATGCGTGGGTGACTGGATGAGTGTGTGATAGGGTGATTGAGTTAGTGACTGGATGAGTGGGTGACCGAGTTGTTTAGTTGAGTGCATTCTTGTGAACTGCAGTGAGGCGCGGTGGTTGAACGCGGAGTGGATGAGACGAAGCGGTCAAAGTGTCTGGTAGACCGAGTCCCTTAAGGTGGGTGGCTGGGGGAATCAACGAGGGGAAGTTCACTGCAACATTCACCACGGTGGTGCTAGTAGTCGCAGCGAAAAAAAGTGATACAGGGCTGACTGAATGAAGGTTGAGGCGAGGATGCAAGGTGGTGTAGAGGAGGCGAAGAGGAGGGTAGAGGAGGTGAGGTGGTGAGGAGGCATAGAGGAGGGTGCCCCGCTCTTGGCGTTGATCTTGGTGAACACCTGTCCGCGCCCCGTCTCGTAGCTCTGCCCGGTGCTGATGCAGCCTCCACCGGCCGCAGCGCCCAGCGGCCTCGCCGAGTCCGTGCCCAGCTCCGCTCTGAGCAAGCTCTCCATTGCACGCTGTCTGCTCGCAGCGACAAACACAACGTTAAACTCCCCCCCCCCCCCCGTCCCGTGTGGCCTCTAACACAGGGGTCCTCAACCCCCGGGTTGCAAGAGCACTTGCTTCAAGTACATATAAACCCACTTTTTTGTGTAGATATGTAGATGACACTTTGGTTGTCTGGCGACATGGTAAGGATACACTTAATGAATGAATGTCTAAATCATCTCAATTCACAAAAACCGGCCATCCAGTTCACCATGGAAATGGAGGTGAATAACACACTCCCTTTCCTGGATATTTTGCTCGGACGAGGCCTAAATGGTAAAGTAACACACACAGCGTTTACCGAAAGGGAACACATACTGATGCCTATCTGAATGCAGATTGGCATCATCACCCCGCACAGAAATCCTTTCTCAACAAGATGCTCATACATCTGGCTAAAACAGTGTCAGATGGTCAAAGTCTGAGGAGAGAGATTAAACATGTCAAAGAAACGTTACGATTGAATGTCTACAAAAATGCTCAAATTAACAGAGCAGTGAATGCTAAACCAAGATCAAACAGCAATACTGCTGAATCAGGTTATTAAACAATTAAAATACCATATATCGTGGGAGAAACTGACAAATTAGCTAGTAGTCGCAGCTAAAAAAAAAGTGATACATTAATGACAGGGCTGAATGAATGAAGGTTGAGGCAAGGATGCAGGGTGGTGTAGAGGAGGCGAAGAGGAGGGTAGAGGAGGTGAGGTGGTGAGGTGTTGAGGTGGCGTGGTGAGGAGGTGAGGTGGCGTGGTGAGGAGGTGAGGTGGCGTGGTGAGGAGGTGAGGTGGCGTGGTGAGGTGGCGTGGTGAGGAGGCGTAGAGGAGGCGAGGAGAAGGGTAGAGGAGGTGAGGTGGTGAGGAGGCGTAGAGGAGGCGTAGAGGAGGGTGCCCCGCTCTTGGCGTTGATCTTGGTGAACACGTGTCCGCACCCCGTCTCGTAGCTCTGCCCGGTGCTGATGCAGCCTCCACCGGCCGAAGCGCCCAGCGGCCTCGCCGAGTCCGTGCCCAGCTCCGCTCTGAGCAAGCTCTCCATTGCGCGCTATCTGCTCGCAGCAACAGACACAACGATAAACTCCCCCCCCCCCCCCCGGTCCCGTGTGGCCTCTAAATACTTATTTCCTTAGGAGAGGTGATTTATCGGACGAGGCCTAAATGGTAAAATAACACACACAGCGTTTACCAAAAGGGAACGCATACTGATGTCTATCTGAATGCAGATTCGCATCATCACCCCGTACAGAAAACCTCTCTCATCAAGATGCTCATACATCTGGCTAAAACAGTGTCAGATGGTGAATGTCTGGGGAGAGAGATTGAACATGTCAAAGAAACGCTACGATTGAATGTCTACAATAATGCTCAAATTAACAGCAATGAATGCTAAACCAAGATCGAACAGCAATACTGCTGAATCAGGTTATTAAACAATTAAAATACCATATATCGTGGGAGTAATTGAGAAATTAGCTCGAGTTTTGGAAAAGCAAAAAGCTAAACATCTAAGTAAGATTTGGCATGGTACACAAAATTCAAAATATAGTATCTTGTACTTAAGATGAATTGCCTAAGTTGTCAACGGATGGTGTGTATCGGATTAATGGCTTATGTGGCAGATGTTATATTGGACAGATGAGACGTAACATTAGCGTAAGACTAAAAGAACACCAAATAAATATTAAACACTCTCAAACATAACTGTTGGAAGTTGCAGAACATGTTTGCCAACAAGGACACCTAATGTATTTTGATAACGATGAAGTGTTGTGTAAAACTCATTATTACTGGCCAAGACTAATTCGAGAATCCATTGAAACTGAGAAAATTTGTATTATTTTAACCTCTCTGACAGCTACAGGCTTAGTGCGGCCTGGAAGCGTATTATTAAGTTATTGTGATTGTAAGATGAGGAGATGAAGGCAGAAGAAGAAGACGTTAGGCGGTGTGGTGATGCGGTCGAACGTGGTGGCCCGAGGAGCGGAGGGAGAGATGGCGCGGGACGGGGCGGTGTGGAGAAGGTGGCAAGGACGGTGGACCCCACGTGAGTGGAACAAACGCGTGGAGGAAGAAGACATCTCTCATTTATCATTACTTATAGAGGAAACATACTAATTAAATGATTACTAATCAATTATATAATTTCAATAATCCCCCTCCCCGCCTCTGATTTCTGCACCTGATGGGTTCAGTGATGACATCGCCTTTCTCTATTTAAGACCTGAAGCAGGGGGATGGCTTCACTATTCTGGCAAATCGCCCGATGATGCTGGATGTAATTACCAGTGAAACGTCGTACTCATCTTGTGGATTTACTCTCCAAAACACCGGTGGGCTGAAGTAGTAACTAAGTGGAGTTTTGTTTACGTGACAAATTCCTTACTAATTGGCTGTGTCAGGTAGTGTAGGGTTATGACACATTTATATTTACACGATCTAACCCAAAAACCTTTGTTATGAAATTAGGACAATTTATTAAATATATTGTATACCAGAAAATACAGCAATTGACTAAAAATATACGGCAATAGATGTAACCTCGCAGCAGTGAACGTAACGAAATTTCATCATGGAAATGTCCGCTGCACAAAACCTTGCATTCATCGCCCCACACGTGGTACCTCAGCCTCAGGATGAAATAAATCATCAGGGAGTTCTCCGTGAGCATCGTGCGCGCTCCAAATCCAGAGTTGAGCCGTGGTCTCGGCACCCAGCCAGCCGCCTTCTCTTCTTGGGGCAGTCGGAGTCCAGCGCGCTATCGAAGGGCACGTGGTGAACGCTCAGGACGTGTCTCTTGAGCTTCGACTTCTGCGTCGCTCCGTACGAGCAGTCACTGCACGGGAAGGGCTTTTCCTCTGGAACACAAGACATCCACCGTTGAGCACACGCACGTGCTAATACATAATTTATTTATCACCATGCAGTGGATGCCATAGCATTACTATGTATATGGGACGTTTTATCAATCACGGTTGCTGACCACAGGCCCAAAGGCCCAAAATGCCAAATGGCCAGCAACAAATACCTCCGATTAGCACGGTTGGCTACGTATGGTACGAAAGAAGTTCAACATACGTACAAATAGTAGAAAAGCAAGATACTGATTTCCTGAAAAATATCACGCGACATCAGAAGTGTTTGCTGGAAGAAGTTTGGTAACTGGATAAGACCATCAATGAGAAGCCAGTTTAATCATGGCTCGGTGACTGAAACCCAGAGTTTCACGGTTTAACCCAACATCCGAGCAGCACCACATCAGATCTCTAGACTCCTCAGCGCAGGCATACAGATATGGTCAACATATGCGTACATTAACTAATTTGTGAAATTATGAATTACATCCAAATGAAATGTAGTGTGTGCATTACTAGGACGTACCTAAAGGTGCCAGGTTGGGTTCATCCACCTTGGGGATGCTCTGCTCCACGCAGCCTCCTGCTTCCGTGCAGTCCATCCTCTTGATGTCCGAATTCTGGCTGTTGCTACTGCTGCAATTGGTGACGCTGGTGGTGGTCTTTTTTCTTTTAATGGACTTAGGTCTACTTCGCTTTTCCTTCTTCTGCTGCAAGGCCATCAACACTTTCATGCTCGTAATAGGATCGAGAGCAGCGTATGGTTTATTCTCACTGACTGGTGAAGCAGTTTGTTGATGTGGAACTAGGCCAAAGCATTCAAGAAAATTGGATTTCATGTCATTTATCTTAACGCCGCTATCTTTTGTCGAAGTGTAATCATGTTCAGGCTTCGGTCTGTACAAGAACTGTGCGTGAAGACTTTCATGAGTTTTCAGGATTTCAATAGGACTTAAAAATCCGCAGACTGAGCACATCTCATAGGGCGACGGTGGATTCAACACCGCATTGGCAAAACTGCTGTTATTCACCAAGCCTGGTGCACCCTTGATCATATAATCCTTTTCGTGGCTCTTCAAATGCCTTTTGAATTTTCCTGGCTGATCAAACCTTTGTCCACATATGCCGCACCATTGCTCACGGGTCTCCTTATGCGTTCTTACGTGGGCTTCTAGGCACCATGCCAGCTGGAATTTTTTCCCACAGACGTCACAAGAGATTAGTTTTTTAGCTCTTGTAACTCTACCGGATTGAGGTAGGGTTGAGACGGGTGCTGGTGAAGTGCCATCGCTGGTAAAGGCAATTCTCCCAGCACCACCATGACTCGCCGCCGAATTGCTCTCACACATCTGAAACAAAAGACAAAGGTCACGCGCATGACACCCGTGTCACGAGTGTACTCACAAAGGCATACTTAAGGTGACATAAGATTCATATATACTGCAACTAATTATACCAGAACTCCACAATATTGCAGTTCCTATCATGTACGATTTTACTCCTCTTATCCACCCAAGTAATATTTTGTTTCTAAACAACATGACTAACTACCTCCAATTTCCTAATGTTACCCACCCAATAGGCCTTTCTGTATATACGCACTAACAATATAATGATGGCACCACACGTTCACTCCACTATTCACAACACTCGCAATCTCCATATAAGATTGTAATATAATTTCTGTACGAGGGCCCGTCAAAAAGTTTTGAGAATGGACACTTTTTTACAAAAAACTACGTAAAATAGTCTTCATTAAAAGTACAGTATAGTACTATTAATGGCACTTATAAGTGAACGTCATTATCTCTCATGCTAAAATTACAATGTTAACTAGTTACCCAGGAAAGCTTCATTGAGTCTAAGTACTGCATTTTCAGAAAGGTCCCATTGCATTGAGATGTTTGTGTGAGTGGAACCCAGAGAGACCCCACCTTGCATATTGGGAAATAACACAACTCCACACAGATGGATTCAACCCACAAGCTCAAAGCATTCCCTGTTCAACAAAGTACTCAGTGTAATGTTTAATATAATTTATTTGGTGATATATAGTATCGTAATTGTATAGTGAATCTACAGCAGTGTGGTATACAGTAGGGTTGGTAAAATAATACATAGTGTAATATTACAAGTCTAATATTATTATAATCTAACGTATAGGGTAGTGTATAGTAACTCAGTGTATAATTCAATGTTGTGGTCTGTCTATGCCAGTTTATAATAAAAATATTATTTGGAGGCATATTATAATATTTTTTGCGACATAGAAGTGTAATGTATAATAACTTATTGTTAGTAGCTCAGCTTAGTGGAGAATATATTGAGTACATTGATTATATTGATGTAGTTTATATTTAGTCCTTTCACATCGGTTTATTGTATGATAGTTGGGTAGTTGCAGTTCTTTAGCGTCAATATACTAAATGCCTCTGTTGATATGTAAACTCTGACTTTAACATAGCTACTTCCGTGACCAGTTACATGCTAATTCCTCACATTAACATTATGCTAATCTCCCAGTTATATGCTAATTTCTGACTTTAACATCCTGCTAATCTATCACATTAACACTGCTACTTCAATGCTAAATTATTCTGTTGATATGTAAACTCTTTTGGCAAGGCGCTCTGCTCCTCCCACCCAGCTTAAAATACGCTGCCAAGCTTAGCAGTGTTCATTGGAGCGCTGTCTTTTCGACAGTTCTGTTTCTTCACCTGAGGACGGCTGCTTGTGTTGTGGCCGAAACGTCGTGAGAATTTAATTTTATTATGTTTTATTTTATTATTTCCCTTCTACGTGACTTTACCGAAAGAACCAAGAAGATGAATCTCTGCAGTCACGAAAGCTTTAAATCGAAATTTATTCAAATCAAGTCGTTTTCTTTTTACCACAGTACTTTATGGAATCCTGAAGAATAAATGAATTTTTAGAAGTATTAAACTACACTTGAAGATGTGTGAGAATGTAATTCTGCAGATGCAAGCACAGGCAAACTCGTATCTGCATATACAAGTTTCTGGGCCTCCTCACTTCACCAAACCCGCATTGACCGGCATGGTGAAGTATGGTTAAACAACTCCCACGAACGGCATGGTGTGGGGGAGGCCTCTATCAAAACGCTGGATCGACAAAGGGCTGATACATGTCACGACATTGTACGTTAAGATCGTTCTCTCGTCAGCACAAGCCGTCTATGTGGACAATAGAGGGCACGACACACGTGTACACGATGTTTGTGTGCGTATATTCAGCGTGTGTATCACGTCATAATTATACAAGGTCGCGATTATGCTCAAAACGAACCAAATGTATAACATCACGAATAACTTTGGAGGTCTCCAGAGCCTGAACAATATTTGAAGTAGACACTGACCCTTGTCACGAGTTCTTATGAACTATAAACTAAACTATAAACTATTTCTATTTAACCAGGTAAGGCCCACTGAGCTATATAACTCTTATCAGAAGCGACCTGGACACAAATGATAGCTCAACGAAAGTGGCTTATCATGTGGACATTTATAGCAGTCAAGTACTCTAAATTCACGTTTCTAAATGTGGAGGGGAAAACCGAAGGACCAGGAGAAGAATCTACGCGACCACAGGGGAAAAAAATAAACAAATACAGAGCAGGCGTCAGGGTCTCGATGGAACCTCCACGCTGCTGTAGGCCTGCGAGGTAGTTAACATCTCGACACCGCGGCGCCCCTTATTAAAAGCTTAGTCATGTCTAGCAAGGTTATTGACTCATTTCACTCGACTCACGGCACCACAAGTAATGTATTAAACAAATAAAACAATAATAAAGTAGAGAGGCGCTACTTACATTTAACAATGTTGTTGTTAACTTTAAAAGGAGCGCGCTTCCCTCTGGCTTGCAGTCCGGCGTTCGCGGTCTCCACTTCCTGGATAAGCCACGCCCGTCGCGGCTATGCCCCGCCCACTGTCGTGCAAGCCACGCCCCTGCGGATCGGGCCAAGCTCATCCCACGGTGAAAGCCCCACAATCGGAATCTTTATTTACAGACAGTCCTCGACTTACGAACGCCCAAATTACAAACAGCCGCCCTTCAGAACCAACTGGCATGAAATATAAATTATTTTATATCGCCTGAAAACGCGAACTCGCGCTTGTGAGTGAGTGCGCGTGCGTGAGTGTGAGCAGGGGGCACAGGTGGTGCATCAGCCAGTCATCTCAGTCATCTCAGTCAGTCGACCCGTGGCACCACCTGGGTCTGCCCCGTGACCTGCCAGCGGGCGTTCGACACTTCACGTGGCCTCAAGGTGCACATGGCCTGGCACAAGCGTCGTGGTGACGTCACCGCCACTTAGTGGCGAATGGCGGTTGTTGTTGTTGTTGTGAGAGTGAGAGAGTGTGAGGTCGACTCAGCCTCAGATGAGTTCCTGGTGCGGTGTGGAGTGAACATCGCTACTGGGGGAGACAAAGGCGACCGTGGAGGAGAATCCTCCAGGTGCTCACTGATACACTCACCAACTTTACCTCACCAATTACACCTCACCCACCTCACCACCCCAATTACACCTCACACACCTAACCTCACCAATTACACCTCACCAATCACACCACACTCACCTCACTCACCAAACACCAACTCCACTAACCGCACAAATGGCACTCATCACACCTACTACACTCATCTCACCCACTACATTCACCACACCAACCACTACATTCACCAAACCAACCACTACATTCACCACACCAACCACTACATTCACCACACCACCCACTACGTTCACCACACCACCCACTACATTCACCAAACCAACCACTACATTCACCACACCACCCACTACATTCACCACACCAACCACTACATTCACCACACCAACCACTACATTCACCACACCAACCACTACATTCACCACACCAACCACTACATTCACCACACCACCCACTACATTCACCACACCAACCACACAGTCACCAGACTGACTGCACCCATCTCATCCACAGCACCAACCTCACTCATCTCACCAATCAAAACTCATCTCAACGACCGCAATTCACCACCTTCCATGCTGACATCTACATCAGTGGCCAGCAGATGGCAGCATCTACAGGCCACATTCTTGGCCAGTCGATGGCAGCATGGAACGGAGGTTACCGAGCAATCTATAAACGTACGATATTTATTTTGGCTCTCTACGAGGCGTGAGATCTCAGGTAGGTCTGGTTACTCACACGTACACATTATTTGGTGAGGAATTGGCAAGACGTCCCAAGCAGAATCCTAAAAATTAGAGACTCAACAAGGCATCTGTGGATGAAGTCAGGCCCGTGTCTGTCTGCTCGATTATTTCATATCTGTCAACCCCTTATCAGGGCCGAGCTTATTACAGACCAATTCATACTTTATTGGTCACCCCGTGCCCTTATAAATATCAACGTAGTGAAAACGCGTTATCGTGTGAACACGCGGGACAGACCCAGGTGTTGTGGGTTAACTCCCCGAGATAAACTTTCTTCCAACTTTGTCTTTTATACGCCCGGCGCTCCGCCAATAATTGTTGTGAGCGTCGCTCCTCTGCCCTCTGTTGTTCATGGAGGGAGACTGCACCCCAGTGCCCAGTATCATCTTCCGCGAGCCTCTTCAAAATGCTGATCTTGACACCGCTGGAAGCAGTCATAGGCCTTGACCTCACCTCACAACAGTGCAATTTTAACAGCTCAACATCAAAACACAATGATGGGTCGCTTGCACCAATCGCACAACATCCCAGCATTGACTCTCAGCTGTTAAATTTTGATTTAAAGCTTTAGTGACTGCAGAGATTCATATTCATGGTTCTTTCAAATTTTCTTGTTGTGGTTTTCACACCTGATGATGATTGCTTGTGTTGCAGTCAAAAGGTCGTGAGAATTTTATTGTTTTATATTTGTATTATTTTATTGTTTCCCTTCGACGTGACTTTCCCGAAAGAACCAAGAATATGAATCTTAGCTGTTTCTTGTGTAGAGGGGGTCACGTGTGTCACCATAATTGCCCTAATCCTACAACTCGTGCTGCGTAATATTTTCACAGTGCCTCTGTGAATGTGTATGCTTTGACTTTAACATAGCCATTTCTGTGACCAGTCACAAGCTAATCACTCAGCCATTTCAATGCTAAATTCAATGCTAATTCCTTTGTCAAGGCGCTTTGTTCTTCTCACACAGCTTAAAGGTCTCGATCTGAGCTTGGCTTTGTTCGCTCCAGCGCTGTCCTCCAGACAGTCTCGTCCCTTCACCTGATGAAGGCCGCTTGTGTTGTGGCCGAAACGTCGTGAGAATTTTATTGTGTTATTTTATTTTATCAATTTATTACTGTATTCTCATTCTACGTGACTTTACCGAAAGAACCAAGAATATGGCGTGTAGATGCTGCCATCTGCCGGCCACCAACGTGGCGTGTAGATTCTGCTAATTGAAAAATTAAAATAATAAATTGAAAATAATAAGCAAAAATCCAGATTCATATTCTTGGTTCTTTCGGTAAAGTCACGTAGATTTAAAAATAATGAAATAAATTTAATAAAAACAATCGGAAATAATAAAATTACTTTTATTTGTAATTTTTCAATTGGCATAATCTACACGCCATATTCTTGGTTCTTTGGGTAAACTCACGTAGATTTGAAAATAAAAAGAAAATAATTAAATGAAAATCATGAATTGTTATTATTATATTTTGATTTAAAGCTTTCGTGACTGCAGTGATTCATATTATTGGTTCTTTCAGTAAAGTCACGTAGAAGGGAAACAATAAAATATATTTTTTAAAAATATTATTTAGATGTTTACTTTTCTTTTATTATTTATATTTTCTATCTACGTGACTTCACTCAAAGAACTAAGGATATAGCGTGTAGATTCTGCCAATTTAAAAATACAAAAAAATGAATGGAAAATAATAAAAGCTTTTATTATTTTCAATTTATTCTTTTAAAATCAAAATTTTGTTTCATTTTTTTTTAATCTCTGTTACTTTACCGAAAGAACCAAGAATATGAATGTGGTTTTTGCTTTTATTATTTTCAATTTCACACTTTTTATTTGATTTGATTTTTTTTCTATCGACGTGACTTTACCGATAGAACCAAGAATATGGCGTGTAGATGCTGCCAATTTAAAAATTAAAATAGATTGAAAATAATCATCAAAAATCCAGATTCATATTCTCGGTTCTTTCGGTAAAGCCATGTAGGTTGAAAATAAAAATAATAAAATTAAAAAAAATACAAAAGATAAATGGAAAATAATGAAAGCTTTTATTATTTTCAATTTATTATTTTAATTTTTTTTAAAATTGGCAGAATCTACACGCCATATTCTTGGTTCTTTCGGTAAAGTAACGTAGATTTGAAAATGAAAAAAATATAATTAAATTAAAAAATACTAAATCATGAATTATTATTTTTTCTTTTCTTTATTATTTATATTTTACCCAAAGAACCAAGAATCTGGCGTGTAGATGCTGCCACCTGCCAACGTTGGTGGCCATCAGATGGCAGCATCTACACGCCAGATTCTTGGTTCTTTCGGTAAAGTCACGTAGATAGAAAATAATAAAAAAATAAAAAAATGAAAATTATGAAAGCTTTTATTATTTTCAATTTATTATTTGTATTTTTAATTAAATTATATTATTTTTTATTTTAAAATCTACGTGACTTTAACGAAAAAAACAAGAATTCGGCGTGTAGATGTTGCCACCTGCCGGCCACCAACGTGGCGTGTAGATTCTGCCAATTTAAAAATTAAAATAATAAATTGAATATAACAAAGCTTAAATAATATTAAAAGCTTTTATTCAATTGATTATTTTAAAATTGTATTTTTTTTTTATCTCCGCGACTTTACCGAAAGAACCAAGAATATGAATGTGGGTTTTTTGCTTTTATTATTTAAAATTTCACATTTTTATTTGATTTGATATTTTTTTATTTTCTATGGACGTGACTTTACCGAAAGAACCAAGAATATGAATTCCTGAAGTCACGAAAGTTTTGTCACAATCTACACCCAACAATGGTGGCCAGCAGATGGCAGCATCTACACGCCAGATTATTGCTTCCTTCGGTAAAGTCATAATACTGGTAGGAACGAAGTTGTAAACTGAGTGTACCAGCCTACAATAGATTAATGTGTCCGTCCGTCCGTCCCCTTTCAATACTTTAACGAAGTGTAATACTGGTAGGAACAAAGTTGTAAACTGAGTGTACCAGCCTACAATAGATTAATGTGTCCGTCCGTCCGTCCCCTTTCAATACTTTAATGAAGTGTAATACTGGTAGGAACGAAGTTGTAAACTGAGTGTACCAGCCTGCAATAGATTAATGTGTCCGTCCGTCCGTCCCCTTTCAATACTTTAACGAAGTGAAATCTCGTGCTGTTGGGTGTAAAATCAGCAATAGACAGCGCAGAGACTTGTCCTACCAGCCCACCCTGCAGGGACCTGTTAATAAAATTAAAATAATAAATTGAAAATAATAAATTGAAAATAATAAAAGCTTTTATTAGTTTAAATATTATAATTTATATTTTTCAATTTAATTTAATTATTTTTATTTTCAAATCTACGTGACTTTACCTGAAGAACCAAGAATATGGCGTGTAGATTCTGCCAATTTAAAAATTAAATAATACATTTTAAATAATACAAGCTTTCATTATTTCAAATTTTTTTGTATTTTTAATTTAAAAAGCTTTTAGTATAGCTTTTATTATAATATCATAATATTATAATCAAAGCTTTTATTATAATAATAATAAAAAGCTTTTATTATAATAAAAGCTTTTTATTATTTTAGGATTCTCCTCCATGGCGGCTTTTGTCTCCCCCAGTAGCGATGTTTACGACACACCGCACCAGGTACTCATCTGAGGCTGAGTCGACCTCACACTCTCTTACTGTCTCAAAACAACAACCGCCATTCGCCACTAAGTGGCGGTGACGTCACCACGACGCTTGTGCCAGGCTATGTGCACCTTGAGGCTACGTGAAGTGTCGATCGCCGGCTGGCAGGAGGTCACGGGGCAGACCCAGGTGCCACTGGTCGACTGACTGAGATGACTGAGATTACTGGCTGATGCACCACCTGTGCCCCCTACTGTGCCAACTTGCTGAGCTTTAGCCACCCGACGGTCTGCTCGTTTTTCTGAGCGTCGATCCTCCGCCCTCCGTTGTTGTTGGAGGGCGACTGCCTCCAACTGCCCAGTAGCGTCCTTCACGAGCCTCCTCCACAGAGGCCGATCTTGACACCGCTGGTACCAGTCATTGGCAAGTCCATTCAGCTCCACAACCTCCTGTACCACATCATTCCATCTCTTCTCTAGTCCGTGCCACGCCCGTTTAGCTCCCTCGATCCGGCCGAACAAAAGCTGTTTGGGCATGCGGTGATTGGGCATGCGGGCTACATGGCCCAGCCAACGCAGCCTTGCCTGCTGGAGGAGCTCACCGATGGGACTTTGTCCAGATCTTTCGAGGATTTGTGAGTTCCTCACACAATCCAGCCTGGTTAAACCCAGGATTGATCGTAGGCAGGCCAGCCTAAATGTTTCTAACCGGTCAAGATGCTGCATTAGGGGGTTCCACGTTTTGCAAGCGTAGAGAAGGGAGGGAATGACTGTGGCCGAGAAGAACCGAAGCTTCATGCGGAGCGACAGACCAGGTAGCTTCCACACAATGTTACACAACCGATGAAAAGATAATGCTGCTCGACTAATTCGGAGTGAGACCTCTGCTGTTAAACCGGAGCCGATCATGAGCACACTGCCCAGGTATGGAAAACTCTCCACTCTCTCCCCAACTGCCCCATCACCGATTGGGAGTTGTGGGGGTAGAGTGCCCGATGGCACAACATACCCAGGCAGGTGCTTCGTTTTGGTGGGGCTGATGGTAAGGCCCCACCTCTTAGTGGCACACTCCAGTTTCAGCAGCAGCGCCTCCAACTCCTCCTCTGAATGAGCAGCAATTACCAGGTCGTCGGCATACATAATGTGGTTGACCAATAGGGAGACATCCCTTGACCGCACCTGGGCATCGATCAGCCTCCCATTGTATCTGTACCAGACGTAAATTCCTCTGGTACAGCTACTGACGGCTTCACGAACTATGTGGTCGAAATAGATGTTAAATAATGTTGGAGCCAGAGGACATCCCTGTCGCAGGGAATGGCTCTGACTCCCGGCTATGTAGTTTTACTCGGGTCTGCTCACCATCATGAAGGTCCTTAATGAGTGTGAGCAGAGGGTCAGGGACTCTGAAAGCACGAAGAACAACCCAGAGTCCAGGCCTACTGATGGTATCATAGGCCTTAACCAGGTCAATAAAGCAGAGATGTAGGTCTAGTTGGAATTCCCTCCACCTCTGCTGTAGCAGACGGACAGAAAATATTACATTTTTGCAGGACCGCCTTTTCCTGAAACCGCATTGGGGCTTCGCAAGCCTCTCCTTAGCGTACCTAGCAAGGCGATGTTGAATAATCCTTGCCAGGACCTTTTCCGGCACACTGAGGAGTTAGATGCCCCTGTAGTTGTTACAGTCTGTGCGGTCCCCCTTCTTAAAGAGGGGGACCGCCAGGGCATCCTTCCAATCCTGCGGAACCCGTCCAGTGGCCCAGACTGCTGTTATGATGTCATGTAGGGCAGTCTACGCACAAACGCCACCCTCCCTCAGCATTTCGCTTGGGAGATCATCTCTGCTCGGTGCCTTTCCTGGTCTCAGACTCTGAAGCGCCCTCAGTACTTCCTCAACGGATGGTACCTCAGCCAGCCACTCACAGAGGGTGACTTCCTCCTCCAATATTTGAGGCACCGCATCCTCAGCAGGGTCATCCCCACTTTGTCCCATGATGTTTTCTAGGCTGAGGGATTCCCCCTCCCCCAGGACCTCACAGAAATGCTCAGCAAATCTGCAAACCTGTCGCTGGGGGTCGGAGATTGGATCACCCTTCGTTCCCCTAATGATGTAGTGGGTATAAATTGACGAATAAACTTCTGATGAGACAACACGATATTTATTGTCTTCCTTACAAGTCCCTAACACAAAGGGTATATCGGTCCCTTTATCCGATCCCTGGGGAGGTATGGCCTCCGGATTATAGGGCCCTATCACTGGGTACCCCGTTACCCTTTCTCCGGCTGGGACCCTAGGAGAGGCTATTTGACCTGACCGTACCCGGTCCGTGGGTCCTGACCACTGGGCTCACTGAGCTCTGGCCCTTAGAAGGACAACGGAGCTTGGGGTCCAGAGTCCTATCTTCAGCCCAGGTCTTCGTTCTTCAGCTTGCAGATGACTGAGCCAGACCTCTGAGAGGTCCGGCTTTTGGTTCGTGGCTTGCTCCGCCCTAGCCACGCTTCCCTTCTAGAACGTTCTGGAAGGTGACATCATCCCCCGGTTCCCCCCTCCCGGGGCCCCGGGGAATGTGTCCCAGGATCCGTTTGCTAGGGTTTATCGTTGGCCCCTTTTTGGGCCATGGACATTAGCCCTGGCGTGATAGCGCTTCCGCCCCCTATTGACGATAAGGGGAAGCTACCAGCCCACAGAGTGGTGAGTGACGATTACCCCTACAATGGTAATAGGTGTGGCGCTGTAGGTTACTTTTTTGATGGAGTTAAATAGGGATTTGTGATCGCGGGCCATTGAGGCAGACTCCATCTCCTCAGCAACCCGCGACCACCACCCATCCTTGCAGCGCCTCACGGCTCTCCGAACCTCCGAGCGAAGGCTGCGGTAAGCCTCCTCATTCTCTGACGTGGGATGCTGTAGACGATTAGAGTGAGCCTGTCGCTTTTTCTCAACAATCCTGAACACCTCCTCTGTCAGCCAGGGTCTCTGGGGAGGTCTGGACCACGTACACAAAGCAGTCATTGCAGCTGCATGAGTCACAGGCTTAAACCTCGCCCATTTACCCTCGACATCAGGAGGAGTGGGGGACGATGCTGTCTCACTCACACTCACTCACAGCGCGAGGCCGACTCATTACATCTCGCGGAGGATCGCGCTGCGGAACAAAAAAAGTTCCGCGGTTTCAGTTTGCAAGCGCGAGTTCGCGTTTTAAGGCGATGGGGGCCATCCATAAATGACGTCACGCACCTGGGGAGGGGGGGGTCAGACATTTGTGACGGGGGGGGGGGTTTGAGAAATGTGACGTCACGTCAAAATGCGCAACTTTAAATAAATACAGACGACACGTTCTATTTAGTTAAATAGACTTTTTAATAAATGTTTTCTCCTACAACATCAGAGTGCAGCGCCACATTAAATACAATGACAATAGTTTAAAGCGATTTGAAGCATGTTTTATTTTCAAAATGAAAATATGGTTTGGGGGGGGGAGCAGAGCTTTGTGACGTCATACTTGAGGGGGGGGGGGTCTGACTTTTTGTGACGCCGTGTGACGAGGGGGGGGGGTTAAAAATCGTCCAAAATCGCGTGACGTCATTTATGGTCGTGATATATTATTTTTTATTTTATTTTTCCTACCTACGTGACTTTACCGAAAGAACCAAAGAGGACTTATTTTGGTGGATAAGGAGTAAAATAGTAGATGATAGGATCTGCACTATTGAGGAGTTCTGTTATAATGAATCTGTTGTAATGAATCTTACGTCACCTTAAGTATGCCTTTGTGAGTACACTCGTGACACGGGTGTCATGCGCGTGACCTTTGTCTTTTGTATCAGATGTGCGAGAGCAACTCCGCTGCGAGTCATGGTGGTGCTGGGAGAATTGCCTTTACCATCGATGGCACTTCACCAGCACCCGTCTCGACCCCACCTCAATCCGGTAGAGTTACAAGAGCGAAAAAACTCATCTCTTGTGACGTCTGTGGGAAAAAATTCCAACTGGCATGGTGCCTAGAATCCCACGTAAGAACGCACAAGGAGACCCGTGATCAATGGTGTGGCATATGCGGACGAAGTTTTGATCAGCCAGGGAAATTCAAAAGGCATATGAAGACCCACGAAAAGTATTACATGATAAAGGGTGCACCAGGCTTGGTGAATAACGGCAGTTTTGCCAATGCTGTGTTGAATCCGATAGTCACTAGAATCTGATAGAGTCACTAGAGTGAGAAAACGAATCTCTTGCGACGTCTGCAGGAAAACATTCCAACTGGCATGGTGCCTAGAGTCCCACATGAGAATGCACAAGACCGGTGGTCAAAGCTGCAACATCTGCGATCAAAGCTTTGATCAGCCCTACAAACTCAGAAGGCATATGGAGTAACCCACGGAAAGAACTCAAGGGGCGCACGTGGCATGGTGAATGACGGCAATTTTGCCAATGCGGTGTTGAAGGTGTGTCAGAGCTACTCGGCTGCGAGTCATGGTGCTGGAAGAATTGCCTTTGCCATGGATGGCACCAGCAGCTCCAGCAGCAGCTTGTCGAGTCCTGGTGGTGAGGAGGCAGAGTTGCAGACAATGCCACCTTCTGCAAAGGGCGCACCTGCGTGCAACGAAGTTATTGCTATCACAGCGACCGCGCATGGAACGAAGGCGCCTGCTGGGAAACGCCACGCCTGACCAGCGCCCGTCTCGACTCCACCTCACTCCCATAGTCACTAGAGTGAGAAAACAAATGTCTTGCCAAGTCTGTGGGAAAGCATTCCAACTGCCATCATGCCTAGAGTCCCACATGAGAACGGACAAAGAGACCCCTGACCAATGGCATCTGCGGTCGAAACTTTGATCAGCCAGGCAAATTCAGAAGGCATATGGAAACCTACGAAAAGGACTATTGGATATTTCTTTGATGTTCTATTACTGAAGCTATCAACAGAAGGTGTGTACCGGATTAATTGCACTTGTGGCAAATGCTATGTAGGGCAAACAGGACGAATGATCAGCACGAGACTAAAACACCACAGAAATATGAAATGCTCACAAATACAACTGTCAGCAGTAGCAGAACACGCGTGCCCACAAAGACACTCAATTGATTTTGATAATGTTGAAGTTCTGTGCAAAACTAGTTACTACTGGCCAAGACTAATTACAGAATCTATCGAAATTTAAATTAAGAAAAATAATTGTAATCGTTTGGATAGCTACCGACTTAGTGCTGCATGGAAGAGAATAATCAAATTACCGTTTGTACGGATATTTTAGAACACACAATGGACACTAAGTACAAGATCAATGGGCTAGCATAATGTGCATGTATAATGTACGTTGATTCATTAATCCCCCCCCTACTTTGCGCTCAAAGAGCGCACAAATGTTGTCATCACATCTACGCCTCTATATAAGGAATGAAACAGGTGGACTTCTCCCAAATCTTGCTGTTGCCTGATGAAGCTAGTTGTAATTACTGATACGTCGTACTCCGATAGTAAATGTTGTGGCTTGGCTCTCCAACACACCACACACCGGTGTGCTGTACTAGTGATGAATTGGCATGTTCTGTTTACGTGACAACCCTTACTAGTTGGCTGTCGGGCAGTGGCGGGTTTAACGACACATTTATATAGTAATAGGTTTTTACCCTTTTATCTGGCACCAAAACTGACACCTTTATACAAGGGATCATGTTTGCAATAACCACAACACAAGCAGACACTTGCCTGGCGGACCACGAATTTCAACGAATTTCAATTCGTGGTCCGCCAGGCAAGTGTCTAACTGTGTTGTTGGCCTGACTGGTTTTGCATCACGTTATTTTTTCTTAGGTTTGTTGAATTCTCGTCTCTCATCTTCTTGTTGTATTTACCTCCGTGCAGTTTGGCGCTCTCTATGTGTTGCGTTGGTGTCGCCCTATATGCTCCCTCGCTATTTGTTGTTTTTTTACACCTGATGAAGATCGCTTGTGTTGCGGTCGCAACGTCGTGATTTATTTATTTTAATATAATTTTATGGTATTTCTACATACATGACTTTACCGAAAAAACCAATGAGTAAAAAGAGACAACTCTGATAATGATATACACTGTCCTTGAAGTTGATTGGTCCACACCCGAGATGGCTTTTCTTAGAGCCTAGTCTCCACTGGTGTTGGACCAGATGACGCCAAAAGGCATAGAACTCAAAAACAGCGCACTATCAGAGTATTGAGAGCTCGGGGTAAGAATATACATTATGAGACCTCCTTTGCCAGTAGCAAGATATAGTAATAGGTTTTTACCCTTTTATCTGGCACCAAAACTGACACCTTTATACAAGGGATCATGTTTGCAATAACCACAACACAAGTAGTCAAAATGCAAACAAAAAGAGACAACTCTGATAGTGATATACACTGTCCTTGAAGTTGATTGGTCCACACCCGAGACGGCTTTTCTTAGAGCCTAGTCTCCACTGGTGTTGGACCAGATGACGCCAAAAGGCATACAACTCAAAAACAGCGCACTATCAGAGTATTGAGAGCTCGGGGTAAGCATTTACATTATGATACCTCCTTTGCCAGTAGCCAGATATAGTAATAGGTTTTTATCCTTTTATCTGGCACCAAAACTGACACCTTTATACAAGGGATCATGTTTGCATAAAGGTGTCAGTTTGGTGCCAGATAAAAGGGTAAAAAACCTATTACTATATCTTGCTACTGGCAAAGGAGGTCTCATAATGTAAATGCTTACCCCGAGCTCTCAATACTCTGATAGTGCGCTGTTTTTGAGTTGTATGCCTTTTGGTGTCATCTGGATCAACACCAGTGGAGACTAGGCTCTAAGAAAAGCCGTCTCGGGTGTGGACCAATCAACTTCAAGGACAGTGTATATCATTATCAGAGTTGTCCCTTTTTGTTTGCATTTTGATTGCTTGTGTTGTGGTTATTGCAAACATGATTCCTTGTATAAAGGTGTCAGTTTTGGTGCCAGATAAAAGGGTAAAAATCTATTACTATATCTTGCTACTGGCAAAGGTGGTCTCATAATGACACATTTATATATTTACGCGATCCAACCCATAAAACCTGTATTCTGGATATTTATCGCGAAAGCGTACGTGTTAAACTGCCATGTATTTTTACGTCTATTGCTGTATTTTCTTACGTGCAATATATTTAATAAACCATCCTAATTTATTCATATTTGTGTTCATAGTTATATCATTGTTGCGCGTGCGGTGTGGTCAGTGGATATTGTTCAGTGGATCAAACCGGGACAAATATTTTTGCAGCAGCTGTGGCTGCACATTGCAATAGCGCATTCCGAATGGTGTAGAACGCATTGCCCAGAATCTGTATCTGTGTGCAAACACCAGGTATGGTTGGTAAGAAACACGTTGGTTTTAAATGAATAGAACTCGAGCTTCAGCCATATTGTTCATTATAGACCCCACTTTGTAAGAATTAATCACGCAAACCTTGCGCCTGATTCATTTGAGTCGGTGTGCTCATGAGCAACAGGGCATTTGTGGCAAGGTGTTAATGTACCACAGATTAGCACGGTTGGCTACGTACACTGCGAAAGAAGTTCAACACATATTCTTTGGGTCTTTCCGTAAAGTCACGTAGATAGAACAATAAATAAAAATAAAGTGAATAAAAAAGTAAAATATATCACGACGTTTCGATCACAACACAAGCAATCGTCATCAGGAGAAAAATTATGACGATTGCTTGTGTTGTGATCAAAACGTCGTGATATTTTTATTATTATTTCGTATTCACTTTATTTTTTATTATTTTATTGTTCTATCTACGTGACTTTACCGTCGTGAGAATTTTATTATTTTATATTTTTATTATTTTATTGTTTCCCTTCTATGCGACTTTAACGAAAGAACCAAGAATATAAACTATATTTTTTTATTTTACCAGTTTGAGGCCCCACTGAGCTATGGAGCTATTTTTCAGAAGCAACCTGGCTATCACAAATGTTATCTTCAACGAAGTGGCTTATCCCGTGGAAATTTATAGAGGCCAAATACTCTAAACGCGTGATGTTTATTCTAAATGTAGTGAAAGAGACATGCAACCTCAAAATATACAGCAGGCGACAGTGTCGGGATTGAATCCACGGCCTCCTGCGTACCAGGCGAGGTAGTTAACATATTGCCACTGTGGTGCCCTGTGGTCACGTGAGGCCTACCACTTCTGAATCGCTTGTGATGCATATTTGAACATTACTGCAAGCGTCTTAGCCTCATTCATTAGTCAGGTATTCGAAGGGAATATTGTCATTTGGTAACGCTATTTCAAATATCGCTCATTAAACGTTCAATTTTAATGCAATGCAATTGAGGGACTTTGTGGAGTCTTGTCGTGGTCTGGAGCTGTGGTTGTTGTGTTGCTACCTTGCCCAAGCTTGCATTTGTTGACAAATTGGCAGGAATGTATGTACTTTGTATTTTTAGCAATTTGCTTACATTTTCTCCATCTTGCCTCTCATCGGTTTTGGAAATAGCTCGCTGACCCTCCCCTACTGGACATATGTGAAAAAGATCTTCATAGCTCATCGGATTCCTCCAGGATATAAAAAAGATTCTGATTCTGATTAATCAGTGGCGCTGCGAACAACCTATTCCCTCTATTGCTGCGGGAATCTGCATCCACACATGATCAAGCACCCCTTGTAATGCAATACACTTGGTTCCTTTGTCATAGACATGTAATTTTGCAAATGCGCAGAAATGTCTACCGCATGCGACTTACTCCAGACAAGGTTAGACTATTAAACGTGACCTGTTGTGACACGTCTAATGTGTATTGTGTGGTCGTTAGCACAGAAAGATGCATCTGGTAATGTCCTAATGGACCAAAAATAGTAAAAAGGAGGCTGGGTCTGTGTTGTTCAGAGTGACCACCATATACAGACTCTTGTACGTACAAACGAGTTCGGTTCCATAGGTCTGTTCGTAAGTCGATTTGTTCGTGAGTCCAACTTTACTCCCATCGATTTCAAACACGTTTCACGACTTGTACACTAAACACGGGGAATGGCTTTAACGTTTGCCTCTGGTTCTTCACGTTCTGCAGATGTAGATGCCACCATCACCACCTATTGTGCGGTGGTTGAACTTGCGACTCTCGGTCCGAACAGGAAACTGGACATACGGACAGGTTTGATCATATCTCTGAAAGTTCGTAAGTCGAATGTTCGTAAGTAGAGGAGTCCCTGTGTAGTGGCATAGAATCGTAATGTAACAGCATAGCGCCTGCTGCTGGCAGGGAAAGGGATCTGAGGCTTACGGCCCTGACGTCAGCAGGCCAGGTTATACACAAGAGGGGGATCTAGGGAAAGGTCGCAGAAGGGGCACTGAATTCATAATGATACAATAATTCAGAAACACTGTACAAGTGTACAGCACGTCAGATCATTACATGGCCTAACCCTGGTTGGAAACACCGTGGGAGTGAAGAAGAAGATTGATTAATAATCATTATTTACATTTGTAAGGTGCATTTTATCCGTATGCCACCAGACTTAACTTGGAGTGTCTAAATTCTCTTTGCCCACCAGAATGAATAGACCTCATCTTTCCCACCCCTGCAGACTTGGTATTAAAGTAGATACATGCTAATGTTTACAAAGTAACGGACTCTTGACCAATTTCATTTCCACATAAATCAATCATTCGGAAATAGGCCCCACTATACCCCACCGACTACAGCACTCTAATCTTGCCTCCTCGTTTTGCCTCTTCCACCTGCCTCATGCTCGTCAGCACCGCCTTTCGTGCAGCCATGCGGGTGTGAGGTCATCATCACGAGAGGCCGTGCACTTCATCGTTCGCACGCGGCGGAGGAACCACTGAAGTCAAACGTTTACATACGTGCGGTTTAGTGGGGTCATTTCCGAGCGAACTCGGTTTTAGAAGTGTTTATCGTTGAATGTGGAAGGGTTTGGGTTAGTTTTCGGGTTACCACCTTTTCCACTATGGAGATCAAACCCAGACCTATGTTTCAGTCGGTCTAGGTCTGTCAACAACCATGCAGTAGTAAAGTTCAGCACAGTACCGGTACCAGATCTCGGTACAAATTAATTCATGCCACCCAAACACAGATGCCAATTCACAGACTGTCTCGGCTGGACCGGGACAGGAGGTAACCCAAGGGTAGTGGGAGGATAACCGCTTTGTGAGCTATTTGTAAGTAATGCGTTTAGAGTATTTGGCTGCTATAAATTTCCACGTGATAAGCTACTTCGTTAAGCTATAACTTGTGGCCAGGTCGCTTCTGAAAAAGAGCTTAATAGCTCTCAATGGGCCTTACCTGGTAAATAAAAAATAGTTTACTTTAATGGTATACATACTTGAATTTTACTGCGGATGTTTTAAAACATGTCCTGTCTAACTGTCAACTTTGTTTGAATTTCAGTGGGAGAAGATGCTTCTCACACAGACGTTAAAGCAGGTACCAGAGTCCACCTGAAGCTACTGCAGTGTGCGCCTCATTTAGGATTCCGTCCATTACTGTTGGTGCGATGGTTTGGATTTTCAAGTTGAAATCTACTAGTTCATTTTATTTTTACCCAGGCGACAACTCAATTGTCAAGGGTAGTCCTGTTTGGAAGAGGCTATCCTCGTCTCTTGAGTTCCACATCTTGGAGAGGATGTGATTAGTCAGCATCGATGCCATTTTAGTTGGTGTCACGCATCATGCGTGCATTCTTAAATTACTGACGCCGACTGAAGACTGAAGATGCAAGTGTGCCATCTGACAATGAAAGTTATGAAGCCATTTTTTGTCATTGCCAATTTTCCTTTGTGCTCTGTCAGAGTCTGGGATAACACGGCCTTGGTGAAGTCCCCTGGACTTGTGTAATTTCTGTATCAATTATTTTTTTCATTTTGACACCTCTGCTCCACGTCCTTCAATTGCATCCATCTGCACCTCCGATTAGCACGGCTGGCTGACGTATGGCGCGAACGAGGTTCAACGTACATACCTACAAGGAGTGTAAATTCATATGGTGCCAGAAACTCTGCACGAGTTCGTGCCGCGTTCTCCCGATGTTGCCGTCGATGTTTGTCCAGCGACAAGCCATTCGTTGCCAAGCGCGAACCTGTCTCACCTCCACAATCACAGGGCCGAGTGTGTGACGTGTCCGGCAAGCCGTGTGATGTGTCTGCGGATGATAATCTTCAGCAGAGGCCTGTGCCTTCTCCCACAGACGCCGCTCAACTGACGCCGCTCCCAGCGCCACCGACCTCTGCTTCCCCGGCCACGGCCACGGGGAGTTCCTCTCCTCTGCTGGACAACCCGTGTGCTGGACCTGCTGCACCACCACACTTGCCTGCCCACTACACAGGCACAAAGAGGTACGGGCAGAACTAATGCATACAGTGAGGGAAAAAAGTGTTTGATCCCTTGCTGATTTTGTACGTTTGCCCACTGACAAAGAAATTATTAGTCTATAATTTTAATGGCAGGTTTTTTTGAACAGTGAGAGGCAGAATAACAACAAAAAAATCCAGAAAAACGCATGTCAAAAATGTAATAAATTGATTTGCATTTTAATGAGGGAAATAAGTATTTGACCCCCTCTCAATCAGAAAGATTTCTGGCTCCCAGGTGTCTTTTATACAGGTAACGAGCTGAGATTAGGAGCACACTCTTAAAGGGAGTGCTCCTAATCTCAGCTTGTTACCTGTATAAAAGACACCTGTCCACAGAAGCAATCAATCAATCAGATTCCAAACTCTCCACCATGGCCAAGACCAAAGAGCTCTCCAAGGATGTCAGGGACAAGATTGTAGACCTACACAAGGCTGGAATGGGCTACAAGACCATTGCCAAGCAGCTTGTGGAGAAGGTGACAACAGTTGGTGCGATTATTCGCAAATGGAAGAAACACAAAATAACTGTCAATCTCCCTCTGCCTGGGGCTCCGTGCAAGATCTCACCTCGTGGAGTTGCAATGAGCATGAGAACAGTGAGGAATCAGCCCAGAACTATACGGGAGGATCTTGTCAATGATCTCAAGGCAGCTGGCACCATACCAAGAAAACAATTGGTAACACACTACACCTTGAAGGACTGAAATCCTGCAGCACCCGCAAGGTCCTCCTGCTCAAGAAAGCACATATACATGCCCGTCTGAAGTTTGCCAATGAACATCTGAATGAAGTGTTGTGGTCAGATGAGACCAAAATGGAGCTCTTTGGCATAAACTCAACTCGCCGTGTTTGGAGGAGGAGGAATGCTGCCTATGACCCCAAGAACACCATCCCCACCGTCAAACATGGAGGTGGAAACATTATGCTTTGGGGGTGTTTTTCTGCTAAGGGGACAGGACAACTTCACCGCATCAAAGGGACGATGGACGGGGCCATGTACCGTCAAATCTTGGGTGATAACCTCCTTCCCTCAGCCAGGGCATTGAAAATGGGTCGTGGATGGGTATTCTAGCATGACAATGACCCAAAACACACGGCCAAGGCAACAAAGGAGTGGCTCAAGAATAAGCACATTAAGGTCCTAGAGTGGCCTAGCCAGTCTCCAGACTTTAATCCCATAGAAAATCTGTGGAGGGAGCTGAAGGTTCGAGTTGCCAAACGTCAGCCTCCACACCTTAATGACTTGGAGAAGATCTGCAAAGAGGAGTGGGACAAAATCCCTCCTGAGATGTGTGCAAACCTGGTAGCCAGCTACAAAAAAACGTCTGACCTCTGTGATTGCCAACAAGGGTTTTTTCACCAAGTACTAAGTCATGTTTTGCAGAGGGGTCAAGTACTTATTCCCCTAATTAAAATGCAAATCAATTTAGAACATTTTTTACATGCATTTTTCTGGATTTTTTTGTTGTTATTCTGTCTGTCTTACTGTTCAAATATACCTACCATTAAAATTATAGACTGATCATTTCTTTGTCAGTGGGCAAACGTACAAAATCAGCATGGGATCAAATACTTTTTCCCTCACTGTAAATGCTTTCAACATAAGTTGGAGAGAGTTGAGCCTTTCAAGGAATTCGGCAATGCTTTCCCACCTGTGACTGCTCCCGATATATGACTCGAGAGAATGTAGGTTTTGCTTGCAGGCCACAGACACACTCACACATGAATTATGCGTTTGGTATTATCTCATGGAAAATAATAAGTTGCACAAGGGCCAGGGTCATGCCCCATTCATTCTGAACGATTAAACCAAACTGACCCACGTTCACACACGAGAGCAGAGAGGTTGGCTGCATGGTGACGCATGCGAAGAACGCGTCCCTGTGAAAGAGTTAGAAGGTTCCCCTTCGTACCTTCTTACTCTCCCTCCCACCCCCTCCTTCCGGTCAGGTGATTTTGAAGTGTCGTCGTCACGCGAGGACGTGGACCGAGACAGCGCGTGGAACCAGTGGCTGCGCTCCGAGATTCCGGGGCTCTTCCTGCTGGCCCTGCACACATTTACCGTGAGTCGGTGTAGATGTGGCCTCGCGACTGGGGCTGCCACCTGTCCGCGTTTGACCCCCGGACAGTGTTCGGGTGGCAGCAGGAATTGATTTGTGTCGAGATCTGGTACCCCGGGTATGGCTATGGTTGATTTTATCACCGTGAAATGCACAGTTTTAACAATAGACCTGGGCTCGCTGAGAAATGTGCCTGGGTTTGCTCTGTCGTGGAAATGGTGGCAACTGTACTTGGGGCATCGGCACGTGTATTCGCACTCCGGCTCCATTTACACCGAGAGTCACATGCTTGTCTCGTGTGGGGAGTGGTGGTGTAGCTGTTAGGGGGCATCCATTTAGTATGTATGCATGGAGAGGGGAGGAGGGGTTAACCAAATGTGTACCCTTGCGTATGGGGGGTCTGCTGACAATGTGTAAGCCGACTGCAACGGCATGAATCTGCCCATCGCAGTGACATGGGGAAGTAATTGCTTCCGACAAAGGCGTTCTATGACCTTTTAAATCGTACTCAGGTTTGAGAACGGGGACAGTTTTGCATTAATGACCCTGAATCATTACAATTCCTTGACTCTCCGGCAGTGGTGAATCGTTCCAACCACCAGTATGAATCGTGTATATGTTGTGTACGTGTATGCACAGCTGTACCCATTGGCTTCTGTTGTGGTCATGTACGTTTATTTTTTATTTCGTGGAATATCACTTGCTGTACTCTACGCTGTGAGTGCTTTGTGTAGATAGGAATCATGTTATGTAGAGAATATAAATCTAATTCAGTACCTCTATATGTCTCCCACAGACGAGCGGGGAGACAGCAGCCAGGCGGTGAGCCGGCACTCCCAACAATCGCCCAAGATCTGCGGTTCTCTTTACATTCCGATATTTGCAGCCACTTACTGAGTGTTTACATGTGGGGGGAAACCAGTACACTCGCAGAAAACGAACGAATGTGAGCAAGGGGGCAACGTTCTATCCCGTGCAGATGGAAAGGATTCCACAGTTGTGATCCACTGCCTCCTGGCAAGCCAGGGTATGACTCATCCTCGATGCCCACCGGAAGGGAGATTGCACACTTGCAATTGAATTCCCTGAGATTATTTATATCATGGGGTAGGCAGTGACAAAGCCCCTGACTCACTTAACACGAACATGCGGTCCAGTGCATTGTACGTGCAAGGATACTCGCTTTCCACAATGTATGAAAGTGTGTTGTGCTTGAATCTTGACTTAAAGCTTTCGTGACTGCAGGAATTAATATTTTTTGGGTCTTTCGATAAAGTCACGTAGATAGAACAGTAAAACAATAAAAATAAAGTGAATACAAAATAATAATAAAAATATCACGACATTTCGATCGCAACACAAGCAATCGTTATCATTTTTCTCCTGATGACGATTGCTTGTGCTGTGATCGAAACGTCGTGATTTATTTTAATTTTCATTCACTTTATTTTTATTATTTTATTGTTCTATCTACGTGACTTTACGGAAAGACCCAAATAATATGTGTTGAACTTCTTTCGCAGTGTACGTAGCCAACCGTGCTAATCTGTGGTACATTAACACCTTGCCACAAATGCCCTGTTGCTCATGAGCACAGCGACTCAAATGAATCAGGCGCAAGGTTTGCGTGATTAATTCTTACAAAGTGGGGTCTATAATGAACAATATGGCTGAAGCTCGAGTTCTATTCATTTAAAACCAAACGTGTTTCTTACCAACCATACCTGGTGTTTGCACACAGATACAGATTCTGGGCGATGCGTACTACACCATTCGGAATGCGCTGTTGCAATGTGCAGCCACAGCTGCTGCAAAAATATTTGTCTCGGTTTGATCCACTGAACAATATCCACTGACCACACCGCACGCGCAACAATGATATAACTTTTGATTTAAAGCTTTCGTGACTGCAGTAATTCATATTCTTAGTTTTTTCGGTAAAGTCACGTTGAAGAGAAACAACAAAATAACAAAATATATATAAAACAATAAAAATTCTCACGACGTTTCGACCATAACTCAAACGGTCATCATCAGGTGTGTTGGTTTGCATAAATTTATTTTGAAAACGGCATATTTATTTATATATATAAAAATAACGTTTGCGTCACGCGCAACGATTGGCTGTTTGCCAGGACTAGTCCATCTATTTTTTGAAAAGAGGAGGGGGGAGACGAAATTTGTTTTTATGTATGCTGTCTGAAAGGCACTGTAAGCGTGAACAATCAATCAAGAACTGAAATGATTTATCAAATCTTTCCAATGATTGCTAAGATAGAATCCATCTTCTCGGTTGAAATTGTCTCTGTGTTTGTATATGTGGATAGCCTCATGAACGAATCTCTCATGGAAGCCAGATGGCTTACAAAGAACCTCCGTCTTGGAAAAGTCAATGGCATGTGAGCCTACTGAATTAGAACAATGATCTGCTACGGCCGAGGTGTTGGTCCTACCGTGTTTAAGGTCTGCTTTATGTTCACGAATGCGGTCCGAGATATGGCGTTTGGTTTCTCCAATGTAACTACTACCACAGAGGCAACTTAGTTTGTAGACACCAGGGTATTGTATGTCCGGAATCACATCTTTTACAGACGGAACCAGATCACGGATTTTATGTAATGTGTTGAAACGGACCTGGATCTTGTGTTTATTCAAGATTTTGGAGATCTTTTTTGTGATCCCAGCAATGTAGGGTAAAGTGATGGTTTTGAAAGGCTCCTCAAGAGGGTTCTTCTTCATGGTTTGAGTGATAGCTTTGCGGATTGTATAGTCGGAGTAACCATTAGCCCTAAGAGCTTGGTGTACGTGCTTGAGTTCACTGCTTATGTGTTCCTGGTCGGATATGCATTGGGCTCTATGATACAGAGTCTTGATGAGAGAATTCTTCTGTGATGGATGGTGGTGGGAATCCGGTTTCAGATAAGCATCCGTATGGGTAGCTTTCCTGTAGACAGAGTGGCTCATTGAACCATCAGGTCTCTTTTTAATTAGGACATCCAAAAAAGGTATCTTGCCATCTATTTCGACTTCCATGGTAAATCTGATGGCTGGGTGTATGGAATTGATGTGGTCGAAGAATTGGTCTAGAGCAGGCCGGCCATGTGGCCAGATGACAAAAGTGTCATCCACGTACCTCTTCCATAAGGTTGGGCGCAGAGTGGCAGTCTGGATGGCGTCAGTCTCAAATTTCTCCATGAAAATGTTAGCTATAACTGGAGAAAGGGGGGAGCCCATTGGGGTGCCCTCAGTTTGTTTGTAGAAAGTTCCATTCCAAGTGAAGTATGTATTGGTTAAACAGTGTCTCACCAGGGGGGGTACCTCAGTGTTTAGTCCTTGATGAACCAAGTCTTCAATGATTGCAATGGTGTCAGGTACAGGAACCTTGGTGAATAAGGAAACTACATCAAAACTGACAAGCAGGTCGTCTGGGGACAGGGAAATACCCTTGATTGTTGATACCAGGTGAGTAGAATTTTGTACCGCAGAGGTGGTCTTTCCAGTGAAAGGACGCAGGATTTCAGACAAAAAACGAGCTAGTTTGTAGGTGGGGGAGCTGATAGTAGAGACTATGGGACGAAGAGGTGTATCAACTTTATGTATTTTTGGTAAGCCGTATAATCTTGGTGGCCTGGCAGCAGAAGGTTTCAATAAAAACTGTTTAGATTGATCAATTAATGCGGTTGAATCAGAAATTATTTTGTTGGTTTGTGTGACGAGGCTGTTGGTGGGATCTCTTTTTATTTTTGTATAACTACCATCGTCGAGTAATTCTTTAATTTTGTTGTTGTATTCTATTTTATCCATGATAACAGTAGCATTGCCTTTGTCAGCTGAGAGAACTACAATATCATTCCTCTTTTTTAATTTATATAATTCAAAACGCTCATTTTTGCTGAGGTTGCTAGCTGGCATCTTAGCGTTTTTGAGGGTTGCAGCGATTTCAGATCTTGCTACGTCTGCAGCGATGTGACCCAGGCCCCTGAGAGCAACGTCTACTTGGGCAATTATATCATTAACTGGTATGTGTTTAGGTGTGACTGCAAAGTTTAGACCTTTAGCTAAAACGGATTTCAGACCATCGGAAATAGAACTGTTACTGCGATTAATTACGACTTTATTAACGTCTAACTTTTTGGTGTGTGGGTCCGGTCTTTTGTTGAATAGGAGGTTAAATTTGGAAATCAGGTTTTCCTTACATTTGGTCGACATAGTAGCAGCTGAAGAGGCAGTCATATTGTCTACATGTTCCCAATCCGATGTGGACATTATTGCCGTCAATGATAAGTGTGATTTGTAGAGTGTCTTGTCTAACTGATCTAGTTCTGTGCGTATAAGTCTGATTTTTTCTGAGATAAGAGCTAAGCTAGTTTTGAAAAGAATTTGTTTCGCATTAGAAGAAGTTACAGTAGCAGAGGTGAGTGTAAATGCGATTGGTATTACCCCAGAGTCGCGGCATCTCTTCAGGAAGGTGAGAGACTCGATCAGCTGAGCTTTCTTATCCCGGAGTTTGTTGAAAGATCTTAAAGTTATGTGAAAACCCTCCCCGTAGAGGCGATTAAATTTTGATTTAAAGCTTTCGTGACTGCAGTAATTCATATTCTTAGTTTTTTCGGTAAAGTCACGTTGAAGAGAAACAACAAAATAACAAAATATATATAAAACAATAAAAATTCTCACGACGTTTCGACCATAACTCAAACGGTCATCATCAGGTGTGTTGGTTTGCATAAATTTATTTTGAAAACGGCATATTTATTTATATATATAAAAATAACGTTTGCGTCACGCGCAACGATTGGCTGTTTGCCAGGACTAGTCCATCTATTTTTTGAAAAGAGGAGGGGGGAGACGAAATTTGTTTTTATGTATGCTGTCTGAAAGGCACTGTAAGCGTGAACAATCAATCAAGAACTGAAATGATTTATCAAATCTTTCCAATGATTGCTAAGATAGAATCCATCTTCTCGGTTGAAATTGTCTCTGTGTTTGTATATGTGGATAGCCTCATGAACGAATCTCTCATGGAAGCCAGATGGCTTACAAAGAACCTCCGTCTTGGAAAAGTCAATGGCATGTGAGCCTACTGAATTAGAACAATGATCTGCTACGGCCGAGGTGTTGGTCCTACCGTGTTTAAGGTCTGCTTTATGTTCACGAATGCGGTCCGAGATATGGCGTTTGGTTTCTCCAATGTAACTACTACCACAGAGGCAACTTAGTTTGTAGACACCAGGGTATTGTATGTCCGGAATCACATCTTTTACAGACGGAACCAGATCACGGATTTTATGTAATGTGTTGAAACGGACCTGGATCTTGTGTTTATTCAAGATTTTGGAGATCTTTTTTGTGATCCCAGCAATGTAGGGTAAAGTGATGGTTTTGAAAGGCTCCTCAAGAGGGTTCTTCTTCATGGTTTGAGTGATAGCTTTGCGGATTGTATAGTCGGAGTAACCATTAGCCCTAAGAGCTTGGTGTACGTGCTTGAGTTCACTGCTTATGTGTTCCTGGTCGGATATGCATTGGGCTCTATGATACAGAGTCTTGATGAGAGAATTCTTCTGTGATGGATGGTGGTGGGAATCCGGTTTCAGATAAGCATCCGTATGGGTAGCTTTCCTGTAGACAGAGTGGCTCATTGAACCATCAGGTCTCTTTTTAATTAGGACATCCAAAAAAGGTATCTTGCCATCTATTTCGACTTCCATGGTAAATCTTATGGCTGGGTGTATGGAATTGATGTGGTCGAAGAATTGGTCTAGAGCAGGCCGGCCATGTGGCCAGATGACAAAAGTGTCATCCACGTACCTCTTCCATAAGGTTGGGCGCAGAGTGGCAGTCTGGATGGCGTCAGTCTCAAATTTCTCCATGAAAATGTTAGCTATAACTGGAGAAAGGGGGGAGCCCATTGGGGTGCCCTCAGTTTGTTTGTAGAAAGTTCCATTCCAAGTGAAGTATGTATTGGTTAAACAGTGTCTCACCAGGGGGGGTACCTCAGTGTTTAGTCCTTGATGAACCAAGTCTTCAATGATTGCAATGGTGTCAGGTACAGGAACCTTGGTGAATAAGGAAACTACATCAAAACTGACAAGCAGGTCGTCTGGGGACAGGGAAATACCCTTGATTGTTGATACCAGGTGAGTAGAATTTTGTACCGCAGAGGTGGTCTTTCCAGTGAAAGGACGCAGGATTTCAGACAAAAAACGAGCTAGTTTGTAGGTGGGGGAGCTGATAGTAGAGACTATGGGACGAAGAGGTGTATCAACTTTATGTATTTTTGGTAAGCCGTATAATCTTGGTGGCCTGGCAGCAGAAGGTTTCAATAAAAACTGTTTAGATTGATCAATTAATGCGGTTGAATCAGAAATTATTTTGTTGGTTTGTGTGACGAGGCTGTTGGTGGGATCTCTTTTTATTTTTGTATAACTACCATCGTCGAGTAATTCTTTAATTTTGTTGTTGTATTCTATTTTATCCATGATAACAGTAGCATTGCCTTTGTCAGCTGAGAGAACTACAATATCATTCCTCTTTTTTAATTTATATAATTCAAAACGCTCATTTTTGCTGAGGTTGCTAGCTGGCATCTTAGCGTTTTTGAGGGTTGCAGCGATTTCAGATCTTGCTACGTCTGCAGCGATGTGACCCAGGCCCCTGAGAGCAACGTCTACTTGGGCAATTATATCATTAACTGGTATGTGTTTAGGTGTGACTGCAAAGTTTAGACCTTTAGCTAAAACGGATTTCAGACCATCGGAAATAGAACTGTTACTGCGATTAATTACGACTTTATTAACGTCTAACTTTTTGGTGTGTGGGTCCGGTCTTTTGTTGAATAGGAGGTTAAATTTGGAAATCAGGTTTTCCTTACATTTGGTCGACATAGTAGCAGCTGAAGAGGCAGTCATATTGTCTACATGTTCCCAATCCGATGTGGACATTATTGCCGTCAATGATAAGTGTGATTTGTAGAGTGTCTTGTCTAACTGATCTAGTTCTGTGCGTATAAGTCTGATTTTTTCTGAGATAAGAGCTAAGCTAGTTTTGAAAAGAATTTGTTTCGCATTAGAAGAAGTTACAGTAGCAGAGGTGAGTGTAAATGCGATTGGTATTACCCCAGAGTCGCGGCATCTCTTCAGGAAGGTGAGAGACTCGATCAGCTGAGCTTTCTTATCCCGGAGTTTGTTGAAAGATCTTAAAGTTATGTGAAAACCCTCCCCGTAGAGGCGATTAAATTTTGATTTAAAGCTTTCGTGACTGCAGTAATTCATATTCTTAGTTTTTTCGGTAAAGTCACGTTGAAGAGAAACAACAAAATAACAAAATATATATAAAACAATAAAAATTCTCACGACGTTTCGACCATAACTCAAACGGTCATCATCAGGTGTGTTGGTTTGCATAAATTTATTTTGAAAACGGCATATTTATTTATATATATAAAAATAACGTTTGCGTCACGCGCAACGATTGGCTGTTTGCCAGGACTAGTCCATCTATTTTTTGAAAAGAGGAGGGGGGAGACGAAATTTGTTTTTATGTATGCTGTCTGAAAGGCACTGTAAGCGTGAACAATCAATCAAGAACTGAAATGATTTATCAAATCTTTCCAATGATTGCTAAGATAGAATCCATCTTCTCGGTTGAAATTGTCTCTGTGTTTGTATATGTGGATAGCCTCATGAACGAATCTCTCATGGAAGCCAGATGGCTTACAAAGAACCTCCGTCTTGGAAAAGTCAATGGCATGTGAGCCTACTGAATTAGAACAATGATCTGCTACGGCCGAGGTGTTGGTCCTGCCACTCTGCGCCCAACCTTATGGAAGAGGTACGTGGATGACACTTTTGTCATCTGGCCACATGGCCGGCCTGCTCTAGACCAATTCTTCGACCACATCAATTCCATACACCCAGCCATCAGATTTACCATGGAAGTCGAAATAGATGGCAAGATACCTTTTTTGGATGTCCTAATTAAAAAGAGACCTGATGGTTCAATGAGCCACTCTGTCTACAGGAAAGCTACCCATACGGATGCTTATCTGAAACCGGATTCCCACCACCATCCATCACAGAAGAATTCTCTCATCAAGACTCTGTATCATAGAGCCCAATGCATATCCGACCAGGAACACATAAGCAGTGAACTCAAGCACGTACACCAAGCTCTTAGGGCTAATGGTTACTCCGACTATACAATCCGCAAAGCTATCACTCAAACCATGAAGAAGAACCCTCTTGAGGAGCCTTTCAAAACCATCACTTTACCCTACATTGCTGGGATCACAAAAAAGATCTCCAAAATCTTGAATAAACACAAGATCCAGGTCCGTTTCAACACATTACATAAAATCCGTGATCTGGTTCCGTCTGTAAAAGATGTGATTCCGGACATACAATACCCTGGTGTCTACAAACTAAGTTGCCTCTGTGGTAGTAGTTACATTGGAGAAACCAAACGCCATATCTCGGACCGCATTCGTGAACATAAAGCAGACCTTAAACACGGTAGGACCAACACCTCGGCCGTAGCAGATCATTGTTCTAATTCAGTAGGCTCACATGCCATTGACTTTTCCAAGACGGAGGTTCTTTGTAAGCCATCTGGCTTCCATGAGAGATTCGTTCATGAGGCTATCCACATATACAAACACAGAGACAATTTCAACCGAGAAGATGGATTCTATCTTAGCAATCATTGGAAAGATTTGATAAATCATTTCAGTTCTTGATTGATTGTTCACGCTTACAGTGCCTTTCAGACAGCATACATAAAAACAAATTTCGTCTCCCCCCTCCTCTTTTCAAAAAATAGATGGACTAGTCCTGGCAAACAGCCAATCGTTGCGCGTGACGCAAACGTTATTTTTATATATATAAATAAATATGCCGTTTTCAAAATAAATTTATGCAAACCAACACACCTGATGATGACCGTTTGAGTTATGGTCGAAACGTCGTGAGAATTTTTATTGTTTTATATATATTTTGTTATTTTGTTGTTTCTCTTCAACGTGACTTTACCGAAAAAACTAAGAATATGAATTACTGCAGTCACGAAAGCTTTAAATCAAAATTTAATCGCCTCTACGGGGAGGGTTTTCACATAACTTTAAGATCTTTCAACAAACTCCGGGATAAGAAAGCTCAGCTGATCGAGTCTCTCACCTTCCTGAAGAGATGCCGCGACTCTGGGGTAATACCAATCGCATTTACACTCACCTCTGCTACTGTAACTTCTTCTAATGCGAAACAAATTCTTTTCAAAACTAGCTTAGCTCTTATCTCAGAAAAAATCAGACTTATACGCACAGAACTAGATCAGTTAGACAAGACACTCTACAAATCACACTTATCATTGACGGCAATAATGTCCACATCGGATTGGGAACATGTAGACAATATGACTGCCTCTTCAGCTGCTACTATGTCGACCAAATGTAAGGAAAACCTGATTTCCAAATTTAACCTCCTATTCAACAAAAGACCGGACCCACACACCAAAAAGTTAGACGTTAATAAAGTCGTAATTAATCGCAGTAACAGTTCTATTTCCGATGGTCTGAAATCCGTTTTAGCTAAAGGTCTAAACTTTGCAGTCACACCTAAACACATACCAGTTAATGATATAATTGCCCAAGTAGACGTTGCTCTCAGGGGCCTGGGTCACATCGCTGCAGACGTAGCAAGATCTGAAATCGCTGCAACCCTCAAAAACGCTAAGATGCCAGCTAGCAACCTCAGCAAAAATGAGCGTTTTGAATTATATAAATTAAAAAAGAGGAATGATATTGTAGTTCTCTCAGCTGACAAAGGCAATGCTACTGTTATCATGGATAAAATAGAATACAACAACAAAATTAAAGAATTACTCGACGATGGTAGTTATACAAAAATAAAAAGAGATCCCACCAACAGCCTCGTCACACAAACCAACAAAATAATTTCTGATTCAACCGCATTAATTGATCAATCTAAACAGTTTTTATTGAAACCTTCTGCTGCCAGGCCACCAAGATTATACGGCTTACCAAAAATACATAAAGTTGATACACCTCTTCGTCCCATAGTCTCTACTATCAGCTCCCCCACCTACAAACTAGCTCGTTTTTTGTCTGAAATCCTGCGTCCTTTCACTGGAAAGACCACCTCTGCGGTACAAAATTCTACTCACCTGGTATCAACAATCAAGGGTATTTCCCTGTCCCCAGACGACCTGCTTGTCAGTTTTGATGTAGTTTCCTTATTCACCAAGGTTCCTGTACCTGACACCATTGCAATCATTGAAGACTTGGTTCATCAAGGACTAAACACTGAGGTACCCCCCCTGGTGAGACACTGTTTAACCAATACATACTTCACTTGGAATGGAACTTTCTACAAACAAACTGAGGGCACCCCAATGGGCTCCCCCCTTTCTCCAGTTATAGCTAACATTTTCATGGAGAAATTTGAGACTGACGCCATCCAGACTGCCACTCTGCGCCCAACCTTATGGAAGAGGTACGTGGATGACACTTTTGTCATCTGGCCACATGGCCGGCCTGCTCTAGACCAATTCTTCGACCACATCAATTCCATACACCCAGCCATCAGATTTACCATGGAAGTCGAAATAGATGGCAAGATACCTTTTTTGGATGTCCTAATTAAAAAGAGACCTGATGGTTCAATGAGCCACTCTGTCTACAGGAAAGCTACCCATACGGATGCTTATCTGAAACCGGATTCCCACCACCATCCATCACAGAAGAATTCTCTCATCAAGACTCTGTATCATAGAGCCCAATGCATATCCGACCAGGAACACATAAGCAGTGAACTCAAGCACGTACACCAAGCTCTTAGGGCTAATGGTTACTCCGACTATACAATCCGCAAAGCTATCACTCAAACCATGAAGAAGAACCCTCTTGAGGAGCCTTTCAAAACCATCACTTTACCCTACATTGCTGGGATCACAAAAAAGATCTCCAAAATCTTGAATAAACACAAGATCCAGGTCCGTTTCAACACATTACATAAAATCCGTGATCTGGTTCCGTCTGTAAAAGATGTGATTCCGGACATACAATACCCTGGTGTCTACAAACTAAGTTGCCTCTGTGGTAGTAGTTACATTGGAGAAACCAAACGCCATATCTCGGACCGCATTCGTGAACATAAAGCAGACCTTAAACACGGTAGGACCAACACCTCGGCCGTAGCAGATCATTGTTCTAATTCAGTAGGCTCACATGCCATTGACTTTTCCAAGACGGAGGTTCTTTGTAAGCCATCTGGCTTCCATGAGAGATTCGTTCATGAGGCTATCCACATATACAAACACAGAGACAATTTCAACCGAGAAGATGGATTCTATCTTAGCAATCATTGGAAAGATTTGATAAATCATTTCAGTTCTTGATTGATTGTTCACGCTTACAGTGCCTTTCAGACAGCATACATAAAAACAAATTTCGTCTCCCCCCTCCTCTTTTCAAAAAATAGATGGACTAGTCCTGGCAAACAGCCAATCGTTGCGCGTGACGCAAACGTTATTTTTATATATATAAATAAATATGCCGTTTTCAAAATAAATTTATGCAAACCAACACACCTGATGATGACCGTTTGAGTTATGGTCGAAACGTCGTGAGAATTTTTATTGTTTTATATATATTTTGTTATTTTGTTGTTTCTCTTCAACGTGACTTTACCGAAAAAACTAAGAATATGAATTACTGCAGTCACGAAAGCTTTAAATCAAAATTTAATCGCCTCTACGGGGAGGGTTTTCACATAACTTTAAGATCTTTCAACAAACTCCGGGATAAGAAAGCTCAGCTGATCGAGTCTCTCACCTTCCTGAAGAGATGCCGCGACTCTGGGGTAATACCAATCGCATTTACACTCACCTCTGCTACTGTAACTTCTTCTAATGCGAAACAAATTCTTTTCAAAACTAGCTTAGCTCTTATCTCAGAAAAAATCAGACTTATACGCACAGAACTAGATCAGTTAGACAAGACACTCTACAAATCACACTTATCATTGACGGCAATAATGTCCACATCGGATTGGGAACATGTAGACAATATGACTGCCTCTTCAGCTGCTACTATGTCGACCAAATGTAAGGAAAACCTGATTTCCAAATTTAACCTCCTATTCAACAAAAGACCGGACCCACACACCAAAAAGTTAGACGTTAATAAAGTCGTAATTAATCGCAGTAACAGTTCTATTTCCGATGGTCTGAAATCCGTTTTAGCTAAAGGTCTAAACTTTGCAGTCACACCTAAACACATACCAGTTAATGATATAATTGCCCAAGTAGACGTTGCTCTCAGGGGCCTGGGTCACATCGCTGCAGACGTAGCAAGATCTGAAATCGCTGCAACCCTCAAAAACGCTAAGATGCCAGCTAGCAACCTCAGCAAAAATGAGCGTTTTGAATTATATAAATTAAAAAAGAGGAATGATATTGTAGTTCTCTCAGCTGACAAAGGCAATGCTACTGTTATCATGGATAAAATAGAATACAACAACAAAATTAAAGAATTACTCGACGATGGTAGTTATACAAAAATAAAAAGAGATCCCACCAACAGCCTCGTCACACAAACCAACAAAATAATTTCTGATTCAACCGCATTAATTGATCAATCTAAACAGTTTTTATTGAAACCTTCTGCTGCCAGGCCACCAAGATTATACGGCTTACCAAAAATACATAAAGTTGATACACCTCTTCGTCCCATAGTCTCTACTATCAGCTCCCCCACCTACAAACTAGCTCGTTTTTTGTCTGAAATCCTGCGTCCTTTCACTGGAAAGACCACCTCTGCGGTACAAAATTCTACTCACCTGGTATCAACAATCAAGGGTATTTCCCTGTCCCCAGACGACCTGCTTGTCAGTTTTGATGTAGTTTCCTTATTCACCAAGGTTCCTGTACCTGACACCATTGCAATCATTGAAGACTTGGTTCATCAAGGACTAAACACTGAGGTACCCCCCCTGGTGAGACACTGTTTAACCAATACATACTTCACTTGGAATGGAACTTTCTACAAACAAACTGAGGGCACCCCAATGGGCTCCCCCCTTTCTCCAGTTATAGCTAACATTTTCATGGAGAAATTTGAGACTGACGCCATCCAGACTGCCACTCTGCGCCCAACCTTATGGAAGAGGTACGTGGATGACACTTTTGTCATCTGGCCACATGGCCGGCCTGCTCTAGACCAATTCTTCGACCACATCAATTCCATACACCCAGCCATCAGATTTACCATGGAAGTCGAAATAGATGGCAAGATACCTTTTTTGGATGTCCTAATTAAAAAGAGACCTGATGGTTCAATGAGCCACTCTGTCTACAGGAAAGCTACCCATACGGATGCTTATCTGAAACCGGATTCCCACCACCATCCATCACAGAAGAATTCTCTCATCAAGACTCTGTATCATAGAGCCCAATGCATATCCGACCAGGAACACATAAGCAGTGAACTCAAGCACGTACACCAAGCTCTTAGGGCTAATGGTTACTCCGACTATACAATCCGCAAAGCTATTACTCAAACCATGAAGAAGAACCCTCTTGAGGAGCCTTTCAAAACCATCACTTTACCCTACATTGCTGGGATCACAAAAAAGATCTCCAAAATCTTGAATAAACACAAGATCCAGGTCCGTTTCAACACATTACATAAAATCCGTGATCTGGTTCCGTCTGTAAAAGATGTGATTCCGGACATACAATACCCTGGTGTCTACAAACTAAGTTGCCTCTGTGGTAGTAGTTACATTGGAGAAACCAAACGCCATATCTCGGACCGCATTCGTGAACATAAAGCAGACCTTAAACACGGTAGGACCAACACCTCGGCCGTAGCAGATCATTGTTCTAATTCAGTAGGCTCACATGCCATTGACTTTTCCAAGACGGAGGTTCTTTGTAAGCCATCTGGCTTCCATGAGAGATTCGTTCATGAGGCTATCCACATATACAAACACAGAGACAATTTCAACCGAGAAGATGGATTCTATCTTAGCAATCATTGGAAAGATTTGATAAATCATTTCAGTTCTTGATTGATTGTTCACGCTTACAGTGCCTTTCAGACAGCATACATAAAAACAAATTTCGTCTCCCCCCTCCTCTTTTCAAAAAAATAGATGGACTAGTCCTGGCAAACAGCCAATCGTTGCGCGTGACGCAAACGTTATTTTTATATATATAAATAAATATGCCGTTTTCAAAATAAATTTATGCAAACCAACACACCTGATGATGACCGTTTGAGTTATGGTCGAAACGTCGTGAGAATTTTTATTGTTTTATATATATTTTGTTATTTTGTTGTTTCTCTTCAACGTGACTTTACCGAAAAAACTAAGAATATGAATTACTGCAGTCACGAAAGCTTTAAATCAAAATTTAATCGCCTCTACGGGGAGGGTTTTCACATAACTTTAAGATCTTTCAACAAACTCCGGGATAAGAAAGCTCAGCTGATCGAGTCTCTCACCTTCCTGAAGAGATGCCGCGACTCTGGGGTAATACCAATCGCATTTACACTCACCTCTGCTACTGTAACTTCTTCTAATGCGAAACAAATTCTTTTCAAAACTAGCTTAGCTCTTATCTCAGAAAAAATCAGACTTATACGCACAGAACTAGATCAGTTAGACAAGACACTCTACAAATCACACTTATCATTGACGGCAATAATGTCCACATCGGATTGGGAACATGTAGACAATATGACTGCCTCTTCAGCTGCTACTATGTCGACCAAATGTAAGGAAAACCTGATTTCCAAATTTAACCTCCTATTCAACAAAAGACCGGACCCACACACCAAAAAGTTAGACGTTAATAAAGTCGTAATTAATCGCAGTAACAGTTCTATTTCCGATGGTCTGAAATCCGTTTTAGCTAAAGGTCTAAACTTTGCAGTCACACCTAAACACATACCAGTTAATGATATAATTGCCCAAGTAGACGTTGCTCTCAGGGGCCTGGGTCACATCGCTGCAGACGTAGCAAGATCTGAAATCGCTGCAACCCTCAAAAACGCTAAGATGCCAGCTAGCAACCTCAGCAAAAATGAGCGTTTTGAATTATATAAATTAAAAAAGAGGAATGATATTGTAGTTCTCTCAGCTGACAAAGGCAATGCTACTGTTATCATGGATAAAATAGAATACAACAACAAAATTAAAGAATTACTCGACGATGGTAGTTATACAAAAATAAAAAGAGATCCCACCAACAGCCTCGTCACACAAACCAACAAAATAATTTCTGATTCAACCGCATTAATTGATCAATCTAAACAGTTTTTATTGAAACCTTCTGCTGCCAGGCCACCAAGATTATACGGCTTACCAAAAATACATAAAGTTGATACACCTCTTCGTCCCATAGTCTCTACTATCAGCTCCCCCACCTACAAACTAGCTCGTTTTTTGTCTGAAATCCTGCGTCCTTTCACTGGAAAGACCACCTCTGCGGTACAAAATTCTACTCACCTGGTATCAACAATCAAGGGTATTTCCCTGTCCCCAGACGACCTGCTTGTCAGTTTTGATGTAGTTTCCTTATTCACCAAGGTTCCTGTACCTGACACCATTGCAATCATTGAAGACTTGGTTCATCAAGGACTAAACACTGAGGTACCCCCCCTGGTGAGACACTGTTTAACCAATACATACTTCACTTGGAATGGAACTTTCTACAAACAAACTGAGGGCACCCCAATGGGCTCCCCCCTTTCTCCAGTTATAGCTAACATTTTCATGGAGAAATTTGAGACTGACGCCATCCAGACTGCCACTCTGCGCCCAACCTTATGGAAGAGGTACGTGGATGACACTTTTGTCATCTGGCCACATGGCCGGCCTGCTCTAGACCAATTCTTCGACCACATCAATTCCATACACCCAGCCATCAGATTTACCATGGAAGTCGAAATAGATGGCAAGATACCTTTTTTGGATGTCCTAATTAAAAAGAGACCTGATGGTTCAATGAGCCACTCTGTCTACAGGAAAGCTACCCATACGGATGCTTATCTGAAACCGGATTCCCACCACCATCCATCACAGAAGAATTCTCTCATCAAGACTCTGTATCATAGAGCCCAATGCATATCCGACCAGGAACACATAAGCAGTGAACTCAAGCACGTACACCAAGCTCTTAGGGCTAATGGTTACTCCGACTATACAATCCGCAAAGCTATCACTCAAACCATGAAGAAGAACCCTCTTGAGGAGCCTTTCAAAACCATCACTTTACCCTACATTGCTGGGATCACAAAAAAGATCTCCAAAATCTTGAATAAACACAAGATCCAGGTCCGTTTCAACACATTACATAAAATCCGTGATCTGGTTCCGTCTGTAAAAGATGTGATTCCGGACATACAATACCCTGGTGTCTACAAACTAAGTTGCCTCTGTGGTAGTAGTTACATTGGAGAAACCAAACGCCATATCTCGGACCGCATTCGTGAACATAAAGCAGACCTTAAACACGGTAGGACCAACACCTCGGCCGTAGCAGATCATTGTTCTAATTCAGTAGGCTCACATGCCATTGACTTTTCCAAGACGGAGGTTCTTTGTAAGCCATCTGGCTTCCATGAGAGATTCGTTCATGAGGCTATCCACATATACAAACACAGAGACAATTTCAACCGAGAAGATGGATTCTATCTTAGCAATCATTGGAAAGATTTGATAAATCATTTCAGTTCTTGATTGATTGTTCACGCTTACAGTGCCTTTCAGACAGCATACATAAAAACAAATTTCGTCTCCCCCCTCCTCTTTTCAAAAAATAGATGGACTAGTCCTGGCAAACAGCCAATCGTTGCGCGTGACGCAAACGTTATTTTTATATATATAAATAAATATGCCGTTTTCAAAATAAATTTATGCAAACCAACACACCTGATGATGACCGTTTGAGTTATGGTCGAAACGTCGTGAGAATTTTTATTGTTTTATATATATTTTGTTATTTTGTTGTTTCTCTTCAACGTGACTTTACCGAAAAAACTAATGATATAACTATGAACAAAAATATGAATAAATTAAGATGGTTTATTAAATATATTGCACGTAAGAAAATACAGCAATAGACGTAAAAATACATGGCAGTTTAACACGTAGGCTTTCGCGACAAATATCCATAATACAGGTTTTATGGGTTGGATCAAGTAAATATGTCGTTAAACCCGCCACCACCCGACAGCCAACTAGTAAGGGTTGTCACGTAAACAGAACATGCCAATTCATCACTAGTACAGCACACCGGTGTGTGGTGTGTTGGAGAGCCAAGCTACAACATTAACCATCGGAGTATGACGTTTCAGTAATTACAACTAGCTTCATCAGGCAACACAAGATTTGGGAGAAGTCCACCTGTTTAATTCCTTATATAGAGGCGTAGATGTGGTGACAACACTTGTGCGCTCTTTGACCGCAAAGTTGGGGGGGGGATTAATGAATCAACGTACATTATACATGCACATTATGCTAGCCCATTGATCTTGTACTTAGTGTCCATTGTGTGTACTAAAACAGCCGTACAAACGGTAATTTGATGATTCTCTTCCATGCAGCACTAAGTCGGTAGCTATCCAAACGATTACAATTATTTTTATTTCTTTAAATTTCGATAGATTCTGTAATTAGTCTTGGCCCGTAGTAACTAGTTTTGCACAGAACTTCAACATTATCAAAATCAATTGAGTGTCCTTGTGGGCACGCGTGTTCTGCTGCTGCTGACAGTTGTATTTGTGAGCATTTCATATTTCTGTGGTGTTCTTTTAGTCTCGTGCTGATCATTCGTCCTGTTTGCCATCCATAGCATTTGCCACAAGTGCAATTAATCCGGTACACACCTTCTGTTGATAGCTTCAGCAATAGAACAGCAAAGAAATATCCAATAGGCCTTTTCGTAGGTTTCCATATGCCTTCTGAATTTGCCTGGCTGATCAAAGTTTCGACCGCAGATGCCATTGGTCAGGGGTTTCTTTGTCCGTTCTCATGTGGGACTCTAGGCATGATGGCAGTTGGAATGCTTTCCCACAGACTTGGCAAGACATTTGTTTTCTCACTCTAGTGACTATGGGAGTGAGGTGGAGTCGAGACGGGCGCTGGTCAGGCGTGGCGTTTCCCAGCAGGCGCCTTTGTTCCATGCACGGTTGCTGTGATAGCAATAACTTCGTTGCACGCAGGTGCGCCCTTTGCAGAAGGTGGCATTGTCTGCAACTCTGCCTCCTCACCACCAGGACTCGACAAGCTGCTGCTGCTGGAGCTGCTGGTGCCATCCATGGCAAAGGCAATTCTTCCAGCACCATGACTCGCATCCGAGTAGCTCTGACACACCTTTAACACCGCATTGGCAAAATTGCCGTCATTCACCATGCCACGTGCGCCCCTTGAGTTATTTCCGTGGGTCTCCATATGCCTTCTGAGTTTGTAGGGCTGATCAAAGCTTTGATCGCAGATGTTGCAGCTTTGACCACCGGTCTTGTGCATTCTCATGTGGGACTCTAGGCACCATGCCAGTTGGAATGTTTTCCTGCAGACGTCGCAAGAGATTCGTTTTCTCACTCTAGTGATACTATCAGATTCTAGTGACTCTATCGGATTCAACACCGCATTGGCAAAACTGCCGTTATTCACCAAGCCTGGTGCACCCTTTATCATGTAATCCTTTTCGTGGGTCTTCATATGCCTTTTGAATTTTCCTTGCTGATCAAAGCTTCGTCCGCATATGCCGCAACATTGATCACGGGTCTCCTTGTGCGTTCTTACGTGGGCTTCTAGGCACCATGCCAGTTGGAATTTTTTTCCCACAGACGTCACAAGAGATGAGTTTTTTCACTCTTGTAACTCTACCGGATTGAGACGGGTGCTGGTGAAGTGCCATCGATGGTAAAGGCAATTCTCCCAGCACCACCATGACTCGCAGCGGAGTTGCTCTCACACATCTGAAACAAAAGACAAAGGTCAAGCGCATTACACCTGTGTCATATGTGGACTCACAAAGGCATACATAAGGTGACAAGATTCATTATAACAGATTCATTATAACAGAAGTCCTCAATAGTGCAGATCCTATCATGTACTATTTTGCTCCTTATCCACCCAAATAAGTACTCTTTGGTTCTTTCAGTAACGTCACGTACGTAGAAAAATAAAATAAAAAACAACATTACGACATTTCGATCGCAACACAAGTGTTCGTCGTCAGGCGGAAAAAATAATCCAGCGGTAGAACTGCTGAACCAGCGAGAGAGCTGTTAAAACAAGAGGTTATATACGTGGTGAAGGGCAACCAGGTGGGGTCTGAGCTGGAAAGGAATTCCATCCCCGGATGCAAGCACGTCAGTTGTGTTAATGGGGGAGATTAGGGAGAAGATTAGCATGAAATGAGCTTCCGTCGCCGCATAAGAGTATCGTCCTCGCATATGGGCACAAGAGCAGTGTTAATGGGAGATCAGCACTGTGTTGATGGGAGAGATTAGGCAGAGAGATTAGGGAGATTAGCAAGTTAATGTCATGTCTATGTGTAACACAAGCTGCGGCGCTGCCAACTGCGCTGTGAGAGGCAAGCACGTCCACGCAAGAGAACCACCGCAGTGAGACACACAGCCCATCACACAGCCAGAACCATCGATACATCGAGGCTAAGGGAGCAGAGGTGGCCATGTTAGTGAGACCCCAGCCCATTAATGCAGAGGCACCTAACAGGGCAATGCAACTCAGAGAGTCGGAGATAACAGCCAAACGGCAGGGAAGAATGGGAGCGCCACAGCAAGTTACGACTTTGCTTGGTTAATAAAGTCCTTCCAATGATTGCTCAGCTTATACCCATCTTCTCGGTTGAAATTGTCTCCGTGTTTATTTTTCTGGATGGCTTCATGGACAAATCTTTGATGGTAGCCCGAAGGTTTGCAGAGTACCTTGGTCTCGGTAAAATAATATCGTGCGAGCCCACTGCGTTATAACAATGATCATCCACGGCAGAGGTATTGGTTCTGCCGTGTTTCAAATCTGCCTTGTGTTCGCGAACACAGTCCGAGACATGTCGTTTCGTTTCCCCAATGTAACTGCTGCCGCAGGACACAACTTAGTTTGTAGACACCAGGGTATTGCATGTCAGGAATGACATCCTTCACAGGTGGGATCAAATCACGGATTTTGTGTACTGTATTGAATTGGACCTGGATCTTGTGTTTGTTTAAGATTTTGGAAATCTTTTTGGTGACACGTGCTATGTACGGTAAGGTGATTGTTTTTATTGTATTCTCAGAAGGTTGTCTCCCCATGGTTGGAGATACAGCTTTGCGGATTGTGCGGTCTGAGTATCCATTCATCTTGAGGGCTTGGTGTATGTGTAGAGGCATTAATCGGCACTCCCCATCCTGTTAGCGGGTAGCTTCCCCTTTCTCGTCAACAGGGGGCGGAAGCGCTATCACGCCACTGTTAATGACTATGGCCCAAGGGGCCAACGACAATCCCTGGGAAGCGGATCCTGAGACACATTCCCCAGACCCCGGGAGGGGGGACTGGGGGATGATGTCACCTTCCAGAAAGTTCTGTAAGGGAGGCGTGGCTAGGGCGGAGCAAGCCACGAACCAGTATATAAGCCGGACCTCTCAAGGGTCCGGCTCAGGCATCTCCAAGCCGAAGACTGTAGACCTGGGCTGAAGTTAATACCCTGGACCCCAAGCTCCGTCGTCCTTCCAAGGGTCGGAGCTCAGTGAGGCCAGTGGTCAGGACCCGAAGACCCTGGCACGGTCGGGTCAGCATAGCCTCCCCTAGGGCCCCCAGCCAGAGGACAGGGAATTAACGGGTTCCCAGTGTTAGGGCCCGTGTAGTCCGGAGGCCATACCTCCCCAGGTATCGGGTGAAGGGGCCGCTACCCCTTTGTGTTAGGGACCCTGTAAAATAGTGTTAATAAATATCGTGTTGCCTCGCAAGAAGTTCTCCGCCGATTATTTACCCACTTCATATGTGCTCCAGTTCACTGGCTAGGTGGCGCTGGTCGGAGATGCAGCGGATTATTTTTTCCACCTGAGGACGACCGCTTGTGTTGCGATAGAAACATCGTTATATGTTATTTTTTATTTAATTTTTCTACCTACGTGACTTTACCAAAAGAACCAAAGAGTATGGATTTCTGCAGTCACAGAAGCTTCAAATCATCACCCAAATAAGATTTTGTATATGAACAACAATGACTATCTCCAATTTCCAAATGTTACCCACCAGAGATCCTTTCTGTATATACACAACAGCAAGCGAATTATAGCACAATACGTTCAGTCCCTATTCATGACACACTTGACTCCCAATCCTCATGTAAGATTGCAATATAATTTCTGCTTGAGGGCCCGTCAAAAAGTGTTGAGAATGGACACTTTTTCCAAAAAACTACGTAAAATATTCTTAATTAAAAGTCCAGTATAGTACTCTTCGTGGCACTCATAAGTGAACTTCATTATTCCTCATGTTAATTATTACAATATTAACGATTTACCCAGGAAAGCCTCATTGAGGCTAAAGACTGATTTTTTTCAGAAGTTTCTCATTGCAATGAGATATTAGGCAATTATATTAATGAGCGTTTGGCTCTGTGTGAGTTGAACCCAGAGAGACCCCCACCTTGCACATGGGGAAACATCACAACTCTGCACAGATTCTACCCACATTCGATAAATAATTAAAACCGATCTTGATTTGAAGCTTTTGTGACTGCAGGAATCCATACTCTTTGGTTCTTTTGGTAAAGTCACGTAGGTAGAAATAAAACAAAATAAATCACGACGTTTCGATAGCAACACAAGCCATCGTCTTCAGGTGAAAATCGCGACAGCCGCGATGTCTGCTGCGAGCAGCACGATGTCTGCTGCCTTGTGAAGAGAAGCTGTTACCAGCAAGAGTTTATATAAGTTTTTGAGAACAAAGGTAGCCAAAGTAGTGCTAATGGGTTATTATAGTGTAAAGGTAATAAATAGCGTGCCATGTTAAAGGAAATGAACTTAGATTAGCATGTTGGATTATAGTGCAAAGTCAATTTGCTTCCGTAGCGCAGAAGAGTTCAGATTAGCATGTAGGATTAGCATATGTATTTTGATAAGAGATGCATGTAAAAGTTAGTGAAAAAAATAGCAAGTTAATGTCAGTCTATGTGTAACCAAGAATAGCATGTTAAAGTTGATGAGAAAAGTATGTCAAAGTCAATGAGCGAAGTTAATGAGAATATGTTAAAGTCAATGAGAGATGAGCAAGTCGATGTCAGTCTACGTGTAATAAATAGCGTGGTATGTTAAAGTTAATGAACTTAGCATAAGAACCGCTGGCGGGAGAGAGAGAGAATGTGTTTTAATGAGAGAAGCATGTAAAAGTTAATGAAAAAATTAGTAAGTTAATGTCAGTCTATGTGTAACCAAGAGTGGCATGTTAAAGTTAAAGAGAAAAGCATGTAAAAGTACATGAACGAAGTCAATGAGAATATCATGTTGAAGGCAATGAGAGATGAGCAAGTCGATGCAGTCATGCCGGTGGTAGCATGTCCACGTGTGACAAAAGCAGCCGTGTTAGCGATCCAAAAGATGGCCGTGCCAACGCGTTCGGGTGCGGAGCTCGCTCCCGCTACGGAGCTCGCTCCCGCCACGGAGCTCGCTCCCGCTAGGAGCTCGCTCCCGCCACGGAGCTCGCTCCCGCCACAGAGCTCGCTCCCGCTAGGAGCTCGCTCCCGCCACGGAGCTCCCTCCCGTTACGGAGCTCGCTCCCGCCACGGAGCTCGCTCCCGCCACGGAGTTCGCTCCCGCCACGGAGCTCGCTGACGTCACAAAGCTCTGCCCCCCCCCCAAAACCATATTTCCATTTTGAAAATAAAACATGCTTCAAATCGCTTTAAACTATTGTCATTGTATTTAATGTGGCGCTGCACTCTGATGTTGTAGGAGAAAACATTTATTAAAAAGTCTATTTAACTAAGTAGAACATGTTGTCTATATTTATTTTAAGTTGCGCATTTCGACGTGACGTCACATTTCTCAACCCCCCCCCTCGTCACAAATGTCTGACTCCCCCCCTCCCCAGGTGCGTGACGTCATTTATGGACGGACCCCATCGCCTTAAAACGCGAACTCGCGCTTGCAAACTGAAACCGCGGAACTTTTTTTGTTCGGCAGCGCGATCCTCCGCGAGATATAATGAGTCGGCCTCGCGCTGTGAGTGAGTGAGACAGCATCGTCCCCCACTCCTGATGTCGAGGGTAAATGGGCGAGGTTTAAGCCTGTGACTCATGCAGCTGCAATGGCTGCTTTGTGTACGCGGTCCAGACCTCCCCAGAGACCCTGGCTGACAGAGGAGGTGTTCAGGATGGTTGAGAAAAAGCAACAGGCCCACTCTATTCGTCTACAGCATCCCACGTCAGAGAATGAGGAGGCTTACCGCAGCCTTCGGTCGGAGGTTCGGAGAGCCGTGAGGCGCTGCAAGGATGGGTGGTGGTCGCGGGTTGCTGAGGAGATGGAGTCTGCCTCAATGGCCCGCGATCACAAATCCCTATTTAACTCCATTAAAAAGTAACCTACAGCGCCACACCTATTACCATTGTAGGGGTAATCGTCACTCACCACTCTGTGGGCTGGTAGCTTCCCCTTATCGTCAATAGGGGGCGGAAGCGCTATCACGCCAGGGCTAATGTCCATGGCCCAAAAAGGGGCCAAGACAATAAATATCGTGTTGCCTCATCAGAAGTTTCTTCGTCAATTTATACCCACTACACCATCATTAGGGGAACGAAGGGTGATCCAATCTCCGACCCCCAGCGACAGGTTTGCAGATTTGCTGAGCATTTCTGTGAGGTCCTGGGGGAGGGGGAATCCCTCAGTCTGGAAAACATCATGGGACAAAGTGGGGATGACCCTGCTGAGGATGCGGTGCCTCAAATATTAGAGGAAGTCACCCTCTGTGAGTGGCTGGCTGAGGTACCATCCGTTGAGGAAGTACTGAGGGCGATCCAGAGTCTGAGAACAGGAAAGGCACCGAGCAGAGATGATCTCCAAAGCGAAATGCTGAGGGAGGCTGGCGTTTGTGCGTAGACTGCCCTACATGACATCATAACAACAGTCTGGGCCACTGGACGGGTTCCACAGGATTGGAAAGATGCCCTGGTGGTCCCCCTCTTTAAGAAGGGGGACCGCACAGACTGTAACAACTACAGGGGCATCTAACTCCTCAGTGTGCCGGGAAAGGTCCTGGCAAGGATTATTCAACATCGCCTTGCTAGGTACGCTAAGGAGAGGCTTGCGGAGCCCCAATGCGGTTTCAAGAAAGGGCGGTCCTGCAAAAATGTCATATTTTCTGTCCGTCTGCTACAGCAGAGGTGGAGGGAATTCCAATTAGACCTACATCTCTGCTTTATTGACCTGGTTAAGGCCTATGATACCATCAGTAGGCCTGGGCTCTGGGTTGTTCTTCGTGCTTTCAGAGTCCCTGACCCTCTGCTCACACTCGTTAAGGACCTTCATGATGGTGAGCAGACCCGAGTAAAACTACATAGCCGGGAGTCAGAGCCATTCCCTGCGACAGGGATGTCCTCTAGCTCCAACATTCTTTAACATCTATTTCGACCACATAGTTCGTGAAGCCTTCAGTAGCTGTACCAGAGGAATTTACGTCTGGTACAGATACAATGGGAGGCTGATCAATGCCCAGGTGCGGTCAAGGGATGTCTCCCTATTGGTCAACCACATTATGTATGCCGACGACCTAGTAATTGCTGCTCATTCAGAGGAGGAGTTGGAGGCGCTGCTGCTGAAACTGGAGTGTGCCACTAAGAGGTGGGGCCTTACCATCAGCTCCACCAAAACGAAGCACCTGCCTGGGTATTTTGTGCCATCGGGCACTCTACCCCCACAACTCCCAATCGGTGATGGGGCAGTTGGGGAGAGAGTGGAGATTTTTCCATACCTGGGCAGTGTGCTCATGATCGGCTCCGGTTTAACAGCAGAGGTCTCACTCCAAATTAGTCGAGCGGCATTATCTTTTCATCGGTTGTGTAACGTTGTGTGGAAGCTACCTGGTCTGTCGCTCCGCATGAAGCTTCGGTTCTTCTCGGCCACAGTCATTCCCTCCCTTCTCTACGCTTGCAAAACGTGGACCCCCCTAATGCAGCATCTTCACCGGTTAGAAACATTTAGGTTGGCTTGCCTACGATCAATCCTGGGTTTAACCAGGCTGGATTGTGTGAGGAGCTCACAAATCCTCGAAAGATCTGGACAAAGTCCCATCGGTGAGCTCCTCCAGCAGGCAGGGCTGCGTTGGCTGGGCCATGTAGCCCGCATGCCCAATCACCGCATGCCCAAACAGCTTTTGTTCGGCCGGATCGAGCGAGCTAAACGGGCGTGGCACGGACTAGAGAAGATATGGAGTGATGTGGTACAGGAGGATGTGGAGCTGAGTGGACTTGCCAATGACTGGTACTAGCGGTGTCTCTACTGGGCAGTTGGAGGCAGTCGCCCTCCAACAACAACGGAGGGCGGAGGAGCGACGCTCAGAAAAACGAGCGGAGCGTCGGGTGGCTAAAGCTCAGCAAGTTGGCACAGTAGGGGGCACAGGTGGTGCATCAGCCAGTAATCTCAGTCATCTCAGTCAGTCGACCAGTGGCACCTGGGTCTGCCCCGTGACCTCCTGCCAGCCGGCGATCGACACTTCACGTAGCCTCAAGGTGCACATAGCCTGGCATAAGCGTCGTGGTGACGTCACCGCCACTTAGTGGCGCATGGCGGTTGTTGTTTTGAGACAGTAAGAGAGTGTGAGGTCGACTCAGCCTCAGATGAGTACCTGGTGCGGTGTGTCGTAAACATCGCTACTGGGGGAGACAAAGGCCGCCGTGGAGGAGAATCCTAAAATAATAAAAGCTTTCATTATAATAAAAGCTTTGATTATAATATTATGATATTATAATAAAAGCTATACTAAAAGCTTTTTAAATTAAAAATACAAAATTTTTTGAAATAATGAAAGCTTTTATTATTTAAATTTTATTATTAAATTTTTAAATTGGCAGAATCTACACGCCATATTCTTGGTTCTTCAGGTAAAGTCACGTAGATTTGAAAATAAAAATAATTAAATTTAATTTAAAAATATAAATTATAATATTTAAACTAATAAAAGCTTTATTATTTTCAATTTATTATTTGAAATTTTAAAATACAAAAAAATAAAATACAAATAATAAATTGAAAATAATAAGAGCTTTTATTATTTTATAATAAATTGAAAATAAAAGCTTTTATTATTTTCAATTTATTATTTTAATTTTATTAACAGGTCCCTGCAGGATGGGCTGGTAGGGCAAGTCTCTGCGCTGCCTATTGCTGATTTTACACCCAACAGCACGAGATTTCACTTCGTTAAAGTATTGAAAGGGGACGGACGGACACATTAATCTATTGCAGGCTGGTACACTCAGTTTACAACTTCGTTCCTACCAGTATTATGACTTTACCGAAGGAAGCAATAATCTGGCGTGTAGATGCTGCCATCTGCTGGCCACCATTGTTGGGTGTAGATTGTGACAAAACTTTCGTGACTTCAGGAATTCATATTCTTGGTTCTTTCGGTAAAGTCACGTCCATAGGAAATAAAAAAAATATCAAATCAAATAAAAAATGTGAAATTTTAAATAATAAAAGCAAAACACCCACATTCATATTCTTGGTTCTTTCGGTAAAGTTACGGAGATAAAAAAATGCAATTTTAAAATAATCAATTGAATTAAAGATTTTAATATTATTTAAGCTTTTGTTATATTCAATTTATTATTTTAATTTTTAAATTGGCAGAATCTACACGCCACGTTGGTGGCCGGCAGGTGGCAACATCAACACGCCGAATTCTTGTTTTTTTCGTTAAAGTCACGTAGATTTTAAATAAAAATAATATAAATTTATTTAAAAATACAAATAATAAATTGAAAATAATAAAAGCTTTCATAATTTTCATTTTTTAAATTTTATTATTATTTTCTATCTACGTGACTTTACCGAAGGAAGCAATAATACGGCGTGTAGATGCTGCCATCTGGTGGCCAACAACGTTGGCAGGTGGCAGCATCTACACGCCAGATTATTGGTCCTTTGGGTAAAATAGAAATAATAAAGAAAAGTAAAAAAATAATAATTCATGATTTAGTATTTTTTCATTTAATTCTATTATTTTCATTTTCAAATCTACGTTACTTTACCGAAAGAACCAAGAATATGGCGTGTAGATTCTGCCAATTTAAAAAAAAATACAAATTAAAATAATAAATTTAAAATAATAAAAGCTTTCATTATTTTCCATTTATCTTTTGTATTTTTAATTTAATTTTATTATTTTTATTTTCAACCTACATGGCTTTACCGAAAGAACCAAGAATATGAATCTGGATTTTGATTATTATTTTCAATCTATTTTAATTTTTAAATTGGCAGCATCTACACGCCATATTCTTGGTTCTATCGGTAAAGTCACGTCGATAGAAAATAAAAAAATAAGCAAATCAAATCAAATAAAAAGTGTGAAATGGAAAATAATAAAAGCAAAAAACCCACATTCATATTCATGGTTATTTCGGTAAAGTCACAGAGATAAAAAAAAATGAAACAAAATTTTGATTTTAAAATAATAAATTGAAAATAATAAAAGCTTTTATTATTTTCCATTTATTTTTTTGTATTTTAAAATTGGCAGAATCTACACGCTACATTCTTAGTTCTTTGGGTAAAGTCACGTAGATAGAAAATATAAATAATAAAAGAAAAGTTAAAATGTAAATAATATTTTAAAAAATATTTATTTTATTTTATTGTTTCCCTTCTACGTGACTTTACTGAAAGAACCAATAATATGAATCACTGCAGTCACGAAAGCTTTAAATCAAAATATAATAATAACCATTCATGATTTTCATTTAATTATTTTATTTTTATTTTCAAATCTACGTGACTTTACCGAAAGAACCAAGAATATGGCGTGTAGATTATGCCAATTTAAAAATTACAAATAAAAGTAATTTCATTATTTCCGATTTATTTTTTATTTAATTTATTTCATTATTTTAAAATCTACGTGACTTTACCGAAAGAACCAAGAATGTGAATCTGGATTTTTGCTTATTATTTTCAATTTATTATTATAATTTTTCAATTTGCAGAATCTACACGCCACGTTGGTGGCCGGCAGATGGCAGCATCTACACGCCATATTCTTGGTTCATCTTCTTTGGTTCTTTCGGTAAAGTCACGTAGCATGAGAATAAAATAATAAATTGAAAAAATAAAATAACACAATAAAATTCTCACGACGTTTCGGCCACAACACAAGCGGCCTTCATCAGGTGAAGGGACGAAACTGTCTGGAGGACAGTGCTGGAGCGAACAAAGCCAAGCTTAGATCGAGACCTTTAAGCTGTGTGAGAAGGAACAAAGCGCATTGACAAAGGAATTAGCATTGAATTTAGCATTGAAATGGCTGAGTGATTAGCTTGTGACTGGTCACAGATATGGCTATGTTAAAGTCAAAGCATACACATCCACAGAGGCACCCCTTGACAAAGGAATTAGCATAGAATTTAGCATTGAAATAGCTGAGTGATTAGCTTGTGACTGGTCACAGAAATGGCTATGTTAAAGTCAAAGCATACACATTCACAGAGGCACCTAGTAAAAATCAAACAGGAAAATTTAGCATTGAAATAACTAGGAGAATTTAGCATTGAAATAACTGAGTGATTAGCTTGTGACTGGTCACAGAAATGGATATGTTAAAGTCAAAGCCTACACATCTGAGATATTAATAGTAACTGGGTCAGTGTCTACTTCAAATATTGTTCAGGCTCTGGAGACTTCCAAAATTATTCGTGATGTTATACATTTGGTTCGTTTTGAGCATAATCGCGACCTTATATAATTATTACGTGATACACACGCTGAATATACGCACACAAACATCGTGTACACGTGTGTCGTGCCCTCTATTGTCCACATAGACGGCTTGTGCTGACTAGAGAACGGTCTTAACGAACAATGTCGTGACATGTATCAGCCCTTTGTCGATCCAGCGTTTTGATAGAGGCCTCCCCCACACCATGTCGTTCGTGGGAGTTGTTTAACCATACTTCACCATGCCGGTCAATGCGGGTTTGGTGAAGTGAGGAGGCCCAGAAACTTGTATATGCAGATACGAGTTTGCCTGTGCTTGCATCTGCAGAATTATATTCTCACACATCTTCAAGTGTAGTTTAATACTTCTAAAAATGCATTTATTCTTGAGGATTCCATAAAGTACTGTGGTAAAAAGAAAACAACTTGATTTGAATAAATTTCGATTTAAAGCTTTCGTGACTGCAGAGATTCATCTTCTTGGTTCTTTCGGTAAAGTCACGTAGAAGGGAAATAATAAAATAAAACATAATAAAATAAAATTCTCACGACGTTTCGGCCACAACACAAGCAGCCGTCCTCAGGTGAAGAAACAGAACTGTCGGAAAGACAGCGCTCCAATGAATACTGCTAAGCTTCGCAGCGTATTTTAAGCTGGGTGGGAGGAGCAGAGCGCCTTGCCAAAAGAGTTTACATATCAACAGAATAATTTAGCATTGAAGTAGCTATGTTAATGTGAGATATTAGCAGGATGTTAAAGTCAGAAATTAGCATGTAACTGGGAGATTAGCATGATGTTAATGTGAGGAATTAGCATGTAACTGGTCACGGAAGTAGCTATGTTAAAGTCAGAGTTTACATATCAACAGAGGCATTTAGTATATTGACGCTAAAGAACTGCAACTACCCAACTATCATACAATAAACCGATGTGAAAGAACTAAATATAAACTACATCAATATAATCAATGTACTCAATATATTCTCCACTAAGCTGAGCTACTAACAATAAGTTATTATACATTACACTTCTATGTCGCAAAAAATATTATAATATGCCTCCAAATAATATTTTTATTATAAACTGGCATAGACAGACCACAACATTGAATTATACACTGAGTTACTATACACTACCCTATACGTTAGATTATAATAATATTAGACTTGTAATATTACACTATGTATTATTTTACCAACCCTACTGTATACCACACTGCTGTAGATTCACTATACAATTACGATACTATAAATTACCAAATAAATTATATTAAACATTACACTGAGTACTTTGTTGAACAGGGAATGCTTTGAGCTTGTGGGTTGAATCCATCTGTGTGGAGTTGTGTTATTTCCCAATATGCAAGGTGGGGTCTCTCTGGGTTCCACTCACACAAACATCTCAATGCAATGGGACCTTTATGAAAATGCAGTACTTAGACTCAATGAAGCTTTCCTGGGTAACTAGTTAACATTGTAATATTAGCATGAGAGATAATGACGTTCACTTATAAGTGCCATTAATAGTACTATACTGTACTTTTAATGAAGACTATTTTACGTAGTTTTTTGTAAAAAAGTGTCCATTCTCAAAACTTTTTGATCGGCCCACGTACAGAAATTATATTACAATCTTATATGGAGATTGCGAGTCAGAGTGTTGTGAATAGTGGAGTGAACGTGTAGTGCCATCATTATATTGTTGGTGTGTATATACAGAAAGGCCTATTGGGTGGGTAACATTAGGAAATTGTAGGTAGATAGTCATTGTTGTTTAGAAACAAAATATTACTTGGGTGGATAAGAGGGTAAAATCGTACATGATAGGAACTGCAATATTGTGGAGTTCTGGTATAATGAGTTGTGGTATATATGAATCTTATGTCACCTTAAGTATGCCTGTGTGAGTACACTCGTGACACGGGTGTCATGCGCGTGACCTTTGTCTTTTGTATCAGATGTGCTGGAGCAACTCCGCTGCGAGTCATGGTGGTGCTGGGAGAATTGCCTTTACCATTGATGGCACTTCACCAGCACCCGTCTCAACCCCACCTCAATCCGGTAGAGTTACAAGAGCTAAAAAACTCATCTCTTGTGACGTCTGTGGGAAAAAATTCCAGCTGGCATGGTGCCTAGAAGCCCACGTAAGAACGCATAAGGAGATCCGTGAGCAATGGTGCGGCATATGTGGACAAAGGTTTGATCAGCCAGGAAAATTCAAAAGGCATTTGAAGAGCCACAAAAAGGATTATATGATAAAGGGTGCACCAGGCTTGGTGAATAACAGCAGTTTTGCCAATGCGGTGTTGAATCCACCGTCGCCCTATGAGATGTGCTCAGTCTGCGGATTTTTAAGTCCTATTGAAATCCTGAAAACTCATGAAAGTCTTCAAGCACAGTTCTTGTACAGACCGAAGCCTGAACATGATTACACTTCGACAAAAGATAGCGGCGTTAAGATAAATGACATGAAATCCAATTTTCTTGAATGCTTTGGCCTAGTTCCACATCAACAAACTGCTTCACCAGTCAGTGAGAATAAACCATACGCTGCTCTTGATCCTATTACGAGCATGAAAGTGTTGATGGCCTTGCAGCAGAAGAAGAAGGAAAAGCGAAGTAGACCTAAGCCCATTAAAATAAAGAAGACCACCACCAGCGTCACCAATTGCAGCAGTAGCAACAGCCAGAATTCGGACATCAAGAGGATGGACTGCACGGAAGCAGGAGGCTGCGTGGAGCAGAGCATCCCCAAGGTGGATGAACCCAACCTGGCACCTTTAGGTACGTCCTAGTAATGCACACACTACATTTCATTTGGATGTAATTCATAATTTCACAAATTTGTTAATGTACGCATATGTTGACCATATTTGTATGCCTGCGCTGAGGAGTCTAGAGATCTGATGTGGTGCTGCTCGGATGTTGGGTTAAACCGTGAACCGGGAACCGGGAAAATGTTCCCGGTTAAACCGGGAACATTTTTGAATGTATAGACCGAGTCATTTCCACAATGGGAATTTCCTCTTCATTGTACTAACACCTAACTTCCATGCACATTTACTCATTCTTTTGCAGGTTATTATTGTGTAATAAATGAGCTGTAATAGAATAATCTGGCTCAACCACCTCAGTGTTAAATTATAGTTGTTGCTCTGCATCAACATCAACCACACGAAGAAGTGCAAAATGTTGGGGCTTCAAAATATGCCCCAAAAATGTGTTCTGATATTTTGCAGGAAATCAGTATCTTGCTTTTTTACTATTTGTACGTATGTTGAACTTCTTTCGTACCATACATAGCCACCCGTGCTAATCGGAGGTATTTGTTGCTGGCCATTTGGCATTTTGGGCCTTTGGGCCTGTGGTTAGCAACCGTGATTGATAAAACGTCCCATATACATAGTGATGCAATGGCATCCACTGCATGATGATGAATAAATTATGTATTAGCACGTGCGTGTGCTCAACGGTGGATTTCTTGTGTTCCAGAGGAAAAGCCCTTCCCGTGCAGTGACTGCTCGTACGGAGCGACGCAGAAGTCGAAGCTCAAGAGACACGTCCTGAGCGTTCACCACGTGCCCTTCGATAGCGCGCTGGACTCCGACTGCCCCAAGAAGAGAAGGCGGCTGGCTGGGTGCCGAGACCGCGGCTCAACTCTGGATTTGGAGCGTGCACGATGCTCACGGAGAACTCCCTGATGATTTATTTCATCCTGAGGCTGAGGTACCACATGTGGGGCGATGAACTCAAGGTTTTGTGCAGCGGACATTTCCATGATTAAATTTCGTCACGTTCACTGCTGCGAGGTTACATCTATTGCCGTATATTTCTAGTCAATTGCTGTATTTTCTTGTATTCAATATATTTAATAAATTGTCCTAATTTCATAACAAAGGTTTTTGGGTTAGATCGTGTAAGCATAAATGTGTCATAACTCTCCACCACCTGACACAGCCAATTAGTAAGGAATTTGTCACGTAAACAAAACTCCACTTAGTTACTACTTCAGCCCACCGGTGTTTTGGAGAGTAAATCCACAAGATGAGTACGACGTTTCACTGGTAATTACATCCAGCATCATCGGGCGATTTGCCAGAATAGTGAAGCCATCCCCCTGCTTCCGGTCTTAAATAGAGAAAGGCGATGTCATCACTGAACCCATCAGGTGCAGAAATCAGAGGCGGGGAGGGGGATTATTGAAATTATATAATTGATTAGTAATAATTAAATTAGTATGTTTCCTCTATAAGTAATGATAAATGTGAGATGTCTTCTTCCTCCACGCGTTTGTTCCAATCACGTGGGGTCCGCCGTCCTTGCCACCTTCTCCACACCGCCCCGTCCCGCGCCATCTCTCCCTCCGCTCCTCGGGCCACCACGTTCGACCGCATCACCACATCGCCCCACGTCTTCTTCTTCTGCCTTCATCTCCTCATCTTACAATCACAATTACTTAATAATACGCTTCCAGGCCGAACTAAGCCTGTAGCTGTCAGAGAGGTTAAAATAATACAAATTTTCTCAGTTTCAATGGATTCTCGAATTAGTCTTGGCCAGTAATAATGAGTTTTACACAACACTTCATCGTTATCAAAATACATTAAGTGTTCTTGTTGGCAAGCATGTACTGCAACTTCCGACAGTTATGTTTGAGAGTGTTTAATATTTATTTGGTGTTCTTTTAGTCTTGCGCTGTTACATCCCGTCTGTGCAATGTAACATCTGCCACGTAAGGCATTAATCCGATACACACCATCCGTTGATGACTTAAGCAATCAATCTTTAGTACAATTTTTTGAATTTTGTGTACCGTGCCAAATCGTACTTAGATTTTTAGCTTTTTGCTTTTCCAAAACTCGCGCTAATTTGTCAGTTACTCCCATGATATGTGGTATTTTAATTGTTTAATAACCTGATCACTTTCAGCAGTTTTGCTGCTCGATCTTGGTTTGGCAGTCACTGCTCTGTTAATTTGAGCATTATTGTAGACATTCAATCGTCGCATTTCTTTGACATGTTTAATCTCTCTCCTCAGACTTTCACCATCTGACACTGTTTTAGCCAGATGTATGAGCATCTTGATGAGAGAGGTTTTCTGTGCGGGGTGATGATGCGAATCTGCATTCAGATAGGCATCAGTGTGTGTTATACCATTTAGGCCTCGTCCGAGAAATCACCTCTCCAAAGGAAATAAGTATTTAGAGGCCACACGGGACCCGGGGAGGGGGGGGGGGAGTTTATTGTTGTGTCTGTTGCTGAGAGCAGATAGCGCGCAATGGAGAGCTTGCTCAGAGCGGAGCTGGGCACGGACTCGGTGAGGACGCTGGGCGCTTCGGCCGGTGGAGGCTGCATCAGCACCGGGCAGAGCTACGAGACGGGGCACGAACACGTGTTCACCAAGATCAACGCCAAGAGTGGGGCACCCTCCTCTACGCCTCCTCACCACGCCACCTCAACACCTCACCTCCTGTACCCTCCTCTTTGCCTCCTCTACACCATCTTGCATCCACGCCTCAACCTTCATTCATTCAGCCCTGTATCACTTTTTTTTCACTGCGACTACTAGCACCACCGTGGTGAATGTTGCAGTGAACTTCACCTCGTTGATTCCCCCCTGCACCCACGTTAAGGGACTCGGTCTACCAGAAACTTTGACCACTTCGTCTCATTCACTCCGCGTTCAACCACCGCGCCTCACTGCAGGTCACAACAACGCACTCAACTAAACAACTCGGTCACCCACTCATCCAGTCACTAACTCATCCAGTCACTAACTCAATCACCCTATCACACACTCATCCAGTCGCCCACTCATCCAGTCACCCACGCATCCAGTCACCCACGCATCCAGTCACCCACGCAATCACCCTATCATCCAGTCACCCACTAACTCAATCACCCGATCACACATTTATCTCGTCACTAATTCAATCACACACTCAGCTAGTCACTCAGTCAATCATCCTATCACACACTCATCCAATCACCCACTCATCCAGTCACCCATTCATCCAGTCACCCATTCAATCACGCACTCATCCACTCACCCACTCATTCAGTCACCCACTCATTCAGTCACCCACTCATTCAGTCACCCACGCAATCATCCTATCACCTACGCATCCAGTCACCCACGCATCCAGTCACTCACGCATCCGGTCACTGACTCAATCACCCTATCACTCACTCCTCCACTCGTTTACTCAAACACTCACCCATTTACTCACCCACCCGCTCACCACCATGCAGGTCACCTCACTCTTCTTTTCAGCTTCATTAGTTTGCACTGCTCCACTCTGGAATCCACACCCGGTCTTCCTGTTTTTCCAAACTCTTGCAACAACAAACTTGATCAATTTAAGGAACACGTTTCTTTGATCTTAATTATCTAATTTCTCATTGGACAGTTATGTATTATTATTTTTGTTGTTGCTGGCCGCTTGGAGTTTTGTATTGTGTGGGGTTTGCATCGCTGTCAACCCCTTATCAGTGCCTTCCTTATTACAGGACAATTCAGACCTTGTTGGTCACCCCGTGCCCCTTATAAGTCCCATGACAAGGGAGAAACACACAAATAAACTTAACAAAAATGTTGCCCGTATTGAAACGGCCGTGTGCCGTATGGACCTGAAAACTCACTTTCCACCAACAGAATACGGGTAAACCGTGTGGGTTGGCGGCTATGGGTTTTGTTGTGTTTGCAAGTCCAAGTTATAGGACTGCACCATGGGTTGTGCGTGGTTCTTATTGGTGGGAGATTCCCTTCGCTGTGTTGCACGCCAGTGGCTGGGGGCTGCCTGGGGCCAGTGAAGTGTGAGCCGGTCCCAATGTGCACCGGCAAACATTTACCGCCAGGTGGCCCCAGTCCATACGTGGACACCTGAAGCCCTTGGATTTCTCCAGGTGCTCCGATTTCCTCCCACATGTAAACACTCATTAATCTTGATTTGAAGCTTTCGTGACTGCAGGAATCCTTACTCTTTGGTTCTTTCGGTAAAGTCACGTAGGTAGAAAAAATAATAATGGATCACGACGTTTCGATCGCCACACAAGCAATCTCACTGAGTCTCAAGACTCTTGTTCAAGAGGGGCCTGCCAACTTTTCGCTGGAGTAATTTAAATGTTTGGTTAGTACCAGTTACATTGTATGTTGTTGTTTTGCTATGGGAGTAAATCCACACAGAGAAAGGGACCAGAATGAGGAAAGCGAAGCCAGGCAGTCCTTCAGAAGATGTCATGCACGGGCGTGACCACTGCACCACCCTGCCGCCCAAACAAATGTAATTTAAATAATGTACAATACTGGCATATAAACCCTATTAGTATCAACTGAATTTCTGGACAATGTGGCACGTGTATAGCTGCATCGGTGTTTCTAAAAGTCGTGTTCACATTGCCTGAAATTAATCATATTATAAAGTACAGGTTTCCCACCTCTGGTTTCGTTTTACTTACTGGTTGTCCTCATTATGTGTGTCACAGGTAATATGGCAAGGAAAATATTACGCAGCACGAGTTGTAGGATTAGGGCAATTATGGTGACACACGTGACCCCCTCTACACAAGAAACAGCTGAGAGTCAATGCTGTGGTGTTGTGCGATTGGTGCAAGCGACCCATCATTGTGTTTTGATGTTGAGCTGTTAAAATTGCACTGTTGTGAGGTGAGGTCAACGCCGATGACTTCTTCCAGCGGTGTCAAGATCAGCATTTTGAAGAGGCTCGCGGAGGATGATACTGGGCACTAGGGTGCAGTCTCCCTCCATGAACAACAGAGGGCAGAGAAGCGACACTCACAACAATTATTGGCGTAGCACTGGGCGTATAAAACACAAAGTTGAAAGAAAGTTTATCTCGGGGAGTTAACCCACAACACCTGGGTCTGTCCCGCGTGTTCACACGATAACGCGTTTTCACGACGTTGAGATTTATAAGGGCACGGGGTGACCAATAAAGTCTGAATTGGTCTGTAATAAGCTCGGACCTGATAAGGGGTTAACAGATATGAAATAATCGAGCAGACAGACACGGGCCTGACTTCATCCACAGATGCCTTGTTGAGTCTCTAATTTTTAGGATTCTGCTTGAGACGTCTTGCCAGTTCCTCACCAAATAATGTGTACGTGTGAGTAACCAGACCTACCTGAGATCTCACGCCTCGTAGAGAGCCAAAATAAATATCGTACGTTTATAGATTGCTCGGTAACCTCCGTTCCATGCTGCCATCGACTGGCCAAGAATGTGGCCTGTAGATGCTGCCATCTGCTGGCCACTGATGTAGATGGCAGCATGGAAGGTGGTGAATTGCGGTCGTTGAGATGAGTTTTGATTGGTGAGATGAGTGAGGTTGGTGCTGTGGATGAGATGGGTGCAGTCAGTATGGTGACTGTGTGGTTAGTGTGGTGAATGTAGTGGTTGGTGTGATGAATGTAGTGGTTGGTGTGGTGAATGTAGCGGTTGGTGTGGTGAATGTAGTGGTTGGTGTGGTGAATGTAGTGGGTGGTGTGGTGAATGTGGTGGTTGGTGTGGTGAATGTAGTGGTTGGTGTGGTGAATGTAGCGGTTGGTGTGGTGAATGTAGTGGTTGGTGTGGTGAATGTAGTGGGTGGTGTGGTGAATGTAGTGGTTGGTGTGGTGAATGTAGTGGTTGGTGTGGTGAATGTAGTGGGTGGTGTGGTGACTGTGTGGTTGGTGTGGTGAATGTGTGGTTGGTGTGGTGAATGTAGTGGGTGGTGTGGTGAATGTAGTGGTTGGTGTGGTGAATGTAGTGGGTGGTGTGGTGACTGTGTGGTTGGTGTGGTGAATGTAGTGGTTGGTGTGGTGAATGTAGTGGGTGGTGTTGTGACTGTGTGGTTGGTGTGGTGAATGTAGTGGGTGGTGTGGTGAATGTAGTGGTTGGTGTGGTGAATGTAGTGGTTGGTTTGGTGAATGTAGTGGGTGGTGTGGTGAATGTAGTGGGTGAGATGAGTGTAGTAGGTGTGATGAGTGCCATTTGTGCGGTTAGTGGAGTTGGTGTTTGGTGAGTGAGGTGAGTGTGGTGTGATTGGTGAGGTGTAATTGGTGAGGTGAGGTGGGTGAGGTGTAATTGGTGAGGTAAAGTTGGTGAGTGTATCAGTGAGCACCTGGAGGATTCTCCTCCACGGTCGCCTTTGTCTCCCCCAGTAGCGATGTTCACTACACACCGCACCAGGAACTCATCTGAGGCTGAGTCGACCTCACACTCTCTCACTGTCTCACAACAACAACAACCGCCATTCGCCACTAAGTGGCGGTGACGTCACCACGACGCTTGTGCCAGGCCATGTGCACCTTGAGGCCACGTGAAGTGTCGAACGCCCGCTGGCAGGAGGTCACGGGGCAGACCCAGGTGGTGCCACGGGTCGACTGACTGAGATGACTGAGATGACTGGCTGATGCACCACCTGTGCCCCCTGCTCACACTCACGCACGCGCACTCACTCACAAGCGCGAGTTCGCGTTTTCAGGCGATATAAAATAATTTATATTTCATGCCAGTTGGTTCTGAAGGGCGGCTGTTTGTAATTTGGGCGTTCGTAAGTCGAGGACTGTCTGTAAATAAAGATTCCGATTGTGGGGCTTTCACCGTGGGATGAGCTTGGCCCGATCCGCGGGGGCGTGGCTTGCACGACAGTGGGCGGGGCATAGCCGCGACGGGCGTGGCTTATCCAGGAAGTGGAGACCGCGATCGCCGGACTGCAAGCCAGACAGAAGCGCGCTCCTTTTAAAGTTAACAACAACATTGTTAAATGTAAGTAGCGCCTCTCTACTTTATTATTGTTTTATTTGTTTAATATATTACTTGTGGTGCCGTGAGTCGAGTGAAATGAGTCAATAACCTTGCTAGACATGGCTAAGCTTTTAATAAGGGGCGCCGCGGTGTCGAGATGTTAACTACCTCGCTAGGCCTACAGCAGCGTGGAGGTTCCATCCAGACCCTTACGCCTGCTCTGTATTTGTTTATTTTTTTCCCCTGTGGTCGCGTAGATTCTTCTCCTGGTCCTTCGGTTTTCCCCTCCACATTTAGAAACGTGAGTTTAGAGTACTTGACTGCTATAAATGTCCACATGATAAGCCACTTTCGTTGAGCTATCATTTGTGTCCAGGTCGCTTCTGATAAGAGTTATATAGCTCAGTGGGCCTTACCTGGTTAAATAGAAATAGTTTATAGTTTAGTTTATAGTTCATAAGAACTCGTGACAAGGGTCAGTGTCTACTTCAAATATTGTTCAGGCTCTGGAGACCTCCAAAGTTATTCGTGATGTTATACATTTGGTTCGTTTTGAGCATAATCGCGACCTTGTATAATTATGACGTGATGCACACGCTGAATATACGCACACAAACATCGTGTACACGTGTGCCGTGCCCTCTATTGTCCACATAGACGGCTTGTGCTGACGAGAGAACGATCTTAACGTACAATGTCGTGACATGTATCAGCCCTTTGTCGATCCAGCGTTTTGATAGAGGCCTCCCCCACACCATGTCGTTCGTGGGAGTTGTTTAACCATACTTCACCATGCTGGTCAATGCGGGTTTGGTGAAGTGAGGAGGCCCAGAAACTTGTATATGCAGATACGAGTTTGCCTGTGCTTGCATCTGCAGAATTACATTCTCACACATCTTCAAGTGTAGTTTAATACTTCTAAAAATGCATTTATTCTTGAGGATTCCATAAAGTACTGTGGTAAAAAAGAAAACAACTTGATTTGAATAAATTTCGATTTAAAGCTTTCGTGACTGCAGGGATTCATCTTATTGGTTCTTTCGGTAAAGTCACGTCGAAGGGAAATAATAAAATAATTAAAATTAAACAATAAAATTCTCACGACGTTTCGGCCACAACACAAGTAGCCTTCCTCAGGTGAAGAAACAGAACTGTCGGAAAGACAGCGCTCCAATGAACACTGCTAAGCTTGGCAGCGTATTTTAAGCTGGGTGGGAGGAGCAGAGCGCCTTGACAAAGGAGTTTACATATCAACAGAATAATTTAGCATTGAAGTAGCTGTGTTAATGTGAGATATTAGCAGGATGTTAACGTCAGAAATTAGCATGTAACTGGGAGATTAGCATGATGTTAATGCGAGGAATTAGCATGTAACTTGTCACGGAAGTAGCTATGTAAAAGTCAGAGTTTATATATCAACAGAGGCATTTAGTATATTGACGCTAAAGAACTGCAACTACCCAACTATCATACAACAAACCGATGTGAAAGAACTAAATATAAACTACATCAATATAATCAATGTACTCAATATATTCTCCACTAAGCTGAGCTACTAACAATAAGTTATTATACATTACACTTCTATGTCGCAAAAATTATTATAATATGCCTCCAAATAATGTTTTATTATAAACTGCCATAGACAGACCCCAACATTGAATTATACGCAGCGTTACTATACACTACCCTATACCTTAGATTATAATAATATTACACTGTATTATTTTACCAACCCTACTGTATACCACACTGCTATATATTGACTATACAATTACGATACTATATATTACCAAATAAATTATATTAAACATTACACTGAATACTTTGTTAAACAAGGAATGCTTTGAGCTTGTGGGTTGAATCCATCTGTGTGAAGTTGTGTTATTTCCCCATATGCAAGGTGGGGTCTCTCTGGGTTCCACTCACACAAACATCTCAATGCAATGGGACCTTTCTGAAAATGCAGTACTTAGACTCAATTAAGCTTTCCTGGGTAACTAGTTAACATTGTAATAATTAGCATGAGAGATAATGACGTTCAGTTATAAGTGCCATTAATAGTACTATACTGTACTTTTATTGAAGACTATTTTACGTAGTTGTTTGTAAAAAAAAGTGTCCATTCTCAAAACTTTTTGACGGGCCCTCGTACAGAAATGATATTACAATCTTATATGGAGATTGCGAGTCAGAGTGTTGTGAATAGTGGAGTGAACGTGTGGTGCCATCATTATATTGTTGGTGTGTATATACAGAAAGGCCTATTTGGTGGGTAACATTAGGAAAATGGAGGTAGTTCGTCATTGTTGTTAAACAAAATCTTATTTGGGTGGATAAGAGGAGTAAAATCGTACATGATAGGAACTGCAATATTGTGGAGTTCTGGTATAATGAGTTGTAGTATATATGAATCTTATGTCACCTTAAGTATGCCTGTGTGAGTACACTCGTGACACGGGTGTCATGCGCGTGACCTTTGTCTTTTGTTTCAGATGTGCGAGAGCAACTCCGCTGCGAGTCAAGGTGGTGCTGGGAGAATTGCCTTCACCATTGATGGCACTTCACCAGCACCCATCTCAACCCCACCTCAATCCGGTAGAATTACAAGAACGAAAAAACTTATCTCTTGTGACGTCTGTGGGAAAATATTCCAGCTGGCATGGTGTCTAGAAGCCCACGTAAGAACGCACAAGGAGACCCGTGATGAATGGTGCGGCATATGCGGAAAAAGGTTTGATCAGCTAGGAAAATTAAAAAGGCATTTGAAGACCCATGAGAAGGATTACATCATAAAGGGTGCACCAGGCTTGGTGAATAACGGCAGTTTTGCCAATGCGGTGTTGAATCCACCGTCGCCCTATGAGATGTGCTCAGTCTGCGGATTTTTAAGTCCTATTGAAATCCTGAAGACTCATGAAAGTCTTCACGCACAGTTCTTGTACAGACCGAAGCCTGAACATGATTACACTTCGACAAAAGATAGCGGCGTTAAGATAAATGACATGAAATCCAATTTTCTTGAATGCTTTGGCCTAGTTCCACATCAACAAACTGCTTCACCAGTCAGTGAGAATAAACCATATGCTGCTCTCGATCCTATTACGAGCATGAAAGTGTTGATGGCCTTGCAGCAGAAGAAGAAGGAAAAGCGAAGTAGACCTAAGCCCATTAAAAGAAAGAAGACCACCACCAGCGTCACCAATTGCAGCAGTAGCAACAGCCAGAATTCAGACATCAAGAGGATGGACTGCACGGAAGCAGGAGGCTGCGTGGAGCAGAGCATCCCCAAGGTGGATGAACCCAACCTGGCACCTTTAGGTACGTCCTAGTAATGCACACACTACATTTCATTTCGATGTAATTCATAATTTCACAAATTAGTTAATGTACGCATATGTTGACCATATCTGTATGCCTGCGCTGAGGAGTCTAGAGATCTGATGTGGTGCTGCTCGGATGTTGGGTTAAACCGTGAAACTCTGGGTTTCAGTCACCGAGCCATGATTAAACTGGCTTCTCATTGATGGTCTTATCCAGTTACCAAACACTTCTTCCAGCAAACACTTCTGATGTCGCGTGATGTGTAGGAAATTGCAATAACCTCCTTGTGGATAAAAAAACGGTCACAAAGGGATGTCATGAGTAGTGCAATGATATCTCCTTCCACGAGCTGTTCACTTACATGAGGTGGTTCACTGCTGTGTGAGAGTTGCACAGGGATACTTCATCTCATGACATGGAGCCAATAGCACCATTGGAAGGAAACTGAGCAAAATTCATTGCTTGACAAATTCCAAAAAGTATCTATTTCTTAACCGGGGTAAATTTTACTTAAACAAGTGGGTAAATTTAGGGAACATTTTTTAATGTATAGACCGAGTCATTTCCACAATGGGAATTTCCTCTTCATTGTACTAACACCTAACTTCCATGTGTATTTACTCGTTCTATTGCAGGTAATTATTGTGTAATTAATGAGCTGTAATAGAATAATCTGGCTCAACCACCTCAATGTTAAATTATAGTTGTTGCTCTGCATCAACATCAACCACATGAAGAAGTGCAAAATGTTGGGGCTTCAAAATAAGCCCCAAAAATGTGTTCTTCTGATATTTTTCAGGAAATCAGTATCTTGCTTTTCTACTATTTGCACGCATGTTGAACTTCTTTTGTACCATACGTAGCCAACCGTGCTAATCGGAGGTATTTGTTGCTGGCCATTTGGCATTTTGGGCCTTTGGGCCTGTGGTCAGCAACCGTGATTGATAAAACGTCCCATATACATAGTAATGCTATGGCATCCACTGCATGGTGATAAATAAATTATGTATTAGCACGTGCGTGTGCTCAACGGTGGATGTCTTGTGTTCCAGAGGAAAAGCCCTTCCCGTGCAGTGACTGCTCGTACGGAGCGACGCAGAAGTCGAAGCTCAAGAGACACGTCCTGAGCGTTCATCACGTGCCCTTCGATAGCGCGCTGGACTCCGACTGCCCCAAGAAGAGAAGGCGGCTGGCTGGGTGCCGAGACCACGGCTCAACTCTGGATTTGGAGCGCGCACGATGCTCACGGAGAACTCCCTGATGATTTATTTCATCCTGAGGCTGAGGTACCACGTGTGGGGCGATGAACGCAAGGTTTTGTGCAGCGGACATTTCCATGATGAAATTTCGTCACGTTCACTGCTGCGAGGTTACATCTATTGCCGTATATGTTTAGTCAATTGCTGTATTTTCTGGTATACAATATATTTAATAAATTGTCCTAATTTCATAACAAAGGTTTTTGGGTGAAATCGTGTAAGTATAAATGTGTCATAACCCTACACCACCTGACATAGCCAATTAGTAAGGAATTTGTCACGTAAACAAAACTCCACTTACTTACTACTTCAGCCCACCGGTGTTTTGGAGAGTAAATCCACAAGATGAGTACGACGTTTCACTGGTAATTACATCCAGCATCATCGGGCGATTTGCCAGAATAGTGAAGCCATCCACCTGCTTCCGGTCTTAAATAGAGAAAGGCGATGTCATCACTGAACCCATCAGGTGCAGAAATCAGAGGCGGGGAGGGGGATTATTGAAATTATATAATTGATTAGTAATCATTTGATTAGTATGTTTCCTCTATAAGTAATGATAAATGTGAGGTGTCTTCTTCTTCCACGCGTTTGTTCCACTCACGTGGGGTCCGCCGTCCTTGCCACCTTCTCCACACCGCCCCGTCCCGCGCCATCTCTCCCTCCGCTCCTCGGGCCACCACGTTCGACCGCATCACCACATCGCCCCACGTCTTCTTCTTCTGCCTTCATCTCCTCATCTTACAATCACAATTACTTAATAATACGCTTCCAGGCCGCACTAAGCCTGTAGCTGTCAGAGAGGTTAAAATAATACAAATTTTCTCAGTTTCAATGGATTCTCGAATTAGTCTTGGCCAGTAATAATGAGTTTTACACAACACTTCATCGTTATCAAAATACATGAAGTGTTCTTGTTGGCAAGCATGTACTGCAACTTCCGACAGTTATGTTTGAGAGTGTTTAATATTTATTTGGTGTTCCTTTAGTCTTACGCTAATGTTACATCCCGTCTGTGCAATATAACATCTGCCACGTAAGCAATTAATCCGATACATACCATCTGTTGATGACTTAAGCAATCAATCTTTAGTACAAGATACAATTTTTTGAATTTTGTGTACCGTGCCAAATCATACTTAGATTTTTAGCTTTTTGCTTTTCCAAAACTCGCGCTAATTTGTCAGTTACTCCCATGATATGTGGTATTTTAATTGTTTAATAACCTGATCACTTTCAGCAGTATTACTGCTCGATCTTGGTTTGGCATTCACTGCTCTGTTAATTTGAGCATTATTGTAGACATTCAATCGTCGCATTTCTTTGACATGTTTAATCTCTCTCCTCAGACTTTCACCATCTGACACTGTTTTAGCCAGATGTATGAGCATCTTGATGAGAGAGGTTTTCTGTGCGGGGTGATGATGCGAATCTGCATTCAGATAGGCATCAGTGTGTGTTATACCATTTAGGCCTCGTCCGAGAAATCACCTCTCCAAAGGAAATAAGTATTTAGAGGCCACACGGGACCTGGGGAGGGGGGGGGGAGTTTATTGTTGTGTCTGTTGCTGAGAGCAGATAGCGCGCAATGGAGAGCTTGCTCAGAGCGGAGCTGGGCACGGACTCGGTGAGGACGCTGGGCGCTTCGGCCGGTGGAGGCTGCATCAGCACCGGGCAGAGCTACGAGACGCCACCTCAACACCTCACCTCCTGTACCCTCCTCTTTGCCTCCTCTACACCATCTTGCATCCACGCCTCAACCTTCATTCATTCAGCCCTGTATCACTTTTTTTTTTCACTGCGACTACTAGCACCACCGTGGTGAATGTTGCAGTGAACTTCACCTCGTTGATTCCCCCCTGCACCCACGTTAAGGGACTCGGTCTACCAGACACTTTGACCACTTCGTCTCATTCACTCCGCGTTCAACCACCGCGCCTCACTGCAGGTCACAACAACGCACTCAACTAAACAACTCGGTCACCCACTCATCCAGTCACTAACTCATCCAGTCACTAACTCAATCACCCTATCACACACTCATCCAGTCACCCACGCATCCAGTCGCCCACTCATCCAGTCACCCACGCATCCAGTCACCCACGCAATCACCCTATCATCCAGTCACCCACTAACTCAATCACCCGATCACACATTCATCTCGTCACTAATTCAATCACACACTCAGCTAGTCACACAGTCAATCATCCTATCACACACTCATCCAATCACCCACTCATCCAGTCACCCATTCATCCAGTCACCCATTCAATCACGCACTCATCCACTCACCCACTCATTCAGTCACCCACTCATTCAGTCACCCACTCATTCAGTCACCCACGCAATCATCCTATCACCTACGCATCCAGTCACCCACGCATCCAGTCACTCACGCATCCGGTCACTGACTCAATCACCCTATCACTCACTCCTCCACTCGTTTACTCAAACACTCACCCATTTACTCACCCACCCGCTCACCACCATGCAGGTCACCTCACTCTTCTTTTCAGATTCATCAGTTTGCACTGCTCCACTCTGGAATCCACACCCGGTCTTCCTGTTTTTCCAAACTCTTGCAACAATAAACTTGATCAATTTAAGGAACACGTTTCTTTGATCTTAATTATCTAATTTCTCATTGGACAGTTATGTATTATTATTTTTGTTGTTGCTGGCCACTTGGCGTTTTGTATTGTGTGGGGTTTGCATCGCTGTCAACCCCTTATCAGTGCCTTCCTTATTACAGGACAATTCAGACCTTGTTGGTCACCCCGTGCCCCTTATAAGTCCCATGACAAGGGAGAAACACACAAATAAACTTAACAAAAATGTTGCCCGTATTGAAACGGCCGTGTGCCGTATGGACCTGAAAACTTACTTTCCCCCAACAGAATACGGGTAAACCATGTGGGTTGGCGGCTATGGGTTTTGTTGTGTTTGCAAGTCCAAGTTATAGGACTGCACCATGGGTTGTGCGTGGTTCTTATCGGTGGGAGATTCCCTTCGCTGTGTTGCACGCCAGTGGCTGGGGGCTGCCTGGGGCCAGTGACGTGTGAGCCGGTCCCAATGTGCACCGGCAAACATTTACCGCCAGGTGGCCCCAGTCGACACGTGGACACCTGAAGCCCTTGGATTTCTCCAGGTGCTCCGATTTCCTCCCACATGTAAACACTCATTAATCTTGATTTGAAGCTTTCGTGACTGCAGGAATCCTTACTCTTTGGTTCTTTCGGTAAAGTCACGTAGGTAGAAAAAATAATAATGGATCACGACGTTTCGATCGCCACACAAGCAATCTCACTGAGTCTCAAGACTCTTGTTCAGGAGGGCCTGCCAACTTTTCGCAGGAGTAATTTGGATGTTTGGCTAGTACCAGTTACATTGTATGTTGTTGTTTTCCCATGGGAGTAAACCCATACAGAGAAAGGGACCAGAATGAGGAAAGCGAAGCCAGGCAGTCCTTCAGAAGATGTCATGCACGGGCGTGACCACTGCACCACCTTGCCGCCCAAACAAATGTAATTTAAATAATGTACAATACTGGCAAATAAACCCTATTAGTATCAACTGAATTTCTGGACAATGTGGCACGTGTATAGCTGCATCGGTGTTTCTAAAAGTCGTGTTCACATTGCCTGAAATTAAAAATATTATAAAGTACAGGTTTCCCACCTCTGGTTTCGTTTTACTTACTGGTTGTCCTCATTATGTGTGTCACAGGTAATATGGCAAGGAACATATTACGCAGCACGAGTTGTAGGATTAGGGCAATTATGGTGACACACGTGACCCCTCTACACAAGAAACAGCTGAGAGTCAATGCTGTGGTGTTGTGCGATTGGTGCAAGCGACCCATCATTGTGTTTTGATGTTGAGCTGTTAAAATTGCACTGTTGTGGGGTGAGGTCAAGGCCGATGACTTCTTCCAGCGGTGTCAAGATCAGCATTTTGAAGAGGCTCGCGGAGGATGATACTGGGCACTAGGGTGCAGTCTCCCTCCATGAACAACAGAGGGCAGAGGAGCGACGCTCACACCAATTATTGGCGGAGCACTGGGCGTATAAAACACAAAGTTGGAAGAAAGTTTATCTCGGGGAGTTAACCCACAACACCTGGGTCTGTCATACGTGTTCACACGATAACGCGTTTTCACTACGTTGAGATTTATAAGGACACGGGGTGACCAATAAAGTCTGAATTGGTCTGTAATAAGCTCGGCCCTGATAAGGGGTTAATAGATATGAAATAATCGAGCAGACAGACAAGGGCCTGACTTCATCCACAGATGCCTTGTTGAGTCTCTAATTTTTAGGATTCTGCTTGAGACGTCTTGCCAGTTCCTCACCAAATAATGTGTACGTGTGAGTAACCAGACCTACCTGAGATCTCACGCCTCGTAGAGAGCCAAAATAAATATCGTACGTTTATAGATTGCTCGGTAACCTCCGTTCCATGCTGCCATCGACTGGCCAAGAATGTGGCCTGTAGATGCTGCCATCTGCTGGCCACTGATGTAGATGGCAGCATGGAAGGTGGTGAATTGCGGTCGTTGAGATGAGTTTTGATTGGTGAGATGAGTGAGGTTGGTGCTGTGGATGAGATGGGTGCAGTCAGTATGGTGACTGTGTGGTTGGTGTGGTGAATTTAGTGGTTGGTGTGGTGAATGTAGTGGTTGGTGTGGTGAATGTAGTGGTTGGTGTGGTGAATGTAGTGGGTGGTGTGGTGAATGTAGTGGTTGGTGTGGTGAATGTGGTGGTTGGTGTAGTGAATGTAGTGGGTTGTGTGGTGAATGTAGTGGTTGGTGTGGTGAATGTAGTGGTTGGTGTGGTGAATGTAGCGGTTGGTGTGGTGAATGTAGTGGTTGGTGTGGTGAATGTAGTGGTTGGTGTGGTGAATGTAGTGGTTGGTGTGGTGAATGTAGTGGTTGGTGTGGTGAATGTATTGGTTGGTGTGGTGAATGTAGTGGTTGGTGTGGTGAATGTAGTGGTTGGTGTGGTGAATGTAGTGGTTGGTGTGACTGTGTGGTTGGTGTGGTGAATGTAGTGGTTGGTGTGGTGAATGTAGTGGTTGGTGTGGTGAATGTAGTGGTTGGTGTGGTGAATGTAGTCGGTGGTGTGGTGAATGTAGTGGTTGGTGTGGTGAATGTAGTGGGTGGTGTGGTGACTGTGTGGTTGGTGTGGTGAATGTAGTGGGTGGTGTGGTGAATGTAGTGGTTGGTGTGGTGAATGTAGTGGTTGGTTTGGTGAATGTAGTGGTTGGTGTGGTGAATGTATGGGTTGGTATGGTGACTGTGTGGTTGGTGTGGTGAATGTAGTGGTTGGTGTGGTGAATGTAGTGGTTGGTCTGGTGAATGTAGTGGTTGGTGTGGTGAATGTAGTGGGTGGTGTGGTGACTGTGTGGTTGGTGTGGTGAATGTAGTGGGTGGTGTGGTGAATGTAGTGGTTGGTGTGGTGAATGTAGTGGTTGGTTTGGTGAATGTAGTGGTTGGTTTGGTGAATGTAGTGGGTGGTGTGGTGAATGTAGTGGTTGGTGTGGTGAATGTAGTGGTTGGTGTGGTGAATGTAGTGGTTGGTGTGGTGAATGTAGTGGTTGGTTTGGTGAATGTAGTGGGTGGTGTGGTGAATGTAGTGGGTGAGATGAGTGTAGTAGGTGTGATGAGTGCCATTTGTGCGGTTAGTGGAGTTGGTGTTTGGTGAGTGAGGTGAGTGTGGTGTGATTGGTGAGGTGTAATTGGTGAGGTGAGGTTGGTGAGGTGTAATTGGGGTGCTGAGGTGGGTGAGGTGTAATTGGTGAGGTAAAGTTGGTGAGTGTATCAGTGAGTACCTGGAGGATTCTCCTCCACGGTCGCCTTTGTCTCCCCCAGTAGCGATGTTCACTCCACACCGCACCAGGAACTCATCTGAGGTTGAGTCGACCTCACACTCTCTCACTGTCTCACAACAACAACAAACGCCATTCGCCACTAAGTGGCGGTGACGTCACCACGACGCTTGTGCCAGGCCATGTGCACCTTGAGGCCACGTGAAGTGTCGAACGCCCGCTGGCAGGTCACGGGGCAGACCCAGGTGGTGCCACGGGTCGACTGACTGAGATGACTGAGATGACTGGCTGATGCACCACCTGTGCCCCTGCTCACACTCACGCACGCGCACTCACTCACAAGCGCGAGTTCGCGTTTTCAGGCGATCTAAAATAATTTATATTTCATGCCAGTTGGTTCTGAAGGGCGGCTGTTTGTAATTTGGGCGTTCGTAAGTCGAGGACTGTGTAAATAAAGATTCCGATTGAGGATGTGGGGCTTTCACCGTGGGATGAGCTTGGCCCGATCCGCGGGGGCGTGGCTTGCACGACAGTGGGCGGGGCATAGCCGCGACGGGCGTGGCTTATCCAGGAAGTGGAGACTGCGATCGCCGGGCTGCAAGCCAGAGAGAAGCGAGCTCCTTTTAAAGTTAACAACAACATTGTTAAATGTAAGTAGCGCCTCTCTACTTTATTATTGTTTTATTTGTTTCATACATTACTTGTGGTGCCGTGAGTCGAGTGAAATGAGTCAATAACCTTGCTAGACATGGCTAAGCTTTTAATAAGGGGCGCCGCGGTGTCGAGATGTTAACTACCTCTCTAGGCCTACAGCAGCGTGGAGGTTCCAACCAGACCCTGACGCCTGCTCTGTATTTGTTTATTTTTTTCCCCTGTGGTCGCGTAGATTCTTCTCCTGGTCCTTCGGTTTTCCCCTCCACATTTAGAAACGTGAGTTTAGAGTACTTGACTGCTATAAATGTCCACATGATAAGCCACTTTCGTTGAGCTATCATTTGTGCCCAGGTCGCTTCTGATAAGAGTTATATAGCTCAGTGGGCCTTACCTGGTTAAATAGAAATAGTTTATAGTTTAGTTTATAGTTCATAAGAACTCGTGACAAGGGTCAGTGTCTACTTCAAATATTGTTCAGGCTCTGGAGACCTCCACAAAGTTTTTCGTGATGTTATACATTTGGTTCGTTTTGAGCATAATCGCGACCTTATATAATGATTACGTGATACACACGCTGAATATACGCACACAAACATCGTGTACACGTGTGTCGTGCCCTCTATTGTCCACATAGACGGCTTGTGCTGACGAGAGAACGATCTTAACGTACAATGTCGTGACATGTATCAGCCCTTTGTCGATCCAGCGTTTTGATAGAGGCCTCCCCCACACCATGTCGTTCGTGGGAGTTGTTTAACCATACTTCACCATGCCGGTCAATGCGGGTTTGGTGAAGTGAGGAGGCCCAGAAACTTGTATATGCAGATACGAGTTTGCCTGTGCTTGCATCTGCAGAATTACATTCTCACACATCTTCAAGTGTAGTTTAATACTTCGAAAAATGCATTTATTCTTGAGGATTCCATAAAGTACTGTGGTAAAAAGAAAACAACTTGATTTGAATAAATTTCGATTTAAAGCTTTCGTGACTGCAGGGATTCATCTTATTGGTTCTTTCGGTAAAGTCACGTCGAAGGGAAATAATAAAATAATTAAAATTAAACAATAAAATTATCACGACGTTTCGGCCACAACACAAGTAGCCTTCCTCAGGTGAAGAAACAGAACTGTCGGAAAGACAGCGCTCCAATGAACACTGCTAAGCTTGGCAGCGTATTTTAAGCTGGGTGGGAGGAGCAGAGCACCTTGACAAAGGAGTTTACATATCAACAGAATAATTTAGCATTGAAGTAGCTGTGTTAATGTGAGATATTAGCAGGATGTTAACGTCAGAAATTAGCATGTAACTGGGAGATTAGCATGATGTTAATGCGAGGAATTAGCATGTAACTTGTCACGGAAGTAGCTATGTGAAAGTCAGAGTTTATATATCAACAGAGGCATTTAGTATATTGACGATAAAGAACTGCAACTACCCAACTATCATACAACAAACCGATGTGAAAGAACTAAATATAAACTACATCAATATAATCAATGTACTCAATATATTCTCCACTAAGCTGAGCTACTAACAATAAGTTATTATACATTACACTTCTATGTCGCAAAAATTATTATAATATGCCTCCAAATAATGTTTTATTATAAACTGCCATAGACAGACCCCAACATTGAATTATACGCAGCGTTACTATACACTACCCTATACCTTAGATTATAATAATATTACACTGTATTATTTTACCAACCCTACTGTATACCACACTGCTATATATTGACTATACAATTACGATACTATATATTACCAAATAAATTATATTAAACATTACACTGAATACTTTGTTAAACAAGGAATGCTTTGAGCTTGTGGGTTGAATCCATCTGTGTGAAGTTGTGTTATTTCCCCATATGCAAGGTGGGGTCTCTCTGGGTTCCACTCACACAAACATCTCAATGCAATGGGACCTTTCTGAAAATGCAGTACTTAGACTCAATTAAGCTTTCCTGGGTAACTAGTTAACATTGTAATAATTAGCATGAGAGATAATGACGTTCAGTTATAAGTGCCATTAATAGTACTATATTGTACTTTTATTGAAGACTATTTCACGTAGTTGTTTGTAAAAAAAGTGTCCATTCTCAAAACTTTTTGACGGGCCCTCGTACAGAAATGATATTACAATCTTATATGGAGATTGCGAGTCAGAGTGTTGTGAATAGTGGAGTGAACGTGTGGTGCCATCATTATATTGTTGGTGTGTATATACAGAAAGGCCTATTTGGTGGGTAACATTAGGAAAATGGAGGTAGTTCGTCATTGTTGTTAAACAAAATCTTATTTGGGTGGATAAGAGGAGTAAAATCGTACATGATAGGAACTGCAATATTGTGGAGTTCTGGTATAATGAGTTGTAGTATATATGAATCTTATGTCACCTTAAGTATGCCTGTGTGAGTACACTCGTGACACGGGTGTCATGCGCGTGACCTTTGTCTTTTGTTTCAGATGTGCGAGAGCAACTCCGCTGCGAGTCAAGGTGGTGCTGGGAGAATTGCCTTCACCATTGATGGCACTTCACCAGCACCCATCTCAACCCCACCTCAATCCGGTAGAATTACAAGAACGAAAAAACTTATCTCTTGTGACGTCTGTGGGAAAAAATTCCAGCTGGCATGGTGTCTAGAAGCCCACGTAAGAACGCACAAGGAGACCCGTGATGAATGGTGCGGCATATGCGGAAAAAGGTTTGATCAGCTAGGAAAATTAAAAAGGCATTTGAAGACCCATGAGAAGGATTACATCATAAAGAGTGCACCAGGCTTGGTGAATAACGGCAGTTTTGCCAATGCGGTGTTGAATCCACCGTCGCCCTATGAGATGTGCTCAGTCTGCGGATTTTTAAGTCCTATTGAAATCCTGAAAACTCATGAAAGTCTTCACGCACAGTTCTTGTACAGACCGAAGCCTGAACATGATTACACTTCGACAAAAGATAGCGGCGTTAAGATAAATGACATGAAATCCAATTTTCTTGAATGCTTTGGCCTAGTTCCACATCAACAAACTGCTTCACCAGTCAGTGAGAATAAACCATATGCTGCTCTCGATCCTATTACGAGCATGAAAGTGTTGATGGCCTTGCAGCAGAAGAAGAAGGAAAAGCGAAGTAGACCTAAGCCCATTAAAAGAAAGAAGACCACCACCAGCGTCACCAATTGCAGCAGTAGCAACAGCCAGAATTCAGACATCAAGAGGATGGACTGCACGGAAGCAGGAGGCTGCGTGGAGCAGAGCATCCCCAAGGTGGATGAACCCAACCTGGCACCTTTAGGTACGTCCTAGTAATGCACACACTACATTTCATTTGGATGTAATTCATAATTTCACAAATTAGTTAATGTACGCATATGTTGACCATATCTGTATGCCTGCGCTGAGGAGTCTAGAGATCTGATGTGGTGCTGCTCGGATGTTGGGTTAAACCGTGAAACTCTGGGTTTCAGTCACCGAGCCATGATTAAACTGGCTTCTCATTGATGGTCTTATCCAGTTACCAAACACTTCTTCCAGCAAACACTTCTGATGTCGCGTGATGTGTAGGAAATTGCAATAACCTCCTAGTGGATAAAAAAAACGGTCACAAAGGGATGTCATGAGTAGTGCAATGATATCTCCTTCCACGAGCTGTTCTCTTACATGAGGTGGTTCACTGCTGTGTGAGAGTTGCACAGGGATACTTCATCTCATGACATGGAGCCAATAGCACCATTGGAAGGAAACTGAGCAAAATTCATTGCTTGACAAATTCCAAAAAGTATCTATTTCTTAACCGGGGTAAATTTTACTTAAACAAGTGGGTAAATTTAGGGAACATTTTTGAATGTATAGACCGAGTCATTTCCACAATGGGAATTTCCTCTTCATTGTACTAACACCTAACTTCCATGTGTATTTACTCGTTCTATTGCAGGTAATTATTGTGTAATTAATAAGCTGTAATAGAATAATCTGGCTCAACCACCTCAATGTTAAATTATAGTTGTTGCTCTGCATCAACATCAACCACACGAAGAAGTGCAAAATGTTGGGGCTTCAAAATAAGCCCCAAAAATGTTTTCTTCTGATATTTTTCAGGAAATCAGTATCTTGCTTTTCTACTATTTGCACACATGTTGAACTTCTTTCGTACCATACGTAGCCAACCGTGCTAATCAGAGGTATTTGTTGCTGGCCATTTGGCATTTTAGGCCTTTGGGCCTTTGGGCCTGTGGTCAGCAACCGTGATTGATAAAACGTCCCATATACATAGTAATGCTATGGCATCCACTGCATGGTGATAAATAAATTATGTATTAGCGCGTGCGTGTGCTCAACGGTGGATGTCTTGTGTTCCAGAGGAAAAGCCCTTCCCGTGCAGTGACTGCTCGTACGGAGCGACGCAGAAGTCGAAGCTCAAGAGACACGTCCTGAGCGTTCACCACGTGCCCTTCGATAGCGTGCTGGACTCCGACTGCCCCAAGAAGAGAAGGCGGCTGGCTGGGTGTCGAGACCGCGGCTCAACTCTGGATTTGGAGCACGCACGATGCTCACGGAGAACTCCCTGATGATTTATTTCACCCTGAGGCTGAGGTACCACGTGTGGGGCGATGAACTCAAGGTTTTGTGCAGCGGACATTTCCATGATGAAATTTTGTCACGTTCACTGCTGCGAGGTTACATCTATTGCCGTATATTTTTAGTCAATTGCTGTATTTTCTGGTAGACAATATATTTATTAAATTGTCCTAATTTCATAACATAGGTTTTTGGTTTAGATCGTGTAAGTATAAATGTGTCGTAATCCTCCACCACCTGACACAGCCAATTAGTAAGGAATTTGTCACGTAAACAAAACTCCACTTAGTTACTACTTCAGCCAACCGGTATTTTGGAGAGTAAATCCACAAGATGAGCACGACGTTTCGCTGGTAATTACATCCAGCATCATCGGGCGATTTGCCGGAATAGTGAAGCCATCCACCTGCTTCCGGTCTTAAATAGAGAAAGACGATGTCATCACTGAACCCATCAGGTGCAGAAATCAGAGGCAGAGGAGGGGGGTAATTGAAATTATATAATTAAATAGTAATAATTAAATTAGTATGTTTCCTCTATAAGTAATGATAAATGTAAGATGTCTTCTTCCTCCACGCGTTTGTTCCACTCACGTGGGGTCCGCCGTCCTTGTCACCTTCTCCACACCGCCCCGTCCCGCGCCATCTCTCCCTCCGCTCCTCGGGCCACCACGTTCGACCGCATCACCACATCGCCCCACGTCTTCTTCTTCTGCCTTCATCTCCTCATCTTACAATCACAATTACTTAATAATATGCTTCCAGGCCGCACTAAGCCTGTAGCTGTCAGAGAGGTTAAAATAATTACATTTTTCTCAGTTTCAATGGATTCTCGAATTAGTCTTGGCCAGTAATAATGAGTTTTACACAACACTTCATCGTTATCAAAATACATTAAGTGTCCTTGTTGGCAAGCATGTATTGCAACTTCCGACAGTTATGTTTGAGAGTGTTTAATATTTATTTGGTGTTCCTTTATTCTTACGCTAATGTTACGTCCCATCTGTCCAATATAACATCTGCCACATAAGCAATTTATCCGATACACACCATCCGTTGACAACTTAGGCAATTCATCTTAAGTACAAGATACTATTTTTTGAATTTTGTGTACCGTGCCAAATCTTACTTAGATGTTTAGCTTTTTGCTTTTCCAAAATTCGAGCTAATTTCTCAATTACTCCCACGATATATGGTATTTTAATTGTTTAATAACCTGATTCAGCAGTATTGCTGTTCGATCTTGGTTTAGCATTCATTGCTGTTAATTTGAGCATTATTGTAGACATTCAATCGTAGCGTTTCTTTGACATGTTCAATCTCTCTCCCCAGACATTCACCATCTGACACTGTTTTAGCCAGATGTATGAGCATCTTGATGAGAGAGGTTTTCTGTACGGGTGATGATGCGAATCTGCATTCAGATAGGCATCAGTATGCGTTCCCTTTTGGTAAACGCTGTGTGTGTTATTTTACCATTTAGGCCTCGTCCGATAAATCACCTCTCCCAAGGAAATAAGTATTTAGAGGCCACACGGGACCGGGGGGGGGGGGGGGGGAGTTTAACATTATGTCTGTTGCTGAGAGCAGATAGCGCGCAATGGAGAGCTTGCTCAGAGCGGAGCTGGGCACGGACTCGGCGAGGACGCTGGGCGCTTCGGCCGGTGGAGGCTGCATCAGCACCGGGCAGAGCTACGAGACGGGGCGCGGACACGTGTTCACCAAGATCAACGCCAAGAGCGGGGCACCCTCCTCTACGCCTCCTCTACGCCTCCTCACCACGCCACCTCACCTCCTCACCACGCCACCTCAACACCTCACCACCTCACCTCCTCTACCCTCCTCTTCGCCTCCTCTACACCACCCCGCATCCTTGCCTCAACCTTCATTCATTCAGCCCTGTCATTAATGTATCACTTTTTTTTTTAGCTGCGACTACTAGCTAATTTGTCAGTTACTCCCACGATATATGGTATTTTAATTGTTTAATAACCTGATTCAGCAGTATTGCTGTTTGATCTTGGTTTAGCATTCACTGCTCTGTTAATTTGAGCATTATTGTAGACATTCAATCGTAGCGTTTCTTTGACATGCTTAATCTCTCTCCTCAGACTTTGACCATCTGACACTGTTTTAGCCAGATGTATGAGCATCTTGTTGAGAAAGGATTTCTGTGCGGGGTGATGATGCCAATCTGCATTCAGATAGGCATCAGTATGTGTTTCCTTTCGGTAAACGCTGTGTGTGTTACTTTACCATTTAGGCCTCGTCCGAGCAAAATATCCAGGAAATGGAGTGTGTTATTCACCTCCATTTCCATGGTGAACTGGATGGCCGTTTTTTGTGAATTCAGATGATTTAGACATTCATTCATTAAGTGTATCCTTACCATGTCGCCAGACAACCAAAGTGTCATCTACATATCTACAGCAAAAAGTGGGTTTATATGTACTTGAAGCAAGTGCTCTTGCAACCCATGGGTTGAGGACCCCTGTCTTAGAGGCCACACGGGACGGGGGGGGGGGAGTTTAACGTTGTGTTTGTCGCTGCGAGCAGACAGCGTGCAATGGAGAGCTTGCTCAGAGCGGAGCTGGGCACGGACTCAGCGAGGCCGCTGGGCGCTGCGGCCGGTGGAGGCTGCATCAGCACCGGGCAGAGCTACGAGACGGGGCGCGGACACGTGTTCACCAAGATCAACGCCAAGAGCGGGGCACCCTCCTCTACGCCTCCTCACCACCTCACCTCCTCTACCCTCCTCTTCGCCTCCTCTACACCACCTTGCATCCTCGCCTCAACCTTCATTCAGTCAGCCCTGTATCACTTTTTTTCGCTGCGACTACTAGAACCACCGTGGTGAATGTTGCAGTGAACTTCCCCTCGTTGATTCCCCCCTGCACCCACGTTAAGGGACTCGGTCTACCAGACACTTTGACCGCTTCGTCTCATCCACTCCGCGTTCAACCACCGCGCCTCACTGCAGTTCACAACAACGCACTCAACTAAACAAGTCGGTCACCCACTCATCCAGTCACTAAATCAATCACCCTGTCACACATTCATCCAGTCACTAACTCATCCAGTCACTAACTCAATCACCCTATCACACACTTATCTCGTCACTAATTCAATCACCCTATCACCCACTCATCCAGTTAACCACTCATCCAGTCACCCACTCATTCAGTCACCCACTCATCCAGTCACCCACTCATCCAGTCACCCACTCATTCAGTCACCCACTCAATCACCCTATCACCCACTCATCAAATCAGCCACGCATCCAGTCACCCACTCATCCAGTCATCCACGCAATCACCCTATAACCCACTCATCCACTCATCCAGTCACCCACTCAATCACCCTATCACATACTCATCTAGTCACTAATTAAATCACCCTATCACCCACTCATCCAGTCACCCACTCATCTAGTCACCCACTCATTTAATCACCCACTCAATCACCCACTCATCTAATCACCCACACATTCAGTCACCCACGCATCCAGTCACCCACTCATCCGGTCACTGACTCAATCACCCTATCACACACTCCTCCACTCGTTTACTCAAACACTCACCCATTTACTCACCCACCCGCTCACCACCATGCAGGTCACCTCACTCTTCTTTTCAGATTTATCAGTTTGCACTGCTCCACTCTGGAATCCACACCCGGTCTTCCTGTTTTCCCAAACTCTTGCAACAATAAACTTGATCAATTTAAGGAACGCGTTTCTTTGATCTTAATTATCTAATTACTCATTGGAAAGTTATGTATTATTATTTTTTATTGTTACTGGCCGTTTGGCGTTTTGTATTGTGTGGGGTTTACATCGCTGTCAACCCCTCATCAGTGCCTACCTTATTACAGAACAATTCAGACCTTGTTGGTCACCCCGTGCCCCTTATAAGTCCCATGACAAGGGAGAAACACACAAATAAACTTAACAAAAATGTTGCCCGTATTGAAACGGCCGTGTGCCGTATGGACCTGACAACTCACTTTCCCCCAACAGAATACGGGTAAACCGTGTGGGTTGGCGGCTATGGGTTTTGTTGTGTTTGCGAGTCCAAGTTATAGGACTGCACCCTGGGTTGTGCGTGGTTCTCATTGGTGGGAGATTCCCTTCGCTGTGTTGCACGCCAGTGGTTGGGGGCTGCCTGGGGCCAGTGACGTGTGAGCCGGTCCCAATGTGCACCAGCAAACATTTACCGCCAGGTGGCGCCAGTGTTTATTGCCCGTCTCCACGTGGATACCTGAAACCCATGTCAATCCACTGCTGGATGAGTCCCGCAATGAAGATACAATCAGTACATCCACTTTCCTTTTGGACACCACCTGTTCCATTGGCGGCCGAATGCGAATCTAAATGTGCATATGTTAGAGACTGGTTAATGCGCATAGAAATCAAACCAATTGACCTACGACATTTGCCCCATCAACTTTTGTAGAATTTTAGATGTGCATTACAGCTACTTTAGCCGGATGGTTGTGGTGGCTATGTATGCCTGTAATCCACGACTACGTGGAGGTAAGGGTTGGTGGATCACAAAAATGTTGCGACAACTCCCACCCCTTGGTCGTCAAGGAGGTAGAGAAGGCGGTGTCGAATAATGTGGACTCTGCCTGTTCCATCTGTAGATTTGTGATAGAGCATTGGCCCCCCCATTTGCTTGGATTTCTCCAGGTGCTCCGATTTCCTCCCACATGTAAACACTCATTAATCTTGATTTGAAGCTGTCGTGACTGCAGGAATCCTTACTCTTTGGTTCTTTCGGTAAAGTCACGTAGGTAGAAAAAACTAATAAAAAATCATCGATTGCTTGTGTGGCGATCGAAAGGTCGTGATCCATTATTATTTGTTCTACCTACGCGACTTTACCTAAACAACCAAAGAGTACAAACTCTCATTAATTGGCCGATAACATCTTTATATGAAGAGGACAACAGAGCATGGGCAGGAGTGGTGGGGGGGGGGATTTGTTGACAGCTGCTCACCATTTGACTGCCGCCTTCCCTCATCTGTAGTTCCTCGCGCCAATGTGAAGGGATACTGTGTGCCAGTTACAATTATCACTTGAACGTAACTTGATGTTTCAATGAAAACAGCCACTGAGATTTAATACTGAAAATCTTTATTTTTCACATGCAGTGAAACAATGTTGTTAGTAGGCTTGTTTCCCTGGGAAAGCCTCACTGAGTCTCAAGACTCTTTTTTAGGAGGGGCCTGCCAACTTTTCGCAGGAGTAATTTGGATGTTTGGCTAGTACCAGTTACATTGTATGTTGTTGTTTTGCCATGGGAGTAAACCCATGCAGAGAAAGGGACCAGAATGAGGAATGCGAAGCCAGGCAGTCCTTCAGAAGATGTCATGCACGGGCGTGACCACTGCACCACCCTGCCGCCCAAACAAATGTAATTTAAATAATGTACAATATTGGCAAATAAACCCTATTAGTATCAACCGAATTTCTGGATAATGTGGCACGTGTATAGCTGCATCGGTGTTTCTAAAAGTCGTGTTCACATTGCCTGAAATTAATAATATAAAGAACAGGTTTCCCACCTCTGGTTTCATTTGACTTACCGGTTGTCCTCATTGTGTGTCACAGATAATATGGAGAGGAAAATATTACGCAGCACGAGTTGTAGGATTAGGGCAATTATGGTGACACACGTGACCCCCTCTACACAAGAAACAGCTAAGATTCATATTCTTAGTTCTTTCGGGAAAGTCACGTCGAAGGGAAACAATAAAATAATACAAATATAAAAGAATAAAATTCTCACGACCTTTTGACTGCAACACAAGCAATCATCATCAGGTGTGAAAACCACAAGAAAATTTGAAAGAACCAAGAATATGAATCTCTGCAGTCACTAAAGCTTTAAATCAAAATTTAACAGCTGAGAGTCAATGCTGGGATGTTGTGCGATTGGTGCAAGCGACCCATCATCGTGTTTTGATGTTGAGCTGTTAAAATTGCACTGTTGTGAGGTGAGGTCAAGGCCGATGACTGCTTCCAGCGGTGTCAAGATCAGCATTTTGAAGAGGCTCGCGGAGGATGATACTGGGCACTGGGGTGCAGTCTCCCTCCATGAACAACAGAGGGCAGAGGAGCGACGCTCACAACAATTATTGGGGGAGCGCCGGGCGTATAAAACGCAAAGTTGGGAGAGTTTATCTCGGGGAGTTAACCCACAACACCTGGGTCTGTCCCGCGTGTTCACACGATAACGCGTTTTCACTACAACGCGTTTTCTCCGTCACAACGCGCTTTCTGAGCGGACTACTTTCTTGAGCTGCGCGGTTGAGCGAGATGAGACGGTAACGCGGCGGCGGCGTCCCCTCAAGTTATTTGGACCCCCATCTTACCGTGCGTGGACATTATTATTATTATTTACGGGAGGAAAATAGTTTCCGCTTAACGCGGCACTTTTCAGGAACGCATCTACCGCGTTAAACGAGGACTCGCCGCGTACAGGTGCCGCGCACGCTGTATCGACCCTGGAGAAATCCGAAGCGCTATGAAGCTCTTGTTCACAGACGTCCAGTAAGGGGCGGGTGGTGTTGGTGGTGTGGGCGTCACCACGTGACACACAGCTTGTCCGTGGAGTCGATCGTGAGGGTGCCGACGTCGCCTAGGCAACGCCGCCCCCCCTCTGGCTCTGCTGCTGCTGCTGCCTCGCTCTGTGCACTCGAGGCGCCAATCTGTGACGCGGGCACTGTACGCGTTGCGTCACCGTTCACCGTGGGGGGGCGGGGCCTCAGCTACGTCACGTGGTGTACAGTGGCACATTAATATTGACACTTTTACTCGTGTTTATGTGCCTCGTTATTAAAGGTGAGTTTAATAATAATCATGCTGCTGCTGCTACACAATGTGTGCATTGATATATACGTACAGTTTATGTGTTTAAACGCGATTGTAGTTTATGGGCCCTTGAGGGCTTTTTCGCCTCGTGTGAGGTTTTTATGCGCAACCTTAATTATTGCGCTTTTGTTAATCGTTAACATTTGGTCAGGAATAATGCACTTAAGATAAATGTTCTGGCGACGATATTTTGCAAAACAGACGATGGCAAAATTTCGATTTAAAGCTTTCGTGACTGCAAGGATTCATCTTCTTTGGTTCTTTCGGTAAAGTCACGTAGAATGAGAATAAAATAATAAATTGATAAAATAAAATAACACAATAATATTCTCACGACGTTTCGGCCACAACACAAGCGGCCTTCATCAGGTGAAGGGGACGAGACTGTCTGCTGAAGGCCACTTGTGTTGTGGCCGAAACGTCGTGATAATATTATTGTTATTTTATTTTATCAATTTATTATTTTATCTTATTCTACGTGACTTTACCGAAATAACCAAAGAAGATGGCAACATTGTGTATATATTGTGCGATATGTGCCACTGAAACGGCAAGAAGTCAATAACAATGACTCGTGTTGAGTGTTTAATATGCAAGCAATGAGCCCGCCACAGGTTCGTTAATGTTATAATGGAAGCAGTGAAATTAATTTAAATCTTTTGCTCTGCCATTTGATTTTAAATTACGACTCTTCAATGAGCTTTGGTTGTAGTAAGCAATATTTGAATTTGTTTAAACGACCTGTATTCTCTTACAACATGTTTTATATTCCTAGTCATTAAATGTGTACTAAAGATGCAGACTAATTGTAAATCTAATGGGACCACTTTAATCGATGTCCGTTAATATATGTAGGCGTGGTAAGGTTTCGAGACGCACTCGGCGATGCGTGAAACGCAGTCCGTGTCCTTCCTCGTCCATTTGTCTTCATTCCAACGTCAACTTTGTTCTGCCGGTCTCTCTCATTAAGGCCACATGGCCACACTGTGTCTCTTAGATCTTGCAAGCTAAGCTGGAGTCAGTCTCTCTCATTAAGGCCACATGGCCACACTGTCTCTTAGTTCTTGCAAGCTAAGCTGGAGTCAGTCTCTCTCATTAAGGCCACATGGCCACACTGTCTCTTAGTTCTTGCAAGCTGTTGTATATATAGGTGTTATGAAAATTGATGAAAATAATGAAAATTAAATGAAATTCAAAATTTGCATAATTTATCCGAAATTATGTTAATTGATGTAATTATGTGCATAAATTATGCTGATTAGAGAGATAATCGTATTAATTTATGCGAGTGGGCGTGGTTAGGATAATGCAGGTCGTTATGGATTATCAGGTCGAGCCTCGGTGACGAGGATTGTGTTATGAATTGGAATAACGCAATTAATCGTATGCAGTGACGCAGGCGTTGTGAGCGTGAATGAGAGAGAGTCGATTCGACTCTGCTCTTTAATTCCGTATTATCGATAAGAATACGATTACTCTCGATTGAACATTACGGATTATGTGTGTTATGGATTATGTGTGGTGATAGTGTGCTTATGATAGGTCCCCAGGATTCAGATCTCATACGCAGAACAATATTATGCAGAATTTCAGGAAGAATCACACACAAACCTTCTGCTTTGATCAATTTTATTTTCTAGCTAACTTTAATTTTTGGATAATATGAAAACTCAATCTCGGGATGTTGGAATTTCAACACAGCGTTAACATGATACCATCACGATTGCGTTGTTTCACTTTGATAACGGCACCTGTGGTTAATTCCCGACGCGTAACGCAATCGATCGGTTGTTGAGAGAGATATTAAACATGCAAACTATTCTATCAAAACCTTAACCTTATAATGTAAATTCGTATTTAAACATTGCCCACACAGTACCACATCCATTCATAGACCTTCAAGTCAATTCTTATCACGCTTTTAACAGTAGGACGATTGGTTATTATGCAACTCAATGACAGCAGTATTTTTCGTTATGAATTGATTTTTAATGCACCACCTTGGAGTGGCACCCTTCTTGATTATCCCGATATGCGTATCGTGTGTCTTCTTTATGACTGGTTCAATTCCTTGCGTAAAGCAGACGCCGAGGTTATCATCTCTTGTGTCTAAAATGTGTTTCCTGTGTGTTGCGGCGCGGTGGGGGAGTGAGGGGGAGAGTGTGGAGGAGGGGTTGCATACGACCGGCTGCCAGTTTCTGTCCACCGCTGGCTGGATGAGTCAGCACGACGCTCGCCGTCGTCGCGCCGATGGGTGTTGAGTGCGGGGCCGCTGCCCTCAGCGCTGGTGACGCGAAGTTGCGCGCTGTGGCACGCTGGTGGCACGCTGCTGGCACGCGCTGGTGCTGATGCTGGTGCTGATTGCACGCTGGTGGCGCGCGCTCCCTCTCCTTGAAGATGCGCGAACGCGCCCGTGCTGGTTCGCTGACAGCAGTTTCTCTCCACTGCTGGCTGAGCTGCTGCACGCTCTTGCTTGGCGTTGCTGGCCACGCTCTTTCTCCTTGAAGATGCGCGAACGCGCCCGTGCTGGTTCGCTGACAGCAGATTTCCTCCACTGCTGTATGACTCACTTTTGTTGATACATCGCGACTCAGCGAGCCAGCCGCTCCATGCGACTGCTCGTCCTGTGGACGTCTTGACTCGCTGATCTGTCTTGACTCTTGACTTAACTTCACTGACTTTTGAAAAATGCGGCTGACCGTTATATTCAAAGACAATTCTCTCTGCGCAGTGGAAAAGGGGGGGGGGGGCGGGGTCTGTGTGTGTGAGTTCGTGTGTGTGTGTACAGATGGCTCCTGCGATAACGATCTGTTTGCCCTGGCGTGAAATTCCTCTCTCGCGCTCTTCGGGAGAGACAAAGGTGGTCGGGAGCACCTATCTCTTTATACTTTCGACTTATATTTCTCAAATACCATTTGGTCCCATGTTCGCCACGACTCGTGTTTGTAACTACGTCCTTCCGACACCTCTCGGTTTACCGAGGTTCGAAATGTTATGATGGAATTATTAAAAAGAAAAATAATTTTCATCCTGAGTTTAAGAGGTCCGTTTCCAGATTGTTGGAATCCATATCCCTTGGTTCTGTAAGGTTCTATAATGGAATATCGTTTAAGGTTAACACATTATTATTAATGTTATTTTGCAATTTCTTTAAAACTTGTTTGTCTGGTTGCCGTGTGTGGGGTGGGGTGTGTCTCCTCATCAAACCCGGCTGGCTTTTCCAGATGGCCCCTTGTGATAAGGTTTAATTCCTGCTTCTCCGCGCTGTGAGAGAGACAAAGGTGGTCGGGGTTGCTTGGGATATTGTTTAAACTCTTTCGTAAGTTTGCCCGTTCGCCTCATTCCTTCTCGATAACCTTTGATGTGACTCGGTATTTTGTCTCCAAGCTTTGTTTTAACAGTAAAAGCATTAAAGGTGAAAATCATTTGATAGCGAATTAATTATTGGATAATAATTCACTGATGTATCTGGTGGCCTGGTCTTGATTGGAGTGAGCGCGAGGACCGCTAACTTTAGCTCATTCTTGTTATTGCATTTTAAATTTGAACCGTTGTTTTAAAAAAAAAAATAGTTTAACCCGTGGGCGTCCTCATTTCTGGCTTGCGGGAGGGCTTCCCTCTGCTTGACCTCCCTTAGGGCACATCAAACTCTTGTTCATCTGGAGATCTTCGCAGATAGCTACTAACACCCTCGCCTCGAGAGTTTTATTATTTCTTTATTTATTAATGGCCTGTTTATGACCGACACCTGGTTTTTTTGTGTGCCTGGCTTACGGGTTTTATTAATTATTTTGTTTCGTTTGTTAAAAAAAAATATGATATATATAACGGCAAATATTATTGTTAATATCAATTTTGGAAAAGGCTCATATACAACAAAGCTAAGCTGGAGTGAGTCTCTCATTAAGGCCACATGGCCACACTGTGTCTCTTAGTTCTTGCAAGCTAAGCTGGAGTGAGTCTCTCTCATTAAGGCCACATGGCCACACTGTGTCTCTTAGTTCTTGCAAGCTAAGCTGGAGTCAGTCTCTTTTTGACATGTCTCACCAAATTCTGTAATAATAATGTTCCAGTTTCTCTATATGTTTTTAAATTTAGATTTAAATAAATCTACATTTTAAAATCCACAATTCTGGCTGCCTCCTGATGATGCTGGTTGTAATTACTGGCGAAACGTCGTGCTCAGATTGTTAATGTTGTGGCTTTGCTCTCTAACACACAACCGGTGTGCTGTACTAGTAACGAATTGGCATGTTCTGTTTAAGTGACAAACCTTACTAATTGGCTGTGTTGGGTGGTGGTGGGTTTACGGACATATTTTTATATTTACGCGATCTTACCCAAAAAAACCTGTATTATGTAAAAATATATTTATTTTCCCCCTTTCTTTTTGGACAGTTTCAAATCTCTAACGTCTTTCAAATTGTTCTGATGTACAGTGCTACATTTCAAATTATTGTCATGTTTGCAACGGGTTGTTTAAAATATATTTAAATGGTGTAGATTCACGTTTAAACTCGCTTCGAATCCGCATTCATCATTTTCTTCTTAAGCAGTCCGTAACCACAATTGGTACATCGATGCATGACCCATTTGATTATGGTTTGTTGGTCTTAATTTATCAATGAAAATGTTATTGAGTGTGCCAAATCCTAAAGAGTGGCGTTTGAGTCGACCTTATTTATTTCATATTCACATCTGAAACGCCTGTGCACATGAATGTAATCCAGTTACACACTCTCCTACTTGTTCATCAACTCTCTTCGTGGTGTAGATTTGATGGCTTGTATAGCAACCATAAACAAACACAACAAGTCCGGGTGACTCATGATCCATGACTCACGATGCCAGTGGGCCAGGTTTCACTCTCAACTCTGTACCTGTGTGGCATGAATAAAACGCACCTGTAAATTTGACCTGAAATGATTGCACAACAATTGCCCCGCCTTCATGGGATGTTTATCCTCCACTGTTTATCTGGCTTTGACCTGAATTATATAAAAGTGTGGCTCTGCAACTGCTGTAGAGTCACATTGGTATAACCGCATTTTACAATATGAACAGCGCATTGAAAACGCGTACTATTTTATGTATTGTTTAACAAGTGTGTTTACAAATCCACACTGAGAAACACGATGATTGACAGAGGGGAGTAGATTATGTTTTCGATAGTGTATTTAAATAGAGCTACTGTAGGTAAGTAGTTTTCAGTTTTAAAGGCGTAGTTTAACAAGACAACACTTGCCACCATCCTTCAAACCCATTGGTGAAAAAGACCACAGTTTATGTTTACATTATAATATGTTTACATTATATATAATATAATGTTTATATTATAATATAATGTTTACATTATATATAATATAATGTTTATATATAATATAATGTTTACATTATAATACAATGTTTACATTATATATAATATAATGTTTATGCAAGAGCCGGAGACTTATGGGACCCCGGGGTCCCACCATAAGGTTCATATGAATGGTTACCTAATAACTTTTGAAACACGGTAATCGCTGTGAAGTGCAGTTTCCAATTCTTATTGTTCACTCAATCTCTCTGGCCTTTCTATGCAATATGAAGAAGGGTCATTGCCCGAAACGTCACTTATCGGATTTTTTCCCTTTTTCAAGGCCCCAGTCCTACTGATGCATGAATTTGTTTGGTATTTGAAATGATACGAAGGCTCAGCAAGTGATTCCTTGCAGACATAAACAGAAGCGATACGCGCCACCCCAGCCACCCATGTCGCGAATCAATCGATTATCGCGATTGAGGGCTCGTGAATAAATTCTAGATTCAACGCCTTGTTTTAAAACGTGAACACAGCCGGCTCTAGTGACTGGAGTGGGTGGGTGTTGGACAATGTGAAACAATGACACGCAACGTATACAAATCTAAAACATAAATTCTTACGCACGCGATCCGGTGTGCATATCGCGATCTTCAGGATGAATGATCACGTCCGAATCAATGCGTCATCGTTGCTCCCCTAGCATGCGCTCTGTGTAACCCGTTCGTGTTGTTGTTGTTTGCGGCAGAGTTTAGGACCTTCGTGGCCAAGAGCCGCAGCTCCCGAGGCAAAGGAGTGATGGCACGCTTCAAGGTGCCGGACTTGCTGAAGCATCTTATGGAACGATACGGGGCTCCGGATATTCACGATCTGGGCATCCGTATCACCAGCATACCTCTGGGCATTTCCGTACGTGCCGTGCCTGCGTGTACGAGCGTGTGTGTGTGTACGTGTGTATGCATTGCGTCGCTTGTTGACTGCGAATTGCATTATTATTGGATGCCTCAAGTTATACTCTTTGGTTCTTTCGGTAAAGTCACGTAGGTATAAAATAAAATAAATCACGACGTTTCGGGCGCAACACAAGCGTCCGTCATCAGGTGGGAAAGCCTTGGTGTGCTGCTGAGGCAGACTGTTTTAAATGGTTTGAAATGTGTGTAGCCCATGGGTCATAAAGAAGTGGCCAGGGCTAGTGATGTTAACGTGAGAAATTAGCGTGTAACTGTAAGGTAGGAAAGCGGCCTCCTCCTCGATTTTACGTGACTTTACCGAAAGAACCAAAGAGTGTGGATTCCTGCAGTCACGAAAGCTTCAAATCAAGATTGCCTCAAGTATGTATTGTTGTTGCCCTTGAGGGGGTTTTCTTTCTGAATTAAATGTGTTCTGGAATTGCTGACACACAGCCACAACGTACGTGTCGCTGTGTTCACACCTGAGAGTGACACTGCATCAGCCTTTTACCAATATTCCCCCGCCCCTGCGTTTGCCTTACACGGCCACAATGCTGAGCTATCCTCAGTTGCTCAGGCACACAAGTTTCACACCTGTCTCCCTGTCAAGTGAATGTGGTGTATCCTTTTGTCATGCAGTCTGAGACAGACTTCCAACACGACTTCAGTTTTGTGGGTGCAGTGCTGCGACAAGAGCACTGAAGTAACTGCTCGTGTAAGTACATCATGTTAATATATATCGTATAGAAGGCTGAGGCCTATTTTACTGTACCACTCCTTACAGAAATCTTCTTTCCCGAGTGGTTGTGCATTTGTCGCTTGTTTCAGAGGTTCGCGATTCGATCCCAGGAGTCGCCCTAGTTAATATTGCGGGTGTATTATCCAAAACTGCATTTCTATATGCTTCACAAATAATGTAAAAAAAATCCCGTGTTGTTATCAATGAATGAGGAGGACATGTGTGCCGGCGTCAGTATCAAAATTTGCAAATCTAAACAAGTACTCAGAAATGACTGGATTGGGTAAAACCACATGTATATATGTTGAACTTCTTTCGCACTGTACGTAGCCAACTGTGCTAATCGGAGGTGTGGAGGACAACAAACTGAACACAAAAAGCAGTTCTAAAGACATTGTTTTCAATCTAGATTTAAAAGTGCTGTTGTATATGTGGGTGTGTGAAAATTGATGAAAAATAATTAAAATTAAATGAAATTCGAAATTTGCATAATTAATCCGAAATTATGCTAATTCGTGTAATTATGCGTGTAACTATGCTAATTAGAGAGGTAATCGTATTCATTTATACGAGTGGGTGTGGTTGTGTTAATGATAGCCTTTATGATAATCAGGCCCCGCCTCGTTGACGAGGTGGGGTTATCAATCAGGATAACGCAATCAATCGTGTGCAGTTACGCTAGTGTCAATTCGGCCTCGTTGTCTAACTTCGTATTATTGATCAGCATAATACAATGATTCTCGCTTTAACACTCCCCGAGTGTTCATATTTTAGGTCCCAAGTTCATATCATTCGCTTTAAAGTTTAATGAGTGTGGATTGGTGTGTTTATAGTTTAGGTTCCCGAGTTCATATCTCGTCGCAGGATACAGATCTTATGCAAAAATTTCAGGAAAGAATCACACGACCACTTCTGTATTAATCAATTTATTTTCTAATTAAACCTTAACTATAATATGTATGTGAACTCTCAATCTCGGAACTTCAACACGGTATCCACACGGTATCAAGACAGTATCATCAACGACTGTACGATTTCACTTTGATAACACATGGACCCCGCATAAAGCGATTGCTGTTAGTGAGAGAGAGAGTCAGGACATGCAAATGCTATGCTACACAAAAGCTTATACATTATAATATGAACGATCATTATGCTTGAAATGGTCAGCACATTATCACAGGCGATTGATTAACATGCCACGGTATTCATATAAAAAGACAATCAAACAGTTATTATTTCCAAAGGCATAAATGTAACAACAGATCCACCGGACAGACTATAAGATTACCGAAATGGCTTAGTGTGAGGGTATGCGGTGGAACGTGTTATCTCACGGGATATTAATTAATTAATTCGTGAATAAGATTGTATGATCAGAAAATCGGTTTAGCACGATTCCTCCGCGGGAGCGTAGCTCCGTGGCGAAGGCTCCAAGGGTTAATTCGTATTGATGGATCGGTTGGTAACTTATGCGATTAGAAGTACAGTCCAAAACAAAATATTAAAGAGGGAAATTATGAATATACTTATAAATGTCAGACTGTTATCACACGATCGATGCTTCCACAGCCAGATGGTTCACGGACTTGAGTGTTCGCCTCTGGTTAAGGACCCATGTATGTTTGAGTGATATGAATTGTTTTGAATAGTCAGTGTTTGGAATTCTTTGCGTTGCCATACGCTGAAGTTGGCATCGCTTGTAGAAGTAGCCTCGCTCCCTTTAGAGCGGTGAGGTGTGTGAGAGTTGTGCATCATACGTATCGGCGTTCCCTCCTCCACACAGCAGCCAGCCTCTGTCCACGGGGGAGAGTTGCTTGATCGCTCTCAGTTCTGCTCAGTGGACACCTCTCTCCACTGCTGGATGAGCTGCGCGATCACGCTCGTGCTGGTTCGCTGACAGCAGTTTCTCTCCGCTGTTGGATGAGCTGCATCGGCACGCTCCCTCTCTCTGGGTGGAGAACTCGAACGTGCTCGTTGCTGGTTTGCTGAAAGCAGGTTTTTCTCCACTGCTGGATGACTCAAGTCGCACGTGCTCTTGCTCTGGTTTGCAGAAGCTCTTGCTTGGTGCGTCGGTCGCTCTGCAGCTGGACTCAATGTAGAATAATCTTTCAGCAATACTCTGTCTTTCAGCTCTTGGAAATCACACTAGGTGACGCCTCACTACCCTGCGAGTCTTGCCAACGTCAGTGGGTAGCGACGGGGCCACTTTGGCTTCTGCTCGCCGCCCCCTGCTCTGCAGCTCGCCGGCTGGCGACCTGTTGCTCTCGTTCCCGATTGGAACGGCTCCTGAGCCGACCCACTGGTCGAACTCCCCGCGTTCCGACCCCTCCGAGTCGAACTCCCCGAGTTCCGACCCCCCTGGTCGAACTCCCCGAGTTCCGACCCCCCTGGTCGAACTCTTCCGAGTTGCTCCTCCGAGTCAAACTGTCTCCCGAGAGTCGACCCCCCGGTCGAACTCTGGTGAGCCGACCCCCCGCGGGTCGAACTTTGGTGAGCCGACCCACTCCTGTCGAACTGATGTTTCAATGCTCAGGATCCTCTTTTTATGCCCAAAAATCCCTTCACTCGGATCCTGCCCACAAGGCGGGGTTTCTTTCGATTTTTGCTGTGTCAGGATTTGTCCGTATGTATCTGTGTCCGTGTGTGTCCGTACGTGTGTCAGTGTGTGTCCTTGTGCATCACCCACGGTATATTCCGTTGTCATACTCCTACCATAAAACCCACAAGTAAAACAATCAAATGTTATAAATTGTCTCGAAGGCGCCTCTCTGTCTGGGTGCACAACCTGGAGGGAGGGGCGATATTCCCTCCGACTTTCACCGACGCACAAAGAAATGGTTAAAAAGTTTTAAGTTAACATTTCATTTCATCAGAGTTCAATAGTTATGATTCTGTATTAATCCAAGGTCTGAGTCAGCTCGTTGTGGTGTTTGACTCGTGTTTCCCCAAGCGTATACACACTCCTACCCCGCGCTGCAGGGATACAAAGACGGCCGGGATTTCCCTTTCTCTCCGACCCTGGGTTTAACATCGCCCTTTGCTTACGTTGCAGTTTTGCTGTGCGCTTGCATTCCTTTTCCTCTCTACTCTTACTTTAACCCTGCTTATTATTTGTGTATGGGTGGAGGCTAGAGCATTTATGTTGACTTAGGAAAACCTGATTGTTATAGGCTTCGGGTCAAGTCGTATAGAAATTATTAAAATATGGAAATACATTTCATATTAAATTAATAGACGGTTGATGGTTACATTGATGTAGCTATTGGCAGGGTTCAATTGAAGTTGGTGTGAAGATCAATAACTTTAGCCTACCCTGTCGTTGAATTCCGATTTTAAGTTACTTTAATAGTAATGTAGAACCAATCAGCTTTTTGACTGAACTATATATAGGCTAACGCAAACTCCCAGTGACCCTGGCTTGGTGTGTTTACGTCAGCCCCTGGCAATCCGCTGTGCTCTGCTCTCTATCTGCTCCCGCTGACCCTGGGAGGGCTCTTAATGTCAAAATCGTGTTAGTGGGTCATGGTAAAGATAACCTCCACATGCCATGCGGAGGCCTGGTTTGGTGTTTTTATTCATTATTATTAAAAAAAAACAATAGAAACATGTATCTATATGTATCGGAAAATTACCTGTTAACATTAAGATGGAAAAGGGGCCTAGATACAACAGTGCATAGCTCCAATGGCTTCCTAATATCGGAAGGAAGAGCATTCCAGTTGGCCGCAGAAGCCCATCTGAAAGCGAGTGATGCGGTGACTGTCTTTGTTCGATGGCTTGCCAAAAGCCACTGCTGCTAGGATGATCCACCAATCCCATCTCTCGATTGCAATCATACATTAGCAGCACACCTTGCATTCGCTGTTGAACCACTCGTCCATCACGTGTTCCATCATCGCAACTACAGCACTGCCCTGCACCTGTGGCCGCCACAGTTGCTAACATTGTGTTGTTTGTTGAGGTGATCGGCAAGGCCCGGAAAGGCGAGCGGGAGGCGATGGACCGTGGGCTGGCTCGCATCGAGTGTGACATCAAGCAGGAGGTGGAGGGCCAGCCACACAAGATCAGGAAATACCTGTTGGAGTCGTTCCCCTTGCCAGGGACGAGCGCCGATCTTCGCCGACAGTTCACGACACAGCCGGCGGCCGAGATGGTGCTGCAGGTCTTCCAGAACGCCGAGGACATCTTTGTGAATAAGCTGAAGAAGGTGGGGCCATGGCGTCTGGACTTAATGCAACAAAATTACCGTGCGAGAAAAATCATGCATCTGCTTAGATTTGTCAAAGATTTTCCAAAATACATTTGTTCTCGGAATTATTTAATGAGTGATAATCGCCATACGTTTCAAGTCTGTCGATACTTCCACCAGTATCAATGACTTGCTCTACCACTGAATTAACTCTCCTCTATAATATTTAGGGCCATCGCTTTCACAAAATTCAGTCACACATTGAGACAAAAGTAAGGGGGGCATTGAAATCGGTAGGACATCTATGCATGTGTCACCCTCTATTTGTCCCAACAGAGTGATATGGCTGCACGTGGTTTGGGTCCTTTGTTGTCTCCACCAACAGTGTGTGCAGGACTTCCTGGGGCAGGTGAAAGGGGACACGCTGGCCCGGAAGCTGTTTCAGTTGGCCCTGTGCTGTGGCTCCCTCGAGACTCCTCGCGACCTCGTGGTCAAGGAGAAACCGGCCGCGTTTCTCGGCAACATCAGCACTCCCGACACCAGACCGCCGCCTCCTCCGGGGAGTAAGGAGACAAATTTGCATATACAGTAGACTCTCGATTATCCGCGCTAATGACGTGGAGGATGGCTGCGGATAATTAAAATGACGGATGATCCAAAGATATCTATTTTTTGCGGCTCTCTATGCCACAAACTAACGATCAACCGATCGATGCACGTGGTCAGTGATAACACTTTCCTGCTAATTTGACCAAGTCCAATATCGGCTCAACTTTCATGTGACGGACGTTACTCTCACGTTCAGAGTGGGTTGGAATGTGCTTCCCTTTACTCTGTGGACCAGAGGTCACTAGAAGCAATGTCAGAGGTAGCTTTGTGATGTTCTCTTCTGCGGGCCATTCTCCAATAGGACGGGTTCCACTGCTCCGTGAGAGATCCGAGTGGATACTCCGTCTCATGACACGATATCGAAAGCACAATCTGAATAAAATGTAGTTTCTTGTATTGTACATAAGGGGTCAGACCACGGAGGACCTTCAGAATGCTGAGTGTGATCTTGAAATTAATCCTGGACTGGTTCGGGGGATAGTTGAACAATTCGAATATTGGGGCGATATTGTCTTGCATACGGGTGTGAGTGAGAAGTCTGCCAGTGGTTTTTTGAGTCCATCTAAATTTTTGGGTTAGATCATGTAAACATGCACTCAATAATACGCGTTAATATGCCCTTTTTATGTGACCTAACCCAAAAATCTCTATTATGGATAATATTGGTCGCGAAGGCCTTCGTGTTAAACTTGTTTTTTGAGTCATCTGGAGAGTGATGATGAAACTTATCGGGAGGCCGTAGATGAGACGTGGGGGTGGGGGGGCAGAGAGAGAGAGTTGCAGTTGTTGAGCCTATTGGAGCGAGTTACAGCATCGTTGTCCTCTCCTACAATGGCATTGCTTCTCTCCTTCGCAGAGGCGGTAGCCGAGCATCTGGTCCGTCTGCTGAGCCACGCAAGTAAGATGGCAGAGCCCCTGGGCCTACCCGCGCTGTCACGCGTGGAGAAGCAGCTTGCCGAGCACTTTGACTCGCGCGACCTCCCCAGCCTGGGCCTCGGCTCCTTCTTGGACATCCTCCATCGCAACGCCCAGGTGCGTACGTGGCGTGCGTGAGCCCACCCGCCTCCAGCTGGTAAGAGGCAGTACAGCAAGTAGGTGTACGACACTGCCCGTGCAAAGTTTGAGTGTACTTATCGCCTCCGAGTGGCGCTCAATGTTAAGTTTGTTTCCAAAATTGTGCGGGGTAATATTAGTTTATTATTACGAACTTAAAACTAATTTATCGATAACTCGAATACGTTTAAGCATCATGTAATCACTGCGAATGCAGAGCGCAACAAAGTGTCACGTAAGATGCATGGGTTTTCTCTTGTCACTCTTAAAAAATATCTGTGAATTTGGCAAACATCCCAAAGGTATAGGTATAAAAATCCCAAAGGTAGATATTGAAAATCACCGTTAAAATTGAGTGTGCAGCGGTGACATTCAGATAACATATATGATAACACTATATATACAAAGCGGCCAGGTGGCTCAGATATCAAAGCGGTGCGTTGGCAATAATGAGATGCTGGGCTTGAATCTGGATTTTGACCGCTTGGATGGAAACCGAGGTCTCAAGTCTTATGAAGTCGATCATCCAAGCCCAGTCACCAGCGACTGCACAAAATTACAGTCTCATTAAACTTGGGTTTTGCACTTCATTTTCCTAATTCCATCTCTGAGAATAACAATTTCAGCTTGACTCTCGTGCGCCGCACAATCTCATAACACAGCTCATGTGAAAGTGTTGGCTCCTATTGTGTACAAGATCAAAGGCCACCCACTGCATTTTATGACACAGGGCCTGCACGGCTATGCGAGATTTACGAATGGATGATTTATTTGTCTCTTGACATTACGCCGATAGCGCATTTGGAAAACTAAAATTGAGAACAAATTTTGTGTTAATTTGCAAACTTAAATCTGTAATATTTAATCAGTTTTCGTGCACTGCATTGTGAGATGCAGCTCCATGCGTATCGTTTAGCTTTAAGCCGGTGTTTGCCTTGCGGTCGCCTCGGTGTCAACCAACTGATGTTGACGGATTTGTTGTGTCTGTGGTAGCTGTTGGAGGAGACTGGGGTTGTGATCTCTGCCCTGGGTGGATCTGGAGCCACAGCGGGAAGCTTCTGTTCATCCACCAGTGCGGCAGCCTCGACACCGCAGCGGTGAGACACGGGCCCCAGTAGGGGCCACAGGGGCGGCTCAGAGATGGGGATAAGGATTTGGAGATTTAGGGCGCTCGTGGAAATAAACTCTTCAACTCAAAGCGCCTTACAGCAGCGTCTCATCTCAACCATTCCATTGCTCTGCGGCAGTCTACCCGAGGGGACCCCCCCCCCCCCCCATTGGCAGCTGTTCCTATTTGGCACGTGGTGCACGCACTACCGGCCTGTGAATGGACATGTCTGCCATTCGGGAGCGATGTTTGATTTTCCTACGTGGTTTTTCACCGATAAAGTAATTTGCAAGTATTTTATCTGATTTAGCAAATTTGGAACATGATGCGGTTACACGTGGCCAATTCTATTTTTTTAATACAGCGTCACAGGATTATTATCATACATTGTGAAACAGATCTCTTTGTTTGTGGTGAATAAACTGCCAACATTAACCAGGGCGGATGCTGGGCTTGAACCGAGAACCACCACTCGACCATGTTTCCATAAATTTGTGCAGTCACATTAACGCTGTTCACGTCGTACGCAATGGACACTTTATTATTAGCACCACCTCTGGACCTGTTTGGCCCCTGATCCATCTTGAGAGGTCTTGTAAGGGCGGCGTATTACAGTTTGATTTTATATCGGCACAGCAAATAGCCAATGGAAAACCACCCGTTCCGTGGGGGTGCTACGCGCTGGCACGGATCGGATGTGCCAGTGGAAAAGGGCTGCTAGCAACTCGGCTGCCTCCAAACGAAAGAGAGAGGGTTCCTGGTCTCTGTTGTTGGCTGTGTGCTCTGCAGCTGCCGGCCGTGGACTGCGCTGTGGGGAAGCACTACGGCGTGCATTCCTGCCGCAACCTTGGGCACGGCCCCATGGCCAACCTGGTAAAACTGGCGCAGAAGGCCAAGCCCGGTGGCAGCAGTGGCGGTGCCCATCGGTGCGCCGTCTTGTACGAGACGGCGCTGTGTGCTCGCGACTCGAGGTTTGGCAGCCCCCTCCAAAGTGCCCTCCTCCTCACCCCTCTGCTCACCTCGTGATCTGCCTGACCGCCACGGGTCGCTCCTCAAAATTGTTGAGTCGGCGACAGACACTTGGGGTTCTTTAATCTTTCACATCAAAGGGTCAGTGAGCCACACCAATATGCCATTGGTAATGTAACTTAAGGATTCAATGTTCAAGGCAAGTGATTGTCGAGACAAACTGATGATTGTGTGTGTAACACCCCTCTGGCAGTCCACTGCCTGATGAAGGCCTCGCCACGTTGCTTTGGTCATGGGGGTTGTTGCACCAAACTTTACCACGCTTGGTGAAGGGGGCGCGGATTAGGTTCAGGACTTGTGCAGATATCAGTCACCACTGACGTCAGCCATGGCTAGGAATCCAACTCGGATCGCCGCGTTAGTATCGCAGTGCACCAAACATTGCAGCAGTGCTTCAGAAATCATTCCGAAGTTGCTTGATATTGCACACAGTTTGAATAAACCATCATTACTTCAGGAAATATATTTTTAGTTAAAATTTTACTTTGTACATGCTGTGATCGTAATAAAGAGTTGTGCTAGTTAGTAGTAACAGCGCGATACATCGGTTAAATCGATTAATATTTATTATTCAGCTGACAATTCATGTATTGAATTGCCCGTGTAAGAATCAACTCTTAAAAAATTGTATCCCTTTTTATTTTAATAGTTTCACATCGCCACTAGAGAGAGTCGACATGATCAGTGTAAGTTCAAATGAACTGACACACCTTGTAAAAAACCCAACGCAGAAGATCCCTGGGCTTGATATTCCACGAAGCTCATGGTCGCCCTAAACCGCATCTGCACAAACCATGGCAGATACGGATACCTGATGCACAAATGGAAAATTTTAAACTCTCCAGTGTTTGACTGTGGTCATCCAGAACAGATCGTACAACGTGAAACGACGCAATAGAAAATTAAAGTCAAGCCACAGTGCGATTGTGACCATGCAACCCAAACTATGCACGATATTGTGAACCACAGTCGTCTGTGCTCCTTCAACGGAGTAGGAATAGTAACCCTACACGAAGTTTCTCCTGAAGCCCTCTCGTCGTGACCAGCAGACCTCGGACATTGGCTTATGGCTCCTGAACATGTTGCCCTCATGGGCAGGAATAGAATAGCTCAGGGGTTGGCAATCTGCGTCTCCCGGTGCCGCATGCTGCTCTTTAAAGACTGTTTGGTGATGTTGTTTATGAAGGACCACTGTCTCGTATTCACCACAGTGCATTGCGCCTCTTGAAATATTGAGTTGAGTAATCCCGGTAGTTGAGAAACTAAGGTAGTTGAGTACCCCGGGAACACGCTGTGGTTCGTGTCGCGTTAATAGCTCCGTACCGTGCCGTGTAACTCACTAAGCAGCCGATTGCTCGCGTGCAGTGGTAGTGCCGTGTTCATTGATAACACTGCACACTCCGTGCAGTGGTAGTGCCGTGTTCATTGATAACACTGCACACTCCGTGCAGTGGTAGTGCCGTGTTCATTGATAACGCTGCACACTCCATGCAGTGGTAGTGCCGTGTTCATTGATAACGCTGCACACTCCGTGCAGCGTTGTGTGAGGATGGCTCACTAATTGAAAGGGGAGTCGTAGCTATCGCACTGTGGGGTGGTCATCGCCCTCCTCCCCCTGGGCATGTGCCGTGTGTGTTGTGTGCGTCGTGAGTCGTGGCGATGTAAACCCGGGGTAGCTCCTCTCTCCGTCTCTTCGTTTGTTGCTGTCCCGGCGAAGCTCGAGTTGGTGAGCGCAACGCGTGGCAGATCCGGCTTCACCCGTTCCCACTCCTCCCAGTCAGCGACTCCAAAACCCCCACTCAATAATCGCAGATCACTACCCAGGTCCTTATCAACCAAATGATTTTTAACTAAACTATTTTTTGTATTCTTAACAATGTATCCACAGTTCAATTTTAAAGTACAAATTTACCGAGGCACTGCATGTTTTCCTGGTGTGGACTGTGGCTGTTTTTGCTATTGTTTTACTGCCTTTTCCAAGCTTGGAAATGTATGTATGAATGAAATTGGAACTTATATAATTCATTTATTTACTAATTGACAAACTATTTTTATTTTACCAGGTAAGGCCCACTGAGCATATATAGCAGTTTTTCAGAAGCGACCTGGCCATCGCAAATGATAGCTCAACGAAGTGGCTTATCGTCACGTGGACATTTATAGCAGACAAATATACAGCATGCGTCAGGGTTGGGATGGAACCCACGACCTCCTGCGTACCAGGGGAGGTAGTTAACATCTCCCAGCCACCGTGGTGCCCTGTGGTCACGTGAGGCCTTCCACTTCTGAATGGCTTGCGATGCATATTTGAACATTACTGCAAGCGTCTTAGCCTCGCTCATTCGCTATTCGAGGGGAATATTGCCATTTAGTAACTTTGTTTCAAATATCGTGCATTGAACTTTCGATTTTAATTTGCAATGTAAGTGAGGGACTGTGCGTTGTCTTGTCGTGGTCTGGTGCTGTTGTTGTGTCGCTGAATTGCCCAAACTTGCATTTGTTGACAAATCGGCAGGAATCTATGTACTTTGTATTTTTAGCAACATGCTTACATTTTCTCCGTCTTGCCTCTCATATCGTTTTTGAACATACCTCGCTGACCCGCCCCTACTGGACATATGTGAAAAGAGCTTCATAGCTCATTGGATTCCTCCAGAATGAAAAAAAGATTCTAATTAATCAGTGGCACTGCCAACAACCTGCATCCACACACGACTAAGCACCCCTTTGTAATTCCATACACATGGTTCCTTTCCCATAGACATGTAATTCTGCAAATTTCCAGAAATATCTGCCGTATGCGAATTACTCCAGACAAGTTTAGAGTATTAAACGTGACCTGTTGTGACTCGTCTAATGTGTATCGCGTGGTCGTTAGCACAGAAAGATGCGTCTGGTAACGTCCTAATGGACCAAACATCGTAAAAAGGAGGCTGGGTCTGCGTTGTTCAGAGTGACCACCATATACAGGGACTCTTCTACTTACGGACGAGTTAGGTTCCAGAAGTCTGTTCGTAAGTCCAACTTTACTCCTGTCGATTCCAAACATGTTGTACGGCATGTACACTAAACACAAGGAATGGCTTTAAGAGTTGTATAATCTCCTGTAGACGTAGACGCCACTGGTTCTTCACGTTGTGTAGATGTAGATGCCACCACCACCATCTATTGCGTGGCGGTTGAACTTATGAATCTCGGTACAAACAGGCAACTGGACATATGGACAGGTTTCTTCGTATCTCTGAGACTTTCTAAGTTGAATGTTTGTAAGCGAAGGAGTCCCCGTAAATATTTTTGAGGACCACTGGGATCTTCAGTTTAAACCGTGATTCTTGGAGTCATTGGACCAGAAAGAAGTGAGACAAAAACGACAGTAACATTGAAAAATATGTACACAGGGCAGGGAGGGCCCAGCCGCATGACAGGATTTATTCAGCGGTATCGTCACGGTAACAGAAACAGTGCTCCCGAATGAATCGCAGAATCCCCCGAATATTCCGCCTCAGGCGGGAGAATCTCCGTCCAGGCCCGCGTGACGCTTTTGGCCCAATCTTGTCGACGGCATCATCATCCTCCTCCTCGTTGTTGTTGTTGCCTGGTTGGAGAGCAGGGCCCCGCCTGGCAAATGGACGCACGCGCCATCGTTAGCACGGTCGGCTACAGTTAGCACGGTCGGCTACGGTTAGCACGATCGGCTACGTACGCGTTCAAAATTATTTCAACGTACAGGCATGCGCGTATTCATTATGCCACCGTCTGCCCCATCGTGCATTCTCGGCTGTGCTTACACTGGTTGCTGCAGTGCACCTCATATGTGTCCGGCCGCTCAAATGCGAGGTAGGAGGATGCCACACATCTCTCACTATGGCCAGTAGCGGAATGCTACATTCCTATAACAGGAGCCAATGGTGGTGTATAATAGGATCACCGCTGTTGACTTCCCACAAAATGGGATTCATTATTTGACTATAGCTCAGGTTGATAAATAAGCTGTTAACCTTCTTGACCTGGATTTTGAACTCACAAGCGTACAGTGATCATGGAGTGCTCTAACCGCAGCACCTCCAAGTGGGATGCAGTGCAATTCATATATTTATAATTAAGATATATATTTTTACTAGGAATGCATTTAGCTGCAGATTGGTGGAGATGAGGTTAGGGATAAGATATTACATCCTTTGGAGCCCTGGGATATTTACATTTTCAAGTGAGATGAACTAAAGAGGTGAATGCCATTACAGAATCCTCATTTCACAACTCCTCATGAAACAGATTCCCCGTTCTTACAATACAGAACTTGTCTCATCTGATACAGAACCCAAATCTCATGTGTCCTCAATATTTTTTACTTCCTCTCAATTGTGAATACCACATTGTGGGAATCAACAGTGGTTGTAATATAAATAGACTTGCCCTTGCTATAGGAATGTGTAATTTACTAAAGTAACTAATTTATGATGATCGATGGTGTTTGCTATATGCTAATTTATATCAGGAGACACATTGTCTGAATGACCTCCCCAATACACATTTTTCTCAAGGTGCACTTCTGCGTGGGAACTCACTCTTGTCTCGTGGCCGACTCCATCTCCTCCTCCTCTGCGATGACGTCATTGGTGCCACCACTTTGATTGGGAAATTTTTCAGACAGGCGTGTTACCACAGAGTCACCTGCCGACTCCACTCTCCGCTCCGACTCCATTCCTCAATCAGAGTTTGAAGCCCACTCGCTCACAGAAACTGAGCCTGCAGTATTCTGATTTGACTAAGTGGACTCCGGAGTCTGCTCACTTGCAGCAGTGACTTGGCAATCTCCCTCACAGAGACAGGGGATTGCCGAGAGGCTGCAGGCCACCATCGGCTCCATTTCCTCTTCAACGATGACGTCATTGGTGCTGTCACGTTGATCGAAGAGTTTTTCAGACAGGCGTGTTACCGCACAGTCACCTGCCGACTCCACTCCCCACTCCGACTCCATTCCCAAATCCGAGTTTGAAGCCCACTCGCTCCCAGAAACTGAGCCTGCAGTATTCTGATTTGACCAAGTGGACTCCGAAGTCTGCCTCCTTGCAGTAGGGACTTGGCAATCTCCCTGGCTGAGACGGGAGACTGCCGAGAGGCTGCAGGCCGCCACCGGCTCCGTGTCCATGGCTGGGCAAGGCGGGAAGTTGGCTTGCGGTGGCACGGCCCTGCCGCCCCACAATAATGGGTGGTTGAGGGCCTCCGTGGGTGTGAGGCGACGTTGGGGATCCCACCTGCCAAGGAGGCAAACGGAGGGAGTCAGGTGCCTGTTGCATTCTAAAATCGCTTCATTGAATCGTGGTCTGGGGTGAAATGCGCAATTCTATCCTCAACACTTTTGTCAGAAACGATATTTATTTTAAAAAGCGACGAGATGAAGAAACGATGCCCCGGTGTGACACAAAACTTTGCAGTCCTAGCCCAAACGACACGTGAGGTCTAAGATCGTTTCCAGTAATGTTGATGGTAGACGCAAAGTGATTTATATTTAATTATTTGTACGAGGTGAAATGTAGACAATCGTAACAAGTCTCTTACTGAAGGCACTCGCGGAGAAAATTGATGAAATTTTGATTGCGGGTTCCCAGAACCGCCTTCAAAGACACGGAGCACGGGACGATCCGTTTCCCGTTGACGACGGGGCGATTCTTTTTGTCTGTTTATCGGAGAGAGAAAAAGAGAGATACACTGAATTAGTTGTGGCGATCAGTACAATGCGGGGGCGGTCCTTAACCCTCCAATTGCGATGTTTGCAAATATGATTCCATGTTGGCGGTCGACTACAGCCTGTCATCCCTCCAGGGTCGATAAAATTTGTAACCGTTTGTGAGACGTTTGCAGTAGTCGTGTGGAAAGGATGGCTCCTAAGTGTGAAAGTGAAATTCCCACTCTCAACTCTGGGCCACTGGAGGAGACGAGATCCTCCTGATACTTGTTTGAGCAAGGAGACACTTTGATGTTTATTTTAGTATTATATTATTATTTGCATCACTTGGAGAGGATGGTAATTTGTTGTACAAGCGTGCTTTTAAGCATAATCTATTTCTCAATCAAGGACCCACAGTTTGTGTGGAGGGTTGTTCTCTGTGGTTGTTTTGTACTATGGTAGAACTGTTCTATGCTGATTTAGGATACCGTCGCATCTGCCACACAATTTTTAAAAATTGTGCTAAGTCATGCTGAAATAAAAAAAACGGCCACTCATCTTTATTAAAAATGTGATGGCCAGAATTCCATGTAATTAATACACACGTCCTCTGTTGGATTGCAAATCCCTATAAGGTTTTCCAAATATACTCTGCTACCTAAACATAACCGTTCCTTTTAAAGTATTTTTTTCATAAGACTCCTTACTGTCACACTAATTCAACACGTACTGACGAGTACGTTGCCAAGACCGTTGTGACTTTTAAACCCAAATAAAGCACAGTTCATTTTTAAATTATGCGAAGCAGTTTCCATGCCTTTCTATTCAAGCACAGAGCACGAGACACGCGGCTGCACGGCCACGACTCTCCGGGCAGTGACAGCAGCAGCAGCAACAGCTACGAACTCCAACACCACCACCTCACCACCCCCCCTGTCCACTCACCAAAGGAGATAATGTTGTGGGTCGAGGCGTCAATCATGGCTTTGGGTGGGAGCCCCAACATCTGAAACCAAGATCACAAGAGGGATGAGTTGGATGAGGTCCGTCGCTCGAGTGAACAGAGCGTACATACGCTGCTCTTTGTCTCATTGAAACGTCGATGTACAATGAACTTTGCCTGCTCTTGTACATACTGTTTGCAGATATTTATCTCTATCATCAGGCGAAGCATACATATTTGGTCTTTAATTGATGACGTGGTTACTACGTGCGGCTTCGTTGCTCTCCAACACAGGCTCTGAAAGCCTCGGGGATTAACAACAAACCACAATAATCATAACAATAGTAATCATTCCGAAGGACATCAGCCTGACGCTCTGATTATCTGGTATTACCGATGATCCCGAAATCTCTCTTTACTTCTTTACTCATGCAAATGGTGCGTGATCACGCAGTGAACACGTCCACTCCTCTCCCGTGTACCGGTAGCTGAGCGACATTTTTTGACCAGTGAAAGGCCCAGAGGATGACGACAGCCCTGCACGTAACCAGCTTTGTCGCATGAGCCATCGCACAGCGGGTCTGTACGCTGGTGGATCGTCGTGCGCCATCAGTCATAACCAACCCCCTGCTGCTGCTGTTGTTGTTTATCGTGGACTCCATCGTTGGTTCAAATTCGAATTAAACCCTCCCTCCTCCTTTATATGGCGCAGTTGGAACGGTCCCATGGGAAATATGACGCCCGGTTTGGTGGTGCCGTATCGGGCTCGAGGTTTGTTACAATAAAAATTATAGAATTCATCAGTATGTATATATTATAATAATTAATATTTGTAAGGCGCATTTAATCCGATGATCCCAATGCGCCCCGTGTATGGAAAGCAGGGAAATGAGACGACCAAAACGAGGAAATGAGACGACCAAAACTATGGTGAATAGGCCATTTTACCGAGGTGAGTTTTCATGGCGAGATTTAAATAGCTTTAAAAATTCTGTCTTGTTTTCAGAGGCCAACGCATTCCATAGTCTTGGAGCTGCACTGACAAAAAGCCCGATCGCCCCCAGGAATTGAGACTTGACCTCAGAAAACTGAGTAGGAGATCAGAAGATCTCAAGGACCTCATTGGTGTACATGAGTGGATCAGCTCCTGTAAGTATTGTGGGGCTAACCCACTGACAGCCTTGTAGCTCAACAGCAGGACCTTATAACCAACTGGATATATATGCAATGGTGTTTTCCTACGCGTCAGATACCTGGATGAGATAGCCGATGTGGTCTTCCGAGCTTGTCTTGAAGAGCAGGTTCCCGAGGAGCTTCTCGGCCACCACACATCCGAGTGACCACATGTCCGCGCTGCATGTGACCGGGAGTCCAAAGTACATTTCGGGGGCCATGTATCATATCGAGCCAAGACACCAAGCTCCTAGCAGCACACGGACAGACAGGTGACCAAACAAGGTGGCACTTGCACATTATTCATCTGTACTTGTGAAGTGCAGAATAGATGAGGGTATGCACACGCAGTCACGTATGGCACTCAAAATACGCACAATGACAAAGATCGCCCACGTAAATGCGTGTATCAGCTGGGTAGCACTTAGAAATGTAAATTATTTTCATTACACTGGTGCCAGCTATCATAGAGTGCAGCTGTCGTGTCGCGAGAGTTCTCTGCGGTGAGTAACAACTTCTTTAAAAGCAACGGCGCTGCGACGCCTCTCTGAATAAAATTAACGCCGAGCCGCTTTGCGCGTTTCAAGATTCAGTGATGAACCGGGGACGCCTACCACCACCCTGTAACGTGCAGACGTCTCGGAACGGGAAAAGGTTAAGTGAGGAATGAGGACAAAGGTACCTAGGGCTGCCATGAGATCTGTACATTTGCAATCGTAAATCACATGTAAATCACACGTAAATCAGCCATCCGCGACGAAAATTCCAATGGGATTGTCTACTGGCTCCAGACTTTCAATACCAGCAATCGATTATGAAAATTGTTACCGGTTTACTGGTTACTGTTTGACAACTACCCTCCTCAAACCTGGGAGGTTGAGAGTTGAAATCCTGGCCAAATGATTGACGAAATGTAACGTTTGAAGGGTATCAGTGTCACTACCACACTTTGTTTAAGCGGTGCTAACCAACACGCCACCACAGCACGAAGACAAAGACCCCCCCCCCCCCCATATAGCTTAAACAGGCTTGTAGCGCAGCGTGCTAACCGTTAACACCACCGCTCCCCACAAACACTGTGACACGCACACACACATGCTGCTACACACGTACACACATTCACAGGGCAGCTAGATCACTCACTTGGGCAGGTCTCGCTGATGCTCAGGCCAAAATCCGTGAGCCTGATATTGCCACTGATGTGGCCTTTGACCAAGATGTTTGCCTGCAAAAAAGACGGTGGTTGTCAGTGAAACTCGTGGTGTGTCGGTGAGATTGCGTCTTGTTGAATTGGTTCATGGCGGTTTACTCAAAGATTTCATGTACTCATTTTTGTTGAACACTTAATGCCCTTTGTAAATGTAATCATGCTTGAAGATCTCCCTACCCCATGCCGTGTTAATCAAGGGGGTTGTATGGCCATACCTCACCATGCTGCTCAGGGGGCTGTTGAAGGCAATGATCATCAGGTGATGATGATTGCTTGTGTTGCAGTCGAAACGTCGTGAGAATTGTATTGTTTTATATGTTTATTATTTTATTGTTTCCCTTCTACGTGACTTTACCGAAAGAACCAAGAATATGAACAATATTTTTTTATTTTACCAGTTTGAGGCCCCACTGAGCTATGGAGCTATTTTTCAGAAGCAACCTGGCTATCACAAATGTTATCTTCAACGAAGTGGCTTATCCCGTGGAATTGTATAGAGGCCAAATACTCTAAACGCGTGATGTTTATTCTAAATGTAGTGAGAGAGACATGCAACCTCAAAATATACAGCAGGCAACAGGGTCCGGATTGAATCCATGGCCTCCTGCGTACCAGGCGAGGTAGTTAACATATTGCCACTGTGGTACCCTGTGGTCATGTGAGGCCTACCACTTCTGAATGGCTTGTGATGCATATTTGAACATTACTGCAAGCGTCTTAGCCTCATTCATTAGTCAGGTATTCGAAGGGAATATTGTCATTTGGTAACGCTATTTCAAATATCGCTCATTAAACGTTCAATTTTAATGCAATGCAATTGAGGGACTTTGTGGAGTCTTGTCGTGGTCTGGAGCTGTGGTTGTTGTGTTTCTACCTTGCCCAAGCTTGCATTTGTTGACAAATTGGCAGGAATGTATGTACTTTGTATTTTTAGCAATTTGCTTACATTTTCTCCATCTTGCCTCTCATCGGTTTTGGAAATAGCTCGCTGACCCGCCCCTACTGGACATATGTGAAAAAGATCTTCATAGCTCATCGGATTCCTCCAGGATATAAAAAAGATTCTGATTAATCAGTGGCGCTGCAAACAACCTATTCCCTGTATTGCTGCGGGAATCTGCATCCACACATGATCAAGCACCCCTGTGTAATGCAATACACATGGTTCCTTTATCATAGACATGTAATTCTGCAAATGTGCAGAAATGTCTACCGTATGCGACTTACTCCAGACAAGTTTAGACTATTAAACGTGACCTGTTGTGACTCGTCTAATGTGTATTGTGTGGTCGTTATCACAGAAAGATGCATCTGGTAATGTCCTAATGGACCAAAAATAGTAAAAAGGAGGCTGGGTCTGTGTTGTTCAGAGTGACCACCATATACAGACTCTTGTACGTACAAACGAGTTCGGTTCCAGAGGTCTGTTCGTAAGTCGATTTGTTCGTGAGTCCAACTTTACTCCCGTCGATTTCAAACACGTTTTACGGCTTGTACACTAAACACGGGGAATGGCTTTGACAGTTGCCTCTGGTTCTTCACGTTCTGCAGATGTAGATGCCACCATGAACTTGCGACTCTCGGTCCGAACAGGAAACTGGACATACGGACAGGTTTGATCATATCTCTGAAAGTTCGTAAGTCGAATGTTCGTAAGTAGGGGTGTCCCTGTGTAGTGGCATAGAATCGTAATGTAACAGCATAGCGCTTGCTGCTGGCAGGGAAAGGGATGTGAGGCTTACGGCCCTGACGTCAGCAGGCCAGGTTATACACCAGAGGGGGATCTAGGGAAAGGTCGCAGAAGGGGCACTGAATTCATAATGATACAATAATTCAGTAACACTGTACAAGTGTACAGCACGTCAGATAATTACATTGCCTAACCCTGGTTGGAAACACCGTGGGAGTGAAGAAAAAGAAGGATTAATAATCATTATTATTTACATTAGTAAGGTGCATTTCATCCGTATGCCACCAGACTTAACTTGGAGTGTCTAAATTCCCTTTGCCCACCAGAATGAACAGACCTCATCTTTCCCACCCCTGCAGACTTGGTATTAAAGTAGATACATGCTAACGTTTACAAAGTAACGGACTCATGACCAATTTCATTTCTACATAAATCAATCATTCGGAAATAGGCCCCACTATACCCCACCGACTACAGCACTCCAATCTTGCCTCCTCGTTTTGCCTCTTCCACCTGCCTCATGCTCGTCAGCACCGCCTTTCGTGCAGCCATGCGGGTGTGAGGTCATCATCACGAGAGGCCGTGCACTTCATCGTTCGCACGCGGCGGAGGAACCACTGAAGTCAAACGTTTACATTTGTGCAGTTTAGTGGGGTCATTTCCGAGCGAACTCGGTTTGAAAGTGTTTATCGTTAAATGTGGAAGGGCTTGGGTTAGTTTTCGGGTTGCCACCTTTTCCACTATGGAGATCAAACCCAGACCTACAGTGAGGGAAAAAGTATTTGATCCCCTGCTGATTTTGTACGTTTGCCCACTGACAAATAAATGATCAGTCTATAATTTTAATGGTAGGTTTATTTGAACAGTGAGAGACAGAATAACAAGAAAATCCAGAAGAACGCATGTCAAAAATGTTCTAAATTGATTTGCATTTTAATGAGGGAAATAAGTATTTGACCCCTCTGCAAAAGATGACTTAGTACTTGTTATAATCTTAGTTCTTTCGGTAAAGTCACGTTGAAGGGAAACAATAAAATATATATAAAACAATACAAAATATATATTTTATTATTTTATTGTTTCCCTTCAACGTGACTTTACCGAAAGAACTAGAGAATATGAATTACTGCAGTCACGAAAGCTTTAAATCTAAATTTAGTACTTGTTGGCAAAACCCTTGTTGGCAATCACAGAGGTCAGACGTTTCTTGTAGTTGGCCACCAGGTTTGCACACATCTCAGGAGGGATTTTGTCACCCTCCCCTTTGCAGATCTTCTCCAAGTCATTAAGGTTTCGAGGCTGACGTTTGGCAACTTGAACCTTCAGCTCCCTCCACAGATGTTCTATGGGATTAAGGTCTGGAGACTGGCTAGGCCACTCCAGGACCTTAATGTGCTTCTTCTTGAGCCACTCCTTTGTTGCCTTGGCCATGTGTTTTGGGTCATTGTCATACTGGAATACCCATCCACGACCCATTTTCAATGCCCTGGCTGAGGGAAGGAGGTTCTCACCCAAGATTTGACGGTACATGGCCCCGTCCATCGTCCCTTTGATGCGGTGATGTTGTCCTGTCCCCTTAGCAGAAAAACACCCCCAAAGCATAATGTTTCCACCTCCATGTTTGACGGTGGGGATGGTGTTATTGGGGTCATAGGCAGCATTCCTCCTCCTCCTCCAAACACGGCGAGTTGAGTTGATGCCAAAGAGCTCCATTTTGGTCTCATCTGACCACAACACTTTCACCCAGTTGTCCTCTGAATCATTCAGATGTTCATTGGCAAACTTCAGATGGGCATGTATATGTGCTTTCTTGAGCAGAGGGACCTTGCGGGCGCTGCAGGATTTCAGTCCTTCACGGCGTAGTGTGTTACCAATTGTTTTCTTGGTGACTATTGTCCCAGCTGCCTTGAGATCATTGACAAGATCCTCCCGTTTAGTTCTGGGCTGATTCCTCACCGTCCTCATGATCATTGCAACTCCACGAGGTGAGATCTTGCATGGAGCTTCAGGCCGAGGGAGATTGACAGTTCTTTTGTGTTTCTTCCATTTGTGAATAATCGCACCAACTGTTGTCACCTTCTCGCCAAGCTGCTTGGCAATGGTCCTGTAGCCCATTCCAGCCTTGTGTAGGTCTACAATCTTGTCCCTGACATCCTTGGAGAGCTCTTTGGTCTTGGCCATGGTGGAGAGTTTGGTATCTGATTGATTGATTGCTTCTGTGGACAGGTGTCTTTTATACAGGTAACAAGCTGAGATTAGGAGCACTCCCTTTAAGAGTGGGCTCCTAATCTCAGCTCGTTACCTGTATAAAAGACACCTGGGAGCCAGAAATCTTTATAATTGAGAAGGGGTCAAATACTTATTTCCCTCATTAAAATGCAAATCAATTTATAAAAAATTTTACATGCGTTTTTCTGGATTTTTTTGTTGTTATTCTGTCTCTCACTGTTCAAATAAACCTACCATTAAAATTATAGACTGATAATTTCTTTGTCAGTGGGCAAACGTACAAAATCAGCAGGGGATCAAATACTTGTTTCCCTCACTGTATGTTTCAGTTGGTCTAGGTCTGTCAACAACCATGCAGTAGTAAAGTTCAGCACAGTACCGACACCAGATCTCGGTACAAATTAATTCATGCCACCCAAACACAGATGCCAATTCACAGACTGTCTCGGCTGGACCGGGACAGGAGGTAACCCAAGGGTAGTGGGAGGATAACCGCTTTGTGAGCTATTTGTAAGTAATGCGTTTATAGTATTTGGCTGCTATAAATTTCCACGTGATAAGCCACTTCGTTAAGCTATAATTTGTGGCCAGGTCGCTTCTGAAAAAGAGCTATATAGCTCTCAATGGGCCTTACCTGGTAAATAAAAAATAGTTTGCTTTAATGGTATACATACTTGAATTTTACTGCGGATGTTTTAAAACATGTCCTGTCTAACTGTCAACTTTGTTTGAATTTCAGTGAGAGAAGATGCTTCTCACACAGACGTTAAAGCAGGTACCAGAGTCCACCTGAAGCTCCTGCAGTGTGCGCCTCATATAGGATTCCGTCCATTACTGTTGGTGCGATGGTTTGGATTTCCAAGTTGAAATCTCCTAGTTCATTTTATTTTTACCCAGGCGACAACTCAATTGTCAAGGGTAGTCCTGTTTGGAAGAGGCTATCCTCGTCTCTTGAGTTCTACATCTTGGAGAGGATGTGATTAGTCAGCATCGATGCCATTTTAGTTGGTGTCACGCATCATGCGTGCATTCTTAAATTACTGACGCCTACTGAAGACTAAAGATGCAAGTGTGCCACCTGACAATGATAGTTATGAAGCCATTTTTTGTCATTGCCAATCTTCCTTTGTGCTCTGTCAGAGTCTGGGATAACACGGCCTTGGTGACGTCCCCTGGACTTGTGTAATTTCTGTATCAATTTTTTTTCATTTTGAAACCTCTGCTCCACATCCTTCATTTGCATCCATCTGCACCTCCGATTAGCACGGCTGGCTGACGTACGGCGCGAAAGAGGTTCAACGTACATACCTACAAGGAGTGTAAATTCATACGGTGCCAGAAACTCTGCACGAGTTCGTGCCGCGTTCTCCCGATGTTGCTGTCGATGTTTGTCCAGCGACAAGCCATTCGTTGCCACGCGCGAACCTGTCTCACCTCCACAATCACAGGGCCGAGTGTGTGACGTGTCCGGCAAGCCGTGTGATGTGTCTGCGGATGATAATCTTCAGCAGAGGCCTGTGCCTTCTCCCACAGACGCCGCGCAACTGACGCCGCTCCCAGCGCCGCCGACCTCTGCTTCCCCGGCCACGGCCACGGGGAGTTCCTCTCCTCTGCTTGACACCCCGTGTGCTGGACCTGCTGCTCCACCACACTTGCCTGCCCACTACACAGGCACAAAGAGGTACGGGCAGAATTAATGCATAAACGCTTTCAACATAAGTTGGAGAGAGCTGAGCCTTTCTAGGAATTCGGCAATGCTTTCCCACCTGTGACTGCTCCCGATATATGACTCGAGAGCATGTAGGTTTTGCTTGCAGGCCACACACACACACACACATGAATGATGTGTTTGGTATTATCTCATGGAAAATAATAAATTGCACAAGGGCCAGGGTCATGCCCCATTCATTCTGAACGATTAAACCAAACTGACCCACGTTCACACACGAGAGCAGAGAGGTTGGCTGCAGGGTGACGCACGCGAAGAACACGTCGCTGCGAAAGAGTTAGAAGGTCCCCCTTCGTACCTTCTTACTCTCCTTCCCACCCCCCTCCTTCCGGTCAGGTGATTTTGAAGTGTCGTCGTCACGCGAGGACGTGGACCGAGACAGCGCGTGGAACCAGTGGCTGCGCTCCGAGATCCCGGGGCTCTTCCTGCTGGCCCTGCATACGTTTACCGTGAGTCGGCGCAGATGTGGCCTCGCGACTGGGGCTGCCACCTGTCCGCGTTTGACCCCCGGACAGTGTTCGGGTGGCAGCAGGAATTGATTTGGGCCAAAATCTGGTACCCCGGGTATAGCTGTGGTTGAATTTTATCACCGTGAACAGCACAGTTTTAACAATAGACCTGGGCTCGCTGAGAAATGTGCCTGGGTTTTCTCTGTCGTGGAAATGGTGGCAACTGTACTTGAGGCATCGGCACGTTTATTCGCGCTCCGGCTCCATTTACACCGAGTCACGTGCTCGTCTCGTGTGGGGAGTGGTGGTGTAGCTGTTAGTATGAATTTTAGTATGTATGCATGGAGGGGGGAGGAGGGGTTAACCCAAATGCGTACGCTTGTGTATGGGGGGTCTACTGACAATGTGTAAGCCGACTCAACGGCATGAATCTGCCCATCGCAGTGACATGGGGAAGTAATTGCTTCCGACAAAGGCGTTCTATAACCTTTTAAATCGTACTCAGGTTTGAGAACGGGGACAGTTTGCATTCATGATCCTGAATCATGACAATTCCTTGACTCTCCGGCAGTGGTGAATCGTGTCAACCATCAGTAGGAATCGTGTATATGTGTGTACGTGTATGCACAGCTGTACCCATTGGCTTCTGTTATGGTCATGTACGTTTATTTTTTATTTCGTGGAATATCACTTGCTGTACTCCACGCGGTGAGTGCTTTGTGTATATAGGAATCATGTTATGTAGAGAATATACATCTAATTCAGTACCTCTATATGTCTCCCACAGACGAGCGGGGAGACAGCAGCCAGGCGGTGAGCCGGCACTCCCAACAATCGCCCAAGCTCTGCGGTTCTCTTTACATTCCGATATTTGCAGCCACTTACTGAGTGTTTACATGTGGGGGGAAACCAGTACACTCGCAGAAAACGAATGAATGTGAGCAAGGGGGCAACGTTCTAGCCCGTGCAGATGGAAAGGATTCCACAGTTGTGTTTCACTGCCTCCTGGCAAGCCAGGGTATGACTCATCCTCGATGTCCACCGGAAGGGAGATTGCACACTTGCAATTTAATTCCCTGAGATTATTTATATCATGGGGTAGGCAGTGACAAAGCCCCTGACTCACTTAACACGAACATGCGGTCCAGTGCATTGTACGTGCAAGGATACTCGCTTTCCAAAATGTATGAATGTGTGTTGAACTTGAATCTTGACTTAAAGCTTTTGTGACTGCAGGAATTCATATTCTTTGGGTCTTTCGGTAAAGTCACGTAGATAGAACAATAAAATAATAAAAATAAAGTGAATACAAAATAATAATAAAAATATCACGACGTTTTGATCACAACACATGCAATCGTCTTCATTTTTCTCCTGATGACGATTGCTTGTGTTGCGATCGAAACGTCGTGATATATTTTACTTTTTTATTCACTTTATTTTCATTATTTTATTGTTCTATCTACGTGACTTTACGGAAAGACCCAAAGAATATGTGTTGAACTTCTTTTGCAGTGTACGTAGCCATCCGTGCTAATCTGTGGTACATTAACACCTTGCCACAAATGCCCTGTTGCTCATGAGCACAGCGACTCAAATGAATCAGGTGCAGGGTTTGCGTGATTAATTCTTACAAAGTTGGGTCTATAATGAACAATATGGCTGAAGCTCGAGTTCTATTCATTTAAAACCAAACGTGTTTCTTACCAACCATACCTGGTGTTTGCACACAGATACAGATTCTGGGCGATGCGTTCTACACCATTCGGAATGCGCTGTTGCAATGTGCAGCCACAGCTGCTGCAAAAATATGTCTCGGTTTGATCCACTGAACAATATCCACTGACCACACCGCACGCGCAACAATGATATAACTATGAACAAAATATGAATAAATTAAGATGGTTTATTAAATATATTGCACGTAAGAAAATACAGCAATAGACGTAAAAATACATGGCAGTTGAACACGTAGGCTTTCGCGACAAATATCCATAATACAGGTTTTATGGGTTGGATCGCGTAAATATGTCGTTAAATCCGCCACCACCTGACAGCCAACTAGTAAGGGTTGTCACGTAAACAGAACATGCCAATTCATCACTAGTACAGCACACCGGTGTGTGGTGTGTTGGAGAACCAAGCCACAACATTTACCATCGGAGTACGACGTTTCAGTAATTACAACTAGCTTCATCAGGCAACAGCAAGATTTGGGAGAAGTCCACCTGTTTAATTCCTTATATAGAGGCGTAGATGTGGTGACAACACTTGTGCTCTCTTTGAGCGCAAAGTAGGGGGGGGGGATTAATGAATCAACGTACATTATACATGCACATTATGCTAGCCCATTGAGCTTGTACTTAGTGTCCATTGTGTGTACTAAAATAGCCGTACAAACGGTAATTTGATGATTCTCTTCCATGCAGCACTAAGTCGGTAGCTATCCAAACGATTACAATTATTTTTATTTCTTTAAATTTCGATAGATTCTGTAATTTGTTTTGGCCAGTAGTAACTAGTTTTGCACAGAACTTCAACATTATCAAAATCAATTGAGTGTCTTTGTGGGCACGCGTGTTCTGCTACTGCTGACAGTTGTATTTGTGAGCATTTCATATTTCTGTGGTGTTCTTTTAGTCTCGTGCTGATCATTCATCCTGTTTGCCCAACATAGCATTCCACAAGTGCAATTAATCCGGTACACACCTTCTGTTGATAGCTTCAGTACTAGAACAGCAAAGAAATATCCAATAGGACTTTTCGTAGGTTTCCATATGCCTTCTGAATTTGCCTGGCTGATCAAAGTTTCGACCGCAGATGCCATTGGTCAGGGGTCTCTTTGTCCGTTCTCATGTGGGACTCTAAGCATGATGGCAGTTGGAATGCTTTCCCACAGACTTGGCAAGACATTTGTTTTCTCACTCTAGTGACTATGGGAGTGAGGTGGAGTCGAGACGGGCGCTGGTCAGGCGTGGCGTTTCCCAGCAGGCGCCTTCGTTCCATGCACGGTTGCTGTGATAGCAATAACTTCGATGCACGCAGGTGCGCCCTTTGCAGAAGGTGGCATTGTCTGCAACTCTGCCTCCTCACCACCAGGACTCGACAAGCTGCTGCTGCTGGAGCTGCTGGTGCCATCCATGGCAAAGGCAATTCTTCCAGCACCATGACTCGCGGCCGAGTAGCTCTGACACACCTTCAACACCGCATTGGCAAAATTGCCGTCATTCACCATGCCACGTGCGCCCCTTGAGTTCTTTCCGTGGGTTACTCCATATGCCTTCTGAGTTTGTAGGGCCGATCAAAGCTTTGATCGCAGATGTTGCAGCTTTGACCACCGGTCTTGTGCATTCTCATGTGGGACTCTAGGCACCATGCCAGTTGGAATGTTTTTCTGCAGACGTCGCAAGAGATTCGTTTTCTCACTCTAGTGACTCTATCGGATTCTAGTGACTCTATCAGATTCAACACCGCATTGGCAAAACTGCCGTTATTCACCAAGCCTGGTGCACCCTTTATCATGTAATCCTTTTCGTGGGTCTTCATATGCCTTTTGAATTTTCCTTGCTGATCAAAGCTTCGTCCGCATATGCCGCACCATTGGTCATGGGTCTCCTTGTGCGTTCTTACGTGGGCTTCTAGGCACCATGCCAGTTGGAATTTTTTCCCACAGACGTCACAAGAGATGAGTTTTTTCGCTCTTGTAACTCTACCGGATTGAGGTGGGGTCGAGACGGGTGCTGGTGAAGTGCCATCGATGGTAAAGGCAATTCTCCCAGCACCACCATGACTCGCAGCGGAGTTGCTCTCGCACATCTGAAACAAAAGACAATGGTCAAGCGCATTACACCTGTGTCATATGTGGACTCACAAAGGCATACATAAGGTGGCAAGATTCATTATAACAGATTCATTATAACAGAACTCAATATAACAGAACTCCTCAATAGTGCAGATCCTATCATCAGAGTCTGCGGAGAGGAGGATGTCGTTGGTAACTCTGAGGAGGGCTGTTTCAGTGCTGTGTTGTGAACGGAAGCCGGATTGAAATCGTTCGAACAGGTCATTTGAGGAGAGGTGGGTTTTGAGTTGTTTGGCGACAGTGGGTTCAAGTATCTTAGACTGAAAGGGGAGATTGGCAATGGGCCGAAAGTTTGACATAATGTTGGGGTCAAGTCCAGGTTTTCTGAGAATGGGGGTGACAGCAGCCAGTTTGAGTGAACGTGGGATTGAGCCAGAGCTGAGAGAGGAGTTAATGATTTTTGTGATGAGTGTGGAGATAGCTGGTAAACAGTCTTTGATGAGGTGGGATGGGATGGGGTCCAGGACACATGTTGATGTTTTCATCCCTGTCAAGATTTTAGACAGCTCCCCCGGCGACACTGGGGAGAACTGAGACAGTGGCTGAGAGGTGTGGTGGGGGGGAACAAATGATGGAATGACAGAGCAGACAGTGGAAGCAGAAGAAGAGGACAGGTTGGTGTAAATGGTGTCAATTTTGGTCTGAAAGAATGATAGAACGGTGTTGCATTTATCAGTTGTGAATGAGTTGACGATATTGTCATTGGGTTTGAGAAGTGTATTTACTGTGTAGAAAAGAGCCTTTGGGTTGGTAGAACCAGAATGTATGAGGTGTGAGTAGTAGGTGGACCGGGTAGTGTTAAGAGCTTCCTTATACTGCTGAACGTAATCTGTGTAAGCTTGTAGATGAACAGTTAAACCAGTTTTCTTATGGAGCCTTTCAAGCTGACGCTTACGGGATTTCATTTTGTGCAGAATAGGAGTGTACCAGGGAGCAGAGTGAGTGAATGAGACAGTTTTAGTTTTGATGGGAGCCAGATGATCCAGACTGGTGGAAAGTGTTTCATTGTAGTAGTTGGTGAGGTCGGAAGGGTTGTCAGTCATGGGTGGGGGGAAGGAGGATATTTTGCTGGCAAGAGAGGCTGAAAGGGCAGGACTAGAGATGGATTTAAGATTTCTGAAAGAAGTTGTCCTTTTGTCCTTGGTTGTAGAAATGGGGAGATCAATGTTCATGGTGATTGCCAGGTGGTCCGAGATGTTGAGGTTGTGGGGCTCAGGGAGCGGTATGGTGAGACCAGTAGAGCAGACCAGATCCAAAATGTGACCACGGCTGTGGGTTGGAAAGTTGAGATGTTGGGTGAAATTGAAGCAGTGTAGCAGTTCCAGGAATTCAATAGCAAATTTACAGTCAATGTCAATGTGGATGTTGAAATCTCCCAGGAGCAGAACTGAAGGTGAGATGGCAGATAACTGAGTTAAAAAGTCAGAGAGAAAGGAAGGATTTGGTTTGGGGGGTCGGTAGATTATGGCAGTGACCAGAGGAGTGGGACCAGAGAGTTTGAAAGTGATGTGTTCAAAGGAGTGAACAGCAGGGATGGAGATGGTGGATGTTTTAATGTCCTTTCTGTACACTGCAGCGACACCACCTCCCCGCCCCTCAGATCGGAGTTTGTCCATGTATGTATATCCTGTAGGTGTAGTCCTGTTGAGTGCGAAATAGTCCGTAGGTTTATGCCAAGTTTCAGTGATACAGAGAAAATCCAGGTTGTCAGTAATGAATTCATTAAAAATGAGGCTTTTATTGTTTAGTGAGCGGGTGTTGAGCAAAGCCAGTTTCAGGTGACTTTGCTTCGTGGTGAATTGAGAGGACGGAGGGACGGGGCGGAGATTGGTTAGGTGCACGTGTCGTATGTTGTGATGACGTATTGAGGAAGTTGTGGGGCGCAAACAGGACCAGAGCCTTTGTGAAGCGGACGGCGAATTAGTCCAGTTTCTCGGTGAATGTCAATGCAGTCCAAATGAAGGTGGTTGTTGATTGAGTGGAAGTTGGTGGTGGAGTGGAGTGGTGGAATCCAGGTGTGGAGCTAGCACTAGCTTGTACCCAGATGCCCGGTGTCTTGTAAATGGGAGGGCGTCCACGGCTCCCAGGCGCCGCTCCGGCTTCTCGATGGTGGCGCTGCGACCGCTGCGTGACGGGAGCCGTGGGAGCAGCTCAGGTAGACCCAGAGAGTAGCAGCTCAGGCAGACCCAGGGAGCAGCAGCTCAGGTAGACCCAGGGAGCAGCAGCTCAGGTAGACCTGGGGAGCAGCTTAGACAGGCCCAGGGAGCAGCAGCTCAGGTAGACCCAGGGAGCAGCAGCTCAGGTAGACTCAGGGACCAGCAGCTCAGGTAGACGCAGGGAGTAGCAGCTCAGGTAGATCCAGGGAGCAGCAGCTCAGGTAGACGCAGGGAGCAGCAGCTCATGTAGATCTGGGGAGCAGCTTAGACAGGCCCAGGGAGCAGCAGCTCAGGCAGACTCAGGGAGCAGCAGCTCAGGTAGACCTGGGGAGCAGCTTAGACAGGCCCAGGGAGCAGCAGCTCAGGCAGACGCAGGGAGCAGCAGCTCAGGCAGACGCAGGGAGCAGCAGCTCAGGTAGACACAGGGAGTAGCAGCTCAGGCAGGCCCAGGGAGCAGTAGCTCAGGTAGACCCAGGGAGCAGCAGCTCAGGTAGACACAGGGAGCAGCAGCTCAGGTAGACACAGGGAGCAGCAGCTCAGGCAGGCCCAGGGAGCAGTAGCTCAGGCAGGCCCACGGAGTAGCAGCTCAGGTAGACCCAGGGAGCAGCAGCTCAGGCAGGCCCAGGGAGATGAGTCGCATGTGGAAGAGTTGTTAATCGTGAAACTAAAAGTTTTGGCTAAAAATATAAAGCCACCCACAGTTGGAATTTACCAAATTTAGCGGCAAACCAAATTAAATGCGTAATAAAAAATCGTTATTATGGAACACTGAGAAAGACAGAGCGGAAGAATACGTGGATTGGAGAACAGAGGCCGGTTACACGTAGATGGGAGGTCTCGGAAAAAATAATATCGTGCGAGCCCACTGCATTATAACAATGATCATCCACGGCAGAGGTATTGGTTCTGCCGTGTTTCAAATCTGCCTTGTGTTCGCGAACACGGTCCGAGACATGTAATGGATTTTGTGTACTGTATTGAATCGGACCTGGATCTTGTGTTTGTTTAAGATTTTGGAAATATTTTTGGTGACACGTGCTATGTATGGCAAGGTGATGGTTTTGATTGGGCCCTCAGATGGTTGTCTCCCCATGGCTGGAGATAGAGCTTTGCGGATTGTGCGGTCTGAGTATTCATTCATCTTGAGGGCTTGGTGTATGTGTAGAGGCATTAATCGGCACTCCCCATCCTGTTAGCGAGTAGCTCCCACTTCTCGTCAACAGGGGGCAGAAGCGCTATCACGCCACTGTTAATGACTATGGCCCAAGGGGCCAACGACAATCCCTGGGAAGTGGATCCTGAGACGCATTCCCCGGACCTCGGGAGGGGGGACTGGGGGATGATGTCACCTTCCAGAAAGTTCTGGAAGGGAGGCGTGGCTAGGGCGGAGCAAGCCACGAACCAGTATATAAGCCGGACCTCTCAAGGGTCCGGCTCAGGCATCTCCAAGCCGAAGACTGTAGACCTGGGCTGAAGTTAGGACCCTGGACCCCAAGCTCCGTCGTCCTTCCAAGGGTCGGAGCTCAGTGAGGCCAGTGGTCAGGACCCGAAGACCCTGGCACGGTCAGGTCAGCATAGCCTCCCCTAAGGCCCTCAGCCAGAGGACGGGGAATTAACGGGTTCCCAGTGTTAGGGCCCGTGTAGTCCGGAGGCCATACCTCCCCAGGTATCGGGTGAAGGGGCCGCTACCCCTTTGTGTTAGGGACCCTGTAAAATAGTGTTAATAAATATCGTGTTGCCTCGCAAGAAGTTCTCCGCCGATTATTTACCCACTTCATATGTGCTCCAGTTCACTGGCTAGGTGGCGCTGGTCGGAGATGCAGCGGATTATTTTTTCCACCTGAGGACGACCGCTTGTGTTGCGATAGAAACATCGTTATGTTATTTTTTCTTTTATTTTTCTGCCTACGTGACTTTACCGAAAGAACCAAAGAGTATGGATTTCTGCAGTCACAAAAGCTTCAAATTATCACCCAAATAAGATTTTGTATATGAACAACAATGACTATCTCCATTTTCCAAATGTTACCCACCAGAGATCCTTTTTGTATATACACAACAGCAAGCGAATTATGGCACCATACGTTCAGTCCCTATTCATGACACACTTGACTCCCAATCCTCATGTAAGATTGCAATATAATTTCTGCATGAGGGCCCGTCAAAAAGTGTTGAGAATGGACACTTTTTCCAAAAAACTACGTTAAATAGTCTTAATTAAAAGTCCAGTATAGTACTATTCATGGCACTCATAAGTGAACTTCATTATTTCTCATGTTAATTATTACAATATTAACTATTTACCCAGGAAAGCCTCATTGAGTCTAAAGACTGATTTTTTTTCAGAAGTTTCTCATTGCAATGAAATATTTGGCAATTATATTAATGAGCATTTGGCTCTGTGTGAGTAGAACCCAGAGAGACCCCCACCTTGCACATGGGGAAACAGCACAACTCTGCACAGATTCTACCCACACTCGATAAATAATTAAAACCGATCTTGATTTGAAGCTTTTGTGACTGCAGGAATCCTTACTCTTTGGTTCTTTCGGTAAAGTCACGTAGGTAGAAATAAAACAAAATAAATCACGACGTTTCGATAGCAACACAAGCCATCGTCTTCAGGTGAAAATCGCGACAGCCGCGATGTCTGCTGCGAGCAGCACGATGTCTGCTGCCTTGTGAAGAGAAGCTGTTACCAGCAAGAGTTTATATAAGTTTTTGAGAACAAAGGTAGCCAAAGTAGTGCTAATGGGTTATTATAGTGTAAAGGTAATAAATAGCGTGCCATGTTAAAGGAAATGAACTTAGATGAGCATGTTGGATTATAGTGCAAAGTCAATTTGCTTCCGTAGCGCAGAAGAGTTCAGATTAGCATGTAGGATTAGCATATGTATTTTGATAAGAGATGCATGTAAAAGTTAGTGAAAAAAATAGCAAGTTAATGTCAGTCTATGTGTAACCAAGAGTAGCATGTTAAAGTTGATGAGAAAAGTATGTCAAAGTCAATGAGCGAAGTTAATGAGAATATCATGTTAAAGTCAATGAGAGATGAGCAAGTCGATGTCAGTCTACGTGTAATAAATAGCGTGGTATGTTAAAGTTAATGAACTTAGCATAAGAACGGCTGGCGGGAGAGAGAGAGAATGTGTTTTAATGAGAGAAGCATGTAAAAGTTAATGAAAAAATTAGTAAGTTAATGTCAGTCTATGTGTAACCAAGAGTGGCATGTTAAAGTTAAAGAGAAAAGCATGTAAAAGTACATGAACGAAGTCAATGAGAATATCATGTTGAAGGCAATGAGAGATGAGCAAGTCGATGCAGTCATGCCGGTGGTAGCATGTCCACGTGTGACAAAAGCAGCCGTGTTAGCGATCCAAAAGATGGCCGTGCCAACGCGTTCGGGTGCGGAGCTCGCTCCCGCCACGGAGCTCGCTCCCGCCACGGAGCTCGCTCCCGCTAGGAGCTCGCTCCCGTTACGGAGCTCGCTCCCGCCGCGGAGCTCGCTCCCGCCACGGCGCTCGCTGACGTCACAAAGCTCTGCCCCCCCCCCCCCCAAAACCAAATTTCCATTTTGAAAATAAAACATGCTTCAAATCGCTTTAAACTATTGTCATTGTATTTTATGTGGCGCTGCACTCTGATGTTGTAGGAGAAAACATTAATTAAAAAGTCTATTTAACTAAATAGAACGTGTTGTCTATATTTATTTTAAGTTGCGCATTTCGATGTGACGTCACATTTCTCAACCCCCCCCCCTCGTCACAAATGTCTGACCCCCCCCTCCCCAGGTGCGTGACGTCATTTATGGACGGCCCCCATCGCCTTAAAACGCGAACTCGCGCTTGCAAACTGAAACCACGGAACTTTTTTTGTTCGGCAGCGCGATCCTCCGCGAGATGTAATGAGTCGTCCTCGCGCTGTGAGTGAGTGTGAGTGAGACAGCATCGTCCCCCACTCCTCCTGATGTCGAGGGTAAATGGGCGAGGTTTAGGTCTGTGACTCATGCAGCTGCAATGGCTGCTTTGTGTACGCGGTCCAGACCTCCCCAGAGACCCTGGCTGACAAAGGAGGTGTTCAGGATTGTTGAGAAAAAGCAACAGGCCCATTCTAATCGTCTACAGCATCCCACGTCAGAGAATGAGGAGGCTTACCGCAGCCTTCGCTCGGAGGTTCGGAGAGACGTGAGGCGCTGCAAGGATGGGTGGTGGTCGCGGGTTGCTGGGAGATGGAGTCTGCCTCAATGGCCCGCGATCACAAATCCCTATTTAACTCCATTAAAAAAGTAACCTACAGCGCCACACCTATTACCATTGTAGAGGTAATCGTCACTCACCACTCTGTGGGCTGGTAGCTTCCCCTTATCGTCAATAGGGGGCGGAAGCGCTATCACGCCGGGGCTAATGTCCATGGCCCAAAAAGGGGCCAAGACAGTAAATATCGTGTTGCATCATCAGAAGTTTATTCGTCAATTTATACCCACTACACCATCATTAGGGGAACGAAGGGTGATCCAATCTCCGACCCCCAGCGACAGGTTTGCAGATTTGCTGAGCATTTCTGTGAGGTCTTGGGGGAGGGGGAATCCCTCAGCCTGGAAAACATCATGGGACAAAGTGGGGATGACCCTGCTGAGGATGCGGTGCCTCAAATATTGGAGGAGGCAGTCACCCTCTGTGAGTGGCTGGCTGAGGTACCATCCGTTGAGGAAGTACTGAGGGCGATCCAGAGTCCGAGAACAGGAAAGGCACCGAGCAGAGATGATCTCCAAAGCGAAATGCTGAGGGAGGGTTGCGTTTGTGCGCAGACTGCCCTACATGACATCATAACAACAGTCTGGGCCACTGGACGGGTTCTGCAGGATTGGAAGGATGCCCTGGCGGTCCCCCTCTTTAAGAAGGGGGACCGCACAGACTGTAACAACTACAGGGGCATCTAACTCCTCAGTGTGCCGGGAAAGGTCCTGGCAAGGATTATTCCACATCGCCTTGCTAGGTACGCTAAGGAGAGGCTTGCGGAGTCCCAATGCGGTTTCAAGAAAGGGCGGTCCTGCAAAAATGTCATATTTTCTGTTCGTCTGCTACAGCAGAGGTGGAGGGAATTCCAACTAGACCTACATCTCTGCTTTATTGACCTGGTTAAGGCCTATGATACCATCAGTAGGCCTGGGCTCTGGGTTGTTCTTCGTGCTTTCAGAGTCCCTGACCCTCTGCTCACACTCATTAAGGACCTTCATGATGGTGAGCAGACCCGAGTAAAACTACATAGCCGGGAGTCAGAGCCATTCCCTGCGACAGGGATGTCCTCTGGCTCCAACATTATTTAACATCTATTTCGACCACATAGTTCGTGAAGCCTTCAGTAGCTGTACCAGAGGAATTTACGTCCGGTACAGATACAATGGGAGGCTGATCGATGCCCAGGTGCGGTCAAGGGATGTCTCCCTATTGGTCAACCACATTATGTATGCCGACGACCTGGTAATTGCTGCTCATTCAGAGGAGGAGTTGGAGGCGCTGCTGCTGAAACTGGAGTGTGCCACTAAGAGGTGGGGCCTTACCATCAGCCCCACCAAAACGAAGCACCTGCCTGGGTATTTTGTGCCATCGGGCACTCTACCCCCACAACTCCTAATCGGTGATGGGGCAGTTGGGGAGAGAGTGGAGAGTTTTCCATACCTGGGCAGTGTGCTCATGATCGGCTCCGGTTTAACAGCAGAGGTCTCACTCCGAATTAGTCGAGCGGCATTATCTTTTCATCGGTTGTGTAACGTTGTGTGGAAGCTGCCTGGTCTGTCGCTCCGCATGAAGCTTCGGTTCTTCTCGGCCACAGTCATTCCCTCCCTTCTCTACGCTTGCAAAACGTGGACCCCCCTAATGCAGCATCTTCACCGGTTAGAAACATTTAGGCTGGCCTGCCGACGATCAATCCTGGGTTTAACCAGGCTAAATTGTGTGAGGAGCTCACAAATCCTCGAAAGATCTGGACAAAGTCCCATCGGTGAGCTCCTCCAGCAGGCAAGGCTGCGTTGGCTGGGCCATGTAGCCCGCATGCCCAATCACCGCATGCCCAAACAGCTTTTGTTTGGCCGGATCGAGGGAGCTAAACGGGGGTGGCACGGACTAGAGAAGAGATGGAGTGATGTGGTACAGGAGGATGTGGAGCTGAGTGGACTTGCCAATGACTGGTACCAGCGATGTCTCTACTGGGCAGTTGGAGGCAGTCGCCCTCCAACAACAACGGAGGGCGGAGGAGCGACGCTCAGAAAAACGAGCGGAGCGTCGGGTGGCTAAAGCTCAGCAGGTTGGCACAGTAGGGGGCACAGGTGGTGCATCAGCCAGTAATCTCAGTCATCTCAGTCAGTCGACCAGTGGCACCTGGGTCTGCCCCGTGACCTCCTGCCAGCCGGCGATCGACACTTCACGTAGCCTCAAGGTGCACATAGCCTGGCATAAGCGTCGTGGTGACGTCACCGCCACTTAGTGGCGCATGGCGGTTGTTGTTTTGAGACAGTAAGAGAGTGTGAGGTCGACTCAGCCTCAGATGAGTACCTGGTGCGGTGTGTCGTAAACATCGCTACTGGGGGAGACAAAGGCCGCCGTGGAGGAGAATCCTAAAATAATAAAAGCTTTTATTATAATAAAAGCTTTGATTATAATATTATGATATTATAATAAAAGCTATACTAAAAGCTTTTAAAATCAAAAATACAAATTTTTTAGAAATAATGTAAGCTTTTATTATAAAAAATGTATTATTTAATTTTTAAATTGGCAGAATCTACACGCCATATTCTTGGTTCTTCAGGTAAAGTCACGTAGATTTGAAAATAAAAATAATTAAATTTAATTTAAAAATATAAATAATAATATTTAAACTAATAAAAGCTTGATTATTTTAAATTTATTATTTGAAATTTTAAAATACAAAAAAATAAAATACAAATAATAAATTGAAAATAATAAAAGCTTTTATTATTTTATAATAAATTGAAAATAAAAGCTTTTATTATTTTCAATTTATTATTTTAATTTTATTAACAGGTCCCTGGAGGGTGGGCTGGTAGGGCAAGTCTCTGCACTGCCTATTGCTGATTTTACACCCAACAGCACGAGATTTCACTTCGTTAAAGTATTGAAAGGGCACGGACGGACACATTAATCTATTGCAGGCTGGTACACTCAGTTTACAACTTGGTTCCTACCAGTATTATGACTTTACCGAAGGAAGCAATAATCTGGCGTGTAGATGCTGCCATCTGCTGGCCACCATTGTTGGGTGTAGATTGTGACTTAAAACTTTCGTGACTTCAGGAATTCATATTCTTGGTTCTTTCGGTAAAGTCACGTCCATACAAAATAAAAAAAATATCAAATCAAATAAAAATGTGAAATTTTAAATAATAAAAACAAAAAACCCACATTCATATTCTTGGTTCTTTCGGTAAAGTCACGGAGATAAAAAAAAATACAATTTTAAAATAATCGATTGAATAAAAGCTTTTAATATTATTTACGCTTTTGTTATATTCAATTTATTATTTTAATTTTTAAATTGGCAGAATCTACACGCCACGTTGGTGGCCGGCAGGTGGCAACATCTGCACGCCGAAATCTTGGTTTTTTCGTTAAAGTCACGTAGATTTTTAAATAAAAATAATATAATTTAATTTAAAAATACAAATAATTTTCTATCTACGTGACTTTACCGAAGGAAGCAATAATATGGCGTGTAGATGCTGCCATCTGGTGGCCAACAACGTTGGCAGGTGGCAGCATCTACACGCCAGATTCTTGGTTCTTTGGGTAAAATATAAATAATAAAGAAAAGTAAAAAAAATCATGATTTAGTATTTTTTCATTTAATTCTATTATTTTCATTTTCAAATCTACGTTACTTTACCGAAAGAACCAAGAATATGGCGTGTAGATTCTGCCAATTTTAAAAAAAATTACAAATTAAAATAATAAATTTAAAATAATAAAAGCTTTCATTATTTTACATTTATCTTTTGTATTTTTATTTATTTAATTTTATTATTTTTATTTTCAACCTACATGGCTTTACCGAAATAACCAAGAATATGAATCTGGATTTTGATTATTATTTTCAATCTATTTTAATTTTTAAATTGGCAGCATCTACACGCCATATTCTTGGTTCTATCGGTAAAGTCACGTCGATAGAAAATAAAAAAAATTATCAAATCAAATCAAATAAAAAGTGTGAAATGGAAAATAATAAAAGCAAAAACCCACATTCATATTCTTGGTTCTTTCGGTAAAGTCACAGAGATTAAAGAAATGAAACAAAATTTTTATTTTAAAATAATAAATTGAAAATAATAAAAGCTTTTATTATTTTCCATTTATTTTTTTGTATTTTTAAATTGGCAGAATCTACACGCTATATTCTTAGTTCTTTGGGTAAAGTCACGTAGATAGAAAATATAAATAATAAAAGAAAAGTTAAAATTTAAATAATATTTTAAAAAATATTTATTTTATTTTATTGTTTCCCTTCTACGTGACTTTACTGAAAGAACCAATAATATGAATCACTGCAGTCACGAAAGCTTTAAATCAAAATATAATAATAACAATTCATGATTTTCGTTTAATTATTTTCTTTTTATTTTCAAATCTACGTGACTTTACCGAAAGAACCAAGATTATGGCGTGTAGATTATGTCAATTTCAAAATTACAAATAAAAGTAATTTTATTATTTACGATTATTTTTTTATTTAATTTATTTCATTATTTTTAAATCTACGTGACTTTACCGAAAGAACCAAGAATATGAATCTGGATTTTTGCTTATTATTTTCAATTTATTATTTTAATTTTTCAATTTGCAGAATCTACACGCCACATTGGTGGCCGGCAGATGGCAGCATCTACACGCCATATTCTTGGTTCATCTTCTTTGGTTCTTTCGGTAAAGTCACGTAGCATGAGAATAAAATAATAAATTGGAAAAATAAAATAACACAATAAAATTCTCACGACGTTTCGGCCACAACACAAGCGGCCTTCATCAGGTGAAGGGACGAGACTGTCTGGAGGACAGCGCTGGAGCGAACAAAGCCAAGCTCAGATCGAGACCTTTAAGCTGTGTGAGAAGAAACAAAGCGCCTTGACAAAGGAATTAGCATTGAATTTAGCATTGAAATGGCTGAGTGATTAGCTTGTGACTGGTCACAGATATGGCTATGTTAAAGTCAAAGCATACACATCCACAGAGGCACCCCTTGACAAAGGAATTAGCATAGAATTTAGCATTGAAATAGCTGAGTGATTAGCTTGTGACTGGTCACAGAAATAGCTATGTTAAAGTCAAAGCATACACATTCACAGAGGCACCTAGTAAAAATCAAACAGGAAAATTTAGCATTGAAATAACTAGGAGAATTTAGCATTGAAATAACTGAGTGATTAGCTTGTGACTGGTCACAGAAATGGATATGTTAAAGTCAAAGCCTACACATCTGAGCTATTAATAGTAACTGGGTCAGTGTCTACTTCAAATATTGTTCAGGCTCTGGAGACTTCCAAAGTTATTCGTGATGTTATACATTTGGTTCGTTTTGAGCATAATCGCGACCTTATATAATTATTACGTGATACACACGCTGAATATACGCACACAAACATCGTGTACACGTGTGTCGTGCCCTCTATTGTCCACATAGACGGCTTGTGCTGACTAGAGAACGATCTTAACGTACAATGCCGTGACATGTATCAGCCCTTTGTCGATCCAGCGTTTTGATAGAGGCCTCCCCCACACCATGTCGTTCGTGGGAGTTGTTTAACCATACTTCACCATGCCGGTCAATGCGGGTTTGGTGAAGTGAGGAGGCCCAGAAACTTGTATTTGCAGATACGAGTTTGCCTGTGCTTGCATCTGCAGAATTACATTCTCACACATCTTCAAGTGTAGTTTAATACTTCTAAAAATGCATTTATTATTGAGGATTCCATAAAGTACTGTGGTAAAAAGAAAACAACTTGATTTGATTAAATTTCGATTTAAAGCTTTCGTGACTGCAGAGATTCATCTTCTTGGTTCTTTCGGTGAAGTCACATAGAAGGGAAATATTAAAATAAAACATAATAAAATAAAATTCTCACGACGTTTCGGCCACAACACAAGCAGCCGTCCTCAGGTGAAGAAACAGAACTGTCGGAAAGACAGCGCTCCAATGAACACTGCTAAGTTTGGCAGCGTATTTTAAGCTGGGTGGGAGGAGCAGAGCGCCTTGCCAAAAGAGTTTACATTTCAACAGAATAATTTAGCATTGAAGTAGCTGTGTTAATGTGAGATATTAGTAGGATGTTAAAGTCAGAAATTAGCATGTAACTGGGAGATTAGCATGATGTTAATGTGAGGAATTAGCATGTAACTGGTCACGGAAGTAGCTATGTTAAAGTCAGAGTTTACATATCAACAGAGGCATTTAGTATATTGACGCTAAAGAACTGCAACTACCCAACTATCATACAACAAACCGATGTGAAAGAACTAAATATAAACTACATCAATTTAATAAATGTACTCAATATATTCTCCACTAAGCTGAGCTACTAACAATAAGTTATTATACATTACACTTCTATGTCGCAAAAAATATTATAATATGCCTCCAAATAATATTTTTATTATAAACTGGCATAGACAGACCACAACACTGAATTATACACTGAGTTACTATACACTACCCTATACGTTAGATTATAATAATATTAGACTTGTAATATTACACTATGTATTATTTTACCAACCCTACTGTATACCACACTGCTGTAGATTCACTATACAATTACGATACTATATATTACCAAATAAATTATATTAAACATTACACTGAGTACTTTGTTGAACAGGGAATGCTTTGAGCTTGTGGGTTGAATCCATCTGTGTGGAGTTGTGTTATTTCCCAATATGCAAGGTGGGGTCTCTCTGGGTTCCACTCACACAAACATCTCAATGCAATGGGACCTTTCTGAAAATGCAGTACTTAGACTCAATGAAGCTTTCCTGGGTAACTAGTTAACATTGTAATATTAGCATGAGAGATAATGACGTTCACTTATAAGTGCCATTAATAGTACTATACTGTACTTTTAATGAAGACTATTTTGCGTAGTTTTTTGTAAAAAAGTGTCCATTCTCAAAACTTTTTGACCGGCCCTCGTACAGAAATTATATTACAATCTTATATGGAGATTGCCAGTCAGAGTGTTGTGAATAGTGGAGTGAACGTGTGGTGCCATCATTATATTGTTGGTGTGTATATACAGAAAGGCCTATTGGGTGGGTAACATTAGGTAATTGGAGGTAGTTAGTCATTGTTGTTTAGAAACAAAATATTAATTGGGTGGATAAGAGGGTAAAATCGTACATGATAGGAACTGCAATATTGTGGAGTTCTGGTATAATGAGTTGTAGTATATATGAATCTTATGTCACCTTAAGTATGCCTTTGTGAGTACACTCGTGACACGGGTGTCATGTGCGTGACCTTTGTCTTTTGTTTCAGATGTGCGAGAGCAACTCCGCTGCGAGTCATGGTGGTGCTGGGAGAATTGCCTTCACCATCGATGGCACTTCACCAGCACCCGTCTCAACCCCACCTCAATCCGGTAGAGTTACAAGAGCGAAAAAACTTATCTCTTGTGACGTCTGTGGGAAAAAAATTCCAACTGGCATGGTGCCTAGAAGCCCACGTAAGAACGCATAAGGAGACCCGTGAGCAATGGTGCGGCATATGTGGACAAAGGTTTAATCAGCCAGGAAAATTAAAAGGCACATGAAGACCCATGAAAAGGATTATATGATAAAGGGTGCACCAGGTTTGGTGAATAACGGCAGTTTTGCCAATGCGGTGTTGAATCCACCATCGCCCTATGAGATGTGCTCAGTCTGCGGATTTTTAAGTCCTATTGAAATCCTGAAAACTCATGAAAGTCTTCACGCACAGTTCTTGTTCAGACCGAAGCCTGAACATGATTACACTTCGACAAAAGATAGCGGCGTTAAGATAAATGACATGAAATCCAAATTTCTTGAATGCTTTGGCCTAGTTCCACGTCAAGAAACTGCTTCACCAGTCAGTGAGAATAAACCATACGCTGCTCTCGATCCTATTACGAGCATGAAAGTGTTGATGACCTTGCAGCAGAATAAGAAGGAAAAGCGAAGTAGACCTAAGTCCATTAAAAGAAAGAAGACCACCACCAGTGTCACCAATTGCAGCAGTAGCAACAGCCAGAATTCGGACATCAAGAGGATGGACTGCACGGAAGCAGGAGGCTGCGTGGAGCAGAGCATCCCCAAGGTGGATGAACCCAACCTGGCACCTTTAGGTACGTCCTAGTAATGCACACACTACATTTCATTTGGATGTAATTCATAATTTCACAAATTAGTTAATGTACGCATATGTTGACCATATCTGTATGCCTGCGCTGAGGAGTCTAGAGATCTGATGTGGTGCTGCTCGGATGTTGGGTTAAACCGTGAAACTCTGGGTTTTCTGTCACCGAACCACGATTAAACTGGCTTCTCATTGATGGTCTTATCCAGTTACCAAACACTTCTTCCAGCAAACACTTGAACCTACAGCCCCAGAGCCCACTTGGACTCTTTGATGAATACCTCGAGATGGGTACAATGAGCTCAGAGGATCACACTACGGAGTCAACGCGTTTTACTTTATTATAAAAAAAACACACACAATTGGGTATCATTTGACTATATAGGCACGTGTGTACGGCCCCTGTGTATCTGTCGGACATTGTTGTGAGAGGGAAATTACCCACACTTCGGGTTGTTGAAGGCAGGGAGCACAGATGTAAGAGCTTAGATGTACAATACAACAATGTAATTTGCTGCACTGTCCTCTGCTGCTCACAACCCCACAATAACTATTGCATGGTCACCCATCCAACCAATTTTCAGGCTCAGCTCTCCTTAACTTCTGGGATCTGATTAAATCTGACGCATACTGGGTGATTTGGCCATAGGCACCAATCTATGGATATACTGTAACACAATTGTCTTTGAGCATGCGCGTATGTGCATATGTACGGAGTTAAGTTTTAGAAACAATAGGAGCACATATTTGCTCCTCTTGTCTGCTAACCAATGCAGCTACATTGGTCAGCTTGGATTGACGGTTTTCCCCCTTACTATTTATTTAAAACTCTTGTGCATCATGTCCACTGTGGTTAACTGCTGTGATTTGTTGGCATTTCAGCCACAGTGCATATGCCTAAAAATGTGTGGTACGGTTAATGGAGTCCTCAATACAGGATGTGATCTAGTTATTATAGCCACCTAGTGGTGGAAAATGGTGCAAAAGAAACCCAGGTGAACCAGAGCTGAGCATTAAAGATGGTAGTGGCTGGTCGCATGTCAGTGGCCAATGTAATGGACACGATAATTTTGTGAACAAATGACACGAAAATGTGACCATATTTTGGGGTCTCCTTTGACTAAAACACATTCAATGCATTGAAAACATGTTTTGTTTGCTTAAAGTAATCACAACATAACAGCATTAAGAGTGTATGTCTATATCCTGTTTCACTCATTATCCTATCCTTGCCCCCCTACCCATTCTCAAAATATACCCCAGTTATCCAATTCGGGTTTGTCACTCTCTTCGTGGCATCATTTCCACTTGCGCCATTGCTCGCACTGCTCAACAACATCATCGAAGTGCGGGTCGACGCGTGGAAGCTCGTAACAAAGATGAGGAGGCCTGTGGTTTCACGAGCAAGAGGAATTGGAGCCTGGGCCGACATTCTGAGTATCGTTGCCACCCTCTCTGTAATCACCAATGTAAGTCGCCAGATTGTCCGCTCGCTTTCTCGCTCAATATCCCATCTTATGAGTGACATAACATGTCATGTTAGCCGTGTGGGTTCTTTTTACCATACTTCACCATTCTGGTCCTGGCAGGTTTGAGAAGAGGTGTAGTGGGGGACCAGGAGCGGTTCGGGTATCACTCGTCACTGATGTTAGTCGTAGCTGGAAGTCAATTGCATGTGTGCTGAATTCAAAGTGCAGTGCACGAATCACTGCACCACCGCTCCTATCCACTCTCTCCCAAAATCGCAAAAGGTAAAGCCTTGCCATTGCTTGCTCATGTCACTGCTGGCAGAAGGGCCTCAACTAAAGGTAGCTCTAGAGAACCCCTCTACACGGTATTTGGCCTACTCTTCCATGATGACCAGACATGTTGTAAGATGTGGAATTACCTGCGCTAAAACAGTGATGAACCCATTTATATTGCTAATTGGACAGAGGTGGGGGAGATTTAAGAAAATGATCCATTGCTTCAACTGTTGTGTCAGGAGAATGAACTGACGACTGCCAGATTGCAAGTCCTTATATGGTAACCATTTCACTCTGGCAGCAACCCCCCAAATTGTATTTGTGAAAATTAATGTAATTGCCAAGGTAAGATGTTCAGAAGCCTTGGTCAAATCATTGCATGCTAAGTGACCGCTATCGCTGTGCCTCCGTATGCTAATTCCACAGTCATGCATCTTGGCATTCACAACGGACATCATCCCACACCTGGTGTATTATTATGGATACTCAGCAGAGTATGGCACAGGTTCGCCTACAATGCATGGGTACACGGAGGACAGCTTTTCAATTTTCAAGATCAGCAACTTCAAGGAGCAAAATTATCCCAACATCCTGCCAGCCTGGTTTGATCCGGCAATCCACACAACCTGCAGGTTTGTGCCATTCAGTGTCATGCCCAGCTATCGGGGGTGCCGTCCCTGCGAATGTGATGCACTGATGTCTGGGTGTGGCGTCCTCCTGGCTCCGCCCCTTCCTGATTATGCTCGTTTTCTTCCTCTTTTCACTCCGTGACTTTCCTTTTAAGACCCACACTTCCCCTAGGCCCCACCTCTGTTTATGCCCTGCCCCTTACCGTGGACACAGGGTTTGGCTTAGTTGGGTAGTAAGGGGTTGTGGTAGGGTTGGGGGAAGAGTGTGCATGGTGGGTGGGGACAGTAAACGGAGTGGGGGGGGAATTGGAGGGGGGGAGCAGTGGGTACGGGTGGGATGGCTTCACAACCAAAGTCCCACTTAGAGAAATATAATAATAGATTGATATAAATTACAGCTCATTGTTTCCTTGCTAAAGAGTAATGTTATTTATTTATCTATCGATCCACGACTGCTTAATTGAGTCTCAAGATTCCTTTTCAGGAAGACCGTGCATTGGGATTCCAGTTTAAGGTGGTCTTATGCATGTGGGATGCAATAAGAGGTCCTGGAGAACCCATGATAATGAAATGAAGCTTAAAGGTCCACACAGACATGAAACCACTTGCTCTACAGCCATCTTCTGGTCACCTCACAGCACAGTTAGTTAGGAAATTGATGCGATCTACCAACCCTTTTCTGTAACGTTTTTGAATTGCTGGCATACACAACCATAATCAATATAACCATATTGATCGATATTTAATATAACCTTACTTGACTATGACCAAATCACCACGAATACAGCTAATCTTAGATTCCGGAAGTCAAGCAGGCTTGAGCCTTGTTCGTGCTTAGATTGATGAACACCATGCACAATGCAGGTGCAGTAGGCGACTTTGGAGCTAGGTTGTCAGCAGTGGGTAGATCAGAAAAATTAATAGTTGTGCTATATTGTTCTCCCATTATCTGTACTCCCTACCTTCACCAACCTGGTACGGACCAGCGTGAACCATGGTCAATAGAGCCCCCACAAGCTGCACGTTGTGGGAAGGCCCTCTTTCAGAAGCGGATTTTTTAAAGGGCTGTGAACGCATATACCGTTTGTGCACAACCATACTTGTTCAATTTAGCGCCACTTTGCTCAATATAGTCCATGCGTGCTTGTGGTTGTATGTGTGTAGGTATCCAGGTCATCGCTACCCGCCGGATCATCCCCAAGCCTACTCCGTCACCAAGCAGTACTGGAAAGTACTGACGGCAAAGCTGGCCTTCGTCATTGCCATGCAGGTACACATCAACATGCACACACACACACATTCATAAACCCATTGAAAGATAAAGGTACAGCCCTCCAATTACTTGCTCATGTCACTGATGGCAAAAGGGCTCCTGCTATAGGGAGCTCAAGAGAGACCCTTAAGATGTATTTGAACTGCTCTTCCACACTGGACAGACGTCTTGGGAAGAGCTGGGAGTTCCCGCACTGAACAGCACCAAACTCAGCCGACCAATTGACTGGATGTATTCCACTTACACTGCTTGGTGGATAGAGGCAGTGGAATGTAAAAAAAAACCTTTCACCGTTGTTTACACTCCCACGATCAAAGATCAATTCACACCCGTGACCTCTGGATTGCAAGTCTAGTGTGCAAAGCCTTACACTACTGCACCATCGTATAGACTCATCTGTGAGCAGTTGTTAAGGTCAGCAGAGCAAACCGTGATCATTGTCAATGGGTCATTACAGATAATGCCAGTAATGCTATTACACCTCACAATTGCACAGTATTTCTGAGATCACAAATAATAGTGGTAATACAATACTCACTTTCATCATGCAGCAGACGATTCATGTTGTTGATGCAATTTGTCACACGTAAGCATGTGTGCGTGTGGGAAGGGGAGCGGCTGCGTAGTTGTTTGTGAACTGCGCTACCAATCCTGTGTGACCGGAGTACTATTTCTGGCCACAGCCAACAACAGTGGAAAATATTAGAACCAGTGTTGAGCTTCCCTTAAGTTGATTCTGTCTTAAAATGAGTACTTGATGAAGTGTGTGAAAATCATCACTGGCGAGATAAAGGTGCACACCACCCCCACAGGCACTGTGCCACCCTTCATAGATGCACTTGTCTCAGTCTGTGAAAGGCTACACAGGGAATCTTTGTAGTGGTGACATGGCCGAGTGTAAGTGTTTGCTGATTGTTGCGGTAATTTGCGGCTGCCCAGGTGAATACTGTGGGTGCATTAACTGCACATCATAAATGTTGCCTGCTGCATAGTGAACGTAAAAAACCCATTAAGTAATTCAAAAAAAGTGTCTCGGTATAATTTGCCAAATGTTCAAAAATTACTCAAATGACTTAATTTAATTGGGAAAAACGACGTAACAATATAATATCCCTGGGCTTCAGGTCCCCGGAATAGTTGACCTGAGATGTAAAGCACTTTAAGATGCTGCCATATTATATTTAGTAAGCACCCTTTACATGCAAATCCTGAAACTGAAAATCCTTTACCTGTGTGTGGACGTGTGCAGCACGTGGTGTTACTCACGAAGGCCTGCATTGCATACATCATCCCGGACACGCCATCCCATGTGCGCGCCTGCAGGCGCCGCGAGCGCTTCGTCGTACAGACGATTCTGCAGCAGGCAGAGCTGGGCCGTCTCCGTAACACCCTCCTCACCGATGCCCCCAGCTCACCGCCATCTCCTCAATTCCACGTTGAGGATGAGCAGGCAGAGATGGGCCTGCTTCGCTGCTCGCTGCATAAGGAGTCTCCTGGCGTATTGCACCCACCCCAGCCGTGCCACATGGAGAATGAGCAGGCAGAGAAGACTGGTGACGACTCACTGCTGAAGGGATCCGAGGAGGAATCAAGCAACGAGGATTCGTCAACTGTCTTCTACAGCGTATAAATCTACTCTGGCTTTTAAAGGAGGCTGCTATCCTAACTCTGTTTGCACGTGGACAAGGACATTGCAGTCGAGGACTATCTGTATATATATTAATAAATACGTTTATGATTTAACATGTCTCAATCATCTCATGTCTGTTCATACGAATCACGATGTGAATGAGGAAAACTAGAAATTATTGTTATTTTGTATATATTTTAAATTTTGGTTTAACATGTAGGCTTTCGCGCCCAATATCATCCATAGAGGTGTTTTTTGGATTAGATCGCATACATATATAAACGTGTCGTTAAAACCCGCCACCACTCGACACAGCCAACTAGTAAGGGTTGTCACGGAAACAGAACAAGCCAATTCGTCACTGGTACTTTGGAGAGCCAAGCCACAACATTTACAATTGGAGTACGACGTTTTGCCAGTAATTACAACTAGCTTCATCAGGCGACAGCCAGATTTGTGGCACTCTCGCGCAAAGTGGGGGGGGGAGATTACCGAGTCAACGTACATTATGCATGTGCATTATGAGAGCCCTTTGATCTTGTCCTTCCTGTCTATTGTGTATTAAAATAGCCGTACCAATGGTAATCCCTATTGAAGTATGCTGCCCTTTATAGGCATGCATTTAAATAATGTATTATTTGTTGGCACCCGTGTTCAGCAGTAGCAGAACACACGTGCCAACAAGGACACTCAGTTGATTCTAATGTTGAAGTTCTGTGCAAAACTAGCTACTACTGCCCAAGAATAATTCGAGAATCTATCGAAATTGGAAGAAAAATTTACAGTTCGGATAGCTACCGCCTTTGTGCTGTGTGGAAGCGACTCATCAAATAGTACATTAGATGAAACTCCGAGTACCCACTCAGGAGGTATAGTGGTAAAACAGTGGAGGAAAAAAAAGCATTTTTTTTTTTATTTGCCCTTGTTGAATGATAGAGTCGATACACACAGCAAGCGAGATTAAGAAAGCGCATCGGAAGAAATACCGGAGGAGAGAGAGAAGACAATTGCTTGCTGCAGAAGGAAAGGCATTCCTACCGAGGGAGACAAGTTGACAAAGATTTTGATCATGGGAACCGGTGGCGTGGCTCGATCTTCCCTATGTGCGCAACACGCTACCGAAGGAAAACAGAAAATCCTATTCAAAGGCTAAAATAAGCTCCATTTTTTGTATAAGAGCCCGATAAACAATAACCCCATCCATAGACTGAGGAAGAAAGGGAAGAGCCTGAACAAAGGGGAGGAGATTACGACGGAGATGGGTTGGAGGTGGAGAGAAGGGGAGAGGGGAGGCCGTAAAGGCAGCTGCACATTCAAGGAAAGCGGTGTAGAAAGAGTTGAACGGGGACATGGAGACAGCAGAGACAAGGGTGGAGAAAGAGGAAGAGAGGATCTTTCAGTGCTCGCTACAGGAAACCCACAAAACTGAATTTCCTAAACTCGTGTCGCCTCCGTGACAGCAGCACCACGAACGCCACAGACTCACGCTCCCCAAATCGACAATACCATCTCCATTGCCGACCAGCCACGAGATGGTTGCTCTCAACACCTCGGTCGTGGTGTAAGCAGCAAAAGACTTCCGGCTGGTGAGCATCCGGCCATTACGAGGGTTGGAAAGAAACTGAAGCACGGGGCGACTCCCACAACCTTCGGGTATTTCCAAACTGGATGACGTCTTGGGATGAAGCTAGAAGTAAGCCAAATCTGCACTCAATAAATGGGACAAAGATTCCAGAGAAGCCTCCAGAAATGTCACAGGAGGCTCGGGTGTGAGAAACCAGACTCCATGTGGGGTCCTCCAGACCTTTGCCCTCCAGTTCATCAACATTTGTAAAAGCAGGACGTCTCAAAGGTACGTAGCATGGGTGAGGTACGAGGTTGAGAACCACGTTCCGAGATTAGGCGCTTTGACAGGTTGGGGTCCGAGTAAACTTTTAATGGAGCTCACCCTACGACATTACAGATAGAAGGATAGTGTGCCGGCACAATCCGGACACCCTGCTACACCGAAACAATCTGCTGCATCAAACTCCCTGGTACAGCTAAACACTGGCACGATTGCGCTCAAATACACACAAACTCTCGCTCGGCCAGTTGGTACACAGGTTGTCAGTTGTGGGGGATGCGGGCCCCCGGCTCCCCCCCTGGGGGAGGGCTGATCTCGAGAGGGCTGCGGGCTCCGGACTCCTCGCTCGAGTGAGAGCAGCCGCTACTCGACTCCTCGCTCGCGGTGAGAGGGCTGCCGCTCTCCGGCTACTCTCCTCACGGCGCAGCCCCTCGGGTCCGCGGGTTCTGTTTGTGGGGCATAGCTCGGGGCTGGCACGTGGCTGCCTGGAATCAATCCGTCGCTTCTCAGCCACTCAAACGCGACGTCTCCGCTCACACAACCCCGCGCACCACTCACACGAACTAAACGGGGGGTCAGGGGTCAGAGGGCAATGACGTCCTTCGCACACGCGTTGCCGCCGATGCCGGGCAATGGAGATTGTTTAAAGGGCTGCGGGGCGGGGATTTGGAGTCGGTTTTAGAGCGACACACCAATCGCACGCGCGGGACGGGGGGGTCGGGGGTTAGAGGGCAGGGACGTCACTCATACACGCATAGCCGATTGGGGGGCTGTATGGGAGGTTATTTAAAGGGCTGTGGGGGCGGATATTCGGGATTGGTGTTAGCCCGCAGTCACGAAAGCTTTAAATCGAAATTTATGTTAAGTGTAATGTGTTGGTGTTAATAAATAGTGTTGCCTCCCAAGAAGTTGTGTGCGCCTATCTCAGCCCATTACATATAAGTGTAGATGTGATTATGTAATTCTTGTGTTCATACAAGTGTAGTGACACAGCGCTGACTGCTGTCCAGCAGCGGCAACTGCAGTGGAAAGTTTGCGCACACGCCGTTGAGCATATATACGGGTGTGCCGGCCGGGCAGAGGAATTGGGGCAAGGGTCATGGAAGACCTCATAGGGAAGCCTCTGGAACCCTCTGGTCGGTTCGAGAAGGGAGGCGTGGATAGGGCAGAGCCAAGCCGCACCGAGTAGAATATAGAATATAATATAAGCAGCGGAGAGCGACAGCTCCGGGCTGCCGGTTCTGGGAGTGGACTCGTCTCGACGTCGCTGTCGTTGCCACCGCATTCGCCCAATCATTGCGTGGCCAGACAGTCGTTGGCCTTCTCGGTCGACGCCGTCGGTGCAACACGGACAGGGTCGTGTCTAGGCCGGGCTCTATGGCAACGTGGTCGAGAGAGTGAGGCCGGAGTTGGTGTGAACAAGATAATAAAGAGACGATGTCTCCTGCAACTACCTCGTCTCCGACAGTGTGTGCGACACACACCACACGTCGGAAGGAGAACACTTCACAAGTATAAATGCTGCCTGTGTCAGTCGAGTCACATTTGCTCTAATTTATTTTGATGGTGACCTAAGACAGGAGAAGCAAAATGCACTTCTTCAGGAAGTGATATTTTTTTCATAATGCAGAGGCTGTGCCTGATACACATCTTTCACGTGTTGTTTGGCAACCCTGGTGCCCAGTAAACGCCATATGGCCAGATCTTTGCATTGAATTCCAAGTATTAATTCCTCCATACTTGTGCACAGTTGAGTTTTTATTCCATTCCCTTCATGAACCATGTTTTTTAACTTTACATCATAGTAAGATAGTACATGCCGATGAATAATTAATAGATGCTTGAAAACATCTATCCCCCACCATCTGCCTGTGTTTGGCCTAAAACCCAATCACCCAGAATGCCCAAATTCACCTTACATACTCTAGGAATGTAAGCAGGTTAATGCCTGTATATTCATCACAATCATCACTCCCAAATGTGAAGACATGTCACGAGACTCGCTGACTTTTCTTAAAATACTTGAGAAATACAAATCATAGCTGAATATTTTCAATTCCATGTGTATAAGCCTTTGTCTCAGATTTATTGTAAAATAAATATACATGTACAATATAAACATTCAAATATCAGAAAATATTTAATGTATGTTGAATTTCTTTCACACTGTACATAACCAACCATGCTAAACAAGACATGATAAAAACAATCCAAGTCATGGGTTGCATACAATATGCAACTTTGGTTTATTGATTACAAATTACATAAAAGGTTCTGAAATTTTACAATACAGGTATAGTGCAATCTAAATAAGCAAATGTACTTTTACAGTGATTTCCCAAATGTTTATAACTACACAAATACTAGCATGTATGTTCCCAATAAAGTAGTCTCCTTCCAAAATGGCTAAAACCAAAATTAGTTTAGTTGTGCTCACAATATTGTTCACATATCCGTTCTATTTCAAGTGACATTTGAGTCTGTATGGATTTGCTGTGCAAAATACTGCTGCAACCATTCAATAACTCCAACCCTGAACGAACTTTATCACATTTTTCCAATACTTTGTTGTGGCACTTCCATTAACAGGGCAATTACTGTGCCCCATGGGCCCCACAAGTTCACAAGTAATTGCGATTCACACCACAGCACCTGAAGTACCATTGATGTTTAACAACCATGAATTAGCAGGACCAAGCGAACGTATCCTTCTGAGTAGAAACCTCGACCACCGCCATAAAATGCTTTCGGGCTTTCTACATCACGGGTAGTCAGCCATCCTTGTTCTCCTTGATGGTGTCAACCAGCTCTTTCAGACGCGACAGGTGGTACACGGCCCTGAGAAGAGACACGATTGAGAGAAAATTACTTGGTTGACTTATTATCAAGGTGGAAGCCAGAAAAATCTCACCAAGTCTCAGGAGGGTTTGGCAGTGATATTTTGCAAATTTCATCAGCGAGTGGTATGTGAGAGGAAAACGGAGAACCCGGTGAAAACAGAGGGAGTAAAATGCAAAACTCCGGATATAGATTCAAGATTCCATTGCCGTATTACTAACTCCTGGTTACCTAGCAGCCAAAATCTATAATATATGCTATTTCAAAACAGTCTCCCATCCAAGTAATAACCAGGCTTACCTGCTTAGCTTATAACATTCAAAATCTGACATCATACTTAGAGGCGGTGCAGCCTCTATGCTGTGCGTGAGTGTGGATATAAAGATAAATTCACAATGGCGTGGAGGGGTTTTCCCAGGGACGATCAGCCCCTAGAAAGACGTCCGTGTTGAAGCTGCCCGGGGAGGGGGCCTCCAAGCCGGGGGAGTCCAACTCCATGTGCGCCCTGCTCAGCAGCTCCTCCAATGAGGCTGTGCATCAAGAATCACGCATCGCACGTCACAACCACATGGGTGGCCGCTCAGCCGTCTCTGTGAGAAAAGACTGAATATGTACCTGAAAACATATGAAATGTCATCTGCTATATACAGACTATATATATACACACACCTAGGGATCTATTGTCCTCTGACACGGGCTCCTCGTTGGCTACATTCGTAAGGCCGGAGATATCCAAAACTTTGAGCCACTCTGGGTACTTTGGTCTGCTTTGCGGGCTCTGAGCGGTACCTGCTCTCTTTGTGCTGGTATCCGTCTCGTGGCTGCTGGTCTGGGAGTCCACATCGCAGTCACGCAGCCAGGCCGGGTACCTGAGCTCAGGAATGCTCGTGATCCCCGACACATCCAGCTTATCCTTTTGGCTTGTCAACCACCTGAGATAGGTACTTGTCGCACAGCCGCCGTTCGGCAAGTGCTCACGCCTAGTTGCTTCACTGCTCCATAAGTACAACAAAACATTCGTCTGGTTAGAAAAGAAATAATTTTCGGGCTTTGCCGACAAATTTAATGGCATCACGGCCTTGTTGCTTCTCGCTGTTGAGCTCAACCGTTTAGTTGGCTTATTGCCCCTCACCAATGATGCGCCGAAGCTGTGCGCGGTGACCCCGAGAGATGACCGCTTGCCTCTGTGCGACACTGTGAGGTCTCGGTGGGCGCCAGGCGAGCGGAGCAAGGACTTGGAGGAACCGTCAACTGGCGCCGCTAGGAGCTGGTCCGTGGTTAGACTGACCGTCGGGCTATGAGCCACGACCGCTGCAGCGCAGCAGTGAGGCTGCACGTGCCCGAGATGAGGTCCTCCACAAGCAGCATGCCACCTGCAATGTAAGACCCACAGACATTTTACTGGTACACAATGAATTTGCTCTCCCCTAGATTCCTTGACCCCTGAATGGCAATCCTGCAATGTTGCCTTACTTTGCACCATCAGTAACTAATGATGTTATCCGTTTGTGGAGTTTGTGAGAATATGGGATAAATCAGTGCATGAGCTGTTATTGTTTAAACTTCAGATGTGTCCAGTCTAGGATCTGCAAATTTTGACACAAAGGTTGGAGGATCACTTAGATTTCACAAACTTTACAAACTCGATAATCAGTGAAGTTGCTGGAAGATGACAGGAGAAAGAAATGCATGCACCGACCTATCTGTTCAGACCTATGCTATCCTCTCATATGCGTGTGCTTACTGTGGATAGTTTTCTCTGACATAAAATGAACTCATTAATGGAATTTGCCAAGCATCCCAGTGTGGGACTCTCACGAAAATGTATCTTTAGACCTTATTAAGGGTTTTTTTTCTAGGGGAATTACATTACATTCATGATAGCATAGCATAATTGACAAGCACCCAGTACAAGCAAAAAAAATGGGGTTCTCCTCTCCAATTATCCCCCATCCAGTCAACTAGCTTCGATACCTTATGAGACCTCCTTTGCCAGTAACAAGATATAGTAATAGGTTTTTACCCTTTTATCTGGCACAAAAACTGACACTTTTATACAAGGGATCATGTTTGCGATAACCACAACGCAAGTAGTCAAAATGCAAACAAGAAGACGCTAAGAATAAGAAGACGCCTTTTGGCGTCTTCTGGTCCAACACCAGTGGAGACTGGGATCTCAGAAAAGCCGTCTCGGGTGTGGACCAATCAAATTCAAGGACAGTGCATATTATCAGTTGTCTTTTTTGTTTGCATTTTGACTACTTGTGTTGTGGTTATTGCAAACATGATCCCTTGTATAAAGGTGTCAGTGTTTGTGCCAGATAAAAGGGTAAAAACCTATTACTATAGCTTCGATACCATTGCACCGCCTGCACACTCGATAGCCACTCGAGTGCAAGCACCACGGAGCGATTCCTCGCGTGGCGAGAGGCGCAACCCACCCTCATCCACACTGTGCATCCTCCTCTCCTCCGCGCGTCTCCGCTCCGCCATGCTGCGCGGTGCTGTGCTCTGCACGTATCCTGGGTAGCGGTGACGCACAGATTCCGCTCTGCTCAAAGTCCTCGATGTAGGCGTCCAGCGCACCGCTCGCCTACGAGCAGCACTGCTCTCCGCACACCACAGGGCTGTGCTAGCCCCCGCTTCCGGTCCGGAGCAGCGAGCTGCCCTGGCTGCCGCGAGGGCTTGTGTCCGTCACCGTGCTGTCGCCCGAAGGGCTGTTTGTCTCACCACCGTTGCAGTTCATTTTGTACGATTTGGGATGCCCGAACCGGATGGGGCCAGGGAGAGGAATCGCTGTGGCTACCAGGTCACCACTGGTCCTGGTATGGGGGGCACCATGAGGAGCTGCTGTGTGCGGAAAGTGGGTCCGACGTCACAACGCATGGGCCAGCGTCGACCACTTCGCGTTAGCAGCTTCAGCGTTAGGTCTCTTAAGCTACTGTGGCTGTTGTCCTTTTTTCAACAAAAATTCCAGCCTTTCCCATGCTTTCCTTCATCACACCTGCAAGCTCTATGTACAATTGAAGTGTCATAAATGCTCTACCTGCCTACTACTACATTATGAATGATATACATTTAAGAATTAGCTGGAGACAACTCCATGTTTAAAACACACTGTATTCAAAAGAGAAGGCTTAACATTTAACATTGGTTAACGTTTGGCATGTACACCTGCATATCAACAAATTACAGTACTACTAATAAAATGAATGCTACATATTAATAGTTGTATTACAGTAGTATGACTACTTATATTTATATATTATCGCACCTCCGAAGAGCACGGTGGGCTTGGTACGGTGCGAAAGAGATTCAACACACATACAGAATACAATACTTTCCGAGCACATTATGCATACCGAACCTCCAAGTTCCTTACCCTACCCTGAATAACAACGTGTGCAGAGTACAGCTCCTTTTTCAATCCATTGCTGGCTGACAGCTGTCCCATGCTATGCAGCTCCCAGGGGGAGGGGTTATTTACCGTACTTCACCACGCTGGTCAGTGTGAATTTGGTGATGGCAGGGGGCTATAGAAGTGCATTACAACAATGTACTGAACATTGCTGCACAATGTCAGGGTGCTATAGAAGTGCATTACAACCACGTACTGAATACTGCTGAACTGGTGGCAGGGGGCTATAGAAGTGCATTACAACCACGTACTGAATATTGCTGCACTGGTGGCAGGGGGCTATAGAAGTACATTACAACCACGTACTGAATATTGCTGCACTGGTGGCAGGGGGCTATAGAAGTGCATTACAACCACGTACTGAATATTGCTGCACCGGTGGCAGGGGGCTATAGAAGTTCATTACAACCACGTACTGAATATTGCTGCACTGGTGGCAGGGGGCTATAGAAGTACATTACAACCACGTACTGAATATTGCTGCACTTGTGGCAGGGGGCTATAGAAGTGCATTACAACCATGCACTGAATATTGCTGCACTGATGACAGGGGGCTATAGAAGTGCATTACAACCACGTACTGAATATTGCTGCACTGGTGGCAGGGGGCTACAGAAGTATATTACAACCATGTACTGAATATTGCTGCACTGGTGGCAGGGGGCTATAAAAGTGCATTACAACCACGTACTGAATATGGCTGCACTGGTGGCAGGGGGCTATAGAAGTGGATTACAACAATGTACTGAATATTGCTGCACTGGTGGCAGGGGGCTATAGAAGTGCATTACAACCACATACTGAATATTTCTGCACTGATGGCAGGGGGCTATAGAAGTACATTACAACCACGTACTGAATATTGCTGCACTGGTGGCAGGGGGCTATAGAAGTGCATTACAACCACGTACTGAATATTGCTGCACCGGTGGCAGGGGGCTATAGAAGTTCATTACAACCACGTACTGAATATTGCTGCACTGGTGGCAGGGGGCTATAGAAGTACATTACAACCACGTACTGAATATTGCTGCACTTGTGGCAGGGGGCTATAGAAGTGCATTACAACCATGCACTGAATATTGCTGCACTTGTGGCAGGGGGCTATAGAAGTGCATTACAACCACGTACTGAATATTGCTGCACTGGTGGCAGGGGGCTACAGAAGTACATTACAACCATGTACTGAATATTGCTGCACTGGTGGCAGGGGGCTATAAAAGTGCATTACAACCACGTACTGAATATGGCTGCACTGGTGGCAGGGGGCTATAGAAGTGGATTACAACAATGTACTGAATATTGCTGCACTGGTGGCAGGGGGCTATAGAAGTGCATTACAACCACATACTGAATATTTCTGCACTGATGGCAGGGGGCTATAGAAGTACATTACAACCACGTACTGAATATTGCTGCACTGGTGGCAGGGGGCTATAGAAGTGCATTACAACCACGTACTGAATATTGCTGCACCGGTGGCAGGGGGCTATAGAAGTTCATTACAACCACGTACTGAATATTGCTGCACTGGTGGCAGGGGGCTATAGAAGTACATTACAACCACGTACTGAATATTGCTGCACTTGTGGCAGGGGGCTATAGAAGTGCATTACAACCATGTACTGAATATTGCTGCACTTGTGGCAGGGGGCTATAGAAGTGCATTACAACCATGTACTGAATATTGCTGCACTGGTGGCAGGGGGCTATAGAAGTACATTACAACCATGTGCTGAATATTGCTGCACCGGTGGCAGGGGGCTATAGAAGTGCATTACAACCATGTACTGAATATTGCTGCACTTGTGGCAGGGGGCTATAGAAGTACATTACAACCACGTACTGAATATTGCTGCACTGATGGCAGGGGGCTATAGAAGTGCATTACAACCACGTACTGAATATTGCTGCACCGGTGGCAGGGGGCTATAGAAGTGCATTACAACCATGTACTGAATATTGCTGCACTTGTGGCAGGGGGCTATAGAAGTACATTACAACCACGTACTGAATATTGCTGCACTGATGGCAGGGGGCTATAGAAGTGCATTACAACCACATACTGAATACTGCTGCACTGGTGGCAGGGGGCTATAGAAGTACATTACAACCATGTACTGAATATTGCTGCACTGATGGCAGGGGGCTATAGAAGTGCATTACAACCACGTATTGAATATTGCTGCACTGGTGGCAGGGGGCTATAGAAGTACATTACAACCATGTACTGAATATTGCTGTACTGATGGCAGGGGGCTATAGAAGTGCATTACAACCATGCACTGAATATTGCTGCACTGATGGCAGGGGGCTATAGAAGTGCATTACAACCACGTACTGAATATTGCTGCACTGGTGGCAGGGGGCTATAGAAGTACATTACAACCATGTACTGAATATTGCTGCACTGGTGGCAGGGGGCTATAAAAGTGCATTACAACCACATACTGAATATTTCTGCACTGATGGCAGGGGGCTATAGAAGTACATTACAACCACGTACTGAATATTGCTGCACTGGTGGCAGGGGGCTATAGAAGTGCATTACAACCACGTACTGAATATGGCTGCACTGGTGGCAGGGGGCTATAGAAGTGGATTACAACAATGTACTGAATATTGCTGCACTGGTGGCAGGGGGCTATAGAAGTGCATTACAACCACATACTGAATATTTCTGCACTGATGGCAGGGGGCTATAGAAGTACATTACAACCACGTACTGAATATTGCTGCACTGGTGGCAGGGGGCTATAGAAGTGCATTACAACCACGTACTGAATATTGCTGCACCGGTGGCAGGGGGCTATAGAAGTTCATTACAACCACGTACTGAATATTGCTGCACTGGTGGCAGGGGGCTATAGAAGTACATTACAACCACGTACTGAATATTGCTGCACTTGTGGCAGGGGGCTATAGAAGCGCATTACAACCATGTACTGAATATTGCTGCACTGGTGGCAGGGGGCTATAGAAGTACATTACAACCATGTACTGAATATTGCTGCACCGGTGGCAGGGGGCTATAGAAGTGCATTACAACCATGTACTGAATATTGCTGCACTTGTGGCAGGGGGCTATAGAAGTGCATTACAACCACGTACTGAATACTGTTGCACTGGTGGCAGGGGGCTATAGAAGTACATTACAACCACGTACTGAATATTGCTGCACTGATGCTCGCCACGTGAGAGCCACACAGCAGGACAATGCTATACTGTACAATATTGAAATGATTCACCTACAAATACTAAACATTATTGTCTTAACAATCAATACTACTTTTAACATAAACAATAACTAATAAATGCACACGTAGTAATCGCCGTGCTAACCCTTAGCGTGCAATGTGAGCAGAACTTGTGTTGTAAGTCGTACCCAGTCCATTACCGCGCCACACACTCCCATTAACAAACCAACCACATTTACTGAATGTCCTCCTCCTTTACACGGCACAACCAGACAACACTTTGCACACCGAAGTGTCCAAGTCGCGTGCTAAGTGAAGCAAACCCCATTCAATTCTAGATTTAAAGCTTTCGTGGCTGCTAGGATCCATACTCTTTGGTTCTATTGGGTAAAGTCACGTAGGTGAAAATTGTTATTTTATTTTCACCTACGTGACTTTACCCAATAGAACCAAAGAGTATAAACCCCATTCACTCTGCGCTCAGCGTTCAACAAAGTTGAACCTGGCTCGCCCTCACGCCTGCCCATCTCTCTCCGTCTCTCACCGGAGATTATTCCATTGATCGTCTTCGCCTTGCCGTCCAGAGATCCGTGTGGATTATCCGTGAGGGTAGTTAAAGGTCGAGGTTATTCGGAGAAGTTTTTTTTATTAATTTTCCCGCCACAACCACCGCGTCGCCAAAGGCCGCTGAAGGCGATGTCCGAGACATGCCGCCCGCGCATGCGCACTGAGGGTTGAGAGAAACCTGCGGGGAGGGGCAGCGGGGGGCGGGGAAGCCGCCGCTGTTGGCCACACCCACATTCAGGCCACGCCCATATTTAACTGACGTCACGGTGACATCATTCTGGGTCGGACTTTATCGTGGGCTGGCTGTGCACGCGAGGAGCTCCTGACTTCTGACTCTGAATTCGAAAAAAATCAAAGATTCACGATGTCTACCTTCGTCGAGATAGGTAAAGTTTAACGTTAGTGTTAGGGAGGTGTGTTTGTGTTATATGTTGAGCCTGTAGACAAAACTGCTGGGGATGTGCCAGATGTCTCCATCTAACGTTAAGGAGGTTGGAGTCTGGATAGCGCATACCAGGTGTTACAGGCTACATGATGGGAAGCAGAAGGCATTCTAGTAAAATAGGTTTTTGTTTGTACGTTAATGCTCCTCCTTTTCCTTTACCAACCCATACTCACCGGCATGGTGAAGTATGTGCAAATAACCAACACGATTCGTGCAATCGTCAAGAGGCTCTCCAGCAGGGGATTGGCAAAAGGTCGTACAGGAGCAGTTTTGTGAAAAATAATTGATTCTTTCATAATGTACATCTATGATTTATTATTATTGTTCATGTGGGTAACCTCGGCAAGGGGGGAAGCAAGGTCGGGAAGAGCGGGGGATGGGGCCGCTTTTGACCACGCCCATATTTAGGTGACGTCACGTCCTTTTCCTGTGACGTCACTATAGCGGGGAGTTATCCTTGGCTGGCTGTGCATGAGGAGCCCCCGAGTTCTAACTCACAAGATCTGAGATTAGACCAAAGATTCACTATGACGGGGCTTTGGGCCACTTTTAAATATTGAGATCTCGTCAGTGTTTTAATCGGACGCTCAGCAGGGTTTGAGCCAGGATAGTGCATAACAGGTCTAAAAGTGTAGTGTCGGGCTACATGGTGGGCAGCAAAGGGCAGTCCATCAAAATTGGTTGTACTATACATACTATACGTCTTCACCAACCCACATTAACCAGAGTGGTGAAATGTGGATTTGAAGCTTTCGTGACTGCAAGGATCCATACTCTTTGGTTCTATTGGGTAAAGTCACGTAGGTAAAAAATAAAACAACAAAAATCACGACGTTTTGGCCACAACACAAGTGGCCTTCTTCAGATGAAGGAACAGAACTGTCAGGACGACAGCACTTCAATTGAAATGTGGTCAAGTAACCACCATGATCTGTGTGGTCACGGGGAAGCTCTCGCAGAAGCTGACAAGCTTCCATCTTGGCAGTAATTATGTTGCCTCTTTTTTTACTCTCAGCGTCTCTGCAGCGCTTGCAGCGCTCGCACTCCTCGCCCCATTCACCCCCCACTCTCCCCCTCTCTGACTTATTTAACTGCCCTAACCCTGGTTTCTCTCCCACTTCAGTAAAACAGTTTCCTTGCTGTGGTTGTCACACCTGATGATGAGTGCTTATGTTGCATTCGAAACGTCGTGATTTATTTCTATTTCTATTTTTTTTTCCACCTACGTGACTTTACCGAAAGAACCAAAGAGTATAGCTGACAAGCTGTCAGGGCAAAAATGACTTTGCATATTCCAACTAATATTTTTTGCCCTGGTTTGTGTCTGACCATGCTGGGCACGGCTTTGTTAAAGTGTACGATATTCAATGGGGTAAAAGTCCCCTAATGGTAATACAACTTTATACCACAGGTGTACTCACACTGGAGCAGCGTCGACATTTATGAGAAAGCTTTACACATGAGTACCATGTGCGGTTCTTTACCGACATTCCCATCCCTGCACCTGCCTCCCCTGTCCCTAATGCAATGAACCCTCTACCCCCACATTACCTATGCAGAGCTCGTGGAGAGAATGAATGAGGAGGAGGGAGCGGAGGGGCATGAGGCTCAGCCTTCAACGGTGCCACAAGACTTTTCGACGTCATCATTTCAATCTACCCTGGCCCAGGTACGATGCGGCACAACGTGGATTTGCACAGCCTATAAATTAACTTGGCTAATGTCAAAGATGGGAGATTCCTGGTATTTACAGATTTAGTTGTTTGCATTCGCCAACTAATGGGCCCCAAAGTGTAGACATGGCTGCTCCTCATTTATAGATTTCCAGCCTTTGCAGCAGTGCGTTTTGGTGACTATACTGTGCTGATGAGTCCGAATGAGGATTACACCGGTCCACAGTTGCATATCACTGCATCACTGCTGCTGTTAGTCTGTCACATTTGCTCAACTTTATTTTGATGGTGGTTTAAGATAGCATTACCACAATGCACTTTAGAAAATACTGATGTTTTTTGTATAATGCACAGGGACTAGATGCTTTGTGTACATATTTCTCCAGGTCTCTGGTTTCCTCCCATAGCTAAATGACACAGTGTAACTGGTATTGGCCAAACGTACCAATGCTGAAAAAATACATGCAAATTATTCAATTGGAATTAAACTAAGCAACTTCGTTCTCGACTGCAAAAAAACAGAACTTGGTAGGACCCTCCTTGAAAATAAAAATGTAAACTCATTGAGGTTTTCCTGGGTAAACTAGTACATCATCATAGCAATAAACAACTTGCATACAAATAGCAGATTAACTTATGTCCTGATACATGTATCATGAGCTTATGAATAAATATACATTTCATGCATAAGCTATTACATCTCTCATATTCGTGTGTGTGCTTGCCTTTGCGTGTAGGACACTGTCTACTTTTGCGATGGAGTCCGTCGGATCGATTTCATCCTCGCGTTCGATGATGAGGTCCATTCTCAGGACGCCATCAACAATCAGGTGAGAACGAGGAACCTACAAATAATGCTCCACCTTCCTGCACCCAGCATTATCACCCCTCCCCACGTGCAACACCACACGCCTCTAAACCTAGGTTTGACGCAGTGGTGCCAGCTCAGCTCTCTGACTGCTGAGTCACCCTGCCACCTCCATACGAGTCTTTAAATCCACAGTATACATCCTTTATCAAACTGTATCGTCAACTGCAGACCACGCTAGTCAATGAACGCTAGACTCCCATCACTCAACTCGCACATCCATACCCTGAACCATACACCTCACTGCTTTGGCGAACAACAATCAATTATCGTTACGTATCACACTCCATCCACAACTCCTAAATAAATACACCACTTTCATATTGCAAACACCGACACCCAGACATAACTTACAGGATACATGTAATATCCACATTCTAACTGCCAAATGGAAAACTATTACAACAGTGCTGAAGTACCCAGTATGCATTCTCTGCAATATTGATGTTTTTGTTTATTTTGTTGCTATTGTACCCACGCACAATGGATCTATCTCCCTTGTAAAATAGCAAAGCAACTAGCTAAGTGAGACCATCCCTGTAACAAATAAGGTGAACTCAAACAGTTGATTGACAAAGAGCTGTGCAAATTTTTATTTTATTAAGGTCTGCTGAAGTGACACCGACTGAAGCAGTTCAGTGATGCTACTTTGCAGAGCCGTTCTCTGATTGATTCCCATGTGAGGCTCTACTCACTGTAAGAGTTCAAGAAGTTTCCTCACCTCTTGACTTGACTCCCACAGTGACACAACTGAGAACAATGTATAACACAGATGGTCAATTTTGTTTGACAGAAGAAGAGGACCGAATATCAGGCAAGCCTGATGAAGATGGGGCTAGATCTCGAGATTGAACCCAAGGAGGTAAGTTTCCTGCGTGTCTCTCTGCTATAGATGACAGACACTGTATACAAATAAAAAGGTGTTAGACTGTGATTGCTTCATAATATCACTGCTGGCATACATTCCTTGAGTAGGAGCGCTAAAGATCCCCGCTGGAGGGTATATGGCCTACTCTTCTATGCTTGCCAGACGTCTTGAAAGAGATAGCGAATACCCATACTTTACCCCACCATGCACAATCTTAAGATGGATTAATTGTGGCTTACCCATTTATACTGGAGGGTATAACAGTCTCCACCTTAATGTGGCATGCCAGCTATTTATACTGTAGTAATAAGTGTTCGATAACTGCACGTACATTATGCAATTTGCTTTTGGGTTGTGCCACACGTTGATCGGCACGAGGTGCTAACAACACGTGACACAAGCACGAAAATCCACGCGGCCGTGGACACTCTTCCAAATGAGACCATCCGGTTCCCTTGAACTCTCACCTGGTCAAACAAAGTCTAATAAATACAACTAAATGCACTCATCTAGAGTCTGACGATGAACTTCGTGCCATCCACTAGGAGTCGGTGAGCGGACGCACCACCTTTGTGAAAGTACACGCGCCATGGAACCCACTCACCACCTATGCCGAGATTCTACACATCCAGGCAAGATTCTGATGGTCATTGTAATGATGATCATGATGATGCCGATGATTGTGATGATGATTGTGGTGATGATTGTGATTATGATGGTGATAATGAATGTGATGACAATAATGTTTGTGAAGATTCATCATGGTTGTGATGATAATTGCGATGATCATGCATGTGATACAGAGTATGATGGTGAGGGTGATGATTGTGATGATTATAATGTATGACGTTCAACGATAATAATCGTAGCACTGACATTACGAGATATCGAGAGACGTAAATATACAAACGGATTAGAAAAACGTACATTTGGAAAAATATGCATATTAGCAACATATTGACTCTTTTTAGAAAAGTGAATGGGCTCGGGAAGGGCACGTTGCTTGAAGGGATGATGTCTGCTGGCCGAAAATGACATTGGAGTGGCAGCAGAAGGAGAGAACGTGCCCAAGATGATGTATATCATAGAGATGGCGAGATAAGATTGGCTCATGTGCGTGTGCTCATGACTGGGGATATTGGTGGGACAACTTGAAGAGTGGGTGGGATATGCAGTGGAGGCTTTTGGCATATTAATTGTTGCATTATAGGACTTGTTGTATTATAGGACTTGTTGTATTATAGGACTTGTATTATAGGACTTGTATAGAATGTTGTATTATAGGACTTGTTGTATTATAGGACTTGTATTATAGGACTTGTTGTATTATAGGACTTGTTGTATTATAGGACTTGTTGTATTATAGGACTTGTTGTATTATAGGACTTGTATTATTATAGGACTTGTTGTATTATAGGACTTGTTGTATTATAGGACTTGTTGTATTATAGGACTTGTATTATTATAGGACTTGTTGTATTATTGGACTTGTATAGAATGTTGTATTATAGGACTTGTTGTATTATAGGACTTGTTGTATTATAGGACTTGTTGTATTATAGGACTTGTATTATAGGACTTGTTGTATTATAGGACTTGTTGTATTATTGGACTTGTATTATAGGACTTGTTGTATTATAGGACTTGTTGTATTATAGGAATTGTTGTATTATAGGACTTGTATTAAAGGACTTGTTGTATTATAGGACTTGTTGTATTATAGGACTTGTATAGAACGTTGTATTATAGGACTTGTTGTATTATAGGATTTGTTGTATTATAGGACTTGTTGTATTAAAGGACTTGTTGTATTATAGGACTTGTATAGATTGCAACAACTTGGGGAGACCTTCATCCATTCGTGGACTGATTTTGGCTGATGATGATTCCATGTGTTCGAGGCAAAGGGTTTAATACATTTAAAATCAAACAGGTGCCACTCAAGGAGAGCGACCTCCCCCAGGTGTCAGGCTCAGACAGTGGGCCTCTTCACTACCTGGGAAATATTCACCACCTGAAGCCGGGAGCCGTGCCCAAACAACCGGACTATTTCACGGCACCCTACCGGCGTTCGCAGCAGGACATCTATCCTATAAAGGATCATGACGTCCTCATCCCACCGGCCGTACGCAGCCAAATCGTACGTTTGTATCAATAATGCTGTATAAATAATGCCAGAATGAGGTGGTTTTTTGCAAAAACAAGTTAATTTAATAGGGTTTTGTCGTGTTTTTATCATTTTAATTAAAGTTTTCAGCTCTGTATCGCAACTTGCGATCTCTGAGTGACATGTGGTTAGAAGTGTAAATCATTATGGTTTATTAAGAATGCCTGGATTTATGATTTAGGGGTTGTGGTAATATGTGTCCCTGTAGAGAAAGCTACCAAATTTTTGGGATGCTTAACCAGGAGACATGGTGAGCTAGCAGCCCCACCCTTTGTAAGTCCTGCCCACATTATATAACCACGTCCCCTCAATCACTCTCCCCTGCACAACAAAAGAATGAAAGACTACTGTTGATATGGTTCTTGGTGAGCAGGTATCCTGTCGAGCCAATATTATGGGCATTTGGGGTTTTGATAGTATTGTATTCTGAATAAATTGCCTTTGTGCATGGGAAGCATGCATAAAATGTCTCCTTGAAATCTGGATATTGTACTTGCTGAAATCAGTACATATCTGCTTCAGTTTTTGGAGTGTTCTATGGACCTTTCCGAGTCGGGACTCAATAAGAGTTGTGGGCCCATTATAACTGTGTAGGCTGGTGGTGGTTGGAGAGGGGGAAACATTTCAGAGTGGAGTGAGTCAATAATAGCTTACCCACCCAGCCCTATGTTTCATGCATGTAATGTTTGTCATGTGTGTCATGTGTGCTCACACAGGTCCACTACATGCTGCAAAACCCCATGCCACAAGACAGCACGAACATATTAAATATCAACCAAATGATTGAAAATGGCTGCTATACTGCAGCCTATCCACTGCATGACGTAAGTTGTTGGGGGGGTAGGGGGTGGAGGGCACACTGACACCTTACGGGAGGCCTATGTACAACACCTGAATTGCACACCTGTTTAGGACGCTATTGCATAGTCTAAAGCTTACCACATACTTAACATTAGTGTCCCACAGAGATGCGCCGCATAGGTGTCCAGGTTCCCCAGTTCACTAAACACACCTCTGATTTGCATGGTTGGCTACATACGGTGCAAAAGAAGTTCAATATCCATGCATTGGAAAGGACTCCACGAGCACTCTAGAGAGCCATTCTCAAGGGTATTTGGCCGACTATTTCACGTGGGACAGAAGTCTTTGGAAGAATTAGAAGTACCCACACTTCATCCCACAACACGTGAACAACCAATAGATTAACTGTGGGTGCACCCATTTACACTGCTTGCTGGGAAGAAGCAGCGTGATTAAGAAACGTGGTCATTGTTTTAACTGTCGTTCCCATGTCCAGTGCAGTGTGCAAGTGTGCAACACCATTACACCACAGCAGTGCCACGGCAGAGTTTTGGGGGGGTGGAGCTGGTAATTTGTGAATGTCCATGCAGTGTTTGTGACTAACAATTGCTTTCCCCATGTCAGAGTGAGTCTGTTCATCCCACCAAAAACCCGAACACGCTGGGCGACCGCAACACGCTGCGACGGGAGTGGGCGAGAGCCGGGCGCTCTTTCAAGGAGCAGCCTCTTGACCTTGTGCGGTAAGTTCATGCCCTATCCACTGCTGGATGAAGACTTCCCCAAGCCTTCGCCATCTCTCCCAGTCTCCTGATGCAACAATCCATGTGGCTCCTGCACACATGCTGATTTCATTACTTAAATCTCTGTGGTGCACATCCTCTCAGACGCATTCCTTCTCTTGACTGCCACATCATTCTTAGTCTCGACCACAGGCCATCGTACCTCTTAGGGACGTGCTCTGTCCAGAAAGGTCCTAAGGCTGGACTTGAATGCTAGCTGGGAGTTGATAGCACAGATGGCTGGGGAAATGGAGTTCCAGAATAGCATTTGCCCATGCCTTCCCTGCTCTTCACATTTCCCTCCAGCCCATGGTCCTTGCTTACATATTCGATAGCTACACCACTGGTGCCATGTGCGGTTGGTGATGTTTGCGCTGTGTGTGCGAGTGATGTTGTCGGCACAGGTCATACTTCGGGGAGCAAGTGGGGCTCTATTTTGCATGGCTCGGCTTCTACACAAAGATGCTGATCTTCGCTGCAATCGTCGGCCTGATCTCCTTTTTCTTTGGAGTATTCAGCAAGGACTGTGACATCACTAGGTACTGGCCCGACACATGCATACAGACAAATGCATACAAACACACACACACATACACTCATGTGTCAGATGTAGAACTCACACAGATCTCCTGTATAGCAATACAGACTGAACAATGAGTATCAGAAAGCACCTACTAAGGCTATACACAAGTACATATACACGTAAAGTACATATAGACATACATATACACTTATATACAATCCCATGGGATGCTGCCATGGTGTAATAGTTACATTTCTAGAATTGCAGTTTATAGATTTCCAGTGCGATCGCCTGGCATGGCAGCTGAAATAATGGCTAGGTTTCTTCAATTATCCCACATATGCTCAGCAGTATAAACGGAGACACCGCAGTTAGATGATTGGCAGTTCAGATGTGATGGGGTAAAATGTGGGTACTCCCACCGTGTCCAAGACGTCTGGCCATCATGGACGAGTAGGCCAAATATCATCTCGATGGGCAATCTAGAGCATTCTTTAGTGGAGGACCTTCCACCAGCAGTGGCATGAGCAAGCAATTTCAGGGCCACATCTTATACAATCTCCTACAGTTTATATACATATACAGTACAAATATAATACATTCAATATATTGTATATGTATATATGTTCCAAATGTCTCTGTTTCTAAAAGTAAATCAAAAAAATCAAGCCTAGCTACAATATTTCGGACAATCCAGGGAAAATTAAACATTGTTTTGGATTGCTCAGAAAACATGACATCGCCCATTGTGACGTCACTCACGACGACACGTATCACGTGGCATCGGGTTTCGTCACTCTTGTTCACATGAATATATTGTACATTCTTACGAATTGTAAATAATCCGAAAATCAAAAGCAAAACATATTCAAATCCAAAATGTTTAAATGTGAAACGTATCCTTATAATACGACTTACACACATAGACTCTGTGGAGCTGCATGACGGACAGCGGGGAGCAAGTGCAGGAAATACATTGCTGTACTCTGTGTCTGGAGTCTTCGCTTCCCATATTCAACCCGTACTGACCAGTGTGGGATGACTAGAATTAAATAGCCCTCATGACCCACGAGGTGTGGGGAGGCCCTCAGCCAGAAGTGGATTGATAAAAGGGCTGTAAACACCCCTGGAAATCAATACATAGAGATGTTACACCACTGATATCAACGAAAATTATAATTAAACATCAGGAAATACATTTTACTTTGGAAAATGCTCGACGTTGGAACCCATAATTTAGTCTGACTTTGTTTAAAGGGAGGGTATGACACATTCAAAGGTGGCATGACCTTTAGGCAAATTATATTTCTCATCCAAGTGTATTATGCCCATTAGTGTGTTTATGTTCGTGCGTGTCTATGTGTGCAGTGGAGAAATATGCAACAACACCATCGGAGGATCCTTGGTCATGTGTCCCCAGTGTGACCAAAAATGCACCTTTTGGAGGCTAAATGATACCTGCGAGACTGCGAAGGTATCACACAAATACACCATCGATGTTCCCTCTAAATAAGGATACTTATTGGTTATTGGTGATGTGCATCATTATCACAAAGCCAACTCACATTGCTGAGATTGTATCATTAACATTAACCATGATCACTAGATTGCAGCACATCATGCTAAACACTATGCTGCCATTCGTGTGGGTGTTAAAAAAATATTATACTAATAATACACGTGTGATCATTTTGAAGGTAGTTAGTTATAGTTTTAGCAAATAGGGTATTTTAATGGACTAAGTCGATGGTTAGACAAATACATGAAAATGAATGCATCGTCACATCCCAGCGGGAGTGCAAAAGTTACTTTGAGTAAATCCGACACGATGTATTTCATGAGTATTTCTCCACGATCAATACAAGTGGACAAAGTATTTTGAAATCTGAATTTCAGTGCTAATTAGTTGACATGTCATGCCGAAATAATGATTATTCACTTTAAAGTGTCTGAAATGTATGTCCACAATCATGGAACTGCCCATTGCTTATTTTGCTCTTTCTGTCACATTTATACAGATTTGTTTGATACATGAATAGCACTATAATATCAGACATTGTAGAGCATTGTCATCTCCACAATTTAATGGATGTTTCATGAGTGATTAATCTATTTTAACTTAAAAATCAATCGATGCATCGTTACTTTCCTGCTGTTGATATTGAAAAGACGTGGATGCTAAGATTTAAGGTTTAATTGTGACTAACACCTCTGATTGTGCCGTTGCAGACTTCACACATGTATGAAAATCCGGTCACCATATTCTTCGCAGTTTTCATGGGACTTTGGGGTAAGTGATTCTAAGCATTGGCACACATTGTCCAGACACAGTGACAAGTATCAACATGTTTGCAATGATGATGAGCACATTTGGCCACGTACAGTGTTAAAGAAGTTCAACATACATACGTACAACCATATACAGTACCATCATGTCTTGCAATGTTCGTATGCAGTGATCCTGACAGTCCTATTATGAACCCACTGCTCGATGAGGGCACATTTGGACCATGACTTGTACACATTGTCCTACTCTTACGAATGATAACCGATAATCTTTAATGTCCACTGTGAAGCAGATGGTGTGTATTTTTGTGTAATTAATACACCGGCAATATTAATCAGGGCAGCCACATAATTTGAACCACGAACCTCTGCAACAAGCAACGAATGCGCTACCCCAAGGCGATTCCATGAAAAATACAAAGTGGCCAGGTGGCTCAGAGTTCAGAGTGCTGCGTTGCCGCCGCTGAGATTCTGTGTTGAAATGAAAGTGGCCACCTGCGATTAAACAAGTTTTTCAATTATAGCGAGATGATGGTCTCAACTCAATCACCGATATCTGCACAACAAATAGAAAAAATCCATAATGTTGAAGTTGCTTCTGTACTTAATTTGGCTACATTCCAGCTCTGAGAATAAAAATGTTAGCTTGACTATCACGTAACAAACGCTCCTCTCCGTGGCAAAGCAGTTGGGAAAGAGCTACCCCTACTATGTGGATCAGAGATCACAGAGGTAGCTCTGTGACATTCGCTTTTGTGTAACGTTTTGTAACACGAAGAGCAGCACTGCTCTGTTATAGATCCAAAAGAAATCTCAATCTCATGCCGTGCCACTCATGGTGCAAGTGGGATAAAATTGTGGCAATGTACCAAAAAAAGCCAATAAAGGTATTTATGAAAGACAAAAAAAATACTAATGAAGTTACTTTGAACATTACATTTAACAGACTACATTAGGTAACTTTTGAACCCTTGAGCAATCGATAGTCAAATTACTTTTCAAAGTAAATCCTCCCCGTGTGGTGTGTCGCAACAGCCACGGTGTTCCTGGAATTTTGGAAGCGTCGCCAGGCATCGCTCGCATACCGCTGGGACCTGACGGCAGCGGCGGAGGAAGGAGACCCCATCCGGCCCGAGTACCTGGCTCGCTGCACGACCACGAAATGTAACATCATCACCATGGTAATGCTTTCTGCCGTCACCACGGCGACTACCTCATTGCACACACACACCTCTGTTTTGTAATGTTGCATGTGTAACTGTTCACTGTTTTCCTAGTTTTTCTTCTAACATATTTGTTGGCCTTTGCTCAATTTTGTTTTCCTCCCAATATTATCCCGATTGTACTATCGGAATCGTTATGAAACAATGTCCATTTGGAACTCTATGTTATGGAAAGGTTTGCTCAAGCAGATGTTACATAATTACTTCTAAGATCCCTTCAAGTGAACACACACTAGAGGGTGGCCCTTTCCCATCAGCCCTGCTACAAAGAAATGTTCATGATGGTCAAACTAATCTTTTTTTATTCTGAAAGGTGAAATTTGGCCAAATTAAGAAAAGAAACAAATGTAATATTGGTGACCAGGCTGATCGGCTTACTACTTGGTTTAATTGTAGGCAGCTGCCTGGATTCAAGCCAATGAATCTCAGCGCTGCCAGCTCAACTCTCAGACATCAGAACCATCAAATCCATTCCTTTATATCATCGCATGCTTAACTAGTAGTGGGGAAAACAAATAATGGTTCATCAGTCAACCTTAACGGCTCACACTAACATTGGTCACTCCTACAGACTAATCTATATACAAATGCTTTTCCGTCTATGTCCGTGCATTGTGAGTGCAGGAGGAGGAGCCTCATATGCCTAAGAGGATACTGAGGTTCCGTTACTGCCTCTCTGGGATCATGGTGTTGTTCTGGGTGAGTCCGCCAACTCAACAGCAACATTGAACCCCTTCTCCTGATCCAGTGAGCTATGGTCAAGTCACCTGCTATGTGCCTCATCTTGGAGGCGAAGCAGGTTTTGAGCCTGGGTACTGCACGAATCGGTAACCATCATGCACAAAATGGACTGTAGGCTGCTGCAGAGCTACCTTGTGGCCAACAGAGAACTGCATTCTCATGCTTCCATCCTTTACCAACCTGTACTGGTGTGCATGGTGAAGTATGGGAAAATAACCCTGACAACCTGCACAGGTTTGGGGAGGCCACCATCCAGCAGTGGATTCATATACGGGTTATACATATATATTTTTACTTGACCCAATCCCAACCTCCACACGCTGCTCCCCCAGTCAGAATCGCTCTCAAACTATGTTGTTCCTCCTGTGTGATCCATTGAGTGATTACAAGTGGGGGTATAGATACATGCATAATCATATAACTTACAGCCCTTTGTCAATCCAATCACCTGAAATATCTACTGCTGCCCCAAGGCAATGAATACCTCATGAGCCATATCATGTTATCCACCTGCTCCTGTCAACCTCGATTTGGGTTTCTCGAGACCAGTACTCGGCCTTAAGGCCAGATGAAAAACATGTCCTCAGCTCCTTGGCCTTGAGTGTGTGGCCTCAGTCCGAGGAGGTTTCTTAGAGGTACCGACCTTGACACTGGCCTCATACTAGCGCACCCAACCTTGACACTGATTGTGGCCTAAAAAGCTGCCGCCTTGGCCTCACCTTGGCCTTGTAGCTTTTGGTCTCAACTTCACATCTGAACCTGGCTCGAGGTCTAGCAGGGCCAGGGATAGTAATTCCTTTCATAACATTGCATCATTTTCTACATTTGACCAAGTGACGTTACCATTACACGTTCATTGTGTGTGATGTTAGCGAAACAGCTCAGGTTCTGTTTAACATGTAAGCTTTTCGCGACCAATATCATCCATAATATTTTTTTTGGGTTAGATCGCGTAAATATATGCCATGAAACCCACCACCACCCGACACAGCCAATTAGTAAAGTTGTTCACGTAAACAGAACATGCCAATTCGTTACTAGTACAGCAAATCCACAATATCTACAATCTGAGTACGACGTTTTGCCAGTCATTTGGTTCTGCAGTAGACAAACGAACTGGCACCTCCTGAGTCACACCAGGCTAGCTTGGCACAGCTAACTCACGGCTTGGTTATACAGTGGAAAAGAGCTACAAGACTGTAAATCTCACCCACCTCTGTGTTTCTTGTGTTACTGGCAGATCCTCCTGATTCTTGCTGCAATTTTGGGTGTGGTTGTTTACCGCCTGTCCATCTTTGGCATACTCTCCTCGAGTATCCCCAATCATGTGACCAAGATCAAGGTGATCGGTGCCCTACTCACACCTGATATGGTTACCACCATCACGGCCTCCATCCTCAACATCGTAATCATATTACTACTCAACAAAGGTTACGACAAGCTGGCCCTCGTCCTCACTGATCTGGGTAGGTGTTATCACCATCACGGTTTGCATATGTTTATTTTATTATACGCCACCAGAGAACACATGTAAATTTGAAGATTGGATAAATGTTGTGCATGGTAAATATTGTCGCTGTAAAATGTCATCATGATTTTAACCTTGCACCATGAGGCCATGAATAGCAGCATCAGTGCATCATCCAATCACTTGTTCAACTACTGCCTGTTTTTGTCAGAACTCTGTTAAATTTTTCCTCCAGTTTCATTCCGATTGGGCTATCAGAATCGTGTCTTGAGATGAAGTATCCAATGGGATCTCTTGTAGACCAGTGCAACCCTTAATGTCATGAAATGGCCCTAGAAGTGAGCTACCTCTGAGACCCTTCATTCAAGTGAACTCTGGTTCACACATTAGAGGGAAGCACTTTTCAATCCACACTGCTACGGAATATAATGTTAATCTCGTAACAGTCAAATTGCTCATTCTCACAACTAAAATTTCACCAAATTAAGTGATGAACCAAATGGTGTATGTTACAGATGTAATGCCATCATTAGTAATAGTCCTGTAGCCATTAATTTACTGCACTTGAGAACACATGTTACCAGAGGTCGCTGCCTGGATTTAAACCCAGGATCTCAATGGTGCCAACTTAGCGCTCTGATTTCACCTCTCGATCCATTGAATCACTGAATGTAATTGTGGGCTGACCCTCACTGCTGCATTGCTACCTTCTAGCCAGCAAACAGCTCTCTGCTTGTGTTGGTCATGTTGCCCGCTACTGAGCCCTTTATTAGTAATTTATCCTGCTGAAGCCTGCACCCCCTCTGAAAGGTGACCCATGATAATTAGCGCTGTCCTCCAGACAGTCTCGTCCCTTCACCTGATGAAGGCCGCTTGTGTTGTGGCCGAAGCGTCGTGAGAATATTATTGTGTTATTTTATTTTATCAATTTATTATTTTATTCTCATTCTACGTGACTTTACCGAAAGAACCAAAGAAAATGAATCCTTGCAGTCACGAAAGCTTTAAATCGAAATTTAATACACCTTAAAGATATTTGAAAATCAAGTGCACTGGCTTTCAGACATCATACGGACAGTGTAAATGGCTTAATTGCAAATGGAGACTGAAGGACACTCCACAGGGTGAATGTGGTGAACAACACCTGGTAAACAACTTGTCCACTGTCACTCATTCCCCAGCAACATCTTTGAAATTCACTTTTGATCTTCAAATTCATTTTAATGGATATCAAAGCACGTCACATTGTGAAATGTTGCTATTCCTCAATGCGGCATCATTATCAGTGGCTTTTCGTAGCCTGTGTGCCAGAAACTATGTAAGTAACATCAAAACCGATTGCCCTGTTTCATGTCTGTGTCCCTGTGTGCCTTTGTATCATACCCACAGAGATGCCCAAGACGCAAGGAGAATATGAGTATCGGCTGACGTTCAAGAAATTCTTATTTCAGTTCGTCAACTTCTACTCGGCGTCTTTCTACATTGCATTTTTCAAAGGGAAATTCATCGGCTTCCCCGGAAGCTACACTTACTTTGGAAAATGGAGAATCGAGGAGGTGTGTAGATCTGAGGGGTTGGCCCTGTCTTTTCTATGCTGTTTGTACAACATTTTTATGTTTTACTTTTGTAGTTGATATTTTTCCCAACAATTGTCTTCACACCGTGCTGTTGGTGAAATGTCGAAATAAGGACTCTTTCTTTTGGAACTCTAAAAGGCCTCATTGTCTTCACACCTGGTCACCAGCTCTAGCATTAACACAGTCTCCGGAGTAAAAAAGTTTTTGAAACCAGACTTGAGAGAGCACGAGGTCACCACGAGCAGAACACGTGTTAGACTGATGCAATTGGTAACCCAGTTACCTTTAGGGTGTTAGTTTATCACATACTTTGCAAGTACTACCCTTGTGGTCTCTCATTGGACATTTTCAATTATATACCGTATTTATCAAACGCCATTTATTTAAAATTATATATTTGATCATCCTTAAAAATGTACAGTATTTCAGACCCCCTCAAGGATATATTTAGCCACTACCTATGACTCACTGTGGCGCAGTGGAGCACGTTGTGTTAGAGAACGGCCCCGTAATATATCAAGAACGAATTCTGGAGTAAGGAATTAAGCAGCATTGCGTTGTGCACACGTTAAATCAATGTCATTAAGACAGTGTTAATGACACGTAGTTTAACATTTACATAATTGCCATTCAGAGTCACCCTGAGTATTTGCAGTCTATGCTCGGAAGAAAGTCCATTGCCCAAAATGTGCCCCTGTTGCTCATGTTTCTGTTTGAAGGCAGACTTGTTGACACATGAGATGATTATTATGAGTATATTTGGTGTTATATTAAGGTGCCTACTTCTGCTGCAGATTTGCAGAAAATCGTCACGAGGGCGATTCATTGATTGAAATCCTCTCAAAAACAATACAGATAAAGGATAAAGAATACAGCTTATTATTTAAGTGCCTCTGTGTTTTCTACCAACTTAATTTCATGTTTTACGATTATTATATTTACTAGACGATGCTCTGGAATTAAACTCACCTGATACTAAACACCAACTGCAGTATGCATGTTGTGTGTTGAACTTATTTTGCACCGTACACAGTCTGCATCGGATGTGTGGGGGAAGGACAACAAACAAAACATTATCAGATGCGCCACCATTTTCTTTATTTAAAATACATGAGGGGGAGGGGGAAAGTGTTTCTTATAATCTGGAGAATATTGATATTCTTAATCACTGTCCCCTCTAACATATGGAGCCGTCACTTTTGCAGTGTGCAATTGACTGAAGAGAAGAATGTGAGAGGATCATTAGAAATGATGTGTGGTATCCATATATGTATTACCCAATATTTCATATCTTCAGTGTTTAACCTGAATCTATTCTCCACCCCATCCCCCCTCCAGTGTCCCCCAAACGGCTGTCTCTTTGAACTGACTTCTCAACTCACTGTCATCATGGTAGTGAAGCAGATGGTTGGCAATTTTCAGGAGGTCATCATCCCGTAAGTATCGCATGAACACATGAAAGCTGTGAAGTCTGATTACGGCGTTTCCTCGTGTAACGCGGTAGATGCGTTCCTGAAAATTTCCGCCTGAAGTAAAAACGCGCAAAGCAAGGAATTACTGAGTTAATCACATTTTCACAGTACATTCAACCTGCAGTCATTCCAAAGTGGGATAAACAACTCAGGCTAGGCTGCCGTGTTACTGTATCATTCGGCATCCTGTATCAAACTGCTCAGCCGCGCAACTCAAGACAGTCGTTCATCGTCGACTGCTCAGGAAAGCATTATAATTGCCGCGTTCGGCGTTTTAACAGTGTGCATTCCACATTATAATGGACACGTTCCACGTTGTGTGAAAAGTTTTCCCAAATATAAGAACCATGTTACAATGCAAATGTGTTGTGTGAAAACGCATTCAGCGAAAAGTCGGGTCGACAGCTTGTTAGCAGTGTGCACTGGTTAAGCAGTGAACACCAGTCAAGTGGACAAAGTTCACCTCGTTAGTATCATGCGATATTCCGATCAGACGCTTTGTACATAGTTTCATAATATTAGACAAGCAACTCCCATGACTGAAAGAGTGTAGTGGATTGACAACGGGCTAAATGAAAAACAGCTACTACTTAGGTTTTAGCAGTTGTTTTGTACAGCTCTCTGACATGTTTTGTGTCATACCGCATATTGTTTGGCATGTCTTGACGTTTCGCTCCACGTGCTTGGGATATTCACATGATACAACCTGAAAACGCAGTGGAAAGCTATGAAATAGCAAACCTAGTGTTGATGAACAAATGGATATGCACGTGTGTAAGGGTGTCTCTGTGTCTGCACATGCGTACCTCCCTCCACAATTCCCCAGATGGTTCAGCAATTGGTGGGCCCAGCGTCGGGCCAAGCTAAGGCCTGAGGCTGTCTACACGCGCTGGGAGCAAGACATGGACCTACAGCCCCAGAGCCCACTTGGACTCTTTGATGAATACCTCGAGATGGGTACAATGAGCTCAGAGGATCACACTATGGAGTCAACGCGTTTTACTTTATTATAAAAAAACACACAATTGGGTATCATTTGACTATATAGGCACGTGTGTACGGCCCCTGTGTATCTGTCGGACATTGTTGTGGGAGGGAAATTACCCACACTTCGGGTTGTTGAAGGCAGGGAGCACAGATGTAAGAGCTTAGATGTACAATACAACAATGTAATTTGCTGCACTGTCCTATGCTGCTCACAACCCCACAATAACTATTGCATGGTCACCCATCCAACCAATTTTCAGGCTCAGCTCTCCTTAACTTCTGGGATCTGATTAAATCTGACGCATACTGGGTGATTTGGCCATAGGCACCAATCTATGGATATACTGTAACACAATTGTCTTTGAGCATGCGTGTATGTGCATATGTACGGAGTTAAGTTTTAGAAACAATAGGAGCACATATTTGCTCCTCTTGTCTGCTAACCAATGCAGCTACATTGGTCAGCTTGGGTTGACGTTTCTCCCCCTTACTATTTATTTAAAACTCTTGTGCATCATGTCCACTGTGGTTAACTGCTGTGATTTGTTGGCATTTCAGCCACAGTGCATATGCCTAAAAATGTGTGGTACGGTTAATGGAGTCCTCAATACAGGATGTGATCTAGTTATTATAGCCACCTAGTGGTGGAAAATGGTGCAAAAGAAACCCAGGTGAACCAGAGCTGAGCATTAAAGATGGTAGTGGCTGGTCGCATCTCAGTGGCCAATGTAATGGACACGATAATTTTGTGAACAAATGATACGAAAATGTGATCATATTTTGGGGTCTCCTTTGACTAAAACACATTCAATGCATTGAAAACATGTTTTGTTTGCTTAAAGTAATCACAACATAACAGCATTAAGAGTGTGTGTCTATATCCTGTTTCACTCATTATCCTATCCTTGCCCCCCTACCCATTCTCAAAATATACCCCAGTTATCCAATTCGGGTTTGTCACTCTCTTCGTGGCATCATTTCCACTTGCGCCATTGCTTGCACTGCTGAACAACATCATCGAAGTGCGGGTCGACGCGTGGAAGCTCGTAACAAAGATGAGGAGGCCTGTGGTTTCGCGAGCAAGAGGAATTGGAGCCTGGGCCGACATTCTGAGTATCATTGCCACCCTCTCTGTAATCACCAATGTAAGTCGCCAGATTGTCCGCTCGCTTTCTCGCTCAACATAACATGTCATGTTAGCCGTGTGGGTTCTTTTTACCATACTTCACCATTCTGGTCATGGCAGGTTTGAGAAGAGGTGTAGTGGGGGACCAGGAGCGGTTCGGGTATCACTTGTCACTGATGTTAGTCGTAGCTGGAAGTCAATTGCATGTGTGCTGAATTCAAAGTGCAGTGCACGAATCACTGCACCACCGCTCCTATCCACTCTCTCCCAAAATCGCAAAAGGTAAAGCCTTGCAATTGCTTGCTCATGTCACTGCTGGCAGAAGGGCCTCAACTAAAGGTAGCTCTAGAGAACCCCTCTACACGGTATTTGGCCTACTCTTCCATGATGACCAGACATGTTGTAAGATGTGGAATTACCTGCGCTAAAACAGTGATGAACCCATTTATATTGCTAATTGGACAGAGGTGGGGGAGATTTAAGAAAATGATCCATTGCTTCAACTGTTGTGTCAGGAGACTGAACTGACGACTGCCAGATTGCAAGTCCTTATATGGTAACCATTTCACTCTGGCAGCAACCCCCCAAATTGTATTTGTGAAAATTAATGTAATTGCCAAGGTAAGATGTTCAGAAGCCTTGGTCAAATCATTGCATGCTAAGTGACCGCTATCGCTGTGCCTCCGTATGCTAATTCCACAGTCATGCATCTTGGCGTTCACAACGGACATCATCCCACGCCTGGTGTATTATTATGGATACTCAGCAGAGTATGGCACAGGTTCGCCTACAATGCATGGGTACACGGAGGACAGCTTTTCAATTTTCAAGATCAGCGACTTCAAGGAGCAAAATTATCCGAACATCCTGCCAGCCTGGTTTGATCCGGCAATCCACACAACCTGCAGGTTTGTGCCATTCAGTGTCATGCCCAGCTATCGGGGGTGCCGTCCCTGCGAATGTGATGCACTGATCTCTGGGTGTGTTGTCCAGGTAGATGCGACATCCTTCTGGGTGTGGCGTCCTCCTGGCTCCGCCCCTTCCTGATTAGGCTCGTTTTCTTCCTCTTTTCACTCCGTGACTTTCCTTTTAAGACCCACACTTCCCCTAGGCCCCACCTCTGTTTATGCCCTGCCCCTTACCGTGGACACAGGGTTTGGCTTCGTTGGGTAGTAAGGGGTTGTGGTAGGGTTGGGGGAAGAGTGTGCATGGTGGGTGGGGACAGTAAAGGGGGTGGGGGGGGAATTGGAGGGGGGGAGCAGTGGGTACGGGTGGGATGGCTTCACAACCAAAGTCCCACTTAGAGAAATATAATAATAGATTGATATAAATTCTAGCTCATTGTTACCTTGCTAAAGAGTAATGTTATTTATTTATCTATCGATCCACGACTGCTTAATTGAGTCTCAAGATCCCTTTGCAGGCAGACCGTGCATTGGGATTCCAGTTTAAGGTGGTTTTATGCATGTGGGATGCAATAAGAGGTCCTGGAGAACCCATGATATTGAAATGAAGCTTAAAGGTTCACACAGACATGAAACCACTTGGTCTACAGCCATCTTCTGGTCACCTCAGCACAGATAGTTAAGAAATTGATGCGATCTACCAACCCTTTTCTCTAACGTTTTTGAATTGCTGGCATACACAACTATAATCAATATAACCATATTGATCGATATTTAATATAACCTTACTTGACTATGATCAAATCACCACGAATACAGCTGATCTTAGATTCCGGAAGTCAAGCCGGCTTGAGCCTTGTTCATGCTTAGATTGATGATCACCATGCACAATGCAGGTGCAGTAGGCGACTGTGGAGCTAGGTTGTCAGCAGTGGGTAGTTCAGCAAAATTAACAGTTGTGCTATATTGCTCTCCCATTATCTGTACTCCCTGCCTTCACCAACCTGGCATGGACCAGCGTGAACCATTGTCAAAAGAGCCCCCACAAGCTGCACGTTGTGGGAAGGCCCTCTTTCAGAAGCGGATTTTTTTAAGGGCTGTGAACGCATTTACCGTTTGTGCACAACCATACTTGTTCAATTTAGCGCCAACTCTACTTTCTACGCACTTTGCTCAATATAGTCCATGCGTGCTTGTGGTTGTACGTGTGTAGGTATCCAGGTTATCGCTACCCGCCGGATCATCCCCAAGCCTACTCCATCACCAAGCAGTACTGGCAAGTACTGACGGCAAAGCTGGCCTTCGTCATTGCCATGCAGGTACACATCAACATGCACACACAGACACACACACATTCATAAACCCATTGAAAGATAAAGGTACAGCCCTCCAATTACTTGCTCATGTCACTGATGGCAAAAGCGCTCCTGCTATAGGGAGCTCAAGAGAGACCCTTAAGATGTATTTTTACTGCTCTTCCACACTGGTCAGACGTCTTGGGAAGATGTGGGAGTTCCCACACTGGACAGAACCAAACTCAGCCGACCAATTGACTGGATGTATTCCATTTACACTGCTAGGTGGATAGAGGCAGTGGAATGTAAAAAAAACTTTCACCATTGTTTACACTCCCACGACCAAAGATCAATTCACACCCGTGACCTCTGGATTGCAAGTCTAGTGTGCAAAGCCTTACACTACTGCACCATCGTATAGACTCATCTGTGAGCAGTTGTTAAGGTCAGCAGAGCAAACCGTGATCATTGTCAATGGGTCATTACAGATAATGCCAGTAATGCTATTACACCTCACAATTGCACAGTATTTCTGAGATCACAAATAATAGTGGTAATACAATACTCACATTCATCATGCAGCAGACGATTCATGTTGTTGATGCAATTTGTCATACGTAAGCATGTGTGCTTGTGGGAAGGGGAGCGGCTGCGTTGTTGTTTGTGAACTGCGCTACCAATCCTGTGTGACCGGAGTACTATTTCTGGCCACAGCCAACAACAGTGGAAAATATTAGAACCAGTGTTGAGCTTCCTTTAAGTTGATTCTGTCTTAAAATGAGTACTTGATGAAGTGTGTGAAAATCATCACTGGCAAGATAAACGTGCACACCACCCCCACAGGCACTGTGCGAACCTTCATAGATGCACTTGTCTCAGTCTGTGAAAGGCTACACAGGGAATCTTTGTAGTGGTGACATGGCCGAGTGTAAGTGTTTGCTGATTGTTGCGGTAATTTGCGGCTGCCCAGGTGAATACGGTGGGTGCATTAACTGCACATCATAAATGTTGCCTGCTGCATAGTGAACGTAAAAAACCCATTAAGTAATTCAAAAAAAGTGCCTCGGTATAATTTGCCAAATGTTCAAAAATTACTCAAATGACTTAATTTAATTTGGGAAAAACGACGTAACAATATAATATCCCTAGGCTGCAGGTCCCCGGAATAGTTGACCTGAGATGTAAAGCACTTTGAGATGCTGCCATATTATATTTAGTAAGCACCCTTTACATGCAAATCCTGAAACTGAAAATCCTTTACCTGTGTGTGGACGTGTGCAGCACGTGGTGTTACTCACGAAGGCCTGCATTGCATACATCATCCCGGACACGCCATCCCATGTGCGCGCCTGCATGCGCCGTGAGCGCTTCGTCGTACAGACGATTCTGCAGCAGGCAGAGCTGGGCCGTCTCCGTAACACCCTCCTCACCGATGCCCCCAGCTCACCGCCATCGCCTCAATTCCACGTTGAGGATGAGCAGGCAGAGATGGGCCTGCTTCGCTGCTCACTGCATAAGGAGTCTCCTGGCGTATTGCACCCACCCCAGCGGTGCCACATGGAGAATGAGCAGGCAGAGAAGACTGGTGACGACTCACTGCTGAAGGGATCCGAGGAGGAATCAAGCAGCGAGGATTCGTCAACTGTCTTCTACAGCATATAAATCTACTCAGACTTTTAAAGGAGGCTGCTATCCTAACGCTGTTTGCTTGTGGACAAGGACATTGCAGTCGAGGACTATCTGTATACATATTAATAAATAGTTTATGATTTAACATGTCTCAATCATCTCATGTCTTTTCATACGAATCACGATGTGAATGAGGAAAACTAGAAATTATTATTATTTTGTAAATATTTTTTATTTTGGTTTAACACGTAGGCTTTCGGGCCCAATATTATCCATAGAGGTGTTTTTTGGGTTAGATCGCGTACATATATAAACGTGTCGTTAAAACCCGCCACCACTCGATACAGCCAACTAGTAAGGGTTGTCACGGAAACAGAACAAGCCAATTCGTCACTGGTACTTTGGAGAGCCAAGCCACAACATTTATAATCGGAGTACGACGTTTTGCCAGTAATTACAACTAGCTTCATCAGGCGACAGCCAGATTTGTGACACTCTCGCGCAAAGTGGGGGGGGGGGGGGGAGATTACCGAGTCAACGTACATTATGCATGTGCATAATGAGAGCATTTTGATCTTGTCCTTCCTGTCTATTGTGTATTAAAATAGCCGTACCAATGGTAATCCCTATTGAAGTATGGTACCCTTTATAGGCATGCATTTAAATAATGTATTATTTGTTGGCACCCGTGTTCAGCAGTAGCAGAGCACACGTGCCAACAAGGACACTCAGTTGATTTTAATGTTGAAGTTCTGTGCAAAACTAGCTACTGCTGGCCAAGAATAATTCGAGAATCTATCGAAATTGAAAGAAAAATTTACCGTTCGGATAGCTACCGCCTTTGTGCTGTGTGGAAGCGACCCATCAAATAGTACATTAGATGAAACTCCGAGTACCCACGCAGGAGGTATAGTGGTAAAGCAGTGGAGGAAAAAAAAGCAAATTTTTAAATTTGCCCTTGTTGAATGATAGAGTCGAGACACACAGCAAGCGAGATTAAGAAAGCGCATCGGAAGAAATAACGGAGGTGAGAGAGAGAAACAATTGCCTCCTGGAGAAGGAAAGGCATTCCTACCGAGGGAGACAAGTTGACAAAGATTTTGATAATGGGAACCGGTGACGTGGCTCGATCTTCCCTAGGTGCGCAACACGCTACCGAAAGAAAACAAAATCCTATTCAAAGGCTAAATAAGCTCCATTTTTTGTATAAGAGCCGGATAAACAATAACCCCATCCATAGACTGAGGAAGAAAGGGAAGAGCCTGAACAAAGGGGAGGAGATTACGACGGAGATGAGTTGGAGGTGGAGAGAAGGGGAGAGGGGAGGCCGTAAAGGCGGCTGCACATTCAAGGAAAGCGGCGTAGAAAGAGTTGAACGGGGACATGGAGACAACAGACAAAGGGTGGAGAAAGAGGAAGGGAGGATCTTTCAGTGCTCCCTACAGGAAACCCACAAAACTGAATTTCCTAAACTCGTGTCGCCTCCGTGACAGCAGCACCACCAACGCCACAGACTCACGCTCCCCAAATCGACAATACCATCTCCATTGCCGACCAGCCACGAGATGGCTGCTCTCAACACCTCGGTCGTGGTGTATGCAGCAAAAGACTTCCGGCTGGTGAGCATCCGGCCATTGCGAGGGTTGGAAATAAACTGAAGCACGGGGCGACTCCCACAACCTTCGGGTATTTCCCAACTGGATGACGTCTTGGGACGAAGCCAGAAGTAAGCCAAATACGCACTCAATAAATGGGACAAAGATCCCAGAGAAGCCTCCAGAAATGTCACAGGAGGCTTGGGTGTGAGAAACCAGACTCCATGTGGGGTCCTCCAGACCTTTGCCCTCCAGTTCATCAACATTTGTAAAAGCAGGACGTCTCAAAGGTACGTAGCATGGGTGAGGGACGATGTTGAGAACCACGTTCCATGATTAGGCGCTTTGACAGGTTGGGGTCCGAGTAAACTTTTAATGGACCTCACCCTACGACATTACGGATAGAAGGATAGTGTGCCGGCACAATCCAGACACCCTGCTACACCGAAACACTCTGCTGCATCAAACTCCCTGGTACAGCTAAACACTGGCACGATTACGCTCAAATACACACAAACTCTCACTCAGCCAGTTGGTACACAGGTTGTCAGTTGTGGGGGACGCGGGCCCCCGGCTCCCCACCCGGGGGATCGCTGATCTCGAGAGGGCTGCGGGCTCCGGACTCCTCGCTCGAGTGAGAGCAGCCGCTACTCGACTCCTCGCTCGCGGGGAGAGGGCTGCCGCTCTCCGGCTCCTCTCTCTGGCTCCAGATCCACCCAGGACGGAGATCACAACCCCAGTCTCCTCCAACAGCTACCACAGACACAACAAATCCGTCAATATCAGTTGGTTGACACCGAGGCGAAGACAAGGCAAACACCGGCTTAAAGCTAAACGATACGCATGGAGCTGCATCTCACAATGCAGTGCACGAAAACTGATTAAATAATACAGATTTAAGTTTGCAAATTAACACAAAATTCGTTCTCAATTTTAGTTTTCCAAATGCGCTATCGGCGTAATGTCAAGAGACAAATAAATCATCCATTCGTAAATCTCGCATAGCCGTGCAGGCCCTGTGTCATAAAATGCGGTGGGTAGCCTTTTATCTTGTACACAATAGGAGCCAACACTTTCACATTAGCTGTGTTATGAGATTGTGCAGCGCACGAGAGTCAAGCTGAAATTGTTATTCTCAGAGATGGAATTAGGAAAATGAAGTGCAAAACCCAAGTTTAATGAGACTGTAATTTTGTGCAGTCGCTGGTGACGGGGCTCGGACGATCGACTTGATAAGACTTGAGACCTCGGTTTCAACCCAAGCAGTCAAAATCCAGATTCAAGCCCAGAATCTCATTATTGCCAACGCACCGCTTTGATCTCTGAGCCACCCGTCCACTTTGCATATATAGTGTTATCATATATTTTATCTGAATGTCACCGCTGTACACTCAATTTTAACGGTGATTTTCAATATCTATCTTTGGGATGTTTGCCAAATTCACAGATATTTTTTAAGAGTGACAAGAGAAAACCCATGCATCTTACGTGACACTTTGTTGTGCTCTGCATTGGCAGTGATTGAATAACGCTTAAACGTATTTGAGTTATCGACAAATGAGTTTTAAGTTGGTAATAATAAACGAATATTACCGCGCACAATTTTGGAAACAAACTTAACATTGAGCGCCACTCGGAGGCGATAAGTACACTCAAACTTTGCACGGGCAGTGTCGTACACCTACTTGCTGTACTGCCTCTTACCAGCTGGAGGCGGGTGGGCTCACGCACGCCACGTACGCACCTGTGCGTTGCGATGGAGGATGTCCAAGAAGGAGCCGAGGCCCAGGTTGGGGAGGTTGCGCGAGTCAAAAGCTCGGCAAGCTGCTTCTCCACGCGTGACAGCGCGGGTAGGCCCAGGGGCTCTGCCATCTTACTTGCGTGGCTCAGCAGACGGACCAGATGCTCGGCTACCGCCTCTGCGAAGGAGACAAGCAATGCCATTGTAGGAGAGGACAACGATGCTGTAACTCACTCCAATAGGCTCAACAACTGCAACTCTCTCTCTGCCCTCCCACCCCCCACGTCTCATCTACGGCCTCCCGATAAGTTTCATCATCACTCTCCAGATGACTCAAAAAACAAGTTTAACACGAAGGCCTTCGCGACCAATATTACCCATAATAGAGATTTCTGGGTTAGGTCACATAAATAGTGCATATTAAAGCGTATTATTGAGTGCATGTTTACATGATCTAACCCAAAAATCTAGATGGACTAAAAAAAACCACTGCCAGACTTCTCGCACCCGTATGCAAGACGATATCGCCCCAATATTCGAATTGTTCAACTATCCCCCGAACCAGTCCAGGATTAATTTCAAGATCACACTCAGCATTCTGAAGGTCCTCCGTGGTCTGACCCCCTATGTACAATACAAGAAACTACATTTTATTCAGATTGTGCTTTCGATATTGTGTAATGAGACGGAGTATCCACTCGGATCTCTCACGGAGCAGCGGAACCCGTCCTATTGGAGAATGGCCCGCAGAAGAGAACATCACAAAGCTACCTCTGACATTGCTTCTAGTGACCTCTGGTCCACAGAGTAAAGGGAAGCACATTCCCACCCACTCTGTTGAGCCGATATTGGACTTGGTCAAATTAAGTGCATAGCCATTTAGTATGTCTTGGGTTTTTTTGACAGTCATTAATGACTGAGCTGAGACCATCAACTGGCTGCACTTGACAAAAGCAAGTTTAATCACAGGTGGTTACCCAGATTCGAACCCAGGATCTCAGCGTTTCCAGCTCAATGCTAATAATCTCTCTCAGCCACCCGGGTCATCTCGATGTAGATCTGACAAACTGATGCGTCGTGATATGCCAAACTCTTACTAATGCATTAGTAATAATCGATACGAGATGTGAAATAAGGTGTTTAGAGAAGCTACGACAATTCAGCGCGCGTGCAATCCAGTAGACTCTTGATTATCCGTGTGCGGTTTATCTGATTTGCGGATTAACCACGCACATGAGATTTTTACTTATTAATAACTCATGGATTTTCCCTTAGGCCCAAATTAATAATCTAAAAATAGTTATACATTGTAATTCTTGGAAATGTTTGTTACAAGTCACGTGCTTATATCGAGCAAATATGTGCGCCCATGAATCCGAAATCTACGTGATCACCTCGACAGTACAGTAGTTGCATATCTTTACAACAGTGGGTGGAGTTTGATTGATGGTGATTGGCGTGGCTCTGCTATCCACTTAGAGGGCCGAGTCTTCTGCTCGGGAGCAGGAAAGTTTTATCACCGACCACGTGCATCGATCGGTTGATCGTTAGTTTGTGGCATAGAGATCCGCAGAAAATAGATATCTTTGGATCATCCGAGATTTTTTATCATCCGCAGCCATCTTCCCCGTAATTAGCGCGGATAATCGAGAGTCTACTGTATATGCAAGTTTGTCTCCTTACTCCCCGGAAGAAGCGGCGGTCTGGTGTCGGGAGTGCTGATGTTGCCGAGAAACGCGGCCGGTTTCTCCTTGACCACGAGGTCGCGAGGAGTCTCGAGGGAGCCACAGCACAGAGCCAACTGAAACAGCTTCCCGGCCAGCGTGTCCCCTTTCACCTGCCCCAGGAAGTCCTGCACACACTGTTGGTGGAAACAATAAAGGACCCAAACCACTTGCAGCCATATCACTCTGTTGGGACAAATAGAGGGTGACACATGCATAGATGTCCGACCAATTTCAATGCCCCCCCTTACTTTTGTCTCAACGTGTGACTGAATTTTGTGAAAGCGATGGCCCTAAATATTATAGAGGAGAGTTAATTCAGTGGTAGAGAAAGTTTTTTTGATAATGGTGGAAGTATCCACAGACTTGAAACGTATGGCGATTATCACTCATTAAATAATTCCGAGGACAAATGTATTATGGAAAATCTTTGACAAATGTAAGCAAATGCATGAACTTTCTCGCACGGTAATTTTGTTGCATTAAGTCCAGACGCCATGGGCCCCACCTTCTTCAGCTTATTCACAAAGATGTCCTCGGCATTCTGGAAGACCTGCAGCACCATCTCGGTCGCCGGCTGTGTCGTGAACTGTCGGCGAAGATCGGCGCTCGTCCCTGGCAAGGGGAACGACTCCAACAGGTATTTCTTGATCTTGTGTGGCCGGCCCTCCACCTCCTGCTTGATGTCACACTCGATGCGAGCCAGCCCACGGTCCATCACCTCCCACTCGCCTTTCTGGGCCTTGCCGATCACCTAAACAAACAACACAATGTTAGCAACTGTGGCGGCCACAGGTGCAGGGCAGTGCTGTACTTGCGATGATGGAACACGTGATGGACGAGTGGTTCAACAGCGAATGCAAGGTGTGCTGCTAATGCACGATTGCAATCGAGAGATGGGATTGGTGGATCATCCTAGCAGCAGTGGCTTTTGGCAAGCCATCGAACAAAGACAGTTACCGCATCACTCGCTTTCAGATGGGCTTCTGCGGCCAACTGGAATGCTCTTCCTTTCGATATTAGGAAGCCATTGGAGCTATGCACTTTTAAATCTAGATTGAAAAGAATTTCTTTAGAACTGCTTTTTGTGTTCAGTTTGTTGCCCTCCACACCTCCGATTAGCACAGTTGGCTACGTACAGTGCGAAAGAAGTTCAACATATATACTTGTGGTTTTACCCAATCCAGTCATTTCTGAGTACTTGTTTAGATTTGCAAATTTTGATTCTGACGCCGGCACACATGTCCTCCTCATTCATTAATAACAACACGGGATTTTTTTTTTTACATTATTTGTGAAGCATATAGAAATGCAGTTTTGGATAATACACCCGCAATATTAACTAGGGCGACTCCTGGGATCGAATCGCGAACCTCTGAAACAAGCGACAAATGCACAAAGACTCGGGAAAGAATATTTCTGTAAGGAACGGTAAAGTAAAATAGGCCTCAGCCTTCAATACGATATATATTAACATGATGTACTTACACGAGCAGTTACTTCAGTGCTCTTGTCACAGCACTGCACCCCCAAAACTGAAGTCGTGTTGGAAGTCTGTCTCAGACTGCATGACAAAAGGATACACCACATTCACTTGACAGGGAGACAGGTGTGAAACTTGTGTGCCTGAGCAACTGAGGATAGCTCAGCATTGTGGCCGTGTAAGGCAAACGCAGGGGCGGGGGAATATTGGTAAAAGGCTGATGCAGTGTCACTCTCAGGTGTGAACACAGCGACACGTACGTTGTGGCTGTGTGTCAGCAATTCCAGAACGCATTTAATTCAGAAAGTAAACCCCCTCAAGGGCAACAACAATACATACTTGAGGCAATCTTGATTTGAAGCTTTCGCGACTGCAGGAATCCACACTCTTTGGTTCTTTCGGTAAAGTCACGTAAAATCGAGGAGGAGGCCGCTTTCCTACCTTACAGTTACACGCTAATTTCTCACGTTAACATCACTAGCCCTGGCCACTTCTTTATGACCCATGGGCTACATACATTTCAAACCATTTAAAACAGTCTGCCTCAGCAGCACACCAAGGCTTTCCCACCTGATGACGGACGCTTGTGTTGCGCCCGAAACGTCGTGATTTATTTTATTTTATACCTACGTGACTCTACTGAAAGAACCAAAGAGTCTACTTGAGGCATCCAATAATAATAATAATACAATTCGCAGTCAACAAGCGACGCAATGCATACACACGTACACACACACACACACGCTCATACACGCAGGCACGGCACGTACGGAAATGCCCAGAGGTATGCTGGTGATACGGATGCCCAGATCGTGAATATCCGGAGCCCCGTATCGTTCCATGAGATGCTTCAGCAAGTCCGGCACCTTGAAGCGTGCCATCACTCCTTTGCCTCGGGAGCTGCGGCTCTTGGCCACGAAGGTCCTAAACTCTGCCGCAAACAACAACAACACGAGCGGGTTACGCAGAGCGCATGCTAGGGGAGCAACGACGACGCATTGATTCGGACGTGATCATTCATCCTGAAGATCGCGATATGCACACCGGATCGCGTGCGTAAGAATTTATGTTTTAGATTTGTATACGTTGCGTGTCATTGTTTCACATTGTCCAACACCCACCCACTCCAGTCACTAGAGCCGGCTGTGTTCACGTTTTAAAACAAGGCGTTGAATCTAGAATTTATTTACGAGCCCTCAATCGCGATAATCAATTGATTCGCGACATGGGTGGCTGGGGTGGCGCGTATCGCTTCTGTTTATGTCTGCAAGGAATCACTTGCTGAGCCTTCGTATCATTTCAAATACCAAACAAATTAATGCATCAGTAGCACTGGGGCCTTGAAAAAGGGAAAAAAAATCCGATAAGCGACGTTTCGGGCAATGACCCTTCTTCATATTGCATAGAAAGGCCAGAGAGATTGAGTGAACAATAAGAATTGGAAACTGCACTTCACAGCGATTACCGTGTTTCAAAAGTTATTAGGTAACCATTCATATGAACCTTATGGCGGGACCCCGGGGTCTCATAAGTCCCCGGCTCTTGCATAAACATTATATTATATATTATATATAATGTAAACATTATATTATATATAATGTAAACATTGTGTTATAATGTAAACATAAACTTTGCTTTTTTTCACCAATGGGTTTGAAGGATGGTGGCAAGTGTTGTCTTGTTAAACTATGCCTTTAAAACTGAAAACTACTTACCTACAGTAGCTCTATTTACATACACTATCTAAAAAATAATTTACTCCCCTCTGTCAATCATCGTGTTTCTCAGTGTGGATTTGTAAACACACTTGTTAAACAATACATAAAATAGTACGCGTTTTCAATGCGCTGTTCATATCGTAAAATGCGTTTTTACAAATGTGACTCTACAGCAGTTGCAGAGCCGCACTTTTATATAATTCAGGTCAAAGCCAGATAAACAGTGGAGGATAAACATCGCATGAAGGCGGGGCAATTGTTGTGCAATCATTTCAGGTCAAATTTACAGGTGCGTTTTATTCATGCCACACAGGTAGAGAGTTGAGAGTGAAACCTGGCCCACTGGCATCGTGAATCATGGATCATGAGTCACCCGGACTTGTTGTGTTTGTTTATGGTTGCTATACAAGCCATCAAATCTACACCACGAAGAGAGTTGATGAACAAGTAGGAGAGTGTGTAACTGGATTGCATTCATGTGCACAGGCGTTTCACATGTGAATATAAAATAAATAACGTCGACTCAAACGCCACTCTTTAGGATTTGGCACACTCAATAACATTTTAATTGATAAATTAAGACCAACAAACCATAATCAAATGGGTCATGCATCGATGTACCAATTGTGGTTACGGACTGCTAAAGAAGAAAATGATGAATGCAGATTCAAAGCGAGTTTAAACGTGAATCTACACCATTTAAATATATTTTAAACAACCCGTTGCAAACATGACAGTAATTTGAAATGTAGCACTGTACATCAGAACAATTTGAAAGACGTTAGAGATTTGAAACTGTCCAAAAAGAAAGGAGGAAAATAAATGTATTTTTACATAATACAGGTTTTTGGGGTAAGATTGCATAAATATAAAAATATGTCGGTAAACCCACCACCACCCGACACAGCCAATTAGTAAGGTTTGTCACTTAAACAGAACATGCCAATTCGTTACTAGTACAGCACACCGGTTGTGTGTTAGAGAGCAAAGCCGCAACATTAACAATCTGAGTACGTCGTTTCGCCAGTAATTACAACCAGCATCATCAGGAGGCAGCCAGAATTGTGGATTTTAAAATGTAGATTTATTTAAATCTAAATAAAAAAAAACATATAGAGAAACTGGAACATTATTATTACAGAATTTGGTGAGACATGTCGAAAAGAGAATGACTCCAGCTTAGCTTACAAGAACTAAGAGACACAGTGTGGCCATGTGGCCTTAATGAGAGAGACTGACTCCAGCTTAGCTTGCAAGAACTAAGAGACACAGCGTGGCCATGTGGCCTTAATGAGAGAAACTGACTCCAGCTTAGCTTGCAAGAACTAAGTGACACTGTGTGGCCATGTGGCCTTAATGAGAGACTCACTCCAGCTTAGCTTGCAAGAACTAAGAGACACAGTGTGGCCACGTGGCCTTAATGAGAGAGACTGACTCGAGCTTAGCTTGCAAGAACTAAGAGACAGTGTGGCCATGTGGCCTTAATGAGAGAGACTGACTCCAGCTTAGCTTGCAAGAACTAAGAGACACAGTGTGGCCATGTGGCCTTAATGAGAGAGACTGACTCCAACTTAGCTTGCAAGAACTTAGAGACACAGTGTGGCCATGTGGCCTTAATGAGAGACTCACTCCAGCTTAGCTTGCAAGAACTAAGAGACAGTGTGGCCATGTGGCCTTAATGAGAGAGACTCACTCCAGCTTAGCTTGCAATAACTAAGAGACACAGTGTGGCCATGTGGCCTTAATGAGAGAGACTGACTCCAGCTTAGCTTGCAAGAAATAAGAGACACAGTGTGGCCATGTGGCCTTAATGAGAGACTCACTCCAGCTTAGCTTGCAAGAACTAAGATACACTGTGTGGCCATGTGGCCTTAATGAGAGAGACTCACTCCAGCTTAGCTTGCAAGAACTAAGAGACACAGTGTGGCCATGTGGCCTTAATGAGAGAGACTGACTCCAGCTTAGCTTGCAAGAACTAAGAGACACAGTGTGGCCATGTGGCCTTAATGAGAGAGACTCACTCCAGCTTAGCTTGCAAGAACTAAGAGACACAGTGTGGCCATGTGGCCTTAATGAGAGAGACTGACTCCAGCTTAGCTTGCAAGAACTAAGAGACACAGTGTGGCCATGTGGCCTTAATGAGAGAGACTGACTCCAGCTTAGCTTGCAAGAACTAAGAGACACAGTGTGGCCATGTGGCCTTAATGAGAGAGACTTACTCCAGCTTAGCTTGCAAGAACTAAGAGACACAGTGTGGCCATGTGGCCTTAATGAGAGAGACTGACTCCAGCTTAGCTTGCAAGAACTAAGAGACACAGTGTGGCCATGTGGCCTTAATGAGAGAGACTGACTCCAGCTTAGCTTGCAAGAACTAAGAGACACAGTGTGGCCATGTGGCCTTAATGAGAGAGACTGACTCCAGCTTAGCTTGCAAGAACTAAGAGACACAGTGTGGCTCAGTAAGCGCGTTGTGACGGAGCGCGTTCCGCGTTGTGCGAAAAGCGTTCCCTAAATTAAAGAAAACGCGTGGTAGTGAAAACGCGTTATCGTGTGAACACGCGGGACAGACCCAGGTGTTGTGGGTTAACTCCCCGAGGTAAACTTTCTTCCAAATTTGTGTTTTATACGCCTTGTGCTCCGCCAATAATTGTTGTGAGTGTCGCTCCTCTCCCCTCTGTTGTTCATGGAGAGAGACTGCACCCTAGTGCCCAGTATCTTCCTCTGCGAGCCTCTTCAAAATGCTGATCTTGACACCGCTGGAAGCAGTCATCGGCCTTGACCTCACCCCACAACAGTGCAATTTTAACAGCTCAACATCAAAACACAATGATGGGTCGCTTGCACCAATCGCACAGCACCACAGCATTGACTCTCAGCTGTTACTTGTGTAGAGGGGGTCACGTGTGTCACCATAATTGCCCTAATCCTGAAACTCGTGCTGCGTAATATTTTCCTTGCCATATTATCTGTGACACACATAATGAGGACAACCGGTAAGTCAAACGAAACCAGAGGTGGGAAACCTGTTCTTAATATTATTAATTTCAGGCAATGTGAACACGACTTTTAGAAACACCGATGCAGCTATACACACGCCAGATTGTCCAGAAATTCAGTTGATACTAATAGGGTTTATTTGCCAGTATTGTACATTATTTAAATTACATTTGTTTGGGCGGCAGGGTGGTGCAGTGGTCACGCCCGTGCATGACATCTTCTGAAGGACTGCCTGGCTTCGCTTTTCTAATTATGGTCCCTTTCTCTGTATGGGTTTACTCCCATGGCAAAACAACAACAACAACAACATACAATGTAACTGGTACTAGCCAAACATCCAAATTACTCCTGCGAAAAGGTGGCAGGCCCCTCCTGAACAAGAGTCTTGAGACTCAGTGAGATTGCTTGTGTGGCGATAGAAACGTCGTGATCCATTATTATTTTTTCTACCTACGTGACTTTACCGAAAGAACCAAAGAGTAAGGATTCCTGCAGTCACGAAAGCTTCAAATCAAGATTAATGAGTGTTTACATGTGGGAGGAAATCGGAGCACCTGGAGAAATCCAAGCAAATGGGGGGGCCAACGCTCTATCACAAATCTACAGATGGAACAGGCGGAGTCCACATTATTCGACACCGCCTTCTCTACCTCCTTGACGACCAAGGGGTGGGAGTTGTCGCAATATTTTTGTAATCCACCAACCCTCACCTCCACGTAGTGGTGGTTTACAGGCATACATAGCCACCACAACCACCCGGCTAAAGTAGCTGTAATGCACATCTAAAATTCTACAAAAGTTGATGGGGCAAAGGTCGTAGGTCAATTGGTTTGATTTCTATGCGCATTAACCAGTCTCTAACGTATGCACATTTAGATTCGCATTCAGCCGCCAATGGAACAGGTGGAGTCCAAAAGCTAAGTGGATGTACTGATTGTATCTTCATTGCGGGACTCATCCAGCAGTGGATTGACATGGGCTTCAGGTATCCACGTGTGGACGGGCAATAAACACTGGGGCCACCTGGCGGTAAATGTTTGCCGGTGCACATTGGGACCGGCTCACACGTCTCTGACCCCAGGCAGCCCCCAGCCACTGACGTGCAACACAGCGAAGGGAATCTCCCACCAATGAGAACCACGCACAACCCATGGTGCAGTCCTATAACTTGGACTCCTAAACACAACAAAACCCATAGCCGCCAACCCACACGGTTTACCCGTATTCTGTTGGGGGAAAGTGAGTGTGTTTCTCCCTTGTGATGGGACTTTGTAGGATGAACGTTGAGATTTATAAGGGGCACGGGGTGACCAACAAGGTCTGAATTGGTCTGTAATAAGGTAGGCACTGATAAGGGGTTGACAGCGATGCACACCCCACACAATACAAAACGGCAAGCGGCCAGCAACAACAAAAAATTATAATACATAACTGTCCAATGAGTAATTAGATCATTAAGATCAAAGAAACGTGTTCCTTAAATGGATCAAGTTTATTGTTGCAAGAGTTTGGGAAAACAGGAAGACCGGGTGTGGATTCCAGAGTGGAGCAGTGCAAACTGATTAATCTGAAAAGAAGAGTGAGGTGACCTGCATGGTGGTGAGTGGGTGGGTGAGTAAATGGGTGAGTGTTTGAGTAAACGAGTGGAGGAGTGAGTGATAGGGTGATTGAGTCAGTGACCGGATGCGTGAGTGACTGGATGCGTGGGTGACTGGATGCGTAGGTGATAGGATGATTGCGTGGGTGACTGAATGAGTGGGTGACTGAATGAGTGGGTGAGTGGATGAGTGCGTGATTGAATGGGTGACTGGATGAGTGGGTGACTGGATGAGTGGGTGACTGGATGAATGGGTGACTGGATGAGTGGGTGATTGGATGAGTGTGTGATAGGATGATTGACTGAGTGACTAGCTGAGTGTGTGATTGAATTAGTGACGAGATGAGTGTGTGATAGGGTGATTGAGTTAGTGGGTGACTGGATGATAGGGTGATTGCGTGGGTGACTGGATGCGTGGGTGACTGGATGAGTGGGCGACTGGATGCGTGGGTGACTGGATGAGTGTGTGATAGGGTGATTGAGTTAGTGACTGGATGAGTGGGTGACCGAGTTGTTTAGTTGAGTGCGTTCTTGTGACCTGCAGTGAGGCGCGGTGGTTGAACGCGGAGTGGATGAGATGAAGCGGTCAAAGTGTCTGGTAGACCGAGTCCCTTAACGTGGGTGGAGGGGGGAATCAACGAGGGGAAGTTCACTGCAACATTCACCACGGTGGTGCTAGTAGTCGCAGCGAAAAAAAAGTGATACAGGGCTGAATGAATGAAGGTTGAGGCGAGGATGCAAGATGGTGTAGAGGAGGCAAAGAGGAGGGTACAGGAGGTGAGGTGTTGAGGTGGCGTAGTGAGGAGGCGTAGAGGAGGTGTAGAGGAGGCGTAGAGGAGGGTGCCCCGCTCTTGGCGTTGATCTTGGTGAACACGTGTCCGCGCCCCGTCTCGTAGCTCTGCCCGGTGCTGATGCAGCCTCCACCGGCCGCAGCGCCCAGCGGCCTCGCCGAGTCCGTGCCCAGCTCCGCTCTGAGCAAGCTCTCCATTGCACGCTGTCTGCTCTCAGCAACAGACACAACGATAAACTCCCCCCCCCCCCCCCACCCGGTCCGGTGTGGCCTCTAAATACTTATTTCCTTGGGAGAGGTGATTTATCGGACGAAGTCTAAATGGTAAAATAACACACACAGCATCTACCGAAAGGGAATGCATACTGATGCCTATCTGAATGCAGATTCGGATCATCACCCCGCACAGAAAACCTCTCTCATCACGATGCTCATACATCTGGCTAAAACAGTGTCAGATGGTGAAAGTCTGAGGAGAGAGATTAAACATGTCAAAGAAATGCGACGATTGAATTTCTATACTCTTTGGTTCTATTCGGTAAAGTAACATAGGTAAACAAATAAAAGAAAGCATTATAATTTGTTTTTATTGCTTTATTTGATTTTTTCATTGCTTTATTTTTTTTACCTACGTGACTTTACCGAATAGAACAAAAGAGTATGGATCTTTGCAGTCACGAAAGCTTCAAATCTAGGATTGAATTTCTACAATAATGCTCAAATTAACAGAGCAGTGAATGCCAAACCAACATCGAGCAGCAATACTGCTGAAAGTGATCAGGTTATTAAACAATTAAAATACCATATATCGTGGGAGTGACTGACAAATTAGCTCGACTTTTGGAAAAGCAAAAAGCTAAAAATCTAAGTACGATTTGGCACGGTACACAAAATTCAAAAAATTGTATCTTTTACTAAAGATGAATTGCCTAAGTCATCAACAGATGGTATGTATCGGATTAATTGCTTATGTGGCAGATGTTATATTGCACAGACGGGATGTAACATTAGCGTAAGACTAAAGGAACACCAAATAAATATTAAACACTCTCAAACATAACTGTTGGAAGTTGCAGTACATGCTTGCCAACAAGAACACTTAATTGATTTTGATAACGATGAAGTGTTGTGTAAAATTTCGATTTAAAGCTTTCGTGACTGCAATGATTCATCTTCTTTGGTTCTTTCGGTAAAGTCACGTAGAATGAGAATAAAATAATAAATTTATAAAATAATATTATTGTGTTATTTTATTTTATCAATTTATTATTTTATTCTCATTGTACGTGACTTTACCGAAAGAACCAAAGAAGATGTTGTGTAAAACTAATTATTACTGGCCAAGACTAATTTGAGAATTCATTGAAACTGAGAAAAATGTTATTATTTTAACCTCTCTGACAGCTACAGGCTTAGTGCGGCCTGGAAGCGTATTATTAAGTTATTGTGATTGTAAGATGAGGAGATGAAGGCAGAAGAAGAAGACGTGGGGCGATGTGGTGATGCGGTCGAACGTGGTGGCCCGAGGAGCGGAGGGAGAGATGGCGTGGGACGGGGCGGTGTGGAGAAGGTGGCAAGGACGGCGGACCCCACGTGAGTGGAACAAACGCGTGGAAGAAGAAGACATCTCACATTTATCATTACTTATAGAGGAAACATACAAATTTAATTATTACTAATCAATTATATAATTTCAATAATCCCCCTCCCCGCCTCTGATTTCTGCACCTGATGGGTTCAGTGATGACATCGCCTTTCTCTATTTAAGACCGGAAGCAGGTGGATGGCTTCACTATTCTGGCAAATCGCCCGATGATGCTGGATGTAATTACCAGTGAAACGTCGTACTCATCTTGTGGATTTCCTCTCCAAAACACCGGTGGGCTGAAGTAGTAACTAAGTGGAGTTTTGTTTACGTGACAAATTCCTTACTAATTGGCTGTGTCAGGTGGTGTAGGGTTATGACACATTTATACTTACACGATCTAACCCAAAAACCTTTGTTATGAAATTTGGACAATTTATTAAATATATTGTATACCAGAAAAAACAGCAATTGACTAAACATATACGGCAATAGATGTAACCTCGCAGCAGTGAACGTGACGAAATTTCATCATGGAAATGTCCGCTGCACAAAACCTTCCGTTCATCGCCCCACACGTGGTACCTCAGCCTCAGGATGAAATAAATCATCAGGGAGTTCTCCGTGAGCATCGTGCGCGCTCCAAATCCAGAGTTGAGCCGTGGTCTCAGCACCCAGCCAGCCGCCTTCTCTTTTTGGGGCAGTCGGAGTCCAGCACGCTATCGAAGGGCAAGTGGTGAACGCTCAGGACGTGTCTCTTGAGCTTCGACTTCTGCGTCGCTCCGTACGAGCAGTCACTGCACGGGAAGGGCTTTTCCTCTGGAACACAAGACATCCACCGTTGAGCACACGCACGCGCTAATACATAATTTATTTATCACCATGCAGTGGATGCCATAGCATTACAATGTATATGGGACGTTTTATCAATCACGGTTGATGACCACAGGCCCAAAGGCCCAAAATGCCAAATGGCCAGCAACAAATACCTCCGATTAGCACGGTTGGCTACGTATGGTACGAAAGAAGTTCAACATACGTACAAATAGTAGAAAAGCAAGATACTGATTTCCTGAAAAATATCATAATACATTTTTGGGGCTTATTTTGAAGCCCCAACATTTTGCACTTCTTCGTGTGGTTGATGTTGATGCAGAGCAACAACTATAATTAACATTGAGGTGGTTGAGCCAGATTATTCTATTACAGCTCATTAATTACACAATAATTACCTGCAATAGAACGAGTAAATACACATGGAAGTTAGGTGTTAGTACAATGAAGAGGAAATTCCCATTGTGGAAATGACTCGGTCTATACATTCAAAAATGTTCCCTAAATTTACCCACTTGTTTAAGTAAAATTTACCCCGGTTAAGAAATAGATACTTTTTGGAATTTGTCAAGCAATGTATTTTTCTCAGTTTCCTTCCAATGGTGCTATTGGCTCCATGTCATGAGATGAAGTATCCCTGTGCAACTCTCACACAGCAGTGAACCACCTCATGTAAGAGAACAGCTCGTGGAAGGAGATATCATTGCACTACTCATGACATCCCTTCGTGACCGTTTTGTATCCACTAGGAGGTTATTGCAATTTCCTACACATCACGCGACATCAGAAGTGTTTGCTGGAAGAAGTTTGGTAACTGGATAAGACCATCAATGAGAAGCCAGTTTAATCATGGCTCGGTGACTGAAACCCAGAGTTTCATGGTTTAACCCAACATCCGAGCAGCACCACATCAGATCTCTAGACTCCTCAGCGCAGGCATACAGATATGGTCAACATATGCGTACATTAACTAATTTGTGATATTATGAATTACATCCAAATGAAATGTAGTGTGTGCATTACTAGGACGTACCTAAAGGTGCCAGGTTGGGTTCATCCACCTTGGGGATGCTCTGCTCCACGCAGCCTCCTGCTTCCGTGCAGTCCATCCTCTTGATGTCCGAATTCTGGCTGTTGCTACTGCTGCAATTGGTGACGCTGGTGGTGGTCTTCTTTCTTTTAATGGGCTTAGGTCTACGTCGCTTTTCCTTCTTCTTCTGCAAGGCCATAAACACTTTCATGCTCGTCATAGGATCGAGAGCAGCGTATGGTTTATTCTCACTGACTGGTGAAGCAGTTTGTTGACGTGGAACTAGGCCAAAGCATTCAAGAAAATTGGATTTCATGTCATTTATCTTAACGCCGCTATCTTTTGTCGAAGTGTAATCATGTTCAGGCTTCGGTCTGTAAAAAAACTGTGCGTGAAGACTTTCATGAGTTTTCAGGATTTCAATAGGACTTAAAAATCCGCAGACTGAGCACATCTCATATGGCGACGGTGGATTCAACACCGCATTGGCAAAACTGCCGTTATTCACCAAGCCTGGTGCACCCTTTATCATGTAATCCTTCTCATGGGTCTTCAAATGCCTTTTTAATTTTCCTAGCTGATCAAACCTTTTTCCGCATATGCCGCACCATTGATCACGGGTCTCCTTGTGCGTTCTTACGTGGGCTTCTAGGCACCATGCCAGCTGGAATTTTTTCCCACAGACGTCACAAGAGATACGTTTTTTCGTTCTTGTAATTCTACCGGATTGAGGTGGGGTTGAGATGGGTGCTGGTGAAGTGCCATCAATGGTGAAGGCAATTCTCCCAGCACCACCTTGACTCGCAGCGGAGTTGCCCTCGCACATCTGAAACAAAAGACAAAGGTCACGCGCATGACACCCGTGTCACGAGTGTACTCACACAGGCATACTTAAGGTGACATAAGATTCATATATACTACAACTCATTATACCAGAACTCCACAATATTGCAGTTCCTATCATGTACGATTTTACTCCTCTTATCCACCCAAATAAGATTTTGTTTAACAACAATGACGAACTACCTCCATTTTCCTAATGTTGCCCACCAAATAGGCCTTTCTGTATATACACACCAACAATATGATGGCACCACACGTTCACTCCACTATTCACAACACTCTGACTCGCAATCTCCATATAAGATTGTAATATCATTTCTGTACGAGGGCCCGTCAAAAAGTTTTGAGAATGGACACTTTTTTTACAAACAACTACGTAAAATAGTCTTCAATAAAAGTACAGTATAGTACTATTAATGGCACTTATAACTGAACGTCATTATCTCTCATGCTAATTATTACAATGTTAACTAGTTACCCAGGAAAGCTTCATTGAGTCTAAGTACTGCATTTTCAGAAAGGTCCCATTGCATTGAGATGTTTGTGTGAGTGGAACCCAGAGAGACCCCACCTTGCATATGGGGAAATAACACAACTTCACACAGATGGATTCAACCCACAAGCTCAAAGGATTCCTTGTTTAACAAAGTATTCAGTGTAATGTTTAATATAATTTATTTGGTAATATATAGTATCGTAGTTGTATAGTCAATATATAGCAGTGTGGTATACAGTAGGGTTGGTAAAATAATACAGTGTAATATTATTATAATCTAAGGTATAGGGTAGTGTATAGTAACGCTGCGTATAATTCAATGTTGGGGTCTGTCTATGGCAGTTTATAATAAAACATTATTTGGAGGCATATTATAATAATTTTTGCGACATAGAAGTGTAATGTATAATGACGTATTGTTAGTAGCTCAGCTTAGTGGAGAATATATTGAGTACATTGATTATATTGATGTAGTTTATATTTAGTTCTTTCACATCGGTTTGTTGTATGATTGTTGGGTAGTTGCAGTTCTTTAGCGTCAATATACTAAATGCCTCTGTTGATATATAAACTCTGACTTTAACATAGCTACTTCCGTGACAAGTTACATGCTAATTCCTCGCATTAACATCATGCTAATCTCCCAGTTACATGCTAATTTCTGACGTTAACATCCTGCTAATATCTCACATTAACACAGCTACTTCAATGCTAAATTATTCTGTTGATATGTAAACTCCTTTGTCAAGGCGCTCTGCTCCTCCCACCCAGCTTAAAATACGCTGCCAAGCTTAGCAGTGTTCATTGGAGCGCTGTCTTTCCGACAGTTCTGTTTCTTCACCTGAGGAAGGCTACTTGTGTTGTGGCCGAAACGTCGTGAGAATTTTATTGTTTAATTTTAATTATTTTATTATTTCCCTTCGACGTGACTTTACCGAAGAACCAAGAAGATGAATCCCTGCAGTCACGAACGCTTTAAATCGAAATTTATTCAAATCAAGTTGTTTTCTTTTTACCACAGTACTTTATGGAATCCTGAAGAATAAATGCATTTTTAGAAGTATTAAACTACACTTGAAGATGTGTGAGAATGTAATTCTGCAGATGCGAGCACAGGCAAACTCGTATCTGCATATACAAGTTTCTGGGCCTCCTCACTTCACCAAACCCGCATTGACCGGCATGGTGAAGTATGGTTAAACAACTCCCACGAACGACATGGTGTGGGGGAGGCCTCTATCAAAACGCTGGATCGACAAAGGGCTGATACATGTCACGGCATTGTACGTTAAGATCGTTCTCTAGTCAGCACAAGCCGTCTATGTGGACAATAGAGGGCACGACACACGTGTACACGATGTTTGTGTGCGTATATTCAGCGTGTGTATCACGTCATAATTATATAAGGTCGCGATTATGCTCAAAACGAACCAAATGTATAACATCACGAATAACTTTGGAAGTCTCCAGAGCCTGAACAATATTTGAAGTAGACACTGACCCAGTTACTATTAATAGCTCAGATGTGTAGGCTTTGAATTTAACATAGCCATTTCTGTGACCAGTCACAAGCTAATCACTCAGTTATTTCAATGCTAAATTCTCCTAGTTATTTCAATGCTAAATTTTCCAGTTTGATTTTTACTAGGTGCCTCTGTGAATGTGTATGCTTTGACTTTAACATAGCCATTTCTGTGACCAGTCACAAGCTAATCACTCAGCTATTTAAATGCTAAATTCTATGCTAATTCCTTTGTCAATGGGTGCCTCTGTGGATGTGTATGCTTTGACTTTAACATAGCCATATCTGTGACCAGTCACAAGCTAATCACTCAGTTATTTCAATGCTAAATTCTCCTAGTTATTTCAATGCTAAATTTTCCTGTTTGATTTTTACTAGGTGCCTCTGTGAATGTGTATGCTTTGACTTTAACATAGCCATTTCTGTGACGAGTCACAAGCTAATCACTCAGCTATTTCAATGCTAAATTCTATGCTAATTCCTTTGTCAAGGCGCTTTGTTCCTTCTCACACAGCTTAAAGGTCTCGATCTGAGCTTGGCTTTGTTCGCTCCAGCGCTGTCCTACAGACAGTCTCGTCCCTTCACCTGATGAAGGCCGCTTGTGTTGTGGCCGAAACGTCGTGAGAATTTTATTGTGTTATTTTATTTGATCAATTTATTATTTTATTCTCATGCTACGTGACTTTACAGAAAGAACCAAAGAAGATGAACCAAGATTATGGCGTGTAGATGCTGCCATCTGCCGGCCACCAACGTGGCGTGTAGATTCTGCAAATTGAAAAAATTAAAATAATAAATTGAAAATAATAAGCAAAAATCCAGATTCATATTCTTGGTTCTTTCGGTAAAGTCACGTAGATTAAAAAATAATTAAATAAATTGAATGAAAAAAACGGAAATAATCAAATTACTTTTATTTTTTGATTTAAAGCTTTCGTGACTGCAGTAATTCATATTCTTAGTTTTTTTGGTAAAGTCACGTTGAAGAGAAACAACAAAATAACAAAATATATATAAAACAATAAAAATTCTCACGACGTTTCGACCATAACTCAAACGGTCATCATCAGGTGTGTCGGTTTGCATAAATTTATTTTGAAAACGGCATACTTATTTATTTATTTATATATAAAAATAACGTTTGCGTCACGCGCAGCGATTGGCAGTTTGCCCAGGACTAGTCCATCTATTTTTTGAAAAGAGGAGGGGGGAGACGAAATTTGTTTTTATGTATGCTGTCTGAAAGCCACTGTAAGCGTGAACAATCAATCAAGAACTGAAATGATTTATCAAATCTTTCCAATGATTGCTAAGATAGAATCCATCTTCTCGGTTGAAATTGTCTCTGTGCTTGTATATGTGGATAGCCTCATGAACGAATCTCTCATGGAAGCCAGATGGCTTACAAAGAACCTCCGTCTTGGAAAAGTCAATGGCATGTGAGCCTACTGAATTAGAACAATGATCTGCTACGGCCGAGGTGTTGGTCCTACCGTGTTTAAGGTCTGCTTTATGTTCACGAATGCGGTCCGAGATATGGCGTTTGGTTTCTCCAATGTAACTACTACCACAGAGGCAACTTAGTTTGTAGACACCAGGGTATTGTATGTCCGGAATCACATCTTTTACAGACGGAACCAGATCACGGATTTTATGTAATGTGTTGAAACGGACCTGGATCTTGTGTTTATTCAAGATTTTGGAGATCTTTTTTGTGATCCCAGCAATGTAGGGTAAAGTGATGGTTTTGAAAGGCTCCTCAAGAGGGTTCTTCTTCATGGTTTGAGTGATAGCTTTGCGGATTGTATAGTCGGAGTAACCATTAGCCCTAAGAGCTTGGTGTACGTGCTTGAGTTCACTGCTTATGTGTTCCTGGTCGGATATGCATTGGGCTCTATGATACAGAGTCTTGATGAGAGAATTCTTCTGTGATGGATGGTGGTGGGAATCCGGTTTCAGATAAGCATCCGTATGGGTAGCTTTCCTGTAGACAGAGTGGCTCAATGAACCATCAGGTCTCTTTTTAATTAGGACATCCAAAAAAGGTATCTTGCCATCTATTTCGACTTCCATAGTAAATCTGATGGCTGGGTGTATGGAATTGATGTGGTCGAAGAATTGGTCTAGAGCAGGCCGGCCATGTGGCCAGATGACAAAAGTGTCATCCACGTACCTCTTCCATAAGGTTGGGCGCAGAGTGGCAGTCTGGATGGCGTCAGTCTCAAATTTCTCCATGAAAATGTTAGCTATAACTGGAGAAAGGGGGGAGCCCATTGGGGTGCCCTCAGTTTGTTTGTAGAAAGTTCCATTCCAAGTGAAGTATGTATTGGTTAAACAGTGTCTCACCAGGGGGGGTACCTCAGTGTTTAGTCCTTGATGAACCAAGTCTTCAATGATTGCAATGGTGTCAGGTACAGGAACCTTGGTGAATAAGGAAACTACATCAAAACTGACAAGCAGGTCGTCTGGGGACAGGGAAATACCCTTGATTGTTGATACCAGGTGAGTAGAATTTTGTACCGCAGAGGTGGTCTTTCCAGTGAAAGGACGCAGGATTTCAGACAAAAAACGAGCTAGTTTGTAGGTGGGGGAGCTGATAGTAGAGACTATGGGACGAAGAGGTGTATCAACTTTATGTATTTTTGGTAAGCCGTATAATCTTGGTGGCCTGGCAGCAGAAGGTTTCAACGAAAACTGTTTAGATTGATCAATTAATGCGGTTGAATCAGAAATTATTTTGTTGGTTTGTGTGACGAGGCTGTTGGTGGGATCTCTTTTTATTTTTGTATAACTACCATCGTCGAGTAATTCTTTAATTTTGTTGTTGTATTCTATTTTATCCATGATAACAGTAGCATTGCCTTTGTCAGCTGAGAGAACTACAATATCATTCCTCTTTTTTAATTTATATAATTCAAAACGCTCATCTTTGTTGAGGTTGCTAGCTGGCATCTTAGCGTTTTTGAGGGTTGCAGCGATTTCAGATCTTGCTACGTCTGCAGCGATGTGACCCAGGCCCCTGAGAGCAACGTCTACTTGGGCAATTATATCATTAACTGGTATGTGTTTAGGTGTGACTGCAAAGTTTAGACCTTTAGCTAAAACGGATTTCAGACCATCGGAAATAGAACTGTTACTGCGATTAATTACGACTTTATTAACGTCTAACTTTTTGGTGTGTGGGTCCGGTCTTCAACAAAAGACTTCAACAAAAGACCGGACCCACACACCAAAAAGTTAGACGTTAATAAAGTCGTAATTAATCGCAGTAACAGTTCTATTTCCGATGGTCTGAAATCCGTTTTAGCTAAAGGTCTAAACTTTGCAGTCACACCTAAACACATACCAGTTAATGATATAATTGCCCAAGTAGACGTTGCTCTCAGGGGCCTGGGTCACATCGCTGCAGACGTAGCAAGATCTGAAATCGCTGCAACCCTCAAAAACGCTAAGATGCCAGCTAGCAACCTCAACAAAGATGAGCGTTTTGAATTATATAAATTAAAAAAGAGGAATGATATTGTAGTTCTCTCAGCTGACAAAGGCAATGCTACTGTTATCATGGATAAAATAGAATACAACAACAAAATTAAAGAATTACTCGACGATGGTAGTTATACAAAAATAAAAAGAGATCCCACCAACAGCCTCGTCACACAAACCAACAAAATAATTTCTGATTCAACCGCATTAATTGATCAATCTAAACAGTTTTCGTTGAAACCTTCTGCTGCCAGGCCACCAAGATTATACGGCTTACCAAAAATACATAAAGTTGATACACCTCTTCGTCCCATAGTCTCTACTATCAGCTCCCCCGCCTACAAACTAGCTCGTTTTTTGTCTGAAATCCTGCGTCCTTTCACTGGAAAGACCACCTCTGCGGTACAAAATTCTACTCACCTGGTATCAACAATCAAGGGTATTTCCCTGTCCCCAGACGACCTGCTTGTCAGTTTTGATGTAGTTTCCTTATTCACCAAGGTTCCTGTACCTGACACCATTGCAATCATTGAAGACTTGGTTCATCAAGGACTAAACACTGAGGTACCCCCCCTGGTGAGACACTGTTTAACCAATACATACTTCACTTGGAATGGATCTTTCTACAAACAAACTGAGGGCACCCCAATGGGCTCCCCCCTTTCTCCAGTTATAGCTAACATTTTCATGGAGAAATTTGAGACTGACGCCATCCAGACTGCCACTCTGCGCCCAACCTTATGGAAGAGGTACGTGGATGACACTTTTGTCATCTGGCCACATGGCCGGCCTGCTCTAGACCAATTCTTCGACCACATCAATTCCATACACCCAGCCATCAGATTTACTATGGAAGTCGAAATAGATGGCAAGATACCTTTTTTGGATGTCCTAATTAAAAAGAGACCTGATGGTTCATTGAGCCACTCTGTCTACAGGAAAGCTACCCATACGGATGCTTATCTGAAACCGGATTCCCACCACCATCCATCACAGAAGAATTCTCTCATCAAGACTCTGTATCATAGAGCCCAATGCATATCCGACCAGGAACACATAAGCAGTGAACTCAAGCACGTACACCAAGCTCTTAGGGCTAATGGTTACTCCGACTATACAATCCGCAAAGCTATCACTCAAACCATGAAGAAGAACCCTCTTGAGGAGCCTTTCAAAACCATCACTTTACCCTACATTGCTGGGATCACAAAAAAGATCTCCAAAATCTTGAATAAACACAAGATCCAGGTCCGTTTCAACACATTACATAAAATCCATGATCTGGTTACGTCTGTAAAAGATGTGATTCCGGACATACAATACCCTGGTGTCTACAAACTAAGTTGCCTCTGTGGTAGTAGTTACATTGGAGAAACCAAACGCCATATCTCGGACCGCATTCGTGAACATAAAGCAGACCTTAAACACGGTAGGACCAACACCTCGGCCGTAGCAGATCATTGTTCTAATTCAGTAGGCTCACATGCCATTGACTTTTCCAAGACGGAGGTTCTTTGTAAGCCATCTGGCTTCCATGAGAGATTCGTTCATGAGGCTATCCACATATACAAGCACAGAGACAATTTCAACCGAGAAGATGGATTCTATCTTAGCAATCATTGGAAAGATTTGATAAATCATTTCAGTTCTTGATTGATTGTTCACGCTTACAGTGGCTTTCAGACAGCATACATAAAAACAAATTTCGTCTCCCCCCTCCTCTTTTCAAAAAATAGATGGACTAGTCCTGGGCAAACTGCCAATCGCTGCGCGTGACGCAAACGTTATTTTTATATATAAATAAATAAATAAATATGCCGTTTTCAAAATAAATTTATGCAAACCGACACACCTGATGATGACCGTTTGAGTTATGGTCGAAACGTCGTGAGAATTTTTATTGTTTTATATATATTTTGTTATTTTGTTGTTTCTCTTCAACGTGACTTTACCGAAAAAACTAAGAATATTACTTTTATTTGTAAATTTTCAATTGGCATAATCTACACGCCATATTCTTGGTTCTTTCGGTAAAGTCACGTAGATTTGAAAATAAAAAGAAAATAATTAAATGAAAATCATGAATTGTTATTATTATATTTTGATTTAAAGCTTTCGTGACTGCAGTGATTCATATTATTGGTTCTTTCAGTAAAGTCACGTAGAAGGGAAACAATAAAATAAAATAAATAATTTTTAAAATATTATTTAATTTTTTACTTTTCTTTTATTATTTATATTTTCTATCTACGTCACTTTACCCAAAGAACTAAGAATGTAGCGTGTAGATTCTACCAATTTAAAAAAACAAAAAAATAAATGGAAAATAATAAAAGCTTTTATTATTTTCAATTTATTATTTTAAAATCAAAATTTTGTTTCATTTTTTGTTATCTCTGTGACTTTACCGAAAGAACCAAGAATATGAATGTGGGTTTTTTGCTTTTATTATTTTCCATTTCACACTTTTAATTTGATTTGATTTGATTTTTTTATTTTCTATCGACGTGACTTTACCGATAGAACCAGGAATATGGCGTGTAGATGCTGCCAATTTAAAAATTAAAATAGATTGAAAATAATAATCAAAATCCAGATTCATATTCTTGGTTCTTTCGGTAAAGCCATGTAGGTTGAAAATAAAAACAATAAAATTAAATAAAAAATACAAAAGATAAATGGAAAATAATGAAAGCTTTTATTATTTAAATTTATTATTTTAATTTGTAATTTTTTTTAAAATTGGCAGAATCTACACGCCATATTCTTGGTTCTTTCGGTAAAGTAACGTAGATTTGAAAATGAAGATAATAGAATTAAATGAAAAAATACTAAATCATGAATTATTATTTTTTTACTTTTCTTTATTATTTATATTTTACCCAAAGAACCAAGAATCTGGCGTGTAGATGCTGCCACCTGCCAACGTTATTGGCCACCAGATGGCAGCATCTACACACCATATTATTGCTTCCTTCGGTAAAGTCACGTAGATAGAAAATAATAATACAATTAAAAAATGAAAATTATGAAAGCTTTTATTATTTTCAATTTATTATTTGTATTTTTAAATTAAATTATATTATTTTTATTTTAAAATCTACGTGACTTTAACGAAAAAAACAAGAATTCGGCGTGTAGATGTTGCCACCTGCCGGCCACCAACGTGGCGTGTAGATTCTGCCAATTTAAAAATTAAAATAATAAATTGAATATAACAAAAGCTTAAATAATATTAAAAGTTTTATTCAATTGATTATTTTAAAATTGTATTTTTTTTTATCTCCGTGACTTTACCGAAAGAACCAAGAATATGAATGTGGGTTTTTTGCTTTTATTATTTAAAATTTCACATTTTTATTTGATTTGATATTTTTTTTATTTTCTATGGACGTGACTACCGAAAGAACCAAGAATATGAATTCCAGAAGTCACGAAAGTTTTAAGTCACAATCTACACCCAACAATGGTGGCCAGCAGATGGCAGCATCTACACGCCAGATTATTGCTTCCTTCGGTAAAGTCAGGAACGAAGTTGTAAACTGAGTGTACCAGACTGCAATAGATTAATGTGTCCGTCCGTCCCCTTTCAATACTTTAACGAAGTGAAATCTCGTGCTGTTGGGTGTAAAATCAGCAATAGGCAGCGCAGAGACTTGCCCTACCAGCCCACCCTGCAGGGACCTGTTAATAAAATTAAAATAATAAATTGAAAATAATAAAAGCTTTTATTTTAAATTTATTATAAAATAATAAAACCTTTATTATTTTCAATTTATTATTTGTATTTTATTTTTTTGTATTTTAAAATTTCAAATAATAAATTGAAAATAATAAAGCTTGTATTAGTTTAAATATTATAATTTATATTTTTAAATTAAATTTTATTATTTTTATTTTCAAATCTACGTGACTTTACCTGAAGAACCAAGAATATGGCGTGTAGATTCTGCTAATTTAAAAATTAAATAATACATTTTTAATAATAAAAGCTTTCATTATTTCAAAATGTTTTGTATTTTTAATTTAAAAGCTTTTAGTATAGCTTTTATTATAATATCATAATATTATAATCAAAGCTTTTATTATAATCAAAGCTTTTATTATTTTAGGATTCTCCTCCACGGCGGCCTTTGTCTCCCCCAGTAGCGATGTTTACGACACACCGCACCAGGTACTCATCTGAGGCTGAGTCGACCTCACACTCTCTTACTGTCTCAAAACAACAACCGCCATGCGCCACTAAGTGGCGGTGACGTCACCACGACGCTTATGCCAGGCTATGTGCACCTTGAGGCTACGTGAAGTGTCGATCGCCGGCTGGCAGGAGGTCACGGGGCAGACCCAGGTGCCACTGGTCGACTGACTGAGATGACTGAGATTACTGGCTGATGCACCACCTGTGCCCTCTACTGTGCCAACTTGCTGAGCTTTAGCCACCCGACGCTCCGCTCGTTTTTCTGAGCGTCGCTCCTCCGCCCTCCGTTGTTGTTGGAGGGCGACTGCCTCCAACTGCCCAGTAGAGACACCGCTGGTACCAGTCATTGGCAAGTCCACTCAGCTCCACATCCTCCTGTACCACATCACTCATCTCTTCTCTAGTCCGTGCCACGCCCGTTTAGCTCCCTCGATCTGTTTGGGCATGCGGTGATTGGGCATGCGGGCTACATGGCCCAGCCAACGCAGCCTTGCCTGCTGGAGGAGCTCACCGATGGGACTTTGTCCAGATCTTTCGAGGATTTGTGAGCTCCTCACACAATCCAGCCTGGTTAAACCCAGGATTGATCGTAGGCAGGCCAGCCTAAATGTTTCTAACCGGTGAAGATGCTGCATTAGGGGGGGTCCACGTTTTGCAAGCGTAGAGAAGGGAGGGAATGACTGTGGCCGAGAAGAACCGAAGCTTCATGCGGAGCGACAGACCAGGTAGCTTCCACACAACGTTACACAACCGATGAAAAGATAATGCCGCTCGACTAATTCGGAGTGAGACCTCTGCTGTTAAACCGGAGCCGATCATGAGCACACTGCCCAGGTATGGAAAACTCTCCACTCTCTCCCCAACTGCCCCATCACCGATTGGGAGTTGTGGGGGTAGAGTGCCCGATGGCACAAAATACCCAGGCAGGTGCTTCGTTTTGGTGGGGCTGATGGTAAGGCCCCACCTCTTAGTGGCACACTCCAGTTTCAGCAGCAGCGCCTCCAACTCCTCCTCTGAATGAGCAGCAATTACCAGGTCATCGGCATACATAATGTGGTTGACCAATAGGGAGACATCCCTTGACCGCACCTGGGCATCGATCAGCCTCCCATTGTATCTGTACCAGACGTAAATTCCTCTGGTACAGCTACTGAAGGCTTCACGAACTATGTGGTCGAAATAGATGTTAAATAATGTTGGAGCCAGAGGGCATCCCTGTCGCAGGGAATGGCTCTGACTCCCGGCTATGTAGTTTTACTCGGGTCTGCTCACCATCATGAAGGTCCTTAATGAGTGTGAGCAGAGGGTCAGGGACTCTGAAAGCACGAAGAACAACCCAGAGCCCAGGCCTACTGATGGTATCATAGGCCTTAACCAGGTCAATAAAGCAGAGATGTAGGTCTAGTTGGAATTCCCTCCACCTCTGCTGTAGCAGAGGGACAGAAAATATGACATTTTTGCAGGACCGCCCTTTCTTGAAACCGCATTGGGGCTCCGCAAGCCTCTCCTTAGCGTACCTAGCAAGGCGATGTTGAATAATCCTTGCCAGGACCTTTCCCGGCACACTGAGGAGTTAGATGCCCCTGTAGTTGTTACAGTCTGTGCGGTCCCCCTTCTTAAAGAGGGGGACCGCCAGGGCATCCTTCCAATCCTGCGGAACCCGTCCAGTGGCCCAGACTGTTGTTATGATGTCATGTAGGGCAGTCTACGCACAAACGCCACCCTCCCTCAGCATTTCGCTTTGGAGATCATCTCTGCTCGGTGCCTTTCCTGTCCTCGGACTCTGGATCGCCCTCAGTACTTCCTCAATGGATGGTACCTCAGCCAGCCACTCACAGGGGGTGACTTCCTCCTCTAATATTTGAGGTACCGCATCCTCAGCAGGGTCATCCCCACTTTGTCCCATGATGTTTTCCAGGCTGAGGGATTCCCCCTCCCCCAGGACCTCACAGAAATGCTCAGCAAATCTGCAAACCTGTCCCTGGGGGTCGGAGATTGGATCACCCTTCGTTCCCCTAATGGTGGTGTAGTGGGTATAAATTGACGAATAAAGTTCTGATGAGGTAACACGATATTTATTGTCTTCCTTACAAGTCTCTAACACAAAGGGTATATCGGTCCCTTTACCCGATACCTGGGGAGGTATGGCCTCCGGATTATGCGGGCCCTATCACTGGGTACCCCGTTACCCTTCCTCCGGCTGGGACCCTAGGAGAGGCTATTTGGCCTGACCGTACCCGGTCCGTGGGTCCTGACCACTGGCCTCACTGAGCTCCGGCCCTTAGAAGGACAATGGTGCTTGGGGTCCAGAGTCCGATCTTCAGCCCAGGTCTTCGTTCTTCAGCTTGCAGATGACTGAGCCAGACCTCTGAGAGGTCCGGCTTATGGTTCGTGGCTTGCTCCGCCCTAGCCACGCTTCCCTTCTAGAACGTTCTGGAAGGTGACATCATCCCCCGGTTCCCCCCTCCCGGGGCCCCGGGGAATGTGTTCCAAGATCCGTTTGCTAGGGTTTGTCGTTGGCCCCTTTTTGGGCCATGGACATTAGCCCTGGCGTGATAGCGCTTCCGCCCCCTATTGACGATAAGGGGAAGCTACCAGCCCACAGAGTGGTGAGTGACGATTACCCCTACAATGGTAATAGGTGTGGCGCTGTAGGTTACTTTTTTGATGGAGTTAAATAGGGATTTGTGATCGCGGGCCATTGAGGCAGACTCCATCTCCTCAGCAACCCGCGATCACCACCCATCCTTGCAGCGCCTCACGGCTCTCCGAACCTCCGAGCGAAGGCTGCGGTAAGCCTCCTCATTCTCTGACGTGGGATGCTGTAGACGATTAGAGTGAGCCTGTCGCTTTTTCTCAACAATCCTGAACACCTCCTCTGTCAGCCAGGGTCTCTGGGGAGGTCTGGACCGCGTACACAAAGCAGTCATTGCAGCTGCATGAGTCACAGGCTTAAACCTCGCCCATTTACCCTCGACATCAGGAGTGGGGGACGATGCTGTCTCACTCACACTCACTCACAGCGCGAGGCCGACTCATTACATCTCGCGGAGGATCGCGCTGCTGAACGAAAAAAGTTCCGCGGTTTCAGTTTGCAAGCGCGAGTTCGCGTTTTAAGGCGATGGGGGCCGTCCATAAATGACGTCACACACCTGGGGAGGGGGGGTCAGACATTTGTGACGAGGAGGGGGGGTTTGAGAAATGTGACGTCACGTCAAAATGTGCAACTTTAAATAAATATAGACGACACGTTCTATTTAGTTAAATAGACTTTTTAATAAATGTTTTCTCCTACAACATCAGAGTGCAGCGCCACATTAAATACAATGACAATAGTTTAAAGCGATTTGAAGCATGTGTTATTTTCAAAATGAAAATATAGTTTTGGGGGGGGGGCAGAGCTTTGTGACGTCATACTTGAGGGGGGGGTCTGACTTTTTGTGATGCCGTGTGACGAGGGGGGGGGGGTCAAAAATCGTCCAAAATCGCGTGACGTCATTTATGGTCGTGATATATTATTTTTTATTTTATTTTTCCTACCTACGTGACTTTACTGAAAGAACCAAAGAGTACTTAGTTGGGTGGATAAGGAGTAAAATAGTAGATGATAGGATCTGCACTATTGAGGAGTTTTGTTATAATGAATCTGTTGTAATGAATCTTATGTCACCTTAAGTATGCCTTTGTGAGTACACTCGTGACATGGGTGTCATGCGCGTGACCTTTGTCTTTTGTATCAGATCTGCGAGAGCAACTCCGCTGCGAGTCATGGTGGTGCTGGGAGAATTGCCTTTACCATCGATGGCACTTCACCAGCACCCGTCTCGACCCCACCTCAATCCGGTAGAGTTACAAGAGCGAAAAAACTCATCTCTTGTGACGTCTGTGGGAAAAAATTCCAACTGGCATGGTGCCTAGAATCCCACGTAAGAACGCACAAGGAGACCCGTGATCAATGGTGCGGCATATGCGGACGAAGTTTTGATCAGCCAGGGAAATTCAAAAGGCATATGAAGACCCACGAAAAGTATTACATGATAAAGGGTGCACCAGGCTTGGTGAATAACGGCAGTTTTGCCAATGCGGTGTTGAATCTGATAGAGCCACTGGAATCCGATAGAGTCACTAGAGTGAGAAAACGAATCTCTTGCGACGTCTGCAGGAAAACATTCCAACTGGCATGGTGCCTAGAGTCCCACATGAGAATGCACAAGACCGGTGGTCAAAGCTGCAACATCTGCGATCAAAGCTTTGATCAGCCCTACAAACTCAGAAGGCATATGGAGACCCACGGAAAGAACTCAAGGGGCGCACGTGGCATGGTGAATGACGGCAATTTTGCCAATGCGGTGTTAAAGGTGTGTCAGAGCTACTCGGCTGCGAGTCATGGTGCTGAAAGAATTGCCTTTGCCATGGATGGCACCAGCAGCTCCAGCAGCAGCAGCTTGTCGAGTCCTGGTGGTGAGGAGGCAGAGTTGCAGACAATGCCACCTTCTGCAAAGGGCGCACCTGCATGCAACGAAGTTATTGCTATCACAGCGATCACGCATGGAACGAAGGCGCCTGCTGGGAAACGCCACGCTGACCAGCGCCCGTCTCGACTCCACCTCACTCCCATAGTCACTAGAGTGAGAAAACAAATGTCTTGCCAAGTCTGTGGGAAAGCATTCCAACTGCCATCATGCCTAGAGTCCCACATGAGAACGGACAAAGAGACCCCTGACCAATGGCATCTGCGGTCGAAACTTTGATCAGCCAGGCAAATTCAGAAGGCATATGGAAACCTACGAAAAGGACTATTGGATATTTCTTTGCTGTTCTATTACTGAAGCTATCAACAGAAGGTGTGTACCGGATTAATTGCACTTGTGGAATGCTATGTTGGGCAAACAGGATGAATGATCAGCACAAGACTATAAGAACACCACAGAAATATGAAATGCTCACAAATACAACTGTCAGCAGTAGCAGAACACACGTGCCCACAAGGACACTCAATTGATTTTGATAATGTTGAAGTTCTGTGCAAAACTTGTTACTACTGGCCAAGACTAATTCCAGAATCTATCGAAATTTAAAGAAATAAAAATAATTGTAATCGTTTGGATAGCTACCGACTTAGTGCTGCATGGAAGAGAATCATCAAATTACCATTTGTACGGCTATTTTAATACACACAATGGACACTAAGTACAAGATCAAAGGGCTAGCATAATGCGCATGTATAATGTATGTTGATTCATTAATCCCCCCCCAGTTTGCGCTCAAAGAGTGCACAAGTGTTGTCACCACATCTACGCCTCTATATAAGGAATTAAACAGGTGGACTTCTCCCAAACCTTGCTGTTGCCTGATGAAGCTAGTTGTAATTACTGAAACGCCGTACTCCGATGGTAAATGTTGTGGCTTGGCTCTCCAACACACCACACACCGGTGTGCTGTACTAGTGATGAATTGGCATGTTCTGTTTACATGACAACCCTTACTAGTTGGCTGTCGGGTGGTGGCGGGTTTAACGACACATTTAAATTGTAATAGGTTTTTACCCTTTTATCTGGCACCAAAACTGACACCTTTATGCAAACATGATCCCTTTTATAAAGGTGTCGGTTTTGGTGCCAGATAAAAGGGTAAAAACCTATTACTATATCTTGCTACTGGCAAAGGAGGTCTCATAATGTAAATTCTTACCCCGAGCTCTCAATACTCTGATAGTGCGCTGTTTTTGAGTTGTATGCCTTTTGGCGTCATCTGGTCCAACACCAGTGGAGACTAGGCTCTAAGAAAAGCCGTCTCGGGTGTGCACCAATCAGCTTCAAGGACAGTGTATATCATTATCAGAGTTGTCTCTTTTTGTTTGCATTTTGACTGCTTGTGTTGTGGTTATTGCAAACATGATCCCTTGTATAAAGGTGTCAGTTTTGGTGCCAGATAAAAGGGTAAAAACCTATTACTATATCTTGCTACTGGCAAAGGTCTCATAATGGCACATATATTTACGCGATCCAACCCATAAAACCTGTATTATGGATATTTGTCGCGAAAGCCTACGTGTTAAACTGCCATGTATTTTTACGTCTATTGCTGTATTTTCTTACGTGCAATATATTTAATAAACCATCCTAATTTATTCATATTTTTGTTCATAGTTATATCATTGTTGCGCGTGCGGTGTGGTCAGTGGATATTGTTCAGTGGATCAAACCGAGACAAATATTTTTGCAGCAGCTGTGGCTGCACATTGCAACAGCGCATTCCGAATGGTGTAGAACGCATCGCCCAGAATCTGTATCTGTGTGCAAACACCAGGTATGGTTGGTAAGAAACACGTTTGGTTTTAAATGAATAGAACTCGAGCTTCAGCCATATTGTTCATTATAGACCCCACTTTGTAAGAATTAATCACGCAAACCTTGCGCCTGATTCATTTGAGTCGGTGTGCTCATGAGCAACAGGGCATTTGTGGCAAGGTGTTAATGTACCACAGATTAGCACGGTTGGCTACGTACACTGCGAAAGAAGTTCAACACATATTCTTTGGGTCTTTCCGTAAAGTCACGTAGATAGAACAATAAAATAATGAAAATAAATTGAATAAAAAAGTAAAATATATCACGACGTTTCGATCGCAACACAAGCAATCGTCATCAGGAGAAAAATGATAACGATTGCTTGTGTTGTGATCAAAACGTCGTGATATTTGTATTATTATTTTGTATTCACTTTATTTTTATTATTTTATTGTTCTATCTGCGTGACTTTACCGAAAGACCCAAAGAATATGAATTCCTGCAGTCACGAAAGCTTTAAGTCAAGATTCAAGTTCAACATACATTCATACATTTTGTAAAGCGAGCATCCTTGCACGTACAATGCACTGGACCGCATGTTCGTGTTAAGTGATTCAGGGGCTTTGTCACTGCCTACCCCATGATATAAATAATCTCAGGGAATTCAATTGCAAGTGTGCAATCTCCCTTCCGGTGGGCATCGAGGATGAGTCATACCCTGGCTTGCCAGGAGGCAGTGGAACACAACTGTGGAATCCTTTCCATCTGCACGGGATAGAACGTTGCCCCCTTGCTCACATTCTTTCGTTTTCTGCGAGTGTACTGGTTTCCCCCCACATGTAAACACTCAGTAAGTGGCTGCAAATATCGGAATGAAAAGAGAACCGCAGAGCTTGGGCGATTGTTGGGAGTGCCGGCTCACCGCCTGGCTGCTGTCTCCCCGCTCGTCTGTGGGAGACATATAGAGGTACTGAATTAGATTTATATTCTCTACATAACATGATTCCTATCTACACAAAGCACTCACCGCGTAGAGTACAGCAAGTGATATTCCACGAAATAAAAAATAAACGTACATGACCATAACAGAAGCCAATGGGTACAGCTGTACATACACATACACACATATACACGATTCCTACTGATGGTTGGAACGATTCACCACTGCCGGAGACGGACAGGTGGCAGCCCCAGTCGAGAGGCCACATCTGCGCCGACTCAAGGTAAATGTGTGCAGGGCCAGCAGGAAGAGCCCCGGGATCTCGGAGCGCAGCCACTGGTTCCACGTGCTGTCTCGGTCCACGTCCTCGCGTGACGACGACGACACTTCAAAATCACCTGACCGGAAGGAGGGGGGAGGGAGAGTAAGAAGGTACGAAGGGGAACCTTCTAACTCTTTCACAGCGACGCGTTCTTCGCGTGCGTCACCCTGCAGCCAACCTCTCTGCTCTCGTGTGTGAACGTGGGTCAGTTTGGTTTAATCGTTCAGAATGAATGGGGCATGACCCTGGCCCTTGTGCAACTTATTATTTTCCATGAGATAATACCAAACACATAATTCATGTGTGAGTGTGTCTGTGGCCTGCAAGCAAAACCTACATTCTCTCGAGTCATATATCGGGAGCAGTCACAGGTGGGAAAGCATTGCCGAATTCCTTGAAAGGCTCAACTCTCTCCAACTTATGTTGAAAGCATTTACAGTGAGGGAAAAAGTATTTGATCCCCTGCTGATTTTGTACGTTTGCCCACTGACAAAGAAATGATCAGTCTATAATTTTAATGGTAGGTATATTTGAACAGTAAGAGAGACAGAATAACAACAACAAAATCCAGAAAAATGCATGTAAAAAATGTTCTAAATTGATTTGCATTTTAATTAGGGGAATAAGTACTTGACCCCTCTGCAAAACATGACTTAGTACTTGGTGAAAAAACCCTTGTTGGCAATCACAGAGGTCAGACGTTTTTTTGTAGTTGGCTACCAGGTTTGCAGACATCTCAGGAGGGATTTTGTCCCACTCCTCTTTGCAGATCTTCTCCAAGTCATTAAGGTGTGGAGGCTGACGTTTGGCAACTCGAACCTTCAGCTCCCTCCACAGATTTTCTATGGGATGAAAGTCTGGAGACTGGCTAGGCCACTCTAGGACCTTAATGTGCTTCTTCTTGAGCCACTCCTTTGTTGCCTTGGCCGTATGTTTTGGGTCATTGTCATGCTGGAATACCCATCCACGACCCATTTTCAATGCCCTGGCTGAGGGAAGGAGGTTATCACCCAAGATTTGACGGTACATGGCCCCGTCCATCGTCCCTTTGATGCGGTGAAGTTGTCCTGTCCCCTTAGCAGAAAAACACCCCCAAAGCATAATGTTTCCACCTCCATGTTTGACGGTGGGGATGGTGTTCTTGGGGTCATAGGCAGCATTCCTCCTCCTCCAAACACGACGAGTTGAGTTTATGCCAAAGAGCTCCATTTTGGTCTCATCTGACCACAACACTTTCACCCAGTTGTCCTCTGATTCATTCAGATGTTCATTGGCAAACTTCAGACGGGCATGTACATGTGCTTTCTTGAGCAGGGGGACCTTGCGGGTGCTGCAGGATTTCAGTCCTTCAAGGTGTAGTGTGTTACAAATAGTTTTCTTGGTATGGTGCCAGCTGCCTTGAGATCATTGACAAGATCCTCCCGTATAGGTCTGGGCTGATTCCTCACCGTTCTCATGATCATTGCAACTCCACGAGGTGAGATCTTGCATGGAGCCCCAGGCAGAGGGAGATTGACAGTTATTTTGTTTCTTCCATTTGCGAATAATCGCACCAACTGTTGTCACCTTCTCCACAAGCTGCTTGGCAATGGTCTTGTAGCCCATTCCAGCCTTGTGTAGGTCTACAATCTTGTCCCTGACATCCTTGGAGAGCTCTTTGGTCTTGGCCATGGTGGAGAGTTTGGAATCTGATTGATTGATTGCTTCTGTGGACAGGTGTCTTTTATACAGGTAACAAGCTGAGATTAGGAGCACTCCCTTTAAGAGTGTGCTCCTAATCTCAGCTCGTTAGCTGTATAAAAGACACCTGGGAGCCAGAAATCTTTCTGATTGAGAGGGGGTCAAATACTTATTTCCCTCATTAAAATGCAAATCAATTAATTACATTTTTGACATGCGTTTTTCTGGATTTTTTTGTTGTTATTCTGCCTCTCACTGTTCAAATAAACCTGCCATTAAAATTATAGACTAATAATTTCTTTGTCAGTGGGCAAACGTACAAAATCAGCAGGGGATCAAATACTTTTTTCCCTCACTGTATGCATTAGTTCTGCCCGTACCTCTTTGTGCCTGTGTAGTGGGCAGGCAAGTGTGGTGGAGTAGCAGGTCCAGCACACGGGGTGTCCAGCAGAGGAGAGGAACTCCCCGTGGCCGTGGCCGGGGAAGCAGAGGTCGGCGGCGCTGGGAGCGGCGTCAGTTGCGCGGCGTCTGTGGGAGAAGGCACAGGCCTCTGCTGAAGATTATCATCCGCAGACACATCACACGGCTTGCCGGACACGTCACACACTCGGCCCTGTGATTGTGGAGGTGAGACAGGTTCGCGCGTGGCAACGAATGGCTTGTCGCTGGACAAACATCGACGGCAACATCGGGAGAACGCGGCACGAACTCGTGCAGAGTTTCTGGCACCGTATGAATTTACACTCCTTGTAGGTATGTATGTTGAACCTCGTTCGCGCCATACGTCAGCCAGCCGTGCTAATCGGAGGTGCAGATGGATGCAATTGAAGGACGTAGAGCAGAGGTGTCAAAATGAAAAAAATTATTGATACAGAAATTACACAAGTCCAGGGGACTTCACCAAGGCCGTGTTATCCCAGACTCTGACAGAGCACAAATGAAGATTGGCAATGACAAAAAATGGCTTCATAACTTTCATTGTCAGATGGCACACTTGCATCTTCAGTTTTCAGTCGGCATCAGTAATTTAAGAATGCACGCATGATGCGTGACACCAACTAAAATGGCATCGATGCTGACTAATCACATCCTCTCCAAGATGTGGAACTCAAGAGACGAGGATAGCCTCTTCCAAACAGGACTACCCTTGACAATTGAGTTGTCGCCTGGGTAAAAATAAAATGAACTAGGAGATTTCAACTTGAAAATCCAAACCATCGCACCAACAGTAATGGAGGGAATCCTATATGAGGCGCACACTGCAGGAGCTTCAGGTGGACTCTGGTACCTGCTTTAACGTCTGTGTGAGAAGCATCTTCTCCCACTGAAAATCATACAAAGTTGACAGTTAGACAGGACATGTTTTAAAACATCCGCAGTAAAATTCAAGTATGTATACCATTAAAGTAAACTATTTTTTATTTACCAGGTTAGGCCCATTGAGAGCTATTAAGCTCTTTTTCAGAAGCGACCTGGCCACAAATTATAGCTTAACGAAGTAGCTTATCATGTGGAAATTTATAGCAGCCAAATACTCTAATCGCATTACTTACAAATAGCTCACAAAGCGGTTATCCTCCCACTACCCTTGGGTTACCTCCTGTCCCGGTCCAGCCGAGACAGTCTGTGAATTGGCATCTGTGTTTGGGTGGCATGAATTAATTTGTACCGAGATCTGGTACCGGTACTGTGCTGAACTTTCCTACTGCATGGTTGTTGACAGACCTAGACCGACTGAAACATAGGTCTGGGTTTGATCTCCATAGTGGAAAAGGTGGTAACCCGAAAACTAACACAAACCCTTCCACATTCAACGATAAACACTTTCAAACCGAGTTCGCTCGGAAATGACCCCACTAAACCGCACGTATGTAAACGTTTGACTTCAGTGGTTCCTCCGCCGCGTGCGAACGATGAAGTGCACGGCCTCTCGTGATGATGACCTCACACCCGCATGGCTGCACGAAAGGCGGTGCTGACGAGCATGAGGCAGGTGGAAGAGGCAAAACGAGGAGGCAAGATTTGAGTGCTGTAGTCGGTGGGGTATAGTGGGGGCTATTTCCGAATGATTGATTATAGTGGAAATGAAATTGGTCAAGAGTCCGTTACTTTGTAAACATTAGCATGTATCTACTTTAATACCAAGTCTGCAGGGGTGGGAAAGATGAGGTCTGTTCATTCTGGTGGGCAAAGAGAATTTAGACACTCCAAGTTAAGTCTGGTGGCATACGGATGAAATGCACCTTACAAATGTAAATAATAATGATTATTAATGCATCTTCTTCACTCCCACGGTGTTTCCAACCAGGGTTAGGCCATTTAATGATCTGACGTGCTGTACACTTGTACAGTGTTACTGAATTATTGTATCATTATGAATTCAGTGCCCCTTCTGCGACCTTTCCCTAGATCCCCCTCTGGTGTATAACCTGGCCTGCTGACGTCAGGGCTGTAAGCCGCAGATCCCTTTCCCTGCCAGCAGCCAGCGCAATACTGTTACATTACCATTCTATGCCACTACAGAGGGACTCCTCTACTTACGAACATTCGACTTACGAACATACAGAGATATGATCAAACCTGTCCGTATGTCCAGTTTCCTGTTTGGACCGAGAGTCACAAGTTCATGGTGGCATCTACATCTGCAGAACGTGAAGAACCAGAGGCAACTTTTAAAGCCATTCACCGTGTTTAGTGTACAAGCCGTAAAACGTGTTTGAAATCGACGGGAGTAAAGTTGGACTCACGAACAAATCGACTTACGAACAGACCTCTGGAACCGAACTCGTTTGTACGTACAAGAGTCTGTATATGGTGGTCACTCTGAACAACACAGACCCAGCCTCCTTTTTACTATTTTTGGTCCATTAGGACATTACCAGACACATCTTTCTGTGCTAACGACCACACAATACACATTAGACGAGTCATAACAGGTCACGTTTAATAGTCTAAACTTGTCTGGAGTAAGTCGCATACGGAAGACATTTTTGCACATTTGCAGAATTACATGTTTATGATAAAGGAACCATGTGTATTGCATTACACAGGGGTGCTTGAACATGTGTGGATGCAGATTCCTGCAGCAATACAGGGAATAGGTTGTTCGCAGCGCCACTGATTAATCAGAATCAGAATCTTTTTTATATCCTGGAGGAATACGATGAGCTATGAAGATCTTTTTCACATATGTCCAGTAGGGGCGGGTCAGCGAGCTATTTCCAAAACCGATGAGAGGCAAGATGGAGAAAATGTAAGCAAATTGCTAAAAATGCAAAGTACATACATTCCTGCCAATTTGTCAACAAATGCAAGCTTCGGCAAGGTAGCAACACAACAACCACAGCTTCAGCCCACATCAAGACTCCACAAAGTCCCTCAATTGCATTGCATTAAAATTGAACGTTTAATGAGCGATATATGAAATAGCGTTACCAAATGACAATATTCCCTTCGAATACCTGACTAATGAATGAGGCTAAGACGCTTGCAGTAATGTTCAAATATGCATCACAAGCCATTCAGAAGTGGTAGGCCTCACGTGACCACAGGGCACCACAGTGGCAATATGTTAACTACCTCGCCTGGTACGCAGGAGGCCGTGGATTCAATCCGGACCCTGTCGCCTGCTGTATATTTTGAGGTTGCATGTCTCTTTCACTACATTTAGAATAAACATCACGCGTTTAGAGTATTTGGCATCTATAAATTTCCACGGGATAAGCCACTTCGTTGAAGATAACATTTGTGATAGCCAGGTTGCTTCTGAAAAATAGCTCCATAGCTCAGTGGGGCCTCAAACTGGTAAAATAAAAAAATATAGTTTATATTCTTGGTTCTTTCGGTAAAGTCACGTAGAAGGGAAACAATAAAATAATAAAAATATAAAACAATAAAATTCTCACGACGTTTCGACTGCAACATCACCTGATGATCATCATCACCTGATGATTGCTTGTGTTGCAGTCGAAACGTCGGGAGAATTTTGTCTTATATTTTTATTATTTAATTGTTTCCCTTCTACGTGACTTTACCGAAAGAACCAAGGATATGAATCCCTGCAGTCACGAAAGCTTTAAATCAAAATATAGTTTAGTTTAAAAGTTATAGTTTGAGAATGGCGGTCCGATGGGAGGGAGTGAAGGGGTATTGTGAGGAGGCGTCATCGAGAGTGGAAGCTGCTGGTGGGAGCATGGGAGGTGTGGGGAGTGTGAGGTGCATCGGCATTGTGGAGAGGGAAGGGGTGAGAGTGTTGTAAGCGATGGGGCTGGGGGAGGAGTGGTGGATATGACGATGTGGAAGCTGTGTCGGTGATGAGGTGTGTGCTTGAAGTGAGGATTACATGGGGAGCGGTGCCGAAGTGGTTAGCGCACCGTGCGACGGGATCCGGCGACCCGAGTTCTATTCCCACTCACGGCCAACATCGGTGACGAGTATCTGAACCAATCTCGGTCCCATCCCAGGTCTATTCTGCCTTAAAATGAGTATCCAGGTTCGGTGAATGAGAGGAGACAAAGGCGGCCAGGCGTGGTGCTGGCTACCCATCCTATCTCAGCGTGTCACCCCATGGCACCTGGGTAATGGAGGTGGTGATGAAGATGGTGACGACGGTGATGATGTTGATGACGATGGTGATGACGAGTCACTCACTCAGATTCACAGAGCCACAGAAACTCACAGTCACTCACTTAGACTCACAGAGCCACACTCAGAGACTCACAGTCACTCACTTAGAATCACAGAGCCACACTCAAGAGACTCACAGCCACACTCAAGAGACTCACAGTCACTCACTCAGACTCACAGAGCCACAGACTCACAGCCACACTCAGAGACTCACAGTCACTCACTCAGACTCACAGAGCCACACTCAGAGACTCACAGAGTCACTCACTCAGACTCACAGAGCCACACTCAAGAGACTGACAGAGTCACTCCGAGAATCACAGTCACTCACACAGACTCACACTCACTCAAGGAGACCCACAGACTCACTCACAGACTCACTCACACAGACTCACAGAGTAACTCACACACAGACTCACACTCACATACTAGTTCTGACACACACACAGACTCGCAGAGTAACACGCACTCAGAGACTCACAGAGTCACGCTCAGTCACTCACTCAGGGACTCACAGTCACTCAGAAACTCGCACGCACTCACAAAGCCACAACTCAGAGATTCAGACACTCACTCAGAGACTCAGAGCCACACTCAGAGACTCACGCTCAGTCACTCACTCAGAGACTCACAGTCACTCACTCAGAGACTCACAAAGTCACTCACTCAGAGACTCAGAGCCACAGACTCACAGAGCCACATTCAGAGACGCACGGAGTCACTCACTCAGAGACTCACAAAGTCACTCACTCAGAGACTCACAGAGTCACTCACTCACTCAGACACTCGGAGACTCACTCAGACTCACACAGACTCAGAGTAACTCACACACTCACAGACTTACACAGTAACTCACAGTCACTCCCACTCAACTCAGTCTCACCGGGTAACACACTCACACAGACTCGGAGTAACTCACATGAACTCACAAAGTAACTCACTCACACAGACTCACAGACTAACAAACAAAAACAAAGATCCCCAGTGAACCCTTAACAGACTGTAGGGGCAAGTGCTGTTAGCGAGCACCTACGAAGGCCGTCACGGCACACGAGGGGGTGGGTGGCCAGCACCACGCCCGGCCGCCTTTGTCTCCCCCATTGGCGATGTTTACACACCGCAACCAGGTAGTCATTTGAGGTCGAGTCGACCTAGGGGAGGCCCAAGACCTGTTCAGATAATCGTCACCGGTGTTGGTGGCCGTGAGCGGGAATCGAACTCGGGTCGCCGGGTTCGTAGGGCAGCGTAGCTCTAACCGCTGCGCCACCGCTCCCCACACCCTCGCTCACAAACACAACGCAGGCAGCGTGGGCAGCCCTGGTCCATCCACTGCTGGATGAGGGCCTTGCCATGCCGTGCGAGTTATTTGACCAGAAGCGCAGTGCGTGTTGTTAACATTCCCCGTGTGGTGGATAGAATCGGAGGGCTTTCCCCAGCCCTCACCCACCAGGAATGGTGAAGTATAGTCAAATACTTCCTGTGACCAACACGGCATTAGGAGACATTCATACAACCCACAGATGGACTAATAATTGTTGTAAGTACTGTGGTGTACTTAAAATAATGTGTGGAGGAGGAGGAGGAAGAAGCTCCAGAAGTCGCACTTCAGCAGCCACCACTGCCCCTTCGCAGTATCAACAACCACGCAGACAAATGCACTGCCACATCCTACAACACGCGTTTGTTCCTTCAAAGTATTGAATTAGCGTCCCAACACGCTGGTTCATGAAGATGGAGCGGTCATATAATGAGCTGGACAGCGACAACAACTTAAATCAGCGGTAATAATGCGGCAGACACGCAGGAAGCAATACTTAGGTAGGCCGCGATGAGACCACGGGGCTCGGATGGCGACCCTGCCTGGGAAGGTGCACACAAACTCCTCACAGAGTGAGCACCACAATGTTGTCCTTACAACACACAGTGGTCTCGCTTTTCTTTCATATCCACGAGCACAGCAACATCCAGCAACACACATCTCCTCACATTGTGCCCAGGACTGCTTTAAATAAAGATTTTAAATAAACTTTCCCGCCAAAGAATGTAATTGAGGCGTGTGTGGGTATCGATGTGGAACTTGTGATCACATTGCTAAGAGCCGAAACACAAGGCACCCACCACCACACACATTCTACTACTACTGCCTTGTGAAGTCTATGATGATGATGATGAGCAGCAGCAGCGAGATAATGAGGAGGTTGAATGTGATGATGATAATGTGGAGTAGAGTCAGGGGGGTTATGCCCAACGTTCTCTGTCCTCACCTCCCCACCACCGCCACGTCCCAACTCTGAACATCCACACATCATCATCATCATCGACCAGCAATGACCAACAGCAGCTCACAGCCCATTAAATACACCACCAGTAGGACAATTGTATGGAGGAGGCCAAACAAACATTTAAAACTAACAAAATAACAATTGCCACCGAGAACTGTTTCACATAACTCGTGCACTCAAAGTCCTCAGACAATTGCAGTTATCTAAAGGTTCTAATTGTGCCCGAGTGTGGCTGCGTCTTGCCTCGACAAAGGCATCGCCAATCCGCAAACTCTCGACGGCTCCGGCTGGCTCTCTGAGCACAAACTTTGACATTTGAACCTCACGAAATGTCTCTGCACAAGTTCCAGCGGTGTCTAGGTGGCAGTAAGTGAATGCACGCACGTGTGGAGGAGGAGGAGTGTTTCTATTATGAGGACAGTGCTGCTGCTGCTGCTGTTGTTGTTACTCTACCATGCTAGTAGAGCTTAGCTAGAAAAGTCTTTGTCAGGAGGCCCCAAATATCCCTTCCACCAAACAAAACTGTCGGGAACAGAGACTTGAACCTCAGTAACGCTTCGACAAAAGTGCGTCAATGTTCTCATCGCTAGTGCACACGTGTCGTCATTACCTTATCAGTGCCCTACCTTATTACAGACCAATTCAGACATTATTGGTCACCCCTTAACAATCTCCACCGTTCATCCTACAAAGTCCCCATGACAAGGGAGAAACACCACACAGAGACATTGTGTTTTTTAACCCCTATTGAAACGTCCGTACGCCGTAAGGAGCCGCAAACTCAATGTCCCCGCCGCCCAAGAAGACGGCGTAGAAGACCGCGCGGGTCGGCAGGGGTCACGCTGCTGCTGCTGCTGTGGAGCTCCGCTGTGAGTCGACGCAGAAGGGCGGCGGTGGTGGTGGTGGTGGTGAGAGCCCCGACTCCCGGAGTCGCAGTGACAGTCGCGTGGCACGGCAGTCGTGGTGGGGCTCTCTGGCTGCTGCTGCTGCTGCTACGGGAGATGAGCGGCAACTCCGCGATGTCTGCTCCCTCCTCCTCCTCCCTTGTGGTGTCAATGGGGGGGGGGAGCGCTCCTTGAGATCCTCTCGGCAAGGCCTGGCCACCCCTGATGGCTCTCCTCCTCCTCCTCCTCTCGGCGGTGTCACCACCTCGTCCACCTCCTCTTCAGCCTCACGTTGGGATTTTGCTCCACGTAGCACACCACTGTCACTGAGAGTTTACCGTGACAACAACAACAACAATCCTTGTACAGAGACGCAATACGCCCGCCAATATTCCTCTCCCAAGATGATATGAGGCCTGTTACTTTCGTCAATTACCCCCTCAAAATATCGGATGGGAATCACTTTGAGATAAAATCACCATCTTAACACGTTAACATAACTGCTCCTCAGCAACAATATTCACCCAAAATAAATATTTTTATTGATGTAATATTTTAAACGATAGTCAACTACTTCGTTTTTTTAATACGAGCAGACAGCACACATCTATACAGTAAACATACAGAACGATAATCTGTAGTGGTGTCCACTTTAACATTATTTTAAGCCAGCTTCCCCATTGCTGTGCATTCGTCAGACACTAAATTAATCTCCCTATGCCTGTCCTTAGCCCAAATAACTTATATCTCGTTGTAACTCGTGTGATAGATCACATTTAGCCACACACAGAGATCACAAATGAATATTAATGTATGCAGCTGCCCCCCCCCACCCCCAATTTTAGTCCAAAATCTAAAATGTGTGCATATTTGTGACTTTGGTTTAAAGAGAAAAAAATATAAAATTATGTAATTATATCTGTGAAAAAGTTATTTGCAGCTCATCAAATTCCTCCAGTATAAATACAAATGCCAATTCTGACATTCATTGTAAGTATGTAATGTTGAACTTCTTTCGCACCGTATGTAACCGACCATGCTAATCGGAGGTGCAGAGGAAGGGCAACAAACTAAACACAAACAGCGTGTTGACGGTGTGTTTAATGGTTCCCTCAGCCAGTGGGATTCACACTCTTGGCTTAGGACCACTCATGGAGGATGAATGAGCATTGCCTCCGCCCCTGCGTGTTGCGATGTTCAGAGCGAGGTGACAACTCTCATTCCGTGCGTTCTCCCCCCCCTACCCCACAGCATCAACAACAAGAGACAGCAGCTGGAGTTGGAGATCATGAAGATCCTGCAGAGCAAGGGGGACCCTGACAACAACAACATCGTCACCCTCCTGGACAACTTCACCTTCCGGGGACACAACTGCGTCGTCCTGGAGCTCATCAGGTGAGTGTCATGGCGTCCGGTGAACACCGATCCAAAGACAAAGATTAACCAGTATAGCCTGAGAATATTGTTGGGGCAAGTGCTGTTAGCAAGTAGCACCTATGAAGACGGGCAAGGCACACGAGGGGGTGGGTGGGCAGCACCACGCCCGGCAGCCTTTGTCTCCCCAGTGGCGATGTTTACACACCGCACCAGGTACTCATTTGAGGCTGAGTCGATCTAGGGGAGGCTCAGGATTGGTTCAGATAATCGTCACCGGTCTTGGCCGTGAGCGGGAATTGTAGAGCAACGCGCTAAACGCTGCACCACTGCTCCCCCAAACACCGATGCGTCCGTGTGTTCACACACATGAATCATTTGGATGTAGAATAAATGTCCATAGGCTTTCAGAATGCCCTAGAATTATTGTATTTGTACGCGGCTCCATGGTCAGACATAACTGTTTATAATGCCTTCCTGCCTCATTGACTATGTTTTGAGTTGAGCGGCAACCCTGTATGGTTACTCCGTGCGGCTTCGCCTCAGTCAAGCACGTGTGCTCCTGTTCAAGGGGCCAATCAGGGAATGGATCACAAGCAGGAAGAAACTGTAACCGTTCACGTTTTGTGCCGTCACGCAGCGGAGACCTCCTCCAGAAGCTGGACGAGACCTATGGCTTATACATGACGGAATTGAAGCCGTACGTGGGCTCCATGCTGCGGGCCCTGGCAAAGCTGAAGGCGATGCACATCATTCACGCGGATCTGAAGCCGGTTAGTAAACTAAGCAGCCCGCTGCGTCTTTTGTCCGTCAGTATGGAGTTAGTGCCTCAGTTCGTGCAGTTGTAGAAAATGAGAGCACTCTTAAATTTTGATTTAAAGCTTTCGTGACTCCAGTAATTCATATTCTTAGTTCTTTCTTACCGAAAGAACTAAGAAAATGAGAACACTCTTGTAAACCTTAGTAACAGGATTTCGAGATATCTTATTCTACACCGCAACAACACTCATGCCACGACTTGCTATTTCATAAACACAGATAGCCAAAACTTGCATAGAAATACAACTTTTCACGTGGATCTCTGTTTGCTCTCAACAACCAACGCTCCGCGGAACATTTAATATTTTCTAATTTGCGTTAAACAACAACGACCACTGCCCTAAGCAACAATTCCGAAGGCCAAAGCTAAATGATGGGCGTAGCAGTGGTGGGGTAGTTCGCAAACTGCACTCAGAGGTTAATGACCCGAATTCGATTTCTGGCCACGGCTAAAACCAGGGTTTGGGCGATATCTGAACCGGTCCTGGATCCCATTGCCTTCAACAGCCCCCTGAGCAGCATGGTGAGGTATGGCCATACAACCCCCTTGATTAACACGGCATGGGGTAGGGAGATCTTCAAGCATGATTACATTTACAAAGGGCATTAAGTGTTTCACAAAAATGAGTACATGAAATCTTTGAGTAAACCGCCATGAACCAATTCAACAAGACGCAATCTCACCGACACACCACGAGTTTCACTGACAACCACTGTCTTTTTTGCAGGCAAACATCTTGGTCAAAGACCACATCAGTGACAATATCAGGCTCACGGATTTTGGCCTGAGCATCAGCGAGACCTGCCCAAGTGAGTGATCTAGCTGCCCTGTGAATGTGTGTACGTGTGTAGCAGCATGTGTGTGTGCATGTCACAGTGTTTGTGGGGAGCGGTGGTGTTAACGGTTAGCACGCTGCGCTACAAGCCTGTTTAAGCTATATGGGGGGGTCTTTGTCTTCGTGCTGTGGTGGCGTGGTGGTTAGCACCGCTTAAACAAAGTGTGGTAGTGACACTGATACCCTTCAAACGTTACATTTCGTCAATCATTTGGCCAGGATTTCAACTCTCAACCTCCCAGGTTTCAGGAGGGTAGTTGTCAAACAGTAACCAGTAAACCGGTAACAATTTTCATAATCGATTGCTGGTATTGAAAGTCTGGAGCCAGTAGACAATCCCATTGGAATTTTCGTCGCGGATGGCTGATTTACGTGTGATTTACATGTGATTTACGATTGCAAATGTACAGATCGCATGGCAGCCCTAATTTATGCAAACCAACACACCTGAAGATGACCGTTTGAGTTATGGTCGAAACGTCGTGAGAATTTTTTATTGTTTCATATATATTTTATTATTTTGTTGTTTCTCTTCAACGTGACTTTACCGAAAAAACTAAGAATATAGCCCTAAGTACCTTTGTCCTCATTCCTCACTTAACCTTTTCCCGTTCCGAGACGTCTGCACGTTACAGGGTGGTGGTAGGTGTCCCCGGTTCATCACTGAATCTTGAAACGCGCAAAGTGGCTCGGCGTTAATTTTATTCAGAGAGGCGTCGCAGCGCCGTTGCTTTTAAAGAAGTTGTTACTCACCGCAGAGAACTCTCGCGACACGACAGCTGCACTCTATGATAGCTGGCACCAGTGTAATGAAAATAATTTACATTTCTAAGTGCTACCCAGCTGATACACGCATTTACGTGGGCGATCTTTGTATTTGTGCGTATTTTGAGTGCCATACGTGACTGCGTGTGCATACCCTCATCTATTCTGCACTTCACAAGTACAGGTGAATAATGTGCAAGTGCCACCTTGTTTGGTCACCTGTCTGTCCGTGTGCTGCTAGGAGCTTGGTGTCTTGGCTCGATGTGGTACATGGCCCCCGAAATGTACTTTGGGCTCCCGGTCACATGCAGCGCGGACATGTGGTCACTCGGATGTGTGGTGGCCGAGATGCTCCTCGGGAACCCGCTCTTCAAGACAAGCTCGGAAGACCACATCGGCTATCTCATCCAGGTATCTGACGCGTAGGAAAACACCATTGCATATATCCAGTTGGTTATAAGGTCCTGCTGTTGAGCTACAAGGCTGTCAGTGGGTTAGCCCCACAATACTTACAAGAGCTGATCCACTCATGTACACCAATGAGGTCCTTGAGATCTTCTACTCAGTTTTCTGAGGTCAAGTCTCAATTCCTGAGGGCGATCGGGCTTTTTGCCAGTGCAGCTCCAAGACTATGGAACGCGTTGGCCTCTGATAACAAGACAGAATTTTTAAAGCTATTTAAATCTCGCCATGAAAACTCACCTCGGTAAAATGGCCTATTCCCCATAGTTTTGGTCGTCTCATTTCCTCGTTTTGGTCGTCTCATTTCCCTGCTTTCCATACACGGGGCGCAATGGGATCATCGGATTAAATGCGCCTTACAAATATTAATTATTATAATATATACATACTGATGAATTCTGTATTTTTTATTGTAACAAACCTCGAGCCCGATACGGCACCACCAAACCGGGCGTCATATTTCCCATGGGACCGTTCCAACTGCGCCATATAAAGGAGGAGGGAGGGTTTAATTCGAATTTGAACCAACGATGGAGTCCACGATAAACAACAACAGCAGCAGCAGCAGGGGGTTGGTTATGACTGATGGCGCACGACGATCCACCAGCGTACAGACCCGCTGTGCGATGGCTCATGCGACAAAGCTGGTTACGTGCAGGGCTGTCGTCATCCTCTGGGCCTTTCACTGGTCAAAAAATGTCGCTCAGCTGCCGGTACACGGGAGAGGAGTGGACGTGTTCACTGCATGATCACGCACCATTTGCATGAGTAAAGAAGTAAAGAGAGATTTCGGGTTCATCAGTAATACCAGAGAATCAGAGCGTCAGGCTGATGTCCTTCGGAATGATTACTATTGTTATGACTATTGTGGTTTGTTGTTAATCCCTGAGGCTTTCAGGGCCTGTGTTGGAGAGCAACGAAGCCGCACGTAGTAACCACGTCATCAATTAAAGACCAAATATGTATGCTTCGCCTGATGATAGAGATAAATATCTGCAAACAGTATGTACAAGAGCAGGCAAAGTTCATTGTTCATCGACGTTTCAATGAGACAAAGTGCAGCGTATGTACGCTCTGTTCACTCGAGCGACGGACCTCATCCAACTCATCCCTCTTGTGATCTTGGTTTCAGATGTTGGGGCTCCCACCCAAAGCCATGATTGACGCCTCGACCCACAACATTATCTCCTTTGGTGAGTGGACAGGGGGGGTGGTGAGGTGGTGGTGTTGCAGTTCGTAGCTGTTGATGCTGCTGCTGCTGTCACTGCCCGGAGAGTCATGGCCGTGCAGCCGCGTGTCTCGTGCTCTGTGCTTGAATAGAAAGGCATGGAAACTGCTTCGCGTAATTTAAAAATGAACTATGCTTTATTTGGGTTTAAAAGTCACAACGGTCTTGGCAACGTACTTTTCAGTACGTGTTGAATTAGTGCGACAGTAAGGAGTCTTATGAAAAAAATACTTTAAAAGGAACGGTTATGTTTAGGAAGCACAGTATATTTGGAAAACCAATCGGGATTTGCAATCCAACAGAGGACGTATGCATTAATTACATGGAATCTGGCCATCACATTTTTCATGAAGATGAGTGGCGTTTTTTTTTATATTTCAGCATGACTTAGCACAATTTTAAAAAATTGTGTGCCAGATGCAACGGTATCCTAAATCAGCATAGAACAGTTCTACCATAGTACAAAACAACCACAGAGAACAACCCTCCACACAAACTGTGGGTCCTTGATTGAGAAATATATTATGCTTAAAAGCACGCTTGTACAACAAAATACCATCCTCTCCAAATGATGCAAATAATAATATAATACTAAAATAAACATCAAAGTGTCTCCTTGCTCAAACAAGTATCAGGAGGTTCTCGTCTCCTCCGGTGGCCCAGAGTTGAGAGTGGGAATTTCACTTTAACGCTTAGGAGCCATCCTTTCCACACGACTACTGCAAACGTCTCACAAACGGTTACAAATTTTATCGACCCTGGAGGGATGACAGGCTGTAGTCGACCGCCAACATGGAATCATATTTGCAAACATCGCAATTGGAGGGTTAAGGACCGCCGCCGCATTGTACTGATCGCCACAACTAATTCAGTGTTTCTCTATTTTTCTCTCTCCGATAAACAGACAAAAAGAATCGCCCCGTCGTCAACGGGAAACGGATCGTCCCGTGCTCCGTGTCTTTGAAGGCGGTTCTGGGAACCCGCAATCAAAAGTTCATCAATTTTCTCAGCGGGTGCCTTTAGTAAGAGACTTGTTACTATTGTCTACATTTCACCTCGTACAAATAATTAAATATAAATCACTTTGCGTCTACCATCAACATTACTGGAAACGATCTTAGACCTCACGTGTCGTTTGGGCTAGGACTGCAAAGTTTTGTGTCACACCGGGGCATCGTTTCTTCATCTCGTCGTTTTTTAAAATAAATATCGTTTCTGACAAAAGTGTTGAGGATAGAATTGCTCATTTCACCCCAGACCACGATTCAATGAAGCGATTTTAGAATGCAACAGGCACCTGACTCCCTCCGTTTGCCTCCTTGGCAGGTGGGATCCCCAACGTCGCCTCACACCCACGGAGGCCCTCAACCGCCCATTATTGTGGGGCGGCAGGGCCGTGCCACCGCAAGCGAACTTCCCGCCTTGCCCAGCCATGGACACGGAGCCGGTGGCGGCCTGCAGCCTCTCGGCAGTCTCCAGTCTCAGCCAGGGAGATTGCCAAGTCCCTACTGCAAGGAGGCAGACTTCGGAGTCCACTTGGTCAAATCAGAATACTGCAGGCTCAGTTTCTGGGAGCGAGTGGGCTTCGAACTCGGATTGGGGAATGGAGTCGGAGCGGGGAGTGGAGTCGGCGGGTGACTGTGCGGTAACACGCCTGTCTGAAAAATTCCCCAATCAAAGTGGTGGCACCAATGACGTCATCGCGGAGGAGGAGGAGATGGAGTCGGCCACGAGACAAGAGTGAGTTTCCACGCAGAAGTGCACCTTGAGAAAAATGTGTATTGGGGAGGTCATTCAGTCAATGTGTCTCCTGCTATAAATTAGCATATAGCAAACACCATCGATCATCATAAATTAGTTACTTGAGTAAATTACACATTCCTATAGCAAGGGCAAGTCTATTTAAATTACAACCACTGTTGATTCCCACAATGTGGTATTCACGATTGAGAGGAAGTAAAAATATTGAGGACACATGAGATTTGGGTTCTGTATCAGATGAGACAAGTTCTGTATTGTAAGAACGGGGAATCTTAAATTTTTATTTAAAGCTTTCGTGACTGCAGTAATTCATATTCTTAGTTTTTTCGGTAAAGTCACGTTGAAGAGAAACAACAAAATAATAAAATATATATAAAACAATAAAAATTATCACGACGTTTCGACCATAACTCAAACGGTCGTCTTCAGGTGTGTTGGTTCGCATACATTTATTTGTAAACGGCGCATTTATTTATTTATAAAAAAAATAAAAAAACGGTTAGCGCCACACGCAACGATTTGGCAGTTTACCCAGGACTAGTCCATCTATATTCTGAAAAGAGGAGGGGGGAGACGAATTTTTTTATAATGTATGCTGTCTGAAAGCCACTGTAAGCGTGAACAATCAATTAAGACCTGAAATGGTTTATCAAATCTTTCCAATGATTGCTAAGATAGAATCCATCTTCTCGGTTGAAATTGTCTCTGTGCTTGTATATGTGGATAGCCTCATGAACGAATCTCTCATGGAAGCCAGATGGCTTACAAAGAACCTCTGTCTTGGAAAAGTCAATGGCATGTGAGCCTACTGAATTAGAACAATGATCTGCCACGGCCGAGGTGTTGGTCCTACCGTGTTTAAGGTCTGCTTTGTGTTCACGAATGCGGTCCGAGACATGGCGTTTGGTTTCTCCAATGTAACTACTACCACAGAGGCAACTTAGTTTGTAGACACCAGGGTATTGTATGTCCGGAATCACATCTTTTACAGACGGAACCAGATCACGTATTTTATGTAATGTGTTGAAACGGACCTGGATCTTGTGTTTATTCAAGATTTTGGAGATCTTTTTTGTGATCCCAGCAATGTAGGGTAAAGTGATGGTTTTGAAAGGCTCCTCAAGAGGGTTTTTCTTCATGGTTTGAGTGATAGCTTTGCGGATTGTATAGTCGGAGTAACCATTAGCCCTAAGAGCTTGGTGTACGTGCTTGAGTTCACTGCTTATGTGTTCCTGGTCGGATATGCATTGGGCTCTATGATACAGAGTCTTGATGAGAGAATTCTTCTGTGATGGATGGTGGTGGGAATCCGGTTTCAGATAAGCATCCGTATGGGTAGCTTTCCTGTAGACAGAGTGGCTCATTGAACCATCAGGTCTCTTTTTAATTAGGACATCCAAAAAAGGTATCTTGCCATCTATTTCGACTTCCATGGTAAATCTGATGGCTGGGTGTATGGAATTGATGTGGTCGAAGAATTGGTCTAGAGCAGGCCGGCCATGTGGCCAGATGACAAAAGTGTCATCCACGTACCTCTTCCATAAGGTTGGGCGCAGAGTGGCAGTCTGGATGGCGTCAGTCTCAAATTTCTCCATGAAAATGTTAGCTATAACTGGAGAAAGGGGGGAGCCCATTGGGGTGCCCTCAGTTTGTTTGTAGAAAGTTCCATTCCAAGTGAAGTATGTATTGGTTAAACAGTGTCTCACCAGGGGGGGTACCTCAGTGTTTAGTCCTTGATGAACTAAGTCTTCAATTATTGCAATGTGTCAGGTACAGGAACCTTGGTGAATAAGGAAACTACATCAAAACTGACAAGCAGGTCGTCTGGGGACAGGGAAATACCCTTGATTGTCGATACCAGGTGAGTAGAATTTTGTACCGCAGAGGTGGTCTTTCCAGTGAAAGGACGCAGGATTTCAGACAAAAAACGAGCTAGTTTGTAGGTGGGGGAGCCGATAGTAGAGACTATGGGACGAAGGGGTGTATCTACTTTATGTATTTTTGGTAAGCCGTATAATCTTGGTGGCCTGGCAGCAGAAGGTTTCAACGAAAACTGTTTAGATTGATTAATTAATGCGGTTGAATCAGAAATTATTTTGTTGGTTTGTGTGACGAGGCTGTTGGTGGGATCTCTTTTATTTTTGTATAACTACCATCGTCGAGTAATTCTTTAATTTTGTTGTTGTATTCTATTTTATCCATGATGACAGTAGCATTGCCTTTGTCAGCTGAGAGGACTACAATATCATTCCTCTTTTTCCAAATTTAACCTCCTCTTCAACAAAAGACCGGACCCACACACCAAAAAGTTAGACGTTAATAAAGTCGTAATTAATCGCAGTAACAGTTCTATTTCCGATGGTCTGAAATCCGTTTTAGCTAAAGGTCTAAACTTTGCAGTCACACCTAAACACATACCAGTTAATGATATAATTGCCCAAGTAGACGTTGCTCTCAGGGGCCTGGGTCACATCGCTGCAGACGTAGCAAGATCTGAAATCGCTGCAACCCTCAAAAACGCTAAGATGCCAGCTAGCAACCTCAGCAAAGATGAGCGTTTTGAATTATATAAATTAAAAAAGAGGAATGATATTGTAGTCCTCTCAGCTGACAAAGGCAATGCTACTGTCATCATGGATAAAATAGAATACAACAACAAAATTAAAGAATTACTCTACGATGGTAGTTATACAAAAATAAAAGAGATCCCACCAACAGCCTCGTCACACAAACCAACAAAATAATTTCTGATTCAACCGCATTAATTGATCAATCTAAACAGTTTTCGTTGAAACCTTCTGCTGCCAGGCCACCAAGATTATACGGCTTACCAAAAATACATAAAGTAGATACACCCCTTCGTCCCATAGTCTCTACTATCGGCTCCCCCACCTACAAACTAGCTCGTTTTTTGTCTGAAATCCTGCGTCCTTTCACTGGAAAGACCACCTCTGCGGTACAAAATTCTACTCACCTGGTATCGACAATCAAGGGTATTTCCCTGTCCCCAGACGACCTGCTTGTCAGTTTTGATGTAGTTTCCTTATTCACCAAGGTTCCTGTACCTGACACCATTGCAATAATTGAAGACTTAGTTCATCAAGGACTAAACACTGAGGTACCCCCCCTGGTGAGACACTGTTTAACCAATACATACTTCACTTGGAATGGAACTTTCTACAAACAAACTGAGGGCACCCCAATGGGCTCCCCCCTTTCTCCAGTTATAGCTAACATTTTCATGGAGAAATTTGAGACTGACGCCATCCAGACTGCCACTCTGCGCCCAACCTTATGGAAGAGGTACGTGGATGACACTTTTGTCATCTGGCCACATGGCCGGCCTGCTCTAGACCAATTCTTCGACCACATCAATTCCATACACCCAGCCATCAGATTTACCATGGAAGTTGAAACAGATGGCAAGATACCTTTTTTGGATGTCCTAATTAAAAAGAGACCTGATGGTTCAATGAGCCACTCTGTCTACAGGAAAGCTACCCATACGGATGCTTATCTGAAACCGGATTCCCACCACCATCCATCACAGAAGAATTCTCTCATCAAGACTCTGTATCATAGAGCCCAATGCATATCCGACCAGGAACACATAAGCAGTGAACTCAAGCACGTACACCAAGCTCTTAGGGCTAATGGTTACTCCGACTATACAATCCGCAAAGCTATCACTCAAACCATGAAGAAAAACCCTCTTGAGGAGCCTTTCAAAACCATCACTTTACCCTACATTGCTGGGATCACAAAAAAGATCTCCAAAATCTTGAATAAACACAAGATCCAGGTCCGTTTCAACACATTACATAAAATACGTGATCTGGTTCCGTCTGTAAAAGATGTGATTCCGGACATACAATACCCTGGTGTCTACAAACTAAGTTGCCTCTGTGGTAGTAGTTACATTGGAGAAACCAAACGCCATGTCTCGGACCGCATTCGTGAACACAAAGCAGACCTTAAACACGGTAGGACCAACACCTCGGCCGTGGCAGATCATTGTTCTAATTCAGTAGGCTCACATGCCATTGACTTTTCCAAGACAGAGGTTCTTTGTAAGCCATCTGGCTTCCATGAGAGATTCGTTCATGAGGCTATCCACATATACAAGCACAGAGACAATTTCAACCGAGAAGATGGATTCTATCTTAGCAATCATTGGAAAGATTTGATAAACCATTTCAGGTCTTAATTGATTGTTCACGCTTACAGTGGCTTTCAGACAGCATACATTATAAAAAATTTCGTCTCCCCCCTCCTCTTTTCAGAATATAGATGGACTAGTCCTGGGTAAACTGCCAAATCGTTGCGCGTGGCGCTAACCGTTTTTTTTATTTTTTTATAAATAAATAAATGCGCCGTTTACAAATAAATTTATGCGAACCAACACACCTGAAGACGACCGTTTGAGTTATGGTCGAATCGTCGTGAGAATTTTTTTTGTTTTATATATATTTTATTATTTTGTTGTTTCTCTTCAACGTGACTTTACCGAAAAAACTAAGAACGGGGAATCTGTTTCATGAGGAGTTGTGAAATGAGGATTCTGTAATGGCATTCACCTCTTTAGTTCATCTCACTTGAAGATGTAAATATCCCAGGGCTCCAAAGGATGTAATATCTTATCCCTAACCTCATCTCCACCAATCTGCAGCTAAATGCATTCCTGGTAAAACATATATATATATCTTAATTATAAATATATGAATTGCACTGCATCCCACTTGGAGGTGCTGCGGTTAGAGCACTCCACGATCACTGTACGCTTGCGAGTTCAAAATCTAGGTCAAGAAGGTTAACAGCTTATTTATCAACCCGAGCTATAGTCAAATAATGAATCCCATTTTGTGGGAAGTCAACAGCGGTGATCCTATTATACACCACCATTGGCTCCTGTTATAGGAATGTAGCATTCCGCTACTGGCCATAGTGAGAGATGTGTGGCATCCTCCTACCTCGCATTTGAGCGGCCGGACACATATGAGGTGCACTGCAGCAACCAGTGTAAGCACAGCCGAGAATGCATGATGGGGCAGACGGTGGCATAATGAATACGCGCATGTCTGTACGTTGAAATAATTTTGAACGCGTACGTAGCCGACCGTGCTAACTGTAGCCGACCGTGCTAACGATGGCGCGTGCGTCCATTTGCCAGGCGGGGCCATGATCTCCAACCAGGCAACAACAACAACGAGGAGGATGATGATGATGATGCCGTCGACAAGATTGGGCCAAAGGCGTCACGCGGGCCTGGATGGAGATTCTCCCGCCTGAGGCGGAATATTCGGGGGATTCTGCAATTCATTCGGGAGCACTGTTTCTGTTACCGTGACGATACCGCTGAATAAATCCTGTCATGTGGCTGGGCCCTCCCTGCCCTGTGTACATATTTTTCAATGTTACTGTCGTTTTTGTCTCACTTCTTTCTGGTCCAATGACTCCAAGACTCACGGTTTAAACTGAAGATCCCAGTGGTCCTCAAAAATATTTACGGGGACTCCTTCACTTAAAAAACATTCAACTTAGAAAGTCTCAGAGATACAAAGAAACCTCTCCATATGTCCAGTTGCCTGTTTGTACCGAGATTCATAAGTTCAAACCGCCACGCAATAGATGGTGGTGGTGGCATCTACATCTACACAACGTGAAGAACCAGTGGCGTCTACGTCTACAGGAGATTATACAACTCTTAAAGCCATTCCCTGTGTTTAGTGTACACGCCGTACAACATGTTTGGAATCGACAGGAGTAAAGTTGGACTTACGAACAGACTTCTGGAACCTAACTCGTCCGTAAGTAGAAGAGTCCCTGTATATGGTGGTCACTCTGAACAACGCAGACCCAGCCTCCTTTTTACGATGTTTGGTCCATTAGGACGTTACCAGATGCATCTTTCTGTGCTGACGACCACGCGATACACATTAGATGAGTCACAACAGGTCACGTTTAATACTCTAAACTTGTCTGGAGTAATTCTCATACGGCAGACTTTTCTGCACATTTGCAAAATTACATATCTATGGGAAAGGAACCATGTGTATGGCATTACAAAGGGTGCTTGGTCGTGTGTGGATGCAGGCTGTTGGCAGTGCCACTGATTAATCAGAATCTTTTTTTTATCCTGGAGGAATCCAATGAGCTATGAAGCTCTTTTCACATATGTCCAGTAGGGGCGGGTCAGCGAGGTATGTTCAAAAACGATATGAGAGGCAAGACGGAGAAAATGTAAGCATGTTGCTAAAAATACAAAGTACATAGATTCCTGCCGATTTGTCAACAAATGCAAGTTTGGGCAATTCAGCAACACAACAACAGCACCAGACCACGACAAGACAACGCACAGTCCCTCAATTACATTGCAAATTAAAATCGAAAGTTCAATGCACGATATTTGAAACAAAGTTACTAAATGGCAATATTCCCCTCGAATACCGAATGAACGAGGCTAAGACGCTTGCAGTAATGTTCAAATATGCATCGCAAGCCATTCAGAAGTGGAAGGCCTCACGTGACCACAGGGCACCACGGTGGCTGGGAGATGTTAACTACCTCCCCTGGTACGCAGGAGGTCGTGGGTTCCATCCCAACCCTGACGCATGCTGTATATTTGTCTGCTATAAATGTCCACGTGACGATAAGCCACTTCGTTGAGCTATCATTTGCGATGGCCAGGTCGCTTCTGAAAAACTGCTATATATGCTCAGTGGGCCTTACCTGGTAAAATATAAATAGTTTGTCAATTAGTAAATAAATGAAGTATATAAGTTCCAATTTCATTCATGAATACATTTCCAAGCTTGGGAAAGGCAGTAAAACAATAGCAAAAACAGCCACAGTCCACACCAGGAAAACATACAGTGCGCGGTAAAATTGTACTTTAAAATTGAACTGTGGATACTTTGTTAAGAATACAAAAAATAGTTTAGTTAAAAATAATTTGGTTCGTAAGGACCTGGGTAGTGATCTGCGATTATTGAGTGGGGGTTTGGGAGTCGCTGACTGGGAGGAGTGGGAACGGGTGAAGCCGGATCTGCCACGCGTTGCGCTCACCAACTCGAGCTTCGCCGGGACAGCAACAAACGAAGAGACGGAGAGAGGAGCTACCCCGGGTTTACATCGCCACGACTCACGACGCACACAACACACACGGCACATGCCCAGCGGGAGGAGGGCGATGACCACCCCACAGTGCGATAGCTACGACTCCCCTTTCAATTAGTGAGCCATCCTCACACAACGCTGCACAGAGTGTGCAGCGTTATCAATGAACACGGCACTACCACTGCACGGAGTGTGCAGCGTTATCAATGAACACGGCACTACCACTGCACCGAGTGTGCAGCGTTATCAATGAACACGGCACTACCACTACACGGAGTGTGCAGCGTTATCAATGAACACGGCACTACCACTGCACGGAGTGTGCAATGTTATCAATGAACATGGCACTACCACTGCATGGAGTGTGCAGCGTTATCAATCAACACGGCACTACCACTGCACGGAGTGTACAGCGTTATCAATGAACACGGCACTACCACTGCACGGAGCGTGCAGTGTTATCAATGAACACGGCACTACCACTACACGGAGTGTGCAGCGTTATCAATGAACACGGCACTACCACTGCACGGAGTGTGCAATGTTATCAATGAACATGGCACTACCACTGCATGGAGTGTGCAGCGTTATCAATCAACACGGCACTACCACTGCACGGAGTGTACAGCGTTATCAATGAACACGGCACTACCACTGCACGGAGTGTGCAGTGTTATCAATGAACACGGCACTACCACTACACGGAGTGTGCAGCGTTATCAATGAACACGGCACTACCACTGCACGGAGTGTGCAGTGTTATCAATGAACACGGCACTACCACTGCACGCGAGCAATCGGCTGCTTAGTGAGTTACACGGCACGGTACGGAGCTATTAACGCGACACGAACCACAGCGTGTTCCCGGGGTACTCAACTACCTTAGTTTCTCAACTACCGGGATTACTCAACTCAATATTTCAAGAGGCGCAATGCACTGTGGTGAATACGAGACAGTGGTCCTTCATAAATAACATCACCAAACAGTCTTTAAAGAGCAGCATGCGGCACCGGGAGACGCAGATTGCCAACCCCTGAGCTATTCTATTCCAGCGCATGAGGGCAACATGTTCAGGAGCCATAAGCCAATGTCCGAGGTCTGCTGGTCACGACGAGAGGGCTTCAGGAGAAACTTCGTGTAGGGTTACTATTCCTACTCCGTTGAAGGAGCACAGACGACTGTGGTTCACAATATCGTGCATAGTTTGGGTTGCATGGTCACAATCACACTGTGGCTTGACTTTAATTTTCTATTGCGTCGTTTCACGTTGTACGATCTGTTCTGGATGACCACAGTCAAACACTGGAGAGTTTAAAATTTTCCATTTGTGCATCAGGTATCCGCAGCTGCCATGGTTTGTGCAGATGCGGTTTAGGGGGACCATGATCTTCGTGGAATATCAAGCCCAGGGATCTTCTGCGTTGGGTTTTTCACAAGGTGTGTCAGTTCTTTTGAACTTACACTGATCATGTCGACTCTCTGCAGTGGCAATGTGAAACTATTAAAATAAAAAGCGATACAATTTTTTAGAAGTTGATTCTTACACGTGCAATTCAATACATGAATTGTCAGCTGAATAATAAATATTAATCGATTTAACCGATGTATCGCGCTGTTACTACTAACTAGCACAACTCTTTATTACGATCACAGCATGTACAAAGTAACATTTTAATAAAAAATATACTTCCTGAAGTAATGATGGTTTATTCAAACTGTGTGCAATATCAAGCAACTTCGGAATGATTTCTGAAGCACTGCTGCAATGTTTGGTGCACTGCGATACTAACGCGGCGATCCGAGTTGGATTCCTAGCCATGGCTAAAGTCAGTGGTGACTGATATCTGAACCAGTCCTGAACCTAATCCCCGCCCCCTTCACCAAACGTGGTAAAGTTTGGTGCAACAACCCCCATGACCAAAGCAACGTGGCGAGGCCTTCATCAGGCAGTGGACTGCCAGAGGGGTGTTACACACACAATCATCAGTTTGTCTAGACAATCACTTGCCTTGAACATTGAATCCTTAAGTTACATTACCAATGGCATATTGGTGTGGCTCACTGACCCTTTGATGTGAAAGATTAAAGAACCCCAAGTGTCTGTTGCCGACTCAACAATTTTGAGGAGCGACCCGTGGCGGTCAGGCAGATCACGAGGTGAGCAGAGGGGTGAGGAGGAGGGCACTTTGGAGGGGGCTGCCAAACCTCGAGTCGCGAGCACACAGCGCCGTCTCCTCGTACAAGACGGCGCACCGATAGGCACCGCCGCTGCTGCCACCGGGCTTGGCCTTCTGCGCCAGTTTTACCAGGTTGGCCACGGGGCCGTGCCCAAGGTTGCGGCAGGAATGCACGCCGTAGTGCTGCCCCACAGCGCAGTCCACGGCCGGCAGCTGCAGAGCACACAGCCAACAACAGAGACCTGGAACCCTCTCTCTTTCGTTTGGAGGCGGCCGAGTTGCTAGCAGCCCTTTTCCACTGGCGCATCCGATCCGTGCCAGCGCGTAGCACCCCCACGGAACGGTTGGTTTTCCATTGGCCATTTGCTGTGCCGATATAAAATCAAACTGTAATACGTCGCCCTTACAAGACCTCTCAAAATGGACCAGGAGCCAAACAGGTCCAGAGGTGGTGCTAATAATAAAGTGTCCATTGCGTACGACGTGAACAGCGTTAATGTGACTGCACAAATTTATGGAAACATGGCCGAGTGGTGGTTCTCGGATCAAGCCCAGCATCCGCCCTGGTTAATGTTGCCAGTTTATTCACCACAAACAAAGAGATCTGTTTCACAATGTATGATAATAATCCTGTGACGCCGTATTAAAAAAATAGAATTGGCCACGTGTAACCGCATCATGTTCCAAATTTGCCAAATCAGATCAAATACTTGCAAATTACTTTACCGGGGAAAAAACCACGTAGGAAAATCAAACATCGCTCCCGAATGGCAGACATGTCCATTCACAGGCCGGTAGTGCGTGCACCACGTGCCAAATAGGAACAGCTGCCATTGGGGGGGGGGTCCCCTCGGGTAGACTGCCGTAGAGCAATGGAACGGTTGAGATGAGACGTTGCTGTAAGGCGCTTTGAGTTGAAGAGTTTATTTACGCGAGCGCCCTATATCTCCAAATCCTTATCCCCATCTCTGAGCCGCCCCTGTGGCCCCTACTGGGGCCCGTGTCTCACCGCTGCAGTGTCGAGGCTGCCGCACTGGTGGATGAACTCCATGCAGCTCGTCGCGCTTTGGACAGAAGCTTCCCGCTGTGGCTCCAGATCCACCCAGGGCAGAGATCACAACCCCAGTCTCCTCCAACAGCTACCACAGACACAACAAATCCGTCAACATCAGTTGGTTGACACCGAGGCGACCGCAAGGCAAACACCGGTTTAAAGCTAAACGATACGCATGGAGCTGCATCTCACAATGCAGTGCACAAAAACTGATTAAATATTACAGATTTAAGTTTGCAAATTAACACAAAATTCGTTCTCAATTTTAGTTTTCCAAATGCACTATCGGCGTAATGTCAAGAGACAAATAAATCATCCATGCGTAAATCTCGCATAGCCGTGCAGGCCCTGTGTCATAAAATGCGATGGGTGGCCTTTTATCTTGTACACAATAGGAGCCAACACTTTCACATTAGCTGTGTTATGAGATTGTGCGGCGCACGAGAGTCAAGCTGAAATTGTTATTCTCAGAGATGGAATTAGGAAAATGAAGTGCAAAACCCAAGTTTAATGAGACTGTAATTTTGTGCAGTCGCTGGTGACTGGGCTCGGACGATCGACTTGATAAGACTTGAGACCTCGGTTTCAACCCAAGCGGTCAAAATCCAGATTCAAGGCCAGAATCTAATTATTGTCATCGCACCGCTTTGATATCTGAGCCACCTGGCCACTTTGCATATATAGTGTTATCATAAATGTTATCTGAATGTCACCGCTGTACACTCAATTTTAACGGTGATTTTCAATATCTACCTTTGGGATGTTTGCCAAATTCACAGATATTTTTCAAGAGTGACAAGAGAAAACCCATGCATCTTACGTGACACTTTGTTGTGCTCTGCATTGGCAGTGATTACATAACGCTTAAACGTATTCGAGTTATCGACAAATGAGTTTTAAGTTCGTAATAATAAACTAATATTACCGCGCACAATTTTGGAAACAAACTTAACATTGAGCACCACTCGGAGGCGGTAAGTACACTCAAACTTTGCACGGGCAGTGTCGTACACCTACTTGCTGTACTGCCTCTTACCAGCTGGAGGCGGGTGGGCTCACGCACGCCACGTACACACCTGGGCGTTGCGATGGAGGATGTCCAAGGAGCCGAGGCCCAGGCTGGGGAGGTCGCACGAGTCAAAATGCTCGGCAAGCTGCTTCTCCACGCGTAACAGCGCAGATAGGCTCGGGGGCTTTGCCATCTTACTTACGTGGCTCAGCAGACGGACCAGATGCTCGGCTACTGCCTCTGCGAAGGAGACAAGCAATGCCATTGTAGGAGAGGACAACGATGCTGTAACTCGCTCCAATAGGCTCAACAACTGCAACTCTCTCTCTGCCCCCCCACCCCCACGTCTCATCTACGGCCTCCCGATAAGTTTCATCATCACTCTCCAGATGACTCAAAAAACAAGTTTAATACGAAGGCCTTCGCGACCAATGATTATCCATAATAGAGATTTTTGGATTAGGTCACGTAAATAGTGCATATTAACGCGTATTATTTAGTGCATGTATACATGATCTAACCCAAAAATCTAGATGATGGACTCAAAAAACCACTGGCAGACTTCTCACACCCGTATGCAAGACGATATCGCCCCAATATTCAAATTGTTCAACTATCCCCCGAACCAGTCCAGGATAAATTTCAAGATCACACTCAGCATTTTGACAGTCCTCCGTGGTCTGATCCCTTATGTACAATACGAGAAACTACATTTTATTCAGATTGTGCTTTCGATATCGTGTCATGAGACGGAGTATCCACTCGGATCTCTCACGGAGCAGCGGAACCCGTCCTATTGGAGAATGGCCCACAGAAGAGAACTTCACAAAGCTACCTCTGACATCGCTTCTAGTGACCTCTGGTCTACAGAGTAAAGGGAAGCACATTCTAACCCACTCTGAACGTGAGAGTAATGTCCGTCACATGAAAGTTGAGCCGATATTGGACTTGGTCAAATTAGCAGGAAAGTGTTATCACCCAGCACGTGCATCGATCGGTTGATCGTTAGTTTGTGGCATAGAGATCCGCAAAAAATAGATATCTTTGGATCATCCGAGATTTTTAATTATCCGCAGCCATCCTCCACGTCATTAGCGCAGATAATCGAGTCTACTGTATATGCAAATTTGTCTCCTTACTCCCCGGAGTAGGCGGCGGTCTGGTGTCGGGAGTGCTGATGTTGCCGAGAAACGCGGCCGGTTTCTCCTTGACCACGAGGTCGCGAGGAGTCTCGAGGGAGCTACAGCACAGGGCCAACTGAAACATATTCCGGGCCGGCGTGTCCCCTTTCACCTGCCCCAGGAAGTTCTGCACACACTGTCGGTAGAAACAACAAAGGACCCAAACCACGTGCAGCCATATCACTCTGTTGGGACAAATAGAGGGTGATACATGCATAGATGTCCGACCGATTTCAATGCCCCCCCTTACTTTTGTTTCAACGTGTGACTGAATTTTGTGAAAGCGATGGCCCTAAATATTATAGAGGAGTGTTAATTCAGTGGTAGAGCAAGTCTTTTGATAATGGTGGAAGTATCCACAGACTTGAAACGTATGGCGATTATCACTTATTAAATAATTCCGAGGACAAATGTATTATGGAAAATCTTTGACAAATCTAAGCAAATGCATGAATGTTCTCGCAAGGTAATTTTGTTGCATTAAGTCCAGACGCCATGGCCCCACCTTCTTCAGCTTATTCACAAAGATGTCCTCGGCGTTCTGGAAGACCTGCAGCACCATCTCGGCCGCCGGCTGTGTCGTGAACTGTCGGCGAAGATCGGCGCTCGTCCCTGGCAAGGGGAACGACTCCAACAGGTATTTCTTGATCTTGTGTGGCCGGCCCTCCACCTCCTGCTTAATGTCACACTCGATGCGAGCCAGCCCACGGTCCATCGCCTCCCGCTCGCCTTTCTGGGCCTTGCCGATCACCTAAACAAACAACACAATGTTAGCAACTGTGGCGGCCACAGGTGCAGGGCAGTGCTGTAGTTGCGATGATGGAACACGTGATGGACGAGTGGTTCAACAGCGAATGCAAGGTGTGCAGCTAATGCACGATTGCAATCGAGAGATGGGATTGGTGGATCATCCTAGCAGCAGTGGCTTTTGGCAAGCCATCGAACAAAGACAGTCACCGCATCACTCGCTTTCAGATGGGCTTCTGCGGCCAACTGGAATGCTCTTCCTTCCGATATTAGGAAGCCATTGGAGCTATGCACTTTTAAATCTAGATTGAAAACAATTTCTTTAGAACTGCTTTTTGTGTTCAGTTTGTTGTCCTCCACACCTCCGATTAGCACAGTTGGCTATGTACAGTGCGAAAGATGTTCAACATATATACATGTGGTTTTACCCAATCCAGTCATTTCTGAGTACTTGTTTAGATTTGCAAATTTTGATTCTGACGCCAGCACACATGTCCTCCTCATTCATTAATAACACGGGATTTATTTTTTTACATTATTTGTGAAGCATATAGAAATGCAGTTTTGGATAATACACCCGCAATATTAACTAGGGCGACTCCTGGGATCGAATCGCGAACCTCTGAAACAAGCGACAAATGCACAACCACTCGGGAAAGAAGATTTCTGTAAGGAGCGGTACAGTAAAATAGGCCTCAGCCTTCAATACGATATATTAACATGATGTACTTACACGAGCAGTTACTTCAGTGCTCTTGTCGCAGCACTGCACCCCCAAAACTGAAGTCGTGTTGGAAGTCTGTCTCAGACTGCATGACAAAAGGATACACCACATTCACTTGACAGGGAGACAGGTGTAAAACCTGTGTGCCTGAGCAACTGAGGATAACTCAGCATTGTGGCCGTGTAAGGCAAACGCAGGGGCGGGGGAATATTGGTAAAAGGCTGATGCAGTGTCACTCTCAGGTGTGAACACAGCGACACGTACGTTGTGGCTGTGTGTCAGCAATTCCAGAACGCATTTAATTCCGAAAGTAAACCCCCTCAAGGGCAACAACAATACATACTTGAGCCAATCTTGATTTGAAGCTTTCGCGACTGCAGGAATCCACACTCTTTGGTTCTTTCGGTAAAGTCACGTAAAATCGAGGAGGAGGCCGCTTTCCTACCTTACAGTTACACGCTAATTTCTCACGTTAACATCACTAGCCCTGGCCACTTCTTTATGACCCATGGGCTACACACATTTCAAACCATTTAAAACAGTCTGCCTCAGCAGCACACCAAGGCTTTCCCACCTGATGACGGACGCTTGTGTCGCGCCCGAAACGTCGTGATTTATTTCATTTTATACCTACGTGACTTTACCGAAAGAACCAAAGAGTATAACTTGAGGCATCCAATAATAATACAATTCGCAGTCAACAAGCGACGCAATGCATACACACGTACACACACACACACGCTCGTACACGCAGGCACGGCACGTACGGAAATGCCCAGAGGTATGCTGGTGATACGGATGCCCAGATCGTGAATATCCGGAGCCCCGTATCATTCCATGAGATGCTTCAGCAAGTCCGGCACCTTGAAGCGTGCCATCACTCCTTTGCCTCGGGAGCTGCGGCTCTTGGCCACGAAGGTCCTAAACTCTGCCGCAAACAACAACAACACGAGCGGGTTACGCAGAGCGCATGCTAGGGGAGCAACGACGACGCATTGATTCGGACGTGATCATTCATCCTGAAGATCGCGATATGCACACCGGATCGCGTGCGTAAGAATTTATGTTTTTGATTTGTATACGTTGCGTGTCATTGTTTCACATTGTCCAACACCCACCCACTCCAGTCACTAGAGCCGGCTGTGTTCACGTTTTAAAACAAGGCGTTGAATCTAGAATTTATTCACGAGCCCTCAATCGCGATAATCGATTGATTCGCGACATGGGTGGCTGGGGTGGCGCGTATCGCTTCTGTTTATGTCTGCAAGGAATCACTTGCTGAGCCTTCGTATCATTTCAAATACCAAACAAATTCATGCATCAGTAGCACTGGTGCCTTGAAAAAGGGAAAAAATCCGATAAGCGACGTTTCGGGCAATGACCCTTCTTCATATTGCATAGAAAGGCCAGAGAGATTGAGTCAACAATAAGAATTGGAAACTGCACTTCACAGCGATTACCGTGTTTCAAAAGTTATTAGGTAACCATTCATATGAACCTTAAGGTGGGACCCCGGGGTCCCATAAGTCTCCGGCTTTTGCATAAACATTATATTATATATAATGTAAACAATGTATTATAATGTAAACATTATATTATATATTATATATAAACATTATATTATATATAATGTAAACATTATATTATATATAATGTAAACATATTATAATGTAAACATAAACTGTGGTCTTTTTCACCAATGGGTTTGAAGGATGGTGGCAAGTGTTGACTTGTTAAACTATGCCTTTAAAACTGAAAACTACTTACCTACAGTAGCTCTATTTAAATACACTATCGAAAACATAATCTACTCCCCTCTGTCAATCATCGTGTTTCTCAGTGTGGATTTGTAAACACACTTGTTAAACAATACTTAAAATAGTACGCGTTTTCAATGCGCTGTTCATATTGTAAAATGCGTTTATACCAATGTGACTCTACAGCAGTTGCACAGCCGCACTTTTATATAATTCAGGTCAAAGTCAGATAAACAGTGGAGGATAAACATCGCATGAAGGCGGGGCAATTGTTGTGCAATCATTTCAGGTCAAATTTCCAGGTGCGTTTTATTCATGCCACACAGGTAGAGAATTGAGAGTGAAACCTGGCCCACTGGCATCGTGAATCATGGATCATGAGTCACCCGGACTTGTTGTGTTTGATTATGGTTGCTATACAAGCCATCAAATCTACACCACGAAGAGAGTTGATGAACAAGTAGGAGAGTGTGTAACTGGATTACATTCATGTGCACAGGCGTTTCAGATGTGAATATGAAATAAGGTCGACTCAAACGCCACTCTTTAGGATTTGGCACACTCAATAACATTTTAATTGATAAATTAAGATCAACAAACCATAATCAAATGGGTCATGCATCGATGTACCAATTGTGGTTACGGACTGCTTAAGAAGAAAATGATGAATGCAGATTCGAAGCGAGTTTAAACATGAATCTACACCATTTAAATATATTTTAAACAACCCGTTGCAAACATGACAGTAATTTGAAATGTAGCACTGTACATCAGAACAATTTGAAAAACGTTAGAGATTTTAAACTGTCCAAAAAGAAAGGAGGAAAATAAATGTATTTTTACATAATACAGGTTTTTTGGGTAAGATCGCGTAAATATAAAAAAAATGTCGGTAAACCCACCACCACCCGACACAGCCAATTAGTAAGGTTTGTCACTTAAACAGAACATGCCAATTCGTTACTAGTACAGCACACCGGTTGTGTGTTAGAGAGCAAAGCCACAACATTAACAATCTGAGTACGACGTTTCGCCAGTAATTACAACCAGCATCATCAGGAGGCAGCCAGATTTGTGGATTTTAAAATGTAGATTAATTTCAATCTAAATTTAAAAACATATAGAGAAACTGGAACATTATTAATACAGAATTTGGTGGGACATATGTTGAAAAGAGACTGACTCCAGCTTAGCTTGCAAGAACTAAGAGACACTGTGTGGCCATGTGGCCTTAATGAGAGAGACTGACTCCAGCTTAGCTTGCAAGCACTAAGAGACACAGTGTGGCCATGTGGCCTTAATGAGAGGGACTCACTCCAGCTTAGCTTGCAAGAACTAAGAGACACTGTGGCCACGTGGCCTTAATGAGAGAGACTGACTCCAGCTTGGCTTGCAAGAACTAAGAGACAGTGTGGCCATGTGGCCTTAATGAGAGAGACTGACTCCAGCTTAGCTTGCAAGAACTAAGAGACACAGTGTGGCCATGTGGCCTTAATGAGAGAGACTGACTCCAGCTTAGCTTGCAAGAACTAAGAGACACAGTGTGGCCATGTGGCCTTAATGAGAGAGACCGGCAGAACAAAGTTGACGTTGGAATGAAGACAAATGGATGAGGAAGGACACGGACTGCGTTTCACGCATCGCAGAGTGCGTCTCGAAACCTTACCACGCCTACATATATTAACGGACATCGATTACAGTGGTCCCATTAGATTTACAATTAGTCTGAATCTTTAGTACAAATTTAATGCCTAGGAATATAAAACATGTTGTAAGAGAATACAGGTCGCTTAAACAAATTCAAATATTGCTTACTACAACCAAAGCTCTTTGAAGAGTCGTAATTTAAAATCAAATGGCAGAGCAAAAGATTTTCATTAATTTCACTGCTTCCATTATAACATTAACGAACCTGTGGTGGGCCCATTGCTTGCATATTAAACACTCAACACGAGTCATTGTTATTGACTTCTTGCCGTTTCAGTGGCACATATCGCACAATATATACACAATTTTGCCATCTTCTTTGGTTATTTCGGTAAAGTCACGTAGAATAAGATAAAATAATAAATTGATAAAATAAAATAATAATATTCTCACGACGTTTCCGCCACAACACAAGTGGCCTTCATCAGACAGTCTCGTCCCCTTCACCTGATGAAGGCCGCTTGTGTTGTGGCCGAAAACGTCGTGAGAATATTATTGTGTTATTTTATTTTATCAATTTATTATTTTATTCTCATTCTACGTGACTTTACCGAAAGAACCAAAGAAGATGAATCCTTGCAGTCACGAAAGCTTTAAATCGAAATTTTGCCATCGTCTGTTTTGCAAAATATCGTCGCCAGAACATTTATCTTAAGTGCATTATTCCTGACCAAATGTTAACGATTAACAAAAGCGCAATAATTAAGGTTGCGCATAAAAACCTCACACGAGGCGAAAAATCCCTCAAGGGCCCATAAACTACAATCGCGTTTAAACACATAAACTGTACGTATATATCAATGCACACATTGTGTAGCAGCAGCATGATTATTATTAAACTCACCTTTAATAACGAGGCACATAAACACGAGTAAAAGTGTCAATATTAATGTGCCACTGTACACGACGTGACGTTGATGAGGCCCCGCCCCCCCACGGTGAACGGTGACGCAACGCGTACAGTGCCCGCGTCACGGATTGGCGCCTCGCGTGCACAGAGCGAGGCAGCAGCAGCAGCAGAGCCAGAGGGGGGGCGGCGTTGCCTTGGCGACGTCGGCACCCTCACGATCGACTCCACGGACAAGCTGTGTGTCACGTGGTGACGCCCACACCACCAACACCACCCGCCCCTTACTGGACGTCTGTGAACAAGAGCTTCATAGCGCTTCGGATTTCTCCAGGGTCGATACAGCGTGCGCGGCACCTGTACGCGGCGAGTCCTCGTTTAACGCGGTAGATGCGTTCCTGAAAAGTGCCGCGTTAAGCGGAAACTATTTTCCTCCCGTAAATAATAATAATGTCCACGCACGGTAAGATGGGGGTCCAAATAACTTGAGGGGACGCCGCCGCCGCCGCCGCGTTACCGTCTCATCTCGCTCAACCGCGCAGCTCAAGAAAGTAGTCCGCTCAGAAAGCGCGTTGTGACGGAGAAAACGCGTTGTAGTGAAAACGCGTTATCGTGTGAACACGCGGGACAGACCCAGGTGTTGTGGGTTAACTCCCCGAGATAAACTTTCTTCCAAATTTGCGTTTCATACGCCCGGCGCTCCGCCAATAATTGTTGTGAGCGTCGCTCCTCTGCCCTCTGTTGTTCATGGAGGGAGACTGCACCCCAGTGCCCAGTATCATCCTCCGCGAGCCTCTTCAAAATGCTGATCTTGACACCGCTGGAAGAAGTCATCGGCCTTGACCTCACCTCACAACAGTGCAATTTTAACAGCTCAACATCAAAACACAATGATGTGTCGCTTGCACCAATCGCACAACACCACAGCATTGACTCTCAGCTGTTACATTTTGATTTAAAGCTTTAGTGACTGCAGAGATTCATATTCTTGGTTCTTTCAAATTTTCTTGTGGTTTTCACACCTGATGATGATTGCTTGTGTTGCAATCAAAAGGTCGCGAGAATTTTATTGTTTTATATTTGTATTATTTTATTGTTTCCCTTCGACGTGACTTTCCCGAAAGAACCAAGAATATGAATCCTAGCTGTTTCTTGTGTAGAGGGGGTCACGTGTGTCACCATAATTGCCCTTATCCTACAACTCGTGCTGCGTAATATTTTCCTTTCCATATTACCTGTGACACACATAATGAGGACAACCGGTAAGTCAAATGAAACCAGAGGTGGGAAACCTGTTCTTTATAATATTTTTAATAAGCAATTTTAACACGACTTTTAGAAACACCGATGCAGCTATACACGTGCCACATTGTCCAGAAATTCAGTTGATACTAATAGGGTTTATTTGCCAGTATTGTACATTATTTAAATTACATTTGTTTGGGCGGCAGGGTGGTGCAGTGGTCACGCCCGTGCATGACATCTTCTGAAGGACTGCCTGGCTTCGCTTTTCTCATTCTGGTCCCTTTCTCTGTATGGGTTTACTCCCATAGCAAAACAACAACATACAATGTAACTGGTACTAGCCAAACATCCAAATTACTTCTGCGAAAAGTTGGCAGGCCCCTCCTGAACAAGAGTCTTGAGACTCAGTGAGATTGCTTGTGTGGCGATCGAAACATCGTGATCCATTATTATTTTTTCTACTTACGTGACTTTACCGAAAGAACCAAAGAGTAAGGATTCCTGCAGTCACGAAAGCTTCAAATCAAGATTAATGAGTGTTTACATGTGGGAGGAAATCGGAGCACCTGGAGAAATCCAATCAAATGCTCTATCACAAATCTACAGATGGAACAGGCAGAGTCCACATTATTCGACACCGCCTTCTCTACCTCCTTGACGACCAAGGGGTGGGAGTTGTCGCAACATTTTTGTAATCCACCAACCCTCACCTCCACGTAGTCGTGGATTACAGGCATACATAGCCACCACAACCATCCGGCTAAAGTAGCTGTAATGCACATCTAAAATTCTACAAAAGTTGACGGGGCAAATGTCGTAGGTCAATTGGTTTGATTTCTATGCGCATTAACCAGTCTCTAACGTATGCACATTTAGATTCGCATTCGGCCGCCAATGGAACAGGTGGAGTCCAAAAGCTAAGTGGATGTACTGATTGTATCTTCATTGCGGGACTCATCCAGCAGTGGATTGACATGGGTTTCAGGTATCCACGTGGAGACGGGCAATAAACACTGGGGCCACCTGGCGGTAAATGTTTGCCGGTGCACATTGGGACCGGCTTACACGTCACTAGCCCCAGGCAGCCCCCAGCCACTGGAGTGCAACACAGCGAAGGGAATCTCCCACCAATGAGAACCACGCACAACCCAGGGTGCAGTCCTATAACTTGGACTCGCAAACACAACAAAACCCATAGCCGCCAACCCACACGGTTTACCCGTATTCTGTTGGGGGGGAGTGAGTTGTCAGGTCCATACGGCAGACGGCCGTTTCAATACGGGCAACATTTTGTTAAGTTTATTTGTGTGTTTCTCCCTTGTCATGGGACTTATAAGGGGCACGGGGTGACCAACAAGGTCTGAATTATTCTGTAATAAGGTAGGCACTGATGAGGGGTTGACAGCGATGCAAACCCCACACAATACAAAACGCCAAACGGCCAGTAACAATAAAAAATAATACATAACTGTCCAATGAGAAATTAGATAATTAAGATCAAAGAAACGCGTTCCTTAAATTGATCAAGTTTATTGTTGCAAGAGTTTGGGAAAACAGGAAGACCGGGTGTGGATTCCAGAGTGGAGCAGTGCAAACTGATAAATCTGAAAAGAAGAGTGAGGTGACCTGCATGGTGGTGAGCGGGTGGGTGAGTAAATGGGTGAGTGTTTGAGTAAACGAGTGGAGGAGTGTGTGATAGGGTGATTGAGTCAGTGACCGGATGAGTGGGTGACTGGATGCGTGGGTGACTGAATGCGTGGGTGATTAGATGAGTGGGTGATTGAGTGGGTGACTAAATGAGTGGGTGACTAGATGAGTGGGTGAGTGGGTTATAGGGTGATTGCGTGGATGACTGGATGAGTGGGTGACTGGATGCGTGGCTGATTTGATGAGTGGGTGATAGGGTGATTGAGTGGGTGACTGAATGAGTGGGTGACTGGATGAGTGGGTGACTGAATGAGTGGGTGACTGGATGAGTGGTTAACTGGATGAGTGGGTGATAGGGTGATTGAATTAGTGACGAGATAAGTGTGTGATAGGGTGATTGAGTTAGTGACTGGATGAGTTAGTGACTGGATGAATGTGTGATAGGGTGATTGGGTTAGTGACTGGATGAGTGGGTGACCGAGTTGTTTAGTTGAGTGCGTTGTTGTGAACTGCAGTGAGGCGCGGTGGTTGAACGCGGAGTGGATGAGACGAAGCGGTCAAAGTGTCTGGTAGACCGAGTCCCTTAACGTGGGTGGAGGGGGGAATCAACGAGGGGAAGTTCACTGCAACATTCACCACGGTGGTGCTAGTAGTCGCAGCGAAAAAAAGTGATACAGGGCTGACTGAATGAAGGTTGAGGCCAGGATGCAAGGTGGTGTAGAGGAGGCGAAGAGGAAGGTAGAGGAGGTGAGGTGGTGAGGAGGCGTAGAGGAGGGTGCCCCGCTCTTGGCGTTGATCTTGGTGAACACGTGTCCGTGCCCCGTCTCGTAGCTCTGCCCGGTGCTGATGCAGCCTCCACCGGCCGCAGCGCCCAGCGGCCTCGCCGAGTCCGTGCACAGCTCCGCTCTGAGCAAGCTTTCCATTGCACGCTGTCTGCTCGCAGCGACAAACACAACGTTAAACTTCCCCACCCCCCCCGTCCCGTGTGGCCTCTAACACAGGGGTCCTCAACCCCCGGGTTGCAAGAGCACTTGCTTCAAGTACATTAAAACCCACTTTTTGGTGTAGATATGTAGATGACACTTTGGTTGTCTGGCGACATGGGAAGGATACACTTAATGAATGAATGTCTAAATCATCTCAACTCACAAAAACCGGCCATCCAGTTCACCATGGAAATGGAGGTGAATAACACACTCCCTTTCCTGGATATTTTGCTCGGACGAGGCCTAAATGGTAAAGTAACACACACAGCATTTACCGAAAGGGAACACATACTGATGCCTATCTGAATGCAGATTGGCATCATCACCCCGAACAGAAATCCTTTCTCAACAAGATGCTCATACATCTGGCTAAAACAGTGTCAGATGGTCAAAGTCTGAGGAGAGAGATTAAACATGTCAAAGAAACGCTACGATTGAATGTCTACAATAATGCTCAAATTAACAGAGCAGTGAATGCTAAACCAAGATCAAACAGTAATACTGCTGAATCAGGTTATTAAATAATTAAAATACCATATATCGTGGGAGTAACTGACAAATTAGCTAGTAGTCGCAGGTAAAAAAAAGTGATACATTAATGACAGGGCTGAATGAATGAAGGTTGAGGCAAGAATGCAGGGTGGTGTAGAGGAGGCGAAGAGGAGGGTAGAGGAGGTGAGGTGGTGAGGTGTTGAGGTGGCGTGGTGAGGAGGTGAGGTGGCGTGGTGAGGAGGTGAGGTGGCGTGAGGAGGTGAGGTGGCGTGGTGAGGAGGTGAGGTGGCGTGGTGAGGTGGCGTAGTAAGGAGGCGTAGAGGAGGCGAGGAGAAGGGTAGAGGAGGTGAGGTGGTGAGGAGGCGTAGAGGAGGCGTAGAGGAGGGTGCCCCGCTCTTGGCGATGATCTTGGTGAGCACGTGTCCGCGCCCCGTCTCGTAGCTCTGCCCGGTGCTGATGCAGCCTCCACTGGCCGAAGCGCCCAGCGTCCTCGCCGAGTACGTGCCCAGCTCCGCTCTGAGCAAGCTCTCCATTGCGCGCTATCTGCTCTCAGGAACAGACACAACGATAAACTCCCCCCCCCCCCCCCCCCCCCCGGTCCCGTGTGGCCTCTAAATACTTATTTCCTTGGGAGAGGTGATTTATCGGACGAGGCCTAAATGGTAAAATAACACACACAGCGTTTACCAAAAGGGAACGCATACTGATGCCTATCTGAATGCAGATTCACATCATCACCCCGTACAGAAAACCTCTCTCATCAAAATGCTCATACATCTGGCTAAAACAGTGTCAGATGGTGAATGTCTGGGGAGAGAGATTGAACATGTCAAAGAAACGCTACGATTGAATGTCTACAATAATGCTCAAATATCGATTTAAAGCTTTCGTGACTGCAATGATTCATCTTCTTTGGTTCTTTCGGTAAAGTCACGTAGAATGAGAATAAAATAATAAATTGATATTTTATCAAATAATAAATTGATATTTTATCAATTTATTATTTTATTCTCATTCTACGTGACTTTACCGAAAGAACCAAAGAAAATGCTCAAATAATTAACAGCAATGAATGCTAAACCAAGATCGAACAGCAATACTGCTGAATCAGGTTATTAAACAATTAAAATACCATATATCGTGGGAGTAATTGAGAAATTAGCTCGAGTTTTGGAAAAGCAAAAATCTAAACATCTAAGTAAGATTTGGCACGGTACACAAAATTCAAAAAATAGTATCTTGTACTTAAGATGAATTGCCTAAGTTGTCAACGGATGGTGTGTATCGGATTAATGGCTTATGTGGCAGATGTTATATTGGACAGATGGGACGTAACATTAGCGTAAGACTAAAGGAACACCAAATAAATATTAAACACTCTCAAACATAACTGTCGGAAGTTGCAGTACATGCTTGCCAACAAGAACACTTAATGTATTTTGATAACGATGAAGTGTTGTGTAAAACTCATTATTACTGGTCAAGACTAATTCGAGAATCCATTGAAACTGAGAAAATTTGTATTATTTTAACCTCTCTGACAGCTACAGGCTTAGTGCAGCCTGCAAGCGTATTATTAAGTAATTGTAAGATGAGGAGATGAAGGCAGAAGAAGAAGACGTGGGGCGATGTGGTGATGCGGTCGAACGTGGTGGCCCGAGGAGCGGAGGGAGAGATGGCGCGGGACGGGGCGGTGTGGAGAAGGTGGCAAGGACGGCGGACCCCACGTGAGTGGAACAAACGCGTGGAAGAAGAAGACATCTCACATTTATCATTACTTATAGAGGAAACATACTAATTAAATGATTACTAATCAATTATATAATTTCAATAATCCCCCTCCCCGCCTCTGATTTCTGCACCTGATGGGTTATGAAATTAGGACAATTTATTAAATATATTGTATACCATAAAATACAGCAATTGACTAAAAATATACGGCAATAGATGTAACCTCGCAGCAGTGAACGTGACGAAATTTCATCATGGAAATGTCCGCTGCACAAAACCTTGAGTTCATCGCCCCACACGTGGTACCTCAGCCTCAGGATGAAATAAATCATCAGGGAGTTCTCCGTGAGCATCGTGCGCGCTCCAAATCCAGAGTTGAGCCGTGGTCTCGGCACCCAGCCAGACGCCTTCTCTTCTTGGGGCAGTCGGAGTCCAGCGCGCTATCGAAGGGCACGTGGTGAACGCTCAGGACGTGTCTCTTGAGCTTCGACTTCTGCATCGCTCCGTACGAGCAGTCACTGCACGGGAAGGGCTTTTCCTCTGGAACACAAGACATCCACCGTTGAGCACACGCACGCGCTAATACATAATTTATTTATCACCATGCAGTGGATGCCATAGCATTACTATGTATATGGGACGTTTTATCAATCACGGTTGCTGAGCACAGGCCCAAAGGCCCAAAATGCCAAATGGCCAGCAACAAATACCTCCGATTAGCACGGTTGGCTACGTATGGTACGAAAGAAGTTCAACATACGTACAAATAGTAGAAAAGCAAGATACTGATTTCCTGAAAAATATCATAATACATTTTTGGGGCTTATTTTGAAGCCCCAACATTTTGCACTTCTTCGTGTGGTTGATGTTGATGCAGAGCAACAACTATAATTTAACATTGAGGTGGTTGAGCCAGATTATTCTATTACAGCTCATTAATTACACAATAATTACCTGCAATAGAACGAGTAAATACACATGGAAGTTAGGTGTGAGTACAATGAAGAGGAAATTCCCATCGTGGAAATGACTCGGTCTATACATTCAAAAATGTTCCCTAAATTTACCCACTTGTTTAAGTAAAATTTACCGCGGTTAAGAAATAGATAATTTTTGGAATTTGTCAAGCAATGTATTTTTATCAGTTTCCTTCCAATGGTGCTATTGGCTCCATGTCATGAGATGAAGTATCCCTGTGCAACTCTCACACAGCAGTGAACCACCTCATGTAAGGGAACAGCTCGTGGAAGGAGATATCATTGCACTGCTCATGACATCCCTCCCTTCGTGACCGTTTTTTATCCACTAGGAGGTTATTGCAATTTCCTACACATCACGCGACATCAGAAGTGTTTGCTGGAAGAAGTGTTTGGTAACTGGATAAGACCATCAATGAGAAGCCAGTTTAATCATGGCTCGGTGACTGAAACCCAGAGTTTCATGGTTTAACCCAACATCCGAGCAGCACCACATCAGATCTCTAGACTCCTCAGCGCAGGCATACAGATATGGTCAACATATGCGTACATTAACTAATTTGTGAAATTATGAATTACATCCAAATGAAATGTAGTGTGTGCATTACTCGGACGTACCGAAAGGTGCCAGGTTGGGTTCATCCACCTTGGGGATGTTCCGCTCCACGCAGCCTCCTGCTTCCGTGCAGTCCATCCTCTTGATGTCCGAATTCTGGCTGTTGCTACTGCTGCAATTGGTGACGCTGGTGGTGGTCTTCTTTTTTTTAATGGACTTAGGTCTACGTCGCTTTTCCTTCTTCTTCTGCTGCAAGGCCATCAACACTTTCATGCTCGTAATAGGATCGAGAGCAGCGTATGGTTTATTCTCACTGACTGGTGAAGCAGTTTGTTGATGTGGAACTAGGCCAAAGCATTCAAGAAAATTGGATTTCATGTCATTTATCTTAACGCCGCTATCTTTTGTCGAAGCGTAATCATGTTCAGGCTTCGGTCTGTACAAGAACTGTGCGTGAAGACTTTCATGAGTTTTCAGGATTTCAATAGGACATAAAACTCCGCAGACTGAGCACATCTCATAGGGCGATGGTGGATTCAACACCGCATTGGCAAAACTGCCGTTATTCACCAAGCCTGGTGCACCCTTTATCACGTAATCCTTCTCGTGGGTCTTCACATGCCTTTTAAATTTTCCTAGCTGTTCAAACCTTTGTCCACATATGCGGCACCATTGGTCATGGGTCTCTTTGTGCGTTGTTACGTGGGCTTCTAGGCACCATGCCAGTTGGAATTTTTTCCCACAGACGTCACAAGAGATAAGTTTTTTCGGTCTTGTAACTCTACCGGATTGAGGTGGGGTTGAGACGGGTGCTGATGAAGTGCCATCGATGGTAAAGGCAATTCTCCCAGCACCACCATGACTCACAGCGGAGTTGCTCTCGCACATCTGAAACAAAGACAAAGGTCACGCGCATGACACCCGTGTCACGAGTGTACTCACAAAGGCATACTTAAGGTGACATAAGATTCATATATACTACAACTCATTATACCAGAACTCCACAATATTGCAGTTCCTATCATGTACGATTTTACTCCTCTTACACCCAAATAATATTTTGTTTCTAAACAACAATGACCAACTACCTCCATTTTCCTAATGTTACCCACCAAATAGGCCTTTCTGTATATACACACCAACAATATAATGATTGCACCACACGTTCACTCCACTATTCACAACACTCTGACTTGCAATCTCCATAAAGATTGTAATATCATTTATGTACGAGGGCCAGTTAAAAAGTTTTGAGAATGGACACTTTTTTTACAAACAACTACGTAAAAGTCTTCAATAAAAGTACAGTATAGTACTATTAATGGCACTTATACGTGAACGTCATTATCTCTCATGCTAATTATTACAATGTTAAATAGTTACCCAGGAAAGCTTCATTGAGTCTAAGTACTGCATTTTCAGAAAGGTCCCATTGCATTGAGATGTTTGTGTGAGTGGAACCCAGAGAGACCCCACCTTGCAAATGGGGAAATAACACAACTCCGCACTAATGGATTCAACCCACAAACTCAAAGCATTCCCTGTTCAACAAAGTATTCAAATCAAGTTATTTTCTTTTTACCACAGTACTTTATGGAATCCTCAATAATTAATGCATTTTAGAAGTATTAAACTATACTTGAAGATGTGTGAGAATGTAATTCTGCAGATGCAAGCACAGGCAAACTCGTATCTGCATATACAAGTTTCTGGGCCTCCTCACTTCACCAAACCCGCATTGACCGGCATGGTGAAGTATGGTTAAACAACTCCCACGAACGACATGGTGTGGGGGAGGCCTCTATCAAAACGCTGGATCGACAAAGGGCTGATACATGTCACGACATTGTACATTCAGACCGTTCTCTCGTCAGCACAAGCCGTCTATGTGGACAATAGAGGGCACGACACACGTGTACACGATGTTTGTGTGCGTATATTCAGCGTGTGCAACACGTCATAATTATATAAGGTCGCGATTATGCTCAAAACGAACCAAATGTATAACATCACGAATAACTTTGGAGGTCTCCAGAGCCTGAACAATATTTGAAGTAGACACTGACCCTTGTCACGAGTTATTATGAACTATAAACTAAACTATAAACTATTTTTATTTAACCAGGTAAGGCCCACTGAGCTATATAACTCTTATCAGAAGCGACCTGGACACAAATGATAGCTCAACGAAAGTGGCTTATCATGTGGACATTTATAGCAGTCAAGTACTCTAAACTCACGTTTCTAAATGTGGAGGGGAAAACCGAAGGACCAGGAGAAGAATCTACGCGACCACAGGGGAAAAAAATAAACAAATACAGAGCAGGCGTCAGGGTCTCGATGGAACCTCCACGCTGCTGTAGGCCTGGCGAGGTAGTTAACATCTCGACACCGCGGCGCCCCTTATTAAAAGATTAACCATGTCTAGCAAGGTTATTGACTGATTTCACTCGACTCACGGCACCACAAGTAATGTATTAAACAAATAAAACAATAATAAAGTAGAGAGGCGCTACTTACATTTAAAAATGTTGTTGTTAACTTTAAAAGGAGCGCGCTTCTGTCTGGCTTGCAGTCCGGCGATCGCGGTCTCCACTTCCTGGATAAGCCACGCCCGTCGCGGCTATGCCCCGCCCACTGTCGTGCAAGCCACGCCCCTGCGGATCGGGCCAAGCTCATCCCACGGTGAAAGCCCCACAATCGGAATCTTTATTTACAGACAGTCCTCGACTTACGAACGCCCAAATTACAAACAGCCGCCCTTCAGAACCAACTGGCATGAAATATAAATTATTTTATATCGCCTGAAAACGCGAACTCGCGCTTGTGAGTGAGTGCGCGTGAGTGAGTGTGAGCAGGGGGCACAGGTGGTGCATCAGCCAGTCATCTCAGTCATCTCAGTCAGTCGACCCGTGGCACCACCTGGATCTGCCCCGTGACCTCCTGCCAGCGGGCGTTCGACACTTCACGTGGCCTCAAGGTGCACATGGCCTGGCACAAGCGTCGTGGTGACGTCACCGCCACTTAGTGGCGAATGGCGGTTGTTGTTGTTGTTGTGAGACAGTGAGAGAGTGTGAGGTCGACTCAGCCTCAGATGAGTTCCTGGTGAGGAGTGGAGTGAACACCGCTACTGGGGGAGACAAAGGCGACCGTGGAGGAGAAACCTCAAGGTGCTCACTGATACACTCACCAACTTTACCTCACCAATTACACCTCACCAATCACAACACTCACCTCACTCACCAAACACCAACTCCACTAACCGCACAAATGGCACTCATCACACCTACTACACTCATCTCACCCACTACATTCACCACACCACCCACTACATTCACCAAACCAACCACTACATTCACCACACCAACCACTACATTCACCACACCAACCACTACATTCACCACACCAACCACTACATTCACCACACCAACCACTACATTCACCACACCAACCACTACATTCACCACACCAACCACTACATTCACCACACAACCCACTACATTCACTACACCAACCACTACATTCACCACACCAACCACTACATTCACCACACCACCCACTACATTCACCACACCAACCACACAGTCACCATACTGACTGCACCCATCTCATCCACTGCACCAACCTCACTCATCTCACCAATCAAAACTCATCTCAACGACCGCAATTCACCACCTTACATGCTGCCATCTACATCAGTGGCCAGCAGATGGCAGCATCTACAGGCCACATTCTTGGCCAGTCGATGGCAGCATGGAACGGAGGTTACCGAGCAATCTATAAACGTACGATATTTATTTTGGCTCTCTACGAGGCGTGAGATCTCAGGTAGGTCTGGTTACTCACACGTACACATTATTTGCTGAGGAATTGGCAAGACATCCCAAGCAGAATCCTAAAAATTAGAGACTCAACAAGGCATCTGTGGATGAAGTCAGGCCCGTGTCTGTCTGCTCGATTATTTCATATCTGTCAACCCCTTATCAGGGCCGAGCTTATCACAGACCAATTCATACTTTATTGGTCACCCCGTGCCCTTATAAATCTCAACGTAGTGAAAACGCGTTATCGTGTGAACACGCGGGACAGACCCAGGTGTTGTGGGTTACCTCCCCGAGATAAACTTTCTTCCAACTTTGTCTTTTATACGCCCGGCGCTCCGCCAATTATTGTTGTGAGCGTCGCTCCTCTGCCCTCTGTTGTTCATGGAGGGAGACTGCACCCCAGTGCCCAGTATCATCCTCCGCGAGCCTCTTCAAAATGCTGATCTTGACACCGCTGGAAGCAGTTATCGGCCTTGACCTCACCTCACAACAGTGCAATTTTAACAGCTCAACATCAAAACACAATGATGTGTCGCTTGCACCAATCGCACAACATCCCAGCATTGACTCTCAGCTGATACTTGTGTAGAGGGGGTCACGTGTGTCACCATAATTGCCCTAATCCTACAACTCGTGCTGCATAATATTTTCCTTGCCATATTACCTGTGACACACATAATGAGGACAACCGGTAAGTCAAATGAAACCAGAGGTGAGAAACCTGTTCTTTATAATATTTTTAATAAGCAATTTGAACACGACTTTTAGAAACACCGATGCAGCTATACACGTGCCACATTGTCCACAAATTCAGTTGATACTAATAGGGTTTATTTGCCAGTATTGTACATTATTTAAATTACATTTGTTTGGGCGGCAGGGTGGTGCAGTGGTCACGCCCGTGCATGACATCTTCTGAAGGACTGCCTGGCTTCGCTTTCCTCATTCTGGTCCCTTTCTCTGTATGGGTTTACTCCCACAGCAAAACAACAACATACAATGTAACTGGTACTAGCCAAACATCCAAATTACTCCTGCGAAAAGTTGTCAGGCCCCTCCTGAACAAGAGTCTTGAGACTCAGTGAGATTGCTTGTGTGGCGATCGAAACGTCGTGATCCATTATTATTTTTTCTACCTACGTGACTTTACCGAAAGAACCAAAGAGTAAGGATTCCTGCAGTCACGAAAGCTTCAAATCAAGATTAATGAGTGTTTACATGTGGGAGGAAATCGGAGCACCTGGAGAAATCCAAGCAAATGGGGGGCCAACGCTCTATCACAAATCTACAGATGGAACAGGCGGAGTCCACATTATTCGACACCGCCTTCTCTACCTCCTTGACGACCAAGGGGTGGGAGTTGTCGCAACATTTTTGTGATCCACCAACCCTCACCTCCACGTAGTCGTGGATTACAGGCATACAAAGCCACCACAACCATCCGGCTAAAGTAGCTGTAATGCACATCTAAAATTCTACAAAAGTTGATGGGGCAAATGTCGTAGGTCAATTGGTTTGATTTCTATGCGCATTAACCAGTCTCTAACGTATGCACATTTAGATTCGCATTCGGCCGCCAATGGAACAGGTGGTGTCCAAAAGCAAAGTGGATGTACTGATTGTATCTTCATTGCGGGACTCATCCAGCAGTGGATTGACGTGTTTTCAGGTATCCACGTGGAGACGGGCAATAAACACTGGGGCCACCTGGCGGTAAATGTTTGCCGGTGCACATTGGGACCGGCTTACACGTCACTAGCCCCAGGCAGCCCCCAGCCACTGGCGTGCAACACAGCGAAGGGAATCTCCCACCAATGAGAACCACGCACAACCCAGGGTGCAGTCCTATAACTTGGACTCGCAAACACAACAAAACCCATAGCCGCCAACCCACACGGTTTACCCGTATTCTGTTGGGGGAAAGTGAGTTGTCAGGTCCATACGGCAGACGGCCGTTTCAATACGGGCAACATTTTTGTTAAGTTTATTTGCGTGTTTCTCCCTTGTCATGGGACTTATAAGGGGCACGGGGTGACCAACAAGGTCTGAATTGTTCTGTAATAAGGTAGGCACTGATGAGGGGTTGACAGCGATGCAAACCCCACACAATACAAAACGCCAAACGGCCAGTAACAATAAAAAATAATAATACATAACTGTCCAATGAGTAATTAGATAATTAAGATCAAAGAAACGCGTTCCTTAAATTGATCAAGTTTATTGTTGCAAGAGTTTGGGAAAACACGAAGACCGGGAGTGGATTCCAGAGTGGAGCAGTGCAAACTGATAAATCTGAAAAGAAGAGTGAGGTGACCTGCATGGTGGTGAGTGGGTGGGTGAGTAAATGGGTGAGTGTTTGAGTAAACGAGTGGAGGAGTGTGTGATAGGGTGATTGAGTCAGTGACCGGATGAGTGGGTGACTGGATGCGTGGGTGACTGAATGCGTGGGTGATTAGATGAGTGGGTGATTGAGTGGGTGACTAAATGAGTGGGTGACTAGATGAGTGGGTGACTGGATGAGTGGGTGATAGGGTGATTTAATTAGTGACTAGATGAGTATGTGATAGGGTGATTGAGTGGGTGACTGGATGAGTGGGTTATAGGGTGATTGCATGGATGACTGGATGAGTGGGTGACTGGATGCGTGGCTGATTTGATGAGTGGGTGATAGGGTGATTGAGTGGGTGACTGAATGAGTGGGTGACTGGATGAGTGGGTGACTGAATGAGTGGGTGACTGAATGAGTGGGTGACTGGATGAGTGGTTAACTGGATGAGTGGGTGATAGGGTGATTGAATTAGTGACGAGATGAGTGTGTGATAGGGTGATTGAGTTAGTGGGTGACTGGATGATAGGGTGATTGAGTTAGTGACTGGATGAGTTAGTGACTGGATGAATGTGTGATAGGGTGATTGAGTTAGTGACTGGATGAGTGGGTGACCGAGTTGTTTAGTTGAGTGAGTTGTTGTGAACTGCAGTGAGGCGCGGTGGTTGAACGCGGAGTGGATGAGACGAAGCGGTCAAAGTGTCTGGTAGACCGAGTCCCTTAACGTGGGTGGAGGGGGGAATCAACGAGGGGAAGTTCACTGCAACATTCACCACGGTGGTGCTAGTAGTCGCAGCGAAAAAAGAGTGATACAGGGCTGACTGAATGAAGGTTGAGGCGAGGATGCAAGGTGGTGTAGAGGAGGCGAAGAGGAGGGTAGAGGAGGTGAGGTGGTGAGGAGGCGTAGAGGAGGGTGCCCCGCTCTTGGCGTTGATCTTGGTGAACACGTGTCCGCGCCCCGTCTCGTAGCTCTGCCCGGTGCTGATGCAGCCTCCACCGGCCGCAGTGCCCAGCGGCCTCGCCGAGTCCGTGCCCAGCTCCGCTCTGAGGAAGCTCTCCATTGCACGCTGTCTGCTCGCAGCGACAAACACAACGTTAAACTCCCCCCCCCCCCCCCCCCCCCCCGTGTGGCCTCTAACACAGGGGTCCTCAACCCCCGGGTTGCAAGAGCACTTGCTTCAAGTACATTAAAACCCACTTTTTGGTGTAGATATGTAGATGACACTTTGGTTGTCTGGCGACATGGGAAGGATACACTTAATGAATGAATGTCTAAATCATCTCAATTCACAAAAAACGGCCATCCAGTTCACCATGGAAATGGAGGTGAATAACACACTCCCTTTCCTGGATATTTTGCTCGGACAAGGCCTAAATGGTAAAGTAACACACACAGCGTTTACCGAAAGGGAACACATACTGATGCCTATTTGAAGGCAGATTGGCATCATCACCCCGCACATAAATCCTTTCTCAACAAGATGCTCATACATCTGGCTAAAACAGTGTCAGATGGTCAAAGTCTGAGGAGAGAGATTAAACATGTCAAAGAAACGCTACGATTGAATGTCTACAATAATGCTCAAATTAACAGAGCAGTGAATTCTAAACCAAGATCAAACAGCAATACTGCTGAATCAGGTTATTAAACAATTAAAATACCATATTTCGTGGGAGTAACTGACAAATTAGCTAGTAGTCGCAGCTAAAAAAAAGTGATACATTAATGACAGGGCTGAATGAAGGTTGAGGCAAAGATGCGGGGTGGTGTAGAGGAGGCGAAGAGGAGGGTAGAGGAGGTGAGGTGGTGAGGTGTTGAGGTGGCGTGGTGAGGTGAGGTGGCGTGGTGAGGAGGTGAGGTGGCGTGGTGAGGAGGTGAGGTGGCGTGGTGAGGTGGCGTGGTGAGGAGGCGTAGAGGAGGCGAGGATAAGGGTAGAGGAGGTGAGGTGGTGAGGAGGCGTAGAGGATGCGTAGAGGAGGGTGCCCCGCTCTTGGCGTTGATCTTGGTGAACACGTGTCCGCGCCCCGTCTCGTAGCTCTGCCCGGTGCTGATGCAGCCTCCACCGGCCGAAGCGCCTAGCGGCCTCGCCGAGTCCGTGCCCAGCTCCGCTCTGAGCAAGCTCTCCATTGCGCGCTATCTGCTCGCAGCAACAGACACAACGATAAACTCCCCCCCCCCCCCCCCCCCCGGTCCCGTGTGGCCTCTAAATACTTATTTCCTTGGGAGAGGTGATTTATCGGATGAGGCCTAAATGGTAAAATAACACACACAGCGTTTACCAAAAGGAAACCCATACTGATGCCTATCTGAATGCAGATTCGCATCATCACCCCGTACAGAAAACTCTCATCAAGAGGCTCATACATCTGGCTAAAACAGTGTCAGATGGTGAATGTCTGGGGAGAGAGATTGAACATGTCAAAGAAACGCTACGATTGAATGTCTACAATAATGCTCAAATAATTAACCGCAATGAATGCTAAACCAAGATCGAACAGCAATACTGCTGAATCAGGTTATTAAACAATTAAGATACCATATATCGTGGGAGTAATTGAGAAATTAGCTCGAGTTTTGGAAAAGCAAAAAGCTAAACATCTAAGTAAGATTTGGCACGGTACACAAAATTCAAAAAATAGTATCTTGTACTTAAGATGAATTGCCTAAGCTGTCAACGGATGGTGTGTATTGGATTAATGGCTTATGTGGCAGATGTTATATTGGACAGATGGGATGTAACATTAGCGTAAGACTAAAGGAACACCAAATAAATATTAAACACTCTCAAACATAACTGTCGGAAGTTGCAGTACATGCTTGCCAACAAGAACACTTCATGTATTTTGATAACGATGAAGTGTTGTGTAAAACTCATTATTACTGGCCAAGACTAATTCGATAATCCATTGAAACTGAGAAAATTTGTCTTATTTTAACCTCTCTGACAGCTACAGGCTTAGTGCGGCCTGGAAGCGTATTATTAAGTAATTGTGATTGTAAGATGAGGAGATGAAGGCAGAAGAAGACGTGGGGCGATGTGGTGATGCGGTCGAACGTGGTGGCCCGAGGAGCGGAGGGAGAGATGGCGCGGGACGGGGCGGTGTGGAGAAGGTGGCAAGGACGGCGGACCCCACGTGAGTGGAACAAACGCGTGGAAGAAGAAGACATCTCACATTTATCATTACTTATAGAGGAAACATACTAATTTAATTATTACTAATCAATTATATAATTTCAATAATCCCCCTCCCCGCCTCTGATTTCTGCACCTGATGGGTTCAGTGATGACATCGCCTTTCTCTATTTAAGACCGGAAGCAGGTGGATGGCTTCACTATTCTGGCAAATCGCCCGATGATGCTGGATGTAATTACCAGTGAAACGTCGTACTCATCTTGTGGATTTACTCTCCAAAACACCGGTGGGCTGAAGTAGTAACTAAGTGGAGTTTTGTTTACGTGACAAATTCCTTACTAATTGGCTGTGTCAGGTGGTGTAGGGTTATGACACATTTATACTTACACGATCTAACCCAAAAACCTTTGTTATGAAATTAGGACAATTTATTAAATATATTGTATACCAGAAAATACAGCAATTGACTAAACATATACGGCAATAGATGTAACCTCGCAGCAGTGAACGTGACGAAATTTCATCATGGAAATGTCCGCTGCACAAAACCTTGAGTTCATCGCCCCACACGTGGTACCTCAGCCTCAGGATGAAATAAATCATCAGGGAGTTCTCCGTGAGCATCGTGCGCGCTCCAAATCCAGAGTTGAGCCGTGGTCTCGGCACCCAGCCAGACGCCTTCTCTTCTTGGGGCAGTCGGAGTCCAGCGCGCTATCGAAGGGCACGTGGTGAACGCTCAGGACGTGTCTCTTGAGCTTCGGCTTCTGCGTCGCTCCGTACGAGCAGTCACTGCACGGGAAGGGCTTTTCCTCTGGAACACAAGACATCCACCGTTGAGCACACGCACGCGCTAATACATAATTTATTTATCACCATGCAGTGGATGCCATAGCATTACTATGTATATGGGACGTTTTATCAATCACGGTTGCTGACCACAGGCCCAAAGGCCCAAAGGCCTAAAATGCCAAATGGCCAGCAACAAATACCTCCGATTAGCACGGTTGGCTACGTATGGTACGAAAGAAGTTCAACATGTGTGCAAATAGTAGAAAAGCAAGATACTGGTTTCCTGAAAAATATCAGAAGAACACATTTTTGGGGCTTATTTTGAAGCCCCAACATTTTGCACTTCTTCGTGTGGTTGATGTTGATGCAGAGCAACAACTATAATTTTTAGGTTATTGCAATTTCCTACACATCACGCGACATCAGAAGTGTTTGCTGGAAGAAGTGTTTGGTAACTGGATAAGTCCATCAATGAGAAGCCAGTTTAATCATGGCTCGGTGACTGAAACCCAGAGTTTCACGGTTTAACCCAACATCCGAGCAGCACCACATCAGATCTCTAGACTCCTCAGCGCAGGCATACAGATATGGTCAACATATGCGTACATTAACTAATTTGTGAAATCATGAATTACATCCAAATGAAATGTAGTGTGTGCATTACTAGGACGTACCTAAAGGTGCCAGGTTGGGTTCATCCACCTTGGGGATGCTCTGCTCCACGCAGCCTCCTGCTTCCGTGCAGTCCATCCTCTTGATGTCCGAATTCTGGCTGTTGCTACTGCTGCAATTGGTGACGCTGGTGGTGGTCTTCTTTCTTTTAATGGGCTTAGGTCTACTTCGCTTTTCCTTCTTCTTCTGCTGCAAGGCCATCAACACTTTCATGCTCGTCATAGGATCAAGAGCAGCGTATGGTTTATTCTCACTGACTGGTGAAGCAGTTTGTTGACGTGGAACTAGGCCAAAGCATTCAAGAAAATTGGATTTCATGTCATTTATCTTAACGCCGCTATCTTTTGTCGAAGTGTAATCATGTTCAGGCTTCGGTCTGTACGAGAACTGTGCGTGAAGACTTTCATGAGTTTTCAGGATTTCAATAGGACTTAAAAATCCGCAGACTGAGCACATCTCATAGGGCGACGGTGGATTCAACACCGCATTGGCAAAACTGCCGTTATTCACCAAGCCTGGTGCACCCTTTATCATGTAATCCTTCTCATGGGTCTTCAAATGCCTTTTTAATTTTCCTAGCTGATCAAACCTTTTTCCGCATATGCCGCACCATTGATCACGGGTCTCCTTGTGCGTTCTTACGTGGGCTTCTAGGCACCATGCCAGCTGGAATTTTTTCCCACAGACGTCACAAGAGATAAGTTTTTTCGTTCTTGTAATTCTACCGGATTGAGGTGAGGTTGAGATGGGTGCTGGTGAAGTGCCATCAATGGTGAAGGCAATTCTCCCAGCACCACCTTGACTCGCAGCGGAGTTGCTCTCGCACATCTGAAACAAAAGACAAAGGTCACGCGCATGACACCCGTGTCACGAGTGTACTCACACAGGCATACTTAAGGTGACATATGATTCATATATACTACAACTCATTATACCAGAACTCCACAATATTGCAGTTCCTATCATGTACGATTTTACTCCTCTTATCCACCCAAATAAGATTTTGTTTAACAACAATGACGAACTACCTCCATTTTCCTAATGTTACCCACCAAATAGGCCTTTCTGTATATACACACCAACAATATAATGATGACACCACACGTTCACTCCACTATTCACAACACTCTGACTCGCAATATCCATATAAGATTGTAATATCATTTCTGTACGAGGGCCCGTCAAAAAGTTTTGAGAATGGACACTTTTTTTTACAAACAACTACGTAAAATAGTCTTCAATAAAAGTACAGTATAGTACTATTAATGGCACTTATAACTGAACGTCATTATCTCTCATGCTAATTATTACAATGTTAACTAGTTACCCAGGAAAGCTTCATTGAGTCTAAGTACTGCATTTTCAGAAAGGTCCCATTGCATTGAGATGTTTGTGTGAGTGGAACCCAGAGAGACCCCACCTTGCATATGGGGAAATAACACAACTTCACACAGATGGATTCAACCCACAAGCTCAAAGCATTCCTTGTTTAACAAAGTATTCAGTGTAATGTTTAATATAATTTATTTGGTAATATATAGTATCGTAATTGTATAGTCAATATATAGCAGTGTGGTATACAGTAGGGTTGGTAAAATAATACAGTGTAATATTATTATAATCTAAGGTATAGGGTAGTGTATAGTAACGCTGCGTATAATTCAATGTTGGGGTCTGTCTATGGCAGTTTATAATAAAACAATATTTGGAGGCATATTATAATAATTTTTGCGACATAGAAGTGTAATGTATAATGACGTATTGTTAGTAGCTCAGCTTAGTGGAGAATATATTGAGTACATTGATTATATTGATGTAGTTTATATTTAGTTCTTTCACATCGGTTTATTGTATGATAGTTGGGTAGTTGCAGTTCTTTAGCGTCAATATACTAAATGCCTCAGTTGATATGTAAACCCTGACTTTAACATAGCTACTTCCGTCACCAGTTACATGCTAATTCCTCACATTAACATCATGCTAATCTCACAGTTACATGCTAATTTCTGACTTTAACATCCTGCTAATCTATCACATTAACACAGCTACTTCAATGCTAAATTATTCTGTTGATATGTAAACTCTTTTGGCAAGGCGCTCTGCTCCTCCCACCCAGCTTAAAATACGCTGCGAAGCTTAGCAGTGTTCATTGGAGCGCTGTCTTTCCGACAGTTCTGTTTCTTCACCTGAGGAAGGCTACTTGTGTTGTGGCCGAAACGTCGTGAGAATTTTCTTATATTATGTTTTATTTTTATTAGTTTATTATTTCCCTTCTACGTGACTTTACCGAAAGAACCAAGAAGATGAATCCCTGCAGTCACGAACGCTTTAAATCGAAATTTATTCAAATCAAGTTGTTTTCTTTTTACCACAGTACTTTATGGAATCCTCAAGAATAAATGCATTTTTAGAAGTATTAAACTACACTTGAAGATGTGTGAGAATGTAATTATGCAGATGCAAGCACAGGCAAACTCGTATCTGCATATACAAGTTTCTGGGCCTCCTCACTTCACCAAACCCGCATTGACCGGCATGGTGAAGTATGGTTAAACAACTCCCACGAACGACATGGTGTGGGGGAGGCCTCTATCAAAACGCTGGATCGACAAAGGGCTGATACATGTCACGACATTGTACGTTAAGATCGTTCTCTCGTCAGCACAAGCCGTCTATGTGGACAATAGAGGGCACGACACATGTGTACACGATGTTTGTGTGCGTATATTCAGCGTGTGTATCACGTAATAATCATATAAGGTCGCGATTATTCTCAAAACGAACCAAATGTATAACATCACGAATAACTTTGGAGGTCTCCAGAGCCTGAACAATATTTGAAGTAGACACTGACCCTTGTCACGAGTTCTTATGAACTATAAACTAAACTATAAACTATTTTTATTTAACCAGGTAAGGCCCACTGAGCTATATAACTCTTATCAGAAGCGACCTGGACACAAATGATAGCTCAACGAAAGTGGCTTATCATGTGGACATTTATAGCAGTCAAGTACTCTAAACTCACGTTTCTAAATGTGGAGGGGAAAACCGAAGGACCAGGAGAAGAATCTACGCGACCACAGGGGAAAAAAATAAACAAATACAGAGTAGGCGTCAGGGTCTCGATGGAACCTCCAGGCTGCTGTAGGCCTAGCGAGGTAGTTAACATCTCGACACCGCGGCGCCCCTTATTAAAAGCTTAGCCATGTCTAGCAAGGTTATTGACTGATTTCACTCGACTCACGGCACCACAAGTAATGTATTAAACAAATAAAACAATAATAAAGTAGAGAGGCCTACTTACATTTAACAATGTTGTTGTTAACTTTAAAAGGAGCGCGCTTCTGTCTGGCTTGCAGTCCGGCGATCGCGGTCTCCACTTCCTGGATAAGCCACGCCCGTCGCGGCTATGTCCCGCCCACTGTCGTGCAAGCCACGCCCCCGCGGATCGGGCCAAGCTCATCCCACGGTGAAAGCCCCACAATCGGAATCTTTATTTACAGACAGTCCTCGACTTACGAACGCCCAAATTACAAACAGCCGTCCTTCAGAACCAACTGGCATGAAATATAAATTATTTTATATCGCCTGAAAACGCGAACTCGCGCTTGTGAGTGAGTGCGCGTGCGTGAGTGTGAGCAGGGGGCACAGGTGGTGCATCAGCCAGTCATCTCAGTCATCTCAGTCAGTCGACCCGTGGCACCACCTGGGTCTGCCCCGTGACCTCCTGCCAGCGGGCGTTCGACACTTCACGTGGCCTCAAGGTGCACATGGCCTGGCACAAGCGTCGTGGTGACGTCACCGCCACTTAGTGGCGAATGGCGGTTGTTGTTGTTGTGAGACAGTGAGAGAGTGTGAGGTCGACTCAGCCTCAGATGAGTTCCTGGTGCGGTGTGGAGTGAACATCGCTACTGGGGGAGACAAAGGCGACCGTGGAGGAGAAACCTCAAGGTGCTCACTGATACACTCACCAACTTTACCTCACCAATTACACCTCACAAACCTAACCTCACCAATTACACCTCACCAATCACAACACTCACCTCACTCACCAAACACCAACTCCACTAACCGCACAAATGGCACTCATCACACCTACTACACTCATCTCACCCACTACATTCACCACACCACCCACTACATTCACCAAACCAACCACTACATTCACCACACCAACCACTACATTCACCACACCACCCACTACATTCACCACACCAACCACACAGTCACCACACCACCCACTACATTCACCACACCACCCACTACATTCACCAAACCAACCACTACATTCACCACACCAACCACTACATTCACCACACCACCCACTACATTCACCACACCAACCACACAGTCACCACACCACCCACTACATTCACCACACCAACCACTACATTCACCACACCAACCACTACATTCACCACACCAACCACTACATTCACCACACCAACCACACAGTCACCAGACTGACTGCACCCATCTCATCCACTGAACCAACCTCACTCATCTCACCAATCAAAACTCATCTCAACGACCGCAATTCACCACCTTCCATGCTGCCATCTACATCAGTGGCCAGCAGATGGCAGCATCTACAGGCCACATTCTTGGCCAGTCGTTGGCAGCATGGAACGGAGGTTACCGAGCAATCTATAAACGTACGATATTTATTTTGGCTCTCTACGAGGCGTGAGATCTCAGGTAGGTCTGGTTACTCACACGTACATATTATTTGGTGAGGAATTGGCAAGACATCTCAAGCAGAATCCTAAAAATTAGAGACTCAACAAGGCATCTGTGGATGAAGTCAGGCCCGTGTCTGTCTGCTCGATTATTTCATATCTGTCAACCCCTTATCAGGGCCGAGCTTATCACAGACCAATTCATACTTTATTGGTCACCCCGTGCCCTTATAAATCTCAACGTAGTGAAAACGCGTTATCGTGTGAACACGCATGACAGACCCAGGTGTTGTGGGTTAACTCCCCGAGATAAACTTTCTTCCAACTTTGTGTTTTATACGCCCAGTGCTCCGCCAATAATTGTTGTGACCGTCGCTCCTCTGCCCTCTGTTGTTCATGGAGGGAGACTGCACCCTAGTGCCCAGTATCATCCTCCGCGAGCCTCTTCAAAATGCTGATCTTGACACCGCTGGAAGAAGTCATCGGCCTTGACCTCACCCCACAACAGTGCAATTTTAACAGCTCAACATCAAAACACAATGATGGGTCGCTTGCACCAATCGCACAACACCACAGCATTGACTCTCAGCTGTTTCTTGTGTAGAGGGGGTCACGTGTGTCACCATAATTGCCCTAATCCTACAACTCGTGCTGCGTAATATTTTCCTTGCCATATTACCTGTGACACACATAATGAGGACAACCAGTAAGTAAAAAGAAACCAGAGGTGGGAAACCTGTACTTTATAATATTATTAATTTCAGGCAATGTGAACACGACTTTTAGAAACACCGATGCAGCTATACACGTGCCACATTGTCCAGAAATTCAGTTGATACTAATAGGGTTTATTTGCCAGTATTGTACATTATTTAAATTACATTTGTTTGGGCGGCAAGGTGGTGCAGTGGTCACGCCCGTGCATGACATCTTGTGAAGGACTGCCTGGCTTCGCTTTCCTCATTCTGGTCCCTTTCTCTGTATGGGTTTACTCCCATGGGAAAACAACAACATACAATGTAACTGGTACTAGCCAAACATCCAAATTACTCCTGCGAAAAGTTGGCAGGCCCTCCTGAACAAGAGTCTTGAGACTCAGTGAGATTGCTTGTGTGGCGATCGAAACGTCGTGATCCCTTATTATTTTTTCTACCTACGTGACTTTACCGAAAGAACCAAAGAGTAAGGATTCCTGCAGTCACGAAAGCTTCAAATCAAGATTAATGAGTGTTTACATGTGGGAGGAAATCGGAGCACCTGGAGAAATCCAAGCAAATGGGGGGCCAACGCTCTATCACAAATCTACAGATGGAACAGGCGGAGTCCACATTATTCCACACCGCCTTCTCTACCTCCTTGACGACCAAGGGGTGGGAGTTGTTGCAACATTTTTGTGATCCACCAACCCTCACCTCCACGTAGTCGTGGATTACAGGCATACATAGCCACCACAACCATCCGGCTAAAGTAGCTGTAATGCACATCTAAAATTCTACAAAAGTTGATGGGGCAAATGTTGTAGGTCAATTGGTTTGATTTCTATGCGCATTAACCAGTCTCTAACGTATGCACATTTAGATTCGCATTCGGCCGCCAATGGAACAGGTGGAGTCCAAAAGCAAAGTGGATGTACTGATTGTATCTTCATTGCGGGACTCATCCAGCAGTGGATTGACATGGGTTTCAGGTATCCACGTGGAGACGGGCAATAAACACTGGGGCCACCTGGCGGTAAATGTTTGCCGGTGCACATTGGGACCGGCTCACACGTCACTGGCCCCAGGCAGCCCCCAGCCACTGGCGTGCAACACAGCGAAGGGAATCTCCCACCAATGAGAATCACGCACAACCCAGGGTGCAGTCCTATAACTTGGACTCGCAAACACAACAAAACCCATAGCCGCCAACCCACACGGTTTACCCGTATTCTGTTGGGGGAAAGTGAGTTGTCAGGTCCATACGGCAGACGGCCGTTTCAATACGGGCAACATTTTTGTTAAGTTTATTTGTGTGTTTCTCCCTTGTCATGGGACTTATAAGGGGCACGGGGTGACCAACAAGGTCTGAATTGTTCTGTAATAAGGTAGGCACTGATGAGGGGTTGACAGCGATGCAAACCCCACACAATACAAAACGCCAAACGGCCAGTAACAATAAAAAAATAATACATAACTGTCCAATGAGTAATTAGATAATTAAGATCAAAAAAACGCGTTCCTTAAATTGATCAAGTTTATTGTTGCAAGAGTTTGGGAAAACAGGAAGACCGGGTGTGGATTCCAGAGTGGAGCAGTGCAAACTGATCAATCTGAAAATAAGAGTGAGGTGACCTGCATGGTGGTGAGCAGGTGGGTGAGTAAATGGGTGAGTGTTTGAGTAAACGAGTGGAGGAGTGTGTGATAGGGTGATTGAGTCAGTGACCGGATGAGTGGGTGACTGGATGCGTGGGTGACTGAATGCGTGGGTGATTAGATGAGTGGGTGATTGAGTGGGGGACTAAATGAGTGGGTGACTAGATGAGTGGGTGACTGGATGAGTGGGTGATAGGGTGATTTAATTAGTGACTAGATTAGTATGTGATAGGGTGATTGAGTGGGTGACTGGATGAGTGGATGAGTGGGTTATAGGGTGATTGCGTGGATGACTGGATGAGTGGGTGACTGGATGCGTGGCTGATTTGATGAGTGGGTGATAGGGTGATTGAGTGGGTGACTGAATGAGTGGGTGACTGGATGAGTGGGTGACTGAATGAGTGGGTGACTGGATGAGTGGTTAACTGGATGAGTGGGTGATAGGGTGATTGAATTAGTGACGAGATAGTGTGTGATAGGGTGATTGAGTTAGTGACTGGATGAGTTAGTGACTGGATGAATGTGTGATAGGGTGATTGAGTTAGTGACTGGATGAGTGGGGGACCGAGTTGTTTAGTTGAGTGCGTTGTTGTGAACTACAGTGAGGCGCAGTGTTTGAACGCGGAGTGGATGAGACGAAGCGGTCAAAGTGTCTGGTAGACCGAGTCCCTTAACGTGGGTGGAGGGGGGAATCAACGAGGGGAAGTTCACTGCAACATTCACCACGGTGGTGCTAGTAGTCGCAGCGAAAAAAAGTGATACAGGGCTGAATGAATGAAGGTTGAGGCGAGGAAGCAAGGTGGTGTAGAGGAGGCGAAGAGGAGGGTAGAGGACACGTGTCCGGGCCCCGTCTCGTAGCTCTGCCCGGTGCTGATGCAGCCTCCACCGGCCGCAGCGCCCAGCGGCCTCGCCGAGTCCGTGCCCAGCTCCGCTCTGAGCAAGCTCTCCATTGCACGCTGTCTGCTCGCAGCGACAAACACAACGATAAACTTCCCCCCCCCCGTCCTGTGTGGCCTCTAACACAGGGGTCCTCAACCCACGGGTTGCAAGAGCACTTGCTTCAAGTACATTAAAACCCACTTTTTGGTGTAGATATGTAGATGACACTTTGGTTGTCTGGCGACATGGTTAAGATACACTTAATGAATGAATGTCTAAATCATCTCAATTCACAAAAACCGGCCATCCATTTCACCATGGAAATGGAGGTGAATAACACACTCCCTTTCCTGGATATTTTGCTCGGATGAGGCCTAAATGGTAAAGTAACACACACAGCGTTTACCGAAAGGGAACACATACTGATGCCTATCTGAATGCAGATTGGCATCATCACCCCGCACATAAATCCTTTCTCAACAAGATGCTCATACATCTAGCTAAAACAGTGTCAGATGGTCAAAGTCTGAGGAGAGAGATTAAACATGTCAAAGAAAAGCTACGATTGAATGTCTACAATAATGCTCAAATTAACAGAGCAGTGAATGCTAAACCAAGATCGAACAGCAATACTGCTGAATCAGGTTATTAAACAATTAAAATACCATATATCGTGGGAGTAATTGAGAAATTAGCTCGAGTTTTGGAAAAGCAAAAAGCTAAACATCTAAGTAAGATTTGGCACGGTACACAAAATTCAAAAAATAGTATCTTGTACTTAAGATGAATTGCCTAAGTTGTCAACGGATGGTGTGTATCGGATTAATGGCTTATGTGGCAGATGTTATATTGGACAGATGGGATGTAACATTAGCGTAAGACTAAAGGAACACCAAATAAATATTAAACACTCTCAAACATAACTGTCGGAAGTTGCAGTACATGCTTGCCAACAAGAACACGTCATGTATTTTGATAACGATGAAGTGTTGTGTAAAACTCATTATTACTGGCCAAGACTAATTCGAGAATCCATTGAAACTGAGAAAATTTGTATTATTTTAACCTCTCTGACAGCTACAGGCTTAGTGCGGCCTGGAAGCGTATTATTAAGTAATTGTGATTGTAAGATGAGGAGATGAAGGCAGAAGAAGACGTGGGGCGATGTGGTGATGCGGTCGAACGTGGTGGCCCGAGGAGCGGAGGGAGAGATGGCGCGGGACGGGGCGGTGTGGATAAGGTGGCAAGGACGGCGGACCCCACGTGAGTGGAACAAACGCGTGGAGGAAGAAGACATCTCACATTTATCATTACTTATAGAGGAAACATACTAATTAAATGATTACTAATCAATTATATCATTTCAATAATCCCCCTCCCCGCCTCTGATTTCTGCACCTGATGGGTTCAGTGATGACATCGCCTTTCTCTATTTAAGATCGGAAGCAGGTGGATGGCTTCACTATTCTGGCAAATCGCCCGATGATGCTGGATGTAATTACCAGTGAAACGTCGTACTCATCTTGTGGATTTACTCTCCAAAACACCGGTGGGCTGAAGTAGTAACTAAGTGGAGTTTTGTTTACGTGACAAATTCCTTACTAATTGGCTGTGTCAGGTGGTGTAGGGTTATGACACATTTATACTTACACGATCTAACCCAAAAACCTTTGTTATTAAATTAGGACAATTTATTAAATATATTGTATACCATAAAATACAGCAATTGACTAAAAATATACGGCAATAGATGTAACCTCGCAGCAGTGAACGTGACGAAATTTCATCATGGAAATGTCCGCTGCACAAAACCTTGCGTTCATCGCCCCACACGTGGTACCTCAGCTTCAGGAAGAAATAAATCATCAGAGAGTTCTCCGTGAGCATCGTGCGCGCTCCAAATCCAGAGTTGAGCCGTGGTCTCGGCACCCAGCCAGCCGTCTTCTCTTCTTGGGACAGTCGGAGTCCAGCGCGCTATCGAAGGGCACGTGGTGAACGCTCAGGACGTGTCTCTTGAGCTTCGACTTCTGCGTCGCTCCGTACAAGCAGTCACTGCACGGGAAGGGCTTTTCCTCTGGAACACAAGACATCCACCGTTGAGCACACGCACGCGCTAATACATAATTTATTTATCACCATGCAGTGGATGCCATAGCATTACTATGTATATGGGACGTTTTATCAATCACGGTTGCTGACCACATACCCAAAGGCCCAAAATGCCAAATGGCCAGCAACAAATACCTCCGATTAGCACGGTTGGCTACGTATGGTACGAAAGAAGTTCAACATACGTACAAATAGTAGAAAAGCAAGATACTGATTTCCTGCAAAATATCATAATACATTTTTGGGGCTTATTTTGAAGCCCCAACATTTTGCACTTCTTCGTGTGGTTGATGTTGATGCAGAGCAACAACTATAATTTAACATTGAGGTGGTTGAGCCAGATTATTCTATTACAGCTCATTAATTTCACAATAATTACCTGCAATAGAACGAGTAAATACACATGGAAGTTAGGTGTTAGTACAATGAAGAGGAAATTCCCATTGTGGAAATGACTCGGTCTATACATTCAAAAATGTTCCCTAAATTTACCCACTTGTTTAAGTAATATTTACCCCGGTTAAGAAATAGATACTTTTTGGAATTTGTCAAGCAATGTATTTTGCTCAGTTTCCTTCCAATGGTGCTATTGGCTCCATGTCATGAGATGAAGTATCCCTGTGCAACTCTCACACAGCAGTGAACCACCTCATGTAAGAGAACAGCTCGTGGAAGGAGATATCATTGCACTACTCATGACATCCCTTCGTGACCGATTTTTATCCACTAGGAGGTTATTGCAATTTCCTACACATCACGCGACATCAGAAGTGTTTGCTGGAAGAAGTGTTTGGTAACTGGATAAGACCATCAATGAGAAGCCAGTTTAATCATGGCTCGGTGACTGAAACCCAGAGTTTCACGGTGTAACCCAACATCCGAGCAGCACCACATCAGATCTCTAGACTCCTCAGCGCAGGCATACAAAAATGGTCAACATATGCGTACATTAACTAATTTGTGAAATTATGAATTACATCCAAATGAAATGTAGTGTGTGCATTACTAGGATGTACCTAAAGGTGCCAGGTTGGGTTCATCCACCTTGGGGATGCTCTGCTCCACGCAGCCTCTTGCTTCCGTGCAGTCCATCCTCTTGATGTCCGAATTCTGGCTGTTGCTACTGCTGCAATTGGTGACGCTGGTGGTGGTCTTCTTTCTTCTAATGGGCTTAGGTCTACTTCGCTTTTCCTTCTTCTTCTGCTGCAAGGCCATCAACACTTTCATGCTCGTAATAGGATCGAGAGCAGCGTATGGTTTATTCTCACTGACTGGTAAAGCAGTTTGTTGATGTGGAACTAGGCCAAAGCATTCAAGAAAATTGGATTTCATGTCATTTATCTTAACGCCGCTATCTTTTGTCGAAGTGTAATCATGTTCAGGCTTCGGTCTGTACAAGAACTGTGCGTGAAGACTTTCATGAGTTTTCAGGATTTCAATAGGACTTAAAAATCCGCAGACTGAGCATATCTCATAGGGCGACGGTGGATTCAACACCGCATTGGCAAAACTGCCGTTAATCACCAAGCCTGTTGCACCCTTTATCATGTAATCCTTCTCATGGGTCTTCAAATGCCTTTTTAATTTTCCTAGCTGATCAAACCTTTTTCCGCATATGCCGCACCATTGATCACGGGTCTCCTTGTGCGTTCTTACGTGGGCTTCTAGGCACCATGCCAGCTGGAATTTTTTCCCACAGACGTCACAAGAGATAAGTTTTTTCGTTCTTGTAATTCTACCGGATTGAGGTGGGGTTGAGATGGGTGCTGGTGAAGTGCCATCAATGGTGAAGGCAATTCTCCCAGCACCACCTTGACTCGCAGCGGAGTTGCTCTCGCACATCTGAAACAAAAGACAAAGGTCACGCGCATGACACCCGTGTCACGAGTGTACTCACACAGGCATACTTAAGGTGACATAAGATTCATATATACTACAACTCATTATACCAGAACTCCACAATATTGCAGTTCCTATCATGTACGATTTTACTCCTCTTATCCACCCAAATAAGATTTTGTTTAACAACAATGACGAACTACCTCCATTTTCCTAATGTTACCCACCAAATAGGCCTTTCTGTATATACACACCAACAATATAATGATGACACCACACGTTCACTCCACTATTCACAACACTCTGACTCGCTATCTCCATATAAGATTGTAATATCATTTCTGTACGAGGGCCCGTCAAAAAGTTTTGAGAATGGACACTTTTTTTTACAAACAACTACGTAAAATAGTCTTCAATAAAAATACAGTATAGTACTATTAATGGCCCTTATAACTGAACGTCATTATCTCTCATGCTAATTATTACAATGTTAACTAGTTACCCAGGAAAGCTTCATTGAGTCTAAGTACTGCATTTTCAGAAAGGTCCCATTGCATTGAGATGTTTGTGTGAGTGGAACCCAGAGAGACCCCACCTTGCATATGGGGAAATAACACAACTTCACACAGATGGATTCAACCCACAAGCTCAAAGCATTCCTTGTTTAACAAAGTATTCAGTGTAATGTTTAATATAATTTATTTGGTAATATATAGTATCGTAATTGTATAGTCAATATATAGCAGTGTGGTATACAGTAGGGTTGGTAAAATAATACATAGTGTAATATTACAAGTCTAATATTATTATAATCTAACGTATAGGGTAGTGTATAGTAACTCAGTGTATAATTCAATGTTGTGGTCTGTCTATGCCAGTTTATAATAAAAATATTATTTGGAGGCATATTATAATATTTTTTGCGACATAGAAGTTTAATGTATAATAACTTATTGTTAGTAGCTCAGCTTAGTGGAGAATATATTGAGTACATTGATTATATTGATGTAGTTTATATTTAGTTCTTTCACATCGGGTTATTGTATGATAGTTGGGTAGTTGCACTTCTTTAGCGTCAATATACTAAATGCCTCTGTTGATATGTAAACTCTGACTTTAACATAGCTACTTCCGTGACCAGTTACATGCTAATTCCTCACATTAACATCATGCTAATCTCCCAGTTACATGCTAATTTCTGACTTTAACATCCTGCTAATCTATCACATTAACACAGCTACTTCAATGCTAAATTATTCTGTTGATATGTAAACTCTTTTGGCAAGGCGCTCTGCTCCTCCCACCCAGCTTAAAATACGCTGCCAAGCTTAGCAGTGTTCATTGGAGCGCTGTCTTTTCGACAGTTCTGTTTCTTCACCTGAGGACGGCTGCTTGTGTTGTGGCCGAAACGTCGTGAGAATTTTATTTTATTATGTTTTATTTTATTATTTCCCTTCTACGTGACTTTACCGAAAGAACCAAGAAGATGAATCTCTGCAGTCACGAAAGCTTTAAATCGAAATTTATTCAAATCAAGTTGTTTTCTTTTTACCACAGTACTTTATGGAATCCTCAAGAATAAATGCATTTTTAGAAGTATTAAACTACACTTGAAGATGTGTGAGAATGTAATTATGCAGATGCAAGCACAGGCAAACTCGTATCTGCATATACAAGTTTCTGGGCCTCCTCACTTCACCAAACCCGCATTGACCGGCATGGTGAAGTATGGTTAAACAACTCCCACGAACGACATGGTGTGGGGGAGGCCTCTATCAAAACGCTGGATCGACAAAGGGCTGATACATGTCACGACATTGTACGTTAAGATCGTTCTCTCGTCAGCACAAGCCGTCTATGTGGACAATAGAGGACACGACACACGTGTACACGATGTTTGTGTGCGTATATTCAGCGTGTGTATCACGTAATAATTATATAAGGTCGCGATTATGCTCAAAACCAACCAAATGTATAACATCACGAATAACTTTGGAAGTCTCCTGAGCCTGAACAATATTTGAAGTAGACACTGACCCAGTTACTATTAATAGCTCAGATGTGTAGGCTTTGACTTTAACATAGCCATTTCTGTGACCAGTCACAAGCTAATCACTCAGTTATTTCAATGCTAAATTTTCCTGTTTGATTTTTACTAGGTGCCTCTGTGAATGTGTATGCTTTGACTTTAACATAGCCATTTCTGTGACCAGTCACAAGCTAATCACTCAGCTATTTCAATGCTAAATTCTATGCTAATTCCTTTGTCAAGGGGTGCCTCTGTGGATGTGTATGCTTTGACTTTAACATAGCCATATCTGTGACCAGTCACAAGCTAATCACTCAGCCATTTCAATGCTAAATTCAATGCTAATTCCTTTGTCAAGGCGCTTTGTTCCTTCTCACACAGCTTAAAGGTCTCGATCTGAGCTTGGCTTTGTTCGCTCCAGCGCTGTCCTCCAGACAGTCTCGTCCCTTCACCTGATGAAGGCCGCTTGTGTTGTGGCCGAAACGTCGTGAGAATTTTATTGTGTTATTTTCTTTTTTCAATGTATTATTTTATTCTCATGCTACGTAACACTACCGAAAGAACCAAAGAAGATGAACCAAGATTATGGCGTGTAGATGCTGCCATCTGCCGGCCACCAACGTGGCGTGTAGATTCTGCAAATTGAAAAATTAAAATAATAAATTGAAAATAATAAGCAAAAATCCAGATTCATATTCTTGGTTCTTTCGGTAAAGTCACGTAGATTTAAAAATAATTAAATAAATTTAAATACAAAATTAATCGGAAATAATAAAATTACTTTTATTTGTAATTTTTCAATTGGCATAATCTACACGCCATATTCTTGGTTCTTTCGGTAAAGTCACGTAGATTTGAAAGTAAAAAGAAAATAATTAAATGAAAATCATGAATTGTTATTATTATATTTTGATTTAAAGCTTTCGTGACTGCAGTGATTCATATTATTGGTTCTTTCAGTAAAGTCACGTAGAAGGGAAACAATAAAATAAAATAAATATTTTTTAAAATATTATTTAAATTTTTACTTTTCTTTTATTATTTATATTTTCTATCTACGTGACTTTACCCAAAGAACTAAGAATATAGCGTGTAGATTCTGCCAATTTTAAAATACAAAAAAAATAAATGGAAAATAATAAAAGCTTTTATTATTTTCAATTTATTATTTTAAAATCAAAATTTTGTTTCATTTTTTTTTATCTCTGTGACTTTACCGAAAGAACCAAGAATATGAATGCGGGTTTTTTGCTTTTATTATTTTCCATTTCACACTTTTTATTTGATTTGATTATTTTTTTTATTTTCTATCGACGTGACTTTACCGATAGAACCAAGAATATGGCGTGTAGATGCTGCCAATTAAAAAAATAAAATAGATTGAAAATAATAATCAAAATCCAGATTCATATTCTTGGTTCTTTCGGTAAAGCCATGTAGGTTGAAAATAAAAATAATAAAATTAAATGAAAAATACAAAAGATAAATGGAAAATAATGAAAGCTTTTATTATTTTAAATTTATTATTTTAATTTGTATTTTTTTTTAATTGGCAGAATCTACACGCCATATTCTTGGTTCTTTCGGTAAAGTAACGTAGATTTGAAAATGAAAATAATAGAATTAAATGAAAAAATACTAAATCATGAATTATTATTTTTTTACTTTTTTTTATTATTTCTATTTTACCCAAAGAACCAAGAATCTGGCGTGTAGATGCTGCCACCTGCCAACGTTGTTGGCCACCAGATGGCAGTATCTACACGCCATATTATTGCTTCCTTCGGTAAAGTAACGGAGATAGAAAATAATAATAAAATAAAAAAATGAAAATTATGAAAGCTTTTATTATTTTCAATTTATTATTTGTATTTTTAAATCAAATTCTATTATTTTTATTTTAAAATCTACGTGACTTTAACGAAAAAAACAAGAATTCGGCGTGTAGATGTTGCCACCTGCCGGCCACCAACGTGGCGTGTAGATTCTGCCAATTTAAAAATTAAAATAATAAATTGAATATAACAAAAGCTTAAATAATATGAAAAGCTTTTATTCAATTGATTATTTTAAAATTGTATTTTTTTATCTCCGTGACTTTACTTTTAAATAATATTAAAAGCTTTTATTCAATTGATTATTTTAAAATTGTATTTTTTTTATCTCCGTGACTTTACCGAAAGAACCAAGAATATGAATGTGGGTTTTTTGCTTTTATTATTTAAAATTTCACATTTTTATTTGATTTGATATTTTTTTATTTTCTATGGACGTGACTTTACCGAAAGAACCAAGAATATGAATTCCTGAAGTCACGAAAGTTTTAAGTCACAATCTACACCAAACAATGGTGGCCAGCAGATGGCAGCATCTACACGCCAGATTATTGCTTCCTTCGGTAAAGTCATAATACTGGTAGGAACGAAGTTGTAAACTGAGTGTACCAGCCTGCAATAGATGAATGTGTCCGTCCGTCCCCTTTCAATACTTTAACGAAGTGAAATCTCGTGCTGTTGGGTGTAAAATCAGCAATAGGCAGCGCAGAGACTTGCCCTACCAGCCCACCCTGCAGGGACCTGTTAATACAATTAAAATAATAAATTGAAAATAATAAAAGCTTTTATTTTCAATTTATTATAAAATAATACAAGCTTTTATTATTTTCAATTTATTATTTGTATTTTATTTTTTTGTATTTTAAAATTTCAAATAATAAATTGAAAATGATAAAGCTTTTATTAGTTTAAATATTAAAATTAATATTTTTAAATAAAATTTAATTATTTTATTTTCAAATCTACGTGACTTTACCTGAAGAACCAAGAATATGGCGTGTAGATTCTGCCAATTTAAAAATTAAAATAATAAATTGAATATAACAAAAGCTTAACTAATATTAAAAGCTTTTATTCAATTGATTATTTTAAAATTGTATTTTTTTTTATCTCCGTGACTTTACCGAAAGAACCAAGAATATGAATGTGGGGTTTTTGCTTTTATTATTTAAAATTTCACATTTTTATTTGATTTGATATTTTTTTATTTTCTATGGACGTGACTTTACCGAAAGAACCAAGAATATGAATTCCTGAAGTCACGAAAGTTTTAAGTCACAATCTACACCCAACAATGGTGGCCAGCAGATGGCAGCATCTACACGCCAGATTATTGCTTCCTTCGGTAAAGTCATAATACTGGTAGGAACGAAGTTGTAAACTGAGTGTACCAGCCTGCAATAGATTAATGTGTCCGTCCGTCCCCTTTCAATACTTTAACGAAGTGAAATCTCGTGCTGTTGGGTGTAAAATCAGCAATAGGCAGCGCAGAGACTTGCCCTACCAGCCCACCCTGCAGGGACCTGTTAATACAATTAAAATAATAAATTGAAAATAATAAAAGCTTTTATTTTCAATTTATTATAAAATAATACAAGCTTTTATTATTTTCAATTTATTATTTGTATTTTATTTTTTTGTATTTTAAAATTTCAAATAATAAATTGAAAATGATAAAGCTTTTATTAGTTTAAATATTAAAATTTATATTTTTAAATTAAATTTAATTATTTTATTTTCAAATCTACATGACTTTACCTGAAGAACCAAGAATATGGCGTGTAGATTCTGCCAATTTAAAAATTAAAATAATAAATTGAATATAACAAAAGCTTAACTAATATTAAAAGCTTTTATTCAATTGATTATTTTAAAATTGTATTTTTTTTAATCTCCGTGACTTTACCGAAAGAACCAAGAATATGAATGTGGGTTTTTTGCTTTTATTATTTAAAATTTCACATTTTTATTTGATTTGATATTTTTTTTATTTTCTATGGACGTGACTTTACCGAAAGAACCAAGAATATGAATTCCTGAAGTCACGAAAGTTTTAAGTCACAATCTACACCCAACAATGGTGGCCAGCAGATGGCAGCATCTACACGCCAGATTATTGCTTCCTTCGGTAAAGTCATAATACTGGTAGGAACGAAGTTGTAAACTGAGTGTACCAGCCTGCAATAGATTAATGTGTCCGTCCGTCCCCTTTCAATACTTTAACGAAGTGAAATCTCGTGCTGTTGGGTGTAAAATCAGCAATAGGCAGCGCAGAGACTTGCCCTACCAGCCCACCCTGCAGGGACCTGTTAATACAATTAAAATAATAAATTGAAAATAATAAAAGCTTTTATTTTCAATTTATTATAAAATAATACAAGCTTTTATTATTTTCAATTTATTATTTGTATTTTATTTTTTTGTATTTTAAAATTTCAAATAATAAATTGAAAATGATAAAGCTTTTATTAGTTTAAATATTAAAATTTATATTTTTAAATTAAATGTAATTATTTTTATTTTCAAATCTACGTGACTTTACCTGAAGAACCAAGAATATGGCGTGTAGATTCTGCCAATTAAAAAAATAAATAATAAATTTTTAATAATAAAAGCTTTCATTATTTCAAATTTTTTTGTATTTTTAATTTAAAAAGCTTTTAGTATAGCTTTTATTATAATATCATATTATAATCAAAGCTTTTATTATAATAAAAGCTTTAATTATTTTAGGATTCTCCTCCACGGCGGCCTTTGTCTCCCCCAGTAGCAATGTTTACGACACACCGCACCAGGTACTCATCTGAGGCTGAGTCGACCTCACATTCTCTTACTGTCTCAAAACAACAACCGCCATGCGCCACTAAGTGGCGGTGACGTCACCACGACGCTTATGCCAGGCTATGTGCACCTTGAGGCTACGTGAAGTGTCGATCGCCGGCTGGCAGGAGGTCACGGGGCAGACCCAGGTGCCACTGGTCGACTGACTGAGATGACTGAGATTACTGGCTGATGCACCACCTGTGCCCCCTACTGTGCCAACTTGCTGAGCTTTAGCCACCCGACGCTCCGCTCGTTTTTCTGAGCATCGCTCCTCCGCCCTCCGTTGTTGTTGGAGGGCGACTGCCTCCAACTGCCCAGTAGAGACACCGCTGGTACCAGTCATTGGCAAGTCCACTCAGCTCCACATCCTCCTGTACCACATCACTCCATCTCTTCTCTAGTCCGTGCCACGCCCGTTTAGCTCCCTCGATCCGGCCGAACAAAAGCTGTTTGGGCATGCGGTGATTGGGCATGCGGGCTACATGGCCCAGCCAACGCAGCCTTGCCTGCTGGAGGAGCTCACCGATGGGACTTTGTCCAGATCTTTCGAGGATTTGTGAGCTCCTCACACAATCCAGCCTGGTTAAACCCAGGATTGATCGTAGGCAGGCCAGCCTAAATGTTTCTAACCGGTGAAGATGCTGCATTAGGGGGGTCCACGTTTTGCAAGCGTAGAGAAGGGAGGGAATGACTGTGGCCGAGAAGAACCGAAGCTTCATGCGGAGCGACAGACCAGGTAGCTTCCACACAACGTTACACAACTGATGAAAAGATAATGCCGCTCGACTAATTCGGAGTGAGACCTCTGCTGTTAAACCGGAGCCGATCATGAGCACACTGCCCAGGTATGGAAAACTCTCCACTCTCTCCCCAACTGCCCCATCACCGATTGGGAGTTGTGGGGGTAGAGTGCCTGATGGCACAAAATACCCAGGCAGGTGCTTCGTTTTGGTGGGGCTGATGGTAAGGCCCCACCTCTTAGTGGCACACTCCAGTTTCAGCAGCAGCGCCTCCAACTCCTCCTCTGAATGAGCAGCAATTACCAGGTCGTCGGCATACATAATGTGGTTGACCAATAGGGAGACATCCCTTGACCGCACCTGGGCATCGATCAGCCTCCCATTGTATCTGTACCAGACGTAAATTCCTCTGGTACAGCTACTGAAGGCTTCACGAACTATGTGGTCGAAATAGATGTTAAATAATGTTGGAGCCAGAGGACATCCCTGTCGCAGGGAATGGCTCTGACTCCCGGCTATGTAGTTTTACTCGGGTCTGCTCACCATCATAAAGGTCCTTAATGAGTGTGAGCAGAGGGTCAGGGACTCTGAAAGCACGAAGAACAACCCAGAGCCCAGGCCTACTGATGGTATCATAGGCCTTAACCAGGTCAATAAAGCAGAGATGTAGGTCTAGTTAGAATTCCCTCAACCTCTGCTGTAGCAGACGGACAGAAAATATGACATTTTTGCAGGACCGCCCTTTCTTGAAACCGCATTGGGGCTCCGCAAGCCTCTCCTTAGCGTACCTAGCAAGGCGATGTTGAATAATCCTTGCCAGGACCTTTCCCGGCACACTGAGGAGTTAGATGCCCCTGTTGTTGTTACAGTCTGTGCGGTCCCCCTTCTTAAAGAGGGGGACCGCCAGGGCATCCTTCCAATCCTGCGGAACCCGTCCAGTGGCCCAGACTGTTGTTATGATGTCACGTAGGGCAGTCTACGCACAAACGCCACCCTCCCTCAGCATTTCGCTTGGGAGATCATCTCTGCTCCGTGCCTTTCCTGTTCTCAGACTCTGGATCGCCCTCAGTACTTCCTCAACGGATGGTACCTCAGCCAGCCACTCACAGAGGGTGACTTCCTCCTCCAATATTTGAGGCACCGCATCCTCAGCAGAGTCATCCCCACTTTGTCCCATGATGTTTTCCAGGCTGAGGGATTCCCCCTCCCCCAGGACCTCACAGAAATGCTCAGCAAATCTGCAAACCTGTCGCTGGGGGTCGGAGATTGGATCACCCTTCGTTCCCCTAATGATGGTGTAGTGGGTATAAATTGACGAAGAAACTTCTGATGAGGCAACACGATATTTATTGTCTTGGCCCCTTTTTGGGCCATGGACATTAGCCCTGGCGTGATAGCGCTTCCGCCCCCTATTGACGATAAGGGGAAGCTACCAGCCCACAGAGTGGTGAGTGACGATTACCCCTACAATGGTAATAGGTGTGGCGCTGTAGGTTACTTTTTTAATGGAGTTAAATAGGGATTTGTGATCGCGGGCCATTGAGGCAGACTCCATCTCCTCAGCAACCCGCGACCAACACCCATCCTTGCAGCGCCTAACGTCTCTCCGAACCTCCGACCGAAGGCTGCGGTAAGCCTCCTCATTCTCTGACGTGGGATGCTGTAGACGATTAGAGTGGGCTTGTTGCTTTTTCTCAACCATCCTGAACGCCTCCTCTGTCGGCCAGGGTCTCTGGGGCGGTCTGGACCGCGTACACAAAGCAGCCATTGCAGCTGCATGAGTCACAGACCTAAACCTCGCCCATTTACCCTCGACATCAGGAGGAGTGGGGGACGATGCTGTCTCACTCACACTCACTCACAGCGCGAGGCCGACTCATTACATCTCGCGGAGGATCGCGCTGCTGAACAAAAAAAGTTCCGCGTTTCAGTTTGCCAGCGCGAGTTCGCGTTTTAAGGCGATGGGGGCCGTCCATAAATGACGTCACGCACCTGGGGAGGGGGGGGTCAGACATTTGTGACAAGGGGGGGGGTTTGAGAAATGTGACGTCAAGTCAAAATGCGCAACTTTAAATAAATATAGACAACACGTTCTATTTAGTTAAATAGACTTTTTAATAAATGTTTTCTCCTACAACATCAGAGTGCAGCGCCACATTAAATACAATGACAATAGTTTAAAGCAATTTGAAGCATGTTTTATTTTCAAAATGAAAATATGGTTTTGGGGGGGGGGCAGAGCTTTGTGACGTCATACTTGAGGGGGGGGGTCTGACTTTTTGTGACGCCGTGTGACGAGGGGGGGGGGGTCAAAAATCGTCCAAAATCGCGTGACGTCATTTATGGTCGTGATATATTATTTTTTATTTTATTTTTCCTACCTACGTGACTTTACCGAAAGAACAAAAGAGTACTTATGTTCTGTTATAATGAATCTGTTGTAATGAATTTCATGTCACCTTAAGTATGCCTTTGTGAGTACACCCGTGACACGGGTGTCATGCGCGTGAACTTTGTCTTTTGTATCAGATGTGCGAGAGCAACTCTGCTGCGAGTCATGGTGGTGCTGGGAGAATTGCCTTTACCATCGATGGCACTTCACCAGCACCCGTCTCGACCCCACCTCAATCCGGTAGAGTTACAAGAGCGAAAAAAACTCATCTCTTGTGACGTCTGTGGGAAAAAATTCCAACTGGCATGGTGCCTAGAATCCCACGTAAGAACGTACAAGGAGACCCGTGATCAATGGGGCGGCATATGCGGACAAAGTTTTGATCAGCCAGGAAAATTCAAAAGGCATATGAAGACCCATGAAAAGGATTACATGATAAAGGGTGCACCAGGCTTGGTGAATAACGGCAGTTTTGCCAATGCGGTGTTGAATCCGATAGAGTCACTAGAATCTGATAGAGTCACAAGAGTGAGAAAACAAATCTCTTGCGACGTCTGCAGGAAAACATTCCAACTGGCATGGTGCCTAGAGTCCCACATGAGAATGCACAAGACCGGTGGTCAAAGTTGCCACATCTGCGATCAAAGCTTTGATCAGCCCTACAAACTCAGAAGGCATATGGAGACCCACGGAAAGAACTCAAGGGGCGCACGTGGCACGGTGAATGACGGCAATTTTGCCAATGCGGTGTTGAAGGTGTGTCAGAGCTACTCGGCTGCGAGTCATGGTGCTGGAAGAATTGCCTTTGCCATGGATGGCACCAGCAGCTCCAGCAGCAGCTTGTCGAGTCCTGGTGGTGAGGAGGCAGAGTTGCAGACAATGCCACCTTCTGCAAAGGGCGCACCTGCATGCAACAAAGTTATTGCTATCACAGCGACCACGCATGGAACGAAGGCGCCTGCTGGGAAACGCCACGCCTGACCAGCGCCCGTCTCGACTCCACCTCACTCCCATAGTCACTAGAGTGAGAAAACAAATGTCTTGCCAAGTCTGTGGGAAAGCATTCCAACTGCCATCATGCCTAGAGTCCCACATGAGAACGGACAAAGAGACCCCTGACCAATGGCATCTGCGGTCGAAACTTTGATCAGCCAGGCAAATTCAGAAGGCATATGGAAACCTACGAAAAGGACTATTGGATATTTCTTTGCTGTTCTATTACTGAAGCTATCAACAGAAGGTGTGTACCGGATTAATTGCACTTGTGGAATGCTATGTTGGGCAAACAGGATGAATGATCAGCACAAGACTATAAGAACACCACAGAAATATGAAATGCTCACAAATACAACTGTCAGCAGTAGCAGAACACACGTGCCCACAAGGACACTCAATTGATAATGTTGAAGTTCTGTGCAAAACTTGTTACTACTGGCCAAGACTAATTACAGAATCTATCGAAATTTAAAGAAATAAAAATAATTGTAATCGTTTGGATAGCTACCGACTTAGTGCTGCATGGAAGAGAATCATCAAATTACCGTTTGTACGGCTATTTTAATACACACAATGGACACTAAGTACAAGATCAATGGGCTAGCATAATGTGCATGTATAATGTATGTTGATTCATTAATCCCCCCCCACTTTGCGCTCAAAGAGTGCACAAGTGTTGTCACCACATCTACGTCTCTATATAAGGAATTAAACAGGTGGACTTCTCCCAAACCTTGCTGTTGCCTGATGAAGCTAGTTGTAATTACTGAAACGCCGTACTCCGATGGTAAATGTTGTGGCTTGGCTCTCCAACACACCACACACCGGTGTGCTGTACTAGTGATGAATTGGCATGTTATGTTTACGTGACAACCCTTACTAGTGGGCTGTCGGGTGGTGGCGGGTTTAACGACACATTTAAATTGTAATAGGTTTTTATCCTTTTATCTGGCACCAAAACTGACACCTTTATGGAAACATGATCCCTTGTATAAAGGTGTCAGTTTTGGTGCCAGATAAAAGGGTAAAAACCTATTACTATATCTTGCTACTGGCAAAGGAGGTCTCATAATGTAAATTCTTACCCCGAGCTCTCAATACTCTGATAGTGCGCTGTTTTTGAGTTGTATGCCTTTTGGCGTCATCTGGTCCAACACCAGTGGAGACTAGGCTCTAAGAAAAGCCGTCTCGGGTGTGGACCAATCAGCTTCAAGGACAGTGTATATCATTATCAGAGTTGTCTCTTTTTGTTTGCATTTTGACTGCTTTTGTTGTGGTTATTGCAAACATGATCCCTTGTATAAAGGTGTCAGTTTTGGTGCCAGATAAAAGGGTAAAAACCTATTACTATATCTTGCTACTGGCAAAGGAGGTCTTATGACACATTTATATATTTACGCGATCCAACCCATAAAACCTGTATTATGGATATTTGTCGCGAAAGCCTACGTGTTAAACTGCCATGTATTTTTACGTCTATTGCTGTATTTTCTTACGTGCAATATATTTAATAAACCATCCTAATTTATTCATATTTTTGTTCATAGTTATATCATTGTTGCGCGTGCGGTGTGGTCAGTGGATATTGTTTAGTGGATCAAACCGAGACAAATATTTTTGCAGCAGCTGTGGCTGCACATTGCAACAGCGCATTCCGAATGGTGTAGAACGCATCGCCCAGAATCTGTATCTGTGTGCAAACACCAGGTATGGTTGGTAAGAAACACGTTTGGTTTTAAATGAATAGAACTCGAGCTTCAGCCATATTGTTCATTATAGACCCCACTTTGTAAGCATGAATCACGCAAACCTTGCGCCTGATTCATTTGAGTCGGTGTGCTCATGAGCAACAGGGCATTTGTGGCAAGGTGTTAATGTATCACAGATTAGCACGGTTGGCTACGTACACTGCGAAAGAATTTCAACACATATTCTTTGGGTCTTTCCGTAAAGTCACGTAGATAGAACAATAAAATAATGAAAATAAAGTGAATAAAAAAGTAAAATATATCACGACGTTTCGATCGCAACACAAGCAATCGTCATCAGGAGAAAAATGATAACGATTGCTTGTGTTGTGATCAAAACGTCGTGATATTTGTATTATTATTTTGTATTCACTTTATTTTTATTATTTTATTGTTCTATCTACGTGACTTTACCGAAAGACCCAAAGAATATGAATTCCTGCAGTCACGAAAGCTTTAAGTCAAGATTCAAGTTCAACATACATTCATACATTTTGTAAAGCGAGTATCCTTGCACGTACAATGCACTGGACCGCATGTTCGTGTTAAGTGATTCAGGGGATTTGTCACTGCCTACCCCATGATATAAATAATCTCAGGGAATTCAATTGCAAGTGTGCAATCTCCCTTCCGGTGGGCATCGAGGATGAGTCATACCCTGGCTTGCCAGGAGGCAGTGGAACACAACTGTGGAATCCTTTCCATATGCACGGGATAGAACGTTGCCCCCTTGCTCACATTCGTTCGTTTTCTGCGAGTGTACTGGTTTCCCCCCACATGTAAACACTCAGTAAGTGGCTGCAAATATCGGAATGTAAAGAGAACCGCAGATCTTGGGCGATTGTTGGTAGTGCCGGCTCACCGCCTGGCTGCTGTCTCCCCGCTCGTCTGTGGGAGACATATAGAGGTACTGAATTAGATTTATATTCTCTACATAACATGATTCCTATCTACACAAAGCACTCACCGCGTGGAGTACAGCAAGTGATATTCCACGAAATAAAAAATAAACGTACATGACCATAACAGAAGCCAATGGGTACAGCTGTGCATGCACGTACACACATATACACGATTCCTACTGATGGAACGATTCACCACTGCCGGAGAGTCAAGGAATTGTCATGATTCAGGATCATGAATGCAAACTGTCCCCGTTCTCAAACCTGAGTATGATTGAAAAGGTCGTAGAACGCCTTTGTCGGAAGCAATTACTTCCCCATGTCACTGCGATGGGCAGATTCATGCCATTGCAGTCGGCTTACACATTGTCAGTAGTACGCAAGCGTACGCATTTGGGTTAACCCCTCCTCCCCCCTCCATGCATACATACTAAATGGATGCCCCCTGACAGCTACACCACCACTCCCCGCACGAGACAAGCACGTGACTCTCGGTGTAAATGGAGCCGGAGCGCGAATAAACGTGCCGATGCCCCAAGTACAGTTGCCACCATTCCTACGACAGAGCAAACCCAGGCACATTTCTCAGCGAGCCGAGGTCTATTGTTAAAACTGTGCAGTTCACGGTGATAAAATTCAACCATAGCCATACCCGGGGTACCAGATCTCGACACAAATTAATTCCTGCTGCCACCCGAACACTGTCCGGGGGTCAAACACAGACAGGTGGCAGCCCCAGTCGCGAGGCCACATCTGCACCGACTCACGGTAAACGTGTGCAGGGCCAGCAGGAAGAGCCCCGGGATCTCGGAGCGCAGCCACTGGTTCCACGCGCTGTCTCGGTCCACGTCCTCGCGTGACGACGACACTTCAAAATCACCTGACCGGAAGGAGGGGGGTGGGAGGGAGAGTAAGAAGGTACGAAGGGGAACCTTCTAACTCTTTCACAGTGACGCGTTCTTCGCGTGCGTCACCCTGCAGCCAACCTCTCTGCTCTCGTGTGTGAACGTGGGTCAGTTTGGTTTAATCGTTCAGAATGAATGGGGCATGACCCTGGCCCTTGTGCAATTTATTATTTTCCATGAGATAATACCAAACACATCATTCATGTGTGTGTGTGTGGCCTGCAAGCAAAACGTCTGACCTCTGTGATTGCCAACAAGGGGTCAAATACTTATTTCCCTCATTAAAATGCAAATCAATTTATAACATTTTTCACATGCGTTTTTCTGTATTTTTTTGTTGTTATTCTGTCTCTCACTGTTCAAATAAACCTACCATTAAAAATATAGACTGATCATTTCTTTGTCAGTGGGCAAACGTACAAAAGCAGCAGGGGATCAAAGACTTTTTTTCCCTCACTGTATGCATTAGTTCTGCCCGTACCTCTTTGTGCCTGTGTAGTGGGCGGGCAAGTGTGGTGGAGCAGCAGGTCCAGCACACGGGGTGTCCAGCAGAGGAGAGGAACTCCCCGTGGCCGTGGCCGGGGAAGCAGAGGTCGGCGGCGCTGGGAGCGGCGTCAGTTGCGCAGCGTCTGTGGGAGAAGGCACAGGCCTCTGCTGAAGAATATCATCCGCAGACACATCACACGGCTTGCCGGACACGTCACGCACTCGGCCCTGTGATTGTGGAGGTGAGACAGGTTCGCGCGTGGCAACGAATGGCTTGTCGCTGGACAAACATCGACGGCAACATCGGGAGAACGCGGCACGAACTCGTGCAGAGTTTCTGGCACCGTATGAATTTACACTACTTGTAGGTATGTACGTTGAACCTCTTTCGCGCCGTACGTCAGCCAGCCGTGCTAATCGGAGGTGCAGATGGATGCAATTGAAGGAAGTGGAGCAGAGATTTCAAAATGAAACAAAAGAAATTGATACAGAAATTATACAAGTCCAGGGGACTTCATCAAGGCCGTGTTATCGCAGACTCTGACAGAGCACAAAAGAAGACTGGCAATGGCAAAAAATGGCTTCATAACTATCATTGTCAGATGGCACACTTGCACCTTCAGTCTTCAGTCGGCGTCAGTAATTTAAGAATGCACGCATGATGCGTGACACCAACTAAAATGGCATCGATGCTGACTAATCACATCCTCTCCAAGATGTGGAACTCAAGAGACATGGATGCCTCTTCCAAACAGGACTACCCTTGACAATTGAGTTGTCGCCTGGGTAAAGATAAAATGAACTAGGAGATTTCAACTTGAAAATCCAAACCATCGCACCAACAGTAATGGACGGAATCCTATATAAGGCGCACACTGCAGGAGCTTCAGGTGGACTCTGGTACCTGCTTTAACGTCTGTGTGAGAAGCATCTTCTCCCACTGAAATTCAAACAAAGTTGACAGTTAGACAGGACATGTTTTAAAACATCCGCAGTAAAATTCAAGTATGTATACCATTAAAGTAAACTATTTTTTATTTACCAGGTAAGGCCCATTGAGAGCTATTAAGCTCTTTTTCAGAAGCGACCTGGCCACAAATTATAGCTTAACGAAGTGGCTTATCACGTGGAAATTTATAGTAGCCAAATACTCTAAACGCATTACTTACAAATAGCTCACAAAGCGGTTATCCTCCCACTACCCTTGGGTTACCTCCTGTCCCGGTCCAGCCGAGACAGTCTGTGAATTGGCATCTGTGTTTGGGTGGCATGAATTAATTTGTACCGAGATCTGGTACCGGTACTGTGCTGAACTTTACTACTGCATGGTTGTTGACAGACCTAGACAGACTGAAACATAGGTCTGGGTTTGATCTCCATAGTGGAAAAGGTGGTAACCTGAAAACTAACCCAAACCCTTCCACATTCAACGATAAACACTTTCAAACCGAGTTCGCTCGGAAATGACCCCACTAAACCGCACGTATGTAAACGTTTCACTTCAGTGGTTCCTCCGCCGCGTGCGAACGATGAAGTGCACGGCCTCTCGTGATGATGACCTCACACCCGCATGGCTGCACGAAAGGCGGTGCTGACGAGCATGAGGCAGGTGGAAGAGGCAAAACGAGGAGGCAAGATTAGAGTGCTGTAGTCGGTGGGGTATAGTGGGGCCTATTTCCGAATGATTGATTTATGCGGAAATGAAATTGGTCAAGAGTCCGTTACTTTGTAAACATTAGCATGTATCTACTTTAATACCAAGTCTGCAGGGGTGGGAAAGATGAGGCCTGTTCATTCTGGTGGGCAAAGGTAATTTAGACACTCCAAGTCTGGTGGCATAAGGATGAAATGCACCTTACAAATGTAAATAATAATGATTATTAATCAATCTTCTTCTTCACTCCCACGGTGTTCCAACCAGGGTTAGGCCATGTAATGATCTGACGTGCTGTACACTTGTACAGTGTTACTGAATTATTGTATCATTATGAATTCAGTGCCCCTTCTGCGACCTTTCCCTAGATACCCCTCTGGTGTATAACCTGGCCTGCTGACGTCAGGGCCGTAAGCCGCAGATCCCTTTCCCTGCCAGCAGCCAGCGCTATACTGTTACATTACGATTCTATGCCAAAACACAGGGAATCCTCTACTTACGATCATTCAACTTACGAACTTTCAGAGATATGATCAAACCTGTCCGTATGTCCAGTTTCCTGTTCGGACCGAGAGTCGTAAGTTCAACTGCCGCACAATAGGTGGTGATGGTGGCATCTACATCTGCAGAACGTGAAGAACCAGAGGCAACTATTAAAGCCATTCCCCGTGTTTAGTGTACAAGCCGTAAAACGTGTTTGAAATCGACGGGAGTAAAGTTGGACTCACGAACAAATCGACTTACGAACAGACCTCTGGAACCGAACTCATTTGTACGTACAAGAGTCTGTATATGGTGGTCACTCTGAACAACACAGACCCAGCCTCCTTTTTACTATTTTTGGTCCATTAGGACATTACCAGACCCATCTTTCTGTGCTAACGACCACACAATACACATTAGACGTGTCACAACAGGTCACGTTTAATAGTCTAAACTTGTCTGGAGTAAGTCGCATATGGTAGACATTTCTGCACATTTGCAGAATTACATGTCAATGATAAAGGAACCATGTGTATTGCATTACACAGGTGTTTTGATCATGTGTGGATGCAGATTCCCGCAGCAATACAGGGAATAGGTTGTTCGCAGAGCCACTGATTAATCAGAATCAGAATCTTTTTTATATCCTGGAGGAATACGAAAAGACACTTTTTTTGCTAATTGGCCGTGTCGGGTGGTGGAGGGTTACGACACATTTATAAATAAACGCGATCTAACCCAAAAACCTTTATTATGAAGGATTGTTTTTATTTACATGCGTTTGGGTAATTTGTTTACCTTTCTTGTACTTTGCACTGCTATCGTATTTTTGTATTGTTTGTTGTTGTAACGTTCTCACCCGCCCCTACTGGACGTCTGTGAAAAAGTTCTTTGTAGCTCATCAAATTCCTCCAGTATAAATACACATGCCGATTCTGACATTCATTGTAAGTATGTAATGTTGAACTTCTTTCGCACCGTATGTAACCGACCATGCTAATCGGAGGTGCAGAGGAAGGGCAACAAACTAAACACAAACAGCGTGTTGACGGTGTGTTTAATGGTTCCCTCAGCCATTGGGATTCACACTCTTGGCTTAGGACCACTCATGGAGGGTGAATGAGCATTGCCTCCGCCCCTGCGTGTTGCGATGCTCAGAGCGAGGTGACAACTCTCATTCCGTGCGTTCTCCCCCCCCCACCCCACAGCATCAACAACAAGAGACAGCAGCTGGAGTTGGAGATCATGAAGATCCTGCAGAGCAAGGGGGACCCTGACAACAACAACATCGTCACCCTCCTGGACAACTTCACCTTCCGGGGACACAACTGCGTCGTCCTGGAGCTCATCAGGTGAGTGTCATGGTGTCCGATGAACACCGATCCAAAGACAAAGATTAACCAGTATAGCCTGAGAAGATTGTTGGGGCAAGTGCTGTTAGCAAGTAGCGCCTATGAAGACGGGCAAGGCACACGAGGAGGTGGGTGGGCAGCACCACGCCCGGCAGCCTTTGTCTCCCCAGTGGCGATGTTTACACACCGCACCAGGTACTCATTTGAGGCTGAGTCGATCTAGGGGAGGCCCAGGATTGGTTCAAATAATCGTCACCGGTCTTGGCCGTGAGCGGGAATTGTAGAGCAACGCGCTAAACGCCGCACCACCGCTCCCCCAAACACCGATGCGTCCGTGTGTTCACACACATGAGTCATTTGGATGTAGAATAAATGTCCGTAGGCTTTCAGAATGCCCTAGAATTATTGTCTTTGTACACGGCTCAATGGTCAGACATAACTCTTTATAATGCCTTCCTGCCTCATTGACTATCTTTTGAGTTGAGCGGCAACCCTGTATGGTTACTCCGTGCGGCTTCGCCTCAGTCAAGCACGTGTGCTCCCGTTCAAGGGGCCAATCAGGGAATGGGTCACAAGCAGGAAGAAACTGTAACCGTTCACGTTTTGTGCCGTCACGCAGCGGAGACCTCCTCCAGAAGCTGGACGAGACCTATGGCTTATACATGACGGAATTGAAGCCGTACGTGGGCTCCATGCTGCGGGCCCTGGCAAAGCTGAAGGCGATGCACATCATTCACGCGGATCTGAAGCCGGTTAGTAAACTAAGCAGCCCGCTGCGTCTTTTGTCCGTCAGTATGGAGTTAGTGCCTCAGGTCGTGCAGTTGTAGAAAATGAGAACACTCTTGTAAACCTTAGTAACAGGATTTCGAGATATCTTATTCTACACCGCAACAACACTCATGCCACGACTTGCTATTTCATAAACACAGATAGCCAAAACTTGCATAGAAATACAACTTTTCACGTGGATCTCTGTTTGCTCTCAACAACCAACGCTCCGCGGAACATTTAATATTTTCTAATTTGCGTTAAACAACAACGACCACTGCCCTAAGCAACAATTCCGAATGCCAAAGCTAAATGATGGGCGTAGCAGTGGTGGGGTAGTTCGCAAACTGCACTCAGAGGTTAATGACCCGAATTCGATTTCTGGCCACGGCTAAAACCAGGGTTTGGGCGATATCTGAACCGGTCCTGGATCCCATTGCCTTCAACAGCCCCCTGAGCAGCATGGTGAGGTATGGCCATACAACCCCCTTGATTAACACGGCATGGGGTAGGGAGATCTTCAAGCATGATTACATTTACAAAGGGCATTAAGTGTTCAACAAAAATGAGTACATGAAATCCTTGAATAAACCGCCATGAACCAATTCAACAAGACGCAATCTCACCGACACACCACGAGTTTCACTGACAACCACTGTCTTTTTTGCAGGCAAACATCTTGGTCAAAGACCACATCAGTGGCAATATCAGGCTCACAGGTTTTGGCCTGAGCATCAGCGAGACCTGCCCAAGTGAGTGATCTAGCTTCCCTGTGAATGTGTGTACGTGTGTAGCAGCATGTGTGTGTGCGTGTCACAGTGTTTGTGGGGAGCGGTGGTGTTAACGGTTAGCACGCTGCGCTACAAGCCTGTTTAAGCTATATGGGGGGGTCTTTGTCTTCGTGCTGTGGTGGCGTGGTGGTTAGCACCGCTTAAACAAAGTGTGGTAGTGACACTGATACCCTTCAAACGTTACATTTCGTCAATCATTTGGCCAGGATTTCAACTCTCAACCTCCCAGGTTTGAGGAGGGTAGTTGTCAAACAGTAACCAGTAAACCGGTAACAATTTTCATAATCGATTGCTGGTATTGAAAGTCTGGAGCCAGTAGACAATCCCATTGGAATTTTCGTCGCGGATGGCTGATTTACGTGTGATTTACATGTGATTTACGATTGCAAATGTACAGATCGCATGGCAGCCCTAAGTTCCTTTGTCCTCATTCCTCACTTAACCTTTTCCCGTTCCGAGACGTCTGCACGTTTTCAGGGTGGTGGTAGGTGTCCCCGGTTCATCACTGAATCTTGAAACGCGCAAAGCGGCTCGGCGTTAATTTTATTCAGAGAGGCGTCGCAGCGCCGTTGCTTTTAAAGAAGTTGTTACTCACCGCAGAGAACTCTCGCGACACGACAGCTGCACTCTATGATAGCTGGCACCAGTGTAATGAAAATAATTTAAATTTCTAAGTGCTACCCAGCTGATACACGCATTTATGTGGGCGATCTTTGTCATTGTGCGCATTTTGAGTGCCATACGTGACTGCGTGTGCATACCCTCATCTATTCTGCACTTCACAAGTACAGGTGAATAATGTGCAAGTGCCACCTTGTTTGGTCACCTGTCTGTCCGTGTGCTGCTAGGAGCTTGGTGTCTTGGCTCGATGTGGTACATGGCCCCCGAAATGTACTTTGGGCTCCCGGTCACATGCAGCGCGGACATGTGGTCACTCGGATGTGTGGTGGCCGAGATGCTCCTCGGGAACCCGCTCTTCAAGACAAGCTCGGAAGACCACATCGGCTATCTCATCCAGGTATCTGACGCGTAGGAAAACACCATTGCATATATATCCAGTTGGTTATAAGGTCCTGCTGTTGAGCTACAAGGCTGTCAGTGGGTTAGCCCCACAATACTTACAGGAGCTGATCCACTCATGTACACCAATGAGGTCCTTGAGATCTTCTGATCTCCTACTCAGTTTTCTGAGGTCAAGTCTCAATTCCTGGGGGCGATCGGGCTTTTTGCCAGTGCAGCTCCGAGACTATGGAACACGTTGGCCTCTGATAACAAGACAGAATTTTTAAAGCTATTTAAATCTCGCCATGAAAACTCACCTCGGTAAAATGGCCTATTCCCCATAGTTTTGGTCGTCTCATTTCCTCGTTTTGGTCGTCTCATTTCCCTGCTTTCCATACACGGGGTGCATTGGGATCCTCGGATTAAATGCGCCTTACAAATATTAATTATTATAATATATACATACTGATGAATTCTATAATTTTTATCGTAACAAACCTCGAGCCTGATACGGCACCACCAAACCGGGCGTCATATTTCCCATGGGACCGTTCCAACTGCGCCATATAAAGGAGGAGGGAGGGTTTAATTCGAATTCGAACCAACGATGGAGTCCACGATAAACAACAACAGCAGCAGCAGCAGGGGGTTGGTTATGACTGATGGCGCACGACGATCCACCAGCATACAGACCCGCTGTGCGATGGCTCATGCGACAAAGCTGGTTACGTGCAGGGCTGTCGTCATCCTCTGGGCCTTTCACTGGTCAAAAAATGTCGCTCAGCTGCCGGTACACGTGAGAGGAGTGGACGTGTTCACTGCGTGATCACGCACCATTTGCATGAGTAAAGAAGTAAAGAGAGATTTCGGGTTCATCGGTAATACCAGAGAATCAGAGCGTCAGGCTGATGTCCTTCGGAATGATTACTATTGTTATGATTATTGTGGTTTGTTGTTAATCCCCGAGGCTTTCAGAGCCTGTGTTGGAGAGCAACGAAGCCGCACGTAGTAACCACGTCGTCAATTAAAGACCAAATATGTATGCTTCGCCTGATGATAGAGATAAATATCTGCAAACAGTATGTACAAGAGCAGGCAAAGTTCATTGTACATCGACGTTTCAATGAGACAAAGTGCAGCGTATGTACGCTCTGTTCACTCGAGCGACGGACCTCATCCAACTCATCCCTCTTGTGATCTTGGTTTCAGATGTTGGGGCTCCCACCCAAAGCCATGATTGACGCCTCGACCCACAACATTATCTCCTTTGGTGAGTGGACAGGGGGGGGTGGTGAGGTGGTGGTGTTGGAGTTCGTAGCTGTTGCTGCTGCTGCTGTCACTGCCCGGAGAGTCGTGGCCGTGCAGCCGCGTGTCTCGTGCTCTGTGCTTGAATAGAAAGGCATGGAAACTGCTTCGCGTAATTTAAAAATGAACTGTGCTTTATTTGGGTTTAAAAGTCACAACGGTCTTGGCAACGTACTTGTCAGTACGTGTTGAATTAGTGCGACAGTAAGGAGTCTTATGAAAAAAATACTTTAAAAGGAACGGTTATGTTTAGGTAGCTTAGTATATTTGGAAAACCCATAGGGATTTGCAATCCAACAGAGGACGTGTGTATTAATTACATGGAATTCTGGCCATCACATTTTTAATAAAGATGAGTGGCCGTTTTTTTTTTAATTTCAGCATGACTTAGCACAATTTTTAAAAATTGTGTGGCAGATGCGACGGTATCCTAAATCAGCATAGAGCAGTTCTACCATAGTACAAAACAACCACAGAGAACAACCCTCCACACAAACTCTGGGTCCTTGATTGAGAAATATATTATGCTTAAAAGCACGCTTGTACAACAAATTACCATCCTCTCCAAGTGATGCAAATAATAATATAATACTAAAATAAACATCAAAGTGTCTCCTTGCTCAAACAAGTATCAGGAGGTTCTCGTCTCCTCCGGTGGCCCAGAGTTGAGAGTGGGAATTTCACTTTAACGCTTAGAAGCCATCCTTTCCACACGACTATTGCAAACGTCTCACAAACGGTTACAAATTTTATCGACCCTGGAGGGATGACAGGCTGTAGTCGACCGCCAACATGGAATCATATTTGCAAACATAGCAATTGGAGGGTTAAGGACCGCCGCCGCATTGCACTGATCGCCACAACTAATTCAGTGTTTCTCTCTTTTTCTCTCTCCAATAAACAGACAAAAAGAATCGCCCCGTCGTCAACGGGAAACGGATCGTCCCGTGCTCCGTGTCTTTGAAGGCGGTTCTGGGAACCCGCAATCAAAAGTTCATCAATTTTCTCCGCGGGTGCCTTCAGTAAGAGACTTGTTACTATTGTCTACATTTCACCTCGTACAAATAATTAAATATAAATCACTTTGCGTCTACCATCAACATTACTGGAAACGATCTTAGACCTCACGTGTCGTTTGGGCTAGGACTGCAAAGTTTTGTGTCACACCGGGGCATCGCTTCTTCATCTCGTCGCTTTTTAAAATAAATATCGTTTCTGACAAAAGTGTTGAGGATAGAATTGCGCATTTCACCCCAGACCACGATTCAATGAAGCGATTTTAGAATGCAACAGGCACCTGACTCCCTCCGTTTGCCTCCTTGGCAGGTGGGATCCCCAACGTCGCCTCACACCCACGGAGGCCCTCAACCACCCATTATTGTTGGGCGGCAGGACCGTGCCACCGCAAGCGAACTTCCCGCCTTGCCCAGCCATGGACACGGAGCCGGTGGCGGCCTGCAGCCTCTCGGCAGTCCCCCGTCTCAGCCAGGGAGATTGCCAAGTCCCTGCTGCAAGCGAGCAGACTTCGGAGTCCACTTGGTCAAATCAGAATACTGCAGGCTCAGTTTCTGGGAGCGAGTGGGCTTCAAACTCTGATTGGGGAATGGAGTCGGAGTGGGGAGTGGAGTCGGCAGGTGACTGTGCGGTAACACGAATGTCTGAAAAACTCTTCGATCAACGTGACAGCACCAATGACGTCATCGTTGAAGAGCAAATGGAGCCGATGGTGGCCTGCAGCCTCTCGGCAATCCCCTGTCTCTGTGAGGGAGATTTCCAAGTCCCTGCAGCAAGCGAGCAGACTTCGGAGTCCACTTGGACAAATCAGAATACTGCAGGCTCAGTTTCTGTGAGCGAGTGGGCTTCAAACTCTGATTGGGGAATGGAGTCGGAGTGGGGAGTGGAGTCGGCGGGTGACTGTGTGGTAACACGCCTGTCTGAAAAATTCCCCAAAGTGGTGGCACCAATGACGTCATCGCGGAGGAGGAGGAGATGGAGTCGGCCACGAGACAAGAGTGAGTCTCCAGGCAGAAGTGCACCTTGAGAAACATGTGTATTGGGGAGGTCATTCAGACAAAGTGTCTCCTGATATAAATTAGCATATAGCAAACACCATCATCATCATAAATTAGTTATTTGAGTAAATTACACATTCCTATAGCAAGGGCAAGTCTATTTATATTACAACCACTGTTAATTCCCACAATGTAGTATTCACGATTGAGAGGAAGTAAAAAATATTGAGGACACATGAGATTTGGGTTCTGTATCAGATGAGACAAGTTCTGTATTGTAAGAACGGGGAATCTGTTTCATGAGGAGTTGTGAAATGAGGATTCTGTAATGGCATTCACCTCTTTAGTTCATCTCACTTGAAGATGTAAATATCCCAGGGCTCCACAGGATGTAATATCTTATCCCTAACCTCATCTCCACCAATCTGCAGCTAAATGCATTCCTAGTAAAAATATATATCTTAATTATAAATATATGAATTGCACTGCATCCCACTTGGAGGTGCTGCGGTTAGAGCACTCCACGATCACTGTACGCTTGCGAGTTCAAAATCCAGGTCAAGAAGGTTAACAGCTTATTTATCAACCCGAGCTATAGTCAAATAATGAATCCCATTTTGTGGGAAGTCAACAGCGGTGATCCTATTATACACCACCATTGGCTCCTGTTATAGGAATGTAGCATTCCGCTACTGGCCATAGTGAGAGATGTGTGGCATCCTCCTACCTCGCATTTGAGCGGCCGGACACATGTGAGGTGCACTGCAGCAACCAGTGTAAGCACAGCCGAGAATGCACGATGGGGCAGACGGTGGCATTATAGATACGCGCATGTCTGTACGTTGAAATAATTTTGAACGCGTACGTAGCCGACCGTGCTAACTGTAGCCGACCGTGCTAACGATGGCGCGTGCGTCCATTTGCCAGGCGGGGCCCTGCTCTCCAACCAGGCAACAACAACAACGAGGAGGATGATGATGATGCCGTCGACAAGATTGGGCCAAAGGCGTCACGCGGGTCTGGACGGAGATTCTCCCGCCTGAGGCGGAATATTCGGGGGATTCTGCGATTCATTCGGGAGCACTGTTTCTGTTACCGTGACGATAGCGCTGAATAAATCCTGTCATGCGGCTGGGCCCTCCCTGCCCTGTGTACATATTTTTCAATGTTACTGTCGTTTTTATCTCGCTTCTTTCTGGTCCAATGACTCCAAGACTCACGGTTTAAACTAAAGATCCCAGTGGTCCTCAAAAATATTTATGGGGACTCCTTCACTTAAAAAACATTCAACTTAGAAAGTCTCAGAGATACAAAGAAACCTGTCCATATGTCCAGTTGCCTGTTTGTACCGAGATTCATAAGTTCAACCGCCACGCAATAGATGGTGGTGGTGGCATCTACATCTACACAACGTGAAGAACCAGTGGCGTCTACGTCTACAGGAGATTATACAACTCTTAAAGCCATTCCCTGTGTTTAGTGTACACGCCGTACAACATGTTTGGAATCGACAGGAGTAAAGTTGGACTTACGAACAGACTTCTGGAACCTAACTCGTCCGTAAGTAGAAGAGTCCCTGTATATGGTGGTCACAGTCACTGAACAACGCAGACCCAGCCTCCTTTTTACGATGTTTGGTCCATTAGGACGTTACCAGACGCATCTTTCTGTGCTGACGACCACGCGATACACATTAGACGAGTCACAACAGGTCACGTTTAATACTCTAAACTTGTCTGGAGTAAATTTTGATTTAAAGCTTTCGTGACTGCAGTAATTCATGTTATGAGACCTCCTTTGCCAGAAACAAGATATAGGAATAGGTTTTACCCTTTTAACTGGCACAAAAACTGACACCTTTATTCAAGGCATCATGTTTGCAAAAACCACAAAACAAGCAGTCAGAATGCAAACTAAAAAGACAACTCTGATAATATGCACTGTCCTTGAATTTGATTGGTCCACACCCGAGACAGCTTTTCTTAGAGCCTAGTCTCCATTGGTGTTGGACCAGAAGACGCCTTTTGGCGTCTTCTGGTCCAACACCTGTCTCGGGTGTGGACCAATCAAATTCAAGGACAGTGCATATTATCAGAGTTGTCTTTTTTGTTTGCATTCTGACTGCTTGTGTTGTGGTTTTTGCAAACATGATGCCTTGAATAAAGGTGTCAGTTTTTGTGCCAGTTAAAAGGGTAAAACCTATTCCTATGCAGTAATTCATATTCTTAGTTTTTTCGGTAAAGTCACGTTGAAGGAAACAACAAAATAATAATATAATATATATGACCGTTTGAGTTATGGTCGAAACGTCGTGAGAATTTTTTTATTGTTTTATATATATTTTATTATTTTGTTGTTTCCCTTCAACGTGACTTTACCGAAAAAACTAAGAATTGTCTGGAGTAATTCGCATACGGCAGACATTTCTGCACATTTGCAGAATTACATGTCTATGGGAAAGGAACCATGTGTATGGCATTACAAGGGGTGATTGGTCGTGTGTGGATGTAGGCTGTTGGCAGTGCCACTGATTAATCAGAATCTTTTTTTCATCCTGGAGGAATCCAATGAGCTATGAAGCTCTTTTCACATATGTCCAGTAGGGGCGGGTCAGCGAGGTATGTACAAAAACGATATGAGAGGCAAGATGGAGAAAATGTAAGCATGTTGCTAAAAATACAAAGTACATAGATTCCTGCCGATTTGTCAACAAATGCAAGTTTGGGCAAGGCAGCAACACAACAACAGCACCAGACCACGACAAGACAACGCACAGTCCCTCAATTACATTGCAAATTAAAATCGAAAGTTCAATGCGCGATATTTGAAACAGCGTTACTAAATGGCAATATTCCCCTCGAATACCGAATGAACGAGGCTAAGACGCTTGCAGTAATGTTCAAATATGCATCGCAAGCCATTCAGAAGTGGAAGGCCTCACGTGACCACAGGGCACCACGGTGACTGGGAGATGTTAACTACCTCCCCTGGTACGCAGGAGGTCGTGGGTTACATCCCAACCCTGACGCATGCTGTATATTTGTCTGCTATAAATGTCCACGTGACGATAAGCCACTTCGTTGAGCTATCATTTGCGATGGCCAGGTCGCTTCTGAAAAACTGCTATATATGCTCAGTGGGCCTTACCTGGTAAAATATAAATAGTTTGTCAATTAGTAAATAAATGAAGTATATAAGTTCCAATTTCATTCATACATACATTTCCAAGCTTGGAAAAGGCAGTAAAACAATAGCAAAAACAGCCACAGTCCACACCAGGAAAACATACAGTGCGCCGGTAAAATTGTACTTAAAAACTGAACTGTGGATACATTGTTAAGAATACAAAAAATAGTTTAGTTAAAAATCATTTGGTTGATAAGGACCTGGGTAGTGATCTGCGATTATTGAGTGGGGGTTTGGGAGTCGCTGACTGGGAGGAGTGGGAACGGGTGAAGCCGGATCTGCCACGCGTTGCGCTCACCAACTCGAGCTTCGCCGGGACAGCAACAAACGAAGAGACGGAGAGAGGAGCTACCCCGGGTTTACATCGCCACGACTCACGACGCACACAACACACACGGCACATGCCCAGGGGGAGGAGGGCGATGACCACCCCACAGTGTGATAGCTACGACTCCCCTTTCAATTAGTGAGCCATCATCACACAACGCTGCACGGAGTGTGCAGCGTTATCAATGAACACGGCACTGCCACTGCACGGAGTGTGCGGCGTTATCAATGAACACGGCACTGCCACTGCACGGAGTGTGCGGCGTTATCAATGAACACGGCACTGCCACTGCACGGAGTGTGCAGTGTTATCAATGAACACGGCACTACCACTGCATGGAGTGTGCAGCGTTATCAATGAACACGGCACTGCCACTGCACGGAGTGTGCGGCGTTATCAATGAACACGGCACTGCCACTGCACGGAGTGTGCAGTGTTATCAATGAACACGGCACTACCACTGCACGCGAGCAATCGGCTGCTTAGTGAGTTACACGGCACGGTACGGAGCTATTAACGCGACACGAACCACAGCGTGTTCCCGGGGTACTCAACTACCTTAGTTTCTCAACTACCGGGATTACTCAACTCAATATTTCAAGAGGCGCAATGCACTGTGGTGAATACGAGACAGTGGTCCTTCATAAACAACATCACCAAACAGTCTTTAAAGAGCAGCATGCGGCACCGGGAGACGCAGATTGCCAACCCCTGAGCTATTCTATTCCTGCCCATGAGGGCAACATGTTCAGGAGCCATAAGCCAATGTCCGAGGTCTGCTGGTCACGACGAGAGGGCTTCAGGAGAAACTTCGTGTAGGGTTACTATTCCTATTCCGTTGAAGGAGCACAGACGACTGTGGTTCACAATATCGTGCATAGTTTGGGTTGCATGGTCACAATCGCACTGTGGCTTGACTTTAATTTTCTATTGCGTCGTTTCACGTTGTACGATCTGTTCTGGATGACCACAGTCAAACACTGGAGAGTTTAAAATTTTCCATTTGTGCATCAGGTATCCGCATCTGCCATGGTTTGTGCAGATGCGGTTTAGGGCGACCATGAGCTTCGTGGAATATCAAGCCCAGGGATCTTCTGCGTTGGGTTTTTCACAAGGTGTGTCAGTTCATTTGAACTTACACTGATCATGTCGACTCTCTCTAGTGGCGATGTGAAACTATTAAAATAAAAAGGGATACAATTTTTTAAGAGTTGATTCTTACACGTGCAATTCAATACATGAATTGTCAGCTGAATAATAAATATTAATCGATTTAACCGATGTATCGCGCTGTTACTACTAACTAGCACAACTCTTCATTACGATCACAGCATGTACAAAGTAAAATTTTAACTAAAAATATATTTCCTGAAGTAATGATGGTTTATTCAAACTGTGTGCAATATCAAGCAACTTCGGAATGATTTCTGAAGCACTGCTGCAATGTTTGGTGCACTGCGATACTAACGCGGCGATCCGAGTTGGATTCCTAGCCATGGCTGACGTCAGTGGTGACTGATATCTGCACAAGTCCTGAACCTAATCCGCGCCCCCTTCACCAAGCGTGGTAAAGTTTGGTGCAACAACCCCCATGACCAAAGCAACGTGGCGAGGCCTTCATCAGGCAGTGGACTGCCAGAGGGGTGTTACACACACAATCATCAGTTTGTCTCGACAATCACTTGCCTTGAACATTGAATCCTTAAGTTACATTACCAATGGCATATTGGTGTGGCTCACTGACCCTTTGATGTGAAAGATTAAAGAACCCCAAGTGTCTGTCGCCGACTCAACAATTTTGAGGAGCGACCCGTGGCGGTCAGGCAGATCACGAGGTGAGCAGAGGGGTGAGGAGGAGGGCACTTTGGAGGGGGCTGCCAAACCTCGAGTCGCGAGCACACAGCGCCGTCTCGTACAAGACGGCGCACCGATGGGCACCGCCGCTGCTGCCACCGGGCTTGGCCTTCTGCGCCAGTTTTACCAGGTTGGCCATGGGGCCGTGCCCAAGGTTGCGGCAGGAATGCACGCCGTAGTGCTGCCCCACAGCGCAGTCCACGGCCGGCAGCTGCAGAGCACACAGCCAACAACAGAGACCAGGAACCCTCTCTCTTTCGTTTGGAGGCGGCCGAGTTGCTAGCAGCCCTTTTCCACTGGCGCATCCGATCCGTGCCAGCGCGTAGCACCCCCACGGAACGGGTGGTTTTCCATTGGCTATTTGCTGTGCCGATATAAAATCAAACTGTAATACGCCGCCCTTACAAGACCTCTCAAGATGGATCAGGGGCCAAACAGGTCCAGAGGTGGTGCTAATAATAAAGTGTCCATTGCGTACGACGTGAACAGCGTTAATGTGACTGCACAAATTTATGGAAACATGGTCGGGTGGTGGTTCTCGGTTCAAGCCCAGCATCCGCCCTGGTTAATGTTGGCAGTTTATTCACCACAAACAAAGAGATCTGTTTCACAATGTATGATAATAATCCTGTGACGCTGTATTAAAAAAATAGAATTGGCCACGTGTAACCGCATCATGTTCCAAATTTGCTAAATCAGATAAAATACTTGCAAATTACTTTATCGGTGAAAAACCACGTAGGAAAATCAAACATCGCTCCCGAATGGCAGACATGTCCATTCACAGGCCGGTAGTGCGTGCACCACGTGCCAAATAGGAACAGCTGCCAATGGGGGGGGGGTCCCCTCGGGTAGACTGCCGCAGAGCAATGGAATGGTTGAGATGAGACGCTGCTGTAAGGCGCTTTGAGTTGAAGAGTTTATTTCCACGAGCGCCCTAAATCTCCCAATCCTTATCCCCATCTCTGAGCCGCCCCTGTGGCCCCTACTGGGGCCCGTGTCTCACCGCTGCGGTGTCGAGGCTGCCGCACTGGTGGATGAACAGAAGCTTCCCGCTGTGGCTCCAGATCCACCCAGGGCAGAGATCACAACCCCAGTCTCCTCCAACAGCTACCACAGACACAACAAATCCGTCAACATCAGTTGGTTGACACCGAGGCGACCGCAAGGCAAACACCGGCTTAAAGCTAAACGATACGCATGGAGCTGCATCTCACAATGCAGTGCACGAAAACTGATTAAATATTACAGATTTAAGTTTGCAAATTAACACAAAATTTGTTCTCAATTTTAGTTTTCCAAATGCGCTATCGGCGTAATGTCAAGAGACAAATAAATCATCCATTCGTAAATCTCGCATAGCCGTGCAGGCCCTGTGTCATAAAATGCAGTGGGTGGCCTTTGATCTTGTACACAATAGGAGCCAACACTTTCACATTAGCTGTGTTATGAGATTGTGCGGCGCACGAGAGTCAAGCTGAAATTGTTATTCTCAGAGATGGAATTAGGAAAATGAAGTGCAAAACCCAAGTTTAATGAGACTGTAATGTTGTGCAGTCGCTGGTGACTGGGCTTGGATGATCGACTTCATAAGACTTGAGACCTCGGTTTCCATCCAAGCGGTCAAAATCCAGATTCAAGCCCAGCATCTCATTATTGCCAACGCACCGCTTTGATATCTGAGCCACCTGGCCGCTTTGCATATATAGTGTTATCATATATGTTATCTGAATGTCACCGCTGCACACTCAATTTTAACGGTGATTTTCAATATCTACCTTTGGGATTTTTATACCTATACCTTTGGGATGTTTGCCAAATTCACAGATATTTTTTAAGAGTGACAAGAGAAAACCCATGCATCTTACGTGACACTTTGTTGCGCTCTGCATTGGCAGTGATTACATGATGCTTAAACGTATTCGAGTTATCGATAAATTAGTTTTAAGTTCGTAATAATAAACTAATATTACCCCGCACAATTTTGGAAACAAACTTAACATTGAGCGCCACTCGGAGGCGATAAGTACACTCAAACTTTGCACGGGCAGTGTCGTACACCTACTTGCTGTACTGCCTCTTACCAGCTGGAGGCGGGTGGGCTCACGCACGCCACGTACGCACCTGGGCGTTGCGATGGAGGATGTCCAAGAAGGAGCCGAGGCCCAGGCTGGGGAGGTCGCGCGAGTCAAAGTGCTCGGCAAGCTGCTTCTCCATGCGTGACAGCGCGGGTAGGCCCAGGGGCTCTGCCATCTTACTTGCGTGGCTCAGCAGACGGACCAGATGCTCGGCTACCGCCTCTGCGAAGGAGAGAAGCAATGCCATTGTAGGAGAGGACAACGATGCTGTAACTCGCTCCAATAGGCTCAACAACTGCAACTCTCTCTCTCTGCCCCCCCACCCCCACGTCTCATCTACCGCCTCCCGATAAGTTTCATCATCACTCTCCAGATGACTCAAAAAACAAGTTTAACACGAAGGCCTTCGCGACCAATATTATCCATAATAGAGATTTTTGTGTTAGGTCACATAAAAAGCGCATATTAACGCGTATTATTGAGTGCATGTTTACATGATCTAACCCAAAAATTTAGATGATGGACTCAAAAAACCACTGGCAGACTTCTCACTCACACCCGTATGCAAGACAATATTGCCCCAATATTCGAATTGTTCAACTATCCCCCGAACCAGTCCAGGATTAATTTCAAGATCACACTCAGCATTCTGAAGGTCCTCCGTGGTCTGACCCCTTATGTACAATACAAGAAACTACATTTTATTCAGATTGTGCTTTCGATATCGTGTCATGAGACGGAGTATCCACTCGGATCTCTCACGGAGCAGTGGAACCCGTCCTATTGGAGAATGGCCCGCAGAAGAGAACATCACAAAGCTACCTCTGACATTGCTTCTAGTGACCTCTGGTCCACAGAGTAAAGGGAAGCACATTCCAACCCACTCTGAACGTGAGAGTAACGTCCGTCACATGAAAGTTGAGCCGATATTGGACTTGGTCAAATTAGCAGGAAAGTGTTATCACTGACCACGTGCATCGATCGGTTGATCGTTAGTTTGTGGCATAGAGAGCCGCAAAAAATAGATATCTTTGGATCATCCGTCATTTTAATTATCCGCAGCCATCCTCCACGTCATTAGCGCGGACAATCGAGAGTCTACTGTATATGCAAATTTGTCTCCTTACTCCCCGGAGGAGGCGGCGGTCTGGTGTCGGGAGTGCTGATGTTGCCGAGAAACGCGGCCGGTTTCTCCTTGACCACGAGGTCGCGAGGAGTCTCGAGGGAGCCACAGCACAGGGCTAACTGAAACAGCTTCCGGGCCAGCGTGTCCCCTTTCACCTGCCCCAGGAAGTCCTGCACACACTGTTGGTGGAGACAACAAAGGACCCAAACCACGTGCAGCCATATCACTCTGTTGGGACAAATAGAGGGTGACACATGCATAGATGTCCTACCGATTTCAATGCCCCCCTTACTTTTGTCTCAATGTGTGACTGAATTTTGTGAAAGCGATGGCCCTAAATATTATAGAGGAGAGTTAATTCAGTGGTAGAGCAAGTCATTGATACTGGTGGAAGTATCGACAGACTTGAAACGTATGGCGATTATCACTCATTAAATAATTCCGAGAACAAATGTATTTTGGAAAATCTTTGACAAATCTAAGCAGATGCATGATTTTTCTCGCACGGTAATTTTGTTGCATTAAGTCCAGACGCCATGGCCCCACCTTCTTCAGCTTATTCACAAAGATGTCCTCGGCGTTCTGGAAGACCTGCAGCACCATCTCGGCCGCCGGCTGTGTCGTGAACTGTCGGCGAAGATCGGCGCTCGTCCCTGGCAAGGGGAACGACTCCAACAGGTATTTCTTGATCTTGTGTGGCCGGCCCTCCACCTCCTGCTTGATGTCACACTCGATGCGAGCCAGCCCACGGTCCATCGCCTCCCGCTCGCCTTTCCGGGCCTTGCCGATCACCTAAACAAACAACACAATGTTAGCAACTGTGGCGGCCACAGGTGCAGGGCAGTGCTGTAGTTGCGATGATGGAACACGTGATGGACGAGTGGTTCAACAGCGAATACAAGGTGTGCTGCTAATGCACGATTGCAATCGAGAGATGGGATTGGTGGATCATCCTAGCAGCAGTGGCTTTTGGCAAGCCATCGAACAAAGACAGTCACCGCATCACTCGCTTTCAGATGGGCTTCTGCGGCCAACTGGAATGCTCTTCCTTCCGATATTAGGAAGCCATTGGAGCTATGCACTGTTGTATCTAGGCCCCTTTTCCATCTTAATGTTAACAGGTAATTTTCCGATACATATAGATACATGTTTCTATTGTTTTTTTTTTATAATAATGAATAAAAACACCAAACCAGGCCTCCGCATGGCATGTGGAGGTTATCTTTACCATGACCCACTAACACGATTTTGACATTAAGAGCCCTCCCAGGGTCAGCGGGAGCAGATAGAGAGCAGAGCACAGCGGATTGCCAGGGGCTGACGTAAACACACCAAGCCAGGGTCACTGGGAGTTTGCGTTAGCCTAGATATAGTTCAGTCAAAAAGCTGATTGGTTCTACATTACTATTAAAGTAACTTAAAATCGGAATTCAACGACAGGGTAGGCTAAAGTTATTGATCTTCACACCAACTTCAATTGAACCCTGCCAATAGCTACATCAATGTAACCATCAACCGTCTATTAATTTAATATGAAATGTATTTCCATATTTTAATAATTTCTATACGACTTGACCCGAAGCCTATAACAATCAGGTTTTCCTAAGTCAACATAAATGCTCTAGCCTCCACCCATACACAAATAATAAGCAGGGTTAAAGTAAGAGTAGAGAGGAAAAGGAATGCAAGCGCACAGCAAAACTGCAACGTAAGCAAAGGGCGATGTTAAACCCAGGGTCGGAGAGAAAGCGAAATCCCGGCCGTCTTTGTATCCCTGCAGCGCGGGGTAGGAGTGTGTATACGCTTGGGGAAACACGAGTCAAACACCACAACGAGAAGCTTACTCAGACCTTGGATTAATACAGAATCATAACTATTGAACTCTGATGAAATGAAATGTTAACTTAAAACTTTTTAACCATTTCTTTGTGCGTCGGTGAAAGTCGGAGGGAATATCGCCCCTCCCTCCAGGTTGTGCACCCAGACAGAGAAGCGCCTTCGAGACAATTTATAACATTTGATTGTTTTACTTGTGGGTTTTATGGTAGGAGTATGACAACGGAATATACCGTGGGTGATGCACAAGGACACACACTGACACACGTACGGACACACATGGACACAGATACATACGGACAAATCCTGACACAGCAAAAATCGAAAGAAACCCCGCCTTGTGGGCAGGATCCGAGTGAAGGGATTTTTGGGCATAAAAAGAGGATCCTGAGCATTGAAACATCAGTTCGACAGGAGTGGGTCGGGTCACCAGAGTTCGACCCGGGGGGGGTCGGCTCACCAGAGTTCGACCGGGGGGTCGACTCTCGGGAGACAGTTTGACTCGGAGGAGCAACTCGGAAGAGTTCGACCAGGGGGGTCGGAACTCGGGGAGTTCGACTCGGAGGAGGTCGGAACGCGGGGAGTTCGACCAGTGGGTCGGCTCAGGAGCCGTTCCAATCGGGAACGAGAGCAACAGGTCGCCAGCCGGCGAGCTGCAGAGCAGGGGGCGGCGAGCAGAAGCCAAAGTGGCCCCGTCGCTACCCACTGACGTTGGCAAGACTCGCAGGGTAGTGAGGCGTCACCTAGTGTGATTTCCAAGAGCTGAAAGACAGAGTATTGCTGAAAGATTATTCTACATTGAGTCCAGCTGCAGAGCGACCGACGCACCAAGCAAGAGCTTCTGCAAACCAGAGCAAGAGCACGTGCGACTTGAGTCATCCAGCAGTGGAGAAAAACCTGCTTTCAGCAAACCAGCAACGAGCACGTTCGAGTTCTCCACCCAGAGAGAGGGAGCGTGCCGATGCAGCTCATCCAACAGCGGAGAGAAACTGCTGTCAGCGAACCAGCACGAGCGTGATCGCGCAGCTCATCCAGCAGTGGAGAGAGGTGTCCACTGAGCAGAACTGAGAGCGATCAAGCAACTCTCCCCCGTGGACAGAGGCTGGCTGCTGTGTGGAGGAGGGAACGCCGATACGTATGATGCACAACTCTCACACACCTCACCGCTCTAAAGGGAGCGAGGCTACTTCTACAAGCGATGCCAACTTCAGCGTATGGCAACGCAAAGAATTCCAAACAAAAAAAAATCAGACTTACACGCACCGAACTCGATCAGTTAGACAAGACACTCTACAAATCACACTTAAAATTGACAGCAACAATGTCTACATCGGATTGGGAACATGTAGACAATATGACTACCTCTTCGGCTGCCACTATGTCGAACAAATGTAGGGACAATTTGATTTCCAAATTCAATCACCTCTCCAGCAAAAAATCGGATCCACACACCGAAAAGATAGACGTCAACAAAGTCGTAATTAATCGCAGTAACAGTTCCATTTCTGATGGTCTGAAATCCGTTTTAGCTAAAGGTCTAAACTTTGCTGTCACACCGAGACACTTACCGGTTAATGATATCATTGCCCATGTCGACGTTGCACTCAAGGGCTTGAGTCACATCTCTGCAGACGTAGCAAGATCTGAAATCGCTGCAACCCTCAAAAACGCTAAGTTGCCACCTAGCAACATCAGCAAAGACGAACGTTTTGAATTATCTCAATTAAAAAAGAGGGATGATATTGTCGTTCTCTCAGCCGACAAAGGCAATGCCACTGTCATCATGGACAAAACAGAATATAACAACAAAATTCAAGAACTACTCAACGATGGCAGCTATACAAAAATAAAAAGAGATCCCACCAACAGCCTGGTCACCAAAACGAACAAAATTATCTCTGATTCAACAGCATTAATTGATGAGATCAAACAGTTCTCGTTAAAACCCTCTGCTGCCAGACCACCAAGATTATATGGCCTTCCAAAGATACACAAAGAAGATACACCCCTTCGTCCCATCGTCTCTACTATCAGCTCCCCCACCTACAAACTGGCACGTTTTCTGGCTGATATACTGCGACCTTTCACTGGAAAAACCACCTCTGCGGTACTAAATTCTACTCACCTGGTATCGACAATCAAAGACATTTCCCTGTCCCCAAACGACCTGCTTGTCAGTTTTGATGTGGTGTCCTTGTTCACCAAAGTCCCGGTACCTGACACCATCGCTATCATTGAAGACCTGGTTCATCAAGGACTGCATACTGATGTACCCCCCCTGGTGAGACATTGCTTAACCAACACATACTTCACCTGGAATGGAACTTTCTACAAACAAACTGAGGGCACCCCAATGGGCTCCCCCCTATCTCCGGTTGTAGCCAACGTATTCATGGAAAAATTTGAAACTGACGCCATCCAGACTGCCACTCTACGCCCGACCTTATGGAAGAGGTACGTTGATGACACCTTTGTCATCTGGCCACATGGCCAGCCTGCTCTAGACCAATTCCGCGACCACATCAATTCCATACACCCAGCCATCAGATTTACCATGGAGGTCGAAAAAGATGGCAAACTACCCTTTCTGGATGTCTTAATTAAAAGGAGACATGATGGTTCAATGAGCCACTCTGTCTACAGGAAAGCTACCCATACAGATGCTTACTTGAAACCGGATTCCCACCACCATCCATCCCAGAAGAACTGCCTCATCAAGACTCTATACCATAGAGCCCAATGCATTTCCGACCAGGAACACATTACCAGTGAACTCAAGCACGTACACCAGGCTCTCAGGGCTAATGGCTACTCCGACTACACAATCCGCAAAGCCATCACTCCAGTCATGAAGAAGGATCCCCTTGTGGAGCCACTGAAAACCATCACCTTACCCTGCATTGCAGGGGTCACTAAAAAGATCTCCAAAATCCTGAATAAACACAAGATCCAGGTCCGATTCAACACAGTACACAAAATCCGTGATTTAGTTCCATCTGTAAAAGATGCTCTTCCAGACATACAGTACCCGGGCGTTTACAAACTAAAGTGCCTCTGTGGTAGTAGCTACATTGGAGAAACCAAAAGACATATCTCGGACCGCATCCGCGAACATAAAGCAGACTTGAAACACGGTAAGACGAACTCCTCTGCCGTGGCAGATCACTGTTACAATTCAGTGGGCTCACATGACATTGACTTCTCCAAGACGGAGGTTCTTTGCAAACCAACTGGCTACCATGAGAGATTCGTTCATGAGGCCATTCACATATACAAGCACAGAGACAATTTCAACCGAGAAGATGGATTCAGGCTTAGTAACCACTGGAAAGATGTGTTAAATCATTTCTGTTCTTAATTAATTGTAATTTTACGATGACCTTCAGACCGCAGCTCTCTCGCCAGCATTGCCTCTTAATACCTCTCACACCACGGTTAATGGTATGGTTTACAACATGGAGTATACTAGGGCTTCGTAGCTGTCTCTCTCCCCCTCCTCTGTTCCGACCATGGACGAACTCGTCCTTCTGAACGGGGCCCGTAGCTATCCGTGGTACGGAAATTTGAGGGTAAGAATCCACCCATTTTTTCGCCATATAGCATTGTGATATATAACGACTTATGGTTGGTAGCTTAGCTGATTGGAGAATATAGAGTTTATTGATAACATGAAGGTAATTTATATTTTAGTTTTTATTGGTTCACTATATAGTACTGTGAATAGCTCAGATGTGTAGTCATTTCTGTGACCAGTCACTAGCAAATCACCCAGTTATTTCAATGCTAAATTCGCCTAGTTATTTCAATGCTAAATTCTCCTGTTTGATTTGTACTAAGTGCCTCGGTGAATGTGTATGCTGTGACTTCAACGTAACTATTCCTGTAGCAGTTACAAGCGAGTCACTCAGCCATTTCAATGCTAAATTCTATGCTAATCCCATTGTCAAGGGGTGACTCTGCGGATGTGTATGCCTTAACTTAGCTATTTCAATGCTAAATTCTATGCTAATTCCTTTTAACAATGGGTGCCTCTGCGGATGTGTATGCTTTAACTTTTAACATAGCTATTTCTGTGACCAGTCACAAGTTAATCATTCAGCCATTTCAATGCTAAATTTTATGCTAATCCCTTTGTCAAGGCTCTTTGTTCCTCTCACACAGCTTAAAAGCCGTGATCTGAACGTGGCACTCTCACTCCAGCGCTGTCCTACCAGACAGTCTCGCCCCCTTCACCTGATGAAGGCCGCTTGTGTTGTGGCCGAAACGTCGTGAGAATATTATTGTGTTATTTTATTTTATCAATTTATTATTTTATTCTCATTCTACGTGACTTTACCGAAAGAACCAAAGAAGATGAATCATTGCAGTCATGAAAGCTTTAAATCGAAATTTAAATCGAAATTCCAAACACTGACTATTCAAAACAATTAATATCACTCAAACATACATGGGTCCTTAACCAGAGGCGAACACTCAAGTCCGTGAACCATCTGGCTGTGGAAGCATCGATCGTGTGATAACAGTCTGACATTTATAAGTATATTCATAATTTCCCTCTTTAATATTTTGTTTTGGACTGTACTTCTAATCGCATAAGTTACCAACCGATCCATCAATACGAATTAACCCTTGGAGCCTTCGCCACGGAGCTACGCTCCCGCGGAGGAATCGTGCTAAACCGATTTTCTGATCATACAATCTTATTCACGAATTAATTAATTAATATCCCGTGAGATAACACGTTCCACCGCATACCCTCACACTAAGCCATTTCGGTAATCTTATAGTCTGTCCGGTGGATCTGTTGTTACATTTATGCCTTTGGAAATAATAACTGTTTGATTGTCTTTTTATATGAATACCGTGGCATGTTAATCAATCGCCTGTGATAATGTGCTGACCATTTCAAGCATAATAATCGTTCATATTATAATGTATAAGCTTTTGTGTAGCATAGCATTTGCATGTCCTGACTCTCTCTCTCACTAACAGCAATCGCTTTATGCGGGGTCCATGTGTTATCAAAGTGAAATCGTACAGTCGTTGATGATACTGTCTTGATACCGTGTGGATACCGTGTTGAAGTTCCGAGATTGAGAGTTCACATACATATTATAGTTAAGGTTTAATTAGAAAATAAATTGATTAATACAGAAGTGGTCGTGTGATTCTTTCCTGAAATTTTTGCATAAGATCTGTATCCTGCGACGAGATATGAACTCGGGAACCTAAACTATAAACACACCAATCCACACTCATTAAACTTTAAAGCGAATGATATGAACTTGGGACCTAAAATATGAACACTCGGGGAGTGTTAAAGCGAGAATCATTGTATTATGCTGATCAATAATACGAAGTTAGACAACGAGGCCGAATTGACACTAGCGTAACTGCACACGATTGATTGCGTTATCCTGATTGATAACCCCACCTCGTCAACGAGGCGGGGCCTGATTATCATAAAGGCTATCATTAACACAACCACACTCACTCGTATAAATGAATACGATTACCTCTCTAATTAGCATAGTTACACGCATAATTACACGAATTAGCATAATTTCGGATTAATTATGCAAATTTCGAATTTCATTTAATTTAAATTATTTTTCATCAATTTTCACACACCCACATATACAACAGCACTTTTAAATCTAGATTGAAAACAATGTCTTTAGAACTGCTTTTTGTGTTCAGTTTGTTGTCCTCCACACCTCCGATTAGCACAGTTGGCTACGTACAGTGCGAAAGAAGTTCAACATATATACATGTGGTTTTACCCAATCCAGTCATTTCTGAGTACTTGTTTAGATTTGCAAATTTTGATTCTGACGCCGGCACACATGTCCTCCTCATTCATTGATAACACGGGATTTTTTTTTACATTTGTGAAGCATATAGAAATGCAGTTTTGGATAATACACCCGCAATATTAACTAGGGCGACTCCTGGGATCGAATCGCGAACCTCTGAAACAAGCGACAAATGCACAACCACTCGGGAAAGAAGATTTCTGTAAGGAGTGGTACAGTAAAATAGGCCTCAGCCTTCTATACGATATATATTAACATGATGTACTTACACGAGCAGTTACTTCAGTGCTCTTGTCACAGCACTGCACCCACAAAACTGAAGTCGTGTTGGAAGTCTGTCTCAGACTGCATGACAAAAGGATACACCACATTCACTTGACAGGGAGACAGGTGTGAAACTTGTGTGCCTGAGCAACTGAGGATAGCTCAGCATTGTGGCCGTGTAAGGCAAACGCAGGGGCGGGGGAATATTGGTAAAAGGCTGATGCAGTGTCACTCTCAGGTGTGAACACAGCGACACGTACGTTGTGGCTGTGTGTCAGCAATTCCAGAACGCATTTCCGAAAGTAAACCCCCTCAAGGGCAACAACAATACATACTTGAGGCAATCTTGATTTGAAGCTTTCGCGACTGCAGGAATCCACACTCTATGGTTCTTTCGGTAAAGTCACGTAAAATCGAGGAGGAGGCCGCTTTCCTACCTTACAGTAACACGCTAATTTCTCACGTTAACATCACTAGCCCTGGTCACTTCTTTATGACCCATGGGCTACACACATTTCAAACCATTTAAAACAGTCTGCCTCAGCAGCACACCAAGGCTCTCCCACCTGATGACGGACGCTTGTGTTGCGCCCGAAACGTCGTGATTTATTTTATTTTATACCTACGTGACTTTACCGAAAGAACCAAAGAGTATAACTTGAGGCATCCAATAATAATACAATTCGCAGTCAACAAGCGACGCAATGCATACACACGTACACACACACACGCTCGTACACGCAGGCACAGCACGTACGGAAATGCCCAGAGGTATGCTGGTGATACGGATGCCCAGATCGTGAATATCCGGAGCCCCGTATCGTTCCATGAGATGCTTCAGCAAGTCCGGCACCTTGAAAGCGTGCCATCACTCCTTTGCCTCGGGAGCTGCGGCTCTTGGCCACGAAGGTCCTAAACTCTGCCGCAAACAACAACAACAACACGAGCGGGTTACGCAGAGCGCATGCTAGGGGAGCAACGACGACGCATTGATTCGGACGTGATCATTCATCCTGAAGATCGCGATATGCACACCGGATCGCGTGCGTAAGAATTTATGTTTTAGATTTGTATACGTTGCGTGTCATTGTTTCACATTGTCCAACACCCACCCACTCCAGTCACTAGAGCCGGCTGTGTTCACGTTTTAAAACAAGGCGTTGAATCTAGAATTTATTCACGAGCCCTCAATCGCGATAATCGATTGATTCGCGACATGGGTGGCTGGGGTGGCGCGTATCGCTTCTGTTTATGTCTGCAAGGAATCACTTGCTGAGCCTTCGTATCATTTCAAATACCAAACAAATTCATGCATCAGTAGGACTGGGGACTTGAAAAAGGGAAAACATCCGATAAGCGACGTTTCGGGCAATGACCCTTCTTCATATTGCATAGAAAGGCCAGAGAGATTGAGTGAACAATAAGAATTGGAAACTGCACTTCACAGTGATTACCGTGTTTCAAAAGTTATTAGGTAACCATTCATATGAACCTTATGGTGGGACTCCGGGGTCCCATAAGTCCCCGGCTCTTGCATAAACATTATATTATATGTAATGTAAACATTGTATTATAATGTAAACATTATTTTACATATTATATATAAACATTATATTATATATGATGTAAACATTATATTCTAATATAAACATTATATTATATATTATGTAAACATATTATAATGTAAACATAAACTGTGGTCTTTTTCACCAATGGGTTTGAAGGATGGTGGCAAGTGTTGTCTTGTTAAACTATGCCTTTAAAAATGAAAACTACTTACCTACAGTAGCTCTATTTAAATACACTATCGAAAACATAATTTACTCCCCTCTGCCAATAATCGTGTTTCTCAGTGTGGATTTGTAAACACACTTGTTAAACAATACATAAAATAGTACGCGTTTTCAATGCGCTGTTCATATTGTAAAATGTGTTTATACCTATGTGACTCTACAGCAGTTGCAGAGCCGCACTTTTATATAATTCAGGTCAAAGCCAGATAAACAGTGGAGGATAAACATCGCATGAAGGCGGGGCAATTGTTGTGCAATCATTTCAGGTCAAATTTACAGGTGCGTTTTATTCATGCCACACAGGTAGAGAGTTGAGAGTGAAACCTGGCCCACTGGCATCGTGCGTCATGGATCATGAGTCACCCGGACTTGTTGTGTTTGTTTATGGTTGCTATACAAGCCATCAAATCTACACCACGAAGAGAGTTGATGAACAAGTAGGAGAGTGTGTAACTGGATTACATTCATGTGCACAGGCGTTTCAGATGTGAATATAAAATAAATAAGGTCGACTCAAACGCCACTCTTTAGGATTTGGCACACTCAACATTTTAATTGATAAATTAAGACCAGCAAACAATAATCAAATGGGTCATGCATCGATGCACCAATTGTGGTTACGGACTGCTTAAGAAGAAAATGATGAATGCAGATTCGAAGCGAGTTTAAACATGAATCTACACCATTTAAATATATTTTAAACAACCCGTTGCAAACATGACAGTAATTTGAAATGTAGCACTGTACATCAGAACAATTTGAAAGACGTTAGAGATTTGAAACTGTCCAAAAAGAAAGGAGGAAAATAAATGTATTTTTACATAATACAGGTTTTTTAGGTAAGATCACGTAAATATAAAAATGTCGGTAAACCCACCACCACCCGAAATAGCCAATTAGTAAGGTTTGTCACTTAAACAGAACATGCCAATTCGTTACTAGTACAGCACACCGGTTGTGTGTTAGAGAGCAAAGCCACAACATTAATAATCTGAGTACGACGTTTCGCCAGTAATTACAACCAGCATCATCAGGAGGCAGCCAGATTTGTGGATTTCTAAATGTAGATTTATTTAAATCTAAATTTAAAAAAACATATAGAGAAACTGGAACATTATTATTACAGAATTTGGTGGGACATATGTCGAAAAGAGAATGACTCCAGCTTAGCTTGCAAGAACGAAGAGACACTGTGTGGCCATGTGGCCTTAATGAGAGAGACTGACTCCAGCTTAGCTTGCAAGAACTAAGAGACATAGTGTGGCCATGCGGTCTTAATGAGAGAGACTGACTCCAGCTTAGCTTGCAAGAACTAGGAGACACAGTGTGGCCATGTGGCCTTAATGAGAGGGACTCACTCCAGCTTAGCTTTCAAGAACTAAGAGACATAGTGTGGCCATGCGGCCTTAATGAGAGAGACTGACTCCACCTTAGCTTGCAAGAACTAAGAGACACAGTGTGGCCATGTGCCCTTAATGAGAGAGACTGACTCCAGCTTAGCTTGCAAGAACTAAGAGACACAGTGTGGCCATGTGGCCTTAATGAGAGAGACTGACTCCAGCTTAGCTTGCAAGAACTAAGAGACACAGTGTGGCCATGTGGCCTTAATGAGAGAGACCGGTAGAACAAAGTTGACGTTGGAATGAAGACAAATGGACGAGGAAGGACACGGACTGCGTTTCACGCATCGCCGAATGCGTCTCGAAACCTTACCACGCCTACATATATTAACGGACATCGATTAAAGTGGTCCCATTAGATTTACAATTAGTCTGAATCTTTAGTACACATTTAATGCCTAGGAATATAAAACATGTTGTAAGAGAATACAGGTCATTTAAACACATTCAAATATTGCTTACTACAACCAAAGCTCTTTGAAGAGTCGTAATTTAAAATCAAATGGCAGAGCAAAAGATTTTAATTAATTTCACTGCTCAAGAAAGTAGTCCGCTCAGAAAGCGCGTTGTGACGGAGCGCGTTCCGCGTTGTGCGAGAAGCGTTCCCTAAAGTAAAGAAAACGCGTTGTAGTGAAAACGCGTTATCGTGTGAACACGCGGGACAGACCCAGGTGTTGTGGGTTAACTCCCCGAGATAAACTTTCTTCCAACTTTGTGTTTTATACGCCCGGTGCTCCGCCAATAATTGTTGTGAGCATCGCTCCTCTGCCCTCTGTTGTTCATGGAGGGAGACTGCACCCTAGTGCCCAGTATCATCCTCCGCGAGCCTCTTCAAATTGCTGATCTTGACACCGCTGGAAGCAGTCATCGGCCTTGACCTCACCTCACAACAGTGCAATTTTAACAGCTCAACATCAAAACACAATGATGGGTCGCTTGCACCAATCGCACAACATCCCAGCATTGACTCTCAGCTGTTACTTGTGTAGAGGGGGTCACGTGTGTCACCATAATTGCCCTAATCCTACAACTCGTGCTGGGTAATATTTTCCTTGCCATATTACCTGTGACACACATAATGAGGACAACTGGTAAGTCAAATGAAACCAGATGTGGGAAACCTGTTCTTTATAATATTATTAATAAGCAATTTGAACACGACTTTTAGAAACACCGATGCAGCTATACACGTGCCATATTGCCCAGAAATTCAGTTGATACTAATAGGGTTTATTTGCCAGTATTGTACATTATTAAAATTACATTTATTTGGGCGGCAGGGTGGTGCAGTGGTCACGCCCGTGCATGACATCTTTTGAAGGACTGCCTGGCTTCGCTTTCCTCATTCTGGTCCCTTTCTCTGTATGGGTTTACTCCCATAGCAAAACAACAACAACATACAATGTAACTGGTACTAGCCAAACATCCAAATTACTCCTGCGAAAAGTTGGCAGGCCCCTCCTGAAAAAGAGTCTTGAGACTCAGTGAGGCTTTCCCAGGGAAACAAGCCTTCTAACAACATTGTTTCACTGCATGTGAAAAATAAAGATTTTCAGTATTAAATCTCAGTGGCTGTTTTCATTGAAACATCAAGTTACGTGCAAGTGATAATTGTAACTGGCACACAGTATTCCTTCACTTTGGCGCGAGGAACTACAGATGAGGGAAGGCGGCAGTCAAATGGTGAGCAGCTGGCAACAAATCCCCCCCACCACTCCTGCCCATGCTCTGTTGTCCTCTTTATATAAAGATGTTATCGGCCAATTAATGAGAGTTTGTACCCTTTGGTTGTTTAGGTAAAGTCGCGTAGGTAGAACAAATAATAATGGATCACGACGTTTCGATCGCCGCACAAGCAATCGACGATTTTTTTAATTAGTTTTTTTCTACTTACGTGACTTTACCGAAAGAACCAAAGAGTAAGGATTCCTGCAGTCACGACAGCTTCAAATCAAGATTAATGAGTGTTTACATGTGGGAGGAAATCGGAGCACCTGGAGAAATCCAAGCAAATGGGGGGGCCAATGCTCTATCACAAATCTACAGATGGAACAGGCGGAGTCCACATTATTCCACACCGCCTTCTCTACCTCCTTGACGACCAAGGGGTGGGAGTTGTCGCAACATTTTTGTGATCCACCAACCCTCACCTCCACGTAGTCGTTGATTACAGGGATACATAGCCACCACAACCATCCGGCTAAAGTAGCTGTAATGCACGTCTAAAATTCTACAAAAGTTGATGGGGTCGTAGGTCAATTGGTTTGATTTTTATGCGCATTAACCAGTCTCTAACGTATGCACATTTAGATTCGCATTCGGCCGCCAATGGAACAGGTGGTGTCCAAAAGCAAAGTGGATGTACTGATTGTATCTTCATTGCGGGACTCATCCAGCAGTGGATTGACATGCGTTTCAGGTATCCACGTGTGGACGGGCAATAAACACTGGGGCCACCTGGCGGTAAATGTTTGCCGGTGCACATTGGGACCGGCTCACACGTCACTGGCCCCAGGCAGCCCCCAGCCACTGGCGTGCAACACAGCGAAGGGAATCTCCCACCAATGAGGACCACGCACAACCCAGGGTGCAGTCCTAGAACTTGGACTCGCAAACACAACAAAACCCATAGCCGCCAACCCACACGGTTTACCCGTATTCTGTTGGGGGAAAGTGAGTTGTCAGGTCCATACGGCAGACGGCCGTTTCAATACGGGCAACATTTTTGTTAAGTTTATTTGTGTGTTTCTCCCTTGTCATGGGACTTTGTAGGATGGACGTTGGGATTTATAAGGGGCACGGGGTGACCAACAAGGTCTGAATTGGTCTGTAATAAGGTAGGCACTGATGAGGGGTTGACAGCGATGCAAACCCCACACAATACAAAACGCCAAACGGCCAGTAACAATCAAAAATAATAATACATAACTGTCCAATGAGTAATTAGATAATTAAGATCAAAGAAACGCGTTCCTTAAATTGATCAAGTTTATTGTTGCAAGAGTTTGGGAAAACAGGAAGACCGGGTGTGGATTCCAGAGTGGAGCAGTGCAAACTGATAAATCTGAAAAGAAGAGTGAGGTGACCTGCATGGTGGTGAGCGGGTGGGTGAGTAAATGGGTGAGTGTTTGAGTAAACGAGTGGAGGAGTGTGTGATAGGGTGATTGAGTCAGTGACCGGATGAGTGGGTGACTGGATGCGTGGGTGACTGAATGTGTGGGTGATTAGATGAGTGGGTGATTGAGTGGGTGACTAAATGAGTGGGTGACTAGATGAGTGGGTGACTGGATGAGTGGGTGATAGGGTGATTTAATTAGTGACTAGATGAGTATGTGATAGGGTGATTGAGTGGGTGACTGGATGAGTGGGTTATAGGGTGATTGCGTGGATGACTGGATGAGTGGGTGACTGGATGCGTGGCTGATTTGATGAGTGGGTGATAGGGTGATTGAGTGGGTGACTGAATGAGTGGGTGACTGGATGAGTGGGTGATAGGGTGATTGAATTAGTGACGAGATAAGTGTGTGATAGGGTGATTGAGTTAGTGACTGGATGAGTTAGTGACTGGATGAATGTGTGATAGGGTGATTGAGTTAGTGACTGGATGAGTGGGTGACCGAGTTGTTTAGTTGAGTGCGTTGCTGTGAACTGCAGTGAGGCGTGGTGGTTGAACGCGGAGTGGATGAGACGAAGCGGTCAAAGTGTCTGGTAGACCGAGTCCCTTAACGTGGGTGGAGGGGGGAATCAACGAGGGGAAGTTCACTGCAACATTCACCATGCTGGTGCTAGTAGTCGCCGCGAAAAAAGAGTGATACAGGGCTGACTGAATGAAGGTTGAGGCGAGGATGCAAGGTGGTGTAGAGGAGGTGAAGAGGAGGGTAGAGGAGGTGAGGTGGTGAGGAGGCGTAGAGGAGGGTGCCCCGCTCTTGGCGTTGATCTTGGTGAACACGTGTCCGCGCCCCGTCTCGCTGCTCTGCCCGGTGCTGATGCAGCCTCCACGGGCCGCAGCGCCCAGCGGCCTCACCGAGTCCGTGCCCAGCTCCGCTCTGAGCAAGCTCTCCATTGCACGCTGTCTGCTCGCAGCGACAAACACAACGCTAAACTCCCCCTCCCCCCCCGTCCCGTGTGGCCTCTAACACAGGGGTCCTCAACCCCCGGGTTGCAAGAGCACTTGCTTCAAGTACATTAAAACCCACTTTTTGGTGTAGATATGTAGATGACACTTTGGTTGTCTGGCGACATGGGAAGGATACACTTAATGAATGAATGTCTAAATCTTCTCAATTCACAAAAAACCGGCCATCCAGTTCACCATGGAAATGGAGGTGAATAACACACTCCCTTTCCTGGATATTTTGCTCGGACGAGGCCTAAATGGTAAAGTAACACACACAGCATTTACCGAAAGGGAACACATACTGATGCCTATCTGAATGCAGATTGGCATCATCACCCGCACAGAAATCCTCTCAACAAGATGCTCATACATCTGGCTAAAACAGTATCAGATGGTCAAAGTCTGAGGAGAGAGATTAAACATGTCAAAGAAACGTTATGATTGAATGTCTACAATAATGCTCAAATTAACAGAGCAGTGAATTCTAAACCAAGATCAAACAGCAATACTGCTGAATCAGGTTATTAAACAATTAAAATACCATATATCGTGGGAGTAACTGACAAATTAGCTAGTAGTCGCAGCTAAAAAAAAAGTGATACATTAATGACAGGGCTGAATGAATGAAGGTTGAGGCAAGGATGCGGGGTGGTGTAGAGGAGGCCAAGAGGAGGGTAGAGGAGGTGAGGTGGTGAGGTGTTGAGGTGGCGTGGTGAGGAGGTGAGGTGGCGTGGTGAGGAGGTGAGGTGGCGTGGTGAGGAGGTGAGGTGGCGTGGTGAGGAGGTGAGGTGGCGTGGTGAGGTGGCGTGGTGAGGAGGCGTAGAGGAGGCGAGGAGAAGGGTAGAGGAGGTGAGGTGGTGAGGAGGCGTAGAGGAGGCGTAGAGGAGGGTGCCCCGCTCCTGGCGTTGATCTTGGTGAACACGTGTCCGCGCCCCGTCTCGTAGCTCTGCCCGGTGCTGATGCAGCCTCCACCGGCCGAAGCGCCCAGCGGCCTCGCCGAGTCCGTGCCCAGCTCCGCTCTGAGCAAGCTCTCCATTGCGCGCTATCTGCTCGCAGCAACAGACACAACGATAAACTCCCCCCCCCCCCCCCGGTCCCGTGTGGCCTCTAAATACTTATTTCCTTAGGAGAGGTGATTTATCGGACGAGGCCTAAATGGTAAAATAACACACACAGCGTTTACCAAAAGGGAACGCATACTGATGCCTATCTGAATGCAGATTCGCATCATCACCCAGTACAGAAAACCTCTCTCATCAAGATGCTCATACATCTGGCTAAAACAGTGTCAGATGGTGAATGTCTGGGGAGAGAGATTGAACATGTCAAAGAAACGCTACGATTGAATGTCTACAATAATGCTCAAATTAACAGCAATGAATGCTAAACCAAGATCGAACAGCAATACTGCTGAATCAGGTTATTAAACAATTAAAATACCATATATCGTGGGAGTAATTGAGAAATTAGCTCGAGTTTTGGAAAAGCAAAAAGCTAAACATCTAAGTAAGATTTGGCATGGTACACAAAATTCAAAATATAGTATCTTGTACTTAAGATGAATTGCCTAAGTTGTCAACGGATGGTGTGTATCGGATTAATGGCTTATGTGGCAGATGTTATATTGGACAGATGAGACTAAAAGAACACCAAATAAATATTAAACACTCTCAAACATAACTGTTGGAAGTTGCAGAACATGTTTGCCAACAAGGACACCTAATGTATATTGATAACGATGAAGTGTTGTGTAAAACTCATTATTATTGGCCAAGACTAATTCGAGAATCCATTGAAACTGAGAAAATTTGTATTATTTTAACCTCTCTGACAGCTACAGGCTTAGTGCGGCCTGGAAGCGTATTATTAAGTTATTGTGATTGTAAGATGAGGAGATGAAGGCAGAAGAAGAAGACGTTAGGCGATGTGGTGATGCGGTCGAACGTGGTGGCCCGAGGAGCGGAGGGAGATATGGCGCGGGACGGGGCGGTGTGGAGAAGGTGGCAAGGACAGTGGACCCCACGTGAGTGGAACAAACGCGTGGAGGAAGAAGACATCTCTCATTTATCATTACTTATAGAGGAAACATACTAATTAAATGATTACTAATCAATTATATAATTCCAATAATCCCCCTCCCCGCCTCTGATTTCTGCACCTGATGGGTTCAGTGATGACATCGCCTTTCTCTATTTAAGACCGGAAGCAGGGGGATGGCTTCACTATTCTGGCAAATCGCCCGATGATGCTGGATGTAATTACCAGTGAAACGTCGTACTCATCTTGTGGATTTACTCTCCAAAACACCGGTGGGCTGAAGTAGTAACTAAGTGGAGTTTTGTTTACGTGACAAATTCCTTACTAATTGGCTGTGTCAGGTAGTGTAGGGTTATGACACATTTATATTTACACGATCTAACCCAAAAACCTTTGTTATGAAATTAGGACAATTTATTAAATATATTGTATACCAGAAAATACAGCAATTGACTAAAAATATACGGCAATAGATGTAATCTCGCAGCAGTGAACGTAACGAAATTTCATCATGGAAATGTCCGCTGCACAAAACCTTGCATTCATCGCCCCACACGTGGTACCTCAGCCTCAGGATGAAATAAATCATCAGGGAGTTCTCCGTGAGCATCGTGCGCGCTCCAAATCCAGAGTTGAGCCGTGGTCTCGGCACCCAGCCAGCCGCCTTCTCTTCTTGGGGCAGTCGGAGTCCAGCGCGCTATCGAAGGGCACGTGGTGAACGCTCAGGACGTGTCTCTTGAGCTTCGACTTCTGCGTCGCTCCATACGAGCAGTCACTGCACGGGAAGGGCTTTTCCTCTGGAACACAAGACATCCACCGTTGAGCACACGCACGTGCTAATACATAATTTATTTATCACCATGCAGTGGATGCCATAGCATTACTATGTATATGGGACGTTTTATCAATCACGGTTGCTGACCACAGGCCCAAAGGCCCAAAATGCCAAATGGCCAGCAACAAATACCTCCAATTAGCACGGTTGGCTACGTATGGTACGAAAGAAGTTCAACATATGTACAAATAGTAGAAAAGCAAGATACTGATTTCCTGAAAAATATCATAATACATTTTTGGGGCTTATTTTGAAGCCCCAACATTTTGCACTTCTTCGTGTGGTTGATGTTGATGCAGAGCAACAACTATAATTTAACATTGAGGTGGTTGAGCCAGATTGTTCTATTACAGCTCATTAATTACACAATAATTACCTGCAATAGAACGAATAAATTCGCATGGAAGTTAGGTGTTAGTACAATCAAGAGGAAATTCCCATTGTGGAAATGACTCGGTCTATACATTCAAAAATGTTCCCTAAATTGACCCACTTGTTGAAATAAAATTTACCCCGGTTAAGAAATTAACAGATACTTTTTGGAATTTGTCAAGCAATGTATTTTGCTTAGTTTTATTCCAATGGTGCTATTGGCTCCATGTCATGAGATGAAGTATCCCTGTGCAACTCTCACACAGCAGTGAACCACCTCATGTAAGAGAACAGCTCGTGGAAGGAGATATCATTGCACTAATCATGACATCCCTTCGTGACCGTTTTGTATCCACTAGGAGGTTATTGCAATTTCCTACACATCACGCGACATCAGAAGTGTTTGCTGGAAGAAGTGTTTGGTAACTGGATAAGACCGTCAATGAGAAGCCAGTTTAATCATGGCTCGGTGACTGAAACCCAGAGTTTCACGGTTTAACCCAACCTCCGAGCAGCACCACATCAGATCTCTAGACTCCTCAGCACAGGCATACAGATATGGTCAACATATGCGTACATTAATTAATTTGTGAAATTATCAATTACATCCAAATGAAATGTAGTGTGTGCATTACTCGGACGTACCTAAAGGTGCCAGGTTGGGTTCATCCACCTTGGGGATGCTCTGCTCCACGCAGCCTCCTGCTTCCGTGCAGTCCATCCTCTTGATGTCCGAATTCTGGCTGTTGCTACTGCTGCAATTGGTGACGCTGGTGGTGGTCTTTTTTCTTTTAATGGGCTTAGGTCTTCTTCGCTTTTCCTTCTTCTTCTGCTGCAAGGCCATCAACACTTCCATGCTCGTAATAGGATCGAGAGCAGCGAATGGTTTATTCTCACTGACTGGTGAAGCAGTTTGTTGATGTGAAACTAGGCCAAAGCATTCAGGAAAATTGGATTTCATGTCATTTATCTTAACGCCGCTATCTTTTGTCGAAGAATAATCATGTTCAGGCTTCGGTCTGTACAAAAACTGTGCGTGAAGACTTTCATGAGTTTTCAGGATTTCAATAGGACTTAAAAATCCGCAGACTGAGCACATCTCATAGGGCGACGGTGGATTCAACACCGCATTGGCAAAACTGCCGTTATTCACCAAGCCTTATGCACCCTTTATCATATAATCCTTTTCGTGGCTCTTCAAATGCCTTTTGAATTTTCCTAACTGATCAAACCTTTGTCCGCATATGCCGCACCATTGATCACGGGTCTCCTTGTGCGTTCTTACGTGGGCTTCTAGGCACCATGCCAGTTGGATTTTTTTCCCACAGACGTCACAAGAGATGAGTTTTTTCGCTCTTGTAACTCTACCGGATTGAGGTGGGGTCGAGACGGGTGCTGGTGAAGTGCCATCGATGGTGAAGGCAATTCTCCCAGCACCACCATGACTCGCAGCGGAGTTGCTCTCGCACATCTGAAACAAAAGACAAAGGTCACGCGCATGACACCCGTGTCACGAGTGTACTCACAAAGGCATACTTAAGGTGACATAAGATTAATATATACTACAACTCATTATGCCAGAACTCCACAATATTGCAGTTCCTATCATGTACGATTTACTCCTCTTATCCACCCAAATAAGATTTTGTTTAACAACAATGACGAACTACCTCCATTTCCCTAATGTTACCCACCAAATAGGCCTTTCTGTATATACACACCAACAATATAATGATGGCACCACACGTTCACTCCACTATTCACAACACTCTGACTCGCAATCTCCATATAAGATTGTAATATCATTTCTGTACGAGGGCCCGTCAAAAAGTTTTGAGAATGGACACTCTTTTTTTACAACCAACTACGTAAAATAGTCTTCAATAAAAGTACAGTATAGTACTATTAATGGCACTTATAACTGAACGTCATTATCTCTCATGCTAATTATTACAATGTTAACTAGTTACCCAGGAAAGCTTCATTGAGTCTAAGTACTGAATTTTCAGAAAGGTCCCATTGCATTGAGATGTTTGTGTGAGTGGAACCCAGAGAGACCCCACCTTGCATATGGGGAAATAACACAACTTCACACAGATGGATTCAACCCACAAGCTCAAAGCATTCCTTGTTTAACAAAGTATTCAGTGTAATGTTTAATATAATTTATTTGGTAATATATAGTATCGTAATTGTATAGTCAATATATAGCAGTGTGGTATACAGTAGGGTTGGTAAAATAATACATAGTGTAATATTACAAGTCTAATATTATTATAATCTAACGTATAGGGTAGTGTATAGTAACTCAGTGTATAATTCAATGTTGTGGTCTGTCTATGCCAGTTTATAATTAAAATATTATTTGGAGGCATATTATAATATTTTTTGCGACATAGAAGTGTAATGTATAATAACTTATTGTTAGTAGCTCAGCTTAGTGGAGAATATATTGAGTACATTGATTATATTGATGTAGTTTATATTTAGTTCTTTCACATCGGTTTATTGTATGATAGTTGGGTAGTTGCAGTTCTTTAGCATCAATATACTAAATGCCTCTGTTGATATATAAACTCTGACTTTAACATAGCTACTTCCGTGACCAGTTACATGCGAATTCCTCACATTAACATCATGCTAATCTCCCAGTTACACGCTAATTTCTGACTTCAACATCCTGCTAATATCTCACATTAACATAGCTACTTCAATGCTAAATTATTCTGGTTGATATGTAAACTCTTTTGGCAAGGCGCTCTGCTCCTCCCACCCAGCTTAAAATACGCTGCCAAGCTTAGCAGTGTTCATTGGAGCGCTGTCTTTCCGACAGTTCTGTTTCTTCACCTGAGGACGGCTGCTTGTGTTGTAGCCGAAACGTCGTGAGAATTTTATTTTATAAGTTTTATTATTTTATTACTTCCCTTCTACGTGACTTTACCGAAAGAACCAAGAAGATGAATGCCTGCAGTCACGAAAGCTTTAAATCGAAATTTATTCAAATCAAGTTGTTTTCTTTTTACCACAGTACTTTATGGAATCCTCAAGAATAAATGCATCTTTAGAAGTATTAAACTATACTTGAAGATGTGTGAGAATGTAATTCTGCAGATGCAAGCACAGGCAAACTCGTATCTGCATATACAAGTTTCTGGGCCTCCTCACTTCACCAAACCCGCATTGACCGGCATGGTGAAGTATGGTTAAACAACTCCCACGAACGACATGGTGTGGGGGAGGCCTCTATCAAAACGCTGGATCGACAAAGGGCTGATACATGTCACGACATTGTACGTTAAGACCGTTCTCTAGTCAGCACAAGCCGTCTATGTGGACAATAGAGGGCACGACACACGTGTACACGATGTTTGTGTGCGTATATTCAGCGTGTGTATCACGTAATAATTATATAAGGTCGCGATTATGCTCAAAACGAACCAAATGTATAACATCACGAATATCTTTGGAAGTCTCTAGAGCCTGAACAATATTTGAAGTAGACACTGACCCAGTTACTATTAATAGCTCAGATGTGTAGGCTTTGACTTTAACATAGCCATTTCTGTGACCAGTCACAAGCTAATCACTCAGTTATTTCAATGCTAAATTCCCCTAGTTATTTCAATGCTAAATTTTCCTGTTTGATTTGTACAAGGTGCCTCTGTGAATGTGTATGCTTTGACTTTAACATAGCCATTTCTGTGACCAGTCACAAGCTAATCACTCAGCTATTTCAATGCTAAATTCTATGCTAATTTCTTTGTCAAGGGGTGCCTCTGTGGATGTGTATGCTTTGACTTTAACATAGCCATATCTGTGACCAGTCACAAGCTAATCACTCAGCCATTTCAATGCTAAATTCAATGCTAATTCCTTTGTCAAGGCGCTTTGTTCTTTCTCACACAGCTTTAAGGTCTCGATCTGAGCTTGGCTTTGTTCGCTCCAGCGCTGTCCTCCAGACAGTCTCGCCCCTTCACCTGATGAAGGCCGCATGTGTTGTGGCCGAAACGTCGTGAGAATTTTATTGTGTTATTTTATTTTTTCAATTTATTACTTTATTCTCATGCTACGTGACTTTACCGAAAGAACCAAAGAAGATGAACCAAGAATATGGCGTGTAGATGCTGCCATCTGCCGGCCACCAACGTGGCGTGTAGATTCTGCAAATTGAAAAAATAAAATAATAAATTGAAAATAATAAGCAAAAATCCAGATTCATATTCTTGGTTCTTTCGGTAAAGTCACGTAGATTTAAAAATAATGAAATAAATTAAATAAAAAAATCAATCGGAAATAATAAAATTACTTTTATTTGTAATTTTTAAATTGGCATAATCTACACGCCATCTTCTTGGTTTTTTCAGTAAAGTTACGTAGATTTGAAAATAAAAAGAAAATAATTAAATGAAAATCATGATTTGTTATTTTTATATTTTGATTTAAAGCTTTCGTGACTGCAGTGATTCATATTATTGGTTCTTTCAGTAAAGTCACGTAGAAGGGAAACAATTAAAATAAAATAAATATTTTTAAATTATTATTTAAATTGAAAATTTTATTTTATTATTTATATTTTCTATCTACGTGACTTTACCCAAAGAACTAAGATTATAGCGTGTAGATTCTGCCAATTTAAAAATACAAAAAAATAAATGGAAAATAATAAAAGCTTTTATTATTTTCAATTTATTTTAAAATCAAAATTTTGTTTCATTTTTTTTAATCTCTGTGACTTTACCGAAAGAACCAAGAATATGAATGTGGGTTTTTTGCTTTTATTATTTTCCATTTCACACTTTTTATTTGATTTGATTTGATTATTTTTTTATTTTCTATCGACGTGACTTTACCGATAGAACCAAGAATATGGCGTGTAGATGCTGCCAATTTAAAAATTAAAATAGATTGAAAATAATAATCAAAATCCAGATTCATATTCTTGGTTCTTTCGGTAAAGCCATGTAGGTTGAAAATAAAAATAATAAAATTAAATAAAAATTACAAAAGATAAATGGAAAATAATGAAAGCTTTTATTATTTAAAATGTATTATTTTAATTTGTAATTTTTTTTAAAATTGGCAGAATCTACACGCCATATTCTTGGTTCTTTCGGTAAAGTAACGTAGATTTGAAAATGAAAATAATAGAATTAAATGAAAAAATACTAAATCATGATTTTTTTTTTAACTTTTCTTTATTATTTCTATTTTACCCAAAGAACCAAGAATCTGGCGTGTAGATGCTGCCACCTGCCAACGTTGTTGGCCACCAGATGGCAGCATCTACACGCCATATTATTGCTTCCTTCGGTAAAGTCACGTAGATAGAAAATAATAATAAAATTAAAAAATTTAAATTATGAAAGCTTTTATTATTTTCAATTTATTATTTGCATTTTTAAATTAAATTATATTATTTTTATTTTAAAATCTACGTGACTTTAACGAAAAAAACAAGAATTCGGCGTGTAGATGTTGCCACCTGCCAGCCACCAACGTGGCGTGTAGATTCTGCCAATTTAAAAATTAAAATAATAAATTGAATATAACAAAAGCTTAAATAATATTAAAAGCTTTTATTCAATTGATTATTTTAAAATTGTATTTTTTTTATCTCCGTGACTTTACCGAAAGAACCAAGAATATGAATGTGGGTTTATTGCTTTTATTATTTAAAATTTCACATTTTTATTTGATTTGATATTTTTTTTTATTTTCTATGGACGTGACTTTACCGAAAGAACCAAGAATATGAATTCCTGAAGTCACGAAAGTTTTAAGTCACAATCTACACCCAACAATGGTGGCCAGCAGATGGCAGCATCTACACGCCAGATTATTGCTTCCTTCGGTAAAGTCATAATACTGGTAGGAACGAAGTTGTAAACTGAGTGTACCAGCCTGCAATAGATTAATGTGTCCGTCCGTCCCCTTTCAATACTTTAACGAAGTGAAATCTCGTGCTGTTGGGTGTAAAATCAGCAATAGGCAGCGCAGAGACTTGCCCTACCAGCCCACCCCGCAGGGACCCGTTAATAAAATTCAAATAATAAATTGAAAATAATAAAAGCTTTTATTTTCAATTTATTATAAAATAATAAAAGCTTTTATTATTTTCAATTTATTATTTGTATTTTATTTTTTTGTATTTTAAAATTTCAAATAATAAATTGAAAATAATAAAGCTTTTATTAGTTTAAATATTATAATTTATATTTTTAAATTAAATTTAATTATTTTTATTTTCAAATATACATGACTTTACCTGAAGAACCAAGAATATGGCGTGTAGATTCTGCCAATTTTAAAATTAAATAATAAATTTTTAATATTAAAAGCTTTCATTATTTCAAAAAATTTTGTATTTTTAATTTAAAAAGCTTTTAGTATAGCTTTATTATAATATCATAATATTATAATCAAAGCTTTTATTATAATAAAGCTTTTATTATTTTAGGATTCTCCTCCACGGCGGCCTTTGTCTCCCCCAGTAGCGATGTTTACGACACACCGCACCAGGTACTCATCTGAGGCTGAGTCGACCTCACACTCTCTTACTGTCTCAAAACAACAACCGCAATGCGCCACTAAGTGGCGGTGACGTCACCACGACGCTTGTGCCAGGCTATGTGCACCTTGAGGCTACGTGAAGTGTCGATCGCCGGCTGGCAGGAGGTCACGGGGCAGACCCAGGTGCCACTGGTCGACTGACTGAGATGACTGAGATTACTGGCTGATGCACCACCTGTGCCCCCTACTGTGCCAACTTGCTGAGCTTTAGCCACCCGACGCTCCCCTCGTTTTTCTGAGCGTCGCTCCTCCACCCTCCGTTGTTGTTGGAGGGCGACTGCCTCCAACTGCCCAGTAGAGACACTGCTGGTACCAGTCATTGGCAAGTCCACTCAGCTCCACATCCTCCTGTACCACATCACTCCATCTCTTCTCTAGTCCGTGCCACGCCCGTTTAGCTCCCTCGATCCGGCCGAACAAAAGCTGTTTGGGCATGCGGTGATTGGGCATGCGGGCTACATGGCCCAACCAACGCAGTCTTGCCTGCTGGAGGAGCTCACCGATGGGACTTTGTCCAGATCTTTCGAGGATTTGTGAGCTCACACAATCCAGCCTGGTTAAACCCAGGATTGATCGTAGGCAGGCCAGCCTAAATGTTTCTAACCGGTGAAGATGCTGCATTAGGGGGGTCCACGTTTTGCAAGCGTAGAAAAGGGAGGGAATGACTGTGGCCGAGAAGAACCGAAGCTTCATGCGGCGCGACAGACCAGGTAGCTTCCACACAACATTACACAACCGATGAAAAGATAATGCCGCTCGACTAATTCGGAGTGAGACCTCTGCTGTTAAACCGGAGCCGATCATGAGCACACTGCCCAGGTATGGAAAACTCTCCACTCTCTCCCCAACTGCCCCATCACCGATTGGGAGTTGTGGGGGTAGAGTGCCCAATGGCACAAAATACCCAGGCAGGTGCTTTGTTTTGGTGGGGCTGATGGTAAGGCCCCACCTCTTAGTGGCACACTCCAGTTTCAGCAGCAGCGCCTCCAACTCCTCCTCTGAATGAGCAGCAATTACCAGGTCGTCGGCATACATAATGTGGTTGATCAATAGGGAGACATCCCTTGACCGCACCTGTGCATCGATCAGCCTCCCATTGTATCTGTACCAGACGTAAATTCCTCTGGTACAGCTACTGAAGGCTTCACGAACTATGTGGTCGAAATAGATGTTAAATAATGTTGGAGCCAGAGGACATCCCTGTCACAGGGAATGGCTCTGACTCCCGGCTATGTAGTTTTACTCGGGTCTGCTCACCATCATGAAGGTCCTTAATGAGTGTGAGCAGAGGGTCAGGGACTCTGAAGGTCCTTAATGAGTGTGAGCAGAGGGTCAGGGACTCTGAAAGCACGAAGAACAACCCAGAGCCCAGGCCTACTGATGGTATCATAGGCCTTAACCAGGTCAATAAAGCAGAGATGTAGGTCTAGTTGGAATTCCCTCCACCTCTGCTGTAGCAGACGGACAGAAAATATGACATTTTTGCAGGACCGCCCTTTCTTGAAACCGCATTGGGGCTCCGCAAGCCTCTCCTTAGCGTACCTAGCAAGGCGATGTTGAATAATCCTTGCCAGGACCTTTCCCGGCACACTGAGGAGTTAGATGCCCCTGTAGTTGTTACAGTCTGTGCGGTCCCCCTTCTTAAAGAGGGGGACCGCCAGGGCATCCTTCCAATCCTGCGGAACCCGTCCAGTGGCCCAGACTGTTGTTATGATGTCATGTAGGGCAGTCTGCGCACAAACGCCACCCTCCCTCAGCATTTCGCTTTGGAGATCATCTCTGCTCGGTGCCTTTCCTGTTCTCGGACTCTGGATCGCCCTCAGTACTTCCTCAACGGATGGTACCTCAGCCAGCCACTCACAGAGGGTGACTTCCTCCTCCAATATTTGAGGCACCACATCCTCAGCAGGGTCATCCCCACTTTGTCCCATGATGTTTTCCAGGCTGAGGGATTCCCCCTCCCCCAGGACCTCACAGAAATGCTCAGCAAATCTGCAAACCTGTCGCTGGGGGTCGGAGATTGGATCACCCTTCGTTCCCCTAATGATGGTGTAGTGGGTATAAATAGACGAAGAAACTTCTGATGAGGCAACACGATATTTATTGTCTTGGCCCCTTTTTGGGCCATGGATATTAGCCCTGGCGTGATAGCGCTTCCGCCCCCTATTGACGATAAGGGGAAGCTACCAGCCCACAGAGTGGTGAGTGACGATTACCCCTACAATGGTAATAGGTGTGGCGCTGTAGGTTACTTTTTTAATGGAGTTAAATAGGGATTTGTGATCGCGGGCCATTGAGGCAGACTCCATCTCCTCAGCAACCCGCGACCACCACCCATCCTTGCAGCGCCTCACGTCTCTCCGAACCTCCGACCGAAGGCTGCGGTAAGCCTCCTCATTCTCTGACGTGGGATGCTGTAGACGATTAGAGTGGGCCTGTTGCTTTTTCTCAACCATCCTGAACGCCTCCTCTGTCGGCCAGGGTCTCTCGGGAGGTCTGGACCGCGTACACAAAGCAGCCATTGCAGCTGCATGAGTCACAGACCTAAACCTCGCCCATTTACCCTCGACATCAGGAGGAGTGGGGGACGATGCTGTCTCACTCACACTCACTCACAGCGCGAGGCCGACTCATTACATCTCGCGGAGGATCGCGCTGCTGAACAAAAAAAGTTCCGCGGTTTCAGTTTGCAAGCGCGAGTTCGCGTTTTAAGGCGATGGGGGCCGTCCATAAATGACGTCACGCACCTGGGGAGGGAGGGGTCAGACATTTGTGACGAGGGGGGGGGTTTGAGAAATGTGACGTCACGTCAAAATGTGCAACTTTAAATAAATATAGACAACATGTTCTACTTAGTTAAATAGACTTTTAAATAAATGTTTTCTCCTACAACATCAGAGTGCAGCGCCACATTAAATACAATGACAATAGTTTAAAGCGATTTGAAGCATGTTTTATTTTCAAAATGGAAATATGGTTTTGGGGGGGGGAGGGGCAGAGCTTTGTGACGTCAGCGAGCTCCGCGGCGGGAACGAGCTCCGTGGCGGGAGCGAGCTCCGCGGCGGGAGCGAGCTCCTAGCGGGAGCGAGCTCCGTGGCGGGAGCGAGCTCCGTAGCAGGCGCGAGCTCCGTGGCGGGAGCGAGCTCCTAGCGGGAGCGAGCTCCGTGGCGGGAGCGAGCTCCGTAGCGGGAGCGAGCTCCGCACCCGAACGCGTTGGCACGGCCATCTTTTGGATCGCTAACACGGCTGCTTTTGTCACACGTGGACATGCTACCACCGACATGACTGCATCGACTTGCTCATCTCTCATTGCCTTCAACATGATATTCTCATTGACTTCGTTCATGTACTTTTACATGCTTTTCTCTTTAACTTTAACATGCCACTCTTGGTTACACATAGACTGACATTAACTTACTAATAGACTGACATTAACTTACTAATTTTTTCATTAACTTTTACATGCTTCTCTCATTAAAACACATTCTCTCTCTCTCTCCCGCCAGCCGTTCTTATGCTAAGTTCATTAACTTTAACATACCACGCTATTTATTACACGTAGACTGACATCGACTTGCTCATCTCTCATTGACTTTAACATGATATTCTCATTAACTTCGCTCATTGACTTTGACATACTTTTCTCATCAACTTTAACATGCTATTCTTGGTTACACATAGACTGACATTAACTTGCTATTTTTCACTAACTTTTACATGCATCTCTTATCAAAATACATATGCTAATCCTACATGCTAATCTGAACTCTTATGCGCTACGGAAGCAAATTAACTTTGCACTATAATCCAACATGCTCATCTAAGTTCATTTCCTTTAACATGGCACGCTATTTATTACCTTTACACTATAATACCCCATTAGCACTACTTTGGCTACCTTTGTTCTCAAAAACTTATATAAACTCTTGCTGGTAACAGCTTCTCTTCACAAGGCAGCAGACATCGTGCTGCTCGCAGCAGACATCGCGGCTGTCGCGATTTTCACCTGAAGACGATGGCTTGTGTTGCTATCGAAACGTCGTGATTTATTTTGTTTTATTTCTACCTACGTGACTTTACCGAAATAACCAAAGAGTATTGATTCCTGCAGTCACAAAAGCTTCAAATCAAGATCGGTTTTAATTATTTATCGAGTGTGGGTAGAATCTGTGCAGAGTTGTGCTGTTTCCCCATGTGCAAGGTGGGGGTCTCTCTGGGTTCAACTCACACAGAGCCAAACGCTCATTAATATAATTGCCAAATATCTCATTGCAATGAGAAACTTCTGAAAAAAATCAGTCTTTAGACTCAATGAGGCTTTCCTGGGTAAATAGTTAATATTGTAATAATTAACATGAGGAATAATGAAGTTCACTTATGAGTGCCACGAAGAGTACTATACTGGACTTTTAATTAAGAATATTTTACGTAGTTTTTTGGAAAAAGTGTCCATTCTCAACACTTTTTGACGGGCCCTCATGCAGAAATTATATTGCAATCTTACATGAGGATTGGGAGTCAAGTGTGTCATGAATAGGGACTGAACGTATGGTGCTATAATTAGCTTGCTGTTGTGTATATACAGAAAGGATCTCTGGTGGGTAACATTTGGAAAATGGAGATAGTCATTGTTGTTCATATACAAAATTTTATTTGGGTGATGATTTGAAGCTTTTGTGACTGCAGAAATCCATACTCTTTGGTTCTTTCGGTAAAGTCACGTAGGTAGAAAAATAAAAGAAAAAATAACATAACGATGTTTCTATCGCAACACAAGCGGTCGTCCTCAGGTGGAAAAAATAATCCGCTGCATCTCCGACCAGCGCCACCTAGCCAGTGAACTGGAGCACATATGAAGTGGGTAAATAATCGGCGGAGAACTTCTTGCGAGGCAACACGATATTTATTAACACTATTTTACAGGGTCCCTAACACAAAGGGGTAGCGGCCCCTTCACCCGATACCTGGGGAGGTATGGCCTCCGGACTACACGGGCCCTAACACTGAGAACCCGTTAATTCCCCGTCCTCTGGTTGGGGGCCCTAGGGGAGGCTATGCTGACCCGACCGTGCCAGGGTCTTCGGGTCCTGACCACTGGCCTCACTGAGCTCCGACCCTTGGAAGAACGACGGAGCTTGGGGTCCAGGGTCCTAATTTCAGCCCAGGTCTTCAGCCTTCGGCTTGGAAATGCCTGAGCCGGACCCTTGAGAGGTCCGGCTTATATACTAGTTCGTGGCTTGCTCCGCCCTAGCCACGCCTCCCTTCCAAAACTTTCTGGAAGGTGGCATCATCCCCCAGTCCCCCCTCCCGGGGTCCGGGGAATGTGTCTCAGGATCCGCTTCCCAGGGATTGTCGTTGGCCCCTTGGGCCATAGTCATTAACAGTGGCGTGATAGCGCTTCCGCCCCCTGTTGACGAGAAAGGGGAAGCTACCCGCTAACAGGATGGGGAGTACCGATTAATGCCTCTACACATACACCAAGCCCTCAAGATGAATGGATACTCAGACCGCACAATCCGCAAAGCTGTATCTCCAACCATGGGGAGACAACCTTCTGAGGATCCAATAAAAACAATCACCTTACCGTACATAGCACGTGTCACCAAAAAGATTTCCAAAATCTTAAACAAACACAAGATCCAGGTCCGATTCAATACAGTACACAAAATCCGTGATTTGATCCCACCTGTGAAGGATGTCATTCCTGACATGCAATACCCTGGTGTCTACAAACTAAGTTGTGTCTGCGGCAGCAGTTACATTGGGGAAACGAAACGACATGTCTCGGACTGTGTTCGCGAACACAAGGCAGATTTGAAACACGGCAGAACCAATACCTCTGCCGTGGATGATCATTGTTATAACGCAGTGGGCTCGCACGATATTATTTCTTCCGAGACCAAGGTACTCTGCAAACCTTCGGGCTACCATCAAAGATTTGTCCATGAAGCCATCCAGAAAAATAAACACGGAGACAATTTCAACCGAGAAGATGGGTATAAGCTGAGCAATCATTGGAAGGACGTTATTAACCAAGCAAAGTCGTAACTTGCTGTGGCGCTCCCATTCTTCCCTGCCGTTTGGCTGTTATCTCCGACTCTCTGAGTTGCATTGCCCTGTTAGGTGCCTCTGCATTAATGGGCTGGGGTCTCACTAACATGGCCACCTCTGCTCCCTTAGCCTCGATGTATCGATGGTTCTGGCTGTGTGATGGGCTGTGTGTCTCACTGCGGTGGTTCTCTTGCGTGGACGTGCTTGCCTCTCACAGCGCAGTTGGCAGCGCCGCAGCTTGTGTTACACATAGACATGACATTAACTTGCTAATCTCCCTAATCTCTCTGCCTAATCTCTCCCATCAACACAGTGCTGATCTCCCATTAACACTGCTCTTGTGCCCATATGCGAGGACGGTACTCTTATGCGGCGACGGAAGCTCATTTCATGCTAATCTTCTCCCTAATCTCCCCCATTAACACAACTGACGTGCTTGCATCCGGGGATGGAATTCCTTTCCAGCTGAGACACCACCTGCTTGCCCTTCACCACGTATATAACCTCTTGTTTTAACAGCTCTCTAGCTGGTTCAGCAGTTCTACCGCTGAATTATTTTTTCCGCCTGACGACGAACACTTGTGTTGCGATTGAAACGTCGTAATGTTGTTTTTTATTTTATTTTTCAACGTACGTGACGTTACTGAAAGAACCAAAGAGTACTTATTTGGGTGGATAAGGAGTAAAATAGTAGATGATAGGATCTGCACTATTGAGGACTTCTGTTATAATGAATCTGTTATAATGAATCTTGTCACCTTATGTATGCCTTTGTGAGTCCACATATGACACAGGTGTAATGCGCTTGACCTTTGTCTTTTGTTTCAGATGTGCGAGAGCAACTCCGCTGCGAGTCATGGTGGTGCTGGTAGAATTACCTTTATCATCGATGGCACTTCACCAGCAACCGTCTCAATCCGGTAGAGTTACAAGAGCGAAAAAACTCATCTCTTGTGACGTCTGTGGGAAAAAAATTCCAACTGGCATGGTGCCTAGAATCCCACGTAAGAACGCACAAGGAGACCCGTGATCAATGTTGCGGCATATGCGGACGAAGCTTTGATCAGCAAGGAAAATGCAAAAGTCATATGAAGACCCACGAAAAGATTACATGATAAAGGGTGCACCAGGCTTGGTGAATAACGGCAGTTTTGCCAATGCGGTGTTGAATCCGATAGAGTCACTAGAATCTGATAGTATCACTAGAGTGAGAAAACGAATCTCTTGCGACGTCTGCAGGAAAACATTCCAACTGGCATGGTGCCTAGAGTCCCACATGAGAATGCACAACACCGGTGGTCAAAGCTGCCACATCTGCGATCAAAGCTTTGATCAGCCCTACAAACTCAGAAGGCATATGGAGACCCACGGAAAGAACTCAAGGGGCGCACGTGGCATGGTGAATGACGGCAATTTTGCCAATGCGGTGTTGAAGGTGTGTCAGAGCTACTCGGCCGCGAGTCATGGTGCTGGAAGAATTGCCTTTGCCATGGATGGCACCAGCAGCTCCAGCAGCAGCAGCTTGTCGAGTCCTGGTGGTGAGGAGGCAGAGTTGCAGACAATGCCACCTTCTGCAAAGGGCGCACCTGCGTGCAACGAAGTTATTGCTATCACAGCAACCGCGCATGGAACGAAGGCGCCTGCTGGGAATCGCCACGCCTGACCAGCGCCCGTCTCGACTCCACCTCACTCCCATAGTCACTAGAGTGAGAAAACAAATGTCTTGCCAAGTCTGTGGGAAAGCATTCCAACTGCCATCATGCCTAGAGTCCCACATGAGAACGGACAAAGAGACCCCTGACCAATGGCATCTGCGGTCGAAACTTTGATCAGCCAGGCAAATTCAGAAGGCATATGGAAACCTACGAAAAGGACTATTGGATATTTCTTTGCTGTTCTATTACTGAAGCTATCAACAGAAGGTGTATACCGGATTAATTGCACTTGTGGAAAATGCTATGTAGGGCAAACAGGACGAATGATCAGCACGAGACTAAAAGAACACCACAGAAACATGAAATGCTCACAAATACAACTGTCAGCAGTAGCAGAACACGCGCGCCCACAAGGACACTCAATTGATTTTGATAATGTTGAAGTTCTGTGCAAAACTAGTTACTACTGGCCAAGACTAATTACAGAATCTATCGAAATTTAAATAAATACAAATAATTGTAATCATTTGGATAGCTACCGACTTAGTGCTGCATGGAAGAGAATCATCAAATTACCATTTGTACGGCTATTTTAGTACACACAATGGACACTAAGTACAAGATCAATGGGCTAGCATAATGTGCATGTATAATGTACGTTGATTCATTAATCCCCCCCCCCCCCCCACTTTGCGCTCAAAGAGAGCACAAGTGTTGTCACCACATCTACGCCTCTATATAAGGAATTAAACAGGTGGACTTCTCCCAAATCTTGCTGTTGCCTGATGAAGCTAGTTGTAATTACTGAAACGTCGTACTCTGATAGTAAATGTTGTGGCTTGGCTCTCCAACACACCACACACCGGTGTGCTGTACTAGTGATGAATTGGCATGTTCTGTTTACGTGACAACCCTTACTAGTTGGCTGTCGGGTGGTGGCGGGTTTAACGACATATTTACGCGATCCAACCCATAAAACCTGTATTATGGATATTTGTCGCGAAAGCCTACATGTTAAACTGCCATGTATTTTTACGTCTATTGCTGTATTTTCTTACGTGCAATATATTTAATAAACCATCTTAATTTATTCATATTTTTGTTCATAGTTATATCATTGTTGCGCGTGCGGTGTGGTCAGTGGATATTGTTCAGTGGATCAAACCGAGACAAATATTTTTGCAGCAGCTGTGGCTGCACATTGCAACAGCACATTCCGAATGGTGTAGAACGCATCGCCCAGAATCTGTATCTGTGTGCAAACACCAGGTATGGTTGGTAAGAAACACGTTTGGTTTTAAATGAATAGAACTCGAGCTTCAGCCATATTGTTCATTATAGACCCCACTTTGTAAGAATTAATCACGCAAACCTTGCGCCTGATTCATTTGAGTCGCTGTGCTCATGAGCAACAGGGCATTTGTGGCAAGGTGTTAATGTACCACAGATTAGCACGGTTGGCTACGTACACTGCGAAAGAAGTTCAACACATATTCTTTGGGTCTTTCCGTAAAGTCACGTAGATAGAACAATAAAATAATAAAAATAAAGTGAATAAAAAAGTTAAATATATCACGACGTTTCGATCTCAACACAAGCAATCGTCATCAGGAGAAAAATGATGACGATTGCTTGTGTTGCGATCGAAACGTCGTGATATTTTTATTATTATTTTGTATTCACTTTATATTTATTATTTTATTGTTCTATCTACGTGACTTTACCAAAAGACCCAAAGAATATTAATTCCTGCAGTCACGAAAGCTTTAAGTCAAGATTAAAGTTCAACACACATTTATACATTTTGGAAAGCAAGTATCCTTGCACGTACAATGCACTGGACCGCATGTTCGTGTTAAGTGAGTCAGGGGCTTTGTCACTGCCTACCCCATGATATAAATAATCTCAGGGAATTAAATTGCAAGTGTGCAATCTCCCTTCCGGTGGGCATCGAGGATGAGTCATACCCTGGCTTGCCAGGAGGCAGTGGATCACAACTGTGGAATCCTTTCCATCTGCACGGGATAGAACGTTGCCCCCTTGCTCACATTCGTTCGTTTTCTGCGAGTGTACTGGTTTCCCCCCACATGTAAACACTCAGTAAGTGGCTGCAAATATCGGAATGTAAAGAGAACCGCAGAGCTTGGCGATTGTTGGGAGTGCCAGCTCACCGCCTGGCTGCTGTCTCCCCGCTCGTCTGTGGAAGACATATAGAGGTACTGAATTAGATTTATATTCTCTACATAACATGATTCCTATCTACACAAAGCACTCACAGCGTAGAGTACAGCAAGTGATATTCCACGAAATAAAAAATAAACGTACATGACCATAACAGAAGCCAATGGGTACAGCTGTGCATACACGTACACAACATATACACGATTCCTACTGGTGGTTGGAACGATTCACCACTGCCGGAGAGTCAAGGAATTGTAATGATTCAGGATCATGAATGCAAACTGTCCCCGTTCTCAAACCTGAGTACGATTTAAAAGGTCATAGAACGCCTTTGTCGGAAGCAATTACTCCCCATGTCACTGCGATGGGCAGATTCATGCCGTTGCAGTCGGCTTACCCATTTTCAGTAGACCCCCCATACGCAAGCGTATGCATGTGGGTTAACCCCTCCTCCCCCCTCCATGCATACATACTAAATGGATGCCCCCTAACAGCCACACCACCACTCCCCACACGAGACAAGCACGTGACTCTCGGTGTAAATGGAGCCGGAGCGCGAATACACGTGCCGATGCCCCAAGTACAGTTGTCACCATTTCCACGACAGAACAAACCCAGGCACATTTCTCAGCGAGCCCAGGTCTATTGTTAAAACTGTGCAGTTCACGGTGATTAAATTCAACCATAGCCATACCCGGGGTACCAGATCTCGACACAAATCAATTCCTGCTGCCACCCGAACACTGTCCGGGGGTCAAACGCGGACAGGTGGCAGCCCAAGTTGCGAGGCCACATCTGCGCCGACTCACGGTAAACGTGTGCAGGGCCAGCAGGAAGAGCCCCGGGATCTCGGAGCGCAGCCACTGGTTCCACGCGCTGTCTCGGTCCACGTCCTCGCGTGACGACGACGACACTTCAAAATCACCTGACCGGAAGGAGGGGGGTGGGAGGGAGAGTAAGAAGGTACGAAGGGGGACCTTCTAACTCTTTCACAGTGACGCGTTCTTCGCGTGCGTCACCCTGCAGCCAACCTCTCTGCTCTCGTGTGTGAACGTGGGTCAGTTTGGTTTAATCGTTCAGAATGAATGGGGCATGACCCTGGCCCTTGTGCACCTTATTATTTTCCATGAGATAATACCAAACACATCATTCATGTGTGTGTGTGTGGCCTGCAAGCAAAACCTACATGCTCTCGAGTCATATATCGGGAGCAGTCACAGGTGGGAAAGCATTGCCGAATTCCTAGAAAGGCTCAGCTCTCTCCAACTTATGTTGAAAGCATTTATGCATTAGTTCTGCCCGTACCTCTTTGTGCCTGTATAGTGGGCAGGCAAGTGTGGTGGAGCAGCAGGTCCAGCACACGGGGTGTCCAGCAGAGGAGAGGAACTCCCCGTGGCCCTGGCCGGGGAAGCAGAGGACGGCGGCGCTGGGAGCGGCGTCAGTTGCGCGGCGTCTGTGGGAGAAGGCACAGGCCTCTGCTGAAGATTATCATCCGCAGACACATCACACGGCTTGCCGGACACGTCACGCACTCGGCCCTGTGATTGTGGAGGTGAGACAGGTTCGCGCGTGGCAATGAATGGCTTGTCGCTGGACAAACATCGACGGCACCATCGGGAGAACGCGGCACAAACTCGTGCAGAGTTTCTGGCACCGTATGAATTTACACTCCTTGTAGGTATGTGCGTTGAACCTCTTTCGCGCCGTACGTCAGCCAGCCGTGCTAATCGGAGGTGCAGATGGATGCAATTGAAGGAAGTGGAGCAGAGATTTCAAAATGAAACAAAAAAAAATTGATACAGAAATTACACAAGTCCAGGGGACTTCACCAAGGCCGTGTTATCCCAGAATCTGACAGAGCACAAAGGAAGATTGGCAATGGCAAAAAATGGCTTCATAACTATCATTGTCAGATGGCACACTTGCATCTTCAGTCTTCAGTCAGCGTCAGTAATTTAAGAATGCACGCATGATGCGTGACACCAACTAAACTGGCATCGATGCTGACTAATCACATCCTCTCCAAGATGTGGAACTCAAGAGACATGGATGCCTCTTCCAAACAGGACTACCCTTGACAATTGAGTTGTCGCCTGGGTAAAAATAAAATGAACTAGGAGATTTCAACTTGAAAATCCAAACCATCGCACCAACAGTAATGGATGGAATCCTATATGAGGCGCACACTGCAGTAGCTTCAGGTGGACTCTGGTACCTGCTTTAACGTCTGTGTGAGAAGCATCTTCTCCCACTGAAATTCAAACAAAGTTGACAGTTAGACAGGACAAGTTTAAAACATCCGCTGTAAAATTCAAGTATGTATACCATTAAAGTAAACTTTTTTTTTACCAGGTAAGGCCCATTGAGAGCTATATAGCTCTTTTTCAGAAGCGACCTGGCCACAAATTATAGCTTAACGAAGTGGCTTATCACGTGGAAATTTATAGTAGCCAAATACTCTAAACGCATTACTTACAAATAGCTCACAAAGCGGTTATCCTCCCACTACCCTTGGGTTACCTCCTGTCCCGGTCCAGCTGAGACAGTCTGTGAATTGGCATCTGTGTTTGGGTGGCATGAATTAATTTGTACCGAGATCTGGTACCGGTACTGTGCTGAACTTTACTACTGCATGGTTGTTGACAGACCTAGACCGACTGAAACATAGGTCTGGGTTTGATCTCCATAGTGGAAAAGGTGGTAACCCGAAAACTAACCCAAACCCTTCCACATTCAACGATAAACACTTTAAAACCGAGTTCGCTCGGAAATGGCCCCACTAAACCGCACGTATGTAAACGTTTGACTTCAGTGGTTCCTCCGCCGCGTGCGAACGATGAAGTGCACGGCCTCTCGTGATGATGACCTCACACCCGCATGGCTGCACGAAAGGCGGTGCTGACGAGCATGAGGCAGGTGGAAGAGGCAAAACGAGGAGGCAAGATCAGAGTGCTGTAGTCGGTGGGGTATAGTGGGGCCTATTTCCAAATGATTGATTTATGTGGAAATGAAATTGGTCAAGAGCCCGTTACTTTGTAAACATTAGCATGTATCTACTTTAATGCCAAGTCTGCAGGGGTGGGAAAGATGAGGTCTATTCATTCTGGTGGGCAAAGAGAATTTAGACACTCCAAGTTAAGTCTGGTGGCATACGGATAAAATGCACCTTACAAATGTAAATAATGATTATTAATCAATCTTCTTCTTCACTCCCACGGTGTTTCCAACCAGGGTTAGGCCATGTAATGATCTGACGTGCTGTACACTTGTACAGTGTTACTGAATTATTGTATCATTATGAATTCAGTGCCCCTTCTGCGACCTTTCCCTAGATCCCCCTCTTGTGTATAACCTGGCCTGCTGACGTCAGGGCCGTAAGCCTCAGATCCCTTTCCCTGCCAGCACCAGGCGCTATGCTGTTACATTACGATTCTATGCCACTACACAGGGACTCCTCTACTTACGAACATTCGACTTACGAACTTTCAGAGATATGATCAAACCTGTCCGTATGTCCAGTTTCCTGTTCGGACCGAGAGTCGCAAGTTCAACCACCGCACAATAGGTGGTGATGGTGGCATCTACATCTGCAGAACGTGAAGAACCAGAGGCAACTGTTAAAGCCATTCCCCGTGTTTAGTGTACAAGTCGTAAAACGTGTTTGAAATCGACGGGAGTAAAGTTGGACTCACGAACAAATCGACTTACGAACAGACCTATGGAACCGAACTCGTTTGTACGTACAAGAGTCTGTATATGGTGGTCACTCTGAACAACACAGACCCAGCCTCTTTTTACTATTTTTGGTCCATTAGGACATTACCAGATGCATCTTTCTGTGCTAACGGCCACACAATACACATTAGACGTGTCACAACAGGTCACGTTTAATAGTCTAACCTTGTCTGGAGTAAGTCGCATACGGTAGACATTTCTGCACATTTGCAGAATTACATGCCTATGACAAAGGAACCATGTGTATTGCATTAGACAGGGGTGCTTGATCATGTGTGGATGCAGATTCCCGCAGCAATAGAGGGAATAGGTTGTTCGCAGCGCCACTGATTAATCAGAATCAGAATCTATTTTATATCCTGGAGGAATCCGATGAGCTATGAAGATCTTTTTCACATATGTCCAGTAGGGGAGGGTCAGCGAGCTATTTCCAAAACCGATGAGAGGCAAGATGGAGAAAATGTAAGCAAATTGCTAAAAATACAAAGTACATACATTCCTGCCAATTTGTCAACCAATGCAATCTTGGGCAAGGTAGCAACACAACAACCACAGCTCCAGACCACGACAAGACTCCACAAAGTTCCTCAATTGCATTGCATTAAAATTGAACGTTTAATGAGCGACATTTGAAATAGCGTTACCAAATGACAATATTCCCTTCGAATACTTGACTAATGAATGAGGCTAAGACGCTTGCAGTAATGTTCAAATATGCATCACAAGCCATTCAGAAGTGGTAGGCCTCACGTGACCACAGGGCACCACAGTGGCAATATGTCAACTACTTCGCCTGGTACGCAGGAGGCCGTGGATTCAATCCGGACCCTGTCGCCTGCTGTATATTTTGAGGTTGCATGTCTCTCTCACTACATTTAGAATAAACATCACGCGTTTAGAGTATTTGGCCTCTATAAATTTCCACGGGATAAGCCACTTCGTTGAAGATAACATTTGTGATAGCCAGGTTGCTTCTGAAAAATAGCTCCATAGCTCAGTGGAGCCTCAAACTAGTAAAATAAAAAATATAGTTTGTATTCTTGGTTCTTTCGGTAAAGTCGCATAGAAGGGAAACAATAAAATAAAAAAATATAAAACAATACAATTCTCACGACGTTTCGACTGCAACACAAGCAATCATCAGGTGATGATGATCATCAGGTGATGATGATTGCTTGTGTTGCAGTCGAAACGTCGTGAGAATTTTATTGTTTTATATTTTTATTATTTTATTGTTTCCCTTCTACGTGACTTTACCGAAAGAACCAAGAATATGAATCCCTGCATTCACGAAAGCTTTAAATCAAAATATAGTTTCGTTTAAAAGTTATAGTTTGAGAACGGCGGTCCGATGGGAGGGAGTGAAGGGGTATTGTGAGGAGGCGTCATCGGGAGTGGAAGCTGCTGGTGGGAGCATGGGAGGTGTGGGGAGTGTGAGGTGCATCGGCATTGTGGAGAGGGAAGGGGTGAGAGTGTTGTAAGCGATGGGGCTGGGGGAGGAGTGGTGGATATGACGATGTGGAAGCTGTGTCGGTGATGAGGTGTGTGCTTGAAGTGAGGATTACATGGGGAGCGGTGCCGAAGTGGTTAGCGCACCGTGCGACGGGATCCGGCGACCCGAGTTCTATTCCCACTCACGGCCAACATCGGTGACGAGTATCTGAACCAATCTCGGTCCCATCCCAGGTCTATTCTGCCTTAAAATGAGTATCCAGGTTCGGTGAATGGGAGGAGACAAAGGCGGCCAGGCGTGGTGCTGGCCACCCATCCCATCTCAGCGTGTCGACCCCATGGCACCTGGGTAATGGAGGTGGTGATGAAGATGGTGACGACGGTGATGATGATGTTGATGACGATGGTGATGACGAGTCACTCACTCAGACTCACAGAGCCACACTCAGAGACTCACAGTCACTCACTTAGACTCACAGAGCCACACTCAGAGACTCACAGTCACTCACTTAGAATCACAGAGCCACACTCAAGAGACTCACAGCCACAGACTCACAGTCACTCACTCAGACTCACAGAGCCACAGACTCACAGCCACACTCAGAGACTCACAGTCACTCACTCAGACTCACAGAGCCACACTCAGAGACTCACAGAGTCACTCACTCAGACTCACAGAGCCACACTCAGAGACTCACAGAGTCACTCACTCAGACTCACAGAGCCACACTCAAGAGACTGACAGAGTCACTCCGAGAATCACAGTCACTCACACAGACTCACACTCACTCAAGGAGACCCACAGACTCACTCACAGACTCACTCACACAGACTCACAGAGTAACTCACATACAGACTCACACTCACATACTAGTTCTGACACACACACAGACTCGCAGAGTAACACGCACTCAGAGACTCACAGAGTCACGCTCAGTCACTCACTCAGGGACTCACAGTCACTCACTCAGAAACTCGCACGCACTCACAAAGCCACACTCAGAGATTCAGACACTCACTCAGAGACTCAGAGCCACACTCAGAGACTCACGCTCAGTCACTCACTCAGAGACTCACAGTTACTCACTCAGAGACTCACGCTCAGTCACTCACTCAGAGACTCACAGTCACTCACTCAGAGACTCACAAAGTCACTCACTCAGAGACTCAGAGCCACAGACTCACAGAGCCACATTCAGAGACGCACGGAGTCACTCACTCAGAGACTCACAGAGTCACTCACTCACTCAGACACTCGGAGACTCACTCAGACTCACACAGACTCAGAGTAACTCACACACTCACAGACTTACACAGTAACTCACAGTCACTCCCACTCAACTCAGTCTCACCGGGTAACTCACTCACACAGACTCGGAGTAACTCACATGAACTCACAAAGTAACTCACTCACACAGACTCACAGACTAACAAACAAAAACAAAGATCCCCAGTGAACCCTTAACAGACTGTAGGGACAAGTGCTGTTAGCGAGCACCTACGAAGGCCGGCACGGCACACGAGGGGGTGGGTGGCCAGCACCACGCCCGGCCGCCTTTGTCTCCCCCATTGGCGATGTTTACACACCGCAACCAGGTACTCATTTGAGGCCGAGTCGACCTAGGGGAGGCCCAAGACCTGTTCAGATAATCGTCACCGGTGTTGGTGGCCGTGAGCGGGAATCGAACTCGGGTCGCCGGGTTCGTAGCGCAGCGTAGCGCTAACCGCTGCGCCACCGCTCCCCACACCCTCGCTCACAAACACAACGCAGGCAGCGTGGGCAGCCCTGGTCCATCCACTGCTGGATGAGGGCCTTGCCATGCCGTGCGAGTTATTTGACCAGAAGCGCAGTGCGTGTTGTTAACATTCCCCGTGTGGTGGATAGAATCGGAGGGCTTTCCCCAGCCCTCACCCACCAGGAATGGTGAAGTATAATCAAATACTTCCTGTGACCAACACGGCGTTAGGAGACATTCATACAACCCACAGATGGACTAATAATTATTGTAAGTACTGTGGTGTACTTAAAATAATGTGTGGAGGAGGAGGAGGAAGAAGCTCCAGAAGTCGCACTTCAGCAGCCACCACTGCCCCTTCGCAGTATCAACAACCACGTAGACAAATGCACTGCCACATCCTACAACACGCGTTTGTTCCTTCAAAGTAGTGAATTAGCGTCCCAACACGCTGGTTCACGAAGATGGAGCGGTCATATAATGAGCTGGACAGCGACAACAACTTAAATCAGCGGTAATAATGCGGCAGACACGCAGGAAGCAATACTTAGGTAGGCCGCGATGAGACCACGGGGCTCGGATGGCGACCCTGCCTGGGAAGGTGCACACAAACTCCTCACAGAGTGAGCACCACAATGTTGTCCTTACAACACACAGTGGTCTCGCTTTTCTTTCATATCCACGAGCACAGCAACATCCAGCAACACATATCTCCTCACATTGTCCCCAGGACTGCTTTAAATAAAGATTTTAAATAAACTTTCCCGCCAAACAATGTAATTGAGCCATGTCTGGGTATCGATGTGGAACTTGTGATCACATTGCTAAGAGCCGAAACACAAGGCACCCACCACCCCACACATTCTACTGCTGTTGCTGCTGCCTTGTGAAGTCTATGATGATGATGAGCAGCAGCAGCGAGATAATGAGGAGGTTGAATGTGATGATGATAATGTGGAGTAGAGTCAGGGGGGTTATGCCCAAAGTTCTCTGTCCTCACCTCCCCACCACCGCCACGTCCCAACTCTGAACATCCACACATCATCATCATCATCGACCAGTAATGACCAACAGCAGCTCACAGCCCATTAAATACACCACCAGTAGGACAATTGTATGGAGGAGGCCAAACAAACATCTAAAACTAACAAAATAACAATTGCCACCGAGAACTGTTTCACAAAACTCGTGCACTCAAAGTCCTCAGACAATTGCAGTTATCTAAAGGTTCTAATTGTGCCCGAGTGTGGCTGCGTCTTGCCTCGACAAAGGCATCGCCAATCCGCAAACTCTCGACGGCTCCGGCTGGCTCTCTGAGCGCAAACTTTGACATTTGAACCTCACGAAATGTCTCTGCACAAGTTCCAGCGGTGTCTAGGTGGCAGTAAGTGAATGCACGCACGTGTGGAGGAGGAGGAGTGTTTCTATTATGAGGACAGTGCTGCTGCTGCTGTTGTTGTTGTTACTCTACCATGCTAGTAGAGCTTAGCTAGAAGTCTTTGTCAGGAGGCCCCAAATATCCCCTCCACCAAACAAAACTGTCGGGAACAGAGACTTGAAACTCAGTAACGCTTCGACAAAAGTGCGTCAATGTTCTCATCGCTAGTGCACACGTGTCGTCATTACCTTATCAGTGCCCTACCTTATTACAGACCAATTCAGACATTATTGGTCACCCCTTAACAATCTCCACCGTTCATCCTACAAAGTCCCCATGACAAGGGAGAAACACCACACAGAGACATTGTGTTTTTTAACCCCTATTGAAACGTCCGTACGCCGTAAGGAGCCGCAAACTCAATGTCCCCGCCGCGCAAGAAGACGGCGTAGAAGACCGCGCGGGTCGGCAGGGGTCACGCTGCTGCTGCTGCTGCTGTGGAGCTCCGCTGTGAGTCGACGCAGAAGGGCGGCGGCGGTGGTGGTGGTGGTGAGAGCCCCGACTCCCGGAGTCGCAGTGACAGTCGCGTGGCACGGCAGTCGTGGTGGGGCTCTCTGGCTGCTGCTGCTGCTGCTACGGGAGATGAGCGGCAACTCCGCGATGTCTGCTCCCTCCTCCTCCCTTGTGGTGTCAATGGGGGGGAGCGCTCCTTGAGATCCTCTCGGCAAGGCCTGGCCACCCCTGATGGCTCTCCTCCTCCTCTCGGCGGTGTCACCACCTCGTCCACCTCCTCTTCAGCCTCACGTTGGGATTTTGCTCCACGTAGCACACCACTGTCACTGAGAGTTTACCGTGACAACAACAACAATCCTTGTACAGAGACGCAATACGCCCGCCAATATTCCTCTCCCACGATGATATGAGGCCTGTTACTTTCGTCAATTACCCCCTCAAAATATCGGATGGGAATCACTTTGAGATAAAATCACCATCTTAACACGTTAACATAACTGCTCCTCAGCAACAATATTCACCCAAAATAAATATTTTTATTGATGTAATATTTTAAACGATAGTCAACTCCTTCGTTTTTTTAATACGAGCAGACAACACACATCTATACAGTAAACATACAGAACGATAATCTGTAATGGTGTCCACTTTAACATTATTTTAAGCCAGCTTCCCCATTGCTGTGCATTCGTCAGACACTAAATTAATCTCCCTATGCCTGTCCTTTGCCCAAATAACTTATATCGCCTTGTAACTCGTGTGATAGATCACATTTAGCCACACACAGAGATCACAAATGAATATAAATGTATGCAGCTGCCCCCCCCCCCCACCCACCCCCAATTTTAGTCCAAAATCTAAAATGTGTGCATATTTGTGACTTTGGTTTAAAGAGAAAAAAATATAAAATTATATAATTATATCTGTGAAAAAGTTATTTGCAGCTCATCAAATTCCTCCAGTATAAATACACATGCCGATTCTGACATTCATTGTAAGTATGTAATGTTGAACTTCTTTCGCACCGTATGTAACCGACCATGCTAATCGGAGGTGCAGAGGAAGGGCAACAAACTAAACACAAACAGCGTGTTGACGGTGTGTTTAATGGTTCCCTCAGCCAGTGGGATTCACACTCTTGGCTTAGGACCACTCATGGAGGATGAATGAGCATTGCCTCCGCCCCTGCGTGTTGCGATGCTCAGAGCGAGGTGACAACTCTCATTCCGTGCGTTCTCCCCCCCCCCACCCCACAGCATCAACAACAAGAGACAGCAGCTGGAGTTGGAGATCATGAAGATCCTGCAGAGCAAGGGGGACCCTGACAACAACAACATCGTCACCCTCCTGGACAACTTCACCTTCCGGGGACACAACTGCGTCGTCCTGGAGCTCATCAGGTGAGTGTCATGGCGTCCGGTGAACACCGATCCAAAGACAAAGATTAACCAGTATAGCCTCGGAAGATTGTTGGGGCAAGTGCTGTTAGCAAGTAGCGCCTATGAAGACGGGCAAGGCACACGAGGGGGGGGTGGGTGGGCAGCACCACGCCCGACAGCCTTTGTCTCCCCAGTGGCGATGTTTACACACCGCACCAGGTACTCATTTGAGGCTGAGTCGATCTAGGGGAGGCCCAGGATTGGTTCAGATAATCGTCACCGGTCTTGGCCGTGAGCGGGAATTGTAGAGCAACGCGCTAAACGCCGCACCACCACTCCCCCAAACACCGATGTGTCCGTGTATTCACACACATGAATCATTTGGATGTAGAATAAATGTCCGTAGGCTTTCAGAATACCCTAGAATTATTGTCTTTGTACGCGGCTCCATGGTCAGACATAATTGTTTATAATGCCTTCCTGCCTCATTGACTATCTTTTGAGTTGAGCGGCAACCCTGTATGGTTACTCCGTGCGGCTTCGCCTCAGTCAAGCACGTGTGCTCCTGTTCAAGGGGCCAATCAGGGAATGGGTCACAAGCAGGAAGAAACTGTAACCGTTCACGTTTTGTGTCGTCACGCAGCGGAGACCTCCTCCAGAAGCTGGACGAGACCTATGGCTTATACATGACGGAATTGAAGCCGTACGTGGGCTCCATGCTGCGGGCCCTGGCAAAGCTGAAGGCGATGCACATCATTCACGCGGATCTGAAGCCGGTTAGTAAACTAAGCAGCCCGCTGCGTCTTTTGTCCGTCAGTATGGAGTTAGTGCCTCAGTTCGTGCAGTTGTAGAAAATGAGAACACTCTTGTAAACCTTAGTAACAGGATTTCGAGATATCTTATTCTACACCGCAACAACACTCATGCCACGACTTGCTATTTCATAAACACAGATAGCCAAAACTTGAATAGAAATACAACTTTTCACGTGGATCTCTGTTTGCTCTCAACAACCAACGCTCCGCGGAACATTTAATATTTTCTAATTTGCGTTAAACAACAACGACCACTGCCCTAAGCAACAATTCCGAATGCCAAAGCTAAATGATGGGCGTAGCAGTGGTGCGGTGGTTCGCAAACTGCACTCAGAGGTTAATGACCCGAATTCGATTTCTGGCCACGGCTTAAACCAGGGTTTGGGCGATATCTGAACCGGTCCTGGATCCCATTGCCTTCAAAAGCCCCCAGAGCAGCATGGTGAGGTATGGCCATACAACCCCCTTGATTAACACGGCATGGGGTAGGGAGATCTTTAAGCATGATGACATTTACAAAGGGCATTAAGTGTTCAACAAAAATGAGTACATGAAATCCTTGAGTAAACCGCCATGAACCAATTCAACAAGACGCAATCTCACCGACACACCACGAGTTTCACTGACAACCACTCTGTCTTTTTTGCAGGCAAACATCTTAGTCAAAAACCACATCAGTGGCAATATCAGGCTCACGGATTTTGGTCTGAGCATCAGCGAGACCTGCCCAAGTGAGTGATCTAGCTGCCCTGTGTGTGTGTACGTGTGTAGCAGCATGTGTGTGCGCGTGTCACAGTGTTTGTGGGGAGCGGTGGTGTTAACGGTTAGCACGCTGCGCTACGAGCCTGTTTAAGCTATATGGGGGGTCTTTGTCTTCGTGCTGTGGTGGCGTGCTGGTTAGCACCGCTTAAACAAAGTGTGGTAGTGACACTGATACCCTTCAAACGTTACATTTCGTCAATCATTTGGCCAGGATTTCAACTCTCAACCTCCCAGTTTTGAGGAGGGTAGTTGTCAAACAAGAACCAGTAAACCGGTAACAATTTTCATAATCGATTGCTGGAATTGAAAGTCTGGAGTCAGTAGCCAATCCCATTGGAATTTTCGTCGCGGATGGCTGATTTACGTGTGATTTACATGTGATTTACATTTGCAAATGTACAGATCGCATGGCAGCCCTAAGTACCTTTGTCCTCATTCCTCACTTAACCTTTTCCCGTTCCGAGACGTCTGCACGTTACAGGGTGGTGGTAGGTGTCCCCGGTTCATCACTGAATCTTGAAACGCGCAAAGCGGCTCGGCGTTAATTTTATTCAGAGAGGCGTCGCAGCGCCGTTGCTTTTAAAGAAGTTGTTACTCACCGCAGAGAACTCTCGCGACACGACAGCTGCACTCTATGATAGCTGGCACCAGTGTAATGAAAATAATTTACATTTCTAAGTGCTACCCAGCTGATACACGCATTTACGTGGGCGATCTTTGTCATTGTGCGTATTTTGAGTGCCATACGTGACTGCGTGTGCATACCCTCATCTATTCTGCACTTCACAAGTACAGGTGAATAATGTGCAAGTGCCACCTTGTTTGGTCACCTGTCTGTCCGTGTGCCGCTAGGAGCTTGGTGTCTTGGCTCGATGTGGTACATGGCCCCCGAAATGTACTTTGGGCTCCCGATCACATGCAGCGCGGACATGTGGTCACTCGGATGTGTGGTGGCCGAGATGCTCCTCGGGAACCCGCTTTCCAAGACAAGCTCGGAAGACCACATCGGCTATCTCATCCAGGTATCTGATGCGTAGGAAAACACCACTGCATATATATCCAGTTGGTTATAAGGTCCTGCTGTTGAGCTACAAGGCTGTCAGTGGGTTAGCCCCACAATACTTACAGGAGCTGATCCACTCATGTACACCAATGAGGTCCTTGAGATCTTCTGATCTCCTACTCAGTTTTCTGAGGTCAAGTCTCAATTCCTGTGGGCGATCGGGCTTTTTGCCAGTGCAGCTCCAAAACGATGGAACGCGTTGGCCTCTGATAACAAGACAGAATTTTTAAAGCTATTTAAATCTCGCCATGAAAACTCACCTAGGTAAAATGGCCAATTCCCCATAGTTTTGGTCGTCTCATTTCCTCGTTTTGGTCGTCTCATTTCCCTGCTTTCCATACACGGGGCACATTGGGATCATCGGATTAAATGCGCCTTACAAATATTAATTATTATAACATATACATACTGATGAATTCTATAATTTTTATTGTAAGAAACCTCGAGCCCGATACGGCACCACCAAACCGGGCGTCATATTTCCCATGGGACCGTTCCAACTGCGCCATATAAAGGAGGAGGGACGGTTTAATTCGAATTTGAAGCAACGATGGAGTCCACGATAAACAACAGCAGCAGCAGCAGGGGGTTGGTTATGACTGATGGCGCACGACGATCCACCAGCGTACAGACCCGCTGTGCGATGGCTCATGCGACAAAGCTGGTTACGTGCAGGGCTGTCGTCATCCTCTGGGCCTTTCACTGGTCAAAAAATGTCGCTCAGCTGCCGGTACACGGGAGAGGAGTGGACGTGTTCACTGCGTGATCACGCACCATTTGCATGAGTAAAGAAGTAAAGAGAGATTTCGGGTTCATCGGTAATACCAGATAATCAGAGCGTCAGGCTGATGTCCTTCGGAATGATTACTATTATTATGATTATTGTGGTTTGTTGTTAATCCCCGAGGCTTTCAGAGCCTGTGTTGGAGAGCAACGAAGCCGCACGTAGTAACCACGTCATCAATTAAAGACCAAATATGTATGCTTCGCCTGATGATAGAGATAAATATCTGCAAACAGTATGTACAAGAGCAGGCAAAGTTCATTGTTCATCGACGTTTCAATGAGACAAAGTGCAGCGTACGTACGCTCTGTTCACTCGAGCGACGGACCTCATCCAACTCATCCCTCTTGTGATCTTGGTTTCAGATGTTGGGGCTCCCACCCAAAGCCATGATTGACGCCTCGACCCACAACATTATCTCCTTTGGTAAGTGGACAGGGGGGGTGGTGAGGTGGTGGTGTTGGAGTTCGTAGCTGTTGCTGCTGCTGCTGCTGTCACTGCCCGGAGAGTCGTGGCCATGCAGCCGCGCGTCTCGTGCTCTGTGCTTGAATAGAAAGGCATGGAAACTGCTTCGCGTAATGTAAAAATGAACTGTGCTTTATTTGGGTTTAAAAGTCACAACGGTCTTGGCAACGTACTCGTCAGTACGTGTTGAATTAGTGTGACAGTAAGGAGTCTTATGAAAAAAATACTTTAAAAGGAACGGTAATGTTTAGGTAGCACAGTATATTTGGAAAACCCATAGGGATTTGCAATCCAACAGAGGACGTGTGTATTAATTACATGGAATTCTGGCCATCACATTTTTCATGAAGATGAGTGGCCGTTTTTTTTATTTCAGCATGACTTAGCACAATTTTTAAAAATTGTGTGGCAGATGCGACGGTATCCTAAATCAGCATAGAGCAGTTCTACCATAGTACAAAACAACCACAGAGAACAACCCTCCACACAAACTGTGGGTCCTTGATTGAGAAATATATTATGCTTAAAAGCATGCTTGTACAACAAATTACCATCCTCTCCAAGTGATGCAAATAATAATATAATTCTAAAATAAACATCAAAGTGTCTCCTTGCTCAAACAAGTATCAGGAGGTTCTCGTCTCCTCCGGTGGCCCAGAGTTGAGAGTGGGAATTTCACTTTCACGCTTAGGAGCCATCCTTTCCACACGACTACTGCAAACGTCTCACAAACGGTTACAAATGTTATCGACCCTGGAGGGATGACAGGCTGTAGTCGACCGCCAACATGGAATCATATTTGCAAACATCGCAATTGGAGGGTTAAGGACCGCCGCCGCATTGTACTGATCGCCACAACTAATTCAGTGTTTCTCTCTTTTTCTCTCTCCGATAAACAGACAAAAAGAATCGCCCCGTCGTCAACGGGAAACGGATCGTCCCGTGCTCCGTGTCTTTGAAGGCGGTTCTGGGAACCCGCAATCAAAAGTTCATCAATTTTCTCCGCGGGTGCCTTCAGTAAGAGACTTGTTACTATTGTCTACATTTCACCTCGTACAAATAATTACATATAAATCACTTTGCGTCTACCATCAACATTACTGGAAACGATCTTAGACCTCACGTGTCGTTTGGGCTAGGACTGCAAAGTTTTGTGTCACACCGGGGCATCGTTTCTTCATCTCGTCGCTTTTTAAAATAAATATCGTTTCTGACAAAAGTGTTGAGGATAGAATTGCGCATTTCACCCCAGACCACGATTCAATGAAGCGATTTTAGAATGCAACAGGCACCTGACTCCCTCCGTTTGCCTCCTTGGCAGGTGGCATCGCCTCACACCCACGGAGGCCCTCAACCACCCATTATTGTTGGGCAGCAGGGCCGTGCCACCGCAAGCGAACTTCCCGCCTTGCCCAGCCATGGACACGGAGCCGGTGGCGGCCTGCAGCCTCTCGGCAGTCCCCCGTCTCAGCCAGGGAGATTGCCAAGTCCCTGCTGCAAGCGAGCAGACTTCGGAGTCCACTTGGTCAAATCAGAATACTGCAGGCTCAGTTTCTGGGAGCGAGTGGGCTTCGAACTCGGATTGGGGAATGGAGTCGGAGCGGGGAGTGGAGTCGGTGGGTGACTGTGCGGTAACACGCCTGTCTGAAAAATTCCCCAATCAAAGTGGTGACACCAATGACGTCATCGTGGAGGAGGAGATGGAGTCGGCCACCAGACAAGAGTGAGTCTCCACGCAGAAATGCACCTTGAGAAAAATGTGTATTGGGGAGGTCATTCCGACAAAGTGTCTCCTGATATAAATTAGCATATAGCAAACACCATCGATCATCAGAAATTAGTTATTTGAGTAAATCACACATTCCTATAGCAAGGGCAAGTCGATTCATATTACAACCACTGTTGATTCCCACAATGTGGTATTCACGATTGAGAGGAAGTAAAAAATAGTGAGGACACATGAGATTTGGGTTCTGTATCAGATGAGACAAGTTCTGTATTGTAAGAACGGGGAATATGTTTCATGAGGAGTTGTGAAATGAGGATTCTGTAATGGCATTCACCTCTTTAGTTCATCTCACTTGAAGATGTAAATATCCCAGGGCTCCACAGAATGTAATATCTTATCCCTAACCTCATCTCCACCAATCTGCAGCTAAATGCATTCCTAGTAAAAAATATATATCTTAATTATAAATATATGAATTGCACTGCATCCCACTTGGAGGTGCTGCGGTTAGAGCACTCCACGATCACTGTACACTTGCGAGTTCAAAATCCAGGTGAAGAAGGTTAACAGCTTATTTATGAACCCGAGCTATAGTCAAATAATAAATCCCATTTTGTGGGAAGTCAACAGCGGTCATCCTATTATACACCAACATTGGCTCCTGTTATAGGAATGTAGCATTCCGTTACTGGCCATAGTGAGAGATGTGTGGCATCCTCCTACCTCGCATTTGAGCGGCCGGACACATATGAGGTGCAGTACAGCAACCAGTGTAAGCACAGCCGAGAATGCATTATGGGGCAGACGGTGGCGTAATGGATACGCGCATGTGTGTACGTTGAAATAATTTTGAACGCGTACGTAGCCGATCGTGCTAACCGTAGCCGACCGTGCTAACGATGGCGCGTGCGTCCATTTGCCAGGCGGGGCCCTGCTCTCCAACCAGGCAACAACAACAACGAGAAGGAGGATGATGATGCCGTCGACAAGATTGGGCCAAAGGCGTCACGCGGGCCTGGATGGAGATTCTCCCGCCTGAGGAGGAATATTCGGGGGATTCTGCGATTCTTACGGGAGCGCTGTTTCTGTTGCCGTGACGATACCGCTGAATAAATCCTGTCATGCGGCTGGGCCCTCCCTGCCCTGTGTACATATTTTTCAATGTTACTGTCGTTGCTATCTTACTTCTTTCTGGTCCAATGACTCCAAGACTCACGGTAACTGAAGATCCCAGTGGTCCTCAAAAATATTTACAGGGACTCCTTCGCTTACAAACATTCAAATTAGAAAGTCTCAGAGATACGAAGAAAACTGTCCATATGTCCAGTTGCCTGTTTGTACCGAGATTCATAAGTTCAACCGCCACGCAATAGATGGTGGTGGTGGCATCTACATCTACACAACGTGAAGAACCAGTGGCGTCTACGTCTACAGGAGATTATACAACTCTTAAAGCCATTCCCTGTGTTTAGTGTACACGCCGTACAACATGTTTGGAATCGACAGGAGTAAAGTTGAACCATGTGTATGGCATTACAAGGGGTGCTTGGTCGTGTGTGGATGCAGGTTGTTGGCAGTGCCACTGATTAATTAGAATCGTTTTTTTTTTATCCTGGAGGAATCCAATGAGCTATGAAGCTCTTTTCACATATGTCCAGTAGGGGCGGGTCAGCGAGGTATGTTCAAAAACGATATGAGAGGCAAGATGGAGAAAATGTAAGCATGTTGCTAAAAATACAAAGTACATAGATTCCTGCCGATTTGTCAACAAATGCAAGTTTGGGCAATTCAGCAACACAACAACAGCACCAGACCACGACAAAACAACGCACAGTCCCTCAATTACATTGCAAATTAAAATCGAAGTTCAATGCGCGATATTTGAAACAAAGTTACGAAATGGCAATATTCCCCTCGAATACCGAATGAACGAGGCTAAGACGCTTGCAGTAATGTTCAAATATGCATCGCAAGCCATTCAGAAGTGGAAGGCCTCACGTGACCACAGGGCACCACGGTGGCTGGGAGATGTTAACTACCTCGCCTGGTACGCAGGAGGTCGTGGGTTCCATCCCAACCCTGACCCTGATTTGTCTGCTATAAATGTCCACGTGACGATAAGCCACTTCGTTGAGCTATCATTTGCGATGGCCAGGTCGCTTCTGAAAAACTGCTATATATGCTCAGTGGGCCTTACCTGGTAAAATATAAATAGTTTGTCAATTAGTAAATAAATGAAGTATATAAGTTCCAATTTAATTCATACATACATTTCCAAGCTTGAGAAAGGCAGTAAAACAATAGCAAAAACAGCCACAGTCCACACCAGGAAAACATACAGTGCCTCGGTAAAATTATACTTTAAAACTGAACTGTTGATACATTAAGAATACAAAAAATAGTTTAGTTAAAAATCATTTGGTTGATAAGGACCTGGGTAGTGATCTGCGATTATTGAGTGGGGGTTTGGGAGTCGCTGACTGGGAGGAGTGGGAACGGGTGAAGCCGGATCTGCCACGCGTTGCGCTCACCAACTCGAGCTTCGCCGGGACAGCAACAAACGAAGAGACGGAGAGAGGAGCTACCCCGGGTTTACATCGCCACGACTCACGACGCACACAACACACACGGCACATGCCCAGGGAGAGGAGGGCGATGACCACCCCACAGTGCGATAGCTACGACTCCCCTTTCAATTAGTGAGCCATCCTCACACTACCACTGCACGGAGTGTGCAGTGTTATCAATGAACACGGCACTACCACTGCACGGAGTGTGCAGTGTTATCAATGAACACGGCACTACCACTGCATGGAGTGTGCAGCGTTATCAATGAACACGGCACTACCACTGCACGGAGTGTGCAGTGTTATCAATGAACACGGCACTACCACTGCACGGAGTGTGCAGTGTTATCAATGAACACGGCACTACCACTGCACGCGAGCAATCGGCTGCTTAGTGAGTTACACGGCACGGTACGGAGCTATTAACGCGACACGAACCACAGCGTGTTCCCAGGGTACTCAACTACCTTAGTTTCTCAACTACCGGGATTACTCAACTCAATATTTCAAGAGGCGCAATGCACTGTGGTGAATACGAGACAGTGGTCCTTCATAAACAACATCACCAAACAGTCTTTAAAGAGCAGCATGCGGCACCGGGAGACGCAGATTGCCAACCCTGAGCTAAGTTACATTACCAATGGCATATTGGTGTGGCTCACTGACCCTTTGATGTGAAAGATTAAAGAACCCCAAGTGTCTGTCGCCGACTCAACAATTTTGAGGAGCGACCCGTGGCGGTCAGGCAGATCACGAGGTGAGCAGAGGGGTGAGGAGGAGGGCACTTTGGAGGGGGCTGCCAAACCTCGAGTCGCGAGCACACAGCGCCGTCTCGTACAAGACGGCGCACCGATGGGCACCGCCGCTGCTGCCACCGGGCTTGGCCTTCTGCGCCAGTTTTACCAGGTTGGCCATGGGGCCGTGCCCAAGGTTGCGGCAGGAATGCACGCCGTAGTGCTTCCCCACAGCGCAGTCCACGGCCGGCAGCTGCAGAGCACACAGCCAAGAACACAGACCTGGAACCCTCTCTCTTTCGTTTGGAGGCGGCCGAGTTGCTAGCAGCCCTTTTCCACTGGCGCATCCGATCCGTGCCAGCGCGTAGCACCCCCACGGAACGGGTGGTTTTCCATTGGCTATTTGCTGTGCCGATATAAAATCAAACTGTAATACGCCGCCCTTACAAGACCTCTCAAGATGGATCAGGGGCCAAACAGGTCCAGAGGTGGTGCTAATAATAAAGTGTCCATTGCGTACGACGTGAACAGCGTTAATGTGACTGCACAAATTTATGGAAACATGGTCGAGTGGTGGTTCTCGGTTCAAGCCCAGCATCCGCCCTGGTTAATGTTGGCAGTTTATTCACCACAAACAAAGAGATCTGTTTCACAATGTATGATAATAATCCTGTGACGCTGTATTAAAAAAATAGAATTGGCCACGTGTAACCGCATCATGTTCCAAATTTGCTAAATCAGATAAAATACTTGCAAATTACTTTATCGGTGAAAAACCACGTAGGAAAATCAAACATCGCTCCCGAATGGCAGACATGTCCATTCACAGGCCGGTAGTGCGTGCACCACGTGCCAAATAGGAACAGCTGCCAATGGGGGGGGGGGTCCCCTCGGGTAGACTGCCGCAGAGCAATGGAATGGTTGAGATGAGACGCTGCTGTAAGGCGCTTTGAGTTAAAGAGTTTATTTCCACGAGCGCCCTAAATCTCCAAATCCTTATCCCCATCTCTGAGCCGCCCCTGTGGCCCCTACTGGGGCCCGTTTCTCACCGCTGCGGTGTCGAGGCTGCCGCACTGGTGGATGAACAGAAGCTTCCCGCTGTGGCTCCAGATCCACCCAGGGCAGAGATCACAACCCCAGTCTCCTCCAACAGCTACCACAGACACAACAAATCCGTCAACATCAGTTGGTTGACACCGAGGCGACCGCAAGGCAAACACCGGCTTAAAGCTAAACGATACGCATGGAGCTGCATCTCACAATGCAGTGCACGAAAACTGATTAAATATTACAGATTTAAGTTTGCAAATTAACACAAAATTTGTTCTCAATTTTAGTTTTCCAAATGCGCTATCGGCGTAATGTCAAGAGACAAATAAATCATCCATTCGTAAATCTCGCATAGCCGTGCAGGCCCTGTGTCATAAACTGCAGTGGGTGGCCTTTGATCTTGTACACAATAGGAGCCAACACTTTCACATGAGCTGTGTTATGAGATTGTGCGGCGCACGAGAGTCAAGCTGAAATTGTTATTCTCAGAGATGGAATTAGGAAAATGAAGTGCAAAACCCAAGTTTAATGAGACTGTAACTTTGTGCAGTCGCTGGTGACTGGGCTTGGATGATCGACTTCATAAGACTTGAGACCTCGGTTTCCATCCAAGCGGTCAAAATCCAGATTCAAGCCCAGCATCTCATTATTGCCAACGCACCGCTTTGATATCTGAGCCACCTGGCCGCTTTGCATATATAGTGTTATCATATATGTTATCTGAATGTCACCGCTGCACACTCAATTTTAACGGTGATTTTCAATATCTACCTTTGGGATTTTTATACCTATACCTTTGGGATGTTTGCCAAATTCACAGATATTTTTTAAGAGTGACAAGAGAAAACCCATGCATCTTACGTGACACTTTGTTGCGCTCTGCATTGGCAGTGATTACATGATGCTTAAACGTATTCGAGTTATCGATAAATTAGTTTTAAGTTCGTAATAATAAACTAATATTACCCCGCACAATTTTGGAAACAAACTTAACATTGAGCGCCACTCGGAGGCGATAAGTACACTCAAACTTTGCACGGGCAGTGTCGTACACCTACTTGCTGTACTGCCTCTTACCAGCTGGAGGCGGGTGGGCTCACGCACGCCACGTACGCACCTGGGCGTTGCGATGGAGGATGTCCAAGAAGGAGCCGAGGCCCAGGCTGGGGAGGTCGCGCGAGTCAAAGTGCTCGGCAAGCTGCTTCTCCACGCGTGACAGCGCGGGTAGGCCCAGGGGCTCTGCCATCTTACTTGCGTGGCTCAGCAGACGGACCAGATGCTCGGCTACCGCCTCTGCGAAGGAGAGAAGCAATGCCATTGTAGGAGAGGACAACGATGCTGTAACTCGCTCCAATAGGCTCAACAACTGCAACTCTCTCTCTCTGCCCCCCCACCCCCACGTCTCATCTACGGCCTCCCGATAAGTTTCATCATCACTCTCCAGATGACTCAAAAAACAAGTTTAACACGAAGGCCTTCGCGACCAATATTATCCATAATAGAGATTTTTGGGTTAGGTCACATAAAAAGCGCATATTAACGCGTATTATTATTGAGTGCATGTTTACATGATCTAACCCAAAAATTTAGATGATGGACTCAAAAAACCACTGGCAGACTTCTCACTCACACCCGTATGCAAGACAATATCGCCCCAATATTCGAATTGTTCAACTATCCCCCGAACCAGTCCAGGATTAATTTCAAGATCACACTCAGCATTCTGAAGGTCCTCCGTGGTCTGACCCCTTATGTACAATACAAGAAACTACATTTTATTCAGATTGTGCTTTCAATATCGTGTCATGAGACGGAGTATCCACTCGGATCTCTCACGGAGCAGTGGAACCCGTCCTATTGGAGAATGGCCCGCAGAAGAGAACATCACAAAGCTACCTCTAACATTGCTTCTAGTGACCTCTGGTCCACAGAGTAAAGGGAAGCACATTCCAACCCACTCTGAACGTGAGAGTAACGTCCGTCACATGAAAGTTGAGCCGATATTGGACTTGGTCAAATTAGCAGGAAAGTGTTATCACTGACCACGTGCATCGATCGGTTGATCGTTAGTTTGTGGCATAGAGAGCCGCAAAAAATAGATATCTTTGGATCATCCGTCATTTTAATTATCCGCAGCCATCCTCCACGTCATTAGCGCGGACAATCGAGAGTCTACTGTATATGCAAATTTGTCTCCTTACTCCCCGGAGGAGGCGGCGGTCTGGTGTCGGGAGTGCTGATGTTGCCGAGAAACGCGGCCGGTTTCTCCTTGACCACGAGGTCGCGAGGAGTCTCGAGGGAGCCACAGCACAGGGCCATCTGAAACAGCTTCCGGGCCAGCGTGTCCCCTTTCACCTGCCCCAGGAAGTCCTGCACACACTATTGGTGGAGACAACAAAGGACCCAAACCACGTGCAGCCATATCACTCTGTTGGGACAAATAGAGGGTGACACATGCATAGATGTCCTACCGATTTCAATGCCCCCCTTACTTTTGTCTCAATGTGTGACTGAATTTTGTGAAAGCGATGGCCCTAAATATTATAGAGGAGAGTTAATTCAGTGGTAGAGCAAGTCATTGATACTGGTGGAAGTATCGACAGACTTGAAACGTATGGCGATTATCACTCATTAAATAATTCCGAGAACAAATGTATTTTGGAAAATCTTTGACAAATCTAAGCAGATGCATGATTTTTCTCGCACGGTAATTTTGTTGCATTAAGTCCAGACGCCATGGCCCCACCTTCTTCAGCTTATTTACAAAGATGTCCTCGGCGTTCTGGAAGACCTGCAGCACCATCTCGGCCGCCGGCTGTGTCGTGAACTGTCGGCGAAGATCGGCGCTCGTCCCTGGCAAGGGGAACGACTCCAACAGGTATTTCCTGATCTTGTGTGGCCGGCCCTCCACCTCCTGCTTAATGTCACACTCGATGCGAGCCAGCCCACGGTCCATCGCCTCCCGCTCGCCTTTCCGGGCCTTGCCGATCACCTAAACAAACAACACAATATTAGCAACCGTGGCGGCCACAGGTGCAGGGCAGTGCTGTAGTTGCGATGATGGAACACGTGATGGACGAGTGGTTCAACAGCGAATGCAAGGTGTGCTGCTAATGTACGATTGCAATCGAGAGATGGGATTGGTGGATCATCCTAGCAGCAGTGGCTTTTGGCAAGCCATCGAACAAAGACAGTCACCGCATCACTCGCTTTCAGATGGGCTTCTGCGGCCAACTGGAATGCTCTTCCTTCCGATATTAGGAAACCATTGGAGCTATGCACTGTTGTATCTAGGCCCCTTTTCCATCTTAATGTTAACAGGTAATTTTCCGATACATATAGATACATGTTTCTATTGTTTTTTTTTTATAATAATGAATAAAAACACCAAACCAGGCCTCCGCATGGCATGTGGAGGTTATCTTTACCATGACCCACTAACACGATTTTGACATTAAGAGCCCTCCCAGGGTCAGCGGGAGCAGATAGAGAGCAGAGCACAGCGGATTGCCAGGGGCTGACGTAAACACACCAAGCCAGGGTCACTGGGAGTTTGCGTTAGCCTAGATATAGTTCAGTCAAAAAGCTGATTGGTTCTACATTACTATTAAAGTAACTTAAAATCGGAATTCAACGACAGGGTAGGCTAAAGTTATTGATCTTCACACCAACTTCAATTGAACCCTGCCAATAGCTACATCAATGTAACCATCAACCGTCTATTAATTTAATATGAAATGTATTTCCATATTTTAATAATTTCTATACGACTTGACCCGAAGCCTATAACAATCAGGTTTTCCTAAGTCAACATAAATGCTCTAGCCTCCACCAATACACAAATAATAAGCAGGGTTAAAGTAAGAGTAGAGAGGAAAAGGAATGCAAGCGCACAGCAAAACTGCAACGTAAGCAAAGGGCGATGTTAAACCCAGGGTCGGAGAGAAAGGGAAATCCCGGCCGTCTTTGTATCCCTGCAGCGCGGGGTAGGAGTGTGTATACGCTTGGGGAAACACGAGTCAAACACCACAACGAGAAGCTGACTCAGACCTTGGATTAATACAGAATCATAACTATTGAACTCTGATGAAATGAAATGTTAACTTAAAACTTTTTAACCATTTCTTTGTGCGTCGGTGAAAGTCGGAGGGAATATCGCCCCTCCCTCCAGGTTGTGCACCCAGACAGAGAGGCGCCTTCGAGACAATTTATAACATTTGATTGTTTTACTTGTGGGTTTTATGGTAGGAGTATGACAACGGAATATACCGTGGGTGATGCACAAGGACACACACTGACACACGTACGGACACACACGGACACAGATACATACGGACAAATCCTGACACAGCAAAAATCGAAAGAAACCCCACCTTGTGGGCAGGATCCGAGTGAAGGGATTTTTGGGCATAAAAAGAGGATCCTGAGCATTGAAACATCAGTTCGACAGGAGTGGGTCGGCTCACCAGAGTTCGACCCGGGGGGGGTCGGCTCACCAGAGTTCGACCAGTGGGTCGACTCTCGGGAGACAGTTCGACTCGGAGGAGCAACTCGGAAGAGTTCGACCAGGGGGGTCGGAACTCGGGGAGTTCGACTCGGAGGAGGTCGGAACGCGGGGAGTTCGACCAGTGGGTCGGCTCAGGAGCCGTTCCAATCGGGAACGAGAGCAACAGGTCGCCAGCCAGCGAGCTGCAGAGCAGGGGGCGGCGAGCAGAAGCCAAAGTGGCCCCGTCGCTACCCACTGACGTTGGCAAGACTCGCAGGGTAGTGAGGCGTCACCTAGTGTGATTTCCAAGAGCTGAAAGACAGAGTATTGCTGAAAGATTATTCTACATTGAGTCCAGCTGCAGAGCGACCGACGCACCAAGCAAGAGCTTCTGCAAACCAGAGCAAGAGCACGTGCGACTTGAGTCATCCAGCAGTGGAGAAAAACCTGCTTTCAGCAAACCAGCAACGAGCACGTTCGAGTTCTCCACCCAGAGAGAGGGAGCGTGCCGATGCAGCTCATCCAACAGCGGAGAGAAACTGCTGTCAGCGAACCAGCATGAGCGTTATCGCGCAGCTCATCCAGCAGTAGAGAGAGGTGTCCACTGAGCAGAACTGAGAGCGATCAAGCAACTCTCCCCCGTGGACAGAGGCTGGCTGCTGTGTGGAGGAGGGAACGCCGATACGTATGATGCACAACTCTCACACACCTCACCGCTCTAAAGGGAGCGAGGCTACTTCTACAAGCGATGCCAACTTCAACGTATGGCAACGCAAAGAATTCCAAACACTGACTATTCAAAACAATTCATATCACTCAAACATACATGGGTCCTTAACCAGAGGCGAACACTCAAGTCCGTGAACCATCTGGCTGTGGAAGCATCGATCGTGTGATAACAGTCTGACATTTATAAGTATATTCATAATTTCCCTCTTTAATATTTTGTTTTGGACTGTACTTCTAATCGCATAAGTTACCAACCGATCCATCAATACGAATTAACCCTTGGAGCCTTCGCCACGGAGCTACGCTCCCGCGGAGGAATCGTGCTAAACCGATTTTCTGATCATACAATCTTATTCACGAAATAATTAATTAATATCCCGTGAGATAACACGTTCCACCGCATACCCTCACACTAAGCCATTTCGGTAATCTTATAGTCTGTCCGGTGGATCTGTTGTTACATTTATGCCTTTGGAAATAATAACTGTTTGATTGTCTTTTTATATGAATACCGTGGCATGTTAATCAATCGCCTGTGATAATGTGCTGACCATTTCAAGCATAATGATCGTTCATATTATAATGTATAAGCTTTTGTGTAGCATAGCATTTGCATGTCCTGACTCTCTCTCTCACTAACAGCAATCGCTTTATGCGGGGTCCATGTGTTATCAAAGTGAAATCGTACAGTCGTTGATGATACTGTCTTGATACCGTGTGGATACCGTGTTGAAGTTCCGAGATTGAGAGTTCACATACATATTATAGTTAAGGTTTAATTAGAAAATAAATTGATTAATACAGAAGTGGTCGTGTGATTCTTTCCTGAAATTTTTGCATAAGATCTGTATCCTGCGACGAGATATGAACTCGGGAACCTAAACTATAAACACACCAATCCACACTCATTAAACTTTAAAGCGAATGATATGAACTTGGGACCTAAAATATGAACACTCGGGGAGTGTTAAAGCGAGAATCATTGTATTATGCTGATCAATAATACGAAGTTAGACAACGAGGCCGAATTGACACTAGCGTAACTGCACACGATTGATTGCGTTATCCTGATTGATAACCCCACCTCGTCAACGAGGCGGGGCCTGATTATCATAAAGGCTATCATTAACACAACCACACCCACTCGTATAAATGAATACGATTACCTCTCTAATTAGCATAGTTACACGCATAATTACACGAATTAGCATAATTTCGGATTAATTATGCAAATTTCATTTAATTTTAATTATTTTTCATCAATTTTCACACACCCACATATACAACAGCACTTTTAAATCTAGATTGAAAACAATGTCTTTAGAACTGCTTTTTGTGTTCAGTTTGTTGTCCTCCACACCTCCGATTAGCACAGTTGGCTACGTACAGTGCGAAAGAAGTTCAACATATATACATGTGGTTTTACCCAATCCAGTCATTTCTGAGTACTTGTTTAGATTTGCAAATTTTGATTCTGACGCCGGCACACATGTCCTCCTCATTCATTGATAACAACACGGGATTTTTTTTTACATTATTTGTGAAGCATATAGAAATGCAGTTTTGGATAATACACCCGCAATATTAACTAGGGCGACTCCTGGGATCGAATCGCGAACCTCTGAAACAAGCGACAAATGCACAACCACTCGGGAAAGAAGATTTCTGTAAGGAGTGGTACAGTAAAATAGGCCTCAGCCTTCTATACGATATATATTAACATGATGTACTTACACGAGCAGTTACTTCAGTGCTCTTGTCACAGCACTGCACCCCCAAAACTGAAGTCGTGTTGGAAGTCTGTCTCAGACTGCATGACAAAAGGATACACCACATTCACTTGACAGGGAGACAGGTGTGAAACTTGTGTGCCTGAGCAACTGAGGATAGCTCAGCATTGTGGCCGTGTAAGGCAAACGCAGGGGCGGGGGAATATTGGTAAAAGGCTGATGCAGTGTCACTCTCAGGTGTGAACATAGCGACACGTACGTTGTGGTTGTGTGTCAGCAATTCCAGAACGCATTTAATTCAGAAAGTAAACCCCCTCAAGGGCAACAACAATACATACTTGAGGCAATCTTGATTTGAAGCTTTCGCGACTGCAGGAATCCATACTCTTTGGTTCCTTCGGTAAAGTCACGTAAAATCGAGGAGGAGGCCGCTTTCCTACCTTACAGTTACACGCTAATTTCTCACGTTAACATCACTAGCCCTGGCCACTTCTTTATGACCCATGGGCTACACACATTTCAAACCATTTAAAACAGTCTGCCTCAGCAGCACACCAAGGCTTTCCCACCTGATGACGGACGCTTGTGTTGCGCCCGAAACGTCGTGATTTATTTTATTTTATACCTACGTGACTCTACCGAAAGAACCAAAGAGTCTACTTGAGGCATCCAATAATAATACAATTCGCAGTCAACAAGCGACGCAATGCATACACACGTACACACACACACGCTCATACACGCAGGCACGGCACGTACGGAAATGCCCAGAGGTATGCTGGTGATACGGATGCCCAGATCGTGAATATCCGGAGCCCCGTATCGTTCCATGAGATGCTTCAGCAAGTCCGGCACCTTGAAGCGTGCCATCACTCCTTTGCCTCGGGAGCTGCGGCTCTTGGCCACGAAGGTCCTAAACTCTGCCGCAAACAACAACAACAACACGAGCGGGTTACGCAGAGCGCATGCTAGGGGAGCAACGACGACGCATTGATTCGGATGTGATCATTCATCCTGAAGATCGCGATATGCACACCGGATCGCGTGCATAAGAATTTATGTTTTAGATTTGTATGCGTTGCGTGTCATTGTTTCATATTGTCCAACACCCACCCACTCCAGTCACTAGAGCCGGCTGTGTTCACATTTTAAAACAAGGCGTTGAATCTAGAATTTATTCACGAGCCCTCAATCGCGATAATCGATTGATTCGCGACATGGGTGGCTGGGGTGGCGCGTATCGCTTCTGTTTATGTCTGCAAGGAATCACTTGCTGAACTTCGTATCATTTCAAATACCAAACAAATTCATGCATCAGTAGGACTGGGGCCTTGAAAAAGGGAAAACATCCGATAAGCGACGTTTCGGGCAATGACCCTTCTTCATATTGCATAGAAAGGCCAGAGAGATTGAGTGAACAATAAGAATTGGAAACTGCACTTCACAGCGATTACCGTGTTTCAAAAGCTATTAGGTAACCATTCATATGAACCTTATGGCGGCTCTTGCATAAACATTATATTATATATAATATAATGTAAACATTATATTATATATAATATATATTATATAAACATTATTTTATAATGTTAACATAAACTTTGCTCTTTTTCACCAATGGGTTTGAAGGGTGGTGGCAAGTGTTGTCTTGTTAAACTATGCCTTTAAAACTGAAAACTACTTACCTACAGTAGCTCTATTTAAATACACTATCGAAAACATAATTTACTCCCCTCTGTCAATCATCGTGTTTCTCAGTGTGGATTTGTGAACACACTTGTTAAACAATACATAAAATAGTACGCGTTTTCAATGCGCTGTTCATATTGTAAAATGTGTTTATACCAATGTGACTCTACAGCAGTTGCAGAGCCGCACTTTTATATAATTCAGGTCAAAGCTAGATAAACAGTGGAGGAAAAACATCGCATGAAGGCGGGGCAATTGTTGTGCAATCATTTCAGGTCAAATTTACAGGTGCGTTTTATTCATGCCACACAGGTAGAGAGTTGAGAGTGAAACCTGGCCCACTGGCATCGTGAGTCATGGATCATGAGTCACCCGGACTTGTTGTGTTTGTTTATGGTTGCAATACAAGCCATCAAATCTGCACCACGAAGAGAGTTGATGAACAAGTAGGAGAGTGTGTAACTGGATTACATTCATGTGCACAGGCGTTTCACATGTGAATATAAAATAAATAAGGTCGACTCAAACGCCACTCTTTAGGATTTGGCACACTCAATAACATTTTATTTGATAAATTAAGATCAACAAACCATAATCAAATGGGTCATGCATCGATGTACCAATTGTGGTTACGGACTGCTTAAGAAGAAAATGATGAATGCAGATTCGAAGCGAGTTTAAACGTGAATCTACACCATTTAAATATATTTTAAACAACCCGTTGCAAACATGACAGTAATTTGAAATGTAGCACTGTACATCAGAACAATTTGAAAGACGTTAGAGATTTAAAACTGTCCAAAAATAAAGGGGGGAAATAAACATATTTTTACATAATGCAGGTTTTTTGGGTGAGACCACGTAAATATAAAAATATGTCGGTAAACCCACCACCACCCGACACAGCCAATTAGTAAGGTTTGTCACTTAAACAGAACATGCCAATTCGTTACTAGTACAGCACACCGGTTGTGTGTTAGAGAGCAAAGCCACAACATTAACAATCTGAGTACGACGTTTCGCCAGTAATTACAACCAGCATCATCAGGAGGCAGCCAGATTTGTGGATTTTAAAATGTAGATTTATTTAAATTTAAATTTAAAAACATATAGAGAACTGGAACATTATTATTACAGAATTTGGTGGGACATATGACGAAAAGAGAGTGACTCCAGCTTAGCTTGCAAGAACTAAGAGACACAGTGTGGCCATGTGGCCTTAATGAGAGAGACTGACTCCAGCTTAGCTTGCAAGAACTAAGAGACACAGTGTGGCCACGTGGCCTTAATGAGAGAGACTGACTCCAGCTTAGCTTGCAAGAACTAAGAGACACAGTGTGGCCATGTGGCCTTAATGAGAGAGACTGACTCCAGCTTAGCTTGCAAGAACTAAGAGACACAGTGTGGCCATGTGGCCTTAATGAGAGAGACTGACTCAAGCTTAGCTTGCAAGAACTAAGAGACACAGTGTGGCCATGTGGCCTTAATGAGAGAGACTGACTCCAGCTTAGCTTGCAAGAACTAAGAGACACAGTGTGGCCATGTGGCCTTAATGAGAGAGGCTGACTCCAGCTTAGCTTGTAAGAACTAAGAGACACAGTGTGGCCATGTGGCCTTAATGAGAGAGACTGACTCCAGCTTAGCTTGCAAGAACTAAGAGACACAGTGTGGCCATGTGGTCTTAATGAGAGAGACTCACTCCAGCTTAGCTTGCAAGAACTAAGAGACACAGTGTGGCCATGTGGCCTTAATGAGAGAGACTGACTCCAGCTTAGCTTGCAAGAACTAAGAGACACAGTGTGGCCATGTGGTCTTAATGAGAGAGACTCACTCCAGCTTAGCTTGCAAGAACTAAGAGACACTGTGTGGCCATGTGGCCTTAATGAGAGAGACTGACTCCAGCTTAGCTTGCAAGAACTAAGAGACACAGTGTGGCCATGTGGCCTTAATGAGAGAGACTGACTCAAGCTTAGCTTGCAAGAACTAAGAGACACAGTGTGGCCATGTGGCCTTAATGAGAGAGACTGACTCCAGCTTAGCTTGCAAGAACTAAGAGACACAGTGTGGCCATGTGGCCTTAATGAGAGAGGCTGACTCCAGCTTAGCTTGTAAGAACTAAGAGACACAGTGTGGCCATGTGGCCTTAATGAGAGAGACTGACTCCAGCTTAGCTTGCAAGAACTAAGAGACACAGTGTGGCCATGTGGTCTTAATGAGAGAGACTCACTCCAGCTTAGCTTGCAAGAACTAAGAGACACAGTGTGGCCATGTGGCCTTAATGAGAGAGACTGACTCCAGCTTAGCTTGCAAGAACTAAGAGACACAGTGTGGCCATGTGGCCTTAATGAGAGAGACTGACTCCAGCTTAGCTTGCAAGAACTAAGAGACACAGTGTGGCCATGTGGTCTTAATGAGAGAGACTCACTCCAGCTTAGCTTGCAAGAACTAAGAGACACAGTGTGGCCATGTGGCCTTAATGAGAGAGACTGACTCCAGCTTAGCTTGCAAGAACTAAGAGACACAGTGTGGCCATGTGACCTTAATGAGAGAGACTAACTCCAGCTTAGCTTGCAAGAACTAAGAGACACTGTGTGGCCATGTGGCCTTAATGAGAGAGACTCACTCCAGCTTAGCTTGCAAGAACTAAGAGACACACTGTGGCCATGTGGCCTTAATGAGAGAGACTGACTCCAGCTTAGCTTGCAAGAACTAAGAGACACAGTGTGGCCATGTGGCCTTAATGAGAGAGACTGACTCCAGCTTAGCTTGCAAGAACTAAGAGACACAGTGTGGCCATGTGGCCTTAATGAGAGAGACTGACTCCAGCTTAGCTTGCAAGAACTAAGAGACACTGTGTGGCCATGTGGCCTTAATGAGAGAGACTGACTCCAGCTTAGCTTGCAAGAACTAAGAGACTCAGTGTGGCCATGTGGCCTTAATGAGAGAGACTGACTCCAGCTTAGCTTGCAAGAACTAAGAGACACACTGTGGCTCAGAAAGCGCGTTGTGACGGAGCGCGTTCCGCATTGTGCGAGAAGCGTTCCCTAAATTAAAGAAAACGCGTTGTAGTGAAAACGCGTTATCGTGTGAACACGCGGGACAGACCCAGGTGTTGTGGGTTAACTCCCCGAGATAAACTCTCTTCCAACTTTGTGTTTTATACGCCCGGCGCTCCGCCAATAATTGTTGTTGTGAGCGTCGCTCCTCTGCCCTCTGTTGTTCATGGAGGGAGACTGCACCCTAGTGCCCAGTATCATCCTCCGCGAGCCTCTTCAAAATGCTGATCTTGACACCGCTGGAAGCAGTCATCGGCCTTGACCTCACCCCACAACAGTGCAATTTTAACAGCTCAACATCAAAACACAATGATGGGTCGCTTGCATCAATCGCACAACATCCCAGCATTGACTCTCAGCTGTTACTTGTGTAGAGGGGGTCAAGTGTGTAACCATGATTGCCCTAATCCTGCAACTCGTGCTGTGTAATATTTTCCTTGCCATATTACCTGTGACACACATAATGAGGACAACCGGTAAGTCAAATGAAACCAGAGGTGGGAAACCTGTACTTTAAAATATTATTAATAGCAGGCAATTTGAACACGACTTTTAGAAACACACATATGCAGCTCTACACGTGCCACATTGTCCAGAAATTCAGTTGATACTAATAGGGTTTATTTGCCAGTATTGTACATTATTTAAATTACATTTGTTTGGGCGGCAGGGTGGTGCAGTGGTCACGCCCGTACATGACATCTTCTGAAGGACTGCCTGGCTTCGCTTTCCTCATTCTGGTCCCTTTCTCTGTATGGGTTTACTCCCATGGCAAAACAACAACATACAATGTAACTGGTACTAGCCAAACATCCAAATTACTCCTGCGAAAAGTTGGCAGGCCCCTCCTGAAAAAGAGTCTTGAGACTCAGTGAGGCTTTCCCAGGGAAACAAGCCTATTAACAACATTGTTTCACTGCATGTGAAAAATAAAGATTTTCAGTATTAAATCTCAGTGGCTGTTTTCATTGAAACATCAAGTTACGTTCAAGAGATAATTGTAACTGGCACACATAATTCCTTCACTTTGGCGCGAGGAACTACAGACGAGGGACAGCAGCAGTCAAATGGTGAGCAGCTGTCAACAAATCCCCCCCACCACTCCTGCCCATGCTCTGTTGTCCTCTTTACATAAAGATGTTATCGGACAATTAATGAGAGTTTGTACCCTTCGGTTGTTTAGGTAAAGTCGCGTAGGTAGAACAAATAATAATGGATCACGACGTTTCGATCGCCACACAAGCAATCGACGATTTTTTTTTTAAATTAGTTTTTTCTACCTACGTGACTTCACCGAAAGAACCAAAGAGTAAGGATTCCTGCAGTCACGACAGCTTCAAATCAAGATTAATTAGTGTTTACATGTGGGAGGAAATCGGAGCACCTGGAGAAATCCAAGCAAATGCTCTATCACAAATCTACAGATGGAACAAGCGGAGTCCACATTATTCCACACCGCCTTCTCTACCTCCTTGACGACCAAGGGGTGGGAGTTGTCGCAACATTTTTGTAATCCACCAACCCTCACCTCCACGCAGTCGTGGATTACAGGCATACATAGCCACCACAACCACCCGACTAAAGTAGCTGTAATGCACATCTAAAATTCTACAAAAGTTGATGGGGCAAAGGTTGTAGGTCAATTGGTTTGATTTCTATGCACATTTAGATTCGCATTCGGCCGCCAATGGAACAGGTGGAGTGCAAAAGCAAAGTGGATGTACTGATTGTATCTTCATTGCGGGACTCATCCAGCAGTGGATTGACATGGGCTTCAGGTATCCACGTGTGGACGGGCAATAAACACTGGGGCCACCAGGCGGTAAATGTTTGCCGGTGCACATTGACACCGGCTCACACGTCACTGGCCCCAGGCAGCCCCCAGCCACTGGCGTGCAACACAGCGAAGGGAATCTCCCACCAATGAGGACCACGCACAACCCAGGGTGCAGTCCTATAACTTGGACTCGCAAACACAACAAAACCCATAGCCGCCAACCCACACGGTTTACCCGTATTCTGTTGGGGGAAAGTGAGTTGTCAGGTCCATACGGCACACGGCCGTTTCAATACGGGCAACATTTTTGTTAAGTTTATTTGTGTGTTTCTCCCTTGTCATGGGACTTATAAGGGGCACGGGGTGACCAACAAGGTCTGAATTGTTCTGTAATAAGGTAGGCACTGATGAGGGGTTGGCAGCGATGTAAACCCCACACAATACAAAACGCCAAACGGCCAGTAACAACAAAAAATAATAATACATAACTGTCCAATGAGTAATTAGATAATTAAGATCAAAGAAACGCGTTCCTTAAATTGATCAAGTTTATTGTTGCAAGAGTTTGGGAAAACAGGAAGACCGGGTGTGGATTCCAGAGTGGAGCAGTGCAAACTGATAAATCTGAAAAGAAGAGTGAGGTGACCTGCATGGTGGTGAGCGGGTGGGTGAGTAAATGGGTGAGTGTTTGAGTAAACGAGGAGTGTGTGATAGGGTGATTGAGTCAGTGACCGAATGAGTGGGTGACTGGATGCGTGGGTGACTGGATGCGTGGGTGATTAGATGAGTGGGTGATTGAGTGGGTGACTAAATGAGTGGGTGACTAGATGAGTGGGTTACTGGATGAGTGGGTGATAGGGTGATTTAATTAGTGACTAGATGAGTATGTGATAGGGTGATTGAGTGGGTGACTGGATTAGTGGATGAGTGGGTTATAGGGTGATTGCGTGGATGACTGGATGAGTGGGTGACTGGATGCGTGGCTGATTTGATGAGTGGGTGATAGGGTGATTGAGTGGGTGACTGAATGAGTGGGTGACTGGATGAGTGGGTGACTGAATGAGTGGGTGACTGGATGAGTGGTTAACTGGATGAGTGGGTGATAGGGTGATTGAGTTAGTGACTGGATGAGTTAGTGACTGGATGAATGTGTGATAGGGCGATTGAGTTAGTGACTGGATGAGTGGGTGACCGAGTTGTTTAGTTGAGTGCGTTGTTGTGAACTGCAGTGAGGCGCGGTGGTTGAACGCGGAGTGGATGAGACGAAGCGGTCAAAGTGTCTGGTAGACCAAGTCCCTTAACGTGGGTGGAGGGGGGAATCAACGAGGGGAAGTTCACTGCAACATTCATCATGGTGGTGCTAGTAGTCGCAGCGAAAAAAAGTGATACAGGGCTGACTGAATGAAGGTTGAGGCGAGGATGCAAGGTGGTGTAGAGGAGGCGAAGAGGAGGGTAGAGGGGGTGAGGTGGTGAGGAGGCGTAGAGGAGGGTGCCCCGCTCTTGGCGTTGATCTTGGTGAACACGTGTCCGCGCCCCGTCTCGTAGCTCTGCCCGGTGCTGATGCAGCCTCCACCGGCCGCAGGGCCCAGCGGCCTCGCCGAGTCCGTGCCCAGCTCCGCTCTGAGCAAGCTCTCCATTGCACACTGTCTGCTTGCAGCGACAAACACAACGATAAACTCCCCCCCCCCCCCCCGTCCTGTGTGGCCTCTAACACAGGGGTCCTCAACCCCCGGGTTGCAAGAGCACTTGCTTCAAGTACATTAAAACCCACTTTTTGGTGTAGATATGTAGATGACACTTTGGTTGTTTGGCGACATGGTAAGGATACACTTAATGAATGAATGTCTAAATCATCTCAATTCACAAAAAACGGCCATCCAGTTCACCATGGAAATGGAGGTGAATAACACACTCCCTTTCCTGGATATTTTGCTCGGACGAGGCCTAAATGGTAAAGTAACACACACAGCGTTTACCGAAAGGGAACACATACTGATGCCTATCTGAATGCAGATTGGTATCATCACCCCGCACAGAAATCCTTTCTCAACAAGATGCTCATACATCTGGCTAAAACAGTGTCAGATGGTCAAAGTCTGAGGAGAGAGATTAAACATGTCAAAGAAACGCTACGATTGAATGTCTACAATAATGCTCAAATTAACAGAGCAGTGAATGCTAAACCAAGATCAAACAGCAATACTGCTGAATCAGGTTATTAAACAATTAAAATACCATATATCGTGGGAGTAACTGACAAATTAGCTAGTAGTCGCAGCCAAAAAAAAAGTGATACATTAATGACAGGGCTGAATGAATGAAGGTTGAGGCAAGGATGCAAGGTGGTGTAGAGGAGGCGAAGAGGAGGGTAGAGGAGGTGAGGTGGTGAGGTGTTGAGGTGGCGTGGTGAGGAGGTGAGGTGGCGTGGTGAGGAGGTGAGGTGGCGTGGTGAGGAGGTGAGGTGGCGTGGTGAGGTGGCGTGGTGAGGAGGCGTAGAGGAGGCGAGGAGAAGGGTAGAGGAGGCGAGGAGAAGGGTAGAGGAGGTGAGGTGGTGAGGAGGCGTAGAGGAGGCGTAGAGGAGGGTGCCCCGCTCTTGGCGTTGATCTTGGTGAACACGTGTCCGTGCCCCGTCTCGTAGCTCTGCCCGGTGCTGATGCAGCCTCCACCGGCCGAAGCGCCCAGCGTCCTCGCCGAGTACGTGCCCAGCTCCGCTCTGAGCAAGCTCTCCATTGCGCGCTATCTGCTCGCAGCAACAGACACAACGATAAACTTCCCCCCCCCCCCCCCCCCCGGTTCCGTGTGGCTTCTAAATACTTATTTCCTTTGGAGAGATGATTTATGGAACGATAAATCGGACGATTTATCGTCCGATTTATCGTCCGATTTATCTGGGGAGAGAGATTGAACATGTCAAAGAAACGCTACGATTGAATGTCTACAATAATGCTCAAATAATTAACAGCAATGAATGCTAAACCAAGATCGAACAGCAATACTGCTAAATCAGGTTATTAAACAATTAAAATACCATATATCGTGGGAGTAATTGAGAAATTAGCTCGAGTTTTGGAAAAGCAAAAAGCTAAACATCTAAGTAAGATTTGGCACGGTACACAAAATTCAAAAAATAGTATTTTGTACTTAAGATGAATTGCCTAAGTTGTCAACGGATGGTGTGTATCGGATTAATGGCTTATGTGGCAGATGTTATATTGGACAGATGGGATGTAACATTAGCGTAAGACTAAAGGAACACCAAATACATATTAAACACTCTCAAACATAACTGTCGGAAGTTGCAGTACATGCTTGCCAACAAGAACACTTCATGTATTTTGATAACGATGAAGTGTTGTGTAAAACTCATTATTACTGGCCAAGACTAATTCGAGAATCCATTGAAACTGAGAAAATTTGTATTATTTTAACCTCTCTGACAGCTACAGGCTTAGTGCGGCCTGGAAGCGTATTATTAAGTAATTGTGATTGTAAGATGAGGAGATGAAGGCAGAAGAAGACGTGGGGCGATGTGGTGATGCGGTCGAACGTGGTGGCCCGAGGAGCGGAGGGAGAGATGGCGCGGGACGGGGCGGTGTGGAGAAGGTGGCAAGGACGGCGGACCCCACGTGAGTGGAACAAACGCGTGGAGGAAGAAGACATCTTACATTTATCATTACTTATAGAGGAAGCATACTAATTAAATTATTACTAATCAATAATATAATTTCAATAATCCCCCCCCCCGCCTCTGATTTCTGCACCTGATGGGTTCAGTGATGACATCGCCTTTCTCTATTTAAGAAAGGAAGCAGGTGGATGGCTTCACTATTCTGGCAAATCGCCCGATGATGCTGGATGTAATTACCAGCGAAACGTCGTACTCATATTGTGGATTTACTCTCCAAAACACCGGTGGGCTGAAGTAGTAACTAAGTGGAGTTTTGTTTACGTGACAAATTCCTTACTAATTGGCTGTGTCAGGTGGTGGAGGATTATGACGCATTTATACTTACACGATCTAACCCAAAAACCTTTGTTATGAAATTAGGACAAATTATTAAATATATTGTATATTAGAAAATACAGCAATTGACTAAAAATATACAGCAATAGATGTAACCTCGCAGCAGTGAACGTGACGAAAGTTCATCATGGAAATGTCTGCTGCACAAAACCTTGAGTTCATCGCCCCACACGTGGTACCTCAGGATGAAATAAATCATCAGGGAGTTCTCCGTGAGCATCGTGCGCGCTCCAAATCCAGAGTTGAGCCGGGGTCTCGGCACCCAGCCAGCCGCCTTCTCTTCTTGGGGCAGTCGGAGTCCAGCGCGCTATCGAAGGGCACGTGGTGAACGCTCAGGACGTGTCTCTCGAGCTTCGACTTCTGCGTCGCTCCGTACGAGCAGTCACTGCACGGGAAGGGCTTTTCCTCTGGAACACAAGACATCCACCGTTGAGCACACACACGCGCTAATACATAATTTATTCATCACCATGCAGTGGATGCCATAGCATCACTATGTATATGGGACGTTTTTATCAATCACGGTTGCTGACCTCAGGCCCGATTAGCACGGTTGGCTACGTATGGTACTAAAGAAGTTCAACATACGTACAAATAGTAGAAAAGCAAGATACTGATTTCCTGAAGAATACCAGAAGAACACATTTTTGGGGCTTATTTTGAAGCCCCAACATTTTGCACTTCTTCGTGTGGTTGATGTTGATGCAGGGCAACAACTATAATTTAACACTGAGGTGGTTGAGCCAGATTATTCCCTGACAGCTCATTAATTACACAATAATTACCTGCAACAGAATGAGTAAATGTGCATGGAAGTTAGGTGTTAGTACAATGAAGAGGAAATTCCCATTGTGGAAATGACTCGGTCTATACATTCAAAAATGTTCCCCAAATTGACCCATTTGTTTAAATAAAATTTACCCCGGTTAAGAAATTGATACTTTTTGGAATTTGTCAAGCAATGTATTTTGCTTAGTTTCCTTCCAATGGTGCTATTGGCTCCATGTCATGAGATGAAGTATCCCTGTGCAACTCTCACACAGCAGTGAACCACCTCATGTAAGAGAACAGCTCGTGGAAGGAGATATCATTGCACTACTCATGACATCCCTTCGTGACCGTTTTTTATCCACTAGGAGGTTATTGCAATTTCCTACACATCACGCGACATCAGAAGTGTTTGCTGGAAGAAGTGTTTTGTAACTGGATAAGACCATCAATGAGAAGCCAGTTTAATCAAGGCTCCGTGACTGAAACCCAGAGTTTCACGGTTTAACCCAACATCCGAGCAGCACCACATCAGATCTCTAGACTCCTCAGCGCAGGCATACAGATATGGTCAACATATGCGTACATTAACTAATTTGTGAAATTATGAATTACATCCAAATGAAATGTAGTGTGTGCATTACTAGGACGTACCTAAAGGTGCCAGGTTGGGTTCATCCACCTTGGGGATGCTCTGCTCCACGCAGCCTCCTGCTTCCGTGCAGTCCATCCTCTTGATGTCCGAATTCTGGCTGTTGCTACTGCTGCAATTGGTGACGCTGGTGGTGGTCTTCTTTCTTTTAATGGACTTAGGTCTACTTCGCTTTTTCTTCTTCTTCTTCTTCTTCTGCTGCAAGGCCATCAACACTTCCATGCTCGTAATAGGATCGAGAGCAGCGAATGGTTTATTCTCACTGACTGGTGAAGCAGTTTGTTGATGTGGAACTAGGCCAAAGAATTCAGGAAAATTGGATTTCATGTCATTTATCTTAACGCCGCTATCTTTTGTCGAAGAATAATCATGTTCAGGCTTCGGTCTGTACAAGAACTGTGCGTGAAGACTTTCATGAGTTTTCAGGATTTCAATAGGACATAAAAATCCGCAGACTGAGCACATCTCATAGGGCGACGGTGGATTCAACACCGCATTGGCAAAACTGCCGTTATTCACCAAGCCTGGTGCACCCTTTATCATGTAATCCTTCTCATGGGTCTTCAAATGCCTTTTTAATTTTCCTAGCTGATCAAACCTTTGTCCGCATATGCCGCACCATTGATCACGGGTCTCCTTATGCGTTCTTACGTGGGCTTCTAGGCACCATGCCAGCTGGAATTTTTTCCCACAGACGTCACAAGAGATAAGTTTTTTCGTTCTTGTAATTCTACCGGATTGAGGTGGGGTTGAGATGGGTGCTGGTGAAGTGCCATCAATGGTGAAGGCAATTCTCCCAGCACCACCTTGACTCGCAGCAGAGTTGCTCTCGCACATCTGAAACAAAAGACAAAGGTCACGCGCATGACACCCGTGTCACGAGTGTACTCACAAAGGCATAATTAAGGTGACATAAGATTCATATATACTACAACTCATTATACCAGAACTCCACAATATTGCAGTTCCTATCATGTACGATTTTACTCCTCTTATCCACCCAAATAAGATTTTGTTTAACAACAATGACGAACTACCTCCATTTTCCTAATGTTACCCACCAAATAGGCCTTTCTGTATGTACACACCAACAATATAATGATGGCACCACACGTTCAGTCCACTATTCACAACACTCTGACTTGCATTCTCCATATAAGACTGTAACATCATTTCTGTACGAGGGCCCGTCAAAAAGTTTTGATAATGGACACTTTTTTTTACAAACAACTACGTAAAATAGTCTTCAATAAAAGTACAGTATAGTACTATTAATGGCACTTATAACTGAACGTCATTATCTCTCATGCTAATTATTACAATGTTAACTAGTTACCCAGGAAAGCTTCATTGAGTCTAAGTACTGCATTTTCAGAAAGGTCCCATTGCATTGAGACGTTTGTGTGAGTGGAACCCAGAGAGACCCCACCTTGCATATGGGGAAATAACACAACTTCACACAGATGGATTCAACCCACAAGCTCAAAGCATGCCTTGTTCAACAAAGTATTCAGTGTAATGTTTAATATAATTTATTGGGTAATATATAGTATCGTAATTGTATAGTCAATATACAGCAGTGTGGTATACAGTAGGGTTGGTAAAATAATACAGTGTAATATTATTATAATCTAAGGTATAGGGTAGTGTATAGTAACGCAGCGTATAATTCAATGTTGGGGTCTGTCTATGGCAGTTTATAATAAAACATTATTTGGAGGCATATTATAATAATTTTTGCGACATAGAAGTGTAATGTATAATGACTTATTGTTAGTAGCTCAGCTTAGTGGAGATTATATTTATTTTATCATGTTTTATTTTTATTATTTTATTATTTCCCTTCTACGTGACTTTACCGAAAGAACCAAGAAGATGAATCCATGCAGTCACGAAAGCTTTAAATCGAAATGTATTCAAATCAAGTTGTTTTATTTTTACCACAGTACTTTATGGAATCCTGAAGAATAAATGCATTTTTATAAGTATTAAACTATACTTGAAGATGTGTGAGAATGTAATTCTGCAGATGCAAGCACAGGCAAACTCGTATCTGCATGTACAAGTTTCTGGCCCTCCTCACTTCACCAAACCCGCATTGACCGGCATGGTGAAGTATGGTTAAACAACTCCCACGAACGGCATGGTGTGGGGGAGGCCTCTATCAAAACGCTGGATCGACAAAGGGCTGATACATGTCACGACATTGTACGTTAAGATCGTTCTCTAGTCAGCACAAGCCGTCTATGTGGACAATAGAGGGCACGGCACACGTGTACACGATGTTTGTGTGCGTATATTCAGCGTGTGTATCACGTAATAATTATATAAGGTCGCGATTATGCTCAAAACGAACCAAATGTATAACATCACGAATAACTTTGGAGGTCTCCAGAGCCTGAACAATATTTGAAGTAGACACTGACCCTTGTCACGAGTTCTTATGAACTATAAACTAAACTATAAACTATTTCTATTTAACCAGGTAAGGCCCACTGATCTATATAACTCTTATCAGAAGCGACCTGGACACAAATGATAGCTCAACGAAAGTGGCTTATCATGTGGACATTTATAGCAGTCAAGTACTCTAAACTCACGTTTCTAAATGTGGAGGGGAAAACCGAAGGACCAGGAGAAGAATCTACGCGACCACAGGGGAAAAAAATAAACAAATACAGAGCAGGCGTCAGGGTCTCGATGGAACCTCCACGCTGCTGTAGGCCTAGCGAGGTAGTTAACATCTCGACACCGCGGCGCCCCTTATTAAAGCTTAGCCATGTCTAGCAAGGTTATTGACTCATTTGACTCGACTCACGGCACCACAAGTAATGTATTAAACAAATAAAACAATAATAAAGTAGAGAGGCGCTACTTACATTTAACAATGTTGTTGTTAACTTTAAAAGGAGCGCGCTTCTGTCTGGCTTGCAGTCCGGCGATCGCGGTCTCCACTTCCTGGATAAGCCACGCCCGTCGCGGCTATGCCCCGCCCACTGTCGTGCAAGCCACGCCCCTGCGGATCGGGCCAAGCTCATCCCACGGTGAAAGCCCCACAATCGGAATCTTTATTTACAGACAGTCCTCGACTTACGAACGCCCAAATTACAAACAGCCGCCCTTCAGAACCAACTGGCATGAAATATAAATTATTTTATATCGCCTGAAAACGCGAACTCGCGCTTGTGAGTGAGTGCGCGTGCGTGAGTGTGAGCAGGGGGCACAGGTGGTGCATCAGCCAGTCATCTCAGTCATCTCAGTCAGTCGACCCGTGGCACCACCTGGATCTGCCCCGTGACCTCCTGCCAGCGGGCGTTCGACACTTCACGTGGCCTCAAGGTGCACATGGCCTGGCACAAGCGTCGTGGTGACGTCACCGCCACTTAGTGGCGAATGGCGGTTGTTGTTGTTGTGAGACAGTGAGAGAGTGTGAGGTCGACTCAGCCTCAGATGAGTTCCTGGTGAGGAGTGGAGTGAACACCGCTACTGGGGGAGACAAAGGCGACCGTGGAGGAGAATCCTCCAGGTGCTCACTGATACACTCACCAACTTTACCTCACCAATGACACCTCACCCACCTCACCACCCCAATTACACCTCACCAATCACACCACACTCACCTCACTCACCAAACACCAACTCCACTCACCGCACAAATGGCACTCATCACACCTACTACACTCATCTCACCCACTACATTCACCACACCAACCACTACATTCACCACACCAACCACTACATTCACCACACCAACCACTACATTCACCACACCAACCACTACATTCACCACACCAACCACTACATTCACCACACCAACCACTACATTCACCACACCAACCACTACATTCACCACACCAACCACTACATTCACCACACCAACCACTACATTCATCACACCACCCACTACATTCACCACACCAACCACACAGTCACCAGACTGACTGTACCCATCTCATCCACTGCGCCAACCTCACTCATCTCACCAATCAAAACTCATCTCAACGACCGCAATTCACCACATTACATGCTGCCATCTACATCAGTGGCCAGCAGATGGCAGCATCTACAGGCCACATTCTTGGCCAGTCGATGGCAGCATGGAACGGAGCTTACCGAGCAATCTATAAACGTACGATATTTATTTTGGCTCTCTACAAGGCGTGAGATCTCAGGTAGGTCTGGTTACTCACACGTACACATTATTTGGTGAGGAATTGGCAAGACGTCCCAAGCAGAATCCTAAAAATTAGAGACTCAACAAGGCATCTGTGGATGAAGTCAGGCCCGTGTCTGTCTGCTCGATTATTTCATATCTGTCAACCCCTTATCAGGGCCGAGCTTATCACAGACCAATTCAGACTTTATTGGTCACCCCGTGTCCTTATAAATCTCAACGTAGTGAAAACGCGTTATCGTGTGAACATGCGGGACAGACCCAGGTGTTGTGGGTTAACTCCCCGAGATAAACTTTCCTCCAACTTTGTCTTTTATACACCCGGCGCTCCGCCAATAATTGTTGTGAGCGTCGCTCCTCTGCCCTCTGTTGTTCATGGAAGGAGACTGCACCCCAGTGCCCAGTATCATCCTCCGCGAGCCTCTTCAAAATGCTGATCTTGACACCGCTGGAAGCAGTCATCGGCCTTGACCTCACCTCACAACAGTGCAATTTTAACAGCTCAACATCAAAACACAATGATGGGTCGCTTGCACCAATCGCACAACATCCCAGCATTGACTCTCAGCTGTTACTTGTGTAGAGGGGGTCACGTGTGTCACCATAATTGCCCTAATCCTACAACTCGTGCTGCGTAATATTTTCCTTGCCATATTACCTGTGACACACATAATGAGGACAACCGGTAAGTCAAATGAAACCAGAGGTGGGAAACCTGTTCTTTATAATATTTTAAATAAGCAATTTGAACACGACTTTTAGAAACACCGATGCAGCTATACACGTGCCACATTATCCAGAAATTCAGTTGATACTAATAGGGTTTATTTGCCAGTATTGTACATTATTTAAATTACATTTGTTTGGGCGGCAGGGTGGTGCAGTGGTCACGCCCGTGCATGACATCTTCTGAAGGACTGCCTGGCTTCGCTTTCCTCATTCTGGTCCCTTTCTCTGTATGGGTTTACTCCCATAGCAAAACAACAACATACAATGTAACTGGTACTAGCCAAACATCCAAATTACTCCTGCGAAAAGTTGTCAGGCCCCTCCTGAACAAGAGTCTTGAGACTCAGTGAGATTGCTTGTGGCGATCGAAACGTCGTGATCCATTATTATTTTTTCTACCTACGTGACTTTACCGAAAGAACCAAAGTCACGAAAGCTTCAAATCAAGATTAATGAGTGTTTACATGTGGGAGGAAATCGGAGCATCTGGAGAAATCCAAGCAAATGGGGGGGGGGGGGGGGGCAACGCTCTATCACAAATCTACAGATGGAACAGGCGGAGTCCACATTATTCCACACTGCCTTCTCTACCTCCTTGACGACCAAGATTCATATTCTTGGTTCTTTCGGTAAAGTCACGTAGATTTAAAAATAATGAAATAAATTAAATAAAAAATACATCGGAAATAATAAATTACTTTTATTTGTAATTTTTAAATTGGCATAATCTACACGCCATATTCTTGGTTCTTTCGGTAAAGTCACGTAGATTTGAAAATAAAAAGAAAATAATTAAATGAAAATCATGAATTGTTATTATTATATTTTGATTTAAAGCTTTCGTGACTGCAGTGATTCATATTATTGGTTCTTTCAGTAAAGTCACGTAGAAGGGAAACAATAAAATAAATAAATATTTTTTAAAAATGTTATTTCAAATTTTACTTTTCTTTTATTATTTATATTTTCTATCTACGTGACTTTACCCAAAGAACTAAGAATATAGCGTGTAGATTCTGCCAATTTAAAAATACAAAAAAATTAATGGAAAATAATCAAAGCTTTTATTATTTTCAATTTATTATTTTAAAATCAAAATTTTGTTTCATTTTTTTTGTGACTTTACCGAAAGAACCAAGAATATGAATGTGGGGTTTTTGCTTTTATTATTTTCCATTTCACACTTTTTATTTGATTTGATTTGATTATTTTTTTATTTTCTATCGACGTGACTTTACCGATAGAACCAAGAATATGGCGTGTAGATGCTGCCAATTTAAAAATTAAAATAGATTGAAAATAATAATCAAAATCCAGATTCATATTCTTGGTTCTTTCGGTAAAGCCATGTAGGTTGAAAATAAAAATAATAAAATTTAAAAAACAAAAGATAAATGGAAAATAATGAAAGCTTTTATTATTTTAAATTTATTATTTTAATTTGTAATTTTTTTAAAATTGGCAGAATCTACACGCCATATTCTTGGTTCTTTCGGTAAAGTAACGTAGATTTGAAAATGAAAATAATAGAATTAAATGAAAAAATACTAAATCATGAATTATTATTTTGTTACTTTTCTTTATTATTTATATTTTACCCAAAGAACCAAGAATCTGGCGTGTAGATGCTGCCACCTGCCAACGTTGTTGGCCACGAGATGGCAGCATCTACACGCCATATTATTGCTTCCTTCGGTAAAGTCACGTAGAAAGAAAATAATAATAAAATTTAAAAAATGAAAATTGTTAAAGCTTTTATTATTTTCAATTTATTATTTGTATTTTTAAATTAAATTATATTATTTTAAAATCTACGTGACTTTAACGAAAAAAACAAGAATTCGGCGTGTAGATGTTGCCACCTGCCGGCCACCAACGTGGCGTGTAGATTCTGCCAATTTAAAATTAAAATAATAAATTGAATATAACAAAAGCTTAAATAATATTAAAAAGCTTTTATTCAATTGATTATTTTAAAATTGTATTTTTTTTTTTATCTCCGTGACTTTACCGAAAGAACCAAGAATATGAATGTGGGTTTTTTGCTTTTATTATTTAAAATTTCACATTTTTATTTGATTTGATATTTTTTTATTTTCTATGGACGTGACTTTACCGAAAGAACCAAGAATATGAATTCCTGAAGTCACGAAAGTTTTAGGTCACAATCTACACCCAACAATGGTGGCAAGCAGATGGCAGCATCTACACGCCAGATTATTGCTTCCTTCGGTAAAGTCATAATACTGGTAGGAACAAAGTTGTAAACTGAGTGTACCAGCCTGCAATAGATTAATGTGTCCGTCCGTCCCCTTTCAATACTTTAACGAAGTGAAATCTCGTGCTATTGGGTGTAAAATCAGCAATAGGCAGCGCAGAGACTTGCCCTACCAGCCCACCCTGCAGGGACCTGTTAATAAAATTAAAATAATAAATTGAAAATAATAAAAGCTTTTATTTTGAATTTATTATAAAATAATAAAAGCTTTTATTATTTTCAATTTATTATTTTTATTTTATTTTTTGTATTTTAAAATTTCAAATAATAAATTGAAAATAATAAAGCTTTTATTAGTTTAAATATTATAATTTATATTTTTTAATTAAATTTAATTATTTTTATTTTCAAATCTACGTGACTTTACCTGAAGAACCAAGAATATGGCGTGTAGATTCTGCCAATTTAAAAATTAAATAATACATTTTAAATAATAAAAGCTTTCATTATTTCAAAATTTTTTGTATTTTTAATTGAAAAAGCTTTTAGTATAGCTTTTATTATAATATAATATTATAATCAAAGCTTTTATCATAATAAAAGCTTTGATATTTATTATAATAAAAGCTTTTATTATTTTAGGATTCTCCTCCACGGCGGCCTTTGTCTCCCCCAGTAGCGATGTTTACGACACACCGCACCAGGTACTCATCTGAGGCTGAGTCGACCTCACACTCTCTTACTGTCTCAAAACAACAACCGCCATGCGCCACTAAGTGGCGGTGACGTCACCACGACGCTTATGCCAGGCTATGTGCACCTTGAGGCTACGTGAAGTGTCGATCGTCGGCTGGCAGGAGGTCACGGGGCAGACCCAGGTGCCACTGGTCGACTGACTGAGATGACTGAGATTACTGGCTGATGCACCACCTGTGCCCCCTACTGTGCCAACTTGCTGAGCTTTAGCCACCCGACGCTCCGCTCGTTTTTCTGAGCGTCGCTCCTCCGCCCTCCGTTGTTGTTGGAGGGCGACTGCCTCCAACTGCCCAGTAGAGACATCGCTGGTACCAGTCATTGGCAAGTCCACTCAGCTCCACATCCTCCTGTACCACATCACTCCATCTCTTCTCTAGTCCGTGCCACGCCCGTTTAGCTCCCTCGATCCGGCCGAACAAAAGCTGTTTGGGCATGCGGTGATTGGGCATGCGGGCTACATGGCCCAGCCAACGCACCCTTGCCTGCTGGAGGAGCTCACCGATGGGACTTTGTCCAGATCTTTCGAGGATTTGTGAGCTCCTCACACAATCCAGCCTGGTTAAACCCAGGATTGATCGTAGGCAGGCCAGCCGAAATGTTTCTAACCGGTGAAGATGCTGCATTAGGGGGGTCCACGTTTTGCAAGCGTAGAGAAGGGAGGGAATGACTGTGGCCGAGAAGAACCGAAGCTTCATGCGGAGCGACAGACCAGGTAGCTTCCACACAACGTTACACAACCGATGAAAAGATAATGCCGCTCGACTTATTCGAAGTGAGACCTCTGCTGTTAAACCGGAGCCGATCATGAGCACACTGCCCATGTATGGAAAACTCTCCACTCTCTCTCCAACTGCCCCATCACCGATTGGGAGTTGTGGGGGTAGAGTGCCCGATGGCACAAAATACCCAGGCAGGTGCTTCGTTTTGGTGGGCCTGATGGTAAGGCCCCACCTCTTAGTGGCACACTCCAGTTTCAGCAGCAGCGCCTCCAACTCCTCCTCTGAATGAGCAGCAATTACCAGGTCGTCGGCATACATAATGTGGTTGACCAATAGGGAGACATCCCTTGACCGCACCTGGGCATCGATCAGCCTCCCATTGTATCTGTACCAGACGTAAATTCCTCTGGTACAGCTACTGAAGGCTTCACGAACTATGTGGTCGAAATAGATATTAAATAATGTTGGAGCCAGAGGACATCCCTGTCGCAGGGAATGGCTCTGACTCCCGGCTATGTAGTTTTACTCGGGTCTGCTCACCATCATGAAGGTCCTTAATGAGTGTGAGCAGAGGGTCAGGGACTCTGAAAGCACGAAGAACAACCCAGAGCCCAGGCCTACTGATGGTATCATAGGCCTTAACCAGGTCAATAAAGCAGAGATGTAGGTCTAGTTGGAATTCCCTCCACCTCTGCTGTAGCAGACGGACAGAAAATATGACATTTTTGCAGGACCGCCCTTTCTTGAAACCGCATTGGGGCTCCGCAAGCCTCTCCTTAGCGTACCTAGCAAGGCAATGTTGAATAATCCTTGCCAGGACCTTTCCCGGCACACTGAGGAGTTAGATGCCCCTGTAGTTGTTACAGTCTGTGCGGTCCCCCTTCTTAAAGAGGGGGACCGCCAGGGCATCCTTCCAATCCTGCGGAACCGGTCCAGTGGCCCAGACTGTTGGTATGATGTCATGTAGGGCAGTCTGCGCACAAACGCCACCCTCCCTCAGCATTTCGCTTTGGAGATCATCTCTGCTCAGTGCCTTTCCTGTTCTCGGACTCTGGATCGCCCTCAGTGCTTCCTCAACGGATGGTACCTCAGCCAGCCACTCACAGAGGGTGACTTCCTCCTCCAATATTTGAGGCACCGCATCTTCAGCAGGGTCATCCCCACTTTGTCCCATGATGTTTTCCAGGCTGAGGGATTCCCCCTCCCCCAGGACCTCACAGAAATGCTCAGCAAATCTGCAAACCTGTCGCTGGGGGTCGGAGATTGGATCACCCTTCGTTCCCCTAATGATGGTGTAGTGGGTATAAATTGACGAAGAAACTTCTGATGAGGCAACACGATATTTATTGTCTTGGCCCCTTTTTGGGCCATGGACATTAGCCCTGGCGTGATAGCGCTTCCGTCCCCTATTGACGATAAGGGGAAGCTACCAGCCCACAGAGTGGTGAGTGACGATTACCCCTACAATGGTAATAGGTGTGGCGCTGTAGGTTACTTTTTTAATGGAGTTAAATGGGGATTTGTGATCGCGGGCCATTGAGGCAGACTCCATCTCCTCAGCAACTCGCGACCACCACCCATCCTTGCAGCGCCTCACGTCTCTCCGAACCTCCGAGCGAAGGCTGCGGTAAGCCTCTTCATTCTCTGACGTGGGATGCTGTAGACGATTAGAGTGAGCCTGTCGCTTTTTATCAACCATCCTAAACGCCTCCTCTGTCAGCCAGGGTCTCTGGGGAGGTCTGGACCGCGTACACAAAGCAGTCATTGCAGCTGCATGAGTCACAGGCTTAAACCTCGCCCATTTACCCTCGACATCAGGAGGAGTGGGGGACGATGCTGTCTCACTCACACTCACTCACAGCGCGAGGCTGACTCATTACATCTCGCGGAGGATCGCGCTGCGGAACAAAAAAAGTTCCGTGGTTTCAGTTTGCAAGCGCGAGTTCGCGTTTTAAGGCGATGGGGGCCGTCCATAAATGACGTCACGCACCTGGGAAGGGGGGGGGGTCAGACATTTGTGACGGGGGGGGGGGGTTTGAGAAATGTGACGTCACGTCGAAATGCGCAACTTAAAATAAATATAGACAACATGTTCTACTTAGTTAAATATACTTTTTAATAAATGTTTTCTCCTACAACATCAGAGCGAGCTCCGCGGCGGGAGCGAGCTCCGCGGCGGGAGCGAGCTCCGCGGCAGGAGCGAGCTCCGCGGCGGGAGCGAGCTCCGCGGCGGGAGCGAGCTCCGCGGCGGGAGCGAGCTCCTAGCGGGAGCGAGCTCCGTGGCGGGAGCGAGCTCCTAGCGGGAGCGAGCTCCTAGCGGGAGCGAGCTCTGTGGCGGGAGCGAGCTCCGTGGCGGGAGCGAGCTCCGCACCCGAACGCGTTGGCACGGCCATCTTTTGGATCGCTAACACGGCTGCTTTTGTCACACGTGGACATGCTACCACCGGCATGACTGCATCGACTTGCTCATCTCTCATTGCCTTCAACATGATATTCTGATTGACTTCGTTCATGTACTTTTACATGCTTTTCTCTTTAACTTTAACATGCCACTCTTGGTTACACATAGACTGACATTAACTTACTAATTTTTTCATTAACTTTTACATGCTTCTCTCATTAAAACACATTCTCTCTCTCTCTCCCGCCAGCCGTTCTTATGCTAAGTTCATTAACTTTAACATACCACGCTATTTATTACACGTAGACTGACATCGACTTGCTCATCTCTCATTGACTTTAACATGATATTCTCATTAACTTCGCTCATTGACTTTGACATACTTTTCTCATCAACTTTAACATGCTATTCTTGGTTACACATAGACTGACATTAACTTGCTATTTTTTTCACTAACTTTTACATGCATCTCTTATCAAAATACATATGCTAATCCTACATGCTAATCTGAACTCTTATGCGCTACGGAAGCAAATTAACTTTGCACTATAATCCAACATGCTAATCTAAGTTCATTTCCTTTAACATGGCACGCTATTTATTACCTTTACACTATAATACCCCATTAGCACTACTTTGGCTACCTTTGTTCTCAAAAACTTATATAAACTCTTGCTGGTAACAGCTTCTCTTCACAAGGCAGCAGACATCGTGCTGCTCGCAGCAGACATCGCGGCTGTCGCGATTTTCACCTGAAGACGATGGCTTGTGTTGCTATCGAAACGTCGTGATTTATTTTATTTTATTTCTACCAAAGTGACTTTACCGAAAGAACCAAAGAGTATGGATTCCTGCAGTCACAAAAGCTTCAAATCAAGATCGGTTTTAATTATTTATCGAGTGTGGGTAGAATCTGTGCAGAGTTGTGATGTTTCCCCATGTGCAAGGTGGGGGTCTCTCTGGGTTCAACTCACACAGAGCCAAACGCTCATTAATATAATTGCCAAATATCTCATTGCAATGAGAAACTTCTGAAAAAAATCAGTCTTTAGACTCAATGAGGCTTTCCTGGGTAAATCGTTAATATTGTAATAATTAACATGAGGAATAATGAAGTTCACTTATGAGTGCCACGAAGAGTACTATACTGGACTTTTAATTAAGAATATTTTACGTAGTTTTTTGGAAAAAGTGTCCATTCTCAACACTTTTTGACGGGCCCTCATGCAGAAATTATATTGCAATCTTACATGAGGATTGGGAGTCAAGTGTGTCATGAATAGGGACTGAACGTATTGTGCTATAATTCGCTTGCTGTTGTGTATATACAGAAAGGATCTCTGGTGGGTAACATTTGGAAATTGGAGATAGTCATTGTTGTTCATATACAAAATCTTATTTGGGTGATGATTTGAAGCTTCTGTGACTGCAGAAATCCATACTCTTTGGTTCTTTTGGTAAAGTCACGTAGGTAGAAAAATAAAATAAAAAATAACATATAACGATGTTTCTATCGCAACACAAGCGGTCGTCCTCAGGTGGAAAAAATAATCCGCTGCATCTCCGACCAGCGCCACCTAGCCAGTGAACTGGAGCACATATGAAGTAGGTAAATAATCGGCGGAGAACTTCTTGCGAGGCAACACGATATTTATTAACACTATTTTACAGGGTCCCTAACACAAAGGGGTAGCGGCCCCTTCACCCGATACCTGGGGAGGTATGGCCTCCGGACTACATGGGCCCTAACACTGGGAACCCGTTAATTCCCTGTCCTCTGGCTGGGGGCCCTAGGGGAGGCTATGCTGACCCGACCGTGCCAGGGTCTTCGGGTCCTGACCACTGGCCTCACTGAGCTCCGACCCTTGGAAGGACGACGGAGCTTGGGGTCCAGGGTCCTAACTTCAGCCCAGGTCTACAGTCTTCGGCTTGGAGATGCCTGAGCCGGACCCTTGAGAGGTCCGGCTTATATACTGGTTCGTGGCTTGCTCCGCCCTAGCCACGCCTCCCTTACAGAACTTTCTGGAAGGTGACATCATCCCCCAGTCCCCCCTCCCGGGGTCTGGGGAATGTGTCTCAGGATCCGCTTCCCAGGGATTGTCGTTGGCCCCTTGGGCCATAGTCATTAACAGTGGCGTGATAGCGCTTCCGCCCCCTGTTGACGAGAAAGGGGAAGCTACCCGCTAACAGGATGGGGAGTGCCGATTAATGCCTCTACACATACACCAAGCCCTCAAGATCAATGGATACTCAGACCGCACAATCCGCAAAGCTGTATCTCCAACCATGGGGAGACAACCTTCTGAGGATCCAATAAAAACAATCACCTTACCGTACATAGCACGTGTCACCAAAAAGATTTCCAAAATCTTAAACAAACACAAGATCCAGGTCCGATTCAATACAGTACACAAAATCCGTGATTTGATCCCACCTGTGAAGGATGTCATTCCTGACATGCAATACCCTGGTGTCTACAAACTAAGTTGTGTCCTGCGGCAGCAGTTACATTGGGGAAACGAAACGTCATGTCTCGGACTGTGTTCGCGAACACAAGGCAGATTTGAAACACGGCAGAACCAATACCTCTGCCGTGGATGATCATTGTTATAACGCAGTGGGCTCGCACGATATTATTTTACCGAGACCAAGGTACTCTGCAAACCTTCGGGCTACCATCAAAGATTTGTCCATGAAGCCATCCAGAAAAATAAACACGGAGACAATTTCAACCGAGAAGATGGGTATAAGCTGAGCAATCATTGGAAGGACGTTATTAACCAAGCAAAGTCGTAACTTGCTGTGGCGCTCCCATTCTTCCCTGCCGTTTGGCTGTTATCTCCGACTCTCTGAGTTGCATTGCCCTGTTAGGTGCCTCTGCATTAATGGGCTGGGGTCTCACTAACATGGCCACCTCTGCTCCCTTAGCCTCGATGTATCGATGGTTCTGGCTGTGTGATGGGCTGTGTGTCTCACTGCGGTGGTTCTCTTGCGTGGACGTGCTTGCCTCTCACAGCGCAGTTGGCAGCGCCGCAGCTTGTGTTACACATAGACATGACATTAACTTGCTAATCCCCCTAATCTCTCTGCCTAATCTCTCCCATCAACACAGTGCTGATCTCCCATTAACACTGCTCTTGTGCCCATATGCGAGGACGATACTCTTATGCGGCGACGGAAGCTCATTTCATGCTAATCTTCTCCCTAATCTCCCCCATTAACACAACTGACGTGCTTGCATCCGGGGATGGAATTCCTTTCCAGCTCAGACCCCACCTGGTTGCCCTTCACCACGTATATAACCTCTTGTTTTAACAGCTCTCTCGCTGGTTCAGCAGTTCTACCGCTGGATTATTTTTTCCGCCTGACGACGAACACTTGTGTTGCGATCGAAATGTCGTAATGTTGTTTTTTATTTTATTTTTCTACGTACGTGACGTTACTGAAAGAACCAAAGAGTACTTATTTGGGTGGATAAGGAGCAAAATAGTACATGATAGGATCTGCACTATTGAGGACTTCTGTTATAATGAATCTGTTATAATGAATCTTGTCACCTTATGTATGCCTTTGTGAGTCCACATATGACACAGGTGTAATGCGCTTGACCTTTGTCTTTTGTTTCAGATGTGCGAGAGCAACTCCGCTGCGAGTCATGGTGGTGCTGGGAGAATTGCCTTTACCATCGATGGCACTTCACCAGCACCCGTCTCAATCCGGTAGAGTTACAAGAGTGAAAAAACTCATCTCTTGTGACGTCTGTGGGAAAAAAATTCCAACTGGCATGGTGCCTAGAATCCCACGTAAGAACGCACAAGGAGACCCGTGATCAATGTTGCGGCATATGCGGACGAAGCTTTGATCAGCAAGGAAAATTCAAAAGGCATATGAAGACCCACGAAAAGGATTACATGATAAAGGGTGCACCAGGCTTGGTGAATAACGGCAGTTTTGCCAATGCGGTGTTGAATCCGATAGAGTCACTAGAATCTGATAGTATCACTAGAGTGAGAAAACAAATCTCTTGCGACGTCTGCAGGAAAACATTCCAACTGGCATGGTGCCTAGAGTCCCACATGAGAATGCACAAGACCGGTGGTCAAAGCTGCAACATCTGCGATCAAAGCTTTGATCAGCCCTACAAACTCAGAAGGCATATGGAGACCCACGGAAATAACTCAAGGGGCGCACGTGGCATGGTGAATGACGGCAATTTTGCCAATGCGGTGTTAAAGGTGTGTCAGAGCTACTCGGATGCGAGTCATGGTGCTGGAAGAATTGCCTTTGCCATGGATGGCACCAGCAGCTCCAGCAGCAGCAGCTTGTCGAGTCCTGGTGGTGAGGAGGCAGAGTTGCAGACAATGCCACCTTCTGCAAAGGGCGCACCTGCGTGCAACGAAGTTATTGCTATCACAGCAACCGTGCATGGAACGAAGGCGCCTGCTGGGAAACGCCACGCCTGACCAGCGCCCGTCTCGACTCCACCTCACTCCCATAGTCACTAGAGTGAGAAAACAAATGTCTTGCCAAGTCTGTGGGAAAGCATTCCAACTGCCATCATGCCTAGAGTCCCACATGAGAACGGACAAAGAGACCCCTGACCAATGGCATCTGCGGTCGAAACTTTGATCAGCCAGGCAAATTCAGAAGGCATATGGAAACCTACGAAAAGGCCTATTGGATATTTCTTTGCTGTTCTATTACTGAAGCTATCAACAGAAGGTGTGTACCGGATTAATTGCACTTGTGGCAAATGCTATGTATGGCAAACAGGACGAATGATCAGCACGAGACTAAAAGAACACCACAGAAATATGAAATGCTCACAAATACAACTGTCAGCAGCAGCAGAACACGCGTGCCCACAAGGACACTCAATTGATTTTGATAATGTTGAAGTTCTGTGCAAAACTAGTTACTACGGGCCAAGACTAATTACAGAATCTATCGAAATTTAAAGAAATAAAAATAATTGTAATCGTTTGGATAGCTACCGACTTAGTGCTGCATGGAAGAGAATCATCAAATTACCGTTTGTACGGCTGTTTTAGTACACACAATGGACACTAAGTACAAGATCAATGGGCTAGCATAATGTGCATGTATAATGTACGTTGATTCATTAATCCCCCCCCAACTTTGCGGTCAAAGAGCGCACAAGTGCTGTCACCACATCTACGCCTCTATATAAGGAATTAAACAGGTGGACTTCTCCCAAATCTTGTGTTGCCTGATGAAGCTAGTTGTAATTACTGAAACGTCATACTCCGATGGTTAATGTTGTAGCTTGGCTCTCCAACACACCACACACCGGTGTGCTGTACTAGTGATGAATTGGCATGTTCTGTTTACGTGACAACCCTTACTAGTTGGCTGTCGGGTCGTGGCGGCTTTAACGACACATTTATATATTTACTTGATCCAACCCATAAAACCTGTATTATGGATATTTGTCGCGAAAGCCTACGTGTTAAACTGCCATGTATTTTTACGTCTATTGCTGTATTTTCTTACGTGCAATATATTTAATAAACCATCTTAATTTATTCATATTTTTGTTCATAGTTATATAATTGTTGCGCGTGCGGTGTGGTCAGTGGATATTGTTCAGTGGATCAAACCGAGACGAATATTTTTTGCAGCAGCTGTGGCTGCACATTGCAACAGCGCATTCCGAATGGTGTAGAACGCATCGCCCATAATCTGTATCTGTGTGCAAACACCAGGTATGGTTGGTAAGAAACACGTTTGGTTTTAAATGAATAGAACTCGAGCTTCAGCCATATTGTTCATTATAGACCCCACTTTGTAAGAATTAATCACGCAAACCTTGCGCCTGATTCATTTGAGTCGCTGTGCTCATGAGCAACAGGGCATTTGTGGCAAGGTGTTAATGTACCACAGATTAGCACGGTTGGCTACGTACACTGCGAAAGAAGTTCAACACATATTCTTTGGGTCTTCCCGTAAAGTCACGTAGATAGAACAATAAATAAAAATAAAGTGAATAAAAAAGTAAAATATATCACGACGTTTCGATCGCAACACAAGCAATCGTCATCAGGAGAAAAATGATGAAGATTGCTTGTGTTGTGATCAAAACGTCGTGATATTTTTATTATTATTTTGTATTCACTTTATTTTTATTATTTTATTGTTCTATCTACGTGACTTTATCGAAAGACCCCAAAAATATTAATTCCTGCAGTCACGAAAGCTTTAAGTCAAGATTCAAGCACAACACACTTTCATGCATTGTGGAAAGCGAGTATCCTTGCACGTACAATGCACTGGACCACATGTTCGTGTTAAGTGAGTCAGGGGCTTTGTCACTGCCTACCCCATGATATAAATAATCTCAGGGAATTCAATTGCAAGTGTGCAATCTCCCTTACGGTGGGCATCGAGGATGAGTCATACCCTGGCTTGCCAGGAGGCAGTGGATCACAACTGTGGAATCCTTTCCATCTGCACGGGATAGAACGTTGCCCCCTTGCTCACATTCGTTCGTTTTCTGCGAGTGTACTGGTTTTCCCCCACATGTAAACACTCAGTAAGTGGCTGCAAATATCGGAATGTAAAGAGAACCGCAGAGCTTGGGCGATTGTTGAGAGTGCCGGCTCACCGCCTGGCTGCTGTCTCCCCGCTCGTCTGTGGGAGACATATAGAGGTACTGAATTAGATTTATATTCTCTACATAACATGATTCCTATCTACACAAAGCACTCACAGCGTAGAGTACAGCAAGTGATATTCCACGAAATAAAAAATAAACGTACATGACCACAACAGAAGCCAATGGGTACAGCTGTGCATACACGTACACAACATATACACGATTCCTACTGGTGGTTGGAACGATTCACCACTGCCGGAGAGTCAAGGAATTGTAATGATTCAGGATCATTAATGCAAACTGTCCCCGTTCTCAAACCTGAGTACGATTTAAAAGGTCATAGAACGCCTTTGTCGGAAGCAATTACTTCCCCATGTCACTGCGATGGGCAGATTCATGCCGTTGCAGTCGGCTTACACATTGTCAGTAGACCCCCCATACGCAAGCGTATGCATGTGGGTTAACCCCTCCTCCCCCCTCCATGCATACATACTAAATGGATGCCCCCTAACAGCCACACCACCACTCCCCACACGAGACAAGCACGTGACTCTCGGTGTAAATGGAGCCGGAGCGCGAATACACGTGCCGATGCCCCAAGTACAGTTGCCACCATTTCCACGACAGAACAAACCCAGGCACATTTCTCAGCGAGCCCAGGTCTATTGTTAAAACTGTACAGTTCACGGTGATTAAATTCAACCATAGCCATACCCGGGGTACCAGATCTCGACACAAATCAATTCCTGCTGCCACCCGAACACTGTCCGGGGGTCAAACGCGGACAGGTGGCAGCCCAAGTCGCGAGGCCACATCTGCGCCGACTCACGGTAAACGTGTGCAGGGCCAGCAGGAAGAGCCCCGGGATCTCGGAGCGCAGCCACTGGTTCCACGCGCTGTCTCGGTCCACGTCCTCGCGTGACGACGACGACACTTCAAAATCACCTGACCGGAAGGAGGGGGGTGGGAGGGAGAGTAAGAAGGTACGAAGGGGGACCTTCTAACTCTTTCACAGTGACGCGTTCTTCGCGTGCGTCACCCTGCAGCCAACCTCTCTGCTCTCGTGTGTGAACGTGGGTCAGTTTGGTTTAATCGTTCAGAATGAATGGGGCATGACCCTGGCCCTTGTGCAACTTATTATTTTCCATGAGATAATACCAAACACATCATTAATGTGTGTGTGTGTGTGGCCTGCAAGCAAAACCTACATGCTCTCGAGTCATATATCGGGAGCAGTCACAGGTGGGAAAGCATTGCCGAATTCCTAGAAAGGCTCAGCTCTCTCCAACTTATGTTGAAAGCATTTATGCATTAGTTCTGCCCGTACCTCTTTGTGCCTGTGTAGTGGGCAGGCAAGTGTGGTGGAGCAGCAGGTCCAGCACACGGGGTGTCCAGCAGAGGAGAGGAACTCCCCGTGGCCCTGGCCGGGGAAGCAGAGGTCGGCGGCGCTGGGAGCGGCGTCAGTTGCGCGGCGTCTGTGGGAGAAGGCACAGGCCTCTGCTGAACATTATCATCCGCAGACACATCACACGGCTTGCCGGACACGTCACGCACTCGGCCCTGTGATTGTGGAGGTGAGACAGGTTCGAGCGTGGCAATGAATGGCTTGTCGCTGGACAAACATCGACGGCACCATCGGGAGAACTCGGCACGAACTCGTGCAGAGTTTCTGGCACCGTATGAATTTACACTCCTTGTAGGTATGTGCGTTGAACCTCTTTCGCGCCGTACGTCAGCCAGCCGTGCTAATCGGAGGTGCAGATGGATGCAATTGAAGGAAGTGGAGCAGAGATTTCAAAATGAAACAAAAAAAATTGATACAGAAATTACACAAGTCCAGGGGACTTCACCAAGGCCGTCTTATCCCAGAATCTGACAGAGCACAAAGGAAGATTGGCAATGGCAAAAAATGGCTTCATAACTATCATTGTCAGATGGCACACTTGCATCTTCAGTCTTCAGTCAGCGTCAGTAATTTAAGAATGCACGCATGATGCGTGACACCAACTAAACTGGCATCGATGCTGACTAATCACATCCTCTCCAAGATGTGGAACTCAAGAGACATGGATGCCTCTTCCAAACAGGACTACCCTTGACAATTGAGTTGTCGCCTGGGTAAAAATAAAATGAACTAGGAGATTTCAACTTGAAAATCCAAACCATCGCACCAACAGTAATGGATGGAATCCTATATGAGGCGCACACTGCAGTAGCTTCAGGTGGACTCTGGTACCTGCTTTAACGTCTGTGTGAGAAGCATCTTCTCCCACTGAAATTCAAACAAAGTTGACAGTTAGACAGGACATGTTTAAAACATCCACAGTAAAATTCAAGTATGTATACCATTAAAGTAAACCTTTTTTTTTTACCAGGTAAGGCCCATTGAGAGCTATATAGCTCTTTTTCAGAAGCGACCTGGCCACAAATTATAGCTTAACGAAGTGGCTTATCACGTGGAAATTTATAGTAGCCAAATACTCTAAACGCATTACTTACAAATAGCTCACAAAGCGGTTATCCTCCCACTACCCTTGGGTTACCTCCTGTCCCGGTCCAGCCGAGACAGTCTGTGAATTGGCATCTGTGTTTGGGTGGCATGAATTAATTTGTACCGAGATCTGGTACCGGTACTGTGCTGAACTTTACTACTGCATGGTTGTTGACAGACCTAGACCGACTGAAACATAGGTCTGGGTTTGATCTCCATAGTGGAAAAGGTGGTAACCCGAAAACTAACCCAAACCCTTCCACATTCAACGATAAACACTTTAAAACCGAGTTCGCTCGGAAATGGCCCCACTAAACCGCACGCATGTAAACGTTTGACTTCAGTGGTTCCTCCGCCGCGTGCGAACGATGAAGTGCACGGCCTCTCGTGATGATGACCTCACACCCGCATGGCTGCACGAAAGGCGGTGCTGACGAGCATGAGGCAGGTGGAAGAGGCAAAACGAGGAGGCAAGATTAGAGTGCTGTAGTCGGTGGGGTATAGTGGGGCCTATTTCCAAATGATTGATTTATGTGGAAATGAAATTGGTCAAGAGCCCGTTACTTTGTAAACATTAGCATGTATCTACTTTAATGCCAAGTCTGCAGGGGTGGGAAAGATGAGGTCTATTCATTCTGGTGGGCAAAGAGAATTTAGACACTCCAAGTTAAGTCTGGTGGCATACGGATAAAATGCACCTTACAAATGTAAATAATGATTATTAATCAATCTTCTTCTTCACTCCCACGGTGTTTCCAACCAGGGTTAGGCCATGTAATGATCTGACGTGCTGTACACTTGTACAGTGTTACTGAATTATTGTATCATTATGAATTCAGTGCCCCTTCTGCGACCTTTCCCTAGATCCCCCTCTGGTGTATAACCTGGCCTGCTGACGTCAGGGCCGTAAGCCTCAGATCCCTTTCCCTGCCAGCAGCAGGCGCTATGCTGTTACATTACGATTCTATGCCACTACACAGGGACTCCTTTACTTACGAACATTCGACTTACGAACTTTCAGAGATATGATCAAACCTGTCCGTATGTCCAGTTTCCTGTTCGGACCGAGAGTCGCAAGTTCAACCACCGCACAATAGGTGGTGATGGTGGCATCTACATCTGCAGAACGTGAAGAACCAGAGGCAACTGTTAAAGCCATTCCCCGTGTTTAGTGTACAAGTCGTAAAACGTGTTTGAAATCGACGGGAGTAAAGTTGGACTCACGAACAAATCGACTTACGAACAGACCTATGGAACCGAACTCGTTTGTACGTACAAGAGTCTGTATATGGTGGTCACTCTGAACAACACAGACCCAGCCTCCTTTTTACTATTTTTGGTCCATTAGGACATTACCAGATGCATCTTTCTGTGCTAACGGCCACACAATACACATTAGACGTGTCACAACAGGTCACGTTTAATAGTCTAACCTTGTCTGGAGTAAGTCGCATACGGTAGACATTTCTGCACATTTGCAGAATTACATGCCTATGACAAAGGAACCATGTGTATTGCATTAGACAGGGGTGCTTGATCATGTGTGGATGCAGATTCCCGCAGCAATAGAGGGAATAGGTTGTTCGCAGCACCACTGATTAATCAGAATCAGAATCTATTTTATATCCTGGAGGAATCCGATGAGCTATGAAGATCTTTTTCACATATGTCCAGTAGGGGAGGGTCAGCGAGCTATTTCCAAAACCGATGAGAGGCAAGATGGAGAAAATGTAAGCAAATTGCTAAAAATACAAAGTACATACATTCCTGCCAATTTGTCAACCAATGCAATCTTGGGCAAGGTAGCAACACAACAACCACAGCTCCAGACCACGACAAGACTCCACAAAGTTCCTCAATTGCATTGCATTAAAATTGAACGTTTAATGAGCGACATTTGAAATAGCGTTACCAAATGACAATATTCCCTTCGAATACTTGACTAATGAATGAGGCTAAGACGCTTGCAGTAATGTTCAAATATGCATCACAAGCCATTCAGAAGTGGTAGGCCTCACGTGACCACAGGGCACCACAGTGGCAATATGTTAACTACTTCGTCTGGTACGCAGGAGGCCGTGGATTCAATCCGGACCCTGTCGCCTGCTGTATATTTTGAGGTTGCATGTCTCTCTCACTACATTTAGAATAAACATCACGCGTTTAGAGTATTTGGCCTCTATAAATTTCCACGGGATAAGCCACTTCGTTGAAGATAACATTTGTGATAGCCAGGTTGCTTCTGAAAAATAGCTCCATAGCTCAGTGGGGCCTCAAACTAGTAAAATAAAAAATATGAATTTTGATTTAAAGCTTTCGTGACTGCAGTAATTCATATTCTTAGTTTTTTCGGTAAAGTCACGTTGAAGAGACACAACAAAATAACAAAATATATATAAAACAATAAAAAATTCTCACGACGTTTCGACCATAACTCAAACGGTCATCATCAGGTGTGTTGGTTTGCATAAATTTATTTTTAAACGGCACATTTATTTATTTATAAAAAACGTTGGCGTCACGCGCAGCGATTGGCAGTTTGCCCAGGACTAGTCCATCTATTTTTTTTTGAAAAGAGGAGGGGGGAGACGAAATTTTTTTTATAATGTATGCTGTCTGAAAGGCACTGTAAGCGTGAACAATCAATCAAGAACTGAAATGATTTATCAAATCTTTCCAATGATTGCTAAGATAGAATCCATCTTCTCGGTTGAAATTGTCTCTGTGCTTGTATATGTGGATAGCCTCATGAACGAATCTCTCATGGAAGCCAGATGGCTTACAAAGAACCTCCGTCTTGGAAAAGTCAATGGCATGTGAGCCTACTGAATTAGAACAATGATCTGCTACGGCCGAGGTGTTGGTCCTACCGTGTTTAAGGTCTGCTTTATGTTCACGAATGCGGTCCAAGACATGGCGTTTGGTTTCTCCAATGTAACTACTACCACAGAGGCAACTTAGTTTGTAGACACCAGGGTATTGTATGTCCGGAATCACATCTTTTACAGACGGAACCAGATCACGGATTTTATGTAATGTGTTGAAACGGACCTGGATCTTGTGTTTATTCAAGATTTTGGAGATCTTTTTTGTGATCCCAGCAATGTAGGGTAAAGTGATGGTTTTGAAAGGCTCCTCAAGAGGGTTCTTCTTCATGGTTTGAGTGATAGCTTTGCGAATTGTATAGTCGGAGTAACCATTAGCCCTAAGAGCTTGGTGTACGTGCTTGAGTTCACTGCTTATGTGTTCCTGGTCGGATATGCATTGGGCTCTATGATACAGAGTCTTGATGAGAGAATTCTTCTGTGATGGATGGTGGTGGGAATCCGGTTTCAGATAAGCATCCGTATGGGTAGCTTTCCTGTAGACAGAGTGGCTCATTGAACCATCAGGTCTCTTTTTTAATTAGGACATCCAAAAAAGGTATCTTGCCATCTATTTCGACTTCCATGGTAAATCTGATGGCTGGGTGTATGGAATTGATGTGGTCGAAGAATTGGTCTAGAGCAGGCCGGCCATGTGGCCAGATGACAAAAGTGTCATCCACGTACCTCTTCCATAAGGTTGGGCGCAGAGTGGCAGTCTGGATGGCGTCAGTCTCAAATTTCTCCATGAAAATGTTAGCTATAACTGGAGAAAGGGGGGAGCCCATTGGGGTGCCCTCAGTTTGTTTGTAGAAAGTTCCATTCCAAGTGAAGTATGTATTGGTTAAACAGTGTCTCACCAGGGGGGTACCTCAGTGTTTAGTCCTTGATGAACCAAGTCTTCAATGATTGCAATGGTGTCAGGTACAGGAACCTTGGTGAATAAGGAAACTACATCAAAACTGACAAGCAGGTCGTCTGGGGACAGGGAAATACCCTTGATTGTTGATACCAGGTGAGTAGAATTTTGTACCGCAGAGGTGGTCTTTCCAGTGAAAGGACGCAGGATTTCAGACAAAAAACGAGCTAGTTTGTAGGTGGGGGAGCTGATAGTAGAGACTATGGGACGATGAGGTGTATCAACTTTATGTATTTTTGGTAAGCCGTATAATCTTGGTGGCCTGGCAGCAGAAGGTTTCAACGAAAACTGTTTAGATTGATCAATTAATGCGGTTGAATCAGAAATTATTTTGTTGGTTTGTGTGACGAGGCTGTTGGTGGGATCTATTTTTATTTTTGTATAACTACCATCGTCGAGTAATTCTTTAATTTTGTTGTTGTATTCTATTTTATCCATGATAACAGTAGCATTGCCTTTGTCAGCTGAGAGAACTACAATATCATTCCTCTTTTTTAATTTATATAATTCAAAACGCTCATCTTTGCTGAGGTTGCTAGCTGGCATCTTAGCGTTTTTGAGGGTTGCAGCGATTTCAGATCTTGCTACGTCTGCAGCGATGTGACCCAGGCCCCTGAGAGCAACGTCTACTTGGGCAATTATATCATTAACTGGTATGTGTTTAGGTGTGACTGCAAAGTTTAGACCTTTAGCTAAAACGGATTTCAGACCATCGGAAATAGAACTGTTACTGCGATTAATTACGACTTTATTAACGTCTAACTTTTTGGTGTGTGGGTCCGGTCTTTTGTTGAAGAGGAGGTTAAATTTGGAAATCAGGTTTTCCTTACATTTGGTCGACATAGTAGCAGCTGAAGAGGCAGTCATATTGTCTACATGTTCCCAATCCGATGTGGACATTATTGCCGTCAATGATAAGTGTGATTTGTAGAGTGTCTTGTCTAACTGATCTAGTTCTGTGCGTATAAGTCTGATTTTTTCTGAGATAAGAGCTAAGCTAGTTTTGAAAAGAATTCGTTTCGCATTAGAAGAAGTTACAGTAGCAGAGGTGAGTGTAAATGCGATTGGTATTACCCCAGAGTCGCGGCATCTCTTCAGGAAGGTGAGAGACTCGATCAGCTGAGCTTTCTTATCCCGGAGTTTGTTGAAGGATCTTAAAGTTATGTGAAAACCCTCCCCGTAGAGGCGATTAAATTTTGATTTAAAGCTTTCGTGACTGCAGTAATTCATATTCTTAGTTTTTTCGGTAAAGTCACGTTGAAGAGAAACAGCAAAATAACAAAATATATATAAAACAATAAAAAATTCTCACGACGTTTCGACCATAACTCAAACGGTCATCATCAGGTGTGTCGGTTTGCATAAATTTATTTTTAAAACGGCATATTTATTTATATATATAAAAATAACGTTTGCGTCACGCGCAACGATGGCAGTTTGCCAGGACTAGTCCATCTATTTTTTGAAAAGAGGAGGGGGGAGACGAAATTTGTTTTTATGTATGCTGTCTGAAAGGCACTGTAAGCGTGAACAATCAATCAAGAACTGAAATGATTTATCAAATCTTTCCAATGATTGCTAAGATAGAATCCATCTTCTCGGTTGAAATTGTCTCTGTGTTTGTATATGTGGATAGCCTCATGAACGAATCTCTCATGGAAGCCAGATGGCTTACAAAGAACCTCCGTCTTGGAAAAGTCAATGGCATGTGAGCCTACTGAATTAGAACAATGATCTGCTACGGCCGAGGTGTTGGTCCTACCGTGTTTAAGGTCTGCTTTATGTTCACGAATGCGGTCCGAGATATGGCGTTTGGTTTCTCCAATGTAACTACTACCACAGAGGCAACTTAGTTTGTAGACACCAGGGTATTGTATGTCCGGAATCACATCTTTTACAGACGGAACCAGATCACGGATTTTATGTAATGTGTTGAAACGGACCTGGATCTTGTGTTTATTCAAGATTTTGGAGATCTTTTTTGTGATCCCAGCAATGTAGGGTAAAGTGATGGTTTTGAAAGGCTCCTCAAGAGGGTTCTTCTTCATGGTTTGAGTGATAGCTTTGCGAATTGTATAGTCGGAGTAACCATTAGCCCTAAGAGCTTGGTGTACGTGCTTGAGTTCACTGCTTATGTGTTCCTGGTCTGATATGCATTGGGCTCTATGATACAGAGTCTTGATGAGAGAATTCTTCTGTGATGGATGGTGGTGGGAATCCGGTTTCAGATAAGCATCCGTATGGGTAGCTTTCCTGTAGACAGAGTGGCTCATTGAACCATCAGGTCTCTTTTTAATTAGGACATCCAAAAAAGGTATCTTGCCATCTATTTCGACTTCTATGGTAAATCTGATGGCTGGGTGTATGGAATTGATGTGGTCGAAGAATTGGTCTAGAGCAGGCCGGCCATGTGGCCAGATGACAAAAGTGTCATCCACGTACCTCTTCCATAAGGTTGGGCGCAGAGTGGCAGTCTGGATGGCGTCAGTCTCAAATTTCTCCATGAAAATGTTAGCTATAACTGGAGAAAGGGGGGAGCCCATTGGGGTGCCCTCAGTTTGTTTGTAGAAAGTTCCATTCCAAGTGAAGTATGTATTGGTTAAACAGTGTCTCACCAGGGGGGGTACCTCAGTGTTTAGTCCTTGATGAACCAAGTCTTCAATGATTGCAATGGTGTCAGGTACAGGAACCTTGGTGAATAAGGAAACTACATCAAAACTCACAAGCAGGTCGTCTGGGGACAGGGAAATACCCTTGATTGTTGATACCAGGACCGCATTCGTGAACATAAAGCAGACCTTAAACACGGTAGGACCAACACCTCGGCCGTAGCAGATCATTGTTCTAATTCAGTAGGCTCACATGCCATTGACTTTTCCAAGACGGAGGTTCTTTGTAAGCCATCTGGCTTCCATGAGAGATTCGTTCATGAGGCTATCCACATATACAAACACAGAGACAATTTCAACCGAGAAGATGGATTCTATCTTAGCAATCATTGGAAAGATTTGATAAATCATTTCAGTTCTTGATTGATTGTTCACGCTTACAGTGCCTTTCAGACAGCATACATAAAAACAAATTTCGTCTCCCTCCTCCTCTTTTCAAAAAATAGATGGACTAGTCCTGGCAAACTGCCATCGTTGCGCGTGACGCAAACGTTATTTTTATATATATAAATAAATAAATATGCCGTTTTCAAAATACATTTATGCAAACCGACACACCTGATGATGACCGTTTGAGTTATGGTCGAAACGTCGTGAGAATTTTTTATTGTTTTATATATATTTTGTTATTTTGTTGTTTCTCTTCAACGTGACTTTACCGAAAAAACTAAGAATATGAATTACTGCAGTCACGAAAGCTTTAAATCAAAATTTCATCGCCTCTACGGGGAGGGTTTTCACATAACTTTAAGATCCTTCAACAAACTCCGGGATAAGAAAGCTCAGCTGATCGAGTCTCTCACCTTCCTGAAGAGATGCCGCGACTCTGGGGTAATACCAATCGCATTTACACTCACCTCTGCTACTGTAACTTCTTCTAATGCGAAACGAATTCTTTTCAAAACTAGCTTAGCTCTTATCTCAGAAAAAATCAGACTTATACGCACAGAACTAGATCAGTTAGACAAGACACTCTACAAATCACACTTATCATTGACGGCAATAATGTCCACATCGGATTGGGAACATGTAGACAATATGACTGCCTCTTCAGCTGCTACTATGTCGACCAAATGTAAGGAAAACCTGATTTCCAAATTTAACCTCCTCTTCAACAAAAGACCGGACCCACACACCAAAAAGTTAGACGTTAATAAAGTCGTAATTAATCGCAGTAACAGTTCTATTTCCGATGGTCTGAAATCCGTTTTAGCTAAAGGTCTAAACTTTGCAGTCACACCTAAACACATACCAGTTAATGATATAATTGCCCAAGTAGACGTTGCTCTCAGGGGCCTGGGTCACATCGCTGCAGACGTAGCAAGATCTGAAATCGCTGCAACCCTCAAAAACGCTAAGATGCCAGCTAGCAACCTCAGCAAAGATGAGCGTTTTGAATTATATAAATTAAAAAAGAGGAATGATATTGTAGTTCTCTCAGCTGACAAAGGCAATGCTACTGTTATCATGGATAAAATAGAATACAACAACAAAATTAAAGAATTACTCGACGATGGTAGTTATACAAAAATAAAAAGAGATCCCACCAACAGCCTCGTCACACAAACCAACAAAATAATTTCTGATTCAACCGCATTAATTGATCAATCTAAACAGTTTTCGTTGAAACCTTCTGCTGCCAGGCCACCAAGATTATACGGCTTACCAAAAATACATAAAGTTGATACACCTCTTCGTCCCATAGTCTCTACTATCAGCTCCCCCACCTACAAACTAGCTCGTTTTTTGTCTGAAATCCTGCGTCCTTTCACTGGAAAGACCACCTCTGCGGTACAAAATTCTACTCACCTGGTATCAACAATCAAGGGTATTTCCCTGTCCCCAGACGACCTGCTTGTCAGTTTTGATGTAGTTTCCTTATTCACCAAGGTTCCTGTACCTGACACCATTGCAATCATTGAAGACTTGGTTCATCAAGGACTAAACACTGAGGTACCCCCCCCTGGTGAGACACTGTTTAACCAATACATACTTCACTTGGAATGGAACTTTCTACAAACAAACTGAGGGCACCCCAATGGGCTCCCCCCTTTCTCCAGTTATAGCTAACATTTTCATGGAGAAATTTGAGACTGACGCCATCCAGACTGCCACTCTGCGCCCAACCTTATGGAAGAGGTACGTGGATGACACTTTTGTCATCTGGCCACATGGCCGGCCTGCTCTAGACCAATTCTTCGACCACATCAATTCCATACACCCAGCCATCAGATTTACCATGGAAGTCGAAATAGATGGCAAGATACCTTTTTTGGATGTCCTAATTAAAAAGAGACCTGATGGTTCAATGAGCCACTCTGTCTACAGGAAAGCTACCCATACGGATGCTTATCTGAAACCGGATTCCCACCACCATCCATCACAGAAGAATTCTCTCATCAAGACTCTGTATCATAGAGCCCAATGCATATCCGACCAGGAACACATAAGCAGTGAACTCAAGCGCGTACACCAAGCTCTTAGGGCTAATGGTTACTCCGACTATACAATTCGCAAAGCTATCACTCAAACCATGAAGAAGAACCCTCTTGAGGAGCCTTTCAAAACCATCACTTTACCCTACATTGCTGGGATCACAAAAAAGATCTCCAAAATCTTGAATAAACACAAGATCCAGGTCCGTTTCAACACATTACATAAAATCCGTGATCTGGTTCCGTCTGTAAAAGATGTGATTCCGGACATACAATACCCTGGTGTCTACAAACTAAGTTGCCTCTGTGGTAGTAGTTACATTGGAGAAACCAAACGCCATATCTCAGACAGCATTCGTGAACATAAAGCAGACCTTAAACACGGTAGGACCAACACCTCGGCCGTAGCAGATCATTGTTCTAATTCAGTAGGCTCACATGCCATTGACTTTTCCAAGACGGAGGTTCTTTGTAAGCCATCTGGCTTCCATGAGAGATTCGTTCATGAGGCTATCCACATATGCAAACACAGAGACAATTTCAACCGAGAAGATGGATTCTATCTTAGCAATCATTGGAAAGATTTGATAAATCATTTCAGTTCTTGATTGATTGTTCACGCTTACAGTGCCTTTCAGACAGCATACATGAAAACAAATTTCGTCTCCCCCCTCCTCTTTTCAAAAAATAGATGGACTAGTCCTGGCAAACTGCCATCGTTGCGCGTGACGCAAACGTTATTTTTATATATATAAATAAATAAATATGCCGTTTTCAAAATACATTTATGCAAACCGACACACCTGATGATGACCGTTTGAGTTATGGTCGAAACGTCGTGAGAATTTTTTATTGTTTTATATATATTTTGTTATTTTGTTGTTTCTCTTCAACGTGACTTTACCGAAAAAACTAAGAATATGAATTACTGCAGTCACGAAAGCTTTAAATCAAAATTTAATCGCCTCTACGGGGAGGGTTTTCACATAACTTTAAGATCCTTCAACAAACTCCGGGATAAGAAAGCTCAGCTGATCGAGTCTCTCACCTTCCTGAAGAGATGCCGCGACTCTGGGGTAATACCAATCGCATTTACACTCATCTCTGCTACTGTAACTTCTTCTAATGCGAAACGAATTCTTTTCAAAACTAGCTTAGCTCTTATCTCAGAAAAAATCAGACTTATACGCACAGAACTAGATCAGTTAGACAAGACACTCTACAAATCACACTTATCATTGACGGCAATAATGTCCACATCGGATTGGGAACATGTAGACAATATGACTGCCTCTTTAGCTGCTACTATGTCGACCAAATGTAAGGAAAACCTGATTTCCAAATTTAACCTCCTCTTCAACAAAAGACCGGACCCACACACCAAAAAGTTAGACGTTAATAAAGTCGTAATTAATCGCAGTAACAGTTCTATTTCCGATGGTCTGAAATCCGTTTTAGCTAAAGGTCTAAACTTTGCAGTCACACCTAAACACATACCAGTTAATGATATAATTGCCCAAGTAGACGTTGCTCTCAGGGGCCTGGGTCACATCGCTGCAGACGTAGAAAGATCTGAAATCGCTGCAACCCTCAAAAAACGCTAAGATGCCAGCTAGCAACCTCAGCAAAGATGAGCGTTTTGAATTATATAAATTAAAAAAGAGGAATGATATTGTAGTTCTCTCAGCTGACAAAGGCAATGCTACTGTTATCATGGATAAAATAGAATACAACAACAAAATTAAAGAATTACTCGACGATGGTAGTTATACAAAAATAAAAAGAGATCCCACCAACAGCCTCGTCACACAAACCAACAAAATAATTTCTGATTCAACCGCATTAATTGATCAATCTAAACAGTTTTCGTTGAAACCTTCTGCTGCCAGGCCACCAAGATTATACGGCTTACCAAAAATACATAAAGTTGATACACCTCTTCGTCCCATAGTCTCTACTATCAGCTCCCCCACCTACAAACTAGCTCGTTTTTTGTCTGAAATCCTGCGTCCTTTCACTGGAAAGACCACCTCTGCGGTACAAAATTCTACTCACCTGGTATCAACAATCAAGGGTATTTCCCTGTCCCCAGACGACCTGCTTGTCAGTTTTGATGTAGTTTCCTTATTCACCAAGGTTCCTGTACCTGACACCATTGCAATCATTGAAGACTTGGTTCATCAAGGACTAAACACTGAGGTACCCCCCCTGGTGAGACACTGTTTAACCAATACATACTTCACTTGGAATGGAACTTTCTACAAACAAACTGAGGGCACCCCAATGGGCTCCCCCCTTTCTCCAGTTATAGCTAACATTTTCATGGAGAAATTTGAGACTGACGCCATCCAGACTGCCACTCTGCGCCCAACCTTATGGAAGAGGTACGTGGATGACACTTTTGTCATCTGGCCACATGGCCGGCCTGCTCTAGACCAATTCTTCGACCACATCAATTCCATACACCCAGCCATCAGATTTACCATGGAAGTCGAAATAGATGGCAAGATACCTTTTTTGGATGTCCTAATTAAAAAGAGACCTGATGGTTCAATGAGCCACTCTGTCTACAGGAAAGCTACCCATACGGATGCTTATCTGAAACCGGATTCCCACCACCATCCATCACAGAAGAATTCTCTCATCAAGACTCTGTATCATAGAGCCCAATGCATATCCGACCAGGAACACATAAGCAGTGAACTCAAGCACGTACACCAAGCTCTTAGGGCTAATGGTTACTCCGACTATACAATTCGCAAAGCTATCACTCAAACCATGAAGAAGAACCCTCTTGAGGAGCCTTTCAAAACCATCACTTTACCCTACATTGCTGGGATCACAAAAAAGATCTCCAAAATCTTGAATAAACACAAGATCCAGGTCCGTTTCAACACATTACATAAAATCCGTGATCTGGTTCCGTCTGTAAAAGATGTGATTCCGGACATACAATACCCTGGTGTCTACAAACTAAGTTGCCTCTGTGGTAGTAGTTACATTGGAGAAACCAAACGCCATATCTCGGACCGCATTCGTGAACATAAAGCAGACCTTAAACACGGTAGGACCAACACCTCGGCCGTAGCAGATCATTGTTCTAATTCAGTAGGCTCACATGCCATTGACTTTTCCAAGACGGAGGTTCTTTGTAAGCCATCTGGCTTCCATGAGAGATTCGTTCATGAGGCTATCCACATATACAAACACAGAGACAATTTCAACCGAGAAGATGGATTCTATCTTAGCAATCATTGGAAAGATTTGATAAATCATTTCAGTTCTTGATTGATTGTTCACGCTTACAGTGCCTTTCAGACAGCATACATAAAAACAAATTTCGTCTCCCCCCTCCTCTTTTCAAAAAATAGATGGACTAGTCCTGGCAAACTGCCATCGTTGCGCGTGACGCAAACGTTATTTTTATATATATAAATAAATAACTATGCCGTTTTCAAAATAAATTTATGCAAACCGACACACCTGATGATGACCGTTTGAGTTATGGTCGAAACGTCGTGAGAATTTTTTATTGTTTTATATATATTTTGTTATTTTGTTGTTTCTCTTCAACGTGACTTTACCGAAAAAAACTAAGAATATACATCAATATAATCAATGTACTCAATATATTCTCCACTAAGCTGAGCTACTAACAATAAGTCATTATACGTTACACTTCTATGTCGCAAAAATTATTATAATATGCCTCCAAATAATATTTTTATTATAAACTGCCATAGACAGACACCAACATTGAATTATACACTGCGTTACTATACAGTACCTTAGATTATAATAATATTAGACTTGTAATATTACACTATGTATTATTTTACCAACCCTACTGTATACCACACTGCTGTATATTGACTATACAATTACGATACTATATAATACCAAATAAATAATATTAAACATTACACTGAGTACTTTGTTGAACAGGGAATGCTTTGAGCTTGTGGGTTGAATCCATCTGTGTGGAGTTGTGTTATTTCTCCATATGCAAGGTGGGGTCTCTCTGGGTTCCACTCACACAAACATCTCAATGCAATGGGACCTTTCTGAAAATGCAGTACTTAGACTCAATGAAGCTTTCCTGGGTAACTAGTTGACATTGTAATATTAGCATGAGAGATAATGACGTTCAGTTATAAGTGCCATTAATAGTACTATACTGTACTTTTATTGAAGACTATAATTTACGTAGTTGTTTGTAAAAAAAGTGTCCGTCTCAAAACTTTTTAACCGGCCCTCATACATAAATGATATTACAGTCTTATATGGAGATTGCGAGTCAGAGTGTCGTGAATAGTGGACTGAACGTGTGGTGCAATCATTATATTGTTGGTGTGTATATACAGAAAGCCCTATTAGGTGGGTAACATTACGAAAATGGAGGTAGTTCGTCATTGTTGTTTAGAAACAAAATATTATTTGGGTGGATAAGAGGGTAAAATCGTACATGATAGGAACTGCAATATTGTGGAGTTCTGGTATAATGAGTTCTAGTATATATGAATCTTATGTCACCTTAAGTATGCCTGTGTGAGTACACTCGTGACACGGGTGTCATGCGCGTGACCTTTGTCTTTTGTTTCAGATGTGCGAGAGCAACTCCGCTGCGAGTCAAGGTGGTGCTGGGAGAATTGCCTTTACCATCGATGGCACTTCACCAGCACCCATCTCAACCCCACCTCAATCCGGTAGAGTTACAAGAGCGAAAAAACTTATCTCTTGTGACGTCTGTGGGAAAAAATTCCAACTGGCATGGTGCCTAGAAGCCCACATAAGAACGCACAAGGAGACCTGTGAACAATGGTGTGGCATATGCGGACGAAGGTTTGATCAGCTAGGAAAATTAAAAAGGCATATGAAGAGCCACGAAAAGGATTATATGATAAAGGGTGCACCAAGCTTGGTGAATAACGGCAGTTTTGCCAATGCGGTGTTGAATCCACCGTGGCCCTATGAGATGTGCTCAGTCTGCGGATTTTTACGTCCTATTGAAATCCTGAAAACTCATGAAAGTCTTCACGCACAGTTCATGTACAGACCGAAGCCTGAACATGAATACACTTCGACAAAAGATAGCGGCGTTAAGATAAATTACATGAAATCCAATTTTCTTGAATGCTTTGGCCTAGTTCCACGTCAAGAAACTGCTTCACCAGTCAGTGAGAATAAACCATATGCTGCTCTCGATCCTATTACGAGCATGAAAGTGTTGATGGCCTTGCAGCAGAAGAAGAAGGAAAAGCGAAGTCGACCTAAGTCCATTAAAAGAAAAAAGACCACCACCAGCGTCACCAATTGCAGCAGTAGCAACAGCCAGAATTCGGACATCAAGAGGATGGACTGCACGGAAGCAGGAGGCTGCGTGGAGCAGAGCATCCCCAAGGTGGATGAACCCAACCTGGCACCTTTAGGTACGTCCTAGTAATGCACACACTACATTTCATTTGGATGTAATTCATAATTTCACAAATTAGTTAATGTACGCATTGTTGACCATATTTGTATGCCTGCGCTGAGGAGTCTAGAGATCTGATGTGGTGCTGCTCGGATGTTGGGTTAAACCGTGAAACTCTGGGTTTCAGTCACCGAGCCATGATTAAACTGGCTTCTCATTGATGGTCTTATCCAGTTACCAAACACTTCTTCCAGCAAACACTTCTGATGTCGCGTGATGTGTAGGTAATTGCAATAACCTCCTAGTGGATAAAAAACGGTCACGAAGGGATGTCATGAGTAGTGCAATGATATCTCCTTCCACGAGCTCTTCTCTTACATTAGGTGGTTCTGTGGGGGCTACCGTCCCCCGCCATCGCTGATTGTCGGGGCCGTTGTCCACCGACTCCCCCGGTCCATTCATACCGCTACCCCCCCGGTTGCTCTGTCAGGTCCAGACTACCGACCCCTAATGCCTCGCCCCCCTGTACCTCTGCCTGGGATGTCGACCGCGTTTGCGTAGCTTAATTAGCGGCTTGTATGCTTTGCGCTTGCGATGCGTTACCCTGTTCAACGGCGGCGTGTCGCTGTGAGCGCGCTCGCAAAGTAAAACCCCGTCCTGCACGGGAATAAACAGGTGCGGCGCGCCACCATGGGATTCCCTCCCACCCACGCTCCACGCGGTTAAGCAAAAACAAACACGCCGCGATTACTTTGCTCCGATTTAACGGGCTGTTTACAGAGCTGCGTATTCGCGCACGCTAGTTGCTTAATTCGCTATCTCGCTATTAGACAATCGCGGGGGGCGCGACCGCCACCCCGCCACCCCATCACACTGGTGCGCGAGCGTTAAGCCCTACTGTAAACAATCGTACAGGTACACGAGCGCTAAACGCCACCAAAACCAGACGCGTAGGCACGCGCACACTGAGCACTCCGCCTCGTTGTAAACAACCGCACACGCACGCGAGCGCAAAGCTCTACTGTAGGCGATTGCGCAGGTACGAGAGCGCTGGGCACCACCGAAAATAGCCGTGTAGGCACGCGCGCGCTGAACAATACTGTAAACGATCGTACAGGTACGGACACCAAGCACGCTCTACTCCCTTATTCGCCGCAAACAGCCGCGTTTGCGCACGAACACAAAGCACTCTCCACCCTCCTCTTCACCCTCCAAAGGACCACACGAAACAGTTTATTCCCCTACCAGTTATTTTATTTACTGCGAGCAACCCGTTAAGCTACGCATAATTGTGTGGGTCAGTGGATGTCAGCCTATTCCCCTTGGGATCCTAGACTGTATTTCATCTGCCTATCGCTCTGCTTTCTACCCTCGATCAAATAGCCCAAACTCACCTACAACAAAGGAATTTCGCCGTTTCGCTCTCTTGGCCTCCCGTCCAATCAGGGGCTCGGATTTTCCCGCCCTTTCGATACCCGGATCCCAGCTCGGGTGATGTCGCCGCAGTGATCTCTCCGACGTCCGCTCTCTGTTCTCCCGCTACCAGTCCACTGACCCGTGCTTGTGCGTGCGTGGTTCCACTCGCGGTGGCACGATGGCCCTTGCCGTGACCATGCAACTTTAATATTAGGTCATGGCGCCGCAGTGCATGTCAGCTACAGGGGGAAGATCGCCCAATTTCCCGGCCGCAAGAAACCATGAAGTTCGATCCCATTAGGGACTTCTGGAAAAAAACCTATCGGCCGGGTGACCTCCCCTCCCGGCTCTACGTGGGGCGTGTGTGCGTTCGTGCGGGGGGGGGGGGGGGGGGTGGCGAGGGTGCACCGCGTCGGCGTCGGCATCCCCCGGTGGCGGCTTCACGGTGGTGGGCACGGCCTCGGCAGAGCGGCTCTGCTGCGGCGGCCTCACGACTGTGCAGTGGGCAAAACGCGGACGTCTGAGAAGGCACCGGCCCCGGGAGAGTGGCGGGAAATCCGAGGCATCGGTGACGGCGTCGCGGCTGTGGGCACGGCTCCGCTGGAGTGGCTCCGCTGCGGCGGCACCACACCCTGCTGACTCAGACTGATTCGGGTAATAGTGGCTCGCAGACACACCGGGAATAAATCGTTAGTGATCGATAACAGCCTCGTGTGGTTTCTACGAGTGTGGGGAAAGTGCATGGTGGTGTGTTTGCGCTCGCCGTAACGCGTGTGGTCGGCGCGCAGTGTCACGGTAGAAGAAACGCCGCGCCCGAAGGACTCGGCGAGTGAGCGCTTCGTCCTGTGACCCCGGACTCCCGCCCTGCTGCGTGCGGGCTAACACCAATCCCGAATATCCGCCCCTCCAGCCCTTTAAATAAACTCCAATACAACCCCCCAATCGGCTACGCGTGTACGAGTGACGTCCCTGCCCTCTGACCCCCGACCCCCCCGTCCCGCGCGTGCGATTCATGTGTCGCTCTAAAAAAATCCCCGCCCCGCAGCCCTTTAAACAATCTCCATTGCCCGCCCTCGGCGGCAATGCGTGTGCGAAGGACGTCATTCGCTCTGACCCCTGACCCCCCGTTCAGTTCGTGTGAGTGGGGCGCGGGGTTGTGTGAGCGGAGACGTCGCGTTTGAGTGGCTGAGAAGCGACGGATTGATTCCAGGCAGCCACGTGCCAGCCCCGAGCTATGCCCCACAAACAGGACCTGCGGACCCGAGGGGCTGCGGCGTGAGGAGAGTAGCCGGAGAGCGGCAGCCCTCTCCCCGCGAGCGAGGAATCGAGTAGCGGCTGCTCTCACTCGACCGAGGAGTCCGGAGCCCGCAGCCCTCTCGAGATCAGCCCTCCCCCGCGGGGGGAGCCGGGGGCCCGCGTCCCCCACAACTTTTAACCTGTGTACCAACTGGCCGAGCGAGAGTTTGTGTGTATTTGAGCGTAATCGTGCCAGTGTTTAGCTGTACCAGGGAGTTTTATGCAGCAGAGTGTTTCGGTGTAGCAGGGTGTCCGGATTGTGCCGGCACACTATCCTTCTATCCGTAATGTCGTAGGGTGAGCTCCATTAAAAGTTTACTCGGACCCCAACCTGTCAAAGCGCCTAATCTTTGAACGTGGTTCTCAACATCGTCCCTCACCCATGCTACGTACCTTTGAGACGTCCTGCTTTTACAAATGTTGATGAACTGGAGGGCAAAGGTTTGGAGGACCCCACATGGAGTCTGGTTTCTCACACCCGAGCCTCCTGTGACATTTCTGGAGGCTTCTCTGAGATTTTTGTCCCATTTATTGAGTGCGGATTTGGCTTACTTCTGGCTTCATCCCAAGACGTCATCCAGTTGGGAAATACCCGAAGGTTGTGGGAGTCGCCCCGTGCTTCAGTTTATTTCCAACCCTCGCAATGGCCGGTTGCTCACCAGCCGGAAGTCTTTTGCTGCTTACACCACGACCGAGGTGTTGAGAGCAGCCATCTCGTGGCTGGTCGGCAATGGAGATGGTATTGTCGATTTGGGGAGCGTGAGTCTTTGGCGTTGGTGGTGCTGCTGTCACGGAGGCGACACGAGTTTAGGAAATTCAGTTTTGTGGGTTTCCTGTAGGGAGCACTGAAAGATCCTCTCTTCCTCTTTCTCCACCCTTTGTCTGTTGTCTCCATGTCCCCGTTCAACTCTTTCTATGCCGCTTTCCTTGAATGTGCAGCCACCTTTACGGCCTCCCCTCTCCCCTTCTCTCCACCTCCAACCCATCTCCGTCGTAATCTCCTCCCCTTTGTTCAGGCTCTTCCCTTTCTTCCTCAGTCTATGTATGGGGTTATTGTTTATCGGGCTATTATACAAAAAATGGAGCTTATTTTAGCCTTTGAATAGGATTTTCTGTTTTCTTTCGGTAGCGTGTTGCGCACATAGGGAAGATCGAGCCACGTCACCGGTTCCCATGATCAAAATCTTTGTCAACTTGTCTCCCTCGGTAGGAATGCCTTTCCTTTTCCAGCAGGCAATTGTCTTCTCTCTCTCAACTCCGTTATTTCTTCCGATGCGCTTTCTTAATCTCGCTTGCTGTGTGTATCGACTCTATCATTCAACAAGGGCAAATTTAAAAATTTGCTTTTTTTTCCTCCACTGCTTTACCACTATACCTCCTGAGTGGGTACTCGGAGTTTCATCTAATGTACTATTTGATGAGTCGCTTCCACACAGCACAAAGGCAATAGCTATCCGAACTGTAAATTTTTCTTTCAATTTCGATAGATTCTCGAATTATTCTTGGCCAGCAGTAGCTAGTTTTGCACAGAACTTCAACATTAAAATCAACTGAGTGTCCTTGTTGGCACGTGTGCTCTGTTACTGCTGAACACGGGTGCCAACAAATAATACATTATTTAAATGCATGCCTATAAAGGGCAGCATACTTCAATAGGGATTACCATTGGTACGGGTATTTTAATACACAATAGACAGGAAGGACAAGATCAAAGGGCTCTCATAATGCACATGCATAATGTACGTTGACTCGGTAATCTCCCCCCCCCCCACTTTGCGCGAGAGTGTCACAAATCTGGCTGTCGCCTGATGAAGCTAGTTGTAATTACTGGCAAAACGTCGTACTCCGATTGTAAATGTTGTGGCTTGGCTCTCCAAAGTACCAGTGACGAATTGGCTTGTTCTGTTTCCGTGACAACCCTTACTAGTTGGCTGTGTCGAGTGGTGGCGGGTTTTAACGACACGTTTAAATATGTACGCGATCTAACCCAAAAAACACCTCTATGGATGATATTGGGCCCGAAAGCCTACGTGTTAAACCAAAATTAAAAATATATACAAAATAACAATAATTTCTAGTTTTCCTCATTCACATCGTGATTCGTATGAAAAGACATGAGATGATTGAGACATGTTGAATCATAAACTATTTATTAATATATATATACAGATAGTCCTCGACAGCAATGTCCTTGTCCACGTGCAAACAGAGTTAGGATAGCAGCCTCCTTTAAAAGTCAGAGTAGATTTATATGCTGTAGAAGACAGTTGACGAATCCTCGCTGCTTGATTCCTCCTCGGATCCCTTCAGCAGTGAGTCGTCACCAGTCTTCTCTGCCTGCTCATTCTCCATGTGGCACCGCTGGGGTGGGTGCGATACGCCAGGAGACTCCTTATGCAGCGAGCAGCGAAGCAGGCCCATCTCTGCCTGCTCATCCTCAACGTGGAATTGAGGCGATGGCAGTGAGCTGGGGGCATCGGTGAGGAGGGTGTTACGGAGACGGCCCAGCTCTGCCTGCTGCAGAATCGTCTGTACGACGAAGCGCTCGCGGCGCATGCAGGCGCGCACATGGGATGGCGTGTCCGGGATGATGTATGCAATGCAGGCCTTCGTGAGTAACACCACGTGCTGCACACGTCCACACACAGGTAAAGGATTTTCAGTTTCAGGATATGCATGTAAAGGGTGCTTACTAAATATAATATGGCAGCATCTCAAAGTGCTTTACATCTCAGGTCAACTATTCCGGGGACCTGCAGCCTAGGGATATTATATTGTTACGTCGTTTTTCCAAATTAAATTAAGTCATTTGAGTAATTTTTGAACATTTGGCAAATTATACCGAGGCACTTTTTTAATTATTTAATGGGTTTTTTACGTTCACTATGCAGCAGGCAACATTTATGATGTGCAGTTAATGCACCCACCGTATTCACCTGGGCAGCCGCAAATTACCGCAACAATCAGCAAACACACTCGGCCATGTCACCACTACAAAGATTCCCTGTGTAGCCTTTCACAGACTGAGACAAGTGCATCTATGAAGGGTGGCACAGTGCCTGCGGGGGTGGTGTGCACCTTTATCTCGCCAGTGATGATTTTCACACACTTCATCAAGTACTCATTTTAAGACAGAATCAACTTAAGGGAAGCTCAACACTGGTTCTAATATTTTCCACTGTTGTTGGCTGTGGCCAGAAATAGTACTCCGGTCACACAGGATTGGTAGCGCAGTTCACAAACAACAACGCAGCCGCTCCCCTTCCCACCCACACGCACACATGCTTATGTGTGACAAATTGCATCAACAACATGAATCGTCTGCTGCATGATGAAAGTGAGTATTGTATTACCACTATTATTTGTGATCTCAGAAATACTGTGCAATTGTGAGGTGTAACAGCATTACTGACATTATCTGTAATGACCCATTGACAATGATCACGGTTTGCTCTGCTGACCTTAACAACTGCTCACAGATGAGTCTATACGATGGTGCAGTAGTGTAAGGCTTTGCACACTAGACTTGCAATCCAGAGGTCACGGGTGTGAATTGATCTTTGGTCGTGGCAGTGTAAAAAATGGTGAAAGTTTTTTTTTTACATTCCACTGCCTCTATCCACCTAGCAGTGTAAATGGAATACATCCAGTCAATTGGTCGGCTGAGTTTGGTGCTGTCCAGTGTGGGAACTCCCACATCTTCCCAAGACGTCTGACAAGTGTGGAAGAGCAGCTAAAATACATCTTAAGGGTCTCTCTTGAGCTCCCTATAGCAGGAGCCCTTTTGCCATCAGTGACATGAGCAAGTAATTGGAGGGCTGTACCTTTATCTTTCAATGGGTTTATGAATGTGTGTGTGCATGTTGATGTGTACCTGCATGGCAATGACAAAGGCCAGCTTTGCCGTCAGTACTTGCCAGTACTGCTTGGTGACGGAGTAGGCTTGGGGATGATCTGCTGGGTAGCGATAACCAGGATACCTACACACGTACAACCACAAGCACGCATGGGCTATATTGAGCAAAGTGCCTCGAAAGTAGAGTTGGCGCTAAATTGAACAAGTATGGTTGTGCACAAACGGTATATGCGTTCACAGCCCTTTAAAAAATCCGCTTCTGAAAGAGGGCCTTCCCACAACGTGCAGCTTGTGGGGGCTCTATTGACCATGGTTCACGCTGGTCCGTGCCAGGTTGGTGAAGGCAGGGATTAAAGATAATGGGAGAGCAATATAGCACAACTGTTAATTTTGCTGAACTACCCACTGCTGACAACCTAGCTCCACAGTCGCCTACTGCACCTGCATTGTGCATGGTGATCATAAATCTAAGCACGAACAAGGCTCAAGCCTGCTTGACTTCCGGAATATAAGATCAGCTGCATTCGTGGTGATTTGGTCATAGTCAAGGAAGGTTATATTAAACATCGATCAATATGGTTATATTGATTATAGTTGTGTATGTCAGCAATTCAAAAACGTTAGAGAAAAGGGTTGTTAGATCGCATCAATTTCTTAACTAACTGTGCTGTGAGGTGACCAGAAGATGGCTGTAGAGCAAGTGGTTTCATGTCTGTGTGGACCTTTAAGCTTCATTTCATTATCATGGGTTCTCCAGCACCTCTTATTGCATCCCACATGCATAAAACCAACTTAAACTGGAATCCCAATGCGCAGTCTTCCTGCAAAGGAATCTTGAGACTCAATTAAGCAGTCGTGGATTGATAGATAAATAAATAACATTACTCTTTAGCAAGGTAAGAATGAGCTAGAATTTATATCAATCTATTATTATACTTCTCTGAGTGGGACTTTGGTTGTGAAGCCATCCCACCCGTACCCACTGCTCCCCCCCTCCAATTCCCCCTCCCCCCACCCCCTTTACTGTCCCCGCCCACCACGCACACTCCTCCCCCAACCCTACCACAACCCCTTACTACCCAACTAAGCCAAACCCTGTGTCCAGGGTAAGGGGCAGGGCCTAAACAGAGGTGGGGCCTAGGGGAAGTGTGGGTCTTAAAAGGAAAGTCACGGAGTGAAAAGAGGAAGAGAACGAGCCTAATCAGGAAGGGGCGGAGCCAGGAGGACGCCACACCCAGAAGGATGTCGCATCTACCTGGACAACACACCCAGACATCAGTGCATCACATTCGCAGGGACGGCACCCCCGATAGCTGGGCATGACACTGAATGGCACAAACCTGCAGGTTGTGTGTATTGCCGGATCAAACCAGGCTGGCAGGATGTTGGGATGATTTTGCTCCTTGAAGTCGCTGATCTTGAAAATTGAAAGGCTGTCCACCGTGTACCCATGCATTGTAGGCGAACCTGTTCCATACTCTGCTGAGTATCCATAATAATACACCAGGCGTGGGATGATGTCCGTTGTGAACGCCAAGATGCATGACTGTGGAATAAGCATACGGAGGCACAGCGATAGCAGTCACTTAGCATGCAATGATTTTACCAAGGCTTCTGAACATCTCACCTTGACAATTACATTCATTTTCACAAATACAATTTGGGGGGTTGCTGCCAGAGTGAAATGGTTACCATATAAGGACTTGCAATCTGGCAGTCGTCAGTTCAGTCTCCTGACACAACAGTTGAAGCAATGGATCATTTTCTTAAATCTCCCCCACCTCTGTCCAATTCGCAATATAAATGGGTTCATCACTGTTTTAGCACAGGTAATTCCACATCTTACAACATGTCTGGTTATCATGGAAGAGTAGGCCAAATACCGTGTAGAGGGGTTCTCGAGAGCTACCTTTAGTTGAGGCCCTTCTGCCAGCAGTGACATGAGCAAGCAATTGCAAGGCTTTACCTTTTGCGATTTTGGGAGAGAGTGGATAGGAGCGGTGGTGCAGTGATTCGTGCACTGCACTTTGAATTCAGCACACATGCAATTGACTTCCAGCTACGACTAACATCAGTGACGAGTGATACCCGAACCGCTCCTAGTCCCCCACTACACCTCTTCTCAAACCTGCCATGACCAGAATGGTGAAGTATGGTAAAAAGAACCCACACGGCTAACATGACATGTTATGTCACTCATAAGATGGGATATTGAGCGAGAAAGCGAGCGGACAATCTGGCGACTTACATTGGTGATTACGGAGAGGGTGGCAACGATACTCAGAATGTCGGCCCAGGCTCCAATTCCTCTTGCTCGCGAAACCACAGGCCTCCTCATCTTTGTTACGAGCTTCCACGCGTCGACCCGCACTTCAATGATGTTGTTGAGCAGTGCGAGCAATGGCGCAAGTGGAAATGATGCCACAAAGAGAGTGACAAACCCGAATTGGATAACTGGGGTATATTTTGAGAATGGGTAGGGGGGCAAGGATAGAATAATGAGTGAAACAGGATATAGACATAGACTCTTAATGCTGTTATGCTGTGATTACTTTAAGCAAATAAAACATGTTTTCAATGCATTGAATGTGTTTTAGTCAAAGGAGACCCCAAAATATGATCACATTTTCGTATAATTTGTTCACAAAATTATCGTGTCCATTACATTGGCCACTGAGATGCGACCAGCCACTACCATCTTTAATGCTCAGCTCTGGTTCACCTGGGTTTCTTTTGCAGCATTTTCCACCACTAGGTGGCTATAATGACAAGATCACACCCTGTATTGAGGACTCCATTAACCGTACCACACATTTTTAGGCATATGCACTGTGATTGAAATGCCAACAAATCACAGCAGTTAACCACAGTGGACATGATGCACCAGAGTTTTAAATATATATTATGGGGAGAAACGTCAACCCAAGCTGACCAATGTAGCTGCATTGGTTAGCAGACAAGAGGAGTAAATATGTGCTCCTATTGTTTCTAAAACTTAACTCCGTACATATGCACATACGCGCATGCTCAAAGACAATTGTGTTACAGTATATCCATAGATTGGTGCCTATGGCCAAATCACCCAGTATGCGTCAGATTTAATCAGATCCCAGAAGTTAAGGAGAGCTGAGCCTGGAAATTGGTTGGATGGGTAACCATGCAACAGTTGTTGTGGGGTTGTGAGCAGCAGAGGACAGTGCAGCAAATTACATTGTTGTATTGTACATCTAAGCTCTTACATCTGTGCTCCCTGCCTTCAACAACCCGAAGTGTGGGTAATTTCCCTCCCACAACAATGTCCGACAGATACACAGGGGCCGTACACACGTTCCTATATAGTCAAATGATACCCAATTGTGTGTGTTTTTTTATAATAAAGTAAAACGCGTTGACTCCGTAGTGTGATCCTCTGAGCTCATTGTACCCATCTCGAGGTATTCATCGAAGAGTCCAAGTGGGCTCTGGGGCTGTAGGTCCATGTCTTGCTCCCAGCGCATGTAGACAGCCTCAGGCCTTAGCTTGGCCCGACGCTGGGCCCACCAATTGCTGAACCATCTGGGGAATTGTGGAGGGAGGTACGCATGTGCAGACACAGAGACACCCTTACACACGTGCATATCCATTTGTTCATCAACACTAGGTTTGCTATTTCATAGCTTTCCACTGCGTTTTCAGGTTGTATCATTTGAATATCCCAAGCACGTGGAGCGAAACGTCAAGACATGCCAAACAATATGCGGTATGACACAAAACATGTCAGAGAGCTGTACAAAACAACTGCTAAAACCTAAGTAGTAGCTGTTTTTCATTTAGCCCGTTGTCAATCCACTACACTCTTTCAGTCATGGGAGTTGCTTGTCTAATATTATGAAACTATGTACGAAGCGTCTGATCGGAATATCGCATGATACTAACGAGGTGAACTTTGTCCACTTGACTGGTGTTCACTGCTTAACCAGTGCACACTGCTAACAAGCTGTCGACACGACTTTTCGCTGAATGCGTTTTCACACAACACATTTTCATTGTAACATGGTTCTTATATTTGGGAAAACTTTTCACACAACGTGGAACGTGTCCATTATAATGTGGAATGCACACTGTTAAAACGCCGAACGCGGCCATTATAATGCTTTCCTGAGCAGTCGACGATGAACGACTGTCTTGAGTTGCGCGGCTGAGCAGTTTGATAAAGGATGCCGAATGATACAGTAACACGGCAGCCTAGCCTGAGTTATTTATCCCACCATGGGATGACTGCAGGTTGAATGTACTGTGAAAATGTGATTAACTCAGTAATTCCTTGCTTTGCGCGTTTTTACTTCACGCGGAAATTTTCAGGAACGCATCTACCGCGTTACACGAGGAAACGCCGTAATCAGACTTCACAGCTATCATGTGTTCATGCGATACTTACGGGATGATGACCTCCTGAAAATTGCCAACCATCTGCTTCACTACCATGATGACAGTGAGTTGAGAAGTCAGTTCAAAGAGACAGCCGTTTGGGGGACACTGGAGGGGGGATGAGGTGGAGAATAGATTCAGGTTAAACACTGAAGATATGAAATATTGGGTAATACATATATGGATACCACACATCATTTCTAATGATCCTCTCACATTCTTCTCTTCAGTCAATTGCACACTGCAAAACTGACGGCTCCATATGTTAGAGGGGACAGTGATTAAGACTATCAATATTCTCCAGATTATAAGAAACACTTTCCCCCTCCCCCTCATGTATTTTAAATAAAGAAAATGGTGGCGCATCTGATAATGTTTTGTTTGTTGTCCTTCCCCCACACATCCGATGCAGGCTGTGTACGGTGCAAAATAAGTTCAACACACAACATGCATACTGCAGTTGGTGTTTAGTATCAGGTGAGTTTAATTGCAGAGCATCGTCTAGTAAATATAATAATCGTAAAACATGAAATTAAGTTGGTAGAAAACACAGAGGCACTTAAATAATAAGCTGTATTCTTTATCCTTTATGTGTATTGTTTTTGAGAGGATATCAATCAATGAATCGCCCTCGTGACGATTTCCTACAAATCTGCAGCAGGAGAAGTAAGCACCTTAATATAACACCAAATGTACTCATTATAATCATCTCATGTGTCAACAAGTCTGCCTTCAAACAGAAACATGAGCAACAGGTGCACATTTTGGGCAATGGACTTTCTTCCGAGCATAGAGTGACTGCAAATACTCAGGGTGACTCTGAATGGCAATTATGTAAATGTTAAACTACGTGTCATTAACACTGTCTTAATGACATTGATTTAACGTGTGCACAACGCAATGCTGCTTAATTCCTTACTCCAGAATTCGTTCTTGATATCATATTACGGGGCCGTTCTCTAACACAACGTGCTCCACTGCGCCACAGTGAGTCATAGGTAGTGGCTAAACATATCCTTGAGGGGGGCTGAAATACTGTACATTTTTAAGGATGATCAAATATATAATTTTAAATAAATGGCGTTTGATAAATACGGTATATAATTGAAAATGTCCAATGAGAGACCACAAGGGTACTACTTGCAAAATATGTGATAAACTAACACCCTCAAGTTAACTGGGTTACCAATTGCATCAGTCTAACACGTGTTCTGCTCGTGGTGACCTCGTGCTCTCTCAAGTCTGGTTTCGAAAACTGTTTTACTCCGGAGACTGTGTTAATGCTAGAGCTGGTGACCAGGTGTGAAGACAATGAGGCCTTTTAGAGTTCCAAAAGAAAGAGTCCTTATTTCGACATTTCACCAACAGCACGGTGTGAAGACAATTGTTGGGAAAAATATCAACTACAAAAGTAAAACATAAAAATGTTGTTACAAACAGCATAGAAAACAGAGGGGCCAACCCCTCAGATCTACACACCTCCTCGATTCTCCATTTTCCAAAGTAAGTGTAGCTTCCGGGGAAGCCGATGAATTTCCCCTTGAAAAATGCAATGTAGAAAGACGCCGAGTAGAAGTTGACGAACTGAAATAAGAATTTCTTGAACGTCAGCCGATACTCATATTCTCCTTGCGTCTTGGGCATCTCTGTGGGTGTGATACAAAGGCACACATGGACACAAACATCAAACAGGGCAATCAGTTTTGATGTTACTTTCATAGTTTCTGGCACACAGGCTACGAGAAGCCACTGATAATGATGCCGCATTGAGGAATAGCAACATTTCACAATGTAACGTGCTTTGATATCCATTAAAATTAATTTGAAGATCAAAAGTTAATTTCAAAGATGTTGCTGGGGAATGAGTGACAGTGCACAAGTTGTTTACCAGGTGTTGTTCACCACATTCGCCCTGTGGAGTGTCCTTCAGTCTCCATTTGCAATTAAGCCATTTACACTCTCCGTATGATGTCTGAAAGCCAGTGCACTTGATTCTCAAATATCTATAAGGTGTATCTTAGTAATTATCATGGGTCACCTTTCAGAGGGGGTGCAGGCTTCAGCAGGATAAATTACTAATAAAGGGCTCAGTAGCTGGCAACATGAGCAACACAAGCAGATAGCTGACAGCTGACTAGAAGGTAGCAATGCAGCAGTGAGGGTCAGCCCACAATTACATTCAGTGATTCAATGGATCGAGAGGTGAAATCAGAGTGCTAAGTTGGCACCATTGAGATCCTGGGTTTAAATCCAGGCAGCGGCCTCTGGTAACATGTGTTCTCAAGTGCAGTGAATTGATGGCTTCAGGACGGTTACTAATGATGGCATATACATTTGTAACATACACCATTTGGTTCATCACTTAATTTGGTGAAATTCTAGTTGTTAGAATGAGCAATTTGACTGTTACGAGATTAACATTATATTCCGTAGTAGTGTGGATTGAAAAGTGCTTCCCCCTAATGTGTGAACCAGAGTTCACTTGAATGAAGGGTCTCAGAGGTAGCTCAGTGATATTCACTTCTAGGGCCATTTCATGACATTAAGGGTTGCACTGGTCTACAAGAGATCCCATTGGATACTTCATCTCAAGACACGATTCTGATAGCCCAATCGGAATGAAACTGGAGGAAAAATTTAAGAGAGTTCTGACAAAAACAGGCAGTAGTTGAACAAGTGACTGGATGATGCACTGATGCTGCTATTCATGGCCCCATGGTGCAAGGTTAAAATCATGATGACATTTTTACAGTGACATTATTTACCATGCACAACATTTATCCAAGCTTCAAATTTACATGTGTTCTCTGGTGGCGTATAATAAAATAAACATATGCAAACCGTGATGGTGATGACACCTACCCAGATCAGTGAGGACGAGGGCCAGCTTGTCGTAACCTTTGTTGAGTAGTAATATGATTACGATGTTGAGGATGGAGGCCGTGATGGTGGTAACCATATCAGGTGTGAGTAGGGCACCGATCACCTTGATCTTGGTCACATGATTGGGGATACTCGAGGAGAGTATGCCAAAGATGGTCAGGCGGTAAACAACCACACCCAAAATTGCAGAAAGAATCAGGAGGATCTGCCAGTAACACAAAAAACACAGAGGTGGGTGAGATTTACAGTCTTGTAGCTCTTTTCCACTATATAACCAAGCCGTGAGTTAGCTCTGCCGAGCTAGCCTGGTGTGGCTCAGGAGGTGCCAGTTCGTTTGTCTACAGCAGAACCAAATGACTGGCAAAACGTCGTACTCAGATTGTAGATATTGTGAATTTGCTATACTAGTAATGAATTGGCATGTTCTGTTTACGTGAACAACTTTACTAATTGGCTTTGTCGGGTGGTGGTGGGTTTAATGACACATATTTACGCGATCTAATCCAAAAAAAATATTATGGATGATATTGGTCGCGAAAAGCCTACATGTTAAACAAAACCTGAGCTGTTTCGCTAACATCACACACAATGAACGTGTAATGGTAACGTCACGTGGTCAATTGTAGAAAATGATGCAAGGTTATGAAAGGAATTACTATCCCTGGCCCTGCTTGACCTCGAGCCACGTTCAGATGTGAAGTTGAGACCAAAAGCCACAGGGCCAAGGTGAGGCCAAGGCGGCAGCTTTTTAGGCCACAATCAGTGTCAAGGTCACTCAAGGTTGGGTGCGCTAGTATGAGGCCAGTGTCAAGGTCGGTACCTCTAGTAAAACTCCTCGGACTGAGGCCACACACTCAAGGCCAAGGAGCTGAGGAAATCTTTTCCATCTGGCCTTAAGGCCGAGGACTAGTCTCGAGAAACCCAAATCGAGGTTGACAGGAGCAGGTGGATAACATGATACGGCTCATGATGTATTCATTGCCTTGGGCCACCTGTAGATATTTCAGGTGATTGGATTGACAAAGGGCTGTAAGTTATATAATTATGCATGTATCTATACCCCCACTTGTAATCACTCAATGGATCACACAGGAGGAACAACATAGTTTGAGAGCGATTCTGACTGGTGGAGCAGAGTGTGGAGGTTAGGATTGGGTCAAGTAAAAATATATATATGTGTATAACCCGTATATGAATCCACTGCTGGATGATGGCCTTCCCAACCCTGCGCAGATTGTCAGGGTTATTTTCCCATACTTCACCATGCACACCAGTACAGGTTGGTAAAGGATGGAAGCAAAAGAATGCAGTTCTCTGTTGGCCACAAGGTAGCTCTGCAGCAGCCTACAGTCCATTTTGTGCATGATGGTTACCCATTCGTGCAGTACCCAGGCTCAAAACCTGCTTCGCCTCCAAGAAGAGGCACATAGCAGGTGACTTGGCCATAGCTCACTGGATCAGGAGAAGGGGTTCAATGTTGCTGTTGAGTTGGCGGACTCACCCAGAACAACACCATGATCCCGGAGAGGCAGTATCGGAACCTCAGTATCCTCTTAGGCATATGAGGCTCCTCCTTCTGCACTCACAATGCACGGACACAGACGGAAAAGCATTTGTATATAGATTAGTCTGTCGGAGTGACCAATGTTAGTGTGAGCCGTTAAGGTTGACTGATGAACTATTATTTGTTTTCCCCACTACTAGTTAAGCATGCGATGATATAAAGGAATGGATTTGATGGTCCTGATGTCTGAGAGTTGAGCTGGCAGCGCTGATATTTCTTGGTTTTAATCCAGGCAGCTGCCTCCAATAAAACCAAGTAGTAAGCCGATCAGCCTGGTCACCAATATTACATTTGTTTCTTTTCTTAATTTGGACAAATTTCACCTTTCAGAATTAAAAAAGATGAGTTTGACCATCATGAACATTTCTTTGTAGCAGGGCTGATGCGAAAGGGCCACCCTCTAGTGTGTGTTCACTTGAAGGGATCTTATAAGTAATTATGTAACATCTGCTTCAGCAAACCTTTCCATAACATAGAGTTCCAAATGGACATTGTTTCATAACGATGCCGATAGGACAATCGGGATAATATTGGGAGGAAAACACAAATGACCAAAGGCCAACAAATATGTTAGAAGAAAAACTAGGAAAACAGTGAACAGTTACACATGCAACATTACAAAACAGAGGTGTGTGTGTGCAATGAAGTAGTCGCCGTGGTGACAGCAAAAAGCATTACCATGGTGATGATGTTACATTTCGTGGTCGTGCAGCGAGCCAGGTACTCGGGCCGGATGGGGTCTCCTTCCTCCGCCGCTGCCGTCAGGTCCCAGCGGTACGCGAGCGATGCCTGGCGACGCTTCCAAAATTCCAGGAACACCGTGGCTGTTGCGACACACCACACGGGGAGGATTTACTTAGAAAAGTAATTTCACTATCGATTGCTCAAGGGTTCAAAGGTTACCTAATGTAGTCTGTTAAATGTAATGTTCAAAGTAACTTCATTAGTACTTTTTTTTCTTTCATAAATACCTTTATTGGCTTTTTTTGGTACATTGCCACAATTTTATCCCACTTGCACTGAGTGGCATGGCATGAGATTGAGTTTTCCTTTGGATCTATAACAGAGCAGTGCTGCTCTTCGTGTTACAAAACGTTACACAAAAGTGAATGTCACAGAGCTACCTCTGTGATCTCTGGTCCACACAGTAGGGGTAGCTCTTTCCCAAATGCTTTGCCACGGAGAGGAGCGTTTGTTACGTGATAGTCAAGCTAACATTTTTATTCTCAGAGCTGGAATGTAGCCTAATTAAGTACAGAACCAACTTTAACATTATGGATTTTTTGTATTTGTTGTGCAGATATCGGTGACTGAGTTGAGACCATCATCTTGCTATAATTGAGAAACTGGTTTAATCGCAGGTGGCCACTTTCATTTCAACACAGAATCTCAGCGGCGGCAACGCAGCACTCTGAACTCTGAGCCACCTGGCCACTTTGCATTTTTCATGGAATCGCCTTGGGGTACCGCATTCGTTGCTTGTTGCAGAGGTTCGTGGTTCAAATTATGTGGCTGCCCTGATTAATATTGCCCGTGTATTAATTACACAAAAATACACACCATCTGCTTCACAGTGGACATTAAAGATTATCGGTTATCATTCGTAAGAGTAGGACAATGTGTGCAAGTCATGGTCCAAATTTGCCCTCATTGAGCAGTGGGTTCATAATAGGACTGTCAGGATCACTGCATACGAACATTGCAAGACATGATGGTACTGTTTATGGTTGTACGTATGTATGTTGAACTTCTTTAACACTGTATGTGGCCAAATGTGCTCATCATCATTGCAAACATGTTGATACTTGTCACTGTGTCTGGACAATGTGTGCCAATGCTTAGCATCACTTACCCCAAAGTCCCATGAAAACTGCGAAGAATATGGTGACCGGATTTTCATACATGTGTGAAGTCTGCAACGGCACAATCAGAGGTGTTAGTCACAATTAAACCTTAAATCTTAGCATCCACGTCTTTTCAATATCAACAGCAGGAAAGTAATGATGCATCGATTGATTTTTAAGTTAAAATAGATTAATCACTCATGAAACATCCATTAAATTGTGGAGATGACAATGCTCTACAATGTCTGATATTATAGCGCTATTCATGTATCAAACAAATCTGTATAAATGTGACAGAAAGAGCAAAATAAGCAATAGGCAGTTCCATGATTGTGGACATACATTTCTGACACTTTAAAGTGAATAATCATTATTTCGGCATGACATGTCAACTAATTAGCACTGAAATTCAGATTTCAAAATACTTTGTCCACTTGTATTGATCGTGGAGAAATACTCATGAAATACATTGTGTCGGATTTACTCAGACAAAGTAACTTTTGCACTCCCGCTGGGATGTGACGATGCATTCATTTTCATGTATTTGTCTAACCATCGACTTAGTCCATTAAAATGCCCTATTTGCTAAAACTATAACTAACTACCTTAAAAATGATCACACGTGTATTATTAGTATAAAATTTTTTAACACCCACACGAATGGCAGCATAGTGTTTAGCATGATGTGCTGCAATCTAGTGATCATGGTTAATGTTAATGATACAATCTCAGCAACGTGAGTTGGCTTTGTGATAATGATGCACAGCACCAAAAACCAATAAGTATCCTTATTTAGAGGGAACATCGATGGTGTATTTGTGTGATACCTTCGCAGTCTCGCAGGTATCATTTAGCCTCCAAAAGGTGCATTTTTGGTCACACTGGGGACACATGACCAGGGATCCTCCGATGGTGTTGTTGCATATTTCTCCACTGCACACATAGACACGCACGAACATAAACACACTAATGGGCATAGTACACTTGGATGAGAAATATAATTTGCCTAAAGGTCATGCCACCTTTGAATGTGTCATACCATCCCTTTAAACAAAGTCAGACTAAATTATGGGTTCCAACATCAAGCATTTTCCAAAGTAAAATGTATTTGCTGATTTCGATTTAAAGCTTTCGTGACTGCAATGATTCATCATCTTTGGTTCTTTCGGTAAAGTCACGTAGAATGAGAATAAAATAATAAATTTATAAAATAAAATAACACAATAATATTCTCACGACGTTTTGGCCACAACACAAGCGGCCTTCATCAGGTGAAGGGACGAGACTGTCTGGTAGGACAGCGCTGGAGTGAAAGAGCCACGTTCAGATCACGGCCTTTAAGCTGTGTGAGAGGAACAAAGCGCCTTGACAAAGGAATTAGCATATAATTTAGCATTGAAATGGCTGAATGATTAGCTTGTGACTGGTCACAGAAATAGCTATGTTAAAAGTTAAAGCATACACATCCGCAGAGGCACCCCTTGATAAAGGAATTAGCATAGAATTTAGCATTGAAATAGCTAAGTTAAAGCATACACATCCGCAGAGGCACCCCTTGACAATGGAATTAGCATAGAATTTAGCATTGAAATAGTTGAGTGATTAGCTTGTAACTGCTCACAGAAATAGCTACGTTAAAGTCAGAGCATACACATTCACCGAGGCACTTAGTACAAATCAAACAGGAGAATTTAGCATTGAAATAACTAGGTGAATTTAGCATTGAAATAACTGAGTGATTAGCTAGTGACTGGTCACAGAAATGACTATGTTGAAGTCAAGGCCTACACATATGAGCTATTCACAGTACTATATAGTGAACCAATAAAAAACTAAAATATAAATTACCTTAATGTTATCAATAAACTCTATATTCTCCAATCAGCTAAGCTACCAACAATAAGTCGTTATATATCACAATGCTATATGGCGAAAAAATGGGTGGATTCTTACCCTCAACTTTAGCACCACGGATAGCTACGGGCCCCGTTCAGACGGACGAGTTCGTCCATGGTCGGAACAGAGGAGGGGGAGAGAGACAGCTGCGAGGCGCTATTATACTCCATGTTGTAAAACCATACCATTAACCGTGGTGTGAGAGGTATTAAGAGTCAATGCTGGCGAAAGAGCTGCGGTCTGAAGGTCATCGTAAAAATACAATTAATTAAGAACAGAAATGGTTTAAAACATCTTTCCAGTGGTTACTAAGCCAGAATCCATCTTCTCGGTTGAAATTGTCTCTGTGCTTGTATATGTGAATGGCCTCATGAACGAATCTCTCATGGTAGCCGGTTGGTTTGCAAAGAACCTCCGTCTTGGAGAAGTCAATGTCATGTGAGCCCACTGAATTATAACAGTGATCTGCCACGGCAGAGGAGTTCGTCCTACCGTGTTTCAAGTCTGCTTTATGTTCGCGGATGCGGTCCGAGATATGTCTTTTGGTTTCTCCAATGTAGCTACTACCACAGAGGCACTTTAGTTTGTAAACGCCCGGGTATTGTATGTCTGGAACAGCATCTTTTACAGATGGAACTAAATCACGGATTTTATGTACTGTGTTGAATCGGACCTGGATCTTGTGTTTATTCAGGATTTTGGAGATCTTTTTAGTGACCCCTGCAATGTAGGGTAAGGTGATGGTTTTGAGTGGCTCCACAAGAGGATCCTTCTTCATGACTGGAGTGATGGCTTTGCGGATTGTGTAGTCGGAGTAGCCATTAGCCCTGAGAGCCTGGTGTACGTGCTTGAGTTCACTGGTAATGTGTTCCTGGTCGGAAATGCATTGGGCACTATGGTATAGAGTCTTGATGAGGGAGTTCTTCTGTGATGGATGGTGGTGGGAATCCGGTTTCAGATAAGCATCCGTATGGGTAGCTTTCCTGTAGACAGAGTGGCTCATTGAACCATCAGGTCTCTTTTTAATTAGGACATCCAAAAAAGGTATCTTGCCATCTATTTCGACTTCCATGGTAAATCTGATTGCTGGGTGTATGGAATTGATGTGGTCGCGGAATTGGTCTAGAGCAGGCTGGCCATGTGGCCAGATGACAAAGGTGTCATCAACGTACCTCTTCCATAAGGTCGGGCGTAGAGTGGCAGTCTGGATGGCGTCAGTTTCAAATTTTTCCATGAATACGTTGGCTACAACCGGAGATAGGGGGGAGCCCATTGGGGTGCCCTCAGTTTGTTTGTAGAAAGTTCCATTCCAGGTGAAGTATGTGTTGGTTAAGCAATGTCTCACCAGGGGGGGTACATCAGTATGCAGTCCTTGATGAACCAGGTCTTCAATGATAGCGATGGTGTCAGGTACCGGGACTTTGGTGAACAAGGACACCACATCAAAACTGACAAGCAGGTCGTTTGGGGACAGGGAAATGCCTTTGATTGTCGATACCAGGTGAGTAGAATTTAGTACCGCAGAGGTGGTTTTTCCAGTGAAAGGTCGCAGTATATCAGCAAGAAAACGTGCCAGTTTGTAGGTGGGGGAGTTGATAGTAGAGACGATGGGACGAAGGGGTGTATCTTCTTTGTGTATCTTTGGAAGGCCATATAATTTTGGTGGTCTGGCAGCAGAGGGTTTCAACGAGAACTGTTTGATCTCATCAATTAATGCTGTTGAATCAGAGATGATTTTGTTCGTTTTGGTGACCAGGCTGTTGGTGGGATCTCTTTTTATTTTTGTATAGCTGCCATAGTTGAGTAGTTCTCAACGATGGCAGCTACTATCAACTCCCCCACCTACAAACTGGCACGTTTTCTTATTGGTTCACTATATAGTACTGTGAATAGCTCAGATGTGTAGGCCTTGACTTCAACATAGTCATTTCTGTGATCAGTCACTAGCTAATCACTCAGTTATTTCAATGCTAAATTCGCCTAGTTATTTCAATGCTAAATTCTCCTGTTTGATTTGTACTAAGTGCCTCGGTGAATGTGTATGCTCTGACTTTAACGTAGCTATTTCTGTGAGCAGTTACAAGCTAATCACTCAGCTATTTCAATGCTAAATTCTATGCTAATTCCATTGTCAAGGGGTGCCTCTGCGGATGTGTATGCTTTAACTTAGCTATTTCAATGCTAAATTCTATGCTAATTCCTTTATCAAGGGGTGCCTCTGCGGATGTGTATGCTTTAACTTTTAACATAGCTATTTCTGTGACCAGTCACAAGCTAATCATTCAGCCATTTCAATGCTAAATTATATGCTAATTCGTTTGTCAAGGCGCTTTGTTCCTCTCACACAGCTTAAAGGCCGTGATCTGAACGTGGCTCTTTCACTCCAGCGCTGTCCTACCAGACAGTCTCGTCCCTTCACCTGATGAAGGCCGCTTGTGTTGTGGCCGAAACGTCGTGAGAATATTATTGTGTTATTTTATTTTATCAATTTATTATTTTATTCTCATTCTACATGACTTTACCGAAAGAACCAAAGAAGGTATTTGCTGATGTTTAATTATAATTTTCGTTGATATCAGTGGTGTAACATCTCTATGTATTGATTTCCAGGGGTGTTTACAGCCCTTTTATCAATCGACTTCTGGCTGAGGGCCTCCCCACACCTCGTGGGTCATGAGGGCTATTTAATTCTAGTCATCCCACACTGGTCAGTACGGGTTGAATATGGGAAGCGAAGACTCCAGACACAGAGTACAGCAATGTATTTCCTGCACTTGCTCCCCGCTGTCCGTCATGCAGCTCCAAAGAGTCTATGTGTGTAAGTCGTATTATAAGGATACGTTTCACATTTAAACATTTTGGATTTGAATATTTTTTGCTTTTGATTTTCGGATTATTTACAATTCGTAAGAATGTACAATATATTCATGTGAACAAGAGTGACGAAACCCGATGCCACGTGATACGTGTCGTCGTGAGTGACGTCACAATGGGCAATGTCATGTTTTCTGAGCAATCCAAAACAATGTTTAATTTTCCCTGGATTGTCCGAAATATTGTAGCTAGGCTTGATTTTTTGGATTTACTTTTAGAAACAGAGACATTTGGAACATATATACATATACAATATATTGAATGTACTATATTTGTACTGTATATGTATATAAACTGTATGAGATTGTATATATGTGCATATGTACTTTAATAGTGAAATGTTAAAGATGTGGCCCTGAAATTGCTTGCTCATGCCACTGCTGGTGGAAGGCCCTCCACTAAAGAATGCTCTAGGTTGCCCCTCGAGATGATATTTGGCCTACTCGTCCATGATGGCCAGACGTCTTGGACACGGTGGGAGTACCCACATTTTACCCCATCACATCTGAACTGCCAATCATCTAACTGCGGTGTCTCCGTTTATACTGCTGAGCATATGTGGGATAACTGAAGAAACCTAGCCATTATTTCAGCTGCCATGCCAGGAGATCGCACTGGAAATCTATAAACTGCAATTCTAGAAATGTAACTATTACGCCATGGCAGCATCCCATGGGATTGTATATAAGTGTATATGTATGTCTATATGTACTTTACGTGTATATATACTTGTGTATAGCCTTAGTAGGTGCTTGCTGATACTCATTGTTCAGTCTGTATTGCTATACAGGAGATCTGTGTGAGTTCTACATCTGACACATGAGTGTATGTGTGTGTGTGTTTGTATGCATTTGTCTGTATGCATGTGTCGGGCCAGTACCTAGTGATGTCACGGTCATTGCTGAATACTCCAAAGAAAAAGGAGATCAGGCCGACGATTGCAGCGAAGATCAGCATCTTTGTGTAGAAGCCGAGCCATGCAAAATAGAGCCCCACTTGCTCCCCGAAGTATGACCTGTGCCGACAACATCACTCGCACACACAGCGCAAACATCACCAACCGCACATGGCACCAGTGGTGTAGCTATCGAATATGTAAGCAAGGACCATGGGCTGGAGGGAAATGTGAAGAGCAGGGAAGGCATGGGCAAATGCTATTCTGGAACTCCATTTCCCCAGCCGTCTGTGCTATCAACTCCCAGCTAGCATTCAAGTCCAGCCTTAGGACCTTTCTGGACAGGGCACGTCCCTAAGAGGTACGATGGCCTGTGGTCGAGACTAAGAATGATGTGGCAGTCAAGAGAAGGAATGCGTCTGAGAGGATGTGCACCACAGAGATTTAAGTAATGAAATCAGCATGTGTGCAGGAGCCACATGGATCGTTGCATCAGGAGACTGGGAGAGATGGCGAAGGCTTGGGGAAGTCTTCATCCAGCAGTGGATAGGGCATGAACTTACCGCACAAGGTCAAGAGGCTGCTCCTTGAAAGAGCGCCCGGCTCTCGCCCACTCCCGTCGCAGCGTGTTGCGGTCGCCCAGCGTGTTCGGGTTTTTGGTGGGATGAACAGACTCACTCTGACATGGGGAAAACAATTGTTAGTCACAAACACTGCATGGACATTCACAAATTACCAGCTCCACCCCCCCAAAACTCTGCCGTGGCGCTGCTGTGGTGTAATGGTGTTGCACACTGCACTGGACTTGCAAAGTTAGAGGTCGCCCATTTGATTTCATGGGAACGACAGTTAAAACAATGACCACGTTTCTTAATCACGCTGCTTCTTCCCAGCAAGCAGTGTAAATGGGTGCACCCACAGTTAATCTATTGGTTGTTCACGTGTTGTGGGATGAAGTGTGGGTACTTCTAATTCTTCCAAAGACTTCTGTCCCACGTGAAATAGTCGGCCAAATACCCTTGAGAATGGCTCTCTAGAGTGCTCGTGGAGTCCTTTCCAATGCATGGATATTGAACTTCTTTTGCACCGTATGTAGCCAACCATGCAAATCAGAGGTGTGTTTAGTGAGCTGGGGAACCTGGACACCTATGCGGCGCATCTCTGTGGGACACTAATGTTAAGTATGTGGTAAGCTTTAGACTATGCTATAGCGTCCTATACAGGTGTGCAATTCAGGTGTCGTACCTGGGCCTCCCGTAGGGTGTCAGTGTGCCCTCCACCCCCTACCCCCCCAACAACTTACGTCATGCAGTGGATAGGCTGCAGTATAGCAGCCATTTTCAATCATTTGGTTGATATTTAATATGTTCGTGCTGTCTTGTGGCATGGGGTTTTGCAGCATGTAGTGGACCTGTGTGAGCACACATGACACACATGACAAATATAACATGCATGAAACATAGGGCTGGGTGGGTAAGCTATTATTGACTCACTCCACTCTGAAATGTTTCCCCCTCTCCAACCACCACCAGCCTACACAGTTATAATGGGCCCACAACTCTTATTGAGTCCCGACTCGGAAAGGTCCATAGAACACCCCAAAAACTGAAGCAGATATGTACCGATTTCAGCAAGTACAATATCCAGATTTCAAGGAGACATTTTATGCATGCTTTCCATGCACAAAGGCAATTTATTCAGAATACAATACTATCAAAACCCCAAATGCCCACAATATTGGCTCGACAGGATACCTGCTCACCAAGAACCATATCAACAGTAGTCTTTCATTCTTTTGTTGTGCAGGGGAGAGTGATTGAGGGGACGTGGTTATATAATGTGGGCAGGACTTACAAAGGGTGGGGCTGCTAGCTCACCATGTCTCCTGGTTAAGCATCCCAAAAATTTGGTAGCTTTCTCTACAGGGACACATATTACCACAACCCATAAATCATAAATCCAGGCATTCTTAATAAACCATAATGATTTACACTTCTAACCACATGTCACTCAGAGATCGCAAGTTGCGATACAGAGCTGAAAACTTTAATTAAAATGATAAAAACACGACAAAACCCTTTTAAATTAACATGTTTTTGCAAAAAAACCACCCCATTCTGGCATTATTTATACAGCATTATTGATACAAACGTACGATTTGGCTGCGTACGGCCGGTGGGATGAGGACGTCATGATCCTTTATAGGATAGATGTCCTGCTGCGAACGCCGGTAGGGTGCCGTGAAATAGTCCGGTTGTTTGGGCACGGCTCCCGGCTTCAGGTGGTGAATATTTCCCAGGTAGTGAAGAGGCCCACTGTCTGAGCCTGACACCTGGGGGAGGTCGCTCTCCTTGAGTGGCACCTGTTTGATTTTAAATGTATTAAACCCTTTGCCTCGAGCACATGGAATCATCATCAGCCAAAATCAGTCCACGAATGGATGAAGGTCTCCCCAAGTTGTTGCAATCTATACAAGTCCTATAATACAACAAGTCCGATAGTACAACAAGTCCTTTAATACAACAAGTCCTATAATACAACAAATCCTATAATACAACAAGTCCTATAATACAACGTTCTATACAAGTCCTATAATACAACAAGTCCTATAATACAACAAGTCCTCTAATACAAGTCCTATAATACAACAATTCCTATAATACAACAAGTCCTATAATACAACAAGTCCTATAATACAAGTCCAACAATACAACAAGTCCTATAATAATACAAGTCCTATAATACAACAAGTCCTATAATACAACAAGTCCTATAATACAACAAGTCCTATAATAATACAAGTCCTATAATACAACAAGTCCTATAATACAACAAGTCCTATAATACAACAAGTCCTATAATACAACAAGTCCTATAATACAACAAGTCCTATAATACAACAAGTTCTATAATACAACATTCAATACAAATCCTATAATACAAGTCCTATAATACAACAAGTCCTATAATACAACAAGTCCTATAATGCAACAATTAATATGCCAAAAGCCTCCACTGCATATCCCACCCACTCTTCAAGTTGTCCCACCAATATCCCCAGTCATGAGCACACGCACATGAGCCAATCTTATCTCGCCATCTCTATGATATACATCATCTTGGGCACGTTCTCTCCTTCTGCTGCCACTCCAATGTCATTTTCGGCCAGCAGACATCATCCCTTCAAGCAACGTGCCCTTCCCGAGCCCATTCACTTTTCTAAAAAGAGTCAATATGTTGCTAATATGCATATTTTTCCAAATGTACGTTTTTCTAATCCGTTTGTATATTTACGTCTCTCGATATCTCGTAATGTCAGTGCTACGATTATTATCGTTGAACGTCATAAATTATAATCATCACAATCATCACCCTCACCATCATACTCTGTATCACATGCATGATCATCGCAATTATCATCACAACCATGATGAATCTTCACAAACATTATTGTCATCACATTCATTATCACCATCATAATCACAATCATCACCACAATCATCATCACAATCATTGGCATCATCATGATCATCATTACAATGACCATCAGAATCTTGCCTGGATGTGTAGAATCTCGGCATAGGTGGTGAGTGGGTTCCATGGCGCGTGTACTTTCACAAAGGTGGTGCGTCCGCTCACCGACTCCTAGTGGATGGCACGAAGTTCATCGTCAGACTCTAGATGAGTGCATTTAGTTGTATTTATTAGACTTTGTTTGACCAGGTGAGAGTTCAAGGGAACAGGATGGTCTCATTTGGAAGAGTGTCCACGGCCGCGTGGATTTTCGTGCTTGTGTCACGTGTTGTTAGCACCTCGTGCCGATCAACGTGTGGCACAACCCAAAAGCAAATTGCATAACGTACGTGCAGTTATCGAACACTTATTACTACAGTATAAATAGCTGGCATGCCACATTAAGGTGGAGACTGTTATACCCTCCAGTATAAATGGCTAAGCCACAATTAATCCATCTTAAGATTGTGCATGGTGGGGTAAAGTATGGGTATTCGCTATCTCTTTCAAGACGTCTGGCAAGCAGAGAAGAGTAGGCCATATACCCTCCAGCGGGGATCTTTAGCGCTCCTACTCAAGGAATGTATGCCAGCAGTGAAATTTTGAAGCAATCACAGTCTAACACCTTTTTATTTGTATACAGTGTCTGTCATCTATAGCAGAGAGACACGCAGGAAACTTACCTCCTTGGGTTCAATCTCGAGATCTAGCCCCATCTTCATCAGGCTTGCCTGATATTCGGTCCTCTTCTTCTGTCAAACAAAATTGACCATCTGTGTTATACATTGTTCTCAGTTGTGTCACTGTGGGAGTCAAGTCAAGAGGTGAGGAAACTTCTTGAACTCTTACAGTGAGTAGAGCCTCACATGGGAATCAATCAGAGAACGGCTCTGCAAAGTAGCATCACTGAAATGCTTCAGTCGGTGTCACTTCAGCAGACCTTAATAAAATAAAAATTTGCACAGCTCTTTGTCAATCAACTCTTTGAGTTTACCTTATTTCTTACAGGGATGGTCTCACTTAGCTAGTTGCTTTGCTATTTTACAAGGGAGATAGATCCATTGTGCGTGGGTACAATAGCAACAAAATAAACAAAAACATCAATATTGCAGAGAATGCATACTGGGTACTTCAGCACTGTTATAATAGTTTTCCATTTGGCAGTTAGAATGTGGATATTACATATATCCTGTAAGTTATGTCTGGGTGTCGGTGTGTGCAATATGAAAGTGGTGTATTTATTGAGGAGTTGTGGATGGAGTGTGATACGTAACGATAATTGATTGTTGTTCGCCAAAGCAGTGAGGCGTATGGTTCAGGGTATGGATGTGCGAGTTGAGTGATGGGAGTCTAGCGTTCATTGACTAGCGTGGTCTGCAGTTGACGATACAGTTTGATAAAGGATGTATACTGTGGATTTAAAGACTCGTATGGAGGTGGCAGGGTGACTCAGCAGTCAGAGAGCTGAGCTGGCACCACTGCGTCAAACCTAGGTTTAGAGGCGTGTGGTGTTGCACGTGGGGAGGGGTGATAATGCTGGGTGCAGGAAGGTGGAGCATTATTTGTAGGTTCCTCGTTCTCACCTGATTGTTGATGGCGTCCTGAGAATGGACCTCATCATCGAACGCGAGGATGAAATCGATCCGACGGACTCCATCGCAAAAGTAGATAGTGTCCTACACGCAAAGGCAAGCACACACACGAATATGAGAGATGTAATAGCTTATGCATGAAATGTATATTTATTCATAAGCTCATGATACATGTATCAGGACATAAGTTAATCTGCTATTTGTATGCAAGTTGTTTATTGCTATGATGATGTACTTGTTTACCCAGGAAAACCTCAATGAGTTTACATTTTTATTTTCAAGGAGGGTCCTACCAAGTTCTGTTTTTTTGCAGTCGAGAACGAAGTTGCTTAGTTTAATTCCAATTGAATAATTTGCATGTATTTTTTCAGCATTGGTACGTTTGGCCAATACCAGTTACACTGTGTCATTTAGCTATGGGAGGAAACCAGAGACCTGGAGAAATGTGTACACAAAGCATCTAGCCCCTGTGCATTATACAAAAAACATCAGTATTTTCTAAAGTGCATTGTGGTAATGCTATCTTAAACCACCATCAAAATAAAGTTGAGCAAATGTGACAGACTAACAGCAGCAGTTATGCAGTGATATGCAACTGTGGACCGGTGTAATCCTCATTCGGACTCATCAGCACAGTATAGTCACCAAAACGCACTGCTGCAAAGGCTGCAAATCTATAAATGAGGAGCAGCCATGTCTACACTTTGGGGCCCATTAGTTGGTGAATGCAAACAACAACTAAATCTGTAAATACCAGGAATTTCCCATCTTTTGACATTAGCCAAGTTAATTTATAGGCTGTGCAAATCCACGTTGTGCCGCATCGTACCTGGGCCAGGGTAGATTGAAATGATGACGTCGAAAAGTCTTGCGGCACCGTTGAAGGCTGAGCCTCATGCCCCTCCGCTCCCTCCTCCTCATTCATTCTCTCCACGAGCTCTGCATAGGTAATGTGGGGGTAGAGGGTTCATTGCATTAGGGACAGGGGAGGCAGGTGCAGGGATGGGAATGTCGGTAAAGAACCGCACATGGTACTCATGTGTAAAGCTTTCTCATAAATGTCGACGCTGCTCCAGTGTGAGTACACCTGTGGTATAAAGTTGTATTACCATTAGGGGACTTTTACCCCATTGAATATCGTACACGTTAACAAAGCCGTGCCCAGCATGGTCAGACACAAACCAGGGCAAAAAATATTAGTTGGAATATGCAAAGTCATTTTTGCCCTGACAGCTTGTCAGCTATACTCTTTGGTTCTTTCGGTAAAGTCACGTAGGTGAAAAAAAATAGAAATAAATCACGACGTTTCGAATGCAACACAAGCACTCATCATCAGGTGTGACAACCACAGCAAGGAAACTGTTTTACTGAAGTGGGAGAGAAACCAGGGTTAGGGCAGTTAAATAAGTCAGAGAGGGGGAGGGTGGGGGTGAATGGGGCGAGGAGTGCGAGCGCGGCAAGCGCTGCAGAGACGCTGAGAGTAAAAAAGAGGCAACATGATTACTGCCAAGATGGAAGCTTGTCAGCTTCTGCGAGAGCTTCCCCGTGACCACACAGATCATGGTGGTTACTTGACCACATTTCAATTGAAGTGCTGTCGTCCCGACAGTTCTGTTCCTTCACCTGAAGAAGGCCACTTGTGTTGTGGCCAAAACGTCGTGATTTTTGTTGGTTTATTTTTTACCTACGTGACTTTACCCAATAGAACCAAAGAGTATGGATCCTTGCAGTCACGACAGCTTCAAATCCACATTTCACCACTCTGGTTAATGTGGGTTGGTGAAGACGTATAGTATGTATAGTACAACCAATTTTGATGGACTGCCCTTTGCTGCCCACCATGTAGCCCGACACCACACTTTTAGACCTGTTATGCACTATCCTGGCTCAAACCCTGCTGGGTTATCACGTTTTTTTTTATCACCGTGCCTCGATTCTCCCTCTTAACCTGCATTTTGTATCCACGGGATAACATGTGCAGTTTTATATGGACGTGTCAACAGTGCCTCCCACATTTCTATTGCCTGGTTCTCCACTGGCCGTTTTCCATGTTGCGCTAGAACCAAAAACCGGGATACGCTAACCTCACGCGGTGTCTGAATATGGCTTGGGGCCAAGCAGGGCCAGGGGCGGGGATAATGACGCGTACATTGTGCGTGACATTCGGTGAGTGCACGGTAAGGACACCAGCGCACATCACACCAGTGGTTCTCAACCGTTGTTGGCTACCGGTGCCCCCCCTCGTTGTTGAATTTAGTTTAAACCGAGTAGCCCCCCCCACTCCCCCCTTGACCCAACGTGGTTCTGAGAAATCAACGTGTGAATAATGAACGTCAATATTTTAACCAATTGTCCACTTTGTGAGAGGTATATCCTAACCAGCTGCTAGTAACTGCAAGCGAATAAAAACAAATTAAAAGGACGCTCTGCACGCGAGACGTCATTAGTTCCCTGGCTGCTCTTGTAAACCCGCATTGTGTACGATCAGTGAGTTTAGAAAGTGCTTTCATATCGTTCCAGGTTACCACGTGGATACAAATTGTATCGTAGTTACTTTACATTGTCCGATTCATACATGACTATTCACCAATGACTCATGTCCGATATGATTTCACATATTTATACATTATCTCACGTACACCCTGGGGCATTGCCACATAGCCCCCAGGGGTCCGCGTACCCCCGAGTAAAAAAAAAAGAAAATTACTGCACTACACCACCCACATGCGTCTCGACGCGCTCGTCACACGTGACGTCCGTGGCACGGCTCGGGTTCCGCAGTGGAAACATAACTTGGTGCCTTGAGAGCCACACGGGGCTGGCTCGGCACTGCCCTGGCGCGGCTTGGTAGCGAGGTGGAAAATAATTCGCATCACGTGGAAATTTATAGCAGCCAAATAACTCTGAAAGCACGTTGATTCTAAATGTTAAAGGAACAACCGGAGGACCCAGGGAATAATCCACGCGGCCACGAGAAGACAGAGAGAGAGACACGCAAACTCCAAATATTACAGGCGTCACAATTTGGATCGAACTCACGGACTTCCTGCATACGAGGCGAGGGAGATAACATCTTGCGAGGGAGATAATATCTTGTCATGGAGATAACATCGTGTCAGGGAGATAACATCTTGTGAGGGAGATAATATCTTGTCAGGGAGATAACATCTTGTGCGGGAGATAACATCTTGCGAGGGAGATACCATATTGCGCGGGAGATAACATATGTACTCTTTGGTTCTATTCGGTAAAGTCACGTAGGGAAAAATAAATAAATAAAATGGACAACAATCACGACGTTTCGGCCACAAAACAAGTGGCCTTCATCAGGTGAAGGGACCAAAGAGTATGGATCCTTGCAGTCACGAAAGCTTCAAATCCACATTTCACCACTCTGGTTAATGTGGGTTGGTGAAGACGTATAGTATGTATAGTACAACCAATTTTGATGGACTGCCCTTTGCTGCCCACCATGTAGCCCGACACCACACTTTTAGACCTGTTATGCACTATCCTGGCTCAAACCCTGCTGAGCGTCCGATTAAAACACTGACGAGATCTCAATATTTAAAACTGGCCCAAAGCCCCGTCATAGCACGAACATTACACTTTACCTATCTCAACAAATGTGGACATCATGAATCTTTGGTCTAATCTCAGATCTTGTGAGTTATAACTCGGGAGCTCCTCATGCACAGCCAGCCAAGGATAACTCCCTGCTATAGTGACGTCACAGCAAAAGGGCGTGACGTCACCTAAATATGGGCGTGGTCAAAAGCGGCCCCATCCCCTGCTCTTCCCGACCTTGCTTCCCCCCTCGCCGAGGTTACCCACATGAACAATAATAATAAATCATAGATGTACATTATGAAAGAATCAATGATTTTTCACAAAACTGCTCCTGTACGGCCTTTTGCCAATCCCCTGCTGGAGAGCCTCTTGACGATCGCACGAATCGTGTTGGTTATTTGCACATACTTCACCATGCCGGTGAGTATGGGTTGGTAAAGGAAAAGGAGGAGCATTAACGTACAAACAAAAACCTATTTTACTAGAATGCCTTCTGCTTCCCATCATGTAGCCTGTAACACCTGGTATGCACTATCCAGGCTCCAACCTCCTTAACGTTAGATGGAGACATCTGACACATCCCCAGCAGTTTTGTCCACAGGCTCAACATTTAACACAAACACACATCTCTACCACTAACGTTAAACTTTACCTATCTCGACGAAGGTAGACATCGTGAATCTTTGATTTTTTCTCGAATTCAGAGTCAGAAGTCAGGAGCTCCTCGCGTGCACAGCCAGCCCACGATAAAGTCCGACCCAGAATGATGTCACCGTGACGTCGGTTCAATATAGGCGTGGCCAGAATGTGGGTGTGGCCAACGGCGGCGGCTTCCCCGCCCCCCGCTGCCCCTCCCCGCAGGTTTCTCTCAACCCTCAGTGCGCATGCGCAGGCCGCGCGTCTCGGACATCGCCTTCAGCGGCCGTTGGCGACGCGGCGGTTGTGGCGGGAAAATTAATAAAAAAAACTTCTCCGAATAACCGCGACCTTTAACTACCCTCACGGATAATCCACACGGATCTCTGGACGGCAAGGCGAAGACGATCAATGGAATAATCTCCGGTGAGAGACGGAGAGAGATGGGCAGGCGTGAGGGCGAGCCAGGTTCAACTTTGTTGAACGCTGAGCGCAGAGTGAATGGGGTTTATACTCTTTGGTTCTATTGGGTAAAGTCACGTAGGTGAAAATAAAATAACAATTTTCACCTACGTGACTTTACCCAATAGAACCAAAGAGTATGGATCCTAGCAGTCACGAAAGCTTTAAATCTAGAATTGAATGGGGTTTGCTTCACTCAGCACGCGGCTTGGACACTTCGGTGTGCAAAGTGTTGTCTGGTTGTGCCGTGTAAAGGAGGAGGACATTCAGTAAATGGTTTGTTAATGGGAGTGTGTGGCGCGGTAATGGACTGGGTACGACTTACAACACGAGTTCTGCTCACATTGCACGCTAAGGGTTAGCACGGCGATTACTACGCGTGCATTTATTAGTTATTGTTCATGTTAAAAGTAGTATTGATTGTTAAGACAATAATGTTTAGTATTTGTAGGAGAATCATTTCAATATTGTACAGTATAGCATTGTCCTGCTGTGTGGCTCTCACGTGGCGAGCATCAGTGCAGCAATATTCAGTACGTGGTTGTAATGCACTTCTATAGCCCCCTGCCACCAGTGCAGCAATATTCAGTACGTGGTTGTAATGCACTTCTATAGCCCCCTGCCACCAGTGCAGCAATATTCAGTACGTGGTTGTAATGCACTTCCATAGCCCCCTGCCATCAGTGCAGCAATATTCAGTACGTGGTTGTAATGTACTTCTATAGCCCCCTGCCACCAGTGCAGCAATATTCAGCACGTGGTTGTAATGTACTTCTATAGCCCCCTGCCATCAGTGCAGCAATATTCAGTACGTGGTTGTAATGTACTTCTATAGCCCCCTGCCACAAGTGCAGCAATTTTCAGTACGTGGTTGTAATGTACTTCTTTAGCCCCCTGCCATCAGTGCAGCAATATTCAGTACGTGGTTGTAATGCACTTCTATAGCCCCCTGCCACCAGTTCAGCAATATTCAGTACGTGGTTGTAATGAACTTCTATAGCCCCCTGCCACCAGTGCAGCAATATTCAGTACGTGGTTGTAATGTACTTCTATAGCCCCCTGCCATCCATGCAGCAATATTCAGTACGTGGTTGTAATGAACTTCTATAGCCCCCTGCCACCAATGCAGCTATGTTCAGTACGTGGTTGTAATGCACTTCTATAGCCCCCTGCCATCAGTGCAGCAATATTCAGTACATGGTTGTAATGCACTTCTATAGCCCCCTGCCATCACCAAACTCACACTGACCAGCGTGGTGAAGTATGGTAAATAACCCCTCCCCCTGGGAGCTGCATAGCATGGGACAGCTGTCAGCCAGCAATGGATTTAAAAAGGAGCTGTACTCCGCACACATTCTTATTCAGGGTAGGGTAAGGAACTTGGAGGTTCGGTACGCATAATGTGCTCGGAAAGTATTGTATTCTGTATGTGTGTTGAACCTCTTTCGCATCGTACAAAGCCAACCGTGCTCTTCGGAGGTGCGATAATATATAAATATAAGTAGTCATACTACTGTAATACCACTTAATATTTAGCATTCATTGTATTAGTAGTACGGTAATTTTTTTATATGCAGGTGTGCATGCCAAACGTTAACCAATGTTAAATGTTAAGCCTTCTCTTTTGAATACAGTGTGATTTAAACATGGAGTTGTCTCCAGCTAATTCTTAAATGTATATCATTCATAATGTAGTAGTAGGCAGGTAGTGCATTTATGACACTTCAATTGTACATAGAGCTTGCAGGTGTGATGAAGGAAACCATGGGAAAGGCTGGAATTTTTGTTGAAAAAAGGACAACAGCCACAGTAGCTTAAGAGACCTAACGCGAAGTGGTCGACACTGGCCCATGCGATTGCGTTGCGACAGCGGACCCACTTTCCGCACACAGCAGCTCCTCATGGTGCCCCCCATACCAGGACCAGTGGTGACCTTGTAGCCACAGCCATTCCTCTCCCTGGCCCCATCCGGCCCAGGCATCCCAAATCGTACAAAATGTACTGCAACGGTGGTGAGACAAACAGCCCTTCGGGCGACAGCACGGTGACGGACACAAGCCCTCGCGGCAGCCTGGGCAGCACGCTGCTCCGGACCGGAAGCGGGGGCTAGCACAGCCCTGTGGTGTGCGGAGAGCAGTGCTGCTCGTAGGCGAGCGGTGCGCTGGACGCCTACATCGAGGACTTTGAGCAGAGCGGAATCTGTGCGTCACCGCCACCCAGGATACGTGCAGAGCACAGCGCTGCGCAGCATGGCGGAGCGGAGACGCGCGGAGGAGAGGAGGATGCACAGTGTGGATGAGGGTGGGTTGCGCCTCTCGCCACGCGAGGAATCGCTCCGTGGTGCTTGCACTCGAGTGGCTATCGAGTGTGCACGCGGTGCAATGGTATTGAAGCTATAGTAATAGGTTTTTACCCTTTTATCTGGCACAAAAACTGACACCTTTATACAAGGGATCATGTTTGCAATAACCACAACACAAGTAGTCAAAATGCAAACAAAAAAGACAACTCTGATAATATGCACTGCCCTTGAATTTGATTGGTCCACACCCGAGATGGCTTTTCTGAGATCCCAGTCTCCACTGGTGTTGGACCAGAAGACGCAAAAAGGCGTCTTCTTATTCTTAGCGTCTTCTTGTTTGCATTTTGACTACTTGCGTTGTGGTTATCGCAAACATGATCCCTTGTATAAAGGTGTCAGTTTTTGTGCCAGATAAAAGGGTAAAAACCTATTACTATATCTTGTTACTGGCAAAGGAGGTCTCATAAGGTATCGAAGCTAGTTGACTGGAGGGGGGATAATTGGAGAGGAGAACCCCATTTATTTGCTTGTACTGGGTGCTTGTCAATTATGCTATGCTATCATGAATGTAATGTAATTCCCCTAGAAAAAAACCCTTAATAAGGTCTAAAGATACATTTTCGTGAGAGTCCCACACTGGGATGCTTGGCAAATTCCATTAATGAGTTGATTGTATGTCAGAGAAAACTATCCACAGTAAGCACACGCATATGAGAGGATAGCATAGGTCTGAACAGATAGGTCGGTGCATGCATTTCTTTCTCCTGTCATCTTCCAGCAACTTCACTGATTATCGCGTTTGTAAAGTTTGTGAAATCTAAGTGATCCTCCAACCTTTGTGTCAAAATTTGCAGATCCTAGACTGGACACATCTGAAGTTTAAACAATAACAGCTCATGCACTGATTTATCCCATATTCTCACAAACTCCACAAATGGATAACATCATTAGTTACTGATGGTGCAAAGTAAGGCAACATTGCAGGATTGCCGTTCAGGGGTCAAGGAATCTAGGGGAGAGCAAATTCATTGTGTACCAGTAAAATGTCTGTGGGTCTTACATTGCAGGTGGCATGCTGCCTGTGGAGGACCTCATCTCGGGCACGTGCAGCCTCACTGCTGCACTGCAGCGGTCATGGCTTATAGCCCGACGGTCAGTCTAACCACGGACCAGCTCCTAGAGGCGCCAGTTGACGGTTCCTCCAAGTCCTTGTTCCGCTCGCCTGGCGCCCACCGAGACCTCGCAGTGTCGCACAGAGGCAAGCGGTCATCTCTCGGGGTCACCGCGCACAGCCTCGGCGCATCATTGGTGAGGGGCAATAAGGCAACTGAACGGTTGAGCTCAACAGCGAGAAGCAACAAGGCCCTGATGCCATTAAATGAGTCGGCAAAGCCCAAAAATTATTTCTTTTCTAACCAGAAGAATGTTTTGTTGTACTTACGGAGCAGTGAAGCAACTAGGCGTGAGCACTTGCCGAACGGCGGCTGTGCGACAAGTACCTATCCCAGGTGGTTGACAAGCCAAAAGGATGAGCTGGATGTGTCGGGGATCACGAGCATTCCTGAGCTCAGGTACCCGGCCTGGCTGCGTGACTGCGATGTGGACTCCCAGACCAGCAGCCACGAGACGGATACCAGCACGAAGAGAGCAGGTGCCGCTCAGAGCCCGCAAAGCAGACCAAAGTACCCAGAGTGGCTCAAAGATTTGGACATCTCCGGCCTTACGAATGTAGCCAACGAGGAGCCCGTGTCAGAGGACCTTAGATCCCTAGGTGTGTGTGTGTATATATATAGTCTGTATATAGCAGATGACATTTCATATGTTTTCAGGTACATATTCAGTCTTTTATCACAGAGACGACTGAGCGGCCACCCTTGTGGTTGTGACATGCGATGCGTGATTCTTGATGCACAGCCTCATTGGAGGAGCTGCTGAGCAGGGCGCGCATGGAGTTGGAATCCCCCGGCTTGGAGGCCCCCTCCCCGGGCAGCTTCAACACGGACGTCTTCCTAGGGGCTGATCGTCCCTGGGAAAACCCCTCCACGCCCTTGTGAATTTATCTTTATATTCACACTCACGCACAGCATAGAGGCTGCACCGCCTCTAAGTATGATGTCAGATTATGAATGTTATAAGCTAAGCAGGTAAGCCTGGTTATTACTTGGATGGGAGACTATTTGGTAATAGCATATATTATAGATTTTGGCTGCTAGGTAACCAGGAGTTAGTAATACAGCAATGGAATCTTGAATCTATATCCGGAGTTTTGCATTTTACTCCCTCTGTTTTCACCGGGTTCTCCGATTTCCTCTCACATACCACTCGCTGATGAAATTTGCAAAATATCACTGCCAAACCCGCCTGAGACTTGGTGAGATTTTTATGGCTTCCACCATGATAATAAGTCAACCAAGTAATTTTCTCTCAATCGTGTCTCTTCTCAGGGCCGTGTACCACCTGTCGCGTCTGAAAGAGCTGGTTGACACCATCAAGGAGAACAAGGATGGCTGCATTTTAAGGCGGTGGTCGAGGTTTGTACTCAGAAGGATACGTTCGCTTGGTCCTGCTAATTCATGGTTGTTAAACATCAATGGTACTTCAGGTGCTGTGGTGTGAATCGCAATTACTTGTGAACTTGTGGGGCCCATGGGGCACAGTAATTGCCCTGTTAATGGCAGTGCCACAACAAAGTATTGGAAAAATGTGATGAAGTTCGTTCAGGGTTGGAGTTAGTGAATGGTTGCAGCAGTATTTTGCACAGCAAATCCATGCAGACTCAAATGTCACTTGAAAGAGAACGGATATGTGAAAAATATTGTGAGCACAACTAAACTTATTTTGGTTTTAGCCATTTTGGAAGGTGACTACTTTATTGGGAACATACATGCTAGTATTTGTGTAGTTATAAACATTTGGGAAATCACTGTAAAAGTACATTTGCTTATTTAGATTGCACTATACCTGTATTGTAAAATTTCAGAACCTTTTATGTAACTTGTAATCAATAAACCAAAGTTGCATATTGTATGCAACCCATGACTTGGATTGTTTTTATCATGTCTTGTTTAGCATGATTGGTTATGTACAGTGTGAAAGAAATTCAACATACATTAAATATTTTCTGATATTTGAATGTTTATATTGTACATGTATATTTATTTTACAATAAATCTGAGACAAAGGCTTATACACATGGAATTGAAAATATTCAGCTATGATTTGTATTTCTCAAGTATTTTAAGAAAAGTCAGCGAGTCTCGTGACATGTCTTCACATTTGGGGGTGATGATTGTGATGGATATCCAAGCATTAACCTGCTTACATTCCTAGAGTATGTAAGGTGAATTTGGGCATTCTGGGTGATTGGGTTTTAGGCCAAACACAGGCAGATGGTTGGGGATAGATGTTTTCAAGCATCTATTAATTATTCATCGGCATGTACTATCTTACTATGATGTAAAGTTCAAAGACATGGTTCATGAAGGGAATGGAATAAAAACTCAACTGTGCACAAGTATGGAGGAATTAATACTTGGAATTCAATGCAAAGATCTGGCCATATGGCGTTTACTGGACACCAGGGTTGCCAAACAACACATGAAAGATGTGTATCAGGCACAGCCTCTGCATTATGAAAAAAATATCACTTCCTGAAGAAGTGCATTTTGCTTCTCCTGGCTTAGGTCACCAAAATAATTTAGAGCAAATGTGACTCGACTGACACAGGCAGCATTTATACTTGTGAAGTGTTCTCCTTCCGACGTGTGGTGTGTGTCGCACACACTGTCGAAGACGAGGTAGTTGCAGGAGACATCGTCTCTTTATTATCTTGTTCACACCAACTCCGGCCTCACTCGACCACGTTGCCATAGAGCCCGGCCTAGACACGACCCTGTCCGTGTTGCACCGACGGCGTCGACCGAGAAGGCCAGCTACTGTCTGGCCACGCAATGATTGGGCGAATGCGGTGGCAACGACAGCGACGACGAGACGAGTCCACTCCCAGAACCGGCAGCCCGGAGCTCTCGCTCTCCGCTGCTTATATTATATTCTATATTCTACTCGGCGCGGCTTGGCTCTGCCCTATCCACGCCTCCCTTCTCGAACCGACCAGAGGGTTCCAGAGGCTTCCCTATGAGGTCTTCCATGACCCTTGCCCCAATTCCTCTGCCCGGCCGGCATACCCGTATATATGCTCAACGGCGTGTGTGCAAACTTTCCACTGCAGTTGCCGCTGCTGGACAGCAGTCAGCGCTGTGTCACTACACTTGTATGAACACAAGAATTACATAATCATGTCTACACTTATATGTAATGGGCTGAGATAGGCGCACAACTTCTTGGGAGGCAACACTATTTATTAACACCAACACATTACACTTAACATAAATTTCGATTTAAAGCTTTCGTGACTGCGGGCTAACACCAATCCCGAATATCCGCCCCCACAGCCCTTTAAATAATCTCCAATACAGCCCCCCAATCGGCTATGCGTATATGAGTGACGTCCCTGCCCTCTAACCCCCGACCCCCCCCGTCCCGCGCGTGCGATTGGTGTGTCGCTCTAAAACTGACTCCAAATCCCCGCCCCGCAGTCCTTTAAACAATCTCCATTGCCCTGCATCGGCGGCAACGCATGTGCGAAGGACGTCATTGCCCTCTGACCCCTGACCCCCCGTTCAGTTCGTGTGAGTGGTGCGCGGGGTTGTGTGAGCGGAGACGTGGCGTTTGAGTGGCTGAGAAGCGACGGATTGATTCCAGGCAGCCACGTGCCAGCCCCGAGCTATGCCCCACAAACAGGACCCCCGGACCCGAGGGGCTGCGGCGCGAGGAGAGGAGCCGGAGAGCGGCAGCCCTCTCACCGCGAGCGAGGAGTCGAGTAGCGGCTGCTCTCACTCGAGCGAGGAGTCCGGAGCCCGCAGCCCTCCCGAGATCAGCCCTCCCCCGGGGGGGGGAGCCGGGGGCCCGCGTCCCCCACAACTGACAACCTGTGTACCAACTGGCCGAGCGAGAGTTTGTGTGTATTTGAGCGCAATCGTGCCAGTGTTTAGCTGTACCAGGGAGTTTGGTGCAGCAGAGTGTTTCGGTGTAGCAGGGTGTCCGGATTGTGCCGGCACACTATCCTTCTATCCGTAATGTCGTAGGGTGAGCTCCATTAAACGTTAACTCGGACCCCAACCTGTCAAAGCGCCTAATCTCGGAACGTGGTTCTCAACCTCTTACCTCACCCATGCTACGTACCTTTGAGACGTCCTGCTTTTACAAATGTTGATGAACTGGAGGGCAAAGGTCTGGAGGACCCCACATGGAGTCTGGTTTCTCACACCCGAGCCTCCTGTGACATTTCTGGAGGCTTCTCTGGAATCTTTGTCCCATTTATTGAGTGCAGATTTGGCTTACTTCTAGCTTCATCCCAAGACGTCATCCAGTTTGGAAATACCCGAAGGTTGTGGGAGTCGCCCCGTGCTTCAGTTTCTTTCCAACCCTCGCAATGGCTGGTTGCTCACCAGCCGGAAGTCTTTTGCTGCATACACCACGACCGAGGTGTTGAGAGCAGCCATCTCGTGGCTGGTCGGCAATGGAGATGGTATTGTCGATTTGGGGAGCGTGAGTCTGTGGCGTTGGTGGTGCTGCTGTCACGGAGGCGACACGAGTTTAGGAAATTCAGTTTTGTGGGTTTCCTGTAGCGAGCACTGAAAGATCCTCCCTTCCTCTTTCTCCACCCTTGTCTCTACTGTCTCCATGTCCCCGTTCAACTCTTTCTACACCGCTTTCCTTGAATGTGCAGCTGCCTTTACGGCCTCCCCTCTCCCCTTCTCTCCACCTCCAACCCATCTCCGTCGTAATCTCCTCCCCTTTGTTCAGGCTCTTCCCTCTCTTCCCCAGTCTATGGATGGGGTTATTGTTTATCGGGCTCTTATACAAAAAATGGAGCTTATTTTAGCCTTTGAATAGGATTTTCTGTTTTCTTTCGGTAGCATGTTGCGTACATAGGGAAGATCGAGCCACGCCACCGGTTCCCATTATCAAAATTTTTGTCAACTTGTCTCCCTCGGTAGGAATGCCTTTCCTTCTCCAGCAAGCAATTGTCTTCTCTCTCTCCTCCGGTATTTCTTCCGATGCGCTTTCTTAATCTCGCTTGCTGTGTGTATCGGCTCTATCATTCAACAAGGGCAAATAAAAAAAAATGCTTTTTTTTCCTCCACTGCTTTACCACTATACCTCCTGAGTGGGTACTCGGAGTTTCATCTAATGTACTATTTGATGAGTCGCTTCCACACAGCAGAAAGGCGGTAGCTATCCGAACTGTAAATTTTTCTTCCAATTTCGATAGATTCTCGAATTATTCTTGGGCAGTAGTAGCTAGTTTTGCACAGAATTTCAACATTAAAATCAACTGAGTGTCCTTGTTGGCACGTGTGTTCTGCTACTGCTGAACATGGGTGCCAACAAATAATGCATTATTTAAATCCATGCCTATAAAGGGCAGCATACTTCAATAGGGATTACCATTGGTACGGCTATTTTAATACACAATAGACAGGAAGGACAAGATCAAAGGGCTCTCATAATGCACATGCATAATGTACGTTGACTCGGTAATCTCCCCCCCCCCCCCCCCACTTTGCGCGAGAGTGCCACAAATCTGGCTGTCGCCTAATGAAGCTAGTTGTAATTACTGGCAAAACGT